>NC_040076.1:39350930-49350930 GCF_003369695.1 Bos indicus x Bos taurus
GTCTCCTCCCTAACCCCTCTCTACTCTACCCAACTCTGTGAATTTCTGTGTGTTCCAGACGGTGGAGAACACTTAGGGAACTGATTACTGGCTGGATCTGTCTCCCTCCTTTTCATTCCCCCTTTTATCCTTCTGGCCACCTCTGTTACCTTCCTCCTTCTTCTCTTCTCTGTATAACCCCGTGAACATCTCTGAGTGGTCCAGTTGTGGAGTGCACATAAGGAAGTGACTACTGGCTAGCCCACTCTCTCCACTATTGATTCACCTATCTCATTTGGGTCACCTCTAACTCCTCCTCCCTCTTCTCTTCTCCATGTTAACCCTGTGAACCTCTCTGAGTGACCCTCACTGTAGAGAAACTTATCATCTTGAATGTAGATGTTTTATCAGTGGTGCTGTATAGAAGGAGAAGTTTTTGAAACTACTGTAAAAATAAGACGATAATCGGAAGCAGGAGACTTAAGTCCAAACCCTGACTCCAGGGAACTCCTGACTCCAACGAACATTCATTCACAGGAGCTCATCAAATGCCTCCATACCGACACTGAAACCAAGCACCACACAAGGGCCAATAAGTTTCCAGGCAAGACATACCAAGCAAATTCTCCAGCAACAAAGGAAACACAGCCCTGAGCTTCAAGATACAGGCTGCCCAAAGTCACCCCAAAACTATAGACATCTCATAACTCATTACTGGACATTTCATTTGCACTCCAGAGAGAAGAAATACAGCTCCACCCACCAGAACACTGACACAAGCTTCCCTAACCAGGAAACCTTGACAAGCCACCTGTACAAACCCACACACAGCGAGGAAACACCACAATAAAGAGAACTCCACAAACTGCCAGAATACAGAAAGGACACCCCAAACTCAGCAATTTAAACAAGATGAAGAGACAGAGGAATACTCAGCAGATAAAGGAACAGGATAAATGCCCACCAAACCAAACAAAAGAGGAAGAGATAGGGAATCTACCTGATAAAGAATTCCGAATAATGATAGTGAAATTGATCCAAAATCTTGAAACTAAAATGGAATCACAGATAAATAGCCTGGAGGACAAGGATTGAGAAGATGCAAGAAAGGTTTAACAAGGACCTAGAAGAAATAAAAAGAGTCAATATATAATGAATAATGCAATAAGTGAAATTAAAAACACTCTGGAGGCAACAAATAGTAGACTAACAGAGGCAGAAGACAGGATTAGTGAATTAGAAGATAGAATGGTAGAAATAAATGAATCAGAGAGGATAAAAGAAAAACGAATTAAAAGAAATGAGGACAATCTCAGAGACCTCCAGGACAATATTAAACGCTACAACATTCGAATCATAGGGGTTCCAGAAGAAGAAGACAAAAAGAAAGACCATGAGAAAATACTTGAGGAGATAATAGTGGAAAACTTCCCTAAACTGGGGAAGGAAATAATCACCCAAGTCCAAGAAACCCAGAGAGTACCAAACAGGATAAACCCAAGGAGAAACACCCCAAGACACATATTAATCAAATTAACAAAGATCAAACACAAAGAACAAATATTAAAAGCAGCAAGGGAAAAACAACAAATAACACACAAGGGAATTCCCATAAGGATAACAGCTGATCTTTCAATAGAAACTCTTCAAGCCAGGAGGGAATGGGCAAGACATACTTAAAATGATGAAAGAAAATAACCTACAGCCCAGATTATTGTACCCAGCAAGGATCTCATTCAAGTATGAAGGAGAAATCAAAAGCTTTTCAGACAAGCAAAAGCTGAGAGAATTCTGCACCACCAAACCAGCTCTCCAACAAATACTAAAGGATATTCTCTAGACAGGAAACACAAAAACGGTGTATAAACTCGAACCCAAAACAATAAAGTAAATGGCAACGGGAACATACTTATCAGTAATTACCTTAAACGTAAATGGGTTGAATGCCCCAACCAAAAGACAAAGACTGGCTGAATGGATACAAAAACAAGACCCCTACATATGTTGTCTACAAGAGACCCACCTCAAAACAGGGGACACATACAGACTGAAAGTGAAGGGCTGGAAAAAGATTTTCCATGCAAATAGGGACCAAAAGAAAGCAGGAGTAGCAATACTCATATCAGATAAAATAGACTTTAAACAAAGGCTGTGAAAAGAGACAAAGAAGGTCACTACATAATGATCAAAGGATCAATCCAAGAAGAAGATATAACAATTATAAATATATATGCACCCAACACGGGAGCACCACAGTACGTAAGACAACTGCTAACAAGTATGAAAGGAGAAATTAACAATAACACAATAATAGTGGGAGACCTTAATACCCCACTTACACCTATGGATAGATCAACTAAACAGAAAATTAACAAGGAAACACAAACTTTAAACGATACAATAGACCAGTTAGACCTAATTGATATCTATAGGTCATTTCATCCCAAAACAATGAATTTCACCTTTTTCTCAAGCGCACATGGAACCTTCTCCAGGATAGATCACATCCTGGGCCATAAAGCTAGCCTTGGTAAATTCAAAAAGATAGAAATCATTCCAAGCATTTTTTCTGACCACAATGCAGTAAGATTAGATCTCAATTACAGGAGAAAAACTATTAAAAATTCCAACATATGGAGGCTGAACAACACGCTGCTGAATAACCAACAAATCACAGAAGACATCAAAAAAGAAATCAAAATTTGCATAGAAACGAATGAAAATGAAAACACAACAACCCAAAACCTGTGGGACACGGTAAAAGCAGTCCTAAGGGGAAAGTTCATAGCAATACAGGCACACCTCAAGAAACAAGAAAAAAGTCAAATAAATAACCTAACTCTACACCTAAAGCAACTAGAAAAGGAAGAAATGAAGAACCCCAGGGTTAGTAGAAGGAAAGAAATCTTAAAAATTAGAGCAGAAATAAATGCAAAAGAAACAAAAGAGACCATAGCAAAAATCAACAAAACCAAAAGCTGGTTCTTTGAAAGGATAAATAAAATTGACAAACCATTAGCCAGACTCATCAAGAAACAAAGGGAGAAAAATCAAATCAACAAAATTAGAAACGAAAATGGAGAGATCACAACAGACAACACAGAAATACAAAGGATCATAAGAGACTACTATCAACAATTATATGCCAATAAAATGGACAACGTGGAAGAAATGGACAAATTCTTAGAAAAGTACAACTTTCCAAAACTGGACCAGGAAGAAATAGAAAATCTTAACAGACCCATCACAAGCATGGAAATTGAAACTGTAATCAAAAATCTTCCAGCAAACAAAAGCCCCGGTCCAGACGGCTTCACAGCTGAATTCTACCAAAAATTTAGAGAAGAGCTAACACCTATCCTGCTCAAACTCTTCCAGAAAATTGCAGAGGAAGGTAAACTTCCAAACTCATTCTATGAGGCCACCATCACCCTAATACCAAAACCTGACAAAGATCCCACAAAAAAAGAAAACTACAGGCCAATATCACTGATGAACATAGATGCAAAAATCCTTAACAAAATTCTAGCAATCAGAATCCAACAACACATTAAAAAGATCATACACCATGATCAAGTGGGCTTTATCCCAGGGATGCAAGGATTCTTCAATATCCGCAAATCAGTCAATGTAATACACCACATTAACAAATTGAAAAATAAAAACCATATGATTATCTCAATAGATGCAGAGAAAGCCTTTGACAAAATTCAACATCCATTTATGATAAAAACTCTCCAGAAAGCAGGAATAGAAGGAACATACCTCAACATAATAAAAGCTATATATGACAAACCCACTGCAAACATTATCCTCAATGGTGAAAAATTGAAAGCATTTCCTCTAAAGTCAGGAACAAGACAAGGGTGCCCACTTTCACCATTACTATTCAACATAGTTTTGGAAGTTTTGGCCACAGCAATCAGAGCAGAAAAAGAAATCAAAGGAATCCAAATTGGAAAAGAAGAAGTAAAACTCTCACTATTTGCAGATGACATGATCCTCTACATAGAAAACCCTAAAGAGTCCACCAGAAAATTACTAGAAATAATCAATGACTACAGTAAAGTTGCAGGATATAAAATCAACACACAGAAATCCCTTGCATTCCTATACACTAATAATGAGAAAACAGAAAGAGAAATTAAGGAAACAATTCCATTCACCATTGCAACGGAAAGAATAAAATACTTAGGAATATATCTACCTAAAGAAACTAAAGACCTATATATAGAAAACTATAAAACACTGGTGAAAGAAATCAAAGAGGACACTAATAGATGGAGAAATATACCATGTTCATGGATTGGAAGAATCAATATAGTGAAAATGAGTATACTACCCAAAGCAATTTATAGATTCAACGCAATCCCTATCAAGCTACCAACAGTATTCTTCACAGAGCTAGAACAAATAATTTCACAATTTGTATGGAAATACAAAAAACCTCGAATAGCCAAAGCGATCTTGAGAAAGAAGAATGGAACTGGAGGAATCAACCTACCTGACTTCAGGCTCTACTACAAAGCCACAGTTATCAAGACAGTATGGTACTGGCACAAAGACAGAAATATTGATCAATGGAATAAAATAGAAAGCCCAGAGATAAATCCACGCACATATGGACACCTTATCTTCGACAAAGGAGGCAAGAATATACAATGGATTAAAGACAATCTCTTTAACAAGTGGTGCTGGGAAATCTGGTCAACCACTTGTAAAAGAATGAAACTGGACCACTTTCTAACACCATACACAAAAATAAACTCAAAATGGATTAAAGATCTAAACGTAAGACCAGAAACTATAAAACTCCTAGAGGAGAACATAGGCAAAACACTCTCCGACATACATCACAGCAGGATCCTCTATGACCCACCTCCCAGAATATTGGAAATAAAAGCAAAAATAAACAAATGGGACCTAATTAACCTTAAAAGCTTCTGCACATCAAAGGAAACTATTAGCAAGGTGAAAAGACAGCCTTCAGAATGGGAGAAAATAATAGCAAATGAAGCAACCGACAAACAACTAATCTCAAAAATATACAAGCAACTCCTACAGCTCAACTCCAGAAAAATAAACGACCCAATCAAAAAATGGGCCAAAGAACTAAATAGACATTTCTCCAAAAAAGACATACAGATGGCTAACAAACACATGAAAAGATGCTCAACATCACTCATTATCAGAGAAATGCAAATCAAAACCACTATGAGGTACCATTTCACACCAGTCAGAATGGCTGCGATCCAAAAGTCTACAAATAATAAATGCTGGAGAGGGTGTGGAGAAAAGGGAACCCTCTTACACTGTTGGTGGGAATGCAAACTAGTACAGCCACTATGGAGAACAGTGTGGAGATTCCTTAAAAAACTGGAAATAGAACTGCCTTATGATCCAGCAACCCCACTGCTGGGCATACACACTGAGGAAACCAGAAGGGAAAGAGACACGTGTACCCCAATGTTCATCGCAGCACTGTTTATAATAGCCAAGACATGGAAGCAACCTAGATGTCCATCAGCAGATGAATGGATAAGAAAGCTGTGGTACATATACACAATGGAGTATTACTCAGCCATTAAAAAGAATACATTTGAATCAGTTCTAACGAGGTGGATGAAACTGGAGCCTATTATACAGAGTGAAGTAAGCCAGAAGGAAAAACATAAATACAGTATTCTAACGCATATATATGGAATTTAGAAAGATGGTAACAATAACCCTGTGTACGAGACAGCAAAAGAGACACTGATGTATAGAACAGTCTTATGGACTCTGTGGGAGAGGGAGAGGGTGGGAAGATTTGGGAGAATGACATTGTAACATGTAAAATATCATGTAAGAAACTAGTTGCCAGTCCAGGTTCGATCCACGATACTGGATGCTTGGGGCTAGTGCACTGGGACGACCCAGAGGGATGGTATGGGGAGGGAGGAGGGAGGAGGGTTCAGGATGGGGAACACATGTATACCTGTGGTGGATTCATTTTGATATTTGTCAAAACTAATACAATTATGTAAAGTTTAAAAATAAAATAAAATTAAAAAAAAACAAAAAAACAAAAAAACAAAAAAAAAAAAAAAAAAAATTCTTCAACATTTTTATACTAATTTTTCTGCACATGCCGTTTTTTCCTTGGTTTCATTATAATTTATAATAGACAATTTTGTTTTTATCTCCAAATGTTGTTTTTCAGTCGCTCAGTCATATTCAACTCTTTGTGACCCATGGACTGCAGTATGCCAGGTTTCCCTGTCTTTCACCATCTCCTGGAGCTTGCTCAAAATCATGCCCATTGACACCATCCAATAATCACATGCTCTGTAGTCCTCTTCTCCTCCTGCCTACAAACTTGCCCAGCATCATGGTGTTTTCCAATGTGTTGGCTTTTTGCATAGGTGGCCAAAATAGTGGAGCTTCAGCTTCAGCATCCGTCCTTCCAATGAGTATTCAGTATTGATTTCTTTTAAGATTGACATGTTTGATCTCCTTGCAATCCAAGAGACTCTTCAAGAGTCTTCTCCAACACCACAGTTCAAAAGCATCAATTCTTTGGTGCTCAGACTTCTTTATGGTCCAACTCTCACATCCATACATGATGACTGAAAAAACCATAGCTTTGATTACATGGACCTTTGCCAGTAAAGTAATGTCTCTGCTTTCTAATATGCTGTCTAGTTTGTCAAAGCTTTTCTTCCAAGGAGCAATTTCAATTTCATGGCTGAAGTCACCATCTGTAGTGATTTTGGAGCCTGAGAAAATAACGTCTGTCACTGTTTCCACTGTTCCCCATATATTTGACATGAAGTGATGGGACCAGATGCCATGATCTTAGTTTTTTGACTGTTGAGTTTTAAGTCAGTTTTTTCACTTTCCTCTTTCACCTTAATTAAGAGGCTCTTTAGTTCCTCTTCACTTTCTGCCATAAGGGTGGTGGTCATCTGCCCATCTGCACTTATTGGTATGTCTCCTGGCAGTATTAATTCCAGCTTGTGTAGTTTTACCTAAAACTCAAGTCATTTCAATTGCTCATAGTTTTTATAGATACAATATCTCCTTGGCTGTTGTTAAAAACCTGAGTTAAATATTGTCTAAATATTTGTGGATTCTTATAGTATTTTTTAATTAATTTAAAGGATAATTGCTTTGGAGAATTTTCCTGTTTTCTGTCAAATCTCAACATGAATCAGCCATAGGATTCTTATAGTATTTTTTTTTAAAGAGAGAAGCATTTTCTTTCATTCAGTATATTTTCATGGATTTTTAGCTTTCTCCTTTGCTCATTTTATTTTTGTGCACATTTCATAGTTTCCCTTTGTTTGTTTTAGCTTGTAGTTACCCTCAGAAAAGAAATCCTGCTGTCTTAACCCAGCCATCTTGACATTTTCCTTGAAATAACTGCTTGTTTGAGAACCTGTTCTCTCCTCTCTGATTTTGGGATGGGTGATGAGGTATGTGAATGTTATTCTCCACCTATGTCATGGCATTCTCTAATGAGATACTCTCATAATATATGATGATTTTCTGTAGAGAGAAAAGAAGTAATTGTTAGGTTTCATTAGCACAGATCAGATCAGATCAGATCAGTCGCTCAGTCATGTCCGACTCTTTGCGACCCCATGAATCGCAGCATGCCAGGCCTCCCTGTCCATCACCAACTCCTGGAGTTCACTCAGACTCACGTCCATCGAGTCAGTGATGCCATCCAGCCGTCTCAGTCTCTGCCGTCCCCTTCTCCTCCTGCCCCCAATCCCTCCCAGCATCAGAGTCTTTTCCAATGAGTCAACTCTTCGCATGATGTGGACAAACTACTGGAGTTTCAGCTTTAGCATCATTCCTTCCAAAGAAATCCCAGGGCTGATCTCCTTCAGAATGGACTGGTTGGATCTCCTTGCAGTCCAAGGGACTCTCAAGAGTCTTCTCCAACACCACAGTTCAAAAGCATCAATTCTTCAGCGCTCAGCCTTCTTCACAGTCCAACTCTCACATCCATACATGACCACAGGAAAAACCATAGCCTTGACTAGGCGAACCTTTGTTGGCAAAGTAATGTCTCTGCTTTTGAATATGCTATCTAGGTTGGTCATAACTTTCCTTCCAAAGAATAAGCGTCTTTTAATTTCATGGCTGCAGTCAACATCCAGAGTGATTTTGGAGCCCAAAAAAATAAAGTCTGACACTGTTTCCACTGTTTCCCTATCTATTTCCCATGAAGTGGTGGGACCGAATGCCATGATCTTTGTTTTCTTAATGTTGAGCTTTAAGCCAACTTTTTCACTCTCCACATTCACTTTCATCAAGAGGCTTTTGAGTTCCTCTTCACTTTCTGCCATAAGGGTGGTGTCATGTGCATATCTGAGGTTATTGATATTTCTCCTGGCAATCTTGATTCCAGCTTGTGTTTCTTCCAGTCCAGCATTTCTCATGATGTACTCTGCATATAAGTTAAATAAGCAGGGTGACAATATACAGCCTTGATGAACTCCTTTTCCTATTTGGAACCAGTCTGTTGTTCCATGTCCAGTTCTAACTGTTGCTTCCTGACCTGCATACAAATTTCTCAAGAGGCAGATCAGGTGATCTGGTATTCCCATCTCTTTCAGAATTTTCCAAAGTTTATTGTGATCCACACAGTCAAAACCTTTGGCATAGTCATCAGCACAGGCTTCTGTAACAATGCCATAGACTGGGTGGCTTTTTAAAGAATAGAAACATATTTTCTGCCACATTTCTGAATTCTAAAAGTTCAAGATTAAAGTCTCAGAAGATCTGGCTTTGGTAAGACCTCTCTTCTCTGCTTGCAGTTTGCTACTACTCCCCTTGTCTTTATATGAGCTTTCTTCTGTGCACTCTGTGGAGAAAGAAGTGCCTCATGTCTCTTCCTCTTTGTGTAGGGACATCGGTCCTATTGGATTAAGGCCACACTCTTACTGACCTCACTTAAACTTTACTACGCAGTTATAGGCCCTTCCCCAAAATATAGTCACATGAGGCATTTGGGCTTCAACATGTGAATTTAGGGGAAACATAATTCAGTCTATAACATTGTTGTACATTATATTTAATAGTAATTTCTTTTCTTCAGAACGCTTAATACAATTATTTTACTACCTGGAATTATCTGTAAGAATGAAAAAACTTTCATTTGTTTTCACAATGTTACATTTTCTGTAAACATTTGTTTCTCCAATATAGAAATTTAATTTCACTGAAACATTAATATGCACTCTAGTGGTTTGATAACAACATTCAAATATACAGAGCTATAAGAGCTGGTGGTGTCCAGTAACTATTATTTAACCACTGGAATGTTGATAAATTATATTACTGTGTCTCCTTAGATTTATATGTTGCTATGTTCATATTGGCATATTCTGTGTTTTTTTGTGTGTGTTTGAGAGTATAACATTTTTACATAAGAGAAAATTTGTTATTTTCCTCAGTTGTTATTGAACTTAACCCATGTTATCCAAATTAGCTTCTACATGGTTGCCATGGATTTCAAAATGCAATAATATTTAAATCAAATGCATAACTCATGTCATCTCCCTCACACTTTGCTTTATTAACATTTGTTTTGTCACAGTGGATTCCTTGAGTATATAAGCTATGGATTCAAATTTATTTTTCTCTTCTCTCCACTATTTATCAAAAAACTCCCACTTATATGAAATCAGAAAACCCAGAAATGATTTACTAAATATTATCTGTTCTTCCTGGAACAATTTTAAAGTAAAGTTTTACCCTTTTCTTTTTATAAATTAGACTTCCTTTATTAGGTAAAAATAATCTTTCAACATATTATCTAACTTCATGCATTTGGTGAAAAAATTGCCTAATGACTATCTTCTGTGACTGATTCTCAGAATTCTAAGGTAAAAGGAACAGAAATTATACTCAAGAATTTCACTGAAGTGCAGAAGACAAACATGAAGATAGGAAAAGAAAGAAAGTGAAATAGTCGCTCAGTCATGTCTGACTCTTTGTGACCCCATGGACTGTAGCCCACCAGGCTCTTCTGTCTATGGGATTCACCAGGCAAGAATACTTAAGTAGGTTGCCACTGCCTTCTCCAGGGGATTGTCCCAACCCAGGGATTGAACCTGGGTCTCCTGCATTGCAGGCAGATTTTTTACCGTCTGAGTTACCAGATCTTAACTGAAGATAGGAAAGAGGGATGATGTTTTATACATATTAAATACTACAAAATTATCATCTGGGTGATACAAGGGATGAATTCCATTGTAATATATGCCACATATTCTAAAAACAGTCATGTTAGAGCTCTTGGGCTTCTTCCATGTCTTGGCTGTCGTAAATAGTGCTGCTATGAATACAGGAGTATGTGTATCTTTTCAAATTAGTGGTTTTAGACTTTTTAATGAGAGCCATTCTGTCAGGTGTGAATTGGTTTCTCATTGTGGATTTGATTTTCATTTCTCTACTAACTGAGCATCTTTTAGTGTGTCTATTAGCCATTTGTATATCTTCTTTGGAGAAATACCTGTTCAGGTCTTCTGCCCAATTTTTTGACTGCATTGTTTGTTCTGTTGATGTCATTATATAAACTAAGTGTATATTTTGGATATTAATTAATAGGTTGTCTGTCACATCATTTAGAAATATTTTGCTCCTATTCTTTAGGGTTTTTGTTTTGTTGATGGTTTCCTTCCCTGAGCAAAAGCTTTTAAATTTAATTAGGAACCATCTGTTAATTTTTGTTTTCACTTCTTTTGCCTTGGGACACATATGCAAGAAATTATTGCTACAAGTTATATCAAAGAGAGTTTTGCCTATGTTCTCTTCTAGGAGTTTCCTGGTTTAAGGTCTTAAATTTAGGTCCTTAAACCACTTTGAGGTTATGTTTGTATAAGTTGTGAGGGAATGTTCTAACTTCATTGATTTACATTGAGCTGTCCAATTTTCCCAAAACCACTTGTTGAAAAGACTGGATTTTCTCCTTTGTATAATTCCTGCAGCCTTTGTCATACATTAATTTACCATAGGGGTATAGGTTTATTTCTGGACTCTCTATTCTGTTTCATGGTATATATGTCTGTTTTGGACGTGAGTCTCAGTGAACTCCGGGAGTTGGTGATGGACAGGGAGGCCTGGTGTGCTGCGATTCATAGGGTCACAAAGAGTCGGACACGATTGAGCGACTGATCTGATCTGATCTGATCTGATGTCTGTTTTTGTGCCAGTGCTATACTGTTTTGATTACTGTGGTTTTGTAGTATAGCCCAAAGTCCAAGGGCATTTTACCTCCTCCTTTGTTCTTTTCTTCAGGATTTCTTTGACAATTTTGGCCTTTCATTGTTATGTATAAATTTTAAGATTTTTAAAAAAAATTATTTGAAAAATATCAGGGATATTTTGATAGAAATTATATCAAACCTGTAGATTTCTTTTGGTAGTAAGGCCATCTTAAAAATGTTAATTCTTCCAACCAAGAGCATGGGGTATGGTTGCATTTCTTTGGATCATCTTTAATTTCCTTCATCAATGTTTTATAGTTTTCACAGTGTAGGTCTTTCATCTCCTTAAGTTTATTCCTAGGCATTTTATTATTTTGGTGAAAGTATAGACAGTATTGTATTTTCTTTTGCATTCTCTTTTTCATATTTAGTTATCAGTTATAGATGTGAAACAAATTTCTGTGTATTAATCTTTTATCCTTCAGCCTTGCTAAAATCATTTTTTAGGCTTATAGTTTTTGAATGGAGACTTACGATTACTGTCTGTGTAGTATTGTGTAATCTGCAACTGGTGACTGTTTTATACTAGTTTCCTTCCAATTTTTTTATGTTTCATTTCTTTTCCTTGTCTAGGTAGGACTTCTAGAACTCCATTAATAGATATTGGGAAAGTGTTAAATTTCTCCATCTTACTTAATTTAGTAGGAAATCTCTCAGCTTTCCATTGTTGATTATTGACTGGAATTAGTGTAAATGGCCTCTATTATATTGAAATATGTTACCCCTTTATGCACTTTGAATCATGAATGGATGCTTAATTTTGTCAAATGTTTTTTCTGTGTCTATTGAGATGATCATGGAATTTCTATCCTTTCATTACTGTGGTTTATTAACTTGTGGATATTGAACCAGCCTTGCATTCCTGGAATATACCTCACTTGATCATAACATATGATCCTTTTTATATATCAAATAATTTAGTGTGCTAATATTTTGCTAAGGATTTTTGTGTATATATCCATCAAAGATATTGGCCTGTACTTTTCTTTATTTGTAGTGTCTTTGTCTGGTTTTGGCATCAGGGTAATAGTGTCTTCATACAATGAATTTGGGAGTGTTCACTCCTCTTCAGTTTTTTGGTCTAGTGTGAGATGGATAGGTACTAATTATTTTTTATATATTTGATAGACTTCCCCCTGAAGCCATCTGGCCCTGAACTTTTTTGCTGGGTGCTTTTTAAATTACAAATTTAATTTCACTTATAATTGTCTGTCTATTGAAATTGTCTGTTCTCTCTTCAGTTAGTATTGGGAGGTAAATATTTGTGGAAGTTTATTCATTTCTTTTATATTATGCAATCTGTTGACATAGATTGTCAATGACAATCTTTTGATATACAGATATGTCAATCTGTTGGCATATTCATAGTGTTTTCATGAATTTTTGTTTTTTTGTGGTGGTTATTTCTCCTCTTTTATTTCTTATTTTGTTTATTTGGGTCCTCTATTCTTAGTGAACCTGGCTAAAAAAATTATTATCTCTTAAAAAAAAAACAACAAAAAACAAAATTGTTCTTGGTTTCTTTAATACTTTGTACTTTTTTAAGATCTCTGTTTTATTTATTTCTTTTCTGATTTTTATTTCCTTTCTTCTGCTGACTTTGGGCTTTGTTGGTTCTTCTTTTTCTAATTTTTGTAGGTGATAGGTTAGTTTGAGATTTTTCTTGTTTCTTGAGGAAGGACTGTATTACTATGAATTTTCTCAATAGAGCTGCTTTTGCTGCATCCTATAGCCTTTGGACTATTTTTGTTTCCATTTGATTTGTCTAGAAGTATTTTCTTGTCCCCTTTTTGATTCTGTCATTGACTCATTCATTTTCTAGTCACATGCTATTTAGTCTCCATGTGTTTTTTTGCTTTTCCCATTTCTTTATGTGGTTGATTTTGAGTTTCAAATTGTGTGGTCAAAAAAAAAAAAAATGCTTTATCTAATTTCTATTCTCCTAAATTTGCTGAGGCTTGTTTTGTAATTTAATATGTAATCTACATTGGAGAATATTCCATGCATACTTGAAAAGAATATAGTATCCTGTAGATATCAATTAGCTAGGGTTATGACAAACCTAGATAGCATATTAAAAAGCAGAGACATTACTTTGCCAACAAAGGTCCGTCTAGTCAAGGCTATAGTTTTTTCAGTAGTCATGTATGGATGTGAGAATTGGACTGTGAAGAAAGCTGAGCGCCAAGGAGATCCAACCAGTCCATTTTGAAGGAGATCAGTCTTGGGTGTTCATTGGAAGGAATGATGCTAAAGCTAAAATTCCAATACTTTGGCCACCTCATACGAAGAATTGACTCATTGGAAAAGACTCTGATGCTGGGAGGGATTGGGGGCAGGAGGAAAAGGGGACGACAGAGGATGAGATGGCTAGATGGCATCACTGACTCGATGGACATGAGTTTGAGTGAACTCCAGGAGTTGGTGATGGACAGGGAGGCCTGGTGTGCTGCGATTCATGGGGTTGCAAAGAGTCGGACACGACTGAGCGACTGAACTGAACTGAGCTGAGTCTATTGTGTCATTTAGAACCTCTGTTACCATAATGATTTTCTGTCTGAACTTTCTAATGATGTCAATGGGGCATTAAGTTCCCCTACTTTTATTGTATTATTGCCAGTTTCTTTCATTTTGTGTGTTACTTGCTTTATATATATATAGGTGTTCCTGTATTGGATTTGTATATGTTAATGAGTGTAATATCCTCTTCTTGCATTGTTATCTTTTTAATTATGTAATGCCCTTCTTTGTATTTGTTACAGCCATTGTTTCAGCATTCTTAATACACATTTGCCTTTCCTACAGGAATTTTCCCTTTTCTATAGATTCTTGATCTTTTCTATTGAAAGACCCTGCAACATTTCCTTTTATATAGGCTTAGTATTTCTTTTAGTTTTTGCTCATCTGAGAACAGTTTTCTTCTTCTATTCTAAGTGATAATATTGCTAGTTAGAATTTCCTAGGTTGAAAATTTTTCCTTTTTTGGCACTTTGAATTTATTATGCCACTTCCTTCTGGCATGCAAAGTTTTTGGAGAGAAATCAGCTGATTGACTTATGAAGGGTACCTTACTCTTTGTCTTTCTCTTGATGCCTTTAGAATTCTATTTTTAATGCTTGGCCTTTAATTATGATATATTTTGTGGATCATTTGTGTTCATATTGTTTGGGATCCTCTGTGCTTCCTTGATATTTGTTTCCTTCTTTAGCTTTGGAACATTTTTAGCCATAATTTCTTCAAATCTATTTTTTATAACCTCCTCTTTCTCCTTCTTAAACCTCTATATTGCAAATGTTGATATGTTTAATGTGATCTCATATGTTGCTTTTTCTAAATTTTATTTTTCTGCCATTTTGATTGGGTGAATTTCATCCTTTTACCTTCCAAATTACTTATATGTCCTTCTGTGTCATTTCATCTGCTATTTATTGCTTTTATAGTGCTTTTTATCTCAGATATTTAATTCTCTTTTTCAGTCAGTTCTTTATATTTTCTATTTCCTTATGAAAACAATCTGTACTTAGATTAATTCTTTTTCCTAATTCAGTTAGCATTTTTATTATCAACGTTTTGAATACTTTGTCTGGTAGACTGCTTATCTCTCTTTCATCACTCATTATTTTCATAATTTTTCAAGGACTTTCTCTTGCTCTTTCAGTAGTCTTTCCCTGTCACTACAAATTTAGGTTAAACAGTTATCCATTGTTAGCTTAAATGGGTATTCTTATGTGAGAGTGTCTCTATGTGGACTATATTTTCACAATGCTGTTGTTGAAAGGGCTGGATTTGATTTAGATGCCAGTCATGACTTTGCTTAGGGTCTGCTGCCTACTTTCACCTTGTCAGCAGATGTGGCTGGTGATGGAGGAGCTAGAGCTTATGCAGAATGTGAGGTAGTCATCATCATTCTGTCAAGGGCATGGTTTGCTTCCAAGTTTCTGTAGTGGAAGTCCTAAAGTTTCCAGTCAAGCTGGCCCTGTTCTATTTAAGTATGCATTTAACCTTTTCCTTGTACTGAGGCCTTTGCCTCAGAGGGTAGTACTGATTTGCTCAGAGGTAAGTGGGCTAATTCACTTATAGGGGCCTGATGTGCTGCCCGTGTAGGTGTGTGTGTGCCTGTGTCAGCTGTGCTCACCCACAGCCCATGGTCCTGTCTTTTCCCCTGTCATAGTGACCCTGGATATAGTGTTAGGCTGTGGTGTGGGGTGGGCAAGGCTGGACTATATGATTGGCTCAATCTGGGAAAGACAACATGGTGGTGTGGGGATTTAAGCAGCCATGTTGCAGCCAGAAGTCTGAGCTGCTTCTGGGGCACTATTTGAATAAGTGCTAACAACGGTCACTGCCACCATACCCAGGCTATACTCCAGGTCCCTGGGTAACCTCTACATTCCTACATCAAGTATTTTCCTAGGCCATGATTTGCCCCAGGTCTGATACCAAGGTGTGGCATGGAGTGAATGGAGCCTGGGCATACAGTTGGCTCACAGTATGGCACACAGCAAGGTGGCAGCCACTAGGACACACATTTCTTCATCCTATCTGGAGGCAAGCTAGTACCTGCACGCTCCTTGCAAGTGGAGTCTAGCTTTCTTCATACTTTTGTTCCCTCCCAGCCTTTCTCCAAGCAGCCAAGGATGCCTGTTTCCCATAGGTCGGGTTCCGTGACTGGGACACTCAGTCTCTGGCTTGACCTTCTCACTCCCCACGGCAAGTGATCACCCTTGTTATCTCCCTTTTTGTTGTGGTCTCCTACCAGGGACATATATCCTGAGGTAATACTTTTCTTCTAACCCTACCTAATCACATTTTTATCTTTCTTGTAGCCTTAGTTGTATAAGAGCTCCCCTGTGGGTTTCCATTCAGGTTTCTATGACTGTTGCTATACATGTAGATATATTTTTGTTGCATTTGTGGGATTACTTGAACTCTACATCCTCTTACTCTGCCATATTGATTACACTCCAAAAAATGCTTTTTTATGCTTTGAGTCTCTGCTTTAGATTTATGTTTTGCAGTTACTATTAATAGAGCTTCCCAAGTAGTACTAGTGGCAAAGAGCCCGCTTCCCAATGCAAGAGACATAAGAACCATAGGTTCAATCCTGTGTCAGGCAGATCCTCTGGAGAAGGAAATGGCAGCTGACTCCAGTATTCTTGCCTGGAACCTGGTGGATTACAATCCATAGTGTCACAAAAAGTCAAACTGACTACAGCATTTTAGCACACATTAATTAATATCACGATTATATAAAATATCTCATAGAAAAAATTGTCCTTTTAAAATGATTATATCTTATCTTAATTCACCTTCCCTGGTGGTTCAGAGGGTAAAACATCTGCCTACAATGTGGGAGACCCAGGTTCAATCCATGGGTCGGGGGATCTCCTGGAAAAGGGAATGGCAACCCACTCCAGTATTCTTGCCGCCACCCCCGACTCCCCAAAAGAACTGTACAAAAACGATCTTCATGACCAAGATAATCACGATGGTATGATCGCTCACCTAGAGCCAGACATCCTGGAATGTGAAGTCAAGTTGGCCTTAGAAAGCATCACTACGAACAGAGCTAGTGGAGGTGATGGAATTCCAGTTGAGCTATTTCAAATCCTGAAAGATGTTGCTGTGAAAGTGCTGCATTCAATATGCCAGCAAATTTGGAAAACTCAGCAGTGGCCACAGGACTGGAAAAGTTTAGTTTTCTTTCCAATCCCAAAGAAAGGCAATGCCAAAGAATGCTCAAACTACCACACAATTGCACTCATCTCACATGCTAGTAAAGTAATGCTCAAAATTCTCCAAGCCAGGCTTCAGCAATACGTGAACCATGGAACTTCCTGATGTTCAAGCTGGTTTTAGAAAAGGCAGAGGAACCAGAGATCAAATTGCCAACATCTGTTGGATCACCGAAAAAGCAAGAGAGTTCCAGAAAAACATCTATTTCTGCTTTATTGACTATGCCAAATCCTTTGACTGTGTGGATCACAATAGACTGTGGAAAAATTCTGAAAGAAATGGGAATACCAGACCACCTGACCTGCCTCTTGAGAAACCTATATGCAGGTCAGGAAGCAACAGTTAGAACTGGATACGGAACAACTGGTTCCAAATAGGAAAAGGAGTACGTCAAGGCTGTACATTGTTACCCTGCTTATTTAACTCATATGCAGAGTACATCATGAGAAACACTGGGCTGGAAGAAGCACAAGCTGGAATCAAGATTGCTGGGAAAAATATTGATAACCTCAGATATGCAGCTGACACCACCCTTACGGCAGAAAGTGAAGAAGAACTAAAAAGCCTCTTGATAAAAGTGAAAGAGGAGAGTGAAAAATTTGGCTTAAAGCTCAACATTCAGAAAACTAAGATCATGGCATCTGGTCCCATCACTTCATGGGAAATAGATAGGGAAAGAGTGGAAACAGCATCAGACTTTATTTTTTTGGGCTCCAAAATCCCTGCAGATGGTGATTGCAGCCATGAAATTAAGGGATGCTTACTCTTTAGAAGGAAAGTTATGACCAACCTAGATAGCATATTCAAAAGCAGAGACATTACTTTGCCAACAAAGGTCCATCTAGTCAAGGCTATAGTTTTTCCAGTGATCATGTATGGATGTGAGAGTTGGACTGTGAAGAAAACTGATCGCCGAAGAATTGATGCTTTTGAACTGTGGTGTTGGAGAAGACTCTTGAGAATCCTTTGGACTGCAAGGAGATACAACCAATCCATTCTGAAGGAGATCAGTCCTGGGTGTTCTTTGGAAGGAATGATGCTAAAGCTGAAAGTCCAGAACTTTGGCACCTCATGTGAAGAGTTGACTCATTGAAAAAGACTCTGATGCTGGGAGGGATTGGGGGCAAGAGGAGAAGGGGAAGACAGAGGATGAGATGGCTGGATGGCATCACCGACTCGGTGGACAGAGTCTGAGTGAACTCTGCAAGCTGGTGATGGACAGGGAGGCCTGGTGTGCTGCAATTCATGGGGTCACAGAGTCGGGCATGATTGAACAACTGAACTGAACTGAACTATCTTAATTCATCTATATAGGTCCTGTCCTGTCCCTCTTTAATGTTTTTCTTGTCTCAAATTATTTGTGTTAATGTTATGAGTTCATTACCAATTTAAAGTAGTGTTGTTCAGTTACTAAGAAGCATCTGCCATTTTGCAACCTCATGCACTGCAGCACACCAGGCTTCCCTGTTCATCACCATCTCCCAGAGCTTGCTCAAAAATGTCCACTGAGTCAGTGATGCCATCCAAATATCTCATCCTAAGTTGTCCCTTCCTCCTCCTGCCTTCAATCTTTCCCAGCATCAGAGTCTTTTCTAATGAGTAAGTTCTTTGCATCATGTGACTAAAGTCCTTCAGCATCAGTCCTTCCAATGAATATTCAGAGTTGATTTCCTTTAGGATTGACTGGTTGGATCTCCTTGCAGTCCAAGAGACTCTCAAGAGTCTTCTCCAACACCACAGTTCAAAAACGTCAATTATTCAGCACTCAGCCTTCTTTATGGTCCAAATCTCACACCCATCCATGCCTACTGGAAAAACCATAGCTTTGACTATATGGACCTTCGTTGGCAAAGCAATGTTTCTGCTTTTAAATATGCTGTCTAGGATGGTCATAGCTTTTCTTCCAAGGAGCAAACATCGTTTAATTTCATGGCTGCAGCCACCATCTGCATTAATTCTGGAACCGAAGAAAATAAAGCCTGTCACTATTTCAATTGTTTCCCCATATATTTGCCATGAAGTAATGGGACCAAATGCCATGATCTGAGTTTTCTGAATGTTGAGTTTTAAGCCGGCTTTTTCACCCTTCTCTTTCACCACCAAGAGACTCAATAGTTCCTCTTTGCTTTCAGCCATAAGGGTGATGTCATCTGCATATCTGAGGTTATTGATATTTCTCCTGGCAATCTTGATTCCAGCTTGAACTTCCTCCAGCTCAGCGTTTCTCATGATGCACTCTGCCTATAAGTTAAGTAAGCAGGGTGAAAAATTATAGCCTTGACATACTCCTATCCCAATTTGTAACCAGTCCATTTTTCCATGTCCAGTTCTAACTGTTGCTTCTCGACCTGCATTCAAGTTTTTCAGGAGGAAGGTCGGTGGTGTGCTATTTCCATCTCTTTAAGAAACTTTCACAGTTTGTTCCGATCTGCACAGTCAAAGCCTTTAGCATAGTCAATAAAGCAGAAGTAGATGTGTTGCTGGAATTCCCTTGCTTTTTCTATGGTCCAACAGATGTTGGCAATTTGATCTTTGGTTCTTATGCCTTTTCTAAATCCAGCTTGAATATCTGGATGTCTTCAGTTCATGTACTGTTGAACATAAGCTTGGATAATTTTGAGCATTATTATATAGCATTTGAAATGAGTGCAATTGTTCAGTAGTTTGAACATTCTTTGGCATTACCCTTCTTTGGGATTGAAATAAAAACTGATCTCTTACAGCCCTTTGCCACTGCTGAGTTTTCCAAATTTGCTAGTGTATTGAGTATAACACTTTATTTATTTGTGTTGCTTTACCCCTTACCCTTTATGTTATATGTTTAACAACCTATATTTATGTTTAGCAACCTATTCTGTTATAGTTTCAATTTTCTCACAGAGAGCAAAATTCTTTTCAAAGTTTTATGTACTTTTGCCTTTTTCACTTCTGGTAAAAGAGCTCGTTCAAATATTTCTTGTAAGGCAGGTATAGTGGTGATGAACTCCCTCAGATTTTGTCTTCCTGGGAAAGCCTTCATTATTACCTTTTTTTTTTTTTTTTTTTGCATATCTAAAAGATAACTTTGCTGTATAGAATTTTCTTGGCTGACAGCATTTCTCTTTCAGTATTTTGAGTATGTGTTTCTACGGTCTGGTCTGTAGAGTTTTTGCTGAGAAATATGCTGATAGCCTAGTAGGAGTTCCTTTGTAGGTTACTGTAATCCCCCCATGCCTTTAAAACCCTTTATTTGTAACTGACTTTTGATAGTTTTACTATGTCTTTTTTTGTGTCGTGGTAATTAGATGTTTTCTTCGCTTTATGGATTTGGAAATCCAACCCCTTTCCCAGATTTGGAAATTCTCAGCTATCTTAAAAATAAACTTACTGATCCCTTCTACTTTTCTTCTTCTTTTGGGATTATCTATTATTCTTATGTTGCCCTTCCTAATAAATTTGGATAGTTCTTATAGAATTTTCTTATAGAATTTCCTCATATGTTTCAGATTTTATTTCTCTTTTACCTGCTTCATTTACAGATTGCTATCTTCAGGATCACTAATTCTCTCTTCCAGATGGTGTGCTCTCTTTTCAATGCTAATGTGTTCTTCATGTCAGTCATTGAGTTTTTCAGCTACAGAATTTATTTTTGCTTCTTTTCTCCATGAATGTTTCAATCCTTTTTTTTTTTTTTTTTAAAGCATTTCTTCTGTTAATTTTATTTCTGAGTTCATTTAACTACCTTTGTTAATTTTCATGTAGTTCATGGTTTTTCTTTTTGACAGCTTTTTGAATTTTCTATCAGTTAGAGTAGAATATTCTGTGACTTTAAGTTTGGTTTCTGGAGAATTGTCCTTTTGGTGATACCATGTTACAGTTTTTCATGGCGTTTGATAAGTTGTCCCTCTGCTGGCACATTTGAAATAGTAAACAGCTATCTTCTTTAGGTAAACACTATTTTTTTTTTTTTTACTTGATTCTAATAATTTAAAGGTTAGTAATCAGATCAGATCAGATCAGATCAGTCACTCAGTCGTGTCTGACTCTTTGCAATCCCATGAATCGCAGTACGCCAGGCCTCCCTGTCCATCACCAACTCCCGGAGTTCACCCAGACTCACGTCCATCGAGTCAGTGATGCCATCGAGTCATCTCATCCTCTGCCGTCCCCTTTTCCTCCTGCCCCCAATCCCTCCCAGCATCAGAGTCTTTTCCAATGAGTCAACTCTTCGCATGAGGTGGCCAAAGTACTGGAGTTTCAGCTTTAGCATCATTCCTTCCAAAGAAATCCCAGAGCTGATCTTCAGAATGGACTGGTTGGATCTCCTTTCAGTCCAAGGGACTCTCAAGAGTCTTCTCCAACACCACAGTTCAAAAGCATCAATTCTTCGGCGCTCAGCCTTCTTCACAGTCCAACTCTCACATCCATACATGACCACAGGAAAAACCATAGCTTTGATTAGACGAACCTTTGTTGGCAAAGTAATGTCTCTGCTTTTGAATATGCTATCTAGGTTGGTCATAACTTTCCTTCCAAGGAGTAAGCATCAGGTTGGTCATAACTTTCCTTCCAAGGAGTAAGCATCTTTTAATTTCATGGCTGCAGTCACCATCTGTAGTGATTTTGGAGCCCAGAAAAATAGTCTGACACTATTTCCACTGTTTCCCCATCTATTTCCCATGAAGTGATGGGACCAGATGCCATGATCTTCATTTTCTGAATGTTGAGCTTTAAGCCAACTTTCTCACTCTCCTCTTTCACTTTCATCAAGAGGCTTTTTAGTTCCTCTTCACTTTCTGCCATAAGCATGGTGTCATCTGCATATCTGAGGTTATTGATATTTCTCCCGGCAATCTTGATTCCAGCTTGTATTTCTTCCAGTCCAGCATTTCTCATGATGTACTCTGCATATAAGTTAAATAAACAGGGTGACAATATACAGCCTTAACAACTCCTTTTCCTATTTGAAACCAGTGAAGCCTTTATTTTTGAGTAAATTATTTTATAGTGTAAGCTTTTCTTTCTCCTTTATTTCTCTTGCCTAAGCTGCCTCTGACTTTATTTGAGACTTGACAGTTTCTACTCTCACCATTTTTGCTAGAGGTGTTGCCTGTTGCCCTAGTTGTTACTGCTTATGCCTGCAGGGTCACTGCGACTGCCTGTGCTATTGCTCATGTCACTGCCCATAACTCCAGTGTGATGGGTGTCTTTACCTCATCTGGGTTTGCTTGGGTGGTGGGCTCTGCCAATGCAGAGGGAGTGGGAAGGTGGAACAGTGCTGGGGGAATGGCTACCTCTGCTACATCTTATTATTCAAGAATAATCCCAATAAATTGAGAACTCTGAGATCCTTTCAACTTCTCTAATGACATGGGACCTATCTCATTCTTATACTTTGTCCGTCAAAGCAGTGTTTGTTATAGGAAGTGCCTCTAAAGTGAAATGAAGTCTTGCAAGGAAAACTGGCCCAATCTTCCAGAGTAGTGGAAGTCAAATGATAATTATGATCCTCTGTTTCAAATAATTCATGCATTCAAAATATATTTTATATAGAATGGTACCACTTTATAAATGAGGCCTCTGTAATAGAGTGATTTTTTTGAAAAAAGTTCAGAAATAAATAAGCCTGTCATGTATATTTTAGGGAGAAGTGTGCTCAAGGAAGGTAAAATATAAGGGTCCTGAAGTATGAGAATGCTTGGTTGTTAACATTGGAAGCCATTTGACCAGTGAGGATGGAGCAGAGTAAATGATAGGGATATTAGCAGCAGATGGTGTGTTATGTGGCCAGAGGCGAGATATTACATGGAGACCTGACTGAGGGTAGCATAGCAGAGAGATAAATCAAGGGCTTTTTCAGTATCCTGGGTGAAGATCATAGTGGCTTAGTTTAGTTCAAGGATAGAGATAACAGGTAGCTGTCAGATTCAAGTCATACTTTTAAGAGAAATCTGAAAGTGTGGGATTCCAGAATTAATATGAGGTGTAAGAGAATGAGTTCAAGGGTGATTTCAAGAATTTTGGCATGAGCAACTAGAAGAATATAGTTGACATTTAGATAGTGAAGACTGAGACAAAGGGTAAATGTAGTGTGGAGACAGAAAAGACTTACAATGGTATTGGATTTGGGCATACTGTGTATCAGCTAACAGATGGAAATTTTGTGGAGAAGTATGAAGTCAGAACCAAACGAATAGGTTAGAGATGAAAATATAGATGAGGAGACAAAATTTAAATTCAAATTCTGTTTTTGGCCTAAATTAGAATGTTAAAGAGGAACATTGGCATATTGTAGCTTATAAAAATATGCATTTTTTCCCCCAAAACTTGAATTCAAATGTAGCTCAACCACTTTAGAGTTATGTTATCTTAGGCAGATAACTCAACCTTTCTAAATATTAACATTATCATCTTTTAAATAGAGATAATTATATCTAACTTCTGGCATTTCAACGATAGGTATTCTTCATGTATGTGTGTTTATATAACCTTAGTGTGTGTATATGTGCTTGTAATAAGTATCCTAGCAAAGTGTCTGACACACAGGCACCATGTCATATATACAATAAATGGCAACCATTATTGTTGTTGTAGATATTTAATGACTTGTTGAATCTTAAAATACAACAGTTTTTTTTTTTTTTTTTGACCCTTATTAATTCCAAATATTTTCAGTATTTATCTTGGAAGCATTGGATAGCACATTCCCAACAAAAATAATCAAGTGTTTCCATAATGGATAGATAAAAATCTGATTATCTGCTGTTAGCTTTTAATTCTTAACCTCACAGTCTAGTAGGTTTCCTGACAATCACTGAAAGAAGATGGCAAAAGTGCTATCAAACAAAAGACAAAACACATGATAATACAAAACATCAAACTAAATAAATGACAGCATTTTAAAAGATAGTTAACATGTAAACTTAAACCTCTCTCAAGTTTATTCTGAAATACACCCAAGCTATTTTTTTCCCATTGAAATCTTCACAACTTATAGTACTTAATTTGTTTTTCTTCATTAATTGCATTGTTTCCCACTTACTATAACCTCTTGAATCCATTGACTATTCAGTGCTTACAATAGTGTCTGCCCTGAATTGGCTGAACGAATGAAAGAAGTAAGGAATAATCTTTAACTGGAAGTTTAAGTACAGATAAGAAATACATTTAGAACTTTTGTTCTACTACCATAATGTTTAAACTAAATGATAAAATAGCAAACATTAATGCCATTTAGTAACTTTAATTTCTAGTGGTATTGATCTATGCCAGCCTCATTTATGGCACAGTATCTAATTTAACCTAGCAAAATACTTTAAAAAAGAAAAGTCAACTCATACTTTGATCTATCCATAAATTTTTTTTTTTTAATTGGAGGATAATTCTTTACAGTGTTGTGGTGGTCTGTGCTGTCTATCACTTTTAATAATGATTTTCTTAAGCTTCTAGTAAGTTTAGTTAGCATTTAGACCTCTAATGATTAGAAATTCTTCATTTGTTAAGATTATTTTAAACCTTTACCTATCTACAATTTACAGGGGTAAGAATTTTAACTGGAACGTGCCAAATTAAATAACAGAATAGGAAGATCAGTTACTGTTTTGAAGTGTTTAAGGTGATGTTAAAATCTAAATGGCTTGCTTCATTTTCTGTTATAAAAGTTTTGCTTTTGTAATATATATTGATAGGAAATTCTATGCAGGGGCATAGGGTTGATCACTGCTAGTTAGTTGCTCAGTCATGTTGGACTCTTTGCAGCCCCATGGACTGTAGCCCACCAGGCTTCTCTGTCCATGGAGTTCTCCAGGCAAGAATACTGGAGTGGGGTGTCATTTCCTCCACCAGGGGATCTTCCTTATCTAGGAATTGAAGCCGTGTGCCCTATATTGCAGGCAGATTCTTTACTGTCTGAGCCACCAGAGTTGACCACTGTTCTTTCACATTTTTCTAACAGATTCTGTGTGTCTCGTTTAAGAGGTATTAAGTTTGTATGATTTATTTGTTGAAATATAGTATTTTCAACATATAGAAAAGGAATTTATGCCAATATAAACAGGAAAACAAAATAAATTTTAACAACCCTTCCTTTGGAGATAGCTTGGTTTGGTACAAATTATTTGTACTTTGAAATAGGGTAGATATCAGTTTAAAAAACCCTAATCTCTGCTAATAAGGCAATAAAGATGGGTGGGTAATGACATGTCATGAAAGAAATTAAACAAAATACTATGAATAATTCGCAAAAAAACAGCTGACAGATTGTACATGCTCAGTTATCAGTTTTCTCCTGCCTTTCACAAAGCATAGCTCTGTTTTATAGGTGGATGCAGAACGGTCTAAACCAGTAGGCTTCCAAGCCCAGGATAAACTCAGATTGCCTATACTGAGGGTCAATTTTCTGTCAAATTCCTAAAATTAAAGTGGGAATTGTAAGATGAAATGTCAACAATATGTTATCTTGACAAATTAAATTTTAAAAGTTGTCAACACCTTCCTGATGACTAAATGTCTCAAGATGAAGAGTTTGAAAGAGCTAAAGGTAACCCTCAATCAAGAAGATTATATGGTAAAAAGTCGCCTTGAACATTGTCTTTCTAAGTGCTCTTACAAATCTGCACTTGAAAAAAATTGTAAATTTTACTGGAGAGGAAAATCATACCAATTGTGAAGTAATGATATTTGGCCTTTGAAAAGTGCAAGTAGTCCCTGATTATAAGGTTACTGATTTATTTAGACAACATGCTGTGTGTAGCTCACACTTTCAGCTGTCATTTAAATTGTATTCAACTTCAATGCGACTTGTATTCAGCTCATTGTAAGCCTTAGGAAACCAAATTTAATGTTGTTTCAGAAGATAGGGAAAATGTACAGTCTCTTTCCAGCTCAAATCTGGCAGATGAAAACAACTGATTGCTTTCTCAGTCATTCAAATTAATTGTGAAACCAAAAGAAACAAATAATGATTGACTGGCTTGAGTGCCAATGAGTGACACTTGAGTGCCACTGAGTGCCACTGAGTGCACTTGAGTGACATTCCTAGCTTTAGTCTGTATCTAATATAATTCTAGTTTAAAATTTGAAGAAAAGGCAAAATGATATTTTAACTTATAGGATATTATTTCTGGCAAGTAAATTTGCCTTGAAAGTGAAGACGTGAAAGTGAAAGTCACCCAGTAATGTTCAACTCCTTGCAACCTATAATATAGACTAAATATTTAGAAACAAGAAATATGTATTAATACTTGTCTTAGTTTTTTAACATGTTTTTGAAGAAACAGAAATATGCAAATATACAGGTGTATATATTCATAATTTGGGCTTCCCTGCTAGCTCAGCTGGTAAAGAATTCATCTGCAATGTGGGAGACCTGGGTTTCATCCCTGATTTGGGAAGATCCCCTGGAGGAGGGCATGGCAACCCACTCTAGTATTCTTACCTGGAGAATCCCCAGTGGACAGATGAGTGGACAGTCTGTGGGGTTGCAAGAAGTTGGACACAACTTAGTGACTAAGTGCAGCACATATGCATAATTTATATATATATATATATATAGCTGATATGTGCATCCTATATCTCCCTGGTATATAATTATGGATTTACCTATGGAAGTATTGAATTTGCTTTACAGTGTTAGCTTGACTAACATTATATTAAGATAGTTTAGAAGCACAATACAGATCATTGATACGAAATTAAATATACTGATCTCAATTAGACATTTATATGTTTCTCCTTTATCCCTCTAAATTTGAGATGTTTTCAATTTTATTTATTTTTACAAATGTGATAATGACATTTAAAATCTCTGTATCTTTCTCCTTCTTGGGCTGTTTATCTAGCTGTTAATTACTATTTTTTTCCATAGATGTTTGCATCTTGTGGAAATTTAGTGTTTTCCATGATCTCTAAATATATAGAACTGTATTTTGAACATATTAGGTTTATGATTTAGGAGTTAAATTATAAAAGTTATTTGCAAATATACCATGTACACTTATCAATCACAAAAAATAACTCAAAGTCTATCAATAAGTAGCATAATATTCATTTATGAAGAACAGATAATGTGCACATTCTAAATTGCCTGCTGCTGCACTGCTGCTAAGTCGCTTCAGTTGTGTCTGACCCCATAGACAGCAGCCCACCAGGCTCCCCCGTCCCTGGGATTCTCCAGGCAAGAACACTGGAGTGGGTTGCCATTTCCTCCTCCAATGCATGAAAGTGAAGAGTGAAAGTGAAGTCGCTCAGTTGTGTCCGACTCTTAGCGACCCCATGGACTGCAGCCTACCAGGCTCCTGCGTCCATGGGATTTTCCAGGCAAGAGCACTGGAGTGGGGTGCCATTGACTTCTCCTCTAAATTGCCTACAGTGACACACACACACAAAATTTGGACTTGAGTCATTTAGTCATATATTTCTCAATCTCAAACATCTTTTGTAGCTGAATATATTTTATCCTTCTTACTCAACACTTCATTTTAATTCATCAAATCCCAGTCTGTCTTTTGAATGCATGGTCTCAAGATCAGCCAGAGAATCAGGAAGAGTTTGTAGGTAGAATCTGGGGCTCCCTGCTCTTGCAATTCTCCTTCCAATTCCCTCCTGACATTTTAGGGGCTTTGCTTATTTACAAGTTAGTCTGCTGTTTCATTTGACTTTAGGTTTTCTATCAGATTTACATTCACTAGTGATTCTGATCTCATCTAATCTTGAGGTTAAAGCCTTAAAAATGAGTAACTCGCTCTGTATCATTCCTTTCTCTCCAATTTCCATTCTCTTCCAGAATTTTCCTCCTTGTTTTTTGTTGTCTTAGTGCATTCAGATGAGTGATTTTCTTGTATTTGCCTGAAATTTTTAGTTGTTATCTTTGGAAAGGCAGGAGTTGAAAGTTGAGTAGGATCTGACTTGTTCAGACTATAAGCAAGCCCTCAGGTTTCCTCTAGAGCAAGAAAGTGACTATAATACTAAGAATGCAGAAGAAGGAGATAGAGAATTTGTTGGCCCCAAGTCTTATTCTCCAGAGAAGACTGTATTTGAGATTGTGAGGAGAGGAAAAGTTATCAGATATATTATTTCAGGGCAATTTTAGGGTGTTATGGAAATAGGTATGCCAATGGTGACCTGTAGTGTTGGGAAAGACTCTTGAGAGTCCCTTGGACAGAAAGGAGACCCAACCAGTCCATCCTAAAGAAAATCAGTCCTGAATATTCACTGGAAGGACTGATGCTGAAGTTCCAATACTTTGGCTACCTGATGTGAAGAACTGACACACATGAAAAGACCCTGATGCTGGGAAAGATTGAAGGTGGGCAGAGAAGGGGATGACAGAGGATGAGATGGTTGGATGGCATCATGGACTCAATGGACATGAGTTTAAGCTCCGGGGAGTTGGTGACGAACAGGGAAGCCTGGCGTACTGAAGTCCATGGGGTTACAAAGTGTTAGACACTACTGAGCAACTGAACTGAACTGATGATGACCTTGGAGGCTTGATGCCTTTGGTGCAGGGGGGTGGAGTATATATAAAAAATGGTGGGCTGTTCTTTCTTAGGCTCATTATAGAATCAAGGTGGATAGTGTCCAGATTATCTAGCTGGGGAACAATTCTTTAGTCCTGTGCTTTGGGCTATGCTTAGTTTCTCAGTCATGTCCAACTCTTTTCTATCCTGTGGGCTGTAGCCCACCAGACTCCTCTGTCCATGGGGATTCTCGACAGAAGAATATTGGAGTGGGTTGCCATTCCCTCCTTAAGGGGATCTTACCGACCAAGGGATTGAACCCAAGTCTCCTGCATTGCAAGAAGACTCTTTACTGTCTGAGCCACCAGGGAAAACCCTAGAGTCCTGTAGCTCCAGATAAATAAGAAGCACCTGTGTTGTGAGATGGCCTACTGAGGGCTCCAAAGAGAACTCCTTGACTTGTGCCAGCTTGAGGTAGAGGGTATTAGAGTGTGACTTACTGGCAACCTGATAGAGAGCTTAAAGATGGTAGCAGACTGTAGGAAGGGGGACACTTGAAAAAGTAGGTGAAATGGAAGACTCTGCCTGAGGACAGTTGATGACATCGAAGATAAATAGCATAGATTGAAGACTATTATTTTCTTCCTTTGACTGATAATTTATTTGTATTAATGTTTGGAAATGCTTTAAATGAGTAATACTATGTGATTTTTAGTATTTATTTGTCTCCACTGGGTCTTAGTGCAGTACACAGGATCTTCCTTCTTTGTTGCAGCACTATGGAATCTTTTAGTTGCTGCAAGTGAACTCTTAGTTGCAGCACATGGGATCTAGTTCCCTGTTTAGAGATCCAATCTGGGGCCTCTGCATTGCGAGTGCAAAGTCCTAGTCCTTGAACTACCAGGGAAGGCCTGATACCATGAATGTTAATTGTATTCTTTTGGCTTTGTTTCTGAGAAATATTTGTCTATCTGTGGGCATATGCATGATTTTTAAACCTTTCAGATTTCTGAGAAGATATGACATGTCATAGGTTTTTTATAAAAGTGTACAAAACTAATGCTTTGAAGGCATTACATAGTTTGAGATAGATTTGGAATAGATAGGAGTTTTAGTTATTATAATTACCCTAATTGTACTAAGATGTTTTTTAGTAAAGTATGTTTTATGATGAATAGAGTGTCACTTACTCAATAGTTTATACACACTTAATACTGATTTCATATACACTCCCTTGTATGTTTTTACCCTTCCATCACTGTAGATTTTGTACAGTAAATCAGTTCTTTTTGACCACAGCTTAACAGCTTTGTCAGCTCCAAACTCTATTCTTCTTTTTTATGCCCAATAATTTTCATCCTATTATAAAATAGATTTGGCCAACGGGAATCCACTCTCTGAGGTCACAGTTCAGGTATATTTTTTTGTTCTCATGCAACACATCCAGCCCATCTGTTCTTGACTCCATAGGCAGCTTGGATAACATCTGTTTTACTTGTTTGTTGACATACATCAGGATTTGAGATGTGGCTGCAAATAGAAATCTGCACATTCATCATCCAGTTGATCCTTGCAGAACAGCTAGGATTCTTCTTAAGATTTAAAGCTCCCTTATATGTTCATTGTGTTGTATGGGACAACTGATGAGTTAATGTTGGCATTGTTTGCTCTACTTTTTCTATTCAAATGAAGTTACATTCTCTTGCATTTATTTGTTTTTACTTATTAAGGACTGCTTTCAGTTAAATTCTGTTAATTTTCATTTTTTAAGTGTTAACCAGTGTTAAAAATTTTAAATGTTAATATTCACTATAAGTAATTTTCCTTAAAAATAATTTTAATCTGTATATGTGCATGTATATATGAAGAAACACAATACTATTGACACTTCAACAACATGGCTTTGAATTGTGTGGATCCACTAATATGTGGATCTTTATCAAAAAAGATATTTGAAAAAATTTTGGAGATTTTTGACAATTTGAAAACCTCATAGATGAATCAGGTAGCCTAGAAATATTTTAAGTTGCATAATGAATGTGTAATATATATGTAGATAGTAGTCTAGTCTTACATATGTGTAAGGTGAGTTGTATTTAATATAAAGTAAATAATGTGTTAGTTTATACACACACACACACACACGTATGCATGTTCGGTCTTTATAACTTTGCTTTCAAAGACTGACATTCATGTTCAATATGCCTCTCTCGTAGCTGGGGAAAAAAAATGTATTATCAACATATTATCACAAGAATGTGTTTACAAAAAATGGTAAACATATTTCTAATACTTATAACTGTAATACTGTATGCCATAAAATTTTATAATAATGCATTCATTACTGCATAGGTTAGGTTACTGTGAAGCAATCATATTGATTACACCAGGCTACATAAAGCAATCCTATTTCTGCTTTTTCCTTATCAGTGCATGAATTGTTATACCTGTAAATGAGAATTTCTTTTTCACATTACCTTTTCATTTTTGATATCTAGTGTTAGTAATGTGTATAACATATACCTGTTTTGTGTTACATGTGCAATATTGATATAGGTAATGACTGACATTTCATCTTACAAACAGATGATGTAAGTTTATAGTATCAATAATTCAGTAGAATAGTGTAAATATATTTTCTCTTCTTATGATTTTCATAACATTTTGTTTTGATTATTTTATTATAAGATCACAGTATATATAATACATATAATGTACAGAATAAGTATGAACTGACTGTCTATGCTATCGGTAAGGTTTCTGGTCTACAGTGGACTATTAGTAGTTAAGTTTTGGTGGGGTACAAAATTACATTCAGGTTTTTGACAATGTAGGAGGTCAGCACCCCTCACCCCTGCTTTGTTCAAGAGCCAAATGTATTTCAGTTCTACAAAAGAAGTCTAAATAACATGTATTATATAAATATTTTAAATAACATGTATAATATAGATATTTTTAAAGTACCTATGAAATTCTCATATAAAGAAATATGATTTATGATTTCTTACATAAATAACTCTGATTACTTCTCACATAAATAAGTATGAGCTGTCTGTTTATCAGACAGCTCCATGAACAACTTTTGAAAGGTCTATATGTACTGAATTTTTCTGACTTCAAAAGTTAATTGATAATCATGAACATATTATGGTAAAACACAAAAATCTGGGGACAAATATCCTATTGGGACTTCCAAAAGTGTTTGGCTTTTAACCAGGGCCAACTTCATGTGTATGTGACCAGTATTGTCACACTGAGCCTTGCACTTAGAAGGGTGCCACACTTGCTTTAATAATCTGCAGTCATCATATTTAAAATTCTAAATGATTTTATCTTTAAACTTGTGTTCTGTAAGTGAAGAATGATGGGACAATGAATCACCTGTGTGAGCAGAAGATATGCATGAAGTTTGCATATCCACTATTCCGTCTCATTCCATTCACATACGTAGTTCACAGTGTCCCATGAGCAGAGAATTCCAGAGGACCCAAGGTGCACAGAAGTTCTGTGTGACTCAAAACAAATTGACGTAATTCATCTATAGCCAAGTAAGCAAGGGCAATGATAGCCTTGAGAGTCAGACTTTTCACTTGGACCAGAACTAGCTTTGAAGACTTGATGTTCTTGGTGTTCTAAGACACACAATTAGAGGGTCAATATATTATTTCTTTGGAGAAGGAAATGGCAACCCACTCCAGTATTCTTGCCTGGGGAATCCCATGGACAGAGGAGCCTGGCAGGCTACAGTCTATGGGCTTGCAAGAGTCAGACACAACTGAGCAACTAAGCACACACAGCACACATACTCTTTCTTACTCGTGTTACCTCCCTGTGTTAGCTAACCATTTATGCTGAAAATGATGACATGGAAGAAAAAGGAAAGAACAATCCATGGTTTCCTTTACCTTTCAGTCCCTTCTTACCTATCGGTGAGCCAGAGGTAGAGAGGTAAAATAAAGCAGTGGAGTTAGATTTCTGCAGTGTTTCCCCTGTTCATACAAAATGCATATGCTTGTGTGAGCTATAACATACAAATTGTGTGATTTCAGGGATTTAGAATTTACATTACACAATACGGGGCTTCCCCAGTGGCTCAATGGTACAGAATCTGCCTGCAATGCAGGAGATGTGGGTTTGATCTCTGGGTCAGGAAGATTCCCCTGGAGAAGGAAATGGCAACCCACTCCAGTATTCTTGCCTGGGAATTCACATGTACAGGGGAGCCTGGCAGGCCATGTGGTTGTAAAGAGTTGGACATGAATTAGCAACTAAACAACATTACACAGTATAAAGATAATGATAAAACTCATGCTAATTATCTAACTTTTCATTTTTACCTATAATGGCATTGTATCGTAAATAAAAAATGCAATAACAATTTGAGATGCACATCATGGAAGAATGGGAAAAACTTTATATTTATTACCTTTAACAGCACTCTCCCTCTGCTTTTCTAACAAGGAATTTCACATTTTTATTTTTACTAGTTTCTGCAAATTAACTAGATGGCCTTGAATTTCACCAACCATTCTAAACTTGTAGGACAATAATATGATATGGACATTAATATGAATTTATGGTTGCTAAAGCAGCAGCCAGGCAGTTTTTCTAGTTAAGAAGATTGAAGAGAAAGGAGAGCTTGAGTTGAAAATTAGGTTGAGACCAGATCTGTTGGAGCTTGTCCAAAATATTCACGTCTATGAGATTATTCATAATTATCTCACCCTGCACAGAAATGTGAAAAATGATAGATAGGTGACATACTACAATATTGACATTACATTTTTGACATATATGATATAAAATATGTCCTCCACAGTGGAAACAGCTTCACTTATTTTAATTTATGCCACACACAGATACTGTCAGGCTATCTTACTGTCACCATTTCACTGTGTAATAGAAATGATCTGCTTGACTATGCTAGGAGCAGTGACATTCCTGTGTTCAAATTAGCAATGTCTGTAAAGAGAGAAAATGTAAAATTAACACAACATCAAGAATCAGATACGGGGGGGGGGGGTCAGCTTTAAACAATGCCCTTACGTTATCTGATACAACTGTAAAGATTTTCTTTGCCTTTGCAAATATTGTACTGATGTATGTGTGCTAATTCTCTCCTCATTATCAACAGATACTTATTGCTGCTGCATAACCTATGGTTTAATATGTTAGGATGATCACAGTCCAATTAAATTGCTCTAAATCCCTATATTATGTACTATTTATGTCTCCAATCCTTGTTTTTCTCTATATTATTTTATATATTTTTGATTAATTTTTTTATCAAAGGATAATTGCTTTACAGAATTTCATTGTTTTCTGTCAAACTGCAACATGAATAAGCCATAGGTATACATATATCCCCTCCCTTTTGAATCTCCCTTCCATCTCCCTCCCCATACCACCCCTCTAGGTTGATACAGAGCCCCTGTTTGTGTTTCCTGAGCCATACAGCAATTTCCCATTGGCTATCTATTTTACATATGGTAATGTAAATTTCCATGTTACTCTTTTCACACATCTCACCCTCTCCTCCCCTCTCCCCATGTCCATAAGTCGATTCTTTATGTCTGTTTCTTCATTCAGTTCAGTTCAGTTCAGTTGCTCAGTCATGTCCGACTCTTTGTGACCCCTTGAATCACAGCACGCCAGGCCTCCCTGTCTACCACCAACTCCTGGAGTTCACTGAGACTCACATCCGTCGAGTAGGTGATGCCATCCAGCCATCTCATCCTCTGTCTTCCCCTTCTCCTCCTGCCCCCAATCCCTCCCAGCATCAGAGTCTTTTCCAATAAGTCAACTCTTCGCATGAGGTGGCCAAAGTATTGGAGTTTCAGCTTTAGCATCAGTCCTTCCAATGAACACCCAAGACTGATCTCCTTCAGAATGGACTGGTTGGATCTCCTTGCAGTCCAAGGGACTCTCAAGAGTCTTGTCCAACACCACAGTTCAAAAGCATCAATTCTGCGGCTCTCAGCTTTCTTCACAGTCCAACTCTCACATACATATATGACCACTGGACAAACCATAGCCTTGACTAGACAGACCTTTGTTGGCAAAGTAATGTCTGTGCTTTTTAAATTGCTGCCCTGTAAATAAATTCTTCAGTACCATTTCTCTAGATTTCACATATATGCATTAGAATATATTTATCTTTCTCTTTCTGATTAACTTCACTCTGTATAATTGGTTCTAGGTTCATGGACCTCATTAGAACTGATTCAAATGTGTTCCTTTTTATGTCTGAGTAATATTCCATTGTGCACATGTGCCTTATCTTATTTATCCATTCATCTGCCAATGGACATCAAGGTTACTTCAATGTTCTAGCTATTGTAAATAGTGCTGCAGTGAACAATGGGATACATGTTTCTTTTTCTATTTTGGTTTCCTCAGGGTATATGCCTAGGAGTGGGTTTGCTGGGTCATATGGTAGTTTTATTCCTAGTTTTTTAAGGCATCTCCATACTGTCTTCCATAGTGGCTGTATCAATTTACATTCCCACCAGCAGTGCAAGAGTGTTCCCTTTTCTCCAAACCCTCTCCAGCATGTATCATTTGTAGACTTTTTGATGATGGCCATTCTGACTGGTGTGAGGTGATATCTTATTGTAGTTGTGATTTGCATTTCTCCAATAGTCAGCAATGTTGAGCATCTTTTCATGTGTTTGTTAGCCATCTGTAGGTCTTTGGAGAAATGTCTTTGGGTCTTTTCCCCACTTTTTGATTGGGTTAGTTGTTTTTCTGGCATGGAGTCATATGAGCTGCTTGTATATTTTGGAAGTTAATCCTTTATCAGCTGTTTCATTTGCCATTATTTTCTCCCATTTTCAGGGTTGTCTTTTCACCTTGCTTATCATTTACTTTGCTATGCAAAAGCTTTTAAGTTTAAACAGGACCCACTTGTTTATTTTTGTTTTTATTTCTGTTACTCTAGGGGATGGGTCATAGAGGATCTTGCTTTGATTTATGTCATCGAGTGTTCTGCCTATGTTTTCCTCTAAGAGTTTTATAGTTTCTGATCTTACATGTAGGTCTTTAATGCATTTTGAGTTTATCTTTGTGTATGGTGTTAGGAAGAGTTCACATTTCATTCTTTTACATGCAGCTGCCCAGTTTTCCCAGCACCCTTTATTGAAGAGGCTGCCTTTGCCCCATTGTATATTCTTGCCTCCTTTGTCAAAAATAAGGTACCCATTGCTGCATGGATTTATTTCTGGACTTTCTATCTTGTTCCATTGGTCTATATTGCTATTTTTGTGCCAGTATCATATTGTCTTGATGACTGTAGATTTGTAGTATAATCTGAAATCCGGAAGGTTGATTTCCCCAGTTCCATTGTTCTTTCTCAAGACTGCTTTGTATACTAGAGGTCTTTCTTGTTTCCATGAGATTTGTGAAATGTTTTGTTCTAGTTCTGAGAAAAATGCCACTGGTAATTTGGTAGGGATTGCATTGAAACTTTAGATTGTATTTGGTAATATAGTCATTTTCACAATATTGATTCTTCCTACCCAGGAACATGGAATATCTCTCCATCTGTTTATGTCATCTTTAATTTCTTTCATCAGTGTCATAATTTTCTGAGTACAGTTCTTTTCTCTCCTTAGGTGAGTTTATTCCTAGATATTTAATTATTTTGGCTGCAATGGTGAATGGGATTGATTCCTTAATTTCTCTTTCTGATTTTTCATTGTTAGTATATAGAGATGCAAGTGATTTTGGTATATTGATTTTGTATCCTGAAACTTGGCTAAATTTACTGGTTAGCCCTAGTAATTTTCTGATACTATCTTTAGGGCTTTTTTAATGTACAGTACCATGGCCTCTGTAAACAATGAGAGCTGTACTTCTTCTTTTCCAATCTGGATTCCTTTTATTTCTTTTTCTTCTCTGATTGCTGTAGCTAAGACTTCTAGAACTATGTTGAATAATAATGGTATAGAGGACACCCTTGTCTTGATCCTGATCTTAGGGGGGATGCTTTCAGATTTTCAACATTGAGAATAATGTTTGCTGTAGGCTTATCATGTATGGCCTTTACTATGCTGAGGTAGGTTGCTTCTATGCCCATTTTTTGAAGAGTTTTAATCATAAAAGGGTGCTGAATTTTGTCAAAGGCTTTTCCCACATCTATTGAGATTAATAATTATAAGTTCAGTCACTAAGTAGTGTCCAACTCTTTGTGACCCCATGGACTGCAGTACACCAGGCTTCCCTGTCCATCACCAACTTCTGGAGCTTATTCAAACTCATGACCATTAAGTCAGTGATGCCATCCAATCAGCTCAGTCTCTGTAATCCCCTTCTCCCACCTTCAATCTTTCCCAGCTCAGGGTCTTTTCCATGAGTCAGTTCTTCACATCAGGTAGCCAAAGTATTGGAGCTTCAGTTTCAGCATTAATCCTTCCAAGGAATATTCAGGCCTGATTACCATTAGGATTTACTGGTTTGATCATCTTGCAGTCCAAGGGACTCTCAAGAGTCTTCAACATCACAATTCAAAAGCATTAATTCTTTGGTGCTCAGCTTTCTTTACAGTCCAACTCTCAGATCCATACATGACTACTGGAAAAACCATAGCCTTGACTAGATGGACCTTTGTTAGCAAAGTAATGTCTCTGTTTTTTAATATGCTGTCTAGGTTGGTCATAGGTTTTCTTCCAAGAAGCAAGCTTTTTTAAAAATTTCATAGCTGCAGTCATCCTCTGCATAATTTTGGAGCCCCAAAAAGTAAAGTCTCTCACTGTTTCCATTGTTTCCCCATCTATTTGCCATAAAGTGATGGGGCCAGAGGCTATTATCTCAGTTTTCTGAATGTTGAGTTCTAATCCAACTTTTTCACTCTCCTCTTTCACTTTCATCAGGAAGCTATTTAGTTTCTCTTCATTTTCTGCCATAATGGTGGTGTCATGTGCATATCTGAGGTTATTGATATTTCTTATGGCAACCCTGATTCCAGCTTGTGCTTCATCCAGCCCAGAATTTTGCATGATGTACTCTGCATATAAGTTAAATTGGCAGGGTGACAATACACAGCCTTGATGTACTCCTTTTCTGATTTGGGATCAGTCTGTTATTCCATGTCCAGTTCTAACTATTGCTTCTTTACCTGCATACAGATTTCTCAGGAGGCAGGTAAAGTGGTCTGGTATTCCCATCTCTTCAAGAATTTGTCACAGTTTGTTGTGATACACAGTAAAAGGCTTTGGCGTAGTCAAGAAAGCAAAAGTAGATTTTGTTTTCTTCTGGAACTCTCTTGCTTTTTCAGTGATACAATGTTGGCAATTTGATCACTGGTTCTTCTGCTTTTTCTAAATCCATCTTGAACATCTGGAAGTTCATGGTTCATGTACTGTTGAAGCCTGTCTTGGAGGATTTTGAGCATTACTTTGCCAATCTGTGAGATGAGTGCAAGTGTTCAGTAGTTTGAAATCCTTTGGCAATGCCTTTCTTTGTGACTGGAATGAAAACTGACCTTTTCCAGTCCCATGGCCACTGCTGAGGTTTCCAGATCTGCTAGCATATTGAGTGCAGCACTTTCACAGCATCATCTTTCAGGATTTGAAATAGCTCAACTGGAATTCCATCACCTCCAAGACCTTTGTTCATGGTAATGCTTCCTGATGCCCACTTGACTTCACATTCCAGGATGTCTGGCTCTCAGTGAGTGATCACACTATTCTGGTTATCTAGGTCATGAAGATCTTTTTTGTATAGTAGTTCTGTGTATTTTTGCCACCTCTTCTCAATATCTTCTGCTTCTGTTAGGTCCATACCATTTCTTTCCTTTATTGTGCCCATCTGAATGAAATGTTCTGTTGGTATCTCTGATTTTCTTGAAGAGATCTTGAAAAGATTATCATATGGTTTTTATATTTCAATTTGTTAATATGGTGTATCACATTGATTGACTTGTGTATATTGAAGAATCCTTGCATTTCTGGATAAACCAAACTTTTCATGGTGTATGAGCTTTTTGATGTGTTGCTGAATTCTGTTTGCTATTTTATATCTTTAAATATATAATATAAAGTTATATATTATTTTACATCTTAAACTATTTTTGTTTTAGCCCTTTGACGTTTATAAAATATAATTCTCTCCTCTCTGAGTTGAAATTAAATTTGTTGCTTCAAATGGATACATGCCAGTTTAGCCTAGTCAAGATCTGAGCCACTTTGCTAATGTAGGACTTTATTTCCCTTTTCTTAATTCTGTTTCCACCAGATTCATTTGACAGGTAGTATCTTTCAGTCAATCAAATTCATATTAGATATGTACCAGAAGGCATACAGGAACTACAGGAATGGCAGAATTTTAATTGTGTAAGAGACACTAATTAATCAATTTGACTGGAAATGTTTCTATTACATGACAAGATCCATGGTTTTAAATAAAACATTCATTTTAAAGATTTCTTGGAAAATCCAGTTTAGATGTTACAGCACTGGTGCATGGATACATGTAGCTTATTCCATACCAGAATACTTTCCCTCCTCCTGTAAACATGTTTTGAATTTGTAGCATTATTCTTCAGAAGCATAAAAAACACTATCATATCAAAAAATAAATGAGGATGTGCAAGTGAAAATGAAACATTCAAGATAAATGTTTGAAAATATTAACAATTTAATTATGAGCTTTTGTGCTCAAGGGAGTTCCCCAGCTGCCCAGTGGTTAGCACTCTGTGATTTCACTGCCCAGGGCCCTGGTTCAATCCCTGATTGGGGAACTAAGATTCTGCAAGCCACCCAGAGCAGCCCAAAAAAAAAAAAAAAAACTGTACCCAATAATCTACCATACATAATAGTTTTACACTGTTTTAATGGCTTCATCAAAACCTAGCAAGTCCTTAAACATATTTTAAAAATTTTAAATTACCAAGTGAATTACATGAAAATGGAGTTGTGAACTACACATTGTAATATGTTATATGCTAAATTTAGGACATGAAACTGTGCTTTGTTAACTTTTTGTTGTTGTTGTTACTTTATAAAGGCAAGCATCAAGTCACATCGTATAATTCTTCCCACCGATTTGTCAGTAATTTTGGCTTGTATTAATGGTAATTACTTCACAAAATCTGAGAGTTTCTGTTTAGAAATTAAGTAAAACTGTGTACCACTACATGGGCCACACACTATCATCCAGATGGTAAAACATATGGTATTGCTAGAATTGTCACTCCTAGAACTTCACGTGCTACATTTACTTGTTGACAGAAGGAGCTTACTACACAGTTTTCTAATCATGTTGGAATGAGCAAAATTTGCCACCGGTATTACATTTGGATCTTAACTACCTAGATTCCATAAAAAAAAAAAAAAAAAAAAAACTCTTAACAGCATTATTTAATTAAATGGAAGTGCATACTAAATATTTTCAACAAAAAATTTCTGGAGTTATCCAAATGTCATCCTCAAAATTCAGTCAATTCAATCGTATTTTGGGTTGTTTATTATACGCTGTTAAGTGAATAAATTGACTGGTTTTGCTTTTACATAAGAACAGTGTTTTGATTTCATGGAGATATAGTTGCAACCCCTTTTTGTACTAAAAATAAAGTAGAGAGAATTAGAGTTAAGGACCTTAGTGCTGCAATAATTTAACTAGAGATTTTCCCTTGTTTCTTCAAGCCTTTTTATGATATCAATAAAGATATGAAGTAGTTCACTTGTCCTTCTGTATGTTTCTGTTGTTTTAACTGCTTCATGGAAAAAAAATGGCTCATATTGGTGCTGTAAATTATTCCATGAAGAGATGATGCTGTGACTACATGTTGAGAGAAAACTGGAAGTGACAATTTTTCAAAGAAGCAAAATGTTAGTACCTTCCCTGACATAACAAAGAAACTTTGGCTTTAAAACTTGATGGCATCATGTTCTTGGAGCAAAGACTGAGTGACTCTTAAACCCAAATAATACAAGCAGATTATATCCTAGTAATTTATACATGTAAGTTATTATTGGTCATTAAAATGCAGCATAGCCCCACATATACCTTTTCACTTAATTTCTCAAACCCACTAATTGGAAATGAGATTTTCTGTTAATGATTTTTGGGAAATGCCTTGCGGTTAACTTAGACTGTGAGGATATGTCTATTTTTTCAGTAGTGGGAAGAAATGAGAGAAGTTTGCTATTCTGTCAGAGCTCTGAAGATTATTATTCAAAAATTTGACAACAGAAACAGAAAAAAAAGTGTATTATAGCTGAATGCTGAATGTTGCCTTTAGAAGGAAGAATAGACTGAGCAAGACAGTCGTCCACTAAGTTTTGACTGTATGGCCTCAAATGCATTAAGATAATTTTTCTAACAGGAAGTTAGATATAGATTTCTGAATAGAGCAAAAAAAAAAAGTCTGTGTTAAAAATAACAGTTTGCTAGTTAGAACCACATTTTGACAGAGAAATAGGTTATGGAGCAAATACTTTTGTGATACCATTATAAGAAGAATATCTGGAAAGAAAAGGCCTAATATTTGCAATGTGATACACAGAATATAAAATGAAAGTAGTAGTATTCTACTTTATTGTTTTCCTGTATACCAAAAAAGAAAAGGAAAAAAAAAATAAAATCATTTCAAGGAACAGAAACATTTGAAAACTGTTTCATTGAAATTTAATCTCTAGGTGGTGCCAGTATTTATCTATAGAAGATAATGTACATATTTCATATTCATTGAACCTATCATTAAATGGTGATTTATAATTCACAGTTTATAGAGATGATAGTTAAACATGAAATTTTAAGATTAATAGCTCAAGATAATTCCATAGGAAAAAAGTCTATTTTTAATATAGAAATCATGTTAAAATTTAAAGGAGCACTTACAACTCAGTGAATTTGTCATTATTTAAAAATTATATATACTCTAGCTTTATTGAAAGATTGAGACAACTTTGTGGATGTTCTTTATTGAGATCTTTGATATTTTCTTTAAATAGCTATTAATAGTTGAGCCAAATACTTTTTAAAAATAACTTGCATAAGAATACCTAAAAAGAAAATCAGAAAAAAGTTGGCAAGCCTGCTGCTATAGAGGACAAATTATACAAAGTTAAATTTAGCAATAAAAAATCAAATAAATGTAAAAAATACTCTGTAAGTGGTGAGACTGAGTTTAACAGCAGGTAGGGGAAGGGATAAGAAAAAAAATTATCCTGGAATTTTTATTGATGTACTCTGATAATACAGCTAATAAAATGATTAAAATATGTATTAGGGCTAATTGATCATGGCATCCAGAGCAAGAAAGGGAACAGCCTTACTCTGTGAGATTTAACCTATTATATATTGTGTCCTGTTTCAAAATCCCACTTAAGAAGGACATGCATAAGTTAGCATGTGTATGAAAGGTAAGCACAGGAATGAGGCATCGGAAAAGTAGTATATAATAGCTGAATATTAGTGAATAGGGTTTTAATATGGAAAAGGTTATATGCATATAGGATAGCATAAAATTCCATATCATGTATTCTAACCACCTGGACTACTTTGAGTGATATTGTTCTATAACTTTCTACATCCATAGTTTTATATCAGTCCCTCAAACTGCGATGCCATATCTTTCTTCATTTTTTTCTCTAGTGATAAATTAAAATTCTAATGATGCTTTAAAGTTAGCCTCTAAAACTATCTCACTGACTATCCCTCTGTACTAGAGGGTCTTCCTCTTCCCTGCTCTCCAAATGAATGTGATACAGGGAGGATCACATTCTTCCATGTATGATAACATCCTAGAAGTTTATTTTATCCCCATAGAAGTGAGAATGCATCTTTTTGAAGCTTATGACTCTCACAGTCTTTGGCATAGTCTAAAAGATACTTAACATAAACATTCTGTTAATTAAACATCCATTAATATTCAATTCAAAACAATATTATTCATCTTTCTTTACATGGAGTGGAATAGACACAATACAGAGGAGAAAGGACATGCATCAGTTCAGTTCAGTTCAGTTCAGTCGCTCAGTCACGTCTGACTCTTTGAGCCATGCATAATTGTATTGATATAAGAAAATGCTGAAAGTGATTAAATTGAACATATTTTAGAAATTTCATGATGATTATTTAAAGAAAGACTCCCATCCATGAATGCATTATAAGAGCAAATTAAAATTAGTATTGGTAAAATGTGTTTAGAAATAAAGGAAACACTTTCAGAAAGATATAATTTGAACAACTGTACAAATTAGAGGTGAGGTCTTTTGTAATAATGAAGAATAAGCCTTTGATAAATGCACATCAAACTTTAATGCTTTTAAAGGATTTGAATTTTCATGAACTCAGCAATAAAAATAAAATAGCATTAATAAGTAATTTTTAACAGCATGTTGTGGGGGTGGTGTGGTTATCAGAAAGAGGATTTCTAAAATTTTTTGTCAACTTAGAGAACAAAAGTACAATTCTAGAGGCAACATGTTTATTTGGAATAAATGATCACAATTTAGGTACATAGATTTAGATAGAAGCCCACATGGTGTCCCAATTACATGAGAGAAGCTCAGGATTTTTATGAGAGAAAAGAGAGAAAGAAGATAGCTTGCTTTTTTAGAAGAGTTCATTGGTGCATAAGAAGATAATCAGCCAGATGAGATGTTAAATGGTGAAAGATGAGGTAAAGCTAGATTTGTACTTCATTGGTAGATCAGGTGAAGTGGTTCATTTATCAGTCCTTTCAATAGGTATTTTAGTACCTTTGCTTACTTTGCATACTGTTGGAACTTAGGCCTGTTCAGAGGTATAGAAAATAGGACATGCAAGGCACTTCCTCTGGAATGACTGCTCCGGTTCTATTTTAAAATCTTTCAGTTTTTAGTAATAACAACATCTAGATCTTTGCTATAATTTAATTGCAATACTCCTTTCCTTCCAATTCTAAAATAATAGTGGACTATAGAGGAGAACCAAGGAAATACAACTCTGATATGGGTGTTGTTTCTCTGAAAGAGACAAAGTTTTGACCTTCCATGACATTAGCTAGGAATATTTCTTAATGCTAATTAAGGGACAGTTGAAACATATTAATAAAGCAAATAGATCACAAAAAATCTTATGGTCTTTATCAAAAGAGACACAATTACTACTCAATGTTTAGCACTATGGGGACATTTGGCATTTATTCATAATGCACTGTTTCTTTCTGGCATTAATTTCAGTGTCATTCACTGAGGAGAGAAAAATATTTGGCACAAACTGAAGACTGCAGTCTTTCAAAAAGAGGTTCTTGCATGACACTATTCCTAAGAGATTTGCTTCAGGTAAAAGCATTCTTATGTCCTATGGATATTTGTGTACATGTCTGATTGAGTGGAAAAAACCGCTAGAGAAAAATGAGATCACAAATGTATGTTTGGGCTGCCATCAAGTCAATACAGTAATAGGTTGGTGAAAACATCAAAACACAATCAAAGCTGCCTTCAATGTCTGAGTGCAGAATTCACTGGGCAGTCAGCCAGAAAAGGTCATTTTTTCCCCATTTTATCAGTAATCATGAAGGAAATAAATAAGAGGATCATGATTATTTAAAAAAAATTGTGTTTGCTGTAAGAAGATAGTCTCTTAATATTCTTATTAAGTATATTTTTATTAGGTTGATAAGCCAAAAAGTAACAGGCATTGACAAGCAAGTGAATCTGTACTTGCAAATGATTAACAGAGAAAAATAGATATTTCAAGATGCACTTATGGAAACTGACATATATTTTAATGCAGAAATGCTTGGAAAATCTTTTGGCACATTTTTGAATGTATTAAGAGAAATAAAAATTTGTAGGACCACAAAAGAAAAGCTTGGCATCAATAGTTTCATGTTAATTACAATAAAGGATCTGTCTGATCAAATCAATATTACCTCAACAATTCTTTAACAGTTGTATGAATATATAAATCATAAGAAAAAAGATAATATATAGTACTTAAAGTTCAAAATCCTTTGCTTCATTGTGTTGAAAATTTGCTCTTTTTAGTACACATTTTAACTATATACCCATAGGACAAAACAATTTTGAATATAAAAACAATAAAAATCAAACCCCATTTTTATATATGTATTCATATTATATATATATATATATGTGTGTGTGTGTGTGTGTGTGTGTGTGTGTGTGTGTGTATGTGTATGTAGTGCTAATTGGTAATCATTTAAACCAGAAACAATGTAGTTATAAGTTGAGCAGTAATATAAAAGCAGAAAAAAAGTGGTTTCTGATATCTAACCATGCTTGCAATCAATGTGTATTTTATGCTAGGGAGTATAAATGGTTTGTGTTCTACAATAACTCAATTTTTTGTCAGAGTGGGAAGAATAGAAATATAATTATAATGTAATATGATAACATAATTATAAAGAGTTGTGGAGAAACAAAGAAAAATCAATTATCATATTGGACAAGATCTTTATGATATCTAATGTGGTATAAACTGGCAGTTGTTAAATATTCTTACCGAATTATATTTAGCTTAAACAGAGTTCTTCATACTGCCTATATTAATTATATAGGAGATTGTAGCAGAGTATTTCAGAGAAGGCAATGGCACCCACTCCAGTACTCTTGCCTGGAAAATCCCATGGATGGAGGAGCCTGGTGGGCTGCAGTTCGTGGGGTCGCTGAGGGTCAGACACGACCGAGTGACTTCACTTTCACTTTTCACTTTCATGCATTGGAGGAGGAAGTGGCAACCCACTCCAGTATTCTTGCCTGGAGAATCCCAGGGACGGGGGGAGTCTGATGGGCTGCCGTCTATGGGGTCGCACAGAGTCAGACACGACTGAAGCGACTTGTCAGTAGCAGTAGCAGCAGAGTATTTTACCTAGATGTAAAAAAATATGTAGACTACATATATGGGATATAAAAGAGAATAAATTATATATAATATTATTTGTGATATTTCAGTTAGTTGAGTGAATAAGGTATATTTTATAGAATTGTTATTTTAAAATTTTGAAAACCTTTTGTAGAATATCTAACTTCTTCTAAAATAGGAAAACAAAACTATAGTAAATTAAATGTCAATATTCTTTCCTCCTGGATTTCCCTAGTGGCTCAGTGGTAAAAATCTGCCTGCCAATGCAGGAGATGTGGGATTGATCCCTGGGTTAGGAAGATCCCCTGGAGAAAGAAATGGCAACTCACTCCAGTATTCTTACCTGGGAAATCCTATGGACAGAGGAGCCTGGCAGGCTACAGTCTATTGGGTCACAAAAGAATCAGATATGACTTAGAGATTAAACAACAATTCCTCCCATGACACAAAGAAAAATTCAATAGTGAATATTAGTTTATAAACTAGGAATATCTAATGCAAGAGTAAGATATTCATATCTTATTCAGTGAGAATAATTGGGAAGATGATTATGTTAACAATAAAAATGCATTTATCTGTATTACAATAAGTATTTTGATTTTCTTTGTGTAGGAATTTCTTTGAAGAGTTTAGACATAGCTCTTTAATCCTTATTCCTTGCTCTTTAAGATAACTCTAGGAGAAAAATCTTAATATACTCATTGTACAGATGCAGAAAATGCAGTAAGAGAAATTAAAACATTTGAACAATTCTAGAACATAGCAGATAAAATCCAAGGATTATTCTGCTAATCACTACACTGTATGACTAGAGATGTTGATGAGATTTACAGGGATGGTCTTATCCCTGATAGTTTTAGCCTGGAGTAGGCATGGCAGATCATATTTAGAACAATCTAATTATTTCCATTATTTCACACATCAACATGTATTGGAATCATCTGCAGAGTTTTAAAAACACAGATTACTGAACCCTATCCTGAGTCTCTGAGGAGGCACAGTTGTTCATTCATGAAGTTGTGTCTGCCTTTTTGCAGCCCCATGGACTACTGCATGCCAGCCTTCCCTGTCCTTCACTATCTCTTAGAATTTTCTCAAACTCATGTCCACTGATTTGGTGATGCCATCCAACCATCTCATCCTCTGTCACCCCATTCTCTTCTTGCCCTCAATCTTTCCCAGTATGAAGCTCTTTTCCAATAAGTTGGCTCTTTGCATCAGGTGGCCAAAGTTTTGAAGCTTCAGCCTCAGCATAAGTCCTTCCAATGAATATTCAGGACTCATTTCCTTTGGGATTGACTGATTTAATCTCCTTGCAGTCCAGGGGATTGTCAAGAGTCTTCTCCAGCACCACAATTCAAAAGCTCTTTAACATTCAGCCTTGGGTATGGTCCAACTCTCACAGCTGTACTTGACTACCGGAAAAACCATAGCTTTGACCATATGGACTTTTGTCAGCAAAGTGATATCTGCTTTTTAACATGGTGTCTATTTTTGTCATAGATTTCCTTCCAAAGACAAGCATCTTTTAATTCCGTGGCTGCAGTCAGTGTCCACAGTGATTTTGGAACAAAGAAAATAAAATCAGTCACTGTTTCTACTTTTTCCTCATCTTTTTGCCATGAAGTAGAGGAATTGTATGGTAGGGCTGACAAATTTGCATGTTTAACAAATTCTTAGTTGATGCTAAAACTGCTGGTCTAGGGATCATACTTCGAGATTCCATTTTGTAGGAGTTTCTAAAATGCACTTGAAATGGGAAACCACTGATTGGGACAGAATGTATTGGATCATCTCTGAATAAAATTTAGCCGTAGGAATGGGAGAACGCTTTCCTGAGAAATCTAATGCAGAGTATGATATTAAATCTATTGACCATTAGGTATATTGAGGGATTCTGAGGAATGAAAACATAGCTAGCTGTCCCAAAATATTTTTTTTTAAGCTTGAGTCACATAATTTTTATCTTATGTCAACCTGCTTATTTAACTTATATGCAGAGTACATCATGAGAGATGCTGGGCTGGAGGAAGCACAAGCTGGAATCAAGATTCCCAGGTGAAATATCAATAACCTCAGATATGCAGATGACACCACCCTTATGGCAGAAAGTGAAGAAGAACTAAAAAGCCTCTTGATAAAAGTGAAAGAGGAGAGTGAAAAAGTTGGCTTAAAGTTCAATATTCAGAAAACTAAGATCATGGTATCCAGTCCCATCATTTCATAGCACATAGATGGGAAACAGTAGAAACAGTGGCTGACTTTATTTTTTTGGGCTTCAAAATCATTGCAGATGGTGATTGCAGCCATGAAATTAAAAGACACTTACTGCTTGGAAGGAAAGTTATGATCAACCTAGACAGCATATTAAAGAGCAGAGACATTACTTTGTCAACAAAGGTCTGTGTAGTCAAGGCTGTGGTTTTTCTAGTAGTCATGTATGGATGTGAGAGTTGGACTGTGAAGAAAGCTGAGTACTGAAGAATTGATGCTTTTGAACTGTGGTGTTGGAGCAGACTCTTGCGCGTCACTTGGACTGCAAAGAAATCCAACCAGTCCATCCTAAAGGAGATCAGTTTTGGGTGTTCATTGGAAGAACTAATGTTGAAGCTGAAACTACAATACTTTGGCCACCTGATGCGAAGAGCTGACTCATTTGAAAAGACCCTGATGCTGGGAAGGATGGGGGGCAGGAGGAGAAGGGGACGGCAGAGGATGAGATGGCTGAATGGCATCACTGACTCAATGGACATGAGTTTGGGTAGGCTCTGGGAATTGATGATGGACAGGGAGGCCTGGCATCCTGTGGTTCATGGGGTCACAAAGAGTCGGACATGACTGAGTGACTGAGCTGAACTGAACTGAATGATATTTATCTTATTATAAGAACATAGCTACTGCCCTATTCACCAATGCTCCCATACACATATTACTTTTTGCTTTTTTCTATACCTGCTTTCCCCAATTATAGCAATGAGTAAGAAATCTAAGCAAACACCCACCTCAAAATAAAATATATTTTAATTGTAAAATGTAATAAAGTGTTACGAACAAAGCAATTTTACTACATGCACCAGGTTATTAAGTTATCCTGAGTCTATAAGTGGGTCATAATCCTAATTAAACATGTTTTTATATAAAACATGAAGAAGAAATAATAAAAAGATTATGTCAGGGACAGTGGAGGCCAGCAAAATATTTATTATTGCTAAAACAAAAAAACCTGGAATTGAGGCAAATGAGAGGATAAATCAGACTCAGATTTAACAAGATTCCTTTCAGAAGAACAAACATAGCTGGGTTTGTAGTGGGGAAAATGGAGTCATTTATCTACTGAGTGAGAATTACCAGGGAGAAGCAAATGGGTCTTTAGGATTTTGAAATCATAACTTCAGTAGCAGGCATGTTTGGGTAAGATCAGCTATGGCATGCCCACATTATTGACAATTTTTCATGAGGGAAATAGTTTTCAAGAAAATTGCCACAGGCTTCATGTCTATTTCCAAAGAATTTTATAGGGAATCTTCTGGCTTTTGTGCATTCATAGTAGAATAGGCTGTGTTAAGATACCTTGACTTATATTATCTTAAATCCAGTTTTAAAGGGGGCATTTATCTCAAGTAATTTATTATTATTTTGTTACAGCAAAAATATTAAAAATAAAACTACAGCAGCTGACCTATAGAATTTCTACTATATTTTTTATATTATTTTGAGATGATGGCAAAGGCATAAATAAAGAACCTTTTTTGTCTACATAGCTAGAGAGCTAAGATGAAACTATAAGACAGTGTTGATAAAGGGGATACAGGAATAAAGTTGAAAAATGAGGTGGAATTTTTAAAATGAAAGAGTTTACGCTGTATACATATTTGCTTCAAATCAAGATGGAAGGAACAGGGATAATATGAACTTTCAGTTGAGTCACAAATGTTATTATTCTGGTATGCTAATGAAACTTTTATAGGTGGAAGGCACATAGCATTTTGGTTTGCATATTATTAAAGTTGTATTGTATACTGACAGAATACCTCAGATTGCTTATTACAGATACTATGTTTAAAGAATTTAAAATGGTCAATTGTGAAGCATAGCAAACCCTTAAGAACTTATGCTGCTGCTACTGCTGCTGCTAAGTCGCTTCAGTCATGTCCGACTCTGTGCGACCCCATAGACGGCAGCCCACCAGGCTCCCCTGTCCCTGGGATTCTCCAGGCAAGAACACTGGAGTAGGTTGCCATTTCCTTCTCCAATGCATGAAAGTGAAAAGTGAAAGTGAAGTCGCTCAGTCATGTCCGACTCTTAGCGACCCCATGGACTGCAGCCTACCAGGCTCCTCCATCCATGGGATTTATTCCACAACTATAAATAATTATATTCCTGCATAGCTTTCACACAGTCTTCAAACTAATTATTCTGTGCTCTTTGTCAGCTTATTTTTACACTTATAAGATCTCCTTTAATAAATACATTGTTTCAACATAATAACTACTTGTAATATTAGGAAGGCTGGTTTTGCATGTTCCATTGCTTCAGTTGTCTCCCACTGTTTGGGACCCCATGGACTGTAGCTCTCCAGGCTCCTCTGTCCCTGACATTCTTCAGGCAAGAATATTGGAATAGGTGGCCATTCCCTTCTCCAGGGGTTCTTCCAGACCCAAGGACTGAAGCCAGGTTTCCTGCATTACAGATGATTCTTTACCATCTGAGCTACCAGGGAAGTCCATTACAACATAACTTAATAGAAAGACTGGTCAGTGTACCATAATCCTTCATGAAATATTAATTAGTGAAATATGTCTTTATATTTGAAATACAAGTTAATAAATATCAAGTTGACTTTAATCCAACCAGGGTCATATTTTATCCATGCAAATGGATTGCAGATCATTATAGTAAATAGCAGGAAGATGGCAGAAACACTTGATATTATAAAGGAGGGGACATGCATTCACTTTTCCAAAAGTGTTCTTTTAAAAATTACTCTGAAGATATTAGACTAGAGCATTGGAACCTAGAATATTTTCCATTCCCTGCAAATGTGGCAACAGAATAAGACCAAGGAAGGACAAAATTATATTTTATTAAAATAGTCAAAGTACCAATTCTGGAAACTGCCAAGAGGGCTGTAAAGGGAAACACACACACACACACACACACACACACACACACACACAATATTATGATGTGAAGAGACAAAAAATTGTGGTGCTTTCAAGAAACATTTTCTCTACCCAAGCAATTTTTGAGAACTTAATACAAAAATAAAAGATAGGGAAGCTGGAGTAAAAAATAATGGCATCATGACAGATGTTTCAGGCACACTCAAAATGGTTATTGTGGCAATAGCTCAGCAGTAGTGGGACAAAGGATGGAAGATAAGCAATGGCATTATAGCTAGAAAGAATGACAATTTGCCCTACACCAGCATCATGGGCTGGTCAAAATGCATTTGATTGATTATCAGTAGTGTATTTTGAGATACATATGTATCACTCTGATAACCACTCTCCGAAGGAATATCTAACAGAATGAAGTACTAGAATTTGACCTATTTCTTTATCTTTTCACTTAAAATAACCTAAAATTATAAAATTTGAATGACAAAAAATTCTGTATATCTCTTTATATCATTGCTCTTTTAAAATGTAAAGCATTCCAGGAACTATTTGAATAGAGATTAGACCTCTCTTCGTTATGGTTTTCTCCTTTCTAGAAAACTAAACTCAAAATCCTTTTTCTTCTAAAGCATAGCTAATTTAACTGTATTTCATATATTCACAGCTTGCATTTGTATTTCTGTTTATGCATATGTTTGAAAGAACCCTTGAACTATTCAAGAGTGAGAGGGTAGGCTGAAAGATTCCACCTACATCATTCCTTGCTCCAAAATATCTCAGATTTTAGCTGTAAATTGGTGATTCTGACTTAATTTTCATCTATTCAGAGAGCTTCCTGGCTTCACTTTTCTCAGGGGAAAAATATAGTCTCTGAACATAGAATTGACACAGAGATCATATTTTGCTTCTATTTTAACCTAGACTATGGTTTTGCGTTTCCCAGGCAGCACTAGTGGTAAAGAATCCCCTTGTAAATGCAGGAGACATGAGAGACACAGGTTTGATCCCTGGGTGGGGAAGATCCCCTGGAGAAGGAAATGGCAACCCACTCCAGTATTCTTATCTGGAGAATTCCATGGACAGAGGAGCCTGATGGGTTAGAGTCCATAGTTTACAAAGAGTTGGACTGGACTGAAGTGACTTAGCACAACACGTGATTTTCAGCAATTAATTAATTATCCAATCATTCCTAACAATTATTATAATGATCAAACAAGGATACTTATTTGAAAGTATTAACAAAAGCAAAATATCTTATTTGAAGGATTTTAAAACTACTTTCATCATAATGTCTATATTTGACAACATTTTCAATATAAGATTTGTTTACTGAGAGAGTAATTAGCCCTGTTTTCCAGCCTATGTTCAGTCTAAAAACATACATTTAGAATAATGTTGACTATTTTTAGGAGGAGAAAAATACAGGTGTTTCAAGTAGACATCTTTTCTGAAATATTTTCTTGTATAAAACACTCCATAAATGGATACCAGTGATGATTCTTTGCTGACAAAAAAAGTAAGAAATGTAAAGCGTCATTTTTTTTAATATAGTGTTTAAAAAAATTTTTTTTTCTGTTCACTTTATTATTACACGATTGACATTTTCAGCAGTGGGAAATCAGTGATGTTTTTTCAGACTTCATTGTTAATCTGACATGGCTTTTGTTTTCTGTGATGGGCTGTAGTAGGAATGAATAGGCTGATAAGGACTTCTAGCTGTTAAGACATGAGAGCAAATTTGCCCTTTTTTTCCCCTTTTTTAAATAAAATTATTGAAATAAAGTTGGCTTACAATGCTCTTAATTTCTTCTGTAAAATTACCATTTTAAAATTATTTTCAAGTTTAAAATCATCTCAGTTCAGTTCAGTAGCTCAGTCGTATCCGACTCTTTGCAACCCCATGAATTGCAGCACACCAGGCCTCCCTGTCCATCACCAACTCCCTGAGCTCACTCAAAACTCATGTCCATTGAGTCGGTGATGCCTTCCAGCCATCTCATCCTCTGTCGTCCCCTATTTCTCCTGCCCTCAATCCCTCCCAGCATCAGAGTCTTTTCCAATGAGTCAACTCTTCGCATGAGATTGGACAAAGTACTGGAGTTTCAGCTTTAGCATCATTCCTTCCAAAGAACACCCAGGACTGATCTTGAGAATGAACTGGTTGGATATCCGTGCAGTCCAAGGGACTCTCAAGAGTCTTCTCCAACTCCACAATCCAAAAGCATCTATTCTTCGGCTCTCAGCTTTCTTCACAGTCCAACTCTCACATCCATACATGATCACTGGAAAAACCATAGCCTTGACTAGACGAACCTTTGTTGGCAAAGTAATGTCTCTGCTTTTCAATATGCTATCTAGGTTGGTCATAACTTGCCTTCCGAGGAGTAAGCATCTTTTAATTTCATGGCTGCAGTCACCATCTGCAGTGATTTTGGAGCCCAGAAAAATAAAGTCTGACACTGTTTCCACTGTTTCCCCATCTATTTCCCATGAAGTGATGGGACCAGACGCCATGATCTTCGTTTTCTGAATGTTGAGCTTTAAGTCAAATTTTTCACTCTCCACTTTCACTTTCATCAAGAGACTCTTTAGTTCCTCTTCACTTTCTGCCATAAGGGTGGTGTCATCTGAATATCTGAGGTTATTGATATTTCTCCTGGCAATCTTGATTCCAGCTGTGCTTCTTCCAGCCCAGCGTTTCTCATGATGTACTCTGCATAGAAGTTAAATAAGCAGGGTGACAATATACAGCCTTGACATACTCCTTTTCCTTTTGGAACCAGTCTGTTGTTCCATGCCCAGTTCTAACTGTTGCTTCCTGACCTGCATACAAATTTCTCAAGAGGCAGGTCAGGTAGTCTGGTATTCCCATCTCTTTCAGAATTTTCCACAGTTTATTGTGATCCACACAGTCAAAGTCTTTGGCATAGTCAATAAAGTGGAAAATCATCTCAGTAAACCTGTATACTATCAATATTTTTTAAAAGAAGCTTCAATAAAGCACATGGAATTATAAATTTATAGTTTTAACCCCTTTCTCCAATGTCACACTCATTTCTTTCTTGTTAGTGAAAATTTCCCTGGTATAAAAGTTTAAACGGCATTTCTAATTTTTAAGAATTTCAGTATTTTAATTAAATTTGTTCAACTATTCATATTATGCTTTTTTATTTACTAAAATGTGTTATTTGCCTTAATTTTAAAGAAAACAAAATCAAAGGTTCTATTGAATTCCAGTATTTAAGTCATATTCATATGATATTGGGTTTCCCTTGTGATTCAGCTGGTAAAGAATCCACCTGCGATGCAGGAGACCTGGGTTTGATCCCTGGGCTGGTAAGATCCCCTGGAGATGGGAAATGTTACCCACTCCAGTATTCTGGCCTGGAGAATTCTATGGACTGCATGGGGTCACTGTCCATGGGCTCACTGTCATATGATATTAATTTTAATTGAAAGTAATTATTCAAAATTATGTTTTCTTTTCTTCATATTAGTGTCGGTTACTATTGTTACATCAGATGTCTTGGAGATATCTTAAGGAAAAATATTTTCATATAACTTTTCAAAAATATATTTTTGTTAAAAATAAAAATGTACTGCTCTAGAGAGAAAGCATAAGGCAGGTTAACAATAAAATTTTAGTAGCAGTATAACTTTTATATTTACCGTACTATCTACTTGCACCACTGCAACATATCTCACCCAAATATCTTTGTTGAAAAGGAGGTAAAAATGAGATAAGTAGAAAATAGAATTATTATTAGCATACGCTGGTGACTTGTGATGATGAAAAAGGGATATTATTTACAGATATAATTTTCTTGAGTTGAACAATTTATAAATAAACATGAAAATATGAAAGATGTTGAATGAGACAATTGTTAATTACGGGTATGTAAAAATCTGTGGGTGTAGAATACAGAAAGTTCCATGTCAATTCAAGATAAGAGATGTCACTCAGTAAACACTGATACTTTAAGACAATTCCTATGTTGAGGAGATACTGAGATGAATGTGAAAATTTCTGAATAAAGAATGCAAGTAGAGTTGTACAGTCACTTTCAATTGGCTATGATTGCAGCAGTAGCATATGCTCATCCCTATAACTTAAGGGACATTCTGTGAGATCTAAGCTACCTCAGTTTGGTGAATGGGAAAAGTAAAAAGCTAAAGTCAGTAAAATGGCTGGGAATACAAGCCCCCTCTTTGAAAGCTTGATTTATGCCACTTTACTTTAGGAAACACCTAATTAGTACTAGTTTCTGCTAATGGAAAGAAATCGGAAGAGGATTTTCACTTTCACGCACACACACACAAAGCCAAAAAGTGAAAACAGAGTTCAGCATTTATCTTGTCAGGAGCTGTTAAAGCAAAAGCATGTACTCCCAGCAGTGAGGGGCACCACTGAGCCCCTTCCCCTGTACTTCCCTAGAAAGTACACTCAGCAGCTCAACTTTGATTTGTGTCTGTGAGCATCTGTGCTTTATCTTGATTTATTTTGTGCATTCATTAGCAAGATGTGTTCTAAGATACTTGCTTCTTTACTTTAGGCCATTTCAGTTTAAAAAAGATTTCGTAGGAACACTCCACTTTCGGATAGCAAGGGAAATCTGTATCTTCAGGTATGACTAAGTAAATGCACATGGGAATGTATATGTAGGAAGAACACAGCCAAAATACCTTTTTAGATGGATATGATACAATTTTATTAGATTATTTTAAAAATATACCAATGGATTATACTCTGCTGCTTCCAACTCTAATAAAATATCATTTAGAAATATTTGATTTTTTTTCTCAGTCTGTGCCTAGGATAAGGAGGAAGAACTTGGCTGACTAGTTAATTGTAATATTTTTAGAGTTTGATAGATTGCCTCAGTAAAAATGTGATAGATTTTGCACCTATTTCTTATTGTTGTTTTATTCACTAAGTCTTATTAGTCTCTTTTGTGACCCCATGGACTGTAGCTTACCAGGCTTCTCTGTCCATGGGATTTCCCAGGCAAGAATACTGGAGTGGGTTGCCATTTCCTTCTCCAGGGGATCCTCCTGACCCAGGGGTCAAACCCACATCTCCTGAACTAGCAGCTGGATTTTTACCACTGAGCCACCTGGGAAGCCCTGTTATACAATGCTTAAAGAAAAGCTCACTGGAGGAAAACCATTCTTTTTTGTTTCCCTCTCAGCCAGCCTGAAGCTTGAGTGTGATAATCATGAATGTCCATCTTCATTCTGTCTCCTGGATGCAGTATTGGACTATGAGGAGGTGTGCAGGTGGTTATTGAAGTTTTGATCAATATACATATCAGTGAGAAATTTGGCATTACTAGATAATCCATTTGATAAGCATACCTCTGTATAACACTCAATGATTTTATTTTTTCTTCCCCTAAAAAAGCTTCAGTTAATTCTTTACTGAAGAAGGAATACTTTCCTTATTAGGAGAATTGTATGTTTTCCTTGTAATCAGTGAATCTCCAATGCAGAGCTTAGTCACATAGGGATCTCTGACTATAACAGTAACAAAAATTAGCATATAAGTAATTAAGGGATTTTTTATTGGTTTCCCTTATGTTGTTATTCTATTAATTGATATGATCCATAGTCTTTTAGGGTATATACAATTGGAGAGTATTGGTGAAAGAGATTTGCCTATTTGTCTTAACTGTATGCATTCAAGCAATCATAGTGAAAAATTAGTTATAATTAGATATTACTGTCAGTGAATCTTGGAAGGAAAATACTGCATATATAATAATGTGAGCAAAAAAGACACTGATCAAATATTGAATTAAGCATTTATTTACTTAAGACTCATAATACAGTGCTATAACAAATTACCTAATAGAGCAAGTAGACTGTGATGAAAATATTAAGAATGAGTAAAGGCTGAAGCTAAGACCCTGGCCAACTGAAATCACTGTCAGAATTTTTACAGTTAATTTTGATTTTTTTCCCTCCAAGTTCTAGGAATGTGCTGTCATAAATATTCTCAAGGAATATGCTATAAGGTCTGCTATAAATAACCCATATTGTATTCTTATGGATTGTCACACTTTTATCTAGTATCTAGAATAGAAAGCAATATTTGCTTTGCTCATTTTAGCTAGTTTGCTAACAAAACAGGGCTTCCCTGATGGCTCAATGATGAGATACGCCTGCCAGTGGAGGAGATGTGGGTTCAATCCCTGGGTTGGGAAATCCCCTGGAAAAGGAAATGGCAACAATAGTCTTGCCTGAGAAATCCCATGGACGAAAAGCCTGGAGCAGTTACAGTCTATGGGGTGGCAAAGAGTTGGACATGACTTTGCACCTGAGCAGTCACTAACAAAAGAGTTCAGAAAGCCTAAGTATCTTTTTAGGTGAACTTGATACAATTTTTATTAGATTATTATTAAGATACACCAATAGGTTTTACTCTTATGCATCCAACTCTAATGAAATATCATTTAGAAAAGAATTCTTTTCCTCCAATTGTTAAGCTAGGAAGACATTTTTCGGTTTAGTTTGTCTTTTTGTGACTAATCTCTTTGGAACTTGATAGTTTTATGAAAAAGCTTATTTGCTAATGAAATAGGAAAAAGGAAAAGGAAAAAGAAAAATGTATAGTTACAGAAGCATTTTGTTATAGGTTGACTTCTGTGCCCCAAGCCCACCACCCCAAGCCATGGGGAAAAAAAAAAAACACCCATGCGGAAAAAAAAAATACCCATTTTGTTGAAGCCTTAACCGCTAGTATGTCATAATGTGACCTGTTTGGATGTAGTCAAGTTCAAATGAGATCATATGGATGAACCTAAATCCAATCTGACTGCTGTCTTTATAAGAAGAGGAAATTTGGATACACTAAAGAGACAACAGAGAAAAGGTTATGAAAGAGTGAGAAGATGGCTTCTGCAAGCCAAAGAAGGAATCCTCAGGAGAAACCAAACATACTGACATTTAGATACTGGGCTTTGAGATTTTAGACCTGTGAGAAAATAAATTTCTGGTGTTTCAGCCACCCAATCTGTGGTATTTGTTATGGTAACCCTAACTGCCTGATATAGGTGGGTAGGATGGCACAATTGACCTATGTTAATAGCTGAAGGAAGAGTAAGTGATTTCATGCAGTTAATGGCATAGAAACACAGGTAAACTGTGACCACGTGGCAGGATGTGATAGCAATTAGTGAAAAGCTTTTTTATACCACGGTAACATGTTTGATCTTTAATTTGGGGGTGATGAAGAGCTATCAAGTATTTTCAAGAAAGAGCAATAAGAGTGAATTGGGGAATAGAAGGCTCAAGTAATGAGATAAAAAATTTTGTGTCCAGGGTTAGAAAAGACATTTTGAAGAATTAATTTTTTGGGGGGTTTAAAAATAGTTACATGAGAAAAATAACTGTCATTATGAGGATACTCTGAATTCAGAAATGTTAAATTAATTTAAATAATTATAATTATTTTTTCTTAAATATGAGTAAGTTAATAAATACATATGGAAGAATCACTGTATAATTTTATATGATATAGTAATTAATGCTTATATGACATTTTTACTGTCACAGTCAACCAATGGCAGCTTTTTTTTTTTCTCAAATTTTTATTTTAGACGGTGTTTTCTGAATAGATTTGACTGATGTTTAGTGTTTATCAAAAAGGAAGCCATAAATGGATTCCAAGAACTAATTTTTTTTTGTTTCATTTGAAGAATAGTGAAGTCAAGGAAGTCCATCTAATCTGAGGTACTTTAGAAGTCTTAATTTAAAAACAAAATCCAGTGGGAAAAAAATGCTGTGTACTGACTGAAACTTGCCTGAAACACAAAGATGTAAAAGTTAAGTGTAAGTTATTTGTGACATAAAAGTACCTGTAGCTCTGAGTTTCAGGAAAGGAATAAAACAGAAAAGAAAAGACTTTGCAAATGCCTTATAGCCCTCAACTTCCCAGGAGTTTTGATTCTGATTCTTTATTTATGTCCCTGTAGGATTGTTATATAATCTGCTATTGTGAGTAACCAAAGCAATACTGGACTAATGTTTAAATATGCTACAGAATTCTGAGTCCTGCAGGCTTAATTATGGGGAGAATATAATAAGAGAAAGGGTAAAAAACATCATGTATTTGATATATCCTTTCAGTTTTATGACTCCCAGGACACAGGTTTGTTTCCTAGTTTCTAATGGCATCCATGATGTCAAGATTTAGTGTAAGGATGCACTCAAAGTGACATATATATTAAAGAAAGCCGCCAAGACCAAGGTATCTTGAAAATTGGTTCACTATGAGGATTACCTTATAAAAGAAATATAAAAAGTACAGTTATGGAGTTAGTGTGATATGTATGAGGTGATACTGTATGGTTGGGGCATCATTTGATTTTATTTTTACTTATATTAAAGTTTTTGATTAGGGTCTTTGGAAACATAAGCTGTATCACCCCTAAGTAGGCTTGCATTTGCAGACAGTTTTATGAAGAGGCTGGCTTAACTGATGGTCACAACAAATTCATGATGAATACTTCCAGGAGAGGAAACCTCATCGAGGTACCTCTTCTGTGAAAGGAATTCTAAAGTTGATTGAAAAACGATTCTAAGTATCCCGGTACTCATAAATCTCCATAAAGGCAAAGAACTATCACAGGCATGATATTTCTAAGTTTCTGGGAAATGAAAATGTGCACATCAGAATATTTTAACAATGCAATTTTTTAAAAAGTAAGAAAAGTTGTGAATAAGAAAGTCAAATGTCTTTTTTAAATAAGGAAGCAAGCCTTAGATTGCAAAATAGTTGCTTGCTGTTTTTGTTGTGAATGTTCTGCTAGAAAACCTGGATTTCTTGCAAACACAATCTCTATGGCTTTTCAAGGGGACATATTAAGAGGGAAAGAAAATTTTCATTATTAACATTTTGTCCTCAAGGCAGATATTTGCATGCTTACCTCTTTCAACTTTCCCCTTTATACTGTACAACATCCATGCAGCTTGAGTAATTTTTTGTCTGGATATGTGACATTTTCAAGTGACTCTTTTCCAGGGTCCATGGAAGATTAACTAATGGTAATGTAAGTCAGAACATCTTAAACTCGTTAATTTTTTTTAAATGTCAAATTTCAGCAGGCAAATACTAATGGGAAATGGGACAATATACTTCATCCTTTCTGAGCAAGTTCATATATTTGAGAAGATTCTCCTGTGTCCTTAATTTTGTTTTCCTAAGTCTCATAAATGTCACAGCTCTCAAGCACTCAAATTTCCTTTTATATGTAGAAAGTTTGAGGCTCTCATCATATTTAATTAGTGCAAGTGCTTTGCCTATCCCGGTGTCCAAGCAGGTTAATGATTTGAAGGATTCAAGTAACACACTCTGAATTATTTTAATTAACATTTGTGTTTTTTTTTAATGATTTTTATTTATTTATTTTTTACTTATTTTTGGATGTGTTGGGTCTTTATTGCCGCATGGGCTTTTCTCTAGTTGCAGCAAGCCAGAGTTGTTCTTCATTGCTATGCATGGGCTTCTCATTGCAGTGGCGTCTCTTGTTGCGGAGGATGGGATCTAGGGTACACAGACTTCAGTAGCTGCGGCACATGGGCTCTAGAGCACAGGCTCAATAGTTGTGGCACAGGGACTTAGTAGCTCCACGGCATGTGTAATCTTCCTGGACCAGGGATTAAAACCTGTGTCTCTTGCATTGGCAGGTGGATTCTTTACCACTGAGCCACCAAGGAAGCCCATTTGGTTTTGAAGTGCTGTTTTTCATGGGAATAAAAGTACAGAACCCAGAATGTTGTAGCTAGAAGAATTTAATGGTCCTGTTTCATTTTCAGAGTAGAGCCTAAGCAATTCAAGAGTTGTTTCCTGAGATCTAGGGATGAGGAGTGAGTGATAGGGATAGAGTAAGTAAAAATCCCAAAGAAAGGCAATGTGCATTCTATCTAGATTACTTTTATCAGTATATTTACCTTGAAGTTGTATATAACAACCAAATGTCATATTTCAATATCCTTCTAACCAAATAATTGCTGTTGTTTAGTCACTAAGTCATATCCAACTCATTTGCGACCCCATGGACTGTAGCCCAGCAGGGTCCTCTGTCCATCAGATTTCCCAGGCAAGGATACTGGAGGGACTTGTCATTTCCTTTTCCAAGGGATCTTCCTGACTCAGGGATCAAACCCATGTCTCCTGCATTAGCAGGTGAATTCTTTACCACTGTGCCACCAAGGAAGTCCAACCAAACAATATTCACTCATTTATCTATTCATTTGTTAATTTATTCTTACATTAGGTGATTATTAGGCTGAATTCTGGGACTCATGCTAGGTACCAAAGGGGAGGAAAAAAGCTTAAGATACAGCTCATGTTTTTATGTAGGTTGTTTATAAGATATTTCAAAACAAATATTTTAAAAAGTAAAGAAAAACTAGAAATGCATTTTATTTTTTGTTCTGTCAGAGACTCATTTTACAATATTATAATCAGAGAGTTTGATGATTTTGTCCCTGAAATTCTTTACATTCTCACTTTATATTACTCAATCATTTTTGATGTTATACATGTTAAACATATTTTGTTCTCCTAAAAACCTCATTTCCAGTTTTTAATTAGTGTAATATTTTCTCTTCCTTTATCCTATTCATCATGATTATTTTTTAACAAGGTGAAAATTAAAGTTGTATGTTCTTTTAGTTTTCAAAATAACATTGAGGATATACTCTTGGGAATGGTCCCATGATAGATATTAGAAGATTTCTTGAGAGTTTGATTCTTTGATTATAGTTTGTAATACAGGAGAGAAATAGACAATTTATACAGTCAAAGATATACACCTAAATACTAAAAGCTAATGTCATAAATACATTTTTTTCAATTCCCCCATTGGGTTAATTAGCATATCATTAAACATATTTAATTAAAACATTTTTTAGAACATTTAAGATCTACTTTCTTAGCAAATTATAATTATATAATATAGTGTCAATGATAGTCACCAGGGTATATATTAGATATTCAGACCTTATTTATCTTGTAAGTAAAAGTTTACACCTCTTCGTAGCCTCTGGTAATCTCTTTTTTACCTCTGTTTCTATGAGATCAACTTTTCTTTTTCTCATTCCAGGGAGAAGTGATACCATGCAGCATTTGACTTTGTCTTTCTGGCATATTTCAATTAGCATAGTGCTCCTCATGATCATCCATGTTATTGAAAATGACATGATTTCCTTCTTTTTGAAGGCTGAATTATATTCCTCTCTGTGTATATATCACATTCTTTCAAAAATTATTTATCTTTTTGGCTGCACTGGGTCTTCACTGCTGCATGCAGGCTTTCTCTAGTTGCAGTGAATGGCAGCTGCTCTTCCCTGCAGTACACAGGTGGCAGCTTCACTTGTTGCAGAACATGGGCTCTGGGTGCATGGGCTTCAGCAGCTGCGGTTCATGGTCTCTAGACTGTGAGCTCAGTAGTTGTGGCTCATGGGGTTAGTTGCCCATGGCATGTGGAATCTTCCCGGACCAGGGACCTGTATCCCCTGCATTGGCAGGCTGATTCTCAACCACTGGGAAGGGTGGTTGGGAAGTTTTGTGTTTCACATTCTTAATGCATTCATCTATTGATAGACAATTAGGTTTTTTCCATATCTTGGCTATTGTGAAAAATGGTGCAGTTAACATGGAGTAGAGATATTTCTTCCAGGTAATGATTTTGTTTCTTTTGAAAATATACTCAAAAGTAAAGTTGCTAGACCATACGGTAACTCTATTATTAATTTATTGAGAAGCCTCCATATTGTTTTCCATTGTGGCTGTACCAATTTATATCCCCAACAGCAGTGCACAAGGGTTCCCTTTTCTCTACATCTTCACCATCATTTTTCTCTGTTGTCTTTTTGATAATAGCACCCTAATGATGTGAGATAATATTTCATTATGGTATTGATTTGCATTTCCTGGCTGATTAGTGATGTTGAGAATCTTTTTATATACTCATTGGCCATTTACATGTCTTTTTGAGAAAAGTGTCTATTCATCCTAAGCCCATTTCAGGGGAGTTATTTTATATTTTTTGCTACCAAATTGTATAAGTTTCTTATATATTTTGGATACTAACCACTTAGAAGATGTGTTACAAATACCTTCCCCTATTCCATAGATTGCCTTTTCATTTTGTTGATGGTTTCCTTTGCTAAGCAGAAGCATTTTTTAGATTGATGTATTCCCACTTCTTGTTTGCCTTAGCTTTTGGTGTTAAATCCAAAATAATCATTGACAAGACCAATGTTAAGAAACTTACCTCCTGTATTTGGATGTTACATATAAGGAAAACAATGATGAAATGACTGGTCTTCATGTCAGAAACATGACAATGAAAATTTTAAGGCTTTAGTAATAAATATATCAACTTAGAATTTTTATATAAGTATTTAAAATTACAGTAAACATCAAATTTGGGAAAGAATATATTCAGTACCATTATGTATGTGCAAGTGTGTAAAACAGCATAGTCAGTTGCAAAGAACTATGAGTGGTCTGAGACTTACCATAACTTGCAATTTAACATTTTAGAATTTTACTGTTTCTAGAATGCTAGCAGAAAATGTGAGATATTTGGTCGTATATACTCTATTACTCATGGTACAGCAAGCAGCATAATAATTATGTTTTCATAAGTTTATTCTGACTACAGAGTGCCATTAAAACAGTGCAGAGAAAACCAAATGGATGGGCCCAGTGGGTTGTGTCACAACTGAGGAATTTATAGACTTAGAGAACTTAATTATTTTATAATGTACACTCAACTTGACTGACCCCTGCCCCTAAGGAAGTCATATTTTCATACTGTATAATTAATTAAGGGCATCCCTTGTGGCTCAGCTGGTAAAGAATCCTCCTGCAATGCGGGAGACCTGAGTTTAATCCCTGGGTTCGGGAGATCTCCTAGAGAAGGAAAAGGCTACCCATACCAGTATTCCGGCCTGGAGAATTCCATGGACTGCACAGTCCATGGGATCACAGAGTCAGACATGACTGAGCAACTTTCACTTCACATAATTAATGAATCTGGAGGGAGAGTATATGTGTGTGTGTATATATATATACATACACATGCACACACACACATATATACATACACATATATCTTAATATACATAAAGATATGTAAGATTATCTTAACAAAGGCTGTCATTGTCTTTGTTGGAAAAAAATGCATAAATATGAGAAACCCATGGAGAACTATCTGAAACACCACTTTGAAAAATAATTCTATCAGTTTCTTAGGTCTAAACGTACATCTGCTTTATGACCAGCAATCCCAGTTCCAAGTATTTTATCAAAGAAAAATAAATACATATTCACAAAAAAACTCGCACAAGAATGTCAATAGCAAAATATGTGAGTAACATATACCACTCAGTAATAATTCAAGCAACTCAATTAAAAAGTGGGCAAAAGATTCAAACAGCATACACTTAATCCATAAGCCCATGAAAAGATTCTCTAAACCATTAGTCACTAGGAAATTACAAATTAAAACCACTATGGCTTACTTTCAGATACCCAATAGAATAACTAAAATAGGAATTTTTGAAAATACTGAAAATGCCAAGTGTTTGTAAGAATGGTGAGCAACTGTAACTCTCATACATTATTAGTGGGATATGAAATGATGCAGTCAGTCCCTTTTGGAAATAGTTGGGCAGTTTCTAATAATATTAAATATCCATTTATGGTAAAAGGTAATGGACATTTACCTTTGTCCTTAAGCATGATGTTGCAACACATTGGTGTTGAAAGCAAGGGGAAAATCAATAGAACAGGCCATATGTGTCTCTTTCCTGTTTAGGAAAAATAAATAAATGATTAAAACTTGTGTAAGACATTCCCCAGAAAGTTTTTGCTTATACCTTATTATCCAGAATTGTGCCACATGGCCCACCCCTATCAATCAGAAAGGCTTGGAAAGTCAGTATTTTACTACTATAGTGGAGGAGAAAATGAGATTTGGGCATTGGTGATAAAGCATAAAAGCACTGAAATTGTGGGGAAAATAGATTTTGCATCCAAAAGCACAGAGAATCTCATTCAAAATTTGTTTCCAGAACATTAAATACAATTACCATGATTTCTAAGGGAAATCCTTCCAGTTAGATAAAATTTCTGTTTGTGTGTACATTAGAAAATGTTTGCCATGAATTGTTTCTTTTTCATCTTTTCAAAGAAAAGACAAGCCAAATTTCTACTCATGATTCTGTTAACAAGTGTTTAATACTGAATTTATTTAAAAATGGCCATAAATATAACAGTTCCATAAATATATTTCAACTTTAACTATGTTAAATGAGCCATTTTACATTCCTAGAGCTCATAGGAGGCTGAAATGCATGTTATGAGACAAATGAATTATATATAATATGAAAAAACATAGCTAATGTTCTAACCACCTACTATTTTGAACTTTTCATAGAGCAAGCAATTTTAAAATCATTTCAAAGATCATTATAGTAAGTTCATAAAATTATTCATAGATAACTAAATTTATATAATTTTGATATAAAGCAAAACAGACTGCTCTTATGAAATTAAAAAAATAACCAATTTGACTATGTATTCTATGGTCATTCTTCTAAATATAGCATTTGTTTTCATACAAATCAGTCTTATAAGGGCTTGCAATCTATATGAAATAGTATATTCTGTTGCTTGACTTGTCAAGATAGATTGCCCTCCTAATTACTCAACAGACAGATAACATTGTTCCTCTTTTCACTTGTAGTTCATTGATGTGAAATTACCTGCTTTTCTCAAAATACGCCACATTTTTTTACTCTTAAACATATTGTTCCTAATGTCTCAATTTTCTTCTCTAATTTTACCCACAATATTCTTTGCTAGTCAAATAAATTGATTCAAAAATTACTTCCTCTAAAGAACTTTTACTATCCCAATAATCTGGGTTTTGTCCCCTTCTCATAGTGTCCTTGCCTGGTGGCTCAGGCAGTAAAGAATCTTCATCTGCCTGCAATGTGGGAGACCTGGATTTGATCCCTGGGTTGGGAAGATCCCCTGGAGAAGGGAATGGCTACCCATTCCAATAGTCTAGCCTGGAGAATTCCATGGACAGAGGAGCTTGGCAGGCTACATTCATGGACTTGCAAAGAGTCATACATAACTGACTTTCACTTTCATAGTGTCCTGCAGCCTCTGCATTGATTCCTTTCTGTTGTTTTATAATATTCCTTATTCTGAAATTTCTTAGCCAGTAGATTGTGATGTTTTTATAGACATGCACTCTTTCCTTATTTTTTCCTCAGCACTTAAATGTCATGCTCTAATTATCATACCAACACAGTATATATTTACGAGAAAACCATTTAATCTTGTACATACATATACGATGGAGAAGGCAATGGTAACCCACTCCAGTATTCTTGCCTAGGAAATCCTAGGGTCAGAGGAGCCTGGTGGGCTACAGTCCATGGGATCGCAGAGTTGGACATGACTAAGAGAATAATGAGCAAGCAAGCGTGAATACATATATGAATTTATGAAGTCCAATCACAATTCTGGTACCTTCAGTTATCATCAGTACATTATTGGCTGGCTAAGGCCAAACTTATGATTCTGATTAAAACTTGGTGAAATCATGATGAGTATCTGAGTAGGAATTTTTATTATAGAGCTAAGTATTATTGAAAACATTGATACCCTCACTATTCTAGAGATTAGAAAGTAAACTCTTTACTCAACTAAATTTGTTAAACTCTCTCCACTTGGAAACATAAGAGATTTAAGATTTTTCCAACTAATCCCACAGTGTTCAAATAAAAATCTGAGCCTGTTACTTTACTTAGAAAAACATTCAGTAGTCTGATTACTTTTATGTGTCAGTTTGACTAAGTGATGCCTCAATAGCTTCTAAGTGTGTCTGTGAGGGTATTTCCAGAAGAGATTAGTGTTTGATCATTAGACTAACTTGAGGAGATCACCCTCACTGAGGGTGAGCTTCATCCAAACTGCTGAGGGCCCAAATAGAACAGAAAGTCAGAGAAAGGGTGAATTTGTTCTCAGCTTGAGCTGAGACATCTGTCTTCTCCTGCCCTTGCATATCGGTTCTCCTGGTCCTCTGACTTTCAGATACGGATTGGGACTTACACCACAGACTCCTGAGTTCTCAGACCTTTAAGTTTGGACTGGAGTTTTTCCATTGTCTTTCATTGCCTTCCAGTGTGCAAACAGCAGATCATGGGGCTTAGGTTTCATAAATGTGTGAGCCAATCCCTCATTATAAATTATCTTTCTATCTACCTACCTATGTACCCACCTATCTTGTATTGGTTCAGTTTATTTGGAAAAGTCTGGCTAATACAAGTAGTTTCCCTTAGCTTTTAGTGTAACAAGGCCCAAATGGTTCTCACCATACTTGCAGTAATTCTTTAGCTTTTTCTCAGTTCTAATTTTCTTCCTCCATTAGGGTTTTCACATATGCTCTCCCAACCTGCCTGTTTCCACTCCTGATGTCAATGTGTCATGTTTTTTAAAAATATCATCAATATGTTATACTTTCCTTCTGATCCTTATTATACCACAATTGTATGTTGAAGATTAAGAATATCTTTATAGTATGGAAATTGCAGGAGGAGTCTTCCCCTAACCCAGAAGAGAAGTATAAAATACAGGGTAGGAAACAAACTCATCACTAGCTTGAGGGCATTATCGTAAGACTCCTCCATCCAGGGTCAGCCCCACTCTTGAAATCAGGAGAGAAGATCAGAGTATTAGTGTAGGAGATGAAAATAACATAAAGAGTTTGGGGGGAAAAGAGGATTATCTTAACTTACATTTTAAAAATCTTTCCTCTTCCATTTGACTACCTGATTTTGTCTTCTTATGCTATGTTAAAATATGTTAAACTATGCTCGGTACAAAATAGATAAGTTTAATTTTTTCAAACCTACATTTTGATTCAAGGAAAATGATTACTGATATCTGGCATCAAGTTGAGGTTAAAGAGGGAAGAAAGATCACATTTTTACATTCTTCTATACATATTTAACATATACATACATATATATGCTTATAAATATACACACATGCATATATGTGCATGTATATGAATCATAATGTGAATCCAGCAGTTATATACATCATTCATGTAGCATCTAGCTATTTATCACTCATGAATCTTACATACCTTTATCAATTTGAAACTTGCAAATGAAAATTGGTAGAGAAAACCAAAAAACAGGTGACAAGAGATTAAAATTGCTGGTTATTTTGCAAAATAAGGACTAATAGGAACAAAAACTGAGAACTTTAAATGATGGGAATAGAAATATCTTTAAGATCTAGAAGGAACAGTCATAAAAGAATGAATGTATGGTCAGTTTTAAATCAAGCCCCACTAGGTCTAAGATCAAGAAGAGGAACAACAAAATTTGTAATACTATACATATTTTGTTTAAGTATGAGATTAAAAAATATTGTGATATTTATGTGTACATAATACTCCAATAATATAGAATTGCTTTACCTTTTTGATATAATTGTTATAAAAAAAAAACAAACTATAGTGCATACTTTAAATCAAAGACATAATTTAATGGTGAAGAGGGGAAATCAGTTCAGTTCAGTTCAGTTCAGTTGTTCAGTCATGTCTGACTCTTTGAAACCCCATGGACCTGCAGCACACCAGCTTCCCTATCTATCTCCAACTTCTGGAGATTGCTCAAACTCATGTCCACTGAGCTGGTGATGCCATCCAACCATCTCATCCTCTGTTGTCCCCTTCTCCTTTTGCCTTCAATCTTTCCCAGCATCAGGGTCTTTTCAAATCAAACAGTTCTTCATTTCAGGTGGCAAAAGTATTGGAGCTTCAGCTTTAGCATCAGAACTTCCAATGAACATTCAGGACTGATTTCCTTTAGGATTGACTGGTTGAATCTCCTTGCAGTCCAAGGGAATCTCAAGAGTCTTCTCCAACACCACAGTTCAAAAGCATCATTTCAGCACTCAGTTTTCTTCACAGTCCAACTCTCACATCCATACATGACCACTAGAAAAACCATAGCCTTGACTAGATGGACCTTTGTCAGCAATGTAATGTCTCTGCTTTTTAACATGCTGTCTAGGTTGATAATAGCTTTTCTTCCAAAGAGCAATCATATTTTAATTTCATGGCTGCTGTCACCATGTGCAGTGATTTTGGATCCTAAGAAAATAAAGTCTGTCACTGTTTCCATTGTTTCCCCATCTATTTTCCATGAAGTGATAAGGCCATATATTATGACCTTAGTTCCCTGAATGCTGAGTTTTAAGCCAAATTTTTCACTCTCCTCTTTACTTTCATCAAGAGACTTTTTAGTTCCTCTTCCCTTTCTTTCATAAAGGAGGTGTCATCTGCACATCTGAGGTTATTGATATTTCTCTCAGCAGTCTTGATTCCAGATTGTGCTTCATCCAGCCTGGCATTTTGCATGATGTACTTTGCATATACGTTAAACAAACAGGGTGACAATATACAGCCTTGACACACTCCTTTCCAAATTTGAAATCAGTCTGTTGTTCCACGTTCGGTTCTAACCGTTGCATATTGACCTGCATACAGACTTCTCAAGAGGAAGGTGAGGTGGTCTGGTATTCCCATCTCTTGAACAATTTTCAATAATTCACTGTGATCCACACAGTCAAAGTCTTTGATGTAGTCAATAAAGCAGCTGTTTTTCTTGAACTTTCTTACTTCTTATATGATCCAACAGATGTTGGCAACATCCAACAGATGTTGGCAACAAATGTTGTCCTCTGCCTTTTCTAAATCCAGCTTGAACGTCTGGAAGTTTTCAGTTCTCGTACTGTTGAAGCCTGGCTTCAAGAATTTTGAGTATTACTTTGAACACTCTGACATTGCCTTTCTTTGGGATTGGAATGAAAACTGACCTTTTCCAGTCCTGTAGCCACTGCTGATGTTTTCAAATTTGCTGACATATTGAGTGCAGCACTTTCACAGCATCATCTTTTAGGATTTGAAATAGCTCAATGGGAATTCCATCACCTCCACTAGCTTTGTTCATAGTGATGCTTCCTAAGGCCCACATCACTTTGCATTCCAGGATGTCTGGCTCTAGATGAGTGATCATACCTTCATGGTTATCTGGGTCATTAAGATCTTTCTCGAATAGTTCTTCTGTGTATTGTTGCCACCTCTTCTTTTACCTTCTGCTTCTGTTAGGCCCATGCCATTCTGTCCTTGTGCCTGTTGTACATGAAAGGTTCCCTTGGTATCTCTAATTTTCTTGAAGAGTTCTCTAGTCTTTCCCATTCTATTTCCTTCTATTTCTTTGCATTGATCACTGAGAAAGCCTTTCTTATCTCTCCTTGCTCATTCTTTGGAACTCTGCATTCAAATGGGTATATCTTTCCTTTTCTCCTTTGCCTTTAGTTTCTCCTCTTTTCATAGCTATTTGTAAGACCTCCTCAAACAACCATTTTGCCTTTTTGAATTTCTTTTTCTTGGGGATAGTCTTTATCACTGCCTCCTTGCAATGTCATGAACCTCTTTCAGTAGTTCTTCAGACACTCTTGTCTATCAAATCTAATCCCTTGAATCTATTTACCACTTCCACTGTATAATCATAAGGGATTTGATTTAGGTCATATCTGAATGGTCTAGTGGATTTCCTTACTTTCTTCAAATTAAGTCTGAATTTTGCAATAATGAAATCATGATCTGAGCCACATCCTGCTCCTGGTTTCATTTTTGTCAACTGTATAGAGTTTCTCCATCTTTGGCTGCAAATAATATAATCAATCTGATTTTTGTATTGACCATCTGGTGATGTCCATGTGTAGAATCATCTCTTGTGTTGTTGGAAGAAGATGTTTGCTCTGACCAGTACCTTCTCTTGGCAAAAGCCTTAGACTTTGCCCTGCTTCATTTTGTATTCCAAGGCCAAACTTGCCTATTACTACTCTAGGGATCTCCTGACTTCTGACTTTTTCATTCCAGCTTCAGCTTCTTTGGCATTAGTGATTGGAACATAGACTTAGATTACAGTAATATTGAATGGTTTGCCTTGGAAATGAACAGAGTTCATTCTGTCATTTTTGAGATAGTTCCCAAGTACTGCATTTCAAACTCTTGTTGACTATGAGGGCAACTCCATTTATTCTAAGGGATTCTTGCCCACAGTATTAGATATAATGGTCATCTGAATTAAAATTCACCCATTCCAGTCCATTTTAGTTCACCAATTCCTAAAATGTCGATGTCCACTCTTGCTGTCTCCTGTTTGACCACTTTCAATTGACCTTGGTTCATGGACCTAACTTGCCAGATTCCTATGCAATATTGTTCTTTACAGCATCGGACTTTACTTCCATCACCAGTCACATCCACAACTAGGTGCTGTTTTCACTTTGGCTCCTTCTATTTATTCTCTCTGGAGTTATTTCTCCACTCTTCTGCAGTAGTATATTGGGTATCTACCAACCTTAGGAGTTCATCTTTCAGTGTGATATCTTTTTACCTTTTCATGCTGTTCATGGGGTTCTCAAGGCAAGAATACTGAAGTGGTTTGCCATTCCCTTCTCCAGTGGACCACATTTTGTCAGAATTGAGGTTAACAAGTGTAGCACATGTGTACTGATACGTATCTGCTATCAGTTCAGTCAGTTCAGTTCAGTCACTCAGTCGGGTCCGACTCCATGAATCGCAGCACACCAGGCCTCCCTGTCCATCATCAACTCCCGGAGTTCACTCAGACTCACGTCCATCGAGTCAGTGATGCCATCCAGCCATCTCATCCTCTGTCGTCTCTTTCTCCTCCTGCCCCTCAATCTCTCCCAGCATCAAAGTCTTTTCCAATGAGTCAACTCTTCACATGAGGTGGACAAAGTCCTGGAGTTTCAGCTTTAGCATCATTGCCTCCAAAAAAATCCCCTCCTTCAGAAAAGACTGGTTGGATCTCCTTGCAGTCCAAGGGACTCTCAAGAGTCTTCTCCAACACCACAGTTCAAAAGCATAAATTCTTTGGCTCTCAGCTTTCTTCATAGTCCAACTCTCACATCCATACATGACCACTGGAAAACCATAGCCTTGACTAGACGGACCTTTGTTGGCAAAGTAATGTCTCTGCTTTTGAATATGCTATCTAGGTTGGTCATAACTTTCCTTCCAAGGAGTAAGCATCTTTTAATTTAATGGCTGCTGTCACCATCTGCAGTGATTTTGGAGCCCAGACACTGACACTGTTTCCACTGTTTCCCCATCTATTCCCATGAAGTGATGGGACCAGATGCCATGATTTTAGTTTTCTGAATGTTGAGTTTTAAGTCAACTTTTTCACTCTCCTCTTTCACCTTCATCAAGAGGCTTTTTAGTTCCTCTTCACTTTCTGCCATAAGGGTGGTGTCATCTGCATATCTGAGGTTATTGATATTTCTCCTGGCAATCTTGACTCCAGCTTGTGCTTCTTCCAGCCCAGCATGTCTCATGATGTACTCTGCATAGAAGTTAAATAAGCAGGGTGACAATATACAGCCTTGACGTACTCCTTTGCCTATTTGGAATGAGTTTGCTGTTCCATGTCCAGTTCTAACTGTTGCTTCCTGACCTGCATACAAATTTCTCAAGGGGCAGGTCAGGTGGTCTGATATTCCCATCTCTTTCAGAATTTTCCACAGTTTATTGTGATCCACTATATCTGCTATATTTTTATGTTAACGTGTCCATGCCTATATATAGCACTAAATGTCTTGCTACCCAAGATTTATATATGTAGTGTATATATATATGTTTTATGTACATATACAGTTACACATACACATACATAGTTCAGCAGTAATCCTTTTTGTTTGCACAGAGCTGCAGCAGGACAACTGAACATGTAAGAGCTGTGCTTTTCTACCTAGTAATTGTAATTTAATAGAAGTATCTTGGGAACAGTTGAATGATTTGTAGTTGTTCTTTGTACTTATTTATTAATTTTAACTAATATATTTTTAAACAAAGGCAATTTACTCCAAAAATTAGATTTTTTTTTTTTAACCAATATCTGTTTATGTAGTTTGACTTTTTCAGGATGGTCAATGCTTGCCTTTCTTTTAAAATGAAAATAATTTTAGGTACTCAATGTGTTTTAAATACCATCACCAACCATCCTTCTGCTGAGCACCTTTCCTTGAGATTAAAACTTCTGAACAATCACTCAGATATGGCAAAATTCAATTAAAGATAAACATGTCTAAAGGACAGCATTAGCCTGGCATTTTACCTCTAATACTTTCCAATAGAATTTTCTTTGATAGGAAGGTGTTCTATAATCTGAAAATTCAGTGTGGTAGTTTGTGTGGTTTCTGTGCATTTGAAATATGCCTGCTGCTGCTGCTAAGTTGCTTCAGTCGTATCCAACTCTGTGTGACCCCATAGACGGCAGCCCACCAGGCTCCCCCGTCCCTGGGACTCTCCAGGCAAGAACACTGGAATGGGTTGCCATTTCCTTCTCCAATGCATGAAAGTGAAAAGTGAAAGCAAAGTTGCTCAGTCATGTCCGACTCTTCGAGACCCCATGGACTGCAGTTCACCAGACTCCTCCATCCATGGGATTTTCCAGGCAAGAGTACTGGAGTGGGGTGCCATTGCCTAGGGAGGTTTGAAATTTTAAATTTCAATTTAAACTGCTTTAAATTTAACTTAAAATTAATTAATACAAATTTAAATATAAGGGAATTCCCTGGTAGCTCAGTTAGTAAAGAATCTGCCTGCAATGCAGGAGACCTGGGTTCAATCACTGGGTTGGGAAGATCTCCTGGAGAAGTTAATGGCAACCCACTCCAGTATTCTTGCCTGGAAAATTCCATGGACAGAGGAGCTGGGCGGGCCACAGTGCAAGGGGTCCAAAGCCCAAATTTAATTAATACAAATTTAAATATATGTAGCTGCACATGGCTTGTGGCAACCATATAGTAAAAACGGTCTATTCTAAAACTAAATAAAAAGTTTTTTGAAAGTCAGAGAACAAAAAAGCCAGCTTTATTTATGCTTTATTCCTTTACCTGACCTGTCATTTATCATTACTATTTATGGTACTGTTGTTCAGTCACTAAGTCATGTCCAACTCTTTGTGACCCCATGGACTGTAGCACAAAGCTGCAATACTTTGGCCACACGATTCAAAGAACCAACTCCTTTATGTTATACTTATTATTTTCCAGAATTGCACTAATTAGAAAGTATCCAATCATGAAAACATTGTATATGCCAGAGGAAGACTCTAGGCTAAGTAGCACTATTCTCCATTCCCCAAGACACACTCAGCATACATGAAAATACTTTTAGGGTGAAGATAAGCAACAAAACATGGGTGTGTCATATTTATGTCTGTGTGTTTAAGAAGTGGGTGTATCCATATATATGTGCATTTTATATGTTTTTGAGTTACTGACCAGATTTGCTGGTGCAAAGACTCCAGGAAAAAGATATTTGTGTAGGAAACTGAACAGGGATTGTCTTAAGATTGGAGAAAAAAACAATTTTGAATTGAAATGAAGTTGCAAAAAATATTTCAACTAGTACTACAGGGAACTCTGGGATTAGTGGGTAAGGTGGAAGATTGGAGAGAGGAAAAGAGAGTAATGTATTCATCCTTCAGTGTCATTCTACATTTGCACCCTGAAGTGGTATTATGTATTTCTTACCTTGGAAAAAATACATATGATTTCTTTATATGTAAATCATTTATATATATAAAAGATATAGGTAACATTTATCTTTCTTGGATATGCCAAAATATAGAATCTGGAAGGAATATCTAAACTAGTTTGAATGATTGTAAAATTAGCCTACAATAGTATACATCATAATGTTAAACCATTTAGTAAACTTAATTGCTTGACCATTTGGATGCAGCTTGCATGCATAAACGTATAGATGCATACCATTAGGATTCCTGGTTTTCACCCAGGCGGCCTGGGTTTGACCCCCAGTGTGGGAATGCCAACACCTTTTAGGCTTCCCTGGTGGCTCAGAGGCTAAAGCGTCTACCTGCAATGCAGGAGACCCGGTTTCGATCCCTGGGTTGGGAAGATCCTCTGGAGAAGGAAATGGCAATCCACTCCAGTATTCTTGCCTGGAGAATCCCGTGGACAGAGGAGCCTGTTGGGTTACAGTCCACAGGGTCGCAAAGAGTTGGACACGACAGAGCAACTTCACACACACATAATATGATTGGGCTTTCCAAGTGGCATTAGTGGTAAAGAACCTGCCTGCTAATGCAGGACACAGAAGAGACCTAGGTTCGATCCCTGGGTAGGAAGATCCTCTGGAAGAGGGCAACCCACTCCAGTATTCCTGCCTGGAGAATACCATGGACAGAGGAGCTTGGCAGATTACAGTCCATGGGGTCAGAAAGAGTCAGACATGACTAAAGTGACTTAGCATACATGCATGCACATAATATTATTACATCAAGCAATATTTATTAAAAGGAGAAATTGGCTTTCACAATAGTTTATAGCAGTAGTGTATGTTCTGTATCTTCCTAACATATTTAAAATAAACTTTGAACTGTTAGAATAAAAATTATCACACACTCCTGGAAAACAATCAAAAGACAGGAAGAAGAACCTGAACTGTACTCATTCTAGAAATGAAGGAAATAAGTTATGATAATAAAATATCTTTGGTAACAGTCACATGTGAGGATCTTAGTCCATTGATTTTTTTTTTCACTTTTCCAAATTCTGTCAAATGTTCGACAAATACATATCAAATCTTAGATATCCTGTAGTTTACTTTAATGTGACTTTTTACTGGGGTTTCAATAATCATTATAAGATTTTTGTATCTATTCCAACCTAACATGTGGCAGGCTGAGTTATTCAAAAACAAACAGCAAGTCATTCTTCTCTTCCTAGATAGAGTACTTCTCATTTTTCAAAATCATATTCCAGCACACAGTAATGCAATCATCATGCTGAGACTGTCAGTAATAACCTTCACTACTTAAGTGGCTTCTTTGAACAGCTGCTCTGAAACAATTTAAAATCCCATATTCCTCAAAATAAAACAAATAATGACTATGACTATCGAAACATTGGAAATCTTAATGAGATATTGTATAAATACATTTACATGATATCATCAGTGCGTCAGCAAAGAGTGCCCATTTCTGTACATCACACATTCATTGTCTTTAAACTTTCTGGAAACATCAAAGATATGATGTGTTCTCTACAAATACATTCAAAAACATGTGAAATTTGAGCATATATTAAGAAATATTGAGCATGTTTTTCCATTCCATGTATCATTTCAATTTTTTATGCACCAGTGTTTCTGACATAAAACACTGTTATAAAATTACAGAAAACATGAAAATCTAAATTATGAATTTCAGACCAGTTACATTCAGTCACTCTGTTGTGTCTGACTCTATGTGACCCCATGGACTGCAGTTTGCCAGGCTTCCCTGCCCATCACCAATTCCCAGAGCTTGCTTGAACTCATGTCCATTGAGTTGGTGATGCCATCCTTCTATCTCATCCTCTGTAGTCCCCTTCACCTACTGCCTTCTGTCTTTCCCAGCATCAGGGTCTTTTCCAATGAGTCAGTTCTTCACATCAGCTGGCAAAATATTGGAGCTTTAGCTTCAGCATCAGTTCTTCCAATGAATATTCAGGACTGATCCTTTAGGATTGACTGGTTTGATCTTGCAGTCCAAGGGATTCTCAGGTTTTCTCCAACACCACAGTTGAAAAACATCAACTCTTTGGTGCTCAGCTTTATGGTCCAACTCTCACATCCATACATTACTACTGGAAAATCCATAGCTTTGACTAGCTGGGCCTTTGTCGGCAAACTAATGCATCTGCTTTTTAACATGCTGTCTAGGTTTGTCATAGCTTTTCTTCCAAGGAACAAACATCTTTTAATTTCATGGCTGCAGTCATCAACTGCAGTGATTTTGGAGTCTAAGAAAATAAAGTCTCTCAGTGTTTCCATTGCTTCCACATCTATTTGCCATGAATTGATGGGACTAGATGCAATAATTTTTGTTTTTTGAATGTTGAGTTTTAAGCCACCTTTTCCACTCTCCTCTTTCACTTTGATCAAGAGGCTCTTTAGTTCCTTTTTGCTTTCTGCCATAAACTTGGTGTCATCTGCGTATCTGATGTTATTGATATTTCTCCTGGCAATCTTGATTCCAGCTTGTGCTTTATCCAGTCCATCATTTTGTATGATGTACTCTGCATATAATTTAAATAAGCAGGGTGACAATATACAGCCTTGATGTACTCCTTTCCAATTTGGAACCAGTCCATTGTTCCATGTTTGGTTCTAATTGTTGCTTCTTGACCTGCATACAGATTTATCAGGAGACAGGTAAGGCGGTCTGGTATTTCCATCTTGAAGAATTTCCCACAGTTTATTGTGATCCACACAGTCAAAGCCTTTAGCATAGTCCATGAAGCAGAAGTAGATCTTTCTCTGGAGTTCTCTTGCTTTTTCTATAATCCAGTGGATGTTGGCAATTTGATGAATTTCAGACTTATGGAAAGTAATTTTTTTGTAACTCATTAACATTTTATATGGCTATTTTATGCCACAAATATCATATCAATTCATTTTTGCAAAAACATATAACTCATAGATTGAATAGCTTGATAAAAATTCAGAAAAGTGAAGGAAAAGAGATAAAAACTATTGAGCAATGTAAGTTAATGAACAGGAAACTCCTTTATGCTAGAAGGTAAATATTATAGAAAACAGTTTTCAGCTTTCTACTCAGTTCAATACAGTTTTTGTGTTGGTTAGATTCAATATGACCACATCATTTTGTTCATTTACTCAGTTGTGTCTGACTCTCTGCAACCACATGGACTGCAGCACATCAGGCTTCCTTCGCTATTTCTCAACCTCATGTCCATTGAGTTGATGATGACCACATCATATTTTTGCTTAATAATTCTGAATTACAGCAAACATGCACAATTATATTATCTTTGCAGTGTTAACCAAAGGATTTGGGATCCTCTTCAACTTAATGCGTTGTTGGAAAGATTCATTTTCTTGCATCTGGATAAAGCTTGCTTCAGGAAAGAGAGTCTGTCTTTTATCACTAAGCATTCTTTCAGAGGATCAACTGAATTGATCATGCTCACACAAGATAAACTTCCTTTTATTAGCCTAAAGTCAACTTATTGCAGAATGTAATTACATCTGTGAAACTTCCTCACTTTTCCCTTTAATTCTTGAAAAGTTTGGAAATTAAATAGCTTTATGTTGGTTACTTGATTTTTTTCTGAAGACCAAGTATGTCTTTTCAATTTCCTGATTTCAATACTTTCTCATCAAAAATGTTCTTGAACTTCATGTCATTTTTCCTCTTTATTTATTTATCTATTTTTTTTTTTTATTTTGTGAATTTTTTCACTTCTCTCTTTCATGCCCCATATTGCATCCTTTGTGCTACCTCAGGTAATTTTTTTCCTCTAAGACAGATTTTTCTGTTATGGTTTTTCTCAGAGCTTCATTAATTTCTCTAGTTTGATATATTGTCCCTTAAAATTTTATGTCTGTTTTATACTCTAATTTCACAAAAGTAAAATGACATTGTTTTATTATATATTTTCTAAAAGTGTAATGAAATTTTTGGTCACAGTGCTTACATTTCTCAGTATTATTATTATTATTTTTTCCCTTTCTGATGAGTACAACCATTTGGATGTTCATTATTTTCTTTTGTCCATATATCTTATTGATTCTATGGTTGATATTTTTCATTTTACTTGTATTCAAATAATGTAATTAGTTCCTAACTAACATTGATCAGAACAACTAGGGTGATATAATAGTACAGGAAAGATTTTGTTTTTGAAACGAAAGCAACTATTTAAGTATAGTCTTTTAGTCTTAATTTCTGCCAACAGTCAGCTGCTTATAGGCTACTGCTTATAATGTAACATAGTTCTCCCCTACCAGCCAGCTTCCCCGCAGAACATGCTTTCTTTAATTACTTCTCTTTGAAATTACTCATACATAGAAACCTTCCTGCTGCTTTTTCATGCCAAATGATGTTGGAAAGAGGAAACATTGTCACAGCCATAATATATGTCCCCTGTTTCAAATAAGCAATTTTGGTTTTGAATCTCAAACTGTCTCACTTAATTTGGAGAAATGCCTCAATCATACTTGTGTGAAGTTTTCAGCCATGGGTACCTTTTGTTGACATCTTTCCAAACCATTATCTATGAATAAATTGGCCTCCATTTAGCAGACTTATTCCATATAATAATGTCAGAATATACAACTGTTCCTGTTATTGTTCCAAATATACATTGCATTTTATATATTTTTAAATTAATTTATTTTATTTTTTAATATAAATGTATTTATTTTAATTGGAGGCTAATTACTTTACAATATTGTATTGGTTTTGCCATACATCATGAATCTGTCATGGGTGTACATGTGTTCCTCATCCTGAACCCCCTCCCTCCCCATACCATCCCTCTGGGTCATCCCAGTGCACCAGCCCCGAGCATCCTGTATTATGCATCAAGCCTGGAATGGTGATTGATTTCACATATGATATTATACATGTTTCAATTCCATTCCCCCAAATCATTCCACCCTTGCCCTCTCCCACAGAGTCCAAAAGACTGTTCTATACATCTGTGTCTCTTTTGCTGTCTCTCAAAAAGGGTTATCGTTACCATCTTTCTAAATTCCATATATATGCGTTAGTATACTGTATGGGTGTTTTTCTTTCTGGCTTACTTTACTCTCTATAGGCTCCAGTTTCAACCACCTCATTAGAACTGATTAAAATGTATTTCTTTTAATGCTTGAGTAATATTCCATTGTGTATATGTACCACAGCTTTTTTATCCATTCGTCTGTTGATGGACATCTAGGTTGATTCCATGTCCTGGCTATTATAAACAGTGCTGTGATGAACATTGGGGTACACATGTCTCTTTCATTTCTGGTTTCCTCGGTGTGTATGCCCAGCAGTGGGATTGCTGGGTCATATGGCAGTTCTATTTCCAGTTTTTTAAGGAATCTCCACACTATTCTCCATAGTGGCTGTACTATTTTGCATTCCCACCAACAGTGTAAGAGGGTTCCCTTTTATCCACATCCTCTCCAGCATTTATTGCTTGTAGACTTTTGGATAGCAGCCATTCTGACTGGTGTGAAATGGTACCTCATTGTGGTTTTGATTTGCATTTTTCTGATAATGAGTGATGTTGAGCATCTTTTCATGTGTTTGTTAGCCATCTGTATGTCTTCTTTGGAGAAATGTCTATTTAGTTCTTTGGCCCATTTTTTGATTGGGTCGTTTATTTTTCTGGAATTGAGCTGCAGGAGTTGCTTGTATATTTTTTGAGATTAATTCTTTGTCAGTTGCTTCATTTGCTATTATTTTCTCCCATTCTGAAGGCTGTCTTTTCGCCTTGCTTATAGTTTCCTTTGTTGTGCAGAAGCTTTTAATTTATATTTCTATCCTTCTTGATTTTAGGAGATTTCTGAAAGAAATGAAAGAAAAGACAATGAAAAGGCCACATACCCCATGAAAATGTAAAAAAATATAGCTCTACTTGGGACTTTTCCTGTGGTTCAGTGGTAAAGAATCTGCCTGCAATATAGGAGACACAGGAGACACAGGTTTGATTCCTGGGTAGAGAAGATACCTTGTAGGAGGGCATGGAAACCTACTCCAGTATTCTTACCTAAAAATTCCATGAACAGAGGAGTCTGGTGGGCTATAGTTCATAGGGTCGCAAAGAGTCAGGCACAACAGAGTGACTGAGCACAAGCATGAGCCACTTTAGAATTCCAGGCCTACCTAGGATATTATCTTAATCTAGTCAGTACTTCTAAGGTTCTATAGTCTTGCTAAATAAGATCCTTTTTACTAGTTTTATTTTATATTTATTGATGGTTAGATAGCTGGCTTAGTCATTGTAGAGCTCAAAATGCAATCTTGATTTTTTTTTTTTCTCAGTTTTGAGTTAAAGTTTAGCTACTATCCTAGGTTTAAGCTATTTTTTTCAGCATTGCTTCAGATATTCTTTGCAACTGGTAAGAAAAAAAAAAAATCAATTTGTTGTTGTTTACTAGCTAAGTTATCTCCAATTCCTTGCAACCCCATGAACTGCAGCATGCCGGTCTTCCCTGATCTTCAGTATCTCCAGAGTTTTTTCAAACTCACGCCCATTGGGTCAGTGATACTATCCAGCCACACTTTGCCAGGCCCTTCTCCCCCTGCACTCAATATTTCCCAGCCTCTGAGTCTTTTCCAATGAGTTGGCTCTTCACATCAGGTGACCAAAGTATTGGAGTTTCTGCATCACTCCTTCCAATAAATATTCAGTGTTGATTTTCTTTAGGGTTGACTGATTTGGTCTCCTTGCAGTCCAAGGGACTCTCAAGAGACTTCTACATCACCATAATTTGAAAGAATTAAATCTTTGAAGTGCAGCCTTTCTTATGGTCCAACTCTCACATTTGTAAATAACTACTAGAAAAGCCATACCTTTGACTATACAGATCTTTGTTGGCAAAGTGATGTCTCTGCTTTTTAAAATATACTACCTACATTTGTCATAGCTTTCCTTCCAAGGAACAAGCATTTTTTAATTACAAGGCTGCAGTCACCATTTGCTGTGAATTTGGAGCCCAAGAAAATAAAGTCTATCACTGTTTCCATTCCCCCCATCATTTCTCATGAAGTATTGGGCCCAGATGCCATGATCTTAGGTTTCTGAGTATTGAATTTGAAGCAAGCTTTTCCACTCTGCTCTTTCACAGTCATTAAGACGCTCTTTAGTTTCTCTTCATTTCTTCCATTAGAGTGGTATCATGTGCACAACTGAGGTTGTTGATATTTCTCCCAGCAATCTTGATTCCAGCTTGTGATTCATCCAGCCTGGCATTTCACATGATGTATTCTGTGTATTAGTTAAATAAGCAGAGTGACAGTATACAGCCTTGATGTACTTTTTCCCCCAATTTTGAACCAGTCCTGTTGTTCCATGTCTGGTTCTAACTCTTGCTTCTTTACCTGCATACAGGTTCTCAGGAGGCAGGTCAGGTTGTCTGGTATTCCCATCTGTTTAAGAATTTTCCAGTTTGTTGTGATCCACACAGTCAAAAGCTTTAGCACGGTCAAAGAAGCAGGTGTTTTCCTGAAATTCCCTTGCTTTCTCTATAATATGGTGAATGCTGGCAACTTGATCTCTGGTTCCTCTGCCTTTTCTAAATACAGCTTGTTCATCTGGAAGTTTTTAGTTCATGTAATGCTGAAGCAAGGATTGAAAGATTTTGACCATAACCTTGTTAGCATGTGAAATAAGTGCAATTGGGCGATAGTTTGAACATTCTTTGGCATTTCCCTTTTTTTGGGATTGGAATGAAAATTGACCTTTTCCAATCCTGTGGCCACTTCTGAGTTTTCCAAATTTACTGACATATTGAGTGCAGCATTTTAACAGCATCATCTTTTATGATTTTTAATAGCTCAGCTAGAATTCCATCACCTCCACTAGTTTGTTCATAGTAAAGTTTCTTAAGGCCCACCTGACTTCACATTCCAGGATGCCTGGCTCTATGTGAGAGTTCACACGATCATGGTATCCAGGTTATTAAGACCTTTTTTTGTATAGTTCTTTGTATTCCTGGCATCTTTTCTGTCTATTGTGCTTCTATTTAAAGGAATACAAACACACATATGTTTAATTATTTATTTCCAAATTTTTCAACTCTTTTTTTGAAATCATAAACTTATTTCATTCTGCATTTCATAATACCTTTTGTCTTTAAAATTTTTTATATAAATACTTGAACATCCCAAATATATGGAATCTAATCTCTTCTTTAGACATTTTATAAAGTCATTTTCATCTATATTTAATTTACATACTAATTGAATATTTGCTTTTACTGGTAGCTTTTATTTTTCTTTCACATTTTAGAATTTGATGCTTTTTTATTTGAAAAAGAGTTCTTTTTAACATATTTATAATTTTTATTTGTCTTTGTTTTGAATTTCTTCATTATGTCCTAACAAGCAGTTTACTAGTTTTCTGTTCTGTGACCTACTAGTCTTTATAATTTAACACTTTTGATGAAATTTTATAGCCTTATGAAATTAATAAAATTTTGGGTTTTTAACTCTAAGGTGTTATTAGGGAGTCAAATTTAAACACAGACATAGTGATTTTTTTTTTTTTTTTTCAGATTTGAAACTATAAGTGTTTCGTTAAACTGCAGCTTCAAAAATATGGTCATCAGATAAAATACAGATTTTCCAGTTAAATCTGATTTAAGACAAACTGGGTAAAATTTTAGTATCAATATGCCCCATCACCTTTGGTATTTCTGCTTACTAAATATGACATTCTGTTGAAGTGGTAGTTCTTCAGTACTATTACTAGCCTCATTTGCTGAGATAGGGAGCTTGATTGCCAATTCTTATATTTAAGCAATGATCCGCTTTTTCTCTTCTTACTTGGCAAGCATGTTGGCCTTTTCATATCTGGACCAAATCTTGATCATCTCTGTGTATTTATGATCAAGGATGGTTTCAACACTATATTTGTTTTGTCCACTCCTTTTTTACCAGCCTGGTTATATTTATAATATTTCATTTTTATATATTTAGAGCTAAAAAAGGGCATTGAATTATCTTGACCAGAAACCTCTATCATCTTGACCAGGAATCAATTATCCTTTTAAGAATTAGATTGAAATACATTGAAAAGAAAGCACAATATTTTTCAAAGGGTATCCAGTTATCTAATAAATATATTCTGCACACATATGCAGGGAAAGATAATCATAATTCCACAGTCAAATCTAAAATCAGTCTGATATACTACTGAAATTCAAGTGTTAATATTTCTGTAGAATCACAAGCCCAGCAAATATTTGAGAAAACTTGTTGTTTGTATTCCTGCTTGAGTACAGCACTGAACTTTTATGAAGTGTTTTATTATTTGGGATTAACTATAATATTACCTTTTAATGGAATCATAAATCTTTAATTACAGTTCAATATGTTCCTGACTTAAATTGCTTTTTGACTGAAACAATTCTATTATAATATATAGAGTATGAAGAAAGAATTTCTTTTCACTGAAATAAATATCTTAATTTCTAAATGTAAAATAGATGAACTTTGCAGTACATATCATTTTGAGGAGGAAAAACTGTACATTACCTTTTTTAGCAAGGAGATGTTCACCTCTACAGTGTAACATTATTCACATGCTTTTTTAAAATTTATTTATTTATTTATTTTATTCACATGCTTTTTATTAAATAGGAGAAAATCAGAATGGGAGGAAAGACTTTAAAGACCATTAGTTTAAACCACAAATGGAATTAGGATTTCTTTTCATTGCATCTATAGGATTCAATAATATTAACACAACAATAGCAATAATAGCAGCAGCAGAAAATATTCACTTAAACATGCTCAATTTATTGTATATACAAATCATATTTTATATGATTTCCATAGGGAAACTCATTTATACACATTTATATGTAAATACACTTACATAAGTGCACACACACACTTATGTGATTCAACATGTTTAAATTAAAACATATGCCAGTTATTTAAGTGTAAATATAATATTAGATCAGTTTTATCTTAATATTTTCAATCTAACAGAATAAAAAATATTTTGCAATAAGATGATCTTTATTTTTAATCACATCACATTCTTTTAATTTTCTTAACCTTTTTCAAGTAACAAACTTTTTTCAGTTTCATTATTATCCTATATAAAATTGAGAAGACTGATAATGGGCCAATAGTAAGAAATGATTAAATAATGAGTGAACCATTCTTAGTATACCCTGAAAAAAGTGTTAGTTGCTCGGTCATGTCTGACTCTTGTGACTGCATGGACTATATAGCCCACCAGGCCTTTCTGTCCATGGAATTCTCCATGCAAGAATACTGGAGTGGGTGGTTATTCCCTTCTCTAGTATACTCTTTGTCATTGTAATTATACAAATAAAGGCTCCATTTCTTATTCCACTTACATTCCAAATAATCATTACTAAAATTTATAGTAAATACTTATTCAAAAGTTTATTATGCCAGGATTTATCATAGGTATGCTAGGTTTATTCAACAATTAAAAGTAAATCAACAGTATTAAAAGAAAAATAATATGATTACATCTGTAGAAAATCATTTGACAAAATCCAAACCTATTCATGATTAAAAACTCTGAGCAAACAGGGAATAGAAGTGAACTTCTTAAACTTGTTAAATAATATTTACATAAAACCTATAACTAACATCGTCTATATATTCTTTGAAATCTGAGTAAAAATCCTAGCATGTTATCATAATGCACAAGCTGATTCTAGGGTATATATACAAAAATAAAAGAATACCCAACACAATAACTTAAAGAGAAAAAAGTTGGAGAACTGACATTGCTTGACTTTAAGACTTACAGTTATCAAAACTGTGTGGTATTGGTGAAAGAACAAATAGGTCAGTGGAACAGAAAAGAGAGTCCAGAAACAGAATCTTGAAATGTAGTCAACTGATCTTTGACAAAGGAGAAAAAGTAATACAATGGAGCAAAGATAGTCTTTTCAACAAATGGTGCTCAAACAACTGGCAATCCATATTAAAAAAAATAATAAATCTAGATACAGATTATATGCCCTAATAAAAACTAACTTAAAGTAGATCACACCTAAATGTATTATAAAATTCAAAGTTATAAAACTCCTAGAAGATAACATAGGGGAGAACCTTGGGTAGATGACCCTGGGTATGATGGTAACTATTTAGATAACAATGACAAAGGCATGATCCATGAAAAAAATTTTTTTGAACTGGACTTCATAAAAATTAAAAATTTCTGCCCTACCTAGACTATGTCAAGAAAATCAGAAGATGGGCTACACCCAGTTCAGTTGGTTCAGTTCAGTCACTCAGTGCTGTCCGACTCTTTGCGACCCCATGAATCGCAGCACGCCAGGCCTCCCTGTCCATCACCAACTCCCAGAGCTCACTCAGACTCACATCCATTGAGTCAGTGATGCCATTCAGCCATCTCATCCTCTGTCATCGCCTTCTCCTCCTGCCCCCCAACCCTTCCCAGCATCAGAGTCTTTTCCAGTGAGTCAACTCTTTGCATGAAGTGGCCAAAGTACTGGAGTCTCAGCTTTAGCATCATTCCTTCCAAAGAAATCCCAGGGCTGATCTCCTTCAGAAAGGACTGGTTGGATCTCCTTGCAGTCCAAGGGACTCTCAAGAGTCTTCTCCAACACCACCGTTCAAAAGCATCAATTCTTCGGTGCTCAGCCTTCTTCACAGTCCAACTCTCACATCCATACATGACCACTGGAAAAACCATAGCCTTGACTAGACAAACCTTTGTTGGCAAAGTAATGTCTCTGCTTTTAAATATGCTATCTAGGTTGGTCATAACTTTTCTTCCAAGGAGTAAGCGTCTTTTAATTTCATGGCTGCAATCACCATCTGCAGTGATTTTGGAGCCCCCAGAAAATAGTCTGACACTGTTTCCACTGTTTCCCGTTCTATTTCCCATGAAGTGATGGGACCAGATGCCATAACCTTCATTTTCTGAATGTTGAGCTTTAAGCCAACTTTTTCACTCTCCTCTTTCACTTTCATCAAGAGGCTTTTTAGTTCCTCTTCACTTCCATAAGGGTGGTGTCATCTGCATATCTGAGGTTATTGATATTTCTCCCTGCAATCTTGACTCCAGCTTGTGTTTCTTCCAGTCCAGCATTTCTCATGATGTACTCTGCATATAAGTTAAATAAGCAGGGTGACAATATACAGCCTTGACCTACTCCTTTTCCTATTTGGAACCAGTCTGTTGTTCCATGCCCAGTTCTTACTGTTGCTTCCTGACCTGCAAACAGATTTCTCAAGAGGCAGATCAGGTGGTCTGGTATTCCCGTCTCTTTCAGAATTTCCAGTTTATTGTGATCCACACAGTCAAAGTCTTTGGCATAGTCAATAAAGAAGAAATAGATGTTTTTCTGGAACTCTCTTGCTTTTTCCATGATCCAGTGGATGTTGGCAATTTGAACTCTGGCTCCTCCGCCTTTTCTAAAACCAGCTTGAACATCAGGAAGTTCACGATTCACTTATTGCTGAAGCCTAGCTTAGAGAATTTTGAGCATTACTTTATTAGCATGTGAGATGAGTGCAATTGTGTGGTAGTTTCAGCATTCTTTGGCATTGCCTTTCTTTGGGATTGCCAAATTTGCTGGCATATTGAGTGCAGCACTTTCACAGCATCATCTTTCAGGATTTGGAATAGCTCAACTGGAATTCCATCACCTCCACTAGCTTTGTTCGTAGTGATGCTTTCTAGGGCCCACTTGACTTCACATTCCAGGATATCTGGCTCTAGGTCAATGATCACACCAATGTGATTATGTGGGTCGTGAAGATCTTTTTTGTACAGTTCTTCTGTGTATTCTTGCCACCTCTTCTTAATATCTTCTGCTTCTGTTAGGTCCATACCATTTCTGTCCTTTATCGAGCCCGTCTTTGCATAAAATGTTCCCTTGGTATCTCTAATTTTCTTGAGGAGATCTCTAGTCTTTCCCATTCTGTTGTTTTCCTCTATTTCTTTGCATTGATCGCTGAGGAAGGCTTTCTTATCTCTTCTTGTTTTTCTTTGGAACTCTGCATTCAGATGCTTATATCTTTCCTTTTCTCCTTTGCTTTTCACTTCTCTTCTTTTCATAGCTATTTGTAAGGCCTCCCCAGACACCCATTTTACTTTTTTTTGCATTTCTTTTCCATGGGGATGGTCTTGATCCCTGTCTCCTGTACAATGTCAGGAACCTCATTCCATAATTTATCAGGCACTCTATCTATCAGATCAAGGCCCTTAAATCTATTGCTCACTTCCACTGTATAACCATAAGGGATTTTATTTAGGTCATACCTGAATGGTCTAGTGGTTTTCCCTACTTTCTTCAATTTAAGTCTAAATTTGGTAATAAGCATTTCATGATTTGAGCCACGGTCAGCTCCTGGTCTTGTTTGTGTTGACTGTATAGAGCTTCTCCATCTTTGGCTGCAAAGAATATAATCAATCTGATTTTGGTGTTGACCATCTGGTGATGTCCATGTGTAGAGTCTTCTCTTGTGTTGTTGCAAGAGGGTGTTTGCTATGACCAGTGCATTTTCTTGGATACACCCCGGAGAAAATATTTGTAAAAGACACATCTGATAAAGAACTATTATCCAAAATATACAGGGATGTCTTAAGATTCAACAATAAGAAAACAAAGAACCCCATTTAAAAAATGAGCCAAAAACTTGACAAATGCTTCACCAATAAAGGTGTAGAAATGGCAAATACATGTATGAAAAGATGCTTCACATAATATGTCTTCAGGGAAATGCAAATTAAAATAGCTATATGATTTCACTACTTCACTATTAGGATTATCTAAAGAAGAAACACAGTCACTGCTTAATATTTTAAACTTCCAAGCTAGGTACAAAGTTTAAAGATATTAAACATAGCCTCTCTTTTGAATTGATTTTTCATGTAAACATAGTTTGGCCTTCTTACCCACTTGTTCATTTTGCTGATTGCATCTCTTTATTCCACTCCAATCTACCTACTTCATATTCTTAATTATACAATATCAACTCATTTGATTCTGAGGAACATGGCATAGAATATACATTTTATAAAATTTTAAAAGATAAATCCTATAAGAGTAATCATTTAGGTGATCCATTATTATATGATTAAATCATATTGAAGAAGAAAATATTTTATAGCATATAATATATATATAATGAAAATTAATTTCAAATGTTGATCATCATTCAAAGATAGGGAAAGGATTATTTAGTATTTATTGTATGCAACATATGAAAAATGCCATATTTAATTTTTATTCAAATATAATTGACATACAATATTACACTACATTCATGTTTACACCATAGTAATTCTATGTCTATTTATATTAAGAAAGAATCACCACCATAAGTCTAGTTATTATTTGTCATCATACAAAGTTAAGAAACTATTATTGACTATATTCCCCATGGTGTAGATCATATACCCATGAAGTATGTACTTTATAATTGAAAATTTATATGTCCTAACACCACCCCCAATTCATTTTTCCTATCCCCAAACCTCCTCTTCTCTGGCAGCCACAAGTATGTGCTCTGTCTATAAGTATAGTTTTGCAGGGTTTAGGGTTTGTTCATTTGGGTTCGATTTTTTTAAATTCCACATATAAGTGAAATCACACGCTATTTGTATTTGTCTGACTTATTTTACTCTGCTTGACTTATTTTCATGTAATATTTCAGGTCTATCTAAGTTGTAATAATGGTAAGTTTTCATCCTTTTTATGAATGAATTATATTCCATTTTATATATGTAGGTGTGTATGTATACATACACATATATGTATAGATACAGATTCATTCGTCTATCCTTGAACACTTAGCTTGCCTCCATGTCTTGCCTATTGTAAATAACACTGCAGTGAACATAAGGGTGCATATATCTTTTCAAATAAGTGTTTTAGTTTCCTTCACATAAATACCAAGAAGTGGGAATTGTTGCACATAAAGTAGTTCTATTTTTAATCTTTGAAGAACAACACACTGTTTTCCATAGTGGCTTCATCAATTTATATGCCAAACAACACTATTCAAAGTTTCCTCTTTTTCCACATTCTCTCTCACTTTTTCGTTTTCTTTTTGTCTTTTTATTTTATAATGGCCATTTTGACAGATATGAAGTGGTATCTAACTGTAATTTTGATTTGCACTTTCTTGTCTTGGTGATTAGTGATGTTGAACATCTTTCAGAGGTTTATGGGCCATATACATATGTCTTTCTTTGAAAAAATACATATTCAATTCCTCTGCTCATATTTTAACCAAACTATTTGAACACTGAGTTGCACGACTCCTTTATACCTCTTGGATATTAACCCTCTCATCAGATATATCATTTGAAAACTTCCCCTCCCATTCAGTAGGTTGCCATTTAATTTGTTGATGGTTTCCTTCATTATACAAAAGATGTTTAGCTTAATGAAGTCCTATTTGCTTCTGCTTTTGTTGCCCTTGCCTATGGAATCAGATGCAAAAATTATTTCAAAGTCCAGTGTCAAGGAGCTTACCACCTATGTTTTCTCTTAAGAGTTTTATGGTTTCAGATTTTACATTCAAGAATTTATTCATTTTAAGTTTTGTATGTGGCATAAAATAGTGGCCCAATTTCATTCTTTGGCATGTAGCTGAGTGGGTTCTCAATACTATTTGATGAATACATGGGTTTTTTCCTCATTATATAGTCTTGCCTCCTTCATTGTAGTTTAATTGGCTGTGTATGCATGGATCTAATTTTGGGCTCTCTATTCTGTGCTGTTCATCTATGTGTCTGTTTTGTGTCAGTGCCATACTGTTTTGATTACTACAGCTTTGTAGTATAGATTGAAATCACAGAGTGTGATTCCTCTAACTTTGTTCTTTCTCAAGATTGCTTTGACTATTCAAGGTATCTTGTGGCTCCATACAAATCTTAGGATTATTTGTTCTAGTACTGTGAAAAATGCCTTTGGTATATTCATAGGAATTACATTGAATCTGTAGAAACACAAATTTCCAAGACTGAATCATGAAGAAATGGAAAATCTGGGGAAAGACTGGTTACTATTAACAAGATTTAATCAGTCATTACAAAACTCACAACAAACAAAGGTCCAGGATCATGGTGATTCACTAGTGAATTCTATCAACACTTAAAGAAATTTAATAACTATACTTTGGGCAGTATGGACATTTTAACAATTAACTCTTCTAACCAATAAGCATAGTGTATTTTTCCATTGTCTTATTAAATTTACTTCATCAATGTCTTATGGTTTTCAAAATTTAGGTATTCTGCCTCCTTGTTTAAATTTATTCCTAAGCATTCTATTACTTTTTATAAAATTATAAATGGCATTGTTTTCTTTAGTTCTCTTTCTGAAACTCTTGTCATTAATGTGTAAAAATGCAACATATTTCTGTGTGTTAACTTGTATCCTGCAACTTTACTGAATTGGTTACAGGTTTTTGGTAGAGATTTTAGGATTTTCTATATATGTTATCATGTCATCTAAACAGTGACAGTTTTACATCTTCCTTTAAATTGATGCCCTTTTTTTTTTTCTTGCCTAGGGACTCTAGTTATTATTTCCAATACTATGTCAAATAAGAAAGGCAATGGTGTGTATCCTTTTCTTGTTCCTCATTGTCAATAAAAGGCTTTCAGTCTTTTAATGTTGAGTATAATATTAGCTGTGGTTTTATCATATATGTCCTTTATGATATAAAGGTACATCCCCTCTATAACTCATAAATGGTTTTTATCATAACTATATATTGAAATTAGCCAAATGAGTTTTTCTGCATCCCTTGAGATGACCATATGATTTTTATCTTTCATTTTGTTATTGTAGTATATTACATTGGTTTATGGATGTTAACTGCAAGGATATCCAACCAGTCCATCCTAAAGGAAATCAGTCCTGAATATTCATTGGAAGCTGAAACTCCAATACTTTGGCCGCCTGATGTGAAGAGCTGACTCATTTGAAAGACCCTGATGCTGGGAAAGAATGAAGTTGGGAGGAGAAGGGGGCGACAGGGGATGAAATGGTTGGATGGCATCACCGATGTAATGGAAATGAATTTGAGTAGGCTCCGGGAGTTGGTGACTAACAGGGAAGCCTGGCATGCTGCGGTCAACGGGGTCACAAACAGTTGGGCATGACTGTGCTACTGAACAGAACTGAACCATCCTGTATCTTTAATATCCTACTTTATTATGCTATACCAGTTTTGTAATGAATTGTTGAATTGGTATCTAATATTTTGCTGAGAACTTTTGCATTAAGTTCATCATGGATCAGTTCAGTTTAGTTCAGTCGCTCAGTCGTGTCTGACTCTTTGCGACCCCATGAATTGCAGCACGCCAGGCCTCCCTGTCCATCACCAACTCCCAGAGTTCACTCAGACTCACGTCCATCGAGTCGGTGATGCCATCGAGCCATCTCATTCTCTGTCATCCCCTTTTCCTCCTGCCCCCAATCCCTCCCAGCATCAGAGTCTTTTCCAATGAGTCAACTCTTCGCATGAGGTGGCCAAAGTACTGGAGTTTTAGCTTTAGCATCATTCCTTCCAAAGAATACCCAGGACTGATCTCCTTCAGAATGGACTGGTTGGATCTCCTTGCAGTCCAGTGGGCTCTCAAGAGTCTTCTCCAACACCACAGTTCAAAAGCATCAATTCTTTAGTGCTCAGCCTTCTTCACAGTCCAACTCTCACATCCATATATGACCACTGGAAAAACCATAGCCTTGACTAGACGGACCTTTGTTGGCAAAGTAATGTCTCTGCTTTTGAATATGTTATCTAGGTTGGTCATAACTTTTCTTCCAAGGAGTAAGCGTCTTTTAATTTCATGGCTGCAATCACCATCTGCAGTGATTTTGGAGCCCACCAAAATAAAGTCTGACACTGTTTCCACTGTTTCCCTATCTATTTCCCATGAAGTGGTGAGACCAGATGCCATGATCTTCGTTTTCTGAATGTTTAGTTTTAAGCCAACTTTTTCACTCTCCTCATCAAAAGGCTTTTTAGTTCCTCTTCACTTTCTGCCATAAGGATGGTGTCATATGCATATCTGAGGTTATTGATATTTCTCCTGGCAATCTTGACTCCAGCTTGTGCTTCTTCCAGCCCAGCATTTCTCATGATGTACTCTGCGTAGAAGTTAAATAAGCAGGGTGACAATATGTAGCCTTGACGTAATCCTTCTCCTATTTGGAATGAGTCTGCTGTTCCATGTCCAGTTCTAACTGTTGCTTCCTGACCTGCATACACATTTCTCAAGAGGCAGATCATGTGGTCTGGTATTCCCATCTCTTTCAGAATTTTCCACAGTTTATTGTGATCCACACAGTCAAAGGCTTTGGCATAGTCAATAAAGCAGAAATAGATGTTTTTCTGGAACTTTATTGCTTTTTCCATGATCCAGCAGATGTTAGCAATTTGGTCTCTGGTTCCTCTGCCTTTTCTAAAACCAGCTTGAACAACTGGAAGTTCACAATTCACGTATTGCTGAAGCCTGGCTTGGAAAATTTTGAGCATTACTTTACTAGCATTTGAGATGAGTGCAAATGTGCCTGTAATTTTTTGTGTGTAGCTTTTTTGTCTGGTTTTGGCTTCAGGGTAAAGCTGGTCTTATAAAATGACTTCAGGAATGTTCTTTCCTCTTCATTTTTTGGAATAGTTTGAGAAGTATAGTTATAAAATCTCTAAATGTTTGATAGAATTCACTGTTGAATCATAATGGTCATTGAGCTTTGTTGTGAGTTTTGTGATTACTGATTCAATCTTGTTACTAGTATCCAGTTTATCCAGATTTTCCATTTCTTCATGTTTCAATCTTGGAAATTTGTATGTTTCTAGATATTTTTCTATTTCTTCTGGATTGTCCAATTTGTTTGCTTATAATTATTCATATTGTCATCCTGCTTATTTTCATGCAGAGTACATCATGAGAAATGCTTGGCTGGAAGAAGCACAAGCTGGAATCAAGATTGCCAGGAGAAATATCATTAACCTCAGATATGCAGATGACACCACCCATATGGCAGAAAGTGAAGAGGAACTAAAAAGCCTCTTGATGAAAGTGAATGTGGAGAGTGAAAAAGTTGGCTTAAAGCTCAACATTCAGAAAACGAAGATCAAGGCATCTGGTCTCATCACTTCATGGGAAATAGATGGGGAAACAGTGGAAACAGTGTCAGACTTTAGTTTTGGGGGCTCCAAAATAACTGCAGATGGTGACTACAGCCATGAAATTAAAAAACGTTTACTCCTTGGAAGAAAAGTTATGACCAACCTACATAGCATATTGAAAAGCAGAGACATTACTTTGCCAACAAAGGTTTGTCTAGTCAAGGCTATGGTTTTTCCAGTGGTCATGTATGGATGTGAGAGTTGGACTGTAAAGAAAGCTGAGCACTGAAGAATTGATGCTTTTGAACTGTGGTGTTGGAGAAGACTCTTGAGAGTCCCTTGGACTGCAAGGAGATCCAACCAGTCCATTCTGAAGGAGATCAGCCCTGGGATTTCTTTGGAAGGAATGATGCTAAACCAGTACTTTGGTGAAACACCAGTACTTTGGTCACCTCATGCAAAGAGTTGATTCATTGGAAAAACTCTGATGCTGGGAGGGATTGGGGGCAGGAGTAGAAGGGGACGACAGAGGATGAGATGGCTGGATGGCATCACTGACTCGTTGGACCTGAGTCTGAGTGAACTCCAGGAGTTGGTGATGGACAGGGAGGCCTGGCTTGCTTCGATTCATGGGGTTGCAAAGAGTCGGACATGACTGAGCGACTGAAATGAACTGAACTGAACTGAATTATTCCTAGACATCTTAAGATCCATATTGTTTTCATTTGTATCATAGTGTCCTTTGATTTTTAATAACAGTTATTGAGCATAATAAACATCCACTGTTTAAAAACAGTAATAATTAAAAGTAGCAATGATCTACTGTTTAAAAACAGACACAGTCGTGTTAGCAAAGTAGTATAAATAGTTTGCTAGCTCCACAATGAATACAAACAAGTATGTTTCCAAAAATCAGGTAGACTGGGTTACACTTGGAATAATGAAAGAAAATATCTAATTTTCATATAAATATATGCATTCAACAACTAGAACAGGGTGGTATTTTTTTTTATTTAATAAAAAAAAAAAACTGCATCAGCTACTCTATGCCTTAGTAGGAAATGCAAAGATAAATACGATATAGAGCCATTTTTCATGCAAAGAAACATATACTTTATTGTAGGAGAATGGCACATCCTTCAAGTATGTAGATAAATGGTAAAGGGAGAAAATACTTTTAAATTAAAGCATGTATTATATGGGAAGTCCATTTTACTTCAATATTAAAAACTCTTCTTCCTATCTCCCTGTAACAGAATATGCAATGTAATAAAAAAATAAAAGAAAAACACAGTTACTTGTATTTTTCCCTTTAAGAGTAGAAAAAAATATTTATAAAGGAATTACTATTGCAAAATACGCTCAAAATTTTATGGGAAAAAAGTACATTCTGAAAGAGTATCTAATATATGAGCCTTATTTGGTTCAGAACTAAAATGTGTGTGTGTGCACATGTAGATATAAACCCTTATTTGAGTGTATGTTTTCCATAAGTTAATTATGGTTGTTTTTCAGATGTGCTACTGTTGGTTTATATTCTCTGATTCTCTCATATTCTCTGACTTTTAGTAGTGACTTTACGTATATGTAATGTAAAAAACATTTTATATAAATGTGACATTTAGAATATATTTTATTTTCTATACATATATATAAAGTAAGTGTAAGGAATACATAGTTTAAACATGAAAATCACTGGTTTGAACTGTGTGGGTCCATTTACACACAATTTTTTTTCAATAAACATAGTATTAGAAAATTTACTGTTGGATAAATCTGGTTGTGGAAGGAGGGCTGACTATGGGACATGAGCACATGGAGATTTTGGTATTCATGACTGATTCTGGAAGTAATCTGCCATGGGTACAGGTGTTGACATGCTAAAAATACAGTGCTGTTCCAGGGTCAACTGTTTATTAGTTTACAAGTACTCCAGTTAGATGTTAGAAATATAGGGTATTTTCCAGAATGTAGAAGGACAGACATGTAAAGGTATATTAAATAAGTTTAAATCTCTCTGTTGAGGGGGAGTAGCAGTCAGTTATTGAAACTTTATAATAATATTAATATAAAGTAGTCACTGATGCCTACAGGTCTGATTCAAGGCAAAAGTGAGGAATTAAACATGAATAGAATACAATTAAATAAAATAGAAAATTATTTATTTTCCAAGGTATCATACCTGCAAAATAGCAAGAGAAAAATCTCAGTTAAGACCTGGGAAATATTTAAAATAGCTTATTTACAGTAATAAAATATACTTAGTACATCACTGTATTTTAAAATGATAGCACAGTGTCTCAGAAATGTTGGGAATCTTTGACATTTATATGCTATGGGGAGATCTATGAAAAGTGAAATTTCAGTCAATCAACCAGATGGTTTCTCTGCATGATGCCAAATTGCCACCTGCTTAATAACAGTTGCATGATTAACTGTATTTCTTTTTATTTTATCCACATGTTTGGCAAAATGTAGGAACAATCATTATTTTATAGAATATTTTGCTTAAAAGCATTTAATGGTACCATATATTCCAGAGCAAGTAAAAGTTTAATATTTCATAAAAATAGCACTTTTAATAAATAACACAAGCAAAAAAGTATATCATATGGAATAAGTGTCCATATCATTGTGAGTCTTGCACTTTTTTTTATTACTTCTAGAAAATATATTTAGACTCAGTCTTTCACCTACCTGCTACTATGTTATTTTGATTAAAAAAGTTCTGAAGGAGAATATTTATATGCAATTTTCTTGGCACAGAAATTACTTTGCAATCCTACTCCCAGAAATTTGATTGGTAAAGTAACTTAGAGGGCATTGTGTGTTTTGTGCAACTCATAATATGGATTTCATTTACATAAATATTAGGAAATTTAATGAATATTTTGTGTATTAACACATTTAATAGCCCTGTTGCTATCACACAACTCTGGCAACTCAACATTAGCTGTATAAATATAGATCATAAGCACAATTTGTCTCCCTTACAAAATGATAAATTAATAAATTACACACTGATAATAAACTGCTGCTGCTGCTGCTAAGTTGCTTCAGTCGTGTCCGACTCTGTGCAACCCCATAGATGGCAGCCCACCAGGCTCCCCCGTTCCTGGGATTCTCCAGGCAAGAACACTGGAGTGGGTTGCCATTTCTTTCTCCAATGCATGAAAATGAAAAGCGAAAGTGAAGTCACTCAGTCGTGTATGACTCTTAGCGACCCCATGGACTGCAGCCTACCAGGTTCCTCCGTCCATGGGATTTTCCAGGCAAGAGTACTAGAGTGGGGTGCCATTGCTTTAATCTAAAAGCATTTTAATATTGAGGGTGAACTGTGCATAGACTTAAAATAGACAATATAAAATGGAATTGAGAAATTAGTCGAGTTAGTTTGAAAGACAGTATTTTTAACATTAATGTAGCTTTAAATAAATATAGGTGTCCTCAGTTCAGTTCAGTCATTCAGTCGTGTCCAACTCTTTGCAACCCTATGGACTGCAGCATGCCAGGCCTTCCTGTCCATCATCAACTCCAAGAGTTTATTCATTGAGTCAGTGATGCCATCCAACCATCTTATCCTCTGTCATCCCCTTCTCCTCTTGCCTTCAATCTTTCCCAGCATTAGGGTCTTTTCAAATGAGTCAGCTCTTTGTATCAGGTGGCCAAAGTATTGGAGTTTCAGCTTCAGCATCAGTGCTTCCAATGAACACCCATGACTGATATCCTTTAGGATGGACTGATTGGATCTCCTTGCAGTCCAAGTGACTCTCAAGAGTCTTTTCCAACACCACAGTTCAAAAGCATCAATTCTCCTACAGTCAGCTTTCTTTATAGTCCAACTCTCACATCCATACATGACTACTGGAAAAACCATAGCCTTAACTAGATGGACCTTTGTTGGCAAAGTAATGTCTCTGCTTTTGAATATGCTATCTAGGTTGGTCATAAATTTCCTTCCAAGGAGTGTCTTTTAATTTCATGGCTGAAGTCACCATCTGTAGTTATTTTGGAGCCCCCAAAAATAAAGTCTGCCACTGTTTTCCCATCTATGAAGTGATGGGATTGGATGCCATGATCTTAGTTTTCTAAATGTTGAGCTTTAAGCCAACTTTTTAACTCTCCTCTTTCATTTTCATCAAGAAGCTCTTTAGTTCTTCTTCACTTTCTTCCATAAGAGTGGTGTCACCTGTGTATCTGAACTTATTGATATTTCTCCCAGCAATCTTGATTCCAACTTGTACTTCATCCAGCCCAGCATACATTTTTCCTTTTTCTGAACATCATAGTATTAAATTTACTGTACACAAAAATTACTGAAGTTGTTTTTCTGCTTCACATATATTATATATGTATTTGCAAATTCTATATGAATGTTGCTACTTTGTCAACATCTTCCACATTAAATATTTTAATCATCTAGAATGTTTTATTGTTAAAATAAGGCATATTCAAGGTTTTCATTTTTCCCCCTTTAGTCTCACAATTGGATTTAATTACAGAACCAGGACATTCAAAAACCTTGACTATTACTCTTATAGTTTAAAATTTCAATTTAGGATACCTTGCTACTTTTAGAATCCCTGTACTTCTAAACCTGTGATAGAATATGCATATCCTTTCAACACACAAGTCCTTAATTTTTTTAAATAACTTTTGGTTAATTAAATTTTTGAGCCTAATTCTTAAACTCTTCTGAGTAATTTTTCACTCTTGGAATTGAGCTTAAAATGGCACAAATTTTTTCTAGAATCTACTTTTATCTTCTAGAAGAAAATAAATAGTTTATAGGCTTTTAATTCAATATGATAAAAATTTAGAATTAGACACTGAACATATTTTGGTTTAACGTGTAATAAGGAAAACAAGATTTGCATAAAGTCCCAATATCATCCTTAGCAAAAAGTAAACCTATATTAATATGTAATATTTATAGAACAAAGATGAATTGTCCTAAACCGTAGCATATTGAAAAGCAGAGACATTACTTTCCCAACAAAGGTCCGTCTAGTCAAGGCTATGGTTTTTCCAGTAGTCATGTATGGATGTCAGAGTTAGACTGTGAAGAAAGTTGAGCGCCGAAGAATTGATGCTTTTGAACTGTGGTGTTGGAGAAAACTCTTCAGAGTCCCTTGGACTGCAAGGAGATCCAACCAGTCCATTCTGAAGGAGATCAGCCCTGGGATCTCTTTGGAAGGAATGATGCTAAAGCTGAAACTCCAGTACTCTGGCTACCTCATGCAAAGGGTTGACTCATTGGAAAAGACCTGATGCTGGGAGGGATTGCGGGCAGGAGAAGGGGACGACAGAGGATGAGATGGCTGGATGGCATCACTGACTCAATGGGTGTGAGTCTGAGTGAACTCTGGGAGTTGGTGATGGACAGGGAGGCCTGGCGTGCTGTGATTCATGGGGTCACAAAGAGTCGGACACGACTGAGTGACTGAGCTGAACTGAACTGAAACTGTGATTAAAGTTAAATTTTACTTCATAATTACTTTAGTTTGATATATGCTTTAATTTCTAATAGTGCTACATGTGTTCAAGGAAATAAATTTCATATAAACGGAATTAAACAGATTGATGAAACTATAAACTGAATTTTTAAAAATTTATTTATTGCTTTTGGTTGTGCTGAATCTTTGCTGCTGCTGTGTGGGCTTTTCTCTAGTTGCAGCGAGGGGGGGGCTACTTTGTAGTCGCGGTGCATGGGCTTCTCACTGCGGTGGCTTCTATTGTTTCAGAGCATAGGCTCTAGGGCGTGCAGGGGCATTCAGTAGTTGTGGCACATGGGCTCAGTAGTTATGACTCCTGGACACTAGAGCACAGGCTCAGTAGTTGTGAAGCACGGACTTAATTTCCCCGTGGCATGTGGGATCTTCCTGGGTCAGGGATCGAACACCTGTCTCCTGTGTTGGCAGGTGGATTCTTTACCACTGAGCCACCAAGGAAGCTCAAATATAACCTGAATTTGAAAGGACTTGGAAGATACAGACTAAAAGAGGGCCCAAACCTCAGAAAAAGGAACATATATCTTGCTTATTCAGATACGGTGACACTCAACAGGACACTATAAACTTACTTTGTAAAAACAAGAAAAGAATTCTCGGGGTCAAGCTAAGTGCAGCTTGATCTTTTGGACAAGCAGATATGTTAATCAATATCTCAATGGTCCCCAATCAGATTTTTGCTAAGGAAGAATGCTTAGGTTCTGAGAATCTCTGAATTTTGTACCTAGCTTGGAAGTTTAGAGTATTAAGCACTGATGCCATTTCTTCTTTTATCATTGTCTCCCACACCCAGCATTCCTTGACCTTTGTATTCAATAGAGTTTATATTATTGAACCTTGCAGGAAGAAAGAACTATTCTTTCTGAAGATAAATTAACTTTGTGGAAGCCAAACTAAAAAAAGTATTTTGCATATTTCATGAAAAATTATACATATTTGTATCTCTTGCTAACTTTGTGTATTTATCTTGAAAAATAGCCATTTACTAGTGTTTTTATCACTTTTCAATTTACATTAGCTCTCTCATAACACTTATGCCAGGTTTGGCTTAATTTACCAGCACAATGGCTGAAAGGCCACCCCAGGAGACATTTACCCTTTGTGTGTTATGTGCCACATATTGTCCATACTCCTCAGAAATTTCCCTACCAATTGTTGATGTCAAAACATTAAAAACCTTTCACATCACTGCTATGGGTGAAGTCATACTCCATTTACATATGAGAAAAAATGAGAAGAGAGTTACTGAATCTAGTTTTCATGACAGGTAAAATAAGTAATCCTTTCAAAAGCTGGGTACAAAATTGCGTGAGTCTTCTGAAAAATAATGAAGGAAAAACATGGTTTATTATAGAAGAATCCATATAATCCTGTGTCTATACACTTATAAATAATATGTAAGGGTATATCTATATGAATATATACATATAGATATATGGATCTGTATTGATATATGTTGGTGTTTATCTTCTGACTCTGACATTATTAAGCTGTCTTAACTATATGTTTTCTGTTTCCCACTTTAAAAAACCATCATGTATATGCTGAGTGAAATTAAATACAAGTTTCTAAACTCTTAATGACCAATAAAGTAATTTCTGAAGGGTTCAACTAAAATTACATGAAATGTTTCTTTTTCTCTTTGTTTCTCCCCTACTTATTCCCCTACCCCGCCTCCCCACCCCCAACCTTTGTCCATGTTTCTTACATTTTCTCTTTGTCCTTGTCTGTTTTCCCTTCCTCCTCCACCCTTCTCCAGTGCTCTTTCTTCCCCACCTTCTCTCTCTGTGCTTACCATCATCATCATCGTCACTGTCACCTTCATAATATTTTACCTTCAAGACATCATGTAATTGAACATGTTATGCCAGTCAGGGGTCATTTCACAATATTTTTTATTATATTTGTGGTTATTGATGTTGTTTATATCTTAGTTATAATCCCAGGAGTAGAGAAGTCAAATTTATATTTAGTATTGATTTAAGATCAATACTGGTTGTAATTTCCTCTAGGAGAGGTATTTTTTATTTTCTTGTTCAGTTGATTTTCATATTAATAGAAAATAATTATTTGAACACCTTGTGGAATATTTATTGGTAAAAAAAACATAACTATGATAGATAAAATTTTCAAAAATATATGTTCTGTAAAATGCAGATATTTTATTTGTTGACTCCCCCAAATCTCTGCATATACTTTATGTTGATAGGCTGCCTCATAATAGGTTTAAGTAAAAGCAATCAAAAAAGCTTTCAATCCAAAGTAAAATCAAGCAACCACATAAAACTCAACCTATTGCTTTCTTAGTACTGCCTTCTCATTTTCTAAATATCAGTTTCTATAATTTGGCTACAAGAGCTTTGTTGATTCTATTACCTAAATATCATGTAAAACATTAATTTCTTTCAAGTAACAAATTATATGAATATCTACTGGTTTAACAGATGTCTACCAGATGCTTTTAGTCATCTTATTTCTTTCTATTTTAAGCACATTTTACTACTATTCAAAAGGAAAAATGAATAAACAAGTATTTAATAAGTGCCTGTAATGCACAATGAAGTCTGTTCTAGGTCCTTCAATAAAGCCAGTATCTAAAGTATATCTCAATATGTATTTTTCTATAGAGGTATATTGGGAAGAGAAAAGAGTATTAAATACACACAGAAAATACTTCCCCTCCCTCAGCAGTTTAATAATCAAGCCAATCACTGTTATTTTCTATCTCGTAAGCAGTTGGTTTCAGATATTCTTTGTTGGTGATGTGAATACTTGCCTTTCCCACCTCACCCCCAAGCACTGTGTGGCATTAACTCTATTCGACAAGAGATAATTTGGGTTGATAAGGAGAGACATAAGGCATTATGTCATCCTTGACAGTCCAGAGGCACCTCTGCCAATAAATTCCATTTTATTGCAAACCTTGTCTAGTTCTAATGGGAATTTTCTTACTTTTACCTAGGAGGCTCATGAATAGCACCAAAGAATGTCTTCTTTATTAGATCATATCAGCGGGGATCCCAAGATGAGCATTCATGTATAAATAATTTATTAAGAAGACTTCTGGTGAAAAAAAAAATTAGAAGGCAAGTAAGAAAATTGGGACAAGACTCAATAATAGGCAAAGTCCTTTGTAAGGCATCTTTAGTTCCACCTTGCAGGGGATCTCTGGATATAGTCTAGTTCAGTTCAGTCACTCATTCGTTTCCGACTCTTTGCGACCGCATGAATCACAGCATACCAGGGCTCCCTGTCCATCACGAACTCCTGGAGATCACTCAAACTCATGTCCATTGAGTTGGTGATGCCATCCAGTCTTCTCATCCTCTGTCGTCCCCTTCTCCTCCTGTCTGCAATCCCTCCCAGCATCAGGTCTTTTCCAATGAGTCAACTCTTCACATGAGGTGGCCAAAGTACTGGAGTTTCAGCTTTAGCATCAGTCCTTCTAAAGAACACCCAGGACTGATCTCCTTTAGGATGGATGGTTGGATCTCCTTGCAGTCCAAGGGACTCTCAAGAGTCTTCTCAAACACCACAGTTCAAAAGCATCAATTTTTCAGCGCTCAGCCTTCTTCACAGTCCAACACTCACATCCATACATGACCACTGGAAAAACCATAGTCTTGACTAGACTTACCTTTGTTGGCAAAGTAATGTCTCTGCTTTTCAATATGCTGTCTAGGTTGGTCATAACTTTCCTTCCAAGGAGTAAGCGTCTTTTAATTTCATGGCTGCAGTCACCATCTGCAGTGATTTTGGAACCCAGAAAAATAAAGTCTGACACTGTTTCCACTGTTTCCCCATCTATTTCACTTTCATCAAGTGGCTTTTTAGTTCCTCTTCACTTTCTGCCATAAGGCTGGTGTCATCTGCATATCTGAGGTATTGATATTTCTCCTGGCAATCTTGATTTCAGCTTGTGCTTCCTCCACCCCAACGTTTCTCATGATGTACTCTGCATATAAGTTAAATAAGTAGGGTGACAATATACAGCCTTGATGTACTCCTTTTCCTATTTGGAACCAGTCTGTTGTTCCATGTCCAGTTCTAACTGTTGCTTCCTGACCTGCATACAGATTTCTCAAGAGGCAGATCAGATGGTCTGGTATTCCCATCTCTTTCAGAATTTTCCACAGTTTATTGTGATCCACACAGTGAAAGGCTTTGGCATAGTCAATAAAGCAGAAATAGATGTTTTTCTGGAACTCTCTTGCTTTTTCAATGATCCAGCGGATGTTGGCAATTTGATCTCTGGTTCCTCTGCCTTTTCTAAAACCAGCTTGAACATCAGGAAGTTCACGGTTCACATATTGCTGAAGCCTGGCTTGGAGAATTTTGAGCATTACTTTACTAGCGTGAGAGATGAGTGCAATTGTGTGGTAGTTTGAGCATTCTTTGGCATTGCCTTTCTTTGGGATTGGAATGAAAACTGACCTTTTCCAGTCCTGTGGCCACTGCTGAGTTTTCCAAATTTGCTGGCATATTGAGTGCAGCACTTTCACAGCATCATCTTTCAGGATTTGAAAGAGCTCAACTGGAATTCCATCACCTCCACTAGCTTTGTTTGTAGTGATGCTTTCTAAGGCCCACTTGACTTCACATTCCAGGATGTCTGGCTCTAGGTCAGTGATCACACCATCGTGATTATCTGAGTCGTGAAGCTCTTTTTTGTACAGTTCTTCTGTGTATTCTTGCCATCTCTTCTTAATATCTTCTGCTTCTGTTAGGTCCGTACTATTTCTGTCCTTTATCGAGCTCATCTTTGCATGAAATATTCCCTTGGTATCTCTAATTTTCTTGAGGACATCTCTAGTCTTTCCCATTCTGTTGTTTTCCTCTATTTCTTTGCATTGATTGCTGAGGAAGGCTTTCTTATCTCTCCTTGCTATTCTTTGGAACTCTGCATTCAGATGCTTATATCTTTCCTTTTCTCCTTTGCTTCTCACTTGTCTTCTTTTCACAGCTATTTGTAAGGCCTCCCCAGACAGCCATTTTGCTTTTTTGCACTTTTTTTCCATGGGGATGGTCTTGATATAGGTATCTATAATTATCAATTTGTACACTGTCTATGAATAATACTTCATGTTCAAATATATTCTGTTTTGGGGTGTTTGGTAAAAAGTTTTCAAATATGCTACAAATGGTATGTTAGACTTTTCAATAATAACATTAGCATTGGCTATTTCCAGCTTAGATTTATGTTGTTACTTTTTTATCTTAAAGTTCTATTATTAGGTTTTAAAGGATTGTTATGTCTTCTTGATGAATTTATCATGCCCTAAGAAATATATGTGCCTGTTGTAATTGTCCATAGTGTTACCCGGTATCATTTGTCTGATAATATAATCAACTACATAATTCTAGTAACCTTCTATTACTATTGGCTTGTTTATGATATCTTATTCTTTTACTTTATCATTAGCTGGTTTTATTATTTAAGATGCATGTATTTATTATAAGCAGATAAGTTAGCCTTACTTTTGAATTCAAATGGAAAATTTCTGCATTTTATTAAAGTTCATCATGGCCCATTTAAGTTTAAAATAATTTTGGAGATTAATCTCTTGTCAGTTGCCTTGATTGCAAATATTTTTTTTCCCATTTGGAGGGTTGTTTCTTCATTCTCAAGATTGAATTGGTTATTCTATCTATGACTTTTGGCAGTTTAATTATGCAGTAATCCCTTGGTATCTGGGCAGGAATTTTGTTCAAAGACCCCTTGCAGATGCCGAAATTTTCTGATGCTTAAGTTCCATATACAAAATGACATAAGCACATGTTACATATCCTTGGATGTGGACTTTGCAAGATATTGAGGGCCAACTCTGTTGTGTTCTGGTGTAACTCTATATTTAACTGTTCCATGTCTTTTGGGCTTCCATCGGTCTGGATGTCCATTTATCTTCCAAGATTCAGAAAGATTTCAGCCATCATTGTTTAAAATGTACTTTCAGTCTCTCTCTTCCCCTGGAATGCCCATAATTCACTATTGTTTCTTTTCATTTTGTCCTGTTAATCTTGTAGGCTTTCTTTACTTTTTTTAAATTATTATTTCTTTTTATTTTTGCACTTCTGAATAGATAATTTCTAATATATGTTCCTCCTGGTTGCTGATACTTTCTTATGCCTGGTCAAATTTGCTTTGGAAACCCTACTGAATTCTTTAGTTTAGTTGTATTTTTCAACCCTAGAATTTCTAGGTTTATTTATTATTGATGATTTCTATCACTTTGATAGTGATAGTAACAGACAGGGTAACCTGGCATGCTGCACTTCATGGGATCACGAAGAGTCAGATACAACTTAGCAACTGAACCACAACAATCACTTTGTCAGGGCTTCCATGATGGCTCAGCAGTAAAGAATCTGCCTGCCAATGCAGGAGATGTGGGTTTGATCCCTGGAAGGGGAATGTCCCTTGAAGAAGGAAATAAATTGCAATCTACTCCAATATTCTTGCCTGTGGAATCTCATGGACAGAGGAGCTGGGTGAGCTATAGTCCATGCTGCTGCTGCTGCTAAGTCACTTCAGTCGTGTTCGACTCTGTGTGACCCCATAGACGGCAGCCCACCACGCTCCCCCATCCCTGGGATTCTCCAGGCAAGAACACTGGAGTGGGTTGCCATTTCCTTCTCCAATGCATGAAAGTGAAAAGTGAAAGTATAGTCCATAGAGCCACACAAAGAGTCAGACATGACTTACTAACTAAACGACAGCAACAATCATTTTGTTAAACATCTCACTTTATGCATGTATTGCTTTCCTATTTTCATTTAGTTTTCAGTCTGTGTGTTCTTTAGTTCACTAAATTTCTTTAAGAGGATTTTCTAAATTCTTTGTCTGACAATTTATACATCTCTATTTCTTGAAATCAGATTTTTATTAGCTTTGTTTGGTTCTTATGATCCTTGATTCCTTACACTTTTATTTGGGCATTTGAGTAATCAGGTTTCTCTTTCAGTCTTTATAGGTTTGCTTTTATAGAGATAACTCTTTACCAGTCTGTTTAGTTTGGATTTTGGGGTGTCTTCAGGTAATGTCCTTAGGCAGGTGGAGCTTACTATTATGATCTCTTGGGTGAGGCAACTGTTTGAACTTTAGGTTGGGGTGGGAAGGATGTGCTACACTGAGGAAAGTTGGACAGAACTGCTGGCTTGGCTTTTTACACAAGTAGGATTGTAGGATAGGCTCCAGAGTTGCCTGTATCGTCTGGTCAGGTTTGATGGTTGTAACTAGTTACTATATTCACTAATAGATAGGGCTATGAATTAGCTTTACTGAACAGGTAGGGCAGCAGGATATGACTCAGGGTCTATATGGATCATTGTGTGGGGACTCAAATCAGGCAGGAGTGTGCGATACATTCCACTTATTTTGCTCTGCAGGTGGGAGAAGCCATGGGGCATGCTTTCTGTTCAAGTGCTCCTGTAAGCAGGGCTACTGGATAGGACCCATAGCTTCCTGTGTGTTCTGGTTATACTTCCTGGTCAAGTAGGCTGGAGGATATATTCAGCAATGAGTGGTTGGTGAGATAATAACATCTATGTCCTTCAGCTCATGGAAATTTGAATAGTTCTGTCTGCTGTGCTAAGTGACTTTAGTCACATCTAACTCTTTGTGGCCCTATGGGCTGTAACCTACCAGGCTCCTCTGTCCATAGGACTCTCCAGGCAAGAATATTGCAGTGGGTTGCCATGCCCTCCTCCAGGATAGGTCTGTCTAAACTTAAGCAATTATGTAGCTCAATAGCTCTCAGATAGTTTTTCTTTCTAAAGTAGTTTCCTTTTTTTCCCCCTTTCTTTCCTTTTCTCTTCCATTTATTTATTCCCCCCCTTCGGTTTTGAAATAGTTGGCTTTATAGAGGCTCCTTCTATAACTTTTCATCAGTACTAGCTAGACAGAGGATGAATTCTATGCATATCCTTAGAGCATCTTCTTTTTATAATTCTACAATTCTTTGCCTCATAAAGTCCAGATGCCTCAGTGTTCAGATCACTGAACATTGATCTCTGTGGCTTCAACTCAGTGTGATTTCCTGGTTTATTTGGGCTAGCTATACTCTAGAAAGTATCCCTAGGCATAAAACTGAAGTTACAGAGTTGTTTAACAGCTTTTCCTTCTCTCAATGAGAGCAGTGCTGTGTTGCCTATTGTGCAAAATAGTCATTATGGTTGTTTGTTGGGAGAGAGCTCCTAATGGTTTTGCCATTTTAATCAGATATGGATGTCCCTATTTTTAAAGTGAGCATTTCAACTAATTATTATGATAAAATACACAAGTTTTCTTAGTTTTTGAAGAGTATTTATATATATATATATATATATGGACATTCTTGAAAAATGCCCTTTAAAATCAATGACACTATCCAATAGGGAAAAAATATATTTCTTGCCATTGAATTATCCTAACAATATAATTAGGGTTTATGGTATGATGCCATTACTGAAAAAGCAAAATTTTCAGAATATTGTTTGTTATTTCTTATTAATGTAGAATTCCAGTAATCACAATAACTACTGGGCTTCTCAAATTATGTATATTGCTTAAAATGAGTGCCCTGTCCTTTATCTGGTTAGTTATGTTTGGAGGTATAAACAGCTAAACTTTACAAAATAAGTTATTGAATATATTTAATATATAGGTAAGAAATAGTAAGTAGTTGTCTAAGTCCTAGAGCTATATACCCAATTTCTACACTCACATTTTGTGAACTAATTAAAAACAAACAAAAACAAACCAAGCAAAAACAACCTATAGAAAGATTGTGATGATTAGTTTAAATGGTGAGATAGGCCAGGGACTCAGATATTTGGTCAAACACCAGTCAGATGTTGATGTCAATATTAACATTTGATTTCCTAGATTTTGAGTAAAGCAAGTGATTCTCCATAGGATAGGCAGGCCTCATTCATCAGTTGAAGGCCCTAACAACAACAACAAAAGACTACAGTTTTCACTTGAAAAACAAAAGTTAACTGTGTGAGTTCATCTGTATGTGGATTTTTTCCAATAAATATATAGTGTAGTACTACATGATCTGTGGTTGGCTTGAATTTGTGGATGCAGGACTGCATATATGAAGGTCTGACTATAAAATTATATGCAGACATTCAACTGCCCAGTAGGTGGCCAACATCCGCAGGATCATGGAAAAAGCAAGAGAGTTCCAGAAAAACATCTATTTCTGCTTTATTGACTATGCCAAAGCCTTTGACTGTGTGGATCACAATAAACTGTTTAAGATTCTGAAAGAGATGGGACTGCCAGATCATCTGACCTGCCTCTTGAGAAACCTATATGTAGGTCAGAAAGCAACAGTTACAACTGGACATGGAAAAACAGACTGGTTCCAAATAGGAAAAGGAGTACGTCAAATCTGTATATTGTCACCCTGCCTATTTAACTTATATGCAGAGTACATCATGAGAAACGTTGGGCTGGAAGAAGTACAAGCTGGAATCAAGATTGCGGGGAGAAATATCAATAACCTCAGATATGTAGATGACACCAGCCTTATGGCAGAAAGTGAAGAGGAACTAAAAAGCCTCTTGATGAAAGTGAAAGTGGAGAGTGAAAAAGTTGGCTTAAAGCTCAACATTCAGAAAACGAAGATCATGGCATCTAGTCCCATGACTTTATGGGAAATAGAAGGGGAAACAGTGTCAGACTTTATTTTGGGGGGCTCCAAAATCACTGCAGATGGTGATTGCAGCCATGAAATTAAAAGATGCTTACTCCTCGGAAGAAAAGTTATGGCCAACCTAGATAGCATATTTAAAAGCAGAGACATTACTTTGCCAACAAAGGTCCATCTAGTCAAGGCTCTGGTTTTTCCAGTGGTCATGTATGGATGTGAGAGTTGGTCTGTGAAGAAAGCTGAGTGCCGAAGAATTGTTGCTTTTAAACTGTGGTGTTGGAGAAGACTCTTGAGAGTCCCTTGGACTGCAAGGAGTTCCAACCAGTCCTTCTGAAGGAGATCAGCCCTGGGATCTCTTTGGAAGGAATGATGCTAAAGCTGAAACTCCAGTACTTTGGCCACCTCATGCGAAGAGTTGACTCATTGGAAAAGACTCTGATGCTGGGAGGGATTGAAGGCAGGAGGAAAAGGGGATGACAGAGGATGAGATGGCTGGATGGCATCACTGACTCGATGGATATGAGTCTGAGTGAACTCCTGGAGTTGGTGATGGACAGGGAGGCCTGTCGTGCTGGGATTCATGGGGTCGCAAAGAGTCGGACACGACTGAGGAACTGAACTGAACTGAAGTAGGTGGCACCCCTTATCCCTGGGGTTTCAATCACTGAATCAGGAAAATCCCCTGGAGAAGGCAATGGCTGTCACCTTCAGTATTCTTGCCTGGAGAATTCCATGGACAGAGGAGCTTGGCGGGCTACAGTCCATAGGCTCTCAGAGACAGACACGACTGAAGCAATTTAGCAGCAGAAGAAAAGTCCCTGAAAAGGGGGAATTCTGCTTCCCTCGTGGCTCAGATGGTAAAGAATCTGCCTGCAATGCAGGAGACCTGAGTTCAGTCCCTGGGTCAGGAAGATCCCCTGGAGATGGAAATGGCAACCCACTCCAGTATTCTTGCCTGGAGAATTCAATGGACAGAGGAGCCTGATGGCTACAGTCCATTGGGTCACAAAGAGTCAGACATGACTGAGTCACTAATACTGCTTTCAGATTCTTTTCAGGCTCAAACTGCAGTCTCATCTTTCTAGGTCTCTAGAACTTCCAGGAAGATTTGGCACTTTCTAGTTTTCAGTTATATGAGTCAGTTCCCTTAAAATTGCTCCTTGTCCTTCTGTATATATACTCATCCTATGGTTCTGTTTCTCTGGAGAACCCTGACTAATTCAAGGGCCATCTTTATTTTCCTCAGTCATGTGCACGTGTGCATGTCTCAGCTCCTGTGCTAGTAAATCTTATGTTATTTATGTGTATGTCCTCATGTGATTCAGTCGCCTCAGTCATGTCTGAGTCTTTGCAACCCCATGGACTGTAGCCCACCAGGCTCCTCTTTCCATGGGATTCTCCAGGCGAGAATACTGGAGTGGGTTGCCATTTCCTTCTTCAGGGGATCTTCCTGACCCATGGACTGAATCCACATCTCCCAGATCTCCTGAATTGCATGAAGATTCTTTACAGCTGAGCCACCAAGGAATCTGCTATATGTTATTTATAATACATTTCAATTGGTTTATTTGCATAGAGTTTCCAGCACGAATTAAAGTATAAAATCCTCTACAATAGGAACATTATATAGTACCACTTTTATATCTGTATTTACTCCATTTTTAAACTACATAGGTAGGTTGCAAATACACTTTTAAAAACTTTAAATCCTTTTGCCGTGTATTTTACTGCCTTTTGTAAATAAATATGAAGCATCTGATACATCAGTAAACCTCAAAAATTGTGTTACTGTGTGAGTTGAGAAAGAGGAAAGAAGTAGTACTAATATATTAGTTGTTTCTAATGACTCTCAAAGGAACCAAAGGTTAAATGAAATGTTGTGCATGAGTGTGCTTAAAAAATATATTATAGCTCTGATTATCATGATTAGTACCATGTCATAATATTGCAGAATGTTTTAAATGAAATTTAAAGATAGATAATGTCAAACCTATTTTAAGTATAGTGTTGCTCATAATTAGCCCCAAATTGAAGAAAGGAAGGTTTACCTTTACTGTCATTAAAAAAAAAAAATGAGAATATTTCACTGACACCCAGAGTAGCATATTCTTATTATTTTCAAATAGGATTAATAAACTCTACTTCATAATTTATTTCTACCTTGTTACCTAGTAGAATATCCTTTATTTCTTAGAACCTCAGTTTCCTATAACGATGTAAATCATGATCCTCATTCTTCTACAAAGTTTAAATATGCCAAGACTACCTGGAAAGTTGCATCTACCTGTTTTCATGGGAATTTTTTGAGACTTGGATGCAGTTCCTTCTTTATTGGCAGATAAGCAATCAATTTATAAACCTGTATGATAATAAAATATCCATTGAAACATTCAATTAATATTCACATACTCTGCACATATTTGGAATCATTTTTTGTTCATATTCCACTAACACTAATCCTCTCTATCCATCTTCACATATGATGTCAATACAGGAATCTGGAGGTATAGCCCTCCTCTTCTGCTTTTTCTTTCTGCTTATTGTTTCTTTTTTCTCCAGGCTTTCCAAGTTTTATATTTTTCTATGACTCCACTAAGCTTCTGCTGAGCTTTCTAGGTTTGAAAAAGTTGTCCTCTGGCATGTTTTTTGCCAGCTGTCATGGCTCATAGTGCAATTTAAGCCTCTGTTGCACACTATTGTAAATCCAGGTAATGAAAGCCACAAACTTCTCACAAGCATTATGAAGCTGACATCTGTCAAGATAAATATTGTGCAGTCAGCAAGAAGGAGATGGTTTTAGATGGTTCAAACAGTTAACCTTGATATGTCATTAAAGAATGCTTTAGATGCCCCTTCAAAGTATAATGATTTTGTAGGTTGTTGTTATGTACAAATGGCACATTAGTATTATGTCCTTTAACAAGTAATAGTTTTTTTAAGAACATATTTGTGTGCTGGAGTTAAAGGACTTTTTTCCTAAGCCCTTTATTACAGAAAATGATAGTATGATTTTATAGGTAATTTCTATTTATGTTTTGCTATATTATTATAATAGTAATTAATACATATTATTTAAATGAAATATAAAAACATAAAACTAGAAATAGAAATATCATGATTATCATTACCATCAAAAACCTCTTCACCTTATTTAGTTATACTTTATATCCTTTTAATATCCTTGTATTTTTAAGCTGAACACTATATAAAAACCTACATTTTATTTTTCAGTAAAATCTATGTTAAAAATAGTCATATTAATCTAGATGCTAACATAAAGTTACTCTAGGACTTTCTGGATATTACTGACAGAAGAAAAGTTCAGAGTGCTTTAACTACAACTGATGGGACAACTATAAAAATAGGTTCTAACCTTGACCATTTCCCATAGGTCAGATTATTGGTGAAGTGATATATGTGTGTGTGTATTTATAATTTAGTATATCTTTCAATTATTATATAAATGCAATAACCAACATTATATTTTCTGTTATAAACAATGAAGTCAAAAGTTAGAGGAGTACAAGAAAATGGTTGAGACAACACAGCCAAAAAGAACAAGAGCTGGCATTTGGATAGTCTTGCAAACATCTATAGAATTGTTTCCTATAAAATCCCATCATATCTAACATTTACTTGTACACTTTTTGATGATAGCCATTCTGACAGGTCCGAGGTGACACCTAAGTATTGTTTTGATTTGCATTTCTCTAATAAGTAGAAATGTTGAACATCTTTTCATGTGCCTCTTAGCCATCTACATGTCTTTTGTAAAGAACTGTCTATGATGTCTTCTGTAGAGTTTTGATTGGGTTCTTTTTTTTGATATTGAGTTTTATAAGCTATTTATATCTATTTTGGATAGTAATCTCTGTCATTCACTTCGTTTACAAATATTTTCTCCCATTCCATAAATTTTCATTTTGCTGTTGGTTCCTTTGCTGTGCAAAAGCTGTTTAGTTACATCTAATTTTTTTGTTTTTATTTCTTTTTGCCTTAGGAGACAGATCCAAAAAACCATCATTACAATTTATGTTAAAGAGTTTTCTGTTTAATCTTCTGCGAGTTTTATGGTTCCAGGTCTTTAAACAATTTTGGGTTTATTTTTGTATATGGCATGAGAAAATGTTATATCGTTGTTTACATGTAGTTGTCCAGTGTTGGGTCACTTATTTTAAATCTTTTCTTCTTCTCTCAGAAAAAAACATTTATACTTAATAAAGGTGAGTGAAAGGTACTTTACCTGCATCTTTCTATCCATCTACTTAAAATGTATATGGGTATGTATCTATGAAACACAGTAACTTCTTTACTGTGGCAATAATCAATTCTTAGGCACTTGATACATAAAAACGCTAAGAGAATTTCCAATACTATCCAATGCTAACAGGTGACTAGGAAATTTTCTAATAAATTATTTTGTTTTTAATTTATTTTTTGAAGGAAGCTGTAAAAATAAGATAAAAATATCTGCTCAATTTTTAATTTCTAGGATCATTTCTATCTGTATTTCAGAATCCACAATGAAAATATAGTAAGAGAAAAATATTGTGCTACAGAATAGTAGCGGTAAGGTGAGAGATTAAAGAACAATATGACTATGTCAAATGTTGAAAGTTGATATTCCTGGTAGCCACTGGACCCCTATAAAGATGAACAGTGTGCAGTAACAAATCTAATTAACACATATGAAGACACATTCCATTCATTTCAGTGTTTTTGTAATATCCAAGATGAGGATGTTGTCAAAAGGGAGTTGTTTTCAAGTTTGTAAGTCTCAATTAGACTTTTGCAAAACACACCATGAATTTTCACAAAAATAGCTAAGCTTTGTTTTCAATTCACTATTCCTGTAGTGTTTTATCAGCAATAGTACCTATTTTCATAGTAAGACCAATTTCTGCTTTATGAATCACTTTTCTACATTGTAAACCCTGCTAAACTGTGAAAGAACGCCTGCTTATGAGTAGAAATATTCAGCTATAAATTACTTTGTTCTCCTTTGACTTCAATTTGGTAATTTAAATTCTTACATTCTATTGCATTATTCCTTTTTTACTTGGCAGATCATACATGCTATAACTATGTTATGATAACACTAAATTTGCAGGTCTGTAGACATACAATATATACTTAAGTCTTTATGAATTAGTAAATCATTGACTTTGCTTATCTTATCTTGAATAACACAACAGAGTAAATAACTTCCATTCTCACAAAAATCTAAAGTACTTTAAGAAGTAGGCAAATCAGGTGCGACATCTGTGAAATTTTTAAATGCTTATTCTTTTAAACCAAAACTTCACTTGGTTGTCTTTGTGGTTGGTTAGTCACTAAATTGTGTCCAACTCCTTCTGCAACCCATAGACTATACTCTGTCAGTCTCCTCTGGTGGGCTGCGGTCCATGTGATACAAGTCCATGGGATTTTCCAGGCCAGGATATTGGAGTGGGCTACCCTTTCCTTCTCCAGGGGGGAGGTCTTCCCAACCTAAGATCAAACCCGTATCTCCTGCATTGGCAGGCAGATTCTTTACCACTGAGCCACCTGTCTTTAAACTAAAATTATCTTACAGTGATATACTTTCCCACAAATCCTATCATCCATCAATAATCCTAAAACCACAAATCATATTAACAACCACTATTCATTATTTAAATTGTTTATTTCAGTATCACATTATCAAGCTAGGATACGTGTGAGAGGAATAACAGCTTTGTATCTACAATGAATCTAAATGGTTTTGTTGAATGAACTTTCTGAAGCAGGTGTTGCTCAATAAGGGATATCACAGAAACTTTCAGCTGCTCTCAGCATTGAGAATACATTACAATGTAAGCAATAGCCTTTCCATTTTTCACTCCCTCTAAATGTGAAAACAATCTTATTCTTGAATTTTGATGAATGTCCTAAAACTAGAACAATCTAGTGTGTACCCTTTTGAGCCTTGCTTTTTTCACACAGCATATGTTTGAAACTTACCCACATTGTGTCACATCATTTGTTACACTGTTGAATAGTATCCCACTGTCTGGATGTTTCATTACTGGTTTCTCACTTCACATTATTTCAGTTCAGTTCAGTTTCTCAGTCGTGTCCGACTCTTTGAGACCCCATGAATCGCAGCACGCCAGGCCTCCCTGTCCAACACCAACTCCCGGAGTTCATTCAAACTCATGTCCATCGAGTTGGTGATGCCATCCAGCCACCTCATCCTCTGTCGTCCCCTTCTCCTCCTGCCCCCAATCCCTCCCAGAATCAGGGTCTTTTCCAATGAGTCAACTCTTCACATGAGGTGGCCAAAGTATTGGAGTTTCAGCATCAGACCCTCCAATGAACACACAGGACTGATCTCCTTTAGAATGGACAGGTTGGATCTCCTTGCAGTCCAAGGGACTCTCAAGAGTCTTCTCCAACACCACAGTTCAAAAGCATCAATTCTTCGGCACTCAGTTTTCTTCACAGTCCAACTCTCACATCCATACATGACCACAGGAAAAACCATAGCCTTGACTAGACAAACCTTTGTTGGCAAAGTAATATCTCTGCTTTTCAATACGCTATCTAGGTTGGTCATAACTTTCCTTCCAAGGAGTAAGCATCTTTTAATTTCACAGCTGCAATCACCATCTGCAGTGATTTTGGAGCCCCAAAAAATAAAGTCTGACACTGTTTCCCCATCTATGTGCCATGAAGTTATGGGACCAAATGCCATGATCTTCGTTTTCTGAGTGTTGAGCTTTAAGCCAACTTTTTCACTCTCTTCTTTCACTTTCATCAAGAGACTTTTTAGTTCCTCTTAACTTTCTGCCATAAGGGTGGTATCATCTGCATATCTGAGGTTATTGATATTTCTCCCGGCAATCTTCATTCCAGCTTGTGCTTCTTCCAGCCCAGGGTTTCTCATGATGTACTTTGCATAGAAGTTAAATAAGCAGGGTGACAATATACAGCCTTGACATACCTCTTTTCCTATTTGGAACCAGTCTGTTGTTCCATGTCCAGTTCTAACTGTTGCTTCCTGACCTGCATATAGGTTTCTTAAGAGGCAGGTCAGGTGGTCTGGTGTTCCCATCTCTTTCAGAATTTTCCACAGTTTATTGTGATCCACACAGTGAAAGGCTTTGGCATAGTCAATAAAGCAGAAATAGATGTTTTTCTGGAACTCTCTTGCTTTTTCGATGATCCAGCAGATGTTGGCAATTTGATCTCTGGTTCCTCTGCCTTTTCTAAAACCAGCTTGAACATCTGGAAGAACTTTGAGATGTCTCCATGCTCTTAATAAAGAATAATGGTGCTATAATCATTCATGCACAGGTTTGTTATTTTTTTATGAACAAGAATTTTTGTAGGTAATTTTTAAAATCAATACTTGGAAGTAGGATTGTTGAGTCATATGTAAGTGAATGTATAACATTTTTTGAAACTGCTAAACTGATTTCCACCATCTTTCATTGTTATCAGCAATATATGAAGTTTCAAGTTACTCTGCATTCTAGGCAGTACTTGATTGTCAGTTTTATTGATTTTTCACTTCAGCCAATCTAATAGGCATATTGTCATGGCATTAATTTGCATGCTCCTAATGACTAATAATTTTGAGCATCCTATCAACTGCTTAAAATTTTTATGAACTATTTATTCAAATCTTTGGCTCATCTTTGTTGCTTTCTTTTTGCTTTATTGTTGCTTGAGTGAGTGACAGAAGGCTGCTCAGTCTGACTCTTTGTGACCCCATGGACTATATCCCACCATGCTCCTCTGTCTATGGAATTCTTCAGGTAAGAATATGGAAGTGTGTTGAAATTTCCTTCTCCATTATTATTGCTTAGTTCTGAAAATGTTAAATATACTTTATATAAGTCATTTGTGTATAAGTAATTGCAAATATATTCTAATAGGTAGCTTGTTTTTCATTCCCTTTATGATGCTAGGAAACAGTAAGTTTTAAGTTTGCATGAAGTTTAACCTTTGTATTTTTTCTCATATGGATTGTGCATTTATTTTTGTATCTAAGAATCTATTTTCTGATTCTTAATCAGATGGCAGAGTATAAAGAATTGACCTCACCTCCTCTCATGAAGGCACAAAATCACAATTAAGTACTGAATAACCATTGACACCAAAGAGGGGAACCTACCAAACAAATATTTTACCTCCAAATAAAAGAAGTCACAATGGTAGGAGGAGGACTTTCACAATATAATCAAATCCTATATCTGACAGGTGGGTGATGCAGAGGTTCTCTTGTCCACTCTCACCACTTTTATTCAACATAGTTTTGAAAGTCCTAGCAATGACAATCAGAAGAAAACAAATCCAAAGTAAAAAAGAAGTGAAACTGTCACTGTTTGTAGATGACTTGATACTATACATAGAAGAGCCTAAAGCTGTGACCAGAAAACTACTAGAGCTCATTGATAAATTTAGTAGTTGCAGTATACAAAGTTAATAGAGAAATCTGTTGTATTTCTATACATTAGCAACAAAAGATCAGAAAGTGTGATTAAGGAAATAATTCCATTTAACATTTCATCAAAAGGAATAAAATTCCTAGGAATAAACCTAACTAAGGAGATAAAAATAGGCTTTCCTGGTGGCTCAGATGGTAAAGGATCTGCCTGAAATGCAGTATCACCCAGGTTCCATCCCTGGGTCAAGAAGATCTCCTGCAGAAGGGAATGGCTACCTACTTCAGTGTTCTTGCCTGGAGAATTCCCTGGACAGAGGAGCCTGGCGTATTACAGTCCGTGGGGTCATACAGAATTGGTCATGACTGAGAAACTAACGCTTTCATTTTAAGGAGACAAAAGATCTGTATCTCAAATGCTAAAAGATGCTGATGAAAGCAATCAAAGATGACAGAGGGAAAGATATGTAATGGTTTTTGACTGGAAAAGTCAATATTATCAAAATAGTATACTACCAAAAGCAATCTACAGACTCAATACAATCCCTTCAAATTATTAATTTCATTTTTCACAAAACTAGAACAAAATATTTTATAATTTGTATGGATACACAAAAGATCCCAAATAGCCAAAGCAATCTTAAGAAAAATGGAGCTGGAAGAATCAGGCTCCTTGACTTTAGACTATATTGCAAAATATAGTCATCAAAACAGTATGGTATTGGCACAAAACCAGAAATATAGATCAATGGAATAGGATAGAAATCACAGAAATAAACCCACAGACTTATGCTCAATTAATCTATGACAAAGAATGCAAAAATATACAATAGCAAAAAGACAATCTCTTCAATGAGTGGTGCTGGGAAAACTGGATCGCTACATGTGAAAGAAGCAGAACATTTCTTTAACACCATACACAAAAATAAACTCAAAATGGGTTAAAGACCTAAATTTAAGTCCAGATACTACAAAACTCTTAAAGGAATACATAGGCAGAACACTGATAGAAATCACAGCAATATTTTTCTAGATCCACCTCCTACAGTAATGAAAATATAAACAAAAACAATTGGACCTATTTAAACTTCAAAGTTTCTGTACAGCAAAAGAAACTAAACAAAAAGACAAACTACAGGATAGGAGAATATAGTACTTCCCTTATATACAAACAAGTTCCATTCTAAGAGCATGCTTGTAAGTCCAACAAAATTAGCCTAGGTACCCAACTAACACAATCAGCTAAATAGTACTGTAGTAGGTTTACAATACTTTTCACACAAATATACATTGAAAACAAACACAAAAAATAAACATTTTTAATCTTATAGTACAGCAGCTTAAAAATTACAGTAGTACCAGATCCATCACCACTGCTTTCACTGTTGCTTTGGGACATCTTGGGATTGATATACACTATACTACTGTATTCTATACAGTACTTACAGTAAAGAATAAAAAAAAAGGAGAACCACTTGTAGAAGATACACACACATGACAATGTAGAGTACCAGACACACGAGCAACTTACATGATTGGACATGTGAATGCATGTTTGCAACTTGAAGGTTCATATATAGATGACTTACTGTATAGCTATAAATGAAGCACCCCCCAAGGGATTAATCCCCAAAGTATACAATCAGCTCATGTAGCTCAATATCAAAAAAGCAAACAGCCCAATCTAAAAATGGGCAGAAGATTTAAATAGACATTTCTCCAAAGAAGACATAATGGCTAATAGGCACATGAAAAGCTCAACACTGCTAATTATTAGATAAATGTAAATCAAACTACAATGAGATATCACAAGTCAGATCAGATCAGATCAGATCAGCCGCTCAGTCGTGTCCGACTCTTTGCAACCCCATGAATTGCAGCACGCCAGGCCTCCCTGTCCATCACCAACTCCCGGAGTTCACTCAGACTCACGTCCATTGAGTCTGTGATGCCATCCAGCCATCTCACCCTCTGTTGTCCCCTTCTCCTCTTGCCCCCAATCCCTCCCAGCATCAGAGTCTTTTCCAATGAGTCAACTCTTTGCATGAGGTGGCATCAAAAATCTTATGAACAATAAATTCTGGGAGAGTGTGGAGAAAAATAAACCTTCCACAGTTGGTGGAATATAAATTGGTACAACCAGAACAGTATTGTTCCATAAAAAAACTAAAAAATAGAGCTACTATGCTGCTGCTGCTAAGTCGCTTCAGTTGTGTCTGACTCTGTGCAACCCCATAGATGGCAGCCCACCAGGCTCCCCAGTCCCTGGGATTCTCCAGGCAAGAACACTGGAGTGGGTTGCCATTTCCTTCTCCAATGCATGAAAGTGAAAAGTGAAAGTGAAGTCACTCAGTCATGTCTGACTCTTAGCGACGCCATGGACTGCAGCCTACCAGGCTCCTCCGTCCATGGGATTTTCCAGGCAAGAGTACTGGAGTTGGGTACCATTGCTACTATAGTATATAGCCAGAGCTACTATACAGTCTATCAATTCCACTCCCAGGGGTACATTCAGAGAAAAACCATAATTTGAAAAGCTCCATGCACCCCAATGTTCACTGCAGCACTGTGTACAACAGTCAAGACATGGAAGCAACCTAAATGTCCACTGACAGATGAATGGATAAAGAAGACATGATACATACAAACTATGGAATGTTTAGACATAAAAAAGAATGAAATAATGTCATTTGCAGCAAGATGGATAAACCTCGAGATTACCATACTAAATGAGGTAAGTCAGAGAAAGACAAATATATGATATCCTTTATATGTTGAATCTTAAAAAAATATATATCCTACTGAACTTATTTGCCAAACTGGAATAGACTCACAGACTTCAAAAGCAGACTTGTGGTTGCTGAAGTTGGGGGAAACATGGGGAGGAAGGATACATTTGTAATTTTGGATTAATATATATACTATTATATATAAAATAGATAATCAATGGGGTTACTGTATAGCACCAGACACTCTACTCAATATTCTGTAATAACCTACATGGGGAAAATCTGAAAAATATTTTATGTATGTACATATATATGTTTTTCAGATTTTATAAATTTATATATATAAAATCTTTTTCAGATATATAACTGAACCACTTAGCTGTGTGCCTGAAACTAACACAACATTGTAAATCAACTATGAAAAGTGAAAGTGGGTCAGTCGTGTCCCACTCTTTGTGACCCCATGGACATCACAATCCACGTAATTCTCCAAGCCAGAATACTGGAATGGGTAGTCTTTCCCTTCTCCTGGAGACCTTCCCAATTCAGAAATCAAACCCACGTCTCCTGCACTGCAGGTGGACTCTTTACCAGCTGAGCTACAAAGAAAGCCCATACTTCAATATAAAATAAAGTAAAATTTAAAAAAATGAATCTATTACTTAACCCAAGTTTATACTTTTATTCCATCTTTCAATAAAATTTTTATAGTTTTATAATTCATGTTTAAGTATGTATTTTTATAGTTATGCAAAAATATGTAGTTGTTTTACTATCATTCCATTAAAAGACTACACTTCTTTTCTTTCAATATGAAGTATATTTGAGCTTCATCCCCACACATATTGGTAAAACAAAAGCCTGCTCTCTGCAGTCAAACAATGATGAAAGCGAAAGCCTAATAGGACATAAAAATTTTAAACAATAACGACTTTAACAAAACAACAAAGGAAAACAGTAGCCCTGGTTCCAGACACACCAAAAAGAGCTAAATGAGGTACACTGAGGCTCACAATGCCACAGTTTGGGTGGTATCAGAAAAGGCGAAGGACAAAGCCAAGTCTTCCATCACCATCCATGGCTAATAAGACATTCCCCATTGCCACAGTGTAATTGGAGAACACATGAGTAGCCTAGACATCTACCTCCACTGACAGTAATAAGTGTTTCCTTCATCTCTATTCTGGGTTGGTGTCAGACCAGCTTAATAGATAGGACTTTCAAAATCATCTGGTAGCAAGTACAAACAAGACCACTCCAACCACAGTGTCAGTAGGTACCATGAGAGAAGCTGAAACTTCAACTCCAGCTTAGCAGTAATAAGGAACCCCATCTATAGTATCATCTGAGGTCACCTACCAGAAATGGGGCAGTCCCCTTACTCTGCCAGGAAAAAAAAAATCATCAAAAGTTAGTTAAAATGAAGATTTAAGTAAGATCTAGACACTCCAGTGTTCTTGCCTGGAGAATCCCAGGGACAGAGGAGCCTGGTGGGCTGCTGTCTATGGGGTTGCACAGAGTCAGACATGACTGATGCAACTTAGCAGCAGCAGCAGCAGACTCTCATAACACAATATAAAAATATTCAAGTTCCTATGGAAAATTACTCTTCATACTAACAACCAGGAAAATATCAATCTAAAAAACAAAGACACTAAACTGATGCCAACACCAACACTGCAGAGATGTAAGTATTATCTAACATATATTTCAAATCATTCATCATGAAAATGCTTCAGTGATCAATTATGAATACACATGAAACAAAAATCTTAAGAAACACAACATCTCAATATAGAAATAGAAGAAAGGAGAATCAAGTGGAAACTTAGGAACTTATATACACAAATCTAAAATGGATAGGCAAAATATCAAATAGAAAGGAAAAAAGGAAAGAATCAATGAACTAAAAGAGTATAATAAAACATATAATATGAAAAAAGAGAGGTAATACATACTAAAAAATTAACAGACCCTCATCTACCTATGGGAATATAACAAAAAGTCTAATATTTAAAACACAAATCTTTGCCACACTATGTGGCTGAACTTCTTAAAACAAATGACAAAGGAAACTATCATGACAATAGCCAGTGAAAAATGACATCATATCCATAAAGGAAAAATTTGACATTAAACTTTTCAAAAGGCATGAAGGAAGTCAAAAAGGTGCAGTAAAATATTTTTCAGAAACTAATAGAAAATAATTATCAATACACGCTTGATCAAGTGAAAATATCCTTTGGAAGTAAAGGGGGATTAGTAAATGTATCATGTATTCCACTTGAACCCCATTGTCTAAGTGCCATGAACTTCTGAAGATACATATGAGCTGTGAAATATATGTACCTTTAAACTACTGCATATAGAATATAGATATTAATTTGAAAACACCAAATCAAAATAAAATAGAAAGAAATGATAAGCTATTTTGAACTCTTCAGTACTCTTGCCTGGAAAATCCCATTGATGGAGGAGCCTGGTAGGCTGCAGTCCATGGGGTCGCTAAGAGTTGGGCACGACTGAGCGACTTCACTTTCACTTTTCACTTTCATGCATTGGAGAAGGAAATGGCAGCCCACTCCAGTGTTCTCGCCTGGAGAATCCCAGGGACGGCGGAGCCTGGTGGGTTGCCGTCTATGGGGTCGCACAGAGTCAGACACGACTGAAGCGACTTAGCAGCAGCATTCTGAACTCTTCATGATGGTTAATTTTATATGTCAACTTGTCTGAGCCATAGTACCCAGATGCTTGGTGAAATATTATTCTGGATGTTCTGTGAAGATTTCTGATTAACATTTAAACCAGTAGACTTTGTATAAAACACATTGCTCTTCATAATGTGAGTAGGCCTCATCCAATCTATAGTAGAAAGCTTTAATAGAACAAAGAATGACTTCCTCATAGCCAGAAGGACTTCTGCTAGCAGACTGCCTTTACACTAGAACTGCAATTCTTCCCTGAGTGCCTAGTCTACTGATATAACCCATTAGACTTTGTACTCACCATGTCTCCACAATCACTGGGCCAATTCCTTAAGATAAATCTATCTTTCTTTTCCTTCCTCTCTCTTTAATTCTGTTCTGTTTCTCTGGAGAACCTGACTAACATACTATCGATAATTATATACCTAGATCTATTAAATTTTGATACAGAGATGTTGAAGTATTAAACTATAAATTTGGATCTGCATAATTTTCTTTTCAATTATATCAGTTTTACTTTGCATATGTTGCAGCTCTGTTGCTTGGTGTATACATAATTACAATTGCTAGGTCTTCTTGGTAGATTAACACTTTTTCATTATTAAATAACATATGAATGCCTTTTACTCCTGCTCCCACTCACCTATTAGTTTATCCCAGTGTAAGTTAGAACCAGTGTAAGTTAGAATGTACAAAGGCTCCATTTATGAGATATCTACTCCTTTGGTTATTAAAAAAAAAATCTAAATTTAAAATAATAGAAATCATACAAAGTCTGTTCTTGAAATCCAATGGAATCAAACTTAAATAACAAAAGGATGAATAAAAAAAATCTAAAGAATTGGAAACAAAAAAACATATTTTAACAATAATCCATGGATCAAATAGGAAGTCTCAAGGAAAATCAAATAATACTTTGAACTGACTGAAAATGAAAATGTTAACACAACATATCAGAATTTATGGGACTTAGCTAAAGCATTGTTAAGTGGTAAATTTCTAGCAATAGACACATATATTAGAAAAGAGGAGAAATCTCAAATCAGTACTCTAAGATACCAACTCAAAAATATATAGAAAGAGCAAAATAAACCAAAGCAAGATGAATGAAACTAAATACAAGAAATTATGTCAATGGAATTAAAAACAGATATTAAATATAGAAAAGTAGTAGAGAGCTTGTAATTTTAAAAGTTCAAAAAAGTTTATAAACCTCTAGTAAGACTGAAAATATGAGAGAAGGCTAGATTACCAATAAAAGAAATGAAAGAGAGGATATTACTATAGATGCTAAAGATATCAAAAAGGTAAAAATAGAATACTTTGAAAATTTTCACACACACAAATTTAACATCTTAGATAAAATGCATTAATTACTCATAAATTGCAAAATCCTACAACTCATCAAATATGAAATACATAATTTGGATAGTACATAGAGTACAATAAGCAAACAAACGGTACTCATTTCACATCCTAGCCAGGTAATGATCAAAATGCTTCAAGCTAGGCTTCAACAGTATGTGAACCAGGAACTTCCTGATGTACAAGGTGGATTTAGAAAAGGCACAGGAACCAGAGATCAAATTGACAATATCTGTTGGATCACAGAAAAAACAAGGGAATTCCAGAAAAACATCTCCTTCTGCTTCACTGACTACGCTAAAGTACTTGAATGTGTGGGTCACAACAACTTGTGGAAAACTCTAAAAGAGATGGGGAATATCAGACCACTCTACCTGCCTCCTGAGAAACCTGCTTGCAGGGAAGAAGCAGCAGTTAGAACCAGGCGTGGAACAACGGACTGGTTCAAAATTGGGAAAGGAGTACATCAAGGCTGTATGTTATCACCATATGTATTTAACTTATATGTAGAGTACATCATACAAAATTCTGGGCTGGATGAAGCTCAGGCTGGAATCAAGATTGCTGGGAGACATATAAATGACCTCAGATATGCAGATGGCATCACCCTAATGGCAGAAAGCAAAGAGGAACTAAAGAGCCTTTTGATGAAAGAGAGATAGTGAAAAAGCTGGCATATAATTTAACATTCAAAAATCTAAGGTCATGGCATCCTGTCCCATCACTTCATGGCAAACAGATGAGGAAAAAAAGTGACAGATTTTCTTTTCTTGGGCTCCAACATCACTGCAGACCATGACTCAAGCCATGAAATTAAAGGACACTTGCTCCTTGGAACAAAAGTTACGACCAATCTAGACAGCATATTAAAAAGCAGAGACATCACTTTGCCAACAAATGTCTGTATAGTCAAAGCAATGGTTTTCCACTAGTTGTGTATGAGTAGAAGTGAAAGTGAAATCTCTCAGTCTTTTCTGACTCTTTGTGACCCTATGGACTGTAGCCTACCAGGCTCCTATGTCCATGGGATTTTCCAGGCAAGAATACTGGAGTGGGTTGCCATTTCCTTCTCCAGGAGATCTTCCTGACCCAGGGATTGAATCCAGGTCTCCAGCATTGTAAGCAGACGCTTTACCATCTGAGCCACCAGGGAAGTCTCATGAGTATGAGAGGTGGACCATAAAGAAGGCTCAGCACAGAAGAATTGATGCTTTCGAACTGTGGCACTAGAGAAGACTCTTGCGAGTCCCTTGGACTTCAAAGAGATCCAATCAGTCCATCCTAAAGGAAATCAGTCCTGAATATTTATTGGAAGGACTGAATGCTTCCTGAATGCTTGCTGAAGCTGAAGTTCCAATATTTCGGTCACCTGATGTGAAGAGCCTACTCATTGGAAAAGACCCTGATGTTGAGAAAGATTGAGGTCAAGAGGAGAAGGGGATGACAGAGGATGAGATTATTGGATAGCATCATTGACTCAATGATTGGATAGCATCACTGACTCATTGAACATGAGTTTGAGCAAACTCCGAGATAGTGAAGGACAGGAAAGCCTGGAGTGCCGCAGTCTACGGTGTTGCAAAAAGTCGGACATGACTGAGTGATTGAACAATATAGCAAAAAAGAAAAACAAAACTACAGAACAATACCCATTATGAATATAGATGAAAAGATTCTTTCCAAATATTAGCAAATTAAAATCACATTATATGAATAATCATATGAATATAATTGTATGCTATGAGCAAATGGTTTTATCTTAGGGGTAGAAACTTCTCCAATATTTGAAACACCATCAATGTAAACTATGAAACTAAAAAGGGCTTCCAAGGTGACCCTAGTGGTAAAGAAACCACCTGCTAATGCTGGAGACATAAGTGACGTGGGTTCACTGTCTGGAATGAGAAGATCCACCCGAGAAGGAAATGGCAATCCACTCCAGTACTCTTGCCTAGAGAATCCCATGGACAGAGGAGCTTGGCAGGCTACAGTTCATAGGGTCACAAAAAGTCAGACACAACTGAAACAACTTAGCACAGCACATCAAACTACAGAAAGAGAATTAGGAATCAGACAATCATATCAATTGATGAAGTAAAACCTTTTTAACAAAACTTCATAACCATGATGAAAACCCAAAAAAACAGGAACAGAAGGGTACTTTCTCAAAGTAATAAGGAGCGTCTTCAAAAAAAAAAAAAAAAAAAACCACTATAGCTAACATTTAATGGTGAAACACTGGCTGCTTTTCCCAAAAGACTGGGAACAAACCAACAAGTTCACTTTCAACACTTCTTATTCAACATAATGTTGGAAGTTCTAGCTACTGCAATATAACAAGAAAAGGTTATGAAAGACACAGACAGAAGTAAAACTATCCCTGTTTGTAGGTGGTATCACTGTCTATGTAGATAATCTCAAGGAATCTAAAAAATAACAGAAACAAACCTAGAAACAGTAGATAAATTAAAAAAGATCTCAGGATACAAGAAAAACACATGAAAACTCAACTGTTTCTATACACTTGCAATTAACAAGTGAATACCAATATTGTAATTTGCTTTTATAATTACATCAATAATTACTTCAAAGAGAATGAAATACATAAATGTAAAACTAACAAAACATGTTCACGATCTGTATGCTGAAACCCGCACGAGAAAGATGAAGGAAATTGAAGCATATTTAAATAAATGGGAAGGGAATTTTGGTTTTGGTTTGGAACATTCAAAGGTATAATGATTTTGATTACCCCCAATTAATACCTAGGTTTAACATAGTTTATATAAAAATCTCTGCAAGGTTTTTATTTTGTTTTTGTTACATAGATGAGGTCATTCGAAAATTTATATAGAAATGCAAAGAAACTAGAATAGTCAAGCCAATTTTGGGAAAAAAAATATTTAAGTGTAAGGAATGAGTATACTTTATATAAACACTTTTTATATAACTACAGTAATCAGGGCCAAATCAGGGAAGACTTCATACAACTTACCAAAGTATTTGATAACAACAACAAAAAGATTGTATAGCACTGGTGGAAGGATACATAAAGATTAATGGAAGAGAATGGAGAACCCAGGGATAGATCTATATAAATATGCCCCAATTATTTTTGAAGAAGGTGGAAAAAAACTCAATGAGAGACAGATATTCTTTAAAACAAATGATGCTAAAACTAGCTGAGCTCAACCTAAAGCAACAAATATTAAGTCAGAACAAAAATGAACTCAAAATGAATTATGAACATAAATGTAAAATTACAAGTAGATTTAGACAAAAAAAAAAAATCATAGGAGAACTTCAGATGTAATGCTAAGCAAACATTCTTAGACCTGATACCAAAAGCATAGTCTACCTGTCCAGGATCCTTTGCATTCTTTCAGTGGAAGCTTTGCACTCAATGCCAAGTTTTTGTTGGAATGCCATAAAACCATTCTGAAAAAGTCAGTAATTTCTAGGTTTTGTTTGCCTATTCCTGCCTTTTGCTCATTTTTTAAATTCAGTTGTTGAAGTCTTTTTTCAACTGTTAAACGTTCTTTGTACATTCCAAGATCTAATTTTTGTTGAATATAAGGCTTGATTATTTTTTTTCCACACTTTCAGTTTATGTTTTCATTCTCTTAGTTTTTTTCATATGACAAAGTCTAAGAGGTCTTTATGCCTATATTCTAAAATTTTCCCACAGCTTTATTTATTTATTTATTTTTGTAAAAGTTAAAGTCTTTCATAGAGAAGAGTTTATTGATATTTCCTTTTATGGACTATACTTTTGCTAACTTAGTAAGTGATTTTCTTATAGAACCCATTCTTAATGATCAATATTCCTCCTTGTATTACAAAATCTTTCTGAATATGCATTAGATAAAAATTTTTGTAGCTTAGTAAAAGTGCTCTCCTGTTATTATGTTACTTTATTCAAAGCTAAGTGCTTTCCTCAGTTTTCTAGTAATTAGGTGAAAAATCATGTGTTATAGCTTTATAATTTTTAAGCTACTTTATATATTTTTAAACTGTAAGCCCCACCATTACTGTCTTGCCAGATCACTAACACTGTACCTGGACCAGTAACACTGATCCCTTCTGCCTCAACACATGCACACACTTCCTGTCCTTGCCCTAACAGTGTTCTTTGGGGTCTGCAAGGTTCTGCCAATCCTGTGGTCATGCTTATGAAGTTCTGTACAACTTACCCACTGGCAAAAATATGAGTTTGTGCCTTTCAACCACTATAACAAATTCTTTAAAATTGACAGTTGAAGAATTGTGGAGTGCTTTTACATTGATCCTTTGCTAGTGTGATTAGCAGAATGATTTGCATATATGACTTTAAAATGTCCTTGAATCATATGAAACAAAAAACTAAGCATGCAACTACCATACAACCCAGCAATTGTACTCTTAAACAGTTATCCCGGAAATATGTAAGAAAAATCTATTTTCATGTAAACAAATGCTTATGGCTATCATAATAGTCAAAAAACGGGAAGAAGTAAAATATTTAACAAGTGAATGGCTAAACAGTGGTATCCATACATGGAATACTAATGCTAAGTAACTTCAGTCGTGTCCGACTCTGTGTGACCCCATAGACGGTAGCCCACCAGCCTTCCCCGTCCCTGGGATTCCCCAGGCAAGAACACTGGAGTGGGTTGCCATTTCCTTCTCCAGTGCATGAAAGTGAAAAGTAAAAGTGAAGTCGCTCAGTCGTGCCCGACTCTTAGCGACCCCATGGACTGGAGCCCACCAGGCTCCTCCATCCATGGGATTTTCCAGGCAAAAGTCCTGGAGTGGGGTGCCATTGCCTTCTCCAACAAGGAATACTACTCAGTAATAAAAATGAAGAAATTATTGATAAAACAAAACACCCAGATGTATCTCTATAAAATTATATTACATGTAAAGAAACCAAGTCCAAATGGTGACATACTGTATTATTCTATCAATATTACATTTAAAATAACAAAATTATAGAAGTAGAGAAGTGAATAGTAACTAATAGTAATAGTTAAGCCAAGAGTTAACAAGTAGGTGGAGATGTGAGAGAAGTAAAGGTTACAAAAGGTCAACATGGAGAGTGGTTATGGTGATAGAAATGTTCTACGTCCTGACTCATCAGTGGCAATATCTAGGTTGTTATACTATAATTATAATGCTATAATTATTATGCTATAATTTTACAAGTATTTTTAAAATTATATTTACTATTTGGAACAATTTGATCAAAGACATACAGATTTCTTTGTACTACTTTATATAATTCGTTCTGTTTCTAAAGCTATAATCATTTCAAAATTAAAAGTTTAATTTAAATATAAATTTCCCACACATAAATGGTTCTTTTTCTGGACACTATGTTATTTTCCACTCATCTATATGTCTTTCCTTTCACCACAATCACATTGTACTAATTACGATATCTTTACAGTGAGTCTTAAAATCTGATAGTGTAAGTCCTTCAGTTTTGTGTTTCTATTTATCTGGAACAGTAAAGGATCTGAGAGTTTACCCTTGTTGTTGTAGTTCACTCACTAAGTTGTGTCCAACTCTTTGCGACTCCATGAACTGCAGCAAATCAGGCTTCTCTGTCCATCACTATCTCCCTGAGTTTGCTCAAACTTGTGTCCATTGAGTTTATAAGCTAAAAATACTACTTGAAAGCTAAAAACATTAGCCTACCACACTTTTATAAGTGTTTGCAGAACACATGGATTGGTGACAGAGACAAAAGAATGTATTGTTTACAGCACAGCAGGCAACATGAGCTTCATATTCAATACATATTCAATATGATGCACCTTGTCCCCAAAGGTCCATCATGTAAGACAGAGGCTAACACATAGATAACTGTACAGGCCGTTATGTGTTGTTGTAGAGTTATTAAGTCATGTCTGACTATTTTGTGACTCCATGGACTGCAGCCAGCCAGATTCCACTGGCCATGGGATTTTCTAGGCAAAAAGACTGGAGTGGGTTGCCATTTCCTCCTCCAAGGGATCTTAGACCAGGGATTGAACATACATCTCCTGCAGATCTTTCCTGCATTGCAGGTGGATTTTTTTTTTTACCACTGAGCCACCAGTGAATCTCATACAGGCAGTGGGCTTGTTCTATAGAAAAGGAAACCTAATCTTATAAAACTAAAAATACTACAAAGGTGTTACTGATAAATATGCCCAATCTTTTCTCAAGAGTAGAAAAAGCTTCAGGATACTGTCTCTATCATCTAAGATTGCTTGTTATGCAAACACCATTAACAAGACTTCCTGGAACAAAAAGTGTTAAATGAAATGTTAAATGTTTCATTTAAATAGTTAAATATTTAATTAAGTAAAACGTTAAATATTTCATTTAAATAGTTAAATGAAAACAGAAAAGTGTCTCTCAACCAACTTTACAACTTTTCCTATACCACCTTAGCTCCTGGCAAATTTCCATAAAAATATTACCCTCTGCCAGTCTTTCTGACTAATCTCACCATCTGAGGCTGGAACAAAATCCATTCAGTTTGGCTCATGCAGTATTAAATAGCATTAAATTAATTACCAAATTCAGACTGAAATTTAAGAAAGTGGAGAAAACCACTAGACCATTCAGGTATGACCTAAATCAAATCCCTTATGACTATACAGTGGAAGTGAAAAATAGATTTAAGGGACTAGATCTGATAGACGAGTGCCTGATGAACTATGGACGGAGGTTTGTGATATTGTACAGGAGACAGGAGTCAAGACCATCCCCAAGAAAAATAAATGCAAAAAAGCAAAATGGCTGTCTGAAGAGGCCTTACAAATAGCTGTGAAAAGAAGGGAAGTGAAAAGCAAAGGAGAAAAGGAAAGGTATACCCATTTGACAGAGAAGGCAATGGCACCGCACTCCAGTACTCTTGCCTGGAAAATCCCATGGGCGGAGGAGCCTGGTAGGCTGTGGTCCAAGGGGTTGCAAAGAGTCAGACATGACTGAGTGACTTCACTTTCACTTTTCACTTTCATGCATTGGAGAAGGAAATGGCAACCCACTCCAGTGTTCTTGCCTGGAGAATCCCAGGGACTGGGGAGCCTGGTGGGCTGCCGTCTATGTGGTCACGCAGAGTTGGACACAACTGTAGTGACTTAGCAGCAGAAGCATACCCATTTGAATGCAGAGATCCAAAGAATAGAAAGGAGAGATAAGAAAGCCTCCTCAGTGATCAATGCAAAGAAATAGAGGAAAACAATAGAAAGGGAAAGACTAGATATCTCTTCAAGAAAATTAGAGATACCAAGGGAACATTTTATGCAAAGATGGGCTCAATAAAGGACAGAAATGGTATGTACCTAACAGAAGCACAAGATATTAAGAAGAGGTGGCAAGAATACACAGAACTATACAAAAAAGATCTTCATAACCCAGATAATCACAATGGTGTGATCACTCACCTAGAGCCAGACACCATGGAATGTGAAGTCTAATAGGCCTTAAGAAGCATCACTATGAACAAAGCTAGTGGAGGTGATGGAATTCCAGTTGAGCTCTTTCAAATCCTGAAGGATGATGTTGTGAAAGTGCTGCACTCAAAATGCAAATTTGGAAAACTCATCAGTGGCCACAGGACTAGAAAAGGTCAGTTTTTATTCCAATCCCAAAGATAGGCAATGCCAAAGAATGGTTAAACTACTACACAATTGCACTCATCTCACACACTAGTAAAGTAATGCTTAAAATTCTCCAAGCCAGACTTCAGCAATACATGAACTGTGAACTTCCAGATGTTCAAGCTGGTTTTAGAAAAGGCAGAGGAACCAGAGATCAAATTGCCAACATCCTCTGGATCATCGAAAAAGCAAGAGATTTCCAGAAAAACATCTATTTCTGCTTTATTGACTATGCAAAAGACTTTGACTGTGTGGATCACAATAAACTGTGGAAAATTCTGAAAGAGATGGGAATACCAGACCACCTGATCTGCCTCTTGAGAAATCTGTATGCAGATCAGGAATAAACAGTTACAACTGGACATGGAACAACAGACTGGTTCCAAATAGGAAAAGGAGTACATCAAGGCTGTATATTGTCACCCTACTTATTTAAATTATATGCAGAGTACATCATGAGAAACGTTGGGGTGGAGGAAGCACAAGCTGGAATCAAGATTGCTGGGAGTAATAACAATAACCTCAGATATGCAGATGACACCACCCTTATGACAGAAAGTGAGGAAGGACTAAAGAGCCTCTTGATGAAAGTGAAAGTGGAGAGTGAAAAAGTTGGCTTAAAGCTCAACATTCAGAAAACTAAGATCATGGCATCTGGTCCCATCACTTCATGGGAAATAGATGGGGAAACAGTGGAAACAGTAGCTGACTTTATTTTTCTGGGCTCCAAAATCCCTGCAGATGGAAACTGCAGCCATGAAATTAAAAGACTTTTACTCCTTGAAAGGAAAGTTGTGACCAACTTAGCATTTTAAAAAGCAGAGACATTACTTTGCCAACAAAGTTCTGTCTAGGCAAAGCTATGGTTTTTCCAGTAGCCATGTATGGATGAGAGAGCTGGACTGTGAAGAAAGCTGAGCACTGAAGAATTGATGCTTTTGAACTGTGGTGTTGGAGAAGACTATTGAGAGTCCCCTGGACTGCAAGGAGATCCAACCAGTCCTTTCTGAAGGAGATCAGCCCTGGGATTTCTTTGGAAGGAATGATGCTAAAGCTGAAACTCCAGTACTTTGGCCACCTCATGCGAAGAGTTGACTCATTGGAAAAGACTCTGATGCTGGGAGGGATTGGGGGCAAGAGGAGAAGGGGACGACAGAGGATGAGATGGCTGGATGGCATCACTGACTCGATGGACGTGAGTCTCAGTGAACTCCGGGAGTTGGTGATGGACAGGGAGGCCTGGCGTGCTGTGATGCATGGGGTTGCAAAGAGTTGGACACGACTGAGCGACTGCTCTGATCTGATCTGATCTGATAGTGAAGGTGGAACTCCAATACTTTGGGCCACCTGATGCAAAAAACTGACTTATTGGAAAAGACTTTGATGCTGGGAAAGATTGAAGGCAGGAGGAGAAGGGGATGACAAAGGATGAGATGGTTGGATGGCATCACTGACTCAGTGTACATGAGTTTGATTAAGCAGAAAGACTTGGTAAAGGACAGGGAAACCTGGTGTGCTGCAGTCCATGGGTTCATAAAGAGTCAGACACGACTGATTGACTAAACTGAACTGAGCACTATGGGTTGATAAAGGAGAGTTTGTTTTTAACCGACAGTGGGCAGCACCAGAATTAAATACAGCGTCTCATTTGCTAGAAGTGTTTTTAGTTCTCAGTCCATGATTCCTCAGTCCTCTAATCCCATCTCAGCCATTTTAAGAGAAAAAGTCTGGGGATCTCTGTGAAATGGAAGGATTAAACTTTCATATTTCCTTTGGCTGTAGATGCCAAAGTTATCCTACCCAGTCTAAAAGGGAGAGAGAGAAGAAGCAGGTCCAGGAGTGATCAGGGAAAAGCAACAACTAACACTCATACCATTTGCTCTCAGTGGGAGGCTAAGGATTTAGTGTATATTTATCCTCAAATGTCCAAAACTGACTGCGTGAGCACCTTCACATGGACAGTCCCTCTAGCCATCAAAACTGCTCCTGTCTCCTTGGCTTCCCACCATAACAGATGACTCAGCACATTTGTATAATTTTATGGGTATTGAAGATAATATTAATACAAGTCTCTGTGAGGGGTTATCTTGCTGATTGGAACTTCTTCATAGCAGAGGGCCCCCATTCCTAGTTTTCAGAATAAGAAGAGAACATTTTGTTTGCTCCTTTTAGTTTATGAAGAAGCATTGGTTTTTGTCAGCTATGCAGTTATGAAGTCCCGGGATTCAGGTTGTCTGGCATGAGATATGATTTCAAAAACAGAAATAAGAGAAATGAAATAAACTAGAAAAAGAAATTAACCACTGTATTGGTTGTTCAGGAATTGACCACTGTACTGGTTGTTCTTTGAATTTTAATTTCCAAAATTTGCCTGCAACTATTTACTTTTTAGGATCTATAGGTAGTTGCTTTGTATATTCTGCCCAGTCATTGTTGTAATCATTGGGAAAGATTAGATGAAGTGTGCCTCCTTTATCTTAGGTGGATCTGGATGCCTGTCCTATAATTTTTAGGACTAACAAAATTCTGTTATTTCAACACACATAGTGGCAGCTATACTATGTTTCCTCATCTCACACTTACACTGAGTAACATAAAGCTAAAAGAAAGGGGAAAAAATGCTAGGAACTCCTTGCTTTCCATATTATATTTCTTTAAAACTCTCCTTTTCTTTTATTATTCATATTTTAAGTCCTAATAATATCATATACCACATTCATACTTCATTTATTTACTAGTGTGGTATTTAACAAGAAAATTGAACATTATTAATCTACTTTATTTTGTGTCTATTAATGCTTGGCAACAGGCTTTTGCTTTTATTTTCTATCCTTCACTAAGCACTATCTGAGAATAATTAATTTTAGAGTCAGGCAACAATTTTCTCAGTCTTTCAAACCTTGTTTATTTAAAAAACAGAGTAAAAATTTAGAATGTTTCAGCCAAGGAATAAGCAATCAGTCATAAAATACCTTTCTAATTAAATCCAGTATTTCTACTGACTCCCAACTTTACATCAAATTTAACCAATAGAAGCAGCAGATATCTAATAATCCATTATATAGAGATATACTCATTTGACTGCTTGTTTGATCACTAAAATAACCTACTTCTCAACATATTCTAGTATTTGCAGAACAATTAATTCTCACAAAGTTATGGATACTATAAGTAAATGGATTTTGAGTACAAATTTTTGCTCCATATTTTCATTTACTGTGATTTAACAATGAATTATTTAATATATCTAACTTGTATTTTTATCATACAAATTAAAATTAGGAAATATATTATTAATAATTTTATTATTCATTATGTATTTAATATTTAACCTTAACATATACATAGAACTATGACATCATTAAGAATGTGACACAGGTTGTTTTTTATTTTCTTCCTAAGAAGAACAACAACTAAGAAATACCCTAAAACAAGGCACCACTGAGAGAATACTATAACACAGCGCTGAGGCTTATGCATCCTCCTGCACCATAGTATTCTATTCCTGGGTAGGGAAGATCCCCTGGAGAAGGGCCAGGCTCCCACTCCAGTTTTCTTGGGCTTCCCTGGTGGCTCAGATGATAAAGAATCCACTTGGAATACAGGAGACCTGGGTTTGATACCTGGGAAGATCTTTTGAAGGAGTTCCTGGAAAACCAGTCCAGTATTCTTGCCTGGAGAGTTCCCATGGACAGAAATGCCTGGCAGTCTACAGTCCATGGTGTTGCAAAGAGTCGGACATGACTGAACAACTAAACACACACACCATAGAGATCAAGACAGACTACATTAGTATGTAAGAAAAAAAGCTAGATACATGTTAACCATGTTGACCCTTCTCTGTGCCAGCACAGCACCACAGGAAGAGGTCTCCCCTGAGTATATGGTGCCTCCAGTGTGAAAAGGGAACCTAGGGCAGACAACCAGTACCCCTAGATTTGTTGATCATTTTGTGGGAGGCCCTGCTCTGATCTCGCTCCACAGGGATTGCAGGAGAATCTTCAGGACTTGCAAAAACTAGTACAGGTGTCTTGACAGACCAAGTTTATTCCTGTAGCCTTGGTAATTTTCAGTACCAAGCTGGTGGTACCCTCTGATCAGGGAATTCAACAGGATGCAGAACTGCCTAATTCAGATTCTCAAATGAAGAATTTGACCAGTCCTAGAGCCTGATTTAGAAAACAAAGATCATGGCATCCAGTCCCATCACTTCATGGGTAATAGATGGGGAAACAGTGGAAACAGTTCCAGACTTTATTTTTTTGGGCTCCAAAATCACTGCAGATGGTGACTGCAGCCATGAAATTAAAAGATGCTTACTCCTTGGAAGGAAAGTTATGACCAACCTAGATAGCATATTCAAAAGCAGAGACATTACTTTGCCAACAAAGGTCCGTCTAGTCAAGGCCATAGTTTTTCCTGTGGTCATGTATGGATGTAAGAGTTGGTCTGTGAAGAAAGCTGAGTGCCGAAGAATTGTTGCTTTTAAACTGTGGTGTTGGAGAAGACTCTTGAGAGTCCCTTGGACTGCAAGGAGATCCAACCAGTCCATTCTAAAGGAGATCAGCCCTGGGATTTCTTTGGCGGGAATGATGCTAAAGCTGAAACTCCAGTACTTTGGCCACCTCATGCGAAGTGTTGACTCATTGGAAAAGATTCTGATGCTGGGAGGGATTGGGTGCAGGAGGAGAAGGGGACGACAGGATGAGATGGCTGGATGGCATCACTGGCTCAATGGACATGAGTCTGAGTGAACTCCGGGGGTTGGTGATGGACAGGGAGGCCTGGCGTGCTGCGATTCATGGGGTCGCAAAGAGTCGGACACGACTGAGCGACTGAAATGAACTGAACTGAACTGAACTGAGAGCCTGATTCACCCACATCCATGTAAGTAACTGAGTCACAACCCCACCTACTGTGGAGGGTATTTTCTGACCATAGTTGACCAGAAGTTGGCAGCAACACCTGGAAGTTCTGTAGCCTAGCAACACTCCAGTCCCATCTAGAGGCAGGTGGATAGGACTGACTGCCCCTAGAGCAAAGTCATCACCAGGCATGAAGGGTCCCTCTGCTATGCACACACAGGGGGATTAGTTCACAGCCAAGGCTGAAGGTCCTGTCTAGCTCCTCCCAACAGGAGAGCCTTTTGGAAAACAGACTGGCCTACAGTGGGCCCTCCTCTTCATGGCCAGGTAAGATAGCTAAGGCATAGCTCCATCTACTGTGATTTCCAGCCCCATCTAACCAGAAAAATTAATGAAAAAAAAACGAAATCTGTGTGGCCAACTCTTAATTCAAGCTAAGAGTTGGGCATGCAGAGCCAATAAATTGTTTGCAGAGCAAAGACAGTGCCCTAGGCTGTCAGGAAACTTGGGACTTGGGTCAGCTTGAGGTAAGACAACAAAGAGCTTTACTGGTCTAGAGTTTCTTTTTCCTCTGTTTTTTGGCAGTAAATCTAATCTGTAGCCTTCCTCATTCCTGAATACAGCCGTCAGCCTGTTCAACCAGGGAACCTAAGCAGAACACATGGGAGGCTGTACAGCTGATTTCATAGCCCTATGTACAGTGGCACATAAACAGAAAGCACATCTTGTAGCTTTCTACATGTGCAGAGAAAAACTGGTGACCTCACCTGAGCAGAAAATTCACTGCACACACTTTGGCCTGATTGAGTGCCCAAATAATGAACTAGCTACACAGGGTCTGGGTCCTTTACTGCTGCTCTAACAGAGCAGGGAAGCTAATCTATAGCCCTGTCCACTAGGGAGTACAGCACACAGCTTTCACCATCTAGTAAGTCTGACCAGAGAATCCAGGCAACCCACAAAGCCCATCCCCTAGCCTTACTTTGATAGGGAACCAAGCCAGTAGCCTTATACAACTGTTCTCAGCTAGTGGCACACTCTGCAATCTCCAACTTCAGAACTTGAGCAGTTGACTTGCCTTATAACAGACCATCATAGCAAACTCCAGCTGCCTAAGGACATTATCATAAGATACACCCAGGAAACCAAACAGAATTGACTGGCAAAGAACTGTCTCTGCCAAAGAAAGCTAGTAAAATCTGGAAGAAACACTGATTAATCAAATGTGTAGATATTAAAGTAAGAAATCAAGGATCATGAAAATCAGGTAAATAAGAATCATCAAAGGACATTAATAAAGCTCCAATAATAGACTCTAAAGAAATAGATATATCAGATAAAAAATTTAGAATAAATCTCTTTTAAAAATTCAGTGAACTAGAATATATGGACAACTAAGTTAGGAAATTAGACAATGAACAAACAAAACAAGTGGTTCAACAAGGAAATAACAACCATCAAAACAACAAACAACCAGATGCTAGACTTGAAAAATATATTAACTGAAGTGCATAATTCAGTCAAAATTTTCAAAAGTAGAATTGACCATACAAATGAAAGGATCAGAAACCTGGATGGGACCCTGGAAATTTGTTAGAGGAACAAAAATTTAAAAAATAGAATAGAAAGAGTTACAAGTTTGTGAGAATTATGGGACACAAAGAAAAAATATTTTCCTTATGGGAATTTGAGAAGGATAGGATAAAGAAAAAGGGGCAGAATCCATAGTTAAAGCAACAATGGCTGAAAACTCCTCAAATCTTGGGAGAGAAATGGACATTCATATTTGTGAGATCCAAAAGATTCAAAATAGGATGAACTCAAATAGGGCTACTTTGAGATATATTATAATTAAATTGCCAAAAGGCAAGTAGAATTTTTAAAACTGTAAAAGTTAAGAGAGAAGTTATAAACAAGGTGGATTCCCACATTAATATTAGCAGATTTTACAACAGAAACTTTTCAGGCCTGGAGAGAATGGAATAATATATTCAAAATATTGAAAGAAAATAACTGTTAACTAAGAATTCTATACTCATCAAGGTTGTCCTTCAGAAACTAAGAAGGGATAAAGACTTTCCTACATAAACAAAAGCTGAGGGAATTCATTACCAACAGACCACTAAAGTGAAATCTTTCAGTGAAAGTAAAAGAATGCCAATTAACATAAAAACATAAAAAAGTAGAGCAAATCCCACTAGAAATGGTAAATACATAGACGTTCAATTTTTCAGTTTGGTAATAGCAGTGAATAATTCACTTATAGTTCTAGTTTAAAGGTTAAGAAACACTTAAAAATAAACATAGTTACAATAATCTGTTATTAGTTATTTTATTAAAAACATGTAAATTGGCAACAGCAATAACCCAAAATGTGAGTGGGAGGAGCAATTAAAGTGGAAATTTACAAGTTGTATTGAAGTTGTCATCAGTTTAAAATAGGTTGCTATAAGATAGCTCATGTTAAGTCTCACAGTAACCACAAAGGAAAAAAAAAAATCTGTACTAATTACACAAAAGAACATGATAAAAAGTCAAAGCATACTGATACCAAACAACATCACTAGCCATTTAGGAAAATGCAAATTAAAACCACAATGAGATATCACCTCAAGTCTGTCAGAATGGTTATCATTTAAAAGAGATAATAAATGAGGGGAGAGAATTTGAAAGGGTTTCCCAGATGGTGCTAGTGGCAAAGAACCCGCTTGCCAATTCAGGAGATGTAAGAGACGCGGGTTCCACCCCTGCATCAGGAAGATCTTCTGGAGGAGGGCACCGCAACCCACTCCAGTATTCTTGCCTGGAGAAGTCCATGAACAGAGAAACCTGGTGGGCTACCAGTTCATAGTGTCTCAAAGAGTCAGACATGACTGAGGCAACTCAACACACACACACACACGGGTTTGAAAAAAGGGGAACTCTCATACACTGTTGATGAAAATGTAAATTGGTACAGCCACTATGAAAAAAACAATATAGAAGATCCTCAAGAAAACTAAAAACATAGGTATACCACATGATTCAGCCATTCCACTTTTGGGAATATATCTAAAGGAAATATAAAAAATAAGGTAAAAAGATATCTCTACCTCCATGTTCATTATCTGCATTATTTACAACAGCAAAGGCATAGAAGCAAACTAAGTATCTGTTAATGAATCGATGCATACAGAAATTGTGGTATGTATGTGTGTGTGTGTGTAATGCAATAACATTGTCATACAAAATTAGGAAACCATACAGTTGTGACAACATGGATGTACCTTGACATTATGCTAAGTGAAATAAGACAGAGAAAGAGAAATAGTGTATCATCTCACATGTGGAAATTAAAACAAACCCAAAGGAAAAGAGATTGGACCCATGGTTAACAGAAGTGGATGGTGGGGTAGGGAGACCTGAAGGAAAGTAGTCAAAAGGTGCAAATATTCAGGTATAAGATAAATATGTCCTAGGGACATAATGTACAACATGATCCATATAGATAGGACTGCTGTAGGACATATAGAAAATTTGTTAAGACAGTAAATCTTAAGAGTTCTCATCACAAGCAGAAAAAAGTTTTTCTTTTCTATTTCTTTTCTTTTTACTGAGCTATATGAGAAGATGAATGTTAGCTAAGCTTATTATAGTAATCACTTCACAATATATGTAAATCAAACCATTGTGCTGTATGCCTTAACTCACACAGTGATGTGTCAATTATTTCTCAGTGAAACTGGAAAAAAAAGAATATGCATATATCATTTTAAGACTGTTAACTCAAAACCCTGTGAGAAGTATACATACATATATATATATATATATATATATATATATACACACAATCTAGAATAATTGGTTTTGTAATTAGCTCTTTTTCTGTCTTTTGCCTTACAGTATGAAATATTCCTTTTCAAAATTACTTAGATTATTCTTTTCACCTTCATCATATAATGTTGTGGGATTGATCTGTAATAATGTTTAATTTTTCATAGCATTGATTAAGATCATTCCCTCCCCCCTGACAAATCTTGGTTGATTTTTTTAATTACTGCATATTAAAGATCATTCATTGTAGTGTGGAGCTCTATGGGTTTGCACAAAGATGTGAAGCCATGATCATCACAGAAAATGGACCATGATCACCAAATGCTCATGCTGTGAATGAGTAGAAAAAACCCTTTGACCAACAGCAACCTTAAACAATAATGAGATAATCCCATCCCTATAATTTCAACTTTTCCTTATGGCATATAAGTGGAATATTATGTAAACTTTTGGATCTGGCTAATTTGACTTAGTAAAATGCATTTAAGATGCACCTTTAGGTTGTTTTGTGAAAGTACTAAATTTCAGTGTATTGCTGACAAGTATTCCATTGTGTGTACCTATCTTGCTCTATGAGTTTACCGGTTGATAGAAAGCTGAGCTTCTTACAGTTTGAATGATTATCAATAAATTCTGCTATAAATATATATGCAAATATTTTTGTGTGAATGTGAGTTTTTTATTTATCTTGGTTAAATATCTTTGAGAGGAATTACTAGGTTTTATGATATCTATATTTTTAACATTAAAATTGCCTATTAGTAGTTGAATTGTGTCTATGTATATATATATATATACACCTATATATATGTGTATATATATATATACTTATATGTGTGTGTGTGTGTCTGTCTGTGAGTATTGTAACATTTTTTGTAATTAAGGACATTATAGAGGTAATCAAGTTAAAATGTGGTTATTAGTTCAGTTCAGTTGCTCAGTTGTGTCCCACTCTTTGCAACCCCATGGACTGCAGCATACCAGGCCTCCCTGTCGATCACCAACCCCTGGTGTTAACTCAAACTCATGTCCATTGAGTCTGTGATGCCATCCAATCATCTCATCCTCTGTCATCCCCTTCTCCTCCCACCTTCAATCTTTCCCAGAATTGGAGTCTTTTCCAATGAGTTGGTTCTTTGCATCAGGTGGCCAAAGTATTGGAGTTTCAGCTTCAGCATCAGTCCTTCCAATGAATAATCAGGATGGGTTTCCTTTAGGATTGGCTGCTTGGATCTCCTTGCAAGCCAAAGACTCTCAAGAGTCTTCTCCAACACCACAGTTCAAAAGCATCAATTCTTCGGCGCTCAGCTTTCTTTATAGTCCAACTCTCACATCCATACATGACTATTGGAAAAACCATAGCTTTGACCACATGGATCTTTGTTGGCAAAGTAATGTCCTTGCATTTTAATATGCTGTGTAGGTTGGTCATAACTTTCCTTCCAAGGAGTAAGCATCTTTTAATTTCATGGCTGTAGTCACCATCTGCAGTGATTTTGGAGCCCAAAATAATAAAATCTCTCAGTGTTTCCACTATTTCCCCATCTATTTCCCATGAAGTGATGGGACCAGATGCCATCATCACCATTTTCTGAATGTTGAGTTTTAAGCCAACTTTTTCACTCTCTTCTTTCACTTTCATCAAGAGGCTCTTTAGTTCCTCTTCACTTTCTTCCATAAGGGTGGTATCATCTGCATATCTGAGGTTATTGACATTTCTCCAGGCAATCTTGATCCCATCTTGAGCTTCATCCCCACTGGCATTTCACATGATATACTCTGCATATAATTTAAATAAGCAGGGTGACAATATATAGCCTTGACATATTCCTTTCCCGATTTGGAACCAGTCTATTGTTCCATGTCCAGTTCTAACTGTTGCTTCTTGACCTGTATACAGATTTCTCAGGAGGCAGGTCAGGTTCTCTGTTATTCTCATCTCCTTCAGAATTTTCCACAGTTTGTTGTGGTCCACACAATCAAAGGCTTTGGCATAGTCAATGAAGTAGAAATAGATATTTTACTGGAACTGCCTTGATTTTTGATGATCCACTGGATGTTGACAGTTTGATCTTTGGTTCCTCTGCCTTTTCTAAAACCAGCTTGAACATCTGGAACTTCATGGTTCATGTATTGCTGAAGCCTCGCTTGGAGAATTTTGAGCATTACTTTACTAGCGTGTGAGAGGAGTGCAATTGTGTGGTAGTTTGAGCCTTCTTTGGCATTACCTTTCTTTGGGATTGGAATGAAACCTGACCCTTTCCAGTCCTGTGGCCACTGCTGAGTTTTCCAAATTTGCTGGCATACTGAGTGCAGTACTTTCACAGCATCATCTTCCAGGATTTGAAATAGCTCAACTGAAATTCCATCACCTCCACTAGTTTTGTTTGTAATGGTGCTTCCTAAGGCCTACTTGACTTTGCATTCCAGAATGTCTGGCTCTAGGTTGGTGATTGCATCATCATGATTATCTGGGTCATGAAGGTCTTTTTTGTGTATTTCTTCTGTGTATTCTTGCCACCTCTTGTTAATATTTTCTGCTTCTGTTAGATCCACACCATTTCTATCTTTATTGAGCCCATCTTTGCGTGAAATGTTCCCTTGGTATCTCTAATTTTCTTGAAGAGACTTCTAGACTTTCTCATTCTATTGTTTTCCTCTATTTCTTTTCATTGATCACTGAGAAAGGCTTTCTCATCTCTCTTTGCTATCCTTTGGAACTCTGCATTCAAATGGGTATATCTTTCCTTTTCACCTTTGCCTTTCACTTCTCTTCTATTCATAGCTCTTTGTAAGGCCTCCTCAGACATCCATTTTGCCTTTCTGCATTTATTTTTCTTGGGGATGGTCTTGATCCATGTACAATGTCATGAACATCCATCCATAGTTCTCCAGGTACTCTGTCTATCATATCTAATCTCTTGAATCTATTTGTTACTTCCACTGTATAATCATAAGGGATTTGATTTAGGTTATACCTGAATGGTCTAGTTGTTTTCCCTACTTTCTTCAATTTAAGTCTGAATTTGCCAATAAGGAGTTCATGATCTGAGTCACTGTCAACTCCCTGTCTTGTTTTTGATGACTGTATAGAGCTTCTCCATCTATGGCTTCAAAGAATATAATCAATCTGATTTTGGTATTGACCATCTAATGCTGTCCATGTGTAGAGTCTTCTTTTTTGTTGTGTTGTGTGGTTATTAGGATAGGCCCTAATCCAATGACTGTTGTCATTATAAAAAGTGGAAATCTGTACAGAGATACACAGTGAGAAAGCCATGTGAAGATGGAGGCATGGACTGAAGTGATGGATCTTTAATCCAAGTAATGCCATGGAGTGTGGGCAATCAGCTGAAGCTAAGAGAGAGGCATGGAACAGAGTCTTTAGTAAAAAGCAACTCTACTGGAGGTCCTCCAGAACCATAAGAATAAATTCTGTTACTTTAAATAACCATGTTTACAGTACATGGTTACAGCAGGCTTGGGAAATTAATCCACATCAAATTGTTTTCCCAGAAAGCTATAGCAATTTTATCACAGTAGAAATGCATGACAATGTCAGTTACTCTCCATGTTCAATAACACTTAATAATATTGCCTTTGTTTTGTTATTAGTCATGCAGAACTAACTCATAGTGATTTTAATTTGAATTTACCATTGATTGATCATCTTTTTGAATTTACCAATGATTGATTGATCATCTTTTCATATGATTATTTTCCATCTGCTTACTTTCTGAAATATATGTTTCTGCACAATACTATAATTTTTTTTAATTTAGTTTTTTTTGGCATATAAAAAATAGTGAGTAAATCAGTAGTTGCGGTAGCCTTTAGGCAAATTTAGGATTAGGAAAAATGTAGTTATAATAATTGCAAGCATGTGTCTAGGAAAGACAACAGATGGAACTAATTCTACATTGTGCTGCTCACCAAAATGATTATCTGTACACTGTTGTTTGGCACCTTAGGTCTGATCTAGGATGGCTGCTTTCCAATAGGTATGATCTAGGATGTTGATAACATGGTAAAAGATATTTGGGAAGTATAATTGAATTTTTGAGGTATTTACAAAAATCTGTTTTATGGAGGAAGGTTTCACTATAGATAAGCTTTGAGCCAGGTTCAGAAGTAACAAAGTACAAACCTTATGGGGAATAGCAACAGCAAGATCTGAAAATCAAATGCCATATTAACTGAGTTTTACCATATAAATTTAATGGGTCTGTGGATTGCCCAGAGTTCAGGCAAACATCTGGTTATAAAAACTAGGAAAATATAAGAAGAATTAAGGGGAAATCACACTATTTATTGGATATACAGTCACCACATTTAGAGCACCACATTTCAGATCTTTATTTCTGACGAAAAAAATTTATTTATTTTAAATACTATGTATTTTAATATGCTTACCATGAAGAAGCTTAGATTTTGGAGGACCACTGAAAACACCAATGTATAGGAGTTTCTGAAATAACAACTAATTTGCTTCTTTTTGGAGACTTAATTATTTAAAATGCAATTTATATATATGGACTATTCTATAAATTTATTGTTAAGATGTAGTGTCATGCTCTCTCCACTCATGAGTACAGAATTTCACTGAGATACTTTGAATTTATCCCCAAGTTGGTCTACCAGATAATTGTTCAAACTATTCTTTCTTTCATTCACAGTTTCTTGCCCCATATCCTCTCTTCTGAATGTATTTGCATCTAGAAGAAAAATAATGCTGGAACAAATAATGATTGAGTGGCCACTTACTCTTTCAACTGTGATGCTTAACTTAAAGGAGAGTGATGGTGAATGGGAGGTATACCAAGAAAGACATGGGCTGGCACCGGGTATATTTTAAGTCCACCCCAAAATTTAACTTTGTATACAGTGATACACTCTGACTATTCAAATGTCTGGACCAAATTGGGAGTACAAAATTATTATACATTATTATTCATGCAAAATAAAATATGACAAATAATTTTTAAATGTAATACATTTTAAATGCAGTTTCTTATTTGAACTATAAATTTTTGCTTCAAACATAGTTAAAATATATGTGACACATAGGATATGCCAAATGTGCATATTAGGTAATTTTTGCCATAAATTCATTGTTAAATATTTATTCATTTAGAGTTTATTTTGGAATATATGAAGTTTTCTCCTCAATCTGGCATACATGTGTACTAGAACTGTGAGGTAATAAGGAAACTGAATGAATGCTGTGATAATTCTGAAAATAATTTTGAGCTTTGTGAGAGGATGAAATTTAGTCAGACCTGTTCTTCTTTTTCTTCACATGATGAGAATAAAAGCTCAACAAGAACATGTGGTTTTCTTTTATATATATGAAATATACTTAGGATTTAGAAAGACTGTTGATTATTTCCAGGTGGGGAAAATGACTGTCTGAAATCTATTTAAATGTATTTAATACATTTAAAGAAAAGTAATTTACATTTTACTTTTTTTCCAATACATTTTTTTCCAAGAAAAGAAATAGAGGAAAACAATAGAATGGGAAAGAAGAGAGATCACTTTAAGAACATTAGAGATACCAAGAGACCATTTCATGCAAAGATGGGCAAAATTAAGTAAAGAAACGATACGGACATAACAGAAGCAGAAGATACTAAGAAGAGGTGGTAAGAATACACAGAAGAACTATACAAAAAAGATGATAGTGATCCAGATAACCACAATGGTGTGATCAAACACCTAGAGCCAGACATCCTGGAATGCGAAGTGAACCGGGCCTTAGGAAGCATCACTACAAACAAAGCTCTTCGCGGTGATGAAATTCTAGCTGAGCTATTTCAAATCCTAAAAGATGATGCTGTGAAAATGCTGCACTCAGTATACCAGCAAATTTGGAAAATTCAGCAGTGGCCACAGGGTTAGGAAAGGTCAGTTTTCATTCCAATCTCAAAGAAAGGCAATGCCAAAAAACATTCAAACTACCACACAATTGCACTCATCTCATATGTTAGCAAAGTAGTGCTCAAAATTCTCCAAGCTAGGTTTCAACAGTATGTGAACCATAAATTTCCAGATGTTCACATCATTAACACATCAAGCTGGATTTAGAAAAATCAGAGGAGACAGAGAACAAGTTGCCAACATCTGTTGGATCATAGAAAAAGTAAGAGAATTCCAGGAAAAACAAAAACAAAAACAAAAAAAAACTACTTCTTCTTCATTTACTACGACAAAGCCTTTGACTGTGTGGATTACAATAAACTGTGGAAAATTCTGAAAGATATAGGAATACTAAACCACCTTACCCACATCCTAAGAAACCTGTATGGAGGTAAAGAAGCAACAGTTAGAAGGGGACATAGAACAATGAACTGGTTCCAAATTGAGCAAGGCTGGATATTGTCAACTTACTTATTCATCTTTTGTGTAAAGTATATCATGTGAAATACCAGACTGGATGAAACATAAGCTGGAATCAAGACTGCAAGGAGAAATATCAATAACCAAAGACAAATGCAGATGACACCACCCTTATGGCAGAAAGCGAAGAATAACTAAAGAACCTCTTGATGAAAGTCAAAGAGGAGATTCAAAAAGCTGGCTTGAAACTCAATATTCATAAAAATAAGATCATGATATCTGGTCCATCACTTCATGGCAAATAGATGGGGAAACAATGGAAATAGTGACAGACTTTATTTTCTTTGGATCCAAAATCACTGCAGATGGTGACTGCAGCCATAAAATTATGACATCTGCTCCTTGGAAGGAAAGTTATGACCAATCTAGACAGCATACTCTACCAACAAAAGTTAGTATTGTCTAAGCCATGGTTTTTCCAGTAGTCATGTATGGATGTGAGATTTGGGCCATAATGAAGGCTGAGCACTGAAGAATTTATACTTTTGAATTATGGTGTTGGAGAAGACTCTTGAGAGACTCCCTTGAACAGCAAGGAGATCCAACCAACAATCCTAAAGGAAATCAGTCCTGAATATTCATTGGAAGGACTGATGCTGAAGCTGGAACTCCAATATTTTGGACTCCTGATGTGAAGAACTGATTCATTGGAAAAGACCCTGATGCTGGGAAAGATTGAAGGCAGGAGGAGAAGGGGACAACAGAAGATGAGACGGTTGGATTGCATCACTGACTTGATGGACTTGAGTTTGAGCAAGCTCCTGGAGTTGGTGATGGGAAGCCTGTTGTGCTAAGCCCATGGGGTTGCAGATAGCTGGACATGACCGAGTAACTGAACTTAACTGAATACTCCAAAAACAGATTAAATCACACATATCTAAGTCAACTAGTACTTTGGATGTAATAACAAATACATAGATACTGGTTCAGTTGCTTCTTTTAAATCTAATTCTGTTTGTAATAGACATTTTTTTTCCTATTTCACATTAGATATTTACAGAATGTTTTTTAATATGATGTCAACATTTTTCTTGCATGCCAATTTCTTCCACAATGTTGTAACATACTTCTAATTTTTAAATGTTTGTTGATAAAGACAGGAATAAATAGCATGAAACAGTATGAGAGAATCACCTTTAGGGTCAAGATATATCTAAATCGGTATTCCATCATTGTGCTCCATGGCACTGTCTGAGATTTAGAAAGTATCATTAATAAAGTACGTGGATGACACTATCTCTGATTCAGAATTGAAATGAGGATTAAATGAGTTTTCTATTATTTCCAGAATCTTTGTTGCTTGATCTGTCCTTCAGAAACACAATGCTTCAAATTGATCATAATGCTTGACTAATGGGTGATTAATGAAAATCATTAACACATGCTTGTTTCTGCAATAAGATCCTGTATTGGTATATCTTTAGGACATGCTAAGCATTATAACAGCTGTCCAATATTGTTGGCTTATTCAGTTTAGTGTAACTTACACTGCAAATCTGAATGAAATACAAGAAATTTTGCAGTCACATGTACTTTTTACTTCCCAACAACAGATTATTTGTTAGAATTGCAGTTACACAAATTGCAATGGGGAACAATTTTGTGGTCTAAATTTAATCAGATAAAGCTGTAAGCATATCAAATTGAACAAACTGCTGTCATTTTCATGTGATTTTTTTACTAAAATTTTTCATGTACAAGTAAGCATAATTGGAGATATATATATATATATATATATATATATATATATATATACATATATATATATATATATACACTCCTTAAGAACAGTTATCTCTTTCAAAAGAGATAGATACATTTTAACTTGATAGTGCATAAAATTTTCTATAATCTATGCAGGTTGGGCTTATCTATTAAAAACCATTAAAACCTTTCAAACATAAATTGGAATTTCTTGATATAGGACTATGGTAGAAAATGTGACACCAGGGAAAAATTGTGTTCAGGTCACTGTACTTAATCTCATCATGACAGTCTACATGTTTGTCTGATTCACCTTCATATAACTGTGATTAACAGACTTTGGCATATCATACATGCTCAGGAAATATTTAAGGAGAAAATAAAACATGAATGATGGATGAACAAATAATGAATGAAACAGTCCACCTACTTTGTGAAATTTGTACTTTAATGTCTATCAATGAAAAATATCATAAATTAAACAGAGCAAATGGTCATTGAATACTTGATACATATAACATGTATCAAGTGTTAAAAGAAAAAATGGGAGTAAGGAAGACATAGTATCTGCCTTTAAATTCCTTATCACTTTAATAGGAGCACATGGTTTCTGCATAATAATACAAAGCCAAATGTAAAGGCAATGATAGAAATACTAGGGAAATTGGCATCAGCTTCATTCTAAAATAAAATGTTTTAAAACTAAGATATAATGTACATATATTAAAATCTGAAAACATTAGATATTTGAGTTCTGACATTTGTATAACCTGTACACTCATCATTCAAAACAAGATATGGAATATTTCCTCAACTGAAGTTAGTTCCTACTCACCCATTTCGTGCCCCACGGACAATCACTCTATTTCTGTCACATCAGTCACCAGGTTATGGACCTTCTACAAATAGAACCATAAAGTGAGCACTCTTTTGGATCTTGCTTCTTTTCCACAACATGTTTCTGAGATTTAAAAAGTCTAGTATTGTAAAAAAAAATATGTGCATAAAAAGTATACATATAAATATAAAACAAAATAGGATGTGCTCCCCTCCCCCAAGTAGAAAGAAGATATCTTGTCTGCTGGCTTTGTATGAGCAAAGACAAAATTAAAAATAATAGAGTTAATTCTCTCTTAAAAATAAGGGAAGAGATTGCATTTTCTTAGAGAATTTTCTTTAGAAAATTTATAGTAGTAAGTTCTTAGCTGTCTCTGAAATATATGCAAATCTTTTTAAAGTTAAATAAGTCTCTCCTCAGCTTTAAGACCCATGAGTGTCTCTCTCAAGGACCTGGCAGTCATCCCTTTGAAATGTACTCATTAAGGAAGACAGGGCTCTGATCCCCCAGTTTCTCTGGGAGGGTGGGGCCCTAATTTTTGTGGAGAATGTGCTCCAAGTTGCAAAACTACCACTTATCATAAGGAAACAAGAAGATTGTTTTTCCTTTCGATAAACCCAGCTAACACAGATGGTCACCCCAATTATGGGGTGAATTTAGGATAAACTATGTGTAATAAATGGTGCTGTCAACTCCTCTTACTTGAAGACCAGGTATTATTTATCTTGAGAACATGTGTGTAATGGGTTATGTCTCTCTGGCTACTCTGGGTGAGATATCTATCTTTGCAACCTCTTAGAGAATTGTCTGTGATGCATTCAACATTTTGGCTTAGTGCTTATGCAATAATGAAATTGTTTTATTTCCTTTTGTTAGTGTCCTGGGTTGAAAGAAAACTTTGTTATTTATTGTCTTTCACAAACAATGATGGTGATAAAGGTGGATGACTGGCAGTCCCTGATCTTAACAGAGCATCTGAAGCTCTGTGGCCACACAACAGTCAGATAAGAGATCCTAAATTTTATGCTTTATTTATATATATGCTTTATGTATATATATATATATATATATGTATATATAGTTTCTATGAATGTATTATATATAATATATATGTGTGTGTGTATATATATATATAGTTTATATGAGTGCATTCCCTTCTACCTCTCTGCTCTTTTGGAATACTAACAGAATGAACCACTCTCCAAAATCAAGATTTTACTCTTGAATAAGTATGGCAATACAGGTTTTTAAATGCCATCAAATCATCATATGGTTGGAAAATGTGAAAAACCAGAAATGTTACCCATAGGTCTTTTTTTTTAATACCTTCTATCTTTCTATCATATTTTGAATGGGTATAAGAGAATCTGGTCTTTCATTGGTTTAAGGACAACTCTTTTGGTTTGAATAAATTAATCTATTTGCTGGAGTCTTCAGTCTCATCCCAAGCAGAAAAATGATTGATATTTAAGGGATATCATTGTAAGAAAAAAAGTAAAACTGATTTTGAAAGCAAAAATAAAATACTCTAAAAAATGGAAGAGGAAATATAAAAATTAAAGGCACTTTTTCTCAGGGGGCTTCTCAGGTGGCTCAGTGGTAAAGAATCCACCTGCTAATGCAAGAGGCGTGGGTTCAATCCATGGGTCGGGAAAATCCCCTGGAGAAGGAAATGACAACCCATTCCAGCATTCTTGCCTGGAAAATTCTGTGGACAGAAGACCCTGGTGGGCTATAGTCCATTCAATTGCAAAGAGTCTTGCCTGGAAAATTCTGTGGACAAAAGACCCTGATGGACTATAGTCCATTCAGTTGCAAAGAGTCAGGCATGGCTGAGCAAACATCCACTATTTCTTAGACTCTCCTTTCTCTACTGTCCTTACTGACTCCATAGCACCTGGGTCACTTTATCCTTCCTTGCTTTAAGTAGGACTCATTAAAGAAGGTGATGGCCTTTTATATGCAGTTTCCCCTCATTAGTGGATTTCCCTGGAAAAAAAAAGTTGTGGGGGACATCATTCATTTCCCTGGTAGTGAATCACCTACTTTGATGAAAAAGGTTTGTATATTTCATGTCCCAGCCCTGAGTCCATTTCACTTCTTGGCCCAGATTCCTCCTACATGAGTCCCTTATCATCCATATACCATGAAGATAGAAAAAGAAAAGACTTGACAAAGATACTTGATCAAGGAGTGATTGATTATTAGTAAAACTTAGTAAAAGCCTGTGCCACTTTATGAAGGCAAAAGGATGGAGAGTAGCTGCATTAGTCACTCAAGGAATTAGGGTCTTTTTCTCCCCAATATGGGAAGGGAAACCACCATGCCATATAATTTACATTTTTCCTATCTTAATGCAAGTGAAAACAGGCCTTCTTATTTAGATTGACCAAAAAAAGATGAGGCCACTGAGTACCCAGAACTGTTGGGTCATCCACATGCTTTCCTTGTCAACTGATATTAATAATTTAAAGAAGTATTTTCCCTATTCCCCAGAAGTTTGGAAAAGTACTCTTAAGCTTGTTTTCTGTTTACAGCCCAACATATTCCTTGCCTCATGCAAAGGTAAGGAATTCTGCACCCAGAAGTTGCATGGAATTTTGCAACCAGAAGATCCACTCCTTTGATGGAACAAATTGGAGTCCAAAAGATTACCATATCAAGGAGAATGGTGTCCAAGGGGAGATGAGAAACCAACTAGATAGCTAGACAGACAGAACTCACACTGAACAGAAACAATTGTATACAACACTTTTGTTCCTAAAGAATATGATACTGGTTTAATTCAAGATATAAAACCAACAAAGACTGTTTTATACATGTCCATGGAAAGTGAACTCTGTCCTTTATTGGGAGCTTAATTAAAATAAATAAAACTAGTTATGAAATAATTAGAAAATGAAGGGGTAATTTTTAAAGGGCATTCATCTTGCAGTATTCTCATCCTTCCAGTAAAGAAGGTATGTACATTTGATAAAATTTTTCAACTATCATAAAGATTTGTGTAAGATCTTAGAAAAGTAAATGTGTGTATTGTTCCATTATTTTCTACAAATCCTAACCCTACAGTTATTCTGCCTTTTCATTTTGGTTCCTTTGTCTGAAAAATCTTTTTCTGTAACTGATCTATGCTCTGCATTTGCTTCTTTGACTTTCTTCCTTCCCTCCATCTGTCCTTTCTCTGGTGTTCCTCAACTGGATAAGACTTACTTCTTTTTTATTTTTGCTTATGAAAGAGTATTATATTTATGATAGGGCTTCAAGACTCTTCCACTAGATTTTGCTAGTCATTTACAGAAAAACTTAGAGAAATTTGTACCACCAGAGAGGTCTATAATTATTCATGAAGCAGATGATTTGCATCATTTCTCTCTGGCTGTTTTCAAGGTATTTTTCTTTGCTGTAGAAGTAAACTTTAGAAGTTTAATTATAATGTGTTTTCGTTTTCTCTGGATTTGTTTTCCTTTGAGTTTTACTTAGCCTCTTAAATTTGTTTGTTTAGGCCTTTACTAAATCTGAGAAGAGTTTAGAAACTACTTGTTTAAAAATTATTCAATTTCACTCTTTTTTCTGCTCCTCTTGGACTCTAATGAGACAAATGTTAGTTCTTTTGTCATAGTTCCACTGGTCCCTAATATGTTCATTTTTTGTCTAGTCTCTCTATTGTTCAGTATTGAGTAAGTTTTATTGATGAGTTCAATCATGAGTAAATGATTCAAGTTCAATGATGAGTAAAGAGTAAATCTGCCATCTCCATTCTACTATTGAGTCCATCCATTGAGATTATTTTTCAGCTGCTCTATTTTTGAGTTTTATAATTTATATTTCTTTGCTGATATTTTCTTTCTCATTTTATTAAAGATATTTGTAATCATTGCTTGCTAATGCAATTTGGATTCTATTTAAACAATTTTAAGCAGGAAATCTCTTTCAAAGTTTAAAATGAGTCCTGTGTGTTTGTTGTTTCCTGTTGGGCTTGGCCAACACAACCCCAGCAAAAGTGAGAACTGCCTCTTTACAAATATGTGGGGTCAAATTACAGTAAATGAGTAAGTATGCTGGTGTTAATGAATAACAAAGTTCTCACTGTTACTATGGAAAATACAAAATGGAGAGACAAGGAAGAAAAGAACATGGTGATATTGGTTAAAATTAGAGTTAAAAGCAATAACTTACTTTCATTAGCTTAGTCCACTGAAGAGCCTAGAAACAATGCAACCCCAAAACATGAGTATAGGTCTGGTTGCCCACAATTTTTTTCTAAATGCCATGTCACTCTAAATGATGAGTCTTTATTGGTGCTAATAATTCAGAAGATTAAATGACAGAAAGCATCTTAAAGGAACCCCACATTCCAAATTTAAGATAATTAGTGATAAATAGCAATCATAGGTAGATTACAGTGAATTGAACAAAAAATATGGCACACATGCAAAATTTCAGAAGAGAAAATCTCTTCTATACAGAAAAATGCCCCATGTTGAAAGAATGATATAGAACATTAACACTTTTCAAACAGCTGTTGTCTCATTTAGACATCATCAATGATTTTAGTAACTTCATATTTAGTAATGCAATTACTAATTAATATTGTAAAAATAAACATTTACAATGAAGACATCTGGAGGATACCACCTTAAATCAAGTAATAAAGCTTAATATCTAAAATAATATTGCAAAATGACTTTATGGTCTTGCTTATGTGATGAGCTGAAAATGACACACCATTCCTACTTAACTCTTGACAAAAGATGTTTAATCTAAACAAGGAAATAGTAAATTCAAATTGGGACATATACACACTCACAAAAACTTCAGCTCTCTAAGATATCAATGACAGAAAAAAAAGACAGATAATCAAGGGAACTGTTCTATTTTAAAGGAGATCAAAGAAAACAAATTAAAAAGAGAAATTAAAGAGATCAAAGGAGAAAAGAAAAATGCTAACTAAATGCAATGCATGATCCTTGGATGGACTCTGGATTTAAAAACAAGCAATTATAAACCATACATAAAGACATTATTGGGTCAACAGGAAACTCTTAATATAACTACTTATTAGATAATTATATTGCTTTGCTTTAAAGCTATTACAAACCTAAAGAAAATGAAAGTGAAAGTTGCTCAGTGGTGCCTGACTTTCTGTGACCCCATGGACTATACAGTCCGTGTATGGAATTCTCCAGGCCAGAATACTGGAGTGCGTAGCCTATCCTTTCTCCAGCAGATCTTCTCAATTCAGGAATAGAACCAGGGTCTCCTGCATTGCAGAAAAATTGTTTATCAACTGAGCAATCAGGGAAGCCCTGAAAAACATAGACAGCACATTAAAAGGCAGAGATATTACTTTGCCAACAAAGATCCATAGAGTCAATGCTATGGTTTTTCCAGTAGTCATGTATGGATGTGGGAGTTGTACCATAAAGAAAGCTGAGCACTGAAGAATTGATACTTTTGAAATGTTGTGTTGGATGAAACTCTTCACAGTCCCTTACACTGCATGTAGATCAAACCATTCAATCCTAAAGGAAATCAATCCTGAATGAATTCATTGGAAGGACTGATGCTGAAGCTCCAATACTTGGCCACATGATGTGAAGAGACAACTCATTAGAAAAGACCCTGATTCTGGGAAAGATTGAAGGCAGAAGGGGATGACAGAAGACGAGATGGTTGGATGGCATCACCAACTCAATGGACATGAAGTTTGAGCAAGCTCCGAGATTTGGTGAAGGACAGGGAAGCGTGGGGTGCTGCAGTCCACGGGTCGCAAAGAGTTGGGTGCAAATGAGCAACTGGACAACAATTGCTTTAAAGTTATTGAGTGTATTTTGATTAAATAGGAAAATGCACTTTTTTTCTTTAGAGATAAAAGTTAAAGTAACTAGAAGTGACATAGCACAATGTTCATAGGTTAATTTCAAATGATGTAACCAGAACCATGTATACATCTATACTGTATCCAGAACTCTATTCATAAAAAGAGAAAGAGGAATAAAGTTAATGTGGACAACATTAACAACTTAGGTATAAAGGAATAGGATATATATGTGACTCTTATTTTAATGCTTTCATTTTTTTCTGTATGTTCTAAGAAATTTTATTTAATTTTATTTATTTATTTATTTTTAAATTTAAATTTATTTATTTTAATTGGAGGCTAATTACTTTACAACATTGTATTGGTTTTGCCATACATCAATATGAATCCGCCATGGGTGTACACGTGTTCCCTATCCTGAACCCCCCTCCCTCCTCCCTCCCAGTACCATCCCTCTGGGTCGTCCCAGTGCACCAGCCCCTAGCATCCTGTATCCTGCATTGAACCTGGACTGGCAATTCATGTATATGAATACTGATGATTCATGTATATAATATCATGTATATGATATTATACATGTTTCAATGCCATTCTGCCAAACATCCCACCCTCTCCCTCCCCCACAGAGTCCAAAAGACTGTTCTATACATCTGTGTCTCTTTTGCTCTCTCATATAAATTTTAAATAAAATGTTTGGAACAAACACACCAACTGAATGAAGAGTGGAAAATGAGACAAAAGGTTATAATTAAGTTTGAGTATTTCTTTAATTGGAAAATAATATTGAGTCTGGCATTTTTATAATCTGCTACCACTGCTGCTGCTGCTAAGTCACTTCAGTTGTGTCCGACTCTGTGTGACCCCATAGACGGCAACCCACCAGGCTCCCCCATCCCTGGGAGTCTCCAGGCAAGAACACTAGCAGAAATATAAAATGCAGGCTATTATTTATCTTCATGTGTATATACTACAAAGTATATTATAATTGTTTAAAATGTCTGTACACTTTCAAAGAAATGAAAGTACAAGAACATCTATATCAAACTTCTTGGGATATTTCCTTTAGAGTTCTTTTAAAGTAATAGTTACATAATTAAGAAGAAAAATTTGCTATTTACCAGAGAGAGATTTTGTTGTTAATCTCTAAATGTTTGCCTAAAAGAGAAGAATGTGTTTTATAAATTGGTAATATAAAATTTCTTTCCAATTTTTTTCTTTCCAATATTATTTATCATTGTTTACTTGGTTTGACTAAATGTTAATTTTTATTTTTGGAAAAATTGTGAGGAATTCTTGGAAAAAATCATAAAATTATAATTTTAATAATTTACCACAAACTAGAAGAAAATTTATATGATTAAGGGAGGGTGAAATTGTCACAAGAACTGACTCCTGGGCAAAACAAAAGACTTTTCAGATGTGCATCCTCAATCCATATTAAATCATGTAGGTTGTACATATAATCTTACTTAGTCTCATTTCTGTATTAACTTTTCCAAGAATTTGTAAAAAGTGCATACTATTGTACGATTACCTTCACTGTATTTGTGTGTACATGTGTAGCTTTTGTCTCAAACAAATGGCAAACATATTTCTTAATTAATTTAAGTTTCTCACTGGTTCCATAGAGAATTACTTTATGTCTCCTGCATTGGCAAGCAGGATTTTTACCATTGGAGGCACCTGGGAAGCCCCACTGGCTATACCTCGATATAAAATGTTTTTGGTGTTAAAGAATAATTTAAAAAAATAATAAATATGATATATTTTGAGATATGGATATATTTATATGGAAATTTTACAAATTTTTATGAAATAATTTTTATTCCATAGGTAAGCATTGATATTAAATACTGTTATTACAGAATAAACATTTCATATGTTGGAGTACATTCCCATATAAATTTAGCTCTAGGTAAACTTCTGCTATGTAAAATCAGTAGGATTTGATTATTTTTTTAACTAGATATTACCACATAAATTATATATATTTTTAAGTTCAGATCTACCCTCTGTCTACATCCAACCTTCCCCACACAAAATTAAAAATCACTGCCTTCAAAGAGAAGGTAAAAGAAAATAGCATCTAAAAATATAACTGCACATTATCAGTGGTGGCATTTTGAATGTGCAGGAGGGATTAGCAATTACCTTAAAAACTATTTGTAGGCAAATTCTTCATTTGGAATCTTTAGAAATTATCTTTTGGAACCTGTGTTCTCTTTCACTTTCTATTGTCTTCTAGGAGTATAGTTCATGGGATACCTGTCTACAAGATGAGATGTCCCTCCCCAATTAGGGTCACTAAATCATTCTTATCTAAAATTATTATTAATATTTACCTGGAGAAACTCTTTAAAGAAAGGTTTCCTTTAGTTTTATTACAGAATTAATTCAAAATCTCTGTGATAGAAAAGATGGAATTGAGATGACAGAATGTGCTTTTTTATGTAGTACTCCAAAATATTATTTTTCATATATATTAATCAAAGTATATTTAAGTTACAATATTGTGTCAGTTTCAGGTGTATGTATAGTATAAAAGATATTGGGTAAAATTTCCTGTCAGTCAGTTCAGTTGTTCAGTCATGTCCGACTCTGTGTGACCCAATGGACTGAAGCAAACCAAGCCTCCCTGTCCATCACCAACTCCCAGAGTTTACTCAAACTAATGTCCATTGAGTTGGTGATGCCATCCAACCATCTCATCCTCTGTTTTCCCCTTCTCCTCCTGCCCTCTATCTTTCCCAGCATCAGGGGCTTTTCAAATGAGTCAGCTCTTCGCATCAGGTGGCCAAAGTATTGCAGTTTCGGCTTCAGCATCAGTCCTTCCAATGAATATTCTGGACCGATTTCCTTTAGGAAGGACTGGTTGGATCTCCTTGCAGTCCAAGGGACTCTCAAGAGTCTTCTCTAACACCGCAGTTCAAAAGGATCAATTCTTTGGCACACAGCTTTCTTTATAGTCCGACTCTCGCATCCATACATGACTACTGGAAAAACCATAGCCTTGACTAGATGGAAAATTGTTGGGAAAGTAATGTCTCTGCTTTTTAATATGCTGTCTAGGTTAGTCATAAATTTTCTTCCAAGGAGTAAGAGTTTTTTAATTTCATGGTTGCAGTAACAATCTGCACTGATTTTCAGTTCAGTTCATTTCAGTCGCTCAGTCGTGTCCAACTCTTTGCGACCCCATGAACCGTAGCACACCAGGCCTCCCTGTCCATCAGCAACTCCTGGAGTTCACTCAGACTCGCGTCAATCAAGTCAGTGATGCCATCTAGCCATCTCATCCTCTGTCGTTCCCTTCTCCTCCTGCCCCCAATTCCTCCCAGCATCAGAGTCTTTTCCAATGAGTTAACACTTCGCATGAGGTGACCAAAGTACTGGAGTTTCAGCTTTAGCATCATTCCTTCCAAAGAAATCCCAGGGCTGATCTCCTTCAGAATGAACTAGTTGAATCTCCTTGCAGTCCAAGGGACTCTCAAGAGTGTTCTCCAAAACCACAGTTCAAAAGCATCAGTTCTTCAGCGCCCAGTTTCTTCACAGTCCAACTTTCACATCCATACATGACCATATAGCCTTGACTAGACGGACCTTTGTTGGCAAAGTAATGTCTCTGCTTTTGAATATGCTATCTAGGTTGGTCATAACTTTCCTTCCAAGGAGTAAGCATCTAGAGTCTGTCACTGTTTCCATTGTTTCTCCATCTATTTGTCATGAAGTGAAGGGACCAGATCTTTGTTTTCTGAATGTTGAATTTTAAGCCAAGTTTTTCACTCTCCTCTTTCACTTTCATCAAGAGGCTCTTTAGTTATTCTTAAGTTTCTGCCATAGGGCTGGTGTCATCTATAAATCTGAGGTTATTGATATTTCTCCTGGCAATCTTAATTCCAGCTTGTGCTTCATCCAGACCAGTGTTTCTCATGATGTGCTCTGCATATAAGTTAAATAAGCAGGCTGACCAATATACAGCCTTCCAATTTGGAACCAGTCTATTCCAAGAGTACTTCTTTGGCTTCTTGACCTGCATACAGATTTCTCAGGAGGCAGGTCAGGTGGTCTGGTATTCCCATTTCTTGAATTTTCCAGTTTGTTGGGATCCACACAAAGGCTTTGACATAGCCAATAAAGCAGAAGTAGATGTTTTTCTGGAACTCTCTTGCTTTCAATGATCCAGCAGATGTTGGCAATTTGATCTCTGGTTCCTCTGCCTTTTCTATATCCAGCTTGAACATCTGGAATTTCAGGGTTCACATACTGTTGAAGCCTGGCTTGGAGAAGTTTGAGCATTACTTTGAAGTGTGTGAGAGAAGTGCAATTGTCAGTAGTTTGAACATTCTTTGGCATTGTCTTTCTTTGGGATTGGAATGAAAACTGACCTTTTCCAGTCCTGTGGCCACTGCTGAGTTTTCCAAATTTGCTGGCATATTGAGTGTAGCACTTTCACAGCATCACCTTTTAGGATTTGAAATAGCTCAACTGGAATTCCATTACCTCCACTAGCTTTGTTCATAGTGATGCTTCCTAAGGCCCACTTGACTTCCCATTCCACGATGTCTGGCACTAGGTGAGTGATCATATCATCGTGATTATCTGGATTGTGAAGATCTTTTTTGTACAGTTCTTCTGTGTATTCTTGCCACCTCTTCTTAATATCTTCTGCTTCTGTTAGGTCCATACCACTTCTGTCCTTTATCGAGCCCATCTTTGCATGAAATGTTCCCTTGGTATCTCTAATTTTCTTGAGGAGATCTCTAGTCTTCCCCATTCTATTGCTTTCCTCTATTTCTTTGCACTGATCACTGAGGAAGGCTTTCTTATCTTTCTTTGCTATTCTTTGAAACTGTGCATTCAAATGGAATTCCAAATTTCCTGTGCTGTATAGTAAATCCTTGCTGCTTACCTATTTTATATATAATAGCTTTTAATCTGTTAATCAATCTGATTTTGGTGTTGACCATCTGGTGATGTCCATGTGTAGAGTCTTCTCTTGTGTTTTTGGAAGAGGGTGTTTGCTATGACCAGTGCATTTTCTTGGCAAAACTCTATTAGTCTTTGCCCTGCTTCATTCCGTATTCCAAGGCCAAATTTGCCTGTTACTCCAGGTGTTTCTTGATGTCTTACTTTTACATTCCAGACCCCTATGATGAAAAGGACATCTTTTTTGGGTGTTCTAATAGTTCTTGTAGGTCTTCATAGAACCGTTCAGCTTCTTCAGCATTACTGGTTGGGGCATAGACTTGGATTACTGTGATATTGAATAGTTTGCCTTAAAAGGTAACAGATCATTCTGTCGTTTTTGAGATTGCATCCAAGTACTGAATTTCGAACTCTTTTGTTGACCATGATGGCCACTCCATTTCTTCTGAGGGATCCTGCCCACGGTAGTAGATATAATGGTCATCTGAGTTAAATTCACCCATTCCAGTCCATTTTAGTTTGCTGATTCCTAGAATGTCGACGTTCACTCTTGCCATCTCTTGTTTGACCACTTCCAATTTGCCTTGATGCATGGACCTGACATTCCATGTTCCTATCCAATATTGCTCTTTACAGCATCGGACCTTGCTTCTGTCACCAGTCACATCCACAACTGGGTTTTGTTTTTGCTTTGGCTCCATCCCTTCATTCTTTCTGGAGTTATTTCTCCACTGATCTCCAGTAGCATATTGGGCACCTACTGACCTGGGGAGTTCCTCTTTCAGTATCATATCAATTTGCCTTTTCATACTGTTCATGGGGTTCTCAAGGCAAGAATACTGAAGTGGTTTGCCATTCCCTTCTCCAGTGGACTACATTCTGTCAGACCTCTCCACCCTGCTTATTTAACTTATATGCAGAGTACATCATGAGAAACACTTGGCTGGAAGAAGCACAAGCTGGAATCAAGATTGCAGGGAGAAATATCAATAACCTCAGATATGCAGATGACACCACCCGTAGGGCAGAAAGTGAAGAGGAACTCAAAAGCCTCTTGATGAAGGTGAAAGAGGAGAGTGAAAATGTTGGCTTAACACTCAACATTCAGAAAATGAAGATCAAGGCATCTGGTCCCATCACTTCATGGGAAATATATGGGGAAACGGAAACAGTGTCAGATTGTATTTTTTTGGGCTCCAAAGTCACTGCAGATGGTGACTGCAGCCATGAAATTAAAAGATGCTTACTCCTTGGAAGGAAAGTTATGACCAACCTAGATAGCATATTGAGAAGCAGAGACATTACTTTGCCAACAAAGGTCCGTCTAGTCAAGGCTATGTGCCGGGAGCCAGCGTGAGGAACTCCACCCGTGGCAAAGGTCATGAGGAAGGAGGCTTGGCATGCACAAAGGCGGGATCGAGCCTCAGGAGTCCCCCTGGAAATTCTTGAGCATCTACCCCCAAAACCAGAGTCTGCCTACTTTACTGCTTTGTGCTCTCACCTACATGTCTGACTTTAGGGGAGCTGTCCCCCATCACCATCTCTCTCTCTCTGAAAAAGAGTTAACTTACAGCTCCAGTTAGTAAAGTTCCTGGGCGTGACAAGAATGTTTCAACCAACAAACTCCTTTGGAAGTTCTCTAGCCTGCCTGAACAGGTTCTTTCGGCCACATGTGATTGTTCAGAGCCTCCCAACCATGAGACAGGCATGAGATGTTCTAAACTGTCTAAATACAGATTCCTTTGAGCAGTTAAAAGATTGATTAGAAATTGTATTGGTGAAGGGTTTTTCACTTGTTGGACCAATGTTTGCTGCTAAGTTTCCATATCGCTTACCTACTGTGTCCCTGGGAGTGTATTGATTAATATAATTGGTGTATAAGAATGTAAGTAGTAGCTTTAATGTTTGTAAACTTGGACCCTTGAGTTAATTCTTTTCTCGTTATAGCCCACCACACCTTTGCCCTATAGGAATGCAACTTTATCTAATGCTTTCAGAGGGTGGCACCTGACTTTAGAATAATCACCTTTAGAGAAAAATAAGTTTTCTGAAGAAAGGGTCATAAAATGTTAACAGGCCTCCTGGCCAGATAATGATGTAAATCACCTAAACTTTTGAAAGCCTGGCTTCCATAGGGATCAAGGACTGCTGTCCTTGCATGACTCTACCCCTTCCCCTATTATCCTCTATGCACAATTTAAGGTATAAAAACTACTTTGGAAAATAAAGTGCGGGCCTTGCTCACCAAGCTTGGTCTCACCATGTCGTTCTTTCTCTCACCTTCTGGCTGAATTCCCATCTGGAATGTGAGGGCTCGTCAAGCCTGCTAATTTTGCCTGGGCTTCTAAGATCTGACCGGGGAGGCCTTAGTGTCTTCTCTCCTTCGGGAGAACAGGAGGATGCCTGCAGCCTACGTAGGTGATGCAAATTCCTTGTCTTGGAATTTTATTGGCTTTCCATGTAAACCAAGGTATTCAGCCTCTTTTCTCCACTGAAATTTCTCACTGAGCTATCCTTATTTAACCACTCTTTATATCTTTAATTCTATTGTATCTTGATCACTGAAGCCATCTTCCCTTCGAATTCCCTGGATCCACTGGGGCTGGACCCCGGCAGCTATAGTTTTTCCTGTGGTCATGTATGGATGTGAGAGTTGGACTGTGAAGAAGGCTGAGCACTGAAGAATTGATGCTTTTGAACTGTGGTGTTGGAGAAGACTCTTGAGAGTCCCTTGGACTGCAAGGAGATCCAACCAGTCCATTCTGAAGGAGATCAGCCCTGGGATTTCTTTGGAAGGAATGATGCTAAAACTGAAACTCCAGTATTTTGGTCACCTCATGCGAAGAGTTGACTCATAGGAAAAGACTCTGATGCTGGGAGGGATTGGGGGCAGGAGGAGAAAAGGACGACAGAGGATGAGATGGCTAGATGGCATCACTGACTCAATGGACGTGAGTCTGAGTGAACTCCAGGAGTTGGTGATGGACAGGGAGGCCTGGCATGCTGTGATTCATGGGGTGGCAAAGAGTTGGACATGACTGAGCGACTGAACTGAACTGAACTGAATCTGTTAATCCCTTCTTCTTAATTTATCCCTCCCAATCCTTCTCCTTTGGGAATTGTAAGTTTGTTTTCAATGTTTCTGTTTTGTATGCAGATTCATTTTATTTTCTTTTAGATTCCTCATATAAATGATATCATACAATATTTGTCTTTCTCTGTCTGACTTACTTCACTAAGGATAATATTCTCTACATCCATCCAGTAGGTGTAAGCCCTTCTTTATATGGTAGAATTCGCAGTGAAGACGTCCAGGTCTGGACCTTTATTTGCAGTTCATGTCCTTTCCCCTGCTGTGTCCCACCTAGACATAGTGAAGGGGTATTTTGGGCACAGCATAAGGCCAGAGCATTCATTAGTCTGGGGTGTGGAGTCAGGCTGATGTGGCTGTAGGAACTGACATGTCTTCTCTGCTGCTAGAGATCCAGGCTGCCTCTTTGGGAGTTTTTTCCTAGGACCTGTCTGTCCCAGGTCCAGTACTAAGCTTCAGTGTATCAAGGACAGAGCTCCCATGCCCTCCCCCAGGCTATTTCTGCTTAGTTAGACTGATTCTTTTTCTATATTTGGCCCAGGTCTCATGCCAAGCTGTTGCATGAGGCACTTGGAGCCCGAGTGTTCACCCTGTTTGAATTGGGGACTAGGAGAGTGGCAAGGCAATAGCCATCAGTTCAAGACTCTCTCTGCTCTGCTAACTGGTAAGTCAGCATATGCACTCTACTTGTGGCTACAGTCTAGGCTTCTCCAGCCCTTCTGTCTTTCAGTGTTTCCTCCCCGTATCCAAGGAAGCCTTTCTCCTTTGCACAGGACACCAGGACTGGGACACCCAGACTGTGGCCCAACAGGATCACTCCCTAAGGCAAAGGTCCACTCATGTAGACCTTCTCATCTTTTCAGATCCCTCTCAGGGTCAGGAACCTCTGCCTTTTAATTTTCTGTCCTACCTGATTGTGTGGTGATACTTCTTGCAGCTTTGGCTGTAGAGGAGTTCTTCTTCCAATTTCTAGTTAGTATTCTGTGAGAATTGTTCTGCCTGCAGACGTATTTTTGACGTGTTTGTGCAGGGAGGTGAGCTGCATATCCTCCTATTCTGCAATCTAGATTCCCTCTCTTCACAAGAAATTCTTAAATACTTTAAATCTGAAAATCAAACTTGTATGTACTCCAGGAATAGAGGCAAGAATATTCTCTGTTATGATTTTTTGAGCCTCACCAATGAATCACTCTAAGATTATTCAACCCAACATACCAAGGAAAATGGCCTAACATCACCTTTAGGCTGAGTAAAGAGAAATCTGTATGCAGGTCAAGAAGCAAGAGTTAGAACAAAACATGGAATAACAGAGTGGTTCCAAATTGGGAAAGGAGTACATCAAGGCTGCATATTGTCACCCTGATTATTTAACTTATACGCAGAGTACATCATGAGAAATGCCAGCCTGGATGAAACACAAGCTGTAATCAAGATTGCCTGGAGAAATAATCAATAACCAATAATCTCAGATATGCAGATGACACCACCCTTATGGCAGAAAGCGAAGAAGAACTAAAGAGCTTCTTGATGAAGGTGAAAGAGGAGAGTGAAAAAGTTGGCTTAAAACTCAACATTCAGAAAACTAAGATCATGGCATCCGGTACCATCAGTTTATGGCAAATAGATGGGGAAACAATGGAAACAGTGACAGACTTTATTTTTGGGGGCTCCAAAATCACTGCAGATGGTGACTGCAGCCATGAAATTAAAAGATGCTTGCTCCTTGGAAGAAAAGCTGTGACCAACGTAGACAGCATATTAAAAAGCAGAGATATTACTTTGCCAAAAAAGGTCCATCTAGTTAAGGCTATGGTTTTTCCAGTAGTCATGTATGGATGAGATTTGGACCATGAAGAAGGCTGAGCATCAAAGAATTTATGCTTTTGAACTGTGGTGTTGGAAAAGACTCTTGAGAGTTTCTTGGACAGCATGGAGATCCAACTAGTCCATCCTAATGGAACTCAGTCCTGAATATTCATTGGAAGGACTGATGCTGAAGCTAAAACTCCAATACTTTGGCCACCTGATGCAAAGAACTGACTCATTGGAAAAGACTCTGATGCTGGGAAAGATTAAAGGCAGGAGGCGAAGGGGACAATAGAGGATGAGATGGTTGGATGGCATCACCAACTCGATGGACATGAGTTTGAGCAAACTCTGGCTGTTGGTGATGGGCAGGGAGGCCTGGCGTGCTGCAGTTCAAGTGGCTGCGAAAGAGTCAGACAGGACTGAGTGACTGTGCTGACTAAGAGCTCTAATATATTGAAGGGGGATGTTTCTGCAAACATATTCCTCCAGTGGGGTGGATTGTGTGTGTGTGTGTGTGTGTGCATGTGTATACACAGTGAGAAGGTGAATTTAATGGTGTAGGAATAATAGTAAGGGGAGGGAGTCAGAAAATTGCAATCCTATGTATTTTTGCTTAGAAAGCATGACTGCAGCAAACATGGAGGAGTTTGAGATCCTGGTTCTGGAACACGTAGCAGGCTTAAAGAAATGGTCAGTTGTGCTGATGTGTACACATTCTTTCTTCTACTTTTCCATTATGGTCTATGACCAACTGTTATATAGCAGAATAAAACTGGGATGCAGAATGCAAACTTAGGCATGATATTTTATATTTAAACATTCAAATTTACTAAAATTTTAGACCTTTATGTAAACATCCAAATTTATGTTTATATCCATATGATTATTTGTTTGTTTATTTACACAAAGCACATAACTACTCAAAACAGTAATCAAAATAAAGTCTTAGGCATGATTACCATTATCTATTATAATCAAAACTGTAAAAATACAGGAGAAGAACTGGAGAGAATTATCATTTAACTACTTATTTGGGTATGTGTATTATGTCTCTGCATATGTATATATTTGTTGTTGACAACGGTGATGCTGTTATGACAGACACCTGTTCCTTCTGTGTTGCATGACCCACAAAGCTTATAGCTCTTCTGCTCTAAACTTTCTTTGGCACAACTGTGAGGAAAAGTGGCTAATAAAATGTGTCATAGGGTATAGTTCACAGGAAAGCTCCCAGCAGCGATAGTACTAAGTTAGGAGATACATCAGTTCTCATCCCTCTGGTTTTCTATTTACTTTATGTAACAGAACTGACGGCAGGAATAGCAATAGCATGCGTGAAAGGTCAAGAGAGAAAAGAGTTACTGGAGTTGTGAAATTGAAGCTATGTAAGCACTCTAAGCAATTTGATTGGTACAAATACAGAGAAGTTAAAACATAAAAGCTCCAAAGGAAACTCAGCATGGTATCCTAACAGGCAAGACACAGAAAGAATATCACTGGAAAAAAATAGATGCTCAATTTCAATATCACTGAAAGAAAATGTGAGTAAAATAGAAGTACTCATCATATAGTGTGAAATAAGGGTTAGGATAAAAGACAATAAACACTTGTAAGAACTTTTGGTAGAGGAGTTTTACACAAAATAATTTTGCCATACATAGTATTTACATCATTTTAAACACACACATAGGCACACACATAGTGCCCATATTCTTTTTTTGTGTTTATCATGCATGAAAGCTTCATAAAAATGAAAATGCAAATGTGTACATAAACACACATATGTCTTTATACATATAATGAAAATAAAAACACACATGGTGATAAGATTTCTAAGCTCAGGAGAGTGTATCTCATGAAGGAGGGGGTGATATGTTTTTGGACAAAACTGTAGTTATTTTTTATTTATATATATGTATATATATATGCACAAATATACATGCACACATATATAATATGTATATAGACACATACACATGTGTATATCTAACATATTCTAAATTTATATTAATATATTTTGTTTTATTTTTCTCTATGTATTTTAAATAGAGCAATTTAAAAAGCTTTCTTAGAATACTTTTGTTAATTTAACTTCAGCTGTAGGTATATAAAATTTTTATTTTGTTAGTTTCTATAGTTGTACATAGAACATGCAACCATGAAATTAAAGGCACTTACTTCTTGGAAGAAAAGTTATGACCAACCTAGATAGCATATTAAAAAGCAGAGACATTACTTTGCCAACAAATTCCCATCTAGTCAAGGCTATGGTTTTCTAGTAGTCATGTATGGATGTAAGATTTGGACCATAAAGAAGGCTGTGAACCAAAGAATTGATGCTTTTGAACTGTGGTATTGTTGAAGACTCTTGAGAGTCTCTTGGACTGCAAGGAGATCCAACCAGTCCTTCCTAAAGGAAATCAGTCCAGAATATTCATTGGAGGACTGATGCTAAAGCTGAAACGCCAATATTTTGGCCACATGATGTGAAGAATTGACTCATTTGAAAAGACCCTGATGCTGGGAAAAGATTGAAGGTGGGAGGAAAAGGGAGTGACAGAGGATGAGATGGTTGGATGGCATCACCAACTCAATGGACATGAGTTTGAGTAAACTCCAGGAGCTGGTGATGGACAGGGAGGCCTGGCATGCTGCAGTCCATGGGGTTACAAAGAGTTGAACACAACTGAGCAACTGAACTGAACTGATAGTTGCACATAGTAAACATTTTGTGTTTTACATTTAATAAAAGAAATTCCTAAGGCTAAATATTAACAAAGAAATGGTAATTAACAAAAACACAATCTACCTGATTTAAAAGTCATCTGAATTTTCTCTTGTCATTGGAAAAGCTGACTTAATCAGTATTATATTATGATTTAAAAATGACCTTGAATCATTTTTCATATAATATGGCCAACTATCCATTGAGAAATTTTCCCTAGAGAAGCAATCTTTCCAATTCAAAATACCAATGAGTGATGCTTTGGCAGAAAAATTGCCAGTAACAGCATTTACATCCTTGGAAGTTATGATATCAGCTAATGAAGTCTTAGAGTATATAAGATTCAGACGACTGTCAAATGGTTCTAGGCCTTGAGGGATTTGAATGTTCATTAGCAGGAGGGTTATATATTAACACAATCTCATTCATTCATTTCAGGACAGTGAATTAGGTTGAAAAAAGAAAAAGCTCTTATTAAAGTCATGATATTCAGGTCATGTGAGTGTGACTAGCCTACAGCTGCCTAAATCATTTTGCTAGATTACTGGATGAGAAAATGGCTTAAAGTCTTGCAAGGTGTGAATTTCTCTTCTAAAACTCGTGTCCTCTCAATAAAAAAAGTTAAACTCTTAGAAACCTTTCAAAAAATAAAACATTTGAGTTTGTCCCATTATCTTCACCTGTTTCAGAAACAACTACAAAGTAATGCAAGCTGTGATCTAAAATAGTTTCTTAAAACAATCTGGACACTCATGTGCATGTTAAGATTTAGAATTAATGCATTCTTTTTCATTGTGTTGCTAGTGGTGACAGGTTTTGACATGCAGGATACAACAAATTTCTAAACAGTCTATTTGAGATGAAATTTCACAGTGTCAGGGTTTCCACTTTCTACTGCTGTCTTAACCCCTTGCTTGCTTTTGTCATAGCACTATCACAATTGGTAAATAATTTTTCATTAATTTTTTTAACTTTATTTTTAATTGAAGGATGATTTCTTTACAATACTATGTTGGTTTTTGCCATACATCAACATGAATCAGCCATAACTATACATATGTCTCCTTCCTCTTGAACCTCCCACCTCATCCCACCCCTCTAGGTTGTCAACAGAGCACCAGTTTGAGTTCCCTGAGCCATACAGCAAATTCCCACTTACTATCTATTTCACATATGGTAATGTGTATGCATTCATGGTACTCTCTCCATTCGTTCCATCCTCTCCTTCTCCCTCATGTCCACGTCTGTTCTCTACAACCACGGTTGCTCTGCAAATAGGTTCATCAGTACTATCTTTCTAAATTCCATACATATACTTTAATATACAACATTTGCTTTTTTCTTTCTGACTTACTTCATTTTGTGTAATGGGTTCTAGATTTGTCTACATTATTAGAACCAACTCAAATGCATTGCTTTTTATAGCTAAGTAGTATCCCACTGTGTATATATACCACATTTTTTAAAAAAATCCATTCATCTGTTGATGGACATCTAGGTTGCTTCCATGTCCTTGCTATTGTAAATAGTGTTACAATGAACACTGGGGTATTTTTTCAATTATGGTTTCCTCAGGGTATATGCCCAGTAATGGGATTGCTGGATGGTAGTTTTGGTAGTTTTATTTCTAGTTTTCTAAGGAATCTGTTTACTGTTCTCCATAGTGGTTGTATCAGTTTGCATTCCCACCATCAGTGTAAGAGGGTTCCCATTTCTCCACACCCTCTCTTGTATTTATTGTTTGTAGACATTTTGATGATGGCCGTTCTGATCTGTGTGAAATGATACCTCAGTGTAGTTTTGATTTGCATTTCTCTAATTGTTGTAGCCACGCGTTTCGGGAAACAAACTCACTCAGAAGGACAATTTAGATAGTGGAGTGCAGTTTATTACACTGGTGGGCCTAAAGCAGAGTCTCCTCTTAGCCAAGGACCCCGACCAGCATTTGTGAAAATCTTTTATACCCCATGAGTACGTGTCTGAACCCACCACTCCAAATTCCTTGAGACTTACATAAACCAAGGAAAATACAATCACAATAACCCCATCATTCATGTGCTATGTGCTCATGTGCTCAAACAGTCAAACAAGTAGCCAATAATCAATAAACCCGAGGTTACACTCCGATAGATACAGAAAAATTTATGGCCAGTCTGGAGGAAGGGGTGATTAGTGTATGTTTTCTCTTAGGCAATGAGTAACCTAGATACGATCTTCAAGGTTCCCCTGTCTGGAGGGGGTCGTATCCTTTTGTTGTTGTTTTCATAGGCACTAAACACAGAGTCCATTGGAAAGATGGCTGAGCATGATCAGCATGAACAGGCCTAAGATTGAGTCCAGGCCCTGCACATTCCTTCTTCATAATAATGAGTGATGTTGAGCATCTTTTCATGTGTTTATTAGCCACCTATATGTCTTATTTAGAGAAATGTTTGTTTAGGGCTTCTGCCCATGTTTTGACTGGGTTGTTTTCCTGGTATTGAGTTGCATGAGCTGCTTGTATATTTTGGAGGTTAATCCTTTGTCCTTTGTTTCATTTGCTATTATTTTTTCCCATTCTGAGGGCTGTCTTTTGACCTTGTTTATAGTTTCCTTTGCTGTACAAAAACTTTGAAGTTTGATTAGGTACCATTTGTTTATTTTTGTTTTTCTTTTCATTACTCTAGGACATAAGTCATAGAGGATCTTTCTGTAATTTATTCCAGAGTGTTCTGTCTAACTGCTCCTTATTTATTTAATTGGGTAACTTTCAATTCATCCTCTGAGTTGCTTATCAGAAGAATTTCTAAATTATTCAACCAGTTAAAATATTTTGGTTGCTAAGTATAGCTTCTTAATAAAGTTCCAATTTCTTTATTCAGCCTTTTCTTACTTTCCTATCTCTATACATCAGTGATAATCCTGCTATGTTATTTTTTCCAGCAATACTGAAGCCTCCTACATGCCCCAGTGTTCATTGCATCACTGTCTACAATAGCCAAAACATGGAAGCAACCTAAATACTCATTCATAGAGGAATGGATAAAGAAAATACGGTACATATGTACAATGGGATATCAGTCATGAAAAAGAATAAAGTAATGCCATTTACAGAAGCAATGGATGAACCTAGGTATCATCATAGTGAGTGACGTAAAAGACAGAGAAAGAGAAATATCATATAACATCCTTTATATGCAGAACCTAGAAAGAAATAATACAAATGAACTTATTTAAAACAGAAATAGACTCACAGATTTAGAGAACAAATTTATGGTTGCCAAGGAGGCATAATGGCAAAAAAGATAATTAGCTAGTTTAGAACTCACATGTACGCACTGCTATATTTAAAACGGATAACCTACAAGGTCCTACTATATAGTAGAGGGAACTCTGCTGAATGTTATGTGGCAGCCTGGCGGGGAGAAGAATTTGGGAGAGAATGGATATATGTGTATATATGGTTAAGTTCCTTGGCTGTCCGCCTGAAACTATCATAACATTGTTAATCACCTATACTCCAATATACAATAAAATGTTTAAAAAATACTGCAGCTTTTTGTCCTGGAATATTTTAACCCATTGAGCATAAACTATTTGCATATATGTTTTCCTCTAACAAGTAATATTCTTCCTTTTCTTTTTTAACTAGCTCAATCTGATTAAAACATCAGATCAGATCAGTCGCTCAGTCGTGTCCAACTCTTTGCAACCCCATGAATCGCAGCACGCCAGGCCTCCCTGTCCATCACAAACTCCTGGAGTTCACTCAGACTCACGTCCATCGAGTCAGTGATGCCATCCAGCCATCTCATCCTCTGTCGTCCCCTTCTCCTCCTGCCCCCAATCCCTCCCAGCATTAGAGTCTTTTCCAATGAGTCAACACTTTGCATGAAATGGCCAAAGTACTGGAGTTTCAGCTTCAGCATCATTCCTTCCAAAGAAATCCCAGGGCTGATCTCCTTCAGAATGGACTGGTTGGATCTCCTTGCAGTCCAAGGGACTCTCAAGAGTCTTCTTCAACATCACAGTTCAAAAGCATCAATTCTTCGGCGCTCAGCCTTCTTCACAGTCCAACTCTCACATCCATACATGACCACAGGAAAAACCATAGCCTTGACTAGTTGGACCTTTGTTGGCAAAGTAATGTCTCTGCTTTTGAATATGCTATTTGGTTGGTCATAACTTTCCTTCCAAGGAGTAAGCGTCTTTTAATGTCATGGCTGCAGTCATCATCTGTAGTGATTTTGGAGCCCAGAAAAATAAAGTCTGACACTGTTTCCACTGTTTCCCCATCTATTTCCCATGAAAACATAGCGAGTATAAATCCAGTGTTGAGTCTGCTTATCTGCCTCATAACCTCAGTTTACTACCCATGTATGTAACCCTCCACTGACAACTTTCCTCCTCAGCAAAACAGTACAGTAAGAGTCAATGATATTTAAGCCCATAAAGCAATATCTGGCACCTAAGAAGTATCTGATATCAACATTAGTTAACTCGTTTCAATGTATTATTAGGTTTTCCAAATTCATCTCAATTGTGACCTCACTGGACTTTTTGTCTGTGTGTTCTTATTTCTCAACATTTAAGGACATCTCCATTGCACTTCTAAATGACATTGCAAATTTTTAATGTGTTTTTTTTTTCATATTTTATACAAATATTTTGTTAAATTGTTCATACTCTTACCTAATTTATAGATTTTGGTGGGATGGAGGAATTATTCAAAATAGGCTAACAGTTGTATTAATGACATCCAAATTTCAATGGCTATCTAATATGGAGGTTTGTAGTTAGATACTAAGGAGGGACTCTTAATAGCAGAGACCAATGGAACTCAGTTCTTTCCTTTTTATTTCCTCTAGGTCTTCAGAGTCCTTGCCATTCTAGCAGTAGATGAGGAAGGCATATTGCATGTTTTTTTTTTTTTTTCTTCTGTCCTTCCTTCCTTCCTTTCTCCCTTCTCTCTCCTTCCTCCCTTTCTTCCCTTTCTTCCTTTCAATGAACAAGGTCTGGTAGTCATGCATAGTATTTCAAACTATGCTTCACTTGTAAGAATTCAGTCATACGTCATGACTGCATAAAACCCTTTCATGCATAAAACCCTTCCAGGCAAAAGGTCTGGGAAAAAAACCAGTTTATTTTCTATTGTAAAATGTTGCTTAATAAATGAGAGACACATCACCATACAGCTAGCTAAGTGAGTAGGGCAAAAGACTCTTAGATGAGATACACCTATAATAATACAAAATAAACTAAAGCCCCAGTAACGGGAGGAGTGGGGGAAAGGGGAGGATAATAGCTATCTTTGTTTTTCAGGCTTATTCTTGAAAATTCCCTCCATCTGAAAAAGACCTCCCAGTGCTGCCTACCCACACTGCTGTGGGTACTTTGGATTCAAGTTTGGATTAAATGCTGAGCCTACTGATCACACATGGCAGTGCTAACTAATTATGAGATAGTTCTGCACTTTCCATACAAAATACTTCCAGATATCATTCATACTAGTAAGGCATCTTAATTGACATCATGGGCAAACAACACTATTTAAAATTAATGGCCTCAGAAATCAAGGGCCAAACTGAATTGAATTATGGGAAATGGACTGGGAGCCCAGAGCAGGAGGCTCCATGACAGGAGGTCACATTGAGGGCCTGCTACCCTAACTACATGATTCATGAATGTCCTGTTTCAAGTGCCCTAGGACTGTAAACTCTCTCTTTCCAGGGACACCAAGCATTTCATCTGGGATTATACTTCTTGTGTACATACCCTAATGATCCTGATGGTCTTATCCCTGAGAGACACTCAGGTCAGGTCAGCTTCAACTTACTGGCCAGAGTGGTCCTGTGCCTAACTCAATGCACTGGGCCAGATAAAAATGATTCATATAGGAACTTAATTAAACACTTGTTTTATATTTGCTCTCTAAAATTAATCCAGAGGGGATATGTGACTTTTATTTTCTTGCTTGGAAGATGTTGGGATTCAGGGTTACGTTCAGTCCTTCAGGCAGGCCCCATTATTCTGCTCAGAATTATTTTATTATGATCCTTTGTTACCTCAGACAAATTACTCAGTTTTTGTGAAAGAATTTCAAAGTCCAACTCATTTGGGCCTATGCTGAGGTAACCTATTTCTTGTTCAGGCCTTAAAACACTAAATAGAGTTGAGTCCACCTCCAGGTGGACATCTATGCACATCATTTTTTAGGCGTGCTCATTGACACTTATAGAGCCTTTACCAGGCAGGCCTTTAGGGGAGGTGAGGGAGTGGGGAGGGGGAAGCCGCCTCTCAGCCAGACTTGGTGCACAGCCAGTGCATTGCAGTCTTGAAAAGAGATGCTGCCATCAAGGACTCAGTCAGTCATGCTCCTATACATATTTGCATTCATAGCCTAGGCTCCTTTATTTCCAGGTCTCCTTATCTGACGCCATTGGCCAAGCCCTGTCCAGACTTCTCTACTAAGGCCTGTCTATGAAGGAGGAGGAGGAAGGATCTTAAACACTCTTCTCTTCAGTATGCTTACATCCCTAGCTCTCTGTCCTTGCCCTTCCCCTGGCCTCAATGTCTCCTGTTCCACAGGAGAAAAAGGGAAAGGGAGGAAGGGGATAGTCCTTTCTGCAGTTTTAACCTCTTGTTTTTACTATCAGAGTAAGTGACTGCAGGCTTATTCACTTCAATTTGGCTTCTTGTTTGCTTTAATAGACTCTTCTGACCCTCTGACTCTCTCCAGCTCAGCTGAGCTCCTGATATGTAGGTACACAAACAAGTGTGTAATAATTACACAATAATATATTGAATATTGATATTACAGACAAATTAATTAAAAGAGAAATTGCATAATATATTAAAGGAAAAATATAAATTAGCAAAGTAAAATATTGAGGATGAAAAAGTAATATTTATACAAATTAAAATAGATAGAAACCACTAACAAAGAGTCTTAACAAGTCAGATTGTGGGGTGCCTGAGGTTTCTCTGCTCAGTAGGAACAATTTGTGAACTGTTTATGTCTGCTAGGTATGGTAACATGCGGAGCTGCTTTGCTTAAAGAAAGTCAGGTTCAGTTCAGCAGGGTTTATATTTTTTTAATTAGATTTTAAAGGAGAATAAGAAATAGAAAAAATTAAAGAGCCAATGGTAGATATTAATACTTTTCAAAAATTAAATTATCAGTTTTATATAGATTTTACTTGCACTGTAAACAAAACACAGCAGTTTTTTTTTTTTCTTTTCATTTTCACACAGCTGTTTTCACATCTTGAAAATATTTTTCTGTTGAGTATGCCCATCTGCTTATCCTTCTGTGATGCTTTTTCTTGTCATGGAGATCTAAGATAAGCACTCCCATCCCTTATTTCACAGCACTTCTATCACTGCAGTTACATGTTGTGTTGTTGTACAGTGAACTGTCTATTTTGAAGTCAGTTTCTTTCTGTAGCCTATGTCATGTCTTTATATTCTGACAGGGTAAGTACCCAATAAATGCATGTTAATGAATAAGAGCAATGAACCTTTCTTGCTGTTATGACTTTACCCACCAAGAAAAATTATGTTGAAGAAGATTGAAACACATTTCAAATGTATTCATTCATTTAACAGAAGAATTTTACCACTTGCTTTGATCCCCATGAAACTCCTAAAATGTGTATTTTATGTGAGTTTTCAGCTTACCCAGCCAATGTGTGAGAAAAGCTTGCATTAGTGTCAGCAGTAGTGGGATATCTCTTTTACAGTAAACCATGTAAAGGCTGTTTCCAGCTTCGGCTCACATTCTATTTCGCAGTAATGGAAATAGTCCGTAAAATAACCTTAAAAAAAACATATTATACTCACCAACTTTTAATAATATGAAAAACTATTCATGAAAGGGAAATGTTAGAAATAAAATACGTAAGAATGTCTTCTAACTAGTCTAATTTTTGGTTTGTCAGTACTTTATTTGCAAAATGTATTCAAGGTTCTCCTTTAAAATTTTGATGTTATGTTATTTATCTACTATTGTGATTCTTTGGTTTGTATACTGAAACTCTAAAGTACAAGTTTATATTTTCTGAAATATTTTTTGGTTAACATTATCTTTCAACAATGCAGATTATATAAATGGATTAAATTTATAAGTACCATATTTACCCTTACATAATGCTTAATAATTAGCAATAACCCTTTTATATTACCTTATGAGAATCTGAGCATGAACAAGTTAATTGTCAGAGAATGAGAAGAACCAAGAGAAAGCAGGGCTCAGTCTTAGCTGACTCTGGTGTCTGTATAACCCATCCCAGGCACCAGAAAATAATCTTGAAAGCAAAACCCCAGAGGATGGGTGGTGTCAAAATTAGCAGTCAGTCAGAAGCAGTAATGCTCTAAAACTCTATGGAATTAATTCTAATTTTTGTAATATTCAAGATTGTTTCTTCCTTCTGTTTCTGCCTGCATCCTTCACTTTTTTTTTTTTTTTTGATATTTTAAGATAACCGCTATTCACTAATACGTCTTCCTTAATATGGCCTTTTCTAAATCTTCCAATGTTATTTTTTAATAACCTTCAATACTTTCATTTTATACTAAATATTATATTAGTTGCTCTTTTTTAATATATAAAAACAAGGACAACATTTATTGTTTATGACTACACCCCTGCTGCTGCTGCTGCTGCTATGTCACTTCAGTTGTGTCCGACTCTGTGTGACCCCATAGACGGCAGCCCACCAGGCTCCCCCATCCCTGGGATTCTCCAGGCAAGAACACTGGAATGGGTTGCCATTTCCTTCTCCAATGCATGAAAGTGAAAAAGTGAAAGTGAAGTCACTCAGTCGTGTCCGACTTTAACAACCCCCTCTAGAGTTACACCTCTAGAGCCTAACAAGTTTCCTGCTTCATGGCAGATGGTCCAGTTGGTGGGTGAGTACCTTTTCCACTTTAGGGAAGAGTCCAGAGTGATCAGAGAACATGTCAACCATTGTATAATCAAATGTCTCATTAAGTGCTCAAAATATAGTGATGGGCTTGAGCTACATGCAATATTAGAAGGACCAAATAAATTGTCTTCTTCATGAAAATCAGACAAAAAATTGAGCTGAAGTTCAGCAACGGGGAAAAGCTACAAGACGGTCAAGTCTATTTATTGTGCAAAATAACCCATGATAACATGACTTGCTTTCTGCATTTTGTGTATATTTGTTTCTGGGTATAACTATGATGTTGATTTTGCAGATATGTATAGATTCTCATACATATATTTTATGCATTAATCAGTTCAGTTCACTTACTCAGTGGTGTCCAACTCTTTGCGACCCCACAGATTGCATGCAACACGCCAGGCTTTCTGCTCCATCAAAACTCCTGGAATTTGCTCAAATTCATGTCTATAGAGTGCGTGATGCCATCCAAACATCTCATCTTCAGTCGTCCCCTTTTCTTCCTGCTTTCAATCTTTCCCAGGATCAGGTTCTTTTCCAAAGAGTTAGTTCTTCGGATCATCTGGCCAAAGTATTGGAGCTTCAGCTTCAGCATCAGTCCTTTCAATGAATATTCAGGACTGATTTCCTTTAGGATGGACTGGTTGGATCTCCTTGCAGTCCAAGGGACTCTCAAGAGTCTTCTCCAACACCACAGTTCAAAAGAATCAATTCTTCAGCACTCAGCTTTGTTTATGGTCCAAATCTCACATCCATACATAACTACTGGAAAAACAATGACTTTGACTAGATGGGCACGTTAGCTTAACAGTCAGGCAGAGCAGCAGGATTCTCTGAGGCAGACCATTCAGAATGATTATAATAACGAAAGCAATGAAAAACAAGTCAAAGAAACAGTTCCCACATGGAGTCAGAATTGGCTTCCCCCATGCAACATAACTAATGACTGTAGAATATCTCTACATTTACTTGTCATCTTTAATTTCTCCCACCCACCCTCTAATGTTTTGTCTTAAAGACTTGCACAACTTTTATTAGATTTATTACAAAATGTATTTATGCTATTGTATTTGGTAGTGGTTTACTTGGAGAACGTGATGGCACCCCACTCCAGTACTCTTGCCTGGAAAATCCCATGGATGGAGGAGGCTGGTAGGCTGCAGTCCATGGGGTCGCGAAGAGTCGGACATGACTGAGAGACTTCACTTTCACTTTTCACTTTCATGCATTGGAGAAGGAAATGGCAACCCACTCCAGTATTCTTGCCTGGAGAATCCCAGGGCAGGGGGAGCCTGGTGGGCTGCTGTCTATGGGGTCGCACAGAGTCAGACACGACTGAAGCGACTTAGCAGCAGCAGCAGCAGCAGTAGCAGTGGTTTACTAAAGTCATTCACAACTTTTTTGTGAATTTATAGAGATAAAATTGATTCTGCACATTGTCCTTGTATCCTGCAAACTGCTAAATTCACTTATTAGTTCTAGTAGATTTTGAAGATCCAACTCTAATATCTATACACAAGGTGGTATCACTGTATATAGCAAGGTAGAATCTCTTCCATAAAATTGCTTTATTTCTCCAGCCATAATGAATTACCTAAATAGCACTTATTTACAGTATAAACACAAAAGGTAAGCTTAAAAGTGGACAGTTATTCTTCATAAATTAAAAACACATATTTGCTGGAGAATTAGAAACTCATCTTAATTGTTACTACTGTGGTATTGTGACACACTGGACAGTATTTTTATTAAATACTATATATTAAATAATATATGTTAAATAGTATATTAAAAAGCAGACATTACTTTGCCAACAAAGGTCCATCTAGTCAAAGCTATGGTTTTTCCAGTAGTCATGTATGAATGTAAGAATTGGACTACAAAGAAAGCTGAGTGCCGAAGAATTGATGCTTTTGAACTGTGGTGTTGGAGAAGACTCTTGAGAGTCCCTTGGACTGCAAAGAGATCCAACCAGTCCATCCTAAAGGAAATCAGTCCTGAATATTCTTTGGAAGGACTGGTGCTAAAGCTGAAACTCCAATACTTTGGCCACCTGATGAGCAGAACTGACCCACTGGAAAAGACCCTGATGTTGAGAAAGATTGAAGGCAGGAGGAGAAGGGGATGACTGAAGATGAGATGGTTGGATGGCATCACTGACTCAATGGACATGAGTTTGAGTAAACTCTGGGAGTTGGTGATGGACAGGGAGGTCTGGAGTGCTGCAGTCCAGTTGGTCGAAAAGAGTCAGACACGACAGAGTGACTGAATTGAACTGTACAGTATTTATGAATCACTAACATCCATAAAGTCTAAACAGAAACTGTTAGCTTGTTAGAATAGGGAAAAGGAGTCCAGAATGGCAGTGGCTAAAAGAAAAGGAAGAGAAAAGCCTGCAAAAATAGAACAAAGGAAGGTCTGAGGACTGGAGTGAAGGCCTCAGGTAGAACAAACGGCACTCCTGGCTAGCCCAACTTATATAGGTCAGGCCCAAGGGGAGGCGAAAGACATATAAAAAAAGGAGTCAAAATTGGGCTGAGGGCCTCTCTTCTTTTTGCATCTTTTGGATTGGCATGCTCTCACATCTTGAGCATGTATTTTCCTTTACTTTCTAAATAAAACTGAACTGTAACACGGAATTGTAACACTGGTCCATCTGAGAGATGTAACACTGGTCTGTCCAAGGGCTGTAAAGCTGTAACCCTGGTCTGTCACTTCAAATTTTTGTTGTGATGAGACAGAATCAAGGAAATTACATACTCCCCCAACAAAACCATATAGCCATTACTTTTGCTAAGTTACATCAGTAGTGAACTATCAATAAAATATTAACCTCTACTTAAATTCAGTTTCATTTGTGTAAAACTTCTTTTTGAATTGGTTTTTGTAAGAAATACAAAGATGTGAATTATAGAAATGTATCAATGATTCCTAAATACAATTAATTATATTTCCCTTGGTAGTACAGAATTAGTATGTAATTCTGGAAACTGCTTGCCAAACCAATCTGGGAATTCAGGCTATAAGACTGAGGATAGAGGCAACTGGTATTTTTAATAGGTGATGGCTCAGTTCCAGCTTGTGACATACTTGCATTCTGCATTCTGGAAGTTGATTGTGGAGAATATAACTGCTGTTCCCTTTGCCTGGTATCTTACCTGTTACCTTACTTTTAAATTACTGGAACCCTGACATTTCATACTTTTCTAGCCACAAGGAGCATCATTTGGGGATCACTTGAAATTATATCATTTTGGACTTGTAGATCATATCATTTATGAAAATATATCTGCAATATTTTATAGCAAGCTTGTGGTACAAAACTTCAGGAAATATTTTCTTTCCCAACTTTAAGTTTTTGTTCTTTAAAGCAAGACTTTTCCTGCAGCCAAGGATGGCAGTTGGTAGTATGCTCATTTCTGGTTCAAAATGACTCTTTAGGATGTACCTTTTATTTTGCCTGATTAACGCATCTGAGGTGTTTTGCCCAGCTGTCCACCATGGGCATCAAGACTATTCATTACTGGAGTAAATAATTGAGAACCTTTGCTCAGATGTGATATTGAACTGATTTAATGCATACATCTAATAAATAATGGAAGCTGGAGCACATATGTCTTGTTATTCAGAAGGGTATTAATTTTTGTGTTCAAGCAGTTTTTACATACCACACTTCCTTACATTTTACCCTAAAAGTCACCCTTTTTTCATCACAATGCACTAACTGGCTTTATTAAGAAATAGATAATTTTAGTAATGACTGAAGCTAATCACTCTATGCTTGCGCATTTTTTTTTTTTTGGATATGAAAAAATAGCCCATAGAGCAGCTCTAAATCATGTAGATGTCCAAACACTGAAAACAACACTTAGAAATCTACCTTTAGATTCCAAAACAAATTACCGCACAAAAATTCCAGACAATATGTTATTTCAGACCAAAAGGAATATAATATCACATGTAAAAAGAATAAAATAAAGAATAATCCCTGGAAATCTAGTTCCGATAATGGTAGAGAAGCTTTTAATTGACTAATACTCCAGCAGCAATTACAATTTCAAAAATAGATATATTCAAACAAAAATAAGGTCATTGTAGAGAGTCAAAACCAAGCAAAACTTGGAGGTCATTTAACCCCTGAAAAAGTGAACCACATTGAGTGAGATTTACATTTACACCTTTTCCTTTTAATGCCATTAAACTCACATAGAAACTCACAGTTTTACTGACTTGGGATGTAGTTAGGGATCTTAACATAGCCAAAAACTGAGGGGGGAAAGCCCAGGAAGGAGAAAGTTAGGCAGTCAGGGAAGCCCCTGATATATGCCCAAAACTCCCCTCAAACATTTTGCTGACACCAAAGTCTCACTGCACCTTAACAGGAAACATCAGAAAGGAACAGTGTAAGATTCCTTGTGAGAAGTCAGAGTGATAAATATATTACTAAATCTGTGGGATGGAAGAAAGATAAAGTCATCAAGGTATTTAGAATTCTGTCTAGCTCACATAATAAATCAGCATTCTCAGAGACTTGTTGGAAGAAAAGCAGGAAAATGGAACAGGGCTCTCAGTCCTACTGCAAGCACCTTCCTCATAACATTAATGTCCTAGTGTGGGGAGAAGAAATACCTGCTGTTCAGACACATGTAAAGTGCTTCAACACCTGCTGCTGTTTGATCAGACTTGTGGATCTGCTTTTCTTGAAAGCCATTTATAGACTCCATGGGATGATTTTACTAATTGGAATATACTATAAAATCCCTAATAGCCCACATACTGTTCTAATGTTGGTATCAAAAACCTCAATTCAGAGTCCCTCTGTATTGATTTCCATCCCTCTTTTGTTAGGATTTAGATATATAATCAGAAAATCCTATCTAAGGTAAACATATTTGAATTATTGCATGGTTAAGAACATAAATAAATATTCTTAAATTTATAATTTTCTTAAAATTATGTTTATAAAATGATATGCAATATCCACAAAGAGAAAAAACAAATTAAACTGTACATTTTTCAAGAACTCCTGACTTTGACTGTCTGAATTACTAAAATGTAAATAAGCCTCACATCAAACGTTTGCTTAGAGATCCCCTTACTACCACTTTGACTATAGGAAAAAAGGTATACCTCAACTAATTAATGATATACAATATTTTAATTCTACAAAAGTGATCATAACTTGATAATTCTTTATGATTAGAAGTTTCTATAACCATACAAATATATACATACATATTACATACAAATATTGAGATTTTAAGAATATTTTAAGGTTTCTTATGAGTTTATATTTATAATTTATATTTAATAAATTTTAGTTGATTCATTTTACTCTAGTGCTCTACCTGTGTATGAAGACAACTAATGTAGTTAAAATGACGACTGAAAGAAAAACAAAAAGGATAAACATAAAAAATGCCTGTAAAATACTCAACAGATAAGGAAAAAGTGATTCCAGAGATATAGAAACAAATGAATTGAGCCCAACAATCACATCTTTTTATTGCCTTTGAGAGTGTTTTCATGATACAGCATTACAAAGCAGAGCACAGGAAGAGACTGAGAGGCTCCCTGAATTGAGGAAATAAATCTGAAAGGTATAGAGGCATCAACATACAATGAGCTGTAAGTAGATCTATAGATGTTCCCCCTGAAGCGTTCAACTGACTACCATCTTTGTTTAGGGAAACACCTTAGGTTGAAGATAGAACTACCTGAAAGAATTAATGGTAACTGTTTTGTTTTTGTTTTACTAATGTAGGGTTGGGACTAGCATTCTTTACCACAAGATATTGGAAAACCTCAAGATTCATAGGGGCATTGACTCAGCAGTGGGGACGAATAAGCCTTAGGCTGAGCACTGCTCTAACTGTATCTATCAAATCTTAAAAGCAAGACCAAAACACCAAACGTGTTGTATACAACTTTACTGCATTACAGACAATAAGCTCAAGAATATATAGAAGTACACAAGGCACTCAACAAAGGCAAACACAAGACATCTACCATCCACCAAAATTATCTAAGAAATGTCAATTCAACCCATAATATGAAGATAAACCAATTGATGGAAACTCAACTAGACTTTGCATTGTTGTTAGAATTACCAAAGTTATTAAAATATTATTAAAACTTATTTCCATATGTCTAATAAGAAAAGGCATCAAAAGTATATTATTAATCAAACTTTACTTCTGGGTATGAAAATATAATGTGTAAGTGGAAAAATACACTGAATAGGACCAAGGATAATTTAGACTTTTCAGAAAATAAGATTAGTGAATTTAAGATTCAGCAGCAGAAATTTTCCAAAATCAACACAGAAGAGAAAATTTGAAAACATTATCATAGTGTCAGTGAATTGTGGGATCACACCAAGTGCCTTAATACAAGTGTAATCAGTGAATTACACAATTAATGAACAGTAAAACAGAAAAAAAAACTATATTTGGAGAAATATGGACATTTTACAAACTTGATGAAAATTACAACTCATTCTAAAAAGGTCAGGTAAAAAAGTGTTAGTTGCTCAGTCATGTCTGACTATGCAATCCCATGGACTGTAGCCTTCTGGGCTCCTCTGTCAGTGGGATCTTCCAGGTAAGAATATTGGAGTGGGTTGCCATTCCCTTCTTCAAAGGACCTTCCTGACCAGGGATCAAACCTGGATCTCCTGCACTGCAGGCAGATTTTTTTTTTTTTTTTACCATTGAGTCATCAGGTCAAAGACAAATAAATGAAGAAAACTACACCAAGATAAATCCTAATAAAACTTAGCAAAATATTGGCAAGTAAAATATTTTAATGCAGCTAGAAGAAAAAAAAATATGTACAGAGGAATAGATAAACAGATGACAGCAAGTTCCTTATTGAAAGCAATGCAAGTGAGAAGACAATGTTGCAAAATCTTTAAAAGAATGAAAGAAAACAAAAGGAAACTGAAAAAAAGAATTTGTTGCCTATCTATCCTATACCAGCAAAAATATCTGTCAAATACAAAGGAAAAATGAATAATTTTTCAGGATTAGTCACCAGCTGACCACACTACAAGAGAACTTACGGGATGTCTTTCAGACAAATGAAAAACAAATACCAGATGGAAATATGCAGCTTCACAATAAAGACAACTAGAAATAGAAACTAGGTTAGACAATATATAAGGCATTTTGTTAAATATATTAAGGTAATTTTAAACAAACAAACAAACAAATACTGCGGTGTGTGGTTCACAAAATGTAAAGTTAAAATGTATGGCAATAGCACAAAAGATAAGGAAAGTAGAAAAGCAATTAATTTGTTGTAAATTCAATCTATATGTAAGTTTCTATAATATTACTTAAAGGTAGACCATGATAAATTAAAGATGCATGCTATAATTAATCAAATAACTACCTAAACTAGAATTATACCTAATATGTGAAGAAAATTAATTCAATTAAATCATACAAAATTCTCAATAGAAATGGTGAAACAAAAAGAGGACATAGGAAACATTCTAAAATCAAACTATATAATCCGCCTTAACAATAGCTACAACACAATTATGAATATCTAAATGCATGCATAAAAAATTGAAAAAATAAGATATTCCAATTTTGTAAAAAAAATCAACAAACAGGAACAGCTGTGCCAAGCAAAACTCACCTATGAAAAAAATAAGCTCTACCATTCTTACTGATGAAATGTTAAATGATTTTTTTTTCATGAGATAAAAAATAACACCAGGATTTTGCCACTTCTATCTCACTGTACTAAAGGTTCCACCTGGCACAATAAGGAGCAAAACTTTCCACTTTTGAAGAGAAATAGGTAAAATTATCATTATCCACGGGGGGCATTATTATCCATATAGAAAATCTGACAGAATCTTCAGAAGAGCTACTAGAACTAAAACATTAGCTTAGCAAGTCTGCAGTACAAAACCAACATAGGCAATGTATTTATATTTACATGTTCAAGCAACAAATAAAGTGGAAATTAAAAAGAATATAATTATTAGTAGAAAGGAAAATATTTAATATTTGCCTGCAAGTCCTTTTCAAGGGTACCAGTTCTGAGAAGGATCTCCTCTCTATCCAATGCTCAGCAAAACGAAGTGCTGATGTTTGAGGTAATTGCAATAGTGTGAATATTGTAACAGGACACATATAATTTACTCCAGTCACATCTCATATCTGTAGCTCATTAAGAAAATATCTTTTGGGAGAGTGGCCAAGATGGCAGAGTAGAAAGACTCTGAGCTCATCTCTTTCAATAGACACACCAAAATTACAACTGCCAATGAGAGTAACCTGAAGATTAGTAAGATATATCTTCTATAACTAAAGATATAAAGATGAAACCACAATGAGATGGGGACAAGAGGGGTCAAAACAAAAAACCTGGGATAGGCAATCCACAAAGAGTAGGATAACTATAATTACTGAGTTTCTCCACAAAGAGCAAGGGATTCAAACTCCCTGTCAGGCTTTGCAACCCTGGGGTCCTGTACCTGGAAGACAAACCTCCATAACATTTGGCTTTGAAGGCCTGTGGGGCTTACATTTACGAGAGCCAGGGGACTGTAGGAAAGAGAGACTCCACTCTTAGGGGTACACAAAAATCTTACATACTTTGAGAGCCAGGGCAGAAGCAGTAGTTTAAAAGGGTCCTGGGTCAGCATCACTTGCTGATTCTGAATGACATCTTGGAGAAGCAGGAGACAACTGGAACTCAACCTGGAGACATAGTCACATACAGTAGCAATTTTGGGGAACTTATTTTAGCATAAGGACAATAGCCCTGTCAGGGATCATTGTGGAATTTTCCCTCTAGTGTGTCAGCACTGGGACCTGTCCCTACCAGCATGAAGCTGCCATAAGACCCCTGAGCCTCTAGCTTCCCTGGGAAGAAGTTCCAGCCACTAGAGAATCCAGGGCCCAGTACCACACACTTGTGGGCTGACAGAAGCTCTGGGGTTCCTGGGACTCATAGCCAGAGATCCCAGGACCAAGTTTTACCCACCAGTGGGCCAGCACTAGCCCTGAGACCCGGCCTCACCCATCAGTGCCTGGGGACCAATCCTAGGACTCCCTGGGACCTGGCCATGCCAACAACTGGCCAACACCAACTCTGGGACAACCAGGACATAAAGACAGATGCCCTGGAAACCAGCCTCATTTACAGTGGACTGGCATTAGCCCTGGAGCCCCCTGGACCATGATTCTGCCTACCAGTAGGTTTACACCATTCAGGATCCCCAGGACCCTGCAGCTAGGGTATTATTTCACTTATATGTACAATCTACAAATGTGAAATAAACAATAAACATGAATGAAAATGAATAAACATTAAATAGATATTTCTCCAAAGATGAAATACTGATGGCCAATATACACATAAAAAGAGGCTCAACATCAGTAATTATTAGAGAAATGCAAATCAAAACTACAAAGAGATACCACTTTACACCAGCAAGAATTTATTTATTGCTGGAGAGGGTACGGAGAAAAGGAAACTCTCTTACGTTTATGGACTGTAAATTGGTACTGCCACTATGGAGAACAGTATGGAAATTCCTTAGAAAACTAAACATAGAACTACCATATGACCCAGCAATCCCACTACTAGACATATACCCTGAGAAAATCATAACTCAGAAAGACACATGTACCCCAATATTCATTGCAGCACTACTAACCATAGACAAGACGTGGAAGCAGACCTGCCTGTCAGTGTTTGGGAGTCTCTGGTGGAGGCACGGGTCATGAGACAACAGTGACCTGCCACAGGGTCAGGGGCAGGTGTCCTGGGAGGCACAGGTGTCCTCGGAGGCACAGCAGGCTGGCATAGACCTCTTGGAGGTCTTTAACCTCAGGCCAAACTAAAGGGAGGGAGCACAGCCCTGCCCATCAACATAAAATTGGATTAAAGATTTACTGGCCTGGCCCTGCCCACCAGAGCAAGACCCAGCTTCCCCACAGCCAGTCCTTCCCATCAGGAAACTTGCACAAACTCCTTATCCTCATCCACCAGAGGGCTGACAGAATGAAAACCACAATCACAGAACACTAACCAAAATGATCACGTGGATCACAGCTTGTGTTACTCAATGAAACTATGAACTATGCCATACAGGGACAGGTCATGATGGAGAGTTCTGGTAAAATGTGATCCACTGGAGAAGGGAATATCAAACCATATCAGCATTCTTGGCTTGAGAATCCCATAAACACTATGAAAGGCAAAGATATATGACACTGAAAGATGAAACCCGCAGGTCAACACGTGTTCAATATGCTACTAGGTAAAAGCAGAGAAATAGCTCCAGAAGGAATGAAAAGCCTAAGCCAAAAGGGAAACATAGCCCAGCTGTGGATGTATCTGGTGGTGAAAGTAAAGTTCAATTCTGTAAAGAACAGTATTGCAAGGGCACCTGGAATGTGAGGTCCATGAATCAAGGTAATTTGGATGTGGTCAAACAGATGTGTCGAGAGGGAACACTGAAATTTTAGGAAGCAGTGGACTGGAATGGGTGAATTTAATTCAGATGACCATTATGTCTACTACTGTGGGAAAGAATCCCTTAAAATAAATGAATTGCCCTCATAGTCAATAAAAGAGTTTGAAATGCAGTTCAGTTCAGTTCAGTTGTTCAGTCGTGTCCGACTCTTTGGGACCCCATGAACCGCAGCACGCCAGGCCTCCCAGCCCATCACCATCTCTGGGAGTTTACACAAACTCATGTCCATCGAGTCGGTGATGCCATCTAGCCATCTCATCCTAGGTCGTCCCCTTCTCCACCCCCAAACCCTCCCAGCATCAGAGTCTTTTCCAATGAATCAACACTTCATATGAGGTGGCCAAAGTATTGGAGTTTCAGTTTTAGCATAAGTCTTTCCAGAGAACATCCAGGACTGATCTCTTTTAGAATGGACTGGTTGGATCTCCTTGCAGTCCAAGGGATTCTCAAGAGTCTTCTCCAACACCACAGTTCAAAAGCATCAATTTTTCAGCGCTCAGCTTTCTTCACAGTCCAAATCTCACATCCATACATGACCACAGGAAAAACCACAGCCTTGACTAGACCGACCTTTGTTGGGAAAGTAATGTCTCTGCTTCTGATTATGCTATCTAGGTTGGTCATAACTTTCCTTTCAAGGAGTAAGCATCTTTTAATTTCATGGCTGCAATCACCATCTGCAGTGATTTTTGGAGCCCCAAAAAATAAAGTCTGACACTATTTCCACAGTTTCCCCATCTATTTCCCATGAAGTGATCGGACCAGATGCCATGATCTTCGTTTTCTGAATGCTGAGCTTTAAGCCAATTTTTCACTCTCCTCTTTCACTTTCATCAGAGACTTTTTAGTTCTTCTTCACTTTCTGCCATCAGGGTGGTGTCATCTGCATATCTGAGGTATTGATATTTCTCCCAGCAATCTTGATTCAAGCTTGAGTTCTTCCAGCCCAGGGTTTCTCACGATGTAACCTGCATATGAGTTAAAGAAGCAGGGTGACAATATACAGCCTTGACGTACTCCTTTTCCTATTTGGAACCCGTCTGTTGTTCCATGTCCAATTCTGTTGCTTCTTGACCTGCATATAGGTTTCTAAAGAGGCAGATCCGGTGGTCTGGTATTCCCATCTCTTTCAGAATTTTCCACAGTTATTGTGATCCACACAGTCAAAGGCTTTGGCATAGTCAATAAAGCAGAAATAGATGTTTGTCTGGAATTCTCTTCCTTTTTCCATGATCCAGTGGATGGTGGCAATTTGATCTCTGGTTCCTCTGCCTTTTCTAAAACCAGCTTAAACATTTGAAAGTTCAGGGTTCACATATTGCTGAAGCCTGGCTTGGAGAATTTTGAGTATTATTTTACTAGCGTGTGAGATGAGTGCAATTGTGCCGTAGTTTGAGCGTCTTTGGCATTGCCTTTCTTTGCGATGGGAATGAAAACTGACCTTTTCCAGTCCTGTGGCCACTGCTGAGTTTTCCAAATTTGCTGGCATATTGAATGCAGAACTTTCAAAGCATCATCTTTCAGGATTTGAAATAGGTCAACTGGAATTCCATCACCTCCACTAGCTGTGTTCCTAGTGATGCTTTCTAAGCCTACTTGACTTCACATTCCAGGATGTCTGGCTCTAGGGGAGTGATCACACCATTGTAATTATCTTGGTCGTGAAGATCTTTTTTGTACAGTTCTGTGTTTTCTTGCCACCTCTTCTATTATCTTCTGCTTCTGTTAGGTCTATACCATTTCTGTCCTTTATTGAGCCCATCTTTGCATGAAATGTGCCCTTGGTATCTCTAATTTTCCTGAAGGCATCTCTAGTCTTTCCCATTTTGTTGTTTTTGTCTGTTTTTGCGTTGATCGCTGAGGAAGGCTTTTGTATCTTTCCTTGCTATTCTTTGGAATTCTGCATTCAGATGCTTGTATCTTTCATTTTCTCCTTTGCTTTTTGCTTCTCTTCTTTTCACAGCTATTTGTAACACCTCCACAGACAGCCATTTTGGGTTTTTTTGCATTTCTTTTCCATGGGGATGGTCTTGATCCCTGTCTCCTGTACAATGTCGCAAACCCCCATTCATAGTTCTTCAGGCACTCTATCAGATCTAGTCCCTTAAATCCATTTCACACTTCCACTGTATAATCATAAGGGATTTGATTTAGCTCATACTTAAATGGTCTAGTGGTTTTCCCTACTTTCTTCAATTTCAGTCTGAATTTGGCAATAAGGAGTTCATGATCTGAGGCACAGTCAGCTTCTGGTCTTGTTTTGGTTGACTGTATAGAGCTTCTCCATCTTTGGCTGCAAAGAATATAATCAATCTGATTTCAGTGTTGACCATCTGGTGATGTCCATGTGTAGAGTCTTCTCTTGTGTTGTTGGAAGAGGGTGTTTGTTATGACCAGTGCATTTTCTTGGCGAAACTCTATTAGTCTTTGCCCTGCTTCATTCCGTATTCCAAGGCCAAATTTGCCTGTTACTCCAGGTGTTTCTTGACTTCCTACTTTTGCATTCCAGTCCCCTATAATGAAAAGGACATCTTTTTTGGGTGTTAGTTCTGAAAGGTCTTGTAGGGCTTCATAGAAGTGTTCAACTTCAGCTTCTTCAGTGTTACTGGTTGGGGCATAGACTTGGATTACTGTCATATTGAATGGTTTGCTTGGAAACAAACAGAGATCATTCTGTTGTTTTTGAGATTGCATCCAAGTACTACATTTCGGACTTTGTTTACCATGATGGCTACTCCATTTCTTCTAAGGGATTCCTGCCCTTAGTAGTAGATATAATGGTCATCTACTTTATGGGTAGATGGGTGAGTTAAATTCACCCATTCCAGTCCATTTTAGTTTGCTGATTCCTAGAATGTCGATGTTCACTCCTGCCATCTCCTGTTTGACCACTTCCAATTTGCCTTGGTTCATGGACCTGACATTTTAGGTTCCTATGTGATATTTCTCTTTACAGCATCAGACCTTACTTCTATCACCAGTCATAGCCACAACTGGATATTGTTTTTGCTTTGGCTCAATCCCTTCATTTTTTGTTTGTTATTTCTCCACTGATCTCCAGTAGCATATTGGGTACCTACCTACCTGGGGAGTTCCTCTTTCAGTATCCTATCTTTTTGCCTTTTCATACTGTTCATGGGGTTCTGAAGGCAAGAATACTGAAGTGGTTTGCCATTCACTTCTCCAGTGGACCACATTCTGTCAGAACTCTCCACCATGACCCACCTGTCTGGGTGGCCCCACGTGGCATCGATTAGTTTCATTGAGTTAGACAAAGCTGTGGTCTGTGTGACTAGATTGACTGGTTTTCTGTGAATATTCTTTGTGTGTCTGCCTTCTAATGCCTCTCGCAATACCTACCATCTTACTTGGGTTTCTCTTACCTTGGACGAGGGGTATCTTCTCACAGCTGCCCCTCCTGACCTTGAACTTGGAGTACTTGCATGCAACTCAAAAATGACAGAATGATCTCAGTTTGTTTCTAAGGCAAACCTTTCAATATCACAGTAATCCAAGCCTATGCTCCAACCACTAATGCCAAAGAAGATGAAGTTGAACAATTCTATGAAGACCTACAAGACCTAGACCTTCCAGATAAAAAAAAAGAAAAGAAAAGAAAAGATACTTGGAGTAACAGGCAAGTTTGACCTTGGAGTAAAAATGAAGCAGGGCAAAGGCTAACAGAGTTTTGCCAAGAGAACACACAAGTCACAGCAAACACCCTCTTCTAACAACACAAGAGATGACTCTATACATGGACATCACCAGATGGTCAACACAAGTATTAGATTGATTATATTCTTTCTTTGCAGCTGAAGATGGATAAGCTCTATACAGTCAGCAAAAAACAAGACCGGGAGCTGACAGTGGCTCAAATTATGAACTCCTTATTGGAAAATTCAGACTTAAATTGAAGAAAGTAGGGAAAATCACTACACCATTCAGGTATGACCTAAATCAAATCCCTTATGATTATACAGTGTAAGTGACAAATAGAATCAAGGAATTAGATCTAATAGACTGCATGTGAACTATGGACCAAAGTTCATAACATTGTACAGGAGGCATTAACCAAAACCATCCCCAGGAAAAAGAAACACAAAAAGGCAAAATGGTTGTCTAAGGAGGCCTTACAAATAGCTGAGGGAAGAAGAGAAAGAAAGTGAAAAGTGAGTCACTCAGTCATGTCTGACTCTTTGTGACCCCACGGAATAGTCCATGCAGTTCTCCAGGTCAGAATACTGGAATGGGAAGCTGTTATCTCCAGGGGATCTTCCGAACCCAGTGATCAAAGCCAGCTTTCCCACATTGCAGGTGGATTCTTTACCAGCTGAGCCACCCAGGGAAGCCCAAAAAGATAAGTAAAAGGCAAAGAAGAAAAGGAAAGATATACCCATCTGAATGCAGAGTTCCAAAGAATAGCAAGGAGAGATAAGAAAGCTTTCTTGAGTAAACAATGCAAAAAAAAAAAAAAAAACAGAGGAAAACAACAGAATGGCAAAGAGCCACTTGATGAAAGTTAAAGACGAGAGTGAAAAAAAAACTGGCTTAAAATTCAACATTCAAAAAACTAAGATCATGACATCCAGTCCCATCACTTCATGGCAAATAGATGGGAAAAATTGGAAACAGTGATAGACTTTATTTTCTCGGGCTCCAAAATTACTATGGATGGTAACTTCAGCCACTAAATTAAAAGACACTTGCTCCTTGAAAGAAGATATATGACAAACCTAGACAAAATATTAAAAAGCAGAGACATCACTTTGCTGACAAAGGTCTGTATATATAATCAAAGCTATGGTTTTTCCAGTAGTCATGTATACATGTGAGAGTTGAACTATAAAGAAGGCTGAGCACTAAAGAATTGATGCTTTCAAACTGTGGAGCTGGAGAAGATATTGAGAGTCACTTGGACAGCAAAAAGATCAAACCAGTCAATCCTAAAGGAAATCAATTCTGAATATTCATTGGAAGGACTCACGCTGAAGCTGAAACTCCAATACTTTGGCCGTTTGATGTGAAGAGCAGATTCACTGAAAAAGATCCTGATGCTGTGAAAAATTGAGGGCAGGAGGAGAAGGGGGAGACAGAGGATGAGATGTCTGGATGGCATCATTGACTCAATGGATATAATTTTGAACAAGCTAAGCAAGATTGTGAAGGACAGGGAAGCCTGGTGTGCTGCAGTCTATGGGGTCGCAGAGTCGGACTTGATTGAGCAACTGAACAACAACCTATCTTTCTCTCCATATCAATTTCAATTCTCTCTTCTCTTTCTTCTAGCCCAGTATTTAGTATCTCATAACTAGATAAAGGACTTTTCATAAGATCAAAAAGAATAAATTATCCCCACATTGTTCCAGAGTATTGACATTAATTAACATTGATTAATTGACATTGATTAACATTAATATCTTTATATAAAAACCTACAATTAGAAAAACATCACTCATTCACTTAATTAACAATTATTATTTGATGCTCAACATATGAGAATTACTGTAATCTATAAACAAACTGTGGCAGAACAATAACCCAGACTGACAAAGATAGGGGCAAAGTAGTAGAGATTCTATTTCACCAGAAAATACAAGCACATATACAAAACCTGCATATATAAATCCAGTAATAATGAATGACACAAAATAATTTATATTTAATTATACATTATTATACCTTATATCTACTGCGGGCAGGAATCCTTCAGAAGAAATGGAGTAGCCATCATGGTCAACAAAAGAGTCCGAAATACAGTACTTGGATGCAATCTCAAAAACGACAGAATGATCTCTGTTCGTTTCCAAGGCAAATCATTCAATATCATGGTAATCCAAGTTTATCCCCCAACCAGTAACGTTGAAGAAGCTGAAGTTGAATGGTTCTATGAAGACCTACAAAAACGTCTAGAACTAATACCCCCAAAAGATGTCCTTTTCATTATTGGGGACTGGAATGAAAAAGTAGGAAGTCAAGAAACACCTGGAGTAACAGGCAAATTTGGCCTTGGAATACACAATGAAGCAGGGCAAAGATTAATAGAGTTTTGCCAAGAAAATGCACTGGTCATAACACCCTCTTCCAACAACACAAGAGAAGACTCTACACATGGACATCACCAGATGGTCAACACTGAAATCAGATTGATTATATTCTTTGCAGCCAAAGATGGAGAAACTCTATACAGTCAACCAAAACAAGACCAGAAGCTGACTGTGCCTCAGATCATGAACTCCTTATTGCCAAATTCAGACTGAAATTGAAGAAAGTAGGGAAAACCACTAGACCATTCAGGTATGACCTAAATCAAATCCCTTATGATTATACAGTGGAAGTGAGCAATAGATTTAAGGGACTAGATCTGATAGATACAGTGCCTGATGAACTATGGAATGAGGTTTGTGACATTGTACAGGAGACAGGGATCAAGACCATCCCCATGGAAAAGAAATGCAAAAAAGCAAAATGGCTGTCTGGGGAGGTCTTACAAATAGCTGTGAAAAGAAGAGAAGTGAAAAGCAAAGGAGAAAAGGAAAGATACACTCATCTGAATGCAGAGTTCCAAAGAATAGCAAGAAGAGATAAGAAAGCCTTCCTCAGTGATCAGTGCAAAGAAATAGAGGAAAACAGCAGAATGGGAAAGAATAGAGATCCCTTCAAGAAAATTAGAGATACCAAGGGAACATTTCATGCAAAGATGGGCTTGATAAAGGACAGAAATGATATGGATCTAACAGAAGCAGAATATACTAAGAATAGATGGCAAGAATACACAGAAGAACTGTACAAAAAAGAGCTTCACAACCCAGATAATCACGATGGTGTCATCACTCACCTAGAGCCAGACATCCTGGAATGTGATGTCAAGTGGGCCTTAGAAAGCATCACTAGGAACACAGCTAGTGGAGGTAATGGAGTTCCAATTGAGCTATTTCAAATCCTGAAAGATGATGCTGTGAAAGTGCTGGACTCAATATGCGAGCAAATTTGGAAAACTCAGCAGTGGCCACAGGACTGGAAAAGGTCCGTTTTCATTCCAATCCCAAAGAAAGGCAGTGCCAAAGAATGCTCAAACTACCACATAATTGCACTCATCTCATACACTAGTAAAGTGATGTTCAATATTCTTCAAGCCATGCTTCAGCAATACGTGAACCCTGAACTTCCAGATGTTCAGCTGGTTTTAGAAAAGGCAGAGGAACCAGAGATCAAATTGCCAACATCCACTGGATCATGGAAAAAGCAAGAGAGTTCCAGAAAAACATCTATTTCTGCTTTATTGACTATGCCAGAGCCTTTGACTGTGTGGATCACAATAAACTGTGGAAATTCTGAAAGAGATGGAATACCATCTTTAGAAATAGATTTCTTGCATTCTCTTCTTGAGAAACCTATATGCATGTCAGGAAGCAACAGTTAGAACTGGACATGGAACAACAGACTGGTTCCAAATAGGAAAAGGAGTACGTCAAGGCTGTATATTGTCACCCTGCTTATTTAACTTATATGCAGAGTACATCATGAGAAACACTGGGCTGGAAGAGGCACAAGTTGAAATTAAGATTGCCAGGAGAAATATTAATAACCTCAGATACGCAGATGACACCAGTGTTTTAGCATAAACTGAAGAGGAACTAAAAAGTCTCTTGATGAAAGTGAAAGAGGAGAGTGAAAAAGTTAGCTTACAGCTCAACATTCAGAAAACTAAGATCATGGCATCTGGTCCCATCACTTCATGGCAGACAGATGGGGAAACAGTGGAAAAAGTGTCAGAATTTATTTTTGGGGGGCTCCAAAATCACTGCAGATAGTGATGGAAGCCATGAAATTAAAAGACGCTTACTCCTTGGAAGAAGTGTTATGACCAACCTGGATAGCATATTCAAAAGCAGAGACATTACTTTGCCAATAAAGGTCCGTCTAGTCAAGGCAATGGATTCTCCAGTAGTCATGTATGGATGTTAGATTTGGACTGTGAAGAAAGCTGAGCACCGAAGAATTGATGCTTTTGAACTGTGGTGTTGGAGAAGAGTCTTGAGAGCCCCTTGGACTGCAAGGAGTTCCAACCAGTCCATCCTAAAGGAGATCAGTCCTGGGTGTTCATTGGAAAGACTGATGCTGAAGCTGTAACTCCAATATTTTGGCCACCTCATGCAAAGAGTTGACTCATTTGGAAAAGACCCTGATGCTGGGAGGGACTGGGGGCAGGACAAGAAGGGGACGACAGAGGATGAGATGGCTGAATGTCATCACCGACTCGATGGACACGAGTTTGGGTAAACTCCGGGAGTTGGTGATGGACAGGGAGGCCTGGCGTGCTGCAATTCATGGGGTCACAAAGATTCGGACATGGCTTAGCGACTGAACTGAACTGATTGTAGCGAACTTTGCACTTAGCTGTCACTTTTATAACTATTAGTTACTGAAATTTAGAATTCCAGAATAGTTTTTTCCAAAATGTAGATTTTAAAAAGATTACAAGTTTATACATATATCTCTCTTAATATCTCAAATGTCAAATAGAGCTAAATAGCTAAATAGGTGATCAGTGATCATGACAATTTGTCCTCAAAATCTAGACTGATTTTCTCTTTATTGAACGCATAGTGACAAAGGTTTTTGTAATACAAATGAAGAGATGTTACAAAGACAGTTTCTCAAAGTAAAACAAATTTTATGACATTCTAAATTTCTGAAATATTCATTGCTTGAAATAGTTAAAAGACATTATTTTGAGAATATTATCAATATCAATAAAATAGTTTTATATGTGCAAAATAACATCTTAATGTTTATTAAAGGTATTAAGTAGTCTTACCATGATTTAGCTTTCTTATTCTTAAATTAGTTCTTTACTATTATTACAATTATTTATCTAAAATATTAATTTTAATTTAAATTTTCTTTCTCAAATATTGTCATTAAAGTCTTATAGAGACATTCTTCACTTACTGAAGATAATTTATAGAATAAAACTGAAATATTGCTGGATTTCTATCTCAAAGTTTTGCATAATTAATAAATTATTACTTAATTTATCAGCCAATGATTACAGATATGAATTAATGAAGGAAAATATATAAATTGTTTACTATTTTAAAAATATCTATAAAATATGATAAAACTTGGTCCTTGCTTTAAAAATTTTACACTCTTACAAAAACAGCATCATAGATGGCAGTTTACTTTATGTTTGTTTTTCAGATTAACTGCACTCTTAACTGTACACAACACAGTCATATGCCTAAAAAATCGAGTTCATTTCATCATCACCTTACAAATTATTATAATTGAATACATGCTGGCATTGTCTGCTTGGTGTTGCCTTCCCTCACTAGCTCTATTTTATACTCAAAATTAGAACAATCAACACCTTAGTTTGAAAAGATGAGATGGTTATTCTTAAAAGCAATGCATCTACAGAATATTAAAAAAAAATAATGGTTAAAGGTATTATTGAAATATATTTACCTTAAAAATATCATCCCTTAGAAGAATATTTCCATCTGTTCAATGATAATTAACTAAAACTATTATAAGGATTAACATGTATAGAGTAAAAAGTCATATGTATATATATTTATATCTATATGTATGGGTATCAGTTCACTACAGTTCAGTTCAGTCGCTCAGTTGTGTCTGATTCCTTGTGACCCCATGAATCGCAGCACGCCAGGCCTCCCTGTCTATCACCATCTCCCGGAGTTCACTCAAACTCACATCCATCGAGTCGGTGATACCATCCAGCCATCTCATCCTCTGTCGTCCCCTTCTCCTCCTGCCCCCAATCCCTCCCAACATTAGAGTCTTTCCCAATGAGTCAACTCTTCACATGAGGTGGCCAAAGTACTGGAGTTTCAGCTTTAGCATCATTCCTTCCAAAGAACACCCAGGGCTGATCTCCTTCAGAATGGACTGGTTGGATCTCCTTGCAGTCCAAGGGACTCTCAAGAGTCTTCTCCAACACCACAGTTCAAAATCATCAATTCTTAGGTATAATTCCAAAGTATATGTATAAAGAGTTCAAATTTACTAACTTATTAGTTAATCTAATTTCTTAACTTCTGATACATTGATTACAACTTCAGTTATCACTATTGTAGCTTTACTAAAGGCTGTTTGTTGTTGTTGCTGATTATTAATATAACCTATCAACATTAATAAACTAGCATTTAGTATAGTTTAAAATATGATTTTTCAGTATTTTAGGCAGTTCTAGCAATATTGATACTGTCTTGGTTAAAATTTTTTGTTGTTGTTTTTTTTTTTTAATTTATTTTATTTTTTAACTTTACAATATTGTATTTGTTTTGCCATATATCGAAATGAATCCGCCACAGGTATACATGTGTTTCCCATCCTGAACCCTCCTCCCTCCTCCCTCCCCATACCATCCCTCTGGGTCATCCCAGTTCACCAGCCCCAAGCATCCAGTATCGTGCATCGAACCTGGACTGGCGACTCATTTCATATATGATATTATACATGTTCCAATGCCTTTCTCCCAAATCATCCCACCCTCTCCCTCTCCCACAGAGTCCAAAAGACTGTTCTATACATCAGTGTCTCTTTTGCTGTCTCATATACAGGGTTATTGTTACCATCTTTCTAAATTCCATATATTTGTGTTAGTATACTGTATTGGTGTTTTTCTTTCTGGCTTACTTCACTCTGTATAATAGGCTCCAGTTTCATCCACCTCATTAGAACTGATTCAAATGTATTCTTTTTAATGGCTGAGTAATACTCCATTGTGTATATGTACCACTGCTTTCTTATCCATTCATCTGCTGATGGACATCTAGGTTGCTTCCATGTCCTGGCTATTATAAACTGTGCTGTGATGAACATTGGGGTACACGTGTCTCTTTCATTTCTGGTTTCCTCAGTGTGTATGCCCAGCAGTGGGATTGCTGGATCATAAGGCAGTTCTATTTCCAGTTTTTTAAGAAATCTCCACACTGTTCTCCATAGTGGCTGTACTAGTTTGCATTCCCACCAACAGTGTAAGAGGGTTCCCTTTTCTCCACACCCTCTCCAGCATTTATTGCTTGTAGACTTTTGGATCGCAGCCATTCTGACTGGCGTGAAATGGTACCTCATTGTGGTTTTGATTTGCATTTCTCTGATAATGAGTGATGTTGAGCATCTTTTCATGTGTTTGTTAGCCATCTGTATGTCTTCTTTGGAGAAATGTCTATTTAGTTCTTTGGCCCATTTTTTGATTGGGTCATTTGTTTTTCTGGAATTGAGCTGTAGGAGTTGCTTGTATATTTTTGAGATTAGTTGTTTGTCAGTTGCTTCATTTGCTATTATTTTCTCCCATTCTGAAGGCTGCCTTTTCGCCTTGCTTATAGTTTCCTTTGTTGTGCAGAGGCTTTTAAGTTTAATTAGGTCCCATTTGTTTATTTTTGCTTTTATTTCCAATATTCTGGGAGGTGGGTCATAGAGGATCCTGCTGTGATGTATGTCAGAGAGTGTTTTGCCTATGTTCTCCTCTAAGAGTTTTATAGTTTTTGGTTAAATTTTTAAATCCAAAATATTTTAATAGCAATTTATTAAAACCAATGTATCATACTTTTCATGGCCAAGGTCATCATCACTCCAAACATATTTGAAACAAAAGTTTAGGTCCCAAGAAGGTCAAGTGGCAGTTCACATGACAGAGTAATACACACCAAGAAAACATCTGTGATCTGCAAAAGGTACCATCAGTGTTTAGCTGATCAGTACATGTGTATGAGAAAACTAACCACTGCTAGGAATACAACCACCAAAATAATAATAATTTATAAAATGAGACTCTGAGAGTATTTGTATGAGTTATATGTAAAGTACATAAGTTCCCCTCTTTCCAAGAGCAAATATTAAAACACTACAGAGTTATCACCATATGGACACAGGACGAAGGGTGGATCTTTTAATGGTGTGATTTCAACATTTTTCTTCTCTAACAAAGAAGATGGGTTTCTGTGTTAGGCCTTCCTCATGAATGCAGTACACTTACTCAGCTAACTGAAATTCCCAGAACTTCACTTAATGTTATCCCATGAAGAAAATGAATCATTTTGACAGTATTAAAATAATTGATTTTCATATGCATTGATATGACCGTAGGTTTCTATTTTCAACCCAAGTTGAATAGGTTCTGTTTTGTCCTTCAGAATAGTTTATTGCTTCCCTCGAGGCCACCACCTTCTAATCTAAGCAAATGAATTAGCTACATGAACTACAGATAAGAAAAGAATACTACACACATATGACCATCTTCTCATTCCACTGCTTCTAAATTCATCTATATAACACTCTGTATACTTGTCAGCTCAGTTCCTCTGTAGTAAAAGATACATATTTTCTTAATCAAGCTAATTTTCCAAACTTTATACTAGATTTTTTCGTTCTTACCTCTATTAAAATTTTTTTTTCTAATTATCAACACTCTCTCCTTTCTTTTTCTTTATTTATTCTTTGGCATATTGACTTAACTTTACAACATGCTCTACACTTCACCAACAAATAAGTTAAATAAATTAATAAATAGAATTCCATTACTTGATCAGTCAAGTAGTTAAAATACTTTTTCCCCTTTCACTGCTAAACTTCTTAATAATATTATTCAATTCCCATTTATTCCTTAGTGTGACCAAAACTTATTTTTTCCCTCAAAACCCTCCTTACATGTTTACAGAATCCACTGGGGTCAATTCATACTAGAATTCTCTACCATGATAAGTAAAGACCATTTTCTACTTCTACTTTGTTTTCTGTTAATTTCCCTGAATTCTTTCTGGTTGTATTGTTTATTTTTCTGACCGTTCCATGCCACCTTTAACTCCAGTATTGATGTATCCTCTTTCGAAACAAGATCCTCTTCTAGTAATCCATCTGCATTTGTGGTTGGCAACTTTTTTTAAAGGCTTAGATAGTTAATATTTTTATCATCACAAATTGCAAATGAATGTTACTGTGTTCCAATAAAATTTTATTTTCAAAACAAGCAGCAGGCCAAATCTGGTTCATGTTTCACAGCTTGCTAACCTCTCTTCTAACAGATCACCAACTGATGTCTTTACTCTTCTTGTGGTAGCTAGTGTCTGCTGTAAAATGATGAAACTCATATTTCTCATAACTAACCTTTCCTCAGCTTCACACTAATTTCATGTTTTCAGTAGCAGGCTGAGCATTTTCAGATGTCATATTCCTAAATACTAAAGATTTCACACTCCACAAAATAAAAATTCTTCATGTGCATTTCATGCTACCTTTGCTGTCCAATAAATTCATAATCACTATTCAAGACCCAGTTTAAATTGTGCTTCCTCTATGAAGCCACTACTGACCCTGATTGTTAAAGATGATCATTTCTTCTTATGTTTTCCTTTATCATTATAGTGATAGTACTATTATAAAACTTTAAAAGTGTATTACAACTTAAGTTTCCTAATGGTATGTTTACTCATTAAAGAAAAAGAAAATGAGGGTTTATTTCTTCTCATAACATACTTATCACTTCACAGTTAACTCAAAAAATTATACAATTATTTACATATAAGAAATAAATATATACACACACATAATGCCTTTGTGTTGTTATCATAGGTTTTACTCAGGGTGCATTCCATACATTGCTGGAATAATTTGGTACCTTCTGAGATGCTAAGACTGACAGAATAGTACACAGTAAAGAATACTTAAACAAATTTAGCTCAACTTCAGGAATTTTTTCAAACCAAAGTGTATATCTCATTTCATATAACAAGCAAGACTCTGAAATACCCTATATTGAAAACTCTTATATGGATTATCAATTCTGTGGCTTGTTCATAGCAATGTTTTAAAATCGGTATTTGGCATTTTCAAAGACTACATGGAATGACATCCTTTGTTTTCACATACTATCTTACTCAAGGCTGGCTGTTTAGAAAATGTGAGAACATCTTAATATTAGGTTAATAAACCTATTTATAAAGATAAATATGCTGAAACAATGAAGTCAAAACAGATTTCTAGATACAAATAAAAGTTATACTGCTTCATGATTCCATTTCAGTGGATGGTTATGAAACATCACTAGCATACTTTCAATATCATAAGAGCAGAATCTACATTTCTTTTATTTCTCATTTTATACCCAAGGCCTTAAACAAATATATGCCATTTAACAAATATTTGTGACTAGGTTAAAGTGAAAGATAAAGAACTGAATCAGGTAGTTTTAGTAGAAAGCAATCATTTAGAAATGTATCTGGAATACAATGGGCTTCCCAAGTGGCAATAGTGGTAAAGAATCTGCCTGCAAGTGTGGGGGATGTAAGAGACACAGGTTTGAGCCATGGGTTGGGAAGATACCCTGGAGGAGGGCATGGCAACCCAATCCAGTATTCTTGTCTGGAAGATTCCATGGACAAGGCTATGGTCTTCCCATTGATAGTGTATGGCTGTAAGAGCAGGACCCTAAAGAAGGCAGAGTGCCAAAGAATTATGCCTTTGAACTGTGGTGCTGGAGAAGACTCTTAGCAAGGAGATCAAACAAGTCAATCTTAAGGGAAGTCAATCCTGAATACTCACTGGAAGGACTGATGCTGAAGCTCCAGTATTTTGGTCACATCATTCGAACAAACAATTTATTAGAAAAGTGCCTGATGCTGGGAAAAATTGAGGGAAGAAGGAGAAGAGGTTATCAGAGGATGAGATGGCTGCCTGGCATCACTGGTGTAATGGACATGAACTTGGTCAAACTTACAGAGATGGTGAGGGACAGGGAGGCATGGCACTGTTGCAGTCCATGCTTTGCAGAGTCAGACATGACTGGGTGACTGAACAACAACACTGGGGTACAAGGATAGTTTTGACATTTCCTTTCGATGCTGTGTATGATTAGAAATAGAGGATAACAAATTTATTTCACTGTATAAATCAAAGATTCTATACCAAGAGTTTGTGTTAGTTGTTCAGTCATGTCCAACACTTTCGATCCCATGGACTCTAGCTCACCAAGCTCCTCTGTCCATGGAATTTGCCAGGTAAGAATACTGTAGTGGGTTACCATACCCCTTCTCCAGAGTATCTTCCCACCCGGAGGATCAAACCAGGGTCTCTTGCATTGCAGGCAGATTCTTTACCTTCTGAGCCACCAGGGAAGACCAAGAGTAGAAACCTGAATTTTCTTCCTCCCACAAACCATCTCAAAATGTACAGCTACATATGGAGCAAGCAATTCTCCCTGTGAGAAATTAAGAGATAAGCGGAGAGACTCCTCCTGCATATCAGATGACTAAGAAAATACCTGTATCAAACAAGAAAGATGAGACACACTATCACATGATGCTATAAATTCCAGAGAGAAGACTCAACTCCAAACTTCAAAGGAGTGAAGGATTTGGGTTGCACATTTAGCTTGAAAACTGTTAGAAGGAGAGGATGTGGAGAAAAGGGAACACTCTTACACTGTTGGTGGGAATGCAAACTAGTGCAGCCACTATGGAGAAAAGTGTAGAGATTCCTTTAAAAACTGGAAATAGAACTGCCATACGACCCAGCAATCCCACTGCTGGGCATACACACCAAGGAAACCAGAATTGAAAGAGACATGTATACCTCAGTGTTCATCGCTGCACTGTTTATAATAGCCAGGACATGGAGGCAACCTAGATGTCCATCAGCAGATGAATGGATAAGAAAGCTGTGGTACATACACACAATGGAATATTACTCAGCCATTAAAAAGAATACATTTGAATCAATTCTAATGAGGTGGATTAAACTGGAGCCCATTATACAGACTGAAGTAAGCCAGAAAGAAAAACACCAATACAGTATACTAACGCATATATATGGAATTTAGAAAGATCATAATGATAACCCTGTATGCAAGACAGCAAAAGAGACACAGATGTATAGAACAGTCTTTTGGACTCTGTGGGAGAGGGAGGGTGGGATGATTTGGGAGAATGGCATTGAAACATGTATAATACCATATAAGAAATGAATTGCCAGTCCAGGTTCGATGCAGAATACAGGATGCTTGGGGCTGGTACACTGGGATGACCCAGAGGGATGGTATGGGGAGGGAGGTGGGAAGGGGGTTCAGGATTGGGAACAGGTGTACACCTGTGGCAGATTCATGCTGAAGTATGGCAAAACCAATACAATATTGTAAAGTAATTAGGCTCTAATTAAAAAAAAAAGCTTTCCTCTGAGGGGAAGGGCCTCCAAAATATCTGGGTCTGAAAGCCAATGGGGATTGTGTTCAGGAATCAAATAGGAGTGTATTAACAGCAAAGAAAGAGTTTGTAGAGGGTGAATGAGCTATTGCCACAGCTATTCCTCCAGGACTTAATATAGAGGAAGCACAGGAAAATGGCTACTTGCCAGTCTTCTTCTGGAAGGGCTTTGACCATTTACTTTACAACATGCTGCCTGTGGATTCTATTTCTAATCATCTTGTATCTAGGTTCTTACTACTGTCCTCCCCAGATCCCAAAAGGGCTGGTGGGCACTTGCCCTACCTTCTTCCTGTGCTCACTGCAATAATAAAACCAGATCAGCATCTCTCCAAAGGCAATTTATATATATATATATATATATATATATATATATATATATATATATATATCTTGTCTTTATATATATTATATATGTGTATATATGTCTTTGTATATATTATCTTTATATATATATATATATATATATATATATATATATAGTCTCCCAGGTTTTGTGGCTGCCACTTGAGAGATGGACCAGCAAATCACCAAGCTCTGATAGTCAACATGGCTTGCACTCACCAGTCCCACAGGACTATAGGAAACAAAGAGTTTCTAAAGGGGCACAAGAGCACCTCTAATGGCTATACATCTGAGCTTAGTGCAGAAAGAGCAGGAAAAAACAGTCAACTTCCAACTCCTTCCCGCAAGAAATTTGACTGGATTTCTTCTCAGCTCCTATTTAGAATCTAGTTTCTGATTACCTTCATCTAAGTGCTAACTGTGATCCTCCTCTTTGAGACACTGATGGGTTGAAACACATCTTCAACTACTGGGAGCCTCTAAGAACAAAGAGGGTAGACTGAATAGTTACAAATGTTTGAGAGACAACCAAGAGGGTCATCAGGTAGTTATTCTATCTAACACAAAGAAACCAATATAGTAAAAAAAAAGAAAGAAAGAAAGAAACAAACAAAACAAAACAGAAAACACAAGGATGTGATCCAAACAAAAACTTAGTCCTCAGAAAAACTGATCTTAATGAGACGGAGATAAATTCTTTACCTGATAGACAGTTCAACATAATAGTCATAAAGATTCCCATTGAGATCAGGAGACCAATGCATGAAAAAGTGGTAATTTCAGTGAAAAGATGTGTACATATGTATGTATGGTCAGTCATGTCCAATGCTCTGCAACTGCATGGACTGTAGCCTGCCAGGCTCCTCTGTCAATGGAATTATCCAAGCAAGAACACTGGAGTGGGTTGCCATTTCCTCCTTCAACAAAGAGATACTAAATATTTAAATGTATAAAACACAAATTTTAGAGGTAATTGTACTAAAAATTCAATAAAGGGGATCAACAATAGAATAAATCAAGCAAAAGAAAGGATTATCAAAATGAAAGATACAGAACTCTTATCAGAGAAGCAAAAAGAATGATAATATCTTAAGGGGGTTCAGGAATCACATCAAACAGGCCAATATATGTATATATGGGTCTCAGAAAGAGAAAAGACAGACAAAGAGGCAGAGAGCTTATTCAAAGAATTAATGGCTGAAAATTATCAAAGCCTGGGAAAGGAAATAGACATAAAAATCCAGAAAACCCAAAACTATCAAATAAGATAAAACTAGAGACTGACATCAAGACACAATGTAATTAAACTGTCAAAAACTAAAAACAAGGAGAGGATCTTAAAGCAGCAAGAAAAAGTTGATTTGGAATACTGCACCACCTTACCTGTCTCCTGTAAAAGAAACCTGTATGCAGCAAAAGAAGCAACACTTAGAACTGGACATGGAGCAGCAAACTAGTTCAAAATTGGGAAAGGAGTATGTCAAGGCTATATATTGTCACCCTGCTATTTAACTTATATGCAGAGTATATTATGTGAAATGCCTGGCTGGATGAATCATAACCTGGAATCAAGAGTGGCAGGAGAAATACCAAAAACCTCAGATATGCAAATAGTAACATTCTAATGGCAGAAAATGAAGAGGAAATAAAGAGCATCTTAATGAGGGTGAAAGAAGAGAGTGAAAAAGCTGGCTTAAAACTCAACATTCAAAAAACTGAAGATCATGGCATTGCTCCCATCACTTCATGGCAAATATATAGGGGAAAAAAATGAGAATAGTGGTAGATTTCATTTTCTTGGGCTCTACTGCAGACAGTGACTGCAGCTGTGAAACTAAGATGCTTGCTCCTTGGAAGAAAAGCTATAGCAAACCTAGACAGCATATTATAAAGCAGAGCCATCACTTTCCTGACAAAGGTCCATCTAGTTAAAGCTGTGGTTTTTCCAGTAGTCATGTATGGATGTGAGCGCTGGATCACAAAAAAAGACTGAGCACCAAAGAACTGATGCTTTTGAACTGTAGTTCTGGAGAGGACTCTTGAGAGTCCCTTTGACTGCAAGGAAATTGAATCAGTCAATTCTAAAGGAAATCGACCCTGAATATTCATTGGAAGGACTGATGCTGAAGCTCCAATACTTTGGCCACCTGGTGTGAAGAGCTGACTCTTTGGAAAAGATCCTGATGCTGGGAAAGATTCAGAGAGGAGGAGAAGGGGGCAACAGAGGATGAGATGGTTGGATGGCATCACTGACTCAATGGACATAAGTTTAAGCAAACTCAGGGGGTAGAGAAGGACTGGAAGCTTGGCGAGTTGCAGTCCATGGGGTGGCAAAGAGTCCGACATGATTAATGACTGAACAACAACAATACAAGGAAACCTCCATAAGACTTTTGGCAGACTTTTTAGCTGAAATTTGCATAGTGGGATAATATATTCAAAGTACTAAAAAAAAAGAAAATGAGAAAGAAATAAGAGTATAACAGAAGAGGGGAAAAAAAGCCATCTAACAAAGTTGACCTTTAGAATTAAATAATTTTATAAACAAAAGTTGAAAGACAGCATCAGTACATCAGCCTTACACAAAATGTTAATGGAAATTCTTCAATGAGAAATAAAAGGATTCTAATTAGTAACATGAAAAGTGGAAAGTATAAAACTCACTGCTGGAGCCAAGATGGCGGAGGAGTAGGACGGGGAGAACACTTTCTCCCCCACAAATTCATCAAAAGAGCATTTAAACATCGAGTAAATTCCACAAAACAGCTTCTGAATGCCGGCAGAGGACATCAGGCACCCAGAAAAGCAACCCAACTCTTCGAAAGGAGATAACCGAGCGGCGGGGAGGCGATAAGTCGCAGCATTGGCGCTCGCCTGGGAAGAGCAAATTGGCGCTCGGACCTGGGAAGAGCACAAAACGCAGGCCCAACTGAGTCTGCGCCTCTGAGGACTACCCGAGTGCCTGAACCTGAGCGGCTTGGACCTGGGAGGTGCATGCAGCCCAGGGCCAGCCTCGGATTGTTCCCGGCGGAACAACCTAGAGTCCGAGCAGTGTGGACAGGGAGGCTACACGCGCCGTGAGCGGGAGCAGACCCAGGGTGGCTGAGGCACTGCGAGCCCACGCCAGTGTTATTTGTTTGCAGCATCCCTCCCTCTCTCCTCACAGCGCGACTGAACAAGTAAGCCTAAAAAAAAAAAAAAAAAAAAAGTGTCCTCCACCGTGCCCTTTGAGTCAGGGCGGAAACCAGATACTGAAGAGACTAGCAAACAGAAGAAGATATAACAGAGGGAAACGCCTTGGAAGCTACAGGCAATAGATCAAAACCCTGTGGTTACTACAGACTACATAGGAAGGGGCCTATAGATCTTGAGAAATATAAATCTGACCAAGGAACTAGCCAAAAATGAACTGAAACCACAACACCCACAAAAAAAAAAAAAAAGTCCTAGATATATTTTTATTATTTTTACGATCATTCTTTCTTTTTTTTTTTAATTAAAAAAAATAAATTTTAAGTCCTCTATTGTTCCTTTAATTTTCACCTTTATATCCTAGTACTTTGCAAAAAAAAAAAAAAAAAAGACCCTATTTTTTTCTTCTTCAGCAAACTTCATATATATATATTTTATAATTTTTTGACCTTGTTTTTTTTTGTTTGTTTTTGTTTTTTCTTCTTTTCTTTAACATTGTATTTTTGAAATTCTAAACTCTACTCTAGATTTTTAATTTTCGCTTTTGGTATATGTTATCAATTTTGTACCTATAGTTTTTTTTTATATAATTTCTGTGACTTTTTTTTTTTTTTTTTCTTCTTCTCTGTTTCTTTCTCTTCTTCTTTTATATAACATTGTATATCTGAAATTCCAAACTTTACTCTAGATTTTTAATTTATGCTTTTTGGTATTTGATATCAATTTTGTACCTGTATTTTCCTTATAATTTTTGTGACATTGTTCGTATTTGTTTGTTTGTTTTCTCTCTTTATTTTTCTTCTTCTTTTTTTTTTTTTTTTTTAACATTGTATTTTTGAAATTCCAAACTCTACTCTAGATTTTTAATTTTTGCTTTCTGGTATTAGTTATCAATTTTGTACTCGTACTTTCTTTATAATTTTCGCGACCTTGTTTGTTTTTGTTTGTTCGTTTTTTCTCTCTTTCTTTTCCTTCTTCTTTTCTTTAACATCGTATTTTTGAAATTCCAAACTCTACTCTAGATTTTTAATTTTCGCTTTCTGGTATTAGTTATCAATTTTGTACCTGTACTTTCTCTATAATTTTCGCGACCTTGTTTGTTTTTGTTTGTTCGTTCTTTCTCTCTTTCTTTTCCATCTTCTTTTCTTTAACATCGTATTTTTGAAATTCCAAACTCTACTCTAGATTTTTAATTTTTGCTTTTATGTATTTGTTACCAATTTTGTACCTATAAGGACCCAATCTTCAGGACCCATTTTTCACTAGGGAGTGAGATTACTGGCTTGACTGCTCTCTCTCCCTTTGGACCCTCCTTTTTCTCCACCAGGTCGCCTGTGTCTCCTCCCTAACCCCTCTCTACTCTACCCAACTCTGTGAATTTCTGTGTGTTCCAGACGGTGGAGAACACTTAGGGAACTGATTACTGGCTGGAACTGTCTCCCTCCTTTTCATTCCCCCCTTTTATCCTTCTGGCCACCTCTGTTACCTTCCTCCTTCTTCTCTTCTCTGTATAACCCCGTGAACATCTCTGAGTGGTCCAGTTGTGGAGTGCACATAAGGAAGTGACTACTGGCTAGCCCACTCTCTCCACTATTGATTTACCTCATCTCATTTGGGTCACCTCTAACTCCCTCCTCCCTCTTCTCTTCTCCATGTAACCCTGTGAACCTCTCTGAGTGACCCTCACTGTAGAGAAACTTATCATCTTTAATGTAGATGTTTTATCAATGGTGCTGTATAGAAGGAGAAAGTTTTGAAACTACTGTAAAAATAAGACCGATAATCGGAAGCAGGAGACTTAAGTCCAAACCCTGACTCCAGGGAACTCCTGACTCCAAGGAACATTCATTGACAGGAGCTCATCAAATGCCTCCATACCGACACTGAATCCAAGCACCATACAAGGGCCAATAAGTTCCAGGGCAAGACATACCAAGCAAATTCTCCAGCAACAAAGGAACACAGCCCTGAGCTTCAAGATACAGGCTGCCCAAAGTCACCCCAAAACTATAGACATCTCATAACTCATTACTGGACATTTCATTGCACTCCAGAGAGAAGAAATACAGCTCCACCCACCAGAACACCGACACAAGCTTCCCTAACCAGGAAACCTTGACAAGCCACCTGTACAAACCCACACACAGTGAGGAAACGCCACAATAAAGAGAACTCCACAAACTGCCAGAATACAGAAAGGACACCCCAAACTCAGCAATTTAAACAAGATGAAGAGACAGAGGAATACTCAGCAGATAAAGGAACAGGATAAATGCCCACCAAACCAAACAAAAGAGGAAGAGATAGGGAATCTACCTGATAAAGAATTCCGAATAATGATAGTGAAATTGATCCAAAATCTTGAAACTAAAATGGAATCACAGATAAATAGCCTGGAGACAAGGATTGAGAAGATGCAAGAAAGGTTTAACAAGGACCTAGAAGAAATAAAAAAGAGTCAATACATAATGAATAATGCAATAAGTGAAATTAAAAACACTCTGGAGGCAACAAATAGTAGAATAACAGAGGCAGAAGACAGGATTAGTGAATTAGAAGATAGAATGGTAGAAATAAATGAATCCGAGAGGATAAAAGAAAAACGAATTAAAAGAAATGAGGACAATCTCAGAGACCTCCAGGACAATATTAAACGCTACAACATTCGAATCATAGGGGTTCCAGAAGAAGAAGACAAAAAGAAAGACCATGAGAAAATACTTGAGGAGATAATAGTGGAAAACTTCCCTAAAATGGGGAAGGAAATAATCACCCAAGTCCAAGAAACCCAGAGAGTACCAAACAGGATAAACCCAAGGAGAAACACCCCAAGACACATATTAATCAAATTAACAAAGATCAAACACAAAGAACAAATATTAAAAGCAGCAAGGGAAAAACAACAAATAACACACAAGGGAATTCCCATAAGGATAACAGCTGATCTTTCAATAGAAACTCTTCAAGCCAGGAGGGAATGGCAAGACATACTTAAAATGATGAAAGAAAATAACCTACAGCCCAGATTATTGTACCCAGCAAGGATCTCATTCAAGTATGAAGGAGAAATCAAAAGCTTTTCAGACAAGCAAAAGCTGAGAGAATTCTGCACCACCACACCAGCTCTCCAACAAATACTAAAGGATATTCTCTAGACAGGAAACACAAAAACGGTGTATAAACTCGAACCCAAAACAATAAAGTAAATGGCAACGGGAACATACTTATCAGTAATTACCTTAAATGTAAATGGGTTGAATGCCCCAACCAAAAGACAAAGACTGGCTGAATGGATACAAAAACAAGACCCCTACATATGTTGTCTACAAGAGACCCACCTCAAAACAGGGGACACATACAGACTGAAAGTGAAGGGCTGGAAAAAGATTTTCCATGCAAATAGGGACCAAAAGAAAGCAGGAGTAGCAATACTCATATCAGATAAAATAGACTTTAAAACAAAGGCTGTGAAAAGAGACAAAGAAGGTCACTACATAATGATCAAAGGATCAATCCAAGAAGAAGAGATAACAATTATAAATATATATGCACCCAACACGGGAGCACCACAGTACGTAAGACAAATGCTAACAAGTATGAAAGGAGAAATTAACAATAACACAATAATAGTGGGAGACTTTAATACCCCACTTACACCTATGGATAGATCAACTAAACAGAAAATTAACAAGGAAACACAAACTTTAAACGATACAATAGACCAGTTAGACCTAATTGATATCTATAGGTCATTTCATCCCAAAACAATGAATTTCACCTTTTTCTCAAGCGCACATGGAACCTTCTCCAGGATAGATCACATCCTGGGCCATAAAGCTAGCCTTGGTAAATTCAAAAAAATAGAAATCATTCCAAGCATTTTTTCTGACCACAATGCAGTAAGATTAGATCTCAATTACAGGAGAAAAACTATTAAAAATTCCAACATATGGAGGCTGAACAACACGCTGCTGAATAACCAACAAATCACAGAAGAAATCAAAAAAGAAATCAAAATTTGCATAGAAACGAATGAAAATGAAAACACAACAACCCAAAACCTGTGGGACACGGTAAAAGCAGTCCTAAGGGGAAAGTTCATAGCAATACAGGCACACCTCAAGAAACAAGAAAAAAGTCAAATAAATAACCTAACTCTACACCTAAAGCAACTAGAAAAGGAAGAAATGAAGAACCCCAGGGTTAGTAGAAGGAAAGAAATCTTAAAAATTAGAGCAGAAATAAATGCAAAAGAAACAAAAGAGACCATAGCAAAAATCAACAAAACCAAAAGCTGGTTCTTTGAAAGGATAAATAAAATTGACAAACCATTAGCCAGACTCATCAAGAAACAAAGGGAGAAAAATCAAATCAACAAAATTAGAAACGAAAATGGAGAGATCACAACAGACAACACAGAAATACAAAGGATCATAAGAGACTACTATCAACAATTATATGCCAATAAAATGGACAACGTGGAAGAAATGGACAAATTCTTAGAAAAGTACAACTTTCCAAAACTGGACCAGGAAGAAATAGAAAATCTTAACAGACCCATCACAACCATGGAAATTGAAACTGTAATCAAAAATCTTTCAGCAAACAAAAGCCCCGGTCCAGACAGCTTCACAGCTGAATTCTACCAAAAATTTAGAGAAGAGCTAACACCTATCCTGCTCAAACTCTTCCAGAAAATTGCAGAGGAAGGTAAACTTCCAAACTCATTCTATGAGGCCACCATCACCCTAATACCAAAACCTGACAAAGATCCCACAAAAAAAGAAAACTACAGGCCAATATCACTGATGAACATAGATGCAAAAATCCTTAACAAAATTCTAGCAATCAGAATCCAACAACACATTAAAAAGATCATACATCATGATCAAGTGGGCTTTATCCCAGGGATGCAAGGATTCTTCAATATCCGCAAATCAATCAATGTAATACACCACATTAACAAATTGAAAAATAAAAACCATATGATTATCTCAATAGATGCAGAGAAAGCCTTTGACAAAATTCAACATCCATTTATGATAAAAACTCTCCAGAAAGCAGGAATAGAAGGAACATACCTCAACATAATAAAAGCTATATATGACAAACCCACAGCGAACATTATCCTCAATGGTGAAAAATTGAAAGCATTTCCTCTAAAGTCAGGAACAAGACAAGGGTGCCCACTTTCACCATTACTATTCAACATAGTATTGGAAGTTTTGGCCACAGCAATCAGAGCAGAAAAAGAAATAAAAGGAATCCAAATTGGAAAAGAAGAAGTAAAACTCTCACTATTTGCAGATGACATGATCCTCTACATAGAAAACCCTAAAGAGTCCACCAGAAAATTACTAGAAATAATCAATGATTACAGTAAAGTTGCAGGATATAAAATCAACACACAGAAATCCCTTGCATTCCTATACACTAATAATGAGAAAACAGAAAGAGAAATTAAGGAAACAATTCCATTCACCATTGCAACGGAAAGAATAAAATACTTAGGAATATATCTACCTAAAGAAACTAAAGACCTATATCTAGAAAACTATAAAACACTGGTGAAAGAAATCAAAGAGGACACTAATAGATGGAGAAATATACCATGTTCATGGATAGGAAGAATCAATATAGTGAAAATGAGTATACTACCCAAAGCAATTTATAGATTCAACGCAATCCCTATCAAGCTACCAACAGTATTCTTCACAGAGCTAGAACAAATAATTTCACAATTTATATGGAAATACAAAAAACCTCGAATAGCCAAAGCGATCTTGAGAAAGAAGAATGGAGCTGGAGGAATCAACCTACCTGACTTCAGGCTCTACTACAAAGCCACAGTTATCAAGACAGTATGGTACTGGCACAAAGACAGAAATATGGATCAATGGAATAAAATAGAAAGCCCAGAGATAAATCCACGCACATATGGACACCTTATCTTCGACAAAGGAGGCAAGAATATACAATGGATTAAAGACAATCTCTTCAACAAGTGGTGCTGGGAAATCTGGTCAACCACTTGTAAAAGAATGAAACTGGACCACTTTCTAACACCATACACAAAAATAAACTCAAAATGGATTAAAGATCTAAACGTAAGACCAGATACTATAAAACTCCTAGAGGAGAACATAGGCAAAACACTCTCCGACATATATCACAGCAGGATCCTCTATGACCCACCTCCCAGAATAATGGAAATAAAAGCAAAAATAAACAAATGGGACCTAATTAACCTTAAAAGCTTCTGCACATCAAAGGAAACTATTAGCAAGGTGAAAAGACAGCCTTCAGAATGGGAGAAAATAATAGCAAATGAAGCAACCGACAAACAACTAATCTCAAAAATATACAAGCAACTCCTACAGCTCAACTCCAGAAAAATAAACGACCCAATCAAAAAATGGGCCAAAGAACTAAATAGACATTTCTCCAAAAAAGACATACAGATGGCTAACAAACACATGAAAAGATGCTCAACATCACTCATTATCAGAGAAATGCAAATCAAAACCACTATGAGGTACCATTTCACACCAGTCAGAATGGCTGCGATCCAAAAGTCTACAAATAATAAATGCTGGAGAGGGTGTGGAGAAAAGGGAACCCTCTTACACTGTTGGTGGGAATGCAAACTAGTACAGCCACTATGGAGAACAGTGTGGAGATTCCTTAAAAAACTGGAAATAGAACTGCCTTATGATCCAGCAATCCCACTGCTGGGCATACACACTGAGAAAACCAGAAGGGAAAGAGACACGTGTACCCCAATGTTCATCGCAGCACTGTTTATAATAGCCAAGACATGGAAGCAACCTAGATGTCCATCAGCAGATGAATGGATAAGAAAGCTGTGGTACATATACACAATGGAGTATTACTCAGCCATTAAAAAGAATACATTTGAATCAGTTCTAATGAGGTGGATGAAACTGGAGCCTATTATACAGAGTGAAGTAAGCCAGAAGGAAAAACATAAATACAGTATACTAACGCATATATATGGAATTTAGAAAGATGGTAACAATAACCCGGTGTACGAGACAGCAAAAGAGACACTGATGTATAGAACAGTCTTATGGACTCTGTGGGAGAGGGAGAGGGTGGGAAGATTTGGGAGAATGGCAATGAAACATGTAAAATATCATGTAGGAAACGAGTTGCCAGTCCAGATTCGATGCATGATGCTGGATGCTTGGGGCTGGTGCACTGGGACGGCCCAGAGGGATGGTATGGGGAGGGAGGAGGGAGGAGGGTTCGGGATGGGGAACACATGTATACCTGTGGCGGATTCATTTTGATATTTGGCAAAACTAATACAATTATGTAAAGTTTAAAAATAAAATAAAATTAGAGGAAAAAAAAAAAAATAAAAGCAAAAAAAAAAAAAAAAAACTCACTGCTAAAGCAAATATGTATTTAAATTCAGACAATGACACCATCCTTATGGCAGAAAGCAAAGAAGAACAAAAGAGCCTCTTGATTAAAGTAAAGAGAAGAGTGAAAAAGTTGGCTTAAAATTCAACATTCAGAAAACTAAGATCATGGCTTCTGGTCGCATCACATCACTTGATGGCAAAAAGATGGGAAAGCAGTGAGAGACTTTATTTTTGGGAGCTCCAAAATCACTGCAGATGGTGACTGCAGCCATGAAATTAAAAGACGCTTGTTCCTCGGAAGAAAAGCTATGACAAACCTAGATAGCATATTAAAAAGCAGAGACATTACTTTGCCAACAAAGGTCCGTCTAGTCAAAGATATGGTTTTTCCAGCAGTCATGTATGGATGTGAGAGTTGGACTATAAAGAAAGCTGAGCACCTAAGAATTGATGCTTTTGAACTGTGGTGTTGGAAAAGACTCTTGAGAGTCCCTTAGACTGCAAGGAGATCCAACCAGTCCATCCTAAAGGAGATCAGTCCTGGGTGTTCACTGGAAGGACTGATGTTGAAGCTGAAACTCCAATACTTTGGCCACCTTCTGTGAAGACCTGACTCATTGGAAAAGACCCTAATGCCGGGTAAGATTGAGGGCAGGAGGAGAAGGGGATAACAGAGGATGAAATGGTTGGATGGTATCACCGACTAAATGGACATGAGTTTGAGTAAATTCTGGGAGTTGGTGATGGACAGGGCGGCCTAGTGTGCTGCAGTCTATGGGGTTGCAAAGAGTTGGACATGACTGAGCGACTGAACTGAACTGAACTCCAATGTTATAATGAAGTGAAAAGTGAAAGTGAAGTCACTCAGTCGTGTCCGACTCTTTGTGACCCCACGTACTGTAGCCTACCAGGCTTCTCCGTCCATGGGATTTTCCAGACAAGAGTACTGGAGTGGGTTGCCATTTCCTTCTCCAGGGGATCCTCCCAACCCAGGGATCGAACCCAGTCTCGCACATTGCAGGCAGATGCTTTTACCGTCTGAGCCAGGGAAGTCCCTATAATGGTTGTGGGTAAATAGCTTATTACTATAGTATGAATATTAAAGATAAAAGTGTTAAAAATAATTAACAATTTGTTAGTGGAAATATGTAAATTGGGACAAAAACATAAAATGTAGGGGAAGAGTTTCAAAACAGAACATTTATACACCAAGTCAAGTTGTTCCAGCTTAAAACAGACTATACACATAAATTATTTTTTGTAAGGCTTATGACACCATAAGGCAAAAGCCTAGAGTAGATATACAAAATACAAAGAAAAAGGAATCAAAGTATACCATTACATAAAATCATCAAATTATGAATAAGAGATTAAAAAAAAATAAATTACAAAGGAGCCAGACAATAATTAAGAAAATGACAATCATAGGTACACACTTTTCAGTAATTGCTTTAATTATATTTAGGTCAAGTTCTCCAATCAAGACATAGAGTGGTTGAATAAATTAAAAAAAAAAAAAGAACCAACTTTATAGTGCCTACAAGAAACTCACTTCAGCTTCAAGGGCACACAAATAAAAAGATTTAAAAAAAAAAAGGATATTCCGTGTAAATGGAAACCACTAGATGATTCCACTAGAAAATTGTTACTACTGTTAATTCAGTAAAGTTTCAGGATATAAGTCAATATAAAATAGCAATTATATTTCTATACACTAAAAAAAAGTATCAAAAAGAAAGACTAAGAACACAATTTCATTAAAAGTATCACAAATAATTAAACAAAAATAAGTTTAGCCAAGGAGGTAAAAGATCTGTATCCTATAAATTATAAAATGTTGATGAAAGAAATCAAAGAAGCTACAAATAAATGGAAAGATATTCCATACTCATGAATTAGAAAAATTAATATTTTTTAAAATGTCCATATTACCCTAAGCAATCTACAAATTTAATTCCTATTAAAATTCCATATTTTTCACAAAAAGAGAAAAATCAATCCTAAAATCCATGTCAGTCCACAAATGACCCCAAATAGCCAAAGTAGTCTTGAGAAAGTAGAACAAATCTGGAGCCTATACTTTCTGATTTTTAAACAATATTTTAAAGCTATAATAATCAAAAGGATAGGTAATGGCATAAAAACAGACTCATAGATTAACAGAACAGAGAACCAAAAATTAAACTCATGCATATATGGTCAACTACTTTACCATAAAGAACCAAGAACATATATACAATGGGGAAGAATAGTCTCTTCATAATTGGTATTGTGAAAATTAAATACCTACAAAAATAGAATAAAACTGGACCCCTATTTAAATCACACACAAAAATCTAATCAAATGGATTAAAGACTTAAACATAAGACTTAAAACTAAAACTTCTGGAAGAAAACACAAAGTAGGCTCCTTCATATTGTACTTGGCAATGATTTATTTGGAGGGTGGGGGTGGGTTTGACACAAAAGTAAAGGCAACACAAGTGAAAATTGTTGCAACTACATCAGAATAAAAAGTTCTGCACAAAAAATTACAAAATGAAAAGTCAATCTATGGAATAGGAGAAAATATCCATAAACCAGTATATCCATTAAGGAATGAGTATCTAACATACATAAGGAATGCATACAACTCAATGCTAAGTCACTTCAGTCATGTCCGACTCTGTGCGACCCCACAGACGGCAGCCCACCAGGCTCCCTTGTCCCTGGGATTCTCCAGGCAAGAACACTGGAGTGGGTTGCCATTTCCTTCTCCAGTGCATGAAACTGAAAAGTGAAAGTGAAGTCGCTCAATCGTATGCGACTCTTAGCAACCCCACGAACTGCAGCCTACCAGGCTCCTCCATCCATGGGATTTTCCAGGCAAGAGTACTGGAGTGGGGTGCCATTGTCTTCTCCATACAACTCAATAGTAGAAAAACAATCCCAAAATGGGCAAAGAAAAGTGAACAGACATTTTTCCATAGAAGGCATACATGAAAAACGCTCAATATCACTAATCATCAGGTAAATGCAAATCAAAGCCATAATGAAATGTCACCTTACACCTGAACAAAATGACTATTAAAGAAATAAATATAAATACTGGTGAGAATGCAGAGAAAAGACAAACCTTGTACACATGATAAGAATGCCAACTTGACCAGCCACTATGGAAAAAAATATGGAGAATCTTCAAAAAATTAAAAATAGAAACCATACGATCCAGTAGTACCACTTTTGAATATATATACATATATATACACACACACACACACACAAAGATAATGAAATCACTATTGTGATGATGTATCTGTACTCCCATGTTCATTGATGTGTTATTCACAACACCCAAACATCATCTAAGTGTTTGTCTGCCAGCCAATGAATGGAAAAAGTAAAGGTGACATATATTTGCTTAGCAGCTGCAGCAGCATACACACAAGGGAATATTATCTACCCTTAGAAAAAGAAGAACATCCTGCCATTTGTGATAACATGAATGAAACTTCAGGCCATTATTCTAATTGAAATATCTCAGAGTAATATATGCTATTGACACTTGAACAACATGGGTTTGAACTGTGCTTATCCATTCATAAATTTTTTTTTCAATAACTGTTAAGTACTACATAGTCTGTGGTTGGTTGACTCTATAAATGTTGAATCACTGATGTGGATGGACAATTACAAAGTGATACTTAGATTTTTGACTTAGATTTTGGTAGGAGTCTGAGTTCCTAACCCCTGCATTTTTCCAGAGTCAAATGTATGGTATTGTATCACTCAGATACCTAAAAAAAAGTCAAACTTACAGAAAAAGAGAGTAAATTCGTGGTTGCCAGGGTGGGGATTTGGGAGTATAAGAAACAGACAGATGCTGGTTAAAGGATACAAACTTTCAGTTAAAAATAAAGTCTGAGGATCTAATGCATAGGATAGGAATTATTCTTGACGGTACTATATTCCTAAAGTGAAATTATCTAAAATGACAGAACTACGGATTTTCACAAAAAATAAGAAAACTAAAAGAAAACAAGTAAATATGTGAGCTTAAGGATGGATAAATAAAATCAGTGGTGGGAACACTTTCACAATGTATCCATATGTAAAATAGCTTATTTTAATATATTACAATTTACCAACCACACCTTAATAAAGTTGAAAAAAACAAATATACAGATCTATTAAAAAAAAAAATCCCCGAGTTGGGAAGATCCCCTGGAGAATGGAACAGCTATGCACTCCAGTATTCTTGCCTAGAGAATTCCATAGAGAGAAAAATATAGGAATATATTTACCCTTGTGTGAGGATATATATATATATATATATATATATATATATATATATACCACACACACACATATATATATATATATATATATATACCAATACAAATATGTACATATAAAGCAGGTACAAGGTATGTTGAACCATAGACAAGCATATATATTAGCTGTCTATTTTCAATCTGTATGATGTGCAAACATAATGAACAAAGCTTTTAATAATATTAAAACTTGAATAAATTAAACTTGATATTACAGAAGGGAAGCAAACAAAGGAAGTCCTCTTGCAAAACAGAAATCTAGGCTAGGAAATAAATTATTTAATTTTATTTGGAATCACAATGACAATAATCTTTAAATTTTTATTATATTTGGTTACAATTTAATTCATATTTTAATTAAAATAAAGTAGATTTGCTTTCCAATATAGTTCAATTCCCAGTATAAGTTCTTATTAGACTATATGTTTACAAAAGAGTAGAGCTCACAAGGAAACTATATTGAGACATATCCCTCTGAAATGACATGCCATACAGAGCATGAGGGAAAAAGCTTATAGAATATTAACAATCAGGGGACCATGTAAATATGATAAAAATATCACTAAATCAATTGGTTACTAGTTCAGCAGTGCAGTTCACTCACTCAGTCATGTCTGACTCTTTGTGACCCCATGGGCTGCAGCGGGCGAGGCTTCCCTATCCATCACCAACTCTCAGAGCTTACTCAAACTCATGTCCATTGAATCCGTGATGCTATCCAACCGTCTTGTTCTCTGTCGGCCCCTTCTCCTGCCTTCAGTCTTTCCCAGCATTAGGGTCTTTTCCAATGAGTCAGTTCTTTGCATCCGGTGGCCAAAGTATTGGAGATTCAGCATCAGTCTTTTCAATGAATATTCAGGACTGATTGCCTTTAGGATTAACTGGTTTGATTTCCTTGCAGTCCAAGGGACTCTTAAGAGTCTTCTCCAACACCAGAACTCAAAAACATCAATTCTTCAGTGCTCAGCTTTCTTTATGGCCCAGCTCTCACATCCATATATGACTACTGGAAATACCATAGCTCTGACTAGATGTTGTTGGTAAAGTAATGTCTGTACTTTTTAATATGCTGTCTAGGTTGGTCACAGCTTTTCTTCCAAGGAGCAAGCATCTTTTAATTTCATGGCTGCAGCCATCATCTGCAGTAATGTTGGAACAAAAAATAAATAAATAAATAAAATAAAGTCTGTCACTCTTTCGATTGCTTCCCCATCTATTTGCCATGAAATGATGAGACCAGATGCCATGATCTTTGTTTTCTGAATACTGAGTTTTAAGCCAGCTTTTTCATTCTCCTCTTTCACTTTCATCAAGAGGCTCTCTAGTTCCTCTTCACTTTCTGCCATAAGGGTGGTGTCATCTTCATATCTGAGGTTATTAATATTTCTCTCAGCAATCTTGATCCTAGCTTGTGCTTCATCCAGCCCAGTATTTTATATGATGTACTCTGTATTTATATATATTACACATATATATTAAATATATATATATATACATATAATGTGCATATATATTAAATAATCAGGGTGACAATATAAAGTCTTAATATACTCATTTCCCAATTTGGAACCAGTCCACTGTTACTTGTCCAGTTCTAACTGTTGCTTCTTGACCTGCATACAGATTTCTCAGGAGACAGGTAAGGTGGTCTGGTATTTCCATCTCTTGAAGGTTACTAGTTAGATAATTGCTTAAGTACATAACAATCCTTTCCTATCCATAAAAGAAAATAAGACTTTTCATAACCATAGATGGAAAACTATGGTTGTTATCAACCATTTTATTGGTTAACTTATTCTGAAAATTAGTAGTTTCCATCTGTGGCTTGATATTGAAAACACCTGAGATTTGAAAATACTCATACTTGGGTGCTACTTTCAGAATATTATATAATTGGTCTGCTATGTAGTTTGACCAATGGATTTTAAAAGTTCTCCAAAGTATTCCAATGTACACTGAGGATTAAGCAATATTGCTCTAAACAAATTTCGTATTGATCAGCCACCGGTTATAATGAATGCATTCACTTATTTGGCTAAAAGCATCAGATTGCCTAGTCAGCACTTTTTCCTATGACTTTCTCAAAATTAGAGTGCTTACAGCAAATTACAATTTACAAACTATGTTTTATTCTTATTATTATAATTTTTAAAAATGTAAGAAAGTATGTTATCACAATAATGTCTCAGATTTTATTCAATCTTCAGTTCTCACTGATATTTTAAGTTATTCTTTTTGGCAATTTAGTTCTTTTTGATATTACAAATTGAAAAACTAGCCTCTTTATCCACTGTATATGGATAAAACATATGCAGTGGTTCTGGAGAATATATAATGAGGATAAAACTCTGTATCATGTATATATGTTTATTTATATATATATATTTATTATATATAGATATACTTAGCCTATATATAGGTACACAGTCTAGAATTTGTATTTGTACTGACAAAATGTCTACAAACCTCTTAGACTGATACTTTAGAAAATGAAAGATCTGAACACTATTAAGTTGTTTATCTTGTTAGTTTATTAACATCAAAAGCTATAGCCCAATTCCTAAGTGACATATCATAATTTTCCAAAATATCCTAAACTTTTACTGTCTCTGTAATAGTCTAGAGTTTTCCCTCTGCCTGATTTCAGTTTATTGTCTCATCCTTTAATAGTACACAACTTAAAAACAAGTTCAGATGTCTTTCCTTCAAGAATTCTCCCTGAATCTCATTCAAAAAAAATCTTCATCTTGCTTTGGAAACCACAGCGTTTAAAATTTTTCTGCTGCTACTGCTGCTGCTAAGTCGCTTCAGTCGTGTCCAACTCTGTGCGACCCCAGAGACGGCAGCCCACCAGGCTACCCCGTCCCTGGGATTCTCCAGGCAAGAACACTGGAGTGGGTTGCCATTTCCTTCTCCAATGCATGAAAGTGAAAAGTGAAAGGGAAATCACTCAATCGTGTCCGACCTTCAGCTACCCTATGGACTGCAGCCTACCAGGCTCCTTCATCCGTGGGATTTTCCAGGCAAGAGTACTGGAGTGGGATGCCATTGCCTTCTCCAAAATTTTTCTACTTTGTGCTTATTATTTTCTACCTTCTGTTGTATTTTCTCTGCTCATGTAATACATGGACCCTCTTATATACTTATTTAATAAATCATAAATAGTTTAACTGTTTTCTCCTAATATTTCAAAACATTTTTTTACCTTCACTCAATAGCTACTTGGTTTACGAGTTTTAAACCATGAATAATGTTAATTTATTTGGTGTAGAAAATTACTACTTAAATCTTTGTACAAAACAAAAGCCACTCTCAATGCTTGGTAAGTATTTAAAGCTCCATACAGAATTATATCAATTTACTGTTAAATATTAAGGCAATTATAGGAGATCTGTTGTCACTGAATAATTCTATTATAAAAACACACTTTAAATAGTATAGTAAAAATGTAAAAAACTTCTTCAATAAGCACAGATTTCCAAAGGACTAAATATATGTAGACAAATACATTTCATCACAGTATGAAAGTGTGTTAACAGAAACACTGAATTAATTTATTTAAAAATGTCTATATCCTTATATCAATTGTGTGGTTCATTCAAATGGTCTCAAAAATATTCAGTGCTTATTTTGAGCTATTTCTCATGACTAGCTTAAGTTTTTTTCATTGACTAGAATCATTTTTATTGCCACAATATCCTTTCTGTAGCATTGAAGTTCAAAGGGGATTTTTTAATAAGCCAGTTAAAGTTCCTCAAATGATTCTTTTTGCATAATCTCCCAACTTTTACCCTGTTTACAGTCACTGTGGGCTTGAGTAATTCCACATATATCTCAGTCTCCATAACTTCAATGATTTCAGTTTTTTTTTTTTATTCTAGCCTTCTTTCTCTGCTTTTTATTATTTACTTTCTTTGCTTCTTTTAAAAGTATTTACAATAGATGACTTTATAATCCTCTACTTTCCTATTCAGCTACTTCCTAGAATCTTTCTAGCATTATCATTTATAGCCAAATTGAAACTCCTAAGACCTGTATACAAGCACACTCTAATTATTCTTTGACATGATGTATAATGTCAATTTACGGAGGTAATTTAGTAACATTATAGCCCCATGACATCATGGAACAATTTTCTAATAACATCAAATTCTTATAAAATCCTAGCAAAATTTTACTATCTTCTATAAAATAGTAGCATATGGTACAGTTTTATGTTTAATGAGGGATATCTTTTATTGATAACCTTGAAGTTACTACTCATATCACAACAATACTTGTAACCAAAGGCAGAGAAAGCAGATTAAAAAATTATTTTTTAAAATATAAATTTATTTATTAGAACTGGAGACTAATTACTTTACAATATTGTATTGGTTTTGCCATACATCAACATGAATCTGTCACAGGTGTACATGTGTTCCCCATCATGAATCCCCCTCCTAACTCCCTCCCCATCCCATCCTTCTGGGTCATCCTTGTGCACCAGCCCCGAGCATTCTGTATCATGCATTGAACCTGGACTAGCAATTTATTTCACATATGATAATATACATGTTTCAATGCCATTCTCCCAAATCATCCCACCTTTGCCCTCTCCCACAGAGTACAAAAGACTGTTCTATCCATCTGTGTCTCTTTTACTATCTCGCATACAGGGTTATCATTACCATCTTTCTAAATTCCATATATATAAGTTATTATACTGTGTTGGTGTTTTTCTTTCTGGCTTATTTCACTCTGTATAATAGGCTTCAGTTTCATCCACCTCATTAGAATGGATTCAAAAGCATTCTTTTTTTTTTTTTTTTAAACTTTTTAATGGCTGAGTAATACTCCATTGTGTATATATACCACAGCTTTCTCATTCATTCGTCTGCTGATGGACATCTAGGTTGCTTCCATGCCCTGGCTATTATAAACAGTGCTTCGATGAACATTGGGGTACACGTGTCTCTTGTGAGTGAGAAAGCAACATTTCCACAAAAATGGAATCCCTGGTATAAACAATAACAGGAAGGAGGAAATCAGCAGGGGGCATATATGAAAATAACATGTATTATGAGGATTAGACATTAAAAATACAAACACGTAAAACATTTTTGCCAAGAAATTGATTCTGAGAAATTACTATGAGAAATCAGATTCTCACAGTGATTCTAATACATGGAAAGCATCGTTTTAGCACTAAATAATATGGCAAAATTAGCCAAGATCTTGTCAAGAAAAGAAGAAAAACCAATGCAAAATATGCAACAGTTAGATCCTAACTTTGTTTCAGTTCAGTTCAGTTGCTCAGTCGTGTCCGACTCTTTGTGACCCCATGAATCACAGCACACCAGGCCTCCCTGTCCATCATCAACTCCCAGAGTTCACTCAAACTTATGTTCATTGAGGCGGTGATGCCGTCTAGCCATCTCATCCTCTGTCGTCCCCTTCTCCTCCTGCCCCCAATCCCTCCCAGCATCAGAGTCTTTTCCAATGAGTCAACTCTTCACATGAGGTGGCCAAAGTACTGGAGTTTCAGCTTTAGCATCATTCCTTACAAAGAAATCCCAGGGCTGATCTCCTTTAGAATGGACTGGTTGAATCTCCTTGCAGTCCAAGGGACTCTCAAGAGTCTTCTCCAACACCACACTTCAAAAGCATTAATTCTTCAGCGCTCAGCTTTCTTCACAGTTCAACTCTCACATCCATACATGACCACTGGAAAAACTATAGCCTTGACTAAACGGACCTTTGTTGACAAAGTAATGTCTCTGCTTTTGAATATGCTATCTAGGTTGGTCATAACTATTCTTCTGAGGAGTAAGCGTCTTTTAATTTCATGGCTGCAGTCACCATCTGTAGTGATTTTGGAGCCCTTTATAAATCTTGCTGAGAATATGGAGACCCCAAAATCACAAGCCCTATTCTATGAGGTATTACTTTCGTCGGCACAAAGTAAATTTTCAGGTCAGGCTTATTCTATAAATCATGAATTGATACTTCTTTCAGTTGCAATGAGAGAACTTTAACAATATCTTAAGCAAGAGTTGAAATTTGTTCTCTCATATAATTTAAACATAAAATTTCAAAAACAATTTTAAATACAGATGATTTTAGGGATTGAAACAATATTATCTGGGGTCTCTCTCTCCATCTTTTAGATTAACTCACTCCGGGTAGTAAGCATCAAAGCCACCAGCAATCCAAAGTTCACATTTTCTTGAAATAGCTCCGTAATATGGGGCCCCTCCTCTCTGAAATGTGTCCGCTTCCCAGATTCAACTCCATTTGATCAGCTTAAATCACACTGAACCAGTCACTGTGATCAAAAGGAAGAGTAAATTGAGTACATGTCATTCAAAGGTTTACAAATATTTTCACCAAAGGAAAGGATGGGATTCCAGGTAAGCATAAAATAAAATCAAACAAATAAATGTCTGTCATAGGCCTGACTCTCATTATTTCTATGAATATTAGTTAGCACATCTGATTAAATAAAAATTGCTTTCTTACACACTGCTATATTTAAAATGGATGCCCAATAAGAACTGTACAGCACATGGAGCTCTGCTCATTGTTATGCATCAGCCGGATTGGGAGGGGAGTCTGGGGGAGAATAGATACATGAATCTGAGCTACCAGGGTCTGGTGGCTCACATTGGTAAGGAATTCGTCTGCAGGGGACTCAGGTTTGATCTCTGGATGGGGAAGATCCCCTGGAGAAGGGAATGGCAACCCTCTCCAGTATTCTTGCCTGGAGAATCCCATGGACAGAGGAGCCTGGCAGGCTACAGTCCATAAGGTAGAAAAGAGTTGGACAGACTGAATGACTAACACTTTCACTTTCAGATATATATATTTGTATGGCTGAGTCCCTTTGCTGTTCACCTGAAACTATCACAACATTGTTAATCATAAGCTATATTCCAATATAAAAAAAAAATTTAAGTGCTTTAAAATACAAGTGCCCCTCCAATACAAAAAAAATGTTTTAAGTGTTTTAAAATACAAGAAGCACAAATACAACAACCACACAAATGATATTTTTCCTTCACATTGCTAAAATCAATGGATCAATTTCTTTAACCACATTTCAAATCAATCATAATAGAGAAATATAGATGTATTTTAAAACCATGTTAGAATTTTTATCTTTATTTCTACTTTACCGCATAATTTTCTCCATAAATGAATATACTTTATTTCACTTGAGGCCAGCTTTTATAACATCAAAGAATATCAACAGTTTTAGCATTTTCTCTCCTTGTTTGGTCTAAAAAATTATAAACTGTTTTTTGATGTTCTGCAGTGTGTCTTACTTTCACTTATAGATTTCTGGCTCTTACATTTCCAGAGATGTAGGGGAAAAAAAACTGCAGCTTTGTTTTCATCATTATCCCAACTTCTATTCTTGATTGGTGCAGTTGCCCTACAAAAGAATGTAGGGCATAATTGTTTAGAATTCGTTTGATAGATAATTCATCCAATCAAATCATATTATTTCAAATAGTGTCAAACCAATATTGCCTTACATATGAGTAGTTCTTTGCAGTTGAGAACATGAGTTGACGATATACATTAAAACAAACCATATAGCAAAATAGTTTAAAGATAAACACTGAAGTTAGTCTGTTGGGATCAAATCCAAATCTACAGGCTTTTGGTAGTATAGCACATTCAAGTGATATTGTTAACATTTGTTTAGTATTCTAACTTATGATATCATTACTTGATCCATAATTTAAAATAAGACTTAATTAATTAATTGTTAATTAATTATTAAATTACTTAAAATAAAATACTTAAAATAAAATACATAATAAAAAATAAAATTCTATTTCAGCTGCAGTTGACCCTTGAGTATAAAGGGTTTAAACTGCCCAGGTATGTTTAGGATTTTTTTTTTTTTAAATAAACATGGTATTACATTTTATATGGATGGGATGTGGAAACTCAGAACACAGGGCCAACTATAAGACTTTAGCATTCATAAATTTTAATATGCACAGTAGGTTCTGAAATCAATCACCCTAAGGATACTGAGGGAGAATTATACTTTACTTGGACTTTTTGATGAGGGGAGTTAAATAAAACTCTACATTGTTTAACAGTCACCTGTAATTTAAATAAAAATTTTCTGGGCTACAAAATCACTGCAGATGGTGATTGCAGCCATGAAATTAAAAGACACTTACTCCAAGGAAGGAAAGTTATGACCGACCTAGATAGTATATTAAAAAGGAGAGACTGTTTGTCAACAAAGATCCATCTAGTCAAGGCAATGGTTTTTCCAGTGGTCATGTATGGATGTGAGAGTTGGACCATAAAGAAAGCTGAGTGCTGAAGAATCAGTGCTTTTGAACTGTGGTGTTGGATAAGACTCTTGAGAGTCCCTTGGACTGCAAGGAGATCCAACCAGTCCATCCTAAAGGAGATCAGTCCTGGGTGTTCATTGGAAGGACCAATGTTGAAGCTGAAACTCCAATACTTCGGCCACCTGATGTGAAGAGCTAACTCACTGGAAAAGACCCTGATGCTGGGAAAGATTGAGGGCAGGAGGAAAAGGGGACAACAGAGGATGAGATGGTTGAATGGCATCACTGACTCAATGTACAAGGGTTTGGGTGGAATCTGGGAGTAGGTGATGGACAGGGAGGCCTGGCGTGCTGCAGTTCATGGGGTCTCAAAGAGTCAGACACGACTGAGCAACTGAACTGAACTGAATAATTTTAAAATATTAACATTTATCTAAAACAATTTTTGTCTTTAGAATTTAAAAAATATTTAAAATGTCTCATGAAAATCTAGATTTCCAACAGATGTTAATTACGTTTTCTTAAAAAATTGCAAAGACTTAAAACCATAGATATTGCTTTTAAATAAATAAGAATACAAGACAAAGAAAAGCAAAAAAGCAAAATGGCTGTCTGAGGAGGCCTTACAAATAGCTGTGAAAAGACGAGAAATGAAAAGAAAAGGAGAAAAGAAAAGATATACCCATTTGAATGCAGAGTTCTAAAGAATAGCAAGGAGAGATAAGAAAGCCTTCCTCAGCGATCAATGCAAAGAAATAGAGGAAAACAATAGGATGGGCAAGACTAGAGATCTCTTCAAGAAAATTAAAGATACCAAGGGAACATTTCATGCAAAGATAGGCTCAATAAAGGACAGAAATGGTAGGGACCTAACAGAAGCAGAAATTATTAAGAAGAGGTGGCAAGAATACACAGAAGAACTGCAAAAGAAAGATCTTCACCACCCAGAAAATAATGATGGTGTGATCACTCACCTAGAGCCAGACATCCTGGAATGTGAAGTCAAGTGGGCATTAGGAAGCATCACTATGAACAAAGCCAGTGGAGGTGATGGGATTCCAGTTGAGCTATTTCAAATCCTGAAAGATGATGCTGTGAAAGTGCTGCACTCAATACGCCAGCAAATTTCGACAACTCAGCAGTGGCCACAGGACTGGAAAAGGTCAGTTTTCACCCCAATCCCAAAGAAAAGCAATGCCAAAGAATGCTCAAACTATTGCATAATTTCACTCATCTCACACGCTAGTAAAGTAATGCTCAAAATTCTCCAAGCAAGGCTTCAGCAATATGTGAACCAAGAACTTCCAGACGTTCAAGCTGGTTTCAGAAAAGGCAGAGGAACCAGAGATCAAATTGCCAGGATCCACTGGATCATGGAAAAAGCGAGAGTTCCAGAAAAACATCTACTTTTGCTTTATTGACTATGCCAAAGCCTTTGACTGTGTGGATCACAATAAACTGTGGAAAATTCTTCAAAAGATGGGAATACCAGACCACCTTAGCTGCCTCTTGAGAAACCTGTATGCAGGTCAGGAAGCAACAGTTCAAACTGGACATGGAACAACAGACTGGTTCCAAATAGAAGAAGGAGTACATCAAAGTTTATTTAACTTATATGCAGAGTACATCATGAGAAAAGCTGGGCTGGAGGAAGCACTAGCTGGACTCAAGGTTGCCAGAAGAAATATCAATACCCTCTGATTTGTAGATGACACCACCCTTATGGCAGAAAGTGAAGAAGAACTAAAGAGCCTCTTGGTGAAAATGAAAGAGGATAGTGAAAAAGTTGGCTTAAAGCTCAAAATTCAGAAAACTAAGATCATGGCATCTGGTCCCATCACTTCATGGCAGACAGATGGGGAAACAGTGGCTGACTTTATTTTTTGGGGCTCTAAAATCACTGCAGATGTTGACTGCAGCAATGAAATTAAAAGATGCTTACTCCTTGGAAGGAAAGTTATGACCAACCTAGATAGCATATTCAAAAGCAGAGACATTACTTTGCCAACAAAGGTCTGTCTAGTCAAGGCCCTGCTTTACCCAGTGGTCATGTATGAATATCAGAGTTGGACTATAAATAAAGCTGAGCATGGAAGAATTGATGATTTTGAACTGTAGTGTTGGAGAAGACTCTTGAGGGTCCCTTGGACTGCAAGGAGATCCAGCTAGTTCATCCTAAAGGAGATCGGTCCTGGGTGCTCATTGGAAGGACTGATGTTGAAACTGAAACGCCAATATTTTGGCCACCTGATGTGAAGAGCTGATTCATTTGAAAAGACTCTGATGCTTGGAAAGATTGAGGGCAGGAGGAGAAGGGGACGGCAGAGGATAAGATGGTTGGATGACATCATCAACGAGATGGATATGGGTTTGGGTTTACTCTTGGAGTTGGTGCTGGACAGGGAGGCCTGGCATGCTGCGATTCATGGGGTCACAAAGCTTTGGACACAACTAAGCGCCTGAACTGAACTGATCATTGTTTAAAATGCTATTTTGATGATGTCAGTATAAAACTACAAAATGTCTACCCCATCCTGAACCCCTATACCTGTGGTGGATTCATTTCGATATATGGCAAAACCAATACAATATTGTAAAGTTAAAATAAAATTAAATTAAAAAAAAAAAAGAAAAACTACAAAATGTAAAATGACTAATTTGGGCATGATTCCAATATATTGAACCATTTTGTATTTTATATTAAAATAGATCTAAATGTTTACCTGCAGAGACATTCAGATCAGATCAGTTGCTCAGTCGTGTCTGACTCTTTGCGACCCCATGAATCACAGCACGCCAGGCCTCCCTGTCCATCACCAACTCCCAGAGTTTACCCAAACTCATGTCCATCAAGTGGGTGATGCCATCCAGCCATCTCATCCTCTATTGTCCCCTTCTCCTCTTGCCCCCAATCCCTCCCAGCATCAGAGTCTTTTCCAATGAGTCAACTCTTCGCATGAGGTGGCCAAAGTACTGGAGTTTCAGCTTTAGCATCATTCCTTACAAAGAAATCCCAGGGCTGATCTCCTTCAGAATGGACTGGTTGGATCTCCTTGCAGTCCAAGGGACTCTCAAGAGTCTTCTCCAACACCACAGTTCAAAAGCATCAATTCTTCGGCACTCAGCCTTCTTCACAGTCCAACTCACATCCATACATGACCACAGGAAAAACCATAGCCTTGTCTAGACGGACCTTTGTTGGCAAAGTAATGTCTCTGCTTTTGAATATGCTATCTAGGTTGGTCATAACTATTCTTCCAAGGAGTAACCGTCTTTTAATTTCATGGCTGCAGTCACCACCTGCAGTGATTTTGGAGCCCAGAAAAATAAAGTCTGACACTAGCACAGTGCATTCTTACATACTTCAATAAACAAAATGCTTCCAAAATATGAATATACTTGAATATACAAACTAATGTTTGTGCATGTATGTGAATATACACAAAAATATAATCAGTACTAAGAACAATTTCTAAATAAACTATCTTTTTGTGAAATCTTTCAACCAAGAATAATCAATCTCCCTATATACCTAAGAAAACGGAATGACTTTCTCAAAGAAATACAACAAGAATGACAATACGGGTGAACTTGTAAGACTTTATGCTAAGTGAAATAAGCTAGATAAAAATAGACAAATATTGTATGATCTCATTTATATGGGGAATCTGAAAAAAAAAAATAGAGCCACATTCATAGTAACAGAGAACAGCGAACCAGATGATGATTATCCAGAGACTAGGATGTGGGGAAAGGAGGATAGAATTACAGAAAAATAAAGCAGAATAGTGGTTATCAGTAGATGAGGGGAGAGAAGCCGGGTGATGGGAAGTTGCTCTTTAGTGGATACATAATTTCACTTTTGCAAGATGAGAATTTTGGTTGGTGATATTGGTTACACCAGAACATGAATATACATAACACTGTTGAAATGTACACTTAAAGTGGTTAAAATAGTACTGTGTCTAAGTGAAGTGTTCTGTCTATCTGTTAGACCTTTCCTACCAATGTTAAAAAAAAAGAAAAAAAGTTTGACTATATTTCAGAGTTCTATAAAGTAGTTTTTCTGTCAGTGAAAGTAATCGTTAAACAAGAATAAAACTGACATTTGAGAAATTATGACTGCCTTCCTTCTTCACAGTGCAGTCTTTCTTTTAGAGTGTAGTCATTACTGAAAATGTATGCTTCAAAGCGTAAAGTCAGAGTAACATTTTACAACACAGATTTATTTATTAATGTATTCTTTTTTACTCAGACATCACACTATGGAATAACTATTGTGTTGATAGAAATTTTTGCCTCCATGCATAAATTCAGAAATTAGAAAAAAAAATAGACCACAGGTGTGAAAATAGGTAACAATAGAAAATAGCTTCTGAATTTGCCTTTTTTTCCCTGTAATGACAACATTGAATTATTAAACTAAAATAGAACATTTCACTAATTTTAAGGACAATTCCTGGTGCAAAGAGTGTACAACTGCTGTCCAAGTGTTGTGAACAGCATGGAAACTGAATAAACAGTGATATACAATATTACATGAAATTAGACTTAAAAGTAATTAGACATCAAAATCATGACTACTTGCAAAATGGCTATCAAATATTGTTTTATGAGAAGCTTCCCATTGTGGAGCAAATGAGAGAACAGTTTCTAGCCCCACTCAAAGCACATACGAATTTTCCTTTCTTAAAAATTCTAAATGAATATTCTGTCCTACAGGTTTCTGATGTATCCAGATATTAGAATGGCAACACAATACACCAATAAACAAAAAGATAAATCCATGTAAAGTGAGTTTGTGGAAGGCATACAAAACTCTACAAGAGACAGATATCATAGAGCATGTTGAAAATAGAAACTTTCCCATACATTGAGCTTTAAACAGGGTTACTTAAAGATTTTGAACAGGTATATGAGCAAAGAAGAGATATTTGACAACAAGCTAAATCAATAAGGAAATTAATGAGAATGAGAACTTGTTCAATTAATGATAATTCCAGTTGTCAACAAAAAGTTCTCAGTGATATGATTAATATTTACCACGAGGTCTTTAGCAAAAAAAACAAAATAACTAGAAATTGTTAGAACTAAATTAATATTACTTATTACTGATTTTAATCACACATACATTTAACAATGCATAGTGTTTTCATTATAAGCATGGGTATATTAATTTATCTCATTCCTCTACCATAGAGTTTAATTGGCTGGAATGTATGCCTAATATAAGGTCTAATAAGCTTGTTTGGATTTTAAAGTTTAATTGCGTTGATAGGATTCTGTGTTAGCCATGGACCTTACTTGAGGTTGCAAGATACTAATGCCCATTTAATTAAAACAGTAGATAAAGGTTAAATGGGTTATAGGTTTCAGATCTTTATATTGATGTATTATAGGCAACAGAAGGTAGTGTAGATAATGGCACTGCCTATTAGAGTGGTATTCCATGTACCAAAGATATTCTTAGCTTGTCATATTAAAAATATATGTTCAAAATTATTATTTTTAAAGAGGAAAATATTCTTTGTCATAAATTAGGTAACCACAGATGCATGGGTTTATCTCTGGACTTTCTATCTTTATGGTAGCCAGGACATGGAAGCAACCTAAATGCCATCAACAGAGGAATGGATAAAGATGAAATATGTGTATACAACAGAATATTACTCAGCCATAAAAAAGCACAAAATAATGCCATCTGCAGCAATATGGATGGACCTAGAGTTCACTTCACTGAGGAAGTGATGGACCTTCACTGATAGACCTTCACTTCACTTCAGTGAAGTAAGTCTTACTTACTTGACTTACTTCACTCAGTGACGCAAGTCAGGCACAGAAAGCCAAATATCATATCATATCACTTATATGTGGAACCTAAAATAATGGTGCAAATGTACTTAGTTACAAAACAGAAAAATTACTTATGGTTACCATGCAATAAGGGGGAGGGATAAATTGATAAATTGGGATTGACATATATAAACTACTATATATAAAAATGATAACAAATAAGAACCTACTGTATAGTACAGGGAATTCTACTCAATACTCTGTAACAGCCTATATGGGAAAATAATATATTTTAAAAAAGGGTGGATGCATGTATATGTATGAATGATTGACTTTGCTGTACATCTGAAACTAACAGAATGTTGTAAATCAACTATATTCCAATAAAAATTTGAAAAAAAAAAGGAAAACTAAATGTTAGCATTGAATAAAAATAAGGCAAAAAGAGATTAAAAACATTAACAGTGAGCACTAGAAACATGTTAAGAGTAGATTAAGTGCATTCATCATACACACAAATGGAACCTATGTGAAGGGATGATATGTAAATTAGCTTGACTGGAGTAATATCTGTACTAAGTATATATATATATATTAAATCATGTTGTACATCTTAAATATATACATTTTTATTAAAAGTATACAAAAACATTATAACAGAAATAACATTACCTAATTTCAGAAATGTACTGGGTTATTTTTAAGTTCATCCTTTAATATGTGTTGGAGAAGACTCTTGAGAGTCCCTTGGACTGCACGGAGATCCAACCAGTCCATTCTAAAGGAGATCAGTCCTGGGTGTTCATTGGAAGGACTGATGCTAAAGCTGAAACTCCAATACTTTGGCCACCTCATGTGAAGAGTTGACTCATTGGAAAAGATTCTGATGCTGGGAGGGATTGGGGGCAGGAGGAGAAGGGGACCACAGTGGATGAGATGGCTGGATGGCATCACCGACTCGATGGATGTGAGTTTGAGTGAACTCCGGGAGATGGTGATAGACAGGGAGGCCTGGCGTGCTGCGATTCATTGGGGTTGCAAAGAGTCAGACACGACTGAGCAACTGAACTGAACTGAATTTCAGAAATGAACTGGGTTCTTATTTTTAAGTGCATCCTTTAATATGAATTTAATATTTGGGAAAATATAAATATATTCTAGTAATTCTAATGAAAATTAGAATTTTAGTATTTTTGAAAAGGGAATCATTAAATATATAGTAGCATAATAAGCAGGAGTTATTAGAGGGAAAAATATTTTTCCCCAGAAAATGTCTTTGATTTTAGTATATAAAGTACATTATAATGGGAAACATTTCAATAGTAGTCGTAATGAAACAATAGCTTCAGTAGGATTTTTAACATAATCATAATTTAGCAGTAATATATGGTAAGAATTTTTAGTGAGCACTTAAACATTTTAAGCATAAAGCAGTACAAAGCAAATTTTATACCTCAAATGAGAAGGAGGAATTTATTGATGATATAATTTACTATTGAAAAGGACATATTATCATGTAAGCAAAAGGTACAAATATACTACCATATTTTTCATATTTTTCAAGAAATGAATACAAACTAAAACTATAAATCATTTGTATTTATTGTCTATATATTATATACATAAATATTATATCCCATTTCTATAGACAAAGTTGAGAGAAGAAGGACATCAATTCTCATTCTTGGTTAATATGTCTGAGAATAATTCCAACAACTCATTCATCATTTAAATGTTCAAATCAGTTTCCCAAATTTAATTCATTGTAAATTATTTTTAGGCAACAATGAGTAGAAAGGGGGCCAGCTCACACTTTAAAAATATTATTGTGCTGCATCCCAGAACTAATGGGGTATATTTCAATAGGTAATTCAGTAGGATGTGAAGAAACAGGGAAGAAGGCATGTTTGTAAATATGTTCATACAGAAGAATATAAACTGTAATAAATGCATTTTAAAACTTTTTTAGGCTCCAGCTTCATCCATCAATGCCGGATACAGGATGCTTGGGGCTGGTGCACTGGGATGACCCAGAGGGATGGTACGGGGAGGGAGGTGGGTGGGGGGTTCAAGATGGGTAACATGCGTACACCCGTGGTGGATTCAAGTTGATGTATGGCAAAACCAATACAATATTGTAAAGTAATTAGTCTCCAATTAAAATAAATAAATTTAAATTAAAAAAATCTTTTATAAAAATAATCGATATTCCTTGAACCATCTGCCAGACACATAATTTATATTTTACAAACTTTACGATATTCATAGCAAACACTCTTGCTAGTAACATTTAATTAATGACAAATTTAGTAGAGAAATTCAAAATTTTTCCCAAGGCCAAATTATTAAATGACCAAGCATAGTCCTATATCCAATATTAAGTAATACAGAGTCATTACTCTTGATGGCCATATAACTTGCTTCAGTTGGAAAATACTGAGTCTAGATATGTATCTAGGGCTTCCCTGGCTCAGACATTAAAGAATCTGCCTGCAATGCCGGAGACCTAGGTTCAATCCCTGGGTTGGGAAGATCCCCTGGAGAAGTGCATGGCAATCCACTCCAGTGTTCTTGCCTAGAGAATTCTCTGGACAGAGGAGCCTGGTGGGCTACAGTACATGGGGTTACAAAGAGTCAGACATGACTGAGCACAGCACAGCACAAGAGGTGTATCTATTAAAGCTTAAGGCCTTTGACCAGGTAGTTACTGGTGAGGAATGGAAAGTGGGAGTTGTGAAGAATTAGAGATCCCAGGCGGAGAAGGCGATGGCACTCCACTCCAGTACTATTGCCTGGAAAATCCCATGGATGGAGGAGCCTGGTGGGCTGAAGTCCATGGGGTCGTGAAGAGTCAGACACGACTGAGCGACTTCACTTTCACTTTTCATTTTCAGGCATTGGAGAAGGAAATGGCAACCCACTCCAGTGTTCTTGCCTGGAGAATCCCAGGGACGGGGGAGCTTGGTGGGCTGATGTATATGGGGTCACACAGAGTTGGACATAACTGAAGGGACTTAGCAGCAGCAGCAGCAGCAGAGATCCCAGGCATGAGAAATAACTGGAGCAAAGGGAAGTGGAAGAAAAGTAGCAACTGATTCATTTGAGGGACACACTATGGAAAGGAGCTTGGCTTAGATAATTTGGTATCACTGCAGAATGGTTTCAAGGAAGGCAATAAGGTATTAATTTGAAGCTTAGTATAAAAATCACAGCAGAGCTCTGACCTGGAGATAAACATGGAAAGATTACCAGTGAAAGAAGATATTTCTCTTTGTGACCCTATGGACTATATAGTCCTTGGTATTCTCCTGCCCAGAATGCTGGAATGGGTAGCCTTTACGTTCTCCAGGGGATCTTCCCAACCCAGGGATTGAACCCAGGTCTCCCACATTTTAGGCAGACTCTTTACCAGCTGAGCCATAAGGGAAGCCCAAGAATACTGGAGTGGGTAGCCTATTCCTGCTCCAGTGGATCTTCCCGACCCAGGAATTTAACTGGGGTCTCCTACGTTGCAGGCAGATTCTTTACCAACTGAGCTATCACAGGGAAGCCCCAAGAAGATATAACTCCTGGAAATTAAAGGAAGACTGCTTGCAAGAAATCTGTGAGAGTAATGGACAGAGAGGCCAGGAAAGAAAGAAAGAAAAGGATTATCAACAGTTTGCTAACCTTACTTTCCTCTCAAGAAAATCCTCACTTCTCCTCTTACACCACTTTCTTCACTCCACTCAAACCACAGATTCTCTTTCTCTTATTTTGAACTCCTGAGCTGCTCAAAAGGTAGAAAGGAAGAATAAAGGAGGAAAATGAAAAGAGAATCTGTCAGTTTCTATAACCTGATCATCTTCCCACTTTTAAATCAGACAACATACTTTCCACTTTCAAAATACACAATGCCTTCCTTTGTCTTTTTGGATCATAATCACGTAACACTCTCAGCTCCTATTTCATCAGTTTTGTTGTCTTCCTCAGTACTCAATCCTTTTTATTAGTACTCATATATGATTTGGTATCTCTTATCTTAAATAAAAATAAAAAAAATTCCACACACAAAAAAATTCTTTGACCATATATCCTGTTTCATCTTCCCTAACACTTATTTCCCAGTATTTTTTGCTCTTGAATTTTTGCCTTCAGCCCTTCTACCTGGTGTCATGGTATTTCCTCATGTCTGAATTATAAACTCTGGAATTTTCTATGGTAAGATAAATTGGTGATAAACTCTTTCAGTTTTTATTTGGCTGCTGCTGCTACTAAGTCGCTTCAGTCGTGTCCAACTCTGTGCGACCCCATAGACGGCACCACCAGGCTCCCCCGTCCCTGGGATTCTCCAGGCAAGAACACTGGAATGGGTTGCCATTTCCTTCTCCAATGCATGAAAGTAAAAAGTGAAAGTGAAGTCACTCAGTCGTGTCAGACTCTTCATGACCCCATGGACTTCAGCCCACCAGGCTCCTCCATCCATGGGATTTTCCAGGCAAGAGTACTGGAGTGGGGTGCCATCGCCTTCTCATGGGAATAGCTTTATTTTCCAAATGTTCTTGATGATTGGGGACTCCAGATATAGAAATTTCCTCTTATTCTTGAAGGTTAGGGATTCCAGATATAGAATCTCAGGTGGATTGTTAATTTTTATGGCACATTTGTAGATAATATTCCACTGTCTTCTAGCTACCTTGTTTGGGTTCATACATCAGCTTTTATTCCAACGGCTGTTCTCTGGCTTTCCTGCTGTCTCTTAACTACACTATCCTTTACTTTTTCTGGAATACTTCCAAATATGAATTTCTTTTTACTTGTAAGTGAGGGATGGATCCTGGTATTTGGAATTCAACAGTTCTATAAATTTTAAGCCATTTCCTCATTGAGTAGAATTCTTTTTTCAAATTTAAATTGTTACATTATTGCCTTGTGAAATTTTGATTAAACATTTGCTATAGACTTTTATTCTACTTGCCATGACTCGTACCTCCTATTTTGTTTCTCTGACTTCTTGAGGTACCTTCTGGATAAGTCCTTTGGATCTGCTTTTCAGTTATTATTTCTCCTTTTATCTGAGTACACTCTGATATTCAATCCACTTTTTTAAATTTTATAATTTTTTATTTCATAATTTATTTTTAATTAAAGGATAACTGATTTACAGAATTTTGTTGTTTTCTGTCAAACATCAACATGAATCAGCCATAGGATTTTTTATTATACAAAATATAGTTATCTTTATACATTTAGTACATTTCAGAAAAACATTTTTGTCAAAATTATGGTTTTGGCCATTTGTGAAAAAATCTTAATGTTTCTTATATCTTCTTTTTGGGCAAATATATAAATACTACTATAATTTTCAGTTGCTCAGATGATAAAGAATCTGCCTGCAATGCAGGACACCTGGGTTTTATCCAAGGGTTGAGATGATCCCCTGGAGAAGTGAATGGCTACCCACTCGTTTTCTTACCTGGAGAATTCCATGGCAGTTACCTGGCAGGCTATAGTCCATAGCCTCACAAAGAGTTGGACACAACTGAGAACTTACCACTTCCATTTTCACTATATGCTAGAAAGCCTATTTCAAATCTTTTCAATTCCATTAATTTGATTAACTAGACAAATAGATTGGACAAATATGGTCATCAGGATGTCTTTCCCTGCTCAGTTTGAATCTAACATAGCCAAGTACATACTTATTTTTCTCAATCTCTCAAACCATTTGGCCATGTCATTTTCAATTTATACAGAGAACTCATCTATTTGCATCAGGACATCACACTGATGAAATGTAGAACTCATCCCCTCTTCTCTCCTGATGTCATTGTTGAACATGTCATGAGATCAAATGGTTTGTCTAAACAAATTTACTTGATAGGCTATACAATGTGAATCAGATAATGTTAAAGAGAAATAGTGAATTAAAAAAATACATTTTATATAAAAAATACATCTTTTTCCTTTTCTCTGATAGAGAAATTAAAGTTACAAATACATACAAAATATTTCTTGCATAAATATTCTTGAGTTTTTGTAGTTTTGAGTCAAGTAGCTTAATGTATGCCATTAAGAGAATCTTACCACAAGCAAAAAGAATAGTTGAGTTATAATTCGTTCACTGTACTCAGTCATTGGTTGGAAGTACCCTTCAAGGAGAATGTACTCAGGAACACACAATAAATAGAATATATCGTAGCTAAAGAATGTCATTTAGCTTTGTTCCCTATGAGCTCTTGAGGTCAAATCTGAGAGATGAATCTCCATGGCTATTTTATAGGTCAAAGAAGTTCTCTTTAGAGAAATGACATGAAATCAGAGTCTAAAATGATAAGAAGGGATCAGTAATTGACTGACCTGAGCTGGTCATTTTCTCCTTTTAATATGTCAAAAGCACTGAACTATGAACATCCAATTGCAAAGTCTTTATAATTTCTTCTGTGTACCTCAAATACCAAAATACTGAAGCATTCAATGGGTCCTTTTCCACATATATTCCCTCATAGTTCACTATCTTTGCAAAGGATCATCTCCATGCTGGAGTCCCAGTAGCACCACTAACTGTGCTATTACTAGGAAAGCAGCATCTGCAGAATATAGTCTATGATAGAACCAGAGGATCCCATAGTCATGTGCTCTCCACCTCACTTCTTCTTCCATTAAGTAGTTCCAAAGGATTAAGGTGACATTATGCAGGATCCTATAGGTCGGACATGTCCTTATAGCTTTGTTGCTCATAAAAGAAATCATGACCAACTTTCCTTTGCAAGTAAAGTATTTCCAACAGTCTTCTATTCAGAGACCATACTCTGACCAATTATAAATAGGAGCCCAATTCTACAACAGTATCTCCTACTTTCAGCATCATTTTACAGAAAATATCCATTACCAATCTTCCCTGTGATATCAGTGCTCCTCTTAATCAGCCTTCACTGAGTCATTGCAAATGCAGTTTCAACCTGTTGTGAATAGGAACAGCTGTAGCAGATAGTTTCTTGTGTCTCACATTTTAGTATATTTATTTCTCTAAGTCTGTTTTTCCCTTCCTCCATTCTCTGCCTGCACCTTTTTCAGCAAGCCTCATTTTGTTTAATGTGGGCCATTTCTATTTTTTTAACTTCCAGAGGCCATCCTAGCAGTGTATCAGAACTGACTCTAAATATTCTTTCTAGAGCATTAAATCTCAAGTTCAGGAAAGTACTCAGATATTTTAAAAATTATCCAGTTTTAAAGTACATGCACACAGATCTAATTCAGCACCCTTAAAATACTGATCCCCAGTTTGGTCATGTTATGATTTCCCATAGATATTGGTCTTCTACCAAGGAGAGAATGTGGGGCAGATCCTAAAGAAAGGAACAATTGTTTTGCCAATAAATTACGTCAGTTAAGACATCTTACTAATCTTTAAGCAAAGCATTGTAATTATCTTCCAATGGGCACCTAAGCATTTAAGGATATTCATCCCGAATCTCATACCATCCTCCTTTCCTCTCATGGTGTTGTCTCTGGCATACGGGATGCATCTAGGCTGAGAATACAGACATCTCCAAATTTCTACCACTTTTATAATTTAATGCAATATTCTTGACACCAAGTTGTGTTCACCCTCTAGCTGCAGGAGATAAGTGTCTCTTTAAAAACTGCCAAGGAGGAATTCTGACATTCATTAATAACTTTAAAATGTTGATTAATGGAGTTGAGACACCATCACTCTCTCAGATTAATCATTGGCACTTAGCAATTGCCATACAGTTCTACTATGCTTATAATTGTTATATCTCTCAAAAACCTGAGACACTGAATTGTTAGTGCATCCTCTTTTCACTTTATCCTATTCTAGTCCATCACAGATGAGATTTTAGCAATTATACTTCTAGAGCATTCCAAGGACTGTGAATGCTCCATGTACAAGCAGTGATGAGATTCTCATTGTCATCCAGAGTCACATTCTCGGGGGTTAGTTATTTCCTAGGATGTCTCCTGGTATGCACTGTCTTAGGTCAAGTTTCCTAGAAGAAGAGTCTAAGATAGAGAATTTTTTTTTTTTTTTCATGTGGCTTATTAGGATGTGGGGCAGGGGAATTATACAATAAAAGGTCTGGAGACAAAGTTTAAGTAATAATGTCATCTCAGCTATGGATTACCTTTAGTTTGATCCCATATGGAATTTGTAGAACACAAACTATATCAAAAAGTCAATGGTCACCTTGCCACAAGTTGCAATGAACCCTTACTCCAATAAGTCACTGGCCAACATGTGTCCTCAAAATAAGGGTAGGGTAGGGTGGCACAGAACTCCTGCTGAAGTGGGTGCTATTTGTCTGAAAGCAAATTTCTGGAGAAGAGGGCAGGTCTGCTAAGCACAAGCCTCACAAGAGCTGAGAGACAGATGTTCTATCTGGCTAAGAGGAACTGAGGAGGACACATTAGGCATCAAATACCAAGTATAAGCAACTGAGTCACTAAAATGTAAGATCATTTTTTACAGGAATGATACTCTTTCAATTATTTCAAGCCCTTGACACAATTAACAAGAGTGTGTCTTATACACAGCAGGTCAATTATTCCCAAGGAGAAAGAAAAATAAAGAGGGGGATTTCCTAAACCATGGAGTGTAGAATAAAGCTGGATTGATTTTTAACAAAGTAGAAGAGTATGATGACTTTTAGAAATTATACATAATAGCAGCTACATTTTTATTCTCAAGACCATTTGGTGAGTTACCAAGTTCCCCCTGAAAATTAGTGTATGTCATGAGATAGATACTCTCAAATTGACACTGCTTATTTTATATTGGGTAGTTACTGAAATGACTCTTACGGAGAACAATTAAAATGAAAAATATTTGTTAATATTCATTTGCCTTAGGGAATTTAAATGATGAGATTAAAGAGCAAAAGGAACTATCTTAAACACAGAGATAGTCTTGGATCAGTTACTTAGGTCTAAAGTTCAACAAGTCATACATATTTGTCATCATCTTAAATGAACATGGCTTGCAGCTAACCAAAAGGAAGGAAGTAATTAAAAGAACATTGGTGGTAGTAATCTCAAACATCAACTACACTGCAGCAGGACTGTGACTTGATTTGATGTAGATAAAAGAGAAATGACATTCTTGAACTCAATTCACTTTAAACAACTCAGTTCAGTTCAATTTAGTCACTCAGTCATGTCTGATTCTTTGCAACCCCATGAACTACACAGCACACTAGGCTTTCCTTTCCATCACCAATTCCCAGAGCTTACACAAACTCATGTCCACTGAGTCAGTGATGCCATTCAACCATCTCATCCTCTGTCATCCCCTTCTCCTCCCACCTTCAATCTTTCCCAGTATCAGGGTCTTTTCCAATGAGTCAGTTCTTTGCATCAGGTGGCCAAAGTATTGGAGCTTCAGCTTCAGCATCAGTTCTTCCAATGAATATTCAGGATTGATCTCCTCAGTATGGACTGGTTGGGTCTCCTTGCAGTCCAAGGGACTCTCAAAAGTCTTCTCCAACACTACAGTTCAAAAGCATCAATTCTTCAGCGCTCAGGTTTATTTATAGTCCAACTCTCACTTTCATACATGACTACTGGAAAAACATACCTTTGACTAGATAGATATTTGTTGGCAAAGTAATGTCACTGGTTTTTAATATGCTGTCTAGGTTGGTCACAGCTTTTCTTCCAAGGAACAAGCATCTTTTAACTTGGCTGCAGTCACCATCTGCAGTGACTTTGAAGCCCAAGAAAAATAAAGTCTGACACTGTTTCCATTATTTCCCCATCTATTTGCTTTGAAGTGATGGGACTGGATGGCATGACCTTAGTTTTCTGACTGTTGAGTTTTAAGCCAACTTTTTCACTCTCCTCTTTCACTTTCATCAAAAGACTCTTTAGTTCTTCTTCACTTTCTGCCATAAGGGTGGTGTCATCTGCATATCTGAGGTTATTGATATTTCTCCCAGCAATACTGATTCCAGCTTGAGCTTCTTCCAGCCCAGCGTTTCTCATGATGTACTCTGCATATAAGTTAAATAAGCAGGGTGACAATATACAGCCTTGACATACTCCTTTCCCAATTTGGAACCAGTCTGTTGTTCCATGTCCAGTTCTAACTGTTGCATCTTGACCTGCATACAGATTTCTCAGGAGGCATGTCAGGTGGTCTGGTATTACCATCTCTATTTTTTTTTAATTTTATTTTATTTTTAAACTTTACAAAATTGTATTAGTTTTGCCAAATATCAAAATGAATCTGCCACAGGTATACATGTGTTCCCCATCCTGAACCCTCCTCCCTCCCCATACCATCCCTCTGGGTCGTCCCAGTGCACTAGCCCCAAGCATCCAGTATCGTGCATCGAACCTGGGCTGGCAACTCATTTCATACATGATATTATACATGTTTCAATGCCATTCTCCCAAATCTTCTCACCCTTTCCCTCTCCAACAGAGTCCATAAGACTGTTCTATACATCAGTGTCTCTTTTGCTGTCTCGTACACAGGGTTATTGTCTCTTTAAGAATTTTCCACAATTTGTTGTGATCCACACAGTCAAAGGCTTTGGCATAGTCTATAAAGCAGCAGTAGATGTTTTTCTGAAACTCTCATGATTTTTTGATGATCCAACAGATGTTGGCAATTTGATTTGTTGTTCCTCTGCCTTTTCTAAATCTAGCTTGAATATCTGGAAGTTCTAGTTCACCTACTGTTGAAGCCTGGTTTCAAGACTTTTGACCATGACTTTACTTGCCTGTGAGGTGAGTGCAACTATATGCTACTTTGAGAATTCTTTTTGGGCTTCCCTGGTGGCTCAGAGGTTAAAGCGTCTGCCTACAATGCAGGAGACCTGGGTTCGATCCCTGCGTCAGGAAGATTCCCTGGAGAAGGAAATGGCAAGCCATTCTAGTATTCTTGCCTGGAAAATCCCATGGACTGAGGATCCTGGTAGGCTACAGCCCACGGGGTCACAAAGAGCTGGACACGACTAAGTGACTTCACTTTCACTTTGAGAATTCTTTGGCATTGCCTTTCTTTGGGATTGTAATGAAAACTGACCTTTTCCAGTCCTGTGGCCACTGTTGAGTTTTCCATATTTGCTGGCATATTTAGTGCAGCACTTTCATAACATCATCTTTTAGGATTTGAAATAGCTCATCTGGAATTGCAGCACCTCCACTAGCTTTGTTCGTAGTGATGCTTCCTAAGGCAACAAGTGAGTAATCTGTGTATGACTCAAAGACATAATCCACTACCAACCTATAAATTATTCAATTAGATGCAATATTTTCCATACATAGATTTCAGGGAAAACACATTTAAGATAGATTTTTAGGTACAGCCACTACGAAAACAGTATGGTAGTTCCTTAAGACACCAACAATAGAAGTACCAATTTACCCAGCAATATCACTTCTGGGCATATACCCAAAGAAACCCATAATTCAGAAAGATACATGCACCCCAATGTTCCCTGAGCACTATTTACAGTAGCTAGGGTATGGAAGCAACTTAAATGTCTATCAACAGAGGAATGAATAAAGAAGATGTGGTACATATATACAATGGAACATTACTCTGCCATAAAAACCCCTAAATTTGTGTCTTTTGCAGAGACATGGATGGACCTAGAGACTGTTGTAGAGAGTGAAGTAAGTCAGAAAGTGAAAAACAAATATTGTATATTATTAACACATATATATGGAATCTAGAAAAAAATGTTAAAGATGATCTTATTTGCTAAGCAGAAATAGAGACATAGACATAAAGAACAACTGTATAGATACCAAGGAGGAAGCAGGGTGTGGAATGAGTTGGGAGATTAAGATTGATTTACATACACTGAAAAGTGAAAAGTGAAAGTGAAGGCGCTCAGTCGTGTCCGACTCTTTGCGACCCCCTGGACTGTAGCCTACCAGGCTTCTCCATCCATGGGGTGTTCCAGGCAAGAATACTGGAGTGGATTGCCATTTCCTTCTCCAGGGGATCTTCCAGACCCAGGGATCGAATCTGGGTCTCCCGCATTGCAGGCAGACGCTTTAATCTCTGATCCAGGGAAGCTCCATATATACACTCAGTTCAGTTCAGTTCAGTCCCTCAGTCATGTCCAACTCTTTGCAACCCCATGAATCGCAGCACGCCAGGCCTCCCTGTCCATCACCAACTCCCAGAGTTCACTCAAACTCATGTCCATCGAGTCAGTGATGCTATCCAGCCATCTCATCCTCTGTCGTCCCCTTCTCCTCCTGCCCCCAATCCCTCCCAGCATCAGAGTCTTTTCCATTGCGCATGAGGTGGCCAAAGTAACAAAGTTTCAGCTTTATATATACTACTATGTATAAAATAGATAACTAATGAGAACCTATGGTATAACAAAGGGAATTTTACTCAGTGCTCTGTAGTGACCTAAATAGGAAAGAAAGAAAAAAGAGGGGATATATGTATACAGATGGCTGATTCACTTTGCTGTACAGTAGAAACTGACAAAGCAATGTAAAGCAACTACGTCCAAAGAAATAAAGATTCTTGGGAAACATTTTCTGAGATTTTAGATTATCTGAAATTTATTCTGATATTCCACAAGTTTTATAAATAAATATTATAAATAAAAAAAAACAAACAAGTTTTTTTTGTTTCTGAGCAACTGGTCTACTGAATAAGGGATTTAGATCTTCTTATCTTTAAGAAGGGAAATCATATCTAGAAAACATATGGGGGAGGCGTCAAGAGAAAGTGAAGCTGTGTAGGAGGTTTGTTTCTTTTTTTTATTATTTTAAGTGTAGTTCCATATATTAGTGATGGAAGACAAAACAGAAGTACATGGTAAGGCCAAGTTCAATGATAAATCAAAAAAGTCTGAGAGAGAGACAATAACAACTAATAAATAATGATTTCAAATAAGCATCTGGAATAATAGAAAAGATAAAAGTTTATAAAGGAAAAACCATAAATATAGTATCCATTCTATCAAAGAACATAAAAGTCTTGGATTCCCAATAAGTAACAAATGTAATCACACAGTGGTGGTGGTGGTGGTTTAGTCGAAAAGTCATGTCCAACTCTTGCGACCCCATGGATTGTAGCCTGCCAGGCTGCTCTGTCCATGGGATTCTCCTCTACATCCTGTGAAGAATAATACTGGTACAGGAATTATAGCAAAAGTAAAATTATCTTTAAGCTAGCCTATTTAAAAATGCCAAATTATCATTACCTGCTATGTTGCACTAAGAACAGGAATGCATCATCACTTTTGTGATATTTCTGCCAAACTGAATAACCTGAACTTAATCGTAAGTGTACATCAGACAAAGCCAAATTGAGGATATTTTACAAAATAATTGGCCCATTATAATTCTTTAATTTGAGATGACCAAACTACCACCATCACCACAATTCTTTAAAATAATTGGTTTATAGTTTTCAAAGATGTCAAGTTTTTGAAAGGCAAAATCTGAGAAAACATGCCAGATTAGAGCAAACTAAAGAGATATAACAATTAAATACAGTGTGCTACACTGGATTCAATCCTGGCCTAGGGGGGAAAAAAACCAACATTTTGCAAAGGAGAATACTATTGGAACAGTTTGTGACATCTGAATAATGCCTCAATAACTAGATAATAGTATTTTATCAATACAAATTTTATGGCTTTGATAATTGTATCATGGTTATATAAGACAGTGCCCTTGTTTCTGGTAAACAAATGCAAACATTTATTTTGGAAATGGTGGTATCAACCTACTCTCAAACAACTGACCAAACAATAATATACATGGATGTATTGAGAGAAAATGATAAAGCAAATACTATAAAATGTTAAAGAAATCTTAAGGAAGATTTTATAAAAATTCTTCATATATTTCTTGCAAATTCTCCTTTAAATGTGAAACTATCTCAAAACAAAGGGTTTTTAAGTGGCAACAGGAATGAGAAAAAGAAGAAATCATAGTAGGACAAACAACTTGATTTAAATATAAAGATGTTTTATTGATTTGGGGCTAAAATACTGTAGTTGTATAATAGTCTTAACATAATAGCTTTTGGGAACTTTTAAGTATATAAAGCACTTTGATACTGGTGCATGTAATAGCATATAAGAAATAAGTTATGGTATACAGAAGGAAAATCTGATTCAAAACACTAATATATTCACATGCCAAATAATAATGCTACTATATAATTTCTTTCCTATAGGTTCAGTTCAGTTCAGTTCAGTTACTCAGTCATGTCCAACTCTTTGTGACCCCATGAACCACAGCATGCCAGGCCTCCCTATCCATCACTAACTCCTGGAGTTTATCCAAACTCATGTCCTACAGGACAGACCTTTAAATATCAAGTCAATATTTTAAATGTGTGAATTTATAGAAGGAGAGCTGCAGGTGCAGTCATGTTTGTTGGGGTTAAAATTTCTCTGAACTTTTCCGTAATTAACTTGTTGCAATTTAATACAGTTGGGAAATTTAGGCCTCAATTTTAACTAACACCAATTAAGATAATTATATTGTACAAACTCACTTTTTGATTATGATATGATGAATCATCTTCATTTCTATTCCTGCAGTGTTTGAGTTGTGTCACTTTGTACCATACAGATGTTTCTTCTTAGTTTCAGTTCAGTGGTGAGTGAAGTGATTTAAGCACTCCATCAAACATTGTGTTTCTGTCACATAAGAAACTGCTATACAGCAAACTCATGAACTGCAGTTCTGAAACTTTAATATTTACAAGCCATTCAAACTTCCCAATCAATGTAGAAAATCATTTGATCTTTTAACACTCCTTTTCCTAAGGTTTGGTGAAGCATAGAAATTTAATTATTTTTTATTCTACTTAGCTATGATTATAATATATGTTATTTCTGTTATTATTATTGAACTAAATGTTAGCATTAAGTAAAAATACAATAAATAAGGTAATTTTAGAAGATTAAGATATTACTGCCTTAAACACTGTCAGATAAGTAAACCATACATGAGTTGTAATTCAAAAAGCATCTTATAAACATAATCTTTCTGCAAAAATCCCTCAGTCAATAATGAATTTAGGAAACAATCCCTTTTATCATAGCATCAAGAAGAATAAAATACATATGAATAAACCTACCTAAGGAGACAAAAATCTGTACTCTGAAAAGTGCAAGATGTTGATAAATGAAATAAAAGATGACACAAATAGATGGAGAGATACACCATGTTCTTAGACTGGAAGGAACAATACTGTGAAAATGACTATACTACCCAAAGCAATCTACAGATTTAATGCAATCTCTCAAATTACCAATGGCATTTCTCACAGAATTGGAACAAAATATTTTTCAGTTTGTAAGGAAACATAAAAGAATGTGAACAGCTAAAGCAATTTTGAGAAAGAAAAACAGAGCTAGAGGAATCAGGCTCCCTGACTTCAGACTATATTCCAAAGGTACAGTCATCAAAACAATATGGCATTGGCACAAAAACAGAAATATAGATCAGTAAAACAGGATAGAAAGCCCAGAGATAAAACCCGCAAGCCTATGGTCACCTAATGTATAATAAAGGAGGCAAGAATATACAATGGAAAAAAGACAGCTGCTTCAATAAGTGGTGCTGGGAACTGGACAGCTACATTAAAAGAATGACAATAGAAAACCTAACACCTGTATAAAAATAAAATCAAAATGGATTAAAGACCTAAATGTAAGACCAGACACTATAAAATTCCTAGAGGAAGAGGTAGGCAGAACACTCTCTGATATCAACTGCAGCAAGACCTTTTTCAATCCACCTCCTAGAGTAATGAAAACAAAAACAAAAGTAAACAAATGGGACCTAATTAAACTTAAAAGCTCTTGAACCGCAAAGGAAACCATAAACAAAATGGAAGGACAACCTTTGAAATGAAAGAAAATATATGCAAATTAAGCCACCAAGAAGGGATTAATTTCTTAAATATACAAACTGCTTATGTAGTTCAACATCAAAAAAACAAACAACCCAATCTAAAAAAAAAAAAAAATGTACAGAAGACCTAAATAGACATTTTTCCAAAGAAGATATACAGATGATTAAGTGCACAGGAAAAGATGCTCAATGTCAATAATTATTAGAGGAATGTAAATCAAAACTACAATGAAGATACCACCTCACACTAGTTAGAATGGTCATTATCAAAAAATCTACAAACAATAAATTCTGGAGAGAGTGTGGATAAAAGGGACCCCTCCTACACTGTTGGTAGGAGTGTAAACTGGTACAACCACTTTGGAGAACACTATGGAGAGTCCTTAAAAATATAAAAATAAATCTACCATATGATCCAGTAATCCCACTCCTGGGCATATATTAGGAGAAAATTGTAATTAAAAAAAAAAAAATACAGGAATCCCAGTGTTCATTGTAGAACTATTTACAGGGAAGCAACCTAAATGTCCATCAACAGAGGAATAAATAAAGAAGATGTTACATATGTATGATGGAATAATACTCAGCTATAAATATATATATATAATGCTATTAGCAGCAAAATGGATTGAGCTAGAGATTGTCATACTGAGTGAAGTAGCTCAGACAAAGACAAATATCAGCAGAGATCACTTACACAGGCATGGTATCTAAGAAACAGTTACAGATAAAGTTACCTACAAAGTAGAAACAAAGATACAGATGTAGAAAACAAACTTATGGTTACCAGGTGGCAAGGTGGGGAGAAATAAATTGGGGAGGTTGGGGTTGACATATACATGCTACTATACATAAAATACATAATTAATAAGGACCTACTGTATAGCACAAGGGACTCTGCTCAATACTCTGTAATGGCCTTTATGGGAAAATAAAAAAAAGAGTGCATTCATGTATATGTACAACTGATTCACTTTGTTGTACACCTGAAACTTAAGAAAATATTGTAAAACAACTATACTCCAACAAAAAGTTTTTAAAAATGCTTCTGATTTGTATGTCTGTATATACTTTTAACTGTATAATCATAAGGGATTTGATTTAGGTCATACCTGAATGGTCCAGTGGTTTTCCCTACTTTCTTCAGTGAAGAGGAACTAAAAAGCCTCTTGATGAAAGTGAAAAAGGAGAGTGGAAAAGTCGGCTTAAAGCTCAACATTCAGAAAACAAAGACCATGGCATCTGGTCCCATTACTTCATGGCAAATAGATGGGGAAACAGGGGAAACAGTGGCTGACTTTATTTTTGGGGGCTCCAAAATCACTGCAGATGGTGATGGCAGCCATGAAATTAAAAGACGCTTACTCCTTGAAAGGAAAGTTACGACCAACTTAAATAGCATATTGAAAAGCAGAGACATGACTTTGCCAACAAAGTTCTGTCTAGTCAAGGCTATGGTTTTTCCAGTGGTCATGTACGGATGTGAGAGTTGGACTGTGAAGAAAGCTGAGCACTGAAGAATTGATGCTTTTGAACTGTGGTGTTGGAGAAGACTCTTGAGAGTCCCTTGGACTGCAAGGAGATCCAATCAGTCCATTCTGAAGGAGATCAGCCCTGGGATTTCTTTGGAAGGAATGATGTTAAAGCTGAAACTCCAGTACTTTGGCCACCTCATGCAAAGAGTTGACTCATTGGAAAAGACTCTGATACTGGGAGGGATTGGGGGCAGGAGGAGAAGGTGATGACAGAGGATGAGATGGCTGGATGACATCACTGACTTGATGGACGTGAGTCTGAGTGAACTCCAGGAGTTGGTGATGGACAGGGAGGCCTGGCATGCTGCGATTCATGGGGTCGCAAAGAGTCAGACATGACTGAGTGACTGAACTGAACTGAACTAACTGATATAATTTTAGCTAATTAAAAGAACTTAATAATAGCGTTTATTTTGAAAACCAAGTTTCCTACAGAGTTATGTCCAAAACAGCAAAAGTTTAAATCACAAAGGAAAACAAAATGTACTATATTTGTGTTAAATATTATAGTCTCCTTTAGTATACTCTGACAATTTATTTGAGGAACAGTCATTCTATACTGTATAGTTTGTCCAAGCAATTTACTACCAACACAAAGCAATATGGCAAAAGAGCAAGAGATATAATATTTTGGAAATACCAATGGAGGTTAACTATAAAAGATGATTTTGACAAATAAAAATTATAATTCTCCTACTCTCAACTAAGGCCTAATTTCTCAGCGTGAAAAATATATAACTGCCCTTAATTCATCTGTTAATATAGTGAGGATTCAATCAACTAGTACTGAAAAAGTAAATTTTAAATAGCAAATCACAACATAAATATAAAATATTAAAGTTTTTCTCCTTGAATGTTGTTTATTCAGACTCTAATGTTTCCTTTCTAGACATATAGCTATTTGATCATTAAAGCATACATATCTGAAAACATTTATTATAAATACTGTCCAAAGTTTACTGTCATTTGCTCTCAATTTTTGTGTTTGCTATACCTTGACATCACCAGCCTAATAATAATAGATGTTGCCTTTTTAGTTTGGTTTGATTTTAATGCATTTAAATCTCAATTTGGTGTCTATTTATATTATGAACTAATTATGGCATTAGAAGAATATATCTCATGATCATAACCGTGTGAATAAAATAAAGGTCTGTTTATAGCTTGGTTAAAATTAAGGAATTTCTATTTTTCTCCAATTTTCATCAGCATTGAGGTGAGTATTTCAGTACTCCAACCCATGTTTTCAGGGGGTGAGCAGGGCAAGATTCCCCAGCTGTCATCTATTGAGCTGACCTTGATTACTTTTTCTGGCCCTTAGTTTTGATTTCATGTAGGTTACTAAGTCGGAGAAGGCAATGGCAACGCACTCCAGTACTCTTGCCTGGAAAATCCCATGGGCGGAGGAGCCTGGTAGGCTGCAGTCCATGGGGTCGCTAAGAGTCGGACACGACTGAACGACTTCACTTTCACTTTGCACTTTCATGCATTGGAGAAGGAGATGGCAACCCACTCCAGTGTTCTTGCCTGGAGAATCCCAGGTACGGGGGAGCCTGGTGGGCTGCCGTCTATGGGGTCGCACAGAGTCGGACACAACTGAAGTGACTTAGCGGTAGCAGCAGCAGGTTACTAAGTTCTTTGTTCTTTACTAAGTTCTTTGTTCTCTTCCTTCATGCCTCTTTCTGTCTAGTGGCTTTCTATATTATATTTTGTTTACTCTTATATACACAGGGAGTATTCTGCAGTTCCTATTCATGCTGTATTCACAGAACTCTACAAGGCTAATTAAAACCAACACCAGTTACTTGTTGCCCATGGGTGCAAAAGAATTCTACTTTTAAAGGAAATGTACTTCAGAAACTCTACCAGGCTACCCAAAGTCCTGTATTAGCACACCCAAGCCATTTCTTATTGGAACCTTGCACCTTTCTGAACATACACACAAGTTCCCTGCTTCTGAATTCTCCAAAGCTCTTGCAAATTAGACCACTGCTTCCCCTTAGAGTTTAACACCTTGGCATAGCAAACATAAGCCTCCTCACAGAACAAAGGTTTTCTACCTGCCCTTGCTTCCTTCTGAGCTCTTTTCCTTGTTTGTACACAGAAAATCTCTGTCTAGGGCCTGAGGTGCCCAAACACATCAAATCCTGGCTCAGTTGAAGCATCCTGTGTTTTAGATCAGCTTCTCTAGATACAAAGTCTGTGCTAGTGTTTTTTTTGTTTGTTTGTTTGTTTTTTCTTCTTCTTCTTCTTAATCTACTCAAGAGACTTTTTTTGGGAGTGCCCTGAGAAAACTGTAAGGGATAAAGCCGATGGGGTGGGGGAAGGGGGGGAAGGCGCTAACCACACAAGCAAACCTGCGTCTCCTAAGTGTGTGTCTCCTCTGTAGACTAATTTCAGGCTGACACCACAAAGAGGCTCTAGAAGAAAAACGACACAACAGAATCTGCCCTGCCGCAATGCCAGTTCATTTGCTGAGGTACAGGGTGAGGACAAGCAGCTCCCGCTCTGTCTGTTGGAGAAGAGTGGTAAATCTCCCCAGATAGCACAGCTGTGAATATCTAGCAATGAACCTGCAGGGCAGTGGGAGAGTGGATGCACTGCCTCTTAAAGGGGCCCTAGGTATCCACTACAGCAGAGCTGATTGTTGTTAATCACCTCTTTGAGTTCTCCCAAAGAAAGATCTGAGATATAGAGGTAGGTGCAGAAAATTTATTTGGGAGGTGACCCCAGAAAACACTTATGAGCCAATTAAGAGTGTGAGAAAAGAAAGAGGTAGAAGCCCCAGGTATTGGGGGAAAATGGGCTGAGGATTCCCTAAGCCTTCTGAGAAGCCGAGTCTCCCTTGCTCTCTACCCAGTTGCTATTGAACAACCTCTCAGTTCAACAAAGCTCTCAAGAACAGGAGAACAAATGTGCTTTTAAGATGGTAATCTGTTTAGGTGTTGGGAAAAATCTATTACTTCTGCTGCTACTGCTAAGTCACTTCAGTCCTGTCTGACTGTGCAACCCCATAGACGGCAGCTCACCAGGCTCCTCCGTGCCTGGGATTCTCCAGGCAAGAATACTGGAGTGACTTGCCATTTCGTTCTCCAAAATCTATTACAGTTTCCCACAAACTAGTGTGGACTGTGGAGCATCATTTATTTGTATATGTCTTGGGATCCTTTTTTTTTTTTTTTTCTGTTCTACATGTGTTCTACATTGAGTCCTTGATGTAGATACTTAATACTCATGCTAACAGGTGAAAGCTAGAATCAAGCTCTAATAATATAAGATGATGAACAAAAGCTATTCTTATAGCTGTGGCTAGACCCAAGATCATATTTTATATTCATCATTTTCCTTCAATACTATCTATTTTAAAATCCTCTTTCTCCTGGCCAGCATTCCAATGACTTAGCTACCTTGACTGGTGAGACGATTTATGCTTTAATCCCTGAGGTATCTCATTTCCTGTTTTATCTTGTTTTTATTACTCTATGGTTGCTTCAATTGCCCATTCACTGTTATCACAAGAAATGGAGTCACAAGTAAATGCCCCCAATAATTCTTGCATTCCAGACAGTAGGTTCACTATCCTAATTATATAGCAGTAACCTGAGCATATCAAATTAAGAATGTTCTATTAACTCTTTCAGGATAGGAAATCCTTTTATTTTTTGGATTCTGATCCATCAGCATGAGGAATCCACAGCGAAAAGGCAGGGGGTTACAGTGAATGTGTGACTATCTCATAAACACAATTCTTTCTCACCCCACCATCAAGAAAGAAAGAATAAAATATAATCAACTTTCCAGCATGTGACTACTTGATTCTCTTGAAAGACAGTAAAGACAGTAATGAATTGAGAGGTAAGTGTTCAGGGGAAAAAATCTCAAGATGATTCTGAGGGTCACTGTATTCAAAGTAAAAGAATGTGGGCTGGAATGATGTGTCAACTGGTCTCCACGTGGCTGTTCTCCAAAACAGCCACTGCAGCATCTTTTTTAATGATCTATCAAGAAAATCTTGTTCTTTTCATCTTTAAATTGAACTATTTATTTGGAATGTATCTGCTTTAGGGTGGTTTCATTCTAGTGGAAGATTGCTTTGATATATGTCATGAAAATATTGTCCAAGAGAATAAGCATAACTTTCTCAAAACTGATTAGCAATTAATTTTTATAATGACTACAATATTTATACAAAACTTGCAAGACCATTAATGATGCTCCAAAAATTATCTCTGCCATCCCCCCAAAAGAAAGATGAGTATGGCAAAGAAAAATATTTTAAGGGTACAAATCTCCAGTTATAAGATGAATAAATATTAGGAATTTAATGTACATGGGAATGAATGGTGACAAGAGACAACAACACCTTACTGTATATTTGAAAGTTACTAAGCAGGAGGATGTTAAAAGTTCTCATCACACACATACACACACACACACACATGCACACTACACACACAAAACTGTAACTATGTAAAGTGATGGCTGTGTCAACTAACCATACTGTGGTAATCATTTAGCAACATATACATATATAAAATCATAATATATATATCTTAAAACTTATACTATGTTCTATGTCAGTTATATATCAATAAAACTGAAAAAAAAAAGAAAACAAAATAGCCTGTAATAATATGTCAAATTGTATGAATCACAGGTTTTAGTGAATGAAAATTTACTTTTGTAAACAACTAATTTTATCTTCCATCTGACTTTCCTACTGACCAAGTAGGAGATTCTTGGCTAGTTAGGGTGTCATTGACATTTGCAGCATATTTAGGGTAATAGCTGGATATGAGGCTGGTCATCCAGCAGGAAATATTGAAGCTGCCAACTCTCTTTTCTATACTATAGCAGATTCAGTTTTCATTAAATTTTCTTCAAGAGAGATCCATAGCTCAGAAGACAAAATTTGACTTTATTTAACCAGTTAACAAAAAATACTTTTTAAAAATTATTACCAGATTTGTCATACTTGGAAATAAATCTTTCCATTTTGAACATAATTATTTTAAAGTAGCAAGCAGATTTAAAAAGGACAACCGGCATATCCAGGGTTATTTGTGTTTTCACTCTGCAGTTGGTAGAGATGTTAAAAGAAAATAAAGAGACCTGACATATGATGGACAGCACGGCAGCGCAGAGGTCCAGGTGGACTCTGCTCAGTCTCTGGCTCAGAGCAGGCTGAAGACTCATGAGTCTGAAGAGGAATATGTATGTGTTTCACATCATGTTTGCAAGGACAAGTAAATGGGACTGATTCTGGCAGTCTGCCCTAATTTGAAAAAGGCATATGCTGATGTCCTTCGGCCAACTCCTACATGACAATGTCTTTTATCCAGGTCAGACAAACAGAACATAAAAGACACAATTCATGCTTCTACTGGACCCTGGCCTGAGCTCTCAAGCAGAAAGCATGTTTCAGCAGCAGACCACCTTCCTTCTTACCCTTACCCTGATATCCACCCATTTTCCTCATTTGTGCCTTTGTTATTGATTGTGTTACTGTTCTACAGACCCTCTTTCACATGATGGAGCACTTTTGTGTAACTTTTCAAATCACTTATATAACTTTAGATGTTGGCTGTGGTTATATTTAAATATAATCTTCCTTTTCTTTTCTTTTTTTTCCATGATGACATTTTCTAGAGTGCCTGCTATGTGATGGGAATAGTGTTAGTTTGGGGATCATAAGTGAAAAGTAAAACAGGATCTTTATCGTTGTAAAGTTTAAAGCCTAGTAATCAGGACGAAAGGCTGTCAGATAATTAAAATATACTGAGATATCTTCTTTGTAAAGCAGTGTTCAAAGGACTATGAAGACACATAAGGCAAGCACTCACTGTGTACAAAGGGAGATTTTCTAGAGAAAGTGATTTCTGTTATGTCTGAATGTTAAATAAACCTTAACCAGATGGAGTTGGAAGAGAAGGGAGAATTCCAGGTAGAAAGAACAAGCATAAAACATGAGTCAAGAGAAAGTGCCCTCAACATTGATCTTCAGAAACAGAAGAAACACAACAGGTTGAGGCTAGAATATAAGCAGAGGAGAGACTTGAAACACCTGTAATGCCAAAAGGAATGTCACAATATGAATTCTTTTTAACTTGTAGGATGACATGATTAGAATTTTGGTTTGAGAGGCAATATACAAACAATAAATAGTATCTAGCAATATGGTGCTAGATTCCACAGTCTTAACACTCACTACAGGGCAAAATTTCAGTTTACTTGGCTGAAATCTTAATGAAAATCTTAATGTAACATCCATCATAGGATTGTTTTGAAGATTCCATTAGTAAATATATGTAGAAAACTTAAAATATGTTTTGTAAATACTAAATAAATGATTATTTTGTTACCATTATTATTATTATTTAGTACAAGACCATTACTTTGGTTGCACTGTAGTAGATATATCAAAGATGTATGGTATGAATAGACAGGAAAAAATGTAATAAGTTACTATAGTAGTCCAGCAATAAATGATTTGTTATTATTTAGCCACTAAATCATGTCTGACTCTTTGTGACCCCACCAACTGCAGCATGCCAGGCTCCCCTGTCTTCCACTATCTGCTAGAGTTTGTTCAAATTCATGTCCACTGAATTAGAACATAGGGAGAGGGGAATGGATGGAAGAAGATAGATTTTAGAGGGTTGGTGATATAGAACAAGCAATTCTCAGTGGCTGACTGCATGTAAGGGTGAGGTAAAAAAGGTTATGGATGACAGAGGTAACAAGGGACATTTGGAAAAGATAGAGCATCTGACAGTGGCAGCACTGACCATCTACAATATACAGAAACTGCTGCTAACTAACTGAAAAATGGCAAGAAAACCAAGAGCAACACTAACAAAGTTAGAAACAGTCGGTTTAAATATGCGACACACCACTTCACATTATTAAAATATCAAATTCCAGAAAGCTGGGGGGAAAAAAAAAAGAAATGTGGGGCACCAGAACATTTTGCCCCGTGTTTCAAATTTTGGAATAAGATGACGATAAAAATCAGACCATCTACAGGTATAGAGTCCAATAAAATTTGGAATCAGTCTCATGAAGGACATATATGGCTATGTTCTTTATAACATTAGCTTTTGGAGGGGAAAATTAAGCATCAGTGTTTACACTGATAGATTATTACACTATTATATATATACTCGGCTATTATCTCTGCCTCTGAGATCCATTCAGAGCAGCTGCTGGACCATCACCCAGAAGGCACTGTGGCAGGACCCGGGGCCGTCGGGAGCCCCTTGAGCGTGTGTGGCCCATTGTGGAGGCCTACGCTGTGCACCTCGCGCTGGAAGCAGTAGGCCAGAGGCTCCAGACCCCAGGGACAATGGCTGGCAGCTACTTCAGCCTCAGGGCCATGGGAGAAACAGTTGAGGTGAGACTTCCTGGGCCGTGGGGCCTCCCATGTGATCTCCTGACTGACGATGCCCAGTGTCTGTGCTAAGGGGCAGCTTCTGGGGGATCTTGCACCAGCGCAGGGGGATGGGGCTGGGTGATGGGCCCATCCTCAGGCTAACCAGCTGTGGCCAAGGACCAGAGGGTGAGACGAAGTCCAGACAGAGGGAGCCAAGACAGCAAAGTCTGTATTTCTGTATGTTTCAGGGGCCTATGGGGGTCCTGGGGGCCGCAGGGAGGGTGGGCAGCTTCATGTTTTGCCACAGAAGCCCAGGAAGGAGGCTGCCTGGAAAGTGCCAATCTGGGGGAGGGCCGCAGGCAGTCAGGGTCAGCCGAGTTCGGCCTACAGCCTTGCCTGTCTGGCAAAAAGCAAAGAAGAACTAAAGAGCTTCTTGATGAAAGTGAAAGAGGAGTCAAAAAGTTGGCTTAAAACTCAACACTCAAAAAACAAAGATCATAGCATCCAGTTCCATCATTTCATGGCAGATAGATGGGGAAACAATGGAAACAGTGATAGACTTTATTTTCTTGAGCTTCAAAATTGCTGCAGATGGTGACTGCAGCCATGAAATTAAAAGAGGCTTGCTCCTTAGAAGAAAAGCTATGACCAACCAAGACAACATATTAAGGAGAGACATTACTTTGCCAACACAGGTCCATCTAGTCAAAGCTACGGTTTTTCCAGTAGGCATATATGGATGTGAGAGTTGGACCATAAAGATAGCTGAACACTGAAGAATTGATGCTTTTGAATTGTGGTGTTGGAGAAGATTCTTGAGAGTCCCTTGGACTGCACCGAGATCCAACCAATCAATCCTAAAGGAAATCAGTCCTGAATATTCATTTATTGAAGGACTGATACTGAAGCTTAAACTCCAATAATTTGGCCACCTGATGCAAAGAACTGACTCACTGGAAAAGACCCTAATGCTGGGAAAGATTGAAGGCAGGAGAAAGGGACAACAGTGGATGAGATGGCTGGATGGCATCACGGACTCAGTGGACGTGAGTTTGAGTAAGCTCTGAGAGTTGGTGATGGATAAGGAAGCCTGGCTTGCTGCAGTCCGTGGGGTTGCAAAGAGTCTGAGGTGACTGAGCAACTGAACTGAACGGATTGACCTCACTAATGATGCACTGCCAAAAGCTGCCTATTATGTGTATATAGTTCTGATCCTTGCTGTGTGACTTCATTTCCTTCTTTGGGAGGAGTCTGTTGCTTTGCTACCTTAACATCAGAAAGGGACTGTGATTTGCTGTTTTGGCCAAGGAAATGAAAGCAGAAGTAACAGTCTGCCAATTCTGAGCAAAAACTTTAACAGTCATTTGGCAGTTTCAGCAGGTCCCTGGGGTTGATCATTTTGATTTCATTCCAGGATATAGATATTATATAGCAGAGCTGTGAAAAAACCCTGCAGATCCTGGAGATTTCAAGCAACAATGTGAGTAAGAAATACACAAATACTGTTCTAAGCCACTGGTATCATTTTGATTATTTGTTTAGTAACTGATAGTCTCTACATCTTGTAAACTCCTGATTGTTAGAAAGCATTTTACTCATCTTTAACTTTTCAATAATCACCATCCCATGAAGGAGAAATCTCTAAAAATGTCACTTCTCAGCATCTTCTGCATTATAGCTGTTGTGTCTCTCTCCTGTCTTGGCTCTTCTATTATGCTTCTGTTAATGGAGGAGTGACAACTGTATAGAGCCATTCTTGGCCCACACCCATGGCAAAGCATTTGTCTATCACAGCATACATTCCCTCAGATCACAGAGGTCTGGAAAAACTTTCAATTCAGTGTCCTTGGCAGAAAGTATCAGTGAATTAGAATTGGCACTGCTTTAAAATCTATTTGTTATCCCTGGTCTAAGGAAGAGATAACAGGCTTGAGATTTGAGGATCAGTTCAGTTCAGTTCAGTTGTTCAGTCATGTCCGACTCTTTGTGACCCCATGAATCGCAGCACACCAGGCCTCCCTGTCCATCAACAACTCCTGGAATTCACTCAAACTCACGTCCACAGAGTCGGTGATGCCATCCAGCCATCTCATCCTCTGTCATCCCCTTTTCCTCCTGCCCCCAATCCCTCCCAGCATCAGAGTCTTTTCCAATGAGTCAACTCTTCACATGAGGTGGCCAAAGTACTGGAGTTACAGCTTTAGCGTCATTCCTTCCAAAGAACACCCAGGGCTGATCTCCTTCAGAATGGGCTGGTTGGATCTCCTTGAAGTCCAAGGGACTCTCAAGAGTCTTCTCCAACACCACAGTTCAAAAGCATCAATTCTTCGATGCTCAGCTTTCTTCACAGTCCAACTCTCACATCCATACATGACTACTGGAAAAACCATAGCCTTGACTAGACGGACCTTTGTTGGCAAAGTAATGTCTTTGTTTTTGAATGTGCTATCTAGGTTGGTCATAACTTTCCTTCCAAGGAGTAAGCATCCTTTAATTTCATGGCTGCAGTCACCATCTGCAGTGATTTTGGAGCCCCCAAAAATAAAGTCTGACACTGTTTCTACTGTTTCCCCATCTATTTCCCATGAAGTGATAGGACCAGACGCCATGATCTTTGTTTTCTGAATGTTGAGCTTTAAGCCAACTTTTTCACTCTCCACATTCACTTTCATCAAGAGGCTTTTTAGTTCCTCTTCACTTTCTGCCATATGGGTGGTGTCTTCTGCATATCTGAGTTTCTTGATATTTCTCCCAGCAATCTGGATTCCAGCTTGTGCTTCTTCCAGCCCAGCATTTCTCATGATGTACTCTGCATATAAGTTAAATAAACAGGGTGACAACATACAGCCTTGATGTACTCCTTTTCCTATTTGGAACCAGTCTGTTGTTCCATGTCCACTTCTAACTATTGCTTCCTGACCTGCCTATAGGTTTGAGGGTAGCACTGCTCTTATGTATCTCACTTAAACTTCCTGAACTTTGCAAAATTAATTTGAAAACTTTCTTATAATTTCACTCAATTTTAACATATTTCAAAATATAAAAATTCATTTTTTCTTATTTTCAATTAAATTTTGTGATTATGTGTAGTCCAAATTTCATTTAAAATTTTAATGTCCTTTATTGTGATACTTAAGTCATTTTTTTGTGGCAGAAATTTTTGAAAACAGTCTAAATTACAATAGAGAAATGAAAACTGTTATTTTTAAATAATGAGTTTGTTATAGCTATTCTAATGATACCTTTTCACTTCTTGCCCTGTATTTACATCATAATAAATATTAAAATTGGAGCTTGTAAACACTCAAGATAATTTAAAATACAGTTTTTAAAAAAAGAAAAGAAAGCACATTCAGGTTTTTTTGAATCACTAATTCAAGCACTGTTCTCTTGATTAGAACTTAAGCATTTTTACTATATTAGAAAACAGAAGGACACTTTAGCATTTTATTTGGAAATGTATTGAGCATTCAAATAGAAATGTAAAGCTGTTTCAATTTTAGTTAATGAAGAAGCTCCTCTTCTCTGCCAATTTAATGAATGGAAACTAAGAAGCATCCAAAGGGTAACAAAGATGGAGTCTTACAACCAAAACCTTAACAATGGTTTAAAATCAAAAGACCTCCAGACTTCCTGAGATTTAAGAATTTTTTGTGTTAATTCCCTTAGGTTTCAGAAACCTTTTAAAACTCTTAAATAACTCTTCTAGAGAAATTTTTAAAATAAACCCCTGCTTTTAAAATGCAAATATGTTTAAATCTTGTACTTACATACAAATTATTCTCATCTTCATTTGTATTTTCCTACTTCACATTATTTCTTTAATCTCATTTCCAAATGAGTGTCAATTTTTCCTTAATATACTCAGAGGTCATGTAATAATTCTTTAGGAGAAAAGGTATATAAGTAGATATGTGGCTACATTTAAATGCTTATGTTACTGATACTATTGATTAATCAATATTAATTATTTTGAATGCCTCCCTGTGGTAGTTAATGGTGAAAGAAACAAAAAAATGTGTATTCTGATAAAGCTTATTTTGATTAAGAGAGATATTTACAGAGGCCAAGGACTCTTGCCAATCAACCAATTCAAAATACACACTAGCCAGTTACCATCTTTCTGGAACTCTCACTCTTTGAACCACTATCTTTTGCCCTTATCTTTTGCCTTTTTACCCACCAGCCAGACACCAGGCGACTCGAAACAATCTCTACATCCCTGAACACACTGAAATTTATTCAAAAAAAGCCAATCATAAATCTGGTTACCCTGTCTTCCCTTGCTTTTCCTGTGGAAGCCATAACAAAGGCTCTTGCCATGCTTTCTATTTGCACCTTCTGCCTCTTGATCTATCCTGGTGCTTCCTCATGTGGTCCTGCATGCTGTGGTATTCCCCCTCTTCTAAGAAACTGATAGTAACAAACTCTCTTTTCAGTAGCAGTAGTCTTATGTTGGCCTCACCATACCTGAATAATAGTAAATTATAATAAATGCCATATTTTAAAACATATCTATGTATATATACATGTGTATGTCAATAGTATACATGTGTGTATTTTTTGCTGACAGGGCTTTATTGTACAATTCAACCACTGTGACCCTCTCTTCCATTAGTTAATAACATTGGTATATGTTTAAGAAACAACATAATCTACTAAATATATGTTAATTCATTTTGTAAATTTTGACTTTCCAAAATATCAGTAAACTCCATCGACAATGATTTCAAATAGATTTTTAGATTTTATACATAAATAAATATATGATATGTAATATCATATAGTCATATCATATGTAATATTTATTTTAAAAGGATCAATTGCATCTGAAACATGCCATATGTATAAAATCTAAAAATCTATTTGAAATCATTGTCGATGGAATTTTGGCAAAACTAACACAATATTGTAAAGTTTAAAAATAAAATAAAATTAAAAAAATAAATATATGATTACAAAAACATGCTTCTCAGTAAACATAAAGACTACTTTTTATGAAAAAGCCTTGCAAATAAGAAGAAAGTAAATAATTTGAAATTCTTTTCTCAAAAGATTACACTATGCCACTAAAGATTAAGATGAGAATGGGGTTAATGATCAAGTTTCCATCATTTGTTAATGTGCTTACTCACTTCAGTCATTTCAGACTCTTTGAGACCCCATGGACTATATAGCCCACCAGGCTCTTCTGTCCATATAATTGTTCAGGCAAGAATTCTGGAGTGGGTTGCCAATTTGTAACCAGGGATCGAATCCACATCTCTTGCATTTCCTGCATTGGCAGGTAGATCCTTTACCAGCAACACCACCATGAGTCCTGACATACAGACCATAGCACCATATGTCAGAAACATGCTTGGTGATCAGGTAGGCAAGATATCTTCGGAGACCAGAGGACTCACCAGAGAGTACTGCTTTTTTGGTTCACCAATGCAATCTTCGCTCTCTTTTGGTTCCATGGGTCACATAAACTGTGCTCCCCTCTGTCCCCTCCTCCTTATTCTGATGTCACGCAGAACAAAGTGATTAAATTTTCCATAAGTATTTTCATAGTAGAAATTTCATAATTTTCATTTTAGAGTTCCTTGTACTGTTTTGATATGAATAATTCATTTTGATTCCTGTTTCCAGCATAAGAAATTTCACTCATTCAGAGAAGAAGAGATATCTATCTATGCTGTGAGTATAACTACAGATTGAGAAGACATAAAACAAATAACAATGCAGTTTAACTCTGTGGTTTTTAAGGGGAAGTCAGATAATCTACTCCAATTCTTCATCATCTTAATGATGAAGAATTACAATTATATAATAATTTTAGAAATCTTATAAACAATGGAGAACATGAAAAAAGACATTAAGTCATAGGAAGAGAAAACATAATGGCATTGAAAAAAACTGGATGCTCTGAAATTTGATAGAGGTCAAACTAGATATGATCTTCCTTGAAAGCACAATGCAATACAATCAAATGCAAGAAAATAAGTTTATAAAATTGCTGCATGTTTATATAAATCTAATTTTCTGTTTTTTTCCAGTCAAAATAAAAAATAGACTTTTAGTTAATTCACTTTTATACTTTGTCTTTTCTAGTTTTGTTCTATGTTTTTTTACTTTTAGTTCAATAGATTTATATACACTAGAAAATAATTCTATATATCTATGAAATATATAAAGTTAATAGAAATTTTATGAAGCATTAAAAATGTGAATATTTACATTAACAATTGACAAACCATTAGCCAGACTCTTCAAGAAACAAAGGGAGAAGAATCAAATCAACAAAAATAGAAATGAAAATGGAGAAATCACAAAAGAAAACACAGAAATACAAAGGATCATAAGAGACTACTATTGCAACTATATGCTAATAAAATGGACAATTTGGAAGAAATGGATGAATTCTTAGAAAAGTACAACTTTATAAAACTGAACCAGGAAGAAATAGAAAATCTTAACAGATCCATCACAAGCATGGAAATTGAAACCATAAGAAGAAATCTTCCAGCAACAAAAGCCAAGGACCAGACAGATTCACAGCTGAATTCTACCAAAAATTTAGAGAAGAGCTAACACCTATCCTACTCAAACTTCCAGAATATTGCAGAGGAAGGTAAACTTCCAAACTCATTCTATGACCCCACCATCACCCTAATACCAAAAGATGCCACAGAAAAAGAAAACTACAGGCCAATATCACTGATGAACATAGATGCAAAAATCCTTAACAAAATTCTAGCAAACAGAATCCAAGAACATATTAAAAAGATCATACATCATGACCAAGTGGGCTTTATCCTAGGGATGCAAGGATTCTTCCATATCCACAAATCAATCAATGTAATACACCACATTAACAAATCGAAAGATAAAAATCATATGATTATCTCAACAGATGCAGAGAAAGCCTTTGATAAAATTCAACATCCATTTATGATTAAAAACCTTCCAAAGAGCAGGAATAGAAGGAACATACCTCAACATAATAAAAGCTATATATGATAAACCCACAGCAAACATTATCCTCAATGGTGAAAAATGAAAGCATTTCCCCTAAGTCAGGAACAAGACAAGGGTTCCCACTCTCACCACTACTATTCAACATAGTTTTGGAAGTTTGGCCACAGCAATCAGAGCAGAAAAAGAAATAAAACGAATCCAGATTGGCAAAGAAGAAGTAAAACTCTCACTGTTTACAGATGACATGATCTTCTACATAGAAAAGCCTAAAGACGCCACCAGAAAATTGCTAGAGCTAATCAATGATTATAGTAAAGTTGCAGGATATAAAATTAACACAGACCAATCCCTTGCATTCCTATACACTAACAATGAGAAAGCAGAAAGAGAAATTAAGGAAAGAATTCCATTCACCATTGCAACAAAAAGAATAAAATACTTAGGAATATATCTACCTAACCTAAAGAAACAAAAGACCTATATATAGAAAACTATAAAACACTGATGATAGAAATCAAAGATGACACAAATAGATGGAGAAATATACCATCTTCATGGATTGGAAGAACCAATATAGTGAAAATGAGTATACTATGCAAAGCAATCTATAGATTCAATGCAACCCCTATCAAGCTACCAACAGTATTTTTCAAAGAACTAGAACAAATAATTTCACAGTTTGTATGGAAATAGAAAAAAAAAAAAAAACTCAAATAGCCAAAGCAATCTTGAGAAAGAAGAATGGAACTGGAGGAGTCAACCTGCCTGACTTCAGGCTCTACTACAAAGCTACAGTCATCAAGACAGTATGGTACTGGCACAAAGACAGAACTATAGATCAATGGAACAAAATAGAAAGCCCAGAGATAAATCTATGCACCTATGGACACCTTAACTTCAACAAAGGAGGCAAGAATATACAATGGAGAAAAGACAATCTCTTTAGCAAGTTGTGCTGGGAAAACCGGTCAACCACTTGTAAAAGAATGAATCTAGAATACTTTTTAATACCATACACAAAAATAAACTCAAAATGGATTAACAATCTAAACATAAGACCAGAAACTATAAAACTCCTAGAGGAAAACATAGGCAAAACACTCTCCGACATAAATCACAGCAGGATCCTCTATGAACCACCTCCCAGAGTAACAGAAATAAAAGCAAAAATGAACAAGTGGGACCTAGTTAAACTTAAAAGCTTTTGAACAACGAAGGAAACTCTAAGCAAGGTGAAATGGCAGCCTTCAGAATGGGAGAAAATAATAGCAAATGAAGCAACTGACAAAGAATTAATCTCAAAAAATATATAAGCAACTCCTGCAGCTCAATTCCATAAAAATAAATGACCCAATCAAAAAATGGGCCAAAGAACTAAACAGACATTTCTCCATAGAAGACATACAGATGGCTAACAAACACATGAAAAGATGCTCAACATCACTCATTATCAGAGAAATGCAAATCAAAACCACTATGAGGTACCATTTCATGCCAGTCATAATGGCTGCTATCCAAAAGTCTACAAACAATAAATGCTGAAGAGGGTGTGGAAAAAAGAAAAATCCCACCTTCTTACACTGTTGGTGGGAATGCAAACTAGTTCAGCCACTATGGAGAACAGTGTGGAGATTGCTTAAAAAACTGGAATTAGAACTGCCATACAACTCAGCAATCCCACTGCTGGGCATACACACTGAGGAAACCAGAATTGAAAGAGACACATGTACCCCAGTGTTCATCACAGCACTATTTATAATAGCCAGGACATGGAAGCAACCTAGATGTCCATCAGCAGACAAATGGATAAGAAAGCAGTGGTACATATACACAATGGAATATTATTCAGCCATTAAAAAGAATACATTTGAATCAGTTCTAATGAGGTGGATGAAACTGGAGCCTATTATACAGAGTGAAGTAAACCAGAAAGAAAAACACCAACACAGTATACTAACACATATATATGGAATTTAGAAAGATGATAATGAAAACTCTTTTAGACAGCAAAAGAGACACAGATGTATAGAACAATCTTTTGGACTCTGTGAGAGAAGGTGAGGGTGAAATGACTTGAGAGAACAGCATTGAAATGTGTATATTATCATATGTGAAACAGATCACAAGTCCAGGTTCAGTGCATGAGACAGGGTGCTCGGGGCTGGTACACTGGGATGACCCAGAGGGATGGGTTGGGGAGGGAGGTGGGAAGAGGGCTCGGGATGGAGAACACATGTACACCTATGGCTGATTCATGTCAATGTATGGCAAAACCACTATAATACTGTAAATTAATTGGCCTCCAATTAAAATAAATAAATAAAATTTGAAAATAAGATACTATGGAAAAGTAGGTAAATTTTTGGAAAGTGTGTGTATGTGTGTGTGTGTTTGTGAATTTGAACTGCGATGACAGATGGATATAAAAAGAAGAAAGTCCCTTATATGCAAGCCTGTCTGTAGATTTGAATTCTCTGTTAAACATTATCAAAATAATATGATCGATGATGCAATCTCATCATTATCAGAACAGGAGTGCTCATCAAATCACTGCTTATTTTCATTTATCTTTTAGAGTATAGTGAGCTAGTCTGCATGCCAGAGAAGGAGACTCAAGTGTCACTGGTTCGATTCCAGGGGTAGGAAGATCCCCTGGAATAGGGAATGGCTACCCACTCCAGTATTATTCCCTGGAAAATCCAATGGACAGAGTAGTCTGATGGGCTACAGTCCATGGCATTGCCAAGAGCTGGACTGAGCAGCTGTGCACTATAATGGGCTAATAGTCAAAAGTAGAGTTTTAATCAAAAGGTTATGGGGTAAAAGAAAATTAAAAACAATGTGAATTTTTCTCCATTTGAAACTTACTGAATGTTAGTGATATATAAAATATACTCTAGAATGATATTTAAATGTAATATTTAAGAGCTATTTAGAATATATGTTGCAATTTGCTAACAAATTTCAAAGCAGTGATTTCCTTCAGAGAGGGAGGTTAACCATAATTCATTATTGTTGTTCCATTAGTTATAAATTGATTTTCTTTTATTTATTACTCAAAAATTTGCATTAAAAAGTAAACTATTATCAATAGTTTGAAGATAGTATTCTCTTTTTACTGACATAACTTGTATCATCTGTAAAGTGGAGGGAGAGTTTGGTTTAATATATAAGATCACAATTTCTGGAGATGGATCCTCTAGCTTCTTCAAATCCTTAATTCTACCATTCACCCTATTAAATTCTTAATTCAAACCAGTCAATCCTGAAGGAAATCAGTCCTGAATACTCATTGGAATGACTGATGCGGAAGCTGAAGTTCCAATACGTTGCCCACCTGATGTGAATAACTGACTCATTGGAAAAGGCCCTGATGCTGAAAGAGTCAATTCCTAGGCAGGTTGATAAGAAGTCCGGGGGTCCCTGGGAAGAGAGGGATCTGGGGTTCTTGAGGCAGAGGAAAGGACCAACTTTATTTTTATTTCTCTACATTCCTTAGTCTTAGTTACATAAAACATTTTTTTCTTTAAGCCCAGAACTGATGATTACACAACAAACAACTAAATTTAAACTCTGTACTAAGGATTATATGACAACAATGTATCCTGCTTGAGGACAGTTTCTCCTTTCAGAAAACCTTGGGACTAATCCTGATATCTTAGAATGTATATTATGGGAGTTAGTCTGGTAGGATCTTTCTATTGTTAAATTCTAATCCGGCTATCCTAAAATGTAAATTGTGGGAGTGGGTCTGGTAAAATTTTTACAACCTTGAGATATTCTTTTGATTTATTGTAATAACTAATTTAAAAAGTATATAACTCTATTGCTAACACTAGTTAGGGGAGCACTCTGCATCCCACTTCTGATGTCTATGTCAGAAGCTTTCTCTGTCCCTTTTCTTACTTTAATACAACTCTGCCACACAAAACATCTTGAGCAATCAATTCTAGTCCCTGGTCCCAAAGCCAAATCTTCTACTTTGGAGATCACGAATCCAACATTGTTCACAAGCTATCAATGCTGGGAAAGATTGAAGGCAGGAGAAGTGAATGACAGAGGATGAGATGGTTGGATGGCATCACTGACTCAATGGACATGAGTTTGGGTAAACCCTGGGAGTTGGTGATGGACAGGGAAGCCTGGAGTGCTGCAACCCATGGGGTTGCAGAGAGTTGAACGTGACTGAGTGACTGAACTGAACTGAACATTTGACCCTATGAGTCTAACCTTGTGTGAATTAATTCACTTCTCTGAAAAAATTGTTACTTCTACTCCTATTTAAAGGGCAAATATAATTTTAATGATGAATTGACATCTGAAAGCACTTAGACCATAACTGGGGGCAAGAAGAGCATTGAGGAATTGTTAGATCTTTCATTGTGCACTCTGGATAAAATTCTACTTGCCAAATCCAGAGGTTCAGTATTAACAGAGTAGAGTAGACAGTTTGACATTCAAAATGTCATTGAATTTCTCCACTGTCAGTGTTATATCTTCCTTTCCTTATTCTCCAAGATTTCTGTTACAACTGTAGTGAACTCAATATCAAACCATGGATAAAAATGGGCATATAATAATTGCTGAAAGGCTATAATATTGGAAAACTATATGAAGAAAAAATAAAAAATATTTCTTGACAATAAATGTCAGCACAAAACCATACAGTATTAGATATGTTTTTACACCTTGACAAGTTTCTCTACTCAAACTAATTTCTAATAATCTCAGTTATCATTTATCATTGATAGGTGATATAATCACGTTCCCACTTGCCAGTTATGAAACTTCTTTGAAGTGATCTTTTAAATTTGATAGAGGAACAAGCTGATCGTCTACCACAAATTTGTAATGGAAGTGATTAACATAAACAATTGAGGTGTGTATTCTTGTTGACAGATAACAGTGGACTCTAAAATACAGATGCTGTGAAACCTATGTAAGAGTTTCACTTTGACCATGAGGATGCCAGTTAATTGCTTAATTAATTTTAGTATGCTTAAGATTGAAACTTTATTCATGGATCTGGAGTAGAATGCCCATATATCATTAATACATGATCACGGAATAATCTGTATTATAAAGGCTGTTTATCAAAGCATACTTTAACTTTTTAACATTTGAAGCATTTGTGATCACTGATAAAAATTCTTCTTTTCAAAAGAGACTGATATTATATTAATAGATAAGTATATATATATAGTTTTTTCTTAGATAAGAAGTTTACTGGCAAATGAGAAATTCACAACTTTAGTAAGTATAGAAAGACATGTTTTGATAAACTTAGTTATAAATGGAGTTGACTATGAAAAGTCAAATTTAGCCATTTAGAGAATGAGAAATATGATCTTTATCAATGAAAAATGATTTATGTTATTGGGAAATATTTTAAACCATATAAAATGCAGTTGTTTCTCCTTTGTTTTAATAAGACATACATAAAGCATTGGTCTAGAGGAAGAAAATTCAAAGAAATTCCAGAGAAGAGGTGTAAGATGACTAAATTTTAAGAAAATTTCTTTAAAGATGAGAGATGTCTAAGCTAGTATAATCAGTGAAGGTAACTCCTCAGAGTTATTTAATTATCCTTTTCAGTTTTCATTAAAAGTCATTCTTTGTCTCCACAAAGAAAACCCAAAGTAGAGCCTGGCCTAAAGTGAAACTCCTATGATTAATTTTGGTATGATACAGTATTTCTGAAATCAGTTGTTACTGAGATATTGTTTTATATCCTCCTGTGCTGATACTCTTAAAATATATGCAATATTTCATGACTATGTCATGGCTTATTAAATTATTCAGTAATGTTTTACCCAGTATATTGTAAGACTCCAGGCACTGAAACTCTGAAGATAACTAAGGTACAGGCTTTGTTTAAGGAGCTAACAATCTAGCAAGGAGACATTTATGTAAAAAATTACAACATAATATAATAACAAGCTTTGAAATAGATATATGCCTAAGATGTTAAAATTGCACAGAGAAGACACCTCATTAGGTTGAGAGAAAAGTCAAAGAATTCATCCTATAATGTCAGATTGACATTATAGTTGTGTCATAAAACTTGAGGAAATTCAAGCCAGGCAAATAGCAGGCAAAAAATACTGCTATAAAAGATAAGAAAGAGCAAATTGATTTAAAATATTATAAAGTCTATAGTTCACTGCAAGTAACATAAGAGGGAGAGTTGAGTCTGATAGGAGTTTAAGCGAAAGCAGTAGGAAAAATCACAAAGAGCTTTGTATGATGTATTAATAAATTTGGTTATTCAGTTCAGTTCAGTCACTCAGTAACATCCGACTCTTTGAGACCCCATGGACTGCAGCAAGCCAGGCTTCCCTGTCCATTACTAACTCCCAGAGCTTGCTCAAACTCATGTCCATCAAGTCCGTGATGCCATCCAACTATCTCATCCTCTGTCGTCCCCTTCTCCTCCTGCCTTCAATCTTTTGCAGCATCAGAGTCTTTTCCAAGGAGTCAGTTCTTTGCATCAGGTGATCAAAGTATTGGAGTTTCAGCTTCAGCGTCAGCCCGTCCAAAGAAAATTCAGGACTGATTTCCTTTGGGATTCACAGGTTTGATCTCCTTGCAGTCCAAGGGACCCTCAAAAGCCTTCTAAACACGGCAGTTCAATAGCATCAATTCTTCGGTGTTCAGCTTTCTTTATAGTCCAAACCTCACATCCATGTGTGACTACTGGAAAAACCATAGCTAGGTCTGTCTGACTAGACAGACCTTTGTCAGAAAAGTAATGTCTCTGCCTTTTAATATGCTGTCTAGGTTGGTCATAGCTTTTCTTGCAAGGAGCAAGTTTCTTTGAATTTCATGGCTGCAGTCACCATCTGCAGGAATTTTGGAGCCCCCAAATATAAAGTCTGTCACTGTTTCCATTGTTTCCCCATCTATTTGCCATAAAGTGATGGGACCGGATGATCTTCATTGTTTGAATGTTGAGTTTTTTTTTTTTTTTTTTTGAATGTTGAGTTTTAAGTCACCTTTTTCATTCTTTCACTTTCATCAGAAGGCTCTTTGGTTCCTCTTCACTTTCTGCCATAAGAGTAACATTATCTGCATATCAGAGGTTATTGATATTTCTCCCAGGAATCTTGATTCCAGTTTGTGCTTCATCCAGCCTGACATTTCTCATGATGCACTGTACATATAAGTTAAATAATCAGGATGACAATGTACAGCCTTGATATACTCTTTTCCCTATTTGGAACAAGTCTGTTGTTCCATGTTCGGTTCTAACTGTTGCTTCTTGATCCACATACAGATTTCTCAGGAGGCAGGTAAGGTATTCTGGTATTCCCATATCTTGAAGAATTTTCCATAGTTTGTTGTGACCTACACAGTTAAAGACTTTGGCGTAGACAATAAAGCAGAAGTAGATGTTTTTTCTGGAATTCTCTTGTTTTTTCTATGATACAATGTTGGCAATTTGATCTCTGGTTCCTCTGCCTTTGGTTATTACCATGGGGTAATAAAACATTTTAAACAGTTAAGAGAAAAGTTCACATTTTTGATATTAGAAGGAAAAACAAAATCATCTGGAGAATAGATCAAGATTGAAAAATAGGTACAAATAGCTTTTTCTCTGTCCTATTTCTAAATTCTGGTGCAGTTGTCAGATATCTGCCTCCAATAAAGGAAATACAAGAGATGCAGATTTGATCCCTGGCTCAGAAAGAACCCCTGGATCTTCTGAAGTAGCAACCTGTTTTGGTATTCTTACCTGGAAAATGCCATGGACAGAGGAACTTGGCAGGTTACAGTCCATGGGTCACAAAGAGTTGGGCATGACTGAGCAGGCACGCATGCACATGCTCAATCCCTAACTTCACTGGGTTAAAAAAGTGTTTCAAAATGAATGAATCTTATGCCACTAGAAAAATGACAGTATGTCACCAAGAAACTATGGTCTTGAAAGATAAAGTGCTGATGAGAATAGTTTTATGTAGAAGTATAATTAGAAATAGCTACAGAACAAAGTGACTGCAAGTAACCATTAGATGAGGATGCTCTAACCTTAGGTCAACCTACAGAGCAAGCTGGAGAGAGTCCTTGATCACATTTAAGGATTATTCATTAGGAAGAGCATCAGTACCAGCTAATGTTCCCTTCTAACTCCTTGGTTGCTGAAAGTAACAGACAATAAATATTAGTACTTTCATTCAGACCCTAAAACTGTTAATTGGATATAAATCATGGACAGGCAGACTATTTCCACTACTCAAGTACTGACTCAGGGAATGAATAGTGTTTTTAAACATTCAACACACCACTTTTTCCAAAGTAATGGGGCAGACTTTTTTAAACAAATGGTGCTTGTGTGCCTGCTCAATCGCTTCAGTTATGTCTGACTCTTTGTGACCCTATGGACTGTAGCCCACAAGGTTTCTCTGTCCATGGGATTCTTCAGGCAAGAATACTGGAGTGGGTTGCCATGCCCTTCTCCAGGGGATATTCCTGACCCAGGAATCTAACCTGCATCCCCAGCATTGCAGGTGGATTCTTTACCAGCTGAGCCACTAGGAAGCCCCAAGCCAATGGTAATTACAACAAATAAAAAGCTGAGATAAAAATTTTAAATTCAAATGAACACAGAATCATTGATCCCCTAATATTTAAAGAAAAAGCAAAACAGTGAAACAGAGGCACAATGCTCATCCACAGTGTAGAAGGTATTTAAAAAACTATCCACTGATTTTTAAAGTAAAAAATTTATTATTATTATTGTTGTTCCTGTTTGATTATTGTTATTATTTTGCCTTGCAAATTTAAAACTATTAAGCCATTAAGATAAGGAATATATTACTTCAGTTGAGAAAAAAAATGTTACAGCTAAGTTTTTAATTTTTAAATGAATAGATTAACTAATTATTAATTTTTTAAAAAAGCAAGTAAATTTTTAAATTGTCTTAGGTTTCAGTTCAGTTCAGTTCAGCTCTGTCACTCAGTCATGTCCGACTCTGTGACCTGCGGCACACGAGGCCTCCCTGTCCATCACCAACTCCCGGAGTTTACTCAAACTCATGTCCATTGAGTCGGTGATGCCATACAACCATCTCATCCTCTGTCGTCCCCTTCTCCTCCTGCCCTCAATCTTTCCCAGCATCAGGGTCTTTTCAAATGAGTCAGCTCTTCGCATCATGTGGCCAAAGTACTGGAGTTTAAGCTTCAGTATCAGTCCTTCCAATGAATATTCAAGACTGATTTCCTTTAGGATTGACTGGTTTAAGTAGCGAAGGAAAAAGTAATATATATCAACATGCCAAATGGTAGAGGATTCAGAAAGCTTCTTTGCTTATTGAGAAGTCACATAGGGTATGATGGAGGAAATTCCTGTTGTCTGGAGAAAGATATTATTTTGCTTGGTGTAGGGGTGAGCAATTCTGAAGAATATCAGAAGCTTTAGAATAAAATGAAAAATTGTTAAATTCAGAGAAGGGACCAAGGAACCCCACCCTGTAAAATCTTGCTCAAGAAAAGAAAAAAAAAAAATCTGTCATGAAAACATAGACACTTGAGACATTTTGAGGAATAATTTGAAAGGTGAGGGGGTCTGTGCCTAGGTTCTCACTTTAACTATAAGGACTGAATGACTCACCAGGGATCCTGCAGCAGCACAAGGGAGGAAAAAAGCAGAAATAGTGGCACATCATGGTACAGATGAGAGAAAGCCTGGATAGAACCTCCTGTTCTCCAAAATATGTAAAGTTGCACCTTTCTGCAGGTGTAAATCACAGCATATAAATTTAAAATCTGCTCCTCAGACTTACATGTGTTCATCCAATAAGTTATTTGGCAAAAGGCAGGTAACAGTTGTGGTAATAGTTTCACATTTCCTGAGGAATTCCATCTGAACAACCTGACAACTTGATGGTAAGAAAATAACTCAGTAAGCTTTCCTAGACTTAGTATTTCCTTTTGTGAAATTAAAAAAAAATATAATACTTTGCCTAATAATTATTAAATATGAATATAAATTATATATATTTAAAGTGCTTTAACTGGGATTTGGAACACTGTGTATACACTAAACCAAAAGAAGCTACCTTTGGTTACTTTGTACCAGATACTATGTTTTGAGCAAAGAATAAAATGATGTACAAAACCATAATCTCTGCTTTCCATCTCCTCTGCAAACTTCATTTTCCAGGACATTAGATGATTTTTCACTTGTTTTTGCTGAAACAATCTTGCTAAAGTGTCTCACTAATTCTGACAAGCTATACTTACTGCATCAAATCCATTTTTTGTGCAATAGAATGATTTACTTAAATGGTACATCAGTCATGTTGCCTGCATGCTCCATACACTCTAATACCTTTCCATTGTCCTTATAAAATAATCTAAACTGCTTGCCTTGTGTACAAGGCTGCACTTGAACTAGAACTGACCACTTCTCTGACCTCATTTTTCACCCTACTCACTCTCATCCACTTTAATTCAGCCATATTGGTTTCCTTGCTATTCCTCACACTTAGCCAAGCCTATTCATGATTTAGGGCCCCGATAAATTGATCTTTCATCTATCTATAATACTCTCTACCCACATCATCATATGAGTATTTCTTTCTATCACAAGGGTCCACAGCCCAAATCTCAATTCATCAGAAATGCTTTTCCTAATCAAAAAATCCAATGCTGCTTCCTTATTTTATTGTCTTTGAAGCACTTTGTGCTGTTTGTTTTCTTATTCTTACCTGTGTACTATATCTAAAATTTAAATCAAAGAGAGCAGGGATATTTTCTCTCTGTCTTACCTCCACTGCTTAAAATAGAGCCATACATATAGTAGGTGCTTAATTCATGATTGCAGACTCAAAGAAATTGAATATAATTTAGTATGAGTTGTTCTCCAGGAATTAAAGCAAACATCCATACTATTATTTGAAGACTACATGGAATGAGAACTTGTCAGATCATTACAAAAGAAGAGAATTCAGATACAGAAAATACCTCTTTAACCAGGAAAAGAAAAGTGATTTGCAACATTTCTATAAGATTCCTTTGTCACTCTGTGTGAAATATGCACAGTTTTATTCATTAACAAGATTAATATGGCAAAAATTTCCTGGGTGTATAATATTTGCTAAGCATATATAAGTGATAATTTTTCCCAAAGAGAAATTTAGAATATATTTCCAAAATTTATAATATAACATAATAACTATTGATTTATAGATGAAGTGACACAATGAAATAAGTCTCACACAATGTGAATGGTAAATGGAAAGGAAAGGATATGTGGATGAGGACGGAAAGAAGGTCTAGGCCAGCACTACTCAATAAAAGTCAAAGATACAAGTCACATACGTAACTTTGTATTTTCTAATGGCCACAATAAAAAGAGTAAAAGAAAACAGAGAAGTAATTAATACATTTTAACTACTATTTGCTACTAAGTTTTGAAGTCAAGTATGTATTTTACAATTGCAGCACATTTTAATCCAGACTAGACACATTCCAAATGCTCCTTAGACACAAGAGTCTAATGGCCATCTTATTGCACAGTTTTGACCAGAAGGAGATAGAATTTATTCCTTCTGTCTGGCACATGCATAAGTGAGGCTTAACTTCCTTAAGCACTGAAATGAGTTCAGTTTTTAGCAAATTGCAATTCCTTAATGCTATGTTTGTATGTAAAAATGAATGACAAAAGTAACAAGTGAATAAAGTCATTCAACAATGCAACACAAGATCATAGGATGTCAAGAAATGGTGAATTACTTGGCATGGTACTATTAAATATGTATGATGAGAGAATAAACACAAAAGGTAGATACAGCAGAAAGAAGATGAGAGGTTAAATATTCATGAAAAGGAGTTGAAAAATCGTATTCTAAAACATGGGAAGAATTTGCCACAGGAGATTTTGTGTTTTGGAAGAAACAGAACAAATAAGAGGTTGTATGCGTTACACACACACACAGGTACACATGTGTCTCTGTGTATAAAATCTATCTTTCATATACATCAGATCAGATCAGTCGCTCAGTCGTGTCCGACTCTTTGCGAACCCATGAATCGCAGCATGCCAGGCCTCCCAGTCCATCACCAACTCCTGGAGTTTACTCAGACTCACGTCCGTCAAGTCAGTGATGCCATCCAGCCATCTCATCCTCTGTCGTCCCCTTCTCCTCTTGTCCCTAATCCTTCCCAGAATCAGAGTCTTTTCCAATGAGTTAACTCTTCACATGAGGTGGCCAAAGTACTAGAGTTTCAGCTTTAGCATCATTCCTTCCAAATAAATCCCAGGGCTGATCTTCTTCACAATTGACTGGTTGGATCTCCTTGCAGTCCAATAGACTCTCAAGAGTCTTCTCCACACCACAGTTCAAAAGCATCAATTCTTCGGCGCTCTGCCTTCTTCACAGTCCAACTCTCACATCCATACATGACCACAGGAAAAACCATAGCCTTGACTAGACGAACCTGTGTTGGCAAAGTAATGTCTCTGCTTTTGAATATGCTATCTAGGTTGGTCATAACTTTCCTTCCAAGGAGTAAGCATCCTTTAATTTCATGGCTGCAGTTACCATCTGCAGTGATTTTTGAGCCCAGAAAATTAAAGTCTGACACTGTTTCCACTGTTTCCCCATCTATTTCCCATGAAGTGATGAGACCAGATGCCATGATCTTAGTTTTCTGAATGTTGAGCTGTAAGCCAACTTTTTCACTCTCCTCTTTCACTTTCATCAAGAAGCTTTTTAGTTCCTTTTCACTTTCTGCCATGAGGGTGGTGTCATCTGCATATCTGAGGTTATTGATATTTCTCTCTGCAATCTTGATTCCAGCTTGTGCTTCTTCCAGTCCAGTGTTTCTCATGATGTACTCTGCATATAAGTTAAATAAACAGGGTGGCAATATACAGCCTTGACCTACTCCTTTTCCTATTTGGAACCAGTCTGTTGTTCCATGTCCAGTTCTAACTGTTGCTTCCTGACCTGCATACAAATTTCTCAAGAGGCAGGTCAGGTGGTTGGTATTCCCATCTATTTCAGAATTTTTCACAGTTTATTGTGATCCACACAGTCAAAGGCTTTGGCATAGTCAATAAAGCTGAAATAGATGTTTCTCTGGAACTCTCTGGCTTTTTCGATGATCCAGCGGATGTTGGCAATTTGATCTCTGGTTTCTCTGCCTTTTCTAAAACCAGCTTGAACATCAGGAAGTTCACGGTTCACATATTGCTGGAGCCCGGCTTGGAGAATTTTGAGCATTACTTTACTAGCATGTGAGACGAGTGAAATTATGCAGTAGTTTGAGCATTCTTTGGCATTGCCTTTCTTTGGGATTGGAATGAAAACTGACCTTTTCCAGTCCTGTGGCCACTGCTGAGTTTTCCAAATTTGCTGGCATGTTGAGTGCAGCACTTTCACAGCGTCATCTTTCAGGATTTGGAATAGCTCAACTGGAATTCTATCACCTCCACTAGCTTTGTTCGTAGTGATGCTTTCTAAGGCCCACTTGACTTCACATTCCAGGATGTCTGGCTCTAGTTCAGTGATCACACCATCGTGATTATCTGGGTTGTGAAGATCTTTTTTATACAGTTCTGTGTATTCTTGCCATCTCTTCTTAATATCTTCTGCTTCTGTTAGGTCCATACCATTTCTGTCCTTTATCGAGCCATCTTTGCATGAAATGTTCCTTTAGTATCTCTGATTTTCTTGAAGAGATCTCTACTCTTTCCCATTCTGTTGTTTTCCTCTATTTCTTTGCATTGATCGCTGAAGAAGGCTTTTTTATCTCTTTTTGCTATTCTTTCGAACTCTGCATTCAGATGTTTATATCATATACATATATATATATATATATATATATATATATATATATATATATTGAGAGAGAGCTGGAGAGAGAGGAACCAAGAAAGGGAAAGAGAAAGGGAAAGGGAGAAGAAAATGGAAATTTCTGTTTCAGCGAGTTGACATGAAATTGTGAAGCCTGGCAAGTTCAAGATCTTCAAGGTAGGCTGCTAGACTGGAGAGATGATAGAGATGTAGAGAATATGTTGTGGAAAGAGAACTGAATCCACCTGAGTAACTGGTTTACTAATACCAAATATATAAATAGAAGCTATTATATAAATTTACATTGCAAGCTACTGATATTTTACAGAGCCTCTATAATTCCTTTAAAAAATTAGTTTGGATAATTATGATGTACAGAAAATTATAAAATCAAAATAATCAAAGTAGTATCTATATACTATCAAGTATGTAATAGGTTGGGCTTGCCAGGTGGCACAGTAAAGAATCCACCTGCTAATGCAGGAGACACAAAAGATGTGAGTTTGACCCCTGGGTCAGGAAGATCTCCTGGAGTAGGAAGATCACTCCAGTAATTTTTCCTGGAAAATTCCATGGAAAGAAGTGCCCAGCAGCCTACAGTTCATGGAGTCACAATGAGTCAGACATGACTGAGTACACACACATATAAAGGTTGTTAAATATTAGGACTGTATTAATGGTTTATACAAGTAATTATAATCACCTCTTTCATGTGTTTTAAAATTATATTTATTTAATTCTAACACTACTTGGCTTCTTTATATAACACAGATCCAACCAGTTGCAACATGCAATCGATACACTTGCAGTTTCCAGATAGTTGCAGCAGAATTCATATGTCCTTAGAAAATTTTAAAACAAGTTTGTCAGTTGAGTTGCGGTCACAGAGTTGGACATGACTGAGCAACTGAGCAACAACAATGAACAGCAAAATTGAGCTGCAGGGATTCAATCTCGCCTGTAAAATAATATGATGACCATGAGGCTAGTAATAATTCATATTTTGCCCACAACTTAAATAGTATTAGCTATTAACTTGAAAAAAAAAGTGTTAACAAATAAAGTCCTGATACAATGTTAACAATTAATGTTTTAAAAGGTCTAACAGTTAACAAAGCCATAACAAAGGTTCTTTCCACTAAATGTGTTAACAAAAATTAATTCCTTCCACAATTTATAGAATCATTGAAATAGTGACTTAGACTTTATTAAGTATACCCTGGGATTAATTTAGACACTTCTAGAAAATGTATTAATTTTTTTAGGCCTCTAGGGTACCATTTGGTAAATTGATATTTTATCATATTAAATGGTACCTAAATAATTAAAGTACTATCTTGTCTCTTATCTTAACCCTGAACTTTTCAACTGTTAAAGACAAATATAGCCTAGGGTATTTTAAGTTGAAATATCAAATAAAAAGTTAATGGTGGGCAGAGGTTGATGGGTGCCTGAGAGTTAGGCAGGCTTCGCATTTCCTAATAACTCAGACAAGATGGATTGTCAAATCTCTGTGGAGCTGATTAAAAACATTTGCTTCACAGACACATAGAGAAGATTCTCTTCCTACTTTAATCTCAGCCCTAAGCATTCTATGGTGTGCAATCTGCTAATTTCTACAAAGTTATCTTGTGGCATTTTCATCTTTTGAGTATTTTATATTAAGTATATTTCAAAATTGTCTATTCTTCTATGATTATTTAAATTATGCCTTTTACTTTAATATGTTATGTATTTTCTAAGTGATAGGTTAATGTTGTGACAACTTTGAACAACTCCTATCCTAACCCCCACCACTCGTTCTACTGACATAATCACTGTTGTCTATTTAGTGTCGATTTCTCCAAATAATATCCTATGCCATCTAATGCACATTATATGGCTTTATACATATAAAATATATTTATATACATGTACTCATTAGGATACATGTTTATTGATGTATATGATATGTATGTTTATGTAAATGTATCATAAACTTTGTATCTTTCCTTCATACAACTAAATGACATATCTTTCAATCCTTTTAGCAAAGCAAAAAGTTTCATGAAGATAAACTATATTTTCTTTCCCCATTACCTTATAGATGGATATTTAGATCAGTTGGATTCTCTTAGATGCTGCTTAAACAAACAGTAAGTAGATTATCATCTCTCACGACAAGAAATATGGAGATTGTGTGTTTTCAAAGATGGATAAATCAGAAATACTGTTCAAATTCCCAGATTACTTTCTGTATCTATGCTTAGGCATCTTCATCATTTTGAAATTCCCCTCATGATCATAAAATATTGCAATTATGCCTGCCAACACTTCCTCACATAGCCACATTTATAGACAGAGAATAGGAAGTTATTTACGTAGGACCAAAGTTCATATCAAGTACCATTTTTCTGGAACGTTGTAATGGTTAATTTTATGTGTCAACTTGACTGAACCAAGGGATGTCCAGAGAGCTAGCAAAACATTTTTTGGGGGTGTGACTGTGTCTCTTGGGGACTTCCCTAGTGGCTCAGATGGTAAAGCATCTGTCTAAAATGTGGGAGACCCAGGTTTGAGCCCTGGGTTGGGAAGATCCCCTGGAGAAGGAAATGGCAACCCACTTCAGTAGTATTGCCTGGAAAATCCCATGGACAGAGGCGCCTGGAAGGCTACAGTCTATGGGGTCGCAAAGAGTCGGACACGACTGAGCGACTTCACTTCACTTTCACTGTGTCTCTAGAAAAGAATAGCATTTGAGTTGGGGTCGCAAAGAGTCGGACACGACTGAGCGACTGAACTGAACTGAATTATAATATGTCAAATTTGATTCATCAATTGTAACAAAATGTCAGAACAGGGGGTGTCTGGGAAGTCTTTGTACATTCTCCTCAAATTTTTTGTGTGTAGAACTGCTCCAAAATATGTTTTAAAAGCACACAGGGGATAAAGAGAGACAGAAATTATTTATCAAGTCATGGAAAGCCATGAGTGCATGTGTGTTAAGTCACTTCATTTGTATTAGACTCTTTGTGACCTTCTGGACTGTAGCCCCCCAGGTTCCTCTGTCCATGGGATTCTCCAGGCAGGAATACTGGAGTGAGTTGCCATGCCCTCCTCCAGGGGATCTTCCTGATCCAGGGATCAAACCCGTCTGTGTCTCTTATATCTCCTGCCCTGACAGGTGGGTTCTTTAACACTAGCACCACTTAGGAAGCTTTGGTGAAACATTAAATGAATATTGATAGCTGAAAAAAATTAATTTGAAAAGTCTGCATGCTGTGTGATTCCAACATATGGCATTCTAGAAAAAGCAAACTATGGAGGCAATAGAAGATGGTGGTTATCAAGGGTTTGAGGCAAGGGTAGAGATAATAGGTACAGCAATGATATTTTTAAGGCAATGAAACTATTGTGTGTGAGGTTGTAATGGTAGATACATGTCCTTACATATTTGTCAAAACTCATAGAATGCACAGCACAAAGAGCAAAGCGTCATGCAAACTATAAACTTTGGGTAGTAATAATGTCTCAATGTAGTCTCATCATTTGTAACAAATGTACCAGCCTAATGCAGGCTATTGATATTGGGCAGATGATATGTGGGTGGAGACAGGAAGTATAAGGGAACTATCTGTAGTTCCCACTTATTTCTCTGCAAACCTTAAACCGTTCTAAAAATTAAAATGTTAATTTTTTAAAAAAGAAAAGAAAAGGAACCTTCATAAGTAAATAAAAAGCATTTCTGAGAGCTGTGATCAAAACAAAATGCTTGTAGAATATTCATTTCTTGAGAGTACGGATTCAGTGGAATAATGGCATAATTGAAAAAAACTCAAGCTAGAATATGCAAAGAGAAGCAAAGCTTTCTTTTTTTCTAAAAGCCATTTTTTTAAATTCCTATAATTAACAGGAAATACACCATGCAGAAAAGTATAAAGGCAGAGGTTAATGTTTTTCCTTTTTATTATGGCTCTGTTGTTATGAAGATTAGGAAATAACATTGCCCGACCTCCAGTGAACTGTAACAGAAATATTGAAAGGAAGCACAAATAAAAAGACTATAATATTGAAATTCTAGAAAAACTAGAACAAGTTCAACAAGTACTAAGATTTTTAAGGAGTCAGCAACTTACCATTGTAATTATGAACAATTTTGAGGTATTATGAAAGTCAGCTTTTGAAACCTAAAAGAAAGCATTTATACTATGTTTTACAAGAAAAATTTAAAGACAGATAAATAGAAAGAAATGTGGATAAAGATATAGATACTTATATAGACACAGAAAGTGAAGATAGATTATTATTACATGGAATCTTGAGAAGAAATTAGAATGCAATGTGAATCAAATTGCCATCATCCAGGCAAACATAAGTAACTGGAGCAATCAGGATCAGCAGTGTTCCGAAGTGAAGTGCTACTAGCCTCAGTCAGTATCCTCTTATCTTAGATAATGAGGTCAAGTAGACAAAGGGAAAGGATAGCGATGATTTGTATTGATTTCTTTATATTTTTGACCCGACACCTTATGAAATCATCGTTGACAAGCTAAGTCCAATTGCATTCACCGTTATGGTGAATGACCGAATAATAATCAACTTTTACCTTAGCTCATATAGCAGCTATCAATGGATCTGCCTCAGCTCTAAGGGCTTAAATATCTGAGAGAAATATTCAGAATGAGATTATCTTTAAAAGGAACAAAACCAAATTCTAAATGAGTTTAAAATTTTGGTGATAGAATCTCTTCAACAACTGGATAAAACTCTACAGAGAGATGTGGAAGATATGTATATCACAGAAAAAAAATATATAGAAAGGTAGATACAGCTGTGAATTTTGGGGGGAAAAAGTATTTTTTTTTAAAAGCTGACAAGTAACAAGAATTGGTCATTCGATTCTCTTGAAAAATAGATACAATTAAAATATAATGCTTTCCTAATGTAAAATGCATGCTTTATTGAAAACATTTGTTCACATACTGAACAACATAATGTACATAATGCTTAATCAGACATTATAAAATCCACTTATGAATTTCTGAACTAATATCAGAACATTACTTATTCAACATTTTACTTAAAATAGTAATTTACGCAATTAATACTGAAAATTCTTTTAATAATTGAGTATTTCCATTATAAAGGAGTGATATAAGGAAAATTTACATATTGCAAAGGGGCCATCTATAATCTCACAAGTTGAGGCCTTACTTTCCTGATTTTACTTAGATTTGGCGATTTCAGATTGGGATAGAATGTGCATGTGTGTCTGGGTTTTTCCTTGCTTACCTCTGGACAAGCCAACTGCACATACTTAATCACACTGGATAGTGGATCCTATGTAATAAATCTTCATTGGACAAGTGGATCACCCAAAATAAATCATCTGTGGGTGAGTGAAACAACTTTGCTCAAACATCCATGGAAAAAGAGTTCATCCATCATAAATCACAGACAGATAAGTGGATCAGCCTTGATTTACTGCCTTTAACCAGGACTACAGTTTTGCCTTACCTAAGAAGTACCATGATTTTGCAAACAGTATATAGTTCAGAGCAATATGGGAGAGTTAGTTCCAACAGCATCCAGTGAAACAATATAACAAGTGAAATAAATTGCTAAATTTTATTCAGTTACTGTAATTTAGCAATGTGATATAAGATCAAAAGAACTTCAAAATGATCCCAAACTGGGGCCACACCTCCCATTATTAATGTAACTTTAAATATTTCTTTCATTTGTAATGTTACAGTGATAATAACCACACATATAGGTATTGGGAGGAGAAAACGAGGTGCTTAATAAATATGTATTCACAATGTTCTCATGTTTTAGAGTATCTCTGCTGTTTCTGCCACTGGAATGTTAAGTAAGACATATAACACTCCACTCTTATTTTTCACAGGGTGAGGAGAAAAACAAATTAATCACAAGATAGTATGATAGTATTTGGACAAAGCTATGAATAGGGAAGTAGCCAAACAAATAGATAGTGCAGTTACAGTGTAATGAATGGCCAAACTTTCCTCCCACCAAATTGCACTTTGAGATGATTCTTAAAGCTTACACTAGATGGACAATCAAGAGAAGGTTATGCAAAGATCAGTAAGTGGGACAATGTACTTTGTGGATTGTAAATATCAGCATGTGTATGTTTTTATATATGCATCCTTAAATATGTGTGGCAATAAATTAGCTCAGCTGTTTTAGGCAAGGGTCAGAAATGAAAGGCCTATGACTGGCTACATACTATAGTTTTTATCTTAAGCATCAGTGGAGCATCTCTAATGGCTTTTATGGGGAGATGATTTATCATATTTGTATACTAGGAAGAACACTGAGCTAGACAGGGGATATTGGAAGGAAAGAAAATAATCAATTTTTCATACTATTAAATAGTACTATATACAATTTTCATATACTATCAGAAAATATAAGGAAAGAGATAAAACAGATAAATGTGTGTGAGATACTATATGTCTCCAATTGTGTTCCATATAAAGTATTGTCCTGCAAATGCATCTTGACAAAATATTTCCTGATAGAGCAGCATGCTTACATAAATTTAGCATACCTTAGTCTTAGTCCTGGTGAATATAATATAAATGCAAAAATTAAAATGCTAATCATTTATACTTGTGATGATATTTTTGCTTTGTCTTGCACAGAAAAATATCAACTTATCTTTTCAAAGATTAAGCTTCTTGACATAATATATCTCATTTACAGCAAATATATAAACTGATTTTGTAAAAACAAGCTTGTAACCTTTTCACATTTCTTTTTTTATACTTTCAATATTTATTTTAATACCCTTGTAGCAGTTATTTATGTGCAGAATATACTGTTCATAGATTATTCCTAAAAGGATGTTGGATTGATTTAGGCTGATTTTATTGTAATCATTTTTTCCTTGGAGAAACACAAAGTATCTAATTTTTACCATCTAGCTTAGGAAGTTTATGCCTTGTGAAATAAAAGAGAAAAATATTTTACCTTCTTTTGATAAGTTATATTCTATAGAAAGCATTCTTTAAAGTTTTTATTTTTTGGTTGTGTGGTTTTTTTTCCATGTAGTATCTCTAAGAATTATTGTTCTATAAGCAGAAATGAGCATGCATGTAATCCCTGTTGAAATAGTTATAAACAGAAATAATATTTTCTATTTCTTTTCTAAAGTACAATGAAAAGTATCTTGTAACACAGGTTTACTGAAATACATAATTTAGTAATATAATAAATGTAAATATTACACAGTGTGTGTTTTTATAAGTATTTTTCAAATATCTACATGATAGGTATGATGAAGTACTGAGATTTACTTTAAGAAGAAAATTTTCTTTCTTAAGCAATAGAGTTCCTAGTTTAAAAATGTAATTTAGATGATGTGCTATTTGCCTAGATTGATTTCATTGTTATAATACAATAAGCCAAATCTATAGAATATGTAGATTATTTACAAAAGAAGATTATTATCTTATCCATAAGATGAATCTCAACAAAATCAAAGAATATCATGCAGAATTTTTTTTCTGATAATAGCACAATACAAATGATTTTGTTTCATGATTCAAAGGGTTTATATATTAATAGAAGTTAAATAATAAAGTTTATTTTACATTTGAAAGACTGCCTATGTTATGCCTATATTTTAAAATGCAAAAAATTTATGTAAATAGGAATGGGCATGCTGACTTATTTTTCTCCCAAATTTATAATTTCATTTCAGAGATGTACATATTTTCTTCAGCCTCCAACTCTAGAGAATTATTTTAAGATACATAGGAATTTCCTTGAAATACTCAAACATAACAGCAAATATCAGATAACCCTAATTGCAAATTCCTATTGATTGCATCTGAACATACCTTTTAAATAATATTTTAACTTGATTATAAGGAAAGATATATATTAGGCTTATTTCCTATTCCTATAAAGATTAGGATATTTGTGTTGTGGAGAACTGAAAGATTAAGTTCAATCATTATGGTTTTAAAATGACTTTTTCAAGAAAGTCCAACTGAGTCCCAACAAGTAAAATATTCAAAATTCCACTTCTTTATATTATTTAACAGCTATGGGTTAAATAGGGTGATTTTTGATGATGCACAGAATGCGACTATATACAACTTCAAAACTTCTTATGACATAAAATGGTTCCCTACCATGGTCAGTTACATATACTCATCAAGTTCAAACACCTTCATGGACAGTAAGGCAGAATAGACATCAGATTTGATAATTTCTTCATTATTCTTTCAAAATAAACTTATAATTTCATATATGTGATGTCAATTTTTATAAATTAGGTTCACTTCTCATAAGCACAATGATATGAACTAACGTATCATATTATGTATCAGGTACACACAAGAGGAACCACATAATGACTGAAAGCAAATAGCTAGGCAATCAGTGCCCACATGTCTGAAGCTCTAATTCTTCTCTAAGAACTACAGCCGTACTTTCCTATATTTAGTTGCTCAACTTACATAGAGTTTCATGATCTGGATTTTAGTGAAAAAGAAAAGTTTTTTTTTTTTTTAATATTTATGGGTGGATCTAAGCAAGATCTAGGTATTACTAGATAGGCTCTGAAGTTATGGAATTTAGTTAGAAAAACTTTGTCATTCCCCTACTCACTGTTCTCTAAAATACAGCCTTCTCAGTTATAGAGGATTAATTGCTTGCCCCCTAAATGCCAGGGCACTTCCCTATCAAAGTAATTTATTGCAAATCAGTCAGTTTCCTATAACTCATACTTGTGGGCAGTAAGCCCTCATAATACTATTCACCTACTCTATAAGAAGGAGACTCTTCTGTGTAATGTGCATTTGTTGACTGCTGGTACAAAACATTATTTCATTTATTATATTTCACACATTGAGGCTGCATTTCAACAGCCTAACTTGCTCTATTTCTTGTAGTGATATAACTTTTACAATGTTTCACATCCAACATTATAGTGAGCTACTTTTCAGGTCTCTGTACTTGCTCCCCAAATAAACGACAATTTAATGATGCATGAGTTTCATTGCCTATTCATTCATTCTTATATAATATAGGAAGATTTCTCAGCAACTCTTTTCTACTTTCTAGGTATTTTATTCTTGATTTTCTTATTTGAAGTTATTTTTTCAACATTTCTTTCCCATACCATTGAACTTTACTGATAAAATATTCTATTTTTGCCATTTTCCTTGAAAAGTCTTATAGCTGATCAGCCCTCCTATATTTCTTTTTCTCTTTCCCTACTCTCAACACACCAATCCAATCTACCTGCAAGCCACAATCAAACCAATTTTCACTGTGCCTTACTTACTCTTTCTCATGGTTCTAAGTTACCTCAACTGTCCTTCTACTTAGACTTTTTATTAAACCACTTCTCTTGCTTGTTTTGATGATGACCTTTGCCTCTTACTTGGGGATCTTGTATAGTTAGTGTTTCTCATTTTACAGAGATTACGGTCTTCTGAGATTTATATTCAATGCTTACTGAGTCATAAAAATCACTCAGCAGGGAAAACAAGCCAGAAATAGCAAAAATCTGTTTTCATATCAGAAGTTCTCAAGTGTTAGTATGTATAAGAATCATATTACCAAAGTGTTAAAATATGCATATTTTATTTTGAGAGAATATGCAGAGATATTCTGAGAGAATAGAAGAGGCTAGAGATAAGGACAGAGAAGGCAATGGCACCCCACTCCAGTAATCTTGCCTGGAAAATCCCATGGATGGAGGAGCCTGGTAGGCTGCAGTCCATGGGGTTGCTAAGAGTCGGACAAGACTGAGCGACTTCACTTTCACTTTTCACTTTCGTGCATTGGAGAAGGAAATGGCAACCCACTCCAGTGTTCTTGCCTGGAGAATCCCAGGGATGACGGAGCCTGGTGGGCTGCCATCTATGGGGTCACACAGAGTCGGACATGACTGAAGCGACTTAGCAGCAGCAGCAGCAACTTTTATATCAGTGTCCATGGAATAAAATTAATTTATAACAATGGATAGGCTTTCCTGGTGGCTCAGTGGTAAAAAATCCACCTGCAATGCAGGAGGCACCAGATGTGGGTTAGATCCCTGGTTTGGGAAGAACTCCTGGAGAAGGAAATGGTAACCCATCCAAGTATTCTTGCCTGGGAAATTCCATGGGTAGAGGAGCCTGACAGGTTACAGTCTATGGAGTTGCAAGGGTTAGACACGACTCAGTGACTAAACAACAATAACAAGGGTTGGGTATATTTAATTTACTATTTTATCCATAATCTAATTTCTCCAAAGACATTTTTATCCTGTTAATTCTTATAAAGGTACAAATATATCACTCATCACTTAGTAAGTATATTCTGGTTATCTTCTGTGACATTATCATTTTCTGTCTCTGAACTAGCAAAGCACATGCTTAACTACCTGAGAAAGCTTTATGCTGCTTTGAGGACCAGGAAGATTTAAAAAAAAAAAAAGACATTTGGTATTTGAGGGAAATCAGCCAATAAGGTTTTCTGCAATATCATGACATATAGTCTATATTCATTCATTGCTGTTAAGAACTGTAAGTTGTAAAATGAATAATTGTAAGAAATGATACATTTAATGTTTTTATTTCTTATTATCTTTTTCATTATGACATCCATAGTTAGTTATGTCAACAATATTCTACTTTTATTTTATGCACAGTACTCTAGGAAAACTTCCATATAGACTATTAATTTCATGGCAAATAAATACTCCCTATACTGACAGCTGTTAACAATATGCAAGATGGGAGTAACCCAACCTTAGAGTTGAAGGAATAAACAGTGTAGTACAATCAATAATATTGCACAGTGCAATGAGAAAAATACCACCTGCTCTGATTAGTGGGTAATTTAGTTTCTCTTTTAGGGTCTCTATTATATATCCAGGTGTTTACTAGTGGATGGCATGATGTTCTGTCATGGTGTTAAGATACTCTCTCCTGGAGTTTAGGAGCAATACAGTATGCTTATTTATTGTTTAAAATATGTGGCCATGCTGATACAGGTGTGAAATAGGCATTGGAAATAAATTTCTGCACTTTTACTGTGCACAAATACTAAGGACAAAGAATGTTCCTGCAGGAATGAATGACCCAATCTTATGCTCAGGGTATGGTTCCACATTCATATTAGTCTGTACTCCTAAAAAACATTCGAGCTCCTCAGATGTATTTATATGGGGAGACAGTTTTACATGGGGAGATTCTGATTTTGCCACCTCAAAGGCTCAGAAATATATTGCTATTGTCCTATCAGAGGGGTAGATCAACTGCTTCAGTTTATTTTTATCAGGTGATACTTTTGTTTGATGCTCATTTCCTACCCCTGTGTATGTTATTTGAATGTTGGAAAGGAGAACCAGTAAGTCTACAAGGGCTTTATTTACATCTCTTCCCTCTTTCTTTTCCATCTTTCAATTCAAAATATTAGTAGTATGTTTTGCAGAAACAAAGGGTATATTTTAAGCCATAATTCACCAAACATCTGCTTTATGTTGCATTTTCAGAATATACTTTCCCAGCTTACTATATATTTGCTATAACATGATGACTTTTAAGTTCATATCTTAAAACCTATCTTCAGTTGAACAGGTACTCATTTTCAACTGTCTACCACCCTTCTTCACTTAGTTTCATACCAATTCCTCAAACAAATCTTTAAGTTTTTCATAAACCAGAGGATATCGAGATAGTGTAGTTGGAGGATACAATACTCACCTCCTGATGTGACCAAATCAAAAATACATATACATGTGTAACAATCCACACTAAAAACTAACTGGAGACAGCATAAGTAAAACTGTCACTATTTTCAGATGACATGATAACACATATAGTAAAAAAATCTTTTAGAACTAATAAATGAATCTAGTAAGCTCATAGAATACAAGATTAAACTACTAAAGTCTATTGTTTTTCTATATACTAAAATGAACTATCAGAAAGAGAGAGCAAAGTAAACCAATGCCATTTAGAATCACATCAAAATGAATAAAATACTGAAGAATATACTTAACCAGGGAGGTGAAATTTTTATATTCTGAAAAATATATACATTGATGGAGGAATTGAAGATGATACAAAGAAATGGAAAATATCCCTTAATCTTGGATGAAGAATTAATATTATTAATATGTCCATACTACACAAAGATAATACAGATTTAATGTAATCCCTATCAAAATACCTATGACATTTTTTTACCATACTAGAAAAAAAAAATCCTAAAATTTATATTGAACCACAAAAGACCTCAAATTACCAAAGCAATCTTGAAAAGAACAAAGCTGTATCATTCTCCTTGACTTCAGACTATACTGCAAAGCTACAGTAATTGAAACAGTATAGTACTGGCACAAAAACTGACTCCTAGATCAATGAAACAGAATAGATAGCCCAGAAATAAGCCCACACAATTATGATCAATTAATCTAAAACAAAGGAGCAAAGACTATACGATGGAGAAAAGATAGTCTCTTCAATAAATGATGCTAGGAAAACTGGACAGCTACATTAAAAGAATGATATTAGAACAGTTTTTAAAACCATGTACAAAAAAAAAAATTAAAATTGTTTAAACATCTAAATGTATGACCAAAAGCCATGAACTCCTAAAAGAAAACATAGGCAGAACACTCTTTGATATAAATCATAGCAGTATTTTTTTGGACCTGTCTTCTAAGACAAAAGAAATAAAAACAAATGAGACCAAATTAAACTTAAAAACTTTTGCACAGCAAAGGAAACCATCAACAAAATAAAAAGATAATATTTTGAATTGGAGAAAATACCTTCAAATGGATATGATGAATAAGAGATTAGGATCTAAAGTATATAAATAACTCATGCAAGTCTATATCCAAAAAAAAAAAAATCTATCTGGATAAAAATGAGAAGATCTGAATAAACATTTTTCTAAAGAAGATAAGCAGATAATTATTTTACAATATTGTATTGGTTTTGCCATACATCAACATGAAAAATTAGCCTCCAATTAAAATAAATAAATTTATAATAAAAAAAGAAGATAAGCAGATAACCCACAGGCACATGAAAAAGTGTTCAATATTGCTATCATCAGAGAAATTCAAATAAAAACCACAATGAAATATCACCTCACACCTGTCTGAATAGCCATCATCAAAAAAAGTCCACAAATAACAAATGCTGTTGAGGATGTGGACAAAGAGAATTCTTGTACATTGTTTGTGGACATGTAAATTGGTGCAATCACTGTGGAAAACAGTGAAAGTTCCTTAAAAAACTTAAAATATAACTCCTATATGATCCAGTAATTCCATTCCTGGGTTTATATCCCAAGAAAACAAAACTAATCTGAAAATAAATATCCATAGCAGCCTTATTTGTAATAGCCAAGATATGGGAACAACTTAAGTGTCCACCAACAGATGAATGGATAAACAAGATTTGGTATATTTTACAATGTAATATTACTCTGCTATAAAAACAAATGAAATTCTGCCTTTTGTAACATCATGGGTGGACCTAGAGAGTATCATGTTCAATGAGATAAATCAGTAGGAGAAATACAAATCCTTGATGCTACTTCTTAAATGTCACATCTAAAAAATAAAACAAATGAATAAGTTTTATTTTATTAAACAGATACAGAATCACGAATATAGAGAACAAACTAGTAGTTGCTAGCGGGTAGAGAGAAAAGGGGAAGGAGCAAGAGAGGGGTTGGATCAAGAGATATGAAATAATTTATGCATAAGGTAAAAAAGCACCAAAAATATGCTGTACAGCACAAGGAAATATAGACATTATTTTGTAATAATTTATATGGAGTATAACATATAAAATATTTAATCTTTATGCTGAAACTATTATAATATTGTAAATCAACTCTACTTGAATAAAAAATTTTTTCAACACTCAAAAATAAATTTTTTATAAGCCATCTTCTGAACATGCTTGTCTTCTTTAATTTCCTATTTGGGATTCAACATGATCTCTATCACATAGGAAAACTTGAGTTTTCTTTACTTTACTTCTTTCTCTCAATTTTTGTACATTATTATTACCCTAAACTTGTTTTCTTACATAACCAGCATATTTCTTGAGTCATTACTTCATATCCCAATCCTTATGTCATCTTCCCCTGATTTTTTAAATAGCCATGTACATTCAAACATTTGCTCAAAATTGCTTCCTTTATCCTATTTTTGTTTCTTCTTCTTTTGTTTTTTCTTATTCTACATCCATAAAAACTTCATTCTCCATTTAGGGTCAAAGTCAAATTTCATATCCAGTTGAAATATTTCTCTTGTTTTGTACACTTGAGCAGAAGGAAATATGCTTTTCTATAATTTGCTACCTATAGAGAAATATTATATTAGGTATGTATGTGTTATTTGCTGAGTCATGTCCAACTCTTTGTGACCCCATGGACTGTAGCCCACCAGGCTCCTCTATTCATGGAATTCTCCAGGCAAGAATACTAGAGTGGGTAGCTATTCCCTTCTCCAGGGAATCTTCCTGACCAAGGGATTGAATGTGGCTCTCCTTCATTGCAGGCAGATTCTTTACCATCTGAGTCACCAGAGGAACTCTACACCCTCCAAATTAAACATGAACTTCTTGAAGGCATGCAAATTATCCTCCATTTTGACAACTGTTCCCCTGAGGATATCACAAATCCACATATAGAGTTCTAGGGTATTTTTTGTGTTATTATAATAGCATTTGGTTCAGAGGTCAGTCAAAGAATTCCTGAATGCAGTCTGCCAGTTATATTGCAGCTTTCAAGAGGGCTTCAAGGAAAATCTACATATAAATGAAAATCTCTGAATGAAAATCAAAGTACCATTTAATTTCTAACATTGAAAATTAACAGTGACATTTTTCTGCTTGTGAAATATAGCCTGGTTGGTAGATAACCTAGACTCTAAACATTCAGATTACAAACTCTTTTTTTCTCAAAGTTAAGAGGAAGTAGGAAGCAGTGGATTTAAGCAGGCTAGGCAGTCATGAAAAGTGCAAAGTTCTCCTTCTCCTAGTATCAAAAATGTTTGTATGGTATTGCATCAAGCATTGTATCTATATTTAGTGCAGACTAGAGGTAGGTAATATATAAATAGATAACACTTATTTTACAATTGCTACCTAATATCATGGCTTTCCTGTTGGCTGAGTGGTAAAGAATCTGCCCACAATGCAGGAGATGCAGATTTGGTGCCTGGGTCAGGAATATCCTCTGGAGGAGGAAATGGCAACCCCTTCCTGTATTCTTGCCTGGGAAGTCACATGGAGAGAGGAGCCTGGAAGGATACAGTCCATAAGTTGCAAAAGAGTTGAATATGACTTAGTGTCTAAACAACAATATCTAATATCACAGATTAAGAAACAAAATAATTCACAACATCTATTTTTTCCCTGTGAAAGTATTAGTTGCTTAGTCATGTCTTTCAATTATTCTCATTAATGAATAAATCTTTTGAGCACTTATATTTTTGAAGGACAATCAAGACAATTTAAATACATGATATTGAAATACTGCAGCATAGAGCACAGCTGTCAAAATGGCACTGATAAGTTTCTAAGTGAAGGCTATTTCTGCACTGAAATAAAACGTTTCTAACATATTTTACATAAAACTGAGCACTGAGGTAGAAAATCACTCCTCCTTCTGTGGATATGACTCAATACTCTATAGGATAATTTAAATATTGAAAAGTTCTTATTAATTAAAATAATTTATGAATATTCACAAAGCCAAAATTCACAGAAAGAAGTGTATAGATGAAGAGTGTTGTGAAGAAAACTTCTCAACCATGATTTAGCAGATTATAAACCTAATGATTAATCCATTTTAACCGGTTTGTTAAATTCCACTATTTTATTTTTTAAATTAATTCTTATTGGAATATAGTTGCTTTGCAGTGTTGTGTTTGCTTCTACTGTAGAGTTAAGTGAATCAGCTATACATACACATACATCCCCTCTTTTTCAGATTTCCTTCCCGTTTAGACCACCACACAGCATTGAGTAGAGTTCCCTGTGGTATTCAGTAGATTCTTATTAGTTATCCATTTTATACACAGTAGTGTACATATGTCAATCCCAATCTCCTCTTCCCTTCTTGGTTTCCATACTTTTGCTTTCTATATCTGTTTCTTTATTTCTGCTTTGCAAATATCATCTGTATCATCTCTCTGGATTCTACATATATGCCTTAATTTATGATATTTGCTTTGTTCTTTCTGACTTACTTTACTTTGTATAACAGTCTCTGTGCATGCATGCTAAGTCACTCCAGTTGTGTCTGACTCTTTGCTACCCTATAGACTAGCCTATTAGGCTCCATGGGATTCTCCAGGAAGTAATACTGGAGTGGGTTACTATGCCCTCCTCCAGGGTATCTTCCCAACCCAGGGATCAAACCCACATCTCTTTAAGTTTCGTGCATTGGCAGGTGGGTTCTTTACCACTAGCACCACCTGGGAAGCCTATGACAGTCTCTAGGCATATCCATGTCTCTAAAAATGGTACAGTTTTGTTCCTTTTTAATAACTGAGTAATATTTCATTGTATGTATGTTACAGATCTTCCTTATCCATAAGTTCCATTATTTTATATCTGAGATCACCATCACTGAAAAAAATATTAAGATGTCCAAAATGAAAGCATGTGTATTATATAATTAACATGGGTAAGAAGTAGAAAAGATAAGATTTGAAATCATATCCTATAAGGTCCAGGTATTATATACAATTCCTTGACCCTCACTTTTTTCATTATGATTTTGAAAGATTAAATTAAAATAATAAGCTATTCTGACTGTCTCATAAGACATTTATGTTAATAAATGAAAATAATTTTTGATAAAAAATATTGGGAATGCAACATGTGACCAAACACGAGTCTCTGTGTTCATTGTGTAGATACAGAGTTCCATTTTCATGTAGGACAATCGGAACATGATTTGCCTTTAGCAGTTGGAAGAGTCCTAAATTTTTATCTGTGTATGAAATAAAACTTTTGCTTGTTCATCAAAATCTGGAGACATCCATAGAAGTGTTTCAAACTCATTATCTTAATGTTAGATAGTGTAAGAAACTATTAATGAAAGTCAGGAATTCTGTGTCAACTTGATGTCTCCTTCACTGCCAAATATAGATATCCTTACACATTTCTGATCTGTCCTTATAAGTGTTCCTCTAGGGGCAAATGTTCCACGCTAATATACTCTGGCCTTCCAGCACTAAAATTCATGTTGTGTATCACACTCAACTGGGTCTCATGTATTCTGCCCTATTTCTTCAACTTTATCTTTTACATCTCTCCTCTCTCATTTCTCAACTGTCACCCCAAGCTTATTTCTGCTCCTCAAACACACCGATGTTTGAGTCATGTTCTCACCTCAGGGCTAGTTTGAGCATATTGCTCTCAACACTTTGTAGTTTGTTCCTTGCTTTCAAATAAGTTTGAGTTCAAATGTCACTTTAACAAAAAGGGCTTTACTGCTGTAACTATCTGAAGACAATCCTTGACCATCAAAACCCCCAAGTCACTGTCTATCACATCTTTATATTATTATTTTCCTTTACTTATATTTACATTTATATAAACAGTGGAAGTGATGAATATATTCAAGAGATTATATCTGATAGAGTGCCTGAAGAACTACGGATGGAGGTTCATGACATAGTACAGGAGGCAGGAATCAAGACCATCCCTAAATGGTCTTTCCCTAAAAAGAAATGCAAAAAGGCAAAATGGTTGTTTGAGGAGGCCTTCCAAATAGCTGAGAAAAGACAAGAAGCAAAAGGCAAAGGAGAAAAGGAAAGAAGTACCCATTTGAATGTAGAGTTCCAAAGAATAGCAAGGAGAGATAACACAGTCTTCCTCAGTGATCAATGCAAAGAAATAGAGGAAAACAATAGAATGGGAAAGACTAGAGATCACTTCAAGAAAATTAAAGATACCAAGGGAATTTTTCATGCAACGATAAGCATAATAAAGGACAGAAATGGTATGGACCTAACAGAAGAAGAAGATATTAAGCATAGGTGGCAAGAATACACAAAACTGTACAAAAAAGATCTTCATGATTGATAATCATGATGGTGTGATCACTAACCTAGAGCCAGACATCCTGGAATGTGAAGTCAAGTGGGCCTTAGGGAGTATCAGTACAAACAAAGCTAGTGTAGGTGATGAAATTCTAGCTGAGCTATTTCAAATCCTGAAAGATGATGCTGTAAAAGTGCTACACTCAATATGCCAGCAAATTTGGAAAACTCAGCAGTGGCCACAGGACTGGAAAAGGTCAGTTTTCATTCCAGTCCCAAACAAAGGCAATGTCAAAGAATGCTCAGATCTCACATGCTAGTAAAGTAATGCTCAAAATCCTCCAGTCCAGGCTTCAGTAGTACGTGAATCAGGAACTTCTAGATTTTCAAGCTGGATTTAGAAAAGACAGAGGAACCAGATATCAAATTCTCAACATTCGCTGGATCACTGAAAAAGCAAGAGAGTTCCAGAAAAAAATCTACTTCTTCTTTATTGACTATGCCAAAGCCTTTGACTGTGTAGACCACAAAAACTGTGAAAAATTCAAGACATAGGAATATCAGACCACCTTACCTGCCTCCTGAGAAATCCGTATGCAGGTCAAGAAGCTACAGTTAGAACTGAACAGGAAACAACAGACTGGTTCCAAATCAGGAAAGGAGTATGTCAAGGCTGTATATTTTCACCCTGCTTATTTAAATTATATGCAGAGTACATCACAAGAAATGCTGGACTGGATGAAGCAAAAGCTGGAATCAAGATTGCTGGGAGAAATATCAATAACCTCAGATATGCAGATGATACCACCCTTATGGCAGAAAGCGAAGAAGAACTAAAGAGCCTCTTGATGAAGGTGAAAGAAGAGAGTGAAAACGGCTTAAAACTGAACATGCAGAAAACTAAGCTCATGGCATCTGGCCCCATCACTTCATGGCAAATAGATGGGGAAACAACAGAAACAGTGACAGAATTTAGTTTTTGGGTCTCCAAAATCACTGTAGATAGTGACTGCAGCCATGAACTTAAAAGACGCCTGCTCCTTGGAAGAAAAGTTATGACCCACCTAGACAGCTTATTAAAAAGCAGAGACATTACTTTGCCAAAAAAGGTCCATCTAGTCAAAGCTGTGTTTTTTCCAGGAGTCATGTATGGATGTGAGAGTTGGACTGTGAAGAAAGCTGAGCACCAAAGAACTGATGCTTTTGAACTGTGGTGTGGAGAAGACTCTTGAGTGTCCCTTGGACTGCAAGGAGATCCAACCAGTTCATCCTAAAGAAATAAGTCCTGAATGTTCATTGGAAGGACTGATGCTGAAGCTGAAATTCCAATACTTTGGCCACCTGATCCGAAGAACTGACTCCTTGGCAAAGACCTTGATGCTGGGAAAGACTGAAGGCATGAGGAGAATGGTATGACAGAGGATGAGATGATTGAATGGCATCACCGACTCAATGGACATGAGTTTGAGTAAACTCCTGGAGTTGGTAATGGACAGGGAGGCCTGGCATGCTGCAGTCCTTCAGGTCGCAAAGAGTTGAACAAGACTGATTGACTGAACTGAACTGAATTTGTTTATATTTACCTTTATTTTATTAGTGCTTTGAAAATTATTTGATGCACTGATCCATTTACAATTTAATATCTGTATTCTGGATAGAGTGAACGTATTACAAGAGATTTTTTTTATCATACTCTGCTCTCTCCCCAGTTTTTGAAACAAATCCTGGCATATCAAAGCTTAACACACACACATGGCGTTGTGTTAGATTTGAGTTGCAGTGGTTCACAAGATTCAATTTGCCAGACATCTCTTCCTAACTTTGAGTTCTACAGCATTACATTGGTAACTTGAAATTGGTCTAGTGGGTGCATTTCCTCCACACACATCAGCAAACACCACAAATCAAGGCTTTTTTTCTGGAGTGTGTTGTTAAATATTTACTACTCTATCTATATATGACAGAGAGCATGAAAAGGTAACAAAATGCCTTTCCTATAACTAAGGATCTCAAGTGAAGAAAATGTATCTGAAAAGAAGCTTTTTTCCTTTCTGTAGGCAATACCACTGTGGTTTAAAAAAAAAAAAATGAGAAAAAGAAGCTTTGTTTCTAAGCCAGGGATAAAAACAGCAGCCAAAGAAATTATTGGGAAAAAATCCATCTCATCACAAGGTTGACGCCAAATAATTTGAAACAATAACCAGTGCTCCTGACTATAAATAATTGACCTTTGCATTCTGATAGTATTCCAATGTCGGGGAGGAAGAGATTTTCCCTCTACCTTTCAAGATTCTTCTGACTGATCTAAGAATTAAGTTGACATGAGGCAAATTGCAGTTTCCCTGGTGGCTCATGGGCAAATTGCAATACAGGAAACACAGGAGATTCAGGTTCCATCCTTGGGTTAGAAAGATTCCTTGGAGGAGGGCACAGCAACCCACTCCAGTATTATTGGGAGAATCCCATGGACAGAGGAGCCTGGTGGGCTGCAGTAAATGGGTTTGCAAAGAGTCAGACATGAAAAGTAACTGACCACACATGCACACACGAGACAGACTGACAGGCAAAAATTACACAAAAGTTTCATAGTATTTATACATGAAAGAGACTGAGGAATTTTGAGTAACTTGCCAAAATGGCAGAAATGCTCACATTAAATACATTCTTCAGTGGAAGATAAGAGAGGATGCTGGGGCAGGGGTTTGGAATGTCAAAGGAGGGGAAGACAATTCATACAGAGATGGAAAAGCAAAGGTTTGGTAAACACATGTTGGGTGGGCTGTCCAGAGGCAACAGGACAGAGTGTCCTCAGATCTCCAAGCCCTGGTGGGTTTCCCTCACCACATCTAGCATATTCTTTGGAGATATCGCTGGCATAGTTCTATTCAGGGAACAGGCCCTTTATCTCAATTCTTTAGGAAACTCAGAGGGAGGTGAAAAAAAGGACTTATCGAGTCATCTGTTTCTTAAAAATATTCAAACTAAATTAGTACTCATACCTCTTGATCTCCCCCCAAAATGCAGAAGTGTATTTATAAGAAAATAGTTTACTAGGGTCTTAAGAATTAAAATTTGAAAGACTCAGATTCTGGTATAACTGAAAGAGTGTTCCAGGGAAGAGAAAAGAGTCAAAGGCTGATTGAGACAAAAATCTCAAGGGTTCTTAAAGTTGCCTCCCTGTGATTGGCTAGGATGCAAGTCAGGAAACAGTTGTCCCTAAGGAATCATGATTTTTCTTAGGGTACATGTCCAATAACTATCTTGAGTTTCTGGATGCCTTTGTGAGAATATTAAGTGATCAAGAGGTCAGATTCCATCCAGGCTGTGACACACACAAGTCACAATTCCTCAGTGACATCTGGGCTTTATTTTACAGAGCTGTCTTAGCAATACAAATTATATTTTGGTTTCCTTTCCACACACCAAAGAAAAACATTATGTGGTGGCAAATTTTGCTCTGCTACTTCAATTTCTAAATAATAATCACAGAAACTGTGTTTGACAATTGAATTTTCCTAGTCACACTTAATATGCTAATACACCAATTTATCTTCAACCAGTCCTTTCTAATGCAAGGATGCAGTCAGAGCTAAATTTATACCTCTTTGGTCTCAGGATGTAACTATAACTTTTAGGCACTTATTATCTGAAGATGGTATGGCTTTTTCATGGTAAAACAACACTGTAGGTTAAGATAGAAACCAAAAATAGAAACTGCAATTGTGAATATAGGCATTTACTGCTAGAAATGACATTTTATTGGCAATGATGTTCCCAATATAATGGAATCTACTAGGGGGAAATGGTTATTATTTATTGCATATTTATTATGCCAGGCATCATGCAGTTTTGTTTTTACTTAGAGAATTAAGTCTATAATACAATGAATAAGTTATTTTTATTGTTTCAATTTTAAAAATGAGAAAATGGATGGTTAGACAAGTTTTCCCATGGTTACATCAGGAAAATAAGTGTAAATAAAGGAAACAGAATAAATCCACGGAGTTCCCAGGTGGCACTAGTGGTAAAAAACCTGCCTGCCAATGTAGGAGACATAAGAGACCTGGGTTTGATCCCAGGGTTGGAAGATCCCCTGGAGGAGGGCATGGCAACCCACTCCAGTATTCTTATCTGGAGAATCCCATGGACAGAGGAGCCTGACAGGCTACAGTCCATACTCTCTGACTCACAAAGAGTCAGACACAACGGAAGTGACTGAGCATAGTCTAATTCTAGATTTTGTGAAATGAGGTCACAAACATGCTGTCATTCTGCAAATAAAACTAGTCACTGACAGCTCAGAGGGCTTGGGATGTTAAAAAGATAAAAAGAATCAAAACATTCATATAGAAAAATTGTCTTCTAAATTGGGAAATGGGTCACAAAAAGCTACAGATATATCTTTATTTTTTCATCTTCCTTTATTTGGACTCTATGCTACCTGAATGTAGTCCTACATGCAGTGTAGTGTAGAGAACACCCCTGTTTCTTATTACTCAGAAATGATAGCTATACTGTACTAAGTTTCCTTATCTTGACATGATGTTTTCACTATGCTACTTTGGTATATGATGAACCAATTTCAACCATGTACAATTTTAAACAGATTCATAAAACTTCAGTAGTGTGGTAAAAGTATGGTTTTCTTAGATTTTATGACATAAAGGTAAGGAAACAATTATGCCAAGTTCATCTCTCAAAATACCACCAACTGCTATACTTCTTTTCTAGAATATTTCACTTCTCAAATTGGAGATGTGATAGAAAAGATAGAGCATAGATTATGAAAAAACTAGGAAGGTCCATTTTTGATGAATTGCCTATTATGGACAAAGCATCAAAAGAGTAAATACAGATGACAAGAAAAAGACACACACTGTAAACATGGTATATTTCTCCATTAATTTTTAACATCGATGATTTCATTTTCAACTGATTTATACTGATTAGTTTTTACATTGTATATATTTTCCCACTACCATTGTACATTTTTTCCATTCCAATTTTGCATTCATTCAGATGCACTCGTGATTCAATTTAATTTCTTTAATTCAACCACTTGCTTTAATTTCCTTCTGACACTATCAGTTCAGTTCAGTCGCTCAGTCTTGTCTGACTCTTTGTGACCCCATGAACCACAGCACCCCAGGTCTCCCTGTCCATTAACAACTCCGGGAGTATACCCAAATCTGTGTCCATTGACTCACTGATGCCATCCAACCATCTCATCCTCTGTCGTCCCCTTCTCCTCCTGCCCTCAATCTTTCCCAGCATCAGGGTCTTTTCAAATGAGTCAGCTCTTTGCATTAGGTGGCCAAAGTTATTCTAGTTTCAGTTTTAACATCAGTCCTTCCAATGAACACCTAGGACTGAGCTGCTTTAGGATGAACTGGTTGGATCTCCTTGCAGTCCAAGGGACTTTCAAGAGTCTTTTCCAACACCACAGCTCAGAAGCATCAATTCTTGGCTCTCATCATTCTTTATTGTACAACTCTCACATCCCTACATCACCACTGGAAAAACCATAGGCTTGACTAGCTGGACCTTCTTTGACAAAGTAATGTCTCTGCTTTTTAATATGCTGTCTAAGTTGGTCATAACTTTCCTTCCAAGGAGTAAGCGTCTTTTAATTTCATGGCTGCAATCACCATCTGTAGTGATTTTGGAGCCCAGAAAAATAAAGTCTGTCACTGTATCCACTGTTTCCCCATCTATAGATGTCCCATGAAGTGAGGACCAGATGCCATGATCTTAGTTTTCTGAATGTTGAGCTTTAAGCTAACTTTATCACTCTCTTTCACTTTCATCAAGAGGCTCTTTAGTTCTTCTTTACTTTCTGCCATAAGGGTGGTGTCATCTGGATATCTGAGGTTATTGATATTTATCCCAGCAATCTTGATTCCTCCAGCTTGTGCTTCCTCCAGCCTAGCATTTCTCATGATGTATTCTGCATATAAGTTAAATAAGCAGGGTGACAATATACAGCCTTGACGTATTCCTTTTCCTATTTGGAACCAGTCTGTTGTTCCATGTCCAGTTCTAACTGTTGCTTCCTGACCTGCATATAGGTTTCTCAAGAGGCGGGTCAGGTGGTCTGGTATTCCTATCTCTTTCAGAATTTTTCACCGTTTATTGTGATCCACACAATCAAAGGCTTTGACATAGTCAATAAAGCAGAAGTAGATGTTTTTCTGGAACTCTCTTGCTTTTTCGATGATCCAGCGGATGTTGGTAATTTGATCTCTGGTTCCTCTACCTTTTCTAAAACCAGCTTCAACATCTGGATGTTCACAGTTCACTTACTGTTAAAGCCTGGCTTGGAAAATTTTGAGCATCAGTTTACTAGCATGTGAGATGAGTGCAATTATGCAGGAGTTTGAGCATTCTTTGGCATTGCCTTTCTTTGGGATTGGAATGAAAACTGACCTTTTCTAGTCCTGTGACCACTACTCAGTTTTCCAGATTTGATGCTATATTGAGTGCAGCACTTTCACAGCATCATGTTTTAATTTTAAGTGGAATTCCATCACCTCCACTAACTTTGTTCATAGTGATGCTTCCTAAGGCCCACTTGACTTCACATTCCAGGATGGCTGGCTCTATTTGAGTGTGAGTGATCACACCATCGTTATTATCTGGGTTGTGAAGATTGTTTTGGACCGTTCTTTTGTGTATTCTTGCCACCTCTTCTTAATATCTTATACTTCTGTTAGATCCATACCATTTTGGTCCTTTACTGAACCCATCTTTGTATGAAATGTTCCCTTGGTATCTCTAATTTTCTTGAAGAGATCTCTAGGCTTTCCCATTCTATGCTGCTGCTGCTGCTGCTGCTAAGTAGCTTCAGTCATGTCTGACTCTGTGCGACTCCATGAACTGTAGCCTACCAGGCTCCTCCATCCATGGGTTTTTCCAGGCAAGAGTATTGGAGTGGGGTGCCATCACCTTCTATGTCCCATTCTATTGTTGTCCTCTATTTCTTTGCACTGATCACTGAGGAAGGCTTTCTTATCTCTCCTTGCTATTCTTTAGAACTCTGCAGTAAAATGTGCATATCTTTCCTTTTGTCCTTGCTTTTCAGTTCTCCTTTTCACAGCTATTTGTAAGGCCTCCTCAGACAGCCATTTTGCTTTTTTGCATTTCTTTTTCTTGGTGATGGTCTTGATTCCTGTCTCCTGTACAATGTGACAAACCTCTATCCACAGTTCATCAGGCACTCTGTTTATCAGATCTAGTTCCTTAAATTTATAAGGCATTTTATTTAGGTCATACCTTAATAGTCTATTGGTTTTCCCCACTTTCTTCAATTTAAGTCTGAATTTGGCAATAAGGAGTTCATGATTTGAGCCACAGCCAGCTCCTGGTCTTGTATTTGCTGACTGTATAGAACTTCTCCATCTTTGGTTTCAAAGAATATAATCAATCTGATTTCAGTGTTGACCATCTGGTGATCTCCATGTGTAGAGTCTTCTCTTGTGTTCTTGGAAGATGGTGTTTGCTATGACCAATGCTTTCTCTTGGCAGAACTCTATTAGCCTTTTCCCTGCTTCATTTTATCCTTCATTCTGTACTCCAAGGCCAAATTTGCCTGTTATTCCAGGTGTTTCTTGACTTCCTACTTTTTCATTCCAGTCCCCTATAATGAAAAGGACATCTTTTGGGGGTGTTAGTTTTAGAACGTCTTGTAGTTCTTCATAGAACTGTTCAACTTCAGCTTCTTCAGCATTACTGGTCTGGGCATAGACTTGGATTACCATAATATTGAATGGTTTGCCTTGGAAACGAACAGAGATCATTCTGTCGTTTTTGAGATTGCATCCAAGTACTGCGTTTTGGACTCTTTTGTTGACTATGATGGCTACTCCATTTCTTCCAAGGGATTCCTGCCCACAGTAGTAGATATAATGGTCATCTGAGCTAAATTCACCCATTCCAGTCCATCTTAGTTTGCTGATTCCTAGAATGTCGACGTTCACTCTTGCCATCTCCTGTTTGACCACTTCCAATTTGCCTTGAATACGGCATTGGACCTCGTTTCTATCACCAGTCACATCCACAACTGGGTATTGATTTTGCTTTGGCTCCATCCCTTCATTATTTCTGGAGTTATTTCTCTACTGATCTCCAATAGCATATTGGGCACCTACCAACCTGGGGAGTTCATCTTTCAGTGTCTTATGTTTTTGCCTTTTCATACTGTTCATGGTGTTCTCAAGGCAAGAATACTGAAATGGTTTGCCTTGCCCTTCTCCACTGGACCACATTCAGATATTATAGGTAGCAAGTAATTGAATCTTGCTGCTTTATAATCTAACTTGACAATTTTTGCCTTTAAACTACAGTCTTTAGAACATTTACATTTAATATGATTATTCATATGGTTGTGTTTAAATCTAGTATCTATTTGGTTTACATTTGTGTATTCAAATTTTTTCCCAATTTAGAGTCATTTTGATTAATAGAGTACCCTTATTTTTTAAAGTTATATATTTAATGAATAATTATAATTTCCATATGCTCTATACTCATTTTGGTCTATTATTTATTTCTCTTAAGACTTGTTTGGCCATGGCATATTTAAGTTTCCTGTTTAACTCCAAGTATTTTGTGATTTTTCAGCTATTTCTCTGTTATTGATTTCTAGTTTAATTCCACTGTGCTCTGAGAACATACTTTGTAAGATTTCTATCCTTTCAAATTGATTTAGGTGTGTTTTATGGCCCAGATTGTGGTCTATCTTGGTAAATGTTCCATGTGAGCTTGAAAAGGTTGTGCATCCTACTGTTGTTGGATAAAGCAGTCTATAAATGTCAATTAGGTTCAGGTGACTAATGGTGTTGTTCAGTTCAAATATAGTCTCACTGGTTTTCTGTGTGCTGCATCTATCTGTTATATTATGAGAAGTGTTGAAGCCTGCAACTCTAATATTGGATTTGTTTATTTCTCCTTGTGAATCTCTTTGTTTTTGTCTCATATATTTTAGTATGCTGGTCTTTGGGGCATATATCCTAGTGATTGTCATGTCTTACTACAGAATTGACACTTCTATCATTACATAATATGCCTCTTTTTTTCCTGAAAGTTCCTATTGTTCTGATGTGCTTGTTTAAATTAATATAGCTAGCCTAGATTTATTTTGTTTAGTGTTTACATAAAATGTTTTTTCCTATTTCCTTAATTTTAATCTACAAGTGTTTTATATATAAACTAGATTTATATATAAACTAAGATTCTTCAGGATTATATATTTCTTTCCACTCTGAAAGCCTCTGTTTAGAGTTGGTATATTTAAAACATCCACATTTAAAATAATTATTAACAAAGTTGGATTAATATCTACCTTATAATTTCAGTATGTTTTACTTGTTCACAATTGATCAAGACCATCCCTCACCTCCCCCCCCCCCCCAAAAAAAAAGGCAAAAAGGCAAAACAGTTGTCAGAGGAGGCCCTACAAACAGCTGAAAAAAGAGGAGATGCAAAAGGCAAAGGAGAATGGGAAAGGCATATCCATTGGAATGCAGAGTTCCAAAGAATACCAAGGAGAGATAAGAAAGCCTTCCTCAGTGATCAATGCAAAGAAATAGAGGGAAATAGAATGGGAAAGACTAGAAAACTCTTCAAGAAAATTAGAGATACCAAGGGAATGTTTCATGCAAAGATGGGCACAATTAAGGACAGAAATGGTATGGACCTAAGAGAAGAAGATATTAAAAGAGGTGGCAAGAATACACAGAAGAACTATACAAAAAAGACCTTCATGACCCAGATAACCACAATGGTATGATCACTCACCTAGAGGCAGCCATCCTGGAAGATGAAGTCAAGTGGGCCTTAGGAAGCATCACTCTGAACAAAGCTAGTAGAGGTGATAAAATTCCAGCTGAGCTACTTCAAATCCTAAAAGATGATGCTGTGAAGCTGCTGCATTCAGTATGCCAGCAAATCTGGAAAACTGAGCAGTAGTCACAGGACTGGAAAAGGTCAATTTTCATTCCAATCCCAAACAAAGGCAGAGCCAAACCATGTTCAAACTACCACGCAATTGCACTCATCTCAAGGGCTAATAAAGTAATGGTAAAATTCTCCAAGCCAGGCTTCAACAGTACATGAACTAAGAGCTTCCAGATGTTGAAGCTGGATTTAGAAATGCAGAAGAATAAGAGATCAGATTGCCAACATCCGTCTGATCATCAAAAAAGCAAGAAAGTTTCAGAAATATATCTACTGCTTTATTGACTATGCCAAAGCCTTTGACTGTGGGGATCACATTAAACTGTGAAAAATTCTGAAAGAGATGAGAATACCAGACCACCTGCCCTGCCTCCTGAGAAATCTGTATGCAGGTCAAGAAGCAACAGTTAGAACTGCAAATGGAACAAGAGACTGGTTCCAAATCAGGAAAGGAGTGTGTCAAGGCTACATATTGTCACTCTGCTATTTTAACTTATATGCAGTGTACATCATGAGAAATGCTGGACTGGATGAAGCACAAGCTGGAATCAAGATTGCTGGGAGAAATATCAATAACCTCAGATATGCAGATGACACCACCCTTATGGTAGAAAGTGAAAAGCTGGAAAAAAAAAAGAAAGAAAGAAAGGAAAGCTAAAGAGCCTCTTGAAAGTGAAATACTCCTATTGAAAAAGTTGGCTTAAAACTCAACATTCAGAAAACTAAGATCATGGCAACTGTTCCAATCATTCATGGCAAATAGATGGGGAAACAATGGAAACAGGGATGGACTTTATTTTTGGGGACTCCTAAATCATGTCAGAGTAATCCAAGTCTATGTCCCAACCAGTAACACTGAAGAAGCTGAAGTTGAATGGTTCTGTGAAGACCTGCAAGACCTTTTAGAACTAACACCCAAAAAAGATGTCCTTTTCATTATAGGGGACTGGAACGCAAAAGTAGGAAGTCAAGAAACACCTGGAGTAACAGGCAAGTTTGGCCTTGGAATACAGAATGAAGCAGGGCAAAGACTAATAGAGTTTTGCCAAGAAAACGCACTGGTCATAACAAACATTCTCTTCCGACAACACAAGAGAAGATGCTATACATGGACATCACCAGATGGTCAACACCGATATCAGATTGATTATATTCTTTGAAGCTAAAGATGGAAAAGCTCTATACAGTCAGCAAAAACAAGACCAGGAGCTGACTGTGGCTCAGACCATGAACTCCTTATTGCCAAATTCAGACTTAAATTGAAGAAAGTAGGGAAAACCACTAGACCATTCAGGTATGACCTAAATCAAATCCCTTATGATTATACAGTGGAAGTGAGAAATAGATTTACGGGCCTAGATCTGATAGTTAGAGTGCCTGATGAGCTATGGAATGAGGTTCGTGACATTGTACAGGAGACAGGGATCAAGGCCATCCCCATGGAAAAGAAATGCAAAAAAGCAAAATGGCTGTCTGGGGAGGCCTTACAAATAGCTGTGAAAAGAAGAGAAACGAAAAGCCAAGGAGAAAAGGAGAGATATAAACATCTGAATGCAGAGTTCCAAAGAATAGCAAGAAGAGATAAGAAAGCCTTCTTCAGCGATCAATGCAAAAAAAAAATAGAGGAAAACAACAGAATGGGAAAGACTAGGGATTGCTTCAAGAAAATCAGAGATACCAGAGGAACATTTCATGCAAAGATAAGCTCGATAAAGGACAGAAATGGTATGGACATAACAGAAGCAGAAGATATTAATAAGAGGTGGCAAGAATACACAGAAGAACTGTACAAAAAAAGATCTTCACAACCCAGATAGTCACGATGGTGTGATCACTGACCTAGAGCCAGACATCCTGGAATGTGAAGTCAAATGGGCCTTAGAAAGCATCACTATGAACAAAGCTAGTGGAGGTGATGGAATTCCAGTTGAGCTATTCCAAATCCTGAAAGATGATGCTGTGAAAGTGCTGCACTCAATATGCCAGCAAATTTGGAAAACTCAGCAGTGGCCACAGGACTGGAAAAGGTCAGTTTTCATTCCAATCCCAAAGAAAGGCAATGCCAAAGAATGCTCAAACTACCACACAATTGCACTCATCTCACACGCTAGTAAAGTAATGCTCAAAATTCTCCAAGCCAGTCTTCAGCAATATGTGAACCGTGAACTTCCTGATGTTCAAGCTGGTTTTAGAAAAGGCAGAGGAAACCAGAGATCAAATGGCCAACATCCGCTGGAGCATAGAAAAAGCAAGAAAGTTCCAGAAAAACATCTATTTCTGCTTTATTGACTATGCCAAAGCCTTTGACTGTGTGGATCACAATAAACTGTTGAAAATTCTTCAAGAGATAGGAATACCAGACCACCTTATCTGCATCTTGAGAAATTTATATGCAGGTCAGGAAGCAACAGTTAGAACTGGACATGGAACAACAGACTGGTTCGAAATAGGAAAAGGAGTACATCAAGGCTGTATATTGTCACCCTGTTTATTTAATTTATATGCAGAGTACATCATGAGAAACGCTGGGCTGGAAGAAACACAAGCTGGAATCAACATTGCCAGGAGAAATATCAGTAACCTCAGATATGCAGATGACACCACCCTAATGGCAGAAAGTGAAGAGGAACTCAAAAGCCTCCTGATGAAAGTGAAAGTGGAGAGTGAAAAGTTGGCTTAAAGCTCAACATTCAGAAAACGAAGATCATGGCATCCAGTCCCACCACTTCATGGGAAATAGATGGGGAAACAGTGTCAGACTTTATTTTGGGGGGCTCCAAAATCACTGCAGATGGTGATTGCAGCCATGAAATTAAAAGACGCTTACTCCTTGGAAGGAAGGTTATGACAAACCTAGATAGCATATTCAAAAGCAGAGACATTACTTTGCCAACAAAGGTTCGTCTAGTCAAGGCTATGGTTTTTCCTGTGGTCATGTATGGATGTGAGAGTTGGACTGTGAAGAAGGCCGAGAGCCAAAGTATTGATGCTTTTGAACTGTGTTGTTGAAGAAGACTCTTGAGAGTCCCTTGGACTGCAAGGAGATCCAACCAGTCCATTCTGAAGGAGATCAGTCCTGGGTGTTCTTTGGAAGGAATGATGCTAAAGCTGAAACTCCAGTACTTTGGCCACCTGATGTGAAGAGCTGACTCACCAGAAAAGACCCCGACGTTGGGAAAGATTGAAGGTGGGAGGAGAAGGGGACGAAAGAGGATGACATGGTTGGATGGCATCACTGACTCAATGGACATGAGTTTGAGTAAGCTCCAGGAGTTCGTGATGGAGAGGGATACCTGGCGTGCTGCAGTCCTTGGGGTCACAAAGAGTTGGACACGACTGTGTGACTGAACTTAACTGAACTTGTTAATTGTTCCCATTTTATCCTCCCATTACTTTCTGCCTTTTCTGGTTTTAATTGAAAATTTAATATAATTCCATTTTATCTCTTCTCTTATCATATCAATTATAATTGTTTATTAAAAAGTTTGTTTAGTGGTTGCCCTAGAGTATTGAAAGTACATTTAGTAGTAATCGAATTCTCTCTCAAATAGTCCTTTGCTACCTCATGCATAATCCATGTACCTTACAAAATAATGTTTTAACAGTATACTCATTTTGCTTAATGTATTATATAATCACAAAATACATTGTTGCCATTACTATTTTGAACAGGTATGTATTATATCAGTAAAGAATAAGAAAAAATATCTTATTGTATCTTTATTTCTATTCCCACACTCTTGCTTTTTTAGATACAGTCTGAGTTTCTGAAATACCATTTTCTTCTTGAAAAACGTATTTTAACATTTCTTATAAGTCAGATCATAAGGACTTTGACTTAGGTCATACCTGAATGAACTAATTGTTTTCCCCACTTTCTTCAGTTTAAGTCTGAATTTGGCAATAAGGAGTTCATGATTTGAGCCACAGCCAGCTCCTGGTCTAGTATTTGCTGACTGTATAGAGCTTCTCCATCTTTGGCTTCAAAAAATATAATCAATCTGATTTCAGTGTTGACCATCTGGTGATCTCCATGTGTAGAGTCTTTTCTTGTGTTCTTGGAAGAGGGTATTTTCTACGACCAGTGTGTTCTCTTGGCAAGACTCTGTAGCCTTTTCCCCTGCTTCATTTTATCTTTAATTCTGTACTCCAAGGCCAAATTTGCCTGTTATTCCAGGTGTTTCTTGACTTCCTACTTTTTCATTCCAGTCCCCTATAATGAAAAGGACACCTTTTGGGGGAGCTAGTTTTAGACAGTCTTGTAGTTCTTCATAGAACCGTTCAACTTCAGCTTCTTCAGCATTACTGGTCTGGGCATAGACTTGGATTACCATAATATTGAATGGTTTGCCTTGGAAACGAACAGAGATCATTCTGTCGTTTTTGAGATTGCATCCAAGTACTGCATTTTGGACTCTTCTGTTGACTATGATGGCTACTCCATTTCTTCCAAGGGATTCCTGCCCACAGTAGTAGATATAATGGTCATCTGAGCTAAATTCACCCATTCCAGTCCATCTTAGTTTGCTGATTCCTAGAATGTCGACGTTCACTCTTGCCATCTCCTGTTTGACCACTTCCAATTTGCCTTGATTCATGGACCTAACACTCCAGGTTGCTATGCAATATTGCTCTTTATGGCATTGGACCTTGCTTCTGTCACCAGTCTCATCCACAACTGGGTGTTGTTTTTGCTTTGTCTCTATCCCTTCATTATTTCTGGAATTATTTCTCCACTGAACTCCATTAGCAAACTGGGCACATACTGACCTAGTAGTTCATCTTTCAGTGTCTTATGTTTTTGCCTTTTCATACTGTTCATGGTGTTCTCAAGGCAAAAATACTGAAGTGGTTTGCCATTCCCTTCTCTAGTGGACCTCATTCTGTCAGACCTTTCCACCACGACCCATACAGCTTAGGTGGTCCCACATGACATGGCTTTGTTTCATTGAGTTAGGTAAGGCTGCAGTCCATGTAACCAGATTGGCTAGTTTTCTGTGATTATGGTTTCAGTCTGTCTGCCCTCTGAATCCTTCTCTCAGTGTCTACCATCTTACTTCAGTTTCTCTTACCTTGGACGTGGGGTATCTCTTCATGTCTGCTCCAGCAAAGCACATCTGCTGCTCGTTCTGCCTTAGATTTAAGGAACTAGATCTATTAGGCAGAGTGCCTGATGAACTATGGATGGCAGTTTGTGACATTGTACAGGAGACGGGAGCAAGACCCTTTCATTCCCCAAGAAAATGAAATGCGAAAAAGCAAATTGGCTTTCTGAGGAAGCCTTGCAAGCAGCTGTGAAAAGAAGAGAAGTGAAAAGAAAAGGAGAAAAGGAAAGATAAACCCATTTGAATGCAGAGTTCCAAAGAATAGCAAGGAGAAATAAGAAAGCATTCCTCAGTGAACAATGCAAAGAAATAGAGGAAAACAATAGAATGGGAAAGACTAGAGACCTCTTCAAGAAAATTAGAGATACCAAGGGAACATTTCATGCAAAGATGGGCTCGATAAAGGACTGAAATGGTATGGACATAACAGAAGAAGAAGATATTAAGAAGAGGTGGCAAGAATACACAGAATAAAACTATAGCAAAAACTATACCAAAAAGATCTTCACAACCCAGATAATCACGATGGTGTGATCACTCACCTAGAGCCAGACATCCAGGATTGTGAAGTCAAGTGGGCCTTAGGGAGCATCACTACGAACAAAGCTAGTGGAGGTGATGGAATTCCAGCTGAGCTTCTTCAAATTCTAAAAGATGATGCTGTGAAAGTGCTGCACTCAATATGCCAGCAAATTTGGAAAACTCAGCAGTGGCCATAGGACTAGAAAAGGTCAGTTTTCATTCCAATACCTAAGAAAGGCAATTTCAAATAATGCTCAAATTTCCACACAATTGCACTCATCTCACACACTAGAAAAGTAATGCTCAAAATTCTCCCAGCAAAGCTTCAGCAATATGTGAACCATGAACTTCCAGATGTTCAAGCTGGTTTTAGAAAAAGCAGAGGAGCCAGATATCAAATTGCCAACATCCACTGGATCATTGAAAAAGCAAGAGTTTCAGAAAAACATCTACTTCTGCTTTATTGACTGTGCCAAAGCTTTTGACTGTGTGGATCACAGTAAACTGTGGAAAATTCTGAAAGAGATGGGCATACCAGACCACCTGATCTGCCTCTTGAGAAACCTATATGCAGGTCAGGAAGCAACAGTTAGAACTGGACATGGAACAACAGACTGGTTCCAAATAGGAAGAGGAGTTCATAAAGGCTGTATATTGTCATTCTGCTAATTTAACTTATATGCAGATTACATCATGAGAAACACTGGGCTGGAACAAGTACAAGCTGGAATCAAGGTTGCTGGGAGAAATATCAATGACTTCAGATATGCAGATGACACCACCCTTATGGCAGATAACAAAGAAGAACTAGAGAGACTCTTGATGAAAGTCAAAGAGGAGAGTGAAAATGTTGGCTTAACGCTCAACATTCAGAAAACCAAGATTATGGCATCCGGTCCCATCACTTCATGGAAATAGATGGGAAAACAGTGGAAATAGTGGATGACTTTATTTTTCTTGGCTCCAAAATCACTGCAGATGGTGATTGCAGCCATGAAATTAAAAGACACTTACTCCTTGAAAGGAAAGTTATGATCAATCTAGGCAGCATATTAAAAAGCAAAGACATTACTTTGCCAACAAAGGTCCGTCTAGTCAAGGCTATGGTTTTTCCTGTGGTCATGTATTGATGTGAAAGTTGGACTGTGAAGAAAGTTGAGCACCAAAGAATTGATACTTTTAAACTGTGGTGTTGGAGAAGACTCTTGAGGGCCCATTGGACTGCAAGGAGATCCAACCAGTCCATTCTAAAGGAGATCAATCCTGGGTGTTCTTTGGAAGGACTGATGCTAAAGCTGAAGCTCCAATACTTTGGCCACCTCATGCGAAGTATTGACTCATTGGAAAATACTCTGATGCTGGGAGGGATTGGGGGCAGGAGGAGAAGGGATGACAGAGAATGAGATGGCTGGATGGCATCATCGACTCGATGGACATGAGTTTGTGTGAACTCCGGGAGTTGGTGATGGACAGGGAGGCCTGGCATGCCCCAAGTCACAGGGTGGCAAAGAGTTGGACACGACTGAGCGACTGAACTGACTGACTGATATGTAATATAAATTCCAAAATACATTTTTGTTTGCTTTTACTCACATTTGAAGCTATTTAAAATTAAGGAAACCTAGGGCATTTTATTTACTTGTATGTGAAGTCACTCTGGAGAAGGCAATGGCACCCCACTCCAGTACTCTTGCCTGGAAAATCCCATGGATGGATGAGCCTGATGGGCCACAGTCCATGGGGTCGCTAAGAGTCAGACAAGACTCAGCGACTTCACTTTCACTTTTCACTTTCCTGCATTGGAGAAGGCAATGGCAACCCACTCCAGTGTTCTTGCCTGGAGGCTCCCAGGGACGGCGGAGCCTGGTGGGCTGCCGTCTATGGGGTCGCACAGAGTCAGACATGACTAAAGTGACTTAGCAGCAGCAGTAGCAGAAGTCACTCAGACATGTCTGACTCTTTGAGACGCTATGGACTGTAACCCACCAGGCTCCTCCGTCCTTTGGATTTTCTAGGCAAGAATACTGGAGTGGGTTGCCATTTCCTTCCCCAGGTGATCTTCCCTACCCAGGGATCTAACCTGGGTCTCCTGTACTGCAGGAAGACTCTTTACCCTCTGAGCCATAGCTCCCAAAGCATCATTTACTTGTATAAACATACACTCTTTTGCTTTTGATTCCTTTGTGTAGATGTAGAATTGCATCTAGTACATTTTTTATACCTAAAGATCTTCCTTTATTTATTAATTTTTTAAAGTACAGATCCCTCAGTGATTATTTCCTTCAGCTCCTTTTTATGTCTGAAAAGGGCTATTTTCATGTATATTTTTTAAAATGCCTTTTATATATTTAGTATTTCCTTTTTGTTTTTACATTTGAAGCTGTTGCTCCAGTGTCTTCTTATTTTCATTGTTTCTCAAAAAAAAAAAAAAATTTGCTGCCTTTGTTGTCTTTCTTTTTCTGTATATAATGTGGCTTTTCTCCAGTTGCTTTTGAGAGCATCTATTTATTTCTTATTTCATGAATTGTGTATATGACACACCAACATGGAGCTTTCCTCACATTTATTGAGTTTAAAGTTTGTTAATCTTAAATCTGTGGGTTGATCAAATTAAAAAAAAAATTGGTCTTTATTTTTGAAATACTTTCTATCATCTCTACTCTTTCCTCCTAAATAAACTCTATTTACCTTTATATTCATAGAACTTTCCCCATAGATTGATTATGCTTTTTTCATTTATTTATCATATTCAGTTATAGACTTGAACAGAATCTTTGTAGAAATTTGGGGCTCTGCCCCTTGCAGCCTTCTTATTGCATTGCCTACACCTCTGTGCTCACATGCTCAGTAGCTCAGTCATGTCTGATTCATTGCAAGCCAGTAGACTCTAGCCTTCCAGATTCTTCCTCCCCTGTCCATGGAATTTTTCAGGCAAGAATACTGGAGTGGGTTGCTATTTCCTACTCCAGGGTATCTTCCCAACCCAGGGATCAAACCCATGTCTCCTGTGTTTCCTGCATTGGCAGGTGGATTCTCTCCACTTTGGTCTAAAAAGTCAAGCTATTTATGACTTCCTGAGTACTCAACTCTGTCTCCTCAACTCAGAGAAAATTCTTGGCTCTATTGAGTTTCTATGTACCTACTCTGACCTGACAACTTACAGCAGTAAACTGGGGAAATAGTATGACTCGCTTATAATTTATATATATAATTTTTTCTATTAGGGATCATTGTCAATGATCACTGTTTTCTAATGTCTGAGAACAATTATTTATACAGTTTGTTAACTTTTTAGTTGTTTATTATAGAAATAAATTTGTTACTCCATCCTAGTGAAAAACAGAAGAGTGTTTAACTTTCTGTACCTTTCAGCACACTAGAAATCTGTGTGCATGTTTATAACATTATTTGATCATCACATATAGGCTCCCAGGTGGCTCTAGCAGTAAAAGAATATAACTCTCCTGCCAATGCAGGAAACATAAGAGATATAGTTTCAATCCCTGGGTTTGGAAGATCCCCTGGGGAAGGAAATGACCACCCACTCTGGTATTCTTGCCTGGAGAATTGCATGGACAAAGGAGCCATGGTGGGTTACAGTCCATGGGGTCCCAAAGAGTTGGACGTGATTGAGGGACTAACAGACCATGTTAAAATCACTTCCCCCAAGATTTTGTTTGGTTTCTATTTTGCCTAATAAATCATATTCGATTCTACATATTTTCCTTTTATATGTTGATTTCTGTAAGGCCTTCTCTTTAAAGATATTCAATATATATTATATTAACCTGGTCTTTTTCATCAATAATGTAATCTCTTTTATATTATTTATACTAGCTGATGCTCATGCATGATTTTACATGTGTAATACTTTCTGCAAAATTAATATTTTTCTTTCTGTGGTTACTTTGGTTTTGTTTATTTATTTATTTGTTTATTTACATACCCTGACACTCTAACACAAGCAAAACTGAGAAAGTTTTGATTCTCTTTTCTGACTTAATTCTTTTTTGACAATTTTGGTTAGATGGTATAATTTTATTCTGATTCCACTAGGAAGAAAATTCACTTCTTTTTTAAAAGTAATGCTGAAATCACATAATGCATTCTATGCAAAAATTATTAAAAATTCCCTGGCAGGACTACTTAATTAAGTATTTGGTCATCAAATAGTAGTGATTTGCATTATTACAACATTCTGTGATTTAATGAAACTCTGAAGAATTCTCACATCAGATACTAAGTGATTTAAACTGTGAAATACAGAAGGATATATAGCTCTTAAAAGGATTTAACCAAGTACTGAACTTGATATTTGACTCCAAACTCCTATTCTTTACTATCTCCTATCTAACTACCTACATGACCACTCCTGTGGTGATGTATGGATGTGAGAGTTGGACTGTGAAGAAGGCTGAGCGCCGAAGAATTGATGCTTTTGAACTGTGGTGTTGGAGAAGACTCTTGAGAGTCCCTTGGACTGCAAGGAGATCCAACCAGACCATTCTGAAGGAGATCAGCCCTGGGTGTTCTTTGGAAGGAATGATGTTAAGCTGAAACTCCGGTACTTTGGCCACCTCATGCGAAGAGTTGACTCATTGGAAAAGACTCTGATGCTGGGAGGGATTGGGGGCAGGAGGAGAAGGGGACAACAGAGGATGAGATGGCTGGATGGCATCACTTCTGAGTGAACTCCGAGAGTTGGTGATGGACAGGGAAGCCTGGCGTGCTGGGATTCATGGGGTCGCAAAGAGTCAGACACGACTGAGCGACTGAACTGAACTGAACTGATCTAACTACCTACTTAGCTATATATCTATGCATCTATCTATATTTCATTTAGAGATGTTTTATCTCTCTATTCATGTACCACATTTGATTATATCCTCTATTCTTAATTAACTGAGTGTTTTATAAGCACCTGTAAAATATTAACAAATCTGTGTTCCCTGATGAATGTTACCATAATGAATAAATAATTATTAAAGACACTTTTCATGGCATTTTTCAAATATCTTGAGACTGATAGTATTCAAAGAAGACAAGTCTCACTATCTGTCTCTGTTATAACAATAAGTTTACTAATTTATTTCTGCATTTATGAATCTCAAATTTATTGTATTTTCAAACTTTGTCTTTAAATGTACCTTATATCTTTTTTCTAATTTACACCTTTATATCCAACATAAACATGAAACAACAATGTACAAGTAAAACTCTTATACAAAATAAATGTGGTGTGATAAAAACATGCTTGTCAAAAAATAAATCAGTTGTTTCAAGTTCTACCCAATTAGTCCTCACCTTCTTGTGCTTAAGAGCACTTGTTAATCCAGTACAAGTATAGCTTGGCATAAAATTCTCCTCATACTTTACTCTTCCTGATTAATCTTCCACTGCTCCTAGCAAACACTCTGAGAACTAATTCTTCTGGAGTATTCACCATTTCCTAAACACAACATGCTCTTTTAATTCTTCAGACCTTTTCAAAAACTCTCTTTCAATTGGCCTACCTATTTTCTCATATCTCAAAGTTATTTTTCACATCCATATCAAAAATTACTTACATATCACCTTGCAACTCACTCTATGTGAATCATACACAGTCATTAACTAGAAACAGCATTGAACCAGGATTGGGGATCTCTAATGTACTGTGGAATGTTTTCAGTTAGAAAAATGTGAAAGCACCAACACATTCATAAGAAAGAATTTAATGCTTGTAAATCCATGATTAAAGTACTTGAGACCCTCTTGTATAGTTTCTCCAGCTCTTCAACTTATAGGTCAAACCACAATGAAATGGAAGCCTTGCTCCTCAAAGTATTCTCTAAGAGTACATGTTTGATTAATCATGAAGCTACTGGAAATGAATGTGCAGGAAAATGAGTGAATAATCTCAGTCTGAATATTTATTTACCTTTAGTTTATGAATAGCCTGATGGAAGTAGGCAGTTCATATAATATCAAGCCCCTAGGATAAGAAAACCTAAGATATAATCATGTTTATATTATTCGATTTAAGCTTTGCTCTTTTTATTTGGTTATTTGTTCAATCCAGTTGTTCATTTGACATTTATTTGAACATCCACTATGTTCTATGTACTGTATTCACAGTTCATGAAATATTTGTTTAAAACGAACCCTATTTTCAAGGAGCTATATTCTAGTGAGTGAGGCAGACTAAGCAATGACCAAAATTTGTACATAAATTTTTCAACATGTAAAGGGAAGATAAGTGCTACGGAAAAATAGAATGGAAAAATAATTTAGAAATGCCAGGAGGGAATAACAGGTTGTAATTTTAAATATAAGGGTTGAGAAAGTTTTCACTTAGATAGGACAGAGATGTGGCTTTGTCTCAGTAAATAGAGTTCAGGACAGGGGGAAAGGTTAGTGGAAATGCCCTAAGGCAAAGGAGTGTTCCACAACTTCTAGAAAAGAAGAGAAAGGCAGCTAAGCAGGCCAGAAGCCAGCAAGAGAACTAGAGAAGGGAGGCATGCCATCAGAGAGAAAAATTAGATCATACTGCACATTAAAGATTGGGTCTTTGGAGCACTGCTTTGGACAAGGTTGTATGTATATCTAAATTTGATTGCTTTTTGAACTATTTGAACTTACATGCAGCATATTGCTTTAAATTTTGAAGGTAAAAACTTGCACAGTTGAACACATTTTGCCAACTATTCTTTTCTATATATATTCTATTTATATAAAAGTATAAAACTAGAACAGTTTAAAGGACATATTAGATAGTTTGCATAATTCTGTAATTTTAACTTCTTTAATATACACATACTATTTATTTACTCCTTCACCTAGAATTACCCACTAGAATCTAATAACAAGCAGTTAATTTACATATTTATAAAATAACTACCACTATTTGTAAGTCCTACCAAAAACTGTAGTGCTTTAATACTTTCCCAAAGCTGTTAACACAATTACTAATTAGACTGTTGGAGGGATCTTTTATGTGCAGAAAGATAAAGAGAATTTCTTGAAGATATATTCCATTTTGCTATTTTTAGTTCATATACTTTCAATTAAAAAATATTACAGTTAAATTGGTATTCCAATTATGGAAATTTCATACTGTAGTAAAGAAACATATTAAGAAAAAAATCACATTACAAAAATGAGACTTCAATATATATAGGGAAGTGGATAATGGGGCATTTTGGTGTGCTGTATTAAAAATATGTAACTGCAGTGTAAAAGAAGAGGTTTACTGACCTTTATATATATTTTATAATGTGAACATATATGAACCTTTATAAGATAAAGTCAGAAATATTTGATTCCACTATTGAGACATCCAAATATTTTGTACAAATTAAAATAGTCTTCTCAGAATTATTTCTATTTCTTTCACTTAAAGAATTTTTCCCATGACTCACTTCAGTTTCATGATATACTACAAGCTTGACATTCTGTTGGCTTTCAAATGACATTATCTTAAGGCTTAAAATTAGCTTACTGTCAATCTGTTAGCAGGATGCTTTGGAGATATCACTGGAGCCAGAAATGCACCAGGGAAGCACTGACTGTTATTACCTCCAACATAGACATTAGTCAAAACTAAGGAATGTCAACCTTTTGTCATCAATCAACATATCAATTTTAAGCTCTCAAAGTATGATGATAAATCACTAATGCCAAAATACATCCAGATGAGGTTTACTCTTATTATTAAAATAAGAGAAAAAGGATTTCATTTATTCTGGTTTTATTATAGTTTTAGGTAGTATCTATATGAAATAGAAGCATAGAGCTGACCAAGCACTCCAGTGCTGTGAATTGTTTTGATTCTAGATTTATGGCTTTGAGACTCAGTTTTGTCTGTTAGCTCTCAAGGCTACACAAGTCACAAATCCAGACCTGTCTGCTCCTTCACATCTTCATTGATTAAAAAAATAATAATAATTTTTGAAAAACATGTACTGAATTCTAAATAAATGAAACATTATGCCTATTTCCTAGTATTTAATAGTGAAATATAAAGACAATTTTATAAACCTATAACTTAAAATTATTGAAGAGCAATTTGGAAACACAGAGATCTTTACCTCTATGTTCATTCTGAGAATTGTAAATGACATAATATTTTTGTGATAATATTAACAATTGGAGCATCAGTTGGCTACATAATCAATAAATGTTGATAGATCATCATTTTTTTCTTGCACTACCTTCAGTTAATATCTTTAACAAACTCATAAAATGGAGCATTCCAGAAATGAGCTTAGCAAAATACTGCCTGATGGAAAACATCAGTCTATTGTTGGTACACATGTCTTTGCTTTGTCTTGTGCAGGCACTAAATTATGTCCAACACTTTTGCGACTCTGTGGATTATAGCCCACAGGCTCCTCTGTCCATGGCCTGCTTATTGGCTAAAAAGTAAAAATGGCCACACTATCACATTTGGTCTCCAGAAGCCGACACTGATATGATTCGTGTGAACATGATTTATTTAAGAATTACCCTTGTAAATGGTAGAAGGTGGGGCCTCAGAAAGGGAAGGAAGCCATAATACTATGAAGTTAGCTTGTACTCACTATTTCAGGGAAGCAAGCAGCTAGGGACTCTGGGGACCATACCCCATCAAGGGGTAAAAGCAACAGTACATTAACTCTTCCTCACCCTCCAGTCATTATTTAAGAGCTAAAGTAAAGATGCAAAGGGTGCTACTGTCCAGGAATAACCACTTTTGCAGTCCATAGGAAAAATAGGTCTCAGTACCCTGAGGAAAGTGTGCCAGTGTAAACACAAGGGTTGGTGACTGAAGAGGATACGGGAGAGCAATAGCAGTATCTGCTGGAGTATTCTCTCAATTTTGAAGTTTTATCTTTAGTTTTTAGAAATAATTTATGTTGATATTTGTTAACATTACAAATATATATATATTAAGTATGTTTACATAATGTTATTAAGGAATAGCATTAATAAGTATTAGAAAAACTCAAAATTCAGAAAAATACAAAAACTTCCCACCCATAGAAGAACCACATATTAGTCAAGGATATTATTTGTTCCTTACTCTATTTTCCAATAAATCATAAATTATTGACATATATATTTACAACTCTAAAACTTTTCTGAGTGTTTGTATGAAAGTAATTTCAGTCTGTCATGAAATTATTTTATCAATTTCCTTGAAAAAAAAATTGGACATGAAAATTCTATAGGCGACATGCCATTTAATGGTGAAACAAACTCTTTTGCTTAGATTTGGAAAGTAAGAAAAGATGTCCAGTCTCATTTATTTTCTTTTACTATTTATAATAGAATTCTTATCATGTAAAATAAGGCAAGAAAAAAAATCATAAGTTCAGAATTGAAAAAACAAAAGTATCGATTTTGGGATGGCAACATTATAAACATGGGAAAATCCAAGTGATATGGAAAACAAATTATCAGAATTATGAAGTAAATTTAGCAAGGTCACAGGACAGAGCATTAATATTAAAAAAATGAATTTATACATTTCAGCATTAGTGAATCCTTAAAAACCGTATTTACAAAAACATAAAAACAGAAACAATTTAAAGAGCAAGAAAATTCAAAATTGAAAAAGGAGCTGCCTTTGCTAGCATCTCTTGCATATGCAGAATGCTTTGGGTCTATCACAAGGACACTTATTTTCCCTGCAAAATGAAAATTATGCATGAGGCAATGATTATTTTCCTCATCTTGCTGAGTAGTAGATAAAATTAGAGGGGCTACAGCATCCTCCCAAGGTAGCCCTGCTTGTAACTGGTACAACTAGGATAATAATCATGTCTGTTTTGAGCCACTTCAGTCTCTTCCTTATAAAAGTAAGGAACCTATACATTTCCCATCTTAATATTCTACAGACTTCTACCCTTTCCTCCTTTCATCCTCAGTGCCAGTCACTTCTCCACCTCTGGGATTTCATTTAATGATAGAGTTCAATCCCACCTCCCCCAAAAAATGACTGTCAGAGATTTTAAAGAAAACATTTTAAAATAAGTGATATGTGTTTTGAATGAACATTTTAAATTTATAAAAAAGCTATTGTATAATTTAAGGAAACTCCAGTCAACCACTCGATATGCTCAAAAAACATTTAAAGTATTAAATAAACTGATATATCTGATAATATTAAATACTAAATTGATTCTGCATGCCTATGCCCTTAATAACTCAATCTTATTACAGAATTTCAAAAAATTTTAAAATTTACGCAACTTGGAGTTCTTCACTCATCTTTCACAAAGATGAGGTCAGTTTTTAAATTTCATTTTGCCAGAAGACATAACTGTTGACAAGTGACAAATTGAAATACATAGTACCAATTTTCCAGATTCCGATTGTACAAGTGTGATATTCTATCATTGGGTTTTCTTTTTTTTTTAAAGAGGTTATACGTAATCTGAATCACCAATATTTTTAGCTCTTCATGTTGATGTAGGAAGTTGTCAGAACATACCTGATACACACAGATTATCTTTTAGTATGTAGGATATTAGAGATGAGCAAATAAAGAAGTCTTCTATTTTTAAGACCCATCTCTCTCAAATCTTCTGGAATAGGTTATTTTCCTGCATCCAATCAGAGTCATCCACTCTGTTGTGCTAGCAGTGAGGCTAGCATCTGTGAGTCTCTTTCTCTCATACTAAGATTCACTTTCTGCTTAATGTTCATACTGCCTCTTTGTCATTGCTTTCCATATCATTTCAAAGTAACCTAATTTATTTTTCATTCTAAAGTCAGGATTACATTCAGAGAGTAATATCTTGGGGCCTGAACTCCTCATTATTTCCCTCAAAGATACTTGCATTTTAATTTGTGGAGTAAAAGGAGGCCTTACAAAACAAGTTCTGGTTTAGATTGTGAATCCAGACTCACTTCAAACATATATACTTATTTAAATTTATTTCATATTCAAGATGCATCCTAAATTTTCACATTTTTAACCTCTTTATAGAGTTGTAATTGACTTACATTTATTGCACATGTTGAAAGTACACAGTTTGATATATTTTGACTTATCTACCCCTTAAACCATCAGCACAATCAAGACAATGAACATGCCAACAATCCAAAACACATCCTCGTGGCTTTTTAAAATTCATCCTTCCAATTATGCCTGCTCCCACATCCCTGGTGGCTCAGACGGTAAAGAGTCTGCCTACAATGCGGGAGACCTGGGTTCAATCCCTGGGTTGGGAAGATCTTCTGGAGAAGGAAATGGCAACCCACTCCATTATTCTTGCCTGGAAAATCCCATGGACAGAGGCGCCTGGTAGGCTACAGTCCATGGGGTCGCAAAGAGTCAGACATGATTGAGCGACTTCACTCACTCACTCACCCACATCCCAAGAAAACAACTGATTCCCTTGATGACACTGGAGATTAGTTTGTATCTTATAGAAATTCATACAAATGGAATAATAGAGGTTATACTCCTTTTTGGTTGGTTTTATTCACTTGGCATGATTATTTGGAAATTCATCCATGCTACTTTGTATGTCCATAGTTCTTTCCATGCTTTATGAGTACTAGTCTGTGGAATAGCTCCACCAAAATTTATAAACCTGCTGGAATATTTCCACTTCAGGTCTATTTCAAATAAAGACACAATGAATCTTAGTGTACAGTCTTTTTATAAATATATGCTTTCATTTCTCTTGGATGGCTACCTACAAGTTGAAGATGAGAAATAGAGTAATAGTATAGTTTATTTATTTTTTTATAAATACTTTATGCATTTAGAGCAGTATTAGATTCACCATAAAATACAGGGGAAGATATAGACATTTTCCTTCTAAATTCTGCTCCCACACATGCATAGTCTTCTCCATTGTCACCATCCAAACCAGAGCAGTAGTTATTACAACAATTGAACCTGCATGGACACATCATGATTACTCAGAGTCTACAGTGGACATTACTTTTCACTTAGTATTGCAGAGTTTATGGATTTGGACACATGATGATGGCATATATCCATCTGCTGCTGCTGCTAAGTCACTTCAGTTGTGTCCGACTCTGTGCGACCCCATAGACGGCAGCCCACCAGGCACCCCCATCCCTGGGATTCTCCAGGCAAGAACACTGGAGTGGGGTGCCATTGCCTTCTCCGATATATCCATCAGTATGGTGTAATACAGAATATTTTCAATATTCTAAAAATCTGTGTTCTGCCTAGTCACCCATCTTTGCCTCTACTAAGTCTAGCAGCCACTAATTTTTTGTTTTTTTTTAAATTGTCTTCAAATTTTATGGCTTTTCCAAACAGTCATATAGTTGGAATCATACAGTACGTAGCCTTTTTGATTGGCTTCTCTCACTCAGTAATAGGCATTTAAGTTTCCTCCAAGTCTTTTCATGGCTTGGTCACTCACATCTTTTTACCACTGAATAATATTCCATTGTCTGACTATATCCCAATTTATCCATTCACTTCCTGAAGAATACCATGATTGATTTCAAGTTGTGGCAATTTTTAATAAAACTGCTAGAAACATCCATGTGTAGGTTTTTTGGTGGCTTGTTTGTGGATACAGTTTTCCATTCTTTTGGGTAAATGATACCAAGGAATTTTTGGTTTGGAAAAAAAATATTCTGAGTTTTTTGAGAAAATATCAGACTGTCTTCCAAAGTGTCTGTACCATTTTACTTTCCCACCTGTAGTGAATGGGAGGTTTTCTCACTCCACATCCTTGTTAGCATTTCCTGTGTTTTGTGCTCAGTTTTTTTGCCATTCTAATAAGTGTGTAGTTGTATTTCATAGTTCTTTTAACCTCATTTTCCCGATGACATTTAATTTGGAACATCTTATATGCTTATTTGCCATCTGTATATCATCTTTAGTGAGGTGTCTGTTAAGCTATTTAGCCCAATTTTTAATTTTTTTGGCTGAATTTTAAGTGTTTTTCATATAATTTGGATATAGGCCTTCATCAGATGTGTATTTTGAAAATTGTTACTGTCAATCTGTGGCTTTTCTTCTGGAAATTTTATAGATTTAAGGTCAGACAGAAGATCTGGGAGAAGAAACTGCTGGAACCAGTAACCAGTAGGAACTTTTAAATGGTAATTAATGAATGCAAGAGGCTAATTGTGGACCATCTTGAAAGTTAAAAACTGCTTGATACACCAAAGAAAACAATGATAAATTGGACTTTATTATAAATTAAAACTTCTGCTATGTGATTGACACTACTAAGATAATGAAAATACAGTTACCGACTGAGGGAAATATTTGGAAATATTTGCAAAAAACATATCTGACTTGGGCTTCCCTGGTGGCTCACATGGGTAAAGAATCTAATTGCAATGTGTGAGAATGGGTTCAACCCCCGGGCTAGGAAGATCCTCTGGAGGAGGGCATGGTAACCCACTCCAGTATTCTTGCCTCAAGAATCCCCAAGGACAGAGAAGCCTGGTGGGGCTGGAAGGCAGGGGCTGGAAAGAGCTGGATACAACTGAGTGACTAAGTACAGTACGTATCTTATACAGGACTTTTATTCAAAAGATGCAGAGAACTCAGAACTCAACAATGAAGAACCAAAATCCTAAATAAAAATTGGGAAAGATCTGAACAGACCCTTCACTAAAGAAGTACAGATTGCAATTAACCATATGAGAAAGTGTTCAAGAGTTTATGACATTAAGGAACTGTAAATTAAACATCAAGGAAATATCACAATACGTGTATTAGAGTGGTGAAAATCCAAAACACTGGCAATACCAAGTGCAATTGAGGATGTGGAGCAAAGAAATCTCATTTATCACAGATGGGAATGCAAAATGGCATTAATAATACATACACTTTAGAAGATAACTTGGCAGTTGCCTAAAAAGCTAAACATATCTTACCATACCCATTCAACTGAACTGGAAATGTATGTTCAGGCAGAGACCTACACATGAATGTTTATAGCAGCTTTATTTAAATTTGCCAAAAACGGAAAGCAACTGAGATGGCTTTTAATAGATGAATGGATAAGCAAATTGTGGTACATCAATCAATGGACTATTATTCAGTGATAAAAATAAATGAAGCATGGGGGGTAATTGGAATAGTGAACTATTTTGATTTGATGTTCAGAAGGTAGCTACATGGCAATATGCATTTGACAAAGCCCACAGAAATGTAAAGAATGAACTTAGTATAGACTATGAATCTAAGTTAATAATAATATATCAATATTTATCAGTTGTTTTCCAGTAGTCATGTATGGATGTAAGAGTTGGACTATAAAGAAAACTGAGGGCTGAAGAACTGATGCTTTTGAACTGTGGTGTTGGAGAAGACTCTTGAGAGTCCCTTGGACTGCAAGGAGATCCAACCAGTTCACCCTAAAGGAGATCAGGCCTGAGTGTTCATTGGAAGGCTTGATGTTGAAGCTGAAACTCCAGTACTTTGGCCACCTGATGAGAAGAGCTGACTCATTTGAAAAGACCCATATTCTGGGAAAGGTTGAAGGCAGGAGGAGAAGGGGATGACAGAGGATGAGGTGGTTGGTTGGCATCACCGACTCAATGGACATGAGTTTGAGTAAACTCTGGGAGTCTGTGATGGACAGGGAGGCGTGGCTTGCTGCGGTTCATGGGATTGTAAAGAGTCAGACATGACTGAGCAACTGAACTAAAGTGATTTATCAGTTGTGACAAAGGTAGTACACTAATGCAAATTTTAGTAATAGGAAAAACTATAGAGGGGAAGAGGCACAGATTGGGAACTTTTTCTAATACCTGTTCAACTTTTCTATTAATGTAGACCTTCTAAAAAATAAAGCCTATTACTTAAAACAAAAATTAAAGGGCAGTGAAAGACACTTGGGGCATAATTCCCAGTACACAGGAAATGTGGGCCTATAGTCACATACAAAAAGTAAACATGGCAGTCGCTCAGCTGTTTCTGACTCTTTGCAACCCCATGGACTGTAATCCACCTGGCTGTTCTGTCCATGGAATTCTCCAGGCAAGAATACTGGAGTGGTTTGTCATGCCCTCCTCCAGGGGATCTTCTCAACCCAGGGTTCAAACCCAGGTCTCCCACATTGCAGGCATATTCTTTACCAGCTGAGCCACCAGGGAAGCCCATGAATACCGGAGTGGGTAGCCTATCCATTCTTCAGGGGATCGTCCTGAGCAAGGGATCCAACCTGGGTCTCCTGCATTGCAGGCTGACACTTTACTACTTGAGACACCTGTGTTTATACCTAAACCATTGATTAAAATGCAAATATATTTTTTAAAAGTAGCAGAATTCACCAGAAAAGCCATACTGGACTAAGAGTTTTGTTTCTCTGTCATGGTCTTTCCTAATAATTTAATTTCTCTGATAGAGACATGTTTATTTCTTCTTAAATGAACTTGATACTGTTGTCATAATTTTTTTCTTCTACGTGAGTTAATAACACCGTGAAACATGTGGTTACTATTTTGCTTTAAACACTGATTATCTTTTAATAAGATTTGAATATGAAAAAAGAGTTTTTATGTTGGTCCATGTAGTTACTGTATCTGGTACTCTCATTCCTTTATGGAAGTCCAGATTCTAACTCACAATTTTTTTCTACTTGAAGGATTTCCATTACATCATCTTATAATGTAATCCTGCTGGTCATGAATAATTTAGCTCATGAAAAAGTTTTTATTTTCCTCTGATTTTAAATGATCTCACTTAATTTCTCACCATGGAGAATAACAAATTGGCAGGGTTTTATTTTGTTTTGTTTCATTTTTTTTTTGTTTTTCAAACATGCTGCTCTACAGTCTATGCTTGTTTTGTTTTATTTTTCAGAGAAATGTCTTACTATCATTATTTTTGTTTCTGAGGAACTAGTATATACATTTTTCAACTGCTTTTAATATTTTATCTTTTTCAATGGCTTGATACAATTTAATTATATATTTTGATGTAGTTTTCAATGACTTTGATATTTCCTGAGCTTCTTAGATTTTTGAATAGATTTCAATTGGGTAATTTTCCTTTTTTTTTTTCTATAACCATTGTCTTCTCTCCTCAGGGTGCCAGATTCAATGTTGAATAATATGTAGGTCCTGTCATAAGAAAATTACATGGAATTCTTATAAATGTCATGTGCCTTCCAAAGGGCTTATGAAATATTGATGCTTCACCATGATGCATCATACATGTATCATACATGGTATATCATGATTCAGTAAGTTCAGTTCAGTCACTCAGTCATGTCCGACTCTTTGCAACCCCATGAATCACAGCATGCCAGGCCTCCCTGTCCATCACCAACTCCCAGAGTTCACTCAAACTCACGTCCATCGAGTCCGTGATGCCATCCAGCCATCTCATCCTCTGTCGTCCCCTTCTCCTGCTCCCAATCCCTTCCAGCATCAGAGTCTTCTCCAATGAGTCAACTTTTCACATGAGGTGGCCAAGGTATTGGAGTTTCAGCTTTTGCATCAATCCTTACAATGAAAACCCAGGACTGATTTCCTTTAGACTGGAGAGGTTGGATCTCCTTGCAGTCCAAGGAACTCTCAAGAGTCTTCTCCAAGACCACATCAAAAGCATAAATTCTTCAGCGCTCAGCTTTCTTCACAGGCCAACTCTCACATTCATACATGAATGGATACACTGAATCCATACATGAATCCATACCCTGGAAAAATGATAGCCTTGACTAGATGAACCTTTGTTGGCAAAGTAATGTCTCTGCTTTTTAATATGCTGTCGAGGTTGGTCATAACTTTCCTTCCAAGGAGTAAGCGTCTTTTAATTTCATGGCTGCAGTCACCATCTGTAGTGATTTTGGAGCCCAGAAAAATAAAGTCTGACACTGTTTCCACTGTTTCCCCATCTATTTCCCATGACGTGGTGGGACTGGATGCCATGATCTTCGTTTTCTGAATGTTGAGCTTTAAGCCAACTTTTTCACTCTCCACTTTCACTTTCATCAAGAGCCTTTTTAGTTCCTCTTCACTTTCTGCCATAAGGGTGGTGTCATCTGCATATCTGAGGTTACTGATTTTTCTCCCGGCAATCTTGATTCCAGCTTGTGTTTCTTCCAGTCCAGCCTTTCTCATGATGTACTCTGCATATAAGTTAAATAAGCAGGGTGACAATATACAGCCTTGATGAACTCCTTTTCCTATTTGGAACCAGCCTGTTGTTCCATGTCCAGTTCTAACTGTTGCTTCCTGACCTGCATACACATTTCTCAAGAGGCAGATCAGGTGGTCTGGTATTCCCATCTCTTGAAGAATTTTCCACAGTTTATTGTGATACACACAGTCAAAGGCTTTGGCATAGTCAATAAAGCAGAAATAGATGTTTTTCTGGAACTCACTTGCTTTTTCTATGATCCTATGGATGTTGGCAATTTGATCTCTGGTTCCTCTGCCTTTTCTAAAACCAGCTTGAACATCAGGAAATTCACGGTTCACATATTGCTGGAGCCCGGCTTGGAGAATTTTGAGCATTACTTTACTAGTGTGTGAGACGAGTGCAATTGTGGGGTAGTTTGAGCATTCTTTGGCATTGCCTTTCTTTGGGATTGGAATGAAAACTGACCTTTTCCAGTCCTGTGGCCACTGCTGAGTTTTCCAAATTTGCTGGCATATTGAGTGCAGCACTTTCACAGCATCATCTTTCAGGATTTGGAATAGCTCAACTGGAATTCCATCACCTCCACTAGCTTTGTTCGTAGTGATGCTTTCTAAGGCCCACTTGACTTCACATTCCAGGATGTCTGCCTCTAGGTCAGTGATCACACCATCGTGATTATCTGGGTTGTGAAGATCTTTTTTGTATAGTTCTTCTGTGTATTCTTGCCATTTCTTCTTAATATCTTCTGCTTCTGTTAGGTCCATACCATTTCTGTCCTTTATCGAGCTCATCTTTGCATAAAGCACTTACACATCCTCAATAGAAATGTGATTCGTGCAATGGATGGCATAAAAACAAGCTAAGAGCCATGAACCAGGCAAAAGAGGAAAGGGAATGAGTCATGGATAGTAGCAAGGAATATCTTGCATGATTTCTATAAACACAGCTATTTTGTTTTTTTGGTCATCAGGATTTTATTGCCCTCAAAAGAAAAAAAAATAGATGATAGATATTAGCTATCAAAGAGAACACTAAACTGTCTGACATGGTAGGTATTATCCACATGTGGCTATTTAAATTAAAATTACACAAAATTAAATAAGCCTAAAACTCAGTTTTTCCATTGCACCAGCTATGTTTCAGCTGTTCATAGCCAACATGAAGAGATAGGAATTTCTCATCATCACAGAAATGTCTTTTCCAAAGTACTCGTTACATGAGAAGGACTTCCCTGGTGGCTTAGATGGTAAAGCATCTGTCTACAATGCAGGAGACCCGGGTTTGAACCCTTGGTCGGGAAGATCTACAATGCAGGAGACCTGGGTTTGAACCCTGGGTCAGGAAGATCCCCTGGAGAAGGAAATGGCAATCCACTCCAGTACTATTGCCTGGAAAACCCCTTGGACAGAGGAGCTTGGTAGGCGTTGCTTCCGTGTAATGTGTATGTCTAGGAACATTGGGTGTTGTTTTTTTTTTTTTCCATATTCTGGTTTGTTTTATTTACTCCCTTTTATATTTTTAAAATATGTTTAAATATTTTAAAAATACGTTTATATTACCTTCCTTAATTTGTTATATTTTCAGTATAACAAATTAAGGAAGGTAGGAAATTGAGAAATATATCGGCTACTATTTTTTACATGATATGTTTATATTTTCAATTATTCTCCTTTTTATTCTGACCTTTAAAGAATAACAAGATAAAATCTGATCATGTAATATGAAAAATCGTCAAGGTTTAGTTTAAAGGAAGGAACAATGAAAAAGACTTAGGTATATTTTTTCATCTGTTAATCTGCCATCAGTGCTTATAGATTCCATCTATCTATTTGAAGATACTGACAAAGTGTCATGGAGCAGGGGACAATCCTGATAAATTATAAACCTTTTGGGAAGAACTCCAATAGACAATATATAAGAGCAAACACTTTATTACATATTGAATTTCTTTTATCACATATTATCCATTTACTGAATTCTTACAGATATCTATTACAGCAAATAGAGAACATATTTTAATATTATAAAGTTACTCACTATTCATACATTTATCTAATTCACACTCTACACATTTCATGCCTTTAGGTTGCTACAAAAGATTATAGTAAGATCTTAAAGTGTATTTTTCTCAGCTTACTTTAAAATAAAAGTATTGTGTTTTCCCTTTTAAGAAATCAAGATGTCAAAAAATAAAATGACTTTTATGTGTTGGCTAATTGAAAATTGACTGATAAGTATCAGTTTTATTTAGGGCATATCTTCAAAGCCCTTTAAATGACTGCTAAAAAGCTGTTCCATGTTGTAGAAGGATAGATTTAACTATGTAATTTGGCAATGTTGCAATGTTATATGACAAACCAATAACCTTAATAAAAATCTCAATATTTATGTGAAATTGATAAAATGTTATTAAACTTTAGTGTAGTTGTCTAATATTTACAACCAACTTGAAAAATCAATATACTGACAGGAACTTATTAAAAAAAAAAAGAAAGAAAGCATGATCAATGATTCCTTAATGCACTTTCTATTTCAGTTTTAATAAAATAGGAAACTACAGGAAAAAACAAGATTGGCTTTCATGTGTATACTATATTAGGTAGAGTGGCTATATGTCCTATTTGAATTTTCAATTAATTATATTAATCTCTGAATTCTAACATAAGTTTATTGAATATGTACACATGGAGAATAGAAACATTTGTTCATCACTCTAGCAGAGTCTCACAGATTTGCAAGTTTTTCAAAAACTGATACGAGGTTCTGAGAGTACTGATAATGATACACCATTTATTTGTATTATTCCCTTGGATTAAGTATATAAATTTACCCAAAGAGGAAAACCACTTTTGTAAGAAAAGTCTACAGAGATCTATGTAGTCTAATTGTGTATTTTCCTTGATTAAATACCCCACAGCAGTTCACAAATGAAGACAGCTATATTTGACAGTTGTTAGGTGATTTGGTATTATTGAAATGTCATTATTTCAATGTAAGACAATTCTGAGGAAAATAGTCCTATAAAAGATAATTAAACAATACCTCTGGGACTGCATATGCAATTTGTTGTTAAACAGTTGGGTTTTAGCATAATAACAACATATATCATAAACTCCACAAAGAGGGAATCAAGTGACCTTTAACATTAGTAGACACTTTGTAACCAAAGACATTTTTTATGAGAAAATATTCACTAGGTTACAATAATTTAAAATTTTCACTTGGTGAAACTCATATTGAAGATCATTACTTCATAAAATCTTTTTCTTTCTCTTTTTATAAGTCACACAATTTGCATTCTGGTGGAGAAGAAATAATTTAAGGGAAAGAAAAAGAAAACAACTAAGAACAGAGTTGTTTTGTTTTGTTTTATCGCAGAAAATAAACTTACTTGTCTTCATTAAGACTCATGGCTTTCAAAATTTGAAGCTAGGAAATACCTTCTTCAAGTGAAGTGTTACTATGGATTTCAGTAAGTATAAATATAATAAACAGATTATGGTGAAAAGCTTAGAGTTGAAAATACTTAAAAAAAAAAAAAAAGAAAATACTTGACCCCTAGTCACTTGCTAAATGGACCCTGAAGGGCATTCTGTGGTACAAATTTGAAAGCCTGTAATGTGATGTGAATCACTCTAACTTTGTCCTGTGTAGGATGAAAAAAAGAAAAAAAAGAAAAGAAAACTTTTTCTCTTCCCTTGGATATTCTTCTTCTTTCCGGTCTAAGAATTAAATTGACATGAGAGAGAGTAATAGGAAAATATAAAACAATTTTATAAGTATGGAAACACCACAGACATGAGAGATTCAAAGACAGAAAGATAAATTCAGGTATATGTGTCATCCTGAACTAAAGAATGGGATAGGAGCCTAGGGCTTCTAAGGACAGGAAGCTAATTCACCAGATGGTAAGAAACAGAGCAGATGTTGGGTAAATAGATGTTTGCACTGCTATACATATAAGCCATTCAGATAAAATTTATCTCTGGTAATAACTCTTATTGTGGGAAAGATTTCCAACTCAAACTTTATTTAGTTAAGGGAGGGACAATAGTTTCTCTAGAGCCTACAAAGTCTTGACTGGCTTTATCTCAAAATAATCCCTGTGCAAAAGTGGCACATTTGAGGGAGGCTTGTTCTAAACTTCAATTTCATAATCCCTTCCTTTCCTCTATTCAGTGGTCACAAATCCTCTTTGGTTTTTAGGTTTGGAGGTTTTCCTAATCACTGCAGGGAAACATATAGATGATAAAAATAACACATTTGAAGAAGTTATAAATATGATAAATTTTTCTCAAAGCTTCAGCATTGCTCCATTTTCTTAAATGATTGGTATAAGATTTTACAAAGTCCACTTGGACTTTCTCTTGGATTTTTTTCTTGAGGGTAACCCAAAAAACCACTCTCTTTCCTTTGATTCATCTTTTCTTGAAAGTATGAGGTCACCTACCACTATAGTAACCTCTCTTTCTCTGATATTGCTTAGTTTAGTTCTACAGATATTTTTCATACCAGACAGAGCTGATTCCTTAAGGAGAAAGATTACTCATCCATTGACTCATAGTTCCCAAAGCTAGAGTCAAAAGTGTGGAGAAGCTACAGTCAAGACTAGAGTCAAATGTGGAAAAGCAGGCAAATAAATGGAATATACAAAAAGAGTTTGGAAAGTTGTAAAATCATGTGCATACTCATGAAAAACAAAAAGGTGCTACATGGGAGAAGCAGAGTTTAATGTGCTTATGAAGTAAATCACTTGTATAACTGAGGCTCTCTGAATAGAACCTTCTTAGGACATTCTACTTTGTGTTTTATGTTGATTTTAATCTGTGTTTTATGTTTATTTAATTTAATTTAATTTAAAATCTGTGTTTTATGTTTATTTAAATGCTGAATAAACCAATACAATATTGTAAAGTAATTAATCTCCAATTAAAATAAATAAATTTATATTAAAAAATGGTTCTGTATGTTAATTAGTGCTGTTGTAGCTGATAATTCAAATTATCATATTTTGAATCAGAAAGAGCCAAAGGAGATCCTTAGGTTCTAATTTTATTTTAAAATCGTTCATCTAAATTTCTTAAAAACCTTTTAACTTGCTTTTGGTCATTAGGTGATTTAAGTACACTGTATTTTAGGAAATAAGCATTATTGAACACCTTGAAGGCATAATTCACTCAGAATATTGTTTTATATAGAAAACTTAATGAAAAATTTATAGGTAGAAATGGTTATGTCCACTGAAATAATAATTTAATTGTGATTAATTATATTAACAAATTAAATATACCCAAATTCAATTATATTATATTCTTACAAGTAACTTAGATTCTCTCATATTTGAAAGATATTAGCATTGCTTTTAATTACAAATATATCTTTCTTTAAACAGTATAATATTCTGAGAAAAAGCAATCTAGAAATTAAGACTTACTTTCTGCTTTGATATAATTTTAATTTAATGCTTTTATAATTTCTTCTTAAAGACTTCAGAGATGCCAAATTACAAGTTAAAATTGTTCAATGGGAGGAAAAATGTATAATATAGAATTTCTCTTAAGTTTTTCTAATTGCTTTATTTGAATTGACAGTTATAAAATAGAAAAGAGCATAGTGGGAGCCCTAGAGTTAGAAAAATGAGAATCAGAGTTTTGTTCTTTTCTTATAAAAATTATTTGGTATCATTTATGTTTGTTCAAGGCATCTATTTGTGACTATAAAATAGCTTGCATATAAGAAAAATATTACTTAAAACAAGAATGACTTACAGAAGGGTAAAGTGATGAAAGGAAAACATGTACAATAAAGTATACTTTACCCAGCAAGGATCTCATTCAGGCTCAACAGAGAAATCAAAAGTTTTACAGAGAAGCAAAAAATAAGAGATTTAAGAAACATCAAACCAGCATTACAACAACTCCTAAAGGAACATCTCTATGTGGAAAAGAAAAGGCTACAGTTAAAATCAAGGAAATTATGAAATCGAAGCTCACTGGTAGAGGCAAACAAAATAAAGTTTGGAAGTTATATGCACAAAAATATCATATGAAAACTAGCAATTGAGAAGAGAATAAAATACAGGATATTGGGAATGAATTTGAAATTAAGAGATTAGCAGGTTAAACAATCTTGTACACACATATAGTGCTATATCAGAGCCTCATGGGAACCACAAACCAAAAATCTACACTAAACACACACACACAAAACAGGAAAAGCAATCCAAAAACATCACTTAGCATAGACAACAAATCACAAGAGAACAAAGAGGAAGTGAAGAAAAAAGACCACCTAAAAAAATCCAAAACAAGTAATAAAATGGCAATAAGAAGATTCATATTGATAATTACCTTAAATGTAAATAAATTAAGTTCTTCAATCAAAAAATATAGACTAGTGAATGGGTACAAAAACAAGACCTATATATATGCTATTTATAAGAATAACTTCAGAAAGAATGACGGGACGGAGCCAAAGCAAAAAGAATACCCAGCTGTGGATGTGACTGGTAATAGAAGCAAGGTCTGATGCTGTAAAGAGCAATATTGCATAGGAACCTGGAATGTCAGGTCCATGAATCAAGGCAAATTGGAAGTGGTCAAACAAGAGATGGCAAGAGTAAATGTCGACATTCTAGGAATCAGCGAACTGAAATGGACTGGAATAGGTGAATTTAACTCAGATGACCATAATATCTACTACTGCGGGCAGGAATCCCTCAGAAAATGGAGTAGCCATCATGGTCAACAAAAGAGTCTGAAATGCAATACTTGGATGCAATCTCAAAAACGACAGAATGATCTCTGTTCGTTTCCAAGGCAAACCATTCAATATCACAGTAATCCAAGTCTATGCCACAACCAGTAATGCTGAAGAAGCTGAAGTTGAATGGTTCTATGAAGACCTACAAGACCTTTTGGAACTAACACCCAAAAAAGATGTCCTTTTCATTATAGGGGACTGGAACGCAAAAGTAGGAAGTCAAGAAACACCAAGAAACATAACAGGCAAATTTGGCCTTGGAATACAGAATGAAGCAGGGCAAAGACTAATTGAGTTTCGCCAAGAAAATGCACTGGTCATAACAAACACCCTCTTCCAACAACACAAGAGAAGACGCTATACATGGACATCACCAGATGGTCAACACCAAAATCAGATTGATTATATTCTTTGCAGCCAAAGATGGAAAAGCTCTATACAGTCAGCAAAAACAAGACCAGGAGCTGACTGTGGCTCAGACCATGAACTCCTTATTGCCAAATTCAGACTTAAATTGAAGAGGATAGGGAAAACCACTAGACCATTCAGGTATGACCTAAATCAAATCCCTTATGATTATACAGTGGAAGTGAGAAATAGATTTACGGGCCTAGATCTGATAGTTAGAGTGCCTGATGAGCTATGGAATGAGGTTCGTGACATTGTACAGGAGACAGGGATCAAGGCCATCCCCATGGAAAAGAAATGCAAAAAAGCAAAATGGCTGTCTGGGGAGGCCTTACAAATAGCTGTGAAAAGAAGAGAAGCAAAAAGCAAAGAAGAAAAGGAGAGATATAAACATCTGAATGAAGAGTTCCAAAGAATAGCAAGAAGAGATAAGAAAGCCTTCCTCAGCGATCAATGCAAAGAAATAGAGGAAAACAACAAAATGGAGAAGACTAGGGATCTCTTCAAGAAAATCAGAGATATCAAAGGAACATTTCATGCAAAGATGGGCTCGATAAAGGACAGAAATGGTATGGACCTAACAGAAGCAGAAGATATTAAGAAGAGGTTGCAAGAATACACAGAAGAACTGTACAAAAAAGATCTTCACAACCCAGATAATCACGATGGTGTGATCACTGACCTAGAGCAGACATCCTGGGATGTGAAGTCAAATGGGCCTTAGAAAGCATCACTATGAACAAAGCTAGTGGAGGTGATGGAATTCCAGTTGAGCTATTCCAAATCCTGAAAGATGATGCTGTGAAAGGGCTGCACTCATTATGCTAGCAAATTTGGAAAACTCAGCAGTGGCCACAGGACTGGAAAAGGTCAGTTTTCATTCCAATCCCAAAGAAAGGCAATGCCAAAGAATGCTCAAACTACCCCACAATTGCACTTGTCTCACACACTAGTAAAGTAATGCTCAAAATTCTCCAAGCCGGGCTCCAGCAATATGTGAACCGTGAACTTCCTGATGTTCAAGCTGGTTTTAGAAAAGGCAGAGGAACCAGAGATCAAATGGCCAACATACACTGGATCATAGAAAAGGCAAGAGAGTTCCAGAAAAACATCTATTTCTGCTTTATTGACTATGCCAAAGTCTTTGACTGTGTGGATCACAATAAACTGGAAAATTCTGAAAGAGATGGGAATACCAGAACACCTGATCTGCCTCTTGAGAAATGTGTATGCAGGTCAGGAAGCAACAGTTATAACTGGATATGGAACAACAGACTGGTTCCAAATAGGAAAAGGAGTACGTCAAGGCTGTATATTGTCACCCTGTTTATTTAATTTATATGCAGAATACATCATGAGAAAGGCTGGACTGGAAAAAACACAAGCTGGAATCAAGATTGCCGAGAGAAATATTAATAACCTCAGATACGCAGATGACACCACCCTTATGGCAGAAAGTGAAGAGGAACTAAAAAGCCTCTTGATGAAGGTGAAAGTGGAGAGTGAAAGAGTTGGCTTAAAGCTGAACATTCAGAAAACGAAGATCATGGCATCCGGTCCCACTACTTCATGGGAAATAGATGGGGGAACAGTGGATACAGTGTCAGACTTTATTTTTCTGGGCTCCAAAGTCACTACAGATGGTGATTGAAGCCATGAAATTAAAAGATGCTTACTCCTTGGAAGGAAAGTTATAACCAACCTGGATAGCATATCAAAAGCAGAGACATTACTTTGCCAACAAAGGTTCGTCTAGTCAAGGCTATGGTTTTTCTTGTGGTCATGTATGGATGTGAGAGTTGGACTGTGAAGAAGGCTGAGCGCTGAAGAATGGATGCTTTTGAACTGTGTTGTTGAAGAAGACTCTTGAGAGTCCCTTGGACTGCAAGGAGATCCAACCAGTCCATTCTGAAGGAGATCAGTCCTGGGTGTTCTTTGGAAGGAATGATGCTAAAGCTGAAACTCCAGTACTTTGGCCACCTCATGAGAAGGGTTGACTCATTGGAAAAGACTCTGATGCTGGGAGGGATTGGGGGCAAGAGGAGAAGCGGACAACAGAGGATGAGATGGCTGGATGGCATCACTGACTCGATGGACATGAGTCTGGGTGAACTCCGGGAGTTGCGATGGACAGGGAGGCCTGGTGTGCTGCGATTCATGGGGTCACAAAGAGTCGGACATAACCGAGCGACTGATCTGATCTGATCTGATCTGACAGACTAAAGTGAGAAAGATAAATTTACAGCAGCACAGAATTAGTGGAGAACTTTAACACCTTATTTACATCAATGGACAGATCATTCTGTCAAAAAATCAGTAAGGAAACATAGATCTGAAATGACACATCATATCAATGGATTTAACTGATATTTATAGGATATACTGGGCTTCCCCTGTGGCTCAGCTGGTAAAGAATCCACCTGTAATGTGAGAAACCTGGGTTCGGTACTGGATTGGGAAGATCCCCTGGAGAAAGGAAAGGCAACCCACTCCAGTATTCTGGCCTGGAGAATTCCTTCAACTGTGTAGTCCATGGGGTCACAAAGAGTCGGACACGACTGAGCGATTTTCACTTCACTTTACTTCATAGAATATACCATCCAAAAACAACAGAAAACACTTTTCCTCACATGCACATGGACTTTCTCTAGGATATATCATATCTTGGGACACAAAGCAAGCCTTGGTAATTTAAGAAAATTGAAATTAAGCATCATATCAAGCAACTTTTCCAACTGCAATGCAATGAGACTAGAAATAAATTACAGGGAAAAAATTGTAAAAACCACAAACATGTGAAGGCTAAACAATATATTAAACAAACAATGTATCAGAGAAGAAATCAAAGAAGTAATCAAAAAAATACCAAGAGACAAATACAATGAAACATGATGGTCCACAATAAAGAAATTTACAGGCCGATATCACTGATGAACATAGATATAAAATTTCTCAACAAAGTACTAGCAAACAAAATAAGTGATGCTGGAAAGATTGGGCAGCTACATGTAAAAGAATGAAATTAGAACATCCTCTAATACCATACACAAAGATAAACTCAGAATGGTTCAAAGACTTAAATATAAGGCCAGACAGTATAAAACTCTTATAGGAAAACATAGGCAGAAGACTCTTTGATATAAATCACAGCAAGATCTTTTTTGAACCACCTCCTAGAGTAACGAAAATAAAAATAAAAGTAAACAAATGGGACCTAAACTTAAACTTAAAAGCTTCTACACAGCAAAGGAAACCATAAACATAAGGAAAAAGCAGTGCAGGATAAAATATTTGCAAATGAAGCAACTGACAAGGGATTAATCTCCAAATTATACAAACAGCTCATGCAGCACTATGTTAAAAGAAAAAAAAAAAGATCAAATCAAAAACTAGGCAGAAGATGTAAATAGACATTTCTCCAAAGAAGGTGTATAGATGGCCAAAAAGCACATAAAAAGATGCTCAATATTATTAATAATCAGAGAAATGCAAATCAAAACTACAATTAAGTATCACCTCACACCAATTAAAATGGCCATCATCAAAATGTCTATAAACAATAAATCCAGGTTAGGGTGTGGAGAAAAGAGAACCCTCCTACACTGTTGATGAGAATGTAAATCGGCACAGTCACTATGGAAATCAGTATAGCTGCTGCTGCTGCTGCTAAGTCACTTCAGTTGTGTCTGACTCTGTGCGACCCAGTAGATGGCAGCCCACCAGGCTCTCCCGTCCCTGGGATTCTCCAGGCAAGAACACTGGAGTGGGTTGCCATTTCCTTCTCCAATGCATGAAAGTGAAAAGTGAAAGTGAAGTCACTCAGTCATGTCTGATTCTTAGCAACCCCATGGACTGCAGCCTACCAGGCTCCTCTGTCCATGGGATTTTCCAGGCAAGAGTACTGGAGTGGGGTGCTATGGAAAACAGTATAGAGGTTCCTTCAAAAACTGAAGAGAACTGCCATTTGATCCAGTAACCCACTATTGGGCATATATCTGGAGAAAACCATGGTTTGAAAGGATACATGCACCTCAGCATACTTTTTAGCACTATTTACAGTACTAAAGAAGAGAAGGCTATGGCACCCCACTCCAGTACTCTTGCCTGGAAAATCCCATGGATGGAGGAGCCTGGTAGGCTGCAGTCCATGGGGTTGCTAAGAGTCAGACACGACTGAGCGACTTCACTTTCTCTTTTCACTTTCATGCCTTGGAGAAGGAAATGGCAGCCTACTCCAGTGTTCTTGCCTGGAGAATTCCAGGGACGGGGAAGCCTGATGGGTTGCCGTCTAGGAGTCACACAGAGTCGGACACGACTCAAGTGACTTAGCATAGCAAAGCATAGCACAGTAATAAAGACATGGAAGTAACTGAAATGTCTATCAAAAGATGAATAGATAAAAAGATGTGATACATATACGCAATGGAATATTACTCAGTCATTAAAAATAATGAAATAATGCCATTTGCAGCAACCAAGGATGGACCTAATGATTATTATACTAAGTGAAATAAGGGAGATAGAGATAAATATTGCATATCACTCATATGTGGAATCTAATTTTTATGAATGATAAATATGAACTTGTTTATAAAACAGAAGCAGACATTGAAAACAAACGTGTTTATCAAAGGGGAAATGTAGGTGGGAGAAATTAATCAAGAACTTGGAATAAACATACACACACTGTTGTATATAAGATATACAACCAGCAAGGACCTATTATACAGCACAGGGGACTCTACTCAATATTCTGTGACCATCTAGATGAGAAAATAATGTTAAAAAGAGTAAATATAGGCATAAATATAACTGAATCACTTTGCTGTACACCTGAACTAACACATTATAAATCCACTATATTCCAATAAAACAAAACAAATAACAATGACTTAGAATTTTGTTCTTCTCATCATGCTATTATTGTAAACATCAAATTGTTAATTTGAACAGAGTATCATATCTTTCTGGCCATGCCCTGCAGTTTGTGGGATCTTAGTTCCCCAATCAGGGATTGAGCCTGGCCAATGAAAGCAGTGATTCCTAACCACTGGTCCACCAGGGAATTCCCTGAGCAGAATTTTCTATAGATATAAGTAGCAATTTTTGAAATCATAAAATAGATCTGACCAAGCTACATATCAAAATAAGATATGATTGAACCAGCCTGATTGGTCAAAATGAAAATAAAATATTCATTGATGTAGTCCTTGATTTTTGGAAGCTTATATTCAAACAGGGAAGAGAGATAGCAAACAAAGATAAAATATTAAATCAGGTAGTGTGGTAGAGTTGACTAGCTATCTACTAAGAATTTGTGTTCCAATTTCTCAAGTAAGATTTTTCGTGGGAGGCAGCAGCCCAGAAAAATACTCTTCTTTTTTTACCCACTTTGCATAAAAACAAAGACGGTCCTCACCACTGAAACTGGCATCATTTCTTAACCAGTATTTTAAAGAAGCAAGCCTGGCTCTTTTTAACTGCTTTTCTTCCCAGTATTAGATTGTTTACTCTGTAATCTTATTTTTGGTAACTGCTGGTTGAAATTTGTTTTTAACTTATTGTTGTTTATTATATCCATTTTATAATCTTACTTTGGCTTGTTTATTTTTACCTCACACTAAATACAGAATTGCTTTCTAATTTCAATTTATCCCTATGCAACTTCAAAAAATGATTGTTTAATTTCATTTCTCTGTTCTAACAAAGGTTATCTCTTGCTCTCTGGTTAAAAAAGTATTCCATTGGAATGCTTCTGTATCTTTGTATGTTTTACTTTGGTTAGATATGTCCTTTCTCCTGTTTAATCTTGCCCTTGTTCTTCAAAAAAAACCCCACTAATCCTTTAAGATTCAGCTTAATTATGTTTTTTTTTTTTTTTCTCAGAACTTTTTAGGGCACATTTTTTTTTCCTTTTCTAGCTTAGAAATGTCATTTATTCCTCATATAAAACTCAATAATAGAATTTAACCACAAAACTGTAATTAAATATTATAGTCTATTTTTTCAAAGATTTAAATTCTTTAAGTGAAAAAGCAATTATACCCAGACATTTTAAGCCTCAAGAAAGGTGTCTGAAATGTAGTTAAACCTCAGAAACTTACAGTGGTATCTTAGCTCATAGGTGGTATGGGATTGTTTCCTCTTAAACTCTTCATCCAATGCAGAGAGTCAATTGTTTTTTAACATCATTCTACTAAGTGCACATATCTCTAGTGAGCTTCCATTATGCTAACAAGAATCTGGGGAAATAGAAAACAAAGACCAATTAGAAGAGACATCTTTTATATCTTCAAATAATACCCATCTATCTAATACTCCCAGGTGATGCTAGTGGTAAAGAACCCACCTGCCAATGCAGGAGATGCAAGATACTACTGATGTCATCAGTTACAATGCAGGGTAAAATATGAAAAGAATAAATGAATTTCAAAGTCACTATATTTGTCTGCTGCTGTTTCTGCTCCTTCCTCCTAGTTTGTTCTTTTCCCATAAATTTGTTGAATAAATGAGTGAAGGATTGAATGATACACTTCTCAAAAAGCCCCCATGATGTTTATTGTATGAGAAGAGATGGAGCAGGATGATTGACAGTGAAGTACTGAAATGACAAGAATTGTATTTCATTTACTTTAATGATTTCATTATTGTAAAAACACTGGTAATCCTTCAGATATGAAGTACTTGCAACAGAAATCAATGAGAACTAAATGAGAAAAGTTCTGAAGAAAATAAAAAATGAAAAATTTTGCCAAAATACCAAATACAAAGTGAAAAGTAACAGATGAGTGAGAGAATATTTATGATACATGTACATATACACAGATAGTAATCTGATAGCTCAATATACATATATGGAAATCTATCAGAAAAAAAGTTACTATCCAAAGTAAATAACTTCTGCAAATTATTTAAAACACACACACACACAAAGAATAAAGACGGTCAAGTTATGGAGAGAATTCCAATAGCCAATAAATCTTTGAAAACATGCAAAAACTCAGTAATAACCAAAGTGATATTCATTGAAGAAATAGATATCATTTCTTATCCATCACTCTATAAACAAAAATGGAAAAGTTCGCCAATATAAAATTTCATCCTGGATATGGAACAACGTTGTTGATACAAGTAAAAGTAAATATAGAGGAAAAACATTTGGGGGAGCTATTAGTAATATTAATAATTTGAAACAAATCTATTCCATAATTCAGCAAACACACCTGTTGGATATATACCCTAGAGAAACTCTACCATATGCCTGTATGTATCGATGTGATGAAACAAAATTTATGTTTTAAGACAGGACAAGAAAACTTAATTGTAACGTTCTTTCTCTTTGTCCACTTGGATCTCCTCCCTCCATCTCTAATATGCAATGTGCGTCTTCCATTATACATAAACCAAAGCCTTTCAAAGATGCCAGTGCATACTGAACATAGAAATAATTTTCTTCTACACTAGTTACTAATGCAACTTCTTAAAATAATAACATTCTTTCCCAACATTGTGAGGGAATGCTTGTTTTATATATGCTTAACTGGACTGTGCATATTTGATAAACTTTTTATAAACATCAGCATGTCATTTGGCACGTGATCTTTGGTCTTGAAAGCTGATGTGACTGTGCTTTCCACTTCTAACAGAGGGACCGTTATCAGAGATTTCTCAGAGTCTGTCTCCCAGGTCATAATCCTGTTTGGCTCTTATAAGTCTCCCTTTTCTTGTTTGTGAATTAAATTTCTTTCAACAGGTGTATATTCTTAAAAGTAATGCAGAACATAGTAAACTAGAACTATATGTAACAACATGAAAAAAATCTTAAAACGGTGCTGGCACCAAATTTACATTAGTAGTTATCGCTGGAATAATAGGAGGGATTGGGATCAATTAGGTATAAACAAAGGAATTTCAAATATATCTGTAATGATTAAACTCTATGTTGGTTACAAGTGTTTGTTGTATTGGTGCCCATGCTTTTTTGCTTGCATTAAATATTTAATTTAACAAAATTATAGGAGAAAACTTAGTCAATATCTTATAATTGCCAATTGAGCTGAATTAGGGAATTTGAAAAAATATTAAAATCCCTAAAAATAGCTACTTTAGAGAAATGGAGAAAGAGTTAGAGAGGAATAAAAGATAATTCAAATATAACATGTTTTTTCTGCCTGAGTGGATGCATGAGTACTCCGTCATGTCTGACTCCTTGTGACTCTTTGCATGGGAGTTTATTTTATGATCCCACAAGGTGAATTACTAAACACTTAACATTAATTATGAAGTCATGTTATAGGTGAAATTCTAGAATACAAAGAATATTTATGAAATATTACAAATAAATGTTCTTCATAAATATCCTTTGCTAAAGGTCTTTTGCTTTCTATTAATTAATGGCTAAGATTGAGTTCAGATGTGAGAATTATATGAAATTAATTTTATACTCTCTTGGGTCTTTGATCTGAAATCTATCAACAGCTTTTGCTTTAAGAGGCCCATAGTTGCCTGTTCTAAAAATACTTACAATCTTAGATTATCAGCCTTTCTGTGGAAACTACTGTTTTTTATTTTGTAAAAGGGAATATATGTTAACCCTTTTAATTTTGATAGACTTTTGTCAAATTATAAATTATAAGTGTTGACTGAGAGTCGCTAATCAAGTTACCTTTCTCTAAGGAGGCTAGCAACATATATTGAGTAATGTTAAATTTTCTTAAGTAAAATTTTGGAAAAACATTTAAAGTGCATAAAGCTGCACTTTTTGGATTGGCCAAAAAGTTCATTTGCCGTTCAGAAAACCTCTAACAAGCTCTTTGGCCACAGATACATGATGAATGTGGATTCATCTTTTATTTACTACATCAACTTTTTAAGACAAGTGATAGTGGATCATAATAAAACTAAGCAGGACCTAGCAAGTTAAAAATAAGCAGATATAATATAAAATTGATGATACCTAAAGACGAATAACAGTTTTGCCCCTAACTTTCCTAAAACACTGAAAAAAATGATTCTTCTTACATTCATGTTGCTATTCTCACATGATAGTATGTAACCAATACTATTGTGAAAGAAAGTGAAGGCGCTCAGTCGTGTCAAACTCTTTGCGACCCATGGACTGTAGCCTACCAGGCTCTTCTGTCCCTGGGGTTTTCCAGGCAAGAATACTGGAGTGAATTAGCACGTCCTTCTCCACAGAATCTTCCCGACCCAGGGATCAAACGCGTGTCTCCCGCATTGTAGGCAGAGGCTTTGCCAATCTGAGTCACCAGGGAAATGGCTAATACTATGGTGAAAGTGACATCAAAAACTTATGAACTAAAAGAATCACAATTTTTAAATAAAATAGATATTTAAAGAAAAGATGATAATAGCTTTTCTATGGAATTGGGATTAAGTTAAGGCAGGCAATACTGTGTAGTTTGAAATTCCAGGATAAATCATTAATCAAAATGAACAGTTGGAGTCAATTATCATACTGGAATTAAAAAGGTAGAGATCAGAAAATGAGTAGCAGTAGAGGAAACAGACTGGAGAAGGAAATGGCAACCCATTCCCGTACTCTTGCTTGGAGAATCCCAGGGACAGAGGAGTCTGGTTGACTGCCGTCTATGGGGTCACACAGAGTCAGACACGACTGAAGCTACTTAGCAGCAGCAGAGGAAACAGATAATGCTGAAATTAGTTTTATTAAACAATTTTCACAAGCACCAGAAATCAAAATTAGGGATTGACAAAAGATTTTAGAGTTGCAGCCTGTAAAATTATTATTCTCCACTTTTAGCTGACCGCTTAGCAGAGTGAGAACCTCATTGTTAATTTTTAAGTAAACTAATGAGAAAGATCTTCAAATCTAAAAGGAGAGTGTACCAGGCTGTTAAATGCCTGATTATTGTTTCTGATGGAAACAATTCAAAATCCAGTCTCTGAGCTGCAAGTTAATTTTTATGTATCTAATCCCTCATTTTCCCCCAAAAATGCTGACTGCAAGAAAGTCAGGGTCTGAAAGCAGGATACTACTGGCCCACCTGCTTTCCAGTAAAAGCACTCTTTCCCACCAACACAAAACTGAGGAGGATCAGGAATAAGGGTCCTGAAAGAGTGAAGATACAAAAATTCATTTTGGGAAGCACTCATTTTTTTAATGATAAAAATTCCTTGGTTGCTCCATTTGAAGGACTGCAAGGGATCTGGTTAGGGTCCCCCCAAATCCAAGAGCTTCAGTACTCTTTTATAACTGTATTTTTATGGTTGTGACAGATTCTTTAATTTTGAGAGCTGTACTTGGAGGAAGAGCGCATCCTTATATTATATGAGAGAGGACTGTTTCTAAACTTTATGCAAATGTACAGAATCTTGTGATACAAAAAAGATGCTTCACTTGCAAGATTGTTTACATTCTTATTATGAAAGGTTGTTAAGTAAAATACAGCTAAGACAAAAGGAACTACCAAGAGAGATAGAAGGGAACGTTCTTTGTTTCACTGTTTCACAGTAGAGAAAAGAATATTATAACAGAACTAAATTTTAGCATTGATGTTAATTCAGAACAATTCCAAAAGCACAGATGTTGAGCTGTTTCTGATGCAATCTGTGTGGGAGGTGGATTTCCTAAAAACAGTGCATGTTTTCAATGTCAATCTTTCTGAGAAGAGAGCATGTTGAGACAGGAAGTTATGAAGAAACAAGTTTCAGGCTAAAGCAGGATTATTTAGTCTCTACTACTGACATTGTGGGGGAACTGTTTTACACATTGCAGGATATTTAGAAGCTTCCATGGCCCCCTTAGATGCTGGTAAACCTTCCTCTATAGGTTTAACAGCGAAACATGACTCCAGGCATTGCTAAAATGTCCCCTGGGGAGCAAAACTGTAAATTGTTGAGAACCAGTGGTCAAGAAAGACATAAAAAACCAGCTTCCTTTCTTTGGGCTTTATGATATTAGGGCATGGGCAAGTTCACAGACATCTTGTGTAGAGGAAATCTGAATTTGGATGCAGATAATACATGATAAGTCGCTGAGTGAACAGTAGTAATGGGTCTGGGTGTGTTGACTTGAAAAATATGCACATGAGATGGCACTTCTGATTGCTACTCTATGCTACTCTATTCTGGGTTTTTCTGTATCCATGACTGGTGGGAGTATAAGGTGGTCCCAACTTTTAATTCTCCATGATAACCCAGCAATTCTAATCCTAGATATTATTAAAAAACTGAAACAAAATGAAAATTTTATCTTCAAAAAGTTTACATAATGTTCATAACAGCTTTAATCATAATAAACAAAAACTAGAAACATGCCAGGTGTTCATCTATAGAAGAATGGATAAATGAACAGAGACTATTTATACTTAATGATATACTTAATCAGTAGTAAAAACTAGGATCTACCAATACACACACACATGCATGAATATTTAAAGGTCTACAGTGTATAAAAGAAACTTTATGCAACAGAATACATAGTGTATGCTTTCATTTACATGGAATTCTGAAATAGGCAAAGTTAATTGACATTTTAAAAAGTCAGAATAGTGGTTGCATCAGGAGTGTGGATTGACTGGAAAGAAAAATAAGAGCTTCCTGGGGTGATGGATGTTAAGGTTATATTATATTTTAATGGAGATTAAGGTTACATTCATCAAATGATATAGTTATGCCACTGTATGTTTGAAATAAGAGAAAAAGGCATAAACAAATGTTAATCTCTAATAAAGATATACTCAGTGAAATATTTTGTAAGACATGTACTGAGATTTTGAATAATGTATAACATACCACAAAATAAGTGAATGGATGGATAAAGAGATGATACAAAAATATAAAAGAAATAATAGATATAGCAATAGAGTGTAATAGCAAACTTTAGGAGCAAGGGGCTGGTTCATCAACTCTTAGACAGATGTTCTCCAGGTACATTAATTAATATCATTGACTCTCAGTTTTCTATTAAAGTCATCTTTCTAAAATAATTATTATGATTATCTTGAGGTAAGCATATTAGTAAATAATCTATATGCTTCAGTTGAATCTAAATCTCATCTCATTTCAGGAAAGTATACGTTCTTGCTTCTTCATTTTCTAGGCTCAGCATTGAAAGAAAATTACTTTTAGCAATGCCATGCCTTGTTCTAAAAGGCAGTGTTAATGTCATAAAGATTCCTATCCCACTGAGTTACTCTATGAATCATATTTCTAAAATAATATAATTGAGGATGAGTAGGGAGATAAGCAAGTTAATTATAAAATACATATAAAAATAAGGAAAAAAAAGAAAACAGACACTACTGAAAAGAAAATGGTAGGAAGAGGTAGTTGTCATTATATACTAATCACAAATTCATGGTAATATTTATATAGCAGCACATGAATGCACACACACACAAAAATCAATGAAAAATGGAAATAACAGATATAATCTCAAAGGTACTAAAACATATGTTTACAAATATTTATTGATGTCAGGAAAACATACATAATAATAAGTTTGGAGGCAACTAGATATAAAAATTAATGACTAGATTCCTAAAGTAGACCTTACCCAAAAATATTAGGAATAAGGAGATGTCACAAACATACTGAAAATGGATGTATTTCATTTATATTCTCAGTTTAAAGACTTCTAAAGTAGACACATACTCAAAAATCATCAAAGTTGAAAAATGTGACTTTCTAAAATTAAAAGAATGTGGAAAACCAAAACATCACAAAGTCAAAATAAAATGATTAACATGAGAAAGTATTTGAAAAATATTATAGAGCAGATGCTGTTATTATCAATATACAAATAATGATATAAATATTTATGTAGGGTAACTCAGTTAGGAAAAGATTAACATACCATTAAATAGTGTTGAAAATCTAACTAAAGATATGTTACAGAAAAGAAAATACAGTCAACCATTTTAGTTTTTAACCTAAGAGAAATACAAATTAAAATTTTATCAAGATATATTATTTTGTCTATTAGAGCGATGATCAAATTTAAATTGCACTGTTGGTCATAGAGCGTATAGATTGATGAAATCTGTTCAAAATAGTTTGGCACTATCTTTCAAAACTAAAAATGCATATGCTCCTTGACACAGAAATTCTAATTTTTGGAACTTATAAAGATACAACTATATGCACAAAATTAAGCATAAAGCTATTTATTGCATCATTGCTTTAAATATAAAAAGTTTGGAAACTAAATAAATACTCATTAATACATGAGGTTAAATAAATTATAGTAATTCATAAACTGAGATACTGTGCAGCTACCAAAAATGACATAAATATATATATACTCTAAATACTCTTCATATATTTTAAGTCAAGAAAAAATAGATGCAGAACACCATGTTTCTTATGCTAATCTCTACATACGTATTTCTGTTGATAACAGAGCTCCTGTGTTGTGCCGTTTCATGAACATCATTTACATCATGTATGCATGCTCAATCATTCAGTCATGTTCAACTCTTTGCAACCATATAGACTGTATCCTGCCAGGTGACTTTAACCCACCAGGCTCCTCTGTCCATGGGATTTACCAAGCAAGAACATTGGAGTGGGTTGCCATTTTCTCTTCCTGGGGATCTTCTCAACTAGAGATCAAACTCTAACCAACCCAGGGATTGATGCATCTCTTGCATCTCCTGTATTGGCAGGCTGATTCCTTACCACTTAAACAACTTGGGTTGTCATTTACATCATAACCCCTATGAATAGAGTACCTGGATTTACAACAGTGCTAAGTTTGTTCTGCCACATGCCTCTGTCCTAACACATGAAATAGAATCTCTTCAGAAGAATATACAAAATGTAGTATCAGAGGTTGCCTATAGGAGGGGGATCTACATGGCTTGGGGAAAGAATGGAAGGGAGATTCATTTCCCATGAACACTTTTTAGTACCTTTAAATTATGTGTTCTCTCTCTCTATATATATATATATTATATATATAATATATGTATATATGTATACATATAATATGTATATATATATAAAATATGTATATATATGTATGTGAGTAGTGTGTGTGTATATATATATACACACATATATATATATATATTTATGAATTGTTGTCATTTATTCACTACATTGTGTCTGACTCTTTTGTGAGCCTATGGACTGAAGCCAGCAGGGCTCCTCTGTCCATAAGATTTCACAGGCAAGACTGGAGTGAGTTGCCATTTCCTTCTCCAGGGGATCTTCTGGACCCAGGGATCAAAACTGTGTCTCCTGCATTGGCAGGAGAATTCTTTACCACTGAGCCACCTGAAAAGCACTATATATAAGAATACTTTTTCACAAAAATGAATAAAATAAGTTCAAGCTTTCAACAAAAAAGTATCACTATGTGAAGTAACATAGAAGATAAGAAGACTTGACTCTCTGCTCTAGGTAAACATGTTTGAGTTTTACTAAATTCCTTTCGGTTGGCTCTATTTGACATCAAAGTAACTTGTTTCTCTCCTGAATACAAATATGTTGTCTGGGTCTTATTTTTCTGAGAATAAAGTGCCACTTAGACTTAGAATGTCACTTCACGGGTCACCATATTAGGTAAGAAAAATTTCCTTCAAGTTTCATGCATGATTGTTTACAGTATTTGTAGTTTAATTTTAGGAAAAACATCTAGGAGGATTGCTAGTGACCTCCATACGGGCTTTGCTTCAGATGTAATTTCCTTTACTTTACTGCTGACCTGAGAATCTAGGTTCATTTTAAAGCCATGATATATTTTCTTTAAAAAATGCTATGAAGTTTATCTGCAATGTAGTTTTTGAAGGTTGGTATTGGTAGAAAAATGAATTGTTAGTAATTTTTAAACCAACTGACTTTCTTAGCAACATACAAGATGTAATCCAGGGTTAATCACCTGCTCTATTGTCTGTTAATGCTTTGGCTTTTCTGTTTATATAAATACATTCCCTTAAAAATGAATTTTATATGATTGCAGATAAAACTATTTTTCTTTCTTCTTTGATAAATTATTTTTTCCTTCAGCTTTGTTACTATCAAGCCATACACTGAAAAGAAAACAAAACCCAATAACCTACAATAAAGTCTATGACAAAGAGATTTGTTCCAAGTGCCATCATTCCACAAGATATCCTCCTGTTTTATATATGCTGGTGCGTCTAATAGTGAAGGCCTCATCAAAGCCAAGATCAAAGGGCAGGAATTAAACACTGAGGGATATTTTGTTTTAAAAGGGCATATAGGGGATTATGAAATAGATTGAACTGCCAACTAATAAAGCAAAAAAATCTGCTGAATACTAAGGGAAACATAATAAAAAAGAAAAATGAATAACCAAAATATAATCCATTTTTTTCAGAATTTAGAATCATATACAATAAAAATTATATTTAAAAACTCTCACCAGGGCCTTCCCTGGTGGCTCACTGGTAAAGAATCCACCTGCCAATGCAGAGACACAGGTTCAATCCCTGATCTGCAAGGAAGATCCCACATTCTGCAAAGTGGCTAGACTCGTATGCCACAACTACTGAGCCTGTGTTCTAGAGCCTGGGAACCACAACTACTGAGCCCATATGATGCAACTACTAAAGTCCACGCACCCTAGAGCCCATGCTGTGCAACAAGAGAAGCTGCTGTAATGAGAAGCCCATGTACCACAACTAGAGAACAACACCCACTCAGCGCACATAGAGAAAAACCCATGCAGCAATGAAGACCCAGATGGCCCAAAATAAATAAATAAATAAATTTTAAAAAACTCTCACCAAAGGGAGTAGGAGAACATATATCAACGTAAGAAAAGCTGTTTATAACAAATCCACAGCCAGCATAGTACTTCACAGTGAAACACTGAAAGCTTTTCTGCTAAATTCTGGAAAAAAGAAAAGAATGCCCACTCTTACCACTTCTATTCAACACAGTATTGAAAATCTTAGACACAGCAATCAAAGGAATAAAATATATCCAAATTATAAGGGAAGAAGTAAAATTGTCATTATATATAGATAATGTGATACTCTAGAAAAAATTCTAGGCTTCACACAAAACTATCAGGGCCAATTAATGAATTCAGCAAGGTAGAAGAATATAACAGTAATATACACAAATCTGTTGCATTTCTTTACACTAACAATGAATATTAGAAAAAGAATGTTTAAAAAGTCCCATTTAAAAGCTTCTTAAAAAAAATACCTAGGAATAAACCTAACCAAGCTAGTGAAAGACCTATATACAGAGAACTATAAAAAAGATGATAAAGTTGAAGATAATAAGTGGAAAGATACCCTTGAATTAAAAGAAATAATATTGTTAAAATGGTCATACTACCCAAAGCAATCTACAGATTTAATGATTCCTATCAAATTACCCATATTTTTCACAGAACTAAAACAAATACTTCTAAAACTTATATGGAAACACAAAATACCCATAATTGCCAAAGCAATCCTGAAGAGAAAGAATAAAGACTTAACTCTCCCAGACTTGACAGTAATCAAAACACTATGAACAAAGACATAATTCTCCCTCACTCATAATGAGATTGAAAAGGGATTAATTTCCAAAATATACAATCAGCTTGTACAGCTCAGTATTGAAAAACAAACAACCCAATCAGAAATTGTGCAGAAGACATAAATATAAACTTGTTCAAAGAAAACACACTGATGGTTAACAGGCACATTAAAATATGCACCACATGGCTAGTTATCAGAAAAATGCAAATCAAAACCACAGTGAAGTGTCACCCAACACCAGTCAGAATGGCTACCATCAAAAAGTCCACAATAAGAAATGCTGGAAAGGATTTGGAAATAAGAGATCCCTCTTGCACTGTTGGTGGGAATGTAAATTGGTGTAAACAGTATGGAAAATAGTATAGAGGTTCTTTTAAAAACTAAAAATAAAGCTGTCATATTATCTATCAATCCCACTCCTGGGTATGTATCCAGAAAAGATGAAAACTCTAATTCCAAAAGATACATGCACACCAATGTTCCTAGCAGGGTTATTTACAATAGCCAAGTCATGGAAGCAACCTAAATATTCATCAACAGATAAATGGGTAAATAAGATGTGGTATATACAACACTGCGGTATATAAAATGAAATAGTACTTGCACATAATAAAGTATGAAGTATTGCCATTTTCAGCAACATGGAAAGACTCAGAGAATATTATTCTTAGTGAAGCAAGTCAGACAGAGAAAGACAAACATACGATGTCACTTAAATGTAGAATCTAAATATAATTCAAATGAATCTATTTACAAAACAGAAACAGACTCACAGACACAGAAAACAAACTATGGTTACCAAAGAGGAAAGGGAGAGGGAAAGAAGGAAAAATTAGGAGTATGTGATTAAAAGAAACACACTACTATATATAAAATTGATGAGTGACAAGGGTTTATTCCATGATATAGGGAATGGTGTCTTATAATAACCTATAATGGAAAATAATCTGAAAAAAGATATGTGATTCAACTCACTTTACTGTACGCCTAAAACTAATAAAATATTGTAAATCAACTAAATTTCTACAAGCAACACCAAAAGTGTTTTAGATTATGCAAAGCATGATGTAGACCTTCCCAGGCAGCACAGTGGTAAAGAATCTGCCTCCAGTGCAAGAGACTCAAAAGACGGAGGTTCCATCCCTGGGTCACAAAGATCCCCGGAGTAGGAAATAACAACCCACTCCAGTATTTGTCCCTGGAAAATTTCATGGACAGAGGAGCCTCACAAGTCAGACATGACTGAGCAAATGAGCGTGTAAGCACATACACAAAATACCATGTATCATGAAGGAAGTAGACATATTGAGTTTTCATTACCTGAAAGTATATTTTAATGATATTTTGATGTCTAATAATCTTTATTAAAATTTCTATTTCTAAGTGGAAATTGTATTAATGATCATGTGGAATTAAATAGTATTCACACTATTTTAATTTTTATTTTCTCTATGCCATATATAAGATTTTAATATATATTTAAACTGTGTTAAAGGCTTGACTTATTTATAACTATGTGTCTATAGTAGACCATTGTAATAATGTCATTTATCTTTTATTCATATATGTGTGTATATATATGTATACAAATTTGTTCATACATCTGCCAGTTACTGTTGAGTGTTGTGTATATGCAGTATATGTACTATATATGAGATAGTTATAAAATAATGCTGATGTAATAGGTAGGAAAAATAGGGAAAATTTAAGAGAAAAGAGTAGAAATTTATTCATATCCTGTATCCATTTATTTTTTTTTCCCATGGAGTATAAGTTTTTTTGAGGCTTTTAAGTGTCATTCTCTTATGGATTATGCATGTTGCAAATATCTTTTTCTAGTCATTTACTCATACATTAACTTAATTGATGGGTTTTTTTTTTTTTTTATTGTGCACAGATCTTTAATTCTGTTGTTGTAAAGCCATCATTTTCCCCTTATGATTAGGCTATTATTGGGCTTGCATTAGAAGCTTAGATATGAAATTTAAGACACAGCAGTAGAAAATAATTACAGAAAATTGAGTTTTTATCACTAGATAAATTAATTACAATGCTGTGGCATTTGCCTTCAATGAAATACTATGCAGCATTATGACATGATTAATTAGATGTACTAAAATAAAGTAACATGGGTAGATCTTGCAAGCATAGTTTTTATATTAAAAAAAGAATTAGAGAGATATTTAATGTAATATAATTTATGTTAATCATATTATATTTATTCAAGGATACACATATAATCAATGGGAGCTATATTGGAAGAACATGTATTTAGTATACAAGAAAGAGTTCCCAAGACAGTGAAGAAGATTAGAGGGTAAATAAACTGTAAAGTGGAAAATGCTGAAGAAAGTAACAAAATGTTCTTGCCTTAAGCCAAGAGGTAATGATTTTGTGACATGATTTTTGGGATGAAGACAATAGGTTACTGTAAAAATTGTCCCTAAAGAATTAAACAGACATGGAGTATGACTCCAGGTTGGAGTTTGCACTTTCATAGAATTGGTAAGAGACATATAGGGCTAACTATTGGCTTTAGGTAGAAAATGATGTGTCATATCAAATCACATGGATGTTCATTCATACATCCTATTGAAAAATGCTTGTTGAGTGTCAATCATAGTCTAAAATTCATGAGAGAACAGAATGACCAAGCTCTGTGTCCTCATGAGAGAAAGCAGTGAATAAATAAATACTATATTGCATAGAGAACACCTCAGGGAACAAAGAATGAAAATAGTGCAAAAGGATAGAGTGATTGGGTGTTTCTCTTTTAGACTGGGTTAAGGAAGTACTCTTAAAAGAGATGTCAAGTGGAGATTTTAGTGACAAGAAGGAGTCAGCACGTCTGGGGAAATTCATTCCAGGAAAAGTGAATAGAAAGGATCTGGGCACCTATGAAAACCTGAAAAAATTCTAATGCCTCTAATGCCTAGTGAACCAAGAAAAGAAAAGACTAGTTAGAGTTCTGAGAGATATAGAGGGAATAGACATCACTAATTTTATGTGACAGGCTAAGGGAATTTTACTTTAATATAAGTGTCATATTATGAAAGACTGAAAAGATCACCTAATTTATATTTATAAAAGATCAATATAGCTGCTGTGTTGAAAATGGGTGGTATAGAGACACAAGTACTATTTTTTTTAATTAAATTTATTTATTTTAATTAGAGGCTAATTACTTTGCAATATTATATTGGTTTTGCCATACATCAACATAAATCCGCCATGGTGTACAGGTGTTCCCAATCCTGAACCCCCCTCCCACTTCCCTGTCCATACCAAGTACTATTAAAGGCATTAATAGAGAGTAGGCATAGGGGAGAAGACATACAATGCCTCACTGGTCTTTCTGTTCCTTTTTTGGATAGACTTCTTGGAAGTCATGTCTAACAGCTTTGATTGGTATCTCATTTGAGTAGAATTAAGTCACAGGGCCACATCTAACTTTAAAAGAGATTAGAAAAATGTAGTTTTTTACTTGAACACTTGGCATTCCTCCCATCAGAAAAAAACAAAAAAGAAAAATGGGATATAATGTAGTCAAAAAAAGATGGAAAAAACAGATAATAGTTAGGAAAGAATTCAACATCTGCCACAGAAGGAAACACATTTCAGTTTTGGAAATATAGTTTGAGAAAATGTATAAATGAAGTTCTAGAGCAAGATACTTGAGAAACAAAACCCAACTGTATTATATAAGTACAAAAGAGATTTTTTTCTAATACTAATCAATATTACTGTACCTGTAACTTCTAACCACTAGCCCCAGACTTTGAAGCAATGTGGTATATATCACAGAATATATGAGAAATTCTATCATGTATCATGTTTCATTTCTACTTTGTTTCCATTTTGCCATACCCTGACCTAGAGTCAACCAGGCACTTGTGGTAAAGAACCCACATGCCAATACAGTAGATACAAGAGATGCAGGTTTGATCCCTGGGTTGGGAAGATCTCCTGAAGAAGGGGATGACAATCCACTCCAGTATTCTTGCCAGGAGAATTCCATGGACAGGAGTCTGGTGTGCTACAATCTGTGGGGTTGCAAAGAGTCTAATACAACTGAAGGGCTTAGCACACATGCACAGACTAGAGTCTCACTTCAAGGAACTATGACACAGTCTGCTGATAAGAAGCTACATAGTCTTTGTAAGAATAAAGAGTCACTAGTTCACATTAGGTCCTGAAGAAGATAATATATTTGGATCCTGGATAACTGAATTTCCAGTCTTGATTTGTCCCTGTATCGCTGTGTCACAATCAACGTGTACCTTACCTTTCTGATCTTCAGATATATCTTATCTTCTACAGAGTGTTCTTGGAGTAGGTGTCTTCAAGGGTGAGGACAGGAAGGTAGTTAAGACATCTCCTGTCCAGCTTCAAATAGGCAATTGACTGCTTTCATATGATTGAAGGAATGAAAGTATTTATCCAAAGAAAACATTTAATTGCATCAAATAATTTTTAAGTCATTTTGAGCTATAACATTGTATAATCCTCTGACTTTTCCAGCAGCTATTTGTATTGCCATATATGAGTCATGACTGAGAGAGCAGAATTTGATTTTAACCCACTGGGAGAAGACACATAATAACTACACAGAAATCATTTGCAAAAGCTGAAAGAAAATATAAAAAAAAGCTTTCATTTGTAGGATTCTTACAAAGGAAGAACATACTAACAAAGTAATTTGACTTTTTATCAACTGGGAAGGGTTTTGCCCAAACCTAATTTTATGTTTACTTTCTTCAAATTCTATTTAAGTTTAAAATACATCATTTTCTTAGACATTCATGGGAACGTAAACTTCACAAGTACTGGATACTTTTATTTAAAAAAAAATAATGGATTAACTTTGTTATTAAAGAATGCTCCTAATTTCATATAAATTACATTTCTTATAACTAAAACCTAAATGTTTTTGGAATGTAAATTCTGAGAAAATCCTAAGAAATGTTAAGTATATTTAATTTCAATTTCAGGACTTTTCTATTTGGTGTAAACTGAATTTGTAAATTATGGTAATCAGGTAAACAACAGAACATGGTTTCAGTGAAAACTCTAATCAGGTTTCAAGTCCAGCTGGTACTCTTAAATTTTTTATGATGCCATATATCATGCAACTATCTGAATTCATACTTCAGGTAAGAAACACTTTTGAGGAGTTTCAGGAGAATTAATTTTCCAATTAAATCATAAAATATCAGGACCTTCAATGACTAACTCTGGAATTAGAGAAAAAAGGTGATTACAAATTTCAAAGTATTATATATGCACTAATGGATGGAAGTTCATCACATTGTATAGGAGACAGGGATCAAGATCATTCCCATAGAAAAGAAATGCGCAAAAGCAAAATGAGTCTCTGAGGAGGCCTTACAAATAGCTGTGAAAAGAAGAGAAGCAAAAAGCAAAGGAGAAAAGGAAAGATATTCCCATTTGAATGCAGATTTCCAAAGAATAGCAAGGAGAGATAAGAAAGCCTTCCTCAACCATCAATGCAAAGAAATAGAGGAAAACAATGGAATGGGAAAGACTAGAGATCTCTTCATGAAAATTAGAGATACCAAGGGAACATTTCATGCAAAGATGGGCTCGATAAAGGACAGAAATGGCATGGACCTAACAGAAGCAGAAGATATTAAGAAGAGATGGAAAGAATATACAGAAGAACTGTACAAAAAAGAGCTTCATGACCCAGAAATCACGATGGTGTGATCACTGACCTAGAGCCAGACATCCTGGAATGTGAAGTCAGTGGGCCTTAGAAAGCATCACTACGAACAAAGCTAGTGGAGGTGATGGAATTCCAGTTGAGCTATTTCAAATCCTGAAAGATGATACTGTGATAGTGCTGCACTCAATATGCCAGCAAATTTGGAAAAACTCAGCAGTGGCCACAGGACTGGAAAAGGTCAGTTTTCATTCCAATACCAAAGAAAGTGAAAGTGAAAGTGAAGTCGCTCAGTCGTGTCCGACTCTTTGCGATCCCATGGACTGTAGCCTACCAGGCTCCTCTGTCCATGGGATTTTCCAGGCAATAAGTACTGGAGTGGATTGCCAAAGCCAATACCAAAGAATGCTCCAACTACCGCACAATTGCACTCATCTCACATGCTAGTAAAGTAATGCTCAATATTCTCCAAGCCAGGATTCAGAAATACATGAACTGTGAAATTCCAGATATTCAAGCTGGTTTTAGAAAAGGCAGAGGAACCTGAGATCAAATTGCCAACATTTGCTGGATCATCAAAAAAGCAAGAGAGTTCCAGAAAAACATCTATTTCTGCCTTATTGACTATGCCAAAGCCTTTGACTGTGTGGATCACAATAACCTGTGGAAAATTCTGAAAGAGATGGGAATACCAGACTACCTGACCTGCCTCTTGAGAAACGTATATGCAGGTCAGAAAGCAACAGTTAGAACTGGATATGGAACAACAGAGTGGTTCCAAATAGGAAAAGGAGTACATCGAGGCTGTATATTGGCACCCTGCTTATTTAATTTATATGCAGTGTGCATCATGAGAAATGCTGGGCTGAAAGAAGCACAAGCTCGAATCAAGACTTCCAGGAGAAATATCAACAACCTCAAATATGCAAATGACACCACCTTTATGGCAGAAAGTGAAGAGGAACTAAAAAGCCTCTTGGTGAAAGTGAAAGAGGAGAGTGAAAAAGTCGGCTTAAAGCTCAACATTCAGAAAACTAAGATCATGGCATCTGGTCCCATCACTTCATGGCAAATACATGGGGAAGCAGTGGAAACAGTGTCAAACTTATTTTGGGGGGCTCCAAAATCACTGCAGATGGTGACTGCAGCCATAAAATTAAAAGACGCTTACTCCTTGGAAGGAAAGTTATGACCAACCTTGACAGCATATTCAAAAGCAGAGACATTACTTAGCCAACAAAGGTAGGTCTAGTCAAGGCTATGGTTTTTCCAGTAGTCATATATGGATGTGAGCTGAAGAATGATGCTTTTGAACTGTGGTTTTGGAGAAGACTCTTGAGAGTCCCTTGGAGTGCAAGGAGATCCAACCAATCCATCCTAAAGGAAATCAGTCCTGAATATTCATTGAAAGGACTGATGCTGAAGCTACAACTCCAATACTTTGGCCATCTGATGCAAAGAGCTGACCCATTTGAAAAGACCCTGATGCTGAGAAAGATTGAGGGCAGGAGGAGAAGGGGACGACAGAGGATGAGATGATTGGATGTCATCACCAATTCAATGGACATGGTTTCGGTGAACTCCAGGAACTGGTGATGGACAGGGAGGCCTGGCGTGCTGTGGTTCATGAGGTCACAAAGAGTCAGACACAACTGAGCGACTGAACTGAATATATTATGTAAGCATTATACATATTAAATACATTGAAATATATAATAAATATGCTGTCAAAGACATATTTAGTGGAAAATTCTCATTCTCAATTATTAGTAATTTATTTGTAAAAATAATTTTTGAAGATTTTAATAAACAGTACTTAAGTGTTTTTTAAAATACTGGAAACTTTAAGTACACATACTTCTATAAATCTCAAAATATAACTTTTGATTGTTATTAATTGACAATATAAAATATATGTAGATTAATGAATACAACTTTAAAAGTTATGAGGACTATATCTTATTAATCAATTTTAGATTGAGTTCACAGTATCAATTTATTAGTGAAAAGGTTGTGTTGTAACTGTTAATTTTAATAGTCTTAATCACTGAGTCATAGATAAATAGTTGTTAATGACTGATTAAAATATATCTTAGGAAGATTTTATTCACATATTCTATCAATATATGCATTATCAAAAATGTTACTATATGTACTAGAGTATATATATTTAAGTGGCAAAATGAATCACATAAAACTTTATCACTTTTAAAAATATCCTCCTGGTAGAGAGATTACCTAGGTCTTATAAATTACTCTCCACATATACCAACTTTGAGGCATTGAACTATGCTGTTAATGTATGGGCATTTATTTTTTTCTAAAATTGAAGATGATTTCAAATGTTCTACATTCTGTGATTCCAAGAAATGATTTTTTACGGAGGTCCACTCAAAAGTCAAATTTACATTAACAACTCACTACAGAATAATTCGCTTTCATGAAGCATGTCAAAACTTTGGATATTTTAGCATTTGCTAATCTTGATGCTCAATTACCCAGTTCTTTATGGTACATTACTAGAATCCATTTTCCTTACTAAAGTTCATTTTAGAATTTTATTGTTATGTCATGAAAAAAATTTACCAAAGTCTCTGCTGAGCTTCATAACTATATAGAAAAATAGATCTTAAATATTCACTTTTCTGAAATTTATAATAAAAAAATGTGTGTGATAAGAAATAATTTTTACGACTACCATGCAATAATCCTTTAGAATAAAATAAATTGATATAGCAGTTTCAGTAAGTATAAAAGTGAAAGTGAAGTCGCTCAGTCATGTCCGACTCTTTGAGACCCCATGAACTAGGGCCTATCAAGATCCTCTGTCCATGGGATTTTCCAGGCAAGAGTACTGGAATGGGTTGCCATTTCCTTCTCCAGGGGATCTTCCCGACCCAAGGATTGAATCCACATCTCCTGCCTTGTAGGCAGGTACTTCACCGTCTGAGACACCAGGGAAGTCCCTCAGTAAGTACAAAAATTTCTAAATGTATTTGCAAAGAAAAACTCATATAAGGATTATTTATTTCCATTTTTTTTGAAGTTCTCCTCTATGCTTTACAGTGGGAAATTATCTTTAAATCTTATCTAGCAAAGTATGTGATGATTTTAAAATAGGTCTGTATTTCAAATAATTTTGCATAATTTTTTCAATTTACATACATTTTATTTATATAAAATTTAGAGGTTGTGTAATAGTTTTTACAGTTTAAAATAAAAAAAAATTAAATGTTTCATCAACTGAAATAAAACTGATAAAATTATTTTTATCTCATTTCTGACATTTAGGCAATAAAATATTTTAGACAAAACTGAATCATAATATAATAATTTGGTTTGATACCTATTTTAAGTTTATCTTATTCAAAATAAACCTGGATGGCAGTTTATGAAATATTATTTTCCAATTTCCCTCCAAAATTGGTTGTTTTAGTTGATAAATTGTGTCTGATTCTTTGTGACTCCATGGACTGTAGACAATCAGGCTCTGCTATCCATGGGATTTCCCAGGCAAGAATACTGAAGTGGGTCACCATTTGCCTCTCCAGGAGATCTTCTCAACCCAGGAATCAAACAACCCATATCTCCTGTATTGCCAGGCAGATTTTACCAGAGACACCTGGGAAGCCTTTCCCTCATATATATTTTTAAAACAAAAGCTTATGTTCTAAAAAAATTAAATTTAATTTCAGTAACATATGTAATCTGAAGGATTTTAATATAATTATCTAAAATTGGTTAAATTCACATTTTATGTTGGTTTTATTTAATGGAAGTGACCACCTAAAACATGCTTATCAGAGTCTCTATTAAATCCAGATTAAAGCAGTTTGCTGGAGAAGTATTCATTTTCCTTTAGAGATAAAGAATTGGGCAAAATTATTAACTTATTCATTGGGCTTTCTTCAACCCATTTCATAATGGGTATTATTTTTCCTTCTGCTAAAAACATTTATGGAGGCAACAAAACCAAAATTTCTTTTGTAATAGCCTCACATGTAGTTTGATCTAGCTATTTAGACATTCTGGATATCTGTTTTACAAAATTGCTACATAGACTTCTTCATGAATTGATCATATACCAACAGTAGGTTACATTAAATGCACAACTGAAAAGACAGAAAATGTTATGTTAAAAGAAATGTTAAAAAGAGCAAGATCAGCCCCTAAATTTGTTCTATATCATCAAATAAGAAAGCTAATCTCAGTCTAGTGAGGTGGTATTAAGACTTGGACAAGGTCAAAGAAGACTCCGTGGACCACAGGTTTCTACTGGTATACTTAAGTTCAAGTTACTGGTTCGGTGAACCAGAAACTTAAGCTGCATTCCTCTTTAATTAGCAAAATAACAAATGCTGTATAATGTGTTTTAAATTAGAAATATCTATTTTTCTTTTTTAAAAATTTAAGATATTCCTTTATATCTTATTTTGGAATTCATTAGTAAAGTGATTTCAGCAGCAAAATGACAAAGCAAAAGCAAATTTCAGAACCATCTTCCATTGAAAGAAGTGAAATAATTTTAAAAAATAAATACAGTAGTTAAAAATACCCTGTGTTTCAATGAAGGAAGGCATGCTAGCTTAGCTAAAAGGATTTATCAGCAACTTAAAGCTTAAAAATGTTTATAAGTTTGAAATTCATCGTATTATATTGTTTGTTCTTTGTTTCACTCTATTCAAATATTTCCTGCTACCCTCCTTAATGCTTTATAGTTTTGGTATGTAAATTATTTCTGAATTGAGATTTGATTTAAATTTATTACCCTAGGCTTTTTGTAAGTATCATTTACTCATCCTGGGCTTATTCCTTATACTATAGTTTCCCCCTAGTTCTCTCCACAATATCACTGATGGAGGGAGAATGGCAATCTCAAATGTTTGGGATATTTGTCAGACAACTATGCTTCTACTTTTTGGAGAAGACTGAGTTTCACAAAAGTTCTGTTTACATTAAGAAGCGTAAGAAGAAAAGTGGAAATGTTAGTTTAAAAAATGTCTAGGCAGAGAGCTGAGTTACTTCCCCCTACCCCCAAGTCTCCTGCTGCCCCACAGAGGCAGAAGGAAATAGTTGAAAAATTCAAACTGTCCTTGGAGAGAGAATGTCAGGTGGTGACATGACTAACAAATCCTCATGAATCTTGAGGAAAAATGAAGAGGTTACAAGGGCTGATGACTAAAAACCATGGCAGGGCTATCTACAGCTCAAGGGGTGACACTGAACATAAGCTCTAAAGGCATAAACCAGAGGCAGCAAGTGATATCTCACTAGCATAGTATCAAAGATGGCCATAGAATATTTACTTGTTCACATATTCTAATTACATAAACCTCTACAAATTACGTACCAGTGTGGGAATACTAGAACAAAGAAAAAGTCTCAGTATAATTAAAAGTTCTTAAGTGCACCAAAGCAACTGAGTTTACCTAGAGTTAACTAATTTTTTCTTCAGGTTAAATGGAGACTCAATACAGTAATTAAGTTGAAATATTAAAGATAATGCTATATTGTTCTCCACCTGAGTTATTAGGTTTATGAAAAATAATTCATATTCTTCTACTCACACTGAACTGCATCAAAAATCTCCACAAGTTTGAAATTTAAAATAGTTTCCTGTGTAGAGCTTGTTAGAAACAAGAGACTAGAGGAATTTGTCATAAGGATATATTCATTATAATTTAAAAGAATAGGAAAATCAAGGTGGCTTCAGTCATTAAACCTTACTTTAGTATGAGTTAAAATTAAATGAAGGCTTGAAATTTTGATGAACTCAAGAATTCACATAATCTAGGATGGAAACTGAGCCTACTAAAAGCATTTCAATAAAATGTGCTTGCAGTTTACCTCAAGGAAATTAGAAATCTGTTCTTTTCAAAGACTAGTTGAAGTAAATGCTAACAGAAGGCTAAAGATGCAGGCGCAATAGGAGTTTTTGTGTGTATACATTTATGTCCTGTAAACATCCCACAAGGAAACAGTACTCAGGGTGATAGGAAGGTGACTCCTGCTCAGCTGCTTTGCCTGAACACTGCGCTAGACTTGTAGGATGGAAGGAAGAGCTGGTGGGACAGCTGCCACATGCAGGGGTCCCTTCCTGTGTCCTGTGTCTGCTGGCCCGCACCATCTGTCCTTGGCTTGTGCAGAGGCCCCTTCATGCAGGAGGAATGCTGCCCAGTTTGGGGGAAGAGGGAAGGGACAGCAGTCCTTCTTCCTCAAGGTTCCAGGGAGGGGAGGACATTTCTACTTCAGGAGTGAAACTCTAGTTTCCTTTTTTCCTCAGACTTTACTGGGGGGAAGAGGAATATCCACAGCATGTTCACTGCAGGCTCAAAAGGGATGTTGTGAAAATTTATTTTTGTTGCTATAGTTTTAGTACTGTTATTGTTATTATTACTAATTATTATATGGTAATTATTATTTCTTTTCTGTCAAAAGCATGTTCTTTTGAGTGAGCTACGTGGTAAAACCTTTGATACAACATGAGAAGCCCAAGTTGTCCACTTCCACCAGCGAATAAGATGGAAGTCTTTCTTATTCAGACACCGAGTAGGAGCATGCCCATTTGGCCATAACCTAAAGCCACATTTTCAAAACAGCATTAACAGTAATATAGCCATGTGTTCATCTCATATATCTTATAAGTCAATTTGTTTCAAATATGATAAAGAAAAATCATTTATTGTCCTTTAAAACTCCCTCTGGGCTTCTCAGGTGGTGCCAGTGGTAAAGAATACACCTGCCAATGAAGAAGACATAAGAGTCATGGGTTCAATCCCTGGGTCGGGAAGAACCCTGGAAAAGGAAATTACAACCCACTCCAGCAATCTTACCTGGAGAATCCTATGGAAAGAGGAGCCTCTGGTGGGCTACTGTCCATAGGATCAGAAAGAGTTGAACACCACCGACGTGACTTAGCATGCAAAACTTCTACTCACATCTTGACTATCATATACCTTTATACTAAGTGATGTGTATGTGTATGTGTGTGTGTGTGTGTGTGTGTGTGTGTGTAATTTGTATACTTGTATAGTTCCAAGCCAAGTTATGTTTGATAGTTAAAATGGACTTTTGCAATTTAGGGTGACGTTGCATCTAATGTGGAATTTGGGATTTGACGAACATAGTTAACTTCACCTCAGGACCCAACAATGGAGAAAATCAATTTTTATCAGTTACAGGGTACTCACAATAAATAATCAATAGCAGCTTGTCCTGAACTCAGAAAATGATAGGGGGCCCTGTCGGGAAGCCAACTGATTGCACAGAGAAAACATTAACCTGCAATTGAAGACCAGGTGGGAAAAGAGACAATAATAGATACGGCTGTTCTTTTAAGACACTCTCTGCTGTGATTTTGGCCTTTATTCTGTTTTGCCTCATTAGCCTAAACAGCATCACTTTCCCAGCTCCTGCAGCTGCATGTGAGGAATCCTGCACATGAGGAGTCCTGGCTGTGGTTGTTTATGCCCCCATGCCTTACCTCACGTTTGTTAGCTATGACTAAAACGAACGTTGATTTTCATATTTCTGACTCCATGTTGGAAACCTAACAACAGTATCAATTAGCTTCCTTCTTCCTTCTTTTATGTGAAGATCAAATACTCTTCCTTTGACACAAAATGTTTTAGAAGATTATAGAGGGAAAATTTCAAATGGACCAGATAAAAAAGTGTAATTGCCATGAGAAAGTGCTTTTCCTTTACACTGTCTCTCTTCTACTTGATATCATTTACTAGTTCTGTTTACAATGGATGCCTTTCTTTTTCCTTTGGTAGAGATCCTTGGCAGATGTCTCATTATATTTATAAACACTCCATTGAATTTGGCATAATGTCTATCATTTTCCATTGCTCCTGTCCTCTCTTTTACTTTACTGCTATCTCCTGCTTCTTAGTGGACACCTGGGGTCTCTCATGTGGCCCAAAGTTTCTTAGCACACAGTTCACTCTAAAGGATAGATGCTCACTGCAGACAAGAAAATAAGAACAACAGCAAAACTACTAGAATAAAAATGTAAATATCCTTTTAGAAACTAAAAATGCTATTGCTATCAAAGCTATTACCTCTGCCACTTAAATAGTTTCAATCATTTCCCCCTTTAAGTGTATTGAAAATTATATTCTTTCCTGTTTCCTTCTATGTTGTAAGTCTTTAAATTCAGCTTTTTTTGTTTCCTCACTTATACTGTGATAGTTATTCTCAAACAGAGAAAATGTACACTAATCTCTATGGTGCTGAACTTATTCAGAGCCTACAAAGAAGTTCAGTGTTATACTCCTAATCAATGCATTCTAACAAATAAGTGTGTCATCTTTACTCTGAGTCTCCATAAGGCTCAGGCAAGTACTTATGAGTTGAGTATGGACATATGTTTTTCTCAGAATGGTAGCATCTCTCTTATATTGGGGCATTGCCTTCATATATATATATATAATTGCCCTGTACATAAATTCTCAATTCAAGGAAAATGCATTCTTATTCAGATTATCATTTTTTTTTAACCCAGAGAGATCCCAAGGAACCCACTCTCATCAGCCATACTAATGTATGTCTGAACCTATTTCAATGTCAATTTGTTTTCCATCTATAAGAAATATACTAATGTATCTTGTTTTTCTATTGCAATGTATTTATGTATCTTTTCTAAATGAGAGCTCCTTTCTTCACTATTCTCATTCCCTTTAATTATCTTCAATTTTAAATTTCTTTTCCCCAGAATTTTCTTTTTTTTTATTTTTATCTTCCTATCTCTTTACCTTCTTACATCTTACCTGTAGAACAGTGATCATTGTGGAAATAATATTTGATCCTCATATTCACAAAAATTACCAAAAACCAATTTGAACATAGATTATGATTTAGCCTGGCATCCCTTGCTGAAGAATGAGGAGAGAGAAAGAAAGAGAGAGAGAGAGAGAGAGGGAACCACCTTTTTGACAAACTGTTTGATTTCACATTATGTTTAGGGATCTATTTAGAGAGCCAAATGAAGACTGCATCTTCCAACAATTCATGGGCAAGACAAGGCAAGGGAGAAAGAAGAAAGCATACTTTACCTATATCAGCCTTTCTCTCATTAGTAAAATTTGACCCAGAGTGCATTAATTCCCCTACAATTTAGTTTCCAGTCTTTCATTCATAAATGCTATAGGAGCTTCAGAGTATTTTGTGCCCCAATAGCTCCAAGAGAAGTTATGGAGTAAGAGCACAGAGTCTCTTGTTTTAGGTAGGAGAAAAAAACACTATTTGTGTTGTGCCCATTATCAATATGAAAAATGATCTTTTCAAGTGAAACTCCCAAGAACAGTTTGTGAAGTAGAGATTCTGAATCATGAGATTGATTGAGGGAATGCTCTGCAGTATAAACCTTTCAGTAATGAAATGGAACAGGTTATGGAAAGAGAAAGAGATGAGAGTGATGAAATCTCACTTTGGTCTGAATCATAAGGAGAAGGCTAAACACGTAAGCACCACACAGTTGCTCTCCTCCCCATGAGGCAAGAGGGCTAGATTTTTGAATCCGCATACCAGTCTATCATTGGCAGTAGGCTGTCTGACAGGGGTAGAGGGGATAAGTTCCAAGTTGGGGTGGTTCCATTCAGCTGAGAGCAACAATCAGGAGAAGCCTTTAGGAGGCAATACTTAGCAGTCGAGGAAATGGCAGACTGGCGCAGTGAAAGTGAAAGTGGTGCTCAGTCATGTTCCACTCTTGGCGATCCCATGAACTATAGCCCACTAGGCCTCTCTGTCCTTGGAATTGTTCAAGCAAGAATACAGGAGTGGGTTGCCACTCCCTTCTCCAGGGGATCTTCCCAACCTAGGGATCAAACCCAGATCTCCTGAGCTGTAGGCAGATTCTTTACCATCTGAACCACCAGGGAAGCCCTGTAAAGTGCACCTAAGAATAACTGCTCCAAGGGGTTCTTCAGCTGCTCTCCACATCATAGTGCAAATTGTTTCTAAGTATCTCTGCTTCTTTAGTTGGGTTGCTATAGCCCAAAAAACAGGGCAAATAATGCACATGAGGTGAGACCCAAACTGAATCTCAGTCAGATTATTATTCTACAAGGTTTCTTAATGTTGTTCATAGCATTATGAGGCATTTGGAACGTTATGAGGGGGAAATAACACATTTATTGAAAATATAATATTTAACGAGTGCTACTGTATCATCACTGTGGATGGTGACTGCAGCCACAAAATCAGAAGATGATGGCTTTTTGGCAGGAAAACTATGATGAACCTAGACAGTGTGTTGAAAAGCAGAGACATTACTCTGCCATCAAAGGTCTGTACAGTTCTGAGAGCTGGGCCATAAAGAATGCCAAGTGCTAAAGAACTGATGCCTTTGAACTGTGGGGCTGGGGAAGACTCCTGAGAGTCCCTTGGACAGCAAGGAGATCAAACCAGTCAATCTCAATGGAGATCAACCCTGAATATTCACTGGAAGGACTGATGTTGAAGCTCCACTATTTTGGTCACCTAATCTGAAGAGCTGACTCATTGGAAAAGTTCCTGATGCTGGGAAAGATTGAGGGCAGAAGGAGAAGATGGCATCAGAGGATGAGATGACTAGATGCCATCACCGATGCAATGGACGTGAACTTAGGCAAACTTTGGGAGATGGAGAGGGACAGGGAGACATGGCATGTTGTAGTCCATGGGGTTGAAAAGAGTCAGCTATGACTGCACAACTGAACAACAACAGTAACAAACAACTGTATCATGAAAAAAATGAACTAGTTAATATAAAGAAAATGAAGTCCATGGAAATAATATACAGAGTGGTGTTAATATTTCCCAAATAGGCTCTTTGACAGTGCAGTTAAGGTAGACTGGCTTAATGTACTGCATTGAAAGTAGTTCTTTTTTTTTTTTTTGGAAAAATTGTAACCCTGCCATATCCAAAATGTTTTTCTCAGTGACTCTCTACTCTCCCCTTTGTATCTTCATTTGCTTTCCAGTCCTTTTTATTTTCAGTTACACTAAATACTCAATACTCTCACACCCATAATACTCATATATAATCCACAAAGCATCTCATATTCTAATCATTAAAACTCCTCTTTCTTGCAAATAACTTCCCTATCTATCTTTTTGTCTGGATCCAAATTTGACTAGTTTCCCTCTTAATTATTTAAATTACTTAAAATTTTACTATATCTGTGTCTTGATAGCTTCCTTCATACAATTTTTCAAGGTAAATTTATGTGGAGAGAAAGTTTGGCCAGAGACCAACATCAGCAATAACACAGTGCTTACTTCTTGGGCCTGGACTTGAGTAGAGTTCTGTTCCTAATATTAAGACCCTTATTTCAGAGATTTAATCTTCTAGGAAGGGCACATTCATATATTAATGATAGTGACAGAATAAAGGGACAAAATAGGTGATTAAATAGACAAAACCATCAGGAGATTGTAAGTAGAAAGATATGGGAGACCCCTGTAAGTTAATGATTACTGGAGAAAGCAAGTTTGTTTAATCACAAAACCAAGCAAGCTTGCTTAGCAAAAAACCATACAACAGAAGCATGGGGAGTGCCCCAAACAATAAAACAATGGTGGCATGAGACCCACATCTTGCCCAGTGAGCTCAGTAAGTTAATGATCCCCAGAGCATCCTCTGCTGCTGCTGCTGCTGCTAAGTCACTTCAGTCGTGTCTGACTCTGTGCGACCCCATAGACGGCAGCCCACCAGGCTCCACCGTCCCTGGGATTCTCCAGGCAAGAACACTGGAGTGGGTTGCCATTTCCTTCTCTGGAACATGCTCTATGTTCACATAAAAGGAATAATTTGTGTACCTAGCTTGAACATTTAGGGAAAAGAAAACTCCTCTGCTCAATTTGAATGAGAAACTAATGATGAAAAGGAGAATGTCAAGGCTGTATCTTGTCTCCCTGCTTATTTAACTTATATGCAGAGTACATCATGAGAAATGCTGTGCTGGAGGAAGCACAAGCTGGAATCAAGATTGCTGGGAGAAATATCAATAATCTCAGATATGCAGATGACACCACCCTTATGGCAGAAAGTGAAGAACTAAAAAGCCTCTGGATGAAGGTGAAAGAGAAGAGTGAAAATGATGGCTTAAGGCTCGACATTCAGAAAACTAAGATCATGGCGTCAGGTCCCACTGTTTCATGGCAAATAGATGGGGAAACAGTGGAAATAGTAGCTGACTTTATTTTTTGGGACTCCAAAATCACTGCAGATGGTGTCTGCAGCCATGAAATTAAAAGATGCTTACTCCTTGGAAGGAAAGTTATGACCAACCTAGATAGCATATTCAAAAGCAGAGACATTACTTTGCTAACAAAGGTCCGTCTAGTCAAGGCTATGGTTTTTCCAGCGGTCATGTATGGATGTGAGAGTTGGACTGTGAAGAAAGCTGAATGCCAAAAAATTGATGCTTTTGAACTGTGGCGTTGGAGAAGACTCTTGAGAGTCCCTTGGACCGCAAGGAGATCCAATCAGTCCATTCTAAAGGAGATCAGTTCTGGTGTTCATTGGAAGAACTGATGTTGATGCTGAAACTCCAAACTTTGGCCACCTGATGTGAAGAGCTGACTCACTGGGAAAGACAGATTCTGGGAAAGATTGACGGCAGAAGAAGGGGTCGACAGAGGGTGAGATGGTTGGATGGCATCACCAACTCAATGGACATGGCTTTGGGTGGACTACAGGAGTTGGTGATGGACAGGGAGGCCTGGTGTGCTGTGGTTCATGGGGTCACAAAGTGAGCAACTGAACTGAACTGAATGATGAAAATGTAACATCTACTCAAGAAAGACAAAGAAAGTTCTCCTCCCCCTCTCCACTTTTCCTTTGTTTATAAAACTAACACACTAATTTCTAGAGCATGGAATTTCTGGCATTTCTTATCCAGCAGCTTGTAAGCCTCACAGTGTCTTATTTTCATAAATGGCTCCTTATTTATCACTTTGCCTCTTGCTGAATTCCTTTCTGCTTTGAGACATAAAGGACTGTGGTGCCAGAGTACTTCGGAGCCTTGGAAATGACTCCTAATGGTTTCACTACTAACATGTTCCTGCAGTAAGAAATACAGTATTTTGAGAATTACTGTGACTTACATTTAGCACTGGTTTCCAAATACTAGGATAAGAATAGCTGTATGCAAATCAGGTAGAAACTTTAAAAGTAAACTTTATCCTACCTTCATGACATGAGGTAGCTTTATGTTAATAACTTGGAGCAAGGTATCTGCTGAAGTTTGGTGCCTAATCTCCCACAAAAATTGGGAGATGGGGGTGCTGTCTTCCTGGATGAGTGCATTTCAAAGGGATGCCTTCAAGGTCCTTGGGAGAGACATTCCTGGTTGAAAGGAAGCTTTTAGAAAAGATTTGCATTTGCATCTCAAAGGAACAGCAAAAGGATTTATATGTTTTCTTATAGGAAAAAAAAAAAAAGTATATACTCTAAGAGAAGAGAGCTCAGAGGTCAAAAGGCAGAGAGAAATGTGTTTAATATGTTGCCCATTTGAAGAACGCTGAAGCTAGCTAGAAGCACGGCAGCTGCCATGGCTTCACAGAAGTGCGGTGGGGAGGAGCTACCCCACTTCCAAGGTCGGGGGCTTTGCTGAAGCAGCCATGAAGAGATACCCCACGTCCAAGGTAAGAGAAACCCAAGTAGGACGGTAGGCACTGAGAGAGGGCATTAGAGGACAGACAGAGTGAAACCACAATCACAGACAACTAGCCAATCAGATTACATGGACCACAGCTCGGTCTAACTCAGTGAAACTAAGCCATGCCATGTGGGGACATCCAAGATGGAAGGGTCATGGTGGAGATGTCTGACAGAATGTGGTCCACTGGAGAAGGGAATGGCAAACCACTTCAGTATTCTTGCCTTGAGAACCCCATGAACAGCACGAAAAGTGAAAAAGATAGGCCACTGAAAGTTGAACTCCCCAGGTCGGTAGGTGCCCAATATGCTACTGGAGATCAGTGGAGAAATAACTCCAGAAAGAATGAAGGGATGGAGCCAAAGCAAAAACAACACCCAGCTGTGGATGGGACTGGTGATAGAAGAAAGGTTCAATGCTGTAAAGAGCAATATTTCATAGGAACCTGGAATGTCAGGTCCATGAATCAAGTCAAATAGGAAATGGTCAAACAGGAGATGACAAGAGTGAACATCAATGTTCTAGGAATCAGCGAACTAAGATGGATGGGAATGGGTGAATTTAACTTAGATAACCATTATACCTACTACTGGGGGCAGGAATCTCTAAAGAAATGGAGTAGCCATCATAGTCAACAAAAGAGTCTGAAATGCAGTACTTGGATGCAATCTCAAAAACGACAGAATGATCTCTGTTTGTTTCCAAGGCAAACCATTCAATATCACAGTAAATCAAGTCTATGCCCTGACCAATTATGCTGAAGAAGCTGAAGTTGAACAGTACTATGAAGACCTACAAGACCTTCTAGAACTAACACCCAAAAAAGATGTCATTTTCATTATAGGGGACTGGAATGCAAAAATAGGAAGTCAAGAAACACCTGGAAAAACAGGCAAATTTGGTCTTGGAGTAACAGAATGAAGCAGGGCAAAGGCTAATAGAGTTCAATCAAGAGAATGCACTGGTCATAGCAAACATCCTCTTCAAGGAACACAAGAGAAGACTCTACACATGGACATCACCAGATGGTTAACAACAAAATCAGATTGATTATATTCTTTGCAGCCAAAGATGGAGAAGCTCTATACAGTCAGCAAAAAACAAGACCTGGAGTTGACTGTGGCTCGAATCATGAATTCCTCATTGCCAAATTCAGATTGAAATTGAAGAAAGTGGAGAAAATCACTAGACCATTTAGGTATGACCTAAATCAAATCCCTTAATACAGTGAAAGTGAGAAATAGATTAAGAGACTAGATCGGATAGACAGAGTGCCTGATGAACTGTGGATGGAGGTTGGTGACAATGTACAGGAGACAGGGATCAAGACCATCCTCAAGAAAAAGAAATGCAAAAAAGCAAAATGGCTCTCTGAGGAAGCCTTACAAATAGCTGTGAAAACCAGAGAAGTGAAAAGCAAAGGAGAAAAGGAAACATATACCCATTTGAATGCAGAGTTCCAAAGATTAGCAAGGAGATATAAGAAAGCCTTCCTCAGCGATCAGTGCAAAGAAATAGAGGAAAACAATAGAATGGGAAAGACTAGAGATCCCTCCAAAAAATTTAGAGATACCAAAGTAATATTTCATGCAAACATGGTCTCGATAAAGGACAGAAATAGTACGGAAAAAAAAAAACCCAGAAGATATTAAGAACAGATGGCAGAATACACAGAAGAACTGTACAAAAAAATATTCATGACCCTCATAATCACGATGGTGTGATCACTCACCTAGAGCCAGACATTCTGGAATGTGAAGTCAAATGGGACTTAGGAAGCAACACTATGAACAAAGCTAGTGGAGGTGATGGAATTCCAGTAGAGTTATTTCAAATCCTGAAAGATGATACTGTGAAAGTGCTGCAGTCAATATGCCAGCAAATTTGGAAAATTCAGCAGTGGCCACAGGACAAGGAAATGTGAGTTTTCATTCCAATGCCAAAGAATGCTCAAACTACCACACAATTGCACTCATCTCACATGCTAGTAAAGTAATGCTCAAAATTCTCCAAGCCAGGCTTCAGCAACAGGTGAACCGTGAACTTCCTGATGTTCAAGCTGGTTTTAGAAAAGGCAGAGGAACCAGAGATGAAATTGCCAACATCCGCTGAATCATCAAAAAAGCAAGAGAGTTCCAGAAAAACATCTATTTCTGCTTTATTGACTATGCCAAAGCCTTTGACTATGTGGATTACAATAAACTGTGCAAAATTCTGAAAGAGATGGGAATACCAGACGACCTGACCTGCCTCTTGAGAAACCTATATGCAGGCCGGGAAGCAACAGTTAGAACTGGACATAGAACAACAGACTGTTTTCAAATAGGAAAAGGAGTATGTCAAGGCTGTATACTGTCACCCTGTTTATTTAACTTATATGCAGAGTGCATCATGAGAAATACTGGGCTGGAGGAAGCACAAGCTGGAATCAAGATCGCCGGGAGAAATATCAATAACCTCAGATGTGCAGATGACACCACCCTTTTGGTAGAAAGTGAAGAAGAACTAAATAGCCTCTTGATAAAAATGAAAAAAGAGCGTGAAAAGTTGGCCTAAAGCTCAACATTCTGAAAACTAAGATCATGACATCTGGTCCCTTCTCTTCATGGGAAATAGACGGGGAAACAGTGGAAACAGTGGCTGACTTTATTTTATTTGTTTCCAAAATCACTGCAAATTGTGATCGCAGCCATGAAATTAAAAGATGCTTACTCCTTGGAAGGATAGATATGACCAAGCTAGACAGCATATTAAAAAGCAGAGACATTACTTTGTCAACAAAGGTCCGTCTAGTCAAGGCTATGGTTTTTCCAGTGGTCATGTATGGATGTGAGAGTTGGACTGTGAAGAAGGCTGAGCACAGAAAATTGATGCTTTTGAACTGTGGTGTTGGAGAAGATTCTTGAGAGTCCCTTGGACTGCAAGGAGATGCAACCAGTTCATCCTAAAGGAGATCAGTCCTGAATATTCATTGGAAGGACTGAGCTTTAGCTGAAACTTTAATACTTTGGCCATCTGATGTGAAGAGCTGACTCATTGGGAAAGACCCTGATGCTGGGAAAGATTGAGGACAGGAGGAGAAGAGACGACAGAGGATGAGATGATTGTATGGCATCACCGACTCAGTGGACAAGGGTGTGTGTGGACCCCAGGAGTTGGTAATGGACAGGGAGGCCTGGCGTGCTGCGCTTCATGGGGTTGCAAAGTGTAGGAGAGGACTGAGCAACTGAACTGAAACTGAGGCTAGCTTGTTTGGAATTCTCATTTTCTTCCTATTTCGACTCCCATGCCACTTTACTTATTTTGTTTTTCCTGGTCCTTCTCTATTAAATAAATACAATCTTCTTCTGCTTACAGCACTCTGTGTCCCCACTGCCTTGCTTCCCACCCATCCACCCCCCTCCTTTGGCCTGGAAATTATCCCTGTAGAAACTTTATATATTTACTCTGGGTGGTAAGCAGATTTTTCCCTAAGTGTGGAAGAAATATAGAATAAAAATGAAAGCAAAGAGAGAGCATATGATAAATATGTAAAGATCTAATGCAGCTCAGGCATTTACAGTATAACCAACAGGAACCCTAAATAGCATACGATAAAGCAGTTATAGCGAGACATTTTTTGTACAGTGAAAGTGAGAGTGTTAGTTGCTCAGTCGTGTCTGACTCTGTGACCCCATGGACTATAGCGTTCCAGGCTCCTCTGTCCATGATTTTTCCCAGGCAAGAATACTGGAGTGGGTAGCCATTCCCTTCTCCAGGGGATCTTCTCGACCCAGGGATCAAATCCAGGTGTCTTGAATTGCAAGCGGATTCTTTATCATCTGAGCCACCAGGGTTCGGTACTGTTAGCTGGTGGTAAAGTGATAAATAAAATAAATGCCCTTTGTGCCTCAGATGTTTACCTGTGGATAAGATGTTTTCTGAAGCCTTAATTATCCTAACAACATCTTTATCTTGTTTTCACCCATAAAAGACTACTTGAATGATAATACGATTGATGGATAACAGTATATTCCCTCCTTTGTCTTTTGAAATGACCATATAGATTTTCATACTTTGTGGATAATTAGTCTATATATTTGTAATTCCTGTCCCTGTCCCCATTTCAGCCTCTCCTTTATCTCAGAATTTTTTTTTTTTTTTACCTTAAGCATTTTTATTTTTTCTTCCTATTCCAGTTCATCATTTTTTTCCGGTAATTTCTTTAAAAAATTCTTCATTAGAAATGCTTGAGCTGTGTTAGATTTCTACATATTTATCATATGCTCTCTCTTTGCTTTCGTTTTTAGTCTATATTCTGCATTTAGGGAGAATCCTGCTTACCACCTCTAATTTAATTTTCCATAGTAGTAATTCTCGTTATTAGTCCATCCAATTTTTGTATCTGTTCAGTTTAGTTCAGTCGCTCAGTCGTGTCCGACTCTTTGCGACCCCATGAATTGCAGCATGCCAGGCCTCCCTGTCCATCACCAACTCCCAGAGTTCACTCAAACTCATGTCCATCGAGTCAGTGATGTCATCGAGCCATTTCATCCTCTCTCGTCCCCTTTTCCTCCTGCCCCCAATCCCTCCCAGCATCAGAGTCTTTTCCAATGAGTCAACTCTTCGCAAGAGGTGGACAAAGTACTGGAGTTTCAGCTTTAGCATCATTCCTTCCAAAAAACATCCAGGACTGATCTCCTTTAGGATGGACTGGTTGGATCTCCTTGCAGTCCAAGGGACTCTCAAGAGTCTTCTCCAACACCACAGTTCAAAAGCATCAATTCTTCTATGCTCAGCTTTGTTTATTGTTCAACTCTCACATCCATTCATGATTACTGGATAAACCATAGCCTTGACTAGACGGACCTTTGTTGGCAAAGTAATGTCTCTGCTTTTGAATATGCTAGTCCATTATTAAAGTTATTTCTATCTTTTGAACTACATGTTAAATTAAGGGCTGTATTCTTTTCAGTATATACTTTTCCCTACCCCCTACCCAATGTATTATATAATAACTTCCAAATTAAACTTTGTGCCTGCAGAATATTTTCTTTCCTTTTTTTGGACTGTTTTTATAACATAAGTTGTATAAAAACTTTAGCAAGCATTCATAACTGGTACTAGTAGTAGTGGTATTGTCTTTTTTTTATTGATTGTTTAGGTTTTAAGAGAAACTTCTGTGATTCAGCTTTGTATGCATGCTCAGTTACTCATCCTTGTCCAACTCTTTGAAACCCTATGGTCTGTAGCCTGCAAGGCTCCTCTGTCTTTGGGATTTTCTAGGCAACATTACTGGAGGGGGTTGTCATTTTTTCTTCTAGAGGATCTTCCTGATCCAGGGATTAAGCAGGCGTCTCCCAATTCTCCTGCATTGCAGGCAGATTCTTTACCACTAAGCCATTGGGGAAACCCATAATCATTTTTAAGACTTCTTCAAGTTCTAATGTGTTCTTTGATTATTAAATTTTTATAAAAGATTAATTTTCATCATTGTCTCATTTTACAATAACTGAATTATTCCAAGTCCTTCTGTAAATAAATGTATAGTATGCCAAACACCAATTTCCAAAATTATTGCCCTCTGTTTCTCTACACACAGCCTTTGCTCTAACCTTAAAGCCATTAACTGTTACCTAATATCATCCTGAAAGCTTACCTTCTGCTAGTTTGTATAGATTACTACTTGTACCCGAAATACACCACTCTTCTCTACCTCCCATCAACTTTTAAAATCCTCAGATATTTGTCTCAGATATTCATCCTGAAAAAAGCTTTTTCTGATTCTTCCACCTATGTATCTCTGTGCTTCTCTTGTGAGACTTCTTGTCACGTTTCTTATATTGTGGTTGTCTGTAAAATGGACTAGCCTTCCTACCACAAGTTCTTTTTTTTTTTTTTTTTTATGGAGAAGGATACATTTTGCCTGCTTTGAGGCCTTCCCCATCTTCAAAAAAATTATAGGATTTTCAACACAATGGTTTTTCAATAAATATTTGTAAAACGTAAAAGAACACTTTTTTTGCCTTCAAATATTTCAGTGACTTCCCAAGACCAAATAAATAAAGATAAATCCTTATTATAATGTTAAATGTTCTCCCCTCGTCATGACAGTAGTCAGACCTCAACCATCATTTACTTACTTTTTTTCAAAACACAAGATGAATCCTGAAGCTTGCTATTTCTAAAACACTCTGAACTTTCCCATCTTTGTGTATTTGTTTACCTGCTTTTGCACTAGAGCATCTTACAATTTAAAAATGAGCCTGTTATTTAGTGACAACATAAAATCCCCTTTTTTCATTTATAGTTTAATTATCTGACTCATTCTTGAATAATTCTTCCTTTTCAACTTCTTGCGGTTTTTTCATTCATAAGATATATCACATTCTGATTTGTGTCACTGTCAATTCAGAGTCTATTATTTAATTTCCACTATATTAATTTAAAAGCTATAAAGTTTATTATATTTATATAATATATATTTTTTATATAAACTATATTAATTTATTCCAAGTTATAAAACCGAGCTGATTTACTTATAACCCTCCCAGGAAACAATTTATTATTTTGTATTTATGAAAGTCACCAAATAAATATTTTGAAAATTATTTTGAATGTAGAATATATGAGTAAATGACAAAGAAATGCTATTCTAATAAGAATCTTCTGAATATTGCCATTAATTGCAGTATATTAGCTAATTATTTAGAATCTTAGATAGTTTGATAGATATAATATGAATTGCAAAATTTCTTGTTGCTAATAAGCCCATATACTATTTTTCATTCTTTAAGATAGAAGTTTTTAAATAATCTATAGATTGTTGCACATAGTATTTCTTTATAACTACAAATTTCTACAACAATAAATATGGAAATCTCTAGTTCTTTTTCTAGCTATTCACAATAAATTCTTCTATGTTCAATGTGTCTAATGCCACCAGTTTCCCATGGCACTGACATGGAACAGTAGTTAAGAACACACCTTTTATTAATTATCCACAGGGTGAAACTTTATAGATTAAAACACTATTTCTATTACTAGCATACCCTATTTTTAGCCTATTTATCTTTTTATATCTAAACAATTAGAAGACAAAACCTTTACTTTGTCATAAAAGAACAAAAGTTCTAAATGTCATCTTCAAAAAGTATGCCCCCTTAGTCCAGTCATCATAAACAACCATAAAATCTTATGGAGGGTGGAGAGTATATATATACATATATATAGTAGAATATGCCTGTGGCTAAGATATAATAAAGTTATAATTTCCAATGATTTAATTTGTATGTTTTAATGTTGCTGATTAACTATAGAAATTGCTATTAAAAGTACACTGGTGTTGTGCAGTTTATTTTTTTGTCATTGCTATTGATCCCCAAAGTAAACTCTTCCCTCTATTCATCTTTGCATTTTCAGAACATGAGTAATATATGGTTTATAGAGCTGGAGACACTTTTATGTAGAGTTTTATAATATATGTGAAAGTCTTCACATATGCTGTAGGTCATCCAGAGGAATTCTATAAACAAACCTACATCATAAAGATACCAACAACTGCTAAGTCAAAGGAAGAAAGAATTCAGAGCAGACCCATTCTATTTTTACGTTAACTCTTCCTACTTTTGAATGTAATTATTCCCACAAACAGAGAAACCTCAAGACCACTAAAAAAGGGGTAACCGACTTCAGAAAATAATAGTATACTACAATGAATTATTCTCCAATGCATATTTTAAAGATTACTTTTTAGAATTTAAAAGGGGGGTTTTATAAAGAGAAAGTTCAGGTTTGATATTTTTGCCAAAGTCATGACCCCTGCAAACAGGATAATCTACCCCTGAGTCATATCGGACATAGGACTCTGAACTATTGATGCCCTTCTAAAACAAACACACAAACAAAAAAATTGGGGCTTCAAAAATAAATTATGTTCTTTGGAATACAAAATGTAGTTTAACAACCAAAATAATGTAAACTAAGACTGCATATGGTGACTTCAGCCATGAAATTAAAAGATGCTTACTCCTTGGAAGGAAAGTTATGACCAACCTACATAGCATATTGAAAAGCAGAGACATTACTTTGCCAACAAAGGTTCGTCTAGTCAAGGCTATGGTTTTTCCTGTGGTCATGTATGGATGTGAGAGTTGGGCTGTGATGAAAGCTGAGCACCGAAGAATTGATGCTTTTGAACTGTGGTGTTGGAGAAGACTCTTGAGAGTCCCTTGGACTGCATGGAGATCCAACCAGTCCATTCTAAAGGAGATCAGCCTTGGGTGTTCTTTGGAAGGAATGATGCTAAAGCTGAAACTCCAATACTTTGGCCACATCATGCAAAGAGTTGACTCATTGGAAAAGACTCTGATGCTGGGAGGGATTGGGGGCAGGAGAAGAAGGGGACGACAGGATGAGATGGCTGGATGGCATCACCGACTCGACGGACATGAGTTTGAGTGAACTCTGGGAGTTTGTGATGGACAGGGAGGCCTGGTGTGCTGCAATTCATGGGGTCTCTGAGTCGGACATGACTGAGCGACTAAACTGAACTGAACTGACTGAGGAAAGGTCTACAAAAAGAAATATGATGCAGTATAAATTACTTTAATTTTTTAAGTATGTCAGTATATTTGAAACCAATTTTAATTCCATTTTCTTACTTTGGAACAATTTCTGAAAAGGTAAAATGATGGCCAAAAGTTAACTAACTGAATTTAATGTAACTTATAGTCAAATATTTTCATAAGTGAAGCTATAAAAATAATTTTAATATTTTCTAACAAAATATCCTTATTATTTAACAAAGCTTTATTTGATATGCTTAATATGGAGAGAGGCTTCCAACTGTTAGTATATTTGGCCTATTAAGTCTTAAAAAGGTCTTGACTGTTGGTTTTTTAAATGTAAGAATATATTTGAATTTGAGTGTCATTTCCACAAAATGTGAAAATCTTATCATATGTTATCACCCACCAGAAAGCATACAAGAGCCACAAAACAACCAGGTAGACCGAATGACTCTGCTAGTTGATATCAGCAATCTGTCAATGACCACTGCAGGCTGGCATGTGGTGTTACAGAGCAAGGGGCCCACTGTTCTGATGCATGTGGAAGCCCATACTATGGCACAGGATTTGAGAAAAGAAAGAGTTTTACTGCAAGGTCAACAGGCAAGAAGACAGGAGGCAGGGCTCAAATTTGTCTCCAAGACCTGTGAACTATTCAAACTTTTCCAAGTGAGTGAGGATGGACTGGTATGCTGAAGGTTTCCTTTGGAGGGCTTTGGAACTCAACCATTTATGGTAAAGGTAGTAAAGGGACTTTGACACAGTATCTTCTGATACAACCAATCTTTTGCTTCTGAAAGGGATCTGACTTTCAAGTTCTGATCATATTTAGGCCCTTTAGTTCCACAGGAGAGGTGAAACTTTGGTTGCAGGTATTCATTCAAAATTGTCTCCTCTGCATATGTGATTGCTGCATGATTTATGTATTTGTTCAGCTTTCTTTAACAAAAAACTCAGCATTCAGGTTAGAAATAAGATAGAGTCAGTTTGAGCTGGTTCTGCAGTTACAGTAGCTTCATGAATACAGGCACGTTGTGGAGTAGAAGTGGATGATATGCATGGCCCTAACAGCTTAGTCACCAAGTCTGGTCTAACCAATACAAAGTCAAACTTGTCAGCAACAGAGGCTAATGAATGGTAAACCCTGAATTCAGCTCCTCAGATAAAGATGTCATTTGCTAAAGTTGATTATACTGGTTCTTTCTGTACTGCAGGGAGGACAAATTCACTTTGACTAAAATAAATACATATTTCTAGACATGGATTTGACATTCCTTCTCACAGTTCTGAGAGTACTGCAATTTGGAGATTTATAGAGCATTTGATTTACTGACAAGGGATCTTATGTAACACAAATACAGATCAGTGAAACTATTTTTTAAAAGGAAGTGTGGTGTTGCATACATGATTATGGGATTTACTTCTTCTGCATCCCATATGATAGAAAAAAATCTGCCATTCTGATAAAGCAGTGTAAGGCTTTTGAAGACATGGATGTGGCACCAGCTTGGAGATGATTCCTTGAGAGGATTAGCTGTCAAGCTCACTGGCAACTCTATAGCACTGTATCCTAACAGGTGTAACACAAGGTCTGGTAACCCCTCGTAATGCATTAGGATTTTTTGTTTCCTGTCTTTGCATTCTGGCCTGAGAAGATTTAAAATTCTTCTTTCTCAGAGGGGGATGTCTTCCATCAGTGGATAGAGCAAGAATTAAACTTTATGCTATGGGCTGCCTCCCAATTATGTGGACTCTTTGTGCCAAAGGATCAGCAGAAAGGAAAGAAGATGTTACCCTGGAAGATTATTGACTCCAATTATCAGAAAGAAATACAGCAGCTGTTTTACAGCAGGGAGGCAGGAAGACACTTGGCGTGGGGCAATGGTGTAGTGGTGTGGTTCTCCGACTTGCTCATTGAAGCTTGTTATATGTGTCTCTTCTTCACCTCTCATTCAGTTATGCAATATTTGTAGCTTTATACTAGCCATGGTTGGAGAATTTTACTACAGAAATCAGAAAGTGCTTTAAAGTAGGGTTTTTATTCTCTCTCTCTCTTTCTCCCCCTCCCCCGCCCCCCTCCTCGAGAGCTAGATGTTAAACACAGGCAGATTCAGTGGCTCAGGTAGTGAAGAATCTGCCTACAGTGTGGGAGATCTGGGTTTGATCCCTGGGTTGGGAAGATCTCCTGAAAAAGGAAATGGCAACCCACTCCAGTATTCTTGCCTAGAGAATTCCATGGACAGAGAAACCTGGCGGCTTGCAGACCATGGGATCACAAAGAGTTGGACATGACTGAGCGACTAACACACACAGATGTTAAATGTTTGCTTTTGTCAGCACATCATTTCATCCAGGTGAGCTTCTGGGTCATCTCTTCATACTTCCTTGACTAATGTTATTTTCATTGTTTTAATTTTAAGTCACTTAGTGCAACAGTCACAGAACGAGAAGGTGTTGGTGATTGGAAGATTACACAGCACAGAGATGAAAGTCTGGGTCAATTCACCAGGTGAGCCACTTAGATGGGCAGAGGTGAGAGCTTAGGATCAGGGGAATATAGACTTGATATAAGAGGACGGAAATGGTGAGGATCTTGAAACCAGCTGTAGTAGTGAAGGCTGCAGTTTTTCCCATCAAATTTATATTTTTAAGTTTCTCCAGAAAAAGAGACTAACCAAAATGCCTGGAGATGCCTTCCCAGATGTACTAAACTTACTCTACAAGAGAATTCAACTGATTCAAAATGCAAATAATGTCATATTTTACCCAGATTCCCCTTCAGGACTGAGGCCGCTGGAATTATTGGCTACTGAGGGCACAAAATGACTGCCTCCATGGAAATTATCTTCCATCTAAAACACATCTTTCCTGGATCATTCCACATTTAGGGACTGTCATCTGACTCTAATAAAGCTTTATTGAAATGTACAATGAAACCATTATTACTTTGCCTTAAACAAAACTTTTTTTCCCCATAGAGGCTTGACAGTGTCTACAAGAAAAGAGTAAGAGACTACAAAACTCTTATAAATGAGATTGTGAAGCTAATGAATGTGCATGTGTATGCATGCATGCGTGTCCAAACTATTTAAAACAAATGGTTAAATTTAATTTAAAAAATCAGTTTTATATTTTACTTTCCTTTTAATATACCTGGTAGTGATATTGTAAGAGAGATAGTATCTTTTAATTTTTCATTAATCTTTAATTATTGAAGACTACCAAGAACTACAAAATCTAACAATCAGTGCAAATGTCATATTAACTTAGTCATAGTGCCATACTTGATTTCTTCCTTGAAAGTATTAACTGAAATCTGAAACCCAGCAGTAAACAAATCATAAAGAAAGATAAATCACTACCTTCGCATCTGTAGTCATCCATATCTATACAGAATAGAGATGCCTATGTCACCAGGGAATCCTTTGTGAGCAGGAAACAGACTAGTTGGCAGTATTAGTTCTTTCATTGCAATTGCTATGAAGACATTGTAATTGAGAAGTTAATTTGACTGGGCATATGTAGCAAGTTTAGTGATGGGATAAACTTTTATCTCCTAGATAACTCAGAACCAATGTCTATATAACGTCCCTGCTGAATTCTCTACCTCAGTTCTAAATCTCTTGCCAAAACTTACTCTAAAAGGAACTACTCCATATCTATCATAACAATAATTATATAAAAGCATTGTACCATCTAATTCCATAAACACATTATGAAATGAATTTTATTTGTATATAACATCTCCCATTTGTATTCCCAGTCTGCTCATATCTTCATCCTAAAACATTTTTCAGTTCTATTGTTATATGGCTTACGCAGAATATTTATTAATATTTGGAGGATGATGATAATGAAACTGGATCTTTTTTAAACATTTTAAACTAAGCAGCAAACATGTAGCAAAGATGAAAGGCAAAATCTTTGGCTCCCTAAGATTACTGTTCACTTGTCACAGGGAAAAATTACAAAATTCCTAGCATTACCCTGTTTATATTAGTTTGAATACAACTTTTCCTAATAGCATAAATTATCTTACTATATGGCCATACAGTGTTGATTGTAGAGAACCCTGGACTGAAGAGACATTATTAGTTTCCTTAGGACTTCCCTGATGGCTCAGAAGGTAAAGAATCTGCTTGCAATGTGGGATACCCAGGTTTGATCCTGGGTTGGGAAGATCCCTTGGAGAAGGGAATGGCTACCCACTCCAGTATTTTTATCTGGAGAATTCCATGGACAGAGGACCCTAATGTACTTCAGTCCATGGGGTTATAAAGAGTCAGACATGACTGAAAAACTAACATTTTTACTTTCACACTTTTGTGTAGTTTATAGCATGTTTACTTTGTCTTATATTTCTTATATATATTGCAAGTCATATCATTTAATCAAAGGAAAGAGCAATAATTTTAACATTCAGAGTAAGTAGTGCTTATTAGAAGTTAAGTAAATTTCCCCATTACAAAATCAAATTTGAATCAGATTCTACTAATATTTGACTATCTTTGAGATTTTCTTCACCACCTTACTTATGAAGAACAAGAAATTATATATTGCTGTAACATAATATACATATGACAAGCATAATGGGAGTGAGCTGGATGTTTGTATTTGGTTTGTAGCACTCACCATATATGTACAGTTGATTTTAACAAATCAGAATGAAGTACCATTATGAATCAGAATCCCTGTTGAAAATGTAAATTGATTTTTAAAAAATGGAATACATGTTACTGATAGGGGTGGAGATACAAATTATTTCAAATCTAGACATGTATTAAAATACATGCAAAATAATAAGTTCATAGCAATACAGGCATACCTCAAGAAACAAGAAAAAAGTCAACTAAATAACCTAACTCTACACCTAAAGCAACTAGAAAAGGAAGAAATGAAGAACCCTAGGGTTAGTAGAAGGAAAGAAATCTTAAAAATTAGGGCAGAAATAAATGCAAAAGAAACAAAAGAGACCATAGCAAAAATCAACAAAGCCAAAAGCTGGTTCTTTGAAAGGATAAATAAAATTGACAAACCATTAGCCAGACTCATCAAGAAACAAAGGGAGAAAAATCAAATCAATAAAATTAGAAATGAAAATGGAGAGATCACAACAGACAACACAGAAATACAAAGGATCATAAGAGACTACTATCAGCAATTATATGCCAATAAAATGGACAACGTGGAAGAAATGGACAAATTCTTAGAAAAGTACAAATTTCCAAAACTGGATCAGGAAAAAATAGAAAATCTTAACATACCCATCACAAGCACGAACATTGAAACTGTAATCGGAAATCTTCCAGCAAACAAAAGCCCAGGTCCAGACGGCTTCACAGCTGAATTCAACCAAAAATTTAGAGAAGAGCTAACACCTATCCTACACAAACTCTTCCAGAAAATTGCAGAGGAAGGTAAACTTCCAAATTCATTCTATGAGCCCACCATTACCCTAATACCAAAACCTGACAAAGATGCCACAAAAAAAGAAAACTACAGGCCAATATCACAGATGAACATAGATGCAAAAATCTTTAATAAAATTTTAGTAATCAGAATCCAACAACACATTAAAAAGATCATACACCATGACCAAGTGGGCTTTATCCCAGGGATGCAAGGATTCTTCAATATCCACAAATCAATCAGTGTAATACACCACATTAACAAATTGAAAAGTAAAAACATGATTATCTCAATAGATGTAGAGAAAACCTTTGACAAAATTCAACATCCATTTATAATAAAAACTCTCCAGAAAGCAGGAATAGAAGGAACATACCTCAACATAATAAAAGCTATATATGACAAACCCACAGCAAACATTATCCTCAATGGTGAAAAATTGAAAGCATTTCCCCTAAAGTCAGGAACAAGACAAGGGTGCCCACTTTCACCATTACTATTCAACATAGTTTTGGAAGTTTTGGCCACAGCAATCAGAGCAGAAAAAGAAATAAAAGGAATCCAAATTGGAAAAGAAGAAGTAAAATTCTGTTTGCAGATGACATGATACTCTACATAGAAAACCCTAAAGACTGCACCAGAAAATTACTAGAACTAACCAATGAATATAGTAAAGTTGCAGGATATAAAATCAACACACAGAAATCCCTTACATTCCTATACACTAATGATGAGAAAATAGAAAGAGAAATTAAGGAACAATTCCATTCACCATTGCAACGAAAAGAATAAAATACTTAGGAATATATCTACCTAAAGAAACAAAAGACTTATATATAAAAAACTATAAAACATTGGTGAAAGAAATCAAAGAGGACACTAATAGATGGAGAAATGTACCATGTTCATAGATTGGAAGAATCAATATAGTGAAAATGAGTCTACTACCCAAAGATATTTACAGATTCAATGCAATCCCTATCAGGTACCAATGGTATTCTTCACAGAGCTAGAACAAATAATTTCACAATTTGTATGGAAATACAAAAAAACCTTGAATAGCCAAAGCAATCTTTTTTTTTTTTTCAAATTTTATTTTATTTTTAAACTTTACATAATTGTATTAGTTTTGCCAAATATCAAAATGAATCTGCCACAGGTATACATGAGAAGAATGGAACTGGAGGAATCAACCTGCTGACTTCAGGCTCTACTACAAAGCCACAGTTATCAAGACAGTATGGTACTGGCACAAAGACAGAAATATAGATCAATGGAATAAAATAGAAAGCCCAGAGATAAATCCACACACCTATGGACACCTTATCTTTGACAAAGGAGGCAAGAATATACAATGGATTAAAGACAATCTCTTTAACAAGTGGTACTGGGAAAACTGGTCAATCACTTGTAAAAGAATTAAACTAGAACACTTTCTAACACCATACACAAAAATATACTCAAAATGGATTAAAGATCTAAATGTAAGAACAGAAACTATAAAACTCCTAGAGGAGAACATAGGCAAAACAGTCTCCGACATACATCACAGAGGGATCCTCTATGACCCACCTCCCAGAATATTGGAAATAAAAGCAAAAATAAACAAATGGGACCTAATTAAATTTAAAAGCTTCTGCACAACAAAGGAAACTATAAGCAAGGTGAAAAGACAGCCTTCAGAATGGAAGAAAATAATAGCAAATGAAGCAACTGACAAACAACTAATCTCAAAAATATACAAGCAACTCCTACAGCTCAATTCCAAAAAAATAAATGACCCAATCAAAAAATGGGCCAAAGAACTAAATAGACATTTCTCCAAAGAAGACATACAGAGGGCTAACAAACACATGAAAAGATGCTCAACATCACTCATTATCAGAGAAATGCAAATCAAAACCACTATGAGGTACCATTTCATGCCAGTCAGAATGGCTGTGATCCAAAAGTCTACAAGCAATAAATGCTGGAGAGGGTGTGGAGAAAAGGGAACCCTCTTACACTTTTAGTGGCAATGCAAACTAGTACAGCCACTATGGAGAACAGTGTGGAGATTCCTTAAAAAAACTGGAAATAGAACTGCCTTATGACCCAGCAATCTCACTGCTGGGCATACACACTGAAGAAACCAGAATTGAGAGAGACACGTGTACCCCAATGTTCATCGCAGCACTGTTTATGATAGCCAGGACATGGAAGCAACCTAGATGTCCATCAGCAGATGAATGGATAAGAAAGCACTGGTACATATACACAATGGGGTATTACTCAGCCATTAAAAAGAAAACATTTGAATCAGTTATAATGAGGTGGATGAAACTGGAGCCTATTATACAGAGTGAAGTAAGCCAGAAAGAAAAACACCAATACAGTATACTAATGCATATATATGGAATTTAGAAAAATGGTAACAATAACCCTGTATACCAGACAGCAAAAGAGACACTGATGTATAGAACAGTCTTTTGGACTCTATGGGACAGGGAGAGGGTGGGATGATTTGGGAGAATGGCATTGAAGTATGTATAATATCATATATGAAACGAGTCGCCATTCCAGGTTCGATGCACAATACTGGATGCTTGGGGCTGGTGCAATGGGATGACCTAGAGGGATGGTATGGGGAGGGAGGAGGGAGGAGGGTTCAGGATGGAGAACATGTGTATACCTGTGGTGGATTCATGTTGATATATGGCAAAACCAATACAATATTGTTAAGTTAAAAAATAAAAATAAAGAAAAAGACATAAGGGGAAAAAAAAGAAAATGTTAAATTTAACGTTATCTGACAAGGCAAAAAAAAAAAACTTTTTATTTTACAGATTTAAGTAAAATAAAATATAATATATTTTATACTGTAGTTATTCATAAAGTGAGCATATCAAAGGAGAATTGATGCCAGACTATTCTCCACGGCAACCTGAGATAGTTCACTAGGGACATTGTTCACCTAAACTTCGATAAATGAGTAGTCTCTCAGGTAAATAAGGAGAGAGAGAGAATATCAGACCTAGAAAATGTGAGGAAAGATGGCATTATAAGAAGGAATTCAGTTTGTTTAACATATTAAAAAAAAAAAAAACAAAAAACCTTGTAGTAGAATAGATGTGAAGAGTACAGTGATACAAAATGAGGATGAACCATTTCCCTAAGGTAACCTGTGATTTCTACTTAGAAATCCATGACAGACTGGCTGAATCTTTTAACCCAAATGAACTGCAACTTGAAGATATTTTAGGCTAGTTGTTCACAATTATTGGAGGTGAAGCGTCTTCCCTGATCTCCCTTACACATTCAAGAATTCAGGCTTTGTTTTCAGTGGATTAGGATCTAGTAATTGTCAAACACTAGGATGCTAGAGCTGCTATAATTATAGTGCAGATGGACTTCTACCTTGATATATAACATACGACATAGTGAATGAACTGAACTGGAACCTACTACACCTTTGATGGGAATGGGTTGGGTGATGGTGTTGGTGTTAACCATTGCAAAAGGAACCCAGGTCTGCTGATTTCCAGCCAGGAATCACCCAGGACCTGAGTTGCCACTGAACTACCTATGCACTCTTCTTCCTGAGCAATATTTATTTTCCTAGGCCTTAAATGACGCCTCAAACATATTCTTGGCCCCTGAGCCCTCTCTGTTTTCTTAAGATAAATCCCTTCACTATAAATAAGTGAAATGGCATACTCTTAGAAATAAAAAAATTCTTTATTTGGCAGAATCTACACACTTGTATTTGAAGATAAGGTTTTCAAACCTCAACAACCTGACAGCATCTGCCTAGTCTGCAGTGATAATAGAAAGGCTTTTCTTGGACGATCCATCTCATTTCATCCTTGCACAGGCTTAGACATATAGAAGCCCATGTTCTCACTAGGTTATAATCACTTAGGAGATGCACATGCCTAGACATTTTACATTTCTGAAGCTCTGTCTCTCTGCTAATAATATAATCACAATAATACTTTTTTTTCCCCTTGTGAATTATGAAGATTACTGTGTTTAAAAATTGTTTCAAAATCACCAGGATATTTCCCTCCTTCTTAATCACTGCCTCACTGTTACTTTAGGTCAGGCAAATAACCTCCAGATCTGTGAGGAAGTAGAGAGAGCATAGAGTCCTAGGGGAATATTTTAATAGAGGAAAGAGCAATTGTGAAGAGGTAGTGCAAAGACAGATTTCATATGCATGGAAAAGGAACCATAGAGAAGGTATACTGTGAGCCTACAATTAAAGGCATACGTTTCTTAACTATGAAAGATATCTGAAAGAGGTTCTTGTTGTCCTAATCACAGCTTCTGGATAAGAAGTGGAAGATGTGTCCTAGGAGGCCTCAAGGGGATCCTGCCAGCATTTTTGGTGGTTAGTGTCTCTAAAATTAGCATGTGTAGCTCCCACTCTAGCTAATCTGACCTCACTTCTTCACAAAACATTGAAGGTAACATTCCCTACTGGAAGCCTATTTTGGTATTCCCAAACTGCTCTGTGCCACTCTTTTTGAGTTCTGTCTCTTAAGCGTTATTCCATCATATTTCTAACCATGTTATATTGAAACCATCAATACATTTGTCAGTGGTTTTCACAGAAAGAATAGTTGTGGGAATAGTGTGTATTTTTCTTTGGCCTCTTGAAGCCCAGGAAACTGCCTGACTGCCTAGTTAATAGTAAGCTCTTTATGAAGTAAATGGAACTGAAATTAACTCCTCTATACTTTGCTTATATTTAAATTTGTCTTTAAGTTTCCTAATGTCAAGATCGTATTGTTCTAATTTTATCTTCAGCTGAATTAAAACAAGTTGAATTTCTCAGATTCTTTTATTCATTTTTCTGGAGTTTATTTCCTTGTTAAAATATTTAAAAGCAGAGACATTTCTTTGCCAACAAAGGTCCGTCTAGTCAAGGCTATGGTTTTTCCTGTGGTCATGTATGGATGTGAGAGTTGGGCTGTAAAGAAGGCTGAGTGCTGAAGAATTGATGCTTTTGAACTGTGGTGTTGGAGAAGACTCTTGAGAGACACCTGGACTGCAAGCAGATCCAACCAGTCCATTCTGGAGGAGATCAGCCCCGGGATTTCTTTGGAAGGAATGATGCTAAAGCTAAAACTCCAGTACTTTGGCCACCTGATGCGAAGAGTTGACTCATCGGAAAAGACTCTGATGCTGGGAGGGATTAGGAGCAGAAGGAGAAGGGGACGACAGAGGATGAGATGGCTGGATGGCATCACCGACGTGATGGACATGAGTCTGAGTGAACTCTGGGAGTTGGTGATGGACAGGGAGGCCTGTCATCCTGCGATTCAGGGGTCGCAACGAGTCGGACACAACTGAGCAACTGAACTGAACTGAACTGAAAATACAAAATGAGACTAGAAGTGGAAATTCCCTGAAAAGGTAAAACTACTTAAATTACATATACAAAACTAAATCTAGCTTATTTCATAGACCTAAGTGAAACTTAAATAAGGTCATTTCTTGTAAATGCTTCTGATAATTCTAAAAGAAGTTCATTCATAAGTTCTCTTCCCACAGATGGTATATAGAAAGGGAAAAAGTGGAAAAAGTGACAAATTTTATTTTTGGGGGGCCAAAATCACTGTAGATGGTGACTGCAGCTATAAAATTAAAAGACACCTGCTCCTTAGAAGAAAAGCTATGACAAATCCAGACAGTGTATTAAAAAGCAGAGACATCACTTTGCTGACAAAGGTCCATATAGTCAAAGCTATGATTTTTCCAGTAATCATGTAGGGATGTGAGATTTGGACCATAAAGAAGGCTGAACCTCAAATTGATGCTTTTGAACTGTGGTTCTGAAATAGACTTTTGAGAGTCCCTTGGACTGCAAGGGGATCAAGTTATGAACAACCTAGATAGCATATTAAAAAACAGAGACATTACTTTGCCAACAAAGGTCTGTCTAGTCAAGGCTATGGTTTTTCCAGTGATCATGTATGGATGTGAGAGTTGTACTGTGAAGAAAGCTGAGTGCCAAAGAATTGATGTTTTTGAACTGTGGTGTTGAAGAAGACTCTTGAGAGTCCTTTGGCCTGCAAGGAGATCGAACCAGTCCATTCTAAAGGAGATCAGTCCTGGGTGTCCATTGGAAAGGCTGATGTTAAAGCTGAAAATCCAATACTTCGGCCACCTGATGTGAAGAGCTAACTCATTGGAAAAGACCCTGATGCTGGGAGGGACTGGGTGCAGGAGGAGAAGGGGACAATGGAGGATGAGACGGCTGGGTGGCATCACCAACTCGATGGACATGAGTTTGAGTACACTCCAGGAGTTGGCGATGGACAGGGAGGCCTGGTGTGCTGCGATTCATGGGGTTGCAAAGAGTCAGACACGACTAAGCGACTGAACTGAACTGAACTGAAAGGAAATCAACCCTGAATATTCATTGGAAGACAGATGCTGAAGCTGAAGCTCCAATACTCAAGCCACCCGATGTAAAAAGCCGACTCACTAGAAAAGACATTGATGTAGGGAAAGATTGAGGGCAGGAGAAGGGGGCAACAGAGGATGAGGTGGTTAGATGGCATCACCAACACAACTGACATGAGTTGTGAAGTTGTTCAAACTTGAGCAAAGTCCAGGAGATAGTGAAGAACAGGGAAGCCTGGCATGCTGCAGTTCATGGAATCACAAAGTTGGGCAAGACAGTGACTGAACAACACCACCAACCAATCCCCCTATTATCTGAAAATCAATCACTGTAAAGGTTAAACAGCTACCTCATTTTACTTTATAAGCCATCTTTTAATATACTGCTGCTAAACTTCATATTAGTTTTAAACTTGAAAGCTTTCAGCTCACAAACTATTCTTACATTCACAGAAACTCTTACAAAATATTATTTGTTGATTTGGAGGTTTTAATCTGACTATTTCTGGATTTTTAACCTCCTTAATTGAAATATTCTTTCTTTTGCCCAAATCCTTGCCTCTTTGCAGCCTTAATTCAAATCCTATATACAAGGGATTCTTCTTTAAGAAGGGCTTCACAGATGCCTCAGTGGTAAAGAATCTGCTGCCAGTGCAGGAGACACAGGAGATTTGGGTCAAATCCCTGGGTCAGAAAGATCCACTGGAGAAGGAAATGTTTTTATTTCTATTTTTTTATCAGTTCTTGAGGGAGAGACTATGGTTGCCATATCAGACTCTGATTATGAATGATGGAGCCCTTGCCTAGTTAAGTAATAACTTTGTAGAAAGGGGACTGTCCTTCTATACACTAGAATCTAAAATGCTTTATTCACTTTCCATCTTATTCTCTCTTTCATAATTCAATCAAATGTATTTTTATGATTACGTATTTTGCTCCCCCTGTTTATTTACATATATACATACTACATAAAAACAATATCCCTCAATTTTAATTGGAATTTTTCAAAATTATATAATTTATTATTTTTAAATTTAAATTTATTTATTTTAATTAGAGGCTAATTACTTTATAATATTGTATTGGTTTTGCCATACATCAACACGAATCTGTCACAGGTGTACACATGTTCCTAATCCTGAACCCTCCTCCCACCTCCCTCCCCATACCATCCCTCTGGGTCATCCCAGTGCATCAGCCCCAAGCTTTCTGTATCCTGCATCGAACCTGGACTGGCGATTCATTTCTTATATGATATTATACATGTTTCAATGCCATTCTCCCAAATCATCCCCCCCTCCCTCTCCCACAGAGTCCAAAAGACTGTTCTATACATCTGTGTCTCTTTTACTGTCTCACATACAGTATTATTAATCATTTAAATTTCTGATATCTTCTAGATATGATATATTGCTATTGCTATGTTATTATTACTTGTTAATTAATAGTTACAAGTTTTTGCTAATCTTTAACTTCACTTGGGAACATGAAAAATGCTATTTGATTATTCCTAAGACTAAAATATTTTGATAATTTTCTCTTTCAAAAAAATGTAGTTTCTAATATGTTTTATAATATAATACTATAGAAGATATTATGGAAAAACTCAGACAAACATTTTGGACAACCCAATATAAATTCCAAATTCAAATAAGAAGGGCTCAAGCCAATAAAAAATAATTAAAACTAAATATATGGATATATGTATGTATGCATATGAAAGTTGCTCAGTGGTATCCAACTTTGTGACTCCATGGACTGTAGTCTGCTAGGCTCCTCTGTGCATGGAATTCTCCAGGCAAGAATACTGGAGTGGGTAGCCTTTATCATCTCCAGGGGATCTTCCCAACCAGGGAGCAAACCCAGGTCTCCCGCATTGCAGGCAGATTCTTTACTGTCTGAACCACAAAAGAAGCCCAATATGTATATATAAAATATTTTTCTTATAACAGTATAATAAATAATTTTAAGAATTGGAGAAAATTTCTTTCACAATTGGGTACTCCTTAAATTACAGTTTTCTTTTTTTAAATACACTTTTAATCTAATACTGTAGGGGGAGTGTGTAATTTCCTCAGTTCTATCCCATCACAACAAAAATTTGAAGTGATGGACCAATGTTAAAGCCCTTGGACAGACCGTGTCACAGCTCACAGACAGATCAGTGTTACAGCTCCATGTTACAGCTCAGTTTTATTTAGAAAATAAGGGAAAATACACACTCAAGGCATGATGGCATGCTGACCCAAAAGACACAAAGAGATAGAGACCCAAGCCCTTAAGCTCCTCTTTTTATATGTTTTTTTCTCCTCCTGCTGGGCCTGCCCTATGTAAATTTGGCTAGCTAGGAGTGCTGTTTGTTCTACCTGAGGTCCTCACTCCAGTCTTCGGACACTCCTTTGTTCTATTTTCATGGGCTTTTCCCTTCCTTGTCTTTTAGCCACCACCATTCTGGACTCATTTTTCCTATTCTAACTACCTAATAATGTTATCAAATTTATACTGTACATCTTGTGAAGAATCCTTACTTAGTAGAGTCCCTTGGGGAAATTGTTGTACTGCTTAGATAAGAACTATTTAAGATTAACATTTCAATTCTTTGACAGCAAATGGGAGCATCAAAATTGCTTTAAGAGCTCTAAAACCACTTTCTATCTTAAATAGTTTGAAATAGCCTTTAGTTTATGTATACTATTAATTTGATTAACAAATCATTTCCTTATAGAGCTCATAGAGATATATGCCAACCTGAAACAAGGCTGCAAAATCTAAATTATACCAATGCAATGTGATGAATGTTCAAACTACCACAAAACACACTCATCTCACATGTCAGCAAAGTAATGCTCAAAATTCTCAGAGATATGCTTCAAAAGTATGTGAACTGAGAACTTAAAGATGTTTAAGCTAGATTTAGAAAAGGCAGAAGAAGTAGAGATCAAATTTCCAACATCACTGGATCATCGAAAAAGCAAGAGAGTTCCAGAAAAGCATCTACTTCTGGTTCATTGACTATGCCAAAGCCTTTGACTGTGTGAATCACAATAAACTGCAGAAAATTCTGAAAGAGATGGGAATACCAGACCACCTTACTCGCCTCCTGAGAAATCTGTATGCAGGTTAGAACCCGACATGGAACAGCAGAATGGTTCCAAATTGGGAAAGGAGTACATTAAGGTTGTATATTGTCACCTTGCTTATTTAACTTATATGCAGAGTACATCATGTGAAATACTGGACTGGATGAACACAAGATGGAATCAAGATTGCAGGGAGAAATATCGATAACCTTAGATATGCAGATGAAACCACCCTTATGGCAGAAAGCAAAGAGGAACTAAAGAGCCTCTTGATGAAAGTGAAAGAGGAGAGGGGAAAGGCTGACTTAAAACTCAACATTCAAAAAATGAAGATCATGGCATCCAGTCTCATCACCTCATGGATAATAGATGGAAGAACAATGGAAACAGTGACAGACTTTATTTTCTTAGGCTCCAAAATCACTGCAGATGGTGACTACAGTCATGAAATTAAAAGACACTTGCTCCTTGGAAGAAAAGCTATGATAAAGCTACTCAGCTATTAAAAAGCAGAGACATTACTTGGTCTACAAAGTTCCATTTAGTCAAAGCTATGGTTTTTCCAGTAGTAATGTATGGATGTGAGAGCTGGACCATAAAGAAAGCTGAAAGTGAAAGTCACTTGGTAGTGTCTGACTCTTTGCGATCCCATGAACTATACAGTCTATGGAATTTTCCAGAGCAGATACTGGAGTGGGTAGCCATTCCCTTCTCCAGGGGATCTCCCCAACCCAGGAATCAAACCCAGGTGTCTGACGTTGCAGGTGGATTCTTTACCATCTGAGCCAGCAAGGAAGCTGAAGGAAAGCTGAGTGCCAAAGAACTGATGCTTTTTAATTGTGGTGTTGGAGAAGACTCTTCAGAGTCCCTTTAACTTCAAGATCAAACCAGTCAATCCTAAAAGAAATCAACTCTGAATATTCTTTGGAAGGACTGATGATGAAGCTGAAGCTCCAGTACTTTGGCCACCTGATGAGAAGAACAGACTCAAGACCCTAATGCTAGGAAAGATTGAATAAGGGATGAGAAGGGGATGACAGAGGATGAGATGGTTGGATGGCATCATGGACTAGATTGACATGAGTTTTAATAAACTCCAGGAGTTGGTGGTAAACAGGGAAGCCTGGCATGCTGAGGTCCGTGGGGTTGCAAAGAGCCTCACACGACTGAGCAACTGAACTAAACTGAACATCATCATTTGTTTCACCTTATTCATCTTTCAGATTATCTGGGATTACCATATTCACATACATTTTTTAGAGAGTATCTAAATTTCTTTTCTCTGTTATCATGACTGCACTGTAGAATACTATAGGCACACTTGACCTCTATTAAATTTATACTCACCAGCTTTATTCTGGTCCAAATCCTTGAATATCTTCCTAATGAACTCCCCAAATAACCCTCCCCCCGGAAGACTTTCTATTTCACTGAGTTCCAATTACTATAGCTTTCCACCCCACTACAGCCCATGACAGCAGAGAATTTCTCTCATTTCTGAGAAGGGCTATATCATATAACATGCATTTGCCCTCTTTCTACTTCCATCAGCTCTTTATTTATACCTGTAGTCTAGTCTCCATTAGATTCTTACATAAAAATCTTTATTAATACTTATCCTCTAAAGTTAACCACTCACTAAAATGAATCCCTATGCTATTGACATCATCTCTTCCTAAAAGACCTTGATCTTGTATTTATGCCTCCCTTTCCAGCATCATTAATCTTAATATCCTTCCAGTCAAGCTCCTCTACTGTCTTATATATTATAGCCCATGCTATGTTTTAAACATTGTTTTTATCATGTCCCTCCTTTTTCAAACCCTCCAAACACTATTTTTTTCAATAGACTTCACTTTTTAAAGACTTTATTTTCATTCCCTCCTATTAATTCAACTGTGCATTCATCATCTCTCCAAAACATAGTATTCTCCACTGTATTCAAGCTGCTGTTTACAGTGATTAAAGCCCACTGTATTCATACTAATTGACATATAATGGGAATTCAGTACATGGTTGGAAAGTAGATATAGTCAAGTTTGTTCCTGCACCATAAATTCAGATTAGTTCTCATATCTGAATTGGCATTTTATTATCTCTTAGGCTATCAGATTCTTAACTGTTTTTGAGCCAAACTTTAAATCTCCTTCCATTATGAAGCATTCTTTTAATATTCATTTTAATTCATATACTTTTATCTGAATATTTTAGTGAGCATCGGATATGTCAAACAATTTTATATTTGTTAAGGTTTGGTTACAGGTAACAAAAACTCACCAACTATTTTAAGCAGAAAAAAAAATATGAAAGGAACATATATGGTTATAAATTGTTAGAAGTTTAGAGCAGCAGACTTTCTATTGATTGGGCATCCAGGAATGATGTATCAGAAAATATCACTAAATTGGAAGGTTAAGGAGTCTGCCACAATCAAGAAGAACCACTGCTGGTAGAGGAACCACTTGATGATAGAGGAACTCTTTACCTGCAATGTAAGTATGAGTATGATTCTATCACAGTTATTGGGTATACAAGTAGAATGTGCCTGTTAGGTCCAAACAAAATTGAAGCTAGCATCACAACATTCAGGCATAGGTGTTGACCTTGACTAATATTACCAAAGAAAATCAAATACCTCCATGATGCTGCTTGTCAAGGTGCAGTATTTGCCTTACTGTCAACTTCTAAAACATGTATGAGTTCATCCAACTGACTGAGCTCTAATAACACATGAAATGCTAGTTACAAGAAATTGTGAGGAATTGAATTTTTCAATTTTCAGCCTTTGCAGTATAGCATGAGGAGGGATGAACACTGTGTATCAAATAATTATATGTTTTACAAAAGATTGTGTTTCATAACCTTGTTATTGTTTGCTACAAGATATTCATATCTTCCTAAATATATAATAACTATATAACCACTTGATAATGGCTAATTGGCATGGAATTATTGTAGAAGAAGAAAATATGTTAAATCAAAGACTATTTAGTTCTAGTCATACCTTTGTTCTCATTATGCTTATTTTGTTTAATGATGAAAGCAGTCACTTAGCTTCCTTAGGTCACATTTAATTTGAGATTTTATGAATGCTATCTTGAGCACTCTCCTGATTTACTATTCTATAATTTCAAGATTGATTGAACAATATCCTGTTCAAGTAGCCAGCCCCTCTGCTTGATAGGAGAAAATTGTGTTTGAGTATTAAATGTGTATTGTGTGTTTCACTTCAAAGGATACTGAAGAAGAGATTTGAGAGACACAGAACTTGACATTTTTATTTTTCTCTGAAGAGTGGTTGAATGGACATACTTTTTATTTTTTTGGATGATAGGTAGACAATTGAAGTGCCTTGTCTCACTGCTGTTTTAATGACTTTAACAAGTAACGTGGAGCACTCACAATAAAAACTGTGTCCCTAAGTCCAATTCTGTATGACTTAGAGAAGGTCAATACCGTTCTGAACTTTCCCCAATACAAAATAATACTCTCTTGACTTGCTTTTTTACAGTATGCTCTCAGCCATTGATCCCTCACTTAGAATGATGGATATTCCCTATCTTTTCTATCACTGGCAGCTAGTCCTTAAACAGATGGGACTCCAATCACTCCCTGTGAATGGTCTCCCTAAATAACTACCTGTCGACTGAGCGTAACTAGATTTGGAAACTGATGCCTATATTATTGCACAATAAGATAGTTTGGCTTGAGTGTTATGGTAATTCTAAGAATAAACTTGGCAATACAAAGAACCACATTTTAAGTGTCAATTTCTAGTATGCATCTTTTCTGATTTCATCTGGAATGGTATAATTGGAAATGCTTTCTTGTATCAATCCTAAATCAACTCCACTTTCAGACTGTCTAAAGAAGCAAACAGTGATTCTCTATTGAAGATAATAATTACATCCTTCAATTCACAGAAAACAGTCAAACTTAACTGTCAACAAAGATGCTTAAAATAAAATCTTGCAAACAAATTTTTACAAAAATACAAATTTGAATGAAGGTTCTTATCAAAATTCTCACATATATACTCAAGCTTTCTTTTGTGAAATTATTAATGGGGGTTAAAAATATTTAATAAGCCTCTCATTGATGCCAAATTATAGAGAATAAATAAAATTTGTAAATATGCTAAAATTCAAACATATGTATGGCACAGGTTCAAAAATATAGGCCACAAGTTGTCAGCATTTCCGTGTAAAATTGGAAATACAATATAACAAAAATATTCATTGAAATATATCTTATATATGTGGGTTTGATCCCTGGAGCAGGAAGATCCCCTGGAGAAGAAAACAGCAACCCACTCCAGTATTCTTGCCTGGGAAATTCCATGGACAGAAAATCCTAGCAGGCTACAGTCCATAATGTCACAAAAGAGTCTGACACAATTAGTGACTACAACAACAACAATATCTTATATCTCATGTCTAATTTAAGGCTAAAGAAAACATTTTTTCCTCAAATTTTGAATCAGTTGATCTTTGATATTATTTTTTAAAAGTGTTTTGTATCCCATACACAATTGTTTTCTAGCTCAACTGGCATTATTCCCTTTTGCAAAACATGTTTCTATGTTTGTTTTGTTTTTAACTTGTATTACAGTAGAGTTGCTTTAAAACATTGTGTCAGTTTCTACTGTACAGCAAAGTAAACTTGCTATATGTATACATATATCCCTTCCTTTTTGGATTCCCTTCCCATCTAGGTCACTACAGAACATTGAGTAGAGTTCCCTGTGCTATACAGTATGTTATTAGTCAGCTATTTTATGGGATTTCCAGGTGACACAGTGGGAAAGAATTTGCTTGCCATTGCAGGAGATTTAGGTTTGATCCCTGGATCAGGACTATTCCCTGGAGTAGGAAATGGCAACCTGCTTTAACATTCTTGCCTGGGAAAATCCCATGGAAATAGGAGACTAGTAGTCTACAGTCCCTGGGGTCACAAGAGTCAGACATGACTGAGTGACTGAACACATACACACATCTATTTTATACATAGTATCAATAGTGGTGGTGTTTTTCAGTCACTCAGTGGTGTCCAACTCTTGGCACCCCATGGACTGAAGCATGTCAGGCTTCCCTGTCCTTTGCTATCTCTCAGAGCTTGCTCAAACTCATATCCATTGAGTCGGTGATGTCATGCAACCATCTTATCCGTTGTCATCCCTTTCTCCTAATACCCTTAATCTTTCCCAGCATCTTGGTATTTTCCAATGAGTTGGCTCTTCGTGTCAGGTAGCCAAAGTATTGGAGCTCCAGTTTCAGCATCAGTCCTTCCAATGAATATTCAGGACTGATTTCCTTTAGGATAGACTGGTTTGATCTCCTTGCTGTCTGAGTATCAATAGTGTATACACATCAATCTCTCAATTCATCTCCCCCTTTTCCCTATTGGCACCCATATATTTGTTCTCTCATAATTTTCTGAAGTTGTCTAGTGAAAGTGTGAAAGTGAAAATGAAAGTCTTTCAGTTGTGGCTGACTCTTTGTGATCCCATGAACTATATAGTCCATGGAATTCTCCAGGCTACAATACTGGAGTGGGTAGCCTTTCTCTTCTCCAGGGGATCTTCCCAATCCAGGAATCAAATAGGGGTCTCCTGCACTGCAGACAGATTCTTTGCTGACTGAGCTATCAGGGAAGCCCTGAAGCTGTCTATAACTGATATAATTTAACCTCTTCTCCTTCTAAAAGTGATTCTCTATTTTATGCCAATTCTGTAAGCTGTTTTATAGCTGGTCCACCTTACAATATTCAACTCTGTTAAAGAATCATTAAAATTTTTATATGAAACATTTAATTCTAATTTTACACAAATAATTTGACCTATTCTTTTTTGATGGCTGAGAGAAAGCTTACCAAATTTATTATATACTTGTTTAAAGTATCTCAGTATTTTTTACTTTATTTTATTTAATTTTCACTCAACAAACAAAATGCTTTCTTATTTTGTTCTGCCACAGCAAATAAGGCAGTTTCCATTATTCATGAAATGTGCAAATATCTTGTTCATGCATCTTTTCCTTTAATGTTCTGACTGTAGCACTAACTTCTATATCCCTATTCAATTCTGTATCAGAAGTTTGTTTTAAAGTTACAAATCTGACTACAAGGGAAAAATAACTTACTTACGTTTTAATTAAATCAGTATACTAAATACTTGGAAGATAATCAGTATTTATAAATATAATATTAAATCTGTAACAATTTAAGTATGTATCACCAAATCTATGCTTGTCTACATGAATTATTCATATAAACACATTAACATGTTAAATAAGTAAATTTAAAAAATAATTCAAATAGAAGCAAAACAATGATACTTACTATAGCAGTGTTTGGTTGACAAACATTACAATAAAACCATCTGGGTGATAGTCACTCAATTGTGTTCAATTCTTTGTGACTCATGGACTGTGTAGCCTGCCAGACTCTCCTGTACATGAAATTCTCCAGGCAAGAGTACTGGAGTGGGTAGCCATTTCCTTCTCTAGAAGATCTTCCTAACCCAGGGATCAAACCCAGGTCTTCATTCCAGACAGATTCTTTACTGTCTGAGCCATCAGGAATGCAATGATTAAAGTGAAATGTAGTCATACCAAAACAATAAATTTATGTTTAATGAAAAAACTATTTTATAAAATATCAGGCTTCAAATTTAAATTAAATTAATTACAATAAAAAAAATTATATTCCTCAGTCACACTAGTGGCATTTCTAGTCTCACTGTTCACATGTACCTAGCAGCTATTGCATTAGACAATTCAATCTTAGACTAATAGATGAATTCAAGTAGATTTGAAAGATATTTTATAAATTAATAAAATAAAGATATTATTACTCTACCCACTACAGTCACTCTTTTAATTCATTTTTATTGTTTCATACATATAACTATTTTCAGACTTCTGATAGGAGGATGATAATCTTTGCTTTACTTAGTCATCTTCAAAGGTCTAAAGTATACATTGTTATTGAGTTCCAAAATGTATTGATAAGAAGCATTAAAATGCACAGAAGAAGAAAAAAGTCTCTGGGGGAGAAGTCATGATGGCAGAGTAAGAGGATATGTAGCTCAAATTCCCCCACAAATACATCAAAAATTATATCTATGTGTGAAACAACTCTCACAGAAAATCAACTGGAAACTGGCAGAAACAACCAAAGCTGCAAGGAAGATCCACATATACCTGGGTGGAACAGAAAAACAACAAAAAATGGGAGACATTAGAATGGGCCAGTGGCTCTGGGAGGGATCTAAGAAGTAGCGAGTGTCCACACTGGTAGTTCCTTGCTCTGCAGAAACCCTCTCACTCCCAGCTTGCTGGGATGTCTAGGCCCTTGACTCTGTTTTTGAGGAGTGTTCACCTGCCAACTTGCTAGCAATGAGCGTGGAGAGAGACCAACACTGACAGTGACAACTGCCATCTGGCTACACTTCACAGCCAGAAATGCAAGTTGAATAAGGTTGCAAGCTGGGAGAGGATTGGTTATACCTGCATGGAGACAGGTAGAAGGCTTAGATCTGGGCTGCCATTGTTAATGTGCTGAAGTTGAGCCACAGGTCCCCCATTGGAGCCCCATTATCAGCACAGCACAGACTGGGATGTGTGTTCACCAGCAGGGCACCACTGCGAGTGCACTCACAGCAGGATACGACTCCTATGGCAGAAGGTTTTGTGAGCATGCACATGACAGGGACAGGCTGATAACTGAGTCCATCATCCTCCCTGCAGCAGTGGATTTTGTTGGCACATATACAAAGTGGCAGGTGGCATCATAGAATTGCACATCCCTGATGCTAGACAGCCCTTGGGGAGGACTACACAGTGGTTCCTCACTTGATGGGAATGTTCCAGTACATCTGCCTCACATAGCAGCTTAAAGCTGGATTTAGAGCAAACGTACATGGGGAGAGGCCTTACATAGAGGAACCTGTCCCAGGAAGGTCCCAGGTCAACATCCAGGTAGTCTCTGGTCATCAAAACACGATTCAAACCCCTATCGAGGTGATAACAGCCAAGACACTCCGAGGAAAGACATGACAGGCATACATATGAAAAACAGCCCTTACACCAAAAGTATTGGACTCACACTGTGTACACAGTGACATTCCCAAAAAATAACACCCCTTCAAGTCCACAGAGAAAGCTGTTTTTTTCCTAAATTCATAGAGATGGAAAAGGTAAATAATGTGAAAAAGGAGAGAAACTACTCTCAATGAAAAGAACAGACAAATTCCTTGAAAGAACATATAATGAGACATCACCAGACTAATAGCACCCAAGTTAAAAAAGGAGATAATACAAATGCTAAAGTTATTAAGAGAGGTTATCAATAGGAATACAGATCACTGTAACAAGGAACTAATAACTATAAAGAGGAACCAATCAAAATTAAGGAAATCAATTCCTGAGATATAAACCAGGCAAGAGGCAACTAATAGCATACTAAATAATACAAAAGAATAAATAAATGATCTGGAAGATAGAATAATGGAAATCATTCAATCAGAACAGCAGAACAAAAGAGAAATGGAAAAAGAAAACAAAATAGAAAACCTATGGGATAATATAAAATGTGTCAATCTATACATAATAGAGGGGCTTCCCTGGTGTATCAGATGGTAAAGAATCTGCCTGCAATGCAGGAGATACAGGTTCAATCCCTGGGTCAGGAAGATCCCTTGGAGAGGGGAATAGCAACCCACGTCAGTGTTCCTGCTGGAGAATTCCATGGACAGAGAAGGCTGGCAGGGTATTGTCTATGGAGTCGCAAATAGTCAGACATGACTGAGAGACTTTCACTCACTCACTCATACATAATAGGGATTCCAGAAGGAGAAGAGAGAAAGAAGGGGATCGAAAATGTATTTGAAGTAATCATAGCTGAAACATTTCCCAAACCCAAAGAAAGAAACAGATCCGGGCACAGGAAGCAGAGAGGGTCTCAAACAAAATGAACTCTTACAGATCCACAACAATAATTAAACTGTGCTAACTTACATGGCACAATTAAAATGACAAAAGATAGACATAAAGAAGATTCTAAAGGTAGCAAGAGAAAAACAGAGTTAATTACAAGGAAATCCCCACAAGTCTATCAACTGATTTCTCTGCAGAAACTGTGTAAGGCAGAAGGAAATGACAAGATATATTCAAAGTACTGAAAGGGAAAAGCCTGCAAAGTATGATTCTCTACCCATCAAGATCATCATTTAGAATAGAAGGAGAAATAAAGAATTTCTGAGACAAAGCAAAACCAAAAAGACTATATCACTAAATCTAACCTAAAAGAAATATTGAAATATTTTCTATAAATAGAAAATAAGCAAGAAACTGTAGGCAAGGACTGAAGATCACTTAGATAAGTGAATATGAAGGTACAGAAGATCACAAAATAAAAAGACTGGTGATGACTTAAAAGAGCCAGGGTATAGATTGAAATACAATCATATAAATATATATATTACAATATGTAAAATAGATGACCAGTGCAAGTTTGATGAATGAAACAGAGCACTAAAAGCCAGTGCTCTGGGACAACATAGAAAGATGGGGTGAGGAGGGAGGAGGGTGGGGGTACACAGGTGCACCCATGGCTGTTTCATGTCAATGCATGGTAAAAGACACCACAATATTGTAAAGTAATTATCCTCCAATTAAAACAAATAAATTAATTAAAAAATCAAAAAGATTGCAAAAGTGATTATCAGTTCAGTTCAGCTTGGTCACTCAGTCGTGTCTGACTCTATGCAACCCCATGGACTGCAGCATGCCAGGCTTCCTTGTTTATCACCAACTCCCAGAGCCTACTCAAGCTTATGTCCATTGAGTCGGTGATGCCATCCAACTATCTCATCCTCTGTCATCCCCCTCTCTTTCCACTGTCAAACTTTTCCAGCATCAGTGTCGTTTCCAATAAGTCAGTTCTTCACATCAGGTGGCCAAAGTATTGGAGTTTCGGCTTCAGCATCAGTCCTTCCAATGAATATTCAGGACTAGTTTCCTTTAGGATGGACAGGTTGGATCTCCTTGCAGTCCAAGGAACTCTCAAGAGTCTTATCCAACATCACAGTTCAAAAAGCATCAATTCTTTGTTGCTCAGCTTTCTTTATAGCCCAACTCTCACATCTATACATGACTACTGGAAAAAACAGCTTTGAATAGATGGACCATTATTGGTAAAGTACTGCCACTGCTTTTTAATATGCTATCTACGTTCATCATAGCTTTTCTTCCAAGGAGCAAACGTCTTAATTTCATGGCTGCACTCACCATAGCAGTGATTTTGGAGCCCCCCCAAATAAAGTCTATCACTGTTTTCACTGTTTCCCCATCTATTTGCCATGAAGTGATGGTAAATAGTGATCTTAGTTTTCTGGATATTGAGTTTTAAGCCAACTTTTTCACTCTCCTCTTTTACTTTCATCAAGAGGCTCTCTAGTTCTTCTTTGCTTTCTGATGGAATGATCTCTCTTCATTTCAAGGCAAACCATTCACTATGACAGTAATCTAAGCCTATGCCCTGACCAGTAATGCTGAAGAAGCTGAAGTTGAACGGTTCTATGAAGACCTACAAGACCTTCTAGAACTAACACCTAAAAAGATGTCCCCTTCATTATAGGGGATTGGAATGCAAAAGTAGGAAGTAAAGAAACACCTGGAGTAACAGGTAAGTTTGGCCTTGGAGTACAAAACGAAGCAGGTCAAAGGTTAACAGAATTTTGCCAAGAAAATGCACTGGTCATAGCAAACATCCTCTTCCAACAACACAAGAGAAGATTCTACACGTGGACATCACCAGATGGTCAACACTGAAATCAGATTGATTATATTATTTGCAGCCAAAGATGGAGAAGCTCTATACAGTCAGCAAAAACAAGACCGGGAGCTGACTGGCTCAGATCATGAACTTCTTATTGCCAAATTCATACTTAAATTTAAGAAAGTAGGGAAAACCACTAGACTATTCAGAAATGACCAAAATCAAATCCCTTATGATTATACAGTGCAAGTGACCAATAGATTCAAGGGATTAGATCTGATAGACAGAGTGCCTGAACTATGGATCGATGTTTGTGACATTGTACAGGAGGTAGGGATCAACACTATTCCCAAGAAAGAGAAATGCAAAAAGGCAAAATGGTTGCCTCAGGAGGCCTTAGAAATAGTTAGGAAAAGAAGAGAAGCTAAAGGCAAAAGAGAAGGAAAGATATAAGCATCTGAATGCACAGTTCCAAAGAAAAGCAAGGAGATAAGAAAGCCTTCCTCAGTGATCAACACAAAGAATTAGAGGAAAACAACAGAATGGGAAAGACTATAGTCCTCTTTGAAAAAATTAGAGACACCAAGGGAATATTTCATGCAAAGATGAGCACAATAAAGTATAAAAATGGTATGAATCTAACAGAAGAAGATATTAAGAAGGAATGGAAAGAATACACAGAAGCACTATACAGAAAAGATCTACATGACCTAGATAATGCTGATGTTGTGATCACGCACCTAGAGCCAGACATCCTGGAATGAGAAGTAATTGGATCTTAGGAAGCATCACAAAACTAGTTGAGATGATTGAATTGCAGTTGAGCTATTTCAAATCCTAAAAGATGATGCTGTGAAAGTGCTGCACTTAATAGGCCAGCAAATCTGGAAAACTCAGCCATGGCCACAGGATTGGGAAAGGTTAGTTTTCCTTCCAAACCCATAGAATGTTTCAACTACCACACAATTACACTCATCCCACATGCTAGTAAAGAAACGTTAAAAATTCTCCAAGCCAGGGTTCAACAGTGTGTGAACCATGAACTTCCAGATATTCAAACTGGATTTAGAAAAGGCAGAGGAACCAGAGATCAAATTGCCAGCATCCAATTGAATGTTGGATCATTGAAAAAGCAAGACAGTTCCAGAAATACATCTACTTTTGCTTTATTGACTATGCCAAAGCCTTAGTGTGCATCACAACAAACTGTGGAAAATTCAAGAGATGGGAATAGCAGACCACCTGACCTGCCTCCTGAGAAACCTATGCAGGTCAAGAAGCAACAGTTAGAATGGGATATGGAACAACAGACTGTTTCCAAATTGGGACAGGAATATGTCAAGGCTGTATATTGTTATTTAACTTATATGCAGATTGCATGATGCAAAGTGCCAGACTGGATGAAGCACAAGCTGGAATCAAGACTGCCAGAAGAAAAAGTGATTAAGACTGCAATTAATAGCAAAAAGTTAAATATGAAGATGTAAAATAGGATATTAAAATAAGAGAATGCTGCAGAGAACAGTAAAAAATATAGACTTTTAGAATGTATTTAAACTTATATAAGTCTAAAGCAAGTAGATATAGTTATGGCTTAATATAATAAAAAACCAGGCTAATCACAAATATATATGCACACACTATATGTATATTTAAAAAAAAAGAAAGTAACTCAAGCATAATGCAAAAGAAAACCATAAAACAAAAACAAGAGGAAAAACAAAAAGAAGAAGTGAACAAAGGAGAACTAAAAAGCAGCTGGAAAACAAGGTTTAAGATGGCAATAACTACATGCCTATCAAATGCCAGGATCAAAACATATAAAATAGTTGATTGGATTTTAAAAAAAAGAACCTACAAAATTCTCCCTAGAAGAGATTCACTTTAGGATGAAAAGCATGCATAGTTTGAAATTGAAGGGTGGGTTAAAAACTTTTCATAAAAATATGAATGACAAGAAGAAAGAGTAGCAATGTCCAAATTAGACAAATAGACTTTAAGACAGAGTCCATAAAGAAAGACAATGAAAGTCACTATACAATAGTAGAGATTAAAACAAGAAAGGATATTACACTCTTTGACGTATATGTACCTGAAATGTTGTTGTTGTTCTGTTTCTAAGTCATGTCTCTTTTTGACCCCATGGACTGCAGCACATCAGACTTCTCTGTCATTCATATCTCCCAGAGTTTGCTCAAATTCGTGTCCATTGAATCAGTGGTGCTATCTAACCATCTCATCCTCTGTCTCCCTTTTCTCCTTTTGCCTTCAGTCTTACCCAGCATCAAGGTCATTTCCAATGAGTTGTCTCTTTGAATGAGATGGTCAAAGTATTGGAACTTTATAAATATTCAGACCTTCCAATAGTATTCAGGGTTTATTTCCTTTAGGACTGAGTGGTTTGATTACTTTGCTGTCCAAGGGACTTTCCAGAATTTTCTGCAGCACCATAATTCAAAAGCATCAAGTTTTCAGTACTCAACCTTCTTTATGGTCCAATCATCATATCCATACACGACTACTGAAAAAACCATAGTTGGACTGTGTGAACTTTTGTTGGCGAAGTGATGTCTTAGCTATAGTAACACCTAATTATACAAAGCAAATGCTAACAGACATAAAAGAAGAAACTGACAAGAATCCAAATATGGTAGGAGACCTTAATACCCTAACAGTATCTATGGACAGATCATCTAGACAGAAAATGAATAGGTCAACAGAGATACTAAATGTCACAATAGAATAGTCAGACTTAATTTACAAGCTGGTGCACTGGGACGGCCCAGAGGGATGGTATGGGGAGGAAGGAGGGAGGAGGGTTCGGGATGGGGAGCACATGTATACCTGTGGCGGATTCATTTTGATATTTGGCAAAACTAATACAATTATGTAAAGTTTAAAAATAAAATAAAATTAGAGAAAAAAAAAAATTTACAAGTACAGGTCTCCACATTCAAAAAACCTAAAATGCACATTCCATTTGAGAACACATGGAATATTCTCTAGAATTGACTATATACTAGGACACAGTATAAGTCTCAACAGATTTAAGAGGACAGAAATTATTTCAAGCATCTTTCTTGACCAAAATGGAATATACTAGAAATCAAGCCCAGAGGAAAAATGGGGGGTGGGGTTGGTAATTGATCCTATGGAGACTAAATAACATACTACTTAAAAAAAAAAAAAAAAATCAGTGGGTCAATGATGACATCAAAGAGGAAATCAGTAAGTACCTTGAGACAGAGGATACAAGAATGCAACCTTACAAAATCTACAGGATGTAGCAAAAGCAGTTCTAAGAGGGAAGTTCATATCAAAATGTCTTCCTCAAGAAACAAGAAAAAAATCTCAAGTAAACAACCCAACTGACCACTTAAAAGAATTAGAAAAATAAGGACAAACAAAATCCAAAGTCAGAGAATGATGGAAATAATAAAGATTAGAGAGGAAATAAATATTATAGAAATAAAAAATAGAAAAGTACAGTAAAACCAAGAGCTATTTTTTTGAAAAGACAAAAGTAAAATTGGCATACCTCTAGCCAGGCTCAGAAGGAAGAAAAGAGAAACAAAATAAACAAAAGAGGAGAAATAATAATCAATACTGCAAAAATTAAAAAAAAAATTTTTTTAAATACTACAAACAGTTGCATGCTAGCAAATTGGACAATCTAATTTTTAGAAATATACAGTCTGCCAAAATTGAGTCAATAAGAAATAGACAATTTGAACAGATTTATCACTAGAAGTGAAATAGACTGTAGTTTATAAAATGCCCTACAAACAAAAGTCCAGGATCAAAGAGCTTCACTAGGGAAATCTACAAAATATATAAAGAAGAACTTGCACCTATCATTCTGAAACTATGCCAAAAGCTTGAAAAGAAGTAAACACTCCCAAATCCATTATATGAAGCCACCATCACCCTGACAGCAAAATTAGGCAATGACACTACAAACAGTGGAAATAACAGGCTGATATTGTTGATGAATATGGATGCAAAACTCTCTAAAAAGTATTAGCAAACAAAATCTAATAATACATAAAAAGAATCCTATGCCATGATCAAGTTGGATTCATCCCAGTGCCTCAAAGATGGTTCAAAATACACAAATCAATCAATGTGACACACCAAGTTGTGTTATTCCACACAATAGATGTGGAAAAAGTATTTGATAAGATTCAACATCCATTCATGATAAAAAGAAGAAATACACATTGCCAATAGGCACATGAAAAGATGTTCCATATTGCTAATTATAGACTAATGCAAATCAAAATCATACTGACGAATCACCTCACACTGGTCAGAATGACTATCATTAAAGAGTCAGTAAATAATAAATCCTGGGGAAAGTGTGAGGAAAAGGGAGCCCTATTATATTGAGCCCTATTATATTGTGCCCTAATATATATAATATATATATATATTATATATATAGGTTGCAACTCCTATGTAAAACATTATGGAGAAACCTTAAAAACTAGAAATTGAGCTCCCATACGATCCAGAAATTCTACTTCTGTGTATACCTGGAAAGGACAAAAGCTCTATTTCAAAAAGATTTGGGGTTGACCAAAAGTCATTTGGATCTTTCCATAGTGAGTGAAGTCAGTCATGTCAGACTCTTCGAGACCCCATGGACTGTAGCCTACTTGTCCTTGTGGGAAGGAATCCCTTAGAAGAATTGGAGTAGCCATCATGGTCAACAAAAGAGCCCGAAATGCAGTACTTGGATGCAGTCTCAAAAATGACAGAATGATCTCTGTTCGTTTTCAAGGCAAACCATTCAATATCACAGTCTATGCCCCAATCAGAAATGCTGATTCTTCAGCAATGCTGAAGAAGCTGAAGTTGAAAGGTCTGTGAAGACCTACAAGACCTTTTAGAACTAAAACCCAAAAAAGATATCCTTTTCTTTATAGGGGACTGGAATGCAAAAGTAGGAGGTCAAAAAACACCTGGAATAACAGGTAAATTTGGCCTTGGAATACAGAATGAAGCAGGGCAAAGGGTAATAGAGTTTTGCTAAGAGAACGTACTGCTCATAGCAAACACCCTCTTTCAACAACACAAGAGAAGACTCTACACATAGATCACCAGATGGTGAACACCAAAATCAGATTGATTATATTCTTTGCAGCCAAAGATGGAGAAGCTGTATACAGTCAGCAAAATCAAGACTGGGAGCTTAATGTGGCTCAGATCATGAACTCCTTATTGCCAAATTCAGACTTAAATTGAAGAAAGTAGGGAAAACCACTAGACCATTCAGGTATGACCTAAATCAAATCCCTTATGATTATACAGTGGAAGTGAGAAATAGATTTAAGGGACTAGATCTGATAGATAGAGTGCCTGATGAACTATGGACTGAGGTTCATGACATTGTACAGGAGACAGAGAACAAGACCATCCCCAAGAAAAAGAAATGCAAAAAAGCAAAATAGCTGTCTGAGGAGGCCTTACAAATAGCTGTAAAAAGAAGAGAAATGAAAAGCAAAGGAGAAAAGGAAAGATATACCCATTTGAATGCAGAGTTCCAAAGAATAGCAAGGACAAATAAGAACGCCTTCATCAGCAACCAATGTAAAGATATAGAGGAAAATAATAAAATGGGAAAGACTAGAGATCTCTTCAAGAAAATTAGAGATACCAAGGGAACATTTCATGCAAAGATGGGCTCAATAAAGGGCAGAAATGGTATGGATCTAACAGAAGCAGAAGATATTAAGAAAAGGTGGCAAGAATACACAGAAGAACTGAATACACAGAAGAAGCTAAAAAGTTAACATATACAAAACAGAAACAGACCTAGACATAGAAAACATTTATGTTTATCAAAGGAATAAAGGAAGGAAGGCGAGACAGATTAGGAATGTGGGATTGACTGATCAAATCTATTCTACATAAAAAGGCTAAGCAATCAAGATTTATTTTATAACACAAGGAAACATATTCATTATCTCATAGTAACACATAATGGAAAATAATCTGAGAACATATAGTTGAATCACTTTGGAACTAATCTGAAACTAACATAATTTTGTAAATCAACTATAATTCAATAAAAAAATGTACAACATTATTCTAAGAACACCTACTTAAATTGATTGGTTTATCATTTTGTAAAATCTACTCATGGTCACAGTTAGATATATGACTCATAATGTGGTGTATGTTACATAAACCATGGATAGTTGTTAACAGGAAAATATTTCAGAATCTTCAATGGTGTAAAAGGGACCAAAACCTAGACCATGGTTTGAAATTACTGAGAATTATTATTATTTTTTTTTTCCTTTCAAGGATGACAATAAGTAGATAAACAATCCAAATACTATAGAAAGCAAAAATATGTGAAAAGAAGAATATTGACTATGCAATTACATTTTCTAAATGCAGAGAAAAATATGACAGGCTTTACTTTCCTAATTAGAAGAAGAAATGATAAAACTAAAATACATACAAACGAACCACAACTGTATTGAAAATTTGTTAATTTTCTAATTTTCAATATAATATTGATTGGGAAAAAAGACATTTTTGTAAATATGAATGGGACACAAAAACCTTAGAACAATGTTATATGTTTTATTAAAAATTATGAAAAGCAGTAGGCTTAGTATTAGAAACATAGTATAACTATTCAATTAAATATGGGTGACTTCACTACTCAGTAAGTATATCACATTTAAGGTATGTTGTCAATATCAAGGAATTAACTAGGAAGTAACTGCTTAAAAAGTACAATGCATTTGGGGAACATTCAAAGAATTTTTAGCACAATTGACTGAATTTATTTTATTTTTGTTTGTTTGTTTTACAGAATTTATTTTAACCACGATATGTTATTAAGAAAACTATAAAAGCTCCACTTTGGCGCTATCAGTTCAGTTCAGTTCAGTCGCTCAGTTGTGTCCGACTCTTTGTGACCCCATGAACCACAGCATGCCAGGGTTCCCTGTCCATCACCAACTTTTGGAATTTACGCAAACTCATGTGCATTGAGTTGGTGATGCCATCCAACTATATCATCCTCTGTCCTCTGCTTCTCTTCCTCCCCTCAATCTTTCCCAGCACCAGGGTCTTTTCAAACGAGTCAGCTCTTCACATCAGGCGGCCAAAGTGTTGGAGTTTCAGCTTCAACATCAGTCCTTCCGATGAACACCCACGTGATCTCCGTTAGGATGGACTGGTTGGATCTCCTTGCAGTCCAAGGGACTCTCAAGAGTCTTCTCCAACACCACAGTTCAAAAGCATCAATTCTTTGGGCTCAGGTTTCTTTACAGTCCAACTCTCACATCCATACATGACTACTGGAAAAAACATAGCCTTGACTAGACGGACTTTTGTTGGCAAAGTAATGTCTCTGCTTTTTCATATACTATCTAGATGGGTCATAACTTTCCTAGCAAGGAGTAAGTGTCTTAATTTCATGGCCGCAGTCACCATCTGCAGTGATTTTGGAGCCCAAACAAATAAAGTCAGCCACTATTTCCACTGTTTCCCCATCTATTCGCCATGAAGCGATGGGATTGGATGCCATTATCTTAGTTTTCCGAGTGCTGAGCCATAATCCAACTCTTTCACTTTCCTCCCTCTTTCACTTTCATCAAGAGGTTCTTTGGTTCTTCTTTTCTTTCTGCCTTAAGGGTGGTATCATATGCATTTCTGAGGTTACTGATATTTCTCCCAGCAATCTTGAATCCAGCTTGTGCTTCCTCCAGCCCAGCGTTTCTCATGATGTACTCTCCATATAAGTTAAATAAGCATGGGCACAATATACAGCCTTGATGTACTCCTTTTCCTATTTGGAACCACTCTGTTGTTTTCTGTCCAGTTTTAACTGTTGCATCTTGACCTGCATAAAGAGTTCTCAAGAGGCAGGTCAGGTCGTCTGGTATTCCCATCTCTTTCAGAATTTTCCACAGTTTATTGTGATCCACACAGTCAAAGGCTTTGGCATAGTCAATAAGGCAGAAATAGACGTTTTTCTGGAACTCTCTTGCTTTTTCGATGATCCAGCAGATGTTGGCAATTTGATTTCTGGTTCCTCTGCCTTTTTCTAAAACCAGCTTGAACATCTGGAAATTCATGGTTCATGTATTGCTGAAGCCTGGCTTGGAGAATTTTGAGCATTACTTTGCTAGCATGTGAGATGAGTGCAATTGCGCAGTAGTTTGAGCATTCTTTGGCATTGCCTTTCTTTGGGATTGGAATGAAAACTGACCTTTTCCAGTCCTGTGGTCACTGCTGAGTTTTCCAAATTTGCTGGCATATTGAATGCAGCACTTTCACAGCATCATCTTTTAGGATTTGAATTAGCTCAACTAGAATTCCATCAGCTACACTAGCTTTGTTTGTAGTGATGCTTCCTGAAGCCCACCTGACTCCACATTCCAGGATGTTTGATGCTAGGTGAGTCATCACACCATCGTGATTATCTGGGTCATGAAGATTTTTTTTTTTTATAGTTCTCCTGTGTATACTTGCCACCTTTTCTTAATATCTTCTGCTTCTGTTAGGTCCATACCATTTCTGCCCTTTATTGAGCCCATCTTTGCTTGAAATGTTCCCTTGGTGTTTCTAATTTTCTGGAAGAGATCTCTAGTCTTTCCCATTCTATTGTTTTCCTCTATTTCTTTGCTTGATCACTGAGGAAGTTCTTATCTGTGCTTGCTATTCTTTGGAACTCTGCATTCAAATGGGTATATCTTTCCTTTGCTCCTTTGCTTTTCACATTTCTTCTTTTCACAGCTATTTGTAAGGCCTCCTCAGACAGCTATTTTGCATTTCTTTTTCTTGGGGATGATCTTGCTCCCTGTCTCCTGTACAATGTCATGAACCTCTGTCCATAGTTCTTCAGGCACTCTGTCTATCAGAGTGTCCCTTACATCTATTTCCCACTTCCACTGTATAATCATAAGGGATTTGATTTAGGTCATACCTGAATGGTCCAGTGGTTTTCCCCACTTTCTTCAATTTAAGTCTGAATTTGGCAATAAGTATTTCATGATCTGAGCCACATTTCTCACATGCAGCTCCTGGTCATGCTTTGCTGACTGTATAAAGCTTTTCCATCTTTGGCTGCAAAGAATATAATTAATCTGATCAGTGTTGGGCATCTGGTGATGTCCAAGTGTATAGTCTTCTCCTGTGTTGTTGGAAGAGGGAGTTTGCTCTGCCCAGTGCATTCTCTTGGCAAAACTCTATTAGCTTTACCCTGCTTCATTCTGTACTCCAAGGCTGAATTTTTCTATTATTCCAGGTGTTTCTTGACTTCGTACGTTTGCATTCCATTTCCTATAATCAAAAGGACATCATTTTGGGGTGTTAGTTAGAAAAAGTCTTGCCAGTCTTCGTAGAACCCTCAACCTCAGCTTCTTCAGCACTATAGATATGTTCAAGTGAAGTTTTTTTTTTTTTTTTTGATGAAAGTCAGTGTCTGTGACAATCAAATATTCAAATAGAGTTGATTAGCATCTGGGAGTTATTACTATCAATTATTAGAGTGAAATGTTATTCTGTTTGTAAGAGGAATAGAGTTCATCCCACACATTTGTGTAAATGTCAAAGTTTCTTTGAGTAAATAACTGTGGTATTGAAAAGAAAACTCCATGGGATTTGGAAATTAAATGCATTTAACAGAATTTTTCTGTTTGGATCCATTCCCTACTGCTTGGCATGAGTCATGGTTAATGGATTAATCGTAGCCTTGAAATTAAGACAAAATCTTATCTAACCAGAAAGCTGATTTTCCTGCATGTTTCAATCCCAAAATTGCCTGCTTTGAAAAATCCAAAATGGGAGCTTATTAAGAAAATGATTATGGTTTATAATTTTAAGTTAATGTATATTTTATATCCACATTTTCCTATAGATAGATCACAATAATAATAATATATCATTTTGTAGATAAATTATATATAGACACAAATACACATTCACAGGTTAATAAAAACATGATATCCTTTTTTCATGCTTTCTCTATTCTTCACAGTAGATAATTCTACTCTTACTGATTCTAATTCATTCTCCCCACATTTGACTGTGAGCTATGACTAATACAAATCTTATAGTATCTGTTTCATCAATGATATCACACTGTTTTATGATAAAATGAAAGCTGGGCTCAGTTAACCATTTAACTACAAATAATTTCTTTCATTTATTTACACTTATATTTATCCTACATTTATGCTTACATTTATATTATTGTTTCACATTAGGAAATGGCAGCCCACTCCAGTGTTCTTGCCTGGAGAATCCCATGGACAGAGGAGCCTAGCAGGCTACAGTCCATGGGTCACAAACTGTCGGACAGGACTGAGCAACTAAACCACCTTCACCATATTATTATTTCACTTTATTTGATATTTTTATCTTTATTACTGGTTTTTGCTGTTTCCTCTTGAAAGATAGAAGAGGAAGCAGGATCAACGCCTACATTTTTTTCTCTCACTTTTCTGCAGGGTATTTCCCGCTTAGGTTCCACACTAAATATGGTCTCTATTTTAAATAATCTGATACCGCAATGCTATTTCTTCCTTCATCACTTTTTTTCATATTATAAAACATATTTTTCAATGTCTACCTAGATTTATGCTAGATATTACGCTTCTTGGTTATTTCTATTTGGGTCACACTATATGGCTCAGCTAATAAAGAATCCGCCTGCAATGAGGGAGACCTGGGTTCGATCCCTGGGTTGGGAAGATCCCCTGGTAGAAGGCATGGCAATCCACTCCAGTATTCTGGCCTGGAGAATTCCAGGGACTATACAGTCCATAGGGTCTCAAAGAGTCAGACACGACTGAGCGACTTTCACTTTCACTTTCATATTTCTAAACATTAACATAGTGCTTATTTTCAAAAAACATGTATGAAATGAAAAATGACTAAAGAAATAAAACAATTCTTAGAAGTCTCAGAAATGTCTATTCAGTTCTTATGTGAGATATCAAACTATGGCTAGGTAAAATAAAAGGTAACTAGATATTTTGGGGAAGGGTGGATTAGGTATATAAAAGTACCTAGGCTTATGATCACAGTACATCTATGTATTCTATTAAATAATGATACTGTTCAATGTTTAAAGCATTAATTTGACTATTTTAATTTCTCATGAAATGTTATTTCTTTTTACATGCAATTTTAGCTGACAGTATTTAAAGGAATGCACAGAGAAAAATTTTAAATGAGTCAATGTAGCAGCCCTGAAACAAACACAAATAAAATGAATGGCAAGAAGCTATTTGAAAAAATGGGCTAATGATTCTCTTAATTCAAATTCTATATTATCACTCTTACTAGGTATCATCAAAACTGAATATGTGTATATACATATATTTACACATACATATATGTATGCACACATGTGCCAGTGTATTTACATTTGTATATATTTTAGTTCTACAAACTCTTTAAAAAATTTATATTTGAAATTAACTTATTGTATGGTAACTTAAATTCATTATTCAAATACTAGTAATGCTATAAAAACAAATCTAGAAGCAAATTATAAATAATAATTTATCAAAGAAATGTTTCTTCCATTTGTATTTATTCTATTTATTTATATCACATAAGTATAAATTAACTTCACTGAGTGTATACAACTTCATTCACAATCTTTTAAACTAGATTTTCCTTTGATAAAATGAAGCTGCTGCTGCTGCTGCTAAGTCTCTTTAGTTGTGTCCAACTCTGTGTGACCCCATAGACAGCAGCCCACCAGGCTCCTCCATCCCTGGGATTCTCCAAGCAAGAATACTGGAGTGGGGTGCCCTTTTCTTCTCCAATGCATGAAAGTGAAACGTGAATGAGAAGTCGCTCAGTCGTGTCTGACTCTTAGCGACCCCATGGACTGCAGCCTACCAGGTTCTTCTGTTCATGGGATTTTCCAGGCAAGAGTACTGGAGTGGGGTGCCATTGCCTTCTCCGGATAAAATGAAGCTAGCAATCACTATTTGCATAAGAAGACTCCATAAAATTAAAAACAAAGACATGAAGAAAATAAATCATTTAATTTAAATTAAATCATTTCATCTTAAGGACAAAATAAATTGAGACATATTAAGATTCAATTGTGTTGATAACTCATATTAAAATGACTGGTTAAATTGCTTAAAGATGTATAAACCATGAGAGATAAGAAAGACTTCTTAAGTGAACAATGCAAATTAATAGAGGAAATCAATAGAATGGGAAGCACTAGAGATCTCTTGAAGAAAATTGGAAACATCAAGGGAACATTTAATGCAAATTGGGCACAATAAAGGACAGAAATGGCAAGTACCTAATAGAAGCAGAAGCGATTAAGAAGACATAGCAAGAATATATAGAAGGACTATACAGAAAAAGGTCTAAATGACTGGGATAACCGTGATGGTGTGGCCACTCACACAGAGCCAGACATCCTGGAGAGTGAAGTCAAGTGGGCCTTAGGAAGGATTACTATGAACAAAACTAGTGGAGATGATAGAATTCCAGCTGGCTATTTCAAATCCTAAAAGATGATGCTTTTTAAGTGCTGAACTCAATATGCTAGCAAATTTGGAAAATTCAATAGTGGCCACAGGACTGGAAATGGTCAGTTTTCATTCCAATATCAAAGAAGGGCAATGCCAAAGAATGTTCAAATTACTGCACAATTGCACTCATTTCACACACTAACAATGGAAGGCTAAAAATCCTTCAAGTTAGGCTTCAACATTATGTGTGAACTTCCAGATGTACAAGGTGGATTTAGAAAAGGCAGATGAACAAGACATCAAATTGCCTACATCTGTTGGATCATAGGAAAAGCAAGGGAATTCCAGGAAAACATCTACTTTTGCTACATTGACTATGTTAAAACCTTTCACTGTGGATCACAACAAACTGGAAAATCCTTAAAGAGATGAGAATATCAGACCACCTGACCAGCCTCCTGAGAAACCTGTGTTCAGATTGAGAAGCAAGAGTTAGAATCCTACAAGGAATAATGCACTGGTTCAAAATTGGGAAAGGAGTACTCCAAGGATGTACACTGCCACCCTACTTATTTAACTTTTATGCAGAGTACATCATGCAAAATGCCAGGGTTATTGAAGCACAAGCTGAAATCAAGATTGCCAGAAGAGGTATCAACAACCTCAGAGATGCAGTTGATACACTCTAATAGCAGAAAATGAAGAGGAACTAAAGAACCTCTTGATTACAACAAAAAAGGGGAATGAAAAGGCTGGCTTAAAACTCAGCATTCGAAAAGCTAAGATCATGACATTTGGTCCCATCATTTCATGGCAAATAGTGTTACTCAATTATTTCTGACTCTTTATGACCCCCTGGACTACTATAGCCCACTAGGCTCCTCTGTTTATGGAATTCTCCAGGCAAGAATACTGGAGTGGATTGGCATTTCCTTCTCTGGGGGATCTTCCTAACCCAAGGAGTGAACACAGGTCTCCCACACTGCAGGCAGATTCATTAATGTCTGAGCCACCAGTGGAATCAGTGACAGATTTTATTTTCTTGGGTTCCAAAATCACTGTGAATGATGACTGCAGCCATGAATATAAAAGACACTCTCTCCTTGAAAGAAAAGCTAGGACAAACCAAGACAGCATATTAAAAAGCATAGACATCACTTTGCCAACAGAAGTCTAGGTAGTAAAAGCTATGGTTTTTTCAGTAGTCATGTACATGTGAGATTTGGACCATAAAGAAGGCTGAATGCCAAAGAATTGATGCTTTCTTATGTGGTGTTGTAATCAAGACTGCTGGGATAAATACCAATTGCCTTAGATATGTAGATGATACCTCCCTTATGACAGAAAGTGAAAAGGAACTAAAAATCCTCTTGATGAAAGTGAAAGAGGAGAGTGAAAAAGCTGGCTTAAAACTCAACATTCAAAAAACTAAGATCATGGCATCTGGCCCCATCACTTCATGGAAAATAGATGGGGAAACAATGGAAACAATGGCTGACTTTATTTTGGGGGGGCTCCAAAATCACTGTAGATGGTGAGTAAAGCCATAAAATTAAAATACATTTGTTCCTTGGAAGAAAAGCTATAATCAACTTGGACAGCAAATTAAAAAGCAGAGACATTACTTTACCAATAATGGTCTGTCTATTCAAAGCTATGTTTTTTCCAGTAGTCATGTATGGATGTGAGATTTGGACTATAGAGAAAGCTGAGCACAGAAGAATTGATGCTTTTGAACTGTGGTGTTGGAGAAGACTCTTGAGAGTCCCTTGGTCTGCAAGGAGATCCAACTAGTCAATCCTAAAGGAAACCAGTCCTGAATATTCATTGGAAGGACTGATGCTGTAGCTGAAACTCCAATACTTTGGCTACCTGATGCAAAGAACGGACTCATTGGAAAAAACTCTGATGTTGGGAAAGACTGAAGGTAGTAGGAGAAGGGGATGAAAGAGGATGAGATGATTGGATGACCTTACCGACTTGATGGACATGAGTTAGAGCAGTTCTGGAGTTAGTGATGGACAGGGAAGCCTGGCATGCTGTAGTCTATGGGGTCGCAGGGAGTCAGACATGACTGAGTGACTGAACTGAACTGAACTATGTGGTGCTGGAGAAAATTCTTGTGGGTACCTTGGACAGCCAGGAGATAAATCAGTCAATCCTAAAGGAAATCAACCCTGAATGTTTAATGGAAGGATTGATGCTGAAGCTCTAATAGTTTGACCACCTGATGCAAAGAGCTGACTCATTGGAAGAGACCCTGATGCTAAGGAAGACTGAAGGCATGAGAGGATGGGGAGGACAGAGGATGAGATGGTTTGATGGCATCACTAACTCAATGGATATGAGTTTGAGCAAACTCCAGGAGATAATGAAAGTTAGGGAAGCCTGCCATGCTGCAGTTCAGAGAGTCACAAAGAATCAGACAGGACACGGCAACTGAACAACAGAAATAACAACAACACAGCAGCTCCTGGCTAAATAAATATAATTCAGTGAAAAAAAAAAATTGAAATGTTTTAGTTTAATCTAATGAGAACTTCATGTTTCTTTCTGAAGCTGAAGTTAAATTTCCCAAGTGAATAATTTAAATGGCATTTAACAAAGGATAAGTACACATTTATTACAATATTTTAGTGGCTTAAATAAGTTAATTCATACAAATATACATAATAAAAATTAAAAATAACAAAATTTTTATTTTGCAAACGATATCATAAACAATGATAGGCCTAAAATACACTAATAAAGCATTTGAAAGATCAAGAACTATCTCTACAATTATTCTGAGCCTTCCATATTGAGAAATATATAAATAAAATAATAGATAATTCATAGAATTTCAATCCAATTACAAAAGAAAATGGAAAAATGCTAATATACTTAGCATGTAAAATAAATACAATAAGGTAGATTTTATTCATCTCAGGTTTATATGTATTTTTTTATTTTACAAAAGAGTTATAAAATCTACTAGTTGGAGGGATAAAGCAAAATGGATACTAGTGTAGTAGTTGCAAAAGTATGAAATATTATATCGCTTTTGTTCATTCAAGAAATATGTAGTAAACATAATAAATTGTAAGCATACTTCTAAGCATTTATGATGCAATGCTAAACAGTTACAGAAAATTCCAGATCCTCTACTGTATGCACACAATATATTGTCAAACAGCAATGACACTCCTGTGCATCTTACATCCTAGTCTAGTTTTTAACCTGAGAATATCAATAAAAACTAAATAACCATATGCATTTCAACACAGAAACTTCAAACCTGATTTTTCAATTCATATAAATAAAAGTAAAAATTATTAAAATTTAAACATTTTAGAATATAATTTTAACAAGGGTAAAAAAGATATTAAAAACCAGTGAATGTCAGCTTTCAATGAATTACAGGCTTAATTATGTGTATTCATGAGAATATTATGAAGTTGTTAAAATAAGGTATAAGACCTATTCCAGATGACCTAGAGAAGTGTCTCGAAGTTATTTTTGAGTGAAAAGAGAGTAGCAAAACATAAATAACAAAATCTTATTTTTGTACAGCTGAAAAAGTAATGTATATATGGTTGTATATAATATAAATCTCTGCAGAGTTATCACTCAAAGAAGAGCATAGAGTGAATATATCTTATCTCTAAATACTACTGGGGAAATAAGGCAGCAGAATGGCTAGGAGGAAACAAACAAAAAGGGGACATTTAAAAAGTTTAAAATACTTTGACTTTATGTAATATATGCATGTTTTTCTACATAAATTCAAATAAAAGAAACACTTATGATAATAGCCACTAGTTATTATTTTTTCATTATTTCCCTGGTAGCACGATACCAAATTCTGCTCAGTCTTCACTCAAGTTCCACCAAAGCATGCCATTATTATCCTCATGTAACAACTGAAGAAACCAAGTTGGTTAAATCACTTCATTCACTTATTCCAGTTCAAACAGCTAGAAAGTGGTGGAGCTATTGCCTTTCACAATGTTGTACTGATGTTTCAGAATATGAGATAACTTGGTAAATGCCAAGGTGGAAATGATTTTGCAACAATAGTGAATGTGAGTTGCAACTGTTTTTTTTTAATCTCTCCCAAAAGAAAAGCAATCGTTTTTGGAAGAATTTAAATATGTATAAGTCTGCTGTGCAAGTTATCTCAATTACATTAAAAGTTTGTAGCTGTGTGATGTTATATTACACAGTATGAGAATATAGAACAATTGCTTGTGATTGTTTATGCAAAATCAGTGGACTTTGAATTACTGGTAGAAGACAAGATGTATTATTTGTAGTGTTATCTCCATATTATAAAGTTGATTTCTCATTGATGCCATTTTAGAAGAGCAAGATGTCCTCCAGTCATGTTCCTTACTGCTTATGACAGCAAGCCACATTCTTATTTTTGAGAAACTTAAAGGCATTGAACTTTATAAAACTATCTCTACCTTTTAACTATACTTTCCCTATCCCATTTTGTTCCCATGACAGTCTAATGTCTTCAGCATTCAGCTGAGCATTGCATTGCCCAAGGGAAAACTAGTCACGCAATGACTGCAAATTGCTTATATGCTTTTCTTGGAGGGTGAGTCTTCAGGCTTCTCCTTGAATTGTGATAACAGAAAAATTAAGATTGCTTGATTTATTAGCAAACAATTGATGTGAAGTCTAACTTATGACTAAAAATATCAGTAATAAGTACTCCCTTTATGTATTGTGATTAAAAACAAAATTCTTCAGAAATCTGTATCCATTTATTTAGAAGAATAGAATATGATTCTAATTTTCTGGAGATTTTCAAGAACAAGAAATTTCATATTTGTTTTTTGTAACAGATAGGTATCTGATGAGATGACCACAAAAGGTCCATTTCAGATACACAACTTGGTAAAGATTTACTAGAAGGCAGAATTTATTAAATATGCTTTAAAAAGCCCATTTTTATAACCTTGCTTTATATTCCTGTTCAGTTCAGTTCAGTTTAGTTGCTCAGTTGTGTCCAACTCTTTGCGACCCCATGAATCACATCACGCCAGGCCTCCCTGTCCATCACCAACTCCCGGAGTTCACTCAGACTCACGTCCATAGAGTCGGTAATGCCATCCAGCCATCTCATCCTCTGTCATCCCCTTTTCCTCCTGCCCCCAATCCCTCCCAGCATCAGAGTCTTTTCCAATGAGTCAACTCTTCGCATGAGGTGGCCAAAGTTCTAGAGTTTCAGCTTTAGCATCATTCCTTCCAAAGAACACCCAGGGCCGATCTCCTTTAGAATGGACTGGTATGGAGAAGGACATGGCAACCCACTCCAGTATTCTTGCCTGGAGAATCCTGGGGACAGAGGAGCCTGGTGGGCTACAGTCCATGGGGTCGCAAAGAGTCGGACACGACTGAGCGACTCAACTCAAACTTATAATGAGGGACTTCCTCATTGTCAGTTTAAGTGGTCCAGTGGTTAAGAACCGCCTTTCAATGCAGGGGATTCAGGTGCTGTCCCTGGCCAGGGAACTAAGAACCCACAAGCAGTGCAGCGGCTGCCCCCCCAGAAAAAAAGGGGAGGGAGGGGCAATTAGGTGTGTGGGCTATATGGAAACTGTCTGTATCAACTTTGCAAATTTTCTGTAAATCTAAAACTATTCTCAAATAAAAGGATTCTTTGGTTAAAAAAAAAAATGGAATGGTAGTATCTTCATGATATTATCATATTCAAAATTGTCCAAATCATAATTTTCAAGCACAACTAGCGAATATAAATTTTTCTAGATGTCAATAAGTTAATCATATATGTAAAGTAATCATTTATAGGCCAAGGGAACTTGGACTAATAATTTTGAGAGTATTGTTACCCTACTAAGATGCATAAGTGGTTTGAGTTTTATCTGTAAAGTATGCTGAACAATATATGAAAAATATTGTCATTTATATGTGCTGCTTCTGTGGAAGATCTGCTTATCTAAGTCATCAATGGCTATTCAGATACTAGCTTATTCTTACTTTAGTTGGTATCCCTTTCTAAAAATCATGTTAAAAAACAACTTTAAAACCTCGAATAGCCAAAGCGATCTTGAGAAAGAAGAATGGAACTGGAGGAATCAACCTACCTGACTTCAGGCTCTACTACAAAGCCACAGTTATCAAGACAGAAATGGTACTGGCACAAAGACAGAAATATAGATCAATGGAATAAAATAGAAAGCCCAGAGATAAATCCACGCACATATGGACACCTTATCTTTGACAAAGGAGGCAAGAATATACAGTGGATTAAAGACAATCTCTTTAACAAGTGGTGCTGGGAAATCTGGTCAACCACTTGTAAAAGAATGAAACTAGACCACTTTCTAACACCATACACCAAAATAAACTCAAAATGGATTAAAGATCTAAACGTAAGACCAGAAACTGTAAAACTCCTAGAGGAGAACATAGGCAAAACACTCTCTGACATACATCACAGCAGGATCCTCTATGACCCACCTCCCAGAATATTGGAAATAAAATCAAAAATAAACAAATGGGACCTAATTAACCTTAAAAGCTTCTGCACATCAAAGGAAACTATTAGCAAGGTGAAAAGACAGCCTTCAGAATGGGAGAAAATAATAGCAAATGAAGCAACTGACAAACAACTAATCTCAAAAATATACAAGCAACTCCTACAGCTCAACTCCAGAAAAATAAACGACCCAATCAAAAAATGGCCCAAAGAACTAAATAGACATTTCTCCAAAGAAGACATACAGAGGGCTAACAAACACATGAAAAGATGCTCAACATCACTCATTATCAGAGAAATGCAAATCAAAACCACTATGAGGTACCATTTCATGCCAGTCAGAATGGCTGCGATCCAAAAGTCTACAAATAATAAATGCTGGAGAGGGTGTGGAGAAAAGGGAACCCTCTTACACTGTTGGTGGGAATGCAAACTAGTACAGCCACTATGGAGAACAGTGTGGAGATTCCTTAAAAAACTGGAAAAAGAACTGCCTTATGATCCAGCAATCCCACTGCTGGGCATACACACTGAGGAAACCAGAAGAGAAAGAGACACCTGTACCCCAATGTTCATCGCAGCACTGTTTATAATAGCCAGGACATGGAAGCAACCTAGATGCCCATCAGCAGATGAATGGATAAGAAAGCAGTGGTACATATACACAATGGAGTATTACTCAGCCATTAAAAAAAAATACATTTGAATCAGTTCTAATGAGGTGGATGAAACTGGAGCCTATTATACAGAGTGAAGTAAGCCAGAAGGAAAAACATAAACACAGTATACTAATGCATATATATGGAATTTAGAAAGATGGTAACAATAACCCAGTGTACGAGACAGCAAAAGAGACACTGATGTATAGAACAGTCTTATGGACTCTATGGGAGAGGGAGAGGGTGGGAAGATTTGGGAGAATGACATTGAAACATGTAAAATATCACATAAGAAAAGAGTTGCCAGTCCAGGTTCGATAAACGATACTGGATGCTTGGGGCTAGTGCACTAGGACGACCCAGAGGGATGGTATGGGGAGGGAGTCGAGTTCAGGATGGGGAACACATGTATACCTGTGGCGGATTCATTTTGATATTTGGCAAAACTAATATAATTATGTAAAGTTTAAAAATAAAATTAAAAGAAAAAAACCTTACTAAACATCTGAAAACCTGATTAAAATTTCTCCACTATTAAAAGAATAATAGTCATATTCTCCTCTCATTTTTTACAGCAATATTAAGAATAGAATAAAACAGTAAAACACTTTCAGATCCAAAGATAAAGCATAGCAAAATTATTGAAAATTACTATTATGGGTATTTTTATCTAAAGGCATGCATCTTAAGGAAATGATGTTAGAAGTTCAGAAAATATATGCTACAAGTCAAGAAAATGTTCTTTTGTTTCTGAAAAAAAACCCATTTATTTATGACTTAGCAACTTGGAGAAATACTTTGTAAGGGAATTCATTTAGTTATGTGAACCCTAGACCTCAATTTTCACAGGTAAATAGTAAAGCAGTTTGACTAATCTTCTAAAGCCAATCCACTTATATTTGACATGGCAATGCTTGTTAGGAAACATTTCATGGGCCAAACTCTGTATAGTAGAGCTATTTATGTTTTTCTCTCCAGTGAAATGTGAAACTAGTGATATTAAGTAACCAAAGACATATTTTCAGTAGAAGGAACAAATGTATATATTTAACAGCATCATTATAAAGAAATAGTTTTGTAATATGTTGAAGAACAGGATGCATTCTATACATACCTGGAAGATCATCAAGAACTACAGAAATAAATGCCATTTCTCTTTCATTTGTAGTAGTACAAGAAAATATAAATAAATCTGTATACACCTACTGGATAAACCTACATTTAAAAATGTTCAGAGAGTATGGCCTCAAAATCCTTCCTTAGGTGGGATGATTTCAAAACAAAAAATAAAATAATTTTATTGTTTCCCTTTTCTTCATTGTTTATCATAGAGTATTTGGCAAAATCTTTGCTAGCACTGCCATTTATACATTGACATTACATGAAGCAAATAGCTTGGATTAAAGTGAAAATTCTTCTTTCATGCTGTTCTGAAAATAACCCAACTGACTTGAAACTATGTGTCTCAAAGCTGGCATGACTGAATGATTCAACATGATACATTATAGTGGTAAAATCAGATAGAAAACTTTTGAAATGTAGTTTATAAATAAAAACTTTGAATATTTTAAAGTATACTAAAATGCTAGTTCTTTTAAAAATTAGTTGAATGAAAAGTTTGTTTAAAAATTTACATTTAATAATGTGTGTATTTTACATTTCTGTGCTTTAAAAGAGGTTAATAGCAACTTTGAAAAAATGGATCATTAAATTTTCCATTTAAGAGATAAAAATGTGGTATCCAGATATAGATATACTAAAAAGTCTTCAAATTTAATAAAATACCATCAGAGTTTTGTAGCCCAAAGTATCATAATGATTGATGTACAGAATAAGTTTTTCCAAAATACTGTTCATCAATGAATGACTATTTTAGACTTTCTTACTACATTTAGACATACTCTATATCTTATTACATATAGAAATATGACTTTAGTCTAATCACAAATGTACAGGGAAGTACACGTCTTTACAATGGGATCTTGCAACATTTTAAAAGCACCTTTTTACCTCTAATGCTGAGATGGTAAAGACTCTGCAATGCAGGAGACCTGGGTTCAATCCCTGGGTTGGGAAGATCCCCAAAGAAGGGAATAGCAACCCACTCCAGTATTCTTGCTTGGAAAATCCCATGGACAGAGGAGCCTGGCAGGCAACAGTCCATGGGGTTGCAAAAACAAAGACACAGCTGAATGACTCTCTCTCTCTCTCTCACACACACACACACAGAGTTGTATGCTGGCAGTTGTACAAGGGCATTTTCCACTCCCGTAGTAACAAGGTCAAATGGTGGTGAGGTCCTTGGTGAAGTTTCCAAACACATGAAGTGGGGATGTTAGAAAACAAGCACTCCTGGCACCATGAGCCCTCTGGATTTAGTGTCTTAGCTTGATGTTCTACATATTTATCCTTCTTTCTAATCCTCAGTCTCTGAAAGTTAGACTGCTGCTGCTGCTAAGTCACTTCAGTTGTGTCTGACTCTGTGCAACCCCATAGACGGCAGCCCACCAGGCTCCCCCGTCCACGGGATTCTCCAGGCAAGAACACTGGAGTGGGTTGCCATTTCCTCCTCCAATGCATGAAAGTGAAAAGTCAAAGTGAAGTCGCTCAGTCGTGTCCGACTCCTAGCGACCCCATGGACTGCAGCCTACCAGGCTCCTCCGTCCATGGAATTTTCCAAGCAAGAGTACTGGAGTGGGGTGCCATTGCCTTCTCCTAGATAACTGTAAATAACTTCATCTAATACAGCAAAGAAAAATTAAAAAAAAAACTAAATTGTGTTTTTATATTCAAAATATTCAGTTCAGTTCAGTTGCTCAGTCATGTCCGACTCTTTGTGACCTCATGAACTGCAGCACACCAGGCCTCTGTGTCCATCACCAACTCCCAGAGTTTACCCAAACTGATGTCCATTGAGTCGGTGATGCCATCCAACCATCTCATCCTCTGTCATCCCTTCTCCACCTGCCCTCAATGTTTCCCAGAATCAGGGTCTTTTCAAAAGAGTCAGTTCTTTGCATCAGGTAGCCAAAGATTGGAGCTTCAACATCAGTCCTTCCAATGAACACCCAGGACTGATCTCCTTTAGGATAGACTGGTTGGATCTCCTTGCTGGCCAAGGGACTCTCAAGAGTATTCTCCAACACCAGAGTTCAAAAGCATCAATTCTTCTGCGCTCATCTTTCTTTATAGTCCAACTCTCACATCCATACATGACTACTGGAAAAACCATGACCTTGACTAAATGGACCTTTCTTGGCAATTCAAAGTATATTCAAGGTCATAATCCAATCTATTGTATTTTCATTTGTGTGTTTTCTTATATATATTATTTCAAAATGCTATACATAATCAGAACTTCCCTTGATTCTGGATCATATTATCAATGAGATTGCATTTCCTTTTGCTAGCTTTATTTTTGTAAAACTTTTTTTCTGACCATTTTGTGAAATCAATATCCAGCATTTATTTATTTATACTAAATAAAAAAGCATTATGAATAACATGACATAGGTAATTAAAAATTTTGAACTCTAAATGGTCACATTATTACACTATTAGGTTTTCTATAAGTGACAATTCATTTTTTAAAATATTGAAATTTAAAATATTGAAAAAAATATTATGAAATTAAGTAATTTCTAAAACATGATGAACATTTAGAAAAATGAGTAAGAGGGATAGAGAATATTGAAATATAAAGTATTTTTAAAACAATAATTATTCATACACCTATGGTCAGTTAATCTAAGACAAAGGAGGTACATATATACAATGGATAAAAGTAACTTTTACAAGTGGTATAGAGAAAGCTGGACATCTAAGTATAAATCAATGAAATTAGAACATTTCTTCATGCCATACTCAAAAATAAACTAAGGATGGTTTAAAGACCTAAATGTAAGACATGACACCATAAAACTCCTAGAAGACACAGACAAAACATTGTTGGACATAAATCATAGCAATATTTTCTTAGATCAAGTTCCAAAGGTAAAATAAATAAAAACATAAATGTTTAAAATGTGAACTAGTCAAACTTAAAGTTTTCTGCACAACAAAGAAAACCATAATCAAAATTAAAAGATAACCTATGGAATGCATACAAGGGCTTCCCTCATAGCTCAGTTGGTAAAGAATCTGCCTGCAATGCAAGAAACCGGGGTTCAATTCCTGGGTTAGGAAGATCCCCTGGAGGAGGAAATGGCAACCCGCTTCAGTAATCTTGCCTGGAGAATCCCATGGACAGAGGGGCCTGGCAGGCTACAGTCCATGGGATCCACAAGAGTCAGGCATGACTCAGCAACTAAACCAACCAACCAAAAGACCAACAAAGGCTTAATTTCCAAAATATATAAACAGCTAACTAATATAACTCAACATCAAAAAATAAACAGTGCATTCAAAATAATAGGCATAAGAGCTAAAGAGATACTTGTCCAAAGAAGACAAACAGATGGTCAACAAGCATCTTGCTCCATCCATATCACTAATTATTTAGTTCAGTTCAGTCACTCAGTTGTGTCTGACTCTTTGTGACCCTATGAACCGCAGCATACCAGGCCTCCCTGTCCATCACCAACTCCCAGAGTCCACCCAAACTCATGTCATTGAGTCGGTGATGCCATCCAGCCATCTCATCCTCTGTCATCCCCTTCTCTTCCTGCCCTCAATCTTTTTTGCAGCATCAGGGTCTTTTCAAAAGAGTCAGCTCTTCGCATCAGGTGGCCAAAGTATTGGAGCTTTAGCTTCAACATCAGTCCTTCCAATGAACACCCAGGACTCCTTTAGGATGGACTGCTTGGATCTCCTTGCAGTCCAAGAGACTCTAATCATTCACTAATTACTAATTAATAAATAATTCACTAATTATTAGAGAAATGCAAATCAAAACCACAGTGAGGTATCATCTTACACTTAGAATAGCTATTATCAAAAAGTCTACAAATAATTTAAATACTGGAAAAAATGTGGAGAAAAGGGAACCCTCCTACAGTGTTAGTGGGAAGGCAGATTGGTGGAATCACTATGAAAAACAGTATAGAGGTTATTTAGAAAACTAAATATAGCCCTTTCATATGATCCAGCAATCCCAATCCTGGGTATATATCTGAAAAGACAAAATCACTAATTCAAAAAGACACATGGACTCAAATTTTCACAGTAGCCCAATTTGCAATAGCCAAAACACAGATACAACAGAAGTGTCCATCAACAGACAACTGGCTGAAGAAGATGCATATATATACATACACAATGGAATATCACTCAGCCATAAAATAAAATGATATATTGCCATTTCCAGGAACATGAATGAACCCAGAGAATATCTTACTTAGTGAGGTGAGTTGGACAGAGAAAGACAAATATTATATGATATTTCTTATATGTGAAATCTAAAAAATAATGCAAATGAATGAATACACAAAACAGAAGCCGACTCACAGACACAGAAAACAAACTCTTCATTACCAAAGGGGAAACTGAGGGGAGGGGAGGGATAAATTAAGAGTATGCGATTAACAGATAAAAACTACTCTAGATAAAATAGATAAGAAACAAGGTGTTACTGCATAGCACAGGAAACTATATTCAATCTTTTGTAATAGCCTATAATGGAAAACAATCTGAAAGGAAACTTATATAACTGAATCCTTTGCTGTACCTGAAACTAACACAACATTGTAAATCAACTATACATCAATACAAAAAAAAAGAAAATGCAAGTCATCTTTGTGAGTGAATAACTCCTTTGTATGGAAAAACTTCATTAAAATATTTTCATAAAAAAAAAAGAAAGAAAAACAGAATTATTGAGTGAGTATCAAATTGTCCAGATATTTCATCTAAATATGGCATAATAGAGTCCCAGTCAAGTTTTCTGACCCTAGATCCTTTATCTGACTTGAAAGAGATAAGCAATTTCATATGTTGGCTGCTGCCAAATTTTTGAAGAATTGTTGAAAAACTACAACATGCAAGACTATCCAAGGTGCTTCACTGAGTTTATTTATGTATTTTTGCTGTTATTATATTTTTCAAAATGCTTAAAAATTAGATTAAAACAATAATTGAAAACATCATATCTTGCCTTTCCAAGTAATGGACATGTATTCACTCATGGAAAGCATTGCCAACATCATTCCTAATATCTAACCTTAAAATGTAGGTCTGTCAGTTTAGAATCTTCATTTCCCTTGTCCAGAAATAACTGATTAGGCATCCACAAAAAAATTCACATCAACTCCAGACAACTTTGGCAGAAATAGAATAAGACAGAAAATTATTATGTAGCCAACATGATTGCCAAGAAGGCCAGAAGACCAAGCTTGAGTAAAAATAGAAATTAATACAAGCTAGATACAGTGGAAACATACAAAGTCATCTAATCCTAGGATAGCTATTATGATTGCCATAGAATTTTCTATGTAACCCTTGCTGCTGCACAGCTGGATTCTCAATTCTGATATTACTGTTATGGACAACTTTTAGCCATCTGACATCAGGATGGCTTTCCCTTCTCTGGACCTCCTATCTCCATTTTAGGCAGGACAGAAGACTGAGGACATATATTCTATTATCTCCCAATAATGAATCAGTGCTGTAGCTCTTTCCATCAAAAGATATAATACATTTTTTCATCCTTGATCTTGGTCAGGTTTTGGTATACATTACGAGAAACAGAGCATCAAAAATGTCTCCAGGAATAAAAGAGATATACAGGCTGCAGTTTGTTTCATACACACCTTATATTAAATAAGAATACAGAAAGGATAAAAATCTGAAATGGGAAGGAAATAATGGAGAAAAAATAAAACAAAAATGAAATGTCAATTACACAAAGTAGAAACAGTTCTAACATTACTGTGTGGTATAATTAAAATAGTCCAATACTTTAAAGAATAAATCTTTCTTATATGTTTTTTAAAGTATTTTCATGGATTAAAAAATTATCAAATTCTGTTTTTCTACTTTTTGAAATCTGATGGGAATGAGATGATAAGTCTTGCTTTGGATAAAATTTTACTAGAATATTGACTGCTAACAGTAAACTTATGTGACAAGAACCAAAGTGCCATAGAAGTTTAGAGTGCAAAAGTTTCATGAGGGAAAGAATATGGTGTCAACCTATTCCTAAATCAATTAACATTTTTTCTATAGATTGCAATGCATTATCCACATACCTAATCATTATGCTCCAGTAAAGTTAACTTGGAAATACTAAAAGAATTTTAATATTTGTTTTCTAATTAGGAAATGATCTTTTTCAATTAACATCCACTAAAAGCTTTTAAATAAAATATACTCACTGATACTCTCAGAACTATCATTAACTGGAAAGCTTTTTACTGCATTGCTTTATATTCAGCTTTCCAAATTACTCATAAGGTTTCCTTCTTCTCTTGGATGTTTTATAAATTCTGCCCACATTCCCAGAGCTGTAAAGGGGAATCAAAGGGCTTTATCACTTGTTAAGGAGATCCTTTTCCAGTTAAACTATTCCTTGCAACCAATCAATTTGTCAGATCAGAGGCCTATCTTTTGTGAGAGTTCCTCTGAACTAAAGCTGACAGGGTTAGGCCAGGGTCAGTTGTCTGATAAATCAAAGCAAAAGACAACTTAAAGCACTACAGTAGAGAGGGTTAGGGATTAGCACAGATGGAATTATGGGGAAATTGACATTGATAAAAAACATATTTGTAAGAGCTAGCTCACAAGACGTTTTTAAAGCTCTCTTATTCCCTGCCCTCTCAAATGACATTTAGATTAATTAGAAAAGTTAGAAAAGAAAGAGACTCATAAGCCATTTATCTACCAAATGGTAAGATTAAAAAAATTAAATCTTGATGGTCCTCAATAAAGAAGCTTAACAAAGATTAAGGGTTATCAATCTTTGCTGTAAGCTATCAAAACTGACTGACCTTAAATTGTAGAGAAATGAGATGCAGTATCACAGAAAGTATATTGAAAGTACATGTTCCAAAGCTACAAAATTTAGATATTTATTTACTCAAAGTTTACAAATTTATAATTTAAAAAAACATTTTCAAAATATCATACTTATCAGAAGCAAACTTATTCCTATAAGATGTTGTTCATAATTACATTATACTTAAAGCTTAATTTATGTAGAAAATCTTTCTGTGATTGAGTCTGAAAAATTCAAAGGTTGTAGTCAATAAATTAAAGTAGCTTATGTTTCTAAGTTTCAGGATCAACCACACAATTTTCTCAATTTATGAGTACTTTATATGCATGAGATATTGTGTACTATATCTTATTGGTGTGTCATGTTGTATAAAAGTGAAAAAGTAATGATTGGATATTTTTCTAACAGATAAATATAGTAATCATTCCATATGGCTCAAACAGAGAATATTGGTAGATTGGTAGTAATGGCAGATTATCAATCATCTAAATAATTGTCACAAACTTTACCAAAAAATAAGAATTATTGGCTAGGGATCTGGAAAGTCGTGCATTTATGTATTTCTCAAAATAAAAGTAGCAAAAGGGTTCTTTTCTCTGCCTCTTGTACATCATAAGCAGACACCAAATTCAATGTAGATTTTTTTTTTCTCACACTGAGAAAAATGTTCACCATCAGTTCAGTTCAGTTCAGATCACTTGCTCAGTCATGTCTGACTCTTTGCAACCTCATGAACTGCAGCACGCCAGGCCTCCCTGTCCATCGCCAACTCCCGGAGTTCACCCAGACTCACGTCCATCGAGTCAGTGATGCCATCCAGCCATCTCATCCTCTGCCGTCCCCTTCTCCTCCTGCCCCCAATCCCTCCCAGCATCAGAGTCTTTTCCAATGAGTCAGCTCTTCACATGAGGTGGCCAAAGTACTGGAGTTTCAGCTTTAGCATCATTCCTTCCAAAGAAATCCCAGGCCTGATCTCCTTCAGAATGGGCTGGTTGGATCTCCTTGCAGTCCAAGGGACTCTCAAGAGTCTTCTCCAACACCACAGTTCAAAAGCATCAATTCTTCGGCCCTCAGCCTTCTTCACAGTCCAACTCTCACATCCATACATGACCACAGGAAAAACCATAGCCTTGACCAGACGGAACTTTGTTGGCAAAGTAATGTCTCTGCTTTTGAATATGCTATCTAGGTTGGTCATAACTTTCCTTCCAAGGAGTAAGCGTCTTTTAATTTCATGGCTGCAATCACCATCTGCAGTGATTTTGGAGCCCAGAAAAATAAAGTCTGACACTGTTTCCACTGTTTCCCCATCTATTTCCCATGAAGTGGTGGGACTGGATTCCATGATCTTCGTTTTCTGAATGTTGAGCTTTAAGCCAACTTTTTCACTCTCCACTTTCACTTTCATCAAGAGGCTTTTGAGTTCCTCTTCACTTTCTGCCATAAGGGTGGTGTCATCTGCATATCTGAGGTTATTGATATTTCTCCCAGCAATCTTGATAGCAGCCATATCCATGGGAAATATAGTATTAGAAAGTTCAACTTTCCTTTACTTTCTTTTGAAGCATGTCAAGCTAAACTTTACATTTGCAAATATTGTCTACTTACAGATATAAAACAAAATTAAAATTGATTTTTCTTCTTAGGTGATAGTTTAAAATGTTTGATAGTTTTATTTTCCAATCCAAATATGTCTTATATACTATACCAGATTGTAATGGAACAATAGCAAACACATGTTAAAAAATTAAGTTCACAAAGTCCATATTTTGATTTTAATCCAGATATCAATATTATGTACAGAACTCTCCTAAATGTTATGAGTTCAGTAAAGCAAACCAGAAACATGAATTTCATTCAAAATAGTAATTTCAAAAAGCATTGTTGGTTGTTACTAGTGTATAGTGTAAAGTAACTATGAAAAGTGAAAGTGAAGTCAGTCAGTCATGTCCAACTCTTTGTGACCCCATGGACTGTAGCCCACCAGGTTCCTCTCTCCATGGGATTTCCCAGGCAAGAATACTGGAGTGGGTTGCCATTTCCTTCTCCAAAAGTAACTATAGTGTATAGTAACTGTGGTTGTTAGTAGTGTATAGAACTTTATACATAGAGTCTTATTCTATCAGAATCCCCTGTTTGAGGGAAGAAATTGAATTTTTCTCATGTAGAATGCTAGGTCCACTTGATAAATATCTATGCATTACTCTATCCCAAAGAAGGGGAATGCCAAAGAATGTTCAAACTATTGAGTCATTTCCTAGGCAGGTTGATAAGAAGTCTAGGGGTTCCCAAGGACAGAGGGGTCTGGAATTCTCAAGGAGGAAGAAAGGACAAACTTTTTTTTCCCCCTCTACATTCATTAGGATTATATATAACAATAATGTATCCTGCTTGAGGACAGTCTCTGGAAAAAACCTTCTGTCTAATCCTATTATCTTAAAATTTAAATTATGGGAGTAGGTCTAGTAAGGTCTTTACAACCTCCAGATATTTTTTTGATTTACTGTAATAACTAATTGGAGGGTATATAACTCCATTGCTAATACTAGCAAGGGGGGTACTCTTTCTGCCCCCTTCTGATGCCTATGTCAGAAGCTTTCTCTATCTCCTTTATACTTTAATAAAACTTTATTTTGCAAAGCTCTGAGCCATCATGCTTCTCTGGCCCTGGATTGAATTCCTTTCCTCCAGAGGCCAAGAATTCCAGTGTCTTTGCGTGGTTCAGCAACAACCTTTCACTATCACACAATTGGACTCATTTCACACTCTAGCAAAGTAATGCTCAAAATTCTCCAAGCCAGGCTTCAACAATACATGAACCGTGAACTTCCAGATGTTCAAGCTGGATTTAGAAAAGGCAGAGAAACCAGAAATTAAATTGCCAACATCTGCTCAATCATTGATAAAGCAAGAGAGTTCCAGAAAAACATCTACTTTTGCTTTGTTGACTATGCCAAAGCCTTTGACTGTGTGGATCACAATAAACTGTGGAAAATTCTAAAAGACATAGGAATACCAGACCATGTGACTTGCCTCCTGAGAAACCTGTCTGCAGGTCAAGAAGCAACAGTTAGAACTGGACATGGAACAACAGGATGGTTCCAAATCGAGAAAGGAATACATCAAGGCTGTATATTGTCACCCTGATTATAACTTACATGCAGAGTACATCATGTGAAATGCCAGGCTGGATGAAGCACAAGCTGGAATCAAGATTGCAGGAGAAATATCAATAACCTCAGATATGCAGATGACACCACATTTAGGGCAGAAAGCTAAGAAGAACTAAAGAGCCTCTTGATGAAAGTGAAAGAGGAGAGTGAAAAAATTGTCTTGAAACTCACATTCAGAAAACTAAGATCATGGCATCTGGTCCCAACAGTTCATGGCAAATAGATTGGGAAACAATGGAAACAGTGACAGACTTTATTTTGGGGGCTCCAAAATCACTGCAGATAGTGACTGCAGCCATGCAATTAAAAGACGCTTGTTCCTTGAAAGAAAAGCTATGACCAACCTAGACAGTATATTAAAAAGCAGAGACATTACTTTATTAATGAAGGCTCGTCTAGTCAAAGCTAAGGTTTTTCCAGTAGTCTTGCATGGATGTGAGCGGTGGAATAAAGAAAGCTGAGCACTGAAAAATTGATGCTTTTGAACTGTGATGAAGAAGATTCTTGAGAGTCCCTTGGACTGCAAGGAGATCCAACCAGTCCATCCTAAAGGAAATCATTCCTGAGTATTCATTGGAAAGACTGATGCTGAAGCTGAAGTTCCAACACTTTGGCCACCTGATGTGAAGAACCAACCCATTTGAAAAGACCCTGATGCTGGGAAAGATTGAAGGCGGGAGAAGAACGTGACGACAGAGGATGAGATGGTTGGATGTCATCACTGACATGATGGACGTGAGTTTGAGTAGGCTCTGGGAGTTGGTGATGGACAGAGAAGCCTGGCATGCTGCAGTCCATGGGGTTGCAAAGAGTCAGACACGACTGAGTAATTGAACTGAACTGACTCTGTCTCAACCCAAACAGACTGAAAAACCTTCTCTAACTTTCTCAGTAGTCTTAATAATTTGCTTAATTTTCCTTTTTACCTGTTTCTATTGAAATTTGCAAATATATTCATTATTGCAATCCCTATAGTCTATGTATTCTAAAATATCTGTGTCCTGTCTTTGTCTTACATATTGTCCAGGCTTGGTTCATATACTGAGCACCTCTTGTTTAGAATATCACAAATCTTTCCCTCCTTCTACACCACCAGAACTGTTTGCATAACACAAATATAATCTTGTCAGTATGTGTACCATAACGCTGGCTTAAAAACCCTAATTTGGAAGTAAGAATATGTTATAAATTACTTTATCTGCCATTTAATAGTTTCAAAGCTTTATTTTTCTAAGAGTCCTTTTAAAAATATAGGACAAAGCAAAATATCCAAGTGGAGATATTGACCTAACATGTTTTCCTGAAGATTAAACGAAATAACACTTGTCAAGCGATTGGTGCACTGTCTAATACATTTTAGGCAGTGAAACATGGTAGGTTTTGTTATTATTTAGTGTCATCTTTCATTCATAAATTTCAAATTATTTACCATACATACCCAATCCTGGGAAGTTTGCCACTCTCTGCCAGCCCAGATTCATTTTCCACCAGTAGCCTTTTACTTACTACATCCCAGCAATTGTGCATTATATATAGTTCCCTAAGTACGTCAAGCTACTAGGCGTTTCCATCTTTTCTTTTCTTTTTTTTTTGGCCAAATATATAGACCATTAGTTTACCACTGAAGATTTCCTTGAACATTTTTGGCATTCTCCCATCACAGTTTATCTCACTATTTTTCATTTTTACTATCCCTACATCCTTTGCAACTTTTTACATCTACACCTGTAATACACACTGAGATTATCTTTGTGTAAACATTTCCTCCCTTAATATGAGAGTTCTTTGGTTGTTTTTGGCAATTCTTTAAACTCCATTTAATCTCTAAGGTTTATAACAATGATTGGGATGCTAGGGATAACTACTAACCTGCATCTTGATACATAAGTGTATGTGCATGGCAACTCTATGGGCAATTTTAAGAAAAAGATAACCAAAAAGAATATTGAAATGTTTTACCCACCAAGCAACTCTTAAGTTTCTCTATTATTTTAATTCCCTCAATTCATAGGACCAACTGTGAATGTCAGAGATGTCTTCAAAGTCAGTGTTGCAAAAGGGTTCCTCACTAGATAGAGATAAATGCTAAACCATGTCAAATATGTAAAATACCAGAAAGGGAGAATGGTTTAATTGATAGAGGGTGGGCTGGGTGTTGAAGATAGACCACAATAGATTAGTGTGCTGTGATGGGAGTCAATAACAAAATTTATTTTATATCTATTTTTAAATGAGTATACAGGACACAGGTAGAAAAATATATCCGTGGCCCAGATAGTAAAAAAATCTGCCTGCAATGTGGAAGATCTTGGTCAGATCCCACAATCAGGAAGATCCACTGGAGAAGGAAATGACAACTCACTCCAGTATTCTTGCCTGGAGAATTTCATGGAGAGAGGAACCTGACAGTCTACAGTTCATGTGGTCATAAAGAATTATACATGAGTGAGTGACTAACACTTCACTTCACTTCATGGGTGAGAGCCAAGGGTAGAAGTACCTATCAATAACAGATACTTAAGATAAGGAAACATCTATTATTAACTGTGGATAGGTTCTTTGGGCCTACAGGTATGTTCTTCCCAAGAATATACCCCAAATATGATCTCTTCTCTCTTTAAGCTCTATCTTGACTAAAAGTAACTACTGGTGACTTTTATTATTAATATATGCCAATCTCTATTGTTCCTACATTATTTTCAATCATTTAAATGTAAACTTTGTAAAGTCAAATATGATTTTATTAATATTTTTATCACATTAGTTATTTAATGTCTTTCTTATAGTATTACTTTGGGGATCACCAGGTGGCTCAGTGGTAAAGAATCCTCATGCCAATGCAGGAGCTAAGATGTGGGTTTGATCCTGGGGTCAGGAAGGTCCCCTGGAGGAGGAATTGGCAACCCACTCAGGTACCCTTGCCTTGGAAATCCCATAGGCAAAGAAGCCTGGTGGGCTACAGTCCCTGGGGTTGTGAAGAGTCAGATATGACTAAGCAACTAAGCATAATACTATTACTTAATGCAAGAACTATGAGTGGTACTATATTAACTTCATTTGACAATAATATTCTAGGTCCTTCAGGTCTAAAAATTTCTCTTTTCCCCTCAGATATCATATTCTTAAACAGTATTTGTTTATATGTTTATCTTTCTGTAAATGATGTATGCTTGTAAAGTAAGATGATATTAATAATATATCATGTGTTAGTTCTTTTCCTATCCCTTATATAATTTCTGATCCAGACAATAAATACTGACAAAATAAATTTTCTACTACTTAGTATGCTGGATTATTTCTTCTACCAATAGAGTATTTTGTTCTGAATACATTCTACAGAAGAAATGAACACTTAGGTTAATGTGGAGTTAACTGTATTCAATAAAAAAAAAGAGTAGTTTAAAAACCCAATCAAAACCTTGTATTTCCTCTAGTAAGTCTTTAATATTGGGGATAATGGTGATTTAAATTAGTTCTCTTTTTTAGAGAAGAAAGACCAAAGAGAGGCATGGAAGCATACTTGCTATATAATAACTTTTAATTGGAAAATATTTCCAGTGCGAATGAAATGGGACGTTGTAAACACCAAACTTTAAAGCAGAAGGAATATTTTCCCTATTTTGTTTTAGTTAACTTTGCCCAAGTCCTTGAAAATGAAAGTCTTTAAATTTCTTAAAATCTAATAAATTATTAGACCCTAGCCATAGAAGTGTGTTTGTGATGGTTATTTGACAGCACTGTAAAAGCATTTTTCCAGATTAGAAAAGCCTAAAACAGAAGATATCTATCCTCCATACCACTACATCTGACATCATGAAATACTTTATACAGTTTACAGGGAGGAGGAAAAAAAAAACACCCTTTCAGGATCATTTGTCAAATGCGTAAAAGAAAAACAAATTGAAATTTTGGGGTTGTAGCAGAGTGTAGTAAAAAAAAAAAAAAAATTGCAATGAAGTTTAAGGAATTTATTAATTTTCTGCTTAATTTTCACACAGTAGAAATTAACCAAAGGCCGAAGGGGAAGATTGCTTAAGCAAAAATGCAGTTATTTGATAAACAGAATAAAATAGATAAATAGCCTATGTTATTTTGCATTCTACAAAGAAAAAGTCAGCAACACTATTTGAACATTCCCAAGTTCATGAAACAGCTTAATAGAGGAGCCCTGAAATTATTCATGATTATAGTACTCTTTTTGGTAACTTTTCAGTCAAGAGTACACAATTTTTGAATTAGTGAATAACAAATGCTACACTTTACACAAATTATCACCCATGAATGTACTCACAGGGGTAAGATATTGATACCTATTTTATTTGCTCCAAAATGGCAGAAGTCGGTGGGAGGGGGGTGTTATTTGCAAAACATAGTCTACCAATTCAAACTAAATTATCACAAGAACCCCAGAAGCATTAAGGAATTGTTATGCTTTCCTTGCCTGGAATTCTTTTACCTGGAGAATTTCATGGACAGAAGAGCCTGGTGGGTTACAGTCCATGAGGCTGTAAGGAGTCTGACAGGACTGAGTGACTAGCACTTACTTACATTATGCTTCCTGGTAGCTCAGTGGTTAAGAATTTGTCTGCCAATGCAGGAGCTGCAGGAAATGTAGATTTGATCTCTGGGTCAGGTACAGGAATGTGCTGTTCAGATGTATCTTCAAGAAAGGGCTAGTTGCCCAGCTATGGAGAATGTGGTTAGTTGGATCCTCAAGTTCTACAACAATTTTCAAGCCAATTCCATGTTATTCTTGAGTCTGGCTCCTCAGTCAATGGCTCAGCAAGGTGTTGCTAGTTGAGAGTCCACTTTTCAACTGCCAATGACCTGTTAGCCATGACCAAGCAAGCCCCAGTGAGGCACTTCTCATGCAAACAATCTTTTCTCTAAAGTTCAGCATTAGTTGATCTGCAATGCAGCATTACTTCTCCCCTACGCAGTTCCAGTTTGCCCCATTTTTTTTTCCCCACAGTCATTACTCCCCCAATGACTATATTCTACTCCTAATTACATCAGTTTCTGAGTATGGGAGTCTCCAAATGCCTGGCATATATTATACCAGGAGTCATCTGAGAAAGTTTTAGGAGGAGGTTTGGGGAGTGGATCACTGAGTGTTTTAGAGTATTAGGATCGCATCTCTGCTGGTAGAGAGCACGCAGGCAGCTCTTGGTACAAAGTGGTGCCAAAATGTTAAAGTTTTATCTGGATGTAGGATGGTATGGTACAACAGTAGAGGGGAAGCTCCAGCCCCTCTGATAATTCTGGGATTTGAAATTAAAGGGGAAATGGTAAATAAGAGGACAGTGAAATTGATGGTTTTTCTAAGTTTCACTGATGGCCTATAGGGAGGTAATGAGAGCTGAGGGCAAGTATTAGACAATTGAAAGTTAATTATGAGAACCAGAGAATAGCTCTGTGAACTTGAATACAGTAAGTCCCCTACAAACAAACCTTCAAGTTGTGAACTTTCAAGGATGCAAATGAGCATTCTCATACCCAATCATGTAAGTTAGTTAATGTGTGTGATGTGCACTGTCATATCTGTGCATCCTCTGCAAGTATTTTTGCGTATTCTATTGTAGAGTACTATATAGAGTACAGTAGTTCAATGTCTTTATTTCAAGCCCAGGATGTTCAGAAGCAAATGTAAAAGCAGCTGTGATGTGACTAGTAATGCTAAGAAGCACCAAGTGACAAAGATGGAATCAAAAATGAAATAATTGACACAGTGGAGAGAGGCAAAAAGATGGCTGTTAATGTGAATTTCAGAGACATTTGGATGTTCAAACACGGTTGATATATTAGAGCAAAGCCAGGGACCTGATTGTGACAACCTGAAAAAAGAGATTAACTCCCAAAACTTTGACTCTTTAGATATTGCCAAAGTTTCTAAATCTCTCTAGTGGCCTTCTTACCCATTAATACACCAGGAGATGATACAGTAGTGTTTTCTACACAAAGCAAGAGGTACCATCCTTACACTCAGGCATTTATTGATTTTGCACCTTCCCTTTTTCTGGCAATAACATATTTTTATCTTTATCAACCCCTTACAAGAGTACAACCTATGGAATCTTGTAAATCTTTTCAATTAACTGTTCCTGTGTGATTCACGCAATTGCCAAACATGTAGAGATTGTTTGGATTAAAAATAATATTCTCAGAAAACTGAAACCCTAGATTTGAATCATATTCATGATTGAATTATGCCATCCCTAAACTAAATAGTGAAGTTCTGTTCCCCAATACATAATAATGTAGCTTAATTTGGAAATAGGGACTTTGCAGAAATAATGTCAAGATGAGGTATTACTGGAAGAGGCTGAACCCATAACAATATTTGGCTGGTGTCTTTTAGTAAAAAGGAGAAATTTGCAGATAGAGGCATCTAAGAATACTAAAGTCTGTCTAGTCAAGGTTATGGTTTTTCCTGTGGTCATGTATGGATGTGAGAGTTGGACTGTGAAGAAGGCTGAGAAGCGAAGAATTGATACTTTTGAACTGTGGTGTTGGAGAAGGCTCTTAAGAGTCCCTTGGACTGCAAGGAGATTCAACCAGTCCATTCTGAAGGAGATCAGCCCTGGGATTTCTTTGGAAGGAATGATGCTAAAGCTGAAACTCCAGTACTTTGGCTGCCTCATGCAAAGAGTTGACTCTTTGGAAAAGACTCTGATGCTGGGAGGGATTGGGGGCAGGAGGAGAAGGGGACGACAGAGGATGAGATGGCTGGATGGTATCACTGACTCGATGGACGTGAGTCTGGGTGAACTCCAGGAGTTGGTGATGGACAGGGAGGCCTGGTGTGCTGTGATTCATGGGGTCGCAAAGAGTCGGACACAACTGAGTGACTGAACTGAACTGAACTGAGCTGAAGAATACTGTGTGAACATTAAGACAAAGATCAGTGATGCATCTAGTCAAGTAACTGCCAGAATCTAGGGGAAAAGCATGGAATAGATTCTTCCCCAGAGAAGGAAACAATCCTGGTAATACCTTGACCTCAGACTCCCATCCTCAGGAAATGTGAGACAGTAAATTTCCACTATTAAAATACCTAACTTGTGGTACTTTTTTACACAGGTAAAGTGGATATGGTCAAGCAGCAGATGGCAAGAGTGAACATTGACATGTTAGGAATCAGTGAACTAAAATGGACAGGAACAGGCAAATTTAATTCAGATGACTGTTGCATCTACTACTGTAACAAAGAATCCCTTAGAGGAAATGGAGTAGTCCTCATAGTCAACAAAAGAGTCTGAAATGCAGTACTTGTGTATGATCTAAAAACAACAGAAAGATCTTTGTTTGTTTCTAAGGAAAACTACCCAACATCACAGTAATCCAAGTCTGCTCAAACCACTGATGCTAAAGAAGCTGAAGTTGACCAATTATATTAAAAACTACAAGACCTTCTAGAACTAACATAAAAAAAGATGTCCTTTTCATCATAAGGGACTGGAATGTAAAAGTAGATGGTAGAGAGATATCCAGAATGGCAGGCAAGTTTGACCTTGAAGTACAAAATGAAGCAGGGTGAAGACTAACAGAATTTTACCAAGAGAACACACTGGTCATAGCAAACCCCCTTTTCCAACAGCCCCAGAGATGACTTTGCACATGGATATCAACAGATGGTCAATACTGAAATCAGATTGATTATGTTCTTTGCAGCAAAATGGAAAAGCTCTATACAGTCAGCAAGGACAAGACCTAGAGCTGACCTAGAGTGGCTCAGATCGTCAGCTCCTTAATAGAAAATTCAGGCTTAAATTGAAGAAAGTCAGGAAAACTAGGTCATTCAAATATGACCTAAATCAAATCCCTTATTATTATTATCGGAGAAAGCAATGGCAACCCACTCCAGTACTCTTGCCTGGAAAATCCCATGGACAGAGGGGCCTGGTGGGCTGCAGTCCATGGGGTCGCTAGAAGTTGGATACGACTGAGAAACTTCCCTTTCACTTTTCACTTTCATGCATTGAAGAAGGAAATGGAAACCCACTCCAGTGTTCTTGCCTGGAGAATCCCTGGGACGGGGAAGCCTGGTGGGCTGCCGTCTATGGGGTCACACAGAGTTGGACACGACTGAAGCGACTTAGCAGTAGCAGTAGCAGCATTATTATTATACAGTGGAGGTGACAACTAGATTAAGGGATTAGATCTGGTAGACAGAGTGACTGAAAAACTACAGACAGAGTTCTGTAAACCTGTTCAGGAGGCAGTGACCAAAACAATCTCAAGAAAAAAGAAACACAAGAAGGCAAAGTGATTGTCTGAGGAGGCTTTACAAATAGCTGAGGAAAGAAGAGACACAAAAGGCAAAAGAGAAAGGAAAAAAATATACCCAACTGAATCCGGAATTTCAGATAATAGCAAGGATAGATAAGAAAGCCTTCTTAAGTGAACAATGCAAACAAATAGAGGAAAACAACAGAATGGGTAAGACTAGAGATCTCTTCAAAATAATGGTGCTATCAAAGGAACATTTTGTGAAAGAATGGACATGATAAAGGACAAACTGTGAAAGACTCTTAAAAAAATGGGAGTACCAGACCACCTTACATGTTTCCTAAGAAATCTGTATGCAGGTCAAGAAGGAACAGTCAGAACTGGACATCGAACAACTGAATGGTTCCAAACTGGAAGACCAGTACCACAATGCTACATATTGTCACCCTGTTTATTTAATTTACATGCAGAATGTATCATGTGAAATGCCAGGCTGGATAAATCACAGGAAGCCCATAAAAAGGAAACCAAGTTGCAGGGAGAAATATCAACAACTTCAGATATGCACTGATACCACTCTAATGGTAGAAAGCAAAGAGGAACTAAAGAGCCTCATGACGAGGGTGAAAGAAGAGAGTGAAAAAAGTGACCTGAAACTCAACATTCAAAAAACTAAGATCATGGCATCTGGTCCCATCACTTTATGGCAAATAGATGGGGAAAACATAGAAGCAGTGATAGATTTTAGTTTCTTGGGCTCCAAAATCACTGTGGAGGGTGACTCCAGCCATGAAATTAAAAAATGCTTGCTACTTGGAAGGAAAGCTATGACAAATCTACCCAGTATATTAAAAAGCAGAGACATACTTTGTTGACAAAGTTCTGTCCCCACTCCAGTACTCTTGCTCGGAGGGTTCCATGGATGGAGGAGCCCGTTAGGCTGTGATCCATGGGGTCGCTGAGAGTTGGACACGACTGAGCGACTTCACTTTCGCTTTTCACTTTCATGCATTGGAGAAGGAAATGGCAGCCCACTCCAGTGTTCTTGCCTGGAGAATCCCAGGGACGGGGGAGCCTGGTGGGCTGCCGTCTATGGGGTGGCACACAGTCAGACACGACTGAAGTGACTTAGCATAGCATAGTATGGTTTTTCCAGTAGTCATGTACAGATATAAGAGTTGGACCATAAGGAAGACTGAACACCAGAGAACTGATGCTTTTGAAATGTGATACTGAAGAAGACTCTCTTGATAGTCCCCTGGACTGCAAGGAGATCAAACCAGTCAATTATAAAGGAAATCAACCCTGAATATTCATTGGAAGGACTGATGCTGAAGCTGAAGCTCTAATACTTTGGCCACCTGATGTGAAGAACTGACTCATTGGAAAAGACCCTGATGCTGGGAAAGACTGAAGGCAAAAGTAGAAGCAGGCAGCAGAGGATAAGTTGGTTAGATAGCATCACTGAGTCAATGGACACGAACAAACTCCTGGAGATAGTGGACAGAGGAGCACGGTGTGTTACAGTCCATGCAGTTGCAAAGAGTTGGACAGAACTTAGTGACTGAACAACAATAAAGAGTCCTTTCTAGACCTTTTTCAGCCTTGAATAATACTTCTGCAGGTTTAGTGAGCTTCTTTTGTGAAGTAATGCAGTGTTCTTCCCTTACACGTTAAACTCTTTGTTATTACATTTTTACAGGCTGTGTTTGTCAAGATTACCAATTTGTGAATGCCAGTAAGTGGGAATTTCAAATAATGGTTCCCATGGATAACCTAAGTCCCACACATTAACCTACTTATTGGCATTTTGTAGAAGCAAGCCTACCGTTTTATGTTAATTAGAACAATTATCCCTCTCAGTAACTTAATTCTTTTCTTTGTTGTTAGAATACTGACAATAGAAGTCCAAATGCCTAACTACACTAACAGCATTAAGGATTTTATGCCTTTTGGGGAAAGCTTTCTTCCCCTGTGAGCCAGTGTATCTAGTCCAGCAGAGTGAAATGTATGGTACATCCAGCAAAAATTCCCCAAGTGGATCACAGAATGTTCATATGTACATGCATGGGGTTCCACCTGTATATTATACCATTTGGGAATCAAGAAAATCAAAAGCCACCAATTAAAGTATTTTTTTATTCCTAGATGGACATTGTCCTAGCCTTAGCCATATTCTTCTAAGACTTAATTTTTTAGAGCAGTTGTAGGTTCAGAGTAGGAAGATGCAGAGGTTTCCCATATACAACCTGCTGTACACTTACATAGACTTCCCTGTTATCAACTTGTCCCACCAGACTACCAAATTTCTTACAACTGTATTGATATATGTTAATCACCAGTTCAGTCTTCAGTTCAGTTCAGTCACTCACTTGTGTCCAACTCTTTGCAACTCCATGGACTGAAGCATGCCAGGTCTTCCTGTCCATCACCAACTCCTAGAGCTTACTCAAACTCATGTCCATTGAGTCGGTGATGCCATCCAACCATCTCATCCTCTGTTGTCTCCTTCTCCTGCCTTCAATCTTTCCCAGTATCAGAGTCTATTCAAATGAGTCAGTTCTTCGCATCAGGTGGCCAAAGTATTGGAGTTTCAGCTTTAGCATCAGTCCTTCCAATGAATATTCAGGACTGATTTCATTTAGGATGGACTGGTTTGATCTCCTTGCAGTCCAAGGGATTCTCAGAGTTTAACAACACAGTTCAAAAGCATCAATTCTTCTGCACCCTGCTTTCTTTATGGTCCAACTCTCCCATCCATCCATGACTACTGGGAAAACCATAGCTTTGACAAGACAGACCTTTGTTGGCAAAGTAATGTCTCTGCTTTTAAACATGCTGTCTAGGTTTGTCATAGATTTCCTTTCTGTTACACTTATTCATCTCTGTTTATCCTCAACCCTTGGCAATCACTGATCTTTTTTTTTTTACTGTCTCCATAGTTTTGCCTTTTCCAAAACTCATATAATTGGAATCATACAGTATGTAGTCATTTCAGATTTCCTTCTTTCATTTAGTAATGTATATTTAAGCTTTCTCCATGTCTTTTCATGGCTTGATTTTTGAGTACTGAATAGTATTCCTCTATCTGATGTGCCATAGTTTATTTATCTGTTCACCCATTGAAGAATATCTTGAATGCTCCCAGTTTTAGCAATTTTGAATAAAGTTGCTATAGATATCCATGTGCAGGTTTTAATGAACACATGTTTCATGGATTATATAGTAACAACACAGTGAATTTTGTAAGAAACTTGTAAGAAACTTGTAAGAAACTGCCAAACTTTCTTCCAAATGGCTATACCATTTTGCATTATCACCACCAGTGAATCAGAGTTGCTGTTGCTGCACATCCTTGTCAGGATTTGGTATTGCTAGCATTCCAGATATTAGCCATTCTAATGGGTGTGAAGTATTACCTCATTGTTGTTTAAATTTGCATTTCCCTGATGACAAATGATGTGAAGCATCTGTTCATTATGTTTATTTGCCACCTGAACATCTTCTTTGGTAAGGTGTATGTTAAGATCTTCAGCCAATTTTTAAATGAGCTTGCTTATCTTTATTCAGTAATAAGAGTTTTGATAGTTTAAGACTTTCTAGGGTTCTTTGTATTTTGTGTATAACAGTGCTTTGTCAGCTGTGACTTTTATAAATATTTTCTCCCAGTCTGTGATTTATTCTCTCATTCTCTTAATATTGTATCTCACAGATCAAACATGTTTAATTTTAATGAAGTTCAGTTAACCAATAATTTATTTCATGGATAATCTCTTTGGTGTTATATCTAAAAAGTCATCTCTACACTCAAAATTATCTGGGTTTTATTCTATGTTATCTTCAAGGAATTTTTAGAGCTTCTAACACTTTGTTATACAGAGCAAATTCAGACTTTTTTCCTGGTCTAAAGCCATACCCAAGGAAATTAGTTATGTGAACTCATCACCAAAAATAAGAATGCCAAAAACATCACTATAACAAAGACAGAGAAAAAAATCAAGATGTTTTAATAAAAGAAAGTTCTTTCTTTTTTAATCTATGGATTATAAACAACTAAATTCCAGCCAGTTTTAAAGTAACATTCCTCCCTCTGAAACAGTATGTATTATATGGAATTTGCCATTGGATATCACATATAGTACTGGGAATAAAGTTAAACTAGAATTAATTCACAAATGTCACTTTTTCACTGCTGAGGGACTTGAACAGGAAAAACTTAATTATGAAAATGTTCAAATCAAATGAATGTGGTCTTGGAGCATACTTTCATTTTGATTTCTCTATTACTGCCTCTAAGAATATCTTGTATTTCTTTTTCCTTATAGGATATTTTATAACTGTGCAAATATAATTTTATGTTAATACGTATTTTTTGACTGTTTCTCCTTTGCTAACTCTGAGCACTAGAGAGCAGAGGTAAGCCATCCTACCCACTGCTCTATTCTCAAAGCCTAGCAAAGTATGTGGCACTTAAAAGGACTTGTAATAAATGAAGGTATGGTAGTTTGTGGGTTGAAGGGTAGGTATATGTATTCATCATGCTGCTGCTGCTATTACTGCTGCTGTTGAGTCACTCAGTCATGCCCGACTCTACAACACCATGGACTGTACCCCCGAGACTCCTCTGTCTATGGGATTTCCCAGGTAAATACTAGAGGGGTGCTTTTTCTTTCTTCAGGAGATCTTCCCAATCCAGGGACTGAATTCACCTCTCCTGCTTGGCAGGCAGATTCTTTTCCACTGAGCCACCTGGGAAACCCATGTATTCATCATATTACTGTTTTAATAATTAAAGCTACTATTTACTAAGGACATAATGCTTGCCAGAAAATATGTCTTTTTTTTCACAGAATATATTTTAATTTTGACCACTTCATAATTATTATTCCCAATTTGCTGGTGAAACACAGAGTAAATAAAATGTCGCCAGGTAGTGACCAAGCAAGGATTTGATACTCTCCAAAGCCCAAGCCCTATATTTTCTCTTGTTTTATGTATATGTTTAAAAATGTTATATGTGGATTTTGAGAAGTTGAACATCAAAACTGCATTTTACTTTCCTGCTATTTTATCTTCTTTATTTAAAATTTTTCAGCAAAGGCTAATCTCCCAATCAATCTTCAAATTACCCTTATAGAATTTGAAGTTGTTTGTTTTATCTACTTCTTCAGATCAGATCAGATTGGATCAGTTGCTCAGTCATGTCTGACTCTTTGAGACCCCATGAACTGCAGCACGCCAGGCCTCCCTGTCCATCACCAACTCCCAGACTTCACTGAGACTCACATCCATTGAGTCAGTGATGCCATCCAGCCATCTCATCCTCTGTCGTCCCCTTCTCCTTCTGCCCCCAATCCCTCCCAGCATCAGAGTCTTTTCCAATGAGTCAACTCTTTGTATGACGTGGCCAAAGTACTGGAGTTTCAGCTTTAGCATCATTCCTTCCAAAGAAATCCCAGGGCTGATCTCCTTCAGAATGGACTGGTTGGATCTCCTTGCAGTCCAAGGGACTCTCAAGAGTCTTCTCCAACACCACAGTTCAAAAGCATCAATTCTTCGGTTCTCAGCCCTCTTCACAGTCCAACTCTCACATCCATACATGACCACAGGAAAAACCATAGCCTTGACTAGACAAACCTTTGTTGGCAAAGTAATGTCTCTGCTTTTCAATATGCTATCTAGGTTGGTCATAACTTTCCTTCCAAGGAGTAAGCATCTTTTAATTTCATGGCTGCAGTCACCATCTGCACTGATTTTGGAGCCCCCAAAAATAAAGTCTGACACTGTTTCCACTGTTTCCCCATCTATTTGCCATGATGTGATGGGACCGGATGCCATGATCTTCATTTTTTGAATGTTGACCTTTAAGCAAACTTTTTCACTCTTCTCTTTCACCTTCATCAAGAGGCTCTTGAATTCCTCTTCACTTTCTCCCATAAGGGTGATGTCATCTGCATATCAGAAGTTACTGATATTTCTCCTAGCAGTCTTGATTCCAGCTTGTATTTCATCCAGCCCGGCATTTCACATGATGTACTCTGCGTATAAGTTAGATAAGCAGGTGACAATATACAATCTTGATGTACTCCTTTCCCAAATTGAAACCAGTCCATTGTTCCATGTCCAGTGCTAACTGTTGCTTCCTGACCTGCATATAGGTTTCTCAAGTGGCAGGTCAGGTGGTCTGGTATTCCCATGTCTTTACTCAGCCATTCAAAAGAATACATTTGAATCAGTTCTAATGAGGTGGATGAAACTGGAGCCTATTATACAGAGTGAAGTAAGCCAGAAAGAAAAACACCAATACAGTATACTAACGCATACATATGGAATTTAGAAAGATGGTAACAATAACCCTGTGTACGAGACAGCAAAAGAGACACTGATGTACAGAACAGTCTTATGGACTCTGTGGGAGAGGGAGAGGGTGGGAAGATTTGGGAGAATGGCATTGAAACATGTATAATATCATGTATGAAATGAGTCGCCAGTCCAGATTTGATGCACGATACTGGATGCTTGGGGCTGGTGCACTGGGACAACCCAGAGGGATGGTATGGGGAGGGAGGAGGGAGGAGGGTTCAGGATGGGGAACACATGTATACCTGTGGTGGATTCATTTTGATATTTGGCAAAACTAATACAATATTGTAAAGTTTAAAAATAAAATAAAAAAAAAAGAATTTTCCACAGTTTACTGAATTATTCCACAGTCAAAGGCTTTGGCATAGTCAATAAAGCAGAAATAGATGTTTTTCTGGAACTCTCTTGCTTTTTCCATGATCCAGCGGATGTTGGCAATTTGGTCTCTGGTTCCTCTGCCTTTTCTAAAACCAGCTTGAACATCTGGAAGTTCATGGTCCATGTATTGCTGAAGCCTGGCTTGGAGAATTTTGAGCATTACTTTACTAGCGTGTGAGATGAGTGCAATTGTGCAGTAGTTTGAGCATTCTTTGGCATTGCCTTTCTTTGGGATTGGAATGAAAACTGACCTTTTCCAGTCCTGTGGCCACTGCTCAGTTTTCCAAATTTGCTGGCATATTGAGTGCAGCACTTTCACAGCATCATCTTTCAGGATTTGAAAGAGCTCAACTCAAATTCCATCACCTCCACTAGCTTTGTTCATAGTGATGCTTTCTAAGGCCCACTTGACCACATTCCGTCAGACCTCTCCACCATGCCCTGCCTGTCTTGAGTCGCCCCACAAGGCATGGCTTAGTTTCATTGAGTTAGCAAGGCTGTGGTCCGTGTGATTAGATTGACTTGTTTTCTGTGTTTATGGTTTCAGTGTGTCTGCCCTCTGATGCCCTCTTGCAACACCTGCTGTCTTACTTGGGTTTCTCTTACCTTGGACGTGGTGTATCTCTTCACGGCTGCTCCAGCAAAGCACAGCCGCTGCTCCTTACCTTGGACAAGGGGTATCTCCTCACCGCCACCCCTCCTGACCTTGAACGTGGAGTAGTTCCTTTTGGCCCTCCTGTGCCTGCACAGCCACCACTCCTTGGAGGTGGGGTAGCTCCTCCCGGCCACTGCCCCTGGCTTCGGATGTGGGCTAGCTCCTCTTGGCGCTCCTGAGACTTCGAAGTCTGGCTCTCTCGGTGGCCGCCCCTGATCCCGATCAGACGTGGGGTTAAATCAGTCAGATCACATGGCAAAGCTCACTATTCTTAATTAATTAGCTCAAATGACCACATAATACTATTCAATCTATTTTTACTCTATTTTAATGTCAATAATTTTATTAAACATTTCTTAAGTATTTTAAATACAGTTTGAGAAACTAGGTAATTTGACAATGCCATGGTGAAGCTAATCACTTCAGAAATAATTTACTGAAATACCTATAAGTAAGAATGCATTACTTAGTTTAATATATTTTTTGTTACCCCCTTACTATTCCTTCAGTTTCTATAATAATTTTTCATCTGTTTTCTTTTCTACTGTAAAAATAATCTTAAAAATTTTAAGGCATTGTGTTTGAGAACTATGGAAACATTTAGTCAGTCTCACCAATTCACTATTTAAGTGTTGCCTTAATATTATACAGTTAGGACAAAAATCTGGCATCTGTATAAGTCTGCTATAATAGAGGCACTAACTGTATCTCATCTGTTCATACATTTAGTCTTGTTTGTTTCTCCTTATTTTATATACTTTCATTTCCTGTATTTTATTCAATTGCGTGTAGGTCACTCCTAGAATTGAATATGCGTACAGTTCAGTTCAGTCACTCAGTCATGTCCGACTCTTTGCGGCCCCATGAATCGCAGCACGCCAGGCCTCCCTGTCCATCACCAACTCCCAGAGTTCACCCAGACTCATGTGCATGGAGTCGGTGATGCCATCCAGCCATCTCATCCTCTGTCGTCCCTCCCAGCGTCAGGATCTTTTCCAATGAGTCAACTCTTCACATGAGGTGGCCAAAGTATTGGACTTTCAGCCTCAGCATCAGTGCCTGGAAAATCCCATAGGCAGAGGAACCTGGTAGGCTGCAGTCCATGGGGTCGCAGAGTCGACATGTCCAACCAGTCCATCCTAAAGGAGACCAGTCGAACACCCAGGACTGGTCTCCTTTAGGATGGACTGGTTGGATCTCCTTTCAGTCCAAGGGACTCACAAAATTCTTCTCCAGCACCACAGTTCAAAAGCATCAATTCTTCAGCGCTCAGCTTTCTTCACAGTCCAACTCTCACATCCATACATGACCACTGGATAAACCATAGCAAAGTCACCTAAATAAAAACTTATTAAGTTCCATAAATTCCAAAAATAAAGTACCTGATCAGAAGGCCATGGACTATGTATTAATAGAAAAAGAAAGAAATGAGTCATCCCCGCGGAAATTTGTATCTTTATTAAGTGACTCCTGGAGGAGAAAAGATATAAACTGAAATTGCAGGATTTCTCCAAATAAAAAATAAAGAGAAATTACATATCAGAATATATTAAGATCATTTAAAAGAATTATATTGATAAAATTTTGTTAAATAATTTTAAATAATTTATAGATGGAATATGATTTACATAGCTCTATGCAAAACCTATATAAAGTGACTTAATATTGGATTTAAATAGCTGTATCCAAATAAATTAAAAAACCCAGATGAAACGACTTAGTAATAGCACCCCCTACAAATGACAAATTAGTTATAAAAGTAAAAGTACATCTTCAAAATAGAAAGACCTGTGGGATATCACCTTAAATTGGTGGTCAAAATGAGCACTGCTGACAATGTCTGAAACTGTCTGACATGTATGTGTCCTCTGATGTGATGCATTGGAAAATACAAAATATCTTGCTTAAAATATCCTTGCAAAGTATATTTGTGTGTGTGTATGTGTGTTGCATCTTGAATCTAATGTTGAAATAATCATATACATTAAATATAATACCTTCTATAAGGCAATGTCAAGATTATTAAAACTGTTAACATCTTGAAAGAGATTAGAAAAAGGAAAAATTATATATATATTGAATAATCACTGAACTATTCATATATGTGTGTGTGTGTGTGTATGTATGTAAGAATATGTATATTTATTCATCCATGTCAGATTTCCTGGGAGTGATCATGGTATCATGGTAATGGACAAATGAATTCTAAAGAATTTAATGGAAAAATATAATGAGGTCTGCAAATTACTCTCAACTTTTTAAACAAGAAGGAAAAAAATATATACATAGATAAATATAGGAACCAAATGTAGCAAAATCTGGCAAATTGTTAACAATTTGTTAATCTGTGTTAAACTGTGTGAAATGTTTAATGTACCTTCAATTTTTTTATAGTTCAAGAATTCTCAAATAAAAAGTTGGGAAAAACTGAACACTTAAAGTGTCAACTATTGATATAACTTTTTCATAAGTGTGTGTTAAGACATGAATCCTCAGGGAATACGATATTTTTAGAATCACAATTATGATATAATTTATGGATTTAGTTGACCATATTCTCTCTTTCTCTCTCTGTACACACACACACACACACACACACACACACACACGTCATAATTAACTTGCAATATGTAGCATTATGGGGGTTTTCCTGGTGATTCAGAGGATAAAAAATCTGTCTTCAATGCAGGAGACCCAGATCTGATCCCTGGGTTGGGGATAGCCCCTGGAGAAGGGATTGGCTAACCACTCCAGGATGCTTGCCCGGAGAATTCCATGGATAAAGGAACCTGACAAGCTATGGTCCATGAGGTCACAAAGAGGCAGATATGACTGAGCAACTAACACACACACACACACACACACACATGCAGCATTATAGTCTTATTTTACTTTATCCGTCTTTGGAATATTATTGGTCCTGATTGGAAAACAAAAATTGGATGAACTTTTTTTTTTACCTATTATAATAAAGAACTCCTTTTGAGTAAAAAATAAAACTATATCAAACAGCTAAAGCACAGCTGAAGTCAATCAATAGCATTTGAACTAACAAGCTTCAAATACAGCTAATGGTGTAATCAAACTGAAAAGGAGGTTCATTATGGAGTGCTTGGATTAAGGTCAATGAGTACAGGGCAGCATTTGCATTATTGTGACAATGTGCAATCCTGTCACTCAAACATTCCATTAAAAACAAAAGATAGGCAGGGGTTCTCTCCTCTTACTTTTTTATAGCTGGAGTCATTATCGGTCCATATTGAGGCAAAGTGCTTATCCACTTGAGCTGTTCCTTTTAATTCCGGAATGCCCACACAAACTTTCAGTTAGCAGTGTGACTTGACATTTAAATGCAAATATCTCAAAAGTCTTCTGAAAGAGTTAATCTCCTTATTAAGATTGGCTTAAAGAAAACAATTTTGATGAATTTAATATATAGAACTTATGTTCTCCCTGGAACCCATTATACCCTTTTACAGATTAATATAGTAGCTGCTGTTGCTGCTGCTAAGTCGCTTCAGTTGTGTCTGACTCTTTGCGACCCCATAGATGGCAGCCCACCAGGCTCCCCCATCCCTGGGATTCTCCAGGCAAGAATAATGGAGTGGGTTGCCATTTCCTTCTCCAATGCATGAAAGTGAAAAGTGAAAGTGAAGTCGCTCAGTTGTGTCCAACTCTTTGCGACCCCATGGACTGCAGCCTACAGGCTCCTATATGGGATTTTTCAGGCAAGAGTACTGGAGTGGGTTGCCATTGCCTTCTCCTAATATAGTAGCACTACTATGCAAAAACTTCATAGCTAAACACAGAATTTTATTAACATGTGTCACAATACCTAAAATCCAAAACTGATGTCATTTAAAAATACAACAAAGCAAACAAAGGACATTATAAATAGTTTAGATACTGTCACATTCCTTATTGCATGCAATTTCTCTTTACTCTGAGATAAACATTCTACCTAGATGATATCTATCAATAAACAGTAACTGATAACAGAAAAGAAAATCGAAATCAGATAAACGTTGAGTGAAGACAACAAAAAACTTCCTTCAAAGATAAATATCTTCATTTATATTGAGAAATTTTCCACTGAAACTATATGTAAAGTATATAATTTCTGGTTATATAAAATTTTTTTAAGGTATAGTGTGCTAATCGCTTCAGTCATGTCCATCTCTGAGCAACCTATGGACTGGAGCTCTCCAGGCTCCTCTGTCTTTGGGATTTGACTATGCCAAAGCCTTTGACTGTGTGGATCACAATAAACTGGAAAATTCTGAAAGAGATGGGAATATCAGACCACCTGACCTGCCTCTTGAGAAACTTATATGTAGGTCAGGAAGCAACAGTTAGAGCTGGACATGGAACCACAGACTGGTTCCAAATAGGAAATGGAGTATGTCAAGGCTGTATATTGTCACCCTGCTTATTTAACTTATATGCAGAGTACATCATGAGAAACACTGGGCTGAAAGAAGCACAAGCTGGAATCAAGATTGCCGGGAGAAATATCAATAACCTCAGATATGAAGATGACACCACCCTTATGGCAGAAAGTAAAGAAGAAACAAAGAGTCTCTTGATGAAAGTGAAAGAGGAGAATGAAAAAGTTGGCTTAAAACTCAACATTCAGAAAACTAAGATCATGGCATCTGGTCTCATCACTTTATGGGAACTAGATGTGGAAACAGTGGAAACAGTGTCAGACTTTATTTTTGGGGGCTCCAAAATCCCTGCAGATGGTGATTGCAGCCATGAAATTAAAAGACACTTACTCCTTGGAAGGAAAGTTATGACCAAGCTAGATAGCACATTGAAAAGCAGAGACAATACTTTGCCAACAGAGGTCCATTTAGTCAAGGCTATGGTTTTTCCAGTGGTCACATATGGATGTGCGAGTTGGGCTGTGAAGAAAGCTGAGCACTGCAGAATTGATGCTTTTGAATTGTGGTGTTGGAGAAGACTCTTGAGAGTCCCTTGGACTGCAAGGAGATCCAACCAGTCCATTCTGAAGGAGATCAGTTCTGGGTGTTCTTTGGAAGGTCTGATGCTGAGGCTGAAACTCCAATACTTTGGCCACCTCATGCAAAAAGTTGACTCATTGGAAAAGACCCTGATGTTGGGAGGGATTGAGGGCAGGAGGAGAAGGGGACGACAGAGGACGAGATGGCTGGATGGCATCACCGACTAGATGGACATGAGTTTGGTAAACTCTGGGAGTTGGTGATGGACAGGGAGGCCTAGAGTGCTGCGATTCATGGGGTCGCAAAAAGTCAGACACGACTGAGCCACTGAACTGAACTGGACTGAAGGAAAGAATAATAGAGTGGGTTGCCATGCCCTCCTAAAGGGAATCTTCCAGGATAAAACCCACAATTCTTACAACTTCTGCATTGTCAAGCAGGTTCTTTACCACTAGTGCCACCTGGGAAGACAAAGTCATTTTCTTCTCCAGGGGATTTTTCCAAAATAGGGATCAAACTTGCATCACTTGAGTCTCTTGCATTGCAAGCAGATTCTTTACCATTGTGCCACCTGGGAAGCTCCATGATTTTAAAGGTGTTATATGCGAGCAAGTACATCATTAACAACCCTCAATCATACTTCGATTACTATTCTTTTATGGCTTAGGACGTTTTTGAATTGTAAATCTGTTTAATATTCAAGGAAGAAGAAGCCTAAGCACTGCAAGTATTCAACTGTTTATTATGGTAACCAAAAAAAAAACAAAAAAAAGATTATAGAAAAAGTGAGAAAAAAAAAAACTTCGACAGACCCTAACAATGCATTTTTCAAGTTGAGGAAACCAAAGTTCAAAACAAACAATTAAAACCAGTTGGCATATCCTACTACATTTGAAGATATCCACTACAGGTGGATAATAAGAACTGCCCCCAAAATTGTAGACAACCAAGAAAAGTTTAAAGTCACTAAGAGGTTCTGTACTTCTGATTCAATGTATTCCATTTGAGTAAATCTGAAAATTATAGGGATCTAGAAACATTTTAGCAGACTTACTGAAATACATCAAATATGTCTGATTGAATCTTCCAGTCTCAAATAACTTGACCAGATACATGCAACTTGCTGTAAAAAGTATTGTGTTCCTATGCTTAATTAAACAATGTGAAATTCTAGGATGTGTTATTCATCATACTAGCATTTCCCTAGCTATTGATTTCAACTTTGTATTACATTCAGCTACCTCTCTCTTTCGAAGTTTAATTATCTTTCTTAGAAGGGAAATAAATTAGCCAATTTGGCTGTGAAATTCACTAAAGAGGGCTCTCAGTTTCCATTTGTCCAGGTTTCTGTGATCAGGGATGATCACGTAGGATCTATATTCTTTTTATTCCAGAAAAAAGAAAAAAACAGTTTTTTATCCTTTACATTTATATGACACATTGAAAATACTAGCATATCTTTTGACTTACACATTTAAAAATTATTACCACACTTCAAGAATGAAATTCTGTAATTTGTATCTGGATATATTATAAAGCCACTCTTTCTCCCTTTTTTATTTCTTGCTTCTTTGTACTGCTCCAATTTTTAAAAATACTTTTAGTTATAGCACTTGGTTGCATATTTTATTATTATAAACTTTGACTATTGGTCTTCAAAGGGTCCTCAAAGCTTGGTTTTAAATATCCCATTGAGACAGACTTGAACGACTTGGGTGCTGGCTTCTGTTTATCACTACTTACCCACAGTTTTCTTTTAAGATTTAAAAGAAAATTTCCCTCTCCTGTTTCTATTAGATGAGAAAGAGTTGAAAGCAAAAAGAAAACTCCTTCCTGTCCCTAATATACTTGACAAATAGGACTATTAAATTCATACTTGCAGAGTGATTAATCTTACAGGTTTTCCACAAGTCCAGTAATATAGGTTGTATCATGACACTTACTTCTCTAAATTGTCCGGTGAATGATTTCTGTCAAATGAATCATGAAAACATATTTATTCACATGTATGTGTGTCATGAAACAATGTTGTCAGTCTGTAATACACACAAAGAGGAAAATCAATTCATCAAACATCTTTTAATTCACACCTCTTAGCTTTGTGCCTGCTTCATCTGGTAGTGGATAATGATAAAGGAAAAACTAACTACCCTTTTTGAGTAACAGTAATTTTCCTTGGTTGACTATCACAACTTTGCATAATAATAAAAAATGTTGAAATAAGAGTCAATATGCTTCAATCGAACCTTATATGGTTAACCTCATTTGGTAAATAATTTATTAATAATGATTTATTTTAATGAGGTGTCTCATAATTTTTACTTTAAGATTTATCTGAATCAATTAATATTTTTGCTTTTAGTTCTAAGTGAGTTAAGTTTTTAACCATTATCTGTATTTGAACAAATAAACAACAATAAAGCTGAATGTATACATTTTTTCACATATTTCTACAATTCTTTATGAAAAATTGTTATTATAATACCACATATTTTGTGTGCTCAATTACTCAATTGTGTCTGACTCTTTAAAACCCCATGGACTGTAGCCCATCAGGATCCTATGCCCGTGGAATTGCCCAGGCAAGAATACTGTAGGGGCCTGCCATTTCATTCTCCAGGAAATCTTCCAAACCCAAGGATCAAACCAGGTCTGTTGCATCTCCTGCACTGCCAGGTGAATTCTTTACCATTGTGCCACTTGGGAGGCCCACATAATAGGTATCTCTTTATCTGTCATCCATTTTTACTTGACAGTAGGTGTCATAGAACCAAAATCATTTATTATTATTCTTTGCAACTTCAGCATCTGAGGTAGTTACAGGTTCCAAATAGATAAGGGATAAATATATTTGCTGCTGTTCAGTCACCCAGTCATGTCTGACTTTTTTGCAACTATGTGGACTACAGCCTGACAGGCTTCCCTGCCCATCACCATCTCCCAGAGCTTGCTCAAACTCATGTCCATCCAGTCGGTGATGCCATCCAACCATCTCATCCTCTGTCATCCTCTTCTCCTTCTGCTTCAATCGTGTCCAGCATCAGGGTCTTTTCCAATGAGTCAGTTCTTCACATCAGGTGGCCAAATTATTGGGGCTTCAGCTTTAGCATCAGTCCTTCTAATGAATATTCAAGACTGATTTTCTTAAGAAATGACTGGTTGGATCTTCTTGCAGTTCAAGGGACTCTCAAGAGTTTAACACCACAGTTCAAAAGCATCAATTCTTCGGTGCTCAGCTTTCTTTATTGTCCAACTCTCCCATCCTTATAGACTACTGGAAAAACCATAGCTTTAACTAGACAGACCTTTGTCTGCAAAGTAATGTCTCTGCTTTTCAATGTGCTAAGTTGGTCAGCGCTTTTCTTCCAAGGAGCAAGCATCTTTTAAATTTGTGGCAGCAGTCACCATCTACAGTGATTTTGGAACTCAAGAAAATAAAGTAGGTCACTGTTGCCATTGTTTCCCCAAATATTTGCCATGAATTGATGGGACCAGATGCCAAGATCTTGGAGTTTTGAATGTTGAGTTTAAAGCCAGCTTTTTCACTCTCTTTCACTTTCATTAAGAGGCTCTGAGTTCCTCTTTTTTTTCTGACATAAGGGTGGTATCATCTGATATCTGAGGTTATTCATATTTTCCTAGCAGTCTTGATTCCAGCTTGTGTTTCATCCAGACCAGGATTTCACATGATGTACTCTGCATATAAGTTAAATAAGCAGTATGACAATATTCAGCCTTTACATACTCCTTTTCCCAATTTGGAACCGGTCTGTTGTTCCAGGTCCAGTTCTAAATGTTGCTTCTGACCTGCATACAGGTTTCTTAGGAGGCACATAAGGTGGTCTGGAAATCTCATCTCTTTAAGAATTCTCCACAGTTTGTTGTGATTATTATTGAAGCACAGAAAAAATGAATGAATAACAGCCAACTTTAAATCATCATCTGACATTTAAGTATTTTATGATTTTGTTGAAATGGAATAGAATATCTGTGGGTTTGGTTTGAGAATTATTGCCTGCCTGTAATCAAAACAGAAATCTTAGCATTTATCTAAGTGAAAAAAAAAATTACTTTACTGGTACCCAGTTTAAAACGCAATTTTAATGTATGGTCTCTCAGATGGGGTAACTCATGGACAATAGAGGATTTTATTTTCAATGCCAAAGAATTCAGCTTAACACGGAATGCTTATGTTAGGGGAAGCACACTGATTGAAACCACCCACCCTGACCAGGAACCACAGTAACCATTTGCATGAGTTGTTTTATGACAGGAGGTCCTGGTAAGGAACAGGGAACTAATACACCTCCACCAACCTGAAGAGTTCGGGAAAGGTCAAAAGGAGACTCCACCTCCCAGAATCCTTCTCTCTGGCATCCATCTTGGCTGAACAAGGCGTGAACATCTGAGTCAGAATGACTGGCTAAAGACAACCTAGAAACTAATTCCATCACCATAAAACCCAAGACTGCAAGCCATGTGACAGAGCTGTTCTCCTGGGTTCCCTTACCCTACTGCTCTCCACCCGGGTGCCCTTCCCAATAAAATCTCTTGCTTTGTCAGCACGTTTCTCCTCAGACATTTCTTTTCGGAGTGTTAGACAAGAGCCCGGTTTAGGGCCCTGGAAGGGGTCCTGCAATAGTTATGTGTTACCCTGTAGACAAAATTACTTAAACGTCTCAAACTGGCATTGGAATGTACCTAAACATAGCTTTTCCTTAGCTTGTTAGGTGTTTAATGGTCTTTACATTTAAATACTTGTAGCTGGGATAATGTACTTTGTTTCACCTCCAATGCTACTAGTCTGTATTGGAGTATAAATTCTAAAGTTGCTTCATAGACCTCTTTAGCCTACTTTGTCTTCAATGTCATTTGAGTTTGTAAGTTTGTGAACTCTGAATACTATGCAATGCCAAGCAACCACCTATTATTTCACTTCAATGCCTCATTTTAACATGGTTTTTATGTCACATAAACAAATCATTGCTCCACAGCATTTCCTTGCAAATATTATTTAAAGTTTATTTCATGTCATTTTACAAACAGTAGTTCAAAATAAAATATGCATGCTAAAAAGTAACTGCAATACAGAAAATATTTACCAAATATAGTGAAGGTATAAAAGCATGAAGTTGAATTTCCTCATTTTCAATGTGTCATATCCAATGGATCTGGCTCTCAGTTGGGTTGATTTTTGACCCCAAAGAACATTTGGCAGGCCTGAGGACTTTGAGACTGTCACATCTGGAAAGGAGATGATACTGGCATCTAGTAGGTAGAGACCAAGAATTCTTCTAAAAATCCTACCATGCGTGGGACAGCCCCTTTCACCACTCTGACAAAGAGTTAGCCAGCGCACAATGTTGATGATGCTGAGCTGGAGAATCCCTGCTCTAGAGTAGATAAGATCAAGTTATTTACTATATTTTCCAAGTGTCTAATCTTCCATGCAGCTCTTTGGAGAAACTAAAGTAAACCACAATTCTCTCTTTAAAATGGCCATCTATGCAAGAATAAACTGATACACACAAAACAATAAGACAACCCTTCATTACAAACCAGTTATACTGAATTAGTAAAGCAGATCTAACCTGTACCAAGAGAAAGTCAAATACTAAGAACCTTAAAAGTAACTGCATCATTTATCTCCCTTAATAAGTGTGGAAGATGAAGCTGCTGGTGTTGTTTTATCTGCTCAAAAATGCTAACCATTATTGCAGTCATTGCTTCATGGGCTTCAGATAGCTGCTGTGTCTTAACGTGGAAAGAATGATGGAACAGAGGGGAAAAAATGCAAGGAGTGTGGTGGTAATGCCAATCATTCACTTTCATCGAGAAAAATGAACACTTTTCTGGAAGCTCTCAGCCTATTTCTCCTTCTAAATTTTAATAGCCAGAAATGTGTTGCATTATAAGTGAGGCAGAGAAAGCATTTATTCAGATTTTTAACCCCAAGAGAGAAAACATTTGAGAATTTTTTGAGACTGGGCTGTGTTGATCACCAAAATAAGCTCTGCTCCAACTAGATATATCTATTTGTGTCATAGCTTATAGAAGGAACAAGAGTACTGCTTTAAGCTGAAAAAAGAAAGTGGATCTAAATTATATGTAAATGCTTATCCAAAACGGATGATATAAAGGATAAAAGCAAAACAACTTCCCACACAAGTACTACAGACCCAAAGCTTGGCAAATTTGTAATAGAAAACACTGTGTCTTTGTTTTTAATCTAAAGCAAAATGAAAATGTAAAAATATACTACATGTTGAACTGTTACATATTTACTTTAAAATGAGTTTTGGAATTAACTTGATCGATTTATATTTCAAGAAAGGTTTGTGTTTTTCCTTCATAAGACAAAAATGAATATCATATAATAAGATTTAATCAACTGAAAATCCATCTTAATATCTTAATAAATGGTCTTACTTTTTCTTATAATTGGCATTAACAGTGTATGTGAATCTGTTAATAAGCGTATGTTCTTGATTTTAAAAAATAGTCAATGCCAGTGACTTAAGGGGCAGTATGTAGTCCCGTTTCTTGTTAAGAACCCACAAAACCATATGTCTGCATTTTAGTATGCGTCTGTTTCTTGTTTTCTATATCTCAGGGGAAAAAAACATCACATCTCAGGATCCCATGGGCATAGGTTACTAGTCAGTAGAAAGCTGCTGTAATGACTCCAAAGAAAAATAAAAAAAGAAGATGATAAAGGTCACAGCCACTGTAAGGAGTCTTACTCCCACAAGGCAGTTCAGATTCTGTAATATCAAAGTTCCTCAAAAGGGTTCACTTTACTGATGCCTCCTCTGGTGTTCCTATGCTTTTGTTGCTAGGAAACTATCCAGTCAAAACTGTTTCCTAAAGGAATGGCCTGGTATTAGTGCTGAATCATGACCTGAGAAGAGTAGTAATATTATTTAATGCCTCCCATAGGCTACCAAACCGTGTTCTTCTTCCAGCTCAGTCAGATTTTAAAAAAAAGGGGGAGTGGTGTTCAAAACAGGAGTCAATTTGAGATGACCTCAAGTAAAAGGTTTGTGTGCCATGTTGCTAAAACATGTTATATTTTAACAGTCAATCTTTGTAACTATATCAATAAACAAATGCCATAATCAAAGATTTTGGGACATAATACTTATTTGAAGAAGGTAGAAAATCTTTCTCATTAACTGCATCTAAAGGATGCTTATGTTAAAACAAAAAGTGGATTAAAAAGTTGTAACTCTAATCAGTTATAAAGAACTTAAGTAAAAATTAATGATTTCCAATTCATGTTAGCTATTTTGTAAAAACTCTTTCATTCATACTCCATAATATAAACATTTAAAAATAAAATTACATTTAAAAGAATCTATTCACTCTGATCCTACAATTCTTTCAAATGAAACATAGTCCTAGGTCATGATTTATATTTCACTATATGTTCTTTCCTAGGACAAAAATTATCATAACCATCAGGGATCATTAACAGTGAGTCATCTGATAATCAGAATTCAATATAACAATATATTTGGCAGTACTGAAACACATCTTTTTCATATAAATCATGAACATAATCTTAACTAACAATTCTTCAAATTTGATTACATTTAACAACATTTCAAATTCCCCATTTGAATTTACATAATAGTCACAAAGCAACTTCATTGACTAAAATACTCTGATAAAAAGCATGTTATCAGAGCCCCTATACTTTACTGTAGTTTCTATAGTGCCGCTGCTGCTGCTAAATCGCTTCAGTCGTGTTCGACTCTGTGCGACCCGGTAGACGGCAGCCCACCAGGGTCCGCTGTCCCTGGGATTCTCCAGGCAAGAATTCTGGAGTGGGTTGCCATTTCCTTCTCCAGTGCATGAAAGTGAAAGTGAAGTCGCTCATTCTTGTCTGACTCTTAGCGACCCCATGGACTGCAGCCTACCAGGCTCCTCTGTCCATGGGATTTTCCAGGCAAGAGTACTGGAGTGGGTTGCCATTGCCTTCTCCAAGTTTCTTCAGTGAGGAGACTTAATTAACAAGGTCATAATTAACAAGGTCATACATAAATTTACTGGCTAAAAATTTAACATTCAAAACATTAAGATTGCAGCATCCAGTTCTATCACTTCATGGCAAATAGAAGGGGGAAAAGTGGAAACAGTGACAGATTTTATTTCCTTGAGCTCCAAAATCACTGCATACAGTGACTGCAGCCATGAAATTAAAAGACACTTGCTTCTTGGAAGAAAAGCTATGACAAACCTAGACAGCATATTAAAAGGCAAGGACATCACTTTGCTGACAGAAGCCTGCATAGTCAAAGCTATGGTTTTTCCAAAAGTCATGTATGGATATGAGAGTTGGACTCTAAAGAATGCTGAGTGCTGAGGAATTGATGTTTTCGAATTGTGGTACTGGAGAAGGCTTTTGAGAGTCCTTGGACTACAAGGAGATCAAACCAGTCAGTCTTAAAGGAAATCAACTCTGAATATTCATTGGAAGGACCATGCTGAAGTACCAATATTTTGACGATCTGATGAGAAGATCCTATTCATTGGAAGAGACTCTGATGCTGGGGAATATTGAGGGCAGGAGGAAAAGGGAGGTGACAGAGAATGAAATGGTTATATAGCATCAACAACTCAATGGACATGAGTTTGAGCAAACTCCAGGAGATAGTGAAGGACAGGGAAGTCTGGTGTGCTGCAGTCCATGCAGTTGCAAAGAGGTGGACACGACTTAGTGACTGAACAACAACAACAGAAAAATAACTTTACAAGAGGGAAAAGTTAAATTTTTACTCCTTATTTTTTTAAATTTTATTTTATTTTTAAACTTTACATAATTGTATTAGTTTTGCCAAATATCAAAATGGCTACTTATTTTTATCTTACAAAAATTAAAATATCCTTGAAAACTTTGGCTTTTAATATATTCTTTCACTAATATAGTTGGAAAAGTAACCAAAGATCAAGTTTAAGAATTCTATGCTTTGAAACAGAATGCAATTATTTAATGAAATGAGCTAGCTACTGTGTTTTATTTATATTTAGGTTTTTAATGCATTTTTTTCCTGTCAACTTTTTTCTTTTCCAAAGTTCCTAATAAAAATAATAATGTTTATCTTTTCCACAAAAGAATGCCAGTTGAATAATAAAAAGAAATATGTAGATTTCAAAAATTTAAAGGAAGTTTCTATTTATAGAAGACCCCCAAACCTGGGAAAATAAAAATACTTTCAATAAAAGGTAAATATTAGACTGCTGTCAAAAATTCTTTACTTCATTCCTACTCACTCTTAATTTACTATAGTGTTGGTTACTTGGAGGAAACTTGAACAAAATATTTTGGTCCAGTAATGTTTCAAAGCTTAAAAACATCATTAAATTTAAATTAGGTAGTCATTATTCTGATACAGCAGCTTAGAATATTGGCCACCAAATCTGTTTTTCAAGGTAGACTGGAAATAGTTCCAAGAAATTTAAATTCAGCTGTGAAGTGGTTTTTGTTTTTGAATTTTCTTCTGTGCTTATCTCACTATATTAATGTTCACACTACTCTTAACTTCTCTAGTGATGCTAAAGAGATTATTTTATTAGATAACTTTAATAAAAACAGTGAGTTCAACATATTTGCATTGATAAGAAAATTTCCCAAAATATATTAAATGTTTACAGTAAGGTAGAGAAGAGTGTTCAGAGTAGGATTTTTATATATGGAAATAATTCCTACTGTGATTGTCTTTTATCAACTATTATTTTTGTGAAAGTAGCAAAATAGGAAGACTATATGTTTTGTGCTCAAACCAAAATTGAATCTAATATTTCCTCTTCCTTAAAAGTTGGTTGGAGTCTTTATTTGCAATTATAATATAATGCTTTATAGAATTATTTTAACCAAATATGTATGTAAATTACCACACATATGAACATTTACAGTGAAATCTCCAAATTATATGACATATAAATCATGAATTCATCTTATTAGCATTCAGAAGTTTAGAAAATAAATTAAACACATAAATCAAGTTATTGAAGCATTGATAATGGCAATTTGCAAGATTTCAATAAACATATGAGCTTAGATTAATCTTGATAATGTAATTTTGCAACATGCTATTTGTAATTGACAATAGTTAGCACAGTGCCTAAGTTAAAAAACACTCATGGCTGATATAAGACACCCCTTTGTTTCTTTTCTGCCAAAGCTCATGTTATCTTAGTGTATGTATCAAAAGAAACAAAGCAAATTTATGGTTACCAAAGCAGGGTGAGGGACAAATTAGGAATAAAGGATTAACAAATACAAACTACACTATATAAGATAGATGAGTAATAAAGATTTATTGTATATCATAGGGAATTATACTCAATATCTTATAATAACCTATAGTGAAATATAATCTACAAAAACTAAATCCCTGGATCACTATGCTGTATATGAGATGGTTGGATGGCATCACCAACTCAATGGACATGAATTTGAATAAGTTCTGGGAGTTGGTGATGGACAGGGAAGCCTGGCATTCTGCAGTCCATGGGGTCGCAAACAGCTAGAAACGACTGAGTGACTGAACTGAACTGAACACAATATTGTAAATCAATTACACTTCAATAAAAAGAGAAAGTCCCCACAATGTTACATCTATTAGCAGGAAACACTTTACTGCTATTCTTTTGACAACAAAACTGCTCACAATTATGAAGATAATTGATTGTGTTTCTCTAAGAAGTTTGGTCCTAACAGCAGGGTTTATTTCAGAGGCTTGAGGGAAATGTAGGCTCTCACCTTCAATGAGCTGCTCACAAAGTAAAGTCTAAATGTAATGCAAAGAAATGATTTCAGGTGTATGTGAGAGAAGAATTATTTCAGTGGGACACCCACTTATATTCTCAAATCCTATTGCTTCTCACAAAAACTTAATTGAATATAGGATATAAGAAAAAATATTTCAAACATCAGTTTATTCTTTAAAACGGGTGTTGTTGTTCAGTCATTAACTCATGTCTGAATCTTTGTGACACCATGGACTGCAGCACACCTGGCTTCCCTGTCCTTCACTAACTCCTGGAGTTTGCTCAGTCTCATGTCCATCAGGTCGGTTATGTCATTCAACTATCTCATTCTCTGTCACCACTTTCTCCCTCTGCACTCAATCTATTTTAGCCTCAGAGTCTTTTTCAAAATGGGTTGTAGACAACTTTAATTTATTATCATTTGCACAAGTCACTCTTACTACTTTCAATTTAGAGTCACATGAGGTACTGAACTCAACTCCATGTATCTTTGCTCTTTAATATTTTAGGGAGCTCTAGGCAGCTACTTAAGACGTTTCAAGCAGCACCTTTTAACTTTAAGATCAGTTCAGTCGCTCAGTTATGTCCGACTCTATGTGATGCCATGGACTACAGCACGCCAGGCCTCCCTATCCATCACCAATTACCAGAGTTTACTCAAATTTATGTCCATTGAGTGGATGATGCCTTCTAAACATCTCACCCTCTGTCGTCTCCTTCTACTCTGGCATTCAATCTTTCCCAGCATCAGATCTTTTAGAAAACTCAGTTCTTTGCATCAGGTGGCCAAAGTATTGGATATTCAGATTCAGCATCAGTCCTTCCAATGAATATTCAGGACTGATTTCCTTTAGGATGGACTGGTTGAATCTCTTCACACTCCAAGGGACTCTCAAGAGTTTTTTCCAACACTACAGTGCAAAAGCATCAATTCTTCACTGCTCAGCTTTCTTTATAGTCCAACTCTCACATTCATACATGACGACTGGAAAAATGATAGCTTTAACTAGATGGACCTTTGTTGGCAAAGTAATGTCTCTGCTTTTTAGTATGCTTTCTAGGTTGGTCATGGCTTTTCTTTCAAGGAGCAAGCTTCTTTTAATTTCATGGCTGCAGTTACCATCTGCAGTGATTTTGGAGACCAAAAAATAAAGTCTGTCACTGTTTCCACTGATTCCCCATTATTTGTCATAACGTGATGGGACCAGATGCCATGATCTTAGTTTTCTGAATGTTGAGCTTTAAGTCAGCTTTTTCACTCTCCACTTTCACTTTCATCAAGAGGCTTTTTAGTTCCTCTTCACTTTCTGCCATAGGGTGGTGTCATCTGTATATCTGACATTATTGATATTTCTCCCAGCAATCTTGATTCCAGCTCGTGCTTCATTGAGTCCAGCATTTCTCATGGTGTACTCTGCATATAAGTTAAATAAGCAGGGGACAACAAACAGCCTTGACATACTCCTTTCCTGATTTGGAACCAGTATATTGTTCCATGTCCAGTTCTAACTGCTTCTTCTTGACCTGCATGGAGATTTCTCAGGAGGAAGGTCACATGGTCTGGTATTCCCATCTCTTGAAGAATTTTCCACAGTCTGTTGTGATCCACACAGTCAAAGGCTTTGGCATAGTCAATAAGGCAGATATAGATGTTTTTCTGGAACTCTCTTGCTTTTTTGATGATCCAGTGGATGTTGGCAATTTGATCTCTGGTTCTTCTGCTTTTTCTTAATCCATCTTGAACATCTGGAAGTTCATATTTCACTTACTGTTGAAATCTGGCTTGGAGAATTTTGAGCGTTACTTTGCTAGTGTGTGAGATGAGTGCAATTGTGTGGTAGTGAGAACATTTTTTGACATTGCCTTTCTTTGGGATTGGAATGAAAACTGACCTTTTTCAGTCCTGTGGCCACTGCTGAGTCTTTCAAATTTGCTGAAGTATTGAGTGCAGACTTTCACACCATCATCTTTTAGCATTTGAAATAGCTCAACTGGAATTCCATCCCCTCCATTAGCTTTGTTCATAGTAATTCTTCCTAAGTCCCACCTGACTTCACATTCCAGGATGTCTGGTTCTATTTGAGTGATCACATCATCACAATTATCTGGGTTGTGAAAACCACTAGAACATTCAGGCATCACCTAGATCAAATCCCTTACGATTATACAGTGGAAGTGACAAAGAGATTCAAGGGATTAGATCTGATAGGGTGCCTGAAGAACTATGGACAGAGGTTCAAAACATTGTACAGGAGGGAGAGATCAAGACAATAAACAAGAAAGAGAAATGTAAAAAGGCAAAATGGTTGTCTGAGGAGACCTTACAAATAGCTATGAAAAGAAGAGAAGCAAAAGGCAAAGGAGAAAAGGAAAGATATACCCATTTGAATGCAGTATTCCAAAGAATAGCAAGGAGAGATAAGAATGCCTTCCTCAGTGATCAGTGCAAACAAAAAGAGGAAAACAATAGAACAGGAAAGACTAAAGATCTCTTCAAGAAAATTAGAGATACCAAGAGAACGTTTCATGCAAAGATGGGCACAATAAAGGACAGAAATGATACGGATCTGACAGAAGCAGAAGATATTAAGAAGAGGTGAGAGAATACACAGAACAACTCTAAGATCAGATCAATACTTTTTATTGTACATACATATGAATAAACTGATGCTTCCCAAAATGTGTATATTTACATATTACTAAGAAACTACTTATATGCAGAGTACATGATGTGAAATGCTATACTGGATGAAGCACAAGGTGAAATCAAGATTACTGGCAGAAATATCGATCACCTTAGATAAGCAGATGACACCACCCTCAGGGCAGAAAGTGAAATAGAACTAATGAGTCTCTTGATGAAAGAGGAGAGTAAAAAAGTGGGCTTAAAGCTCAACATTCAGAAAACTAAGATCATGGCATCTGGTCTCATCACTTCATGAAAAATAGATGGGAAAACAGTTGAAACAGTGACAGACTTTATTTTTCTGTGCTCCAAAATCACTGCAGACAATGACTGCAGCCATGAAATTAAAAGAAGCTTGCTCCTTGGAAGAAAAGCTATGACCAACCTAGACAGCATATTAAAAAGCAGAGGTGTTACTTTGTGAACAAAGGTCAGTCTAGTCAAAGCTATGGTTTTTCCAGTCATCATGTATGGATATGAGAGTTGGACTATAAAGAAAGCTGAGCACTGAAGAATTGAAGCTTCTGAACAGTGGTGTTGAAGAAGACTCTTGAGAGTCTCTTGGACAGCAAGGAGATCTAACCAGTCCATCCTAAAGAAAATCAGTCCTGAATATTCATTGGAAGGACTGATGCTGAAGCTGAAATTCCAATACTTTGGCCTCCTGCTGTGAAGAACTGATTCATTGGAAAAGACCCTGATGCTGGGAAAGATTGAAGACAGGAGGAGAAGGGGACAACAGAAGATGAGATTGTTGGATGTCATCACTGACGTGATCGATGTGAGTTTGAGTAGGTTCCCAAGAGTTGGTATAGACAGGGAGGCCTGATGTGCTGTAGTCCATGGAGTCACAAAGAGTCAGACAGGACTGAGCGACTGAACTGAAGGAAATTACTGAGTAGTTTTAGTAGATTATAACCTACCTTTTCTATTCTTACCATACATTTTAAATGTATATATATATATAGTATATACATATACTATACATATACTATATATTTAGGTATATAGTATTATACCTAAATCTTATTAAATTATATAAGATGTTAAAATATTTGACATTAGTGATTTCATTGTGTGTGTGTGTGTGTGTGTGTGTTTGTGTTAGTCACATCCAACTCTTTGTGATCTTGCCAGGGGTCCTGTAGGCTGCCAGGCTCCTCTTTCCATGGAATTCTCCAGGCAAGAATACTGGAGTTTGTTCCTAGTCCCTTCTCCAAAGTATCTTTTCAATCCAGGGATAAAGGCCTGGTCTCCTGAATTGCAAGCAGATATTTACCATTTGAGTTTCCAGGGAAGCCCAGTGATTTCATCACTTTCACCTAAAATTCTTCCATCTTATTATTAGGAACTTTATTGCTAGTTATTTTCATTTATTCAGTACCTGAAAAATGTTAGGCACTAGCTTAAATAACCACTACTCAACTTAAACCATCTACAGATGGATTATCCGAATTTATCTAAAAGCATATAAGGGCTTCCCCAGTGGCTCATTGGTAAAGAATCCACATTCAGTACAGGAGATGCAAATAGCAGGGGTTCATTTTCTGGGTCATGAAGATCCCTTAGAGGAAGAAATAGCCATTCATTCCAGTGTTCTTGCTTGGAAAATCCCATGGAGATAGGAGCTTGTCAGGCTACAGCTGATAGGGTTGCAAAGAGTTGGATAAATTTGAGCACACTCAAAAACATGTAACTACTAATAGACTTAATAAATACACATAGGAAGTATGATTGAGAGATAATGACATATGTCACACCTGCAAAAGCAAATATATGTGTCTAAAATCTATATATTTATATTACACATCCAAAGAGACATGACAGAAAATATGCTATTGAATAAGTAGCTGCCCAAAAACTATATTTGTGATTTATGTCTCTAACAACTGCTGATGCTGCTTCTTTATTGAACAATAAACATGGAATTACTTTCTAGTGGACCAAATAGTTCTAAAAGTTTTCAAATAACTTTGTATTACCTTAAAACAGTGCTAAAGTTGCAAAATACTTTTTTCTGTAATGAGATAAACATTAAATTAATCTTCCATGAATAATTGTAAGTAAACACAAAAGAGCCTATCAAGTCAAAACTCTGGATTAAAAATGTGAACAAAATATTTAGTTTATTGACCTATGATATTATTTTATATGGGCTTTCCTGGTGCTCAGTGGTAAAGAATTCTCCTACCAATGCAGAAGACAGGGTTCAATCGTTGGGTTGGGAAGATTCCTCAGAGAATGAAATAGCAACCCATCTCATTATTCTTGACTGGGAAATCCCATGGACAGAGGAGTCTGGCAGGATGCAGTCCATGGGGTCACAAAAGAACTGGACATGACTGAGTGTCTAAAATACACCCACACAGTATTACTGCATACTTTCAAAACATGGTTTTTCATTGTTCTAATTTTAGACATTCTGGTGATTGAGTATTCTATTCCCATCCAAATTACATTCATTTCATGATCAATGTTTTAGGCACAAATTTATGTATTTATTGTCAATTTGTTCTTTTGATAGTCTCCTTAAAACACTCTGCCTACTCCAGTGTCCCAAGGGTATATATATATATATATTTAAATGGAATTATTTATTTAGCATGTAATAAATTTGACATTTTTATATTTATTACTATATAGATGTTTTAAATATATTTTAATATCTAATATAGTAAATATTAATAGCATAACTTGTAAAACAAAAGCTAGTTATATTCCTCAATAATTTTAAGAGAGGAAAAAGGATTCTGAAATCAAAATTATGAGAATTATTGCTCACAATTTCTATAAAAAGAGATCTTAAGTGTACTATTTTATTTATGTCTTTTATATTTGAGGCACACTTATCTCCATGTGACTTGAATAAAGTTCTCATTACTACAGGGTTCAGTATGGAATTCCTGTTGCACGAGTAAAGCAGTTCTGAATTATTCTCACCTAAAAGTATAGGAGATCCAACCAGTCCATTCTGAAGGAGATCGGCCCTGGTATTTCTTTGGAAGGAATGATGCCAAAGCTGAAACTCCAGTACTTTGGCCACCTCATGCGAAGACTTGACTCATTGGAAAAGACTCTGATGCTGGGAGGGATTGGGGGCAGGAGGAAAGGGGGACAACAGAGGATGAGATGGCTGGATGGCATCACTGACTCGATGGACGTGAGTCTGAGTGAACTCCGGGAGTTGGTGATGGACAGGGAGGCCTGGCGTGCTGCGATTCATGGGGTCACAAAGAGTTGGACACGACTGAGCGACTGAACTGAATTGAACTGAAAAGTGTAGGAGAGTACTGAATCTCCATAGTTTTGCCAGCGCTTGATATTTTTTCTTCATTTCAGTTGCTCTGATGAGTATGTAGCAGTGTCACACTGTGGTTTTAATTAACATTTCCCTGTTTAATTTTGCTAATAAATATAAGAACATTTTTATATCTTTTGGATATATAATATATCTATATGTGGTATATGTAATATATATATATATATGGTACATAATATATAAAAGATATAACTTTTACTGTTTTGGTATCCTTCATTAAAGGAGATGTGTGATGGTTAATTTTATGTATCAACTTGACTAGTCATGGGGTTACCAGATTAAATATTATATATGGGTGTGTCTGAGGGTTTTTTTTTTCAATGAGATTAGCATTTGAATTTGTGGATTCAGTAGACTGCCCTCCACAATGTGGGTGTGCATCACCCTATTCTTTGAGGGCCAGTATAGAACAGAGATGGGAATATCAAACCACCTTACCTGCCTCCTGAGAAATCTGTATGCAGATCAAGAAGCAGCAGTTAGAACTAGACATGGAACAATGGACTAGTTCAAAATTGAGAAAAGAGTATATCAAGGCTATATATTTTCACCCTGCTTATGTAACTTATATGCAGAGTACATCATCCAAAATACGAGACTGGATGAAGCACAAGCTGGAATCAAGATTGCCAGAAGAAATATCAACAACCTTAGATATGCAGATGACACCATAATAATGGCAGAAAGTGAAGAGGAGCTAAAGAGCTTCTTGGTGAAGGTAAAAGGAAGAGTGGAAAAGCTGGCTTAAAACATTTTGCTGAATGTTGAATCATCAAACTGAAATCATGGCATCTGATCCCATCACTTCATGGCTAATAGACGGGGGAAAAGTGAAAATAGTGACAGATTTCCTTTTCTTGTGCTCCAAAATCACTATAGACAGTGACTGCAGCCACAAAATTAAAGACACTTGCTTCTTGGAAGAAAAACTATGACAAACCTATACAGCGTATTAAAAAGCAGAGACATCACTTTGCTGACAAAATTCTGTATATTCTAAGCTATGGTTTTTCCAGTAGTCATGGATGTGAGAGTTGGACCATAAAGAGGGTTGAGTGCCAAAGAATTGCTGCTTTTGAACCGTGGTACTGGAGAAGACTCTTGAGAGTCCCTTGGACTGCAAGGAGATCAAACTAGTCAATCCTAAAGGAAATCAGTCCTGAATATTCATTGGAAGGACTGAGGCAGAAGCTGAAGCTCCAATACTTTGGCTACCCAAAGAAGTGACTCATTAGAAAAGACCCGACTCATTAGAAAAGACCCTGATGCTGGGAACGATTAAGGGCAAGAGGAGAAAGAGGCAGCAGGGGATGAGATGGTTGGATGGCATCACTGACTCAATGGACATGAGTTTGAGCTAACTCTGGCAGATAGTGAAGGACAGAGAAGCTTGACATGCTGCAGTCCATGGGGTCCCAAAGAGTTTTAAATGACATAGTGAGTGAACAAAAACAGTATAACAGATGACAGATGATTTTGCCCCTTTTGCATGCCTCATTTATGCCTACATCTCACATCATTTTCTCCTACCCTCAGACTGAGATTTACATCATTGTTTCTCAAAGTTGAAGAACTTTGAACTTCTTTGAAGACCTTGATTTTCAACTGAATCATACCACTGACTTTCCTTGGTTTCTATTAGGCACATTGCCGACCATGGACTTAGACTCCATAAACTGTGAACCATTTCTTCATATCTCCTTTTAAATGCATAAAATAATTTGAATTTTTAAAAATTCATTTATGTATGTTAATTGGAGGCTAATTACTTTAAAATATTGAGGTGGTTTTTGCTGTACATTGACATGAATCAGCCATGGGTGTACATGTGCCCCCCATGTTGAACCCCTCTCTCACCTCCCTCCCCATCCCATCCTTTAGTGCTGTCCTAGTGCACCAGCTTTGAGTACCCTGTTTCATGCATCGAACTTGGACTGGTGATCTATTTCACATATGGTAATATGCATGTTTCAATGCTATTCTTTTAAATCATCCCATCCTGGCTTTCTCCCACAGAGTCCAAAAGTCTGTTCTTTATATCTGTGTCTCTTTTACTTCTTGCATATAGGGTCATCATTACCACCTTTCTAAATTTCTAAATGCATAAAATCATTTGAATTCTATTGATACTCTTTCTCTGAATAATCCTGAATGGTTTGAGACAGGAATCCAGATTTTTTTTTTCTTATGTGTATTCAATTGACCTAGTATTATTTATTTTAAAAGACCATCCTTTCTCCACTATACATCAGTATTGCTTTCCTCACATATTTGGAGACTGTACATGTGTGGGCCTGTTTCTGAATGCTCACTTATATTTTATTATTTACTTGTGAACCACCCTTTCAATCTCTATGTCCCTGTCTTTTGTCATCCAAAAAATGGCAGATAATAGTTGTACATATTTGATAAAGTTGTTAAGAGGTACTAATTAGTTAATGTATTTAATCTACAATTAAGATTTCCTGGAGTAACTGTTAAGTGTGTTAGTAAAATTTGATAATGAGAATGATCATCATCACTATCATTATCATCATCCTCATCTGTTTTCTCACAACCTATTTTCTGAACTCTTTAAGATAATTCTCATTATCTTCCATCATAGAAGCAATTGCTTAATTGTATATTTAATCCACAACAAAATATAGTCTCACTTTTAATCGACTTTATAAAATTGCATTTTATTCCTGCCTGGGGAAACTTCATCTGCCACTTCTTTCTTTCTTTTGTTGGACTGAAACATCTATATGTACACCAAGTATTGTTTCCTTTTAAATTACCCATCATTGCATAAGCTCTTTTTAAACCATTTGTTAGTAAGAAGTCTATTGAAGGAGGAGTTGACACATTATTGCAAGCCAACTAAATTTTTTTCTCATAAAATAGGCCTTATCTAAGAGTAAAATTAGCTTTTACTCTTCTGAGTTAATGGACATGGGCAGCTAGATATTGTTTGTAACATGTATATTATTTTCTATTCTTCTGTCAAAAGATGGAATACTTATACATATATGGATATATGTGTGATTCTTTATTTATAAATAGATCTTTGCTTCTATGAGTCAATCTGGGTCAGAGAAACTCCAGATGTCAACAGCTATATGTTCTCTATTCCAAACAAGAAATTTAGTCTGTTGAGCATCTTCATCTCAAGAATCAACACTCATCCTAATGATTTTTTCTAAAACAAAGTGAAACAAAAACCATCATGCTACCTTTGAATTTCTTTCCATGATTTCTTACTTTAACCTTCCCCTGCATACCTCCTACACTACCATCACTCTATTTTGATATATATATATATATATATATATATATATATATATGGTGAAGTTGTTCAGTCATGTCCAACTCTTTGTGACTCCATAAACTGTAGTCTGCCAGGCTTCTCCATCCATGGGGTTTTCCAGGCAAGAATACTGGAGTGGGTTGCCATTTCCTTCTCCACATATATAAGTATATACACATATATTTGTATTTTGTCTGAGTGTTTTACTTTGTACTAGTTAAATTATGTGTTCTTTTATTATTTTTTGTGCTTGATTTCTAGGAAGAGAATGGGCATTTTAATTTTAGCACCCCATTTGCAAACCAGAAATAAAATTCACTTAACATGTTCAAACCAGAAAAAAATAAATCATTTAAAAATTTTGGTGAGATGATTGCATTTTAAAAGTTTACACTGTAACAGGTGCTTTACTTTCCTATCAAGTATACTCTTATAAATATCTATTTTTATATCTGATTTCACCATTCTAAAAGGAGTCATAAAATATGGATGCATACTGTGTCACCTGGCAACACCTGTATGTTAAGAAGCATGGAAACACCTTGCCTGAAGCTAATTTGTTCATTTTATCTCATATATTTATGAAATCAACTGGAAATGCAATAGTAGCAAATTATACCTTATATGATATTCCTGGAATTATGTACAGAGTAAGCACATCATAGATTTTGAGATCAAGCTATTCATTTTCTGGAGGAGACTTTGCATAATTTTCCTAAATTTCAAGAACCTGATTCACAAAGCTTATCTGAAGAAATTGTTCTTCCCTAAGATCACCTACAACACCTCACAGATCCAGGACACTTCTATATTTTACTAGAATGAAGACTTTTGAAACTCATTCTTCTTGTGATAATGGAATTTCGGTCTGACTTACCCAGTTCTCTGATGGTTCACAGTGTTATAAATTTACAGTGGTTGATTGGGTTCACTAGGTTTAGAAATAATGTAAAAGTAACTGGACCCCAAATGGATCCAAGTTCAATCATGGTCTCTGGGCCAAAATGTATAGGGTACTTCAGAGTCAGAGTAGTAAAACAAACTTTTTAAAATAATTTTTTATGGAAGGATAATTGCTTTACACAATTTTGCTGTTTTCTTTCAAACCTCAACATGAATCAGCCATAGGTATACATATGTCCCCTCCCTTTTGAAACTCCCTCCCTTCTCCCCACCATCCCTATTATACAGAGTGAAATGAGTCTGAAAGAGAAAGAGAAATACCGTATTCTAGCATATATATACAGAATGTAGAAAAATGGTACTGAAGAAGTTATTTACAGGGCAACAGTGGAGAAACAAACATAGAGAACAGACTTATGGACATGGGGAGAGGGGAGGAGAGGGTGACATGTATGGAAAGAGTAACATGGAAACTTAGGTTACCATATGCAAAATAGATAGTCAATGAGAATTTGCCGCATGGCTCAGGAAATTCAAACAGGGGCTCTGTATCAAGCAAATTCTTAAATATGGTCTATGTCTTATATGTACAAGCAAATTAAATTATACTTAAGGCAGTTTAAACTGTTATAATAATCTCTTAACAACATGCAAAACTCTGATGGAAGGCGGGGGGAGATCAAAATGGCAGAGTAGAGGAATATGTGGAGCTCACCTCCTCTGACAAATACATCAGAAATATGTCCATGTGTGAAACAATTCTCACAAAATACCGACTGAAATCTTGCAGAAGTTGCAGGAACAACCACCACATAACAAGGTTAGATCAAGGAAAAAGGAGAAGAGGAGGAATCAGGACAGGGTCTGTACCCCTGGAAGAGAGTGGTGAAGGAGGTAAGGTCTCCCTCCCTGGGAACCTCATTCACCAGCTGGGAATTCCATCAGGACAGATAAGGAGCTTCAAAGCCTGGAGAGGAGAAGGTGGGTGCTGGCCTGCAGCCCTGAAATAAACAAATGGGACCTATTTAAACTTATAAGCATCTGCAAAGGAAATCATAAACAAAACAAAACAATCTATGAACTGGGAAAACATATTAGCAAATAATGCAACCAACAAGGGCTTAATTTAAAAAAAAAAAAACAAACAAACTTCAAAGAAGATACACAGATGGCAAATAGGCACGTTCAAAGATGCTCAGCTTCTTGGTCAGAATGGCCATCATCAAAAAGCTTAAAAACAATAAATGTTGGAGAGGGTGTCAAGAAAAAGGAACCCTTCTGTACTGTTAGTGGGAATATAAACTGGTGAAGCCACTGTGGAAAACAGTATTAAGTTTATTTAAAATAAAACTAAAAATCAAGTTACCACATGATTGAGAAATTCCACCCCTGGGAATATATCTGGATAATACAAAAACTCAAATTCTATTCATAGCAGCACTATTTACAATAGTCAAGACATGGAAGCAACCTAAGTGGACATCAACAGATGACTGAATAAAGAAGTATATAGGACTTCCCTTATGGTTCAGTGGTTAAGACTCCACACTCCCAATGCAGGGGACATGGGTTTGACCCCTGATCAGGGAGCTAAGATCTCACATACTATGGCCAAAAATCAAAGAAGATGTTGGCATATGTGTGTATATATATATACACAATCCATATATATATGTGTGTGTGTATACATAGACATTCAATGGAATATTACTCAGCCATAAAAGAGAATAAAATAATACCATTTGCAGCAAAATGGGTGGACCTAGAAGTTATCATACTAAGTGAAATCTTACAGAGAAAGACAAGCATATGATATCATTTATATGTGGAATCTAAAAAATAGTACAAATGAACTTATTGACAAAACAGAAACAGACTCACAGACAGAAAACAAGCCTATAGTTACCAAAGGGGGAAGGGATAAATTGGGAGTAGGGGATTAACAGAAATGCACTAGCATATGTAAAACAAACAACAAGGATTTATGGTATAGCACAGATAACTGTATTCAATATCTTATACTAAAATATAAGGGGATAGAATCAAACAATAAATATTTATATGCATATATACATATATATATAAGCATAAACGAATCACTTTGCTATAGCTGTCCAGCTGACACTAACACAATATTGCAAATCAACTATATTCAATTAAAAAAAAATCAAACATGATTAAGTCTCTGGGAGATCTTCCATAGTGCAATGGTCACTCATTGGATCAAAGCAGCCCAAAGACCTATCACTTTCCATTTCTCTGTGCCAGGTTATTATAGAAAATAACCCAGATGTAGTTGGATTGTAAGGCAAATAGTCAATTTTGTTTCCTTAAAAAGGAGGCCAAAAAATATTTGTTCTTGTTTATAAATTCAGGTGAAAGGAAAATGGTGTACATCTCTGAGGCTCAGATAAAATAGCTGTCCTTATAGTAAGGGAAGGTAGAGAAAAATCCACTCTATAAAACTAATAAGCTTTAGAATTCAAAAAGGATAATGTGTAAAAAGCAATTAAAATGCAACATTATATATGTTGGTGTTTTATTACAAAGGACCCATTGTTTTTATTAACTGTATATTGCTAGGAAGAAAATGCAAAGAATGCTAGACTAAGGGACAGATATAAACCTGTCTAGACTAAGGGACAGATATAAGCCTGTAATATCAAGTTAAAATTCATATCACATAAATCATAACACATAAATCCAAAATAATTCTCAAAATTATTTCATATCAGTTGGTAATTCTGTTTTACATAAAGCAATATATTTTTATTTGCATTTAAATTGGGTTTAATTTAGGCTTTTAATGTACATTTAAATACATGAAACAATTTTTACTAAACCTTATTCTTGAAAGGGAACTCATTTTTAATTTTATTTATTTATTTTTGGCTGTTCTGGGTCTTCGTTGCTGTTCAGGCTTTTCTCTAGTTTTAGCGAGCAGTGGCTACTCTCTAGCTACACTGCTCAAGTTTCTCATTGTGGTGGCTCCTCTTGCTGCAGAGCACAGACTCTAGGGCATGCAGGCTTCGGGTGGTGTGGCAAGTAGACTTAACAGTTTTAGCTGCCAGGCTTGCAAGCACAGGCTCACTAGATATGCCTCACATGGGTTTGGTTGCTCCACAGCATGTGGGATCTTCCTGGATCAGGGATTAAACTTGTGTTTCCTGCATTGGCAGGCAGATTCTTTAACACGGAGCCTCCAGGGAAGCCTCAGGAAATTCATTTTTATATTTATTGCATAAAGATAAAACAATCAGAGCTAAATGCTTAGATATTTATGAAAAGAATATATAAGTAGTTACTTTTTAAATGATATACATTTCAGTGTGTAGCATTATAATTAAACATTTGGATACACTACTACTTAAGTAATTACTTTAAAATTTTTGTGTCAAAAGATAGTAGTTATAATAGGAGCCAGTACTTATTTATAGAATTTTCTAAAATATTGTTATTTGCTTAAATTGTGTCTATTTTAAATATCTCTTTTTAGCTGAGAGCTATTTTGCAGAAAATTCAAGGTAAAGGACAAAATTTAAGAGCTGAATATTTAAAACATGAAAAATAGTCATGACAGTTTCTTAATTCAAAAGACATGTGCACCAGTGTGCTAAGTCACTTCAGTTGTGTCTGACCCTGTGACACTAGGGACCATAGCCCACTAAGCTCTTCTGTCCATGGGATTCTTCAGGCAAGAATACTGGAGTGGGTTGTCATGCCCTCCAGGGGATAGCAGATTCCCCTTCAGGGGATCTTCCAAACCCGGGGATCAAATCCGTGCCTCTTACATCTCCTGCATAGGCAGGCTGGTTCTTTACCACCTGGGAAGCCCAAAGGACTTAGTAGCAAGTAAAAATTTTAAAATGTGTTTTATAATAAAACTCTCTGATGATGAGTGACAAGTACAAGTCAGGAAAAAATACAAACAATTTTATAAAATTCTTCATTTTTAAAGTTTTTCCGATATATTTTAATTCCCTAATGTCACAAAAAATAATGCTCAAGGGATCATTCAGCATTAGTCTACGATGCTTTCAAACTGTGGTGCTGGAGAAGACTCTTGAGAGTCCCTTGGACTGCAAGGAAATCTAACCAGTCAATCCTAAAGGAAATCAACCCTGAATATTCATTGGAAAGACTGATGCTAAAACTGAATTATTTGGCTACATGATGTGAAGGTCCAACTCATTAGAAAAGACCCTGATTCTGGGAAAGATTGAAGGCAGAAGAAGGGGACAACAGGATGAGATGGTTGGATGGCATCACCAACTTATGGACATGAGTTTGAGCAAGCTCTGGGAGATGGTGAAGGACAAGAGAAGCCTGGGGTGCTGTAGTCCATGGGGTTGCAAACAGTCAGACTTGACTGAGTGAATGAACAATAACAAAGAGTTGGACACAATTTAGCAAAAACAACAAGAATGGTACTAAATCATTTTTGATGATTTGATTTTTCTCACTGGTATAAAATCTGCTTCAGTAAGTATCGCTGGAACTGCAGTCTTATTAACGACTGCTTTATTTCTTTGACAGATTCCTAGATGGAAAATTTACAGGTCAAAGTGTTTTCCTGTTTTAAAATGTAATGGCAACCACCAAACTTCATGTCATAAAGATGATCAGTTCATTTTTCTAGTAGCAGTTTTGAGATACACTCATTAAAGTGATATTAATCTTAGGAACTTTATAAAAAATGTGTAGTTTATGTCTTTGTTACCATTATATTTGTACTTTTCTCATATTTATTATATATTTCTTATTCTGTGAATGTTTATATAAATTTCCCAATCATGTTTATAGTAGTGGCTTTATCAATTTATAACATATATTTAGGCACAAACCACTCATGCAATCATTCATATACTCTCTTTCCTACCTACACCACACAATTCCAATGAGTTCAGTGACTGCAAAATACCATAATATGAAAGCAGCCTTGCTTCTAATCACTGCTTGAGGGAGGACCATCTACAAGTCAGGAATATCTGTTTTGGAATCAGTGTGTACAAGGGTAAATCCTGTTGTTTTAAGACACCAGATATCAAATTCTTCTTTTACCAGAGTTTAGCTGTCCTGCCTGACAAATCTGAAATGTAGAATTTTAAAAATCAATCTGTCACTAGTTTGCTTTATGACATCTGTGTTTTTTATTAAATTTTCCACTTCTGTGAGATCCTACAAAAGTTCTCCAATAATTGCTTACAATTGCATTATTTTAATCCTTGTTACTATCTTTTAGTCAAATTTATGGGTCTTTTAAATTAGATCAATTAAGAAAAATAAAATTTTTTTTATGCAACCATGTCACTAAAATTTGGGAGTCTCTGCCCACATACTCTTCATAAGTTATATAAATGATAATACTAATATCATCCACATTATTAAGGATAAATGAAAATAGAAAATAAAACAAATATCCAAATAATAAAATATTTTATCAATAAATATATTTACACTAACATAGATATTAATGCATATCTATGTGCTCAATCATAGTTTACAGTTAAGTCTACAAGAATATGTAAATATGTATTTCTTTCACTTAAGAATAAAAATACAAAAACTAATGCATAAGAAGAAAAAGAAGTATTCCCTCAAGAGAAACTTTTTTTTTTTTAGTAAAAAAGTAGAAATGGTTGAGAACAAGGAATATATAATACTGCATACAAAAAATTTTACTCTTTTTCAAAATTCATAAGTATACAATAATGGATTGTTTAAGCTATAAAAATAGTGTAGAGATCACAGAGTCCAACACTCACTGAGATCCACAAGTTTTATGTAACTTTAATAAGTCAAGCATTAACTTAGTTATTGTATGAATACAGTAAGCAGTAGAAGATAAAAAGAAAATTTGATTTTTATCTGGTGTTTACAAATCTCTCTCTTGGTCTAGTACATGTTTATAAGCGTTTCTGTGTGTATCCTAAGGGATCTATTTCCATAAGACCTAAAAAGATAAATCATACCCTGTTGCGGTCCTTTAATAGACCAGAACCTGGTGGTCCGGAGTGGATGATAAGAAAGTGAAAGAGAGAAAGAAGCTAGTATTTCCTGGTTTATGCAGAGAACCAATAAAACCCTAGAACAGAGCTTGTACTGCTCACGAAGGTACAGGGCATCCTCTCGAGGAGGTCTTGAAAGCCCGGGCAAGAGAGTGACCTCAGCGGGTTTCCACACTCCAGAGAATTAGCCATAGGGAGGGAGCGAGAGAGAGAGAGAGAGAAACACGGTAACCCAAGTCTCTGGTGGAGCAAGGGTGCTTTAATGATCTTTCTATGAGGATATATAGGCTGTTATACAAGGAATTTCTTTTGACAATGATAAAGATCAGACAACCAAACATACAGCAGCCATTATCAAGGGAACAAGGAATTAACAATGGTCATAAGGTCAGAAGACAATCCATATCTCAAGAAAGAGGGTAGTGACTAAGCAGTTTTGTTGTAAAGAGAATGTTCACTGAAGGAAATCCATGCATATGTTTCATCCTATGACCTCAGTCCTGGGAGCAGCATGCTGCTCCACTCATTCCTATTACCAGGAACTGATAAGGAACAGAGGATTTATGAGAGACAGAAAGCAGCACACAGGAATCCTGCTGTTAAACATTCCCTGACAATACCCTAGGCAATAATTAAAATTTAAGTCATCTGTGACCCACAAATAAACACGCATTACTAGATTAATATGAAACTATGGTAAATAGTTCCAAATATTTGCTCCATGGAAATTGGTTTTAAAATATTTATCACTATTTAAATGCACATTATATTTTTTTCTTGGTAGAGTCTTATGAAATAATTGTTGAAAACTATTAATGTGTTATTTACTTCAGAAGACATTTTGGTAAATTTGCTTTGAAATATTTTGCTCAACAAATAACATCTATTTATTGAACACTATAGACCATATTCAATTCAGACATTTAAAAAATATTGAACCCTGTGTAAATGCACTAGGTTTGAAACTGAGAATAATGTGCCAACAAATAAGCATGATCCCTCTTCTCATGAATTCACAGATTGTATTCTAATCACAAAAAGTATAAATATTAGTTGTTCAGTTGTGTTCGACTCTCTGTGACTCCATTGACTGTAGCCCACCAGGCTCCTCCATCCATGGGATTTTCCAGCAAGAATACTGGAATAGGTTACCAGTTCCTTCTCCAGAGGATCCTCCCAACTCAGGGATCTTCCTGACCCAGGGATCGAACCCGAGTCTCCCACGTTGCAGGCAGACACTTTACCATCTGAGCTACCAAGGAACTCCAATTTAATCATGAAGTATAATTCATTGTTGCTGTGTTTGCATTTTTATATATCCACTGTCCATTTGGAAACCATCTTTTGAGAAGTGACTAAATCCTTGCCCCAGTGGTCTTTAGTGTCACTAGTCTTTTTCTTATTGATTTGTAAAATTTTTTATACAAATACTCAATAAAAATTTTCATTGAATATATGTTTCTCTATGCAATTATTTTTGGTTTCTATAAAACATATGTCATCATTCTTCTAATGTCTTTATGTTATGTCTTTAATACATAACAATAAATTTAATAAATATTTAATTTCCCTGCAACATTAATTTAAATCTATTATTGTTATAGAATTAAAAGTATTATGTTTTTAGCTCTCTGTTATGTTCAATTAGTCTATTGAAGTAACTTGTGTAAATACCAAACTTAGAAATTTTAGGTATATAAAATTTGTTTTTTTATATTTAAAAAATCAAGATTTAAAAATCTTGATTTCCAGTAGCATGTATCCTCTACTTCTCCTTCTTAATCTCTATGTTTTTCCTTCTCTTTCTTTTTATTCTCTAGTATCTCTTTATTCTTATCATTTTCTTTTTTCTCTTCCATTTCCAATATTATGCAGACTATCTTTGAACATTTATGCTTGTCTGTGAATATTTAAATCAGCATCGATCCCATGAGAAGCCCTGTAGGAATTTTGTTGGGGGTCATCTTTAATTTGTGGATTAATTCTGGGACAGTCGAGATCTTTATTAAATTTATATGAAATGAAGTCATCCATCCAAGTCTATATCAATTTATTTAAGTCTTATTATTATTTCCTCCAGTCTGTTCAGTTCAGTCTCTCAATCATGTCTGACTCTTTGCAACACATGGACTGCAGCATACCAGGCTTCCCTGTCCATCACCAACTCCCAGAGCTTGCTCAAACTCATGTCCATTGAGTTGTGATGCCATCCAACCATCTCATACCCTGTTGTCCCCTCCTCTTTCTGCCTTCAATCTTTTCCAGCATTGGGGTCTTTTTCAATGAGTCAGTTCTTCACCTCAGGTGGCCAAAGTATTGGAGTTTCAGCTTCAGCATCAGTCCTTCCAATGAATATTCAGGGCTGATTTCCTTTAGAATTGGAGAGTCCAAGGGACTCTCCAAAGTCTTCTCCACCATCACATTTCAAAAGCATCAATTCTTTGGTGCTCAGCTTTCTTTGTGGTCCAACTCTCCCATCCATACATGACTACTGGAAAAACCATAATTTTGACTAGACAGATCTTTGTCAGCAAAGTACTGCCTCTGCTTTTAAATATGCTGTCTAGGTTTGTTATAGCTTTTCTTCCAAGGAGCAAGCGTCTTTTAATGTCATGGGTTCAGTCACCATCTGCAGTGATTTTGGAGCCCATGAAAATGAAGTGTCACTGTTTCTGTTGTTTCCCCATATATTTGCTGTGAAGTTGAGGACAAATCAATTGACTTTTTTAGTCTCAATCATTGAAAGAAAACAGACTGGAAAAAAAATTGACAGAGACTAAAGGATTGATGGTATGATAGCAAAAGGTCTCATATTGTGTCATCTATGTCTGAGAAAGAGAATTGGACTGAATGAGTATCTGAAGAAAATGGCCCCAAAATGGCAAATTTGGCACAAGACTCAACAGATTTAAGAAACTAAGCAAACCTCAAACAATAAATCTGAAGAATTCTATGCCAAAATGTATCATAATTGAATTCTTGAAAACAAAAGACAAACAAACAACAACAAAAGTGAAAGCAGCCAGAGAGAATTGGAACATAAACTTAGAGGATACTAATTCTAATCACTGATGATTTCTAATCTGAAACCAAGGAGGCCAGAAGGGAATGGCACAGCCTTATTCAAGTAGCAAAAGAAAAGAACTCAGACCAGAATTCTCTATCAAGAAAAAAAAAAAATTCTTTAGTAATTAAAGTGAAATAAAGACATTCTCAGATGACGGAAAACTGAAAGAATTTACTAACAGACCTAAAAACTGGCTATTGGAAGTTCTTCAAACAGAAAGAAAATGATAAAAAGAAGTTTTATCAGAAAGAAGAAAGAAATTATAAAGTAACATAAATATGAACATATACAATTGACTATCTCCTTTATGATTTTATAAATTATTTTTGAAGATTAAACAAAAATAACAGCCAGTAGACACAGTCAAGGGATTCAGAGATATGTGATTTTTTAGTATGAACAATGTATAACACAATATGAAGACTTTATGAGGCACACACTCCATAGTTTGACCAAAATCCCACATCCCCGATCCCTCTTGTTTTACACCAGAAATAATTCACCCAATCTTGGGATCAAACCTTATTTAAAGAGACACTTAAAGTATTGATAGAATCTGTATGAATGAACTAGAAAGGAGTGGGATTCAAAGGAACAGAGTTAGAAATTTCAGAGTGATAATTTATTTATTGTCCTATCTGTGAAGGACTTATCAAATACCTGTATCATTTTCTTTGTGTTCTGAGAACTACAATGCTTTAGAGTACATTTAGATGTACTCCATCATTTTCAAAATGTGCTGATAAAATTAACATGCTGTTGCATATTAAGTCAAAATAAATTTGTGGGAAATTGAATATTTTACTTTTTTCTTAACATGACAAAAATTGTAGTATTGTGTTTTTTCAGAATATAGAAGCACAGACAAATATTTGTGTAGAGGACTATAGACTATGAAAAGCCTTTCATTTTCTCTTGATCTTATAAATAGCTACAAAACAGAAGGAAATAAATTATTCCTTTTTTACTAGAGCTTTTTGCCTGTTCACAACAGATGTTGTTTCCACAAATTAGTTTATAATTTCTTTCATAACTCAGACAGAATATATAGTCAGGAAACAGAAATAGTGTTGCATATAATTCTGTTAATTATGTAACAAAACTGCACTTTGCTATATGAAAACCTTGGCCATCAAGCATTTGGTTTAGTGTTGGGGCAACTTAATCTTCTGTTGTAACAGCTGTGCAAGTCTCAATCACAAACACAACAGATTTGCCAGACTTCCAATGAGTGAAAAGTAAATGATCAGTGTGAAAGTTAATAGCTAGACACCTAGCCAGCTAGTTAAATAGAGCTGATCTGAACTGCATGCAATGAATGCAAGCATTTTTTTCTGGGAGGGGTGGAGTGGGGTGGAAACATAATCAATTTTGTACTTCAAAGAATTCCAGTATACGTTATCCAGTTTACAAATAATAACAATTGTGATTTAAACAAAATAAATATTTTTAAAGAAAAATAATTCAATAATATTTGAATTTAATACCATATCTTAGAATCTTGGATATGAGAATAAGATATTTTAGATACCATAGTTCAGAATTAAGTTGTTGTAATTTATAAAAAGTGAGGGGAAGAAATGGCATTTTAGTTCAGGAAATTTATACTCTTAAATCAAGAACCCAGGGTCACTTTCAAGGTTTTCCAGTTTGTTGAATGTAATGTTTATTTTATATCTCATAGACTTGGAGTAGAATTTCATTAATGATAAAATGATTAGGTTGAATGTCCTAGAGAATCACTTTTCATCTTAATATTTTACATAGGCTAATAATTTATATTTCAAAGGTATATTCTATTCATTACTTTATTTGAGGCTTACAATAAAATATTTGAGGCTTTAAATAAAGTAGCTGATGCAAACTTACTGATCACACTTTAGGCGGCACATTGGAATTCAGAGAAGGAAAATAACTGTTCAAGTCCCACAGTATATAGGTGGCAAATGTCAAAATACAAGTCAATTGTATCACCTTGACAATTTTCATTCAATGACTCCATAAAAATGGACATACTTGTTATTTATAATACAAATATATGTATTATTTTGGAAACGCATGCTTTTTAAAGTGTTATATATGTCTACATGTTCAAACTTCTATACAGTCTAGTAATTTCATTTGTGTCATAACGGTGAGGGTTTCCCAGGTGGCACTAGTGGTAAAGAATCCATCTGCCAATGCAGCAGATGTAAGAAACCAGTTTACATCCATAGGTTGGAAAGATCCCTTGGAATACGAAATGGCAATCCACTCCAGTATTCTTGCCTAGGAAATCCCATGAACAGAGGAACCTGGCAAGCTACAGTCTGTGGGGCCACAAAGAATTGGACAAAAATGAACAATTGAGGGCATAGCATTAAGTCTGAGAACAGAGAGAAGTCAATTTCAATGATGAGTTCCTGTGACTGAGACCGCATAATTCCCTAAGAGACCAGTGGCCAAAATCAACATTTCTATGAACTTGAGCAATTGAAGGTTGTATGTTCTATGCCTTAATTGATCTGCTTGTAGGAAATCAAGGATTAGTGCATATCTACTTATATTGAGTGGGAAGAAGGACTTATAGATCTATACATTATTGAAGTTAGTAGTAAAAAGACCGCCACACATATTCTTCAGAATGTGAAATCTTAAGAGGCCCAAGGTTTGAACTTAAATCTTACAATTATTACCATGTAGGACTTTAGATGGGCAGATGAAGAAGTGCCAGGACCTGCAGGTGTGGTTATCTACTCGGAAAGAGAAGTCGCTTGTTCATGTGATGCAAAATCTATGTTTTGAATCTTTCTGGGGTAAATAGTTTGTGCAAAAAAGATATATTAAGATGAAGTACTATAGATTAACAGCATGCACCCGAGTGCATTTCCCTGTACTTTTATACTTTTTTCTCACATGGGTCAATGTTGTTAGCACGAAAGTGGCTCCCTAAGGAAGACAGGGACTCAGCTGCATCAGATACTGTTCCTGGTATAAGGAGGAAATGGTCATAGATAGAAGATAACTGCAAGCTACATTTTAATCTTCAAGAGATAAGAATCTAGTACAGGTAAATGAGACTGTTAAGCTAAAATCATTTTAGGGCCTAAGGAATGCATTATCTGTGGCCAGGTCACAGATGCCTGATCTCACCAAACATCTACAGAGTTGAACTATGAGCTTAATGCAGAATTGGAATTTGATTTTTAACCTAAAATATCAAAGACTTGAGAAATATATGACACACTATCATTTGAAATTTGACTTTTAGTTGTCTCAGTTCAGTTCAGTCACTCAGTTGTGTCCAACTCTTTGCAAACCCATGAAACACAGCACGCAAGACCTCCCTGTCCATCACCAGCTCCCAGAGTCCACCCAAACCCATGTCCACTGAGTCGGTGATGCCATCCAAAAGACTCATCCTCTATTGTCCACTTCTCATCCTGCCCTCAATCTTTCCCAGCATCAGGGTCTTTTCAAAGGAATCAGCACTTTGCATCAGGTGGCCAAGTATTGGAGTTTCAGCTTCAACATTAGTCCTTCCAATGAACACCCAAGACTGATCTCCTTTAGGATGGACTGGTTGGATCTCTTTGCAATCCAAGGGACTTGCAAGAGTCTTCTCCAACACCACAGTTCAAAAACATCAATTATTCTATGCTCAGCTTTTTTTATAGTCCAACTCTCACATCCATACATGACTACTGGAAAAACATAGCCTTGACTAGATGGACCTCTTTTGGCAAAGTGATGTCTTTTCTCTTTAACATGCTGTCTAGGTTGGTCATAACTTTCCTTCCTTCCAAAGAGTAAGTGTCTTTTAATTTCATGGCTGCAATCACCGTCTGAAGTAATTTTGGAACCCAGAAAAATAAAGTCAGCCACTGTTTCCCCATCTATTTGCCAGGAAGTGATGGGACTGGATGCAATGATCTTCGTTTTCTTTTTTTTTTCTTTTTTTTTTCGTTTTCTGAATGTTGAAATTTAAGCCAACTTTTTCTCTCTCCACTTTCACTTTCATCAAGAGGCTCTTTAGTTCTTCTTCACTTTCTGCCATAAGGGTGGTTTTATCTGCATATCTGAGGTTACTGATATTTCTCCCAGCTATCTTGATTCTAGCTTGTGCTTCTTCCAGCCCAGCATTTCTCATGATGTACTCTGCATATAAGTTAAATAAGCAGGGTGACAATATACAGCCTTGATGTACTCCTTTTCCTATTTGGAACCAGTCTATTATTCCATGTTCAGTTCTAACTGTTGCTTCCTGAACTGCATACAGGTTTCTCAAGAGTCAGGTCAGGTGGTCTGATATTCCCATCTCTTTCAGAATCTTAAACAGTTTATTGTGATCCACACAGTCAAAGGCTTTGGCATAGTCAATAAAGCAGAAATATATATTTTTTCTGGAACTCTCTTGCTTTATTGATGATCCAGTGGATGTTTGCGATTTGATCTCTGGTTCCTCTGCCTTTTCTAAAACCAGCTTGAACATCTGGAAGTTCACGGTTCACATATTTCTGAAGCCTGGCTTGGAGAATTTTGAGCATTACTTTGCTAGTGCATTAGATGAGTGCAATTGTGTGGTAGTTTGTCTATACAGAGTAAAAAATAAAAACTGATGAAATTAATCATATTTGTAATAGAGCTCCATGAAAACAATACCATGGAAAAATTATCTTAAATTTTAAGCATTTATTTTTTTTTAAATGCAAGGTCAAGACATTTTCTATACATATAAAAGTGTTTTATCTGGTAAGGAACTTTACTTGGTTATGACATCATTAGGAAGCTGCTTGACGCACAAAAATTAGGAAAATACACAAATTTTTAAAAAATGAAGCTATGTCATTTTTGCTCATTTATTATACATTTTTAAATAAAAAATTTGTTTTCACATTTAATTATTTCTGATTCTGTTGCCTGAACTTGTGGTATCATTTTAAAGAAAATGCCAAAGCCAATGTCAAGAAGAATATTTTCATATATTCCCTATTAGAAGTGTTATGATTTCAGGCCTTTGTCTTTAATACACTTTGAATTGATTTTTATGTATGGTCCAATTTCATTCTTTGGATATCCAGTTTTTCCAACACCATTTATTGAAACAACTATACTCTTTATGATAGTAACAGTATCTTTCATGGCATATTATAGAGAAGTGAGAATTGATATTTTAAACCTTTAACTTTTCCTTAAATATGTGTAATCATGTAGACTACATTTAAAGAAAAATAGACATAATAATAAAAACTAAAAGGAAAATAGATATCAGAGGAGCATAGTGGGCTGCTGTGCATAGGGTCGCACAGAGTTGGACACGACTGGAGCGACTTAGCATGTATGCATGCATTGGAGAAGGAAATGGCAATCCACTCCAGTATTCTTGCCTGGAGAATCCCAGGGACAGAGGAGCCTGGAGGGCTGACGTCTATTGGGTCCCACAGTGACTTACCAGCAGCAGCAGATATAAAAACTTTAGAAATCTTAAGCAATGTTCACTAACTTTCTGAAGCTCCAAAAACTTAAGCAATTGAAGAAGACTATAAATTGACATTACTCTGTGCCTTATATCCTACCTGGATTTTTGTATATGAGAAAGGTAGATGAATGTGAATTAAAAGAGCTTATCTTTCAAATTAGACTGAAATCTTTACATTTCTGAAGTAAAGAACAAGCAGCTTTTTGGCTTCCTGTGTGTTTGATAAAAATTGGACCACCTTAAGCACAAGAAAATTAGAGATACCAAGGGAACATTTCATGCAAAAATGAGCTCAATAAAGGACATAAATGATATGGACCTAACATAAGCAGAAGACATTAAAAAGTGGTGGCAAGAATACACAGAAGAACTGTACAAAAAAGATCTTCATGACCCAGATAACTCACCTAGAGCCAGAAGTTCTGGAATGCGAAGTCAGGTGGGGTTTAGAAAGCATCACTAAGAACAAAGCTAGTGGAGGTGATGGAATTCCAGAGGAGCTATTTCAAATCCTGAAAGAAGATGCTGTGAAAGTGCTGCACTCAACATGCCAGCAAAGTTGGAAAACTCAGCAGTGGCCACAAGACTGGAAAAGGTCAGTTTTAATTCCAACCCCAAAGAAAGGCAATGCCAAAGAATGCTCAAACTACCACACAATTGCACTCATCTCACACACTAGTAATGTAATGCTCAAAATTCTCCAAACCAGGCTTCAGCAATATGTGAACCATGAATTTTCAGATGTTCAAGCTGGTTTTAGAAAAGGCAGAGGAACAAGAGATCAAATTGCCAACATCTACTGGATCATCAAAAAAAAAAAAACAAGAGAGTTCCAGAAAAACATCTATTTTTGCTTTATTGACTATGCCAAAGCCATTGCGTGGATCACAATAAACTGTGGAAAATTCTGAAATAGATGGGAATACCAGACCACCTGACCTGCCTCTTGAGAAACCTGTATGCAGGTCAGGAAGCAATAGTTAGAACAGGACATGGAACAACAGACTGGTTCCAAATAGGAAAAGGAGTACATCAAGGCTGTATACTGTCACCCTGCTTATTTAACTTATATGAAGAGTACATCATGAGAAATGCTGGGCTGGAAGAAGCACAAGCTGGAATCAAGATCACTGGGAGAAATATCAATAACCTCAGATATGTAGATGACACCACCCTTATGGCAGAAACTGAAGAGGAACTAAAAGCCTCTTGATGAAAGTGAAAGAGGAGAGTGAAAAAGTTGGCTTAAATCTCAACATTCAGAAAACTAAGATCATGCATCCAGTCCCATCACTTCATGGGAAACAGATGGGGAAACAGTAGAAACAGTGGTTTACTTTATTTTTCTGGGCTCCAAAATCACTGCAGATGGTGATTGCAGCCATGAAATATAAAGACGCTTACTCCTTGGAAGGAAAGTTATGACCAACTTAGATAGCATATTCGAAAGCAGAGACATCACTTTGCCAACAAAGGTCCATCTAGTCAAGGCTATGGTTTTTCCTGTGGTCATGTATGGATGTGAAATTTGGACTGTGAAGAAAGCTGAGAGCTGAAGAATTGATGCTTTTGAACTGTGGTGTTGGAGAAGACTCTTGAGAGTCCCTTGGACTGCAAAGAAATACAACCAGTCCGTTCTAAAGGAGAACAGTCCTGGGTGTTCATTGGAAGGACTGATGCTGAGCCTGAAACTCCAATATTTTGGCCACCTCATGCGAAGATTTGACTCATTGGAAAAGACCCTGATGCTGGGAGGGATTGGGGGCAGGAGGAGAAGGGAATGACAGAGGGTAAGATGGCTGGATGGCATCACGGACTGGACGCACATGAGTTTGGGTGAACTCAGGAAGTTGGTGATGGACCGGGAGGCCTGGCGTGCTGCGATTCATGGGGTCACAAAGAGTCGGACGTGACTGTACGACTGAACTGAACTGAACTGAAGCACAATTTACTTAGGAGTGAATAGATGATGCTATTTATATGTCTTCTATATATGCCTCACTGAATGAAAAAACAAACATAATAAGATCTGCGCTTGACTTTGTAACTTGTTAAGTGTAAAGTGAAGTCAGTGTCAGACTCTTTGTGGCCCCATGGACTGTGGCCTACCAGGCTCCTCTGTCCATGGGATTTTCCAGGCAAGAGTACTGCAGTAGGTTGCCATTTCCTTCTGCAGAGGATATTCCCCACCCAGAGTCCCCACCTCAACCTGGGTCTCCTGCACTGTAGGCAGATGCTTTTACCATCTGAGCCACCAGGGAAGACTTAGTAACTTTGTTTTATATTAATTAAAAGAAAAACTGTCATGATGTGATTTTTTTTTATTAAAAATTACTTACCTCTCACTAGAGCTTTTTATATTTAAATTTTGGATACTTATTTGTTTTTTGGCTCCAAAATCACTGCAGATGGTGATTGCAGCCATGAAATTAAAAGACACTTACTCCTTGGAAGGAAAGTTATGACCAACCTAGATAGCATATTCAAAAGCAGAGACATTACTTTGCCAACACAGGTACATCTAGTCAAGGCTATGGTTTTTCCAGTGGTCATGTATGGATGTGAAATTTGGACTGTGAAGAAAGCTGAGAGCTGAAGAATTGATGCTTTTGAACTGTAGTGTTGGAGAAGACTCTTGAGAGTCCCTTGGACTGCAAGGAGTTCCAACCAGTCCCTCATAAAGGAGATCAGTCCTGGGTGTTCTTTGGAAGAAATGATGCTAAAGCTGAAACTCCAATATTTTGGCCACCTCATGTGAAGAGTTGACTCATTGGAAAAGACTCTGATTCTGGGAGGGATTGGAGGCAGGAGGAAAAGGGGAAGACAGAGGATGAGATGGCTGGATGGCATCACCGACTCAACAGACATGAGTCTGGGTGAACTCAGGGAGTTGGTGATGGACACGGAGGCCTAGAGTGCTGCAATTCATGGGATCGCAAATAGTTGGACACGACTGAGCGACTGGACTGAACTAATACAGTTTATCTGGGGTCTTCCCTCATATCTCAGTTGGTAAAGAATCTACCTGCAATGCATTAGACCCAATTTCGATCCCTGGGTAGGAAGATTCCCTTGGAGAAGGAAATGGCAACCCACTCCAGTATTCTTTCCTGGAGAGTCCCATGGCCAGAGGAGCCTAGCAGGCTACAGTCCATGGGGTCACAAGAGTCAGACATGACTTGGTGACTAACCCACCACCACCACAGATTACCTAGGATGAAAGTCTTATATTTATTTTTAAACTAGTCACTACTTATCTGACCATACAGGATGCATGCTTAGTTATAAATATCTCTGTGTTTAATGTCTTGTAAAAACCAGCTCAGCAATTATTTCATTGTTATACAGTAAGTTTCCCAAATATATCTTTTCTTTTAGGGACTATAGTTATTATGGACTATAATTGTATTTCTGTACTTCTTCCATAGAAATTAATCAAGATTCTGAAACTTGAAAAGCATAAACAATGCAAATCAGTATACAATTTAACATAATTTATATTTTAAAAATAAAGAGTATTATTCAATATTTTCAAGATATATTCAAATATAATATTAATATAATCTAATCCATTTTCTGTTTTATTCCTTACTATCATTGCTGTTAATAGATGTATGTGGCTCTGTAGTTGCCAGATATCAGTTTGAATCTCTGTGCTTTAGCAATTTATTTAAATTCCCACAATTTTTTTTTTCAAAATGCAACAATAATACTAGTTCCCATCTCTTTACAATTAAGTATAAATATACAGCGATATATGTCAGCTATCTTACAACATGTAAATATACATGTATAAAATATCAGAACTTATTAAGTGCAAACACATACCAACATATACATATATGTGTAAAGATTATATATATATATACAATATATAGAGAGATTTATATATTAATTGGAAATATACACTTGCATATATATGTATATATTTATATTTTGGTAAGTATTTACAGTATATAGGTACACAATATATATGCACATGTGTATACAGCAGTATTATATATATGAAAGTATTAGTCGCTCAGTTGTATCCATCTACTTGAGACACCATGGACTACAGCCAGCAAGGCTCCTCTGCCTGTGTGATTCTCCAGGCAAGAATAATGGAGTGGGTTACCATTCCCTTCTCCAGGAGGTCTTCCCAACTCAGGGATCAAACCCAGGTCTCCTGCACTGTAGGCAGATTATTTACTGTCTGAGCAACCAGGGATTATATGTATGCACATGCATATGGGTCAGTATATTATTATAAATTCATCATATATGATACTTTATTGACCTCTAGCTATTTCTCAGGATTCTTTGTTCCACTGCTAATATCATCCTAGTCATCATCAGTTATTTTCCAGACATTTGATTACTAGTAGACTTCATTTCAATTTTCTCAATTTTAAATTCAAATTGAACTCAAGATCCTTATTGGTTGTTGATATGTTCTATGACTTTATTTCCTGTTTTATATGGAACTTAAATTTATCATTTATTCAATGATAATAGTAAGCATAAAGTATCTGCTATACTGAAAAATCAAAGAAGAGTGAAAATAATTTATAAATCATAAATTTCTAAAATTTAATAAGGTTATGACTTGACTGATACTATATAAATGCAAATTGGGGAAATATAAATAAATTCATTAATCTGTCCTAAAGCATTTTGTACCTTTATTCCAACACTTTTGTATATAAGAATTTTGAGCAGGAACTATTTTAAAGATACATATGCTAGGCACAATGTTGAAATGTGCAAAAGTAATTTATAATACATAAAATTATATAATATTTTGTTAAAGTTCAGTTCAGTAACTCAGTCATGTCTGACTCTTTGTGACCCCATGGACTGCAGCACGCCAGGCTTCCCAGTCCATCACCAACTCCCAGAGTTTACTCAAACTCATGTGCATTGAGTCAATGATGCCATCCAGCCATCTCATCTTCTGTTGTCCCCTTCTCCTCCTACCTTCAATCTTTCCCAGCATCAGGGTCTTTTCCAATGAGTCAGTTCTTCACATCAGGTACCATATGAAGCAATTTTGGGGCCCCAAAAATAAAGTCTGTCACTGTTTCCACTATCTCCCCGTCTATTTGCCATGAAGTGATGGGACCAGATGTCATGATCTTAGTTTTATGAATGTTGAGCTTTAAGCCAACTTTTTCACTCTCCTCTTAAACTTTCTGCAAGAAGCTCTTGAGTTCTTCTTAGCTTTCTCCATAAGGACGAAGTCATCTGCATATCTGAGGTTATTGATATTTCTCCTGGCAAACTTGATTCCAGCTTGTGCTTCATGAAGTCCAGCATTTCTCGTGATGTACTGTGCATATAAGTTAAATAAGCAAGGTGACAATAGACAGCCTTGATATACTCCTTTCCCAATTTGGAACCGGTCTGTTGTTCCAGGTCCAGTTCTAATTGCTACCTCTTTACCTGCATACAGATTTCCCAAGAGGCAGATAAAGAAGCCTGGTGGTGGTCTGGTATTCCCATTTCTTGAAGAATTTTCCACAGTTTGTTGTGATTTGCACAGTCAAAGGCTTTGGCATAGTCAATAAAGCAGAAATAGATGTATTTTGGAACGCTCTTGCTTTTTTGATGATCCAATGGATGTTGGCAATTTGATGTCTGATTTCTCTGCCTTTTCTAAATCCAACTTGAAGTTCAGGGTTCACATACTGTTGAAGCCTGGCTTGGAGAATTTTGAGCATTACTTTACTAGCATGTGAGATGAGTGCAATTGTGTGGTAGTTTGGGCATCCGTTGGCATTGCCTTTCTTTAGGATTGGAATGAAAACTGACCTTTTCCAGTCTTGTGACCATTTCTGAGTTTTCCAAATTTGCTGACATGTTGAGTGCAGCACTTTCATAGCATCATCTTTTAGGATTTGAATTAGTTCAACTGGAATCCCATCACCTCCACTACCTTTGTTTGTAGTAATGCTTCCTAAGGCCCACTTGACTTCACATTCCAGGATTTCTGGCTCTAGGTGAGTGATCATACCATCATGATTATCTGAGTCGTGATCTTTTTCTGTATAGTTTTTGTGTGTATTCTTGTCACCTTTTTCTAATTTCTTCTGCTTCTGTTAGGTCCTTATGATTTCTGTCCTTTATTGTGCCCATATTTGCATGAAATGTTCCCTTGGTATCTCTAATTTTCTTGAAGAGATTTCTTGTCTTTCCTATTCTATCATTTTCCTCTATTTCTTTGCACTGATCACTGAGGAAGACTTTCTTATCTCTCCTTGCTATTCTTTGTGTCTCTGCATTCAAATGGGTACACCTTTCCTTTTCTCCTTTGCCTTTCGCTTCCCTTCTTTTCAGAGCTATTTGTAAAGCCTCCTCAGACAGCCATTTTGCTTTTTTATATTTCTTCTTCTTGGGGATGGTCTTGATCCCTGTCTCCTGTACAATGTCATGAACCTCCATCCATAGTTCTTCAGGTACTCAGTCTATCAGATCTAATCTCTTGAATATGTTTTTCACTTCCACTGTATAATTGTAAGGGATTTGACTTAGGTCATACCTGAATTGTCTAGTGGTTTTTCCTACTTTCTTCAGTTTAAGTCTGAATTTGGCAATAAGGAGTTCATGATCTGAGCCACAGTCAGCTCCTGGTCTCGATTTGCTGACTTATAGGGCTTCTCCATCTTTGGCTACAAAGAATATAATCAGTCTGATTTCAGTATTGAACATCGTTCTGATAAGCTTAAATGGTGAGAGGACAATTATATTTCTAATATACTACTAGTAGGAGAAATCCTATTTAATTCACTAAATAATAAGAAATAAACTATTACCTATCATGAGCAATGAAATACACCTTGAAACTGAAATTCTGTTTGTCAGTGTGCTTTCGTACGGCAAATTGCTTTTCTTAATCTGTCACCCCTTGAACAGCAGTTTAGAAAACTTTGTGTTAGCTTTAAAAACCAAAAGAATGTTACAAGGTAGCCTCTTTTTCAAGACATTAAGTTGGAGATACTTTACAAAAATAGCTCTAGAGAACATAAAAGAAACCTTGATTTTAATAATACAGTTCTGCTTTTAAAATGTGTCCTCTATGAATATTTCAACTCCATAAAAGCATATCACTACTATTTTCCAGGACATAAGGAATGTCACATAGGTAAATCTGGTGATAAAATTCCAGGCTCATATCTTCACCCTCTGTTTTATAAATATAACCTTTACCAGCATAGTTCCTTGGGTAGCTCAAATGGTAAGGAATCTGCCTGCAATGCGGGAGACCTGAGTTCAATTCCTGGGTTGGAAAGTCCCCCTGGAGAAGGAAGGGCATGGCAACACATTCCAGTATTCTTGCATGGAGAATTCCATGGGCAGAGGAGCCCAAGTGGGCGACAGTACATGGAGTCACAAAGAGTTGGACACAACTGAGCAGCTAACCTTCACTTTATTCCACTTTTTTTCAGCATGCACAAAAATCAAATTGGTGATTCTAAGAATATTGTCAGAGTACAGCAGTGGACAATGCAATTCCAATGAAAATGTACCACAGTTACTTAAGATCCTACAAGTTTTTGTATCTTTCAAAAATTTAGAAAAAGTAAAAATTAATATCAGACCAGTTAAACAGTATTTAGCAAGAGATTATTGTGCACAAAAGATTGAGCCTTCAAATGAAAAATCAATTTGAAACTCAGAAACATGACTTTATAAGACAGATTATAATATGACAACAAGAGGTTGAAATTTTTATAATGATTGGCTATTACATTGGGGGTTTCCAGATGATTGGTTGAAAGTAATTATACCATTTTTGGAAGATAATTTAAGTTTATTTTATGATTATCAGGGAGTATTTACAAGAAATAGCCTAAGTTTCACTAAATTCATGAAGTAAGTTAGATTTAGTTTTGCTTAAGTGATTTAAATGGTTTTGTTTGCTTGGGATATTTTTAAGCCTGTCTGTTTTAACACGTCTTTCTCAGATAAATGACTGAAAAGGATGTCCCTTCCTACTTACCTACAATTTGGGTCTCAGTTTTAAAGTTTCTCATTCAGTAATACTACATCTCAACTATATTAAAAAAATGTAATAAAATGTATTATTTGAAGATTAGAGAAACATGCAGAGGTCAGAGTACAAAATAAGCTTGTGTCTTGTAGAAATACATTTATGGAAACAGGCACCATAATTTTAGCAAAGGTTATAAATCTCCAATTGAGTAATGCCTAAACTTCAGGTGGTAACAGGTCATTGATAAGCACCACTGTATCATGTTAAAACGGGGAACTGCAAGTTACTCTGAAAACTCTAAAGGGGGCAAAGGTTTAACCTGAATATTTAAGTATTAAATCTGTAGTTATAGCAAAGTATTAGCAGCAAGTGTCACGTGTTTTCTGCTGATGATTTCCTACAGGAAGGCAATAGTGTATGTTGTCAGGATATCCTGTATTATAAGCCTGTATTAGAAACTCTGATAAAGATAACCTGAGACTTCATTGAACAAGATGTTAATGACCAAGTAATTGTTCTATAGAATTATAATTAAGTATGATGAGCCCTGATAAAAGCCATTTATTAGTCCATCATGGCATTTAATTGATCTAATACTGGGAAGAATTTGAAAAGACTGAAAATAGGAGACAGTGCAGGGCAAACAGGTTGAATCATGCCTTATGTTGAAAAATGTGCTTTAATAAGAAAACCATTAACAGTCTCATCAAACAAATTAAATAGTTAAGGGATTCTTATTAGACACAGAATTATTCTTTGGAGGAGTAGACATGTCACACTGTTGTGAAAAAAGGATACTTTTGCTGCTGAAATCATTTGATGGAATAGATAGTTATGTGTTCACTTTTTTAAGTGCCATAGTTTTACAAAGAATTTGGCCAATTTCTAAAAATAAAGAAAATATCATATAGGAAAGTATAGCCTATAACAAAAGTTGAAGAAATGGGATTATTTAAAATTTAGAACATAAATCTTAAAGGATGTATATCTGTTATCTTCATATAATTGACCTATTGGCATGTAGAAGTGAATTCAAACTTATTCTTTGTTTCTCTTGATGTCCTTTTTTAAAATTATGGTGGTCCTATGACTACATTCCAGAGAAGGCGATGGCACCCCACTCCAGTACTCTTGCCTGGAAAATCCCATGGACGGAGGAGCCTGGTAGGCTGTAGTTAATGGGGTTGCTAAGAGTCGGACACGACTGAGCGACTTCACTTTCACTTTTCCCTTTCCTGCATTGGAGAAGGAAATGGCAACCCACTCCAGTGTTCTTGCCTGGAGAATCCCAGGGATGGGGGAGCCTGGTGGGCTGCCATCTATGGGATCGCACAGAGTCGGACACGACTGAAGTGACTTAGCAGTATGACTACATTCTGAGGGAGGGTTTGGCCTGGAGAATCCCCATGGACAGAGGAGCCTGGCAGACTACAATCCATGGGGTTGCAAAGAGTCAGACACAACTGAGCTACTAAGCATAGAACATGACTACATTATTTAGCCTGAGCAGTACCATAGTTTTGTTGAAGTTTATATATGTGGGTTTTTTCTTCTCCACAGCCAGTTCCTATTTCAATAGCTTACTTAATTTCCATTTCTCCTTGATGTATTCTAGAGGGCCAGCGTGTTTTTTTGACATTTGGAGTCTTATCCCAAAACCCAAGATTGATAACTGAGGACTGTCTTAACCTTGAACAGATGGTGAGCACATTACCTGTATGGTATTCCAAACAGAATCTGCCTCGATTATCTATTTGCACCTTATTCTATTTTGGAAAAAAAAAAATCAGTTTTGTCCTATATCTCCAAGTATAAGCTATTAGAGAAGATTAATGCTTGCAAGAACACTGGAGACACACTCAAGAATATGCCCAGAAGCAGTCTTAAACATTAGTACTTATATTGCAGTCAGTCAACTTCTGAATCATAGATCTAATGTATTCCAGCCCATAATCTACTGATACATCATCAAATTGGGTTGATCCATCTCCAGATATTCTGTGTTTATTTCAATTTAATGTTAATTTTAATGTTTAATGTTCACTACTGTTCTTTCTATACTCTAGAACTACTTCTATTTTCAATGACATTTCATAGTTCTTTTAAAATTAAAAACTCCTTTGCATATTTCCTTAGAAAAGAAAGAAAGATTTTTAAAATCATTGTTAATGACTAGTTTTTGAAAATACAAGTTTCAATGCAAATCCAATTTCCTAAAATAATTATTTTTTATTACAAGTTCCTGATAGTCAAGAATATGAGCTCCTAAAGAGATTAGAACAAAGTCTGAAAAAAATAAGATGCTGGAAATAAAGGATTGATGTTGCAACATTTCTTCTCCAATTCATTTTTGAATTTTCAGTATGATCTCTTTAAAATATTCAGTATTACTGTGATGGGCTTCCAAGGTGGCTCGGTGGTAAAGAATCTGCCTGCCAATGCAGGAGATGTGAATTCTATCTCTGGGTCAGGAAGATCACCTGGATAAGGAAATGGGAAATGGCAGCCCACTCTAGTATTCTTGCCTGGAAAATCCCATGGACAGAGGAGTCTGGTGGGCTACAGTCCATGGGCTCACAAAACAGATGTAGTGACTGAAAACCTACTTTACTGTAGTAGCCAGTCTTATGTTTTAGAACAAAAATAGCTTTTTTGTTGTTTTAAAACTGAAGGAGGTTTACAAAACAAATGTAACATTTATGTTTCATAGTTTGTTTAGGATTTAAGATATTCTATACTGAGCTATTAAGAAAATAAAGGATAGACTTGCTAAATCAGATGCACAAATCAATATCAAATGTTACTAATAATTCAAGAACACAAGAAATCAAGAGGCCCAGGCAAAGTAGAAAGATGCCAGATGTTCTGATTGTGATCTGTCAGGTCTTTTTTTCCACATCAGATGTGCTTTCTAGCCAACATTAATAGAAGTTTTCTAATATAAATGAGGTTACTTCATGCAACAAAAAGAATTTGAGGATGTGACATATCTGCATTTTATGTTCAAGCAGTTTCTTATGATAAGTAGCATTTTCCAAGATTACATAGTTTCTAGTTTTATTTTGTTTTTACCAAAAAAAAAATTGTAAGCTAGGACAATCATATCAAAAGCATTCCATAGTTAAAGAATCTCCTTTTAACAAATATCATTAGTCTTCATATTAGTCCATATCATCAGGTTTACAAAGCATTTAAACTTTACCATCCACCTTCTTTTATTCTCAGTGTGTACTTTATAATGGAAAGAAATGGATCTTAGGCTAGTTAATTAACTCTTGTCTTCCATCTAAAAAAAAATTAAATTGACAAGAGAACAAAAGAAGAAAAAGACCTATAAAACAAATCCAAAACAATTAACAAAATGGCAATAAGAACACACATATTTATAATTACCTTAAATGTAAATGGATCAAATATGCCAACCAAAAGACATAGACTGGCTGAATGAGTACAAAAATAAGACCCATATATATACTGTCTACAAGAGACCTAATTCATATCTAGAGACAAATATATGTTGAAAGTGAGGGGATGAAAAGCAGTATTCTATGCAAATGGAAATCAAAAGAAAACTGGAGCAGTTGATCTCTATTAGATAAAATAGAGTTTAAAATAAAGATTGTTACAAGAGACAAAGAAGATCATGACCTAATGATCAAGGGATCAGTCCTAGGAGAATATATAACAGTCATAAATATACATCACCCAACATAGGTGCACATCAATATATAAAGTGAATACTAACAACCATAAAAAGGAAAACTGACAGTAACACAAAAATAATGGGAACTTTAACACCCCAGTTACATCAATGGACAGATCATCCAGACAGAAAATCAATTAACACCAGCCTTAAATTACATGTGAGACCAATGGACTTATTTGATACTTACAGAACATTCTATATAAATGCAGCAGAATATATTTTTTCTCAAGTTCACACATAACATTCTCCAGGATAGATCATATCTTGTGCCAGAAAGGAAGCCTCAATTAATTTAAGAAAATTGAAACAATATCAAGCATCTTTTCTAACTACAGTGCTTTGAGATTAGAAAAATATGTTCATCACAGCACTGTTTATAATAGCCAGGACATGGAAGCAACCTAGATGTCCATCAGCAGATGAATGGATAAGAAAGCTGTGGTACATATACACAATACTCAGCCATTAAAAACAATACATTTGAATCAGTTCTAATGAGGTGGATGAACTGGAGCCTATTATACAGAGTGAAGTAAGCCAGAAAGAAAAACACCAATACAGTATACTAACACATATATATGGAATTAGAAAGATGGTAACGATAACCCTGTAAGCGAGACAGCAAAAGAGACACAGATGTATAGAACAGTCTTTTGGACTCTGTGGGAGAGGGAGAGGGTGGGATGATTAGGGAGAATGGCATTGAAACATGTATAATATCATATATGAAACGAATTGCCAGTCCAGGTTCGATGCATGATACTGGATGCTTGGGGCTGGTGCACTGGGATGACCCAGAAGGATGGGATGGGGAGGAAGGTGGGAGGGGGGTTCAGGATGGAGAACACATGTATGCTTGTGGTGGATTCATGTTGATGTATAGCAAAACCAATAAAATATTGTAAAGTAATTAACCTCTAATTAAAATAAATAAATTATATTTAAAAAATCACAAAGATGTGGAAGCTAAACAATATGTTACTAAACAAACAATGGATCACTGATGAAGCCAAAGAGAAGGAAAAAAACAAAAACAAAAACTAGTGACAATGATAACTAAAACACAATGGTCCAAAATGCATAGGACACAGAAAAAGCAGTGCTTATAGGGACATTTATAACAATAAAATCTTAGCTTAGGAAATAAGACAAATTTCAAATAAAAAACCAAATGTTACACTTAAAGCAACTAGAGAAACAAACATAACCCAAAATTAGTAGAAGGAAAAACATCATGAGGATCAGAGCATAAATTAATAAAATGGAATTTTAGATCAATGAAATGGAATTTTAGATCAATGAAACTAAAATCTGGTTCTTTGAAAAGATAAGCTAGATTTATCAGGAAAAAAATAAAAGGGAGAGAATCCAAGTCAATACAATTATAAATGAAAAGGGATTAGTTACAAGTGACACCACAGAAATACAAAGGACCATAAGAGACTACTATAAGTAACTCTATGCCAATAAAATGGAAAATCTAAAAGAAATGGGCAAATTCCGAGAAATACACAATCTCTCAAGATTAAACCAGGGAGAAATAGAAAATATGAACAGTCCAATTACAAGTAATGAAATGGAATCTGTGATTAAAAACTCCAAATAACCAAAAGTTCAGGACTGGATGGCTTCATAGGTAAATTCTATGCAACATTTAAAGAAGATTTTACACCTATCCTTCTTTAATTGAAAAAAAAAAACTGCAGATGAAGAAAAACTTACGAACTCATACTCTTAGGCCGCCATCAGCTTAATACCAAAATGAGACTAAAATAAAACAGAAAAGAAAAAGAAAATTAAAGGCTGATATCACTGATAAATATAGATACAAAAATACTAGCAAACTGAAACCAAAAATACAGTAAAAGAATCATATACCATAATCAAGTGGGATTTACCTCAGACATGCAAGGATTTTTCAATACCCCCAAATCAATCAGTGTGATACAACATTAACAATTTCAAGAATTAAAAAAAAAAAAAACAACATATGATTACCTCAATAAGTGCATAAAAATTTTCTGATGAAATTCAACATCCATTTATGATAAAAATTCTCCAGAAAGTGGGCATAGAGGGAATATACCCCAACATAATAAAAGTCATACATGACAAACTCACAGTTAACATCATTCTTGAAAGTGAAAAGCTGAAAGCATTTCTTCTAAAATCAGAAACAAGATAAAGATGTTCACTCTCATCACTTTTATTCATCACAGTTTGGGAAGTCTAACCATGGCAATCAGAGAAGAAAAAGAATCCAAATTGGAAGAGAATAAGTAAAACTACCACAGTTTGCAGATAACATGATGCTATACACAGAAAACCCTAAGGACACTATCAGAAAACTATTAGAGTTCATTGATGAATTTGGCAAACTAGTTGAATACAAAATTAATATACATAATTTAGTTATAGTACTTTATACTAACAATGAAATATCATAAATTGAAATTAAAAAAATAAATCCATTTACCATACCATCAAAAAAGTAGTAGTAGATACTATAATTGGACTGGATTGCTCAAGTAGCTTTTCCAAACTCGTATCATATATATCATATATATATATATATATATATGATATATATATATAAAATACACTCATCTCACATGCTAGCAAAGTAATGCTCACAATTCTCCAAGGCAGGTTTCAACAGTACATGAACTGTGAACTTCCAGGTGTTCAAGCTCTATTTAGAAAAGGCAGAGGAACCAGAAATAAAATTGCCAACATCTGCCGCATCATTGAATAAGCAAAAGCGTTCCAGAAAAACAACTACTCCTTTATTGACTATGCCAAAGCCTTTGACTGTGTGGAGCGCAACAAACTGTGGAAAATTCTTCAAGAAATGGGAATACCAGACTACCTGACCTGTCTCCTAAGAAATCTGAATGCAGGTCAAGAAGCAGGTCAAGAAGTGGACATGGAACAACAGACTGGTTCCAAATTGGGAAAGGAGTATATCAAGGCTGTCTATTGTCACCCTGCTTATTTCACTTATGCAGAGTACATTATGTGAAATGCTGGGCTGGATGAAGCACAAGCTGGAATAAAAATTCCCAGGAGAAATATCAATAACCTCAGATATGTAGATGATACCACCCTTATGGCAGAAAGTGAAGAACTAAAGGGCCTCTTGATGAAAGTGAAAGAGGAGAGTGAAAAAGCTGGCTTAAAACTCAACATTCAGAAAACTAAGATTAGGGCATCAGGTCCAATCACTTCATGGCAAATAGATCGGGAAACAATGTAAACAGTGACAGACTTAATTTTTGGGGGCTCCAAAATCACTGGAGATGGTGACTGCAGCCATGAAATTAAAAGACACTTGCTCCTTCAGAGAAAAGCTACTATGAAGCTAGACAGCATATTAAAAAGCACAGACATTACTTTGCCAACAAAGGTCTGTCTAGTCAAAGCTATGGTTTTTCCAGTGGTCATGTATGCATGTGAGATTTGGACTATAAAGAAAGCTGAGCACTGAAGAATTGATGCTTTTGAACTGTGGTGTTGGACAAGAGTCTTGAGAGTCCCTTGGACAGCAAGGAAATCCAACCAGTCCATGCTAAAGGAAATCAGTCCTGAATATTCATTGGAAGGACTGATGCTGAAACTTCAATACTTTGGCCACCTGATGCAAAGAACTGACTCATTTGAAAAGACCCTGATGATGGGAAAAATTGAAGGCAGAAGGAGAAGGGGATGACAGAGGATGAGATATTTGGATGGCATCACCGACTCAATGGACATGAGTTTGAATAGGCTCCCGGAGTTGGTGATAGACAGGGAAGCCTGTTGTGCTGCAGTCCATGGGGTCGCAAAGAGTTGGACAGACTGAGCGACTGAACGGAACTTATACAATATATAAAAAAGAAGCTATACATCTTAATTTCTAAATTTCCTTACAACCTGGAATTCAGATGCAGTTTAGATCCCTACTATCAAAATTCTCTATACAATATGTTAATTTTGATCTGCATTGTGTGCTAAGAGAAGCAGGACACATTGTGTCCATTTCTTTGGTTGTTTACCTTTTATACCCAAACTGCCACAATATAAAAACCAGCTATTATGCAACAGTTTTGCAGTAGTCTTTTGACCCAGCACTCATTATCCTAATTTGGTAATTTCCTAACAGTGGCAAGTCCCATGGTCCCAGAGAGCTTAGGTGATGCATTGCTTTTTTGGAGCTTCCAGTTTTTAGCAGAGTCTTTAGCAAACTTGGCAACCTAGCTCTAATAGGAGGTGTATAAAATCATTCCCAGAAAATTAGCCTAGAGAAATGTCTTTGGTTTTCCAGATTAATGTTCTTTAATAACTGCTGTGTTGTTCAAATATATTTCTATATCTAATGCTTTAACACAGGAAAATGGAGTGCTTACCATCTCTCTGAATTGTTTTAAGTTGACATTCCCTGTTTCTTTAAACAATGTCAGAACTGTGAACTATATCTCTGTAACACTTAGTCTCTCTTTAAATCAGTAAAAGCATTATCTGAATGTTCGATGTTTAATTTCAAATGTATTTTCCTATGGAAATTGCTCCATTCATTGAGATAATGTGACACCAAATTATAAGCTCTGTGCAGCTGTCAGTCTTTGCCAGGCATTCAGAAATATAAATGAAAACTGACATGTCATTTATCTGACAATACACTGTCACCAGTAATAATATCACTGGGCCTTGTACATTATCAGTTTTGAGAATATGTGAATCAAAATGGAAATTGAAAATAACTTTCATGTATGAGAATAAAAGTGTACAACTAATACTGATATCAGTGATATTTTAGTTTGCAATCAGGGAGGAAAACTCAAAGTACTATATGTGGAAATGAATGATGTATTAGAAGAGGAAGAATCTTTTTTTAAGTTGAATGAAGCTCATGATAGTTATAATATGAACACTGCACTTCTGAAAACAAACTTTTAACATATTTTTTAAATCACTTATCATATACAGAGTAGTTATAGACACATTATTTTACTTGATTATTCACAACTTTCATCAATCTCCATTTTACAAACTTGGAAATTAGATCTCAGACCATTAAATAACTTCTTCAGATTATCCTGGCCAGCAAGTGTTAACCTTAAAACTAGAATATAGAAAATGTGTCTGTTAGTCTACAGTTTTTATTTTGTATTTCATTGGCTCTCCTTATTTACTTTGATTTTTTTCATAAGGCTTTCATATAGGTTTAGAATCATGGCTTATTAATAAAAACTATATAGTAAACAAAGAGGATAAGTTTCAATATCATAATTTTTCATAGAAACTTGCAATTTTCTGTTACTATATTATAAATACCACTTATATTTATGTATTATTATTTCTTGAAGTCCAAATTCATATATTTATAGGAAATAGTTTTTACTATAAGATCAACAACCTCTATCATAAAGGTGAAGAGCATAGCAGTCACATTATATATAATAAATTTGTCAAATAAGGAAATACACCCAAGATGAAAATATCAGAGATAGTTTAAAAATTAATGGATGTTTTAATTTTTCTCATTTTGCTAATCAGTCCTTTATACTAATACACAAAAGAAAAACATATATGATAAGAAACAAAGTAAATGTATTACATAGAAATTAAATTCAAATATGAAATAAAAGTATTTTCTATGTAATACTCTATTTCTGGAATCAGTTGTTTTGATATTTTGTTAAGGAGTTTTAAATGTTGTAAATGGAATCCAGTTGTTGATTTAACACATTCCAGATCAACTGACCTTCAGGGTCAATTCAGAGTCAGGTTTATACTCAAAATTTTCCTTAAGTAGCTATAACTATTTGAATGGACAAAGTTAAATGTCAAACTTTTTTTCACAAGCTAAGCTGACAAAGTAACACGCACATATAAAACAGTTACAAAACTTTCACTAGGTGTAATCTCTTTAAGCCATCTAGTAAATTTAAAAAGACATTCTGAGAATTACAAGAAACCTGTTTTAACTAAACAATAATAATGGTTTTTAAGGACAAAATAGTCACCTGCACAGAGTTAGATCAGAATACTGCATTCTAAATGCCACCAAGAAAGGGAGATGGATAAATTTACTTTTTTTATTCCCTCATGTCATATAGATTAGGTTGATCAAAAAATTCCATACTGTGTTACAGAAAAACCTGAATGAACTGTTTGGCCAACCCAATACATAGTTGGTATACAAGGTTATGTTAGTTTCCGGTGTATGACATAGTGATTTGACATTTGCATATATTATGATATGGTTCACCATGATAAGTCTAGTAATCATCAGTTTCCCAAAAAGTTATTAATTATATTATTGATCGTATTTCTTATGCTGTATATTAATTCCTATGACTAATTACAACCGGAGGTTTGGACCTACTGGTTTCCTTTTACTTATTTCATTCATTCCTTTCTCCTTTAGAAAACTCCAGTTTGTCCTCTATAGCTCTGAGTCTGTTTTCTTTTTTTTTTTTCCACCTTTTATTTATTTATTTTTACTTTACAATATTATATTGGTTTTGCCATACATCAACATGAATCCACCACGGGTGCACACGTGTTCCCCATCCTGAACCCCCCTCCCACGTCCCTCCCCATACCATCCCTCTGGGTCATCCCAGTGCACCAGCCCCAAGCTTCCTGTATCCTGCATCGAACCTGGACTGGCAATTCATTTCTTATATGATATTATACATGTTTTAATGCCATTATCCCAAATCATCCCCGCCCCCTCTCCCATGGAAGCAACCTAGATGTCCATCAGCAGATGAATGGATAAGAAAGCTGTGGTACATATACACAATGGAGTATTACTTAGCCATTAAAAAGAATACATTTGAATCAGTTCTAATGAGGTGGATGAAACTGGAGCCTATTATACAGAGTGAAGTAAGCCAGAAAGAAAAACACCAATACAGTATACTAATGCATATATATGGAATTTAGAAAGATAGTAACGACAACCCTGTATGTGAGACAGCAAAATGAGTCTGTTTTCATTTTGCTGTGTTTGTGCATCTTTTTGGCTCCATATATAAGTGATATCACACAGTATTTATCTTTGGATAACTTTACTTTTATTAGCAATAAAAGAAAACCATGAATAAGAGTTACATCTAGAATACTCATTTTTGCTGAAAGAACTAAAAAGTGACAAGAGTTGGTACAGTGGTTGGTCCTTTTTTGAAGAGTACAAGGACTCTTATATTTACATATTGGTTTGGCCAACTTTTTTTTTTTTTTTTCCGTGTGATGTTTTGGAAAAACTCTAACAAACTTTTTGGCCAACCTAGTGGCTTGGTTCTGTTTAATCAGAGAGTTGTTCTCCACGTGCTTATGATATATATATAGCTAAATAGTCAACAAGTGTGTATTTACTTCCATAAAAGCTAATATGCATAAGAATAGTGGCTACATTTGATGGAGGTTGAGGGATAGATAGACTGAGATGTGGCATAAATGAGGCTTCTAAGGTGTTGATCATCTATAACATGATCAGAGTAAAGGTTATACAATTATGTCCACTTTGTAAAATTATAATGATGTATACACATAAGATTTATGAACCTCATGAGATATATGTATGTAGATTGGAGTGGGTAGCCATTCCCTTCTCCAGGGCATCTTCTAGATCCAGGGATCAACCCAGGTCTCCCACATTGCAGGCAGATTCTTTATGACCTGAGTTACCAGGGAAGACCATATTTTTTTTAATATATTTTTGTCTTATTGTGGTTAACAGAAATAAGGATAGATGATTCACATTTAAAAGATTCTGAACAATTTAATTATTTCTCATCAACTTGTAATAGTTTCATCTTTTAAAACCTTTTTGATCAATGCTATTGATAATTTTAGCTTTAATATTGACATTTTGAAAATTGTCTTTATGGGAAGTAAAACCTAAAATGATTAGTGCCTTTACTTGATTATTGTTGATATTCTGTGAAGACTGTTTATATTTCTTTGAGAATATTATAGCCTAGCTCTTACTTTTAGCTGTCTGCTGTAAGCTGCCAGGCAGTTTTTCTTCTTTCTTTCCTTCCTTCCTACTTTTCTCTCTTCATTCCTTCTAAAAGATAATATCTCATTCCTAGCAATCAACCTGAATAATTAACTTGTCATAATAAACAAAAATCTTAAAAGCAATCTTCAAAATAATGTGAGAAGTAAATTGCTATGATAGGTTATAGCTATTGAGAAATTAGTATGATATATCCCCATCATTGCTGATAGAAAACAATCTGGACTGAATAAAGCTGTGTCTAAATAACTCATTGCAACCTTTCTCAATGCAAATATTCTACAAAGCCAATTCTTGGAAAGTCATGAGAGATTATGTTTGACTTGAGACATTTTATGCTTTTTACATGCTCATGAATTCACAGATCAATACAAATAGGGCTATTACACAAAGCATAAAAAGTGCTTAACGTGGGAAGATAAATCTTCCCTGGATTTCTCAGTGTTTCTGCAAAGCCCTGGCCTCCTGAGACATGGAGATTGATATGCTACAAAGACAGAGAATATTTGGTTTAACTACCCTCAAAAACATTTGCTTTTTACATGCCTTGAGTATCAGATTTGATGTCATTTGTCTCCTTATTATACAATCCAAAGAACAATAAACCTTCCTTTATGCTCCCAACAACTAAATGGTTGCATTCTAGGGTAGTGACCTAGATTAACAGAAAGGGTGACTGAACAGCCTGTAGACCTCCAGGGCAATTTAGAAAGTTATCTTCCTATGCATTTATATTCCAAAGGGATGAAACCCTGGGTTGTAAAATGTAGACATTTACCTTATCTTCTTCCCGGAGAGATTTATTTAAATTTCAAAGGATTAAGACCGAGGATCATTTCATTTTTGTTCAATTCAGCTCAGTGGCTCAGTCCTGTCTGACTCTGCGACCCCATGGACACAACACACAACAGGCCTCCCTGTCCTTCATTAACTTCTAGAACCTGCTCAAACTCATGTCCATCGAGTCAGTGATGCCATCCAACCATCTCATCCTCTGTCATCCCCTTCACTTCCTACCTTTAATCTTTCCCAGCATCAGGGTCTTTACAAATGAGTCAGTTCTTTGCATCAGGTGGCCAAAGTATTAGAGCTTCAGCTTCAGCATCAGTCCTCCCAGTGAATATTTAGGACTAATTTCCTGTAGGAATGACTGATTTGATCTTCATGCTATCCAAGGGACTCTCAAGAGTCTTCTCCAACAACACAGTTCAAAAGCATCAATTCTTTGGCTCTCAGCTTTCTTTATAGTCCAATTCTCACATCCATACATGACTACTGGAAAAACCATAGCCTAGACTAGACAGACCTTTGTTAGCAAAGTAATTTTTTGTGTCCTCTCTGTTAGAGGAGAGAATTTGTTTATACTGAGAAGATCATAATTATTTTCCTCTCTCAGGAGGAGAGTGAGAGTCATCTTTTCCTTGTAAGCACAGCAATTTATTTTTCCATATTATTCTCCTATAAGAAAACCCTGCTGTAAGTACAGGCTTAGGTAACTCAGTGGTAAAGAATCTGCCTGCCAAGTGGGAGATGCAGTTTCCGTCCCTGAGTCATTAAGATCCCCTGCAGAGAGAAATGGCAACCCACTCCAGTGCTCTTGCCTGGGAAATACTATGTACAGAGGAAGCTGATGGGTGACAGTCCATAGGATTGCAAAGAGTCGGACACAACTGAGCACAAACACAGCCACACATAACATGGGCAGGGTGCTTAACACAGGGAGATCTATGCTGCCATGTTCCTCCACCCATTGCTATTACTGTAAGTAAAGTCTGGCCTCTGACTACAGACTTGGCATCTCTGCTAGTATCCACATAGATCTACAAATATATCTATTTCCATATCTGCAGTTTTATGTTATCAATATTTATATAAATATATAACTGTGCATGTAGTGTAACATCTTAGATCTTTTGCAGTTTCTTAGTTAACTTAGGTACAAAGCAGATTCTGGAGTACCTCTGAAGTTCTATACAATAGAACTGTATTTAAAATAGTCATAAATTAATGCAGTAGTTGTAAAAATGCAATGGCAGTACATATTTCTTTAGAAATTAGGCCTATGTCAAAGTTGAGTGACTCTCATGTTAGAATCAAAACTGTAAGGAAATTGATACTAATGTGTTTTTTAAAAAACGGCTTTATATAATATATTGTAATTATGTTCATAAAGCAGAAACACTTTAGTTTTTGTTTCAGCATCTCTTTCTCTTCCTATGTTGCTTCTTTTCACTTTTCAAAATTTAGTGTTAATAACAAAGAGTTCATGGATTCACAAATATATATTTTTAGAATAAATATGTAGGGATCATGCTACAGCTTTTCTAACAAAAAGAAAATAAATTCTCTATTTTTTTTAAACTTTTACAAATCTGGTAGATATATTTAGCTATATATTGTTTATTTTCTCTTTTAATAGTGACAATATTTAAATACATGGATTCTAAATTTTAATGTTAATTTATCTAAAGAAAAAAATTACACACATTTAATTTCCTAGTAATCATTCAAGATACTTTTTAGATAATCATATTGACAATTATGGTTTCTCTGAAGGCTCAATGGGTAAAGACTCTGCCTGCAATACAAGAGACACAGGACATGCAGGTCGATCCATGGATCAGGAAGATTCCCTAGAGAAGGAAATGGCAACCCACAGCAGTATCCTTGCCTGATAAACTCCATGAACAGAGGAGCCTGGCAGGCTACAGTCCAAAGGGCTGAAAGGAGTCAGACAGGACTGAACATACACATGCCTTGACAATTATATTTTATCAGAGTAAAAAAGATCATTCCAATGTTATATGCAGATTGTTCAACTATAGAAAATCCTTTCTACTACTATATATCAAATTAAAATATTTTCTTGTAGGATTTAAAGGATTTAAAATAACCAACTAATTCAAAGTGTAAATCTCTTTGTTGTTTTATTGCTTGTGTTTGGTCATGAAGTTGTACAAGTATTTTTTTTTTTTTATAATTTTTTACTTAACTAAACATGAAGTAATCTTCCTATTATGTGTTCAAAAAGTTAATATTTTACATTGAAAATCACTAAGCATAAGAAGGTTGATTCCACAGAAGTTACCAAATTTAACATCTAACACAGTGTGTTCTATTAGGGTAAATACTTTTAAGAAAGCATAATTTATTTTATACCTAGGAATTTGTACTTTTTTTTTTTTTAATGTAGAAGTCAATTTATTTTTCAGTATGGAATGCTTTCTTCAAATACACCAAGGTCTTGTATCTTATGACCCGTAAAGTCTATTTAATTGAGTATTTCTGCATATATACACATGATATAATAACACATGGGTAACTTTATTTTTTGTTAATTTGCATTTATTCATTAATTCAACACATAGTTATTGACTCTGCTACACTCTACTTTATTTATTTATTTTTATTTATTTTTAATTTTATTTAATTTTTAAACTTTACATAATTGGATTAGTTTTGCCAAATATCAAAATGAATCCACCACAGGTATACATGTGTTCCCCATCCTGAACCCTCCTCCCTCCTCCCTCCCCGTACCATCCCTCTGTACTTTTTGACCCCTTTCACTCAGCTATAGCCATCATGATGACTATAGCTAATAACATTATTGCATATTTGAAATTTGCTGAGAGAGTAGACCTTAAAAGTCCCCATCATATGAAAAATTTTTGTATGTAGTTTGGTGATGAATGTTAACTACATTTATCATGGAGCTCATTTTGTAATATATTCAAATACCAGATCATTATGTCATATACCTGAAGTCAGTGTGTTACATGCCAATTATACCTCAGTAACAAAAGAATGATGCATTCCTTGAAATATAACAGAGATTAGTGCTGCCATCAAATACTTGAAAGCTAAAAAATATATGAATTCCCATGATATATGTTTATTTCTGCTTGGCAAAGCAAAAGCCAGATTGTGGAGAAAAACTCTAGATAGTACAAATTTAGTCAGGTTCTGGTGTTTATCCTTGTTTGATTATACTTGTATTGGATTTGTTAACAATCGTAAAAAAAAAGTCATCTCACTTCCTGTATCTGCGATTAAATTATTGACCCAGCAAGTGTTTCATTGCCGTACCTAACAGCAAAGATATTAAGAATGAATGTGTTTTCCCCCAGTTTGGAATTTGAAAGGATTTACTAGACTCTATAGTGCATTCTAACATGAAGCTTTTATTTAAGGATAATCAATACAGAGTAAGAAAAGAAAGAAAATGCAAACAAGCATCAGGAATCTCAGGTGACTCTCTAACTTTGTGCACTCTTCTGACTTTCTGTCTTCAACCCTCCAAGACATTTGCCAGGAATATTGACTCTAAAAGAGTTCCAGGGAGTTCTCAGTGGGAGACCTTTGGTCAATAGTCCCCTTGGTCAATAATCAAGCCTCATTTGTCACACTAATTAGGTGAGTTGCAAACCATTAGTTTGTATAGGCTATTCATTTATTCACTCTTTCACTCATTGTTTAGTCAACTCAGCCTAAACCTTACCATATGAAGATGGCAAAACTCAGGATTCAGTTTCAATCTCCTTTCTCTGACTCTTCTATACAATATTCTCTTTCCTAACATTGATATGTTTGGTTTGGTAACATATTGTTCAGTAATATCTGCCCATATTTGATATTGTCCCACAAATTATTAGATTATTTTATTAGAATTTAAATGATCATATTAATGATGATGATTCTCAAGAAAAGTCTAATTTTTTTCCTGAAAAATCTAATTTTTTCCTGACTTCCAGGTTCTTATTTGTCACTGTTTTTACTGCTTACTCCCAATAAGTATTGAGCAACCTTTTAAAGTTTAACATTTCCACAATGATACTAATCATACCCACTGAAATTGTCCATCCTTCTATTTTCCTATTTTCGTGGATAGCACAAGGACATGCTTAGAGGCTCACATCAAATATTGACTCTAATCATGAACTCCTTCTTTTTCTATTTTTTTTTTTGCTTTTGTTTTTTTACAGCCCCATCCAATCTACTTTCTTCACTTCTTGAGTTTCCATTTTTATTGGGTTCATTGAATACTTAGTTAACTTAATGAGACAAAGTCTAACATGGTTCCTAATAATGTGGGAGATTTTCATTTTGGGGCGTAAAAAGGACAGATGGGAAAAAGGCATTAGTGTGCCCAGAGCCTGTCTCAAAGCTGTTGGTGTTGTTTAGTAACTAAGTTGTGTCTCTTTTGCAAGTGCTGCACTCAATATGCCAGCAAATTTGGGAAACTCAGCAGTGGCCACAGGACTGGAAAAGGTCAGTTTTCATTCCAATCCCAAAGAAAGGCAATGCCAAAGAATGGTCAAACTACCGCACAATTGCACTCATCTCACAAGCTAGTACAGTAATGCTCAAAATTCTCCAAGCCAGGCTTCAGCAATACATAAACTGTGCACTTCCTGATGTTCAAGCTGGTTTTAGAAAAGACGGAGGAACCAGAGATCAAATTGCCAACATCTGCTGGATCATCAAAAAAGCAAGAGAGTTCCAGAAAAACATCTATTTCTGCTTACTGACTATGCCAAAGCCTTTGACTGTGTGGATCACAATAAACTGTGGGAAATTCTGAAAGAGATGGGAATACTAGACCACCTGACCTGCCTCTTGAGAAATCTGTATGCAGGTCAGGAAGCAACAGTTAGAACTGGACATGGAACAACAGAGTGGTTCCAAATAGGAAAAGGAGTACATCAAGGCTGTATATTGTCACTCTGCTTATGTAACTGATATGCAGAGTACATCATGAGAAACGCTGGGCTGGAAGAAGCACAAGCTGGAATCAAGATTGCCGGGAGAAATATCAAGAACCTCAGATATGCAGATGACACCACCTTTATGGCAGAAAGTGAAGAGGAACCAAAAAGCCTCTTGATGAAAGTGAAAGTGGAGAGTGAAAAAGTTGGCTTAAAGCTCAACATTCAGAAAATGAAGATCATGGCATCTGGTCCCATCACTTCATGGGAAATAGATAGGGAAACAGTGAAACAGTGTCAGACTTTAGTTTTGGGGGGCTCCAAAATCAGTGCAGATGGTGATTGCAGCCATGAAATTAAAAGACGCTTACTCCTTGGAAGGAAAGTTATGACCAAGCTAGATAGCATATTGAAAAGCAGAGACATTACTTTGCCAACAAAGGTCCATCTAGGCAAGGCTATGGTTTTTCCCGTGGTTATGTATGGATGTGAGGGTTGGACTGTGAAGAAGGCTGAGCATTGAAGAATTGATGCTTTTGAACTGTGGTGTTGGAGAAGACTCTTGGACTCCCTTGGACTGCAAGGAGATCCAACCAGCCCATTCTGAAGGAGATCAGCCCTGGGATATCTTTGGAAGGAATGATGCTAAAGCTGAAACTCCAGTACTTTGGCCACCTCATGCGAAGAGTTGACTCATTGGAAAAGACTCTGATGCTGGGAGGAATTGGGGGCAGGAGGAGAAGGGGACGACAGAGGATGAGATGGCTGGATGACATCACTGGCTCAATGGACGTGAGTCTGAGTGAACTCCGGGCGTCGGTGATGGACAGGGAGGCCTGGCGTGCTGCGATTCACAGGGTCTCAAAGAGTCGGACATGACTGAGTGACTGAACTTAACTGAACTGAGACTGTAGCCTTCCAGGCTACTCTGTCCATGGGATTTTCCAGGCAAGAATACTAGAGTGGGTTGCATTTAGCTCTTCAGGGAATCTTCCAGGGATTGAACCCACATCTCCTGCATTAGCAGCAGATTGTTTATCACTGAGCCATCAGGGAAACTCCTCAAAATTGTAGATTATTATTATAAAGATCCTTTGTAAGATGACTCTTCTCAGTGTCCCAGTTTGTTTCACCCTTTGCCTTATTCTTACTCAGAGTTTATATTTTATTCATGATTATACCTTTTTTCAGAAAAATTTTTCTGATGCCTCTCAAGTAGTGTTAGAAATCCTTTTAGCTACATAAATAACACTACTCCACTTATTTCCATTAAATCATGAATTGTACAGTATTATGACTATATCATTGTTGTCACTGAAATATAAATCCCATAAGGTCAGAGTCCATATTTGTATTTTTAAAATACATGGGCCATATTAAAGTCTCAATAATTTTTGAATGAATCACTGAATAATTAAATATTTGGTGTTGCTTTTAGAGTGTGTACATTTGAATTTCAGCAACTAAAAAGTATTGTCTCTGCAGATAGCATTTTAGGAAAAGCCCACTTTATAAAGTAATAACATTGCTTATGTAAAGAAACTGTCAGATAAACAAACACATCATTAACTAAAAGGTATTAGTGTAAAGTACTCTTTCACATACTATATTTTGGAACTTTGTGAAACATTAATAATTTTAAAAATGAAATGTTTCTGGTTCAATAGTGAATATCATGGTACATTCAGAAATGGTGTGGTCTTTGGAACATTTTTTCCAGGCACTGATGCAGTAGCTTTATCCACTTTAAACACCACAGTAGTTACTAAAACAGAAAGATTCCCAGGAGAAAATATCTTACTGTCAGCAACATTTAGCTCTTGTCCTAATCCTTCCTAAACCAGTTATTCTAATTAACATTTCAAACAAACATCCCAAAGGGTAGGCTCAAAGTACAATCTACTTTTCTTCAAAGGGGAAACCCTATGTTATCTCCCAAGAATAAATTCTTTATTTTCCTGGATATCCCTTTAAAACACTTCACTGACACTTTTATGAGTCAGAGACCTGAATCTGCAGCTTCATATATTATATATGCAATGAGTTGCATGTTTTAGAACAGCTGTATCTACACTAATTAGCAGGTCCAATTGAATTTCACCAAGAAAATGGTTTCAGAAAATCAAATTTGGCTGAATATTAAAATGTAACTGGTCTTTGTAATTGCACATAACCTATTTGATAATGTTATACTTTCAAATTATAAATTCTTAGTTTTTTTTTTTTTTCAAAACTGGTATTGAAGGAGGAAACAGACAGAACAGGTTCCATCTTGAAAGCCGGACTCCATCTTGGGCTGGACTGTGGACTTTGAGCTATGTGCCCTGTATCTATAGAAACAATGCACAAACTGGAAAACCAGACCCCCTGGGTGAAGGAGCCTCAGGACTTGTACCTAGACTCGCCTTCGCCTAAAGAATATACTAATTATCTCTGTAACAGAACAAAGTCATAAATCCCATTATGCTTATCAGGATATGATCACAGGCCTATTGATAAGTGTCCACTGTTTAATTGTCTGGGTTTATGACACATGAATCATGGGTTAACTTTGAGCATATCTCTCTTTTAACTTGTCCAGACTGCTGCTGCTGCTGCTACTAAGTCACTTCAGTCATGTCCGACTCTTCGCAACCCCATGCACTGCAGCCTACCAGGCTCCTCTGCCCATGGGATTTTCTAGGCAAGAATACTGGAGTGGGTTGCCATTGTCTTCTCCATTGTCCAAACTAGTTTCAAGGAATTTGGGGAGGTGAGTTTGAGCACATACACTTAAGGTATATAGGGTTTTCACAAAAACTGGTCGGGGTTCTTGGCTAAGAGGAGACTCTGCCTTGGGCCCACGGGTGTAATAAATTGCACTCCACTATCTGCATTGTCCTTCTGAGTGAGTTTGTTTCCCAGAATGGGTGGCTACAACAGTATTACCATAATACCAATGCCAAATTAAGAACTACGAAGGCAGGTGCTATAAAGTTTATAAAGTCAGACTGTTGAGACACCACTTTTACTTGCATATCATAATGATAAATCAGTTAAATACATTTGATGAATTTTTAACTCTTATGAACAATACAAACTTGATATAAAGAAGAAAGCTCACAATGTTGAATTTGAAGGGATAATCTTTGTCCATCTCACCTACTAACATTCTCAGTTTAAATTAAAAATGAATTTTTCCTGGCACCCTATTAAGGATGTATTTATGGTCAAAGTCAAAGATTGTGATTGCTTTTTAAAAAATCTTCTACATAAGACTCTGTGATTATCACAGAATGCCTTTCCATGCTTTGACATGGTTCAGGTCCTTTTCATTAAAGGTTATAAAATATCTTTTCTGTTAATATATTTTGTAAAAAAAGAAAGTTCATAACCATAGACTGTGAGATTCTCAAAAACCCCAAATTGCAGTAAGTGAGAAAGAGTGAAAGAGAAAGAGAGAACAAAGAGATTACCACTGACATGCTTACATAATTTATTAGATACAGTGAATATAAATTAGCCTGAGAGTCATCTACAAAACAAGACTTAGTGGGCATGACCAAGATATTCAATCACCTAAAGGTGTAAAATGGACTTCCCAAGTGACTCTAGTGGTAAAGAAACTGCCTACCAATGCAGAAGATGTAAGAGATGCAGGCTCGAACCCTGGGTCAGGAATATTCCCTGGAGAAAGGCATGGCAAACCCATTCTAGTATTCTTGCCTAGAGAATTAGTTGGACAGAAGAGCCTGGTGGGCTACAGTCCATAGGGTCACAAGAGTCAGATACAACTCAAGTGACAAAGCACAAAGGTGTAAAATAGATGTTATTATATCAAATCTTCACTTCAAATACAGTGAATCTATTAACACATTTAATAACAAAATAAAGTCTACCTTTGCGTATTATTCAAACAGCTAATGTGTCAATCAAAGGCAAACAAGGACTTGGATGAGTTATAAATAAGCCCGTTATTACTGATATCATAATGGAGTGAAGATGGACTGTTAGATCTCTTAGGTAGTTAGAATAGGAAACAGGAGTCCAGAATGGAGGGGGCTAGAAAACAAGGAAGAGAAAAGCCTGAGAAAATAGAACAAAGGAATATCTGAGGACCGGAGTGAGGACCTCAGGTAGAACAAACAGCACCTCTGGCTAGCCCAATTTACATAGGGCAGGCCCAGGGGGAGAAAATACATATAAAAAGAGGAGCCAAAGGGCTGGGGGTCTCTTTCTCTTCTGCACACTGGGGCACTCTTCTCTTCGCGTCTTTGGGTAGACATGCCCTCATGCCTCGAGGATGGATTTTCCTGCTATTATCTAAATAAAATAGAGCTGAAACACAGAGCTGTAACACTGACTTGTCTAAGAGATATAACACGGTCTGTTTAAGACCTGAGAGTTATAACACGGTCTGTCCAAGACCTGACAGCTGTGACACATTGAGGGCTTTAATGTCCCTCACTCCAAATCTTTGTTGTGATGAAACAGAACCAAGGAGCATATACTCGCCTGACAGATCCATATGATCTGGCATTATTTACTACTGAAATCTGTCGTTCTGAGCCTTAGCATATATAAGAATAATTGGAGTACTTCTTAAAACACAGGTTTCAAGAACCTAACCAGAGTTTATCAGTTCAGTTGCTCAGTCATATTCAAACTCTTTGCGACTACATGGATGCAGCACGCCAGGCTTGCCTGTCCATTACCAACTTCCAGAGCTTATGAAAACTCATGTCCATCCAGTCACTGATGCCATCTAACTATCTTATCCTATCTCTTCCCCTTCTCCTCCCTTCTTCAATCGTTTCCAGCATCAGGGTCATTTCAAATGAGTCAATTCTTCACATCAGGTGGCCAAACTGTTGGAGTTTCAGTTTCAGCATCAGTTCCTTCCCATGAATATTCAGGACTGATTTCCTTTAGCATGGACTGGTTGATCTCCCTGCAGTCCAAGGCACTCTCAAGACTCCTCTCCAACACCACAGTTCAAAAGCATCAATTCTGTAGCATTTAGCTTTCTTTATACTCCAACTCTCACATCCATACATCACTACTGGAAAAACTATGACTTTGACTAGACCGACCTTTGTTGGCAAAGTAATGTCTCTGCTTTTTAATACGCTGTATAGGTTGGTCATAACTTTTCTTCCAAGGAGCAAGTGTCTTTTAATTTCATGGCTGCAATCACCATCTGCAGTGATTTTGGAGCCCAAAAAAATAGTCTGTCACTGTTTCCACTGTTTCCCCATCTATTTGCCAGGATGTGATGGGACTGGATGCCATGGTCTTAGTTTTCTGAATGTTGAGTGTTAAGCCAACTTTTTCACTCTCCTCTTTCACTTTCATCAAGAGGCATTTGAGTTCTTCTTTGCTTTCTGCCATAAGGGTGGTGTCATCTGCATATCTGAGGTTATTGATATTTCTCCCATCAATCTTGATTCCAGCTTGTGCTTCAACCACTGCAACATTTCTCATGATGTACTCTGCATATAAGTTAAATAATCCAGGTGACAATATATAACCTTTATGTACTCCTTTCTCGATTTGGAACCAGTCTGTTGTTCCATGTCCAGTTCTAACTGTTTCTTCTTGACCTGCAGACAGATTTCTCAGGAGGCAGGTCAGGAGGTCTGGTATTCCATCTCTTTAAGAATTGTCCACAGTTTGTTGTGATCCATACAGTCAAAGGCTTTGGCATAGTCAATCAAGCAAAAGTAGATGTTTTTCTGGAACTCTCTTGCTTTTTTGATGATCCAGCAGATGTTGGCAATTTGATTTCTGGTTCCTCTGCCTTTTCTAAATGCAGCTTGAACATCTGGAAGTTCATGGTTAATGTACTGTTGAAGCCTGGCTTGGAGTATTTTGAGCATTACTTTGCTAGTCATTATCGGACTTCCTTGGTGGCTCAGATGGTAAGGCATCTATCTACAATGTCAGAGACCTGGGTTTGATACTTGGGTTGGTAAGATTCCCTGGAGAAGGAAATGGCAACCCACTCCAGTACTTCTTGCCTTGAAAATTCCATGGATGGAGGAGCTTGGTGCAGGCTACTATCCATGGGGTTGCAAAGAGTCGGGCACGACTGAGTGACTTCACTTTCTTTCTTTGCTAGCACGTGAGATGAGTGCAATTGTGTGGTAGGTTGAACATTCTTTGGCATTGCCTTTCTTTGGGATTGGGATGAAAACTGACCTTTTCCAGTCCTATGGCTACTGCTGAGTTTTCCAAATTTGCTGGCATACCGAGTGCAGCACTTTCACAGCATCATCTTTTAGAATTTGAAATAGCTCAACTGGAATTCCATCACATCCACTAGCTGTGTTTGTAGTGATGTTTCCTAAGGTCCATTTGACTTAGCATTCCAGGAAGTCTGGCTCTAGGAGAGTGATCATACCATAGGGGTTATCTGGGTCATTTGGGTCTTTTTTGTATAGTTCTTTATATTCTTGCCACCTCTTAATATCTTCTGCTCCTGTTAGGTCTATACCATTTCTGTCCTTTATTGTGGCCCTCTTTGCATGAACTGTTCCCTTAGTATCTCCTATTTTCTTGAAGAGATCTCTAGTTTTTCCCATTCTGTCATTTTCCTCTATCTTTGCATTGATCACTGAGGAAGTCTTTCTTATCTCTCCTTGCTATTCTTTAGAACTCTGCATTCAAACAGGTATATATTTCCTTTCTCCTTTACCTTTCATGTCTTTTTTTTTTTTTTTTCTCAGCTATTTATAAGGCCTCCTCAGACAGTCATTTTGCCTTTTTGAATTTCTCTTGCTTGGGGTTAGTCTTGATCATTTCCTCCTGTGCAATGTCATGAACTTCCATCCACAGATCTTCAACTACAAAGAACTATGAAGAATAACTAGAGTTTTTGGCTCAGTTTTAATTCAGTATCTATCTTATTTTGATCCATCTAGATTGATGAAGTCTGAAAATTTGATTTCCTAGCGAGTCTCCAGGTTCTAATTTGAGACCTACTGGTCTAAACCATATATCAATTTACATGTTTTGATTTGTTACCAAGCAACCTTCAAATTCCATGTAGCTTATTCAGAAAAAAAAAAATACGTTTTTGTCAGATGTTATGAAAATCAGTTTCCCTTCATTTTTACAGTTTCATTTTAAAATAAATTAGCATTCTGTTTATTGATGTATCCACATTTGAGAGTTCTACTTGAGTTATCGTCAAGATTATCCAAATATGGGATCTAAACAGATCATTTTTTTTAGGTTCCACAATTGCCTACTCAAAACTATATGAAGTCTTTTTGCCAACTTCCCCAAGTTGTAGTTCAAATGTTATTTCTACAATAGAATAATTACAGTATCATATTCTCTAAGTAGGAATTCTCTTCAAAAGGCTGGCAAAAATAAAATTAAATAGTTCTATTAAACTTGAGATATTATTAAAACTAATCTTATTTCACATTTTAGGGTCATGGGCATTGCAACAGTATAACAACTCTTATATTTGTCAATGTTTCCTTTCATCCAGAAAAAATGGCAACACATCCACCAAAAGTTACAGGAAATATACAATCTAAGAAAATTATCATTTTCTGTTATGTTTTTAAGGGTGAAATATAGTCACTAAGTGGTAGAATTGTTTTATAAGTTTTTATAAGCATTTGGTTTTCAATCTTTTATACCATTAGTAAGGTTGGTGCAAGAAGTCACAAATATAAAGGTAAAGAAAATGTTAAAATGGAAACAGAATTAAACAAACAATTGAGTCTTTGTACTTAGAATTGTTTCCTTCAAAGATACTTTAGATTGCAATGACTAATATAGTGAATTTTTACTATTTGAAAAGAAATACTATTTTTAAAATATATGGATCTCACCTTAAGGAATACACTATACATGTCAGTGACATTTGCTACTTGTGCACACATACACTGTGATACATATACACACTAACATTAAATCTAAGGTAACCTTATGTTTTATGAAACACTCCACCTCTTAGGACTTTGATGATAAGAAAATGATTTTACATATGTGTGTGTGTGTGCTCAGTCACTCAGTCCTGTCTAACTCTTTGTGACTCCACAGAAAGTCACCCACCAGGCTCCTCTGTCCTGCCTGGGATGCCCTTGTGAGATTTTCCCAGCAAGAATAGTTGTGTGGGTTGCCATTTACTCCTCCAGGGGATCTTCCCTACCCAGAGATTGAATCTGCATCTCCTGAATTGCATATCTATAATATATATATATATATTTATTTATTTAATATATATAACATAATATATATAATAATATATAACAATATACAATAATATATCATATATATCCATAATATATATGGATATATCACTAGATTTATTACAAAGAATCTCTATCTATATTAAGAAAACATATATTCTTTTTAAACAAATCACTCTTTTAAAGCATATTTATTAAAAAATGACAAATTATTTTAGTTATCTAGACAAAATTGCATTTTAGTCCTCAGACAATACACATTTTATATAGTATGAAAATATTTCAATCAAATTAGAAGACTACTGTTTGCTGTCATCCCCCAATCTTCTTCCCAAATCAAAGATAATGATATCATTCCCTACATAATCCAAAAGTTCTGTTGTCTCTAGATTTTCAGTTATTAACTGAACCGTTAAATTGTAGAGTTGTAGGTGTACATTGGTGACGCTATTGGTAAAGAACCTGCCTGCCAGTGCAGGAGACCCAGGTTCTATCCCTAGGTTGTGAAGATCCCCTAGAGGAGGGCATGGCAACCCACTCCAGTATTCTTGCCTGGAGAATCCCATGGCAGAGGAGCCTGGCGGCCTACAGTCCATGGGGTCACACAGAATCGGACAAAACTAAAGCGACTTAGCTTTCACAGGTATACATTGTTTGAAAAGTATTATGGTTGTATAGATTTGGCTTTAGTCAGGTCTTTCTGAAAATGTTAAGAATTAAATTTGCCTGCAAGATTTAAAAAACAATGAAAGAAAACAAACATTTTAAGGAATCTCACATAAAAGCTCATCTGTAATCTACTTAATGTTACCTGACAGGAGTCTAGACTTTTTAAGGTTATGCAAATATTTCAAATTTTTAATATGTGTGCATAGGCTAGTCATCTGACTTAAATTTTCATTGTGGGAAAGAATTTAATATGCTTCTGTCACTTCATATATATATCTGCTTTAACTTCCTCACCTGCATTAGTGAGATACCACCAACATTCCCTTACATTGGACAAAATGAGTTTGGTTCAGTCTTGCTCATACATGCAATTTTCTCTTTTATTAAAAAATATTTCCAAGAAAAAAGAAGACACAAACAGGAGCAGATATACACAGGAACTACGGCAAGCATAATAAGCAAAAAGAGTTCTCTTTTCCCTCAAAAAGTCCTGTATTTAATCTATGCTAAAATTCCTCAGGAGAGATCATTGAGAGATGAAATGAACCAAGAAGGACTATTTAATTTTACTATTAAGAAAATAAAATATAGCAGAATGTGCATAATTCAATTTTATATTTAATTTTCTCCACAAGAAAAACTAAAGAGCATTTTTTCTGTGGCGATTTTTAGAAAAAATTAAACTGAACCGAAAGAAAAAGGAGAGGAAAATTTCTTGATTTTATCTGCTAATATTTTCAAACAGTTCATCAAGAAAATTTAAAAGTATATTATATTTATTTATATTTTATCTCTCAGGTTTTAATTATATTCTATTATCTGAAAATATACACAAACACTTATTTTTCTGTTTTTTTATTTTTGGGACTAATATAGGAAAAACATAAAGCATCTACTATTCCTGGCAACTCAGACATGGGTGCTTATTCCATGAGAATAATCTATTCTGCAAGGAAGACTTTCTTTTTGATATTAGGGGACAATAAATGTTATTTTTATTCTAATGCCTTAATCAAGTCAATTGTATATAATTTAACTTGAAAATGTGGCTAAATAAGTACATGCAAACCTAATTAAATTTCATATTAAATTCTTATTTAGTGAAATATAGGTTTAAGACTCCAAAAGGACTTTGCAGCACCTAAATGTGAAAATCTCCTGTTAGAAATAATATAGTAATTACATTCATATATTAAACAAACACATATACACACAAACATATGTTCTGAACTCTTAGTTATTTTAGTATAACTTTTGTTTTTAATTCAACTTTCCAAATCATTTCTATTTAGTCTTATCTTATCTTATCTGCTGCCATACTTAATCTGTGCTTATGCTCAGTACTGTCCAACTCTTTGCACCCCCTGGATTGTAGCCCACCAGGCTCCTCTGTCCATGGAGTTTTCCAGGCAAGAATACTGGAATGGGTTGCTCTTTCCTACTCCAGAGAATCTTCTCCACCCAGGGATCAAACCCACATCTCTTAACATCTCCTGTATTGACATGTGGCTTCTTTACCACTAGTGCCACCTGGGAAGCCCTCTTAATGAGTGGTTCCCTCCAAAATTCACATTAGCCTAGGCTTTTCTTGCCTGGAGAATCCCAGGGACGGGGGAGCCTGGTGAGCTGCCCTCTATGGGGTCGCACAGAGTCGGACACGACTGAATTGACTTAGCAGCAGCAGCAGCAGGCTTAAAAAGAGTTTTATTGCTGTCTTAGAATAGTATTTCTGGTGTTGCCTCCAATTCTCCATGTAAAGCAGCTTTACCTTTAAAGGGATTGTGGGGGTGATGTTTCTCACCTACATTTTGATCCATTAGCTATGCTTTTTTTATAAGAATAATTCTTCTTTTTCTGAAAATAATTCCTGTTGCTTCTGATACAAAACAAAACAAAACAAAAACATGAAAAACAAAGTACATCATAAGATTCCATCAATAGAATTGATTCTAGCTTTGTTTATGCCAAACAAAATCGTTAACATTGATTGTTCTTACAACTCAAAGAGGAGCTACCAAAACTTCATAATGGGTGGAACATGTCTGTGGATCTGGTTGAATAAAGGAAACATATTCTGACCATAATTATAACACCAAAATTACCAAGAATTTTAGAACCAGTGCTAATGAAAATGCATTCACATATCCTGCAAGACTTTATGATAAAAAAAGATCAACCTTTTTTTTTTGTCCTGAGGTCTGAATTTGATAAAAATTGTCTGGAGGACAATGTGATTGATCTATTTCTGGACTAAGTATGAACAGTTCCCATTTCAAATGCTTCTAGCCCTTGCTTCATTTTTCTTCTTCAGATATTTTTTCTTCTATATGTGTGTGTGTGGTGGTTGCTTTTTTTCTGGTTTTATATGATGGTTACTCTATCAGACTCTTCACTATGCCCAGATTTGTCTAAAAATTTATTTATTTATTTATTTTTTCTAATTTTATTTTATTTTTAAACTTTACATAATTGTATTAGTTTTGCCAAATATCAAAATGAATCCACCACAGGTAGAATCAAGTTAAGATGTCATACACACAGGCGAGATTATACAGGAAGGAATTGCATATCCCAGACTTTTAAAAGTGTACCCTTTCAGTATAACTGCAGGGATTTTCTGGCTACAGTATTCAAATAAGGTTTTAGGTTCTGTATTTCACATATAAGCACACTTAACTTCTGACAGTAAATTTTTAACTAATTACAATGTACCCATCCATGTAAGATAATTGCAATAAAAGTGTTTAGTAGCCAACTGGTACCTTTGTTCATAATTAATATAAAATTGACATTAAATGTTTCTACAGTACATGCATTGGCATAGAGATATATGATAAACATTGAATTATTTATGTGTACAATATAATTCCTACTGTACAAAATCATTTCAAAAGAAATAGACAGGTAAACACAAACAGGAAGCTAATTTTGCATTAAAACATGTTCTACTGTCTCTTTTTTTAATTATACTTTTATTTATTTTAATTGGAGGCTAATTACTTTACTGTCTCTTAATGGTCAACCCATTATCAGCACCCAAGAATGAGGACTAAATTCATTTATTTAGGATAACCTCTATCTGCATATTTTATGTTTAAAACAAATAAGCTGTTGCTAATTTTTTTAATGAGCGAACCTCAAAATCATAGAAATTTAGATCCAGGAAAGACTATACATATTATTTTGTTCCCCATCTTTATTTTAGAAACTGGAATAATTTAGTGATAGATTCGCAGTAAGTATCAGTCTTCATAACTGCCATACCCAGGATCTATTTACCATTCAATGCTGCTGCTCTTATAATATAATTAATACTCATCACCAATAACTAGGAATATTTATACTTCCATTTATGTACTAAGGTTATCATTGCTCTTGAACTCATGAAATGAGAATTCTAAAAATACTTTCTTACTTCTAGTTTTCATTAAATAAATTTAGAGTAAATAAAAACATTCACTACTATGATTAAAATAGTATAAATTTTAATTATAGGGCAAATTTTAAAATAGATTTATGTAATAAAATGTTTCATTCATAATATTGGTTACTTGATTATGCTTAAGATTTTTACATGTGGTAAAATATTTAATCTATTTCATTGCTTCATTAGAATACAAAGATAGTGATATACACATGTTCACAATTTGTATTATGTATTTATTCAACTAAATAGTGCTTGCTGTTTAAAATGTGGAGCAATGTACTTTTTCTTTTATATATCAAGGTGAATAGTTGGGTAAAGAAATATAAATTATTGGCATCTCTAAGTTCAGTTCAGTTCAATCACTCAGTCATGTCCGACTCTTTGCGACTCCATGGACTGAAGCACGCCAGGCCTCCCTGTCCATTATCAACTCTCAGAGCTTACTCAAACTCATGTCCATTGAGTCAGCGATACCATCCAACCATCTCATCCTCTGTCATCCCCTTCTCTTCCTGCCTTCAATCTTTCCCAGCAACAGGGTCTTTTCCAATGAGTCAGTTCCTCCTATCAGGTGGCCAAAGTACTGGAGTTTCAGCTTCAGCATCAGTCCTTCAAATGAACATTCAGGACTGACTTCTTTGAGGATGGACTGGTTGAATCTCCACGCAGTCCAAGGGACTCTCGAGAGTCTTCTCCAACACCATAGTTCAAAGGCATCAATTCTTTGGGACTTAGCTTTCTTTATAGTCTGACTCTCACATCCATACACGACTACTGGAAAAAACATAGCTTTGACTAGACAGACTTTTGTTGGCAAAGTAATGTCTTTACATTTTACTATGCTGTCTAGGTTAGTCATAACTTTGCTTCCAAGGGGCAAGAGTCTTTTAATTCCATGGCTGCAGTGACCATCTGCAATGATCTTGGAGCCAAAAAAATAAATAAATAAATAATAAAGTGTGTTACTGTTTCCATTATTTCCCCATCTATTTGCTATGAAGTGACAGGATCAGATGCCATGATCTTAGTTTTCTAAATGTTGAATTTTAGCCAACACTTTCACTTTCCTTTTTCACTTTCATAAAGAAGCTCTTTAGTTCTTCTTTATTTTCTACCATAAGGGTGATGTAATCTGCATATCTGTGATTATTGATCTTTCTTTCTGCTCTTGATTCCAGCTTGTGCTTCATCCAGCCTGGCATTTCGCATGATGTATTCTGCATATAAGTTAAATAAGCAGGGTGACAATATACAGCCTTGATGTACTCCTTTCCCAACTTGGAACCAGTCTGCTGTTCCACGTCCAGTTCTAAATGTTGCTTCTTGACCTCTACATAGTTTTCTCAGGCGGCAGGTCAGGTGGTCTGGTATTCCCATCTCTTGAAGAATTTTCCAGTTTGTTGTGACCCACACTGTCAAAGGCTTTAGAGTAGCCAATAAAGCAGAGTAGATGTTTCTCTGGAAATCTCTCGCTTTTGCTATGATCCAACAGATGTTGGCAACTTGATCTTTGGTACCTCTTGCTTTTCTAAATCCAACTTGAACATCTGGAAATTCACGTTTCATGTACTGTTGAAGCCTGGCTTGGAGAATTTTGAGCAATACTTTGCCAGCATGTGGGAGGCATGCAATTGTGCTGTAGCTTGTACATTCTTTGACATTGCCTTTCTTTGGGATTGGAATGAAGACTCACCTTTTCCAGTCCTGTGGCCACTGCTGAGTTTTCCAAATTTGCTGGCATATTGAGTGCAGCACTTTCACAGCATCATCTTTCAGGATTTGAAATAGCTCAACTGGGATTCCATCACCTCCACTAGCTTTGTTCGTGGTGATGCTTCCTGAGTCCCACTTGACTTTGCATTACAGTATGTCTGTCTCTTGGTGAGTGACCACACCACCGTGGTTATCTGAGTCATGAAGATCTTTTTTGTATAGTTCTTCTCTGTATTCTTGTATACAGCTTCTTAATATCTTTTGCCTCTGTTAGGTCCATACCATTTCTGCCCTTTATTGTGCCCATCTTTGCATGAAATATTCCCTTGGTATATCTAATTTTCTTTAAAAGATCTTTAATCTTTGCCATTCTATTGTTTTCCTCTATTTCTTTGCACTGATCACTAAGGAAGACTCTCTTATCTCTCCTTCCTATTCTTTGGAACTCTATTCAAATGAGTTTATCTTTCCTTTTCTCCTTTGCCTATATCTTCTTTTCTTTTCTCAGCTATTTGTAAGGCCTCTTCAGACAACCATTTTGTCTTTTTGCATTTCTTTTTCTTGGAGATGGTCTTTATCACTGCCTCTTGTACGATTTCACAAACCTCCATTCATAGTTCTTCAGGCACTCTGTGTATCAGATCCAATCCCTTGAATCTATTTGGCATCTCTAAATTATTTACTAAATTAAGTAATACTTTTCATTAAGTCAATTCTAATTAAGTTGCTGGCTTTGAGAATTAAGTAAAAAAATATATTCAATAATTTATTTGTTTGTTATATCTAGCTACTCTATAATCTCTTACGACCATATTACATGTCAATTTGCATGAATATTTTAAGCACACAGCCTCCAATTATAAATATCTTAAATTAAATAGTAAAAATAATGCATTTTCCATTATGCACAGTCCTTAAATTAGTGAATGTACCACAAAATGATCTTAAATAGCAACATATTTTTGATTCTTCTGAGAAGGCCAAGCATATTTTTAGGAAGATGAGCTGAGCTACAGTTGGTGCAGGGTGTCATCTTTCAGAATAAAGAATCAAAAAGAAAATCAAGTAATAGTGTCCTGAAAGAGAAAGTGTTTATTTTCCTCTGGGAATAAGCAACACATGCATGCTTAGTCACTTGGTTGTGTCTGACGCTTTGTGACCCCATGGACTGTAGCCCTCTAGGCTTCTCTGGGGGGATTCTCCAGGCAAGAATTCTGGAGGGTTGTCCTTCTCCAGAGGATCTACCAGACCTAGGGATCAAACCCGCATCTCTTGCTTGGCAAGTGATATCTGTACCATTGAGCCACCTGGGAAGCCCAAAAATAAGCAATACTATTTTGCAATATGTTATGCTTTCTTTATTGACTAAATGAGGACAGCAATTTTGTTTTAGTTACAATCTACCTTCTCTGTTGATGACACTGATCACAGAAGCAGACCAGAAAAATTAATCAGCATGATAACTGTGTCCCATAATGTCTGCTAATTGTGTAACATACCCACAACTAATTGATCCTAGGAAACTAAAGTTTAAGAAAACCTTTCCTGTGGCACAATTATTCACTGTATGACTTTGAAAGTTTAAGATTATATTCATTGCATTATCTTGACCAAACAACAAAAGTTTAAACTTGAGTAATCTAAATCATCTGAAACATAATCTGCCATGTTAATTTTGTCAATAAATCTTTAAAGATGAGATTCTGAGCTTATTAATTTCCACATTAGCATATGGGTAGTGGATTCTGAAAGAATTATATTAAGAAAAATTAGGCAATATATATGTGATAGACATATATAGAAATGAAACCTATTTAATTTCTATTTAATATTAAGAAAAATATTTTAACTTCAAAGATATTCAGAATCTATTAGTACAAACTAGAATAGATCATGTATATTCATCTCCAGCATTAATTACAACTTATGTTCTTTGCTATATCTGTGCTTTATTTACATGTTGTATATATACATTTTATTACAAAAGCAAGAACATAATTATTATACATAAAATTTTAGTTTCCCAGTAGTATATTCAATATCACTCCAGCTAAATTTAATACTTACACACTTCAGGTTTAATATATTAAGAGTAGCTATGAGTTATTTTTTTCCAACTATAAATGACTTCCATGAAAGCGTGAAAATACTAGTTGTTCAGTCATGTCTGATGCTTTGTGACCCCATGTAGCCTGCCAAGCTCCTCTGTCCATGGGATTCTCTGGGCAAGAATAGGAGAGTGGATTGCCATTTGCTTTTCCAGGGAATTTTCCCTACCCAGTTATTGAACCTGAGTCTCCTGCACTGCAGGCAGATTCCTTGCTGTCTAAGCCACCATGGATGCCCCAAATGATTCCTGTACTTTATCTCTAATTTTTGCAGAAAATTTTAAAGTTATTATTACATCTGTGAAACTTTAAGATCAAATTGGCTCAGCTGGTAAATTAACTAATATTCAGCTAATAATCAAAAGGTTCCTATGTTGAAATCAAGCCTGTTTGACTAACCCATGATTTTTCAGCTTCATTTTAGAAATACATATTTAGACTTGGGCACTTGAATATTTTATGATTTTCAATAAAGTCATAAGTAACTCTTCCACATGCCACACTAATGTAGTAGTTCAGAATCCGATATGGGTGATTAAAATTATGTCTATATTAATCAGTCATAAAATGAATTAAATATTGCAATATGTGACAACATGGATTGATCTAGAGATTAACATAATAAGTGAAGTAAGTTACACAGAGAGAGACAAACATTATATGGTATCACTTATATGTGGAATCTAAAAAAAAAATACTACAAATGATTTTGTTTAAAAAACAGAAATAGACTTTTAGACATAGAAAAGAAACTTGCACGTACAAAAGGGAAAGTTGGAGAAGTGATAAATTAGGTATGTATGATTAACAGATTGTTATTATTATGTCTATTTTATTATATATAAAATAGAAAACCAATGAAGGTTTACTATATAACATTCAGTTCAGTTCAGTCACTCAGTGGTGTCCGACTCTTTGCGACTCCATGAATTGCAGCAGGCAAGGCCTCCCTGTCCAGCACCAACTCCCGGAGTTCACCCAGACTCACATCCATCCAGTCAGTGATGCCATCCAGCCATCTCATCCTCTGTCGTCCCCTTCTCCTCCTGACCCCAATCCCTCCCAGCATCTGAGTCTTTCCCAGTGAGTCAACTCTTCACATGACATGGCCAAAGTACTGGAGTTTCAGCTTAAATGGAGGCTTAGAGGTTAAAGCGTCTGCCTGCAATGTGGGAGACCTGGGTTTAATCCCTGGGTCAGGAAGATCCCCTGGAGAAGGAAATGGCAACCCACTCCAATATTCTTGCCTGGAGAATCCCATGGACGGAGGAGCCTGGTGGGCTACAGTCCACGGGGTCACAAAGAGTTGGACACGACTGAGCGATTTTACTTTCACTTCCAATGAACACCCAGGACTGATCTCCTTTAGGAGGGACTGGTTGGATCTCCTTGCAGTCCAAGGAACTCTCAAGAGTCTTCTCCAACACCACAGTTCAAAAGCATCAATTCTTCTGCACTCAGCCTTTTTCACAGTCCAACTCTCACATCCATACATGACTACTGGAAAAAGCATAACCTTGACTAGACGGAACTTTGTTGGCAAAGTAATGTCTCTGCTTTTGAATATGCTATCTAGGTTGGTCATAACTTTCCTTCCAAGGAGTAAGCGTCTTTTAATTTCATGGCTGCAATCACCAACTGCAGTGATTTTGGAGCCCCAACAAATAAAACCTGACACTGTTTCCACTATTTTGGGATCAATATATTCAGTCTTGTATATTGAAACTTATAATGGAAAATAATCTGAAAAAATATGTTTATGTAAAACTGAATCACTTTGTTGTATCCGCTAGGCTAGTACAATATTGTAAATTAATTATACTTCAATAAAAAAGAAACAGAATACTAAATGATCAAAAAATTAATTCTAATTACACTTTATTTCATTCATAAAGACAGTGAGCACTTTAAAGGAAAGAAAAAGAGAATATATTTTAAAGTATATTATTTGCAATCCTTAAATTTCTCCACTAAACAAGAATTGTCGTGTTGTTGAAGTCCTAATTTAGATGGTGAATTATGATAAACAAAACTATAAAGGAGGTGCAAAGGAATGCAGAGACCATGATTTGACACTGAAGTTATTATATTACAAAATTAATACTGCCATGATCTGTGGTTTCCTTAATTTAGCTGTTCCATGCTTCTCTCCTTTATGTAATGGATGATTAATAAATTTAATTATATATTATGTTAATATAGTAATATGGTAAAATAAATGGAAACTAAGACCATAATTACTTGTATAGCAAATAATATTATAATTGGTTTCTGGTGTTATATATATTTAATTTTTTATCTCTTGCTTGCCTATAAAATAATTGCATAATTAATAATTATAGAAGTGACAGGTTAATTTTACTTTGAGGCAATTTACATATGAATCAAATCACTAGAGGCAAAATTCCTAATAAACTTATTACATAAATAAGATATTTGGCACTATCTTTTATGACCTGTAAATTTTAATGAATGACAATATTTAATTAACTTTTTTCATTTTAAAATAGTGTGGTAGAAGAGAAAATACCTATATTGCCCAGGTTGTAGGTAAAATTCATTATAAATCTAATTTCGATTAAAAAACCAAAACAAAATAAAATCTCTAAATATGCTTAATTAACATCAAAATTATGTTATTTTATGTTTCTTGAGAAATCTATATGCAGGTCAAGAAGCAACAGTTAGAACTGGACATGGAACAACAGACTGGTTCCAAATCGGGAAAGTAATATATCAAGGCTTTATATTGTCACCCTGTATTTTTAACTTATATGTAGAGTACATTATGAGAAATTCTGGACTTGATAAAGCACAAGCTGGAATCAAGATTGCTGGGAGAAATATCAACAACTTCAGATATGCAGATGACACCAGCCTAATGGCAGACAGTAAAGAAGAAGATTTTCTTGATGAAAGTGAAAGAGGAGAGTGAAAAAGTTGGCTTAAAGCTCAACATTCAGAAAACTAAATTCACGGCATCTGGTCCTATCACTTCATGGCAAATAGATGGGGAAACAGTGAAAATGGTGACAGACTTTATTTTTCAGGGCTCTGAAATCACTGCAGATGTTGACTGCAGCCATAGAATTACACTTGCTCCTTGGAAGAAAAGTTATGACTAACCTATACAGCATATTAAAAAGCAGAGACATTACTTTGCCATCAAAGATCTGTCTAGTCACTGCTATGGTTTTTCCAGTAGTCATTGTGAATATGAGAATTGGACTATAAAGAAAGCTGGTCCCTGAAGAATTAATGCTTTTGAACTGTGGTGTTGGAGAAGACTTTTGAGAGTCCCTTGAATTGCTAGGAAATCAAACCAGTCCATCCTAAAAGGGATCAGTCCTGAATGTTCATTGCAAGGACTGATGCTGAAGCTGAAACTCCAATAGTTTGGCCACCTCATGCGAAGAATTGACTTATTTGAAATGACCCTGATGCTGGGAAAGGTTGAAGGCAGGAAGAGAAGGGGACAACAGAGGATGAGATGGCTGGATGGCATCACCAATTCAACAGACATGAGTTTGCATAAACTCTGGGAGTTCGTAAGGGACAGGGAGGCTTGGCGTGCTGCAGTCCATGGGATTTCAAAGAGTCAGACACGACTGATCAAAATTGCTTTCAAATGGTACAATTGTTCAAATTTCCCAGTGAAAAGTTGTTTTTAAAGTTATATATACAAAAATAATCTTTAAGGATTAATGAAATACTAGATAGTTAGTTTGAAGTTATATTTTTGATTCTGAGTATAATAACACTGTTTTGTGAACAGTTAGTGCTCAATAACTTTTAACTGTAGGAAATATTAGTGAACTAAAGTTTATGAGTTACTGGTAATATAAGAGAGAAAACATTACAGTATTTGAATTCAGGCCTCTGGGACAATATATGCTCCATCTAAGGATGAGTATCAATTAATGTTGATATGATAAAAGTAAACAGGCACTAGAAATACAGCTTAACCTTTTCTACTACAAGGGATATTCCATCTATGGCTTTTAATGAAGTTGTTGTTGCATTAAAACTTACAAAAACCTCTCAGAATGACAAGAGTTTTTCCCTTAGAGTTTAGATATATCAATAATCAAAAGTTACTAGAGAAGCTAGTTGCAGCTGAGGGTCTATGTAAGATATACTCCTTAAATTGTAACAAGACTTAGGAATATTTAGGAGATACGTTTGGGCTTCCCCTGTGGCTCAGCTGGTAAAGAATCCACCTGCAATGTGGATACCTGGGTTCATTCCCTGGGTTGGGAAGATCCACCAGGAAAGGAAAGGCTACCTATTCCAGTATTCTGGCCTGGACAATTCCATGTATTGTATAGTCCATGGGGCCACAAAGAGTGGGACATAACTGAGAGACTTTCCCTTTCAGGAGGTAGGTTTAATAACAGTTTAACCAGGTTTAAAATTTATGAAATTCATTTAAAAGTATAAGTTCTGGGACATTTTGCCAAAAGATGAAAGAATCAAATGTACTAATTCAATAAGATAACTTTTAAATCATTTTGTTTTGAAATTTTAAGGTCATCATTCCTTCACACAATATGCTGTTATGTTTATGTTGAAATTTTAATTAGGTATTTATTTAACTTAATTAGATCAACTTTGGTCTAACTAAGTCATTTATTTCCCATAAGTAGAAAGGGAGCTGGACCTCAAGGGAGGTGACCTTCTGGCAATGTGTACTTGAAATGTTTTCATGAATACTTAATGTCTGCAATCCTAAAACCTATAATCATTAATAGCCTTATACTTGGGTCCTGTGTTTTAACATCACTAAATTTGTTCATATATTTATCTGCTTCATTGAATCATGATGCATTTTTTACCCTTTTGCCTTACAGACTCCCCGATCATTTTCATAGAAAGTACATCAAAGAATAATTTGCTACAGAAGAAATAGTTATGAAAGTGTAATTGTATAACTGTAATCTAAAGATCTATCTTATTTTAGTAGGATTCTCTTTAAGTTTGTTAGTCACTATAAAATAATCAATTAAAATCATTTTTACTTGAAATATTTCACCAAAATACCACAAGATAGACTGATCAAATACAAAGTAAATTGTACAAATAAAGCTAAATAAGGGCTTAATATGATCAGCACCAAACATTTCTAATCAGATAAATAGTATTTTAATATTGTTTCTATCACTTATAATGAACATAAATTTTTTTCATTTCTACCTAAAGCATTATTTTCATATTCTTATTATCCTTTATGTCTCATAATGGGTTATTTTTCTTTTAAGAAATGCATTTTTCTCTGTTAATAATTTTTTAATGTGATAACATTAAAATATTTGAAAATAAGCACACACTTGTTTATCACTACCCAGTTCATTTTCTACTTGCTATATTTCAAAACTGAAAGCCATTATATTGAAATTCTCTCTATATGTTATAAATTTAACATATGTAATTTATGTAGCTGTATATATTTTTACAATCTTATATCATTAGAATTAAAATAAGTTCAATCAACAGTGCCACCCAAAGATATAGCTGTCATACTTACATAATATTTATTTTTATATTAATTTCAGAACTTTAACATAGACTTTTGAAGGTTGAAATCCAGTAAAAACAATATTTGACCCAATAAATGATAATACAAAAGAAATTAACAAAATTCATGAAAATTAAAAGTAGGTAATTTATGTGGAAACCACGTACCAATCCACATCAAATTCTTAGACACTGTGTATCATCATATCAGATCAGTCACTCAGTCGTGTCCGACTCTGCGACCCCATGAATCGCAGCACGCCAGGCCTCCCTGTCCATCACCAACTCCCGGAGTTCACCCAGACTCACGTCTATTGAGTCAGTGATGCCATCCAGCCATCTCATCCTCTGTCGTCCCCTTCTCCTCCTGCCCCCAATCCCTCCCAGCATCAGAGTCTTTTCCAATTAGTCAACTCTTCGCATGAGGTGGCCAAAGTACTGGAGTTGCAGCTTTAGCATCATTCCTTCCAAAGAAATCCCAGGGCTGATCTCCTTCAGAATGGACTGGTTGGATCTCCTTGCAGTCCAAGGGATTCTCAAGAGTCTTCTCCAACACCACGGTTCAAAAGCATCAATTCTTCAGCGCTCAGCCTTCTTCACAGTCCGACTCTCACATCCATACATGACCACAGGAAAAACCATAGCCTTGACTAGACCAAACTGTTGGGAAAGTAATGTCTCTGCTTTTCAATATGCTATCTAGGTTGGTCATAACTTCCCTTCCAAGGATTAAGCATCTTTTAATTTCATGGCTGCAGTCACCATCTGCAGTGATTTTGGAGCCCAGAAAATTAAAGTCTGACACTGTTTCCACTGTTTCCCCATCTATTTCCCATGCAGTGATGGGACCAGATGCCATGATCTTCGTTTTCTGAATGTGAGCTTTAAGCCCACTTGTTCACTCTCCACTTTCACTTTCATCAAGAGGCTTTTTAGTTCCTCTTCACTTTCTGCCATAAGGGTGGTGTCATCTGCATATCTGAGGTTACTGATATTTCTCCCAGCAATCTTGATTACAGCTTGTGTTTCTTCCATTCCAGCGTTTCTCATGATGTACTCTGCATATAAGTTAAATAAACAGGGTGACAATATACAGCCTTGATGAACTCCTTTTTCTATTTGGAACCAGTCTGTTGTTCCATGTCCAGTTCTAATTGTTGCTTCCTGACCTGCATACAGATTTCTCAAGAGGCAGATCAGGTGGTCTGGTATTCCCATCTCTTTCAGAATTTCCCACAGTTTATTGTGATCCACACAGTCAAAGACTTTGGCATAGTCAAGAAAGCAGAAATAGATCTTTTTCTGGAACTCTCTTGCTTTTTCCACGATCCAGCGGATGTTGGCAATTTGGTCTCTGGTTCCTCTGCCTTTTCTAAAACCAGCTTGAACATCAGAAAGTTCACAGTTCACATGTTGCTGAAGCCTGTCTTGGAGAATTTTGAGCATTACTTTACCAGCATGTGAGATGAGTGCAATTGTGTGGTAGTTTGAGCATTCTTTGGCATTGCCTTTCTTTGGGATTGGAATGAAAACTGACCTTTTCCAGTCCTGTGGCCCCTGCTGAGTTTTCCAAATTTGCTGGCATATTGAGTGCAGTACTTTCACAGCATCATCTTTCAGGATTTGGAATAGCTCCACTGGAATTCCATCACCTCCACTAGCTTTGTTTGTAGTGATGCTTTCTAAGGCCCACTTGATTTCACATTCCAGGATGTCTGACTCTAGGTCAATGATCACATCATCGTGATTATCTGGGTCGTGAAGATCTTTTTTGTACAGTTCTTCTGTGTATTCTTGCCACCTCTTCTTAATATCTTCTGCTTTTGTTAGGTACATACCATTTCTGTCCTTTATCGAGCCCATCTTTGCAAGTATGAAGTACTACATAAATTCATAACATTATTTAATACACCATATATGTTTTTAATATTCATGGGATTTAAAAAATATTTCATAGTGTCTCCAATATAAGAAATCAAGAAGGATGTTAAACACTGTTGAGTTTGCAAATCCGACATCCCTGGGTAGCTTGGAAACATTCAGGGAAAAATAACATACCCTAAGATAACAGAATGTGTAGGGATTCGATTCATTTTTGTTACAGATAATGCTTTGATCAATACTTCTTATGCTACCTCAATATTAAACTTTTACAAAGATATAATGATTAAATCATCATCCACAGCTCATCTAATTTAAAAACACAGCCTGTGTTGGTTAGACATTGTGAAGACTATGACACTGCACCTTCCCCTCTTACTTACAACAAATAAATAATCACTTAAAAATAATCCTACTGAGAATTTTATCTTGATGTCTCTATAGCCCATAAAGCAGCTCTAAAAACTCAGCATGATATGGGGGAGACAGAACCCACTGAAGATTAAGGAATAAAGATCATAGTCACTGAATTTATACACTGATACTAGTTGATCCTCTTTAATAAAAAGTGTGAAATAGATGAAAGTGGTAAAGTATCCAAATATAGATATTTATTGTTCTGAGTCTTTTTTCTGCTCTGTCATTCACATTTGTTCCATGCTGACAAGTTGGGCTGTAATTTTCAGGTCTTAACTTTATTTCAGTTCTAGCTCTAAACTAACCCATAGATTACAGTAGTCTATTAAGCATTGAAATCCCTTAACAAAGTAACTGAATTTAAAATAATATATATATATATATATATATATATATATATAAACACATATGCATAAAGAGAAAACACTGTCAATAATATTTTAAAAGTTAGTATTTCAAGTAAAAATAAAAATTTTAAAAAGATTATTGAGGCATGTTTAGGGGATAAATGTCTACATATAGCTGATTCACATTGTTGTACAGTAGAAACTAACAACATTTTAAAGCAATTATACTCCAGTTAAAAAAGGGGGGTTGGGGCTTCCCTGATAGCTAAGTTAGTGAAGAATCTGCCTACAATGCAGGAGACCCTGGTTCGATTCCTGGGTTGGGAAGATTTGCTGGAGAAGGGATAGGCTACCCACTTCAATATTCTTGGCCTTCCCTTGTGGCTCAGCTGGTAAAGAATCCACCTGCAATACATGAGGCCTGGGTTCGATCCCTGGGTTGGGAAGATGCTCTGGAGAAGAGAAAGGCTACCCACTCCAGCATTCTGGCCTAGAGAATTTTATGGACTGTATAGTCCATGGGGTCCCAAAAAGTAGGACATGACTGAGTGACTTTCACTCACTTAAAAAAAAGGGGAGGGGGCAAAATTATCTTCCAAGCTTGAAATTATTTTTCAAAATTCTTCATATACAATTTTTTTAAATCTATAAAAGTACTGAGAGAGTCAGATTTAAAATGGTATTAGGGAGGAACTTTGGTGAAGGGAAAACAATATATAAATTCTGCCTTGGAGCACTGGAAGCCCTCAAACTCCATCCATACTAAATATGACCAGGAGAGACTTGAGTGAGAAAGGTTGACAAAAGGAATCATAAAGTAGTGAGAATAGGGCAGTGAAACAAATTAGAAAGCTATTCAGTTCAGTTAAGTTCTGTTCAGTCGCTCAGTCATGTCTGACTCTTTGTGACCCCATGAATCGCAGCACACCAGGTCTCCCTGTCCATCACCAACTCCTGGAGTTGACTCAGACTCACATCCATCGAGTCAGTGATGCCATCCAGCCATCTCATCCTCTGTCGTCCCCTTCTCCTCCTGCCCCCAATCCCTCCCAGCATCAGAGTCTTTTCCAATTAGTCAACTCTTCGCATGAGGTGGCCAAAGTACTGGAGTTGCAGCTTTAGCATCATTCCTTCCAAAGAAATCCCAGGGCTGATCTCCTTCAGAATGTACTGGTTGGATCTCCTTGCAGTCCAAGGGACTCTCAAGAGTCTTCTCCAACACCACAGTTCAAAAGCATTACTTCTTTGGCGCTCAGCTTTCTTCACACAGCTTTCTTCACACAGCTTTCTTCCAACTCTCACATCCATATATGACCACTGGAAAAACCATAGCCTTGACTAGATGAACTTTTGTTGGCAAAGTAATGTCTCTGCTTTTCAATATGCTATCTAGGTTGGTCATTACCTTTCTTCCAAGGAGTAAGCATCTTTTAATTTCATGGTGGCAGACACCATCTGCAGTGATTTTGGAGCCCAGAAAAATAAAGTATGACACTGTTTCCACTGTTCCCCCATTTATTTCCCCTGGAGTGATGGGACCAGATTCCATGATCTTCGTTTTTTGAATGTTGAGCTTTCAGCCAACTTTTTCACTCTCCACTTTCACTTTCATTAAGAGGCTTTTTAGTTCCTCTTCACTTTCTGTCATAAGAGTGGTGTTATCCGCATATCTGAGGTTATTGATATTTCTGCCCGCAATCTTGATTCCAGCTTGTGTTTCTTCCAGCCCAGCATTTCTCATGATGTACTTTGCATATAAGTTAAATAAGCAGGGTGACAATATACAGTCTTGATGTACTCCTTTTCCTATTTGGAACCAGTCCATTGTTCCATGTCCAGTTCTAACTGTTGCTTCCTGACCAGCATATAGGTTTCTCAAGAGGCAAGTAGGAACTCTGATATTCCCATCTATTTCAGAATTTTCCACAGTTTCTTGTGATCTACACTGTCAAAGGCTTTGACATAGTCAATAAAGCAGAAATAGATGTTTTTCTGGAACTCTCTTGCTTTTTCCATGATCCAGAGGATGTTGGCAATTTGGTCTCTGGTTCCTCTGCCTTTTCTAAAACCAGCTTGAACATCAGGAAGTTCACAGTTCATGTGTTGCTGAAGCCTGGCCTGGAGAATTTTGAGCATTAATTTAATAGCGTGTGAGAGGAGTGCAACTGTGCAGTAGTTTGAGCATTCTTTGGCATTGCCTTTCTTTTGAATTGGAATGAAAACTGACCTTTTCCAGTCCTGTGGCCACTGCTGAGTTTTCCAAATTTGCTGGCATATTGAGTGCAGCACTTTCACATCATCATTTTTCAGGATTTGAAGTAGCTCCAAAGGAATTCCATCACCTCTACTAGCTTTCTTCGTAGTGATGCTTTCCAAGGCCCACCTGACTTCACATTCCAGGATGTCTGACTCTAGGTCAGTGATCACACCATCGTGATTATCTTGGACGTGAAGATCTTTTTTGTACAGTTATTCTATGTATTCCTGCTACCTCTTCTTAATATCTACTGCTTCTGTTAGTTCCATACCATTTCTGTCCTTTATGTAGCCCATCTTTGCATGAAATGTTCCTTTGGTATCTCTAATTTTCTTGAAGAGATCTCTTCTTTTCTTTTCCTCTATTTCTTTGCATTAATCGCTGAGGAAGGCTTTCTTATCTCTTCTTGCTGTTCTTTGGAACTCTGCATTCAGATTCTTATGTTTCCTTTTCTCCTTTTCTTTTAACTTCTCTTCTTTCACAGCTATTTGTAAAGCCTCCTCAGACTTCCATTTTGCTTTTTTGCATTTCTTTTCCATGGGGATAGTCTTGATCCCTGTCTCCTGTACAGAGTCACGAACCTCATTCCATAGTTCATCAGGCACTCTATCTATCAGATCTAGGCCCTTAAATCTATTTCTCACTTCCACTGTATAATCATAACGGATTTAATTTAGGTCATACCTGAATGGTCTAGGGGTTTTCCCTACTGTCTTCAATTTAAGTCTGATTTTGGCATAAAGAGTTCATGATCTGAGCCACAGTCAGCTCCTGGTCTTGTTTTTGCTGATTGTAGAGAGCTTCTCCATCTTCGGCTGCAAAGAATATAATCAATCTGATTTCGGTGTTGACCATCTGATGATGTCCATGTGTAGAGTCTTCTCTTGTGTTGTTGGAAGAGGGTGTTTGCTATGACCAGTGCATTTTCTTGGCAAAACTCTATTAGTCTTTTTGCTGCTTCATTCCGTATTCCAAGGCCAAGTTTGCCTGTTACTCCAGGTGTTTCTTGACTTCCTACTTTGGCATTCCAGTCCCCTCTAATGAAAAGAACATTTTTGGGGGGTGTTAGTTCTAAAAGGTCTTGTAGGTCTTCATAGAACCATTCAACTTCAGCTACTTCAGTGTTACTGGTTGGGGCATAGACTTGGATTACTGTAATATTGAATGGTTTGCCTTGGAAATGAACAGAGATCATTCTGTCATTTTTGAGATTGCATCCAAGTACTGCATTTCAGACTCTTTTGTGGACCATGATGGCTACTCCATTTCTTCTAAGGGATTCTTGCCTGCAGTAGTAGATATAATGGTCATCCGAGTTAAATTCACCCATTCCAGCCCATTTTAGTTCGCTGATTCCTTGAATGTCGATGTTCACTCTTGCCATCTCCTGTTTGACCACTTCCAATTTGCCTTGATTCATGGACCTGACATTCCAGGTTCCTATCCCATATTGCTCTTTACAGCATCGGACCTTGCTTCTATCACCAGTCACATACATCCTGAATAGAAAGCTATTCAGGAAAACCTAAAATTATGAGATGACCTATATGCTCTAGGGAAAGACTAGGCCAGACTGACTAAAGGATAGTAATAAAACAGGAAAAAAAAAAAAAAAGGACATAAGGATCCACTGTGAAGGACCCAGCAGAAAGGTAGACCTCTCTAGGGCCTATTAAGTTTTCATACTTCTAGCTTCACTTCTCACTAAGTGAAGCTTATTCCTTTTCTATCCTGCATAACAAATTATCACAAAACTAGTGGTTTAAAATAATACCCATTTACTATCTCAAGTTTCTGTAAGCCAGAAGTCTAGATCCAGCTTTCCAGGGTTTCCTCTGCTTCTAGCTTCACAAGGCAAAAAATCAAAATTTCAACCAGATGGTGTTCTCATATTGAGGTAGAATTTGCTTATAAGCTTCCTCAGATTGTTGGAAAAGTTTTTCTCTATGATTGCACAATTCATGGAATTTTTCTTCTTCATGGCTATCAAGAGAATCTTTTGCTACAGTATGTAAGTGACAGAGTCTTATAGTATAACATAGTTGTGGAAATGATTCTCCTATCAACTCTGTCCTACAATGTAATCTAATCAAGGGGTTTTGTCACCTTGTTCACAAACAAGTCACAAATGTTGCATCACTTCAGGGGAGGGGATAATACAGGGCTGTGGGTCACTGGTGGTCATCTTAGAATTAAGCCTACCATAAAAGTTGTGTCGCTTTCAAGAAGAATCATCATAATCATCCTTAAGAAGAAAAACCTAATTTTATATCAGCATTATGGCTAAATTATATTTCCATAAAAATTCATATAATGAAGTCTTAGCCTCCAGTCCTTCAGAATGTGGTTGTATTTAGAGATAGGGTCTTAAAGAGGTAATTAACTTAAAAAGAATTTATTAATGTGTGGATCCTAACTCCATATGACTATGTCCTTGTATAAAGTGATATATGCTGAGAGAAGATTGTGTGAAAACAAAAAGAAAAGACTGCTATCTACAAACCAAGGAAAGAGACTTTAGAAGAAACTAGCACTGCCAACACCTTGCTTTCAGATTTCTAGCCTACAGAATTATGAGGAAATAGATTTCTCTTGTCTAAGTCATCTAGTCTATGGTCTACTTTGTTGTGGCAGTCCTGTAAACTAAAACAGTCAGTCACTGAGAGAGTCAATTCTTAGGTAGGCTGATAAAAAGTTCAGGGTCCTCAAGGAGGAGAAAGGGTCTGGGGCTCTCAAGGAGAAAAACACAAACTTTTTTTCTACATTGCTTTGTTTTAGTCAATATAACAATATATCTTTATCAAGGACATGTTTCTCCTAAATAAAAAAGGTTTTCCAACTAATCTTGTTATCTTAAGACATAAGTCATAGGAGTGGGTCCAGTAAGACCTTTCTGTTGTTAGTTCTGGTGGTCATTCAGTCACTAAGTCCTGTCCAACTCTTTGCGACTCCATGGACTACAGCTTGCCAGGCTCCTCTGACCAAGGGATTCTCCAGGCAAGAATACTGGAGTGGGTTGCCATTTCCTTCTCCAGGGGATCCTCCCAACTCAGGAATCGAACCCAGCTGTCCTTCATTGCAGGCAGATTCTTCACCAACTGAGCTATGAGGGAAGTCCATTCTTAGTTCTAATCTTATTAATTTAAGATGCTTCTTGAGGGAGTGTTTAGGATCAAAACCCATTCCCACCAGAGAGGCTCAAAAGACTCAAACAAACCTTGTGCACATCAAGACCCAGAGAACCCACAGAGACTGAGACAGAATTGTGTTTGATTGTCTTCTGTGGAGGTATGGGTCCGCAATGGTCTGCTGCAGGGGCAGGGGCTCTGGGTTCAGCAGACTTGGGTATGGCATAAACTCTCTTGGAGGAGGTCACCATTAACTCCACCACAGAGCTATTAGAACTTACACAGGACCGGGGAAACAGACTCTTGGAGGGTACAAACAAACTTGTGCACACCAGGACCCAGGGGAAAGGAGTAGTGACCCCAAAGAGATTGACCAAGACTTGCTGCAGAGTGTCCAGGAGTCTCTGGCAGAGGCATGGGTTGGCAGTGGCCTGCTACAGGGTTTGGGGCACTGAGTGTAGCAGTGCATGACTGTGACCTTTTGAAGGAGGTCTACTTTATCTTCATTAACTCCACCATAGTTTGGCCCCAAGGTCAGAGAAACCCAAGTAAGATGGTAGGTGTTGCAAGAGGGCATCAAAGGGCAGACTCACTGAAACCATAATCACAGAACACTAGTCAATCTAATCACACTAGGACCACAGCCTTGTCTAACTCAATGAAACTAAGCCATGCCCATGGGGCCACCCAAGACAGGCGGTTCATGGTGGAGAGGTCTGACAGAATGTGGTCCACTGGAGAAGGGAATGGTAAACCACTTCAGTATTCTTGCCTCGAGAACCCCATGAACAGTATGAAAAGGCAAAATGATAGGATACTGAAAGAGGAACTCCCCAGGTCAGTAGGTGCCCAATACGCTACTGGAGATCAGAGGACAAAAAACTCCAGAAAAAAAGAAAGGGATGGAGCCAAAGCAAAAACAATACCCAGTTGTGGATGTGACTGGTGACAGAAGCAAGGTCTGATGTGAAGAAGAGCAATATTGCATAGGAACCTGGAATGTCAGGTCCATTTATCAAGGCAAATTGAAAGTGGTCAAACAGGAGATGGCAAGAGTGAAGGTCGACATCCTAGGAACCAGTGAACTAAAATGGACTGGAATGGGTGAATTTAACTCAGATGACCATTATATCTACTACTGCAGGCAGGAATCCCTTAGAAGAAATGGAGTAGGATCATGGTCCACAAAAGAGTCTGAAATGCAGTACTTGGATGCAATCTCAAAAATGACAGAATGATCTCTGTTCGTTTCCAAGGCAAAACATTCAATATCACAGTAATCCAAGTCTATGCCCCAACCAGTAACACTGAAGTAGCTGAAGTTGAATGGTTCTATGAAGACCTACAAGACCTTTTAGAACTAACACCCCCAAAAAATGTTCTTTTCATTAGAGGGGACTGGAATGCAAAAGTAGGAAGTCAAGAAACACCTGGAGTAACAGGCAAACTTGGCCTTGGAATACGGAATGAAGCAGCACAAAGACTAATAGAGTTTTGCCAAGAAAATGCACTGGTCATAGCAAACACCCTCTTCCAACAACACAAGAGAAGACTCTACACATGGACATCACCAGATGGTCAACACTGAAATCAGATTGATTATATTCTTTGCAGCCGAAGATGGAGAAGCTCTCTACAGTCAGCAAAAACAAGACCAGGAGCTGACTGTGGCTCAGATCATAAACTCCTTATTGCCAAATTCAGACTTAAGTTGAAGACAGTAGGGAAAACCCCTAGACCATTCAGATATGACCTGAATCAAATCCCTTATGTTTATACAGTGGAAGTGAGAAATAGATTTAAGAGACTAGATCTGACAGAGTGCCTAACAAAATATGATCTGAGGTTCGTGACATTGTACAGGAGACAGGGATCAAGGCCATCCTCATGGAAAAGAAATGCAAAAAAGCAAAATGGCTATATGAGGAGGCCTTACAAATAGCCATGAAAAGAAGAGAAGTACAAAGCAAAAGAGAAAAAGAAAGATATAAGAATCTGAATGCAGAGTTCCAAAAAATAGCAAGAAGAGATAAGAAAGTCTTCCTCAGTGATTAATGCAAAGAAATCGAGGAAAAGAAAAGAATGGGAAAGACTAGAGATCTCTTTAAGAAAATTAGAGATACCAAGGGAATATTTCATGTGAAGATGGGCTCAATAAAGGAAAGAAATGGTATGAACCTAACAGAAGCAGAAGATATTAAGAGGAGGTGACAAGAATACCAGAAGCACTATACAAAAAAAGATCTTCATGACCCAGATAATCACAATGGTGAGATCACTCACCTAGAGCCAGACAACCTAGAGTGTGAAGTCAAGTGGGCCTTAGAAAGCAACACTATGAACAAAGCTAGTGGAGGTGATGGAATTCCAATGGAGCTATTCCAAATCCTGAAAGATGATGCTGTGAAAGTGCTACACTCAATATGCCAGCAAATTTGGAAAACTCAGCAGTGACCACAGGACTGAAAAGGTCAGTTTCCATTCCAATCCCAAAGAAAGGCAATGCCTAAGAATGCTCAAAGTACCATACAATTGCCCTCATCTCATATGCTAGTAAAGTAATGCTCAAAATTCTCCAAGCCAGGCTTCAGCAAAATGTGAACCATGAACTTCCATATGTTCAAACTGGTTTTAGAAAAGGCAGAGGAACCAGAGACCAAATTGCCAACATCCGCCGGATCATGGAAAAAACAAGAGAGTTCCAGAAAAACATCTATTTCTGCTTTATTGACTATACCAAAGCCTTTGACTGTGTGGATCACAATAAACTGTGGGAAATTCTGAAAGAGATGGGAATAACAGAGCACCTGACCTGCCTCTTGAGAAACCTATATGCAGGTCAGGAAGCAACAGTTTGAACTGGACATGGAACAACAGACTGGTTCCAAATAGGAAGAGGAGTACATCAAGGCTGTATATTGTCACCCTGCTTATTTAACTTCTATGCAGAGTATATCATTAGAAACGCTGGGCTGGAAGAAGCACAAGCTGGAATCAAGACTGCTGGGAGAAATATCAATAACTTCAGATATACAGATGACACCACCCATATGGCAGAAAGTGAAGAGGAACTAAAAAGCCTCTTGATGAAAGTGAAAGTGGAGAGTGAACAAGTTGGCTGAAAGCTCAACATTCAGAAAATGAAGATCATGGAATCTGGTCCCATTACTTCATGGGAAATAGATGGGGAAACAGTGTCAGACTTTATTTTTCTGGGCTCCAAAATCACTGCAGATGGTGACTGCAGCCATGAATTTAAAAGATGCTTACTCCTTGGAAGGAAAGTTATGACCAACCTAGATAGCATATTCAAAAGCAGAGACATTACTTTGCCAACAAAGGTTCGTCTAGTCAAGGCTATGGTTTTTCCTGTGGTCATGTATGGATGTGAGAATTGGACTGTGAAGAAGGCTGAGCGCTGAAGAATTGATGCTTTTGAACAGTGGTGTTGGAGAAGACTCTTGAGCGTCTCTTGGACTGCAGGGAAATCTAGCCAGTCCATTCTGAAGGAGATCAGCCCTGGGATTTCTTTGGAAGGAATAATGCTAAAGCTGAAACTCCAGTACTTTGGCCACTTCATGTGAAGAGTTGACTCATTGGAAAAGACTGTGATGCTGGGAGTTATTTGGGACAGGAACAGAAGGGGATGACAAAGGATGACATGGCTGGATGACATCACTGACTCGATGGACGTGAGTCTGTGTTAACTCTGGGAGATGTGATGGATGGGGAAGCCTGGCTTGCTGCGGTTCATGGGGTCGCAAAGAGTTGGACACGACTGAGCGACTGAACTGAACTGAACTGAACTGAAATAACAGGTAGGTAACATAGCTCTACTCTTCAACAGAAATTGGATTAAAGATTTACCGAGCATGGCTCCACCCATCAGAACAAGACCCAGTTTCCCCCTCAGTCAGTCTCTCCCATCAGCAAGCTTTGAAAGGCCTCTCATCCTTATCCATAAGAAGACAAATAGACTGAAAACCACAATCACAGAAAACAAATTAATCTGATCATATGGACCACAGCCTTGTCTAAGTCAAAGAAACTATGAGCCATGCCTATAGGGCCACCCAGGACGGATGGGTTATGATGGAGAGTTCTGACAAGACGTGGTCCACTGGAGAAGGGAATCGCAAACCACTTCAGTATTCTTGCCTTGAGATCCCCATGAACAGTGTGAAAAGGCAAAAACATAAGACACTTGAAAGATGACCTCCCCAGGTTGGTAGGTACTCATTATGCTATTGGAGGTAAGTGGAGAAATAACTCCAGAAAGAAAGAAGAGAAGCAGCCAAAGCAAAAAAAAACACACCCAGTTGTGGATGTGACTGGTGATGGAAGCAAAGTCTGATGTTGTAAAAAGCAATATGGAATAAGAACCTGGAATGTTAGGTCCATGAATTAAGGTAAATTGGATGTGGTCAAACAGGAGATAGCAACAGTGAACATCAACATTTTAGAAATAAGTTACTAAAATGGACTGAATGGGTGAATTTAACTCAGATGAACATTATATCTACTACTGCGGGCCAGAATCCCTTAGAAGAAATGGAGTAGCCATCACAGTAAACAAAAGAGTCTGAAATGCACTACTTGGAAGCAATCTCAAAAACGACAGAATGAAATCTGTTCATTTCCAAGGCAAACCATTCCATACCACAGTAATCCAACTCTATGCCCTGACCTGGACAAGGAAATGGCAGCCCACTCCAGTATTCTTACCTAGAAAATCCCATGGACAGAGGACCCTGGTAGGCTACAGACCATGGGGTCACAAAGAGTCGGACAAGAGTGAACGATTTCACTATGCCCTGACCAGTAATGCTGAAGAAGTTGAACAGTTCTATGAAGACCTACAAAACATTGTAGACCTATACCTAAAAAAGATGTCCTTTTCATTAGAGGGCAGTGGAATGCACAATTAGGAAGTCAAGAGATACCAGGAGTAATAGGCAAATTTGGCCTTGGAGTACAAAACGAAGCAGGGCAAAGGCTAACAGAATTTTGCCAAGAGAATGCACTGGTCATAGCAAACCCCCTCTTCCAACAACACAAAAGAAGACAACACATGGACATCACCAGATGGTCAATACTGAAATCAGATTGAATACATTCTTTGCAGCTAAAGATGGAGAAACTCAATACAGGCAGCAAAAACAAGACCAGGAGCTGACTGTGGCTCAGATCATGAACTTCTTATTGCCAAATTCAGATTTAAATTAAAGATAGGGTGGAAAACCACTAGGCCACTCTGGTATGACCTATAATTCAGGTCACACCTGAATCATTCAACTATGATTATACAGTGGAAGTGACAAATAGATTCAAGAGATTAGAACTAATTGATAGAGTGCCTGAATAATTATGTATGGAGGTTCTTGACATGGTACAAGAGCCTGTGATAAAGACCTTCCCAAGAAAAAGAAATGCAAAAAGGCAAAATTTTTGTCTGAGGATGCCTTACAAACAGGTATGAAAAGAAGGTAAGTGAAAGGCAAAGGAGAAAAGGAGAGATATATCCATCTGAATACAGAGTTCCAAAGAACAGCAAGGAGAGATAAGAAAGCCTTCCTCAGTGATCAGTGCAAAGAAATGGAGGAAAGCAACAGAATGGGAAAGACTAGAGATCTCTTCAAGAAAATGAGAGATACCAGGGGACCATTTCCTGCAATGATTGGCACCATAAAGGACAGAAATGGTATGGACCTAACATAAACAAAAGATATTAGGAAGCTGTGGCAAGAATACACAGAACTATACAAAAAATATATTCATGACCCAGAAAACCATGATGGTGTGGTCACTCAACTAGAAGCAGACATCTTGGAATGTGAAGTCAAGTGGGCCTTAGGAAGCATTAGTATGAACAAAGCTAGTGGAGGTGATGGAATTCCAGTTGAGCTATTTCAAATCCTATAAGATGATACTGTGAAAGTGGTGCACTCAATATGCCAGCAAATTTGGAAAACTCAGCAGTGGCCATAGGACTGGAAAAGGTCAGTTTTCACTCCAATCCCAAAGAAAGGCAATGCTAAAGAATGTTCAAACTAGAATACAATTGCACTTATCTCACATACTAGCAAACTAGTACTCAAAATTCTCCAAGTCAGGCTTCATCAGTATGTGAACCATGAACTTCCAGAGTTCAAGCTGGATTTAGCAAAAGCAGAAGAACCAGAGATCAAATTACCAATATCCGTTGGAGAATCGAAAAAGCAAGAGAGTTCCAGAAAATTATCTACTTCTGCTTTACTGACTATGCCAAAGCTTTTGACTGTGTGGATCACAACAAACTGTGGGAAATTCTTCAAGACATGGGAATACCTGCCTCCTTAGAAACGTGTATGTAGGTCAAGGAGCAATAGTTAGAACTGGACATGGAACAACAGACTGGTGTCAATCAGAAAGCAGTATATCAAGGCTGCATATTGTCACCCTGATTATTTAACTTATATGCAGTGTACAGCATGTGAAATGCCAGGTTGGATGGAGCACAAACTGGAAGCAAGATTGCCAGGAGAAATATCAACAACCTCAGATATGCAGATGACACCACCCTTATGGCAGAAAGTGAAGAACTAAAGAGCCTCATGATGAAAGTGAGTGAAGAGAGTGAAAAACGTTGGCTTAAAACTCAACATTCAGAAAACTAAGATCATGGCGTATGGTCCCATCACTTCATGGCAAATAGATGGGGTAACAGTGAAAGACTTCATTTTGGGGGGCTCCAAAATCGCTGTAGATTGTGACCTCATCCTTTAAATTAAAAGACGGTTGCTCCTTGGAAGAAATGTTATGACCAACCTAGATAGCATATTAAAAAGCAGAGACATTACTTTGACAACAAGTGATGTTGCTCAGTCGTGTCTGACTCTTTGTGACTCCATGGATTCTAGCCCACTGGGCTCTTCCATCCATGTAATTTTCTAGGCAAGAGTACTGGAGTGGGTTGCCATTTCATTCTCCAGAGGGTCTTCCCAGTCTAGGATCGAACTCGGGTCTTCTGTATTGCAGGTAGATGCTTTACCCTCTGACTCAACAGGGAACCCCAACAAAGATCTGTCTATTTAAAACTATAGCTTTTCCAGTAGTCATGTATGGATGTGAGAGTTGGACTACAATCAAAGCTGAGTGCCGAAAAATTGATGCTTTTGAACTGTGGTGTTGGAGAAGAGATTTGAGAGTCCCTTGGACAGCAAGGAGATCCAAGCAGTCCATCCTAAAGGAAATCAGTCCCGAATATTCATTGGAAGGACTGAAACTAAAACTCAGATACTTTGTCCACCTGATGCAAAGAATTGACTCAGTAGGAAAGACTCTAAGGCTGGGAAAGATTGAAGGAAGGAGAAGGTGATGACAGAGGATTAGTTGGTTGGATGCCATCACCGACTTGATGGATATGAGTTTGAGTAAAGTCTGGAAGTTGGTGATGGACAGCGAAGCCTGGGGTGATGAAGTCTGTGGGGTCACAAAGAGTCGGACATGACTGAAAGTCTGAACTGAATTGACAGGAAGGCAGTTTTCCATGGTAGTAAGCTTATGTTTAATGGGGGCATGACAGGACTTCATGGCCAACTTCCATGCTGAATATGGTCTGCCTCATTCTCTCTCACTTTTCTCCTCAGTGGAAAGAGTGAAATATTTAATAGTATACAATCTTCATGAGTGTGTGGAGATAATTCCTTTTGCAGCCTTCAGGTTAGATCAGATCAGTCACTCAGTCATGTCCGACTCTTTGTGACCCCATGAATCAGCACACCAGGCCTCCCTGTCCATCACCAACTCCTGGAGTTCACTCAGACTCACGTCCATCGAGTCAGAAATGCCATCCAGCCATCTCATCCTCTGTCGTCCCCTTGTCCTCTTGCCCCCAATCCCTCCCAGCATCAGAGTCTTTTCCAATTAGTCAACTCTTCGCATAAGGTGGCCAAAGTACTGGAGTTTCAGCTTTAGCATCATTCCTTCCAAAGAAATCCCAGGGATGATCTCCTTCAGAATGGGCTGGTTGGATCTTGCAGTCCAAGGGACTCACAAGAGTCTTCTCTAACACCACAGTTCAAGAGCATCAATTCTTCAGCGCTCAGCCTTCTTCACAGTCCAACTCTCACATCCATACATGACCAGGAAAAACCATAGCCTTGACTAGACGAACGTTTGTTGGCAAAGTAATGTCTCTGCTTTTCAATATGCTATCTAGGTTGGTCATAACTTTCCTTCCAAGGAGTAAGCGTCTTTTAAATTCATGGCTGCAGTCACCATCTGCGGTGATTCTGGAGCCCAGAAAAATAAAGTCTGACACTGTTTCCACTGTTTCCCCATCTATTTGCCATGAAGTGATGGGACCAGATGCCATGATCTTCGTTTTCTGAATGTTGAGCTTTAAGCCAACTTTTTCACTCTCCTCTTTCACCTTCATCAAGAGGCTTTTTAGTTCCTCTTCACTTTCTGCCATAAGGGTGGTGTCATCTGCATATCTGAGGTTATTGATATTTCTCCTGGCAATCTTGATTCCAGCTTGTGTTTCTTCCAGTCCAGCGTTTCTCATGATGTACTCTGCATATAAGTTAAATAAGCAGAGTGACAATATACAGCCTTGACGAACTCCTTTTCCTATTTTGAACCAGTCCGCTGTTCAATGTCCAGTTCTAACTGTTGCTTCCTGACCTGCATACAAATTTCTCAAGGGGCAGATCAGGTGGTCTGGTATTCCCATCTCTTTCAGAATTTCCCACAGTTTATTGTGATCCACACAGTCAAAGACTTTGTCATAGTCAAGAAAGCAGAAATAGATCTTTTTCTGGAACTCTCTTGCTTTTTCCATGATCCAGCGGATGTTGGCAATTTGGTCTCTGGTTCCTCTGCCTTTTCTAAAACCAGCTTGAACATCAGTTCAAGTTCACAGTTCACATGTTGCTGAAGCCTGGCTTGGAGAATTTTGAGCATTACTTTACTAGCGTGTGAGATGAGTGCAATTGTGCGGTAGTTTGAGCATTCTTTGGCATTGCCTTTCTTTGGAATTAGAATGAAAACTGACCTTTTCCAGTCCTGTGGCCCCTGCTGAGTTTTCCAAATTTGCTGGCATATTGAGTGCATCATTTCACAGCATCATCTTTGAGGATTTGGAATAGCTCAACTGAAATTACATCACCTCCACTGGCTTTGTTCGTAGTGATGCTTTCTAAGGCCCACTTGACTTCACATTCCAGGATATCTGGCTCTAGGTCAGTGATCACCAAATCGTGATTATCTGGGTGGTGAAGATATTTTTTGTACAGTTCTTCTGTGTATTCTTGCCATCTCTTCTTAATATCTTGTGCTTCTGTTAGGTCCATACCATTTCTGTCCTTTTTTGAGCCCATCTTCGCATGAAATATTCCCTTGGTATCTCTAATTTTCTTGGAGAGATCTCTAGTATTTCCCATTCTGTTGTTTTCCTCTATTTTTTTGCATTGATCCCTGAAGAAGGCTGTCTTATCTCTTCTTACTATTCTTCGGAACTCTGCATTCAGATGCTTATATCTTTCCTTTTCTCCTTTGCTTTTCATTTCTCTTCTTTTCACAGCTATTTGTAAGGCCTCCCCAGACAGCTATTTTGCTTTTTTGCATTTCTTTTCCATGGGGATGGTCTTGATCCCTGTCTCCTGAACAATGTCACGAACCTCATTCCATAGTTCATCAGGCACTCTATCTATCAGATCTAGGCCCTTAAATCTATTTCTCACTTCCACTGTATAATCATAAGGGATTTGATTTAGGTCATACCTGAATGGTCTAGTGGTTTTCCCTACTTTCTCCAATTTAAGTCTGAATTTGTCAATAAGGAGTTCGTTTTCTAAGCCATAGTCAGCTCCTGGTCTTGTTTTTGCTGACTGTATAGAGCATCTCCATCTTCGGCTGCAAAGAATATAATCAGTCTGATTTTGGTGTTGACCATCTGGTGATGTCCATGTGTAGAGTCTTCTCTTGTGTTGTTGGAAGAGGGTGTTTGTTATGACCAGTACATTTTCTTGGCAAAACTCTATTAGTCTTTGTGCTGCTTCATTCCGTATTCCAAGGCCAAATTTGCCTGTTACTCCAGGTGTTTCTTGACTTCCTACTTTGGCATTCCAGTCCTCTATAATGAAAAGGACATCTTTTTTGGGTGTTAGTTCTAAAAGGTCTTGTAGGTCTTCATAGAACCATTCAACTTCAGCTACTTCAGTGTTACTGGTTGGGGCATAGACTTGGATTACTGTGATATTGAATGGTTTGCCTTAGAAACGAACAGAGATCATTCTGTCATTTTTGAGATTGCATCCAAGTACTGCATTTCAGACTCTTTTGTTGACCATGATGGCCACTCCATTTCTTCTGAGGGATTCCTGCCCGCAGTAGTAGATATAATGGTCATCTGAGTTAAATTCACCCATTCCAGTCCATTTCAGTTCACTGATTCCTAGAATGTCAACGTTCCCTTTGCCATCTCTTGTTTAATCACTTCCAATTTGCCTTGATTCATGGACCTGACATTCCAGGTTCCTATGCAATATTGCTCTTACAGCATCGGACCTTGCTTCTATCACCAGTCACATCCACAGCTGGGTATTGTTTTTGCTTTGGCTCCATCCCTTCATTCTTTCTGGAGTTATTTCTCTGCTGATCTCCAGTAGCATATTGGGCACCTATTGACCTGGGGAGTTTCTCTTTCAGTATCCTATCATTTTGACTTTTCATACTGTTCATGGGGTTCTCAAGGCAAGAATACTGAAGTGGTTTGCCATTCCCTTCTCCAGTGGACCACATTCTGTCAGATCTCTCCACCATGCCCCGCCCATCTTGGGTTGCCCCACAGGCACGGCTTAGTTTCATTGAGTTAGACAAGGCTGTGGTCATAGTGTGATTAGATTGACTTGTTTTCTGTGAGTATGGTTTCAGTGTGTCTGCCCTCTGATGCCCTCTTGCAACACCTACCCTCTTACTTGAGTTTCTCTTACCTTGGGCATTGGGTATCTCTTCACGGCTGCTCCAGCGAAGCACAGCCATTGCTCCTTACTTTGGACGAGGGGTATCTCCTCACTGCTGCTCTTCCTGACCTTCAATGTGGGATAGCTCCTCTAGGCCCTCCTGTGCCCGCACAGCCACGGCTCCTTGTACTTGGGGTTGGTCCTCCCGCCCACCGCCCCTGGCCTCGGGCTTGGGGTTGCTCCTCCCGGCCACCACCCTTGGCCTCGGTCGTGGGGGCATGGGGTAGCTCCTCCCGGCCACCGCCCCTGACCTTGGATGCGGGGCAACTCTTCTTGTCACAGCCCCTGACCTCAGATGTGGGGCAATTCCTCTCGTCGCCACCCCTGACCTTGGATGCGGGGTGACTCCTCTGGTCGCCACCCCCAACCTCGGAAGCTGGGTATCTCCTCTCGGCCACCCCTCCCCGCCCCCGACTTAGTAGAGGACAAATGTTCAAAAATTATCTTTTAAAATGAACACAACACTCGACCTATTAATTATTCATTGTATACTTTTTGAGTACATAAATTACAGTGTTTTGGTGCTTAGGATAAGTCAGTAAACACAACAGACAAAAGTTCCTGTTACGATGAATCTTTTAATGAGGGAGAAAATTGTAATAAATTATAAATTAAATAGAAGGTGATAAAGACTCCATGAATTTTTTTTTTTTTTTTTAAGAATAGGAGAGGGGGCAGTCCCAAGATGGCAGAGGAATAGTACAGGGAGACCACTTTCTCCCCCACAAATTCATCAAAAGAACATTTGAATACTGAGTAAATTCCACAAAATAACTTCTGAATGCCAGCAGAGGACATCAGGCACCCAGAAAAGCAGCCCATTGTCTTCTAAAGGAGGTAGGAAAAAATATAAAGGATAAAAAGAGAGATAAAAGAGGTAGGGATGGAGCTCCGTCCCAGGAAACGAGTCAGAAAGAGAGAAGTTTCCAAACACCAGGAAACACTCTCACTGCCGAGTCTGTGGCAAGCCTTGGAGCCACAGAGGGCAACATAACTGGGAGGAAAAACAAATAAATAATTAAAACCCACAGATTACATGCCCAGTGGTAACTCCCCCAGTGGAGAAACAGCACAGATGCCTGCATCTGCCACTAGCAATTGGGGGCTGGGCAGGAAGGCACGGGCTCCATTGCTTGGAGTAAGGACCCAGCCCGAATGACCCGAGGGCAATCTGAGGGAACTAACTTGGGATAGCAAACCAGACTCTGGGATAGCTAGCACGCGAAAATCCCTAACCTGAGACACCGCCAGGCCCGCTCACAGAACAAAGGACTGAGCAGAGCTAGCCGGCTGCAGGCCAGCCCATCCCCCTCTGGTGACAGGCAGTCAGGGGCAGACAGAACCGGAAGAGGGCAATCGCAGCCTCAGAGAGGCATTATCTACCAAACTGCAAGCACTCTTTGCTAACCAAGACTTCTTGGGATTCTGGACAGTCAACATCTGCCTGAGAAGGTGCACCGGTTGTATACCCAGAAAACTGAGCGGCAGGGACAGGGGAGGTGATAAGTCACAGCGACTGTGCTTGCCAAACACCTGGTCACCTGAGCTGCTCGGACCTGGGAAGGGCACAAAGCACAGGCCCGCCCGAGTCTGGGCCTTTGAGGAGTACCCAAGTACCTGAACCTGAGCGGCTTAGACCTGGGAAATGCATACAACCCAGCGCCAGCTTCAGACAGTTCCTGACAGAGCAACCTAGAGCCTAAGCACTGTAGACAGGGAAAACACACACGCCATGAGCGGGGGCAAATCCAGTGTGGCTGAGACACTGCAAGCATACACCAATGTTGTTTGCAGCGTCCCTCCCTCCCCACAGCACGACTGAACTGCTGCTGCTGCTGCTAAGTGGCTTCAGTCGTGTCTGATTTTGTGCGACCCCATAGACAGCAGCCCACCAGGCTCATCCTTCCCTGGGATTCTCCAGGCAAGAACACTGGAGTGGGTTGCCATTTCCTTCTCCAATGCATGAAAGTGAAAAGTGAAAGTGAAGTCACTCAGTCATGTCTGACCCTCAGTGACCCCATGGACTGCAGCCTTCCAGGCTCCTCCATCCATGGGATTTTCCAGGCAAGAGTACTGGAGTGGGGTGCCATTGCCTTCTCCGTACGACTAAACAACTGAACCTAAAAAAGTGTCCACCAATGCCCCCTTGTGTCAAGGCAGAAATTAGACACGGAAGAGACCAGCAAACAGAAGAAGCTAAAACAGAGGGAACCTCCTTGGAAGTGACAGGTGCAATAATTTAAAACCCTGTAGTTAGTACCCACTACATAGGAAGGGGCCTATAGATCTTGAGAAATATAAGCCAGATCAAGGAACTATCCAAAAATGAACTGACCCCACACTGCCCACAACAGCACCAGAGAAAATCCTAGATATATTTTTACTATTTTTACTATCATTCTTTATTTTTTTTTATTTTTAAGTCCTCTATTGCTCCTTTAATTTTCATTTTTATAACCTATTATTACTTTGCAAAAAAAAAAAAAAAAAAAGAGAGAGAGAGAGAGAGACCCTATTTTTAAAAGCAAACTTCATATATATATATATTTTATAATTTTTGTGACTTCATTTTTGTGTTTGTTTTTTTCCTTTAATATTGAATTTTTGAAAATCCAACCTGTACTCTAGATTTTTAATCTTTGCTTTTTGGTATTTGTTATCAATTTTGTACCTTTAAGAACCCAATCTTCAGTACCCATTTTTACTTGGGAGCAAGATTACTGGCTTGACTGCTCTCTCCCCCTTTGGGCTCTCCTTTTTCTCCACCAGCTCGCCTCTATCTCCCCCCTCCCCCTTCTCTTGTCTACCCAACTCTGTGAATCTCTTTGTGTGTTCCAGACGGTGGAGAACAATTAGCGAACTGATTACTGGATCTGTCTCTTTCCTTTTGATTCCCCTCCTTTATCCTCCTGACCACCTCTGTCTCCTTCCTCCCTTTTCTCTGTATAACTCCGTGAACATCTTTGAGCAGTCCAGACTGTGGAGTGCACATAAGGAAGTGATTACTGGCTAGCTTGCTGTCTCCTCTTTTGATTTCACCTCATCTCATCCTGGCCACTTCTATCTCCCTCCTCCCTCTTCTTGTCTCCATGTAACTCTGTGAATCTCTCTGGGTGTGCCTCACTGTGGAGAAACTTTTCATCTTTAACCTAGATACTTTATCAAAGGTGCTATATAGATGGAGAAGTCTTGAGGCTACTGTAAAAATAAGACTGAAAACCAGAAGCAGGAGGATTAAGTCCAAGTCCTGAGAACACCAGAGAACTCCTGACTCCAGGGAACATTAATCGACAGGAGCTCATCAAACTCCTCCATACCTACACTGAAACCAAGCACCATCCAAAGGCCAACAAGTTCCAGAGCAATACATGCCATGCAAATTCTCCAGCAACACAGGAACATAGCCCTGAGCTTCAATATATAGGCTGCCCAAAGTCACTCCAAACCCATTGACATCTCATAACTCATTACTGGCCACATCATTGCACTCCGGAGAGAAGAAATCCAGGTCCACCCACCAGAACACAGACACAAGCTTTCCTAACCAGGAAACCTTGACAAGCCATCCATACAACCCCACCCACAGTGAGGAAACTCCACAATAAAGAGAACTCCACACACTGTTAGAATACAGAAAGGCCACTCTAAACACAGCAATATAAACACAATGAAGAGACGGAGGAATACCCAGCAGGTAAAGGAACATGATAAATGCCCACCAAACTAAACAAAAGAGGAAGAGATAGGGAATCTATCTGATAAAGATTCCAAATGATAGTGAAAATGATCCAAAATCTTGAAAACAAAATGGAATCACAGATAAATAGCCTGGACACAAGGATTGAGAAAATGCAAGAAAGGTTTAATAGAGACCTAGAAGAAATAAAAAAGAGTCAATAGATAATGAATAATGCAATAAATGAGATCAAAAACACTCTGGAGGGAACAAATAGTAGAATAATGTAGGCATAAGATAGGATGAGTGAAGTAGACGATAGAATGGTAGAAATAAATGAATCAGAGAGGAAAAAAGAAAAATGAATTTAAAGAAATGAGGACAATCTCAGAGACCTCTGGGACAATGTTAAACGCCCCAACATTTGACTTATAGGAGTCCCAGAAGAAGAAGACAAAAAGAAAAATCATGAGAAAATACTTGAGATAATAGTTGAAAACTACCCTAAGATGGAGAAGGAAATAATCACCCAAGTCCAAGAAACCCAGAGAGTCCCAAACAAGATGAACCCAAGGCGAAACACCCCAAGACACATATTAATCAAATTAACAAAGATCAAACACAAGGAACAAATATTAAAAGCAGCAAGGGAAAAACAACAAATATCACACAAGGGGATTCCCATAAGGATAACAGCTGCTCTTTCAATAGAAATTCTTTAGGACAGGAGGAAATGGCAGGACATACTTAAAGTGATGAAAGAAAATAACCTACAGCCCAGATTACTGTACCCAGCAAGGACCTCATTCAAATATGAAGGAGAAATCAAAAGCTTTACAGACAAGCAAAAGCTGAGAGAATTCAGCACCACCAAATCAGCTCTCCAACAAATGCTAAAGTATCTTCTCTAGACAGGAAACACAAAAAGGGAGTATAAACTCAAACCCAAAATAATAAAGTAAATGGAAATAGAATCATACTTATCAATAATTACCTTAAACATAAATGGATTGAATGCCCCAACCAAAAGACAAAGACTGGCTGAATGGATACAAAAACAAGACCCTATATGTTGTCTATATGGAGAAGGCAATGGCACCCCACTCCAGTACACTTGCCTGGAAAATCCTATGGATGGAGAAGTCTGATGGGCTGCAGTCCATGGGGTCGCTAAGAGTCAGACACGACTGAGCGACTTCCCTTTCACTTTTCACTTTCATGCATTGGAAAAGGAAATGGCAACCCACTCCAGTGTTCTTGCCTGGAGAATCCCAGGGATGGCAGAGCCTGGTGGGCTGCTGTCTCTGGGGTCGCACAGAGTCGGACACGACTGAAGCAACTTAGCAGTAGCAGCAGCATATATGTTGTCTAAAGGAGACCCACCTCAAAACAAGGGACACATACAGACTGAAAGTGAAGGGCTGGGAAAAGATATTCCACACAAATGAGACCAAAAGAAAGCAGGAGTAGCAATATTCATGTCAGATGAAATAGACTTTAAAACAAAGGCTGTGAAAAGAGACAAAGAAGGACACTACGTAATGACCAAAGGATAAATCCAAGAAGAAGATATAACAATTATAAATATATATGCACTCATCATAGGAGCACCACAGTATGTAAGACAAATGTTAACAAGTATGAAAGGGGAAATTAACAATAGCACAATTACAGCGGGAGACTTTAATACCCCACTCACACCTATGGATAGATCAACTAAACAGAAAATTAACAAGGAAACATAAACTTTAAATGATACGATAGATGATTTAAATGATACAATTAAACCTAATTGATATCTATAGGACATTTCACCCCAAAACAATGAATTTCACCTTTTTCTCAAGTGCACACGTAACCTTCTCCAGGATAGATCACATCCTGGGCCATAAATCTAGCCTTGGTAAATTCAAAAAATTGAAATCATTCCAAGCATCTTTTCTGACCACAATGCAATAAGATTAGATGTCAATTGACTCTGATGCTGGGAGGGATTGGGGGCAGGAGGAGAAGGGAATGACAGAGGATGAGATGGCTGGATGGCATCACTGACTTGATGGATGTGAGTCTGGGTGAACTCTGGGAGTTGGTGATCGACAGGGAGGCCTGGCGTGCTGCAATTCATGGGGTCGCAAAGAGTCGAACGTGACTGAGTGACTGAACTGAACTGAACTGAACAGGAGAAAAACTATTAAAAATTCCAACATATGCAGGCTGAACAACATTCTGCTGAATAACCAAATCACAGAAGAAATCAAAAAAGAAATCAAAATATGCATAGAAATGAATGAAAATGTAAACACAACAACCCAAAACCTGTGGGACACTGTAAAAGTAGTGCTAAGGGGAAGGTTCATAGCAATATAGGCATACCTCAAGAAATAATAAAAAAGTCAAATAAATAATCTAACTCTACACTTGAGATATTTGTATGCAGGTCAGGAAGCAACAGTTCGAACTGGACATGGAACAACAGACTGGTTCCAAAGAGAAAAAGGAGTACGTCAAGCCTGTATATTGTCACCCTGTTTATTTAATTTATATGCAGGGTACATCATGAGAAACACTGGACTGGAAGAAACACAAGCTGGAATCAAGATTGCCGGGAGAAATATCAATAACCTCAGATACGCAGATGACACCACGCTTATGGCAGAAAGTGAAGAGGAACTCAAAAGCCTCTTGATGAAAGTGAAAGTGGAGAGTGAACAAGTGGGCTGAAAGCTCAACATTCAGAAAACCAAGATCATGGCATCTGGTCCCATCACTTCATGGGAAATAGATGGGGAAACAGTGTCAGACTTTATTTTTCTGGGCTCCAAAATCACTGCAGATGGTGACTGCAGCCATGAAATTAAAAGATGCTTACTCCTTGGAAGAAAAGTTATGACCAACCTAGACAGCATATTCAAAAACAGAGACATTACTTTGCTAACATATGTTCTCTAGTCAAGGCTATGGTTTTTCCTGGTCATGTATGGATGTGAGAGTTGGATTGTGAAGAAGGCTGAGCACCAAAGAATTGATGCTTTTGAACTGTGGTGTTGAAGAAGACTCTTGAGAGTCCCTTGGACTGCAAGGAGATCCAACCAGCCCATTCTGAAGGAGATCAGCCCTGGGATTTCTTTGGAAGGAATGATGATAAAGCTGAAACTCCAATACTTTGGCCATCTCATGCGAAGAGTTGACTCAGTGGAAAAGATTCTGATGCTGGGAGGGATTGGGGGCAAGAGGAGAAGGGGATGACAGAGGATGAGATGGCTGGATGGCATTTCTGACTCGATGGACGTGAGTCTGGGTGAACTCCGGGAGTTGGTGATGGACCGGGAGGCCTGGTGTGCTGCAATTCATGGGGTTGCAAAGAGTCGGACATGACTGAGCGACTAATCTGATCTGACACCTAAAGCAACTAAAAAAGGAAGAAATGAAGAACCACAGGGTTAGTAGAAGGAAAGACATCTTAAAAATTAAGGCAGAAATAAATGTAAAAGAAACAAAAGAGACCATAGCAAAAATCAACAAAGGCAAAAGTTGATTTTTTGAGAGGATCAATAAAATTGACAGACCATTAGACAGACTCATCAAGAAACAAAGGGAGAAAAATCAAATTAGTAAAATTAGAAATGAAAATGGAGAGATCACAAAAGACAACACAGAAATACAAAGGATCGTAAGAGACTACTATCAGCACACCGGGAGAAATATCAATAACCTCAGATATGCAGATGACACCACCCTTATGGCAGAAAGTGAAGAGGAACTAAAAAGCCTCTTGATGAAAGTGAAAGTGGAGAGTGAAAAAGTTGGCTTAAAGCTCAACATTCAGAAAACGAAGATCATGGCATCCGGTCCCACCACTTCATGGGAAATAGATGGGGAAACAGTGGAAACAGTGTCAGACTTTATTTTTCTGGGCTCTAAAATCACTACAGATGGTGACTGCAGCCATGAAATTAAAAGACACTTACTCCTTGGAAGGAAAGTTATGACCAACCTAGATAGCATATTGAAAAGCAGAGACATTACTTTGCCAAGAAAGGTTCATCTAGTCAAGGCTATGTTTTTTCCTGTGGTCATGTATGGATGTGAGAGTTGGACTGTGAAGAAGGCTGAGTGATGAAGAATTGATGCTTTTGAACTGTGGTGTTGGAGAAGACTCTTGAGAGTCCCTTGGACTGCAAGGAGATCCAACCAGTCCATTCTGAAGGAGATCAGCCCTGGGATTTCTTTGGAAGGAATGATGCTAAAGCTGCAACTCCAGTACTTTGGCCACCTCATGTGAGAAGTTGACTCAGTGGAAAAGACTCTGATGCTGGGAGCGATTGGGGGCAGGAGGAGAAGGGGACAACAGAGGATGAGATGGCTGGATGGCATCACTGACTCGATGGACGTGAGTCTGGGTGAACTCCGGGAGTTGGTGATGGACAGGGAGGCCTGGCGTGCTGCGATTCATGGGGTTGCAAAGAGTCGGACATGACTGAGCGACTGATCTGATCTGATCAGCAATTATATGCCAATAAAATGGACAACTTGGAAGAAATGGACAAATTCTTAGACAAGTACAACTCTCCAAAACTGGACCAGGAGGAAATAGAAAATCTTAATAGATCCATCACAAGCATGGAAATTGAAACTGTAATGAGAAATCTTCCAACAAATAAAAGCCCCCGTCCAGATGGCTTCACAGCTGAATTCTACCAAAATTTAGAGAAAAGCTAACACCTATACTGCTCAAACTCTTCCAGAAAATTGCAGAGGAAGGTAAACTTTTAAACTTATTTTATGAGACCACCATCACCCTAATACCAAAATGTGAACAAAGATGCCACAAAAAAAGAAAACTATAGGCCAATATCACTGATGAACATAGATCCAAAAATCCTTAACAAAATTCTAGCAATCAGAATCCAACAACACATTAAAAAGATCATACATCATGACCAAGTGGGCTTTATCCCAGGGATACAGGATTCTTCAATATCCGCAAACCAATCAATGTAATACACCACATTAACAAACTGAAAAAGAAAATCCATATGATTATCTCAGTAGATGCAGAGAAAGGCTTTGACAAAAGTCAACATCCATGTATAATAAAAACTCCAGAAAGCAGGAATAGAAGGAACATACCTCAACATAATAAAAGCTATATATTACAAACCCACAGCAAACATTATCCTCAATGGTGAAAATTGAAAGCATTTCCCCTAAAGTCAGGAACAAGACAAGGGTGCCCACTTTCACCACTACTATTCAACATAGTTTTGGAAGTTTTGGTCACAGCAATCAGAGCAGAAAAAGAAGTAAAACGAATCCAGAATGGAAAAGAAGATGAAAAACTCTCACTGTTTGCAGATGACATGATCCTCTACATAGAAAACCCTAAAGAGTCCACCAGAAAATTATTAGAGCTAATCAATGAATATAGTAAAGTTGCTGGATATAAAATCAACACACAGAAATCCCTTGCATTCCTATACACTAATAATGAGAAAATAAAAAGAGAAATTAGGGAAATAATTCCATTGACCATTGCAATGAAAAGAATAAAATTCTTAGGAATATATCTACCTAAAGAAACAAAAGACCTATATATAGAAAACTATAAAACACTGGTGAAAGAAATCAAAGAGGACACTAATAGATGGAGAAATATACTGTGTTTATGGATTGGAAGAACCAATATAGTGAAAATGAGTATACTATCCAAAGCAATCTATAGATTCAATGCAATCCCTATAAAGCTACCAATGGTATTTTTTCACAGAGCTAGAGAAAATAATTTCACAATTTGTATGGAAATACAAAAAACCTTGAATAGCCAAAGCAATCTTCAGAAAGAAGAATGGAACTGGAAGAATCAACTTGCCTGACTTCAGGCTCTACTACAAAGCCACAGTCATCAAGACAGTATGGTACTGGTGCAAAGATAGAAATATAGATCAATGGAAGAAAATAGAAAGCCCAGAGATAAATCCACGCACATATGGACACCTTATCTTTAACAAAGGAGGCAAGAATATACAATGGATTAAAGACAATCTGTTTAACAAGTGGTGCTGGGAAAACTGGTCAACCACTTGTAAAAGAATGAAACTAGAACACTTTCTAACACCATACACAAAAATAAACTCAAAATGGATTAAAGATCTAAATGTAAGACCGGAAACTATAAAACTCCTAGAGGAGAACATAGGCAAAACACTCTCAGACATATATCACAGCAGGATCTTCTATGACCCACCTCCCAGAATATTGGAAATAAAAGCAAAAATAAACAAATGGGGTCTAATTAAAATTAAAAGCTTCTGCACAACAAAGGAAACTATAAGCAAGGGGAAAAGACAGCCATCAGAATGGGAGAAAATAATAGCAAATTAAGCAACTGACAAATAATTAATCTCAAAAATATACAAGCAACTCCTGCAGCTCAATTCCAGAAAAATAAATGATATAATAAAAAACTGGGCCAAAGAACTAAATGGACATTTCTCCAAAGAAGACATACAGATGGCTAACAAACACAGGAAAAGACGCTCAACATCACTCATTATCAGAGAAATGCAAATCAAAACCACAATGAGGTACCATTTCACGCCAGTCAGAATGGCTGCAATCCAAAACTCTACAAGTAATAAATGCTGGAGAGGGTCTGGAGAAAGGGAACCCTCTTATACTGTTGGTGGGAATGCAAACTAGTACAGCCACTATGGAGAACAGTGTGGAGATTCCTTAAAAAAATAAAAAATGGAAATAGAACTGCCATACAACCCAGGAATCCCACTGCTGGGCATACACACCGAGGAAACCAGAACTGAAAGAGACACGTGTACCCCAGTGTTCATTGAAGCAGTTTATAATAGCCAGGACATGGAAGCAACCTAGATGTCCATCCGCAGATGAATGGATAAGAAAGCTGTGGTACATATACACGTTGGACTATTATTCAGCCATTAAAAAAGAATACATTTGAATCAGTTCTAATGAGGTGGATGAAACTGGAGCCTATTATACAGAGTGAAGTAAGCCAGAAAGAAAAACACCAATACAGTATACTAATGCATATATATGGAATTTAGAAAGATGGTAACGATAACCCTGTATACAAAACAGCAAAAGAGACACAGATGTATAGAACAGTCTTTTGGACTCTGTGGGACAGGGCGAGGGTGGGATGATTTGGGAGAATGGCATTGAAACATGTATAATATCATATGTGAAATGAATAGCCAGTCCAGGTTCAATGCATGATACAGAATGCTCTGGGCTGGTGCACTGGGACGACCCAGAGGGATGGTATGGGTAGGAAGGTAGCAGGGGGGTTCAGGATGGGGAACACGTGTACACCCTTGGGGAATTCATGTTCAGATCAGATCAGTCGCTCAGTCGTGTCCAACTCTTTGTGACCCCATGATGTTGATGTATGGCAAAACCAATACAATATTGTAAAGTAATTAGCCTCCAATTAAAATAAATAATTTATATTAAAAAAAAAAAAAGAAATTGCATGAGAACCCCCTGTGCAGAGTGACAGGCTTGGTTCTGTTTCTGTCTACAACCCTTATCAGTGCTTCCTTAACATGTAGTCCAATAGAATCATCTTTGTGGGATAAAATGATTAAAGAAGAAATAAAGGCAATGTGAAAAAAAATAATAGGATAATATAGGTAATAACTGTTGACTGAAGGGCTGGATAGTCATCATGTATATGATCAAGCCAGGACTGAGAAGCTGACATTTAAAATAGACTTAGAAAGGGTGAGAGATTGACCTTCCACAGTTTAGAAGGAAACAAATTTGTTACTGAGAAAACAACTAATACAAATGCACTGTGGCCTGGTGTGCTCAAGAAACATCAAGAAAACTCCTATACAGGACATGGGGTGAATGAAGGGGGAATTAACAGGCATAAATTTCTTTGAATAAAACAATATAATTTAGAAGATTTTAAGTAAAGGCTTTTGTATCTCGGCCACTGGAGTGAGGCTAGGTTGTAGTGGAGAAAGAGTTGGGGAGCTAGACACTGTTTAGGAGGCTATAGCAATTATCTTGGTAAGAGAGGTGGCAGCTTGGAGATCAGAAGCCATGAAAGTGTTTAAAAGATATGTAACCTAGATATTCCCTGGTGGCTCAGATGGTAAAGAATCTGTCTTCAATGTGGGAGACCTGGGTTTCGATACCTGGTCGGGAAGAACCCCTGAAAGAGGGCATGGCATCCCACTCCGATATTCTTGCTTGGAGAATCCCCATGGACAGAGGAGCCTTGGGGGCAGGCTATAATCCATGGGTTCACAAAGAGTTGGACATGGCTGAGCAACTACGAACAGCACAGTCTGCATATACTTTAAAGCAACAGAAAACAACAAATTTTTTTTCTCTAAATTTATTTTACAAATATCTATACAAAAGTGAATGAAATGTATGTAAAATGATATGCACTAAATGTTTAGTAATAGAAAATTGGAAATAGATTAGTGCTACCAAAAGATGTATATTTTTAAAATTCTGCTAGAACAATTAATTAAAATTCAACAATCAATTAAAAAAATAAGTCAGTGGTGTTAACTTGAAAAATGAAGAAAGCATCTTTACAAACGAAAATTCTAAAATAGTTGAACCCTATAATCTGCTTAAAATTAAAAGGATTTTTTTTTTTTTTTTGCAGTATACTTGACTTACAATACTAATAGTAGTTTTTCTTGGAGGAATAGTTGTGTTAGTTTCAGGTGTAAAGCAAAGTGAATCAATTATGCATATACATATATCCTCTCTTTTTTTAGATTATTTTCCCCATTACAGAATATTGCATTGTATTCCCCATTCTATACTGTGGTCCCATTTTTTTTTTTTTTTTTGATGTAATGGTAAGTGGAATTGTTTCTTTCATTTCTCTTTCTGATATTTTGTTGTTAGTGTATAGAAATGCAAGAGATTTCTGTGAGCATTACCAGATTCATTGATGCACTCTAATAGTTTTCTGGCAGCATCATTGGGGTTTTTTATGTATTATGTCATCTGTAAACAGTGACCTTATTGTACAAACAAAACTCATAGTGGTAAGCAGGAAACCAATGATCATCTTAGAAATGAGTACTGATTTCAGTGAGCATAAACTTTAAGTAGCATCATAGAAAATACAAGGGTTGGAATGTTGATCCTGGAAAATGCACTATGAAAACCATAATCTAGAGTGAAAGTGAAATAAAACCAATCAATATTTTATTTGTTCATAATGTATAAAGCCTGGTCGCTACCACATGCAGTGAATGTAGCATATGTTTTGTCTTAACCTTTCTGCACTGGCTGCCCACTGGAGATATCTAGAATAAAGTTATATTTTTTAATAAAGTATTTAACAGAAATTTCCCTTCATGATGAGCTGCTGCATCTGTCACTAGCTTTTTTCTGGGCTACTTCTAACTTTTCCACCAGTTCCACACTTATAGTTTCTTATTTCAGGCTGGCAGTTTACAGTCACCTTCCCTTCTTCCCTGGTGGATCAGATGGTAAAGCATCTGCCTACAAGATGGGAGACCCTGGTTGAATTCCTGAGTTGGGAAGATTTTCTGGAGAAGGAAATGGCAACCCACTCCAGTACTCTTGCCTAGAAAATCCCATGGATGGAGGAGCCTGGTAGGCTACAGTTCATGGGGTCGCAAAGAGTCGGACACAACTGAGTTGACTAAACTAAACTTTCCCTTCTGTTTTCGATGCTACTGCTATCTTCTTCCAAATAAGTTGTCCAGAAAGTGCTGAAAGATATAATTTACCCCTAGGCTTACAATATTCTCATCTTAAGTATTTTTGTCTTGCTTTCCTTTCAATTTATACTATTGGTGTGACCTTGTTGTAACTTTTTTTAATATCCCAGATCCTGAGATACTTAATTAGGCAGCTATGCGTTATAATAAACTCCATTAATGGCACAATTTGCTCTGGTCACTTTTGCAACAATAAATTTTAAAAAGAATATGATAAATTTGACCTGATATATTAGCTTGCTAAGGTTGCCACAAATTAGGTGATTTAAATCACAGAAGTGTATTTTCTTATAGTTCTTCAAGTTAGAAGTCGACAGCAAATTGTTAATAAGATTGGTTTCTCCTGAAGGCCATGATGGAAGTATATGTTTCAGGCTTCTCTGTTTGGCCTATAGATGGTTGTCTTCTCTGTGTCTGCATGTGGCCTTCTATCAATATGCTTATATCCAAATTTCTTATTATTTTAATAACATCATTCACACTGAATCAGGGTCAACTTAATTATCTCTTTAAAAAGCCTATCATCAAACACTGTCACATTCTGAGGTACTCAGGTTTAGGATTTCAACATATGAATTTTGGCATAGTCAGAATTCAGCCTATAATACCTGGGTTCTAGTTTTAGTGACAAAGTTTCTACCATGAAAAAGAAACAAGGTATTAAAGGGAAAGTTTAGTGTGACTTAATAAATGTAATCTAAAGCCTAAATATTTTTATCTAATGATCAGACTTTTGATACCTACACACACTCTTAACAATGAAGCCATGTTGCTAAAATATTAATCAATCAATTCAACAGATAACCTGTGCCGTAGAAATGCTTTCCTAATTACATAAAAGGTGTCATCTCTTAGAATACGCCATGCTTTGGGGAGCCTTGTTCTTTAGGAGTCAGGTGATCACCTACTTCTCAGGGATCTTCTGCTTTTACCCATTAACAGTCTCAAGTGTTTTCTCTAAATTTTATTTCCTCAGTTCAGAACAAAGTTGTACTTTGCCCCACTTTCCAAAAAAAAAAAAAAAAACCCAAAACAGCCATCAATCATTTGTCAGGCTGCATGCAATTCATATAAAATATTTGATGGTTTATCAAATAATCATTTTAAGGAAATATTATGTTTTTCTATAATTTTTGTTCTTTCCCCCATAGTGCACATTAATAGACTCAGTAAAGATGAGCTGTATTAGTTTCCTGTTGCTACTGTAAAATTTTTTCATAGACTTTGTGATTGAAAATAACAAAAAATTATTTTTTCACAGGTCTCAAAGTCAGCAGTCCAAAATGGATCTCAATGGATTAAAATCAAGGTATCATCAGGATTGTACTTCTTCTTCACTTTATAGGGGAGAATCTGTGTCCTTGCCTTTTCCATTTTCTAGGAGTTGCCTGTTCTCCTTCCATCTTCAAATCTAGCACAGGCCTGCTGAGTCTTTCTTAGAGCCAACCCAGATAATTCGGGAAAATCTCACCACGGAAAAGTCAGATGATTAGCAACCTTAATTCTGGCTCTCAGTTCATTTTCTCTTTACATGCAGTGTAACATATTCAAAGGTTTTGGGAATTAGGACATAGACCTCTTTGGGAGTGGAAGTGGAGATTGTTTTACCTGTTACAGGCTATGGACCAAGAACTTTTGAGACACAATTAAGATAGTAACTAAAATGAAAATACTTACAACTGGGCACTATTATCATTATTTTATTTTCATTATCATTATTATGAGTGAACCAATAGTACATTGTAGAGATTTGACAAGGCATTCAGAATTGGTGAGAAGGTCATGATAGAGTCATTACCATTCCCAGTCAGCTACATGTCTTTGTAAAACAGGGAAGCAGCATCTGGACAGGGTATTTCAGCTTGTAAGAAATTTAAGATGGTCTGAATTTTTAAGCAAATGTTTCACTGAAGACAAATATGTAGAAGAGCAAATATAAGCAGAGTCTTCAAATAGCAACTACTATTTATAGGGCAATTTTTGCATGGGGGAGTCTTGAAGTTCCTTCACAAATACCACAGAAATGCTCATGAAGGTAGAAAGTGCATCAGCAGACTCAACTTCACTAACTAACATGGTTTTCACCATTACTCCATCACAGAATTGAGGGCTCAACTGTCAGAAATTCTGCATGCCTGGTGGCTGCTTATCCGGTATGCATTATGGTGCCCATAGGGTCTGTGGAAATTCTGAGGCACAACTTTCTCTCTCAGTTTAGTGTTCAGTTTGTAAACAGAAACCTCTGCTTTTATCAATATGCCATGCTGTTGTTTTTTAGTCTTTAAATCGTGTCTGACTCTTTTGAGAACCCTATAGACTGTTGCCTGCAAGGCTTCTCTGTTCATGGGGTTTCCCAGGCAAGAACACTGAAATGGGTAGCCATTTTCTTCTCTAGGGTATCTTCCCAACCCAAGGATTGATCCTGTGTCTCCTGAATTGAAGGTGAATCCTTTACCACTAAGCCACCTGGAAAGCCCCAGTAAGACATAGTTCTGGACTTCTGCCACTGCTACTATCAGGCTGAACTATTCATGGAGTCTTTCCACAAATGAATTAATTCTCCAGAGATCAACAGTCCAGGTGACACCTTATAACAATAAAATTCAATATAGGATTTAATTTCAGATTGGTTCACAAAAAAAAAATTCTATAAGTAGTTTGCTTTATTAATTCTTCTTTAAAGATACAAATATCATATAAAATCTCATCAATTTTTACCAAAACCTCACTAACTTTCTGCTATACTATTTTTTAAATATACTATATTACTTTCATGGTAAATTATGAAAAGTTTATATATGAAACTATAAACCAAATATAAGCTGAAAGGACTATTAACAGAAAAGAAAAACAAGTTAAAAATTTTTTTCACAAATTTCTAAAACATCCTTTTTTATCCTAGCGGTTGGTGAATTGTTGTTTATTCAAACAAACTACAGGGAAAAAAAAAAAAAAAGACAGCAACTATTTTTTGCTTGGAGAGTGAGAAATTCTAGCCCAGAAAGGTACTTGTCATGAAGTTATACACAAATGAAAGTATGAGCTAAGAATAACAGTACCATCTGAACCATGATTATAGTGCAGTGTTATAATCTGAATCTACAGTAGCTTTCTTGAAATAATTAATTTTTAAAAATTGAAAGCTACTTTGAATACCCTAAAACTAGCCTAAGAATAAATTCTTAAGAATATAAGAAACCAACTCTTAAAATTACACTTCCTAAAGTTATTTTATTTTAGGTTTATAAGCAAGAGTTGAGCCACATTGAACAACAACTTATAGGAGTATATGAATTATAATTATAAAGCTAATATTAAAGGCATCTGAAATGTTTAAAATCCTAAACTTATCAGTAACTCGAGTGGCTGGTAAATTCTCTACTACATAGAAACCTTTTGATATATTAATGCTTGACTCCTACTTACCAACCAAATGTCTATATGGTGGTAAACAATTATAATCAATAATGACAAAATGAATAATAGTCATAATACATTAAATATATAATAAACATATTTCAGACACTGTACTAAACACAAGATTATTGCTTAATTAAAATGTCAAAATAGTTATATGAGGTAGATATTTTGTTTACAGATAAGGAAACAAGTTCAGAAATATTAAACATTACTTAAACATTCATTTTTTTTATGTTTTTTTTTAAAGCATATGTGTTAGTTTTGAGTACTATCCCCTAAAAATATGGCATGCTCAAAGTTAGTGTTTTTAAAATTTTTGTTAAATTTTTATCTTTAAAAATAATAATTTGGGACTTTATTTTTTGGTTTTAGAAAAAGGTTTTCTATGGCTGAGATATGGTGCAAAATAGAAAACATCAAAATGTTGGCCTTAGATAGAAACGTCCCTAGAGAAAAAGTTAAATGACTGAACAAAAGAGAACTTTATAAGTTAAAATTTGAGATTTACATGACTAGAGCTAATCTAATGTGTCTAACTCTCAACATCTAGTTGTTGTTGCTGTCTCTATTATCAGGTCCCTTATGCTCAAATGAACTACTGTCTTCAAAGTGCTTTAACGTCATTACATAGATAGTTCCTACACTTCACCTAGTTGGGTGTTTCCAATTCTATTAGCTATGAAACTTTAATTTCTAGATATTCTGGTCAACACATAGAATTAGGAATGTTTAATAGAGCTACGTGAAATGGTCAGCAGATATGTGCAATTCTAAGTTTACCAAAAATTGAAGGTTCCTATTTATTTCCTCAAATGGAATAGGAAACCAATAACATTTAACATAAATATGTACTTTTGGGAGAATGTCTCTTATAATTACTGTGTCATAATTTTCACCAAATTCAGGCATATTTACTTAATCAGTGTATCTAGTTATTACTCATTTAGGGGATTATTTTTTGTTGTTTTCTTCACATCCTTTAACTCTTTGTAACCTCACAATGGTTTTTAGTATGTTGTGATTGTTTTATGTTAATCATATTTCTTTCAGTGCTTCATCTTGTTTTTCATTTTCATCTGGAAGGAGTGCCACCCAGCAGTGTTGCTCAAGTTAAAGCCTCAACTAGTGTAGAATCACAGTTTTTGCTCCTATGTAAAAAATATTCAAATTAGCAACATTGCACCTTTTGACATTTAACTCAGCAGTTCATTTATTATTACAATGAAATATTTTTATATAATCACATGAAATATATTAAAATTTTAGATCTGATGTATGGACTTTATCATAATCCAGGAATTCTCAACTTCAGCTGCATATTAGAATCATCTGGGAACCATTTAAAAACATTGATTGCCTTGTCCTTAATTCCAGAACAATGGATTCAGAACCTCTAGTAGTAGGGCCCAAGCATGGGTATATTTACAATGCTTACATTTGATTCTAAGAACAATAAGATTTGAGAACTGGAAATTTCATGACTTTGCATGAAATACAGATTAGGATTTTCTTTTAAATTATTGATAACTCTACCATATTATCCTTTGTACATTAAAATTTATTTAAAAAAAAAAACTCTAAATAGTGTCTTATTTAGTTTTTCTGTCCTACATATTTGATGGATTTCCTAAATCTGGTAAAGAAACATAAAATCATTGTTTCCTAATAAAACACAAGTAATTAATAGGATAATCTTTCTAAATTTTGATAAAGCATATCTGGTATTGTATGTCCTCATAAAAATGGAAATACTATTCACTGATATTCCAAAATACATGTGAATTTAAAAATATTATTAGTTGTATTTGTAAAAATGTTACCGATTCCTTTATAGACATATTTGAGATTTATATAATTTATGCCCTTATAACCACAGTATAGGTAACATTGTTAGTTAATACAATAGTATAAAAAGCTTTCTAAGAGATAGTGTAACATAGGGATTTGGTTCATGAACTCAGAAGCTAAACTTTTCAAATGTCACCTTCAACTGTTTACTAGCTGTGAAAATTAAGTTTCTCAGCCAACAAATGAAGATATGGATACTCACAGGTAGCTTTGAATACTGAAGATTTTATAGGTAAATCAATTAGAAAACTATGTGGCCCATTATACATACTACAACCATACTTATTTTGCTGTTTCAAAACTGAAATGTTAAAAACACCAATAAACTTTCTACTATTAGTTTTCTCCGTAGAAATACAACATGAGTCTGGGAATCAAACGGTTAAAGTAGGAATGGGCCTACTTACTATCATTCCTAATGACCAACTCAGATAATTCATGTTTTCTGTCTATACAGTTTAAGGTTATATGGGTCTAGAAGTTCTATTGACAGGCAGATAACACTTTCACCAGGAAAAATATAAAGAGTTCCAGTAAACATTGAGCCATGGCGACTGTCCTTTTGCCTTGACCCCTTATGCTAAGAGATAAGCTGGGAAAGAAATAAAATATATCTTGGTGGGTCAAAGGACTCTGTTCTTCAGAAAGAGGTAGGATCACGACCATAAAACAGAGCAGAAAGCGTATTTGTTTCCAGATAATTTACTAGGACCGTTTTGATGTTCTCCTCCTCAAATTTATACAAGTACAGCAGTCTGAGCCTATGAAAAGCATAGTGAACAAATGCCACCAGGGTAGCAGATCCCTCAGAGATAAAGGTCTGAGTTACCCCTCCATCTAAATCACTTCAATGAGGAAAGATGCTATGTCAAGGTGATGATAATTTATAATACTAGTGAAGGAGATAGCGAAGCTCTAGTTCCCGGGCAGTATTTTTTTAAACTGCCCCTTACAATTTTCTCCCTATAGCTCAGATGGTAAAGAATCTGCCTGCAATGCAGGAGACCTGGATTCTTTCCGTGGGTCAGGAAGATCTCCTGGAGAAAGGAATGACAACCCACTTTAGTTTTCTTGCCTAGAGAATCCCACGGACAGAGGATCCTGGAGGGCTACAGTCCATGGAGTTGCAAAGAGTCAGACACTAATGAGCAACTAACAAACACTTTAACTTTATATGTTTCTCCAGGAAATGGAAACTACCAGAATCCTGGACAGTTGGTGTAATTTACAATATAGATGGGATAAACTTCCTTTATGGAACTAGTGAATATAAATGATGTAAAGAGTAGACTATCATATGATATCACTTATATATGGAATGTAAAAAAGTCATAGGCAATAAATTAAGATTTTGGGATGAACAGATATGTGCTATTACACAAAAAATAGATAAACAGCAAGGGCCTGTTGGATAACACAGGGAACTATATCCAATATATTGTAATAACCTATAATAGAAAAAATCTGAAAAAGAATATATATGTGTATGACATGAAAAGATGCTCAACATCACTCATTTTTAGAGAAATGCAAATCAAAAGTACAATAAGATATCACTTCATACCAGTCAGAATGACCATCATCAAAAACTCTATAAACAATAAATGCTGGAGAGGGCGTGGAGAAAAAGGAACCCTCTTGCACTCTTGATGGGAATGTAAATTGAGAGAGCCACTATAGAGTATAGTATGGAGATTCCTTTAAAAGACTAGGAATAAAACCACCATATGACCCAGCAATCCCACTACTAGGCATATACCCTGATGAAGCCAAAATTGAAAATCATACATGTACCCCAATGTTAATTGCAGCTCTATTTATAATAATTAGGATGTTGAAGCAGCCTAGATGTCCATTGAGAGATTAATGGATAAAGAAGCTGTGGTACATATATACAATGGAATATTACTCAGCCATAAAAAGTAATGCATTTGAATCAGTCCTAATGAGGTGGATGAACATATATCCTATTATACAGAGTGAAGCAAGTCAGAAAGAGAAAAATAAATATTATATACTAACTCATATATATGGAATCTATAAAGATGGTACTGATGAAACAACTATCTGCAGAGCATTAGTGGAGACACAGACATTGAGAACAGACTTATGGGCACAGCTGGCTCGGGGGAGGAAGGAGAGGGTGGGAGGTATGGAGAGAGTAACATGAAATATACATTACCATGTGCAAAATAGATAGCCAATGGGAATTTGCTGTATGACTCAGGAAACTCAAACTGGGGCTCAGTAACAACCTGTAGGGGTGGATAGGGAAGGAGGCGGGAGGGATGCTCAAGTGGGAGAGGACATGGGTAAACCTATGACTGATTCACATTGATATTTGTTGGAAACCAATACAGTACTGTAAAGCAATTATCCTTCAATTAAAAATAATTAAAGAAAAGTATATGTTTGTGAGTCACTTTGCTGTACACTTGAAACTAACACAATGTTGAAAATAAACTATACTTCAATAAAAAAGCAAACAGTATGCACATTTTTAAAAGATGGCATTACAGTTCTCTGACATTAGTTTAGTTCTATAAAAAAAAATTAATAAGTAGAAACCTCAATTAAACAGATCGGGAGATAAAAAGAGGGAACTATGGTCATCATGCCTTATGACCATTGCAGGGCCCAACAGAAAGAAGAATGACTCTTCTTCTTTCTTAATGAAGACTCAGCCAATGAAAAGTTATGAACTCTTTGTTTACTACAGCCCTCCTGACTTTCTTTTCCTTGCTATAATAATATTCCTCTTCCCTTGCTGTGAAGGGACTTACACGTGACTCACCATGGCTACAGACCCTAATTTTTGGCCTATCCCAAATAAACTCATTTTTGCTGGAGAAAATAACTGGCAGTCTATTTGTTTTAGATCAACATTTGGTGAACCATATGTGGACCACAGAATATCTCTAAATGCTTCAGGTCTTTGAGTAAATAGATGTGGTACCCACAGTTGACCTCATTGAAATTTCTTTTCTTGATATCCCTGGAAATTGAGGTATTTCTTTCTCTTGGATGTGAGCTTACATCCCTTTTGGATCTGAAGTTCTCCAGGCTTTATGTGAGATTTATTTTAAGGTTCAAGTTTTTGGTTAAAGCCTGGTTCTATATGCGATTACTCACTTGTCACTTTGGTTTGATCTGGTGGATGTACTATTTCAACCAAAGCTGGCTGAGAAATCAACAGCCCATTCCTTCAGGAACAGGGGATGCTTTGCCGAATTGTGCTGGTTCAGCCATCAACCTGTTCCTTTGGGATGGGTCTATTCTCTGGAAAGTGGCTGAAAAAGTCTTTGGCCTTGCTCCTCTAGGGCCAAGCTGTTTTCTCAGAATTGGCTGGTTTTAGCTTTTACATTATTTGAATTGAGTTGTTGAGTTCTCTGAAAAATTTCCTTTACTTTAGAGAGACAAAAAAAAAAAAAAAAAACACTGAAAAATGGGATCCTAGCTTTCTAAATATTTTAAGGGCACTCCCTTTACAGTGACCCTGGCTTATTTTACACTTAAAAGCTGTGGCCCTTCCTCATAGAGATTTCTAACTAAATGGACCAACCTGACCAAAGGCATTTTAGAATATCAATGACCTTGACTTCTTTGTCTCAGACTGCATATCTGGCACCATTTTGTCTCTCCTACTTGGTTCCCCAAGGTCAGATTCCACTTATGGCATCATCTTTCTCCTCCCCTACTATACTATCTATAGCTTCCAGGTGGTTCAGTGCTAAAGAATCCACCTGCAATTCAAGAGATGAGAATTCAATCCCTGGGTGGGGAAGATCCCCTGGAGAAGTAAATTGCAACCACTCCAGAATTCTTGCCTGGCAAATCCCATGGACAGAGGAGTCTAGCAGGCTACAGTCCATGAGGTCACAGAAGGGTCAGACATGTCTTAGTGACTAAAACAACAACTACACCACCTACACTTCCTTTATGTACTCAATACCCCCATGATAATTCTCTCACCAATCTTACCTTTTTTCCTGAGATTCTCCTTACTACTCTTTCCTCTGAATTTGTCAGAATCTATCCTTTTAAAATTAAGCCTTGTGAGGATACAGAAACTAAACCTTTACTTTCCCATATTTCCTGAATATGAACTGTGAGAAAGTTGAAGATTTTTCTCAAAGTAATCTAGTTCCTCACAGATTTGCTGAGAAATTTAATATAGTAATTCAAACTCTTATCAGCCTAGTTTCTCTGACTTTTATCAGCTAGTTCATGTGCTTGTAAATGAAGGCCAGGCCCAGCATCAGATAAAAAATACTATTGGGAAATCCTGAAAGCTCTCTTGAATTGCAACTAGGAGACAAGCCTGCTGCTGCTGCTAAGTCGCTTCAGTCATGTCCGACTCTGTGCGACCCCAGAGACCGCAGCCCACCAGGCTCCCCGATCCCTGGGATTCTCCAGGAAGGAACACTGGAGTGGGTTGCCATTTCCTTCTCCAATGCATGAAAGGGAAAAGTGAAAGTGAAGTTGCTCAGTCGAGTCTGACTTCTAGCCACTCCATGGACTGCAGCTTACCAGGCTTCTCCGTCCATGGGATTTGCCAGGCAAAAGTACTGGAGTGGGTTGCCATTGCCTTCTCTGGGAGACAAGCCTGCTTACATATTATATGATCAGGCTTGGACAATCACTAAGCGACTTCACAGCAAATTCCTAGGGCTTTTTCAAAGCCTGTTGATTGGAAAACAATTCAAGCTTTCACATAAAAATCTGATGAAGTTTTTCATGACTATTATAATCAACTCCAGATTGTTTTTAAAGAAAATTCTGGCCTTCAGATGTGGTTTCCATCCTAATAGCTTTTTAAAAAAATATTAAATTATTTTTAATTGAATGACAATTGCTTTACAATATTGTGTTGATTTCTGCCATACATCAACATGAATCAGCCATAAGTATACATATGCCCCCTCCCTCTTGAACCTCATTCCCACCTCCTACCCCTCTAAGTTGTCACAGGGCCTCAGTTGAGTTCCCTGAGTCACAAAGGTTTTAACTATGTTTATTAATGGACAGAACTAGGACCTTTCCCTTCTAGTAAAAAGAACCAGGATAAAAATGGTAAGCTATGTTGATTCTAGATTGAGTCAATCTGGCAAACCAGTTCTCTCATATTCTAGAACAGTCCCGTAAAAGGAAAACTATTAAAATGTTTAATCTTCAGCTTTAGCAAATGAAGGTTCCTAAACTCAGTGGTAAAGAATCTGCCTGGAATGCAGGAGACCTGGGTTTGATCCCTGGGTTTGGAAGATCACCTGGAGGAGGGCATGGCAACCCATTCTAGTATTCTTGCCTAGAGAATCCCATGGACAGAGGAGCCTGGCAGGCTGCAGTCCATAGGGTCACACAGAGTCAGACACAACTGAAATGACTAAACAGCAGAAAACAAAATAGAAACCCTCTTAGTTGTTGTCATTATTGCAAAGAGCTAGAACACTGGAAAAGAGGTTGTTATAATTTGAAAGCTTTAGATGTAGTCCACCCTCTAAACACAAGCTGGAATCAAGATTGCTGGGAGAGATATCAATAATCTAAGATATGCAGATGACACCACCCTTATGGCAGAAAGTGAAGGAACTCAAAAGCCTCTTGATGAAAGTGAAAGTGAAGAGTGAAAAAGTTGGCTTAAAGCTCAACATTCAGAAAACCAAGATCATGGCATCTGGTCCCATCACTTCATGGCAAATAGATGGGAAAACAGTGTCAGACTTTATTTTTCTGGGCTCCAGAATCACTGCAGATGGTGACTGCAGCCATGAAATTAAAAGACGCTTACTCCTTGGAAGGAAAGTTATGACCAACCTAGATAGCATATTGAAAAGCAGAGACATTACTTTGCCAACAAAGGTCTGTCTAGTCAAGGCTATGTTTTTTCCAGTGGTCATGTATGGATACGAGAGTTGTCTGTGAAGACAGCTGAGCACTGAAGAACTGATGCTTTTGAACTGTGGTGTAGGAGAAGACTCTTGAGAGTCTCTTGGACTGCAAGGAGATCCAACCAGTCCATTCTGAAGCAAATCAGCCTACAGTACTTTGGCCACCTCACGTGAAGAGTTGACTCATTGGAAAAGACTCTGATCCTGGGAGATATTGGTGGCAGGAGGAAAAGGGGACAACAGAGGATGAGATGGCTGGATGGCATCACCAATTCGATGGACGTGAGTTTGAGTGAACTCCGGGAGTTAGTGATGGACAGGGAAGCCTGGCATGCTGCGATTCTTGGGGTCGCAAAGAGTCAGACACGACTGAGCAACTGAACCGAACTGAACCCTCTAACCAGCCTTTTCAGGATTCTCCCTATTCTCAAAGATGAGAATCTAAGGAACTATAGGAGTTCTCTCCAGTTGTCCTTCATAATCAGCTTGCAGAAACATTTCTCCAGACTGGGGATGAATCTTTTCCAGCCCTATTTGACACTGGAGCCACACTTTCAGTGCCCAACCCACTACAGTACTATAAACAACCCCTGACTTGGTATACTAAAATAGATCCAACAGTGGGGTTCACTAATGAACCTCAAGAGGTTCATGTCTCTGAACCTAACTCCTTTTGTTTAGGCCCTCTGAGAGATGAAAACTTTTATTTCCCTTATCTAATTCTTTATCCATTTGTTAGGCTGAGACTTCTTGGAAAAGTATCATGTCAGAATACCTTTCTCTGAAAAAGGTGAAATAGGTTTTTAATTTGAGAGTAGTCAGCCAAGTAACCAACTAGTTAAACTAAATGATCCTTTGATATATTCTATTTGTTCTGCTTCTGATGGTATTAGAGCTGATTCATTGAAAAAGGAGAAGAAACCGTTTATTCATCTCTTTTGAATTAGCTAATATCCTTCCTATTGAAAAAATCTCCAACTGTTTACGATAATATTCACATTGTACATCCCATCAAGATTCAAATAGATCTCTCAAAAACTCTTCTCAGAATTAAGCAATACCCTGAAAGATGCTCTTTAAGCCCATAATAGAAGATTGCAAGACTCAAGGCTTCATTATGTCTTGTACAAGGCCCTGTAACACTTGCCTTTTACTGGTGAGAAAATCTAAGGATTAGGTTGTTCAGTCACTGAGTCATCTCCAACTCTTCGTGACCTCACGGACTGCATGCAGCACACCAGGCTTCCCTGTATTTCACTATGTCTCTAAGTTTGGTCAAACTCATATCCATTGAGTTGATGATGTCATCCAACCATCTCATTCTCTGTCACCCCCTTCTCCTCCCACCTTCAATCTTTCTCATCATCAGAGTCTTTTCCAATGAGTTGACTCTTTGCATCAGTTGGCCAAAGTATTGGCGCTTCAGCATCAGTCCTTCCAATGAATATTCAGGATTGATTTCCTTTAGGATTGACTGGTTTGATCTGGCTGTTCAAGGTACTCTCAGGACTTTCAAACAATAAACAATATTGTTATCCCTTGATACACAATTGTTCCTAGACCTCGTAATTATTAACATCCATTCCCATCAGAAGTAAATCATTTAATATAATTTATGTAGTACATAATTTATATTCCAGTTGATGAAGCTAGCCAATACCTTTTTGCCTTTATTTGGGAAGAAAAACAAATCACCTGGACAGCAATGGTTCAGGGTTTGATCAAAAGTCTCATTTTTTTTGCAAATCATGAAGTCTCTTCTGGATGAGAGAAAGTTCCTAGGGGCCCTATTGTTCCAATATGAGGATAATTTGTACCATTCCCAAGCTTCCTCTAGGAAGACAGCATCTACTTGCTAAAGTTTTTATCCTTAAAGGGACAAAGAAAAATTGAAGTTTGCCCAATCTAGGTTTAATATTTATGAACGCCAATATCAGAACAAGGGCTGCACCTACCTCTGGATAGGCTCCAGAGTGTCCTAAGCTTCCCAAAAGCCAAACTAAGTACTGGCTGTGAGGATTTTGCAGGCTACTTAGTTATTGCTGAAATTAGATTCCAAGTATTTCTGTTGTGGCAAAAGTTCTGTATGTTCAGTTCAGTAAGTTCAGTTCAGTTGCTCGGTCATGTCTGACTCTTTGTGACCCCATGGACTGCAACACACCAGGCCTCTCTGTCCATCACCAATTCCTGGAGCTTACCCAAACCCATGTCCATTGAGTTGATGATGCCATCAAACCATCTCATCTTCTGTCGTCCCCTTCTCCTCTTGCCTTCAATCTTGTCCAACATCAGGGTCTTTTCAAATGAGTCAGCTCTTCGCATCAGGTGGCCAAAGTATTGGAGTTTCAACTTCAACATCAGTCCATCCAATGAACACCCAGGACTGATCTCCTTTAGGATGGACTGGTTGGATCTCCTTGCAGTCCAAGGGACTCTCAAGAGTCTTCTCCAGCACCACAGTTCAAAAGCATCAATTCTTTGGTTGCTCAGCTTTCTTTATAGTCCAACTCTCACATCCATACATGACCACTGGAAAAACCATAGCCTTGACTAGATGGACCTTTGTTGGCAAAGTAATGTTTTTGCTTTTTAATATGCTTTCTAAGTAGGTCATAACTTCCCTTCCAAGGAGTAAGGATCTTTTAATTTAATGGCTACTATCACCATCTGCAGTGATTTTGGAGCCCAGAAAAATAAAGTCAGCCACTGTTTCCACTGTTTCCCCATCTAGTCATCATTAAGCGATAGGGCCAAATGCCATGACCTTAGTTTTCTGAATGTTGAGCTTTAAGTCAACTTTTTCACTCTCCTCTTTCACTTTCATCAAGAGGCTCTTTAGTTCTTCTTCACTTTCTTCCATAAGGGTGGTGTCATCTGCATATCTGAGGTTATTGATATTTCTCTCAGCAATCTTGATTCCAGCTTGTGCTTATTCCAGACCAGCGTTTCTCATGATGTACTCTGCATAGAAGTAAAATAAGCAGGGTGACAATAGACAGCCTTGACATACTCCCTTTCCTACTTGGAACCAGTCTGTTGTTCCATGTCCAGTTCTAACTGTTGCTTCCTGGAGTTTGTATTAAAAATCAGAGATATCACTTTGCCAACAAAGGTCCATCTAGTCAAAGCTCTGGTTTTCCCAGTAGTCATGTATGGATGGGGACCCCTGGGTCAGGAAGATCCCCTGGAGAAGGAAAAAGGAAATGGAAACCCACTCCAGGGTACTTGCCTGGAGAATCCCATGGGCAGAGGAGCCTGACCAACTATAGTCCATGGGGTCGCAAAGAGTCAGACACACTGAAGCGACTTGTCATGCAGGTATGGATGTGAGTCAGACCATAAACAAGGTTGAATGCCAAAAAAAATAATGTTTTTGAACTATGGTGCTGGAGAAGATTCTTGAGTCCCTTGGCCAGCAAGGAGAGCAAACTAGTCAATCCTAAAGGAAATCAACCTTGATATTCATTGGAAAAACCGGTGCTGAAGCTGAAGCTCCAGTAACTTGATCACCTGATGTGAACAGTCAACTCATTTTAAAAGACCCACTCTGATTCTGGGAAAGGTTGAGGGCAAGAGGAGAAGGGGGAAACAGAGGATGAGATGGTTGGATGGCATCACTGACTCAGTGAACATGGGTTTGAGCAAATTCAGGGAGATAGTGAAGGACAGGGAAGCCTGGTGTACTGCAGTTCATTGGGTTGCAAAGAGTTGGACAGGACTTAGTGATTGAACAACAGCAGCTACACACACACACATAACTGCACCACTCTGCTCTATACCTGAAATGAAGTCACTACTATAGATCAGTTGTTCTTCACTAAAAATAAATAAAATTTTAAAGTCTTAACTTTCAAATTTTGTAGGGATCCTCCAAATACCTTGGTCAAAAGCACTGCCATTTTTCCTTCTAAATATCATACTTGCAACATTTGTCAGTTCTCATCTTTTGAGATAGTCACAGAGTTCCCAGTGTACTTGGCTCCTGCTTCTTTTGACCTACAACTGAGGAGAGACATTCTAATATTTCAGAGGCCCAATTTTTTTCTATTAAAAATAGCTATAGTTTAATTGTGCAGTCTTTTCACAGTGTACTTTCTGGAGAAAAAGTCCTTAATCATCCCACCTTGCAACCTGGAGATTTCCTCTACTGGATAAGGCATCTCCAGATGCAGTACCTTCAACCTCACTGGAGAGGTCCATTCAGTTCTATTAATCAACCCTTGTGCCACCCAACTCAAAGCAAGTCTCTTGGATTCCCATAACAAACCTAAAAGAAACACTGAACACTGACTAGATCTGCATATCATCTGGTAATCTGAAAACAAAGATTTCTCGGAATTGAAGCAGATGACATCTAATTTCTCAAGATATCTGGACCAGTCCTACTGGAAGTTCCTCCCCAAACCTTAATGATAATGTAATACTTCAGATAATCCCCAACATATGGACATTAGATAAAAAGTGCTACTCCTTCCTGTGAGTCCAATAGGTTTCCAATCTGCGTACTTTCCCTCTAACTTGAAACATTTCATCTGGAAAGGATCCTTCTTGGCATGGAGAGACAAAAGTTCACTGAGACTAGAACACACGACTCGATCAACTATGCTTTCACAGAAAGATTTTGATCAAAATGAGCAAAAATTGTAAAATAATAATAATAAACAGAAACCTCAGTTAAATAGAGTCCAAAAGAACTGAAGGGGTAGCTATCTCTGCCTGTGATGGTAGCAGAACCCAATAGGGAGAAGAAAGACTCATTTACTTTCCTGGCAAGGACTCAGTCAAGGAAAAGCCATGGACTCTTTGTTTAGTATGGTCCTCCCAACTTCCTTTTCCTCTCCAGAAATGTGTTTTCCTTCCCTTGCTTTGTGGAGACTTGAATGTGGTTTGCCATGGTGACAGACCCCAAGCTGCAATTCTCTGCTAATCCTGAACAAACCTGTCTTTGCTGGAGAGATACCTGACAGTCTATTTATTTCAGATCAACATTTCTAGTCAGCATTTCTAGATTCCCATTTTTTATAAAAATAGATACCCTGAATTTATTGTACTTTTTTCCCCAAAAGTATACAGTCTCCATTATGTCATCTTAATTCCTCCTGTTATATGAATAATGCCAAAACTATCCAAGAAGCCAAATTTTTAATCCTACAAAAGAAATACAACAGAGTTGAGAAACATATTGTTTCTTCTACAGTGGCTTTTTATTTTTTAAGCAGCTGATTTGCATCACCATTGTGTGTGTATGTTTTAACTTCCATTGGTTTCTGCTTCATATGTGAATATCTTCCTTTTAACAGTCAGGTTTCTAAATTATCCAAGCAATAAAATGCAACATCTGTGTACACTAATTACACATGGAGCTCTCTTTATCATGATAAAAAGAAAAAGGTAACAGGAAGTGGAATCAAAGTTTATTAAAATATAATTTTATGCCTGATTTGGTTAGAATTGGTCTGATTTCATTTGTACTTCACATCAGCAGCTGCCAATTTAGTATAATTTGGAACCATAAATTACTGATGGCAAAATATAATTAAATTTCTTATCAAGTTTAAGGGGCCCTGAAGTTTTTTGCTTTTGTAAAGAGGGGGGAAAACCTTGTGACACGCAGTTATTATGTAAAAATTATGCTTTATATAAAGTTTTATGATGGCTTTCATTTAGGAACAGAACAAAACTTTTAAGATGAAATGACATTTCTTCTCTTCTATTCAAGAACTTGACAATATCCTCATTGTTTCTTTTCTTCTTCCTCTCCCCCTTCCCTCTCTCTCTCCTACTACTTCCCCTCTCCTTCTCTCTCCTTTTTTCCTCTATTTACCCTCCTCCTCCTTCTATTTCTTCAGCTTCTCATTCACTAGAGTCCAACTGCTCTGTCAGGAACCAATGTTATATTCTGGCTAACATGGACCACAAGACAAATATTAGCAGCCTCAGAAGATGTTGAAAAAGCACATCTGTATCAATTAGGTCAAATTTCTAATTAATAATGTCCTCCTCTTTGAATTACAGGAAGTTTATTATTAATTGGTTTGCCATAATAAGAGAGATAAAGTGAGGCAGATCTTCAGCAAAATTATATGGAAAAAAATGGTCTGATGAAAGAATATGTGTACTGCTATAGAATAAAACAGAAAAAATGGAAAACAATATATAAAATAAAGTAATAAGAATAATTTAAATAAATAAATAATAAATAATTTATTATTTAAATAAATAAATAAATAAAGTAAAGTAATAAGAATAATTTAATTTTGGATTATTAAACATAGTATAACCTCCTTAAAGTTAAATTGTGCCTGTCAATTACATTTTATATCCAAGAAAATTAGCAATGACCTTTTCCATTCAATTAACTATGGTAGGTTTAAATTAGTTAATGTAGACTGTGTAAAATTACAAAATGCAAGTCCTGGGATTTAACAAAAAAATATTATCCTTTGGTTCTATAAGAGAGGAATACCAAAAATGAGTTATGTTCCTTAAAGAGAAATAAAAATCATAATTGCACTAGTGAAAATCTATATATTAAAAAAAAGACATATTCAAATATAGATTTGTAAAATCATACTGTCAGAACCAAAGGAAGTTCAAAAATTATCTAGTCCAAGCTCTACTTTTACATTTGAATAAATACATAAATCCAAGGAACACTTGGAGAAATGCTTTCCTTGGAAGAAGAAAAGCTTGGAAGAACATATGGTAGTTTTCCAAAGCAAATGATATTTGGTCAGCTGAAAGAATCTGAACGCAGATCTCTATGGTCAAAGAAAATACTAACATGTGAGAGCCTCAGATATCTTTCAGATGCTTAGGTACTTCCAGAATTCTGGGCAAATTTAGTATGCAATGGAGATGTTAGTAAAAGTGAAGCTGGCAACTTAATACAATGTGAATAACAGAAGCCAGAGATAGAAGCAAGTCCTTCATGAAAACAGACACAAAAACCAATAATGCAAGGATTAAGTGACTGATACTGTCCTGAGTTTGAAACAAATGAGTTTCTGTTATCAGACATAGCAAGACAAGGTCAATTTCCCTGGAAAGTTGCACTCAAACAATAGAGCTGGGCTAGAAGCCAGTTTTCTACTAATTGAAGCTTTTCAAGGTACAAAAAACCCCAGTATAGTTTTAAAGAGCCGTTATCCTGTCTGGGTTTTTGAGAGGCTTGTTTCAAATAAGGTGCAGGAACTCTAAGCTGATGAGAAGATGGACCTGGTAAAAAATCTTTGTTTCTGTGTTTAGTTGTTCAGTCATGTCCAACTCTTTGTGACTCCTTGGACTGTAGTGCACCAGGCTCCTCTATTCATGGGATTTTTCAAGCAAGTATACTGGAGTGGGTTAGGTCAAAAGTCTAACAATTAGCAAACAACAGGTTAAGAACTAGAACCCTGATTTTCCAACACCTGAGTTGGTGTGTAATTCAATACAGTTCTTTAGCGTTGATGCCCTAGGAATACAGTTCAGTTCAGTTCAGTTGCTCAGTCATGTCCATCTCTTTGCAACCCCATGAATTGCAGCACGCCAGGCCTCCCTGTCCATCATTAACTCCCGGAGTTCACTCAAACTCATGTCTATTGAGTCCGTGATGCCATCCAGCCATCTCATTCTCTATTTTTCCCTTTTCCTCCTGCCCCAATCCCTCCCAGCATCAGAGTCTTTTCCAATGAGTCAACTCTTCAAATGAGGTGGCCAAAGTACTGGAGTTTCAGCTTTAGCATCATTCCTTCCAAAGATATCCCAGGGCTGATCTCCTTCAGAATGGACTGGTTGGATCTCCTTGCAGTCCAAAGGACTCTCAAGAGTCTTCTCCAACACCACATTTCAAAAGCATCAATTCTTCGGCGCTCAGCTTTCTTCACAGTCCAACTCTCACATCCATACATGACCACAGGAAAAACCATAGCCTTGACTAGATGGACCTTTTACATGACCACAGGAAAAACCATAGCCTTGACTAGACAAACCTTTGTTGGCAAAGTAATGTCTCTGCTTTTCAATATGCTATCTAGTTTGGTCATAACTTTCCTTCCAAGGAGTAAGCGTCTTTTAATTTCATGGCTGCAGTCACCATCTGCAGTGATTCTGGAGCCCAGAAAAATAAAGTCAGCCAGTGTCTCCACTGTTTCCCAATTTATTTGCATTGAAGTGATGGGACCAGATGCCATGATCTTGGTTTTCTGAATGTTGAGCTTTAAGCCAACTTTTTCACTCTTCACTTTCACTTTCATCAAGAGGCTTTTGAGTTCCTCTTCACTTTCCGCCGTAAGGGTGGTGTCATCTGCATACCTGAGGTGATTTATATTTCTCCCAGCAATCTTGATTCCAGCTTGTGCTTCTTCCACTCCAGTGTTTCTCATGAGGTACTCTGCATATAAGTTAAATAAACAGGGTGACAATAGACAGCCTCGATGTACTCCTTTTCCTATTTGGAAACAGTCTGTTGTTCTGTGTCCAGTTTAACTGTTGCTTCCTGACCTGCATGTAGATTTCTCAAGAGGCAGATCAGGTGGTCTAGTATTCCCATCTCTTTCAGAATTTTCCACATCTTATTGTGATCCACAGAGTCAAAGGTTTTGGCATAGTCAATAAAGCAGAAATAGATGTTTTTTCTGGAACTCTCTTGCTTTTTTCATGATCCAGCAGGTGTTGGCAATTTGATCTCTGGTTCCTCTGCCTTTTCTAAAACCAGCTTGAACATCTGGAATACAAGGAATACAAGAAGCAGGCAAACAATTTTCATCATTTACTTCAGAGTTTTATCTTAGGTAATAAAATTTAAATAACATATAAAAATACTAAAAAAAGTTGAAAGTTACCAGAATTATGGTGCAAAAATTCAAATTGCTCACTCTAATAATAAAGTTAGTATAGGCTTCTCTTTCATCTCTACTAGCTTTCCATTTCAGATGGAACAATCCACAAATGCTATAAAAGCAAAACTCTATAATAAGTGGAAGTAGAACAGGGTTTAGCTTATTATCTTAGAATAGGGGAAGGTTTTCTAAGCATGACTGCAAAATCCAGTAACACAGAGGGAAATATTTTTAATTTGTCTACATAAAAATATCTGTGTGAGTAAAACACCATGACCAATAACATCAAAAAGCAAAAAAAAAAAAAAAAAAACACAAAGGACAGTATGTGCAACACATGTGACAAGGAATTATTAAGTTTTTGGATTATTTGTTTTTTTCACTACAGAGATGGTTCTTATAAGCCAATTTATTAGAAAAATGATGAATTATTAGTTAATAAAATAAAAATAAAGATGTGGCTGGATGATAGCTAATAAATATAGGAAAAGAAAGCTAATCCTACCTAGAATACAAGCAGAATTTTTAAAAACATCTAGAGAAAAAAGTAATCAGTAAAACTCTCACATTGGCAATTATTGGTAATTTTGATAGCAGTAATTCTGTTTAGCCCTTAGTGTAGTCATGCAGTTTGAAGGTATGTTTTGGGAGTGACATATCTCTCCCAATATTGTATCAGAGGAGTTATGTACAACTAGTTGCAAAGTATGGTTTGATTTCCTAATTGATGGTATTTTGCCAGTTATCCACTATCTAAGGAATTTAGATATTTGTGTTTTTTTCCACATTAGAAATTTTACAGTGTTCAACAAACTCTAAGTGACAATAAGAAGTATTCACTACTTTCATCTGATGCTATATGGCCTTGCTAACCTAAATTCTCCCAAATTTTAACCTCAGAATAATTCAGGTCTCTTCTGGAACTTGTGGGACTCTGAATTGGATAGTTTCTTGATTGTTCTATTAATGAAACATTTATGGATTGTTTTTTTCAGATAATATCCTGGAGCCATTCTGACTCAAGCAGGATTTTAATATATTAATATCAATTGCAAACTTTATCCTATAGAAAAATAAACTAGCAATTATTTCAGAAAAATTAATGGTATTCTAAGCTCAGAGATCAACACAAATGGAACAGGTGCTATGCAAAACAAATGAAAACCTTAATATAAATTTAAGTTCACAAAGACATTTAAGGAATAATAAAACATGACTAAGTTTTTTTTTTTTTTCCAGAAAGCAAATTGTACAGTGCTTGAAATATACTAAGGATATCAATAAATCAAAGTGGGAAAACATGATTATTTAAATAAATGCTAACATGCATTTTTAAAGAATTTATCATTGAAGAATTAAAATGAAAACTCGGGTAAAATTCATTAAAATCTAATTAGGGAAGAAAAAATATTTGTGTCCTTAACATGGTCAAGATTATGTCTTAAACTGCCACTCAACATCAAGGTAACAATCTAACACATAAGCCATTTCCTTTTCCATGAAGAACAAATAAAGACACCTATTGATAGCATGAAAGTGAAAGTGTTAATCACTCTGTCGTGTCTAACTCTGTGATCCCATGCACTGTAGCCCACAAGGCTCCTCTGCCCATGGGATTCTCTAGGCAAGAATACTGGAGTGGGTTGCTATTCCTTTCTCCAGGGGATCTTCCCTACACAGAGATCGAACTTGAGTCTTCTGCATTGCAGGCAGATTCTTTACTATCTGAGCCATCATATCATCATGATTCGTGTAATAAATCCAAAGAAGATGATCCAGTACACAATCAAATAACAAAAAGTGAGTAAGAACTCTGTATACTAGCACTTTCATTGTAAAATAGACAATGGGAAAATACTTTCAAAGAGGAATTTCAAAACAAGAAATTTGGCTACAAATCTTAACTGGATATTTTATATATATATATATACACACCATAGTTATCTCGATCCTTATCTTTATACATCTCCAACATCAGTTTGAGCCTGTCCTCTTTTCCTACTGAATTGTAGATACATTGGTCACCTTCACTTTCCTTCAACAAGTTGTTTTCTATCTTTAGACTTTTGCACAGGCTGTTCCCTTTGCCTGGAATTCTTTCTATCAGTTATTTATTTAGTACTGCCAACTCTAGTACCAGTTCAAATTTTCCTTAAATTTTGCATTCTTAGAAAATCTTTCCCAGGACATTCATCAAATACGTCCTACCATCATGCACATATATTTTTTTGATCCCAAAAACTTGATTTTCAGCTTCATAGCTACTATTTTCATATGGAATTTTTCTCCTACACTCGAAGTTTCATAATGATAGGAGTCACAAAGTATCAGACATTTTATAAATATTGGAAAGAAAAAATGAAAATAATGCTATGTGGGTAGGAGTACTCAATGTTCTCTAATGTTACTATGTATGATGCTAGTGATAAATTTCAAGTACTTTAAAATGAAGTTTCTGACTAAAAAAATAATTATAAAGTTCAATAATAATGATCAATCATGGATATATTAAGAAAAATTCCTAAGGATTCAATAATTGGAAATATAAACGATCATTTACATAAAATATATATAATTCAATGAAATGTTGATTGATGAAAGGCTAAGCATGTGGGGAAAATATGGTTGATGCTAATACCTCAAATTAAATCCTAGGGGAATTTAACTTTAAACTATTAAAAAAAGAAACCAAAAATTTATGAAAGAAAACCTAGTTATACTCTCACTGTGAGGAAATCAATTCTGAGGATGATATTAATTGTTCCTTAGCCAGAATATATTTTCCATTAATTCATGTTGATGTATGGCAAAAACCACTACAATATTGTAAAGTAATTATCCTCCAATTAAAATAAATTAATTTTAAAAAGCTGTTTTAAAAATGATCAAAATAGAAATATAGTTGCAATACAATTATTGGTAAATAAAATTATATTGAACACAAATTATTAATACTTTTTATGTATAAAGCAATGAATAAATCCATAAGTAAAATTCAAACACACCTTAAATAGAGATAATTTTAATTTAGTAAACTGAAAATTATTTAAAGGAATAGCTGCTATTTAACATTTGTTCAAGAGAAAAGGATGATCTCATACATGGCTTATAGATCTATAATATAAATTGATACATGCATTAGCATTTAAATACTTCATCTTCATCCATTCATCACACTTCTAAATTCTATTTTTAAGAAACAATCATGACTGTGCTAAAATATTTCTATTTATTATAACATTGTTTTTAACAATCATGAAAAAGGAGAACCTAAGTGTCCCAAAGAAGATAGTTTTAATACTTTTTATTATGACATAAGTTAAAATACAATGCAGTCAACAATACGGTTTAGAAGCACATTAAATATCGTCAAATCTTATACATGTTAACTATATTGCTAATCAAATAAGAGGTGAACATGTAAGACTAAAATATACTATTATATTCAAATATATGCCTCAAAAAAAAAAAAACAAAAAAACTCAGTGGTAGACTTCTAGGCATACTCTCAAAAGTTCTTCACTCATTTAAAAATGCTAATTTTTTTTGCTTTACAGAGTGGTTTTTGTCAAAAAAAAGCACGTTAATTGTATTAGGATTAAAATATAAATTATAGTTCTATAACTTACCTGTAGTTATTATGTGAAAAGAATTGCTGTTTCTGTTTAATTTTTAATGATCTAGATTCAAATATAAATTAGTTAATACACTGAAAAAAGTGATTGGAAGGTAGTAGTAGTAGTACTTTTGTGTTACTAGTTACACTGGTATTTCACTATAGAAGTGATATTAGGTAATCAAATAAAACTTGAAAAAATTATACCTTTTAATACTTAGCATACTGTCCTTTATTTTAATAAAAATTTTATCCAAAATTGTGCATGTATCAAATCATTCTGAGGCTTTATTATAACAGTTGGAATAGCTGTATAAAGCTGTTTACTTCATGAAATATGTAATTATTTTTATTATATCTGTATTAGACGTTAAGATATAATTTTAAGAAACATACCAAAGCTAAAATGTTTGAATCTTGATGAATTTTGACTGACTCATAGTATTATTAATGTAGTAAAAATGAATATAGATATACAAAATGTATTTCTATTTCCATTAAATCTAAGATGCTGGTGGCTGTGCAGTGCTGGCGCAGCGAGCGGCTGAGAGAAGATACCCCACATTCAAGGTAAGAGAAACCCCAGTAAGACAGTAGGCGCTGAGAAAGGGCATCAGAGGACAGATAGACTGAAACCACAACATGGAAAACTAGCCAATCTGATCACATGGACCACACCCTTGTCTAACTCAATGAAACTAAGCCATGCCATGTGGGGCCACCCAAGACAGACGGGTCATGGTAGAGAGGTATGGCAGAATGTGATCCACTAGAGAAAGGAACTGGAGAAGGCAATGGCAGCCCACTCCAGTACTTTTGCCTGGAAAATCCCATGGACGGAAGAGTCTGGTAGGATGCAGTCCATGGGGTTGCTAAGAGTTGGACAGGCCTGAGTGACTTCACTTTCACTTTCATGCATTGGAGAAGGTAATAGCAACCCACTCCAGTGTTCTTGCTTGGAGAATCCCAGGGACAGGGGAGCCTGCTGGGCTGCCGTCTATAGGGTTGGACAGAGTTGGACATGACTGAAGCAACTTAGCAGCAGCAGCAGCAGAGAAGGGAATGGCAAACGACTTCAGTATTCTTGCCTTGAGAATCCCATGAACAATATGTAAAGGCAAAAAGATAGGCCACTGAAAGATAAACTACCAGGTCAGTAGGTGCTCAATATGCTACTGGAGATCAGTGGAGAAATAACTCCAGAAAGAATGAAGGGACAGAGCCTAGGCCAAAAAAAAAAATATATATATATATATATATATATATATATAAATGCAGTTGTGGATGTGACTGGTCATAGAAGCAAGGTCTGATGCTGTAAAGGGCAATATTGCATAGGAACCTGGAATGTTAGGTCCATGAATCAATGTAAATTGGAAGTGGTCAAACAGGAGATGGCAAGAGTGAACGTCGACATTCTTGGAATCAGCGAACTAAGATGCACTGGAATGGGGGAATTTAACTCAGTTGACCATTATATCTACTACTGTGGGCAAGAATCCCTTGGAAGAAATGGAGTAGCCATCATAGTCAACAAAAGAGTCCAAAATGCAGTACTTGGCTGCAATCTCAAAAACGACAGAATGATCTCTGTTCGTTTCCAAGGCATATCATTCAATATCATGGTAATCCAAGTTTATCCCCCAACCAGTAATGTTGAAGAAGCTGAAGTTGAATGGTTCTACAAAAACGTCTAGAACTAACACCCCCAAAAGATGTCCTTTTCATTATTTGGGACTGGAATGAAAAAGTAGGAAGTCAATAAACACCTGGAGTAACAGGCAAATTTAGCCTTGGAGTACAGAATGAAGCAGGCTTTAGAAGCTAATAGAGTTAGCCACAAAGGCTAATAGAGTTTTGAAAGAGAACGTACTGGTCATAGCCAACACCCTCTTTCAACACACAAGAGAAGACTCTACACATGGACACCAAATGGCCAACACCGAAATCAGACTGATTATATTCTTTGCAGCCAAAAATGGAAAAGCTCTATACAGCCAGCAAAAACAAAACCAGGAGCTGACTGTGGCTCAGATCATGAACTCCTTACTGCCAAATTCAGACTTAAATTGAAGAAAGTGGGGAAAACCACTAGAACATTCAGGTATGACCTGAATCAAATCCTTATGACTATGCAGTGGAAGTGAGAAATAGATTTAAGGGACTAGATATGACAAATAGAGTGCCTGATGACTATGGACGGAGTTCATGGCATTGTACAGTAGACAGGGAGCAAGACCATCCCCAAGAAGAAGAAATGCAAAAAAGCAAAATGGCTGTCTGAGGGGGCCTTACAAAAGCTGTGAAACGACGAGAAGTGAAAAGCAAAGGAGAAAAGGAAAGATACATCCATTTGAATACAGAGTTCCAAAAAATAGCAAGGAGAGACAAGAAAGCCTTCCTCAGTGATCAGTGCAAAGAAATAGATGAAAACAATAGAATGGGAAAGACTAGAGATCTCTTGAATAAAATCAGAGATACCAAGGGAATTTTTCATACAAAGATGGGCACCATAAAGGACAGAAATGTTATGGACCTAAAACAAGCAGAATATATTAAGAAGAGGTGGCAAAAATATACAGAAAACTGTACAAGAAAGATCTTCACAACCGAGATAATCATGAAGGTGTGATCACTCACCTAGAGTCACACATCCTGGAATATAAAGTCAAGTGGGCCTTAGGAAGCATCACTACAAACAAAGCTAGTGTGGGTGATGGAACTCCAGTTGAGCTATTTCTAATCCACAGATGATGCTGTGAAAGTGATGCACTCAATGTGTCAGCAAATTTGGAAAACTCAGAAGTGGCCACAGGACTGGAACAGGTTAGTTTTCATTCCAATCACAAAGAAAGGTAATGACAAAGAATGCTCAGACTACTGCACAATTGCACTTATCTAATACGCTAGCCAAGTTATGTTCAAAACTCTCCAAGCCAGGATTCAGCAATACATGAACCATGAACTTCCATATGTTCAAGATGGATTCAGAAAAGGTAGAGGAACCAGAGATCAAATTGCCAACATCTGCTGGATCATCAAAAAAGCAAGAGAATTCCAGGAAAAAAAATCTATTTCTGCTTTATTGAGTATGCCAAAGCCTTTGACTGTGTGGATCACAATAAACTGTGAAAAATTCTTCAAGAGATAGGAATACCAGACCACCTGACCTGTCCCTTGAGAAATCTGTACGCAGGTCAGGAAGCAACAGTTAGAACTGGACATAGGAAAACAGACTGGTTCCAAATAGGAAAAGGAGTACATCAAGGTTGTATATTTTCACCCTGCTTATTTAACTTATATGCAGAGTACATTCTGAGAAACGCTGGGCTAGATAAAGCACGAGCTGGATTCAAGATTGCTGGGAGAAGTATCAATAACCTCAGATATGCAGGTGACACCACCCTTATGGCAGAAAGTGAAGAGGAACTAAAAAGCCTCTTGATGAAAGTGAAAAAGGAGAGTGAAAAAGTTGTCTTCAACCTCAACATTCAGAAAACTAGGATCACAGAATCTGGTCCTGTCACTTCATGACAAATAGATAGGGAAACAGTGGCTGACTTTATTTTTCTGGGCTTCAAAATCACTGCAGATGGTGACTGCAGCCATGAAATTAAAAGATGCTTACTCCTTGGAAGAAAAGTTATGACCAACCTAGATAGCGTATTGAAAAGCAGAGACATTACTTTGTCAATAAAGGTCTGTGTAGTCAAGGCTGTGGTTTTCCAGAGGTCATATTTGGATATGAGAGTTGGAGTATAAAGAAAGTTGAGTGCTGAAGAATTGATGCTTTACAACTGTGTTGGGGAAGACTCTTGAGAGTCCCTTGGACTGCTAGGAGATCCAACCAGTCCATGCTAAAGGAGATCAGTCCTGGGTGTTCATTTGATGGACTGATGTTGAAGCTCTAATACTTTGGCCACCTGATGGGAAGAGCTGACTCATTTGAAAAGACCCTGATGCTGGGAAAGATTGAGGGCAGAAAGAGAGGGAGACGACAGAGGATGAGATGGTTGGATGGCATCACAGACTCAATGGACATGAGTTTGGGTAGACTCCAGGAGTTTTCGAGGACAGGGAGACCCGGCATGTTGCGATTCATGGGGTCGTAAAAAATGGGACACGACTGAGAGACTGAACTGAACTGAACTCAATAAATTCACTAGAGTAAATGAGAAGTGTAATGATCAGCAGATACAGTTTCTTAGAAGAAATTTTGATATCATTTATAGTAATATTCTTTCCCTTATATTATTTCCAGTTTATCAACTTCCATCCAACTTTCTAATGTAGTGAATATTAAAAAATGTCATAAAAATGAGTTAATTAACCTCTTTTGTGGAGCAAGTCAGGTGTCTTTATTGATCCTTATTATACAGCTGACTTTATTTTTCTGGTCTCCAAAATCACTCCAGATGTTGATTGCAGCCATGAAATTAAAAGATGCTTACTCCTTGGAAGAAAGTTATGACCAACCTTGACAGCATATTAAAAAGCAGAGACATTACTTTGCCAACAAAGGTCCATCTAGTCAAGGCTTTGGTTTCTCCAGTGGTCATGTATGGATGTGAGTGTTGGACTATAAAGAAATCTGTGTGCTGAAGAATTGAAGCTTTTGAACTGTGGTGTTGGAGAAGACTCTTGAGAGTCCCTTGGACTACTAGGAGATCCAACCAGTCCATCCTAAATTAGATCAGTTCTGAATATTCATTGGAATGACTGATGCTGAAGCTGAAACTCCAATACTTTGACCACCTGATGCGAAGAGCTCACTCATTTGAAAAAGACCCTGATGCTGAGAAAGATTGAGGGTGTGTGGAGAAGGGGACGATAGAGGACAAGATGGTTGGATGGCATCACCGACTCAATGGACATGGGTTTGGGTGGACTCTGGGAGTTGCTGATGGACAGGGAGACCTGGAGTGCTCTGGTTCATGGGTTTGCAAAGAGTTGAACACGACTGAGTGACTGATCTGAACTGATATTCCAGATTTTACTTGCTCAAGATTAACAAATCACTGGTTTATTGGAGAATACAGTTATAATTGATAGTTCTGATTTGTTATCCAATGGAGTTCAACACTGTATCTACTAGGAATTACTTTTCTTATTTTTCATTGGATCTCAAAGTTTCATTTAATCTAAAAATTTAAAACAAAACAAAACCTCTATATGTGCATCACTTAAGCTCCTATATTTTTCATTTTCTAATAGTATTTTTATAACTATTATTTTTTTTAAATTCCTAGTTTTAAAAAGCACTAGACGGTGCAAAATTAAAAATGCATCAGTAACTCTCTTCCAATCTCTTTTTCTCAGGATGTTTTTATCCTCTCAAAAATTTAAATAACTTGAACTATAAAAAAAATAATGTAACTATTCTGGGGGGGGAAGGAGTTGAAAGGTGTTTAAATTCTATTTCTGCTCCTAATAACAATATAATCCCTGGTTAAGTAATTGAACAAGCAGAGTCCTTTGCTCATTTGGTGGACAGTCTTTCTTGAAGGGTCTGCAAAAGCTCAAAACAAGGGCATTGAGTGACAAAGAATTCACCAAGAGACAAAGAATCTAACTCAAAATTTGTGTGCAGTAAAACCTAAAGAAGCATGGTTTCGATTAGCTGTATACTCAGTGCAGTTCAGTTCAGTCACTCAGTCGTGTCCGACTCTATGCGACCCCATGAACCACAGCACGCCATCAGCAACTCCCGGAGTTCACCCAAACCCACGTCCATTGAGTCTGTGATGCCATCCCACCATCTCATCCTCTGTCGTCCCCTTCTCCTCCTGCCCTCAATCTTTCCCAGCATTAGGTTCTTTTTCAAATGAGTCAGCTCTTCACATCAGGTGGCCAAAGTATTGGAGTTTCAGCTTCAACATCAGTCCGTCCAATGAACACCCAGGACTGATCTCCTTTAGGATGGACTGGTTGGATCTCCTCACAGTCCAAGGGACTCTCAAGAGTATTCTCCAACACTACAGTACAAAAGCTTCAATTCTTCAGCACTCAGCTTTATTTATAGTCCAACACTCACATCCATACATGGCTACTGGAAAAACCATTGCCTTGACTAGACAGACCTTTGTTGGCAAAGTAATGTCTCTGCTTTTTAATATGCTTTCAAAGTTGGTCATAATTTTCCTTCCAAGGAGTAAGCGTCTTTTAATTTCATGGCTGCAATCACCATCTGCAGTGATTTTGGAGCCCCCCAAAATAAAGTCAGCCACTGTTTCCACTGTTTCCCCATCTATTTATCAGGAAGTGATGGGATTGGATGCCATGATTTTAGTTTTCTGAATGTTGAGTTTTAAGTCAACTTTTTCACTCTCCTCTTTCACTTTCATCAAGGGGGTCTTTAGTTCCTCTTCACTTTCTGCCATAAGGGTAGTGTCATCTGCATATCTGAGGTTACTGATACTTCTCCTGGCAATCTTCATTACAGCTTGCACTTCATCTAGCCTAGCATTTCTCAGAATGTACTCAGCATATAAGTTTAATAAGCAGGGTGACAATATACAGCCTTGACGTACTCCTTTTCCTATTTGGAACCAGTCTGTTGTTCCATGTCCAGTTCTAACTGTTGCTTCTTCACCTTCATATAGGTTTCTCAAGAGGCAGGTCAGATGGTTTGGTATTCCCATCTCTTCAGAATTTTCCACAGTTTATTGTGATCCACACAGTCAAAGGCTTTGGCATAGTCAATAAAGAATAAATAGTGTTTTGTTTTGTTTTTTTTTTGTCTGTAATTCTCTTGCTTTTTCGCTGATCCAGCGGATGTTGACAATTTGATCTCTGGTTCCTCTGCCTTTTCTAAAGTCATCTTGAACATCTGGAAGTTCACAATGCACGTATTTTTGAAGCCTGGCTTGGAGAATTTTAAGTATTACTTTACTAGCGTGTGAGATGAGTGCAATGTGCAGTAGTTCGAGCATTCTTTGGCATTGCCTTTCTTTCGACTGGAATGAATACTGACCTTTTCCAGTCCTGTGGCCACTGCTAAGTTTTCCAAATTTGCTGGCATATTTAGTGCAGCACTTTCATAGCGTCATCTTTGAGGATTTGAAAATGCTCAACTGGTGTTCCATCACCTCCACTAGCTTTGTTTGTAGTGATGCTTCCTACAGCCCACTTGACTTTACATTCCAGGGCATGTGGCTCTAGGTGAATGATTACACCATCATGATTATCTGGGGGCATATTCTTGCCTTGAGAACCCCATGAACAGTATGAAAAGGCAAAAAGATAGGACACTGAACAATGAACTCCTCAGGTCGGTAGGTGCCCAATATGCTACTGGGGATCAGTGGAGAAATAACTCCAGAAAGTATGAAGGGATGGAGCCAAAGCAAAAACAACACCGAGTTGTAAATGAGACTGATGATAGAAGCAGTGCCCAATGCTGTCAAGGGCAGTAAGTATATATAACTGCCTAATATTAATTTTTATTTGGGCATAACTAGCTACTAAAAGTCTACTTTTATGTGGCTAGAATAAGGAAACATTATTTGAACTTTTCTAAGGGAAAACCCACTAAAAGAAGAAAATATACTTCCTCAGGAGAAAGAGACTTGGGTACAATGGCTAGGAAACAGTTCCACTGAGAAGAGACAACATTCCAGTTTATTTATAATTAAAACTTGTCCATTAACCATGATTTGCTAGATCAAGGTTTCTATATACTTCATTAGAAAGAGAGATATTGAGAGACACTTAGAAAGAATTGGATATCCAGGAATCTCTCCTTTCTTTCCAAAGAAAGATGAAAATGAAATTTATTGTCTTTTGCTTTGTCGACCTAAAAAATGAAAATAATTCAAGGATTATTATGTGTTTTCCTTATTGGTGAATTTCAAAACACACATTTGACATAGCACTGTATTTCCTGTAAATTTGTTTTGTTTTGTTAGAGACCATTTTCTTAAGTTGTATTTGTCTCTAAAGAAAAACAGTTACTTGACTTCCAATGTATCTAGTTCTTAATAAGTAACTTTATCTTTCACCTTCCAGTGTGATTGAAATCGGGTAGTTTTTTATTAAGTTAAAACTTGGTAAAATCAATTTCTCAATTCTTTGCAGTTTGCTATCTTTAGACAGATGATCTTGTATAGCAGAATGTGTCACAATCACAAACTTGACTTTAAGTATTAAATCTCAGGGGATCTCTCATCAACAAAATACAGAGGGAACACTGGTTCTTGGAGATAGAAAATACGAATTTACCTTCATCAGTTCTAAGGTTTACTGAAAGTATAGTCATAGTTTCAAAACTATTTGAAACCAACTTAGTGGCTTTATTCTAATTAAAAACAATATTATAAAGCAACACATTGCACTGATAATATGTACATTAAATACCTTACTTGGGCTCTTGTTAGAATATTGTTATATGAATTTAAAATGTCTAAGTTAAAATCATTGTACAATTGATATTGTTTCAAACACAATAAAATAATTGATAGTTTCTACACAGTTTCATAATATGTTACTTACTAGTATAATTCATTTCCATTATTTATTTTATTTTAATTAGATTTTCTTTCACTTTATTAACCCAAGCAGTATAACTGTCTCATTTCTTTAAAAATTTTTTGTAACTGAACTGCAATGAAGTTTTAGAGATCGGAATTAAAGTTTTAGAAGTCTGTAATTTAAAACCTAGTAACTCATCTTAATAACTATTGAATCCTCCTTACACTAAAACAATTTATTTTGATAGTGGGGTTGTTATGTTATAGTCCTATAATAATAAAACTGAAAGTTTGATTGAATCTCTCTCATATTTTTAATTTTTAAGCAAACAGAGTTAGTAAACTTCATTCTTTGAAAAGTGTTATTTGATACTTTAACACATTTTTTAGGAATAATACTATAACTATTATATACTTTAGCATCTTTATCAAGCATTATAATAAAAATGTCAAGGAGTTAAATACTAATAAAATGTCTACTGGTATACTTCTTTTAAAAGAAAATGAATGTTAATAAATAGATGAATTACATAGATAACCTCTTTTGAAACTGAGTGTTTTATTAAATGAAGTTTTGATCCAAGTGCCTTATCAGAATATATATTATGAGACAATATAGTATTCTAAATTCAGCAAAAGTTCTAATAGAAATTTTAAATTTCTAGCCTTAAATACTATTTTGCATTTTAGTTTTAGGTTTTCATTATTGTATGGATGGGTGCATGAAGAAGAGATGATTAATGTTTCCTTTCAGTTCAGTTCAGTCGCTCAGTCATGTCCGACTCTTTGTGACCCCATGAATCACAGCACGCCAGGCCTCCCTGTCCATCACCATTTCCCAGAGTTCACTCAAACTCACGTCCATCCAGTCAGTGATGCCATCCAGCCATCTCATCCTCTGTCGTCCCCTTCTCCTCTTGCCCCCAAACCCTCCCAGCATCAGAGTCTTTTCCAATAAGTCAACTCTTCACATGAGGTGGCCAAAGTACTGGAGTTTCAGCTTTAGCATCATTCCTTCCAAATAACACACATGGCTAATCTCCTTTAGAATGGACTGGTTGGGTCTCCTTGCAGTCAAGAGACTGTCAAGAGTCTTCTCCAACACCACAGTTCAAAAGCTTCAATTCTCCGGCCCTCAGCTTTCTTCACAGTCCAACACTCGCATCCATACATGACCACTGGGAAAACAATAGCCTTGACTAGATGGACCTTTGTTGATAAAGTAATGTCTCTGCTTTTCAATATGCTATCTAGTTTGGTCATAACTTTTCTTCCAAGGAGTAAGCGTCTTTTAGTTTCATGGCTTCAATCACCATCTGCAGTGATTTTGGAGCCCCAAAAAACAAAGTCTGACACTGTTTCCATTGTTTCCCCATCTATTTCCTATGAAGTGATGGGACTGGATGCCATGAACTTTGTTTTCTGAATGTTGAGCTTTAAGCCAACTTTTTCACTCTTCACTTTCACTTTCATCAAGAGGCTCTTGAGTTCCTCTTCACTTTCTGCCATAAGGGTGGTGTCATCTGCATATCTGAGGTTATTGATATTTCTCCCAGCAATCTTGATTCCAGCTTGTGTTTCTTCCAGCCTAGTGTTTCTCATGATGTACTCTTCGTAGAAGTTAAATAAGCAGAATGATAATATACAACCTTGACGAATTCCTTTTCCTATTTGGAACCAGTCTGTTGTTCCATGTCCAGTTCAACTGTTGCTTCCTGATCTGCATACAGGTTTCTCAAGAGGCAGGTCAGGTGGTCTGGTATTCCCATCTCTTTCAGAATTTTCCACAGTTTATTGTGATCCACACAGCCAAAGGCTTTGGCATAGTCAATAAAGCAGAAATCGATATTTTCCCAGAACTTTCTTGCTTTTTTGATGATCCAGTGGATGTTGGCAATTTAGCAACATACTATTTAGTAAGTAAATAAGTTAAACACATTCAGTATTACTTATGAAGTATTCAAGCTTAAGAGCTTTCAGTAGGTGAAATTTCTATTTTTATTTACAGATTTATTTGCTTATTTGACATCTGGGTATAAATATGGATTTTGAATATAGTGATGGAAAAAAGCTCTGCTAGGTATCAAAAAACTTGATTTATGATTATGCACAATATCTGGTCATAATTGTAAAATCTAGGAATTGCTCTAAATTGGAATTGGGTCTCATTTTCAGGTCTGGAATTCATTTGGTAACTTGTAATCAAATATTTTAATGAAGTACAATATAACACAAAATAACAGAATTTTATTCTGTTTCTTGAAACCATATATGTTTGGATAAAATAAAATATAAATATCAGTGTGTATCACCCTTCTTTATGTACTTTTTAACACACACACACACACACACACACACACACACACACTTCTTACTGGTAAGTTATTGTCAAGTTTGAAAAACATGAACAAGTAATTTTCCAAGCAACAGACAAAAATCTTATTAAGTGGAGTAATTCATCAGAGTTTTGGCCTTATCTTAAAGCAGGGATCCCCAAACTCTAAGCCAGGGATGAGTACCAGTCCATGGTCTGTTATTAATTGGGTCACACAGCAGAACATGAATGGCAGTTGAAACCAAAACCAACCCCCTGCCAGCCCATAGAAAAACTATCTTCCACAAAACCGGTACCAAAAATGTTGGAGACTCCTGACTTAAAAGATTCAGAAATTTGACTTTCCCTCAACTAATTTTGGAGAAGGAAATGGCAACCTACTACAGTATTCTTGCCTGGAAAATTCCATGGACAGAGGAACCTGGTGGGCAACAGTCCATGCGGTCACAAAGAGTCAGCCACACTGAGCACATCAGCATCAACAGCAACTAATTTTATTAATATCAAAGTTTCAGAGGTAATGAAGTCTCAGTAACTATCCACTCAATGATCCAATCATCTGTTTAGCAATTATATGGTGAGCCCTTGTCTACTGTCAAGTTTTCTTAAGATATGAACATACAGCTGTGAATAAAATACTATCTTTGTCTTTATGTAGTTCAAGGTATAAAAGATAGTATTTGTCTATCCATCTATTAGATTCATTATGTATTCCTATTCCTACATAATTTATTAACTGCTATCTATAATGTAGATACATTTTTATCAATCTATTATTTTCTTTTTTATGATTTTTTGTAATCTTAAATTTTCTGATTTTAATGATTTATGAAATCAGTATTTATGTTTTTTTTTCTAAAATTTCTCCTTTTGCACAACTCTTTGAGACATTCCTTAATAGTTATAAAAATATAATTTTATAATTAGCATTCCTATTAAACTCTAATTTACATGTCATATGCAAGAAGTTTTGTAACTAAAATAGTTTTCAGATTATTAAAAAATAAAACTACTAAATTTATGATATGGCACCCCCCTCCAGTACTCTTGCCTGGAAAATCCCATGGATGGAGGAGCCTGGTAGGCTGCAGTCCATGGGGTCGCTAAGAGTCAGACACGACTGAGCGACTTCACTTTCACTTTTCACTTTCACGCATTGGAGAAGAAAATGGCAACCCACTCCAGTGTTCTTGCCTGGAGAATCCCAGGAATGGGGGAGCCTGGTGGGCCGCCATCTATGGGGTTGCACAGAGTTGAACATGACTGAAGTGACTTAGCAGCATTGCCTATGCAGCATGGTCTTTTTCTCTGCTTCTTGTTTTAGCTATGTTTGCATTCTGATTTATAAATACATCTTATGAAATTACAATTAACCTGTTCTGAAGTATGATCATATTTCAGTAGTCAACTCTTGTGATCTGGAAATGGCTCACTGAAAAGGATGAAATGTGAAAGCCTGCTGAAGTGCTGACATAACTACAAGCATTTCAAAACACTGACACAACTGTATTATGTCAGCTTTCTTTTATCTCAGGAAAACAAAAATTGTATTTCATTAATTTATATTTTTTAGTTTGCCATAGTTTTGTCTCCTTTAGTCATCATGAAAAATTTTTTTTTCTTCTTTGCCTAATTTCCTATTTTATTGTTAATAACTCACTGATTTCTGTTATTACCTAATTTCCTTCCAATATATATATATTTTTAGATTATTTTAAGACCATCCATAAAATCATGAATTTATAATTTTTCCTCAATTTCTTTATATGCATATGGATTTGTAGCCATTTTCTATTTTCTGTAAGACAATCTAGTTGATCTAAGGTAGTTTATAATCTGCATAGCTGTCACATGGGACAGAAACAGAAAAGACATATTTCTTCTGTTTATTTACTTCTCTCATTTCTTCTGCTTTATAAAAATATTAAGGGTCCTACCACATTAAATATCTCATAGAAAAGGAAGGTTAAACACAGTAACAGGCACAATAAATGATTATAATTGAATAAATCAATTAAAATTAAATGCTATCAATATAGCTATTATAGTGGCTGTTATTAAACAAACAATTTGATTTTAGAGATCTTAAAGACTTGAAATAATGAAGTAATCTCAGTTTTATTGATGCTTAATATTTGTTTTTCTTTTTTAATCATAAAAGTTTGCTTTTCGGGAATTACCTACATTCACCTATGAGTTGGAAATAGGACCAAGAGAATGAAATTACTCAGAGGAAATTAGTTAGAAAGGAAAATTTTTTGCAACAATTGTACTTATCTAAAAATTTAGGCAATGGCACCCCACTCCAGTACTCTTGCCTGGAAAATCCCATGGATGGAGGAGCCTGGTGGGCTACAGTCCATGGGTTCCCTAAGAGTCGGACACGACTGAGCGACTTCACTTTCACTTTTCACTTTCATGCATTGGAGAAGGAAATGGCAACCCACTCCAGTGTTCTTGCCTTGAGAATCCCAGGGATGGGGGAGCCTGGTGGGCTGCCGTCTACGGGGTCGAACAGAGTTGGACACGACTGAAGCGACTTAGCAGCAGCAGCATATGGTGGCACTAATGGTAAATAATCTGCCTGCCAATGCAGGAGACATAAAAAACACAGGTTTGATCCCTGGGTTGAGAAGATCACCTGGAAGGGGACACGACAACCCACTCCAGGACTCTTACCTGGAAAATCCTGTGGATAAAGGAGCCTGATAGGCTACTGTCTGTAGGGTCGAAAAGAGTCAGACACAATTGAAGCAACTTAGCATGCAAGCACATAGGCAGGAGATTGAATAGAAAAGCATATAAGGGGATTTTCCAGTATTGATTACAGATCAAATATTTCACCAGATGTACTGAAATGATCATGTGTAAACATCATGAAATTCTATAGAAGAATATTCCCTGTTGAGACTGTCCTTTTGTAAACCACCTACATAATGTAGAGAGAGAGAGAGCACATGAACCAGCATGAAAGATAGAAAACAAAAGAAAAAAAGTTAAATAGATATTTTTACTGTTCTCATTGAATCAGTTCAGTTAGGTTACTCAGTTGTGTCCAACTTTTTGTGACCCCATGGATTGCAAAACTCCAGGCCTCCCTGTCCATCACCAACTCCGGGAGTTTACCCAAACTCATGTCCATTGAGTCGGTGATGCCATCCAACCATCTCATCCTCTGTCATCCCCTCCTCCTCCTGCCTTCAATTTTTCCCAGCATCAAGGTCTTTTCAAATGAGTCAGTTCTTCATATCAGGTGGCCAAGTTATTGGAGTTTCAGGCTCAGCATCAGTTCTTCCATTGAATATTCAGGACTGATCTCCTTTAGGATGGACTGGTTGGATTTCCATGCAGTCCAAGGGATTCTCAAGCATCTTCTCCAACACCACAATTCAAAACCATCAATTCTTAAGTGTTCAGCTTTCTCTATAGTCCAACTCTCACATCCATATATGACTACTAGAAATACCATAGGTTTGACTAGACGGACCTTTGTTGGCAAAGTAATGTTTCTGCTTTTTAATATGCTGTCTAGGTTGGTCATAATTTTTTTTTTCCAAGGAGTAAGTGTATTTTAATGTCATGGCTGTAGTTACCATCTGCAGTGATTGTAGAGCCTCAACAAATAAAGTCTGTCATTATTTGCATTGCTTCCCCATCTATTTGCCATGAAGTGATGGGACCAGATGCCATGGTCTTAGTTTTCTGAATATTCAGTTTTAAGCCAACTTTTTCACGCTCCTCTTACACTTTCATCAAGAGGCTCTTTAGTTCTTCTTCACTTTCTGCCATAAGAGTGGTGTCATCTGCATATCTGAGGTTATTGATATTTCTCCCAGAAATCTTGTTTCCAGATTGTGCTTCATCCAGTCCAGTGTTTCTTATGATGTACTCTGCATAGAAGTTAAATTAGCTGGGTGACAATATACAGCCTTGACATACTGCTTTCCCTTTTTGAAACTACTCTGTTCCACATCCAGTTCTAACTGTTGCTTCCCGACCTACATACAGATTTCACAGGAGGCAGGTCAGATGGTCTGGTATTCCCATATCTTTCAGAATTTTCCACAGTTTGTGGTGATCCACACAGTCAAAGGTTTTGGCATAGTCAATAAAGCAGAAACAGATGTTTTTCTTGAACTCTCTTACTTTTTTGATGATCCAGCGGATGTTGGCAATTTGATCTCTGGTTCCTTTGCCTTTTCTAAAACCAGCTTGAACATCTGGAAGTTCATGGTTCATGTAGTGTTGAAGCCTGGCTTGGAGAATTTTGAGCATTGAGTAGTATGTGAGATGAGTGCAATTGTGTAGTAGTTTGAACATTCTTTGGCATTGCCTTTCTTTGGGATTGGAAGTTCCAAGTTCCTCACTTGGAACTTGAAGTGAGGTCTCTCTTCTGGATACAGTGAATTAAAACTAAAAAATATACATAATAACTTATCTTGGGAAATATATGTGATGTATTAACATTTATCAACCATACCAAAGTTGCTAATTCCCAACTATTTTCCTTGAATTTGACATTCATCTATATCCAATGGACAGAGCAGCCTGGCCTGCTATAGTCCATAGGGTCACAAAAAGTCTGACACTTCTTGGTGACTAAAGAACAGCAACAACAAGGACTGATGCTGATGCCGAAGCTCTAATACTTTGGCCACCTGGTGTGAAGAACTGACTCATTTGGAAAAAACCCTGATGCTGGGAAAGATTGAAGGCAGGAGGAGAAGGGGACTGCAGAGAATGAGATGGTTGGATGGCATCACCAACTCAATGGACATGAATTTGAGTAAACTCCAGGAGTTGGTGATGGTCAGTGAGGCTTGGCATGCTATAGTTCATGGGGTCACAAAGAGTCTGACGTGACTGAACTGACTGAACTGAAAGTATATGAGGAGAAATTGAAAAACAAAATGTGAAATTACAGATATCTGTGATGTCGCTGACATCAAGGGGACTTTTTTAATGATGTCTATAAATAGATGTCTTGGTAATAATTTTTTATACAATACTAAAACTAATGCCACTAGATTTTCTTAAAAAAAAAAAAACAATTTCATCATTTTAAATTTGTACAGACTTTTGAAATCACAAAAGCTTTCAAAATCACTCCATGAAATTCTTTCTAAAACAAAGGAGAAAAGAATATTGATGCCTAATTAAATATTTAATTATTTATATATTTCAATGTTAAGTCCAACCATTTAATTTGAGGAAAATTATGATTTGACTGGGGCTTCCCTGGTGACTCAGAGGTAAAGAATCTGCCTGCAAGGCAGAAGTTGCATGAGATGCAGGTTTGGGCCCTGGGTGGGGAAGATCCCCTGGAAGAGGGCAAGACAACCCACTCCAATATTCTTGCCTGGAGGATCTCATGGACATAGGAACCTGGCAGGCAATGGTCCATAGTGTCATAAAGTGTCAGATATGACTAAAGTGATTTAGCACACACACATGATTTGATTGAAATAAATTTTAAATATTTTTTCTATATTTTCAATGACCTATATGTGAAGTGAAAGTCGCTTAGTCATATCCATCTCTTTGTGACCCCATGAACTGACTGTATAGTCCATGGAATTCTCTAGGCCAAAATACTGGAGTGGGTAGCTGTTCCCTTCCCCAGGGGATTTTCCCAACCCAGGGATTGAATTCAGGTCTCCCACATGGCAGGTGAATTATTTACCAGTTGAGCCAGCAGGGAAGCCCAAGAATAGTAGAGTGGGTAGCCTATCCCTTCTCCAGCAGATCTTCCTAACCCAGGAATCAAACTGGGGCCTCCTACATTGCAGGTAGATTCCTTACCAGCTGAACTACCAGGGAAGCTTTCATATATGTGTGGAAAATACATTTGATAATCACATTAAATATTTGCATTTATCCATTTATGAAACATTTGGAGCATTTACTATGTACCAGATATTGTGTGGATACATGAATTACAAAAGGGAAAATGGTGGAATATAAGTTTTCCTCAGATATTTTATGTGTATTAGATATTGAAATCTTTAAGAAGAGGAAATAAGGGCTAACAATGTTGCATTCCCTACCTTAAAAAATAGTTCTCAAAACTTGGTATACAATTAATAAATACATATTTGCTAAATAGAAAAGTGGATTAATCAGTAAAATAATAAATTAATAAACTATCTATAATTTATATTACAAAATAAATATCTCAAATCTATCAACATCACAAATAATGTAAAGTTGAAAATAAGTTACAACCAACATTGATGTGCATAAAGATAAAAATCAAGATTGATGTGCATAAAGATGAAATATTAAGAGAGGTGATAAGAGACATCATTTTAGAAGTTTAAAAGAGAGAGAAAGGAAAGAAAATGCCTCAGTCTGGTCAGATTCACTCAACTACACATTTTTGCAGTAAGATTGAACACATCAACTTGGAGTCAATATACATTGACCATTTTCTTCCAGTTCCTGGGTTTGTCCTTTGTGATTTCTGCTTGACTTCTAATCAATTTCTTAGGTACGTGAGAACACTCTATTATGTGGCAATTTTAAGACAGGACTTTAACCTGGTGACATCCTAGGTTTAACAGTCTCCAGGGAATCTTTTGCTTTTATATATGTAATAGCTATTCCTCCTTCTTCTGAATACACAGCTTCTCCATCTCTTACATATGAGGTTCAGGTTAGGTTAGATTGCCTATATCCCCTTTAATATAGTGATTAGCTTGCTATTTGACCTCCTAAGCAGATAAAAATCAAACATGGGTTTATGTTGAGCTTGTAGGATAAAGCACACAATCTCTACAGAATTTCTTACTTAAGAAAATATGGATTTAGTGCTGCTGCTTGTCACCATTTTTACTACTAAATAGAAACAGCCCACCTGAGAATGAGGTCAAAGGTATAGGAATGCAGGTAGGAGAAGCAGAGCTAAGGAATGTTTAAGAAATTCTGCCCTGATATTAATATATATTGAGTCACAGATCCAGCTGTGTTTGTAGTCACATTCATCCCTGGACTCCCTTATTACATAGAATAAACAAATTTTCACTCACTCTTTATATAATCCTAGTAAGAATTAGAAACCTATTCCTTTGTCACCCTTGGCTAAAAGCTAACTATGTGAACCACATAACACCAACTTTCCTAATAAATATTATAGAACTATGTACTGTGTCCAAATAAGTGCTTTTATAGACTGTGCCCAATGCAAATATTAACAATGTTTTTGAATGTTTGCTAAAAATATAAAAATGTTAACATTGTAAGTCGAGGAGACAGAAAATTTCAGTGCATATATCTCCATGTATAAACAAGTTCACTTTCATTTTTTTCTATCAAAATATGTAAAGTTTTAAGTAAAAGTTATGGCACATTGAATAGTGTGAATACAGATCTAGTCATTCCTATCATACATACATATGTTATACATAACTCTCTTTAAAATGATTAATTTATTTTGTTTTTGTATAACAGTAGTTAAAATGTATTGATGCCCATAATTATCACCAACTATCTCATTACTTTAAGTTTGTAAGTGTGATGTCTCTATAATTTTCAGGGTTTGTATTTTATAGTAATAATAAAAGCTAACAACTTCCTCTCTTTCTCTGAACTGCTGAAACACAAAATATCCTAGGATCCAAAATACCCAGGCCAGTACTAACAGAAGAGATTGTTAAATCAATTTGGGCTTATACATGAATTCACTTTGAGGACTTCCTGTTCTTTGTGATTCATTTTTAAAATTTTTGATTTGCACAGAAAAGCCAAAATGCAATTCATATATTTGTTTTACAGTTGTTTTAGGTCAAGTTCTCTAAAAGCAAACCCGAGACAAAGCTTTATGTGGAAGTGACTTGCTAAGAAAGCACTTCTGATGGCCATGAGTAGGGGATTAGAGGACTTAGAAGGAAAGACAGCAGTGTAGTGACAGAAATGGGAAACTTCTGCATGGGGCTCTGGAATGTAGGCTTTGCCTGAATTTGTTCCACCTTAAACAAGGGTGTCAGGCTCCAGGGGAGCTTAACTCCCAATTCCTGGAGCTTTCTGCTGCTCTGGTAGAGAAAGGGCAGTTATCCCTTTAGGAAGAATAGGGTTAGATCCTTGGAGATAAAACTCAGAAATAGTAAAGGAAATCCTGGTCAATATGGGTGGATCACTGATGGTGTCTCACACAGTGAAATTTGAAATCTCCAGTGTATTTCTTGTTAAATTGTGGTACATTTAAAATAGCTGAATTAGAATCACAAGTCTAATGTATTACTGAAGAGTAATAGTCAATAAGACCACATTAATGGTTTTAAAACAATCAATTAAATCAAACATGGAATTTAATCAACTGGAAAATCATACTGATATAACTTGGATATTTTTGTTGATATGAATTGAATTAATATTCATATATATTTAATCATTTTAATGGCAACAGATTCTAAATAAAGACATGCATACTATTTTTTCTAATAACTAGCAATTGACATTCATGCCAGTTACTTCATCATTTTCTTTTTCATTCCTCCATGTTTTTCTTTCTCTTCTCCTTCTTCTCTTTCTCTTATTCTCCTCTCTTCTTCTTTCTTTTCTTGGTTGTTCTACTTTTACCTTTCTTTTTAAAATTTTTCTACACTAAATCACCAAAATATTACTATTAGTATGACTGCTACAACCACCATCAGCATTACCATCATAATATTAACAGTAAAGAATCATCAGGTATTGTTTAAAGAGTGTCACTATTCTTTACTTCTTGCTTTTACTCTCAGAATATATTTGCTAAAGTGATTACTATTTGTTTTTAAGGAAACCACTAAGAGCTATGATATAATTAATGCTGATTCAGGTTACCTGAGATCAGGTCAAGTTTTGCATTTATGAATTTCTTCTTGCCTTTTATTATTAGTTCACCTGGGGAATTTCACATGCACTCACCAATTCCAATAGGAGACAGACTTTGCGAACATTGTAAAAGCTTGATTTTCTAAAGGAAATTATAAGCAAGGTGAAAAGACAGCCTTCAGAATGGGAGAAAATAATAGCAAATGAAGCAACTGACAAACTACTAATCACAAAAATATACAAGCAACTCCTACAGCTCAATTCCAGAAAAATAAATGACCCAATCAAAAAATGGGCCAAAGAACTAAATAGACATTTCTCCAAAGAAGACATACAGATGACTAACAAACACATGAAAAGATGCTCAACATCACTCATTATCAGAGAAATGCAAATCAAAACCACAATGAGGTACCATTTCACGCCAGTCAGAATGGCTGCAATCCAAAAGTCTACAAGCAATAAATGCTGGAGAGGATGTGGAGAAAAGGGAACCCTCTTACACTGTTGGTGGGAATGGAAACTAGTACAGCCACTATGGAGAACAGTGTGGAGAGTCCTTAAAAAACTGGAAATAGAACTGCCTTATGACTAGTTCTATTTCTATAACAGCAACCCCACTGCTGGGCATACACACTGAGGAAACCAGAATTGAAAGAGACACGTGTACCCCAATGTTCATTACAGCACTGTTTATAATAGCCAGGACATGGAAGCAACCTAGATGTCCATCAGCAGATGAATAGATAAGAAAGCAGTGATACATATACACAATGGAGTATTATTCAGCCATTAAAAAGAATACATTTGAATCAGTTCTAATGAGGTGGATGAAACTGTAGCCTATTATACAGAGTGAAGTAAGCCAGAAAGAAAAACACCAATACGGTGTATATATGCTAAGTCACTTCAGTCGTGTCCGACTTTGCGACCCCACAGATGGCAGCCCACCAGGCTCCCCCGTCCCTGGGATTCTCCAGGCAAGAACACTGGAGTGGGTTGCCATTTCCTTCTCCAATGCATGAAAGTGAAAAGTGAAAGTGAAGTCACTCAGTCGTGTCTGACTCTTAGCGACCCCATGGATTGCAGCCTAACAGGCTCCTCCGTCCATGGGATTTTCCAAGCAAGAGTACTGGAGTGGGGTGCCATTGCCTTCCCCTATACTAACACATACATATGGAATTTAGAAAGATGGTAACAATAACCCTGTATGTGAGACAGCAAAAGAGACACAGATGTATAGAACAGTCTTTTGGACTCTGTGGGAGAGGGAGATGATAGGATGATTTGGGAGAATGGCATTGAAACATGTATAAAATCATATACAAAACGAGTCGCCAGTCCAGGTTCAATGCACGATACTGGATGCTTGGGGCTGGTGCAATGGGACGACCCAGAGGGATGATACAGGGAGGGAGGAGGGAGGGGGGTTCAGGATGGGGAATACATGTATACCTGTGGCAGATTCATGTTGACATATGGCAAAACCAATACAATATTTTAAAGTTAAAAAATAAAATAAAAAAATAAGAAAAAATAATTTGGCTGAACATCTTAACGTTATGAAAGTGGTTGCCATACTAATGATGAAAGCATTTTATTTCTCACTTATGAAATATTTTTCATTGCTTTGTTGTTCTATTATAAGTTTATTTGAATGTGGCACTCTAATGTGTTAAAGGAAATTCTAAATCAAACTAAAATGCTTTAGCAAAACAAACATCTTTAAGGGATGAAAAATATGCAATTCTTTTACATGTAGAAAATAAGTTGCTTATCTTCAATTGTGATATGCTTCCTTATAGTTAACTGACTCAAAATGGTATAAGCAAATGATCCAAGACCCAATTTGGGAAGTAATGAAACTTGTCTGGGTTTACTTTTATTTAAAGTAGATTCCAAAGTAACTATATGCTTTGTATAAACTTGGTTTTGACTTTATATTACAAAGATTTCCTATCAAATTTCCAGGTGGGTAATTTATTTTTCATGCACAAGTAAGAATCACAACTTAAATACATCAGATAATAGACCTAGGGCCATTTTTAAAGTCAGATAATTGGTCTGCACTTACTGTGTGCTATATACTGAACAAAAAGATGAGTCACTTGGATGATTTATAGAAAGCCAGAAGGCACAAGGCTTATTGGTAACAATATTTAGTGGAGACACTAGGCTCTTAACTATTATGTTGTTAAAGGTGAACTGGCTCTTCTTATTTTTTCTATTTCATTTAAAATTTCAAAGCAATTTGAACTGTAAGAAAGTCATACCAATTTGCAGTCTAAAAGCCCTTACCCAGCTGCCCTCTGAGCCATATTTTAACATCTCCAGAAGTAGAGTGCTTGTTATATAATTTGTGTTTATCCACAGACATAAAATTAGAGATGTGTTTAACTATCCACATCTGCCCCACAAGAGTGGGAGAGTTAGGTGCTTAAACGATAATAATCTGATTTATTTAAAAGAGTAAATAAAAGGTATATATATATATATATATAACTAGTACTATTTACCTGTTTATCCATTTCTGACTACATGGAGGCTGTACTTGTCCAGAGAGGGAATCAAAGTTGAGAAAGTCTGATAATTAATATAATTAAGAAAATTATCTAATTATATCTATAATAAAGGAGAAGTATCTAACTCTCTGCAATTTCAAGAGAGAGAAGATAGGCTTATAAACTGAATCACATACCACCTGCAGCACTCTGGTGACCAAAACAGTACATCACTGAACATAGTAGTTACTCAGTTCACAGTTCACATCTGTTGACTGAGTGCAGACGAGGCAAGTGCATACTTCTTGGTCAAATGGTAGTCTTGAAACTTGAACAAATGGAATAATTTAAACCTATTTACCTCATTCCTAATATTGGCTGAAGATGTCTATAGGGGATTATTATTGGGGATATTAACATAGGACAGAACACTTAGAATAGTTACTTAGAAACAGTTCCTTTCCTCATTAGGGTTTCATTAAAAAAAATGAATTTCTTATTTGTTAATGAGCACTTATGAGCATTTTGAAATATTTTTGTAATGAGCTAGAATATAGAATGCTCTAAGATGCTTTACAATAGAATTCAGAATATTCTAAAAGCATCACTGTTACCTTATTTTTAGGATTGCTTCATTTTCTTATTTTGTTTTCAAATAATTTAATAAGGAAAAAAGATAAAAACTTTATAAAAAGAGACTTCTCATTTCCTAGCACTTAAAGAGGTGAGATGACATATATTATCTTATAAATTCGATCACATTTCTGGTTGTTTACTTTTTAGGAAAAAAAAGTAATTCTCTTTGAGATATTTTTCTCACTATTTTTTTTTTTTTTTTTAAATTTTTTTTTTTTTTTAATTTTATTTTATTTTTAAACTTTACATAATTGTATTAGTTTTGACAAATATCAAAATGAATCCACCACAGGTATACATGTGTTCCCCATCCTGAACCCTCCTCCCTCCTCCCTCCCCATACCATCCCTCTGGGTCGTTTTGTATCCAAAATCCTAATTAGGAAATGCATGTTTATTTATTTATTTATTTTTCTGGAGCCATGTGGCAATCCAGATTATATCTTTTAGACTTTGTTTAATCCGAAATATTATTTAATTGGTTTTATGGAAAAAAGACGCATTTGTGCAATTGTAAATGGGATAATAAGAAAAAGAAAGTACTAAAAATATTTCTGGCATAGTAAATAATGGGCTTATCAACAGCATGAGTTATTTCTTCCAGCATAGACCATAACAAAACTTTTATATAGAAATACCCATATGTAGTAGATATTCTTTAAATTGTTATTCATCAGTTCTAGAAGAAATGCATTTTCTAGAGTAGCCAGAACTCTTGTAAATTCCAGACAGAAAGGATAAAAATACCTGTGAGGAAATGACTCTGGCAGAGGAAAATTATATCATTGTAAAGAAATAAAAAATATAAAAGGGCAGATTTAGAAATACATCATCATGGGAATGTAATTTAAATTTTAAACACAAGTATCTGTGTTTATCCTTTCAATATCCAAATTCATTGCCATCACAGAGAAAAGATGAGGTGCCAAAACACAACTTTCCATGGTTGTCAGTGGTTTAATGGTCCTTATTAACAGTAACTTTCGATCTTTGGATTCAAGACTCACATTTGTCAGTCAGAGGAAGGTTTTTCTGAGGTAAACAAAAAACAGCAGATGGAATATGAAAATCATTCTTAGGAAGTGAAAAAATCACTTACTCCTAGAAAGGGGAGATAAAGAGACAGCTTTGACTCATTCCATTATTGTTGTGTAAACTCAGTCATGTCTGATTCTTTGTGACCTTTTGGACTGTAGCCCACCAGCCTCCTCTTGTCCATGGGTTTGTGAAGCAACAATACTGGAGTGGATTGCCATTTCCTCCTCTAGGGGATCTTCCTGACCCAGGAATCAAAACTGCCTCTGTCATGGCTCTTGCACTGCACACATATTCTTTACCTAATGAGCCACCAGGGAAGACCATGAGTGCTAAGTTGCTTTAGCTGTGTCTGAATATTTGTGACCCTGTGGACTATAGACCGCCAGGTTCCTCTGTCCATAGGATTCTTCAGGCAAGTATACTGGAGTGGGTTGCCCAAACTGTACTAAATTATTCCTTGAAAATAGTTAAAATATATATTTTAAGCACCATGATTGATAGAGAAATTTATCAGTAAGCAAAGAAATACAGTCCCTCTCTCACAAATGTTACCAAAGATTGGATATTTAAAACAATCACACTAAACACAAGTTATAACAAGTGTGTTCTGTGTTTTGAAAAGAAAAACACAATATGCCAAAGAATGTGTATTTGCATAGAGGGAAGCAACTTCAGTGGAACATATGGGAAAACTCCTATGAGAATGTAATATTCAAGTTGACTCTTAGGAGCAAGTAGGAGTTTTTCACAAAAACAGCATGGGTGTAAGTAAAAGTCCTGCTGCTGCTGCTGCTAAGTCGCTTCAGTCGTGTCCGACTCTGTTCGACCCCATAGACGGCAGCCCACCAGGCTCCCCCGTTCCTGGGATTCTCCAGGCAAGAACACTGGAGTGGGTTGCCATTTCCTTCTCCAATGCATGAAAGTGAAAAGTGAAAGTGAAGTCGCTCAGTTGTGTCCGACTCCTAGTGATCCCATGGACTGCAGCCTACCAGGCTCCTTCGTCCATGGGATTTTCCAGGCAAGAGTACTGGAGTGGGTTGCCATTGCCTTCTCCAGAAAAAGTCCTAGAGAGATAAAAATTGGTAAGACTCTTGGTTTTTGACTCTCTCCTTTCCCCCGCTTCATGTGTTGGCAGCTAAGTTAATCAAAATGTTTCAGTTCATTAAAAATTGTTATTAGGTTCCTTGCAAAGCTCCTCTCTTGTTTTTGATTTATTCCTCTACTTGGATTCCCAACTCCAAATCTCCTGATTATATGCAGATATTCTAATGGGTTTAATGTTCCCTCTTTTGCTTATGTATTTTATTTTAAAGCATGCATTGATGCTGTATAAACATATCTTACCAATTCATATAAATTATTTTTATTTTATATTGCGTCATTGTTTTACTTTTTCCCACTTGCTAGTTTATGATACCTGCTGCTTTGTGAAATTGTAATCTGATATTCCTAAATTCTCATGGAATATGATGATATAATCTACTTTTGCTTTTGCTTTCCTCAGTGATATGTTGATTGTTTTTCAGTTCAGTTCAGTTCAGTCGCTGAGTCCTGTCCGACTCTTTGCGACCCCATGAATCGTAGCACGCCAGGCCTCCCTGTCCATCACCAACTCCCGGAGTTCACACAGACTCACGTCCATCAAGTCAGTGATGCCACCCAGCCATCTCATCCTCTGTCATCCCCTTCTCCTCCTGCCCCCAATCCCTCCCAGCATCAGAGTCTTTTCCAATGAGTCAACTCTTCGCATGAGGTGGCCAAAGTATTGGAGTTTCAGCTTTAGCATCATTCCTTCCAAAGAACTCCCAGGGCTGATCTCCTTCAGAATGGACTGGTTGGATCTCCTTGCTGTCCAAGGGACTCTCAAGAGTTTTCTCCAACATCACAGTTCAAAAGCATCAATTCTTCGGTGCTCAGCCTTCTTCACAGTCCAACTCTCACATCCATACATGACCACAGGAAAAACCGTAGCCTTGACTAGACCAACCTTTGTTGGCAAAGTAATGTCTCTGCTTTTGAATATGCTATCTAGTTTGGTCATAACTTTCCTTCCAAGGAGTAAGCGTCTTTTAATTTCTTGGCTGCAGTCACCATCTGCAGTGATTTTGGAACCCCAAAAAATAAAGTCTGACACTGTTTCCACTGTTTCCCCATCTATTTCCCATGAAGTGATGGGACCAGATGCCATGATCTTCGTTTTCTGAATGTTGAGCTTTAAGCCAACTTTTTCACTCTCCTCTTTCACTTTCATGAAGAGGCTTTTTAGTTCCTCTTCACTTTCTGGCATAAGGGTGGTGTCATTTGCATATCTGAGGTTATTGATATTTCTCCCAGCAATCTTGATTCCAGCTTGTGTTTCTTCCAGTCCAGCGTTTCTCGTGATATACTAAAGTTCTTCACTCATTGCTTCCTAATATTCTATGCTGCATAGAAGATTACCACAAGTATTATAGCAATAAAAATTTATTCTCTTGCAGTTTCTATAGATCAAAAGTCAAGGGACCACAAGACTGGATTCTCCACTCAGGGTCTCACTAGGATAAAGTCAAAATGTTGACCAGGGCTTCAAGTCTTATCTGGGATTCCAGGTTCTTTTTCATTCTTATTGGTTGTTGGAAGAATTCACTCACTTATGGTGTTACAACTGAAATTAAAAATTCTTACTGTCTACAAACCAGGCTTCTAGAAGCAGCTCCTAGGTGCTTTGTCTTTACAACAACGGTTCATAACATGCATCTTTGCTTTTGTTCAGCCAGCTGTCATGAATTTCTCTGGCTTCCTCTTCTTGCTGAAGGAAAACTCCCCTTTTAGAAGGCTCATGTGATTAAGTCACCTGGGTAAGGTTCCCATTTTAAGATCACCTGTGCCAGGTAACATCATGTTGTGAAGGTAGTTACTCAAACTAATTCGTAGTTCTGGGAGTTATGCAGGCATGTACACTGGTGGGACGGGGTGAGAAATCTTGGGAACCATCTTAGAATTCTGCCTATCAGTGACCCCATGGGAGAATTCTTTTGTATATAGGACTAATAGAGAATTGCAGGATCAGATGGTATGTGAGCTCCAGATTAAGAGCTGTATAGGTTTGAGGATGACCATTGTGACTGGAGGATAGTGATCAAACAGAAAAACATAAAAGACTAGGCTGGAAAGGGAAGCAGGTAACAAATGTCCTAACACATTTTATGATTACATTAAAGACTTCAGTAATCACTTTCAAAAATGTGTAAATGAATTCGTCTTAGTTCATCCTATAATTCATGCAGTTATGCATTTATTCTACTATCACATTTCTGGTGCACCATAGTGTATAAAGGCAAATGGTGTTTTTTCTTTTTCCCCTAGTGCCTATTTATTTATTTACAATTTAATATCGACAGGTGTAATGCATGCCACATTTCATTGACTTTTCTTTCTTATTTTTCTTTTCTCTGATAACTCCTGACAAAATAAACAATAAGGACATGTTTGATTGACTGTACTAAAATCTATTTCTTCCTTTTTCCTATCCAGCTGTTTCTATTTCCCATTTTTGTGCCCTCATAAATAGAAGGGCAGGATATGGTGAGTAAACAACAGCAGCCACTTAGCTAACAGAGGTTGGAAAAGTGACCAAAATATCTACATTTTAATTTGTCTTTCTGTCAAATTCTGTTACAGCATAAGGAACAGCAAGCCAAAAAAAAAAAAAAAAGGGGGGGGTGGTGAATTGCTCAATAACTTGTGAATATCTAGTCTAATAGTGCAATCATGATTGTATATTTGTGTCTGTATAATTTGCTTTGTATTTTGCTTGTAAAATAGGAAATAAAACAGTGGATAACTTAATTTGTAAACAGATTCAGTTCAGTTCAGTTCAGTCACTCAGTTATGTCTGACTCTGCGATCCCATGTACCACAGCATGCCAGGCCTTCCTGTCCATCACCAACTCCCGGAGCCTACTCAAACTCATGTCCATTGAGTCAGTGATGCCATCCAACCATCTTATCCACTGTCGTCCCCTTCTCCTCCTGCCTTTAATCTTTCCCAGGATCAGGGTCTTTTCAAATGAGTTAGCTCTTCTTGTCAGGTTGACAAAGTATTGGAGTTTCAGCTTCAACATCAGTCCTTCCAATGGATACTCAGGATTGATCTCCTTTAGGATGAACTGGTTGGATCTCCTGGCAGTCCAAGGGACTCTCAAGAATCTTCTCCAACACCACAGTTCAAAAGCATCAGTTCTTCAGTGCTCAGCTTTCTTTACAGTTCAACTCTCACATCCATACATGACAACTGGAAAAACCACAGCCTTGATTAGATGGATCTTTGTTGGCAAAGTAATGTCTCTGCTTTTGAATATGTTGTCTAGATTGGTCATTACCTTCCTTCCAAGGAGTAAGCATCTTTTAATTTCATGGTTGCAGTCACCATCTGCAGTGATTTTGGAGCCCCCAAAAATAAAGTCTGACTCTGTTTCCACTGTTTCTCCATCTATTTGCCATTGAAGAGATGGGGTCGGATGCCATGATCTTCATTTTCTGAATGTTGAGCTTTAAGCCAACTTTTTCACTCTCCTCTTTCACTTTCATGAAGAGGCTTTTTAGTTCCTCTTCACTTTCTGCCATAGAGATGGTGTCATCTGCATATCTGAGGTTATTGATATTGCTCCCAGTAATCTTGATTCCAGCTTGTGCTTCTTCCAGTCCAGTGTTTCTCATAATACACACTGTATATAATTTAAATAAGCAGGGTGACTGTATACAGCCTTGATGTACTCTTTTTCCTATTTGGAACCAGTCCATTGTTCCATGTCCAGTTCTAACTGTTGCTTCCTGACCGGCATACAGGTTTCTCAAGAGGCAGGTCAAATGGTCTAGTATTCCCATCTCTTGAAGAATTTCCCACAGTTTATTGTGATCCACACATTCAGTGGCTTTGGCATAGTCAATAAAGCAGAAATAGATGTTTTTCCAGAACTCTCTTGCTTTTTCATTGATCCAGCATATGTTGGCAATTTGATCTCTGGAAACATAACACAATTTACTTATACATTTCTAAAATTCACATGAAGACCAAGGAAATACTGCCCATAAATGTTTAAGCAGAGAGTTTTGCAGAAATATATTTTATAGGTGTTAAATCATTTTTGGAACATAAGTCTATATTTAAAAACATTAAGTTATTCTCTGCTTTACATGAGTTACGAAATTAAAGAATACTTAAAAAGAAACTGATCCTTATTCTAACCCTGACTTCATCTCCCAAATTAGCTGTTCCTGTGTTCCTCATATACTATGTCATCTGACCTGTGTGTTGAGACAGGTGACATATTAGTAACATCTGCTTAATCAATGAATAATAGACTGAAACTCTGGTATGAAGCTCTTTGTTGCCCCCCCACCCTTTTTTTTTTTTTTTGGTCTGCACTACAGGACATGCAGGATCTTAGTTCCTCAACCAGGGATGAACCCGTGCCCCTGCAGTGGAATCCTGGAGTCCTAACCAACAGACTGCCAGGGAATTCCCCTCCTTATTTCTTAAACACAGCTAGTGATAATAAAGGCTTTGTATCTTCATTTTCCCCAGGCATCTTATTTGAAAATTTCCAAATTAACATAAATGTATTAATAAAAAAAATTATTGGCTAGTTTCTTGTGCAGGGCTTAGCTGAGCTGGAGAGAACTGAGCTGCCAAATATTGGAATAAATTAGACAACTTGCTGAAATGAAAATATCGCTCAAGGATTCTTTAATCATTGAATGTGATAACATAAGCAATAGCCTAAACTGGAGAGCGTGTTAAGTCCATTCTTCCCCATCCATGTTTGCTGCAGCATGGCTGTAGTCACAGTTTAACTGGATTAGCACACACAGAAAGAATATGGGCTTCCTCTTGAAATGGAGCAGGACTCCATGGTCCTTCCCCATGTCCCCTCCCATGTCCTCTGCCTGTCTTTTGTCTGCGGAAAAGTTTAGCCAAAGAATACGTTGAATTGGACAAATAAGAACATGCAGAAACAGAGGAAAACAGTCAAAGAGACCAAATAATAAAGTTTAGTCATTAAGTATAGCCAAGAACCTTTAGTTCCCTCTCAAGAGCTGTAGATAACATTCTGAACGATACCCTGTGTACAATCTTGTAGATACTGAAAACCCCAACAGGTGGAAAGAGTTAACTACATGATGAGCAGACTATAGCCATGATATAAGCTGCCACAATTCCAAGAACTGGCCAAGAAATGGAACACACTGATCTTGGAATCAAAGATTAACTGTACCTAATGCTGTATCATGGAAAAAGGAAGAGACATCCAGAAAAACATCTATTTCTTCTTTATTAACTATGCCAAAGCCTTTGACTGTGTGGATCACAATAAACTGTGGAAAATTCTGAAAGAGATGGGAGTACCAGACCAATGACCTACCATTTGAGAAACCTATATGCAGGTCAGGAAGCAACAGTTAGAACTGGACATGGAACAACAGACTGAATCCAAATAGGAAAAGGAGTACGTCAAGGCTGTATATTGTCACCCTGCTTATTTAAATTATATGTAGAGTACATCATGAGAAATACTGGGCTGGAAGAAGCACAAACTGGAATTAAGACTTTTGGGAGAAATATCAATAACCTCAGATATGCAAATGACACCACCTTTATAGCAGAAAGTGAAGAGGAACTAAAAAGCCTCTTCATGGAAGTGAAAGAGGAGAGTGAAAAAGTTGGCTTAAAGCTCAACATTCAGAAAACAAAGATCATGGCATCTGGTCCCATCACTTAATGGGAAATAGATGGGGAAACAGTGGAAACAGTGTCAGACTTTATTTTTTGGGGCTCCAGAATCACCTCAGATGGTGATTGCAGCCATGAAATTAAAAGACGCTTACTGCTTGGAAGGAAAGTTATGATCAACCTAGATAGCATATTGAAAAGCAGAAACATTTACTTTGCCAACAAAGGTCTGTCTAATCAAGGCTATGGTTTTTCCAGTGGTCATGTATGGATGTGAGAGTTGGTCTGTGAAGAAAGCTGAGCATCAAAGAATTGATGCTTTTGAACTGTGGTGTTGGAGAAGATTCTTGAGAGTCCCTTGGACTGCAAGGAGATCCAACCAGTTCATTCTAAGGGAAATCAGTCCTGGGTGTTCTTTGGAAGGACCAATGCTAGAGCTGAAACTCCAGTACTTTGGCCACTTCATGCGAAGAGTTGACTCATTGGAAAAGACTCTGATGCTGGGAGGGATTGGGGGCAGGAGGAGAAGGGGATGACAGAGGATGAGATGGCTTTATGGCATCATCGACTCAATGGACATGAGTTTGAGTGAATTCCGGGAGTTACTGATGGACAGGGAGGCCTGTCGTGCTGTGATTCATGGGGTTGCAGAGAGTCGAACACGACTGAGCGACTGAAGTGAACTGAACTCCTTTGTCACTGATGTCCTGGATATAATATTTTGTTTTGTTTTTTCAGTCACTGAGTCATCTCTTTTTGTGACCCCATGAACTGCAGCACACCAGACTTCCATATACTATTTAGTGTTGGCAAATTTCAGGGTTTCATATCTCTCTTTTGTTGAAATGTTTTGTCTTTATATCCATACACAAACTATTTTACCTTACTTTAAGCACACAAATCAGCAAATTTCTGTTAGCCTTATCTTAACACATAAATATACTCAAGTATAAAATGGGCTTTCCAGGTTGTGTTAGTAGTAAAGAATCCACCTGACAATGCAGGAGACTTAAAGAGACATGGGTTCAATCCCTGGGTTGGGATGGGTCTGAGGAGGACCCAGAAACCCACTCCAGTGTTCTTGCATACAGAATGCCATGGACAGAGGAGCTGGTGGGCTACAGTCCATAGGGTTGCAGAGTTGGATAAGAGTGAAGCAACCTAGCACGCATGCATGTAACTGTAAAATAAGACTAGGTTATTATCAAATAACTGGTTTAAATGTGTTAAAATCTGTAAAAGTATTATATTGGCAATATTTTACATAATATATAATAATTACACAGCATATATTAATACATTAAGATATAATGCTCAACTTATTCATCTTCCTTATATAATTTTTATACAATTCCCTGAAATCGTGAAGCATTTAAAATATATTAAAGCATTCAATAATAAATTTCTATCTATATTGAGATTTTATGAAAAAATCCTTAATTTAGTATACTGTTTTTCATCATTCAGTAAAAAAATTACTGGTAAAAATTATTCATGAAAAATAGCTTGGAGGAATAATATTATCATTTTCTTTGGCCATTATCTAATTTCAAACACCATTTATGGGATTAGTAACTAGTTAGAAAAAAGTTTTTGCTTGACAGTTTCTTGTAGCAGGCATTCAGAATTTGCTTCCTAGGTTTATAAATATTTTATAAATTGTGGCACCAGTAAGTCTGATTATAATGCACACCAAAAGATACAAAGAAGAAAATCATATCTTTCTGGATAAAATATATCCCCTTTTAAATATCATAAATGACATTATTTCAATCAAAAAAAAATTCAGTCTTATTGGAATAATACATAGCATAGCCTGGGCCAAAGTCTGAAAACTTTTGAAAATATTTAAAGTAACATGATATGAATGTCTGGGTAACATTGGAATGCTTTTGCTCCAAAAACAATTTTTGAAAAACATAGTTATCTTAAGATTAAAAATCTCTTATCAGTGCAATAGTTTTACTTAGAAAGGGAAATAAAATATATAAAATAGTTGCAAAATATAAATCAAGAGGTGATTCTTTTATGAAAATAAAATTGTATATATTAGGTTACTTTCAAATGCCTATATTCAGAGAAGGAACACTAAGAAAATTTTTTTCTAATTTAGCATGTAGATGTCATTTAACTCTTTAATATTGAAATTATGAGAATTTCTTGCCTTTCATATGTAAGTATTGACTTTACGCTCTATCTATTATGATATATGATTGAGTTGATTGAAGTTGTTATCTGAGAATGATTATAATTTTAAAAACATGTTCCTAGCCACACTCTATTGCCTTTTAAAAGATATAAAATTAGACACACATAAAGAAGTGTCAGGAATAAACAACCCAGGGGTGGTGTAGAAAGCCACCAATGAAGCATTAGGCATTGTAATTATTTCTGGGCTACAGAAATAAAGAAGCCTAGATTTGAGTAACAGTTATGCATAGAACTGTGCATTTTGTAATTTATGCTAATGAAATTCTAATTACAATAAAATGATACTTCCAAATATTGTCAAAGAGAATGCACTTTACTTAAATTGTCGGTAAGCTCCTCAGACATGTGAGTGGCATGAGTTACCTTTAGATAAGTTATAAGGAGCAAGATCCTTACATGGACACACCTGTTTGCCTATTTGAGTAAGATTGTATGGACCTAATCAGGCTGATGGAGGAAGTGAAATCACCGAGATTCAGCTTTTGTCTAGGAGCTTGAAAAGAATTACAAATATCTCCATTTCAACACTGAGAGACTTCTCCATTAGAAAACTGCTCATGAATTTTAAGTCAGATGTACATCCCTGAGAATTATGAGTTGGAAATTTTCATAAAGATCCTCTAGTTTCAAGTTAAGTTTTCACAGATGAAAATGAATGTTTACAGAGTTTAGGGCTTGTCACAACTGATGCATGATGATCCATCAAGTAAGTGTGATGAGATTTATGTAGCTAATGAAGCTGCAAATCATTCTCAGAATTGAAATTTCTCCATTCCCTCTATATGAATTTTGCTCTGACATAATATCAATCAAAATAATAATATTGTGTGGATTTTACATCACCTCCAAGGACTGTGGATGATAAAGATATAAATGGATACTTTTTATTCTTGTTATTTTTTCAAGATTACTAGAATGAAGCAATGGAGTTGGGATAAATACTGAAATGAAGGGAATAGCTTCTTTGATTGTCTTCTGAAATTTAAAGTTCTCTTTATGGATTACAGAATATGTTTTCCAGTGAATTATTTTTCTTTGGGCTATTCAAGAATTTGCAAAATAAAGTGATTGTAGGGATTAATTTGCATATTAGGTTAGGTTACATGACTTCCAGACGCTTTTCCAAATCACAGTATGTTCCTTTCACGAGTACATTTACTTAATAGGTCTTTCTTTTAATACATGGTGGTATAATCACCTAACCGTAAGTTTGGCCTTGGAGTAAAAAATGAAGCAGGTAAAAAGTTGACAGAGTTTTGCCAAAAGAACACACTGGTCATAAAAAAACACCCTCTTCCAACAACACAAGAGAAGACTCTACACATGGACATCACCAGGTGGTCAATACCAAAATCAGATTGCTTATATTCTTTGTAGACAAAGATGAAGAAGCTCTATACAGTCAGCAGAAATAAGACTGGGAGCTGACTGTGGCTCAGATCATTAACACCTTATTGCAAAATTCAGACTTAAATTAAAGAAAGTAGGGAAAACCACTAGACCATTCAGGTATGACCTAAATCAAAGCCTTTACAATTATACAGTGGAAGTCAGAAATAGATTCAAGGGATTAGATCAGGTAGATAGAGTGCCTGAAGAACAATGCATGGAGGTTCATAACATTGTACAGGAGGCAGTGATCCAAACATCCCCAAGAAAAAGAAATGCAAAAAAGCAAAATGGTTGTCTGAGGAGGCCTTACAAATAGCTAAGAAAAGAAGAGAAGTGAAAAGCAAAAGAGAAAAGGAAAGATATACCCATCTGAATGCAGAGTTCCAAAGAATAGCAAGAAGAGATAAGAAAGTGTTCCTAAGTGATCAATGCAAAGAAATAGAGGAAAACAATAGAATAGGAAAGACTAGAGATTTCTTCAAGAACATTAGAGATACCAAGGGAACATTTCATGCAAAGATGTGCACACTAAAGGACAGAAATGGTATGGACTTAACAGAAGCAGAAGATATTTAGAAGAGGTGGCAAGAACATGTGGAAGAAGTATACAAAAAAGATCTTAATGACCCAGATAATCACAATGGTGTGCTTACTCCCCTAGAGCCAGGCATCTTTGAGTTCAAAGTCAAGTGGGCCTTCAGTTCAATTTAGTTCAGTTGCTCAGTCGTGTCCAACTCTTTGCGACCCCATGAATCGCAGCACGCCAGGCCTCCCCGTCCATCACCAACTCCCGGAGTTCACTCAGACTCACGTCCATTGAGTCAGTGATGCCATCCAGCCATCTCATCCTCTGTCGTTCCTTTCTCCTCCTGCCCCCAATCTCTCTCATCATCAGTCTTTTCCGGTGAGCCTTAGGAAGCATCAATATGAACAAAGATAGTGGAAATAATGGAATTCCAGTTGAGCTATTTCAAATCCTAGATAATGATGTTGTGAAAGTGCTGCACTCAATACGCCAACAAATTTGGAAAACTCAGCAGTGGCCACAGGACTGGAAAAGGTCAGTTTTTTATGCAATCCCAAAGGAATGAAACGCCAAAGAATGCTCAAACTACCACACAATTGCACTTATTTCACATGCTAGCAAAGTAATGATCAAAATTCTCCAAGCTAGATTTCAAAGTTACATGAACTGAGAATTGCCAGATGTTCAAACTGGATTTTGAAAAGGTAGAGGAACCAGAGATCAAACTACCAACATCCATTAGATCATAGAAAAAAACAAGAGAATTTCAGAAAAACATCTGCTTCATTGACTATGCTAAAGCCTTTGACTCTGTGAATCACAACAAATTGTGGAAAATTCTTAAAGAGGTGGGAGTACCAGACAACTTTACCCGACCCTGCAAAACCTGTATGCAGGTCAAAATGCAGCAATTAGAACTGGATATGAAACAACTGTTTCAAAATTGGGAAAGAAGTACATCAAGGCTGTATATTGTCACCCTGCTTATGTAACTTATATGCAGAGTACATCACATGAAATGCCAGGCTGCATGAAGCACAAGTTGGAATCAAGATTGCTGAGAGGAATATCAAAAACCTCAGATATGCAAATGACATCACCTTTATGGAAGAAAGTGAAGAGGAATTAAAGAGCCTCTTGATGAAGGTGAAAGAGGAAGGTGAAAATGCTGGCTTAAAACTCAACATTGAAAAAATGAAAATCAGGGCCTCTGGTCCCATCACTCCATGGCAAATAGATGGGGAAAGAATGGAAAGAAAGACAGACTTTTTTTTCTTGGGCTCCAGAATCACTGCAGATGGTGACTGCAGCCATGAAATTAAAAGATACCTGCTCCTTGGGGGGGAAAAAAAAAAAAAACTATGACAAACATGATGTATTAAAAAGCAGAGACATTACTTTGCTGCCAAAGGTCTGTATAGTCAAAGCTATGACGTTTCCAGTAGTCATGTATAGATGTTAGGATTGGACCATAAATGAAGGCAGAGTGCCAAAGAATTGATGCTTTTGAATTGTGATGTTGGAGAAGACTTGAGAGTCCAGTGGACTGCAAGGAGATCAAACCAGTTAATCCTGAAGGAAATCTATCCTGAATACTCATTGGAATGACTGATGCTGAAACTGTAATACTTTGGCTACCTGATGCAAAGTGCCAATCCATTAGAAAAGACCCTGGGAAAGATTGAAGGAAGGAAGAGATGGGGACAACAGAGGATGAGATCATTGGATGGCTTCACCAAATCAATGGACATGAGTTTAACCAAGCTCCAGGAGATAGTGAAGTATAGGGAAGTCTGCCATGCTACATTCCATGGGGTTGCAGAGTAGGACATGACTGAGCCACCGAATGACAACAAATAATCAACTAACTTACCATTCTACTGCATTACTACAAAATAATTGCTATTCTTTAACATAGTACACAGATGAATCAAATTGTGGCATATAGTTAATTATAGGCTTTCTTATCTTTTGTTCAAGTGTTTCTATCGAATATATGTGTGTGTGTGTGTGTATATATATATAGATAGATAGATAGATAGATAGATAGATAACTGTCTAACTCTATATATGTGATGTGTGCCAAGTTGCTTCAGTCATGTATAGCTCTTTGAAGCCCCATGGTCTGTAGGATCCTATGAATCTGCCAGGCTCCTCCGTCCATGGGATTCTCCAAGCAAGAATACTGGAGTGGGTTGCCATTCCTCCCTCCAGGTGATCTTCCTGACCCAGGGATCCAACCCATGTCTCCTACATCTCCTGCATTGGCAGGCAGGTTTTACCACCACTAGCACCACCTGGGAAGTCCAAAACTATAAATATGTATGAATATCTGTATATACACAGATATACACATATGCGCACACACACACACACACACACACACACACACGAGTGTATAAACAGCCTTCCCAGATGGCGCTAGTGATAAAGCACATGCTTACCAATGCAGGAGATTTAGGAGACATGGGTTCGATCCTTGGGTCAGGAAGATCCCCTGAAGCAGGGCATGGCAACCCACTCCAGTATTCTTACCTGCAGAATCCCATGGACAGAGGATCCTGGTGGGCTACAGTCCATAGGGTCACAAGACATGGGGTGATAATACAGTCCATAGGTTCGCAAGTCATATACACAACTGAAGCAACTTAGAATGCATACACTCGTGTATGTAGATACATACTACAAATATAGAAGTCAATTTGATTGGACTTTTGGTTTAATATATAATCAAATAGTAGTAAATACAAATTGTATGCCTAGCAGAAATTAGGTTCATAAAATAAAATTTGCTTTTCTGAGGACAAAGCTACTTTTTTCTCCAGCAGAAATCTTCAGACTATGTAAATATTTCACCTTACCTATTGGACATTCCATCATGCTTAATGTTTCAGATAAATATTTAACTGAGATTTAATTGGATGCTTGTAAAGTATTATTGCTAATTGAAAATGGTTCTTGAAGTTGTTAATTTGAAAGACTGCTGATTTTTCTGATTAAAAATCTATCTCTGTGTAGACATAAAATCATATAATAAATTGTCTTATGTTTTCACCATCAGCCTATGCTTTTAGTTAAATAAAAGCACATATATTACAATAAAGGTTGACATCGACTCATATTTTCATCATTATTTGAAAAAATTTCAAATAAACATTTAGCATTCAACTCTTAAACACTTCAAGTTGCATTGTAGCATTGTATACTTAAATATTTATATTTATAATAATAAATAGAAGGCAGCTTAACAGCAGTTTTTATTTCCAGTTTTACAGGGACAAAAAATAAATCAGTGAAAAGAACTTTCAATAGTGAGGTTAGATATTTCTTATAGGATCTGTCATAACAAGTAACCAGGGGCAAGGAAAGTAGTTTCTTTCAGTATAGCACAAAGATTACAAAGTACAGCCTGTAGGACAAATTCAGCCTTCTGCCTGTTTTTGTGTGGCCTATTAACTTAGAAATATATTGACATTTTTCAAGTGTAGGGAATTTTTTTAAATACTGTTACAGTGACTGTATGCAGCTAGCAAAATCTAAAATATTTACTCTGTGTTCCTACACAGAAAAAAAATTTGCTAACTCCTGATTAGTGAGTTGGTTCAAGGCCAGCCACCTTATTAAGTGTGTGAAGAGTTACAGAAAACCCTGTTTTTGCTTTTACCCCCATATTCATCTGTACTATGGGGATAGTAATAGTTTCTACCTCATAGGGCCATTGTGAATACAGATAGTATGTTTCTTCAAATGTAATAAAATCGATAAACATTGACCCTCGATAAACGTTTGTGGCAATATAATTTATAAAATAAGACACTTGAGCTTTAATGAGAGCAATAGTAATCTTCTAATTTTACAAAAATAGTAATCTTCAAATATTTATAAGATGCTTAAACAATATATAGCGTACTTGGTAAAAGTATGAATAAAATTAATAAAAGAAAATTAACTTCTCTTGTGTGTGTATACTTTTTTAGTATTAGCTCCTATATGCTAGACATGTGCAAATTATGTTCTTTCTAATATATTGACTAGTTCTCAAAATAACTGAAAAGATTATATGAGACCTAATTCCCTGGAAGTCTCTTGAGAAAAGGTTTATATGTGGAAGGATGTTACTGAAAAATGCTCTCAACAACAACAGATGAAAGAATATCAGCAACAAGATCCTGTTGAGAAAAAGGTTGAACTGTGATTCCACTGAAAACAAGACTTCTGCAAAATAGTTGTGAAGCAAGAACTGAAACTCAAATATGTTCAGAATTGAAACAAAGGGAACAGACTGTTTTATACCCACATGAATTAGTTTTCAAATGGGTGTTACTTTGGTGTAGGCAGTTTCCTTTGATTGAGGACAATTCCTTGAGAGAAAGACAATTTTGTTGTTCAGTCACCTAGTCGTGTCTGAATCTTCATGACCCCATGGATTGCAGCACACCAGGCTTCCCTGTCCTTCACTATCTCCCGGAGTTTGCCCAAGATCGTGTCCATTGAGTCAGTGATGCTGTCCAGCCATCTTATACTCCGTCACCCTCTTCTCCTTCTGCCTTCAATCTTTCCCAGCACTGGGGTCTTTTCAAATAAGTCAGCTCTTTGCATCAGGTGGTCAAAGTGTTGGAGCTTCAGCTTCAGCATCAGTCCTTCCAATGACTGGTTTGATCTCTTTGCTGTCTAAGGGACTCTCAAGAGTCTTCTCCAAAATCACAGTTTGAAAGCATCAATTCTTTGATGCTCTGCCTTCTTTACAGCCCAGCTCTCACAACTGTACATGACTATTGGAAAAATCATAGCCTCAACAACATAGACCTTTGTCGGCAAAGTGATGTCTCTGCTTTTTAATACACTGTCTAGGTTTGTCATAGCATTCCTGCCAAGAAGCAATCATCTCCTAATTTCATGGCTGCAGTCACCCTCTGCAGTGATTTTACAGCCTAAGAAGAAGAAATCTATCATTCTTTCCACATTTTCTCCTTCTATTTGCCATGAAATGATGGGGCTGAATGCCAAGATCTTAGTTTTTTAATAATTTGTTTTCAGCCAGGTTTTTCACTTTCCTCTTTCACTCTCATCAAGAGGTTCTTTGGTTTCTCTTTGCTTCTGCCAGGCAACCTCATCTGCATGTCTGAGGTTGTTGATATTTCTCCTGGCAATCTATATTCCAGCTTGTAACTCATCCAGCCTGGAACTTATATGTGCCGTCCATATAAGTTAAATAAACAGGATGGCAACAAGCATCCTTTACATACTCATTTCTCAATCCTGAACCAGTCAGTTTTTCCATACAGGGTTCTATCAGTTGTTTCTTGGCTGGCATACAGTTTTCTAAGGAGACAAGTAAGATGGTCTGGTATTTTCATCTCTTTAATAATTTCCCACAGTTTGTTATGATCCGCACAGTCATATTCAAACAAGACAACTTTAGCTGGCAACATCCCTAGAAAATGGCATCTTCCCTGATCCTTGCAGTTCAAAGGGTTACAAAGAATCTGATATGACTTATTGACTGAAAAACAACCCTGATCCTTAAAGGAAAATTTGTGTGACGTACCACAGCAGTTGCTACAGGGTAACCTTTCTGCAACTCCACTTCACATAAATTGGCCTTAGATAACAGATCCTCCAAGATTCTGATTTATCATTACTGGAAAAAATGTGTAATGGGAAGAATAGTGAGACAAACTACCCTAAACCTAACAGCTAGGAGTAAATATATGTGATACTTATTATCTTCCTCCTGGATTACCATTTCAGATTCTTCTCAAAATCAACACCTTGGCTGGTGTAGGTAACTTTTGTGGGGAGTTGACCTAGATCCTTATTCCTCAGAGATTTGAGCCTTTCACAGGCTTTGGCTAATGTTCATTAATGATTAGTACCGAGTAGTGAAATACAATGGAGAAGGCAATGGCACCCCACTCCAGTACTCATGCCTGGAGAATCCCATGGATGGAGGAACTTGGTGGGCCATAGTCCATGGGGTTGCTAAGAGTCGGACACTACTGAGCGACTTCACTTTCATTTTTCACTTTTATGCATTGGAGAAGGAAATGGCAACCCACTCCAGTGTTCTTGCCTGGAGAATCCCAGGGACGGGGGAGCCTGCTGGGCTTCCATCTATGGGGTCGCATAGAGTCAGGCACAACTGAAGCGACTTAGCAGCAGCAGCAGTGAAATACAAAGAGGTACTCCATAAGCCACCTGGGTACCAAATATATTCGTCTCTTTCCTTTTTATGTAACATTTGTTTGTTGTTGTTTTGTTGCTAAATTTTCTTAAACTTTTTGCAATCCAACAGACTGCAGTGCACAAGAATTACCTGTCCTTCACTATTTCCCACAGTTAGCTCAAACTCATGTCCATTGAGTTGGAGATGCCAACTGACCACCTCATTCCCTGTTGCTCCCTTCTCCTCCTGCCTTCAATCATTCCCAGCATCTGGTTCTTTTGCAAAGAATGGGCTCTTCGCATCAAGTAGCCAAGTATCGGAGCCTTAGTTTCAGCCTCAGTCCTTCCAATGAATATTCATGGTTGATTTCCTTTAGGATTGACTGATTTGGTCTCCTTGCCACCCAAAGGCTCTCTAGAGTCTTTTCCAGCACCACAATTCAATATCATCATTTCTTCAGTGCTCAGACTTCTTTATGATGCGACTCTCATATCCATACATGACTACTGGAAAAACCATACAGTTGACTATACGGAGCTTTGTCAGCAAAGTGATGTCCCTGCTTTTTAATATGCTGTCTAGGTTTTTCATTGCTTTCCTTCCAAGGAGCAGTTGTAGTAATGTTACGTATGTGTATATGCAACATTAGCCCTACCTTACCATGATGATCAAAGTCTTTTACCTCTGCCAGGCTGACAACTGCCCTCCTTTCAAGAAAGACCCTACAGTTTCAATACAACCCCTATCAAAATCCTAGAAATATTTTTTTTCCACAAACTACTTTTAAATTTATATGGAAAGGCAAAGGGACTGCCACACACAAACCAATATTGAAAAATAAGAGAGAGAACTCTTATTATCTTATTATACAGGAGAACTCTGCCTGATTTTGAAGTGTACATAAAGCTACAGTAATCAAGAGAATGTGATGCTCATGTAAAGTTGGACAGAGAGATCAGGAGAAAAGATTAGAAAGTCAAGAAATAGATTTATAGACTGTCTTAGTTCATTCAGACTTCTGCAATAGGATAGACTGGATGGCTTTAAACAACAGAAATGCTTTTTATCATAGTTCTGCTGGCTGGAGAATCCAAGATCAAGGTGCCAGCAGATTCAATGTCTAGTGAGAGCTCAATTCCTGATAAGTAGATATCCTGTGTCTTATATGGGAAGGGGAAGGGAGTCCCTGGGATCTTTTTTATAATGTCTGTAATTAAATTCATGAGGGCTCTGCTCTCAAGACCTGGTCACCTACCAAGGGCCCCACCTCTTCATATCATCTCACTTGGAATTAGATTTTTCACTACTGTATAATTTGCCATCATTAGAAACCATCATGGAGAAGGAAATGGCAACACACTCTCTGGAGAATCCCAGGGACAGAGGAGCCTGGTGGGCTGCCATCTATGGGGTCGACAAAGTCAGACACAACTGAAGTGACTTAGCAGCAGCAGCAGAAACCATCATGGAGAAGGAAACGCCACCACATTCCAGTATTCTTGCCTGAAGAATCCCAGGGACAGAGGAACCTGGTGGACTGCTATCTATGGGGTCGCACAGAGTTGGACATGACTGAAGCAACACAGCAGTAGCAGCAGAAGCGGCAGAAACCATCAAAATTGCAAGGCTTTGTTATTATATAGTTATTAAGAGAATTCCATGTAGCATAGAAAGATGTCTTATGAATAAAAGCAGGTAAAAAAACAGTATGAGAGTCCAAGCCCAATAAATGAATTATATGAAAATGAAGGTATGTGTTAAAAATTCCAAAATAATGTTCCAAAATGTTAACCTCAGTTATTTTTTAGTTATGAAACTTTAAATGATCTTTGTACTCTTATTTATACTTTTCCTTTTGAATTTTTAAAAAGTGGTAATGTATTATATTTAAACATAAAAACAAGGTTTTTGAACTGGGCATTTTCATATTAAACACTCTATTACCTAGATTTGTACAGAAAAAATTTCTTAGACATATAATTAAATAGCCTCACATCAAGGAATTTTTAACATTTAAGGTGCTTTCTGAAGTCATAAGTAATTGCTACATGCCACATATTTCAAAATCACCATCTTCATAATATTAGAATTATATTCTCACATTGAAGTTTGATAGACCTATGACCAGCTTCATTTAATAAAATGTGCATACCTATGAAATGTGAATCTTTCTGGTGGAACCTTTAGGAATCAGAGAGGAGTTACCATGCTTTCTCATTTGTTGCAATGATCCAAATCATGGGTATCCCCTTAGTCCATATCATGGAGATGGGAGACCACAGATTGAACCTCCTAACCAAACCGCAAAGGATATGTAGAGTGAGGAAGACTTTCCCTTTGTGTTTTTAGCATTTCAAGTCCTTCCTCCTACATCAAATATAAATGGATACTCCCTAAAGAGATTTGCATATTTCTACTCAATACCTGGGATTCAGTAGATCACTTTATTATGGACTTTAGGAGTCACTAGAAAAGAATATCCATACTACAAACAACTCTGCAAAGTTAGTTTGGAATACTTCGATTTCAAGAGGTTTTTATTTTGTTGTTGTTTGTTTTTTGGTCAGGCCTTGCAGAATGCGGGATTGACCAGGGATGGAAGCCATGTTCCCTGCAGTGGAAGCATGGAGGCTTAATCAGTGAACTTCAGAGGAAGTCCTCTTGAAGAGGTTTTTGTTTTTGTTTTTAAGAGTGAACACAACATTAATAAACATATATATATATATATATATATATATATATATAGTTTCCATGATTTGAATAGCTTATTTTTGTCGTTATGTTATTTTTGTGATATAATGTCAGAACTTGAAAAATGAATCAAGGAAAAGGACATTTAGAATATGTGGGATATGAAAGAATTTTCTAGCAGTAACTGGAATTATATAGTACGTATCAACAGAAAGGAAATGAAAGAGTTTCCAGAATTTACATTAAGGAGATGATACAAAATTGTTTTAAAAAAATGTATGAAGAGAATGGGTTTACCTAGTGGCTCAGTGGTAAAGAATCTGCCTGCCAAGCAGGTGATGCAAATTTGATCGTTGGGTCAAGAAGATCCCCCGGAGAAGGAAATGGCAACTCACTTCAGTATTCTAGCCTGGGGAATCTCATGAACAGAAGAACCTAGCGCTCTATAGTCTGTGGAGTTGGCAAAAGTCAGACATGACTAAACAACAGTACAAAGAGAAGCAGCTGTGTTAATGTACTTAAAGAAAAAGTTCTTTCTCAAAAGTAGCCAAGGAAAAAATAACATATTTAGAAAGGGGAGTTTGAGAAGATGTTATATAAAAGAAAAAAAAATACAAATAAGTAAATAATTCTTGATTTAAATTAAAATAAATTACCAAAAAAAGTTAGTAGATGTAATCAAATCTTAAGGTGAAGATATAACTGTTGTCTGTTTTTCATTTTTGTCTCCCTGAGATTGTCATCTCCAGCTTCTCTTGTCCCATTTCCTTCTTCATTATAATCAGATATATTGTATTTGGGCATTCCTTACTATGCAAAATGTTAAAATCTGCTGTTTCTATTAGTGTTTTAGGTTCTTTAATTATCAGTATTCTCCATTATAAATAGTTACAGATTTTTTTTTCATTTTTTTTTGGATGGTAGCTCTGCATATTTGAGAAAAATACACAATACATAACGTTTTTTTAATGTCCTACTAACCACTTTATTTTTAAACTTTGTAAGGAAATTGCTTTATAATTCTTTAGCTTTCTTTCTTTCTTTTTTTTTTTTTTTAATATTATACATGTTTTAATGCCATTCTCCCAAATCATCCCCCGCTCCCTCTCCCATAGAATCCAAAAGACTGTTCTATACCTCTGTGTCTCTTTTGCTCTCTCGCATACAGGGTTGTCTTTACCATCTTTCTAAATTCCATATATGTGCATTAGTATACTGTATTGGTGTTTTTCTTTCTGGATTACTTCTTCACTCTGTATAATTGGCTCCAGTTTCATCCACCTCATTAGAACTGTTTCAAATGTATTCTTTTTAATGGCTGAGTAATACTCCATTGTGTATATGTACCACTGCTTTCTTATCCATTCATCTGCTGATGGACATCTAGGTTGCTTCCATGTCCTGGCTATTATAAACAGTGCTGCGATGAACATTGGGGTACACATGTCTCTTTCAATTCTGGTTTCCTCAGTGTGTATGCCCAGTAGTGGGATTGCTGGGTCGTATAGCAGTTCTATTTCCAGTTTTTTAAGGAATCTCCACACTGTTCTCCATAGTGGCTGTACTCATTTGCATTCCCACCAACAGTGTAAGAGCATTCCCTTTTCTCCACATCCTCTCCAATAGTCATTGCGTGTAGACTTTTGGATCGCAGCCATTCTGACTGGCGTGAAATGGTACCTCATAGTGGTTTTGATTTGCATTTCTCTGATAATGAGTGATGTTGAGCATCTTTTCCTGTCTTTGTTAGCCATCTGTATGTCTTCTTTGGAGAAATGTCTATTTAGTTCTTTGGCTCATTTTTTGATTGGCTCGTTTATTTTTCTGGAATTGAGCTGCAAGAGTTGCTTGTATGTTTTTGAGATTAGTTGCTTCAGTTGCTATTATTTTCTCCCATTCTGAAGGCTGTCTTTTCACCTTGCTTATAGTTTATTTTGTTGTGCAGAAGCTTTTAATTTCAATTAGATCCCATTTGTTTATTTTTGCTTTTATTTCCAATATTCTGGGAGGTGGGTCATAGAGAGCCTGCTGTGAAGTATGTCGGAGAGTGTTTTGCCTATGTTCTCCTCTAAGAGTTTTATAGTTTCTGGTCTTATGTTTAGATCTTTAACCCATTTTGAGTTTATTTTTGTGTATGGTTTTAGAAAGTGTTCTCAGTTCAGTTCAGTCACTCAGTCATGTCCGACTCTTTGCAACCCCATGAATCGCAGCACGCCAGGCCTCCCTGTCCATCACCAACTCCCAGAGTTCACCCAGACTCACGTTCATTGAGTCAGTGATGCCATCCAGCCATCTCATCCTCTGTCGTCCCCTTCTCCTCCTGCCCCCAATCCCTCCCAGCATCAGAGTCTTTTCCAATGAGTCAACTCTTCGCATGAGGTGGCCAAAGTACTGGGGTTTCAGCTTTAGCATCATTCCTTCCAAAGAAATCCCAGGGCTGATCTCCTTCAGAATGGACTGGTTGGATCTGTTCTAGTTTCATTCTTTTACAAGTGGTTGACCAGTTTTTTCAGCACCACTTGTTAAAGAGATTGTCTTTTCTCCATTGTATATCCTTGCCTCCTTTGTCAAAGATAAGGTGTCCATAGGTGCGTGGGTTTATCTCTGGGCTTTCTATTTTGTTCCATTGGTCTATATTTCTGTCTTTGTGCCAGTACCATACTGTCTTGATGACTGTGGATTTGTAGTAGAGCCTGAAGTCAGGCACGTTGATTCCTCCAGTTCCATTCTTCTTTCTCAAGATTGCTTTGGCTATTCAAGGTTTTTTTGTATTTCCATACAAATTGTGAAATTATTTGTTCTAGCTCTGTGAAAAATACCATTGGTAGCTTGATAGGGATTGCATTGAATATATAGATTGCTTTGGGTAGTATACTCATTTTCACTATATTGATTCTTCTGATCCATGAACATGGTACATTTCTCCATCTATTAGTGTCCTCTTTGATTTCTTTCATTAGTGTTTTATAGTTTTCTATATATAGGTCTTTAGTTATTTAGGTAGATATATTCCTAAGTATTTTATTCTTTTTGTTGCAATGGTGAATCAAATTGTTTCCTTAATTTCTCTTTCTATATTCTCATTATTAGTGTATAGGAATGCAAGGGATCTCTTTGTGTTGATTTCATATCCTGCAACTTTACTATATTCATTGATTACCTCTAGTAATTTTCTGGTGGAGTCTTTAGGGTTTCGTATGTAGAGGATCATGTCATCTGCACACAGTGAGAGTTTTACTTCTTCTTTTCCAATTTGGATTCCTTTTATTTCTTTTTCTGCTCTGATTGCTGTGGCCAAAACTTCCAAAACTATGTTGAATAGTAGTGGTGAAAGTGGGCACCCTTGTCTTATTCCTGACTTTAGGGGAAATGCTTTCAATTTTTCACAATTGAGGATGATGTTTGCTCTGGGTTTGTCATATATAGCTTTTATTATGTTGAGGTATGTTCCTTCTATTCCTGCTTTCTGGAGAGTTTTTATCATAAATGGATGTTGACTTTTGTCAAAGGCTTTCTCTGCATCTATTGAGATAATCATTATGGCTTTTATTTTTCAATTTGTTAATGTGGTGTATTACATTGATTGATTTGCGGATATTGAAGAATCCTTGCATCCCTGGGATAAAGCCCACTTGGTCATGGTGTATGATCTTTTTAATGTGTTGTTGGATTCTGATTTCCAGAATTTTATTAAGGATTTTTGCATCTATGTTCATCAGTGATTATTCTTTAGCTTTCTTACTATTTTTCTTTTACTTGTTTTGCCCTCTTATTCGATGCCTCCTTTTCTTCTTCTCTTGTTTTGGAAATAAAAGACGTGAAAAATTAAAGAGAAGAAAATGATATGATCCAAGGTAATATAAAATTCAAAAAGTGTAGGAATATATTACCAAGTTGATTAAAAGTACAGGAAAAAAAATCATTAAATTTTTTACATAGGATAATTAAAAAATTCATTAAATTCTCAGTCCAAAAAATCCCCTAAGCAACTATGAGAATATAGAAAAAAACATATTATTGTAAATATTGTGATAGCTTTTTGCCTTGCATTTATTTTGCTCCACTGAGTAATCATTATTCTTTTCAGCTAAGACCTGTAAGACCTTGGTGAGTTTGGATCAAATCAAAAGACTGTAAGGATGACAACTTAAACTCTGCAGAAGAATGCTTGCAACAATATGCTGGGCTGTCAAAACACACACACGCAGTCTATTATGCCATTGGATAATAGATCTTTTGTGTTCAGGTAACTAAATAAACTATTCATTTAAAATATTTATTAACCCCCTTTGTTTTCATTCACATTCAAGGATTTCAAAGAAAATGACAATGTTAATGCTTTTTCTAAATTATCTTCTTCTATTATGAGTTATTATAAAGCTCTGTTTTACTCATCTGCTTATGATACTGATAATGCTGGTTTCTCTGAGGGTAATAAAAGGAAATTATAAGAGACTTACTCTCATTCCCTTGTGATAATTCTTTTCTCTAGTCTACAACATTCAGCCTGAGGAAATGAAATCCAGTACTTATTTTTATGTTGTGACTACTATCATAGTTATTTTAATGTAAACACATTATTTACCATCTGTTCTTTGTTTAGCCAAAATTGATTTTCTATGTAGTTCATTTGGACACTTGAGACAAATAAGCTATTTATTTGTGTCAGTTTAATGTCTTAGTTACTAGAATTTTAAAAAGAAAATATTTTTCCAAAACCAATATGTTTCAAATACTCTCTAATGCAATATATTTTTGAATTAGCACATTTGGTTTTGTAGTTTCTTAAAAGGGGGATTATGTGTGTGCTTTATTATTTTTAAGAACTTATAATAAAAATGGCAATTCATTGTTTTAACATAAACATTTTTTATGGCAAATTAAAAATAGAAAATTACTCTATGCAGCTCGTTTCTAATGGCTGGAAGCTGTTTGACATCACATGAGCTTTCCCCAAGTGGTTAATTCTGTTGCTATTATTGTTCTTGCTGTTGTCGTTCAGTCACTCAGTCATGTCTGACTCTTTGTGACCCCATGGACTGCAGTACTCCAGGTTTCCCTTCCCTTCACCTTCTCTCAGAGCTTACTCAAACTCATTTCAATTGAGCCGGTGATGCCATCCAACCATCTTGTCCTCTGTCATCTCCTTCTCCTCCTGCCTTCAATCGTTCCCAGCATCAGTATCTTTTCAAATGAGTCAGCTCTTCGTATCAGGTGGCCAAAGTATTGGAACTTCAGCCTCAGCATCAGTCCCTCCAATGAATATTCAGGGATGATTTCCTTTAGGATTGACTGGTTTGACCTCTTTGCTGTCCAAGGGACTCTCAAGAGTCTTCTCAAACACCACAGTTCGAAAGCATCAGTTCTTTGACACTCAGCCTTCTTTTGGTCCAACTCTCATATCCATACATGACTGCTGGAAAAACCATAGCTTTGACTATATGGACCTTTGGCAGCAAAATAATGTCTCTGTTTATTAATGAATTCTGTCATTACATAACACTAATTTGAGAAAAGCATAAAATTGACTTAATTATTTTTAAATTGGCCTACGTTTGATACAGCATAATGCACAATAAATTATTATTTATCAGCAATGTACTACTAGGCTAAAGATCACTAGGAACACATGTTTAACAAAACACAGTTGGGTTTATTACTTTCCACAACAAAAAGGAAGGTGTTCACATTATGGAGAACAGGGAGAAATCTCTGTGAGAGGACATTTCATGCTGCTCTATAAAGGAATTAAACTGTGGTATGTGGTTTTGAAGATGGTTCAAGAAAGAGGTGGTTTTTCTGGAATTGAGTGTTTTTAACAGGTAAGGATAATTATATAATCAAGTATCTTAATTTAAACTAGCGGCTGGAAGAAATGAGTCAGAGTTAAAGCTGTAATTAGTAAAGAAATAATAATCAAGTCAACTAGATAAAGAAGTTGTTTGGTCACCTCTGTAATTCACAAAACTTTCTTGTTTTTGTGTGTGAGCAGACATACTTATAGAATAACCTTGTGTTCTCATCTGATGCTCCATGAAATTTCTATGCTCAGCATGAGTTCCCTATGTTCTAGTTGTTAGTGCCAGATCAATTGGCAGCTTTCAGAGGTGACCACTCTTCACTTTCTTATCTGTATGTTACAATAATGATTGTTGTAGACAAAATGTTTACATCTTTCCAAGTTCATATGCTGAAACCCTAATTCCCAGTGTAACAGTATAAGAAGGTGGGGCCCCTGGAAGGTAATTAGGCTTAGAGGAAGTTATGAGGGTAGAGTCTTTCCTCTTTCTCCACCATGTGAAGACACAACAAGAAGGAGGCCATTATTGAGCCAGGAAAAGTGTTCTCATCAGACTGTAACCTGCTGACATCTTGATCTTCCCAGACTCCATAACTATGAGAAATAGATGTCTGTTGTTTAAGCCACCCATTCTATGATATTTTGTTATAGCAAGCTGAGCTAATATAATAATCAAATGTTTCACTTTGAATTATTATAAAAATATATAACCTATGTATGACATTATGATTTTTGTTGACCTCTCCATGATATGTTTGATGTCATTAATGACACCATCAACAAGTTACCTGTCTGGGACATTTTGTGGTATCACGTGAACATCAAAATGGAGTAGCAAGTGGGGAATCAATTTTTCACATGTAATCAACATATAACTCTTCTAGCCAAAGAATACTTAAAAAATCACTCCCAGGTCCTACAAGACATGGGAGAATATAGGTGTAGAAGATGACAAAGAATAAAGAACATACAAGAATAAAGTCTACAGGTTAAGAGGACACAGCTACAGAATCACAGTCATTTTAATTAAGCAGTGGACCAAATTTCAAAATACCACAAGGAAAAATAGATTCTATAAATATCAGTAGTTAAATATTAAGTAATTTAATAGAGTGGTTAAATATTAAATAATTTAATATTTTTCTGAGTAAGTATTTAAGCTAAACACAACATAGTTTAGATTAAGAGCCTCAAATAATGAATAAATGGCATATTTCTGATGATTAGGGCAAAAATGAATCAGGCAATTGTGCTTACAGATTATCACTAGGTTTCTATCAAGAGAAACAGAGGTTTATATCAGAACTGAATATATATTTATAATACATAAAATGTGATTTATCACTGTATGGATGTTTTCAGTCTTTTTCAACAGTTCCTTTTGGGATATAAACAAATCCCAAGATCAAAAGCCCTTTGAGTGACAATTCACTGTATCCACTAGCCCAAGAGGGCCATATATTCTAGTAAAGATCTCAGGATGGAGATAGGTTGAAGCAACAGTCTTTACATAAATTATCAACTCAACTTGTTTCAGCCTATATATGCTACAGATTATGAAAGTGCCACCTATAATTAAATACCAATATGGATAAAATACGTTGTGTATGTGTGTGTGCTTGACATGAAGAGAATGCAGTGATCAGTCAACAGGGAGGAAAATTAGTGGCATTTTGGTCTATTTGATAGTTACATTTGCTGTTATGAGTACAATCACTGGTATTCTAGTTTATGGAGTCTCTCATAAGTTTGATTTGTGCAAAGCCTCCAGCTTCCTTGGATCATAGCTCTCCAGGAAGCTGAAAACAACATCAGAAATAAGAGTAGGTTTTCAAATGATGAAGATTCCTAGTCCTACATATTCATTCCTGAGTTTATCCAGAGACCTGGGCTATGTCTATTGAAAATGGGAAATGTAAAGTGAAAAACTATTAATGGATAGTGTTAATATTCATCAAAGTTTAAGAGCCATAATTTGAGTTTGGGTAGTTATTATTAATCCACTTTGAAGTAAAGTGAAAAAGCTGAAGAGATGTTAATAAATACATGAATATTTTGAATTAACAAAATTAGTTTTTGAAGTATTTGGGAAAATTATAAGCATGATGAACAATATTTGCAAATGGCTAAATATGCATGGTATGCATGTTTCTTAATGAAAAATTACTTATGATGAAACAGAAAAATAGATAACACACTGAAGAAAATACACTGAAAAGTACAAAATACCATGCAAAAGTAATATAACCTGATTTAAGTAATTTAAACTTATCTGAACCATTAAACCATGCTTCTATCTTAAAATCAACTGCTGAGTAATCAGGAATATTCTTTGAATAGACAACAACATTAATTTGCACACAAAAGCATGTTCCTCTTTAGTCATATTATCAGTGTCATTTATGCATGCAGAAGCCCTCGTAAAAGTGAATTATGGTAACAATATGCAAAATGAAGTTTCACAAGGGAGATTTTAGTCTTATAAAACAAATATGAAGTGTTTTATTTTACTTAATTCTTAGTACTATATTGCTAGGGAAGAAAGTGGCAAATTTATTACTTGTCATTTTTACTGAAATGCTTGAAATTTAAGCACATTTTCTGAGCTCAATACATAAAATCAAATAAAATATCTATGCATGCTAAGTCATTTCAGTCATGTCTGACTATTTGTGACCTCATAGACTATAGCCCACCAGGCTTTTCTGTGAATGGGATTCTCCAGGCAAGAATACTGGAGTGTTTTCATTTTTTGTGTGTGTGTGCTTCACTTTGAAGTACGAAAGTTTCAAATATTGATGAAGTTCAATTTACTAATTTTTCTTTTGTTGCTCATGCTTTTGGTGTCACATCTAAGAGTGCTTTGTTGAATTCAAGGTCATGAAGATCTACTTTTTTTTTTAGTTTTAGCTGTTACATTTTGTCGTTTTTTTTTTTAATTAATTTATTTTAATTGGAGGGTAATTACTTTACAATATGGTAGTTGTTTTTGCCATACATTGACATGAATCAGCCATAGGTGTACATATGTTCCCCCCATCCTGAACCCCCCTCCTACCTCCCTCCCATCCCATCCCCTCCCTCAGTGTTGTCCCAGTGCACCAGCCCTAAGAACCCTGTCTCATGCATCAAACCTGGACTGGCGATCTATTTCACATATGATAATATACATGTTTCAATGCTATTCTCTCAAATCATCCCAACCTTGCTTCTCCCACAGAGTCCAAAATTCTGTTCTTTACATCTGTGTCTCTTTTGCTGTCTCACACATAGGGTCATCATTACCATCTTTCTAAATCCCATATATGTGTGTTAAGATACTGTATTGGTGTTTTTCTTTCTGACTTACTTCACTCTGCATAAAAGGCTCCAGTTTCATTCACTTCATTAGAACTGATTCAAATGCATTCTTTTCAATAGCTGAGTAATATTCCATTATGTATATGTACCACACTTTTCTTATCCATTTGTCTGCTGATGGATATCTAGGTTGCTTCCATGTCCTAAATATTGTAAGCAGTGCTGTGATAAACATTGGGGTACACGTGTCTCTTTCAATTCTGGTTTCCTCGGTATATATGCCCAGCAGTGGGATTGCTGGGTCATAGGGAAGTTCTAGTTCCAGTTTTGTGAGGAATCTCCACACTGCTCTCCACAGTGGCTGTAATAGTTTGCATTCCCACCAACAGTGTAAGAGAGTTCCCTTTTCTCTGTGCCTTCGCCAGCATTTATTGTTTGTAGATTTTTTGATAGCAGATATTCTGACTGGCATCAGATGGCACTTCATTGTGGTTTTGATTTGTTTTTATCTGATAATGAGTAATATTGAGCCTCTTTTCATGTGTTTGTTAGCCATCTGTATGTCTTCTTGGAGAAATGTCTGTTTAGGTCTTTGGCCCATTTTTTGATTGGGTCATTTATTTTTCTGGAATTGAGCTGCAGGAGATGTTTGAATATTTTTGAGATTAATTCTTTATCAGTTTCTTCACAAAAAAATGAAAAGACAACACATGGAATGGGAGAAAGTTTTTTCAAACCATATGTCTGATAAGGGAGGGACTTTTATCTAGAATATATAAAGAACTCTTACAACTTAATAATAAACAGACAAGGAGCTTAATTTTAAAATAGGCAAAGGACCTGCATAGACTTTTTTCCAAGAAAACTATGCAAATGGAAGTTATACAAATATATACAACATTGGAAAAGCCCTGATGCTGGGAGAGATGGAAGGTGGAAGGAGAAGAGGGCGTCAAAATGTGAGATGGCTGGATGGCATCATCAATACAATGAACATGAACTTGGCAAACTCTGGGAGATGGTGAAGGACAGGGAAGCCTGGGGTGCTGCAGCTTATAGGGTCACAAAGAGTCGGACATGATTGGGCAACTGAACAACAACAACCACCAAGAAAACTATGCAAATGGAAGTTATACAAATATATACAACATCAGTCATCAGGAATATACACATCAAAACCATGAGGTATCACTTCCCATTCACTATGATGTCTAGAATGAAAAAGGCAGATATTAGCAAGTGTTGACAGAGAAATTAGAACTCTCACGCATGGCTGGTGGGAATACAAAATGGTGCTGCCACTTCAGAAAACTCTGTGTCTCTCAGTTTCTTAAACAAATAAACAAAAGAGTTATCACATGACACAACAATGTCACTACTAGGTATATACTCAAGAGAAATGAAAAATATGTCTACACAAAAAAACATTTTATAGCATAGTTATTCATAAAAGCCATAAGGTAGAAATCTCACAAAGTCCATCAATAGAGGATTGGACAAACAGAATGCGTGGAGGAGTGCTCTCCCCATAAAAGGAATGAAGTGCTGACACCTGCTACAACCTGAATGAGCACTGAGAACATCATGCTAAGAGAAAGGTCACATATCATGCAATTTCTTTCATGTAAAAGTCCAAAAGAGGGAAAGAGGAGACTGCAAGTGATTTCATAAGACTGAGGGATAGGGAGAGGTGTGGGGAGGTAGTGGGCTGACAGCTAAATGACATGCGGTTTCTTTTTAAGGCAACAAATATATTTAAAATTCATATCTGTGAATACACTAAAAGTCATTGAATTGCATACTTTAAATGGGTGATTTGTATGATATGTGAGCCATATCACAATAAAACTGCTCTTAAACACACACACACACACACACACACACACACACAAGAATACTGGAGTGAATTGCTATGCCCTCCTCCAGGGCATCTTCCTGACCCCAGAGATCAAACCCTCATTTCCTCCATCTCTTGCATTGGCAGGTAGACTCTTTATTACTAGATCCATGTATAGTCTACCATTATGAGTGTGAATGGAAAGAGAGGCTGATGTGGGGTGACACCCAGGCTTCTGAATAGGTCTATGGTGTATTTGCAAGAAGCCTGAATTATCAAATGTTCATCATGTGTTTGACTCTTTCTACCGTGTTTCTTCCATTAGGTCTTTACAAAATGTATTCCTTCTATTTTAAAAACATTAATATTGATAAATTCTTTCTCAAACTAATGATATTGTCTGTATAGAAATAAATGTATTTTCCAGTTAGTTAAAATGGATTGATATGAAACACAAGTAAGTGTTTTTCAGTGGCCAAATTGAATATTTGGCTAATGAAATATTCACAACTACAAATTCTTTGAGCACACAGAGTATCCTATAGCCACTGCTAAAAATTCCAACTCGTTCTTTAGAGACGAAATATCCTCCTCAATGAATGATTATATGTGCATCATGATACGCATATTTCCTCTCTTGCTTACTCTACAAATCTACTAATAGATCTTCACCTTTACTTTATAAACTATGAGAATAGGAAAATAGGATTGAGGAATACATAGAAGGTTGGCCGATAACACCAAAATGTGAAAACATTCCAGCTCTCCATGCTGTATATTACAGCCCCAGAACTTAGTCACCTTATACCTGGAAGTTTGGACATTTTCACCACCTTCACACATTTCACCTGTACCCCATCTCTCACCTCTGGCAACCACCAATATGTTTTCTGTATCTATGAAATTTATTTTCATTTCAAATTCCATATATGAGTGAGAGTATACAGTATTTCCACTTTTCTCTCTGGCTTATTTCATTTAGCATAATGCCTTAGCGTCTATCCATATTGTTGAAAATGGCTGAAGTATTTTCTTTTTATGGCTAAATAATATTATATTTCACTGTTTATATATATGTGTGTGTGTGTGTGTGTGCCACATCTTATTTATCCATTTATCTATCTGTGGACACTTAGGTTGTTTCCAAGTCTTGGCTATTCTGAATAATTATGCAGTGAACAAGGGATGCAGATATCTTTTCAATCTACTAATTTCACTTCCTTCAGATATATACCCAGAGAAGTGAAATTGCTGGATATTTTAATTCAGTTTTTAATTTTTTTGAGTGAGCTACATATTGTTTTCCATAGTTAAAATAAAGCTAAACAATATAAACAAACAAGAACACAAGGTGTGTTTCAGTACCTACACTTAAAAATTAACACTATGTACATCACACAAAGACAATACATTAGCTCTACCTGCAGTCACTCATGTTTAGACAATGTTTTAATCCTTACTTCACAGCACAGTAAGTAACATAATCTTGAAATAGCACTTGTTTGAGCAGTTGGTGACAAAACCCTTGGATATTTGAAGAACTTTCATTTCTTGATCAGAGAAATGGACAATGTTACCATGAATACAAACATAAATGATTTTCAAGAAAATAAACAAAATATTCTTAGAGTTTTAAAAATTTCTTTCTTGATAAAATGAGTGAGAAAAGTACCAGTTGTAATTCTAGCATTTAAAATTTTATACAACATGAATATCTTTTAAATTTACCTCTGAGCTCTTCAAAGATAAATCTTTAGAAATTCTATCTCTTCTCATTGATTTCCTTATAAATGAAACATATTGGTATTGTGTCCCTTTAGGAGCTTTTCATTATTTCAATATAAATAGTGCTTGAATACTTTTTGAATAAGATTGTTTTCAATGATTAGCCCAAATTGATACCAATAATAACATAATTATATTAATGTTAAGAGCTCTGAAGCTAAAAGTATTGGTTATGCATCACTCATTCAAATGAATTTTGTAGTTATTCAACGCAATCTTACTGAAATGGTACTAGATATAATTTTTAAACCTCTTAAACTTGACATTCAGAATATATTGATTAGTTTCAAAAAATGGAGTTGTGTGTGTGTGTGTGCATATTTTTTCTTTTGTTTCTCCATATGCTTATTTTAATATGGTTGTTAGCTAATTCACTGTCTGTTAGATTTTGAAAACATAATATTCAAGGTAAAAACTTACAGCAAAAGAATAACAAGTATGAGTTTATACCACTTAAAATCTTGGAAATATTAAAATTGAATAATACACAATCTTATTTGGGGGGATTTTTTCATTACGCTCATGGTACAAATGTACATTGTAGTCTGATATTTTTAATATATAAAGTTAAATATCACATTACTCAGGGCACTGATATACCTATTTCATTTTAGAAATCAGACACACTATTGATAATTCAGCCCCCCAAAAGGAAAACACCTGGTAACAGGATCATGAAATGATCAAATAAAAGAGTCTACCATATCCATCTATATGTGAAAATCCCTCCAATGCTGTAAAACATAACTATAGTCAGTAGATAGAAGGTGAATTCTTATTTTTCTTTTTGTCTATCTCTGATCTTGAGAAAGTGACTTAAAATGTTTAGGTGTCATGTTTCTTATTTTAAAAATAAAAGAGTATGATTATACTATTCTAAGCTTCCCTGGAGACTTAAAAACTAGTCATAAACATAAAAACCGAAGTTCTGGTATGACTACATACATATATATTTTAATAATATTGTGAAAAGATTTAGATTCATTCTCAAAGTGGAAAATATCCCACTAAACATTATCTAGAGATTTGAACACAAGGAAGAGCATTTTAGACAATTTCCATGCCAAAATATTTATCAAACAAGATATAACCAAAAAAGCAGAGACAATACTTTGCCAACAAAGGTCCATCTAGTCAAAGCTATGGTTTTTCTAGTAGCTATGTATGGTCACAAGAGTTGGACTATTAAGAAAGCTGAGCACTGAAGAATTGATGCTTTTGAACTGTGGTGTTGGAGAAGACTCTTGAGAGTCCCTTGGACTGAAAGGACATCCAACCAGTCCATCCTAAAGGAAGTCAGCCCTGAATATTCATTGGAAGGAATGATGCTGAAGCTGAAATTTCAATACTTTGGCCACCCGATGCAAAGAACTAACTCACTGGAAAAGACACTGATGCTGGGCAAGATTGAAGGCAGCAGGAGAAGTGGATGACAGAAGATGAGATGGTTGAATGGCATCATGGACTTGATGGACATGAATTTGAGAAAGCTTCAGAATTAGTGATGGATGGATCCTGGCATGCTGCAGAACATGGGGTCACAAAGAGTTGAACACTACTGAGTAACAGAACTGAACTGAGTCATTAAACCGTTGAATTTTTTTTTCCATAGAATTATTTCTTCTTCTGTATGACTACCTGACCTCATGATCCATCTGTATCATTACAAAAGTATCCTAGAGAGGTCATGTCAGTCACTTCTTATAAATATTTCATGGCATTTAATTAGCTCAACCTGCCTTTGTTGGGCCATCCAATTTCTTTCTCACCCTGCCTAGTTACCTATATTGTGACAAATACATTCAGTTCAGTTCAGTACCTCAGTCGTGTCCGACACTTTGCATCCCCATGAACCACAGCACGCCAGGCCTCCCTGTCCATCACCAACTCCTGGAGTCTACCCAAACCCATGTCCATCAAGTCAGTGATGCCATCCAACCATCTCATCATCTGTCATCCCCTTCTCCTGCCCTCAATCTTTCCCAGCATTAGGGTCTTTTCCAATGAGTCAGCTCTTCTCATCAGGTGGTCAAAGTTTCAGAGTTTCAGCTTCAACATCACTCCTTCCAATGAACACCCAGGACTGATCTCCTTTAGGATGGACTGGTTGGATATCCTTGTAGTCCAAGGGACTCTCAAGAGTCTTCTCCAACACCACAGTTCAAAAGCATCAATTCTTTGGCACTCAGCTTTCTTTATACTACCACATGATAAAGCAACTAAGAAGATAACAAAGAAACTGTTGTGTTTAAAATCTGTTTAGATGTTTTATTTGTGTAATAAAAAGCAACATATTATATTTTAGAGAAATTTCAAAACTTGTCCAGTGTTTATTCACTTGCAAAAGTAAAATAATAGTTCCTGTTTTTAGTGACAGCATAGAGCACCATAGACAGGTAAAAAGCAATAATTATTCAAAGTAAATGTTTGTAATAAGAAAGCAAGTATATAGAACATAAATTAAAAATAGAAAATAGACATCTACATTTGGAAATTCTTAGAGTGAGTTCACTTTCACTTTTCACTTTCATGCATTGGAGAAGGAAATGGCAACCCACTCCAGTGTTCTTCCCTGGAGAATCCCAGGGACAGGGTAGCCTGGGGGGCTGCCGTCTATGGGGTCGCACAGAATCAGACACGACTGAAGTGACTTAGCAGCAGCAGCAGCAGCAGCAGTATACCTTATATGAAGGTCTGTAAAATATTTTTTGTACAATAAGACAGAGGTATTTTCCCCTCAATGTGCATGTGTATGTACAAAATGTATTATGTGTGTGTACAAAGTTAATATTAAAATGTTCTAACTTGATGAATGAATCCATTAATAATATTTTAAGAAAATATATTTAGCAATCTAAAGACTTTATGTGATCCTATCAAACTACCCATGAAATTTTCCACAGAACTAGAATAAATGATACTAAAATTCATATGGAATCATAAAAGACCCAAAATTTCCAAAGCAATCCTGAGGTAAAAGATCAAAGCTGGAAGCATAACACTACCAGACTTCAGACAATACTATGAAGTTATTGGCAACCCACTCCAGTACTCTTGCCTCGAAAATTCCATGGATGGAGGAGCCTGGTGAGCTATAGTCCATGGGGTCCCAAAGAGTCAGACATGACTAACTGACTTCACTTCCTTTCTTGCTAAGAGAAAAGTGAAAAGTCTGGCTTTACACTCAAATGAAGTTATAGTAACCAAAACTTGGTACTGGCACAAAAGAGTTCCAGAAAAAAGCATCTAATTCTGCTTTATTGACTATGTCAAAGGCTTTGACTGTGTGGATCACAATAAACTGTGGAAAATTCTGAAGGAGATGGGAATAGCAGACCATCTGACCTTCCTCTTGAGAAACCTGTATGCAGGTCAGGAAGTAACAGTTAGAACTGGACGTGGAACAACAGACTGGTTCCAAATAGGAAAAGGAGTTCGTCAAGGCTGTATATTGTTGCCCTGCTGATTTAACTTTTAAGCAGAGTACATCATGAAAAACGCTGGGCTGGAAGAAGCACAAGCTGGAATCAAGATTGCCGGGAGAAATATCAATAACCTCAGATATGCAAATGACACCACCCTTATGGCAGAAAGTGAAGAAGAAATAAAGAGCCTCTTGATGAAAGTGAAAGAGGAGAGTGAAAATGTTGGCTTAAAGCTTAACATTCAGAAAACTAAGATCATAGCATCTGGTCCCATCACTTCATGGCAAATAGATGGGGAAACAGTGAAAACAGAAGCTGGCTTTATTTTGGGGGGCTCCAAAATCACTGCAGATGGTGATTGCAGCCATGAAATTAAAAGATGCTTACTCCTTGGAAGGAAAGTTTTGACCAACCTAGACAGCATGTTAAAAAGCAGAGAGACTGTATGGCAAAACCAATACAATATTGTAAATAGCCTCCAATTAACATAAATAAATTTATATTAAAAAAAAAAAAAAAACAGAGACATTACTTTGTCAACAAAGGTCCATCTACTCAAGGCTATGGGTTTTCTAGTAGTCTTGTATGGATGTGAGAGTTGGACTATAAAGAAAGCTGAGCACAGAAGAATTGATACTTTTGAACTGTGGTGTTGGAGAAGACTCTTGAGAGTCCCTTGGACTGCAAGGAGATCCAACCAGTCCATCCTAAAGGAGATCAGTCCTGAATGTTCATTGGAAGGACTGATGTTGAAGCTGAAACTCTGGCCACCTGATGCAAAGAGCTGACTCATTTGAAAAGACCCTGATGCTGAGAAAGATTGAGGACAGGAGAAGGGGATGACAGATGATGAGATGGTTGAATGGCATCACCAACTCGATGGACATGGGTTTGGGTACTCTCCGGGAGTTGGTGATGGATAGGGAGGCCTGACGTGCTGAGGTTCATGGGGTTGCCAAGAGTCGGACATGACTGAGCAACTGAACTGAACTGAACTGTGGCCTTATTATTATAAAGTCAATATTTTAGGCTAGAAGCGTATTGCATTTTTTTCTGAGATACTGTACTTAGTATCTCTCTGGAGCTGTATATTTATGTCACCACTCCCACCCCTGCCCCAGAACTTTCCCCTATCCTATCCATGTTATGGCATTAGAGATACTGCTATAAAAAGAAATGAGGAAAGAAATATAGGAAAAAAATAGAATGGGAAAGATTAGAGATCTCTCCAAGAAAATCAGAGATACCAAAGGAAAATTTCATGCAAAGATGAACATAATAAAGGACAGAAATGGTATGAACCTATAGAAACAGAAGATATTAAGGAGAGTTCGCAAGAATATATAGCAGAGCTAAACAAAAAGGGTCTTAATACCTGGATAGCCATGATGGTATGATCACTCACCTAGAGCCAGAAATTCTGGAATGTGAAGGCAAGAGGGCATCACTACAAACATTTATGGAAGTGAAGGAATACCAGCTGAGCTATTTCCAATCCTAAGAGAGGATGCTCTTAAAGTGCTGTATTAAATATGCAATCAAATTTGGAAAACTCAGGACTGGAAAAATTTAGTTTTTATTCTAATACCAAAGAAGGGCAATGCCAAAGAATGTTCAAACTACTGAGCAAGCATATTCAATTCACATTTTAGCAAAGTAACACTGAAAATCCTTCAAGCTACGCTTCACCAGTATGTAAATTGAGAACTTCCAGATGTACAAGATAGATTTAGAAAAGGCAGAGGATCCAGAGATCAAATTGCCTACATCTGTTGGCCAACATCTATTGGATCATAGAAAAAGCAAGATAATTCCAGAAAAAAAAATCTACTTCTGCTTCATTGACTATGCTAAAGCCTTTGACTGTGGGGATCTCAACAAACTGTGGAAAATTCTTAATGAGATGGGAATACCTGACTACCTTACCTGCCTCCTGAGAAACCTGTATGCAGGTCAAGAAGCAACAGTTAGAACCAGATATGGAACAACAGACTGGTTCTAAATTGGGAAAGGAGTACGTCAGGGCTGTATATTGTCACCCTGCTTCAGTTCAATTCAGTTCAGTTGCTCAGTTGTGTTCAACTCTTTGCAACCCCATGGACTGCAGCATGCCAGGCTTCCCTGTCCATCACCAAATCCTGGAGCTTACTCAAACTCATGTCCATTGAGTCAGTGATGCCGTCCAACCATCTCATCCTCTGTTGTCCCCTTCTCCTCTCACCTTCAATCTTTCCTAGCATCAGGGTCTTTTCAAATGACTCATTTCTTGGCATCAGGTGGCCAAACTATCAGTGTTTCAGTTTCATCATCAGTCCTTCAAATGGATATTCAGGACTGATTTCCTTTAGTATAAACTGGTTGGATCTCCTTATTCTGCAAGGGACTCTCAAGAATCTTCTCCAACACCACACTTCAAAAGCATCAATTCTTCAGCACTCAACTTTCTTTATAGTCCAACTCCCACATCCATACATGACTACTGGAAAAACCATAGCTTTGACTAGATAGACCTTTGTTGGCAAAGTAAGGTCTCTGCATTTTAACATGCTGTCTAGGTCATAACTTTTCTTCAAAGGAGAAAGCGTCTTTTAATTTCACGGCTACAATCACTATCTGCAGTGATTTTGGAGCCCCTCAAAATAAAATCTCTCACTGTTTCCATTGTTTTCCCATCTATTTGCCATGAAATGATGGGACCAGATGCCATGATCTTAGTTTTCTGAATGTTGAGTTTTAAGCCAATATTTTCACTCTCCTCTTTCACTTTCAAGAGGCACTTTAGTTCTTCCTCACTTTCTGCCATAAGGGTGATGTCATCTGCGTATCTGAGGTTATTGATATTTCTGCCAGCAATCTTGATTCCAGCTTGTGCTTCCTCCAGTCCAGCATTTCTAATGATGTACTCTGCATATAAGTTAAATAAGCAGGGTGACAATATACAGCATTGATGAAATGCTGGGCTCAATGAAGTACAAGCAGTAATAAGATTTCTGTGAGAAATATCAACAACCTCAGATATGCATATGACACCACCCTTATGGCAGAAAGTGAATTAAAACTAAAGAGCCTCTTGATGAAAGTGAAAGAGGAGAGTGAAAAAACTTGCTTAAAATTCAACATTCAGAAAACTAATATCATGGCATCTGATCCCATAAATTCATGGCGTATAGATGGGGAAATGGAAATAGTGACAGACCTAATTTTTTTTTGGCTCTAAAATCAATGTATTTGATGACTGCATCCATGAAATTAAAAGATGCTTGCTCCTTGGAAGAAAATTTATGACAAGCCTGAACAGCATATTCAATAGCAGAGACATCACTTTGTCAACAAAGTCTGTACAGTCAAAGCTATGGTTTTTCCAGTAGTCACGTATGGATGTGAGTGTTGGACCATAAAGAAGGCCAAGCGCTAAGAATTGATGCTTTTGAGTTGAGGTGTTGAAGAAGCTTTTGAGAGTTTCTTGGACAGCAAGGAGATCCAGTTCATTCTAAAGGAAATCAGTCCTGAATATTCATTGGAATGACTGATGCTGAAGCTGAAACTCTAGTACTTTGGCCACCTGATGTAAAGTGGTAATTCATTGGAAAAGACCCTGAGGCTGGGAGAGATTGAAGACAAGAGGAGAAGGGAGTGACAGGGGATGAGATGGTTGGGTGGAACCACTGACTTAAAGGACACAAGTTTGAGCAATTTCTGGGAAACGGTGGCTAGGAAAGCCAGTCATGCTGCCGTCCATGGGGGGACAAAGAATCAGATACGACTGAACAACAACAAAGCCTCGTAAAGCTATTTCTTTAGCTTCATAGATCCTACCCAGAGCATGCATTCCTATTTTACTGACCTAGTTCCAATTTCCATCATTATGATGGCACACACCATGCCTCTTACTAAATTGGCTTGGGCTCATCATTCATCATCCAGGGGACTCTCTACCACTCTCTTTATCTGACTTACTTCATCCATCCTTTGAAACAACCTTCTTTTTCTCAACTTTCCATCTATTCTTTAAATCCTACCTTAAATCTATAATTTGACATTGATGTCACCTTTCTTGATTCTCATCACACTGTACAAATATCTCAATCAGAGCAGTTAAGAACTTAATATTTAACATACTAAACATATTCTCCTCTTTCTGTATTATTGGGTCTCCTCTTTCTGTATTAGTGGGTCAGCTCCTGACAGGCAGGAACTTTGTATTTCAAGTCACTATTTTAAGTTAATTAGTTTATTTTAATTGGAAGACAATTAATTTACAATATTTTGATGGTTTTTGCCATACATCAACATGAATTGATCATATGTATACATGTGCTCCCCCATCCTGAAGCCCCCACCCACCTGCCTCCTCATCCTATCCCTCTGCTGCTAAGTTGCTTCAGTCGTGTCTGACTCTGTGTGACCCCACAGACGGCAGCCCACCAGGCTCCCCTGTCCCTGGGATTCTCCAGGCAAGAACACTGGAGTGGGTTGCCATTTCCTTCTCCAATGCATGAAAGTGAAAAGTGAAAGTCAAGTCGCTCAGTCGTGTCCGACTCTAACGACCCCATGGACTGCAGCCTACCAGGCTTCTCCGTCCATGGGATTTTCCAGGCAAGAGTACTGGAGTGGGGTGCCATTGCATCCTCTCCCTCTAGGTTGTCCCTAAGTTCTGGTTTTGGGTGCCATGCTTCATGCATTGAACTCGCACTGGTCATCTATTTTACATATGGTAATGCATATATTTCAATGCTGTTCTCTCAAATCATTCCATTTCCTTCTCCCACTGAGTCCAAAAGCATGTTCTTTACATCTGTGTCTCCCTTGCTGCCCTGAGTCTAGGATCCTCGGTACTATGTTTCTTAATTCCATATATATATATACATTAATATGCAGTATTTGTCTTCCTGACTTACTTCACTCTGTATAATAGACTCCAGTTTCTTTCCCAGATGGTGCCAGTAGTAAGGGATCCACCTGCCAAGGCAGGTTCTATCCCTGGGTTCGATCTCTGGGTCAGGAAGACTCCCTGGAGTAGAGAATGGCAACCCACTACAGTGGAGTAAGGGATGACAATCCACCCAATATTTTTGCCTGGAGAATCCCATGGACAGAAGGGCTACATTCTGGTGGGCTACAGTCCACGGGGCTGCAAATAGTTGGATGTTGGACATGAATGAGAGACTGATACAGTATCTGACTCATTAAAGTGCTCTACAACTATCTTTTGAATGATAAGTAAATGAATAAATAACTTCTCTGTAATATGATAGCTCAATTACAGTTATTTTTCTTATAGTTAGTACACAAATGTAAATGAATCACTGTTTTCCTAAATAGAAGATGTAGTGGAGTTAGGATTAGAATAGCACAACAAATGAGAAAATAAAAAAGCAATGAAAACATGAAAAGCACTCTAAGCAAAGTTATGGTTTGTCTTCTACTCCATCAGCACTTTTATATTGACATCTAGTTTTTTTAAAAAATATTTTCTAAGTGCAAGTTTTCTAAAAGATAGTAAGAATAATTATTTACAAACTCAGATTCACTTTTCAATCTTAAGATTCATCCTGTTTAAATCTACATATAACTCTGTTACAGGCAAACTCTAACATGACAAAGTTTCCGGCATGTAACATTTTTTGGAGGGAAGGTGCTATATTTGAATTAATGCATTATTCTGATATGTACTATTTAATGCTGTCAAATGAGGCAAACTTTTGTCTTTCTTCACACCTCCTATCTCTTATTTATGCAGAGCCTAGAGTGCACTTACCCAGGACAAGGAAACTAGAAGAAATACTCAGTAAATATATTTCAGAAATAAATTTTGTAACATAAATACTTTTAAAACCTGGAATTGCTTTAATGTAAAATCTGCTGTGCACAGGAACTTCATATTTTTAATGATAGAATGTAAAAGGGATAAGAAAGGCAATGCTAATGTGAATATAATAACTCTTTTCCACATCTTGTAATGAAGGTCTTTTGTTAGCTCAAATAGTATTTATTCAAATAAAAATAATTAGTCCCATCATCCAAATATTAAACACTTTTATATTAGTCTAAAATGACCCTTTCAATACTGAGCTCAAGTTCTCAAGTAAAACGTTAACAAGTAACAACCAAGCATTAAATAGACATTAGTGTAAAGGGCATAAATGAATGCTTGATTTATGCAAATTCAGATGTAATTATTTGGTCTTATTTAACTAGCCATTAGAATGACTTATACTTTTAGTCAAAATGAAACAAACAAATATTGTTTGTGGTTTAATTCTCTCATGAGCTCAGAGATGTATGACTTGCTTTTTTATTGAATCATTTTGCAAATGTTAAATAGAGCCCTGGATATTTTACATTTTTCTTCAAATAATTTGAAAACAGCTTTTTCCACAAACAAGCTTTTTTCTATTAACAACTCTTTTCTAGGAAATTCAAATGGAAAAAAGTAATTATTGTAGTCTCTAATATTTCCCTGATCAAATATAAAAATACTTATTACTCATTATAGCTATATTAGGGTCACAAAAATGAAAGGCAAATATTACTTATTGCTCAAAACAATTGCTAAAACACACTCCAAAAGTATCAACTACTCTTTTGGACACAAATACCTTATCACTTCTTCACTTTTGTCACTTAATCTGTATAGGTATCTTACACACGTTGAGAGTTAAAGGCTAATGTAGATCTATGTCCATGAATCTGCTCAGTTTCACAAAATTTGGGTTAATATTAAAATGGAGACCAAGTTGTATTACATAAAAAGTCCAAATTTTAAAAGAAAGTTTGAGTCTGATGTATCAATGTATGTTAAATGTGCTATATTTCCTTCTAAAATTCCTGTAAAGTCCTTTACTCTTAATATTCCATGAAGATGGTCTGGAGTGAAACCATCACATAAATGATGCTGTGAATGGTATCTCCTAGAGTTACATCATCTGCTAGGCTGTAGGTGGCAGCCTTTGTCTGAAAGCATTTATATTCTTTATTATCATTTATTAGGACCTTCATAATAGGATAAGGGCTAGATTTCATATTTTTAAATGTTTCTTGAATATTGCAAAATATATATGGCCATGAAATATCCTAAGTAGCCTTCAGAATATTTTAAAAGTGAGATGACAATTCAGGGTATTTTGTTAAGTGATAGTTTAAATTGTATTTCATTAAGAACTAGAAATGGCTTATAATTACCAAAAGACAAACATCAGAACTTTCCCTTTTTTAAGTGTGTGTGTGTGTGTTTATCTATCTATTTATATACATACATACATATACATAGATATGTAAAATTTCAATAACTGGAATTTTTAGATCTAAGAATTGTTATAGTAAGATAATTTGGAAGATGAAATAATATGTTAATAAATAACAAATTTCATAAATAGTATTTTTCTGAACATGGGCTATTTACAACATGCTGCTAATAATAGTCTTTAAGATTCCATGAGTCAGATTGTCTCCATATTCTCTTTTAACTGATTTATGAAACATGTCTATAAGGAATGGATTCCCAATACTGACAGTAATCATTAAGAGCCACTGCAATTATTGCCCATTATTAGATTTCTTAGAAAACAAAATGAGCATAATAAGTATGCTTATAAACATCACTTTATACTAGTAGAGTAATGCTCAAAATTCTCCAAGCCAGGCTTCAGCAATATGTGAACCATGAACTCCCAGATGTTCAAGCCAGTTTTAAAAAAGGCAGAGAAACCAGAGATCAAATTAGCAACATTTGCTGGATCATCGAAAAAGCAAGAGAGTTTCAGAAAAACATCTATTTCTGCTTTATTGACTATGCCAAAGCCTTTGACTGTGTGGATCACAATAAACTGTGGAAAATTCTGAAGGAGGTGGGAATATGAGACCACCTGACCTGCCTCTTGAGAAATCTGTATGCAGGTCAGGAAGCAAAAGTTAGAACAGGACATGGAACAACAGACTGGTTCCAAATAGGAGAAGGAGTAAGTCAGGGCTGTATATTGTCACCCAGCTTATTTAACTTATATGTAGAGTACATAATGAGAAATGCTGGGCTGGAGGAAGCACAAGCTGGAATCAAGATTGCTAGGAGAAATATCAGTAACCTCAGATATGCAGATGACACCACCCTTATGGCAGAAAGCGAAGAACTAAAGAGCCTGTTGATGAAAGTAAAAGAAGAGAGTGAAAAAGTTGGTTTAAAGTTCAACATTCAGAAAATGAAGGTCATGGCATCCAGTCCCATTACTTCATGGCAAATAGATGGGGAAACAGTGGCTGACTTTATTTTTCTGGGCTCTAAAATCACTGCAGATGGTGATTGCAGCCATGAAATTAAAAGACGCTTGCTCCTTGGAAGGGAAGTTATGACCAACCTAGATAGCATATTAAAAAGCAGAGACATTACTTTATCAACAAAGGTCCGTCTAGTCAAGGCTATGGTTTTTCCAGTAGTCATGTATGGATGTGAGAGTTGGACTCTAAAGAAGGCTGAGCACAGAAGAATTGATGCTTTTGAATTGTGGTTTTGGAGAAAACTCTTGAGAGTCCCTTGGACCGCATGGAGATTCAACCAGTCTATCCTAAAAGAGATCAGTCCTGGATGTTCATTGTAAGGACTGATGTTGAAGCTAAAACTCCAATACTTTGGCCACCTGATGCAAAGAGCTGAATCATTTGAAAAGTCCCTGATCCTGGGAAAGATTGAGGGCAGGAGGAGAAGGGGACGACAGAGGATGAGATGGTTGGATGGCATCACCGACTCAATGGACATGGGTTTGGGTGGACTCCAGGTGTTGATGATGGACACAGAGGCCTGGCGTTCTGAGGTTCATGGGGTCGCAAAGAGTAGGACATGACTGAGCAACTGAACTGAACTGAAGTTTTACCTATTTGTCACAACAAAGAGTACCTTAGTGAGGCTCATATTTCTAATCTGTATCTGACCGTCTTATAGCCTTTCCATCTCTTGCATACATTATTTCAATATTTTCCTAATTCTTTTTCTGCTACTGTTGTGTATACTTTCTTTTTTCCAGTAATTATTTGAACTTTCATAATATATATGTATATATTCTCTTATACAGTTTATATTAGATTATACTGTAGCCCTTTCACTTTAGAGTATAAGATTCCTATAAATATATATTTATGTCTGACTGCTTGCAACCCCATGGACTGTAGTCCACTAGGCTCTGTCCATGGGATTTTCCAAGCAAGAATACTGGAGCAGTTTGCCATTCCCTTCCCCAGGGATTTATATATGCAGTGTTTGGACTATAGTAAAGGAGAGGTCATGCAGCCTAGTATTTTAAAGCTTGGGCTCTGGAATTTGAATAGAAAGTTTAAATTCTTTCTCCTGTCCTCACCTATAACTGTGAACAACTTATTTAGTTTCTGTAATGCTGTCATTTCATCAAACACTAAATGTATTGTCCATATTAGTATTTGATACAGAAGGTTTTTTCTGAAGAATAAATGAAATCACAAATTTCTTACTTAGGTTCCCAATATGAAATGGTTACTCAATAACTATTGGTCATATTATTTGTAGTTGTTGACTAATTAATGTCTGAAGGTCTCTTAGTATTAATAATTTGGAGAAATACTTATAAATTCAGATGTTTAAAATGTGTAAGTCACATAGAACAGATGGCAACCTGGAAATAATAGAAAGTTTTATCAGCAACATCTAAGAACACCTCTTGCTCTTTACAGGATAAAAAAACAGAGAAGAAAGCTATTGCTCATCTTCTTGGGTCAACATCTCTGCTTTCATTAAGGCTGGCTAACACCTTTAGAACTTAGATTTATGGAGTTCATGCCATTTATATGTGAAGGGGATAGGTCCATCTGGCATAAATCAATTCAGTCAGTCACCTTTGCTGATTGGCTTATTATAAATATCACCACAAGTCAAAGGTACATGACAGAGAATAAATGAAAAGCATTTATGAAAGCAGGCATGGAATAAAGAAACTGATTCAAAAAGCTAAAGAGTGCTATATTCCTAAATGTTTATAAATGCATCTAAAAGTGTGATCAGAAAATGCCACATGTAATGTAATGCTTTACATTACAGATTTTCATTAAGGGATAAGGGTCTCCAGCCAATGAATGATAAAAATTCTCTTTTTGGGCTGTAAATTCCATCTTTATTGTGAATCACTCACTTCATAAATAATTAATTCTGAGGTATAGCAAAGAATATATTAACTTCCACAAATGTAAAATCTTTGACAATCACCTACTGGTGCAAGTTTTTAATCCTTCATTTAAAGTCCAGATAGTAAGATGGCTTATAAACAGACATACATATATGTTGCATTTTAAAATCAGAATCCTAGTACATGCAGAGTACAATACAGTTTTTAAAAATTGACTGAGGTAATGAGACTTAGGTTTTGATGCTGGTTTCTCTATTAAAAGCTTGCATAAACTAAAAGAAGTCACTAGTTCATTATACACATTTACTTGATGCCTAAAACGTATCATGTTTTGCGCCACTCATAGTGATTAAAAAATAAAGGTGCAGTCTCTCATGAGGATATAAATGTCAATGAACAAATACAATATATTTTAATAAGTACTGCTGCTGCTGCTGCTGCTAAGTCGCTTCAGTTGTGTCTGAGTCTGTGTGACCCCATAGACGGCAGCCCACCAGGCTCCCCTGTCCCTGGGATTCTCCAGGCAAGAACACTGGAGTGGGTTGCTATTTCCTTCTTCAATGCATGAAAGTAAAAAGTGAAAGTGAAGTCGTTCAGTCATGTCAGACTCTTAGCGACCTCACGGACTGCAGCCTACCAGGCTCCTCTGTCCATGGGATTTTCCAAGCAAGAGTACTGGAGTGGGGTGCCATTGCCTTCTCCATAATAAGTACTAGGAAGAAGCATACTCATGATATAACACTGCAGCTAAAGCACTTCTGCAATTCCACATATCCCCCTCTCTATCCACATTGCTACTACCTGTTAACTATGTTTTAAGATACATCTCAAGATCCATTCTCTCCATAACTCTTGTGATTTGTCAAGATATAACTAAATGTTCCACTCTGTATGAACTTACTGTTATCTCTAGAACCATCTGTCATGGGGTGAGTATGCATGCTAAGTCGCCTCAGTCATGTCCAACTCCTTGTAACGTTATGGACTGTAGCCTGGGAATCCATGGGATTCTCCAGGCAAGAATACTGGAGTGGGTTGCCTGTGCCCTCTTCCAGGGGCTCTTCCCAACCCAGGGATAGAAGCTGCATCGCATATGTCTTTTGCATTGGCAGGTGGGTTCTTTACCACCAAGGCACCTGGGAAGCCCCTCTCTAACACTATATTGCAATTAACTCTTTACAGATATAATGTTCACAATACATTAAACCTATGAGTATGAGAAATCTTATTTCTTTATCTCCTACATAAGACATGGCTGAAAGTAAACAATTTATCCATATTGGATAAACAAATGAATGAATGAATGACGTCTAACCCAGCCTGTTCGTAAAGGACAAACAACTATTCTTTAAAGGCAACAGCTATCTGAGTATTGAATATTATGGTTGGATATAAAACTCAGCATTAAAAAGACTAAGGTAATGGCACCTATCATTACTTCATGCCAAATAGAAGGGTAAAGAATGGAAGCAGTGGCAGATTTTATTTTCTTGGGCTCTAAAGTCACTGAATGACTGCTGTCATGAAATCGAAAGATGTACTCTCCTTAGAAGGAAAGCTATAACAAATCTAGACAGCATATTAAAAATCAGAGACATTACTTTGCTGACAGAAATCTGTATAGTCAAAGCTATAGTTTTTCCAGTAGTCATGTATGGATGTGAGAGCTGGTCCATTTAGAAGGTTCCACACTTAAACCTCAACATTCAGAAAACTAAGATCATGGCATCTGGTCCCATCACTTCATGGCAAATAGATGGGGAAACAGTGGAAACAGTGCCAGATTTATTTTGGGGGGGCTCCAAAATCACTGCAGATGGTGATTGCAGCCATGAAATTAAAAGACACTTACTCCTTGGAAGGAAAGTTATGACCAACCTAAACACCATATTCAAAAGCAGAGACATCACTTTATCAACAAAGGTCTGTCTAGTCAAGGCTATGGTTTTTCCAGTGGTCATGTATGGATGTGAGAGTTGGACTGTGAAGAAAGCTGAGTGCCGAAGAATTGATGCTTTCGAACTGTGGTGTTGGAGAAGACTCTTGAGAGTCCCTTGGACTGCAAGGAAATCCAACCAGTCCATTCTAAAGGAGATCAGTCCTGGGTGTTCTTTGGAAAGACTGATGCTAAAGTTGAAACTCCAATACTTTGGCCACTTCACATGAACTGTTGACTCATTGGAAAAGACTCTGATGCTGGGAGGGATTGGGGGCAGGAGGAGAAGGGGACGGCAGAGGATGAGATGGCTGCATGGCATCACCAACTTGATGGACAAGAGTTTGGGAGAACTCTGGGAGTTGGTGATGGACAGGGAGGCCTGGCATGCTGCAACTCATGGGGTCGCAAAGAGTTGGACACGACTGTGCGACTGAACTGAAAAGTGAAGAATTGATGCTTTTTAAATGTGGTGCTGGTGAAGCCTCTCAAGAGTCACTTCTACTGCAAGGAGATCAAATGAATCAATCCTAAAGGAAATCAACCCTGAATATTCTTTGGAAGGACTCATGCTAAAGCTGAAGTGCCAATATTTTGGCCACCTGATGCAAAGAACTGACTCAATGGAAAAGACCTTGATGATAGGAAAGATTTAAGACAAAAGGAGAAGGTGGAAGCAGAGGATGAGATGGTTGGATAGCATCACTGACTCAATGGATATGAGTTTGAGCAAACTCTGGGAGAAAATGAAAAACACGGGAGACTGGTGTGCTGCAGTCCACAGGGTAGCAAAGAGTCAGACATGGCTAGTGAATGAACAGCAACAACATATGATCCTAGAAATCAGAAGAGATGCTTGTGCTTAGCATTAGCAAATAGCTTGTTTTTGAAACCTTGAAATCAAATGAATTTGATTTGAGAAAGATAAGAAGAGACTGTGAAACAGTCAAAAGAATATGGAAATGTAAGATTAAGAAGTGAAAATTATAGTTCGTAAAGAAGTTGAGGACTTGGGAATTTGTTAATTATATAGATGGGTGTGGTGGTGGCAGAGAGCATAATGGAAGCACAGTTAGAAGATGGCCTTATTGAAAGGACTGTCTTTGTTTAACAGAGGCAGTAGAAATGTCAGTGGGTGATTTCTATTAAGCAAAGACAATATAGAGAAATCAAGCATACAGACATAAAGAGAGTCTTCTTTAGGGCATTAATCAAGGATGTCAGAGATGGGAAGTCTGGTGAGATTAGATTTTACTAGGCTAGAAATTTAATCACTTTGGGATGCTCTAGGTGGAAATAACCTAAATTATTTTTAAATATTTATAGTCAACTGAATAGTGTCTAGAGACATTCTTTGTTGTATGATGCCCAGAAACTTATCAAGAGAAAACTTGAATTCTAATAACAGTTGGAGATAAGCTATACTCTGGCATGCCTAGAGAACTGTCTCAACACTTTATTCAAGCTATCCATCTGCCTGCCACTAAGGTATAGGAATTCTGGGTTGAAGAAAAAAATGTGATGAATAAAATTCCTCCCTCCTCCAATCTCTTGTTGCCTCCTACAGTCACTCCTTACTTCTAAACTATCAGGATACCAGAAGAGGAATCTTCCTATGAGCCAGTGAGAGAGACAAGCAGAAAACCCTAACAACTGTAGAAATATCCAGTGAGGAATTTGTTGAAGAGATGAGATGTATTATTAATTCAACTGCTGAAGGCAGGCGTATGCTACCATGTTAGTGATCTACCCTAGAGATGGACAGGAAATAGCAAAAGAGGTAAAGCAGAACGAAGCCTGAGTAGCAAAATGTGTTTGAAATTTTTTTCTGACCTATACTGTTTAGAGAACTCCTAGGAGAGTGGTTCTCAAAAACAACACCCATAGCCAGAAACTCTAAGCTTGCTAAAAATTCATATTCCTCCGGAGTTTCTGATTCAGTATATACAGCATGAAGCCTAGATATTTACTTTTTATTGCAAAATGGTAAATCTGGCCCAGGCTCTTAGCTAACTATTTTTAGAGAAACGTTGTTATAAAATGTTAGGTAAAAACTGTCTTCAAAGTAGTTCCTTGCCCTCTTAACCATGTTGATATTTGCCTTATGAAGCATGAACAATGGTGACTTAATTAATGGTACCTTGGGACAAATCAAATTTTGGACACTAGAAGTGCTTAGTAGTCAAAGTAGTTTTTAATACCATAATTTCACAGTTAAAACAAAAGAAAAACTTAAGAGTATCTTTTATGAAGTAGCAAAACCATTCATTTTATTAAATATTAACCTGAATAACCTATTTTTAACACTGTTTGACAAAACAAGAAATAAAACTAAAACACTTCTACTGTATTACAAAATGTTTGTCTAGAGTAAAAAGAACTTGTTTGGTGATTTATGTTCCCTGCTGAACTAGTCTTTTTTTTTTTTTTTTTTCAATAAAATACCATTTTCACTTGAAACAATGAGTGATAAGCAAGCACTTTTTTTAGCCTCATATTGTACAGATAATTTTTCTGGAAAAATGACTAAAATAAAACTGTTGTTTTTAAAAATATGACAGCATTTGCTGTCAGTGATAAACTTGGATCTTTCAGATGAAAATTAGATATTTGGAAAACTTCTATCTATCAACATTAGATTGAAAATCATACTTAAAAGCTTTTTTATAAAATTTTTGATAGTTTTTAAAATATGATTTTTTATATCATATCATGAAAATGTAACATGTGGCAGATCTCTATAATTCTGTGAATCAGTGTTTTCTGAAAGACCTTTGCATAATATTACAAAATAATGCATGGTAAATAATCCACTTGAAGTTATAGAGACCAATAGATTTTAATGTAGCAATGTAGGAAGATTTCTTTCATGTAGCTTCAGATTAGCTTTTGTAACTAACCTTCAAAAAGCTGCCATTATTATATTTTTAATGTTTTCTATAGTATCAAAGGATTCCAACAGCCAAGTGAAAATATTCAAATACGACTCTCTTTCTCAACTATATATCTGCATGATTTAGATTTTCTCCTTATATTTTAACCAATTAATATATCAAAATAGATTGAGTGAAGAAGGAAATGAAATGAAAATATTTGCCAACCATACTCTGAATAAAGGGATAATACCAAAGTATATATTAAAACTCATACAGCTCAATAGCAAAAAAAAAAAAAATCCTAACAATTAGATTTAAAATGAGTGGAAGATCTGGATAGACATTTTTCCAAAGTAGACATACAGATAGTCAATAGGTACATGAAAATATGTTCAATATCACTAACTTTCAGAGGAAGGCAAGTCAAAATGACAACAAGATGTCCCCTTCATTAGACAGAATGGTTATAATCAAAAGGACAAGAAATACCAAGAATTCAAGACAGCAAGTGTCTTTTCATTTCAGGGCTGCAGTCATCACCTGCAATGATTTTGGAGCCCAAGAAAACAAAGTCTGTCACTGTTTCCATTGTTTCCCCATCTATTTGCCATGAAGTGATGGGACCAGATGCCATGATCTTAGTTTTCTGAATGTTGAGTTTTAAGCCAACTTTTCACTCTCCTCTTTCGTTTTCAACAAGAGGCTCTTTAGTTCTTCCTCTCTTTCTGCCATAAGTGTGGTGTCATCTGTATATCTGAGATTATTGATATTTGTCCTGGCAATTTTGATTCCAGCTTGTGCTTCATCCAGTCTAGCATTTCTCATGATGTACTTTGCATATAAGTTAAATAAGCTGGGTGATATACTTAAATAAGTTAAATAACTTAAATAAGCAGGGTGATGTACTCCTTTCCCAATTTGGAACCATTCTGTTGTTCCATGTCCAGTTCTAACTGTTCCTTCTTGACCTGCATACAGATTTCTCAGGACGCAGGTCAGGTGGTCTGGTATTCCCATCTCTTTCAGAATTTTCCACAGTTTGTTGTGATCCCCACAGTCATAGGCTTTGCACTGTTGATGAGAATGTAAATTGCTTCAGTCACTACAGAAAACAGTATGGAGATTTCACAAATAATTAAAATTGAAGCTACCATAAGATCCAAAAATTCCACTTCCACATATTTATCCAGGCACTAAATCAAAAATATATATGCACAACCATGTTTATTAAAGCATTATTTATAATATTTAGGAAATGAAAACAACCTTAAATTGACCATCAATCATTGATGAATAAATGGATAAAGAACATATATGTGTGAGTGTGTGTGTGAGCATTTCCAACTCTTTGTGTTGGACTGTAGGCTGCCAGGCTCCTCTGTCCATGGGATTCTCCAGGCAAGAATGATGGAATGGGTTGCCATTTCCTCCAACAGGGTTTCTTCCCGACCCACGGATGAAACCCATGTCTCTTACGTGTCCTGCAATAGCAGGTGGATTCTTTACCATTGTGCCACCTGGGAAGACCGATGGAATAAATATATGAATTAAAAACAGATACGTATGGGTTTACCACATGGTGCAGGGGTAAAGTATCTGCCTGCCAGTGCAGGAGAAGTTAAGAGACGTGGGTTCAATCCCTGGATTGGGAAGAGCTGCTGGAGAAGGAAATGGCAATCTACTCAGTATTATTGCCAGGAGAATCCCATGAACAGAGAGCTTGGAGGGCTATAGTCCATGGGGTCACAAAAAGTTGGACACGACTGAGTGACTGAGCACATATTTATTCCATATTAAAATAAATCATAATTTAAAGCCATAACATTTTTAAAGGGTAAAGGATAATTTATGTCACAGCTGCATTAATAAAATAGACATTGGTCTAAAGTGCAACACTAAATGTATTCTCTGTCCCATGGTAGAATAAATGCATATATATATATGCATTTATACTTATATGTGTGTGTATTTCAGTCATATATAAAGAATAAAATCTTGCCATTGCCATTTGTGACATGCTTGAAACTTGAAGGTGTTGTGTTAAATGAAATAAACTTATAGATACAGAAAAAAGATTGGTGATTACTAGAGGATGAAAGGTGGATGAGATGGGTAAAGGAGGTCATAAGGTACAATCTTCGAGTTGAAAATAAATAAGTCATGGGGATGTAATGAACAGCATGATGAATGCAGTTAATATTGTATCAAATATTTGAAAGTTTCTGAGAGTAAATCTTAAAAGTTCTCATTATGAGAAAAACTTTTTGTAACTACATATGGTGATGGATGTTAACTAGACTTACTGTGATAATTATTGCACAATATATACAAATACTGAATCAATATGTTGTACCCCAAACTAATATAATGTTATATGTCCAAATATTATATATTAGATATTATATTAATATTTAGTGTATATTAATAATATAATTATAAAGATATAATATATTATAATATATAATATAATTATATTATATATACTAAATATAATGATATATATAATATAATTATATATAATTATAATTATATAATGTATAATATTTAGTGTCTATTAATGATATATTATTAATAAACACAATATTTAATATATAATATTTGGACATATAACATTATATTAGTTTTAGGTACAACATATTGATTCAGTATTTGTATATATTGTGCAATAATTATCACAGTAAGTCTAGTTAACATCCATCACCATATATAGTAACAAAAAGTTTTTCTCATGAGAACTTTTAAGATTTACTCTCAGAAACTTTCAAATATTTGTTACAATATTAACTGCATTCATCATGCTGTTCATTACATCCCCATGACTTATTTATTTTACAACTAGAAGATTGTACCTTCTTATATTAGTATAATATTAATATACTATATATTAAAACGTCTTAAATATAAAGCAACATATATTATATATTCCTCGTATAAAAACACAGAATTTATTAAGCATTTGTATTGTTGTAATGACAAACAGAAGCCACGGTTACTATTCCTTCCCTTCTTGCTCAATGTGTGTAAGCTAGCTTCTTAAAATTTATTAGCATGGAGAAACCTAATAGAATACTTCACAGAATTTCCTGCTCTTGCTTGAATTTCCTGAGTGGGATTCCATTACAAAGTCTTTGCAAGTTTTCTTTCCTTATCTGAAATAGTCTTCTCATAACTAAACATATGAACCCTTCACTCCCCTTAAGCTTTTGGCTCAAATGCTACATCAGTAAGAACTTTCCTAACTATCACATTTAAAATAGCTACCAATCCTTCCCATACCTGAATCAAACCTCCTTCTCTGCTTTAGTTTTTTTTCCATTCACTCATCACAGTTCCACATACTTTCTATTTTATTTATTTATGTTGCTACTGTCTTTCTAACTCTGCTACAACTTAAATTCTATGAGGGGTCACTGCAGTATTCCAATAAGTACAGTATTTGGCATATCAAAGTTTTAAATAAATTCTTGTTGAAGCTTTCTAAGAATAGTCATATATCAAGAAAGAAAAATGAAAAGAAGTTACATGGTTCTTTGCTCACCTTGATTATGCAGGTAATTCATTCCATCTCTTTGGGAAAGCTAAGGTGGTCAGGCAAAATCCCAAAATGTTTAGAGAAAATCCCTCTTCACAGAAGCCAGTGGAGTTTGAAGAAGCATTCCTCTTACATTCTCCAGCTCTTTGTTTTCTTAACCCATTAGGCTTAATGATTAATATCATAGGCAACCTGGGATTTTCACCCTCAGAAGCTGGTGAAAAATTAAGTTGTAGAATAACAACTTATATATGAAACTCAAATTTCCAGCAAATCCTCTAACTGAAATAGAGATGAAAACCAGAGAGTTACTTTTTAATTTCCTCAAATATTCAAAATGTGTCACTAATTATATCTTATAAAAATTGCTTTTTCAGAAGTGAGACCCGACCTCACTCACAATGTCATTTATAGTTGATAACTTTATACATATTGTGGTAAAAGCACTGATGCATTTTCCCAATCCAGAGCAAATTAGAAGCCGCACAGTTGAAGGAGTAAGAATAGCTAGTACAGATCAATAAACACATTAAAGTTAACAATAAATTGCTCCTTCCTTTGTGTGTCTATACTTTACCTTGGAATTATTTCTCTTACAACAGTTATCATATTTGCTTACACAGTTGTTCTCTGGATTAAACTGTGAGTTCCTTCAGTACAAAGGTGTATCTTAAACATCTGGCCATAGTATTTCTAGTGTTTACTAGGTGCCTGTCAAATGGTGTGCAATATATATCATTAAGTAAATTTAAGTCAATTGAGCACCTGTAAACTGTTCATTGATAATTGCCTCTGCACAAAGACAAGCTGATTTACCTGACCTAATACAAATTACCTCATGAGAGCTGCTCACAAATGGATCTGCTGGTGGTTTATTTCAGTAGAATCGAAGGACCTTGAAAAGTTGCTCCAAGGGACAGACAGGAAAGAAGTTATTATCTCCCATTGTGGGAATAGCTTGTGCCCATATCCTTACACGTTAAGTACTTTCTCTATATTTTTCCTTTTTTTCCCCTCAATATTCTCTTCTTTATAAACTAGTATGTCACATACTGTATGGCCTTATTCCCATTTTGAATGTATGAAACAGAAGGAAAGCACTGACAATCATGTGGTTCTCTGTGTGCTGAACATGTGGGTCTTTTTATAAGAAACACTGATTGCTTCCATGTCCTGGCTATTATAAACAGTGCTACAATGAACATTGGGGTACAAGTGTCTTTTTCAATTCTGGTTTCCTTGGTGTGTATGCCCAGTAGTGGGATGTAGATATATGGCAAAACCAATACAGTATTGTAAAGTAAAAAAAAAAAAAAAAAAAAAAAAAACACTGATTGGCATTTGGTGTGAAGGTTATTATTAAGGATTGAAAAATGAGGAATTGATGGAGAAGTAGAATTAGGGAGATTCTGCTTCAAGTTGTGATGGGTGTATATGAAGCAAACTCTAGCAAAAAAACAGGGAGCCCTGGGGTAAACATTCATATATAAAAATATCTAATTTGGAAGTAAGTGTCCAAGGATTTCACACCCTGTTTTGATCATTGTTTGCCATGGACCATTCAAAGGAGGACCTGGCTTAAGTAGGATGGCTTTCTATACCTACAGTAAAAAAAAAAAAAAAAAAAAGTGAAGGAGTTTATTACTCCAAGCAAGTAAGGAGGTAAAAATCTCATATACAAATCTTGTTATACTAGAGCCCTACAGACAAAACACACACACACACATAAATTTGATATAAAAAACATTTCCTTGCCAAAGAAAACTTCTCTATCTCTTGAGTTACACACATATACACATATACAAATTGACTGGAATTACTCATTCATTCCTTTTTTTTTTTTTTTAATTTTATTTTATTTTTAAACTTTACATAATTGTATTAGTTTTGCCAAATATCAAAATGAATCCACCACAGGTATACATGTGTTCCCCATCCTGACCCCTCCTCCCTCCTCCCTCCCCATACCCTCCCTCTGGGTCATCCCAGTGCACTAGCCCCAAGCATCCAGTATCGTGCATCGAACCTGGACTGGCAACTCGTTTCTTACATGATATTTTACATGTTACAATGTCATTCTCCCAAATCTTCCCACCCTCTCCCTCTCCCACAGAGTCCATAAGACTGTTCTATACATCAGTGTCTCTTTTGCTGTCTCGTACACAGGGTTATTGTTACCATCTTTCTAAATTCCATATATATGCGTTAGAATACTGTATTTATGTTTTTCCTTCTGGCTTACTTCACTCTGTATAATAGGCTCCAGTTTCATCCATTCCTGAGTGCAATCCTGGTTGATGTGAAATTGAGAGCAACCTGCCTCCAATTATATATTAAAAAAGCCAAATGATACCTTAAGTTTCAATTGTTATTTTCTTCCAAAGAAGAAGTTGATAAGAGCTATTTATTAGTGTTTGTTTTAAATTTTTATGGCAGTACAAATACTAAATATAGCTCCAATTTTTTAAATGCCAAATATAGTACAGTAATTTTCTTGTAACCTCTGTTTCTTTCCAGCCCTTTAGAAATTGTTGATAATCTTTTGCTTTATAATATTAGAGAAATTTAATGAATATGTATAGCTCCAGATGTTAGAAAATTACTGCTGCAGTAAGAATCAGATGCATTAGACAGACTAATTTGCTTTTTTATTGTCAACTGGAAATGCTATTATTTCACAAAATGATGTTACTATATAAATTCAGTTAATGACTACTTTTTAAAAAGAAAAATAAACTTCTGTGATTTGATAAGAAGGAAAGGAGCTTCAACAAGAAAATAGAATGGTTTATGCAGGATGTAAAAAGTTAATTCATATCTATTAAATTTTTCACTTTAATCACTGAAATAAATTATATAGTGTAATTAGAAACAAAATGCCTATTTATATGTATTAAAATATTAAGCTCAAACTTTTAATTTTGTACTTATTTATATAACTTGGGGGCTTCTGTGGTGGCTCAGACAGCAAAACAATCTGCCTACATTGGAGAAGATCAAGTTCAATCCCTGGGTCTGGAAGATCTCCTGGAGGAGGAAATGGCAACCCACTCCAGTGGCTCAGCTGTTGAAGAATCTGCCTGCAATGCAGGAGATCTGGGTTCCATCCCTGGGTTGGGAAGATCCCTGGAGAAGGGAAAGGCTACCCACTCCAGTATTCTGAGCTGGATAATTCCATTGACTATACAGGTCATGGGGTTGCAAAGAATCAGACATGACTGAGCGACTTTCACTTCACTAGCATTCTTACCTGAAGAATCCTATGGACAGAGGAGCCTGGCGGGCTACAGCACATGGGGTCACACACAGTCAGATATAACTGAGCAGTAACACTTGCACTTTAGTGTATAACTTGGATGAGGTATAATTACTCTTAATGAGTCAAATTACAACTTAATGTGATGCTGAGAATCACTAGAAACTGGTATGGCATACTAGCTGGCATCCATTCTGATTGGTCTATGCACATACTACAAGTTACAATCTATATAGGATGTCATGTGGTTTACAGAATTTGCTGAAAATATTCTTGTGGTTCTTCCATACTGAATTCCTTCTGTGTTGGCTATACATTGCAATAATATTAATATTGATTAAATGTATACCAAAATATATGACTTTTAGGCAAATGCATTGAATATGATATTATGATATAGAGAATAAAAATTTTAGGCTTCTTAATTTATGTGAATTTTAAAAATGATTTTATATCAATCAGATCTTCATGTACTATCAAACTGAATAGATAATTTTCCCAGATTACATGCTATGCTTTCTTGTCTATGTTTTTTTTTCTTTTTTTTTTAATGTCATTTATTTTGTGTGCACTGAACTGTTTCAGTATCTGCTTTTTCTCTGCATTCCCAGTCTTAATTATTCTTCAAAGGCCAGGAGAAATGCTATTATTTTATAAAGATTATGGGGAGGGAGGAGGGAGGAGGGTTCAGGATGGGGAACACATGTATACCTGTGGCGGATTCATTTTGATGTATGCCAAAACCAATACAATATTGTAAAGTTAAAAAATTAAATTAAATTAAAAAAATAAAAAAAGATTTTCTGAGCATTCAGCTGATCTCCTCCTATATCTATGAAACTCCAACCCTCCTGGCACTTTTGTACTGACTACTGTATACTACATCAGTTCAGTTCTGTTCAGTCACTCAGTCCTGCCCAATGCTTTGCGACTCCATGGATTGCAGCACTCCAGGCTTCCCTGCCCATTACCAAATCCCAGAGCTTACTCAAACTCATGTCCATAGGGTCAGTGATACCATTCAACCATCTCATCTTCTGTTGTCCTCTTTTCCTCTCATCTGCAATTTTTCCCAGCATCAGGCTCTTTTACAATGAGTCAGATCTTCAAACCAGGTGGCCAAAGTATTGGAGTTTCAGCTTCAGCATCAGTCCTTCCACAAAATATTCAGAACTGATTTGCTTTAGGATGGACTGGTTGTATCTGTTTGCAGTTGAAGGATCTCGAGTCTTCTCCAGCACTACAGTTCAAAAGCATCAATTCTTTGGAGCTCAGACTTCTTTATAGTCAACACTTACATTCATATATGTCTACGGAAAAAAAAACATAGCTTTGACTAGACAGACTTTTGTTGGCAAAGTAATATTTCTACTTTTCAATAAGCTGTCTAGGTTGATCATAACTTTTCTTTTAAGTCTTTTAATTTCATGGCTGCAGTCACCATCTGAAGTGATTTCAGAGGCCAAGAAAATAAAGTCTGTCACTGTTTCCACTGTTTCCCCATATATTTGCCATGAAATTATGGGACAAGATACCATAATCTTAGTGTTGTGGAAGTTGAGCTAACTTTTTTAAGCCAACTTTTTTTAAGCAAACATTTTCGCTCTCCTCTTTCACTTTCATCAAGAGGCTCTTTATTTCTTCTTCACTTTCTGCCATAAGGGTGATGTCACCTGCATATCTGAAGTTATTGATATTTCTCCCAGCAATATTTATTCCAGCCTGTGCTTCATCCAGCCCAGCATTTCTCATGATGTACTCTGCATATAAGTTAAATAAGCAGGGTGACAATATACAACCTTGACATACTCCTTTCCAGATTTGGAACCACTCTTTTCTTCCATGTCCAGTTCTAACTGTTGTTTCTTGACCTGCATACAGATTTCTCAGGAGGCGGGTCAGGTGGTCTGGTATTGCATAAGAACCTGGAATGTGAGGTCCATGAATCAATGCTAATTGGAATTGGTCAAACAGGAGATGGCAAGAGTGAACATTGGCATTTTAAGAATCAGTGAACTAAAATGGACTGGAATGGGTGAATTCAACTCAGATGACCAATATATCTACTACTTTGGGAAAGAATCCCTTAGAAGAAATGGAGTAGCCATCATAGACAACAAAAGAGTCTGAAATGCAGTACTTAGAGGCAATCTCAAAAATGACAGAATGATCTCTTCATTTCCAAGGCAAGCCATTCAATATCACTGTAATCCAAGTCTATGCCCAGACCAGTAATGCTTCAGAAGCTGAAGTTGAATGGTTCTATGAAGACCTGCAAGGCCTTTTAGAACTATCACCCAAAAAAGATGTCCTTTTCATTATAGGGGATTGGAATGCACAAGTAAGAAGTCAAGAGATACCTGCAGTAACAGGCAAATGTGGCCTTGGAGTACAAAATGAAGCAGGGCAAAGGCTAAAAATGTTTTGCCAAGAGAACACACTGGTCATAACAAACACCCTCTTCCACAACACAAAAGAAGACTCTACACATGGACATCACCAGATGGTCAATACTGAAATCAGATTGATTATATTCTTTGCAGCCAAAGATGGAGAAGTTCTATACAGTCAGCAAAAACAAAACCAGGAGCTGACTGTGGCTCAGAACATGATCTCCTTAGTGTCAAATTCAGACTTAAATTTAAGAAAGTAGGGAAACCAGTAGACCATTCAGGTATGAACTAAATCAAATCCCTTAATATTATATAGTGAAAGTGACAAATAGGTTCAAGGGGATTAGATCTGATAGACAGAGTGTCTGATGAACTATGGATGGAGGTTCACAACATTGTACAGGAGGCAGTGATCAAGACCATCCCCAAGAAAAAGAAATGGAAAAAGGCAAAATGGTTGCCTGAGGAGGCCTTACACATAGCTGAGAAAAGGAAAGATACAAAAGGTAAAGGAGAAAAAGAAAGATATAACCATCTGAATGCAGAGTTCCAAAGAATAGCAAGGAGAGATGATAAAGCCTTCCTCAGTGATCAATGCAAAGAAAGAAAAGAAAACAATAGAATGGGAAAGACTAGAGATCTCTTACAGAAAATTTGGGATACCAAGGGAAATTTTCATGCAAAGATGGACACAATAAAGGACAGAAGTGGTATGAACCTAACAGAAGCAAAAAATATTAAGTAGAGATGTCAAGGAGGGAGGTGGGAGGAGGGTTCAGGATGGGGAACACATGTATACCTGTGGCGGATTCATTTTGATATATGCCAAAACCAATACAATATTGTAAAGTTAAAAAATAAAATTAAATTAAAAAAAAAAAAAGAATACACAGATCACTCACCTACAGCCAGACATCCTGGAAAGCAAAGTCAAGTGGGCTTTAGGAAGCATCTCTATGGACAAAGCTAGTGGAGATGATGGAATTCCATTCGAGCTATTTCAAATCCTAAAAGATGACGATTTTAAGGTGCTGCACTCAGTATGCCAGCAAATTTGGAAAACTCAGAAGTGGGCACAGGACTGGAAAAAGTCTGTTTTAATTCCAATCCCAAATAAAGGCAATGCCAAAGAATGCTCAAACTACTGCACAATTTATACTACGTAAGTTTTTTGAAAGTCACTTTTGTTTCTAGAATATAAGCCCCATATTGGCATCAACAGTTTGTTTTCTGACTTTGATGCCTTCATAACAATAGCACAAGCCGATTATAAGCACCTAATGAATATTTAATGAAGTAATATACTTATTACCTCTTCTGATTGAGTGATATTATAACACTAGAAACTTAAATTCATATTAGTTTATATAGTTTTACAGTCTAAACTCATTCATGTATATACAGTCTTATTATTTGTATACAGCCTAACCTTGTGTAAACTTACCATTGTTTAGATTTCATGTAAAAGAGAGAGCTAATATGTACATCTACATACATATTGCACATGCAATAGGCACATATACAACCATAGTGTCTGTTAATGTTCTTACATTTAGGGTTCTTTATAATTAAGTAACCCAATGAACAGATCACAGATATCTATAACCCAGTTAATACCATGCATATAAGTAAATAAAAGCACTATTGTCTTGAAATCATTGCATTTTTAATTTTTGACACTGATATATAAAAATAAAATATATTACATATTTTAACCTCATGTAGAGTAGAATATATTTTATGTAACTTCTGCACCATAATATATAACATTATAGTTATTGTGAACTAATAAAAGTAAAGGATTAGTACAATTGTGAACAATGTATAGAAAGTTTGCAATCAATGGAAAAGTGAACTGTATTGACAACACAAGTTATAGTAAGAGTTCTTTCTGTATCTGGGAATGCAGAGGCATTTCATAGACTAAAATTCATGTGCAATATTAATATTTTGATTTACAGAACTCACCTCTATCCCAGGCCCCTAAATACATGTAGTACAAGAACACCAATTTAATTAAGATAGCATTTGAAATTCAAGAGCCAGGTTGATCCTTGTTACATTAATAAGTTCTCTTTGAATAGATGTTATATATCAATTTCTGAAGGTTAAGAATTATAAATGAGTTGCAAATAACTAGGCCCAAGGTGAAAAACATCGTTTTCAGGTGCTTCCCAATATTTTCATGAAGGAAGCTTTTTCCTTCTCTCAAATGAGATGTATCAGAATCTTAACATCTATAATAAAACTACATAGCCACCATCATCAATAATAAAGAATGCTTGATTACATAATAATGATTAAATTATTTATTTACCCCTTGGATTTAGCAGCAAAATATCATAGTTCATGCATACATTCTAAGTGCTTCAGTCATATCTGACTCCTTACAACCCTATGAATCATAGCCCATCAGGTTCCTCTGGTCTGTGGGAGTCTCCAGGTAATAATACTGGCGTGAGTTGCCATGCCTTCCTCCAGAAAATCTTCCCAACCTAGGGACTTAACCAGCATCTCTTATGTCTCCTGCATTGGCAGGTGAGTTCTTTACCACTAGTGCCACCTGAGAAGCCCAATTTATGCATAATTTATTACAAATTTTTTTCAGAATGTTAATTTAGTTCAGTTCAGTCCCTCACTCGTGCCCTACTCTTTGTGACCTCATGAACCTCAGCAGGTCAGGGCTTCCTGTCCATCACCAACTCCTGGAATTTGCCAAACTCATGTCCATTGAGTCGGTGATGCTATCCAACATTTCATCCTCTGCCATCCCCTTCTCCTCCTGCCTTCAATCTTTCCCAGCATCAGGGTCTTTTCAAATGAATCAGCTCTTCACATCAGGTGGCCAAAATATTGGAGTTTCAGCTTCAACATCAGTCCTTCCAATGAAAACCCAGGACTGATTTCCTTTAGGATGGACTGGTTGGATCTCCTTGAAGTCCAAGGGACTCTCAAGATTCTTCTCCAACACCACAGTTTAAAAGCATCAATTCTGTGCTAGCTTTCTTTATAGTCCAAACTCACATCCATACATGACTACTGGAATAACTGCAGTCTTGATTAAACGGAACTTTGCTGGCAAAGTAATGTCTCTGCTTTTTAATATGCTGTCTAGGTTGGTCATAACTTTCCTTCCAAGGAGTAAGCATCTTTTAATTTCATAGCTGCAATTACCATCTACAGTGATTTTGGAGCCCCAAGAAATAAAGTCAGCCAAGGTTCCACTGTTTTCTCATTTATTTTCCATGAAGTGATGGGACCAGATGCCATGATCTTCGTTTTCTGAATGTTGAACTTTAAGCCAACTTTTTCAGTCTGCTCTTTCACTTTCATCAAGAGTCTTTTTAGTTCTTCTTCACTTTCTGCCATAAAGGTGGTGTCGTCTGCATATCTGAGGTTATTGATATTTCTCCCGGCAATCTTGATTCCAGCTTGTGCTTCATCCAGTCCAGCGTTTCTCATGATGTACTCTGCATATAAGTGAAATAATCTGCATGACAATATACAGCCCTGACATACTCCTTTTCCTATTTGGAACCAGTCTGTTGTTCCATGTCCAGTTCTAACTGTTGCTTCCTAACCTGTATACAGGTTTATCAAGAGGCAGGTCTGGTGGTCTGGTATTTCCATCTCTCAGAATTTTCCACAGTTTATTTTGATCCACACACTAAAGTCTTTGGCATGGTTAATAAAGCAGAAATAGATGTTTTCCTGGAGCTCTCTTGCTTTTTCCATGATTCAGCGGATGTTGGCAATTTGATCTCTGGTTCCTCTGCCTTTTCTAAAACCAGTTTGAACATTTGGAAGTTCACAGTTCATGTATTGCTGAAGCCTGGCTTAGAGAATTTTGAGCATTGCTTTACTAGCATGTGAGATGAGTGCAATTGTGCAGTAGTTTGAGCATTCTTTGACATTGCCTTTCTTTGGGATTGGAATGAAAACTGACCTTTCCAGTCCTATGGTCACTGCTGAGTTTTCAAATTTGCTGATATATTGAATGCAGTACTTTCACAGCATCATCTTTTAGGATTTGAAATAGCTCATTAGTGTTCATTAAATTATTTTAGATTCAAGAACCATTATTTTATATAAAATAGTTCTGTAATTCTATAATATATGAACTGGGGTTAAGAAAATTAGTAATAATGGATCTTTATTTTAAAAGTTCAAATGAGATTTTCAGATAATCCACACACATAGCCTATAACACATTTTTTTTTTGGAAAAATAAATGTTAAATTATACTTGAAATTATGTCTAGGAAGGATAACCACAATATTATTAGTGAAACTTTGGTATACATTATAGAAGACAAAATGCCAAAGTGGGGTTAGGATATTGTAGACAACACAGGATTAATTTAATGCATTTTGTTATGAGCCAAGGAAAATTTGAAGGCGGATAATCAAGAACTTGCAGAGTAGCTAACACATCGTATTAATGCAAAAAATTTTATATAAACATTGTGTTTATATTACTAACAGAAATAAGCAGATGTCTTAAAATATGAAACATTTACTGTATTGTGATTTCATTTACCATCAAATCTAAAATCAAATAGTCATAACCTGATTCAAAGCTTTATTATTAATATCCTTAATGGATATCATTAATAAAATGTAAATATAGAATGATTTTAAATTGATAAAGGTAACAGATTACTTTATATCTTACAGAAAATTAATAGAAATCCTAATGCTTACTGTGATATATCCATGAAAGTGAAAGTGAAAGTCACTCAGTCATGTTCAACTTTGTGACCCCCTGGATTGTACCTTGTCAGGTTCCTCTGTCCATGGGGATTCGCCAGACAAGAATACTGAAGGGTTGCCATGCCGTCCTCCAGGGGATCTTCCCAACCTAAGGATGGAGCCCAGGTCTCCCACAATGCAGGCAGATTCTTTACCAGCGGAGCCACTAGGGAAGCCCCTGGTGTTATCTATACACTGAAATTAACTGAGCTATCAACCCAAGTAAGGACACAGAAGAAACTGAAATGCAAATTAAAGAAGCCCCATTTTAAAAGGCTAAGTTCTGGTGATTCCAACTATATAACCACTGATCCTTTGGTTACATAGAAGTTGAGATATAGAAACAGTAAAAGGGATGAATGAATGGCAGAGTTTTGGTGAGGAGGAAGGATGAATAATTAGAGTGCAATGATTTTTTTGGCCCATGAATCTATTTTGTATGCCTACAAGTGTAGATATGTGTCATCATACACTTGTTTAATCCATAGAATGTGCAAAGATTAGAGTGAACCCTAATGTAAATTATAGACTTTGGGTGGTAACAGTATGTGTCAATGTTGGTGCATTAGTTGTAACAAATGCTCCTCTCTGACTTGGGATGTTGTTGATGGTGGGAAGGCTATGCATGTGTGGGAGAGAGTGTATAAAGGAATTCTGTGCTTTCTGCTCAATTTTCTGTGAATCTAAAACTTTTTCATAAAAAATAAATTCTATATTAAAATAAACAGCAAAAATATAATACGAATTAAAATGGTTTTCAAAAGACATGTAGCTGGGAAATGAAATTTACATCAGAGTTATGTAATAAAATTACATGTAAATTTATTGATTTATTTTTCTCCCAACTTTTAACATATAGACATAGGTAGGGGTGGTGAAATAGAAATAGTTAGTTTGTGATTTATAGATCCTAAATTTGGTGGGGCAACATTAACTAATAAAATTTTTTCTAGGTAAACCATCCAAGCAGTTTTTATTCATTAATGTTCATAAATATACACAGCAGCTTCATCAGAGATTTCAGTTTTCCTCTTCAGTTTGGAAATGGAGTATCCTATTAATTTTGAGCCTTTTGCATGTCACAACATAGGAAGCAGAGTTCATTCCTGCACTGCTACCTACATTTACCTGCTGGGAGTAAAAGCTGGCTAAATGGAAAAGATTACCACATATATTTGTCTGTTTTTCTTCAGAGTGCACACAAGGTAACAAGAGTGACAGACTTGAAATTGCAATCCCTAGGGATTGGGGGCAGGAAGAGAAGCGGACGACAGAGGATGAGATGGCTGGTTGGCATCACTGACTCGATGGATGTGAGTCTGAGTGAACTCCGGGAGTTGGTGAGGGAAAGAGAGGCTTGGCGTGCTGCGATTCATGGGGTCACAAAGAGTTGGACACGACTGAGTAACTGATCTGATCTGATCTGAAACAAATGTAAGATTGTTGTTGTCCACTTTCATTGGCAAATACAGCACAGGGGACACTGTCTGTGAATTGAAAGATCATTAAAGAGGAGCTGATGAAGGCTCATTTCCTTTATTAGTCTCTTAAACTTAGATTTTCTAAAACAACAACTAAAGATATAATATCGACATAGCCCGTAACTCCAAATCTATCATCTCCTCTGTTTATCCTTATCTGAGGACAAGCTCTCTTCCTGCACTTAATTAGAAGGAGCTCTTGGGCACAGTCTGTGAGCTCACATTCCATGGGCTGGTACTTTGTTTCAGACATTTTAGGATCATCCAACCTTGTTACAAGAAATTGGAAAATTGGCAGAGTTTGCTGGCTGCCTTCAGTGTCAGCTGCATTGGTTGTTGCGGTGGATTGTATGATTATAGTGGTGACACTGCTTTGTGTTAACAGGTTGCATTGCATGTCGTGTCCAGCTATTGTTATGTTGCTGTTCGAGCTGCAACTGTACCTGCAGTTGTTATATCTGAGAAACAGAGGGCTTCCCTGATGGCTCAGATGGTAAAGAATCTGCCTGCAGTGTGGGAGACCTGGGCTCCATCCCTGGGTTGGGAAGATCCCCTGGAGGAGAGCATGGCAACCAACTCCAGTATTCTTGCCTGGAGAATCCCCAGGTCTAGAGGAACCTGCCAGGCTACAGTCCAAGGTTGCAGAGTCAGATACAACTGAGCTACTAAACACAGCACAGAAGGGTCAACTTAATTAATCCCACCTCTGTACGACTGACCAAAAGAGTATAGTGGTATAAATAAGGCATTAAAATAAATAAATAAATAAAATAAAAAATAAATAAATAAATAAGGCATTAACTCCATATATTTATCTTCACTTAAGGTTATGACAAATTATACATTCCTTATAATTTGAGAGGAAATTCATGCGATTTTAAATCTACATGACTTTAGTCTAGAAAAGATTTATTCTCTGTTTTAAGAATCCTGAAGATTTTCATCTTTGAATGAGAAAAATTTGCTGTGATGGGGAGATATGGTCAATGGGGAAGAAGGACTTACTATTAACATAATTGTTTAACCCCCAAACAGTTACATAACTCTTGAGGATTTCCAGAAACTGTACTCAGGTATTTTGTACAATTAAAATGAAGATTATGTTTCATTGATACAGTGACTTCCTCTCAATTATTTTCAAGACTTAGTGAGTCAAATTGGAACTAAAATCTATTCTTAAAAGTTTCTGTTAATTTTCTGAGAAAAGCAAACTATATGCATATATAATATATATAATCTTTGAAATGTATCAGTGTGTATATGTGTGTGTATATGTACATGTGTGTATTACTTCTTAGAGGACATGAATAAATAAAGATAAATTATTTGATGTCTATTGTGTGAAACCCCGCATATAGATTAATATGGTTTACTGGTCATCTGAAAAATAATCATTAAAGGGCCAAATTAGCAATATCCAGGACAATCCAATATAATAAGTCTATTTTATGGTCAGCTGATAATTAGCCTTAATTGCATCTGGAAGTTTCATTTACAGCAGTTGATAGTTTAGAGTATGATTGAATAACATTGTGAGAGGCAGAATAATGGCACTCAAAGTGTCCATGTCCTAATCCTTAGAACCTGTAAATATTTTATTTTATATTACAAAGGGAATTTTGCAGATGTGATTAAATTAAGGATATTTAGAAGGGGGTATTATCACAAATTATCTGGGTGGGCTCATTATAATAACAAAAGTCCTTATATTTTAAAGAAAAGGCAGAGGGTCAGAATCAAAGAGAGAGTTGAAGATGCCACACTGCTACCTCTGAAGAAGGGGCCACAAGCCCATCAATGCAAGTGGTTTCTGGAAGCTGGAAAAGAGGAGGGAAGGAGTCCTAAAATCTCCAGAAGGAAGATCAATACCTGAGGGAGAATTGATTGTGTATAACGAAATCAATTTCAAATTTCTTACCCACAGAACTATAAAATTATAAACATGTTATTTTAAAAGGAACTGAATTTGTGGTGATTTATTATAACAGAGTAGGAAACTAATACAAACATCTTTAGAGTTCTGACTCCAGAGTGAGCTTCCTTGAATTAATTTCTGGTGGCCAGTGATCTATTCTCTGCAGATAATCCAACATAAAACAAGGCAAAGCAAAATGAATCTGGTTATTGATATAGTAATTGCTAAATCAGTGTTCCAGGCACTTTACTCAATATAACATACAGTATCTTGTTAATTTCATATTCTTTCATTTTTATGTGAGAAACCTAAACATCAAAAAATAAGCAGATACTCAGTCACACAGCTAATAAATTAAAAAAGTAAAACAAGATTTAAACTAAATGATCTGGCTTCAAATCTAAGTAGTCTTAATCATGTAGCATAATCCCAGTTTCTCTCTTGCTTAAGACATTAACCGTTTTTAAAGGTTTCTTGAAGAACTTAAAAATATGTTCTTCTGTATTACACACACATCAAAAAATAATGAAAAAATAATGATTTGCTTGTATACAAATCAGAAACTTAACACATGAAAAAAGTAAATTAACTGATATTGGTTGTATTAGTTCTGCCTTGATAGTTATCAGAAAGATACATTCTGAAAGAGATGGTAGGATTGAAAACAATAATATTAGTCAAAATTCTGTTTAATGAATGGTTAGATAATTAAATTCCCTCCTAGGGCAGTGAAGTCCAACAACATACCTTTTTACTCCACAGGCAAAAAGTTGCTTACCCTTGTGAAGATACTAATCTAAAGGATCTGAACTTGGGACATCAAAACCAACTGGTCTCAGGAGAGAAAGGCTGAGCTGGATATCCTCAGGGGTATCCATTGTCCTGTTTTCCCCCTTTCTGGATACTGATCAGTAGCACACTGACCACTGTGGTATAGCCATTTCCATTCAACAATTTTCTTCAGGTCCTGGTAAATTCTCTCTCCCCTTGGACATTGATTCCTAGGAAGAGTAAAAGATTTCCGCTCTTACTAACGATGGATTAGTGAATTTTTACTTGCTTGATGTCAGTAACCCTGTCTATGATTAGGGAAATAGTCTTACAAATAACTGGTTTTTTATTATTATTATTATTATTTTACTTTACAATATTGTATTGGTTTTGCCATACAATATATGAAACTTAAGCCAAAATCAGCCTGTTGTGACCCTAAGAACCTTTTTAAAAGAGCTATTAAAATCCACCAGACACAAATAGAACCACATTTAGAAGTGACTGGAAGTTCCCTATTTAGAGAAATAGATGAAGCAAATGAAAAGATCCTATCCTCAGTTATGAAAACCTTGATTTCCAGCCTTTAACATTGCAATTAAACAATCCAGTAGATAAACTCTTACTCTTGATTGCATAGATTCCATTCAGCTTTTCAATATTTCAGTTTTTAATATTATGGAAAAGTTTATGATCAATGAGTACTAGCAAAAGAAAACAAGATTTTCTACCATAAATACAGAAACTAAAGCAAATAGAAAATTAGAGGAAACAGAGAAACTATCAAGTTACAGAATTAAAAAAAAAAAAAAAAAGGAAGGAATATCCAAGAACAGGAAAGAGTTCATTAAAAATATAATAGCAGAAGTAAAAGTGTTCATTATCTGACTGGAATAATAAAGCAATGTAAAAATGAAGGGATAAAATACACATATTATTGGTTAAAGTAGAATTTAACTGTAGTAACCAAAAACATCATAAGTTAATAGTTCAAACAAATCAGCTGTCAATTTTATATAATAATCAATAGTGTGTAACAGATTTGGCTACAGGAAGTTATGGAGGGAACCTAAAGAGGCAGAGTAGCATTCTCATCCTAAATATGTACTTTTCAAGGTTGCTCATCATTTCTAGTTATCAAAAGGGAAAGGAATATAGAACTCCATGGTGAATGTCTTCCAAACAAGCAAAAACACAAGTTTAGACATTTATCTTATTTAAATGCATTGGTGAATTATTCTGCCATGACCATATCAAGAATCAAGGAACACTAGAAATATGGTTTCGCTGAATAACCAATGATTTCGGTTGGGGGGAGATAAAGTATCCACCAAAACAAGCAAACAAATAAGCAAGCTGATATCAACATAAAAGGAGTTCTAAAAAAAGAGAGACCAGAGAAAATATAGAGAACATATCACCAAAGAACTAATTCAATAGTTTTAAGAAGTTAACTCACAACTCAAAACTAGTATGGACACAACTGTCCACACTGAATTGATCCACCTCAGAGTATATTGTGAAACACATATGTGGAAAAAGTGTGTATCATGATCATGATTTTATAAATGGCAGACACTGAATTTAGCAAATAATTATATGTTGATACTTGTTAGAGGTGAAGGAATATATGAAGGCAGAGTCAAATAAAATACTCATTTTTTCATTGCAGATATCCATTTTAAGTTCTTTGAAATGTAGAAGTCAATAAATTTCATCTTAATCAAGGTATTAAGAAGTATGGAGGTAGATAGAAGAAATAGCTAAAGGCATAGGAAATTAGCCTCTGAAGGGTATCAGATCAGATCAGTCCCGAAGTCCTGTCCGACTCTTTGCAACCCCATGAATCGCAGCACGCCAGGCCTCCCTGTCCATCACCAACTCCCGGAGTTCACTGAGACTCACATCCATTGAGTCAGTGATGCCATCCAGCCATCTTATCCTCTGTCGTCCCCTTCTCCTCCTGCCCCCAATCCCTCCCAGAATCAGAGTCTTCTCCAATGAGTCAACTCTTCGCATGAGGTGGCCAAAGTACTGGAGTTTCAGCTTTAGCATCATTCCTTCCAAAGAAATCCCAGGGCTGATCTCCTTCAGAATGGACTGGTTGGACCTCCTTTCAGTCCAAGGGACTCTAAAATAACTCTTAGTAAACAACATTTAAATTTTGAGGGAAAGGTCACACAGAAATGTATAGGTCGGCCTGTAAAAAACATAAAACCTAGTGTTTCACTTTAGGAAAACAGAGCATTTACCATGTAGTCAGTTTTATCCCACTCCAGCATTCTTGGTGGAGAAGGCAATGGCACCCCACTCCAGTACTCTTGCCTGGAAAATCCCATGGGCAGAAGAGCCTGGTAGGCTGCAGTCCATGGGATCGCGAAGAGTCGGACATGACTGAACGGCTTCACTTTCCACTTTCATGCATTAGAGAAGGAAATGGCAACCCACTCCAGTACTTGCCTGGAGAATCCCAGGGACGGGAGAGCCTGGTGGGCTGCCATCTATGGGGTCGCACGGAGTCGGACACAAATGAAGCGACTTTGCAGCAGCAGCAGCAGCAGTATTCTTGGGCTTTCCTCGTGGCTCAGTTGGTAAAGAATCTGCCCACAATGAAGAAAAGACAATTTCTTTAACAAGTGGTGCAGGGGAAACTGGTCAATCACTTATAAAATAATGAAACTAAAATACTTTCTGCTGCTGCTAAGTCGCTTCAGTCGCGTCCGACTCCGTGCAACCCTAGAGATGGCAGCCCACCAGGCACCCCCATCCCTGGGATTCTCCAGGCAAGAACACTGGAGTGGGTTGCCATTTCCTTCTCCAGTGCATAGAAGTGAAGGTGAAGTTGCTCAGTCGTGTCTGATTCCTAGCGACCCCATAGACAGCAGCCCACCAGGCTTTACCGTCCCTGGGATTCTCCAGGCAAGAACACTGGAGTGGGTTGCCATTTCCTTCTCCAATGCATGAAAGTGAAAAGTGAAAGGGAAGTCGCTCAGTCGTGTCCAACTCTTAGCGACCCCATGGACTGCAGTCTACAAACTTTCTAGCACCATACAAAAAAATAAACTCAAAATGGATTAAAGATCTAAATATAAGACCAGAAACTATAAAATTCCTAGAGGAACATAGGCAAAACACTCTCTGACATAAATCACAGCAGGATCCTCTATACCCACCTCCCAGATTAATGGAAATAAAAGCAAAAATAAACAAATGGGACCTAATTAAACTTAAAAGCTTTTGCACATTGAAGGAAACTATAAGCAATGTGAAAAGACACCCTTCAGAATGGGAGAAAATAATAGCAAAAGAAGCAATTGACAAAGAATTAATCTCAAAAATATACAAGTGGCTCATGCAGCTCAATTCCAGAAAAATAAACAACCCAATCAAAAAATGGGCCAAAGAACTCAACAGACATTTCTCCAAAGACATATGGATGGCTAAAACACATGAAAAGATGATCAACATCACTCATCAGAGAAATGCAAATAAAAACTACAATGAGGTACCATCTCATGCCCAACAGAATGGCTGTGATCAAAAAGTCTACAAACAATAAATGCTGGAGAGGGTGTGGAGAATAGGGAAACCTCTTACTGTTGGTGGGAATGCAAACTAGTACAGTCACTATGGAGAACAGTATGGAGATGTCTTAAAAAAACTGGAAGTAGAACTCCCATATGACCCAGCAATCCCTCTGCTGGGCATACACACTGAGGAAGCCAAAATTGAAAGAGACATGTGTACCCTAATGTTCATCACAGCACTGTTTACAATAGCCAGGACATGGAAGCAACCTAGATGTACATTGGCAGACAAATGGATAAGAAAGCTGTGGTATATATACACAATGGAATATTACTCAGATATTAAAAAGAATGCATTTGAATCAGTTCTAATGAGGTGGATGAAACTTGATGATACAGAGTGAAGTAAGTCAGAAAGAAAAACACCAATAGAGTACATTAATGCATATATATGGAATTATGGTAATGATGACCCTACATATGACATAGCAAAAGAGCCATAGATGTAAAGAATAGACTTTTGAACTCTGTGGGGGAAGGCAAGGGTAGGATGATTTGAGAGAATAGCATTGAAACATGTATATTCAGTTCAGTCAATCAGTCGTGTCCGACTCTTTGTGACCCCATGAATCGCAGCACGCCAGGCCTCCCTGTCCATCACCAACTCCCGGAATTCATCCAGATTCACGTCCGTCGAGTCAGTGATGCCATCCAGCTATCTCTTTACCATATGTGAAGTAGATTGACAGTCTATTTTCAATGCATGAGACAGGGCTCTCAGGGCCAGTGCACTGGGATGACCCTGAGGGATGGGATAGGGAAAGAAGTAGGAGGCGGGTTCAGGATGAAGGACACATGTACACCCATGGCTAATTCATGTCATTGTATGGCAAAAACCACTACAATATTGTAAAGTAATTAGCCTCCAATTAAAATAAATTAATTAATTTTAAAAAAAAAGTTAAAAAAAATAAAAAATAATCTGCCTGCAATGCTGGAGACCTGGGTTCGATCCCTGGGTTGGGAAGATCCCCTGGAGGAGGGCTGAGCAATCCACTCCAGTATTCTTGCCTGGAGAATCCTCATGGACAGAGGAGCCCAGCAGGCTATGGTCCATGGGGTCACTAAGAGTCGGACACAACTGAATGACTAAGCACAGCATAGCACATATAATAAATTATATACATACAATTTCTCCCCATTTTTGGACTACTTTCTGGGTTAAAATCTACTTTGCATTTGGTTGAGTTGTCTGAGTCCCTCCATGTAAATGACACAGGACACATGTTTAAAGGTATGCATCAATATTTTTAGAATTTCTGTTCTTTTCCTATTTATCATGATGTTGAGAAATGCAACAGTCATCAGTGTAGCTGCTAATATATAACATCAGAATCTGTAGCTGTTCATATATTTATATCTAGTTATAGTCAGAGAATTACATATATATTTAACTCCAGGATAAAACAATCTGTCTTCAGTTACAGTGGGGTAAATTTCTGCCACAGTGGATTACTCATTTCAGATTTGATCCTTAAACTAAACAGAGTGTGGGAGTAACCAAGGCTTAAAAATACACACCTTTCAAAATTCTCTTTCATTAAGCACTGTCCAACCTTAAAGAGGTTGTTAGGTTTTCTGATTCCATTTTCCTTCACCTGTGAAATTGAAATAATAATATGATTTGTTATGGTGACTTCTTTTGCCCAAGCAAAACCTCTATTTCCAGGCATATCTCTTTAGCCTTTATAATTTAATTGTGACAATATAACTGATTCATCGATAATGAACATGTGGTCACTTCTGGACAAAGTATATTATTGCTCCTGTGAAACACAACAGGGCTCTCTGTTTGTGCTGTGGCTCTGGGAAAGCAGTTTCTATTGAGACTTTGTGGCTGAAGATTAAAGCAATCAGAATCATGGAGCACAGTTATCCTAGAGATCACTTGATGCTGTGTCCAACTTTATGTGAATGGGGAATAGATGTTTGTTTGTAGAGCCACTGTGATTATGGATCTACTTTTACCACTGCAAAATTTAGCCTATAGTAGCTAAACCATTATCATATTTTATGGATTCATTCTATATGATCTAAATCTAGTTTAAATATTTTACTTTGATTTCCTAAATTCTAATGAATTACATAAAAATATAGAATTACAAAACATAAGTAAAAGATATTTTAATTGGTATTTAGTCATACCTGTCTACTTCATAAATAAGCAAACATGTATATACAGGTTGGTTGGTTGGTTCAGTCGTTCAGTCGTGTCCGACTCTTTGAGACTCCATGAATCACAGCACGCCAGGGCTCCCTGTCCATCACCAACTCCCAGAGTTCACTCAGACTCATGTCCATCGAGTCAGTGATGCCATCCAGCCATCTCATCCTCTGTCGTCCCCTTCTCCTCCTGTCCCCAATCCTTCCCAGCATCAGAGTCTTTTCCAATGAGTCAACTCTTTGCATGAGGTGGCCAAAGTACAGGAGCTTCAGCTTTAGCATCATTCATTCTAAAGAAATCCCAGGGCTGATCTCCTTCCGAATGGCCTGGTTGGATCTCCTTGCAGTCCAAGGGACTCTCAAGAGTCTTCTCCAACACCACAGTTCAAAAGCATCAATTCTTTGGTGCTCAGCTGTCTTCACAGTCCAACTCTCACATTCATACATGACCACTGGAAAAACCATAGCCTTGACTAGATGGACCTTTGTTGGCAAAGTAATGTCTTTTCTTTGGAATATTCTATCTAGGTTGGTCATAACTTTCCTTCCAAGGAGTAAGCGTCTTTTAATTTCATGGCTGCAGTCACTATCTGCAGTGATTTTGGAGCCCAGAAAAATAAAGTCTGATACTGTTTCCACTGTTTGCCCATCTATTTCCCATGAGGTGATGGGACTAGGTGCCATGATCTTAGTTTTCTGAATGTTGAGCTTTAAGCCAACTTTTTCACTCTCCACTTTCACTTCCATGAAGAGGCTTTTTAGTTCCTCTTCACTTTCTGCCATAAGGGTAGTATCATCTGCGTATCTGAGGTTATCGATATTTCTCCTGGCAATCTTGATTCCAGCTTGTGCTTCTTCCAGCCCAGCGTTTCTCATGATGTACTCTGTTGCTGCTAAGTTGTTTCAGTCATGTCCGACTCTGTGCGACCCCATAGACGGCAGCCCACCAGGCTCCCCCGTCCCTGGGATTCTTCAGGCAAGAACACTGGAGTGGGTTGCCATTTCCTTCAATGCATGAAAGTGAAAGTGAAGTCACTTAGTCATGTCTAACTCTTTGCCACCCCATGGACTGCAGCCTACGAGGCTCCTCCGTCCATGGGATGTACTCTGCATATAAGTTAAATAAGCAGGGTGACAATATACAGCCTTGACGTACTCCTTTTCCTATTCGGAACCACTCTGTTGTTCCACATCCAGTTCTAACTGTTGCTTCCTGACGGGCATATAGGTTTCTCAAGAGGCAAGTCAGGTGGTCTGGACTGTTTATACAGGAGTCAATATTTTTTTCAATTTGGCAAAATAACCAAGTTGCAGCACAAGATAATATTTACATTTCTATTGAGATGAGAGTCAGAGAAAGAGTGGCAGGAACACAGGAAACAGAGATAAAACATGTAATATTTTAAAAGGCTGTTTCTGTAAACTAGATCTTGTCAGAATTTATCCATATATTCCTGACATTTATAAGTTTTGTATTGACTTCTACACTTGATTTTAAGACAATAAAATGAGAAAAAGCCTACTTTATGTAACTTATGGAAATAAGTCATAAGTATAGGAAATGTATGGCCATGATCATGAAGATAAGTTTTTCTGATAAAATTACGTGTGAATTATTATTAATTGGCTTATCTATACAAAGGAAGATTGAAATAACCCAATGAATAAAAAGAAAATCAGGTATAATATTTGTTGTTGAAAGCACACTAAACAATATTTGATGTAAAATATTAATACTCTAGTATAATTTCTATATAGTCTATTTTTGTTTACAAAAAGTAAATGCAAATGTATTTTTTTCAAACTGTTAAAGTAAGTTGCCAGAGTGCACATTAAAATGAAAAGTTAAGATTAAGACATTAAAATACTTTTTTTCTTTGATTATTTAAGTTAGGTTTTAAAATCTAACAATTGAGAAGCTTTGAATCAGAGGTGAAGAAACTCTTGTTGGTGACCTAGATTAGTTTGAAATACTCACTCGGATCAAAAATAAAAGTTCTGAGTACCTTTCTGAGTGATTAATTATTTTCAGTATTATAAATATTTTCTATTAAGTTAAACAAATTGAATGTGAATTCAGTACTTCATGTAGAAAGGGCAATGGTAATTCAAATAAGTGAGATTCTCTAGAGAACAACTGGCTTAATGACAAAGAAGAATATGAAAAATACAAATTTTTCTTTTATAATTAAATGAAGTTGATATTATTCTTCAGATTTTAGACTATAATATGAAAACAATTGAATTACATATTTCATTAGTGATTTTTGCAAAGTTCTTTTTCTATTGTAGTTCTCTGTTCAACAGTAGTCTAAGAAAGTCTTAATAGTTCTTAATGTATGGATTCTTGTGCTGTTGATCAGATACTCATAGAAATATTCCACAGAAAATAACAACAACAACAAAAAAGGGACTTTTTTTTTCCAAGACCAGGAAGAAATATTTCCTTAAAGGTCACTGTTGGGAAGCAGCCTGAATTTTTCCAAATTCAATTCAGGTATGAAAATAAGCACTGCTTTGGACTTTAACAAAAACTAGTGAAGTGAACGTTGCTCAGGTGTGTCTGACTCTTTGCAACCCCATGAACTGTAGCCTGCCAGGCTACTCTGTCCATGGAATTCTCCAGGCAAGAATATTGGAGTGGGTAGCCATTTTTTTGGTCCAGGGGATCTTCTGACCCAGGAATGGGACCCAGGTCTCCTGCAAATAACCTAAGTCCAAATGAAAATCCAGTTTCTTCTAAAACCACTATTCTATTTTTAAATAATTTTCCTAGAAACATAATTATTTATTTGTATTCAACAAATTTTAAATGTGCTACTATGTTTGCGTGTCAGGTCATTATTTCAAAACCACTTTGAAAACTAGATACTTGAAAAGGACCATGTCTAATTTTGAAAAACTATAGTTATGGAATTCTATACAACTACCTCTTTACTACAGTTTAGTAAGTTAAAACTTGACATTAAATATGCCATTGTGTTCAATTTTCAAAATCAAGAAATGAAAAGCAATTTAATTTTATTAGGAGACTTTTATATATAACTTGATTTTTAAAGTTTATGTTCACTTTTAAATACTGTGTTTTTAACTTTTAGATTCCTAGGCCAAAAATGGATTTGCTGTTTTGAACAAAATATATTAGTGAATTGCACTCAGGTTTTCATCAGACATTATGATATAGTATGCTTCTTAATTCAAGTAAAAAAACACAGCATATTTGTGTTAGTTTACATAGATTGCTATAATGAAGCACCACAAAGTAAATATCTTTAACAGAAGTGCATTATTTCACAGTTTTACAAGATTAGAAGTCTGAGATCAAGGTGCTGACAGGCTTGGTTCCTTTTTGGGACTATGAGGGAGGATCATTTTTGTGCCTCTTGGCTAGCTTCTGGTGGTATGTTGGCCATTTTTTCCTTGGCTTATAAATGTGTCACTCTGCCTTCACTCTCACACATGTTCTCCCTGTGTGCGTGTTTCTCTATGGACAAATCTTTTCCTTTTCATAAGGACACAGTCATATTGAATTAGGAAGCACCCTAGTGGCCTCATCTTAGCTTGACTATATGTAGTATATATATGTGTATATATATATATGTGTGTGTGTGTATATATATAGTATATATATGAATATGTGTAGGTATATGCACACATATGTGCTTTATATACAAATATATACCTATGTGCTAAGTCACTTCCCTGGAGGAAGGAATGGCAATCCATTCCAGTATTCTTGCCTGGAGAATTCCATGGACAGAGGAGTCCGGCAGGCTGTAGTCCATGAGGTTCCAAAGAGGTGGACATGACTGAGTGAATAACATGTAAGTCACTTCAGTTGGGTTTGACTCTTTGTGAACCTATGGACTGTGGCCTGTTATGCTATTCTGTCCACGGGATTCTCCAGGCAAGAATACTGGAATGCATTGCCATATCCTCCTCCAGGGAATCTTCCCGACCCAGGGATTGAACTCCTTTCTCTTAAGTCTCCTGCATTGGTAGGCGGGTTCCTTACTACTAGCACCACCTGGGAAGCGCATATGGCCCTATCACTTGCTACATTCACAATCTAAGTTTGAAAGCAAAAATTATTTGGGTGCAAAATGAGAAATCAGTGCATAGTGACTTAAAGTCAGTGGAAAAATAAGTTGGAGATATGAGGTGGCTGCTCTGTCATGCTACCTGTTTCACCTTAATCTTCATAAACCTGTGTTTACTTACAGATGAAATGCAAATAATGAGAGCATCAGCCTTACTGTGTTGCTGTGAAAAATCCCAACGTATTAAGCATGCTAAGTTTTTAACAATATGCCTGGGACATAGTAAGTGAAGTGAAGTGAAGTGAAGTGAAAGTCACTCAGTCATGTCCAACTCTTTGCGACACAATGGACTATGAAGTCCATGGACTTCTCCAGGCCAGAATACTTGAGTGGGTGGCCTTTCCCTTCTACAGGGGTTCTTCCCAACATAGTAAAGGGTCTACTAAATAATAATAATAACCTGAGTTCTGAATCATTCAGTAGGCCGCATGTCCTCTAACCCATGAGGCTCATCTGCCCATGGAATTTTCCAGGCAAAAAATGGTGGAGTGGGTTGCCATTTCCTTCTCCAGAAAATCTTCCTGACCTAGGGATCGAACCAGTGTCTCTTATATCTCTTGCATTGGCAGGTGGATTCTTTACCACTAGCACCATCTGGGATGTCTGTAAATAATAATAATCATCATAATAATTAGCAATAATAATAAGAACAAAATTTAGCCGTTTAAGACAATAAATATGTCATCATTGTGTAGTGGCATATTTCATAAAGATTTCATAGTAAAAAAGGTTACAAAATTAATGGTATTGATAGTTACCAAAACCAATACAAGAGCCAGAATTCACTCTACTTGGTTCTTCTCACAGGCTCTGCTTTGCTTTTCAGTCAGCAACCTATGAATCATTCTTACAAGTTAACAAGGTTTTCTGTTAAATCATTGAGGGCATATTCCCCTTGAAATACTGCTGCTCATATATGCAGCTAGTTTATTTGGACCACATAAATTCTTTGGTCTAATTGGATAAAGGATGAAATATTACTCAAAATGAGAAGGAAAATGATTTTTTTATGCATCAAAGAACAAAATTCAATGTGGTATTCAATATAAAGTTGAAACTAGCTTTACTGATAATTTAAAAGAATATTACATGTACTGGAGGTGAAAAGCAGATTTATCCATCAGTCTTTTTTTCAGAGCAATGTTATAATTTTTCATCCATTTTAATCTGTGTCTTTTACCCAGACATATTATCTAATTAGTTAACAACTAAACCCTGGTTTGTGGTCTCTAGAAATACTATGAACAAAGCCTAAGTAATTCAAGTTCAGTTGTAAAACTGCAATAGGCCAGAGTAGATTTTAAATTTGAAATTTAATTTCAACGTGGTCAGACTATAATAGAGAGCATAATGGAAGTGCTGTGCTACCAGAGATGTTTTATTATTTATCATGAAATGTGAATGACATGCCACACACCATCAACATAAGCAATTCACAAAACTGTGTTACGGGCATGAGAGCCATGCATTAGAGTAGGTGTTTGACTTGCATTGGAGGGTGACAGTTTGTGCTGCTCTGTGACATTTTATTTATTTAATTATTTATTTCTCTCCACCAAGGTCATTTCAAATATTCACTGTTTTCAAATGACCTGTTAGTATATAATATAAGCACTTCACTGAAAGCTGATTTTTTCTCCTGCCTTTCCTTTGTATACATCCCTCATTCTGAAGCATTTTTACAATGCTAGGATCATGTTTAGTGAACTAGCCCTGGATTTAGACCACATTCCTAGTGTAAGAATAGGTACAGAACTAAATTTGAGTGTTTTGCCAGAAGGACCAGTGGACTCACTTTAAACATGACATTTCCTTTGTAGATGTATCATATTTTGTAGTCTGGACACTGGTATTTCTACATTCTAGAGTTGATTATACTTTGGGAAGAAATATAGCAGTAGAACACATTAAGATACTAAAGGTAAATAACTTTATTTCATTTCATTTCAAAGTAAAAATAAATTTTACTTTTGCAAATTGTAATTCTTATATTATCCAAACTGGCAATTCTTTCTACTATCATCCCAAATGGAAAACAAAATTAGTAATTAACAGAATGTTTACAACTCATCAATCTAAAGTGAGGAGAAATGACTTTGGAGAAATATTCCACCTAGGAAATTATGACACCTGTTAAAATAATTCTATCCTTATCCTGAGAACACAGCCGCTCTTTAGGAAAGATTTTGCTAAATAAGTTGCTCTGATTTCACGCTTTCCATTCTCTATGATTCACTCTGACAGTTTCCTTTAATCACATGTTAATTTTTGAATCAAGGTTTAATAGGATAAATTAAATTTCCCATGTGATGTTTCAATTATATTCTAATTGTGCTTCCTTGAGATTAAAATTAGGTCACTTTGATTAGAGTTTTGGGAATCTAAGACATTAAAATTTCTTTTATTTAGCCAATTGGATAGTTAACTATATTTGAATTTTAAGTTTAACCCTCAAAAGTCACCCATTGTCTCTGTAGCAATGAAAATATTTGTGGGACCCCAGATTGACTACAAAAAGTACTGGAATTCTAAAACCTTAAAACACAATGGAAATTTCAGTGTGTCCTAGGAAATCACAAAAATGTAAAAGCCTGCCATAAGATTAAGATAAAAGTGGAAGAAAATAAAATTATTACAGGGTAAGGCAACACACCTTCTGTGACAGTAACATCTCAAATATCCAGCAGTTTATGACTGACAAAGTAAAGAACACAATTTTCATTTCTGAAAATATTTCACAATGGAAATGCTTATTCAATCATTTTTAATTAGGAATAAAGAGATCTCAAACATACACCTAAGCATTAATAAGTTATTATTTTGGGGGATAGTATTTATTCAATTTATGAGTTTTTAGATCTGCCATAGTCTTTAAGATGGATTAATAAATATAAGTTTTTACTGTATTAGATATAAGCAACAGCTTAAACATTTTAATTTAAAACCATATTTGTCATCATTCTTCTGAGCACTTCCTTAATGTTTGGAACAGAAAGATTTCCTACACTCATTATGTGCTTTCTCTTTTAAAATAGATGACTATTATTTTAATAATTATTAATATTTAATACATAAATTAATTATATATAAATAAATTAGTATTTAATAAATAGTATTAAATGTCAAAATTACCCCACATCTTTAGTTTAAGTATCAGATTACATGCCCTGTATGTACATACTTACGTACATATCCCATACAAATCAGTAATATTTGACATATCAATTCAGTTCAGTTGCTCAGTCATGTCTGACTCTTTTCGACCCCATGAACTGCACCACACCAGGCCTCCCTGTCCATCACCAACTCCCAGAATCTACCCAAACCCATGTCCATTGAGTCGGTGATGCCGTCCAACCATCTCATCCTCTGTAATCCCCTTCTCCTCCTGCCCTCAATCTTTCCCAGCATCAGGGTCTTTTGCAGTGAGTCAGCTCTTCACATCAGGTAGCCAAAGTATTGGAGTTTCAGCTTCAACATCAGTCCTTTCAATGAACACCCAGGACTGATCTCCTTCAGGATGAACTGGTTGGATCTCCTTGAAGTTCAAGAGACTCTCAAGAGTCTTCTCTGACAGCACAGTTCAAAAGCATCAATTCTTCAGCACTCAGCTTTCTTTATAGTCCAACTCCCACATCCATACATGACTACTGGAAAAACCATTGCCTTGACTATATAATCTTTCAATGAATATTGTGTGTTCTTTATTGAGAGATTATATGTCAAATACATGGAAGACTGTTTTAAGCCATAATTATATTTAATATAATCAGAGTATTCTACTTTGAAGAAAACAAAGTGTACTATCTTAAGACATTATATTTATCATTTATAAATAATGACAAATTCAGATTGCTGAAGTTTTAAAAACTATATTGTTTAAGTAAGTTTCTCAAGGAAGTACTTCAGTCAAGCTTCCCCCTTTCTCTGTATGTGCTGTGCTTAGTTGCTCAGTCGTGTCTGACTCTTTGTGACCCTTTGGATTGTAACCCACCAGGCTCCTTTCTCCATGGGGTTTCCCAGGCAAGAGTACTGGAGTGGGTTGCCATTTCCCTCTCTAGGGGATCTTCTCAACCCAGGGATTGAACTTGTGTCTCTTGTGTCTCTTACACTGCAGGCAGATTCTTTACCTGTTGAGCCATTGGAGAAGCCTTTTACTTTAATATACAGCAAAAATAATATAGATATATGTATGCTTCCGTAGATATAGATATGTTTCTATGCCATATATATATACACAGATCTTATGGTAAATACATGACATAGAAATATATGATGTATGTATTTATTTATACCTTAGAAACATATCTATAACAATTATATGCCATAGAAATATATGATGTGTGTATATATAGCATAGAAACATATCTATGCATGTTCCATGATCATACATATATCTATATGTTAAATATAATGTATTAACTGAACATTAGTAGAGAATTGTAGATTGATTTAAGTAGTTCCATTTCCTCACCTTCAACTCTATGAAGTTTACAGTTTATAACTAACAAAGATACTAAAGAAAATTTAAAAACAGATGCAACACAGAAATAATATTTATTAATTTGGTACATCACATATCAAGTAGGATTAATAGGCTATTAGCCTTTGTATGGCAATGGCAAGCCACTCCAGTACTCTTGCCTAGAAAATCCCATGGATGGAGGAGCCTGGTGGGCTACAGTCCATGGGGTCGCCAGGAGTCAGTCGCGACTGAGCGACTTCACTTTCACTTTTCACTTTCACGCAATGGAGAAGGAAATGGCCCCCCACTCCAGTGTTCTTGCCTGGAGAATCCCAGGGATGACAGAGCCTGGTGGGCTGCTGTCTATGGGGTCACACAGAGTCGGACACGACTGAAGCGACTTAGCAGCAGCAGCAGCCTTTGTATTTATTATAATGCTCTGACACTTAATCTATCACATGTTAGTTTCATCAGAAAGGTGAAAACAGCACATCTCCTTCAATTTATCTTGTGATACATTATAAGATGTCAAGTTGCTATTTTGTTCATTAACTTATGAAAGAGTTAAAATTTCTATAAATAGAAACTGTAATGAATGTTCAAAATCATTTTCATGCTGAAATGAATTTGCATTCCAGTAAGTGCTCCACCTCCAGATATTAGTAAAGCTTTCAGGTTCAATAAGGGAAGACATTTGATTAAAACTTTTTAAAAAAATATTTTGTTCCCAGGTTAGGGGTGTACCTGTTAACTAACAGTTATGTGCCATGCCAAGTATGAAATAAAATTGAGTTAAATTTAAAGGAAGCTGATTTATTTGGTTTTTATTTCATTTACCTCAAATATATAAAAAAAAAAAATTCACTGTATTCAGAATTGACAGAGAATTGCTTAATGCAAACAACCTACCAATTCAATGATTCTAGTAAAGCTTATAAGTAATCTTACCATTAAAATACAAAAATTAAAGTCAGATAAAATCAGTAAGCAATGAACTTTGCTTCATTCTTAAACTAGCACAGTGAAAAATCTGCTTTTATGTCTGCTTTCCAAAAAATATAATTTCTTATAAAATTATAAAACATCCAGGGCAACCATTATATCATCCTCCTTAAAATCCTTCAGGGCTCTGGATTGTAGGCATTCTTCTTTCTCCAATTTCACAATCTCATTTCACATGCTCTCACACCATTTTATAAGCACATTCAAAATGTCAATGCCCTCAAGAAAAAATATTATGAAGAACACAACTGTATTTGAATAAAGCTGGGTTTGCTAACTTGTTTCAGTGAGGGTGTATGCTCTCCATTGAAATCAATAGGTGTCTCAGTAACAGAAAGACAGTAACAGTAACTCAGTAACAGTGTTTGGTTATGTAGTAATTTTTTAAAATTTTTTTTTATTGAAGGACAATTGCTTTACAGAATTTTGTTGTTTTCTGTCAAACCTCAACATGAATCAGCCATAGGTATACACATATCCCTCTCTTTTGTAGTAATTTTTTTATGCTGAGAATTTCCTGAGGATTTATGGAAGTGTAGCATTGTCCTATATTAGATACCATCAGAAAGTGGGAATAATATTCTAATTTAATATTTTAATATTTCTTATCTAGAAGATAGAAAGAGCAGTATGAGGAAAAACTCATCAGTAAAGAAGCAGCAGTGATTTGCATCAGCTAGACAGGAGAATATTTGGTTATTTTAGTCTTTGGGCAACATTACTGTTTTCTCTAAATTTGTGCATGAATACGGATTGGTCTTGTTTTGAACTGATCCACTCAGTTTCCAGAGGAGTCTTGTCTGATGTTGATGTTAAATTGTTTATGGACAAGACCACCATGGGCATAGCTGTGGGCACCATACAAGTTCTTAGGAACAGCAAAGCCTTGATGAAAGTGTAAGACCAGCCACTGACTCTTAGAGACTACTTTTCTATTCCTTTAATGTACTTCTCAGCTCTGGAAAATGAAACTTCATTAATTTTATGGGAACCCTCAACAATTCCTATTCCTTCTTATCATCTAAAAGTGACTCTTCAAGATTCATGTCAAATGTTTAAAATAAATCATTGAGAAAGATATCTGGACTTGGATATTTCTTTGAGGGAAGTCTTTTAATGATGGTTTTCTTTTTTAAATTAATGTTGAGAATTCAGATTTTCTATTATTTTTTCTTTCAGTTTTTAAAACGTATGCATTTTTAGAAATCTGTCATTTTTTTCTAAATTTTCAATATGAACATAAAAAGATGGGTATTTTGCATTGTCAGTTGCAGTGTTTTGTATATGTCAAATGGTTTGTTAATTGTTACATGGAACTGCTGCACATTGCTGATTTTTTTCATGTTTTTTTCTCTCTCAGTGTTCTGTTTTCCTTTTACTAGCTTTAGTTTTATTGATTTTTGTTAAATATTTTGAGATTGTGTTAATGTGTGTGCATAATTTAAACAGATTATTTTTCAGATTATTGATTCTTTTACCATCAAGTATTATCTCTTTCTCCTTCATGCCATCACATGGTCTCTTTCTTGAAATGTTTGTGCCTTAAAGTCTATTTCACCAGCTTATCTGCCGATAGTGACTTACTGAAAAGCATTTCTCTGTCCTTTTATTTTCAGCCACCTTTATGTGTAACCTGTGCATTTTTTAAGCATCATGTATTTTTTAAACCAATCTGAAAATATTAGTCTTATAATAGGAGTTATTAGTACATTTACACTTAAAGCAATGACAGATATGTTAAAGATTTATATCTACCAAGTTAGTGTTGATTTTTATTTGTATTACTATTCCATGTTCAAATTTGTTATTCTTCTTGATATATTTATGATTAAATAAGTATTTGTTATTGTTTGGTTGCTAAGTCAGTCTGACTCTTTGCGACCCCAGGGACTGCAGCATGCCAGGCCTCCCTGTCCCTAACTATCTCTCTGAATTTCCCCAGGTTCACATACATTGAGTCAGTGATACTATTCAACCATCTCATTCTCTGCTGTGCTCTTCTCCTTTTATCTTCCATCTCTCCCAACATCAGAGTCTTTTCCAGTGAGTTGGCTTTTCAAACCAAGTGGCCAAAGTATTGGAGCTTCAGCTTCAGCATCAGTCCTTCCAATGAATATTCAGGGATGATTTCCTTTAGGGTTGACTAGTTTGACCTTGCTATCGAAGGGACTCTCAATAGTATTCTCCAGCACCACAATTCGAAGGCATCAATTCTTCCATGCTTAGCCTTTTTTCTGGTGCAGCTCTCACATCCATACATGACCACTGGAAAGACCATAGCTTTGACTATCCAGATGTTCATCAGCAAAGTGATGTCTTTGCTTTTTAATATGTTGTCTAGGTTTATACTAGCTTTAATTCCAAAAAGTAAGTGTCTTCTAATTTCATGGCTGCAGTCACCTTCTCCAGTGATTTTGGAGCCCAAGAAGGAAAAATTGTCACTGCTTCTACTTTTCCCCTTTATATTTGCCATGAAGTGACAGGATTGATTACCATGGTATTAGGGTTCTGAATGTTGAGTTTTAAGAAATTTTTTTTACTCTCTTCTTTCATATTCATCAAGAGGCTCTTTAGTTCCTCTTCAATTTATGCCATTAGTGTGGTACCATCTTCATTTCAAGTGAAGAGAGTGAAAAAGCTGGCTTAAAACTCAACATTAAAAAAGCAGATCATGGCATCCAGTCCCATAACTTCAAGGCAAATAGATGGTGAAACAATGGAAACAGTGACAGACTATTTTGGGGGGTGGGGGCTCCAAAATCACTGCAGATGGTGATTGCAGCCATGAAATTTAACGACACTTGCTCCCTGGAAGAAAAGCTATGACCAACCTAGACAGCATATTTTTTTTTTCACTTTTTTTTTTTTTTGCATTTCATTTTCTTTTTTTTTTTTTTTTAATCCACCACAGGTATAATGAGGTAGACAGCATATTAAAAAGCAGGGATATTACTTTGCTGACAAAGGTCTGTTTAGTCAAGGCTATGGTTTTACCAGCAGTCATGTATGGATGTGAGAGTTAGACTATAAAGAAAGCTGAGCACCAAAGAAGTGATGCTTTTTAACTGTGTTGTTCGAAGAGACTTTTGAGAGTCCTTTGGACTGCAAGGAGATCAAATGAGTCAATTCCAAAGGAAATCAACCTTGAATATTCATTCGAAGGACTGATGCTGAAGCTCCAATACTTTGGCCACCTGATGCGAAGAGCTGACTCATTGGAAAAAAAACCCTGATGTTAGGAAAGATTGAAGGCCTGAGGAGACAGGGATGACAGAGGATGAGATGGTTGGGTGGCATCACTGACTAGATGGACATGAGTTTGCTCAAGCTCCAGGAGTTGGTATTGGGCAAGGAAGCCTGGTGTGCTGCAGTTCATGGGGTCACAAAATGTTGGACACAACTGAGTGACTGAATTGAATCTGCACATCTGAGGTGGTTGATATTCTAGTTTGTAACTCATCCAGCCCCATATTTTGCATGATGTACTTTGCATACAATTTAAACAAACAGGGTGACAAAATACAGCCTTGTACTACTTTCCCAATTTAGAACCAGTCTGTTTTTCCATATTGGGTTCTGTTACTTGACCTGCATGCAGGTTTCTCAGGAGACATTTAAGGTGGTCTGGTATTCCCATCTCTTTAAGAATTTTCCAGTTTGTTGTGATCCACACAGTCAAAGGCTTTGGTGTAATCAATGAAGCAGAAATAGATGATTTTTTGGAACTTCTTTGCTTTCTCTATGAGCCAATGAACGTTGGCCATTTGATTTCTGGTTCCTCTGCCTCTTCTAAACCCAGTATGTATATCTGGAAGTTCTCAAAACTAGTTTGAAGGATTTTGAGCATAACCTTATTAGCATGGGAAATGAATGCAATTTTTTGGTAGTTTAAATATTCTTTAGAACTGCCCTTCTTTGGTATTGGGATGAAAACTGACCTTTTCCAGTCCTGTGGCCACTGCCAGGGTTTTGAAATTTGCTGACATATTGAGTGCAGCACTTTAACAACATCCTTTTTAGGAGTGGACATAGCTCAGCTGGAATTCCATTACCTCTACTAGCTTAGTTCATAGTAATGCTTCCTAAGGCTCTCTGGACTTCACACTCCAGGATGTCTGCTCTAGGTGTGTGGCCACTCTATTATGGTTATTTAGGTCATTAAGACTTTTTTTGAACAGTTCTTTCGTGTATTCTTAAGCTCTTCTGCCTCATGCTTTATCATGCCCATCCTTGCATGAAATGTTCATTTGATATCTCTAATTTTCTTAACGATATCTCTAGTCTTTCCCATCCTATTATTTTTTCACTATTTCTTTGCATTGTTCATTGAAGAAAGCCTTCTTATCTCTCCTTGCTATTCACTGGAACTCTGCATTCAGTTGAGTATATCTTTCCCTTTCTCCCATCATTTTTGCTTCTCTTCTTTCCTCAGTTATTTGTTAAGACTCCTCACACAACCACTAGAACTTCTTGCATTTCTTTTTCTCTGGAATAGTTCTGGTCACTGCCTTCTGTACAATATATGAACCTCTGTCAGTACTTCTTTAAGCACTCTGTCTGCCAGATCTAATCCCATGAATCTATTTGTCACTTCCACTGTATAATCATAAGGGATTTGACTTAGGTCATACCTAAATGGCCCAGTGGTTTCCCCCACTCTCCTCAGTTGAAGCCTGAATTTTTCAATAAGGAGATGATGATCTGAGCTACAGGCAGCTCCTGGTCTTGTTCTTGCTGACTGTATAGAGCTTCTTCTTCTTGGCTGAAAAAAATATAATCCATCAGATTTATGTATTGACCATTTGGTGATATCCATGTGTAGGATCATCTCTAGTGTTGTTGGAAAAAATATATTTGTTATTGATCAGTGCATTCTCTTGGCAAAGCTCTGTTAATCTTTGCACTGCTTCATTTTGTACTCCAAGGCCAAATTTACCTGTTACTGCAGGTATCTCTTGATTTCCTACTTTTGCATTCCAGTCCCCATATGATTAATAGGATATCTTTTTTTTTTTTTTTGGTGTTAGTGCTAGAAAGTCTTCTGGTTTTCATAGAAGTGGTTAACTTCAGTTTCTAAGGCATCAGTGTTTGAGGCATATCCTTGGATTACTGTGATGTTGAATGGTTTGCCTTGGAAACAAACAGAGATCATACTGTCATTTTTGAGATTGCAGCCAAGTACTGTATTTCAGACTCTTTTGTTGACTATGAGGGCTACTCCATTGCTTCTATGAGATTTTTGCCTACACTAGAATTAAATTGACCATTCCTGTCCATTTTAGTTCACTGATTCCTAAGATTTTGATGTTTATCTGCTTTATCGACTATGCCAAAGCCTTTGACTGTGTGGATCACAGTAAGCTGTGGAAAATTCTGAAAGAGATAGGAATACCAGACCACCTGACCTGCCTCTTGAGAAACCTGTATGCAGGTCAGGAAGCAACAGTTAGAACTGGACATGGAAGAGCAGACTGGTTCCAAATAGGAAAAGCAGTATGTCAAGGCTGTCTATTGTCACCCTGCTTATTTAACTTATATGCAGAGTACATCATGAGAAACGCTGGGCTGGAGGAAGCACGAGCTGGAATCAAGATTGCCGGGAGAAAGATCAATAACCTCAGATATGCAAATGACATCACTCTCATGGGAGAAAGTGAAGAACTAAAGAGCCTCTTAATGAAAGTGAAAGAGGAAAGTGAAAAAGTTGACTTAAAGCTCAACACTCAGAAAATGAAGATCATGGCATCCGGTCCCATCACTTTATAGCAAATAGATGGGGAAACAGTGGAAGCAGTGGGTGACTTTATATATGGGGGCTCCAAAATCACTGCAGATGGTGATTGCAGCCATGAAATTAAAAGACACTTGCTCCTTGGAAGGATAGTTATGACCAACCTAGACAGCACATTAAAAAGCAGAGACATTACTTTGCCAACAAAGGTCTGTCTAGTCAAGGCTATAGTTTTTCCAGTGATCATGTATAGATGTGAGAGTTGGACTGTGAAGAAAGCTGAGTGCCCAAGAATTGATGCTTTTGAACTGTGGTGGTGGAGAAGACTCTTGAGAGTCCCTTGGACTGCAAGGAGATCCAATCAGTCCATCCTAAAGGAGATCAGTCCTGGGTGCTCATTGGAAGGACTGCTATTGAAGCTGAAACTCCAATACTTTGGCCACCTGATGCAGAGAGCTGACTCACTTGAAAAGACCCTGATGCTAGGAAACTTTGAAGGCAGGAGGAGAAGGGGACGACAGAGGATGAGATGGTTGGATGGCATCACCAAAACAATAGACATGGATTTGGGTGGACTCTGTGAGTTGGTGATGGACAGGGAGGCCTGGTGTGCTGTGCTTCATGGGATCACAGAGTCAGTCACTGCTGAGAGACTGAACTGAACTGAACTCTTGCCATCTCCTGCTTGACCAGGTCCAATTTACTTTGTTCTGCTGCTAAGTCGCTTCAGTCGTGTCCGACTCTGTGACCCCAGAGACGGCAGCCCACCAGGCTCCCCTGTCCCTGGGATTCTCCAGGCAAAATCACTGGAGTGGGTTGCCATTTCCTTCTTCAATGCATGAAAGTGAAAAGTGAAAGTGAAGTTGCTCAGTCATGTCTGACTCCTAGTGACCCCATGGACTGTAGCCTACCAGGCTCCTCTGTCCATGGGATTTTACAGGTAAGAGTACTGGAGTGGGGTGCCATTGCCTTCTCCTTACTTTGTTCAGGCAGCTAATATTCCAGGTTCCTATTAATAATATTATTTATAGCATTGGATTTTACTTTCACCACCATACACATCTACACCTGAGTGTCATTTCAGATTTGGCCCAGTTTCTTCCTTCTTTCTGGAGATATTAGTTATTGCTTTGTTCTCTTCCCCAATAGAATCTTTCACAATCTATCTATATTTTAACAAATTTATCAAATAATGTTTGATTTGTCAAAATATGATGGCATGGTAGACTGTAGTTGATAGAATACAAAAATGACCCTTATAAATTCCTTTTCTTCTCTTGCCCCTATGACACTCCACACATCTAGATGTGAGTTTAGTCTGTCCTTGTGACTTAATTTGACTATACATAACAGAAATGATAGTGCAGCTTCTGATTTAGCTCCCTCAAGTACTATGAGATTATTATTTCTTGCTCTCGGATCCAGAACACCAACATCAAATATTGATGAGGATGTGAAGCAACAGTAACTCTCATTCATTGCTGGTGAGAATGAAAAATGGTACAGTCACTTTGGAAAACAGTTTGGTAGTTTCTTACAAAACTAAATATACACTTGCTGTATGATTTATCAATCCTCCCTGGTATTTTCCAGGGGTAGGGGATAGACAAGATGATTAGGTAGAGTGCAGAAGATTTTTAGGGCAGTAGAAATACTCTATATAATACTATAATTCCCATTCTTGTCATTTACACTTGTTTCAAGTCATAGAAAGTACATTGCCAAGAGTAAAACATCAAGTAAACTAAGCATGTGTGGGACAAGGGGTATAAAGGAAATACATGTATTTTCCTCTCAAGTTTGCTTTGAACCTAAAACTGTTCTAAAAAATAATGTATTAAATTGCAATTATCTAAAGTAGGACAAATAACTGAAAATTGGATTTTTTTTTTTTTTTGGTGTACTAGCTAAAACAGTCCAAATGTAGAAATATCCACCCCATTAGGGGAATCTAATCCTCTGAATATCTTCAGTCACATACTAGAGGGACATCACACTGGGGTACTGAAAACGAACCCTATATTCAGTGACAGAATAAAACCAGGAAAATTCCTATAGGCACAAATAGAACTTGCCAATAATGAATTATCTTTATATATAACTAATAAGTAATTCTCTGAGCTACAGTTTTTAGTTCTGTCAGGAAGAGATTGGTGAGTAAATAAGAAACCATACCAAAACACAGAATCATTTCTACAAGTGCATCACTGATATTTTTAACTGTGACATTTTCATTAATCTATGAATTAAATTAAGCAAAGGTAAGGTGTAATGAATTTTATACAACATGATTAAGTACCTGAATTCATGATTAAATTCATTAAACTAGATTAATAATTTAATAACTGCTAATATAGCTTCAAAAGAAAAAACTTTAAATAGGACTTGCAATTTTAACAGCATACAATTCCAAAGCAAGAATGCATCTTAGCACATTAATGTTTTCTTTCTAACAGTTCTAAACAGTTAGTAATATATGTTTTCCCCATAATGTACTGTAATTATATTGGCTAAATTTTATATTTAATTGGTTATTTCCTCTATTTCCATCAAATATTTAGTTGAAATATAATATAAAATGAACAGTAGTAATTGCTATTATCATATAATATTAATTAATTATAATTAATAATTGATTATATAATATAAAATTAATTATAATAGAACATTAATTATTAATTATAATAAAATAATTAATTATATAATATAATATTAATTATAATATAATATTAATTGGAAAAATGTGCTCATAGTGTTTCATCAACTATTTACATTTAGCTTAATCTGTAGGGAGAGTTTCACATTCTGATTCAGATCAGATCAGTCACTCAGACGTGTCCGACTCTTTGCCACCCCATGAACTGCAGCACGCCAGGCCTCCCTGTTCATCATCAACTTTCGTCCATCGAGTCAGCGATGCCACCCAGCCATCTCATTCTCTGTCGTCCCCTTCTCCTCCTGCCCCCAATCCCTCCCAGCATCAGAGTCTTCTCCAATGAGTCAACTCTTCGCATGAGGTGGCCAAAGTACTGGAGCTTCAGCTTCAGCATCATTCCTTCCAAAGAAATCCCAGGGCTGATCTCCTTCAGAATGGACTGGTTGGCTCTCCTTGCAGTCCAAAGGACTCTCAAGAGTCTTCTCCAACACCACGGTTCAAAAGCATCAATTCTTCAGTGCTCAGCTTCTTAAAAGTTCAACTCTCACATCCATACATGACCACAGGAAAAACCATAGCCTTGACTAGACGAACCTTTGTTGGCAAAGTAATGTCTCTGCTTTTGAATATGCTATCTAGGTTGATCATAACTATCCTTCCAAGGAGTAAGCGTCTTTTAATTTCATGGCTGTAGTCACCATCTGTACTGATTTTGGAGCCCAGAAAAATAAAGTCTGACACTGTTTCCACTGAAACAGTGGAAATTCCCCATCTATTTCCCATGAAGTGGTGGGACCAGATGCCATGATCTTCGTTTTCTGAATGCTGAGCTTTAAGCCAACTTTTTCACTCTCCACTTTCACTTTCATCAAGAGGCTTTTGAGTTCCTCTTCACTTTCTGCCATAAGGGTGGTGTCATCTGCATATCTGAGGTTATTGATATTTCTCCCGGTAATCTTGATTCCAGTTTGTGTTTCTTCCAGTCCAGCGTTTCTCATGATGTACTCTGCATATAAGTTAAATAAGCAGGGTGACAATAGACAGCCTTGACGAACTCCTTTTCCTATTTGGAACCAGTCTGTTGTTCCATGTCCAGTTCTAACTGTTGCTTCCTGACCTGCATACAAATTTCTCAAGAGGCAGGTCAGGTGGTCTGGTATTCCCATCTCTTTCAGAATTTTCCACAGTTTATTGTGATCCACACAGTCAAAGGCTTTGGCATAGTCAATAAAGCAGAATCTATGTTTTTCTGGAACTCTCTTGCTTTTTCCATGATCCAGAAGATGTTGGCAATTTGATCTCTGGTTACTCTGCCTTTGCTAAAACCAGCTTGAACATCAGGAAGTTCACGGTTCACATAATGCTGAAGCCTGGCTTGGAGAATTTTGAGCTTCACTTTACTAGCGTGTGAGATGAGTGCAATTGTGTGGTAGTTTGAGCATTCTTTGGCATTGCCTTTCTTTGGGATTGGAATAAAAACTGACCTTTTCCAGTCCTGTGGCCACTGCTGAGTTTTCCAAATTTGCTGGCATATTGAGTGCAGCACTTTCACAGCATCATCTTTCAGGATTTGGAATAGCTCAACTGGAATTCCATCACTTCCACTAGCTTTGTTTGTAGTGATGCTTTCTAAGGCCCACTTGACTTCACATTCCAGGATGTCTGTCTCTAGGTCAGTGATCACACCATTGTGATTATCTGGGTCATGAAGATCTTTTTTGTACAGTTCTTCTGTGTATTCTTGCCATCTCTTCTTAATAACTTCTGCTTCTGTTAGGTCCATACCATTTCTGTCCTTTATCAAGCACATCTTTGCATGAAATGTTCCTTTGGCATCTCTGATTTTCTTGAAGAGATCCCTAGCCTTTCCCATTCTGTTGTTTTCCTCTATTTCTTTGCATTGATCACTGACGAAGGCTTTCTTATCTCTTCTTGCTATTCTTTGGAACTCTGCATTCAGATGTTTATATCTTTCCTTTTCTTCTTTGCTTTTCACTTCTCTTCTTTCCACAGCTATTTGTAAGGCCTCCCCAGACAGCCATTTTGCTTTTTTGCATTTCTTTTCCATGGGGATGGTCTTGATCCCTGTCTCCTATACAATGTCACAAACCTCATTCCATAGTTCATCAGGCACTCTATCTATCAGATCTAGGCCCTTAAATCTATTTCTCACTTCCACTGTATAATCATAAGGGATTTGATCTAGGTCATACCTGAATGGTCTAGTGGTTTTCCCTACTTTCTTCAATTTAAGTCTGAATTTGGCAATAAGGAATTCATGGTCTGAGCCACAGTCAGCTCCTGGTCTTGTTTTTGCTGACTGTATAGAGCTTCTCCATCTTTGGCTGCAAAGAATATAATCAATCTGATTTCAGTGTTGACCATCTGGTGATGTCCATGTATAGAGTCTTCTCTTGTGTTGTTGGAAGAGGGTGTTTGTTATGACCAGTGCATTTTCTTGGCAAAACTCTATTAGTCTTTGCCCTGCTTCATTCCGTATTCCAAGGCCAAATTTGCCTGTTACTCCAAGTGTTTCTTGACTTCCTACTTTTGCATTCCAGTCCCCTATAATGAAAAAGACATCTTTTTTGGGTGTTAGTTCTAAAAGGTCTTGTAGGTCTTCATAGAACCATTCAACTTCAGCTTCTTCAGCATTACTGGTTGGGGTATAGACTTGGATTACTGCAATATTGAATGGGTTGCCTTGGAAACAGATAGAGATCATTCTGTCATTTTTGAGATTGCATCCAAGTACTGCATTTCAGACTCTTTTGTTGACCATGATGGCCACTCCATTTCTTCTGAGGGATTCCTGCCCTCAGTAGTAGATATAATGGTCATCCGAGTTAAATTCACCCATTCCAGTCCATTTCAGTTCGCTGATTCCTAGAATGTTGACATTCACTCTTGCCATCTCTTGTTTGACCACTTCCAATTTGCCTTGATTCATGGACCTGACATTCCAGGTTCCTATGCAATATTGCTCTTTACAGCATCAGACCTTGCTTCTATATATATGTTAAAATTTTTTAGCATCAAAACTATTTTGTATTGGGATATAGCCAATTAACAGTGCTGTGGTAGTTTCAGGTGAACAGCAGAGGAACTCAGCCATCATTCTTCCCGAAGCACACCCTCCCATCCAGGCTGCCACATAACACTGAGAAGAGTTCCATATGCTCTACAATAGGTCTTTGCTGGTTATACATTTTAAATATATCAGTGTGTACATGACTTGCCCCAAATCCCTATCTCTTGCCCCTGCAACCATAAGTTCATTTTCTAAGTCTGTGAGTCTCTTTCTAAGTAAGTTCATTTCTATCATTTCTTTTTAGATATCACATATAAGGGAGCAACATGGATGGACCTACAGAGTGTCATACTGAATGAAATAAGTCAGACAGAGAAGGAGAAATATCATATCCACCCTTATGTGCAGAATCTATAAAGGTTTCTATTTTTACACATGCTTTATATTTAACAAGTATAAAATCTTAATTCACAATTTTGACTCACTGGAAAAGATAGAAGAACTAGAAATCTTTGACACGATCAGAGAATGCTTAATCTTAAAATGAAATCTGATAATGATATTACAGAAATATGTTCTTACTTCAAATAATCAATATTTGGTATAACCACTATGATCTAAGTTTAAATGTGTGCTAAGTTGGGCAACAGTTACAAATGGATTTCTAATTAATTTTGAGGGGGGCATCTAGAAAATATTTATTTATTCCTTGTTATGGAAATATAATGATTTATATGATTATAATATTTTTAATATTATTATTATATTATATATTATAAATTATAAAATTTATAATTTTTAAAAATTATAATTATATATATAATTTATATATATTATATAAAATTTATAATTTTTAAAAATTATAATTATATATAATTTATATATATTATATAAAATTTATAATTTTTAAAATTATAATTATATATAATATATATAATTAAAAAATAAAATTTATTAAAAATATATAAAAATATATAAAATTTATAATTTTTTAAAATTATAATTTTATATATAATTTATATATATAATTTTAAAAAATAAAATTTATTAAAAATATATAAAATATATATAATTATAAAATATAAATTATAAAAAACATGTTTAATAACATATTTTTGGGTGTATATATTTTTGGATTTTTAAACTCATATCCAGTTAACAAACAGTCTTGTGAAAATCGTGTGTTGTATTTTGGATCACATTCTAGTCTTTTTGTTTGTTTGTTTTTAATTCAAGCATCTTATTCTAACATCATTGTGCCTTGCCCCATGCATGACAAGTTCAAGTTTTTGAGACAATGAATATATTCCTGAAATGAAACTCTTGAACCAAATTATTTGGAATCATATCACATGTATAATTTTTCAGTCGCATATTCTGATGTTAAAAAAAGTAATTTTGTTTTTCTCTCTGCCTTAATCTAGTTTTCTATCTGGAACTCATACTCTCCTTGGTTGGGTATTTAAATGAGTCATTTTCAGAAAAAAAATCTGATTTCTGTGATTGCTCAGCTGTATCAGGTTTATAACTGAGTCATATATATTCAAGTGCAAAGCTCACTTAGGTTTTTTTTATTTTCTTCTTTCTTCCTGTCAATGCATACAGAAATACACTCACACAGACATATGCACACACACGTTTTTTGTTTTTTGTGTGTTTTTTTGCAAATAATTTGGAACTCCTACTCATGTTTTAGACACTTAATGCTCAGATGTTAAAAAGACAATCACAGACCTTAATTTCATAAGACATTATTTGGTAAAAGAAAAAAAAGAACAAATATGTAACTAGATGTATAGGTAAGATAAATTTAATAGTACTCTGAAAGTTCTATAAAAATGAAGATCTTAAAAATAGAATGGGATGCATTTTTGGAGATGGATACAATGGGACTGTACTCTGACAAGATATAATGAATATTATCAACTGTATTTTTCTAACAGTTTAATGGTTAGCTCTTGAGACTGGAAAAAGTGAAAGAGAAATAGTAGATTGGTCTCAGGAGAATCAGTCTGTTTATAAGGCTTAACTGTCATTTTAGGATCTGATTTTGTTTTGTATTATAAAGACATACTGTCATAGAATTAACAGAACTACAGATCCTATTTGACTTAGGGATTATTGAGAGAAAAAAAACAAAAAGTAGAAAATTTTCTAAATTTTAATATTAAGGAGTACTTTTGCCTAGAAAATCCCATGGACAGAGGAGCCTGGTAGGCTGTAGTCCATGGGGTCGCTAGAGTTGGACACGACTGAGGAACTTCACTTTCATTTTTCACTTTTATGCATTGGAGAAGGAAATGGCAACCCACTCCAGTGTTCTTGCCTGGAGAATCCCAGGGACGGGAAGCCTGGTGGGCTGCCGTCTATGGGTCGCACAGAGTCGGACACGACTGAAGCAACTTAGCAGCAGCAGCAGCAGAGAGAGAAAGATTATGGAGGTGTTGAATAGATTGCGTGAATTAGGTAAGCTTTTGCAGTTGCTTGGCTGCTAATAAGAGAAAACTGAAAAAAGTAATTTAATTAGGACAGGAGTATATTTTCCCCTCAAATAAAATGAAGTCAGGAGGTAGGCAACATAGGTAGCCTGGCATTTTCATGATATCAGCAGGGATCCAATTTCCTTTGGATTTCCAGCTTCACCATTCTTTGTGTGACCTTCCATACACAAGGGGCCTCCTCCTAGATGAAATACATTCATAGTGTCTGTACTGCAGGCAGGAAGAAGAGAAATGCAGAGGGGGTACAAAAGTATATAAATAAGTAAACCCTCATTTTAAAAGAGATCTCTTGGAAGCCATATCTGGCAATATCTGCTACATAGTATTGACCAAAACTTGAGTTCAAGGGTAACCACATATATCAGAAAATAGAGAATCAAGATTTTCCAGTAAGGTACACTGCTACCACTAATGAAACTGGTTCTGCTACTCTAAACATTTCCCAAGAACATCATTCTTTAGTTTCATCTGCCTGTTTGGCACTTCATTCCAGTGCAAGAGATGCAGGAGACATGGGTTCAATCCCTGGGTCAGTAAGATCCTCCAGTGTAGAAAATGGCAACCCACTCCAGTATTTTCTTGCCTGAAAAATTCCATGGACAGAGAAATCTGGCACGCTGGAGTCCATGGGGTCGCAAAGAGTTGGACACGATTGAATGATTGAGCATGTATGCACCTCCAATTTCTACCTTCTATCAGTTGGACTTCAAAAGATATCCAAATTCCAAACACTTTTTTTGACCTCCAAAACTAATACTCTTGTCAAAAATGAACCTGGATTTTACACTAGGAGTCTAACTGCTCTTCAGGCTTTCATTCTTAATTTTCTCTATTTATTATAAATGGAACAGACTGAACTGAGTTAGTCTCTAAGAATAAGTCAGATTATGTCATTCTATCTTTGCTTTTGTTTTATCTCTAACTACCTTCCTCTCAATTATCCTGCTTACAAATTTCTGTCCTCCTTAGAATTTCTTCAATAGTACCTTTAGCCAAAGGTCTATATATTGCCTAATCCCTCTACTTAAAATTGTATTTTTTTCACCCTACAATTTGCTCCCCATATCCCTTAAGAATTGACTCAAAATTTAATCGTCTAGTGAGTCCTTTCTCTGACAACACTTTTAAAATTATAAGATAACTTGGCATCCCTCTGAATGGAATTCCAATTTATTTTCCTTTATTCATTTCACTTCATATCACTGTTTTATATACCAAAGTTGAGTTATTTATCCAGTTTGTGTATGTGCATCATATTGGAAAATAAGCTGTATGACAAAAGAAGTTTTATGTTCTAGAACTTTAGTCTCTAGAAGAATAGATAGCTCATAATAGGTGTTAATTAGGTAGAGAGTAGATGGATGAATAACTGCAAAGTGAATGAATATATAAGAAAGGAATACTAGATCTTGCATAACAGCTACCATTCAAAACCAAAGTTGGAAAATGTATTTGCCAGGCAGACATAAAGACACTAAGGGTGAAAATATAGGGCTAAAGCATAAGGGAAAAGTTGGGGTTGGAATATTTTAGTGTATACCTGGTGTTCAAAGAAATTGATAATTAGTAAATGCATACAAAACAAGAAAATTTACTTTAAAGATTCAAAATGTGTACAGGAGTCCTGAGCATCTTAATTAAAATATATCTATGTAGAATGAGAAGCTTGAATCTGATTATAAGTAAATTCCCTTTAAAGTCTACAAGTCTATATCTCCAACAAAGACAAATTATCTTCTATCACCTGATACTGAGTCAGTTCTAATCTCTTAAAGACATGCTTTAAATAATTATTATTAACAGTAGAAGAATATTTCCTTGAGTCTTTTCCAAATCTATAATTTTATAGATATAAAACCAAAGAATTTCAATAGTGGATGTGTTATCTTTCAAATACATTAATTTAAGAATGAATATAAAACCAAAGTAATCATTTTTAAATTCAAGCTTCTGAAAGAGTGGTCTCATTTTCTAAGAAAGTCTTTAGTATTAGAGGTTTCATAGCCTACATGATTATAGGATCATTTTTTAAAATGATAATTATTAATATTACCTTAAATTAGTAGAAAGTATAGCATTTGCTCTGATCAATAGGCAATTTTCATTAAAAAAAAAGTCAAATACAGAACCATCATTGGTATTTCTGATCTGTGTTAGAATTTCCTTACTGATTTTAGTAAAACATTTCTTTTCCATTCACCTCAAGAATGTAGCCTGATGAACCTTATATATTGCTCTGTGTTTGATTTTGATAAGGCTGCCCAGTCATTTGGATAACACAATCAATGTTGCAGGTGTAGACTTGGCTGATTAAAAGGGTAAATCTTCCTCATTTGTGGTGCTTGTTCATCCAATCCTCAGGGCAATTTACACTGATGGCTTTGCTTAATCAAGTTCTTTACTATTTCATTCATGCTAGTATTAAAGTTACTTCTTATTAGACATTCCTGGTGATGATATAGTAATTTTCATAGTACTCTGAATAACAGTTTCCAAAATATAACTAAATAAATTCAGAATCAGGATCTTTGTTGGATTCCTCTATTTCAGATTCTTAACTAATGAAAATTCATCCAGATCTATAATCCTAAAGCTGGGAGTGCTGAGTACTTTTTTAAGTAACACCAATCATTTTGAAAACTTAGACTTTTCAGATATATTATAAGCAAGTGGCTCAGTGGTAAAGAATCTGCCTGTCAGTGTAGGAGACATGGGTTTGATCCTTGGGTCTGGAAGATCCCCTGGAGAAGGAAATGGCAAGCAACTCCAGCATTCTTTCTTGGGAAATCCCATGGACTGAGGAGTCTGGTGGGCCCACAAAGAACCAGTCATGACTTTGTGACTAAACAACAACATATTTTTTAGATCACAAATAACACAGATAAGTGTAATTTAAAATGCATAATGTTGAGAAGGATGGAAAACTTGTAAGTGATTTATTCCATTATAAAACTGAATATGGACATCATTCCCATAATATTTCAGACTTTTTTTTTTTTCCTGTCATGAGAATCAGATGGTACCAATAGATTTTAAGCTATGAAAAGTCGTTGCAAAGTGGAGCACATTTATCAGGCTAAGAATATAAGTATGTTCATAATACTAATGGGAATAAAAATATAAGTGCCTTGAGGATTCAAGCTATTCTCCACTTACTCAAGTCTCCCAGGAAGTCATTTAATTACTTTAAAATGAATCATGCCTTTTTTCTATACATTTGCATTTAGTGCTGACACTTGATGTGTCTTATTTTTCTATGCAAATTTAGCTTTGATTCTTACATATGTTCATGTTATTATTTTGAGGGTAAATACAGAATATTTAATTTCCAAATTGAGAGTCCCTTGGACTGCAAGGAGATCCAACCAGTCCATCCTAAAGGAAATCAGTCCTGGTGTTCATTGGAAGGACTGATGTTGAAGCTGAAACTCCAGTACTTTGGCTACCTAATGCGAAGAGCTGACTCATTTGAAAAGACCCTGATGCTGCAAAAAAGATTGAGGGCAGGAAGAGAAGGGGATGACAGAGGATGGGATGGCTGGATGGCATCACCAGCTCAGTGGACATGAGTTTGGGTAGCCTCCGGGAGTTGGTGATGGACAGGGAGGCCTGCTGTGCTGCGGTTCATGGGGTTGCAAAGAGTCAGACATGACTGAATGACTGAACTTAACTGAACCAAAATTCCACCATTATCACTAGCCTTTTCATTTGTTTAGCTCTTGATATATATGTTTCAATAAATTTCATGTACATTTTTATTAATATTATACCCTTGTTACATTTATAATTTTATTACTACTTGGAATATAATTTATTTCTATTTCAAGTTGGTTACCGTTATTATAGTACAAAACAAAATATTAATCTGTGTGTATTTGCCTGGCATTCAACCACTTTACCAAATCCCTTTATTTATTTTAATAAATTTTTTAAAAGTTTCTTGAGATTTCTGTATAATTTTTTTTATCTTATTAGCACATAGAGATGTTTGTATTTGCTCATGTGTAATTTTAGTATCTAAATTCTTGGGAATTCAACATTGAACTCCCATTTTTATATTAAAAACATGATAAGTGAACATATCAACACATATTTCCTATATTCTTAAAGATGATTTCATAATTCACTGTTATAATCATGTTTGATGTTGCTTCTGCATATAGTCTTTTATAATCTGATAACCACTTCTAATTTAATTTAGAATTTTTATAGAATAGCTGTGGAAATTATTCAATTTACATTATAAGAATTTATTACAAAAATCATAGTTTTTGTTTAGTGTGTTAATATAATGAATTTCACTTCTATATTTTCTAATACTGAAATGTTTTCTCATGAAAAATGCCTGTTTGGTCACAGTGTCACGTTTTAACACATAAAACTATATTTGATGCATATTTAACTGTGCCAAAAAATCTTCTATGATAGTTTTTAAATAAATCATTATTAAATTAATTGATATTCAGGGAATTGAGAAAAAACTGAAATTCATTTAATTTAAAATGAAGATTGCCTTTTATTTCCTAAAGTCCTTTCAATTAACAATAGTGATATTTGTATAAATAGTCCAGCCCAACTTTATGATTCTACATGTGAAACCATATATTTCCTGTGATTTCTTGTAAAGATTTAGACATATAAATCTAAACACATACACCTAAACTTATTTTCTAGTTAAGTTTTAGCTGAGCATTTATATATTGAAATATATTATTAATTACATGTATTCTTTATTTACAGTTCAGATGGTATGCTGATCGTTGACTATATGTAAAAACTGAAAGTCACTCGGTTGTGTCCAGCTCTTTGTTACCCCCATGGACTGTAGTCCATGAAATTCTCCAGGCCAGAATACTGGAGTAGGTAACCTTTTCCTTCTCCAGGATATCTTTCCAACCCAGGGATCGAACCCAGGTCTCCCACATTGAGGGCAGATTCTTTACCAGCTGAGCCACCAGGCTGTGAATAGGAATAGGTAATCAATTTTTGAATTTTACTCCACAATAGTAAAAGAAGAATTTCAGAATATGTGTTATAAAAAGTGTTTGAAAGAAGTTTCGGGGAAGAAGGAGATTGAGTACATACACACAAACTCGAAATATGATTATTGCTTATGGTCATGAAATTAATGTAATTCTGATATATAAAATCAATTGGGGAAGTTTTCATTATTATATGTTCTTAAATGGAAAATGTGAAAGTGAAAGTGTTAGTCTCTCAGTCATGCCCGACTCTTTGTGGCCCCATGGATTGTAGCCCGCAAGACTCCACTGTCTATGGAAATCTTCTAGGCAAGAATACTGGAGTGGGTTGCCACACCCTTCTCCAGGGGATCTTCCCAACCCAGGAATTGAACGTGGGTATCTTGCACTGAAGGCAGATTCTTTACCATTTGAGCCACCAGAGAAGCCCATACTCTAAAATAGTTTAAATAATTTAGGGAAACATTGACTGTTGGTCCTAGTGTCTTTGTTTCAATAATTAATATTTAATTGCCTTTCCAATCTCTTTGAGTCTTTTAGATGTTAAAATTTGTGTTTCTTTTGGAGTAAATTTTGGTGATCCATATTTTGCCTTTATTTATTTTATTTACCTTTTAAAAAATCTTTCTTGATATTATATGCAGTATTTTCTTATAATATTTTTAGGGAATCTTCTTTTTATTTTTTAAATTATGAAATTATTTTTAAAATTATAATATATTCACAGGATACTTGGAAAATACAGATACTTTTTAACGTAAGTAATATCAATGGTTATATTTAATCTCTCTTTAGAAATCTTATTTATAATTTGTCTTTCACTTATCTTCTCAAACATCTTCTGAATTATTTTCTGATTGCAACATTAGTTCAAAAGTAATACACAGAAGGAAACTTCAAAAATAGAAATATCTACAATGTTACACTAATAATTTTATTACTATTCTAGTGAAAGGCTGTTTAACTTTACTTCCATTTCTTTGCTCAGTGGTTAATCCTTTTCCTTTGATCTTCCTTCCCTGGAATTTTTTATTTTAACATTCTTATTTCTCAAGGGAATGTTCTTGAGATCACAAAAACTTGTAAACTCTAAAGAACTGACAGCAATGTCTTTTGTTTTGCTGCTCTAAGCTTCTCTTTTGTTCCTGTTCCTCAAGGTGCAGAATAGATTTTTATGTGTATACATGCATGTATTTATGTGTGTTTCTTTACTTGGACATTAATTCTCATGTTTCACAGTGAGATGCCATAGAAGTCAATAACCATCAGTTAAAAGGTGATAACATGCTTACTTTGGTGTCCACATATTTCATTCAATGTAATTTCAGAAACTGTTATCAATCTTTATATACAGATATCAGATGGAAAAGATGTTGTAATAATTTTATATTTAGGTGTAAATTTGTCTTGGAAAACAGGGTCACAGTTAAAACTGCCAAATGATTTTAATTTTAATATATGTTTTCACTTTTGTCAACGTAACTTGTACCTTATATTGGCTTATTGCAATCAGTGAGGTTCATTGAAATGGTATGTTGTTGTTGTTGTTCAGTTGTGTTCAGTTGCTAAGTCATGTCCAACTCTGTGACCTCATGGACTGCAGCATGCCAAGCTCCTCTGTCCTCCACTATCTCACGGAGTTTGCTCAAACTCATATCTATCAAGACAGTGGTGCTATCAAACCATCTCATCCTCTGACACTCCCTTCTCCTTTTGCCTTCAAGCTTTCTCAGCATCAGTCTTTTCCAATGAGTCAGCTCTTCATATCAGGTAGCCAAAGTATTGGAGCTTTAGCTTTAGCAACAGTTCTTCCAATGAATACTGAGAGTTGATTTCCTTTATTATTGACTGGAGTCTTCTCCAGCACCACAGTTCAAAAACATTAATTCTTCTGGGCTCAGCCTTCTTCATGGTCCAATTCTCACATCCATAATCATAGCTTTGACTATACAGACCTTTGTCAGCAAAGTGATGTCTCTGCTTTTTTTTTTTTTTCTTTTAAATTTTATTTTATTTTTAAACTTTACATAATTGTATTAGTTTTGCCAAATATCAAAACGAATCCGCCACAGGCATACATGTGTTCCCCATCCTGAACCCTCCTCCCTCCTCCCTCCCCATACCATCCCTCTGGGTCGTCCCAGTGCACCAGCCCCAAGCATCCAGTATCGCGCATCGAACCTGGACTGGCAACTCGTTTCTTACATGATATTCTACATGTTTCAATGTCACTCTCCCAAATCTTCCCACCCTCTCCCTCTCCCACAGAGTCCATAAGACTGTTCTATACATCAGTGTCTCTTTTGCTATCTCGTACACCAGGTTATTGTTACCATCTTTCTAAATTCCATATATATGCGTTAGTATACTGTATTTATGTTTTTCCTTCTGGCTTACTTCACTCTGTATAATAGGCTCCAGTTTCATCCACCTCATTAGAACTGATTCAAATGTATTCTTTTTAATGGCTGAGTAATACTCCATTGTGTATATGTACCACTGCTTTCTTATCCATTCATCTGCTGATGGACATCTAGGTTGCTTCCATGTCCTGGCTATTATAAACAGTGCTGCGTTGAACACTGGGGTACACGTGTCTCTTTCCCTTCTGGTGTCCTCAGTGTGTATGCCCAGCAGTGGGATTGCTGGATCATAAGGCAGTTCTATTTCCAGTTTTTTAAGGAATCTCCACACTGTTCTCCATAGTGGCTGTACTAGTTTGCATTCCCACCAACAGTGTAAGAGGGTTCCCTTTTCTCCACACCCTCTCCAGCATTTATTATTTGTAGACTTTTGGATCGTAGCCATTCTGACTGGTGTGAAATGGTACCTCATAGTGGTTTTGATTTGCATTTCTCTGATAATGAGTGATGTTGAGCATCTTTTCATGTGTTTGTTAGCCATCTGTATGTCTTCTTTGGAGAAATGTCTATTTAGTTCTTTGGCCCATTTTTTGATTGGGTCATTTATTTTTCTGGAGTTGAGCTGTAGGAGTTGCTTGTATATTTTTGAGATTAGTTGTTTGTCAGTTGCTTCATTTGCTATTATTTTCTCCCATTCTGAAGGCTGTCTTTTCACCTTGCTAATAGTTTCCTTTGATGTGCAGAAGCTTTTAAGGTTAATTAGGTCCCATTTGTTTATTTTTGCTTTTATTTCCAATATTCTGGGAGGTAGGTCATAGAGGATCCTGCTGTGATGTATGTCAGAGAGTGTTTTGCCTATGTTCTCCTGTCTAGGTTTGTCAAAGCTTTCCTTCCAAGGAGCAAGCATCTTTTAATTTAATGGCTGCAGTCACTGTCTGAAGTGATTTTGGAGCCCAAGAAAATAAAATCTGTCTTTGCTTCTACTTTTTCCCCTTCTATTTGCCATTAAGTGGTGGGACCAGATGCTATGATCTTCATTTTTGGAATGTTGAAGCAGAAGTTGACTTTTTTTTTTTTCTGGAGTTTCATTGCTTTCTCTATGTCCCAGAAAATGTTGGCAATTTGATCTCTGGTTACTTTGCCTCTTCTAACCCCAGTTTGTACATGTAAAGGCCTTGGTTCATGTACAGCTGAAGCCTAGCTTGATGAATTTTGAGTATAATCTTACTAGTACGTGAAATGAACACAACTGTATGCTCATTAATTGGTATAGACTCATTAAAATGGTATAAGTGAATGTAAATCATCATCAGTTTTGTAAAAAAAAAAAAAAAAAAGTGGTTGAGTACATTGGAAACTAATACAATTCTCCATGATGGGTATTTTGGATATTTCAAATGTGTGCAAGGTGATTACATTGATGCAAAAATAAACATGTCTTCACCTGAAACGTCCACCTGAAATAATTTTTTATAAACAAATTAAGCCCTTAGAGGAAAATTTTTAGCTAACATTTGCAGTGAAGTAGTATTCAATATTTGAGAGTTACCTTTTTTTGGCAATAACCCTATAATATTATGGGTTACACTACTATACTTAAAATAATGAAAAATAATTGTATGTAAATGAAAGAAGGTTAAAATAGTTACTAAGATATTCTAAAGTCCATGTATTTTAAGCAGATAATACAGATATTGGTACATTTTTAACTTTGTTAATTAAAGATTACATGTTAATATTTCAAGAATATACACAATAGGATCAAAAGCATACTATTTGTCTTTTAGATCAGTGATAGGAAAATGAAGTTCAAAAACAAAACATATAATGGAAAGAAGACAGTAAGTGAGTTGAAAATAAAGCAGGGGTATAAAAAATGTTGGCAGACATGTATTCATGCATATGTATAATAAAAGTATGCAAATGAAATAAATTACCTAGTGACAAGTAGACTTTATCATAGTAGAAGTGATATGATATCATATCATAGTAGAAATGACTCTAATCCTGCCATATGATATATAAAGATATACTATTAATAATATAAAAAAGAAAAATAAATACTACCACAATACAGCTACAAAAAAGAATGAAGTGGAAAAGATCACTTAATTTACAGCAGTCATATGCGTTGTTGAGAGATGGGGGATCTTTCTTTATAAAGAACTGTTTGAAAAATATCATCAGTTTTGTAGGTTGTATAACTCCTCTGTTACAACTTCTCGACTGCTACTGTAGGATGAAAACGGGAATGGACAATAATTAAAGGAATGAGAGGCTGTGATCCAATAAAACTTTACGCAAGGGAGAAAACTATCGCTCAAATTAGAAGACCTGAATGACCCTCACTACTGAAACAACTAAACTGCCAAATTGAAAAGAATGTTGAGCAATGGCAATAGTATGGAATTATAAAATATCAGCTCCCCAGGAATCCTGGGGACACATGAGTGTTAACCCAGGCTTTGTCTCCAAGAATTTCTGAAAAAATAAAAAAATACTATTGTCCTAACAACACCCTCCCTGGATCATTGGTCCATTATTTTTTTTTAACTATTTCATTTCCTATCTTCTAGACTGTTTTCTTAGTTATCCTCATATACTAACTATCCTCATATTTTCTTCTTAAAATATTTCAAGAAAGTTTTCTTTCTTTTCATTATGATTAATCACCTCTTATTAAAGACACAAATAACCTTAATATTGCAAAATATAAAGGTCATTTCTCTGTTTTGTCTGACTCCCCAGACCCGCACTCTTTGGCCTCAGTGTTCATGTCATTCTGACTAAAACACACTTTTCTCTGGCCATTGGGAATCCCAGACTTCAGCTTGATTGGATTATCATTGCCATTTTCATGACACCCCTTTCCTCTGGAACCTCCAAATGTGGTTGTCTGAGATCTCTTTACATTCTCTATCTATAAATTGTCTTTAAGACATCCCATCTAGTTTCATGAATTTAAAATGCTATGTGAAATCTGATAAAGGCAAATTATTGCCCAAATGGTTTCCACATCCTGACTTTATTTCCTATGTCTCGACCATGCATATACAACTTCACAATCACATAAAATTTACATGCCAATATCACAAAAATTTATTCCTGTGCTCTGCCCCTACACACACATCCATACCCCCACACAGTCTCTCTTGCTATTTCCTCAGTCTTTCTTACAATAATCTCTATCCCTCAGCCAAGCACTCAAGCAAAAATATGATTTCCCTGTTTCCTTACACACATACCTTAATCAGCTAGGTCTATTAAGTTATCATATGTTTGGTGTACATATTAAGCTATAATAAATATTTGCAATATTATCTATAATAATGCTGAGAACAAAACAATACAGACTGAAAAAGCTCAACTTAAATAGATACATCTAAACAATGTTTCAAATTATAGCAGAGTATAAGCATTATTCACTTAACTATGTATTTGCTATCCTATATCCTCCTGACCTTAAAAAAAATAAAAAAGGACTCAATTATTTTTAAGAAAGAGAATTTTTGTAGGAATCTAAACAGCACATTGATTAAGAAGGTATATTATGACACAGAATAAGTCTAATTACATGGATTATCTCATAAAAAATTTTATTGAGTATTTGCATGCCTACAATGAGCTATATATAGAAGGAATATTTAGCAATCACCTAAAAATAGACACACACATTAATAGACAGAAAACCCAGGCCAGCTACATGCATTTTTTTAAATTTATATTCCTAACTATATTCATAAATGACAAAAATCTTTTAAAAATGATAAAAACAAGTGCATTCCTGCATTTTCTGGTTTCATGAATTGATAAAAACCCATGCTAAATGCATTACGTGCTAAATGCTAAATACAATATCTAATGTTGAAAATATTTCCAAAATTTAAGGCAACATTCTATGAGATTAAAAAAAAATTGATGATAACAAAATAGAAATCTTGATCCTAGTAGTTTAATCCTAGTAGTTTGAATATAAACAACTTGCAGAAAACTTGTATCTGCTTAGTATTAGATTTTATAGATAACTACTTTTATATATAAAAACATGGGCAATAATAACTATTCATCACCTTTATTTTGCTGTTGTTTAGTTGTTAAGTCATGTCAGACTCTTTGCGACTTCATGGAATTTAGCTTGCCAGGCTCCTCTGTCGATGGGATTTTTGAGTCAAGAATACTGGAATGGGTTGCCATTTCCTTCTCCAGGGTATCTTTCCAACCCAGGGATCAAAGCCATCCATGTTTCCTGCACTGGCAGGTGGATTCTTTACTACTGAGAAACCAGGAAAGCCACTTGCCTATTTTACTTAAGTTATCATGATGTCTTAATTGAGGAGGTATGATAATATCAAATACAACCAGAACTAAGTGACCACCAAATGCAAGTTTTAAACGTACTAGTTTTATTTAAGAATGGCTCAACATTAAAATGGGCTGCCCCAGTGGCTCAGGGGTAAGGAATCTGCCTGTAGTGCAGGAGACACAGAGATGCGTGTTTGATCCCTGGGTTGGGAAAATCTTCTGGAAGAGGAAATTACAACTTTCTCGAGTAATCTTGCCTGGAAAATTCCATGGACAGAGTAGACTGGCAGGCTAGAGTGCATGGGGTCACAAAAGAGTTGGGCACGACTTAGGGACTAAACAACAACAACAACAACAAAAATAATGAATTATAATGTCCAGTTGTAATTTAAAGCAAATTCTCTGTAAATGTATATAAAAATGGTTATTTTTAAGTAAAAATAACTTTATAGGGCCAGAAAAATAGTGTATGTACTAGCAGATCTTTTAAATATTTGTGAACATATTCAGGAAAATAAACACTAATTTTCTAGTATCCTGAAACCCTAGGCTATGGTAAGTTGAGTTGAGTTGAGTTCAGTTGCTCAGTTGTGTCCGACTCTTTGTGACCCCATGGACTGCAGCACGCCAGGCCTCTCTGTCCATCACCAACTCCCAGAGTTTACCCAAACTCATGTACATTGAGTCGTGATGCAATCAACCATCTCACCCTCTGTTGTCCCCTTCTCCTCTCACCTTCAATCTTCCCCAGCATCAGGGTCTTTCCAAATGAATCAGTTCTTCACATCAGGTGACCAAAGTATTGGAGTTTCGGCCTCAACATTAGTCCTTCCAATGAATATTCAGGACTGATCTCTTTAGGATGGACTGGTTTAATATCCTTGCAGTCCAACAGATTCTCAAGTCATTTTCAATACCACAGTTCAAAAGCATCAATTCTTCAGTTCTCAGCTTTCTTTATAGTCCAATTTTCATATCCATATAGAACTACTGGAAAAACCATACCCTTGACTAGATGGACCTTTGTTGACAAAGTAATGGCTCTGCTTTTATAATATGGTGTCTAGGTTGGTCATAACTTTTCTTCCAAGGAGTAAGTGTCTTTTAATTCCATGGCTGCAATCACCATCTGCAGTGATTTTGGAGCCCCCAGATATAAAGTCAGCCACTGCTTCCACTGTTTCCCATCTATTTGCCATGAAGTGATGGGACCAGATGCCATGATCTTAGTTTTCTGAATGTTGAACTTTAAGCCACCTTTTTCACTCTTCTCTTTCACTTTAATCAAGAGGCTTTTTAGTTCCTCTTCACTTTCTGCCATAAGAGTGGTGTCATCTGCATATCTGAGGTTATTGATATTTCTCCCGGCAATCTTGATTCCAGCTTGTGCTTCTTCCAGCCCAGCGTTTCTCATGATGTACTCTGCATATAAGTTAAATAAGCAGGGTGACGATATACAGCCTGGACATACTCCTTTTCCTATTTGGAACCAGTCTGTTGTTCCATGTCCAGTTCGAACCGTTGCTTCCTGGTATGCATATAGGTTTCTCAAGAGGCAGGTCAGGTGGTCTGGTATTTCCGTCTTTTTCAGAATTTTCCACAGTTTATTGTGATCCACACAGTCAAAGGCTTTGGCACAGTCAATAAAGCAGAAATAGATATTTTTCTGTAACTCTCTTGCTTTTTCCATGATCCAGCGGATGTTGGCAATTTGATCTCTGGTTCCTGTACCTTTTCTTAATCCAGCTTGGTATGGTAAAAGTCATAGCAAACTCACAGTTGTTCCAATTTTTTTTTAAAGAATTGTTAATCATTTAAAGCCTAATGAAAGTTATATCAAATTGAAACTAAAAGTACCTTGAAATCAATGTGGATTTTAATTTGCTTCATCTGAAATGGTGATAAATGTATTTATTGACATTTCAATGTTTCATATTATCAGTAAACTAATTGGTATAATGAGCTATTCCTATAAGAAGACCATAAGTGATGTTTGAGTATTACCTCTACCTTTGTTTTTATTTAAAGTTTATGGATTAAAGTTCCTACCCATAAGTGCCAAATTATATTTTAATTTCTAGATTGAGATTATAATTAAAATTATATATCAATTTTAGATTAATTTTTTAAAAATTTTCTCTCCTGTTTAACAAGATACTTATTTTTAGAAAAAAAAATCTCTTGAAATATTTTTAATTTAAAACATGACTGAGCTAAATGGAACAAATTATTATCACTTTTTATGATATTTATCTGTCCCATATAAAACCATTTTATCTTGACATCATGAGGGGCAAATAGTAAAGTTTTGTTTCTAACAAAATAAAGTTTTTGATTACTTCTTTTAATTAGAAAAGTATGTTGGCCTAAATTTATATATATTGTCTATTTGAAGTACAAATGTCTATTTCTCTCTATTGTAGAAAATTTAGTGGAAAGCTTTCTTCAGTTCAGTCACTCAGTTGTGTTCGACTCTTTGTGACCCCATAAATCGCAGCACGCCAGGCCTCCCTGTCCATCACCAACTCCCGGAGTTCACTCAGACTCATGTCCATCAAGACAGTGATGTCGTCCAGCCATCTCATCCTCTGTCGTCCCCTTCTCCTCCTGCCCCCAATCCCTCCCAGCATCAGAGACTTTCCAATGAGTCAACTCTTCGCATCAGGTGGCCAAAGTACTGGAGTTTCAGCTTTAGCATCATTCCTTCCAAAGAATCCCAGGGCTGATCTTCTTCAGAATGGATTGGTTGGATCTCCTTGCAGACCAAGGACTCTCAAGAGTCTTCTCCAACACCACAGTTCAAAAGCATCAATTCTTCCGTGCTCAGCTTTCTTCACAGTCTAACCCTCACATCCATACATGACCACTGGAAAAACCATAGCCTTCACTAGATGGACCTCAAGTAATGTCTCTGCTTTTGAATATGCTATCTAGATTGGTCATAACTTTCCTTCCAAGGAGTAAGCATCTTTTAATTCCATGGCTGCAGTCACCATCTGCAGTGATTTAGGAGCCCCCCAAAAATAAAGTCTGACAATGTTTCCACTGTTTCCCCATTTATTTCCCATGAAGTGATGGGACCGGATGCTATGATCTTCGTTTTCTGATTGTTGAGCTTTAAGCCAACTTTTTCACTCTCTTCTTTCACTTTCATCAAGAGGCTTTTAGTTCCTCTTCACTTTCTGCCACAAGGATGGTATCATCTGCATATCTGAGGTTATTGATATTTCTCTCAGCAATCTGGAATCCAGCTTGTGCTTCTTCCAGCCCAGCATTTCTCATGATGTACTCTGCATATAAGTTAAATAAGCAGGGTGACAATATACAGCCTTGACGTGCTCTTTTTCCTATTTGGAACCAGTCTGTTGTTCCATGTCCAGTTCTAACTGTTGCTTCCTGACCTGCATATAGTTTTTTCAAGAGGCAGGTCAGGTGGTCTGGTTTCCTAAAACATGGTAAATTCCAAGAAGTAGTAATCAGTTGATGATTCTGTCCTATGATTTCTCAAAGCTATTCAAAATCTCACTAAATATTATTGATAATAAAGAATGTCAAGTTAGAAATGCCAGATTTAACTGATATCAAAATTGTGACCCAGAAAACTATCAAAGCTCTATCAGCAACCTGGGAAATAAGAAACCAACAAAACAAATATAAACAATACACAACCACACCAGAACAAACTCCTCACTATACAAAACAGCTTATCTTGCTAATTCTGTTAAAACTTTACCTAATATTTGAAAGAATCCACCAATTTTAGAAAAAGTAAAACAAAAAAATTTTCATAGTAAAAGTTTAAATGAAACTATCTCCCAAAGACCGTATATGCAGATGCCACAGCTTTGATGAAAAACAAAATGAAGTAGCATTTTTATAAATACGAAGAATAACTATCAGAAAAGCATACTTTTTAATATACACTATGGAAAGACAGCATAAACCTTTTTAAATGAATTTTCCCCAACACTTCTAAATCATTTTATTCCCAAGGATTTCTCACACATAGGTTGAATGTTTACTATGTTCAAGAAAGAGGACCAAGATCAAAGTAAATAACAATTTAATATGGGATAGAAATGAGCAGAGAAAATAAATGATATATGTTGATAAAAATTTGAACTTAAAGAAAAGTTGCAGCAGTAATGTAAGAAACTCATGAATACTCTTTAAGCACATTCACTTATTGTTTATATTTGGCTACAATTGCTTATCATCAAAATATAGCATAAGTACATACATGGCATAAATAGCTCCTATGATGAATCGCTGAATCCCATGCAGACCCTTAGAATTTGGAGGGAAAGTCTGGCCATCTTCTGGGAATAACTACTCTCCTTTTCAAAAATAATTTTTGGCCTCTGGCCTTTAGCACAGAATAAATGATTCACTGCAGGCCCTAAGTTACCAAGTGACCTAAGCTGTCCATCATAAATTGGATATATTCTGATAAAAGCACAATAAAGTTGGACATGCACAGCAGCACTTCATCATCAGATGCAAGTGGTATGTGTAAGACTAGGATACAGAAATGTCTGAAGAGACAAAGCAGTTTCATGAGGAAGTGGGCAAATACCCTTGGTAAAAATTCCTGCCACATTGCCTTCTCTCTCCAAGCCTGCATCAAGGGGAGTTCCGTACAGTCAGATGACTGAGGAAAAGACAACTTGGGATGGTTTACAGACAGTTCTATGTGATATGTAGGCACCACCAGGAAGTGAAGAGCTGCAACACTCAGGCTGTTTCCTGTGATATCCCTGAAGGACAATGATGAAGGGATATCCTCCTAGCACAGAACTTCAAGTAGTGCAACTGGTTTTTCATTTTGCTAGCAATGAGAAACAGCCAGATGTGCAACTGTATACCATTTCTTGTGTTCTGGTCAAGTGATTTGGCTGGATGGTCAGGGACTTGAAAGAAAATAATTGGAAAGCTGATTATGCAGAGATTGGAGAAAGAGGAATGTGGAAATATTTCTCAAAATGGGCCAGAATTTGTGAAGATATTTGCTATGTCTTATCAGAGTACAACCTCAGCAGAGGAGGATTTTAATAATCAAGCAAATGGGGTGACTTGTTCTATGGCTGTCAGTCAACCTCTTTCCCCAGCCACTCCTGTCATTCCAATGGGCTCATGAACAAAACAGTCATGGTGGGAGGTGGTGCATGGTCTCAGCAATATGGACTTCCATTCATCAAGGCTGAACTGACTATAGCCACTGCTGAATGCCCATCCAGGCAGCAGCAGAAAACAATATTGAGTACCTGTTATGACACCATTCCCCAGGGGAATGAGCTGGCTACCAGATTTGCAGGTTGAGTATCTTGGATTGCTTCCATCATGAGAGAGATAATCTTACTGGAATAGACATGAACTCTGGGTACAGATTTACCTTCCCTACATACAACGCTTCTGCAAATTCTGCCATTCATTCACACATAGAATGCAATGTATTATCCACTGCTTTCCACAAATAATTGCTTCAGATCAAAGAACACATGTCACAGCATAAGAAATGTGGCAATTGGCCCATGTTAGTGTGATTCACTGTTCTTACTAAGTTGCTCATCATTGTGAAGCACGAAGGTTGATGGCTTGTTGGGATGCCTTTGAAATCTCAAGGTTAACATTTCTAGACACCTGTGAAAATGTAGAAAACATAAAGGCGGTCCATTTTATATAATTCCTGCCTGAATTTCCAGCCTATTGGCTTTCTCTACAGATTTTAGCCTAATAGTCTCCACAGTAACATCATATAAGCCGTGTGTGTGTGTGTGTGTGTGTGTGAGCAGCTGTTCTTATACACCTCTAAGGTCCTTGAGTTCTAATACTTCCCTGACTTTAAGCAAATATAACAATTTCCCTTGCTCCCTTGTTAAATACACTTAACCATTTTTGTAATTTGAAAACATGCTAGGCCTCTTTTTGCCTTGAGATTTTGCACTTGCTGTTTCCTCTGGTAGTACTTCTCTTCCACATACATTTGCAAAGCCCTACATCCTGAGGAACACCTGAGGAAGTACCTCAGGTGTTATGAAAAAGTTTGTCTTCTCATGAAGACTCCTTTAAACTCACTCTTCTACTCTGTTTTCCTTCCTTGCCTTATCTTTTTTTTTTTTTTTTTTAACACTATGTCTATTTAACTCTATGTCTATTTAACTGTCACATGCTGTGCTGTGCTTAGTCACTTCAGTTGCATCCGACTCTGCAAACCCATGGACTGTAGCCCACCAGGCTCCTCTGTCCATGGGGATTATCCAGGCAAGAATACTGGATTGGGTTACCATGGTCCTCCAGGGGGTCTTTCCAACCCAGGGATTGAACTCAGGTCTCCCTCATTGGAGGTGGGTTCTTTACCATCTGAACCACCAGGGAAGCCCAAGAATCCTGGGATGGGTAGCCTAACTCTTCTCCAGGGGATTTTCCCAACCCAGGAATTGAACTGGGGTCTTCTGGATTGCAGGCAGATTCTTTACAAGCTGAGCTACCAGAGAAGCCCTTGACTATCATAACAATTCTTAATTTTTCTCACTTATTATGTGTCTCCCTCATTAGAATATAATCAGGGATCTTTTTGTCTCTTTTGCTATTTTGTGTCTCCCAAGAGCCTTGAAAGGTACTTAACACATAAGAGTTGATCAAGACTCTTAATTAAATTATACATTTTTACAGCTCCCTGTTATGTGTATATGGAGAACAAAAATGGTTGGATACATCCTGAGTGGGTGATTTACAAGCAAGTGTAACAAAAGAAAAGGAAATTAAGGGAGGCAAAGTTAGTTGTAGTGAAATTATTAAGCTGACAAATCATGGAATCTGTAATAAATAAGAAGTAAAATGTACATAAGGAGATGCTGACAGAATGTACATATAGAATTGGGTCTCTATGAAATTTTTAATTTTATATATGAGGAAATCCCAAATTGCATTTATACTATCTTTCTACAATTTAAGCACATAGTGAGAGACGTGGTAAAATACTGACTTTTCTATTTTGACTCCTAAAATGTGCAACATGGAGGAAGAGAGGGAGGGAAGGAGAGAGCAAGCAAGAGAGTGAAAACAAATGAAAAAGAAAGCCATGTGGAATTGTATTTCTAAAATTTAAGAAAAAAATTTGTTGCCATTAAGCGGGATTAAAATATCAATAGATGTTTTTGTATTAACTTTAAATTGGCATTAGCTCTTGAGTGATAATGTCCATATGTTTTTATTGATTTTAGTTTACAAGATTAAGACTATGGCATTATCCCATGTTATTACATAAAAACAAACTAGCATTTTCTTTCCTTTTGCCTACTTAGGGAGATATAATATGATGTGTGTATACTTCACCTTCACTGAGTCTGTGTATTCCACATGCAATGAGATTTTCTTAAGAAAGAAAGTAAAATGCAGGGTTTTAGAAACAGAAGAGTAAATTTTTACTTTATGTGCCCTCATTTAAAAAAAAATACATTCCTGTCATATCTTATCTGCTCTGAAACAGAGTCTTGTGTGTGTGTGTGTGTGTGTGTTGCAGGAGTTAGGGGTCATTTATCATATCTTGGGTTTCTGTCTTACTTCATTAGGAGGCAATATTTTTCTAAGCAATAAACAAAGGACATTTTGTACATCTTCTGCTTTGTTTTTAAACCTGTTCATATACTCTATAAAGTAGTGTGAGAAAATCATGTTTTGACACAAAAATTCTTTTAAAATGGACAATTTTGGCTAAAAAAAATTGCTGGTTTATTGATATAATACTGGCTCTTTCATTTTCTCTTATACTGTGTATTAACATGAAATACTGTTTACTAAAGTGTCAGTTCAGTGTCCTAAACTTCCTTAATAAATCCTATGACCACCAGTGCCTAAGCAACTTGTGGTAGTAACTCAATCTCCAAAACACAAATGGTTTCATTGTATATGAAAAGAGTTAAGACATCTTCTCAACTGAGTTACTTACTCCCATAGAGTGACTTATGGTGTCTATTAACTTCAACAAGATTACAAATGAACAAAAGAAATTGACCTGCCGTGTTTGAAAAATATCCTAATCTGTTCCATTCAAGTGGGAGGCATGAAATAGATTTGTACCTAATTCATAGATTCCAAATTATCTTCATTTGATCAATAGTTCTTGAGCACCTACTGTGTGAACTACATGAGACAGTCACATTGGAGAATACCACTATGTAAAACATATTGTCAATATTACACAGTTGGGATTTCTCAATAATGTCTTAGAGTTAGTACATGTGTAAGAAAACATTAATTTCAAAAGAAAATGGAAGAAAAATATAGCCCCTCCTAAAAACACTGAACTAAGTATCTTGGTGAACAAACATATATGTAATACATTTAAATGTTCTGAAAACATCATGCTATGTTGATAACTCTGCAATATTTATAATTATTCAATATTAAGTTTAACCATACTTAAAGTGTTGAACTATATGCATTGTCCTAACACATGAAAAGATATAGATAATTTATTGAATTTAATGAAATTTTGTTTTCTCTCAAATTATAAGAATAGAAAATAAACATTAGGTGAATTCACAACTATCATTCCTAGAGTCTCAAAGCTCAAGATCAAGATGCCAGCAGGGATGGTTCTAGTGTGACCTTCTATCTTGCAAATGACAGCCTTCTCAATTTGTCTTTACGTGGCCTTTCCTCTGTTTCAGAATAGGGAAAGAAAGAGATCTCCATTGTCTCTTCTTCTTGTAAGGACACCAGTCCTATCAGATTAGGCTCCTATCCCTATGACTTCATTTAACTTTAACTTTAGTTTTAACCTCCTTAAAAGCCCTATATCCAAACACAGTCACATTGGGAGTTAAGACTTTGACATATATATCTGAAGGAGATACGGTTCAGTCTATGACAATAGTGAAAGAAAAAATATTAAAGGCATATGACCTTTGTATGATACGCTTTTAAGGAAAAATAGACATGGTATGGATGACGACAATGATGATGATGATGACAGAAACTTTTACTGATTATGCCCATAAGATGAAGGTATTAAAAAGTATAATTTGTTTGCTGTACAGTCAGGGAAGCTATTTACAATGTTGATAGGGTGAGCTGTGTGAAAGGGAAAATAAGTAAGTAACCAGTCATTATGAAGAATACCAGTAATTTAAGTCAAAGCATGGCTGTTTCGTTGTGTTGGTACTAGCATTATTTGCTAATGTATTTTATATATATTTCCTAACTTGAAAATATTTTATGTGCTTTTCATGTGTAGAAACAGAAATGACCCCTGTATATACATACTGGTGTGCTATGAAGATTATATTTTGATACAAACAAATTCAGATTGGAAATAAAATACTTTAAGATTTTTTTCCTGTTTAACATCTATTATTATACACCAGAGTTTATGTTCATATTTTACCATTTAAGGAATAAATGTTAATATTTACTAGCTAATCATATTTGAGTTATACTAATATCCTTTGTTAAGTGCAAGTGAAACAGTATGACTGGCAGTAAAGGAAGGGGGAGAGAAAGAGTTGTCTAAATTTCTTTAGATGAGAGGAAAAGAAGAGTTTGCAAAGGTGACTGTAATAAGATTCCCATCTTGGTTGAAAAATAATCAAAGATATGTTTTTCATGTTTTCTAATTTTGGTAAATTTCTCTTCATTATTCTCCTTCTATTTATTTTTAAAATGCAAATAATATTGCGTAAGCTAGAAGTAATATCTCCTTTCTGGTTAACTCCCTCAATTTATTGTGCTTGCTTGATTTTCATAAGAACTACAGCCTCTTTCCAAATCAGGTTATACATTACCATTGTTGCTTTCTGTGAAAATGCAGGTAGAATTTATCCTTCTGTTGTAAGTCATGTTACAAGTAATTCAACTTGAACACTTACAGCTCTTTAGCTGAAACTTATGTTAATACTTTAGTTGCTCTGTGTCCAATTTCTGCTTCTGCAACTCAATCACTGTTACTTGTTACTTAAGCCTTTGATGCCAGGAATGTGGTCATTCCAAAAAAATAAGTTCAGTTAAAATTATTGTGAACTTAGCATGGACACCAGATAAAAAAGCAACTAGTTTTTGCTTTGTTTTTTTAGTATACTTTTCCAGAGGACTGGCTTCCCTAGGGGTAACTGGCATAATCAAAGTGAGCTAATCCATATAGATAAAGTAACAGCATTTGATTAAATTAAATGTCTGTTATTGTACTTCAGCAATAGAAAGGGACACTACAATGCCTTACATGGTGGTTTAGTCACTATGTCGTGTCCAACTCTTGTGACCCCATGGACTGTAGCCCACAAGGCTGCTATGTCCATGGGATTTTCCAGGCAAGAATACTGGATATGGGTTGCCATTTCCTTCTCCAGGGGATCTTCCCGACCCAGGAACTGAACCGGGGTCTCCTACCCTGCAGGCAGATTCTTTACGAACTGAGCTATCAGGGAGTTCCCTAGATTAAGGGAGGCAAGGTGAGTTTCTGAGATATGCATACTGCATTAGTACCAACAAGCCACTCATCATTTCTTTGCTCAAGTAAAACTCAAATGTCACTTAAGAAATTTGTGTCAAGAATTTTGTGACCAAAAGATACCATACACTTAAAGAAATTATTGTTTGGCTGATATTAATAGTTCCAAATGCAAAGATGCCAGCACCTTTGAAGAATAGGTACCAGTTTGTGAAGTTCTGTCTGAATGTTCATCTCATCATTAAAACTGAGTTTTCACCAGGATTAAAATAAATTGTGAGTCACTCAGTCATGTCCAACTCTTTGCGACCCCATGAACTGAAGACTACCATGTTCCTCTATCCTTGGGATTCTCCAGGCAAGAATACTGGAGTGGGTAGCCAATCTCTTCTCCAGGGGATCTTCTTGACCCAGGGATAAAACCTGGGCCTCCTCCATTGCAGGCAGATTCTTTACCAGCTGAGCTACCAGGGAAGCAGTACTGCTCCAAATAAATTATCTCTGTATCTCTGAAAAAAATGTTTCTTTTTTTTTAATTTTTAGCACACTTTAATATATGAGACACAGCCTTAAATAATTTCAGATTCTCTATTCATTCTAGGTATTTAATATCTGCATGCTATCTTCCTTGTTTCCCTGAAGTCAAGCTAAGTACATCAGGCCACATTGAAATGTACAAAAGTGGTTAATTTGAAAAAACTTTATTCTAGGAATTTGAGGATCAATAATATCACTAATATTCATTACAATTAGTTTAGACATTTATTTCAGAAAACAATGTTAATAAAAGTCAGTTGTTGAAACTGTGGGAACTATGAGAATATTTGAATATACAGAAAAAATTTATAAGCCAAAACCCCCAAAATACTAACATTTTTAAAAGACTTTCATTCCAAGTCTTTTAAAAAGTTTTATTTTTATTAGGACATTTAAGAACAGCACTGAGTTTTGTTTTTTTTTAATATCATTTGATCAGTAGTAATGATCTTTAGTCAGTAACATGCTATTTCATAGCCACTTTAAATCAATATTCAGCATATAATTAAAAGAACATTAGATTGTCATTTATGTAAGAACCAAGTAAAAGATTATTGCTTTCATCAATATTATATAACATTTGTTTCTAGGTTTGTGATTTAAGAAGACTATTAAATTCTTCCTCTTCAATTTGGAAATTACTTATTTAGAAATAAATCCATAGAAAGTAATCAGAGATGTGCACAAGATTGGTTTATCAGTATATAATAATAGCTCGATCTAGATGGATTGTCAAAAGAATTTGCTTGTTCAAACTACATAACAATCAAGAAATGATAGTTATACCATTCTAAGAGACTCAAGTCTCGGTTTATACATCAATATATTCATGTTGAGCCATATAAAATAATGTGACTTTCAAGATTATCAGGTATAATAAAAATAAAGTTTTATTTTAATATGGACTCAAACATAGCTTGATAAAGACAATAGCTTACTATTTTAACATTTTTTTAGGGATGTACATTAGAATGAGTTAGTTATTACTACATGGAGAATGCGATTAGAGCATGTATGTTTCTCATAGTCACAGTGCATTTCTGCTTCAAATAGGTCAGCCTTTTGTCACTCCGTGCTCAGTCTCTGGCATATTGACAGGAATGGCAAGTCACTCTACAAAAGATAGTGTAGGGTATAAAGTCTATTATACTAATGCACATATGCTTTAGTAACATTTTGGAGAAAAACTGTACTAGTCAGGTATGTGCTATTAATGTTTCTTAGTTTCAAGGAATTTTTTTTTCATATTTAATACAAACTGGAATGTGTGGTTACCTTTTTAAAGCTATGTTATTTTATAATCCTATTGTGTTCAGGAAATTAGTTTTATAGAGATAAATTTAGCTTCTCATATACATCTTTTGTTTTACTTTATGGGTTTTGTAGTAATAGTTAATATTTTCTTTATGGTCTTTATTCAGTGTGTTTATTCTAGAGTTTATTTGGTTTGATTTTGCACAAAATAAAAATATGAATTTTTCCTAGCTAATAGTTAAGATTTTCAATTTACATTCACTGGGTTTCATTTTTCTCAAATAATTTCCATTATACATTAATTGTAGATATGCTTCTTTTAATTGATGAATACTCAGTACAGGTACTCAAGTAACTCATCCTTATCCCTCTTCTATATTATACTTTGCCTATTTTCATCTCCGTGTTTTATCTGTTTATTCTGGGAGGGCTTTATTTTCTGAGAATTTTCCTCAGCCTCCATAGTGTACTTTATCCAGACAGTGTATTTTCTTCCCATATAGCATTTTTACTATCTTATTTATCCTGTTTTTAAAATTTCATCTCTGCTTTGTTCAGACATGAACACCTAACTCTTGTACTATTCAAATTATAATTTTCTAGAGCTTCAGTTGCACAATTAGCATGCAGTACTTATACAAATTACAATTTTCTAACATTACATCAAAGTCTGAATGATTTTACCCACTGTTTGCTGATAATATGTTTTGAAATTTTATCATTTCTGACTCATCCTGTGTTTTCTAGAAAATGCCCCTTCTTGCCAGAGGACTATCTCCAAAGTCTCCATTCTGCTGCTCACCATAGACAGCAGAGTCCCAGCTGCAGTCCACTGCTCTCTCCATAGAACCTACAGTGACAGCTGTTTGGGGCTGAAGTCTTCATTTTCTAACTAGTTACAAACTTTTTCTATGTATTCTCCAACATTTTGGATATATTCTCAAAAATATGCTAAAAATATTTGCATTTATGTAGACAAAATATTTTGCCTGTTTAAAAACATTTTTATCTTCATATTTGTAGCTTGATTTAATAAATGTATAGGTTGAAATAGGTTTTCTCCATATTTGAAAAAATAGAATGGAAAGAAAAAGAATCCTCCCAGACACAAAATTACATATTTTTAAAAGTGTCACATGTACCAAGAAACAAAAGCTTTTATTAATACAGTGAAACATGTTTTAAATAATATGAAAGAGAAAGAGAATCACAAAGGTAAATGACAATAATCAACTAAAATAACTGTGAGCACTGAAGTATTCTTATAACCAGATAGCAGTTGAATTGTGTACCGAATGCTGAGGTTAGAGGCAGAATTTGTATTCCAGTCATAGAAATTTATACGTATATTCCATCTTTATAATTTTAAAAGAAGATTGACATTAACTTCCGTATATAGTTCACATCCTACACAGCTGAGTCTGTATGAAGCCCTGTGTAAATTTAAGAACTAAGAATATTCACAAACCCTCTCCTAAACTCTTGGCATTATTTATTTTCTCTCTTTAAGTCACTTTTCCAATTTATCATCCTTCATACCTCCTCTAGTCAAGTCCTCTGACCCTTCACTTGGATAATCATAGGCTTTATAGTGAAAAAAAAATTATTTTAAGCCTGAATGCTTTCATTGACCCTACGATAGTTATCAGTCTTTCCCAAGCTGGTCTCATTTCCTCTAACATATTTTAAAGCACAAGAACATAAGCATTTGATTAAGAAAACAAAACCAGTAGTAACCAACAAACTTGCATAAATTCTAAACACAGCTATGGAATCAAGTAAAGGCACAGCCACTAAAATATATTGTATGAATTTAGCCCAAGTTTCAAAAACTCTTTCGGTAATTTCTTTTAGCATCATTGATGTTTTGTTACGTGACATTTGTCTTCTTTTATTCTTAGAGTAAATAATTCACTGAGCTTCCCTGATGGCTCAGATGATAAAGAATCTGCCTGAATGTGGGAGACCTGGGTGTAATCCCTGGGTTGGGAAGATCCCCTGGAGGAGCACATGGCAACCCACTCCTGTATTCTTGCCTGGAGAATCTCCATAGCCCTGTGCAGGCTACAGTCCATGGGGTCACAAAAGAGTCAGACACAACTAGCACAGCACAGATGATCTGTTGACTAAAGAGTTAACAAAGCCATTTCTGTCAAGTGATCAGTCACTTTAAAGACCTGCTTTTGCATAACTATTTGGGAAATATTTTAATTGCAATTATTTAATTACTTTAATAATCTTTTCTTCTGTGCAAAGTACAGACAAGAATGCTCTGCTAACTACACTTTTTGTTGAACATTCATCAATTTTGCAAATAAGAATTTGAAGGTTTTCCCTCCCTGAAATGTTTGATGACATAGAAACTCAAACAAAAGCATACCTTTTAAAATAATTTGTAATATTTTATGAACAGAAAATATACCACTTACCTGGAATATTTCTCTGAAATCTTGTAATTCAGTTACATCTTATACACCATCCCTTCTTTTACTTTTTACTTCCTGATTATTTCTTTTCTCTGCACTTTATTCACAAACTAATCAAATGAAGCTTTTCATCATAAACTTGGGAAACTCAATTTAGAACTTTTTATATAATATCATTCAAGTTTCTAAGCCTTCAGCTTGTAACTTATAATTATCTGCCTATTCAGAGAGCATTAACTAACATCAGATTCAAAGTCATATACACCATGCATGATTGTCACTCTATCACATTAGACTGTTGTATATATAAGCTTAATTTTTGTTGACAGGACTAAATTGGAATTTAACTTGTAGCTGTAGCAGCAGTACATTTAAATGTAAATTTACTTCTTCAATGATAAATTTTCAGAACTTAGCCTGAGAATGTGAATCTAATCAAGGTATTAGCACACACAAATTCCTGTGCAAAAAAATCATGGCACTAATTTAGCAAACATACGATGCTATCAAGTTGCAAACTTCCCTAATCCTATGTCTATTGGGTTAAAAACTATCTGAAGTAAATTTTGAATTGAAAACAAACAAACAAACAAAAAAAAGACAGAAACAAATGGATATACAATGCAAATATTCTGAAGGAAAAAATATTTGATTAATTATTTATATATATCATACCAAATTATATGAGGCCAAAACCAAAATTCTGTAGCAATTTAAAGAAAAATGCCTGCATTAATAAATAACATTTTCCAAAAATAGTATTAATTTGGTGGTTGGAAACACAGAGACAATAAAAACTTAGATACAAGTAATGACTATATATTTAATACATCCTCTAATAATTTGTCTTTCAAATTTCAGCTTACAAATTATTCAAAATTACAAACTGTAAGAAAAAATATGACACTAGTCAATATGTTTTCATACCAACCCCAGAAGATTACATTATACAAATTTAGAAATATAATATTGAATGTATTATGTATCATTCTGTCTTTTGAATATATGTAATAAATTACTTGGAAAGAATATACATATATAATTTATTAATTCAAGTTTTACACAGAACTTACACACTGTATCTCAATTTAATTTGAATATGGATTCTTAAGCTTAGTTTAGAAGATAAAGCTAGCAATTTATTCAATTAAATACAAATAAACTAAAGAAACTACAAATCTCATTATTTGAAGTCAAAATAATCCCTCCAAAATGTTGATTAAGCATTTCTTTAATTTTTGAACAGGTGATTTTTATGACAAAGATAATTCAAATTTTTTCATTAAAATATGTTTGACAGGTAGACTACATTTTACAGTTTTTTTACAATTCTATTATAAAATGGTAAAATTATCTCTAAGAGTGTTCATTAATTTTCTATAGATTTTTATGATTAAAATTTAAATTTTGCACAAATTGTGACAGAAAAAGTTACAGAAAATGATAAAAAAAAAAAAAAACTTACCTCTTATCAAGCTTCAGAAAAGGATAAAGATTGTTAAGTACTCAATTTGTTCCACAGATTTCACATAAGAATTTGTAAATGATCATGGTCAATCTATAAACAAAACAATTAATTCTGAATCACCTTAGAAGGAAAATATGTTCAATAGACATTTATTTTTTGTTGGCTGATGTGTGTTTTCTGCTCTGCTCTGCTAAGTTGCTTTAGTCATATCCGACTCTGTGATTCCAGAGATGGCAGCCCACCAGGCTCCCGCATCCCTGGGATTCTCCAGGCAAGAACACTGGAGTGGGTTGCCATTTCTTTCTCCAATGCATGAAAGTGAAAAGTGAAAAGTGAAAGTGAAGACTCTCAGTTGTGCCCAACTCTTAGTGACCCCATGGACTGCAGCCTATCACGCACCTGCATCCATGGGATTTTCCAGGCAAGGGTACTGGAGTGGTTTGCCATTGCCTTCTCCAGATATGTGTTTTAGTTTCCACGAAATCAACTAGTTTCTGTGTTAAGTCAAATATTGCTTGAGGCAATATATCATTCAGTGTTATAGTTCAGTTCAGTTCAGTCGCTCAGTCGTGTCTGACTCTTTGTGACCCCATGAATTGCAGCACACCAGGCCTCCCTGTCCATCACCAACTCCCAGAGTTCACTCAGATTCACGGCCATCGAGTCAGTGATGCCATCCAGCCATCTCATCCTCTGTCATCCCCTTCTCCTCCTGCCCCCAATCCCTCCCAGCATCAGAGTCTTTTCCAATGAGTCAACTCTTTGCATGAGGTGGCCAAAGTATTGGAGTTTCAGCTTTAGCATCATTCCTTCCAAAGAAATCCCAGGGCTGATCTCCTTCAGAATGGACTGGTTGGATCTCCCTGCAGTCCATGGGACTTTCAAGAGTCTTCTCCAACACCACAGTTCAAAAGCATCAATTCTTTGGCACTCAGCTTTCTTCACAGTCCAACTCTCACATCCATACATGACCACTGTAAAAACCATAGCCTTGACTAGACAGACCTTTGTTGGCAAAGTAATATCTCTGATTTTTAATATGTTATCTAGGGTGGTCATAATTTTTCTTCAAGAAGTAAGCATCTTAAATTTCATGGCTTCAGTCACCATCTGCAGTGATTTTGGAGCCCCCAAAAATAAAGTCTGACACTGTTCCCACTGTTTCCCCATCTATTTCCCATGAAGTGATGGGACCGGATGCCATGATTTTTGTTTTCTGAATGTTGAGCTTTAAGCCAACTTTTTTACTCTCCTCTATCACTTTCATCAAGAGGCTTTTTAGTTCCTCTTCACTTTCTGCCATAAGGGTGGTGTCATCTGCATACCTGAGGTTATTGATATTTCTCCCGGCAATCTGGAATCCAGTTTGTGCTTCTTCTGCCCAGCATTTCTCATGATGTACTCTGCATATAAGTTAAATAAGCAGGGTGACAATATAGAGCCTTGACATACTCCTTTTCCTATTTGGAACCAGTCTGTTCCATGTCCAGTTCTAACTGTTGCTTCCTGACCTTCATATAAGTTTCTCAAGAGGCAGGTCAGGTGGTCTGGTATTTCCATCTCTTTCAGAATTTTCCACAGTTTATTATGAGCCACACAGTCAAAGGTTTTGGCATAGTCAATAAAGCAGAAATAGATGTTTTTCTGGAACTCTCTTGCTTTTTGAATGATCCAGCGGATGTTGCCAATTTGATCTCTGGTTCCTCTGCCTTTTCTAAAACCAGCTTGAACATCTGGAAGTTCACAGTTCACGTATTGCTGAAGCCTGGCTTGGAAAATTTTGAGCATTACTTTACTAGCATGTGAGATGACTGCAATTGTGCGGTAGTATGAGCATTCTTTGGTATTGCCTTTCTTTGGGATTGGAATGAAAGCTGACCTTTTCCAGTCCTGTGGCCACTGCTGAGTCTTCCAAATTTTGTTGACATATTGAGTACAACACTTTCACAGCATCATCTTTCAGGATTTGAAATAGCTCCACTGGAATTCCATCACCTCCACTAGCTTTGTTCATAGTGATGCTTTCTAAGGCCCACTTGACTTCACATTCCAGGATATCTGGCTCTAGGTGACTGATCACACCATCGTGATTAGATGTGATGGAATTTCACTTGAGCTATATCAAATCCTGAAAGATGATGCTGTGACAGTGCTACACTCAATATGCAAGCAAATTTGGAAAACTCAGCAGTGGCCACAAGACTGGAAAAGGTCAGATTTCATTATAATCACAAAAAAAGGCAATGCCAAAGATTTCTCAAACTACCACACAATTGCACTCATCTCACATGCTAGTAAAGTGATGCTCAAAATTTTCCAAGCCAGGATTCAGCAATACTTGAACTGTGAACCTCCTGATGTTCAAGCTGGTTTTAGAAAAGGCAGGGGAACCAGAGATCAAATTGCCAACATCCACTGGATCATCGAAAAAGCAAGAGAGTTCCAGAAAAAATCTATTTCTGTTTTATTGACTAAGCAAAAGCCTTTGAATGTGTAGTTCACAGTAAACTGTGGAAAATTCTTCGTAGGTGGGAATAACAGACCACCTGACCTACCTGTTGAGAAACTCATATGCCAGTCAGGAAGCAACAGTTAGAACTGGACATGGAACAACAGACTGGTTCCAAATAGGAAAAGGAGTATGTCAAGGCTGTATATTGTCACCCTGCTTATTTAACTTATATGCAGAATACATTCTGAGAAATGCTGGGCTAGATGAAGTGCAAGCTGGAATCAAGATTGCTGGGAGAAATATCAATAACCTCAGATATGCAGATGACACTACCCTTATGGAAGAAATTGACAAGAACTAAAGAGCCTCTTGATGAAAGTGATAGAGGAGAGTGAAAAAGTTGGCTGAAAGCTCAACGTTCAGAAAATGGAGATCATGGAATCCAGTCCCATCACTTCATGGGAAATAGATGGGGAAACAGTGGGAAAAGTGTTACACTTATTTTTTAGGGCTCCAAAATCACTGCAGATGGTGATTGCAGCCATGAAATTAAAAGGCACTTACTCCTTGGAAGGAAAGTTATGACCAACCTAGACAGCATATTAAAAAGCAGAGACATCACTTTGCCAACAAAGGTCAGTCTAGTTAAGGCTCTAGTTTTTCCAGTAACCATGTATGGATGTCAGAGTTGGACTACAAGGAAAGCTGAGTGCCAAAGAATTGGTGCCTTTGAACTGTGGTATTGGAGAAGACTCTTGAGAGTCCCTTGGACAGCAAGGAGAGCCACCGGGTCCATCCTAAATGAAATCAGATCTGAGTATTCATTGGAAGGACTGATGTTGAAGCTGAATCTCCAATATTTTGGCCAACTGATATGAAGAGCTGACTAATTTGAAAAGACCCTGATGTTGGTAAAGATTGAGGGCAGGAGGAGAAGTGGATGACAGAGGATAGACGGTTTGATGGCATCACCAACTCAATGGACATGAGTTTGAGTAGACTGCGGTAGTTGATTATGGACAGGGAGGCTTGGCATGCTGCAGTCCATGGGGTCACAGAGTGTTAGACATGACTGAGTGACTGAACTGAACTGAACTGAACTGGCACTACTCTCCTTAACCTCCCCAATACATTCTCAATATATCATCATCTTCTGGCGCACTCTTCCAAAATAACTACTGTCTTTTTAACTTAATGTTGATGCATCTATGTCTTCTGACTTTCATGAGATTAGTAATCTCACTCACTATGGAATTCAATAGCAAATATTGGTAATATAGGTAAATGCATGCATTTGTGCTAAATCACTCAAGTCGTGTCCAATTCTGTGTGACCCTGTACAGGACTGTAACCCGCCAAGCTCCTCTATCTGTTGGATTCTCCAGGCAAGAGTGCTGGAGTGGGCTGCTGTATCCTTTCACAGAGAGTCTTCCAACTCAGGGATTGAACTCAAGTCTCTCAAGTCCCAGCACTGTCAGGCAGGCTCTTCACCAGTAGTGCCACATGGGAAGCCCAATACAGACAAGTACTGGCAGACATATTGCTGCAAGTTACACGTTGACTGAGAACTTTGTTGAGCAATGGAAATTCAGTTCTTTGTTTTGGAATAAATATACATTTCTCTTGATAAACTCACTAGTAACAAATTGCAGATTGCAAAATGAAAGAGTGAGCAAACAAGGAAATAAACGAGAAAATAAAGACACACCTAAACTAGGTAACTGTCACACCAAACAGACAGAAAAGAAAGTAATGCTTTTGTTAAAGTTTTCATGGACTGGAAGGAGTTTGTGGTCCCTATTTGAGTGTACTTTGTGTCACCAGTGAGATCTATGCATGAAGGGGCTGAGGGAGATGTCTGTTATGATGTATCTGAAAAGTTAGAGAAATGGGTTATTCCAGTTGTTCTTCCCATGTTAATCATGAGATAAACTGAGAACTGCCTGCTCATTACATCTACATTTCATACACTATCAAGAAGACAATAATAGAACCTGGAAATAAAAATGGAGGTTTATGTAACTGATAACTGCCCTGATAGCTCAGTTGGTAAAGAATCCACCTGCCATACAGGAGACCCCAATTCGATTCCTGGGTTAGGAAGATCCATTGGAGAAGGGAACAGCTACCCACACCAGTATTCTGGACTGGAGAATTCCATGGAATATATAGCCCATTGGGTCTCAAAGAGCCAGACATGACTGAGTGACTTTTACTTCATGTAACCTACATCTATTTTAAAGCAACACTTAGTAATAATACTAACAATAATAATTCATTAAAAATGAAAAATCTTTAAATTTTGGCACTTGAGACAACAAGGCAAGACTGGCACTCTCCTTAACAACTAGAGAAATATGGACATCTTTTTAATAAATAATGCTGTATTTCTACCTACTGCAAATGGATTCTTTGCAATAAAATCTAATAATTTTAAGAGTTTATTTCTTTGTGTATGTCATTCTAAATTGATTTTCACTGAAAAGCACTTTGCCCTTCAAGTGTTTCTAAAGTTTGTTTTACATTTTAAAAAAATTATAGTATAACATATGTAAGTATTTGTTCTCTTTCATTTAATATTTTCTTCTTTGGGAGACAACTGTATGGATGTTGGATCAACTTTTCAGGTACATACACTTGTTTTTCAATATTTCTTTTTACTTTGCTCTTTATTAGTCTTACATTTCAATTTTTTTAGTATTTCTTTTATTATGCTTTCATTAGTACCTATCTTTCTATATATCATCCTTTCAAATGTTTCCTTTACTTTTATAATATTTTAATTATTCCTTCCACATCTTTTCTGCACTCTGCTAATATATGTCATCCATATTCCTTTTTCTTTTATCTTATATCTCTTAAGTTTTAAATAGAAAAAATAGACACCAGTTACTTTAATTGGCTCAATAGAACATTTGGCAAGATGTGAGGATAGTTCTTTAGTATTTGCATTTTTGGCTGTGTTCATTTTTTTCTTTATATTTCTCTATTTATATATAGTGATTTTCTTTAATTTCTTCTAAGAAAATGATCATTTTGTTTTCTGGAAGAGTGATATAGAGTAAGTTTATTCTATAGGGAAGACACAGAATAGTGTTCAAAGTTATGTAAATATTCTCCAAAACTCTTTTTTTCCAACTGAACTTGTCTAACTGTACTATCTCACTACCACATGGAAAAAGAATCCATGAGTTTTTCACAGCAAAACATTTCTTTCCTGCCCAATAGCCACTAAGAAACATTAATTCATGCAAATGTGCCTTGATACATGTGCAATTCCATCTAGATTGAGGGAAGAACCAATATTGGTCTCAACTTTCCTGTCTTGCTCTTACAAATAAGTAATTTAGATTTTGCATCTATAGGTATAATATTTAGCCTTAATTTGTACGTCTTTGGCTATTTTATGATCTGAATTTGTGGAATTTTCTTTCTCTTCACACTTTTGGCACCTTTAGCTTTCACTGCTCTCAGAAACTTTTTTGTGTTTCTATTTTATGTTCATTGTTTTTGTTTTCTTCTAGTTTCCTGAAATAAAATTTGTGCTTTTATTTCTCATTATCACAATGTTTTATATTCATAAGTAGAATGGAAAATTCTGACATTACTCCACAAACTTCTAATTTGTATACATTTTTCTTGTTTCTTTGTGCATACGTTTGCTTACCAAAATTATTATTGTTACATAGTTTTTCAAAATATATGTCAAATATGATATTAACTTGTGATCAGTTAGTAAATTTATGATTAAACTACTCTTTACATACAAAATTCAAAGGGTAATTATCAAATATAGATCAAGTGTGGAAAACATTTAAGCTCAAAATGAAGAAAAATTACTATATCATTATGTGCAGCAAGCTTAAAAATGAATTTTCAAAAATCGTTTTTTACATCTTTTATCTTGACAGGCAGTCATATTATAGGATGATTTACCGTTTTACTAATTTTAATACATAGCACAAATACTGGATTTGCACCTGAATAGAGAGCTGAACTAAAAAATTATCAATGAAATATTTATAGATTTTCCACTCCACACTTAGGTTAAAATTTTTCTACACATGAAAAAGAATGACAGGCAAAATGTTATTTAATCAGAGCCTATGTTATACCCAATAAATATTCTATTATAAAATCAAAAAGTATGGTAATCTATTCTTAAAAATAATAAGACTAACACATGAAACATATCTCATTGGAAATTAACAAAGAAATAAACATTCACATTTACATTTGACCATCCCTATCTTCCTTCCCATCATGCCCCAGTGGAACACAATTATTTCTTAAAATGCCCCTTAGCCCTACATAGCAAAGATTGCTGGGAGAAATATCAATAACCTCAGATATGCAGATGACACCACCCTTATGGCAGAGTGAAGAAGACCTAAAGAGCCTCTTAATGAAAGTCAAAGAGGAAAGTGAAAATGTTGGCTTAAAACTCAACATTCAGAAAACTAAGATCATGGTATCCAGTCCCATCATTTTATGGCAAATAGATGGCAAAATATTGGAAACAGTGACAGACTTTGTTTTCTTGGGCTCCAAAATCACTGCAGATGGTGCAGCCATGAAATTAAAAGACACTTGCTCCTTGGAAGAGAAGCTTGTGACCAACCTACACAGCATATAAAAAAGCAGAAACACTTTAACAACAAAGGTCCGCCTAGTCAAAGCTATGGTTTTTCCAGTAGCCATGTAGGGATGTGAAAGTTGGACTATAAAGAAAGCTGAGCACTGAAGAACTGATGCTTTTGGACTGTGGTGTTGGAGAAGACTCTTGACAGTTCCTTGGACTTCAAGGAGATCCAACCAGTCCATCCAAAAGGAGATCAATCCTGACTATTCATTGGAAGGACTGATGCCGAGGCTGAAACTCCAATACTTTGGCCACCAGATGCAAAGAACTGATTCATTTGAAAAGATCCTGATGATGGGAAAAATTGAAGGCCAGAGGAGAAGGGGACGACAGAAGATGAGATGGCTGGATGGCATCACTGACTCGATAGACGTGAGTTTGAGTGAACTCCGGGAGTTGGTGATGGACGGGGAGGCCTGGCGTGCTGCGATTCATGGGGTCGCAAAGAATCGGACACGACTGAGCAACTTAACTGAACTGAACTAAACTAAACTAAAATGTAAGACACTTAATCTAATTCTCAGTTAAACTTATATAGTTAAAGTGAAAATTCTAACACAAAATTCTGCATATTGAAATATTTAATAGGTGAGTTTTCTAATGCTGAATTGATATTAAAATTGTAGAAATAGTAATGATGAGTTTTGTTATAAAATCTTACCCAACAATTGTACATGCAGTATTGTCTGTTAATTGATACATAATTGATATTTAAATTAATTCTTTAAAATACAATCAGTTCTCGAAAAGTTTAGAATCATCCTTTCCTGAAGTTATCCACTGGCAAAGCTCCTTATAGCTTTGATTTTTGTTTGGCTATTAACTCATGAATAGTTAGCTATGCTACACACAAAAAGTAAACAATGCAGTTTGAGAAGTCTCACAATTGATAATTGAGACATGTCTCATATTGATTCAGGAAGTACTCTGGCTTATAATTTAATATTTTCAGTTTGATGTAACAAAATAAGCATTCAATAAACTATTCACCTACACAGAGAACCATACTACTTCAATTACACTCAAGTTGATTGAGGCCAATTTAATGGTAATTAGTAATTTACAAGGTCAAGAAGCTCACACTTCTATAACTCCATGCTGATTAAATGGTCACGGCTCACACGTGGATAAGAATACCAAGTGAAGTAAACACATGAAAACATGTTTAAAAAGAGTTAGTATTTTATGTATCTAAGTAAATAATCCCCAAACTGAAATCAACTATTTTTCATAACATTCAAGGATTTGGTTTTGCTATTAATGTATTTTATAATTATTTCTAAACATAAATACAAAATACATGTGATTTATTTCCATATGTTTTGTTCACTTTCAGTCCTTACATAGCTCTGCTCTTAGGTTTGAAACCAAGTTTCTCTTTTAAGAGCAGTGATGTCATGGGACTTTTTCTTATATAGATGTTTTCCTAATTATAAAAATCTCATCTTGTTTTTAACTTCATCACTAAATTACCGAAAGGCCAAAATGTATTTACACACAAACACATTTCAAAGTATTACTCATAACTTAGATATCTTAAAAATGAATGAATGTCATAAAATAAAACAAATATCTAGGAAAATTAAGTTGTCCGAGGTCACACAAGAAGCAACAAAACTAGAAACAGAATTCAACTTTCTTTTTGTAATAAATATTAAATATTTAGTATATTATTATAAAACCAAATACATTTTGTCTCTGTTACTTTCTCATGTATAGTGTACATATATACCATACACACATATATAGGTCAACTCTCATATTAGAAGTCATTCAATATGTCATTAAAATTATATATATATATATATCATCCAGCATATATTTTAATAACAAAATGGGCACTCATTTCAATTTTATTGACAAAAAATTTTGCATTACATTAGTAAAATATTGATGGTGAGGTAAAAATATGTTTCATTTGGACAAATGGAACAAAATGCTTGAACATAAAACTTTCCTTTGGATGGTATACACATTTTAAGTACTTTCTAAGTTATTTCTGAAGGATTAAGTAGTTTGAATTTCTCCAGAGCTTTGAATAACATTTGAGGCTGATTTGGCTAATTATGCATTTACATATCTAAAGACATTTACATGTCTTTACATGTCTCATAAAAATTTCTTAATATAAAGACTGACTCTGATATGAATGATTTTTATAAATGCAAAACATTTAGATATTTTCTTAGGCCAATGCTACATTTATAAGCCATTTATAAATTCATAATACCTTAAGATCAAAATGAGCATAGCCCTGTTAATGCTTAGAAAAAACATTTTAAGTTGTTTAATTCATTGCAATCAAAAGACTGAAATTTAATTGAAATTCCTTGAACATGAGATATTTATTTGAATTCTGATCTGCTGTCCTTTTCTTCACAAACTTGAAGAAATCCTGGGAGGGAGATTCAGATGTGAATAGAAAATAAAATTGTAAAAAGGCAAATATTTAAGGATTATATAGGAAATACTAAAATATTTCAAGCTGTTGCCACAAGCATTTTATTTGAATATTCTTTTCCAGGAGAAAGAAAGGTATTCTAATCACACAAGTAAGAAATAAATAGAAAGCTTGAAAAAAATGGGTATTTTCTACCTTAGCATATGGAGAAGGCAATGGCACCCCACTCCAGTACTCTTGCCTGGAGAATCCCATGGACGGAGGAGCCTGGTGGCCTGCAGTCCATGGGGTCGCTAAGAATCAGACACGACTGAGCGACTTCACTTTCACTTTTCACTTTCATGCACTGGAGAAGGAAACGGCAACCCACTACAGTGTTCTTGCCTGGAGAATCCCAGGGATGGGGAGCCTGGTGGGCTGCCATCCATGGGGTCGCACAGAGTCGGACACAACTGAAGCGACTTAGCAGCAGCAGCAGCAGCATATTCTTATCAAAGAAAAACCGAACAAATACAAACTTCACAAGAGTAAATATTCCACACCTGCTTTTCTGATTTCTTTATTCCCTAGAAAACAAATGTCTATAATAGTACTTTAATTCTTAGAAATAAAGACACTATTCCAAAAGAACAAACTGTTCTTTAATATTTTCCTGTGATTCAACATGAATAGAGAAATGAGAAGTTAGAAAATATCTCAAAATAGTAAGACAGAACAGAAGCATTCTTCTAAATTGACTTTTACTCATTTTTCCTTTGCATTTTTTATAATTAAGCATTGAGAGACAGCTTTAAAAATTTTTGTTTTAACAGCACTAGCAGATAAAAGTGTGCATTGAACTGTTTTCTTCTATTTTCTCCCTAAGCCCAAAGACTTTAGCAGCTCAAATTTTCAATGGCTGTTACTTCAATTTAATTTGAATAATTTTTCATACCAGCATGTATAATAAAGTACATAGAAACTAATTTAAATGAGTATTTGATGAAATAAAGAGCTTTAAAAGATCAATAATCACTACACATCATCTTTAGAAATTGTCTTTAGGTAAAGAATCATTCTTAAAGAGGAGAATATATTACCCAATGGCTGGCTGGCTGTTTGAATATACTATAAGTTACAACATGTAGCATATTATGAATGATGAACTGAAAGCAGTAAAATCTAATTACATTCATTAGCTTAATTTGTGTGTGTTATAAGAATTCTCAATCACATGATACAATGTGACAATTGAAACAGGAATGCTCTGACTTTGAAGCATTATATCATAAAAGTGTATCACTAACAAGGGGAATGGCACTGATAAGAGAATGAAAGGACAAACTATAGATTGGGAGTAAATATTTGCAAATCATGACCTATTGAAAGACCTGTGTGGAGAACATATAAGAACTTTTTAACTCTATTAAGAAGAAATGAAATAAATAAACTTGGAAAATATTTGAATACATATTTCACAAAAAAAATTAATTCTTATTACATACATAGCACAACATGGATGTATTACAAAGAACCATGGTGCATAAAAATGGCAAACAAATTCTTACTTATTAAATTATTTTATTAATAGTCAACTCTTTAAAATGAAAATTAATTTGTATTGCCAGAAATTTAACCAGTGGTTGTTCAGAGAAGAAGCTATTACAAAGAGGCATGAAGAATCTTTTGGAGGAAGAAGAGTCATGTACATTATCTTGATTGTGATGGTGGTTTCACAGGTATAAACCTATGTCTAGATTTTTGGAACAAATCATTTAATTATTTGCAATTTTATTTTATGTAATTATATATTAATTAACATGAAATAATGTTTTGAAAATAAAATTTAAAAAGATTTTCCCTTGTGGGCAGTTTTAGAATTTATGTTTTGGAAATGCTGTCTATTTTTAGATTTGATATGTATCAATATAAAGCAGATGACTATTATATAGATTATTTTCCAAACAATGTTGAAATTATTTTTTTCTTTTTTTTAAATTTAATTTAATTTAATTTTTTTTTAACTTTACAAATTGTATTGTATTTCACAGTATTCTCAAAACCTCAGAAAACACTATAGAACAATGGTACCAAGTAACACTAGTTGGTCTTCTAGTGCCATATAATGCTTAAAATGGACACCAAGAGATAATCAACTCTACACCAGAACCCATGCAACAGTACAGTGGAAAGGGAACAATTGACTGGACTGAGATTACATTTAGAGTTCCCTTTGCATCTAGTTTGCATCTAGTTAGTGTCATGGTACAAATTATTGCAATTGCTGTCCAAGCAGAAGTGATGTGTATCTTACCCATGAAAAAATGGTTAATAAATATCCTTTCTCCATATTTTCTTTATCAGTTGACTGAAACAGAAGCCCTTTGTGATTCTAGAATATGACAATATCTTGATGTCTGAATTTTAAGTCTTATCTTGAGTGAGAAATAAATTCTCTAAAGATCTGGAGTTAGTTACAGCCATCACTATTACCATAAACAATACAAACATTTAGTCAATGAAATTATGTAGAGCTCATTGTTCATCTCTCCTTGATTTCCTTATTTTCTTGAGAATTTTATAAAGGCTTTATTACCAAATACTTCTGGCAAGATATTTTTCACTCTACATATTTTGTGTACCTTATTTTCCTCAGCCTGCAACATCAGAGTTTAAAAGTTAAAAAAAAAAAAAAAAAAGAATATGATGTGCATCCTCCGATAGGCTTTGCTAGCTTAAACCCAAATCAAATAATTCCTTTTTATATAGCCATCATGAAAAGATAAATTGAACTCAAATCCAGGTTGATATGTTATTATTTTTGACATTGATTTTATAACTTTCATCTAATGCCCTTAAAAACTGTCTAGACTAAGATGTATCTTTAAACAGTTATATATTGTGCAAGGCATCCATTACAGTAATATTTCAATTAGCAATATGTTAATCCATGTTTCATAGAGTCCTGAATATTTTCCAGAAAAAAAGGGGTTTTTACTTTGCATCATGGAATAACTCAGTCCATCAACGATGAAAATTTGATAATTGTTGATTCAATATTTGCCTCATTATTAGGAGACAATGCTCATAATAAAATTGTAGGAATTACATATTGGTAAATATAAATAACTGTACCATTCATAAATTTGAAATTTTATCCTCTAAGTTTTCACCATACCATACAATTTGAACTCTACAGTTGAATTTCTATTGATTTTCAAATGAAACACATTTTAATTTTACTTTTTGTAAATGTAATATTGTAAATGTATATTCTGAAGCCCAAATTAAAATCCACACATACAGAAATGTTATTCCCTTTAAAAATTCAAACTTGCTTTAAAGATGTCTAAATTCAATTGCTAAAGGAGACATACAGGAGCTAAATCAACATCTTAAAAATCTGATGTTATTGCAAGAAAAAGCCACATGGTAATAAAAACCAAAGTCTTCCTCACAGCAAAGGATTCTGGGGCCACAGTTAGCTCCGATAACATTCCATCGGTAAGGGCTGTGCCTGGATAAGATTCACTTTTCAGATTAGGAACCACCACTGAAAGTGCATGCATGGAACGCCTGAGTCAAGAAGCCCAATATGGATGTTAATTGTCTCAAGGATCCCCATTTACATTGTTCTCAGATCTTACCTTTTATTTCAATCCAATGAAAATTCCAAAAGACACACCCCATATAACCTACAATTGAAAGCAGAGAACTTTAACAGATCTCTCTTAATGGTACAAATATTGTGTGCACATATTGTTACAGGAAAACCAAATCAATAATGGACTTAAATATTTGACTTTCTTGAGGAGTAAATTCTATTCTTTTTTTAAATTTAAATTTATTTATTTTAATTGGAGACTAATTATTTTATTCTTTAAATTGTTAAACCAGACCCTTCACAATCTGCATCCATGGATTATTAAATCTGCAATTCATTTGTTAAAAAAAAAAAAAATTGTTCTTCATATGAAACACACCTAAGACTGTCGAGCTCATGGACTCCTACTCACTTTTATTTTTTTTAATATAAATTTATTTATTTTAATTGGAGGTTAATCACTTTACAATATTGTATTGGTTTTGCAATACATCAACATGAATCTGCCATAGGTGTACATGTGTTCCCCATCCTGAACCCCCTTCCCATCTTCCTCCCCATACCATCCCTCTAGGTCATCCCAGTACACCAGCCCCAAGCATCCTGTATCATGCATGGAACATGGACTGGTGATTTGTTTCATATATGATATTATACATGTTTCAGAGCCATTCTCCCAAATCATCCCACCCTCTCCCTATACCCAAAGCAATCTATAGATTCAATGCAATCCCTATCAATCTACCAACGGTATTTTTCACAGAGCTAGAACAAATAATTTCACAATTTGTATGGAAATACAAAAAATCTTGAAAAGCCAAAGCAATCTTGAGAAATAAGAAAGGAACTGGAGGAATCAACCTGCCTGACTTCAGGTTCTACTACAAAGCCACAGTCATCAAGACAGTATGATACTGTCACAAAGACAGAAATATAGACCAATGGAACAAAATAGAAAGTCCAGAGATAAATCCATGCACCAATGGACACCTTATCTTTGACAAAGAAGGCAAGAATATACAGTGGAGAACAGACAATCTCTTTAACAAGTGGTGCTGGGAAAACTGGACAACCACTTGTAAAAGAATGAAACTAGAACACTTTCTAACACTATACACAAAAATAAACTCAAAATGGATTAAAGATCTAAACGTAAGACCAGAAACTATAAAACTCCTAGAGGAGAACATAGGCAAAACACTCTCGGACATAAATCACAGCAGAATATTGGAAATAAAAGCAAAAATAAACAAATGGGACCTAATTACAATTAAAAGTTTCTGCACAATAAAGGAAACAATAACAAGGTGAAAAGACAGCCTTCAGAATGGGAGAAAATAATAGCATATGAAGCAACTGACAAAGGACTAATCTCAAAAATTTACAAGCAATTCCTGCAGTTCAATTCCAGAAAAATAAACGACTCAATCCTACTCACTTTTATATTAGTTCAGTTCAGTCGCTCAGTCGCATCCGACTCTGCAACCCCATGGACAGCAGCATGCCAGGCTTCCCTGGCATGTTCCAACACCAACTCCCAGAGCTTGCTCAAACTCATGCCCTTCGAGTCAGTGATGCCATCCAACCATCTCATCATCTGTCATGCCCTTCTCCTCCTGCCTTCAATCTTTTCCAGCATCAGGGTCTTTTCCAATGAGTCAGTTATTCACATCAGGTGGCCAAAGTATGGAGCTTCAGCTTCAGTATCAGTCCTTCCAATGAATATTCAGGACTGATTTCCTTTATGATTGACTGGCTTGATCTCCTTGCAGTCCAAGGGACTCTCAAGAGTCATTTAAATGGGCATGTCTAATGTCATCATCTTTAATTCCTCACTAAGTGTCCTACATTTCTAGAAAGATTGGAATGCAATCATTGTAAACTGCAACACAGTGAGATCACAAATCTTATTAAGGTACTACTAGTTATAAGAAGTTCATGATTCACCTGACCTTTATTAGGACTTAAAAATATTCATTTTAAACACATACTCCAAGATTCTTGCAGATTTAGAACAAAAAATCTTAAAATCTGTATGGAATCATAAAGGACCCCAAACAGCCAAATCCATCTTAAGTAAGAACAATGGAGCTGAAGGAATCGGGTGCCCTGACTTCAGAATATACTATTAAGCTACATTAATCAAAACATTATGCAACTGGCACAAAGATAGAATTATAGATCAATGGAGCAGAATAGAAAGCCCATAAATAAACCACACACCAATGGTCAATTAATCTATGACAAAAAAGACAAGAATAGACAATGGAGAAAAGACAGTCTCTCCAATAAGTGGTGCTAAGAAAACTGAACAGCTATATGTAAAAGAATGAAATCAGAACACTCCCTAACACCATAAACAAAAATAAAAAAACAGATTAAAGACCTAAATTTAATGTGGATACTATAAAGCTGTTTGAGGAGAACATAGAACACTGACATAAATATCAGCAAAAGTCTTTTTGGATACAACTCCCAGAGTAATGAAAATGAAAGTAAAAATAAATAAATGAGACCTGATTAAATTTAAAAGCTTCTACACCAAAAAAAAAAAAAAGAAAAAGAAAGAAATAAAAAATAAATAAAACAGACAGCCCAGAGAATGGGAGAAATTATTTGCAAACCATGCAACTGACAAGGGGTTAATCTCCAAAATATACAAACAGCTCATGCAGCTCAATATCAAAAAACAGAGAATCCAATGAAAAAAATGGGCAGATCTAAATAGACATTTCTTCAAAGAAGGCATGTGGCTGGTCAAAAAGCACATGAAAAAATGTTCACCACTGTCACTAAATAAATACAAATCAAAATACAATGGGATATCAGCTCTCACTGATGAGAATCAGTTCAGTTCAGTTCAGTCTCTCAATATTGTTTGACTCTTTGCAACCCCATAAACTAAGGCACACCAGGCCTCCCTGTCCATCACCAACTCCTAGAGTCTACCCAAACCCATGTCTATTAAGTCGGTGATGCCATCCAGCCATCTCATCCTCTGTTGTCCCCTTCTCCTCCTGCCCTCAATCTTTCCCAGCATCAGGGTCTTCACAAATGAGTCAATTCTTCACATAAGGGGCCAAAATATTGGAGTTTCAGCTTCAAAATCAGTCCTTCCAATGAATACCCAGGACTGATCTTTTAGGATGGACTGGTTGGATCTCCTTGCAGTCCAAGGGACTCTCAAGAGTCTTCTCCAACACCACAGTTCAAAAGCATCAATTCTTCAGTGCTCAGCTTTCTTTATAGTCCAACTTTCACATCCATACATGACTACTGGAAAAACTAGACTAGACGGACCTTTGTTGATAAAGCAATGTCTCTGCTTTTTAATATCCTGTGTAGTTTGGTCATAACTGATGAGAATGGCCATTATCAAAAAGTAGACCAACAATATATGCTGGTGAGAGTGTAGAGAAAAGGGTACCTCCTATACTACTGGTGGGAATATAAACTGGTATAGCTACTATGGAGAATAGTGTGGAAGTTTCTAAAAAACTAAAAAAATAAAGGTACTATATGATCCATCAATCGAATTCCTGGACATATATCTGGAGAAAAACATACTTCAAAAAATACATGCACTCCTATATGCATAACAGCATTTTTTACAATAGCCAAGACATTGACTGAATCTAAATTCCCATCGACACACAAACTGATAAAGATATGGTACATATACACAGTAGAATATTACCCTGCCATAAAAAAAGAATGAAACAATTCAATTTGCTGCAACAAGGATGTAACTAAAGATGATCATACTAAGTTAGAGAAAGGCAACTATCATATAACAACATATATATGGGAATTTTAAAAATGATATAAATGAACTTGTTCACAAAGCAGAAATGGATTCACAGTCTTAGAAAACAAACTTAAGGTTACTAAAAGGGAAAAGTTGAGATTAACATTTACACTATACTATATATAAAATAGGAAATCAATAGGACCTACTTACTATATAGAACAGGGAACTGTATTCAACATTCTATAAGAACATATATGGGAAGCAAATATGTAATATGGATAACTGAATCACTTTGTGATATATTTGAAACTAAAACAACATTTTAAATCAACTATACTTTAATATAAAAGTTTTTAAAGCATATTTCCGTCACTTTGTTTTGATTTTTGAGCTTTTTGCTGAATACTTTCGAAACATTATTCTAAGAAGGTTTGCTTAAGAAATAGTATTTGGGTGCTAAAACCTTAAAGGGAAACTTCCAAAAAATGTTCATATATTCCAGGAAATTAACTAAATGACGAATATAAGAGACTTTAATTAGTAATTCCAGAAAGACTCTTTGCACTCTTTTTGTTATTAATATATATTTTATAATACACTATTAATTTACTTATGAAGGCTGGAGTAGCAGCTGCACAGAAAACTAACCAAACTGATCACATAGACCACAGCCTAGTCTAACACAATGAAACAATGAGCCATGCCATGCAGGGCCACCCAACACAGACAGGTAATGGTGGAAAGTTCTGAAAAAACGTGGTCCACTGGAGAAGGGAATGGCAAACCACTTCAGTATTCTTGCCTCAAGAAACCCATGAACAGTATGAAAAGGCAAAAAGATAGAACACTGAAAGAGGAACTCCTCAGGTCAGTAGGTCCCCAATATGCTACTGGAAATCAATGGAGAAATAACTCCAGAATGAATGAAGGGATGGAGACAAAGCAAAAACAACACCCAGTTGTAGATGTGACTGGTGATGGAAATAAAGTCTGATGCTGTAAAGAACAATATTGCATAGGAACCTGGAATGTTAGGTCCATGACTCAAGGCAAATTGGAAGTGGTCAAACAGGAGATGGCAAGAGTGCACGTCCACATTTTAGGAATCAATGAACTAAAATTAACTGGATTGGGTGAATTTAACTAAGATGACCATTATATCTACTACTGTGGGCAAGAATCCCTTAGAAGAACAAGAGTAGCCATCATAGTTAACAAAAGAGTCTAAAATGCAGTACTTGGATGCAATCTCAAAAATGACAGAATGATCTCTGTTTGTTTCCAAGGCAACCCATTCAATATCCAGTAATTCAAGTCTATGCCCCGACCAGTAATGCTGAAGAAGTTGAAGTTGAACAGTTCTATGAAGACCTACAAGACCTTTTAGAACTAACACGCAGAAAAGATGTCCTTTTCACTATACAGGACTGGAATGCAAAAGTAGGAAGTCAAAAGATACCTGGAATAATGGGTAAATTTAGCTTTAGTGTACATAATGAAGCAGTGCAGGAGCAAACAGATGTTTGCAAAGAGAATGCACCGATGATAGAAAACACCCTTTTACAACAAGACAAGAGAAGACTCTACACATGGACATCACCAGATGGTAATTACCAAAATCAGACTAATTATATTCTTTTCAGCCAAAGATGGAGAAGGTCTATACAGTCAGCAAAAAAAAAAAAAAAAAGAACAGGAGCTGTGTCTCAGATCATGAACTCCTTAATGCCAAATTCAGACTTAAATTGAAGAAAATAAGGAAAACCACTAGACCATTCAGGTATGACCTAAATCAAACCCCTTACGATATATGGAGTGAAAGTGAGAAATAGATTCTAAGGGATAGATCTGATAGACAGAGTGCCTGAAGAACTATGAATGGAGGCTCATGATATTGTACACGAGGCAGTGGTCAAGACCATTCCTAAGAAAAATAAAAGCAAAAAAGCAAAATGGTTGTCTGAGGAGGCCATAAAAATAGCTATGAAAAGAAGAAAAGTGAAAGGCAAAGGAGAAAAGGAAAGATATATTCATTTGAATGCAGAGATCCAAAGAATAGCAAGGACAGATAAGAAAGCCTTCCTCAGTGGTCGATGCAAAGACATAGAGAAAAACAATAGAATGGGAAAGACTACAGATCTCTTAAAGAAAATTAGAGATAGCAAGGGAACATTTCATGCAAAGATGGGAACAATAAAGGACAGAAATTGTATGGATCTAGCAGAAGAAGAGCATATAAAAAGAAGTGGCAAGGATACACAGAACTATACAAAAAAGGTCTTCATGACCCAGATAATCATGATGGTGTGATTACTGACCTAGAGCCAGACATCCTGGAATGTGAAGTCAAGTGGGCCTTAGGAAGCATCAGTTCAGTTCAGTTCAGTCGCTCAGTCATGTCCGACTCTTTGCGACTCCATGAAGTGCAGGACGCCAGGCCTCCCTGTCCATCACCAACTCCTGGAGTTCACCCAAACTCATATCCATTGAGTCAGCGATGCCATCCAGCCATCTCACCCTCTGTCGTCCCGTTCTCCTCCTGCACCCAATCCCTCCCAGCATCAGAGTCTTTTCCAATGATCAACCCTTCACATGAGGTGGCCAAAGTACTGGAGTTTCAGCTTTAGGATCATTCTTTCCAAAGAACACCCAGGACTGATCTCCTTCAGAATGGACTGGTTGGATCTCCTTGCAATCCACAGGACTCTCAAGAGTCTTCCCAACACCACAGCTAAAAAGCATCAATTATTTGGCGCTCAGGTTTCTTTATAGTCCAGCTCTCACATCCATACATGACCACTGGAAAAACCATAGTCTTGACTAGACGGACATTTGTTAGCAAAATAATGTCTCTGCTTTTGAATGTGCTATCTAGGTTGCTCATAACTTTCCTTCCAAGGAGTAAGCATCTTTTAATTTCATGGCTGCAATCACCATCTGCAGTGATTTTGAAGCCCTCCCAAAAAATAAAGTCTGACACTGTTTCCACTGTTTCCCCATCTATTTCCCATAACTATGAACAAAACTAGTGGAGGTGATGGAATTCCAGTTTAGCTATTTCAAATCCTAAAAGATGATGCCGTGAAAGTGTGGAACTCAATATGCCAGCAAATTTGAAAAACTCAGCAGTGGGCACAGGACTGGAAAACGTCAGTTTTCATTCCAATCCCAAAGGAAGCCAATGCCAAAGAATGTCCAAACTACCGCACAATTACACTCATCTCACATGCTAGCAAAGTAATGCTCAAAATTCTCCAAGCCGGACTTCAACAGTATGTGAACTGTTAACTTTCAGATATTCAAGCTGTATTTAGAAAAAGTAGAGGACCCATAAATAAAATTGCCAAAATCCATTAGATCATCGAAAAAGCAAGAGACTTCCAGAAAAACATCTACCCCTATTTGTTGACTATGCCAAAGCCTCTGACTTTGTGTGGATCACAACAAACTGTGGAAAATGCTTCAAGAGATAGGAATACCAGAGGACCTGACCCACCTCTTGAGAAATCTGTATGCAGGTCAGGAACAACAGTTAGAACTGGACATGGAACAACAGACTATTTCCAAATAGGAAAAGGAGTACGTCAAGGCTGTATATTTTCACCCTGCTTATTTAACTTATATGCACAGTACATCATGAGGAATGCTGGATTGGATGAAGCACAAGCTGGAATCAAAACTGCTGGGAGAAATATCAATAAACTCAGACATGCAGATGACACCACCCTTATGGCAGAAAGTGAAGAAGAACTAAACAGCCTCTTGATGAAAGTCAAAGAGGAGAGTGAAAAAGCTGCTTTAAAACTCAACATTCAGAAAACTAAGATCATGGCATCTGGTCCCATCACTTCATGGGAAATAGATGGGAAACAGTGGAAACAGTGACAGACTTTATTCATTTGGCTTCCAAAATCACTGCAGGTAGTGACTTCAGCCATGAAATTAAAAGATGCCTGTTCCTTGGAAGAAAAGTTATGACCGAACTAGACATCATATCAAAAAGCAGAGACATTACTTTGCCAAAAAAGGTCCATCTATTCAAAGCTATGGTTTTCCCAATAGTCATGTATGGATGTTAGAGTTGGACAATAAAGCAAGCTGAGTGCTGAAGAATTGATGCTTTTGAACTCTGGTGTTGGAGAAGACTCTTGTGAGTCCCTTGGACTGCAAGGAGTTCCAACCAGTCCATCCTAAAGGAAATCAGTCCTGAATATCCATTGGAAGCACTGATGTTGAAGCTGAAACTCTAATACTTTGGCCACCTGATGCAAATAACTGACTCTTTGGAAAAGACCCTGATGCTGGGAATGATTGAAGGCAGGATGAGAAGGGGAAGACAGAGGATGAGATGGTTGGAAGGTATCACTGACTCAATGGACATGAGTTTGAGTAAACTCTGGGAGTTGGTGATGGACAGGGAGCCCTCGTGTGCTGCAGTCCATGGGGTCATAAAGAGTTGGACATGACTGAGCTCTGAACTGAACTGAACTGATTTATGAAAATAATACTGAATAAAGAATTAGCTATGTTCAATATTCACTGGCACTCATACCAAATTCCCTGATGCTAAGAAGTTCTAAATTTGGCTAGACTTCTCACCTAGTTCAATATGAATGTATCTTGTATTTCTTCAGGATGTGATGATCCTGTCCTGTATGAGCCACTCTTTTGTATTCTTTCAATGCTGCATACGTTATTTACTGTTTTCTGTTTCACTCCCAATTTTGTTTGCAGTTTAGTCAAAATGATTAAACATAGTTCATGTGAATGAACAAATTTAAAATAAAATAACTGTGAAGTGATTATCCGATTTGTATAAGAATATACCAGACTTTTTTTTTAGTTGAAAGATACAATTTCTGACTTTTCACTCTTCATCTGTGTATTGTTTGATTATGCTTTCATTGTTCAAAGCTCATATTTAATTAAAATAAGTCTGATACAGGCAGATTTACACTGTTTGAGAACTCATGAAAAATTTCACTTTGACATTCAGTTACTTTAATGGAAATAGTAGCATATGCAGTTTTGAGAGAGAGACACACACAGACAGGCATAGATATACACAGAGAAGAGACATCAAACTGATCAATCTCCTTGTCTTGATATTTTAAGGTACATATTACTCTCTCCAATTTCCAGAAATAACACTCTTACTGAAGACTAAATTTTATCCTCTGTCTGCTGGATTCAAGTCAAATGCTAACAAAGTCTAGCAATTTAAATAAAAGCATGCTGCTGCTGCTAATCATTTCAGTCATGTCTGACTCTGTGCAACCCCATAGATGGAAGCCCATGAGGCCCCCCGTCGCTGGGATTCTCCAGGCAAGAACAGTGGAGTGGGTTGCCATTTCCTTCTCCAATTCATGAAAGTGAAAAGTAAAAGTGAAGACGCTCAGTCGTGTCTGACTCTTCTCAACCCCATGGACTGCAGCCTGCCAGGCTCCTCCATCCATGGGATTTTCCAGGCAAGAGTACTTGAGTGGGTTGCCATTGCCTTCTAGAGTTACACTATTACAATCATTGATCATATATCAAACTATACATTTGATCAACTGCTTCAAGTCTAGTCATCATTTCCTTTGAAGGCTCAGTCATATACTTGGTAATGCAAGAAATAATAATCTTGTGAAACAAGCAAAATACAAATGGTGTAGTTAATAACATTAGTGGAATTAAAAGTAAATATTTTAGAAACGATCCTCCCACACTAGTTTTTTTTTTTAAGATCGTCAAGACTATGTAATGGGTCACTTAGAGCAGAAATCTGATTTTTTATGTGGTTCGAATGTGTTACATTAAAGGATTTATCGGGTACAAAAATACAGCCTTCAGTTTCAATTATAGCGTAGATATCTCTCTGAGATGCTGTAAGGTGTCAAGGGTCTTGCAGTTGTGTAGCACTGCTTTTCTCATCATAGAAATCTCATGATTCAATAGGCTAATAGCCCGGTTACTATTATTTAAAGCTTATGAAAGTTGTCAAGGCTTAGATAAGGTCAATTACATCCTCCAACACCAATGAAGGCACACACACACACACACACACACAAATGCTACATGGTCATACCAGTAGAATACGGATCTTTGACCCATTGGGATCATACCAATGGTAGATTGGTTGGGGTTACCTGTAATTTGTTAACATGTATGACCCTAAATTCATGGGAATCCCAGGCTACACCTTCGTATCATCCCTGTAGATATCAAGGCCATAAATTAGTTCCACAAATCCACTGATTTCCTTACCAATAACTCTCTAAGGGTAATAAAAGGCATAGCTCATAAAGCACCCAGTCTTGTCTCATAATTACCAGGTTGATCATTTTTGGTATGATTTAACCATTCCCAACATAGAGGAGCCTTTAAAATTAAATGACCATAGCCTGGTTTTAACCATGGAGATCCTCCCCATAATTGTAGGAGTTTTCCTTTTAATAGATGAGAAGTTAATTTTTTATTAAGTCTTAGCTCATCACTGTGATTGAGTTTAAATGACCCTAAGAGAAAACTTAAATCTATGGCCAGCCACAGAGCAGATATTTTTAATTGGCCAGGTGAGAGGATCCCATCTAGAATTATTATGAATAGATAGAACAGGACTGAACACTCATCTAAAACAAATTTCCTAGGGGGTATCCAATCAGAGCCCTAAAGAACAGAAATCCACCAAGGTAACCCAGAAGTAATAGGCACAGGTAATTGGCCACAACCCAACAATTGGGTTGAGTTTTATATTTTAGTTAAAAAACTGACAGACAAGCAAATTATTACTGTATCAGTAATAGTTTAAGTTGTTGCCTGGAAAATCCCATGGAAGGAGGAGCCTGGTAGGCTACAGTCCATGGGGTTGCAAGGAGTCGGACATGACTGACCAACTTCACTTTCACGTTTAACTTCTTGAAACATAATTATTTTGTACAAATGGAGTATAACAGGTCTTTGGTGAACTACTTTAATAAATTAAATCAAAGCAAGATGTTAAGGATCACTGCAGATGGTGATTGAAGCCATGAAATTAAAAGACGCTTACTCCTTGGAAGGAAAGTTATGACCAACCTAGATAGCATATTAAAAAGCAGAGATATTACTTTGCCAACAAAGGTCCGTCTAGTCAACGTTATGGTTTTTCCAGTGGCCATGTATGGATGTGAGAGTTGGACTATGAAGAAAGCTAAGTGCCAAAGAATTGACGCTTTTGAACTGTCATGTTGGAGAAGACTCTTGAGAGTCCCTTGGCCTGCAAGGAGGTTCAACCAATCCATCCTAAAGGAGATCAGTCCTGAATATTCATTGGAAAGACTGATTCTGAAGCTGAAACTCCAGTACTTTGGCCACCTCATGCGAAGAGTTGACGCATTGGAAAAGACCCTGATGCTGGGAGGGATTGGGGGCAGGAGGAGAAGGGGACGACAGAGGATTAGATGGCTGGATGGCATCACCGACTCGATGGACATGAGTTTGAGTGAACTCTGGGAGTTGTTGATGGACAGGGAGGCCTGGCGTGCTGTGATTCATGGGGTGACAAAGAGTCGGACACAACTGAGTGACTGAACTGAACTGAAGATGTTAAGCGTGTCAGAAAAATGCTAACTTCTTGAATTAAGTATTTAGAAACTATGTACTAATCTAATACTATCATAAATTAAAGAAATGTAAGCAATACTATTTTTTTTCTGACCAAATACATCTGATACTGAGGTTTTTATGTAAATTATCCAAAAATAATGTACAAAATCTTATCCAGTGTGTATAGCCTTACTTTTTTTGTAACAGAATACATGACAGAGTTAGTTAGGACATCTTTCTATAACTTGAAAAAAAATACTTTTTAAATACAAAAATCATTCATAATAGAAAAATAGAAGAGAACAGTAATGTAAACCTTTCTGAAAAGACCTTACTCATAACATATTTCTTCAAATAAGGAGTGAAATTGAGGCACTGACAGAGGCATAGACTGAATTTCCCTTAGAAGATGTAGAACACTTTACAGACTAGAAGCTATATAATCCATGTGTGCATGCTAAATCATTTCAATCGTGTCTGACCCCTTGTGACCATGGGGACCATAGCCCACCAGGCTACTCTGTCCAGGGAATTTTCCAGGCAAGAATCCTGGAGTGGGTTGTCATGCCCTCCTCCATGGGACTTTTCCAACTCAGGGAGCCAACCCACGTCTCATGTCTCCTGCATCAGTAGGTGGGTTCTTTACCAGTAGCACCACCTGGAAAGCCTCCTATATAATGCATACATAAATGTAAAAATGATGAAGATTCTACATCAGAAAGAATATATGATTAAATTATGGTTAAAATCATTCTTAAAATGTTTTTCAACTTCACATAGTTCTAAATGCTATATGTAAATAAGTTATCAGGTGAGTCCTGAACTATTGAAATAAAGATAAATCAATGATCTGGAATTGAAATCTAAATTTTTTAGATTCAGATTTTAGATAAAATATCCCCCAAATATTCAATTTTTAGCAACTTCTTTCATCTTTTAGAGTAGTTTGAAATATACAAGCCATCTTTATGATGTCTATAGCATGCACATTTTAAATTAAGAGCACAGAATGTTGAAAATAAAAAATATGGAAAAACATATTCTTTGAATACACAGACTAAGGAACACAAGACAAAGATATGGAAAAAAATTCTTATAAAAATTAGAAAAATAAAAGGCATCATGAAATAGTAAAAGGATAAATTCACTGAAATGATATAATATTCTAATATATATTAGTATATATGATATAATTATCATAATGCCTATGGAAAATTTTCTGCACAGAGTAGCCTGGTGGGCTATGGTGCATGGAGTCCCAAGGGTCAGACACAACTAAAATGATTTAGCATGCACACACGGATTATATAGCCTCTACTCTGTAAAGTGTTCTACATCTTCTAAGGGAAACTCAGTCTATGTCTCCACAGTCTATCACTAATGCCTTTCATTAGTATACATGATATAATATAATGCTAAAAGTTTATAGACATATAGATAAGTTCAATTTTTATAACAAAAAGTTGATAAATCAACAAATCCACACTCATACTTCAAATTTTAAGCACGTCTAGAGATGTAACACAACTCTGAAAATGTCTTAAGAATTAAAATTACATGTATTTGTTGTCTAACAACATGGCAATAAATTAGATAACAATAATACTGCAAAGATAACTAGAAAATCCCCAAGTGCTTGAAAAGTATTCAGCACTTTTATAAATAAAAAGCAGGTCAAAAAATAAATTATAATGTATTACATAACTTACTATAATCTGAACAGTAATGAGAATATAGTTACTGAAAATTGTAGATTGTATCTAAAGCATCTTGAAAGTAAATTAGATATACATTATATCTAAATCTATACATCAGAAAATAAGAATGTTGAAAATCAATTATGAAAGCTTCCATCAAAGGTAAAGAATGCTAAAGGGAAAAAGAAAAGTATATTAAAACCAATGAAAAAAGGAGAAAACAATAAAGATAAGAGTAGAAATAAATATAAGCACAAACAAAATAAAAGAAAAATGATTTTTGAAAGAGAGCTATAAAATTGATGAAATAGTAATAAGACTGATTCATAAGGAGATGTCTGATAACAAAATATTAATATCAACAGTGAAAGAAGTGTCATTACTCTGTACTTTCCAAACATTATATAGGAAATAAGAGCATACTATTAATTAATTTATATAACAATGTAAAATACAAATGAGGAAGCCAAATTCAATAGGCACTGTGATTATCCATACAATTCATTAAAATTTTCATGATTCATTGTATTGAGACTAATTCAGCCTCAGCAATAACAAATAGAAAAAAAAAAATGTAATCTTTTTTCCAATGTATTAAAAATATGTCAATAATGACTTATCTTCATTTTCTTGTATATTGACTTCTTTGATTTTTTTTTTAACCCAAAGGGAACTTTTGGAAACAAGTATTTTACCTTTGACTTATGGTTGCCCTATTTCAAAGCAGATAAACATTTGTTTATTTTATTATGTAAATGTTTACACATAGTAAACATTTTATTATGTATAACAAATAAAGGGTGTTCCTTTACATTTATGATAACTGATTTATGCCATTTTATTGGCATTTGTCATTATAGCACAATAAAAAACACCAGAAATATTAATGATTCAATTCCTATAAGATATTGCAAATGTTAATCTCTTTGTTCTACAAATATATTTGAAACTTTGAACATTTCTGAAAGAGCATCTCATAAAACATGCTACTTTTTATGATCTTATAAAAAGCATTTTATCCCAAAATAGGCAAAATGCACACATTTTTCCAGAGGTATATTATTTTAAAATGATTGAATTTGTTGCTGAAAAAGCCATTTAAGTATCAGAGAACCAATGTCTTCTGCTAGTATTTACAAGCAAATTGAATTACCTCAAAATCATTCTATAGGCTTAAAACATGAAGCTTTTAAATATAATCTGCAAGAAAAAAAAACTTCATCATTATCTACTTGAAATAAAGCTGCAGTTTATATTTTGGAAAACATTGTCTAAGATATAGACTAGACATCAATGTATATTTAATATAAAACATATGAGTAGGTCATACTAATGTAAATGCATTAGAAAAATGAGAAAATATGTGAATATGTTGAGGTAAAAATTCTTTTTATTTGTTATACTTTTTGGGTTGTGAAAAAACCTGTCACTTTTTATCAACCCTAAAAAATTCAGTTACAAGAATACTACTTTTTAAGAGTTCACCCAATTAATTATGCCTGGAGGGAATACTAGAGCAGTTCTGTAACAGGGACAGCTCGTCCACAGAGAATGCAGACTTTTGCCTTAGGTATCAGACCCTCACTCCTGAAGGAAATAATTGTGGAAAACCCAAGAGAAAGAAAGAGTGGCATTATTATAGAGGTCAATGGCAGACTGGGATAGCTCCCATTATTGTTGAGACTTATTCTGACTTAAATATTCTAGAATTTTGAAAAGGCATCAACTTGTTTCCTGAAAAATGAATAAAAATCTCACCCTACTTCCTACATACGTTTATCAACCCTTGCTAATACTTTACTATTTATGTTACAGAAGAAAAAAAAAAATGTTTATAACTGGAAGAGGCCTAAAAGGTCACATCATTAATTTGCTTTTACAAAATATATTGCCTTGAGTTATAAGAGTCTGTAATACAGTACTTGGGTGCAATATCAAAAAAATAAAAATAAAACCAAGAATGATCTTGGTTTGCTTCCAAGGTAAACCACTCAATATGACAATAATCCAAGTCTAGGCCCAAGCACTAATGCAGAAGTGTTGAACTTGAATGGTTTATGAATATCTGAAAGACTTTCTAGAACTAACACCAAAAAAATATATCCTATTCATCATAGGGGACTGGAATGCTGAAGAAGGAAGTCAAGAGATACCTGGAGTAACAAACAAGCTTGATATTAAAGTATAAAATGAAGTAGGGTAAAGGTTAACAGATTTTTGCCAAGAGACTGCACTGGTCATAACAAACACACTCTTCCAACAACACGAGACATGATTCTACACATGGACATCACAGATTGTCAACACCAAAATCAGATTGATTATGTTCTTTGCAGCTGAAGATGGGGGAGCTCTACACAGTTAGCAGAAACAAGACCTGGAGCTGACTGTGGCTCAGATCATGAACTCTTATTGCAAAATTCAGGCTTCAATTGAAGAAAGTAGGGAAAATCACTAGACTATTAAGGTATGACCTAAATCAAATCCCTTATACAGTGGAGATAACTAATAGATTCAAGGGAGAAGATCTGGTATACAGAGTGCCTGAAGAACTATGGATGGAAGTTTGTAACATTGTACAGGAGGTGGTGGCCAAAATCTTCCCAAAGAAAAAGGAATGCAACAAGGCAAAGTGGTTGTTTGAGGAGGCCTTACAAACATCTCAGAAAAGAAGAGAAAAAGACAAAGGCGAAAGGGAAAGCTATCTCCAATTAAATGCAGAGGTCCAGAGAAGAATAAAGAGAGAGAAGAAAATCTTCTTAAATGAGCAATGCAAAGAAATACAGGAAAACAATTGAATGGGGAAGAGTAGAGATCTCTTCAAGAAAATTGGAGATACTAACGGAAAATGTCATGCAAGAATGTGCATAATAAAGGACAGAGATTAAGAGGAGGTGGCAAGAATACACAGAAGAACTATACTAAGAAGGTCTTGATGATCTGGATAACCATGATGGTTTGGTCACTCACCTAGAGCCAAACCTCCTGGGATGTGAAGTCAAGTGGGTCTTAGAAAGCATTACTAGGAACAAAGCTAGTAGAGGTGATGGAATTCCAGCTGAGGTGTTTCAAATCCTAAAAGATGAGCTGTTAAATTGCACTACTCAATAGGCCAACAAATTTGGAAAACTCAACAGAGGCCACAAGACTGGAAAAGGTCAGTTTTCATTCTAATTCCAAAGAATGTTTAAACCACCATACAATTGCACTCATTTCCTATGCTAGCAAGGTAATGCTCAAAATCCTTTAAGCTGGGCTTCAGCGATACATGAACCAAGAACTTTCAAATGTACATGCTCCATTTAGAAAAGGCAGAGGAGCCAGAGATCAAATTGCCAACATCAATTGGACCAAAGGAAAAGTAATGGAATTCCAGAAAACATCTACATCTGCTTCACTGATGACAGGAAAGTCTTTGACTATGTTATGTGAAAGTGAAAGTGTTAGTTGCTCAGTCATGTCCAACTCTGCGACCCCCATGGACTATAGCCTAGGAGGCTCCTCTGTGCATGGGATTCTCCAGACAAGAATACTGGAGTGGATTTCCATTCCCTTCTCCAGGGGATCTTCCCGACCCAGAGATCAAACCTGGGTCTCCTGCATTGCCGGTGGATTGTTTACCATCTGAGCCACCAGGGACATCACAACAAACTGGAAAATTCTTAAAGAGATCAGAATACCAGACAACCTTACCTGTCTCCTGAGAAGCCTTGATGTTAGACAACAAGCTACAGTTAGAACTGGACATGGAACAATGGTTTGGTTCAAAATTGGGAAAGGAGTAGGTCAAGGGTTTATATTGTCATCCTGCTTATTTAACTTACATGTAGAGTACACCATGTGAAATGCTGGGCTAGATGATTCACAAACTGGAATCATGATGACTCACAAGCTTGAATCATGACTCACAAAGGGAAATATCAATAACTTCAGGTATGGAGATGATACCACACTAATGGCAGAAATTGAAGAGGAACTAAAGAGTTTCTTGATGAGGGTGAAAGAGGAGAGTGAAAGACCTGGTTTAAAACTCAGCATTCATGAAACTAAGATCATGGCATCAAGTCTCATCACTTCATGGCAAATAGATGGGGGAAAAGTGAAAACAGTGGCAGATTTTATTTTCTTGGGCTCCAAAATCACTGTGGACAGTGACTTCCACCACAGAATTAAAAGATGCTTGCTCCTTGGGGGGAAAAAAAAGCTATGAAAAATCTAGACAGCACATTAAAAAGCAGAGACATCAATTTGCCAACAAAAGTCTGTATAGGCAAAGCTATGGTTTCTCCAGTACTCATGTACATTGTGAGCACTAGACCATAAAGAAGGCTAAGCATGGAAGAATTGATGCTTTTGAATTGTGGAGAAGCCTTGTGAGAGTCCCTTGGACTACAAGGAGATCAAACTAGTCAATCCTAAAAGAAATCAACCCTGAATATTCACTAGTAAGAGTGATACTGAAGCTGAAGTGCCTACATTTTGACTTCGTGATGCGATTAGCCTACTCATTGGAGAAGACCCTGATGCTGGGAAAGATTGAGGGCAGGAGGAGAACATGATAATAGAGAATAAGACGGTTGGCTGGCATCACTGACTCAGTGGACATGAGAACAAATTCTGGAAGATAGTAAAGGAAAGGAAAGCCTTGGGTGTTGCAATTCATTGGGTCACAAATAGTAGAATACTACCTAGCAACTGAACAACAATGATGTAAATGATATTTGTCATCAATTTTTGAAAGAATTTAACTCTACATAAAATTAATCAGTACACTGTATACAATGAAATTCTACAGATAAATAAATTAGCTGTCAGTTACAGATAATGATATTCTTTAGGAAGTCAAGATCTTCCACAGGAATAATATAATTTTAATAAGAAATTTATCAACATACATTTTTAGTATTTCTTGCTAAGGAGTAAGTATGAGAGAAACTTGGTGAGTAAATAAGTGATGTAATATAGAATTTAGTACAAGATCATCTAAAATAGTAAGTAAAAAAATCATCCAATATTAAGTCAATAAGAAATTAAATAATTGTGTTAAGATTATATGACTACAGAGAAAAACCCATTCCTGGTGGGGAAATCAGCTGTTGCAGAAAAGAGACTTTTGAGGGAATGGAGAGATGTGGAGCAACCAGCCTGTGGAAGGCAAGACAAAGTAAGAACTGCAGGCAAGGTCCATGACTTCAGACTGAACTATGTGTCTCCTGTTAGGGTGGGGAGCTGGATGCTAGACAGTCAGGTTTGGAAAGAGAACTCAGGGAGGTAATAACTGTTGGTTGTGCCCCAGTATGTTGCAATCTCCTGCTGGCTGCTGTCACAGTGGGCACTTTGCACATGTCCTAGTTGTGGATGCCTTATTTCTCCCATCCCTGAGCAAGTAGGTGCCTCAATCAGCCTGGGTTCCTCAATCAGTCACTGCTTTTGTCCTTCTTGCCTGGATGGGGAACAGATGCCTGAGAGTGGCCCACAGGGGCGATACATCTAAGGAAAGGGAACTGAAATCTCTCTGTGCAGCTTTAAAACCCGTGGATTAATTCTTTGTGATCCTCTTGGTAAACCCCATGTCTGAGGAAATCACAAAGAAAAGAGCAAAAACAAATTAAATAGAAATGTAGAAAGCAATAACAAAGATCAGTGAAACTAAAAACTGTTTCTTTGAGAAGATAAATGTTATTGATAAACCTTTATCCAGATTCATTAAGAAAAAAAGGGAGATGACTCAAATCAATAAAACTAAAAATGACAAAGGAGAAGTCACAACTGACACCACCAAAATACAAAGAATCGTGAGAGACTACAAGGCAACTATATGCCAAAAAAAAAAAAAGACAACCTGGAAGAATGGGCAAGTTCTTAGAGAGGTATACCTTCCAAGATTGAACCAGGAAGAAATAGAAAATATAAACAGACCTATCATAAGTAATTAAATTGAAACTGTGATCAAAATCTTGCAGCAAAAAAAGTCCAGAACCATATAGTTTCACAGGTGAATTCTATAAAGCATTTAGAGAAAGGCCAACATTTATCCTACTCAAACTCTTCCCAAAAATTGCAGAGGGAGAAACACTCTCAAGCTCATTCTATGATGCCACCATCACCATGATATGAAAACCAGAAAAAGATATCACAAAGAAAGAAAATTATAGGCTAATATCACAGATGAACATAGATGAAAATTCCTCAACAAAATACTAGCAACTCGAATCCAACAGCACTTTAAAAAGATTGTCTATCATGATCAACTGAGATTTATCCCAGACATACAAAGAAAAGAAAAGCAAGTGAAGTCGTTCAGTCATGTCTGACTCGTTGTGACTCCATGGACTTTCGTCCACCAGTCTCCTCCATCCATGGAATTTTCCAGGCAAAAGTACTGGAGTGTATTGTCATTTCTTTCTCCAGGGCATCTTCCTGACTCAGGGATCAAACCTGGGTCTCCTGCATTGCAGGCAGACAGTTTACTGTTAGAGCCACCAAAAAAGCACCCTAGAGATGCAAAGATTCTTTGATATATGCAACTCAATCATGTGATACACTACATTAAGAAACTGAAGAATAAAAACCATATGAATATCTCAGTAGATGTAGAAAAAGCTTTTGACAAAACTCAGTGAACATTTATGGTAAAAACTTAAGAAAATGGGCATAGGTGGAACTTATCCCAGCATAATAAAGGTCGTATATGACAAATCCACAGCAAATATCAATCTTAATGTTGGAAAAGTGAAAGCCTTTCCTCTCAAATCAGGAATAAGACCAAGATGTTCACTTTTGTCACTTTTATTCAACACAGTTTGGAAGTAACAGCCATGGCAATCAGGGAAGGAAAAGAAATAAAGGGAATACAAATTGGAAAAGAGGAAGCAAAACAGTCACCATTTGTAGATTACATGATATTGTACATAGAAAATTCTAAGATGTCACTAAAACTACCAGAGCTAATTTATGAATTTGGCAAAGTTGCAGGATACAAAATTAATACACAAAAATCTCTTGCATCCCTATACACTAATAATGAAATAGCAGAAAGCAAAATTAAAAGAACAGTCCCATTTAATAGAGCAGTGAAAAGAATAATATGCTTAGAGACAAACCGACCTAAGGAGGTGAAAGACCTATATTTAGAAAATTATAAGACATTGATGAAAGAAATCAAAGAAGACACAGATGGAGAGATATGCCATGTTTTCGAATTGGAAGAAACAACATTGTGAAAATGACTACACTACCCAAAGCTACAGGTTTAATGCAATCCCTATCAAATTTTCAAGAGCATTTTTCACAGACTTAGAACAAAACAATAGAGAACCCACAAATAACTAAAGCAATCTTAAGGAAAAAAAAAAAAAAACGGAACTGAAGGGATCAGGCTCCCTGAGTTCGGACTATATCACAAAGCTAAGGTATCCATCATAGTATAGTATTAAAATATAACAGAAATATAAATCAGTGAAACAGGACAGAAAGCCCAGAGTTAAACTTACACACCTATGGTCACCTAAACTATGACGAAGAAGGCAAAAATATACAGTAGAGAAAAGACTGTCTCTTCAATAAATGGTGTTGGGAAAACCAGACAGCTAAATATAAAAGAATGAAATTGGAATATCATCTAACATCATACACAAAATTAAGCTTAAAATGGATTAATGATCTAAATGTAATACTAAATACTATAAAACTCATAAAAAAACATAGGCAGACCACACTTTAACATAAACCCTAGCAAGATCCTTTTTGATCCATGTCCTAGAGTAATAAAAATAAAAACAAATTTGAACAAATGAAATATAAATAAACTTAAAAGTTTCTGCACAGCAAAGGAAACCATAAACAAAATGAAAAGACAACCCTCAGAATGGGGGCAAATATTTACAAATGAAGCAATTGACAAGAGATTAAACTCCAAAATATATAAACAGCACATGAAGTTCAATATCAAAACAGTAAGTAATCCAAATTAAAATAGTCAGAAGACCTAAATAGACATGTCTCCAAAGAAGACATACAGGGAACAAAGAGGCACATGAAAAAATGCACACCATAATTAGTTATCAGATAAATGTGAAACTACAATAAGGTATCACCTCACATTGCCATACTAGCATGTGAAATGAGTGCAGTTGAATGGTAATTTGAACATTCTTTGGCATTGCCCTTTCTTTGGGATTGTAATGAAAACTGACTTCTTCCAGTCCTGTAGCCACTGATTAGTTTTCCAAATCTGCTGATAATAATGAGTGCAGCACTTGAACAGCATCAGCTTTTAAGTCTAAATACTTCAGCTGGAATTCCATTACCTTCATTAGCTTCAGTTCAGTTCAGTTCAGTCGCTCAGTCATGTCCGACTCTTTGTGACCCCAAGAATTGCAGTAGGCCAGGCCTCCCTGTCCATCAAAAACTCCGGAGTTCACCCAAACTCATGTCCATCGACTCGGTGATGCCATCAAGCCATCTCCTCCTCTGTCGTCCCCTTCTCCTTCTGCCCCAAATCCCTCCCAGCAACAGTCTTTTCCAATGAGTCAACTTTTTGCATGAGGTGGCCAAAGTATTGGAGTTTCAGCTTCAGCATCAGTCCTTCCAATGAATATTCAGGACTGATCTCCTTTAGGATGGACTGGTTGGATCTCCTTGCAGTCCAAGGGACTCTCAAGAGTCTTCTCCAACACCACAGTTCAAAAGTATCAATTCTTTGGGGCTCAGCTTTCTTCACAGTCCAACTCTTACATCCATACATGACCACTGAAAAAACCAAAGCCTTGACTAGACGGACCTTTATGGCAAAGCAATGTCTCTGCTTTTGAATATGCTATATAGGTTATTCACAACTTTCCTTCCAAGGAGTAAGCATCTTTTAATTTCATGGCTACAATCACCATCTACAGTGATTTAGGAGCCCAAAAAAATAGAGTCTGACACTGTTTCCACTGTTTGCCCATCTATTTCCCATGAAGTGATGGGACCAGGTGCCATGATCTTAGTTTTCTGAATGTTGAGCTTTAACACAACTTTTTCACTCTCCTCTTTCACTTTCATCAAGAGACTTTTTAGTTTCTCTTCACTTTCTGCCATAAGGGTGGTGTCATCTGCGTATCTGAGGTTATTGATATTTCTCCTGGCAATCTTGATTCCAGCTTGTGCTTCTTCCAGCCCAGCGTTTCTCATGATGTACCCTGCATATAAGTTAAATAAGCAGGGTGACAATAGACACCCTTGATGTATTCCTTTTCCTATTTGGAACCAGTCTATTGTTCCATTTCCAGTTCTAACTGTTGCTTCCTGGTCTGCATATAGGTTTCTCAAGAGGCAGGTCAGGTGGTCTGGTATGCCCATCTCTATCAGAATTTTCCACAGTTTATTGTGAATTACACAGTCAAAAGCTTTGGCATAGTCAATAAAGAAGAAATAGATGTTTTTCTGGAAGTCTCTTGCTTTTCGATGATCTAGCTATGTTGTCAATTTGATCTCTGGTTCCTCTGCCTTTTCTAAAACCAGATTGAACATCTGGAAGTTCACGATTCACGTATTGCTGAAGCCTGGCTTGGAGAATTTTGAGCATTACTTTACTAGCATGTGAGATGAGTGCAATTGTGTGGTAGTTTGAGCATTTTTTGGCATTGCCTTCCTTTGAGATTGGAATGAAAACTGCCCTTTTCCAGTCCTGTGGTCACTGCTGAGTTTTCCAAATTTGCTGGCATATTGAGTGCAGCACTTTCACAGCATCATCTTTCAGGATTTGAAAGAGCTCAACTGGAATTCCATCACCTCCACTAGCTTTGTTCGTAGTTATGCTTTCTAAAGCCAACTTTACTTCACATTCCAGGATGTCTGGCTCTAGGTGAGTGATCACACCATCGTGATTATATTGGTCATGAAGATCTTTTTTTGTACAGTTTTCTGTGTATTCTTGCCACCTCTTCTTAATATCTTCTGCTTCTGTTAGGTCCATACCGTTTCTGTCCTTTATCGAGCCCACCTTTGCATGAAGTGTTTCTTTGGTATCTCTAATTTTCTTGAAGCAATCTCTAGACTTTCCCATTCTGTTTTTTTTCTCTATTTCTTTGCATTGGCCACTGAGGAAGGCTTTCTTATCTCTCCTTGGTATTCTTTGAAGCTTTACATTCATATGCTTGTATGTTTCCTTTTCTCCTTTGCTTTTTGCTTCTCTTCTTTTCACAGCTATTTGTAAGGCCTCCCAGGACAGCCATTTTGCTTTCTTACATTTCTTTTCATGGCGAGGGTCTTAATACCTGTCTTCTGTACAATGTCATGAACCTCATTCCATAGTTCATCAGGCACTCTATCTATCAGATCTAGTCCCTTAAATCTATTTCTCACTTCCACTGTATAATCATAAGATATTTGATGTAGGTCATACCTGAATGGTCTAGTGGTTTTCCCTACTTTCTTCAATTTAAGTCTGAATTTGCCAATAAGGAGTTCAGGATCTGAGCCACGGTCAGCTCCCGGTCTTGTTTTTTGCTGACTGTATAGAGCTTCCCCATCTTTGGTTGCAAAGAATATAATGAATCTGATTTCGGTGTTGACCATCTGATGATGTCCATGTATAGAGTCTTCTCTTGTATTGTTGGAAGAGGGTGTTTGCTATGACCAGTGCGTTCTCTTGGCAAAACTCTGTTAGCCTTTGCCCTGCTTCATTCCGTATTCCAAGGCCAAATTTTCCTGTTACTCCAGGTGTTTCTTGACTTCCTACTTTTGCATCCCATTCCCCTATAATGCAAAGGGCATCTTTTTTGGGTGTTAGTTCTAAAAGGTCTTGTAGGTCTTCATAGAACCGTTCAACTTCAGCTTCTTCAGTGTTACTGGTAGGGGCATAGACTTGGATTATCATGATATTGAACGGTTTGCCTTGGAAACGAACAGAGATCATTCTGTCGTTTTTGAGATTGCATCCAAGTACTGCATTTTGGACTCTTGTTGACCATGATGAATACTCCATTTCTTCTGAGGGATTCCTGCCCGCAGTAGTAGATATAATGGTCATCTGCCTTAAATTCACCCATTCCAGTCCATTTTAGTTCTCTGATTCCTAGAATGTTGATGTTCACTCTTGCCATCTCCTGTTTGACCACTTCCAATTTGCCTTGATTCATGGACCTTACATTCCAGGTTCCTATGCAATATTGCTCTTTACAGCATCAGACCTTGTTTCTATCACCAGTCACATCCACAGCTGGGCATTGTTTTTGCTTTGGCTCCATCCCTTCATTCTTTATGGAGTTATCTTTCCACTCCAGTAGCATATTGGGCACCTACCGACCTGGGGAGTTCCTCTTTCAGTATCCTATCATTTTGCCTTTTCATACTGTTCATGGGATTCTCAAGGGAAGAATACTGAAATGATTTGTCATTCCCTTCTCCAGTGGACCACATTCTGTCAGACCTCTCCACCATGACCTGCCCGTCTTCGGTGGCCCCACAAGGCATGGCTTAGTTTCATTGAGTTAGACAAGACTGTGGTCCTTATGTTTATATTGACTAGTTTTCTGATTATGGTTTGTGTGTCTGCCCTCTGATGCCTCTCACAACACCTACCATCTGTACTTGGGTTTCTCTTACCTTGGACAAGTGGTATCTCCTGTACTTGGGTTTCTCTTACCTTGGACAAGTGGTATCTCCTCACAGCTGCCCCTTCTGACCTTGAACGTGGAGTAGCTCCTCTTGGCTGTCCTGCACCCATGCAACCACCACCCCTTGGATGTGGGGTTGCTCCTCTCGGCCACCATCCCTGACCTCAAGCGTGGGCTTAGTTCATAGTATTTCTTCCTAAGGCCCTCTTGACTTCATACTTCAGAACGTCTGGCTCCAGGTGAGTGACCCCACTATTTTAATTATTAGGTCATTAAGATCTTTTTTGTATAGTTCTTCTGTGCATTCTTGTCACCTCCTTAATCTCTTCTGCTTCTGTTAAGTACTTACCATTTCTGTCAAAAAGTCACACGCACCTCAAAACTTTATTTTGTTATGTGCAAATGTTATCATTTAATTTTTTTTCTTTGTGTGTATAGGTGTACCTTTAATATTTTTTTTCACAATTGTCATTGTTTTGTTTCCAAAAATTAAGTAAAATGTACAATAATGCTAGTTATGAGCTACTGTTACACTCTATCCCTTGCAAAGTTCAAGTTTCAAGAAGATAATTTTTATGAATTCACAGTTAGATGATGCAATTAAATAGGTATTTTGTTAATTTATTCATTAAATTCCACCATCAATTTGATTAATAATTCATTGTCTGAAGTGTCTTTGTGGAATGGCAGAAATTACCACTTAATTATTAATTGACATTTTTGATTTAGATATGATATAAAGTAGGAAGTTCCATGTTCTTAAAATATTTTTTTAGAAAGTATCATCATTTTTCACTAAGTAGTATTTTATTAACATATCTTAATACTGTTCTACACATTGCAAGAAAAGGAAATGTTACCTGTGTAGTTATTTGTTACATAAGTCATACTGATTTTAAGTAGATTTAAGACATCAACTCTCCAAATAATACAGTGCATTGTTCTGCATGATTATTCATAAAACTTGCTTTTTGTATATTTATCATGACTCTATAAACACAGAACCTACGAAATACATTTTAAAACAAGTTGAAAGCCAAAAAAGCAGTAAATTAAGATCAGAGACTGAAATAAAATATTAAAAAATTCTGTTCTACATGCTTCCTCCAGAGATAGTCAAAACCTGAATGGACTTTAGTGTTTTGTTTTGTTTTGTTCTCCATAGTCCTTTAAACAGTGTTATTCTAATATATGGTTACATCTTGCTAAAATATTTGTTTATTTTAATTATCTAAAAATAATCTAAATCATCCCTTGACCATTTTCACACAATATATCTGTCCTGGACCAAAACTGTTTTAAATTAATTTTCTTTTCTTTTCTTTTCTTTTTAAACTTTACATAATTGTATTAGTTTTGCCAAATATCATAATGAATCCACCCTGCATACATAAAATTCCAAATTCTAGAATGTCTCTATTGTCATGTTATATAGCAGAAAGAAAAAAATATTTGCTTATACTTTACAAAGTATTCTGAGTAATATTTTGCTTCCCTAAATTTTGTCTGTTGGTTCAAAATAAATTAATATAAGTCAAATGCTAAGCATTTGATTTTGACATTCAAATAAAAAAGCAAATATATTTTATTCAATTACTCTATAAATCAATAAAAAAATACACAACATTGAGAACAAATTAGCAATAGGAAAAATATAACATGCAAAATTACTGAAACCTTCATAGTTATTTAAATGAAAATAGGTGAAAATAGGCCATGCTTTGGCCACCTGATGGGAAGAACTGACTCATTGGAAAAGACCCTGATGATGGAAAAGATTGAATGCAGGAGGAAAAGGGGATGGCAGATAATGAGATGGTTTGATGGCACCATGGACTCGATGAACATGAACAAACTCTTGGTGTTGGTGATGGACAAGGAAGCCTGGCATGATGCAGTATATGGGGTTGCAAAGAGTCAGACACAGCTGAACTACTGAACTGAACTGAACTGAACTGAATCCACAGGCACAATGCTAATTTTTGTTATATATGTGTTTGTATATATACATACATGTATGTGTGTGTATATAATCACACACATAAAAGGTCTATATATATAATACATATGTAGCCACAATGAATGCAGTTTTTAAAATTTTTTATAGTTTAAACTATAAAGCAAAATACTAGTAATTAAACATTTTAGTTCTTATTATCTATCTTTTTCAATAGCTGTTTTGGTGTGTTTTTTTTTAAGGAATTTTCTTCAAATCTCAAATGCTTAAATGTTTATGTATCTATTTCTAGCAATGCAGTAATCAGGCTCTTAAGTGCCATCTTCTTTACAATTAATAAAGCAAAATAAGTGGAAAAACTTCAATGTGCTGAAGTGTGAAGCAATAAAAAAATGCCTCTTCTTATTCACAGTATCATTTATCTTTGTTAAACTCCATGCCAAAATTGAGGTAGATGCAAAAACTTGAGCCTTTTTTTGGTTAAGCAAAATAATACTGATTTCATAAAGGTTACTGATTTTTGCAAAAATCTTTAACTATAGCATCTGTCTTTTGGATGGAAAGACCTACAGATCTCATAAAATCTCCATCTTAAATTGTAATTTGTTTCACATTTAATGCCCATTTTCTGGCAACTTATAAACTATTAAGATTCTCTTGTTAAAAAAAAAAAGATTCTCTTGTTAAAATCTGAATTAACTATAAAATAAAACATACAAGATTATGCTTCTTTCTGAACTCATTTAAATTCCCATGTCATGAGGTGATAGTTCATTTTAACTTATATGTCAGTCTCTCAGAATTTCAGAATACCAATAAATAAATTCATACCTTAAAAAATCTAGTTGTATATATAAATTAAAATTTAAACATTGTATGTTTGTTACCACATGTCTCTTTTTGTTTGGAGGAGCATTTATCTGTTTTATATCCTTACCAAAATGGTAGAAAATTGTACATAAGAGAATTCCACTTGTTATAAACATGCCAGTTAATATTGTTTCAAAATCCTTACAGAATATACTTAGCAAAATAAGCAAGAGACAATTTGCTACTTAGATGGAAGTCAGTCTTAAAATTGAGGAAAACATTATTTTACAAGTAATCTGAAAAATATGAATAATTTAAAAATCATCCAATATCATTGTGAAAGAATATCAATTATTTAAAACATATACTATTCCTATTTTACAAAGAAGTAGATTCAGTTTACTGCCCCTAAGTAACTTTGTTTAAATTTATCTGGCTTGCACAACAGAAGAACTGCCTTTTTAAAGATTTCATTATGGGAGGGTTGAATAGATGGAGCACAGAGAAGGTTTAGGGTGGTGAAATTATTCAGTATAGTATAAATATGATACTATATTGATAAATACATGTCACTCATCAATTCACGAATATATGAACAGATATTCAAACCCACTGAATGTATAACACCAAGAGTGAACTTTAAACTATGAATTTTATTTAGGTGATTATTGGTGTTTCAGTTCTTGAGATATTGGTGGTATCTCATTCTTCTCAAATGAAGACACTAACGGAAAGAGCTTGTCATACTATAAGTCCGGCAATGCTTCCTACTGATCCCTGGATAATTACTAACATGATACTGTGGCATCATCATAATTAAATAAATTCCCTGAGCTATCTTCAGTAATTCTGAAAAGAGTTACATAAAATCTTTAATTAGCATACCTTCCTTATAGAACTATTTGTGAGTAGAACTAGTGGGTTCCGAGATGAACAGTTTTATTAGATCAAGAATTCTTGTGAATGAAATATCACTAAATGTCCTTCAGTCTATTGTCTGTGGTATAAAGTGCTCATTAGCACCAGAGCACAGAATCTCTCTTTGACAGGAAATAAGTGACTTTCTATAAAAACAGAAAGATCATAGCAGGCCTGAAACTCCCAATGCAGACATAATGTCTGCATCTTAAGGTCTTTTACTAAGTGCAAAGAAGCATATTTGAATCTTTGGCCAACTTCTAATGGTGTGTCAATATGATCACTGTTGAAGCTTCCCATAAAGGATAATCTGTTAAAAAAAAAAAGGTCCTCAATACATATTTGCTAGTTCAGTTCAGTTGCTCAGTCATGTCCGACTCTTTGTGACCCCACGGACTGCAGCATGCCAGGCTTCCCGATCCATCAGTAATTCACGGAGCTTGCTCAAACTCATGCCCATCAAGTTGGTGATGCCATCCAACCATCCCATCCTCTGTTATCCCCTTCTCCTCCTGCCCCCAATACCTCCCAGCATCAGGGTCTTTTCAAATGAGTCAGTTCTTCACATCAGGTGGCCAAAGTATTGGAGATTCAGCTTCAGCATCAGTTCTTCTAATGAATATTCAGGACTGATTTCCTTTAAGAATGGATTGGTTTGATATCCTTGCAGTCCAAGGGACTCTCAAGAATCTTCTCTAACACCACAGTTCAAAAACATCGATTTTTTGGTGCTCAGCTTTCTTTATAGTACGTTTGCTAATAAAGAGAAAAATGCATATTAATTCATTAACCCAATGCCTTATAAAATAATTTTAGAAGCATCACTGGAATGATAATTTTTATAATATCATTATAAATATCATTATAATATAATGATAATTTTTATAATGCTTTATAAAATAACTTTGGGAGCATCATCACTGGAAGTGACTTATTTATGATTTAGTTAATTTTTCTTTAGGGAAAATTAAAATTACTCTAAGTATATCAAAGCTATTTTTTGCTATTTCCAAATTATTTTATTTTAAAATTGTATGTGGATTGACATTATGGTCATATTGCTGCTATAAAAGCAATACTTGATTGCTATTCCAGAGATGAATATGTATTGAGAAAATGAAAATAATTTATTCAACATTTAAATAATCTATTTTTAAGACACCTTAATAACATCTAATTTTAAAAATATTAAAAATAGCTGAATTTATATTTTACATTTCATGATACATGTTTGCATTTCTAAAGAAACTGTGTTCTAATGTTCAGTATTTCTAGTTTTCCCTGAATTAAAAGTAAATTTTGTTTAATGAAACATAAAAAGTAAAGCTTTTTACCTACTAAAAAGAAACTTTATTCTATTGAGAATAAGGTTTAAATTTTAGCTGCTATAATAATGAGACTGGCTAAAAAATATAATTTCAAAGTGATATTACCAAAATATTAAGGGATCATCCCCTTTGGCAGTTGTAAACTCTTAGTACTATTACTTTGGAGGTTTTAATCTCACACACAGAAAGAAAAGAGGACAATATAATCAAGTTTAAGCCACTGAAGAATTCTTGAAAAGACAAAGCACTAAAAGACTCTGGAACTCTAAATATCATCCCTTCATCACTGGTTTTGCTCCTGGAACATCTAATCCTACTATGGGCATATAAACTCCCATTGGGTAGATCTACTATGGACAATAACTATAAATTCTAGGCAAAATTCTGATCAAAATGACTATAAATTCTGGTCAAAACACACACGTGCATTCGAGCGCATGCACACACACATGCATTAAAAAAAAAAAAACTACTTGTAGGCAGAGGAAAACATGGAATATCATGGAGTTAACAGAGAAGTAAGCATTTTTAAAAGGATGTTCTTAGGTTAGATTGGGTTTTAATGTTTTTAATCTGAGGGAACGCATTGATTAAATAGGGTAGCTATAACACTGATGTGAAATCCATAGTCTATATCTTAAGGAAACAGTGGACAAAATTTTGGGAAACCAGAGCTAGTGAAAATAGAGAAGACAACAGATAATGTGAAAGAAGTCAGAGAAATGTCCACTTCTTATGTATAAACTCTACCCAAACATCTTGGTGACTCCTTAAACAAGTAAGCATGGGACAGAATCCAAGTATCTCAGTTCAGTAGAAAGAAGGGAGACTTGGGGCACTATCCAAAAGACAGAGTTTACACTTTGAATCCAATAAAAGTAATAATTTTATAAAATAATTACAAAAATTAAAATGTTCAGGATCTAAAATCTCCACAATGTATCATTTACAATGCCCAGGATACAATCACATATTACTCTTTAAATGAAGAAATATGAAAAAGTGACACAATCTAAAGGTAAAATTCAATCAACCAAGATAGATTCCCAGATAATTCCTGCAATTAGTTGACAAAAATTTTAAAACACTTTTTATAATTAGAGTAAAACATAATAAAAAATGTCTAAAAGAATTTTTAAAAGATAGTAAATATCAACAAAGAAATAGAAACTGAAAAAAAAAAAAAAACAGAAATTCTGAAACTAAAAATAAATAACCTGAAAAAAAATTTATCTGTGATTAGGTAGAATAGAAATGGTCCCTGCAGATTGTAACAGCTGACATATCACAGAAGGGAACATGTGTTATATTATATTTAATCCTCCATGGTATTCAAGCATGTGCTAAAGTGTGATGTGACACGTCAGTAACATCATTTGTCATTGGGCTTTATTCAGCAAGTCCTTTAAAAAGAAGATATTTGTTTTGAATAATGGAGAACCTGGAATATTCTGTTCTGGGAGATTCCAAAGATGATTATACATATGTGTGGTCAGTCAGTCGTGTCCGACTCTTTGAGGTCCCATGGACTGTAGCCCGCCCGGCCCCTCTGTCCATGGGATTTCCCAGGCAAGAATACTGGAGGGGGTTGCCATTTCCTCCTCCAGGAGATCTCCCCAACCCAGGGATCAAACCAGCATCTCCTTCATTGGCAGGCAGATTCTTTACCACTAGCACCACCTGGGATATCCAGCTTTATTCAGTATTCCATATTGATTCTAAGTGAAAAACTCTATTCAGAGCTACGTATTTACCCCTGAAATTGTACTGCTGCTGCTAAGTCGCTTCAGTCGTGTCCGACTCTGTGTGACCCCATAGACGGCAGCCCACCAGGCTCCCCCCATCCCTGGGATTCTCCAGGCAAGAACACTGGAGTAGGTTGTCATTTCCTTCTCCAAGGAAATTGTACTACCTTGGTTAAATGCTGTATTCTTTTAATAGTCAAATTCTTTGAGAAATTGATATGGATTTTCAAGAGATGGAGCAAGGACTCTCAAATGTCCAGCACTTAGATCAACAGACAGTTCTCTGAAAATGCCTTGATGAAGGCATTCATTTGAAAATAGACATCAGACTATCTCTCCAAAAAACTCCTGTACAGCAAAATAAACAAAACAATGAACAAATCTACAGAATGGGAGGAATACATTTGCCAACCATATATTGCATAAAGCATTAACATACAAAATATATAAAGAAATGATACCACTTAATAAGAAAAAAATCAAACAAAAACTGTGCAAATGAACTAAATAGACATATTTTTACAGAACACATCCAAATGGCCAACAGGTACATTAAAAGCTCTTTAACATCACTAACCAGCAGGGAAATACCACCTTGAGTGTATCATATGGCTATCATCAAGAAGACAAGTGATAAGTGTTGGTGAGGATGTGAAGATAAGGGAACCCCTGAACAGCTATCAGTGGGAATCTAAATTGGTCCATCCACTATAGAAATAGTATGACTGTTCCTCAACTTGATCCTCAAATGTTGTGTAAAAAAATCTCTAAGCTCATAGCAATTTCTGGTATTCACATCTCTTTATAACCTCTTCTCTTTGAATGCATGTAGGATCTGTGATTTGCTTCTACCAAGAAAATACAGCAAAGATGATGGAAGGGCACATCCATAATTACATTAAACTATGTAAGATTCTATATTAGTAGAAGATTCACTGTGTAGACTTTCTCCCTTAGCTTTGTAGATGCAATTTGCTTTGTCATGAGAGTGCCGAGGGAAAAGGTCACATGGCAAGGAACTATAAGGGGTCTGAAACTGCCAAAGGTGGCTTCTAGTTGCAGAGGGCATTCTGCAGTTAATATCCAGGAAAAGGCAGTGGCCTCAGCCCTGCAGCCACAGTGAAATTCTCCAATTATCCAAGTGAGTTTAGAAGTAGATCCTTTCCTAGTCAAGCCTCCAGATGAAAGGCTGACTTCTTGATTCCAGTCTTATGAGACATTAAACAGAAGATTGAGCTAAATCATCTCCAGACTCTTCTCCTACAGAAACAGTGGGATAATAAATGTGTATTGAGGCACCATTTGTGGTAATTTGTAAGACAGCAATAGAAAACTTAAGTGCTATGCCTCATACATTTGTACTTTCAATATCTCCCCTAGTATCTTTCAGTTTTCACATGTTTCCTTGTTTTTCTACATGTCTCTATAGGCACATGCCTGCTCAGTCAGGTCTGACTCTTTGTGACCCCATGGACTCTAGCCCACTAGGCTCCTCTATCCATGGATTTTTTAGGCAAGAATACTGGAGTGGTTGTCATTCCTTCTCCATGAGATCTTCCTGACCCAGGGGTCAAATCCATGTCTATGTCTCTTGCATATCCTGCATTGGCAGATGGATTCTTTACTGCTAGCACCACCTGGGAAGCCCACATACCTCTATAACAAATTTAATTTTTATTGGAATTTTTCAGGCTGTTTCAATGAACTAGTTTGTTTATATTACATATATTTCATAAAGATACTAATGAACAATTTTATGCTTTTACTTCCCAGATAATTTTACCGATGTGGTGATACAGCATGACTTCCTATGTCAAAGTCACTTCCACTCAGTTGTAGATATATAGATAACTTTCTTCCCTGCTGATTAGTCTTTGAGAGTAATCTAATTTTCTGCTTTGGTGGATGAGTGAACTAAACAAATTCTCTCTTTTACAGACAAGCCTAAAAAAGAAGCATTTTTGATGGAAAATAATCAAAGTTTTAACTGTTACACAAGAAGGTTGGAAAGTACATTTTCAGCTTTATTCATTCTATTCATGTCACCTTTCGTAACAATTATGAAAAATGACAATGGAAGAAAAAACTTTTGAATATATATCTTTTTGTATTTTCTGTTAAGGACTACCTGAAATAATTGAGACCCCAAAAGTATTTAACAACTTTTAAAAATCAAACAGCTATTATGGACAAAGATTTTTCTTTAATAGGGTCTAGAGAATATAGTATAAAAACAGTATGTACAAATTCATTATTTCAACAAATATACATGGGTATACAGACTATCTAGAAAATATGAACTGATTATACTTATCACCCTAAGGGAGTATATAGAATAAGAAGAAAACCATGACACAACAATGACAAAATATACAGCAAAAATATAAGCCTCAAATCAGATAGAAATAAAATTTTATAAAATTTCATAGATTAAAATATATCCAATTATAGATTAAAGTATTGTTATACAACAAAATTACTAATAAAAATGCTGTCAGAGAAACAAAAATTGCAGTCTAATGAATTGTGAAAAAAATTATTGAAAGTTTAAAAATCACTGTACCTCTCTCCCCAAATGATATAAAAGATATACATGATAATGATTCTGTATATACCATAACATCCTAATTGTGAGTGTGGATGTGAGTATGTTTAAATTTTAGGCAAAAAATCAACATAATCAATCAATATAAGATACTAGCGATTTTTTAAAAATTATGAAATTATTTGGATGATTCCATAAATAATTTAAACTATTATTACTAAATTATCAAATATAACCTAAAAATTGCCATGGTATCATGGAGCAGCAGCTGTACTTAAGGAGACTCATTCACATCTGAAGATCTTAGGTGTTGCCATAGCAAGAGGGGACTGGGCAATTTTGTTGGCGGGGATGAGTGTAATTTTAAAGTGAAATGGGAGGACATTTGTGGATTATATTTTCCCAATATATAGCGATATATATGCCATCATACATCATCTTCCTACAAAATGATACTGACATTTTTCAAAAAAAGAAAAAAAAGAGAGAGAGAGAAGGAGATACTAGTGTACCCTTCCCTTGAAATTTGGTGGACTTCTGTAATGTCCTTGATAAATAAAATGTGAAAGATATAGCACAGTGATTTACAAGTCATAAAGTTCGATGTAGCTTAAAACTTAATATCTCATTTGAGACCCATGTCTTGGGTGCCCTGAGATGACATATAAGAGTTATGCATACTTGAAAGACACCATGTTGGAGATAACATTTTTAGAAATCATATGGAGAAAGAAAGAGTCACCTGAGGAGTCATATTGTTTCAGACCCCAGCTGAATCTTTATAGCATCAGTGTCAGACAAGTAAAGTAACCTTGAAATATTCCAAACCCACCCTCTCAAGGTTTGTTTGTTTGTTTTTTTCTCCTTCACTCCTAATGATTTTATTTATTTTTTCTTTTTTTAAATTTTATTTTATTTTTAAACTTTACAATATTGTATTAGTTTTGCCAAAATTCAAAATGAATCCGCCACAGGTATACCCGTGCTCCCCATCCTGAACCCTCCTCCCTCCTCCCTCCCCATACCCTCCCTCTGGGTCGTCCAGGGCACCAGCCCCAAGCATCCAGTATCGTGCATCGAACCTGGACTGGCGACTCATTTCATACATGATATTATACATGTTTCAATGCCATTCTCCCAAATCTCCCCACCCTCTCCCTTTCCATAAGAGTCCATAAGACTGATCTATACATCAAGGTTTGTTTTTTTCTAGACCTCCTACTGAGACACTTCAATTCAGTTCAGCTCAGTTGCTCAGTTGTGCCGACTCTTTGTGACATCATGAACCCCAGCATACCAGGCCTCCCTGTCCATCACCAACTCCGAGAGTCCACCCAAACAAATGTCCATTGAGTTGGTGATGCCATCCAACCATCTCACCCTCTGTCGTCCCCTTCTCCTCCCTCCCTCAATCTTTCCCAGCATCAGGGCTTGTCAAATGAGTCAGCTCTCAGTATCAGGTGGCCAAAGTACTGGAGTTTCAGCTTCAACATCAGTCCTTCCAATGAGCATCCAGGACTTATCTCCTTTAGGATGGACTGGTTGGATCTCCTTGCAGTCCAAGGGACTCTCAAGAGTCTTCTCCAACACCACATTCAAAAGCATCAATTCGTCGGGCTCAGCTTTCTTTATAGTCCAACTCTCAGATCCATACATGACTACTGGATAAATCATAGCCTTGACTAAATGGACCTTTGTTGACAAAGTAATGACTCTGTTTTGTAATATGCTGTCTAGGTTGGTCATAACTTTCCTTCCAAAGAGTAAGTGTCTTTTAATTTCATGGCTGCAATCACCATATGCAGTTATTTTGGAGCCCAGAAAAATAAAGTCTAACACAGTTTCCACTGTTCCCCATCTATTTGCCATGAAGTGATTGGACCAGATGCCATGATCTTCATTTTCTGAATGTTGAGCTTTAAACCAACTATTTCACTCTCCTCTTTCACTTTCATCAAGAGGCTCTTTAACTCTTCTTCACTTTCTGCCATAAGGGTGGTGTCATCTGCATATCTGATGTTATTGATATTTCTCCCGGCAATCTTGATTCCAGCTAATGCTTCCTCCAGCCCATGCTTCCTCCAGCCAGCATTTCTCATGATGTACTCTGCATATAAGTTAAATAAGCAGGGTGACAATATACAGCCTTGATGTACTCCTTTTCCTATTTGTAACCAGTCTGTTGTCCATGTCCAGTTCTAACTGTTACTTCCTGACCTGCATACAGGTTTCTCAAGAGGCAGGTCAGGTCCTCTGGTATTCCCATCTCTTTCAGAATTTTCCAGTTTATTGTGATCCACACAGTCAAAGGCTTTGGCATAGCCAATATTTTCAGCTGATGCCAAATAATTTCACATGTACTTCTACTGATGATCACTAATTATGCACACATAAACATTTTCAGATACTCATATCAAAGTTTAAATTTTAGTAAATATGTGTTCTTGCATATACAGACACTTGACGATATTTGGAATGAGTATTTGTCAATGTGGTAGTATTTCATTTTACTGTCCATGATATGCCAGATATTTCTATCTTTGAGATAACTATAATTGTTATAACTATTATTAAAATATTCTAAGGACTTGGCATGATATTTTATTTAAAACACTCCTATCCTTCTAGAGCTAAAGCATGAGTGTTCACAATGTGTGCTTAGAGCTCTAGAGAGTAGAATGATTGAACTACCTATTTCAGATGTCTATAATAGTTTGGCTTATCTGAAACATACTAATCAATCATAGCAATCTTCTCCACTGAGCCCTGAAGAGGCTTCACAACACTTCTCAACACACCATGCTGGCAATTGCTATCAATATATCTTAGCCAGCACTGGAAATGAAACATATTTTTCCATCTTTAGAACTACAAACCTACAATAATAGCTACTCTCCTGATATAGCTGTACAGATATAAGACATGCTCAGAATAGGCATTAAGATGCAAATCTTCTAGCTTGTCTACTTTTAACAGGACAAGGAACTGTTAGAGTTATGAGAGTATATTTCTATTATTTTGTTATAAGTTCTCCTCTTTAGAGGCATGTACATATAACTTGTATGTATGACTTGTTTTTGCCAGTGAAGTGTAAGCAAAAGTGTTTTATGTCTCTGAGCAAGTTGGTCTCGCCCTCCCTTGTCAATTTTGAGTTATTTAAGTCACAACAACCTTAATCAGCTTGAGTCTAGAGTGACTACCTTGAGAAGAACTCCCTCTGCCAAAATTTTGATACTTTGGGTGGAGTAGAAGAGGAATAAAACATATTATTTTATGCCAGTGAGATAGAAAATCATTTGTTAAAGAAAATGATGCAATACCAAGTCTTTCATAACTAATTCAGAAACTGGTATCTAGATGTGAGTTACTGCCATTGAAAATAGTAACAGTGATTATAACTAAGAGACGTCTTTGACATAGGGGCTAGGCATCTGGTGGCTCATGAGCTACTATCAGAGACTGGAAATCTGGTGATCCATAATGCTCAGTGGAAAATGAGTAAAGTGTCTCTCATAGTAGAGTGTATTATTAATGAGTTAATATGTCTAGGGAAAGAAAGATTTTTTTTTAGCATATTTTCTGGTTTATGTCAGCTATGCTTGGCCATGTATTTGAAAAGTGATTACCGAAATAGTGTAGGACTCCCAAAAGTTGGAGTTGATATCTATGAATTCACTCTCTCGTAGAAGAAATAAAAAATACAGCCAAACCATAATTATCAAACATTTCAGGACTTTTGCAATTAATCAAAAGCACAGAAAACATGAAATGCATTTATTCAAGAAAAACTATAAACCTTGGTAAGAGCAGTGGGGTCTGGCATTTTACTTGGAGTAAATCTCCATCTCCCATCCCTAGAGCCTTGATGTGTTGCTCATGAGGGCTGACTCTTTTGAAGCCTGTTAAAAAAAAAATCATCAGGAAAAAGGTAATATATTGATGTCCTTTGAAAAGCCCCATTCCAACTTTGTTACTATTTGATCTTACAACTCCCTGGAAAAAGCCCTACCTCTAGGGGTTTTTGAAAACAATAGCAATCAGCACAAAACTTATGTGCAAACAAAAATCTACATATAGATGTTTATCCATAATTGGTAAAAACTTCAAGAAACCAAGGTATCTTTCAATGAGTGGGTAAGTAAATAAAAATTAATGATTCATTTATACAATGTGTATTATTTAGAGAAGAGAGGAAATGCCTTTCCAAGCTACAAAAGACAGTTTAGTCTTATAACACATATTTCTAAATGAAAGAAGATAGTATACAAAGGTTAGATTTTATATGGATTATATTATGTCAATCTGGAAAAGGTGAAACTATACCTTTGGATTTAAAAGATCAGGATTAAAATATCAGGAGTTGCCAGAGGTTTGAAGTGAGGAGGAAGATGGAACAAGTGAAGCACAGGGGATATTTTTAAGATAGTGAAACTATTTGTTCAATACTGTCTCAGTGGATACATGACATTATGCATTTGTCAAGATGGTGACTGCAGCCATGAAATTAAAAGATGCTTGCTCCTTGAAAGAAAAGTTTGACCAACATAGTCTGCATATTAAAAATCAGCCACATTACTTTGCCAACAAAGTTCCGTTTAGTCAAAGCTATGGTTTCCCCAGTAGTCATGTATGGATGTGAGTGTTGGATTATAAAGAAAGCTGAGTGCCAAAGAATTGGTACTTTTGAACTGTGGTGTTGGAGAAAACTCTTGAATCCCTTGGACTGCAAAGAGATCCATCCAGTCCATCCTAAAGGAAATCAGTCCTGAATATTCATCAGAAGGACTGATGCTGAAGCTGAAGCTCCAATACTTTGGCCACCTGATGTGAAGAACTGACTCATTTGAAAAGACCCTGACACTGGGAAAGATTGAAGGCAGGAGGAGAAGGGGATGACAGAGGATGAGTTGGTTGGATGACATTTTCGACTCTATGGACATGAGTTTGAGTAGGCATTGGTGATGGACAGGGAAGCCTGGCATGCTGCAGTCCATGGGGTAGCAAAGAGTTGGACATGACTGAGCGGCTGAACTGAACTGAACTGAATAAAACTACAGCACACAGAATGAACATTAATATATATAATTATAAAATAATTTTGCAGGTCAGGAGATCTCAGACTGGAATGCAGATTATGGCAGAATGGTCTAACTGTATTAGAAACATAGGGGAATATCTCATAGAAAGGAGCGAGAAAAAGACACTGAGCTAATAATTTCTTAAATGTGTAGAAGCATCTCAGACTGAAGGTAAAGAAAGACTATAGAAACTTTATACTCTTTAAATATGTAATAATGTGTTTATAATCAAGTAAAAGCTAATGATTCTGAAACCACTATATATTTAACTGGCATTGAACAATTAAGTAAATTGATGGCACATGGTTACAGGTAGGTTTCTAACTATAATAAGTAGCAGATAAATGAAATAAGGTTAAAATGATCCATATGGTAATAGAATGGAGTTGGGTAGGTCTATATTAATTTTATGTTTAACTAAATATAGATGTGGCTAATTACATATAGAAGTGTTCATAGATATATCTTGATAACATGCACCCTTGATATTATGTGAGGGTAATGCCACTTTATCTTCACTGTCTTCCCCCCAAACCTCAACCTCAATGTAATCATGAGAAATTTATCAAACAAATTTTAATGGAGGGGATTCTACTAAAGAGTAATAATCCACACAGTTCAAAATTGACAAGATCATCATAAAAAATGAAAAACTGTGCAACTGTCTCATTCATGGAAAAACCTACAAAAATATTATTATTAAATATAAAAGTTAAATATAAAGTGGAATTCTGAATTTCGCCTGGACAGGAAAAAAAGACATATGTTAAAACCAAATGAATTTGAATATAACATGGATGTTATTAATAGTTCATACTGATGTAGTATGCCAGCTATTTCATTGTAACCAATATACCATATTAATGTTAGAAGTACAATGTAATTTTGGTTGTATTTGAAACTGAGTGTGAGGTATATGGGAAAATCTGTACTTTTTATAAATGTATAATATTTTTTTTGATTTAGATAGATGTCACACACAAAATTCATCATTTCAAGATATACACTTCAAGAGTTCTTAGTATTCAGTGCTATATAACAGCTATCACTATATATTTTCAGAATATTTCTATGAACATAAATTCTGTACATATTTAGCATTTAGTCCCTATTTCTTTCTCTTTCCCCAGTCATCTCATGGCAAATACTAATTGACTGTCTTCATAAATTTGGCTACTTTTAATATTTCATATGAATAGAACCATATACTGCTACTGCTAAGTCGCTTCAGTCGTGTCCAACTCTGTGCGACCCCGTAGACGGCAGCCCACCAGGCTCCCCCGTCCCTGGGATTCTCCAGACAAGAACACTGGAGTGGGTTGCCATTTCCTTCTCCAATCCATGAAAGTGAAAAGTGAAAGGGAAGGCGTTCAGTGGTGTCCAACTCTTCGTGACCCCCTGGACTGCAGCCCACCAGGCTCCTACGTCCATGGGATTTTCAAGGCAAGAGTACTGGAGTGGGGTGCCATTGCCTTCTCAAGAACCATATAATACAGGGTCTTTTAAGTTTTTTTTTTCTTTCACTTAGCATAAGGTTTTCAAGATTTCATGCTGTAGTAACACTTTCATCATTTTTTATGCCTGAATAATACTCCATTTTGAGGACATTCCACACTTCATTTATCCATTTGATCAGTTTGCAGGCATTTTGATTGCTTTCATTTTTAGCTATTGAAAATAATGCTGTTAATAACATCATGCACAAGTTTTTTGTGAAAATATGCTTTCATTTATCTTAGATACATACGTAGGTGTGGAATTACTGACTCAATAATCCTATGTTTAAGTTTTTGAAGAACTGCCAAACTATTTTGAAAAGTGGCTACACAAATTTACACTCCTATGAGCAATGTACAACAATTACATTTTTTCTACTTCCTCACCAATACTTTGGAGAAGGCAATGGCACCCCACTCCAGTACTCTTGCCTGGAGAATCCTAGGGACAGCAGAGCCTGGTGGGCTGCAGTCCATGGGGTCGCTAAGAATCAGACACAACTGAGCTACTTCACTTTCACTTTTCACTTTCATGCACTGGAGGAGGCAATGGCAACCCACTCCAGCACTCTTGCCTGGAAAATCCCATGGACGGAGGAGCCTGATAGGCTGCAGTCCATGGGGTTGCGAAAAGTCGGACACCATTGAACAACTTCACTTTCACCAATACTTGCTATCATCTGACTTTTTAATTCCAGCTGTCATAATAAGTTTAAAGTGGTATCTCATTTTGGTTTTGATGGTATTTTCCTTTGGAGTATTTCTATGTGCTTGTTGACCATTGTATATCTTTGAAGAAATTGCTATTCAAATTTTTTATCCTATTTAAAAAGTAGTTGTCTCTTTTTCACTGACTTGAAACTTCTTTATATTCCAGTTACATTAGAACTTTTACTTTCTGTTTGCCATTGTTGTTGCTTTTGTTTTTGTTGATTTACAATGTCATGTTAGTTTCAAGCATATAGCAAAGTTAATCAATTATAAATATATGTACATATACTCTTTTTAAGATTCTTTTTCATATTGGCCTTTACAGAGTATAGAGTAGATTTACTTGTGCTATACAGTAGGTCCTTATTAGTTATCTATTTTATATATAGTACTATGTATACATCAATATCAATCTCCTAATTTATACCTCCCCACTTTATAGCCCCTTGTGATTATATAATAATCTTATATAATAATCACAAGTTAGTTTTCTATATCTGTAATTCTATTTCTATTTTGTATTTAAGTTCATTTGTACCATTTTTTAGATTACACATATAAGCAATATCATATATCTGTCTTTCTGTATTTGACTTACTTCACTCAGTATGACAATCACTACCTGCATCCATGTTGATGCAAATGGCATTATTTCATTTGCTTTTATGGCTGAGTAATATTCCATTGCATATATGTACCAAATCTTCTTGACCATTCCTATATCAATGGACATTTAGATTGCTTGCCTGTCTTGGCTATTGTAAATACTGCTGCAATGAACAGTGGAGTGCATTTATCTTTTCAAAGTATGGTTTTCTCTGGATATATGCCTAGGAGTGGGATTGCTGGATCATATAGTAGCTCTATTTTTAGTTTTCTAAGGAACCTTCATACTATTCTTTATAGTGACTGTACTAAGTTATATTCCCACCAACAGTATAGGAGGGTTCCTTTTTTCTACACCCTCTCCAACATTTATTTTTTATAGATTTTTTGATGATGGCCATTCTGATCATTGTGAGGTGCTACCTCATTGTGATTTTAACCTGTGTTTCTTTGTTGGTGAGCAATGTTGAACATTTTTTCATATACCTATTGGCCATCTATATTCTTTGGAAAATGTCTATTCAGGCGGGCTTTCTGGGTGGCTCAGACGGTAAAGATTCTGCCTACAATATGGAACACCTGGGTTAGATTGCTGGGTTGGGAAGATCCCCTGGAGAAGGGCATGGCAACCCACTCCAGTATTCTTGCCTGGAGAATCCCATGGACAGAGGAGCCTGGCAGGCTATGGTTTATGGAGTTGCAAAGAGTCAGATACAACTGAGCGACTAAGCACAGTACAGCACAGAGTGAATAAAACATTCACTTTTCACTGTTCAGTTATTCTGCCCATTTTTTAGTAAGGTTGCTATTATTTTGATATTGAGTTTTATGTGAAGTTTATATATTCTGGATCTTAGTCTTATTGGTCGAATCATTTACAAGTATTTTCTCACAACCAGTAGGTTGTGTTTTCATCTTATGAGTAGTTCCCTTGTTGTGCAAAAGGTGTTTTTTTTTAATTAATTAATTTATTTTAATTGAATGCTAATTACTTTACAATATGGCGGTGGCTTTTGCCATGAAAGTGAAGTCGCTCAATCGTGTCCGACTCTTTGCGACCCCACGGACTGTAACCTACCAGCCTCCTCCCTCCATGGGATTCTCCAGGCAAGCGTACTGGAGTGGGTTGCCATTTCCTTCTCCAGGGGATCTTCCCGACCCAGGGATCGAACCCTGGTCTCCTGCATTACAGGCAGACGCTTTAACCTCTGAGCCAGTTTGCCATACATTGACATTAATCAGCCATGGGTGTACATGTGTCCCCCACCCTGAAGCCCCCTTTCATCTACCTCTCCTCAGGCTTGTCTTAGTGCACTGGCTTTGAGTGCCCTCTTTCATGCATTGGACTTGGACTGGTGATCTCTTTCACATATGGTAATAAATATGTTTTAATGCTCTTTTCTCAAATCATCCCTCCCTTGCCTTCTCCCACAGAGTCCAAAAGTCTGTATTTTATATCTGTGTCTCTTTTGCTGTCTCACATATAGGGTCATCATTACCATCTTTCTAAAATCCATATATATGTGTTAGTATACTGTATTGGTGTTTTTCTTTCTGACTTACTTCACTCTGTATTATAGGCTCTAGTTTCATCCACCTCATTAGAGCTGATTCAAATGTATTCTTTTTAATGGCTGAGTAATATTGCATTGTGTATATGTACCACAGCTTTCTTATCCATTTGTCTGCTGATGGACATCTAGGTTGCTTCCATGTCCTGGCTATTACAAACAGTGCTGTGATGAACTTTGGGGTACACATGTCTCTTTCAATTCTGCTTTCCTCAGTGTGTATGTCCAGCATGGGATTGCTGGGTCATATGGCCATTCTATTTCCAGTTTTTTAAGAAATCTCCATACTGTTCTCCATAGTGGCTGTACTCATTTGCATTCCCACCAACAGTGTAAGAGGGTTCCCTTTTCTCCACATCCTCTCCAATGTTTATTGTTTGTAGACTTTTTGATAGCAGCCGTTTTGATGGGTGTGAGATGGTACGTCATTGTAGTTTTGATTTGCATTTCTCTGATAATGAGTGATGTTGAGCATCTTTCCATGTGTTTGTTAGCCACCTACATGTCTTCTTTGTAGAAATGTCTGTTTAGTTCTTTGGCCCATTTTTTGATGGGGTCATTTATTTTTCTGGTATTGAACTGCATGAGCTGCTTGTATGTTTTTGAGATTAATTCTTTGTCAGTTGTTTCATTTGCTATTATTTTCTCCCCTTCTGAAGGCTGTCTTTTCACCTTGCTTATAGTTTCCTTCGTTGAGCAAAAGCTTTTAAGTTTAATTAGGTCCCATTTGTTTATTTTTGCTTTTATTTCCATTACTCTAGGAGGTGGATCATAGAGGATCCTGCCGTGATTTATGTCGGAGAGTGTTTTGCCTATGTTTTCTTCTAGGAGGTTTATAGTTTCCGGTCTTACATTTAGATCTTTAATCCATTTTGAGTTTATTTTTGTATATGGTGTTAGAAAGTGTTCTTGTTTCATTCTTTTACAGGTGGTTGACCAGTTTCCTAGCAGTTTTCCCAATATTTTCCACTTGTTAAAGAGATTGTCTTTTCTCCATTGTATATTCTTGCCTCCTTTGTCAAAGCAAAGATGTCCATATGTGTGTGGTTTTATTTCTGGGCTTTCTATTTTGTTCCATTGATTTATATTTCTGTCTTTGTGCCAGTACCATACTGTCTTGATGACTGTAGCTTTGTAGTATAGTCTGAAGTCAGGCAGGTTGATTCCTCCAATTCCATTCTTTTTTCTCAAGAGTGTTTTGGCTACTCAAGGTTTTTTGTATCTCCATACAAATTGTAAAATTATTTGATCTAGATCTCTGAAAAATACTGTTGTAGCTTGGTAGGGATTGCATTGAATCTATAGACTGCTTTGTGTATTATACTCATTTTCACTATATTGATTCTTCTGATCCATGAACAATGATATATTTCTCCATCTTTTTGTGTCATCTTTGATTTCTTTCATCAATGTTTTATAGCTTTTTATATATAAGTCTTTTGTTTCTTTAGGTAGATTTATTCTTAAGTATTTTATTCCTTTCATTGCAATGGTGAATGGAATTGTTTCCTTAATTTCTCTTTCTGTTTTCTCATTGATAGTGTATAGGAATGCAAGGGATTTCTGTGTGTTAATTTTATATCCTGCAAATTTACTACATTCATTGATTAGTTCTAGTAATATTCTGGTGGAGTCTTTATGGTTTTCTATGTAGAGGATCATGTCATCTGAAAACAGCAAGCATTTTACTTCTTCTTTTCTAATCTGGATTCCTTTTATTTCTTTTTCTTCTCTGATTGCTGTGGCTAAAACTTCCAAAACTATGTTGAATAATAGTGGTGAGAGTGGGCACCCTTGTCTTCTTCCTGACTTTAGGGGAAATCCTTTCAATTTTTCACCATTGAGGATAATGTTTGCTGTGGGTTTATCATATAGGGCTTTTGTAAAGATGTTGAAGTATGTTCCTTCTACACCTGCTTTCTGGAGGGCTTTTATCATAAATAGGTGCTGAATTTTGTTAATGACTTCCTCTGCATCTATTGAGATAATCATATGGCCTTTATCTTTCTTTTTTTTTTTAGTGTAGAGTATCACAATGATTGATTTGTGAATATTAAAGAATCCTTGCATCCCTGGAATAAAGCCCACTTGGTCATGACATATGATCTTTTTAATATGTTGTTGGATTCTGTTTGCTAGAATTTTGTTGAGGATTTTTGCATCTATGTTCATCAGTGATATTGGTCTGTAGTTTTCTTTTTTTGTGGCATCTTTGTCTGGTTTTGGTATTAGAGTGGTGGTGGCCTCATAGAATGAGTTTGGAAATTTACCTTCCTCTGCAAATTTCTGGAAGCGTTTGCATAGGGTATGTGTTACTTCTTCTCTAAATTATGGTAGAATTCACCTGTGAAGCCATCTGGTCCTGGGCTTTTGTTTGTTGGAAGACTTTTGATCACAGTTTCAATTTCCGTGCTTGTGATGGGTCTGTTAAGATTTTCTGTTTCTTCCTGGTTCAGTTTTGGAAGGTTATACTTTTCTAAGAGTTCATCCATTTATTCCAAGTTGTCCATTTTATTGGTGTATAGTTTCTGATAGTAGTCTCTTATGATCCTTTGTATTTCTGTGTTGTCTGTTGTGATTTCTTCATTTTCATTTCTAATTTTTTGGCTTGATTCTTCTCCCATTTTTTATTAACGAATCTGGCTAATGGTTTACCTATTTTATTTGTCTTCTCAAAGAACCAGCTTTAAGTTTTCTTGACTTTTGCTATAGTCTCCTTTTTTTTTTTTTTTCATTTATTTTTGCCCTAATTTTATTATTTCTTTCTTTCTACTAACCCCAGGGTTCTTCATTTATTCTTTTTCTAGTTGCTTTAGGTGTAAAGTTAGGTTAGTTATTTGATTTTTCTCTTGTTTCTTGAAATAAGCTTGCATTGCTATGATCTTTCCCCTTATTACTGCTTTTACTGAATCCCATAGGTTTTGGGTTGTTGTGTTTTCATTTTCATTCATTTCTATGCATATTTTGGTTTCTTTTTTGATTTTTTCTGTGATTCGTTGGTTATTCAGAAGTGTGTTGTTTAGCCTCCATATGTTTATATTTTTAATAGTTTTTTTTTTTTTTTCTTTCTTTCCTGTAGTTGACATCTAATCTTACTGCATTGGGATCAGAAAAGATGCTTTAAAAATAATTTCAATTATTTTGACTTTACCAAGGCTAGATTTATGGCCTAGGATGTCATCTATACTGGAGAATGTTCCATGTGCACTTGAGAAAAAGATGAAATTCATTGTTTTGGAGTGAAATTCCCTATAGATATCAATTAGTTCTAACTGGCCCATTGTATCATTTAAAGTTTGTGTTTCCTTGCTAATTTTCTGTTTGGTTGATCTACCCATAGATGTGAGTGGTGTATTAACATCTCCCACTATTATTGTGTTACTGTTAATTTCTCCTTTCATACTTCTCAGCATTTGCCTTACATATTGTGGTGCCCTTATGTTGGGTGTATATATATCTATAATTGTACTATCTTCTTCTTTGATTGATCCTTTGATCATTATGTAGTATCCTTCTTTGTCTCTCCTCACAGCCTTTATTTCAAAGTCTATTTTATCTGATATGAGTATTGCTACTACTGCTTTCTTTTGTTCTCTATTTGCATGAAATATATTTTTCCAGCCCTTCATTTTCAGTCTGTATGTGTTCCTTGTTTTGAGATGGGTCTCTTGTAGATAGCATATATAGGGGTATTGTTTTTGTATCCATTCCGCAATTCTTTGTCTTTTGGCTGGAGCATTCAACCCACTTACATTTAAGGTAATTATTGATCAGTATGATCCCATTGCCATTTACTTTGTTGTTTTGGGTTCGAGTTTATAAGCCTTTTCTGTGTTTCCTGTCTAGAGAAGATCCTTTAGTATTTGTTGAAGAGCTGGTTTGATGATGCTGAATTCTCACAGCTTTTGCTTGTCTGAAAAGCTTTTGATTTCTCCTTCATATTTGAATGAGATCCTTGCTGGGTACAGTAATCTGGGTTGTGGGTTTTTCTCTTTCATCACTTTAAGTATGCCCTGCCATTCCCTTCTGGTCTGAAAATTTTCTGTTGAAAGATCAGCTGTTATCCTTATGGAGATCCCCTTGTGTGTTATTTATTGCTATTCCCTTGCTGCTTTTAATACTTGCTCTTTGTGTTTGATCTTCTTTAATTTGATTAATATGTGTCTTGGGGTGCTTCACCTTGGGTTTATTCTGTTTCTGACTCTCTGGGTTTCTTGGACCTGGGTGGCTATTTCCTCCCCAATTTTAGGGAAGCTTTCAACTATTATCTCCTCAAGTATTTTCTTATGCCCTTTCTTTTTGTCTTCTTCTGGGACTCCTATGATTCAAATCATAGGAGTTTAACATTGTCCCAGAGATCCAAATGACAGAGACAAATGAAGGTTGTCTTCATTTCTTTTAATTCTTTTTTCTTCTCTGCTTAATTTATTTCCACCATTCTATCTTCCACCTCACTTATCCTGTCTTCTGCCTCAGTTATTCTACTGTTGGTTCCCTCCAGAGTTCTTTTGATCTCAGTTATTGCATTATTCATTATTGATGAACTCTTTTATTTCTTCTAGGTCCTTTTGAAAAATTTCTTGCATCTTCTCAATCCTTGTCTTTAGTCTATTTCTCTGTAACTCCATTTTGTTTTCAAAGATTTTGGACCATCTTTACTATCATTATTCTGAATTCATTTTCAGGTAGACTCCCTATCCCCTCCTTTTTTGTTTGGTTTGGTGCGCACTTATAATTTTCCTTTACCTGTTGATTATTTCTCTGCCTTTTCATTTTGTTTAGATTGTTGTGTTTGGGGTGGACTTTCTGTAGGCTGGAAGTTTGTGGTTCCTCTTTATTGTGGAGGTTGCTCCCTGTGGGTGGTGTTGGACTAGTGGCTTGTCAAGTTTTCCTGGTTAGGAAAGCTTGCTTCTGTGTTCTGGTGGGTGTAGCTAGATATCTTCTCTCTGGAGTGCAGTGATGTGTCCAGTGGTGAGTTTTGGGGTGTCTATGAGTTTGGCATGGCTTTGGACAGCCTGTATTTTAATGTTCAGGGCTGTGTTCCTGCATTGCTGGAGAATTAGCATGAAATGTCTTGCTCTGGAAGTTGTTGGCTCTTGGGTAGAGCTTGGTTTCAGGGTAGGTATGGAGAATGAGCTCTTGTAAATTAGTTTTCCCTGGAATCAGGAGTTTTCTGGTGTTCTCAAGTTTTGGATTTAAGCCTCCTGCCTCTGGTCTCAGTCTTATTCTTACAGTAGCCTCAAGACTTCTCCATCCATACAATACAGATGATAAAACATCTAGTTTAATGGTGAAAAGATTCTCCACAGTGAGGGACACCCAGAGAAGTTCACAGAGTTACACAGAGAAGAGAAGAGAGAGGAGAGAGACAGAGGTGACCAGGAGGAGAAGAGAGGGTGTCAAAAGGGGAGAGAGAGCAATAAATCCAGTAATCAATTCCCTACGTTCTCTCCACAGTCTGGAACACCCAGAGAGGTTCACAGAGTTACACAGAGAAGAGAAGAGGGAGGATGGAGACAGAGCTGACCTGGGGAGAAAATGGAGAGTCAAAAGGGGAGAGGGCAATCAAGCCAGTAATCACACCCCTAAGTGAAAATGGAATCTGAAAATTAGATTCTTAAAGGTAAAAAAATTTGATAACAAATTCCAGAAAGCAAAGATTAAAAATCTGGAGTAGAGGTTAGACTCTCAGAAATACAATATTAAAAATACAAAGCAAAATCAATCACAAAAACTATAATATATATATATATATATATATATGAAATTTGTTTTAAAAATAGGTCCTTTTTTTGCAAGGTAATAGTAGATTATAAAATGAAAATTAAAGTAGTAATAAAGAACTAAAAAATTAAAAAATAAAAAATGATAATAGTAAAAATATATCTATGAATTTCTCTGGAGCTATTGTGGGCAGTGTGGGGTCAGTTCAGTTTCAAATAGTTCCTTGTTTCGGCTTGTACTTCTTCTCAAGTTTTATAGGCCCCTTCCAATGCTTGCTCAACATTAACTATAGTGTTTTAATCTGTTGCACTTGTCACTTTCAGAGTGATTCCCTCTTCTTTGTTTATTTTGGCTTCCTCTGTTTGCAAGTCTCTTCAGTGTCTAATTTCTGCCCTGACACAAGGGGTCAAAGCTGGTCATTTATTTAGGCTCACTTGCTCAGTTGTGCTGTGGGGAGTGAGGAACCCTGCAAGCAAATATCACTGGCATGTGTGGGGGTGCTTGCAGTGTATGGACCACATTGGGTTTGCCCCAAATCACTGCAGGATGTGAGTGACTATGGGTCACCCCACTGTGGGTCTATGCTGCTCAGGCTCCAGGTTGCTCTGCAGGGGTACTGTCCAAATTGGGCCCTGCATTTCGTGCACTTCCCAGTTCTGAACTGCTTAGGTTCAAGTTCTCGGGTACTCCGCAAGGGCACAGACTTGGTTGGGCATGTGTTTTGTGCCCTTCCCAGGTCTGAGCAATTCAGGCAACCAGGTGCTTGGTGAGTACACTGTCCCAGGTGGACCATGCGTCTTAACCACCTCCCTGATCCTGGCCGCTTGGTTTCCCAGGTGCACTGTGAGAGCACTGACTCAGGTGTTCCATGTGTCTCCTCTGGTGAGCTGAGCTCAGGCTGTGACCCTCCTGGCAGATGTCAACTGTTCAGGATGCCGAGAAGACTTGGATAGCAACTGGGAGCCTGCTCATGGTTTGCTAGAAGATGCTGGTCTCTGGGACAAAGATTGCCTCTCGCCTTCTGGCTCTGAATGTCGCAAGCCTGCCTCGCTGCCTCCAGTGGTGGGAGAGGGGCCTGTATGCAGCCGACTAGCTTTCCTTTGGTTCACTGAATTCTTTGTTCTGTGAGCAGGCTGTACGTTAGGTTAGACAATTTCTCAGAAAAGTTCTCTCTCTGTCTCTCTTTTTTCCCCCTCTCTCTGGCTATCCCACAGTTGGGGTTGCTATCTCATGTTAGGCCCCTCAGATTGTCCTCAGGGGATTCAGGTCTGCTCCTTACTTTAGGCATGCAACCCGTGTCTCCCTGTCCAGACCCCGCTCACTGGAGGCGGATGTGAGCATCTGGGCTACTTCTCCTCTGGCAGTTTCAGTTAGGAGGGTATTCTGTATTTTTGTTTTTGTTTTTCTCCCAGTTACGTTGCCTTCTGAGATTCCAAAACTCCCCACAGACCCAGAGGATTTCCTGCTATTTGGAAACTTCTGCTCCTTCACAACCAGCTTCCTGGAATGAATCTCTGTCCCTAACACTTTTTTTAATCTCATTTTGTCTTATATTTTGTCCTACCTCATTTCAAAGAAAATGGACTGCCTTTCCGGGTGCCTGGTGTCCTCCACCAGCATTCAGAAGTTGTTTGGTGGAAGTTGCTCAGCATTCCATTGATCATTTGATGAATTTGTGGGAGAAAAGTGGTTTCCCCGTCCTATTGCTTTACCATCTTGGGGCCACCCCATGCAAAAGCTTTTAAATGTGTGTCTGTTACCTTTGGTAGAAGACCTGAATCTGACATGAACACTGCCATAACATGCTGGCAGCTATCATCTTGATAGGAGGTGGTTAAAATTGCATAAATTTGATGATATAAATATCTTAAAACTTTACATATAAGTGTATATATTGTAAACATGATTCAATATAGATTGAATATATACTTCAAATGTCAGTCAAATGGTTAAATATCTTTGCAGAAACAACATAGGTAGGATACATAAAAAGCAATCTAAATATCAGTTCAGTTCAGTTCAGTTGCTCAGTCGTGTCCAACTCTTTACAACCCCATTAATAGCAGCATGCCAGGCCTCCTGTCCATTACCAACTCCCGGAGTTTACCGAAACTCATGCCTATCGAGTCAGTGATGCCATCCAGCCATCTCATCCTCTGTTATCCCCTTCTCCTCCTGCCCCCAATCCCTCCCAGCATCAGAGTCTTTTCCAATGATTCAACTCTTCACATGAGGTGGCCAAAGTACTGGAGTTTCAGCTTTAGTATCAGTCCTTCCAATGAACACCCAGGACTGATTTCCTTTAGAATGGACTTGTTGGATCTCCTGGCAGTCCAAGGGACTCTCAAAAGTCTTCTCCAACACCACAGTTCAAAAGCATCAATTCTTGGGTGCTCAGCCTTCTTCACAGTCCAACTCTCACATCCAAACATGACCACTGGAAAAACCATAGCCTTGACTAGATGGACCTTTGTTGATAAAGCAATGTCTCTGCTTTTGAATACGCTATCTAGGTTGGTCATAGCTTTCCTTCCAAGGAGCAAGCGTCTTTTAATTTCTTGGCTGCAATCACCATCTGCAGTGATTTTGGAGCCCCCAAAAATAAAGTCTGACACTGTTTCCACTGTTTCCCCATCTATTTGCGATGAAGTGATGGGGCCAGATGCTATGATCTTCGTTTTCTGAATGTTGAGCTTTAAGCAAACTTTTGCACTCTCCTCTTTCTTTTCATCAAGAGACTTTTTAGTTCCTCTTCACTTTCTGGCAGAAGGGTGGTGTCATCTGCATATCTGAGGTTATTGATATTTCTCCTAGCAATCTTGATTCCAGCTTATGCTTCTCCAGCCCAGCGTTTCTCATGATGTACTCTGCATATAAGTTAAATAAGCAGGTGACAATAGACAGCCTTGATGTACTCCTTTTTCTATTTGGAACCAGTCTATTGTTCCATGTCCAGTTTGAACTGTTGCTTCCTGACCTGTGTATAGGTTTCTCAAGAGGCAGGTCAGGTGCTCTGGTATTCCCATCTCTTTCAGAATTTTCCATAGTTTATTGTGATCCACACAAAGGCTTTGGCATATTCAATAAAGCAGAAATAGGTGTTATTCTGGAACTCTCTTGCTTTTTTCATGATGCAGCGAATGTTGGCAATGTGATCTCTGGTTCCTCTGCCTTTTCTAAATCCAGCTTGAACATCTGGAAGTTCACGGTTCACGTACTGCTGAAGCCTGGCTTGGAGAATTTTGAGCATTGCTTTACTAGTGTGTGAGATGAGTGCAATTGTGCAGTAGTTTGAGCATTCTTTAGCCTAGCTTTTCTTTGGGATTGGAATGAAAACTGACCTTTTCCAGTCCTGTGGCCACTCCTGAGTTTTCCAAATTTGTGGACAGACAGCGCAGAAGCATGGCTGAGAGGAGCTACCCCTCACCCAAGTTCAGATGCGGCAGCTGAGAGGAGCTACCCCATGTCCAAGGAGTGGTGGCTGAGAGGGCACAGGAGGGCCAAGAGGAGCTACTGCACATTCAAGGTCAGGAGGGGTGGCTGTAAGAAGATATCCCTCGTCCAAGGTAGGAAGCAACAGCTGCACTTTGCTGGAGCAGCAGTAAGGAGACCCCACGTCCAAAGGAAGAGAAACCCAAGTAAGATGGTAGGTTTTGCGAGAGGGCATCAGAAGGCAGACACACTGAAACCATAATCACAGAAAACTAGCCAATCTGATCACATGGACCATATCCTTGTCTAACTCAATGAAACTAAGTCTTGCAATGTGGGGCCACCCAATATGGACGGGTTATGGCGAAGAGGTCTGACAGAATGTGGTCCACTGGAGAAGGGAATGGAAAACCACTTCAGTATTCTTCCCTTGAGAACCCCATGAACAGTATGAAAAGGCAAAATGATAGAATACTGAAAGAGGAATTGAAACATAGAAACTAGAATAAGTGGCACAGTGCAGTGTTATATGGAGCATGAAATATGGATCAATACTGCCTAGGTACAAATTTCCCTAGTAAAGTTAGGCAATTACTTTCTCTATGCTTGTGTATCATTATTAAATGAAGATAAATAATAATTCTATGTAAAAATAATTGCTCCCCACGTTGAGTGAATTAAATTATGTGTGTGTACACATGTGTAAAATATTTACAAGGGTTATGATACATAGTGATTGGTGATTGCTAATTAAAGGTATTATTAATAATTTAAATAGCCACATAAATTAATTACATATCAATAAGAATTAAAGGCATTTACATTACTATATTAAATGTCATATTCTCATCCACAGTTGCAAAATTCCAAAATGCAGACCATTATATATATGATTTTGAATGTCGCCTTTAGCATGAATCACAGTCATTTCATCTCAATTTATTCCTATATTCCATGATCATTGCTTATGTCTGAGTCTTCATCACTTTTGATGATTAAAATATATTTTGCTATTCTATATATTCAATGTATTTTACTCTATCAAGCAAAAGTAAGATACAAAACAATGACAAATAGAAATAATATGTTGATAACTCCATACGAGGTGCTTAAAACAATCATCCCACAGTTTTTATGATGATTTCCTGAAAGGATTATATCACACTGTTCTATTTTTCTTTTATATTTAATAAATATGCTACAGCTTATGGAATTAAACTCCCATAACAATATAAAATAATTTCCCACTACATAGCAGTTATTTATTTTCCTTTGCTTTAAATATTTCCACTATTTCAAAACCATATTGACATAAGAATTACAGTATTAAATATTTTTTGTAACTGTAACTAGTAGCCCAGAGAATTAAGGATGAAGACACCATTCAGTAAAGTAAGTAGTTTTATTAATACTCTTTAACAGAATTGTTATTGACATAGTGAAATAGAATTTGCTTAGACCATTTTAAATTGGTAGTTTTCAAACTCTGAAATTTGACTTGTGTCATCACAGAGTGTTTGACTGTCATTTTAAATGAAATGGTAGTTACTATGGACTTTAATATGATATAAATACCATCTCTCATCCACCCTTGACCCTAACACCCAGACACACATGGCCATTCTATGGCCTAAACATATGTGATCTTTTTGGTTCAACCTCACTGAACTATTTTTATATTCTATACCTATTTTCTCAAGATTTTCACTCTGAAATAAATTCTACACCAGTATTACCTGATGATGCCTTCATGTATACATATTCAAGATTTTAATTCTCATTTAAAATATGATGGTGTTGAGCTCCTATGCAATATTCAATTTTATTAAGGAATAAGCAGATGTATATTTTTCTACAGGTAACTTCTGTGAGAGCGACAGAGGGTATAGTAGAATAAGCATTTCAAAATTAGATAGCAAAAATATATTTAAGTGCTTTTTTAACTCTTTAGGTGATCTTGGGAAAATTCATTAATTTTTCTGAAAATACACATTTCATAAATAAAAGTTAAATTATAAAAGAACAAACTACTAAGAATTAAAATGAAGCTGTACCTGAAATTGTTAAATATGCATTTATAATTTTATAATATATTAATTAAAATAATGCAACATATTTCTTGTACTATCTTAAATATTCAAAGAATTTTAATAATATATTTTTGAAACCATTTGGAACATAAAAGGTTTAGTAATAGAAATATCTACCGTAATTGGAAAAACAAATTGATTATAGTAATTAATAATTTTAGCCAATATAATTTTAAATGAATTTAAATAAATTATTAGCAGACATTTAATTTCAGTGATTAAAATTTCTACACTTTTTTTAGCTTTCTAAACAAAAATATTTATTTATTTACTTACTTTTTAAAAAAGCAAATTAACATTTCACATTGCTAAATAATTTAAATTTTCTATATATTATTTATGAGAACTTCCTCTATACTCTGTAAACTAATCTATTATGACTCTACTAGAATACTATAGTTTAGGAACACATACTTTTCTATGTATTTAAGAAATACTACAGTATTTTTTAAAAATAAACAAATGGGACCTAATTAAACTTAAAAGCTTCTGCACAACAAAGGAAACTATAAGCAAGGTGAAAAGACAGCCTTTAGAATGGGAGAAAATAATAGCAAATGAAGCAACTGACAAACAACTAATCTCAAAAATATACAAGCAACTCCTACAGCTCAACTCCAGAAAAATAAATGACCCAATCAAAAAATGGGCCAAAGAACTAAATAGACATTTCTCCAAAGAAGACATACAGATGGCTAACAAACACATGAAAAGATGTTCAACATCACTCATTATCAGAGAAATGCAAATCAAAACCACTATAAGGTACCATTTCACGCCAGTCAGAATGGTGGCGATCCAAAAGTCTACAAGCAATAAATGCTAGAGAGGGTTTGGAGAAAAGGGAACCCTCTTACACTGTTGGTGGGAATGCAAACTAGTACAGCCACTATGGAGAACAGTGTGGAGATTCCTTAAAAAACTGGAAATAGAACTGCCTTATGATCCAGCAATCCCACTGCTGGGCATACACACTGAGGAAACCAGAAGGGAAAGAGACACATGTACCCCAATGTTCATCGCAGCACTGTTTATAATAGCCAGGACATGGAAGCAACCTAGATGTCCATCAGCAGATGAATGGATAAGAAAGCAGTGATACATATACACAATGGAGTATTACTCAGCCATTAAAAAGAATACATGTGAATCTGTTCTAATGAGGTGGATGAAACTGGAGCCTATTATACAGAGTGAAGTAAGCCAGAAAGAAAAACACCAATACAGTATATTAATGCATATATATGGAATTTAGAAAGATGGTAACAATAACCCTGTATATGAGACAGCAAAAGAGACACTGATGTATAGTGCATATATATGGATTTTAGAAAGATGGTAACAATAACCCTGTACATGAGACAGCAAAAGAGACACTGATGTATAGAACAGTCTTTTGGACTCTGTGGGAAAGGGAGAGGGTGGGATGATTTGGGAGAATGGCATTGAAATACGTATAATATCATATATGGAACGAGTCGCCAGTCCAGGTTCGATGCACGATACTGGATGCTTGGGGCTGGTGCACTGGGACGACCCAGAGGGATGGTATGGGGAGGGAGGAGGGAGGAGGGATCAGGATGGGGAACACATGTATACCTGTGGTGGATTCATTTCGATATTTGGCAAAAGCAATACAATATTGTAAAGTTTAAAAATAAAATAAAATTTAAAAATAATAATAAAAGTAATCTAATAGTAAAGGATTAAAAAAAAAAGTGTTAACTCAAATAAACCTCAAGTTGCACTTTGTGGAGTGTTGGTCATTTTTTAAACTACGAACATACACATATATATTTTAAAGACTCCTTTTAACAATATAACAATTTGGAATACAATTCTTAAAAAATGTCAAAAGTATTTGTTTTCATACTTGTTGACATAAACACTGGCAGGTGAAATACACTGTCCTCTATATTCTACGGAATACCTGTTTGTACTAACTGCCAAATATTCCTGCTAAGTTGCAATCTGGTGAGGCTTCATCAGACAGTTCTGTTCAGTTCATCGCTCAGTCATGTCCAACTCTTTGAGACCCCATGAACTGCAGAACACCAGGCCTCCCTGTTCATCAACTCCCAGGTTCACCCAAACCCATATCTATTGAGTCAGTGATCCCATCCAACTATCTCATCCTTTGTTGTCCCCTTCTCCTCCTGACCTCAATTATTCCCAGGATCAGAGTCTTTTCAAAAAGTCAGGTCTCCGCATCAGGTGGCCAAAGAATTGGAGCTTCAGCTTCAACATCAGTCCTTCCAATGAACTCCTAGGACTAATATCTTTTAGGATGGATTGGTTGGATATCCTTGCAGTCCAAGGGACTCTGAAGAATCTTCTCCAACACCACCAACAATATTTCAGCGCTCAGCTTTCTTTATAGTCCAACTCTCACATCCATACATGACTACTGGAAAAACCATAGCTTTTACTAGAAGGACCTTCGTTGAGAAACTAACGTCTTTGCTTTTTAATATGCTGTTTAAGTTGGTCATAATTTTCCTTACAAGAAGTAAGTGCCTTTTAATTTCATGGCTACAATCACCAAGGCAATGGCAACCCACTCCAGTACTCTTGCCTGGAAAATCCCATGGACGGAGGAGCCTGGTGGGCTGCAGTCCATGGAGTCGCGAAGAGTCGGACACGACTGAGGGACTTTACTTTCACTTTTCACTTTTGTGCATGGAGAAGGAAATGGCAACCCACTCCAGCGTTCTTGCCTGGAGAATCCCAGGGATGGGGCAGCCTGGTGGGCTGCTGTCTATGGGGTCGCACAGAGTCGGACACGACTGAAGCGACTTAGCAGCAGTAGCAGCAGCAAAATAAAGTCAGCCACTGTTTGCACTGTTTCCCCATTTAAATACCATGAAATGATGGGACAAGATGCTATCATCTTCATTTTCTGAATGTTGAGCTTTAAGCCATCTTTTTGACTCTCCTCTTTCACTTTCATCAAGACGCTCTTTAGTTCTTCTTCACTTTTGCCATAAAGGTGGTGTTATCTATGTATCTTAGGTTATTGATATTTCTCCCGGCAATCTTGATTCCAGCTCGTGCTTCCTCCAGCCCAGCGTTCCTCATGATGTACTCTGCATATAAGTTAAATAAGCAGGGTGACAATAGACAGCCTTGATGTATTCCTTTTCCTATGTGGAACCAGTCTATTGTTCTATGCCCAGTTCTAACCGTCGCTTCCTGACCTGCATACAGGTTTCTCAAGAGGCAGGTCAGATGGCCTGATATTCCCATCACTTTCAGAATTTTCCACAGTTTTTTGTGATCCACACAGTCAAAGGCTTTGGCATAGTCAATAAAGCAGAAATAGATGTTTTTCTGGAACTCTCTTGCTTTTCTGATGACCCAGCAAATGCTGGCAATTTGATCTCTGCTTCCTCTGCCTTTTCTAAAACCAGCTTAAACATCTGGAAGTTCATGGTTCACGTATTGCTGAAGCCTGGCTTGGAGAATTTTGAGCATTATTTTACCAGCGTGTGAGATGAGTGCAATTGTGTGGTAGTTTAAGGATTCTTTGGCATTGCCTTTCTTTGGGATTGGAATGAAAACTGACCTTTTCCAGTCCTGTGACCACTGCTGAGATTGTCAAATTTGTGGACATATTGAGTGCAACACTTTCATAGCATCATCTTTTAGGATTTGAAATAGCTCAACTCGAATTCCATCTCCTCCACTAGCTTTGTTCATAGTGATGCTTTCTAAGGCCCACTTGATTTCCATTCCAGGATGTCTGCCTTTAGGTGAGTGATCGCACCATTGTGATTATCTGGGTCATGAGATCTTTTTTGTACAGTTCTTCTGTGTATTCTTGCCACCTCTTCTTAATATCTTCTTCTTCAGTTAGGTCCATACCATTTCTGTGTTTTATCAAGCCCATCTTTGCATAAAATGTTCCCTTGGTATCTCTAATTTTCTTGAAGAGACCTCTCGTCTTTCCCATTCTGTTGTTTTCCTCTATTTCTTTGCACTGATCATGAGGAAGGCTTTCTTATCTCTCCTTGCTATTCTTGGGAACTCAGTATTCAGATGCTTATATCTTTCCTTTTTTCCTTTGCTTTTAGCTTCTCTTCTTTTGATAGCTATTTGTAAGGACTCCTCAGGCAGTCATTTTGCCTATTTGCATTTCTTTATCTTTGGGATGGTCTTGATCCCTCTCTCCTGTAGAATGTCATGAACCTCCATCCAAGTTCATCAGGCACCTTGTGTATCATATCTAGCCCCTTATATATATTTCTCACTTCCACAGTGTAATCATACAGGATATGATTTATGTCACACCTGAATGGTCTAGAGGTTTTCCCCACTTTCTTCATTTTAGGTCTGAATTTGGCAGTAAGGAATCCCTTAGAAGAAATGTAGTATTCATCACAGTCAACAAAAGAGTCCAAAATGCAGTACTTGTTTGCAATCTCAAAAACGACAGAATGATCTGTTTGTTTCCAAGGCAACCCAATCATATCATGTTAATCCTAGTCTACGTCCCGACCAGTAACACTGAAGAATCTGAAGTTGAACGGTTGTATGAAGACCTACAAGATCTTTTAGAACTAACACCCCAAACAGATGTCCTTTTCATCGAAGGGGATTGGAATGCAAAAGTAGGAAGTCAAGAAACACCTGAAGTAACAGGCAAATTTGGCCTTGGAGTACAGAATGAAACAGGGCATAGGCTAATAGAGTTTTGCCAAGAGATGGCCCTGGTCATAGCAAACATGCTCTTCCAACAAAACAAGAGGACTCTACACATGATATCACGAGATGGCCAACACCAAAATCAGATTGACTATATTCTTTGCAGCCAAAGATTGAGAAGTTGTATACACTCAGCAAAACAAGACTGGGAGCTGACTGTGGCTCAGATCATGGACTCCTCATTGCCAAGTTCAGACTTAAATTGAAGGTAGTGGAAAAAACCACTAGACCATTTAGGTATGACCTAAATCAAACCCCTTATGATTATACAGTGGAAGTGAGAAATAGACATAAGGGACTAGATCTGATAGACAGATGAGCTACGGACAGAGATTCATGACACTGCATAGGAGACAGGGATCAAGACCATCCTCAAGAAAAAGAAATGCAAAAAAATAAAATGGCTTTCTGAGGAGGGCTTACAAATAGCTTTGAAAAGAAGAGAAGCAAAAAGGAAAGGAGAAAAGGAAAGATGTACTCATTTGAATGCAGAGTTCCAAAGAATAGCAAGCAGAGATAAGAAAGCCTTCCTCAGCGATCAGTGCAAAGAAATAGAGGAAAACAATAGGATGGAAGAGACTAGAGGTCTTCAAAAAAATTAGAGCTACCAAGGGAACATTTCATGCAAAGATGGGCTAAGTAAAGCACAGAAATGGTATGGACCTAACAGAAGCAGAAGATATTAAGAAGAGGTGGCAAGAATACACAGAACTGTACAAAAAAGATCTTCATGACCCAGATAATCATGATGGTGTGATCACTCACCTAGAGCCAGACATCCTGGAATGTAAAGTCAAGTGGGCCTCAGGAAGTATAACTATGAAGAAAACTAGTGGAAGTGATGGAATTCTATTTGAGCTATTTCATATCCTAAAAGATGATGCTGTGAAAGTGCTACGCTCAATATGTCAGCAAGTTTGGCAACCTCAGCAGTGGTCACAGGACTGGAAAAGGTCAGTTTTCATTCCAATCCCAAAGAAAGGCAATGCCAAAGAATCCTTAAACTACCACACAATTGCACTCATCTCACACACTGGTAAAATAATGCTCAAAATTCTCCAAGCCAGGCTTCAGCAATACGTGAACCATGAACTTCCAGATGTTTAAGCTGGTTTTAGAAAAGGCAGAGGAAGCAGAGATCAAATTGCCAACATTTGCTGGGTCATCAGAAAAGCAAGAGAGTTCCAGAAAAACATCTATTTCTGCTTTATTGACTATGCCAAAGCCTTTGACTGTGTGGATCACAAAAAACTGTGGAAAATTCTGAAAGTGATGGGAATACCAGACCATCTGACCTGCCTCTTGAGAAACCTGTATGCAGGTCAGGAAGCAACGGTTAGAACTCGACATAGAACAACAGACTGGTTCCACATAGCAAAAGGAGTACATCAAGGCTGTCTATTGTCACCCTGCTTATTTAACTTATATGCAGAGTACATCATGAGGAACGCTGGGCTGGAGGAAGCACGAGCTGGAATCAAGATTGCTGGAAGAAATATCAATAACCTCAATTATGCAGATGACATCACCCTTATGGCAAAAGTGAAGAAGAACTAAAGAGCCTCTTGATGAAAGTGAAAGAGGAGAGTGAAAATGTTGGCTTAAAGCACTTTACTTTTTTGGGCTCCAAAATCACTGGAGATGGTGTGTAGCAATGAAATTAAAAGGCACTTACTCCTTGGAAAGAAACTTATGACCAACCTGCTGCTGCTGCTGCTAAGTCACTTCAGTCATTTCTGACTCTGTGTGACCCCATAGATGGCAGCCCAGCAGGCTCCGCCGTCCCTGGGATTCTCCAGGCAATAACACTGGAGTTATTGCCATTTCCTTCTCCATTTCATGAAAGCAAAAAGTGAAAGTGAATTCTCTCAGTCGTGTCTGAGTCTTCGCAACCCCATGGACTGCAGCCAACCAGGCTCCTCCACCCATGATTTTTTCCAGGCAAGAGTACTGGAGTGGGGTTCCATTGCCTTCTCCAACCTAGATAGCATATTAAAAATCAGAGACATTACTTTGTCAACGAAGGTCCATCTAGTCAAGGCTATGGTTTTTCCAGTAGTCATGTGTAGATGTCAGATTGGTCTATAAAGAAAGCTGAGCACCGAAGAATTGATGCTTTTGAAGTGTGGTGTTGGAGAAGACTTTTGAGAGCCCTTGGACTGAAAGGATATCCAACCAGTCCATCCTAAAGGAGATAAGTCCTTGGTGTTCATTAGAAGGACTGATGTTAAACCTGAAACTCCAATATTTTGGCCACCTGATACAAAGAGCTGACTCATTTGAAAAGACCCTGATGTTGGGAAAGATTGAAGGCAGGAGGAGAAGAGGACAACAGAGGATTAAATGGTTAGATGACATCATGGACTCAATGGACATAGTTTGGGTAAATTCTGGGATTTGGTGATGGACAGGGAGCCCTAGAGTGCTGTAGTTCATGGGGTCACAAAGAGTCAGACACGACCGAGCAACTGAACTGAACTGACTGACTTGGCAATAAGGAGTTCATGATATGAGCCAGAGTCAGCTCCTGGTCTTGTTTTCCTGACTATATAGAGCTTCTCCATCTTTGGCTGCAAAGAATGTAGTCAGTCTGATTTTGGTGTTGGCCATCTGGTGATGTCCATGTGTAGAGTCTTCTCTTGTTTTTTTTTTTTTGGAAGAAGGTGTTTGTTATGACCTTGGCATTCTCTTGGCAAAACTCTATTAGCATTTGCCCTGCTTCACTCTGTACTCCAAGGCCAAATTTGCCTGGTACTCCAGGTGCTTCTTTACTTCCTACTTTTGCATTCCAGTCCCCTATAACCAAAAGGACATCTGTTTGGGTGTTAGTTTAAAAGGTCTTTTAGATCTTCACAGAATCTTTCAATTTCAGCTTCTTCTGTGTTACTGGTCAGGACATAGACTTGGATTACCGTGATATTGAATGGCTTGCCTTGGAAACAAACAGAGATCATTCTGTCGTTTTTGAGACTGCATCCAAGTATTGCATTCCCAACTCTTTTGTTGACTATAATGGCTACCCCATGTCTTCTAAGCGATTCCTGCCTACAGTAGTAGATATGATGGTCATCTGAGTTAAATTCACCCATTTCAGTCCATTTTAGTGGAGGTTAATTGCTTGCATTTGTTATTTTTGTATAAAAGAAGCCATAATTTAGTGTTCTGTTAGTGTGTAAGAAATAAGAAGATTCAAACCAATCTATATAATTATGATTCTTTCTCACCTATACGGACACGGACACACACAATATCTCATTATCATAAAGTTACTAATAATGTATTTTCTTGAGCAGTCTCATATCTTAAAATGTGTCCTGAGTCCTTAGAACTACTTGTTTGTTATAAGTAGTCACAACTAAGTCTTTTCCAAGTTAATATTTCTCTAATGATCCCAAGGGAATTATATAAGAGGTAAAATGGCACTTTCAAAAGTATGCTAAAAGTAAAAATGCTAAAACTAGTGTATCAAATGAGACTACTGATCCATCTAAGCCAGTGTTCTATATCTTATAGTCACTAAATATATTTTAACTGCTTTATGAGCTGTAAGCTAAATGATCTTCCATGTGTATTTGCTGTGGTAATCCCTATGTCTCACAAGGCAGGACTAATGGGTATTAATGACATTCATATGTCCAGAATGGATGCCAAATGCATTTTTTCAATAAGGAATTTTAGGTTAAGAATCTTTCTCTGCCTAATAACATTTAATTTTGTACAATAAGAACCCATTTCCAGCCAGCAATATTGTGTGTGTGTGCTTGGTTGCTCAGTTGTGTCTGACTATTTGCAGCTGCATGGACTGTAGCCCATCAAGCTTCTCTGCCTCATGGACTTTTCCAGGAAAGAATATTAGAGTCAATTTCCATTTACTATTCCAGGGGATCTTCCCAACCCAATGATCAAATATGCAGCTCTTTCATCTCCTATATGGGCAGGCATATTTTTTTACCACTATCCCCACCTGGGAAGACATATTTGTATAGTTAAGCATGATACTGGATGCTTGGGGCTAGTGCCCTGGGACGACCCAGAGGGATGGTATGGGGAGGGAGGAGGGAGGAGGGTTCAGGATGGGGAACACATGTATACCTGTGGTGGATTCATTTTGATATTTGGCAAAACTAATACAATTATGTAAAGTTTAAAAATAAAATAAAATTAATTTAAAAAAAAGAACCCATTTCTAGCCAGTAATTTTTTAAATTTAAATTTATTTATTTTAATTGGAGGCTAATTACTTTACAATATTGTATTGGTTTTTCCATACATCAACATGAATCTGCCACGGGTGTACAAAATGTTACGCTCAAGTGGTTTTCTTTACATCCTTCTTTCAAATTACCACTATTCATTAAATATTTATAAGTTTCACTGGTAGAATTTTACTACCATAATTTTATTTGTTAAAAATCTATTATATTCAGTTTAGTTTAGTCTCTCAGTCGTGTCTGCCTCTTTTCAACCCCATGAATTGCAGTACGCCAGGCCTCCCTGTCCATCAACAACTCCCGGAGTTTACTCAAACTCACGTTCATCGAGTGGGTGATGCCATCCAGCCATCTCATCCTCTGTCGTCCTCTTCTCCTCCTGCCCCCAATCCCTCCCAGCATCAGAGTCTTTTCCAATGAGTCAACTCTTCCCATGAGGTGGCCAAAGTACTGGAGTTTCAGCTTTAGCATCATTCCTTCCAAAAAACACCCGGGACTGATCTCCTTTAGAATGGACTTGTTGGATCTCCTTGCAGTCCAAGGGACTCTCAAGAGTCTTCTTCAACACCACAGTTCAAAAACATCAATTCTTCAGCGCTCAGCTGTCTTCACAGTCCAACTTTCACATCCATACATGACTACTGGAAAAAACATAGCCTTGACTAGATGGACCTTTATTGGCAAAGTAATGTCTCTGCTTTTGAATATGCTATCTAGGTTGGTCATAACTTTGCTTCCAAGGAGTAAGTGTCTTTTAATTTCATGGCTGCAGTCACCATCTGTAGTGATTTCGGAGCCCAAACAAAGTCTGACACTTTTTCCCCATCTATTTGCCATGAAGTGGTGGGACCAGATGCCATGATCTTCGTTTTCTGAATGTTGAGCTTTAAGCCAACTTTTTCACTCTCCTCTTTCACTTTCATCAAGAGGCTTTTTAGTTCCTCTTCACTTTCTGCCATAAGGGTGGTGTCATCTGCATATCTGAGGTTATTGATATTTCTCCCGGCAATCTTGATTCCTGCTTGTGCTTCTTCCAGCCCAGTACTGTCATGATATACTCTGCATATAAGTTAAATAAACAGGGTGACAATATACAGCCTTGACGTACTCCTTTAGTTTGTATTTATGCATTGAATATTTCTTTTTGAAGACTTTCATGCTATTTTTCCTGGTAGTTTCATTCCAACAAAATGTGCATTTTCTCTGCACATTGAAAATGAGCAATGTTTGAGCATGATTGAATAAAAAATGAGCTAGAAAATAATATTTTTAAGAGTTACTTTAAATAAAAAAGGTGAAAACTGCAAGAATGAATAAATAGGTAGATGATTGATAGACAATTAGATGATAAACAGATAAATGATAGATGAGATGGATAATAGGTAGATAGAAGTGAAGCTGCTAAGTCATGTGCGATTCTTTGCAATCCCATGGACTGTAGCCTACCAGACTCCTCCATCCATGGCAAGAGTACTGGAGTGGGTTACCATTTCCTGCTACAGGGGATATTCCCGATCCGGGGATCAAACTCCGGTCTCCCACATTGCATGCAGACGCTTTACCCTTTGCGCCACCAGGGAAGTCCTGGTGGAAGATAAATGATAGATGAAAAAAGGGAGGGAGGAAAAGAGAAAGGAAGGAAGGAAGAAAATGAAATTCACCATAAAATTAAATTTAATGTACTGAGATAATTGGTAATGAAATATTGGAATGATTTTTGTTGTTGTTGTTTCTACTTTACTACATTACCAAGTAAGAAACCATCAGCATTTTTATAAGTTGTAACAAAATGAATGTAATAAAAATCCTACTTTTAGATATTAGTGCAAAAATTACAAAAACAGGTCATATATATATGACTTACACAGATAAATTTAATTTAAAATGGTGCACTGAGACAACCCAGATGGATGGTATGGGGAGGGAGAAGGGAGGGGTTTTCAGGATGGGGAACACGTGTATGTATGGCAAAACAAATACAATATTGTAAAGTAATGAACCTCCAATTAAAATAAATATATTTATATTTAAAAAAATAAAAATAAATAAAATGAACTTTTTTAATTTAAAATAAATAACTTTAATTTAAAATAAACTTTAAAAAAACTTTTAAAAGTGACTAATATTCTACATTGAAAGGTTAAAAATAAACTAGAAACACTTTATGTTGGCATGTATAAAAAATTAATTATCAACTTAGATGGCATATGACAACTTATGTTCATATGAAGCTCTTAACCAAAGGACTTTTTAGGTTGTTTTTTTTTTTAAGAAATAGGATGAATCTGGGGTCTGGACATCCAAATGTTGAAACTGATCTGTTAAGAAGCATTATGTGACCATGACAATGAAATAAACCCATCTGAACCTCAGTTTTCTAATTTAACAAATGAAGTTATTGAAGCAGATGACTCTCAGGGTTTTATCAACATCTAAAGTCCCAATAAGTAGTCATTCTCAATATTCTGTGCTTTTTATCTAATGGTTGCAGCCTTATATGTTCATGAAAATACCTCAAAAATGTAGCAAAGATCTACACAGTACTAAGAAAACTAATGGGTTTCAGAGACAGCTACAATATTTCCGCCTGTAGGAACTGTATACTTTGACTAAAACAAAGGTTCAATCTAATGAAATAATGTTAGTACTCGTGCAGTGATAAAACCTGATGATGTTACACTTGCTGAGAGAATGATGGATGTGACACATTATTATAATATTCATTTCGATGTTAAATTTTCAGTTTAAGTCTTTAAATCAGGTCAGAAACAATTTATGCACACCCATATTTTTCTATTCTGTCAGTCATTATCTCTCCATTTTAGTGTGTGGTATCGAGCATTTGCCTGAGTTTCTAAAAGAAACTAATTAATCATGAAATCGGTTTTTGCCACGTTTTCAGGTGTAAATTCATTTATGCCATATCAACTTGAAAGCAAATGACTATACCTGACTGAAAAATGAACTGCGCTTTATCTCACTGAGTATTATGCAATAAGAATCATTCTCTGAAACAGCAAAGATTCCTTCAAACATATGTTCATGATTGAAATTGGGTTCTGTTTAGCATGGAAACTGTAAATGATATATTAGTGCTCCTTTGTTCTTAAAATAACCCAATTCTAATATTTAGGATTAAGGAATATTTAATTTCAGAAGACTATGCTTTTATTAAAGTATAGTGATTCTAGCGGTAAAGAACCCACTTGCCAAGGCAGGAGATGTAAGAGATGCTGGTTTGATCCCTGGGTCAGGAAGATCCCCTGGAGGAGGGTTGGCAACTCACTCCACTATTCTTGCCTGGAGAATCCCATGGACAGAGGAGCCTGGGGGCGGCCTACAGTCCATAGCATCACAAAGAGTCGGACACAATAACCGACTTAGCACACATGCATGCACATGGTTCTGATATAATTTTGATTTTAGTTTCTCAACTTTTGCTTGTTTTTTCTTTTTTAGGGAAGAATATCTGTCTTGCATTCTAAATATAAATGTATAAATAGAATTGTGCAAATTATTTCCCATTAGAAGGTATAGCTGTATTCACCTTGCATCTGTGTTTCTGAAGCCAGAAAAGAAGGGGGTAGTCATCTTTATTCCTTTCCATTAGCTATGGGAAGAGGCATGGATCTCAAGATGAAGGAATCACATCAGTTCATTAGCCCAGGGATTACAGAGAAATTGTTAACTTTGTAGACTCAGTCTTACCCTCTTCCTCTGCTCACTTCTCAAAAAATGAGAATTTTCTTTAGGTATTATTGGCTTAAAATCACAATTTTTGCCTTTTACTCTTCTAAATTAATCACTTAGACCCATCATAGTAAATTTAGTAAATATGAATTTTTTGACAAAAAGAAAGAGAAAGGTAAAAATCAACAGCATGCTTAATAGCCAAAATTGGTTATTGTTACCCTTTTTAAAAAATGCCTTATCACTATTTTCCATGACTTACTCTGGAAAGTTATTTGTACATTTAGAAGGCTACTATTATTCTGTAGGGGATGTTTTATACACTATTATAATTTACTACAAATATACCCCAACTCCTTAGAACACTTCATGAGATAGTTTTTATGGCTATTTTTATGGCTGGTTTTTATAACTATTCCATAAGTTATAGTTAAATATATATTTATATATTTCTGTCACATTTTTAGATATTTAGGAAGTTTGATTTAGTCACTATTAAAATTATAATATCTCTGAATAATCTTTTAGATTACTTTGTATATAGTATGATTGCATCCAAGAACACATGTATTTGATTATTTTGATATGTATTTGCATTTACACTTAGAACATATTACACTTAGAAAAAGTGGAAGATGAAAAAAAAAAGGCAAAAAAAAAGAAAAACACAGTTTGTGGCATGTTAGGCTGAAAGATTCTTTCAAAGATAGCTCTGAGCAGCTGTTAACCATAGTAATTGCTATGTGAAACAGTACAGTACCAGTTTCTTTTAGATGTGCAACCCATAACACTTTACTCTTCTCCTGGAATATTGTAAGGTGAAAAGGAGATTTTTGAAGACCTGATAGAAGTACAAAAATAACATCTAACAGCAAAGTGGGAAAAAGAAGTTTAAAGAGAGTTTTCAAATAAAATAAAAGTTCAAATAATCTTAACCTTATAACGAGATCAGAAGATATTTCAAGTTGGATTATATCATACAATCTTAAGCAAATAAACCAAAGTAAGATTTTATAATTAAACTGGTTCTGTTTTAATTAAACAAATCATATGAATAAAGAGAAGCATGAAATGTTTCTATTTTTTTGAGAGTGCAAATTTTTATCTAAGCAGGTGCAGTGAAATTCATTCCTATAGAAAGGGTGATGGAATGATGTTCCCTGACTCTGAGCAAGAACAATAATTCACTTTTATCAGAGAATACTAAGATTAATGGTAGCAGCAGAAGAGATGTGATAAACAGTAAGGCAACTTTTCTTTTTGATTTTTATCAAAAACTATCTTTGTCTTTTTTTCTTCCATACCTTTCTGAAGTCTTAATTTCATTTTGTTGTATTACTATATATGTAATAATCATGTACACATAACTTAAAATACAGTTTAAATTATAGTGACAATACATCTAATCTTTCAAAAATATTTTCATGTGTAATATTCTATTATATATCACTATTTAAATCTTCTACTATAGTTCATATTTGTTTGCTTATTATTTCAAAAGCTGTAATGAACATCACATTTTTTATCATATCTAGGATCATGGTCTCCAGCTTGACTTCCAGATGTGAAATTATTCCACTAAGAGGTGTAAATTTTTTAAAAAGTACATATTGGTAGATTACTTTTCAGAAAAGAAAGTGAAGATGCACTAAACCTGACATCAATCTAACATTTAGTTATATCATAAAGGTCTCCCTTAGGAAGTTTTTCTACTTATCTAGATAAGTGTTAATAATCCAGATCATCTATTGACTATGATGAGCTTTATCCAATTATTATCTCCTCCCTAGACTGTCCCATCTTAAAAATATTGGTTTATTAGTGAATTGGTTTATTAGTGACACTAGAAAGAAAAAAAGAAAATGGCACTTATGATACACATTTACCAATCTGTAATCTTCACAAGAGACCTACAAGTTGTTAAAGCCATATCTATTGTGCAGAACATATAAGTCATGGTCAATGAGATTAAATAAACTATGCAAAATAGCAACATTATCAGATGTTAAAGCGGGGATTTGTACCCAGCTATTTCTGAAGATTTAGTTGATTTTCTATTACACTGACTATCTTTTCCTCAAGGACCAGCTTCATGAAAAGTCTTACAAATGTCCCTCTCCATTTCTTCAATCTCTCTTTTGTCTTAGATGAGTAAAAACAATTTTCACATATTGTTATTTTTAGACCTAAGTGTGATTCTGAATCTTGTGCTTAGAATTTAAAACTTAACTTCATAACTTAATAGCTCTGTGAAACTTAGACTCTTCTGAACTTAGTTGTGCTAAGTTTATCTAAAATTTGTTGTGATAATAATACATCTAATTCACTAGGGTTGTCTTGAGAATTAAACTGTTAATATATACTGTGTGTTAGGACTAACACCTAACACACTGTATATTGAAGAAAGGTTTAAGGCAGAGGGAGAAGAGAGTGACAGTGGACTAGATGGTTAGATGGCATCACCAACTCAATGGACATGAGTTTAAGCAAGCTCTGTGAGATGGTGAAGGACAGGGAGGCCTGGCGTGTTGCAGCCTATAGGGTCACAAAGAGTTGGACATGACTAAGAGGCTGAACAACAACAAGAACTAATAGCAATTTTATAAGTGCTACTGTGGTGTTGGAGAAGACTCTTGAGAGTCCCTTGGACTGCAAAGAGATCCAATCAGTTCATTCTGAAGGAGATCAGCCCTGGGATTTCTTTGGAAGGAATGATTCCAGCTAAAGCTGAAACTCCAGTACTTTGGCCACTTCATGCGAAGAGTTGACTCACTGGAAAAGACTCTGATGCTGGGAGGGATTGGGGGCAAGAGGAGAAGGGGACGACAGAGGATGAGATGGCTGGATGGCATCGCCAACTCGATGGACGTGAGTTTGAGTGAACTCGGGAGTTGGTGATGGACAGGGAGGCCTGGCATGCTGCGATTCATGGGGTCGCAAAGAGTCAGACACGACTCAGTGACTGATCTGATCTGATCATAATAACCATGAATTTTTAATGGCTTTGGTTGCAATATTTTAAACCTACTCTTCAACTTCAAACACTTTTAGTGTCTTTAATATCTACAGAGTAAACAAAATCAAATTTTTATCCTACACTTTTATGGGGAATCCAATACTAAGTTGAAAAAGTCAGTAATAATTTAATCTTTAAGAAAAGTGGAAAACACTATGCCTAGGTATGCCTCTTGTTTAGTTTCTCCCATTTTTAGGACTGAGATTTGGTCAAATGAATAGCCAGCTTGAGGAAAACTAAGCTCTAGTCTTTAAAAACATCAGGAATGTCAGGAAAAGTTCAAAGTGTAGAACACCTGAGATTTTGCTATTTTTGAGGATATCAAATAAACTTCAAATAAAGATTTGAAGTTATATAAAAAAGATCAAGTTCGGTTCACTTAGTCATGTCCGACTCTTTGTGACCCCATGGATTGCAGCACATCATGCCTCCCTGTCCATCACAAACTCCCAGAGTTTACTCAAACTCATGTCCATTGATGCCATCCAACCATCTCATCCTCTGTCATCCCTTTCTCCTCCTGCTTTCAATCTTTCCCATCACCAGGATCTTTTCCAATGAGTAAATTCTTCACATCAGGTGGCCAAAGTATTGGAATTTCAGCCTCAGCCTCAGCCTCAGTCCTTCCATTGAACGGTCAGGACTGATCTCCTTTAGGATGGACTGGTTGGAACTCCTTGCTGTCCAAGGGACTCTCAAGAGTCTTCTCCAACACCACAGTTCAAAAGCATCAATTCTTCAGTGCTCAGCTTTCTTTATAGTCCAACTCTCACATTCATACATGACTACTGGAAAAACCATAGTTTTGACTAGACAGACCTTTGTTGGCAAAGTAATGTCTCTGCTTTTTAATATGGTGTCTAGATTGATGATAACTTTTCTTCCAAGGAGTAAGCATCTTTTAATTTCATGGCTGCAGTCACCATCTGCAGTGATTTTGAAGCCCCCCAAAATAAAGTCTGTCACTCTTTCCACTGTTTCCCCATTTATTTTCTGGGAAGTGATAGAATCACATGCCACAATTTTAGATTTCTGAATGTTGAGTTTTAAGCCAACTTTTTCACTCTCCTCTTTCAATTGCAAGAGACTTTTTAGTTCTATTTCACTTTCTGCCATAAGGGTGGTGTCATCTGCATATCTGAGGTTATTGGTATTTCTCCTGACAATCTTGATTCCAGCTTGTGCTTCATCCAGCCAGCATTTCTCATGATGTACTCTGCATATAAGTTAAATAAGCAAGGTCACTATATGCAGCCTTGATGTACTCCTTTTCCTATTTGGAACCAGTCTGTTGTTCCATGTCCAGTTCTAACTGTTGCTTCTTGACCTGCATACAGATTTCTCAGGAGGCAGATCAGGTGGTCTGGTATTCTCATCTCTTGAAGAATTTTCCACAGTTTGTGATCCACACCGGCAAAGGCTTTGCATAGTCAATAAAGCAGAAGTAGATGTTTTTCTGGAACTCTTTTTCTTTCTTGATGATCCACCATATGTTGACAATTTGATCTCTGTTTCCTCTGCCTTTTCTAAGTCCAACTTGAACATCTGGAAGTTCACGGTTCACATACTTTTGAAGCCTGGCTTGGAGTATAAAAGATTCATTAGTCAAAGACATTGAGCAGCTTCAAGGTAAGAGTTATCTATTAAAATAGAAGCAATGATAAAATATGTAAAGTCTAAAAGACAGTTCTAGAAATGACTAATACAGAATCAACATTGCAAACATCTGCACCAGTCATATGAAAGAACTTTAAGATGGAAAATGTAATTGTTGGAACCGAACTATATGTCATTTAGCCAAGGAAAAGGTAATTGCAACCCACTCCAGTACTCTTGCCTGGAAAATCCCATGGGCGGAGGAGCCTGGTAGGCTGCAGTCCATGGGGCCGATAAGAGTCGGACACAACTGAACGACTTCCCTTTCACTTTTCACTTTCATGCACTGGAGAAGGAAATGGCAACCCACTGCAGTGTTCTTGCCTGGAGAATCCCAGGGACAGGGGAGCCTGGTGGGCTGCCATCTATGGGGTCGCACAGAGTTGGACATGACTGAAGTGACTTAGCAGCAGCAGCGGCAGCAGCAGATGTTATGTGAGAAAGAAAACTATTATAACTAAAATCATATATATTACTTGCATAATTAAGCATAAGGAACCACAAATTAAGGAGGACCAAAAATGAAGTTGAAACTGGAAGACAAGTACCTTAGTATCTCAGAGGCTGAAGTCACAATGCAGAACTTAGAGTCCTAAATTTTAACCAGACAGAGAAGGAAAAGGAAAAACCACTGTGTGATTAAAAACCATGGGGTGCTCACCTAATGCTAGAACACTCAAGTGCAACCCTCTTATCAAAGGGAAAATTGCTTAATAAAACAAATTTTAAAACCCTACTTTTCAGCAACTGCTTACAAAGAAGGAATTCTCTCTTGAACCACATAGAAAGTGGATGAAACTGTACATCCTGAACATTTGATACAAAAATACCCTCTATAAGTTTTGCATATACACTAACATGTGTAAATAAATAGCCAATGGAAATTTGCTGTATGATACAGGGAACTCAAACAGGGGTTCTGTAATAACCTAGAGGGGTGGGAATTGGCAGGAGGCGGGAGGGAGGCTCAAGAAGGAAGAGACATAGGTACACCTGTGAATAATTCATGTCGATGTATGACAGAAATGAAACCAATATTGTAAAGCAATCATCAATTAAAAATAAATACTAAAAATATGTGAAAAAATAGCAAAACTAAAATATTTCCACAATGGAAATAATTGCAAGAAACTTTTGGAAGAATAGACTCCAATGTAGACACTCAGAATTCCTGCCCAGTAATATCCACACAATATAAGTTCGTATTAAATACAATGGCCAATTTGCATATGGAAGGCTGTTCAAATAATAAAATAGAGGTGGAGTAAAACAAAAGATAAGGAAGAAAATTTTCTTAATTGAAAGTGCATTTTAGATTTTAAAGGATAGTCATTATTCATGCCTATATATTTTTTTTTCTATTTTTTTCCTCTAATTTTATTTTATTTTTAAACTTTACATAATTGTATTAGTTTTGCCAAATATCAAAATGAATCCGCCACAGGTATACATGTGTTCCCCATCCCGAACCCTCTTCCCTCCTCCCTCCAAATACCATCCCTCTGGGCCTTCCCAGTGCACCAGCCCCAAGCATCCAGCATCATGCATCGAACCTGGACTGGCAACTCGTTTCCTACATGATATTTTACATGTTTCATTGCCATTCTCCCAAATCTTCCCACCCTCTCCCTCTCCCACAGAGTCCATAAGACTGTTCCATACATCAGTGTCTCTTTTGCTGTCTCGTAAACAGGGTTACTGTACCATCTTTCTAAATTCCATATATATGCGTTAGTATACTGTATTTATGTTTTTCCTTCTGGCTTACTTCACTCTGTATAATAGGCTCCAGTTTCATCCACCTCATTAGAACTGATTCAAATGTATTCTTTTTAATGGCTGAATAATATTCCATTGTGTATATGTACCACAGCTTTCTTATCCATTCATCTGCTGATGGACATCTAGGTTGCTTCCATGCCTATATATTTTTAACTGGAGGATAATTGCTTTACAGTGTTGTGTGGTTTTTGCCATACAACAATAGGAATCAGTCATAAGTATACGTATATTCACTTCCACTTTAGCTCTCCTTCCCACTTTCCCCATCTCATCCCCCTAGGACATCACAGAGTACCAGGTTGAGCTCTCTGTGTTTTATAGCAGCTTTCCATTACCTATCAGTTTTACACATGGTTATATATATATATATATATATATATATATATATATATATATATTTCAATGCTACTATCTCAATTCATCCTACATTCTCCTTCCCCCACTGTGTCCACAAGTCCATTCTCTTTCTCTGCGTCTCTATTCCCACTCTGCAAATAGGTTCATCAGTACCATTTTTTTTTCTAGATTCCATATATATGTGTTAATATTCAATATTTGTTTTTTAGTGTTTCTGATTTACTTCAGTCTGTATAAAAGGTTCTAGATTCATCTACATCAATTCAACTGACTCAAATTCAATCCTTTTTATGGTTGAGTCAGCTACAGTCTATGGGGTTGCAAAGAGTTGGACATGACTAAACAACTAACACACAACACACACACAACATTTCTTATAATTGTAATATTGGATATATGTACCACAATATTTTTTACCCATTCATCTGTTGATGGTCTTCTAGGTTGCTTCTGTGTCCTAGCTATTGTAAATGGTGCTGCAATGAATCCAGCTTGGAATCCAGTCACTCTTTGCAGATGACTTGATACTATAAGGAGAAAACCATAAGAATATTACCAAAAAATGACTACAGTCAATCAATACGAATTTAGCAAAATCACAGATTAATACAAGATTGATACACAGAAATCCCTTACATTCCTATACACTACCAATGAAAAATCAGAAAGAAATTTAGGAAATAATCCTTTTACTGCAGCAACAAAAATATTAAAATACTTAGGAATAAACCTACCTAAAGAGACAAAAGACCTATATGCAGAAAACATAAGACATTGATGAAAGAAATCAAAGATGACACAAACAGATGGAGAGATATATCACATACTTAGGAGTGGAAGAATCAGTATTGTGAGGATGTCTATGCTGCCTAAAACAATCTACAGATTCAGTGCAACTTCTATCAAATTACCAGTGGCATTTTTCACACAACTAGAACAAAATATTTACATTTTGTATGGAAACACAAAAGATCCCAAATAGCAACATAAATCTTGAGAAAGAAAAGTGGAGCTGTAGGAATGCCTATGTATTTTTAATGAGAGATTCCATACCAGAAATACAATTCCAGTAAAATCACTTCACAAAATGTAATATACCTTGTGAATTCCTTATTGTTGTTGTGGTTCAGTCTCTAAGTCGTGTCCCGACTCTTAGTGACCCCATGGACTGCAGCACGCTGGGCTTCCTTGGCCATCATTGTCTCCTGGAGTTTGCTCAAACTTATGTCCACTGAGTCAGTGATGCCATCCAATCCTCTCATCCTCCCTTGCTGCCTTCTCCCCCTGCCTTCAATCTTTCCCAACATCAAGATCTTTTCCATTGAGTCAGCTCTTCACATCAGGTGGCCAAACTGAATTCCTTACTATTCTGCTATTATGACCACCTACAATGTCAAGGTTTAGCTCAGTAGAGGTCATTTTTATTGAAACTAACATCTTTTCTCATAATAAATGTTGTGTAACAATTCTTGCCTAACTCAAGGATAATATATTATATATATATATATATATGTATCAGTTTAAATATATATTTATAATATATATATACATGCATATGTATCTAATGTTTTATATAATAAAAATTAATTTTAGTAAAATCACATGTAGCTCAATATGTAACTTGCTGGATCACATCAGTAAAATCATAGAGGATATTGAACAAGATGACAGGGTAGAAAGACCTTGAGTTCACTTCCTCTCAGGAGTACACCAAAATCACTACTGTTTGAAGAACATCTATTGATGAAAAAGACCAGAACCTCTAAGAAAATGAACTCCTGCTACTAAAGGCATAAAGAAGGAATCCCAACAAGATGGGTGGGAGAGATGGACTCAAGATAAACTTAAATCTCATATTAACTAGCTGCAATCTCACAACTGAAGAATAAATATATTGAAGATGTTCTGCCACAAGAGTGAGAGTTCTGAGCTCGACATCAGGCTCCCCAGCCCAGGGATCCAACCCACTGGGAATATGAGCTCCTAGCACATTTGGCTTTGAAGACCAGCGAGGCTTAATCTTGGGAGTCACTCAGGACTGAGGGAAACAGAGACTTCATTTTTATAGCATGCACAGAAATCTCACAACCCAGAACAAACAGAATAGTCTGATTGGAGCATGAGCCAAACTTCCCTGCTGGTCTTAGTGAGTCTCCTGGAGAGGCGGGCAGTGATTGCAGCTCACTCTGAGGAAACAGATACTGAAGGCAGCTATTCTTGGAAGCTCCTCCTACTATCTGGGCACTGGAGAAGATGGGTGCCATTGTGGAGTCCTCCCTCTGGCACATTAGAGCCAAACCTGGCCCCACTCAATAGCTTGTTGTTGGACAGTGCAGAGTGGAGACACTTCATATCAGACAACTAACTGGGTAGGAACACATTAATCAGTAGACAGGCTGCCTAAAGTCTTCCTGAGCCCTGGACACTTCTCTGGACACAGCCCTGCCCTCCGGAGGGAAAGGACACAGCTCCAACACTTATGGGCAGGCCCTGGTCCTGCCCTCCAAGCAGTCTGCTCTAGCCTCTGATCAACCCCACCCACCAAGGGCACACATCAGAAGCAAGAAAACCACAGTACCCTAACCTTAACCCTAACCCCGCCCCTTCCGGTCTAAGCCCCGCCCCTTCCAGCCTCTCCCTAAAAAAGAGCGTGTCCCCTAACCCTAACCCTAGCTTATGGTCTAATCCCCGGCCCTTTCAGTCTAGGCTCTGCCTCTTCCTGTCCAGTGCCCCGCCCCTTTCTGTCTAACCCACCTTGTCCACAGCTGGCCAGACCCTGCCCTGGCTCCAGCTAGCAAGTAGATGCAAAGTTCAGGACAGCCTGGACCCCATACGCACCTTTGGAAGGAACCACCACTTCCCCATCAGCAATTTGACTTTAACTCTGGGATTGTTGGGCCCTGCAGCCAGACTTCAAGACCTGGCTCTGCATGCTAGCAGTCTGGCACTAACCTCAAGATATGGCTTTGTCTACAAGTTGGCAGGCAGTAGCCACAGAGTTTTCTGTACCTTAATTTCATCTACTAGTGAGAAAGCACTAGTCCCAGTGGCCCCAGGCCCCACCAGCTGACAGCCAACCAAGCCTAACTCTGGACTGGTAAGCCTAACAGATTACCCACGTAGTCTGCCAACTAGCATTCTCAAAATATCTGCAAAAAATTGTAGAGGAAGGAATACTTCTTAAATCATTCCATGAGGCCAGGATCACATTAATACCAAAACCAAAGATAACCCCATAGAAGAGAATTATAGGCCAATATCACTGAGGAACATAGATGCAAATATCCTCCACAAAATATTAGTAAACTGAATAAAACAATACATCAAAAGGATCATGCACCATGCCTCAGTGGGATTTTTTTCCAAGGATGCAAAGCTTTTTAAATATCTGCAAATCAATCAAAGTGACTCATTAACAAATTGAAGAATAAAAATCATACTCATCTCAATAGATGCAGAACATTTTTTGACAAAATTTTCCATCCTTTTATGGTAAAACTCCAGAAAGTGGGCATATCTCAACATAATAAAGGCCATATATGACACAAACACAGCCAACATCATACACAGTGGGGAAAAACTGAAAGCATTTCCTCTAAGATAAGGTACAAGACAAAGATGCCCAATTTCACCACTTTTATCCAACATAATATTGTATGCCCTAGCCAAAGCAATCATATAAGAAAAAGAAAACCACAAGGAGATATCACCTCACACTGTTCAGAATGGCTATCATCCAAAAGAACACAAATAATAAATGTTGGTAAGGATGCAGAGAAAAGGGAACACTTGCACACTGTTGAAGAAAATGTAAAATGATGCAGCCATTGTGGAAAATATTATGAAGGTTTCTCACTAAACTAAAAATTAAGCTATCATATAATCCAGCAATTCCACTCCTGGTTATGTGAGTGAGTGAAAGTCACTCAGTTGTGTCCAACTCTTTGCAACCCCAAGGACTATACAGTCCATGGAATTCTCCAGGCCAGAATACTGGAGTGGGTAGCCTTTCCCTTCTCCAGGGAATCTTCCCAACTCCTGAGTATGTATGTATCAAGGAAAAAAAAAAAGATTAAAAAGACACGTACACTCTGAGGTTAATAGCAGCATTATTTACAATTGCCAAGATATGGATGTAGCCTAAATGTTCATCAACAGATGAATAGATAAAGATGTGATACATATATACAATGCAAAACTACTCAGTTATTAAAAAAAAAACAACTTTTCCATTTGCAACAACATGTATGGACTTGGAGGCTGTTACAGTAAGTGAAATAAATCAGAAATAGGAAGACAAGTATTGTTTGATATCACTTACACAGATGATTATTTCAGTGTGTCATCAAATAAATACCTGATAATTTCACTTTCTTTTTACTTTGAATTTTATAGAAAACGAGAATTTGAGAATGTTTGTTGTACTATAGCCTCCTTGCTATTGTACTTAGTTGTGAAACACTCCTTTGATTTGTTAATATGCCAAACACTAAGACATTTTAGACAGAAAAGCACAGCACCAGTTATGTTAATGAAAACTATTAAAAAACAAAGAAGACAGCAGTTATCATTACTCAAGAATTCTTGGCCAAATACCTTTGAAAGTATCTGTCAAATGCCACTAATTAAACTGTAACATTTTCATTGAAGATTGGTATATCTTAACCTCAATCTTTTTAGATGATATAAATAGACAATGCAATATATATTAATCATTCTTTTTCACAAATATTTTCATATAATACAAAAATATCTACCTTTTAAGCTCAGAGTCAGTTTAATTACTTATTTTGAAATATTTTATGTTCACTAAAACATAGTTAAAGCAAAAATCTCCTTGCCTCTCCTTGCCAGTAATATCCATGTAACAAATAATTATTTAATTTTTTAAAAATATCAGCTACAGAGGAATATGTTCATTATTCAAGCAGCAACTTTATAGTTTAGAATCCACTAAAGCTAAAACACACAATTCATTAATTCAGCCAACTAGACAGTTTCCTAGAAGTTGAAAATACAGATGCAAAAACATCATAGTTGGCTCATGCAAGATCGGATTTTATAGTGTAGTAGAAAATAGAGAAATATAAATTAAGATCATCTAAATAAAATGCTTTATTCTTTGTCATGACGAAAGCTACCACTAAAATCATATTGGTATATAAAACAGTTATGAACAGATAACGCAGCACTGGATAATTTTTATAAAAGTTAGAATAAGACACATTTTTATTTTAGAGAGTAAAATAATTAAGTTTTTGTGTTAACACACATGTGTTTATAAACCAGGCTTCCCTGGTGGCTCAGATGGTAAAGAATCTGCCCGCAATGCAGGAGATACAGCTTCAGTCCCTGGGTTGGGAAGATAAGGAATGAATGGAAGAAATGTGATAGTTTAAATAATATATGTATATGTAAATCAATGTTTTTAGAAATATCATAAATATTTAATTTGATATTTTTGATACATCAAATGACTAATCCTTAATTGTCAATTCAATTTACTCATTCATGCAAAGCTATCAATTATGTCCAAAATTTGTTGGACAGTGTACCTTTTGAAGAAATCAAATGTGAAATCAAATGGAAACTTTATAATTGGGGATATGCAAATACTTTTGTAAAGGGAGACAGGAGTGGATATTGAAAGTGGAAAGAAATAAAAGACAGGGTTTTATATCGATCTGATCATGATGAATTATTTGTGTCATTCTGGGAGTTGGAAATTTATCCTGAAGATGCTAACAAGAAATTGAGAAACTTTATTAAGTGGTTGACATGATAAAATTATTATTTTAGAAATATAATTATCAGCCATACAGAGAATAGAGAGGATGAAGGAGAATGAACATTGGGAAACACCCTTTTTCCATGTAGATGATTTTATGAAATGGAGACAAAACATTCAAAACCAGTAAGAGGAAAAGAGGGAGAAATATGTAATAGCACTAGTACAGGAGAATCTAAATTCTGTCCCTATTTTCAGAAATTATAGCTACTGTTTATCAGATTATAAATGTGGCTATTCATTGGTTTTAATTGCCAGGTATATAATTAGATTCCATATATCATATCTAAGATGCTATAACATACTAGATCATGATATTGCAATGTTATTTATGAAAAATAAATAAACTATTAGCTTAATTATTAGATAAGGCCAAGTTATCATTGATTATAGGATGGATTCATTTCATAGTTAAAATGAGAAAAAAGTGCATCTTAAAATTTAAAATGTTTATTATTTCATAATCTGAGTTCAGATCTTTTAAAAAATATTTTGATTTTATAAAACTCATTTGAAAGAACACATATATCAATATTTGGAATTAATAAAAGATGTTACTAGTTTGGGGACAGATCCATGGAATTTCAGATACCAAAATGTTCAGGGTGAGCCTTCCATAAGAGAGCTGGAGTAGAATCCCTCTGCTTGCTCCACATCATGGAGAAGCAGGGGTGGTTCTGCCAATACTACCACCTCTAATATTAAAGGAAATTAAATCCTTAAGTTCTTCCATTTCTCATTTAAAACTTCTTTGTCCCCTTATCTTTCCACTAATTTTGCCCAATCATTTTCTCCTTTGAGGTCACATACTTGTGTTTATGGACACTGGTGTGTTACACAGAGACATTCATACAGCTGTCTCTCAGAAGTGAAAGTGAAATTTCCTCAGTCGTGTCTGACTCTTTGTGACCCCATGAACTACACAGTGCAAAGAATTATCTAGGCCAGAATACTGGAGTGGATAGCCTTTCCTTTATCCAGGAGATCTTCCCAACCCAGGGATCGAAACCAGATCTCCCACAAAATGCCTGTTGAAAAAATAATGAATTATGATTCCTAGAGTTTTCCACTAACTAATGAAGCACATTTAAATTAGTAAACATTCAAATTTAGACGTCTCAAACTTTTCAGGATATCTATGTAAATTTGTGTCTTAGCCATTTCAAATTTTTTGTGGAATACAGTAAAAGTAAAAAGAGATGAAAATAACATCTAAAATATAAACTTCAAATTTTAATAGCTTCTCTCACCTTCCTCATCCTCTTTCCACAAATATCATAAGATAGCAATAAGCGAATACTAGGATTTTCAATAGGATGCAGATACTTGAGGGAAATGATGAGATAATTAGCAAGTGACTTTTGGGGAAACTATTTATAGTTGCCATAAAATTCTCAAACTTTTTATTATAGTGATTTGGCAAAGTAAGGTATTTAGTAGCATAAAAAATAAAAAATTCTGTGAATAAATATCTTATTTCCAGTAATATAATTATTTCCATTATATCTCTTTTAGCTTTAATGCAATAGACATTTACAAAATTATATCTTTAAAATGAGCTATTCAAGGTCTTCAAATCATTCTGATGTTCATAACGATGCCTTTAAAGTTTCTTTCTCTGGTTAGACTATACACTTTCTCCCGGACCACAATTTCCTGCCATTTATCCCAGTATTTATAGTTATCTGTTGAGATTCATGTGTAACTATACGAATTTTGAGAGTGGAAAACATCATTGATTTCATTCTTGAATTTGTGTGAAGACCTAACAGTTTTTATATTAATTTATTTTCATAGTATCTCATTTCAGACTGGATCCCACAATATATTTTACTTTTACTTTGAGCAGCAAAATAGACCATTGATGAAAAAGGATTCATCCAATTACTATGAGCAAAGTAGCTTTAACTTCCTTTAGATATCCGCTAGCAAGATATAAAATGACACTTCCCGGACACATCAGTAGCACAACAGGGCTCTTATTGATTTTCATATCATGTTCTTCAGTGTGAGATGGCTCTCTTGAGGACTTCACTTCCCAGCAGGAAAAAATTGCCTTTTCTACGTTTGAATTCTCAGGTCTATTAATGCATCCCTAGCTGGAGACAGTGTCGTTTTAGTTCTATTTCTTTGTAGCTGATGTGTCTACACCTTGCTATTGTAGTGCCCTAATGGATCCTAGGGTTGTAGGTCAAAGTATGAAAACAAAAAATGAAATTGCTTAGCCTGCGAATCAATAAAAAAGACTCTTAACACTTTTTCTAAGTATAAAATGTTCAACCAATGAAGTGTGATAAGTGCATTCAACTTTGTATCTATACTAAACTATAAATTGAATATTTCTAACTCTCAGTATTTATATACTCAAAATTAAGATAAATGGCTACTATTATTACTGTACAATATCTAGATCAAGAAACCCAACCAAAGTTCATTTGTTGTGTTGACTAAAAGGCTGTATTATAATTTTTCCAAAAGTTACCTCTGAATGACATTGGATGCCCTGCTATAGTCATCTGCCCTAAATGATTTAATTTAAAATTCTGTGGAATAAAAGCACCAATGGGAACGATCCTCATCTTTTAAATTAGCCTCCCTAAAGTCATTTATTTGACATCAAAAAATGACTTTTAACAATCATTATATAATAAAAAGTAAATAGCTGTTTCGGACTAGTTGAGATAAAATATACAGAATAAAAATAGCAGTACAGTAATCCCAATTAAGAATAAAATATTTTTTTCTATCTCTTCAAATTTATTTCTGATATTTGAACCTTTTACAGGTTTTCATAGATTTATTGTCTAGTAATTTATTTTATTATACAACAACCAACTTATATTTAATGATTTACTGTATAACCACTCTATCCCTAGAAATGACCTGCAAATTGTCACCACAAACTATGTCAAAACTTTCCAGAAAATCTATTTTTTAGCCAATTCAAGTTCCATGGTAATCTTTTTTCCTGGAACAGTTTTTAAAAATACAAATTCAACAAATTTTGTATCTGTTTTTTTTCCATTTAACTCTTTTCATTTCTAGCCTATTTTTAAACTAAACTTAATTATTGCCTTAGTCAAAATGATATATACATTTCCTCAGTAGTGTGGAATAAATTTAATTTTCATGATTTTATAAACAATTTGTCTATGGCCCTTTACAGTAATAATCATATGATTCATATTGCCTTTTAATTACCTATATCTTCATTGACTCTCATAACAAACTTCCTTCAAGTTTGTGTAACTTGGTAATAAATATTTTGAAGTTTTTTGTTTGTTTGTTTATTGTGTCAGTGGGTGAAACAACAATTTACTATCACACAGGCCACTCAAAACACTTGAAATATTATAGATGATTTTATAAACTGACATTCCCAAGCAATGGCTATTTTGAAAAGGATAATCTTTTATCAATTGCTAATTATTATTTGATTTTCACAGCTATCTTTAATTGTGGCATTGTAAAACTTGGAGAGATGTATGTGTATATATATATATATATATACACACACACATATATACACACATATATAGGTATTAGATAAAATATTTAAAATATGTTAGCATTCTTAATCTGGCGGGCTTCAGTCCAAGGGGTCACACAGAGTCAGACACGACTGTAGCAACTTAGCACTCATGCACATGCATTCTTAAAAATAGAATCTAAAGGTTCTAGTAAAATTATATAAATGCTTTTACTATTAATGTTTCAGCCAAAATATGAGGGAAGAAAATTTGTCCCTCTAAATATTTAACAATAAAAAAATAGCAAGGATAAAATTTTGAGCAAGGACTCTCAAGATCTTTAAAAAGTAACTACAGAAAAGAATGTAATGGCAGTAAAACTGTTGTATCGAACTATTGATAGTGCCAAATGCCCCAAATCAGTGAATCCAAACCTTGACCAGTTGGGCAAAATCCACAGAGCAATGAATGCTGTTCATTTCTGTGCTCTGTCATGCAAAACATAAATTCAGAATGCTCTACAGTATGTTTCTCTTTGAAAAGTGACACTAACCCACAAAGAATAAACAATGCTGATGACATACATAAAAGGAAGTAAAGAATTCAGAGACTGTGATGGCATTTAATAATTTTGTTTCACACAAAAAGTGAAATGTAAAATTTGGGGAAAGTTCAAATAGAATATCTAATTTAAATACAGCTATATTCCTCTCTTTATGGAAAATCATGACATTGTGAGAATATTATTTTTTGTGGCAATTTATCAGGAAACTTTTAATTGATAATGTTAATCACAATTTGGAATTTTTGCAAGTTTTCAAGATCCTATTTAATAGAAAGCAATAATAATTATAAAATAATATCTCTATTTTGCTTTTATCAGTCATGGGTAATCATTTTCACCAATTTTATTGAAGCATAATTGACAAATATAAATTGTACATATTTAAGGTGTACATCCTTGCTACTTTTTTTTTATTGTCAAATATTTAGAGGGACAAATTTTCTTCCCTCATATTTTGGCTGAAACATTAATAGTAATAGCATTTATATACTTTTACTAGAACCTTTAGATTCTATTTTTAAGAATGCATGTGTGTGTGTGCTAGGTTGATTCAGTGATGTCTGACTCTGTGTGACCCCATGGACTGAAGCCCACCAGGTTAAAATGCATAATATATTTTAAATATTTTTTAAAATATTGATGTTTAGATGTTCATATACATTGTGTAACAATGAATCCACAATCAAGCTAATTAACAGATCCATCACCTTCTACAGTTTTTGCTTTCTTTTCATTTCCCTTTCTCTCTCTCTCTTTTTTTTTTTTTTTTGTGATAAGAACCCTTGAACTCTATTTTCTTGTAAAATTCAAGTTCAGATGTTCCTCAATATCCTCAAAGAACTAGTTTCAAGATCCCTTTGGATTGCACAGAGTTGGACACGACTGAAGCAACTTAGCAATAGCAGCAGCATGGATACCAAAATTCTGGGATGCTTAAGTCTCTTACACAAAATGGTGTAGTATAGTTGACTCTTCATATTATACTGTTCTGCATCTGCAGAAGAAGGCTTTCTTATCTCTTCTTGCTATTCTTTGGAACTCTGCATTCAGATGTTTATATCTTTCCTTTTCTCCTTTGCTTTTCGCTTCTCTTCTTTTCACAGCTATTTGTAAGGCCTCCCCAGACAGCCATTTTGCTTTTTTGCATTTCTTTTCCATGGGAATGGTCTTGATCCCTGTCTCCTGTACAATGTCATGAACCTCATTCCATAGTTCATCAGGCACTCTATCTATCAGATCTAGTCCCTTAAATCTATTTCTCACTTCCTCTGTATAATCATAACGGATTTGATATAGGTCACACCTGAATGGTCTAGTGGTTTTCCCTACTTTCTTCAATTTAAGTCTGAATTTGGCATAAGGAGTTCATGGTCTGAGCCAAAGTCAGCTTCTGGTCTTGTTTTTGCTGACTGTATAGAGCTTCTCCATCTTTGGCTGCAAATAATATAATCAATCTGATTTTGGTGTTGACCATCTGGTGATGTCCATGTATAGCGTCTTCTCTTGTGTTGTTGGAAGAGGGTGTTTGTTTTGACCAGTGCATTTTCTTGGCAAAACTCTATTAGTCTTTGCCCTGCTTCATTCCGTATTCCAAGGCCAAATTTGCCTGTTACCCCAGGTGTTTCTTGACTTCCTACTTTTGCATTCCAGTCCCCTATAATGAAAAGGACATCTTTTTGGGTTTTTTTTAGCTCTAAAAGGTCTTGTAGGTCTTCATAGAACCATTCAACTTCAGCTTCTTCAGCGTTTCTGGTTGGGGCATAGACTTGGATTACTGTGATATTGAATGGTTTGCTTTGGAAACGAACAGAGATCGTTCTGTCATTTTTGAGATTGCATCCAAGTACTGCATTTCGGACTCTTTTGTTGACCACGATTCTACTCCATTTCTTCTGAGGGATTCCTGCCCACAGTAGTAGATATAATGGCCATCTGAGTTAAATTCACCCATTCAAGTCCATTTCAGTTCGCAGATTCCTAGGATGTCGACATTCACTCTTGCCATCTCTTGTTTGACCACTTCCAATTTGCCTTGATTCATGGACCTGACATTCCAGGTTCCTATGCAATATTGCTCTTTACAGCATCAGACCTTGCTTCTATCACCAGTCACATCCACAGCTGGGTATTGATTTTGCTTTGGCTCCATCCCTTCATTCTTCCTGGAGTTATTTCTCCACTGATCTCCAGTAGCATATTGGGCACCTACTGGCCTGGGGAGTTTCTCTTTCAGTATCCTATCATTTTGCCTTTTCATACTGTGCCTCTTGAGAAATGTGTATGCAGGTCAGGAAGCAACAGTTAGAACTGGACATGGAACAACAGACTGGTTCCAAATAGGAAAAGGAATATGTCAAGGCTATATATTGTCACCCTGTTTATTTAACTTATATGCAGAGTACATCATGAGAAACACTGGGCTGGAAGAAACACAAGCTGGAATCAAGATTGCTGGGAGAAATATCAATAACCTCAGATATGCAGATGACACCACCCTTATGGCAGAAAGTGAAGAGGAACTCAAAAGCCTCTTGATGAAAGTGAAAGTGGAGAGTGAAAAAGTTGGCTTAAAGTTCAACATTCAGAAAACGAAGATCATGGCACCTGGTCCCATTACTTCATGCGAAATGGATGGGGAAACCGTGGAAACAGTGTCAGACTTTATTTTTCTGGACTCCAATATCACTACAGATGGTGACTGCAGCCATGAAATTAAAAGACGTTTACTCCTTGGAAGGAAAGTTATGACCAACCTAGATATAGCATTTCAAAAGCAGAGACATTACTTTGCCAACAAAGGTTCGTCTAGTCAAGGCTATGGTTTTTCCTGTGGTCATGTATGGATGTGAGAGTTGGACTGTGAAGAAGGCTGAACGCTGAAGAATTGATGCTTTTGAACTGTGGTGTTGGAGAAGACTCTTGAGAGTCCCTTGGACTGCAAGGAGATCCAACCAGTCCATTCTGAAGGAGATCAGCCCTGGGATTTCTTTGGAAGGAATGATGCTAAAGCTGAAACTCCAATACTTTGGCCACCTCATGCGAAGAGTTGACTCATTGGAAAAGACTCTGATGCTGGGAGGGATTGGGGGCAGGAAGAGAAGGGGACGACAGAGGATGAGATGGCTGGATGGCATCACTGACTTGATGGACGTGAGTCTGAGTGAACTCCGGGAGTTGGTTATGGACAGGGAGGCCTGGCGTGCTGCGATTCATGGGGTCGCAAAGAGTTGGACAGGACTGAGCAACTGATCTGATCTGATCTGCATCTGCAGATTCAATCAACTGATGCTGAATTTGAGGATATCAAAGGCCAACTATACACAATACAATACTGTTAAAATGGTCACATTGTTGTTCATTAGATCCCCAGAATTTATTAACTTTGTAAAACTGAAACTATGTATGTCTTGACTAACATCTTCTCATTCCCCCCATCCACTCCTAGTCCCTGACAATCATACTTTCCGCATTTGTGAGACTGATTATTTTAGATTTCACATACAAATGAGATCATGTGTATTTATCTTTACCCTGTTTAGCTTATTTCACTTGGCATAATGTTCTCTAACTTAATCTATGTTGAAAGTGGCAGGATTTCTATCTTTGTAAAGTTGAGTAATAGTCCACATTTTCTTTGTTCATTTATCAGATAATGAATATTAAAGTTATTCCCATATTTGGGCTACTGTGAATAAAGCTGTAGTGAATATGGGAATGCAGATATCTCTGATATGTACTCATTTAATTTCCTTTAGCTATATACCCAGAAGTGGGAGTGCTGGATCATATGGTAGCTTTAGATTTTTGGGGGAACCTCCATACTGTTTTTCATAATGACTGTACCTATTTACCTTCCCACCAATAGTGTTCAAATATTCTAATATCTCCAAATCTTTGCCAGCACTTCTTTTGTCTCTTTGATAATAGTCATTCAATTAATAGCAGTTGTGAGGTGATATTGCATTGTGGTTTTTATTTGCTTTATTAGTAAAAGAAAATGAAGATTAAGTTGTGCATATCACAAAAGGATAAACAGTTTTAGAAGTAAATTAAATTTGTTTTCTTTTAATAATGGCTTGATAGCTCTTTATGGTGTATATTAAAATACACTGAGAGACAAGTCTCTTAGAGGAAAGACCTAAACCCACAACTGAATACCACAGTTAGAAAAAAAAAGAAATCATTCTAAATTTATCCATGTTTTTCTTACTAAAAATAAACTAAAAGATTTCAAGTCTTCTTGAGTTTCAAGTTAAATAGGTAAGTCAGAGTGTTTTAGAATGGTAAAGAATCTGCACAAATGCAGGAGACCTGTGTTCGATCCCTGGGTCCAGAAGATCCCCTGGAGAAGTAAATGGCAACTCACTTCAGTTTTCTTCCCTGGAGAATTTCATGGACAGAGGAGCCTGGCAGACTACAGTTCATAGTGTCATAAAGAGTCAGACACAACTGAGCAACTAACACACACAGAGAGAAAAATAAACTACTCATGTCTTCATAACTGGAGATAGCTTTGCAACTTGGAGCAAAGTGCCTACAGGATTTCAGCTCTTCTCCCACAGAAAGTATCATCATTCTTGATTATTCCTTGTCAAAGATATGGTTCCCAGATCCTTGAATTTTCATCCCTGGATCATAAGCTTTCATAAAAAAGATTTATGTACATTTCAAACAAAGAAAAAGCTCACAATTAGAAGTTCTCTAAAGCAAATACTCATGGAATAGAGAGTATGAGGATTCTCTTCCCTTATTTTCATCATGGGATTTTTTTTCCTTTGATTTATATTTACCCTTAAAGAATGATCTATATGGGATTAATTCACAAGCATAAACCAACATAAGATCCCATGACAACAAGCAATTTGCAAGCTGTTAATTCTGTTATTTTATCTACACTTTTGCTTCTTATACTGTTTATACATCTTATACTTCTGGCTACTTTTAATAATAAATAAAACTGTTAGAATAAGACTGTTCTATACATCAGTGTCTCTTTTGCTGTCTCGTACACAGGGTTATTGTTACCATCTTTCTAAATTCCATATATATGCGTTAGTATACTGTATTGGTGTTTTTCCTTCTGGCTTACTTCTGTTATTAAAAATAAGACAAAAGAGAGCATGTAGAGATATTGGATCACTTATACACTGTTGGTAGGAATGTAAATTGGTGCAGCCACTATGGAAAATAGTATGTAGCTCCCTCATAATGTTAAAATTAAACTATCAAACAATCCAGCAATTCAATTCTTGGGTATTTATCCAGAAGATGAAATCAGAATCTCAAAGAGTTATATGCATGCCTATGTTCAGTGAAGCATTATTCATATTAGCTAAGACATGGAAATAACTTAAACGTTCATCTTTGGATGAAGAAAATGCACTATATCCGTGTGCTATGCTGTGCTTAGTGACGCAGTTGCATCCAACTCTTTACGATCCCATGGACTATAGCCTATCAGGCACCTCTGTCCATGGATTCTCCAGGCAAGAAGACTGGAGTGGCTTGCCATGTCCTCCTCCAGGGGATCTTCCCAACCCAGGGATCAAACAGGGATATCCTGCATTGCAGGTAGATTCTTTACCAGCTGAGCTACCAGAGAAGCCCAGTATATTTGTACATACAATCAGATGTTATTCAGCCTTTAAAAAGAGCGACGTCCTGACACTCGCAACAACATGGATGAAACTGCACAACATCATGCAGAGTGAAATAAGCCAGTCTCAGAAGGACAAGAATTGTGTGATTTCATTTATATATGGAATATAAAACAGTGAAATTCAGATGCAGAGAGTAGAATGATGCTGCCAGGGCCAAGGGGAAGGGGAAATAGCGAGCTATTCAATGGATATAAAGTTTTGATTATGCAAGACGATGTTCTAGACATACACTATACAACATAGTGTCTATAATTGACAACACAATATTGTGCACTTAAAAATTTGTTAAGCAGATATATGTCATGCTTAGCATTCTCACCTCACATAAAAATAATGGATACAATGAAACTTTTGGAGGTGATGGATGTGTTTATTACCTTGATTGCAGTGAGGCTTTCACTGGTGTATGCATATATTCAAACTAATTAAACCGCATACATTAAACACGCAATTTTTGGTATATTAATCATACCTCCACTAAGCTATTTTTTAAAGGGGAAAATTACATAAACCTGCATTTTTCACAGTCTTGTTAAAGAACACTACACAAAGATTATGTGCTCTCTATAAAATTTTTATTTCTCAAGACCTTTAAAAAGTGAAAGTTGTGCTTTTATAAAAGACTATCAAAACAACATGTTTCAAGATCATTAACACTTACATGCCACTATTAAAATATGCTGGCTTTCTACATGGCCCAGTGGTAAAGAATCCACTTACTGATGCAGGAGACACAGGAGACCCAGGTTTGATGCCTGTGTTAGGAAGATCCTTTGGAGGAGGAAATGACAACTCACTTCAGTGTTCTTGCCTGGAGAATCCAATAGACAAAGAAGCCTGGTGAGATACAGTTAATGGGATCACAAAAAGTTGGATATGACTGAGCACACGGGCATGCAAATTACAATATGCCACATTTTGTCTGCAATCATACATCTATGTTTACTGTTATGTTTCCTTGTTATTCTGTATTAAATAAATTTGAATCTTAATTTCAGTTTTTTATTTCTAATTTGTCACTAAAATCTGCACCTAGTTTGTTATACTTGTTGGAAATAATGATCACTTGTGAATACATATTGTTTGAGCATATGCATGCATAAACTATTAAAGTATATGCTCTAGTTAAGATCACCTAGTAAGGAAGCTTGTTTCTATTGTTGCTAACATTTGAAAAGTTCACTAAAATATAACTTTATACTGAATTCAATAACACTGATACTATCATTCAAATAAAAAGATTAACACCTTCCAGCATCATCTATAAATAAGAAAATAATATATACAATAAAGAAAATATATTAGCCAATCATTGCATGACTAAGTCTTTTTAATAATCTTATAAAAGTGGTACAAGAGGCTTCCCTGGTGGCTCAGTGGTAAAGAATCTGCCTGCCCATGCAGGAGACACTGGTTCAATCCCTGAATCCAGGAAGATCCCAGATGCTGTGGAGCAACTAAGCCTGTGCATGACAGCTATTGAGCCTGTGCTCTAGAGTCTGATGAGAGCCACAATTACTTAAGCCCATGTGCTTCAGAGCCCATGCTCAGCAACAAGAGAAGCTGCCACAACAGGCAGCTCACACACCACATCCGGAGAGTAGGCACCACTTGCCACAATTAGAGAAAAGCCTGTCCAGTAACGATGACCTAGCACAGGCAATGGCAAGCCACTCTAGTACTCTTGCCTGGAAAATCCCATGGATGGAGGAGCCTGGTGGGCTGCATTCCATGGGGTCGCTATGAGTCGGTCGCGACTGAGCAACTTCACTTTCACGCAATGGAGAAGGAAATGGCAACCCACTCCAGAGTTCTTGCCTGGAGAATCCCAGGGACGGGGGAGCCTGGTGGGCTGCCGTCTATGGGGTCGCACAGAGTCGGACACGACTGAAGCGACTTAGCAGCAGCAGTAGCAGCACAGCCAAAAGTAAATTAATAAATAAAATTATTTAAAAGGCAAGCTACTTTTTCAAAAAAAGTGGTAGAAATATTATAAAAATAGCTATCTATATAAATTTAGTGAAGTGAAGTCACTCAGTCATGTCCAACTCTTTGCAACCCCGTGGACTGTAGCCCACCAGGCTCCTCCGTCCATGGGATTCTCCAGGCAAGAATACTGGAGTGGGTTGCCATTTCCTTCTCCAGGGGAATCTTCCCGACCCAGAAATTGAACCCAGGTCTCCCACATTGCAGGCAGACGCTTTAAACTCTGAGCTACCAGGGAAGCCTATCTACATAAATTTAATTTGTCAACAAAGAAATTTTCATTAATAAATTCCATATGCTTTCCCTAATTTTGTTAGTTCAAAATATTTACATATATGTAAATTTAACTAGAAAAATACAAAGATATTTATTATATGAATTTAAGCTCATTTTAATTATGTATGATATAGTATCAAACTATTTCAGAAAAGATCAAACATATATCTTATTTATCAAATGTCTACTTTTAATGCCTATATTTTACCATTATTCATCAAACTCTATTAATGCATGTGGGGTGGGCATAATTATTACTACACTATAGGCTCAATAAAACAAACTACTCTATAGACTCAATAAAACAAAGGTTCTTTTCCTTGCCATTATTAATCCAGGCACATAGGAGCAGTGGCATTCAAATATTAAATTTTTTCTAGGCAAGGCTGCACCAGAGAAAAGGTTGCAAATATTGGAAAGTTGAATGCAGTATGTGTGTTTTTTTTTCCAGAATTGATGATTAACTATGTTCAGAGACCATGATATAATACAATTTTAGCTAGAGGCCCAGAAATGTATCCCAGAGTTCAGATTTGACCTTATCAAAAGTCTCTCAGTGACTACTTCAAAATTATGGGAAGTATATCCAAGTTAAAGTTGATATAAACTGCTCAGAGATAAAATATCAAGTGAACCTTTACATTATTATTCATGTACACACACACACAAATAATACAATCATACAACTATATATATATATATATATATATGTTAAAATATAACTATATCTTATATCACTATAAGAGAATAAAGTGAACAACCTGATAATGATAATAAAGACCAATTGTGATAAACATAAAACGTTCTAGTTAGTAAAAAATCAGCTGCAGAGCATGAAAGACATCTAAATTGAAAGCAGTTTCTACCAAGATCACCTTGGGTTCACAGGTCAGAATATCACAGTGGCTACAAAAGAGTATACCTGATTGGAGCAAAATTGATTGAAACAGAAACTAAAGAAGAGAGTAGCTAATGAAGCCTTTGTGTTCTCTGGTTGTGAGCAACAATGGGAGACTTAGCTTAATTTCTAGGAAGTAAATTTCAGGCAGGGTTTTAAGAAATAGTGACCCATGCAGAGAAGTTGAGCTAAAATATATAAAGTGAAGAAATCTCATAAAATGAGGATTGCTTAAGGAAGCTTGCCTTAGACTCAAGAAAATGAAAAATATAGGATCATAAAACTTTTTCAAATGCATGAAAGTTCAACACAGGCTTCAAAAAAGTGTATGTTACTGCAACAAATGAATACAAATAAAAGGCAGGTTGACTATGACTGAATACATTGAATATGCTGCTGCTACTGCTAAGTCGCTTCCATCATGTCTGACTCTGTGTGACCCCATAGACGGCAGCCCACCAGGATCCACTCTCCCTGGGATTCTCCAGGCAAGAACACTGGAGTGGGTTGCCATTTCCTTCTCCAATGTGTGAAAGTGAAGTCACTGAGTCGTGTCCAACTCTCGGCGACCTCATGGACTGCAGCCCACCAGGCTCCTCCATCCATGGGATTTTCCAGGCAAGAGTACTGGAGTGGGGTGCCGTATATAACTCTATTATTAGTTCAGTGTCCATAAGACAATAAGCTAGCATCTCCCCTCCACATGTCTTGAGACTTCTAGAAAAAAGTAGCAGGTCTCTTGCAAGTAAAAAATATTTTCTCATGTGCTTGATATTGACCTGTAGATAGATGGTAGATCTTTATGACTAACACAACATTGCATATTGTTAATACACAATAGTCACTGAGTATTACTAATTCTTAGAAGAAATATAAATTTTAATGTATTCTAAATGGGATTACAACTTTGTTCTAGATAATGAATTTGATGTGTATTTATTTACTGGGGAGGGGGTGTTCTTGAAATAATTAGAAGCAAGTTGATTTGATATACTTCTCAGACTTCTCATTTTGCTTTCAACAATATGAAAGGGTTTGGAAAAACCTACCAAAAAAAAAAAAAGACATTTTTCATATTGGATTGGTATACATTCCACAATTTCCAATTTTATTATAGCAAAATATTTAAGGTTGAACTATTAATTATACCTCAATATAGCTGTTTTTAAAAGGAAAAAAAATAGTGTAGGCACAAACTATATGCTATTATTTTTTACAAATGAATGAAATGTGACTGTAATATCTTGTAAATCTCTACATGGGAGAGTATAAATCTATGAAATATGTGTATGGCTGTGTGTATGTTTAATGTACACTCGTAGATCATAAAATTATCCTCTGCAAATGGTTGACAATAAAAAACAAACTGCCTCAAGAATGTTAAAACTAGCTATTCTGCTTTTCTATTGTACAATGTCAGGGCTATTTGTAAATAGCTTCTCAATGGAAGAGGCTTGTCTCTTTTAAATTCCCTCAGCATTGACAAAGAAGTGGAGCTAGGGATGAGAAGGATATCTTCATTTTGTATCTTCCTTGATGGTTCTAGAAAATGATGTGGTTGTACTGGTTAGAACATTTTATAAAATGGGGGTTGGATAAAGACATCACTTTAACTTCCAACTGCAACTTTCTAAAATTGTACTGGGACACACACAATTTATAAGGATTTCTTTTTGTTTTGCTTTATAACCACTTGGTTTATAAACAACATGCTACTGGAGAAGAGTGGAAAAATAACTCCAGAAAGAATGAAGAGACAGAGCCAAAGGAAAAACAACATGCAACTGTGAATTTGACTGGTGATGAAAGTAAAGTCCAAACTGTAAAAATCAATAGTGCATAGGAATCTGAATGTTAGGTCCATGAATCAAGGCAAATTGGAAGCAGTCAAACAAGAGATGGCAAGAGTGAATATTGACATTTTAAGAATAAGTGAACTAAAATGGACTGGAATGACTGATTTAACTCAGATGACCATTATATATACTACTGTGGGCAAGAATCCCTTAGAAGAACTGGAATAGGCATCATAGTCAACAAGAGTCCGAGATTCAGTAGTTACAGTCTCAAAAATGACAGAATGATCTCTGTTCATTTCTAAGGCAAGCCATTCAATATCACAGTAACCCAAGTCTATGCACCAACCAGTAATGCAGAAGTTGAAGTTGAATGGTTCTATGAAGACCTACAAGACCTTTTAGAACTAACAGCCAAAAAAGATGTCCTCATCATTATAGGGTACTGGAATGCAAAAGTAGGATGTCAAGAGATACCTAGAGTACCAGGCAAATTTATCCTTGATGTACAAAATGAAGCAGCTCAAAGGCTAATAGAATTTTGCCAAGAAAAAGCACTGATGATAGCAAACACCCTCTACCAACAACACAAGGGAAGACTCTACACATGGAAATCACCAGATTGTCAATACCAAAATCAGATTGATTATATTCTTTGCAGCCAAAGATGGAGAAGCTCTATATAGTCATCACTAACAAGACAGGAGCTGACAGTGGCTCAGGTTATGAACTCCTTATTGCCAAATCCAGACTAAAAAGAAAGTAGGGAAAACCACTAGACTACTCAGGTATGACCTAAATCAAATCCCTTACAATTATACAGTGGATGTGCCAGATGATACAAGGGATTAGATCCAATAGAGTGCCTGAATAACTATGGAGAGAGGTCCATCACATTGCAGAGGAGGCAGTGATCAAGACCATCTCCAAGAAAAAGGAATGCAAAAAGGAAAAATGGTTGTCTGATGAGGCCTTACAAATAATTGAGAAATGAAGAGAAGCTAAAGGCAAAGAAGAAAAGGAAAAATATACCCGTTTGAATGCAGAGTTCCAAAGAATAGCAAGGAGAGTTAAGAAAGCCTTTCTCAGTGATCAATGCAGAGAAATAGAAGAAACCAATACAATAGGAAAGACTAGAGATTTCTTCAATAAAATTAGAGATACCATGTGAATATATCATGCAAAGAGGAGCACAATAAAGGACAGAAATGGTATGGACCTAACAGAAGAAGAAGATATTAAAGGAGGTGGAAAGAATACACAGAAATACTATGCAAAAAATATATGAATGACCCAGATAACCATGATGGTATGATCACTCACCTAGAGCCAGATCATGGAATGCAAAGTCAAGTGGGCCTTAGGAAGCACCACTATGAACAAAGCTAGTGGAAGTGATGGAATTCCAGTTGAGCTATTTCAAATCCTGAAAGATGATGCTATGAAAGTGCTACACTCCATATACCAGCAAATCTGGAAAACTCTGCAATGGCCACAGGACTGGAAAAGATCAGTTTTCATTCCAATCCCAAACAAAGGCAATGCCAAAGAATGCTCAAACCACCACACAATTGCACTCATCTCACAGGCTAGTAAGTAATGCTCAAAATTCTCCAAACCAGGCTTCAACAGTATGTGAACCATGAATTTCCAGATAAAAGGCAGAGGAACCAGAGATCAAATTGCCAACATCCACTGGATCATTGAAAAGGTAAGAGAGTTCCAGAAAAACATCTATTTCTGCTTTATTGACTATGCCAAAGCCTTTGACTATGTGGATCACAACAAACTGTGGAAAATTCTTCAAGAGGTGGGAATACCAGAACACCTGACCTGCCTCCTGAGATCTGTATACAGGTCAAGAGGCAACATTTAGAACTGGACATGGAACAACAGACTGGTTCCAAATGGGAAAGGAGTATGTCAAGACTGTATATTGTCACCCTGCTTATTTAACTTATATGCAGAGTACATCATGAGAAACACTGGGCTGGAAGAAGCACAACCTGGAAAGAAGATTGCTGGGAGAAATATCAATAATCTCAGATATTCAGTGACATAAGATTATGACAGAATGTGAAGAACTAAAGACCCTCTTGATGGAAGTGAAAAAGTTGGCTTAAAACTCAACATTCAGAAAACTAAGATTATGGCATCCAATCCCATCACTTCATGGCAAATAGAAGGGGAAACAGTGGAAACAGTGACAGACTATTTTCTTGGGCTCCAATATCAGTACAGATGGTGACTGCAGCCATTAAATTAAAAGATGCTTGCTCCTTGGAAGAAAAACTATGACCAAACTAGACAGCATATTAAAAAGCAGAGGTATTCCTTTGCCAAAAAAGGTCCGTCTAGTCAAAGCTATAGTTTTTCCAGTAGTCATGTGTGGATGTGAAAGTTGGACTATAAAGAACCTGAGCACTGAAGAGTCAATGCTTTTGAACTGTGGTGTTGGAGAAGACTCTTGAGAGTCCCTTGGACTGCAAGGAGATCCATCCACTCAATCCTAAAGGAAATCAGTCCTGAATATTCACTGGAAGGACTGACATTGAAGCTGAAGCTCCAATACTTTAACCACATGATGCGAAGAACTGACTCATTGGAAAAGGTCCTGATGCTGGGAAAGATTGAAAGCAGGAGAATAAGGGGATGACAGAGGATGAAATGGTTGGACGTCATCACTGACACGATGGACATGAGTTTGCATAAGCTTTATTAATTGGTGATGGACAGGGAGGCCTGGCGTGCTGCAGTCCATGGGATCACAAAGAGTCAGACATGACTTAGCTACTGAACTGAACTGATAACCCTTTTTCCTTACATAAGAAGCATTCACCAAAAAAAGATATGGGATTGTTTAAGAAAATCCATAAAACAATAATAATGTTCATATATTTCCCTCTGGAAGGAGTAAAGCAGTTATCATAAAAGTATGATTAGTTTACATGTGCTTTTGATTAGTGTGAATAGGAGATTTGTCATAATAACAGGACTTTAAAGAACTTTGTTTCGATTTTGACTCAAATGTAAAATACTTGGCTCTGTGTCTTCTATTAATCTAAGTATGCAATGAAGGAAATAATCCAATAAATAACAAGCCTCTGATTTTGATGTAACAGGCTTAAGGTAGAAAGTCCAATTAAGAATTGTCCTCCACCTAATTAGAAATACACCTGGATGGAGACAGAGCCCTTTCAAGCAGGTTAATAACAGAAGGGTCATGGGACGCTGTATTCTTTTTTGTTAGAGGATGTGGTAAGATTCATGTCAAGTGTAATCATTTTTCCTGTAAAATTAAGGCAAGTAATAAAAAAAAGAAGTATATAGTGTTACTAAGTCATAATGCGTCCCCTTGTTTGAAAGCAGTTTGGGATTTCTGTGGTATTGTTATGGATTGCCTTTTTTCTCTTTTGCTTGTGCCATCATACAGTGTTTGGACCTGTCCCAGATGTATCTGTTCTGTGCCATCTGTGTATCTTATTGCCACGTACCATGTGTCTTTGTGAAAGTCATTAGTATAAATATTGAATAAGACTATACTCACTACATGTGCTTATATGCTTAGAGGCTTTTAGCACATAGATACTAAATACAAACATCTGAACTTTGGTTATAGTAACTTACCAAATTATAAACCCATGAAATTATATTATCTCATAGTGTATGGTTCTTCATTTCACACACACACATATACCACCACCACTACCAGCAGTACCCAAAGGTGTAAAAAAGTAAAACTAACCCTTGTACTCAAAGTTCCATATTTCCAAGAGTGTTAATTCTGTTACAAGATTGAGGAAACAATTTGAAACTCAACATGAAGACTTGTCATTTTCATTACATAAAATCTCTCACCTTGAGGCTACTAAGTGAGGAAAGAATTCCCTGCTGTATGAAGTATAGAGGAAGATCAAGTAAAAAATAATAATTGCATAAGAAGCCTTTATTATTTTCATAAAACATTACTCTACCCGAATAGTCCAGTTATAGGAAATTAAAAGATTAATTATAAAAGATGACACTGATTAATTAATCCCAGACAATGTCATGAAGTATCTTGCAAGTTAAATATTTCCAACTTCACCATCAGAATTGTTAGAAAAGATGTATTTTAAGTAAAGGAGTAAAATTTATATTAGAGAGGTACTATTCTCTCCCCATAAAGATAATATAATTATAGGAGAATAAGAAGCAACTATGATGCTCAGTAATTCCTATTACTAGAACTATAAAACTATGATCCTTAGTAATTCAAGAATAAACTGATTATGATCAGTACCAGGTGGAATTTGTGGAAAAGGCAAAGGTAAAAACATTAGAGTTTTATTTATAGTATAGACTACATAGTATTTTAGTAATTGATTGGATAAGAGTAGAGAAGCAAGGAATGAAAGTCGCTCAGTCGTGTCTGACTCTTTGCAACCCCATGGACTGTACAGTCCATGGAATTCTCTAGGCCAGAATACTGGAGTGGGTAGCCTATCCCTTCTCCAGAGATCTTCCCAAACCAAGGATTGAACTCAGGTCTCCCACATTGCAGGGAGATTCTTTACCAGATGAACCACAAGGTAAACCCAAAATACTGGAGTGGGTAGCATATCCCTTTTCCAGCAGATTACCTGACACAGGAATTGAACCAGTGTCTCCTGCATGACAGGAGGATTCTTTACCAACTGAGCTATCAGAGAAGCCTGAGAAGTAAGGAAATGAGGTTCAAAAGGTTGAAGATTTTTAGATCTTCTTAAGAGATTAGAGAAATGATACTATCATTTGCTAAGCCAGGTAACACTGAGAGGATAGCAATATTATAGGATGAGGTGAGGAGCTTAAAATTGCATATAACAATTTGAAGGGCCTATAAGGCAACTGCATGAATAAATATTTTGAGTATTTAAGGACATTGTTCTAGAATTCCAATGAGATCAGTGATGGAGTGAGAGTTAGTACAAGTGGTACTTTTAATGAGTTGTCCAAGGAAATTTTGTGGAAAAAGAAGACAGCATTAAAATAACAAAAACTTAGTTCAGTTGTTACTCAGTCATGTCCGACTCTTTGCCACCCCATGGACTGCAGCATGCCAGGCTTCCCTGTCCATAACCAGCTCCCAGGGCTTACTCAAACTCACATCCATCGACTCAGTGATGCCATCCAACCATCTCATCCTCTGTGGTCCCCTTCTCCTCCTGTCTTCTATTTTTCCCAGCATCAGGGTCATTTCAAATGAGTCAGTTCTTTGCATAAGTTTCAGTTCAGTCACTCAGGGTCTCCCACTCTTTGGGAGCCCATGGAATGCAGCATGCCAGGCTTCCCCGTCCATCACCAATTCCTGGAGCTTACTCAAACTCATGTCCATTGAGTCAGTGATCCCATCCAATGATCCCATCCTCTATCGTCACCTTCTCCTCCTGCTGTCAATCTTTCCGAGCATTAGGGTCTTTTCCAATGAGTCAGTTCTACCCATAAGGTGGCCAAAGTATTGCAGTATCAGCTTCAGCATTCCAATGAATATTCAGGACTGATTTCTTTTAGGATGGACTGGTTTGAGCTCCTTGCAGTCTGAGGGACTCTCAAAAGTCTTCTTCAACACCACAGTTCAAAAGCATCAATTTTTTGGTGTTCAGCTTTCTTTATAGTCCAACTCTCACATCCATACATGACTACAGGAAAAACTATAGCCTTGACTAGCTCTGTGTTTTGATATGCTATGTAGGTTGGTCATTGCTTATCTTCAAAGGAGCAAGTGCCTTTTAATTTCATGGCTGCAATCACCATCTGCAGTGATTTTGGAGCCCAAGAAAATAAAATCAGCCACTGTTTCCGCTGTTTCCCCATCTATCCGCCATGAAGTGATGGGACCAGATGCCATGATCCTAGTTTTTTGCATGTTGAGCTTTAAGTCAACATTTTCACTCTCCTCTTTCACTTTCATCAAGAGGCTCTTTAGTTCTTCTTTGTTTTCTGCCATAAGAGTGATGCCATCTGCATATCTGAGATTAATATTTCTCCCAGCGATCTTGATTCCAGCCCAGCGTTTCTCATGATGTACTCTGTATACAAGTTAAATAAGCAGGGTGGCAATATACAGCCTTGACACACTCCTTTTCCTATTTGGAACCAGTCTGTTGTTCCATGTCCAGTTCTAACTGTTGCTTCCTGACCTGCATACAGATTTCTCAGGAAGCAGTTCAGGTGGTCTGGTATTCCCATCTCTTTCAGAATTTTCCAGTTTATTATGATCAGCACAGTCAAAGGCTTTGGCATAGTCAATAAAGCAGAAATAGATGTTTTTCTGGAACTCTCTTGCTTTTTCAATGATCCATCGGATGTTGGCAATTTGATCTCTGGTTCCTCTGCCTTTTCTAAATCCATCTTGAACATCTGGAAGTTCACGGTTCACATATTGCTGAAGCCTGGCTTGAAGAGTTTTGAACTTTACTAGCATGTGAGATGAGTTCAATTTTGCAGTAGTTTGAGCATTCTTTGGCATTGCCTTTGTTTAGACTATAATCTATAAAAACATTGAATTACTATGTTGTAAACCTGCAATTAATGCATTTTATAATATTGTAAAATAAACTGAGACAACAGAAACTGTTATCTGCTGAAGTATATGATTTCTGAACACAGAGTGTGAGGTCTATTCATGGTGGTGGGTTTCAAGTTTGATTCCTAATTTCACAGGATCTCTTATTTAAAAGCTTAAACATTGGGAGGATGTGAGACCCTAAAATTCAGGGTAAGGTTATAAGGGATGTATCAGTTGAAGCTGGAGACAATAAAACCCTAAACTTTGCTTCTAGAATGACCCCTTCCTTTCCTGTTTGAAAAGGTTTGTTTCCCCTTCCCTGTATTAATAGAATCTGTAGTGGTTGCCTTGCAAGGAACTGTTGATACTAGTAAGACTATTACCTATCATATCTCAGTGCTTCTCGATCTATAATAAAACTCAAGTTGCCAACTGTCATCATAGAGTGAATTACAAAATATGGCTTGTGAGATGGTGCAGTGCATGCCAAAAGAATCACAAAATTTTCACCAAATTATGTTTTTAAAAATATAGGGAATATATGTAAGATTTCATCTTAAGAGTCAGTGTTCAGAGCAGAAGAAACAGAAAGGTGTAGTCATCCTATGAAATATGAAATAACAGAATTTTCCTGTTATGTTTTTAGAGAGATGACTCCAATAGCTCGGACAAATGGAATGCTGAAACAAATTTATCACATAAGATCTGCTTTCAGCCTAATCATTTTCCTAGAAAGTATCCATGAATCCATCCATTCCACAAGGAAAATCCACAAAAGAGAGGAGTGACAGCATCCAAGATGAGTTCTACTGTGACTCTTCTCTGGTGATCAGCTAAACTTCTAATGTCAAACTCAGCTTCCTGAATTTAGTGGCCATGATTCAATTTTGAGCTCTGTCTAAAGCATCTTTAGTCTTTATGCCTAGCTGCCTGGGAAGCTCTGTGATACATTTCAGTAGATGACATTTTAAATAAGTTTATACACAGTGCATAATTGCTTTTATTGGGAGCCTAACTCTGCTACAAATTCTTGCCGTAGACATAGGGTATATTTTAATTTTAATTTATACCTTCACACTTCACACCATTTTCAGTCATATCTTATATTCAAAAAGTTTCTTATAGGTACCTAAAAATTTGCTTTAATATAGAAATCCATTCTTATCTTGTTAATTACATATACCTTAAATTTGATAACTTGATTTTTATTTTTTTCTGTAATTGACTTCCAGTGTTTTCATTTTTCTAGTTCCTATTACCATTCTATTATTATTACCATTATTATTATTACCATACCATTGGGACTATCAATTAACAGTTACCCTTATATATTTGGGGGTTTTTTAATGTATCAAAGTTGCAGATAATTTTTATTTTACACATGCATTTTTTATCTTATTATATTTATTATATCCCTGTTATTTAAGGCACTAAACTATGTGATACTTTATTTTTCTCTCTCTGTACCATTAACTTATCAGTCCTTCTTATTAATATATGAAAGCCTCATTCTAGGCTGGAATCCAAATAAGGACAATTATATTGCAATTAAAATTTATATCCTCTATATATTGGAATATATATATATATCCACTATGTATATTGCAATATATATAAATATATTCCAATGTTAAAGAGAAATTCCATTTGAATTGCATAAACAGTAAAAGAATTGATTGATAGCTTTATTTTAAAACTCTGAGGATAGAGGGAAGTCACTATGATTAATTCCAAAGGGAATAAAATCTGAGAAGTTATTAAGAAGTAGCATATACTTCTAAGTTTAACAATAAACTAGTTCAACTTGGACTGATTCTTTGATATTCATGCAAATGAATTTCTTATCAAAACTTACAACTGTTTTAAGTTACCATGATTCATTTCTAAATAAGTCTTCATACTTTCTTCTTTGATTAAATTCATCATTCAAGGTAGTCATCAGGACATTGCAAAAATTATCTTTTGAAACAATAAGAATGATTGTTTTGTTTTAATCTTTGAACATGATTTTTTTTCCAAATGTAGAGGCAAAGTTCTTTAAATAGGTAGAGAAAAATGTAGTAGGGCATTGTGTTTTATTGTAACAAAGAACTGGTATTGCAATTTGTGACAAACTCTGGTGTATTCTTTTCTAAGGCTTTTTAAGCTCTACACTCACCAATTCTCCTGACTCAAAGGCTTGGTGTCAGTCCTGGATTGTGTTTTGATGTTTTTGCAAATCAACAATTGAGTTCAATTTTAAGCAGTCAAAACAGACATTTGTCATTGTGTTTGCATCTGATTTCCTGTGGCACCCTGCCCACTTTATCATGCAAGGTGGGGAATTGCTGGCTAAGCAAGAGGGACCAACGCAAGCTGTTGAGACCCAGCAAGAAGCATGTCACATGTAATTACCATAATTTATAAGGATCACTCCAGTCTCACTGGTGGTGTTGCTGCACACCAATTGGACTATGCTAGAGTGTTTAAGTAAATATTTGCACGCAAGCTGAAGCTGTTGAGAATTTCTGCTTCAGCTAGAGCCCCTTTCTTATGAAATATTCAGTACATGAAATGTCTCCAGTGGTGCAGAGTGGTGGGTTTTCTCTCTGATTTGATTAGCAGTGATGATTCTTTCATGAACTGTGAATGTCTTTCTAGATTAGCATCATCCAGGTTCTTTGGTCTTGTCACGAAAGAAGAGGACTAGAGGGACTATTGCTTATGAACATGTTAAAAGCATGCCTTTAACAATCTATGAAGTGTTTCAAAATGAGATTTTTAAAGATCACTCAAATAAGTTCAAATATATTCCTTTCTAATCAATAACTTGCTGTTCAAATCTGGAATCTAATGGTGTATTAGAAGTACATAGCAACTCAAGATTTAGAAATGATACAAATTAGACATTGGTATCGGAGAAGGCGATGGCACCCCACTCAAGTACTCTTGCCTGGAAAATCCCGTGGATGGAGGAGCCTGGTAGGCTTCAGTCCACGGGGTTGCTACGAGTCAGACATGACTGAGCGACTTCACTTTCACTTTTCACTTTCATGCATTGGAGAGGGAAATGGCAACCCACTCCAGCGTTCTTGCCTGGAGAATCCCAGGGACAGAGGAGCCTGGTGGGCTGCCATCTATGGGGTCGCACAGAGTAGGACATGCCTGAAGCGACTTAGCAGCAGCAGCAGCAGACATTGGTATAATTTCATTTAATGGATGGGTAGTCATTAAATATTACATAATTCTAAAAAAGATATATTTTTATTTCATCAAGTTTTGTGCATTTTAGTGATTTGTTCTTGCAATTTAAGGATCATCCAAAATATCCAAAAATTTTTTTTAATTTAAAAAGGCTTAGCAAATTCATTAATTAATTGAGATCATGAGTATTTGAAATAAAATATTCTGAATCAATATAAAACAAATGATTTTTCATCACCCATAAGAAACCTCTAAGCTCTATTTTTTGTGTGTGAATGAGTATATATATATAAATATAAATCATAAATATACATATATATAAACTCTATATGATATATAAATGCCTATTATATACATATATATATATATTTATTTATTTTTAATGTAGGAAAGCAAGTATATAAAGCATTAACATGCAAAATCATTTTTTGTTCAATTTATTTGTGCCCCATAAAGCTGAAACTCCAGTACTTTGGCCACCTCATGGGAAGAGTTGAGTCATTGGAAAAGACTCTGATGCTGGGAGGGATTGGGGGCAAGAGGAGAAGGGGACAACAGAGGATGAGATGGCTGGATGGCATCACTGACTTGATGGACGTAAGTCTCAGTGAACTCCAGCAGTTTGTACAGGGAGGCCTGGCGTGCTGCGATTCATGGGGTTGCAAAGAGTCGGACACGACTGAGCAACTCATCTGATCTGATCTGATCTGAATAAGGGGCTTTCCAGGTGATACAGTGGTAAGTGATAAAGTGGAATTTGCCTGCCAATGCAGGAGATGAGGGTTCGATCTCTGTGTGGGGAAGATCACCCAGCAAAGGAAATGGCAACCCACTCTAGTATTCTTACATGAAAAATCCCATAGACAGAGGAGCCTAGCAGGCTACAGTCCATGGGGTCACAAAGAGTTAGATGCAACTGGACAACTGAGCAGCAGCATCACCCACATATAAATAAGATCTCATTTCTTTAGTTAATGGGAGAATATTCTCACTAAACTTAAGAGATGTGATAAGTCCCCAAATTTTTTGAAAATTTAATTCAACCTATATTTTATACATTTTTTATTTTTAAAGTAAAAGATTGCCAAAGAGAGGAGTATCTGTGAATTATTTTAATTCCATTATTTAAATTATTTATTTATATCATTCTAAATTATTTATTTAACACATTCTCTCTTTTATGAATATTTCCCCTTAGCATAGTAAACAGGGGGGTTGGATACATTATGTATGTAAGACTGGGTACTAAGTTACTAAATACACTTAAATATTTTTATATTTGTAAAATATGTAATTATTGCAGTTATGTTCCAATTTCAAAGGGTTCTAAAAATGACTTCTTTTGCCATATCTTGTAAGTATTTAGAAATCTAAACTAATGTAGATCATTTAATTAAAATGCACCATCCTTCTAAAGTCTCTGCTCTATCATTTTATGAATTATTCTAAAATCTTAACTATATAAACCTCGTGCCATACTTATTCATATTAATTTAGCTTGTGCTTTATGAACGCATTTTTATAGTAATAAATTTAAATATCTTAACGTTAGGTTATCTCTGTAGAGACCCAGAGATCCTCTACATGAAGACAATTCTAAAGACCTGCTTTAACTGATAGTAAGTGGTAATAATTAACTGCTTGGAGATAATTCTGGAAACACTGTTAATATAATTTTTAAAACATAATTTAGTTATTTAAATAATAATTAAGAAACATGTGGTTTAGTAACTTTGAAACACGCATAATCAAATTTGTAGTACCTTCATTAATTGAAGTGGCTTCCCATGTGGCACAGTGGTAAAAATCCACCTGCAAGAGATTCAGGTTTGATCCCTGGGTCAAGAAGATCCCCTGAAGGAGGGAATGGCAACCCACTCCTGTATTCTTGCCTGGAAAATTCCATGGACAAAGAGCTTGGTGGGCTATAGTCCAGTGATCACAAAGAGTTGGATACAACTGAGCTACTGAGCACAGCACAATAATTGACATATCTTTGTCTCTTTGAAAAAAATTCATTATACCTGGATTATGTTTTTTTTTTTCAAATAAAAAAGCACATTTTATAAGGTTGTCAAGACTTACTTAGGACCATTAATACTGCCTTGGAAAAACTATGAAGAATACTCATGGGGCATGAGTGAAGATCATTCACAGATTATTCAAATTTTATAAATTTAAAATAAATATTTGAATTTGATTAAGCCACAAAGTGTATATGCAAGTATTAGTTTTCTATTCCTGTCATAGAAAATTTATTATCTCAGAGTACTATAAGGTAGAAGTCCATGGGAACATGGCTTATTTCTCTGCACTGCATCTCACAGGCTGAAATCAAGGAACCAGTTGCTAGGATTCTTTCCAGAAGTCTCCAGGAGAGAATCCTTCCAGGTCCATTCAAGGTTTTGACAGAGTTCAGTTCCATGCAGTTATAAAACTAGGGTTACCTTTCTGGCCAGGGATCAGAGTCACCTTCTACAGGCCTCCCATTATTACCTGGCCTATGATCCTTTTCATCTTCAAAACCAGCAACAGTGGGTCAAGCTCTTTTCACACTTTGTCTGAAACCTCCCTTTGTCTCATTTCCCATACCCCTAGTCAGAGAAAGTTCTCAGATTTAAGATTTAGGAGATTAGATTGTGTCAACCTGGATAATCCAAAATAAAGTCACTATTTTAAGATCCATAATATTAATTACAATTGCAAAGCCCCTTCTGTCATATAACATAAAATATTCACAGGTTCCAAGAATGAGAATACAGTACCTTTTGGGGAGGCCATTCTTTCTGCCAGAAATAAAGAACATAAAGATTTGTTTTACATGTGTGTTTGTAGTGATTTGTTGATAAATATTGAAAAACTGGTTCTCCTATTAGGAGAAAAAGAACTCTTTGATTTCCTTTATTTGTCTGTTTCTGTGATGTAAATAATCATAACATGGCAGATTTAAAGCTTTTCATGTGAATTTCAACAACTCACAAAATTCTGAAAATTTAACCCTCCTCTTATGAGTTGTTATGACTTATCTCCAAAACAGCACTTTGTTTATATAGAATTTATCAAATAAAATTCCAAAGTGTAATATAACAAAATGGAGATTAGAGTAATAATAGTAGTAAAATGATGACATGATACATGTTCTTTACCCAAACATGTCAAAATAAAACTTAAATAAAAAGAGAACACATTTCCTATATTAATCTTTTTAATGCTAGTAAAAATATGCATTCTAGCTAAAAAGTTGAAAATCATAACATAGACTATTTATTTCTAGCAAAACTTGAGATTAAAGAGACTATCTTTACTTTGTATAATGTCTCTATTATATATTATGAATAATTGCTGAATGCCACTAGAAGGACATACATGAAATGAGGGATACACATGCATATAGCACATATTTTCTAAAAAAAACAAATGCTCATTTGCCATTAAAATACACAATAAATAAATAACATTCCAGATCTGTTTGTTTTTAAAATGTAACATTCCAGGTTAACTTGATAATCAGTTACTTAAACTGATAAATGAGTGAGTTCTCAAATGAATTTAGGTAATATGGAATAAGAAGTACAAAGTTTTCCTTATCTGCTATCAAATAAGTTTGCCTATAAAGAAGAACCCGATTCATGTTAAGGCAAACAAATTGACAAAGTTGTTCTAAACACTCTGGAACCAGTTTTCCTATCATATCTGTGCTACAAAAACTATTTCAACATTTTCATTGCAACATAGCAAGCTCTTTATATAGAGCTGGTCCTGGATGTGTCGCATTTTGTGTTGTCTGTTTTACTTCTAGTTACTAATAAAATTAATAGGTTACAAAATATATTCATTCAAAATTTTAAAATTTCTAATGAGCTATTTACAATGTACTGAAAAAAGCACTTAGTGATTCAAACGAATTTTATTGATAAGGGAACAAAAAAGAAACTTAGTTGTTTCACAGATGTCTTTTATTTTAAAATAGCATCTGTAGATGATTTGGTAGTTAAATGGTTACTTGCTCTAAATAGACTACAAGGTATTTTCAAGCTTATTGGGTACCAATTATTCTTATTTTTATAGTCATTTTTGTGTGTTTGTATGCTGATTTCTCTCTGTGCTGTGCTTAGTCACTCAATTATGTCCAACTCTTTGCAACTGCATGGATTGTAGCCCACCAGGCTCGTCTGTCCATGGGATTCTCCAGGCAAGAATACTGGAGTGGGTTGCCATGCCCTTCCTCAGGGGATTTTCCCAACCCACAGATCAAACCCAGTTCTCCAGCATTGTGGGCAGATTCTTTACCATCTGAGTCATCAAGGGTGCCATTTTGATTTTCCCTCTAGTGAGTGCATACAGCTATTAGCAGCTATGTGAAATAAATTCAATAGGCCACATTTGATTGCAATCATGAACTTATTATTCCCTCAAAGTATTTTTGGATGAGTGATCTAAATGACAGTTTCAAAGAATGTATTTCTTTGCCATATTGACTTAATAGCTGATAAATGGTTATTTTGTCATTCTACAGTCAACAACAACAAGAATATAAGAATATGATGAAAGCCAAAATTGACATTCTACATGTGACAAATTCTACCTGTACATATCATGAGAAATTAAGCTTTGGGGATCATTTTTCTTTAAGTATTATAATTAGTATGTCTAAGTACAATCAGTCAAATTCTCCTAGGATTTGATTTCCTATGATTTCCTACTGGAGAGAGGGACTCTGGTGATTTGGGATGGCACATTAGTTTGGTGGAGTTAATGCAGCATCCTAGTGTGCTTAACTCACTCCCAGGGTGTAATTTTGGCCCTAGAAAAATTGTTTCACTATATTCTAACATTATATTCAATCCACAGTTGACAAAATGATAACATAGTTATTATAATAGTATTCCACTGCTCACAAATTTAAACAGATTCATGGAATATATAGACAAATATTCAAATTGAAATTTAAGTGATGAAAACTATGTGTGAAATGAAAAATACAGATTGGTTTAAAAAGAGACTAGATATTATATAAGAAGATATTAGAGAACTTGAACACACAGAAACAAAAAAATCCAAAATGAAATACAGAGAGAGAAAAATAGAATTTAAAAAATGTAGAAAGATCACTGAGCTTTGGGACAACATCAAGCAGCTTTATATGCATACAGTTGTTATCCCTGAAAGAAAACAAAAGGATATCAGAAGAATATTTGAATGATAATGGATGAATAGTTTCCAAATTAGATGGAAAATATAGTAACACAGATCCAAAAGCTCAGTGATCCTAAACAAGATAAATGTAAATAAAGAAATAAATAAACTAATGCACACATATTCAAATAGTACAAAACCAGCTATTAAGAGAAAATCTTTAATGGAGTCAAAATAGAAAGCAGTTAGATATAAGGAATCAAAATAATTATGACACACATTTCTGTCCAGAAATACAGAAGGAAGAGGATCTTTAATGTACTGCTGCTGCTACTGCTGCTAAGTCGCTTCAGTCGTGTCCGACTCTGTGCGACCCATAGACGGCAGCCCACCAGTCTTCCCTGTCCCTGGGATTCTCCAGGCAATAACACTGGAGTGGGTTGCCATTTCCTTCTCTGATGCATGAAAGTGAGAAGTGAAAGTGAAGTTACTCAGTCGTGTCCCACTCTAGCGACCCCATGGACTGCAGCCTACCAGCCTCCTCCGTCCATGGGATTTTCTAGGCAAAAGTACTACAAACCTGAAATAAAATGTCAATCTAGAACTCCATTACCATAGAAAATATCTTCCAAAAATGTACATTCAATAAAAATGATTTAGACAAGTGAAAAGGAAAATAATATATTGGAAGAAGCCTGCACTATGAGATGTTCAAGTAAGCTCTTCAGACATAGAAAAAGTACACCAGGTGGAAATACAGGTTTCTACAAAAGAATGAAGGACACAAAAATGGTAAGTAATATGTACTATATTACTTACCATTATAATAATATAATAATAATATATTATTATTATATAATTATATAATAATGATATAATTATAATATTTATATATTATATAATTATATAATATATAATTATAATATATATAATTATATAATAAATATATAATTATATATATAATAATATAATATATTATATTATATTATATAAATATAATAATTATATAAATATATAATAATATAATAATAATAATATAATAATAATAATTACTTACCAATATAATAATATAATATATGATATGCATAGTATATAGTTGCTTTTATTATTTAATTATTTTCAATTATAATTGACTGCTAAAACAAATAGATAATAATGTATTTTGGAGTTCACAGTATATGTATAAATAAGATATATGGCAAAATGTCCTAAAGGCTGGAAAGGAAATGCAATTATACTTTTTTCCTTAATGTACATTCATTGTGATAAATGTAAATTTGATTAAAGTTAAATTTTGATAAGTGAAAGCAATAAAATATAATTATTAAATTATTAAATTAATTCAAAATTCTATTAAGATTTAAAAATGAAAGCAAATGGTGCGACCAATAAGAAACAAAAAAACAAGATCATACACTTAAAACTAACTATATACATAATCACACAAATAACAAATGAGAATGATATATATGTTCACTATTGTGATTGTGTTGGCTTTTCATAGTTGTATCAATATGTCAAATACATCAAATTGTATGCTAAAAATAAGTGTGATTTATTGTATGTCATTTAGAGCTCAGTAACAAAGTGAACTGAATCCTTTTTCAAACATACAAATACTGGAAGAAGTCAATAAAGCAGTCTTTAAACAAGAAATGTTAAATAAAATTCTTCAACCAAAGGGAAAAAGATACCAGATGTAAATGTGAATATATACAAAGGATTTAAAAGTACCAGGAATAGTAACTATTTTAGTAAATATAAAGTACATTTTTAGTATTAAATTTACCTTTAAAATTGATTCCTAAAGAAAAAACTGATAAAAAATAAATTTGGGAAAATAAACTTTATCAAAAATATTGTCGATTACAGCACTTTCAAAAAATTTGACTTAATTGGGTTCTGCTGAAAAGCCTCAAATCAATTACTTTAGTCACAACTTTAGAAAATAATAAAAAAAGAAAACTAAAATGAACTATTTTCCCCCCACAATCCCCGATCTTTATTCGTTCACTTTCCAATATTTGCTGAGCAACATGGTAAGCAGAATTCACCGGTGTTATTCCCTGTATAGCACATGCCTCTTTGAGTGTGGGTGGAATACATGGCTGTTCTGGACAGTAGAATATGGAAAAGAGAAGAAATTTTCAGATCTAATGCAAATCTCAAGTCCATTGAGTCTGAGTTAGTGAAAGGTGAAATAATCCTGATGGGCTTGACTTTAATCAAGTGAAAATCAGAAGAGAGACAGGGTTCAGCTGGACTTAAAGGACCCAACCATGAGAAAATGAATTCTGCCAACAACCTTAATGTAACTGGAAGTCAATAATTCCCTAGTTGAAATGCTGGATGAAAACATTGATTTCAGCATTGTCAGACTCTGAGCTAAAAATTCAGTTAAGGCTAGAGTTCTGATCTTCAAAAACTGAGATAATAAATGAATGTTGCCTAAGCCAATAAGTGTTTTGATAATTTGTTGCACAGAAATAAGAAGTTATTATAAAGAAATTGCTCTGCTCTTTGCACTGTATCTAAAGATTATAAAAACAAAAATCATAAGAAAAAAAATGAGATCATCTAAGGAGCATGTGGGGCTTTTCAGGTGGCACTAGTGGTAAAGATCCTACTTGCCAATGCAGAAGACATAAGAGACATGAGTTTGATCCCTGGATCAGGAAGATCCCTTGAAGGTGGGCATGGCAACCCATTCCAGTATTTGCACCTGGAGAATCCCATGGACAGAGTCCTGGAGGGTTACAGTCTGTGGGGTCACAAAGAGTTGGAATGGTTGAAGTGACTTAGTATACATGCATGCAAGGAGTGTATAAAGACTGCTCCAGAGAGAAAAGAAAGAGGACAAAACAATTAGATCCTGTGTTAATCTAACCTTAAGTAGAAGATATGGGAATAGATAAGTAAAACTAAAAGCATTAAACAGTGGGTTAAAAGTAGGAGTTAGGGAAGTACTGATAATTATAACACATTGTTTCAAAATCTATATGAAGGTATGTTTTGTTTAAAACAAACAAACAAACAAAAATTACTGTTTCAAATTCTACTGAGAGGTCAAAAAGGATGACTAGTTTTGTAAGGATACAATTAGTGACTAACAAGAAAACTTTTGAAATGAATAAACAGGTACTAAATCCTGATTAGATTGGATTCAAAAGAAGATAGAAGAAGGAGCAGTAAATAAGAACTATAAAAAACACTAGTAAGTGCTTCTATATATATTGCATGCATTCATGCTATTAAATACTATTAGAAAGAATTATTGAAAAGATTATTTTTCTGTCTTATGATGAATTCATTTCAAAGCTGTAACATGAGAAATCTGTTACCTCATACTTTTCTATACTCTTGATGTATTCTTCAAAAATAAAGGCAAACTAAAGAAAATTTCAGTTAAATATAACTTAAATAATTTATTACCAGTAGATCTACATTGTAAAAACCTACTACATCATGTTCTTAGCCTGAATAAAAATGAGAAGAAGATGGAAATCCAAGTCTTCAGGAAGAAATGAACAATAAAAAATGAATTTGAAAATTTGAAAAATTTGAGAGTAAATATGATTGCTCACTTTTCTTCTCTTTTTTAAAGAAAATATAACTCTTTTAAAACAAACATTGAAACACTATTTGAAGATTTATAAGCCATATACATGTAATGTATGACAATAACAACTCAAAGGATAGAAGTAAATGAATGGAACTACACTTCTGTAAAGTTTTCACATTTTATATGAAGTAGAATGATATTAACACTAACTACATTATAATAATTTAAGTGAAAATAGTGCAAAAATTTTAATACTGAAATAAAAAAAACTTATAAAAATATAATTAAAGGAATACAATTACAACAAAATATTTGGAAAAAGTTGTGATTAAAAATAAACACATGAAACTAAGGAAAAAGACAAAAAGCTGATATCAGAAAAGAGGAAAAACAGTAGAGGAATAAACAAATCCAAACTTATCAATAATTATATTGATTGTAAATTGACTTTATTAAATGCAGAGATTATAAAAAAGAATTTTAAAACAAAGCCTTGCTACAGAATGTCTACAAAAGATAAATTTATGATATAAGAACACAGAAATTTTGGAAGTTAAATCAGGTTAGCTCAGTTCAGTTGCTCAGTCATGTCTGACTCTTTGTGACACCCATGAAGCGCAGCACATCAGGCCTCCCTGTCCATCACCAACTCCCGGAGTTACTCAAACTCTTGTCCATCGAGTCAGTGGTGCCATCCAGCCATTTCATCCTCTGTCGTCCCCTTCTCCTCCTGCCCCCAATCCCTCCCAGCATCAGGGTCTTTCCAATGAGTCAACCCTTCACATGAGGTGGCCAAAGTATTGGAGTTTCAGCTTTAGCATCAGTCCTTCCAAAGAACACTCAGGACTGATCTCCTTTAGGATGGACTGGTTGGATCTCCTTGCTGTCCAAGGGACTCTGAAGAGTCTTCTCCAACACCACAGTTCAAAAGCATCAATTCTTTGGCACTCAGCCTTCTTCACAGTCCAACTCTCACATTCATACATGACCACTGGCAAAATCATAGCCTTGACCAGACGGACCTTTGTTGGCAAAGTAATGTCTCTGCTTTTCAATATGCTATCTAGGTTGGTCATAACTTTCCTTCCAAGGAGTAAGCATCTTTTAATTTCATGGCTGCAATCACCATCTGCAGTGATTTTGGAGCCCAAAAAATAAAGTCTGACACTGTTTCCACTGTTTCCCCATCTATTTGCCATGAAGTGATGGGACCAGATACCATGATCTTAGTTTTCTGAATGTTGAGCTTTAGGTCAGCTTTTTCACTCTCCTCTTTCACTTTCATCAAGAGGCTTTTGAGTTCCTCTTCACTTTCTGCCATAAGGGTGGTGTCATCTGCATATCTGAGGTTATTGATATTTCTCCCAGAAATCTTGATTCTAGCTTGTGCTTCTTCCAGCCCAGCATTTCTCATGATGTACTCTGCATATAAGTTAAATAAGCAGGGTGACAATATACAGCCTTGATGTACTCCTTTTCCTATTTGGAACCAGTCTGTTGTTCCATGTACAGTTCTAACTTGCTTCCTGACCTGCATACAGGTTTGTCAAGAGGCAGGTCAGGTGGTCTGGTATTCCCATCTCTTTCAGAATTTCCCACAGTTTATTGTGATCCACACAGTCAAAGGCTTTGGCATAGTCAATAAAGTAGAAATAGATGTTTTTCTGGAACTCTCTTGCTTTTTCCATGATCCAGCAGATGTTGGCAATTTGATCTCTGGTTTCTCTACCTTTTATAAATCCATCTTAAACATCTGGAACTTCAAAGTTCATGTATTGCTGAAGCCTGCCTGGCCTGGAGAATTTTGAGCATTACTTTACTAGCATGTGAGATGAGTGCAATTGTGTGGTAGTTTGAGTATTCTTTGGCATTGCCTTTCTTTGGGATTGGAATGAAAACTGACCTTTTCCAGTCCTGTGGCCACTGCTGAGTTTTCCAAATTTGCTGGCATATGGAGTGCAGCACTTTCACAGCATCATCTTTCAGGATGTGAAATAGCTCAACTGGAATTCCATCACCTCTACCAGCTTTGTTCATAGTGATGCTTCCTAAGGCCCACTTGACTTCACATTCCAGGATGTCTGGCTCTAGGTGAGTGATCATATCATCATGACTCTCTGGGTCGTGAAGATCTTTTTTGTACAGTTCTTTGTGTATTCTTGCCACCTCGTCTTAATATCTTCTGCTTCTGTTAGGTCCATATCTTTTCTGTCTTTTATTGTGCCCGTCTTTGCATGAAATGTTCCCTTGATGTCTCTAATTATCTTGAAGAGATCTCTAGTCTTTCCCATTCTATTGTTTTCCTCTATTTCTTAGCATTGATTGCTGAGGAAGGCTTTCTTATTTCTCCTTAGTATTCTTTGGACTCTGCATTCAGATGCTTATATCTTTCCTTTTCTCCTTTGCTTTTTGCTTCTCTTCTTTTCACAGCTATTTGTAAGACCTCCCCAGAGAGCCATTTTGCTTTTTTGTATTTCTTTTCCATGGGGATGGTCTTGATACCTGTTTCCTTTACAATGTCACAAATCTTTGTCCATGGTTCATCAGGCACTCTGTCTATCAGATCTAGTCCCTTAAATCTATTTCTCACTTCCACTGTATAATCAGGGCTTCCCTGGTGGCTCAGACGGTAAAGCGTCTGCCTCCAATGTGGGAGACCTGGGTTCGATTCCTGGGTCAGGAAGATCCCCTGGAGAAGGAAATGGCAATCCACTCCAGCACTCTTGCCTGGAAAATCCCATGGATGGAGGAACCTGATAGGTTACAGTCCATGGGGTCGCAAAGAGTCAGACATGACTGAGCGACTTCACTATGACTGTATAATCATAAGAATTTGATTTAGGTCACACTTGAATGGTCTAGTGGTTTTCCCTACTTTCTTCAATTTAGGTCTAAATTTGCCAATAAAGTGTTCATGATCTGAGCCACAGTCAGCTCCTGGTATTGTTTTTGGTAACTGTATAGAGCTTCTCCATCTTTGGCTGCAAAGAATATAATCAATCTGATTTCGGTGTTGACCATCTGGTGATGTCCATGCGTAGAGTCTTCTCTTGTGTTGTTGGAAGAGGGTGTTTGCTATGACCAGTGCGTTCTCTTGGCAAAACTCTATTAGCATTTGCCCTGCTTCATTCCATATTCCAAGGCCAAATTTGCCTGTTACTCCAGGTGTTTCTTGACTTCCTACTTTTGCATTGAGTCCCCTATAATGACTAGGACCTCTTTTTTGGGTATTAGTCCTAAAAATCAGGTTGCTGCTAAGTCACTTCAGTCGTGTCCGACTCTGTGTGACCCCAAAGACGGCAGCCCACCAGGTCCCACCATCCCTGGGATTCTCTAGGCAAGAACACTGGAGTGGGTTGCCATTTCCTCCTCCAGTGCACGAAAGTGAAAAGTGAAAGTGAAGTCACTGAGTCGTGTCTGACTCTTAGCGACCGCCTGCACTGCAGCCTACCAGGCTCCTCTGTCCATGGGATTTTCCAGGCAAGAGTACTGGAGTGGGGTTAAAATCAGGTTAGGCAAGCTCAAGACAAGCAGCGTTACTGGAGGTAACAGAAAACATTTAATTATAAGGGTGTTCCACAAAAAGATTTTATACAAATAAATGCTTTCTGCTAATAACTGAGCTTTCAAATATGGAGTATAATTATATATTTATTTGGAAAAACATGAATTTCAACTCTAATCTCACTTTATATAAAAATTAACCAAGACAATTCAATGATAAACTTTAAAATTTGATAAGAAAACACGGAAGAAAATCAGGGCTTATATAATATATAAATGAACATGAACATAAACATATATCCACCACCCTATGGCAAAAAGTGAAGAGAAACTAAAGAGCATCTTAATGAAGGTGAGAGAAGAGTGAAAAATCATGCTTAAATCTCAACATTCAAAAAGTATGATCATAGCATCTGGTCCCATCACTGCACGGCAAATAGATGTGGAAACAATGGGAACAGTGACAGACTTTAGTTTCCTGGGTTTGAAAATCACTGTGATGATAACAGCAGTCATGAAATTAAAAGATGCTTGCTCCTGGAAGAAAAGCTATGACAAACATAGACAGCATATTAAAAAGCAGAGACACTACTTTGCCAATAAAGATCTGCATAGTCAAGCTATGATTTTTCCAGTAGTCATGTACAAATGTGACAGTTGGACCATAAAGAAGGCTGAGCATACAAGAAGTGATGCTTTTAAACTGTAGTGTTGGAAAAGACTCTTGAGAGTCCCTTGGACTACAAAGAGATCAAGACAGTGACTCCTACAGGAAACCAATCCTGAATATTAATTGGAAGGACTGATGCTGAAGCTGAAGCTTCAATACTTTGGCCACCTGATGTGAAAAGCTGACTCAGTGGAAAAGATCCTGATGCTGGAAAAGATTGAAGGCAGGAGGAAAAGGGGACGACAGAGTACAAGATGGTTGGATGGGGTAAACGACTCAATGGAAATGAGTTTGAGCAAACTCTAGGAGATGGTGAAGGACACGGAAGCCTGGTGTGCTGCAGTATATGGTATCACAGAGTCGGATATGACTGAGAGACTGAACAAAAAATAAACATAACTGCTAAACACTAGTTTATGAAAGTATAACTATTATACCCATAATATTGTGAATATATAATTATAAGATATTTATAATAAAATACATCACACTCATATTGCATGATACAAATATAAATAATGTAAGAATATCTTACCTTCAATGATAAGATGACAAGTAAATGAAATGGGCAGTACATTTATGAAAGAAATGCAGATGGTCAAAATATACATAAAAATTCTCAAATCTAAGGCACCACAGAAGTAAACATTTTAATTCTACATGAAGTACTAACATACTTATTAGAATAATCAAACTTTTAAAAGACTTAAAATGCCAAATGTTAAGCAACTGAAACTCTTAACACATTGCTGATAATATTCAAAGTGGCACAACCATTTTGGAGAGGAATCTGATAAGTTTTATAGAGTTAATTACCCACTTACATTATTATATTGGTATCTAATTAATCTCTTGAGGCTTCTCTAGTGGCCTAGGTTTGTGAATCTGCCTGCCAATGCAGGAGGCACAAGAGATGCAGGTTCTGTACCTGGATTTGGAAGATCCCCTAGAGAAGGAATTGGCAACCCATTCCAATATTCTTGCTTGGGAAATATCATGGACAAAGGAGCCTGGTGGGCTACAGTTCATGGGGCCACAAAAGAGCCGAACACAACTTAGTAACTAAACAACAAAGTACAGCAATACATTTAATTTATGTAGAAATATTTGAAGGCAAAATAGACTGGCATTAGTGGAGAACTAGATAAGTAGGCAAATACACAGTCGGAGATTTCATGCATCTTCATCAATAGTTGATAGAATATTAGCCCAAAATATCATGTAAAAAATTATATGTGATCTTCATCTCATTGACCACATTGATCTAAGTGATATTTACACTGCAACCAACAACTGTGAAATCCTTTTCAACTGTGCAGGGGACAATATGATGATAAAATTTATTCTGATTCATAAAACACATGTTAATAAATTTCAAAAGGCTGGAATATTAAAGAAGATGCTCTTGGCTGAAAAAATAAACTTCCAAACAATAATTATGAAATAATTAGAAAAAGTCAAAGTATGTGAAAAAAATCATGTGAAAATTTTACAGCACACTTAGTTTAAAAAAAAAAATAGCTCAAATAAATATTCACAAGATATATTAGGAAATATTGGACTGAGTGATTATGAAAGCATATCCAATCAAAATTTGTGTAAGGAAGTTAAAACAGTGCTTGGAAATAAATTTACATTTTTATAAGATACATTTTAAGAGAAATAAGTGATATAAATTCCTTTTTTAGAAATAATTATAAGGAACAGAATAAAGCAAAAATTAGTTTAGAAAAGAAATAACATAGACCATGAAAATATCAGTAAAATAGAAAATAATATACAAAGCATCATGCTAGTGAAATGTCAGGCATGGAAGGACAAACACTGCATGAACTCACTTATATGTGAATTCTAAAAAAGTCAAACTCATAAAATCAGATTGTAGCATGGTGGTTGCCAGGGTCTAGAGTACGGGAGAAACTGAAAGATGTGCATAGGGTACAAAGGTTCAGTTATACGGTATAAATATTTCCTGGAGATCTACGTATAGCCTGGTAACTGTCACAGTGGTGAATACTTGAAATTTTCTAAGGGAATAGATGGCAATTTAAATCTTCTCAACACACAGAAACACACACAAGAGAGTAACTCTTGTATGCAATGTATGTCAAATATATGTCAATAAAATGATTTAAAAAAACTTAAAATAAGTTTAAAATGTTTATTAAAACTAATAAAATAAAATAGGACTTATAAGGATGACATTTTTCAAGCACACAATAGCAATGTAAGAAAAGAAAGAAAGGAAAAGATGGACTCCACAGATGTTAAACATTAATAAGGAAATACAATGAATAACTAGTTGCCAATATACTTTAAAATGTAGTAGAAACTGAACAAATTCTTTGAAAAGCTTAAGTTACCAAAATTACATAATATGAAATAGAAAAGCCAAAGAACTCTTAACTAGGATGCAGGCTATACTTTAAGATAAAGTTCACACACATACATACATCCAACTAAATAAAACAAGTCAGATAATTTTACACGAGAATTGCATCAACATATAATAAAGAAGTAATATCAATGTTACATAAATCTTTGAGAACAAGCATTTAGTATCATTAACTATCATTAATATTCCAGTGAGAGCCTGCTATCAGAAAGGCTAAAATTAGAAAGACTAATCAAATTCCATGTTACCAAGAACATGGAACATCATGTCCTTTCTTATATTGTTGGTGATACCATAAAATGTTACGACTTTGGGAAAATATTTGAAAATGTCTAATAGATAAGCATGAAAGTGAAAGTTGCTGTCATGTCTGACAATTCATGACCCTGTGAACTGTAGCCTGCAGGCTCATCTGTCCCTGGAATTCTCCAGGCAAGAAAACTGGAGTGAATTTTTGTGCCCTTCCCCAGGGGCTCTTCCCAACCCAGGAATCAATCCCAGGTTTCCTGCATTGCACATGGATTCTTTACCGTTTGAGCCACCAGGGAAGCCCCATAGATAAATATAGACCTACTCTATGGTCAAAGAATTGCTTGCTAAATATTTATACCAGTAACTTAAAACATGTGTCCATAAAAAGCCTTGTATCATAATGATTACAGCAGCTTTATTTATAACAGCCCAAAACAGGAAACAACTACTGAGGGATGGGATGGGGAGGGATTTGGGAGGGGGTTCAAGATGGAGACACGTGTGCACCCATGGCTGATTCATGTCAATGTATGGCAAAAACCACTACAATATTGTAAAGTAATTTGCCTCCAGTTAAAATAAATAAATTAATTTTAAAAATAAAATAAAATGCACATAAAGAGAAGAATGAGGAAACAAACTGGCATATGCTAATTAAATAAAGTACTATTTAGCGATGCAAAGAAATGATTCACTGATATGTTCATGGTAGTGTATGAATACATCTTTAAGCAAAGAAACCAGATTAGAAGTATACCTACTATATTATTCCAACTATATGAAATTCCATAATCAGAAAAACTAATCTATCAGGGAAAAAGTTGCCTCTGTGTGGGAAGTGTCTATTGATAAAAAGTGAGGAAATTTTCTAGGGTGATGGAAAATTCTTTATCTTGACTATACACCAAACTCATCCTCATCAAACGTTACCAAGGTATACACTTATAATGAGTGCTATTCACTACATGCAAATAGTAAAAATAATAATAATAATAATAATTGTATCAAAAGTAAAAACTCTGGAGGTCCCTAGAGTTTTAAGGAAAATCAGAGGTAAAGTTTGTACTCAATAAACTGATATAGCTCCCTTTTCCTTCTCTATTATAAGTAGGAATCTCTTAGTTATTATAGAGAAATGAAAGATATGTTGACATTAATATTTCTGTGATTTTGAAAACGTACTAAACTCCATATTTCAAGGCTGTATATAAATAATGAGCTTCATTTTCACTTGCTAATTTTTTTGTGGCAGTCAAAAGGAACTCATATCTAAAGACATAAATATAAGAAGGTCACAATTTTATACAGTGTAGCAAAGCATTAATTCAACAAACCTTTTTGAATAATCAAATATAACAGATTTTAAAATTCCCCCCTTCATGGAGCATGTAAAAGAAGATGTCTTTCCAAATCACTGTGTGTGTGCTAAGAGGCTTCAGTCATGTTTGACTCTTTGTGAGCCTATGAACTATAGCCCACCAGGTTCGTCTGTCCATGGGGATTCTCCAGGCAAGAATACTAGAATGGGTGGCCATGCTCTCCTTCAGCAGATCTTCTCCACCCAGGATCGAATCCGAGTTTCTTACATCTCCTGCATTGGCAGATGGGTTCTTTACCACTAGCACCTCCTGGGAAGTCCAAATCATTAAACTATTACAATTAGCACATATGTATATGCCAAATATTAAACAACTTGATTACTAGCTGTGGATGTGTGCATGAGCTCAAAAGTACACACACACATAATGGGAAGTACTTAAACATAGTATTTTAATTGGTTTACCACTGGAACTTGATCAACAGTTAAATTCTAGGAAGTCATTAGTATATTAGGTGATTATCAGAGTTTAAACTGGTTAATATATGAAAATACCCATATATTTTTTTCAAAATTCATTGTGAACCTGTTGCACTATGGTGTTATAGACATTTAATCCAGGAAACTCTGAAACAGTGCTATATAGTAAACTTGAATGTTTATTAAAGTAGTAAAGTGAATTTTCCAATTTTTCAAAGCTCTAATATTGACCTAGATTAAATGTTTAAATCCCAGAAATATCCGGAGACTGCTATCTTAAACATACCCTGATAATTATTAGAAGGAAATAACAGAGAAATGTTTGCAGAAGTAGAGGCAAGCTTCTATTTTAAAACCCCCTGCATATTTATTGGGAAGAAAGTAATAAATATATTCAGGGTCATAGGACCATTGTATAAAACAGTGGGATAATGATGCTGAAATAACTCACAGAAACCAGTAATAATGAGCCACAAAATTAAGCCCAATGTAATTAACCTGAGGATCTAATCAGTGGCTCATTCACTGAAGAATAATGTAGAATTTTGTATAGTTTCAGGTTACACTTGAGACCCATTAATATCATGAGTAGTGTATAGCGTGTACATACATGTAAGAGAAAATTCCAACAAAAAAATCAGGGATTGTGGTAAAAATTACAGACAAAAAAAATTAGTGTATTAGGTTGATATCATATTGGGAAATGGCATGCAAAACTAAAGATTGTTATCATAACTCTTTATTTTCCATTCACATATGATATTATGTCTCTGTCTCCTGTAGAGGTATGGGTCAGTGGTGGCCTGCTGCAGGGTCAGGGGCACTCAATGCAGCAGTGCATTCATGCAACCTTTTGAAGGAGGTCACCATTATCTTCATTAACTCAACCATAGATTGGCCTCAGGTCAAACAACAGGTAGGGAACACAGTGCCCCAGCCTCCCCCCATCAACAGTAAATTGGATTAAGGATTTACTGAGCACAGCCCCACCCATCAGAACAAGACCAAGTTTCCACCTCATTCAGTATCTCCCATCAGGAAGTTTCCATAAGCCTCTTATCCTTCTCCATCAGAGAACCAACAGAACAAAAACCACAGTCAGAGAAAACTAATCAAACTGACCACGTGGACCACAGCCTTGTCTAAATCAATTAAATTATGAGCCATGCCCTATAGGGCTACACAAGACAAACGAGTCATGGTGGAGAGGTCTGACAAAATGTGGTCCATTGGAGAAGTGAATGGCAAACTGCTTCAATTATCTTGACTTGAGAACCCCATAAACAACATGAAAAGGCAAAAAGATAGAACAATGAAAGATGAACTCACCAGGTCGGTAGGCACCCAATATGCTACTAGAGATCAGTGGAGAAGTAACTACAGAAAGAATGAAAAGATGGAGCCAAAGCAAAAAAACACACAATTGTGTATGTGACTGGTGATGGAAGTAAAGTCTGATGCTGGAAAGAACAATATTGCTTATGAACCTGGAATGTAAGGTCCATGAATCAAGGCAAATTGGAAGTGGTCAAACAGGAGACGGCAAGAGTTAACATCGACATTTTAGGAATCAGCATACTAAAATGGACTGGAATGACTGAATTTAACTCAGATGACCATTATATCTACTACTATGGGCAAGAATCCCTTAGAAGATATGGAGTAGCCATCATAATAAACAAGATCCAAAATGCTGTACTTGGATGCAATCTCAAAAACAACAGAATGATCTCTGTTCATTTCCAAGGCAAGCCATTCAACATCACAGTAATCCAAGTCTATGCTCCGACCAGTAATGCCAAAGAAGCTGAAGTTGAATGGTTCTATGAAGACCTACAACACCTTCTAGAACTAATGAACAAAAAAGATATCCTTTTCATTATAGGTGCTGGAATGCAAAAGTACGAAGTCAAGAGATACCTGTAGTAACAGGCAAATTTGACCTTGGTGTACAAAATGAAGCAGGTCAAAGGATAACAATTTTGCCAAGAGAACACACTGGTCATAACAAACACCCACTTCTAATAACACAAGAGAAGACTCTACACATGGACATCACCAGATGGTTGACACTGAAATCAGATTGATTATATTCTCTGCAGCCAAAGATGGAGAAGCTCTATTCAGTCAGTAAAAACAAGATTGGGAGCTGACTGTGACTCAGAACATGAACTTGCAAAATTCAGACTAAAATTGAAGAAAGTAGGGAAAACCACTAGACTACTCAGGTATGACCTAAATCAAATCCCTTACAACTAATACAGTAGAAGTGCCAAGTAGATTCAAGGGATTAGATCTGATAGACAGAGTGCTTGAAGAATGATGGATGGAGGTTTATGACATTGTACAGGAGGCAGTGATCAAGACCATTTCCAAGGAAAAGAAATGGGAAAGGGCAAAATGATTGTCTGAGGAGGCCTTACAAATAACTGAGAAAAGAATAGAAGCTAAAGGCAAAGAAGAAAAGGAAACATACACCCATTTAAATGCAGAGTTCCAAAGAATAGCAGGGAGAGATAGGAAAGCCTTCCTCAGTGATCAATACAATGAAATAGAGGAAAGCAACAGAATGGGAAAAACTAGAGAGCTCTTCAAGAACATTAGAGATACCAAGGGAACATTTCATGAAAAGATGGGCACAATTAAGGACAGAAATGTTATGGAACAAAAAGAAAAAGAAAATATTAAGAAGAGGTGGCAAGAATACACAGAAAAACTATACAAAATAGATCTTCATGACCTAAATAACCATGATGGTGTGATCACTCACCTAGAGTCAGACATCCTGGAATGGGAAGTCAAGTGGGCTTTAGGAAGCATCATTATGAACAAAGTTAGTGGAGGTGACGAAATTCCAGTTGAGCTATTTCAAATCCTAAAAGACAATGCTGTGAAAGTACTGCACTCAATATGCGAGCAAATTTGGAAAGCTCAGCAGTGGCCACAGGACTGGAAAAGGTCAGTTTTCATTCCAGTCCCAAAGAAAGGCAATGTCAAAGAATATTTATACTACCACACAAAAATTGCACTTATCTCACATGCTAGCAAAATAATACTCAAAATTCTCCAAGTCAAGCTTCAATAGTATGAGAACCGTGAACGTCCAGATGTTCAAGCTGGATTTAGAAAAGGCAGAGGAACCAGAGATCAAATTGCCAACATCCGTTGTATCATTGAAAAATCAAGAGAGTTCCAAAACATCTACTTTTGCTTTATTGACTATGCCAAAGCCTTTGACTGTGAGGATCACCACAAACTTTGGAAAATTCTTAAAGAAATGGAAATACCGGACCACCTGACCTGCCTCCTGAGAAATCTGTATGCATGTTAGGAAGCCACAGTTAGAACCGGACATGAAACAACAGACTGGTTCCAAGTTAGGAAAGGACTATATCAAGGCTGTATATTGTCACCCTGCTTATTTAACTTATATGCAGAATACATCATGTGAAATGCTGGGCTGGATGAAGCACAAGCTGGAATAGAGATTGCCGGGAGAAATATCAATAACCTCAGATATGCAGATAACACCACCCTTATGGCAGAAAGCAAAGAAGAACTAAAGAGCTTCTTGATGAAAGTGAAAGAGGAAAGTGAAAAAGTTGGCTTAAAACTCAATATTCAGAAAACGAAGATCATGGCATCCGGCCCCATCACTGCTTGTCAAATAGATGGGGAAACAGTAGACACTGTGACAGACTTTATTTTGGGGGGCTCCAAAAACCACTGAAGATGGTGACTGCAGCCATGAAATTAAAGACATTTGCTCCTTAAAAGAGAAGCTATGACAACCTAGACAGCATATTAAGAAGCAGAGACATTACTTTGCCAACAAATGTTTGTCTAGTTAAAGCTATGGTTTTCCCAGTGGTCAAGTATGGATGTGAGAGCTGGACTATAAAGAAAGCTGAGCACCAAAAAATTGATGCTTTTGAACTGTGGTGTTGGAGAAGACTCATGCAAGTCCCTTGGACTGCAGGGAGTTCAAACAAGTCCATCCTAAAGGAAATCAGTCCTTAATATTCATTGGAAGGACTGATGTTGAAGCTGAAACTTCAATACTTTGGCCACCTGATGTGAAGAACTCACTCATTAGAAAAAACCCTGATGCTGGGAAAGATTGAGAGTAAGAGAAGGGAATGACAAAGGATGAGACGACTGGATGATGTCACCGACTCGATACGCATGAGTTTGAGTAAGCCCTGGGAGTTGGAGATGGACAGGGAAGCCTGGCATGCTCAGTTGGACACAACTGAGTGACTGAACTGAACTTATGATATTATTATCATAATATTTCTTGAACAGTTGCCTTTTTAAAATACCTTATTACATCTCACAAGAAAGGTGAAGAATAACAATTTTGGAGAACATTTTGTACATATCTTTAGGAAGTGTTTGATTAAGTCTCTTGAAATAACAATTTAGTATAGGAAACTAAATAATAATAATAACAAATTTATCAATTTAATAATATAATTATTGATATATGGAGAAATATCAATAACCTCAGATATGCATATGACACCACCCTTATGGCAGAAAGCAAAGAAGAACTAAAGAACTTCTTGATGAAAGTGAAAGAGGAAAGTGAAAAAGTTGGACTCAACATTCAATAAGTTAAGATCATGGAATTCGGTCGCATCACTTCATGGAAACTGGAGAAAAAATGGAAACAGTGACAGACTTTATTTTCTTGGGTTCCAAAATCACTCTGGATGGTAACTGCAGCCGTTAAATTAAAAGGCACTTGCTCCTTGGATGGAAAGCTTTGACAAACATAGACAGCATATTAAAAAGCAGAGACATCACTTTGCCTACAAAAGCCGTATAGACAAAGCTATGGTTTTTTTCAGTAGTCATGTACTGATGTGAGAGTTGGGCCATAAAGAAGGCTGAGAATCAAAGAATTGATGCTTTAGAACTATGGTGCTGGAGAAGACTCTTGAGAGTCCCTTGGACTGCAAGGAGGTCAAAGCAGTCAATCGTAAAAGAAATCAACCTTGAATATACATTGGAAGGACTGATATTGAAGCTGAAGCTCCAATTCTTTGGCCACCTGATGAAAAGAGCCTGCTCTTTGGAAAAGATCCTGATTCTGGGAAAGACTGAGGCAGGAAGAGAAGGGGGTTGCCAGAGGATGAAGTGGTTGGATGGCATTATCAACTCAGTGGATGTGAGTCTGAGCAAATTCAGAAGGAATGATAGTGAAGAACATGGATGCCTAGAATGCTTCAGTATGAGGTGGCAAAGAGTCGGACACGACTGAGTTACTGAACAACAACAATTATGTGGGAACACGTAGTTGTGTGCTGCTGCTGCTGCTGCTAAGTCGCTTCAGTCGTGTCCGACTGTGCGACCCCATAGGTGGCAGCCCACCAGGCTCCCCCATCCCTGGGATTCTCCAGGCAAGAACACCGGAGTGGGTTGCCATTTCCTTCTGTGATATAGTTGTGTAGTTATGTGATAAAATTATGTAATGAAATCTCTTACTTGGAAATACATAACCACATCATTATGTTATAGATTGTAAACAAGCACATCAACAGAAAAAAATATGACATGCTCTTTCATATTTTTCACTGATTAACTCATTCCTACCTAGGTAAAATTTTGGATACCAGTTTATAATAATCCATATTATAATTTAGATTTAAAATATGTGATATATAAAACCAAAGGCATCATATTAGTAGATAACCCATATTAGTGCATAATATAAAATTTTATGAACTGAGAAATTTCATGGTACATTCAAATGACAACTATAAACATAATGAAAGCAATACTGTAACCATGATTACGTTCTAAATGAACTGCACATGGACAGCTGGTGGGACATTCAGTTAGACACAGTCTATCATATAAATTCCATTTGCTCATTAACTGTATCCTTTAATGCTCAACTACCATGTTTAAGATCAACAGAGAAAATATGTATATAATAGGAAACTATTGTACCTATTAACAAGTAAATACTGTCTTTTGAATTGCATTGTTCAATTCAATTTTTAATTTTTAAAATTATTCAATTTTTAAAAATGCATCATTTATGTGATATGTTTTGTCCTACTGAGTTATTTTTGCCTTTGTGAAGCTCTCTTGTTTATTTTACTTATTGTAAAGAACTTCAGGTAAACCTGGTCATGTTTTGCCTTATTAATTTAAAAGTGTCAATTCTTAGGTGCTTAGCTAATCATAGCTAGTTGGCAGTACTCCACCATCCATCTTTTAAAATTCATATGTTGCTGAGTTTAGTATTGTTTTAAATTATGTATGATATATTAAAGAATTTTGGAATGGTTACCTTGTCCTTATAGTGGTAGTTATTCTATCAATAAATCACTCTTAAACTTATATGCCAGTTATTTTTCTTATTATCAAGTGTATCACTAGCTTGATTCACAAAGAATATTTCTTCCTTGAGGCTTTCTTTGCATCTACTCATGTCTTGTGTAAATACCCTATTCCTTTTTGCTTTTATAACACTGTAGCCAACTTTTGATAGAGGAGGTTATTACTAAGCATTCTGTCAATTTATAAAGTAATTTTTTTAGTATAAAAATCATATGATTTTAAAAAGTACTTTTCTTTTGTGACCCAGCATCTCCACAGACATTGGGATATAATGAGATACTTCCCACAGCAAGTAGGCCTGTGAGTTAAATGAGTTAATTTCATTCTTCTGTTTATTTTTTTAAATATTTTAATTTTTGGAGCAGTTTTAGATTTACAACCAAATTAAGAAGAAAAAATACAGATTTCCCATAGCCTCCTTGCCCTTACATGTGGATAGCAGCCCCACTAACATAATTAACCAAAATGGTAATTTTTTTTTTTTTTTTTTTTTAGCAAGGATGAACCTACATTGACACATCCAGTATTCTGGATTTGAGACATTATAAGAGGTATATATAATAGGCTCCAGTTTCATCCACCTCATTAGAACTGATGCAAATGTATTCTTTTAATGGCTGAGTAATAGTCCATTGTGTATATGTACCACAGCCTTCTTATCCATTCGTCTCCTGATGGACATCTAGGTCGTTTCCATGTCCTGGCTATTATAAATAGTGCTGTGATGAACACTGTGGTACACATGTCTCTTTCAATTCTGGTTTCCTCGGTGTGTATATCCAGCAGTGGGAACTGGAGCCTATTATAAAGAGTGAAATAAGCCAGAAAGAAAAACACCAATAAAGTATACTAATGCATAAATATGGAATTTAGAAAGAGGGTAACGATAATCCTGTATGGCAGAAAGCAAAAGAGAAACAGATGTATCAGTACAGTTCAGTCATTCAGTCGTGTCCGACACTTTGTGACCCTATGAATTGCAGCACACCAGGCCTCCCTGTCCATCACCAACTCCTGGAGTTAACCCAAACTCATGTCCATCAAGTCGGTGATGCCATCCAGCCAACTTATCCTCTGTCGTCCCCTTCTCCTCCTGCCCCCAATCCCTCCCAGCATCAGAGTCTTCTCCAATGAGTCAACTCTTCGCATGAGGTGGCCAAAGTACTGGAGTTTCAGCTTTAGCATCATTCCTTCCAAAGAACATCCGGGACTGATCTCCTTTAGGATGGACTAGTTGGATCTCCTTGCAGTCCAAGGGACTCTCAAGAGTCTTCTCCAACACCACAGTTCAAAAACATCAATTCTTAGGTGCTTAGCTTTCTTCATGGTGCAACTTTCACATCCATACTTGACCACTGGAAAAACCATAGCCTTGACTAGATGGACCTTTTTTTGGCACAGTAATGTCTCTGCTTTTAATTATGCTATCTAGGTTGGTCATAATCTTCCTTCCAAGGAGTAAGTGTCTTTTAATTTCATGGCTGCAATCACCATCTGCAGTGATTCTGGAGCCCAAAAAAACAAAGACTGACACTGTTTCCACTGTTTCCCCATCTATTTGCCATGAAGTGATGGGACCAGAAGCCATGATCTTCATTTTCTGAATGTTGAGCTTTAAGCAAACTTTTGCACTCTCCTCTTTCACTTTCATCAAGACACTTTTTAGTTCCTCTTCACTTTCTGCCATAAGGGTGGTGTCATCTGCATATCTGAGGTTATTGATATTTCTCATGGCAATCTTGATTCCAGCTTGTGCTTCTTCCAGCCCAGCATTTCTCATGATGTACTCTGCATATAAGTTAAATAAGCAGGGTGACAATATACATCCTTGATGTACTCCTTTTCCTATTTGGAACCAATCTGTTGTTCCATGTCCAGCTCTAACTGTTGCTTCCTGGTCTGCGTATAGGTTTCTCAAGAGGCAGGTCGGGTGGTCTGGTATTCCCATCTCTTTCAGAATTTTCCACAATTTATTGTGATCCACACAGTCAAAGGCTTTGGCATAGTCATAAAACAGAAATAGATGTTTTTCTGGAACTCTCTTGCTTTTTCGATGATCCAGAGGATGTTGGCAATTTGATCTCTGGTTCCTCTGCCTTTTCTAAAACCAGCTTGAACATCTGGAAGTTCACAGTTCACATATTGCTGAAGCCTGGGTTGGAGAATTTTGAGCATTACTTTACTAGCATGTGAGATGAGTGCAATTGTGAAGTGAGATGTATAGAATAGTCTTTTGGACCCTGTGGGAGACGGCGAGGGCGGGATGATATAGAAGAATGGCATTGAAACATATAAATTATCATATTTGAAACGATTCACCAGTCCAGGTTCAATGCATGATACAGGGTGCTCGGGGCTGGTGCACTGGGATGATCCAGAGGGATGGGATGGGGAGGGAGGAGGGCTCAGGATGGGGAACACATGTACACCCATGGTGGATTCAAGTCAATGTATGGCAAAGCCAATACAATATTGTAAAGTAAAATAAATAAATAATAAATAGAAAAAAAAATTGGAAGGCATAAAAAAAGAGGTGTGTAGTGATATCTCATTATACTTTAATTTTCATTTTTCTGATGACATAAGATGTGGAGCATTATATCATAATTTTTTTTGCACTTTTATACCTTTGATGAGCTCTCTGTCTAGATCTTTGTCCCATTTTTATTATTGGATTGTCTGCTAAATTATTGTTGAGTCAATATTTCTTTGTCTAGTTTAAATAACTATCTTTGATCAGACATGTTTTTGCAAATATTTTCTCCCAGTCTATGGCTTATCCTCTCATTCACTTAATATTATTTATAAAATATTAGAAAATACAATCTTCCCTTAAGGCTGTGGACACTCTTTGATGTCATTATGATTTATACAAGGAGAAACTAATAGAATTAACAAAAAACTAAAAAACCATGAACAAAATGTGCTTATATCAAATTCAGAAATTAGAAGAAACAAAAACATTGTATGTGACAAGAAGTATAACCCATCTAATACTGAAAGGTTAAATACATATTTCACATTAATAACCAGAATTTAGAAAATGAACTCAGTAGAATTAAGCATAAACAAAATCTGAGTCTGAAAAATTTAATTTCTCTCTCTATATGTAATTCTATATAGAAAGAAATTTAAACTTAAAACTTAATGGCAAAGACAAAAAGAGGACTTGAATAAATGCTAAGGGAAAAGAAATACTAAGATACTATATTCCAGTTTGGGAAGAATTAATGTACAGGTGACCCTTGAACAACTCAGGGATTGTATTCCATGCTTTGAATACTTGGTTCCTTCACATCTTTGGACTCAATCAATGACAATAGACCATGGAGTGTAAAATTTTCTAATGAAAAATATCCGTATTTAAGTGGACCCACACAGTGAAAACCAGCTTTGTTCAAGGGTCAACTATAACATATTTATGTCAGTTCTGCTAAAATTAATTTGTACATTTAATTCAGCACTACTAGTTTCCAATTGCATTTGTACTTTATTTTTAAATTCGTATTACAAAATAACTTTAAATTTAAAAGAAATGGCAAAAATAGTACAGAGAGTTTATTTGTACACGTTATCTATCTTCTCTCAAAAGTATCACATTAAAAAATGGCATTGCCAAGACCAGGAATTTGGCACTTTTAAAACTATTATCCAAACCAAAACTTTATACAGAATTTGCCTGTATAAGGTAGAATTTTACTTGCAAACTTTTCCTGTGTAGTTATATGAAATTTCATCACATGTATAGATTTATCTAACCAACAAATATAGTCAGATTATAAAATTGTTTAATAGCCGCAAACTCCCTTTTGCTACACTTTAATTGTCACACCCTTCCCTAAAGTTAAGCTCTGTCAAATATTCACTTGTTCTCTATGATTAAAATTGTGCACATAGAGAAAGTTATAGAAAATACATCAAATTGGTTTTTGTCCTCAAAATAATGCCTTGAAATTCACAAAATTGTGTGAACCAATATTTTATTCCTTTTTATTGCTGAATTCTATTCTATGATATGTATACAGCACAGTTTTTCTAGTTACCTGCTGAAGAAAAAATATATATATTTTTTGACTATTCAAAATAAAGTGGCTATGAACATTTGTGCAGGTTTGTGTTACATGTAGGTTTTTGTTTCTTTAGGAAAAACACCTAGAGCATAACTGTTGTGTAGTATGGTAGTGTAGCTTTGGCTTTGTAAGAAACTGTCAAACTTTTTTCCAGAGTGACTGTGTTGTTTTACATTTCCACCATTACTACATGAGAGAGACAGTCCCTCTACATTCCCATTATATTTGATATTCACTGATTTCCTTTTGACATAGGTCCATAAACTGCATGTTACTGCTTCTAACCAAATGCCATAGTATATTATGATAAGCTTTATTATATTTTACTTGAAAGTGAAAGTGTTAGTTGCTAAGTCAGGTCCAACTCTGCGACTCCATGGACTGTAGCCCACCAGGCTCCTCTGTCCATGGAGTTCTTAGGCAAGAATATTAGAATGAGTAGCCATTTCCTTCTGCAGTGGATATTCCCCACCCAGAGATAGAACCCGGGTCTCCTGCATTGCAGGCAGATCCTTCACAGTCTGTTCTCTTAACATTGCACTGTCTAATTACTAAAATTTTACACATACTGTATAAAACATGTGTGTTTGTAAATTCTAGTAGTGAGATCACAAGATAATTATAATGTTAGTAAGTAGTGCCAGATTTCTTCAAAAAAATCTATACATGTGTACTTCACTGGAATTAATTTCTATTTTCCATACTCTAAGAAAAAGTTGGTAAAGAATTCACCTGCTGATGCAGGAGAAGTGGAAAACATGGTTTGATCCCTGGATAAGGAAGATCCTTGGAGGAAGAAATGGCAACCCATTCCAGTATTCTTGCCTGGGATTCCTATGAACAGAGGAGCCTGGCATGCTGCAGTCCACGGAGTCACACAGTGTCAGACATTACTGAGCGACTGAGCACAAGAAAACCTTTCAATATCTAAGTTTATCTTACTGATTTCTATAAATAGGACTTTTTTTAATTGAATATCCCTAACGTATAGTGCTGCAACTCAATATGCCAGCAAATTTGGAAAACTCAGCAGTGGGCACAGGACTGGAAAAGGTCAGTTTTCATTCAAATCCCAAAGAAAGGCAATGCCTAAGAATGCTCAAACTACCGCACATTGCACTCATCTCACACGCTCAAACGTAATACTCAAAAGTCTCTAAGCAAAGGCTTCAGCAGTATGTGAACCATGAACTTCCAGATGTTCAAGCTGGTTTTAGAAAAAGCAGAGGAACCAGAGATCAAATTGCCAACATCATCTGGATCATCGAAAAAGCAAGAGAGTTGCAGAGAAACATCTATTTCTGCTTTATTGACTATGCCAAAGCCATTGACTGTGTGGATCACAATAAACTGTGGAAAATTCTTCAAGAGATGGGAATACCAGACCACCTGACCTGCCTCTTGAGAAACCTGTATGCAGGTCAGGAAGAAACAGTTAGAACTGGCCATGGAACAACAGACTGGTTCCAAATAGGAAAAGGAGTACATCAAGGATGTATATTGTTACCCTGCTTATTTAACTTATATGCAGAGTACATCATGAGAAACACTGGGCTGGAAGAAGCTCAAGCTGGAATCAAGAATGCTGGAAGAAATATCAATAACCTGAGATATGCAAGAGACACTGCCCTTATGGCAGAAAGTGAAGAAGAACTAAAGAGCCTCTTGATGAAAGTGAAAGAAGAGAGTGCAAAAGTTTGCTTAAGGCTCAACATTCAGAAAACTAAGATCATGGCATCTGGTCCCATCATTTCATAGCAAATAGATGGGGAAACAGTGGAAACAGTATCACACTTTATTTTGGGGGGCTCAAAAATCACTGAAGATGAAGATTGCAGCCATGAAATTAAAAGATGCTTACTCCTTGGAAGGAATGTTATGACCAACCTAGATAGCATATTGAAAAGCAGAGACATTACTTTGCCAACAAAGGTCCGTCTAATCAAGGCTATGGTTTTTCCAGTGGTCATGTGAGAGTTGGACTGTGAAGAAAGCTGAGTGCTGAGGAATTGATGCTTTTGAACTGTGATGTTGGAAAAGACTCTTGAGAGTCCCTTGGACTGCAAAGAGATCCAACCAGTCCATCCTAAAAGAGATCAGATCTCGGTGTTCGTTGGAAGGACTGATGCTGAAACTGAAACTCCAGTACTTTGTCCACCTGATGCGAAGAGTTGGCTCATTGGAAAAGACCCTGATGCTAGGAGGGATTGGGAGCAGGAGGAGAAGGGGATGACAGAGGATGAGATGGCTGGAAGGCATCACTGATTCAATGGACATGAGTTTGAGTGAACTCCGGGAGTTGGTGATGGACAGGGAGGCCTGGCGTGCTGCAATTCATGGGGTTGCAAAGAGTCGGACACAACTGAGCGACTGAACTGACCTGACTGAACGGATAGTGAGTTTTAGAATCCCTTTGTAATTTCTTGCATTTCAGATGTTCACTTTAGTGAATTGTGTTTTGACTCATGTCTATACCTTTCCTGGATTTTCTAACATTTTCTTATTTTAAATAATTTCTTTGAATCCTCTATTATCTCCTTGTTTCTTCTAGACAGTTCAAGAATTTGATTCTAACAGAAATGTGCTCAGTCACTTCAGTCGTTTTCAACTCTTTGTGACCCATGGACTGTAGTCTGCCAGGCTCTTCTGTCCACAGGACTCTCTAGGCAAGAAGACTGTAGTGAGTTGCCATTTCCTACTACAGGGGATCTTCCTGATCCAGGGATCGAACTTGTGTTTCCTACATAGCCAGGCAGAGTCTTTACCACTGAGCAAACTAGGAAGCCTTCAAGTATGACACTTTGCTACAGTTTCCTTTGAAAACAAATTCTTTGTGTTTAAACAAATATATTATTTTTATACACTGAAAAAAAAAAGAACATTTTGGATATTAGTAAGCCTTTCTACAATTTAACTACAAAACATTATTTCTGCATAATTGGGACTTATATAAAAGCACCATTGTTGGTGAATAAGAATTAATTTTTAAAACTTTAAGTCTTTTTGATACTATAAGCTCTGCCTTTAGAAGAATTAAAAAATACTGACCTGCCAATTTAAAACATATGTCACACAAGCTTCATCACAATTTTTAAATTCTAACACATTTTTGTAGAAATATTGAATTTACATTTTCTTCCCCTTATTTTCATGTTTGATTTTAAAGTCTGAAACAGCACTCTTGAAAATTTATATCACACGTCTCATATTGTGAAAAGTTGAATTATATCAAAAAGAAAATTTATTTCCTTTCTTTCAGAAAACAGTCTTTTCTCATAAAGATCCTGACCCAAATGACACACAGCATGGGATGCTGTGATACAAGAGCAAAGTTGCCTGTAATTCAAAATACAGTACTGAAACTTACTTCTCTCAAAAAGGTTTCACAACCACTGATGAGACTTAACTTAGATAGAAAGGAAAATGAAACAAGCCTTTCATTTTGTCTTTTAAAAAATACTGTGAAGAAAAAGTCTTCCTTAAGCAGTAGCATGCCAAAGTAATGGTACATTTGAGGGAGGAATACAGAAGTAGAAAGGCAGCTACTATAAATAGTATTCAGTATTTTTTCAACATTCCACCAGACTCACTTTATTTTTTATCTGAATGTTATGTCTTCATGTGTGCAATCACAATTATATCAACTTTTAACTCTCTGAAGTTTGACTTTCTTTGAATAGATCAAATTATTATAAGGTATTAAGGATGAGAAAGTGAGAAACAGGCCCTAATAGGTAGGAAAGGAAAATAAGACTAAGATTGAAAATCAACCACTCTCCTGTAAAAAAAAAAAAAAAGGTGTGAAAAACAACAGAACAGCAGTGACCTATGTTAAATAATAAAGTAGAAGAAAGTTGGACAATATATAGTGCTCTTATAGAGAAGTATGTTGATAAGAATGTTGAGTGGCTATTGAAGGAGTCTGAAGATGATCAATAGAAGTACAGGATTTCTTGAGTTGTATTCTACCCCAAATTGTGTATTTGTTTAAATATAAAATATATATATATATATTTACTGATATTTTGGGATTTTCCTCAAACTCTCATATAAAACTAATAATTCTAGACCATATTTATTTTGTAGCTCAGAATGTTAAGCTCACCTTAACATGACGTTCTATAGAATGGGGGTTGAAAATACCACTACTCAACAAAATGACAAAGGAAAATAAAGCGAAAATAGAAATGAATGGTGACAACAAGACTTAGAAGGTTAAATTAATCAGTACTGAATTTGCACCAAATACACACAACATTATTTGTCTGAAGTCATTGCAGGAACAAAAACACAGAATGGTGAAGTTTTATGCTAAAGTAATTTAATATCTATTTGATTAGACAAAATAAATATGTAAAACTTAAATTTCAATGTAAGTTAGAAATGTTATACAAAATGTTATTTTAGAATAAGGGTAACGGTGAATTGTAAATGGCCCAATAAAAATTGTGTAAGAAGGATTCTAAGAGAATTTTTGATTATTCAGAATACATCAGACTTTTGATACATCAGCTTGGACAGGGAAAAATAAAACCTGTTTTATAGATTTGTAATATAATTATCAATTAAATTATTTTCCTTAAAACACCAGAGAGAGTACCTTGCATGTAGGCAGCACTGGAAACACATGAATGTATAAACATATTACATATACTATTTAGAGTAGGCATTAGAAAATGGACCAACTTAATTTTTATGTGAGCAGAGCAATGACTTTTATATCTGAGACTGAACATTAAAGTAATCTATCATTCTGATACCCTGAAAGTTAAAGCAAAATTCAACAGCAGAACAATACAAAAGACTCTTCACATTTCCATCAGTTTTAGTGTTAATTTTTTTTTTTGCTATAACAATTTTATTTTATTTTTAAACTTTACATAATTGTATTAGTTTTGCCAAATATCAAAATGAATCTGCCACAGGTATACATGTGTTCCCCATCCTGAACCCTCCACCCTCCTCCCTCCCCATAACATCCCTCTGGGTCGTCCCAGTGCACTAGCCCCAAGCATCCAGTATCGTGCATCGAACCTGGACTGGCAACTCGTTTCTTACATGATATTTTACATGTTTCAATGCCAGTCTCCCAAATCTTCCCACCCTCTCCTTCTCCCACAGAGTCCATAAGACTGTTCTATACATCAGTATCTCTTTTGCTGTCTCGTACACCGGGTTATTGTTACCATCCTTCTAAATTCCATATATATGCGTTAGTATACGGTATTGGTGTTTTTCCTTCTGGCTTACTTCACTCTGTATAATAGGCTCCAGTTTCATCCACCTCATTAGAACTGATTCAAATGTATTCTTTTTAATGGCTGAGTAATACTCCATTGTGTATATGTACCACAGCTTTCTTATCCATTCATCTGCTGATGGACATCTAGGTTGCTTCCATGTCCTGGCTATTATAAACAGTGCTGCGATGAACATTGGGGTACACGTGTCTCTTTCCCTTCTGGTTTCCTCAGTGTGTATGCCCAGCAGTGGGATAGTGTTAATATTTATTGTAAGGAAGACTGAATGGTACATTGTTTTCAAAATTGATTTTTTTTTCTTTTGCAAAAGGTGGAAAATGTAATGAATGGAAAACTTTTGCCTTCTAGAATAGTTTGGAAAAACATATGAATAATTCATTCTACTCAACATCTAATTGACTTGAAAAACTAACACAATTAGCTGACTATCTACTTGATTATAGCAATTAATTTAAAAAGGCATTTTTTCAAAATAATCTTTTTGTTCTATCACTGTATCCATTATGTACAAATATTTATAAGGTTGAAAACATAAAATTTATTTATACAATTTTGAATTCAGTTAGTTCAGCTTAGTTCAGTCGCTCAGTTGTGTCTGACTCTTTACAACCCCATGAGCTATAGCACGCCAGGCCTCCCTGTCCAACAAAAACGCTTAGAGCCTACCAAAACTCATGTCCATTGAGTAGACGATGCCATCCAACTATCTCATCGTCTTTCATCCCTTTGTCCTCCTACCTTCAATCTTTCCCAGGAACAGGGTCTTTTCAAATGAGTCAGCTCTTCACATCAGGTGGCCAAAGTACTGGAGTTTCAGCTTCAACATCAGACCTTCCAATGAACACCCAGAACTCACCTCCATTAGGATGGACTGGTTGGATCTCCTTGCAGTTCAAGGGACTCTCATGACTCTATCCAACAATACAGTTCAAAAGCATCAATTCTGTGCTCAGCCCTCCTTATAGTCCAACTCTCACATCCATACATGACCACTGGAAAAACCATAGTCTTGACTAGACAGACCTTTGTTGGCAAAGTAATGTCTCTGCTTGTTCATATGCTGTCTAGGTTGGTCATAACTTTCCTTTCAAGAAGTAAATATCTATTAATTTCATAGCTGCAATCACCATCTGCAGTGATTTTGCAGGCCAGAAAAATAAAGTCAGCCACTGTTTCCACTGTTTCCCTATCTATTTGCCATGAACTGATGGGATGGATGTCATGATCTTAGTTTTCTGAATATTGAGATTTAAGCAAACTTTTTCAGTCTCCTCTATTACTTTCATCAAGAGGCTTTTTAGTTCTTCTTCACTTTCTGCCATAAGAGTGGTGTCATCTGCATATCTGAGGTTATTGATATTTCTCCCGGCAATCTTGATTCCAGCTTGTGCTTCCTCCAGCCCAGAATTTCTCATGATGTACTCTGTATATAAGTTAAATAAGCAGGGTGACACTATACAGCCTTGAAATACTTCTTTTCCTATTTGGAACCAGTCTGTTGTTCCATGTCCAGTTCTAACTGTTGCTTACTGACCTGCATACAGGTTTCCCAAGAGGCAGGTCAGGTGGTCTGGTATTCCCATCTCTTTCAGAATTCTCCACAGTTTATTGTGATCCACACAGTCAAAGGCTTTGGCATAGTCAATAAAGCAGAATTAGATGTTTTTTTGGAACTCTCTTGCTTTTTTGATGATCCAACAGATGTTGGCAATTTGATCTCTGGTTCCTCTGCCTTTTCTAAAACCAGCTTGAACATCTGGATGTTCATGGTTCATGTATTGCTGAAGCCTGGCTTGGAGAATTTTGAGCATTACTTTACTAGCGTGCGAGATGAGTGCAATTATGCAGTAGTTTGAGCATTCTTTGGCATTGCCTTTCTTTGGGATTGGAATGAAAACTGACCTTTTCCAGTCCTGTGGCCATTGCTAGTTTTCCAAATTTGCTGACATATTGAGTGCAGTACTTTCACAGCATCATCTTTTAGGATTTGAAATAGCTCTACTGGAATTTCATCACCTCTACCAGCCTTATTCGTAGTGATGCTTCCTAAGGCCCACTTGACTTCACATTCCAGGATGTTTGGCTCTAGGTGAATGATCACACCATATTAATTAACTGGTTTGTGAAGATCTTTTTTGTACAGTTCTTCTGTGTATTCTTGCCATCTCTTAGTATCTTCTGCTTTGTCAGGCCCATACCATTTTAAATCAAATTATACTAATTTAACATGTCTACGTATCAGTCATGGGCTTCCCTAGCAGTTCAGGTGGTAAAAAGAATCCCCTTGCAATTTGGGAGACCTGGGTTTGATCCCTAGGTTGGGAAGATTCCCTGGAGGAGGGCATGGCAACCCACTCCAGTATTCTACCCTTGAGAATCCCCATGGACAAAGGAGCCTTGTGGGCTACAGTCCATGGAATCAGAGAGTTGGACACAACTGAGTGACTAAGTACAGCACACATGTCATTCACCTTTCATTTTAATTCTAAAGACTGAAAAAAATAACATTATTTTGTGACACCATACATATGACTTAAAAAATTAAGTTCAGAATAATAGTACAGTGAGCAATTCATTTTAAATAATGCATGAGAAATAGTCCTAGAGTTAACTGATTATATATTGGCAACTTATGATAAAAAGGAAATCCTCCTTTTGCTTATTCTTAACAACTTCAGTTGAACAATGGAATGATATTCTTTTGATAATCTAAAATTTTGACATTAGATACCGCAAGCTATTGCCATGTCTACTATTCAAAATAATTGGCTAAATATGGATAAGAAATGTCAGAATCCATTTTATCAAATAATATTTAGATCGCAGTTATAAAATATTCTAGAAAAATAGCCATATCAACAGTGAAATTTAAAAAGATATTACAATGCATATTTATTAATTAGTTGAAAAAGAAATGAAGAAGAAAAAAAATAAGTGTTTTGCAGAGATATAAAGAAAAAAAAATGTGTATCATATCTCTGACTGAGAGATTCCTGAAACATAGTATCTATTAAAAGTAAGGACAAATCCTGTATTAAATCACCTGCTTAGTCTTTTTCCAAACCTAATTCTAATTGATCAAGAAGAGAAAGAAATAAATATAAAACATTCTTTGAACACTTCTAATTATTCCAGAGCAAATTTTCCCTATACACAGTTTGGGAAACTTAGTGGCTTAAAATAAACAAAAATTGTTCTTTTACAGTTCTGGAGTTCTGAAGTTCAGAAGTCTAAAATGATCTTGACTGGATAAATTCAAAGTTGTTAAAGAGTTACAATGTCTCTGGAAGCTCTAGGGGAAGAAATGAATTCCTTGATTTTTCCATCCTTCAAAGATTACCCAGATTGCTTGGCTTGTGGGCCCACCTCCCATCTTTAAATCAAGACGTATAGAATCTTCAAATCCCTCTCCTCTCTGATTTCTGTCTGTATTGTTTCCTTAGCTGACTCTGGTACTCCTCCCTCCCTCTTAATCAGTATTCTTGATTATATTCAGTTCAGTTCAGTTCAGTTGCTCAGTTGTGTCTGACTCTTTGCGACCCCATGAATCACAGCACACCAGGCCTCCCTGTCCATCACCAACTCCCAGAGTTCACCCAAACTCATGTTCATCGAGTCGGTCATGTTGGGTCACCCAAATAATTTAGTATGACCTCCTGTATTAAGTCTTAATCACATTTCCATAGTCTCTTTTTTCATATAAGGTAACAAATTCACAGATTTGGGGGAATAAGACATGAACGTATTCTGGAAGGCAGTAATCGGCCTACCAGAGTACACCTATTGACTCCAAAGAAGTTATATCCATCCCACAGGCAAAATACAAGTATCCTGTCTCAATGTTTCCAAAAGCCTCTATCCATTACAATATCAACTAAAAGTCCCAAAGCTCATCTAAATCTCAATAGCTCAAAAGGTCCAAATTTCATCTTATAGATTACCTAAATCAAATACAGGTGACCAAATATAAAGACCGAAAAGCAGAGACATTACTTTGCCAACAAAGGTCTGTCTAGTCAAGGCTATAGTCAGTGGTCATAAATGGATGTGAGAGTTGGATTGTGAAGAAAGCTGAGTGCCGAAGAATTGATGCTTTTGAACTGTGGTGTTGGAGAAGACTCTTGAGAGTCCCTTGGACTGCAAGGTGATCCAACCAGTCCATTCTAAAGGAGATCAGCTCTGGGTGTTCTTTGGAAGGAATGATGCTAAAGCTGAAACTCTAGGACTTTGGCCACATCATGCGAAGAGTTGACTCATTGGAAAAGACTCTGATGCTGGGAGGGATTAGGGGCAGGAGGAGAAGGGGACAACAGAGGATGAGATGGCTGGATGGCATCACCGACTCCATGGACGTTGAGTCTGAGTGAACACAGGGAGATGGTGATGAACAGGGAGGCCTGGTGTGCTGTGATCCATGGGGTCACTAAGAGTTGGATATGACTGAGCGACTGAACTGAACTGGATTGAACAAGAACATCTAGAGCTAACACCCCAAAACATGCCCTTTTCATTATAGGGGACTAGAATGCAAAAGTAGGAAGTCAAGAAACACCTGGAGTAACAGGAAAATTTGGCCTTGGAGTACAAAATGAAGCAGTACAAGGGCTAATAGAGTTCTGCCAAGAGAACGTATTGGTCATAGCAAATACCCTCTTCTAACAACACAGAGAAGACTCTACACATGGACATCACCAGATGGTTGACACCGAAATCAGATTGATTATATTCTTTGCAGCCAAAGATGGAGAAGCTCTATACAGTCAGCAAAAACAAGACAGGGAGCTCAGATCATGAACACCTTACTGCAAATTCAGACTGAAATTGAAGAAAGTGGAAAAAACCACTAGACCATTCAGGTATGACTTAAATCAAATCCCTTATGATTATACAGTGGAAGTGAGAAATAGATTTAAGGGACTAGATCTGACAGACAGAGTGCCTGATGAGCTATGGATGGAGATTCATGACATTGTACAGGACACAGGGATCAAGACCATACCCAAGAAAAAGAAATGCAAAAAAGCAAAATGACTGTCTGACGAGGCCTTACAAATAGCTGTGAAAAGAAGGGAAGCGAAAAGCACAGGAGAAAAGGAAAGATATAAGCATGTGAATGCAGAGTTCCAAAGAATAGCCAGGAGAGATAAGATAGCCTTCCTCAGTGATCAATGAAAAGAAAGAGGAAAACAATAGAATGGGAAAGACTAGACTTCTCTTCAAGAAAATTAGAGATACCTAACAGAAGCAAAAGGTATTAAGAAGAGGTGGCAAGAATACACAGAAGAACTGTACAAAAAAGATCTTCATGACCCAAATAATCACCATGGTGTGATCACTCACCTAGAGCCAGACATCCTGGAATGTGAAGTCAAGCGGGCCTTAGGAAGCATCACTACAAAAAAAAAACTAATGGAATTCTATTTGAGCTATTTAAAATTCTGAAAGATGATGCTGTGAAAGTGCTGCACTCAATATGACAGCAAATTTGGAAAACTCAGCAGTGGCCACAGGACTGGAAAAGGTCTGTTTTCATTCCAATCCCAAAGAAAGGCAATGCCAAAGAATGCTCAAACTGCTGCACAATTGCACTCATCTCACATGCTAGTAAAGTAATGCTCAAAATTCTTCAAGCCAGGCTTCACCAATATGTGAACCATGAACTTCCAGATGTTCAAGCTGGTTTTAGAAAAGGCAAATGCTTGGGGCTGGTGCACTGGGACGACCCAGCGGGAGGGTATGGGGAGGGAGGAGGGAGGAGGGTTCAGGATGGGGAGCATGGGTATACCTGTGGTGGATTCATTTTGATGTTTGGCAAAACTAATACAATATTGTAAAGTTTAAAAATAAAATAAAAACACATTTGTAACCAAACCTCCTAAAAAAAAAAAAGAAAAAGAAAAGGCAAAGGAACCAGAGTTCAAATTGCCAACAATCTGCTTGATCATCAAAAAAGCAAAAGAGTTCCAGAAAAAATCTATTTCTGCTTTATTGACTATTGCAAAGCCTTTGACTGTGTGGATCACAATAAACTGTGGTGAATTCTGAAAGAGATGGGAATACCAGACCACCTGACCTGCCCCTTGAGAAATCTGTATGCAGGTCAGGAAGCAACAGTTAGAACTGGACATGGAACAATGGACTGGTTCCAAATAGGAAAAGGAGTACGTCAAGGCTGAATATTGTCACCCTGCTTATTTAACGTATATGCAGAGTACATCATGAGAAACGCTGGACTGGAAGAAGCTCAAGCTGGAATCAAGGTTGCCGGGAGAAATATCAATAACCTGAGACATGCAGATGACACCACCCTTATGGCAGAAAGTGAAGAGGAACTAAAGAGCATCTTGATGAAAGAGGAGAGTGAAAAAGTTGGCTTAAAGCTCAACATTCAGAAAACTAAGATCATGGCATCCAGTTCCATCACTTCATGGCAAATAGATGGGGAAACAGTGGAAACAGAGACAGGCTTTAATTTTCTGGGCTCCAAAATCACTGCAGATGGTGATTGCAATGATGAAATTTAAAGTCGCTTACTGCTTGGAAGAAAGTTATGACCAACCTAGACAGCATATTCAAAAGCAGAGACATTACTTTGCCAACAAAGGTCCATCTAGTCAAGGCTATAATTTTTCCAGCGGTCATGTATGGATGTGAAAGTTGGAATATAAAGGAAGCTAAGCACTGAAGAATTGATGTTTTTGAACTGTGGTGTTGGAGAAGACTCTTGAGAGTCCCTTGGACTGCAAGGAGATACAACCAGTCCATTCTAAAGGTGATCAGTCCTTGGAGTTTATTGGAAGGACTGATCTTGAAGCTGAAGCTCCAATTCTTTGGCCACCTGATGTGAAGAATTGACTCATTTGAAAAGACCCTGATGCTCAGAAAGATTGAGGGCGGGAAGAGAAAGGTACAGCAGAGGATGAGATGGTTGGATGGCATCACCGACTCGATGGACATGGGTTTGGGCAGACTCCAGGAGTTGGTGTTGGACATGGAGGCCTGGCGTGCTGCAGTTCATGGGGTCGCAAAGAGTTGGACACGATTGAGTGACTGAACTGAACTGAACTGAATTGACCAAATAACAATTTCAAGGTAAACATTTTTTCAACCTTATTGAAGCTAATTGACAAAAATTTTATAAATGTATAATAGGTTACTATAGTCAAGGTAATTAACCTATAATTATTATTTTTGTGTGCAGTGAGAACATTTAAAATCATCTCTCTTAGCAGCTTTCAAGGATATAAAGACATATTAACTATGGTCAGAATGCTATACGTTAGCTCTCCAAAACTATTCTGTCTACATAACTGAAACTGTATTTTTGACCATGTTCTCTGTTGCCTCTACTAACTAGCCGCAAGCAATCACCATTCAATTCTCTGCTTCTATGAGTTCAACTTCTTTAGATTCCACATATAAGTGAAATCACGCAGTCTTGTGACTGGCTTATTTAACTCATCATAACATCCTTTAGATGTATCTGTGTTATTACAAACAATAAGATTTCATTATTGTTAAGTTGCTATACATGTGTGTGTGTGTGTATGTGTGTATGGCATTTTCTTTATTCATTCACCCATTTATTTTACAAGTAGGCTGATTCCATTTCCTCACTATTGTGAGTCATGCTTCAGTGAAATCAGAAATTATTCCAGTTCCTTTGGCTACCCAGAACTGGGATTGAGAGATTATATGGTAGTTCTAGTTCTACTTTATTAAGAAACCTCCATACTATTTTCCATAACAGCTGCACCAATTTACATTATATTTCCACTACCAATGTATAGAGATCCTTTTTCTCTACATCCCTACCAACATTTACAAATTTTGTCTTTTTGATAATAGTCAATTATAACAGATGTGAGGTAACATCTCATTGTGGTTTTGATTTACATTTCCCTAATGATTATGGTGTTGATCATTTTTTCATATACCATTGGATATTTGGGTGTACTTTTTGTTGTTGTTGTTGAGAAATGGCTATCCAGGAACTTTGCCTTGTATCAGGTTGTTTCCTTGCTATTGAGCTATTTGGGTGTGGATATTATATAACAACTTATCAGATGTGTGATTTTCATATATTTTCTCCCAATCCATAGGTCGCCTTCACATTTTGTTGATTTTTTTCACCTTTACTGTCCAGAAGTTTTTTAGTTTGATGCAATCATATTTGTTTACCCTTGCTTCTGTGGCCTATGCTTCTAGTACTATATCCAAAAAAAAAATTTGCTGAAGCCATTGTTAAAAAGTTTTTTTTTTTTTATGTTGTTTCTTACTACAGTTTTAGATCTTGTGTTTAAGTCTTCAATCAATTTTGAGTTGATTTTTATAAATGGTGTCAGAGGAAAGTCCAATTTCATTCTTCTGCATGTGAATATTTACTTTCCCCAACATCATTTACTGAAGAGACTGTCTTTGTCTCAAATCCATTGATTATAAATGCATGGATATATATCTGGGCTCTATTCCTTTCCATTGGTCTATATGTTTTTATGTTGGTAGCATGCTGTTTTGATAGCTATAGCTATACAGTGTGTTTTAAAATCAGGTAGAGTGATACTTCCAACTTTGTTCTTTTTGCTCAAGATTGCTTTTGCTGTTTGAGGACTTTTGTGGTTCCACGTGAATTTTGGAAATGTTTTTCTATTTCTGCAAAAACTACCACTGGTATTTTAATAAAGATTGCACTGAATCTGTAGGTCACTTTGGGCAATATGAAGATCTTAACAATGTTAATTCTTACATTCCATAAGTATGGTGAACCTTTCTAAATATTTGTCTTTCTCAATTTCTGTTATCATTCTTTTATCATTTTCAGTGTACATATTTTTCATCTCTTTGTTTAAAATTATTTCCAAATCTTTTATGCTATTACAAATGCAATTGTTCACTTAATTTTTTTTCAAATAGTTTATTGTTAGTGTATAGAAATTCTACTTATTTTTGTATGTTGATTTTATTTACTGCAACCTTACTAAATTAATTTATCAGTTCCAACAGCTTTTGGTGGAGTCTTTGGGACTTTCTATACATAACATCATGTCATCTGCAAACAAAAACAATTTTATTTCTTTTCTGATTACTCTAACTAGGATTTGCAATACTATGTTAATTAGAAATATGGCCTCTTGTTGTGAAGAGCCAACTCATTGGAAAAGACCCTGATGCTGGGAAAGACTGAAGGCAGGAGGAATAGGGGACAACAAAGGATGAGATGGTTGGATGGCATCACAGATTCAATGGACATGAGTTTAAGCAAACTCCAGGAGATAATGAAGGACAGGGAAGCTAGTGTGCTGCAGTCCACAGTGTCACAAAAAGTTGGACACAGCTGAGCAACTGAACAACAACGTAAAGAACAAGCAAGAATGTGTGTCCACTCTTGAAACAGTCTTATTTTCTCTTCACATGTGAGGACAAACACAATCCTTTTTACATCTTGATAAAAATCTTTACAGATACCATTGTGTGAGCAAGTTTTAATAAAAGCAAGATTCTCTTATTACTATATTATTATTGTTATTGCATTCATATACTCTAAGCTTACCACTCTTTGAGTTTACAGACCTGTAAAGGTAAAGCACAGACTATGGCCCCCAAATAACTTAATGAAATAACATGATGAGTTCCTGTCCTGGTGACATCCATCTATCTTGCTTATGTATCTATATTTCCTTTTTATAGTCTTTTGGCATCAGCAGGTACCACTTTCTAGAATGTCATTTGCATGCATGCTAAGTCATGTCTGACTCTTTGGAAATCCATGGACTGTAATCTCCCAAGCTCCTCTGTCCATGGAATTTCCCAGTCAAGAATACTGGAGTGGGTTGCTATTTCCTACTCCAGGGGATCATCCCAATCCAGGGATTGAGCCCACATCTTGCATCTCCTGCGTTGGGAGGCAGATTCTTTATCATTGTGCCGCCTGGAAAGCCCTAGTATGTTATTTTTAGTGAAAAATATGATGAACATTAAGGATTTTTTTGCATTTAAAATTTTTCTTTATACTAAAAGAACATTTCCAGTTTACTCTGTAATATTTTAAGTCACTTATTTAAATCAGAGTAGTTAGGCAAAGGCACCCCACTCCAGTATTCTTGCCTGGAAAATCCCATGGATGGAGGAGCCTGGTAGGCTGCAGTCCATGGGGTAGCTTTGAGATGGACATGACTGAGCGACTTCACTTTCACTTTCATGCATTAGAGAAGGAAATGGCAACCCACTTCAGCGTTCTTGCCTGCAGAATCCCAGGGGCGGGGGAGCCTGGTGGGCTGACGTCTATGGGGTCACAAAGAGTCGGACATGATTGAAGTGACTTAGCAGTAGCAGCAGCAGCAGTCATAATCTTAGACATGTTTCAGAGATGGTGATCTCCTTAATGGATGCTGCAGAAATTTATTTGACTTTCTAGGTTTGTTCACCATTCAGCTGTTCATATATACTATAATCTTTTTATTACAGCTGTATATAATCCCAAATGAAGGTACCATTGTTATTGGCAACAATTTGATGTTGTTGTTACTATTGTTGTGAAGAACTGTCAACTATTATAGAAACATCTTAAGGAAAACTATTACTAAAAATAGTGAAAATAATGGATGATCAATACACACAAAAATTTTTGAGTTAGAAATCCACTTTATGTTTAAGAATCTAGAAAAATCACTGGAGAATTATTAATAAAGAAAACTGAAGAAAAGTTAAAAACTGTTACACAAGTTTATATATGAATATTAAATATGAATTTAAAATAAATTTAAAAACCTAGGATTCTATTTCTTTCCAATTTAAAATGTATATTTACCAGAAATACATTTACAAAATTAATAGCTTTTTGATTTAATAAAATCACATTCAAGTACTAGTTTAAGTAATCTAGATTACCAGGTTTTAACAAACTGTGGAAACCATAGGCACATATTTTGGAATTACAGTTTAAATGAATGCATCTTCAGTAACAAAACCAAGAATTAGTTTGCCTATGTTCCTACTCAGGGAGAAGTTACTAAGTGGGGAGAAGGAATAATTAAAGATAATATTCAAATTAATTTAGCTTTATAAAATATAGATTTTTTTCTTAAAGACAAAAACAAAGTGACAGAAATGTGTAGTTATCAGTATCAGTATAAAAGATAATTTTTAATATTTTTATTTATATCTTCTTAATACCTGGAGAAGCTCACCAATTCTTTAAATATTCAAGATTAATATCCTAACAATATGTCATCTCAGGTCTTACAAACTTTACCCATGACAAGTAAAACACTACCTAAGCTAGAACCACAGAACACACATTGAAAGTATCCAAAAATCAAAATAGCTGTAAAAAAGCCTGCCTGACATTTGCTTCATTGTAGGAACAATTACTTCTTATCAGCTCCTAGAACTGTGTTTCTAGTTTCCTCTTTTAAAGGCAATCTATATCTTGGCTCATTATATTGCTTCCAGTGTGAGCAATTTGAGGGTTTGGGAATGTGTCTCAATTGTATTCATACAGCATAAGAGAAAAATCCTACAACACTAAACAAATGAGTAAGTATCGAGGAATGTTAGCATTCTTTTCCTCCCAAGAACTTCACACCAACTTCTATCATTTCACAGCTACTTCTTCCTACTTTGTCTATATCCTATACTATTAGTTCTATTCTTCTGAAATAAGCAATAAAAGCAGAAGCATTTTCTTCAAAATCCATTGTCAAAATGCCTCAATATTATTGAGAAAGTAACTAGCCATTCACAGGTATAAAGAAGGATATCCACAGTGCAATAAGCCTTTAGTTTTGAAGGAAACTATGGAAGTTTAAGCCCTGATTTTTCTAACTTGATATCTGACAATAGACATTTAATTTAAAAATTATGATTCTAATGATTGACTGAAGGACGTAACACCTGATCAACTTAATTCATAAAGACATTGTTGTAATTCTAACTAGTGAATGATTTAAAAACTTTTTTCAACTATGTAAAATTTTAACTACTTGTCAAACATTATTTGTGTTATGTCTATTCAATCTTAAATGATGAATAATTATATTTTGAAAAATAAGAAACAAGTAATTTTCAACATTTTAATTATTTAGATCCATCCATGTAGTCATTCAAGTCATAAGGTAATTAGGTGTTTACTGTCTACCTTCTATGTGCCAGGGATTTTTAACACAGTGAGAAAAGAGCCTCACCCCCTCTTTGTCTCTCTCTCTCTCTCTCTTTCTGCCTCTCTTTGTACATTCAATTGAGAGAATTGAATTTAACATATAACTGAAAAAGAGAACATCAGATAACAAAAAGTGTTATGAGGAAAATTAAAGAAGCATTATATTAGACAATGTTTTCTAATTTTGTTACTTTAATGGAAAATCTGTCTTAGAAGGTGACACTTAAATTGAAGTTTTAAGAAAGGAGAAAGTATTCCACAACCAAAATCACCATGAAGAGCTTTTAAAGCAGAGGAAATAGGTCAAAGTAGAAAAACGCTTGAATTGAAATACTTGAAAAATGTCTAAGGTTTCTTTGTCTGGACCAGAAGGGTAGGAGATATTTAAATAAAAACAAAACAGAGACTAGAATTGAAGCTCCCTCAAGCACACAAAGCCATTTAAGCCAGATAAGCAAAACTTTAGTTTACTCTTTTCATAAACATAATCAAACTTAACTAGAGTTATTTTTTTATAAATGACTATGATAATCATAAAGGATATTAAAGTATCTTTCTTTAAATAGTATAAAGCAATCATTTTTAACCATTTTCATACCATCTGAAAACCCCACTGTAATAATCAGTAATTGTAAAGGTTAAAGAATATCCCTATATTCAACTTTAAGTTACCCTGTTACATCGTGCTTCTGAATTTCATACCAGTTTTGTTTTTGAAGTATCCCAGTTCGTTGTTTCTCACTCAATAAAATGTTCATTTCAAGTAAAGAATTTTCTTTTGAAAGATACGAAGGTGTTCAGGAAGTACCCGGTTAGGTGAAGTAAACTTTTGTGCCTTTGCTTTTATTGGCTGACACATGTTCCCTCAAATTCATGTGTTGAAGTCTTAATCCCAATACCTCAGAATGTGACTGACTCTGATCTAGTATGACTGGGAACTTTAAAAGGAGGAGGAATTAGGACACAGACACACAGAGGGAGAACATCATGTGAACATGAAGAAGACCAACTGCAAACCAAGGAGAGAAGCCTGGCAAGGAAAAAAAAAAAAATCCTGTGGACGCCTTGATCTCAGATTTCTAGCTTCCAGAACTGCAAAAAAAACGTCTGTTGTTTAGGGTACCCTACTGTATAGCATGCTGAGTTGTTTCGGTTGTTTCTGACTCTTTGCGACTCTTTGGACTATAGCCTGTCGGGCTCCTCGGTCCATGGGATTCTCCAAGAAAGAATACTGGACTGGGTTGCCATGCCATCCTCCAGGGGATCTTCACGACCCAGGGATCAAACCCACAACTCTTATGTCTCCTGCACTGGCAAAGGGGTTCTTTACCACTAGCACCACCTGGGAAGCCCAGCAAATTAGTACACTGGTTTAGGAGATTTTATTTTATTCCAAGTGTGAGAGTCAATCATTGAGAGCTTTCAAGGGAACTACATAATCTATTTAATTTGTATTCTTCTAAGAATATTCTGAATACTGTGTACAGTTAATTTCTGTAAGGTCCTAGTTCAGTTCAGTTCAGTCGCTCAGTCGTGTCCGACTCTTTGCGACCCCATGAACTGCAGCACGCCCAGGCCTCCCTGTCCATCACCATCCCCCGGAGTTCACTCAGACTCACGTCCATCGAGTCGGTGATGCCATCCAGCCATCTCCTAGAGGGGATAGTCAAGAAGCCATACAGAGAGCCTTCTGCAGATGAGCAGAGAATATACATATTAGTGTGTTTGTGTATGACATGGTGGTGGTGGTGGTTTAATTGCTAAGTTATGTCTGACTCTTTGCGACCTCCATGGATTGTAGCCTGCCAGGCTCCTCTGTCTGTGGGATTTCCCAGGAAAGAATACTGGAGTGGATTGTCATTTCCTTTTTCAGAGGCTGTTCACGACCAGGGATGAAGCTTGGGTCTCCTGCATTGCAGGTGGATTCTTTACTGATTGAGACACCAGGGAAGCCCTTCTATATGCATAATTTATTTAATATCCATACATTAATTTTAGCCACATGTGTAACCACACTGCTTTATGGTATGTATTTATTTTGGCAGATCTGGTATAACTCAGAGTTAAAATTTTGTTTTAAAATTATTTATCAGAGATAATTATGGATGCTTAGGTAACTGGTCATATATCACTGCCCTATTAATGACAAATCAATTTTTGCTAATTTTATCTTGTTACCATTTTTTGGTAAACAGTTTGTTTTATATCAGAAACAGAGAAAAGAGCATATTTTCACATATATATATATATACACACATATAGTTTAAATAAAAATCAAGTTATTAATCTATGAAAGAAGACAGTTTAGGAAAGTTTGATATATTGAAAAATGCATAGTACTGGGAATGAAGAAACACATAACTTAATTCTTTTACAGTATGATGTAAACAATGTAATAAATATTAATTACTATGAATCTATTGTTTAATAGAACCTATTAGAAATATTGAATTGATGAAAAAGACAGTGATTTAATGGAAACCAAGCAAAAACCAAGCAACTATTATAGATATTAAAATACTGATATAAACAAATTGCTTAGTTAACCAAAACCCCAGACATAAATAACTCTCCTTTTAAAATGATATATTCTATTTTAAAGTACATTATTTACATCTGACTTAATTTACAAAATTATATCTTATTGGAATGTAAAGTCAGTGAACAGCATTCTTTATAGATATAAAACATATGTTACTGGTAGCCGTTGCCTGATGAAGATTCAGTATTCAGTTCAAAAATGTTGAAGCTATAATCATTAAACATATGTCAAAGACACAGAAACATAACAGTTCTAGTATGAGAGAAGTAAGATGGGAGAGAGGAATATAAAAGATCTTTATAGAGGCACAAAGAGAAATGCAAATCTAATTATAGTCATGTTTTATTATAAGAGATTCAGGATTATCTTCACATCATTTAATTAGAACAAATGAGTAATAGCCAGAGTCACTTTAAAAGGGCCATTTAAGATAATATTTTACAGGAAAGTTGGTGATTCATTCAAATGGAAGCTACTGCTTCCACCCAGAAGCTGATTACAGTACTAGAAATAACACAGAGGAACCACATTTTAAGTTTTCCATCTCTGTGTACAAATGTATGTAAAGGAAATGTCCAATGGGTTCTCTATAAGCCAACTCTGATATGAAGATTGACGTTTTTATTAGGTATTAGCATTTATTAGGTATTAACATCTGTGAAAAGAAAAGGAAAGAATAATGGGGACGAGGAACAAGTCAAACTGTGGCACAGGGTGGACAAAGCCTCAGTCTGTGGAAGGGACACTTAAGAGAGTGACATCCATCAGAATTTTACCTGATGAACAAAATTGGCCAGGCCTTTATACAGCTGTCTTGCTTTGTCATTCTGTCTGCAATCTGATGAATAAAGATAAGAGGCTTATGGAATCTTCCTGATGGGAGGGACCTGCTGTGGAGGAATCTGGGTCTCATTCTGATGGATGGGGCCATGCTCAGTAAATCTTTAATCAAATTTTCTGTTGATGGGAGGGGCTGTGATCCTTCCCTGTAGTTTGGGCTAAGGCCAAACTATGGTATGGGTATTGGCAACCTCTTTCAAAAAGACTTATGCCAGCACACCTCGGGGCTCCCAGCACTATTGTATTCATGCCAAGCCACTGTCTACCCACACCTCCTCAGGAGACTCCTAAACACACACAGGCAAGTCTGGCTCAATCTCCTGTGGGGCACTGCTCCTTTCTCCCAGATCCTGGTGTGCACAAGGTCCTGTTTGTGCCCCCAAGAGTCTGTTCCTGTAATCAAATCTCACTGGCCTCCAAAATGAAATTCCCTGGGGGTTCTCAGACCATTTGCTGGGTCCCCAAGCTGGGAAATCCATTGTGGATCACAGAACTATCACCAGAGAGTCAATACCAAAATCAGATTTATTATATTCTTTGAGGTCAAAGATGGAGAAGCTCAATAAGTGAAGTCACTCAGCTGTGTCTGACTCTTTGCGACCCTGTGGACTATAGCCTACCAGACTCCTCCATCCATAAGATTTTCCAGGCAAGAATACTGAAGTGAGTTGCCATTTCCTTTTCCAGGAGATCTTCGCAACTGAAGGATTGAACCCAGGTCTACCACATTGTAGGCAGACGCTTTACTGTCTGAGCCACCAGGGAAGTCCAGAGAAGCTCACTACAGTCAGCAAAAACAAGACTGGGAGCTGACTGTGGCTCAGATCATGAATGCCTTATTGCAAAAATCAGACTTAAATTGAAGAAACTAGGGAGAACCACTAGACCATTCAGGTATAACCTAAATCAAATCCCTTCTGACTATATAGTGGAAGTGACAAATAGATTCAAGGGATTAGATCAGATAGACAGAGTACCTGAAGAAATATGAATGGAGAGTCATGACTTTGTACATGAGGTGGTGATCCAAATCATCCCCAAGAAAAAGAAATTCAAAAAGTCAAAATGTTTGTTTGACAAGGCCTCACAAATAGCTGAGAAAAGAAGAGAAGTGAAAGGCAAATGAGAGAAGAAAAGGTATACCCATCTGAATGCAGAGTTCCAAAGAATAGGACAGAGAGATAAAAAAGCCTTCCTCAGTGATCAATGTAAAGAAATAGAGGAAAACAATAAATGGGAAAGACTAGAGATCTCTTCAAGAAAATTAGAGATACCAAGAGAATATTTCTTGCAAAGATGGGCAAAATAAAGGACAGAAATTGTATGGACCTAACAGAAGCAGAAGATATTAAGAAGAGGTGTCAAGAATACACAGAAGAACTATACAAAAGTGATCTGAATGATCCAGATAACCACAATGGTATAATCACTCACCAAGAGTCAGACATTCTGGAATGGGAAGTCAAGTGGGCCTTAGGAAGCATCGCTACGAATAAAGCTAGTGGAGGTAATGGAATTCCAGTTGAGCTATTTCAAATACAAAACAATGATGCTGTGAAAGTGCTACACTTAATATACCAGCAAATTTAGAAAACTCAGCAGTGGCCACAGGGCTGGAAATGCTCAGTTTTCCTTCCAATCCCTAAGAAAGGCAATACCAAATTGTCCAAGTTAGGCTTCAACAGTATGTGAACTGAGAAATTCCAGATGTTCAAGCTGGATTTAGAAAAAGCAGAGGAATCAGAGATCAAATTGCCAACATCCATTGGATCATAGAAAAAGCAAGATAATTCCAGAAAAGCATCTGCTTCTGCTTTATTGACTATACCAAAGCCTATTATTGTATGGATCACAAAAAACTGTGGAATATTCTTAGAGATGAGAATACAGACCACCTGAACTGCCTCCTGAGAAATCTGTTTGCAGATCAAGAAACAACAGTTAGAACTGGACATGGAACAACAGACTGGTTCTAAATTTGCAAAGGAGTATGTCAAGGCTGTATACTGCCACCCCACTAATTTAACTTATATGCAGAGTACATCATTCAAAATGTGAGGGTGGATGAAGCACAAGCTGGAATCAATATTGCAAGCAGAAATATTAATAATCTCAGATGTAAAGATGATACCGCCCTTCTGGCAGAAAGCAAAGAAGACCTAAAAGAGCTTCATGATGAAAGTGAAAGAGGAGAGTGAAAAAGTTGGCTTAAAATTCAACATTCGGAAAATTAAGATCATGGCACCCAGTCCCATCACTTCATGGCAGATAGATGGGGAAAGTATGGGAACAGTGACAGACTTTATTTTTGGGGGCTCCAAAATCACTGCATATGGTGATTGCAGCTATGAAATTAAAAGATGTTTGCTTCTTGGAAGAAAATCTATGACCAACCTAGATAGCATATTAAAAAACAGATCCATTATTTTGCTGACAAAGGTCCATCTAGTCAAAGCTTTGGTTTTTCCAGTAGTCATGTATGGATGTGAGAGTTGGACTATAAAGAAAGCCGAGCACTGAAGAATTGATGCTTTTGAACTATGGTGTTGGAGAAGACTCTTGAGAGTCCCTTGGGCTGCAAGGAGAGCTAACCAGTCCATCCTAAAAGAAATCAGTACTGGATATTTTTGGAAGGACTGATGCTGAAGCTGAAGCTCCAATACTTTGGCCACCTGATGCGAAGAACTGACTCATTAGAAAAGACCCTGATGCTGGGAAAGATTGAAGGCAGAAGGAGAAGGGGATGACAGAGGATGAAATGGTTGGATGGCATCAACTCGATGGACTTTAGTTTAAACTTGCTCTGGGAGCTGGTGATGGACAGGGAAACCTGGCATCCTGCTGTCCATGGGATCACAAAGAGTCAGACACGACTGAACGACTTTAACTTATTGAGTTGCTTAGTCATAGGATTCAGACATCCCTGAGAAAGTGTGACTTCAGGTAAGGCACATCTCTGCAGCCAAGCCAGACTCTGACATAGTTGACAGCTGAAGGCAGTCTGCTGACCACATTCCTCAGTGGGAGGCAGCAAGCTGAGTCTGGAAATTCTATCTGGTTGGCAAGGTGATCCTGTCTACTTCTTTTCACCAATTGTGCTACTTGGAGCCACTCTCCGTATATATGTTTGTGGAGAAGCTCCCTCAAAATTTCATTGAACAGTTCTTTCTGAAAGGAGACTAACAGAGGGATGTGGCTGTAATAGACCTCAGACTTTGCAAAGGCAGTTACTGTTATTACTTCAGTTGTCACTCATTGTCACCATCCTCCACCATTCATTCTAGATTCTCCTTTGCCCTCAGTTCGTACTTCTTTTTTGCCTTGATGTCTTACCCACTGGTATGAACCAGAGTTTTTCGTCCATGAGATGAGTCCTAGTTACTATGCCCTTCGTAATTTTGAGTTACTGTACTTTTCTAGTTATAGTCACAGTTGGGCAAGAAGCATCAAAAATCCCTTAAATTGATTATCTGTATCTTCCCTGCATTTGTTGGGTAACATATACCACCTTATTAACAGTACCAATTACACTTGCAAAAAACATTGACTTTCCTTCTTGTTGCTATTTCTTGGTTAAAAATAACCCCAAAGTGTCTGGGCAACAGGTATATGTAATAGTCCTGTAGAACTCTTTCCTCTGTTACTTTGGGTCTAGTACCTATAATCCTGCAGTGCCCAGATGCAGAAATATTTCAAAAGTTCCTGGTATATCATTAGAAGTGTTAATAATAGCTGAGAATGCTCTTGTTTCCATGCCTTGCTTCCCATTCCCATGTATTTGTCCTCTGGTGAAACAGTGCAAAATAAACATGTTTTTTCAATACATGTTAATGATCCTGGCTGATGCATGCTATTCTTACAAAATATTTCCTTAGAGCTGTTATGCCCAGTGTATCTTCTGCAGGCCAGTGGGCTTCTGGGTGGTGCAATAAATGACAGAAATATTAGATCTTGTACAGCATTTTTAGTTTAAATGTGCTTAGTAGTCTGATACAATATTCTAAGGGATTCTTTGTCCATAGATCAAATGTTCCACAAGCTCACTTAAGTAGGTACTAGTCAATGCCCTGCTAACAAGAAAGGCAAACCCATACTCAGAATATATGTCTATGCACAAGAGAACAAACTCCTGATCTGAATGGAAGGAATACAATATAATAAATTTGCCACCAAGTATTATAGGTTTCCTCTGCTGCTGCAGCTGCTGCTAAGTAGCTTCAGTCGTGTCCAACTCTGTGCGACCCCATAGATGGCAGCCCACCAGGCTCCCCCGTCCCTGGGATTCTCCAGGCAAGAACACTGGAGTGGGTTGCCATTTCCTTCTCCAATGCATCAAAGTGAAAAGTGAAAGTGAAGTCGCTCAGTCGTGTCTGACCCTCAGCGACCCCATGGACTGCAGCCCACCAGGCTCCTCCATCCATGGAAGTTTCCAGGCAAGAGTACTGGAGTGGGGTGCCATTGCCTTCTCTGATAGGTTTCCTCTAGTATGATGAAATTTGGGGTTTTATTGTTGGTGCCTGTTGTTGGCAATTTAGATCATTTTTGGCAGTGGAAGTTCATTCTGTTAGGCTTCTGCCTCTGCAACCACAGCTTCTTCAGTCATATCTTTTCATGTGAACATGGCCTTGTCCATTGAAAGACAAGGTGTCAGCTATTTGGATGACACCAACTAACCAGGTAATTTTATTTACTTAATAGTTCAGTGCTTCTTCAATGGTGAAAACTCTCTAGTGGACAATAATATATGATAAAAATGTCATGCTTACTTCAATATGTCCATCCACATGCATTTACCTAATAATGAAAAAGAAAGTGAAAGTTGCTCAATCATGTCTGACTCTTTGCCACCCATGAACTATATAGTCCATGGGATTCCCCAGGCCAGAATACTGGAGTGAGCAGCTTTTCCCTTCTTCAGGGGCTCTTCCCAACCCAGGGATCAAACCCAGGTCTCCTGAATTGCAAGTGGATTCTTTACCAGCTGAGCCACAAGGGAAGCCCTTACCTCATAATACTTTCCTCCTATTTTTCCATCTGTTTTCCTCCAATTTCTTGACCATTTGTCCAGGAGATTTGTCTCTATTCTCAAAACTATATGTTCTAATTTGATTCATTGTTTTCTGCTGAAGTGGAAAAGTAGATGCACTTTCCAAAGAATTTCCTTAGATATTATCTTTCAAGTTCACCCCTGAGTAGACTATAATAAAACTGCTGTCCACTTTTTATGTGCACACATACAATGACATGACCCCTCTATAAATTAAGTTCAGACATTTATATCCTTATTTAGGAGGTCATATAGAATTTCCCATCAGCCATGGGTGTGAGTTGAGAGTTGGGTACTGATATAACCTTTAATGCCTTGAGAATTGTGGAGTTTTATAAGTGAAAAAGTTACAACAATTTCATGTTTACTTTGGAGAGAATTTCCAGAACACTCCTGATTAACTATATTTCCTAAGTAGTTTTAGAATATGTCAGGTTCCTGAATCTTCACAGAGTTTGTGTTCCACACTCTAGAGTATAGATGCCTTACCAAATCTTCCAGCATGCTAGTCATGTCATGCTCATAAAACTCAACCAAAATATTATTATCAATGTGATAAATCACTGTGATGTTCTGCAGTGTGTCCAAGATATCCAGATATCCTCTGACTGTATTGTGATGGAAAGCAGAATAATTGACATGATTATAAAACTAAATCAGTATAGCTGTTCATGACATGAGTGCATACAGTTTCTGACCTTCTTTTTTGATTGAAATAGAAAATAACATATTCACTAAATCAATGGCCAAATGCCATGCCCCCAGGCTATATTAATCTGCTTTAGCAAAAATACTATATTTGATTGCTTGACTGATTTTGCAATAGTGTACAGTTATCTTTCCATGATCCATTTGGTTTTTATAGGAATTTAACTACTGAAGTACAGGAAGACACATAGGACACTGATTACCTCCTCTACATCCGTTAGGTCTATAAGGTGATACTAGTCTCCTCACAATTCTGAATGCAGTATTATTTTGTACTTACTACCTTGGCTGGAGACAGCCAGTTTAACAGACTTTTAGTTTACTTCCCACTTAATAGCTTCTATCCTACAGATCAAGAACATAAGGGTTGTGCAAACTACCAACTATGACGATTCCTATTACATTTATTGTTGTTGTTTTAGTTGCTAAGTGAAAGTGAAAGTAGCTCAGTCATGTCCAGCTCTTTGCGACCCCATGGACTATATAGTCCATAGAATTCTCCAAGCCAGAATACTGGAATGGGTAGCCTCTCCCTTCTCCAGGGGATCTTACCACCCCAGGGATTAAACCTAGGTCTCCAGTATTGCAGGCAGATTCTTTACCAGCTGAGCCACCAGGGAAGCCCAGTCTCTAAGTCATGTCCAGCTCTTTTGCAACCCCATGGACTGTAGCCTGCAGGATTCCTCTGTGACTAACTTTTCCCAGGCAAGAACACTGGAGTAGGTTGCCATTTCCTTCTCCAGTGGATCTTGCTGAAACCAGGATAGAACCCATGTTTCCTGCATTGGCAAGAAGATTCCTTACCACTGAGTACCAGGAAAGTCCTAAGAAAAATGTCATTAGATGAGTTCATATACTGTATGTTCATCCAGTGTAAGCCAGACCCTAGCTAGGATTTAATTTATTGTTTGATTTTTATGTATTACTGCATTAAGATAATGGTCATGATGACACTTCAGGACTCAGGATATCAGTGACAATTAGGTACTCCTACCCAACATTCATAACAGTGTTTAGGTATTCTCCATTTCCCAGTTCAGTTACTCATATAAACTGTCCTATGGTCCTTTTAAGAAGTACTGATGGATTCATTTCATATATAGTAACTTGGAATTGCAGAGTCACTTCTTCCTTAAAATGCACCTCTTCAGTTCAAGAATTTTGGGTCTGATCACTTGATCAGTTTTAAAAACTGGGCATGAAATCATGATCTTTATTTGCACGGTTGACCTCAGGATTCTAGTTATTTGTTCTCAAATTTTTTTCTCACGGTACAGCCATCCGTTTATTTATACCTAGGTTGGAAATGGTTACTATAATAGCAGTTTAATCTTCTCCATAATATTCATGAGTCAGATTCTCTTGGTCACCACGTAAACCTTGGTAGTTATTATAATTACAATCTTCTGGTTTTTGGCAAATAAGTTCTATAATATGCTCTTTACTGTGAGGTGTTATAATAGCCATTACTATCAGACAAGTTTTGAAACTGACTCTTTTACTGTCAGATTTGGACTTACAGAAGAAAACCATTCCTGAATTCATTGGAGATGCTGGTGCCCTTTTCACCAGCACATTCATTATAAACATCTTAACTGGTATGCTTGTGGTCTGTTATTTTCCTTAGAACACACTCTCTGGTGGGTTTTCCAGTATCTCTTCTGGTGGATATACTTGGAAGTATATCCACATAGTATATACATTCTAGGACACTGAAATTACTGAGCATTATAGTCCTTTTACCAGTGTTTTCCCTGAAACTTCCAACACTTCAACTTCACTTAGCATGGAATGTTATTTTTTCCTGCTTAGGATACTGACCTAATAATAACCTTGGTACATATATTTGATCTGAGGCCAGTGATAAACAAAGACCTTAAAACCTTCTCATGAGTCAAGTATTACCCCATATTTAAATCCCATTTCAGAAAATAAATAGTCATATCAATAATAACATACAACTCATATATATACATGTATATAAATTCTATGAAAATATATCTTAAAATGTGCAGAATGCATTATATATACTCTGTGATTGATATATATATATATATATATATATGTGTGTGTGTGTGTGTGTGTGTGTGTGTGTATGTGTTATATGGATGTACAAGAGCACATATATCTGTAGGTAAATAAAGAGATAAAGAATAATTTCTCTGTAAAAAATAGTTGAGTTGATGCAAACCTCCTTATACTAATTTCTAAGAGTAAAACAATAAAACATGTGTCCAGTAGTGAGAATTTGATATATATTATTATTTTCCTTTCTTGAAATAAACTCTTTTATTAAGCACAAGTTCTTTTGTTATAAAAGAAGTACTGAATATTTATTTACCTGTGAGCATGTGGATCAAGAGAGCAATGAATAGAAACTATTGCTATCTATTTAGTCACCAGCATTTTAAGTCAAACTCTTTTGTGCTAAAATGATAAAGTATTTGGCACATAAGAAATCTGTCATATAAATATAATTTTGTTACAAGTTGGAGCAGGGAAATTATTATACTGTTGTAAGACTACTATCAAGTAAACCTAGGACAAAATATAAAACTACAAAGCAGTAGAATGCAAACATCTAAGAATATTCTTACCATACTGTTCAAGATGATACAGAAAACAAATCCTAATGCTAAAAAGTAAATCACGATTTGAAGATTTGAATTGTGAGAGTGAAAGGTTGTTGTTGAATCACACGAAGACACCGGGATTCTTGGCCCCCGGAGGAAAAGAATTCAATCCGGGGCCAGAGACGAGGCTTGATCACTCAGAGCTTTTACGTAATAAAGTTTATTAAAGTAGAGGAACCAGAGATCAAATTGCCAGCATCCTCTGAATCATGGAAAAAGCAAGAGAATTCCAGAAAAACATCTATTTCTGCTTTATTGACTATGCCAAAGCCTTTGACTGTGTGGATCACAATAAACTGTGGAAAATTCTGAAAGAGATGGGAATACCAGACCACCTGACCTGCCTCTTGAGAAATTTGTATGCAGGTCAGGAAGCAACAGTTAGAACTGGACATGGAACAACAGACTGGTTCCAAATAGGAAAAGGAGTACATTAAGGCTGTATATTGTCACCCTGCTTATTTAACTTATATGCAGAGTACATCATGAGAAACGCTGGACTGGAAGAAACACAAGCTGGAATCAAGATTGCCGGGAGAAATACCAATAACCTCAGATATGCAGATGACACCACCCTGATGGCAGAAAGTGAAGAGGAACTAAAAAGCCTCTTGATGAAAGTGAAAGTGGAGAGTGAAAAAGTTGGCTTAAAACTCAACATTCAGAAATGAAGATCATGGCACCTGGTCCCATCACTTCATGGGAAATAGATGGGGAAACAGTGGAAATAGTATCAGAAATCACTGCAGATGGTGACTGCAGCCATGAAATTAAAAGACCCTTACTCCTTGGAAGGAAAGTTATGACCAACCTAGATAGCATATTCAAAAGCAGGGACATTACTTTGCCAACAAAGGTTCGTCTAGTCAAGGCTATGGTTTTTCCTGTAGTCATGTATGGATGTGACAGTTGGACTGTGGAGAAGGCTGAGCGCCAAAGAATTGATGCTTTTGAACTGTGGTGTTGGAGAAGATTCTTGAGAGTCCCTTGGACTGGAGATCCAACCAGTCCATTCTGAAGGAGATGAGCCCTGGGATTTCTTTGGAAGGAATGATGCTAAAGCTGAAAGTCCAGTACTTTGGCCACCTCATGTAAAGAGTTGACTCATTGGAAAAGACTCTGATGCTGGGAGGGATTAGGGGCAGGAGGAGAAGGGGACAACAGAGGATGAGATGGCTAGATGGCATCACTGACTCAATGGACGTGAGTCTGAGTGAACTCTGGGAGTTGGTGTTGGACAGGGAGGCCTGGCATGCTGCAATTCATGGGGTCGCAAAGAGTCGGACACGACTGAGTGACTGAACTGAACTGAACTGAACTGAACTGAAAGGAGATAGAGAAAGCTTCTGATATAGGTGTCAGAAGGGGCAGAAAGAGTACTCCCTTGCCAGTGTTAGCAATGAAGTTATATACTCTACAAAGAATGTCTGGAGGTTGTAAAGATCTCACATGACCTACTCCCATAATTTACATTTTAAGATAACAGAATTAGCCAGAAGGTTTAATCCAGAGACCGTCCTCAGGCAGGACACATTATTGTTATATAATCCTAAGGAATGTAGAGAAGGAAAAAGTTTGTCCCTTCTTCCTCCTTGAGAATTCCAGACCCTTCTCTCCTTGGGGACCCCTAGACTCCTAATCAACCTGCCTAGGAAATGACTCTCTCAGGAGCTGGGAAATTTTCTAAATTCTTAAAAGGACAAAGATATTTCATTAATAAGGAAACAAACTCCTGTAATAATTGCATATCCTCTAACAGTATACAAAATTTAATTCAAACTACAAAGATGAATTCTTCTGATTTCTATTGTTGTAGTATAATCTGCCCCCAAATTATTCACATAAAATAAGTGCTTGATTAATTTCAAAAATACTATTAACCAAAAATTTGGACATAATACAGTTGAATGATTTATCTCCCTTGCATAATATTTGTGGCCTCAGATGGGATCACAAGATAACTGAGTTTGACTCAAACAGCTGGGAGTCCTCAAAAGGCTAATGGTTGGAAAAAAAATAGGCGTTCAGTCCTGTCTCTTTGTGAACCCATGGACTATAGCCCGGCAGGCTCCTCTGACCATAGAATTCTCCATGCAAGAATACTGGAGCAGGTTGCCATTTCCTTCTCCAGGGGATCTTCCCTATCCAGGAATCAAATTCAGGTCTCCTGCATTTCAGGTGGACTCTCTATTGTCTGAGTCATCAAGGAAGTGCCTGAAAAAGCTAAGTACAAAGGATTTATTTCCAGATAGATTCTTATTTTGCATATCCGTCTCTGGGCTGAAAAGAGTGTGTGATCACCCAGTTGGCTTGGTGTTTTCAGCATGATAACTAGGTTCCATGAGAACGCTTTCTAAGAAAGTGAGCATTCCAGAGGAACTAGGGAGAAGATACATGGTCTTTTCTGATTTTGCCTTGGATGGAAATTATCTATCATCAATTCTTCCATACTCTACTACTACCTAAAACTACAATCTTGTCCAGACCCAAGGGCAGAGGATATAGACCTGATCTCTCAAGGGAAGGGAGTCAAAACGTGCTTTTTTTTTTTTTCCTTTTAAGTGCCACATGCAGAAGTAAAATAAAAAGGACTGGTTTTTGTGGTTTCAAGAATTAATCTACGTGAATAAAAAGGTAGTATTGGGTATTACTAAGTATTACAAGTAAAACGTATTTTCATTTGAGTAGAATTGCTGGGTAATAGATGAAAAAAGCCAAATCTTTCAATATTCTCCAATACAACTTTAGGTATCACAACTTGAAACAGTATTTTTAAACATAAGCAGTGTGGCTTTGTTATCTAAGGTAAAATAAACACAGCTTTCAACATTTTGATATTCCAAGTATTCTGTAAGTTCCTACCAAATAATACCATGACATTAAAAAAGGATTACAAAATTTCTAATAGTAGTCTCTCAATTCTGATTGTAAAAAGATCATCTTTATATAATGTTGAAAACATGTACCTTTTATTTTATAATGTCTGGTTTTAAGTACTTCTGCTAATACTGGCCACTCTATAATAAAGATAAGGTAAAATCCAGTACCATCTCCAGAATCATATGATTAGTTATGCCATGTATTTGTACCCCATCTTACAAAGAAGCAAGCCACTTCCCTGGTGGCTCAGACGGTAAAGCATCTGCCTACAATGTGGGAGACCCGGGTTCAATCCCTGCATTGGAAAGATCTCCTGGAGAAGGAAATGGCAACCCACTCCAGTATTCCTGCCTGGAGAATCCCATGGATGGAGGAGCCTGATAGGCTACAGTACATGGTGTCATAAAGAGTCAGACACGACTCAGTGACTTCAATTACTTACTTACAAAGAAGAGGACAGTAGAAGGAATGGTCATGAGATAGAGCTAAATATTGTAACTAATGTGAAAAATTTCTTTAAAAGATCTCTATAGAATTAACTAGCAAGTTTCAATGTCACACTCCCTCCCCATAAATACCCTAGATACATGTTGCACAGTAGGATACCAGCTCTTGAGATGTAAGAATATATTTTTCATAAAATAAATTTTTACTTTTCTTGTATTTCAGAATCATGATGCTTAAAATATTTACTCTCCTATAAATGGGCCACTCTAGAATTTTCAGAGATGATTTTACCAATGGCTTAAACTTTTGATGTAGATTCATTAATCAACTAAAAAGGAGGAAAGGAAGGAGCTCTTAAAAGATGCTTTCAGAGGATTTTTCATTCCATAGGAAAAACAGGATTCATGTGAAAGCAATTTTTTAATAAAAGTGTCTTAATGTATCTATTAATTATGCAAAAATTCATTCAGAACATAATTTGAAATCAATAGGCTTAGGCAATAAGACAGTAAACAGCTGTGAATAATTTTAAAAAATATGGTTGTTTTGCTTGTTGTATGGTGGACATAGTAAACCTCTGAGTTGCATTAAACATTTTAAGAATTGATATTGATCTAACAAAAAAGGCTTTGAACCTCTAACAATTCCAATAGTCTATACATTATTTTTGGTTACAATGCCAAGAACACTGTGTCAAATCTTTTATGAAACCAGCATTCCTGTTACTTCAGTTCAGTTCAGTTCAGTCACTCAGTCGTGTCTGACTCTTTGTGACCCCGTGAATTGCAGCACGCCAGGCCTCCCTGTCCATCACCAACTCCCAGAGTTCACCCAAACTCTTGTCCATCAAGTCGATGATGCCATCCAGCCATCTCATCCTCTGTCGTCCCCTTCTCCACCTGCCCCCAATCCCTCCCAGCATCAGGGTCTTTTCCAATGAGTCAACTCTTCGCATGAGGTGGCCAAAGTACTGGAGCTTCAGTTTTTTTTTTTTTTTTTTTTTAATTTTATTTTATTTTTAAACTTTACATAATTGTATTAGTTTTGCCAAATATCAAAATGAATCCACCACAGGTATACATGTGTTCCCCATACTGAACCCTCCTCCCTCCCCATACCATCCCTCTGGGTCGTCCCAGTGCACTAGCCCCAAGCATCCAGTATCGTGCATCGAACCTGGACTGTCATCTCATTTCTTACATGATATTTTACATGTTTCAATGCCATTCTCCCAAATCTTCCCACCCTCTCCCTCTCCCACAGAGTCCATAAGACTGTTCCATACATCAGTGTCTCTTATGCTGTCTTGTACACAGGGTTATTGTTACCATCTTTCTAAATTCCATATATATGCATTAGTATACTGTATTGGTGTTTTTCCTTCTGGCTTACTTCACTCTGTATAATAGGCTCCAGTTTCATCCATCTCATTAGAACTGATTCAAATGTATTCTTTTTAATGGCTGAGTAATACTCCATTGTGTATATGTACCACTGCTTTCTTATCCATTCATCTGCTGATGGACATCTAGGTTGCTTCCATGTCCTGGCTATTATAAACAATGCTGCGATGAACATTGGGGTACATGTGTCTCTTTCCCTTCTGGTTTCCTCAGTGTGTATGCTCAGCAGTGGGATTGCTGGATCATAAGGCTTCAGCTTTAGTATCAGTCCTTCCAAAGAAATCCCAGGGCTGATCTCCTTCAGAATGGACTGGTTGGATCTCCTTGCAGTCCAAGGGACTAAAAAGAATCTTTTCCAATACCACAGTTCAAAAGCATCAATTTTTCGGCCCTCAGCTTTCTTCACAGTGCAACTTTCACATCCATACATGACCACTGGAAAAACCACAGCCTTGACTAGATAGACCTTTGTTGGCAAAGTAATGTCTCTGCTTTTGAATATGCTATCTAGTTTTGTCCTGTTACATAACTGAGTACAATTTAGTACAGTACAAAGTTTTTCATTTTGTTTTATCTCTGGTCCTTACCATAAAAACAGATCCAGTTGGTATTTAATCAATACATATTTCAATGCTTTTCTTTAAAAAAAAAAAAAAGAGGAGAAGAAGAAGAAAGAATTTTTTTAGTATTTATTTAATCTCATATGTAAAAACTGGTGCAAAAGTAATTGTGGTTTCAGGCCATGAATTTTAAAATCATTATAACTAGGCTCCAACACATCTTTATTAATCTAAATAGGAACCATTAAAATCAACACATTTCTTATCAATAAGAAATAAGTTTGTTTGTTCTTGTAGCATTAAAATCTGTGCTTTGGGATTCAACAAACTCTAGGAAAGCATTTTCTGCCTCCTGATGGTTGAGGAAGCATTTTTCCCTGCAAAACCTTGTCCAGATGCTTCAAAAAGTGGCAGTTGGTTGGTGGGAGGTCAGGTGAATATGGCAGATAAGGCAAAACTTTGTAGCCCAACTTGTTCAACTTTTGAAGAATTGGTGTGCAACATGTAGTCAGGCATTGTCATGGAGAAGAACTGTGCCCTATCTGTTAACCATTGCTGTCTGCAGGCATTGCAATTTTCAGTGCATCTCATCGATTTGCTGAGCATACTTCTCTGATATAATGGTTTCACCAGAATTCAGAAAGTTGTAGTGGGCCAGATGGGCAGCTGACCACCAAACAATGACCATGACCTTTATTTTGGTGCAAGTTTGGGTTTGGGAAGTGCTTTGGAGCTTCTTGGTTGAACCACTGAACTGGTCATCATCGGTTGTATAAAATCCACTTGTCAAAGCACTTCCCAATCTGATCAAGAAATGTTTTTTTGTTTTGCACAGAATAAGAGAAGATGACACCTCAAAATAATTTTTTTTTTTGCAGTCAGCTCATGAGGCACCCACTTATTGAGTCTTTTCACCTTTCCAATTCACTTCAAATGTCAAAAGACCATAAAATGGTTGTCTTCAAGTTCTTTGGCAACTTCTCATGTAGTTTTAAAAGAATCAACTTCAATGACTGGTCTCAATTTTTCATTGTCACCTTCCTCTGGCCAGCCACTACACTGATCTTCAAGGCTCTCATCTCCTTTGCTAAACTTCTTGAACCATCACTGAACACATACACACATTTATTAGCAGTTTCTGGGCCAAATGTATTGTTGATGTTGGGAGTTGTCTCTGCTGCTTTAAGACCCATTTTAAACCTGAATAAGAAAATCGCTCAAATTTACTTTTTGTCTAACATTATTTTCATAGTCTAAAATACATATAAAAATAAACAGAAAGTAATAAAAAATACACTGGGAAATATGCATTAAAATGACATACAACATAACTACATTTATAAAGAATATATTGCAATATCAAATGAAAAGTTCTACAATGCAAGAACAATTCCATTTGCATCATTCTAATAGTTCTGCCAAAAGAGTAAATTTAGGTGGAGAAGGGAATGGCAACCCACTCCAGTATTCTTGCCTGGAGAATCCCATGGAAAGAGGAAGCTGACAGGCTATAGGCCACAAGGTAACAAAGTGTTGGACATGACTGAAGTGACTTGGCACAGACACACACATAGCATCTAAATCCAATTTGATCCTTTGTGATAATGTACGTCTATAGATTAGTGAAAATAAATATTTTAAGCTTATGCATAATGTGATTTAATAGGATATTAAATATCCATACATATATAATACATTGTTTAAAAACCTATCATATTGATGTCCATCTGCTATGAATGTGCATAAATGATTTATTATGTAACCATGTTAAAAACTGGCCCAAAGTCATCAAAAATAAAAAACTATATATTGCATAAACTATATGCTACATACTGCAGCTATATATTACTTATGAATAAACAGGAAGCATAGTGCAAAATTCCAAGTATTATATCCCCATCTTTTAAAATTAGAGTAAATTATTATTCATAATTTAAAAAATGGTTCAGTTATTATAATCTAAGTATGTGCTTATACTTACTTAAAGATAAAACTATATCTGTGAAGATAAAAGATAAAAACTTGCTCTAATATTTGCCTTTGCTCTTTTCACAACATATTAGAAGTTATTTAGCAACTTTAAAGTTGATATTCATATATAAAATAGCAAAATAATATAAAAAGTTGCTTTTGTGAGTCGTAAAAGGCAGATAATCAATGATTCAAAGGATATAAAGGAATATTATTTTGAAATGTGTTTTTGCTATTAACAAGTTTTTTAAATTTTAAATTATTCATTTTCAGGCTGTATTATGTGCTAAGTTGCTTCAGTCATGTCAGACTCTGTGTGACCCTACAGAGTAGCCCACCACACTTCTCTGTCCATGTGATTCTCCAGGCAGGAACACTGAAGTGGGTTGCCATGCCCTTCTCCAGGGGATCTTCCCAACCCAGGAGGCAAGCACACGTCTCTTTTGTCTCTTGCATTGGGAGACAGGCACCACTGGGAAGGCCAAACATCTAGTCAGCCTCCCTGTCCAGAAATCAGACGCTGGTCTCCAGCATGACAGGCGGGGATACTCACCACTATACTAATGAGGACGTAGCACTAGGCATAAAAAATACTGCTGCTGCTACTGCTAAGTCCCCTCAGTCGTGTCCAACTCTATGTGACCCATAGACGGCAGCCCACCAGGCTCCCCGGTCCCTGGGATTCTCCAGGGAAGAACACTAGAGTGGGTTGCCATTTCCTTCTCCAATGCATGAAAGCGAAAAGTGAAAGTGAAGTCGCTCAGTCGTGTCCGACTCTTAGCGACCCCATGGACTGCAGCCCACCAGGCTCCTCCATCCATGGGATTTTCCAGGCAAGAGTACTGGAGTAGGGTGCTAGGTATTATATATTTGAAGAAAGTATTCTATTGCTAATGTGATACAGTTGTAAAAATAGTGATGAAAGAGAGAGAGATGCTGAGAAGGAAAGATATAATAAGGATAAACAAGACAACAAAAAAGTTTTAAAATATGTAAATGAACATCTAAAAATACACCCAAGATTATTTAAGTTATCTCATTTTTTTCAAATCTTTTTTTTTTTAATTTTCTTTAAATTTTGATTTAACTTTAGCCTTTGTATCCTTTAGTATATTCCTTCTCCTGGATATTATAAGCTATGACTTGCGTGCGTACGTGCTGTCGCTTTAGTTGTGTCCAACTCTGCAACCCCGTGTACCACAGCCTGCTGGGCTCCTTGGTCCATGGGGATTCAGGCAAGAATACTGATGTGAGTTGCCATGCCATCTCCTAAGAGATCGTCCCAACCCAGGGATTGGACCTGAATCTCTTATATCTTCTGCATTGACAGATAGGTCCTTTATGACTAGTGCCACCTGGGAAACATATAAGCTATTGTGTTTTATTTTATACTTGTTGTTAAGTCACTAAGTTGTGTCCAACTCTTTGTGACCCCATGGATTGAGGCATGCCAGGCCTTTCTGTTCTTAAGTATCTCCCAGAGTTTGTTCAAGCTCATGTCCATTCTGCTGATGATGCCATCCAATGATCTTATCCTCGGTTGCCTTCATCTATTCTTCAAATAATCTATTGATACTTAATATTTATGCTATGGTGGTGACGGTTTAGATTCACATTTTTACAACTTTATTTTGCCTTTGTTTCAGAAAGTTTTTCATGTGGGTTTCATTTCTTTGCATGTTTTTATTATGTATTATTCTAGCTGTTTTTAAATTTTTTTCCAACAGTTGGATCCTAGAAAGGTACTCATTCTATTTTTATTTGTTGTGGTTTTGCTTTTGTCTTTCTTTTGCTTGTTCACTGAGTTCACGTCCATGTCTGTAGTGGCCATTCATTAAATGTTAAGAAATGGACAGAACCTTTTGGTAAGTGTCCAGTCTTTACTTCAGAGCACTGGAAACAAATTTTTTTTTTCGCTCACCAGTTTCCCACTAGCATTCACAATCTTAGGAGCAGAAAGAATTAATCATATATTTTAGATTCACTTAGTTTGGGATAGCACTATGTTCCAGCTCCCTCTGTCTATACCCTGACTAGAACCTGAGGCCTTTTGAGTCTAACATGGTTGAATGTTACTTGACTTTTGGCCTTATGGAAATTCTGCACAGGAGATACAGCTTATGGTTAGATGGGAGTTGAGAATGTAGAGCCATACAGATGGATACTGTCCACCATCTGCTACAATAGTTTAATATTAAATATCACTTATTATTTATACTGGTTTTTATGGTATATACAGAGTTAATTATATTCTTCACATTTGATAGAACATATATTAACAAAGTTTTCTTAAAAATAGGAGAAGCAGAATATGAAAATGAATTGAAAGCATGTAACATTAGCCTCAAAATCTTAAATCCCAATGGGGCAGATATAAGGAAAAATAACTATACAAGATAAATATGCCAAATATGAAGTGAAAATGAATTTTTGTAAGAGACACAAACTCTGAAGACAGGAGTCGTATTCATTGGAAAGATGGTCTTCATTCTGAGTCTGCGTGTAAGGAGAAGAACATCAATGTGTGTAGAGCATGAACCAGGTGGAATGAAAGGCACATTCATTCCAAGGAAGCACCTGTTCAATAGTATGGAAAGTCATGGGGGAAAACACATAATAAATGTGAGCAATAAACAGTTCCATGAGGATGAATTTTAGAATATCTACAGAGGAATGTCAGTTGACAAGATTTTAAATGTGTGAGAGTGAAATCTGAAAAAGAACAAACATTTATTGGATATCACATGTCAAACAGTGTACTAGAATATTTATATGCACAACTCAATTTATTCCTCACTCCAGCTGAAGGAGATTGGTGGTATTATTTCCTTTTTGTTAAAGAGGAAACTAAGGTGTAAGGGCTTCTCTGGTGGCTCAGAGAAGCCTGCAATGCGAGAGACCTGAGTCCAATCCCTGGGTCAGGAAGATCCCCTGGAGAAGGAAATGGCAACCCACTCCAGTATTCTTGCCTGGAGAATCCCATGGACGGAGGAGCCTGGTGGGCTACAGTCTACGGGGTCACAAAGAGTTAGACACGACTGAGCAACTTCACTTTCACTTTCACTTTCACTTAAGGTGTAAAAGACCTAATTAACTTAGCCAATATCAAATTCTTGGTATAACTTCAAGTAACTACAAAATCTACCAGGTAATTTTAAGGAGTTAAGTATGCAAAAAAAAAAAAAATCAAATTAATTTTATTTCAGAATGCATGTTAAGATACCATGATCTAATTAAAAATTGGATCACTCTTTATGGTACTAGGGACTTCCTTGAAGCTATGGGCTAAATCATTAAATTCACATCAAATGCCTTCAATTGTTATTTTGTAATTCAGTACATAAATCACAAACATTAAATTTCCCCAGGACAGTGTACATAATAGTATCATTTAATATGCATAAAATATTTTTCTAGTGAACAAAATTTAATAACATAGGACTTAAACACCTAGTAATTAATTAATTATACCCCTTATTTATGTAGCTCTAAAGTACATGAATGGCTCAGAGAATTATAAGTATTCTACTTCATAAGTTTCTATTAAGGAACTTATTATATACAGAAAGTTCAAATAATGAAAACCTCCAGTACTGTAAACTTGTTGAAACAACTTAGTATTACACTATATGAATAATTTGTTTACATCATCCTGATTTATAATAAAGGTCTCAAGATAGCAGCATTTATAGCTGCATGGAAAATTACAGTATTTTTCTGGCATGCTGTGTAGTGTTATACTAATTAAAAATTTATTTTAATTTTATTCCAGTGGGATCAGTGCATTCTAATATGAGATGTCACACTATAATCAATTTAGCTAATTTCAAGCTTTTATATTTGTACCTTAAAAGACACAGTAGTTTTACAAAGGAATCTCAGAAAAGTAAGAGGAAACATACTTTCACGGGTTCTCAGGTTTTTCTCCAAACTTTTATAGTTTTAAAAAATATAATTTTAAAATTAAGAAGATCAGTTCAGTTCAGTTCAGTTGCTCAGTCATGTCCGACTCTTTGTGAGCTCATTGACTGCAGCATGAAAGACTTCCCTGTCTATCACCAACTCAAGGACCATGCTCAAACTAATGTCCATCGAGTCAGTAATGGCATCCAACCATCTCATCCTCTGCCATCCCCTTCTCCCCCTGCCTTCATTCCTTCCCAGCATCAGAGTCTTTTCTAATGAGTTAATTTTTCACATCAGGTGGTCAAAGATCAAAGTTTCAGCTTCAGCATCAGTTCTTCCAATGAATATTAAGGACTGATGGCCTTTAGGATGGACTGGTTGGATCTTCTTGTAGTCCAAGGGACTCTCAAGAGTCTTCTCCAACACCAAAGTTCAAAAGCATCAATTCTTCAGCACTCAACTTTCTTTACAGTCCAACTCTCCCATCCATACATGACTACTGGAAAAACAATAGCCTTGATGAGACAGACCTTTGTGGGCAAAGTAATGTCTCTGCTTTCTAATATGCTGTCTAGGTATGTCAAATAGCTGTGAAAAGAAGAGAAGTGAAAAGCAAAGGAGAAAAGGAAAGAAACAAGCATCTGAATGCAGAGCTCCGAAGAATAGCAGGGAGATAAGAAAGCCTTCCACAATGATCAGTGCAAAGAAATAGAAGAAAACAACATAATGGGAAAGACTAGAGGTCTCTTCAAGAAAATTAGAGATACCAAGGGAATATTTCATGCAAAGATGGACTCGATAAAGAACAGAAATGGTATGGACCTAACAGAAGCAGAAGATATTAAGAAGAGGTGGCAAGAATACACAGAAGAACTTTACAAAAAAAGATCTTCACGACCCAGATAATCATGATGGTATGATCACTCACCTAGAGCCAGACATCCTGGAATGTGAAGTCAAGTGGGCCTTAGGAAGCATCACTATGAACAAAGCTAGTGGAGGTGATGGAATTCCAGTTGCGTTATTTCAAATCCTGAAAGATGATGCTGTTAAAGTGCTGAACTCAATATGCCAGCAAATTTGGAAAACTCAGCAGTGGCCACAGGACTGGAAAAGGTCAGTTTTCATTCCAATCCCAAAGAAAGGCAATGCCAAAGAATGCTCAAACTACTGCACAATTGCACTCATCTCACACGCTAGTAAAGTAATCCTCAAAATTCTGCAAGCCATGATCATTCTGTAAAAGAGAAGAAAAGAACTGTCAGCAGCCCATGCTGCTCACAAGGTTTCTGTGAATACAACCTTATTTGGAAATAGGGTTCTTGCAGATGTAATTAAGTTAGAATGAGGTCATATTCGATTAGCATGAGCCCTAGTTCGGTACAGCTGCTCATATAAGAAGTGGAGGAGAGACACAGAGACACACAAGGAGAAGATCATGTGACAACAGAATTTGGAATGATGAAACTCTGTAAGAAAAGGAATTTCAAGAATTGTTGGTAAACACCAGAAGCCAAGAGAAAGACGCTGGGAAATGCTCTTGACAACCCAGAGTTTAAAAGTTTGAAATTGTGATAGCCCATTGGATCATTTTTGAGGTACTTTTACTTTTGATCCAGCATACTCAAAGATCTTAATTTCTATATTCCCTTTCCTGTTGTTATTTGAACCCTAATGTTCTAGACAGAGTTTAGACTCTCTTGAGAAAAATAATTTCCAAGATTTTTACTCCCTCTTTGTAATTGCTTAGGCCTGAGAAATTGTTTCTTTAGGGCAAATTTAGCCCTAATATCCAAGGTCCCTATCACTGTACAATCAACCTTAACAGATGGCTGAAATGAAACCATTTTAATGTTTCTGAAGGCTGGGTCCCTGAGAACCTGGCTATAAACAATGCTTATTCTGTGTGATTATGAGTACTATGAGAATTCTGCCTGAACATTTAATTGGATAACATTTTTGAATGCCAGATTTTCTTCTGCAGTGGTGTGGTATGCCTCAAGTATTTAATTTTCATCTATTTCCCTATTCCTTTCAAGAAGATGTGAGTTTCTAATAGTTTATTCCACTCAAATTGGTTTATTTTCTTCTTTAGGTAGGTTGACATACAATTTGTCTAAACCAGAGAAGTTTTTGAGAGTGACAGGGGCAGCAGGTGTAAACCGTGGCTATGCTTGGCTAAAAGACACTTAATCACACAACATAGCAGCTTTGCTGGAATTGAAATTCTTTCTTCTTCTTAGTATCTCTCTACTTTGTAGCTCAGTTATATTGCTTTCTAAAATATTTTTCCAAATTTTATATTTAAAATCTCATATATATGAGACATATATATATATATATATACATATATATATACACACACACATACATGCATATATACAAAATTTAACATATACTAAAATCACTTACTGTTATGAAAAACCTTGTACATCTTCACTCCCTCATGTTGCAGAATCTCAACAAGAATATATTTTCCCAATGGACCTATTTGTAACCCAAGTCTGGTTTTATTGCTGTTTGTCTGTTCTCAGATTCCTTTCCCTTTCTTTGAACTCTAGAGTGGTGGGATGGCTTTACATGCTACATTTATCAGAAGTCCTTGTACCCTGGATTCTGACTGAGTTCAGTCAGTGGAAACCATTGGGGAGAATTTGGCTGGAAAGAGGAAGAGAGGTAGAGGACTTTCCTCTCTGAAGTCCCAAATAATGCTTGTGTAGCCCTTTTTGGTGGTCCAAGCTTCTATACTTCCCTGAAGACCCTCAACTCTAGCTACAGCCAAATGACTCTTCCTTCAGAGTGCCAGCTACTGCCTGATGCCTCTGCACAGCAAGACTTGGTTCTGGAACTATCTCATGGTATTGTGCTCTAGCAGCATGGTCTCCCTCTGGCCCATCTAGCCCTAAAGTTTATTAAAGCTTCCTGCTGTATTTATTTAACCTTTTTGTTTTTCATCTCTGCCAACAACCTTGAAACTAGTTTCTTATTTAAATTTTTTTCTGTTCATGGTACTGTTTTTCTGACTATACCCAAATATACTCAGAAACAATCTATTAATAAACAAAGTGTCTCACATTTAATAGTTCTCATTGTCATGTGTAGATTTCTAAAGTGGCTCTCAAGGTTCATGCTCATAGATATACATTCCCTGAATAATCCCCTCTCTTTGACTAAGGATGAAACTTGTGGATAAAATGGAATATCACATGATGTTTTGTTTATATTAAATGGCACTTTGCCAATGTGATTAACTTCCTGTATCAGTTGACTTTGAGTTAACCAAAACATTACTGTGAATGGGCTTGCTGTAGTTAGGTGAACCTTTAAAAGAGAATTTAGGATTTTATTATTTTTTTACAATAAATACATTTAATCATTAGGCATTCATATTTTTTAGTATATTTCAGTTGCTTAGTAAAGGTAGGATAAAAGATCACACTTTTGATATTTCTAAATGAAATTTATTCTGATACAGACAATCTTGATTTTGGTATTCCAATATCAGTGATATTATGTGGGCACTCACCCCAGGGATTTCAGAAGAAACTGATTGAAGACAGGACTGTGGTATATTTATAGTTTCCACTATATTAGCTTGACTGCTTCTGTAAGGTGGGCAATACTTTTGTCTTAGAATCCAACTCCTACACACCATGCTTGGTCACCTGACCTTCATTGCAACTTTCAAATTAGGGCTTAATATTCAGTTATCAGAAAGCTACACAGTCACAGCAGCTGTAAGTGCTACATGAGAGTATGTACACCTGGATTTTTCTTTCTCATGAAGTCTTCCACCCCTCTCTTCCCATCTTGAAAATCAATATCCAGCCAATAGTCAGGACGTTCTCACTTTTCCTTACCACACAAAAGCCCACACTATCTGGCCTTTTATCTCAACTGGTCTCTGAAAATACAGATAAAAAATAACTAAGTGTACATATTGAGCTCTCATAATTCAAAAACTGCATTTCAAGTATGTATTTCTTTTTCAATTTATGTTTGTCTAGACTCTCTAGCATCCAGTCCTGTCACGTCATAGCAAATACATGGGAAAACAGTGAAAACAGAGGCAGATTTTATTTTTGTGGGGCTCCAAAATCACTGCAGATGTTGACTGCAGCCGTGAAATTAAAAGATGCTTACTCCTTGGAAGAAAAGTTATGACCAACCTAGTTCAGTTCAGTTCAGTCTTTCAGTCGTGTCCAACTTTTTGAGACCCTGTGAATCGCAGCACACCAGACTTCCCTGTCCATCACCAACTCCCAGAGTTTACCCAAACTCATGTCCTTGGAGTCGGTGATGCCATCCAGCCATCTCATCCTCTATCATCCCATTCTCCTCCTTTCCCCAATCCCTCCCAGCGTCAGGGTCTTTCCAATGAGTCAACTCTTCGCATCAGGTGGCCAAAGTATTGGAGTTTCAGCTTCAGCATCAGTCCTCCAATGAACACCCAGGACTGATCTCCTTTAGGATGGACTGGTTGAATCTCCTTGAAGTCAAAGGGATTCTCAAGAGTCTCTCCAACACCACAGTTCAAAAGCATCAATTCTTCAATGCTCAGCTTTCTTCACAGTCCAACTCTCACATCCATACATTACCACTGGAAAAACCACAGTCGTGACTAGATGGACCTTTGTTGGCAAAGTAATGTCTCTGCTTTTCAATATGCTATCTAGGTTGGTCATAACTTTCCTTCCAGGGAGTAAGCATCTTTTAATTTCATGGCTGAAATCACCATCTGCATTGATTTTGGAGCCCCCCAAAATAAAGCCTGACACTGTTTCCACTGTTTCCCCATCTATTTCCCATGAAGTGATGGGACCAGATGCCATGATCTTTGTTTTCTGAATGTTGAGCTTTAAGCCAATTTTTTCACTCTCCTCTTTCACTTTCATCAAGAGGCTTTTTAGTTCCTCTTCACTTTCTGCTATAGGGATGGTGTCATCTGCATATCTGAGGTTATTGATATTTCTCCCAGCAATCTTGATTCCAGCTTGTGCTTCTTCCAGCCCAGCATTTCTCATGAGGTACACTGCATATAAGTTAAATAAGCAGGGTGACAATATACAGCCTTGATGTATTCATTTCCAGATTTGTAACCAGTTTGTTGTTCCATGTCCAGTTCTAACTGTTGCTTCCTGACCTGCATATAGGTTTCTCAAGAGGCAGGTCAGGTGGTCTGGTATTCCCATCTCTTGAAGAATTTTCCACAGTTTATTGTGATCCACAGAGTCAAAGGCTTTGGCATAGTCAATAAAGTAGAAATTGATGTTTTTTTGGAACTCTCTTGCTTTTTTGATGATCCAGCTGATGTTGTCAATTTGATCTCTGGTTCCTCTGGCTTTTCTAAAACCAGCTTGAACATCTGGAAGTTCATGGTTCATGTATTGCTGATGCCTGGCTTGCAGAATTTTGAGGATTACTTTACTAGCGTGTGAGATGAATGCAATTGTGCAGTAGTTTGAGCATTCTTTGGCATTGCCTTTCTTTGGGATTGGAATGAAAACTGACCTTTTCCAGTCCTGTGGCCACTGCTGAGTTTTCCAAATTTGCTGGCATATTGAGTTCAGCACTTTAACAGCATCATCTTTCAGGATTTGAAATAGTTCAACTGGAATTATTGTGTGTATATATATATATATATACACACACACACACACACACACACACACAAATACATACATATGTATGTGTATATATATATGTGTGTGTGTGTATGTGTGTGTGGGGGGGGTATGGTGGTATAGTCACTATGTTATGTCCAACCCTTGTGACATCATGGACTGTAGCCACCAGGGTACTCGGTCCCTGGGTCTCCTGCATTGCAGGTGGAATCTTTACCGACTGAGCCACCACAGAAGCCTATGTATATGTACATATAGTGTTAGTCACATAGCCCTGTCCGATTCTTTTTGATCCCATGAATCGTAGCCTGCCAAGCTCCTCTGTTCATAATGAGTTCTCCACATGAGAATATTGAAGTGGGTTATTATTTCCTCTTTCAGGAGATCTTCTGTACCCAAGGATTGAACCCTGTCCTCTTGCACTGCAGGAAGTTTACCATCTGAGCTACCAAGGAAGCCTATATATGTATGTGTATATATATATATATGTGTGTGTGTGTATATATATATATATGTGTGTGTGTGTGTGTGTGTGTGTATATATGTATGAGTGAGTGAAGTTGCTCAATCGTGTCCAACTCTTTGCAACCCCATGGACTGTAGCCTACCAGACTCCTCTGTTCATGGGATTCTCCAGTCAATAGTCCTGGAGTGGACTGTCATTTCCTATACATATATATGTATATGTGTATACACACACATATATATGTATATGTATGTAAATTCAGTTGAATATATTGCTGCCTCTCTATATTTGGGTAGAGCCACAATAGTAAATTTTAGCAGGGATGACAAAATCTAAATTTTTTGTTGATAAAGATGTTTTGACCATACATATGTTTTAGTCAACAGAGCACTCCAACAACCAAGTTTCTGACAGTAAGTTTCTGACTACAGACAAAATGTTGGAAATTAGGGAGAAGAACAAAATTATTAATAACTTCTTTTCCATCTCCATCTCCTCTCTCTCTTCCTAGCATCTATTCACTTACTAAAAAAGTTGTATGAAGTTGATTCTTGAACAATGCAGGAATTAGGGGTGCTAACATGCCTGCCTGCAGTTAAAAATCTATGTATAACTTTACAGGTGGCCTTCTATATCTGCAGTTCTGCACTAGCAGGTTGAATTAATCTCAGATCATGTAATAGTGTAGTATGTATTTATTGAGAAAAATCCATTTGTAAGTGGACCTATGCAATTATATTTAAGGGGGGACCCAAATACACCCACAATAAACCATCATGTTTTGTTTCTCTGTATTGCAATTTCAAATCAGAAGTCTTCTAGAGACCAAAGAGAATCTGGGGGGAATACTATATTTCAGAGTCTTCCAACTACAAACAAATTTCATGGGTTTTATTTTGTCACTAGAATAACTAATAATTTTTCAAGATTCGATTTATAGAAATGTAAAATGTTGAGTTATTCCCAGTTGGGGATTGGATAGAAATGACCTGCAGTGAATCTAAATTTTTTACTGTGAGAAAGATACTATTTCACCATATCATAAAACAAAGACAGTTGACTAGTCTTAAATCAGACAATTCTTTCCTAAACAATCTTTCCCTATGTTCTTGATGGCATACACAGATTGTGCTCAGTCACTTGAGTTGTGCCTGACTCTTTGAAACCGTATGGACTATAGCCCACCAGGCTCCTCTGTCCATGGTTTTCTCCATGTAAGGATACTGGAATGAGTTGCCATGACATTCTTAAGGGGATCTTCCTGACCTTGGAATGAACTCATGTCTGCCTGCATCTCCTGCAGTGCAGGCAGATTCTTTACCTATTGAGCCACCTGGGCAGCCCATACACAGACTGGTCAAATTAAAACACTAATATATATTGAAAAAAAAAATCCCCATTATTGAAATAAATCAACTTGAAAGGATTACATGCTGCTTCCTATGCCTCCTGACTAAATTTTTGTATTAAGAAATATTCTATTATTAATAGAGCAAAGCATTAGCAAGCTTTGGTGAGTGGGAGATGAGATATATGTGTGATATTAAAGTTGATGCAGTTCAACAGCAACTTGTTTCCTGATAGCCTTTAATAAAGGATATCTGTTTTATTAGATTTTTCTCTAACAACCACAACATTGTGTAATAGAGTAACACATTTAACAGTAAGTATTTGCATCACAGATCAGGTAGAGAATATTCTAAAGTTTCATGCAGCCAGGTGTACTTTGAAAATCTGTCTTTTTTCTATCTACTTTTAGCTTCTATGATATAGTTCATTTAAGGCATTAGACAAAATTGTAACTTAAAAAAATACATGACTCTATTTAGAAAACTCATAGACACAAATTTACATATGAAAACAATGATGATCTCAGTCTGTCTCGATATTTTATGCCTATCGTATCAAATTGATAACTTTTTGACAATGGTTAAATTATGCTGTGTCTATAAAAATCATACATGAATGCAAATACTTATATACAATTTTATATTTAGATTACATTCCATACTGATTTTTTGAAACTCAAGGAGATGGTACAGCAATGTTCTAAATGTTGGACGAGTTCTAATATTACAACTGTTTATTCTTTCTTATATTTTGTCTTGGTTTTAAAGGGGGCAAAATTTCACAATTAAAATTATAGCACTATCACTGCAATGTAGTAATTAAACAGAACAGAGAATAGACTGTTGGTGTGACATTTGTGTATGATTGCTGGCATTTGTGCAAGAGCATTTTTAAGTAGTGAAGGATTCAGTTTTGTTTTTCTCTTTTTGATAACTCTCAAAGATATTCACAACTAAAACCCTATTAGAAGTTCAGGGTCTAGTTGTATATTATTTTAATTGCATTCAATAGTAAGATTTCCCTTTTCTCCGTATAATATATAACATATTAATAAATCCAGTTTTTCAGGATAAGCACTCAAAATGAGTTTTTTTTAAACAAGAGGTAGAAGGATTAAGATATACATAGGCACTAAAGAAAATCATTAAAGAAAATTAAAGAGCAGAAAAGAGGAATACAGGAGCCAGGATGAGCTAATGAGGAAGAGGCAACGTGAAGGGCTCAGTCTCTAATTCAACACTGGAAATCTCTGTAGGAGCAGGAGAGCCAGTCATTGCTCAAGTTTGATACAAGCGAGGACATTGTTATGTGAAATTTCCAGGGTTTAAAAATATTTCTAAAAGAAGAGATAATGTAAAGCCACTCTCCTCCCTGTGTACTTTTGGAATATTTCTTCATTTCTATACTTATAATTTTGTGAGGGTTTGTAGGTAGAAAATTTATTAATATTGTGGCACAGAAAGCCCTTGAAATATCATCTCCCAAATCTAATTCATAATAAAGAATCATAGATCCCTCACTATAAAATAATTATTTCCAGCTAGATTTATTTTAGTAAACAGTACTTGGAATGGCAAAATGCCCAGGGCTAAAACTGCAATTTTATAACTCTGATACTAATTAATACTGTAATACCAAATTAAATAAAGCTGAAATCATTTCTTAGAGACCAACATTTTATGGTTAGGAATTTATTGCACCTAATATCACTTTGTAATGACTTAGAACTTGAAATTAGCCAGAGTATTTTTCATACTGATAAATGTATTTGCAGTCTAATGAAATGGAGTTTGGACCCTTGCTGAGAATGAATGACCATTATTCCTCATGCTATTGTGTTCTTTGAAGTCAAGGCCTGCTCTAATACTAATTCTTTATTTTGCTCAGTATGGAAGTTAATTTGGATTATTAATTTTCTTTACATACTCAGTGTATAACTTTATATAGCTCAAGTGTTCTCACACTGATATTGGTTGAAGTATTATTTCTATCACAAGAGTTTCTTTAACTATCCATATCTTTATTTGAGATTATTTATTTTCCCTATTTAACTTTCAGCTCATTCTGTCTACACTTTTGTAGGGTCAAATGTGTTTTGGATCTTAGTTATTGATTGGGGAGACTGGGGTACTGAGCAAGTTGAAGTGTATTGTTCACAAAGAAGCAATACTGAAAAAACCCACAATGGGCATTATATATATATATTTATATGTGTGTGTGTGTGTTTGTATGTGTTAGTTGCTCAATTGTGTCTGACTCTTTGTAACTCCATGGATTGTACCCCACCAGGCTCCCCTGTCCATGGAATTCTCCAAGCAAGAATACTGGAGTGGGTTGCCATTTCCTTCTCCATTTCATATATATATGAAATATATATATATATATATATAGAAAGAGAGAGAAAGAGAAAAAGAGATGCTACATAAAATTTCGAAACAATACTGAATTATTAAATGTATTGTTATCGGTTTGGAGTATAAAACATGAAAATTTTAGCAGTTTTTATTTCAGAGAAAATATTTGCAACTTTTTGGATTGGCTTGCTCAACATTTATTCACATTTCCTTTTGAAGTACTTTCTTAGATCTCACATATAGAAAAACTAAAGTTTGTATTTCCACAATTCTTTGAAGAATCTATGGTTCCAAATACGTTTGAGGTTCAGCCAATCATATGTAGTGGTGGAAGATTAGAAATCAAAACCTGGGTTAATAGTGAGAGAAACATTCAAATGAACATGTTATATACAAATGCTGGTAAAATGCAAATCACATGAATGAATATATATATGTGTGTGTGTGTGTATATATGTATATATATACATATACACATATAACTCCAATCAAGCAAATATTTTCAGTAAAACTAGTGGAAAGATTAGATAAAATTATTAGATTGGTGCAAATGTAACTGTAGTTTCAGAGTCCATGAAAGAATTTGTATGCCAGGTATATGCATTCAAGAAGAGGAAATGTCTAAGAGTCAGGATGCAGAAAGCAAGGTAAAACAGCATCTAATAGAAACTTTAACTAGTAATCCTGGTATATTAGAAGGAAAGAAAATAAAAAACAAGTATCACAAATTCTTTTGAATTTATCCTTCACATCTGGAGAGACAAATTTTTGTGTCCAAACACAAAGATTCCAGGTGAATCTCTTTGTCACTGAATCCACCATAAAAGGAGTAAGAGCTGACTTCAAAATGCTACTCCATAGATTTACTGATCTTTTCAAAGTCTATTATACTAAACTTACATCACTTTAAATTTGTAGTATATTTTAAATCTAAAATAGAATAATCTCAGTTACTAATGAGATGTGAACATTTTTTTATTACTTATTAAAGAAAAAATACCTTTAAGAGGCATTACTTATCTCTGTTGTGACATTTTGTGTGTAGGATGTCATCAGCAGGGAGTGAGAGCTTATCCCCCAACTTTTATCTCTGTTACATACATTTTTAGTGCTACATGCTTGCTTTTGTGCTAAGTCTCTTCAGTCTTGTCTATCTCTTTGCAACCCTATGGATTGTAGCCCACCAGGCTCCTCTCTCCATGGGATTCTCTAGGCAAGAATCTTGAGTGGGTTGCCATGTCCTCCTCCAGGGATCTTCCTGACCCACAGATAGATGCACCATCTCTTAGGTCTCCTGCATTGGCAGGCAGGTTCTTTACCACTAGCACAACTTGGAAATCCATTAGTGCTACATATTTAAATGCAAGTATTGCATTGAATTCATGCATTTTTAGTGTAAAAGTTATGATACATGGCAGCTTCTAATTTTATTTGAACATTTTAAAATTTACTATTTGAGTAGTTAAGGTAACTATTTATCTTTCAATAATACCCCATACATTAACTCAAGTAATATATAATGTGCATAACAACTTTGAGAGATGTCTATTGTCATTATTTCCACTTAGCCTAGATTTTGGCAAGCGATTAAATTAAAAATAGGGGGGGAACAAAGCTCTGTTTCTGTTCTTGGAATATGTTCAAAAATTTATCAATAATAACTAAAATATATGTACCCTTCTATTTTAAAAATATGAACAAATTTAGAAAGGGAAAGACAACTCAATTTCTAATTTGAAAACATGAAAATGTGGCCAACTTTCCATTCTTTTGGAAGAAAATAGTATAGAACTTCATATTTTTAAAGATGCTGACCATTTCTTTTGAGTATCTTTGATTTTGACTACTTTCAGGTAATCCTTCTTGCTCTTCAGTCTTTCTAGTTTTCAGCCCTCTTTCCATCTGTGCAAAATCTAAGGATAACTTGTTGACTGATTGCAAAGATTTTTTTTATATACATTGTTCTGTACCTTAGCAAATAGATATATCTTTATGTATAATTCATGTGTGAAATATGCACCCTTTATGAAAAAGCTATAGACATGTAGACAAGGCAAAAAATTATGATTAAGAGCATGGACTGTGGACTCTAGAAGAGGAAAAACAAACCAACCAACAAAAAGAATAGCTTGAGGCTCAAAATGGCCATGCTTTAAAGTTTACATATAAACCAAGGTTCTTTCAGTTCAGTTCAGTCGCTCAGTTGTGTCCGGCTCTTCGTGACCCCGTGAACTGCAGCACACCAGGCCGCCCTGTCCATCACCAACTCCCGGAGTTCACTCAAACTCACGTCCATGGAGTCGGTGATGCCATCCAGCCATCTCATCCTCTGCCGTCCCCTTCTTCTCCTGCCCCCAATCCCTCCCAGCATCAGAGTCTTTTCCAATGAGTCAACTCTTCACATGAGGTGGCCAAAGTACTGGAGTTTCAGCTTTAGCGTCATTCCTTCCAAAGAACACCCAGGACTGATCTCCTTTAGAATGGACTGGTTGGATCTCCTTGCAGTCCAAGGGACTCTCAAGAGTCTTCTCCAACACCACGGTTCAAAAGCATCAATTCTTAGGTGCTTTTAATAAGGTTCTTATTATCCACTTAATAAAATGACTGAAGGCTCAAAAGTCCAGTCTATTAAGATGTAGTTCTAAGATAAATGTCCCCTAGTGGAAGTTCCGGAGAAGGCAATAGCACCCCACTCCAGTACTCTTGCCTGGAAAAATCCCATGGACGGAGGAGCCTGGTAGGCTGCCGTCCATGGGGTCGCTAAGAGTCGGACACGACTGAGCGACTTCACTTTCCCTTTTCACTTTCATGCATTGGAGAAGGCAATGGCGACCCACTCCAGAATTCTTGCCTGGGGAATCCCAGGAACGGGGGAGCCTGGTGGGCTGCCGTCTACTGGGTCGCACAGTCGCCCACGACTGAAGCGACTTAGCAGCAGCAGCGGCAGCAGTGGAAGTTCACTCATCCTATTTGCAATGTTATCCCTAGCCATTAAGTCAGAGCCTTTAGAGACTGCTTCTACTCTTTCAGACCAGCAAGTACTATTTAGTGCACTGAAGCAGTAACTTAATACTATCCTGGTGACCTGTAACAGCTGATACAGTTTTCAAAGGTAGTTAACTTCCAAATAGGTGGTACTTTATCTGCTATTTAATAAGTACTGCTTCAGTAAACTAGATAATACCTTGAGAGCAAAAAAGATCTAATGTAACTTCCAAAATTTGGGGGGTAGACAAGAATAAAGCAATATTATTTTCCTACCAAGGTGTAACATACTTCTACTGTGATTACAGCAGCAAGAATATAAAATGCTTTGAAACAGAGTTTAAACTCATATGAGCTAACAGAATAATAATATCAATGCCTTATCTTTAGAAATAAATAAATATATGTTTATAATTTAATTTAAAATGGAATCGGAAACCTACATTCTATTTTAAAGATGAAGTTGCAGGCTTCAAGTTTCAGTTCGAGGGTGATTTATAATGTCTAAATTCATCCTTTTTCTTACTGTTGCGTTACCTAACATGTGTTTTCCAGTTTTTAGTACTAATGTTTATTAATAAAGACAGCTTTACAACAAGAGTCCTTGAAAAAGTATTTTTTGTAGTTTTGTGTACTCAAATTAAGATCTCATGCATCACAGTTAATTATGATTTACATTAATGCTTGAAATAATTTCACAATTTTAATAACTTTCTAAGTACCAACTAATATATTTAATATTATTCATTCTCCCATCCCTTGAAGTACTTCTTCATAGCCCTTCTTAATCATATCCGAAAAAAGTGAAAAGTGAGTGTCAGTCACTCAGTCCTCTCTGGCTCTTTGTGACCCCATGAACTGTAGCCCACAGGCTCCTCTGTCCATGGAATTTTCCAGGCAAGAATATGGGAGTGTTTAGCTGTTCCCTTTCCCAGGGGATCTTCCAGACCCAGGGATAGAATCCAGGTCTCCTGCATTGCAGGCACATTCTTTATCATCTGAACCATCAGGGAAGCTCAATTATATTCATTCAAACGTAATTCTAAATATTCAAATTTCTAGACATAAGAATCATGAGTTTCAGTCTTTGGGGGAACTGAGACTTTGCATGCACATATGACTGCCTTAGAAGCTGTCCCTAAAGTACTTGGGGCACCAAAGCAAGACAATATTATTTACAGTGATTCTTCCAATATCATCCTCCACAAATTTTTGAAAGGGGTCTTCACTTTTCAAAATTTACTCATTACCATAGAGTAGCATTGCCAGTGGTTCAATGATAATTACAAAAGTAATGTACTAGAGAAAGATTCTGAAATATATTTTCTTACACCAATGCTTTTACAATAGAAGTGGACAAGAGTTGGGGTATATTGGGGGCATTCAATTAAAGGCTATGGACTCTCTCTCTGCCAAAAAAAATATGGAGAGAGATACACTTATAAACTCTAGTTCATAAACTACTTCAATGATTTGTCAAATCCAAACCAAATATGGATTTTCTAGGGGCTTCCCAGCCTTATTTCAACCAACCTGTCTTACTCTCACACTCTCTTTAGTCTAACAAATTTCATTTGATTGAAAGATTGCTCAAATGTTTTAAATGGTCCAAAAGAGAAGATCAGTTTCCACTTGTCTTTAATTATATTAACAACAGTTTATAACCACAAATCTTCAATCTTGTAGCAGTGTCCTGAAGAAAGTAGGAATCCAGCTATTATTCTCTGAGTGAATAGCAAATTATTAAATGGAATTAACTATTTGATGGTTATCAAATTTCTTGGAGAATAAAAAAATCCTTTGTATTTACCTTGTTTCTTTTGTATGGCTATATAAAAGCAGATAAATTATTATAAAGTGAAAACTTCATGATGTGAGTGATGGAGTTGAGAGTAACCAATAACTGACATGTTTATAAAAGAAACTAGGAAAATTTGGTTCAATTTGCTATATATTAGTAACAATATTATAAATAAACCTCAAGTTCCTTGCTAAAAATTGTTCCTCCAAACTACCTATATGAAAAGTTTAATAGCAGAAACAATCTATCTCTTCCAGCTTTAAAGTAGTATGAAATAGATGCCAGATTCTCAGCATTAAATGATGCTAATATATATTTTAGGGCGTCTTTTGATGCCCTTCAAAAGTACTATCAGCAGTCTTAAAGCTAAGCCACATTTTTTGCTATCTCAGCATCTGATAGCACAAAATATCTGTTGAGATTGAAGGATGGAGTTCAGTTTGAGTGCTGTGTATGTATGAGTGTGCAATTCAACTCTGCATCTAAAATGCCTCCTCAAATGTGTAGACAGTATGTACTTCAGAGTTTAAAGTTCCAAGGGTGTTTTTTGTTGTGTTAGAAGTTGTAGCGTATCTTCTGCGTGTGAACTTTTAAAATAAGCAGGCTGGCTTATCAACCTTAGTACAGAAGTTGAACACCTTCCTGTTATTCACTCAGGTAATGAACCTACACAATAGGTAGTCCTCCCCTGAGTAGAGCAAGGTTTGCATCTTGGCCTTTCTCTTCCTTTAATTTTAAAATACATTAAATCAGCTGCAATGTGGCAATATGAACTTCTCAAATATCCATAAATGAAATCTCCAGATCAGCGTCTCATAGGCAAATAAGCAGCCATAACATTTTTGCAAATTCTCCCTCTGAAACCACAGAGAAGAAACTCTATATACTCACCAATGATCCTTATCAAATAGCGACTTTGTGGAATGCGCTTTGCTTCACAGTCTCTCTGGAGGTTACTAACTCTAATGGGAAGGCAATGTACCATTGGCTATTATTCTTGCCAACAGTGAACATTGAAAAAATGATGTATCCATTAATTTTGTGTTCTCAGTGCAGGGTGTGAGATCCCAGTGGAACTATCTTTACTTTCCTCTGAAAATTAATGGTAGCTTTTGCTATTTATTTATAGCAGAGGGTTAGATCCCTGCTCCTAGACCTTTTATGAATCTTAAACCATCAATGTGAATGATAGTTCATTGTATTTTTTCTCCCAGAGTTAGCCTTACAATGTTCTTTTAATGTTCTTTTGGTATTATTTTTATGAAGAATAAAGGCTTTATCAGCTTTTACTGAAATGGTAAGGCAAATTCCATACTCTTTTGGAAATCACCATGTCAGAAAAAACAAAGAATATTATGTTAAGAGGTAGGAGAAGAATATTATGTCTAAAGGAGAAGAGTTTTTACTAAACAGTGTTTTGTGTAATAGTGGATAATAAATATATTAAGCTTTTTTCCCTCTCAAATGGCAAATTAATTAATGAGACATCTTACACAATTGCAAGTGACAGAGACATGACTCAATTGGAATAAACACAAGGCGGTTTATTTTTCTTGTTTAATAAGTAGTCTGAGGTAGGCAGTTGGTGGTAGTGGTTTACATGCTCAAAAATGTCAGATTTGGAATCTTAAAAATCTTTATGGCATTTTTCTCATAGTGTCAAAATTAATGCTACAGTCCATTGTATTCTGGATAGACAGGAAGAGCAAAGAACAAAAAACTAAATTGACTCTCTTTAAGGAACTTTCCCTTATTTCCCATCCAAAACTTTTCCTTGCACCTTTCATGAGTTATTTTAATTTGAAATGGACTTGTCACTATTTATCTGAGTGGAATGCTACATCACAAAATGTAGTTCCTTTAAAAAGGAAGAAAAAAAAAAAAGGAAGAAAAACAGAATGCATATTGGAGAAACAGTTACAAGTCTATTCCAAAGGGACTATATTTTTCTACTAGATTAGAAGACACAAAATTAAACTTCTATTTTGACTACTTATACTAATAAGGAGCATAGCTAACATTTGTTAAATGTTATCTTCTTGAAAAAAGGCAATATTTGAGTCATAAAAATTATCTTAGTTATTACTCTTTTTAACAAACTGGGAACTAGTAAGTTGCAAATACAGCTTGGTTTCTCAGATCACAATCCTGTAGGGTAAATTTTGTCTTATTTAACAAAATAATAATTACCTTTCATAACAACAAAATAATATTTCAAAACTAAAGATTCCTGTAATTTTATCATTAAAATACCTATGTGCTGAGGAAAAAAATTGCACTTTATTGGTTTTATTTTTCCTAACTATGGAAACAAATTAAAGCAGATATGAACCCAGTTATGCTAGTATCTTTGAGCCAATGACACAATTGTTACCCCAATGCAAGTCTCTGTAGGATCACCTTTTTGTATGAGGGACTGCTTCTCTGTGCTTGAGAAAATAATCTTTCTGTTTCATCCATAGCCCTTAGGATGTTCCTAAAATGGTCACACTATAATTTTTACATACAGAGAACCTTTCCTATTGGTTCAGACATACATTGCCCATTGGCTGCTCAAATGGGATTCATTATAATTGAATTATATTTCAAATCTTTATATAATACATCACTTTAATCTTTTAACATTTTAATGAAAGATTGTTTGCTTATTCTGTATTTCTCAAATGATTTTTAAAAGTGGGATTCAGATTATAGTAAAATTTGCATACTATAAATATATGATTTGAAATACAGAACTGGAGAAAATATTAAATTAAAATAAACTAAAAATGTAAGTTTTATTGCCATGGTTAAAATGGAATCAAATAGTCTGAAGTAAAAAAAAAAAAGCATAATTTATTGGGTAAATAAAAAACATTTTTAATGTCCTTGAAGCTAATATTTAAAAATTTTTCTTATCTATTTCTATAAAAGAGAAAAACATTATGGCCAAGTCTTCAAAAATGATTTGACTGAAACTATGCATATAAATTCAAACAATTTTCATTATTCTCTAAAACATCCTATATGTCATGAACATAAATTGTGTACTTTTATTTGAATAGGGCATCATATTTGTGACTGGAGATTAAAACTTAACTACTATCAAAAACTTACAAAATATCAATGAGAGTTAATATACAGATTTATAATGCTAATGGACATGGAACAACAGACTGGTTCCAAATAGGAAAAGGAGTACATCAAGGCTGTACATTGTCACCCTGCTTATTTAACTTATATGCAGAATACATCATGAGAAACGCTGGGCTGGAAGAAGCACAAGCTGAAATCAAGATTGCCAGGAGAAATATCAATAACCTCAGATATGCAGATGATACCACCTTTATGGCAGAAAGTGAAGAGGAACTAAAAAGCCACTTGATGAAAGTGAAAGAGGAGAGTGAAAAAGTTGGCTTAAAGCTCAACATTCAGAAAACGAAGATTATGGCATCTGGTCCCATCACTTCATGGGAAACAGATGGGGAAACAATGGAAACAGTGTCAGACTTTATTTTTCTGGGCTCCAAAATCACTGCAGATGGTAACTGCAGTCATGAAATTAAAAGACGCTTACTCCTTGGAAGGAAAGTTATGACCAACCTAGATAGCATACTCAAAAGCAGAGACATTACTTTACCAACAAAGGTCCGTCTAGTCAAGGCTATGATTTTTCCACTAGTCATTGCCAGAGTCCAACTCCAGCATCCAGGGAATCATCCTGAAGGGATGAGCAGTGTTGGTGGGGGATGATGTAGCCTCTGACTCGAGGTACGGACTACATGTTTATTTCAAGCTTCAGGTTTTCTTTTATACTTTGACAAAAGCATTAGGTCAGAGGTTTAACATTTTCAGTTTCCCCCACCCAGATTTACTGTCTCCAGAAATCACTGTTGTCCTACAGAGTTCCTGCTTCAGCGATTCTCTCAGAATCGGCTTTACTATCTATTATCTACTTCTTATGTGTCCCATACTTAACTTGTGATTACATTGTAACTCATGCTACATTCCTCAGTTCATTTCTTATCTTTCTAAATCCTGTTTGCCCCTAGCATCTTAAGATCACTATCTCCTAAAAAGGCTTCTAGCTATTCTTAATTATTCCTAAACCCTAAACTCAGCAAACTTCTTTTGTCATAAATATTTCCCTCACAAACAGGTCTCAGAAAACAATCCTTCCCATGACCTCAAGCTACAGCCTACATGCTCATCCTGGGACAGTCTTTGTAAAGATCCTTGAACAAATGTCAATGGTTAATTTATAGATTATTTTCTGGGCACAACTGTAGAAGGCTTTGTGCTTTCTCATGCTTCTCTCAAGCACCTTAACATTCATTCCAGCCAACTCAACTAAAGAAAGGAAAGAACAGGTCAGAATCACAAGACCTAACTCCTTCATCCCAGGGCCATGCCTGCGAGATGAGGAGAGGGGGTTGGGGCCGTGCCTCCATTTTGTCAGTAATGCCTAATGAGGCTCCCGACAAGTCATGTATAGATGTGAGAGTTGGACTGTGAAGAAAGCTAAGCACCAAAGAATTGATGCTTTTGAACTGTTGTGTATTAGAAGACTCTTGAGAGTTCCTTGGACTGCAAGGAGATCCAACCAGTCCATTTTAAAGGAGATCAGTCCTGGGTGTTCTTTGCAAGGAATGATGCTAAAGCTGAAACTCCAGTACTTTGGCCACCTCATGAGAAGAGTTGACTCACTGGAAAAGACTCTGATGCTGGGAGGGATTGGGGCAGGAGGAAAAAGGGACGACAGAGGATGAGATGGCTGGATGGCATCACCGACTCGATGGACGTGAGTTTGAGTGAACTCTGGGAGTTGGTGATGGACAGGGAGGCCTGGCGTGCTGCAATTCATGGGGTCACAAAGAGTCTGACCCGCCTGAGTGACTGAACTGAACTGAACTGAATGCTAACTTATATTTATTACTTTAATTTCAAAGTTGTATTATTTTTATATGTAGTCCTCTTCTCAGAATTGGGGATTAAAAATAAAATGTTAGTTAAATGATATATTGGTATTAATCCTGAAGCTTCTATAAGTGTTAATTCATCTTTGGAAGACAAGGACTATGTCACAAACTAATCAAAAAAGGCAATTTTTAAAATGACATCATATTCTACTATAGATTTTTTTCTATAATATGTGATATAAATCCTATGGAGGGAATAGAATAGTATATTCTATTATGATGGAAAAGGCAGAATTTTGACCTACTTGAATACTTTCATTTCATTTCAGTTTTGTATGAACAGGCTGATCCATGGTATTACAATACCATCCAGCATAATTTTGAATAAAAAGTGTTTGTAGCTGAAAAATGTGCATTATTTATTATTTTGTGCATTTATAGTCAAAGTTATGTTTATGTGTACTGTGATTTCTAAAAATTTATGTACTTTTATCCTAAAAGAGTGATTTACAAGTGAACATATACACACTTCAGGGAAGGGTTTTTCTTTGTTTCAGTGCATTGAAAATACAGTAAAATATTATAATATTTTCCAAAACACTTTGAAAATAGATTGTAAGCAGCAAACTTTATTAAACAGAAAAAGATGCATGCCTATGCATTAGGCTAACCTATTATCCTTCATTTTAGAACTTTATAAACTATTTCATACTGTAACAGTACATAATGAATCATGCAAGTTGCACTCTTTCTGACAGGTATTCTTAAAGTTAAAAGTCTTATAAAATTGCCTAAAATTTCTCTTATTATCTTTTATATATTGCTTCCTGAACAAGTATTTTTTTCTGTTTGTATTTACTAAAGTTAGCTATAACTCTGTGAATTGAGAAAACTGGTAGGCAAAGCACTTCAAAGTCTAAGCCAGTTATTTGTTATCTGACCTTTAAAATCAATTCATCTTCCATGTTTTTTGGATTCTCCCATCAAATATGAGTATTGATATGCTCCCATTTATAGGTAATGTTGAGTAAAACCAGAAATTTATAATAGAATAATTTATTCATTTATCCATTCAACAGTTTATTAACCACTAATATTGAACCCCATATATCTAGTCATTGTAATATGCATGTATAAAAAAATTTGTCCAATGTCAAGTTAAACCTCATGAGCCCACCAATGTATAAAACAACAAAGAAATGACAAGCAAGTGAAACACATCTTCAGAGAATAGAAGCCTAATAGCTACAAACATAAACTCATGTAATTTTAAAATAGCATTCCCCTCAGCGTTCCCTTTCATTGAGGCTATTTATAATATTTATAGATTTTTAAGTCTAACTCATTATCCGGAGTCCAAGGATTATACATCAGATTGTAAACAAGCTTTAGCAAGGACCTATGAGAACAAGTCTATGGCATCTAAGTTAAAAATGATACATATTATGTGACTGAAAGAGTCAGTGAAGATTCAGAAAGTAACAGCTGATACCTTGACAATGAGGCAGCAGCCACAAGGTTGAAAAAACTAGCATTTCTGATGGCAATTTAGTGTAGATGTGACACCTAATAATAGCTCCAAAAAGTAAACACACATTTAGTGCTGGACTGAGATATGTGTGCAAGACTTGAGAGATCAACTGTGTGGTTCTGGATTCAAGTTCTATTCCTTCAATATGTGTATGATATTTATTTAACAGTGGCAAAAAGGAAAATATGTTTTACTAAATTCAAATTACATGTTTTTGTCTTATATTTTGAATAAATATTTATTGTAGCATTTGTTATGTGACATTTGACCTATGTGGAAAACTTTTAATTTGTAAAAAACTTCAGGAAACAAAATAAATCATTTCTATTAACTAGCACCATTATAAGTATTCATTGGTTTTAAACTGAATTTTGATTTAAGATGACTACTTGTTAGCAGTTATTCTTTCATTTCTTCCAATCTATAAATATATTTATTCTGTTAAAAAAAATCAACAGAGATATTTGTCACCTGTGATTTTTTTTCTTTTTGATACACTGTGTAAATTTGTAGAAATTTGATCAATGTGCAGTCCGTCATTAATACAGCAGTTTGTATGAGAAAATCTCAGTTAAACTGGCACCAAAACACCAGTATGTTTGCAATAATATTTTAAATCCATGCCCTGGGCATCTGCCATTCTGATCAATTCCTTAAGCTCGTTCAACATAGAATGACTTTAGTTAGGCAATGTCTCCTAATGCCAAAGTACATGAGGTCCACAGTTAGACATCAAGGAATAAGCCCAGATAGAGCCATAATTGGTAACTTGGTGACTAACACTGGTAAAGTATAAGAAATATGTAACCAAAGACCTTTAGAAGTTCAGTTTCTTAAATGATGAATAATAGTAGTATCCACTTTAAAAATAATTGCAAGAAATATATCAGATGTGACTATAAAGTAAACTTATACTCAAAAGAAGTCAAATTATGCTGAGTATTTTCTGTGAATAAATTTGAACAGTTATAATATTTTAATAAATATCTTGGAATATATAATATGATATTTAAAGATATTTTTCCTATCATTTGTAAATTCAATAATTTTTTTGAATATTTATTTGGTTATGGTAGAATATTAAATGAGTAATTAGTTGCCTCTGTCCTTTAAAATGTTGGAAATTAAAAATATATATATGGATGCATTAAAATACATAGCACATGAAAGTAAATCTTTTCAACTCTAATTATGGAGTTTAAATATCTAAAAATGCATTTTATGGTCAGCTCTGATGATTGGATAAGTCTTTGAGAAGGAAATGAATCTTGAGTCAACTTCTAAGAGTCTTAAACTTTAGTGTATAAAAGAATCAACAGGGAAGTCTGGCAAGAATCAGTACTTCCTATGAGTAGGCCTGGGATATAGGGCAAAACCTGAATTTTCTAAAGGCATTGCAGAAGATTCTGAAGCAGTTGAACATCAGTTCATTCTTTGGGAACACTGTTCTAAAAGATATGTAAAATTTACAAAGAACAATGTAGTGCAGGATGCACAGGAAGCAGGCATAAAGGAATGTTAAACATTTTAAGTGTGATAGTAACTCAAGGGTAGAGAAGAGTGTTAATAGATGTTTCACAGCTTACATTGGTCAGATTTGGAGAGACCTGAATGCCTAGCCAAGGAACATGAACTTAATATCTATAGCTGATAGGGAGCTACTTTATTTTGTAAAGGAATTATTTTTCAATATGTAACTTAAAATTAAATTGTCAGTACTTCTTTCATGGGTATGCAAGAATAAGAGTGAAGTTAGAAAGCCAGGGGCAATAACACATGAAGGAATGGACTCCTGATCTTCCTCATTGGTAAAGGGTAAAAAGAAACAAAACATGTCACTGTGGTTGTAGCGATGATCAAAATCAATAAGATTTTAGGTATAGATATTTTCAAAAGAAAGAAAAACATGCATATAGATATCTTGAGATTTAAAGTTAACAAAATTAATTATATTGCTTATTAGAGGGAAAAATGTGTACAGTTACATGAATAAGATGGTTGTTTTAGACATGTTTTTATAATTTCTAAGTAGAGTAATGTAGTAAGAATTATGAAATGTACTTTCGTAGTTTGGAAATTGATTAGGACTAAAAACAAATTCAAAGTAATTTCTATAAAATAATAACCAAAACATCAAGATGAAATGCTAATTTTAAATGCCTAAGTAGACTTCAACTTTATATCTATCTTTTCATCTTCAGATTAACCTTGTTTTCCCTGTAAAAAGTACTCCATCTGTTAGAAAGGGAGAAGAAGCTAGTGAAGACCTTTTTCTTTCTCCACCTAAGTTGGAGCATGGTGTTCCCTAAGAAGGAATCTTGTCTCCACACCAACCTGGAAACCCACAGACAACCTAGTAGAGCCCTGGAATATACTAGCCATATTCACTGAGTGCCAGATGTCATAAATGTCTGCTGGGTATGAATGCCTAGCTTTCACTCATCCAACTTCTGAAACTAGTGCCATTTTTACTTTGGAAAAACATCTCTCTCTGACTTTTAATCCATGAAACTTCAATTCATCTGGTATATCTACTCAAGTCGTGTGCACATAACTCAGGCCAGAGCAATTAATAAAATTATTCTTCAATCTCAGTGATTAATTCATGCAAAATAATGCTCTCCTAAGACTCTAGAGGAGAATTCATTTCATGCTTCTTTCAGCTGCTGAAAACTGCCAGAATTTCTATGGATTGTGGCTGCCTCACTCTAATCCCTGCCTCTGTGGTACCATTGCCTCCTTTTCCTCTTATATTTCCCTCTGTCTCCCTCCTATAAGGACAATTACAAATTCCTTTAGGACCCATCCAGATTATAAAGGTTGTCTTCATAATTCATAATCTTTAATAATATCATCATTTCAGTTGCTCAGTCATGTGTGACTCTTTGCAACCCATGAATTGCAGCACGCCAGGCCTCCCTGTCCATCACCAATTCCCAGAGTTCACTCACTGTCACATCCATCGAGTCAGTGATGCCATCCAGCCATCTCATCCTCTGTCATCCACTTCTCCTCCTGCCCCCAATCTCTCCCAGCATCAGAGTCTTTTCCAATGAGTCAACTCTTTGCATGAGGTGGCCAAAGTACTGGAGTTTCAGCTTTAGCATCATTCCTTCCAAAGAACACCCAGGGCTGATCTCCTTCAGAATGGACTGGTTGGCTCTCCTTGCAGTCCAAGGGACTCTCAAGAGTCTTCTCCAACACCACAGTTCAAAAGCATCAATTCTTCAGCACTCAGCTTTCTTCACAGTTCAACTCTCACATCCATACATGACCACAGGAAAAACCATAGCCTTGACTAGATGGACCTTTGTTGGGAAAGTAATGTCTCTGCTTTTCAATATGCTATCTAGGTTGGTCATAACTTTTCTTCCAAGGAGTAAGTGTCTTTTAATTTCATGGCTGAAGTCACCATCTGCAGTGATTTTGGAGCCCCAAAAAATAAAGTCTGACACTCATTCCACTGTTTCCCCATCTGTTTCCCATGAAGTGATGGGACCAGGTGCCATGATCTTCATTTTCTGAATGTTGAGTTTTAAGTCAACTTTTTCACTCTCCTCTTTCACCTTCATCAAGAGGCTTTTTAGTTCCTCTTTACTTTCTGCCATAAGGGTGGTGTCATCTGCATATCTGAGGATATTGATATTTCTCCCGGCAATCTTGATTCCGGCTTGTGCTTCTTCCAGCCCAGCGTTTCTCATGATGTACTCTGCATATAAGTTAAATAAGCAGGGTGACAATATACAGCCTTGACGTACTCCTTTTCCTATTTGGAACCAGTCTGTTGTTCCATGTCCAGTTCTAACTATTGCTTCCTGACCTGCATACAGATTTCTCAAGAGGCAGGTCAGGTGGTCTGGTATTCCCATCTCTTTCAAAATTTTCCAAAGTTTATTGTGATCCACATAGTCAAAGGCCTTGGCATAGTCAATAAAGCAGAAATCAATGTTTTTCTGAAACTCTCTTGCTTTTTCCATGATCCAGCGGATGTTGACAATTTGATCTCTGGTTCCTCTGCCTTTTGTAAAACCAGCTTGAACATCAGGAAGTTCACGGTTCACATATTGCTGAAGCCTGGCTTGGATAATTTTGAGCATTACTTTACTAGCGTGTGAGATGAGTGCAATTATGCAGTAGCTTGAACATTCTTTGGCATTGCCTTTCTTTGGGATTGGAATGAAAACTGACCTTGTCCAGTCCTGTGACCACTAATGAGTTTTCCAAATTTGCTGGCATATTGAGTGCAGCACTTTCACAGCATCATCTTTCAGGATTTGAAATAGCTCAACTGGAATTCCATTACCTCCACGAGCTTTGTTTGTAGTGATGCTTTCTAAGGCCCACTTGACTTCACATTCCAGGATATCTGGCTCTAGGTGAGTTATCACACCATCGTAATTATCTGGGTCGTGAAGATCTTTTTTGTACAGTTCTTCTGTGTATTCTTGCCATCTCTTCTTAATATCTTCTGCTTCTGTTAGGTCCATACCATTTCTGTCCTTAATTGAGCCCATCTTTGCATGAAATGTTCCCTTGGTATCTCTAATTTTCTTGAAGAGATCTCTAGTCTTTCCCATTCTGTTGTTTTCTTCTATTTCTTTGCATTGATCCCTGAGGAAGGCTTTCTTATTTCTCCTTGCTATTCTTTGGAACTTTGCATTCAGATGCTCATATCTTTCCTTTTCTCCTTTGCTTTTCACTTCTCTTCTTTTCACAGCTATTTGTAAGGCCTCCCCAGACAGCCTTTTTGCTTTTTTGCATTTATTTTTCATGAGGATGGTCTTGATCCCTGACTCACAAACCTCAGTCCATAGTTCATCAGGCACTCTATCTATCAGATCTAGTCCCTTAAATCTATTTCTCACTTCCACTGTATAATCATAAGGGATTTGATTTAGGTCATACCTGAATGGTCTAGTGGTTTTCCCTACTTTCTTCGATTTAAGTCTGAATTTGGCAATAAGGAGTTCATGATCTGAGCCACAGTCAGCTCCTGGTCTTGTTTTTGTTGACTGTATAAAGCTTCTCCATCTTTGGCTGCAAAGAATATAATCAATCTGATTTCAGTGTTGACCAGCTGGTGATGTCCATATGTAGAGTCTTATGTTGTTGGAAGAAGGTGTTTTCTATGACCAGTGCATTTTCTTGACAAAACTCTATTAGTCTTTGCCCTGCTTCATTCCATATTCCAAGGCCAAATTTACCTGTTACTCCAGGTGTTTCTTGACTTCCTACTTTTGCATTCCAGTCCCCTATAAGGTAACATTCACAAATTCCAGAGATTAGAGAACACATTTGCAGAGAGCATTATTCAGACTACCACATGACCATTTTCCAGGATTTTACATAAAAATATTTGGTTCATTTGTGTGTGTGAACTTGTAATGAGTGAAAAATAAAATAAAGCTTTTATTGCTTATATCCAAATTGCCACTGCTAGAAGAGAGAAAAGGAATACAATCTATTTATTAAATGAGGGAAAGGAGAAACCCAAGTCTGAAACCTGGAAGCCGTTTTAGCACCTATACTCAGCCCTGTCTAATGTATCCTCTACTCTCTGGACCTTGCAGGATAAGATTCCCCAAATTCCTTAATTGTTATCACTGCCATTGCAGTTGTTTAAGTCAATTTCAATTGGAACTTAAACACAGATATCTCACTATACTTTCTCTGTCTCCAAACAAATGTTCTTAGGTTTTATTTCTGAGGATCAAGATATTTAATTTATATTCAAAATCACTGCAGATGGTGATTGTAGCCATGAAATTAAAAGATGCTTACTCCTTGGAAGGAAAGTTATGACCAATCTATATAGCATATTAAAAATCAGAGACATTACTTTGCCAACAAAGGTCTGTCTAGTCAAGGCTACGGTTTTTCCAGTAGTCATGTATGGATGTGAGAGTTGGACTGTAAATAAAGCTGAGCGCCGAAGAATTGATGCTTTTGAACTGTGGTGGGGAGAAGACTCTTGAGAGTCCCTTGGACTGCAAGGAGATCCAACCAGTCCATTCTAAAGGAGATCAGTCCTGGGTGTTCTTTGCAAGGAATGATGCTAAAGCTGAAACTCCAGTACTTTGGCCACCTCATGCAAAGAGTTGACTCATTGGAAAAGACTCTGATGCTGGGAGGGATTGGGGGCAGGAGGACAAGGGGACGACAGAGGATGAGATAGCTGGATGGCATCACCGACTCAATGGACATGCTGCGATTCATGGGGTTGCAAACTGAATATAGTACAAAAAACTTTTATCTAAACTTATTCTTCCAAACTATAAATAATTTAAAAGGGTGCTTTTTATTCCCAATTTTCTCTCTTTAGTAGTCTATGGGCATAACTGGAAGCAAAAATATGGATTAATGTATTTTTATTATCTGCTGATTCTTATGCTTAGAAATATGCAAACTGATTATTTGTTCTTTACTAACTATAACATGCACAAGCCAATATCCCAGTTCCAAACAATGCACACTGCTTAGATTCACAGAAGGGTCATACTTTTGAAAAATAATCATGTATAAGACTTAATCCTTCCTCTATGTTTATCCACATGGCTCTACTGCTTATTTTTTTTTAATATTTCTACATTTGAAGAGTGTATATTTGTATGACTGCTATGACTTATCATTAAGTTGTTATAGGTAGGTCTCTTGGAAACTATGATAACCAGAAAAATGCCCCCCAAAAATGTCCATGTCATAATCCCCAGCATCTGTTAATATGTTGCTTTATATAACAAAATGGACTTTGCAGATAGGATGTTTTTTGAAATAGAGAGTTATTCTGTATTATTCATGTGAACCAATATAATCACAAAAATTCCCATAAGAAGAAGGCAGTGGGATCAGAGTCAGAAAAAGATTGGAAGATGAAGAACATAGCCAGGAGCCAAGAAATGCAGGCAGTCTCTAGAAGCTGGAAAGCAAGGAAAAAATCCTTCCATACAACCTCCGGGGGAAATGCAATACAGGTTTCCCACTCTGTCTGATAGTATAGCATTCCCAGTATTAAGCATATATAGCTTAATACTGAGATGCTGAGTCTTGTTCTCTGGGAAGGACTTTGATAGGGATACTCTCACTGCTATGGATGAACACTCTTCATAAAACAAAATATGAAGACTATTTCCACTTTTTGCCTTTTTCCATAAAAGCCAAAATCCTTTTTTGGATTTTTCTTTCAGTTGGCAAAAAGAGATAGGTCTTTCGTATAAGTGAAGTGGCATAATGCAAACTTGCAAAAAGCAGGGGATACTGGAACTACATTTTCATACTTTTTATACTTCCATAAAGAAGGCTGAGAACCAAAGAATTGATGCTTTTGAACTGTGGTGTTGGAGAAGACTCTTAAGAATCCCTTGGACTGCAAGGAGATCAGACCAGTATCCAAAAGAAAATTAATTCTGAATATTCATTGGAAGAACTGATGCTGAAGCTGAAGCTCCAATACTTTGGTCACCTGATGCAAAGAACTGACTCATTAGGAAAAAAACCCTGATGCTGGGAATGATTGAGGGCAGGAGAAGGGGACAGAGGAGGATGAGGTGGTTGGATGGCATCACCGACTCAGTGGACAAGAGTATGAGCAAGCTCTTGGAGATGGTGAAGGACAGGGAAATGTGGCGTGCTGCAGTCCATGGGGTTGCAAAGAGTTGGACATGACTGAGCAGCAACTTGAACTGCCAAAACCTTGGCAATAGCTCAGTAAAACCCATTCTGACCTCTGGAAGCATAAAATATTTTACTGTTTTAAGGCACTGAATTCTTAATGATTTGTTACTACACCAAAGGGAAACTAACACAGTGTCCCTGCTGCCTTGTTGCTACTGGTGCAAATATTGAGACTAATGTCTCATGTGTGCAAACTGTCTTGGAGGATGCCCTTTGGAGACAGAAGCTGCCTGGCCCTGTGGTCCTAAGATTTATGCTGTATACCACTGCACTGGTAGCATGACTTTATAGGTAATAACTGACTTTGGAAGTATGAGTTATTTGGAAGTATGAGGTCTGTCTCAAGTGTGAGCAGACAGAGCAGCACAAATTACATTCCAGAGTTAGATGTCACCTGAAAACATATTCTAGCAGAGTTCCTTTGCCTTACTCACTCCTGTACCTGTGTTCTTGAAAGCATGCTCACAATAAATCTCTAGCGTCCAATTACTCACTCCAAGCTCTGCTTCTGAAGAACCACCTAAAACAAACACAAATTATCTTTTTTTCTTTAAATATCAATAGTCAATGTCTTTTCACAGTTTCTTTTATTCTTATAGCACTTAGAAAGCTAGGTAAGATAAGACATTATTGTGCTTTTGACAGTTTCACTAAATTCAAACAAGAATAAGTCTAATAAGACATTTTATTGTTCTTAATTTCTAATGTAGTCAATTATACTATCATTTATAATTTTTCTATGTCATTAGTTGTTTAATTACTGCTTAGAATAACTACTACCTATTATACACCTTTGAAGTGTGAAAGTTTTTACATCAACATTAAGAAAAATTCATGGATCATATCTGTCAAATCCAGATAATTACTGTGACAATATTTTTTTTTAAACAATGACTCCTGTTTAAACCGGCAAAACCAATACAATATTGTAAAGTAATTAGTCTCTAATTAAAATAAATAAATTTAAATTTTAAAAAATTAAAAAAAAAACTACTTAGTAAATGTTTACCCTCTATTGACCTAAAAATTGTTTTATAGAAAAGAATGTTAACACTATCAAGAAACATTATAATGACTTTATATTTGAAGTAATTATCCTAGCATTGATGGAAAAGCATAGATTGATTTCTTCAAAGCCCAGTGACCTACTTTTAGAAATCATATGATCTCTGTTCTTGCAAAATTATTTATAGATACTTTATCATATCACTTAAAATTTTTAAAAAGCAAAACTATATACTTTATTGAAGGACAATGCATTTAGTAGAAAAATAATTTTTGAACTAAATATTGAATATAAAATTTAAAGCATTCTCAACGTGTTGTCCAAAAAATAATATTCATGTTGCTAGTTGTAGCAGCTAGAAAAAGGAGTGTAGAATATATTTAATTGATCATTGGAATGAATAATTTAGTGAATATGATTAAGTATTTGGAATAAATAAGAAGATATTACATGCAAAACAAAGAAGTCCAGACTTTAAATATATTGCATTAGTGAATAAAGCAGAGGTGACCACTTTTATAATATTTTAAATCTGGTTTGTTTATCTCACCACATCTAAATTCTGAGATATTAAGCAAAATGCATTCCATTAAAATTGTGAACTGTTAGACAAAAATAAAATAAATTATTGTAAAGAGAGTTATTTTGCATTCTTTCACACAAAAGCAAGTCTTAGAGTTTATGTATGATTATAAAAGGAATAGTAAATATAGATAATATATTCAAAAACTAGATAAGTGGAATGCAATAGAAGGAAATATTCCATCAACTCAAAAATTTAAAATCCAATAAAATAATGTGACTATGTTAAGCTACTTTTATTTTAAACTCTCAACAAATAAGAATAAAGAGGAATTATAGGAATTAGAGAGAAATAAATTTGTTAGTCATGTTCTTTATATTTGTAGGTCAATTAATAGTGAATGCTGATAGTTCAGGGGTTTGGATTTTTGTTTTCATTCTGTCTTCTTTCTTTTTCTATTTCTTATTTTTTGTCTGTTCCTTTGTATTTCCCTGTTTTGAATTCCCAAAGGAAGAAGTCAAGTGTCTCAAAGATAAAATGGAGAAGGCAATGGCAACCCAGTCCAGTGCAGCCTGGTGGGCTGCAGTCCATGGGGCCACTAAGAGTCGGGCACAACTGAGCGACTTCACTTCACTCACTTCACTCACTTCATATTTTATCACTAGAGAAGGAAATGGCAACCCACTCCAGTAGTCTTGCCTGGAGAATCCCATGGACAGAGGAGCCTGGTGGGCCATGGTCCCACCATGGTCGGACACGACTGAAGTGACTGAGAATGCATGCATGCATACAAAGATAAAACACTTCCAAAATTACATACCATCTTTCATGAAAAAAGATTTCCATTAAAACCGTCACTTTAAGTATATTCAAAAGTATAGCAAACCGATGCTCAAAACTGTTGAAATTCCCTGACCAGTGGCTACGATTCAACAGATACTGCCTAATAAATACAGAATTGATAAAATCTGGTAATAACACTGATAATAACCAACTTGAAATATTCTACCTATATATTTAGAATGTTAATTAGATTTAAAAAAGCACACTTGTAAGATCCTTTTTTTTTCCATGCAAACTATTTTTATTAATTGAAGGAACTCATAGCAAAGATATAATGAATATAAAAATGGCAAATATCTAGAAATCAGATATAATGAGGAAATTATATTTGCATACATATTAATATACATTAATTATATATACACTAATTTTATTCTTCAGATATGCCTATTTTGATATTTAACCAATGCACTGAAGTTTTAGGGTCAACAATTCTGTTTTACATATCTGGAAATTATATATGGCAATTAAAAAAAATCCACCTTTATTTTCTTAATAGTGTGGTATTCTTTATAGTTTCAATTCTCTTATTTTTTGAATTCTAATCATAATTATTTTCTAACCTCTTTTAAATTTTTCTGTAATCTCAAGTTTGTCGTGTGCTAATTATGACTGTTGCATCTGTTGATTCCACTTAATAACTTGTAAGATTCTTACAATAAAATTATGGCTTCTCGCTCAATCATTTTTAATAATAGTTTTCTTGTTCCTCATTTATTTCCCTATAACTTAGGCATTTTTAATGATTTTCCTTCTGGGGACTCAATTATGCTGGCAGCTTTATAAATTTATTTGTATTTTTAAGGCAGACACACTGTTTGTTTATATGTGGAAATGACTGTCTGTATATACTATTAGGAGGAGGATATCTTAGTGCTTTCCTATTTATTGTCTACTTTGGGAAGTGCTTTAATACAGCACTTCTTAAGGATAACTGTTAACATACCTTTTAATTTCTGCTTACATGAATAGACCATTTGTTTAAATTTTCAGTGACAGATAATAGTTATTTTTTGCATATTATGTATAATTTATCAGAATATAACAATAAAAAATGAAAGGGCTAATGCTGATTCAATGTCCCCTAACTACTGTTCAACTGATCTGCTGCTGCTGCTGCTACTGCTAAATTGCTTCAGTCATGTCCAGCTCTGTGCAACCCGATAGACAGTAGCCCACCAGGCTCCTCTGTCCCTGGGACTCTCCAGGCAAGAATACAGGAGTGGGTTGCCATTTCCTTCTCCAATGCATGCATGCATGATAAGTTGCTTGAGTCATGTCCAACTCTGTGCAACCCCATGGACAGCAGCCCACCAGGCTCCTCTGTCCATGGGATTCTCCAGGCAAGAATACTGGAGTGGGTTGCCAATTCCTTCTCCATCAACTGATCTAGAGGCTTTTAAATACAAAATTTCCTGTGGAAGATGGACACAGCAGTACAGATAATGCAGATCCTTAAAAACAATTCAGTGTCTCTATCTGTGGAGAGTAGAGAGAGGGTGTTGCTAAAATGAAGTTGGCATTTTCAAAGTCAGTTTTGAAGAGTAAAGGCATTGGGAAATTTTCAACATTGTGGTATTATAATACTTTTGAAAAATATATTTTAAAAACTCTCAATGTGGTCATCAATTCATGATACATGTCAGTCAAATCATGTGATATATTACATAAACTTACACAATGCTGTATGTCAATTTTATCTGTATAAAACTGGAAGAAAAACAAAACGTTCTATATTTAAAAACAGAACAAAAAATACCTCTCAATATTCATCATCAGGCAAGTACCCAATTACATTTTAAAAGATCCTTTATTCATCACATCTTTATTAAGATTATACCACATTCTAGACTGTGTTTCAGACATTTACAGCTGTGATAAGAATCATATACTTTTCTCTAACATAGTCTTCATTGTATCATGGGAAAAGAATAATTTGTACAAGAAATAAATAACATGCATAGTATATTAATCAATTATAATTGCTAGGAATACAAAACAGACCATGCAAGGATGACATGGGATGGAGGTGGAATTGAGGTTTTAGATGGAATGGCCACAGAGAATCTCTGTGACTTTTGAATAAAGAGAAGACATATGAAAGTGAGTTGGCTAGCCATGGTGATGCTCTGAGATCCTTCATCTAAGAGAGACAAGGAAATGCAAGCCTTTGAGGCAGAATCCCAACTGGTGTGTCTCAGATTCATGGGGAACCTCAGTGGCTGGAATAAAGTCAATGCATGGGAGAAGACTGGCAATGGTCAGAGATATAATGGGAAGCAGATCATGCTGGACTGGGTTCTGTATAGGATTTTTGCTTTGTTTTGAGTGACTTGAAAAGTCATTTAAGTGAACATGAGTGTTAGATATCCACTTAGTTTTACCAAACCAGGTCAATTTCAAATTATTCCATACTGCTAGATAAGTCATTTTGCCTCATTTGTTCCATCTTCTTAAATCATGTTGATATCTTCTACTCAATGATGCCTCCTTTAGTGTTCTCTCTCAGTTTATATCTTTATTCCTTTTCTTTTGATTTATGGGTTGGAGGATTTGTGTATGAGATGGAAATAAAGACAAGTTTAATTGGAATTCTATACATTTTAACAATGGGCAAATCCAATATACATGTCTGTTGAGTGGATTTAGAAAGCAAATTCTGACCTTTGTAACAAGTTCCATTCTTCTATTAGAGCTTTTTTTTCCCCCTCTCACAAATTTAGTTTTAGGAATAAATTTGAATTCAATTAAAAATATAAACTATATCTTTAATATGCACAGCCTGTTTCTCCAAGCTGGAAAATTTGAAAGTTTTTATTGTCATAGACAAAAACATATGCATGTATATAAACACCTACCTATAATACTTGGCATAATATAATCTTTAGATAATACTATGTAGTATAATAATATTACTATGATTACCAAAGTATTACTTTAGTTGAAAAATACAATTACTTAAAGTCTGTATATTTGCATTTTTAAACTTATTAGTTTCAAAAAACTGCATGCCAGTATGACATAGTCTTATTTCTTCTTGGAATAACTACAGTAGCAAAAATGCTTGTCAACAAGTTAATAAAATAGACATAGTAGAAAATGATATAAAACTATGCAGTGACTACGCAGATTTTACTACATATTTATAATTCCTTCCTGATCTCGATTTATCTCAGCTACATCCACGGTTTCATCCTTCCATTTTCTGACTGAAGTAGAAGACGTCAGGGGTTATTCTTGCTTTCCTCTCCGGCCACAGCACCTTAGCTTTCCAAGAAACACATCTCCTGTCTTTTGTATTAGTGGTTGCTGTCTCACATGCTCGCATTTTGAACCGGTGTAATTTCCTCTTCTGTGAATTGAATATCTATTTAGTAGTATCATTTGTCTTGTTAGCTCTTGATTACAATTCACTGTTTAAAACAGGGAAAGTTAAGCTATGCTTGTTGTTCTTGTTATGGCAGTTTCAGTTTAATTTTCTTCTTCAACAGCTTTGCTTGTTCACAAAAAAAGAACACTATATTTTTCCACTGACAACTTATTTTTACCTATAAATATTTTCCATTCACTTTTTTCTCATCCTCTGACTGCCAAGACTCAAATTACTCTTACATTATCTTTCAGTGTAACTATCTCAAAAATAATGATAGTTTCCTGACTGAAATAAACAACTGATTACCCTCACAAAATATTTTGAAAATATTCAATTATTCAAGTGAAGCATACTAATTAAAATTATCTAAATACTCATTTTAAAATCTTTTGATGTTTTTAAAAATTTGCATTAAAAATACTAAATTTCACAGTTGATAAAAATATACATTAAGAGGTCTCTTTTTTAACTTAGAATGGCAAAATGCTGTCAGTATTGAAGAAAACAATGCCTATCATTCACCAATCAAACTCTAACTTTCCTTAATGGTATTCCTGATAATTTCCCAACTCATGCAAGTACGTGTGTTGTTGAAGTATGCCATGTTTGTTCTAGATCTTAGATTATAGCAGTAAATAAACAAATATGATTGCTCTCATGAAATTTTTCTTTGGTGTCAAATATTATTAATTTTAAAAATATTTATTAAAAAATAATATTTGGTACTTTAATTGGAAACAACATAAATAGCAGATTTTGTTATCATTTGGTTATGTCAAACAATATTTGTGTGTAGATTATAAATCACTAAGATATAATTTACTAGCAATTTAAATTAATTAAATTTAGCAATTTAAATTAAATTCAAGTGAATGAAATTTTAAGAGTATATTAGATTTACATTTCACATTTAAAAAGAATCTGAAATAAGCATATTAATTATATAAATACATTAATCATCTAACAAAAAGTTGCTACTTTTCCATTGCTAATGATGTTTTTGATGAAGTAAAACTGAAGAAAAACTCTTTTATCATGAAAAACTTTCATTGATTTCCTTTCTCAGTCTTTTTAGTGTAGATATTCCTCAAACTTCCACAGAGCAATCATTGATATCAAAGGGATTCCTTTTGATGCCAAAAGTCAGCTATCAAACATATGGCTTTGCCATGTTAAATATGTAGTTAACTTTTCTTCCCTAAAACATCAAGGAAAAATGTAACAGTAGTTACTATATATTTTAAGCGTTTATAAAACTCAGAACATTGTAAGGAAATACAACTAACAAATTATGCATCTTTTTTAGTAGGTCTTTTTGTGTTCCAGTTATTTGGATTATGAAGAAAAACACTTCACTATAAGAGGTTCCAATGTGTTCAGATGGAAATATATTGTAATGAAAAAGATAAGTCCATATGCTATGAATTGGCAACAGCTGTTTCACTTTCATCCTATGGGATGAGGGAGGAACAGAAACTGGAGCACCTTGATGAATATTAAGATGCTAAGAAATAAGGTACTGGCAAGATAAGTCTGCAGATTTTAAGTTCTTTATGGTAATATCATTAAACCCAATGGCAGAATGATGTGATAGTATACCCACAGTACAATTATCTGAAAATAGAAAAACTTCAATCAGTGTAATAATAGTATATATGTGTGTATACTAATACAGTTTGAATTTCTTTGAGTTATTTTACTGAATTAGCCAGGTGTCTCAATACATTGCAGACACAATCTTAGCAAGAGCATATGTTTAAATCCTAACATCAACCAATACATTTTTTAAAGCTAAAATAAACTTTGTGTAGGGTCTTTATCACATAATGTAATAGGTAAAATCATTTGCCTTTGAAACAAAGTGTTTCAGGAAGTATAGAAAATTACATATTATGCTTTTTTTAGGGAGTAGCTTTGTTCTGTATTCTCAATACAATTTCCATCTGCCTAACAGTACCTATAAAGCTGCATTAGTGGTTAAAGATGCAAGATTTCAATTTAGATGCCAGAAATCAAAATCAGATTTTACCATTGCCTTATTTAAGACTCTATGGGTCCCGTGATAGAGTCTCTATGGGTTAGAACTCTGTGGGTTCCCTCCCAAAATATCCTCTGCTTTAGATCTTTTCTGAAGTACCTGGACAGTACACTCTGAAGTACCTAGATAGTAGTACTTGATGCAAATTTTTTTATTTGTTTCACAGATATTAAAACCTCAACTAAATGGAAGATGTTAACTACTTGATGACCAGGAGCACATAGCCTCCAGGCCTACTGGTGCCTAAGAATTGATAATGTCAACCACCCTGTTACCTCACCACCAACCAATTAGAAAGTCATGCACAAGCTGATCTCATAGTCTGGGACTCCCTTCCCTCACCTTGCCCTTAACAGTGCTTTCCTGAAACTCATCTGGTAGTCTGGGCTTTTGAGCACTAGCTCTCCAAGACTCTCTGTATGGTGCCTTAGAGTAAAGGCTGCATGCCCCTTCACCACACAGGTATCAGTAGATTGGCTTTATTGAGCACAAGGCGGCAGGCCTCAGTTCAGCTAGGTAAGACTTGTAGGAATTTGGGAATGTAACTTAAACATTCTATGTCAAAGCTTAATCATCAACTCTAGAAATGATTGGAAATTTATCATGTCAAGTGTCCAAATATTTAACTCAAATTTTGATACTATCTACCCAGAAACATAATCAGATTCCACAGGGAAAGGGTTCAGCTCCACAAAAGGACTCAGCACCCTTCAGATGCCAATCAAAAGCCCAGGTAATTTGTGCTGTTCATCAGCTACAAATTGGAATTTCTACAGACATCCTCCTTGAAGTAGATTAAATAACAGCTCATAGAATATATTACTTACTAGATTGCTGGTTTATTATAAAATGATATAACTCAGGAAAAGCAAGATAAGTGATGCATAGGGCAAAGTATGTGGAAGGGGTGTGGTGAAAGGGTGTGGTAGAACCTCCAGGTCTTCTCCAGGCACCCCAGTCTCTCAAACCTCCATGTGTTCAAACCACTGTCTTCTTGGGGCTTTGCAGATTCTTTATTCATAGTGATTGATTAACTAATTGACAGCTGATAATTGATGCAAATGCCAAACTCTCTCCTCACCCTGAAGGCCAGGGGGTAGAAGTGAAAGTTCCAACTTTCTAATTACACAGTTGGTTCTCCTTTTAACCAGCTCTCCTTAGGTGGGGTCCAAAAGCCACCTAAAAGAGCAAGAAATACCTTTGTATCTCTCAACTTCTAGGAAATTCAAAAATTTGGGGAATCAGAAACCATGTAAAAAATCAGATATATACAAGAAATATATTTTGGTTATTTGAAGAACTAAATGCACATTTTATTATAAATCACAATACTGAAGCTACAAATTTTTATGCTTCCAATAAGAAGTTGAGTTAACCTACCAAAAAAAAAAAAAAAAAGTAGGCACTCTGGGATTATTAGACTAAAATGTATGCTGAAACACATGAAAGAGATGGATGTCTTGGGAGCCTATTGTACCAGAAACCTAGAAGAAATTTAACACAAGTTTTATTCAAACATTTATACAAGATAAGGTAAGAAGGAGATATATTATGTTACAAAATGCTCATTATCTAATAAAAGGGCATTCTAATTTTTCAATGGAAAATATTTCTTGTATTCAGTTCAGTTCAGTCGCTCAGTCGTGTCTGACTCTTTGCGACCCCATGAATCACAGCATGCCAGGCCTCCCTATCCATCACCAACTCCTGGAGTTCACTCAGACTCACGTCCATTGAGTCGGTGATGCCATCCAGCCATCTCATCCTCTGTCGTCCCCTTCTCCTCCTGCCCCCAATCCCTCCCAGCATCAGAGTCTTTTCCAATGAGTCAACTCTTCACATGAGGTGGCCAAAGTACTGGAGTTTCAGCCTCAGCATCATTCCTTCCAAAGAACACCCAGGACTGATCTCCTTTAGAATGGACTGTTTGGATCTCATTGCAGTCCATGGGACTCTCAAGAGTCTTCTCCAACCCCACAGTTCAAAAGCATCAATTCTTCGGCGCTCAGCTTTATTTACAGTCCAACTCTCACATCCATACATGACTACTGGAAAAACCATAGCCTTGTATTAGAATCTCAGAGAAATTCATTATATTAGTCATTCCATAAGAGACTTTGGACAAGATATTAAATAGTTTTAACACAATTCAATACTGTGTTGATAAAATAAAAATTCTTTTCAAAAATAAATTTCTCTTGTTAATATAATAGTTACCCTACTAAGTCCATATTGAGAGCCAAACAGATTAAGTCATAGCTAATAAACTGGTGACTAGACTACTGTAATATTAACTCTCGGGATTTTACTTTATTTGCCTGCAGCATTGCCTTCACCAGTCAATCCTAAAGGAAATCATTCCTGAATATTTATTCTGAATATTCATTGAAAGATATGAATTGGGAAGAACTGACTTGGAAAAGACTCTGATGCTGGGAAAGAATGAAGGCAGGAGAAGAAGGGGATGACAGAGGATGAGATGGTTGGATGGTATCACTGACTTGGTGGACATGAGCTTGAGTAAGCTACAGGAGTTGGTGATTACAGGGAAGCCTGCCATGCTGCAGTCCATGGGGTCACAAAGAGTCAGAGAGGACTGAGCAACCTAACTGAACTGAACTGATTGCTTTGACAGATCAAAGAAAGAGACCTAAGTGAGTTTACTTTGGAAAATTAGGGAAAATAGGCATTTTCTTGGTACCCAGTATTATTTATATATTATTTAGGTTTTCCATATTCTTACCTGTATTATATAAGCTTGGTCAATTTTCTACTGAGTACAGTTTGTCATGCATTTTTAGTGTACTTCTAACTTAAATCCTTGCATTTCCTTTAAATATTGCTTTATTAAAGAAATTTCTATGTAATTTGATGTATAGATATATATAATTGTTGTATGTTCATTATGAATTGTGACTTTAGCTTTAAAAATTCCATTCTTTTTCAAGTATAATACTTTCTGATAACTATTTTGCTTAAGTCCAGGATTGCTACTGTTTTCTTATTTAGTCCATCTGCCTGATATATCTTGTATATGTCTTTGTTATTAATCTTTTTCAATTTTCTCCACTTTAAATCTTTCAAATAACCTATGTTTGTGTTTCTGAGTGAATTCTTATCACTTAAAGGGATCATAGTTTTATTATTTTTTGAGATAAGGTTTTTATAAACATATTTAATGTTCTTATATTTATATTGTGGAATAAGAGAGGTTTGAAGAATTATTCAGTTCAGTTCAGTCACTCAGTCATGTCTGACTCTTTGTGACCCCATGGACTGCAGCACGCCAGGCCTCCCTGTCCATCACCAACTCCCAGAGTTTACTCAAACTCATGCTCACCAAGTCAGTGGTACCATCCAACCATCTCATCCTCTGTCCTCCCCTTCTCCTCCTGCCTTCAATCATCCCAGCATCAGGGTCTTTTCAAATGAGTTAGCTCTTCACATCAGGTGGCCAAAGTATTGGAGTTTCAGCTTCAACATCAGTACTTAATGAATATTCAGGACTGATTTCCTTTAGGATGGACTGGTTGGATCTCCTTGCAGTCCAATGGACTCTCAAGAGTCTTCTCCAACAGCACAGTTCAAAAGCATCAATTCTTCGGTATTCAGCTTTTTTAACAGTCCAAATCTCACATCCATACATGACTACTGGAAAAACCATAGCCTTGACTAGACGGATCTTTGTTGGCAAAGTAATGCCTCTGCTTTTTAATATGCTGTCTAGGTTTGCCATAACTTTTCTTTCAAGGAGCAAGCGTCTTTTAATTTCATGGCTGAAGTCACCATCTGCAGTGATTTTGGAGCCCAAAAAAATAAAGTCTGACACTCATTCCACTGTTTCCCCATCTGTTTCCCATGAAGTGATGGGACCAGATGCCATGATCTTAGTTTTCTGAATGTTGAACTTTAAGCCAACTTTTCCACTCTCCTCTTTCACTTTCATCAAGAGGCTCTTTAGTTCTTCTTTCTTTCTGCCATGAGGGTGGTGTCATATGCATATCTGAGGTTACTGACATTTCTCCTTGCAATCTTGGTTTCAGCTTGTGCTTCATCCAGCCCAGCATTTCTCATGATGTCCTCTGCATATAAGTTAAATAAGCAGGGTGACAATATACAGCCTTGACGTACTCCTTTTCCTATTTGGAACCAGCCTGTTGTTCCATGTCCAGTTCTAACTGTTGCTTCCTGACCTGCATACAGATTTCTCAAGAAGCAGGTAAGCTGGTTTGGTATTCACATCTCTTGAAGAATTTTCCACAATTTGTGGTGGTCCACACAGTCAAAGGCTTTGGCATAGTCAATAAAGCAGAAATAGATGTTTTACTGGAACTCTCTTGCTCTTTTGATGATCTAACAGATGTTGGCAATTTGATCCCTGGTTCCTCTGCCTTTTCTAGTACCAGCTTGAACATCTGGAATTTCACAGTTCACGTACTTTTGAAGCCTGGCTTGGAGAATTTTGATCTTTTCTTTACTTGCGTGTGAGATGAGTGCAATTGTGCAGTAGTTTGAGCATTCTTTGGCATTGCCTTTCTTTGGGATTGGAATGAAAACTAACCTTTTCCAGTCCTGTGGCCACTGCCATGTTTTCCACATTTGCTGGCACATTGAGAAGAAGAAAAAGAAGAATTCTTAGTTAATAGTGTTTTCTGTTAGTGCAGCAAATTTCTGTTTCTTCAGTGACTTGTTCATTTTGGTAGTTGGGGGAGAAGCTGTGTGTTTTCCAGCATTTTTTTTGTTTGTTTACTGTTACCATAAGTTTTTTCTATTTTGCTTACTTTATCATCAAAGGAAATTTCCTTGCTTTCAGAATTTGATTCCCAGAAAGGGTATCTTTTCAAGACTTGCCACTTCAAATCCTAGATATTGTTGTTGTTGTTCAGTTACCCACTCATGTCCGACTCTTTGTGACCCCATGGACTGCAGTTTGCAGGCCCTCTGTCCCTCAGCATCTCTTGAAGTTTGCCCAAGTTCATGTCCATTGTATCAGTAATGCTGTCCAGCCATCTCATCCTCTAATGCCATCTTCTCTTTCTGCCCTCAATCTTTCCTAGCACCAGGGACTTTTTCCAATGAGTCAGCTGTTCACATCAGATGATGAAAATACTGGAGTTTCATCTTTAGCATCAGTCCTCCCAATGAGTATTCAGGGTTGGTTTCCCTTAAGATTGACTGGTTTGATCTGTTTGCTGTCCAAGGGGCTCTCAGGAGTCTTCTCCAGAACCACAGTTCAAAAGCATCAGTTCTTCATCACTCAGCCTTCTTTACAGTCCAGCTCTCACAATTGTATGTGACCACTGGGAAGAGCATAGCCTTGACTATATGGACCTGTATTGGCAGAGTAATGTCTCTGCTTTTTGACATACTGTCTAGGTTTGTCATAGGTTTCCTTCAAGAAGCAAAGGTCTTCTGATTTCATGGCTGCAGTGACGATCCTCAGTGATTTTAAAGCCCAAGAAGAGGAAATCTGTCACTACTTCCACATTTTCCCTTTTTATTTGCCATGATGTAATGGGACTGGATACCTTGATTTTAGTTTTTTTAAATATTTACTTTTAAGCTGGCTCTTTTTAGGACTTTACATACATAATCACTGTAATGTACCCTTTAATTATACTACAATTTTATATACCTCGATACAGCTGAAATTAAATCAATCTATCAACCAATCAATAAATCATTGGTACTTTTAATCCAGTGGTACTTTTAAACTAGACAAATTGTTTGGTATTTCATATATTTGAAGAACTTTACCTTGCTGAGGGTAGTTTTTAAATTATCGAAGGTAGGTTTTACCTATTAAAATTAAATTCATTGATTCTGTTTTACTTTTTTTTTTTTTTCTGTTTTACTTTTTAAATGTGGCCATTTAATTTACTGTGTTAATTAAAATGTGTCTGGGATTATATTTTCATTGGAAAACACTTATGTAGACATTTGATATTATTTTTTTCATTAGAAATGATTACATGACTTCTCTTATTTTAAGAGTGACATTAATAGCCAGTCATAATCATTGTCAATACCCATTTCTTCATTAGGTCTTACAAAGGGAGAAATTCTAATTCTAAAATTTCTTATTTCTTACCTGAAACTATTATATAAAGCATTGTTCTTAAATTTGGCATCTGTGGCACTTTTCATGTCTACTTTTATATTTCAGATAAACAGTTTTCAGCAAATTATACATTTCTAGAATATTGAGAGTTTTGGAGAGGTTGATGAAGCCTCTTAGAAAAAAAAAAAAAATCAAACTAAAATTTTAGGAAGACCTCCATGGAAAAGACTATACTTACAATCACTCAGTGGAATTATGGGTATATCAGAGATAGGTGGACAAAAAAGGAAAGAACAATTCAGAGAACAGAAATGTGTACACTCAAAAGAACATGAGTAATCCTATCACTATGGAAATATTGTGTAATATTGCTGGAATACAGTATTTGTGTAAGAAAATATTATAGTATAAAGTCAGAAAGTGCTTTGATTTAATAACTTTGAATGATACTATATCATGCTTTGGTGTTCATCATTGCTCTGATTCACAGAGGAATTCCTCAAGGATTACCATGGTCTACAATCAGTGTAACTCTACATGCAACTATATGCACAAGTTATCCAAAAACCCTATCCTTGTTCAGCAGTTCTTAAAACTTTCTGAGAATCAAGAGCAACTGGTTTTTGCAAAATGATGATTTGGTATAGGAAAGTACAAGGAGAACTCTGAAACAAGTCTTAAGTTCCTTCCATTCATCTCCTGTCTCCTTCTGATGTCCTTGACCTTATTCTCCTAGTTGTTCCTGATAGCCATCTTGCTTTTTCTTACCTACTTTCCTGAGGAATATTTTGTTTCAACTGCCAAAGGGGAAAACGATCCTACTACAAAACTTATTAATGTAGTACTAAAATTGATAATTTATTTGAATTCTTACTTTAAAAAAAAAAAGAAAATATCTCTCACCATAAAAATGGGAGAGAATAAGAAAAGGAACAGATAACTACATAATGAATCAAGACATAATTCTGGTGCAGTGTGATAAAGAGATTGTCTTTGTTCTCTAGGTAAGTAATGGCTCTTTTCTATAGTTTGCATGATGCCCTTATTCCTGAAAGAGGCCCCCAAAGGTTCCTAAAGCTTGTGAATACATTGCTTTACATGACAAAAAGGTAAAAATGAAAGGACTTTTAAGATGTGATTAAAATGAAGTGGAGTCGCTCAGTCATGTCCAACTCTTTGCGACCCCATGGGCTGTAGCCTACCAGGCTCCTCTGTCCATGGGATTTTCCAGGCAAGAGTACTGGAGTGGGTTGCCATTTCCCTTCTCCAGGGGTTCTTCCCAACTCAGGGATCGAACCCAGGTCTCGCGCATTGCAGGAGCACACTTTACCGTCTCAGCCACAAGTTGACACAGATGTGATTAAGCTAAGGTTATTGGATGAGAAAATTATGTAAGATTATTAGGTGTGGGCTCAATGTGATCACAAGAGTCATTGTAAGAGGAGAAAGTAGGGTCAAAATTAGAGAAAAGCTGACAAGAACAGAAGCAGAGAGAAAGAGAGTTTAGAAGATGCTCTAAGAGCTTCCCTAATAGCTCAGTTGGTAAAGAATCCAGCTGCAATGCAGGAGACCTGGTTCAATTCCTAGGTCAGGAAGATCTGCTGGCGAAGGGATAGGTTACTGACTGCAGTATTCTTGGGCTTCCCTTGTGGTTCAGCTAGTACAGAATCCACCTGCAATGAGGGAGACCTGGGTTTGATCCCTGGGTTGAGAAGATTCCCCCAGAGAAGGGAAAGGTTACCCACTCCAGTATTCTGACCTGGAGAATTCCATGGACTGTATAAGAGTTGGATAAACTGAACAACTTCACTTCACTGCTGGTTGCCTTGAAGATGGAGAATGGGGCCATAAGCCAAGAAGTGCAGGCAGCATGCAGAAGATATTAAAGGCAAGGGAATATATTCTCCCCTAAAGTCTCTAGTAGAAATCCAATCCTGCTGGTCCATTTTAAACATCTGACCTGCAGAAACCAGAAAGAACTGGGCAGGGAGGACATTTATAATTAAGCAATTATTGTGATTGCTGTTGTTTCTTTGCAAGTTTAGTCACTCAGTTGTGTCTGACCCTTTGTGATCCAAGGGACTATAGCCCACCATGCTCTTCTGTCCATAGGATTTCCAAGGCAAGAATATTGGAATGGGTTTCCATTTCCTACTCTAGGGATTCTTCCCAACCTAGGAATTGGCCCTGTGTCTCTTGCATTGTATCAACGTGGGACTGTGAAATCCTAGATCAAAGTGATTGCAGTGTAAAAGCAAGAAAAGTTTCAATATAAGGAGACATTTTTGAAGGAATACAAATTATTTACTAGGGCTAAAGGAAAAATTTTAATGCATATCTTCAGTTCGGGGTTTGAGCATGGATGAGTAATATATTACTAAAAAATAGATGTTGTAAGCAACAATTACAATTTGGCATTAAAAAGTGATGAATTAAGCTTTCTGCACAGGTTCACAAATAAGTCATAACACATTTAATGTGACTTGTCCTATTACAACCAAAAATAGTGGTCAACACTGTTCCAGCTAGTCATAAAATACTGAAATAGATGATGGTGTTTAAGTATTATGAAAATTTGCTAATGTTTTTTCTGTATTTTCCAAGTCATTATATGCTCTCTATAAATGCAAAAGCAAAAATCCTCTTAGTCTAGTTGTCTATAAGTAATCCAAAACACTCATATAACTAAGATTATAAGTATTTACTTTATACTCACCTAGTCCAAAGAGGGATAAGAAATTATTGAAATTTCCTAGTATTCATATGAGTTCATGATGCCATCCTAGGTACTATTCAAATGTGTATAAATTTTATAAAAATAAATCCAGAATTAATTTCAAGAAATTTATTTTAAAAATAAAATATAAATAATTCTTAATATAACTAATGTCTATTGCAGTAATGCAGTGTACTTACAAGCATATGATATATAATTTATATTTTACAATATTATTTTCAAATGATAATGTGAGTATGCTCAAACTTATCCATGTATCTAAATGTAAATTATTTATATTGAATCTCAAAATCAAATTTGTATTTTAATGGTAGTCAAAACACTAATATTTATTTCATTCTCAGGGATACATCATGATTCCTTTTTCAATCATTCTTCACATAATAAACATGTAAACTATTTTCTATCATAAACCTTGTCAATATATATAATAGAGGTTCATTTTCAAACTATTTTAAAAGAAAAAGTTAAAATAATAGGATGACAGGTCTAACATAGGCAAAGGTCTTTGAAAAGTTCTGTATGAAATAAAAAGGCTCACTACTTTTGAAGGGATTTATAATATAAGCTTTATCAAAATATTTATTAACTTCTGTACTGTTTCCTATTATGAAACTGCTTAGGAATTTTCAAGGCAGCCAGTTCTGTCCTTCCATTAAAATTATAAGGACATGGAGAAAATAAGGCCCCAATATAGTACTGAAAACATCAACTAAAATGTTATCTAAATTTAATATGAGAATTCAGAATAATTTAAGTACTTATTTCTTACACCCAGGCTTCCCCTCATAATAAATAACACATTTTAATTTTTCCCTTTTGTCCTATGTGTCCTTCCTCAACACTCTCCTCAAATAATGGTCCACAATACAGAGAAGAAACAAATCATTAGGTCTTCAAATACACTTTAGAAACACTGAGACTTCAAAAGCTGAGTTTTTAAAGTACATTAGTTCATAGCTTATTCCTCAATCTGAGTTTCTTACATGAAAATTTAATGAATAAAAAAAAACCTGGATAAAAAGTGTCGCTAAAATTTCAAAAATTAGGGAAGTAAGATAGAAACACAACTACCTCCAACTGGAAAAATTATAAAGTATACAGTGACCAAATAAACTTTATATAAAAATATAAGAATCAAGTAATGTAATGCACCAAATTATTAATGTCAATTCCCCAAAAGACATCTTGAATGAACAAGGTTACTTTCAAGGCAGAGCCATACTTGAAAAAATAGTCAGTATAAATAATTATTTGATAGTTAAAAAGGTAAGTTGGTTACATACACCATACTTTCACTGAAAGCTTACCTATTACACATGACTTCAGCTGAATCTGAGCCAGAGAATCAAAACACATAAGCCCTTGATTCACTAGAGGTTGAACCCCCTCCTTTTCCTCCCTTACACAATGGCCCAAGCATCACTATTCTGAGAGTTTCCAAAAGCCTGGTGCAAACAGACAGCAACATCCTTTTCCTATCTTTATGTTTTTATACAATTCTCAGGTCTGTGACATTCTTAAAGGCTCTTTAACAATATTGATATTAAAACGTTTTCAGTATCTTTGTGTGCTCTTTATTAGTAAACTTTAAGTGCAATAAGTACATTGTATTCTTAACAGTTATCTCTTTGGCTTGGGGACATTTTTTTCCATAAGCGTTGAATCTATAAACCTAATCAAAACACACACACACACACACACAGATGAAGAAAAGTCTTTTCTAGTACTAGGGATGCTGGAGCAACTTTAAGGAGATATTTCACATCCAAGGGCAAAGGAGAAGCCCTAGCCTGATAGTAGGAGGGATAAAACCACGTTTAGAATCAAACTCCATAACCGCCAGAGACACTCAGGGGGCTCAGACATACCTTGTGCACACCAGGACCCAGAGACTCCACAGAGACTGAGACAAAACTGTATTTGGGTGTCTCCTGAGGAGGTACGGGTCAGCAGTGGACTGCTGTCGGGGGAGGACTCTGGGTGCTGTGGACCTGGGTATGGCATAAGCCCCATGGGAGGAGTTCGCCATTAACCCCACCATAGAACCACCAGAACTTACACAAGACTGGGGAAACAGACTCTTGGTGGGCACAAACAGAACCTTGTGTGCACCAGGACCCAGGAGAAAAGAGCAGTGACCCCAAAAGACACTGACCCAGACTTGCCCGTGAATGTCCAGGAGTCTCTGGCAGAGGCATGGGTCAGCAGTGGCCTGCTGCAGGGTTGGGGGCACTGAGTGTAACAGTGCATGCATCAGACTTTTAGAAGGAGGTCGCCATTATATTCATTACCTGCACCATAGTTTGGCCTCAGGTCAAATAATAGGGAGGAAATAGCCCCACCCTTCTACAGAAAATTGGAGTAAAGATTTACTGATCACAGTCCCACCCATCAAAACAAGCTCCAGCTTTCCCCTGAGTCAGTCTCTCCCCTCAGGAAGCTTCCATAAGCCTCTTATCCTTCTCCATCAGAGGGCCAGACAGACTGAAAACAACAATCACAGAAAACTAACCAATCTGATCACATGGACCACAGCCTTGTCTAACTCAAGGAAACAATGAGCCATGCCTTGCAGGGCCACCCAAGACAGATGGGTCATGGTGGAGAGTTCTGACAAAATGTGGTCCGCTGGAGAAGGGAATAGCAAGCCACTTTGCTTCAGTATTCTTGCCTTGAGAACCCCATGAACAGTATGAAAAGGCAATAAGATAGAACATTGAAAGATGAATTCCCTGGGTCGGTAGGGCCCAATATGCTACTGGAGATCAGTGAAGAACTAACTGCAGTAAGAATGAAGAGACAGAGCCAAAGCAAAAACAACAATGAGCTGTGGATGTGACTGGTGATGGAAGTAAAGTCAGATGCTGTAAAGAATAATATTGGATAGGAACCTGAAAATTTAGGTCCATGAATCAAGGCAAATTGGAAGTGGTCAAACAGGAGATGGCAAGAGTGAATGTCGACATTTTAGGAATCAGCAAACTAAAATGGACTGGAATGGGTGAATTTAACTCAGTTGACCATTATATCTACTACTGTGGGCAAGAATCCCTTAGAAGAAATGGAGTAGCTGTCTTAGTCAACAAAAGAGTCCATAATGCAGTACTTGGATGCAATCTCAAAAAAGACAGAATGATCTCTGTTCGTTTCCAAGCCAAACCATTCAATATCATGGTAATCCAAGTCTATGTCCCAACCAGTAATGCTGAAGAAGCTGAAGTTGAATGTTTCTATGAAGACCTACTAGGCCTTCTAGAACTAACACTCAAAAAAGATGTATTTTCATTATAGGGTACTGGAATGCAAAAGTAGGAAGTCAAGAAATACCTGGAGTAATGGGCAAATTTGGCCTTGGAGTATAGAATGAAGCAGGGCAAAGGCAAACAGAGTTTTGCAAGAGAACACACTGGTCATAGCAAACACCCTCTTCCAATAACACAAGGGAAGACTCCACACATAGACATCACCAGATGGTCAATACTGAAATCAGATTGATTGTATTCTTTGCAGCCAAAAATGGAGAAGCTCTATACAGTCATCAAAAAACAAGACCTGGAGCTGGCTGTGGGTCAGATCACTTCAGCTCAGTCGACCAGTCATGTCTGACTCTTTGCGACCCCCTGGACTGCAGCACACTAGGTCTCCCATTCCACCAGCAACTACCGGAGTTTACTCAAACTCATGTCTATCAAGTTGGTGATGTCATACAACCATCTCATCCTCTTCTCCTCTTGCCTTCAATCTTTCCCAGCATCAGGGTCTTTTCTAATGAATCACTTCTTTGCATCAGGTGGCCAAATTATTGGAGTTGCAACTTCAGCATCAGTCCTTCCAATGAATATTCAGGACTGATTTCCTTTAGGATGGACTGGTTGGATCTCCTTGCAGTCCAAGGGACTCTCAAGAGTCTTCTCCACACCATAGTTCAAAAGCATCAATGCTTTGGTGCTCAGCTTTCTTTATAGTCCAACTCTCACATCCACACATGACTACTGGGGAAAAAAAAAAAAACAAAAAAACCTTGACTAGACGGACCTTTGTTGGCAAAGTAATGTCTCTGCTTTTGAATATGCTGTCTGGGTTGGTCATAACTTTTCTTTCAAGGAGCAAGTGTCTTTTAATTTCATGGCTGCAGTCACCATCTGCAATGATACTGTAGCCCAAAAAAATAAAGTCTGACACTGTTTCCACTGTTTCCCCATCTATTTCCCATGAAGTGATGGGACCAGATGCCATTATCTTAGTTTTCTGAATGTTGAGCTTTAAGACAACTTTTTCACTTTCCTCTTTCACTTTCATCAAGAGGCTTTTTAATTCTTCTTTGCTTTCTGCCATAAGCATGGTGTCATCTGAATATCTATGGTTATTGATATTTCTCCCAGAAATCTTGATTCCAGCTTGTGCTTCATCCAGCCCAGTGTTTCTCATGATGTATTTTGCATATAAATTAAATAAGCAGGGTACAATATACAGCCTTGGCATACTCCCTTTCCTATTTGGAACCAGTCTGTTGTTCCATATACCATTGTAACTGTTGTTTCCTTACCTGCATATAGATTTCTCAAGAGTCAGGTTAGGTGGTCAGGTATTTTTATCTCTTCAGATCATGAACTCCTTATTGACAAATTCAGGCTTAGACTGAATAAAGTAGGAACAACCATTAGACCATTCACTTATGACCTAAATTAAATCCCTTACAACTATACAGTGGAAGTGACAAATAGTTTCAAAGGATTAGATCTGATAGACAGAGTGCCTGAAGAACTATGGACAGAGGTTGATGATACTGTGCAGGAGGCAGTGATCAAGACAATCCTCAAGAGAAAAAATGCAAAAAGGCAAAATGGTTGTCTGAGGAGGCCTTGTAGAAAAGGAAAGATTTATCCATCTGAATGCAGACTTCCAAAGAATAGCAAGGAGAGATAAGAAAGCCTTCCTCAGCAATCAGTGCAAGGAAATAGAGAAAAGCATTAGAATGGGAAAAACTAGAGATCTCTTCAAAAAAATTAGAGATACCAAAGGAACATTTTATGCACATATGGGCACCATAAAGGACAGAAATGGAATGGACTTAACAGAAGCAGAAGATATTAAGAAGAAGAGGCAAGATACACAGAAGAACTACGTAAAAAAGATCTTCATGACCCAGATAATCACAATGATATGATCACTCACCTAGAGCCAGACATCCTGGAATGTGAAGTCAAGTGGGCTTTAGAAAGCATCACTATGAACAAAGCTAGTGGAGGTGATGGAATTCCAGTTGAGCTATTCCAAATCCTGGAAGAGGATACTGTGAAAGTGGTGCACTCAATATGCCAGCAAATTTGGAAAACTCAGCAGTGGCCACAGGACTGCAAAAGTTTACTTTTCGTTCTAATCCCAAAGAAAAGCAATCCAAAGAATGCTCAAATTATCACACAATTGCACTCATCTCAGACGCTACCAAAGTAATGCTCAAAATTCTCCAAGCCAGGCTTCAACAGTACATGAACTGTGAACTTCCAGAATTTCAAGCTGGATTTAGAAAAGGCAGAGGAGACAGAGATCAAATGGCCAACATCTGTTGTATCATCATAAAAGCGAGAGAATTACAGAACAACATCTACTTCTGCTTCATCGACCATGCCAAAGCCTTTGACTGTGTGGATTACAATAAACTGTGGGAAATTCTTCAAATGATGGAATACCAGACCTTCTTACCTGCCTCCTGAGAAATCTGTATGTAGGTCAAGAAGCAACAGTTACAATTGAACATGGAACAACAGACTGGTTCCAAATCAGGATAGAAGTACATCAAGTACATTGTCACCCTGCTTATTTAACTTCTATGCACAGTACATCATGAGAGATGCTGGACTTGATGAAGCACAAGCTGGAATCAAGATTGCTGGGAGAAATATCAATAACCTCAGATATGCAGGTGACATCACACAATGGCAAAAAGTGAAGAAGAACTAAACAGCCTATTGATGAAAATGAAGGAGAAGACTGAAAAAGTTGGTTTGGAACTCAACATTCAGAAAACTATGTACATGGCATCTGGTCCCATCACTTCATGGCAAATACATAGGAAAGAGAGGAAACAGTGACAGACTTTATTTGGGGGGGGGTGCCTCCAAAATCACTGCAGATGGTGACTGCAACAATGAAACTAAAAGACACTTGATCCTTGGAAGAAAAGTTTTGACCAACCCAGATAGTTTATTAAAAGCAGAGACATTACTTTGCCAACAAAGGTCTGTCTAGTCAAGGCTATGGTTTTTCCGGTAGTCATGTATGGATGTGAGAGTTGGACTATAAAAAAGCTGAGCATGGAAGGATTGATGCTTTTGAACTGTGGTGTGAAAAAGACTCTTGAGAGTCCCTCAGACTGCAAGGAGATCCAACCAGTCAATCCTAAAGGAAATCAGTCCTGAATATTCATTGGAAAGACTGATGCTGAAGCGGAAACTCTAATACTTTGGCCACCTGATGCAAAGAACTGACTCATTGGAAATGATCCTGATGTTGGGAAAGATTGAAGGCAGGAGGAGAAGGGGACGACAGAGGATGAGATGGTTAGATGACATCGCTGACTCAATGGACATGAGTTTGAGTAAACTCCGGAACTTGGTGATGGACTGGGAGGCCTGGTGTGCTGCAGTCCATGGGATTGCAAAGAGCTGGACATGAGTAAGTGACTGAACTGAACTGAATTGAATAATATCATCATTTTAAACCAACAAAAGTATTTATCTGTGTATAATGGATAAAATTAATATTTAACTATATGATAAGGAAGCAAGATTTATTTATATACATATATATATTCTTATCCAGGGCTTCCCAGGTGCCACTAGTGGTAAAGAACTTGCCTGTCCATACAGGAGACATAAGAAGATTGGATTCCTGGGTCAGTAAAATCCCCTGGAGGAGGGCATGGCAATCCACACCAGTATTCTTGCCTGGAGAATCCCATGGACAGAGGAACCTGGTGGGCTACAGTCCATAGGGTGGCACAGAGCTGGGCACAACTGACGTGATTTAGCATGCATGCATCTTCTTATCCCTTATGAAAACACATGGAATATATGCTTTCTTTGTAGACTCCTCAGATTAAAGACAGGAAAACAGGCACAGAATATCATTACATGATCTTTGTCATTTGTGGTAAATGATCAATGGAGAGTGTTTCCTTCTTTAAAAAACTGGTAGTGAACATATACCTTTTTTCTAAGTAAGGAAAAATAGTTTAGTATTCTATTTATACTCAGCAACTTCTCTAATAACATTGAAAGTAGCTACTGTTTATTTAAAGGATAATAAATAAAAGCACCATATGTTTTAACCACAACATAATATAAAATGAGCCCAAAAATGATTTCAATATTACTATTATATCTGATACCCAGGAAAATAACGTATTACTATGTTAAATGTATACAACCACCTCCATCTTGGGCTTTCACAATGGATGCAGATACAGATCTGTCACTCCTTTTGACACAGCACTGACAGCAGCCCTATCCCACAGAATGATGAAAACCTAATGCGATCAGAATTTCTAATCTCCCTGCAATCACATATTCTTTCACTGAAGCTCTGCCAGGAAGCGTTTCCTCTGAGAACAATGCTCCAACGTTTCATTACAGAACTCAAAACCACTTAAAGTCATAGCACTTTGGATACCCACATTTACACTAAGCTTGAAAGACTGAAGTGGAATTCATGTGTGGGGTCTGAGCCTCAAAAAGTAATTATAAACTTTTTTTTTTTTTTTCTGTTTTGAAAATTAAATGCTCTGTGGGTGAGACCATTGGTTTTGTAATCAAGTTTGATTTAGCTTTCTCATTTCTTTTGGGACCCTGTGCTTTTGCAGGATGCCATGAATATGTGAATAAAAGGCAAGAATGCAGGGCTCACCTGCTTTAAAAGATCATGCCTGAGTGTTTGTGACACTGTGTCTGCAACTGCATATCCACGTGTGTGTGTGTGTGTGTGTAAATATATCTCTCATTCTGCAGTAATTTGCTCACTATATTAATAGATGATCACATGTTAGATTTGTGGTCTTTTTAGATCACTTGAGTGCATTCAAAGACAATGTTGAAAGTTGCTTAGTCATGTTGAACTCTTTATGACCCCATGTACCATACAGTCCATGGAATTCTCCAGGCCAGAATACTGGAGTGGGTAGCCTTTCCCTTCTCCAGCGGATCTTCTCAACACAGGGATTGAACCCAGGTATCCTAAATTGTGGGCAGATTCCTTACCAGCTGAGCCACAAGGGAAGCCCAAGACAATGTTGGACCACAATTAAATTCTTCTAAAACAAACTAAACTGAACTTGTGCTAAATATGTTTTCCCTTAAATCCTAATTGAAAGTGACTTTTTAGAAGTTCCCATTTTAAAAGAGCTTCTTTTATAATTATTCAACTTTGCAAATAGAGAACTAACAAACTCTCTCCATTTCCTCAAGGAATCACCCAGTAAGTTTTTTGCCTTAGATCCCAGAGAAGGATTTTAAAGCAAGGGTCACACATTTTTTTCTGTGAAAAACCAGCTAGGAAATATTTTTATGACTTGTGGTCAGAGGTCTCTGTTTCACCTACTAAACTTTGCCAGGGCAGCATGAAAGCAGGATGGTTATGTTCCATTAAAACTTTATTTACAAATGAAGAGGTGAGCTAGACTTGGCCTGAGGGCTCTGGATCACCAATTCCCATCTAAAAATAAGAAGGAACCTATGCAAATTGTGGCAAGGTTTAATGTGGCAAATCTAAATATTCTCCATTAATAATATACTATGTAAGCATGCATAATAAACATGCTTTTATTAATAACTGTGTATATTAACATTGAAGCCTATTAATCTGAAAAGGACACAGTCACAAAACATTTTAGCATTCATTGCAAATCTGTATATCAGTATTTCTACTTAATTTTTCAGCAAATAAAAACAAAGAACAGAAGAAATTATAAAGTGGATATAAAATTCCAGTTTTCACACTTTTTTTATGAGGTTCTCACACTTTTTAGATTTAATAGTTTTTCTACTTAGATCTTAAAAATTTTCTCAAAGTACTAAAATAGCATTTGTCAGTAGATTAGAATTTTTTTTACATACACACAAATTTCTCTTTAAAAATGGAAGATGTGATCTACAGCTAAATGTTAAAAGGAGATCTAATTCAATACAATAAAAATTTACCTCAGAATATAAATTTTTAAAGCTGGCTGAGTTTTTTGGTCACTGTACACAAAGAGTAGGAAAATTAAACAGATGAATAGCCATAGCTATCAACATACAAAATGGGATACTGTCTATATGTACTCATTCTCCACTTTGCCTTCCTATTGAGTGGCTTATAAAACTTCTTACGATTTTGTCTGTATCTAAACTTTATTAAATCACTTCCTGCCATTAATATCAAGAAGGGTTTCTGTCTCCAGTACTGATCTCTGACTTCTGATTACCTTTGTTGATCTTTTTCAAGCTATTACAACACATGTTCAAAACTATAACCTGGATCAATTAAAAGGTGACTTCATGTTAACATCCACTGTAACAACAGTCAAACTTAATGGGGAAAGTGTGAATATTGATTTGGTTGAATACTGAATGGAAGCTTTAGCAAAGCCTTACAAGGAGAAATAAAGGAAGAACAATTTTAAGCGCTTTGAAGAACAGCCTTTGCAGGAGATAAGGCTTCAAGCTTTTCTCAAACATTTCCCAGTAAGTCATTTTGGGAAGACAAAGCAGGAAAGATTATGATTAATTTTATTAATTATAATTAATTAATAATTACAATTAATTATAATCTAATCTTATTAATTATTAATAGGTGATCCTACTGAAAGTATGCCTATTGTATCAGAATTTGAAGATAACCACAATTAAACTGGGGGAGAAAGTACTAAACTGGTATTGGAGTTAGTAAATAAAATGACAGATACCTGATTTAAGAATTCTATTTAACAGAGAACTTTGTCTGTGTTTATTTTCATGTGGAAATAACTGGATGCTAGAAGATCTCAAAATTAAAATATTTCCAGGGGAACTTTGATCTGACCCTATAATGTCTATGACTTAATCCCTATGGCAAATCACCAAGAATTCCAAGACTGCAGCAAAAGAAGTAGACTCCAAGTCTGTGCAGAAAATCTTTTAAGAGATTCACTTGGAAACATAGCTTTCTGATTATTTTGAAATAATTACTTTTTACAAAATCTTGTTAGTACAAAATTTGGTTCAAGAAAATTCAACAAACAGGACAGATTACATTTTAAGCAGTTTATTAGATACTAGAATGGAGGAGCCTGGTAGGCTGCAGTCCATGGGGTCGCTGAGTTGTACACGACTGAGTGACTTCACTTTCACTTTTCACTTTTATTCATTGGAGAAAGAAATGGCAACCCACTCCGGTGTTCTTGCCTGGAGAACCCCAGGGACAGGAGAGCCTGGTGGGCTGCCCTCTCTGAGGTCACACAGAGTTGGACATGACTGAAGTAACTTAGCAGCAGCAGCATATATAAAGGAGTGTATGTGTGTGTATGTGAATGTGTGTGTATGCATGTATATATTTTACTAAAAACCTACAGGTTAATATACTGAAGAAAAATTTTAAAGTATCATTCTGGATTCTTCTTTCATCAAAACAAGGCCCCTCTTTTAACAAAAAAGGCCTACTTATAACAGTTGTACAAAACCTTGAAGAATAAAGAGATGTTTTCACAACTTTTATCCTCTATATTTTTATACTTGTTAATCTTCTTTGATTTCACATTTTCTTTCAACTATATTATTGAAGACGTCACCTCTCTGGTCAATATATTTCAATCTTCCAATGTCTTTTATTCATTTTATAAATTTTAAAATCACTTTACTAAGTTATAATTTGTATATATAATATATATACAATTTATGTATCTATATACATGTATATATATATTATATATAACATTGTAATGTATATATATATATATATACACATTGTATACATACAATGACATGAACCCATTTGGAATATGGAGTGGGTGAATTCTGATAATGTATACACACTTGAAAGTCTCACAACAAGCATGATATAGATTATTTTAATCATCCCCTGAAGTCTCTTACTGAACTTTTGCTATCAATCCCCTCTCCCAATTGCCAAGTCAGAGTTATCAATTTACTTTCTATCACCATGATTTGGTTTGTCTATTCTATAATAACCATAAAAAGAATTGATAAAACACATATTCTTTGATGTCCAGGTATTTTCACTCAGCATAAAATTTAAGAGATTTATTCTAGTTACTGTGTACCTAGAAAGCATGCTTATTGTAGGGGAGTATTGTATTGCATGGGTATAACACAACTTGTTTTTCACTCACATCTTGACAGCAAACAGGATTGTTTGCTACTTGTTTGCAAATTGTTTGCAATTTCGGGCTATTGTTAATAAAGTTGCTGTGACTACCTGAGTTCAAATATTTTGTAGGCTTCAGAACAAAATACAGCAAGCACTTCAGTACCACACTGAGGGGCCATTTCAAAAAGTGAAATCACAAAAACATGCCACAAAATTGATTTTGCAAAGGACACTTACTTACAGCATGAGAGCAAAAACAAAAATGCAAAACATGACATTGTTGAACCTCAGCTGGGAAAGTGCCAACCTTCCTGTTGGGATTCAATCCACAATCAGAAGAGATATCAGAGAGCTTGCCTCTTCTCACCTTCTCCCCACCACATTTACAGGGAAAGGCCATGTGAGGAGACACAGCAAGAAGCAGTGGCTATCTACTCCCAGGGAGAGTGCTCTCCCCAGACACTGACCTTGCTGGCACCAAGTTCCTACTGTTTAAATGGCCCAGTTTAAAGTATTTTGTTGTGGCGGCCTGAACTGACCAATAAAAACAGGATGAGTTCTCAACTGTTTTGATAATTTGCACATGTTCACTAATGCCCATGAAAGAGCTGCATGTATTGATTTTGATGTTACAAATTAATTTTAGAGAGTAGGTAAATTTGCAAATAGAGTCCACAAATAGTGAGGATCCTTTGTGTGTGTCTGTGTCTCTCTTGGATAGAAACCTAGAATGGGATTGAATTGCTAGGTCATATGGTAAATATACATTTAATTTTTAATAAGCTGCCAGAGTGTTTTTCAATATATATTTCAATCAGTAGAGTATGAAATTTCTACCTGCTCTGAATGTTCCCATACATTTGATATTGTCAGTCTTTTTCAGTTTTGTGATTAAAGTGTATGTGTGTGTTATGTCATTATAATGTTTCATTTTACAAGTTTATTGGTATTTATTTTGCATATTCAAAACCTGCCTGTGTGCACAGTATATTATACTTTTGAGAAATCAACTTTATTGAGACACATTGTATAATTAAACGCATCCATTTCCAGTGTAAAGTTGAATGAATTTTGATAAATATACAATCCCATGAAACCACTGTCAAGATAGCAGACACATCCATCACCACCAGAAATTTTCTTATTATCCTTTGTTCACTTAGTTCCCATCCAGAAGGTCAAGGTCTCCCATTCTTCTTTTGGAAATGATATGGTATCTTGGAAAGTTTTTATTTTATTTTATCTTTTTTGTTTAAATCTATGTGCCATTCATTCCAAGGTAAGTTTTGTGTTGTTGTGGGATTAGGGTTATGATTTGTTTTCTTCCATATGAATATCTGTTGTTCATGCAACTACTACTGAAAAGATTATATTTTTTTTTCCTTAGAACTTTATCAACATTCAGTTGTGTGGGTTTATTTCTTGATTCTAATTATTTTTCCTTGACCTATTTATCTATCATTATGCCACTGCCATGAGTTCTTGAATATTCAAGTGTAAAGAAAGACAAAACTCAAGTAATGAAATGACACATTCATGTTGGAAATGGTGTAAAATTCTATGATTTCATTAAATAACATAAATTCAACTAACAATTTTGGAATGCTTACTTTGTTTCAGCTACTTTGTTCTACACTGAGAATGAAAAAAGAAAACCTTATTTCTCAAGATCTCATAATCTAAATATAACCTGAATAAGAAATGTTAAAATAGAAATGTATTCAAAATAGGACAAAAACAAGAAAAGCAGGACTTGAATTTATCTGTGCAAAGCAGAAATGCTTACAAGACTAATTATACCCATAGTGGGATTCTCCATTCTCTTATCACACAGTAATTTAAAGGCACAATAAAGTTATCATACTTGTTCATTTTGCATAATAATAAAAACTTTTGGTGCAACGGGACCAAATAGCAAACATATTTGTTTCAATATGTTCATTAAGATGGTTACAGATATAATTTAATTCAACAGTGGATCAATTAAGAAAAGTAAATGCATTTAAAAAAAACTAGGTGATAAAAATTAATAAAAATTATTGGTTATTTCTGTTGCAATGGTGAAGGAAGGTAGTTGTCAAAGAAGGGTGTAACTTGGTGACTAGATGAACTAGGTTGTCATAAACTTAGATTATATATATGAGAAGAAGTTGGTGCAAAGAGTTGATAATTTAGAACATCATCAGTTGAGCTTCCTAAGGTATTTATAGGAAGGCCATTAGGTCATTATAATTAAGTGCTTGGGAAAGACAGGCAGCCTTTTAAATGCCAGTGATGCATACCTAATCACGTATTCCAGAAATTATCTCATTAAATAAATGAACTGGATCATGAATGCATTATGTCTATATTAAAAAACACCATCTTTGAAAGACTTACATGAACATTTAGATAGATACTATTTCACAATTCTATCAATAATGTATTTTTATTTAATTTGAATGCATATGTGCAGTTAACTTATTCATGAATATTCTCTGAGATGAAGACTTCGTCACAATTGATCCAACTATAAAAGTCATAGAAAGATGGAAAATATTTTCATAGTGGTTCACAATATCATCTACCTCAAGGTCAATTTTTTTCATCAGTTATGGTTATTATTAGAGGGATTTGATTACATAATTGATTGAATGCATGCATGAATACAGAATAATTTTAAAATATTTTGATTCTTTAAAGGTACCCTTATATCCTATATTTATGAACAAATGGAATAATTTTTAGTAAAACAAGTGTATAATTCAGGATCTTTGAATTTCATAAAGAAACATTATTTTTCTACATATCTGAAACCGCTGCAACCAAAGAATATAAACACTACTTCAATGACGAACACTGAATATCTTTGTCTTTGATACTGTCTAATAGTATCCCACAAGAATGATTTATCTGTCATGTTCCTATTCTAGATACACAGGGAGGATGTAAAAAATGGTAACTGTAATTCAACAATTATCTCTCCATTTTTTTCAACTTTGTAATTGAATCAATCCATGTCGTTTGCTTCCTGCATATCTATTTCAGACCCTCTCCAGACTTTACATTTTAATCCACTATTGGGTTAGTTTTAATAAAAATAAATAAAAGAAAATATTTATGGAAAAATGGTGATGTACCAAGTATTCTGGTCAACGTTTTGATTAATTCATGACTCTCCAAAATGGGCTGTTTCATCTCTAGAAATATGGAAATAGTTATTAAATTAAAAACAACAACAACAACAACAACTGTGTGTTGTGAATCATAAAGGACTCAAGTCCAGGTATACAATTTTCAAAGGTAATAGTTCCTAAAACCACTATTTCTCTAAACATCTACATGTAGGCTCATTCCCCCACCTTCTTTCCTCTTTCACAATAGTCTTTTCCCATATTTGGAAAACAGGTAGAATTTGTCACTGACTATTAATTTTGTGGCTTCCCAGGTGGCACAGTGGTAAAGAACTGCCTGCCAATGAAGGAGTCACAAGAGATACAGATTTGATCATTGGGTTGAGAAGATCCTCTGGAGAAGGAAATGACAACTCACTCCAGCATTCTTGCCAGAGAAATCCCATAGACAAAGGCTCCTGGTGGGCTACAGTCCACGGGGCTGCAAAACATTAGACATAACTGCGCATGCATATGCATGTAAATTCTATAGTGGTTCACAAACAGAATATTTCAAAATATTAGTATTTATATTAAGAAATGAAAATATGAATAGCAAAGAACTAATTTTTTCAAATCAGATAATGTGCAGTTATTATCATCAAAAAAATTTGATAGAAGACCTAAAAATTGTCAGCTAATAGGCTGTTGAAAAAATAACTGAGCATTAGAAAGATCATTTCTCCTACCACACACAGAAAAAGTACTTAACAAAACCATGACTTTTCTTTAACCTATTAGGGAGTTAAGGTCATAGGAAGTAATTTATCCTGAAATTTGAATAAACACATATTCTTTTTTAAGATATTGAGGCAAAGCTTCCAGGTACCATAAGTGCTAGTAGAAATAATGCAACTAAAATTGCTAACAAATTGCTATAAGCTAAATGCAGGCTAGTATGGGAGAGTAGAAGCCCTAGGAAGCACAAATCCAAAAAGAAATTCACTCCTATTCACAGGCTGTTTTGTACAAACTTCTCCACTTCCTCACAAGAAACATTAGTGGTAGGAGAGGGTCCCTTGTGCAGACCTGTGAGAGGAGAACATCAGCCATAGGAAGAAAATAACAGGCTTTACCCCGTATCCTTCACCTTTTCCTCCCCTGCTGCTGCTGCTAAGTCGCTTCAGTCGTGTCCGACTCTGTGACCCCATAGACGGCAGCCCACCAGGCTCCCACATCCCTGGGATTCTCCAGGCAAGTACACTGGAATGGGTTGCTATTTCCTTCTCCAATGCATGAAAGTGAAAAGTGAAAGTGAAGTCGCTCAGTCCTGTCCGACTCTTAGCGACCCCATGGACTGCAGCCTACCAGGCTCCTCCATCCATGGGATTTTCCAGGCAAGAGTACTGGAGTGGGGTGCCTTTGCCTTCTCCATTTCCTCCCCTATAGAGCCTTAAACCACTAGACAACAGATTGTCAGCCTAAAGGCAGAGCGGGAAGATCCGTCGTAGTCAGAGTGTGGGGGCGGGGGGGACGAAATTGGAAAGGAGCAGAAAACCTTCTTTGAACAAGACACTGGGACGCATCCAAGTTATCCAACCATTGTATACATGCAGGATAAACCGGAAAGTCTCACTGTCAAGATTCAGAGACACAACTCTGAATACAACTTTAGGCTGAATTAAACAATAGAAAACACTCTACTCCTCTCACCCTACACCAAAATGCCTAGCAAGGGTCAGGAAATAGTCAACAGCAGTCCACCACTAGTGGGAATACAAGAGAATGAAGAGAGAATCTTTCCGAAGAGCAGGCACATGGGGAAAGCCTAAAGCAAGGGGTAAAATGAGACCGTTAAGTAAAACTCTCAAGGAATGAGCCCCAATCACAGCACAAGGTAAACCCAGAAGATTTGAAGCTGGTGTTATATTGTGAATAATGTACAACCAAATCTATACCCAGAAAATATCCTCTTGTGCTCTTCTCCATCTAGACTATAACTTGACAGATGAGTGTAGATACCAGGAAACCAAATGATCCATTATTAGGAACTGGAAACTACTGAAGCTGTGTGATTCTTAAAGAAAAATGGATCAAATCTAATCAATCTAAATTTTATTTAAGAATTATTTTATTTATTTAAGAATCTAAAAGTGCAAATCAAATCCAAAACAAGCATAAATAAAAAATATTAAAGAACAATCTATTAATAAACTTAAAACAAAAACTAAAAAATAGAGTTAGTTATAGTCAGTAACACTGGTAAAATTCTATGAATAGAAATGCACACTCACACAAATTACAAATATTAGGAAGGAAGAGGAGAAATTGCATCATACATTACTAATATTAGAAGGATAATAAAATAATATATTCCTCCACCTGTGATTGAGTTATACCCCAATACACACACTGAAAATTGAAAATATCATAAGTTGAAAAAGCATTAAATAAGCTTAACTTACTGAATATCATAGCTTATCATGTCATTGCTGTTTAGATGCTAAGTTATGTCTGACTATCTTGTGACCCAATGGACAGGAGCAACCAGGCTCCTCTGTCCCTGGAATTTCCCAGGCAAGAATACTGGAGTGGGTTGCTACTTCCTTCTCCAGGGCTTCTTCACAACCCAGGGATTGAACCCACGTCTCCTGCATTTGCAGGAAGATTTTTTACCACTGAGCCACCAGGGAAGCCCTAGCTTAGCCTAGCCTATCCTAAAAGTACTTGTAACACTTATATTAGCCTAAAGTTTGGCAAATATAATTTAAAGCCTATTTTAGTATGAAGTGTTGAATAACTCATGTAATTTATTGAACAACACATTGAAAGTGAAAAACAGGATGATTGTATAGGTAAAGAAGAGTTCTAAGAGTGCCAGGGTCCAGCCCCAGCAGGATCCAGGAGTACCCTCAGAATAATGGCATCAGCGATAAGGAAAGTAAAAGGGGAGAGAAAGAGGCTTGATCTTCCTTGGTTTACATAGAAAGCCAATAAAGCTCCTATGTTCCTAGAAGTCATCCTGAAAGAAGAACAGAGAGAGAAAGAAAGAAAAGGAAAGAGAGAATGACACACGGAGACCAAGCCTTGGTGAGCGAGGCCCATAACTTTATTTTCAAAAGGAACTTTTATACCTTGACTTGTACATAGAGGGAAATGAAAGATGCAAAGTCATGCAGAGTCAGCCCAAACATTACATCTGTTTTGTCTTTATCGAAACCAGGATTTTTTCTGCATATCTTTCCCATAAACAATGTTGTGTACATTATCCTCTGGCCTTGGAGGCCTGTGGACATTTTATGACCCTTTTTTGATAAAGGCTGCTCAACCAGAAAACTTATTTTCCCTTGAAGTGTTTTTTTCTTTATATTTCTAATCTATGTCAGCCTCAGAAAGTGCTAAACAGAGTTACATTCTCACAGAGCAAAGGTGCAGTGAGTTACAATAAAGAAAGAACCAATTAGCTCAAAGGTCTGATGTGGTTAATTTCAAGGCTACTACTTGTTTTTCTTACATTCCAACTACGTTAACCAATGCACTCCCAGGGGCACAATGGATAAGGGATATGGGCACTTGGCAGCAAGCATTGGCCCAACAGTGAAGCCCTTTACCAGTACTATTTTAATAATTTTTCACCCCTTAATGGGCTCTATGTTCATTAGGATTTTTAGAATGTTTTGGCTTCCCGTGCCTTCAAGTTTGGGGAGTTGTGAACAATCATATGCGTTAATTGCAAAAGTATGGATAAACCTGTCAAGCAAGCTAAAATGTCAACAGAGGGGTTTGAATTGAAATACTCCTTTTATGCCCAGGAGACTTATTAATTAGAGCCCTAAGTTGACTTTTTACAGAGAAAGGTTGTTGGGGATAGCCCCCTGTTAATGTCAGAAGAGTTGGTGAAAGGCATAATATAATAAACAGTAGACAGACAGAGTTTGGTTTCGGGGTAGATGCTCGAGCAGGTCCAGGGAATCGCTCGAGTCCTGATCCGCCTTTGCCTGTCAGGGCGTCTCTGCATGACCTTTGTCATGGGTGGGATCTCCCGTGGTAGCTCCCGGCATAAGAGGATTGGTTGTTTTCTCTTGTGATCGAGTGGCTGACTGGGAGCTGCCAGTGCCCTGCATCACAAGTGGGTATCATACTGCATATCACTAGACTGGGAAAAGATAAAAATTCAAAATTTGAAGCATGGCTGCTACTGAATGAATATGACTCTTGCACCATCATAAAATCAAAAAGTTGTTAGATCAACCAGTGCAAGTCAGAGATAGTTTGTATTATAAACAAATTTATGCCCATAAACTTGAAAATTTAGATGAGATTCTATAATTCCTTGAAAGATTCAAACTAGCAATCATTATCCAAGGAGAAATAATACTGTGAATAATTCCATATATATATATGCCATTTCATCTATAGCTTTAAAATATTCAGAGTAAGAAAACTCTAGGCTCTGATGACTTTCCTGATGAGTTCCACCAAACACTTAAAGGAGAAATAACAATTCTATATAAACGCTTCCAGAAAATGAAAAGGGAGGATTTTTTTCATATTATTTCAGAAGATTATCATTACCTTAATTTAAAAAAATAAGGAAAAAAACTTACAGATTGATGTACTTAATGAACACACTTTCAAAATTATTCATTAAAATACAGCAATATATAAAACATAAAATCTAGCAATATGTAAAATATAATACATACACCAACACCATAAATCGATTTTTGGTTTATCCCAGGAACATAAGGCTCATTCAATACCTGGATATCAATGTAGTTCACCGTATTAACAGACAAAAGATGAAAACCAGTATTCTATTAGATTCAGTAAAGTTCTCTAATAAAATTCAACATTTACTCATGATATAAAGTATAGGCAGCCTAGGAGTACAAGAGAGCAACCTTAACCTGATAAATCAAAAATAATAACATACACACAAAGACTACAGCTAATAAAACAATTAATAATAAAAGACTAGACAGTTTTTCCCAAAGCTTGAAACAAGGTGAAGATATCTTCTCTCACCACTAAATAAATACCTATTTTTAATATCATACTGGAGGCCCAAGCTGGTACAATCAAGCAAGAAACATAAATGTCAGATGTACTTACTGGAAAGAAGAAAGATTAAAATTCCCTATTCACAGATAAGTTATATAGAACATTCCACAGGATCCACCCAAAAGATTTATTTGAATAATAAGAAAGTTTAATAATTTCATAGCATGCAAGGTCAATATGCAAAAATTTATTATATTTTAAACACTGACAATGACTAACTAAAAATTAAAGATTTTATTTTACCATTTCCTATAATACCAGTACAATGAAATACTTAGTTATAGATCTATTAAGATATGTGCAAAGATCCGTATGCTGAAAATTACAGAACACTGGTGAAAGAAATCAAAGGAGATCTAAATAAATAGAGATGTGCACTATCTTCATGGATTGGAAGTCTCCATAGTGAGAAAATATCAATATGAGCAATATGAACTATTGCAATTCCAGTAAAAATCTAGGCTGGATTTCTTTTTTATAGAAATCAATAATCCTTTCAAAAATAGCTAGAATACCCAAAATATATTGGAAAAGGACAAAGTTGTAGTGCTTAAACTGTAAGATACCAAGATACCAAGATGTAATCTAAAGCTATAGTAGCTTTCATTTTTAATTTTTCCTTTCTTGGGAAGAAGTTGGAAATAAACATCATGATAAACTGTTAAAGACTGCTTTAACCTCAGATGGAGATATTCCTTACTGAACGATGCTTAACACATATATGGGTCTCTTTGTATGTTTGAAAGATTTCTAAGAAACCTATATGGCATTATATCTACATTTTGCACTTAATAGTTTTTAATTAAATAATAACAATAGTCAAATATGCAGTCTTTTCTATCTTAAAACATAAATCTAAAAGTCATTTTTCAACATTCCCCTTTACTAAATGAATTTTAAGTTATGCATATTACTAAGTCAATATTAAACTGAAGTTTAACTGTAGACCATTTCAAATTATCTTGAGAGTAAGTGGAAAACAAATGAACAAACAGAAAAGATCCTGCAACCTTTAAACAATAATTAAAAATTGAAGTCTTGAAAGTGGGTAGAAGAAAACACTTTCCTGTTAAGTATTATTTTGTTAAATATGATGTACAAATCGTAATATGCTATTATCACAGGATGAAAAGAAATCTATTTGTTTATGTCAAATTTGAATTTCAAGAACAGACTACTTACTGAACATCGAATGTCAGAAGCTGATAGAAAACAAATATGGAAAGGTCTCTCTAAATGTCACACCTTATTCTTTTCAAACCAGAATTAGATTAATTTAGCTCATTAATTAACTGATGATATTTTACACAGCAACAGTTTGTATAGAATATCAAATTCACTTCATAGTGTGCAAAGAAGTAGAAATATAATTTGTCTTTTAAAAGTAAATCATTAGTATTACAGTATTACATATTAATTTCCTTTTAAATGCCTACTTGAATAATAGAAAGCTCCCAAAGGCAAAAACTTTCTTTAAAGTTATATATACTAAAACATAATTTGACAGAAAATGACCATTAGTAAATGCAAAATTAATTCTTAGGGGAATCTTATTTTTCCTGTTTTCATTCCAATTTTGAAGAGACTCTAGAATTGATATTTTTAATGCATGCAAAGCATTCTAGACTAATTTCTTAACTGCTTAAATAAAAGCAAAATCTGTGAACATTAGTAAAAAGGAGGATAGCCTGATGTACTATTTGTGCAGTTTTATAAAAAATAACATATCATAGTTGTTTTAATTAGAAAGCTGAAAGATTTGACATAAACCTTAAGCAAGCATCCCTGGGACTTTACATAATTTCACCTCTTTAATTCATCTTTATAAAATATAATCTACACTTTTTAAACATTTTTTCTTACTGAGTTTATAACTTTTAAGAAGAAATATACTGTGTCAATACAGTTTTTAGGAAGAAGCCATTTTTATCCCTCTATTAGTCAAAAAACTTCATTATTTCAAAAGCAGGTGATTCTTTTAAGCAAAGCTTCCATAAAATGTAGAGAATTTCCAGGATAAAATAATAACAATAGAATCAAAAGGTAAGAAAGTGATTTAAAGGTCATCCTGAACATCTTTCAAAGGAGTTAATGACTTTTCAGGCTTTTTTCCCTCAAGTGAAATCAATCTCTAATTGATCCACACATTTGTGTGCAGTTGATGGAAATGATCATTCCTATCTTTGTGTTGTAAATGGCAATCTTGTCTTTTCTGTTTTCTTTATTCTAAAAAACCTATGTGTGAATCAACTATATATTTTGGATGATAACTTTTCATTATATTTCTTTTTAAAATATTTATATTTGCAGTGAATAATTATTATATTCTATGATTACAAATTTTCTTAGAGAAAGTTCTAGCTAAATTTGATATTTTTATTATTTTTCTGTGACCTATGTATAAGCTGGGCTTCCCTTTATATAGCACAGTAGTCTTCCCAGTGGTAAAGAATCTGCCTGTCAATGCAGGAGACTCAAGTTCAGTCTCTGGGTCGGGAAGATCCCCTGGAGGAGAAAATAGCAATCCACTTCAGTATTCTTGCCTGGGAAATCCCATGGACAGAGGAGCCTGCCGGGCTACAGTCCACAGGGTCACAAAGAGTTAGACACAGCTTAGCAGCTAAACAGCAACAACATATACAAACACAATGCCTAGCACATGCAACCAGCACTTAGCTTATCTGAAAAGGGAGAAAGTCCCAAATGGCACCATCTACTGGACAAGTATTTTCCAAACCTCCCATCCTCTCTAAGAGGTCACTGATGATTTTGATGTTCATCATGGCATAGACACAAGGACTAAAATAATGTCATAACTTATGCGAAAGCCACCTGAGGTTGGACAAGAAAAGACTTACAGCAGGTAATACCTCATTTTGTGATCACAATTCTGACTTCCATGAGCATTTAACCTTATTAAATGTACAGATTTAACATGTAACACTTAGCTCAAAGGAAAAAAAGTAGTCAAAAATATGTATAAAATATGAAGTGTCACTGGGAAAAACATAAGGTGTCTACTCCAGCTTCATCATTTAAAGTAAATAAACTTATATAGTTAAAAATCTGATGGGCCACTCTGTGGGTTCTAACCTTGTATCCTAGGGCTAAGGTCTGCAATTATCTTCAGAAACAGTTTTCTTTAACCTTATTGTGACTTTCAATATCCATCAGAGTTGGTCTTGATCTTGGGTTCATCACCTGGAGAGACAGAGAAAAATTATTCCTTAAACAATTGATCCAAAGATTCCAGAATGTGGTGGGGTGGGGGTGGGGGGTTTGTGATATCTCTAAAATCTTAGGAAAGTGTAGAAAAATAATTAGTATTCCATATTTTATAGAAAAGATTTAATTAGACCCCATGGTCCATACTGTATATGGTAAGGGGAATTTCAAATTTATTCCCTTTGGCCTCTTTCCACCAGGTTGATTGGCAGTTACATTTCTATATTCTTTGATTACTTAGCAGAATAGATTCACACACACACAACACACACATACACACACATGTGCAGATTTTCATGGGTGCATCAAAACTATAGCTTGAAAATATATTTAAAAAATAAAGATTATAATAAATGGATTTTAACTGACCAAGCTCAGGTGAAGTTAACATTTCACACTGTTCAGTTCAATTCAGTTCAGTTCAGTCACTCAGTCATGTCTGTCTCTTTGTGACCCCATGAATCACAGCTCGTCAGGCCTCCCTGTCCAACACCAATTCGTGGAGGTCATTTAAACTCATGTGCATCGAATTGGTGATGCTATCCAGCCATTTCATCCTCTGTCGTCCCCTTCTCCTCCTGCCCCTAATCCCTCCCAGCATTAGGGTCTTTTCCAATGAGTCAACACTTCACATGAGGTGGCCAAAGTATTGGAGTTTCAGTTTTAGCATCAGTCCTTCGAATGAACACCCAGGACTAATCTCCTTTAGAACGGACTGATTGAATCTCCTTGCAGTCCAAGGGACTCTCAAGAGTCTTCTCCAACATCACAGTTCAAAACCATCAATTCTTCAGTGCTCAGCCTTCTTCACAGTCCAACTCTCACATCCATACATGACCACTGGAAAAATCATAGCCTTGACTAAATGGACCTTTGTTGGCAAAGTAATGTCTCTGCTTTTTAATATGCTATCTAGGTTGGTCATACCTTTCCTTCCAAGGAGCAAGCGTCTTCTAGTTTCATGGCTGCAATCACCATCTGCAGTGATTTTAGAGCCCAGAAAAATAAAGTCTGACACTGTTTCCACTGTTTCCCCATCTATTTCCCATGAAGTGATGGGACCAGATGCCATGATCTTCGTTTTCTGACTGTTGAGCTTTAAGCCATCTTTTTCACTCTCCTCTTTCACTTTCATCAAGAGGCTTTTTAGTTCCTTTTCACTTTCTTCCGTAAGGGTGGTGTCATCTGCATATCTGAGGTTATTGACATTTCTCCTGGCAATCTTGATTCCAGCTTGTGCTTCTTCCAGCCCAGTGTTTCTCATGATGTACTCTGCATATAAGTTAAATAAGCAGGTGACAATATACAGCCTTGACGTACTCCTTTTCCTATTTGGAACCAGTCTGTTGTTCCATGTCCAGTTCTAACTGTTGCTTCCTGACCTGCATATAGGTTTCTCAAGAGGCAGGTCAGATGGTCTGTTATTCCCATCTCTTGAAAAATTTTCCACAGTTTATTGTGATCCACACAGTCAAAGTATTGGCATAGTCAATAAAGCAGAAATAGATGTTTTTCTGGAACTCTCTTGCTTTTTCGATGATCCAGAGGATGTTGGCAATTTGATCTTTGGTTCCTCTGCCTTTTCTAAAACCAGCTTGAACATCTGGAAGTTCATGATTCACATATTGCTGAAGCCTGGCTTGGAGAATTTTGAGCATTACTTTGCTAGCGTGTGAGATGAGTGCAAGTGTGCGATAGTTTGAGCATTCTTTGGCATTGCCTTTCTTTGGGATTGGAATGAAAACTGACCTTTTTCAGTCCTGTGGCCACTGCTGAGTTTTCCAAATTTGCTGGCATATTGAGTGCAGCACTTTCACAGCATCATCTTTCAGAATTTGAAATAGCTCAACTGGAATTCCATCACCTCTGCTAGCTTTGTTCGTAGTGATGCTTTCTAAAGCCCATTTGACTTCACATTCCAGGATGTCTGGCTCTAGGTCAGTGACCACACCATCATTATTATCTGGGTCATGAAGATCTTTTTTGTATAGTTCTTCTGTGTATTCTTGCCACTTCTTCTTAATATCTTCAACTTCTGTTAGGTCCATACCATTTCTGTCCTTTATTGAGCCTATCTTCGCATGAAATGTTCCCTTGGTATTTCTAATTTTCTTGAAGAGCTCTCTAGTCTTTCCCATTCTGTTGTTTTCCTCTGTTTCTTTGCATTAGTGTCTAGCAATTAGGTATCTATGGATTAGTTTTATGTCTTCCACCAATTAACACAAGACTTAAGATTTCTCTCTATCAAGTTTTGCATCATAAAGTATCATTATTAAAAATACCGCTTGTGTCTGTTTAATATTAAGATTATAGGCAGATGCTTTAAATGTAAATTTTCTATTAGGAATACTAACTGATTACAGTAACTAAGTGTGTGCATGCTCAGTCACTTCATTCATGTCTGACTCTCCCACTCTATGGACTGTAGCTTGCCAGGTTCCTCTGTCTATGGGATTCTCTAGGCAAGGATACTGGAATGGGTTGCCATGCCCTCCTCCAGGGGATCTTCCTGACCCAAGGATCAAACCCATGTCTCTTAAATCTGAAGTGGGATCTGGATTCTTTACCACTAGCACCACCTGGGAAGCCCAACTAAGTAGATAAATTTTAATTTTGTCTCAATTTGTTTGATAGTTATCTCATTTACCAAGAGAATATTTGTTAATTCTAACACAGTGATTAAGGATAAAAACTTTGTAGCGTAGGTTTCAATCATTTTTTACCTACTTAGTATTCTAGTTTAGTGCTTCTATGAAGCAATGGGTGGGTGGGTAGAGAAAGGCTCATATCATATTCCATCTTTGTAGATTATCAGTGAGCATTTGCTCACAGAAATGTAATCATGAGAAATGATATAAAATTGAGGGTTGACTAGAGATTTAACCTTACAAAATGTGGGAGCAGATTACATAAGTCACAAGCAGTCACTGCGTGTCAGGTGTTGGTCCTGAGGTCAGCAGAACAAATGGCCCTGAACAGAAGGTAAAGGTAAAGTAGGGATGAGATAGGGAAAATGGAACTTGCAGGGAGGATCTGGAATCTATGTCTGTCTCCTACTGACTCCTAACCTCCATCAGCACATTGCAGGTGACATGCAGGTGAAACTAACACCACAGAGATAAGCAGGAACCAGGAAAATGAAGGGAGCGATTCACAGAACAACAGGAAGCTGAAAAACCTGGCTACTTCCACCCAAGTTGCAAGCCTTGCCTTAAGACTCAGAAAAGCTAGAGGAGTAAGTCCAGAGGGAACTGGAAGAGCTCTAGGATGGGCTGCTGCCCCACAACAATCAAGTAAACCTTCAGATCAGTGACAATGTGCATAAACTGTAGGAGATGTCTTCTGTGACTCATTCTATCCTGGAACTATGTAGCAAAGTTTATGCCTAGAAAACACAGTTTTAGTTTAACTAAGTGCTGAATATTAATTGGAAGGACTGATGCTGAAACTCCAGTATTTTGGTCACCTGATGCAAAGAACCTGTCTCACTGGAAAAGATCCTGATGCTGGGAAAGACTGAAGGCGAGAGCAGAATTGGATGACAGAGGATGATGAGATGGTTGGATGGCATCACCAGTGTGATGGAAATGAGTTTGAATAGGGTCCAGGAGTTGGTGATGGACAGGGAAGCCTGGTGTGCTGCAGTCCATGGGGTCACAAAGATCCAGACCTGAATGAATGACTTAAGTGAACTGAACTGAAGTTGAAATATTTCAAATCTACCACAGCCCACAGTGCTTCAACATGCCACCTATATATTTATTTTTAAAACCAAACTGAACTTCCAAATATAGACAACAATGAAATCTCAATTCCAGATAATATTGATATAACTATCTATTGTGTGAGTGAGTCTTTATGACCTTTGTGACCCCATGGACTGTAGGCTGCTAGGCTCCTCTGTCCATGGAATTCTCCAGACATGACTACTGTAGTGGGTTGCCATTTCCTTCTCCAGGGGATCTTCACAACCCAGGGATCAAACAAAGGTCTCCTGCATTGCAGGCAGATTCTTCACCATCTAAGCCACCAGGGAGGCCTACTATTAAGAAACATTTCTAAGTATAAAGAAATACTTAGAAAGGTGAACTTAAAAAGTATCAGCAGGCATATGCTTGTATCTTATAATCTATAGACAATACATTAAAAAATGTAATAAATCCATGCACATTTTCCAGAGTAATACCCAAGACAGAAGTAGAAATAAAGTTGTAAATGGCAATCATCAATCAGATGAAATAATTTAGATGAAATTTATCTCTCTGGAAGAGATGGGGACTGGGCAAGTGGTCAGGAAGAAAATACAGTGTGCTTTTAACTTTGTATGAAAAAATAATGTTCAGTTCCATGTTGCTGAATATAGTTTTGTTTTTGCCGAATAAATCCTCTACTTCAAATTACTGTCTGAGTGCTTTATTAAAACTCCACTTCTGGCATTTGTTTTGGAGTCTATTACTTTTTTTGCCACCTCCTGATCACTGTTTTCTAAAGCTTCCACTTCTTTCCCACTGTCCCCTGACAGCTTGGTTGCCCTCACTCTGTCCCCTGAAGCCTGGATTGCCTTCCTGCTGTCCTCAGAAGTTGCAGTATCCTTCCCATGGTCCTTCTAGCTCTGGTTGCTCCATGGGCACAGAAAGCTTCCTGTGCCGTGAATCATGCCACTTTTCCAGTACTTCTGTTACTGATGCAGTAGGGATATCAAAGCAAACACCCTACTTTCCTTTGAGAAAGACCATTCCCTTCACTTTGGAATCAATGTCCTTACCCAGTTGCTCTTTAAGTTCTTTGCAAGCACAACTAATGTTTGGCATTTCAGTTGAGCACCACAAGATCATGGTCACAAAGCCTGCATCTGAGCTGATGAAGGAGCACTGGTCTATTGACATGAAACCGGAAATGTGGTCCAGGGCTGTGCCAGGGCTTCCATGTCTCCCTTCTCCTCAATCAGAGTGGGAGGCACAGAGACCAAGAGCCTGATGGCATGTTTGCTAGACACTTTTATTATCTATGCTGCAGAAAGAACTCTCTTGAGAGTCTCTTGGACTGTAAGAAGATCACATCTGTCAATCCTAAAGGAAATCAATCCTGAATATTTATTGGAAGGACTGATGCTGAAGCTGAAGCTCCAATAGTTCGGCCGCTTGATGAGAAGAGCTGATTCATTAGAAAAGACCCTGATGTTGGGAAAAATTGAAGACAGGAGGGGAAGTGGATGGCAGAGGACAAGATGGCTGAATGTCATCACTGACTCAATGGACATGAGTTTGAAGAAGCTCTGGTAGATGATGAAGAACAAGGAAGCCTGGCATGCTGCAGCCCATGAAGACTCAAAGATTTGGACATGATTGAGCAACTGAACAACACCACCAACAAGTCACTGAACTCAATGTATAAATGTTATGTGTATTCTGACTGCTCCACAGACTATCAGTTCCCTTTATTTCTACCTGTCCTTGGACCTCCCTATTTCCTGAGACACATTGAAACTAGGCCAATTAATAACCCTACAATGGTCTCAAGTGTTAAAGTAAGAGTTACAAGTCTTTTATTTTAAGTCAAAAGCTAAAAATGAGTAAGCTTAGTGAGAAAGGTTTATCAATAGCTGAGACAGGCTAAAAGCTAATATACTTGTGCCAGTTAGACAAGTTATGATTGCAGATAGAGAGTTCTTCAGTGAAATTAAAAATGCTACTCAAGTGAACACACAGATGATAAGAAACAGTCTTGGTGCTGACGTGAAGTTTTAGTGGTCTGGATTAAAAAGAAAGCCAGCCACAACACTCCGTTAAGCCAAAACTTAATTCAAAGCAAGATCCTAGCTCTCCTTTTCTTGATGAAGGCTAAGATTGGTACGGAAGCTCCAAAAAAGAACTTTGAAGCCAGCAGAATTTGGTTCATGAAGTTAAGAAAAGAAGCTATCTCTGTAACATGCAATTACATGGTGAAGCAGCAAATGTTAATGTATAAGCTCCTGACAAGTTATCCAGAAGACCCAGCTGAGATAATTAATGAACATGGCTACACTAAACAATAGATTATCAATGTAGATGAAACAGCCTTATGTTGGAATCAGAGACCATCTAGCACATTAATATCTAATAGAGAAGCTAATTCCTGGCTTCAAAGTTTTACAGAACAGGCTGACTCTCCTGCTAGGGACTAATGCATTAATAGCTGATGACTTAAAGTTGAAACCCATGCTCATTTACCATTGTGGAAATCCTATGACTCTTAAAAATTATGCTTATATATACTCCATCTATGCTCTATAAATGGAAAAATAAAGACTGAATGATAGTACTTTTGTTTACAACACGCTTTACTGAGATTTTAAGCCTGCTGCTGAGAATTACTGTGCAGAAAAAAAAAAAAATTATATTACTGCTCATTAACAATGCAACTGATTTCTCAAGAGCTCTGATGGAGGTGTACAATGAGATTAATGTTTCCATGCCTGCTAACACAACATCCATCTTGTAGCCCATGGATCAAGGAGCAATTTTGACTTATTATTATTTAATAAGTACATTTCATAAAGTGCCATACATAGTGATTCCTTTATCTGGGCAGTGTAAAAAAAAAATCCTTTCTGGAAAGAATTTACTGTTCTAAATGTCATTAATAATATTAATGATTCAAAGGAAAATGTCAAAATGTCAATAACCATAGAAATTTGACATATGTTGACTTCAACCCTCAATGACAACTTGGAGACGTTCAAGACTTCTGCAGAGAAGTAACCACAGATGTGTTAGAAATAGCAAGAGTACCAAAATTAGAAGTGGAGTTGGAATATGTGATGGAATTGCTGCAATCTCATGATAAAATTTTAATGGATAAGAAGTTGGTTCTTATGATTTGAGCAAAGAAAATGGTTTCTTGAGATGGAATCTACTCCTAGTAAGGACGCTATGAAGATTGTTGAAATGACAACAATGGATTTAGAATACTACATAAACTTAGTTTATACAGAAAAAGCAGTGTTTGAGAGGACTCCAACTCTGAAAGTTGTACTATGGGTAAGGTACTATCAAAAGCACTTCATGGAACAAACAGATGACTTCATGAAAAAGTGAAAGTGAAAGTCACTCAATCAAGTTGGATTCTTTGTGACCCCATGAGCCCACCAGTCTCCTCTGTCCATGGAATTCTCCAGGCAAGACTACTGTAGTGGGTTGCCATTTCCTACTCCAGGACATTGTCCCAACCCAGGGATCAGATCCAGGTCTCCTGTATTGCAGGCACATTCTGTACCATCTGAGACCCGAGAGAAAGGAAGAGTCAATTGATGTGACAACTTTATTGTTAGCTATTTTAAGAAATTGCCACAGCCTGGGATCAAGACCATCCCCATGGAAAAGAAGTGCAAAAAAGCAAAATGGCTGTCTGGGGAGGCCTTACAAATAGCTGTGAAAGAAGAGAAGTGAAAAGCAAAGGGGCAAAGGAAAGATATAAGCATCTGAATGCAGAGTTCCAAAGAATAGCAAGAAGAGATAAGAAGGCCTTCTTCAGCAATCAATGCAAAGAAATAGAGGAAAACAACAGAATGGGAAAGACTAGATATCTCTTCCAGAAAATTAGAGGTATCAAGGGAACATTTCATGAAAGGACAGAAATGATATGGACCTAACAGATGCAGAAGATATTAAGAAGAGGTGGCACGAATACACAGAAGAACTGTACAAAAAAGATCTTCATGACCCAGATAATCACGATGGTGTGATCACTTACTTAGAGCCAGACATCCTGGAATGTGAAGTCAAGTGGGCCTTAGAAAGCATCACTATGAACAAAGCTAGTGGAGGTGATGGAATTCCAGTTGAGCTCTTTCAAATCCTGAAAGATGATGCTGTGAAAGTGCTGCAGTCAGTATGTCAGCAAATTTGGAAAACTCAGCAGTGGCCACAGGACTGGAAAAGGTCAGTTTTCACTTCAATCCCAAAGAAAGGCAATGCCAAAGAATGCTCAAACTACTGCACAATTGCACTCATCTCACATGCTAGTAAAGTAATGCTCAAAATTCTCCAAGCCAGGCTTCAGCAATATGTGACCCATGAACTTCCTGATGTTCAAGCTGGTTTTAGAAAAGGCAGAGGAACCAGAGATCAAATTGCCAAATCTGCTGAATCATGGAAAAAGCAAGAGAGTTGCAGAAAAATATATATTTCTGCTTTATTGACTATGCCAAAGCCTTTGATTGTGTGGATCACAATAAACTGTGGAAAATTCTGAAAGAGATGGGAATACCAGACCACCTGACCTACCTCTTGAGAAACCTGAATGCAGATCAGAAAGCAACAGTTAGAACTGGACATGGAAAAACAGACTGGTTCCAAATAGGAAAAGGAGTATGTAAAGGCTGTATATTGTCACCTGCTTATTTAACTTATATGCAGAGTACATCATGAGAAATGCTGGACTGGAAGAAACACAAGCTGGAATCAAGAATGCCAGGAGAAATATCAATAACCTCAGATATGCAGATGACACCACCCTTATGGCAGAAAGTGAAGAGGAACTAAAAACCCTCTAGATGAAAGTGAAAGTGGAGAGTGAAAAAGTTGGCTTCAAGCTGAACATTCAGAAAACGAAGATCATGGTATCTGGTCCAATCACTTCATGAGAAATAGATGGGGAAACAGTGGAAACAGTGTCAGACTTTTTTATTTTGGGGCTCCAAAATCACTGCAGATGGTGACTGAAGCCATGCAATTGTAAGATGCTTACTCCTTGGAAGGAAAGTTATGACCAACCTAGATAGCATATTCAAAAGCAGAGACATTACTTTGCCAACAAAGGTTTGTCTAGTCAAGGCTATGGTTTTTCCTGTGGTCATGTATGGATGTGAGAGTTGGACTGTGAAGAAAACTGAGCCCCAAAGAATTGATGCTTTTGAACTGTGGTGTTGGAGAAGACTCTTGAGAGTCCCTTGGACTGCAAGGAGATCCAACCACTCCATTCTGAAGGAGATCAGCCCTGGGATTTCTTTGGAAGGAATAATGCTAAAGCTGAAACTCCAGTACTTTGGGCACCTCATGTGAAGAGCTTACTCATTGGAAAAGACTCTGATGCTGGGAGGGATTGGGGGCAGGAGGAGAAGGGGAGGACCGAGGATGAGATGGCTGGATGGCATCACTGACTCAATGGATGTGAGTCTCAGTGAACTCTGGGAATTGGTGATGGACAGGGAGGCCTGGCATGCTGTAATTCATGGGGTCACAAAGATTCGGACACGACTGAGCTACTGAACTGAACTCATCCTTCAATCTTCAACCCTGATTGTCAGCACATCAACATCAAGGAAAGACTCTTTACCAGCAAAAAGATTAGGACTCCCTAAAGGTTCAGAAGATGCTCAGCATTTTTAGGAATAAAGTATATATATTTAATTAATGTATGTACTTTTTTAGACATAATTCTATTGCTTATTTACTACATCACAGTATAAATAAACATAGCTTTTCTATGCATTGGGAATGAAAAATTTTGTTTAACTTAGTTTATTGCTGTGTTCTAGAGCCAAATCCACAATATCACCCAACATGGCTGTGCACATCATGGTAATGTTTATTAATTCAGTATCTCAAGGGGTTGTTACACAGCTGGTACTCTGAGCTTTTAAAGGTCACTTCATGCCTTATTCTACAACTGGCTCAGCAAAATTGTAAGACGAGCTTGGAGGAACTTGTTCAGTTCAGTTCAGTCACTCAGTCATGTCCAGCTCTTTGCGACCCTATGGACTGCAGCACACCAGGCTTTGCTACCTGTCACCAAACTCCCAGAGCTTGCTCAAACTCATGTTCATCGAGTCGGTGATGCCATCCAACCATCTCATCCTCTGTTATCCCCTTCTCCTCCTGCCTTCAATCTTTCCCAGAATCAAGGTGTTTTCCAATATGTCAGTTCTTCACATCTGGTGGCCAAAGTGTTAGAGCTTCAGTTTCAGCATCAGTCCTTCCAATGAACACCCAGGACTGATTTCCTTTAGGATTCATTGGTTTGATACTCTTGTAGTACAAGGGACTCTCAAGAGTCTTCTCCAACACCACAGTTCAAAAGAATCAATTCTTTGGCACTCAGCTTTCTTTATGGTCCAACTCTCACATCCATACATGACTACTGGAAAAACCATAGCTTTTACTATACAGACATTTGTAAGCAAAGTAATGTCTCTGCTTTTTAATATGCTGTCTAGGTTTTTCATAGTTTTTCTTTCAGGTGCAAGCGTCTTCTAATTTCATGGCTGCAGTCACCATTTGCATTTATTTTGGAGCCCAAGAAAATAAAGTCTGCCACTGTTTCCATTGTTTTCCCATCTATTTGCCATGAAGTGATGGGACTGGATGCCATAATCTTTGTCTTTTGAATGTTGAGTTTTAAGCCAGCTTTTTCACTGTCCCATTTCACTTTCATCAAGTGGCTCTTTAGTTCCTCTTTGCTTTCTGCCATAAGGGTGTTTGAATCTGCATATCTGAGGCTATTGATATATCTCCTGGAAATCTTGATATCAGCTTGTGCTTCATCCAACCCAGTATTTTGCATAATGTACTCTGCATATAGGTTAAATAAGCAGAGTGACAATATACAGCCTTGATGTATTCCTTTCCCAATTTTGAACTAGTCTATTGTTCCATGTCTGGTTCTAACTGTTGTTTTTTGACCTGCATACAGATTTCTCAGGAGGCAGGTAAGGTTGTATGGAGCATCTTGCAGTATGAGAAAAAAAAAAAAGTGTTCAAATATTAAAGGATGAGACATTTCAAAGGACTCAGAAACTAACATGAAAGAGCTCTCAGTGGCGAGAACTGTAGCAATTTGAACAAAAAAGTAAGGAAGAAAATGCAATACTGGATTATAACAAACAGTATAACATCAATACACATGAGATCATACTATTATAAATAAATGATTGAATGAAGAAATAAATGGGAAGAGATAACTCCTTTCAAAAAATTCCAAATAATAAATGTAGATAGTCTCTCTTCTAGGAGGTAAACCTCAATGTTCCCACCCCCTTTAAGATGGGTTGGACATAAGCTGGAATACAGAAAGGAAAAATAGTAACTGCACAGTGGATAAACCTAGAAAACCCTATCTAAAACCAAATGATTATGTTTAACATCATCAGTGATGTCATATGGATACAATGCACTCTTGATATGATGTAGTAACAAGGGTACTCCATTCATTACAAAAGTTAAAAACCAAATCTAACCATGACAAAACATCCAACAAACTGATATTGAAAGAAATTTTACAAAATAACTGATCAGTTCTTATGAATTCCATGAAAACAAAAATTCCATAAAACTTAAAGTAAACTGAGAAACTGTCACAGACCAGAGGAGACTAAGATGACTTTATAACTAATTGCTGTGTAGTATCCTGTATTGGATACTGGAAAAGAAAAGGAATATTCATGGAAAAACTGATGAAATCCAAATACAGCCTCAAGTTTAGTTAATAGTAATGCACTAGTACATCATGAGAAACGCTGGGCTGGAAGAAGCACAAGTTGGAATCAAGATTTCTGGGAGAAATATCAATAACCTCAGATATGCAGATGACACCACCCTTATGGCAGAAAGTGAAAAGGAACTAAAAAGCCTCTTGATGAAAGTGAAAGAGGAGAGTGAAAAAGTTGGCTTAAAGCTCAACATTCAGAAAACAAAGATCATGGCTTCTGGTCCCATCACTTCATGGGAAATAGATGGGGAAACAGTGGAAACAGTGTCAGACTTTATTTTTCTGGGCTCCAAAATCACTGCAGATGGTGATTGCAGCCATGAAATTAAAAGACGCTACTCCTTGGAAGGAAAGTTATGACCAACCTAGATAGCATATTAAAAAGCAAAGACATTACTTTGCCAACAAAGGTCTGTTTAGTCAAGGCCTTGGTTTTTCCAGTGGTCATGTATGGATGTGAGAGTTGGACTGTGAAGAAAGCTGAGCACAGAAGAATTGATGCTTTTGAACTATGGTGTTGGAGAAGACTCTTGAGAGTCTCTTGGACTGCAAGGAGATCCAACCAGTCCATCTTAAAGTAGATCAGTCCTGGATGTTCATCGGAAGGACTGATGCTAAAGTTGAAACTCCAATACTATGGCCACCTCGTGCTAAGAGTTGACTCATTGGAAAAGAGTCTGATGCTGGGAGGAATTGGGGACAGGAGGAGAAGGGGACGACCGAGGATGAGATGGCTGGATGGTTTCACTGACTCAATGGACGTGAGTCTGAGTGAGCTCCGGGAGCTGGTGATGGACAGGGAGGCCTGGCGAGCTGCAATTCATGGGGTTGCAAAGAATTGGACACAACTGAGAGACTGAACTGAACTGAACCAAAGTTGGTGTAACCACTATGTAGAACAATATGGAGGTTTCTTAAAAAACTAAAAAAAAAAAAAGTTGCCACAATCCCACTCCTGGACCCGAATCTAAAGAAAACTATAATTTTTAAGATACATGCACTTCAATATTTATAGCAGTTATTTTTACAATGACCAAGACACAGAAGAAATTTAAGTATCCATTAACCGATGAATGAAAAAAAAAAGGATATATATGTAAAAAAATGGAATGTTCTTTGGTCATTAAAATAATATCATTTGCACAAGGATGGATGAACTTACAGACTATCATGCTAAGTAGAGTAAGTCAGATAGAAAAAGAAAAAAATATATGATATCACTTATTTGTGGAATCTAATAATATATATATATACAAATGAATTTATATACAAAACAGGAATAGACTCACAGTCATATATAACAAACTTACAGTTACCAAAGGAGAAGGGAGGGGAGAGGAGTAATTTAGCAGTTTGGGATTAAAACATACTCTCTTCTGTATATAAAAGAGATAAGCAACAAAGACCTACTGTATAGCACACTTGCACACACATATATATATACATATATATCTGTCTGAATAACTTTTCTGAACACCTGAAACTACCACAACAATAAAATCAGCTGCATTTCAATAAACAAAATAAAATAAATCAAATTTAATATGTCTATAATATAATAAGTATAATACATACATATGCAATAAATACATGTTTTCACTCAAGATTGAGTTTATCCCTAATATATCACATAGTGATATCACAAATAGTTTTCTTTTGCTTTCCAAATAGATGTGGTTAGTAACAGAATGCAACTTCTTTTCTTACAGTTACCTTGTATCTTGTGACATTGTTAAATGCACACGTTATTTTGTTAGTTATTTTGTAGATTCCATAGGATTTCCACTTCCTCCTTTCTAAGCTGTATGAATTGTATTTTAAAATCTGTGGGTTTTTAAATTTTTTCGCTCTGACTAGAATATTCAATAAAATCTTGAATTGTGAGAGTAGAAGCTATTGCTTTATTCTTCATTTTAGAAGAAAGATTTATTTATGATGCTGCAGAATTTTTTTGAATGATGTTTACTAAAGGTAAGTCCATTTCTATGAAAGACATTTATGGGTTTAATCATAAATAAAGATTGAACTATTCAGTTTCTAGGACACAAAACCCTGAGTGGTCATGAGTTATTACAAATTTTATGTCTTACTAAAGGCAATTTAATAAAATATTAAGAAATTTGACATTCTTATTCATTAATGTTATCGTCCCATACTTTTTTGACATCTATTTCACTGACAGATTTTGAATTTAGGGTAATTTTGTCTTCAAAAAATAGCTTGTAATTGCTTCATTTTTCCTTAATTTTCTGCAATAGTTCATATACGGTGCAGTATTTCTTTATCAAGTGTCTGAGAACTGACCAGTGAAGCCAACAAGGTCTGAAATTTTTATGTGAGAAATATTTTAAACAATTCAACTTTTTAACAGATGGGAGAGAAATGGTATGAACCTAACAGAAGCAGAAGATATTAAGAAGTGGCAAAGCTACACAGAAGAAATACACAAAAAAGATCTGAATGACCCAGATAAACATGATGGTGTGATCACTCACCTAGAGCCAGACATCCTGGAATGCAAAGTCAAATGGGTCTTAGAAAGCATCACTATAAACAAAGCTTGTAGAGGTAATGAAATTTCAAGTTCGCTATATCAAATCATAAAAGATGATGCTGTTAAAGTGCTGCACTCAATATGCCAACAAATTTGGAAACTTCGCCAGTGGCCACAGGACTGGAAATGCTCAGTTTTCATTCCAATCCCAAAGAAAGCCAATAATAAAGAATGTTCAAACTACAACACAATTACACTTATTTCATAAGCTGGCAAAGTAATGCTCAAAATTTTCCAAACTCGGCATCCAAATTCCAGATGTTCAAGCTGGATTTAGAAAAGGCAGTGGAACCAGAGATCAAATTGTCAACATCCGTTGGATCACCGAAAAAGCAAGAGAGTTCCAGAAAAATATCTACTTCTGCTTTAATGACTCCACCCAAGACTTTGATTGTGTGGAACACAGCAAACTGTGGAAAATTCTTCAAGAGATGGGAATATCAGACCACCTGACCTGCCTCCTGAGAAATTTGTATTCAGGTCAGGAAACAACAGTTAGAACCAGAAATGGAAAAACAGACTGGTTCCAATTTGGGAAAAGACTATGTCAAGTTTGTATACTGTCACCATGCTTACTTAACTTTTATGCAGAGTACATCATGCAAAATGCCAGGCTGGATGAAGCACAAGCTGGAATCAAGATTTCTGAGAGAAATATCAATTACCTCAGATATGCAGATGACACCACCCTTATGGCAGAAAGTGAAGAAGACATAAAGAGCCTTCTGTTGAAGTGAAAGAGGAGAGTGAAAAAGTTTGCTTAAAGCTCAACATTCAGAAAACTAAGATCATGGCATCCGGTCCCATCACTTCATGGCAAATAGATGGGGAAACAGTGGAAACGGTGACAGACTTTATTTTTGGGGGCTCCAAAATCACCGCAGATGGTGACTGCAGCCATGGAATTAAAAGATGTTTGCTCCTTGGAAGGAAAGTTATAACCAAGCTAGATTCATGTTGATGTATGGCAAAAACAATGCAATATTGTAAAGTAATTAGCTTCCACTTAAAATAAATACATTTATATTAAAAAAATAAAATAAAATAAAAAATTTAAAAAAAAAGCAGAGACATTTCTTTGCCAACAAAGGTCCTTGTAGTCAAGGCTATGGTTTTTCCAGTAGTCATGTATGGATGTGAGAGTTCTAGTATAAAGAAAGCTGAGTGCCAAAGAACCGATGTTTTTTTTGTTGTTGTTTTTTGTTTTTTTTTTTATTTTATTTTATTTTTAAACTTCACATAATTGTATTAGTTTTGCCAAATATCAAAATGAATCCACCACAGGTATACATGTGTTCCCCATCCTGAACCCTCCCCCTTCCTCCCTCCCCATACCATCCCTCTGGGTCATCCCAGTGCCCTAGCTCCAAGCATCCAGTATCGTGCATCGAACCTGGACTGGCATCTCGTTTCATACATGATATTTTACATGATGCTTTTTAACTGCAGTGTTGGAGAAGGCTCTTGAGAGTCCCTTGGACTGCAAGGAGATCCATCCTAAAGGAAATCAGCACTGAATATTCATTGGAGGGACTGATACTGCAGCTGAAACTCCAATACTTTGGTCACCTGATGCGAAGAGCTGACTCACTGCAAAAGACCCTGATGCTGGGAAAGATTGAAGATGGGTGGAGAAAGAGACCACAGAAGGTGAGATGGTTGGATGGCATCATTGACTCAATGCATGAACAAACACTGGGAGTTGGTGATGGAAGGGAGGCCTGGTGTGCTACAGTCCATGGGGTCCCAAAGAATCGGACATGACTGAGCGACTGAACTGAACTAAACTGACAGCATTTTCTTATCATTTTAATAAATATCAACTCATGAGTGATGTCTTCTTTATTTACTGAGATCGGAAAATTGTTTCTTCTCTTTATTCTTATACTTCAACTGCCTAGGGTTTGGTGTACTTTCCCTTTTTCTTTTCTGTTGATTCTTTCCCAGTGTTGCTCTTTCTTCTCACATAGAAGCCAAACATACTTCCCCTCCAAAGTTTTCCACAGTGCTCTATCATGTCTCATAAATACACAAATAAATTAATCATAAAATCTCATTCAGCAGCCATGCTAAATTTGTCACTGAAACTAAAGTCATCATACTCCTGTGCACTGTCATAAGAATATATATGTGAGTTTAAAGTAAATGAGTTAAAAATGTTAGTCTTTCTATTTTAAACTTTTTATTTTGATATAATCATAGATTTATACACATTATTAATAAATAATACAAAGAAACAGAGAGAGCCATTATGTTTTAGTCAATTTCCTTCAGTTATAACATTTTCCAAGATAATACTGCAACATTAAAAAACAGAAACTGATATTGATGCCATCACTTATTTTATTGATTTATCCAGTTTTAATCATATTTGTGTGTAAGTGACTTCAGTTCAGTTCAGTCGTTCAGTTATGTCTGACTTTTTGTAACCCCATGAACCACAGCACGCCAGGTGTCCCTGTCCATCACCAACTCCCAGAGTTTACCCAAACTTATGTCCATTGAGTCAGTGATGCCATCTAACTATCTCATCCTCTGTCATTCCCTTCTCCTCCTGCCTTCATTCTTTCCCAACATCAGGGTCTTTTCCAGTGAGTCAGCTCTTTGCATCAGGTGGCCAAAGTATTGGGATTCCAACTTCAAATTCAGTCCTTCCAATGAAAACCTGGGACTGATCTCCTTTAGAATGGACTGGTTGGATCTCCTTGCAGTCCAAGGGACTCTCAAGAGTCTTCTCCAACACCAGAGTTCAAAAGCATCAATTCTTCACTCAGCTTTCTTTATAGTCCAACTCTCACATCCAAACATGACTACTGGAAAAACAATAGCCTTGAATAGACGGACCTTTGTTGGCAAAGTAATGTCTCTGCTTTTTAATATGCTGTCTAGGTTAGTCATAACTCTCCTTCTAAGGAGCAAGCATCTTTTAATTTTATGGCTTCAATCACAATCTCCTGTGATTTTGGAGCCCCCAAAAGTAAAGTCAGCCACTGTTTCCACTCTTTTCCCATCTATTTGCCATGAAGTGATGGGATCAGATGCCATGATCTTAGTTTTCTGAATGTTGAGCTTTTAAGCCAACGTTTTCACTCTCCTCTTTCACTTTCATCAAGAGGCTTTTTAGTTCTTTTCTTTCTGCCATGAGGGCGGTGTCATCTGAATATCTGAGGATATTGACATTTCTCCCGACGGTCTTGATTCCAGCTTGTGCTTCTTCCAACCCGGCGTTTCTTGTGATGTACTCTGCATATAAGTTAAATAAGCAGGGTGACTATATACAGCCTTGACATACCCCTTGTCCTATTTGGAACCAGTCTGTTGTTACATGTCCAGTTCTAACTGTTGCTTCTTGAACTGCATACAGGTTTCCCAGGAGGCAGGTGAGGTGTTTGGTATTCCCATCTCTTTTAGAATTTTATACTGTTCATTGTGATCCACACAGTCAAAAGCATTGGCATAGTCAATAAAGCAATAAAGATGTTTTTAATAAAGATGTCAGTAAAGATGTTTTTTTGGAACTCTCTTACTTTTTCAATCATCCAGTGAATGTTGGCAATTTGATCTCTGATTCCTTTGCCTTTTCTAAAACTAGCTGGAACATCTCGAAGTTCACAGTTCATGTATTGCTGAAGCCTGGCTTGGAGTATTTTGAGCATTACTTTACTATCATGTGAGATGAGTGCAATTGTGTGGTAGTTTTAGCATTCTTTGGAATTACCTTTCTTTGGGATTGGAGTGAAAACTGAACTTTTCCAGTCTTATGGCCACTTTTGAGTTTTCCAAATTTGCTGGCATAGTCAGTGCAGCACTTTCACAGCATCATCTTTTAGGATTTGAAATAGCTCAACTGGAATCCCATCACCTCCACTAGCTTTGTTCTTAGTGATGCTTCCTAAGGCCCACTTTTCTTCATATTCCAGGATGTCTGGCTCTAGGTGAGTGATCACACCATCATGATTATCTGGGTCATGTGAATGTGTAGTTCTATGCAGTTTTATCACATTTAGATTGGGTTATGCTCTATTAAAGCCAAGATTCAGAAGTTACTTCACCATGAGGATTCTTCATTGTGCTCTTTGACTATATATATACATACATATATATATATATAATTCCTTTCTAAAAATTGTATTCCATATTTATCAAAAAATTATTAATATTACAATTTCCAATATTAATAATTTTTGATAAATATGGAATACAATTTTTAGAAAGGAATATAGCATGTGGTTGAGCAATAATTAAGGGTACTTTATTAGTTACTTATAAAGGAAATATGAAGGTATTTATATTTTTAAGGCACTTAAATATGAAATGTAAATACCTTAAATATGAAGTGAATATTCACACTTTTAAAGTTTACAATTATTCTTACATCAATGAAAAATTTTAGTTAAAGCTGATATAAATTCTACAGAGCTTTTATGTTCTCCTTTGCATATTAAATATGTCAAAACGTGTTCTATAATTAATTTGACAAAAGCAAATAAGTGATATAAATCAAAGAAATATCACATTTCCATTATCACTACTAGATATCAAGATTATTATAAACCTTTAGTAATTAAAATAATAAATATATTGTGAAGAACTTATAAAAATCAAAAGAACAGAAGAGAGATTTCAGAGTGATAGCTGAGTGTATATATGTCAATGATATATGATGATGGCTTGTAGATATGTGGATGACTTTCTTTAACTGGTAATTTACATAGGAAATATTAAATTGTACTTCTACCATTAGTCATGCACTAAAATTATTACCAAACATATTTTTTAAAATGTGAAACAAAATTTTAAATATTTTGGACAATACACTTTATAGCTGTGTAGGAACACTTTTTAAAATAATTTATTAAAGAGAAAATTCTTACAGAAATGATTAATAGATTTGATTTCAAGAACTTAAAGTACTTCTTCTTCAAGACAGTACCAAGGAGAATCAAAGAGATTTTGATTGTCATAATATATTCACCATGCATAAATCCTGGTGCATGAAACTATTGGAATTGGTATTATTTATTGAGCTTTTGACTACATAAATGTTTATTATGCAATTGTTTCTCAGTTTTGTATCACACATATTTCACAAATATATCTTACATATTAAAGCATTATATTGGCTCTTGGCTTATCAATTTTCATTCCAATTTTTCTAAATGTTTTATTATAACTATTAACAATTTTTACATCTATTAAGAAGTTTGTCAGATTTTCTAATTGACTTAAAACTGTGAAATATTATTCAACACATTTTGTAATTTTATAACTTCTTCAGATATCTGAAATATTTTATTTACTTAATGGTGAGAAATTATTTTTCAATGCACAATTGAATATAGTTTTCTATTTAATTATATTTTATATAATAAGCACTATTGAACAAAACTTTTTCTACATATGATATTTTCTAGCCTCATAGAAATTCTACATATATGAAATATATTCAGGAACTTTTCCATTTTTATATTAATTTGAAAACAATATAGTATGAAAAATCTATGAACCCTGAAAACTGAAATAATACACTACTCTCTCATTATTCTTTTCTCTTCTTAAACTCAATTTGGAAATAAATATTTTCTTTCCAGGCATATATTTCATCCTAATACAATTTATGAGTGACATATATGAAAAAGCTTTTTCTGATGCTTGAAAGAAGACATATTCTTTATGTTTACACTAAAAATTCAGCAAGTTCGGTCACTCAGTCATGTCCAACTCTTTCAAGCCCATGGACTGCAGCATGCCAGGCTTCGATGTCCATCACCAACTCCCAGAGCCTACTCGAACTCATGTCCATCCTGTCGGTGATGCCATCCTAACATCTCATCCTCTGTCGTCCCCTTTTTTTACCACCTTCAATCTTTCCCAGCATCAGGGTTTTTCCAGTGAGTCAGTTCTTCGCATCAGGTGGCCAAAGTATTGGAGTTTCAGCTTCAACATCAATCCTTCCAATGAATATTCTGGACTGATTTCCTTTAGGATGGACTAGTTGGATCTCCTTGCAGTCCAAGGGACTCACAAGAGTCTTCTCCAACACCACAGTTCAAAAACATCAATTCTTCAGTTCTCTGCTTACTTTATTGTCCAACTGTCACATCCATACATGACTACAGGAAAAACCATAGCGTTGACTACACAGACCTTTGTTGGCAAAGTAACGTCTCTGATTTTACTATGTTGTCCAGGTTGGTCATAACTTTCCTTCCAAGGAGTAAGTGTCTTTTAATTTCATGGCTGCAGTCACCATCTGCACTGATTTTGGAGCCCCCCAAAATAAAGTCTGACACTGTTTCCACTATTTCCCCATCTATTTGCCATGAACTGATGGGACCAGATGCAATGATCTTAGTTTTCTGAATGTTGAGCTTCAAGCCAACTTTTCCACTCTCCTCTTTCACTTTCATCAAGAGGCTCTTTAGTTCTTCTTCACTTTCTGCCATGAGGGTGGTGTCTTCTGCATATCTGAGGTTATTGATATTTCTCCTGGCAATCTTTATTCCAGCTTGTGCTTCACCCAGCCTAGTGTTTCTCATGATGCACTCTGCATATAAGTTAAATAAGCCAGGTGACAATATACAGCCTTGACATACTCCTTTCCTTTTTTGGAACCAGTCTGTTGTTCCATGTCCAGTTCTAACTGTTCCTTCCTGACCTGCATACAGATTTCTCAGGATGCTGGTCAGGTTTTCTGGTATTCCCATCTCTCTAAGAATTTGCCACAGTTTGTTGTGATCCACACAGTCAAAAGCTTTGGCATAGTCAATAAAGCAAAGTAAATGTAAAAATTCAATAAGTAAATACTACTTAAAGTATATGGCTTCCCTAGTAGCTCAGCTGGTAAAGAATCCACCTGCAATACAGGAGACACTGGTTAGATTCTTAGTTTGGGATGATCTGCTGGAGAAGGGATAAGTTACCCAGTCCAGTACTTAAAGTATTAAACAAGACTAATTTATCTATAAATATCTCAAAACATCTATATGAAATGGTATATTTTCTCTGTAATCTGTCAAAGTTGATTAATATCATATTAAATTTTTCAGGACTCTCTTTTCTTAGTTTACAGTTTATTTGTATAGTTTATTATGATACAAGACACCTAAATAAAATACATAATATTTATGTAATTGACTTATTTCTCAATATAAATTGACCACCTATTTCTCTCTGGTGATTATAACCACATATTCCTGTATTGCTATAACATTATTTCTTTATGTTTGTGCATTTGCCTAATAAAACTTTGTCAACATAATTAAATTTGACCTTTATTTTTATGATGTGTTCCCTTTATAAGTGCACACCGATAAATTTTTAACCCAAGCTGACAGTTGTTGATTTAATAGGGTTATCATTACATTAATTAGAGATATTCTCCTGGCTTATATGTTTCAAATTCTGACGTATTACTTCATACACTCTGTTTTGTTTTGTCACTTTTGTTATATGTAATACAATTAGGAAAGTATTTCATTTCACATATTGACCCCAGTAGTTTTCTCATGGCTTCATGGAAGGCTATTTTGAGGAGGGTTCTTAAACAAAGAATGAATTAGTACCTGAGTTATTCACACCAGGCAAGAGATACAAACTCTTTTAACTTGACGATGAGGGTAGGGAAATCTAAAGTGGATGCTGGAGAAAAAAGACTGTCAATATTAGTTAAGCCTGTATCTTCCAGAAAATATGGTATTATAGTTTGGTTTGATTATCTTAAATATTTCCTCAGAATTCTAGCAGAGCACTCCATTAAGCATTGGAATTGCTCTGCCATTCTTTTTTTAGAGGTAACATTTTTATTGAAATATAACTAATGCACAATACTGTGTTAGTTTCAGCTGTGCTACACAATGATTTTACATTTGCATACACTATGAAAGGATCACTACAGTAAGTGTAGTAACCATCTGTCCCCAAGGTTATTGCAATGTTGTTGACCACAAACCTTATGCTATATACTACTTCCTCATGACTTATTTATTATATGACTGGAAGATTTTACCTCTCAAATCATTTCACCTATTTAACCCATCCCTCAACACCCTCCCTTCTGACACTCACCAGTTTATACCCTATATGAGTTTTTTTCTGTTTTGTATTTTAGGTTCCACATAGCCTAGAAATGATTTGACACACAAGTGATCAATTAATCTACAATTAAATAGGCAAGCATATACAATGGGGGAAGAAAACCTCTTTAATAAATAGTTTTGGGAAAACTGGACCACTACATGTAAAATAGTGAGACTAAACTAACTTTTCACAAAATATATAAAAAAATACAAAACTAATAAATACGTAAATGTTAGGCTTAGAACCATAGAATTCTGAAGAAAATATAAGCTATATATTCTGACACTATTAGCAATATTTATTGGATATGCATACTTAGGCAAAGGAAATAAAACAAAGCTAAACAAATGGGACTACATCTAACTAAAAACTTGCACATGTAAGGAAGCTATCAGCAAAACAGAAAGACAGCCTACTGAATGGAAGATGATATTTGCAAATAAATATGCAAAGGAAATGAATAGACATTTTTCCAAAGAAGACATTCAAATTGACCTCATGAATATATGCTCAATGACACAATCATTAGGAAAATTCAAGTTAAAACCACAATAAGATAGACCTTGTTCCAGTCAGAATACGCATGCATGCTAAGTTGCTTCAGTTGTGTCTGACTATTTTTGACCCTATGGGCCTAGACAGCATATTAAAAAGCAGAGACATTACTTTGCCGACAAAGGTCCATCTAGTCAAAGCTATGTTTTTTCCAGTAGTCTTGTATGGATGTGAGAGTTCTACTATAAAGAAAGCTGAGCACTGAAAAATTGATGCTTTTGAACTGTGGTGTTGGACAAGACACTGGAGAGTCCCTTGAACTGCAAGGAGATCCAACCAGTCCAAACTGAAGGAAATCAGTCCTGAATATTCATTTGAAGAACTGATGCTAAAGCTGAAACACAAATACTTTGGCCACCTGATGCGAAGAACTGATTCATTAGAGAAGACCTTGATGCTGGAAAAGATTGAAGGTGGGAGGAAAAGGGGATGACAGAGGATAAGATGGTTGGATGGCATCACCCACTTGATGGACATGAGTTTGAGCAAACTCTGGGAGTTGATGATTGAAAGGAAGTCTGACGTGCTGCAGTCCATGGGGTTGCAAAGAGTTGGACACGACTGAGCATCTGAACTGAACTGAACTGGATCTTAGTCCACTGGGCCCATCTATCTATGGGATTCTCCAGGCAAGAATACTGGAGTGTGTTGCCATGGAAATCCCTCCTCCAGGGGATCTTCCTGAACCAGGAATCAAACTCATGTCTCTTAAGTCTCCTGCCTTGGCAGGAGGATTCTGTACCACTAGTGCCACCTAGGAAGCCCCCAGTCAGAATAGCTACCACCAAAAACACAACAAATAACAAGTGTTGGGGAGGATGTGGAGAAACGGTAACCCTCATGCACTGTTGATGGGGTTGTAAATTGGTTCAGCAAGTATGGAAAATGGTATGGAGATTCCTTAAAAAAATTAAATATAGAACTGCCATTTTTGTTGTTCAGTCACTAAGTAATGTCTGACTCTTTGAGACCTCATGGACTGGAGCATGGTAGGCTTCCCTGTCCTCTGTCTCCCAGAGTTTGTTCAAACTCATGTCCATATGAACCAGCAATTTCACTTCTGAGTATTCACCCAAAGAAAACAATAACACTAATTTAAAAATATATGCACTCTAATATTTATATCAGCATTATTTACAGGTGCCAAGGTATGGAAGCACCTCCCTTCTTGAGAAAAAAAATGATGGCAGCCTGTTCTCAGAGAAGGTTCACATATAGCCAAAAGGCACTCATGGATCTGAGCACTGCATGGGTTGTTTATGACCTTCCCAAAATTTGGTCAGCTCCACTCTGTTGCTGGCCTTGGCTACTTGCTGTGTTTCTTGGATGGTGGTCATTTTCAGTTTAAATCCTTCTCACTATTGCCATTGCCCTTTATCTAAAGCCACTGCCTCCTTCATAAGAGAAAGACCAATATAATTCTCAGCTAAAATTAGTGGGATATTATACAAAATGCAGCAACCAGTTCTGACCCAATGCAGCTGATAGAGACTACAGAGTTACAGCAGTACTGGAAAACACATTTTCCTAAATCAGAGGGACTCTGGCTGCCCAGAAGGGCTGAAAACACAAACCTGATATGGTGAAGTTAAAGTGCTGGGTGGGTACACATTTAACATTGAGAGACAGAATAAGAAAGAGCCAGCAGATTATTAGCTCATTCTTCTGGCCCAGATGGATGTGCTGACCTCTCACCATGGATGACAAATGTGACCAAGAAAACAGCAAACTTTCTTATGAGGCCAGGATAAATTTAGCTTGGCAGCTCTTTTCATTTGCTTTCTCTCCTAGCCTATGGTACATCATTTTTGAATCACTCTTGCTTCATTGGATTGTAACCAACAAACATGAAGCATGTAAGCTTTGCCTTGAGATAGTTTTTAGGGAACCTATAGGAAAAGACAATTTTCATTATATTATCAGTTCAATTCAGTCACTCAGTCGTGTCTGACTCTTTGCCACCCCAAGAAACAAAGCACACCAGGCCTCCCTGTCCATTACCAACTCCTGGAGTTTACCCAAATTCATGTCCATTGAGTCAGTGATGCCATCTAACCATCTCATCCTCTGTTTTTTTCCTTTTCCCTTCTCCTATTGCCTTCATTCTTTCCCAGCACCAGGGTCTTTTCAAATGAGTCAGCACTTCACATCAGGTGGCCAAAGTATTGGAGTTTCAGCTTCAAAATCAGTCCTTCCAATGAATACCCAGGACTGATCTTCTTTAGGATGGACTGGTTGGATCTCCTTGTAGTACAAGGGAATCTCAAGAGTCTTCTCCAACACCACAGTTCAAAAGCAGCAATTCTTCAGCACTCAGCTTTCTTTATAGTCCAACTCTCACATCCATACATGACCACTGGAAAAAATCATAGCCTTGACTAGACAGACCTTTGTTGGCAAAATAATGTCTCTTCTTTTCAATATGCTGTCTAGGTTGGTCATAACTTTCCTTCCAAGGAGTCTTTTAATTCCATGGCTTCAATCACCATCTGTGGTGATTTTGGAGCCCAAAAAAATAAAGTCAGCCACGGTTTCCCATCTTTCCCCATCTATTTTCTATTTGTCATGAAGTGATGGGACCAGATTAGTTTTCTGAATGTTGAGCTTTAAGCCAACATTTCCACTCTCCTCTTTCACTTTCATCAAGAGGCTCTTGAGTTCTTCTTTTCTTTCTGCCATGAGGGTGGTGTCATCTGCATATCTGAGGTTATTGATATTTCTCCTGACAACCTTTATTCCAGCTTGTGCCTCATCCAGCCCAGTGTTTCTTATGATGTACTCTGCATATAAGTTAAATAAGCAGGGTGACAATATACAGCCTTGACGTACTCCTTTTCCTATTTGGAACCAGTCTGTTGTTCCATGTCCAGTTCTAACTGTTGCTTTCTGATCTGCATTCAGGTTTCTCAAGAGGTAGGTCAGGTGGTCTGGTATTCCCATCTCTTTCAGAATTTTCCACAGTTTATTGTGATCCACAGAGTCAAAGGCTTTGGCATAGTCAATAAAGCAGAAATAGATGTTTTTCTGGAACTCTCTGGCTTTTTCCATGATCCAGCAGATGTTTGGCAATTTGATCTCTGGTTCCCCTGCCTTTTCTAAGACCAGCTTGAATATCAAGAAGTTCACAGTTCAAGTATTGCTGAAGCCTGCCTTGGAGAATTTTGAGCATTACTTTACTAGCAAGTGAGATGAGTGCAGTTGTGTGGTAGTTTGAGCATTCTTTGGCATTGTCTTTCTTTGGGATTGGAATGAAAACTGACCTTGCCCAGTCTTGTGGCCACTGCTGAGTTTTCCAAATTCGCTGGCATATTAAGTGCAGCACTTTCACAACAACATCTTTCAGGATTTGAAAGAGTTCAACTGGAATTCCATCACCTCCATTAGCTTTGTTCGTAGTGATACTACCTAAGGCCCACTTGACTTCACATTCCAGGATATCTGGCTCTAGGTGAGTGATCACTCCATCGTGATTATCTGGGTCATGAAGATCTTTTTTGTATAGTTTTTCTGTGTATTCTTGCCACCTCTTCTTGATATCTTCTGCTTCTGTTAGGTACATATCATTTCTGTCCTTTATTTAGCCCATCTTTGCATGAAATGTTCCCTTGGTATCTCTAATTTTCTTGAATAGATATCTAGTCCTTCTTATTCTATTGTTTTCCTCCATTTCTTTGCATTGATCACTGAAGAAGGCTTTCTTATCTGTGCTTGCTATTCTTTGGAACTTTGCATTAAAATGGGTATATCTTTCCTTTTCTCCTTTGCTTTTCAGTACTCTCCTTTTCAAAGCTGTTTGTAAGGCGTCCTCAGACAGCCATTTTGCTTTTTTGCATTTCTTTTTCTTGGGGATGTTCGTGATTCCTGTCTCCTGTACAATGTCACCAACCTCCATCCCTGGTTCATCAGCATTCTATCAGATGTAGTCCCTTAAATCTATTTTGCACTTCCGCTGTATAGTCGTAAGGGATTTGATTTAGGTCATACCTGAATGTTCTAATGATTTTCCCCACTTTCTTCTATTTAAGTCTGCATTTGGCAGTAAGGAGTTCGTGATCTGAGCCACAAAGTCAGCTCATGGTCTTGTTTTTGCTGACTGTATAGAGCTTCTCCATCTTTGAATGCAAAGAATATAATCAATCTGATTTCGGTATTGACCATCTGGTGATTTCCATGTGTAGAGTTTTCCCTTGTGTTGTTGGGAGAGGGTGTTTGCTATGATCAGTGCATTCTCTTGGCACTGAGAACTCTATTAGCCTTTGCCCTGCTTCATTCTGTATTCCAAGGCCAAATTTGCCTGTTACTCCAGGTATTTCTTGACTTCCTACTTTTGCATTCCAGTCCCCTGTAATGAAAAGGACATCTATTTGGGGTGTTAGTTCTAAAAGGTCTTGTAGGTCTTCATAGAACCGTTCAACTTCAGCTTCTTCAGTGTTACTGGTCAGGGCATAGACTTGGATTACTGTAAATGGTTTGTCTTGGGAAACAGAGATCATTCTGTCGTTTCTGAGACTGCATCCAAGTACTGCATTTCAGACTCTTTTGTTGACTAAGATGGCTACTCCATTTCTTCTAAGGGATTCTTGCCTGCAGTAGTATATATAATGGTCATCTGAGTTAAATTCACCCATTCCAGTCCATTGTAATTTGCTGATTCCTAGAATGTCAACATTCCCTCTTGCCATCTCGTTTGACCACTTCCAATTTGCCTTGATTCATGGACCTAACATTCCGGGTTCCTATGCAATAATGCTTTTTAGAGCATCAGACCTTACTTTATCATAGTCACATCCGCAAATGGGTATTGTTTTTGCTTTGGCTCCATCCCTTCATTCTTTCTGGAGTTACTTCTCCACTGATGTCCAGTAGCATATTGGGCACCTACCGACCTGGGGAGTTCATCTTTCAGTACCTTATCTTTTTGCCCTTTCATACTGTTCATGGGGTTCTCAAGGCAAGAATACTGAAATGGTTTGCCATTCCCTTCTCCAGTGGACCACATTATGTCAGACCTCTCCACCATGGCCCATCCGTCTTGGGTGGTCCCACATGGCATGGCTTAGTTTCATTGAGTTACACAAGTTGTAGTCCATGTGATCAGATTGGCTAGTTGTCTGTGATTGTGGTTTCAGTCTGTCTGCCCTCTGATGCCCTCTCTCAGCGCCTACTGTCTTATTTGGGTTTCTCTTACCTTGGACGTGGGGTATATCTTCACTGCTGCTCCAGAAAAGTGCAGCTGCTGCTCCTTACCTTGGACGTGGGGTAGTTCCTCTCAGCCCTTATACATTATAAGCCACATAGTTGACAAAACTTAGTATTTCCTCCTGTTAATGATAAAAATATAGGTAATATTGTGTTCTTCTGAATGCTGCTTTTTAGGTTTTGCTTCAAATCTCATATTTTTAAATCAAAGGTATTGGTTTTTATCCATTATTAAATTTCTTGTTTAAATGGCTTTCTTATTGAAAAGTATTTGTCATCACTATTCATTTTCTAATTTAAGATATGACATATATATATTTTTTTAATTCTGAATTTCCTATACTGGTACATTCTTCAGGTGAAAATTTTTTCTAAAATTTTGAACAGAAACTAAACCAAATGTATTTCCATGGCACATTATTCTGAGCCAATTAATATCTTAGAATATACTGAAAGTGGCTATATACCTATTTTTAAGTTCAAATATTTTCATCTTAATTTCTACAGATATCTGTTTTCTGATGTGCTTCAGTTGCATTTTCCTTAGTGCAATTTAATTAAATTGTACACGTTTTTACATATTTTCTAATTTTTCTCAAAGGATCTATTCTATCATCAATGAGTTTCACCACTATTGCAGTTTCTCTTTTATTTCTAAGTTTTTAAATTTTGAAATTGTTGCCCCACTATGGTGATTCATAAAAAGTACAATATTATATCACTGAGACTATTAGAAGCTAAATAAAATAATATATTTGAAGGACTTAGCACAACCAGAGCACACAATAAGCACTCAATACTTTTTATATATTATTATTTATTTTATTTTTACTGTTATCATTTGTACTAGGCTATAAAATGTTTCCACAAAATAACAAGCACTAATCTCCAGAATCTGCAAGAATCTTTTGCCATACATATATGGTAAATGACATTATTAAAAACATTTGAGAGGGAATAATCTTGGATTACCTGGGTGGGTCCAAGATGCAATTGCATCTGTCCTCATAAGAGGGAAGCAGAGGGAATTTCACACAGATAGATGAGAGCAAGATGCAGGCAGTAGAGAAATAGCAAAGGTGACAATTAGGCAGAGATTAGAGAGATGCAATCACAAATTAAGGAACGATGGCAACTACATAATGCTGCAAGAGGCAAGAGACAAATTTTCCTCTGGAGCTTCCAGAAGTATCAAAGTCTTACAAAATTTTTATTTTGGCTAACTGATACTGTTTTCAGACTTCTGGCCTCGAAAAGATGAGTGAGTAAGTTTCTGTTGTTTTATGCCATGAATTTTGTAGGAATTTGTTATTTCAGTCATAGGATATTAATACACTATTACAACTATTATTATTTCAGGTTACATAAAATACTCTGTTTAAAATGTCTCTTGAACACAGAAATGTTAAAATATAAAAATGAATACCCTATTTATAATTCAGCATGATAATCATTTTTAAGAGAGGAGGTTCTCTTTTCTTGTTTTAACTAAAAGGAATTAAATTACAGTGATATTATTTAGTTTTGTTTTATGTGTGGGGAATAAAAGAAGACTAAGCATATTGATTTTTCAAGCCATATTAAGCAGTAGTGATAGAAATTGAAATATCCCAAATCCATTAAGGTAATCTTTCCTGAATAACTTAGATACATCTTAAAATTGACACAGCAGCAAGAAAACCATTATAAAGTGATACAAGTCAGCACATGTATAAAACAAATGTACTATTTTAAGCAAAAATTGTGAAATGAGAAAATAGAAAAAAAAAGTTGCTATATTTTTGTGACTAGAGTTTTGATATCTCTTTTATTCTCACTTAACTACATTGTATTTTATGTTTATTTTAGCATCAAGATAAAAACCATAAAACAATTTCCAGGAAATATGCAGCATCTACATACTGTTTTGCTGAATGTTTGATTTCTCCTGAATGGTGGCTCAGCTAAATATTCATTTCTAGGGAAATGGTGTCTTCCTCTGAAATTAAACAATTGCAGAAAGATAGGTATTCAGCCTGAATTTTATTATTTTATATAAGCTACACTTGCTTTAAAAAAAAAAAAAATCCTCTTTTTGGGTTGATTATTGCATGTATAGACTAATGGTTGAAAATGTTAAAAAAAATACTCTGTGTATCACATGAATATAGAAACACTGTAGGTCATATTCTACGATGGATTGTATTGGACAACTAAGGCAAAATTTTAGGTAAAATCTGATACATTTTGTCCTATAGCCATTTGGCCACAACTTAACACAATGACTAAGTGTATGGATTCTGGAACTAGCTTCTTTCCAGTTTTATTACACTTCTGCCACTTATTAATTGCAATTTGATTTTCTGAATACTTATTGGGATGCGCAGGCGCAGGAGGGCCAAGAGGAGCTACTCCACGTGCAAGGTCAGGAGGGGCGGCAGTGAGGAGATACTGCTCATGCAAGGTAAGGAGCAGTGGCTTTGCTGGAGGAGCCGTGAAGAGATACCCCACGTCCAAGGTAAGAGAAACCCAAGTAAGACAGTAGGTGTTGCAAGAGGGCATCAAAGGGTAGACACACTGAAACCATAATCACAGAAAGCTAGTCAAGCTAATCACACTAGGACCACAGCCTTGTCTAACTCAATGAAACTAAGCCATGTCCTGTGGGGCCACCCAAGACAGGCGGGCATGGTGGAGAGGTCTGACAGAATGTGGTCCACTGGAGAAGGGAATGGCAAACCACTTTAGTATTCTTGCCTTGAGAATCCCATGAACAGTATGAAAAGGTAAAAAGATAGGACACTGAAGGAGGAATTCCCCAGTTTGGTAGGTGCACAATATGCTACTGAACATCAGTGGAGAAATAACTCCAGAAAGAATGAAGGGATGGAGCCAAAGCTAAAACAATACCCAGCTGTGGATGTAACTGGTGATAGAGGCAAGGTCCAATGCTGTAAAGAACAACATTGCATAGGAACCTGGAATGTTAGGTCCATCAGATCAGATCAGATCAGTCGCTCAGTCGTGTCCGACTCTTTGCGACGCCATGAATCGCAGCACGCCAGGCCTCCCTGTCCATCACCAACTCCCGGAGTTCACTGAGACTCATGTCCATCGAGTCAGTGATGCCATCCAGCCATCTCATCCTCTGTTGTCCCCTTCTCCCCTTGCCCCCAATTCCTCCCAGCATCAGAGTCTTTTCCAATGAGTCAACTCTTCGCATGAGGTGGCCAAAGTACTGGAGTTTCAGCTTTAGCATCATTCCTTCCAAAGAACACCCAGGGCTGATCTCCTTTAGAATGGACTGGTTGGATCTCCTTGCAGTCCAAGGGACTTTCAAGAGTCTTCTCCAACACCACAGTTCAAAAGCATCAATTCTTCAGCGCTCAGCCTTCTTCACAGTCCAACTCTCACATCCATACATGATCACAGGAAAAACCATAGCCTTGACTAGATGAACCTTTGTTGGCAAAGTAATGTCTCTGCTTTTGAATATGCTATCTAGATTGGTCATAACTGTCCTTCCAAGGAGTAAGTGTCTTTTAATTTCATGGCTGCAGTCACCATCTGCAGTGATTTTGGAGCCCAGAAAAATAAAGTCTGACACTGTTTCCACTGTTTCCCCATCTATTTCCCATGAAGTGATGGGACCGGATGCCATGATCTTCGTTTTCTGAATGTTGAGATTTAAGCCAACTTTTTCACTCTCCACTTTCACCTTCATCAAGAGGCTTTTGAGTTCCTCTTCACTTTCTGCCATAAGGGTCGTGTCATCTGCATATCTGAGGTTATTGATATTTCTCCTGGCAATCTTGATTCCAGCTTGTGGTTCTTCCAGTCCAGCATTTCTCATGATGTACCCTGTATATAAGTTAAATAAACAGGATGACAATACACAGCCTTGACGTGCTCCTTTTCCTATTGGGAACCAGTCTGTTGTTCCCTGTCCAGTTCTAACTGTTGCTTCCTGACCTGCATACATATTTCTGCATACAGAAATCTGCATACAGAGGCAAATCAGGTGGTCTGATATTCCCATCTCTTTCAGAATTTTCCACAATTTATTGTGATCCACACAGTCAAAAGCTTTGGCATAGTCAATAAAGCAGAAATAGATGTTTTTCTGGAAGTCTCTTGCTTTTTCCATGATCCAGCGGATGTTGGCAATTTGATCTTTGGTTCTTCTGCCTTTTCTAAAACCAGCTTGAACATCTGGAAGTTCACGGTTCACATATTGCTGAAGCCTGGCTTGGAGAATTTTAAGCATTACTTTACTAGTGTGTGAGATGAGTGCAATTGTGTGGTAGTTTGAGCATTCTTTGGCATTTCCTTTCTTTGGGATTGGAATGAAAACTGACCCTTTCCAGTCCTGTGGCCACTGCTGAGTTTTCCAAATTTGCTGACATATTGAGTGCAGCACTTTCACAGCATCATCTTTCAGGATTTGGAATAGCTCAACTGGAATTCTATCACCTCCACTAGCTTTGTTCATAGTGATGCTTTCTAAGGTCCACTTGACTTCACATTCCAGGATGTCTGTCTGTAGGTCAGTGATCACACCATCGTGGTTATCTGGGTCGTGAAGATCTTTTTTGTACAGTTCTTCTGTGTATTCTTGTCGTCTCTTCTTAATATCTTCTGCTTCTGTTAGGTCCATACCATTTCTGTCCTTTATCGAGCCCATCTTTGCATGAAATATTCCTTTGGTATCTCTGATTTTCTTGAAGAGATCTCTAGTCTTTCCCATTCTCTTGTTTTCCTCTATTTCTTTGCAGTGATCGCTGGAGAAGCCTTTCTTATCTCTTTTTGCTATTCTTTGAACTCTGCATTCAGATGCTTATATCTTTCCTTTTCTCCTTTGCTTTTCACTTCTCTTCTTTTCACAGCTATTTGTAAGGCCTCCCCAGACAGCCATTTTCCTTTTTTGCATTTCTTTTCCATGGGTATGGTCTTGATCACTGTCTCCTGTACGATGTCACATGAATCAAGGCAAATTGGAAGTGGTCAAACAGGAGATGGCAAGAGTGAACATCGACATTCTAGGAATCAGTGAACTAAAATGGACTGGAGAAATGTCTATTTAGATCTTTGGCCCATTTTTTGATGAGTCATTATTTTTCTGGAATTGAACTGCAGGAGTTGCTTGTATATTTTTGAGATTAGTTGTTTGTCAGTTGCTTCATTTGCTATTATTTTCTCCCATTCTGAAGGCTGTCTTTTCACCTTGCTTATAGTTTCCTTTGTTGTGCAGAAGCTTTTAATTTTAATTAGGTCCCATTTGTTTATTTTTGCTTTTATTTCTAATATTCTGGGAGATGGTTCATAGAGGATCCTGCTGTGACTTATGTCAGAGAGTGTTTTGCCTATGTTCTTCTCTAGCACTTTTATAGTTTCTGGTCTTATGTTTAGATCTTTAATCCACTTTGAGTTTATTTTTGTATATGGTGTTTGAAAGTGTTCTAGTTTCATTCTTTTACAAGTGGTTGACCAGTTTTCCCAGCACCACTTGCTAAAGAGATTGTCTTTTCTCCATTATATATTCTTGCCTCCTTTATCAAAGATAAGGTGTCCATAGGTGCGTGGATTGATCTCTGGGCTTTCTATTTCGTTCCATTGATCTATATTTCTGTCTTTGTGCCAGTATCATACTGTCTTGATGACTGTGGCTTTGTAGTAGAGCCTAAAGTCAGGCAGATTGATTCCTCTAGTTCAATTCTTCTTTCTCAAGACTGCTTTGGCTATGCGAGGTTTTTTGTATTTCCATACAAATTGTGAAATTATTTGTTCTAGCTCTGTGAAAAATACTGTTGCTAGCTTGATAGGGATTGCATTGAATCTATAGATTGCTTTGGGTAGTATACTCATTTTCACTATATTGATTCTTCTGATCCATGAACATGGTGTATTTTTCCATCTATTAATGTGCTCTTTGATTTCTCCAAAGAAGACGTACAGATGGATAACAAACACATGAAAAGATGTTCAACATCACTCATTATCAGAGAAATGCAAATCAAAACCACAATGAGGTACCATTTCACGCCAGTCAGAATGGCTGCAATCCAACAGGCTACAACCAATAAATGCTGGAGAGGGTGTGGAGAAAAGGGAACCCTCTTCCACTGTTGGTGGGAATGCAAATGAGTACAGCCACTATGGAGAACAGTGTGGAGATTTCTTAAAAAATTGGAAATAGAGCTGCCTTATGACACAGCAATCCCACTGCTGGGCATACACACTGAGGAAACCAGAACTGAAAGATACACGTGTACCCCACTGTTCATCACAGCACTGTTTGTAATAGCCAGTACATGGAAGCAACCTAGATGTCCATCAGCAGATGAATGGATAGGAAAGCTGTGGTACATATACACAATGGAGTATTACTCAGCCATTAAAAAGAATACATTTGAATCAGTTCTAATGAGGTGGATGAAACTGAAGCCTATTATACAGAGTGAAGTAAGCCAGAAAGAAAAACACCAATAGAGTATACCAACACATATATATGGAATTTAGAAAGATGGTAACAATAACCTTGTATGCGAGACAGCAGAAGAGACACAGATGTATAGTACAGTCTTTTGGACTCTGTCAGAGAGGGAGAAGGTGGGAAGATTTGGGAGAATGGCATTGAAACATGTATAATATCATATAAGAAATGAATAGCCAGTCCAGGTTCAATGCAGGATACAAGATGCCTGGGGCTGGTGCACTGATGGCCCAGAGGGATGATATGAGGAGGTAGGTGGGAGGGGGGTTCAGGATGGGGAGCATGTGTAAACCTGTGGTGGACTCATGTTGATGTATGGCAAAACCAATACAGTATTGTAAAGTAAGTAGCCTCCAATTAAAATAAATAAATTTAAATTTAAAAAAATGGACTGGAATGGGTTAATTTAACTCAGATGACCATTATATCTAGTACTGCTGGCAGGAATCCCTTGGAAGAAATAGAGTAGCCATCATGGTCAACAAGAGTCCGAAATGCAGTACTTGGATGCAATCTCAAAAATGACAGAATGATCTCTGTTCGTTTCCAAGGCAAAACATTCAGTATCACAGTAATCCAAGTCTATGTCCCAACCAGTAACACAGAAGAAGCTGAAGTTGAACCATTCTGTGAAAACCTACAAGACCTTTTAGAACTAACACCCAAAAAAGATGTCCTTTTCATTATAGGGGACTGGAATGCAAAAGTAGGAAGTAAATGTATACAACATTGTAAAGTTAAAAAAAAATTTTTTTAATGAAATAAAATCACAGAGGGAAAAAAAAAAAAGGAACACCTGGAGTAACAGGCAAATTTGGCCTTGGAAGATGGAATGAAGCAGGGCAAAGGCTAATAGAGTTTTGCCAAGAGAACACACTGGTCATAGCAAACACTCTCTTCCAACAACACAAGAGAAGACTCTACACATGGACATCACCAGATGGACAACACTGAAATCAGACTGATTATATTCTTTGCAGCCAAAGATGGAGAAGCTCTATACAGCCAGCAAAAAAAAAAAAAAAGACAGGAAGCTGACTTTGTGGCTCCGATCATGAACCCTTACTGCCAAATGCAGACTTAAATTGAAGAAAGTGGGGAAAACCATTAGAACATTCAGGTATGACCTAAATCAAATCCCTTATGACTATACAGTGGAAGTGAAAAATACATTTAACTGACTAGATCTGATACAGTGCCTAATGAACTATGGACTGAAGTTCATGACATTGTACAAGACACAAGGATCACAAACATCTTCAAGAAAAAGAAATGCAAAAAAGAAAAATGGCTGTCTGAGGAGGCCTTACAAATAGTTATGAAAAGGGGAGTAGTGAAAACCAAAGGAGAAAAGGAAAGATATACCCATTTGAATGCAAAGTTCCAAAGAACAGCAAGCCGAGATAAGAAAGCCTTCCTCAGAGATCAATGCAAAGAAATAGAGGAAAACAAGAGAATGGGAAAGACTAGAAATCTCTTCAAGAAAATTAGAGATACAAAGGCAACATTTCATGCAAACATAGGCTCGATAAAGCGCAGAAATGGTATGGACCTAACAGAAGCAGAAGATATTAAGACGAGATGGCAAGAATACACAGAACTTACAAAAAAATTCTTCATGACCAAGATAATCTCGATGGTGTGATCATTCACCTAGAGCCACACATCCTGGAATGTGAAGTCAAGTGGACCTTACAAAGCATCACTGCAAACAAAGCTAGTATAGGTGATGGAATTCCAGTTGAGCTATTTCAAATCCTGAAAGATAATGCTGTGAAAGTGGTGCACTCAATATGCCAGCAAATTTGGAAAACTCAGTAGTGGCCACAGGACTGGAAAGGGTCAGTTTTCATTCCAATCCCAAAGAAAGGCAATGCCAAAGAATGCTCAAACTACCGCACAATTGTACTCAACTCACACACTAGTAAAGTAATGCTCAAAATTCTCCAAGCCAGCCTTCAGCAATAAATGAACCGTGAACTTCCCAATATTCAAGCTGGTTTTAGAAAAGGCAGAGGAATCAGAGTTCAAATTGCCAACATCCGCTGGATCATGGAAAAAGCAAGAGAGTTGCAGAAAAACATCTATTTCTGCTTTATTGACTATGCCAAAGCCTTTGACTGTGTAGATTACAAGAAACTGTGGAAAATTCTTAGAGAGATGGGAATACCAGATCACCTGACCTGCCTCTTGAGAAACCTATATGCAGGTCAGGAAGCAGTTAGAACTTAACATGGAACAACAGACTGGTTCTAAATAGGAAAAGGAGTATGTCAAGGCCGTATGTTGTCACCCTGCTTATTTAACTTATATAGAGAGTACATCATGAGAAACGCTGGGCTGGAAGAAGCACAAGCTGGAATCAAGATTGCCAGGAGAAATATCAATAACCTCAGATATGCAGATGACACCACCCTTATAGCAGAAAGTGAAGAGGAACTAAAAAGCTTCTTGATGAAAGTGAAAGAGGAGAGTGAAAAAGTTCACTTAAAGCTCAACATTCAGAAAACTAAGAGCATGGCATCTGGTCCCATCACTTCATTGGAAATACATGACGAAACAGTGGAAACAGTGTCAGACTTTATTTTTGGGGGGCTCCAAAATCACTGCAGATGGTGGCTGCAGCCATGAAATTAAAAGACACTTAATCCTTGGAAGGAAAGTTATGACCAACCTAGATAGCATTGCAAAATCAGAGACATTACTTTGCCAACAAAGGTCCGTCTAGTCAAGGCTATGGTTTTTTCCCAGTATTCATGTATGGATGTGAGAGTTGGACTGTGAAGAAAGCTGAGCACCAAAGAATTGACCCTTTTGAATTGTGGTTTTGAGAAGACTCTTGAGAGTCCCTTGGACTGCAAGGAGATCCAACCAGTTCATTCTAAAGGAGATCAGCCCTGGGTGTTCTTTGGAAGGAATGATGCTGAAGCTGAAACTCCAGTGCTTTGGCCACCTCATGTGAAGAGCTGACTCATTGGAAAAGACTCTGATGCTGGGAGGGATTGGGGGCAGGAAGAGAAGGGGACAACAGAGGATGAGATGACTGGATGGCATCAATGACTCGATGGACTTGAGTCTGAGTGAACTCCGGGAGTTGGTGATGGACAGGGAGGCCTGGTGTGCTGCGATTCATGGGGTTGCAAAAAGTCAGACCCGACTGAGCAACTGTTCTGAACAGAACTGAACTGAGATGAGATCCAACCAGTCCATCCTAAAGGAGATCAGTCCTGGGTGTTCATTGGAAGGACTGATGTTGAAGCTGAAACTCCAGTACTTTGCCCACCTGATGCGAAGTGCTGACTCATTGGAAAAGACACGGATGCTGGCAAAGATTGAGGATGGGAGGAGAAGTGAACAAGAGAGGATGAGATAGTTGAATGGCATCACCAAATCGGTGGACATGGGTTTGGGTTGACTCCAAGAGTTGATGATGGACAAGGAGGCCTGGCGTGCTGCGGTTCATAGGGTCGCAAAGAGTCAGACACGACTGAGTGACTGAATTGAAGAGTCAGTATTGTCAAGACAGTACAGAGCTAACCTGTGATGCAGCTGCTTCCAAACATTTGAGGGACAGGAGGATTTGAAAGAGTGACACTTCTGGGTTACAGTATATATCTGTTTTTTAGCTTGTTTGATTTGTTATTACTTTTTTAAAATTTTGTTTTATTTTTAAACTTTACAATATTGTATTAGTTTTGCCAAACATAGAAATGAATCCGCCACAGGTATACTCATGCTCCCCATCCTGAACCCTCCTCCCTCCTCCCTCCCCATACCCTCCCTCTGGGTCGTCCCAGTGCACCAGCCCCAAGCATCCAGTATCGTGCATCGAACCTGGACTGGCGACTCGTTTCATACATGATATTTTACATGTTTCAATGCCATTCTCCCAAATCTCCCTACCCTCTCCCTCTCCCACAGAGTCCATAAGACTGATCTATACATCAGTGTCTCTTTTATTACTTTTTAAGGACTATTATGCCAATCATCATGATGATTTTGGTCTGTTACTTTATTATTTTATTTTTCTATTTGGGTTATGCCAGCTTAATAAATTGAATGGGAAAATAGTCCCTCCTTCACTACCTGCAGAGAAACAAATTGACACAATTTCTTTCTTGAATGTTTGATAGAATTTATCAGTGAAATCCTCTAGATCTATTTTTTTCTTTTGGAAAAGTTTTAAAAATAATTTATTCAACCATAGATACATTTGGATTTAATTTTATTACAAAATATTTTATAAATTATTTTCTCAACAAATTTAAAAACTTTTAAATTCTCAAAATGTGTTGACATGAAATCACTCTGATTATCATTTTAATGTCTGTAGGATATTTGCTGACAATCCTTATATTTCTTCTTTTGCTGATTTGGGTTCCGTTTTTTGCAGACGTATGAAGAAAAATTGTCAATATTTCTTATATTTTTGAACAACCAGGTTTTGGCTTTTTTAATTTTCTGCTTTTAATCTTTTACCTACTTCATTGGTTTTCATTATTTTCATCCTTCTGTCTCCTTTTGTATTACTATTCTCTCTCTTGTTTTGTGTCTTAAAATGGAAACTCAGGTTATTGATTTTAGAACATTCTTTTCTCTAGTATTATTTTAACTGTAACTTTTCCTCTGAGTCCTGTTTTAGCTGCATCCTAACAAATTTTCATGTTATAATCCCACTAATATACTAGCGCCTTCTTTTATGATTTAACAATGAAATTATTCACATATATACATATATATACACACATACATATATATACATACATACATACTCTATGGAACTTGTCACCTTTTTTTCTTGTCCTGCTTTTGACAAGGAACTTATCTTTCCTTTCCCCATTGGCCCTGTCTTGCTCAATTTGGATTCTCCCACCTGCACTGGTCTCCATAGTGTGGAGCTTTGTGTTGGCAGGACATTGAGTTGTGTTGCTTCAGTGTATTAATAGGGTTCAAACTGCTTCAGCACTCTAAGTTTTGAATTGCGCATCAGGTTAATCTCGAGTAACTCTCTGATTTTCATTGCTCTTTAAGACTGGCCTGACATATCTTCCAATAACTAAAAATTTCAGCAGAAGCCAAGTTTGGATCTTGTGCTTCTTCCCATTATAGAGACAATGTAATTCTTATAGCTACCAGTGTGTTGCCCTTGCTTCAGTTCAGTTCAGTCACTCAGTCATGTCCGACTCTTTGCGACCCCATGAATTGCAGCACACCAGGCCTCCCTGTCCATCACCAACTCCCGGAGTTCATTCAAACTCACGTCCATCAAGTCAGTGATGTCATCCAGCCATCTCATCCTTTGTCGTCCCCTTCTCTTCCTGCCCCCAATCCCTCCCAACATCAGAGTCTTTTCCAGTGAGTCAACTCTTCGCATGAGGTGGCCAAAGTACTGGAGTTTCAGCTTCAGCATCATTCCTTCCAAAGAAATCCCAGGACTGATCTCCTTTAGAATGGACTGGCTGGATCTCCTTGCAGTCCAAGGGACTCTCAGGAGTCTTCTCCAACACCACAGTTCAAAAGCATCAATTCTTTGGCACTCAGCTTTCTTCACAGTCCAACTCTCACGTCCATACATGCCCTTGCTTACATGTGTTTATGAGTCTTCAAAGATATTTAGAGATATTCTGCCACCAAATTTAACAACAGATCTTGCCCAAAGGTCTTTAGTTTTACTATCTTAGTGATTTTTATCTGTTTTTAATGAAGAATTTGATAAGATAAAAAGGAATAATAACTATGATCATGCCATCACCATCTTCTCTAGAACCTCTCCTCTTGTAACTCTTTTTATTCACACAATATGTAACTGACCTTTATTATAAATTGTCTTATAATCTATGGATATTAAAATATAGAGAGAGTTCAGTCAGCAAAGGGAATTATGATTATCCTAATGAGTAGTCATTTGGTAACTAATTTTTAATATTCCTTAAGGATATGAAGTACACATTTAATAAATTTATTTTACTTCAGCTATTCTATAAAGTTAAATCCAGATGTTAGATATGTAAAATGTCAACACTTTGAGATTTATTTATTTAAGTAGCTTCATGGGATTTTTTAGGGAATTTTCTAGGTGAACTGTAACAGTGATTTGGTAACAAATATACAGACAGAATAATTTTTGAAACTAATACCTACTCATTTCATTCAGCAGAAAATCAGTTGGGTCAATGATGATGCAAAACAAATACACTGTGAAAACAAAATGGTTTCTTTGTATTGAGTTTTAACTGCCTTTAGGTTTTTACATGTTTCGCTAAATTGAAATTTCATACACTGAGAATACCTCTGATATTCTCTGATATTGCTCAGTTGCTTCCTATTCCTATGCTTTTCTGATAATGTCCTTTCTAGAATAGAAAATAAATGAGAAATTAATTGCTTAAACTCTGAAAAATGCTTTTGTTTGAACTCAATGAAGCACAAAGATAAATAGTGTATTACTAAAGGGAATTTAGCTCTGTTTATGACTGCTTGTAGTGTGAAAATGATTGCTTGTGATCTCTAAAGACTTGCTTTATTTTCAAAACATTGTATGTTCCTCACTCTGACTATGAGAGAAAAATAGAAATGTAAAATAGAATATGGATTAAGGGACTTTCCTTTACTTAAACAATTTTTAAATGGTTCTGTGTCATTTTTGTGGTGTTTTGAATTCTATGAAAACCTTAACTGATATGGCTTCTCAAATAATGATGTACTGTAATATATTTACACTCTAATTTTTTTGCCATTCTTTATCATCCATGTTACTTATTCTCTCTAATAATCATTTACTATAATACAAATGCTTTCTTTTATTTTTCCATGCACCTTTTGAAGATTTTGAACTAGAAATATAGAATCTCTTTGAAACAAGTTTGTAGGTTTGTTACAGTCATCTAGCACCTAAACATAGCTCTCAACATAGTTCATAACGTAAATCATATTTTCATATGGATTTTACCATTTAAAAAACACAAAATATGCTTTACAAATAACATAAACTATATAAACAATAAAGTATATTTTAAAGTACTTATTTCACTGAAAAACTAGATTGAACATAACTAAAGTGCATAAGCTAATTTTCTATGAATTCTAAATTAGTAATATGTAGATTTAACACACCATGGAAAGAAGTCAATAAATTACATCTTTTAACCATTTATATATTATATACTAACCACTATATATGTTATAAATCAAGTACTAGATTTAATGTAATTTCTACAAAGCTATATTGCACTATTTTGTCATTATTCTTATTTACCTCAAACTTAATAGTTCAATAAGTCATACCTCCTTAAAGGAAAGATTTTTTCTCATTCCTTTGTTACCTAATATATAGTATTAAATTTTTGAAAAGTTGATAGAAAATATCAACTAATATTGTATATACATACATATACATTTTTTGTTATTTAGTCACCAAGCCATTCTCACTCTTTTTGTGACCACATGCCCTGCAGCCCACCAGGCTCCTCTGTCCATGGGATTTCCCAGGCAAGAATACTAGAGTAGGTTGCCATTCTCTTCTTATGGGGATATCCCCAATATGAGGATCAAACCCTCATCTTCTTGCATTGGTGGGTGGTTATCACTGAGCCACCAGGAAAGACCATACATATGCATATAATAACTATCAGGTTTATATTTGTATATTCATAGGTCAACCCATTTGAAATAAGTTTCAGAGTTAAGATAGATATATATATATATATATATATATATATATATATATATAGTGAATTGCCTCTGTTTCTTTGCATTGTTCACATAAAAAGGCTTTCTTATCTTTCCTTGCTTTTCTTTGGAACTCTGCTTTCAGATTGGGATACCTTTCTTTGTCTCCTTTGCTTTCACTTCTCTTCTTTTCTCAGTTATTATAAAGACTTCCTCAGGAAACAACTTTGCCTTTTTGCATTTCTTTTTCTTGGAGATGTATTTGACACCATCTCCTATACCATGTTACCAACCTCCATCAGTAGTTCTTCAGGCATCCTGTCTATCAGATCTAATCCCTTGAATCTGGAATACCAGACCACCTGACTTGCCTCCTGAGAAACCTGTGTGAAGGAGAAGAAGCAACAATGACAATCAGACATGGAACTACAAACTGGTGCAAACTTGGAAAAGGAGTATTTCAAGGCTGTATACTGTCACCTTGCTTTTTAAATATATATGCAGATTACATCATGTGAGATTGCTAAGAAAAATATCAATAATCTCAGATACGCAGATTCCAATACCCTAATGGCAGAAAATGAAGAGGAGCTAAAGAACGTCTTCATGAAGATGAAAGAGGGAAGTGAAAAATCTGGCTTAAAACTAAACATTCAAAAAATGAATATCATGGTATCCAGTCCTATTCAGTCAGTTCAGTTCAGTCGTTCTGTTGTGCCCTGCTCTTTGCAACCCTATGGACTGCAGCACACCAGGCCTCCCTGCTCTTCACCAACTCCCACAGAGCTTGCTTAAACTCATGTCCATCAAGATGGTGATGCCATTCAACCATCTCATCCTCTGTCGTTCCTTTCTCCTCCTGCCTTCAATCTTCCCCAGCATCAGGATCTTCTCCAGTGAGTCAGTTTTTCACATCAGGTGGCCAAAGTATTGGAGTTTCAGCTTCAACATCAATCCTTCCAATGAATATTCAGGACTGATTTCTTTTAGGATGGGCTGGTTGGATCTCCTTGCAGTCCAAGGGACTCTCAGGAGTCTTCTCCAACACCATAGTTCAAAAGCATCAATTCTTCAGTGCTCAGCTTTCTTTATAGTCCAACTCTCACATCCTTACATGACTACAGGAAAAACCATAGCTTTGACTAGACAGACCTTTGTTGCAAAGTAATGTCTCTGCTTTTTAACATGCTGTCTAGGTTTGTCATAGCTTTTCTTCCAAGAATCAAGTGTCTTTTAATTTCATGGCTGCAGCCACCATCTGCAGTGATTTTGGATCCCAAGAAAATAAAGGTTGTCACTGTTTCCATTTTCTTCCCCATCTATTTGCCATGAAGTGATTGGAACGGATGCCATGATCTGTTTTTTTTGTTTTTTTTTTTATCTTTGTTTTTTGAATGTTGAGTTTTAAGCCAGCTTTTTCACTCTCATCCTTCACTTTCATCAAGAGGCTCTTTAGTTTCTCCTCACCCTTTTCCATAAGAATGGTGTCATCTGTGTATCTGAGGTTATTGATATTTCTCCTGGCAATCTTGATTCCAGCTTGTGCTTCATCCAGCCCAGTGTTTCTCATGATATACTCTGCATATAAGTTAAATAAGATGGTCTGTTATTCCCATGTCTTGAAGAATTTTCCACAAGAGATGGGAATACCAGACCACTTTACCTGCCTCCTGAGAAATCTATATGCAGGTCAAGAAGCAACAGTTAGAACTGGACATGGAACAACAGACTGGCTCCAAACTGGGAAAATAGTATATCAGGCTGTATATTGTTCTCTGAGTATAAATTAAATAAGCAGGTTAACACCAGTCCCATTACTTCATGGCAAATAGATGGGGAAAAAATGGAAACAGTGACAGACTTTATTGTCTAAGGCTCCAAAATCAATGCAGACAGTGACTGTAGACATGAAATTAAAAGACACTTGCTTCTTGGAAGAAAGGCTATAACAAACCTAGACAGTGTGTTCAAAACAGAGGCATCGTTTTTCCAACAAAGGTCAGTAGAGTCAAAGCTATGGTTTTTCCAGTAGTCATGTATGGATGTAAGAGTTGGAGCATAAAGAAGGCTGAGTGATGAAGAATTGATGCTTTCAGACAGTGGTGCTGAAGAAAACTTTTGAGAATCCCTTTAGCATCAAGGAGATCAAACCAGTGAATTCTAAAGAAAATCAATTCTGAATATTCATTGGAGACTGATGCTTAAGCTGAAGCTTCGATATTTGAGCGCCTGATGCAAAGAGCTGACTCATTGCAAAAGACATTGATGCTGGGAAAGATTGAGGGCAAAAGGAGAAAGGGTTGACAGAGGATGAGATGGTTGGATGGCATCATCAATCAATGGACTTGAATTTGAGCAAACTCCGGGAGATAGTGAAGGACAGGGAAGCCTGGTGTGTTGCAGTCCATGGGATCGCAAAATGTCGGACATGCCTGAGCAACTGAAGAACAACAACCTAGTGAACTTCCTTCTATCCCTATTTGAATAACTAGCATCTCCAATATACCATGTTTTATGTTGGACGGAGCATAGAAAAACAACTGCATATCAGTGCTAGGGTGAGCATCTTTCATGTATCCAAAGTAAACAGATACAATGTGTGTGTGTGTATGTGTGTTAGTTGGTCAGTCATGTCTGACTCTTTGTAACCCCATGGACTGTAGCCCACAAAGCTCCTCTGTTCATGGAATTCTCTAGTCAAGAATACTGGAGTGGGTAGCCATTCCCTTCTTCAGGGGATCTTCCTGACCCAGGGATTAAATCTGGATCTCCTGCATTGCAAGCAGTTTCTTTACCACCTGAGCCACCATGGAAGATCCCTAAAAGACACTTTGCATACAGGTATACACTGATATAAACAATGAGTGACTTCTTACAAAGTAATACTGATGTGGAGATTCATATTGTCCGTAATGAGGTAATTTTCGTATGATTCAAGGAAATAGTGGAGGTCATAAAAATGTGTCTATTTCTGTAACTGATAATTTATATATACGATCTAGGTTATTGCTCAGCATGCCTCTTTTAACTTTTCTTTCTTAACAATGAGTCAAATTATTTTGTCTTGCTTCTTGATTTTTGATCAAGATATTCTAGATATCTTGCTTTACAAAATTAAAAACTGCAGTATGTATTATTATTTGTTCCCAGGAAAAGTTATGCCAAGTCAATACAATCTATCTGAGCTGAGTTTGAATTTATTATTTATTGCCTTAGTTTGGCTCAGCTCACAACTAGCTTCACATGTTTTGAAGGCAACATGAGGATGTATCGCTCATTAGAACACTGGATCAGAGCACAGTGGAGATTCTGTGTTCACTAGATGATACGCTTCCAAGACACCAACTTTCCTAACGATGGAAGAGCCCTCTGCCTTGAAATGTGGATACTAGATGTGGGAGTTACTTTAGTCCTCTTTGTTCTATCATCCCAGCAGTAGCTTTCTGTCTCTCAGAATAGAGACATTTCCCCATCTATAAACTTGCATTTTATAATGAGGACCTAATGTTTTCTACCAGGTTGTCTGTGCCTCTCTTTGTGACTGCAGCTTCAGGCAAGACATTGCCTTTCACCTACAGAGGATGTGCTCAGACTCTGAGGAGACCTCTCTATTTCCTTGCCCTGATTCCAATCTTTTGCCTACTATCACTATGCACTTGTTAAAAGTCTATGGGAAAGTGTTGGCCAGTAGCTACATATGCAGTCAGACAGACTGTAGGCTATGATTCCTATAGTCATTAATCGTTTATGCCAGACCAGTTACAGCTAGTTAAGTGTGATTAATATATGGTTAATTTCTCATTAATCTTGTCTGTATTGTATTTCTCTGCCCCACTACTCCATCAGGGATGAAGGCCAAGCTGGATCACGTCTCTCCTAGAAATGACAACTTACATTCTGAAATTTAGTTCACTTAAGTTTCTTTGCATGCTTAACCATTTAATAGGCTTTAAAATTATGCTGGTTTAACTGGTCCAGTCTGCTTTTGTGTGTAGGGTGAGAGCAATACTCTCTTGCTAGTTTCCACATCCTAATTAGAAGCTATAGTTTAGTGGATTTCTCTTTCAGTTGGTAATTATAAAAGTATATACAGTTCAAATTTTAAATCTACCTTCACTGGTATGACATATTTATAAAGAATAAGCTTATACTTTTTTTTTTCAGCTCCTTGTACACTATACTATACCTAATACTCATTACTTCTTCATTAAGTATCTAAATTCTATTGTTCAATTAAAAATTAAAATTTATCCATATAACTTTGCTTCTTTGGTTTCCTGTATCACATACATTTGCTAGAGTCATCTATATCATATATAGGAAGTTTATACTTAATAGACTTGATTTTGTTTATAAATTATTGTCCACTTTTTGGTGGAAATCAGCTTATCAAAATTGATGTATAGTATTAGAGAAAATACATAATAATACATATATGTGGGCATTGAAATGGGACAAATATACTGCATCCACTTATGAAAGTCATCAATGTGAGCACTTTTCCAATTGTAAGAACTCATTATATTGGCATTCAGAAAGAGTCATTTAAATGTCAACTTCTCTTAAACTCAGAATCTGAATAGCTCCTGAGATATCTAACAGAAGTGTGTAAAAGAGAAAAACAAAGTTAAACAGATACACGGAAGAAAGTCACATTCAGGAAGCCAACAAACATTACTGGAAAAAAATCTAGGTCACCAAGTAAGTATAAATTTTTAGGGATACTGAGTAGTATTTAATCAGTGGTTTTCATGAATGACAATAAGGAATACATGCATTATTTAAAGAGTCCATTCATTTTCCCTAATAGACTTGTACAAACATATTAAATAAATGATTAAGATGTAAATTACAGAAAAACTATTTAAATATATAATCTTGAATAAAGTTGTCAAACTAATAGAAATTCAAAGGAAAAGCAATAAAAAGAAAATAAAACTAGGTATAGAATCAACTATAATTCTATTTATTAAATTGGATCAGAGAACAACAGTTATTTAAGAATAAACAGATGTGGAAGTGAAAATTCAACAAACCTAATGGGATCAAAAATTCTTAAGGTTTAATCATTTCTACAATGACAATTGTTTTAAGACATGTTTTATTGTTACTGCCACAATTTTCATATTAAATAGTGACTTATTTATTCCTTTTTTGAAACACCAGGATTAAATACTCTTCCACTGAATAATAAAGCTGACTGACCAATCATTTCAACATAAATGTGAGAAATGGAGATTCCTTAAACATGAAGTCAAGTGGGTGGAAGAGTGTCGAATCAAAATGGTATATTTTGATTTTAAAAAATCAAGAAGTCAAAAGCCTTGTATATGTTTGGTAGAAGTTCAGGAAATATGTGCAATGGAAGATTTGAGTTTCACTTAGGCAATAACATAAACTCATTTATAAATGTTGCTGTGTGTGTGTGTGTGTGTGTGTGTGTGTGTTTAGATCTAAGCACTGCACTGTAAATATAGAGATAGGAGTCTTGGGGGTTTAAATAAAGATATACCAGCCTTTCTGGTGGCTCAGTTGGAAAAGAACCTGCCTGCAATGCAGAAGACCCAGGTTCAATACCTGGATTGGGAAGATCACCTGGAAAAGAAAACGGCAACCCACTTCAGTATTGTTGCCTGGGAAATCCCATGGACAAAGGAGCGTAGAGGACTACAGACAATGGAGTTGCAAGACCCCTGGGGTCACGAGAGTCAGACATGGCTTAGCGACTAAAATCACCACCACTACCACCAGTGCAGAGAAAGTGTGACTGAAAAATAAGAAAGGAGTGTCAAAATAAAAAAGGGAACTAAGTATTTTATAATTAAAAATTTGTTGAAACATTTGACTTCAGTGTTCCAATGTATAGATCTACTGAGAATCACACACCTGCAAGATTCTAGGCATTTTTTTTTCTGTAAAATTCTTGCTCTATATTTGAGAACCTCTGGTGATACCAACCTGTCATTCCTTTTTACTTTCTATTAAGATATAAAACAGTATTCATAGATTATAAAAAATTGATTAGTTTTTACATTAGAAATTCAGAACAAGCAGAAGGATAGTCCTGTCATGGGGAAGAATCTGAACCTTGAAGAGGACAAGTGTTTCAAATTACATACACAAAAGCTTCCACCTCTGCCACATTCAGATGTGTCTGTTTACTATCCCTACAGCTACTCATTGTATTAGTTATGTATTAGTTAGGGTTCTTCAGAAAAACAGAAACAACAGAATATTTGTGTATGCATAAATCATATATGCATGGTTGCTAAGTCACTTCAATTATGTCCAACTCCATGGGACTGCATGGACTATAGCCTATTGGGTTCCTCTCTGCATGCGATTCTCCAGGCAAGAATACTGGAGTGAGTTGCCATGCCCTTCTCCAGGGGATATTCCTGACCCAGGCATCAAACCTGTGCTTTTGAACTATGGTGTTGGAGAAGGATCAGGAGAGTCCCTTGAACTGCAAGGAGATCAAACCATCAATCCTAAAGGAAATGAGTCCTGAATATTCTTTGAAAGGACTGATGCTGAAGCTCCAATACGTTTGCCACCTGATACAAAGAACTGACTCATTGGAAAAGACCCTGATGCTGGAAAAATTGAAGGCGGGAGGAGAAGGGGATGACATAGGATGAGATGGTTGGATGACATCACCGACTGATGGACATGAGTTTGAGCAGGCACCAGGAGTTGGTGATGGACAGGGAGGCCTGGCACACTGCAGTCCATTGGGTCGCAGAGTCGGAAATAACTGAGTGACTGAACTGAACTCCCTTAAAATATTTTATTTTAGTTTCTATTAAAACAAAATATATTCCCCTTCTTCCTTCCTGATTACTTCTTAATATTATATGCTAGTCTTATTTTCTCTATGCAATTTCTAAAGGTTGAAGTGCCTGGGATTTCAGTTGTGGGACTTCTCATATATCACTTCCATCAAGAATCTCATTTCTTTCCATAATTTTAAATTCCACATATAGGGTAATTCAAACATTAATATAGACATAATTATCTTTGCTTCTGCTCCATACCCACAAAGACAACTGCATATTTGATGTCACCATTTGGTCATTTCATGAATATCTCAAACTTAAAATGTCCACACATTAAAAATATTCTCCAGTCTCCCACCCTTCAAATAGATGCTCTGTTTGTTAGCCAGTGAGACATTTTCTTGACCCCATTACTTTCTTTCATTCTTCACATTTAAACCAGCACTAATTCCTCTGAGTTGCTAAATATATTAGTTTCCCATTGCTGTAGTAACAAATTACCACAAATTTAAGAATTTAAAACAAAACAAATGTATTCCGTTATATTTTTGAATGCTAGAAGTCTAAAATCAGGCACTTTGCAGGGCTATATTCTAACTGAAGAATTCATGATGTTAGGTTAAGTTGCTTTAGTCATGCCCAACTCTTTGCAATACTATGTACTATAGCTTGCCAGGCTCCTCTGTCCATGGGATTCTCCAGGCAAGAATACTGATGTGGGTTGCCATTTCCTCCTCCAGGGGATCTTCCCAACCCAGGAGTCAAACCAAAGGCTCTTAGGTCTCCTGCATTAGCAGGTGTGTTCTTTACCACTAGTACCATCTGGGAAGCCTTTTGAAACCCAGAGAGCTATCTACAAAAGCAGGCTCCAGCTCAGGACACTTTTAGCTACAAAAGCAGACACACACCCAGGAATGCCAGCTCTGCACACAGCTCTAAGGCCACACCCGTGTGGCTACTTGATCATAGCTCCATGAGAGACCAGCTTGACTGGCTCTCATGGGAGAACTGGAGAACATTGTAGGAGGAGGATCTCCTGGGGAGAAGACATCCTACCTGATGAAGCAGGCCCAAGTTCAAAGCAGACTGAGGGCACCTGTGGGAAGACCACTGTATCCAGCTTCTTTTAGAAGAATTTTATGTTAGTTTCCATTTTAAAAAATGGAATTTTTGGAAGAATTCATAAGAGAACTCATTTACTTGCCTTTCCTAACTTCTAGAAGCTGCTCAGATTCCTTGGTATGTGGCACCTTCCTATGTGTTTAAAGCTGGCAATGTAAAATTCCTTATCTCTCTCTTGCTCTCTCTCTCTCATTCCCTCCTTCTATTCTTCTCCTCCTTTTACCTTCATCTCTGTTTTCATCATCATATCTCCTTCTCTGACACTGTATCTCCTGTCTCCCTTATTTTCTTATCAGGTCCCTTGTGAATGAGCAGGCTTCCCCGGTGGCTTAGTGGTAAAGAATCTACCTGCAAGATAGGAGTCACAGGAGGTGCAGGTTCGATCCTAGGGTAGGGGAGACCCCCTGGAGAAGGGCATGGCAAACCACTCCAGTATTCTTGCTTGGAGAATCCCATGGACAGACGAGCCTGGCATGCTACACATTCATAAGGGCACAAGGAATCAGACACAACTGAAGAGACTTAGCATGCACCCATGCACCTTCACGATTACATTGATGTTATGGTAGTTTAGTTGCTAAGTCGTGTCCTACTATTGTGACCACCTGGATTGTAACCTGTCAGGTTCCTCTGTCAATGGAATTCTCCAGGCAGGGCCACCCAACAATCCTAGATAATTTCTCCAATCAAGAAGCTTAATTTAATTGCATCCTCAAAGTGTCTTTCACTATGAAAACTACCATCCTCACAGGTTCCAGGAATTAGGATGTGAATAACTTGGGGTGTCATTATTCAGCATACCATAATGTCCTTCCACAACATTATTTCAATCTATACTCTTTTCTGCTTACTTATACACTGTAAACCCAAGATACCATTAGTTTCTCCTGGAAAGATTTCCCAACTGGTTTCTAATTACCATGACATACTCTTTCAGTGCATTTCCTACTTAGTGATCACAATTGGTCTCATTAAATAAAAATATGTTTGCATATTCATCTTTAAAGAAAATTAACAGCTTTCCATTGCATTTAGTATGAATTTCACAGTCTTTAATGTGGCCTTGCATAATTGGGTTCCCATATAGAATCTCATACTTTGTCTAATTCTCCTGCTTACTTCATCACTGCACAATAGATAACTGACTTCCCATTTAAATGAACTCCACATAAATATTTGCAATTTCTTTTACTCTGTATTGTTTTTCCCTGACTCTTTATAACACAATATGATAGTACAAGGTCTGTATTATAAAATAAGATAAACCCACAAAGTCTTTGGGCTTCCCAGGTGGATCAGTGGTAACTATTCACTTGTAATACAGGAGTCACAGGAGACATGGATTTGGTTCCTGGGTCAGGAGGATCCCCTGGAGGAGAAAATGGCAACCCATTCCAGGATTCTTGCCTGGAAAATCCTGATGGAGCCTGGAAGGCTACAGTCCAGTTCAGTTCAGTCGCTCAGTCCTGTCCAACTCTTTGAGACCTCATGGACTGCAGCACACCAGGCCTCCCTGTCTATCACCAGCTTCCAGAGTTTACCCAAACTCATGTCCATTGAGTCAGTGATGCCATCCAACCATTTCATTCTCTATTGTCCTCTTCTCTTCCTGCTCTCAATCTTTCCCAGAATCAGGGTCTTTTCCAATGAGTCAGTTCTTTGCATCAGGTGGCCAAAGTATTGGAGTTTCAGCTTCAATATCAGTCCTTCCAATGAACACTCAGGACTGATCTCCTTTAGGATGGACTGCTTGGATCTCCTTGCTGTCCAAGGGACTCTCAAAAGTCTTCTCCAACACCACAATTCAAAAACATCAATTCTTCAGCACTCAGCTTTCTTTATAGCCCAACTCTAACATCCATACATGACCACTGGAAAAACCATAGCCTTGACTAGACAGACCTTTGTTGGCAAAGTAATGTCTCTGCTTTTTAATATGCTGCCTAGGTTGGTCATAACTTTCCTTCCAAGGCTACAGTCCATGGGGTCACAAAGAGTTGGACATGCCTGAATGACTGAGAACACACTAGATCTTTTTTACCCAGGAGGTTTATAATTCTTGGACTGTATAGTACTTTGAAAAGAGCTCCAAATATTTCCAATGTTCCTTCCTTCTTTAACTTCATGAATGTCAATGCAGACTTAAATCTTCTGTAGTGGTACTTTGTCTTTTATCTGAATTTGCTTTCTGAATAATTTTCCACCTTCACTTTCTGTGTTTTATGATGCTAGTAAATAATTCTCTTGATTCCTTTGCAAACTAACTTCTAGTTCTATTCAGTCATGGGAGATCTTGGTGAATGACTTGAGGACAAGAGGAATAAAGAAGTTCAGGTATTCTCACCCACTGGGTAGTATGTTTGGCATACTTTGTCCAGTTTCTGATACTGAGCACTTCGATCATAAGTTCAGCCACTCTCAGCCAAGCCTCTAAATTCAGTTATGTAGCCTCAGCTACTGATCTCTTTCAAAACTAAATGCTACCTTTGCACTTCTAGTCATAGGGATGAAGATAACTTCTTTACTAATTGCATAAGTCAGGATTCTCCAAAGAAACAAAACCAACAAAATGTACATATACATATCATGTGATAAGTATATATAAGGAGATAAATAAATATATATATGAGATGCATATATACATACACTTTGTGTGTGTGTGTGTGTGTGTGTGTGTGTACATGCTCAGTCATGCCTGACACTTTGCAACCCCATGGACTGTAGCCCTCCCGGCTTCTCTGTTCATGGGATTCTCCCGACAAGAATACTGGAGTGGGTTGCCATTTCCTTCTCTAAAGAATCTTTCCCACCCAGGGATCAAACCTGCTTCCTACATCTTCTGCATTGGCAAGTGGATTCTTTACCACTGAGCCACCTAGGAAGCCCATGTGTGGGTATAAAAACATGTATACTTATGTATGTATATTTGTGTGTCAACTGAAGAAAGATGCACAACCTAAAAGTTGTGAGCTAAATTCTATACAGGGATCTTACTGAGTTCTATAGCCTGGAAGACAGCCTCTCAGATAACTCTGAGGAACTGCTCTGAAGAGCTAAAGAAGAAGCCAGGATATATATGAGTGTTTATTTTTTCTCTGTAGAAAAGAATATGTTAGTTGAACATCAGAAGATTACTGCTAATCACAAAAAACAGTCATCTCAAGTTAATGATTTTAGTGCTTTTCTATGTGTGGGAGGATGTAAGAATCTGTGTTCCTTGAAAGTATTCTTTTGATTCACATCTTAACTACCCAGAGCCCTTATCCAAGGCACAGTACGATTCCTGTTTTCCTTCAGCCTGAATTCCCCTCAGGGTGGTTGATTGCTTTAGCTAATGACTTAATCTCTGTAGAGCTGGAATGGTGGGCAATATTCCTTGTTTACATATGATTGTATATGCAAGGGTATAGATATACAAAGAGATCATATATATATCAGTTCAGTTCAGTCGCTCAGTCATGGCCGACTCTTTGTGACCCCACGAATCGCAGCATGCCAGGCTTCCCTGTCCTTCACCAACTCCCAGAGTTTACTCAAACTCATGTCCATTGAGTCAAGGATGCCATCCAGCCATCTCATCCTCTGTCATCCCCTTCTCCTCCTGCCCCCAGTCCCTATATATATTTAGAGAGAGAGAGACAGATATATTGAAATAGGTACAATCTCTTTACAAAGTCTGTTTCAAGATTTTCAGGGTGAGTTAGCAAGCTAGATGGCCAATAGAACCAATGGTGTAGTTTTAGTCCAAGTCAAGAGGCCTGAGAACCTAAAGGTTTGATGGAGCAGTTCCAGTCTAAAGCTTGGCAGGTTTGAAACCCAAGAAGAGAAACTGATGTTTCAGTTTGCGTCCAAAGGCAGGAAAATTTTTCTATTTAAAATCTGCCAGGCAAAAGAATTCACTCTTATTTAGGGGAGAGTCAAACTTTCTGTTCTACTCAGGTCTTCAACTGATGTGTGAGGCACAGCCACCTTAGACATATCTAACCATTTAAATGTTAATCTCATCCCCAAACCTCCTAACAGAAACACCTAAAATAGTGTTTGACCAAATCTGGGTACTCTCTAGCCTAGTCAAGTTGACACATAAAATTAACTATCACATCACAGTGATGTTGTTAATTTCTCGGTGGCCTCACTACATAGTTTGTATTTTCAGGTCTTCCTTCACAAGGAAAAACAGAGAAACAATAACCTTATTTAATTCTCCTTTTTGACATGCATGGAGTATATTCCCTGTTTCTGAATGGATCTTGGCTGATATAACAGATTTCCTTTTTTAATGGATAATTTCTCCTCAAGTTCTAATTACCCGCAAATCTATATTTACCACAATTTATTCACAGTTTATCAGGAGTTTCCTTGATAGCTCAGTTGGTAAAGAATCCATCTTCAATGCAAGAAACCCTGATTCAATTCTTGGGTCAGGAAGATCCTCTGAAGAATAGATAGGCTACCCACTCCAGTATTCTTAGTCTTCCCTTGTGGCTAAGGTGATAAAGAATCACCTGCATTGCAGGAGACTGGGGTTTGATCCCTGGGTTGGGAAAATCTCCTGGAGAAGGGAAAGGCTACCCACTCCAGTATTCTGGCCTGGAAAATTCCATGGAGTCTATAGTCCAAGGGGTTGCAAAGAGACGGACATGACTGAATGATTTTCACTTTCACTTTAAGAGAGACCCATGGGGACTTCTTGGTGGCCCAGTGCTTAAGAATTTGCCTGTTAGTGCAGGGGATATGAGTTTGTTTCCTGATCAGGAACTATGATCCCATGTGCCACAAGGGAGCTAAGCCCAGAAGCCACAACTACTGAAGCTTACATGCTTTAGAGATCTTGCTCTGCAACAAGAGAAGCTAACAGAAGATGAAATCCCATGCCCCTCAACGAGAGAGTAGTTCCTGCTCACCAAAACTAGAGAAAGTCCACACACACCGATGAAGATCCAGTGCAGCCAAAAATAAAAGAAATATTTTTTTTTAAAGACGCAAGTAAGTGTATAAACATTACTTTAACCCATTTTCCCAGTTGTTTTCTTTGGTAAGTCAGGGTACACATTGATGCACTCATTGCCCATTATCCCTTGCTTCTGAAGGAGCATTTTATGTTCCTCAGATAAAGACCAAGGAAAAATTTTGTACAGTTTCTCCCCTTTATTCAAAATAGCCTTTTCCCTCATTTATAAATTGTCTTATCTAGATAATTGTTTCAAAAATTAATGAGTGAAAACTGAGAAAAATGAATGCATTTATATAATGAATTTCAAGTTTATATATTATACAAATACTTTTAAAATTTTGTGTGGTTCTATGGTATTACTGCTTTATTTAAATAAATATCTGTAAATAAAACTGAAACACAGTAAAGCCAGCATCTAAATTATCTGTTTTAAAAAGATTCAGATATAGTTAAAGTAGAAAATTTATTTTTAGCAATATGATTTCTCAAAAGAAAATTACAAGCAACAAATAACTGCCGCATGTTAACTGTATGAGTTAGAAAACACAATAAAGAAATGTGATAGAGTTTGGCTTGTCTAGAAAGCTTCTAATTGTCATTGATCAAAACCTTAGCTTTACAAGAATTTAACTTGCATCAGAAAGAAGTCACTCAGGCTTGAAGTTCAGAAAGGAAATTTTGTAAATAAAACAGTCAAGTAGCATGAAATGCAAAAAATAGATTTAATTAGATGTGTTATATAAACAGTGAATGTCCAGAATTCTTCTGATAATTATTAGACATCCACTCAAAACTCAGATAAGAAGGCTGTTTATAATTAAGATTCTATAGTATACCTGGAGATTCATAATTATCACACAAACTAAGCTCACTTGGAATTGCAGTATCATCCTCTAGGCTTAACCTTCTCCAGATTAAGTTGCTTATATGGTATATCTAAGTCCAAATAGACAGCATAGTTGTAATTCTATAAAAACCTCTCCATACATAAAGGAGTTAAACACTCCTCAAATAGAAAAGTCTTATAATAGAAATTTAGAGTTAAATATGACTCAAACCTATTAATGATTGAACAGAAATACTTTTCTCCTAGTTCAATTACAAGATTATTGAGAACAGCTTTTAATGTTTTTAAGTAACTTAGATCATTTTAGAAATTATCTGCAAAATTGTAATTAAATATTTTATGAGAGACTAATGTGATTGGAACAAGTATTTTTCTGACAACTGAATAAAATATTTATTAGTAAATCTGATTATTAATTAAATACATTAATATTAATCTGATTTTTTAATTTCTTTAATTAAGGCTTCACTTTCTTGTTGATTTGAGGACCATTTTCCCAAACATATCCCCTGAGGTTTATTTGAATTCTTGTCATCATAACTACCTTTCCTAGATTCATGTTTAATCTTCTTAAAATCGTGTCTTGGTGGTAAGTATCCATTGCTTTACAATTCCCGTAGACTAAGTACTAATTTTCAGTGATCTCTACTCTGGGAAATAATTATTTCCATTTATATTCTCTGCCTTCTACTCAAGTTTTTCTTATGCTGTATCTTCTTACCCAGTAAACTTACTCTAAAGAATAAGTGGTATCAGTGAGACACACAATAACCTGGCTTCTTTCCATCCTTTCTTCTTCTGAAGAGCACCTGACACAGGCTGACTACTCATGCTCAGATTTTGTATCTTAACTCAGTTATGAATACAATAAAATTTGAAAATTAGTAAAAGAAAGTCTTATTGTACTACAGAGGAAATTTTCATCTAGAAGATGGGAAAATAACTGCATATATGAAATAATTTAAAAGCATTTTAAAATACTAGAAAAATGATTATCAGTGTGGAGCTTGTATGCCCTAAAGAAGTTCAAAAGAGTTCAAAAATGGAGTCAGCAACTGTTTCCTTCTCCTCTAAACCTCTCAACCCAAAAATCAAGATTCAGTTGGACTAAAGGCAAGAGTTCAGTTCTAAATAAGGAAGAAATTACGTGTGTGTGTGTGTGTGTATGGGTGTGTGTGTGTGTGTGTGTGTGTTTGGAGGGGGCAGGTATTTCAGATGTATAGAGTTTAAAGGTAACTGGAAAACAGTTACATTCCCAAATATCCTTTTTCCAGCACCCAGATTAGAAAGTGGCATTTAACCAAGAATTCTTCTATTTTTGCATGTAGTCAAAAATTTATTATCTAACCAATTCACTTACTATAAAATATCACAAATAGAAGTCAAATTATGGGCTGATGGAAATCAATTTAAAAATTCACTTTTGCTACATTTTGTCAATTTGCTTTTCAAATATACTGAAAAACAGAAATAATCTTGGGCTTGGGGAAAATTTTTTAGATATACCAAAAAAGGCAGAATCTATGAGAGAAAAAGTAACCTGGATTTCATTAAAATTAAAAGTCGCAAAGACTCAGAAAGAGTCGGACACGACTGAACAACAAAACTATACTGAATGACCAAACTGAGCTGAACTGAAAGTTTTTAATTATAAAAGATACTATCAGAGAAAAGACAAGCCAAGGATTAGGGGGGAAATTGCAAAAGGAAGATCTGATAAAAGAGTATTATTCAAAATTTTAAAAAGAATTATTAAAATCAACACATTGTTCAGTCACTCAGTCATGTTCAACTCTATGTGTCCCCATTAACTACAGCATGCCAAGCTTCCCTGTCCTTCACCATCACCCAGAGCTTCCTCAAACTCATGTCTATTGAGTTGGTGATGTCATCCAACCATCTCATCCTTAATTGTCCCCTTTTCCTTCTGTCTTCAATCTTTCCCACCATCAGGGTCTTTTCAAAGGAGTCAGTTCTTCACATCAGCCAGCCAAAGTATAGAAGCTTCAGTATCAATTTTTCCAATGAATATTCAGGAATGATTTCCTTAAGGACTGACTGGTTTTATCTCCTTGCAGTCCAAGGGACTCTCAAGAGTCTTCTCCAACACCACAGTTCAAAAGCATCAATTCTTTGGTGCTCAGCTTTCTTTATAGTCCAACTCTCACTTACTAGATGGACCTTTGTTGACCAAGTAAAGTCTCTGCTCTTTAATATGCTGTCTAGGTTGGTTATAGCTTTTCTTCCAAGGAGTAAGTGCCTTTTAATTTCATGGCTGCAGTCACCATCTGCAGTGATTTTGGAGTCCAAGAAAGTAAAGTCTCTTCTCACTGTTTCCATTGTTTCCCCATCTATTTGCCATGAAATGATGGTACTAAATGCCATGATCTTCATTTTTTGAATGTTGAGTTTTAAGCCAGCTTTTTCACTCTCCTGTTTCACCATCATCAAGAGGCTCTTTAGTTCCTCTTCACTTTCTGCCATAAGAGTGGTGTCATCTGCATATCTGAGGTTACTGATATTTCTCCCTGCAATCTTGATTCCAGCTTGTGCTTCATTCCAGCCTAGCATTTTGCAAGATGTACCCTACATATAAGTTAAAGAAGTAAGATGACAATATACACTCTTGACATACTCTTTTCCCAATTTGGAATCAGTCTGTTCCATGTCTAACTGTTCCAGTTCTAACTGTTGCTTCTTGACCTGAATAGAGGTTTCTCAGGAGGCAGGTAAGGCGATCTGGTATTCCCATCACTTTAAGAATTTTCCACAGTTTGTTGTGATCAACACAGTCAAAGGTTTTAGTGTAGTCAAAAAAAAGCAGAGTAGATGTTTTTCTGGAATTTTCTTGCTTTTTTTGGTGATCCAACAGATGTTGGCAATTTGATCTCTGGTTCCTCTGGCTTTTCTAAGTCCAGCTTGAACATTTGGAAGTCCCCAGTTCATTTACTGTTGAAGGCTAGTTTGGAGAATTTTGAGCATTATTTTGCTAATATGTGAAGTGAGTGCAATCATGTAGCAGTTGGAACATTCTTTGGCATTGCCTTTATTTGGGATTGAAATGAAAACTAACTATTTTCAGTCCTGCAGCCATTGCTGAGTTTTCCAAATTTGCTGGCCTATTGAGTGTATCACTTTCACAGCATTATCTTTAGGATTTGAAATAGCTCAACTGGAATTCCATCACCTCCACTAGCTTTGTTCATAGTGATGTTTCCTAAGGTCCACTTGATTTCACATTTCAGGATGTCTGACTCTAGGTGAGTAATCACACCATCGTGATTATATGGGTCCTGAAGATATTTTTTGTATGGTTCTGTGTATTCTTACCTACTTCTGCTTAATATCTTCTGCTTTTGTTAGATCCATACTGTTTCTGTCCTTTATTGTGCTTATCTTTGCATGAAATGTTCCCTTGGTATCTCTAATTTTCTTGAGGAGATCTCTAGTCTTTCCCATTCTAATGTTTTTCTCTGTTCATTTGCATTGTGCACTTAGGAAGGCTTTCTTATCTCTTCTTGCTATTCTTTGGAACTCTGCATTCAGATGGGCATATGTTTCCATTTCTCTCTTGCCTTTCACTTCTCTTCTTTTCTCAGCTACTTTTAAGGCCTCCTCAGACCATCATTTAGCCTCTTTGCTTTTCTTTTCTCAAGGATGGTTTTGATCACTACCTCCTCTACAAAGTTAGGAACTTCTCTCCATAGTTCTTCAGGCACTCTATCAGATTTTATCTCTTGAATATATTTGTCAGCCATTGCTGAAAATTACTGGAAAATTAAACAAATGAAATTAAAAAACTCAAAAGATAGGTTTGACAGCAGAATAGAGAGGACAGAATAAATAATAAGTAAACTGGAGAAGGCAATGGCACCCCACTCCAGTACTCTTGCCTGGAAAATTCCATGAATGGAGGAGCCTGGTGGGCTACAGTCCATGGGGTTGCTAAGAGTCGGGCACGACTGAGCGACTTCACTTTCATTTTTCACTTTCATGCATTGGAGGAGGAAATGGCAACCCACTCCAGTGTTCTTGCCTGGAGAATCCCAGGGACAGGGGAGCCTCTTGGACTGCTGTCTATGGGGTCGCACAGAGTCAGACACGACTGAAGCGACTTAGCAGCAGCAGCAGCAAACTGGAAATTATATGAAGAAAATTACACAGTCTGATCAACAGGGATAAAAATACAGGGGACAACGACTAGAGGCACAAGGATCTATGGAGCTATAACAAAACTGTTAATATTATGTCAATGGAATGCCAAAAAGCAAGCAGAAAGAGAACTGGGCTAAAAAAGTTCTGAATAAATCATGGTTGAAAACTAAATTTGACAAGAAATATACACTTACAGATTCAAGAAGTGAGCAAACCTCAAGCAGGATAAACCCAAAGAACTCTATCATAACCCAAGACAAATCATAGTCAGACTTCTAAAACCAAAATAAAGTATCTTCAAAGCAGCAAAGTGGAAATAACACCTTTTCTACAGAGGAATAGCAGTTCAAGTAACACTAGATTCCTCTTCAGAACCATGACAAAAGTATTATCAGACATGGAGAAATAAGTGGCAAACATCCCTCATGTGTTAAAAGAGAGGAAAAAATCAATAGATGTTTCAGAAAGAGAGAACAAGGAAAAGGAAGAAGGCAGTTATTTAAATATATGATCAAAATAAGATTACAGTGTGAAAGAAAATATAGGAAATTTTAAAGTTCTGAGTGCATTGGGACAGTGAATGAAGAAATATCAACATTAGTCATAGCAAAAGAGAAATGGAGAAAAAAAATGATAAAAAAATGCATTCTTCCAAAAGAATAAATGTCATATGTCAATGATCAGATTTCAGTAGGACATAAAATTTTTAATATATATTTCATAAATTTGTAACACTTGCTTAAGAATCTTTAACAAACAAGTACTTGTATTTTATTAAATATTTCTAAAATAAACTAAGGGGAAAAAATTCAAATTATTGTTTTGTTCTTGTTCAGTCACTAGTCTTGTCTGACTCTTTGTGAAATCATGTACTGTAGCATGCCAGGCTTCCCTGTCCTTCATCATCTCCCTGAGTTTGCTAAAACTCAGTGATGCTGTCTAACTCTTTCATCATGGGTTGTCCTCCTCTCCTTTTGCCTTCGATCTTTCCTAGCATCAAGGTATATTTCAGTGAGTCAGCTCTTTGCATCAGGTGGCCAAAATATTGGAGCTTCAGCTTGAGCATCTGTCCTTCCAATAAATATTCAAGGTTGATTTCCTTTAGGACTGACTGGTTTGATCTCCTTGCAGTCCAAATGACTTTCAAGAGTCTTCTATGGCATCAATATTCAAAAGAATCAATTCTTCAGTGTTCAGCCTTTTTTATGGTCCAACTCTCACATCCATATATGACTACTGATAAAACCATAGCATTGATTATATGGACTTTTGTCAGCAAAGTGATGTCTCTGTTTTTTAATTTGTTGTCTAGGTTTGTCACAGCTTACCTTCCAAGGAGTAAGTGTCTTTTAATTAATTTCATGGCTTCAGTCACTGTCCACAGTGATTTTGGATCCCCAAAAAATCAAATCCATGTTTTCCCTATTTGCCATGAAGTGATGGGACCAGCTGCCATGATCTTAGTTTTTTGAATGTTGAGTTTTAAGCCAGCTATTTCACTTTCCTCTTTCACTCTCATCAAGAGGCTCTTTAGTTCCTCTTCTTTTTCTGCCATTAGAGTGGTATCATCTGCATATCTGGAGTTATTGATATTTTTTCCAGCAATCTTGCTTCCAGCTTGTGGTTTATACAGCCCAACAGTTTGTGATATACTCTGCATATACATTAAATAAGCAGGGTGACAATATACAGCATTGACACACTCTTTTCCTAATTTTTAACCAGTCCATTGTTCCATGTCTGGTTCTGACCTGCTTCTTGACCTGCATGCAGGTTTCTCAAGAGATAGATAAGATTGTCTGGAATTCCCATCTCTTTAAGAATGGATTGGAATGCAAAGGTAGGATGTCAAGAGATACCTGAAGGAACAGATAAGTTCCTTGGAGTACAAAATGAAGCATGGCAAAGGCTAACAGAATTTTTCAAGAAAACACACTGGTCAAAGCATACACCCTCTTGCAACAACACAAGAGATGACTCCACATGAATATCACCAAATGTTCAATACCAAAATCAGATTGATTATATTCTTTGCAGCTGAAGATGGAGAAACTATACAGTCAGCAAAAACAAGACCTAAAGCTGACTGTGGCTCTGATCCTCAGTTCCTTATTGCAAATTTCAGACTTACATTGAAGACAGTAGGTAAAACCATTAGGTCATTCAGGTATGATATAAATCAAATTCCTTATGATTATACATTGGAGGTGATGAATAGATTCAAAGGGCTAGATATGATAGAGTGCGTGAAGAACTATGGATGGAGGTTTGTAAAACAGTATAGGAAGCTGTGACCAAAACCATCCACAAGAAAAAGAAATGCAAGAAGGCAAAATGGTGGTCTGAGGAGGCCTTAGAAATAGCTGAGAAAAGAAGAGAAGGAAAAGGCAAAGGAGAAAGGGAAAGTTATACCCAAATGAATGCAGAGATCCAGAGAATAGCAAGGAAAGTTAAGAATGCTTTCTTAAGTGAACAATGCAAATAGTTGAAAACAATAGAATGAGAAAGACTAAAGATCTCTTCAAGGAAATTGGAGATACCAAGGGAAAACTTCATGCAAGCTCAGTTCACTCATTCAGTTGTGTCGGACTCTTTGTAGCCCCATGGACTGCAGCACGCCAGGCTCCCATGTCCATCACCAGCTCCAGGAGCTTGCTCAAACTCATGTCCATCAAGTTGATGATACCATCCAACCATCTCATCCTCTGTTGTCCAGCTCTAATCCTGCCTTCAATCTTTCCCGATATCAGGGTCTTTATCAATGAGTCAGTTCTTCGCATCAGGTAGCCAAAGTATTGAAGCTTCAATTTCAGCATCAACTCTTCCAATGAATATTCAAGACTGATTTCCTTTAGGATTGACTGGTTTGATCTCCTTGCAGTCCAAGGGACACTCAAGAGTCTTTTCCAACACCACAATACAAAAAGCATCAATTCTTTAGTGCTCAGCTTTGTATGGTCCAACTCTCACATCCACATATGACTACTGGAAAAACCAAAGCTTTGACCAGACGGACTTTGTTGGCAAAGTAATGTCTCTGCATTTTAATAGGCTGTCTAAGTTGGTTGTACCTTTTCTTCCAAGGAGAAAGTGTCTTTTAATTTCATGGCTGAAGTCAGCATCTGCAGTGATTTTGGAGCCCAAGAAAGTAAGTCTGTCACTGTTTCCATTGTTTCACCATCTATTTGCCGTGAAGTGATGGGACTAGATGCCTGATCTTAGTTTTTGAATGTTGAGTTTTAAGCCAGCTTTTGCACTCTACAGTTTTCCTTTCATCAAGAGGCTCTTTAGTTCCTCTTCATTTTCAGCCATTAGAGTGGTGGCATCAGCATATCTGATATTACTGATATTTCTCCCACAGTCTTGATTCCACCTTGTGCTGCATCCAGCCCAGCATTTCACTTGATGTGCTCTGCATATAAGTTAAACAAGCAGAGGTGCAATATATAGCCTTGATATATGTTTTTCCCAATTTAGAACCAGTCCGTTCTTCCATGCCCAGTTCTAGCTAGCTGTTGCTTCTTGACCTGCATACAGTTTTCTCAGGAGGCAGGTAAGGTGGTCTGGTATACCCATCTCTTTAAGAATTTTCCACAGTGTGTTGTGATCCACACAGTCAAAGGTTTTGGCATAGTCAATAAAGCAGAAGTAGATGTTTACTGGAACTCTCTTACTTTTTCTATGCTCCAATGGATGTTGGCAATTTGACTTCTGGTTCCTCTGCCTTTTCTAAATCAGGTTGAACATATGGAAGTTCTCGGTTAACTTACTATTGAAGCCTAATTTGGTTAATTTTGAGCATTATTTTGCTGGTATGTGAAATTAGTGCAATGTGTGGTACTTTGAGCATTCTTTGGCATTGTCTTTCTTTGGGATTGGAATGAAAACTGACCTTTCCCACTCCTGCGGCCACTACTGAGTTTTCCAAATTTGCTGGCATATTGAGTGCATCACTTTAACAGCACCATCTTTTAAATCAAACCCCTTATGATATACAATGGAAGTGACAAATAGATTCAAGGGATTAAATCTGATAGAATGCCTGAAGAACTATGGACAGAGGTTTGTGACATTGTACAGGAGGTGGTGATTAAGACCATCCCCATCCCCAGGAAGAAGAAATGCAAAAACACAAAATGGTTGTCTGAGGAGGCCTTACAAATAGCTGAGAGAAGGAGAGAAGCAAAAGGCAAAGGAGAAAAGACAAGATATACCCATCTGAATGCAGACTTCCAAAAATAGCAAAGAGAGATAAGAAAGTCTTCCTAGGTGATCAATGCAAAGAAATAGAGGAAAATAGTAGAATGGAAAAGACTAGATATCTCTTCAAGAAGATTAGAGATACCAAGGGAACATATCATGCAAAGATGGGCTCAACAAAGGACAGAAATGGTAGGGACCTAACAGAAACAGAAGATGTTAAAAAGAGGTGGCAAAAGTATACAGAAGAACCATATAAAAAAGATCTTAATGACTCAGATAACCATGATGGTGTGATCACTCACCTAGAGCCAGACATCCTGGATAATGAAGTCAAGAGGGCCTTAGGAAACATCACTATGAACAAAACTAGTAGACTTAATGGAATTCTAGTTGAGCTATTTCAAATCCTGAAAGATATCATGCAAACATGGGCACACACACACACACAAAAAGGTTATAAATGGAAATGGCAAGGATCTAACAGATGCAGAAGTTATTAAGAAGAGGCGGCAATATACAGAACTATACAAAAAGTCTGAATGACCCAGATAAGCATGATGGAAACATCCTGGAGAGTGAAGTCAAGTGGTCTTAGGAGGTATTAATACAAACAAAGCTGGTGGAGGTGAAGAAATTCCAGCTGATCTATTTCAGATCTTAAGAGATGATCCTGTTAAACTGCTGCACTCAATATGCCAGCAAATTTGGAAAATTCACTAATGGCCACAGGACTGGAAAAGGTCAATTTTCATTCCAATCTCAAAGAAAAGCAATTTCAAAGAATGTTCAAACTACTGTACGATTGCACTCATGTCACATGTTAGCAAGATTATGCTCAAAATCCTTCAAACTAGGCCTCAGCAATACATTAACTGGGAACTTCCATATGTATGAGCTGGATTTAGCACGGGCAGAGGAACCAGAGATCAATTTGCCAACAGACATTGGATCATAGAAAAAGCAAGAGAATCCCATAAAAATGTCTACTTCTGCTTCATTGACTATGCTAAACCCTTTGACTGTGTGGATCACAACAAACCATGAATAAGTCTTAAAGGAATGGGAATACCAGACCATTCAGAAATTAGCCTTCTTAAAATCTCAGTGTTTAAAAGCTACTGGCTCATCTGGTAAAGAAACTACCTGCAATGTGGGAGACCTTGGTTTGATCCCTGAGTTGGGAAGATCCCCTAGAGAAAGGAAAGGCTACCCATTCCAGTATTCTGGCATGGAGAATTACAGGGACTGTGTAGTCCATGGAGTCACAAAGAGTTGGACACGACTGAGCAACCTTCAATTTCACTTTTGCTTTAAAAGCTACTAGCCTGGAGTATCATAGAGGGAAAATACTTCATAATTTTATTTTAAACATGAAAACTAGTATTGCAAATAAGCAATATGTTATCTTACACATTGCCAACAATTAGATTTTTGCTTGTCAGAAAACGTGAATTTTAATATTGAAAAGTAAGTAGGTATGGTGAAAAACTACTATTGCATTTACCCTTGGCAAATAAAAGGTAAAAAATTTAATGCTACTAATATTAGATTGAGAATAGTTGTTATGTAGTTATTACAAAAATGAAAATCTATCAGTTGGGTATAAATGTGACATCCTAAAGAAATGAGAAACATACAGTGGGTGAACTTAGTTTATTTTGATTTTGTAATTTATCTTGCATATCAAAATAAATAAAGAAAACTTAATATTAGACTGAAGAAGTCCCAAAAGAAATGCTTAATTTATGAGGAGCTAAACATAGTTGATAATTACCAAACCAAGTGTATTCCAAAAAAACAGAATAGATGTACAAGTGTAAATGACATCATGGTAACTTAACATTTTTCTATTTTACAATTACTGCTCCAATGATAATATTATCAGCTATAGTTCATCTATTTTTCAAAAAAAATGCATATATTCAATGAGAGAATATTACTGAACATAACTGCTATTTAACATTTAGAAAATTTTCTTTCTATGATATTATCTGTCTACTCTTTCTGCTTATATTCTGTTGAAGAACAGTGATGTTGCTTTAAACAAAGACATACATATACACATATACATATCAATAGATTAAGCTATCTATCAAAAATGCAGTTGCTATGGTGTTTTTTCCCTTTCCTTTTTTCTTTCAGCAGAGCAATAAGTGCTAAAAGAAATCTATATTTAAGTAGAGAATCTTTAAAGTGGAGTGATCTGAGAATATTGAATCTGGTTATAAAATGAAAAAAGAAAGATGTAGCATGTTTTTTGTGCCAAAATTGCAACATTCAACAGTATATACCCCACACTTTCTGGTTTTCAAAGTGTTTTTATGTCTTCTTCCATGTCATGGTCAAGAGATTTGGCTGGTTTAGCTCAAAGCAGCAAGGATTCAAGTTTGAAGCTACATTGTGCACATTCTAGAAATCAAACCTGCCTGGGCAAGAAGATATGAGAAGCCTCCTATAAAGAAATCCACCCTAAGGGAAAAGTAAGTAGAGTCTCACAAATTAGATTCACAGTCATTACGTCAAAGTTGAAGAGAAGTGTGATTCTAAACAAATGTTTCATATCCCAAAGTTTGTTCTTGACATAAGTTCTCATGGGCAGATATTTCAATCACAAGGGGAAAAAAAATCCATATGAATAGAAACAAAATGAAATGAAAAGCAAAGATGTAGCACATTGAATTTCCATGCATCAGCTCTTGGTATTGAGATGTTTACTACCTGTGGAAAACATCTTCCAAACTCAGGCACTAGCATCATCATCAAGAGAAACAACTTCTTTCCTACTTTAAATGGGTATTCATGGCCCTCCAATCATTGTTAAGATCAACATTAACAGTATTTATTTTATACTGTTTATACTTTATGCCCAATAGCCCTAAACTGGAGACATAAACATGACAGGTAAAGTACTGCAGGTAAGAACACTAGATCATGAAGCACAGATGAGTCATAGCCATAAGTTTTTAGAAACAATTTGTATTATTATCTCCTAAATGATATGTCCTGGGAACAAACATCTTACAGTCATAACGGGACAAGGTGGTGAAAAGGTTGAGAGACCTTGACCCTACTATCATGACTTACAATCCTACACTGCAGAGGCCTTATCAGGATTTGTTACCTGGTTCATTTTAAGAAAGCAACAGTTAGCAACTTGATGTAGGAAAAAAAAAATGTTCATATTTTCTTCTTGAGCAGCCAACAAAAGTATGTCCATTTTATTGAAAATGCAATCAAGTATCAGAAAATAAAATTTAAAAAATCAGAAGAGAGCTGCAATACATAGGAATCATAAAATGGTCAAGCTAACCAGCTCAAATACAATTATATTTAAATGAGTCTATAATAATAATATTGTCATAGTTGATGTTATTTCCCAGTCAAGAAGTGTTTGGTTTTTTTGTTTTGTTTCTTTGTGGTGGAAGAATTGATGCTTTTGAACTGTGGTGTTGGAGAAGACTCTTGAGAGTCCCTTGGACTGCAAGGAGATCCAACCAGTCCATTCTAAAGATCAGCCCTGGGTGTTCTTTGGAAGGAATGATGCTAAAGCTGAAACTCCAGTACTTTGGCCACCTCATGCGAAGAGTTGACTCATTGGAAAAGATTCTGATGCTGGGAGGGATTGGGGGCAGGAGGACAAGGGGATGACAGAGGATGAGATGGTTGAATGGCATCACTGACATGAGTATGAGTTCTGACCCTAAAGTGAAAGTGAAGTCGCTCAGTCATGTCTGACTCTTTGCGACCCTGTGGACTGTAGCCTACCAGGCTTCTCTGTCCATGGGATTCTCCAGGCAAGAATACTGGAGTGGGTTACCATTTCCTTCTCCAGGGGTTCTTCCTGACCCAGGGATCGAACCTGGGTCTCCTGCATTGGAGGCAAATGCTATAACCTCTGAGCCACCAGGGAAGCCCTAAGGGTCACACTTTAAAATATGATTTTATGTTCTTCTCTCACTACTTTGACGAATGTTACAGCATTTTGTCTCAGGTGACTCTTTTCATAAATAAACCTTGTCCAGCTTAATCCACTTTTTGAGCTATCCTTCAATAATTTTCAGGCCATTTGTGGTTTAACTTTTTCTTTTTCCTGTCATTGATACAGGAACATATACATACATACTACTGAGCTTAGCCAATTAAGCAATATATTTTCATGAATCATTAATTTCAAAAATAGTATATGTTAAAACATAATCTTGTTTTTATATAGTTCATTCGACCAAAAAGTAATTTGTTTTAATATTTAAGTTTTGGGATTTTCCCATATGCAGCTTAAAAATGTCTATGCTTATTCTTTTATATCTTTTAGGAGTATAGATGAAGCAATTTCAAAATTAATAAAAACTCTATTCTTTACCATTTCAATCTGTCAGTAATAAAATATACTGCATTTTATCATGTCCAAATTCAAGGCAAGACTCATGGTATGGAAAATGTCAACATTTTCACACAGAGCAAACATCACTGAAAAGATCTAATTATCCTTGGAATGAACTTTTCGACTAGGAGTCTTTGAAAGCAATGATCACTTTTTTTTTAATTTACTGTTACTAATTTCATCAATAAGTTTATAATCAACTTTTTTTTTCAATGTTTTTTTGTCAGATATAAGTGTAAAATAAAAAAGAGAACTGACTGATGGAGGATTTAAAGTGGCATGTGAGACGGATGTGAGGAATATCAAGTTCAAACACCTTGAGGAGATAATGAGTTTGGATATTGGTAGAAAATAAAATATATCTCCCTAAAGACTAGTAAATAAGGGACAAGTTGGTATACATTAGAGAAGTAGGTCAGTTGAATATTTTTGGTCATGATAAATAGCACTTTTTGGATTTTAACTAAATGATAATTCATTGAGTAAAATTATGACATGAACTGACTTACACTTTACAAGTATTCAGGGGAGATTTAACTGTAAAGTGGACCACTTATATGTGGGATTTTTTCAATAACTACATATTACAGTACTACAGGATCCTTGATTGGTTTAATACACAGATATGGAACATCATTTAGAGATGAATTTGCCACTGAATAGAGGGGCTGTTCCCCTAACCCCCACTGTTGCTCAAGGGTCAACTGTAATTATTTTCCCTGTAATTCAAAATATTTAATTTTAGAAACAATTATTTTGGGAAATGTCCCACAGACTTCACAAGACTTCCCAAGAAATGTTAAGACTGCCCGAATGAATTAGGACTTTGGAGAAACAGCAAACATGGAAAAAACAAAAACAAACAAACGAAACTAAAAGACTTCTCCAGTACATCAAAGATGAAATGACAGTTTGACCTATGATTGTGGTACTAAAAATGGATGTCAATGAATATTTTTAAAACATATTTCAGAAGTAATGCAAAAGGACTTGTTAGTGTTTGAATGTAGAGATGAGGGAAAAAAATCAAGGATGACTCATAGACTTCAGTTATGAGCATTGTGTAGTGACATTTATAAGCTATTTTCTCCTTGCATTCTGAGTCCTACTTAAAATTAACTCTTAATGGTTAAGAAAAAACACTATTTTATTTGATATTTTTTTAAATAAAAGTAAAACAGAGGAAATGATGTTTTGAAAATCAGATATAATGTTTTTTTTTTTTTTTTTTAGTTTTCTGTATTCTAAAACGAAAAGACCTAGAATAGTATAATTTGATAAAATGATACTCAGATTTGGATTATCATCATATGGCTGGTTCATCATGATGGAATTTTCACATCTGAATTAGCATTTGAGTTAGCTAGAAAATAAACATGTTGAGATACAAATAATATAAATTTAAGTTTTTAGTTATATATTCAACTATTTTGTACTTGACATAGTGCAATCATGGTTCTTTCCATTCAGTTCAGTTCAGTTCAGTTCAGTTGCTCAGTCGTGTCTGAGTCTTTGCGACCCCACGAATCGCAGCAGGCCAGGCCTCCCTGTCCATCACCAACTCCGGAGTTCACTGAGACTCACGTCCATCGAGTCGCTGATGCCATTCAGCCATCTCATCCTCTGTCGTCCCCTTCTCCTCCTGCCCCCAATCCCTCCCAGCATCAGAGTCTTTTCCAATGAGTCAACTCTTCGCATGAGGTGGCCAAAGTATTGGAGTTTCAGCCTCAGCATCATTCCTTCCAAAGAACACCCAGGACTGATCTCCTTTAGAATGGACTGGTAGGATCTCCTTGCAGTCCAAGGGACTCTCAAGAGTCTTCTCCAACACCACAGTTCAAAAGCATCAATTCTTTGGCACTCAGCTTTCTTCACAGTCCAATTCTTGCCTCCATACATGACTACTACTGGTATTTGTACTACTCTAGGAAATTTGCATTTACTTTTAAATTTTTTTCTTGTTTTCAAATAGGAAGAAATCACAGGTGCCAAGAGGTATTTAATTTTAATTGGGTTCATCATAGGAATAAATGATGGCTGATAGCTGGAAAAAGAATAAAAATGAAATTATAAAGTTAAATGTTAAGGCTTTAAAGTGAAGGAGACAGAAGAAAATCAGATACAACAAAGGAAATACATGAAGCTATTTAATGATCATGAGAATGGGTAGTTGGAAGCAATCAGGTTTCACAAGCAAAAATGATGTAGACTATCATGATGCTGATGTGACAAAATGACAGATGTGACAGATACAAATCTATAATGGAGATATTTACAGAGGTGTATTATAGCTTCAGGCAAAATTTTGAAATAGGCCAAGTTTGTTTTCAATGCTCTCACTTGCCTTCCAGCATCCCTAGATCCAACTTGAAGCACTCAGTGTCCTCATCTTGACCTCTTGATGTTCATGCTTTCCCTACTCTGGTGTCCATGCGACTCAGCAATTTTTGGTCAATACTTCATAACTATTACAGTAAATTTACCTAGCCTGTATTACATTCATTCAGGCCCTGACTCCTTCATGACCAACTAATTCAGGAAAGTACACTTGCTGCTAGTGGCAGGATGTGTTAGCAATATAAATGTCATATTTGTGTCTCAATTCATGTATTCAGAGACAAAATAACTGCTTTAGAGTGATGATTAGAGCAGGAAATGGGAATAGAATATCAATCTAGCAGGTGAGATTTTCTGTAGCAGGTTGGTCTTTGGGGAATATAAAAACTGTATCAGGAATATGTTTGATAAGTGTGCACATATATAACATCAACCAATAAAATAATCATGCTCCATTGTGTACATGTCCAGTTAAGAAAGATGGTAACAATAACCCGGTGTACGAGACAGCAAAAGAGATACTGATGTATAGAACAGTCTTATGGACTCTGTGGGAGAGGGAGAGGGTGGGAAGATTTGGGAGAATGGCATTGAAACATGTAAAATATCATGTAAGAAACGAGTTGCCAGTCCAGGTTCGATGCACGATACTGGATGCTTGGGGCTAGTGCACTGGGACGACCCAGAGGGATGGTATGGGGAGGGAGGAGGGAGGAGGGTTCAGGATGGGGAACACATGTATACCTGTGGCGGATTCATTTTGATATTTGGCAAAACTAATACAATTATGTAAAGTTTAAAAATAAAATAAAATTTAAAAAAATAAAAAAAAATACTAAAAAAAAAATAATAAAATAAAGATACCATTGTCAAAAAAAAAAAAAGAATGATCTGAGGAAAAAGTCTAATTTATAAGTTCTTTTTAGATAGCCTATCAGTGGTGACATGAATTATATAAGAAACATAGCAGGAGAAAGGACTAGCAGAAATTTTCCTAGAAAATAGAGTATGTACAGAAATTTTAAGAAAAGCTTCATTTCTACTAATTCAAATGTATCATTTTGGTAAAAATCATATATTATGTTGAAACTGTTTATTTAATATCATTCATTTTCCAAGCAGGCACATAACTCCAGGCTTATTTTTACTAAACTATTATGACATAATAAACCAGCACTAAAACATTCATATAGTCAAATGAATAAGATAAAATTGAGTGTCAATGCTTTACAGAATAGCACATTATGTTTTGCTAAGAAATACTGTAAATACCATTACTGTGCAAATCAAAATATTATTTAATCATATACTCAAAAATTTTATTGTGTATATATATTGCATTGTATATATAACTCAATATAGTATTGAAGATAAATATTATTTAAATTACTAAATAAAATTTTCATTACCTGTAGCAAATAAATATAAATAAATATTTGATTAACTATTATGACAAAATAACATCCTCATTATATGAATTGGTAACATATTTATCAGTGGAATTCTCATTATTTAATCTGAATAATTTAATTTTGAAATTGAATACCCTAAACAATTAGTTTGAATTCTTTATTATCTCATAGGTCTTAAAAAATATAGTTATAGCATATACTTAGTCCCAAAGTTTTGTCCAGAAAAGTATTTACATAAGTCTCTGTGGTCTATTCAGAATAATTAGCAGAAAAACAAGAGAAAGAAGACGATTGTGTAGTGGCAGAAAATGTATCTATCATAATTTGAAAAATAGATAAAATACTTCATATATTGTCATATCTAGATAAGGATATTTCCAATCAGTGTGTTCAATGTGTCATCTAGTCTCTTAATGCATACAGAAAAATGCAAGAAAATGATTTAAAACAAAATCACTGATCATATGAGAGCAACAACCTTCTGCGTTTGAAAATCCCCAGCCTTTCCAGGTGACAAAACATGTTAAAAGAAAGCAATGTCTTCTGGGCAATACCAAATCCAAAGCATATACAGGAAAACACAGTTGTTGCTGCTGCTGCTAAGTCACTTCAGTCGTGTCCAGCTCTGTGCGACCCCAGAGACAGCAGCCCACCAGGCTCCCCTGTCCCTGGGATTCTCTAGGCAAGAACACTGCTGCTACTGCTGTTGTGTCGCTTCAGTCGTGTTCAACTCTGTGCGACCCCATAGACGGCAGCCAACCAGGCTTCCCATCCCTGGAATTCTCCAGGCAAGAACACTGGAGTGGGTTGCCATTTCCTTCTCCAATGCATGAAAGTGAAAAGTGAAAGTGAAGTCGCTTAGTCGTGTCCGACTCTAGCGACCCCATGAACTGCAGCCTACCAGGCTCCTCCGTCCACGGGATTTTCTTTTGCCTAGAAGAACACTGGAGTGGGTTGCCATTTCCTTCTCCAAAACACAGTTGTATTAGTTTCCTATTTCTGCGGCAACAAATTACCACAAACATAGAGGCTATAAACAATACAAATTTAGTTTCTTACAAGTCGGTGGTCAGAAGTCCAAACTGGTTCTTAGCTGACATAAAGACATCATCAGAGCAGCATTTCTTCTGGGTGCTCTAGGGAAAATCTGTTCCTTACATTTTTCAGCACTGAAAACTATCCACAGTCTTTGGCTCATGGCCACATCACTCTGACCTCTGGTTATGTCATCACAACTCTTTTCTCTAACTCTGACTCTTCTGAATATCTTATGAGGACCCTTATAATTACACTGGACCCACCTAGAATACCCAGAATAATCTCCCTATATCAAGGCCACCTTTTACTTAGTCAAATCTTCAAAGTCCCTTTTGCCATGGAAGGTAACATATTCACAGGTTTCAGAGATTAGGACAAGGACATCTTTGCAGGTTACTAATTATGTGGTTTATCATTAGATTTCAGTTTATAAAACAGTCTAATAATAAAACCAGTGATGTGATCGCATAATTCTTTGTTAAAACCTCAGACATATCAAGTGCAGCACTTCAGAGAATTGATACAGCAAAGGAAGAATACAGCAAATGAAGAATACAGCATATAAGAATACAAAGCAGTATTTCTCAGCAGCTTAAGGAGAGGCACATATGGGAAAATATTTATCTCAAAGCAACTTGCAAGTGTGGATTTTCTTTAGTGAATTTGACCCAATGTTATTCATAGGAAATCCAAAAAAGTCTTAAGAGGACTGCAATATACTGACAGTTTTAATTAAAACAGGCAATGACTAAACAAGATGAACAAAGATCCACTAATAGTGCACAGAAGTTTTCTTTTCTCCACATCCTGCCAACACCTGATATAGCTTTTCTTCTTGATAATAACCATTCTATTGTGTGTGAGTGATAATTCACTGTGGTTTTGAATGGTATTTCCCTGATGATTTGTAATGCTGAGCATATTTTCATGTACCTGTTGGCCATTTGAGTTCCTTCTTTGGAAAAATGTCCATTTATTTCCCCTGCTGATTTTTAATCAAATCATTTTTTCATTATTGACTAAGTTCTTTAAATATTTTGGATATTCACTTCTTATTCAGTATATGGTTTGCAAATATTTTCTCCCATTCTATAGGCTTCTTTTATATTTTGTTGATTGTGAGTTTTTTGCTTATTGGTTTATTCATTTTGTTTAGTTGCTATGCAGAAGCCTTTTAGTTTATTTTAGGCCCACTTTGATTTTTGCTTTTGTTTCCTTTTTTTTTAATGTAATATCCAAAAAAAATCATCACCAAGACTAGTGTCAAGGAGCTTTTTCTGTATGTTTTCCTCCAGGAGTTTTACAAAGTGTATGGAAGTTTAACAAAAAATTAAAAATAGAACCACCATATGACCTGGAAATCCCATTTCTGTATATATATCCAATGGAAATGAAAACAGGATATTGAAAAGATATCTGCACTTCTGTGTTTATTGCAACAGTATTTATCATAATCAAGGTATGGGAAAAACCTAAATGTCTGTCAACAGACGAATGAATAATACAAGTATACCTATTCCATAGGTACACAATGGACTATTACTCAGTTATGAGAAAGAAGAAAACCCTACCATTTGCAGTCAGATGGATGAAACCTGAAAGTATTACCTTAAGTTATGTGATGTGATAGAGATGTTACCTAATGCTATGGTAGTAATCAGAATGCTATATATAATAGCATCAAATCAGCATGTTTTGTGACAAGTTTATACAATAGTATATGCCTATTATATCTCAATTTTAAAAGGAGAAGAAAAGACAAAGGCTGCTGAACATCCAAAGCATGTTGGAGAAAGTCATTACTAGCACACCAGAGTAATATTTCATGAAAAGGAGAAATTACTCAGAGGACAGTAACAAGAGCCATAGTACCTAATTTTCAGCCTTAGCACCCTAACCTAGGAACTGGTGATATGTGTTGTTTTGGATTTCAGAAATATTATGGAATAGTCACTGCCTTGTGTTTCCCTGTTTCCCCCCTGTAATAATTAGAAGTTCTATGCTAGTAATTCTATTTCCATCCCATTCTTGTATACTGAATGTAACTGGGAGATATGAGGTAGAGTGTGGAAAATAACTTGTGATTTTAGATAACATGTTTTCAGATCAAAAAGTCTTACATTCTAGGCACCAAACCTAAGTAGTCTCACCCACACTTGAATCTTATTTAAAGACAAAACCCTGTATCTGAGCTGATGTTAGAAATGGAATAGAACTTGGAGAGACTTTGGAGAGAAGAGAGAGACTTTTCATGAAGGGATGGGCATGAAGACATTAAGAAAAAGATGAACTGATCTAATAATCCTCCAATAATTCTCATATCCCTTACAGTAAGTCCCCTACATACAAACCTTCAAGTTGCAAACTTTCAAAGATGTGAGCACACATTCCATCAGTGTCAGGTATGAGGGAAATTACAGCTTGTTCTGTCTTCTGCTGCTGAGGATCCTTTAGCTCTACCATCTCCCACTTCCTCTACCTCCTTCAGTCAGTAATTCTTCTTGTCAGTTCATTCATTGCCCGTCTGTATATATGCTAGTTGTTGTACTGTACTACTGTACTTTTCAAGGTACTGCACTGTAAGTTTTAAAATGTTTATTTTTGTGGTTTTTTTTTAATGTATTAATTATGTGAAAAGTATTATAAACCTATTACAGTATAGTACTCTATAGCCAACTGTGTTAGTTGGATTCCCAGGCTAACGTTGTTGGACTTACAAACAAATTGGACTTATAAATGCACTCTCTGAACAGAACTCATTCATAGGTAGGGGACTTACTCTATTTACATACGTGTGTAATCCCCTCTCACAATGAACAATACTGCTTGTGGCCAATTAGATATTTTAGACATCATACTATGTGACTTCTGAGGTTAAGGCAAAAAATACATGACAATTTCTTCCTTCATTGTATCACTTGCTTTTGGAGAAGCCATTCAACATGTCACATGGGTGTTGAAGCATCCCTGTACAGAGGCCCATTTTCAGAGGAAATAAGACCTCTCACCAACAATCAACACCAACTCGCCAGCCAGATATATGAGCAAACTTTGTAGTGGATCTTCCAGACCCAGTCCATTCTTCAGAAGACTACAGTCCTGATGAATGTCTCTTAGAAACAGACCCAACCCATTTCAAGAACTGCCCAACCAAGATACTTCAGATCCTCAAAAGTTATGGGGATCTGAACATAACCATAAACATTTATTATGTTACATTTTTAAGTCACTTTGGGATAATTTGTCATTTAGCTATAAATAACCAGTACATGCAATTTTGTCTCAGAATGAAAAAGGGTAATTTTATTTTCCATTTCCATATTTCCATTATGGTTTTCACCAAGGAGTCCTTGCACATGCACACAGTAAGCAATTCCATTCTATTCCCCACATAAAAGAAATATAACTCATATCAGAAAACTATTACATATGACAGAACAATTTTTTCTACTTCAGCAGCCCCACTACAAAAGCCTTTATTTCAAATATTTACAGAGATATGATAGCCAGTTCACCCCTTTGATTTAGGCAAAGCCTCAATTTAAGAAAACATTTGTTTCTGATGTGTATCCAAATTTAGTTCTATTTTCTTCTATCCAAATAAAATATGGCAGTTCTAGTAACTACACCCTCCAACATGTGACACAAAGAATTTTAATAGTATGCACCTCTGCTGCTGCTGTTGGTGCTAAGTCGCTTCAGTCATGTCCGACTCTGTACGACCCCATAGATGGCAGCCCACGAGGCTCCCCCGTCCCATTCTTCTCCGGAAAGTGAAAGTGAAGTCGCTCAGTCGTGTCTGACTCTTAGTGACCCCATGGACTGCAGCCTTCCAGGCTCCTCGGTCCATGGGATTTTCCAGGCAAGGTTACTGGAGTAGGTTGCCATTGCCTTCTCCAAGTATGCACCTCCAGACAAGGTATAACTAGCATCAATCATTCTCTAGTTAAATATACACAGGTTCATCACATATCTATCACAGAAAGACAGAAAGCAACCTAGCAGCAAACCTGAGCTCTATTGGTCAAAAAAGGAGCAATTACCCAGAGTCCACATACAATAGCTAGAGTATATCATTCCCAGATGTTGACCCTTCATCAAGGATCTGGCATTTTCAAAATGCTGCTTTCAGAGCTTTCCTAGTTTATCCTTTTCATTATTGCCATAGATCTAAAATAAGCTGTACTCTCCCATGTGAGAAATCTGAGCTTGCAACTAGAGATTATCGTACTAAGTAAGGCAAGTCAGAAAGAGAAAGACAAATACCATATGATATTACTTATATGTGGAATCTAAAATATGACACAAATGAACCTATCCGTTAAACAGAAACAGAATCATGGACATAGGGAACAGACTGGTGGTTGCCAAGGGGGAGGGGACTCAGGGAGGGACAGACTGGAAGGTTGGGGTTAGCAGATGTAAGCTTTTATATATACATATAATGGATAAATGTAAAAAGAAGTATATATGTATGTGTGTATATATGTGTGTTTGTCACTCAGTTATGTCTGACTCTGCAACCCCATGGACTGTAGCTTGCCAGGCCCCAGGCTCCTTTGTCCGTAGATTTCTCCAGGCAAGAATACTGGAATGGGTTGCCATTCCCTTCTCCAGAGGATCTTCCTGACCCAGGGATCAAACCGAGGTCTCACACATTGCAGGCAGATTCCTTACTGTCTGAGCCACCAGAGAAGTCATATATATATATATATATATATATATATAGGAATCACTTTGCTATACAGCAGTAATTAACACAACTTTGTAAATTGACTGACTGCAATTAAAAAAAAAAAAGAAATCTGAGCTTATCATGCTTTTAAAACACAGTAAGACATTTCATGATGATACTAGTAAGAAAACTGCAACTTTTTAATACTTCCAAAGTTATTCATTGAGAATAACTAGGAGAAGTTGATAAAATAAAAGTACTGCCAGAATAATTTAGGATTCATGAGATTTCATTGCACATCAAATTTCAGGAACTTCTATATTTTTGCTTCAAGTTATAACATTTTTAAAACTTTATAACATGTTTATATTGTTTGCTTTGTAGGCAAATGCCAGGAATTAAAATGAATACAATGAATTTTAATTTACCAAAACAGAAGTTTAAAGGTGGTGGTGGATTTTATATGAAAATGAATATTTATTGTCTCTATATTGCACAAAGGTCTATAAAATATGCTAATTAAGGAGGTTTTCAAGACAACAAACTGAATACTGTCAAGTTTCCTATCTTTTTGGAGGCTCAATTATCTCACGTAAAACATGAATAAAAATAGATTTCTACTGTAGTTACTATGATATTAAGGAAATGAATGTTTGAAACCTAATATCCAAAACAGATTTTTAAATAGGAAAAGTAAAGCCAACTAGTTATTTAGGTCCATGGAAGCCTTATAAACATTAGTAAACATTCAGTTCAGTTCAGTCGCTCAGTCATGTCTGATTCTTTGCGACCCCATGAATCGCAGCACGCCAGGCCTCCCTGTCCATCACCAACTCCCGGAGTTCACTCAGACTCACATCCATCGAGTCAGTGATGCCATCCAGCCATCTCATCCTCTGTCGTCCCCTTCTCCTCCTGCCCCCAATCCCTCCCAGCATCAGAGTCTTTGCTGATGACTCTGTAAAGTCATTATGCAGACTCTTCGCATGAGGTGGCCAAAGTACTGGAGTTTCAGCTTTAGCATCATTCCCTCCAAAGAAATCCCACGGCTGATCTTTAGAATGGACTGGTTGGATCTCCTTGCAGTCCAAGGGACTCTCAAGAGTCTTCTCCAACACCACAGTTCAAAAGCATCAATTCTTCAGCACTCAGCACTTCAGCACACAGTCCAACTCTCACATCCATACATGACCACTGGAAAAACCATAGCCTTGACTAGACAGACCTTTGTTGGCAAAGTAATGTCTCTTTTCAATATGCAATTTAGGTTGGTGATAACTTTTCTTCCAAGGAGTAAGTGTCTTTTAATTTCATGGCTGGAATCACCATCTGCAGTGATTTTGGAGCCCAAGAAAATAAAGTCTGACACTTTCCACTGTTTCCCCATTTATTTCCCATGAAGTGATGGGACCAGATGCCATGATGTTCGTTTTCTGAATGTTGAGCTTTAAGTCAACTTTTTCACTCTCACTTTCACTTTCATCAAGAGGCTTTTTAGTTCCTCTTCACTTTCTGCCATAAGAATGGTGTCATCTGCATATCTGAGGTTATTGATATTTCTCCTGGCAATTTTGATTCCAGCTTGTGTTTCTTCCAGCCCAGCGTTTCTCATGATGTACTCTGCATGTAAGTTAAATAAGCAGGGTGACAATATACAGCCTTGACGTACTCCTTTTCCTATTTGGAACCAGTCTGTTGTTCCATGTCCAGTTCTAACTGTTGCTTCCTGACCTGCATACAGGTTTCTCAAGAGGCAGGTCAGGTGGTCTGGTATTCCCATCTCTTGAAGAATTTTCCACAGTTTATTACATAGTACAAAAATGTGTCCTAAGTTTGAGACACAAAAATTTCTCAGAAAGTAAGAGTGTTTCTATTTTAAAAATAATAACGTATAAACCATATGTTAAATTATCCACATTCAAGAATTTCAAAATAGCCACTTCAAAGGAAAACTGAATACAAGTTTTCCTGCTAGAAAATTCTCTCTTTGTACTATCTTATTTTGGCAGCCAATATGCAAACAAAATTTTGTTTGGGAAGAATAGAGTCCAAGTGAATGAGGATAATAAAATAATCAGAAATTTGAATATCGTCAGAATTACAAATTCTGAGGCTTCCATCTGGAAAATCAAAATGTATTTGCCATAGCAACCAAAAAGTCAAGTTGTTGGACCACGCAACAATATTTTCAGCACATATATTATGTTGATAATTCGGTCTTTCTTCCTCTGTGACTGATGAGGAAAGAAGTTGAGATCATTTTCTATACCCAATATTGTATCTGAAATCAGAATTACTGGGTGACAAATTAACATAGTATCATTTTAAAATTTCTAATGGCAATCCACTCCAGTACTCTTGCCTGGAAAATCCCATGGATGGAGGAGCCTGGTAGGCTGCAGTCCGTGGGGTCACTAAGAGTCAGACACGACTGAGCAGCTTCACTTTCACTTTTCACTTTCATGCATTGGAGAAGGAAATGGCAACCCACTCAAGTTTTCTTGCCTGGAGAATCCTGGAGACGGGGGAGCCTGGTGGGCTGCCGTCTATGGGGTTGCACAGAGTCAGACACGACTGAAGCGACTTAGCAGCAGTAGCAGCAAACATTTATCAACATTTTCTTGCCATTTAGCTTTTCAAAGATAACGTCTGAATATAATCTGACATGATTTTTCTGTTTTGTTTTTTAAGTTACTTGGTAGTTTTGAATGAGTATATGTTGATTAGTTTTCCTTTATCATTATAATTCAAAATATAATGAATGGTTGTCTTTTTACTAATTTTTCATGAATTAATAAGGACTTTGAGAACAGCTAGCCAGGAAGTTTGTCAAATCAGGAATTTGCCTTCTAAATTTTATTGTTGCCTTCATACAAGTGGGTTAATACTCATTTTTTCCCCCTTTCTCCTCAATGCCTACCATCTATTCTTGGAAAGGTTGGATTACTGGCCTTATACTTGACATTCTAGGAGACTTTCTCAAAATGTCTTGACAATAATTATTGCAGTTTTCCTTAGTACATTCTTTCTAGTTTCCTAAGTGAATGAATTATGAATTTATTATTACATTTTCAAGTACATTTTAATTTATCTGTTTTCATTAAAGTGCTTATACCTCAATATGATGTTATGAATCCTTGGTCTGCTATCATTCTTCTAGATGTTGCTTTATGATCTCACCCTTTCATTTCATTAAGTTGATTTTTTCTTGTACTTTTAAGTACAAGAAAGAATATTAATCTCTCTAAATATTTTTCCTTTATTTGATTAATTGTGGGAAGCTTTCTTACTATTCTGTAATAATTACTTTTCTTTTTTCAAAATATATTTCACATCTTTTATTTTTAATATCCTTTTACTGATTACTTATCTTATAAAATATATGTCCAAATAGACCTAATATTTGCCAAGGAAGAAAATATGGGACTATTCCTTTGCTATTGCCACTATTCATCTGGAAGCTTGAAGCATCCTGCTCTCCAGTCTACAGCCTGAGAAGGATAAATACATCTCTTAACACAAAGCCTGACATCTTTAGTACCTTTTATAAAGGACAACTCTCCCTAGACTTGGGTGCTATGCTTCAGTAAGGCCTGCCATTTAGATATCTTAATTTGAAAATATATTGCTCTTGGCTCCTCCTGATTTTGTTTTTGCCTATAAATCTTAGGTGTTGGAACTATAACTCCTAAAATAAAACCATGGCCCACAGCCTCTACTCAGCATCCTGATAGACTGAATATGATTAAAGAAGTCTCAGAAAGTTTATGGAAAGGTATGAACTGATAAGGATGAAAAGTATAATTTATTTCTCATTTCCCAAGTTTTATAGTTGGTAAAATAAGGCATCTGTAAACCTACAAGCAGTAATCTGTTGGAAAGGCTGAAGCCTTCTTATCTACTACCAGGCAAACCATCCTTACCTGATAAACACAGTGTAACATCCACAAGTCACCAATGATCTTCCTTGATATGTCTCCAACTGTTTTTCACCTATTGATAAATTTTCAAAGATTTTAGAAATTGGTTGGTTGTTGAGTCTTAATTTTCATTCATTTAATTGTATAATTTTCATCTGTGTTCTGTTTTCCCTGCCAAACAGGTGTTTTATAGGTATATTGAGAAATTACATACTAGGAACTCATAGGACTTCCCAGGTAGCTCAGTGGATAAAGAGATGCCTGGGACTGTAGAAGAGGCAGGAGACATGGGATCATTCCTTGGTTTGGGAAGATTCCCCTGGAGGAGGGTATGACAACCCCCTCCAGTATTCTTGCCTGAAGAATCCCAAGGACAGTGGAGCCTGATCAGCTACATTTCATAGCTGTCACAAAAAATCAGACATGATTGAAGTGACTGAGCACACACATAGACAGGAACTCATGAGAATACATTGCAATCTACTGATTAAGTTTCATTTCCTGAAATTTTGATAACACCAAATCAAAGCATTTTCTTTGTTTTATATTAGCTGACAAAGTGTCACTCATATTAGCTCTCCAAAACATAGGCAGCACCATAATATATATTATCATATATTTCTAAATAGGTAATTTAGTAAGCAATTTTCAAGGTAAGCTCAAAAGTTGAAAGGTCTATTTAAAGAGAGCTTTCACTAGAGATAATCATTCACCTATTAAAAAAATGTATCAGTAATAAGACAAATACCAAGTTTTTTCTTTAAGCCTCACTTAAAATTGAAGTATCCATGGAAATCCATGTGTAAATCACATCTTCTAGTATCTTACAATATTATGCAACGATCAGTTTCTATTCAACATTTCTTCAGTATTTTCACATCTGATGACTATTCGTGCACTTTAAAAAGACATCAATGAGTCTGACTCACAATTTTATTCATTAATGTGTCTCCACAGACTAGAAAGACTTCCCTGGTGGCTCAGATGGTAAAGAGTTTGCCTGCAATTCAGGAGACCTGCGTTCAATTCCTGAATCAGCAAGATCCCCTGGAGAAGGGAATGGCAACCCACTCCAGTATTCTTGCCTGGAGATCTCCATGGACAGAGGAGCCTAGAGGGCTACAGACCATGGGGTTGTAGTCAGACACAAACAAGAGACTTTCACCCACTCACTCACTCACTCACTCACAGACTAGAAATGAGCTAAATAGGTACTTGTTGAGATAATGCTTCCAAGACTACAAGGGCAACATTACAAAATCAGTCTCATTAGGTCAGTGGTAGATAAGTGCGCTTTGCTAACTGATAGATGACTCAATTTCTTTTGGGAAGACCCAAAGTGAAAACTATTTCATAATAATTTCAAGGCATGATTTGCCTTTTTCACTATGCTAACATTTGTAGTGATGGTCCAAAAGCAATGGTGGGTAAAGTTCTGACAGTGACACCAAACTATTCTCATAAAATAAAAATGCCAGTTTCACTTTCAAAATGTCCTTGATGAAACAGGAATGTCACTAACTTTATTCAACTTAGACACTTATTTACACGTCTATTTTTTAATGTCCTTTGTGATGAAATGAGAAGAAAGCACAAAATACATAAACTATTTTCCTGTAACACCATTGTTCTTAAAATGACTAAAAGATAAGTGGATTATTCAGATTTGTTATTTTGGAGACTGTATATTAAAATATATAAATAATAATAAGATGCCAATCAGTTCAGTTCAGTTCAGTCGCTCAGTCATGTCCGACTCTTTGCAACCCCATGAATCGCAGCACGCCAGGCCTCCCTGTTCATCACCAACTCCCGAAATTCACTCAAATTCACATCCATCGAGTCAGTGATGCCATCAAGCCATTTCATCCTCTGTTGTCCCCTTCTCCTCCTTCCCCCAATCCTTCCCAGCATCAGAGTCTTTTCCAATGAGTGAACTCTTCACATGAGGTGGCCAAAGTATTGGAGTTTCAGCTTTAGCATCATTTCTTCCAAAGAACATCCAGGACTTATCTCCTTTAGAATGGACTGGTTGGATACCCTTGCAGTCCAAGGGACTCTCAAGAGTCTTCTCCAACACCACAGTTCAAAAGCATCAATTCTTCAGCACTCAGCTTTCTTCACAGTCCAACTCTCACATCCATACATGACTACTGGAAAAACCATAGCCTTGACTAGACAGACCTTTGTTGGCAAAGTAATGTCTGCTTTTCAATAGGCTATCTAGGTTGGTCATAACTTTTCTTCCAAGGAGTAAGCATCTTTTAATTTCATGACTGCAATCACCATCTGCAGTGATTTTGGAGCCCAAGAAAATAAAGTCAGCCACTGTTTCCACTGTTTCCCCATCTATTTCCCATGACATGATGGGACCAGATGCCATGATCTTCGTTTTCTGAATGTTGAGCTTTAAGCCAACTTTTCACTCTCCACTTTCACTTTCTTCAAGAGGCTTTTGAGTTCCTCTTCACTTTCTGCCATCAGGGTGGTGTCATCTGCATATCTGAGGTTATTGATATTTCTCCCGGCAGTTGTGATTCCAGCTTATGCTTCTTCCAGCCCAGCGTTTCTCATGATGTACTCTGCATATAAGTTAAATAAGCAGGGTGACAATATACAGTCTTGACGTACTCCTTTTCCTATTTGGAACCAGTCTGTTGTTCCATGTCCAGTTCTAACTGTTGCTTCCTGACCTGCATATAGGTTTCTCAAGAGGCAGGTCAAGTGTCAATAATTAATGAAAATGAAAGAAAAGCTAGAACAATATACAAATATAAAACATGTATATGCTAAAGATAAAATTTCATGCAAATAATTTTTAATATATGGTTAATAAAATGGTTATTTGTAAATACTTTTATAAATTTGAAAATAACTTAAGGTCCAGAATAGGTGTCTGCTTATCAGAATTATGGACTATTAAGGCTATTATACAGCCCTGTGAAATGAAAATATAATTACAACCTTCTTGATAGAAAAAGATTAATAAAAATATTTAGTAACAAATATAGACTATACAGCAGAGTGTGTTGTGATGCCAATAGTATATCAATACAAAATCATGGGGAAAAACCTGGAAGAGTTTATACAAAATAATGTGTATGTACAAAACAATAAGAGTACTTAACCTTGTGTGATTAGATTTAGGGTGATTTTTTTTTTCCATTTTATGTTCCTTATCTATATTTCCTGATTAATTTTTGAATATAATGAATGACTGAGTCTTGAATAGGGAGTATGTAGGGTAAACAGAAGAATAAACCTTCAATTAGTTTAAATTTTTCTCCTAAACCTTGTGAATTTTAACAATTGAAGAAATAATATGGCAGCAAAAAATTTGGTGATTTTGAGGTATAAATCCTAATGTGCTCTTTGATAATATTATTGGACTCTGCTTTAGTGGTGGTGGGGCTTAATTTTAATCCATCACATGATTAGCTAATGCTTTAACTGATGAAAGCAGTTTTACTGTTTTCCTTTACTAGGAAAGTGGTTATCAAATGCATTAATGAATGGAAGAATGGCACTCATACAGATAGGTCAGCTAATCAACCGGTAAGAGTTTTCTGAATGCTTATTAGGTGTTCAATTCTTTACTAACAAAATCATTCTTTTTCTTAAACCCAAGAGGAGGCATGCCCTACAATTGCAAAAAATACTTGCGTTAAGTGCTTGGCAGCATAAAATATGAAAAGAGGTCAAACAGCTACTTTTCCATAATGAGCATTCTGTGTTTTAAAGGTAATGTGGTTTGCAAAGATTATTTTCCCCAAGTTTCACAATGGTATGTATTAAAGAGTATAATTTCTGTCAACTGCTAAAATAATCTCTATGACTTTATGTGTTTCTTAGTAAAATGCATTATTCTACAGAAGAATTATGTTATTTAAGGGATATTTACTCAGATATGTTGCCTCTGTCTCCTTAGATAATTCCAGCTATGTCATTAAAAAAAAAAAAAAAAGATACGGTGCCCACTCATACATATGAATAGCAGTAAAGGAAAAAAAAAACAAGTATTTACAAAAGATATACTTATTTAAACAAAAATTGCATTTTCAGTGTTACTACTCACATTTGGACAGCATTTTTTTACAGATACATACCAGAAAATTCAATTAGTCTACTTCTCCTTATGACTTTATACAGCTTGATAAGAATGAAGAATAATGATGCTGCTGAGAGATACTATGCCTAAAGTGATCACACCTCTCAAAGCATTAATGAGAAATATGATCAAAAAATAAATAAATAAAAAATAAATATGATCAGCATATAGACAGTTTGAAACTGAGGTGGGAGCATGAGAGCATTTTGGGGGCTGAGTTTCTGCAGGAGCGGACAGCTGCTGCCTCTACCCCCAGTGCAGACAGCGGTTCAGTCGCCTCCTTGGTGGGGCCGCTACCTGGGGAGAGTGGGGGGGATTGCTGACACCATTTAAAAAAAAAAAAAAAGAAACTGAGGTGGCACCATCACTCTATTTATGCCAACCATCCAAATTCAGCTAAACCAACATGATATTCCAACCTTCTTTATGGATACTTTACAATAGCACTGAAATCACATTTTATAAAAGTAAGTGGCAAAAAGGTTTGTGCTCAGATCCCTTCTTTGTCCTCAGATCCCTCCTTTGTATGTTATTCCCTAAAAAAATACAGTTGGTATGGAGTGGTTAAAGGTACAATATCTGTTTTCACCTTAACATAGAAACCATTCACCTGTAACTGATCTAGCTTGGGCAATCATGTGCAGGCTTGGATCAGAAAAGTTAAGAAAGATAAATATATTTTTGTGGCAAGTAGTACTTTCCTTGTAAGAGGCAAGGAAAAGACTGAATTACAAATAAAATGTTCAGCAATTATGTGAACTATAACCCTTCACAGTCAGAAACTCTGATGACAAGCTTTCATATCCCAAGGGCTTGTCTCAGTCAAGAAGAAGGTAGTGAATAGACAGATCAAAATTAGAGCTCAGCTAATTAGGTGCAACCATTTGACTAATTAGGGAGCATATCTTGAGGGCGATCAATATAGAGATGGGAATAAAAGAAAGGTGATTTCTTTTCCTATTTAATAGTAAATTTATCATTTGAGAAAAACAATTTCTAAAGATAAACAAAACTATAAAATTGCAGTGTAGATGGGAGAACAATGTTTAAAAAAATTAGTCATTTTAAATAGCAATGCTGATTGACCATTGGAACACCTTCAAATAGTAAGGGGTACATGAAACAAGTAGACAGGATATGGAACATGACGATTTTTAAAAATCAGTTCCTAATATAGGAAAGTTATGACAGGCAGAATAATGTATTAAAAAGTGCAAAATCTACAAGTTAAGAAACCAGTATGCCATTATTCTAGGCTTGTGTTGCTATTCATTCTGGGAATTTAGCCAAGAATTTCATTTTGTTGAGTGTCAGAAACTTCCTCTACAGTGTCAGGTGGTAGGAGTAGATAACTTGTCCCTTCTCTAGGTGATCATCCTGACCCAGAAATTGAACCAGGGATTCCTGCATGGCAGGCAGATTTTTTACTATGTGAGCCACTAGGGACCCTGGTAACTTAATGACCTCTGCCTTACTTAATTTATGCATGAATATTTTTATCAATAAAATAAGAATATTTTTCTCTGATTAAATTAGTAGTAAGCAAAATAATTTTTGAATTATTTGAATAAAAGTACTTTAAAAGTTCAGTAATTGTAAAATACAATTCAACATTTAATTTATATAACATGAACTTTAAGGTTTATAACACAGAAATACAGTATGAGGAGATAAAAAACAGCCTTGCAAACAAGTACATTTTGCACAAGGCCACTGCAATTTAAACTTTTAAATTAAGTTTGGATCCTCCCACTTATAAGCAATATTCATTAAAGATATTTACTTTATGTTAGAACTTATAATAATCATAAAAATAGAATAATATGAATAAAATGGATTACAAACTACATTAACTTGGTACATCACATGACTCTACTGCTGCTGCTGCTAAGTCACTTCAGTCATATCCAACTCTGTGCGACCCCATAGACGGCAGCCCACCAGGCTCCCCCGTCCCTGAGATTCTCCAGGCAAGAACACTGGAGTGGGTTGCCATTTCCTTCTCCAATGCATGAAATTGAAAAGTGAAAGTGAAGTCGCTCAGTCGTGTCTGACTCTTAGCGACCCCATGGACTACAGCCTACCAGGCTCCTCTGTCCATGGGATTTTCCAGGCAAGAGTACTGGAGTGGAGTGCCATTGCCTTCTCCGTCACATGACTCTATGTCATATTAAAGTACATTTAAACAATTGTTAGGAGATAAAAAGCTAAACAATGGCTTTCTTCTAAGTTTCATAGTTTTGCCAAAGACTTTTTTGAAAGACTGATTTAGAGTAGCTAAATACCCAATTTATTAAGAGTATCTAATATTTAATTGATAATAATCCCCTAAAATATTCTTCTAAGCAAAACTTACTTATCATATGCTTTCTATAAAATGTGAAAATTATCATAAGTGTAGAGGTTATTATAAATTCCAACTAAAACACTCTTACTTGTACATTTAAAGCTAAATTAATTGATTCAAATACAAGTTTCTGAGAAATACTTTCACCGTTACAAAAAGAATCTTAAATTTCTCTGCAGCAGATAAAAAATAGATGCTGCAGAAAGCTCATTCACACTGAAGGGGTATCTTAATGTCATATATCAGGCAGTTTTGCATCATTGTTAAGAGTTCACTCTCTAGAGTCAGATTGTTGGCTGCAACTTTAGCTCTAATATTTAATGCTATCTGATCTTGGATTAATTAAAAAACCTCTTGGTCTTAATTTCTTCAGATGATGTATGTGCACGCATGCTCAGTTATGTCCAACTCCTTGCTACTCCATGGACTATATCCAACCAGTTTCCTGTGTCCATGGAATTTTTCAGGCAAGAATACTGGAGTGGGTTGTCATTTCCTATGTCAGGGGCTCTTCTTGACCCAGGGATTGAACCTGTATCTTGTGTCTCCAGCACTGAGTCAGATTCTTTACCACTGAACCACCTGGAAAGCCTCTTCTTATGATAGTACTATTATGTAATTCTGTAATAGTTTGCTTCCCTGATAGCTCAGTTGGTAAACAATCCATCTGCAAAGCAGGAGACCCCAGATCAATTCCTCAGTTGGGAAGATCCACTGGAGAAGGGAAAGGCTACCCACTCCAGTATTCTGGCCTGGAGAATTTCATGGACTGTATAGTCCACCAGGTCACAAGGAATCCAACACAACTGAGCAACTTTCATTTTCACTGTAACAAAGTACATAGTGCAAATTGGGTGGTTTAGAGTAACAAATTTCTTGTATCATAGTTCTAGAGGCTAGAAGTCTGAAATCAAGGTATAGCAGGGCTATGTTCCTTCTAAACTCTAGCAAACCATCTGCTTTGAGCCTCTCTGGTAGTTTCTTGTAATTCCTTGACTTGTGGCCGCATAATGCCAGTCTGCACCAGATGGTCTCCCTGTGTTCATGTAGGCATATCTTCTCAGGGCATTTTTTGCTTGCCTTGTTTTTTTTTTTTTTTTTAATAAGGACACCAGTCATCATTAGATCAAGGGCCCATCCTACTCCAGAATGATCTCATTTAAACTTTTTTTTTTTTTTTCAGTGTAATTGACTTTATTTTTTTTTGTTGTTGTTGTTGTTTTTCTTTCTTTCTTTCTTTATTTTTTATTCTTCCAATTTTATTTTATTTTTAAACTTTACATAATTGTATTAGTTTTGCCAAATATCAAAATGAATCCGCCACAGGTATACATGTGTTCCCCATCCCGAACCCTCCTCCCTCCTCCCTCCCCATACCATCCCTCTGGGCCGTCCCAGTGCACCAGCCCCAAGCATCCAGCATCATGCATCGAACCTGGACTGGCAACTCGTTTCCTACATGATATTTTACATGTTTCATTGCCATTCTCCCACATCTTCCCACCCTCTCCCTCTCCCACAGAGTCCATAAGACTGTTCTATACATCAGTGTCTCTTTTGCTGTCTCGTACACCGGGTTATTGTTACCATCTTTCTAAATTCCATATATATGCGTTAGTATACTGTATTTATGTTTTTCCTTCTGGCTTACTTCACTCTGTATAATAGGCTCCAGTTTCATCCACCTCATTAGAACTGATTCAAATGTATTCTTTTTAATGGCTGAGTAATACTCCATTGTGTATATGTACCACAGCTTTCTTATCCATTCATCTGCTGATGGACATCTAGGTTGCTTCCATGTCTTGACTATTATAAACAGTGCTGCGATGAACATTGGGGTACACGTGTCTCTTTCCCTTCTGGTTTCCTCAGTGTGTATGCCCAGCAGTGGGGTTGCTGGATCATAAGGCAGTTCTAGACTTAATCCATCTGCAACACCTACTTGAAAATAAGGTCACATTCTGTAATACAAAAGATTAGCTCTTTAATCAATGAATCTGGTCACTGTGTGCACAATTCAACCCATAATAAACCCAAGGAGGTGTTTGTGATGTGTAAAGGATAAGGTGCTGATGTGTACAGGATAACAGCAGCACGTGAAAGTGTTTTTTCAGAACACAGCCTTGAAAAAATATGAGCAAACCAGTAATTCCCGTAGAGTATCATAGATCAAAGTTTATGGAATCCAAGAATAAAACATGAGAAAAACATGCTTTTTTAAAAATCTCTATGAAAATTACCTTAATCTAAAACACAGTTATTATTATTTTTTGACCTACACTACACCTCTTGTTTTCTCCCTACTTTTATCCACATAGTGTTTCCTATATAAAAAGCATTGAGAATATTATTTTTAAACAGAAATCAAATCTTGACTACTGAAACTCACACAATGATTTCTTGCCACACTAAGAAATAATTCAGGCTTTCTGTCATGTTCTACAGGTACTTTGTGAAACGTCCTTACATCTCCAACCTTATCTCATATTTTTACTAAAAGCATCCAGACTTCATCTCTGTTACTCAAAAATACTGTTGTTATTTCATGGACATCTCTGCTGGAACCTTGCTTGAAATGTTTTTTTACTGTAGTATTTGCATAACTCAACTCTCAGATTTTAGCTCAAATGTCCAATCTAATAGGCATTGTTCTTAGAGTCATAATAATAGCAAGAGATGGCATTTATTGACTATATTAGTACTCAAGCAGCTCTGCATGCTCTGTTTTAATTAAACCTCACAGCATGATACTCTAGGTTAGATCTTATTGTCACAACTGAGGCATCATTAGGTTATTAATTTAACCAAGTTCCATGATATACCCTGTACTCAAACCCAACTTTTCTGAAGCAAAGTGTATGTAGTATTAATGACTGCTAGATACTAATTCTCAATTACAAAAAAAAGTGAGTTTGGTATCATTTCATTGAAAAAGATGCCAGAAATTCTGAAAAACTAGTACAAAAATTGCAAATTATATAAGTTTAGGGCCTTTAAATGTAGGAGTAGATAATTTTATGTACTTCAGTAATTTTAAGATTTTATATTTAAAAGAATGCAATAACATTCATCATATCCTTAAGCATTAAAAATAATTTCCATTAGGAAATTCTTTCCATAAAGGCATAAGAATGCTGCAATCAATTTTAGAAAAAAATGCCTATGCTAAAGTAAATGTTAAATTTGGTGCTTAAAGGAAAATGTTTCAGACACTTGATAGTTACTCTATTACTCGATTTTTTTTTTTAAATGAGTGAATGAAAAATTTGCCAGTGTGCCATCCAACTTGCTTTTCAGTGTGTTTCCTCTAAAGTGAATCATTCACAACAAAGTTCAGATGTGAGAAATGTCAGGGAGAAAAAATTCAGATTCAACATTTATAACTGAAAGTAAAGCAAGTTTATTTTCTTTTTTGAAAAAGGCATAAAATGTGGTTAACATTTGACTCTAAGTATTGCTTATAAATGAATACATATCAAGATAGTAATTTGATACACAGTATATCATAAAGATGAACAACTAATTATGGTTAATATACAAATAGAATTTTAAAGCACTAATTAATACAAGTCTGTGGGAAACATAATGAAGAGCACATTATTTGTTAATGACTACAGAACTTATCACAAGACTTTATTTTCTCAACACATTTCTGCGTGAGTTCCAAAAGTTAGAACAAATCCTACTATATGCAGTTTTAACCATACCAAGAATCTTTGAAATTTGTAACCAAAATCATATTGATAAAACTGGTTAACCTTCTATAAACTATAAATGTAACTCCAAAATTTCATAGGCATCTAAGGTAAAGATGGAAGGATGGCTATTTGTTTTTCTTCTAATAAAATTATGCTAATTAGTTTTATTTCGGAAGTCATTTTCTTATCCTTAAAGCATATCAATTACTAAATCATACTTTGCTTTGCAACATCTGTAAAGCAATTTCAAAATATGGCTCTTTCTAAGGAATAGAATTATTAGAAGGGATGTTTAGTCCTAATGAAATTTCCTGGAAATATCTTACTAGATATAATCATAGCCTAGCTTTTCAGAAATACATATTTATTTTACTGTTGTTATTGCTATTTGGCCAATGTTGGAAAAGCTACAGAGCTCCTATCTTGCCAAATAGGTGTTAGAAATATGAAGATAGATCTAAACCAATTCAGATTTCTATTTTAACTGGCACAGCTGAAATAGTAATATCCTGGGTTTTCAATTGAAGTAATAAGGTTTTATGAATATATTTATGACCAGAGAATCTACTGTCAATTTTGTTTTCTCTTGGTCTTTCCTAACAACTTTATTGTAATAGGATTGCAATGACCTTTATTTAGATTAAAGTCATCAGGGAGTTGAAGCTGGGTGAGAATTTTACAGTCTTTTAAAATGGGAATCCTTACTTTTTATTGAAAAGCCCCATGGGCAAATCATGGAAAACAAATGTAATTTTGAAAACTATTTCATTGATGGAATTTTAATGACAATGTTTGATGTCTATTTGAAGAGAGTTAGTGTCGCACAGAGTCGGACACGACACGACTGGAGCGACTTAGCAGCAGCAGCAGTCAGCATATCTACTCAGCTTGTGAAAGTCAGAAGGGAAGGGCAGAACAACAGTTTCCAGTTCCAAAGAAGGTCATAAGGGACTAAAAAGAATGAGACTGAAAATGGCAGTATCAACACTTGAAATAAATTAACTTCTTTGCTGCTGCTGCTGCTGCTAAGTCGCTTCAGTCATGTCTGACTTGTACGACCCCATAGACGGCAACCTACCAGGCTCCCCCATCCCTGAAATTCTACAGGCAAGAATACTGGAGTGGGTTACCACTTCCTTCTTAGTGGCATACAATACCATCATTATTGATCTAGGTAGACAGATGTGGGTTAGACAGCAAAGCCGAATTCTGAAACACCTATTTTTTCTGGATAATTTCTTCTCCAGTGCTGGAATCCTTACAAGGCTTGGTACAGGATATCTTGGTGAACAGTCACACCTATGCTCTGAAAAGTGAAATTTATTCATCTTTATATTTCCTTGCTTGGTTGGGACTAGGGAAATATAACTGAATAAAACTAATCCATAGCTCAAAGTTTTTATAGATAAATGACATAGAGAATACCTTCCAAACTGGATACTGACAATTGGGGTAAAAAAGGAATACTCAGGGACTGTGGTGGTGGCTCATGCTCAGTAGTGTCCAACTCTTTGCGAGCCTGTGGACTGTAGCCCTCCAGGCTCTTCTGTCCAGGGGATTTACAAGGCAAGAATACTGGAGTGGGTTGCCATTCGCTTCTCCAGGGGATCTTCCTGACCCAGGGATCAAACTCAGGTCTCCTGCATTGCAGGCAGATTCTTTACCACTGAGCCATCTGGGAAGCACTATAGAACTGTTTAAATCGTAAATTTGCATGGAATAACCCTGAATCAACCAGATTTAAACATCTCAATTAGGCAGCAGAATACTGTTATCTCTCACAGACATTTCAGAGAAGCTTATCAAATGAGTACAAACCTATTCAGAACTAGAATACAGCTCCCTTCAACATTTATCCCTATCTATCCCTGAAGTTTAAGGAAAGAAATTAGCTTTATAATTATATTTAGTACATTTTATAGTTAAATTAATAAATTTGTCTTCTAACATACCAATTGATGGGAAGATGAGCTCAATTAGAATATAGTGGTTATCAGGACAGTAATTTATTATGGATAATCTGCAGTGTGGATATTATAGTGGCAGATACAAATTTTATTTAATATTGTTGAATGATGTTTGCCAGCTTAGGCAAAAGATCATTTTTAGTGAGTAAAAGAACATTCATAATTTTCTGTTAATGTCTTTGTCTTCAGTGTTTAGTTTAGATTTAAAAAATTTTAAAAATGGTCTAGTTTGTTGTCAATGCAGTTTTCTTTTTCTGAGTAGAACATGTAAACATCAATGTTAACATTAGAAATATTGATTAAAAAATAACTTCAGTTTGGACATACTGATAGACCACCAACTACTATATTGGTGATCTGATATATGATGTAAGAGGCACATACTCTTTCTCTAGATGGAAAAATGTTACAAATTGGGCCAGAAAAAAAACAAAGATCCTCATCAGAATTACATTCTCAAGACTAAGAAAGCAGGCAATCTGATTTCAATTAATTATTTAATGTCTTTATCCTCATTAGTGCCTCTCATGTCAAGTGTACTTTTGAAATAATCTTTGATGAAAGAATAATTCCTGATGATAATACCTGAGGAATTCAGCCCTGTTGAATAAGCTACTTGCTTTTACCTATCCATATTGAGCAAGTACTCTGTGCAAAGTGATGCTATCTATTTGGTGAAAGAAGCCATATAAAACTGTAAGACCCACGTCCAAAGACTAAAAATTTACTGCAGTTGCTAAGGAGAGGCAAAACACCAGTAAGGACAGGAGGTTTAGAAAATACGCTCTAGGGCAGCACTTAAGATAGAATGTGAGAACCTCCTTGCTGGAGGTCAAAGTCAAGAACGCACCTTCTAGTTCCAGAAACCTACCAAGACTGAAGTGCAGTACGTGGACAAAAGTGTTTGGTTCCCTCACAGATTTATTCAGTAAATCTTAGAAAATAAAAATAGTGGATAAGAGGATTGTTGTGTGCGTATGCCATAAATTTAGGACTAATCATTGCAAGTTAGATATAGAGGGACAAAACACTTTTTGGTACACATGTCAGCAATATTTGGGTTTTGTCATTTATTTCCAGTTTTAAAAATATAAAAGTAAGTTTACATTGTACAATAAAAAATGCTATTAAAAAGTAATCATAATTTAAATCAGTTCTTAAATGGTCAGGGACCTGGAAGTAAATAGTTCATTCAAGCACAGTATAATTAAAAATTAAGACAGTTAAAAAGTAATCCAGGACAATGACACAACTCTCTGCTTTCAATTTCTACTTTAGGCTAGGCATTCTAGTAATTTGTCTCTATGCAAATGTGTATTTATTACACATGTATGGCTGTAAATGTATACATGTGCATACATGAATATGAATATAATAGACACACGACAAGTGCAATAGTCTTGTAGCATATATATGTATACTGACACATACACACACACACATGTGTACTCATGGTAGACATATTGCCATACTGTCTAATTTTAAGATAGGAGCACCCAGAATACCTAATAAGTGAGGTCAACATTTTTTTCAGATGCTTACAACTAATAAAATATTTATTTTCTCACATCTCCTAACCTCATTGTACCCCTGTCATTTAGCAAATTTGCTTATTTTTGTGATTTGCAGTTGTCTATGTGTTTTTCTATCTCCTCTATAAAATTACAAATTCCTCAGGAACCGCTTGATCCTATTCACCTCTGCATCCCTTATGCCTTGCTCAATTCTTTGGGAAGAGCGGACTCTGGCAAATTTCCCTTGTAGCCAAAGTTGGTCAACTATATATATATATATATATATATATGTGTGTGTGTGTGTGTGTGTGTGTGTGTGTGTGTGTGTGTATAAGTTGTTTCCCTGTTTTACCTTTCTAGGGGTGTCCCTGGCAAAGTGCTACAAACTAGTTGGCTTAAAACACATAATTTTTTCACTCCACGGAAGCTAGAAGACTGAAATCAAGGTGTCGGCAGGGCTGTGCTCCCTCTGAAGGCTTTAAGGAAGAATTCTTCCTTGCCTCTTCCAGCTTCTAGTGACTGCAGCCATTCCTTTGTTTGTGGTAGCATAACTCCAGTCTGCCTATATCTTCACATTGCCTTCTTTATGTGTGTGTTCTTTCCTCTTATAAGGACATCAGTCTTTGGATTTAAGCCATTCTAAATCCAGGAGGCTCTTATCTCCAGGTCCTTAACTAATTATACCTATGAAGTCTTTAATTTCAAATAGGGTCACATTCTGAGGTTTTGCATAAACATAAATTTAGGGAGGACACTATTCAATCCAATACACCTGTAAATCAGACATTTCTATAATACAGTCAATAAGTACATCATTTCTTCTTCCAGAAAATACTTACAGAATTTCTGACTCAGATGAAGGAAAATATCAACAGATCAAACAAATTCTCTGCCTTCAAGGTGCTGCTCACTTTTTATTGGGATTTAGAGAGCTGCAAATATAAATAGATAATAGCAGAATTGATACATACATATGCAAATATACAAAATAAATAAATATAGAGACATAAAGTTAGATGATCAATGCAATGAAGAAAAATAGAGCAAGATAATGAAAATTAACAATACATCATTAAGGTTCTACTTTTATTTGCATTAACAAAATCTATATAAGCCTCTAAGTCATATTTTGAATAGAAGTCTATTTAGCCTAGGGCTTTCCTGGTGGCTTAGATGGTAAAGAATCTGCTTACAGTGCAGGAGATCTGGGTTTAATCTCCAAGATCCCTTGGAGAAACAAATGGCTACCCAATGCAGTATTCATGCCTGGAGAGTTCCATGGTCTTAAGAGCCTGGCCGGTTATAGTCCATGGGGTCTCAAAGAGTCGGATGTGATTGAGTGACTAACACTTTAATTATTGTCTTTATAGCTTAAATAGCTTTTTTAAATAAATTATTTTCATTCTCAAAGCTTTTAGTGCAATGAGTTATGGTAGATATGTTGTAGAATTATAAATTTACATGCTATGGTTAGTGTCTTCCATAAAAAGAAGTAGATAACAAAAATCTTAAAGAAATCTAATTCAAACAGAAAAGAGTAACTAAGTGCAATAGAGATAAATTTACCTTTTAATAACTATGATGCTGAGATTTGATCCTGTCACTTAAAACTGGGGAAAAAAATGGATCATTTAGTAGATAGTCATGAAGATTAAATGAGATAATGTATGTGAGGGTGGTTGGTAAGCTAGCACATTATCTGGAACAATGTTCAGTTCAGTTCAGTCGCTGTCGTGTCCGACTGTTGGCGACCCCATGAATCACAGCACGCCAGGCCTCCCTGTCCATCACCAACCCCCAGAGTTCACTCAGACTCACGTCCATCGAGTCAGTGATGCCATCCAGCCATCTCATCCTCTGTCGTCCCCTTCTTCTCCTGCCCCCAATCCCTCCCAGCATCAGAGTCTTTTCCAATGAGTCAACTCTTTGCATGAGGTGGCCAAAGTACTGGAGTTTCAGCTTTAGCACCATTCCTTCCAAAGAAATCCCAGGGCTGATCTCCTTTAGAATGGACTGGTTGGATCTCCTTGCAGTCCAAGGGGCTCTCAAGAGTCTTCTCCAACACCACAGTTCAAAAGCATCAATTCTTCGGCGCTCAGCCTTCTTCACAGTCCAACTCTCACATCCATACATCCATACATGACCACAGGAAAAACCATAGCCTTGACTAGACGAACCTTTGTTGGCAGAGTAATGTCTCTGCTTTTGAATATGCTATCTAGGTTGGTCATAACTTTCCTTCCAAGGAGTAAGCATCTTTTAATTTCATGGCTGCAGTCACCATCTGCAGTGATTTTGGAGCCCCCAAAAATAAAGTCTGCCACTGTTTCCACTGTTTCCCCATCTATTTCCCATGAAGTGTTAGTTGAATATAAATGACCCTTTAATTTCTATTTCTCATAATATTCATCATAAAATTGTAATATAGTCTTTGCCTTCATCAAATAACTATTGACTCATTTATTGTAATTGAAATGAATTTATGGCCTCAACTGAGTTCATAATAAGAGAGTTTATTAAGGAAACTCAAAGAAGTTAGAAAAATAAACTTTACTGTTAAAGGGAACTTTTCAGCCCCCTTTTAACTATAGAGTTCAAATCTTTTAACTATCTAATTGTACTCCTTTTAACTTAACTTTAAGTTAACTTTAACTTAAGTTAAATGGGATTCCCCAGTGGCTCAGCAGTAAAGATTAGCCTTAAACGCAGGAGACATGGGTTTGATTCCTGACTGTGTAAGATCCCCTAGAGAAAGAAATGGCAACCCACTCCAGTATTCTTGTCTGGAAAATTCTATGAACAGAGGAGCCTGGAGGGCTACAGTTCATGGGATCACAAGAGTCGGACATAACTTAACTGCCAACCAACGAACCAACATAAGTTAAACATATTATAAGGTAAATTATTTTAATGCAATAGACATAGTTTTACCATGTCTATCAATCCAGGAAATTAATCCACCTTACAAATGTCATGGGTTTCTTCCTCTGATCGAAGAAAGAAAGACAGTGTTGCTTAGTTGTATTCTAGTCTTTGTGACCCCATGGACTGTAGCCCACCAGGCTCCTCTGTCCATGGAATTCTCCAGGCAAGAATAACGGAGTGGGTTGCCATTTCCTTCTCCAGGAGGTCTTCCCAACCCAGGGATCGAACCTGGGTCTCTGGCATTGCAGACAAATTCTTTACCATCTGAGCCACCCAGGGAAGCCCTCTGATGGTTCCATTCAAATTGATACTGAATAGAATCCTCAGTAGCAGCCCCATGCTATAATGAGTAGTTTGTTTATGAATAATATAGGCAATCAGAATGGGCAGTTGAGTTAATATGAGGATCAGGGGCAATGTCAATTTATCTGTAAAATTGTGTCAGTTTTAGACTGAAGACTGCTTTTGATTAGAGTACAGTTTTCACCCATTTCATCTGCTTTTGCTCTAATCAAACTAATGCCAATCCTTTTATTTTTAATTCAAGTCTATGTATTCCTCCACTTACTACTGAGAGATTTAGGTGAAGTATCTGCTCCTCTTGACAGAACAAATCTGTAAGGGTACTTTCTTTAGTTTGTCATGCAGTATTTAATAATTCTCTCCTTGAATTTAGAGTTTCTTGAAATGGGCTGAAACCTAAAAATATTTCTGGCAGAAGCAGTTATACCAGACATCTTAATTATTATGTTTCCAAGGAAATGGCAGGCTATGTAAGAGAAGCTGACATATCTCCCTGCAGCTATGTGCTTTTTATATTGGAACTTTAGGCTATTATAAATTACCTGGACCTGAGACTGGCATGAGCACAAAGCCTCAAATATAAACCAGCTGTCACATAATGCAGCGGGTGTTAACCCCTTCAAATTTCCCTTTTTTTACCTTGCTGTATGTACACTGCCAAATATAAGACTTGTAGGAGCACACAGATTTCTAAATGGGCAGTAAATGTATCTGTCGCATTTTCTTTATTTTCCTGTACACTTGCTGTTTAGTCTCCACTTTTGGAATCATTCCTAAAGACTAAATTGAACAGAAAGACAGAGTAAACTGAAGGTGAAGAGGTGGTGTCTGAGGAGTGCAGGAGGTTGGTAGTGATTCTGTGGGGTTCATGCTCTTGACAACTATTGTTTGATTCGAGTCCCTGCTTACTCTGCTGAATGCCATGTTTCCACACCAGGAAAGGAACTTGATCTTTGCACCTGCTGCCTTCTTGTTAGAAGGGAAGGGAGCAGCACTTGGGTGATCTTTTGAATTAAGAAGCTGACACAATAGCTCTGTGCAGTAAATTGGACAGAGCAAATGTGTTAAACTGTTTCCTGGTGGAAAGGTATTTTGAACTGTACTGCCATACTCTTTTCGTTTTTATTCCTGAATTTGGGCCACTGCTAAGCATTATTCCAATGCCAAAATTTCAGCCAAGTATGTTTCACAGCTAACAGTTGAAAAGCTAGTGATTAGTAATACTGTACTTCTCCAAATACAGAGAAGCATCCAATGGGGCCTACTAAAATGTGTCAGTGTTATTAAACCTCCTGGATTATGTGACTGATATATTTCATTCATAAATTAAAAATAACATTATGGATTTTTACAAACATATTTATAAAATGCTTCATTATCTATTGAGAGAAAACATTCCAACATTATAAATTTTAAAAGGCTTTGGAGAAATCAGAAAATGGGCTAGAGTCTGATTTTGGATTTAACACTTCCTTTCCGTGTTACTGTGGATATGTTTGAATGTCTATTTTTAAACAAAAACAATAAAGAAAAGACTGTAAATCAAATAAACCAAAAATTCAGATATGGTATGCCTGCCAAATTCATAGTGCAGTTGCAAAAACCAAATGAGAGAAAAAATGTGACAGTGGTTGAAAAACTGCACAGTGTTATAAAAATGTACATTTTTATCACCATTTCATGGGCTTTCTTTTATTGTTAGAAATTGCTCATCCTCTTCTGGGAACACAAATCAGCAAACAGCCTCCAAATGAAACAATGAATAGTGTGATTTTTTTTAATGAGTGCTGGCTTGATAAATCTGGTGGTGAAGAGGACCTTCATTCACAATAGAGCATCTTGTCAATCTTTCACTACAAATAAAATCCAGTGAAGAATCCATCAGGATACTGATAGAAGCTGTTAGTAGGGATTTCTGCCTATAGACAACTCAGTATGATTGATGAGTTTATAAAAGTCCACCCTGTACACTGCTTATTTATTAGTTATTCTGTAAGGTTTTCCAAAGAATTGATATGTAATCTCATTTACATATTGTGTTTTATACATGGCTTATCTTAGCATAAACCTAAGACATAAGGGAATGACATTTCAAATAAGATGTATAACAAAAATGATACAAATATGATATTATACTAAAATATTCTCCTCTTGCATCCACATTAAATTTTTTTAATTATGTACAGTATTTGGTCTTTTAACCAACATAGATGATTTCAAGTGTTGATATAACCAGTGATTTAGCTACTTACTAGAGTTACTTAATCTTACTGCTATTAATTATTTTACTGCTATTAAAATACAGGTAATAAATAGATTATAAAAATAGGGAAAATTACTATGTAGTAACATCTTGAAGTAGCTTTATCTCAATTCTCAAACCAGTTACCAGATAGGTTGAAAATTATGAAATTATATATATCAATTTCAAATCTTAACAGTTTACTCTTGCCATAATTCATATTTTATAGCAGTTACTAGCCCACTTTTCTAAGCCAGTGTATCCATTTCCTGACTGTTGTGAGAGGTGACTTCTACTGGTTCAGTAATTCCCTCTTCTTTGTAAAACTGCCCTTGGCAAAATAGAAGTTGAGAATCTTGTCTCTCCATAATGGGATACTGATGTTTATTAATATCCTGTAGGGGCTTCCCTGATGGCTCAGTGGGTAAAGAATTCTCTTTCAGTGTTGGAGACACAGAAGATGCAGTTTTGATTCCTAGATTGGGAAGATCCCCTGCAGGAGGAAAATGGCAATACACTCCAGTATTCTTGCCTGAAAATCCCACGGACAGAAGAGCCTGGTGGGGGAGGGGGAGTTGGCTACAGTCCAAAGTGTCGCAAAGAGTCCGACACCACTGAGAAACTAAGCATGCAACATCTTTTGAATACAGTTATTAAAAATATTACTCACATGGAACTGGAGGAGTGGAAAGAATTAGACTGGCTTATCTCTGACATTAGAGAGGTATGGAATAAATAAGAATTATAAGGACTGTTTAATAAGGTGCCTATTATTGAGAACTACTAATGTTTTTAGGAGAGAAAATTACCAGTTTAAGCAATTAAATACTAATTAAAAGAAAAGCATGGGAGCCAGAGTTGCATCTCTGGAAGCATGTGATCTGTTTATTACTCTCTAATGGAGAATGATCATTATGTTTTCCTTATGTTCCACTGAGTCTGCCCCTTCTATAAAGCATCCAATGCCTGTGGAACTTAATTATAAGTGATATTTTTTTAAGATAAGTTTCTATCTTGTTCAGACAATGACAATAGCTCTCCAAGCAAAGGTTCAGACAATACTATGAACTTGAAGAATTAGTTATGCTTTGAGGCTAATTAATATACTCAATTTCATCCCTCTGCATGCAATGCCCAGAGCCAAGTACCTGGAGAGATACAGATCAAATGGTGTAAGAAGTGTGATATGGTAACCTATTGGTAGATGACACAGGCAGGCTAATAATAATGTTTATTTTGAAATAGACAGTCTTTAATTGTTTTTCAATATTATACTGAATATATGCAATACTATCTAACAAGAATTGAAAGAATATAATATCTAAAAATAAAAAAATTACATTGAGAAATAAATTCAATAACTGACTCATGGTTGATTCATAGGAAATATCATGAAAAAATTACTAAAACATTTCACACTGTAATACCAGATTATTCCCTTTATTGTGTGGATAAATGTGTATGCATTTATTGCAGCTGAAGCATTTTCAATTTCCTCTTTTGCTAGCTAAACAAAGAATTAATTATAAAAGCTGTAGTTCAATCCATTCCCTTGATGTTTCAGAAAACTTTATATATGGTTACCTTAGGCAAATAACTGTCTGTTCTACCCAATCAGCAAGCTCTGGATTAAATGGCACAGAAAAGATGTAAAAGGAAATGGAAAATCCTAGAGGCAATATTTCTTTACTCCACAATTGTTCATGTGCCCAGCCCAATTATATTTTAAAAATGTTACCCATTGCTGAATTTTTAATAGGAAACTATAAATTATTTTAAAAATATGTGCTAACCAGAGCTTTATTAATTATATAGTAAACAAAATGACTTTGACTTACATATGCAAAAAAAGAAAAAAAAAAAACTTACTTAAGCAATTGTGGGGCTTCCCTGCTGGCTCAAACAGTAAAGAATCTGCCTGCAATGTGGGAGACCCAGGTTCAATCCCTGGGTTGGGAAGATCCCCTGGAGGAGGGAATGGCTACTCACTCCAGTATTCTTTTTTTTTTTTTTTTAATTTAAAATTTATTTATCTTTTTAATTGGAGGGTAATTGCTTTACAGAATTGTGTTGGAGAGGGTAGGATGTATGGCAAGAGTAACATGGAAACTTACATTCAGTCAGTTCAGTTCAGTCGCTCAGTTGTGTCCGACTCTTTGCCACCCCATGAATCGCAGCATGCCAGGCCTCCCTGTCCATTACAAACTCTCGGAGTTCACTCAGACTCACGTCCATCGAGTCAGTGATGCTATCCAGCCATCTCATCCTCTGTTGTCCCCTTCTCCTGCCGCCAATCCCTCCCAGCATCTGAGTCTTTTCCAATGAGTCAACTCTTCGCATAAGGTGGCCAAAGTACTGGAGTTTCAGCTTTAGCACCATTCCTTCCAAAGAAATCCCAGGGCTGGTCTTCTTCAGAATGGACTGATTGGATCTCCTTGCAGTCCAAGGGACTCTCAAGTGTCTTCTCCAACACCACAGTTCAAAAGCATCAATTCTTCGGCTCTCAGCCTTCTTCACAGTCCAACTCTCACATCCATACATGACCACAGGAAAAACCATAGCCTTGACTAGATGAACCTTTGTTGGCAAAGTAATGTCTCTGATTTTGAATATGCTATCTAGGTTGGTCATAACTTTCCTTCCAAGGAGTAAGTGTCTTTTAATCTCATGGCTGCAGTCACCATCTGCAGTGATTTTGGAGCCCCCCCAAAAAAAGTCTGACACTGTTTCCACTGTTTCCCCACCCATTTCGCATGAAGTAATGGGACCGGATGCCATGATCTTCATTTTCTGAATGTTGAGCTTTAAGCCAACATTTTCACTCTCCACTTTCACTTTCATCAAGAGACTTTTTAGTTCCTCTTCACTTTCTGCCATAAGGGTGGTGTCATCTGCATATCTGAGGTTATTGATATTTCTCCCGGCAATCTTGATTCCAGCTTGTGCTTCTTCCAGCCCAGCACTTCTCATGATGTACTCTGCATATAAGTTAAATAAGTAGGGTGACAATATACAGCCGTGAGGTACTTCTTTTCCTATTTGGAACCAGTCTGTTGTTCCATGTCCAGTTCTAACTGTTGCTTCCTGATCTGCATACAAATTTCTCAAGAGGCAGGTCAGGTGGTCTTGTATTCCCATCTCTTTCAGAATTTTCCACAATTCATTGTGATCCACACAGCCAAAGGCTTTGGCATAGTCAATAAAGCAGAAATAGATGTTTTTCTGGAACTCTCTTGCTTTTTCGATGATCCAGCAGATGTTGGCATTTCATCTCTTTTTCCTCTGCCTTTTCTAAAACCAGCTTGAACATCAGAAAGTCCACGGTTTACATATTGCTGAAGCCTGGCTTGGAGAATTTTGAGCATTACTTTACTAGCATGTGAGATGCGTGCAACTGTGCAGTAGTTTGAGCATTCTTTGCATTGCCTTTCTTTGGAACTGGAATGAAAAGTGACCTTTTCCAGTCCTGTGGCCACTGCTGAGTTTTCCAAATTTGCTGGAATATTGAGTGTAGCACTTTCACAGCATCATCTTTCAGGATTTGGAATAGTTCAACTGGAATTCCATCACCTCCACTAGCTTTGTTCATAGTCATGTTTTCTAAGGCCCACTTGACTTCACATTCCAGGCTCTAGGTCAGTGATCACACCATCATGATTGTCTGAGTCATGAAGATATTTTTTGTACAGTTCTTCTGTGTATTCTTGCCACCTCTTCATAATATCTTCTGCTTCTGTTAGGTCCATACCATTTCTGTCCTTTATCGAGCCCATCTTTGCAGGAAATGTTCCCTTGGTATCTCCAATTTTCTTGAAGAGATCTCTAGTCTTTCCCATTCTGTTGTTTTCCTCTATTTCTTTGCATTGATCACTGAGGAAGGCTTTCATATCTCTTCTTGCTATTCTTTGGAACTCTGCATTCAGATGTTTATATCTTTCCTTTTCTCCTTTGCTTTTCGCTTCTCTTCTTGTCACAGCTATTTGTAAGGCTTCCCCAGACAGCCATTTTGCTTTTTTGCATTTCTTTTCCATGGGGATGGTCTTGATCCCTGTCTCCTGTACAATGTCACAAACCTCATTCCATAGTTCATCAGGCACTCTATCTATCAGATCTAGGCCCTTAAATCTATTTCTCACTTCCACTGTATAATCATAAGGGATTTGATTTAGGTCATACCTGTATGGTCTAGTGGTTTTCCCTACTTTCTTCAATTTAAGTATGAATTTGGTAATCAGGAGTTCATGATCTGAGCCACAGTCAGCTCCTGGTCTAGTTTTTGTTGACTGTATAGAGCTTCTCCATCTTTGGCTGCAAAGAATATAATCAATCTGATTTCGGTGTTGACCATCTGGTGATGTCCATGTGTAGTCTTCTCTTGTGTTGTTGGAAGAGGGTGTTTGCTATGACCAGTGCATTTTCTTGGCAAAACTCTATTAGTCTTTACCCTGCTTCAATCTGTATTCCAAGGTCAAATTTTCCTGTTACTCCAGGTGTTTCTTGACTTCCTACTTTTGCATTCCAGTCCCCTATAATGAAAAGGACATCTTTTTTGGGTGTTAGTTCTAAAAGGTCTTGTAGGTTCATAGAACCGTTCAACTTCAGCTTCTCCAGAGTTACTGGTTGGGCATAGACTTGGATTACTGTGATATTGAATGGTTTGCCTTGGAAACGAACAGAGATCATATGTAATAGAGATAGGCAGTGGGAATTTTCTGTACCACCCCAGTATTCTTGCCTGGAGAATTCCATGAACAAAGGAGCCTGGTGAGCTTCAGTCAATGGGGTTGCAAAGAGTTGGACATAACTGAGCAACTGATGCTTTCACATTTTAAGCAGTTGTAAGGTGATATTCCCTTTCTATTTTATTAAAGTCCTTCATCTTTTCCTTACTACAGCTTAGTTTTCATCAATTAGTGACTGAATATAATTTCCTTAAAACAATACTGAATTATAATATTTTTTTTTACTAAATCTATGCAAGAATAATTTCCAGATGTATAAACTGAGCTTCAAAGAAGCAGAGGAACCAGAGATCAAATCACCAACATTCTTTGGATCATGGCGAAAGCTAGGAAGTTCCAGAAAAACATCTACTTCTGTTTCATTGACTTTGCTAAAGCCTTTGACTGTGTGGATCACAACAAACTCTGGAAAATTCTTAAAGAGATGGAAGTACCAGACCACCTCACCTGTCTCCTGAGAAACCCATATACAGGTCAAGAAGCAACAGTTAGAGCTGTATGTGGAGCAACTGACTGGTTCCAAATTGGGAAAGCAGTATGTCAAGGCTGTATATTGTCACCCTTATTTAATTTATTATGCCTAATTAACTTATATGAGGAGTACATCATATGAAATGCCAGACTGGATGAATTATAAGTTGGAATCAAGATTGCCAGGAGAAATAGCAACAACCTCATATATGCAGATGACACCTTTAGATACCATTAGAAAGTGAAGAGGAACTAAACAGCCTCTTGATGAGGATGAAAGAGAAGGGTGAAAAAGCTGATTTGAAACTCAGCATTAAGAAAACTAAAATCATGCCATTTGATCCCATCACTTCATGGCAAAAGGAAGGAGAAAAAGTGGAAGCAATGTCAGATTTTACTTTATTGGGCTCCAAAATCACTGTGGACAGTGACTGTAGCCATGAAGTTAAAAGAGGTATGCTCCTTGAAAGGAAAGCTATGAAAAACCTATACAGTGTATTAATAAGCAAAGACATCACTTTGTCAACAAGCATCTGTATAGTCAAAGCTATAGTTTTTCCAGTAGTCAAGTACAGAGGTAAGAGTTGGACCTAAAAAAAAAAAAAAAAAAAAAGGCGAAGCACCAAAGAATTGATGCTTTCAAATTGTGGGGCTAGAGAAGACTCCTAAGTGTCCCTTGGACTACAAAGAAATCAAACCGGCCAATCCTAAAGGAAATCAATCCTGAATATTCATTGGAAGGAATTTTGGATGAAGCTCCAAAACTTTGGCCATTTGATGCGAAGAGCTGACTCACTGGAAAAGACCCTGATGCTGGGAAAGATTGAAAGCAAAAGAAAAGGGGGCAGCAGATGATGATATGGTTACATAGCATCACCAACACAATAGATATCAATCTGAGCAAACTCAAGGAGATAGTGGAGGACAGAGGAACCTGGCATGCAATAGTCCATGGGGTTGTAAAGAGTTAAATACAACTTAGTGACTGAGCAACAACAACAACATACAAGAAAATATAGGGGACTATTTTAAGTAAAAATTTGAAATTGAAATATAGCACACATAGAAATACACAAATAAAAGCTTTATGTATACATGTTGTTGTGCTTAGTCACTCAGTCATATTTGACTCTTTGTGATCCCATGGACTGTAGCCCACAAGGCTCCTCTGTCCATAGAGATTCTCCAGGCAAGAATACTGAGTGGGTTTCCACGTCCTTCTCCAGGGGATCTTCCCAACCCAGGGCTCGAACCAAGGTCTCCCACATTGCAGGCAGATTCTTTACCATCTGAGCCACGAGGGAAGCCCTCATATACGTGAGTTAGGACAAAATTGAAACATCCAGTTAACCACCAAACATAATAGGAAATAGATCTCTACCTATTATTTCATGAGCTTTTCAGTTATCCCCATACAGTTCCTCCCTCCTTCCTCTTCAAAGTTTAACATATTTTCTGATATCTATCATTATACATATGTTTTATCTGCTTTACAGCAAGACAAAGAATTTTACAGTCAACATTCACATATTGATCATTTAGATTCTACTATTCATATTTTTTAATCTCACATATATCTGTATATTCATATTGGTATCCATCCATTGACATATTTAAATTTTACAGACTTTAAAATAAATTTCAAACATCTATATACTTCCTGCTACATATTTCAGCATGCATCTTTTTAATTAGAATTCTATATTTGTTGACATATTTGTTAATATATGCATATTTCCATATACAATGAAATACACAAATCTCAAATATATGTTTGCTAAGCTTTAATGAGTGTTTTATTTAATCCCCAACTTGATTCTTAATATTACCATGAACTTTGACAGCTTATTCATATCCTTTCCCATTTAATTTCAAGCCTTATTCACCCAGAGGCCATCACCATTTTGATTTTCCATCACAAATTAGTAAATATGTTCTAACAAGAAAATGGATATTTTTTAATTTTTTAATTTAAATTTATTTATTTTAATTAGAGGCTAATTACTTATAATGAATTCTTGTCATAAGGATTCTTTTACCTAAAATAGTGGATTTTTTAGGTTTATCCATTCTACTGCATATATTAGTAGTTTATTCCTTTTTATTGTGTGCTATGTCCATTGTATAAATATACAATTTTTTTTTCATTCTATTATTGCTAGAAATATGGTTTGTTTCCAGTCACTGGCAATTGTAAAAAGAGCTGATATGAGCAATTTTGTATGAGTCATCTTATGGACATACATTTTTATTTATATTTAGTAAATCTAGAATAGGAATTGCCATGCAGGAGACGCAGGTTCGATCCCTGGGTAGGAAGATCACCTGGAGAAGGAAATGGCAATCCACTCCAGTATTCTTGCGTGGAGAATCCCATGATCAGAGGAGGCTACCAGACTGCAGGCCATGGGGTCATAAAGAATCAGACAGAACTAAATGACTAATACAGAGAGAAAATCAGAATTTCTGGGTGATAAGGGTAAATGTTTATTTCATTTTAGAAGAAACTTTTTCAAGTTTTATCTAAGTAGTTGCAGCATTTTGCATTACCACCAAAAAATGGACATGATTTTTTACTGCTCCACATCTTGCCTACGTTTGACAAAGTCAAATTTCAAATTTTAGCTATTTGTGAAGGGGCAACTCTTCTGGTAATATTTTGTTATGGTCTAGTTTGAATATCCCTGCTGCTAAGTCACTTCAGCCGTGTCCGACTCTGAGCGACCCCATAGACGGTAGCCACAAGGCTACCCCGTCCCTGAGATTCTCCAGGCAAGAACACTGGAGTGGGTTGCCATTTCCTTCTCCAATGCATGAAAGTGAAAAGTGAAAGTGAAGTCACTCAGTCGTGTCCGACTCTTAGCGACTCCATGGACTGCAGGCTACCAGGCTCCTCCATCCATGGAATTTTCCAGGCAACGTACTGGAGTGGGGTGCCATTGCCTTCTCCCTAGTAAGTTTATATTAAACAATTTTTTTCACCTGTTTTGGACCATTAATCATATGGTTTTTTTTTTAATTAAAATGTATTTCTTTATTTGAAAAATATATGTAGATTTTCATTGAACTTTCCAACCACAGATATTCAAATCAGATTGAACTTAAAAAGGAAAAAAAAAAAATTCCTAGCATTTTCATACAGCTTTTATCATAAAATTTTCCAACATATTTTCACCCAATCCATTGGATATTCAAATGGACTCATCAATACATTTTTCAAAGCCTAGTACTCAGTTGCCTCAACTGTTCTTGCTTCATTTAAAAAAATTATTTTTCTTTTCTTTTAAATTTAATTTTATTTTTTAACTTTACAATATTGTATTGGTTTTGCCATATATCAAAATGAATCTGCCACAGGTATACATGTGTTCCCCATCCTGAACTCTTCTCCTTCCTCCCTCCCCATACCATCCCTCTGGGTCGTCCCAGTGCACCAGCCCCAAGCATCCAGTATCGTGCATCGAACCTGGACTGGCAACTCATTTCATATATGATATTATATATGTTTCAATGCCATTCTCCCAAATCATCCCACCCTCTCCCTCTCCCACAGAGTCCAAAAGACTGTTCTATACATCAGTGTCTCTTTTGCTGTCTCATATACAGGGTTATTGTTACCATCTTTCTAAATTCCATATATATGCGTTAGTATACTGCATTGGTGTTCTTCTTTCTGGCTTACTTCACTCCGTATAATAGGCTCCAGTTTCATCCACCTCATTAGAACTGATTCAAATGTATTCTTTTTAATGGCTGAGTAATACTCCATTGTGTATATGTACCACTACTTTCTTATCCATTCATCTGCTGATGGACATCTAGGTTGCTTCCATGTCAGGGCTATTAGAAACAGTGCTGCGATGAACATTGGGGTACACGTGTCTTTTTCAATTCTGGTTTCCTCAGTGTGTATGCTCAGCAGTGGGATTACTGGGTCATAAGGCAGTTCTATTTCCAATTTTTTAAGGAATCTCCACACTGTTCTCCATAGTAGCTGTACTAGTTTGCATTCCCACCAACAGTGTAAGAGGGTTCCCTTTTCTCCACACCCTGTCCAGCATTTATTATTTGTAGACTTTTAGATCGCAGCCATTCTGACTGGCGTGAATTGGTACCTCATAGTGGTTTTGATTTGCATTTTTCTGATAATGAGTGATGTTGAGCATCTTTTCATGTGTTTGTTAGCCATCTGTATGTCTTCTTTGGAGAAATGTCTATTTAGTTCTTTGGCCCATTTTTTGATTGGGTCATTTATTTTTCTGGAATTGAGCTATAGGAGTTGCTTGTATATTTTTGAGATTAGTTGTTTGTCAGTTGCTTCATTTGTTATTATTTTCTCCCATTCTGAAGGCTGTCTTTTCACCTTGCTTATAATTTCCTTTGTTGTGCAGAAGCTTTAAGTTTAATTAGGTCCCATTTGTTTATTTTTGCTTTTATTTCCAATATTCTGGGAGGTGGGTCATAGAGGATCCTGCTGTGATGTATGTTGGAGAGTGTTTTACCTATATTCTCCTCTAGGAGTTTTATAGTTTCTGGTCTTACATTTAGATCTTTAATCCATTTGGAGTTTATTTTTGTGTATGGTTTAGAAAGTGTTCTAGGTTCATTCTTTTACAAGTGGTTGACCAGATTTCCCAGCACCACTTGTTAAAGAGATTGTCTTTAATCCATTGTATATTTTTCCCTCCTTTGTCAAAGATACGGTGTCCATATGTGCGTGCATTTATCTCTGGGCTTTCTATTTTGTTCCATTGATCTATATTTCTGTCTTTGTGCCAGTACCATACTGTCTTGATGACTGTGGCTTTGTAGTACAGCCTGAAGTCAGGTAGTTTGATTCCTCCAATTCCATTCTTCTTTCTCAAGATAGCTTTGGCTATTTGAGGTGTTTTGTATTTCCATACAAATTGTGAAATTATTTGTCCTAGCTCTGTGAAGAATACCATTGGTAGCTTGATAGGGATTGCATTGAATCTATAAATTGCTTTGGGTAGTACATTCCTTTTCACTATATTGATTCTTCCAATCCATGAACATGGTATATTTCTCCATCTCTTAGTGTCCTCTTTGATTTCTTTCACCAGTGTTTTATAGTTTTCTATATATAGATCTTTAGTTTCTTTAGGTAGATATATTCCTAAGTATTTTATTCTTTCCGTTGCAATGGTGAATGGAATTGTTTCCTTAATTTCTCTTTCTGTTTTCTCATTATTAGTGTATAGGAATGCAAGGGATTTCTGTGTGTTGATTTTATATCCTGCAACTTTACTATAATCATTGATTACTTCTAGTAATTTTCTGGTGGAGTCTTTAGGGTTTTCTATGTAGAGGATCATGTCATCTGCAAACAGTGAGAGTTTTACTTCTTCTTTTCCAATTTGGATTCTCTTTATTTCTTTTTCTGCTCTGATTGCTGTGGCCAAAACTTCCAAAACTATGTTGAATAGTAATGGTGAAAGTGGGCACCCTTGTCTTCTTCCTGACTTTAAAGGAAATGCTTTCAATTTTTCCTTCTCCAGGATAGATCACATCCTGGGCCATAAATTTAGCCTTGGTAAATTCAAAAAAATTGAAATCATTCCAAGCATCTCTTCTGACCACAATGCAGTAAGATTAGATCTCAATTACAGGAAAAAAACTATTAAAAAGTCCAACATATGGAGGCTGAACAACACGCTGCTGAATAACCAACAAATCACAGATGAAATCAAAAGAGAAATCAAAATTTGCATAGAAACGAATGAAAATGAAAACACAACAACCCAAAACCTGTGGGACACTGTAAAAGCAGTCCTAAGGGGAAAGTTCTTAGCAATACAGGCATACCTCAAGAAACAAGAAAAAAGTCAAATAAATAACCTAACTATACACCTAAAGCAACTAGAAAAGGAAGAAATGAAGAACCCCAGGGTTAGTAGAAGGAAAGAAATCTTAACAATTAGAGCAGAAATAAATGCAAAAGAAACAAAAGAGAGCATAGCAAAAATCAACAAAGCCAAAAGCTGGTTCTTTGAAAGGATAAATAAAATTGACAAACCATTAGCCAGACTCATCAAGAAACAAAGCGAGAAAAAGCAAATCAATAAAATTAGAAATGAAAATGGAGAGATCACAACAGACAATACAGAAATACAAAGGATCATAAGAGACTACTATCAGCAAGTATATGCCAATAAAATGGACAACGTGGAAGAAATGCACAAATTCTTAGAAAAGTACAACTTTCCAAAACTGAACCAGGAAGAAATAGAAAATCTTAACAGACCCATAACAAGCACGGAAAATGAAACTGTAATCAGAAATCTTCCAGCAAACAAAAGCCCGGGTCCAGACAGCTTCACAGCTGAATTTTACCAAAAATTTAGAGAAGAGCTAACACCTATCCTACTCAAACTCTTCCAGAAAATTGCAGAGGAAGGTAAACTTCCAAACTCATTCTATGAGGCCACCATCACCCTAATACCAAAACCTGACAAAGATCCCACAAAAAAAGAAAACTACAGGCCGATATCACTGATGAACATAGATGCAAAAATCCTTAACAAAATTCTAGCAATCAGAATCCAACAACACATTAAAAAGATCATACACCATGACCAAGTGGGCTTTATCCCAGGGATGCAAGGATTCTTCAATATCCGCAAATCAATCAATGTAATATACCACATTAACAAATTGAAAAATATAAACCATATGATTATCTCAATAGATGCAGAGAAAGCCTTTGACAAAATTCAACATCCACTTATGATAAAAACTCTCCAGAAAGCAGGAATAGAAGGAACATACCTCAACATAATAAAAGCCATATATGACAAACCCACAGCAAACATTATCCTCAGTGGTGAAAAATTGAAAGCATTTCCTCTAATAGTATGTTTTATTTTGAAGTATTTGCTCAAAAAATTGCCCACATTTATTGAGTTGTTTGTTTTTTATTGACTTACAAGAATTCACAATATACTCTAGATGAGCAAATGTTTTGAAGTTGATGATCTCCAATTTATCAATTTTTGTTTAATGGTTATTTCTGTGATATAAAATATTTTTCATTCTTTTAACTTAAAAGAATTTTTTTTCTTTTATGTTTTGTTTTTTAAGCTCATTTTTTAGCTTTTATACATAGATATGGTTCATCTTCAAATTTGATTTAGGTTGTGAGGAAGATGTCAAGATTAATTGTTTTTCAAAAGAATATTCAGTTGTTCTGGTTCTTTTTTTTTATTAAATCTCTTTTTCTGCCATTGGATAATTACACATTTTTGTCAAAAATAATATAATTTATATAAGTCTAGGTTCAATTCTGGGTTCTTTACCTGTTGACCCTTAATATCACTGGCACACTGTCTTGATTAAGGTAGCTTTGCATTATTTCCCAAATACAGATATTATAAAAACCGCTAGGAACTTTAACATGAAATTATTTTAGAGCTCACACCTGTGAAACATTTGCAGTCCCAGGAGCTAAAGTAAAAACACTTCACTGACAACTCAGAACATTAGGTAGAGATTCCTAAAAAAATCAAACATGGTAAAAGCCATGACATAAAGGCTACTCTAAGCCTGTTCTACAAAATCTGGGTTACAATTCCCTAAGGAATGAATCAGATATGCAAGAAAATTATATGCTTCCCAAAATGAACTTCAATAGTCTTTAAATTGGGATTTTTAAAAATCTACAATCCAGGAAATCTAACATTTACCATGCCATGATGTAACTTTTAAAATTTATTAGATGTGTATAGAAATGATAAAACATGACTCATAACAAAGGAGAAAAAAAAGTAAAAGAATCTCAACAATGACAGAGATAATATAATTAGTAGCCAAGGACTTTAAAGAAGTTCAGTTCAGTTCAGTCACTCAGTGGTGTCTGACTCTTTGCGATCCCATGAATTGCAGCACACCAGGCCTCCCTGTCCATCACCAACTCCCCGAGTTCACTCAGACTCACGTCCATCGAGTCAGTGATGCCATCCAGCCATCTCATCCTCTGTCGTCCCCTTCTCCTCCTGCCCCCAATCCCTCCCAACATCAGAGTCTTTTCCAATGAGTCAACTCTTTGCATGATGTGGCCAAAGTACTGGAGTTTCAGCTTTAGCATCATTCCTTCCAAAGAAATCCCAGGGCTGATCTCCTTCAGAATGGACTGGTTGGATCTCCTTGCAGTCCAAGGGACTCTCAAGAGTCTTCTCCAACATCACAGTTCAAAGGCATCAATTCTTTGGCGCTCAGCTTTCTTCACAGTCCAACTCTCACATCCATACATGACCACTGGAAAAACCACAGCCTTGACTAGACGGACCTTTGTTGGCAAAGTGATGTCTCTACTTTTCAATATACTATCTAGGTTGGTCATAACTTTCCTTCCAAGGAGTAAGTGTCTTTTAATTTCATGGCTGCAGTCATGATCTGCAGTGATTTTGGAGCCCCCCCAAAAAATAAAGTCTGCCACTGTTTCCACTGTTTCCCCATCTATTTCCCATAAAGTGGTGGGACCAGATGCCATGATCTTTGTTTTCTGAATGTTGAGTTTTAAGCCAACTTTTTCACTCTCCTCTTTCACCTTCATCAAGAGGCTTTTTAGTTCCTCTTCACTTTCTGCTTAAAGAAGTTGGTATACCTCAAAATTTTAGGGAAAAATAACTTAATGTGGGAAAAATTAGTAGCCCACCAGGCTCCTCTGTCCATGGGATTCGCTAGGCAAGAATACTGGAGTGGGTTGCCATTTCCTTCTCAAAAAAAATATAGCATATCAAATACAAAAATAGCAAGGTGATTTAAGAGCAGGTTACATATCACACCAATAAAAGATTAGTAACCATGAAGACATTGTAATAGAAACCACATGACCACATGAAAGCACAGAAAGAAAAAAAAAAGGAAAAAAAAAAAAAAAAAGCCGTCTATTTGCCTGTGGAAAAATATTAAGCCTCCGGACACATGTAATAGGAGTAAGAAAAGGAAAAAATAAATGTAGACAAAATTTTTTTTGAAAAATTCTCACAAATTTTCCATACTTGAAGAAAATTTTAGACCTGTATATCCAAGAATGTAAAAGAAAAAACAACAACAACAACAACAAAAGCAAGAAGGACAAACAAAAAGAAAATTGCACTAAAACATATCAAAATGCAGTTGCTGAGCACCAGTGATAAAGAATGGAGAAGGCAATGACACCCCACTCCAGCACTCTTGCCTGGAAACTCCCATAGATGCAGGACCCTGTTAAGCTGCAATCCATGGGGTCGCAAAGAGTCGGACATGACTGAGCAACTTGTTACTTTCACTTTTAACTTTCATGCATTGGAGAAGGAAATGGCAACCCATTCCAGTGTCCTTGCCTAGAGAATCCCAGGGACATGGGAGCCTGGTGGGCTGCTGTCTGTGGGGTCACACAGAGTCGGACAGGACTGAAGCGACTTAGCAGCAGTAGCAGCAGCAGTGATCAAGAAAAATCTGAAAAAAAGCCAGAGTAAAGATAAATATATATATATATATATATAAGAATTAGATAAACCCCAGAATCCATATCAGATGTTAGATATGAAAATGGGACAGCACCATTAAAATACCAAAGGGAAAACAGTGAGGTGAAACTAAAGTCCTGTCTCCATCAAGGGAGACAAGAGGCCAAGATGGCAGAGTAGAAAGACCCTGAGCTCACCTTCTCCCACCAGGCACACCAGGCACACCAAAATAACAATTTACAGAGCAATTATTGATGAGAAAGACCAGAAAACTAACAGAAAAGATCTTCTACTTGAAAGATATAAAGAAAGAACCATAACAAGATGGGGAGGAGGGCTGGAGACAAATTACAGTCAAGACCCATACCCCAAGTTGGGTGACCCACAAACTGGAGCATAGTTACAATTATAGAACATCTTTCCAAGAAGCAAGGAATCTGACCCCTACATCAAGCTCCCCAGCCTGGGGATACTACACTAGGAAGACTGAGCCTCTAGAACATTTGGTTTTTAAGGTCAGAAGGGTTTACTTCCAGGAGAGCCAAAGGGATTTGGGAAATAGAGACATGACTCTTAAATGGTGGCGGAAAATCACATACCCTCTGAGACCCAGGGCAGAAGCAGTAATTTGAAAGGAGTCTGGGTCAGACACACTTGCTGATCTTGGAGAGCCTTCCAGAGAGGCAGAAGGCCACTGGAACTCACCCTGGAGATACAGACACGGGCCCTAGCCACTTTGGGGAGGTTGTTCTCCCACAAGGAAATGGCTGGCAAGCACCGTTTTGGAATCTTCCTTCAAGCTTATTAGCACAGGAACCTGGCCTTGCCCTTCAGCTTCCTGGGACCAGTACCTGGACACCTCTCCTCACTAACAAGCCAGCTGCCTTAAGCCCACAGCACCCTAGAACCTTTCACTGTCCATGAGAGAGCCAGATCCTAGTCTTGCACACTACTGCCCCAGCATTATTTTCAAGACTCCCAGAGCCCTGCTGCTAGACCCCAGGATCCATCTCTTCCCACCAGCCAGCCAGCATTAGTCCTGGGACCCAACCTTACATATCAGTGAGCAGTCATCAGCTTCAGAACCCCCTGTGCCCTGGCCCTGCCAACTGGCAGGTCAACACATCAACTCCAGGTCACCCAGGGCCCTGGAATCAGAGAATTGGGACCCGGATCTATTTACCAGTGAGCCAGCACTAGCACCAGGACTACCTGGGCTTCAGCCCTGATCACCAGTGTGCCGATACCAGCTCCAGAATGTTTCTACCCCTCAGCCAGAGATCCCAGGCCCTGGCTCCAATCATCAGTGGGATAGCACTAGCCCTAGGACCACCTGAACTCTGGGCCTGCTCACCAGCCTGTCAATACCAGTACTAGAACATCTCAGGTCAAACAGCTAGCTGGATGGTGACACAACCTTAATCACTAGCAGGCCAGTTGTCTTAAGAGGCCTGAATCCTACAGTTGCCCTAGGATCTGTCATGTCAACCAGAGTACCCAGGACATATCCTTCATACTAGTGCACTGAAACTAGTTCCTTAACTTACATAACCCTATATCCAGAGACCCCAGGACTGGCTCTGTCTTTCCAGTCTGCCTTTACTAGCTCTAAGACCTGGCTCCACTTGCTAGCAGGGGTACACTAAATCTAGGACCACTGAAGTCCCACAGCTTGCCATGTCAGGACCCAGACCACCCTCCAGCAGGCCTACACCAGCCTCAGGACCCACTGAGCCCTGGCCCTGCCCACTAGCAGGCCAATGCCAGCTCTGAGACACCTAGAGCCCCCCCAGCCAGCTACCCCAGGATCTGGTCTCCCCACCACAATGTAGATATCAGCTTCAGGACACCAGAGACCCCATAGCCAGACATGTCAAGGACCAGCCTTATCCACCAGCAGACTGACACTAGATCTGGGACATCTGTCCTTGCAACCAGGAGACACAAAAATCTTTAACCAAATTCAACATTTATTTATGATAAAAACTTAAAAAGGGGATACAAATTAATTCAGCATAATTAAGACAATTTATGACAAACCTACATCAACATAATATACAACAGTAGCAAGCTGACAACTTTTCATTTAAATTCAGGAATAAAACAAAAATGTCTACACTCACCACTTCTACCTTACACAGTATTGAAAGGTCCTAGACATAACAATCAGATCAGAAAAATAAATAAAAGGCATCCAAATAGGAAAGGAAGAAGCAAAACTGCCACTGTTTGCATATGACATAATAATAAACATAGAAAAACCCTAAAGACACCACCAAAAACTACTGAATTCAATGAATTCAGTAAAGTTGCAGGATGCAAAATTCATATATAGAAATGTTTGTATTTCTATACACTAACAGTAAATTGTCAGAAACAAAATTAAGGAAACAATCTCATTTACAATTGTATCAAAAAGAATAACCTAGGAATAAGTCTAGCTAAGGAGGAAAAAAATCTCTAGGTATATGACACTGATGAAAGAAATTGAAAATGACACAAACAGATGGAAATATATACTGTGTTCATGGATTAGGATAATCAGCATTGTAAAAATTACCATGCTACCCGAAGCAATCTACAGATTCAATATAACCCCTATCAAAATACCAATAGAATTTTTCACAGAACTAGAATAAATAATTCTAAAATTTGTATGGAAACACACAAGACTCCAAATAGCCAAAACTATCTCGAGAAAGAAGAACAAGGTTGGAGGTATCATGTGCCCTGATTTTCAAAATACATTAAAAAGCTACAATTTGCAGAACAGTATGGTTCTGGCACAAAAACAGACACATAGATGAATGGAACATACTACAGAGCCCAGAAATGAACCCACACTTTCATGGGAAACTAAATCTACAACAAAGGAGACAAGAGTACACAATAAGGAAAAGAGAGTGTCTTCTACAAATGATGTAGGAAAAAGTGCATAACTAGATTCTAAATAATCAAACTGAACTGCTCTCTCTCACCATGCACAAAAGTAAATTCAAAATGAAGTAAAAACTTAAGACCTGAAAGCATTAAACTTCTAATTAAAACCTTGGCAATATTCTCTTTGTCTTGAATCTTAGTAATTTTTTTTTTTTTTTTGATATGTCTCCTCAGGCAAGTGAAGCAAAAGCAAAAATAAACAAATGGGACTAAATCAAAGTAAACATATTTTGCACAGCAAAGGAAAGTATCAACAAGCAAAAAGGCCACCTACTGATTGGGATAAGATATTTACATCTTCTGATACAGCTGATAAGATGTTAATATTAAAAATATACAAAGAATGCATATAACTCAGCATCAAAAAAAAAAAAAAATTAAATGGACAGAGAACTTGAGTAGACATTTTTCCAAAGAAGGCATATAGATTGCCAATAGGCACATTAAAAGACCCCAGCATCACTAATCATAAGGGAAGTACAAATCAAAACCACAGTGAGATGTCACCTCTTACCTGTTAGAATAATCCAACATCAAAAAATCTACAAACAATAGTACTGCAGAGGTTGTGGAGAAAAGGGAACCCTCCTATACTGTTGGTGGGAATGTGAACTAATATAACCACTGTGGAGAACACTATGGAAGTTCCTTAAAAAACAAAATAGAAATAGAACTACCATATGATACAAAAATCCCACTCCTGGGCATGCTGCTGCTGCTGCTGCTGCTAAGTCGCTTCAGTCGTGTCCGACTCTGTGCAACCCCATAGATGGCAGCCCACCTGGCTCTTCCATCCCTGGGATTCTCCAGGCAAGAACACTAGAGTGGGTTGCCATTTCCTTCTCCAATGCATGAAAGTGAAAAGTGAAAGTGAAGTCGCTCAGTTGTGTCTGACTCCTAGCGACCCCATGGACTGCAGCCCACCAGGCTCCTCCGTCCATGGGATTTGCCAGGCAAGAGTACTGGAGTGGGTTGGTATTGCCTTCTCCGACTCCTGGGCATATACCAAGAGAAAACAATAATTCTATTTGCAGAAGCAGATTCTCCATAAAATATTTTACATAGAATGGAGAGAGAGGTTTCCCACAGCTGTTATGAATGATAACAATCTTTAAAAATATAAACATAATAAAATAGTTGTGATGCTGTAAATCATCTCATAATTTTGGTTATATTTTTCAGAAGGAAACTTACCTAAGAATTGTTATATAATTTTGCTGACCTAAAACAAATACACTGCCAGATACTTCTGGAGAAAAGATGAGTTTATTCAAGACCAGTATGCATGTGTGCTAACTGGCTTCAGTCATGTCTGACTGTTTGAAACCCTATGGATTGTAGTCCACCAGGCTCCTCAGTCCATGGGATTCTCTAGGCAAGAGTGGGTGGCCATGCCCTGCTCCAGGGGATCTTCCTGAACCAGGGATCGAACCTGGATCTCTTAAGTCTCCTGCATTAGCAGGCGGGTTCTTTACCACTGATGCCACTTGGGCAGCCCACACAGTGTGCCTAGTTTCTTAGTCATGTCCGACTCTTTGAGACCCCATGAACTATAGCCCACCAGGCTCCACAGTCCATGGGGATTCCCCAGGTGAGAAAACTGGAATGGGTTGCCACGCCTTCCTCCAGGCGATCTTCTCAACCCAGGGATGGAACCCAGGTCTCCTGCATTGCAGGCAGATTTTTTTTACCATCTGAGCCACCAGGGAAGCCTTCAAGACCAGAAGAGAATTTACAATTCAGGGTCTGCAACAATGACAAGCCACGTGCAAATTCCCACATAGCAGTGGGAGAATGCTTTCATAGAGAAGAAAAAGAAGTTGGGAGGACTATAATAAACAGAGTCCATGGCTTCTTATTGGCTGAATCCTTTTCCTGAAAGGAGTCTTTCTTCCTGTTCTTTGCAAGGTATGAGAGCTACCCCTTCTGGCTTCTCAATTGTATTTAGTGAAAGTTACAGGGTTGTTGCTGTTGTTTACAATTTTCATCTTTATTTGAAGGTTTTGTAGTAACTGATTTTTACCTTATTCATCCAATTACATTTCTTAATTAGACAACAGAAATCTTCTCTGAGTTGAGTAACTCTCCATAAAACTTTCCTATCTACCAAGTTCATTTCAGCTATGTGCATGATTTTTTTTTTGCATCTAAATGTCCTCTAATTTCTTCTCTTAAATGTCTTTCTTATTTCTTCAATAAAAATGATATCATTTCTTAAGATTTATTTCAATCACCACTTTCTTGTTGCAGCAGCTTCCATCTGCAGACAAACTAATTTTTCTTTCTCTGAATTTATACTTTACTATACTCTGAAATTTGCTTGGTCTCATCTTTTAATTTTTCTTAGATAATTCCTTTATGGATAGTTACTTAAAAAACTAAGTCAAAACTTTCCCTAGGATTTCCAAATCATTTTATTGTATATACTTCGTAATGGACAGAGCAGATGATGGAAATGTGAAAAAAGAGGCGGGAACTATGTTTATGAGTTTCTGAACCATTGATCATATTATTCTCCTGAATTGCTCACTTTCTTTTTTTGTTGACAGATCATAGTCTGCAGGCCTCATTGACTCCAGTCACTGCTTTTGCACAGCCATCTGACTTTAGCCAATGAAACATGAACAAATGCAATGTTTGCTACATCCAAGCAGACATGTAAAAGGCTTTGCAAGGTTCCACTTGCTATTTTGTTTCTGTGCCCTGTGCTATGAGAAGGACATGTCCCTGAAAGCTCTGTCCTTTGAGGTAGCAAACTGTGAATATATATTTTGCAGGACTAATGTGAGACTGCATCTGAAAACAAAGAAATAGCAGACACAGGTGACACAAAGAAGTAACTATCTGATGTTTTAAGTCATACATAATTTTAGGTTGTTTACTTTGCATCATGTTCTAGCAATATCTGGTAGACTCAAATCCATGAAAGTGTTTCAAGAAAACAATATTTAAACCAAATTTTCTTCATCTATGTATGGAGTAAACCATCCTTCACTGTAACATAGACACTAAAAAATTTTCATGAGAAGCATCAAATGAGATTTTTTGTAAATATAGTTAATCTCTTACTTTAGTTTTTGAAATAATAATTTAGTTTTAAATTATGTAAATACCTATAGTATAACACGTGGTTGTCACTAAGTCATGTCCAAATCTTGTGACCCCATGGACTGTAGCCAGGCAGGCTCCTCTGTCCATGGGATTTTCCAGGCAAGAATACTGGAGTGGATTGCCATTCCTTCTCCAGGGGATCTTCCCAACCCGGAGATTGAACCCAGGTCTCCTACACTGTAGGCAGATTCTTTACCAACTGATCTATCTGGGAATTCCTATAATATAACATGCAATGAAATAAATGTTTAATGTATTTAAAAATAAAATATAAATTTTATAACACTACACATGTATTATTTGAAAGTATTCAGAACCCAATAATATTTTGTAAATTTGACTTAAATTTTTGTTTTAGAGACTAAGGAAACTTGAGATGATGAATTCAAAGCCATTTCTCAAGTATATATTACATTGGCCCTGTTCTTCTATAGCAAAAACCTTGAAATAGCCATATCAAATAGTTAATGAGAGGCAATATTGGCCACTGTTAATGACACATCTGTGATCACTTTCCCCCTCATAGTCTTCTTGGAATTTCCTGTAGAAGAATGTCCTAAGTGATATAAATAACTATTAGAAGAATTAAAGATTTAATCATGGTTTTTCAATATAGTTAGCTTGTTCACATATATTTTAATAGCACTTGGCTAATAGAACACTGCAATAAAGAGAATCATAGGCTTCAGGTTCAAGATGGCAGAGTAGAAGGACATGGGCTCGTCTCTTCCTATGAGATCAACAAAATTGCAACTAGCTGTTGAACAACCATCAACAGGAGGATGCTGAAACCCACCAAAAAAGATAGCCCATGTCCAAACACAAAGACGAAGATGCAGAGAGACTGTAGGAGGGGCACAATCATGATAAAATCCCATACCTGCCAGGTGGGTGATTCACAGACAGGAGAATAATACCAAAGAAGTTCTTGCACTACTGTTAAAGTTCTGAACCTCACATCAGGCTTCCCAGTTCTAGGATATGGCAAAGGGACTGGGACTTCCTGGGACTCTGGCCTTGAGGGCCAGCAGGATTTGATTACAGGCCTTCCAGAGGACTGAGGAAAGCAGAGACTCCAGTCTATGAGAGCAAAAACAGAATTTTGCATCTACCAAGACCCAGAGGAGAGGAGAAGTTGACCCCATAGGAGACTGAACCCAAACTACCTGCTAGTGTTGGAGGGCCTCTTGTGGAGGTGTGGGTTGGCAGAGGCTCACCACAGGGATGGGGGCACTGGAAGGTTCCCCTTTGAGTAAACCCTCCTGGAGTTTGCCACTAACTCTACCATAGAGCCCTGGAGAACCCAGGGCTGGGTAGCCTCAGGCCAAATAACTACCATGAAGGGAGAGCAACCCCACCCATCAGCAGATTAATTGGATTAAAGCTTAACTGAGCAAGACCCTGACCACAGAGTAAGACGCAGAGAAAGGCCTTCCCATCAAGAAGCTTACACATTAAACATGACTTGCAGTTTTTCAGCTAAGATTACATCAATGTCTTTGGTGCTATCTATTCACAAAATGACCTATTACATATTTTTATAAATAACTAGTTGATCTCTGTGATGTTTTCTTATCTTAAACTGCTTAAAAATCTAAGGCTAAGATGAAAGCATTATTAAAGGAATTTTTCCTAGCAAAACAAGGATATCACAAATTTTTAATGAAAGAGATGTGCCACATTTTTTTTTTTTGGTAAATCATTAGGCTGGAATTGTAACACTTCATAAATAGCTATACCAATTTATGAATTTATGTAACATTTAAAAATTGCCCAGTAAATAGCTACTGTAAGTATCCTTGTTTGTTCTTAGCAAGGAATACACAATCTGCTGAGTATATAATAAGTAAAGATGTTGCACTATATTGTAGAAAGAATGAGATATAAAATTTCCCCTATTGATAGATACAATTTAATTGTCCTTTTAAATCAACTTTTAAAATGACTATCTTGGAATTTCTTAATGTTTTAGCGATCTTAATCATTCATTAATACCACTATATAATCCTTTAGTTCATTTTACCTGCATCATTTAATTCACTTGACATGACAGTCAAATGAAACAAAATTTAATGTTCCTATATATTTCATGTATATGAAGTATGACATAAGATTCTTTGCTTGCCTAAACTTTAGTCAGGCTCTTGAATCTTCCCCTAGGCAGAACTCTTCACTTTCATGTAAAATCCAGTTTCAGCATGAACCCTGCTAAGTCAGTTTAATCAGAACCCTCACCCTTCATATCTGATTTTGATGTCTGATCATATTACTCATCTACCAGACAATGTCTAATTACCTCAGTTTGTCCCAGACAAGAATCCTGTATTTCAATTTAGCCAGACTCCCCTTTAGCTCTGGGGTTTCTTCTTAATAGTTTTGTTATCTGCTGACCTCTACCTGCAACCCATTCCTTGGCTATAAGTACCCACTAGCTTATGCTGTATTTGGAGCTGAGCCCAATCTCCCTCCCCCACTTTAAAATCCCATTGCAATGTCCCCTATACTATTACAGTGGTACTGAATAAACTCTGCCTTACCACGTTTAACAGATATCATTGAATATTTTTTTCTTTAACAAGTCTATGACATATATATGTAATAGTTGACTTAATATATATGTAATAGATTTAGCATCTATTATAAATCTTCAACAAGTCTATGGCATATATATATATATATATATATATATATATATAAAATAGTTGACTTAATATATATGTAATAGATTTAACATCTATTATAAATTATCCCAGCATCAGAGTCTTTTCTAGTGAGTCAGTTCTTTGCATCAGGTGGCCAAAGTATTGCAGTTTCAGCTTCAGCATCAGTCCTTCCAATGAATATTCAGGGCTGGTTTCCTTTAGGATGGACCGGTTGGATTTCCTTGCAGTCCAAGGGATTCTCAAGAGTCTTCTCCAACATCACAGTTCAAAAGCATCAATTCTTCAGCTCACATCCATATATGACTACTGGAAAAATCATAGCCTTGACTAGACAGACCTTTGTTGACAAAATAATGTCTCTGCTTTTTAAACTGAACTGGTAAGTTATTCCGTGGGAGTTGGATGGACAGGGAAGCCTGACCTGTTGCAGTCCATGGGGTCACAAAAAGTTGGACACAACTGAGCGACTTAACTGAACTGAAGAATTAAAGTATCATCTTGCCCATTCTGAAATCGAATGCATGCTTCTGAATGCTAAACCACTTCAATCATGTCTGACTCTTTGTAACCCTATGGACTGCAGCCTACCAGGCTCTACTGCCCATGGGATTCTCCAGGCATGAATTCTGGAGTGGGCTGTCATGCCCTCCTCCAGGATATTCCTAGCCCAGGGATTGAACCTGTGTTTCTTATGTACCCTGCACTGGCACTTTACCACTAGTGCCACCTTGGAAGCCCCTGAAATGGAACAAATCTAAATATATCATCAATTCAATGGCAATTTTCAATTAAGCACCCTTCATAATGAACACTCTACTAAGCATATATTACTGAGGATCCATCAAATGAGGAAAATTAAAAAAAAAAAATCTCTTTGAAGCAGTATTCCAATAGTACAGTTTTTTTTTTTTTTTTTACTACTAGTATTTCTTTATAAAAGTGTAAAGTCCCATACAACACCTAGCTGTCATTATTTTGGTTTTAGAATACCATGAATACAGGTGATTAGAAGGTACACTAAAGGTTCAAAAACATTAATTAATTCTAAAATTCAGAGACATCAATTCAGAAAATTAAAGACTCTAGATATCTACATTTCTAGATATCACATCCTGGTGATTCTAATACAGATTATCAATGGAATATTCTATGTCCATGAGACTAATTTAGCATGAAAAGATTTCTGTAAACTCTGAGAAATCCTTGGCATTTTCCTGATTTCTTTTTTTCCTACCTCCTTTGCCCTTATATCTTAATAAGGTCACAGAATTCTAAGAATTTGGAACTGAAAACCTGGTACAAGTGTTTAAAATTTAGAGTTTTTTTAGCAGAAAGAAGTAGTGCAGGATTTTCATGACCATACACTTTGATACAAAACTTTACTCACATTCCGGACAGAGAGCTAGGACACAGAAATGCTGTTCCTCTTTTCAGTTCATACTTGCTAAGGACGCTAATGTAGATATTCATTGTAAAAATTAACATCTATGGTGAATTTTTACCATAAAACTTCCATGGAATATTAGCAATGATAGCCTTCCTATTTCAGTCTCTTAAAGTTAAAAATATTAGATTTAGGGATTATTAATTATTCAGAGGAATAGCTTTTTCTTTTTATTATAAATTTATTTTAACTGGAGGCTAATTACTTTACAATATTGTATTGGTTTTGCCATACATCAACATGAATCTGCCATGGGTATACACGTGTTCCCCATCCTGAACTATTTTAACATACAATTTATACAGGAAACTATTTTTAATTTGGAAATAATTTTTAGCTTCCTCAAATCAGATAGATTTTCTTCATTTTTTATTATAATGATTCTAAATGCTTTATTGGAAATGCTACTAATTACTCTACCAGGTATCTTTAATTTCATGATAAACCATTCTAAGAGATACTGTCTTTAAACTTCAAATGCTTATTTATCAGTTAATCTTCTGTGGATTAGTAATTTGGTTTGGAGTCAGTAAATCATTGTCCTGGGGGTCTGTGCCAGGATCAGAACTTCTCAACTTGGCTCACTCTTGCATCTGCAGTCAGTTTCTAGTTTAGTGGGAAACTGGTGGACTGTGCCTGAAGCAAATCTGTTCTCTGCAGGGCCCTCTTCCAGCAGACTTCCAGCAGACTTCCTCTTCCAGTCTGCCCTTCCAGCAGACTAATTTGGGCTTGCTTATTCATACTTGTTCACAGGATTCTCAATGACAGAAAGAGAACAGATCTCAAAAACACCGTTCTTTTCATCATTTGCCATGTTCCACTGCCCAAAATAAGTAGCATGGTCAAATTTAAGGAATAAGAAAATAGACTCACTTCTTGATGAGAGGTTCAACTTTATAAGAGCACAAATGCAGGGTGGAAAATTACTGCAACCAGATTAACTCAGTTATTTATATTGCTATTTACATGTTTAAGTATATAATTGAAAGTCTTGAATTCAGTAATGTGGATAAACCATAATTTTTCAGATGCTAACTGGATTGACTTTTTCCTTTTCGGATAGTCTTTTTATTGGAATATTTAGTTCATTAACATTTAATCTAATTATATCTATATTTACATCTACCATCCATTTACTCTCTGGCCAGCCAGTTTTATGTTACCTTACTCTCTCTTTTTTTAACCTAATTTTAGTTTGATTGGATATTTTTATTATTAAATTTTTTACTCTCTTCATTTAGAAATTTTATCAAATGATGCATTCCCAAAAACAAGGTTTTAAATTTTGATAATATTTTAGTGAAAGAACTTATTTTGGACTAGTTTAAGGGAACCAGGAAGGAACAGTGGAGTGCATGTATTTTAGGAACCATATCTGTGGATAAAGGGCAAGAGAGGAAATGGGGTTAATGCAGCCTCAAGCCATTGAATGGGGCTCTTCAACTCACGGCATTGGTGGAATATAATAACTGCCAGGAAGATTGGATTCAGGGAATACACCCAACCTTTATTCTTCTGACTTCATGCCAGTGCTTTCTAATAACCAAAGCTACTAAGAGATGAATACTCAAGAATGCTGATGCAATGTCAGCCTCCTGGGATAGAGAAGAAGACAAAGATAGATAACTGATTTATCTAGAATATGGCAAACAGAATACACAGCACAGAACTCATAATTCATTTATATTGCTTTATTGATTAAACATAAATCTTATTTTATTTGGTCTAATGTTAACCACAACTGTATTACTTCCCAAACAAAGCCAAAACTTCAGACACATTAACTCTTTTAGCTCTAATTTCTATATACTCTTTTCATGCATTTTAATTCTGTATATTTATACTTCATAACCTTTCATTATTATTACTGTTTTGATTGTTGTTTAGTCACTAAGTCATATCTGACTCTTTTGTGACCCCATGGACTGTAGACGGTCAGGCTCCTCTGTCCATGGGATTTCCCAGGCAAAAATACTGGAGAAAGTTTCCATTTGCTTCTCCTAACTCAGGGGTCTTCCTGACCTAGGGATCTTCCTGACCCAGGGATCAATTACCACTGAGCCAATATATTTACCCTCATTTTTCCTGCATTTCCAGCTTCTATAGCTTTACTGTTTAAAGAGCAATATTTGGCTTTTTTTTTTTAGTTCATATTTATTATGGTAAAAATTATCTCAATTTTCACATATTTGTAAATGATTTTTTCCTCTTCATTCTGAAGGCTTTTATTCTAGATTTAAAACCCCCAGAGTAACAGTTATTTTATTCAACACTTTATGATTTGTCTTCTAACTTTTTAAATTCTTGTTGAGAAAATAAACAAGTTCTTTTGTTTTTGCTTTAAGTTGCTTTGTTTTTGCTTTAAGTTGCTTTGTTTTTCTCAGTTTGTTAACATTGTAAAGTAATTAGCCTCCAATTAAAATAAATACATTTAAATTAAAAAATATTTTCTTTTTGTCTTGCTTTTCTGTGACTTTTACTTTTCTGTTATTAATAAACAATATTCTTTTATCCCATTTTATAATCATAGGCTTTCTTTAATATATGGTTTATTGTCTTCAACAGTTGTGAATATTTTCAATAATTTTCTCTTCAAAATTTTTTTCTGGTACATTCTCTTTCTTCTCTTTCTGAAATTCCATAAACATATCCAGCCATACTCACAGGTTCTGATCACACTCAAGGGCAAAGGAATCATACAATGTACCCGAGGATAGGAATCCTAAAGGACATCTCACAATTCTTTTTTTTCATCTCACAATTCTGACAGAGAACAATATCCCTGATACATCTGGGAACACCATTTCCTTTCCTTGAGGGTTTAGACAAGCAAATGTAGTATTATATTAAATACTAATGATGTAAGATTTGTTTTCAGGAAAAATGCAGTCTTTCTGGAAGAAAAAATTTTATATTCTTATGGTAAATTTTCATTTTTTAAGAGAACTACTGTTATTAAAGTAGAGCCAAAGTGGAATAAACTGATATATTTTCATGAGAAATTGAATTCATATTAAGAAATAAAAGAAGCTATTTTGAATAATGAGGAATGCTGCTTTATCCATATCAATAAATAAACTGAAATTTCAGAATTGATAAAATGTTAAGCTTATAAAATTATTGTCCATTCACTATATGGATAGCACAAATCACTGATTTCTCTGTTTTCCTTTCTGATTACATTTGAGTATATATATATTCTTTTCTATTTAGTGTTGCAAAAGTATATTGGGGAGAAAGGAAGAGTTGGGGAGGAATTAATATACAGTGACAATAGCAGCTTGCGTAGCAACATTCTGTAAAGGAAAAGTACAAAGCCAAAAAAATAAAATGAAGCAAATATTGATTGATTGTCTAATATGTATCATAGTGTTTTTTGCTGCTTACCTATGTAACCCACATCACTGTAGCCAAAAAATGGTTATCCAATAATACTAAGTGCTCATGCAACATCATTAAATATTGTTCTCCATCACCATCCATCACAGCATTCAAGATTTATCTCTAATAGAATCAAAATGCTTTTTTTCTAACAAATGCAGTTAAACTATAATTTCATCCTACAACCTTTACTCTTTAAAACTAAAAGGCAGTGATTATACTACCTGACCTAGCACATATAAGCCAGCTCAATCCATTCATTAATTCCTGTTCCACAACACATAAATGATATCTCTGAAACTCTGGTGCCATTTACAGCTGTCTTCCCATTCCCAAATGCTCCTTAGTTTTTGCTTTTGGTCTGACCCACTTCTAATTCAATTATACCTATACTTATACCTTTACCCAATTTTACCTATATTCAACCAACCCTGGCTTATTGTTTTATTTCCCTGATTTTTGGCCCACTTTTTTCTGTAGGATTTGCATACTAAATAAGGTTTTCCAGACTAGATTTATGACATTTCTCCAGGCTTTGGTTTCAGAGATTTTCTCTTTTTATCCCTGGTGGCCACAGACAGGCATTCTCACCCAAACTCTATCCTTTGGAAATTCAAAAATTTCCAAAGTCTAAGTTAGCATAGTCTAACTTAGTCATCAACCACTACCACATCTCTCCCCCTATTCATTCTATGATGGGAAATATAGACTCCAGGCAAACATAAGTCAAAGGGAACAAGAAAGCAGAGTAAAAATGAATCAAGCTATATAGCTCAGTTGGTAAAGAATCCACTTGCAATGCAGGAGCCCATGGTTCAATTCCTAGATTGGGAAGATCCACTGGAGAAGGGATAGTCTACCTCCTCCAGTATTCTTGGGCTTCCCTTGTGGCTCAGCTGGTATAGAGTAAGCCTGCAATGTGGGAGACCCGGCTTTGACCTCTGGGTTGGGAAAATCCCCTGGGGAAAGGAAAGGCTATCTACTCCAGCATCTGGCCTAGAGAATTCTATGGACTGTATAGTCCATGGGGTAGCAAAGATTCAGACACGACTGAGCAACTTTCACTTCCATTCATAAATTATAAAAAAATGTCAAAATCATTATATTTACACCATAGGGGCTTGGTGAGAACTAAATGAAAAAAAAAAAAAATTCAAGCAATTAATTATCACAGTGCCTGACACATAGGGTTGCAAAGAGTTGAACAAGAATGAGGTGACAGCCCACACGAACACGCACACACTGGAATATTATAAGTACTCCATAAGTATTCATTTTAACTTTCTGTGGAATAAAGCATTATTTTAGAAAAGAATTCTCACTCATTTTCTTTGTTTTAGCTGATGGTCCCTTAACTAAGTATTTTTTAGAAACTACAATTTGACATAAAGCAATAAGTATACTTGGGGATTAATCCAGGCAAATCTGTTTTAATAACTTTTAATTCACTTTTGTTATTAAGATAATCTTAAATGAAGCACAGCCACAGTGATTATCCAACACAAATGACAAGTCATCAATATGAAAATACCTAGTACATATATGTTATATGTATGTAAATTCATATATACATTTACATAATAATATATACATATACATATATACATATATATATATTTATTTATTTAAAAAGAGAGACATTACTTTACCAACAAAGGTCCATATGGTCAAAGCTATGGTTTTTCCAGTAGTCATGTATGGATGTAAGAGTTGGCCTATAAAGAAAGCTGAGCGTTGAAGAATTGATGCTTTTGAACTGTGGTGTTGGTGTTGGAGTGTCAGGAAGCTCCAGGAGGCTTCCTGTGTGCTGTTTTGGATCTGTCATGAATCCTCTGTCCCTTATTAATTCCTGAATATTCAGGAATTAAGTGGAATTGCAAACTACTCCAGGGGGCTGAAGTATGCATGCATTTCCATACAGTGATAAGCAACTATTTATGACCCTCTTCCTTTTTACGAACCATATGGAAAAAGTGGTTATTTACAACCCTCTCTCTTTCATATGAATGACTTCATGTTTCCTTGATAACTTGTAAGTCCCTGGTGGCTCAGAGGTTAAAGCGTCTGCCTCCCATGCGGGAGACCCGGGTTCGATCCCTGGGTCGGGAAGATCCTCTGGAGAAGGAAGTGGTAACCCACTCCAGTATTCTTGCCTGGAGAATCCCATGGATGGAGAAGCCTGGTAGGCTACAGTCCATGGGGTCGCAAAGAGTAGGACACGACTGAGTGACTTTTACTTTACTTTACTTTACTTACTGCTGAAAATAGCTACCTTGTAAGGCAGTATAAATACCCACACAATGTTGAGTGAAACACCTTTGCTCCACCAGAGCTTTGGTCCCTGTGTCTTCTCTCTCTCTCCCTCTCTTTCTTTCTCTCTCTCTCTCTCTCTCTCTCTCTCTCTCTCAGGCTAATTCTCTGGAGCACAGAGGCCCTCTGGGTTCACTTTCCTGCCCGGGCTTCTCAGACCCTCTGGTGAAGGCACACTGTGCCTTCACCCCCTAAAGAGGGCACCTGAGGCCTTTGCGAACAGAGCAAGCTCCTAAAGGAAATCAGTCCTGAATATTCATTGGAAGGACTGATGCTGAAGCTCAAATACTTTAGCCACCTGATGTGAAGAACTGACTCATTGGAAAAGACCGTGATGCTGGAAAAGATTGAAGACAGGAGGAGAAAGGGATGACAAAGGATGAGATGGTTGAATGGCATCACTCATGCGATGGACATGAGCTTGAGTAGGCTCTAGGAGTTGGTAATGGAAAGGGAAGCCTAGCGTGCTGCAGTCCCTGGGGTGGCAAAGAGTAGGACGTAACTGAGTGGCTGAACTGACTGACTGACATATATATAATATTAACTTTCTGTTATGGTCTATTTATGTGGTTTTGACTATCTTATAAAATGCTTCACACATTATATGATGCTGATATTCTTATTGCTTTTTAAGTTGTAAAGAATTCCCTTGGACATTGTCAGATTTTAAAATGATTGAGCCTTTAATAGACATTTCAGTTGGGGTTTTAATAATAAGCTTAAATGTAAAATATCATGTGTATGAAGACTTACAAGGTACAAAATAGATATGCTATTCAGATTTTATAATAACCTCTCCTGAGGATAAGGAAGTTCAGAAAATGTTAATATTCATATTTCTGTCTTTAAGATCTACTTTTACTTCAAAGTACATAAGGCAGTTTTTCTTTCCACTTTACTACAGTACATGGGACACAGCAACAGAATAAAGTACAAGGGGCCCAGGATCTGGTGGATTATATACATATGAGTTGACTCTTTGTAATTGTGGAGACAGTAAATATAAGTCTACATTTTTATTTTTCTGCCTCACAAATTAAACATGTCATTTCAAACATTTCCCATTTCAGATAGTGAAATTTGATCCATCATTACCAAACTCACTTACTATATGAACACAAAAAGCAGTCCTATAAATATCAATTCATGCATGAAGACTGTTATTACTTAATAGAAAGTAATCTATGTAACAAATTCACTTTGGAATGCAGAACTAAAAAATATTAAGATATTTCTTGATTAGTATAGAGTGACAAGAAGAGAAGGATCATTTTTGGCTCTTCTGTCATCAGTTCTTTGATGACAAATCGATGACTGATGGAAACTTATTGACAATGCTTTGACATTTTGCTACTTTGTTGTATTTCTGTGGTGAGAGAAACACTTTTTCTACAAACTAATTCCCCAAAACTTAAAAAATATATAATTTATAGTATATTTTGGTGGAAATATTTAAATCTGAGGGCAAAAATGCCTTGGTTCTTGTCCTGTGTCACTCACTATGTTTCTGATTTCAGCCAAATCTCTTTATGAGCTTCATTTTTTTTATTTGTAAAATTATGTAATTATTCTATTTTACTAATTAACCTTACAAGTTTTGCTTCAGAATCAATGAAATAATGTATAAATTTACCTTTTATACAGCAAAACTCTCTAATAAAATTAGCTATTACTATCAGATCAGATCAGTCGCTCAGTCGTGTCTGACTCTTTGCAACCCCATGAATTGCAGCACGCCAGGCCTCCCTGTCCATCACCAACTCTCGGAGTTCACTCAGACTCACATCCATCTAGTTAGTGATGCCATCCAGCCATCTCATCCTCTGTCGTCCCCTCCTCCTCTTGCCCCCAATCCCTCCCAGCATCAGAGTCTTTTCCAATGAGTCAACTCTTCGCATGAGGTGGCCAAAGTACTGGAGTTTCAGCTTTAGCATCATTCCTTCCAAAGAAATCCCAGGGCTGATCTCCTTCAGAATGGACTGGTTGGATCTCCTTGCAGTCCAAGGGACTCTTAAAAGTCTTCTCCAACACCACAGTTCAAAAGCATCAATTCTTCAGCGCTCAGCGTTCTTCACAGTCCAACTCTCACATCCATAAATGACCACAGGAAAAACCATAGCTATTACTATACTTCAATATTATAAAAAAATATACCATTCTACTTTTCAAAACATGCTAATGAACCTTTAATTCAATAAAGTAATAAAAAGTGCTATCATTAACAGTTTTTGTCTTCTGAGGGAATCTAATATATATTCAGGAACTATTATTTGTTAGGACTTTTTAGTTTATCTATAAATCAATGTTTAGAACGTTTATTTGGCAAACTATTTTATTATATACAAATTGTTAGTCACTCAATCATGTCTAGCTCTTTGTGACCCCACAGACTGTAGCCCTGCCAGGCTCCTCTGTCCATGGAATTCTCCAGGCAATAATACTGGAGTAGCCATTCCTTTCTCCAGGAGATCATTCCAATCCAGGGATTGAAACCGAGTCTCCTGCATTACAGGCAGATTCTTTACTGTCTGAGCCACCAGGCATACTGCTCAGTCATGTCCGACTCTTTGCGATCCCATAGACTGTAGCCTACCAGGCTCCTCTGTCCATGGGATTTTCCAGGCAATAGTACTGGAGTGGATTGCCATTTCCTTCTCCGGGGATCTTCCCAACCCAGGGCTTGAACCCGGGTCTCCCGCATTGTAGACAGATGCTTTACCATCTGAGCCACCAGGGAAGTCCATCTGAGCCACCAGGGAAGTCATTAAAAAAAAAAAAAGTATATATATATATATATATATATATATATACACACACACATATACATACATACATGTATAGAGAGAGACAAAAGAAACTGAGACTTGGATGAATAAATAGTTTGAGGAACATAAGTAATTAGACACAGATCTCAAATTTGAATTCCTGCTTCTGTTTTGAACTGAAAACTCTTGAGACACCCACTTCTGTATTAGTAACTTATTAATCAGAAAGGAATAAACTTGTCATATACAGCTGACTAAAGATAAATGTTAAGACTTTGAAATTCAGCCATGAATGAAGGCTTCATTCACATTTTATGAAAGTCCATTTGCATGCATTCTATATATATATATATTCATCTCCCTGTAAAATATGCCATCTTCAACACACTATTCTCATCATTTTATAGGAATGGTACTGTTTCCCAAATCATAATGCATCACTTAACTTGGAGAAAGGCTACCTCAGGTCAAGTAGCCCCAAATGCCTTGACTAATTAGTATTAGTAATTAGTATGTTCCACTAAGTGACACCAACAGGTTAAATTTGAAAGTGAAAGTGAAAGTCACGCGGTGTGTCCGACTCTTTGTGACACCATAGACTAAACAGTCCATGGAATTCTCTAGGCCAAGACTGGAGTCGGTAGCCTTTCCTTTCTCCAGGGGATCTTCCCAACCCTGTGATCAAACCAAGGTCTCCCACATTGCAGGCAGATTATTTACCAGCTGAGCCACAAGGGAAGCCCAAGAATACTGGAATGGGCATCCTATGCCTTCTCCAGGGGACCTTCCCAACCCAGGAATTGAATTGGGATCTCCTGCATTGCAGACAGATTCTTTACCAACTGAGCTATCAGGGAAGCCCAGGTTAAATTTATTGGGTTAAAAGAAAAAAAAAAAAAAAGAGGAAAAAGAAGATGGTAAACGGTTAAAGCAGGAGTTCCTACTTGTTCAGTCACTGAGCCATGTCCAGCTCTTCCGGACCAAATGGACCACAACACACCAAGCCTCCCTCTCCTTCATCATCTCCCAGAGTTTCCTCAAACTCATGTCCATTGAGTCAGTGATGCCATCCAACTATCTCATCCTGTGTTACCCCCTTCTCCTGTGCTCAATCTTTCCTAGCATCAGGGTCTCTTCCAAAGAGTCAGCTCTTCACATAAGGTGACCAATTATTGGAGCTTTAGCTTCAGCATCAGTCCTTCCAATGAATATTCAGGGTTGGTTTCTTTAGGATTGAATGATTTGATCTCCTTGCTGTCCAAGGAATTCTTGAGTCTTTTCCAGCACCACAATTAAAAAGCATCAATTCTTCAGCACTCGGCCTTCATTATGGTCCAACTCTCATTTCCATACACAATTACTGGAAAAACCATAGCTCTGACTATACAGACTTTTGTTGGCAAAATGATGACTCACTTTTTAATATGCTATCTAGGTTTGTCATTACTTTTCTTACAAGGAGCAAACATTTTTAATTTCGTGGCAGCAGTCATCATCCGCAGATATTTGGAGCCCAAGAAAATAAAACTGTCACTGTTTCCACTTTTTTCCTATCTATTTGCCATGAAGAGATGGGACCAGATCCTGCAATCATCATTTTTTTGAGTATGGAGTTTTAAGCCAGCCTTTTCACTCTCCTATTTCACCCTCATCAAAAGGCTTTTTAGTTCCTCCTTGCTTTCTGCCATTAAAGTGGTATCATCTGCATATCTGAGGTTGTTGATATCTCTTCCAGCAATCTTGATTCCAGCTTTTGATTCATCTGGCCCAGCATGTCACATGATGTACGCTGCATATAAGTTCAATCTTAACATAATTTTTTCCAAATTTGGAACCAGTCTGTTGTTCCTTATCTAGTTCTAACTGTTGCTTCATGACCTGCATATGGCTTCTCAGGAGACTGGTAAGGTCATCTGGCATTCCCATCTCTTTAAGAATTTTCCACAGTTTGTTGTGATTCACACAATCAAAGGTTTTAGTATAGTCAATGAAGCAAAACTAGATTTTTTTTTTTTTTAATTTTCTTGCTTTTTCTATGACCCAACAGATGCTGGCAGTTTGATCTCTGGTTCCTTTGCCTTTTCTAAATACAGCTTGTGTATCTGGAAATCAGTTCACATACTGCTGAAGCCTAGCTAGAAGGATTTTAAGTATCTTGGTAGCATGTGAAATGAGTGCAATTGTATAGTAGTTTGAATTTTTCGCATTGTCTTTCTTTGGAATTAGAATGAAAACTGATCTTTTCCACTCGTGCTGCCACTGCTGTTTTCCAAAGTTTTTGGCATATTGAATGCAGCACTTTAATAGCTTCTTCTTTTAGGATTTGAAATAGCTCAGTTGTAATTCCATCAGCTCCACTAGCTTTATTTGTAGTAATGCTTCTTAAGGCCCACATGACTTCACTCTCCAGGATGTCTGGCTGTAGGTGAGTGACCATACCATCATGGTATACAGATCATTAAGACCTTTTTTGTGTAGTTCTTCTGTATTCTTGCCACCTCTTCTTAATCTCTTCTGCTTCACGTAGGTCCTTGCTCTTTCTGTCCTTTATTGTACCATTTCTCTCCTTTGTAAGAAATGATATGGATGCCTACTAGTCTCAAAGCAAATTGTTTTCAATCCAACTTTTAAAAGATGTATATGTAATAATATAGGACATTTTGATTTTTCTAATGAGTCCAATCAAATATAAGAATGCTGGGGGCAGTTATTTTGCTTTTATTCTTTGTCAAGTCAAAATGTGTATACAAATTACACGCTAAAACTCGAACCCTTATCCAAACTTTTATCTATGCCTCCCACAACTCATAAGTTCATTCTATCCTTCAATAAAACCTCACTTCTCCATCCATTTTTCAGTTTCCACTTATGTGATTGATCAGGGTAGTCTGTGGCCAGGTTTGTGGATGAGTTAAGAGATGGCTAAATGTAGGACATACTTTGAGGAAATAATGAAATAGGATCAAATGGAATACAAGCCTTAAGAGGGAATCATAGTAAAACTTAGCTAGGAGATGCGGTGATGCTAATGATTTTACAAGAACTACACATGAAATAAAGGTGTTGTGGAGCAAACTCTGTGTGAAAAAACTAAACAAAACAAAATGTTCTTTAAAGGAGTCAAAATGACCTGGCACTGATATTTAAGCAAGCATGGCAAGAATGATTCAAAATCTTTATATAATGTGATAATGCCTTTTCTCATTTTTAGCTAACAGTTTCAGGCTCACTTAAGACTTAATGAGTTTCCTACTGTCCCAAGCATTTTCACATTTAATTACTGAATTCATAATATGGGCCTTAGTAACTTGATATTAATAACCTTAATTTGCAGATGAGGTACCATCAATTGTTTAATGTAATGCATTTTAAGAAGTGACTGAACCAAGACTACTTACTCAGAATTCAATGTCCCTTTAAGTAACCTCAGCTGTGAGGACATTTTCTGTTATTACTGAAGTGTTCTTACTAATTTTGGTAAAATTTGGATTTGCTAGACATATTAGTAACATAGAATCTGGATGATATCTGCAATTCTTTTACTCTATCTCACCAGCAGAATTACTCAATGACAGCAGTTTTCCAGTGCTTCACATATGTGTTACTGGGACAAATCATAAAAATCACATACAAGCATTCACACAAATTCATTTCTATTAACTTTGTACTCAAATTCCAAGATCAGTCTGCTGCTGCTGCTGCTAAGTCGCTTCAGTTGTGTCCAATTCTGTGTGACTCCATAGACGGCTAGCTATGCTTTAATCACCTGGGTGTGGATTATCCAATTTTCAGATTTTCTGTTACACAGTTACATCTTTGGCTAGCTTCAGGAGTGTTCCCTTCTCTTGGTGGGTTGGGTGTTCAGTGTTAAAAATCTCATTGTGTTGTTAATAGCATTATTTATCCACTGACCTTTATTTTATTGAAGGCAACCCAGAGCAAGTTCATAGCAAACATGGGAGGTGAATTGAAAGTAAATCATGTTGGAGACATGATTTACGGACAGAAACTAAAATCACATTAATTCATAGAAACGTGGGGCAGCAGCGGGTGTTGGGAGTTATGTATTCTTAAACCAAAATCCTCTCCATGACTTCCCTGACAAGGGACTATTATAGGTTTTCTCTTTGAAGGGTATCTTTTTTATTCCACAGCAGGATGAGGCTATTTCAAAAAGTAACAATCTATTAACTGTGCTAGAGAGCTTGACTTCTGAAAGATGCAATCCGAGTCTCTAAATTCTATGCTAGTCTTGGCAGAAATGTGGCAAATATGGCTTTGTAGGTTTCTGTCAGAAGCCTTTATTGAGGAGATCAAAACAGTGTTCAACCATGACTCTGAATCCTCGCAAAATGAATATATGCTTTTGAATTGACCTTTAGTCAGTCATGTATTCTAGTCTCTTCTACCTTAAAAAACAGAAAAGAAAAAATGCATGATCTTCCCACAGTGCACATCAGCATAGAGTAATGTATCTCACATACTATACTATGCATTGTAAGGAAGTATGCATTCAAAACAGACTTTTAAATACAGGAACTGAATCAGCTCATTTTCATAATGTTTCTATTCCATTTAACTTTAAAAAATTAATATATGTGTTGTATACCTTCATATGTGAACTGGAAATTTATATGACAATCGTGAAATTATATAAGATATTACATTTTTCATTTTCTTATTTTATTATATAATAAAAATTATATTTTTCAACATAAAATAGTTAAATTCAGCCACTTTGCCTACTGAGATATAGATATGACTGTGTCATATACATAAACTGGTGGGCCTGAGATGGGCCTCTAGGCTGGACAGCTGGTGTTTTTCAAGTAGAATAAAATTGAAGCTTTGTTTTCCCTAGATACTCCACAGACAAAGCTAATGGTAGGAGCTGAGCTCTGCTGGAGTAGAGATAAGAGGGCCACTCCCAAGGTCAAGGAAACCTCTCTGACTATGTATGCATAGGAAGGCTCACTGGAGATCCAAATGGTGGGGGGCAACACCCTGTAACAAATGTGGACGTATCCCCAACAGGCTGCTGCACTAGAGTTCTTCTCAAAAAAAGTTGTGCACACATGTTGCGGAGGGTCCTGGAGCAGGTCAAGTGTGCAAAAATAAACAAGGTAATTGGCCAAAGGTAAACAAAGACCACACCAGGGAAGCCCCTTATACAAGACCCAGAGGGAGTGTCCTATGTAAGTGATTGAAATCACCTCTTTATTTCTCTCCTCAATCAGGATGCTGGGTGTGTATTTCTGCCTTACTTCTCACTTAAATAAACTGTTTCTCTGTGTACTCTTCATATGCTGTGCAAAGTCTTTAATAATCAACTTTGTACCTGTTTTTGTAGTCCTTGGAATTCATTTTTCAAACGGGGCAAGAGCCAGGGGGAACTTTGCTTCTAACCTCAAGCCACTGGTGAACTAGTGGCTAGGTATAATTTCTGCACAGGGAAATAAAATCTTGCTTCAAGACTGCTGTCCTTCTGAGAATAGACCAGCCAATTCAAAGTCTTCTGATAGGCACATGGAAGGGCACTGTGGAATCACAACATCCCTAGCATGAAAAAGGAAGTTTGTTTCTGAAGAGAGCAGAGCTCTGCCTCTCACATTTTCATCAAATTCAACTTCTTGGGATTTACTGTGATTTCCAGAACAAAAGAGAGGCCTATAAATAAAGACTTTAAAGATTATATTTTCAGATAAAAATACTGTAAAATTCCCAGGTATAAAATAATACTATTTTTTTTCAATAATGTAGAATACAAACAAGGAACATGCTGTTTCTTCACACACTGCCATATTTAGGAGACACCCTGAGGACTTAATTCATCAGCAGTATCTACAAAGATATTGTGTCCCACGGGAACTGACAGATCAGTTTTAGAGACTTCTAAGGATCACTCCTAAAGAATGTTCAGAAATATTGGAGGACATTTTGTAGTGTGCCACACTGCTAAGGTCTTAATGCAACAGGTGTGGGTTAGATCCAGAGAAATATGAGTTACTTATGCCACCAAAAGTCAATTTTTACTAAAGACTGGTGTGGCCTGTGTTACATATAAACATTTCAAAGAGCAAAGTTTTTATAACTTTCTCTTTCCCATAGATGGATACTTTTTTTAAGACAACTTTTTTTTTTCAAATGGAAATTATTATGAATTTTGAAAAGTTATTTGAATTGATCTTATACATATCAGTTTAATAAATGGTAGTTATTTATACACCATGTGAACTTTAAGAAGTAGATTCTTTATGAAGATCAACACTGCATGAATAGGGAAGTTGGAGATGAAGAAAGCAAGACAAGAGTCACAAGATGTCACCTCTTCCCATCATGTGGCCAAAGTATTGGAGTTTCAGATTCAACATCAGTCCTTCCAATGAACACTCAGGACTGATATCCTTTAGTGTCGGGAGCCATGTTAGGCATTACTGACAAAACGGAGGCACGGCCCCAAACCCCTCTCTTCATCCTGTAGGCACGGTACTGGGATGAAGGAGCTAGGTCTTGTGATTCTGACTTGTTCTTTCCTTTCTTCGGTTGAGTTGGATGGAAAGAATGTTAAGGTGCTTATTGTTCTTGAGTGAAGCATGAGAAAGCAAAAAGCCTTCTGCAGTTGTACCCATAACTGAACCATTGACATTTGTTCAAGGATCTTTACAAAGAATGGTCCAGGATGAGCACGTAGGCTGCAGCTTGAGGCCATGGGAAGGATTGTTATCTGAGACCTGTTTGTGAGGGAAATGTTTATAGCAAAGGAAGTTTGCTGAGCTTAGGGTTTGGGAATAATTAAGAACAGCTAGAAGCCTTTTTAGGAGACAGTGAGCTTAGGATACTAGGGGCAAGCAGGACTTAGAAAGATAAGAAATAAACTGAGGGGTGTGGTATGCAGCCCAGACATAAACATGAGTTAAAATGTAACTCTGGTTGAAGGGCAACAGTGATTTATGGAGACAATAAATCTGGGTGAGGGGGAGCTGAAAATGTAAAACCTCTGACCTAATGCTTTTGTCAAAGTATAAAAGAAGACCTGATGCTTGAAATAAACATGCAGTCCCATACCTTAAGTTAGAGGCTGCATCAATCTCCACCAACACTGCTCATATCTTCAGGCTGATTCCCTGGCTGTTGGAGCTGGACTCCAGCACTTTAGAATGGACTGGTTGGATCTCCTTGCAGTCCAAGGGATTCTCAAGAGTCTTCTCCAACACCACAGTTCAAAAACATCAATTCTTCAGTGCTCAGCTTTCTTTATAGTCCAACTCTCACATCCAAACATTACAACTGGAAAAACCATAGCGTTGACTAGATGGACCTTTCTTGGCAAAGTAATTCTGCTTTTTAATATGCTATCTAGGTTGGTCATAACTTTCCTCCCAAGGAGTAAGCATCTTTTACTTTCATGGCTGCAATCACCATCTGCAGTGATTTTGGAGCCCCCAAAAATGAAGTCTGTCACTGTTTTCACTGTTTCTCCTTCTATTTGCCATGAAGTGATGGGACCTGATGACATGATCTTAGTTTTCTGAATGTTGAGTTTTAAGACAACTTTTTCACTCTGCTCTTTCTTTCACTTTCATTAAGAGGCTCTTTAGTTCTTCATTTTTCTGTCATAAGGGTGGTGTCAACTACATATCTGAGGTTATTGATATTTCTCCTGGCAATCTTGATTCCAGCTTGTGCTTCATCCAGTTCAGTATTTCTCATGATGTACTCTACATATAAGTTAAATAGGCAGGGTGACAATACACAGCCTTGACATACTCCTTTCCATATTTGGAACCAGCCTGCTGTTCCCTGTCCAGTTCTAACAGTTGCTTCCTGACCTGCATATAGATTTTTCAAGAGGTAGTTCAGGTGGTTTGCTATTCCCATCTCTTTAAGAATTTCCCAGAGTTTGTTGTGATCCACAGACTCAAAGGCTTTGGCATAGTCAATAAAGCAGAAATAGATGTTTTACTGTAACTGTCTTGTTTTTTCAGTGATCCAACAGATGTTGGCAATTTGATCCCTGGTTCTTTTGGCTTTTCTAAAACCAGCTTGATGGTATGGGCAGGGACATGGAAGGAGGGTTCAGGATGGGGAACACATGCATACCTGTGGCAGATTCATATCAATGTATGGCAAAACCAATACAATATTATAAAGTAATTAGCCTCCAATTAAAATACATAAATTTATATTAAAAAAATCTTTCTCAGTAAAGAAAAATAAAACATAAAACTTGCTTGAACATCTGGAAGTTCATCGTTCACATACTGTTGAAGCCTGGCTTGGAGAATTTTGAGCATTACTTTACTAGCATGTGAGATGAGTGCAGTTGTGTGGTACTTTAAGCATTCTTTGGCATTGCCTTTCTTTGGGAATGGAATGAAAACTGATCTTTTCTAGTCCTGTGGCCACTGCTGAGTTTTCCAAATTTGCTGGATTACTGAAAGCAGCATTTCACAGCATCATCTTTTAGGATTTGAAATAGCTCGACTGGAATTCCATCACCTCCACTAGCTTTGTTCATAATGATGCTTCCTAAGGCCCACTTGACTTCATATTCCAGGATGTCTGGCTCTAGGTGAGTAGTAGGATTAAGATGTTTCATGATTTACAATTGACATTCTTTCCCATTACAATTCTGGTACCTATCAGCACATAATATAAAAATAAACCCTGTGTGAAATCATAAGAATTTCTAAGTTAGGAAACACTTTTAAACAAACTGCACCTGCAGATAAACTTTCCGAAACCATTCCATCATTTATGAATTGTACCAGCTTTGGGAAATAATTTCTACCTCTAGATTATATACTTCTAAAATCCATGAATGAATATGCTCATTGTCCACCAATATCCATTTGTTCCCTTCACAAAGAGAATTAGTTCTAGATATATGATTTTTCAAAAGAAAGACTACATTTCTTACTTTTACCTTTCCTTGCATTTATTTATATGGCTAAATTCTGACAAATGAAAGCTGCCATTTATCTGTTTCTGGAGATTTGTAGGTTCACCCTGTATTTCTGCTTATTTCTCATCCCTTTCTTCCTACCTTTCCTTTGCAACCACAGTTCCCCATTATCACCAACTGTTCATAATGAAACAGTCACTTGGAAGAAACCTGAGTTTGCGAAGAATCATGGAACAGAGTTATCATATAAATCCTTTAGTTATTTTTGAGAGAAATAAGCATTTCTTTATTTAAGCTATTGTTACTTCTAGTTTTCTGTAAATGTTAGCCACACACAATCTTAACTTGATGAATAACAATACATCAAATAATTATTTTAGGAATTAAATAATTGCTATAAGCTTAGCATGCTGTCTTCTTATGTGCTAAATGTTTAGTTAAATGTTACCTATTATTTCTCTTTTAATAGTTATTTTAAGTGATTTATATGTGTTCAAGCAAAATAAGTCAATTTAAGAAACATTTGACAACCTTCTCTTCCTAAGCATCGAAAACCAAGAGAGAAAGTCAAGCTTCTGTTTTTTAAAAAAAAATTTTTATAGGAAAAAAGTTGAATTAATTAAAACAAAAATAAACAAAAACTTGATTACCATTAATAAGAAATATGTTATTTAAAAAATAGCCCTTTTATACTTGAATTGCTAAAATTAATTCCCTGAAACATTATACTGGCATTTAATTTTCATCATCCTACATTTATATTTAAAAGACTTGAAAATAATTAAAACTAAAAGTATCCTGTCTCTCTTTTTTTATTGCAATTATATCATAAATATAGCACCCCATGTGTGTGGTACGTGGTAAGTCATTTCAGTGGTGTCCAACTCTTTGCAACCCTATGGACTGTAGCCTGCCAGGCTCCTCTGTCCATGGAATTCTCCAGGCAAGAATACTAGAGTGGGTTGCTATGTCCTCCTCCAGGGGATCTTCCCTGCTCAGGGATTAAACTGCATCTCTCATGTCTCCTATATTGGCAGGTGGGTTCTTTACCACTAGCACCACCTGGGAAGCACCCCATGAAGTTTATTTTAAAAAGGCAAGGTAAAAGTTTCAATTATAAAATACATTACTACTACAATTATTTGACAGTAAAATATTGCCTTTCTGATCATGTTCAACTGTCAGTTGCAGCAACCTAAGCAACCCTATAACCTTCCAGTTTGTCAAGAAACCTTAGTAGATATGGCCCTCAAGCACGTACAAAGTAACCATGAGAATTTAACTACAGTTTTCCAATCCACTTGCATGTTATTGTGACCACCAATTCCTGGATCAGAAAATGTCTCCTACTTCTTTCAAAACCATGCATGTTTCTGCTAACTTTTAGAATAATCTTGAACATGATACAAATGACAGACAAAGATTGTATGGACTGGCTTTGTATAAAATATATTTTGTTTCCAATCTCAGAAACCCAAAATAACCTTTTAAACTTAGAAATAAAATGTATGTATCTTTCATACTATATAGACACTCTAAGATCTACATGTACATTTACCTGCCTCCTGTGAAACCTGTATGTAATTCAAGAAGCAATAGTTAAAATGGGACATGGAACAATAGGCTGGTTCTAAATTGGGAAAGGAGTATGTCAAGGCTGTATATTGCCTTCCTGTTTATTTAACTTCTATGCAGAGTATATCATGCAAAATGCCAGGCTGGATGAAGCACAAGCTGGAATCAAGATTGCCAGGAGAAATATCAATAACCTCAGATATGAAGATGACACCACCCATATGACAGAAAGAAAGAGGACCTAAAGAGTCTCGTGATGAAGGTGAAAGAAGAGAGTGGAAAAGTTGGCTGAAATTCGACATTCAAAAAACAAAGATCATGGCATCCGGTCTCATCATTTCATGGCAAATAGATAGGCAAACAATTGAAACAGTGACAGGCTTTATTTTCTTGGGCTCCAAAATCAGTGCAGATGGTGACTGCAGCCATGAAATTAAAAGATGCTTGGTCCTCAAAAGAAAAGATATGACCAACCTAGACAGCATATTAAAAACCAGAGGAATTATTTGGCTGACAATGGTCCATCTAATCAAAGCTATGGTTTTTCCAATAGTCATATATGGATGTGACAGTTGGACCATAAAGAAGGCTGAGAGCTGAAGAATTGGTGCTTTTCAATTGTGGTACTGGAGAAGACTCTTGAGAATCCCTTGGACTGCAAGGAAATCCAACCAGTCAATCCTAAAGGAATCAACCCTGAATATTTATTGGAAGGACTGATGCTGAACCTGAAACTCCAATACTTTGGCCACCTGATGTGAAGAGCATTTTCATTGGAAAAGACCCTGATGCTGGGAAAGAATGAAGGCTGGAGGAGAAGGGGATGACAGAGAAAGAGATGGTTGAATGGATCACCATCTCAATGGACGTGAGTTTGAGCAAGCTCCAGAAGATGGTGAAGGACAAGGAAGCTTGGCGTGCTGCAGTCCAGGGGGTTGCAAAGATTTAGACATGACTGAGCGACTGAACAACAACAAGGTTATACACTATCAGGTATTTAGCCCTTCTGACTTGTTTCTCTATGACACAAGACCTCTTTGGCCACCTAGTTCAAAAGAGCTCTTCCAGTTCTAGCTATTACATCAGCATTCTACACAAAAGAAAAGAAATAAAGGAAACAAGGGATAACCCATCACTTTAAAAACATATTACAATATTGGTATATTCAACTTCATATTCCACTGACTTGAACAGTGCCATAACTACACATAAGGAAAACTAAGAAGTGCAATCTTTACTTCATGGCCAAGTACAAAGATAAAAATTGAGAATTCTAACTACAGGTATTCTTTTGCTATCCTTTCCAATTATTTCTCAGTTGAACAAAGCTCATCTTCTGCAAGATGCCTCTGAAAGGACAGTATACTAAGTTTTGTGTTCTTGATTGAAAATAAAAACTGAAGTTCTTCAGACTTGTTAAATGAGGACACCCTGGATGGTTATAAGTTATTGACCTACACTTTGTTTCCTGATTTCCTTAAAAAGGCATCTCCATTTTTGACCAGTCTTGTATATTGCTGTCAAAATTCTGATACCAACCTGATTTTCTCTTTTGTCAACTAATACAAGTTTTCACCTTGACATCCATAGAATTAAATCTTTGCCTTTAAGTTTCCAGAATTTTATTTATATAACTTGAAGTAGATCATTTCAGGTCAAATTTCCATCAAATATCCCAAAGTAAGAGATACCATTTCAAACATAAAGAGTAGATCTTCTATTATTATAGAAAGTCTTCTTTATGCTATTTTAAGAATTAGTTTTTCCCCCATTCTATTAATATTTCACTGGTTCCAAAATGCTATGTTGAATCCTCTTGTGTTATTACTGTTTCTCCTTAATCCATTTTACCTCTCAACTTATTGTTTCTATTTACACTTTGTTGACAATATTTATTCATTTCTTCAACTCTCCTAGTTAGATTTTCACTTAATTCCATTTACATGATTACAATGAGATTTAGAATTCTAATTTACATGATTTTATAATTCAGCTGTTACTTTTAGTCAATTCATTTTATATTTTTATCCAATTCTCTGATGAATTTTTATGTGTTTTCATTTTCTTTTTATAATTGCATATGCTTGTTTAAGGATATTTGATTCAAGTTTCAAAATTGTGATGTAATTTTCTTCTGTTCTGAATTGCTTCATTAGAAATTTTTTTTTTTTTGGCTGAAATGTTTTGATTCTTATTGTTTAATTTTTACCAAAAGTGTCTCACTTGTGGAAAGTGGTTGGAAATAATCAATACCACCTCTGGCTTGGGTTTTTAAATTCTTTTGTTTTCTTCTCTTTTCTGTCTTTCTTCTTATGTTTATCGACCTGACTCAGAGCATTCATCTGAGACACTAAAACCCTAGGGGATGGTAAAGTCTCCAGCTTAGAAACTTGGAGAATGTATGGGAAAAAAATCCCTTCCACTTACAACTGACCTTGAACTAAGATATAAACGACCAGTAAACCTGACTCCAAACCTAACTCCATCTCTCTCTCTTTTACTCTCTTCTCCCTTCTCTATTTTTCTTAATTTAATATACATAAATCCAATGTTTGCAATATCCTAGTAGATAGCTTACAAGCACAATTATTAACTAATCCTAAGGCATATTTTTCCAATGAGTCAACCCTTCGCATCAGGTGGCCAAAGAACTGGAGTTTCAGCTTTAGCATCATTCCTTCCAAAGAAATCCTAGGGCTGATCTCCTTCAGAATGGACTGGTTGGATCTCCTTGCAGTCCAAGGGACTCTCAGGAGTCTTCTCCAACACCACAGTTCAAAAGCATCAATTCTTCAGTGCTCAGCTTTCTTTACAGTCCAACTCTCACATCCATACATGACCAATGGAAAAACCATAGCCTTGACTAGACAGACCTTTGTTGACAAAATAATGTCTCTGCTTTTCAGTTGTAAATCCATGTCAAGGTCAATGTTTGATTCACTTTTTTTTTTTTTAATATATTTTTAAAATTTTTTTTATAATTTTATTTTATTTAACTTTACAATATTGTATTGGTTTTGCCATATATCAAAATGAATCTGCCACAGGTATACATGTGTTCCCCATCCTGATCCCCCCTCCCTCCTCCCTCCTCATACCATCCCTCTGGGTCGTCCCAGTGCACCAGCCCCAAGCATCCAGTATCGTGCATCGAACCTGGACTGGAGACTCATTTCATACATGATATTATACATATTTAAATGCCATTCTCCCAAATCATCCCACCCTCTCCCTCTCCCACAGAGTCCAAAAGACTGTTCTGTACATCATTGTCTCTTTTGCTGTCTCGTATACAGGGTTATTGTTACTATCTTCACTTCTAATTCCCTTTCCCTGGCAAAGTTCCAGTTGCTCTGATGCTGGGAGAGATTGGGGACAGGAAGAGAAGGAGATGACAGAGGATGAGATGGCTGGATGGCATCACTGACTCGATGGACGTGAGTCTGAGTGAATTCCGGGAGTTGGTGATGGACAGGGAGGCCTGGCTTGCTGCGATTCATGGGGTCACAAAGAGTCGGACATGACTGAGCAACTGAACTGAACTGAACTGAAGATATATTTGGGGTTCCCAAGTGGTGCAATGGTAAAGAATCTGCCTGCAAATGCAGGAGATGCAGAAGAAGCAGGTTTTATCCTTTGGTTGGGAAGATCCCCTGCAGTAGGAAATGGCAACCCTCTCCAGAATGCCTGGAAAATTCCATGGCCAAAGGAGCCTGGCAGGCTAACAGTCCATGGGGTTGCAAAGAATCAAATATGACTAAGCGTGCATGCACAAGGTACAAAACCGCTACAGGGCATATTTAGGTTAGATATATAATATAACTGAGAAATACTGGGACCAGCCAGAAAGATTGTCTATATTGTTTGCTTTTTAACACAATAATGTATTGCTTCTCCATCTGACCCTTTTCTTACATGCTCCTTTGTCATTCACATTATTTTATTACATTGTATATTAGTATATCTGCAGTGACAGGAATTTAATTTTACATTGTAAATATTCAACCAAAATTAGAGAGTTTCAATATTAGTTTGAAAATATGAGATGCTTCATTCCATTTTTAACAACTCATTTCCATCTTTAATTCAAGTGTAAATTTACCAACGTCTTCCATTTAACTATTCATTGTTTAGTGTAATCTTAATATGGTGCATAATGTGCACTTGAACAATGTAGTTAACTAATGAGGAATAATTTTACAAGTAAAATTATAACCTTAGTTGAAACATTATATTGAAAAGAAGCTCATAGACAATAAGTAACTGAAATAAGTAACTGAATATGAATTTAAAATATTATTTCTTGGTATAAAATCTTTAACTTTGGAGTTGTGTTTTTGAGGGAAGATTATTGCATTTTGATATTCTGATAATTTTAATGTGTCTTTTATTAAATTTTATTTTGTAGAATTTTGAAAATGATGAGATTTTAAACATCTTCATATTTTGTACTCCACTGTATTTTGTTTTACAAATCTACTTTTAGCAAATTTATATGACCCTGGAAGACGTCTAGTTATTTTGAAATTGGAACTGTTGCCTTGATCTTTCTTCACAAAACTTTGCTCAGCCTAACACAGCATATTATGTGTTCATAATCCCTATTTATCCATTAGGAATAATGTTATTTGTTTTCAAAAAGAGATGTAGCTTTTGTGGAAATTTCTATACAGTTAATTGCTTTAAATGTGGCTATCTCTGCTTTAGGGCATTTAAATGTGACTATCCCTGCATTAGGGTATAGATATCCTACACAGATCACTGTCTAATTATTTGATCTTCCTGAGTTATTTTCTTTATATGCTTTAATTTTATCAAACTGACCCAGAACAATTGCTGGACTATATGTGAGGATAATTTAATATAATACTAGCAGTGATAAAAAGACATTTAATATCATAAATCGCTTCCAATTTACTTGGATTCCTTGCAACAACAAATGTTTAACTTGATATATTTTGGCCAAATATCTAGTTATACCAAAAAGAAGTGAGAAGAAATTGATGTATGCCTCTGCTGATGCCCATGATTTTCTCCTTTTGCTTTCCTTATTTCCTTATCACCCATGCATAGGATCTAGGGAGAGATCTGAGGAATCATTAGGCAGGAAGAGCCAGGATCACTTAAACACTACTGGCTGAAGACAACCCAAGAGAAATGCAAGCAATTCTGCATGAATGGAATAAGAATTTAATATTATTACTTATTAATATATTAGCCTACCCTGACTCATATCAAAGTTGAGTAAATTGATATCAGACTAAAAATAAAAATATATAACTCAAAGTGGCAAAATAACCAACAAAATTTCCCAAGAACGAAAGAAAACTGTAGTTCAATATTCCTCATGAACATAGTTATGAAAACCTAATGAAACATTCCATATAAAATCCATCATATAATAAAGCTAAAGCACATCAACAAGTTAAAAGTTTTCAGCATACTAGAAAGAGAAGGAAATTTCTAAACCTCAAAAAAGATACATATAAAAGCCTATCATTAATAATGTACTTCCATGAGCACTTTCTCTTTAAGGTCAGAATCAAAGAACGATTGTGACCTTTTATGAAGTTTATTCAACATTGTTTGCAAACCCCAGCCATTGTAATTAAGGGGGGGAAAAAGAGATAAAGAAAGAAAAGGCAAATAGAGTTGGAAATAAAAGTGGCAACACTACCTTTTATCCACAGGTAACTTCAATGCTTGTGTCCATAGAAAATACTAAGGGCTGGAGACTTCCAGAATGATGGCAGGAGAAGTTTGCCAGACCATCTCTAAGAGAAGCATCCATTCAACTGGTGAAAATTACAAATAACAAATATTAAAAGAAATACACACATGAAGAAATATTTATTCAAGAAAATCAAATAAACCCCAGTTAGAAGAATGAGAGATAGAATGAGAGTATTACTTATGCTATATGACACTCCTATATACTGCTCCCCTTCCTCCACACACACACACCTTTGCAGCCTAGAGTGATGAAAGCTTTACTCCAGGTGAAATCAAGAAAATAATTTTTCTAAGCTCCCTATGAGGGACTATGAAGAGGATGGCCACCCACATTTCTCACACCCCTCCCATGTGTGTGTTATAGAATCTCTGGTGCAGGCATATGTTGCCAAAGATCTAGGGTTCCTTCTTCCACTCATCCTCCACTCATAGAATAGAAGCTCTACCCCAAGAACAACAGAATGAGCAAGGGACCCAATCATCACCCCACTTTGGCTCCCTGTAAGACACAGATTCCTTTTCAAAAGGGGTAAACTGAAACACAGGGCTAAGCCCTGCAACTCCCATGTAGATTATGGTTATCAACTGGAGAAATTATAATACAAAAATTCTGCCAATGGAAAAAAAAAATTGTGAACAAAGAGCTCCACAGCTCTCAGGGTTGGAAACTAATTCACAACTGATGAAATTCATGTTCTCAGGGCATTGCTGAAAACAATGTAAATCACAGAAATAAGAAATTAAGTGAACGTTTGTAGTTCCAAAGCCTTAACAGCAATAAGAGAAGCAATAGAACAGCAACAAATTTAACAGAGATAACCAGGAAACGACTGCTAAGAAACTTCTTGAAGTCAAACAAAACCTGAAACTGGTAGCACTCTGTCTCTGAAAAGGGGGTCTAACTTTACTTAGATCAGCCTGTGAAGTGTGATATTGTTATTCAACATATATATATATATATATATATATATATATATATATATATATATATATATTTAACACTATATATGTTATTTAAGATTATATATTTATATATAAAAAACATTATATGTAATTTAACATTATATATATGGGATTCCCAGGTGGTGCTGTGGTAAAGAATCAGCTTGACAATTAAGGAGATGCAAGAGATGTAGGTTAAATCCCTGGGTCAGGAAGATTCCTTGGAGTAGGAAATAGCAACCTCCTCCAAAATTCTTGCTTGGGAAATCCTATGGACAGAGGAGTCTGGCGGACTACAGTCCATGGAGTCACAGAGTTAGACACAAGCGACTGAGCACACACATTTATGTGTGTGTATGTATCTGGTTTTTGTTACCATTTCTGGCTCTGAGTTCCTAAAATCCTAGTAATTTCCTAAGAGATGAGAGCAATAAAGTGTCTCTTGTTATGTTAATAGGTGAATTTTGGAAAGCTCCTATGGATGAGTGCTAGTTGCCAGTGGAGCCAACCTTGTAATTGAGGAGCTGAAATTTTAGTCTCATCTTCCTGATTTCTGGGAGGAGGGTAGAAGGGCGCGAGATTGAGTTCAATATCTAATGGCCATTGATTTACTCAATCATGCATTTGACTTCTAAGGTGGTTCAGTTTTACACAATCCACCTAACGACACAGTAGAGAAGGGTTTAATCCCTGGAGTAGGAAATGACAACTCCTCCAGTATTCGTGCCAAAAAAATATTCCATGGACAGAGGAACCAGGTGGGGTGCAGTTCACTGGGTCACAGAGTTGGAAATGACTGAAGAGCCAGTGAAACTGTGGAAACAGTGTCAGACTTTATTTTTTTGGGCTCCAAAATCACTGCAGATGGTGAGTGCAGCCATGAAATTAAAAGACACTTACTCCCTAGAAGGAAAGTTGTGACCAACCTAGATAGACTATTGAAAAGCAGAGACGTTACTTTGCCAACAAAGGTCCATCTAGTCAAGGCTGTGGTTTTTCCAGTGGTCATGTATGGATGTGAGAGTTGGACTGTGAAGAAGGCTGAGCACTGAAGAATTGATGCTTTTGAACTGTGGTGCTGGAGAAGACTCTTGAGAGTCCCTTGGACTGCAAGGAGATCCAACCAGTCCATTCTGAAGGAGATCAGCCCTGGGATTTCTTTGGAAGGAATGATGCTGAAGCTGAAACTCCAGTACTTTGGCCACCTCATGCGAAGAGTTGACTGAACCACTTTAGAAGTCAAATGCATGATTGAGTAAATCAATGGCCATTAGATATTGAACTCAATCTCGCGCCCTTCTACCCTCCTCCCAGAAATCAGGAAGATGAGACTAAAATTTCAGCTCCTCAATTACAGGGTTGGCTCCACTGGCAACTAGCACTCATCCATAGGAGCTTTCCAAAATTCACCTATTAACATAACAAGAGACACTTGGAAAAGACTCTGATGCTGGGAGGGGTTGGGGGCAGGAGGAGAAGGGGATGACAGAGGATGAGATGGCTGGATGGCATCACCAACTCGATGGATGTCAGTTTGAGTGAACTCTGGGAGTTGGTGATAGACGGTGAGGCCTGGCATGCTGCGATTCATGGGGTTGCAAAAAATTGGACACAACTGAGTGACTGAACTGAACTGAACTGAAGAGCCAGTGAGAGCATTTGCAATGAAGGCTCCAGTAAAACTAAAAATAACAGGATTTCACAAGCTTCTTGGTAGCTGAAAGTGAAGACTGAAGGAAAATGGTGAACTCAGAAAGCATGTGGAAGCTCATGCCTTTTCCACACTCCTTGCCCTGTGCATCTCTTCCATCTGGCTCTTCTTGCATTACATCTTTTATAGTAAACCAGTGATCTAGTGAGGAAAGTGTTTCTCTGAGTTCTGTGAGCCACTGTAATAAATTAATTGAACCTGACCAGGGGTAGTTGGCGGAGAAGGCAATGGGACCCCACTCCAGTACTCTTGCCTGGAAAATCCCATGGATGGAGGAGCCTGGTAGGCTGCAGTCCATGGGGTCGCTAAAAGTCAGACACAACTGAGCGACTTCACTTTCACTTTTCACTTCCGTGCATTGGAGAAGGAAATGGCAACCCACTCCAGTGTTCTTGCCAGGAGAATCCCAGGGACGGGGGAGCCTGGTGGGCTGCCATCTATGGGGTCACACAGAGTTGGACACGACTGAAGTGACTTAGCAGCATCAGCAGAGGTAGTTGGAACCTTCAACCTACAGCAGGTAAGGCAGAGTACAGGTGACAACCTGAACTTCTGAGTGGGTGTGGGTGGGGGAGGCAGGGCAGATATTCTCACAGTACTGAGCTCTTAAGCTGTGAGGTCTAACTCTGTCCCCAGGTCGATAGTGTCACAATTTAGGTGAATTTATCATAGGACACCTAGCTGGTATCAGAACTTTGCTTAATAGATATGTGGGAACCCCACCCCTCATATGCTGGAATTGAGTGATCAAGATTCAGAATCTATTAGTAGCCAGGGTACTGACTAAAATATAGGCCAATTAGATATCTATCAGTGGAGGCTAGCAGCTAGGTGTGATATCAGTAGAGGGAGATCAGCCAGAATATTAATGAGAGATCAGGGAAAAAGAAAATCAAGATAGCCTAATCAAAATCACACAGATTTTGAAATCAAGAAAAACTGTGCACACATCTAATGCTATGCATTCTAAGGAGATACATCAGAGGCTCCACTCTGTGGTAGGAATCAATTTTATTGAAGTAGGCAAGCCAATCAATAAAAATAATAATAATAATAATAAGCCCCAGGTTGGGAAGGGGCGGTGTATATTGCTAAAATATATTTCTAAACAGTCCACTTTTAAAGAAAAATGCATGAAATATAGAAAGAAAAAGAAAGTATGCTTCATTCATAGAAAAACAAGGAGAGAAGAAGTGGCTTCTAAAGGGATCTAGAAATTGGACCTAGATAAAAAGATGACACCAAAAACACATGTCCTTTTCATCAAAGGGGACTATAATGCAAATGGAGGAGGTCAAGAGATACCTGGAATAACAGGAAAGTTTGGCCTTGGAGTATAAAATGAAGCAGGACAAAGACTAATAGAATTTTGCCAAGAGAATGCATTGGTCATAGCAGACACCCTCTTCCAACAACACAAGAGAAGACTCTACACAAGAGAAGACACATCTGGACAACACCAGATGGTCAACACAGAAATCAGACTGATTACATTCACTGCAGCCAAAGCTGGAGAAGCTCTATACAGTCAGGAAAAACAAGACCAGGAGATGACTATGGCTCACATCATGAACTCCTTATTGCAAAATTCAGACTTAAATTGAATAAAGTAGGGAAAACCACTAGACCATTCAGGTATGATCTAAATCAAATCCCTTACAATTATATAGTGAAAGTGATAAATAGATTCAAGGGTTTAGATCTGATAGACAGAGTGCCTGAAGAACTATGGATGGAGGCTCATGATATTTTAGAGGAGGCAGTGATCAAGACCATCCCCAAGAAAAAGAAAGGCAAAAAGGCAAAATATTTGTCTGAGGAGGCCTTACAAATAGCTGAGAAAAGAAGAGAAGTTAAAGGAGAATGGGAAAAATATACCCATATTAATGCAGAGTTCTGAAGAATAGCAAGGAGAGATAAGAACGCCTTCCTCAGTGATCAATGAAAAGAAATAGAGGAAAACAGTAGAATGCGAAAGACTAGAGAAAATTTATTCAAGAAAATTAGAGATAACAGTGAATATTCCATGCAAAGATGGACACATTAAAGTACAGAAACAGTATGGGCCTAACAGAAGCAGAAGATATTAAGAAGAGAAGACAAGAATACACAGAACTATACAAAATAGATCTTAATGACCCAGAACCATGATGATGTGATAACACACCTACAGCCAGACATCCTGCAATGTAGAATAACTTGGGCCACAGGAAGCATCACTATGAACAAGCTAGTGGAGGTAAGGAATTCCAGGTGAGCTATTTCAAGTTTAAAAGATGATGCTGTGAAAGTGCTGCACTGAATATGCCAGCAAATGTGGAAAACTGAGCAGTGACCACAGGAGAGGAAAGTGTCCATTTTCATTCCAATCCCAAAGAAAGGCAATCCAAAAGAATGTTCAAACTACCACACAATTGCGCTCATCTCAGTTCAGTTCAGCTCAGTTCAGTCGCTCAGTCGTGTCCAACACTTTGTGACCCCATTGACTGCAGCACGCCAAGCCTCCCTCTCCATCACCACTCCCAGAGCCTACTCAGACTCCTGTCCATTGAGTTGGAGATGCCATCCAGCCATCTCATCCTCTGTCATCCCCTTCTTCTCCCTCCTTCAATCTTTCCCAGCATCAGGGTCTTTTCAAATGAGTCAACTGTTCACATCAGGTGGCCAAAGTATTGGAGTTTCAGCTTCAACATCAGTCCTTTCAATGAATATTCAAGACTTATTTCCTTTAGGATGGACTGATTGGATCTCCTTGCAGTCCAAGTGACTCTCAAGAGTCTTCTCCAACACCACAGTTCAAAAGCATCAAATCTTCAGTTCTCAGCTTGCTTTATTGTCCAACTCTCACATCCATACATGACTACTGGAAAAACCATAGCGTTGACTACACAGACCTTTGTTGGCAAAGTAATGTCTCTGCTTTTTTAATATGCTGTCTAGGTTAGTCATAACTTTGCTTCCAAGGAGCAACTGTCTTTTAATTTCATGGCTGAAGTTACCATAATGCAGTGATTTTGGAGCCCAAGAAAATAAATCTGTCACTGTTTCCACAGTTTCCCCATCTGTTTGCCATAAAGTGATCGGACCAGATGACATGATCTTAGTTTTCTGAATATTGAGCTTTAAGCCAACTTTTTCCCTCTCCTCTTTCACTTTCATCAAGAGGCTCTTTAGTTCGTCTTCACTTTCTGCCATAAGGGTGATGTCGTCTGCATATCTGAGGTTATTGATATTTCTCCCCACAGTTTTGATTCCAGCTTGTGCTTCATCCAGCCCAGCCTTTCTCATGATGTAGTCTGCATATAAGATAAATAAGCAGGGTGACAAGATACAGCCTTGACATATTCCTTTCCCGATTTGCAACCAGTCTTTTGTTCCATGTCAATTTCTAACTGTTGCTTCCTGACCTGCACATAGATTTGTCAAGAGGCAGGTCAGGTGGTCTGATATTCCCATCTCTTTCAGAACTTTCCACAGTTTATTGTGATCCACACAGTCAAAGGCTTTGGCATAGTCTATACAGCAGAAATAGATGTTTTTCTAGAACGTTCTTGCTTTTCCGATGATCCAGCAGATGTTAGCAATTTGATCTGTGGTTTCTCTGACTTTTTTAAAACCAGCTTGAACATCTGGAAGTTCACAGTTCACATCTTGTTGAAGCCTGGCTTGGAGAATTTTGAGCATTACTGTACGCTTACTTTAGTGTGTGAGATGAGTGTAGTTGTGTGGTAGTTTGAACATTGCTTGGCATTGCCTTTCTTTGGGATTGTATAGGCCTAATTTTGATGAAGAAATCAGATTTATATCAATGAATTAACATAAAAGTAAGCTCCAGGTTCAGATGTGTTCCATGATGAATTCTACCAAATATTTAAATACGAAATGATACCGATTCTCCTCAACCTCTTTCAGAAAGTAGAAGTAAAAGAAAGGATAGCATTACCCTCATATTAAACTGGATAAAGCTAAATATCTCTCATGAATACAGATGTGAAAGCCTAGAACAAAATATTAGCAAATCACATACAATGATATATAGACAATTGTATATTACAAAAGTTAAATTTAACATATGCAAATTTGAGTCAACATTCAAAAGTCAATTAATGTAATTCACCACACTAACAGACTAAAGAACAAAAATCATGTGGTTATATCAATTGATGAAGGAAAACTATCTGAGAATATATAATTACCATTCATGATGAAACATAAAAGTCAAAATCTAGGGGAATTTCAACAATTCATAAAAAAACATCTACAATAAATGCAAGGTTAGCTTCATATTTAAAAGTTAGCAATTGGAAAACTGCGCATTAAGATCTGGAACAAAGTAAGGATTTCCTTCTCATCACATTTATTCACCATTATGCTAGTAGCCTGGTACTATAATACAGCAAGTAAAGGGTATAAAATATACCGATTTGGAAGAATGTAGTAAACTGTCTTTGTTCTGAGATGATATAATTGTCTGCATAGAAAACCAAATAATCAATTTTTAAAATATCCCTGGAATTAATAAGTGATTTTAGAAACATTGCAACATACAAAGGTAATGTTCAAATATTAATTGTGTTTTATATGTTGTCAATGAAAACTGGGTTTTGGAATATTAAAAAACAAACAATTTATATGAGCTCCCACAAAAATGAAATTCTTAGAGAAATTGAACAAAATATGTTAAAGTCTATATGCAAAAATTATAAAACTTTGATGAAAAGATTCAAAGATCTTTTAAAAATGGAGAAAAAGTCCATCATCATGGACTGAAACACAATGTTGTTAAGACTATCATTCTTGCAAAGAATAACACAATCTTCATCAAAATCCAAGAAAAGTATTTTATAGATATTGAAATAGTAATTCTAAAGTTCATATGGAAAAGGAAAAGACTTGTTAACAGAACGTCCATTGTTCAGTCACCCAATCATGTCTGACTCTTTGCAACCCTATGGACTGCAGCATGCCAGATCTCGCTGAGCCTCACCATGTCCTGAAGTTCATGTCCAATGCATCAGTGATGCCATCTGGTCATTTCCTCATAACACTAAAAAATATAGAGTTGGAAAATTCTATACGACTTCAAGACCTATTATAGAGCTATAGTAATCAACACAGCATACCACTGGTGAAAAGAAGCACATAGATCAATGGGACAGAGAAGAGAACCCAGAAATAGACCCACACAGATAAAATTGACTGATCTTTGAAAAAGGGACAAGGCAGAAGGACAAGGACAAGAATTTAATGGAGAAAGGTGAGAAAGAATGGTCCTTTCAGTAAATAGTACTGGGACAAAGAAAGGAAGAAAAGAAAGAAGAAAGAGATAAAGAAAGGAAGGAAGGAGGGAGAAAAATGGCAGGAAGGAAAAGGAATCTAAACACATTTTACACTTTTCACATAAATTAACTCAAAATGGATCAAAGACCTAAATGTAAGGTATTTTACATTTGCATTATTCTATAACACTGGTGAAAAATAAGTGACTTTGGTTCCAGTGATGAGTTTTCAGAAGCAACATCCAAAGCAAAATCTATTGTTTTTTTTTTTTTTTTTTTTTAATGACAAATTGGACTTTCAGTTCAGTTCAGTGGCTCAGTCGTGTCCGACTCTTTGCTCCCCCACGAATCGCAGCACGCCAGGCCTCCTTGTCCATCACCACCTCCTGGAGTTCACTCAGACTCACGTCCATCGAGTCAGTGATGCCATCCAGCCATCTCATTCTCTGTCGTCCCCTTCTCCTCCTGCCCCCAATCCCTCCCAGCATCAGAGACTTTTCCAATGAGTCAACTTTTCACATGAGGTGGCCAAAGTACTGCAGTTTCAGCTTTAGCTTCATTCCTTCCAAAGGAATCCCAGGGCTGATCTCCTTCAGAATGTACTGGTTGGATCTCCTTGCAGTCCAAGGGACTCTCAAGAGTCTTCTCCAACACCACAGTTCAAAAGCATCAATTCTTCGGTGCTCAGCTTTCTTCACAGTCCAACTCTCACATCCATACATGACTTTACAAAAAGTGAAATTTTCTTCTCTGCTAAGACATTGTTAAAATAATAAAATTAGAAGCTAATGATTGGGAGAAATACTTGTAGAACACATTTCCCACATAGGGCTTGTATCCAAATTATCAAAAGAACACTTAAAACTCAACAGCAAGAAAACAAACTATCCAGTTATTTTTAATGGGTAAAATATCTGAACAGATGCAGTTCAGTTGCCCAGTCGTGTCCGACTCTTTGCGACCCCATGAATTGCAGCACCCCAGGCCTCCCTGTCCATCACCAACTCCCAGAGATCACTCAAACTCATGTCCATCGAGTCAGTGATGCCATGCAGCCATCTTATCCTCTGTCGTCCCCTTCTCCTCCTGCCCCCAATCCCTCCCAGCATCAGAGTCTTTTCCAATGAGTCAACTCTTCACGTGAGGTGGCCAAAGTATTGGAGTTTCAGCTTTAGCATCAGTCCTTCCAAAGAACACCCAGAACTGATCTCCTTTAGAATGAACTGGTTGGATCTCCTTGCAGTCCAAGGGACTCTCAAGAGTCTTCTACAACACCACAGTTCAAAAGCATCAATTCTTCGGCACTCAGCTTTCTTCACAGTCCAACTCTCACATCCATTCATGACTACTGGAAAAACCGTAGCTTTGACTAGACTTTGTTGGCAAAGTAATGTGTCTACTTTTGAATAAGCTGTCTAGGTTGCTCTAACTTTTCTTCTAAGGAGCAAGAGTCTTTTAATTTCATGGCTGCAGTCACCATCTGCAGTGATTTTGGAGCCCCTCTTCCCTCCTCCAAATAAAGTCTGACTCTGTTTCCATTGTTTCCCCATCTATTTCCCATGAAGTGGTGGGACCAGATGCCATGACCTTAGTTTTCTGAATGTTGAGCTTTAAGCCAACTTTTTCACTCTTTTCTTTTACTTTCATCAAGAGGCTCTTTAGTTCTTCTTCACTTTCTGCCATAAGGGTGGTGTCATCTGCATATCTGAGGTTATTGATATTTCTCCTGGCAATCTTGATTCCAGCTTGTGCTTCATCCAGTCCAGCATTTCTCATGATGTACTCTGCATATAAGTTTAATAAGGAGGGTGACACATTAAATGGCTAAAATACAAAAACAACAACAAATGATGATACCAAATATTTTTGAAAACTCGGATGCCAAATATTTTTAAGAACTGCAGCAAAAGGAACTCTTAGTCATTGCTGATGGAAATACAAAATTGTACAGTCAATTTGGAATTTTGGATACAGTTTCATAGTTTCCTACAAAGCTAAATGTACTCTTGCCAAACTAACAATAATCTTTCTACATCTTTAATGAGTTGAACTGAAAATTTATATTCACACAAATCTAAATGTGAATGTTGTGGCAACATCATTCATAATTGCCAAAGGACAAGATGCCCTTCAGTAAGTGAATGGGTAAATAATTACACATCCATATAATTGAATTTTATTCAGTGATAAAAAGAAATGAACTATCAAGTCATGCGAAATGTGGGTGAATCTTAAATACATATTGCTAACTGAAAAGAGCTAGCCAGAAAAGACAGCATACTATATGGTTCCAATTATGCTAATTTTTGGAAAAGGCAAAACTATAAATAGTGTTTTAAAAAAAAATCAGTGGTTGCCAGGGATTTGGGAGTGGGAGGGGAGAGCATGGGATGCAGGAGACTTGTGGATATGAGACTATTCTGAATGATAGTGCAATGGTGAATCCATGATATACATTTGTCAAAACTCATAGAACTTTACAACACAAAGAATGAGCTAAAAATAAGTGATTATGTATAAACTGCTCAGATCCAAGGAGGGAATGCAGAATATTACACAAAAATCTAAGTGCACTTGCTCATGTATGAAAAACCCTCATTACAAAGGTAAGAGCTGGGACTGGGAGATGGAGGACAGATCAGGTGGGGATGTGATGACCTAAGTAATTATGGAAACAAGTAGAGAGGGTAAGAGTTAAGGGAAAACAAACTGTAAATAAGTACTGTATTTTATTTGACAAAGTATTTCCCATGGTGAAGCAACTCTTATAATGCTTTACATGTCTGCAATGTATTGGAATGAAACAAATAATCAAATCTATTATGAATGGAGGAAGCTACATTCTCACCATTGAAATGGGAATTAAGAGGTAAGCAAAAGGAGACTAGAATGATCCACATGGTAATAGATTAGTGTTGTAGTCATCAGAATGAGCTCATATTCATCTTAATATATATCCAGATGGAGTATACAGAACTATTTCTAGGTATACTAATGGACATATGTTAGAAAATCACACACATTTCCTTGTTCGTATTCTCTTCCACTGAGTGGGCATAGAAGCTAACACCCCAGGAGCAAAAGTACACCTGGTATCAGTGTCTCTGCTTCTTTCTTTTGTTTGTTTTGCTTTGTTTGGGGTGGGGGGTGTGTGGCAGTTCTTGGCTGTGCTGTACTCCTTGTGGGATATCTTGGTTTCCAGGCCAGGACCAAGAATAGAACCTGGGCCATAGCAGTGAAAGCTGAGTTAAAACAACTGCATCACCAGGATGCTCCAAAAATCTTGGTTTCTAATACCATTTTTCAATAAAAGAAACCAGGTTCCTGGGAGAAATAATTGATTCTAGGGCCCAAGCAGGAAATATGAATGATGAGAATGCAGCATCTTGTTTAGTCATATCAAAATAAATAAATAAATGAAACCTATACTGATGAGCTCAACATTCAGAAAACTAAGATCATGGCATCTGGTCCCATCACTTCATGACAAATAGATGGGGAAACTGTGGAAACAGTGGCTGACTTTATTTTGGGGGGTCCAAAATTGCTGCAGATGGTGATTGCAGCCATGAAATTAAAAGACACTTACTCCTTGAAAGGAAAGTTATGACCAACCTAGACAGCATATTAAAAAGCAGAGACATTACTTTGCCAACAAAGGTCTGTCTAGTCAAGGCTATGGTTTTTTCCAGTAGTCATGTATCGATGTGAGAGTTGGACTATAAAGAAAGCTCAGTGCTGAAGAATTGATACTTTTGAATTGTGGTGTTGGAGGAGACTCTTGAGAGTCCCTTGGGCAGCAAGGAGATCCAACCAGTCCATCCTAAAGGAAATTAGTCCTGGATATTCATTGGAAGGACTGATGTTGAAGCCAAAACTCCAATACTTTGGCCACCTGATGGGAAGAGCTGATTCATTGGAATAGACGCGGATGCTGGGAAAGATTGAGGGCAGGAGGAGAAGGGGACGACAGAAGATGAGATGGTTGGATGGCATCACTGACTCAATGGATGTGAGTTTGGGTATTCTCCAGGAGTTGGTGATGGACAGGGAGGCCTGATGTGCTGCAGTTCATGGGGTCACAAACAGTTGGACACAACTGAGTGACTGAACTGAATTGATACTGATGGGATGTGAAAAAGACACTGGAGCAAAAAGAAACATCTCCAAATTGCCAAAGATGGAACATGTGAACAACAAAATAAAATAATATTGAGGTACAACTTAAAGTACTGAAGTGATATACAGTATAAACTAATGTAATAAACAAATAAATGGGATGGTAAAGACAAATCTCATTTACAGAAGAATTCCAAATAATTTATAAAAACTAAATGTAATGTGGTATCCTAAATGGGATCGTGGAACAGAAAAGGGTGACTAAGGTAAAAGCAAAAACTAAAGGACACTAAATAGAGTATCAAATATAACTAATGACAGTATATCAAAACCGGTTAATTTATTTGGGCAGTTACATTCGTGAATAAAGCTCAAGAAATCAGAAGGATGAGGACATTACAATTTTAATTTCATGCCTTCTTCAATATTAGGTTGCTAGTACAAAAATAATTACAGTTTCGGATCACAGATTTTTAAATCTTTATAACTACGCTCAAACACCTCTTACTAATCAAAATGGAAACATTACAATCAACACATTTGTGCCAATGAGAAATAAGTTTGTTTATTCCTGTAGCATAAAAATCCAAGCTTTGGGATTTGACAAAATTTTAGAAAGCATTTTCTGCCTTTTGCTGGTTGTGGAAGCATTTTACCTGCCAAAAGTTGTTGAGATGATTGAAGAAGTGGTAGTCAGTTGGCAAGAGGTCAGGTGATTATGATGGATAAGGCAAAACTTCATAGCCCAATTGGTTCAACTTTTGAAGCACTGGTTATGTGATGTGCAGTCAGGCGTTGTCATGGAGAAGAATTGGGCCCATACTGTTGACCAATGCTGACTGCAGGCATTGCAGTTTTTTGTGCAACTCATCAATTTGTTTAGCATACTTCTCAGATGTAATGGCTTCAACCAGGATTCAGAAAGCAGTAATGGAATCAGATGGGCAGCAGATCACCAAATAGTGGCCATGACCTCTTTTTGGTGAAAGTTTAGCTTTAGGAAGTGCTTTGGAGTCTCTTCTCAGCCCCATCACTGAGCTAGTCATCACTGATTGTCATATACAATCCACTTTTCATTGCACATCACAATCTGATCTAGAATTGGTTTGTTGTTTTTCCACAGAATAAGAGAAGACAACACTTCAAAATGACGATTTTTTTTTTTTATTTGTGGTCAGCTCATGAGGCTCCTCACCTTTAAGGCTCTCCTCTCCTTTACAAAACTTCTTGAATCACCATTGCACTATACGTCTGTTAGCGGTTCCTGGGCCCAATGCATTGCTGATGTTGCAAGTTGTCTCTGCTGCTTTATGACCCATTTTGAACACAAATAAAAAACTGCTTGAATTTGTATTTTGTCTAACATCATTTCTATAGCTTAAGATAAATATAAAATAAACTGCAAGTAATAAGTCACTAGCAACAAAAATCAAGCAAGAAACATGCATTAAAATGTTGTGAATAACATAAGCACATTTATTTAAGAATGTATTCCAATATCCAGAGAAGTCAATGGCAACCCCCTCCAGTACTCTTGCCTGGAAAATCCCGTGGACAGAGGAGCCTGGTAGGCTGCAGTCCATGGGGTCGCGAAGGTCGGACAGGACTGAGTGACTTCACTCTCACTTTTCACTTTCATGCACTGGAGAAGGAAATGGCAATCCACTCCAGTGTTCTTGCCTGGAAAATCCCAGGGATGGGGGAACCTGGTGGGCTGCCGTATCTGGGGTCGCACAGAGTCGGACATGACTGAAGCGACTTAGCAGCAGCAGCATTCCAACATCAAATACTAAAACTCAACAGTGTAAAATCATAATTAACTTGCACCAACCTAATAACATTTATTTTATATAAAGACTGAAGGCAGAAGGAGAACTGGATGACAGAGGATGAGATGGTTGAGCAGCATCACTGTCTCAATAGACATGATTTTGAGCAAGTTCCAGGAGTTGGTGATGAACAGGGAAGCCTGGCCTGCAGCAGTCCATGAGTTTGCAAAAAGTCAGACGTGACTGAGTGACTGAACTGAACCTGAAATCAACATGTTACATCTATAAAATGTTTCTACATTATGTTGAAATTCCAAAGAATAGATTTTGTGATAAAATGTTCATTTCCCCATGCATTCTCTCTCTTATGTTCCTTTAAATTAACCAAGAATAGTGCATGAGGCGCACTCATTCAGAAAAAATAAAAGACAAAATAGCAAGAATCTGGAGCAAAATTGGTCATTACATATGAAACAGTAGAAAATAAGTTTCCCAGTTTTAACAAGATATTTCTTGTACTTGAAACCTCAAGAAAAGGGAATTATCTGAATTTAGAAGTCATAGAATATTAAAACAAATTCAAAATAAAAAAATACCCTTTAAACCTATTATTATATAAAATTATCATAGCAATGATTCTCACGTTGACTATCACTGTGCTAGATTATTGCTACTGCAGGTCAAGAAATAATTAAATCAGTTTATTATGTCCTTGTGTTTCAAGATATTGTAACATTATTATACATTTCCTTTTATAAATTACTATAAGAATATGTTAACATCATTTTGTATATTGATTTGTAGTTTTTAAAATGTCTTTATTCCATAAGAAATTGTTCACATTTCTACTTCAATAAATAAAATAAAGCAATTTGTCTAATTTTAGATTTGATATTTCCATCAATAAGATGAATATCGTTTTAAAAATCAGCATCATTGTGGTCAAGCTTACAACAACACAAACTGTGAATTTTATTAACTTTATATAAATATCATTGCTTCATGAATTGTTGATATTTAATCAATGCAAATTTGAAATGTTTCTCTAAAGAATGGACATCATTTTTTAAAATAAATTTATTTATTTTAATTGGAGGCTAATTACCTTACAATATTGTATTGGTTTTGGCATACATCAACATGAATCCACCACGGGTGTACACGTGTTCCCCATCCTGAACCCCCCTCCCACCTCCCTCCCCATACCATCCCTCTGGGTCATCCCAGTGCACCAGCCCCAAGCATCCTGTATCCTGCATTGAACATGGACTGGTAATTAGTTTCATATATGATATTATACATGTTTCAATGCCATTCTCCCAAATCATCCCACCCTCTCCCTCTCCCACAGAGTCCAAAAGACTCATCATTTTTAAATTAATTTTAACTTAGTCCCTTTAATATTTAAGAAAAAACATAGAATGAGAATTAGGCTGATGTGTAAAATTTATGTTGATCACATTCTTTAAAAATATATTTCAGTTTTGTGTTTCTGGAATATTTAAAATTTCTATTACCTATATATCTTTGGAAGGAACGATGCTAAAGCTGAAACTCCAGTACTTTGGCCACCTCATGCGAAGAGTTGACTCATTGGAAAAGACTCTGATGCTGGGAGGGATTGGGGTCAGGAGGAGAAGGGGATGACAGAGGATGAGATGGCTGGATGGCATCACTGACTAGATGGACGTGAGTCTAAGTGAACTCTGGGAGTTGGTGATGGACAGGGAGGCCTGGTGTGCTGCGATTCATGGGGTCGCAAAGAGTCGGACACGACTGAGCGACTGATCTGATCTATCTTTAGAAACAATGACTACTTTAAAATTACATACGTGAAAGACCTTAAAAAATTTGAAAATTTATAAGAAACTCTTGACCTCCAGTCCTACTTCTACTATCTGCGGTATTTCTTTCAAGTGACAGCAATAGAGGGCTAAACAAGTAAACATGAAAATATGAGATCATAATTTATTTGCACAAATATAAAACATATCAATGACAGGAACATGAGTTCTACTGTACCCCTTAACCTTCAAGCCCACAAAATTGGTATGAATCCAATTATCTACAACTCATATTCATTCTCATTTGATCTTATCCTTTTCCAGTGAAAAAGCAATGATGTATGTCACTCATTCCAACCCTGCCCAATGTAGAATCAGCCACCACTGATTCTTATCTAATTTCTTTGAGTAATGAGCAGTTTTGCTCAATATGATATCACATTCATGAGGAGGGAACTCATCATAGAGTCTGTTTCAGTTGAACCCTCCACTTTCCTTTGCAAGATGCAAATATATTCTTCAGTTCTTATACCTGGGAGCTCTTAACTGTGTAAACACACTACTGCCTCCCCATCCACTTACTTTCACATACTTTCATATGTCCTCTTACAAATTCCAGTTTTCTTAAATCAATAGTTTAACAAATAAAATTTAATCTATTTATAATAACAATATTATGAAAGTAGCAAGAAAAAACAAACAACAAAGAATATCTAAACCCACTGGGAAATATAAAGGCTAAAATAAGTATATAAAAATCATTTAATAAGATATTTTAAAGATGAAAACATAAATTCTTAACTTAATATTGACATCTATGTGTTCATTATCAAAATCCTGCCAATGTTCTTATTTTGTTTATTTATCTTTTCTCATTATTTCCAGTTTTTAGAAACATAACAAATCAGTATAAATTTTATCTGTAAAATAAATATTTGTATGCAGCCAGAAAATTGCTTTTTTAAAGGTTTAAAGGTGTTATATAATTTTCTTATAAAAAGTACTATAAAATTTTCATAGTAGAAGTGAGTGAACAGATTTAACTGAATTAATTGGTAATTAATCTAAGTATAAATGAGCATTCATTGCATAAAAAATACTATATTAGTAATTATTTTTCAGTTCCAAATGACCATTACAAAATGACTCAAGCTAAAGATTGAGGATAGCTTAAGGCAGGTTTTAAAAGATGCTCAAATTATATCTTATGCCACCAAGAATAGATTTTCTGTCTCTCCTATTTCCTGTCTTCTCTCAAAGTTGTCCATATTCAGCCAGTTTTGCATTTATGCTTTCAAGATAGATGTTGTACCTACAACATTCTATAGACTTTCTTACTTAAGTTCAGTTGGAAAGTCACAAGAATTTCTTTCCCAGAATATTTAGCAAAAACCTTTTGGTCTTTTTGATCAAAGGCAATATTGAAACTATCAGTGTGCTCATTAACAGAAGCATGATTTTTTTGCACTATAAATCCTGTTTGGCAGTAGGATCTCAATTATAAATCATACAAATTATTTAAGTATTCTCTTTTTTATTTTTTTAAATTTATTTATTTTAATTAGAGGCTAATTACTTTACAATATTGTATTGGTTTTGCCATACATCAACATGAATCCGCCACGGATGTACACGTGTTCCCAATCCTAAACCCCCCCTCCCACCTCCCTCCCCATACCATCCCTCTGGGTCATCCCAGTGCACCAGCCCCAAGCATCCTATATCCTGCATCGAACCTGGACTGGCGATTCGTTTCTCCATATGGTTGATGCCTACAATAATATCTATCTCTATATAGGATACATATCTTTTTTTCAAATTCACATATTTGAATTTTCAAGGTTAGTTTTATTATTTAATTATTAAAATAATTTAAGAGGCTACATTTCTTTCATAATCTTATAGAAGTATATGATGTAATACAGGAAGAAGCGGCATCCAAAATGAAGGAAGATATATTTGTTTTTACTAAAGAAAATGATATTTTTTTTCTACTGAAAGTAGAGCAAATAGGGTAAATATAGAGAAAAGTTGATGCCTGAAAGCAGAGAGAATATTTGCCTAATGACATAATAAGGAAGAAAGATTACATGATGAAAGTAAAGAAATGATTAGATAAAAACATTGAAGGAAATAATAAAACATATTGAGAAACTACAGTAATAGTTCTCATGAAATTAAAACACTTTTAGTTGAATCTAGGCACACATTTATTTTTTATCTAAAAATAATATGAAGTTGTTGTACTACCTTGGAGTTGGGATGCAGTGTGTTTTATTGGGGTTTACAGAACACCTGCAACAGAATGATAGAAAGGGCAACAGAACTGAGGATAGCAAAAGCAAGAAATTGATGTCATAAACGATGGGATCTGTGCTAGAAAAAAAAGAAAAAGGTTGGAATTGGAAAAAACACAAAACGGAGCTGGAAATCTTGATGAGACTGCAAAGATAGCTATTGATGTTGAGAGGGATAGAGCAGCAAAAATAGGAAACTATGTTCAAAGAATGCAATAAGATTTCACAGTTGAGAGATTTCAGGAAATAAATTCTATGTTGTAACCATGGGAGTGAGATTGTTAAAGTGACATGTTGATAAAGAGTATTCAAATTTAACTGGAATTCATGAAGGTTTTACTGCATCTTCTCTATGCTTATCCAAGTTTAACCACTGTTTTAACAAATGATTCTGAGAATGTTGATCAGAATAATTTGATCTGGCTCTAGATCCCTCAGGTTGTTTTCCAGCAAAAGTTTTAGAAATGCAAAAGTGATTACTGATGACATTAGGATCCCTAAACAGTGTTCAAAGTTTTATTAACATATGTATAACTCACCCATTTATTATTTTTAAAAAATCTATTTATGATCTCTATTTGTCAGGCATTGTTATATACACGAGGAATATAAAGAATAATATGTCATAATCTCTGCTCTAAAAAAAAGTGTGTTTATGAGTATTATTATGGAAGAAGACATGAGACACAGTGGGAGAAAGATGGACGAGTAGAAGCTAGGAAGGAGATAACAGATGAGAGATTCTTTCTCTAAAGTAACTGGAGGTAAAGAAAGAAAGGAAAGAGTACAGGAAATAGTAGATGTGCTACTCTGAGAGAAGTTTTTCAAGATGGTTAGTTCAAAACTACCAATTAAGATTAAACTCATAATCCTTTTAATCAAAGATCATAGAAAATGCTTTGAGTATCTGAAATTTATCCTAATCAGGAAAATTACTGAAAATGCTCTGATCAATATCAAATTCAATGATTATTAACAAGAAACAATGTGGTGCATTAACAGAACTATTTAAAATATTAAATTCAATGTAGTCACATATTCTCACAATCAAAAAAGGAAAATTATAAGATTTAAAACTTGGAACATACATTTAACTCAAATGCTAAAATATGCTATAAAAACTACTGGTAAAATAATCCATATGATTCTTGGACACGTATATCATTATTTGCAATATTCTCCATTACTATGTTATTTAAGAATGATAAATATATTTCAAGTTATCCCAACCAAGAAATTAGGAATATTTTAACATGCAATTTCTAATTTCACATGTACTTAGAAGACCTTTGAAATCTAGCCATTATGCAATTTATACAAATTTTTCATTTACCAGTGTTCGTGTCTATAAAATAGCTTCTCCTTATGACACTAAGAGGAGAAAGCAATGGCAACTCACTCCAGTACTCTTTTTTTTAATATAATAATGTACCATTTTATTTTTTACTTTTTTTAGTTTTTATTTTATTATATATATATATATATATATTTTTTTTTTTTACTTTACAATATTGTATTGGTTTTGCCATACATCAATATGAATCCGCCACGGGTGTACACATGTTCCAATTCCATGGGCAGAGGAGCCTGGTGGGCTGCAGTCCATGGGGTCGCTAAGAGTCGGACACGACTGAGCGACTTCACTTTATTTTTTTCACTTTCATGCACTGGAGAAGGAAATGGCAACCCACTCCAGTGTTCTTGCCTGGAGAATCCCAGGGACGGGGGAGCCTGGTAGGCTGCCGTCACACGACTGAAACGACTTAGCAGCAGCAGCAGCAGCATCACATATTGTGCAATGTTTGCTACTAAGACCCTGTTTGTTTCTAAGATCCAGGCATTTCTGGACATGTCTGATTAATTTCTAAGAAAGTTCCATTTATACAGAGGTCTTAGGGTAGGAGAAGATAGACACAACAAACTTGACCTAATGTCAAGCCATAGGCTTCTGAGTTAAAGAGAAAATTTGTGCAAGATACAATAAGTATCACAAATTTAATACAGGGCTTACCCCTCAGTGGATTTAGCTCTGTCCTGTGGCAGGCAGAGCACAGGAATGAAACGCTGAAAAAGATCATGTACTGAACTCTTTAAAACCTTTGGTACACACAGAACTATTTTGAGATCTTTCCAATAGTGTAAAAAAAAAAAAAACAGAATGCTTCTGTGTATATCTTTCAAGATACGCTGTTATGCTATGTAACAGATAAACACAGAGATCTGTCTGATGTCAGCTGGAAAAATCTGTCTCCAATTTACAGCTAGAATGGTTGGATCACATGATCTCCTGGACCTTAATGTTAGGGAGGAGAAGAAACAGAGGAAGGCATACTAACTTTTAACTGTGTTGGTCCAGAAGTACCTTATATCACTTCCACTCCTAATATTATCACTGTGTCTCACCTTACTGCAGGGGAAACTGGGAAATCAAGTGTTCCTATGAGTCCCCTCAAAAAAAGGAAAAAAAAAAATAGCCTAGCCCCATACCAACCTATCACTTGAATGCAAATTAACGTCTACTTTCTGCAAGAGGTGCTAAGGCTGTGAGTGGTTTCCCAAAGAGCAGTGGGTACCAGATTAGCAGATAATTCTGGAGGGCTTTGGGAAATGTCAAAAAACAACGTCGAGTACCACTGCAGTAATAGCTAAGCTTCTAGGTGCAGACAGATTTACAGGAGGAAGGGAGACTTCCTTATCCAAGAGAACCAGCGTGCCCCACAGAATAAAAGCTTTGATGCCTGGACTGATCCATGCTAAGAATTATAAGTAGATTTGTTAACGAAAATATGCTGGTGAGGAATAGAGAAACTAAGTTACACGTGTTTATTTCATGTTTTGCCTTCTTTCTCCTACTTTTGTTTCTTCAGTTTTTAAGTGGTCTTACTTTTTATTTTCAATCTGGCTCAATCAAAATAAAATTATTGGTATCCTGAAGTTTTTATTGCTGAATTTAAGAATCAGATTTAAGCAGTTTATCTTTAAATTTGCAGCTCGGAGTGTTATTATCCTATTCTATTAAGTTCTGTAAATATTTGTTGCTTCTTTTTATATGTAAAGCATTGCTAAGGGCACGTAAGGAAGTAAAAAGTTAAAAAAAATGTTTCTTGACTCAAGAAATAATCAGACAAATATAACTGTGAGTTAAATTCACAAATAATTATGGAACAACAAAAAAAGACCATGGTTAGCACAGTAAATGTGGCATAAAGTGATGTAGAAAATTAAAGAGAACACATCCAGTTTGGGAATAAAGAAAATCTAAAAGCCAATTTATATGCATATATCAATCTCTCTGTGTCACTCTCTTTCTAATATATATAATATAATATATATTATTTAATATATATTATATAATATAATATATATATAATATATATTATATTATATATATATATATATATATATTAAATGGGTTTTGGTTTCCATTCCAGCAATTCTCATGAGTTTAAACACAAATTTCTTAGGAATTAACAAATCAAGTCCTTATCGCCCTTAATCCCCAGATTATGAATTCAAACTTCCTGTTGATCATGACTAACAAAGAATGCTGAAACTACCACACAATTCCAATCATCTCATACGCTAGTAAAGTAATGCTCAAAATTCTCCAAGCCAGGCTTCAGCAATATGTGAACCATGAACTTCCAGATGCTCAACCTGGTTTTAGAAAAAGCAGAGGAACTAGAGATCATATTGCCAAAATCCGCTGGATCATCGGAAAAACAAGAGAGTTCCAGAAAAACATCTATTTCTGCTTTATTAACTATGCCAAAGCATTTAATTGTGTGTATCACAATAAACTGTGGAAAATTCTGAAGGAAATGGGAATGCCAGACCACCTGACCTGCCTCATGAGAAACCAGTACTAAATCAGGAATCAACAGTTAGAACTGGACATAGAACAACAGACTGGTTCCAAAAGGAAAAGGAGTATGTCAAGGCTGTATATTGTCAGCCTGCTTATTTAACTTATATGAAGACTACATCACGAGAAACGCTGGGCTGGAGGAAGCACAAGCTGGAATCAAGATTGTCAGGAGAAATATCAATAACCTCAGATATGCAGATGACACCATGGTCATGGCAGAAAGTGAAGAAGAAATAAGGGCCTCTTGAAAGTGAAAGAGGAGAGTGAAAGAGCAGAGTGAAAAAGTTGGCTTAAAGCTCAACATTCAGAAAACTAAGATCATGGCATCTGGTCCCATAACTTCACAGCAAATAGATGGGGAAACAGTGGCTCCTTTTACTTTTGGGGGCTCCAAAATCATTGCACATGGTGATTGCACACATGAAATTAAAACATGCTTACTCCTTGGAAGGAAAGTTATGACCAACCTAGACAGCATATTAAAAAGCAGAGATATTACTATGTCAATGAATGTCTGTCTAGTCAAGGCTATGGTTTTTCCTGTAGTCATGTGTGGATGTGAGAGTTGGATTATAAAGAAACCTGAGCCCTGAAGAATTCATGCTTTTGAGCTGTGGTGTCAGAGAAGACTCTTGAGAGTCCTTTGGACTCCAAGGAGAGCCAACCAGTCCATCCTAAAGGAGATCAGGCCTGGGTGTTCATTAGAAGGACTGATGTTGAAGCTGAAACTCCAATAATTAGGCCACCTGATGTGAAGAGCTGACTCATTGGAAAAGACCCTGATGCTGGGAAAGATTGATGACAGGAGGAGAAGGGGATGATAGAGGATGAGATGGTTGGATGGCATCACTGACTCAATGGACATGGGTTTAGGTAGACTCCGGGAGTTGATGATGGACAGGGAGGCCTGGTGTGCTGCAGTTCATGGGGTAGCAAAGAGTTGGACACGACTGAGTGACTGAACTGAACTGAACTGAACATGATCTTTCTCCCTCCTTCTGACTACTATTGAAATCAGTATTTTCCCCACCACACTAGCTTAAAACTAATTTGTTATTATTAACCATTCATTGTGTATACTGACCAGCTGAAATTCACTTTTCCCCTGTTACTTATGAGTATTGATAAGATGACCTTATCAGTATTGGGCATCATCTCCCTGCTATATCTTACTGTAGTGTTATTCCTCTCTAGCTTTTTAGTTCCCCTTTTAATGTGTACCCTGGATGTAGCTAACAGGAATGCATTCAACCACCAATTCAGCTTTTCAATGCCCTGTACTAATTCAAATACCTCTCTGGGAAACTTTCACTACTCCTCTTAACCAAATGAAACCTTAAATTATTAAGGATCTCCTTGGTTTATAACTCATTATACTATCAGTATCTATCACACTGCTTCACTTGCTTATTTAATCATTAGCACAACGAACCTTTTTTCTGCTGAAGGTAGGAAATGTGACTGGAAATAATGTGTATGTGAGTTCAGTTCAGTTCAGCCAATCAGTTGTGTCCAACTCTTTGTGACCCCATGGAATGCAGCACGCTAGGCCTCCCTGTCCAACACCTATGCCCAGAGTTTACTCAAACTCAAGTCCATTGAGTCAATGATGCCATCCAACTATCACATCCTCTATTGTCCCATTCTCCTCCTGACCTCAATCTTTCCCAGTATCAGGGCCTTTTCAAGGGAGTCAGTTCTTCACATCAGGTGACCAAAGTATTGGAGTTTCAACTTCAACATCAGTCCTTACAATGAACATTCAGGACCAGTTACCTTTAGGATGGATTGGTTGGATCTTCTTGCAGTCCAAGAATCTCAAAGATTCTTCTCTGACACCACAATTCAAAAGCATCAATTCTTTGGGGCTCAGCTTTCTTTATAATCCAACTCTCATCCATACATGACCACTGGAAAAACGATAACCTTGATTAGATGGACCTTTGTTGGCAAAGTAATGTCTCTGCTTTTGAATACACTATCTAGATTGGTCATAACTTTCCTTCAAGGAGTAAGTGTCTTTTAATTTCATGGCTGCAATCACCATCTGCAGTGATTCTGGAGCCCCAAAAAATAAAGTCTGACACGCTTTCCACTGCTTCCCCATCTATTTGCCATGAAGTGATGGGACCAGATGCCATCATCTTCGTTTTCTGAATGTTGAGCTTTAAGTCAACTTTTTCACTCTCACTTTCACTTTCATCAAGAAGCTTTTTAGTTCCTCTTCACTTTCTGCCATAAGAATGGTGTCGTCTGCTTATCTGAGGTTATTGATATTTCTCCCAGCAATCTTGATTCCAGCTTGTGTTTCTTCCAGCCCAGCATTTCTCATGATGTACTCTGCATATAAGTTACATAAGCAGGGTAACATATACAGCCTTGACGTACTCCTTTTCCTATTTGGAACCAGTCTGTTGTTCCATGTCCAGTTCTAACTGTTGCTTCCTGACCTGCATACAGATTTCTCAAGAGGCAGGTAAGGTGGTCTGATATTCCCATCTCCTTCAGAATTTTCCACAGTTTATCATTATCTACAGAGTCAAAGGCTTTGGCATAGTCAATAAAGCAGAAATCGATGTTTTTCTGGAACTCTCTTGCTTTTTCCATGATCCAGCAGATGTTGGCAATTTGATCTCTGGTTCCTCTGCCTTTTCTAAAACCAGCTTGAACATCTGGAAGTTCACGGTTCATATATTGCTGAAACTTGGATTGGAGAATTTTGAGCATTATTTGCTAGCCTGTGAGATAAGTGCAATGGTGCGGTAGTTTGAGCATTATTTGGCATTGCCTTTCTTAGGGACTGGAATGAAAACATCTTTTTCAGTCCTATTGCCACTGCTGAGTTTTCCAAATTTGCTGGCATATTGAGTGCAGCACTTTCACAGCATCATCTTTCAGGATTTGAAATAGCTCAACCGGAATTCCATCACCTTTTTTACCTTCATGCATAGTGATGCTTCCTCAGGCCCACTTAACTTCACATTCCAGGATGTCTGGCTCTAGGTGGGTGATCACACTATCATGATTATCTGGGTCGTGAAGATCCTTTTTGTACAGTTCTTCTGTGTATTCTTGCCACTTCTTTGTATCTTCTGCTTCTGTTAGGTCCATACCATTTCTGTCATTTATTGAGCTCATCTTTGCATTAAATGTCCCCTTCTATCTCTAATTTTCTTGAGGAGATGTCTAGTCTTTCTCATTCTATTATTTTCCTCTATTTCTTTGCATTGTTCACTGAGAAAGGCATTCTTATCTTTCATTTGTATTCTTTGGAACTCTGCATTCAAATGGGTATATCTTTCCTGTTATCCTTTGCTTTTGTCTTCTCTTTTTTTAACAGCTATTTGTAAGGCCTCTGCAGACAGTCGTTTTGCTTTCTTGCATCTCTTTTTCTTGGGGATGGTCTTGATCCCTGTCTTCTATACAATGTCACGAACCTTCCTCCATAGTTCATCAGGCACTCTGTTTATCAAATCTAGTCCCTTAAATCTACTTCTCACTTCCAATATATATTCATTAGGGCTTTGATTTACGGCATACCTGAATCAAGAAGGACCTGGGGTAACAGGCAAATTTGGCCTTGAAATACGGAATGAAGCCAGGCAAAGACTAACAAAGATTTGCCAAGAAAATGCACTGGTCATAACAAACACCCTCTTCCAACAACACAAGAGAAGACTCTATACATGGACATCACCAGATGGTCAACACCAAAATCAGATTGATTATATTCTTTGCAGCCAAAGATGGAGAAGCTCTATACAGTCAGCACAAACAAGACTGGGAGCTGACTGTGGCTCAGATCATGAACTCCTTATTGCCAAATTCAGACTTAAATTGAAGAAAGTAGGGAAAACCACTAGACCATTCAGGTATGACATAAATCAAATTGCTTATGATTATACAGTGGAAGTGAGAAATAGATTTAAGGGACTAGATCTGATAGATAGAGTGCCTGATGAATATGGACAGAGATTTGTGACACTGTACAGGAGACAGGGATCAAGACCATCGCCATGGAAAATAAATGTGAAAAAGCAAAATGACTGTCTGGGGAAGCCTTACATATAGCTGCCGAAAAGCAAAGGAGAAAAGGAAACATATAAGCATCTGAATGCAGAGTTCCAAAGAATAGCAAGGAGAGATAAGAAAGCCTTCCTCAGTGATCAATGCAAAGAAATAGAGGAAAACAACAGAATGGGAAAGACTAGAGACCTCTTCAAGAAAATCAGAGATACCAAAGAAACATTTCATGCAAAGATGGGCTCAATAAAGGACAGAAATGGTATGGACCTAACAGAAGCAGAAGATATTAAGAAGAGGTGGCAAGAGTACACAGAAGAACTGTACAAAAAAGATATTCACAACCAAGATAATCACAGTGGTGTGATCACTCACCTAGAGCCAGACATCCTGGAATGTGAAGTCAAGTGGACATTAGTAAGCATCACTATGAACAAAGCTAGTGGAGGAGATGGAATTCCAGTTGAGCTTTTTCAAATCTTGAAAGATGATGCTGTGAAAATGGTGCACTCAATATGCCAGCAAAGTTGGAAAACTCCGCAGTGGCCACAGGACTGGAAAAGGTCAGTTTTCATTCCAATCTCAAAGAAAGGCAATGCCAAAGAATGCTCAAACTGCTGCACAATTGCACTCATCTCACACGCTAGTAAAGTAATGCTCAAAGTTCTCCAAGATAGGCTTCAGCAATACCTGAACCGTGAACTTCCAGATGTTCAAGCTGGTTTTAGAAAAGGCAGGGGAACCAGAGATCAAATGCCAACATCAGCTGGATCATGGAAAAAGCAAGAGATTTCCCACTCCAGTATTCTTGCCTTGAGAGTCCCATGGATGGAGGAGCCTGGGGGGCTACAGTCCACGGGGTCGCAAAGAGTCGGACACGACTGAGCGACTTCACTCACTCACTTACTCTGGAAAAACATAGATTTCTACTTTATTGACTATGCCAAAGCCTTTGACTGTGTGAATCACAATAAACTGTGCAAAATTCTGAAAGAGATGGGAATACCAGACCACCTTAACTGCCGCTTGAGAAATCTATATGTGTGTTAGGAAGCAACAGAACTGGACATGGAACAACAGACCGGTTCCAAATAGGAAAAGGAGTATGTCAAGGCTGTATATTGTCACCCTGCTTATTTAACTTATATGCAGAGTACATCATGAGAAACACTGGGCTGGAAGAAGCACAAGCTGGAATCAAGATTGTCAGGAGAAATATCAATAACCTCAGATATGCAGATGACACCACCCTCATGGCAGAAAGTGAAGAAGAACTAAAGAGCCTCTTGAAAGTGAAAGAGGAGACTGAAAGAGGAGAGTGAAAAAGTTGGCTTAAAGCTCAACATTCAGAAAACGAAGATGATGGCATCTGGTCCCATCACTTCATGGCAAATAGATGGGGAAGCAGTGGAAAGCGTGTCAGACTTTATTTTTTGGGGCTCCAGAATCACTGCAGATGGTGATTGCAGCCATGAAATTAAAAGACACTTACTCCTTGAAGGAAAGTTATGACCAATCTAGATAGTATATTCAAAAGCAGAGACATTACTTTGCCAACAAAGGTCCATCTAATCGAGGTTATGGTTTTTCCAGTGGTCATGTATGGATGTGAGAGTTGGACTGTGAAGAAAGCTGAGCACCAAAGAATTGATGCTTTTGTTTTTTCTGTTTTTTAATTTAAATTTATGTATTTTCACTGGAGGCTAATTACTATACCATATTGTGTTGGTTTTGCCATACATCAACATGGAGAATGGCATTGGAACATGTGTAATATCGTATAAGAAATGAATCTCCAGTCCAGGTTCGATGCAGGTTACAGGATGCTTGGGGCTGATGCACTGGAATTGATGCTTTTGAACTGTGGTATTGGAGAAGACTCTTGAGAGTCCCTTGGACTGCAAGGAGATCCAACCAGTTCATTTTAAAGGAGATCTGTCCTGAATGTTCATTGGAAGACTGGTGCTAAAGCTGAAACTCCAGTACTTTGGCCGCCTCATGTGAAGAGTTGACTCATTGGAAAAGACTCTGATGCTGGGAGGGTTTGGGGACAGGAGGAGAAGGGGACAACAGAGGATGAGATGGCTGGATGGCATCAGCAACTCGATGGACGTAAGTTTGAGTGAACTCCAGTAGTTGGTGATGGACAGGGAGGCCTGGCGTGCTGCAATTAATGTGGTCGCAAACAGTCGGACACGACTGAGTAACTGAACTGAACTGAATTGAATGGTCTAGTGATTTTCCATACTTTCTTCAATTTAACTTTAAGTTTGGCAATAAGGAGTTCATGATCTGAGCCACAGTCAGCTCCCAGTCTTGTTTTTGCTGACTGTATGGAACTTCTCCATCTTTGGCTGCAAAGAATATAATCAATCTGATTTCACTGTTGACCATCTGGTGGTGTCCATCTGTAGAGTCTTCTCTTGTGTTGTTGGAAGAGGGTGTTTGCTGTGACCAGTTAATTCTCTTGGTAAAAGTCTATTACCTTTTGCTCTGCTTCATCGTGAACTCCAATGCCAAATTTGCAGCCTGTTACTCTAGGTATTTCTTCACTTCCTACTTTTGCATTCCAGTGCCTTATAATCAAAAGGACATCTTTTTAGGGTGTTTCTTCTAGCAGGTCTTGTAGGTCTCCTGAGAACCGTTCAACTTCAGCTTATTGGTAGTGACATAGACTTGGATTTCCATGATATTGAATGGTTTGCCTTGGAAATAGAGATCATTCTGTCATTTTTGAGATTGTATCCAAGTACTGCATTTCAGACTCTTTTGTTGACTATATGGCTACTCCATTTCTTCTAAGTGATTCTTGCCCACAGTAGTAGATACGATGGTCATCTGAGTTAGTTTCCCCGATTCCAGTCCATTTTAGTTTGCTAATTCCTAAAATGCTGACTTTCACTCTTGCTATCTCCTGTTTGATCACTTCCAATTTGCTTTGATTCATGGACCTAACATTCCAGGTTCCTATGCAATATTGCTCTTTCAGCATCAGACCTTGCTTCCATCACCAATCACATCCACAACTCAGTGTTTTTTGTCTTTTTTTTTTTTTTTTGGCTTTGGCTCCATTTCTTCATTCTTTTTGTAGTCATGTCTCCACTGATCTCCAGTAACATATTAGGCACCTACTGACCTGGGGAGTTCATCTTTCAGTATCCTATCTTTTTGCCTTTTCTTACTGTTCATGTGGTTCTCAAGGCAGGAATACTGAAGTGGTTTGCCATTCCCTTCTCCTAGTAAGTAAGCTTACTTACTCTTAGTAAGTATGCTTGTACTTGCTGCTGCTGCTGCTAAGCCGCTTCAGTCGTGCCTGACTCTGTGCGACCCCCTAGACAGCAGCCTACCAGGCTCCCCTGTCCTTGGGATTCTCCAGGCAAGAACACTGGAGTGGGTTGCCGTTTCATTTTCCAATGCATGAAAGTGAAAAGTGAAAGTGAAGTCGCTCAGTCGTGTCCGACTCTAGCAACCCTATGGACTGCAGCCCACCAGGCTTCTCCGTCCATGGGATTTTCCAGGCAAGAGTCCTGGGGTGGGGTGCCATTGCTTTCTCCTGTGCTTGTACTTACTAAGTACTTAATACACATTTGAGCTGAAATGAATTATCAAACTATACTACTTGAAATTTTGAAAGAGAAAGTGTGAAGCCAGTTGTAAGAAATACCAAAAAACATTTAGTCTCTTCAATATTGTATATAAAATAATGATAATTAGAGAATTGATTGTATCAATGCCATTTTTTCTATTTTAAAATTGTTCTTATGATAATCCATTATAATAATATAATTTACAAGAATAATGATAGGCTTGCTTTCCAGAAGAAAAAAAAAAAGCCTACTATATCCAGAGTTTTTTCTGTCCCCTTCAAATATAGAAGCTTTAGAAATGGAAAAAGTGTTCTTATTTACTACTTTGTAACAAAGAAATTTTGTAACATTATCAACTCTAGGACAACTTGCCAAGCAAGTCCCACCAGATACTGCAGGAAAAGGTCAAAATTATTTATACATTATTTTATTCTCCAATATTAGTAATAGGTTAAGGGAAGCAATTATTTAAGGGGAACAAATAGACTTTTTAAAGATCTCAAGTGGAAATACTGCCAAGGAAAAAAATTATGGGATCATAGAACTCCAGTAAAAGTGTCAACTTGCCTGTTTCAGTGTTTTATACATGGCTGATAGTTGTGCCAAGATATCTTTTCACAATGGAAAATAATAAATTATGCCACCATTATTTGAAATATATGTACCCCCACAGAGAATGTTTTCCTTTCTAGATCCTGGTATACTGTGGCCTCATTTAGCTCATAAAACATGGACCTGTCAAAATACCTTATGATTAGTAGAGAAGTAAGTATATTTTGAGTATTTCAGAGGGAGTATTAGGTTTATTATTCAGAGTAAAGATTATATTTCAAAGAAAATTTTCTAATACTATGAACACTAAAATTATGATTGTATATGTTATATATAGAGGAAAACAACAGAATGGGAAAGACTAGGGATCTCTTCAAGAAAATCAGAGATACCAAAGGAACATTTCATGCAAAGATGAGCTCAATAAAGGACAGAAATGGTATGGACCTAACAGAAGCATAAGATATTAAGAAAAGATGGCAAGAATACACAGAAGAACTGTACAAAAAAGATCTTCACAAACCAGATAATCACAATGGTGTGATCACTGACCTAGAGCCAGACATCCTGGAATGTGAAGTCAAGTGGGCCTTAGAAAGCATCACTACAAACAAACCTAGTGGAGGTGATGGAATTCCAGTTGAACTATTCCAAATCCTGAAAGATGATGCTGTGAAAGTGCTGCACTCAATATGCCAGTAAATTTGGAAAACTCAGCAGTGGCCACAGGACTGGAAAAGGTCATTTTACATTCCAATCCCAAAGAAAGGCAATGCCAAAGAATGGTCAAACTACTGCACAATTGCACGCATCTCACACGCTAGTAAAGTAATGCTCAAAATTCTCCAAGCCAGGCTTCAGCAATATGTGAACCGTGAACTTCCAGATGTTCAAGCTGGTTTTAGAAAAGGCAGAGGAACCAGAGATCAAATTGCCAACATCTGGTGGATCATAGAAAAAGCGAGAGAGTTCCAGAAAAACATCGATTTCTGCTTTATTGACTATGTCAAAGCCTTTGACTGTGTGGATCACAATAAACTGTGGAAAATTCTGAAAGAGATGGGAATACCAGACCACCTGATCTGCCTCTTTAGAAATTTGTATGCAGGTCAGGAAGCAACAGTTAGAACTGGACATGGAACAACAGACTGGTTCCAAATAGGAAAAGGAGTACGTCAAGGCTGTATATTGTCACCCTGTTTATTTAACTTCTATGCAGAGTACATCATGAGAAATGCTGGACTGGAAGAAACACAAGCTGGAATCAAGATTGCTGAGAGAAATATCAATAACCTCAGATATGCAGATGACACCACCCTTATGGCAGAAAGTGAAGAGGAACTCAAAAGCCTCATGATGAAAGTGAAAGAGGAGAGTGAAAATGTTGGCTTAAAGCTCAACATTCAGAAAACGAAGATCATAGCATCTGGTCCCACCACTTCATGGGAAATAGATGGGGAAACAGTGGAAACAGTGTCAAACTTTATGTTTCTGGGCTCCAAAATCACTACAGATGGTGACTGCAGCCATGAAATTAAAATACGCTTACTCCTTGGAAGGAAGGTTATGACCAACCTTGATAGCATATTCAAAAGCAGAGACATTACTTTGCCAACAAAGGTTCGTCTAGTCAAGGCTATGGTTTTTCCTGTGGTCATGTATGGCTGTGAGAGTTGGACTGTGAAGAAGGCTGAGTGCCAAAGAATTGATGCTTTCGAACTGTGGTGTTGGAGAAGACTCTTGAGAGTCCCTTGGACTGCAAGGAGATCCAACCAGTCCATTGTGAAGGAGATCAGCCCTGGGATTTCTTTGGAAGGAATGATGCTAAAGCTGAAACTTCAGTACTTTGGCCACCTCATGCGAAGAGTTGACTCATTGGAAAAGACTCTGATGCTGGGAGGGATTGGGGGCAGGAGGAGAAGGGGACGACAGAGGATGAGATGGTTGGATGGCATCACTGACTCGATGAACGTGAGTCTCAGTGAACTCCAGGAGTTGGTGATGGACAGGGAGGCCTGGCGTGCTGCGATTCATGGGGTCGCAAAAAGTCGGACACGACTGAGTGACTGACCTGATCTCATCTGAGCTTCATTTATTAGAGTAAAATGTTTAATTCTTTCTAAATATAATAAAAATTTTATGAGGTTATTATAGCAACATAAAAAGTTTTTAGTTTATAATAAAATAAGATCTGGTAAAATTCTATTTTCTGGTTCCATGGATCTTAATCTTTTTAAGACATGCTATTTAAATAATGCTTTAATTGATAGTTTATATAGCCATAAACATCACTATTCAGTCATTCTTACATAGTTATTACAGGTAAAATGGATGAGACAGATAGAATTGGAAATCACTAGTATTTGAAGGTAAGATGAGATTAGGGGAAATATTTCTATCTTCCCTTAGAGAAAAAGATTATATATGAAGACAGAAGTCAGGAACATATAGAAGTCTACACTAGTAGGGACTCTATCATAAATAATGAATAAGATTCCAGAATGAAGAGCTAGCATCAAGAAGAGCTCTATGGGACTCATTCATTCCTTAACATACAAATATTTATTGAGTGCCTGCATTTCAATTCTCAAGGTAGTAGGAAAAGAATAGTGAATAAAACAACAAAAACGTGTTCTTACATGGCATCTATGACACTAAAGAGAAAGTAAGCAAGCACAAATATAGAATAGTATAATATCTGAGAGCAATAATATTACAAAGAAATAGAGTTGGCTAAAAGAATAACTGATTTTCTGTTAGGATCTATGGATTGAGAATGCTGAAGAGGATTGGAAGACTAGAGGAGAAAACAATGTCTTGTTATTTCCTTCCTGTTCCAAACAATATTAGCTTAGCTATGTTTTTCTTTTTTATCCTGGTAGTAACAATTGAAATCAGCAGCAATAGTTGGTGCTGGTTTGTTGTCTTTCCAACAATCCCAGAATAGTCTCACTGATTTCCCTCAGAGACACTACTACTGATAGCTAGCATCTTCTACACTGCCCCTCCCCTAACTTTAGGACACCAGGACCAGCCAAGCAATGTCCTCTAGAAGTCTGTATGATTCTTAACAGACTTGCTCACTAAATAATTGTATAGGTTTCTCTGGCTAAAATAACTGGATTTTTAAGAATTCTAGTACTTTGGCCTAACAAATGATTTAATTGAAAGTGTGACAACTGAGGAAATACTTAGATATTAAAGCCAATTATCAACTGTGCTTAATCAAGGCTTTAAAAAAGCTTAAGACCATATGCTTAATAAAGAAAATTTTCAATGATGTTTAAATTGAATTTCACATTTGGTCAAGTGTTAAATAATCACTTCTAAGAAGAAAAATTCAACTCTAAAAGATTATAATTTGCATGCACATTTACATGCTCATTCTCAGGTCAGTAGTGAATGCTACTTCAGAAATATACAACCATTCTTAGTAAATCAACTGACTTTAAATGCAGTTTAAGAAAGTGTGCATAATGTGCTTCTTCAAGTACTAATCCTTTGGTAGGTGAGAAGTCACTTGACAACTGAGATTACTTTTATGGGCGTTTCATTCCCAAGTCTTACACATCTATTCTATCCATATATTACAATTTCAAAATGATCATAATTCAGAATTTGACCAGAGTACCACCCTTATGACAGAAAATGAAGAGGAACTAAAAAGCCTCTTGATGAAAGGGAAAGAGGAGAGTGAAAAAGTTGGCTTAAAGCTCAACATTCAGAAAACTAAGATCATGGCATCTGGTCCCATCACTTCATGGGAAATACATGGGGAAACAGTGGAAACAGTGTCAGTGCAAAATCACTGCAGATGGTGATGGCAGCCATGAAATTAAAAAACGCTACTCCTTGGAAGCCAAGTTAAGACCAACCTAGATAGCATTTTAAAAAGCAGAGACTGCAAAAGAGACACAGACGTACAGAAGAGTCTTTTGGACTCTGTGGGAGAAGGTGAGGGTGGGATGATCTGAGAGAATAGCATTGAAACATGTATACTATCATATGTGAATCAGATCGCCAGTCCAGGTTGGATGCATGAGACAGGGTGCTCGGGGCTGGTGCACCGGGATGACCCAGAGGGATGGGATGGGGAGAGAGGTGGGCGGGGTTCAGGATGGGGAACACATATACACCTGTGGCGGATTCATGTCAAGTATGGCAAAAACCACTACAGCATTATAAAGTAATTAGCCTCCAATGAAAATAAATAAATAAAAATAAACTAAATTCTTTTGCTAAAAAAAATAAATAAAAAATGAAAAAAAATAAAAAGCAGAGACATTACATTGCCAACAAAGGTCTGTCTAGTCAAGGCTATGGTTTTTCCAGTAGTCATGTATGGATGTGAGTGTTGGACTATAAGGAAAGCTGAGCGCTGAAGAATTGATACTTTTGAACTGTGGTGTTGGAGAAGAGTCTTGAGAGACCCTTTGACTGCAAGAAGATCCAATCAGTCCATTCTAAAGAAGATCAGCCCTGGGTGTTCATTGCAAGGACTGATGTTGAAGCTGAAATTCCAATACTTTGGTCACCTCATGTGAAGAGTTGACTCATTGGAAAAGACCCTGATGCTGGGAGGGATTTGGGGCAGGAGGAGAAGGGGATGACAGAGGATGAGATGGCTGGATGCATCACCAACTCGATGGATATGAGTTTGAGTAGACTCCGGGAGTTGGTGATGGACAGGGAGGCCTGGTGTGCTGTGATTCATGGGGTCGTAAAAAGCTGGACACAGCTGAGTGACTGAACTGAACTGAAGATTATTTAAATACATCAATATGATCTTTGTTCAGTGCAGCATATATTTATAAAGCCTCTTCATATTTAAGATATAAATTATGAACATTTTCTCTTTATTTGTAAATTAGATTCACCATAAAAACTTCTGTGTTGATTACATATTTCAGTCAGTTCAGTCTTTTCAAGGGAGTCAGTTCTTAGCATCAGGTGGCTAAACTACTGGAGTTGCAGCTTCAGTATCAGTCCTTCAAATGAATATTCAGGACTGACTTCCTTTAGGATGGACTGGTTGGATCTTCTTGCAGTCCGAGGGACTCTCAAGATTCTTCTCCAACACCACAGTTCAAAAGCATCAATTCTTCTGTGCTCAGCTTTCTTTATAGTTCAACTCTCACATCCATATATGACTACTGGAAAAACCATACCTTTGACTAGATGGACCTTTATTGGCAAGGTAATATCTCTGCTTTTTAATATGCTGTCTAGGTTGGTCATGACTTTTCTTCTAAGGAGCAAGCATCTTTTAATTTCATGGCTGCAGTCACCATCTGCAGTGATTTTTGGAGCCCCAAAAAGTAAAGTCTGTCAGTTTTTCCATTGTTTCCCCATCTATTTGCTATGAAGTGATGGGACCAGATGCCATGATCTTAGTTTTCTGAATATTGAGTTTTAAGCTAACTTTTTCACTTTTCTGTTTAACTTTCCTCAATAGGCTTTTGAGTTCCTCTTCACTTTCTGCCATAAGGTGGTGTCATCTGCATATCTGAGGTTATTGATATTTCTCACTGCACTCTTGATTCCAGCTTGTGCTTCATCCAGCCCAGCATTTCTCATGATGTAGTCTGCATATAAGTTAAATAAGCAGGGTGACAAGATACAGCTTTGATGTACTCCATTCCCTATTTGGAACCAGTCTGTTGTTCCATGTCCAGTTCTAACTGTTGCTTCCTAACCTGCATGCATACAGATTTCTTAAGATGCAGTTCAGGTGGTCTGGTATTCCCATCTCTTTTAGAATTTTCCACAGTTAGTTGTGATCCACACAAACGCTTTGGCTTAGTCAATAAAACAGAAGTAGATGTTTTTTCTGGAACTCTTTTGCTTTTTCGATGATCCAATGGATGTTGGCAATTTGATCTCTGGTTCCTCTGCCTTTTCTAAAACCAGCTTGAAAATCTGGAAGTTCATGGTTCATTATTGCTGAAGCCTGGCTTGGAGAATTTTGAGCATTACTTTGCTAGCGTATGAGATGACTGCATGTGAAATAGTGCAATTGTGCAGTAGTTGATTACATATTTATGACAACCCAAACATCAATGTGAGGTTATATTCAACTTTTAAATCAAATTTTTAAAAAGTTAACTACTCCAAAATGCAAGAAAATGAACCATTCCAAAACTTATCTTTCTTGTATCTGTACGATCATAAAAGAAGCTAATTCACATCACCAAAGGTGGGGGTGGGGGGCGGAAATTAATTGAGATGACGAATATACTTTAGCCAACAAGACTTCAGTCTTCAATGAAACGTATACAAACTGAACTGTCTAAAATTTAATGTGTAATGTAATGATTGCTGAGAGGTAAGTACTTCATTTAAGCTATGTTAATTGACTACAGAATTTTGCCAGTAACCAAGTGAATAAATGAGTCATATAGAGATTTGTATATTATATTTTAATTTTAAAGCTGCTTCTATAAACTTCAAAATATATATATATATTTCTAAGTATTTTCTGTTTCCTTGAAAAAGTTTAATCAAATATTATAGCATAAACCACTTCAATAACATGAAGAAATATTTTTTCCTTATTTAATCTTCACCTGTAGCAGCCATCTGTTCAATTAAAATTCCACTCACATAGACACTAGATGTTTTTCCCACAAGTATAAAGTTAGCAACATGCCACTATATCCTTTTTAGTTGATATAACAAATCATGCAGCATATTAAAATTATAAAACATATTTCTTATCTAAAAATACACTTGACCTATAATATGATCAGGAACTCAACTTCACTTTACATATCAGGCAGACTTACCTAAATAATTGTGTGTGTGTGTGTGTAAGTATCTGTAATATGTGTGTGTTTAATATTTCCAAAATATTTTGAAAACTTAAATTCTGTGGTTGATTTTAATGATGGATGAATTTTATAAACTTTGCCATGCAATTTAAGTCATCTTCCTAAAATGGATAACAGTCACTTTATTCACATATGAGCTTAGGAAAATAGGAGTAGAAGCATGAGTAAAATTATTATTTCCAAGACACAGAAGGAGCCCTTGAAACTTTGAATATACTTCTCAAGTCAATGCTTCCATCTACTCCCAGAATATCTCTGAAGTGTTTAACAAGACAGTGTATGAACCTCCATTGATAGGGAACCTTATCTTTCTAGCCAAAAAGTGAAGGTTGCTCAGTTGTGTCCAACGTTTTGCAACCACATGGATTACACAGTCCATGGAATTCTCCAGGCCAGAATATTGGAGTGGGTAGCCTTTCCCTTCCCCAGGGGATCTTCCCAACCCAGGGATTGAACCCAGGTCTCCCACATTGCAGGCAGATTCTTTACCAACTGAGCCACAAGGACAGTCCATCTTTCTAGCCAGTCAGAGCACAGTTGTACAAAACTGAAAATTTTAGACCACTGATATTGAATTATTACTTGCAAACTTTAGTCATTCACCATGTAAATACATGTTGAGTTGAGTGAACTTTATTATAAATGTGGTGAATATATTTAATACCATGGTTATTATCCAGAATCCAAACAAATATGACAAGTCTATATGCTGATAAGAAAAAAACTATAAAATACTGAGCAATTAATTCCAATAATAAGTATTATAGATGTTACCCTCAAATTTATCCCCAAAAATGTAACTCTGACGCAGAAATAGATGTTGTAATAGACTAAATTATATCTCTCTCAAAACTGGAATACTGAATCCCTAATATCCAGTACCTCAGAATTTAACTGAATTTGAAGATAGGGTATTTAGAGATGATTAGGTTAAAAGGAGACTTTTACAGGGGTCTCTTAATCCAATCTAATTGGCATCCTTATAAGACTAGGAAATTTGGACACAGAGAGACAGCAGGGGTACCTACACACAGAGAAAATACCATGTGAGAACACAGAGAAGGTGGCTGTCTATAAACCAAGGAGAGGGAAGAAACTAAGCCTGTGGACACCTTGACCTTGTTTAAACTATCCAGGTTTGCATTTCATTATGACAGCCCTAGCTAATGCAAATATGTAAAAACAGAGAAAATAATTAAATTGATTTTAAAGATTTGCACAATGTATCAAAGTAAATCTAGTTGATCATTTGGCAATGTACTTCAAATTAAATTTCAAGTGTAGAGTTGGAAAAATCAGTTGCATAATAGAGTGTTAACTCGTAACAACACTGAGTCTTGTGTATTCTCACACTATCTAAAATTTATATATTCATCACTTGGCACATAATTTCTGAGAACATATTGTGCACAAAGCATATTTCTAGGCCTTGGGTGTATAGCAGTGACTAACGCAAGACAAGCTGGTATCCTCATAAACCTTACATTCTGGTGGGGGTGATGGTTAATAAATAAGCCAATGAATGTGAAAAGGTAATTAAATGTAATATATAATAAAACATGAAGAATGAGGGCATGGTCAGGGTACTATATTTTTAAAGAGTGGTGTTATGTGCTGGATTGTGTCCCCCTCCAAATTCGTAAGTTGAAATTCTAATACCTGAGAATGTGACAATATTTTAAGATAGTTAAGTTAAAATTAGGTAATTAGGGTAAGCCCTAATCCAATATGACTGATTTACTCTCGAGGCGGGGGTGGAAGGTACATTTAGACACAGACATATTTAAAGAGAAGATGATATGAAGACACAGGGAGAAGATGGCCATCTACAATCAGAGAGAGAAGTCTCAGAAGAAACCAACATTACCAGTACCTTGATCTCAGACTTCTAGTCTCCAGAATTCTGGAAAATAAATTTCCTTTGTTAAACACACTCAGTTTGTGGTCCACTATTATGACAGCTGTAGCAAACTAATATAGATGGTCTGGGCAAGGTTTCCTGAGGAGGTAACATTTCAGCAGAAAACTATGCAGAGCGCCAAAGAATTGATGCTTTTGAACTGTGGTGTTAGAGAAGACTCTTGAGAGTCCCTTGGACTGCAGGGAGGTCCAACCAGTCCATCTTAAAGGAGATCAGTCCTGGATGTTCATTGGAAGGACTGATGTTGAAGCTGAAACTCCAATACTTTGGCCACCTCATGTGAAGAGTTGACTCATTGGTAAAGACCCTGATGCTGGGAGGGATTGGGGGCAGGAGGTGAAGGGGACAACGCAGGATGAGATGGCTGGATGGCATCACCAACTCAATGGACATGAGTCTGAGTGAACTCCGGGAGTTGGTGATGGACAGGGAGGCCTGGCGTGCTGCGATTCATGGGGTTGCAAAGAGTCAGACACGACTGAGTGACTGAACTGAACTGAACTGATGGCTGAAAAGCAAAGTACAATGTCCCTGAAAAGCACCAATAGACATCTTTTAGCTGAAGCAAATTCAGCAAGATGAAAGAATAGGAGAAAATTAGATAAGGAAGATAGGGAGAGGGAATGTACTTTTGCCTGCAAAGCACTTTACCAGGGTCAATGAGAAAGGAGAATATGTGTTTGTTACCCAAAACATTTCTCTCTTATATAGCACTAATCTGAAACACAAAATTCAAAAACTGAATTTTTAACGACCAAAATCTCATTATAACCAGTGTTGTAGAGGTTGAAGGAAAATGAACATTCACATTCATTGTTGGTAAAAATTTGATCAGTATCTATACAAATTTGAAAACAGTACCTATTGACACAACAGTCTTTAAAACATCTTTAAGAATCTTCTATAAAAATGAAGACAAAACTACTGAAGGATATAAGTACAATAATATTTATTATCTACTGGTTATAAGAAAAATAACTGGAAAATATTTGACTAAAAATAGAACACCTTATAATATTTACAGGAACACCAATTAGTAAACTATCAAACAGAAAAAATCCATGGTTACAAATAGCTTGGTTTTTCTTTATTGTCAGAGCATAATTTCTTACATTTTACTATGTATGATATATAATAAACCAGAATGTGGTTCTTTATAATCCTTAAAACAAATTTTGCTACATAATTTTATTTCTTCATGATAACACCACTGAGAATTAAACACTATCTTTACTGTAGAAATAAGACATAAGTGATATAAGATTGAACATGGTAAAATTACTGATTGCAAAACCTTTTTCACACTGGAAACTCATAAGGATTTTTACAAATGCCAGTTTCCACATTTCATGCTAGACAATTATTAACAATTGTGAATTGCGTTAAGAGATATATACAGGCATTACTTTTTTGAAAATTTGTCTTATGTAAAAGCTATAATGTTTAGCTAGTTTTAGAACTACTGGTTAAACAACTTGATTATATGAAAGTAAGGAAAGAGGACCTTATTTAAAATGGATCTGGAAGCCCTGAAGAAAGAGCTCTCAAATTTGTACCTCCCATTGCAATCTGCATAACTAGCAGGAAGAAGGAAGATAAGAATTATTTTGACAAACCATGACATTAATCACACGGGAATTTTATTTCCTGCATTTAAGAAAAGAAGATTCCTTCTTGCCCCAGCAACAATTCTCTAACCACTACTTGCAGCCCATGAAAAACCACCACAACCTTGAACTTTTATTGTTCCCCAATAAGCTTTTGTTCAAGACAACTCTTCCCAATTTCCTCTTGAATAAAGTGAAGTGAAGTGAAAGTTGCTCAGTCATGTCTAACTTTTTATGACCCCATGGACTGTCTCTTTCCAGGCTCCTCTGTCCATGGAATTCTCCAGGCCAGAACACGAGAGTGGGTAGCTATTCCCTTCTCCAGGGGATATTCCCAAACCACGGATCATACCGAGGTCTCCTACATTGCAGGTGGATTCTTTACCACCTGAGCCACCAGGGAAGCCCCTGGTATCCTCCTAAAACCTGCTAAAACTAAGTGCTTCCCCTTTGATCTCCACACTTGCCCATGACCTTAGAGAAGTCAGGATCAGAATCATAATATTAGAAATTAATATAATAAATGAACTAAAGCCAGGAACCCTCAGAGGTGCTAAAGTAGCCAAAGGCTTAATCAAACTCTAGGGCCATGTTGAAAATACAGAGGCATGGAAATACCTTGAAAGAAAATAAAATAAAAATAACAATTCTTACAGTAGGATATATTTAATAAACATGAAATTATATCTAGAACTAAAGAGTAAAAGAAAGAAAAGTGAAAGTTGGATGTTGTTTAGTCACTAAGTCCTATCACACTGTTATGAGACCCTAGGGATTGAAACCTGCCAGGGTCCTCTGTCCATGGAATTCCCAGGCAAGACTACTGGAGTGGCTTGCCATTTCCTACTCCAGGGGATCATCCTGATCCAAGGATTGAACTCTTGTCTCCTACATTGCAGGCAGATTCACTACCACTGAGCCATCAGGAAAGCCACCACAGTTTGCCTGTTACAAATTGCGGTTTTCTGCTATTCCCAAATAAACCCATTTTGCTGGTAAAATAACTGGTTGTTTTATTTTTAAGGTACATAATTGAAAGGTCTTTATGTAGACGAGGCTAAATCAAGTAGACTTAAAGAATAAAATGCTTACCACATCAGAGCCCCACAAAACATTATTTTATCTTTGAAATCAATGGAAAACTTGAAATATGTTGGCTAGAGCTAACTTCAATTTTCCTCCAGATGTCAACACTTTAAAAAAACCTGGATATATATAAAATAAAAAGCACATACCCAATATTAAAAGAAGAAAATAAATTTACTTTATGTCAGAAATAAAGGAAAAACTCCAATATAACTTCACAAACAGTTTCAATTCTATATATAACCAGTGGGGTGCAAAGACTTGGGCCCTGACCTCTGTGTGAAGATAGAAGACTTGGATTTGAGTCCCTGTGAATTAGGGAAATGGAATTAATAACAATGTGTAAAGATGGAATTTTGAATGAGCTATATTTTCAAGAAAAAGTATTAAGAAGTTCTGGACCCACCAGCCGAGGTAAGTGCTCAGGGGGAAGATATGACAGAAAAAAAAAAAAAAAACAAGAAACAGAGAGAGAAGAAGAAAGGGAAAGAAAGATGAAAGAAGAAAAGAAGACCTGAGACAAGTGAGTATCAGAATCATGATATTAGAAATTAATATAATAAAAGAACTACAGCCAGGACCCACAGAGGTGCTAAAGTAGCCAAAGGCTTAATCAAACTCTAGGGTCATGTTGAAAATACAGAGGCACTGAAATACCTTGAAAGAAAATAAACAATATAAAAATAATAATTCTTATGGTAGGATATATTTAATAAAAATGAAATTATATCTAGAACTAAAGAGTGAAGGAAAGAAAACTGAAAGTTAGTTACTCAGTCATATCCAGCTCTTTGTGACCCCCATGGACTGTAGCCCACCAGGCTTCTCTGTCCAAGGAATTCTCCAGGCAAGAATACTGGAGTGGGTTGCCATTTCCTTCTCCAGAGTAAAAATCCTAAAAAGCATGATTAGTATAAATTTTGCAAATATGCTTTTAAATAAAATAAAAAGTAACTCTGTATTTAAACAAAAAGCTACTGATGGGAATTTTAAAACAAGGTGAAAACCAAACAGTAGACACTTTTTCAAGCAAAATGGAAGAACATAATTAAAATTTCAAGTTTTCTAATGCACTGTTATTGCCTGAAGAGGAAGGTCAAGAAATAGATTAATTTTAGATATTTTTAGTCAAGGAAGCATGTTAAAACGTAGCAATATACAATAAAATAACATGAATAGAATGTACAAAGATACAAAATCCACATAAGGAAAGAGAAAGAAAGAAAAAAATGCAACTGTTATAAAGGAAAGCAAAACAAAGAGAGTAACCCAAAAAAGGGATAATATTTGAAAACACAAACTAAGCACTCAATAATATGGTGGGCAATAGTCCATATAATTTTTTTTCCTTACTAGACTACCAGTTTTTTTATGGTAATAATAAGGAAATAACCCAGGAGCAGCTTATGCACCTCTTCCAAAGGACAAAGTATGGGGAAAAGCTGTGGAACTTCCATGCTTTAGAGTCCAGGCACATCACCCTCCCAGAACCTCCACATGTTTACCAACCCAAAAGAAATCTGGTATAGGCTTCCCCAGTGGCTCAGTGGGTAAATAATCTGCCTGCAATGCAAGAGACACAGGAGACTTGGGTATGATTCCTGGGTCGGGAAGATCCCCTGGAGAAGGAAATAGGAACCCACTCCAGTATTCCTGCCTGAAAAATCCCTTGGGCAGAGGAGCCTGGAGGATGATATCCAATGATTTGCAAAGAATCAGACAAGACAGAGCAACGAAGCATGCATATAGCATTGGAAATGTTAGACAGAAGAAAATTTAAGGAAATCAAAGATAAAGAGCCAATGAAAGTTTTAAAGTGTTAATTGCTCAGCCATGTCTGACTCTTTGCTACCCTATGGACTGTGGCCCACTGGGCTCCTCTATCCATGGAATTCCATGGACAAGAATACTGGAGAGGGTAGCCATTCCCTTTTCCAGGTAATCTTCCCGACTCAGAAATCAAACCCCAGTCTCCCAAATTGTAGGCAGATTCTTTACCATCAGAGCCTCCAGGGAAGCCCAAAGAGCTAATGAGTTAATATAAAAGAGAAATGGTTCAGAATAACAAAACAAAATAGGACACACTTGTTCTTAAAAACATAATCTTAACATAAAGGAAAATTATATTGAGAAAACACCATAGAGAAATTGAAATTTCCACATTAATTGTGCAAACTTTAAAACATAATTTTCAAAGAGATAAATTAGGAAAAAATAAGTATATAGAAGATCCATATAGTACAAAAAAAACTGTGTATCATACATGCATAAAGAACCCTGAATAACAAGAAAATAGTACTCTTTTTAAGAATCATATTGTAACACATATAAAATTTGAACTTCATTACACTACAAAACAAGTTTTAATAAGTACCAGATTATTTAAATTATACAGACTATGTGTGCCAGAGAAAACACAATACAAAAGCCATAAACTGGTGGAGACTGCTAACTAATCTGCCATTTAAATTTTCCCTTCTTTGGCTACCCAACTGAACTACATTTGTAACCACCTTAGTTCAGTTCAGTTCAGTCACTCAGTCATGTCCAACTCTTGTGACCCCATGGACTGCAGCACGCCAGCTTTCCCTGCCCATCACAAGTCCTAGAACTTACTCAAACTCATGTCTATCAAGTCGGTGAGACCATCCAAACATCTCATTGTCTGTTGTTGCCTTCTCCTCCTTCCTTCAGTCTTTCCCAGCATCAGGGTCTTTTCCAATGAGTCAGTTCTTTGCATCAGATGGCCAAAGTATTGGAGTTTCAGCTTCAGCATCAGTCCTTCCAATGAATATTCAGGACTGATTTTCTTTAGGATGGACTGGTTGGATCTCCATGCAGTCCAAGAGACTCTCAAGAGTCTTCTCCAATACCAGAGTTCAAAAGCATCAATTCTTCAGTGCTCAGCTTTCTTTATAGTCCAACTCTCACATCCATACATGACTACAGGAAAAACCAGCTTTGACTAGATGGACCTTTGTTGGCGAAGTAATGTCACTGCTTTTTAGTACGCTGTCTAGGTTGGTTGTAGTTTTTCTTCCATGGAGCAAGTGTCTTTTAATTTCATTGCTGCAGTCACCATCTGCAGTGATTTTGGAGCCCCCAAAAATAAAGTCTGTCACTGTTTCCATTGGTTCCCTATCTACTTTCCATGAAGTGATGGGACCAGGTGACATGATCTTAGTTTTCTGAATGTTGAGTTTTAAACCAAACTTTTCACTCTCCTCTTTCACTTTTATCAAGAGGCTTCTTAGTTCTTTGCTCTCTGCCATAAGGGTGGTGTCATCTGCATATCTGAGGTTATTGATATTTCTCCTGGCAATCTTCATTCCAGCTTGTGCTTCATCCAGCCCAGTATTGTCATGGTGTACTCTGCATATAAGTTAAATAAGCAGGGTGACAATATACAGCCTTTATGTACTCCCTCCCTGATTTGGAACCAGTCTATTGTTCATGTCCAGTTCTAACCTCCTAGAAGTGAAATATATAAAACAAGGTATCTAAATATTCTGCGATAAAATGTGAGCATAAATAGAAAATGTCATTTCCAGGTCTAGCCATGACAATTCTACAGGCTCCTATTGCTTCTGCTGACTGAATGCAGATTTGGGTCAAACACTAAAGGGCAGGGCTTCAACAGTACATGAACTGAGAACTTCCAGAAGTTCAAGCTGATTCAGAAAATGCAGAGTAACCTGAGATCAAGTTGCCAATATCCATTGGATCATAGGAAAAACAAGAGAGTTCCAGAAGAACATCTATTACTACTTCATTGACTACATGAAATCCTTTGACTGTGTAGATCACAACAAATTGTGGAAAATTCTTAAAGAGATGGGAATGCCGGATTACTTTACCTGCCTTCCAAGAAACCTGTATGCTAGTCAAGGAGCAACAGTTAGAACTGGACATGGAACAACAGACTGGTTCCAAATAGGAAAAGCAGTATGTCAAGGCTGTATATTGTCACTGTGCTTATTTAACATATATGCAAAGTCCATCATGTGAAATGCTGGGCTGGAGGAAGCATAAGCTGGAATCAAGATTGCCAGGAGAAATATCAAAAACCTCAGATATGCGGATGACACCACCCTTACGGCAGCAAGTGAAGATGAACTAAAGAGCCTCATGATGAAGTGAAAGAAAAGAGTGAAAAAGATGGTTTAAAACTCAGCATTCAGAAAACTAAGATCATGGCATCTGATCCCATCACTTCATGGCAAATAGATGGGGAAACAATGGAAACAGTGAGATATTTTATTTTCTTGAGCTCCAAAATCATTGTAGATGGTGACTGCAGCTATGAAATTAAAAGATGCTTGCTCCTTGGAAGAAAACCTATGACAAACATAGACAGCATATTAAAAAGCAGAGACATCAATTTGCTGACAAAAGTCCATATAGTCAAAGCTATGTTTTTTCCATTAGTCAGGTATGCATGTGAAAGTTGGACCATGAAGAAAGTCGTGAAAGTTGTTCAGTCATGTCCAGCGCTTTGCAACCCCATGGACTGTACAGTCCTTGGAATTCTCCAGGCCAGAATACTGGAGTGGTTCACTGTTTCCTTCTCCAGGGGATCTTCCCAGCCCAGGGATCAAGCCCAGGCCTCATGCATTGTTGGTGAAATCTTTACCAGCTGAGTCACAAGGGAAGCCCAAGTACACTGGAGTTGGTAGGCCATCCCTTCTCCAGTGGACCTTCCTGACCCAGCAATCAAACAGAAGTCACCTGCATTGCAGGTGGATTCTTTACCAACTGAGCTATCAGGGAAGCCCAAAGAAAGCTGAACTCCAAAGAATGGATGTTTTCAAACAAAGTAATGTCTCTGCTTTTTAATATGCTGTCTAAATTTGTTATAGCATTTCTTCCAAGGAGCAAGTGCCTTTTAATTTCATGTCACTGTCTGCCATGATTTTGGAGCCCAAGAAAATAAAACCTGTCACTGTTTCCATTGTTTCCCCATCTATTTGCCATGAAATGTTGGGACCAGATGCCATGATCTTAGTTTTTGGAATGTTAAGTCAATTCTAAAGGAAATAAATCCTGAATATTCATTGGAAGGACTGATGTGGAAGCTGAAGCTGCAATACTTTGGTCACCTGATGCCAAGAGCCAGCTCATTCAAAAAGACACCAATGCTGGGAAATACTGAAGGCCATAAGAGAAAAGGGTGGCAGTGGATGAGACAGTTGGATGGCATCACCGACTCAATGAACATGAACAAAGTCCAAGAGATAGTGAAGAACAGGGAAACCTGGCGTGCTGCAGTCCATGGAGTCCCAAAGGGTCAGACTTGACTTAGGACTGAACAACAAAACCATTAAATGTTCAGATCTGGATGAAAAAGGAAAGCAGCAGGAGATATTTAGAGCCTGTAAAAAGTTACTAAACAGAAACTTCTGTTAAATAGAGTTGGGAGACTAAAAGTGTTTCTCATCCTTAGCAGAACCTGACAGGAAGAAGAAAGACTGCCCGTTATTCCTGGTAAGCACTCAATGAAAAGTCATGGATTCTGTTATTAAACAGACCTCCAAATTCCCTCTTCCCCCCTATAAAATAATTCTCCCCACACTGTGGGGGATCTTGCTTAGGATTCTCCTATGTGGCAGACTCCAAATTGTAATTCTCTGACAATCCAGAATAAAGCTACCTTTGCTAGAGAAATATCTGGCAATCTATTTCTTTCAGCTCAACAAGTATAATAGCTTTACTACTTAGATTAGGAAAATAAGACACATGTAAAATTAACAGGATAAGTATTCAATTTAAGGACACTACAGAAGAACAAAGACAGAGGAAAGAGGAAAACATTAATGACAAAATCAGAAAAGGAGAAAAAAAATGGAGAGTAAAGAAATAATAGATACCATCAATGAAATCAAAAGCTTGTTCTTTGAGAAGACTAATTAACTGATTCTTAGTCAAAATAATAAAACCTGAAGAAACCAAAAAATTATAGAAAATGGAACATTAGTAAAAATCTGTTCACAAAGGTAATATCATGAGTACATAATATATTTTAGAAGTGATATTAAAAGTTTAAGACATGAATAAACAAACTTATGCAAAATATTGATTTAATATTTTTTTATTAAAGCAAAATAGGCCACTTTATTTTATCATCCAAAAAGCAATAGCTTAAATCCCAAATGCATTAACTAAAAACTCTTTGCAATCTCCCACAGTGTTTAGGAGATAGCTAAGACCTAAGCGTCTGCTGTCAAATGCTCTACCCCAAGCTGATTTAATATTTTTAATGTAATAGTAACAAAGAAGAGCATTTGTGGTAGATAATTTTATATATCAATTTGACTGGGCCACAGGGTATCCAGACTTTTAGTCAAACATTATTTGGGGTATATCTGTGAGAATGTTTCTTTTTTTGATAAAATTATCTTTTAAATCTACAAACTGAATGAAGCAGATTGCATTCCCTAATGTGAACAGCCTTTATCCAATTATTTGGAGTCCTGAATGGAATAAAAAGACGGATCTTTCATCAAGTAAGGCAGTATTTCTATTGCTTGACTGCTTTTGAGCTTGGAGATCAGTTTTATCCTGCCTTCAAATTAAAATTGAAACATCAACTCTTCCTAGATCAAGCCTGTGTCCTTAAAATTGGAAGTACACCAATGACTCTGTCTGGTCTCCAGCTTGCCAACTCACCCTGCATATCTTAGGACTTGCCAGCCTTCACAATCTAGTGAGCCAATGTCTTATAATAAATCATATATATACTATATCTGCAATTGGCTCTGTTTCTCTGGAGAACCCTGAGAAACCCAGCATTGAAAAAAATTGTGAGGCAATTTTCTTTACAGATGAAAAAAGCATAAATGAAATAACAGAACACCATTGATAGGGATACATATATGCTTATTTACAAACACATAAATATATAGCATGATCAAGTGGAATTATTCCTAGAAATGTAAAGAGCATCTTTTTATGAATTTTGTCAAAGGAATCAGTTAAAGGAAAAAAAATAATGATCTTAGTATTAGCTAAATAAAAAGTATTAGATAAAACAAGGATCATCAATGACAAATACTTTAGTAAAACAGAATTTTAATAAAAAATTAACTTAATAATAACTACCTATTAAAAAATCTGTAGTACTCTCAGTGTGATAAAAGTATTGTATCCAAAATTGTATCCAAAAGCAATAAAACAAAGTTACCAAATAACATTGATTTTACTCAACATATGCATGTCCTATGCATGTCAATAATAGTAGAAAAAAGAAGTGAAGCATACAGGAATCAGAAAGGAATCATTTTAAATATAATAATTTTATGCAATGATTGCCCATTTGGAAAATTCAATAGAATCTACAGGCAAGATATTAAGATGAGTATGCAAAATTAAAATATATAAAATCAATATAGAAATCCATACCTTGGGGCTTAGCAGAACTAGTTTTGAAATGAAACTTTTGAAAACTCAGTTCACAGAAACAGTAACCCATATGGTGTATGGGAATAAATCTACCAAAATATATAATTTCATATATAAATACATTTTATAAATACAATTATTTTTAGGAAATAACATGTGCATAAAAATTCCTCAGTAAATGAAGTGATAAATTATATTTATATTTATATATATAGTAAGACAACATTATATAGATAAGATGTCAGCTGAAAAAAAATGCACAACCTAAGAGCTATGAGTTGAGTGTTATTCAGGGTCAAAGAACTATTATTCAAGAGATATCGTCTCAGATAGGTCTGAGGAACTGCTCTGAAGTGGTAGGGGGAGGTGGCCAGTAAATAAATGATTTAGGCCAGGTAACACATGCAGTCAAGCATATAGATCAATAAAACGTTACTGTTATTCAGAAGGAACAGATATATTCATTAACGATTTTAGTGTCTTTTCCTATTTAATTTGTTTTCATTGAAATTCTTCCTGAGATATCTAACTGTTTGAGTGCCATTTTTTTATCCAAGGCATAGAATGCTTTATCATGTTTTTTGTCCTTAATCCCTCTCAGGGTGTACAATTATTCAGTGACTGTAGTGGTTAATGACTTAATCCTTGTGACACTAGATGGAAAAATGTACCTTCAAAATGAGACTTTAATGTCTGTTACTGCCAGTATATTTGTAGAATTTGAAATTTTGACCCAAAAATTATCAGAAAAAAAGGAAATTAGGTGTTACATTAATTATCAGTGAAACTGAATAAAATCCTGTTGCCTCCCCTCTTCCAGTACAAAGGCCCTTCCATGTCCCCTTCTTTCTGATTACAGAAAAGCTGAAACATCCCAGGCCTTCCTGAGTCATGAAAGAACATGTTCAAGCAGTTAGTTACTAGGACAATAGAATCACAGAATCTTCCAGTGTCTGATGAACATTCCTGAGTTGTTTTACAGATACTAAAACTGCCACCAGAGGGAAAAGTCTAACTGTATAATGATCAGACTGTAGCCATGATACAAATTGCCCCATTTTGAGCAGTACCAAATCTACTGTGAGTACAATTTCAAGAACTGCCTTCGAGAGAATGAGGTTAATACCATTGCTCATAACAATCTGCATCTTTGTGCATATCAAAATAATTGTAACTTGCTCTGTTCATACATGTAAACAGGCAGCTAAAATTGCTAGCAAAGATGCTACAGACCCATGCCAACATTTTCCATTTTAATACAGTTTCCTATACAACTTAAAAGCCATGGGTTGCATGTTACATAAAGAATTTACAGGAGATGGACCTTCACCCACAGTCCCATAAAAATGGAATGATGACTGAGAGTGGGGATTTGTAAGCAACTTTTTGCAGAAAAGAGTTCTTTGCAGGAGGCCCCTTTTGCCCTATCACTTAGCAAATTTGTATTTTAACTAACCTCTAGGCCAAACCCACATTTTCCAATCTTTTGATTAAACAATACATTGTCTAACTTGTTGATTATTTTCCTCAATAAAAGAAATAGAAATAAATAATTAGTAATTAACAGATGGAATAGGTCTTTTCTCCCTGGCTTCCTCTTTAGTAATCTTATAAACTGTATAGCATCTAAAGAAAGATCACAAGGAGGAGACAAGTCATGCAATGAGATGGTGCATGGTGGAATGATGGTGGGAGATGGTGACAAATCTGATATGCTATCTCAATGATCAGCTGAGATTACTTTCCTTTTTTCCATTTAAAATTTTTCATGGCCAAGCAAAATCTTTGGAGTTGGTTTTGGCACATGAGTCTGCCTTCTCCTGATTACTGGCTTTCTGATTAAAGCAACTTTTCAGTTGCTACCAGCACTTGCCATTAGAGTATTGACTTTTGAGTGAAGAATAGCCAAATCCAAGTTCAGTAATATCAACACCCAAGAAAGGATTTTGATGATGCCCTCCTTTTCCAACATTCTCTTTATTTCTGTAACTCTCTGGTATCCTTATAATATACTGTTTATTTATATTTAAATAGTCTGAGTGGTTGTTATTGCTATAACCCAGAATATTTATATTTGTTTGAGTTCAAACTATTCATTAAGTCTATATTACCCCACCTGTAAAAAGAGGTTTCTTGAATATTTTCTAAATTTCCCTCAAGCATATAGAATATTTTTCTTTTCATAATCTCTGTTATGGAACTTGTATATTCTTTATCTTAAATAAAAAGCTGTCTCTGTTAGAAGAATTAGAGGACTTAAACTACTTGCCACACTCATTCCATTAGCCTAGATGTATTAGTCAGTCTTCTGAATACAGTTACACTGGTTTATTCATTTATTTATTTTTAATTGATTGATGATTGCTTTACAATATTGGTTTGATTTCTGTCATACATCAACATATAGTTACTTTGAATTCAAGTTATTTTGCCTTTCACAAGAGTGATGTGTATGGTGAAAATCTTTCCAAGACTATATAAGAAAACACTTGCTGGAGAATGACAGTGCTTATGTGGATCATAAAATCACCATAGCAACATAGCCCTGAGCTGGACCTGAAGATGCTTTCAAATAATGCATTGTTCCTAAAATCGGTAGTCAAATTACCCATTTTAATGGAAGAAGAATTCTAAGAGAAGAAAAAAAGATGTTGAATGGATTTTGTTATGCTCTGTTGAAAAAAATTGTAACTGCCTTGATACAGTAGAAATATAACCTGAAAGTTTTAGTTGGACTTCAAAATGAAAATCTGGTTTCTTTCTTAAATAATGGTTTTATTTATTTACAAACTAAACCTGCCCTTAGTATTAAAATAACCTATGATAAGGTTTTAAAAACTGAAAAATACAAATAAACACAAAAAGAAAACATAAATAATATATAGTCCTCTCCATGATGCAGATATTTGTTTATTGCTTTCATTATTTTGTTTCTGAGGAAATGACACAACCTTTTGAAAATTCTAGGTTAAGGGTTGTTGAACAAGAATTCTTTATTTACCTGTGTAGGATTTCTGGAATTATTCAATAGTTATAAAAGTATATTTCATACATAGTTACTTAAATGTGAATATGTAGTTTTGTTAAAATTAGGCACTTGCAAGGAAGTCTCTATTTCAAAGCTAAATATTCACTTTGAAAAATGTACTGAAAGCAGTAAAAAAAAAAATCAAGGCATTAATAAGCTGCATATTTTCAGTGATAAACAGTAGCCAAATATATATATATATATATATATAAATATATAATGGAGAGTAATATTTTTATTTGTTTATTAGCATATCCAATGTAAAACTTTTGTTCTTAATTTAACTTATAAAGAAGTCTATGTTGATTCCTAGGACTCTATAACATTTTATAAAATTTCTGCTTTAATGCATTATTAGCTGTTTAAACATTTTAAGCTTCTATTTCTTTTGCTTCTAGCACCAGTTAAAAGTTTTGAATGTAATTTACACTTCCTTATCAGCATTCACATTACAGATGCTACTTACTGAATGCACTGTCTGGAAATTAATGCTTCAAATAAGCTTTCTTTTGTCAAAAGCACTGCTGAATCACGACGTAAACATTTAAATTGAGAAGGTCTAACAAACATCATCAAAGCGGAATGTTGACTGATGCGTCTGGTTTTATTCTGTTTCCAAAAGATTAGGAAGGAAAACATAAAGCATTGAATTATAATTTAGTGTGTCTTTTCAAAAGTTATGACTGCTGAGTATTTCAAATCAAGTTATGATGTAAAGATTTTTAAGTTATCTGGCTTATTATGATCAAGAAGGAATCCTTTCCAGTTCTACAAATTGACAAAGCAAATCTAAATCATCAAGCATCTAGCAAGTAATCATCCCAAAAATACATGGAAAAAATAAATGCCTTAAAGACTAGAACCAGGGTGTCTTTAACCTACACAAATGCTATTTCCAGGAGACTTTATTATTCACTGATTATAAATTATTTTTAAATAAGCAAATGTAAGATGTGAGACAGAATTATTGGTAACTCAGAATTTTAACTATTCCTCTCTTTTCAAAAATTTTTAACACTATTTGACCCCAAAACTTATCCAAGTGTTTCACTTTTTTGTGAATATATAATTTCCTATTTTAACATTGAGTGACCACCCTAATGTTGTATTACAAACACAGATTTCTGTTCAAGGAGCAATTTAGTTGACATTTGGATAACAGAGATTTGAACCGTGTGGGTCCACTAATGGGCATACTTTTTTCCAATAAACACAATCTGCCCTTTCTATCCACAGTTCCATATCTGGCTTTGAATCCATGGATGTGGGAATTATTGGATACAGAGTCCAATATGGGACTTGAATTTCCATAGATCTTGCTAGTCTGTACTGGAACAAATTTCTTGTGGATACTGATAATGATAGTGTTTGAGATAGAAACTAGATGGCAGGAGACAAACATTTAATCATTTATCCATTCATTGAAAAATATTAATAGAATTCTTCTGTGTGCTATCACACTTTGATAGGCACACAGATTCTGTGGAGAGATGAAAAGGAGAAACAGGAATTTCTCTTTTGTAGTAGATGATAGGAAACACCTGGAGTAACAGGCAAATTTGGCCTTGAAGTATAGAATGAAGCAGGACAAAGGCTATTAGAGTTTTGCCAAGAGAACACACTGATTATAGCAAACATCCTCTTCCAACAACACAAGAGAAGACTCTACACATGGACATCAACAGATGGCCAACACTGAAATGAGATTGATTATAATCTTTGCAGCCAAAGATGGAGAAGCTCTATACAGTCGGCAAAAACAAAAACAGGAGCTGACAGTGTCTCAGATCATGAACTCCTTATTGCCAAATTCACACTTAAATTGAAGAAACCTCTGGACCATTCTAGTATGACCTAAATCATATCCCTTATGATTATACAGTGGAAGTGACAAATAGATTCAAGGGATGAGATTTGATAGACAGAGTACCTAAAGATCTATGGACAGAAGTCTGGGACATTGTATAGGAGTCAGTGATCAAGACCATCCCCAAAAAAGAAATGCAAAAAGGCAAAATGGTTGTCTGAGGTGGCCTTACAAATAGCTGTGAAAAGAAGAGAAACCAAAAGGTAAAGGAGAAAAGGAAAGATATACCCACTTGAATGCAGAGTTTCTGAAGAACAGCAAGGAGAGATAAGAACACTTTCCTATGTTATCAATGCAAAGAAAAAGAGGAAAACAATAGAATGGGAAAGATTATCAATCTCTTTAAGAAAATTAGAGAACCAAGGGAACATTTTATGCAGAGATGGGCACAATAAAGGATAGAAATGGTATGAATCTAAAAGAAGCAGAAGATATTAAGAAGAGATGGCAAGAATACACAGAACTGTACAAAAAATGATCTTCATGACCCAGATAATCACGATGGTGTGATCACTCACCCAGAGCCAGATATCCTGGAATGTGAAGCCAAGTGGGCCTTAGGAAGCATCACTACTAACAAAGCTAGTAGAGGTGATGGGATTCCAGTTGAGCTATTTCAAATCCTGAAAGATTATGCTGTGAAAGTGCTGCACTCGATATGTCAGCAAATTTGGAAATCTCAGCAGTGGCCACAGGACTGGGAAGGTCAGTTTTCATTCCAATCCCAAAGAAAGGCCATGTCAAAAAATGCTCAAACTACCACACAATTGCATTCATCCCACAGACTAGCAAAGTAACTCTCAAAATTCTCCAAGTAAGGCTTCAAAAGTACACGAATCTTGAACTTTCAGAAGTTGAACCTGGGTTTAGAAAAGGCAGAGGAAAAAGAGATCAAACTGCCAACATCCATTGGATCATCAAAAAAGCCAGAGATTTCCAGAAAAATATCTACTTCTTCTTTATTGACTATGCCAAAGACTCTGACTGTGTGGACCACAACAAAATGTGGAAAATTCTTAAAGAGATGGGCATACCAGACCATCTGAATTGCCTCGAGAGAAATCTGTATGCAGTTCAGAAGGCAACAATTAGAACTGGACAGGGAACAACAGACTGGTTCCAAATAAGAAAAGGAGTATGTAAGGCCGTATATTGTCACCCTGCTTATTTAACTTATATGCAGAATACGTCATGCTAAATGCTGAACTGGATGAAGCAAAAGCTGAAATCAAGATTGTCAGGGGAAATATCAATAACCTCAGTTATGCAAATGATACCATCCTTATAGCAGAAAGCAAAGAACTAAAGAGCCTCCTGATGAAAGTGAGAGAGGAGAGTGAAAATGTTGGCTTAAAACTCCAGAATCAGAAAACTAAAATCATGATATCTGGTCCCATCTCTTCGTGGCAAATAGATAGGGAAACAATGGAAACAGTGACAAACTTTATTTTGGGGGGGCTTCAAAATCACCGCAGATGGTGACTGCAGCCATGAAATTAAAAGACGTTTACCTCTTGGAAGAAAAGTTATGACCAACATAGACAGCATACTAAAAAGCAGAGACATTTTGCCAACCTAGGTCTGTCTAGTCAAGGCTCTGGGTTTTCCTGTAGTCATGTATGGATGTAAGAGTTGGACTGTAAACAAAGCTGAGGCCCAAAGATTGATGCTTTTGAAATGTGGTGTTGGAAAAGACTCTTGAGAGTCTCTTGGTCAGCAAGAAGATCCAACCAGTCCATCCTAAAGGAAATCAGTCCTGAATATTCACTGGAAGGACTGATGCTAAAGCTGAAACTCCAATACTTTGTCCACCTGATTCACAGAACTGACTCATTGGAAAAGACCCTGATGCTGGGAAAGATTGAAGATGGGAGGAGAAGGGGATGACAGAGGATGAGAAGGTTGGATGGCATCACCGACTCAATGGACATGAGTTTGAGTAAACTCTGGGAGCTGGTGGTGGACAGGGAGGCTTGGCATGCTGCAGTCCATGGGGTTGCAAAGAGTTGGATATGACTGAGTTACTGAACTGAACTGAACTGAACTGCAACATGTCAGCCTTCTCTGTGTTTCACCATCTCCCAGAGCTTGCTCAAACTCATGTCCATTGAGTCCATGATGCCATCAAAACATCTCATCCTCTGTCATCCCCTTCTTCATCTGCCTTCAGTCTTTCCCAGCATCAGGGTCTTTTCTAATGAGTTGGCTCTTCACATCAGATGGGCAAAGTATTGGAGCTTCAGTATCAGTCTTTCTAATGAATATTAAAGACTAATTTCCTTTAGGATTGACTGGTTTTATCTCCTTGTAGTCCAAAAGACTCTGAAAAGTCTTCTCCAACACCACAGTTCAAAAGCATCAATTCTTTAGTGCTCAGCCTTCTTTATGGTCAACTCTCACATCCATACATGACTACAGGAAAAATTATAGCTGTGACTATATAGACCTTTTTCAGCAAAGCAACATCTCTGCTTTTTAATATGCTGTCTAGTTTTGTCATAGCTTTTCTTCCAAAGAGCATCTTTTAATTTTATTGCTGCAGTCAACATTTGCAGTGATTTTGGAACCCAAGAAAGTAAAGACTGCCACCATTTCCATTTTTCTCCATAATTTGCCATGAAGTGATGGGACCAGATGCCATGATGTTCATTTTTGAATGTTGAGTTTTAAGTCAGCTTTTTCACTCTGCTCTTTCGCTTTCCTCAAGGGGCTCTTTAGTTCTTCTTCACTTTTGCCATAAGAGTGGTCTTATCTGTATATCTGAGGTTGTTGATATGTCCCCCAGCATACTTAATTCCAGGTTGTGCTTCATCTAGCCTGGCATTTTGCATGATGTATTCTGCATATAAGTAAGCAGGGTGACAATATACAGCTTGATGTAATCCTTTCCCAATTAAAAGACAAAGCAGAATTTACCTGGCTCACTGTTATTTTCAAACACTAATTTGTGTTCTACTCTTTTCAACCCTATGATCTGTAGCGCACCAGGCTTCCCTGTCCTTCACAATTTCCTGGAGTTGGCTCAAACTCACATCCATTGTGTCAGTGATACCATCCAACCATCTCATCCTCTGTCACATCCTTCTCTTGGGCCTTCAGTCTTTCCCAGCATCGGGGTCTTTTCTAATGAGTTGGCTCTTTGCAACAGGTGGCCAAAGTACTGGATCTTCAGCTTTGGCATCAATCCTTCCAATGAAGATTCAGGGTTGATTTCCTTTAGGATTGACTGATTTGATCTCCTTGCTGTTCGAGGGACTCTCAAGAGTCTTCTCCAGCAGCACAGTTTAAAAGCATCAGTTCTTCGGCACTCAGCCTTCTTTATAGTCCAACTCTTACATCCCTACACAACTAGTGGAGAAACAGTGAAGTGAAAGTTTATCTTTGTGACCTCATGTACTTTAGACTGCCTGACTCTTCCATTCATTGAATTCTCCAGGCAAGAAAAGTCAAATGGGTTTCCATTTCCTTCTCCAGGGGGTCTTCCTGACCCAGGGATGAAACCTGGGTCTCCTGCGTTGCAGGCAGACTCTTTATCATCTGAGCTGCCAGGGAATCTTAAATTATATGGAAATTGGTTGGCAATGTGATGGCTCTGCTTTTTAATACACTAGCTAAGTCTGTCGTAGCTTTTCTTCAAAGGAGCAAGCATCTTTTTATTTTGTGACCGCTGTCACCATCCACAGTGATTTTGGAGCCTAAAAAAATAAAATCTATAACTGTTTCCACTTTTTCCCCTTCTATTTGCAATGGCACTTGATGTCATGATCTTTGTTTTCCAAATGTTGAGTTTCAAGCCAGCTATTTCACTCTCTTCTTTCACCCTCATGAAGAGGTTATTTAGTTTCTCTTCATTTTCTGTCGTTAGAGTGATATCATCTGCATATCTAAGGTTATTGATATTTCTCCCAGCAATTTTGATTCCAGCTTGTGAGACATCCAGCCTGGCCTTTCACATGATGCACTCTGCATATAAGTTTAATAAACAGGGTGACAATATACAACCTTGTTGTACTCCTTTCCAAATTTTGAACCAATTAGTTGTTCCAAACAAGTTTCTAATTGTTGCCGGTTTCTTGTATTCCCATCTTTTAAGAATTTTCCATAGTTGGAAATATAGCCCATTACATATCAAATATTCTTTAAAATCTTATTTTTTCAGTCTTTCTCTATTTTCAGTATTCATAATTTATAACATCTACTAAAATTGCTATTTCTCCCCTATACCTTTACTGCAGTTCACTCACTGTGACAGTGCTACCAATCCAGACCTCAGTCCTCTTTTCTCTTGGTGTCTGTATATATTTATGAAACCTGACAAATACTACTTGTCATATATAGCTTTCTAGGAAGTGTGCATTTCCTTTCACTCTACTGATTTTCTTGAGAGAATAAGATATCTCTATCTTCATAATCTTCCCATTAACCACAAGGTCTTAAAAATAAAATTATCCATCCAATAAAAAATTATTTGATGTCATTTGATGGAGCAGTTGGTGTATTACATGTTTATACACTCTATACAGCAAACATGAGCTACCATAGTCTCCTATAAATGTGGCTCTTGCTCCTTGACTGGCATAATAAAAAGTCTACTTCACAAATCTATGCCCTCCTAGTGGAGAAGAAATCAGTTCTGATGCATGATGTCTACTCTGACTTTCATTTTCCTTTAAACAAGAGGAAGGGCAGAGTCCCAGGATTCTTTCCACTTTGAGTAAGACTGCCATTACTTGGCTCCATTCTTATAGAAGTGAAGAGAGGCAATAGATGTCTGCTTTTACTTGGCAACCTCTTTCCTTCATTCCCTAATAACACCGCCTATTACATTCTCATTCCCACAACTTGTTTTGTGTTCATGGAAACTTTTTGTCATTATGCAGGTTAGTACTTGGCCCCAAAAGAACTTAGTACATATAGCCCCGACACTCAATTCTGCCTCTCTCAAGTCTTCCCCTTGTCATTCATTCTTTTAAACAATCCCTCTTTGCTAGAATCATATCATACTGAACATTTTTGTGATTTTACTTTAGCTTTTAACCAAAGCTGACTGTCTTGAAAACCCCAGGGATGTCTTCAAGATAAATTACCTTAAAATAATGGTCATTCTTATACCATATGACTGTGTTCAAGTCATTTTTTTCTCCCTTTTCCCTAAAATTTCAATTTCAAGTTACATGTTAAACTGCTTATGTCAGTCAAAATAGTGATATCTAATATCTAGAATACACAGATGACTCTGCCAATACTCACATTCTTCCAAGAATATTTAATTTTTATAAAACCCTATGAGGTAAATATTATTAATACCCTATTACAGCAAAACTCCCTGGAAGCACTACCTATTCCAAGTTTCCAATTATTCTCCTTCACTTCTAGATTAAATCAATACAAAGATTGATTTTCCTCTTTTGCACAACACAAAAATATTTATCTCCAACTAGACTCTTTACTCTTGTATTTAATAAATATTTAATAAACACTTGATGATCTAACATTCTTATATGCATCAAAATTTAACTATAATTAAAATCCTTATTCTATCCTGATGTTCATATGACTATCATATCTCAATAAATGGAAATTTTATACTTTCAATTGCTCAGAAAAAAAATCCAGATGCTATTTTTGACCCTTTTCTTTCTCTCACAAGTTATCAGTCTTTACTCAAGTCATCAGTCTATCCTTGTTTTTGGTACCATCTTCCAAACACACACAGATCATAAGCAGTTCTTATCACCTTCAGCACTACCACATTAGTCTATGTAAGAGCACCATCAAGTTATTATCCAAACTGGTACACTTTCAGGAATAATCCACCAAGAAAATAGATATAAACTGGAATTCTTCTACAAAAGAACATTACTTTGATCAAAGACTGTTACTCTATTTTGAAGCATCCATAATATTTTATCCTATATATTTGCAATAGTCTCCTGACTGATATTTCTTCTACCCTTACATATTAAAACCAAAACATATAAAACATAAGCCAGATCACATCTCTCCTCTACTCAACACCATCTAATGGTTTCCTATCTCCATAAGAATTAAATCAAATTTTCCCAATTATATAAAGACCCATATAATCTAGCTTCCACACCCTCCCACTACCACTTTGGCTGCACTTTTATTGATGTTTTATACTTTTGTAATCATACTTTCACATAACTAATGATAGAAAACACTGGCCACTGTACTTGCTGTACTCTCTGCTTGAAATAGTTTCTTCAGATATTTCTTGGCTTCCTCCATTGTTTTCATACATTCACTGAACAAATGTTACTTCACACACTATTCACTCCACACCTGTCAGAATGGCTATCAACCAAAAACAACAACAACAACAAAATACTAAATAACAGGTATTGACAAGAGTGTGGAGGAAAGGAAACCCTTGTGTACTGTTGGTGGAAAGGTAAACTGATGCAGCCACTACAGAGAATAGCATGGAGGTTCCTCAAACAATGAAAACTAGAATGACCATACAATCCAGCAAATGGACATTTCTCAACAACCCTCTTCTGGGTATTTACCTAAGGAGATTAAATCATCAATTCAAAAAGACATATACTCCTATGTCCATTGCACAATTATTTACAACAACCAATATAGGAAATCAACCTAAATATCCATCAATAGGTAAATGAATAAAGAAGTAATATGTGTATATATACATACAATGAATAATTATTTAGCCATAAAAATAATGAAGTGTTGCCATTACAGAGATGCATCTAGAGGGTATTATGCTGAGTGAAATAAGTCAAAGAAAAATATCATATGATCTCACTTATATGTGGAATCTTAGAAAAACAAAAATGGATAAATAAAACAGAAACAGACTTACAGATACATAGAACAAACTGGTGGTTCCCAGAGAGTATTAGGGGTTTGGGTTAAATAGGTGAATAGAATTAAGAGATACAAATCCAGTCATAAATAAGTTACAGGGACATAATATACAGCATTAGAGTATCAGATCAGATCAGATCAGTCGCTCAGTTGTGTCCCACTCTTTGCGACCCCATGAATCGCAGCATGCCAGGCTTCCCTGTCCATCACCAACTCTTGGAGTTCACTGAGACTCACATTCATCGAGTCAGTGATGCCATCCAGCCATCTCATCCTCTGTTGTCCCCTTCTCCTCTTGCCCCCAATCCCTCCCAGCATGAGTCTTTTCCAATGAGTCAACTCTTCGCATGAGGTGGCCAAAGTACTGGAGTTTCAGCTTTAGCATCATTCCTTCCAAAGAAATCCCAGGGCTGATCTCCTTCAGAATGGACTAGTTGGGAAAAAAAAAAAGAATGGACTAGTTGGATCTCCTTGTAGTCCAAGGGACTCTCAAGAGTCTTCTCCAACACCACAGTTCAAAAGCATCAATTCTTTGGCACTCAGCCTTCTTCACAGTCCAACTCTCACATCCATACATGACCACAGGAAAAACCATAGCCTTGACTAGACAAACCTTTGTTGGCAAAGTAATGTCTCTGCTTTTGAATATGCTATCTAGGTTGGTCATAACTTATTAATAATTTCATATGGTGACAAATGGTTACTGAACCTGTCATGGTGATCATTTTGTAATGTATTTGATTGCTGAATCAGTATGTTGTACACTTGAAACTAATTTAATACTGCATGCCAACCATACCTTGATAAAAATAAAATGGCCTAAAATCATTTGGAAATAATAATTAAAATAGCAACCCCAAAATCACTAAGTTTTTCTCTGATTTATGTTCTCCATAACACTTAACACCAACAGCTATATTATACTTAACTATTAATATTTATTACCTATAACTCTCATTATTATGTTAATTCTATGAGAATGGGCATTACTGTCTTTTATTTAAATAACATATTTCCAAAACTGAGTGTGGTGGTGAATATTAGAGACTTGATAAATATTTATTTAAATAATCCAGTAAGTAAATGAATCTCAATAGAAAATTGATACAAGAAAAATGGAAGAGATTTCTGTAAATACTTGAATATTTAATGATATTGTTATCCATGAAGTCAAATGTACCTCTTAAAAATGCCCAGGGTCTAGTAAGTAAATTCAAGACAACATATAGCCAATAAAAATTAAAGTTGATTTTGTGTTTTCATTTAGACAAGCTTAATTTATTACAATACTCTACATAACTCGCTAACCAAAAGGATTACAAATCATTTATGTAGATACTTGTTCTCAAGAAGGCAGAGTATAACTTCTCGCTCCTTATGTGGGCTGTGTATAGTAATTTTCAAAGAATATGGCACGTAGGGTAGGGCAAGAAGCAAGTTCACATTGAATAAACTTGATACCCACTACCTAAGCCAGGTAATCAAGATTGCTGCTGCTGCTGCTGCTAAGTCGCTTCAGTCGTTTCCGACTCTGTGCAACCCCATAGACGGCAGCCCACCAGGCTCCCCCATCCCTGGAATTCTCCAGGCAAGAACACTGGAGTGGGCTGCCATTTCCTTCTCCAATGCATGAAAGTGAAAAGTGAAAGTGAAGTCGCTCAGTCATGTCCGACCCTCAGTGACCCCATGGACTGCAGCCTATCAGGCTCCTCCGTCCATGGGATTTTCCAGGCAAGAGTTCTGGAGTGGGGTGCCATTGCCTTCTCCAATCAAGATTAACTCAACAATATTAGACAAAGTAATGAAATGTATTCTGAATATGGATATGATGAAAATGTCACTTGATGTCTGTGGTTTTCTTTTCAAAAACCCATCAGTCTTATCATGAGAAAAACATTAGACAAATGCCACCTGAGAGTCATTCTACAAAATACCTGATCAGTACACCTCAAACTTATCAAGGTCAACAAAATCTAAAGAAGTCTGAGAAACTGCCACAGTCAAGAAGAACCAAAGGAGACATAAAGACTAAATGTGAGATCCTGAATGGAGTCATGGAACAGGAAATAAGATATTAGGTAAAATGAAGGAAACCTGACAAAAGGTTAACCTTTGGCCCAGTATTAAATAGTATTAAATAATAATGTGTCAATATTAGTATATTGATTATGACAAATGTACCAGACTAACAAAATATTTATTATAAGATACTAATAATACTATTTTTGCAACTATTTTGTTAATCAAAACCTATTCTAAATTAAAATTATGTTAAAATTTTATAATAAATTGTAATTTACTTTATAATATTTTCATTCTTTTAAACATTATCTACTCCATACTTGATACTGCATCCAACATTCACATAACTTTGATTTTTAGGTAGTGGTTTCAAGTACAACTTTCTGAGATGTTAGATGTCTCCTAACTCTGCCCAATGTATGCCCAGTGGATACACTGGGTAGACAGTAACCAGAGATGAATATTAAGGATCTGAAAGATGACTAATCTGACTAAAATTTTTAATTTTTAATTGTTTCAGTTTTATTAATATGAAAGTAAATTGTCACATATGACTATTACATTTTGAATGGTGCTGGTATAATCAATTATACTTTGGTCACAGAGATTTTAAGCTTAGTTTGACTTTGTTCCAGTGGGACTTCTGTTGTTGTTTTGATTCTTCTACAAGTTACAGTAACAATGAGGGCTTATTTTCCTTAAAAAATAGGAACAAGTAACAGGTGTGTATTTACCTTAAGTCATTAGCTCTTATGCAAAAAATAGCCTAACAGAAAATACCACTTACTTCCAAGTTTCTGTAATAGTGATGATTAAAAATGTGAAAATGATTCTATATTCTACAGTGTTACATACCTAACCAATATAAAGTGGAAAAGAGAAAATATCAGATAAATATCAAATTGTGCTTTCAGTTACCAAGAGTAAAATAAAATAAAAAATCAAACTTATTAATTTACATATGGAGGTCATTTAGTATCTCCAGCTCTCAGTAAGTGCATCACACAGTTCAAAAAGATAGGAATAAATAGATTGATTGCTTGCTTAAAAGATTGTCAAATTTTAAGAATGGCAAACAGGAAATTAGCAAGCTCAGATCTTTATTAAGAGGCAGAGAGAAGCAGAAACAAAAAGGACAAAATTCTAAACTATATAACCCTGGAATACATTCTAAAATAAATAAACAGTACAAGAGCAAAATACCAGGACTACAAAATAAAATTACCTCACAACTCGAACACAGGCAGCATTTCCAATAGCCATCATTTTTATTGCAATACTAAATGAGGGTGATCCCTTAAGAAGTTAGCATTTCCCTAGATAAAACAAACTTTAAAAGAGTTATTCTTTTTGCCTCCCTGCCAGTGCATACTTAAATATTTAGTAGCCCATACTGGAAAACAGATAAAATCCAACGGTGCATTCTATGGTTGTATCTACATTAAACAAAGGTTACTCTTATAGTCAAACAAAAGTCAAGTCACCACTTCTCTTTTCTATGGAATTTGAATAAACGGGCCCTGAAGAATAGTTCCTGAGCGAATTTTATTAAAGATTAGTTTTCTAGTCATTTTTTTTTAATTGCAAGATCTCTCTAGTATTTGCTCTTCTGACATCTTTTCCTGGCTGAAATTTTGAAGAAAAACCTAATATAGTCTCAGTTCAGAATATCATAACTTTCTAACCCTCTCCTGTGGTTAAAACATATTATTCACTTAAGGTCAGCATTATGAACATAATCGAAAATATGAGAGCTGGGAATGACAGCATGAACCAACTATAAAAATACATCAAAAGCAAGAATAGGCATATTCATCCCCTAGGAAAGTCAGTTTTTATTAAAGTTTATCTGCAGATATACTGGTTTATTTTTTCTTCCTTTAAGAAATCAGTGAAAGTGGTAGTCTCTCAGTCCTGTTTGACTCTTTGTGACCCCATATACTGTAGCCCGCCAGGCTCCTCTGATCCTGGAATTCTCCAGGCAAGAATACTGGAGTGGGTTGCCATTCCTATCTCCAGGGGATCTTCCCAACCCAGGGATCAAATCTGGGTCTTCCGCATTGCAGGCAGATTCTTTACCATCTGAGCCACCAGGGAAGCCCCCAAAATAGTATTTTTTCATTATAAATTTTGTTTATTATGTCCAGGCATCCTACCAATTAGAAGAATCAATTGTTAGATATTTTTGCCTTGGAATAAACCTATCTTCAATGAATTACAGTTTATACCATTGCTGTGTAGTGCTGTGCTGTACTAAGTTGCTTTAGTAATGTCCAACTCTGTGCAATCCTATGGACTGTGGCCTGCCATGCTCCTCTGTCCTTCAGATTTCCCAGGCAGGAATATTAGAATGGGTTGCCATGCCTTCCTCCAGGGGATCTTCCCGACCCAGGAAGTCTTACCTCTCCTGCATTACCTTTGTCTCTTACCTGTCCTGCATTAGGTTCTTTACCACTAGCGCCTTTCTGGGAGGCCCAAAGTTTCTACCAAATGTTTTAATTAATTAATTAAAAATTAAAACTTTTAAGAAAGAATCACTCTTACTATAAAATTACAGTGATTCTGTTAGAACTTGGCAAGTATTTTATAATAATTAAAGCATAAGCACAATTTTGAGTTCATAAATGATGGCAAGATTAGTATTATGAGTGTAATAAATTCAGTTTTTATCATTGAGTAGAGTAGTTTGCATGTTGCTTATCTCATTTCATTTTAACACTGATACTATTAACATGTTTACTTTTATTATTAGTACATTCTATGTTAATTCAAATTAAGAGAAGAAAACATGGGTAGTGGCTCAAGTCTCTAAAAGGAAAAGTTAAGAAACTGGAAGTAGAAGCTGTGAGTTTCTTAAAGCTTAGAACCAGAAAGTGGCAGAGCATTATTTCTACCATATTCAAAGCAGTAGTAACACATCCTGATTAAAGGGCAGAGACTATTCCCACTTCGTCACTGGAGTAATGTTAAAAAACAAAATGTCCCAATCAAAAAATGGGCCAAAGAACTAAATAGACATTTCTCCAAAGAAGACATACAGATGGCTAACAAACACATGAAAAGATGCTCAACATCACTCATTATCAGAGAAATGCAAATCAAAACCACTATGAGGTACAATTTCACACCAGTCAGAATGGCTGCGATCCAAAAGTCTACAAGCAATAAATGCTGGAGAGGGTGTGGAGAAAAGGGAACCCTCTTACACTGTTGGTGGGAATGCAAACTAGTACAGCCACTATGGAGAACAGTGTGGAGATTCCTTACAAAACTGGAAATGATCCAGCAATCCCACTGCTGGGCATACACACTGAGGAAACCAGAAGGGAAAGAGACACGTGTACCCCAATGTTCATCGCAGCACTGTTTATAATAGCCAGGACATGGAAGCAACCTAGATGTCCATCAGCAGATGAATGGATAAGAAAGCAGTGGTACATATACACAATGGAGTATTACTCAGCCATTAAAAAGAATACATTTGAATCAGTTCTAATGAGGTGGATAAAACTGGAGCCTATTATACAGAGTAAAAAGAAAAACACCAATACAGTATACTAACGCATATATATGGAATTTAGAAAGATGGTAACAATAACCCTGTATATGAGACAGCAAAAGAGACACTGATGTATAGAACAGTCTTTTGGGCTCTGTGGGAAAGGGAGAGGGTGGGATGATTTGGGAGAATGGCATTGAAACATGTATAATATCATATATGAAACAAGTCGCCAGTCCAGGTTCGATGCAGGATACTGGATGCTTGGGGCTGGTGCACTGGGACAACCCAGAGGGATGGTATGGGGAGGGAGGAGGGAGGAGGGTTCAGGATGGGGAACACATGTATACCTGTGGCAGATTCATTTTGATATATGGCAAAACCAAAACAATACTGTAAAGTTAAATAAAATAAAATTTAAAAAAAAGAAAAAGAAAAAACAAAAAACAAAATGTAGCCATCTTTAATGTCCCAAGTATGAACTGTTCCTGTCTAAATAACCCCACATTCATTACATAAATAATACTTAGCATTTGCAAAAATCAAACAAAATTTGGGACATCAGTAATTAAGAAAACCAGACCTGGCCAAGGAGGTGAATATTAGGTAATGGTAGGTTGTGATGCCCAGCTTTTTCATAAATTCTCCACCTGTACTCCCACCCCTAAGTGAGAAAGTATTGAATCATCTAAGGTACCATTAATAAGTCATTTTTGGTATAGGTAAGCTAAGAAGAATCTAGGAAGATCATGTTAAACTATGAAAAACTGGAATAGATTTTGAAGCAGTGGGTTGTTAGATTATCTTAAATAGCATGTCTCTATGATAGGTACTTTCACAATCCCCTTTGTCCATATCTTTATATGCCTCGAAGAAAGAACCTTCCAGAACTGATACACCTCCCTCTAGAAGGCATCTGTGATGGCAACAGTCTGATCCACAGATTTGGGAACTGTTTTTTTTTTTTTTTTAATATAAATCATTAGATGAGCTCTCAAAAATAACCAACAATTGAAGAAAAGTAAGTCACTATCTTTGGATATCTAGAAGAGGGACTCACTTCTTGGACTTTGCAAACATAAGTAAATATCACACCCACAGTGAGAGAAGGGGACGGATTTCTCCTCCTCTAAGCTGTCTAGTATTCCCCACACCCTAAAAACATTTGTCTGAATGGCTCTATATAAAGCGACCTGAGGGAGAAGTCCGCCTATCCATCTGATTATGCCTACTGACTGTTTTTTTGGCTTCTCTGTTTTCTGAAAATTATGTTGTTGTTTTTTACCTTCAACAAACTTTCTCAGGCAAGAGTACTGGAGTGGGGTGCCATTGCCTTCTCCAGTAAGATAAGCAAAACCCAGGAAATTTTGCTATGTTATTTTATCTACCTACACTTTGCCTTTCCCCTTATTTTCATTCCTACAAGTTGTTTCCCCACAGTTCATCTCAGCAAGCTACTATATTTCATTCACGGGATTTCTTTTCTTAATTTGTATTGGAGTACAGTTGCTTTACAATGTTGTATATTTCTACTGTACAGCAAAGTGAGTCAGCTATACATATACACATATCCCCTCTTTTTTGGATTTCCTTTCCATTTAGGTCACTTCATAGTACTGTATAAAGTTCTCTGAGCCATACAGTAGTTTCTTATTAGTTAGGTATTCTATCCATAGTATCAATAGCGTATATGTGTCAATCTGAATCTCCCAAATCATCATTCATGGGACTTCTATATGTAATCCTAGCTCTTGTGTCAAAGGATGTCTCAGCAATTTAACACAATGTTGGCTTATTTCTTATGCACAATATCTATGCCAAACTGTTACTTGGGAATCCAAGGTAACAGAAGCTCCACAAATGTATACCTCCAGAAACATGTGTATCACTTTATTGCTACAATAGAAATGGTACTTCTGGAGATAGCACATTTCCCTCCTATGATCGCCACCAAATGTGATATATTTCACTTAAGTTCACAGTCCATAACCTAGACCTGGTTGCATGTCCCTTCATTTTGCAGTGATTGGAAGTGCAGTTTCCTTGAGCCAAGAAAAGGAAAGCTGAATACAAGTGACTACTTACTATATCAACCATGAAAGTTAGGGTAAACAATTCCTTTTTTCTTAACAGTAAGTTTCAAGCTAAAGTCAATAGCTGTATTTTCTGAATATTCAGATTTGTATGGTCTCCTTGACTATAATTTCAGGCCAGGGAAATGAAAACACAAGTGAAAGTTGAAAAAAAATTAAAGTATGGGAATAAATAACATTGATTTCCTTAATTTAGAGCATTACTCAAATGTCACCTCCTCAGAAGATATGCCTTCTATGACAAACCTTTTGAAAGCTGAAACTGTGTCCCACATTTTATTTCTTTCTTTATGCTATTTCAGTATTTTGTGAAGTGTGAGCATATTATATATGAATGCTATGCTAAATGCTAAGTCACTTCAGTCGTGTCCGACTCTGTGACCCCATAGAGGGCAGCCCACCAGGCTTCCCCATCCCTGGGATTCTCCAGGCAAAAACACTGGAGTGGGTTGCCATTTCCTTCTCCAATGCACGAAAGTGAAAAGTGAAAGTGAAGTCGTTCAGTTGTGTCTGACTCTTAGCGACCCCATGGATTGCAGCCTAACAGGCTCCTTCATCCATGGGATTTTCCAAGCAATAGCACTGGAGTGGGGTGCCATTGCCTTCTCTGTTATATATGAAAGCACTTTGTAAAAGAATATGCTTTTGTTATACCTGCTAATCATTTGCCTCTCCATCTAGAAATAAGCTCATCCATGGGCAGACATTTCTCTTTGATTCTCAGTCAGCAGGAACAACAGTTGACCATCTAATATATATTCACTGAATGAATAAATGAAAAGAATGCAAAATAATTAATGTATTACAAAATGGTTTCCATGTCAGCAATTCATTCAAATTGTGTTCTCAAAGATAAAATAGTCTTCTTTATAAAAAAGCATATAACCAGTAATTCCCTGGCAGTCTAGTGGTCAGGACTCTGTGTTACCACTGCAGGTCGCATGAGTTCAATCCCTGGTCAGGAAACTAAAATCCTATAAACCACAACCCCCACACCCCCAAAAAATTATATAATAAACCATCAAAAAATGAGTAAAACTTCCATTCAGTCTTCAGATCAGATCAGTCGCTCAGTCGTGTCCGACTCTTTGCAACCCCATGAATCGCAGCACGCCAGGCCTCCCTGTCCATCACCAACTCCCGGAGTTCACTCGGACTCGCATCCATCGAGTCAGTGATGCCATCCAGCCATCTCATCCTCTGTCGTCCCCTTCTCCTCCTTCCCCCAATACCTCCCAGCACCAGAGTCTTTTCCAATGAGTCAACTCTTCGCATGAGGTGGCCAAAGTACTGGAGTTTCAGCTTTAGCATCATTCCTTCCAAAGAAATTCCATGGCTGATCTCCTTCAGAATGGACTGGTTGGATCTCCTTGCAGTCCAAGGGACTCTCAAGAGTCTTCTCCAACACCACAGTTCAAAAGCATCAATTCTTTGGCACTCAGCCTTCTTCACAGTCCAACTCTCACATCCATACATGGCCACAGGAAAAAACATAGCCTTCACCCTACTTCATATCTCCATGAAGCAGACCAACTGCTTACCTCTTTTCCTTATGACTATTCTTATTCCTTTGTTTCTGTAACATAAATTCATTGCACTCTTCTTCTGTTATTTTTCATCTTCTTTTATTTTTTTACTCTTCTTGGAAATTTTTAAGTTTATTTTCCTCTGCTTGGCGTCAAGTTGCAAATGTTCTCCTAAACGCATCAATAATCATTCAATATTAGTGTTTCACTTCCTTGCTTTGACTATTATGGCCATTACTCTAAGCTCCCAGACTGAACTTTGCCTTGAACAGATGATTATTCTAATGACTTAATAGACTTATCAACTTAAATACTTTGCATTTAAGTTCAAAATATCCAACTTAAAGTTCTTGGCATGTACAGATAAAATGGCAATGGAACAGACATGGGAAATAGTAACATTTGCACACACATCAAATACACACACAACACATTTACACTTTATACATACACACATTCCTATAAATAAGAAGTAAGACAGCTATTAATATAAATATAGTTGAGTCTGAAAGCAAAGAAAAAAGAAAATCATTTGAGGAACATATTGAGAAACTCCTTTTCCTATGTAATCAGAAGCTGAATCTATATTACTCAAAAGTTTATCAGAATGAGAAGTATATTTCAAAGACTAGAGTCCTAATGTAATGTTTAGAGTAGTGGGAAAAACTTATTCACCAATTAAAAGCAAGAAACTGACTAATACCATCACATCTCTGAATATCTCCAAGCATTGGTTGGCATAGTACGTTGGTAAAAAGGGGAGCATCTCAGGTTGCTGGAGAACCCAATTTAAAGTGCAAATTGAGAAATGTGAGTCAATATCAGATTCAAAGAGATTAAAGAAAGAAAACATAAAATAAGTAAGCATTATTACAGAAAAGAAAATATATAAAATGAAATATATGTTACACAATGAAAAAGACAGAGTTAAAGAGAGAATTACAAAATAGTAATTAACCATGAAAAAAATACAGAGATATGAAGAGATTAAAAAATAGATGAGAAGAAACTCCAGAAGATAGATTTATTTTTAACAGGATTTTCAAAGGAAATAATAGAGAAAAGGAAGGCAAGTTAATGTTTGAAAAAATAATAACAGAACTTTCCAGAACAGAAAATATGTAATTCTCAGGTAAAAGAAAAAGAAAAAAAAAAAAACACTGACGTTCAAAATTGATTTTAAAAAATCCAATTTAGACAAAAAGTTCGAAATTGTTGAAAAAAAGATTTTTTTAATATGAAAAAATAAATAAGAACATTTCAATTTCAATCTCATTATTGGTCAAATTCTTCATAGTATTATTAAATACTACATAAAAATAATAACTAGATTCAGTTAGTCCCTCAGGGAAGCCATTCTATACGTAATTAAGCTCTCTGCCTCTTGTGTCAGCAGAAGATTAACATCACCACTCTACCATTTACCAACTGGGTAGCCATGAGAATATCATTTAAACTCTCACAGCTTCAGTTGTATCAACTATAAAATGATGATGCTCATAACACCTGCATAATGATGCTGTTATACCTATAAAATTATATGATATATGTGGCACAGTCATATGAGCAATAAGAGTTCATAAGGAGTATGAACAACTCATTTTAAAATATATTTAATTTTAACTATGAAAAATACAATGTTTCCTTCATTAACTTTGAGCAACTCATAAATTATAAATAATGTATAATACTTACATTTTAAAAGAAGTTTTGCTTTTTTAGGATTATGGTAGCCATATAATGTATCATCCATAAGAAGTATATAATTTTTTTATATGTAGGACCTTGTGAGAGTAAGGGAGGGATTTATTAAAGATTATACAGTACTACTGGGTTTCCGAGGTGGTGCTAGTGTAAAGAACCCACCTGCCAATGCAGGAGACATAAGAGACGTGGGTTTGATCCCTGGGTTGGGAAGATCCCCTGGTGGAGGGCATGGCAACCCACTCCAGTATTCTTGCCTGAAGAATCCCATGGACAGAGGAGGCTGGTGGGCTATGGCCCATAGGGTCGAAAAGAGTCTGACATGACTGAGCGACTTTCATTACATATAATAAAGTTGATTTGCAATAATTATTTTTGCACAACTAAATTAAATAATGTAATCATATAGAACCTCTTCATGAATCACACCATCCTAAAGGAAATAAACACTGAATATTCACTGGTAGGACTGATGCTGATGCTGAAGCTCCAATACTTAGGCCACCTGATGTGAAGAATGACTCATTGGAAAAGACCCTGATTCTGTGAAACACTGAAAGCAAAAGGAGAAGGGGTGAGCAAAGGATGAGATGTTTAGACAGCATTATTGACTCAATGGATATGTATTTGAGCAAACTCCAGGAGATATTGAAGGACACTGAAGCCTGGCATGCTGTAATCCATGCAGTCACAAAGAGTCAGACACAGCTTAGCAACTGAACAACAATAGCAATTATAGAAATTGATACTCCTGAAATTACCGATGGTACTATAATCTAAATCTGCTACTAAACTGAATTCAATGAAGAGGTAATTTTATATATATATATATATATATATATATATATATATATATCTTTTTTTTACATTTGAAGAATATCGTGCTCTGTCACACAATTTCAGTCCTGCTAAAACTATAGGATTCTATAACTCAGTGAGAACACTTTTCACAAATGCATGTTATATTCTTGGTATTATAAGAACCATTCTATTACCTCAAACTCATTCCTTGTTTAGTGCTAATTTGGAAGTAATATCAGATGCAACAAAGGGTGAATTGAAATATTCTCAAAAAATTAATTATCATACAATTGAAAAGGAACCACTTAAAATCTCTTTCAATAGAACTAATCATTGAGAATATTCTTTTTTATATTATTCCAAATCTTCAAACTTGAAATGCTAAATAAAACTGATCTTTCAAGCTGATGGATTCTTAAGTAAATTCTGGACAGTGAATTAACTTTTGGATAGATTCTACTCAGAATATAGATACATCATTTGTATTTGAATTAAAAAATCTAAGTGAAATAAAATATCTTGCTCCTTAAACAATGCAAATGAAGATTTGTGAATCTTGGCAGTCATAAATCAATGAAGACAAGTTAACTTGATTAGCTATTCTAAAATATAAGTTTGGTCCTAGGTAATGCTTCACTATTTCAATGATCGAGTTAATTAGAGTAACATAACATGCATGTCATTGCTTTTTTCTCTCTTTGTAGTTAGCAAAACTTATATTCATCAGTTCAGTTCAGTTCAGTCTCTCAGTCGTGTCCGCAGGCCTCCCTGTCTACCACCAACTCACGTTCACTCAGACTCACGTCCACCGAGTCAGTGATGCCATCCAGCCATCTCATCCTCTGTTGTCCCCTTCTCCTCCTGCCCTCAATCCCTCCCAGCATCAGAGTCTTTTCCAATGAGTCAACTCTTCAAATGAGGTGGCCAAAATACTGGAGCTTCAGCTTTAGCATCATTCCTTCCAAAGAACACCCAGGGATGATCTCCTTTAGAATGAACTGGTTGGATCTCCTTGCAGTCCAAGGGACTCTCAAGAGTCTTCTCAAACACCAGAGTTCAAAAGCATCAATTCTTCAGCACTCAGCTTTCTTCACAGTCCAACTTTCACATCCATACATGACCATTGGAAAAACCATAGCCTTGACTAGACGGACCTTTGTTGGCAAAGTAATGTCTCTGCTTTTGAATATGCTATCTAGGTTGGTCATAACTTTCCTTCCAAGGAGTAAGCGTCTTTTAATTTCATGGCTGCAGTCACCATCTGCAGTGATCTTGGAGCCCCAAAAAAGCTATAATAATCATAAAAACAGAAAAAGGAAATTTATTCAACATATATATATATATATATATATATATTTATAATCTTGTAAAACTAAACCGCAGTATGATATGTGCCTCTCTTCCACATTGAAACAAAGAGTTTCTAACAAATATATGATTAAGAGAATTACCTGTCTATAAAGGAATGACTCAAAATAAACTCACACTACAGTATATATTTTTAAAATATATATTGAAAAGGCAATTATGTTTTTTCTGGCTATTGGAAAGCAGTAAATAATAAAATATACTAAATAGATATTAATCTCTAATCATGTTAAACATAATAATTTACTATGTGAACTGAGAATGAAAGAAGTGGAAGGAGAAGAGCAGATAGAGTGTTGAGCCTCTTTAGTGGAGAGGCTATCAGTGTGAAAGAACCTGTACCTGAAAATAAAATGCCTTTAAGTTTATTTAATGCTTATGGAATACATTGAAGAGGGTCAAGTAGCCCTTTGTGGAGTCTTCAAACAATGTTGAGCCATAATGATAACTTGAGTTAAAAAATAATCTTTATTTTGCAAGGATTTTATTACTCCATGATAATCAGCTGACAGTCTTGGTGTTCTTCATAAGAGAATGTTCTGTCTTGTCATTCACTGTTAGAGTAACAAAATGAACATGTCAGCCATAGCTAGGGTCCCATTTGAAATCATCACATCTAATGAGAGAATTTAAAAATTGAAGAGGTAGATAGAAAAAAACAACATTTTCAGAAGGAAAATCTTGATGTATCAAGAACTGGGCACATGCTATTTGAATTAATTTTCTGTTCTTTCTGAACACAGATTATATATGCTACTTTATTTTGAAATTAAATGTGCCTAAGGCAATGGCAACCCACTCCAGTACTCTTGCCTGGAAAATCCCATGGACGGAGGGGCCTGGTAGGCTGCAGTCCATGGGGTCACTAGGAGTAGGACATGACTGAGCGACTTCACTTTGACTTTTCACTTGCATGCATTGGAGGAGGAAATGGCAATCCACTCCATTGTCTTGCCTGGAGAATCCCATGGACATAGGAGCCTGGTGGGCTGCAGTCCATGGGGTCACACAGAGTTAGACACGACTGAAGCGACTTAGCAGCAGCAGCAGCAGAAAGGCTGAGTTCAAGTCAAAGGAGTGTGAATGAAAGTGCTATTTAGGTCAGAGCATGTAAACCTCTCACACACATTCACACTCTCTTTACATTTCCAACAGCTTTTTACAGATGTGCCCTGCTGTGCTAAGTCGCTTCAGTCCATTCTGCTCCCCATGGGATCCTTAGCCCACCAGTGTCCTCTGTCCATTGGATTCTCCAGGCAAGAATACTGGAGTGGCTTGACGTGCACCTTCGAGGGGATCTTCCTGACTCAGAGATCGAACCTGAGTCTCTTATATCACCTGCATTAGCCGGCAGATTCTTTACCACTAGCACAAGAGCAGAGAAATATTGGATTCATTTGCTGAAAATGATAGAGCCAGGAGACAGCTTTGAGTCCCTGTTTCATGACTTAGAAGAAAGCTACACACAAAAGAACTTTCATTAGGGGCTTCATAAGAATGACTACATATATTTAAGCTATTGTGTATATTCATGTGTGTTTAATGGCGTAGAAATGATCACCTGCCTAACACAAAAGTTTTTTTGTGGAAGTGGGTGGTTTATTTGATTTATTTAGTCCTCCTTTTCTTTGAAAATAAGCTATTAGATTTGTCCATCAGATACTCACAGGTAAACATCAAAAAAGCAGTTTAAAAAACAAAAAAATCTGTAGTCTAGAGATATAGTTAAGAATTGAACCAAATAGAAAGGGAAGATTAATGAAAAACCATGCTTTACCTTTACTTTTATAAAGAGGGTGGCTTGTAAGTATTGACATATCTTGGAAACAGACCAATATAGAGGAGTAGTAGTATATGAGAAGGAAGGATAAAATTGATGAAACAATGAGTTGGATGATGGAAATTGAGATTTGAGATCAGTTCAGTTGAGTCACTCAGTAGTATCCAACTCTTTGAGACCCCAAGGACTGCAAGACACCAGGCTTCACTGTCTAACACCAACTCCCAGAGTATACCCAAACTCATGTCCATTGAGTCCGTGATGCCATCCAACCATCTTATCATCTGTTGTTCACTTCTCCTCCCACCTTTAATCTTTCCCACCATCAGGTCTTTTAAAACGAGTCAGCTCTTAACATCAGGTGGCCAAGGTATTGGAGTTTCAATTTCAACATCAGTCCTGCCAATGAACACTCAGGAATGATCTCCTTTAGAATGGACTGGTTGGATCTAGTTGCAGTCCAAGGGAATCTCAAGGGTCTTTTCCAACACCAGAGTTCAAAAGCATCAATTCTTCAGCGCTCAGCTTTATTTATAGTCCAACTCTCACATCCAAACATGACTACTGGAAAAACCATAGCCTTGACTAGATGGACCTTTATTGGTAAAGTAATGTCTCTGCTTTTTAATATGCTGTCTAGGTTGGTCATAAATTTCCTTCCAAGGAGTAAGCACCATTTAATTTCATGGCTGCAATAACCATCTGCAGTGATTTTGGAGCCCCCAAAATAAAATCTGTCACTGTTTCCACTGTTTCCCCATCTATTTGCCATGAAGCGATGGGACCCAGATGCCATGATCTTCGTTTTCTGAATGTTGAGCTTTAAGCCAACTTTTTCACTCTCCTCTCTCACTTTCAAAAAGAGGCCCTTTAGTTCTTCTTCACTTTCTGCCATAAGGGTGGTGTCATCTGTGTATCTGAGGTTACTGATATTTCTCCAGGCAGTCTTGATTCCAACTTGTGCTTCTTCCAGCCCAGTGTTTCTCGTGATGTACTCTGCATATAAGTTAAATAAGTGGAGTGCCAATATATACAGCCTTGACATACTCCTTTTCCTATTTCAAACCAGTCTGTTGTTCCATGTCCAGTTCTAACTGTTGCTTCCTGACCTGCATACAGATTACTCAAGAGGCAGGTCAGGAGGTTTGATATTCCCATCTCTTGAAGAATTTTCCACAGTTTATTGTGATCAACACAGTCAAAGGCTTTGGCATAGTCAATAAAGTAGAAATAGATGGTTTTCTGGAATTCTCTTGCTTTTTCAATGATCCAGTGGATGTTTGCAATTTGATCTCTGGTTCCTCTTCTTTTTCTAAATCCAGCTTGAACATCTGGAAGTTCATGGTTCATGTATTGCTAAAGCCTGGCTTGGAGAATTTTGAACATTACTTTACAAGCGTTTGAGATGAGTCCAATTGTGTGGTAATTTGAGCATTCTTTGGCATTGCCTTTCTTAGGGATTGGAATGAAAATTGACCTTTTCCAGTCCTGTGGCCACTGCTGAGTTTTCCAAATTTGCTGACATATTGAGTTCAGCACTTTCACAGCATCATCTTTTAGGAGTTGAAATAGCTCAACTGGTGTTTCATCACTTCCACTAGCTTTGTTCGCAGTGATGCTTCCTAAGGCCCACTTGACTTCACATTCCAGGATGTTGGCTCTAGGTGAGTGATCATATCATTGTGATTAATCTGGGTCTTGAAGATCTTTTTTGTACAGTTCTGTGTATTCTTGCCATTTCTTCTTAATACCTTCTGCTTCTGTTAGGTTGATACCGTTTCTGTTCTTTATTGAGCCCATCTTTGCATGAATGTTCCCTTGGTATCTCTAATTTTCTTGAAGAGATCTCTAGTCTTTCCCATTCTATTGTTCTCATCTATTTCTTTGCACTGATCACTGAGGAAGGCTTTCTTATCTCTCCTTGCTATTTTTGGAACTTGCATTCAAATGGGTATATCTTTCCTTTTCTCCTTTTTCACTTCTATTTTTTCACAGCTATTTGTTAGGCATCCTCAGACAATCATTTTGCTTTTTTGCACTTCTTTTTCTTGGGGATGGTCTTGATCCCTGTTGCCTGTACAATGTCTGGAACCTCCGTCCATAATTCATCAGGCACTCTGTCTGTCAGATCTAGTTCCTTAAATCTATTTCTCACTTCCACTGTACAATTGTAAGAGATTTGAAATAGTGGCAGAAATATCTGATGTGGAAAAAGACAAAGAAAATAGGAAATGAAGATGAGAAGAAACACACACACACACACACACACAAATTAAAAGGGGGAAGCAGAGGATGAGATGGTTAGATGGCATTGTCAGTGATTCAATGAATATGAATTTGAGGTAACTCTGAGGGATGGTGCAGGACAGGGGAGCCTGGCATGTTGCAGTCCATGCTGTCACAGTTGGACACCTTAATATCTGAAAAACCAAAAATAAATATATACACATATACGTTAATGTAAGAAGTGAAGATATGGTTGAGAGCTAGATTCTTAGAGACACATGAGGTTTGAGGAATAAGAAAGAGAGAATGAAATGAGCAGAATAGGAAAAGCTCAACATATTTCATGGCCTAAACAAAACTGCAAACATAACTTCCTATGGACATTTTCAAGTAAAAGAAAAATGTACCTAATAACTTATTATGGCTTTGTTTTTAAAAGAAATTTTTATGCTAGAGTACATTTTTGGGCTTCCCTAGTAGTTAAGCTGGTAAAGAATCTGCCTGCAATGCAGGAGACTCTGGTTCAATCCCTGGACTGGGAGGATCCCCTGGAGATGGGATAGGCTACCCACTCCAGTATTCATAGGCTTCCCTGGTGGCTCAGAAAGTAAAGACTCCAACTACAGTGTGGGAAAGCTTGTTCGATCCTTGGGTTGGAAAGATCCCCTGGAGGAGGGCATGGCAACCCATTCTGGTATTCTTGCCTGGAGAATCCTCTGGACAGAAGAGCCTGGTGGGCTACAGTCCAAGGAGTCGCAAAGAGTCAGACAAGACTAAGCACAGCACAACACAGAGTACATTATTAGCCTTCTGCCAAATACCATATAAATGAATCATCAGAGGAGCAAAATAACAGTCAAAAATGGAAAATTACATTAGTATAGATTTTACATCAAATATTTTTGACTGTATTCTAGTTCTTTGAAAATCCATAATGTATATATGGATTATACTATAACTCAGTTAACCAATCTAATTCCAATTTACCATTCCATGGGAAAAAAAGTTTTCTGTGTATTAAAATGAATAACTAATCTGATTCAATGGTCTATGAAAATGTCAATTATTTTCAGAACAAGCTTGAGGAATCTAAAATTGCCTCCAGAATTTTATAATTGCAGGCAAATTCTGGGGAATGCACTTATAAAATCCTACTTTAAAATTCCTAATGTTTTTAAGATGCAGACTGATTCACCTAGAATTAAAATGAATAAGTAGCTTTAAAGAATTAGATCAAATATCTTAATGCTTGCAATATACTCTAAAGGCAAATATTTTCATCATAATACTTCTAAACTTACAACATAATATTGTTATTTCCCATCTATCATTTCTTTCTTACACTGTTTTGGAAATAGAATTTTTCTTATACATACCTCTATTATCATGCTATTATTTTGAGAATAATTATATATATACAGTGTATATACCCTTAGTAAAATATTTTTCAGTTATTCAATAAATATTTTACAGAATGTTTTACTGCATTTCTAAATCTTTCAAAACAATCTAGAAAATAAGGTCCTGATTACAGTGTACAACATGTGTATGGAACACCATACAAAATTTGTCCAATAGATTACTTTTTATTACACATTATTTTAAATTGAAAACTAATAAATTGTGATTCCTTTCCAGTTGGTTTTATCTAACTTCCAGAGAAAGTGTAAATTTTCCTTGGTTAACTCTGAGACATATAACAACTTATTATTGTAAAAGTGAAGTCATAAAGTTTCCATTAAAATACTAATTTTGTAAATATGAGTCATTATCCATGTATCACTGGATATTGGGTTATTTGTCTGGTTGTGGCTACTTATTGGAAAATGTGTTAAAGGGGAACATATTTGGAGAGTATATATGAATCAAGCAGTATTATCTCAGAAGTGGAATGCATTTCCCTAGAGAAATATGCCAGGAATATGCTTCCTCCAAAGTGTTCTCTTTGATTATGTGGAGCAAAGTTTTCCTGACCAAAATATTGGCTTTCATTAACCTAAGCAATCAGAATGGTCTGCTTTTCCCTCAGATCAATGGTACAAAGACTTTAAAAGAAATGTTATTAAAAGGTGATTCGGAAAATGCTTCAGCAGTTGTCCTAAGTAAACATTCTAAGCAAAATTACATAACATTCATTAATTGCTGTAAAATAGTTGTCCTATCTTTGTTTTAACAACAAATAAAATATTGGGATATAATCAAAGCTTTGAACAGATCAACCTTTTGAGCTATTTTAGCAGAGGGAAGGAAACTAGGAACTTGTAAGTCTGTAACACAGAACTCTGCCTCAATATGGTTACAATATTCTCCTGATTAGCATAGACAAAGCAGATGGGAATACTTTCTTATAGACTCATATCACTGTGTGCACACTTTATTAATATATCTATGTTAAAATCATGTAAATGTAACCTGGAAATCAATATATATTATCATAATATAGGCAAAATATTACATTATAAACAGTTATTAGATACTAGAATCAGCATATATAGTTTCTGTTTTTTATAATAATGAAACTTATCTTCATTGTCCATACAAGTAACCCACAATACTCATACAAAATAAGATGCAAATGAATGTTTAATTTTACATAATATGACAATTTCAGTTGTTACAGTTATAACAACAATGTTCATATATTAGCCAGTCTTCATATTCCAGTTTCATCTGATGAAAATTAAATATGGGTAATTTACAATGATGTGCATATGTATTTATTTGAATGACTAGAACTCTTAATAAAATAAGGACTTCCTCCTGTACTATAACTTAATTTCCTATAGAGTAATTCATTCTCTTATAGGAGCTAAGAAGATGGCTAGAAAATATGTGTATCTGTGTATATTAAAATATTTTATTTCACCAAAGTCCTCTATACTTATTTTTACTTAATGCTTTTGAGGCAGAATTTGTATACATTTTAAAACTTCTAACATATTTAAAATGCATTTTCTTAAATATTATGTTTGGTACAGTCAGTAACTGAATTGACTGTCCCTTCTTTTCATTTATTTAGGGTCTACTCCTTAAAGAGAAGAGAAACAAAAAGTCATTTATCTGGATAATTTAGCCCCAGGAGAATTTACCAATAATATGTCCTACGTTTTTTCTATTATGTTTGTCTCCACAATGCTCTTAGCATGCAGCACAACCCTGTGGATACAGCAATATCCAATCTTAACACAATTCTATTCAACTAAGATGCTCAGACAACCTCAAACACACCAACCAGTGGTTTATAATTAAAGTAAATCAGCTATAACTCCAAGACTTCTGAGAGGCTGTCACAGTTGACTGCACATCACCCTGTAGATTTGGTTCCAGCTATAACCAAAATCTACTTAACTATATGCAGAATAAATCATGCAAAATACCATGTTGGATGAAGTACAAACTAGAATCAAGAATGCCCCAGGAGAAATATCAATAACCTCAGATATGATACCACCTTAATGGCAGAAAGCAAAGAGGTACTAAAGAGCCTCTTGATGAAGGTGAAAGAAGGGAGTGAAAAAGCTGGTTTAAAACTCAACATTCAAAAAACTAAGATCCTTTCCCATCATTTTGTGGCAAATAGACAGGGGGAAAAATGGAAACAGTTTCAGAGTTTATTTCCCTGTGCTCCAAAATCACCGAGGACCATGACTGCAGCCATGAAATTAAAAGATACTTGCTCTTTGGAAGAAAAGCTATGATCAACCTACACAGCATATTAAAAAGCAGAGACATCACTTTGCCAACAAAGGTCCATATAGCAAAAGCTATGGTTTTTCCAGTAGTCATGAACGGAAGTGAAAATTGGACCATAAAGAAGGTTGACCACAAGCAATTGATGCATTCAAACTGTGGTGCTGGAGAAGACTCTTGAGAGTTCTCTGAGAGCAAAGAGATCAAATTTGTCAATCTTAAAGGAAATCAATCCTGAATATTTGTTGGAATGACATGCTGAAGCTGAAGCTCCAGTACTTTGACCACCTGATACAAAGAGCTGACTTATTGGAAAAGACCCTGATGTTGGGAAAGATTTAGGGCAGGTAGAGAAGGGGATGACAGAGGATGAGATGATTGGATGGTATCACCAACTCAATGGACATGAGTTTAGCAAAGTCCTGGAGATATGGAAGGACAGGGAAGCCTGGCATGATATAGTCCATGGAGTCACAAAGAGTTGGACATGACTGAGCAACTGAACAACAACAATAACCAATATGTGCTTCATTTACTGAGCTCTAGTCCTTAGTTCAAGGTCTCAACTGCAGCCTTCCATACTCATTCTATCACATCACTCATTATTATGAATTACAGTTTTTAACTGCTTCCTTCACCCTGTTGGAAATCTGGTTATTTTGCTTTGTAGTCCAATCACTCTACCAAGATTGGGCTGCTGCTGCTGCTGCTAAGTCGCTTCAGTCGTGTCTGACTCCATGCGACCCCATAGACGGCAGCCCACCAGGCTCCCCCGTCCCAGGGATTCTCCAGCCAAGAACATTGGAGTGGGTTGCCATTTCCTTCTCCAAAGCATGAGAGTGAAAAGTGAAAGTGAAGTCATGCAGTCGTGTCCAACTCTTTGCGACCCCACGGACTGCAGCCCACCAGGCTCCTCCGTCCATGGGATTTTCCAGGCAAGAGTACTGGAGTGGGGTGCCATTGCCTTCTCCGAAGATTGGGCTAATGTACCCCAATTACTTCTCATCACTTTTTGTCTCTCAGTGGCTCAGTTTTATCTTGAAAACCCCACTTTTGCTTCTGGATCAATTCTTAACAAATGGATCCACCAGAAATCACTTTCTGTCTACATGTTCCCAATGATAATGAATTACACTGCTTCTGCTGTGCCCTGGCTCATTTCAGGTTGTCCATCCCAATTCCAGGTATGACGTTTCTCTGAGCCCTACACTGTCTGCTCTGTCTCCTCATGCCTGTCTTAGTTGTGCTGGCTTTCCTCCTCTTTGTTATCTAGTACTGCTGATGACTCACCATAACTCTGCCACCTTCTTTTGCTTTAACATCAAGAGACACTCTAATATGTAATTTATATTTGCATTTTGGTTTGCACAGATAGTACAATTCAGTCTTTTCTTAATTTTCTTAATATTTTTAATTATTTTCCTTAAGAATATATATTAGAATAAGCTATCTAACCTTGAAATGTAATATAATCCAAACTCAAACTGAGAGTTGGACTATAAAGAAAGCTGAGTGCCGAAGAATTGATGCTTTTGAACTGTGGTGTTGGAGAAGACTTGCGACTACCTTAGACTGCAAGGAGATCCAACCAGTCCTTCCTAAAGGAAATCAGTCCTGAATATTCATTGGAAGGACTGATGCTGAAGCTGAAGCTCTAATACTTTGGCCACCTGATGCGAAGAACTGACTCTTTGGAAAAGATTTTGATGTTGGGAAAGATTGAAGGCCAAAGAGAAGGGGCAGCAGAAGATGAAATGGTTGGATGGCATCACCAATTCTATGGACATGAGTTTGAGTAAGCTCTGGGTGTTGGTGATGGATTGGGAAGCCTGGAGTGCTGCAGTTCGTGAGGTCACAAAGAGTCAGACACAACTGAGCAACTGAACTGAACTGAAAAGGTAATACTGTCTTTTACACAGCTAGATTCACAAACATACAACCTGGGCAGTCATACAGAGACCCATGATGAGAAGGATTCCATGCTTGGTTTAATGCTCTGCAGTAACCGTCTTGAAATTCTTAGTGCTTATATCTTTGAACTTGTGCTTTGAAGTGAATTTTAATAGAACAATGGAGCATGTACATTAATGAAGACATTACCTGCAACTGTGTATGTCCACTGTTCTGTTGCCCTATTCCCATAGAGTATTTGATGTCCCTGTTCCACTGGATCCATGATGTATGGAGATTCAAGGAGACTCAAGGTGAAGATAAGCTTGTTTTTTCTATAAGTACACAGAGGCCTTGACAACCAGAAAGGCTACATTTGGACTATTAAAACCAGAATTTGCCTCAAATAGAGAAAAGCAATGGCACATTAAGGAACATGAATGACATGTTCCTTCCATATACTCTCTAACATACTTGTATTGTTTCTCCATATTAGCCAATCACCTATGCTGAACATGATCACAGGGAAGGAAAGGGAAAGATAGGGTAACCCCACATTCCTGCTACTTTCATTCCTGCCTCACTTGTGGCTTTCCTGGTGGTTCAGGTAATAAAGAACCTGTCTATAATGCTGGAGACCCAGATTCAGTTCCTGGGTCAGGCAGATCTCCTGGAAAATGGAATGGCTACCCACTACAGTATTCTTGGACACAGAGAATCACATGGACAGAGGAGACTGGCAGGCTATAGTCCCTGGAGTCACAAAGAATCAGACACAACTAAACGACTAATACTTCCTCACTTAGCAATAAGCTGAAAGTAGAGATTTTTAGTAAAATATGCATATACAAAAGAGTGAAATGAAAACAGTTCAGTTAGTTTTGTGCAAAATTTCCACTATTCTGATAAGAAAAAAATACATAAGTATGTGCAAGTTATGAAATGCAAATTGTGTAATTTCAGTAAGTCTATATATGATTTCAGTATTCTAATATGTTAGGTTTTCTAGGTGGTGCCAGTGGTAAAGAATTCATGTGCTAATGCAGGAGACACAAGAGATGCTGGTTCAATCCTTGGGTCAGGAAGATGCCCTGGAGTTGGAAATGGCAACCCACTCAAGTATCCTTGTCTAGAAAATTTCATGGACAGAGGAACCTGGTGAGCTACATACAATCCATGGGGTTGCAAAGAGTCAGACATGACTGAGCACACACTTGGTTTTGTTGTTTAAATGGAACTTAAACACGGAATTACAAGCAGTCCCACTACTGGGCATATACCCTGAGAAAACCATAATTCAAAAAGACACATGTGCACCAATGTTCATTGCAGTACTATTTAAAATAGCTATGACATAGAAGTAGCCTAAATGTCTATCAACAGATGAAAAGAAAAAGCAGATGTGGTACACATACACAACATAATATTACTCTGTCATAAAAAGGAACAAAACTGGGTTATTTATATATTGGTGTGGATGAACATAGAGTCTGTCATACAGAGTGAAGTCATAAAGAGAAAAGCAAATATCATTTATTAATGCATATATATGCAATCTAGAAAAATGGTACTGATGAATCTATATGCAGGGCATGAAATAGAGACACAGAGCCTAGCAGGCTACAGTCCATAAGGTCGCAAAGAGTCAGATATGACTGAGTGAGTGAGCACAAGGCAAGAATAGACACACAAATGTAGAGAATGGACTTGTAGACACAATGAGGGAAAGAAAGAATGGGGCAGATTGAGAGAGTAGCATTGACATATATACACTACCATGTGTGAAATAGGTAGCTAGTGGGAAGCTGTTATATAGCTCAGAGAGCTCAGTTTGGTGCTCTGTGATGGTCAAGATGCAGGGGAAAGGGAGGATTGAGATGGAAGATCAAGAAGGGGAGACATATGTATACTTATAGCTGATCCACATTGTTGTACAACAGAAACAAACACAACATTGAAATGCAATTAAAACAACAAATTAAAATAAATAAATAAATAAAAATGGAATTACAGGGGAATGCCCTGATGGTTCAGTGGTTAAGTTTCTGAGCTTTCCTTGAATGGGGCATAGATTCAATTTCTGATCTGGGAATTAAGATCCCACATGCTGTGCTGAATGGCCAAACATAAATTACTTAATTAAAAATCATTTAAAACAGAATTATATACTATAAAGTTAAAGGTAAAATCCATTCTAATAGTTGATTTTTTTCACTTAAAAATTAATAAAAGCACTAATACAGGTCAAGAAAGAGACTACAAGAAATGTAAAAGTTCCATATTTTAGTACCTTTAATGGCAAGATTTCCCTGCTTTTTTAATCAATGACTCTGTGCTTTCCTTGCACTAGATCTGATTGTATCACTAGCCGTGATCCCTAGTAACATATTTGAATGAATTACTCTGTAGCTGATCATCTTCTTGTCCTTTTATTGGTCACAATGTATTGATTACAAAAATAAGTTTACTACTGGGGATGTTCACAGTTGACAAAAATACACTTGTTGGTTTATATAATCTCTTTTATATTTATCTCTTTCTACCACCCCAGTAGAGTACTATATAAAATTTAGCCATGTTTCTCCTTGATCAATGAGGTGTCTTCCTATCCTAACATTTTCTGTAGAGTATCTGTCCCCACCACAGATTTAAGCACATTGAAGTTTCCATTCTTCTATTTTTCTTCATTTAGTATCTCATTCTTAGAGAAGAGATTGTTTACCCACTGTTAGTATCATTGTTGTTAGATACACAACATACTAATTCTCACTACCCTTCCTATACTCAGTGGGATAAAGTAAAAAATACCATATATATATTTTCCTGCGCTGTCTTTTCTCTAGCTATATGAATAGTATGACACATACCTCTAGGTTTAGAGTAAAAATTAGGTTATAGAATGGACTACTTATCTGGTAGTCTCTACTTTGTTTTTCTGATCCCAGAAAGGCCCACACAGTATAAGTCTCATCCTTGGAATACAACTTTTAAACTAAAATTAATTTTCTCCACTGTTCTCCATTTTAATTTTGGCATTTGACATGACAACTGCTAGATCTTTTGAAAGATTTTAAGATATATCTGCTGTCTGCAGATTATCTGTTTTTGCATTTATATTGGAATGACATTTGAAACATCTTTTTAAAACTAAGCTTAACATGTTGCACATTATGGATACATAAAATAAATTCAGAAGAAAGGAAAGAACTTTAATGGAAAGTAAAACTTTCTTGAAGCATTCTACATGATTTATTATCAAAGGCAAAATTATGAAATTTGTATATTTTTCAATTATATTAAATTAAAATTTAATCTAACAAATGTATAATAAATTTATACTAATACAAACTTAAATTATTTATATTTAATTTAAAATATATCTTTAAATTTTAGTGACCTCTAGAGTATCCAGTAGATAATGCAATTAAGCCCTAAGAGGCAGAGAGGTAAATTTCTATGTTTTTCAATTTAAAAAATAAAAAAGTTTACTATAGAGTAAAACAAAATAGTTTAACTGACATTTCCTCTGAATGTATGCACTATTTGTCAAGTAATTTAACAATAAAATTTTCCATTCCAGCATAAGAAGCAAAATAGTGTGGCAGAGTGTAAGGACAGATTCAAGATAAGCAGCCTGGCTAGGCTGTAATCCAGGCTCCACCACTTTCAAAGCAGTTGGAATTAAGCAAAATATTTAATACTCTGTACCTCAGTTTCCTTAGCAGAAAACAAGGATATTAGAACTAATCTCATCAGTATGTTAGAACAATTATGTAAGTTAACATTTTTCAACTTCTTAGAACAACTATAGGCATATAACAATTGCTATGTCTGTTTGTGTATATAACATTTAAGATCAACATGCTTTATGGTATCAATAGTATTTATTTTATCTAGACATACACTCATAAATAGAGGGCTAGCAATAACTCCCCAAACTGGTGAGCCTTTAAGAAAATGCTATTGATTAGATTGTTACTGGTGTTAAGATTTTATATTTGTGAACTTACTACACTGAAAAAAAAAAAAAAGTCATTTTCAGCTACTGTCTTAATAGAACAATGTAAATTACAACGTATGTGAATTACTAGGCTTCCCTGGCCTGGTAGTTCAGACAGTAAAGAATCTACCTTCCATATAGGAGACCCAGGTTGGATCCCAGAATGGGGAAGATTCCCTGGCAAAGGAAATCACAACGACTCCAGTATTCTTACCTGGAGAATTCCATGGACAGAGGAGCCTGGTGAGCTACAGCCAATGAGGTTGCAAAAAGTCGGACATGACTGAATGATTAAAACTATATGTGACCTATATATGCTTTGTTATACCACAGAAAATTAAATTCAAGTTTAAATCAATTACTTAAATATAGATAATTAAAGAATCAGAGTACCAAATAGTCCTGTAGGAAAGTTAACTAACTGATGAATTATATGGCTGACACATGTTACACACAATACTAAAATATAAACTAGTCCAATTCTGACTTGCTGCTAAATTTTTGTCTAATTATGGTAATTTATAAGTAATTTGAGATTTATCATAATTAAGCATTGATCCAGTTGAAATAATAATTATACCTTCATTTCAAGAGCAGAAAGCATCACCTTAAGATATTCATTTTATGGCTTTGAATACCTTAATTTTATCCACTGTCATATTAACAAGACTGAAGTAAGTCATCTTTTGTCATTTTCACATTAAAATCTGAAATTGAGTGGGGTTGAGAACACCAGGAAGCAAGCAAGGGTAGATGCAATCAAGCTGAATCTGGTCCTTGTTGGTCATTAAAGAAATCAAGGTAAATCAGAGTCCTCTGCATCCAACACTGAAGCTACAGCTCTGTCTAGCAGCTGTTGAAGAGAAGCTCATCAATTCTAGCAAGATCAATGGAATATTCTGAAGCTGATTACCAAAGTCACATAAAATCATATACTAACTGATTGCTTTGGCTTGGTTTTGCTTTCATTTTTATGCACAAGTTGACTGTAAATCTACAGTCTAAATGAATGAATTAGAATTATTTTAGAATGAATAACATAGTATATTACTAAGGAGTATTATTTAGATAAATTGAAAATATATAGCTTTAAATTTTAAGTAGAGAGATTTGATGGGGAATTAAATGGAATGTCTTCTACTACTAAAGTCCTAGGGTGTAGATTCTTACTGTGCATTTTGACCTCCAGTCACTGTGGACAATTTGTCAAACCTGACACACAATTTTATGCTTCTGTTCTTTTATTAAAGTTGTTCAGGAAAATCTTCTGTTCAAAATCCAAATCAAGCTTAACTCAATTGTGGCCTCTATTTGAAGACATGACTGATCCATTCCCAAAATGATTTTTTTTTTACAAGTTGTAATGACTTTTAAATGCTTTTCTATAAAATTTTATTTAAGAATTTCATTCATATCACAGAGGTAAAAATCTATTGTTCAGTCTTTAAAATTATAGAAGAAAATGTTTCCTAAACATAGTTGAAATTTTTCAATAGTTTTTTTTTAATCTAAGGTTTAATACTTGTTGAAGTTAAGATTTCATTTTTATTTTTTCTGCATAAGTTATGAATTGTCCTCATTTTCAGTTCAGTTCAGTCACTCAGTCATGTCAAACTCTTTGTGACCCCATGGACTACAGCACGCCAGACTTCCCTATCACCAATTCCTGGAGCTTGTTCAAACTCATGTCCATTGAGTCGGTGATGCCATCCAACCATCTCATCCTCTGTCATCCCCTTCTCCTCCTGCATTAATTCTTTCCCAGCATCAGGGTCTTTTCCAATGAGTCAGTTCTTCACATCAAGAGGCCAAAGTATTGGAGTTTCAGCTTCAGCATCAGTCTTTCCAATGAACACTCAGGACTGATCTCCTTTACAATGGACTGATTGGGTCTCCTTGCAGTCCTAGGGACTCTCAAGAGTCTTCTCCAACACCACAGTTCAAAAGCATCAGTTCATCTCTCAGCTTTCTTTAAGGTCCAACTCTCTTATATCCATACATGACTACTGGGAACACCATAGTTTTGACTAGATGGACCCTTGTCAGCCAAGTAATGTCTCTGCTTTTTAATATGCTGTCCAAGTTGGTCATAGCTTTTCATCCAAGGAGCAAGTACCTTTTAATTTCATGGCTACAGTCACCATCTTCAGTGATTTTGGACCCCAAGAAAATAAAGTCTGTCACTCTTTCCATTGTTTCTGTATCTATTTGCCATGAAGTGATGGGACCTGCCTACATGATCTTAGTTTTTTTAATGTTGAATTAGTCCTAATTTTACTATCTAAATATTTCATTTTACCCTTCCATTTAAAAGCCATCTTGACTATATACTAACGTACATCTGCTCATGTGTTTATTTTTTAATTTTCCATAAATTTTTAATGCTTTATTTGTCCATCATTTTTGCTATTACATTATTTACAGTACAATATTTTAAAAGCAAGTTTTGAGAGCTAGAAGGATAAATTCAAGTCTTTCTTTTTTTGTGGTTTTGTTTTCTTTTCCATAATTTGAGCTATACTTGCACAATGACTCTTCTATCTAAAAATGTAAGAAGTATCCAAGATTCCATTCAATTTCCAAAAAAAGAAACCACTTCAGTTTTGATTGGGATAGTAAATATTTTATAAATAATATGTAATATGATAGATATTTTTAAAATATAGAATTTTGCACGTATTAAACTGGTTTATGTTTCTATTAATTTAGGACTAGTTTCATTCTCTTCAATAGTATCTTGTCACTTTTTAAGAAAAAAGGGCTTATGCATTTCTTATTACTAGGCAGTCTATATTTTTTTCCTCAATTGTTTTGGGATGTCATCTGTTACATTTTTAATTGGTTACTCTTTTTTGTATAGGGACATTATTGTTTTTCTTCTTTTGAAATTGCTTCTGGCCACTTTTCTGGAATATCTTAAACCACATTTTTTTTTTTTTTGGTTATTTGATTTTATTAATTTCTGCAGAAACAAGTACATCATCTGAAAATACTATTTGGCCCTACCTCTCCAAAATTTATACTTCACATTTCTTTTTCTTAACATATCTGCTAGGACTGCCACTATCATTCTGAGTATTAGTGAAAACAAATAGTATCTTTTGCTTATTTATGACTTTAATTAGAATGATTCTACTATCTGATAAATGCAATGTATAGTGTAAATTTCTCCTATAAAATATTTCTCAAAATTGTGAAAGTTTATTTGTAAATAAGTTGTTTCCTTCTCCCCCACCCCTCTTTTTTTTCCATTCTATGGGTGTGAAATAGTATGTCAGTGTAGTTTAATTTACATTTTCTTGATGACTAATGAGGGCTTCCCTCATAGCTTAGTTAGTAAAGAATCTACCTGCAGTGCAGGAAATCCAGGTTCGATTCTGGGGTCAGGAAGATCCCCTGGAGAAGGAAATGGCAACCCTCTCCAGTATTCTTGCCTGGAGAATCCCATGGACAGGCTCTCTTGCCTGGAGAGCCTGGCAGACTATACAGTCCATGGGGTCACAAGACTAATGATATTGAACACTTTTTCATGTTCAAATATTGGCCATTATTATATCCCCTTATTTGAGATATAATTGATAGAGCATTATATTATTTTCAGGTCATTATGTAATGATACAATGCACGTTTATGTGTACTTTGATCACCAAGATAAGTCTAGTTAACATTCATCACCACATATGGTTTCATTTTTTTCCTTGTGATGACAACTTTTTTTTTTTTTTGGTGATGACAACTTTTAAGATCTACTCTCTTAACAGCTTTCAAATATACAATAGTGAGTGAAGTACAGTGAAAGTCATTCAGTTGTGTCTGACTCTTTGCGACCCTATACAGTCCATGGAATTCTCTAGGCCAGAATACTGGAGTGGGTAGCCTTTCCCTTCTCCAGGGGATCTCCCCAACCCAAGGACTGAACCCAGGTCTCCCACATTGCAGGCAGATTCTTTACCAGCTGAGCTACAAGGGAAGCCAAGAATACTGGAGTGGGTAACCTACCCCTGCTCCAGTGGATCTTCCAGACTCAGGAATCGAACCAGGGTCTCCTGCATTGGAGGCAGATTCTTTACCAAATGAGCTATGGGAAGCCCTCAAATACAAAATATAGTACTACTATTAGAGTTACCAGGTTATATGTTACATCCCCAGGACTTATTTATTTTATAACTGAAAGGTAGTACCTTTTGAATACCTTCACCGATTTCACTGATTTGCCACCTCTACCTCTGGCCACCACCAATCTGTTAATCGGTATTTATGAGCTTGATGACTTTGTTTTGTTTGTTTTTGTTGTTGTTAGAGTCAACATATAAAATGATAAAATAATATGAAATAATATGTTTATCCTTCTCTGCCTGGTATTTCACTTAGCATAATGCCCTCAAGTCTTATCCATGTTGTTGCAAATAACAGGATTTTCTTCTTTCTTACAGGTGAATAATGTTTCAATATATATACTACATTTTCATTATACATTCATCCATTAATGTACACTTATGTTTCCATGTCTTGGCTGTTGTAAGTTCAGTTCAGTTAAATCTCACAGTCGTGTCTGACTCTTTGCAACCCCATGAACTGCAGCACACCACGCCTCCCTGTGCATCACCAACTCCCGGAGTTCACTCGAACTCATGTCATTGAGTCGGGATGCCATCGAGCCATCTCATCCTCTGTCGTCCCCTTCTCCTCCTGCCCCCAATCCCTCCCCGCATCAGAGTCTTTTCCAGTGAGTCAACTCTTCGCATGAGGTGGCCAAAGTATTGGAGTTTCAGCTTCAGCATCAGTCCTTCCAAAGAACACACAGGATTGATCTCATTTAGGATGGACTGGTTGGATCTCCTTGCAGTCCAGGGGACTCTCAAGAGTCTTCTCCACCACCACAGTTCAAAAGCATCAATTCTTCGGCACTCAGCTTTCTTCACAGTCCACCTCTCACATCAATACATCACCACTGGGAAAACCATAGCCTTGACTAGACGGACCTTTGTTGGCAAAGTAATGTCTCTGCTTTTCAATATGCTATCTAGGTTGGTCATAGCTTTCCTTCCAAGGAGTAAGCATCTTTTAATTTCATGGCTTCAATCACCATCTGCAGTGATTTTGGAGCCCAAAAAAATAAAGTCTGACACTGTTTCCACTGTTTCCCCATCTATTTGCCATGAAGTGATGGGACCGGATGCCATGATCTTAGTTTTCTGAATGTTGAGCTTTAAGCCAACTTTTTCACTCTCCTCTTTCACTTTCATCAAGAGGCTTTTGAGTTCCTCTTCACTTTCTGCCATAAGGGTGGTGTGATCTGCATATCTGAGGTTATTGATATTTCTCCTGGCAATTTTGATTCCAGCTTGTGTTTCTTCCAGCCCAGTGTTTCTCATGATGTACTCTGCATATAAGTTAAATAAGCAGGGTGTTGTAAATTACACTGCAATAAATGTGGAGATTGCATATATCTTTTTGAGCTAGTCTTATTGCTTCCCTTATGGAGACCCAGAGGCAGAATTACTGGATCATATGGTAGTTCTATTTTTAATTTTTTGAGAAACCTCCACATTGTTTTTCAAAATGACTGTAGCAATGTACATTTCCACCAACAGTACACTGAGGTCCCTTTTTTACCTCATGCTTACCAGAATTCATTATCCTTTTTTCTTTTTTATAATAGTAATCCTGTCATGTGTAAATATCTCATATCTTAGTTTTAATTTGCATTTCCCTGATGATTAGTGATATCGAGCACTATTTCAAGTACCTTTTGATAATCTGAATATCTTCTTTGGAAAAAATTCTAATCAATTTCTCATTTTTTAATTGGATTATTTGTTTGTTTTGCAATTGAGTTTGAAGAGTTCTTTATAAATGTTGGATATTAACCTCTTATCTGATAATATTTGCAAATATTTTTTTTCTATTTTCATATGTTGTCTTTTCATTTTGCTTAGGCAAATGCTGCACTGATTTTGCTGCCTCTGTGAGTATGTTAAAAAGGAAACTCCAGGTCTGTACTGGGACTATATACAAAATGGTACTCCAGATAACTACTCAGGGGAAATTTTATGGGTCCTGAATTGTGGAATACATGGTATCGCTGATGCTATGTAATGACACAAGCCATCAGCAAGCAAGAGAAGAAAGAATATTTAAAAAAAGGTAAATTTCTCATAATACAATACCAAAAAAGAAAATACTCTTTTCACATCTAAAATTCCTCTTTAAAAAATATAATTTTACTACTTTATTTTTAAGGGTACTTATAGAAGCATGAAGTGTCCAAAAATATCTTACATGCACTAAAGTGATGATACACAAAGGATATTCACAATACAGTCCTCGAAGATCATGGTTTTACCCAACTGATTTCCCCTACTTCCTCCTCCTTCACCATAGCAAAACTGTCACCATAATTTACCTCTTTATCCTCATTTTTGAATAGCTGGATCTTCCACTGTCTTTGGATTTGGCCTTGTGATTTCTTTGGGCAACAGGACTTTAGCAAAAAAACATAAGCAGAAATTCTAAAGTTTTCATGCATTGGGACTTTCCCTGTCTTGAATTTGTTCAAAACTAGCCACCATGTGAAATACAGCCACACCAGAAAGCTCACTGAGGAGACTCATTCAAGAAACTTTATCTGCATCTGAACTTGATTTAGATGGATGACATTAGGAAATTCAACTTTGGGAAGAGGTTGGTATATTTTCTCCATGAAAGATTTAAATTAATGCAGCCAGAGAATGATAGGAAAAAAACTGTTTGCAGAATGGTCATCAAATTTCCGTTTTTTGCATCTATGCCCTTGAGCATTTCTTCCCACATATTCTAAAGCTTATCATGAAACTTGCTTTGGCCAACAGGATCATATCAATGCAACACAGCTAGAAACCGAAAGAGTGCTTGCTCACAGGGCTCATCCTCTCTTACACTTTTGAAATGCAACTATCATGTGAAGTAACTGAAGGCAACCATGACACATGAGTGAGGTCATCCAAGACCAACAAGGCACTAGCTGACCAAGCAGATAAATTCAGCTACACGAATGAACTAGGCAAGTCCAACAGAGGAATAACCAAGCTAAGCTCAGAACAAGTTCCTTAACCAAAGAATTATGAGCTATTAAACCATTGTTTTAGGCCACTAAAATGTTTGTATACTTATCAAAAACTATCATTGTAACCAAAACTCTATATATCACCTTGGCTAGTCCATAGTATGACCCTGACAACAATTCCAATAAGAAGACAGCTCTCTGTCTTTTTTAGAAAAAAAAAATGTACATAGTTTTTATTTTTCAGACTTTTAAATTTCTTATAAAATATTTTAACAATAAATACTTTATAGACAAGGGAAATAAAAATTTCTAATATTACTTTTTACTGACATTAATTATTAAGATTTGTATTTTATTTTCAATTGATGTTAACTGAAAATACTTCATATAGAAAATGTATGACCAATTATAATAAAGTCAATGAATAAACAGAATTTTTAAAAAATAGGATGTGGCGCTATTTCTCCAACAGCTGATAAGCAACCACTGCAAGTTTCTGCACATCTATTGGATTTTCCAAGAAAACAATTTACCATAGCAACTCCAGAATCATATGCTATCCTTTTAGACTATTACTACTGCTGCTGCTGCTGCTAAGTCACTTCAGTCATGTCCGACTCTGTGTGACCTATTTCTTCAAGTGTGAATTAATGTATAAATATATCAATTCATGATTAAACACATTGATTTGTGAAAAATTAGGGTGTAACACTTGTAACCCTGCTGCTTTTTAAAATAAATACAATATCCTGATTGAAATATACTTAATCATTTCAACTGAAGAAAAAGTATCTAGAGAGCCAGGTATGCAATGAATTTCAGAGCTCTAATATTATACAAAAACTCTACTGATCCTACTATTTCCATGTCATAGACTGAAAGAAGCTCTGGGAGGAAAGAAATATCAAATAGGAATCCTTAAAAAATACATTGGAACTCTGGACCTTAATTCCCACTTAACAACCATTACTTAATGGAAAAGAAGAGGCAACAGCAAGTATAAATGCAGAGGAAAAACAAACCTAGTACTGTAAGGAATACGTTGTTCTGTTGCACTTCACTTTATTGTACTTTGTAGATATTCCATTTTTTTATAAATTGAAGATCTGTAGCAACCTTGTGTCGAACGTCTATCAGCACATTTTTTCCAAAAGCATTTGCTCACTTTGTTTCTCTGTATCACTTTTTCATAAATCCTCCAATATTTCAAACTTTTTCATTACTTTTATATTTGGTATGGTGTTCTCTGATAAATAAATTTTTGATGTTACTACTGCAAAATATTATGACCTCCTGAAAGTTCAGATATGATTAGCATTTTCTAGCAAGAAAGAGTTTTATTTAAAAAGGTATGGACATTATTTTTTAGACATAAATTCTACTCCACATTTAACAGACACCAGTATACTACAGGAGCCAGGACTGGGGGGAGATACCCCACGTCCAAGGTCATGAGCAGGGGCTGTGAGAAGATACTTCACATCCAAGGTCAGAGAAATCACAGTAAGTTGGTAGGTGCTAAGAGAGGGCATCAGAGGGTAGACAGACAGAAATCACAATAACAGAAAACTAACCAATCTAATCATATGGAACACAGCCATGTCTAACTCAATGAAACTATGAGCCATGCTGTGTAGGGCCACCCAAGACAGACGGGTCATGGTGGAGAGTTCTGACAAAATGTGGTCCACTGGAGAAGGGAATGGCAAACCACTTCACTATTCTTGCCACGAAAACCCCATAAACAGTATGAAAAGGCAAAAAGATAGGACACTGAAAGATGAACTCCCCAGGTCAGTTGGTGACCAACATGCTACTGGAAATCAGTGGAGAAATAACTCCAGAAAGAATGAAGAGATGGAGTCAAAGCAAAAACATACCCAGTTGTGGATGTGACTGGTGATGGAAGCAGAGTTTCATGCTGTAAAGATCAATATTGCATAGAAACCTGAAATGCTAGGCCTATGAATCAAGGCAAATGGGAAGTGGTCAAACAAGAGATGGCAAGAGTAAACGTCAGTATTTTAGGAATTGGCAAACTAAAATGGACTGGAATGGTGGAATTTAGCTCAAACGACCATCATATCCACTACTGTGGGTAAGAATCCCTTAGAAGAAATGGGGTAGCCATCATAGTCAATTGAAGAGTCCAAAAAGTAATACTTGAATGTAATCACAAAAACAACAAAATGATCTCTGTTTGTTTTCAAGGCAAACCATTCAATATCATGGTAATCCAAGTCTATGCCCTGACCAGTAATGCTGAAGAAGCTGAAGTTGAAAGGTTCTATGAAGACCTACAAAACCTTTTAGAAATAACACCTGAAAAAGACATCCTTTTGATTATAGGGGACTAGAACACAAAAGTAGGAAGTCAAGAAACACCTGGAGTAACAGGCAAATTTGGCCTTGGAGTATAGAATTAAGCAGAGCAAAGGCTAATAGAGTTTTGCAAAGAGAATGCACTGATCATAGAAAACACCCTCTTCCAACAAAACAAGAGAAGATTCTACACAAGGACATCACCAGATGGTCAACACCAAAATCAGAATGATTATATTCCTTGAGGTCAGGGGCCGCAGCCGAGAGGAGCTACCCCACGCCTGAGGTCAGAGGTGGAGGCCTAAAGGAGCAAACCCATGTCCAAGGAGCAGCGGCAGCAGGGGCGCAGGAGGGCCGAGAAGAGCTACTCCACATTCAAGGTCAGGAGGGCAACCTTGTCCAAGGTAAGGAGCAGCAGCTGCATTTTGTTGGAGCAACCGTGAAGAGATATCCAACGTCCAAGGTAAGAGATACCCAACGTCCAAGATAAGAGAAACCCAAGTGAGACGGTAGGTGTTTCGAGAGGGCGTCAGAGGGCAGACATACTGAAATAATAATTACAAAAACTAGCCAATATGATCACACAGACCACAGCCTTGTCTAACTCAATGAAATTAAGTCATGCCGTGTGGGGCCACCCAAGACGGGGATCATGGTGGAGATGGCTGACAGAATGTGGTCCACTGGAGAAGGGAATGGCAAGCCACTTCAGTATTCTTGCCTTGAGAACCCTATGAACAGTATGAAAAGGCAAAATTATAGGATACTGAAAGAGGAACTCCCCAGGTCAGTAGATGTGCAATATGCTACAGGAGATCAGTGGAGAAATAACTCCAGAAAGAATGAAGGGAAGGAACTAAAGCAAAAACAATACCTAGCTGTGGATGTGACTGATGATTGAAGCAAGGTCTGATAGCTGTAACTTTCAGGAGGTCATAATATTTTGCAGTAGTAACATCAAAAATTTATTTATCAGAGAACACCATACCAAATATAAAAGTAATGAAAAAGTTTGAAATATTGGAGGATTTATGAAAAAGTGATACAGAGAAACAAAGTGAGCAAATGCTTTTGGAAAAAATGTGCTGATAGACGTTCGACACAAGGTTGCTACAGATCTTCAATTTATAAAAAAATGGAATATCTACAAAGTACAATAAAGTGAAGTGCAACAGAACAACGTATTCCTTACAGTACTAGGTTTGTTTTTCCTCTGCATTTATACTTGCTGTTGCCTCTTCTTTTCCATTAAGTAATGGTTGTTAAGTGGGAATTAAGGTCCAGAGTTCCAATGTATTTTTTAAGGATTCCTATTTGATATTTCTTTCCTCCCAGAGCTTCTTTCAGTCTATGACATGGAAATAGTAGGATCAGTAGAGTTTTTGTATAATATTAGAGCTCTGAAATTCATTGCATACCTGGCTCTCTAGATACTTTTTCTTCAGTTGAAATGATTAAGTATATTTCAATCAGGATATTGTATTTATTTTAAAAAGCAGCAGGGTTACAAGTGTTACACCCTAATTTTTCACAAATCAATGTGTTTAATCATGAATTGATATATTTATACATTAATTCACACTTGAAGAAATAGGTCACACAGAGTCGGACATGACTGAAGTGACTTAGCAGCAGCAGCAGCAGTAGTAATAGTCTAAAAGGATAGCATATGATTCTGGAGTTGCTATGGTAAATTGTTTTCTTGGAAAATCCAATAGATGTGCAGAAACTTGCAGTGGTTGCTTATCAGCTGTTGGAGAAATAGCGCCACATCCTATTTTTTAAAAATTCTGTTTATTCATTGACTTTATTATAATTGGTCATACATTTTCTATATGAAGTATTTTCAGTTAGAGAGTTCCAGAAAAACATCTATTTCTGCTTTATTGACTATGCCAAAGCCTTTGATTGTGTGGGCCACAACAAACTGTGGAAAATTCTTCAAGAGATGGGAATACCAGACAACCTGATATGCCTCTGAGTAATCTGTATGCAGTTCAGGAAGCAATAGTTAGAACTGGACATGGAACAACAGACTAGTTCCAAATATAAGAGGAGTACATCAAGGCTGTACATTTTCACCCTGCTTATTTAAGTTGTATGCATAGTACATTATAAGAAACGCTGGGCTGGATGAAGAATAAGCTGGAATCTAGACTACTGGGAGAAATGTCAATAACCTCAGATATACAGATGACACCATCCTTATGGCAAAAACTGAAGAAAAACTGAAGAGCCTCATGATGAAAGTGAAAGAGGAGAGTGAAAAATTTGGCCTAAAGTTCAACATTCAGAAAAGTAAGATCATGGCATCCAGTCCCATCACTTCATGGCAAATAGATGGGGAAATAGTGGCTGACTTTATTTTGGGGGGCTCCAAATTCACTGCAGATGGGGCCTGTAGCCATGAAATTGAAAGGTGCTTAATCCTTGGAAGGAAAGTTATGACCAGCCTAGGCAGCATATTAAAAAACAGAGACATTACTTTGTCAACAAAGGTCCATCTAGTCAAGGCTCTGGTTTTTCCTGTAGTCATCTCTGGATGTGAGAGTTGGAGTATGAAGAAAGATAGTACTGAAGAATTTATTCTTTTGAACTGTGGTGTTGGAGAAGACTCTTTAGAGTCCCTTGGATTGCAAGGAAATCCAACCAGTCCATCCTAAAGGAGCTCAATCCTGAGTGTTCGTTGCAAGGACTGATATTGAAGCTGAAACTCCAGTACTTTGGCCCCCTGATGTGAAGAACTGCCTCATTTGAAAAGACCCTGATTCTGGGAAAGATTGAAGGCAGGAGGAGAAGGAGATGATGGAGGATGAGATGGTTGGATGGCATTTATGACTCAATGGACATGAGTTTGAGTAATCTCCCAGAGTTAGTGATGGTCAGGGAGGCCTGGCGTGCTGCAGTCCATGGGGTCGAAAAGAGTTGGACATGGCTGAGTGATTGAACTGAACTCAACTACTGGGTATAGTACAAACATAACTTGGAAATCAAAATATTCATGTGACTCACTTCAGTGCATCATTTGTTTATTGCAGTCGTCTTGAACCAAACATATATTTTTTTCCTCATTCTGACTCAATACCTAGTAATTTTCCACCCCAACCTCTTTCCCTTCACCTTTCCTCTTACTCTTCTCCTTCCTTAGGTTTTATAAAACTGCCAGAGCCTTTTATTGAGGTTCCCTCAACAGTGAGATGACCCATGCCCCCATGCCTACTCTGATCAACATGACATTTGACCTGTATATCACTCCATAGAGAGAAAGGGAACAGAGAGAGCCCATGTTTTTCCTGTCTTTGCTTCTTGACTGTAACACTGCAGTGATTAAAAGCTTAACTCATTCACCCTTTAACTAGCTACTCAGACATCTGACAGCTCTCTGGATCCCACATCCCCCATACTTCAGATTCAGCCACACTATACTTGCACCAATCTTCATATTTATTCTTTCTTACTCAGTGATTTTGAATTATTTTTGTTTAGAATATTTCCTTTCTCCCTGTTACTGAATAACAGAAAAAAAAAAAAAACTGATAGTACTAGAGAACAACATAAACATAAATTCTTCCCCAGAGGCCTTCTGATCTCATTGACATGAGGCCACTTTTATGTTCCCCCATCTTAAAAGAGCTTCACCACCACTTTATGCATATCAGGTGACACTGCAATTTCTATATGTATACATATTTCTACTTTCAGTAATAATTGAGCACTTAGAAGTCAAGGGTGGAATCACATTTTTGTCTACATCCCTAATTCCTAACTCAGAACTTAGTACAAAAAATGTACTTAATAAAAACCCTAGATTCCTAATGAAGTGTCCTAGGTTTCATCATAAAGGTGAATTAAAGGTTGTGTTTGGTAATGTGTTGAACAGACAGATGACAGGACTAGAACAGAACATGATTTTGATCACTTAAAACAATGTGTGAAGCATAGCTGAACTTGAATTTATTTTTGCTCAAAGATTGTTATGGAAAATTATAGTTTTAACATTCCCATAAATTGGTGTAATTGAAAAGCCCCAATAAGAAACCCTTCCCTTTACTCTAAAGAATTTCTATAATTCATGTGGTACTCAGTGGAAAATGAGCTGAGGGTTGAGTTTTACACATTAATGTTATGAATATTGTTGAAATAAAGCATGGGATTCATAAAGCATAGTCTTTGTCTAAAACTACTGTGCTCTTCATATTCTGTGGGTAAAATTATTAAAATTATAACTTTTATTCTCAAAAAATTACTAGAAAGTAATTTTGATAAATTTTGGTTTTATGCAAAACCTAGCATTGTGTTAAAATATAGTCAACTCTACCTTTTATTTTTAAATGAAAAAAAAAAAACATATGGACAGGGATTCGCTTCTTTTTTTTTCTTTAAATTTCTCCACAAATAAAGCATTGTCACTTTTCCTTTATGTCAAATCCAATCCATTTGGTTCTTGATCAGAAACCTCACAATTTATTTTTTTCATTTTAAGATTTTCATGTATTCTAATTTTTTTAGCTTTACTTTTTTCCTCTCTGCATATCTCTATTTTGTTCTATTTATTCTACTTTTCTTTTCCTTTATTGTGTTCAGTATCTAGATAATAAGTCAATTTTTGGAAAATCACATATGCTCATAAAAGATGATATTTTTATATAAAGATGCTTATGTTATTAGAATGCCTATTTTTAGGCAGCTTGATAATAAGTTTCCTGTTACAATCTAGAAGAGTTTTAAAGCTTTATCATATGGGAAAATTTATTCTCTTTCACATTTGCCATTTCTGGGTTTTGCATGTGATTATAGCATTAGTTCTTTCACTCAGCTAATATTTACTGATCACAAAGTGTAAAGGTGGGAGTGTTGTTTAAAAAAATAAATACTGTTCTCAAAAGTTTCAAGTTTAGGAAGTTAAAATCCATGTATGCAAATATTTACTTCAGTCATGAATGAGCACAACACTAAAAAGAAGGACCTTAGCACCCAAGTCCTCCTGACCCCTGGAGGATCACTTGAAGGTTGTCAGTCAACAAAATTAGTCACCTGCCACATGCAGACCCCAGAAGAGGTGACAATGTATCCAGGGGTAAACAAAGCAAACATGGTTCTTATAGCTAGAGAGGAAAGATGGAGCAGGGGGGATATGGGATAAAGAGGAAGGAAATCAAGACAAAGGGAAGAGGCTGAGAGTTGAGAAGGCATGAGAAAGCATGATAAACATGGAAACAGAGAGGTCTGGTTTTTGTCTCAGTCTGTTTTGTCTTTTCTTTTGGGGTTGTGAGGCTCTTGGAGTATGACATGAATACTGTAGATGCAGGGTTAAAAAATTAGAGAAACATTCAATAGACTCTTCTTAAAGGAGTTTCCATAGAATGAAGGGAATAACCTTTTTTTTTTCTTACAGGCAGTCTGTAATTTGGACTGTTGTGCAAACTCGATGAGCAGAGAGAGAAATTATCATAGGCCAAGATGAGATAATTGATGTGTTTTATGAACACATCTCACAGCCCCTGTGTTCCCCTGGACCAACCAATCTCAGCAGCAATAAGACAGTCAAAAATTACAAGAAAAATTTAAATAAGAGTTAAACAATTAGTCTGTTTTTTTTTTTTTTGCCATAATGTGTAAAACTGCTTTTTTTTTTTTTTTTCAAATTTATTTGAAATATATTGCCTTAGAGTGTGTCAGCTCAGCTCAGTATTTACCTACCTGACAGTTCATTCTTTATTCAGCAAATGATTTTTTAAGCTCTTATTGTATGGTAGTCTTTGCTTTCCATGCAAAGACTCCAGCTATGGATAAAGCAAGCTTCATCTATAAGGAAGCAAAATATGTAGTGTATTGGGTATTGATGTTTTCTACAGAAAAAAAAAAAAGGGCAGAAAGAGAGAGGAAAATTGCAGTCATGAAGATATAACACTTTAGGCAGAGATGGAGAGGAAAGACATTCCTGAGGACATACTTTAAAACCTGAAGGAAAAGAGAAAATGAAATATATGGAAAAAGCGAAATATGGGGAGAAGTGCATTCCAGACAGATGAAAAAACAAGGAACAATTCCCTGAATCAGGAGAGTAGTCCTGGCAAACACAAAGGAACAGTAATGAAGCCAGCCAGGGGGAGGAGAATAGCAAGAGAGGAATAATTTAGAGCAAAGGGGATACATTTTTACTTAAGTGATATGCAAACTGTAGAGTTTTGAGTGAGAATGGCATCATCTTGCCTTCATAGGATTTCTTTGGCAAGGGTGTTGCATGCACATTTAAAAAGTGACCTGGATGGAAGGAGGGAGAAATAAGAAGTTATTACATATACAAATGCAAGCAAAAATGATAATGACTTAGACTAAGGTTACAGCTATCCAGGGGTTCAGAAAGGGCTACTTTCATTACTTTACAACTTAAATAATAAAAGAAGTTTAAAAGTCCAATTAAGTTACTGTGTTGATGAAGGTCAGGGAAATAATCATGAGTCATATATCTTTCTATGACAAGGGTCTAAAAATATGTTCTCTACTTCCTCATTTAGAAATTATGTAGAAGGAGTTAGGCTACAGTTGGCAACATGAGAGAAGCTATTCTCCCCTCCTTGTTTAAGTAACTACCACATTCTACCACATTAAAAATAAAAAAAAAAAAAAAGAGAGAGAAGAGGAGTCATGAAAAGATCAGCCTGACTTCCGAAGTTATAAGAAATGAAGGCATTCAGAACTACAGAAATATATGCTACAAGTTTAAAGTCTGTGCAGTGAAAAAGAAAAAGTAAGGACTCTGAAGTCAGACAGTCTGGACTCCATGACTGACTAGTTACATGACCTGAGAAAGTCACATAACATCTCCTTTAAAATGAGTGTAAGCATGTCTCACCACATAGGGTTGAAAGTGAAAGTGAAGTCGCTCAGTCATGTCCAGCTCTTTGCGACCCAATAGAATGTAGCCTACCAGGTTCCTCTGTACATGGGATTTTCCAGGCAAGAGTACTGGAGTGGGTTGCCATTTCCTTCTCCAGGGGATCTTCCGAACCCAGGGATCGAACTCTGGTCTCCTGCTTTGCAAGCAGATGCCTTACCACCTGAGCCACCAGGGAAGCAGTTAGTTGTGCTTATTAAACAAGTTAACGTGCAACTATTCGAACAACATCTGGGACATGGAAACAGCTAGAAATTTATCTTTCCTGAGGCTAAGGAGAAAAGCTTCACTGTTCAATTCATTATTTTCTTCTAGAAATCAGCCTACTTTAAACCTCAGGAGAACACTATCCCTGAAGCACAGGCTGATGGAACAAAAGAGGAATTTAGGATTCAGTTTAGTTCAGTTCAGTCGTTCAGTCGTGTCTGACTCTTTGCGACCCCATGAATCGCAGCACACCAGGCCTCCCTGTCCATCACTAACTCCCGGAGTTTACTCAAACTCACCTGCATTGAGTCGGTGATGCCATCCAGCCATCTCATCCTCTGTCGTCCCCTTCTCCTCGTGCCCCCAATCCCTCCCAGCATCAGAGTCTTTTCCAATGAGTGAACTCTTCACATGAGGTGGCCAAAGTATTAGAGTTTCAGCTTTAGTATCAGTCCTTCCAATGAACACCCAGGACTGATTTCCTTTAGGATGGACTGGTTGGATCTCCTTGCAGTCCAAGGGACTCAAGAGTTTTCTCCAGCACCACAGTTCAAAAGCATCAATTCTTCGGCACTCAGCTTTCTTCACAGTCCAACTCTCACATCCATACATCACCACTGGAAAAACTATAGCCTTGACTAGACGGACCCTTGTTGGCAAAGTAATGTCTCTGCTTTTAAATTTAGAATTACAGGTCAAATATTCCTTGAACTTAGAGATCGCACTGGAACAAACTACAGCACAGAGTTGTATTAAAATTTTCAGCAAAATATGGAATTGTGAGTATTAATAAAGAAAAGCATTTTAGATCAGTATTTTACACATAATAAGCACAATATTGTAACTATCTGTTAAATGATTTATATTATTAAATTCATATATTTTATTTTATATGTGCCTGTTAGACGTTGATTTGATATTAAAAAATTCTTTTTAGTTTCTTTTAAATTCTCAAAAAATGATCTACTATAGTTGTAGCTTTTCCCTACTTGTTAAGGATGTGATTTTATTACATGCACAAGATTACTAATTAAATACAGTCCCAAAAAGCATGAGTGCCACGTGTGTACAGTTTTAGGACACTTGCAGACATCTCATTTAATCTTTCCAGCGTCCTTTTAGATAGGCACGATCCCATGTTTATAAACAAAGTGAGGGTTGGCAGAGTAAAGCATCTTGCCCTGGCTTCTGCTGCTGATGTACAGTGTAGACAGGACTCAGATGCCTGTTTTCCTGACACTGCTCCTAGATGTTAACTACCCTGAGTCGTGTCCCAAGCAACGCAGGGCTCTGAGCCGCTCAGCCTTGCTTCTATTTCCAAGTGGCCTCACATCCAGAATGGCGGAATTCACTCTGGTGACATTCACCTCTGTATGAGAGTGTTCTTTTCCTTTTTGCCTTTTGCTTAAGAAAAGGAAACTGCTAGAGGAATGTCTGAGCCCTTGATCCTCCATAACTGCTTACTTATAAGTAAAATGAGGGCTTTCCTGGTGGCTCAGCTAGTAAAGATTCTGCCTGTAATACTGGAAACCGGGGTTCGATTCCTGGGTTGGAAAGATCCCCTGGAGAACGGAACGGCTACCCACTCCAGTATTCTGGCCTGGAGAATTCCATGGACTGTATAGTCCAAGGGGTCGCAAAGAGTCGGACAAAACTGAGCAACTTTCACTTTCAAAAAGCATGGTCAAAGTAGGGCTGGATTTAAAATGGAATGATTTTTTTAATGTGCTTATTGATTCTGATAGAAAAGTGGAATTTTATTGTTAGAGAATTCGAAAATAAAATCTTTTATTAGGTGTCATCCATTTGATTCATGCTAATTTATCTTTAGCTCTATAATGACAATGAGTTTAGAACTAAAGTGGGAAAATATTTCTTTAAATTATGTGTAATATTATTCAAAGTGCCATTTTCCACAAACAGAATGTTTATAGTTTTATCTGAATTTCTATTTAAATATTTTTCCCTTTCTCTGAGCAACATGCCAGGTTACCTTTTAGAAGAATGTTTTAATGTTAGGTTGTTAGAAGACTGTATATATACATACACAAGACAATAGATTTTCACAGCTATTGCCATTTAGAATAATTTATTTAAATTGATTTGTCCTACCCTAGTCATACTCCTCTGTCAAAACCAAATTATAGGATATTTATATTTCCACAGTTTAAATTTTGCAAATTTATATTTATAATCAGAGATTCTGGCTCTATTTATATTTTCACATATTTTCTTCTGCACTGAAAACACAGAAGCATGTCTAAGTTAACAAATTACATCATTCACACCAGAACTACATGTAAAACTCTGATTCATTAATTGCTTTTTTTTAACCTCTAATTAAATTTTATATAAAGTTGACCCTTGAACAATATGAGATTTAACTGTACAAGTCCATTTATACATTGATTTTCTTCAATACATACATGCTACAGTACCCATCATCTGAGGTTTGTTGAAACTGCAGATGTGAATAGGGAGGAAGGACCATAAAGTGATATGCTGATTTTCAACTGTACCCTAACCCTGCATTATTCAGGGGTCGATTATATAGATATACCTTTCAGTTACTAGTAGCTTGTTTAGGGGGAATATATTATTCTAAAATGCTTTTCCCCCAGGAACTTGGCATAGTTCCTCTTTCAGAAAAACTTGCTCAATTAAGGCTAGTTGTATGAATAAGAGTAAACATTTCTTGGAAAATAAATAAATAACATGTCATAATGTTATCACTCAAGTAATTGTCAGTGAGCTTAAATAAATTATGTAAATGTTATATAAATAGTAAAACCTATGCACATATTTATTTTTATAATTAATTTCTTATACAACATTTCCAGTTGTTTTTCAAATCAAAGTTAACTAGAATAGTGTTAAAAAAAAAACATCCAACTCAAAATGGAGTCACTTGTGCTAAGACCTACCATAACTTTATAACATAACTGCAGCATCTCTCTGAAGTGACATTTTCAACCAGTCAGTCTGGAAAACCCTAATCAGCACCAGGAAAGCACCTAAAGACCCCTGCCTTCCCCTAAGGAAAGGTAACCTGAAATAATCCTTTTTTTAAATTATTTATTTATTTATTTTAGTTGGAGGCTAATTACTTTACAATATTGTAGTGGTTTCACCATACATTGACATGAATCAGACATGGGCATACATGTGTTCCCCATCCTGAATGCCCCTCCCACCTCCCTCCCCATCCCATCCCTCTGGGTCATCCCAGTGCACCAGCCCTGAGCACCCTGTCTCATGCATCGAACCTGGACTGGCGATCTGTTTCATATATGATAATATACATGTTCCAGTGTTTTTCTCTCAGATCACCCCACACTTGCCTTCTCCCACAGAGTCCAAAAGACTGTTCTACACATCTGTGTCTCTTTTGCTATCTTGCATAAAGGGTTATCATTACCATCTTTCTGAACTCCGTATATATGTGTTAGTATACTGCATTGGTGTTTTTCTTTCTGACTTACTTCACTCTGTATAATAGGCCCCAGTTTCATCCACCTTTTAGAACTAATTCAAATGTATTATTTTTAATGGCTGAATAATATTCCATTGTGTATATATACCACAGCTTTCTTATCCATTCATCTGCTGATGGACATCTACGTTGCTGTCATGTCCTGGCTATTATAAACAGTGCTGCGATAAACATTGGTGTACACGAGTCTCTTTCAATTCTGATTTCCTCGGTGTGCGTGACCAGCAGTGGGATTGCTGGGTCATATGGCAATTCTATTTCCAGTTTTTAAAGGAATCTTCACATTGTTCTCCATAGTGGCTGTACTAGTTTGTATTCCCACCAACAGTGTAAGAGGGTTCCCTTTTCTCCACACCCTCTCCAGAATTTATTGCTTGTAGATTTTTGGATAGCAGCCATTCTGATTGGCATGAGATGCTACCTCATTGTGGTTTTGATTTGCATTTCTCTGAGAATGAGTGATGTTGAGCATCTTTTCATATGTTTGTTACCCATCTGTATGTCTTCTTTGGAGAAATGTCTGTTTAGATCTTTGGCCCATATTTTAATTGGGTCATTTATTTTTCTGGAATTGAGCTGCAGGAGTTGCTTGTATAATTTTGAGATTAATTATTTGTCAGTTGCTTCATTTGCTAATATTTTCTCCGATTCTGAAGGCTGTCTTTTCACCTTGCTTATAGTTTCCTTTGTTGTTCAAAAGCTTTTAATTTTAATTAGGTCCCATTTGTTTTTTTTTGCTTTTATTTCCAATACATTGGGAGGTGGGTCATAGAGGATTCTGCTTTGATTTATGTCTGAGTGTTTTGCCTATGTTTTCCTCTAGGAGTTTTATAGTGTCTGGTCTTACATTTAGATTTTTAATCCATTTTGAGTTTATTTTTGTGTATGGTGTTAGAAAGTGTTCCAGTTTCATTATTTTACAAGTGGTTGACCAGTTTTACCAGCACCACTTGTTAAAGAGATTGTCTTTTCTCCATTGTATATTCTTGCCTCCTTTGTCAAAGATAAGATGTCCATAGGTGAGTGGATTTATCTCTGGGCTTTCTGTTTTGTTCCATTGATCTATATTTCTGTCTTTGTGCCAGTACCATACTGACTTGAAGACTGCAGCTTTGTAGTAGAGCCTGAAGTCAGGCAGGTTGATTCCTCCACTTCCATTCTTCTTCCTCAAGATTGCTTTGGCTATTGGAGGATTTTCGTATTTCCATACAAATTGTGAAATTATTTGATCTAGTTGTGTGAAAAATACCATTGGTCGTTTGATAGGGATTGCATTGAATCTATAGATTGCTTTGAGTAGTATACTTCTTTTCACTATATTGATTCTTTCAATCCATGAACATGGCATCTTTCTCCATCTATTTGTGTCCTCCTTGATTTCTTTCATCAGTATTTTATATTTTCTAGATATAGGTCTTTTTTCTCTTTCAGTTCAGTTCAGTTTAGTCGCTCAGTCGTATCCAACTCTTTGTGACCCCATGAATCGCAGCACGCCAGGCCTCCCTGTCCATAACCAACTCCCGGAGTTCACTCAGAATCATGTCCATTGAGTCAGTGATGCCATCCAGCCATCTCATCCTCTGCTGTCCCATTCTCCTCCTGCCCCCAATCCCTCCCAGCATCAGAGGCTTTTCCAATGAGTCAACTCTTCACATGAGGTGGCCAAAGTAAAGTTTCAGCTTTAGCATCATTCCTTCCAAAGAAATCCCAAGGCTGATCTTCTTCAGAATGGACTGGTTGGATCTCCTTGCAGTCCAAGGGACTTTCAAGAGTCTTCTCCAATACCACAGTTCAAAAGCATCAATTCTTCAGTGCTCAGCCTTCTTCACAGTCCAAATCTCACATCCATACATGACCACAGGAAAAACCATAGCCTTGACTAGATGAACCTTTGTTGGCAAAGTAATGTCTCTGCTTTTGAATATGCTATCTAGGTTGGTCATAACTTTCCTTCCAAGGAGTAAGCGTCTTTTAATTTCATGGCTGCAGTCACCATCTGTAGTGATTTTGGAGCCCAAAAAAATAAAGTCTGACACTGTTTCCTCTGTTTCCCCATCTATTTCCCATGAAGTGATGGGACCAGATGCCATGATATTCATTTTCTGAATGTTGAGCTTTAAGCCAACTTTTTCACTCTCCACTTTCACTTTCATCAAGAGGCTTTTGAGTTCCTCTTCACTTTCTTCCATAAGGGTGGTGTCATCTGCATATCTGAGGTTATTGATATTTCTCCCGGCAATCTTGATTCCAGCTTGTGCTTCTTCCAGTCCAGCGTTTCTCTGCATATAAGTTAAATAAGCAGGGTGACAACATACAGCCTTGACGTAATCCTTTTCCTATTTGAAACCAGTCTGTTGTTCCATGTCCAATTCTAACTGTTGCTTCCTGACCTGCATACAGCCTTCTCAACAGGCAGGTCAGGTGGTCTGGTATCCCCACCTCTTTCAGAATTTTCCACAGTTTATTGTGATCCGCACAGTCAAAGGATTTGGCATAGTCAATAAAGCAGAAATAGATGTTTTTCTGCAACTCTCTCACTTTTTCCATGATCCAGCGGATGTTGGCAATTTGATCTCTGATTCTTCTGCCTTTTCTAAAACCAGCTTGAACATCTGGAAGTTCATGGTTCACATATTGCTGAAGCCTGGCTTGGAGAATTTTGAGCATTACTTTACTAGCATGTGAGAAGAGTGCAATCGTGAGGTATTTTGAGCATTCTTTGGCATTGCCTTTCTTTGGCATTGGAATGAAAACTGAACTTTTCCAGTCCTGTGTCCACTGCTGAGTTTTCCAAATTTGCTGGCATATTGAGTGCAGCACTTTCACAGCATCATCTTTCAGGATTTGGAATAGCTCAACTGGAATTCCATCACCTCTACTAGCTTTTCTTGTAGTGATGCTTTCTAAGGCCCACTTGACTTCACATTCCAGGATGTCTGGCTCTAGGTCAGTGATCACACCATCATGACTATCTGGGTCGTGAAGATCTTTTTGTACAGTTCTTCTGTGTATTCTTGTCATCTCTTCTTAATATCTTCTGCTTCTGTTAGGTCCATGCCATTTCTGTCCTTTGTTGAGCCCATCTTTGTTTCTTTAGGTAGATATATTCCTAAGTATTTTATTGTTTTTGTTGCAATGGTGAATAGGATTGTTTCCTTAATTTCTCTTTCTGTTTTCTCATTATTAGTGTATAGGAATGCAAGGGATTTCTGTGTGTTAATTTTATATCCTGCTACTTTACTATATTCATTGATTAGCTCTAGTAATTCTCTGGTGCAGTCTTTAGGGTTTTCTACGTAGAGAATCATGTCATCTACAAACAGTGAGAGTTTTACTTCTTTTACAATTTGGATTCCTTTTATTTCTTTTTCTTCTCTCATTACTATGGCCAACACTTCTAAAACTATGTTGAATAGTAGTGGTGAGAGTGGGCACCCATGTCTTGTTCCTGACTTTAGGGGAAATGCTTTCAATTTTTCAGCATTGAGGATAATGATTGCTATGTGTTTGTCATATATAGCTTTTATTATGTTGAGGTGTGTTCCTTCTCTGCCTGCTTTCTGGAGGGTTTTTATCATAAATGGATGTTGAATTCTGTCAAAGGCTTTCTCTGCATCTATTAAGATAATCATATGGTTTTTATCTCTCAATTTGTTAATGTGGTGTATTACGTTGATTGTATTGCAGATATGGAAGAATCCTTGCATCCCTGGGATAAAGCCCACTTGGTCATAATGTATGATCTTTTTAATATGTTGTTGGATTCTGTTTGCTAGAATTTTGTTAAGGATTTGCATCTATGTTCATCAGTGATATTGGCCTGTAGTTTTCTTTTTCTGTGGCATCTTTGTCTAGTTTTGGTATTAGGGTGATGGTAGCCTCATAGAATGAGTTTGGAAGTTTACCTTCCTCTGCAATTTTCTGGAAGAGTTTGAGTAGGATAGGTGTTAGCTCTTCTCTGAATTTTTGGTAGAATTCAGCTGTGAAGCTGTCTGGTCCTGAGTTTTTGTTTGCTGGAAGATTTCTGATTAGTTTCAATTTCCGTGCTTGTGATGTGTCTGTTAAGATTTTCTATTTCTTCCTGGTTTAGTTTTGGAAAGTTGTACTTTTCTAAGAATTTGTCCATTTCTTCCAAGTTGTCCATTTTATTGGCATACAGTTGCTGATAGTAGTCTCTTATGATCCTTTGTATATCTGTGTTGTCTGTTGTGATCTCTCCATTTTCATTTCTCATTTTGTTGATTTGATTCTTCTCCCTTTGTTTCTTGATGAGTCTGGCTAATGGTTTCTCAATTTTATTTATCTTCTCAAAGAATCAGCTTTTAGCTTTGATTTTTGCTATGGTCTCTTTTGTTTCTTTTACATTTATTTCTGCCCTAATTTTAAAATTTCTTTCCTTCTGCTAACCCTGGGATTCTTCATTTGTTCCTTTCTAGTTGCTTTAGATGTACAGTTAGGTTATTTATTTGACTTTTTTGTTGTTTCTTGAGGTAAGCCTGTATTGCTATGAACCTTCCCCTTAGCACTGCTTTTACAGTGTCCTATAGGTTTTCGAGTTGTTGTGTTTTCATTTTCATTCGTTTCTATGAATATTTTGATTTCTTTTTTTATTTCTTCTATGATTTGTTGGTTATTCAGAAGTGTGTTGTTTAGCCTCCTATATGTTGGAATTTTTAATAGTTTTTTTTTTCTTGTAATTGAGATCTAAACTTACTGCATTGTAGTCAGAAAAGATGATTGGAATAATTTCAGTTTTTTTGAACCAAGGCTAGATTTATGGCCGAGGATGTGATCTATCCTGGAGAAGGTTCCATGTGCACTTGAGAAAAAGGTGAAATTCATTGTTTTGGGGTGAAATGTCCTATAGATGTCAATTAGGTCTAGCTGGTCCATTGTGTCATTTAAAGTTTGTGTTTCCTTGTTAATTTTCTATTTAGTTGATAAATCCATAGGTGTGAGTGGGGTATTAAGGTCTCCCACTATTGTTGTGTTACTATTAATTTCCCCTTTCATACTTGTTAGCATTTGCCTTACATATTGTGGTGCTCCTATGTTGGGTGCATATATATTTATATATCTTCTTCTTGGATTGACCCTTTCATCATTATGTAGTGTCCTTCTTTGTCTCTTTTCATGGCCTTTATTTTAAAGTCTATTTTATCTGATATGAATATTGCTACCCCTGCTTTTTTTTTTTTTTTTGGTCTCCATTTGCATGAAATATCTTTTCCAGCCCTTCATTTTCAGTCCGTATGTGTCCCTTGTTTTGAGGTGGGTCTCTTGTAGACAGCATATATAGGGGTCTTGATTAGTCTTTGTCTTTTGGTTGGGGCATTCAACCCATTTACATTTAAGGTAATTCTTGATAAGTATGGTCCCATTGCCATTTACTTTGTTGTTTGGCGTTCGAGTTTATACACCCTTTCTGTGTTTCCTGTCTAGAGAAGATCCTTTAGCATTTGTTGAAGAGCTGGTTTGGTGATGTTGAATTCTCTCAGCTTTTCCTTGTCTGTAAAGTTTTTGAATTCTCCTTCATATCTGAATGAGATCCTTGCTGGGTGCAGTAATCTGGGTTGTAGGTTTTACTCTTTCATCACTTTAAGGATGTCCTGCCATTCCATTCTGGCCTGAAGAGTTTCTATTGAAAGATCAGCTATTATTAACTTCCTATTCTACCCTCTTTATGCCTATATAAACCTCCCACTTTTTATAACTCCTGAAGCTTCTTTCTACTTGCTAGATGGGATGTCGCCTGATTCATGAATATTTGAATAACGTCAATTAGATCTTCAAATTTACTCAGCTGCATTTTGCTTTTTAACAATAGAAAAACTAACATAAAAACTAATTTTTATACTTCATTCTTATATTGGAATTGTCTAGAACATGTTTATGTTCAGTTCAGTTCAGTTCAGTCGCTCAGTCATGCCTGACTCTTTGCGACCCCATGAATCTCAGCACGCCAGGCCTCCCTGTCCATCACCAACTCCCGGAGTTGACTGAGACTCACGTCCATCGAGTCAGTGATGCCATCCAGCCATCTCATCCTCTGTCGTCCCCTTCTCCTCCTGCCCCCAATCCCTCCCAGCTTCAGAGTCTTTTCCAATGAGTCAACTCTTCGCATGAGGTGGCCAAAGTACTGGAGTTTCAGATTTAGCATCATTCCTTCCAAAGAAATCCCAGGGCTGATCTCTTTCAGAATGGACTGGTTGGATCTCCTTATTTATGTTAGCAAACTAAAATATGCCTGAGACACTGATGTATAAAAGTAAACTTGTAGCTAGAAAATCGTCAGAAAAATCAGATCCTATTGTTCTCTTGAATAATTTTTAAGAAATTACTCTTTTTTAGTTGCTTTTATCTTCAAAAGAAATGCCTTTTTTCTGGAAACTTATCAGAAAAATATATATTTCCCAAATCTACTTAATATGATCTTAAAGTAATTTATTCTTGTGACTGTACTTCAATATTGTAATTATCAGTTAAAGATTAAAAATTGGCTGAAGTTTAGAGAAAGAAAAATATCAAACTTTTACATAAAACACTGATTTTCACATCTATTGTCATTTAGGTTAATTTATTTAAATTGATTTCTCCTACCTTAGTCATCATTCTCTGTGAAAAAAAAATTCAGAATTTTTAAATTTCCACAAATAGTTTGAAACTTGCATATTACATTTATAATCACAGATTTAAACTCTATTTACATTTTTAAATATTTCTGCTTGCACTGAAAGCATAGAAGCATATCTAAGTTAACAAATTACATCATTCACACCAGAACTATATGGGAAACTATGACTCATTACAGTGCTTTTTAAGCCTCTAATCAAACTAGAAAATCTCATATCACTTTAGGCCTATCTACAAATAAATATCTAAATTATTGTAGTGGGGATCTACTTATGACATGAAAACATGAAGTGCTGTTGACTACTTTTCAGTGAAACTGGTAAAAAATTAAAAAATACAACCACGTAAAGTCTCTTTCAATAGTCTTAAGAGTGATCGATACATGAAGAAATATCTGTTCAAGAAAATCTATAAAAATTTGATAAGAATGGGAAGACTCTGTGTTATTTGTACCAAGGGCTCTCCCTCTTACCTTCCATCCAACACAGTGAGGTAGAAACACCATTCCTGACCACTTCAGGCCAGAAGACAGGATTGGCTCTATTCCAGTCTTTCAGACTTTCTTCTGAGGAGGAGCAGAATACCAGCATTCCTCAACCTGCCCCTATCTGTAACTGAAGCTTTACTTTGTGTGTGGCATGCTGAGCATACTGGGGCCCTAGTCACCTTTTCCTGGGTTCTATGCTTATTACTTGATGTGAGGGCAAACTGAGAGCAACCCCTAACTTCATTGCTAAACTTCTAGAGCAATGGTGTCTTTCAGAGAAGCTTACCGTTGTCCCCATCCCCAACTATATGTGAACTCTGACTCACATATATTGCCTAGGGGAAAAAACAGACCATATAATACAAAAGGTCCTAATCTCTTCAGGAAGGAACTGACTTCATTTTTAACACAGTGAAGAAGTTCCAGTCTAAAGGCACTTAGTAACAGCAGGAGGGGCCCCCATGGAGTCAGAACAAAAGTCAAACATGGGTCTAAAAACCAACCTTCAAAGAAGCCAAAATCTGACTAAACTGGTGTATAGAGCAATGTGGAAAATTCTTAAAGAGATGGGAATACCAGCCCACCTGACCTGCTCCTGAGAAATCTGTATTCAGGTCAGGAAGCAACAGTTAGAACTGGACATGGAATAACAGACTAGTTCCAAATGCTGAAAGCGGTATGTCAAGGCTGTATATTGTCACCCTGCTTATTTAACTTATATGCAGAGTACATCATGAGAAACACTGGGCTTTGAAGCACAAGCTGGAATCAAGATTGCCAGGAGAAACATCAATAACCTTAGATACACAGATGATACCACCCTTATGGCAGAAAGTGAAGAAGACCTAAATAGCCTGATGAAAGTGAAAGAGGAGAGTGAAAAAGTTGGTTTAAAACTCAACATTCAGAAAACTAAGATCATGGCCACTGGTCCCATCACTTCATGGCAAATACATGGGGAAACAATGGAAAGAGTCACAGACTTTATTTTTTTCTTGGGGAAGGGGATATTCCAAAATCACTGCATATGGTGACTGCAGCCATGATATTAAAAGATGCTTGCTCCTTGGAAGAAAAGTTATGACCAACCTAGACAGCATATAAAAAAGCAGAGACATTACTTTGCCAACAAAGGTCCATCTAGTCAAAGCTATGGTTTTTCCAGTAGTCATGTATGGATATGAGAGTTGGACTATAAAGAAAGCTGAGCACCAAAGAATTGATGTTTTTGAACTGTGGTGTTGGAGAAGACTCTTGAGAGTCCCTTGGACCACAAGGGGATCTAGCCAGTCCATCCTAAAGGAAATCAGTTCTGAATGTTCATTGGAACGACTGATACTGAGGCAGAAGCTCAATTCTTTGTTCATCTGATGCAAAGAACTGACTCCTTTGAAAAGACCCTGATGCTGGGAAAGATTGAAGGCAGGAGGAAAAGGAGACAACAGAGGATGAGATGGTTGGATGGTATCACCGACTCAATGGACATGAGTTTGAGTAAACTCCGGGAGTTGGTGATGGACAGGAAGCCTGGTGTGCTGCAGTCCATGGGGTCGCAGAGTCGGACACAAGTGAACTGAACTGAACTGAAGAACTATGTATGCCCCAGGCCACTTGAAAATAATACAGAAACAGCTGGCAATCAGTAGTTTAAAGGGCTTCCTTTGTGGCTCAGTGGTAAAGAATCTGTCTGCAGTGCAGGAGCCACAGGAAATATGGCTTAGATCCCTGAATCTGGAAGATCCCCTGGGAGAGGAAATGGCAACCCACTCTAGTATTCTTGCCTGGACAATCCTATGGACAGAGGAGCCTTGTGGGTCACAGCCCATAGGGTCACAAAGCATGGGACACAACTGAAGCTCCTTAGCATATATACAGTACAGCTTAATACCTGGATGTGGCCAGAGAGAGTTCTATCAATGCCAGCTCCATCTCAGGATAACCGTTGGCATACCCAAATGTGCAGCTTCCTGAGGAACTATCTTAGGGCTGAATAGTGTGTGTGGATATGGATGTGGAGGATTGGGTGTGTGGGGTAGTTGAATTGATGTCACTAAATTAATTCAGTTAACAACTAACAAATAAGTAAGCAAATAAAAATAATAACCCCAGAGCAGAATGGTTAGTACTCAGAGTTGCTACAATACGTTAACTAAAATGCCCAGTTACCAACAACAATGAAAAAAATATATAAGACGTGCAAAACATGACCAATCACTGAAAAAAGAGCAGCCAATTGTGAGATACATCCCATATAAGATTGGGCAGAAAAGGTTAGAGTAATCAATAAAATATGTTCACAGAACTGAAGGAAACCATGATTAATGAAATAAAGATGGCACAGTGGTAAAGAATCTGCTTGCCAATGCAGGAGACACAAGAGACACAGATTCAATCTCTGGGTCAGGAAACTTCCCTGGAGAAGGAAATGGCAAACCGCTTCAGTATTCTTGCCTATAAAATTCCATTGACAGAGGAGCCTGGCAAGCTACAGTACATGGGGTCTGCAGAGAGTCAGACACTACTGAGTCAATCAGCATGCATGCTGATAAAAATGTATCAAACAGACAATATCAATAAAAAGATAAGAATTATAAAAAGGAACCAAATGTAAATTATGATGTTGAAAAATAACAACAGAAATAAAATATTCACTAGAGAGGTGAAATAGTAAATATGAACTGTCTAAAGAAGGGACAAATGCACTTTAAGATAGATTGATAGAAATCGTACAAGTCAAGGAAAAAAGGGAAGTCTCAGAAAAATGGGGCACCAATAAAAACACCAAGATACAGGTAATGGGACCATCAGAAGGAAGAGAGAGAGCTTGATGGGGGAGGGGGAGGGGAGCACCTCAAAGAAATAACAGCTACAAAACTTTCCAAATTTAGTGAGAAGTGGTAGTCTGCACATCTAGGAAGCTCAAGCTCAACAACAAACTTCACAGAGAGTAAACACAAAGAGACCTGCAAAGAGATTTCATAGCAAAAGTGCTTAAAGTCAAAGACAAATAGAAAATCTTTAAAAGTTTATAGAATATTTTTTAATTTTATTTTATTTTTAAACTTTACATAATTGTATTAGTTTTGCCAAATATCAAAATGAATCCGCCACAGGTATACATGTGTTCCCCATCCTGAACCCTCCTCCCTCCTCCCTCCCCATACCATCCCTCTGGGTCGTCCCAGTGCACTACCCCCAAGCATCCAGTATCGTGCATCGAACCTGGACTGGCATCTCATTTCATACATGATATTTTACATGTTTCAATGCCATTCTCCCAAATCATCCCTCCCTCTCCCTCTCCCTCTCCCACAGAGTCCATAAGACTGTTCTATATATCAGTGTCTCTTTTGCTGTCTTGTACACAGGGTTATTGTTACCATCTTTCTAAATTCCATATATATGCGTTAGTATACTGTATTGGTGTTTTTCCTTCTGGCTTACTTCACTCTGTATAATAGGCTCCAGTTTCATCCACCTCATTAGAACTGATTCAAATGTATTCTTTTTTAATGGCTGAGTAATACTCCATTGTGTAAATGTACCATAGCTTTAATATTTCTTCACAAAACTTTTTGCCTTTAAGAGATCATAAGGCTGGAGTCAAAATTCGAAATTCATGCCTAGATTTGCTACTTACTATTAAGATGAGCTTTAGCAATTACTCAGCATTTATGAGCCCCAATTTTCTCATTTACAAAATAGTTGATATTTTAAACAAACATAGAATCTTTCTCAGATTCAATGAGGTAATATATGTGAAAGCCTTTTGAAAAGAATAAATGTCCTAAACAAATATAAAACACTTTCTTTCTTTTGATTTTAAGAGAAATGGTTTGGGATTTTTTTTAATATAAATTTATTTATTTTAATTGGGATTTTAAACAGCATCTAGATTATTCCAATTCACCCTTTGGAATTGCTTCACTATATAAAATGAATTATCTAGATTACAATCTAGATAACAACTGGCAGAAATGAAGGAGGCCATTTTCTGTACTGTAAAAACTATTATTCTTTTTAAAAGACACAATTTGTACATCACTACAGGCAAAGAAAAGACATTAGTGATAGCTAAACAAGCACTAAATCAATAAGCTGTAAATCACACACGAGTACATGAGTATTTTAACATTACTAATGGAATTATAAAATATTCCAGGGGCTTCTAAAAAGCCATGCTTGTATTCACGTTCACCAATTTCCTTAGAAGAGAAGCATATCTCTATTTCTTCTTTAATATAAAGCTAGCAAGAAAAATTAACAGTTTTGAATAAATTAAATTCATATTGATAATACTTTGATATTGAAAAGTGGAGTCACTCAGTCGTGTACGACTCTTTGCGACCCCATAGACTGTAGCCTACCAGGCTCCTTTGTCCATGGGATTTTCCAGGCAATAGTACTGGAGTGGATTGCCATTTCCTTCTCCAGGGTATCTTTCCAACCCAGGGCTCGAACCCAGGTCTCCCACATTGTAGACAGACGCTTTACCATCTGAGCCACCAGGGAAGTTCTACTTTGATATTAGCTTACTATTATTTGTGTAATAAAATAATGATTTTCTAAGATCTGTATTATATATATATATATATATATATGGAAATTTGCAACAGGAGTGACATATATGAAAAGACATTGATTCATGCAAATGAATTAGGTTATGGTTTCTCAGAAATTGGTGGAATTATGATTCTGCTTCAGCAAAGAAGCCAAATGCTTACAGAGATGATTTTAAGTTTAATGACACAAAGATAGTTTTAATTCTAATAGTTCCTGAGACAATATACCAGATAATAATGCTTGTGAGTAAAAGTAGCAGGAGTTTAAACCAGGTTGGGGGCAAGAAAATTTTTCCTCACATAAAAAGAAATTTCAGTGTAGTCTGTTCCAAACATTCAAGCAGCCTCTTTATACATCAAGGGTCTATGTTTATCTCTTTCTAGTCTCCAATATTTTTATTCCATTGTTGCACGTAACATCAGACCCTACTATGATGAATGCTGAATATATTCAGAAGCAGGAATGGGGTTGTTCAATTCAGTTCACTTCAGCCACTCTGTCATGTCTGGCTCTTTGCAACCCCATGGACTGCAGCATGCCAGGCCTCCCTGTCCATCACCAACTCCCGGAGTTTACTCAAACTCATAGCCATTGTGTCGGTGATGCCATCCAGCCATCTCATCCTCTGTCATCCCCTTCTCCTCCCGCATTCAATTTTATCCAGCATCAGGCACTTTTCAAAGGAGACAGTTCTTTGCATCAGGTGGCCAAAGTATTAGAACTTCAGATTCAGCATTAGTCGTTCCAATGAATATTCAGGGCTGATTTCCATTAGAATACACTGGTTGGATCTCTTTGCTGTCCAAGGGACTCTCAAGAGTCTTCTCTAACACCACAGTCCAAAAGCATCAATTCTTTGGCGCTCAGCTTTCTTTATAGTCCAACTCTCACATCCACACATGACTACTGGAAAAACCATAGCTTTGACTAGAGGGACCTTTGTTAGTAAAGTAATGTCTTTGCTTTTTAATATGCTGTCTAGGTTGGTCATAACTTTTCTTCCAAGGAGCAAGCATCTTTTAATTTCATGGCTGCAGTCACCATATGCAGTGATTTTGGAGACCCCCTCCCCCCAAAAAAAATAAAGTCTGTGACTCTTTCCATTGTTTCCCCATGTATTTGCCATGAAGTGATGGGACCAGTGGCCATGATCTTAGTTTTCTGAATGTTGATCTTTAAGTCAACTTTTTCACTCTTCTTTTGCACTTTCATCAAGAGGCTCTTTAGTTCTTCACTTTCTTCCATAAGGGTGGTGTCATATGCATATCTGAGGTTATTGATATTTCATATTGATATGGATATTGATTCCAGCTTGTGTTTCATCCAGTCCAGCATTTCTCAAGATGTATTTTGCATATGAGTTAAACAAGCAGGGTTACAATATATAGCCTTGATGTACTCCTTTCCTGATTTGGAACCAGTTTGTTGTTCCATGTCCAGTTCGGTTGATTCTTGACCTGCATACAGATTTCTCAGACAGGTCAGGTTGTCTGGTATTACCATCTCTTTCAGAATTTTCCAGTTTGTTGTGATCCACACAGTCACAGCCTTTGGCATGGTCAATAAAGCAAAAATAGATGTTTTTCTAGAACTCTCTTGTTTTTTCGATGATCCAGCGGATGTTGGCAATTTGATCTCTGGTTCCTCTGCCTTTTCTAAATCCAGCTTGAACATCTGGAAGTTCATGGATCACATATGGTTGAAGTTGGAGAATTTTGAGCATTACTTTGCTAGCATGTGAGATAAGTGTAATTGTGCAGTACTTTGAGCATTCTTTGGCATTACCTTTCTTTGGGATCAGAACAAAAACTGACCTTTTCTTGACCTGTGGCCACTGTTGAGTTCTCCAAATTTGCTGGCATATTGGGTGCAGCACTTTCACAGCATCATCTGTGAGGATATGAAATAGCTCAACTGGAATTCCATCACCTCCACTCGCTTCGTTCATAGTGATGCTTCCTAAGACCCACTTGAGTTCACATTCCAGGATGTCTGGCTCTAGGTGACTGATCACACCATCATGAAAATCTGGGTCATGAAGATCTTTTGTGTATAGTTATTCTGTGTATACTTGTTACCTCTTCCTAATATCTTCTGCTCTGTTAAGTCCATACCATTTATTGAGCCCATCTTTGTATGAAATATTTCCTTGGTATCTCTAATTTTCTTGAAGAGATCTCTAGTCTTCACCATTCTGTTGTTTTCCTCTATTTCTTTGCATTGATGACTGAGGAAGGCTTTCTTATCTCTCCTTGCTATTCTTTGGAACTCTGCATTCAAATGGGTATATCTTTCCTTTTCTCCTTTGCCTTTAGCTTCTCTTCTTTTCTCAGCTATTTGTAAGGCCTCCTCAGACAGTCATTTAGCTTTTTTGCGTTTCTTTTTCTTGGGGATGGTCTTGATCCTTGACTCCTGTATAATGTCACGAACCTCTATGCATAGTTTTTCAGGCACTCTGCCTATCAGATCTAATCCCTTGAATCTATTTCTAAATTCCAATGTATAATCATAAGGAATTTGACTTAGGTCATACCTGAATGGTCTGGTGGCTTTTCCTACTTTCTTCAATTTAACTCTGAATTGAAGAATGGAGTTGGGTTAGAAATAAACATTACTGTTCTCTCATTCATCAATGAGCATTAGAAAAATATCCATTTGATTTTCCCTTACATATGCATCTAATCTGTCAGAACTGGAACCATGGCCAACCTCTGTGCACTTCAGCAGAGAATATATTTAGTCATATGTTTTCACCTTAATGTTTGAAGATTAGCAATTGAGAATAGCCTGGGAATAGCTAGCTCTTGGATTATCTAACCAACAATGTCAGCAAAAGTACTGTGAAAGAAGAAACTATTGGGTAATTTAAAATATAATAATATTACATACATATAATTTTATTATACACAACATTAATAATTTATTACATAATTTGGGTATATAGAGAAATATATGATTCATTCATGAGGAATAAGTTTTGAAAATTTCAGTGAATGAGATAAACATTGTGTATTTTTTAATCTACACTAATTTATATATGAAACTCCCTTCTAACTTATGATTTTCTTCCAGTAATACTAAATAATTGTGTTGCCACAAAAAAAGTAATGTCTGAACTTGGGGCTTATCTACAAAAAATATGTGACAAATTCTTTACTATTGTAGAATTGTTTCCAAACAAAACATTTCAACCATTGTTCTTAACCAAAAAGTTTCTGCCACCAATACAAAGACTATATAGTAATTTTTGGTCTGTTCACAAATGCCCAGTTCTCTTATTCCAAGACTTTTTGCACTTTTCCACTTTTGAGTGCAAGCATAACCTGTGATATTTTTGACCGTGTGACTTGTAGTATAAGAATTCTTTCCAGGCCCAGTGAAATATAGCTTGTTCATGTTAGTTTCTGCCAATAGAAAGTGAGTAGAAATGACAAATTTAATACTAATCAGAAGTTGTAAGAGTCATCACACAATTTACCCTATTTCTTTTTTAATTTCTCTACATAAATACATGAAATACAAATTAGTTTATATAAATATCAGCAGACAATTTTTGGATTTGCTTTTTAAATATTAAATAAAAAGCTGCTTAAAACTCTATCAGAGTGTTATAGATGGTCAGTAATTATCACCTTACCACTCTGCACCCTATGGGGTGGCATTCCTATCAAGTTGAACTCTAGGGAAATATATATAGATATTTTGTACAGATGGGATATTAAAGGTGAGTGGCCAATAGGAACACAAAGCCATCCACCCCAGCTCCCTTCCTCAGGGGTGTTTGGTCAAGGTGGGCCAAAACTCTCTAAGTCTGTGGGAGAGAGAGGTGAAGAAAAGTCATTTAATAATACTGAAGTGTTAGATAGTAATTGTGAAACAGTCAGTCTTATGAAGTATTTCATCTGCCCATCCTCATGCAGGGGAATAAGTTTGCTCCAGCTGTCCTTACTATGGCTCTGATAGAGGCAGAGAACAAGTTGAGTAATTCTAGGAAACAGTATATAAAATTACACTCAGAAGCATCATGATCCTAACTGAGGCATTGGCAGAAATCATAGGAATAAAGATGCTTTGCAAATATTACTTTGTATTAACGGAATTCCCTGGTGGTCCAGTGGTTAAGGATCTGCCTGCCAATGTGGAAGATGAGTTTGATCCCTAGTCTGAGAAGATTCCACATGCCACAGGAAAACTAAGCCCATGAACCACAACTGCTAAAGTCCACATGCTCCAGAGACCATGATCCCCAGCAAGATAAGCTACCACAATGAAAAGCCCATTTACCACAACTAGAGAGTAGCCCCTATTTGCTGCAACTAAAGAAAGCACACAACAATGTGTGCAAGAAAGACCCAGTACAGCCACAACTAACTAACTAAAAATTCAATATTACTTTGTATTCTTTTTTTTTAATTTTATTTTATTTAACTTTACAATATTGTATTGGTTTTGCAAACATGCAGGTTTATTAAGAAACAGGGCCTGTATCGGATGATCTCCTAAATAATCAAATCTTTGAACACTATGGATTTACTGAAGTCTGTACCTTTAAATAATTTCCCACTGTCAATGCTCATTTCTATATAATTTTAAAATATGTGGAATGATGAGATTCTAAATTATTATGAAGACATTACTTTATTCTTTGAAATAAATTTATATACCCCTTGGTAAATTATATTTACTTATTACTTAGGCAATTGCATTAATTCATTTACTAATACTAATAAATATTAAGATTAAACTATATATATATATTTATTTTATTTTTAAAAATAACTGTAAACACTTAAAAATAAGCCTAAACATTTATAAAAAGTGAAAGGAAGAAGGAAAAGAGCAAACAAAAGATCTAAAGCAAGAGTAACAGTAAAACCTTCTTTATAAAAATTTCTGATACATTGATCAGATGTATGTATTAGTAGTACGCACACATGAACTACATATATTTTACACAGGTATGCTATGTAAAATCTTGACTAAGTTTTATAACAAATATAATTAAATATATAGCACGTATAGTTTTATAAAGGTTGAATAAAAATGATCTACCTAGATTCAGTTCAGTTCCATTCAGTCTCTCAGTTGTGTCCGACTCTTTGAGACCCCTTAAATTGCAGCATGCCAGGACTCCTTGTCCATCACCAACACCTGAAGTTCACTCAAACACACGTCCATTGAGTCAGTGATGCCATCCAAGCATCTCATCCTCTATCATCCCCTTCTCCTCCTGCCCCCAATTCCTCCCAGCTTCAGAGTCTTTTCCAGTGAGTCAACTCTTTGCATGAGGTGGCCAAAGTACTGGAGTTTCAGCTTCAGCATCATTCCTTCCAAAGAACACCCAGGACTGATCTCCTTTAGAATGGACTGGTTGGATCTCCTTGCAGTCCAAGGGACTCTCAAGAGTCTTCTCCAACTCCACAGTTCAAAAGCATCAATTCTTCGGTGCTCAGCTTTCTTCACTGTCCAACTCGCACATCCACACATGACTACTGGAAAAACATAGCCTTGACTAGACAGACATTTGTTGGCAAAGTAATGTCTCTGCTTTTGAATATGCTATCTAGGTTGGTCATAACTTTCCTTCCAAGGAGTCTTTTAATTTCATGGCTACAATCACCATCTGCAGTGAATTTGGAGCCCAAAAAAATCAAGTCTGATACTGTTTCCACTCTTTCCCCATTTATTTCCCATGAAGTGTTGGGACCAGTTGCCATGATCTTCGGTATCTGAATGTTGGACTTTAAGCCAACTTTTTCACTCTCCTATTTCACTTTCATCAAGAGGCTTTTTAGTTCCTCTTCACTTTCTGCCATAAGAGTGGTGTCATCTGCATATCTGAGGTTATTGATATTTCTCCCGGCAATCTTGATTCCAGCTTGTGCTTCTTCCAGCCCAGCGTTTCTCATGATGTACTCTGCATATAAGTTAAATAAGCAGGGTGACAATATACAGTCTTGACATACTCTTTTTCTTATTTGGAACCAGTTTGTTGTTTCGTGTCTAGTTCTAACTGTTGCTTCCTGACCTGCATACAAATTTCTCAAGAGGCAGGTCAGGTGGTCTGGTATTCCCATCTCTTTCAGAATTTTCCACAGTTTATTGTTATCTTCACAGTCAAAGGCTTTGGCATAGTCAATAAAGCAGAAGTCGATGTTTTTCTGGAACTCTCTTGCTTTTTCCATGATCCAGAGGATGTTGGCAATTTGATCTCTGGTTTCTCTGCCTTTTCTTAAACCAGGTGAATATCTGGAAGTTCACGAGTCACATACTGCTGAAAGCTGGCTTGGAGAATTTTGAGCATTACTTTACTAGTGTGTGAGATGAGTGCAATTGTGTGGCAGTTTGAGCAGTTTTTGGCCTTGCCTTTCTTTGGGATTAGAATGAAAACTGACCTTTTCCAGTCCAGTGGCCACTGCTGAGTTTTCCAAATTTGCTGGCATATTGAGTGCAGCACTTTCACAGCATCATCTTTTAGGATTTGAAATAGCTCCACTGGAATTCCTTCACCTCCACTAGCTTTGTTCATAGTGATGCTTTCTAAGGCCCACTTGACTTCACATTCCAGGATGTCTAGCTCTAGGTGAGTGATCACACTATTGTGATTATCTTGGTCATGAAGATTTTTTTTGTACAGTTTCTGTGTATTCTTGCCACCTCTTCTTAATATCTTCTGCTTCTGTTAGGTCCATAGCATTTCTGTCCTTTATTGAGCCCATCTTTGCGTGAAGTGTTTCCTTGGTATCTCTAATTTTCTTGAAATGATCTCTAGTCTTTCCCATTCTGTTGTTTTCCTCTATTTCTTTGCATTGATCCCTGAGGAAGGCTTTCTTATTTCTCCTTACTATTCTTTGAAACTCTGCATTCAGATGCTTATATCTTTCCTTTTATCCTTTGCTTTTCACTTCTCTTGTTTTCACAGCTATTTGTAAGGCCTCCCCAGATGTGCATTTTGCTACCCAGATTAGGAAGTATTATTATAAAAATCTTATGCATCAGGAAGAAATAGCCAGTGTTAATTATTCTATTACAAGAGCATTTTCTTCTCTCAAGCTGTTCAGTCATAATAAATTTGAAGTAAGTTATGTATAAAACTACATAGTTTCTTTCAAGCAATATCTTTCATTTCATAGAAAAGCACTGTCTGAGAGGTTCAGTAAAACCTTAAGATACTGGTCAATGTAATAGTATATCAACATATGCATCTCTTTTCCTCTTATTTACATTAGAATGTACAACATCTTGGATTCAGTTCTCACTGAATTAGAAAATTTTGCCCATGGAAGCAAGATGATGATCATAAAAGTAACTACTATAGCAAATGTCCAACCTCAGAATTGCATATAATGACATTTTTCTGGTTTGTATCAAACCTTTATTAGCCTTAGGAAATAGAATTTTTAATAGCTTTGATGAGTTGCAAATTTTATTCAGCATTTTATTCTGAAAAATTCTTTGTTCCACATTTATTCTAAAATTTATCTAGGGAACAATATGCTGAAGATTATAATATATGGGTTTTTTGAAGAGAGAATGATCATAACAGATCTCATTTGTAACAAAGAAAATAACCTATGAAAGTATGACTAAATCAATAACTAACTGTAATATATTCATCTTATAATGAGTAAGTATAATACTTTACAATAGTAACTAGCCATCTGTGCACCTCTATAAATTAGTTTGAATCATAAATCTAGTAACTTTGTGATTCATATTGATTTTACTTACTGATAGATTTGTAGCCTGACTGTAATCTATTTAGTCATAGTCACTGATTCAATATTCAAGTAAAAGAGCTTATATAATGCAAATATTATTTTATTACTTAAAACTTGAAAACAGAAAGTGTGTTGCCTTATTTTAGAAAAAGTTATATAACAGAAAGAAGTAAAATAATAAACATATTTAAAATATCTCATATACTCCTTAATACTCATAGTGCTAATAAGAATTCCTGCAAGCTTGGCTATTTTTAAATTACTTTTGAGTGTAGAGCTTACACATGAAAAGTTAAAAAATCAATATATGTTTTTATATAGTATACTATTACAAGTAATTTTTTTTTTCTTTTCCCCCCATGAATCTAACTAGTACTCATTTAGTTCTAGGGCCAGTTGATTATTTCAGTGATAAATGAAACTGCACCACATATCTAAATTTTATTCTTATCTCTGGTAACCTAGATATAACCATTTTCCCAAAGGAAACCAATGTAGATGCAGTTTTTTATTTTATTTTAACACACATGGACTAGAATGTCTAAGTATTATTTAGACTTTCCCCTGATTTTGATTATTTTCTAACTTTATTTTGGAGATTAAATAAAAATTAAAGATTAGTAATAAGAATTGAAATTGATATTAAGTAATGAAGATAGAGATATAGTTTTAGCATAAGCTCCAACTATTATCTCTTTTCTGTGTTTAACATGTCTTATGTCCAGTATCTTAATCATATATGAGCAGCTTCCACAATACAAACCTCTCATTGCAGTTGTACAATATGTCTTCTTAGAGACTGGTTTATGAGTTTGAACATAAGTCTATAGTAACTATATATTCTTAAGAGTCTTAATAATACAATCAGTTTGGGTCTTATAGGAGAAAAAAATTGTTCCTCTCTGTTTTCCCTATTAGGAGAAGGCAATGGCACCCCACTCCAGTACTCTTGCCTGGAAGATCCCATGGATGGAGAAGCCTGGAAGGCTGCAGTCCATGGGGTTGCTGGGAATCGGACATGACTGAATGACTTCCCTTTCACTTTTCACTTTCATGCATTGGAGAAGGAAATGGCAACCCATTCCAGTGTTCTTGCCTGTAGAATCCCAGGGACAGGGGAGCCTGGTGGGCTGCCGTCTCTGGGGTCACACAGAGTCGGACACGACTTATCCACATTGATTTTTATAACTCATAGATAAGACTAGAGATCTTATCCATTTAAGAGTTCAGTTCAGTTGCTCAGTCATGTCTGACTCTTTGTGACCCTATGGACTGCAGCACGCCAGGGTTCCCTGTGAATCAATAACTCCCAGAGCTTGCTCAAACTCATGTTCATCAAATCAGTGATGCCGTCCAACCATCTCATCCTCTGGTATCCCCTTTGCCTCCCACCTTCAATATTACCCAGTAACAGGGTCTTTTCCAATGAGTCAGTTCTTCACATCAGGTGGCCAAAGTATTGGAACTTCAGCTTCAACATCAGTCATTCCAATGAATATTCAGGACTGATTTCCTTTAGGATTGGCTGGCTGGATCTCCTTGTAGTCCAAGGGACTCTCAAGAGTCTTCTCCCATGGCCCAGTTCAAAAGCATCAATTCTTCAGTGCTCAGTTTTCTTTATTGTCCAACTCTCACAACCACACAGGACTACTGGGAAAACCATAGCTTTGACTAGATGGACTTTTGTCAACCAAGTACTTTCTCTGCTTTTTAATATGCTGTTTAGTTTGGTCATAGCTTTTCTTCCAAAGAACAAGCGTCTTTTAATTTCATGGCTGCAGTCCCCATCTGCAGTGATTTTGGAGCCAAGCAAAATAAAGTCTGTCACTGTTTCTATTGTTTCCCCATCTATTTGCCATGAAGTGAATGGAGTAAAATTTATCTAATCTTTCAACAGCTTTTGTTTGGTATATACCACAGGCCCAGTGACAAAGGGAATATCTATCCCGTAACCTAAAGGGTTTCCTGAAAACTCAGTGGAGGAGTCAGATATGTGGATAAAAACAGTCTTTCTGCACTTTAATGATTTAATAAGCCATCTGAAAAAAAAAAAAAAAGAACGTATAAAGTATTATGGCAGCAAAAAAGGGGGGATGGGATTTAATCTGCCTGTTTGAAAATGGAAAAGCTTCTGAGATTATAATATTTAACTGTATGTTGAATAATAATTAGCTTTTTACCATATTGTAAAGGTAGTGATGGGTGATTATTGAGACAGAAGTACAGAGTTATAAAGAAATTATTAGTCACTAAGTCACATCCAACTCTCTGTGGCCCTATGGACTGTAGCCCACCAGGCTCCTTTGTCCATGGGATTCTCCATACAAGAATACTTGGGCTGCCATTCCCTTGTCCAGGGGATCTTCCCAACCTAGTGATTGAACCCAGGTCACCCGCATTGCAGATGGATTCTTTACCATCTGAGTCATAGGAAAGCTCACAGAGGTATACAAATGAATAGCTTTTTTCTTGTCCAATTATTCACTCTTCCTTTATCTATACACTCGCTGAGTCATCTTGGTCAGTAGATACTTCTCCAATCCTTGGCTCTGGTCTTGACCATTTGACTTCTTTTGACTAATCACAAGTGGGATGAAACAATAGTGCTTATGCTAAAAGGCATCATATATTTTTAATCACTCTCATAGGCTGTCCATGACAGAATAAACTGGTTGAAAGAAGAAGGAGACAGAGAAAACCTAGACCTCAGAAACTACAGCCTGAAGAAGAGGCTAAGTCAACTCACACATTTATATGTGAGAAATAAATGTTTATAGTTGTAAGTTACTAAAGTTTGAGGTTTTATTTTATGCAACAAAGCCATATTATTATAGCACAAATAAATATCAGGAAAAACCTCAAGAAAATTTGTAATGCTGAGTTTTATATGTAAGGAGATTTGTAATGCTGAGTTTTATATGTAAGGAGATCATATATAGAAGATAAACTCACAGTCACACAAAAACCAAATCAAAAAGCCTTCAAATGGCCGTCCTAAAGTGGTTCAGTCTCATTTTTAAAGGTAATGGGACATAATAGAAAACTTTTCAAGCACTGTAGTTAAATCTAACCATAAATATTACACTGAAAGAAGAGCACTGGATAAAGTAAAGGGACAAAATAGTGGATAAGACTAGGGACAAAGATTAGGGATTATGCTGTTGAAAGTACTTAGTAAGAGAGTTTGAAATGATGAAGTATGACAATGTAGAAGACAGGTTTAAAGAAATGAAGAGATTTCACAGAACAAAGTGAATGAATGGACGCAATGGTATGATGAAACGGTGATCTCTGGAATTTGGTTGCTGTAGTTTTGGTTCTTGCTTAGATATAATCTGTGTTTTTGATGCTCCTTTAGAGTGATCTGGGGTTGAAATAAAGAGGCAGGTGCCACACCTCTCAATAAATTGAAATGATTTGAAAATTAGTAGCTATTAGAATACATAAAGATAACAGTATAATGAGAAAATTTGATCCTTAATTGGAGGTTTTTTTTTTTTTTTTAATTAAAGAGGAATAAAACTGACTGCAAAGTGTTGTAAAGGGTCAGAAGAATCTTTTTAAATATATGTTCTGCAAGATATGGGGATATAAGGCAGAATCTTCCATTTCTAGAGGGTAGTGATAACTTAAAATAGGATAAATATCTGAAGAGTATAAATAATCTAGAAAAGATTAAGTGTGTTGAGATATTTATTGACATTTGATAAGATATATGTTGAATGTATAACTGAGAGAATTAAACACTAACTCAAAAGATGGATGACAGTCTAGCAGAAGTTCTCAACAAGGTTGATTCAGCCATCCATGAGATATATGACAATGGCTAGAGGCACTTTTTGGAGAAGGAAATGGCAACCCACTCCAGTGTTCTTGCCTGGAGAATCCCAGGGACGGTAGATCCTGGTGGGCTGCCGTCTATGGGGTCACACAGAGTCGGACACGACTGAAGTAACTTAGCAGCAGAGGCACTTTAAGTTTTCAAAGCTGGGGGCAAAATATACAAGGATATGTTATTGCCATCTGGTGAATAGAGGCTAGGGATCCTGACAAATATCCTATAATGTACAGGGTATTCTCCCACAACAAAAAATCACCTGGCCCAAAATATCAATACTGTTGAAGTTGAGAAAACCTTGTCTGGGAATTAGTGTGGGGATGTGGAAAAAATTTAACAGAGGAAGAAGAGAACTGAGCGAGTGAAACAAAGAGAGAATGGGATTAAAAGTATCAAAAGAACTGTTGTTTTCAGCCCTTGCTCACCTTAACTTAATTCTAATTTTTATGGCTTTCTAAAGCACATGAGAAAACCTTATGTGTTGTAACTTTTTAAAAAGTTTTTAAAAATAATGTTTTCACCCTAAGAAAAGGGAACCATCATACACTGTTGGTAGGAACACAAATCGCTGCAGTCACTATGGAGAAGACTATGGAGGTTCTTCAAAAACTAAAAATAGAGTTGCCATGTTGTTGCTGTTCAGCCATCAAGTTGTGTCTGATTCTTTGCAACCTCGTGTACTGCAGTATATGAGACTTCCCGGTCCTTCAATATCTCCAGGAGTTTGTTCAAACTCATGGCCATTGAGTTGATGATGCCATCTAACCATCTCATCCTCTGTCAAACCCTTCTACTTCTGCTCTCAATCTTGCCCAGCATCAGTCTTTTCCAAGAAGTTGACACTTCATATCAGGTGGCCAATGTACCAGAGCTTCAGCTTCAGTATTGGTCCTTCCAAAGAATATTCAGGGTTGATTTTCTTTAAGATTGACTGGTTTGATCTCTGCTGTCCAAGGGACTCTCAAGAGTCTTCTCCAACACCACAGTTCAAAAGCACCAATTCTTTGGCACTCAGTCTTCTTCATGGTCCACTTCTTATATCCTTACATGACTACTGAAAAAACCGTGAAGTGAAAGTTGATCAGCCCTGTCTGACTTTTTATGACTCCATGTACTGCAGACTGCCAAGCTCATCCTTCCATTGAATTCTTCAGGCAAGAATAGTAGAATGGGTTTCCATTTGCTTCTCCAGATCTTCCTAACCCAGGGATCAAGCCTGGGTCTCCTGCATTGCAGGTGGATTCTTTATCATCTGAGCCACCAGGGAAGTTTGAACTATACAGACCTTTGTCAGCAAATGATGTCTCCACTTTTTAATACACTGTCTAGGTTCATCATAGCTTTTCTTCCAAGGATCAAGCATCTTTTAATTTCATGGCTGCAGTCACCATCACAGTGATCTTAGTTTTATGTATATCTTTTGACTCATATGTGTTCTTCCAAAATATAGGTTGTATTTTGAGTATAAGCTTGAATTTATATATATAACACTGTGTTGTGCACATCATTCTTTTCCTTGTTGGCTTCATTAAAGACTATGTGTCTTGCTTCATGCACAGCTAGAATAACACACAATTGGCTGTTTCAAATCTCTTCAAAATACTTTAAGGTTTGAAATCAGTATATTTCCGCTCAAAAATTTCCCTTTGACTTACTGAAAGTACAAATAATAGGACAGTGAACATCCTCACATGTGCCTCTTTTTTGTACTGTGTTAGAATTTCTATTGAATAATACCCAGGAGTAAAGTTAAGCCCTAGATGAGAAAGGCACACAATCAATGTCACTTGATATTTGCCAGAGCTTGTCCCAGAACCTGATGCAACTTGCAAGACTTGGTGATATTTGTAACACTGAATCTCTACACATTTTGCATCATTCAGATTTCTGACATTTTCAGGCTTAACACATTGGCAATTTTAATTATCACTTCCTTTATAATATCAATATTTTATTTAAAATTATATTTAATATTTTGAGATTTCACTTCTATGAATTGCTGCATATAGTATTTCACAGTTTGGGGGTTACAATACTCTGTTTTCTAACATGTTACAGATATTAACTCCTCATAAGTTTTAGACAATATAAGTGTCTTCATTCCACCATCTTCTTATTAACTTTTCCAAGATGTTTGTAATACACTTCATTAAATGAAAATTTGGAAATTTCAAATTAATTAACTTTCACTTATGGCTTCAACTTTTTTTTTCTTTAAGAAATTCACTGAAGTATAAAATACATACAAAAAAGGCAATAGTCTTTTCAAGAAAAGATAGTGGGGAAAATGAAAGTCCATGTGGAAAAAGATAAAACTCGTATCTTACACTAAAGTGTAAAATGAAAATCTATAAAACTTCAAGAAGAATATATGAAAGAGAATCTGTGTAACAGTCTGTTTGGTATGAGTTTTTAGATACAACACAGAAAGCACCATCTATGAAAGAAAAATTGACAAGTTGAAGTTCATTAAAATTAGCAATCCTTGCTCTGTGTAAGCAGAGAAGGCAATGGCACCCCGCTCCAGTACTGTTGCCTGGAAAATCCCATGGACAGAGAAGCCTGGTAGGCTGCAGTCCATGGGGTAGCAAAGAGTCGGACATGACTGAGCAACTTCACTTTCTCTTTTCACTTTCATGAATTGGAGAAGGAAATGGCTACCCACTCCAGTGTTCTTGCCTGGAGAATCCCAGGGACAGGGGAGCCTGGTGGGCTGCCATCTATGGGGTCACACAGAGTCGGACACAACTGAAGCGACTTAGCAGCAGCAGCAGCTCTGTGTAAGACACTATTAAGAGAGTCAAAAGACAAGCCACAGACTGGGAGAAATGTTCTAAAACATGTATCCAAAAAAGGTAATTATACCCAAAATATACAAGGAGCTCTTTAAAATTAACAATAAGAAACCGACTTAAATAAAAATTGGGCAAAAGATAGATACTTCATCTAAGAAACTATGCAAGTGACAAATAAACACAGGAAAAGATGGTCAACATCATTTGTCTATAGAGAAATTTAAATCAAAACAACAACGACATACCACTACACATCTATGACAATAGCTAAAATCCCAAAGCTGACAAAATCAATTGCTGGTGAGAACCTGAAGCAATAGGAACTGTCATTCATTGTTGATGAGAATGAAAATGGTATATCCACTTTGAAAGTCAGTTTTGCACTGCTTATTCACCCTACAAACAAAGCTAGCAAAGGTGATGGAATTCCAGTTAAGCTATTTCAAATCCTAAAAGATGATGCTGTGAAAGTGCTGCATTCAATATGCCAGCAAATTTGGAAAACTCAGCAGAGGCCATAGGACTGGAAAAGGTCAGTTTTCATTCCAATCTCGAAGAATGGCAATGCCAAAGAATATTCAAATTACCACACAATCGCACTCATCTCACATGCTAGCAAAGTAATGCTCAAAATTCGCCAAGCCAGGCTTTAGCAATACGTGTACTATGAACTTCCAGATATTCAGGTTGGATTTAGAAATGGCACAGGAACCAGAGATCAAATTGCCAACATCCATTGGATCATCGAAAAAACAAGAGAGTTCCAGAAAAACATCTATTTCTGCTTTATTGACTATGCCAAAGCCTTTGATTGTGTGGATCACAAAACAGTGTGGAAAATTCTGAAAGAGATGAACATACCAGGCCACCTGGTCTACCTCTTGAGAAACCTGTATGCAGGTCAGGAAGCAACAGTTAGAACTGGACATGGAACAGCAGACTGGTTCCAAATAGGAAAAGGAATACGTCAAGGCTGTATATATTGTCACCCTGTTTATTTAACTTATATGCAGAGTACATCATGAGAAATGCTGAGCTGGATGAAGCACAAGCTGGAATCAAGACTGCCAGGAGAAATATCAATGACCTCAGATATGCAGATGACACTACCCTTATGGTAGAAAACAAAGAAGATCTAGAGAGCGTCTTGATGAAAGTGAAAGAGGAGAGTGCAAAAGTTGGCTTAAAACTCAACATTCAGAAAACGAACATCATGGCAACTGGTCCCATCACTTCATGGGAAATAGATGGGGGAAGAGTGGAAACAGTGACAGACTTGATGTTTTGGGGCTCCAAAATCACTGCAGATGGTGACTGCAGCCATGAAATTAAAAGACGCTTGCTCCTTGGAAGAAAAGCTATGACCAACCTAGACAGCATATTAAGAAGCAGAGATATTACTTTGCCAACAAAAGTCCATCTAGTCAAAGCTATGGTTTTTCCAATAGCTATGTATGGATGTGAGAGTTGGACAATAAAGAAAGCGGAGCACAAAAAGTGATGTTTTTGTATTGTGGTGTTTTAGAAGACTCTTCAGAGTCTCTTGGACTGCAAGGAGATCAAACCAGTCCATCCTAAAGGAAATCAGTCCTGAATGTTTATTGGAAGGACTGATACTAAAGCTGAAACTCAAATATTTTGGCCATCTGAGGTGAAGAAATGACGCATTGGAAAAAACCATGATACTGGAAAAGATTGAAGGTGGGGTGAGAAAGGGACAACAGGATGAGATGGTTGGATGGCATCACCGACTCAATGGACATGAGTCTGAGTAAAGTCTGGGAGTTGGTGATAAATAGGGAGGCCTAGTATGCTGCAGTCCATAAGGTAGCAAAGAGTCAGACACGATTGAGTGACTGAACTGAACTGATTCACTTAAGAATAGTCTTATCATAAGATCCAGTAATTGTACTCCTAAGTAATTAATTAACTTTTATCCACATTAAAACCTGGATATGAAATCAACTTTATTAATAATCACCAATCAAGCAAGATATCCTTGAACAGGTCAGTGATTGAAACAAACCTGGTATATCCATACTGTATGCTACAATTTAACAATGAAAAGGAATTAGCTATCAACCCAGGCAACATCATCAGGCACCTAAAATTCATATTTTTAAAGGAAAGATGCTAGTCTAGGAAGGCTATATACTATTTGATTAGTATTATATGATTCTGGAAAAAAAATTATGGAGCTGATAAAGTAATCAGTGGTTGTCAGGGGTGCAGGGTGGGTGTGGCAAATAGGTAAAGCACAGACAATTTCTTAGGATGGTGAAACTATTCTGTATGCTACTGTACCATGGGATAAATGGCACTATACATTTGTCAGAGGCCACAGGACTTCACAGCAGAGTGAATCAACCCTTTAAAATATCATTTAGGATGTTGATGAATTCCTAGGACCACCACAGGAACATACATCTATTTCATTTTAGTCAATATACCTAGAAATAAAAGCTATATTTTCCATCTGGTTTCATATTCCTTCTGTCTCCAGGACTTTCCTTAACATTTCTTGTCAAGTAGATCTCCTAGTGATGATTATATCAGTATTTTGTATGTCTGAAAAATGCTGTATTTATCCTTTATTTTGAAAGATATTTTTGTTGGTAACTTTTTCAATATTTTAAACACTGCCTTCTGACTTGAATTCTTTTTGACAAGAAATTTACTGCCATCTTTATCTTTGCTTTATGTGTATGAAAGTGAAAGTGGCTCAGTCATGTCTGACAATTTGCAACCCCAAGGACTGTAGTCCATGGGATCCTCCAGGCCAGAATACTGGAGTGGGTAACTGTTCCCTTCTCCAGGGGATCTTCCTAACCCAGGGACTGAATCCAGGTCTCCAGCATTGCAGGTGAATTCTTTACCAGCTGAGCCACCAGGGAAGCCCTTTGTGTATCAGATCAGATCAGTCGCTCAGTCGTGTCTGACTCTATGCGACCCCATGAATCGCAGCATGCCAGGCCTCCCTGTCCATCACCAACTCCCAGAGTTCACCCAGATTCATGTCCTTCGAGTCAGTGATGCCATCCAGCCATCTCATCCTCTGTCATCCCCTTCTCCTCCTGCCCCCAATCCCTCCCAGCATCAGAGTCTTTTCCAATGAGTCAACTCTTCGCATGAGGTGGCCAAAGTACTGGAGTTTCAGCTTTAGCATCATTCCTTCCAAAGAAATCCCAGGGCTGATCTCCTTCAGAACGGACTGGTTGGATCTCCTTGCAGTCCAAGGGACTCTCAAGAGTCTTCTCCAACACCACAGTTCAAAAGCATCAATTCTTCAGCACTCAGTTTTCTCTATAGTCCAACTCTCACATCCATACATGACCACAGGAAAAACCATAGCCTTGACTAGACGAACCTTTGTTGGCAAAGTAATGTCTCTGCTTTTGAATATGCTATCTAGGTTGGTCATAACTTTCCTTCCAAGGAGTAAGCATCTTTTAATTTTCACCTTTGTGTATAAGATGCCCTTATTCCCTAGCTGCTTGTCTTTATCATTGGTTTTAAGGAATTAGATTAAGATATGCTTTGTGTGGTTAAAATCTTTTTTCTTGTGCTTGGGTTCATTGAACTTCTTATTTGTGAGTTTATTGTTTTCACCACATAGCAAAATATTTCAGCATTGTTTCCTTAAACATTTTTTTGTTGTTGTTGTTCCTCTCTCCCTCCTCTCCTCTAGTTACATATACATTAGGTCAGTTTAAGCTGTCCATGACTCACTGATGCTCTTCATTTTTCAAAATTTTGTCTTTCTCTCTAATTATAAAAAGGGATTGTTCTCACAAATTGATTTGATTTCAGATCCAAATTTGCTCTCACAAATTGGATCTGAAAATACATAGAATCAATGCTATTTTTTTCAGGCCAATTTATAGAAACAGGGCCCATAATATTGCCTAAATTATCATACTAACAGCCCATTTCAATCTAACAAAGCATCCATTACGGTATCCAACTAGAAAGTCCAGTTGCCCAATACCATGGAAGCCATTTGGCCTTCTAGTGGTTTTACATGGCTATCAGGCAGCCAGGTTGTGGTTGGGTAAGAGAAGGCGGAAGGGAACTCTATTGGGACTCCCAGGCACCAGATGGTTCATCATTTTCTAGGTCTGGTTTGGTACAAAGCAGATAATACAGAATAAAGTCTTGAAAACCTGAAAAAAAAAAAAATTTGTCTTTCTCTACATATACCTCTCATTGTGCCCTCATATGGCAGAAGAACTGGAAGAGTTCTCTGGGGTATCATTTACAAGGGCACTAATTGTATTCATGAGGCCTTTACCCTCATGGCCTAATTGCCTTCCAAAGGCCTCACCATTACTTAGGTATTAGGATTTCAATATACAAATTTGGGGGGCAAAATTATTCAATCTAAAACAGAATCCATCTAGGTCTGTATTTTATTTGTACTTGCACAGTTTTAAGTTATGGGTTGAATTTCATTAAAATATATAGGACTATTCAGATTTTCTAGGTTTATCACACATAAATGGTAGCCAATTATGATTTCACCCTAAAAAATTACATAATGCACAGGAAAGTATAAGCCATAATGATCAGAAGACAGCCTAAATAGTAAAAAACAGATTTAGATCTTAAGTTCACAGCAAAGACTAAATAGTCTTACTGCTGCTGCTACTGCTAAGTCGCTTCAGTTGTGTCCGACTCTGTGCGACCCCATAGACAGGAGCCCACCAGGTTCCCCCGTCCCTGGGATTCTCCAGGCAAGAGTACTGGAGTGGGGTGCCATTGCCTTCTCCAAAATAGTCATACTAGATGCACACAAATCATAGATTTTGCTCAATATCTAATTTACTAAGAACTCAATACAGACAAGCACCAAGTACAGAAAAAAAAAAAAAAAACCTTTTTTGAAGGAACCTGAAACTTTCAGAAGCAACTTCCAAAAATGCCCCTATTCTTTTGCATTACGTTATATTAGGTTTTGGATTAACAGACTAGTTTTAAATAATGTATGTGAAAAGTTTTTTCAAGGGAAGTTATTTTAGTTTGGAAGCTCCTTGGTTTTGTTCCTCCTCAGTTACACAGATAAGTAATGACGTTATATATAACCCACACGCTTATAATTATTTTTTATTGATAATAAAAATATAGATTATATTCTGTTAATATAATTGTCTAATATGCTTTATTTAATTGTTTTTTAAAGAATTTTGTTTGCAGCCATTGGCATTTTTCAAGGCAGTCTGGTCAAGATCATTCATTCTCCCAAGTATGGGAGGAGTAAGTTAGAAGACTGCTATGAATACTTTCTTTTGTAGGCAAAGACAGGTTTTAGATTTGGAATATAAAATACATTACATAGAAAATAATTTCATAATAATGTTGCCATTTTGAATACATATGTCACAATCCTATAATTTTACTTTAAGAGAACTCTGACACATGTACAAAAGGAGATACGTACAAGACATTAAAGCAGCATGTTTGTAAATAACAAAATATATATATATACACACACACACAAATGAAAAAAGGAAAAAGTGAAAAACTTAATAAAACTTACTGTTTTATGAAGAGGGATAGTTAAATACATTTTGGTATATACAGACAACTATTACTACATGGTAGTAAAAGCAAATGAACGAGAACTCACAATTCACAATTGTGAATAAATCTCACAAATGTATTAAATGCTAACAGCAGTTGAAAAAAAAATCCAATATAACCTATTTCTATATGAAATATGCAATTTTGAAGGATTCTTAGGGATCTATACATATACAGCAAATTACAAAGAAATTCATGTGAATTATAAACACCAAATCTATATTAGCCATCTCTGAGTGAGAGAGAAACTGTGTTCAGAAAGGTGTAGCATAAATTCTAAAGTATAGTTGAAAATTGCATTATTAAGAAAATGGGCATATTTTTCTGGATTATAAATAATCTATATTTATATTTAAAATATAATTACTGTATACTGTACTCAAACTAAAAGAATTTTAAAAATTGTCTATCAGAAGTTATACTTGTCAAAAAACAACACTATGATATTTCCCAGGAAATTATTACAAATTTTATGAAAAATAAAATTCCTATAATTCTCTAGTTCAAAATAATAAAGGAGTTTACAATGCAGGGAGGATAGAGAAATGGGGGAATTCCCAAAAGTAAATAGATAAATGGAGGACAGATTATTACAGTTACAAAAATGAAGTGCATTTTCCTCTAATTGAATAGATTAATGAAATCAAAAGTGGCAACAGAGCTTGTGTGGGACACTCGTTTGCACACTGTTGGCCAAACATTATCAAAAGAAATAATGAAAATAGACTAGATGGAACAGAAATAATTATTTTAGTTATAGCTAGCTATGAATTTTATCAATTCCTTGGTGAAGCTTATCTTTAATTTGATCATATTCTAGGTAACTTGTCTCAATGTTATGTTAACAAAACAGAGAACTATATATTGTTCTCCATCTACTGTGCAGAAGCAATCATTCTCAACTGATTTTGCTTAATCTTTATGAATTTCTATTTTGAATAATCTCTTCCCATGTTATATTTAGAAGAGATCTGAAATAGTCCATCTGACAACTGGAGTGAACATACTGGTGCCTAGAGTGGGCAGATAAAGTAACCAAATAAACAGTATTTCCCAAATTTCATGAGTGTCCATCCAGCTGCTAATAATTATTTATATCTTTAAAAGCATTTTTGGTACATTTTGGAAATGTCAGTTAAACAAATTTTAGATATGTTTCAGGTCCATATAAATTCTCAAAGTCTTTTATATGTGAATGTGTTTTATGAATCATTGGGTATAGGGTAAATTAACAAAAGATTGTGTATTTCCCAAACTTATTTGATAATGGAGACATTTTATTTCCATGAACTCCCTACTGACATCTGAATTTCATCTTAACAAACTTACTTCTTACTAGATGTGGACATATATAAGCAAGTCAAACACTTTAAAAGTTTTTGAAATAAGACAATTGAGCTCTACAGCTATTAGGATATTTATATAAAATGTTGCATTTCAGCTTTCACTTAATCTAACAACAACTTTCACTAAATCAAATATTTTTAAAGAAATGGAGGTTTTCTCCCCTTTCAACCAAAAGAATTCTCTGGCCTACATTTAACTTGAACTCATAAAGAAATGAGATAAAGATTGAAGAATTTTCCACAAACTAGAACAATGGAATAGACCACACTGAGACAGAGTTCTTTGTTACTGAATCTTTTTCAAACAGAAGCTGAGTGTTTCCCTCTAATATATATATATATATATATATATATATATATATATATAGAGAGAGAGAGAGAGAGAGAGAGAGAGAGAGAGAGAATTTTTGCATTGAAAGCATGTTAGTCACTAAGTCGTGTCCAACTCTTTGTGACCCTGTGGACTATAGCCTGCCAGACTCCTCTGTACATGGAATTCTCCAGGCAAGAATACTGGAGTTGGGTAGCCATTCTCCAGAGCATCTTCCTGACCCAGGAATTAAACCTGGGTCTCCTGCATTGCAGCCAGATTCTTTACTGTCTGAGCCACCAGGTAAGACCACTAGGTGATCTCTAAGGTACCTTCAATGTCTTGGTGTCCATAGGTAACAAAATGTCACAAAGAAATTGAATATCCACTTCAGGTTAGAAAATGATTGGAAATCATTCAACCGCATGATTATTAAGTCTTTCTCAGCTTAAATCTTTCTGCAAAATTTACTTCAGTATTTTTACTATGTAGTAATGACATAAAACTTACAGAGCCTTAGGCTTTGGGTTACTTTAAATGTATTCAAATTTTAGACATAGCTGTTTTACTGTCACATAGATGAATATCAAACATGACTAAATCATTCATTCTGAAGTTGCTCGAGTATAAGAAATGCTTAGGTCTTCATAATGGATTCAGGAGGCTTTTCATATAATCTTTGAGAAATGCGATTAAATTTCTGAAAAGATAATTGACTGCCTCCATCATAGCAGCATATCTTGTTTAGATGAATCAAGCTATAGAGAGTAGTATTGTTTAAAATTACCCTGGAGTGGAAAAGCTCTTGCAATGAAACACAATGTTATTAGTTTTGAAAGCTAACCTTGAATATTGGTATAGTCTTACAGATAAATGAGGAAAAAAACTAAAAAGCACCGTTAAAGAAAAAGTCAGAAAGGGAATAACTAATGATTTATGGTGATTAGTATAATTTAATGAATTTTAGCATTATATAAAAATGAATGAAGTTAGAATAACAACAGAATGTTTGGGTATTCTTCCATTTAAAAAACCAATTTCTTTTATAAATAAGGTTAATTAATTACCTGGAGCTAGCTCTTGCATTAGTATCCTTACATATCTTTGCCTGGAAGAGAAAGTTTTACTAACAGCCCTACACAGGTTTATAGTAGCAGCAAGGAATAGAAAAGATGAAGTAAAATTGCAGCTGTTGTTCATACAGATTTAACCACCATCATCTCTTCTCTCTGGAGATGATTACAGAAATGATTTTATTTTTCCTTAACATCCATTTAGTTCTTAGTGGTCCAAGAACTGCTAGAATATCCCAGCTTTTCTTTCTGAAGAATGAGGCATAATGGATAAAAGAAAACAAAATCATATGGATAAAGGAGAAGCAATGACAGCAACATAAAAGCAGCACATGTTGCTCATATAGAGATTGAGAGGAAAATACCACATGCAATAAGAACCTGTTGTGGAGAAAAAAGCAATGGACTAGGATCAGAAAAACAGCCCTGGAAAATCCCTATCTATTAATCTCTTAAAAACTAATTTTTCACAATTTTAAAATCAATGTGAAAGGTATTAGATAAATAATACTCAAAATATTCTACTTTTTTTTTTTCAAATTCTTCACTCTGTGTTCTCATTATAGTGGCCTTTGTGTGTGTGTTTTCCTTCTTGGTGAAATATTCCAAGAACTAAATATAATTAGGGTACTAAGTAGTCTGCACCCAATTCTTATGTGTGGAACGAGTTCCCCCACATACCAAGAAGTTCTATGACACCAACAAGCTGGATGTCCTACAAATTAACATAATTGTGACACTATCTACCTGGAGATAGTGTCAGATCTCACAGGTTAAGGGCTTGGTCTTGCAAGGCTGCTCACTCACAAACACAATTCAAATGCCAATCCCTAAACCAAGTTGTCACCTGTGCTTCTGACCCACTGGCTATAGATTGGAAGTCCTAAGGATAAACTCAATTAACTTGTTAAAATGTCTCCCAGAACTCAGAGAAACCTTTTACTTACTAGATAACTAGTTTATTATAAGGGAAGGCGATGGCACCCCACTCCAGTACTCTTGCCTGGAAAATCCCATGGACGGAGGAGCCTGGTAGGCTTTAGTCCATGAGGTCGCGAAGAGTCGGACACAACTGAACGACTTCACTTTCCCTTTTAACTTTCTTGCATTGGAGAAGGAAATGGCGACTCACTCCAGTGTTCTTGCCTGGAGAATCCCAGGGACAGCAGAGCCTGGTAGGCTGCCATCTATGGGGTCGCACAAAGTCGGACATGACTGAAGCAACTTAGCAGCAGCAGCAGCAGTTTATTATAAAAGGTTATAACTCACAAAGAAGAAAGCACCCCAAATTGTTGCAATACTAAAAGAGAGGAACATTATAACACTGATGCAAAAATATCCTGCCTTTAACACATGTATATCATGTTTTCTTTTTCTGTAAGAGGGACTGAATACAAAATTAGAAGAAACCCAAATCTTCAATTCATCATTTTTTATATTTCTCTTAAAACATTGAAATAAATTTGTGTATTTTTATGTTTACCAACTTAAAATGAATTTGTGTATTTTTGTGTTGATTTAACTCTCTCCCACTAAAATATAAGCACCATAAGTGCAAAATACAACCCAGAATATAGATGACACTCAGTAAATATTTCTTGAATTCATTTAATTCAATTGACCAAAAGAATATTAATTTAATAGTAAATTTATCATGTGCTCATATTTGGTCATTAAGCTGTGTCTGATTCTTTGCTACTCCAAGGACTATAGCCCAGCAGGCTCCTGTGTCCATGGGATTTCCTAGACAAGGATACTGGAGTGGGTTGCAGTTCCCTTCCCAGGAAATAATTTCAACCAAGGGATAGAGCCTGTGTCTCCAGCATTGGCAGGCAGGTGTTTTTTTTTTGTTTGTTTGTTTGTTTTTACCACTGAGCCACACTGTGTATAAAAAAGGACACTTACTCAGTTTCTCATGTAATCTATGATGACGGACTACATGAGCATTCTTTCATTTACTCTCTTGCACTGATACTGAAACTATAATCCTACTAGAATTCTGTAATTCATAGACCATAGTGCTAAGCTTATGATATCATAGGCAAGTGCCAGCTCACTTATTTCGTATGATATTTATGATCATTTTACTATAAAAGGAAGGTAAATATATGTATATCTCACATACATCTTATGTGTGTTGGATACAAATCTGTCTTGTTCTTTCTCTCCATTTTCCCCTGATTTCAACTCAATCAAAACACAAAGGTACTGTAAATCTCCTGTGTGTGCTTCTTCTCTTCAATCAATCTGGAATTATTTGGTACAGTGCCTTTCATATTATAATAAAGTATATTTTTATGTCTTATTTTTAAAAAATTTTGTTACATTAGTCATTTTATTATTTTGGATTTCATTCAAATGGATATCACAAATAAAATATTTCCTTTTTTATGCTCACTGTCATGATCAATCTTAACTTTGAAATTAAATTTTCAAGACTTTATTAAAGACAATACTGAAATGAATATTATTGTTTGTATTTGTGCAAAAAGAGTAAAAGAAACTATTTTAAGACAGCTTACATAAAAGCAGCAGGAGAATTTCAATATATTATAAATCAGAAGCTTATACTGTGCTATACCCAGTCTGCTCCATGAGGCAACTGAGGCCAGAAAAACACTTTATAGACACATCTACCTTACACCAGTAATTAACTTTAGGCAGCCTAGTAAATTGCATATGTCAATTATATAATGAAAATTCATCAAGCTGAATTCTTTATCTGATAAAACAATGGTATAAGTTTATAAAATGTCCCATAATGCTAGAATATTTATGGGCATAGTTATTTTAGAGACAAACTTGTAAAAACCAATAAACACATATTAATTATTTCAAATAAAAAATTAAGAAAAAAATGGACATCTGAAATGATACTTGCTTAAGGTTTCCAACTAATTGGATGAACAAGTATAATGATTACACACAGGCATTTGTATAATATTAGTAACAAATTATTTTATGCTATTAACAAATAATTCTATGTGTTGTCTTCAAAACTCAAGTTAGTCACTTATTTTCATTTAAAATAGAAAATATGAATGTGTTTGACATTTTGATATGTTTATTAAGAAAAACAATCATGTAACATAACTAATGAATGATCTAGTTAAGTCTAGGCACTGTTACCAATTTTTAAGTGATATTAGACATCAAATCTAAATTAAATCTAAAAATATATGTAAACTTTGGATAACTTATTAGATAGGCATTCTGTCATAATTGCTTTTGAGCAATTGTTGACCAAAGGTTTTTGCAGACTAGGAATTAGATTTACACAGACCCAGCTGCATTTTTGTTTTCTTTGAAGGAAGAATTCTATTTTAGAGTAATATTAAATCATAATATCATACTACATGCTTCAGCAGAATATAGATTTTTTTTTTTCAAAAACAAGTAGTATTGACTTTTGGTTTTAGTTCTAACATGTAAAGTCTTTGGAAGTCATCACTCCCCTCTTAGAGCTGGCAAGAGCTGAACAAATTGAAAATCAATGACATTAATTAGGCTTGTCTGAGAACTGAGGTCACAGAACAGAGCCCAATCCAAAATCTGCAGTGACAAGTACAGAGAAGCACAGCCTATATCAATTTACCAGGATTAAAAGTCACTCAAGCCATATACTGGTAGAAACGCTTAAATAATAAAGTTTGAAAAATTGCTGGATGCAGAGCATAGACTATTATGAGAAAAAGAAACTCCTAATTTTACTTGTTGTTAGAGATCCCTCACATTTTTATGTTATAATATCCAGGAACCCAGCCAGGTTCACATGATGCAGAAGCAAGAAATCTTTTGTGTATATGGCAAAGATGAAGAAATAAAACTATTCTGATATATGCCCAGTGTTACTCATAAGAAAGGATGATCAAGTAAGATAAAATCTTTACCAGAGACTGACACGACATGAAGAAAGGGCACCTAACTACAACCTTTCTCTAGCCTTCTGACTTACCTAAGGGAGAAAAATTAAAAGTTGATAAATCTTTGCGAGATAATTGGCCAGACAGAATCACTAAAAGAATGAGACACTCAGAAGACTATAGACTGTATCTTCATCCTCCACATCTTACCATGATAGCAATAAGGATTCCATATAATAACACTGGATTATAGTTAAAAGAGTCAAGAAAGTTCAGATTCTATTAGGGAAGGACAGTTTAGGGAACTCAAAAATACAGAGGAATTTAAAAATGAACAAACAGACAAAAACAAAGATAACAGATGAAATCAAAGGTTCTGACACCTAAAGCTACAGCAAACATTAAACGCAGTCCAACTTCTAGCAAAATTAACATAGAACCTCGCAATAAAACCTATCTATCTCAGTTCCTATTACCTGATAAATCATGCTTGGCTTTCATTAAAAAAAAAAAAAAAACTCCTAAGGCAACAAAAAAGAATAAATTTTAAAGAAGCAAAACAAGAATTAAAACTAGATTCAGATATAGCAGATTTTTGATTTTGTGCAAATCAAGATGAACAATGAAATTTGAAATTTAAGTAACTATAACAAGCTAAGGGTTCTAGTGGGAAAAAAGTAGGCAATATGACAGAGAGATGGGTATATAAGCTGAGAAATGGAAACTCAAAGAATGAATCAAAAGAAAATACTAGAAATCAAAAGCAGTTTGACAGAAATGGAAGGAGACATCTGATGAGCTAACATCAGAAATGTCAGTGAACTTGAAGACAGATTTATCAGTTCAGTTCAGTCGCTCAGTCATGTCCAACTCTTTGCGACCCCATGAATTGCAGCACGCCAGGCCTCCCTGTCCATCATCAACTCACAGAGTTCACTCATACTCACGTCCATCGAGTCAGTGATGCCATCCAAGCATCTCATCCTCTGCCGTCACCTTTTCTTCCTGCCCCCAATTCCTCCCAGCTTCAGAGTCTTTTCCAGTGAGTCAACTCTTTGCATGAAGTGGCCAAAGTACTGGAGTTTCAGCTTTAGCATCACTCCTTCCAAAGAAATCCCAGGGCTGATCTCCTTCAGAATGGACTGGTTGGATCTCCTTGCAGTCCAAGGGACTCTCAAGAGTCTTCTCCAACACCACAGTTCAGAAGCATCAATTCTTCGGTAATTTCATCACTGCAAACACCATCTGCAGTGATTTTGGAGCCTAGAAAAATAAAGTCTGACACTGTTTCCACTGTTTCCCCATCTATTTCCCATGAAGTGGTGGGACCGGATGCCATGATTTCGTTTTCTGAATGTTGAGCTTTAAGCCAACTTTTCCACTCTCCTCTTTCACCTTAATCAAGAGGCTTCTTAGTTCCTCTTCACTTTCTGCCATAAGGGTGGTGTCATCTACATATCTGAGGTGATTGATATTTCTCCCCGCAATCTTGATTCCAGCTTGTGCTTCTTCCATCAGCGTTTCTCATGATGTACTCTGCATGTACGTTAAATAAGTAGAGTGACAATATACAGCCTTGACGTACTCCTTTTCCTACTTGGAACCAGTCTGTTGTTCCATGTCCAGTTCTAACTGTTGCTTCCTGACCTGCATACAGGTTTTTCAAGAGGCAGATCAGGTTGCCTGGTATTCCCATCTCTTTCAGAATTTTCCACAGTTTATTGTGATCCACACAGTCCAAGGCTTTGGCATAGTCAATAAAGCAGAAATAGATGTTTTTCTGGAACTCTTGCTTTTTCGCTGATCCAGCGGATGTTGGCAATTTGATCTCTGGTTTCTCTGCCTTTTCTAAAACCAGCTTGAACATCTGGAAGTTCACCGTTCACATATTGCTGAAGCCAGGCTTGGAGAATTTGAGCATTACTTTAAAGTGTGTGAGATGATTGGAATTGTGCTGTAGTTTGAGCATTCTTTGGCATTGCCTTTCTTTGGGATTGGAATGAAAACTGACCTTTTCCAGTCCTGTGGCCACTGCTGAGTTTTCCAAATTTGCTGGCATATTGAGTGCAGCACTTTCACAGCATCATCTTTCAGGATTTGAAATAGCTCAACTGGAATTTCATCACCTACACCAGCTTTGTTTGTAGTGATGCTTTCTAAGGCCCACTTGACTTCACATTCCAGGTGTTTGGCTCTAGGTGAGTGATCACACCATCATGATTATCTGGGTCATGAAGCTCTTTTTTCTACAGTTATTCTGTGTATTCTTGCCACCTCTTCTTATTATCTTCTGCTTCTGTTAGGTCCATACCATTTCTGTCCTTTATCGAGCCCATCTTTTCATGTAATGTTCCCTTGGTATCTCTAATTTTCTTGAAGAGATCCCTAGTCTTTCCCATTCTCTTGTTTTCCTCTATTTCTTTGCATTGATTGCTGAAGAAGGCTTTCTTATCTCTTCTTGCTATTCTTTGGAACTCTGCATTCAGATGCTTATATGTTTCCTTTTCTCCTTTGCTTTATGCTTCTCTTCTTTCCACAGCTATTTGTAAGCCCTCCCCAGACAGCCATTTTGTTTTTTTGCATTTCTTTTCCATGGGGATGGTCTTGATCCCTGTCTCCTGTAGTGTCATGAACCTCATTCCATAGTTCATCAGGCACTCTATCAGATCTAGGCCCTTAAATCTATTTCTCACTTCCACTGTATAGTCATAGGGATTTGATTTAGGTCATACCTGAATGGTCTAGTGGTTTTCCCTACTTTCTTCAATTTCAGTCTGAATTTGGCAATAAGGAGTTCATGATCTGAGCCAGAGTCAGCTCCCAGTCTTGTTTTTGCTGACTGTATAGAGCTTCTCCATCTTTGGCTGCAGAGAATATAATCAATCTAATTTTTGTGTTGACCATCTGGTGATGTCCATGTGTAGAGTCTTCTCTTGTGTTGTTGGAAAAGGGTGTTTGCTATGACCAGTGCATTCTCTTGGCAAAATTCTATTAGCTGTTGCCCTGCTTCATTCCGTATTCCAAGGCCAAATTTGCCTGTTACTCCAGGTGTTTCTTGACTTCCTACTTTTGCATTCCAGTCCCCTATAATGAAAAGGACATCTTTTTTGGGTGTTAGTTCTAAAAGGTCTTATAGGTCTTCATAGAACCATTCAACTTCAGCTTCTTCAGCATTACTGGTTGGGGCATAGACTTGGATTACTGTGATATTGAATGGTTTGCCTTGGAAAGGAACAGAGATCATTACCTATAGGTAACATTGATGAAATCACTGCTGTAAGGGACAGAAAGGAAAAATTAGTAATATCATGTTATAACATACTTGCAGTATCCATAAAGCACTACGGCATTATTTGAAAGAAGACTTAAATTACCTATATATAAACTTATATTGCAAGTTCTATGGAGCCCACCAAAAAATAATTTGAGAATAAGTGTAACATATACTCAGAGGAGAAAAAATGGAAGTGCATAAAATGCTTCATTAAAAGCAAATTGCATAAAAGCAAGATAAAAGTTGAGAACAAATACAACAAATAGAAAGCAATTTGATGGGAAAATAAATCAACTGTCCCAATAACCACTTTAGTTGTGAATAGCCTAAAAAGATCAATTATAAAAGGAAAATTGACAAAACTGATTTAAAAGAAAAAAGTTGTCTAAAAGAAACTCATTTTAAAGCTAAAGACTAAGATAAATGTAATGGGACAGAGAGCAATATAATTTACTAACACTAATTGAAAAGATACTGGAGTACCTATATTAATTTCTGAAAAAGCAAACTTCTTTGCTTCTATGTCTCAAAAGCAATATAAGGAAATATTATTAAGGATAAAGACAGCAATTACATAATGAGAAGAAGGTCAATTCTCCAAGTAAATATAACACTCTGTAACACTAAATCTGCAAGGAAAAATAAATCCATGCTTATAGTTAAAGACTTAACATCCCTCTTTTGGTAAAGATAGATCTATTAGGCAGAAAATCACTAAGGATATGGTTGATAGAAGAGTATCATCTAAACCTTCTTAACTAAATAGCAGATTATACAATATTCCTAAACTCCATAGATCATTCTCAACTATAGACTTTGGGGCCATAAAACTCATCTCACAAATTTAAAAAAATAGAAATCAGAGAAAGATAGCCAACATTCCCCTGAGTATTTAAAGAGTAAACAAAATATATTTATTAAGCACTGAAAAAATAAATAAATAAAAAATAAAAAATAAAAAAATAACAAATCAGTCAAAGAAGGCTCATGAGAAGTTTATAAAATATTTTCAGTTAACTGAAAATTTAAAATTATCATAATTTGTGGGATTTAGACAAGTAACAGATAAATATTTATATATTAGAAATGAAGAAAGATATAAAATCAATTGTCTTAGCTTCTGCCTAAGAATACACTAGTGAAAGAGAAGCAATTTAAGCCTAAAGAGATTCCAAAAAAATAATAAAATGAAGAGGAGAAATTCATGAAATTCAAACCAAGAAAGCAATAGAGAAAATCAACAAAACTAAAAGCTGGTTCTTTGAAAATACAAATAAAATTGACAACTCCCTAGCCAGGCTAACCAAAAAAGGAAAAAAATAGAGCAGACATAAACTATCAATATTAGAAATAAAAAATTGGTCATACCTACTGATTTATGCACATCAAAATGATAATAAATATATTATGAACTCTTTGCCCACAGAGTTGATAATTTCTGAAAGGAACAAAAATTCACACAAAGGCAAATAGGTTATTTTATTAGGCCTTTATCTATTTAAGAAACCAAATCAATAATTTATAACCTTTTAAAGAGGCCCATATGAATTCACTGGTGAGTACTACCAAATATTTAAGTACAATTCTCTAAAATATCTTCCAACAAATAGAAGTAGGGGGAACAGTTCTTAATTTATGAGGCCACTGTTACCCAAATATCAATATTGGATATTACAAAACAGAAACACTACAGATCAATATCTCTCATGAAGGTAGATGCTAGAAGAAATATTAGCAATTTAAAACTAATAGCATATAAAATGAATTATATGCCAAGGCTAAATAAAATTTAATGCAGTTATGCAAAGCTAGTGCAACACTCGAAAAATCAATTAATGTAACTCATAATACCTGCAGCCAAAAAAAAAAAAATTATACGATCATATGCAGAAAAACACTTGGTGAAATCCAAAACCGATTCATGATAAAAAACTCTCAACAACCTAGGACTAGAGAACAACTTCTCTTCTAGATAGGACTAGAGACCAACTTCTTCAACTTGATAAAGGACAAATAAAAAATCTTCCTTCATACTTAATGATAAAAAACTGGATATTGTCCCATAAAATCAGGAAGGACAAAGAGGATAACACTTCTCACTACTACTTTTAAACATTGTACTGGAAGTTCTAAACAGTGCAATAAAACTAGAGAAATAGGACATAAAGTATATAGATTGGAAAGGAAGAAATAAAATTGACTATGTTCACAGATGATATGTTTGCCTATTTTCCAGTAGTCATGTAAACGGATGTGAGAGTTGAACCATTAAAGAAGGCTGAGTGTCAAAGAATTGATGCTTTCAAACTGTAATGTTGGAGAAGACTCTTGAGAGTCCCTTGGGCAGCAAGGAGATCAGTCAATCCTAAAGGAAATCAATTCTGAATATTCATTGGAAGGACTGATGTTTTTGAAGATGAATCTCCGATACTTTGGCCACCTGATGTGAAGAGCCGACTCATTGGAAAAGACCCTGATGCTGGGAAAAACTTAGGGCATGAGCAGAAGAAGGTGAAAGAGGGTGAGATGGTTAGATGGCATCACTGACTCAGTGGACATGAGTTTGAGCAAACTCCAGGGGATGAGATGGTGAAGGACAAGAAAGCCTAGCCTATTGCAGTCCATGGGTCACAAAGAGTTGAACATGACTGAGAGACCAAACAACAACAAATTAATCAACAACAACAACAAAAATAAAACCTCTTGGCACTAAGATGTGGTTATAACAAAATGCCTTTTTATATTAGCAAGGCAATGGCAACCTACTCCAGTACTCTTGCCTGGAAAATCCCATGGACGGAAGAGCCTGGTAGGCTGCAGTCCATGGATTCACGAAGAATCGGACATGACTGAGCTACTTCACTTTCACTTTTGACTTTCTTGCATTGGAGAAGGAAATGGCGACCCACTCCAGTGTTCTTGCCTGGAGAATCCCAGGGACAGCAGAGCCTGGTGGGCTGCCGTCTATGGGGTCGCACAGAGTCAGACACGACTGAAGCGACTTAGCAGCAGCAATGATAAATTGGAATTTCAAATGATGTATTTACTGGCATACACTAGCATGTCAACATCTCTCAGGAAGTCTGCTCAGAGCTCCTGTAAACTTTATGTGGCAGAAAACATTGGTAAGAGCTTAAAGAGCTCCCAAAGTATAACAGACAAGGTACTACTATGGTCCTCTATCTCTTCAACACTGGTTCTTAATTAGAGGAGATTTTTCCTCTCTTAAAGGAGATTTTGCCTCTCAGGCAACATTTGACAATGTCTGGATACATTTTTGGTTATCAGAACTGGTTCAGGGCTGCTACTGATATCTAGTGGTGGAAGATAACCCTGCTGCTAAACATACTACACTGCATAAGACACACCCCAACCCCTTAGCAAAGAATTATCTGGCCCAAAATAAAGTAGGAAAACTATGCTCTACATAAACACAAATGCCCAACCAATATTTAAATTAGGGCTTCCTTGGTGGCTTAGATGGTAAAAAATCTTCCTGCAATGCAGACCTGGGTTCGATCCCTGGGTCAGGAAGATCCCATGGAGAAGGAAATGGCAACCCACTGCAGTGTTCTTGCCTGGAGAATCCCATACGCAGAGGAGCCTGGCAGGCTAGAGTCTATGGGATCACAAAAGAGTATGACACTATGGAGCAACTAACACAATCAAAGTGAGAAAGGAAGAATTTAGAGTTGACTGAGATCCAATCACATTGGAATAATAATTTATATATATATATATATATATATATATATATATAATTTATGTAATGAGTTCTATATATATATAATTTATATAATCATATATTGTAGTATATATAATCATATTATATATATGTATATATATATATATGAAATAGATATATTTGTGTAATATTTACCACAGAAAGAACATGGGGGTTTTGCTTATTTATTAAATAAAGATACGTAATGAGAAAAACATAAAAGTAAACAATTTTTAGAAAAACTGACCCAGCACTGAAATCATGATCCTTATATTTCAATTTAAATAAATATCACGTCGATGTTTTCACATAGGTCATCCATTAGTGATAGAAACTTGAATGGATCTTTCAATTGGAAGAGAAAATGCATTTCAGGGTTCCCCTTGTCATTTATCAAAAGAACTAATACTGTCTGCTTTTCTTTTCCTTTTTTTTGTATAGAATTTTAATAAAAAGCAGAGAAGCCATAAACCTGTTTTCTAAGGAAAATATACTTCCAGTTTTAAGATCTTTAATCACTGAGTAGTAGGGTTGCCTATAAATTAAAAATATACATATATATGAGTATCTCATTATCTACCTTTTATCTCTCTCTTAATTGTTTTGCTTTGTTTTGTTTTTGCTAATTCCCATAATTACAGAAAGTTATGTGGCTCACTCCAAGAAGAGAAAGACATTACTTCCAGGTAGGGATTAGTGATCTATAATTTGACAGATCTGTCACTAAATTTTAAAAAGCAGGAAGAGAGTCAAACTTTGATAGTGATGACTTGTCTAAAATGAAAATAGGAGAATATTGAATTGCTTTTTCAAAATTCTGAGAGGAAAAGGTCATGACACTGATTTCAAAAGGCATAAGCAGAAACTCTGATAATTAAACAATTGAGATATACTACCAAAAAACTCAATTTGTTAAAATGTTCTTCAATGATGTATTTTCCTTTTGTTTTCTGATTTTCTAAAAACCGTTTTGGCTGATTTTATTAAGTACTGTGATTCTGTGGTAGCAAAGTTTGTAATATGTATTGTGTCTGGATGCCTTAAGAGTCAGCTATTTTTAAGTCAATTAGTAACTTAAGTGTTTTAAAATGCAACACATAATTAGCAGATTATAATTATGATTAATATAACACACTGCTTAAATCTAATAAAACAATCAATCACTTTTTAAAAATGAAATCAGAATATACATTATAAACTCTAGTATCTTAAATGAAAATTAATATTCAGGTCTATAAGTATAAATAAAGTAATGTCAATTTCCCTTTTGCTTCTCTCACACTCCCTTTTCCCTACTCCATACCTGTTTAGCTGAATTTAAGGAGTATTAAAATTTACTTTCATTACTCATGAGTTCAAAGCTTGGTCTTCTCTTACTAGACATGTAAAATTGATCAGTTTACTTAAATCAGATTGACAGGAGAAATACCAAAACCTCACACATGCAGATGACAGCATCCTTATGACAGAAAGCAAAGAAGAACTAAAGAGCCTCTTGAGGAAGGTGAAAGAGGAGAGTGAAAAAGCTGGCTTAAAACTCAACATTCAAAAAGCTAAGATGATGGCATCTGGTCCTGTCACTTCATGGCAAATAGATGGGGAAATAATGGAAACAGTGACAGACTTCATTTTCTCAGGCTCCAAAATCACTGAAGATGGTGACTGCAGCCATGAAATTAAAAGACACTTGCTTCTTGGAAGAAAAGCTATGGCCAACCTAGACAGCATATTAAAAAGCAGAGACATTACTTTGCCAACAAAGGTCTGTATACTTAAAGCTATGGTTTTTCCAGTAGTCATGTATGGTTGTTTGAGTTGGACTATAAAGAAAGCTGAGTGCTGAAGAATGGATGCTTTTGAATTGCAGTGTTGAAGAAGACTCTTGAGAGTCTCTTGGACTGCAAGGAGATCTGCCCAGTCCATCCTAAAGGAAATCAGTCCAGGATATTTACTGGAAGTACTGATGCTTAAACTCCAATACTTTGGCCACCTAATGCTAAGAGTCAACTCATTAGAAAAGACCCTAATGCTAGGAAAGATTGAAGGCAGGAGAAGAAGAGGATGAGATGGTTGGATGGCATCACTGACTCAATAGGCATGAGTTTGAGCAAGTTACAAGAGACGGTGAAGGACAGGGAGACCTGGCATGCTGCAGTCCATGGGGTCACAAAGAGTTGGACATGACTAAGAGATAGAGCAACAACAATTTAAATCAGCCTATGACTCATGATTGTCATCAGTCAAATGGAAATAATAGTACCTGTGTTAGGATTGTTGTAAGAGCTAGAGAAATCATAGTATATAATGTAAAGCTTTGTATAAGTAAGCATGAATCTTGTTAACATTTTGTTAACAGTTTTTCTACTTGAACTCAGCTTGCTTTGATGATATCTGTGGCAAAAGTTGGAAGATGGTTTAGTTAAATGTGTTCTTCTGAAACTTGCCCAGTGCCTGAAGTTGATCCCCACCTGACTCATGTTCGGTTCAATTCTGGACCAATATCACTATGGACACTTTTCAAAGCCTCTGCTGCAGAGTCACCTTGCTGCTTGTCATGTTAGGCTTACAGAAAGTCCTGGTGACATTTAATTTAATGTCTTCCTATGTTTGGCCATGCTCCAGAAATTTTGTAACATTAAACTCATCTTCCCCTACCTACCAATGGCTCATAGACAAAATTGTGATGCACACACTCCTCAGGTTAAATTGGATAGAAAGTATTGTTGGGGAAACTCAAAGTGTTCTGTTTTCCAAGAGTCCAAAATTAAATAAGGTGAAAGGTGTTTGTCATCATCCTCAAAGTACTTTAACACATGTTAAAGGTTTCTTTTTTTTTTTTTCTCTTCTACCACATCTTTTGCTCAATCCATTAGAAGTAAAATAGGTAGGTTTTCTTGACATCAGCTTTGTAAGCTAAAGCTTAATGTTAGGAAAGCATGAAGGAGAAAGAGCAGGACAAGCTTGCCCACATACCCAACAACTGGATTGATTCCTTTGCTGAGAATACAAGTAGGCACACTGTAGAAAACTATTTCCATAAGGTGCCTATTCCAACAACTAGAAATGACAGAAGAAGATGTCTAAGAATGAAAAGACAGGCATTTAAAAGAAACTTGTACAGAAAGGTCTTCTTCTATAAGAATTATGCTCGTGGTCTGATCCTTAGACGTTATTGCAGTTGCAGGTTTAGGAATCTGACATGCTCCTGCATACCGTACATTTTGACCAAAAAAGGCAGAACTTTCAGGCATAGGGACCTCACACTCCCTCCTCTCTCAGTGATGCATGTTGCATTCCAGGCATAGTGGATTTCAACAGGTGCAACTAAGCAGTAAGACAATGGGATCCCAGTAGAGACTGAGTAGTTCCCTTTCACCTAGGGGTATCAAGTAGCTCATCTATCTTGGTGGGACAGATCAGATCAGATCAGTCGCTCAGTCGTTTCCCACTCTTTGTGACCCCAAGAATCGCAGCACACCAGGCCTCCCTGTCCATCACCAACTCCCAGAGTTCACCCAGACTCACGTCCATCGAGTCAGTGATGCCATCCAGCCATCTCATCCTCTGTCATCCCCTTCTCCTCTTGCCCCCAATCCCTCCCAGCATCAGAGTCTTTTCCAATGAGTCAACTCTTCGCATGAGGTGGCCAAAGTACTGGAGTTTCAGCTTTAGCATCATTCCTTCCAAAGAAATCCCAGGGCTGATCTCCTTGCAGTCCAAGGGACTCTTAAGAGTCTTCTCTAACACCACAGTTCAAAAGCATCAATTCTTCGGCACTCAGCCTTCTTCACAGTCCAACTCTCACATCCATACATGACCACAGGAAAAACCATAGCCTTGACTAGACAGACCTTTGTTGGCAAAGTAATGTCTCTGCTTTTGAATATGCTATCTAGGTTGGTCATAACCTTCCTTCCAAGGAGTAAGTGTCTTTTAATTTCTTGGCTGCAGTCACCATCTGCAGTGATTTTGGAGCCCAGAAAAATAAAGTCTGACACTGTTTCCACTGTTTCCCCATCTATTTCCCATGAAGTGATGGGACCAGATGCCATGATCTTCGTTTTCTGAATGTTGAGCTTTAAGCCAACTTTCTCACTCTCCACTTTCACTTTCATCAAGAGGCTTTTGAGTTCCTCTTCACTTTCTGCCATAAGGGTGGTGTCATCTGCATATCTGAGGTGATTGATATTTCTCCCGGCAATCTTGATTCCAGCTTGTGCTTCTTCCAGTCCAGCGTTTCTCATGATGTACTCTGCATATAAGTCAAATAAACAGGGTGACAATATACAGCCTTGACATACTCCTTTTCCTATTTGGAACCAGTCTGTTGTTCCATGTCCAGTTCTAACTGTTGCTTCCTGACCTGCATACAAATTTCTCAAGAGGCAGATCAGGTGTTCTGGTATTCCCATCTCTTGGAGAATTTTCCACAGTTTATTGTGATCCACACAGTCAAAGGCTTTGGCATAGTCAATAAAGTGGAAATAGATGCTTTTCTGGAACTCTCTTGCTTTTTCCATGATTCAGCGGATGTTGGCAATTTGATCTCTGGTTCCTCTGCCTTTTCAAAAACCAGCTTGAACATCTGGAAGTTCACGGTTCACATATTGCTGAAGCCTGGCTTGGAGAATTTTGAGCATTACTTTACTACTGCAAATTCCAATAGCTGATGCCTTTCCCAGGTGTGATGGGACTGGGTGTTCTCAGAAGCATGGTACATTGTTCCACAGTGAGAATGGGGGGAATGGCTTTCTCCCAAGACCTCAAGACTTCCATACCTTTACAGCATGGGGTGTGTCAACAGAGGCCCACAGTCTGACATATGGAACTGCAGGCTCTACTGATTGATCGTTCAAATGGATTAAAACCTGGATAGTACTTTAGTCCATCTTCTGCTTTACTATTCATTCTTCCTTTCTACCATTCCTGCTGCTTGTACATTTTAAGGGAGATGGAATATCCATTCAATGTCATGTTATGCTGTATATACCATGATTTGCATACCATGACCTTTGAAATGTGACCCTCAATCACAGTCTTTTTGATAAAAGTGGCTTTACCTGGTGGCTCAGACAGTAAAGAATCCAACTGCCAATGCAGGAAACCCAGGTTCCATTCTTGGGTCAAGAAGATCCCCTGGAGAAAGGGCATGGCTGCCCACTCCAGTATTCTTGCCTGGTTAACCCCATGGACAGAGGAGCCTGGAAAGCTATAGTCCATGGAGTTGCAAAGAGTCAAACATCACTGAGCAACTGATTTTTTTTTTTTCAGCTTCTTTAATTCCTTGATGGTGGCAGCCTGGTCTGCATGGCGACAGGGGAAAGTGTAGGTTAGGCCAAACAATATACCCACACAAAATAGACATATTTAGCACACTCTCTTAGAGGGATACAAACCTAGACAGCATATTAAAAAGCAGAGACATTACTTTGCCAAAATAGTCCAATAGTCAAAGCAATGGTTTTCCAGTAATCATGTATGGCTGTAAGAGTTTGGTCATAAGGAATGCTGAGCACTGAAGAATTGATGCTTTTGAACTGTGATGTTGGAGAAGACTCTTGAAAGTCCCTTAGATAGCAAGGAGATCAAATCAGTCAATCCTAAAGGAAATAAACCCTGAATATTCATTGGAAGAACTTATGCTGAAGCTCTAATACTTTGGCTACTTGATGTGAAGAGCTGATTCATTGGAAAAGACCCTGATGCTGGGAAAGATTGAAGGAAGAGAAGGGGATGACAGAGAACAAGATGGTTGGATGGCATCACCAACTCAATGGACATGAGTTTGAGCAAGCTCCAGGAGATGGTGAAGGACAGGGAGATGTGGCATGCTGCAGTCCATGGGGTCACAAAGAATTGGACATCACTGAGCTACTAAACAGCAAAAACTACCTGAAGAGAGGGATCCTATGTAATCAGTTTGCCATTTCCTTTACCAGTTGGGAATCTGGTGGATTGCTCCAACACAAGACATGTTAGTTCCTGCATTAACCAAGTCACTATCTTAAGGGCAATGTCTTCCCATGTGGGCACTATGGTAGTAGCTGTTTTTATGCATCCAGGCTGTTATATCTATTGAAGTAACAGCTATATAAATAAGCCCAGTGGGTGCATATTCTTTCAACATAGGTGTTTCCTGAATCTGGGATTGCTCCACTGGTTGGGGTGGTTGCTGTTCTTTTGCTTTTCTCTGTATTAGAGTCTAAGGACATGAGCCACTTTGTTTCACCCTCAATCACCATAATATCCCCCTCTTCACTCCCTCTACTTTCCCAGGGATTCCACCTCCAAGCATCTCAATCAGATTTTGTCATAGCATTCAGACCTAATTCATGTCATCTTTTACCTTCTTAGATTTGCAAAACCCACATTATGTTCTCCAGTGTATTACCCTGCTCCCCCAACCTTGTCTGCCAGCTCCAAATCCTGCAGAGCAATCCTTGTCTAACTTCAGCTCTTCTTCCAACTTTTTAACTGGAGCTTCAGCCTCTAGCTGGCATCCCCACAGTGAAAGGCCATCCCATGTTTCAGTCGTGTATTTTTCTTCTCTGTTGCAGTATGCTATACACAGTTCTTCATTAAATGCATTAAAATAAACACATTAAATCTGAGGTGTTCCTGGGTATCCCTGCCTTCAGGTGGTGACGCCCAAACACCTAAAATACAAGTCAGACTTCCCTACATAGAGGTCAGTGGCCTCCCTGGGATTTCTCTTATGGATACTTCTTTCCCAAGACTCATTCCTTTGGTGTCCTGGCTGCCTTGCCAATTGACAGGAGCTCTCCAGATGTAATCATAAACTGACTCCCATATATGGAGAAAAAGAGCAGACTGAAGAAAGAGGTAGATCACCTCCATATTGGTAAGTGGCAGTTTTAATGAGCAGGGGAACATTTATATGAGGCATTGTCTTACGTGGCTATAAGTGACTAAATCTCTGGTTCCACTTGCTGGATTTCAATGACATATATCATTCAGATGGTCTCAACAACACATTACTGTTAAGACTGCAACCCTGAAGTGGCTCCTGATGTAGAATAATAAGTGGATCATACATTCCAAGGACAGAGGAGAGAGAGCGGGGAGCCTCTGATTGTCTGGGTTTAATGCCCATGACAACCAGAGATCATACCCTCTCAATATACAGAGTGTAATTATGAAGACTAAATTAGGCTGGGCACGGTGGCCCGTGCCTGTAATCCCTGCTACTTGGGAGGCTGAGGCTGGAGGATCGCTTGAGCTCAGGAGTTCTGGGCTGCAGTGCGCTATGCCGATCGGGTGTCCGCACTAAGTTCGGCATCAATATGGTGACCTCCCGGGAGTGGGCGGGCCACCAGGTTGCCTAAGGAGGGGTGAACCGGCCCAGGTCGGAAACGGAGTAGGTCAAAACTCCAGTGCTGATCAGTAGTAGGATCGTGCCTGTAAATAGCCACTGTACTCCAGCCTGGGCAACATAGTGAGACCCGTCTCTTAAAGAAAAAAAAAAAAAAAAAAAAGACTTAAGTTAGGCAATGAATACAAAATGCTTGCACAATGCCTGTGCACAAGAAGCACTCCAAACCAGATCTTACAGCTTTACCCTTAACAATTCCCTGTCCACTGATATCTCCTCAATTCAGGCTCTAATACTATTGTCCCATAAAGGACTTGGCATAGTAGACCAAGGAGAGGCATCAAATTATTGTATTTTAACATGGAAAGTCACAGCTGAGATAGAACACAAAGGCAAGGAAGAAAGCTTTACTGTCCTAGTGTTTCTCACCACAATGAGATTGTATAGGAAAAGAAGTTGGAGGGCAAACAAAGTATTAAAGGTCAGTTAAAGACTTTAGGAATCTGAAATTAAAGTGCCTCTGGACCCTCCGGAGTCGGTAGTTTCACTGTAGTCCTTGTGCCATCACAGAGGCACTAAAATAAAGCTCCTCATGTATATAAGCTGTTTCTGATGCTGAGGCAGGAGCAAGGAAAGGCTGTCCCAGTGAATAGCCTGGGAGCACAGAGTAGATTTAGAGAGCTGCCAAATGTCCCTGATTTCTGGAAGAATGTATGAATATAAGTTGAAAGGAATAAATGCCTACAGACGAAGTTTCTCACAGTTACGACAAGGAAAAGAACCAAAAATGGGCCATATTTTTAGGTCCTGTTTGAGAACAGAGACATCTAAAGGCATGGTAGGTGAAATTGCAAGCTTGGCTAATAAACTTCTCACCATTTAATGCCATAAAGCTATCTTGGACCAATAGCTCTTAAAAGACAATCTGGTGATAGAAACTAAGTGAAAAAATACTGAACTGGCACAACATAAATGTGACATGACTCAGTGTACCTGGAATTGACAAAAATTAGATACTTTCCCTAAAAACATTGTCACATTTTTACGTATCTGAAATTTTCTGCCTATGCTTTTGAATCAAGGACAAAACATAATAGTTACTGTTTTTATATTAATTTGTCATGTCAGAAATTCAACAAAGCTTTTTTTTTTAAGGTGGAGAAGCACAGAGTTTTAGAATGACCTGATTTAGATACAACAACATACCTATCAAGAAAATATTTTCCTTCACATTGAAAAATTAGTAATCTCATTAGTATGTCTGCACCCTATGAACCCTGGCATTATAGAAGACTACTGAAAAGCAGTGAAAAGGATTCTGTAACATGAAAGCAATGTAACAACACATTTAGCATTGTGATCAAGAAACAGAACACTGATTAGTCCCTAGAGTAACATACACCCATAAATTGAGTGTCAGGATTGAAAAATTTCACTTTAGATCATGTCATGGCAAATTTTAAGAAGGCTTCCACCATCATTTGACCACAGTTTCTGATATACTAAAATTAGTTAACTTGAAAAGGTCTGTGGCTAGATTTAGTTTGTTTAAATTATTTCATATTCCCCTTCATGTAAGTCATTCAATAACTAGAAAAAAATCTAAAAGAAAACTAAAAACATAAACTATTAAATTCTATAGTTAGCTCATTTGCCTAAGGTTATTATATAAAATGTAATACTAGATTTGATTTCCATTTTAGTGATTTGTGAACTAGACAAATGTATTATCAATAAGAAATTTGAAGCGGGAATGTCTTCAAGAGCAGCAGTCATCAACCTTTTTGGCACCAGGGACCAACTTTGTGGAAGACAGTTTTTCCATGGATCAGGGGTGGGAGGTAGGTTTTAGGATGACTCAAGAGCATTAAATTTATTGGGCATTTTGTTTCTAATCTAATACTGCCATTGATCTGACAGGAGGTACTGGTCTACAGCCCAGAGGTTGGGGACCCCTCTTCTAGAGAATGTACAGTACCTGATATACACTTAAAGAGTTGACTCATTCAGACTTGAACCCTAGCAGCTGATAGTGAGGGAAACCATATGCTGCTTTAAGGTCTAAATAACTAGTACCACATCAAACAATATCACGGAGGCTATTTCCTAGTTGCTCCACACAGACTAGGCAGAGTTTTCTAATAACAGCTTACACTGAATGATGTATGTCTGTAGCTACCTGCCATTTGGCTCTGATTTCATGACCCAGCAGGGAGTCTGGCAAGTGTATAATGGAGATGTGAGGCTTCTCTAAACCTTCCCTGACATTTCCTCGTGTCTCTTAATTCCTGGTCACCTGCTGTGATATCTGAAATTGTTGTTCACTTCTTCATTTCATGTACATCTCATGTTAATTAATAATATCACTCAGAGACTAAATCTCTCAGGACACAAAGGGCCATAACTATGCAGTTATCTTTTCACTTGAGATTTCTGCCAATCCATGATCTTAAATAACAGAGTAAGACTTACTATATATTATGTGACTGCCCAATTAATTTTTTTATTGTTCTTGGTATAATTCCCACATCATCCTAAATTATTCAATTTACAAATAAAGAAATTTTATTTTATAAGTCATAAAAATATAAGTACTTATTCATTTTTACCTGCTTTAAAGAAAGCCATTAAATGCCTTAAGCAACAAAGGATATTTACTATTTTTTCTAACTATAAAGACTAGGTGTGGATTTGGTTTCAGGCACAGTTTGATCTGCAATCCACCTTAAATTATCTGTGATAATGCCCTTACTAAATTTAGCCCAAATGACTTAGATCAATAAGGACTCAATTCTGAAGTTGAGTGTGTGGTTAACTCTACCCAAATTACTCAGTTAACATTTTAGGGTAAGGTAGAATTTGGGGGTTTATCCAAAAGCTATGTGCACCTCATACAGCTAGCAAGGCTTATGAAGGCATTAAGATACACAGAATTCATAGGGAGAGATATTAGCCTTTAAAAATGCATAAACTATCAAAAAATGCTTGTTAATCACTCAGTTGTATTTGACTCTTTACAACCCCATGGACTGTAACTCACCAGGCTTCCTCTGTCCATGAAATTCTCCAGGCAAGAACACTAGTGGGTTGACATTCCCTTCTCTAGGAGACTTTCTTGACCCAGGGATTGAACCCAGGTCTCCTGTATTACAGACAGATTATTTACTATCTGAGCCACCAGGGAGGCCCCTATTTCCATGCCCTTCTCCAGGTGATCTTCCTAACCCAGTGATTGAACCCAGGTCTCCCGCATCACAGGTAGATTTGTTACTGTCTGAGCCACCAGGGAAGCCCAAGAGTACTGGAGTGGGTATCCTATCCCTTCTCCAGAGGATCTTCCTGACCCAGGAACCAAACTGGGGTCTTCTGCATTACAGGAAGATTTTTTGGTGGGAAAGCCCCCAACACCCCTACCAATAAATAAATAAATAAATAAATGCTTAAGCTATTATAAAAGCAATGCATTTTCTCTCTACAAGGAAACAACCCAACATTTCAAATATCTATGCCTATATGCTGAAGTCCAGAGTCACCAGGGATATACTTTTTTTTTTTTTGGCGGGGGGTGTCAGGGCTTTTCATGAGCCTCTTTATAGCCTAGTAGTGATGGTTAAATGAAGATTTATCTTCCTACAACATTTGCACTATGCCATGGTAACAATTACATAACTAATAACTCCTTTTTGGAAATGAGAAGGATTAAATAGAATATAAAGTCCACTGGCCATAGCACATAGGATAACTAGACAATAATGCAATAACTCTACCCTGCTAGTGAGTGAATTATTTGGTCAGTCAGTCTGGTGGCGTCTAGTTTTGTTTTCTGGGAGAATAGAAAGTTCTTGGTTTCTGTCCTCTATGTCCATAGCCAGAATAAGCATAGGCAAGATGTTTTTCTAGGAACTGGATCAATTTAATAGTACTCCTATTAGAAGAGTTCTGTCACTCTAGGTATTGAATAATCATCCTGTTGAAGAGAGTTTAGCAATACAGTCTGCTATGGTGGACCAAATGATTTTTCCCTTTCTTCACTCCTTCCTTTATCTATGCCCTCTTTGTCATCTGATTTTGCAGTCCCCTGAAAAGGAGGCAGCATACATCCCATATAAATTTGATATACCCATGTTACTTGTTTGACAATGGCATGTGAGTGAACATGATTCAAACAGGGGACTGGAATGTACATGGCTATTTTAGTTTACTTTCCAGTGCTTCTGCAACAACATGAATTCATATCCCAGGAAGTCCATTGGTCACAGAAGAATAAATAAGACAGGAACTCATGGCTTGGAGACAATCCAATGGAGTTGGCCTTATCCCAGCCAAACCACAGAGATGTAAATAAGAAATAAAGGTTTTTTGTTGTATGCTACTGAGTTTAGAAGGTGTTTTATTTATTTATTTATTTTTTTTTTTTGCAAAGCACTGTATTTTACAAAGCATGATATTATTGGTGACAAAATTGGTAACCAGAAGTACAGTACTATTCATCAAAATTTTAAATTTTGTTATGTTATCTATGGGGTCAGTGAGGGAAAAGCTGTACTTACAGAAGACTGAAAACTTTTACAAAAATGAAAAAAAATCTTTTAAAAGAGACTGGAAAAATAGAAACTTGTGCTATGTAATGGCCAAAAATCTGTAAAAACTATCACCTGCAATAATTGAAAAATAAAAAAAATATACCTAATGATCTTATGGCCTTGAAAAAGAGGCTTACCAGGAAGAACACTGAATGTATAAGCTGGCTCCAATGGGCTGCATTTGATAAAACAAAACAAAAAACACCCAGGGAAAAATGGCCAGTTTGGAAACAAAATTGAGAAAGAATGTAGAAAGTCTGGAAAATATGGAACTTAGCAGGTAGGAAAATAAAAGCATTTCCCAACTACAATAAAATATGCTGCTGCTGCTGCTAAGTTGCTTCAGTTGTATCCGACTCTGTGTGACCCCACAGATGGCAGCCCACCAGGCTCCGCCGTCCCTGGGATTCTCCAGGCAAGAACACTAGAGTGGGTTGCCATTTCCTTCTTCAATGCAAGAAAGTGAAAAGTGAAAGTGAAGTCGCCCAGTAAGTGTCCATCTCTTAGTAACCCCATGGACTACAGCCTACCAGGCTCCTCCGTTCATGGGATTTTCCAGGCAAGAGTACTGGAGTGGGTTGTCATTGCCTTCTCCGAATAAAATATGCAATTTAATATAAATACAGTGGGCTGAATATGAAAGTCATTCAGTCCTGTCTGACTCTTTGCAATACCATGGACTATAGCCTGCCAGGCTCCTCAGTCCATGAGATTCTCCAGGCAAGAGTCAGATCAGAACAGATCAGATCAGTCGTTCAGTCATGTCCAACACTTTGCGACCCCATGAATCGCAGCACGCCAGGCCTCCCTGTCCATCACCAGCTCCCGGAGTTCACCCAGACTCAAGTCCATCGAGTCAGTGATACCATCCAGCCATTTCATCCTCTGTCGTCCCCTTCTCCTCCTGCCCCCAATCCCTCCCAGCATCAGAGACTTTCCCAATGAGTCAACTCTTCGCATGAGGTGGCCAAAGTACTGGAGTTTCAGCTTTAGCATCATTCCTTCCAAAGAAATCCCAGGGCTGATCTCCTTCAGAATGGACTGGTTGGATCTCCTTGCAGTCCAAGGGACTCTCAAGAGTCTTCTACCAACACCACAGTTCAAAAGCATCAATTCTTTGGCCCTCAGCCTTCTTCACAGTCCAACTCTCACATCCATACACGACCACAGGAAAAACCATAGCCTTGAAGAGACGAACCTTTGTTGGCAAAGTAATGTTTCTGCTTTTGAATATGCTATCTAGGTTGGTCATAACTTTCCTTCCAAGGAGTAAGTGTCTTTTAATTTCATGGCTGCAGTCACCATCTGCAGTGATTTTGGAGCCCAGAAAAATAAAGTCTGACACTGTTTCCACTGTTTCCCCATCTATTTCCCATGAAGTGATGGGACCAGATGCCATGATCTTCGTTTTCTGAATGTTGAAGTTTAAGCCAACTTTTTCACTCTCCACTTTCACTTTCATCAAGAGACTTTTTAGTTCCTCTTCACTTTCTGCCATAAGGGTGCAGTCATCTGCGTATCTGAGGTTATTGATATTTTTATCTGAGGTTATTGATATTTCTCCTGGCAATCTTGATTCCAGCTTGTGTTTCTTCCAGCCCAGCGTTTCTCATGATGTACTCTGCATATAAGTTAGATAAGCAGGATGACAATATACAGCCTTGATGTACTCCTTTTCCTATTTGGAACCAGTCTGTTGTTCCATGTCCAGTTCTAACTGTTGCGTCCTAACCTGCACACAAACTTCTCAAGAGGCATATTAGGTGGTCTGGTATTCCCATCTCTTTCAGAATTTTCCACAGTTTATTGTGATCCACACAGTCCAAGGCTTTGGCATAGTCAATAAAGCAGAAATAGATGTTTTTCTGGAACTCTCTTGCTTTTTCTATGATCCAGTGGATGTTGGCAATTTGATCTCTGGTTCCTCTGCCTTTTCTAAAACCAGCTTGAACATCTGGAAGTTCATGGTTCACGTGTTGCTGAAGCCTGGCTTGGAGAATTTTGAGCATTACTTTACTACAGTGTGCACTAGTGCAATTGTGCGGTAGTTTGAGTATTCTTTGGCATTGCCTTTCTTTGGGATTGGAATGAAAACTGACCTTTTCCAGTCCTGTGACCACTGCTGAGTTTTCCAAATTTACTGGCATATTGAGTGCAGCACTTTCATAGCATCATCTTTCAGGATTTGGAATAGCTCAACTGGAATTCTATCACCTCCACTAGCTTTGTTCATAGTGATGCTTTCTAAGGCCCACTTGACTTCACATTCCAGGATGTCTGGCTCTAGGTCAGTGATCACACCATCATGATTATCTGGGTCATGAAGATCTTTTTTGTACAGTTCTTCTGTGTATTCTTGCCATCTCTTCTTAATATCTTCTGCTTCTGTTAGGTCCATACCATTTCTGTCCTTTATCGAGCCCATCTTTGCATGAAATGTTCCTTTGGTATCTCTGATTTTCTTGAAGAGATCCCTAGTCTTTCCCATTCTGTTGTTTTCCTCTATTTCTTTGCATTGATCGCTTAAGAAGGCTTTCTTATCTCTTCTTACTATTCTTTGGAACTCTTCATTCAGATGTTTATATCTTTCATTTTCTCCTTTGCTTTTTGCTTCTTTTCTTTTCATAGCTATTTGTAAGGCCTCCCCAGACAGCCATTTTGCTTTTTTTGCATTTCTTTTCCATGGGGATGGTCTTGATCCCTGTCTCCTCTACAATGTCACAAACCTCATTCCATAGCTCATCAGGCACTCTGTCTATCAGATCTAGTCCCTTAAATCTATTTCTCACTTCCACTGTATAATCATAAGGGATTTGGTTTAGGTCATACCTGAATGGTCTAGTGGTTTTCCCTACCTTCTTAAATTTCAGTCTGAATTTGGCAATTCATGATCTGAGCCACAGTCAGCTCCTGGTCTTGTTTTTGCTGACTGTATAGAGCTTCTCCATCTTTGGCTGCAAAGAATATAATCAATCTGATATCGGTGTTGACCATCTGGTGATGTCCATGTGTAGAGTCTTGTCTTGTGTTGTTGGAAGAGGGTGTTTGGTATAACCAGTGCATTTTCTTGGCAAAACTCTATTAGTCTTTGCCCTGCTTCATTCCGTATTCCAAGGCCAAATTTGCCTGTTACTCCAGGTGTTTCTTGACTTCCTACTTTTGCATTCCAGTCCCCTATAATGAAAAGGACATCTTTTTTGGGTGTTAGTTCTAAAAGGTCTTGTAGGTCTTCATAGAACCATTCAACTTCAGCTTCTTCAGCATTTCTGGTTGGGGCATAGACTTGGATTACTGTGATATTGAATGGTTTGCTTTGGAAAGGAACAGAGATCATTCTGTCATTTTTGAGATTGCATCCAAGTACTGCATTTTGGACTCTTTTGTTGACCTTGATGGCTACTCCATTTCTTCTGAGGGATTCCTGCCCACAGTAGTAGATATAATGGTCATCTGAGTTAAATTCACCCATTCCAGTCCATTTGAGTTTGCTGATTCCTAGAATGTCGACACTCACTCTTGCCATCTCTTGTTTGACCACTTCCAATTTGCCTTGATTCATGGACCTGACATTCCAGTTCCTATGCAATATTGCTCTTTACAGCATCGGACCTTTCTTCTATCACCAGTGACCCCATGGACTGCAGCCTATCAGGCTCCTCCGGTCTCTGGGTATCTCCTCTCTGCCGCCCCCTCTGACCTCAGAGGCGGGGTAGCTCCTCTCAGCCATTCCTGCGCAGTCGCAGTCTGGTATTCTCGGCTGCTGCCTGAAGTAGATAGCCATTCCCTTCTCCAGGAGATCTTCCCAAACCAGGCATTGAACAGGGGGCTGAGTAAGTCTAATAAATGCAACTGGAGGGATAGCTCAAATCAAAGGTGGTAAGGTCATCACTCATAAAGAATTAAAGTGATGCTTCCTAGTTCTGTTTTTCTCAGAGCAGATTATGAAAGTAGGTTCCAGGTGGAAGTAATTTTCCAAAGAAGTACCTCCAGGAGAAATTGGCTGGTCCAAACCTACTCAGGCTCCAAAATTCTGGGCTTGCAGCCATTTGCTAATCACAGCCCCTTGGCAGATAATGTTCTCAGAGGGATGTTAGAAAATAGCACTTTCAGTTCAGTCACTCAGTCCTGTCTGATTCTTTGGGACCACATGGACTGCAGTACGTCAGGCTTCCCTCTCCATCACCAACTCCTGGAGTTTGCTCAAACTCATGTCCATTGAGTCGGTGATGCCATCCAACCATCTCATCCTCTGTCATCCCTTTTCCTCCTGCCTTCAATCTTTCCCAGCATCAGGGTCTTTTCCAGTGAGTCAGTTCTTTGCATCAGGTGGCCGAAGTATTGGAGTTTCAGCTTCAACATCAGTCCTTCCAAGGAATATTCAGGACTTATGTTTTTAGCTTTGACTGGTTTCACCTCTTTGCAGTCCAAGGGACTCTCAAGAGTCTTCTCCAACACCACAGCTCAAAAGCATCAATTCTTAGGTGCTCAGCTTTCTTTATAGTCCAACTCTCACATCCACGAGTGAGTGAGTGAAGTCGCTCAGTCGTGTCCAACTCTTTGCGACCCCATGGACTATAGCCCACCAGGTTCCTCCATCCATGGGATTCTCCAGGTAAGAGTACTGGAGTGGGTTGCCATTTACTTCTCCAGGGGATCTTCCCGACCCCGGGATCGAACCCAGGTCTCCCACATTGCAGGAAGACGCTTTAACCTCTGAGCCACCAGGGAAGCAACTCACATCCACACCTGACTACTAAAAAAACCATAGTCTTGACTAGACGGAACTTTGTTGGCAAAAAATGTCTCTGCTTTTTAACATGCTGTATAGGTTGGTCATAACTTTCCTTCCAAGGAGTAAGCGTCTTTTAATTTCATGGCTGCAGTCACCATCTGCAGTGATTTTGGAGCCCCCCACAACAAAATCTGTTACTGTTTCCACTGTTTCCTTTTACTGTGATCTTAGTTTTCTGAAAGTTTAGTTTTAAGCCAACTTTTTCATCTTCATCTTTCACTTTCATCAAGAGGCTCTTTAGATTTTCTTCGCTTTCTGCCATAAGGGTGGTGTCATCTGCATATCTGAGGTTATTGATATTTCTCCTGGAAGTCTTGATTCCAGCTTGTGCTTCATCCAGCCCAGCATTTCTCATCATGTACTCTGCATATAAGTTAAATAAGCAGGATGACAATATACTGCCTTGATGTACTCCTTTCCCGATTTGGAACCAGTCTGCTGCTTCATGGCCAGTACTAACTGTTGCTTCCTGACCTGCATACAGATTTCTCAGGAGGAAGGTCAGGCAGTCTGGTATTCTTGTCTCTTGAAGAATTTTCCACAGTTTGTTGTGATCCACACAGTCAAAGGCTTTGGCATAGTCAATAAAGCAGAAGTAGATGTTTTTCTGGAACTCTCTTGCTTTTTCTTTGATCCAATGAATGCTGGCAATTTGATCTCTGGTTCCTCTGGCTTTTCTAAATCCAGCTTGAACATCTGGAAGTTCACAGTTCATGTACTATTGAAGCCTGGCTTGGAGAGTTTTGATCATTACTTTGCTAGCATGTGAGATGAGTGCAATTGTGTGGTAGTTAAGTAGTAGTCTAAATAAGTTTACCCGAAACCCTAACATATTGCATTTTTCATAGATTCCTATTTGATATAGGATTATATGATCCAATAAAATTCACAGATTATGGAGAAAATAATCCCCATTAAGCCATTGTGGTTATAGTAAAATAGTAAAGTGATTGAAGGAGAGAGTACTAAGAGAAAAGGTCAGATAAATGTTTATGGGCAAAGTGAGGTGGAAAAGAAGTACCATGTAAATTAAAGACATCCAGTTAAATTTGAATTTCAGATAAATGAAACATTTTTTATATTAATATATCTCAAGTATTATATGGGACATACATATTTTCAAAAATCCTTGTTTATCTGAAACTCAAATTTAGAAACAATCTGTTTTTATTGTTGCTGTTTTGTTTTGTGTTTTCCAATTTAGCAACCCTGGAGTGGGGCTGGTAGGGAACTGAGGGGTGAGGGGGGAAAGGGCTACTGCATAAGAGTATTACAGCCATTTCAAGGTCTTAGTCTTTTACTATAAATGATATTTTTAAGTAATTATTTTAAGGTAAGGAAAGGCATGATTTGCCTTACTTTTAAATAATTTTTATGCCTATATTTGGGAATAGGCTGAAAGTGAGAAATGATGGAAGCAGAAAAACAAGCTAGCAAAATTTTTCAGCAATTTAGGCAACAATTGCTGGTAACATGTAGTAAGACAGTAAGAGTGCTCATAGTGTTATGTGGTGTGATTCTGGATTTATTTTGAAGATAATGCATGTAAGATATGCTAATGGATTAATGGTGAAGTATGAAAGAAGCCAAGAATGGGTATAATGGTTTGGTTTGGTGTTTTCCCTTGCCAACTGGGAAAAAAGAGTTTCAAAATACAGAGATTAATAAAGATTATAGATGAAACAAGTTTGGTGGCAGAAATGAGTAGTTCTACTCTGGATATGTCACTTTTGAGAAACCTGATATACATCCAAGTGAAGATGATGAGTGCACAGTTAGCTATAAGGAGAGATTCACAGGATGAAAAACATCTGAAAATAATATTCTTAAAGATGATACTTCAAGTCATGGAACTAAGTATGGTCATATTGACAATTATTTTGGAGGTTAAACCTTGTCCTCCTGGGTCAAAATATATACTTGTTTTCCTGAAGCATGCTGAGATCTTACCCCTGTTGTTTAAAAGGCCACGAATAATGGTTGGCTTTAAAAAATATATGTGTTCTCCTTGTCAAGACACTGCCCTAGCTGAGATTATTTCAACAAGGGAGGCTTAGTATTCTCAGAACATTGCTATAAAGAAATTCTGTTGAATTTATAAATTATCTCTGAAATAAAAGAAAATCGGTACCTGGGACAGCAGATCTACAAAAATTGATAGTTCTAAGATCTCTTTAATACATAATATCTCTCATAAACTGAGCTTCAAGAAAACATTGATTTTATCTTAAAATGCTTGTATGCTGTGTGTATAAATTCAAAACACGGGAACTGTTTTTGGAGTAGACAAAATATCAATAATTTATGCTGTTACATTAACATAACTTTCACCTGTGCTTTAATGATTTGTAGTTTTATACTGAGAGAATTATGATCCCTCTGTAATACTTTTACTTGGTCCCAACACCCCTCACTTTTTAATATTTTCATCTACCAAAGGGCACAAATAAAAGTGAACATTTAATTACCTCATTAAGACTCAATATTATGATTTTAACTGACTTCAGTTACTTAACAGATCAATAATATTCAAGTCAGTTTATGGTAACAATCAACCCCTAGTAACAAATATCTGAACCAAAACTTCCTAATGGTTCCATAGATTATAAATCATGAAACACAGAAACAGTCTTAAAATCAAGAAGTGTGAAAAATAAAGAGAATTTTATTTTTGGCCATGCTTCTCTAACTCTTTAATATGGCAATGTTCTTTGTAAATCTGAAAGGTTTTTGAGAGCTATTTGGATATTATTTATAGCACATACTTTAGGAAAGAAAACTCTAGATGTGTATTTCAGATTATGTACATTTTCTGAGAAGATTACTAAAGCAAAACTGCAAAAGCCAATGAATGAAAGGAAGTTTTTTTTTTTTAATTTATAAATCATACTAATACCCAACTAAAATAAGAGCCAAGATACAGATAGATAAGTAGACAGGCAGACAAATATACAGATAGACATACAGATACAACAGACTATATCATTAATACAATGGAGTGTGATCATAGATATGGCATCTGATGATAAAGAAGAACCATATCTTAATCTAACTTGTAATATACAAATTATTTTGTGTGTTTATATTTTGAAAATACAGTATAAATTGTTCTACAGTATACACAAACCTCTGTATAAAATGAGTTATGTTGTAATGATAGAAATTTAATGTTCAAAAGTCTTACAGGTTACATTACAATCTAACTTGAAATATGAAAATGATTTGTGTAATATCCCTAATTATTATTCACCTTTTATCATAAAGAACATTACATTAAGCATATATTAGTAAACTTGTGTACTTTTTCAGTAAGACAGATCTGAGTTTAAATTTCAGATATACCATGAACTTAGTTATATAACCACTGGTTTCTTTACTAAAATATAAAAGACAATATTTAAATCATACAGTGTTTTTGAAGATTAAATGGCAAAGTACACAAGGCACAGAACTTCACACAGAGTCTGACACTTACATTTAATGTTATTATCACTATTATTAACATTTGTAAGACATTTTAAAGCAGTACACAGGGAAATCTTCTTAAACCCCTGAAATTAAATTAGAAAACCAATTTACAATGAATGACATCTAATAACCCAAAACAGATGTACGTAACATCTTGACTTCTAGTTTTTGCCCTATTCTCAGGGATTTATGCACTTTAACTTGTTTAATTATAACACACTTCATATTGTTAGCTTGATATTATCCATGAGAAAACTGAGCCACAAAGATACTATCAAACCCCAAATAGCTAGTAAATGGCAGAGCTAGTAACTGAACCAGCAACAATTAGGTTCCAGGATATCTGCTCTTTATGATACACTGCTTCTTTAGATAAGGTTCAGTTCAGTCACTCATTCATGTCTGACTCTTTGCAATTGCATGAACCACAGCATGCCAGGCCACCCCGTCCATTACCAGCTCCCAGGTCCACCCAAACCCATATCCATTGAGTTAGTAATGCCATCCAACCATCTCATCCTCTGTTGTCCCCTTCTCCTCCTGCCCTCAATCTTTCCCAGCATCAGGGTCTTTTCAAATGAGTCAGCTCTTCCCATCAGGTGGTCAAAGTATTGGAGTTTCAGCTTCAACATCAGCCCTTCCAATGAACACCCAGGACTGATCTCCTTTAGGATGGACTGGCTGGATCTCCTTGCAGTCCAAGGGACTCTCAAGAGTCTTCTCCAATACCACAGTTTAAAAGCATCAATTCTTCAGCACTCAGCTTTCTCTATAGTCCAACTCTCACATCCATACATGACCACAGGAAAAACCATAGCCTTGACTAGACAGACCTTTGTTGGCAAAGTAATGTCTCCACTTTTCAATATGCTGTCTAGGTTGCATGTCTACCTAAAGGTAGATGACAAATTAAATAGATTAATAAAAATAATGAACTAGAAAGTGAGATGAAGTAGATGAAAGAGATTTGTTCAAGGAACGAGTATAAAACTAGAATGATAACATACTCAAAGTCTTTATCAACAGAAGGGGAGATTGGTAACAAGGAGATGGGGGATTTAGGAGGTAGTCAAATAAAAGATTTTGTAACTAGTGCTCAGAAAATCACAGTGCGGTAAATCTCATGGCATTTGGACTCTACTTGCCATATGTCTCCTTAATGGGGTTTAATACAAGGTTCTAACAAATATTTAAATTATGTAATTTCTTATCTTGGTTACTCTGCCTTTTCTAAAACCAGCTTAAATATCCCAGATCAAATTGCCAATATCCTTTGGATCATCGAAAGAGCAAGAGACTTCCAGAAAAACATCCATATCTGTTTTATTCACTATGCCAAAGCCTTTGACTGTGTGGATCACAACAAACTGTGGTAAATTCTGAAAGAGCTGGGAATACCAGACAACCTGACCTGCCTCTTGAGAAATCTGCATGCAGGTCAGGAAACAAGTTAGTACTGGACATGGAACAACAGACTGGTTCCAAATAGGAAAAGGAGTACATCAAGGCTACAAGTTAGTACTGGACATGGAACAACAGACTGGTTCCAAATAGGAAAAGGAGTACATCAAGGCTGTATATTGTCACCCTGCTTATTTAACTTATATGCAGAGCACATCATGAGAAACACTGGGCTGGAAGAAGCACAAGCTGGAATCAAGATTGCCGGGAGAAATATCAGTCACCTCAGATATGCAGATGATACCACCCTTATGGCAGAAAGCGAAGAAGAACTAAATAGGCTCTTGATAAAAGTGAAAGAGGAGAGTGAAAAAGTTGGCTTAAAGTTCAACATTCAGAAAACTAAGATCATGGAATCCAGTCCCATCACTTCATGGCAAATAGATGGGGAAACAGTGGAAACAGTGACAGATTTTATTTTGGGGGCTTTAAAATCACTGCAGATGGTGACTGTACCCATGAAATTAAAAGATGCTTATTTCAGGGAGAAAAGTTATGACCAACTTAGACAGCTATTAAAAAGCAGAGACATTACTTTGCCAACAAAGGTCCATCTAGCCAAGGCTATGGTTTTTCCAGTGGTCATGTATGAATGTGAGAGTTGGACAATAAAGAAAGCTGAGTACCAAAGAATTGATGCTTTTGAACTGTGGTGTTTTAGAAGACTCTTGAGAGTCTCTTGGACTGCAAGGAGATCCAACCAGTCCATCCTAAAGGATATCAGTCCTGAGTGTTCATTGGAAGGACTGATGTTGAAGCTGAAACTCCAATATTTTGGCCACCTGATATGAAGAACTGACTCATTTGAAAAGGCCTTGGTGCTAGGAAAGATTGAAGGCAGGAGGAGAAGTGGATGACAGAGCACTGACTCAATGGACAAGAGTTTGAGTAAACTCCAGGAGTTGGTGATGGACAGGAAGGCCTGGCATGCTGCAGAATGGGGTTGCAAAGAGTCAGACACGACTGAACGACTAAACTGAACTGAACTGAATTCCTTCACTTAGCTCTAATTCTATTAATGTATTAATTCAGTAGTTTAACATTCAGAGCCAGCCATAACCAGCACTCTTTATGGACTTGAAATGCAGTGATGACCTAGACACAGATCTAAATTCTCTAAAATAATCTAAATTCATAGAATGATTTAAAAATCTCTGTCCCTCTACCATTGAGCCTACTTGGTAGACATCAAACAAGGACTTAGAGGACTTCCTGTACGCAAGAAGGACATATTTCAAACCACTTGAAAAATTAATATGAGATGTGTGGTAAGCGAGAACATGAAAGAAAATGTCAGAAATCAACCCTTCTATGAATAAATGCCTTCAATCATCCCTTCATTTCCAGAAAGGTCCCTAGAACTCTTGAAACTTCAAAAGAAACTGAGATTTTGATCATACTCTTTTCAGAAACAAGGTGTTTTGACATAATAAATTCTCGTCTCCCACACTGTAGATTCTTTACTGTCTGAGCCACCAGGGAAGCCCAAAGCCTGTTCACAAAGAATTAATTCCCATGACACTCAACTGGGGCAAAGAGGAAAGCCATCCTATATATCAACTCATTTAAAATGCCACAATTTTATTATTTATTTCTGGGGAAGGTTTTAAGCACACACACCCAAAAATCCTCCACATTAAAGAGATAGTATGCATCTTCATGCAACTCTACATTGCTTTTCAAAGATTTGATATATGGTACGAAGGGAATGCTTTGAAGCTGCAAAGATTTATAGTAGAGCAATATTATAATTTTGTTGTGGATAAAAACAGAAGTGTATTCCTGATGCAGACACAAGTAAAAGAGAGGTGACTATGGTTGGCATGAAAATTCCTGGTGTTTCACATTATTCACAGGAAAAAGTAGAGTGGTTACACCCCTGGACTTGATCTAAGAAAGCTGGAAGTTGGAGAAAGGGAGGTAAATAGTTACAAAGTCCATTTCACTCTTGGTGCAACAGGGGAAACAAATTATTTTAACATAACTGACAGTAAGCAGGACTGAAACCACAGAGACATAATCAAAGCACCAATTCTGATAGCAGCAACTTGAGAAGAAGTGGCCGGAACAAACTATCTTTAGTATAATTCTCTAGGGCTGGGGTTGGGGAATCAACTGCAAAGTATTTATTAGAGTACTCTAGTAAGGCACACTTTAGTGACATTTTAATACCACTTATGTTGCTAATATACAAACACTATATATTTATCAAGCATGGTTTATAAGAACATTTTTAATAACCCCAACCAGTTGAGAAGCTTGGCAAACAGTAAACTCAATTTGAGAAAGATAGTTTTTCCTAAAAATTGCTTTTAATCATTAAAACATGTATGAATTCATAAATTTAGACTGTCTTTCTAAATCAACTGAATATTTTGCAAGAGTGTATGGTTTTCCTAAATATGAAGTATTCTTTACACTTCTTTCTCTTACTAGAGTATTCGGAAATGTATTTTATTTTATTAAGAGGATATTATCTGTACAAACACCATGTAGTTATTTTGAATTGATCACTGTGTTGAGCTTCTAACATGTTTTTATTCAGTGATTTTTATAAAAACTTAACAATCATAACCCATATTTACATTTTATACTCAACAGAATTTGCATAGAAAGAGTTGAATACTTTGCAGTCTTAGCTCTCAGAATCTAGGTTAAAAATGCTAGTTTTATAAGGAGTTGCAAATCAACTTCAGTTAAAAATAATATTAAATAAGTTTGGCAAATCTTATTATGTTTTCTGTTTCTGTAGTAAAAACATCTTAAACATAAGATAATGGGATCACTTTAAAAATATTATAAAATATTGAACATTATCAGAAATATTTCTATAATCAGATAAAATGACCTATTCTGATTTAAACACAAATATATTTATTTATTCATCTGAGCTTCTGTTTGCAAGCATACATTCATTTAGCATGTATTTGTTGAGCAGATAAAATAGCAGGTATTTTACTATGCACTGAGGAACAAAGGTGAATAACAAACAGTAATTATTTTTTCTGAGTATGGAAGACAAAGCACTCCAGATAAAATTCTGTGGCTGTTATTTTATAATAGATTACAGTCCTGGAGCAAGAAAAATGCATGTTTGAATTCTGATTTAGCTGTTTCTTAATTGTGTAGTTCTGATTAAGGTCCTTCAACTTTATAAAGTCTGCTGCTGCTGCTGCTGCTGCTGCTAAGTCGCTTCAGTCGTGTCCGACTCTGTGTGACCCCAGAGACAGCAGCCCACCAGGCTCCCCTGTCCCTGGGATTCTCCAGGCAAGAACACTAGAGTGGGTTGCCATTTCCTTCTCCAATGCATGAAAGTGAAAATTGAAAGTGAAGTCGCTCAGTCGTGTCTGACTCTTTGCAACCCCATGGACTACAGCCTACCAGGCTCCTCCGTTCATGGGATTTTCCAGGCAAGAGTACTTGAGTGGGGTGCCATTGCCTTCTCCTTCTAAAGTCAAGCTCCCTTTATTAGAGGAGTTTCCTTTCCTTTAAAATATTTAAAATAATATCACTTAAGAATTGTCAGGATTACATGAAATAATACATGTAAATTACAATAATATTAGCCTAGTAGTTATGTTTTTAATAACATATAAAAGAAGAACCCAGAAGTAGAGTGTGCAATTCAAATTTAGTGGTTATTCTGATCATCTATACCACTAATACCATGGAATAAAAGTATGCATACTTACTGCTACTTTGTTGTCTTCAATTCCCACACCACACACAAAAAATAAAAAATCAATAAACATTCCAAAAAAGTATTAAAGTAGCAGCCAATTGAAAAATTAACACTTTTTTATGTAAAATATTAGACCTTATATAAAGAAAGCCCTTTTTTCATCCAAGATAACATGAAGTAGTGTAGCTAGTGCTGGTCATTAGGGCTTACAGCTTTGGAATCCTTTCACATCACACTTTCCATATGCATTGCTCTTATAATGATGCTCAAACTTAGGTGGTCCCATAATTGAAAGAAAATTTACATATGAAGTCACAAAATATTTTCCCCATCTTTTTTTTAATAAGAACAATATTTAAATTTGTCACATTTATGTGTCAAGTATTCTATTTCTTTTTTATAATTTACCCACAAAAGATAAATACATTTTGAATGTATTTATATTCCTTTAGATGTGTTTACTTGTATAAGCCTTATGTTGAAAACTTATTATTATCGATGTCATGATACTATTATTCTGAAAGTTGAAAATATCTCTTCTTTCATCCTATTTTCCAATGAAACTTGTGTCTATTTTTTAAAAATCTTTTTAAGATGGATAAAACAAAAGACCCTGACAAGGTGAGTGAAGGACAAAATAAAAACAGTTAATAGCAACAATTCTATTTATGATAAGGAATGCAACAGAATGTAAACATAATTGGATACTTGTTCTGACCATCTTTTTCTCTTAGAAGATGAAATCTGGGAATATATCAGAGGTGAATCACCACTGTCATAGAAAATACACATCTTGCAAAGAGCTAGGATATCCTAAGCACCACAAAGCACAGAATCAGATCTAGAAAATGTTAATTTTTATTAGGGTTCAAGTCACTGAAACCAAGAAATTTACTGGTATCTGACAGAGGTACCTCTCCAATTCAAGAAAATATTGTACAAGCCAAGGTTCAACACCTGCTCGTTTAGGATACTCTATTCAAAAATTCAAATAAGCAGGAAAGAGACTGAAGGACACTGTAGCAGGAGTTCTTGTTGGCTCTTTCTGTTGTAAGTTGGGGGTGGGTCACACTACCACAGATGTAACTGTGGCTCAGGGGCACCATGAATTTTATTAAATAAAAACATATGTATGCATTCGAAGTCACTTCATGTCCAAATGTGCAACCCTATGGACTGTAGCCTGAGGCTCCACTGTACATGGGATTCTCCCGGCAGGTATACAGGAGTGGGTTGCCATGCTCTCCTCCAGGTAATCTTCCCAACCCAGGTCAACCCATGTCTCTGACATCTCCTACATTGGCAGGTGGGTTCTTCACACTAGTGCCAATTGTGAAGCCCCAAAGAAAGAAGGGGAGACTGTAAAACACCAAGATACTATCCTAAATGATAGTTACTATAGAGCTGGCACTATCAGTTGATTAAATTTACCATATTCAGATGAAGAGCTATATTAAGGGAAAAAAATAGCCCTGAAAAAAAAAGTCCTTTATAAACCTCAGATCCCAAGTATGTCCAAAATATATGCACATGAGTTTCTAACAAAATACTAAAGTAAGGTCATAGTTAAATATTTCATATATATATTAGGACATTGTTGGACTGATTTAAACAGAAGTGATCTACTAGACACTTAAATCAAATACAAGTTTTTTCTTTCTGAAATTAGATTACATCAGTGAATTGACCAGATGTAGTAGAGTGATAACTATAATATGCGACTTGGTGAAAAGAAACCTGAAGCTTTAGTGTAAGTATGTCCTAAATACCCCATAAGATATATTTATAATTTAAATGTTTTTTTGTTTCTCTGAAATCCAAATTTAACTAGGTGGTCTGTATTTTATGTGATAACCCTGTCTTAGCAGGACAGGACTGGGTTAGACTTAATAAGTTACTTAGAAAGTAAGGTAAGATTCTTGCACAGCTAAGTACAAAAAAGAACATCATGACCCAGATGATCATGATGGTGTGATCACTCCCCTAGAGCCAGAGATCCTGGAAGTGAAGTCAGGTGGGCCTTAGGAAGCATTACTAGGAACAAAGCTAGTGGAGGTGATGGAATTCCAGTTGAGCTATTTCAAATCCTAAAAGATGATGCTGTGAAAGTGCTGCACTCAATATGCCAGCAAATTTGGAAAACTCAGCAGTGGCCATAGGACTGGAGAAGGTCAGCTTTCATTCCAATCCCAAAGAAAGACAATGCCAAAGAATGCTCAAATTACCACACAATTACACTCATCTCACACACTAGTAAAGTGATGCTTAAAATTCTCCAAGCCAGGCTTTAGCAATACCTGAACAGTGAAATTACAGATGTTCAAACTGGTTTTAGAAAAGGCAGAGGAACCAGAGATCAAATTGCCAACATCGGCTGGATCATAGAAAAAGCAAGAGAGTTCCAGAAAAGCATCTATTTCTGCTTTATTGACTATGCCAAAGCCTTGGACTGTGTGGATCACAATAAACTGAAAAATTCTGAAAGAGATGGGAATACCAGACCACCTGACCTGCCTCTTGAGAAACCTATATGCAGGTCAGGAAGCAACAGTTAGAACTGGACATGGAACAGACTAGTTCCAAATAGGAAAAGGAGTATGTCAAGGTTGTATATTGTCACCCTGCTTATTTAACGTACATGCAGAGTACATCATGAGAAACGTTGAGCTGGATGAAGTACAAGCTGGAATCAAGATTGCTGGGGGAAATATCAATAACCTCAGATATGAAGATGACACCACCCTTATGGCAGAAAGTGAAGAGGAACTAAAGAGCCTCTTGATGAAAGTGAAAGAGAGTGAAAAAGTTGGTTTAAAGCTCAACATTCAGAAAACTAAGATCATGGCATCTGGTCCCATCACTTCATGGCAAATAGATGGGAGAAACAGTGGAAACAGTGGCTAACTTTATTTTTCTGGGCTCCAAAATCACTGCAAATGGTGCTTGCAGCCATGAAACTAAAAGATGCTTACTCCTTGGAAGGAAAGTTATGATCAACCTAGACAGCATATTAAAAAGCAGAGACATTACTTTGTCAACAAAGGTCTGTCTAGTCAAGGTTATGTTTTTTCCAGTGGTCATGTATGGATGTGAGAGTTGGATTATAAAGAAAGCTGAGTGCCAAAGCATTGATACTTTTGAACTGTGGTGTTAGAGGAGACTCTTGAGAGTCCTTTGGACTGCAAGGAGATCCAACCAGTCCATCCTAAAGAAGATCAGTCCTGGGTGTTCATTGGTAGGACTGATGTTGAAGCTGAAACTCCAAAACTTCGGCCACCTGATGCAAATAGCTGACATAGGTCATTTGAAAAGCCCTGATGCTCGGAAAGATTGAGGGCAGAAGGAGAAGCAGATGACAGAGGATAAGATGGCTGGATGGCATCACCAACTCAGTGGACATGGGTTTGGGTGGACTCCTGGAGTTGGTGATGGACTGGGAGGCCTGGCTTTCTGCAATTCATGGGGTTGCAAAGAGTTGGACACGACTGAGCGACTGAACTGATCTGAGGCACACAGGATAAAAGTCAAAGGTCCTACACAAATATAGGATTTAATTCTAATGAATATATGCACAGAACAATTCAAAAGAAAAGCCTACTATTGCTTTAAGTTCATAAATATTTTAAAATTTCAGCTGACTTCTGACAAAGCTTACTATGACCCAAGAAGTATGTGTAAGCCTCTCTGATAGGTTCCTATTATTGTTCATGTGCTCTTTAAGACAGTCCAAAGCCCAGGAACAATTGTGAAAGACTACAGAGACTGATTTGGTTGCCTCAAGAATCATTACCCTAATTCTAGATGCTCTTATATTGTCATCCTGTGATTCAGGTTTGGAGAAACTAAAGTACCATCTAGTATTGATAAACAGTTTTAAGTTGTCCTCTTAGAGAAAAGTGCTCAAAGTCTCACAGAGGGAAATGTTTCAGAGTCAGAAAGCCATTCATTCGTTAGCTCTCCAAACTGCAATTTAGGAAAAAAATGAATACAATCTAGGTACATGAGCCTGAAGGAGCTTTTCTTTGATTTTTTTCTTTTTTTTTCTTTTGATGATTGTTTTGAAATCATATACAGAGAGAATAAAAACAGAATCGTCTACTATTCCAGAAAGGGAGAACAGCTGCAGTAATATAAAGAATACAGGCATCAGTAAATGAGGGGAATGGGACAATTTTCAGAGGGCAAGAAAAGTTGCTATCTTTCGTATTCATCCCTCAATTATATTTTAACACTAGAGCTTTTGTTACAGTACAAATGTAAAAATATTACTAAGTGCATGCATTCGTTGCCCTAATTTATGAAAGATCGTCAGTGCTTTCAAATTGTGCATAAGTAAAAGTAAATTATTTAGCCAAATTGTGCTGGGAAAGAGAGGCCAAAAAAAGAACATAATTATGTTTTGTTTAATGCACTCTCCAAGGTAAACCATAGTAATTTTTTCAATACTTGTAATACACAGTGGTATTTCTAATAGGTTTATTCCAGATATTTATCTATAAATCTTTAACTCATTAATGCTAGTTGTTAACATTTGATTTGGAAGCAAAAACCTTAATCTGTAATATAAACTGTATATTGACCCATTATTCATATGTTTCTAAGCTATAGGTAATCCTCACTGTATATACTAGTGCAGCACCAAAAAAATGAGTGTGTAAGGTGAACTGTGCAAAGTGCTCTTACTAAAAGAAAACTACAATACACAGCTAAATGAATTTTTAAAATTTTATCAAAACATCAAAAATTATTTCGCTGTTAGCTATAAATACATAAGGAACTAAATTATGGTAAAACTAACACTTATTTGGTACAGTGCAATTTAAAATATTTGAAACAGTAAGAATTAAGGTGATTTATTTCTTTTTTAAAAAAATATATAGAGTAGTTTGAACAGTGCTTGCCTTATTCTCATTATGTTACTTACAATATGGAGCAAGTATCTTTTCCATATCTTGGAAAATTGCCATACTCTTTTTTAAGTTTTGATCAGTTTCCAGCATTTTATAATTTCCAATTACAATGTCATGAAATATCTCAACAGTTTCTTTAATGTGAAATTGTTTTGCCAGTCACTTTCTCTGAGATACTGTCATCCTTTTCATCACAACCACTTTTCTCATTTACCTCAATAAGTTTGCCTCCATTACATTCCTCTTAAAGAGTCTCTCAAGCTATTTCAGAATTCCATTTACACAAGGTTCTAATTCAATTTTCAGTATTACCACTTTTTGTTTTTCTGATGCATTTTCATCTCTGTTGTACAACTCCCTCTTGATTATCAGTTTGTGAAATGCTACTGCAGTTTATGGGGGGAAACAAAGATGCTATAGTTTTCCCTTCTGTGTTGAACTGAACAACAACCACACAGTGACCAATCAATGACAGATCTTAAAGGACGTGACACGACTGGTAACTGATCATGATGTGCACCTATTATTTACAAAGAAATCTGTGCACTGAAAAGTTAGGGGCAAAGTTTTTACTTCATGTTATCATTCACAGTTAATATATGTAGTAACTGGAATTTGAACTTTATTTAAGGGAAAGCTGCAGTTAGTTAACTAAATCACAGTGAATGAAATTTGTTCATAATGAAACTGCAAAGTTAGGACTGTCTGTATTTACTGAAACCAAAACTAGACTAGATATTAAATTTAGTTGGCAGTGAATGATTGTCTCTTTGACTTCATTAACCTCATGAATCAGATGACTCAGCAGAGTTAACAACAAAAGCATTACTTACAGAAAATTTTGGAGAAGGAAATATCAACCCACTCCAGCATTCTTGCCCAGAGAATTCCATGGACGGAGGAGCCTGGGTTCACAAAGAGTCAGACATTACTGAGGTACTAATACACACATAGAATTTACTTTTTACTGTAAGCCTCAAAAGAACCACCTAACACTCACTAATACCCAAGGAAATACAGAATATAAATAAAAAAGAGTATCCTTATCACGTAAGGGGCTTCCCTTGTAGCTCAAGCAGTAAAGAGTATGCCTGATATTCAGGAGGCCTGGGTTCAACTCCTGGGTCGGGAAGATCCTCTGGAGAAGGAAATGGCAATCCACTCCACTATATTCTTGCCTGGAGAATCCCACGATAAGAGGAGCCTGGCAGACTACAGTATATGGGGTCACAAGAGTTGGACACAATTGAACAACTAAGCACACTTATCATGTAAACACAGCTTCAAGCCCAGGGCCCTAGTTGTTCAAATCATGTGGATATAAATAATCCTCTCTTACACAGAAATTCTGGAGTCAGCACTACTACTTAGCCTCTGTATCAGATGCTGCCATCAACAAGAGAGCCCAGGAGAGAAAAAATAGCTTTATAAGACTAGTATTCCATTGGAACCTTGAGCTCATTCCGTTCAGTTCAGTTCAGTTCAGTCGCTCAGTTGTGTCCAACACTTTGAAGCCCCATGAACCACAGTAAGCCAGGCCTCCCTGTCCATCACCAACTCCCAAAGGTCACTCAGATTCATGTCCATCGAGTCAGTGATGCCATCCAGCCATCTAATCTTCTGTCGTCCCCTTCTCCTCCTGTCCCCAATCCTACCCAGCATCAGGCTCTTTTCAAAGGAGTCAGCTCTTTGCATCAGGTGGCCAAAGTACTGGAGTTTCAGCTTCAACATCAGTCCTTCCAATGAACACTCAGGACTGATCTCCTTTAGGATGAACTGGTTGGATCTCCTTGCAGTCCAAGGGACTCTGAAGAGTCTTCTGCAACACCACAGTTCAAAAGCATCAATTCTTCTGTGCTCAACTTTCTTTATAGTCCAACTCTCACATCCATACCTGACTACTGGAAAAACCATAGCCTTGACTAGACAGACCTTTGTTGACAAAGTAATATCTCTGCTTTTTCATATGCTGTCTAGATTGGTCATAACTTTCCTTCCAAGGAGTAAGTGTCTTTTAATTTCATGGCTGCAGTCACCATCTGCAGTGATTTTGGAGCCCAAAAAAATAAAGTCTGACACTGTTTCCACTGTTTCCCCATCTATTTGCCATGAAGTGTTGAGCTCATTAGTTTCTCAATAAATATTAGCCAAGCAGTGTTTCTGCCTTCTTTCCTCAAAATTGTTGATCTATGACTTTGCCAGCTCATGTCCAATAATATCATCATTTAGCCATAATTACTGAACTTCTTGTTGTTCAGTTACCCAGTGGTATCCAACTTTTTGCAACCCCGTGGACCGCAGCACGCCAGACCTCTCTTCTCTCACCGTCTCCCGAAGTTTGCCCAAGTTCATGTCCATTGTGTCAGTGCTGACATCCAGCCATCTTATCCTCTGACACTCTCTTCTCCTTCTGCCTTCAATCTTTCCCACCATCAGGGACTTTTCCAATGAGTCAGCTGTTTGCATCAAATGACCAAAATATTGGAGTTTCAAATTTAGTACAACATTCAATAAATCATATTGCATTTTTGGTCTTAGAGAGATCATATTCTTTCCTCCAACTAAGAGTCCTTTCTTACTTGTCTAATCACTTCAAGCTTTGTCACAGTGTTTCTTCTAAAATACTAAGGAATTCCCTAAATTGTCTGTGAATATTATGTTCACATTATATGCAGTCACAGTTCTGTGTATTTCTTCTATCTATTCATTATCTTTCCAAGAATAAAAGAATAAATGACTTAAGGAAATGAAAATATTATACATATATATTTATATAAATTTACAAATATATAAATATGTATTACATGGATATATAATATATAAACAACATATTTCATGCTGCAGTCCATGAGGGCACAAAGAGTTGGACAGGATTTAGTAGCTGAACAACAATAACAATATGTAGTACTGTGTATATGAAGATAATTCACAAAGTTGAAAAAAGTTCTTAGCAAAAAAAAAAACAAGTTTTAATAGGAAAGAGATAGACCTCTTTCCCTCAAAGTAAAGATCCTTTAAATGGTTTGTTTTCATATAGCAACAAGAAAAGTTTTGTCTTGAAGCATGAACTAAAACTTTGTGTTTATGATCTACAGGATAAAGAAAGCCCTAAAAACTTATTCTCAGTGGTCAGGAACTGATGCTAAATTCTTTCATCTGATATTACCAGAGTTCAAAGATTGTTGTAAATGTCAGCAATCAAATCTACAAATGATGTGTCTAAGGAGGGGATTAGGAAGCAAACACATTCTGAAGTTAGCTGTTAACCTCAAATTATTTTACCATACTCCAAGAAAACATCTACTAGATTCAAGTCAAGGAAAACTGATACTCACTAATAAAGGTCAGCCGTAAGAAGTAATTAGACTTCTGTGAATAACCAGGCAGCCTGATCCTCTGCCTGTTTCAATCTTCAACTAGAAGCCCTTAGAAAACTGCCTCACTATGGATGAGGGGCATTCACAGAATGTTATAACATGACAATGTTGAAGATTAGCAAAGACTAGCATTAGGATATGGATTTGGTAGAGAAATAACAAACACATAAGAATGAGCAAGTTCACCAGAGCATTACCTTCAAGCTAAGATCACAGCAAGGAGTTATATCTCAGTGTCACCTGCAGAGGGGAACAAATACATTTCATAATCAAGTAACAACTGGAGTGAAGAATTTTCAGTTGATATGCTGACCGTATACTCATGAGATAAGTAAGCAAAACATCTGACCAAAGTTAGGTATTAAGCAAAGGGCTGAGCTTTCACTGGAAGGCCCAGAACATGTATTTTTCCTTGGTAGTTTTTCCAAACACTTGGGAATCATACTTTTTACCTCTTTCTCTTCTCTCTTAGTAAAAGCATGTTATAAAATATAGCATGTGCTATGTGCTGTGCTTAGTTGCTCAGCCATGTTAGACTCTGTGACCCCATCGACTGTAGCCCACCAGGCTCCTCTGTCCATGGGGATTCCGCAGGCAAGAATGCTGGAGTGGGTTGCCATGCCCTGCTCCAGTGATTTTCCCAACCCAGAGATCGAACCCACATCTCCCGCACTGCAGGTGGATTCTTTGCCACCTGAGAAGTCTGAGCCACCAGAGAAGTCCATGAATACTGGTATGGGTAGCCTATTCCTTCTCCAGGGGATCTTCCCGTCCCAGGAATTGAAGTGGAGTCTCCCACACTGCAGGCAGATTCTTCACCAGCTGAGCTACCAGAGAAGCCCAAATATAGCATGCTGCTGCTGCTGCTAAGTCACTTGAGTCGTGTCCAACTCTGTGCGACCCCATAGATGGCAGCCCACCAGGCTCTGCCATCCCTGGGATTCTCCAGGCAAGAACACTGGAGTGGGTTGCCATTTCCTTCTCCAATGTATGAAGTGAAAAGTGAAAGTGAAGTCGCTCAGTCGTGTCCGACTCTATCGACCCCATGGACTGCAGCCTACCAGGCTCCTCCATCCATGGGATTTTCTAGGCAAGAGTAATGGAGTGGGGTGCCATTGCCTTCTCCGAAATATAGCATATATAATAGTAAAAGCCTGCTATGATTACTAACTGTTTTGGAAACATTTTGACCTTGGGCACTGCGATATTTAGTTTCTAAGGACGTTTTCATGAGTTCAGAGGCTCTGAGGGTCTATAAAATCACTGTTTGCTAACATTAGAAGCTACAGAAATTAATAAGGAATTAGGAGTTAATAAAGCCTAGACAGTTTAGTTAGCCATAGTGAAATTTTCACTTCATTCAAGTGATATGTCTCTTCAACCTTCCTTTGTTCATCTACTTAAAGACAAATACTGATAAACTACAACGTGGCAAGAGTTTTATTTTCTATTTATTAGGAAAAGAAATATAAATAACAAAGTGTTCTACCTTTAAGAACTCAGATTCCAGGGAATCTTCAGATGGAGGGAGATGGAAGCAGAAAATCTGAAGATCAATTTTGCTGCATATTAAGACATGGACTCAAGCACTTCTTATTTTTCCATAAAGGTTTTTGAAGTAGTTAGTAAATATTCCTAGCATCAAACAGGCAAAAACTTTCTGCAAAATATATCAATCAGCAAGTAAGACTATTAGATATGGGGCTAATAGAAGGCTGTGTGTGTGTGTGTGTGTGTGTGTGTGTGTGTGTGCATGCACACTCAGTTGTTTTCAACTCTTTGTGACCCCGTGGACTGTAGCACACCAGGATCCTCTGTCTATGGAATTTTCCAGACAACAATACTGGAGCAGGTTGCCTTTTCTTACTTCAGGGGAACTTCCTGACCCAGGAATCAAAACTGTCTGTTGTGTCTCCTGTATTGCAGGCATATTCTTTACTGTTATCCCACCTGGGAAGACCCAATAGAAGACAGCAGTCAGAAAATTGTAGATTGTACAAAATTGTTTATACTGATCTTCACAATGGCAATATATGGTGATAGTATTGTATAGTATCAAGGGTGGCATCCATCCTTGTATTTATAATTCTTTTCATTTTGTACTTATATATTATGTACGTATCTGTATAATTATATTTGTAAGTATATTTAGATGTATATTTTTGCTTGGTCAACTTGTGTGTAGACATAAATTTTTCAATATCATTTGGAGAGCAGTAAGTTTTTGTTTTATCCTTTGGTATGTTCCTAATGCTACAACAATGCTTGGAATATAACATATGCACAATAAGTATTGTTGACACAATATTTGTTGACTACTGTGACATGTAACAGCAAGAATAGGGCTGTTTTATCAGATTTTTTTTTTTTACCCACTACTTCTTAAGTATTGAAGGAAATGCATCTTTGAAAGATAAAAATAATAATTACCGACTGTGATTTGATGCCACTTATTCTATTAGCCCATGGCAAATTGTATCTCAAAGTAGCTAGATGGGCTTCAAGCCTAAAAGGAAATATTTTATTTTTTTGGAGAGGTTAAAATTTCACAATGTGGTTCTTGCTTGCTAATGAAGGTTGCCCATTACAAAAGTGCTTTCTGCAATGAAGGCTGTGAATAAGACTGACATGCATTAAATAACATGGAAAACATATACAGATGTTATTCAAGTATCTATACATCGTCTGGTTAATCAAAGATAATGTCAATGTGCACTTATTATGCCTTTACACCTCACTTTTACTTGCTAATCTTAATGGAAGACAAAGTAACCTTTGTTATTAGAACCTTTGTTCAGTAACAGTGTTTAGCTGAAACTTTAAAACCTTAAATTTATTTTGCATAATTATCTTCTATTATAGTGATTTTTTTTAATAATGATACAGAAATTTTAAAAAATACTTTGTTGTTGTTTAGTTGCTAAGTTCTGTGCAACTCTTTTGCAACTCCATGGACTGTAGCCTGCCAGGCTCCTCAGTCCATGGGATTTCCCAGGCAAGAATAATGGTTCTTATTTCCTTCTCCAGGGGTCCTCCTGATTCACGGATCAAACCCGAGTCTTATTTAAAAAAAAAAAAATATATATATATATGTATATATATGTTTAAGAAAGTTAGTTGATCTAGTTAAAACTAAATAGTCTGTCAGGTGTTGTAAAGATAACATGAAAAATACTGAAATTTCAAAAACACCAATTAAACTACAAGTAGATAAATTTTGCTTATTATTTGACATCTAACATAATGGAGACATTAAGACTAAAGCTTGGTCTAACCTTAGGATCAAGGTCTTCTTCATGATGGCATATGAAAAATACATAGAATTTGTCCTAAAAGTAATTTCTGATTCCCGTTCCTCAATCACTGCAGCTTACACTGCTTGCCCAAGTAACAGACTTACATCTTCCCTCATAGCTCAGTCAGTAAAGAATCTGTCTGCAAGGCAAGAGAGCCGGGTTTGATTCCTGGGTCAGGAAGATCCCCTGCAGAAGGAAATGGCAACCAACTCCAGTATTCTTGCCTGGAGAATCCCATGGACAGAGGAGCCTGGCAGGCTAGAGTCCATGGGGTCACAAGAGTTGGAAACGACTTAGGGACTAAACCACCATATCTTCACCTTTCTTAAAAGGCCCTCATCATGATTGCCTGCTCAGTGTGATCTGCAAATATGTGGCTATTTTGTCAGCTAATTTTAACTTCCTTTTTTCAATTCTGATCATGGGGCCAATCCATTCTAAATCGCTCCTAAACTCCAGCTTTACCATAATTTTCTATATCTTTAGACTATCTTAGATTAATTTTCTTCCAAGGCTAATACAGTTCCTGTATTTCCAAACATATTGTATTTTTCTGTGAAACAATAATAAGTATGGAGGATTCAAAGAATAAAGAGCTTTATTTGAGGTCTTGAGAAGGGTTCCATCCCTGAGTTGGGAAGATCCCCTAGAGGAGGGCATGGCAACCCACTCCAGTATTCTTCCTGGAGAATTCCATGAAAAGACAGGCCTGATGGGCTACAGTCCATGGGGTCCCAAAGAGTCAGACACGACTGAGCAGCTAACACTTTCACTTTTAAAAATTTCACATATTTGGATAAAATCAAGTGTTGCAGAGAAGAGACTGAGTCAGAGGCTTATAAAGGCAAAGCTACAAACTTGTTCAAGAAGTATGATTTACCATGATGACAGGAAATATTTGTCCTTAGAGGACAGGGCATCATGAGTTATTTTAGGGCAAGGGTCTCTTGACTCTAGGTCTATGAAGTTGTAACCTAATGGGACAATTCCAACCTTCATGTATGATAATATTCTTCTCAGAAATGGATCTACCCTGACAGTTGCTACTGCTGCTGCTAAGTCACTTCAGTCGTGACAGTAATGATGTATAAATATCATTGGTAAAGTCACCTTTCAAAGTCATGTGTCTAGTTATTTCCCATACTTTTGTGTTCTTTTTCCATAAAAATGCTAACAAAATTATATAAGCTTTAGACCTGTAAAATGTGGTAGATTTCACATTTATATAACACACATTTATAACTCATAACAATAAGAATCATTCAGCCTTATTAGAAAAATAATGAAACACTTGTAAAGAAATAATGGATACAATTACAGCTTGGACACTGAGGATTGAAACCACCTACTCGCTCACATGACCCAGCTCATTTTCTACAATAATATGATTCTATTATTCCATTACCTTCATTAGCATAACTTTTCTATTCCAGAAAACTCTTATCTAGGCAAATACACTAATTTTTTATCAGAGGCACTTTGTGAAAGGCCCACAAACTCTTCAATATAAAGCATCAACAGTTTTATCCTAAGACTCCTTGAACCTTAAGACCAAAAAGCCTTGGTCTGTTATTTCTACCAATCCCTGAGTGTTATATCCTGATTCTTACCCAATCCTAATCAATCCCACTTATTTCCCACATTGAAATGCCTACATTAAATCAAACTGAAACTTCTTAGTAAAACTGAATCTTGCCCACTCCACTATGAGACACAAAGTTCTCTTGGACACTTACACAGATCTCTTTATCAGAGTAAGGTATTAGCTAAAATTTGTCTTATGAACAGACTGTGTTGGTGATATTTAGGGAGTCAGTCCACAACAGCTTATAAGCCTTTTTATGTGTTCGTATGTCTGCAAATAATCATTTCAGTTGTAAACATCTCTAAATTATGACCACACAAATGGTTTAGATGATATAATTTGCTAATACATGAACAGATGAGTCCAACCCCATGACATTCATGATTACCTTCATTAATTTTATCACTATCCTTTGAAGACAGAAATAAGAAGTTTAATGTTTAAACAATGAATCTGAATTTCCCATCATTTTTCAATTCCTTCTGGAATTGTGGGCTTCTGAAAAGGAATATCTTATTTTTTTTTTTTTTTTTTTTGGAAAACAAAGGAAGCAGAGTGAATTTTTTAAATTTATTGAATGTTACCAAATGTAGGATTTCTTTTTTCATCAGATTTCAAGTAAGAGTTTTAAGTCACAAAGTCTTAATTCCAGAGATATGGGACACAGAAGGTCAAGTAAAAAGGCTCTTGTCTCCATTTTCAGTTTATACATTCTAGTTCCTAAATATGTGTGATTCCCTCTCTTTATTTTCTCTATCAACTGCAACACTAGAGCAAAAACCAGAAGGGGGAATGCCTCTAGTCTGCAAATAAGGGAGAGGAAACAGCATGACAATACTAAAAAAAATAATTGACTATTTGAAAATGTTCATTCTTCTTCATTGCCACTGAGACAAAACAGAAACCTTTTATCCCTTTTCTTTTCTGTACCGACAATATCCTGTTTCTTTCTTTTTCCACTCCTACTGGTCCTGTTTTTGCTCTGCTGCTGCTGCTGCTGCTGCTGCTAAGTCACTTCAGTCGTGTCCAACTCTGTGCGACCCCGTAGACAGCTGCCCACCAGGCTTCCCCATCCCTGTATTCTCTAGTGTTCATTTAAACCAACTTTATTTTTGTTACAGTGTGTATGATAATGATGTAGAGGGGTGAGAAAGAGAATGAATGAAAATCAAAGACCCACAGTCTATAAATAAGAACCTATGTCACCCTGTGATGCCTATGATGATAATAAGCTTGGTAATAGCTCATATTTGTGGTGTTTGCTTTTAGGATTGGACATAATATATTGAAAAAGAGGTAGGAAGAAAATAAAGATAACAGTAAGGATTAATTTGTTGAAAATAAATGAAAGACGGAAAGACCTCACATCAGGTCAAGAAATAAGTCCTGAATATTTTAGTAGCCGCTCCTTATGACTTAACCATTTCCTTTTGATTTTTCTTGAGCAGAGAAACATAATTTTCGTTTAAAGAAACATTTGGTAAGAAAAATTTCAAAATAAACAGACTAAAAAATAACCTTACATAGCAAAAAAGTAAATAAAAATTATAAGGAAAATAAATTTCAAAGTTTTTTCCCAAATAAATGAGTAGGTATACAATAAGTAACTACACATAAATATGTTTGCCAATATCACATAGTAAAAATAGTCAAACATCAGCTGTATGTGACATAAACAGAAAAATTATTCTGCAAAATAGGTGAATATTTTTCTACACTTTGAATTATTTTTACATCTGTTACTATATCTTATTAGTCTGTTTTCGATTGTAAGTTCTAAGAGGTCAAAATCTTTTATTTTGATTTCTTTGAATTCTCCAAGTCAGTTCAATTTTGAACTTTGAAAACTAGAACTTTGAAAACCTGTGACAATCATATGAACTAAAATATGAAAATATTCATTTTCAGTTTGAGATAATTCATCCCATAATTTGCTCTTGTATAAGTGTCTGTCTTCTATGTGTGCTTTACTCTGAGGTAGGCATTTGTAATTCCCAGCTTACATCTTCATATTGCTACTAAAATTAAGAGCCCTTTATTGGCATAATTACCATCCCAACATAAGAGGAAATATTTTTTTTAAGAGCAAGTTGGCTTCTTGTTGGAATAATCTATAATGCTTAAAACTCTCTTTCTCCCCACCCCCGCACGTACAGAGCAAGCACCATGGTATGGCCCTGTCATACTGCTGTTTATCTTATTCAGAAAAAAAAAGTTTCCAGATAGCAAAAATAATGAAAAAACTCTTGTCAGATGTCTCAGCAGAAGATAAAAATGATTAACTAATTGTTTGCTAAATATATCTCTTCTCATGGTCCTTACTTATCTCCTAGAAATATGTGCAATGTCAATTTTTTCCCTCTTCTCCAAAGTCAGGCAACAAATGATTTCACACAGCTCCTCTCCTTGCTTGCTAACATTTAAAGGAGGAAACATAACTCACTTTGAAAGTTACTTGGTGGAAGGTTTTTTGTTTTCAAAAAATAGCAGTAGATCCTCCAAGACCTGAGACATGGATTTAGGTTTCAACTTAACAATTAGAAAATCATTGATTTATTGATTTCACTATAAAGGCCAAATTTCAGATCACAGAAATCTGTGCAGCAATGCTAAAAGAAAGAACACTATACTTTCAGTCTGCAAAAGCCAACAAAAACTGAGACTGCATATTAATTGATATATATATAGTTTTCCCTGCTGAAAAAAGGTCCTTTCATTAAAAAATAATTCTCTTATTTGACAGATTGGAATTGTTACCTTGCTTTTAGGAAGGCCACAAATGAGGAAAAATTAGTCAAATAAGAATATCTCTCCAGGGACCACATGTGTTTTAATTTATATAAATCAATATCATTTCTATCAAAGTCTCATTTGGAAAGGATCAACTGTAGGAGAACCCTTTTGCTAAATGTCAAAGGAATCACTTAGGATGAAAATTTTACACTGGATTTTCCATCAAATCTCAATGCTATACAAAGAGAAAAGAAATCTTGACAGGGTGATTTGTCCAGCCTCCTGTCCAGCCACAGGAGATTCGTTCACATCTTGGAAAAGGCCAGGTTATAAGTCCACCACTGGTACAATAATAGAACACCCTGGAGGAACTTCAACACTACCTATCTTGGAGCAGACGGATATTCCCAGGGGCCATAGATATTTGAGCAATGGGCTAGATATTAGCTTTCACTAGTTCCCTCAGCCAGATGCCTTTGTGTTATTAACAAACATCACAACTATCTGTGATAGCCTTGGGCCCAATCAGCAGCTGTGTGCCTCACCTGAGCTGATAGAGTTATTTCCCAAGTGTTTGATCTGGGCTCATTGTGTCAGAGGGTTATGTTCTGCATTGAATACATTGTCCATAATCCTATACAGGCAGGCTTTAAATATCATGGCAATTTTTACTTGTCTCATTCTCCTTATAAAGAATTCTGTTAATATAAATTAGATGTAAATCATCATAATAAGAATTATCTCTTATTATAAGTATTTTTTTAATATTTACTTATGATTTAGTATTGACTCATAAGATTAATACATTAGTACTATTAACTATAAAGGCAAAAATCAATAAGGTTTTCAACAATAAAAATATAATAAAATGATGACAACCAAGTATGTGTACTTACCAGGCTCCTCCGTCCATGGGATTTTCCAGGCAAGAGTACAGGAGCGGGGTGCCATTGCCTTCCTTGATAATAAAATTACATTGGTCTAAATTTTCATATTTTGTTTTCTAAATTTTCAATTTTCTAAATTGTCATATTTTCTTGTCTCAGTATCCAGGTAAGTGATTCATTCACAGTGTCAGATCTCATGAAGATAGTCACCTGCTGCGTACCACCAACACAATGGTGTATAGTAGCAAAAAAACAATTCTAGACATATACAATGTAGTGTCATTCAGAACACAATGTCAAGTGTCTTGAAATATATGGGTGACAAAATCCTCTTTTCTGATACATTGGAAATCAAAAGGATCTTTGTAATTTGCCTTGAGTTTCAAGATATGTTTTGGAAAGAGCTGACAGCTCTATAAATTTATTTAGCCACATACTCCTTTTTCCCATTAGGCAGCAGCCAAAGGCCACTTAATATTTAACATCACTAATATTTAAAGGCACTTAAATATCTCCCAGGAATTTACATATTGAAGACAAATGCATAAGAAAAACTGAAAGTCAGATAATGACTCTATATGGTAGCTGTGACAGAAGTGTGGCTGGAATGAAGTGGAGTTCAGTAATATTGACTGCCTAACCAGACATCTGAAAAGCACTATACTTTACCTGTTTGTTCGAACCAGATTCTCAGAATCTGGTAGTATTCTGAACCTAATTTTCTTACTGGTCTACTGATTCCTTGAGGTATTGATACTTAGTATCCCATCAATACATTTCTTTTTTTTTTTTTAATTTTATTTTATTTTTAAACTTTACATAATTGTATTAGTTTTGCCAATTATCAAAATGAATCCGCCACAGGTATACATGTGTTCCCCATCCTGAACCCTCCTCCCTCCTCCCGCCCCATACCATCCCTCTGGGTTGTCCCAGTGCACTAGCCCCAAGCATCCAGTATTGTGCATCGAACCTGGACTGGCAACTCGTTTCTTACATGATATTTTACATGTTTCAATGTCATTCTCCCAAATCTTCCCACCCTCTCCATCTCCCACAGAGTCCATAAGACTGTTCATTTTTTGCTTAATTCAGACAGAATTGGCTTCTGCTGTTCTCAACCAAGAATGGAGTGATACAAGTACGTAGAAGGTATTATGAGTATATCACTGAGAATTATCCCCTGGAATATTTTTATTCACAGTGCTACTCTAATAACTATATATCTTTATAAAAATGTCTTGAATAGCCATAATAAAATTTCAGCTTGGGAAAATTTGCTAATGGTCAATATCTACTGAAATCCTAAGAGATTTTTCCAAGGTTCTGCTTCTTCAATCTTAGAAGCCTAACTATATATCTATTTTGAATCCACTGATAGATGGCTACTCTAAAGTATGACATATTTAAAATTATAATATGTTCCAGCATATTATTATGTATATTTTTACTCAAAAAATGACTTTTTATTTTCATGAAGGTGATATAACTTACACAAGTATGATTTGGACAAATAACCCATTTTCCAATCAACCACCTAACATCACTATTTACCAATAGTTCATAACGCATGGCTTAAGTACAGTATTAATGCAAGTGTTTTACAGGCTCAATGTAAACTCAGATCAGTATAATTATTTTGAAGGTTTTTTTTATCAGAATTGATCTATACTGTATTAAAAACTTAAGTCAAATTTCCATCTATGTGAGTTAGAAGGTAGAACATAAAATCAAAATTCTAGAGCACATGTATTGATTGGCAGTCTAACTAGATTAAAATATCTGTAGGTCATTAAGTAGAGAAGAAGGAGAGGGAAGATTTGCCTCAAAAATATTTCTTTTTTCCTGCTTTGTGTGTGTTTTTTTTTTTTAATTGGAGGCTAATTACTTTACAATATTGTGGTGGTTTTCGCCATACATTCACATGAATCAGCCATGGGTGTACATGTGTTCCCCATCCTGAACCGCCCCCTGCCACTCCCTCCCCATCCCATCCCTCTGGGTCATCCCAGTGCACCAGCCCTGAGCACCCTGTCTCATGCATCGAACCTGGACTGGCAATCTATTTCACACATGATAATATACACGTTTCAATGCTATTCTCTCAAATCATCCCACCCTTGCTTCTCCCACAGAGTCCAAAATTCTGTTCTTTACATCTGTGTCTCTTTTGCTGTCTCGCATATACGGTCATCGTTACCATCTTTCTAAATTCCATAAATATGTGTTAATATACTGTATTGGTGTTTTTCTTTCTGACTTACTTTGCTCTGTATAATAGGCTCCAGTTTTATCCACCTCATTAGAACTGCAAAAATATTTCTTAATTAGAACTGCCTTATCCTAGCACAGATGTTTCCCTGTAAAATGTAACAATTACTTTTTGATGATTTTTTACTGACTAAGTAAAAGAACAAAGATATTTAAGAACAAAGATATTTAAGTATAACCATAAACAAGTATTTGTGATATAGCTAGTGTATATTAAAGTGTGAAAATATACTTAACTCATAGTAGGGAGAAATAGTTTATTAATTTTTAAAAAGCTAAAAATTTTGAGTTAAATATCCTCAAAACTTAAGTAACAACTACTAGAATTCTATAAAATATTTTTCTACCCTCCTCTCCTTTAAAAAATATTTCAATATTCAGAAATAGCAAGTTAAGTTGCCCAGGGGGATTACACAGCTGGTAAGGTAGCAAGTACTCAGTTACATTTACATGCCCACTCCTTCCACTTATAAAGGTTATATGTTATAGGTCATGCCACTGTTATTATGTTGCCTAGATACTACAAGTAAGCCATTCTCATTAGCATTATTATTAATAATTACCATCAAAGCTTCCTCATCCATATATTGATCTGGACTAACTAGCCTTCTTCATAGATCTGGATTGAACAATGTTCTAGCTTACTTAAGAGATTTAGTCCTGTATCTCGAGCATTTGTTGAAGAGCCTGTGTCATCTTCACTTCTTCAAATGGGGCACAGGATTAGCTTCAAATTCTAACTATCCTTTGGGCCATAGAAAAAGCAAGATAATTCCAGAAAAACATCTACTTCTGGTTCATTGACTATGCTAAAGCCTTTGACTGTGTGGGTGACAGCAAACTGTGGAAAATTCTTAAAGAGATGGGAATACCAGACCACCTTACCTGCCTCCTGAGAAACCTGTATGCAGGTCAAGAAGCAACAGTTAGAACTGGACATGGAACAACAGACGGGTTCCAAATTGGGAAGGGAGTATGTCAAAGCTGTATATTGTCACCCTGTTTATTTAACATATGTGCAGAGTACATCATGAGAAATGCTGGGCTGGATGAAGCACAAGCTGGAATCAAGATTGCCGGGAGAAATATCAATAACCTCAAATATGCAGATGACACCACCCTTATGGCAGAAAGTGAAGAGGAACTAAAAAGCCTTGATGAAGGTGAAAGAGAAGAGTGAAAAAGTTGGCTTAAAGCTCAACATTCAGAAAAGTAAGATCATGGCATCTGGTCCCATCACTTCGTGGCAAATAGAAGGGGAAACAATGGAAACATTGACAAACTTTATTTTTCTGGGCTCCAAAATCACTGCAGTTGGTGACCGCAGCCATGAAATTAAAAGATGCTCCTTGGAAGAAAAGCTATGACCAACCTAGACAGCATATTAAAAAGCAGAGACATTACTTTGCTGACAAAAGTCCACATAGTCAAAGCTATGGTTTTTCAAGTAGTCACGTATGGATGTGAGAGCTGGACTGTAAAAAATGCTGAGTGTCAAAGAATTGATGTTTTTGAACTGTGGTGATGGAGAAGACTCTTGAGAGTCACTTGGACTGCAAGAGGATCAAACCAGTCAATCTTAAGAGACCTCAATCCTGAATATTCACTGGAAGGACTGATGCTAAACCTGAAGCTCCAATACTTTGGCCACTGTATATGAAGAGTCAATTCATTAGAAAAGACCTTGATGCTGGGAAAGATTGGAGGAAAAGTGGATGACTAGGACGAAATTGTTGGATGGCATCATGACTCAGTGGACATGAGTTAGAGCAAGCCCTGGGAGATGATGAAGTGAAAGACAGGGAAGCCTAGTGTGCTGCAGCCCATGGGGTCACAAAGAGTCAGACACTACTGAGCGACTGAGCAACAACAACTATCAGAATACAGCACCATATAATAGCTGTTGGTTCATAGTATATATACTACATCATGAGTTTCATAGCCTAAATGGCACCCTAGTTGCACCTTTAGAAGTACCATTCTAACTTTCTATCAGGCTTTCAGATTCTGGGTGATGATGAGGTACACTATTTGATCACTGAATCCCACTTTTATGTGACCGTTGCCATATAAGGTGTTCTTTGTTCTGAAGTGGTGTTACACAAGATCTCATTAAAGTAAGTAAGACATTTTATGAATTCTTAAATAGTGGTCCTAGCCAAGAAAGGAGGCAGGAAATGGAAACCCTCATCAGAAATATTTAGCAATTACAATAAGGATGAAATATTGTCTCCTTTGGATATAAGGGAAATTTAGCAACTGCCACTATGTGGCTGATTGGCCTCCTTAAGAGTTTGTACCATGGTGAGGAATCCACTTCTGTCTTTGTTAATTAGAGTTTAAATACTCATCACTGGCAATAGCTAAACTACTGCTGGTGAGAATAATCCCATGCAATTGGACCCATATATAGTTTTTAACTCATGAAGTATCAGGTGTCCAAGAACAGGAACTGGCTGATCTGATGTATGCTGGATAAATTATTCTATTCATCAGTTTGTTTAGTTATTTTCCTTCAGTGGGTGTACACTGCTGGACACTGACTTGACACACAAATGTTTATACTTTATACTCTCTACCACAAGTTTGATCATATACTTCCTCTCAACACCTTTGTTTGAACTTGTAATCATATTAACTCTATGCCCCTTACCAACCAGTCAAGCCAATCATCACTATCCTTAAATCTGAAAACTCTTATCTCCAACAACTTGTCCTTTTTTTTTTTTTCGCAAAATTAATGGCCAGATACACTGTTCAAAGATCTGCCAAGTGGAAGGGTTTCCTCTTGCTACTATATTTCAGTATTAACTCTAATGGGAGTTGTGATGTAGTAAAAATCCACTTTTATCTTTTGGCAACATGGTATATTCAACTAGCAAAGCAAGGTATTTTCTTATAGGAAACATTAGAGCTTTCCCACTACTCTAAAGGCATCCAATAAATAACTTTACATGGAAGAGCCTGGGAGAACATACATGGATGTCTACAGGTCCCCGAGGAGCTACAGAGGCACCCAGACTGCTGTCACCTCCTCCAACTGGTCCAGTCTTATCTTTTTTGAATGTGACCCACAGGCCTTTACAACTGTATCACAGAACAAGCATTCTATCAACATACCTATGAACTGATCTGAGTTTGTTTTCTCTTATATCATATGATTACAGATGAAGGTCTAAAATAAAGGTCAAAAATGAAGGTCCTACAACACCTATGGTGTGAAATGAGAAAGATGCATTGCTGCAAATGATATGTGTGACATTGAGTCTAGGCTATTGCCACTGGCAAAATCCATTAACAATCCCCAGAAATAAAAAACAGAATCTGAGTAATAAAATAAATCTGATCTTTACTTTTCTTCTTTGTGCTCAGCCTAACTTCACTTGCTCATAGAACAGTGCATCCCAAGGCTCACACCCAGCCTTTCAGACCAGAGGTCCTATTGTGAAATGGCTGTGCCCCAAACTTCAGCTTGGAGGACTATGTGCAGAAGCACTGAGCACAACACTTCAGTTCAAGATCACAGAGTACTGTGTATAGAAATGCTGCATTTGACACTTTGACCTAGAGTACTGGGAGCAGCATAGCTGCTCCTGACGTGCAAGAACTCCATCCCTCTCCTGGCCCATAAGAACCCTCTAAAGCAGCCCTACTGAAGGCCTACTGAGGAGAGTGTGTACTCTAGAGGGCAAGCTTGAAACTCTACTCTTTGATCAAAGATTAAAATTTTCCTTTGCTTCTGAACCAAACTTAGCCTTGCTCCATTGGTTCAAAGGACACTGAGCAGGAGAACTCATGTTTAGGACCAACTGAAAAGGGTCTGTAACAAAATTTGGCAACCAAGAAGTGGGGGACTGTACTCTTTTTGCCTGCACCTATCTGTTAGGCTCCAGCTTGCTCTGGCTCCAGCGGAAGGACAACAGAGGCCCTGGGAGGTTTATGTGAGGATCCTTGACTCTAATTTTTTAGTAACTCTGACAGGGTAGAATGGCAACAGTCTTCGGCCAAATTCAGCAAGTGTACCCAGCAAGCTGATGCCCAGGTGTGATGTGCACATAACACAGACCCAGAGTAACCTAGACTGTGTCCCCTTGAGGAAATAACACTGTGGCCTCATTGACTGGCCTTTCTGCAGAATCAAATACCCAGGAAGCTGTGGATGAGAGGGAGCCACAGCAGTCTTGCCCACTGTCTTGTCAGTAGTGCTGTCTTCCTGACCCGTATGTATACAAGGCAGTAGTATCCCACATGGAAGAGTAGTATCCCACACCAGGGATTTTTTTTTTCTCCTTGCTGACCTTCAGGGGTCAACAGTAGCATTCTCCATAGTCACTTTCTGGTAAAGAAAGGTGGCCACCCCTGTGAGCCAAGATGCAAGACCTGGAAAAGGCACAGGTGATAAGGAATAGCTCAGAAAATGAAGAGGCCAAGGATGCTATATCTGAGCTCAGGGGAAGAGACTAGGGACTCTGGACGAAAAAAGTTCCCAAGGTAGATACTGGACCAATGATTTGATCTCTTTTAGTTGGCACCAGTTTCTCTGAAGTGGACTGGGGAGGCCTGTGAACCACTTACAAGACCCAGGAACCCTATTATAAGGAAATTCTGTGAGCTGTTTGCAAGAACAGAAAACACCCACCTCACTGGACCCCTTCTCCACCCTCTGCTTACAAGGTAAACCTCGGGTGATTCCTTATCAAAATCTGTCTATTGAAATAAGATAAAGGAAGTCAATCAGGAGCTAACAGAAAACCATTCTGCATTCCTGGAGTGCCTCAGGGAATGACTCTGAATCTATATGAGCACCGGCCCCTGAGTCATTAGAAGGGAATATAATCCTGAAGTTGTATTTCATTTCCCAAAGTGTCCCCAACATTAGGTATAAACTTCAGAAGTTAGGAAAAGAACCATATACACCTACCACTCATGTGGTGAAGGTGTTTAATGTGTTTAATAACTGTGATAATAGAGGAAAAGTCAGAGGATAAAATGGCCTAGAGGCAAGCTCACCTACTGGCTGCCCTGCAGTGTCAACTGGTCAGTATAGGAATCTGTACTAACTGCCCATCGAGATTCAACTCCTCCTGTGAGTGACCCACAGGCCCCACTGAGGGACAGCAGCCAGTGAAATTAGAACCCACTCTGTGCACCATATATAAATAAGAGGGACACTGGAAGGGAAAATGTATTTGCTGCCCTGAAGAAGGGTTGGAAATGGTAGATCCAAGCAACTACACTTGAATGTAGACAGTCTGAATAGATGAAGAATGACAGGGCCAGAGGGCTCCTAAGCCGACTCCTGAGCAGCCTCAGCTGACACTGGACATGGGAAAAGCCTGTCAAATTCTTAGTCATAACCCAGACCACTTACTCAGTTATGAAGCCAGATTAGGCAAACTAAATCATGAAAGTTGTATAATTAAGGGAGTATCAGAAAAGACCAAGAACAGGCATGCATAGAGCCATTAGGAGGCCATTCCTTCCTATATGTGTAAATTGGAGATTGGCATCCCCTTAGACAGAGGCCATAAGATGATAATGTTAATGAGTGAGACAGAGCAAGTTGACCTCCTGAGTAAATCCCAAGGTCTGGGCCCAGGGATGGGTGGGATGTGCTGTAGAAGACAGTTAAGTACTCCATCAAAACCCAGACATACATGGCCCAATAGAAAACAGAACCTTCTCCATCAGGAGGTCTTGTTGGACATTGCCCCTATTACCCAGGGCCTAACTGACCAGGGCCTTATTAGACTATGCCAGTAACCTGTAATACCCCCATTCTCCACATAAAGAGACCTAGTGGGGAACCCAATGGGAAACAGATGAAACTACTGAGGGATGGCCTCCTTGCCTGTAGGTGGTAGCAGCAACTCTGCTAAAGGAGGCTGAAAAGTTAAAATTTGATCAGCCCATCACTGTATGGACTCCATATCAGGTAAAGGCTTTAGTCAATTCTAAGGGAACATAATTGCTATCCCCTAGAAGGTCGAGTCACATTCAGGCTATGCTTTTAGACAAACCAGTGGCTACGTGGAAACGTATCCTGGCTAGGACTCCACACTCCCTGGGGGCCCAGGTACAATCGCTGGTCAGGGAGCATCAGGGAGCTAGATCCCACAGGCTGCAACTAAGAGTTTACAGACCACAACTAAAGATCCCAAGCACTATATAGAAACCACAATATATTTCAGTTGTCTCAGGCTAGGAAGTGAACCTCTTTCAAATGCTGAAGAGGAATGGTTTACAGATGGGAGCACTTTTCTAACAGGAAAAAGCCTGATGGGATACACAGTAACCTTTCAGACCCAAATCACAAAAACAAGAAGCTTACCCCCAGGGACTTTGGCCCCAAACACCAAGCTGATAACCTTAACCAGAGCCTTAGAAATTGGACAGAGAAGACCTTAAAAGTTTACACAGATATGTGGTATGTGTATGCCAAGCTACATGCACACGGGGCTATTTGGAAGGAAGGCAGTTTGTGTATTATGGAGAACAAGCAGGTGAAACATGATTTAAACATATCGAGGCTCAGCTTTTAAAAAGTAGCAGTGAGTTACTGCAGGACTCACCAAAGGGGGATGCGGAGGTAAGAAAGGGACACAACAAGGCAGATGTAACTGTCAAAAGGGTGGCCTCAGAACCAGTAATTTATCAATCTACCCCTCATACCTCAAAAGCCAGATACATCCAATTATTCCACAAGCTACACAAAGGAAAAATTAAACAAAGCCAAAAAACGGGCCATCAACAGAAATCTAGAAGGCCATAGATGGCTAGTTAATGAACATGGACAATATTTCTTTCTTCAAATACAGCTTTGTCAAGCCATCAAGGAGGCTCCTTCATCAAGGAACTTACTCTGAGAAGGTGGCATGTATAATTGGTTAGCTGGGATCATGGTAACTTCTGGCATGAAAAGTATAATCAGTCAGATAGTTGAGACATGCCCCATCTGCACAATCAATTATCCGAATACCAGATACACCAGATAAGGCCCATAAGACCAGAGGGCCCACAAGACCCTGAAGAAGACTGGAAGTCTGATTTCACTATCATGCCAAGAGTACCAGGCAATTTCAGGTATCTCTGGATGCTAGAAGACATATTTTGGGCTGTATAGAAGCATCCCCCCAGAGAAGGCAATGCAACCCACTCCAGTACTCTTGCCTAGAAAATCCCATGGACGGAGGAGCCTAGTAGGCTGCAGTCCATGGGGTCGCTGAGAGTCTGACACAACTGAGCAACTTCACTTTCACTTTTCATTTTCATGCATTGGAGAAGGAAATGGCAACCCACTCCAGTGTTCTTGCCTGGAGAATCCCAGGGACGGAGGAGCCTGGTGGGCTGCCATCTATGGGGTCGCACAGGGTCGGACACAACTGAAGTGAATTAGCAGCAGCAGCAGAAGCATTCCCCACTAGAAGTGAAAGGGTAACTGAAGTCACTAAGCCATTACTAAAATAAATAATTCCCAGGTTTTGGTTCCCATGATCCCTACAAAGTGATAATGTCCAGCATTTGTGTGCTCCAAATACAGCCATCCCCAAAAGATAAATTAAAATTAAGTGCATTTGAATTCATTATGGTAAACCCATTCGCCAAGCCCAAGAGATGAGATACCTTAGCCCTCTTCAAATGAAACAACACAAATATTCCCTGCAGGTAGGAGAAACCTCTCACAGATTATGGCAACCAGGTACAGGCAGTACCCACTGACCTGAGACCCTCCACTACTTCCAGCCATGATACAGGGTGACCCTAAAAACCTTGAAAACCACAAGCATGCAAGATCGTTCACTCCCAAAAGGAACAGACCCCACTTGTGATCCTAACCACCCCTTCTGCCCTGAATTTATAGGAGATCTCTCTGTGGGCACATCACTTTCAAGTGAAGAGGACTCCTGAGCCACAACCTCCAAAAAGAAAAACCTTGGGGAAACAGACCCCCTCAACTACATGTGTGAACCTCTCTCTGACCTGAAGTGTGACCAGGGGTAACCAGGCCACAGCAGTGAGTTTCAACATCAGGGAAAAACCCTACAGGCAAAAGACCTCCGTAGCTTCATTTTTAGGAAGAATTTCACATGTGGCCATTATTCTCTTGCTAATATTTGGGGCACGTATCTTAAATTATTTGGTGTTCTTTGTCTCAAAAAGTTCAGACAAATGGTGTTCACGATGGATACAGACAGTGAGGACCTGGTGACAATCAAACATCTCCACTGGTGCGAGGGAGAAGTTCTGCTCCTCATTATAACAGCATCCAAACTCAATAGGAAGTAGTTACAGTAGACATTCATTCACCCTTCAGCCGCGCCCCCCCAACCTCAAGAATGAGGAGCAGAAGGAAAGAAAAAGAGATTTGTCATCCGCAAAGCCAGTTAACAAGTACTGGGAACTAAAAATAAAATAGGAGTATAAAGATAAAGTCTAGCCTTTTTTTCCTTTGTGCTTAGTCTAGTTTTACTTGGTTATAGGGTGGTGCATGCAAAGGTCTTTCACCCGGTCCTTCGGGCCAGAGTTCCTCCGATGAAACCTGCTGTGCCGACACCTCATACTGTGAGCAGAAGCAGGGAGCACGGCATCTCAAGACAAGATGGCAGCGGTGCGCCACGTGCAGAGACTCTGCCTCCCTCATGAGCTGCACAGGTGCGCCAGCTCTGCTAGAACTCCGACCCGTCCCGCTGCTGAGAAACAAACTTAAACCCAGTCTCCTCCTTTTGGCTCAAATGACACTTGGCAGGAGGACACTTGATGAGAACTGACTCAGGAGGGTAAATAACACTACCTGTTAATGTAAATTCTTGTAAACCCTGGTCTCATTAATATCATAACTTAATGTTATACATACTAAGTCGCTTCAGTAGTGTCCGACTCTTTGTGACAATATGGGCCATAGCTTGCCAGGCTCCTCTGTCCATGGGATTTTCCAGGCAAGACTACTGGAGAGGATTGCCATTTCCTTCTCCAGGTAACCTTCCCGACCTAGGGATCATATCTGCATCTCCTGCATTGGCAAGCAGATTCTTCATCATCTGAGCCACCAGGAAAGCCCCTTTCTTATCTCCTGTGCTTGCCTGTTCCTGCTCAGTCACTTAAGTCATGTCCGACTCTGTGCGACACTAACTATAGCCTTCCAGGCTGCTCTGTCCATGGGATTCTCCAGGCAAGAATACTGGAGTGGGTTGTCAGGCTCTCCTCCAGGGGTTTTTCCTGCCCCAGGGATTTAACCCATGTCTTTTATGTCTCCTGCATTGACAGGCAGGTTCTTTACCACTAGCCTCACCTAGGAAGCCCAAAATTAATGTTAGGATATTATTAATAATTTAGGTTACTTCCATATCTTGACTATTGTAAATAGTGTTGCAATGAATATTGGGGTGCATGAATCTTTTCAAATTATGGTTTTCTCTAGCTATATGTCCAGGAGAAGGATTGCTGAATCATATGGTATTTCTACATTTAGTTGCATAAGAAACCACTATACTATTCTACATATGGTTCACCATAATATCAATTTACATTCCCACCACCAGTGTAGGGGGGTTCCTTTTTCTCCACAGCCTCTCCTGCATTTATCATTTGTATATTTTTAAATTTTCTTTTCAACAACCACAAAGAAAATTTGTTTTTTCTATCAATCATAATTTTCTGGAAGAGACAATCATGACAATTATTTTCCTTTTGAAATTTATTTGTTTATTAAATGGAATTAATACATGGTCTAAATTTATCTCTAGTCAAAAATAGAATAGGGTCAATATCTGACTAATGAAACAGCATCTCCTCATCAACTGGCCACATAATTCCACAAGATTAATTTCTTTGATATAAGAAGGAAATAAAACAAAAATAGAAACATTGACTCAATAAAGTAATTGTTAACATGGGAATGACAAGAGGCAGTATGACAGGATATATAAGCTTATACTGAAAGGAATAGAGTACTTGAAATTTTCCAGAAAGATTAAGACTTGAATTTGATATGAATAAGCAATCTTCCTTCCCAATTTCCTCCATAAAATAACAGTCAGAGCAGCATAGCTAATAAAACAGGAAGTCTTTTAATAATAATAAATTATTTCAAGTGACAGAAAACTCAGCATTTTAAGTCTTTAAAGAAAATATCAGCATTAGCAAAACTGTAAAGAAATAGAACTCTCATGTATTGCTAGTAAGAGTATGAATTTTATAACCATTTTGAAAAATTGTCAGGATCTGTTGAAGACAAATATGTGCCTATCCTTTGGCCTGGAAATTACATGCCTAGGTGCGCACCCAACAGAAATGCATTAGAAACGTTCACTGAAAAACAAGTTCCAGTATGTTCAGGGCATTACATAAATAATACCCTCAAATGAAAACTACCCAAATGCTTATGAGCAGAAAAATGGATAAGTAAATTGTGGTATGTTCACAGAATGATATCCAGAATACCAATAGGAATAAGCAAACTGGAATTCAGTCCAGTCACTCAGTTGTGTCCGACTCTTTGCGACCCCATGGACTACAGCATGACAGCCCTCCCTGTCCATCACCAACTCCCAGAGTTTACCCAAACTCATGTCCATCGAGTCGGTGATGCTATCCAACCATCACATCCTCTGTTTTCCTCTTCTCCTCCTGCCCTCAATCTTTCCCAGCATCAGGGGCTTTTCCAACGAGTCAGCTCTTCACATCAGGTGGCCAAAGTATTGGAGTTTCAGCTTCAACATCATGACAATAACAATGCATCTCATAAATAAAATATCAAGCCAAAGGATCCAGAACAAAAATCATGTACATAGTATTCATATTAAAGTAAAAAGTGACAAAACTAATCTATTAATATACTGTTTGGCTACGGGACAGTGGTTATTGTTGGATGTTACTGATTAACTAGAAGAAAGGATAAAAGGAGTTTCTGGGGTAATGGTAATGTTCTTTTCTTGATCTAGGTTTGAATTACACAAGCTTATTTAGATTGTGAAAATCTGATCTGATGATATTCAAAAACTTTCTAAAATTCTTTAGAAAAATATGTATTTATTTTTTTAACACAGTTTAAAATTCAGGCAACCCAAGCTTCAGACAACTTGTTTCTGAGGAAGACAAAATTTACCCATTTCTCAGTTGTTTTCTCATCTGTGTTGACTTACAAGATTATGCATGGTGTGAAAAAGACTTTCAGTCATTTTAGACTTTTCCTTTCAAATATAAACACAGTGGAGAAATGAATTTTTCATTCTATGAATGCCTTGTGCATCAATAGACTGTTCTCATCTCCATGATCATTTTTTTGACCCAGAATAGAATGTGCTGATGGCAGGTTTCAAACATTCTCCCATGAATCCTATCGTAGGATCAATTTCTTCCAAGCTATTTGGACTGAAAATGGGGAAAATATTTTTCTATTTATAAAAACAAACAGAAATAAACAGGGTTTCTTACCAGAAATAGTGAATGGGTGCTGTGCATCAGAGGTCGAACTAACTCTCAGACAATATAAAGCAGGTTCTGTTTGACAGAATTCCACAGACTGTATATAGTCCACAAAGAGTCCGAAACGACTAAGCAACTTTCACTTTCACTTACAGCTAGATCAAACATCATAATTCTGAGTGTTCTAAGGGTAAAGTTGCATCTGCCCTGCTATCTTGAGTGAGATGCTTCAAGAACTATAGGACCATGAATATAGCTACGCTGGTAGGCTGAGCTCTTCTCAAATGCTATAGTGGCTGATGTATGCTAGCAGCGATGATTATTGCCTGTGATGTCGCTGTGTTTTAAAGCATGAACAAGGAAAATAAATAAATAAATAAGACCAGCAAGAAAAGTAAAAAAAAAAAAGAGAGAGAGAAAACAAAGAACCATCTCACAAGAAGTGAAACCAATGGATATGTCAGATGAGATAAATAAAGTAATAAGATCTGTCAAGGACATCAGATATAAAATAACTTGTGGAAAAAACAACACCAAAATATATATTTTCCAATTTACATTTTTCAATAGTTATGATTTTAAAATAGCTATGGTTAAAAGTTAAGCTGTCCTGAAAGATCTATTGAAATAAATACAAAATATGTAGAAATAGCTTAAATTATGGCAATCAATGAAAACATGAGTTATTGAGGACACTGACAAGAGAATTTTCACGCAGATTAAAAGGGTTTAGAAATGTTTTTTAAAAGGCAGTTATAGACGAGAGATATTTAAACAAATTGAGAAATTTTCCTTTATTTGAAGAAAGATTTCACCCAAAGATTGACAGGATTCCCTGGGTCTCAATGAGGATTAATAAGAAAGGTCATTTACTTAGGTATATCCCAGTGAAAATTTTAATTCCAAAAGTAATATGAAATCTTATAAGCTTCTAGATGAGCAAGTAACTTTTAGAGGAAAGAGAATCTGACTAGTACCTGACTTATGTATAATATTAAAACTTAGCAGTCAATGAAATATAATCTACTGAGAACAAAGGAGTTAGATTCAGATTACAATTTACCTGTCAGAGAAAAGGAGTGACATTTTCAGATTTAAGTAGATTCAGAATTCATATGACCTGTGTGTTTCTGAGAAAAAATGTAATGACCAAAGGACTATTAAATCAGAACTAAGATACTGTAAAAGATAAGGATGTTGGACAGAGTGGTAGTCTATTTACAAAATTGAATCTAAATGGATTTTTATTCAACTCTAAAAGTTACTATGATTGGAAAATTATAGTACAGCTGTAAAATAAGGTTTCTTAAAGGAAATGAGACAAATTGTGAGGGAAACCCTAAAACTAGATTTCAACAATATCCAGGACCTTGCAGTTATACTTAAACCAATAAAAACATTTTAACTATCACGCCTGCACCCAAAAGAATGAGATGCAGCAGAAACTGTTAGTAACTATCCAATGCCCATTTTATTTCTCTCCCTTACTAATAGAAATTCAATTATTCATGTCAACAATGTATCCAAGTAAAACATGACATTTTCTGCCTCGCCTTGCAGATGGAAGAGCCATGTGACCAAGTGCTATGTGATAGATATATGTGGAGGTTTTGATGTATCAGTTGAAAAGCTATTAAATGTTACAGACTGGGCAGGGAGGTATACCTATTCTGCCTTCTCTTTTCCTCCTCACTGATGCCTAGAACATGAATTTAATGGCTAGAAGTCCTGAGACAATACTTTATGATAAGTTAAAAAGTTAAACCAAAGTATGAAGAGAAATTAGTAATGATCAACACTGAAAATAATGAATTTTTTAAAAGGATAAAGTATATAATTTTTAAATTACCAATATAATAATTTTTAAGATTTATTAGACGATAAAAAATAGAGTCAAATTTAAAATACACAAACATGTCTGTGTATGTGTATGTAGAAGAAAGGAAACATTACCAGAAACAGGAGCTTGTATAAATCATGAAGGACAAATGCATTTTATTCAAGAAAAAAGTAAAATAAAGTCTAGATAATATGAATTATTTACAGAAAGAGAAAAGTAGTTTGTAGTATTGTGTTGCTGCTGCTGCTAAGTCACTTCAGTCGTGTCTGACTCTGTGCAACCCCATAGATAGCAGCCCACCAGGCTCCTCTGTCCCTGGGAGTCTCCAAGCAAGAATACTGGAGTGGGTTGCCATTTCCTTCCCCAATGCATGCATGCATGCTAAGTCGCTTCAGTCGTGTCCGACTCTGTGTGACACTATGGACAGCAGCCCACCAGGCTCCTCTGTCCAGGGGATTCTCTAGGCAAGAATACTGGAGTAGGTTGCCAATTCCTTCTCCTAGTATTGTGTTCAGTCAATATTAATTTCACTTAATTTTGTTTAACTATCAAATAGCAGTGTGGTGCTTAAAAGTAATACTGGCTTTCAAGAGATATTGAATTCAAAAGATTGAAAAAAGACCTAGGCAGTAGAGACACAATGTGTGTGTGCACAGTCATGTCTGACTCTTTGCAACCTCATGGACTGTAGCCTGCCAGGCTTCTCTGTCGATGGGGATTCTCTAGGCAAGAATACTGGAGTGGGTTGCCATGCCCTCCTCCAGGGGATTTTCCCAACCCAGGGATTGAACCCAGGTCTCCCACACTGCAGGCAGATTCTTTACTGTCTGAGCCATCAGGGAAACCCAGAGACACAATAGAAAATGCAAGAATGTATTAAGAGGGTATTGTATTTGTTTTCTATTGCTGCGATGATAAATTACCACAAAGTTAATGACAATACAAAATTTTTCTCTTATGGCCCTGAAGATCAGAAATCTAAAATCAAAGTATTGTCAGTGCTATGGTCATTCTAGAGCCTTCAGGGAGGATCTGTTTCTTTGCATTTTCCAGCTTCTGAAGTTCACCTGCATTCGCTGATTTATGGCCCCTTCCTTCATCTTGAAAGTACATCACAACCACTACTGGTTCAGATACCATGTCTCCTTTTTTTGTCTTTAGTGCTCCTGTCTCACTCTTAAAACTACCCTTGTGATTATACCCACCCAGATGATCCAGAATGATCTCTATATCCCAAGAACTTTAATCATATTTGCAAATTTCCTTTTGCAGTATAACTTAATATATTCAAAGTACCTCAATATTTCAAAATGGACATTTTTGGAAGGCCACTGCTTAGCCTCTGTCATCCCCTAACAGAGGACGAGATGGTTGGATGGCACCTCTGACTAAATGGACATGAGTTTGAGCATGCTCCTGGAGATGGTGAAGGACAGAGATTCCTGGTGTGCTGCAGTCCATGCGGTGGCAAAAAGTCAGACACAACTGAGAGACTGAACAACAACAACTACTTAGCCTACCACATCTATCAATAACTTCATTGCATTAATACAATATTCATTTTCCTAAAAATATTAGTAAATCTAATTTTTCCTACTAAAGGTGGGAAAATATGTAATGTCAATAATACATACTCAAGCTACAAGTGAAGTCAGGATGTAGAGTTAGGATGATGTTTTTAGCTCTTAAGGAAAAAAAAAAAAAGATCATTTTAAAACCAATATTTAAAAAACCTAACATATTGTACAAATAATTCAAAAAATGAAGAGGAAAAGGAACTAGTTCAGATTATTTTTTGATTAATTGCATATAGTAAAAGAAAAAAAAAACTAGTAAACTGGTAAATGAAATATGAAATCTCCACCCTTCATTGAAATGATGCTCCAACAAAGAAAAGCACTTTAATTGTGTTATTATGTCTCAGTATAAAAATATATTTTTGAAAATATTATAAAGCATATAATTTTAAATGCAGGATGTTCAAGCTGGTTTTAGAAAAGGCAGAGGAACCAGAGATCAAATTGCCAACATCTGCTGGATCATGGAAAAAGCAAGAGAGTTCCAGAAAAATATTTACTTCTGCTTTATTGATTATGCCAAAGCCTTTGACTGTGTGGATCACAATAAACTGTGGAAAATTCTGAAAGAGATGGGAATACCAGACCGCCTGATCTGCCTCTTGAGAAATTTGTATGCAGGTCAGGAAGCAACAGTTAGAACTGGACATGGAACAACAGACTGGTTCCAAATAGGAAAAGGAGTTCGTCAAGGCTGTATATTGTCACCCTGCTTATTTAATTATATGCAGAGTACATCATGAGAAACACTGGACTGGAAGAAGCACAAGCTGGAATCAAGATTGCCAGGAGAAATATCAATCACCTCAGATATGCAGATGACACCACCCTTATGGCAGAAAGTGAAGAGGAACTCAAAAGCCTCTTGATGAAAGTGAAAGAGGAGAGTGAAAAAGTTGGCTTAAAGCTCAACATTCAGAAAATGAAGATCATGGCATCCAGTCCCATCACTTCATGGGAAATAGATGGGGAAACAGTGGAAACAGTGTCAGACTTTATTTTTCTGGGCTCCAAAATCACTGCAGATGGTGACTGCAGCCATGAAATTAAAAGACACTTACTCCTTGGAAGGAAAGTTATGACCAACCTAGATAGCAAATTCAAAAGCAGAGACATTACTTTGCCAACAAAGGTCCATCTAGTCAAGGCTATGGTTTTTCCTGTGGTCATATATGGATGTGAGAGTTGGACTGTGAAGAAGGCTGAGTGCCGAAGAATTGATGCTTTTGAACTGTGGTGTTGGAGAAGACTCTTGAGAGTCCCTTGGACTGCAAGGAGATCCAACCAGTCCATTCTGAAGGAGATCAGCCCTGGTATTTCTTTGGAAGGAATGATGCTAAAGCTGTAACTCCAGTACTTTGGCCACCTTCTGCGAAGAGTTGACTCATTGGAAAAGACTCTGATGCTGGGAGGGATTGGGGGCAGGAGGAGAAGGGGACGACAGAGGATGAGATGGCTGGATGGCATCACTGACTCGATGGATGTGAGTCTGGGTGAATTCCAGGAGTTGGTGATGGACAGGGAGGCCTGGAGTGCTGCAATTCATGGGGTTGCAAAGAGTCGGACATGACTGAGCGACTGAACTGAACTGAACTGAAGATTTTATGAAGAGGAAAAGATAATCTTTGCTTAAAACCTCAAGTTAAATTTGTAATTGTTATTATTAGTTACAATTACAGTAAAGTTACATAAATAAATATTTTTAACATAAATTTATTTATTTTAATTGGAAGCTAATTATTTTACAATATTGTAATGGTTTTGACATACATTGACATGAATCCGCCATGGGTGTACATGTGTTCCCCATCCTGAACCCCGCTTCCACCTCTCTCTCCATCCCATCCCTCTGGGTCATCCCACTGCACAAGCCCCAAGCCCCCTGTCTCATGCATTGACCTGGACTGGGGATCTGTTTAACATATGATAATATACATGATTCAGTGCCATTCTCCCAGATCATCTCACCCTTGCCCTCTCCCACAGAGCCCAAAAGTCTGTTCTATACATCTTTGTCTCTTTTGCTGTCTTGCATATAGGGTTATCATTGCCATTTTTCTAAATTCCATATATATATGTTAGTATACTGTATTGGTCTTTTTCTTTCTGGCTCACTTCACTCTGTATAATACGCTCCAGTTTCATCCACCTCATTAGAACTGATTCAAACATATTCTTTTTAATGGCTGAGTAATATTTCATTGTGTATATGTACCACAGCTTTCTTATCCATTCATCTGCTCATGGACATCTAGGTTGCTTCCATGTCCTGGCTATCATAAATAGTGCTGTGATGAACATTGGGGTACATGTGTCTCTTTCAATTCTGGTTTCCTCAGTGTGTATGCCCAGCAGTGGGATTGCTGGGTCATATGGCATTTGTATTTCCAGTTTTTTAAGGAATCTCCACACTGTTCTCCATAGTGGCTGTACTAGTTTGCATTCCCACCAACAGTGTAAGAGGGTTCCCTTTTCTCCACACCTTCTCCAGCATTTATTGCTTATAGACTTTTTGGATAGCAGCCATTCTGACTGGCGTGAAATGGAACCTAATTGTGGTTTTGATTTGCATTTCTCTGATAATGAGTGATGTTTAGCATCTTTTCATGTGTTTGTTAGCCATCTGTATGTCTTCTTTGGAGAAATGTCTATTTAGTTCTTTGGCCCATTTTTTGATTGTCGTTTATTTTTCTGGAATTGAGCTGCAGGAGTTGCTTCTATATTTTTGAGATTAGTTGTTTGCCAGTGGCTTCATTTGCTATTATTTTCTCCCATTCTGAAGGCTGTCTTTTCACCTGGCTTATAGTTTACTTTGTTGTGCAGAAGCTTTTAAGTTTAATTAGGTGCCATTTGTTTATTTTTGCTTTTATTTCCAATATTCTGGGAGGTGGGGCAGAGAGAATCCTGCTGTGATGTATGTAGGAGAGTGTTTTGCCTATGTTCTCCTCTAAGAGTTTTACAGTTTCTGGTCTTATGTTTAGATCTTTAATCCATTTTGAGTTTATTTTTGTGTATGGTGTTAGAAAGTGTTCTAGTTTCATTCTTTTACAAGTGGTTGACCAGTTTTCCCAGCACCACTTGTTAAATAGATTGTCTTTTCTCCATTGTATATTTTTGCCTCCTTTGTCAAAGATAAGGTGTCCATAGGTGAGTGGATTTATCTTTGGACTTTCTATTTTGTTCCATTGATCTATATTTCTGTCTTTGTGCCAGTACCATACTGTCTTGATGACTGTAGCTTTATAGTAGAGCCTGAAGTCAGGCAGGTTGATTCCTCCAGTTCCATTCTTCTTTCTCAAGATTGCTTTGGTTATTTGAGGGTTTTTGTTTTGTTTTGGTATTTCCATAAAATTGTGAAATTATTTGATCTACTTGTGTGAAAAATACCCGTGGTAGCTTGATAGGGATTGCATTGAATCTATAGATTGCTCTGAGTAGTATACTCATTTTCACTATATTGATCCTTCCAATCCATGAACATGGTATCTTTCTCCATCTATTTGTGTCCTCTTTGATTTCTTTCATCAGTGTTTTATAGTATTCTATATATAGGTCTTTTGTTTCTTTAGGTAGATATATTCCTAAGTATTTTATTCTTTTCATTGCAATGGTGAATAGGATTGTTTCCTTAATTTTTCTTTCTGTTTTCTCATTGTTAGTGTATAGGAATGCAAGGGATTTCTGTGTGTTGATTTTATATCCTGCAACTTTACTGTATTCATTGATTAGCTCTAGTAATTTTCTGGTGGAGTCTTTAGGGTTTTCTATGTAGAGGATCATGTCACCTACAAACAGTGAGAGTTTTACTTCTTATTTTCCAATCTGGATTCCTTTTATTTCTTTTTCTGCTCTGATTGCTGTGGCCAAAACTTCCAAAACTATGTTGAATAGTAGTGGTGAGAGTGGGCATCCTTGTCTTGTTCCTGACTTTAGGGGAAATGCTTTTAATATTTCACCATTGAGGATAATGTTTGCTGTGGGTTTGTCATATATAGCTTTTATTATGTTGAGGTATGTTCCTTCTATTCTTGCTTTCTGGAGGGTTTTTATCACAAATGGATGTTGAATTCTGTCAAAGGTTTCTCTGCATCCATTACGATAATCATACAGTTTTTATCTCTCAATTTGTTAATGTGGTGTATTATATTGATTGATTTGCGGATATGGAAGAATCCTTGCATCCCTGGAATAAAGCCCACTTGGTCATATCTGATCTTTTTAATATGTTGTTGAATTTTTTTGCTACAATTTTGTTAAGGATTTTTGCATCTATATTCATCAGTGTTATTGGCCTGTAGTATTCTTTTTCTGTGGCATCTTTGTCAGATTTTGGTATTAAGGTAATGATGGCCTCTTAGAATGAGCTTGGAAGTTTACCTTCCTCTGCAATTTTCTGGAAGAGTTTGAGTAGGATAGATGTTAACTATTCTCTAAATTTTTGGTAGAATTCAGCTTTGAAGTTGTCTGGTCCTGAGCTTTTGTTTGCTGGAAGATTTCTGATTACAGTTTCAATTTCCATGCTTGTGATGGGTCTGTTATGATTTTCCATTTCTTCCTGGTTCAGTTTTGGAACGTTGTACTTTTCTAAAAATTTTTCCATTTCTTCCAAATTGTCCATTTTATTGGCATATAGTTGCTGATAGTAGTCTCTCGTGATCCTTTGTTTTTCTGTGTTGTCTGTTGTGATCTCTCCATTTTAATTTCTAATTTTATTGATTTGATTCTTCTCCCTTTGTTTTTTGATGAGTCTGGCTAATGGTTTTTCCATTTATTTTCTCAAAGAACCAGATTTTGGCTTTGTTGATTTTTGCTATGGTCTCTTTCTTTTGCATTTATCTCTGCCCTAATTTTTAAGATTTCTCTCCTTCTACTAACCCTCGGGTTCTTAATTTCTTCCTTTTCTAGTTGCTTTAGGTGTAGAGTTAGGCTATCTATTTGACTTTTTTCTTGTTTCTTGAGGTAAGCCTGTATTGCTATGAACCTTCCCCATAGCACTGCTTTTACAGTGTCCCATAGGTTTTGTTTGTTGTGTTTTCACTTTCATTCATTTCTATGCATATTTTGATTTCTTTTTTTATTTCCTCTGTGATTTGTTAGTTATTCAGCAGCGTGTTGTTCAGCCACCATATGTTGGAATTTTTAATAGTTTTTCTCCTGTAATTGGGATCTAATCTTACTCTATTGTTGTCAGAAAAGATGCTTGGAATTATTTCAATTTTTTTGAATTTACCAAGGCTAGATTTATGGCCCAGGATGTGATCTATCCTGAGAAGTTTCCATGTGCACTTGAGAAAAAGGTGAAATTTATTATTTTGGGGTGAAATGTCCTATAGATATCAATTAAGTCTAACTGGTCTATTGTATCATTTAAAGTTTGAGTTTCCTTGTGAATTTTCTGTTTCGTTGATCTATCCATAGGTGTGAGTGGGGTATTAAAGTCTCCCACTATTACTGTGTTACTGTTAATTTCTCCTTTCATACTTGTTAGCATTTGCCTTACATATTGTTGTGCTGCTATGTTGGGTACATATGTATTTATAATTGTTATACCTTCTTCTTGGATTGACCATTTGCTCATTATGTAGTGTCCTTCTTTGTCTCTTTTCACAGCCTTTCTTTTAAAGTCCATTTTATCTGATATGACTATTGCTACTCCTGCTTTCTTTTGGTCTCTATTTGTGTGGAATTTCTTTTTCCAGCCCTACTCTTTCAGTCTGTATGTGTCCCTTGTTTTGAGGTGGGTCTCTTGTAGACAACATATATAGGGATCTTGTTTTTGTATCCATTCGGCCAATCTTTGTCTTTGGGTTGGGCCATTCAACCCTTTTACAAATAAGGTAATTATTGATAAGTATGATCCCATTGCCATTTACTTTATTGTTTTGGGTTCGAGTGTATACACCCTTTCTGTGTTTCCTGTCTAGAGAAGATCCTTTAGCATTTGTTGGAGAGCTGGTTTGGTGGTGCTGAATTCTCTCAGCTTTTGCATGTCTGTAAAGCTTTTGATTTCTCCTTCATATTAGAATGAGATCCTTGCTGGGTACAGTAATCTGGGCTGTAGGTTTTTCTCTTTCATCACTTTAAGTATGTCCTGCCATTCCCTTCTGTCCTGAAGAGTTTCTATTGAAAGATCAGCTGTTATCCTTATGGGAATCCCCTTGTGTGTTATTTGTTGTTTTTTCCTTGCTGCTTTTAATATTTGTTCTTTGTGTTTAATCTTTGTTAATTTGATTAATATGTGTCTTGGAGTGTTTCACCATTCTGTTTTTCTGTTTGGGACTCTCTGGGTTTCTTGGACTTGAGTGACTACTTCCTTCCCCTTTTTAGGGAATTTTTCAACTATTGTCTCCTCAAGTATTTTCTCATGGTCTTTCTTTTTGTCTTCTTCTTCTGGGACTCCTATAATTTGAATGTTGGGGCATTTAACATTGTCCCAGAGGTCTCTGAGGTTGTCCTTATTTATTTTCTCTTTTTCCTCTCTGGCTTCATTTATTTCTACCATTCTATATGCTACCTCACTTATCCTATCTTCTTCCTCTGTTATTCTACTTTTGGTTCCCTCCAGAGTGTTTTTTATCTCATTTATTGCATTATTCATTATAAATTGACTCTTTTTTATTTCTTCTAGGTCCTTGTTAAACATTTCTTGCATATTCTCAATCCTTTTCTTCAGGCTATTTATCTGTAACTCCATTTTGTTTTCATGATTCTGGATCATTTTCACTATCATTATTTAGAATTCTTTATCAGGTAGATTCCCTATCTCTTCCTCATTTGTTTGGTTTGGTGAGCATTTATCCTGTTCCTTTACCTGCTGATTATTTCTCTGCCTTTTTATCTTGTTTATATTGCTGTGTTTGGGGTGGCCTTTCCATATTCTGGCAGTTTGTGGTTCCTCTTTATTGTGGAAGTTCCTCGCTGTGGGTGGGGTTGGATAAGTGGCTTGTCAGGGTTTCCTGGTTAGGGAAGCTTGTGTTGGTGTTCTGATAGGTGGAGCCAGATTTCTTCTCTCTGGGCTGCAATGAAGTGTCCAGTAATGAGTTTTGATATGTCAGTGGATTTGGTGTGACTTTGGGCAGCCTGTATTTTGAAGCTCAGGGCTATGTTCCTGTGTTTCTGGAAAATTTGTGTGGTATGTCTTGCTCTGGAAGTTTTTGGCTCTTGGGTGGTGCTTGGTTTCAGTGTAGGTATGGAGGCTTTTGATGAGCTCTTATCGATTAATGTTCCCTGGAGCCAGGAGTTCTCTGGTGTTCTCACATTTTGGTCTTAAGCCTCCTGCCTCTGGTTTTCATTCTTATACTTACAGTAGCCTCAAGACTTCTCCATCTATACAGCACCAATGATAAAACATCTAGGTTAATGATGAAACGTTTCTCCACAGTGAGGGACACCCAGAGAAGTACACAGAGTTACATGGAGAAGAGAAGGATGAGGGAGATAGACCAGGAGGAGAAGAGGGGGAATCAAAAGGGGAGAGAGCAAGCTAGCCAGTAATCACTTCCCTATGAGCTCTCCATAGTCTGGACCCATCTGAGATGTTCACAGAGTTATACAGAGAAGAGAAGAAGAAGGAAGGAGACAGAGGTGGCCAGGAGGATAAAAGAGGGAATCAAAAGGAGAAAGACAGATCCAGCCAGTAATCAGTTCCCTAAGTGTTCTCCACAGTCTGGAACACACAAAGAGATTCACAGAGTTTGATAGAGAGAGAAGGTGGAGGGAGGAGACAGAGGCGACCTGGTGGAGAAAAAAGAGAGTCAAAAGGGGGAGAGAGCAATCGAGCCAGTAATTTCGCTCCCAAGTAAAAATGGGTACTGAAGATTGGGTTCTTAGGTACAAAATTGAAAACAAATACCAAAAAGCAAAGATTAAAAATCTAGAGTAGAGGTTAGATTCTCAAAAACACAATATTTAAAAAAAAGCAAACTCACAAAAATTATAAAATATGTATATATGAAGGTTGCTTTTAAAATAGGGTTTTTTTTTTTTTTGCAAGTTAATAGTAGGTTATAAAAATGAAAATTAAAGGAGTAATAGAGGACTTAAAATTTTTTTAATTAAATTTAAAAAATGATAACAGTAAAAATATATCTAAGAATTTCTCTGGAGCTGTTACAGACAGTGTGGGGTTAGATCATTTTCAGATAGTTCCTTGATCCGGCTTATACTACTCAAGATCTATAGGCCCCTTCCTATGTAGTCCTTGCTATCTAGAGAGTTTCAATCTATTGCACCTGTCACTTCCAAATCCATTCCCTCTGTTTATTTTAGCTTCTTCTGTTTGCTGGTCTCTTCAGTGTCTAATTTCTGCCCTGACATAGGGAGGCGGTGGTGGTCACTTTTTTAGGCTCACTTGTTCAGTTGTGCTGTCGGGAGGGAGGAACACTGCAAACAAATATCACTGGCGTGTGTGGAGAGTGCTTGCAGTGTTCCAGATGCACTAGGTTTGCCCCCTGCTCATGGTGTGTGTGCTTTCGTGGTCTACACTTCTCAGGCTCTAGGTTGCTCTTCTGGGAACTGTCTGAGGCCGGCCCGGGGTGGTGTGCACATCCCAGGTCTAAGTCACTCAGGTTCAGGTTCTCGGGTACTCCACAAAGGCACAGACTCAGTTGGGCCTGCATTTTGTGCCCTTCCCAGGTTCGAGCAACTCAGGTGACCAGGTGCTTGGCAAGTGTGGTTGCTGCGACTTATTGCCTCCCTTGTCCCTGCTGCTCAGTTTTCTGGGTGTACAATGGGCACACCTTCTCAGGTGTGCCGTGTGTCTCTTCTGGGGAGCTGATCTCTGGCTGTGACCCTCCCAGCAGATGTCAACCATCCAGAATCTCAAGAAGTCTTGGTTAGCAATGAAACCTGCTTGCAGTTTAGTAGAGCATGCCTCTCTGGGGCCGCGATTGCCCCCTTCTGGCTCTGGCTGCCCCTACCTGCCTCTCTCTGGCAGGAGATGGGCCGGTCCACAGCCGGATAGCTCTGCTCAGTCCTTTGTTCTGTGAGCAGGCCTGGCAGTGTCTTAGGTTAAGGCTTTTCGTGGGATAGCTAGCCCAGTCTGGGTTGCTATCTCAAGTTAGTTCCCTAAGATTGCCCTCGGGGCATTCAGGCCCAGTCCTTACCCTAAGCAATGCAGCCCACACCTCCTTGTCCAGCCCCCACTTGCTAGTGGTAAATGAGGGCGTCTGGATTGCTTCTCCACTGGGAGTTGCTGTTTGGCATGTAATCTGTGGGTTTAATTATTTATTTATTTATTTTTCCTCCTGGTATGTTGCCTTCTGAGATTCCAAGATTTGCCACAGACCCGCCCGTGAGTGTTTCCTGGTGTTTGGAAACTTCTCTTTTTTTTAAGACTCCTTTCCCGGGACAGATCTCAGTCCCTACCTCTTTTGTCTCTCTTTTTATCTTTTATATTTTGTCCTATCTCCTTTTGAAGACAATGGCTGCCTTTCTGGGTGTCTGATGTCCTCTGCCAGCATTCAGAAGTTGTTTTGTGGAATTTTCTCAGCGTTCAAATGTTCTTTTGATGAATTCGTGGGGGAGAAAGTGGTCTCCCCATCCTATTCCTCTGCCATCTTAGGACCGCCCCCCAAATAAATATTTAAACCACAAAATTCAAAACCATAATCCACTGTAATAAAATCCAAGGTAAATTATATGATGGTTTAATAAAATGAGAGAAATTATTTCATCAAATACTTGCTTATGATTTATTTTATTGATATCTTCTATCAGCAAATATAGTACATAGAATATGAGAATTTGGTTCTTGGAAAAAAAGTTGGCAATTATTCAAGTAAACGTATTCACTTTGCAAATCAGCATAATGAAGCATACAATGATTGAGTGATTTCTTCAAGGTCAGATCACTAACTAGTGTCAGCGAAGATCTCAGATTATTACATAGAACTCATATAATGCAGACATTTTCTTTTCTGAAGATACCATAAAATCCCATTGTAACACATTAATGTTATTTATGTATCTGGGAGATTTGTTTATGGAATTGTTTTATTCTAGGTTGTTTCTTCAAAAGATTTTTAATCTTATATAGTAGTGATTATGTCTTGAAAAATGCTACAGTGGCAAGCTTATCTAATCATTTCAGTTCAAAATAAGTCTTATATGCTAAATAACATTAAATTTTACAATGGTGACTTATAATGTCATTAAAAATTAATTACACATGACAAAAATTTTAAACTACATACATAACCCCCAAAGGATTCAATATGTAACTTGTCAACATTACGTTAAATACTGTATTTGCCTGGACAGTCACCAAGGATTTAGACAACTATAACCCATGGTCAAATATTTCATCCATATGTAACATATTGCAATTGTTTTATTAATTTCTTATACTTAATGGGATATCTTATTTGAAGATTACATTGTTTCTCATATTCACAGGTATTGAAAACCAAATTGTGGTTACCAAAGGGGAAAGATTAGTGGAGGGAGGGATACATTAGGGATATGGAAAAAACAGATACAAACTTCAGTATATGAAACAGACAAGGAACAAGGATATACTATTTAGCACAGGGAATTATACCAATAATCTTGCAATAACCTATGAAAGTGAAAGTGAAGTTGCTTAGTCGTCTCCAACTCTTTGCGACCCTATGGACTATAGCCTGCCAGGCTCCTCCATCCATGGGCTTCTCCAGGCAAGAATACTGGAGTGGGTTTCCATCTCCTTCTCTAGGGAATCTTCTCAACCCAGGGATCAAATCCAGGTCTCCAGCATTGCAGGAAGACTCTTTACCATCTGAGTAGAATATAATATGCAAAAATACTGAATCACTATGCTGTACAACTGAAACTAACACAATATTGTAAATACACTGTGTTTCAATTTTTTTAAAGGAAGTTATAAATATTGACCAAGGCAAAATACAAATGTAAACTTTTCCAATGAAAGAAATGCTTTTGAAGTAATCCAAAATTAACTGGAAGATAATTGCTGTAAATTAAATATTCTCATAATGGGTGCCTCTATCATTACATTACTATTTTTCTAGAGAATATCAAAATATATACATTCAATACATATAACTGAGAAGGTAGAATCTGATTAATTCTAAATTAAATAATATAAAGTTGGTTATAATATTTTTGTGTAAGGCAAACTATTATATAGAGAGTAAATAAATAAGTTCTTACTGTATAGCATAGGGAACTATTATATTCAATATCCTATGATAAACCATAATGGAAAATAATTTTTAAAATAACATATAAAAATACATTTGTGCAAATGAAAGCATGTGAATACTTTAAAAATTTTCAATCCCCCATGAATACATTATCCACCAAAATCAATGAATATTTTAATTGATTGTATACATGTGTGAATTTTATTGGCTATGTTGTTTGATGTATTCCAAACAGTTCGAGACATTAAAAAGATGTTTTCATAGAAATAAATTCCATACAAAAAAATTCTATGTGAATTAAATTTGTCAATTAAGTAACTACTTCAGGCTATGGTATCATATGACCCAATTAGGAAAAATAAAAATTTTCCCTTTGTCATATGATACAGAAGTGGTCTGAAAGATATATTATTGCATTAATTTTAATGCTGAAATTTAAATCATTTTTCTGAAGCCTATTCTTTCAATAAGCCTATATGATCATGTTAATTTTATAATACGGAAGCTTTTACAAGTTTTAGAAACCAGTTTAAAAAATGAATTACATAACCTTATACTGTTGAAGGTGAAGGTAAATACATGCTGAGACTCAGTCAATGTAATGTAACAACCAAACAATGGAATCATTTTGTGAAGAGGAAGAATAAGGAAGAGGAGAAGAAAGGGAGGGAGGCTGGGGAGAGGAAAAGGAGGAATAGATGGTCAGAGTGAAATTCACTGATTATAGGCTTAGATAAGTTAACTGATCATTTACTTTTCAAATAATGACATCAGCATTGTGTCAAGAAAGGCAAATCAGTGTCTATTAAGTCGGGTGGCTCAGATGGTAAAGCATCTGCCTGCAATACGGGAGACCCAGGTTTGATCCCTGGGTTGGGAAGATCTGCTGGAGAAGGAAATGGCAACCCACTCCAGTATTCCTGCCTGGAGAATCCCAGGGATGGAGGAGCCTGGTAGGTTACAGTCCATGGGGTCGCAAAGAGTCGGACACGACTGAGCGACTTCACTTCACTTATACACTTCTTTTTGGAGAAGACAATGGCCACCCACTCCAGTACTCTTGCCTGGAAAATCGCATGGACAGAGGAGCCTGGTGGGCTGCAGTCCATGGGGTCGCAAAGTGTTGGATACGACTGAGCGACTTCACTTTCACTTTTCCCTTTCATGCATTGGAGAAGGAAATGGCAACCCACTCCAGTGTTCTTGCCTGGAGAATCCCAGGGACAGGGGAGCCTGGTGGGCTGCCATCTATGGGGTCACAGAGAGTCAGACATGACTGAAGTGACTTAGCAGTAGCAGCAGCATACTGCTTTTTAGCAGATCTTATAGTTACTTATTTAGTTACAAATGAATATAATACTTATTCATTTGTAACTCAGTGCAGATGTTGAAAATTCTCATTCCACAGATGCAATGTATAATACATTGAATAAACTAACTGTCGATACAGCAATATACGTCAATGATATACACTGGAATGTATTTGTCAAAATACATTCCTGCAATAAGCTCAGAAGCAATTATACTTCTTATAAAATTAATGATCTGAGGAGTGTGGATCTAGCCTGCCCAGCTTTATGACCCCTTTCCTTTAGTCAATAACTCTTCATTACTGTGACAACCAAAAGCTGTAGATATCCTTATGTCTAAATGGAATAAATAACAGTCACTGGGGGGTGGGAGTCAGCACCCAGGAAGCCTTAGGAGCTGAGGGTTGATCAAAGAGGGAAGAGGGAGGGAAATTCCCAACCCATGGAAGATGGAAGTCCAAATCATTTCTTGGACTGGGGAGGGATTTCTTTATTCCTCCCATTTTTGAAGGATAGGGCAGTGAAGTACCAATCACTTTGAGTTTGGGGGTGAGGGCCAGAGGAGAGGGCCACCAGCTCCCCCCACCACTTACTGTGAAACAGGCTCCCTTCGTCCTGGCCACCCCTCAACACCATTCCCCCTGTTCAATAATGCTGATTGTGCAAGGGAATGGTCACACTTCCAATCACCCAAATGGCCTGATGAGGACAATTCAAATAGGATGCAAAGATCAATGCAAAAGTTACTGTTATATATAAATAGAGTTGTAACTGGAATTGGTAACAAAACAAATTAAGAAAGAACTGGAAGTTGTCATTTAAAACATCCTTCTAATAAAGTTGTTTCAGATCTGGGGGAAAAAAAAAAACAGTCACTCTTTCATGGGGAGTGTTGAAGATTAAATAAGTCATAATTATAAGGCATTTAGCATCATAGGCCTTCCCTGATAGCACAGTTGGTAAAGAATAACCTGCAATGCGGGAGACCTGGGTTCAATCGCTGGGTTGGGAAGATCCTCTGGAGAAAGGAAAGGCTACCCATTCCAGCATTCTGGCCTGGAGAATTCCATGGACTGTATAGCCCATGGGGTAACAAAGAGTTAGACATGACTGAGCGACTTTTGCTTCGTATCATATCTTATATTAACTATATTAAGTAGTTTTATTAAATTTATTAATATAAATTTAATTATAATTTTAAATATAATTTAAGTATAATTAAATTTTTATTTTTAATATTTTTCTTTTTAAGAATGGATTTAGCTGTTTGTGTTTCCTGAGGTTACTAGATATTTGAAATTTCATTAGTCAGTGTAATGATATGACAAATATAACCAATTAAAATAATGAATTAACGTATGCAAACCTACACATAGATGATTCATGAACAAATAAATAGAGCTGTTCGTTGTCCAAACAGGCTATACTGTTTCTTAGGGATGCTCTATCAAACATGTAAATAGCATAAACGACTCAGCATTCCTTGATGAAATACAATTTTTTTTAAGTTTATAGACAAATGTTTATTTTATTGTACTATTGCAACTTTTTAAGTGAACAAGTTTTCTTTTCCTTATAATAATATTTTAGAATGAACTAAAAACAAAATAGGAATAAATTTATAGAAAATTCCTTCATATTTTCCTCATTGAGAGCTTTAATACTATAAAGGGATTTCTGTATTCAATTTATTTTCCAGGAAATCTCTTCAAATTGAAGTGTATTTCTATAAATGTGTTGTGTTATTACTCTCGTAAGAATGCCTCCCAAAACAAAAATATATGAATGATTTAAATCACTGGCATTGATTCCCTTGTAGAAAGGCAGTGTAAAAATGAACTTATCTCAATTAGAGTTCTTAGATTTGGTAAAAGTCTATATATTGAAATTATAACATCAATTGATCTTGAATGATTCTAAACCCTGAAAGAGTGGGTTCAACTTTCAAAAGCTCTTAATTTAAGGTCACAGTAAGTGTTGGGAAAAGTTTATATATTCAATCATAGATGGTCAACTTTTATCCAACTACTTTATTTTAGAATAGTTTTAGAAAAGTTGAGGACAATATTGATAGTTATCATATATGCTGCATCACTTGTCCCTATTATTAACATCTTACATTAATGACACATTTATTACAACTAAAAAGTATTGATGTATTATTGTTAATTAATGTCTATACATTAATCAGATTTTATTAGTTTTTACCTCATTTATTTTTTAAAATTCTAGGATTCCATCCAGGATGCCACACTACATTTCTCTGTCTTTTTAGATTCCTCTTAGTTATGACTGCTGCTGCTGCTGCTAAGTCGCTCCAGTCGTGTCCGACTCTGTGCGACCCCATAGACGGCAGCCCACCAGGCTCCGCCATCCCTGGGATTCTCCAGACAAGAACACTGGAGTGGGTTGCCATTTCCTTCTCCAATGCATGAAAGTGAAAAGTGAAAGTGAAGTCTCTCAGTCGTGTCCGACTCTTCTCGACCCCATGGACTGCAGCCTTCCAGGCTCCTCCATCCATGGATTTCCCAGGCAAGAGTACTAGAGTGGATTGCCATTGCCTTCTCCATAAGTTATGACAGTTCATGTTTAATATTTTTAACTGATATTCTAATAGATTTATTTTTTAAATTTTTAGTCTTTACTCCTTCCTTTTAGAATATTAAATTTTACAGGAACAGACATACTCTAGTATTCTTGGAAGTACTGGTGGACCTTCTCTGTAATGATCCTATCTTTAAGATTCTGCCAATTAAATCTCAAATGAATTTTGTACTAAAAGATTCTTCATACAAAAATCAGGAAAGTTTAGATATTCTGTAGACAAATGATTTCTCTTATAACTTTTACCACTTCTGCTGAAGAAATATAAGTTACATCTAATAAGGCTTCCCTGGTAGCTCAGCTGGTAAAGAACCTGTCTGCAGTGCAGGAGACCCTGATTTGATTCCTGGATATGGAAGATTCGCTGGAGATGGGATAGGCAGCCCACTCCAATATTCTTGGATCTCCCTGGTGACTCAGATGGTAAAGAATCTGCCTATAATGTGGGAGACCTGGGTTCGATCCCTAGGTTGGGAAGACCCTCTAGAGAAGGGAATGGCTACCCCCTCCAGTATTCAGGCCTCGAGAATTCCATGGACAAAGTAACCTGGCAGGCTGCAGTCCATGGAGCCTCAAAGAGTCTGACAGGACTGAGCAATTTTCACTTTCACTACATCTAAATAACTCATGAGAATAGATACAAACTCTTGTTATAATACATCGGTACTCCTATTGGAATCATAACATAAATAAATATGACATCCCACTGAATCTGCTTAAGTTAGTGCTTAAGTGAAAACTAAGTGAAAACACTTATTTTTGTTAAAGACCATTCAAAAATGTGCATCCTCATAAGAATTTGTTCTACAGAGCAGATATCAGGAAGAAGGAATTAAATTTTGATGAGTGATATGAAACTCATATAACTATGGAAATATCTTTGCAAAATTATATGTTGATGGAAAAACATAAAAATGCTTTAAAACAGTTTAAGTGTTCTAGTGTGGCAGTGTCTAAGAAAAAAAATGTCTCAGATGGTTGAAAGATTTGAAGTACCCGCAGCTGTCTAAATTGATGTCTTAAATCAAGACATTACACTAAAAATTTTAGCCTAAAATCTGATAGAAAAATATAATTAAAAGTTCAAGAGAAATAGCACCATGATGAGAAGTTTCAACATTAAAAGAAAAGAAAACAACTTGAATTATCAGAATATATATACAATAAAATCATACTGTTGCAGAAAGAATTTGAAAAAAGTGATAACTCCTAGGAAAATTTAAGTATAATATGCACAAAAGATTTTTACAGCTTCTTTTTTAAATATAGTTTTAATTGACCATATCTCCCTAATCTTCTATAGCAAATAATACCAATGTTATTTTAAGTACATTTTAAGAAGCCAATATAACTTTAAATTCAAAACCAAATTAAAATAGTACAAAAATAAAACTGCCTATCTCCCTAGTAAACATACATAAGATAAGTAAAACATAAGAAAATTATATACAGCGGTTTGTTGAAAGAATACTATTCTAAGACCTTTGCAGACAGTTGTCAAATTAACAGAAGTCAGCATCTTTGGAACATGTATTGCCAGGGTCCAGCCCCGGCTGATCCAGGGTATTCGAAGGAGAGATGGCGTCGGCGACTACTTACATATTCATCAAAGATATAAAGAGTAATAGAATGAGTATAGCTCAGTAGGAAAATGCAGTGGAGAAAAGAAGCTGAGTAGCTTGGTTTATGCGGAAAATCAATATAACCTGTGACACCAGGTTAGCTCTGACCACAGAGGCCACAGGCGCCTTCTCGAATAGCAGAGGGTGCCCCACCTTAGACACCTTCTCGAGTGGGTCTTAGAAGCCCAGGCAAATAAATGGTCGCAGGGGACCTCCGCGCTCCAGATGGAGACTTAGCTGGAAGTTAAGAAGAAGAATGACATGAGGAGACCAAGCTTTGGCGAGCAAGGCCCGTAGCTTTATTTTCAACAGGGGCTTTTATACCCTAAGTTACACATAGAGGATGATAGGGGATGCAAAGTCAGCAGTCTTTGATCCTTATCAAAAACCAGGGTTTCTTTCCTGCAAATTTATCCTATACAAATGGTTTAGGTGATTTACATCATCTTCTGGCCAGAAGGCCTATTAACATTTCATGACTCTTGACAAAGGTTTCTCAACCGTAAGACTTATTTTCTCTAAGAGTAATTATTTTAAGGTTTGGCGCCATCTTCCGAAGGTGTTAGATAAAATTGCATTCCTATAGGGCAGATGTGTAATGGGTTTACAACAAAGGAAAGAATTTATTACCTTAAGGGTCTAAAGTTGCTAACACCAAGGCCACTACTTATTTTTTCTACATACCATCTATATTAATTAATACACATTCAAGGATACAATACAGGGGATGTGGAAACTTGGCATCAAGCATTGGCTTGTCAATAAAATCTTTTACTAGTTTTATTCTAACAGTTTCTAACTCCCTAAGAGGCTCTAAGCTATTTGAATATCTTAAGCTTCCCGTGCCTCTCCAGGCTGGGAGACTGTAAACAATCGTATGCATAGCTGTAGGAGTCCAGGTAAACTTGTCAGGCGAGTTAGAGAGCTATCTGAGGGGTTTGGATTTAAACACTCCTAATTGCCCAGGAACTTTATTAATTGGAGCTGCAAGTTAACTCTTTTTCAGAGAGAGCGAGATGGTGGTGGGGGACAGCCCCCAGTAAAGTCAGAGGTGAGAGCACAAAGCAATAAAGTAGGGAGACTCTGGTTTTTGGGGGTAGATGCTCGAGAATATCCAGGGAGACTCCTGAGGCTCGATCCCGCCTTTGCGTCTGCCGAGCCTCCTTCCTCATGACCTTTGTCACGAGCGGAATGCCTCTCGCCGGCTCCCGGCAATGTATCTTGTATTCTAGTAATTTATCATATCACATATCCATAGTCTTCTTTCAGAAGGCAGAACTTAGTTATCAGACTCCCCAGCTTTCACTGGTAAGAGTCTTTGATTCATAAGATAGTTCAGTTCAGTTCAGTTCAGTTGCTCAGTCATGTCCGACTCTTTGCAACCTGATGAACCACAGCACGCCAGGCCTCCCTGTCCATTACCAACTCCCGGACTCTACACAAACTCATGTCCACTGAGTCACTAATGCCATCCAACCATCTCATCCTCTGTCATCCCCTTCTTCTCCTGCCCTCAATCTTTCCCAGCATCAGGGTTTTTTCCAATGAGTCAGCTCTTCGCATCAGGTGGCCAAAGTATTGGAGCTTCAGCTTCAACATCAGTCCTGCCAATGAACACCCAGGCCTGATCTTCTTTAAGATGGACTGGTTGGATCTCCGTGCAGTTCAAGGGACTTTCAAGAGTCTTCTAAAACACCACAGTTCAAAAGCATCTATTCTTCGGCACTCAGCTTTCTTTATAGTCCAACTCTCACATCCATACATGACCACTGGAAAAACCATAGTCTTGACAAGACAGACCTTTGTTGGCCAAGTAATATCTCTGTTTTTTAATATGCTGTCTAGGTTGGTCATAACTTTCCTTCCAAAAGTAAGCATCTTTTAATTTCATGGCTGCAATCACCATCTGCAGTGATTTTGAAGCCCCCAAAAATAAAGGCAGCCACTGTTTCCACTGTTGCCAAATTCAGACTTAAATTGAAGAAAGTAGGGAAAACTACTAGACCATTCAGGTATGACCTAAAGTAAATCCCTTATGATTATACAGTAGAAGTGAGAAATAGATTTAAGGGACTAGATCTGATAGACAGAGTGCCTGATGAACTATGGACTGAGGTTCATGACATTGTACAGGAGACAGGAACCAAGACCATCCCCAAGAAAAAGAAATGCAAAAAATCAAAATGGCTGTCTAAGGAGTCCTTACAAATAGCTGTGAAAAGAAGAGAAGTCAAAAGCAAAGGAGAAAAGGAAAGATATACCCATTTGAATGCAGAGTTCCAAAGAATAGCAAGGGGAGATAAGAAAACCTTCCTCAGCGATCAATGCAAAGAAATAGAGGAAAACAATAGAATGGGAAAGACTAGAGGTCTCTTCAAGAAAATTAGAGCTACCAAGGGAACATTTCATGCAAAGATGGGCTCAATAAAGGACAGAAATGGTATGGACCTAACAGAAGCAGATGTTAAGAAGAGGTGGCAAGAATACACAGAAGAACTGTACAAAAATGATCTTCACAACCCAGATAATCATGATTGTTTGATCACTCACAATCACCTAGAGCCAGACATCCTGGAATGTGAAGTCAAGTGGGCCTTAGGAAGCATCACTACAAACAAAACTAGTGGAGGTGATGGAATTCCAGTTGAGCTATTTCAAATCCTAAAAGATGATGCTGTGAAAGTGCTGCACTCAATATGCCAGCAAATATGGAAAACTCAGCAGTGGCCACAGGACTGGAAAAGGTCAGTTTTCATTGCAGTCCCAAAGAAAGGCAATGCCAAAGAATGCTCAAACTACCACACAATTGCACTCATCTTACACGCTAGTAAAGTAATGGTCAAAATTCCCCAAGCAATTCTTCAGTGATCTGTGAACTTCCAGATGTTCAAGCTGGATTTAGAAAAGGCAGAGGAACCAGAGATCAAATCTCTGGGTCATCGAAAAAGCAAGAGAGTTCCAGAAAAACATCTATTTCTGCTTTATTGACTATGCCAAAGCCTTTGACTGTGTGGATCACAATAAATTGGAAAATTCTGAAAGAGATGGGAATACCAGACCACCTGACCTGCTTCTTGATTCATAAGATAAGGAGTCAGTATACAGAGTCCATTTTGCTTGGGGAAGGAGAAAGAGATTGCGAGTGTGAAGTCTAAAATAGCTGTAGTCCTAGCAGTTAGGTTCCTTTGTTCAGTGTCATCAGATCATTTTTGTCTTCCACGTCTGTACATGGCACTTGCACCTTGCAGCAGTATGTTGAAGAGATTTGTGCATTTTCTCAATCTGAAAAGCTCTGAATTCTACTGGAGATTTTCTGAATTGCTGATATACTACAATAAATTCATTTTCTAATTAAAGTATTTAGAATTGAGGACTTCCCTGATGACTCAGCAGTAAAGAATCCACCTGCCAACTCAAGAGATGCAGCTTTGATGCCTGGGTGGGGAAAATCCCCTGGAGAAGGAAACGGCTAGTCAGTCCAATGTTCTTGCCTGACCTTCGGGGCGATAGTACGTGGAGCTGCAAAGAGTAGGACATGGATTAGAAACTAAACAACAGCAACTAAATTATTTAAAAGTAATATTTGCAGGAGAGAATTATGATTGACACAGCAGTTTATAACAGTAATTCAAGCATGTTAAAATTGCTAGCTATGTATCAGTAGATTCATTTCATTCAGAATAGGAGACAACATATATGATTACACTAATTGTCCCAAAATGACACATGATTATATTGGAGATATATGAAATAATAACCTAAGCAACAGGTAAATAAACATCTTACCAAAATTTAATGTCAGTGCAGTCCAGGCACTGTATCTTATAGATACAAAGTCAGCAGCACATAAGTTTATATGTACAAAAATATATACTGTAGCATTTGTCATAGTGTTAAAAAATTACAAAGCGAATGTCCCAGTAAGAGAATTGTTAAATAAATGATGGTATATCTAAGAGAAGTGAGATGTAACATCATGTAAATATGTTATAATGTTGCTGCTAAGTGGCTTTAGTCGTGTCCGACTCTGTGCGACCCCAGAGTCGGCAGCCCACCAGGCTCCCCCGTCCCTGGGATTCTCCAGGCAAGAACATTGGAGTGGGTTGCCATCTCCTTCTCCAATGCATGAAAGTGAAAAGTGAAAGTGAAGTCGCTTAGTCGTGTCCAACTCTTAGCGACCCCATGGACTGCAGCCCACCAGGCTCCTCCGTCCATGGGATTTTCCAGGCAAGAGTACTGGAGTGGGGTGTCGTTGCCTTCTCCAAGCTATTAAAAAGAATGGCACTTCCAGTTGATTTGAAGGGATTTGATCAATTATTGTCAACTGAAAATAGAAAGATGCAGATTCCCCTCGCGGGAATGGGACATGGTAGGGGAGGGTGACTAGAGAATTACTGTTTGTTGTTGTTTGTTTGGGGACTGAGAGGATGAAATAGTTGCATTCTCCCAGAACAGCTGAAAACCTGTGTTCTAAGAAACTACTTTGATTTAATGAAGAGTAAAATGTGGGGAAATAATAAGGGAACTAGATTCTTTGGGAGTTTTTAAAAAGCTTTAGGAGAACTTTCACTGGGCAAGGGATAAGATCACTGTTTATGTTTCAATATACAAACTTAACAGAGTATTCTCTTCGGAGAGTACCCTGAATAGTGGTCCAAGTAAGGATGACACCCCAAGGCTATCCATGAACCTGGGGAATAGAAAAAATTTTTTTTTAATTTTATAAGTTTATTTTGAACTTTAATATTAAAGTCAAACTCAAATTCATAGCAAAAAACAGCCTCAACTTATGAAACTTTCTGATGTAACTTTCAAGATATTCTAAAAATTGAAATATAATGTTATATGCTAACTATTTTAGTTTCTTAGTAATTTGACTGCAAACTTAATGATTTGATACTTGTGTACATTGAGAATTATCACTATAACATCTACCTAATATACATTACCATACATGGTTACAATTTTTTTCTTGTGATGAAAACAAACAAAAAAAAAATCTACTCTATTAGCAACTACTGTTTGTTTTTTACTGTTGTTTTAGTTGCCAGCCATTAATAGCATTTGATATTTCATGCTAGATACATCTAAAATTAATTAATACAAAATAATTTTTAAAAGGAAAATATACTCTCATGTGAGTTCTGTGTCTTATTTCAATATCTTTTTTTCTATTTAACTGGCTACTCAAAAACATGAACTTCAAAAGAAATTATGGAAAATGTCAGGTTCACATAGGTAAGATTATTTAATTTTTCCATGTTCAACTACATTGGAAAAAGAGTACACACATACAGAAAATTTTTAAGAAACCATGTAGATGAACCCAATTATTTTTATACTTCAAAAGATTTTTCTACTCAATATCAAAAAACAAACTCAATCCAAATATGGGCAGAAGACCTGGATAGACATTTTTCCAAAGACATACAAAGGGCTAATAGGCACAAGAAAAGATGCTCAACATTGATAGTTTTTAAAGACATGCAAATAAAATGGCAATAAGAACACTAGTACACTCTTTGTGGAATGCTTAAGTGGTTCAGTCACTATGAAAAATGATATGAAGTTTCCTCAAAAACCTAAAAATAAAACTACTGTGTGATCCAGCAATTCCACTCCTGGTTTATATCCAGAAGAAAATAAAAACATTGATTAGAAAAGGTATATAAACCCCAGTTTTCATAGGGCTATTTATAGCAGTGAAGATATAGAAGCAACACAAACATTCATCAACAGAAGAATGGATAAGACAAATGGATAAAAAAAAAATTGTAGTATGTGTATAAGTATATGTACACACACACACACACACACACACACAGTGGAATATCACTCAGTCTTAAAAAGGAATGCCATGGTGCCATTAGAAGAAACATGGATGGACTTAGATAATGTCATGGTTAGTGAAATAAGTCAGACAAAGAAAGACAAATATTCTATCATATAATTTATATGAGAAATATAAAAAAGAATTCAAATGAACATGTATGTGAAACAGACTCACAGACAGCAAATGTGTGGTTATCAGAAGGGAAAGAGAAAGGGGACAAATTAGGGGTGTATGATTAGAAAATAAATACAAATTACTAAGCATAAAATAAGAAATAAGGATACATTGTATAGCACAGAGAATTACAGCCATTATCTTCAGATAACTTTTAATGGTGTATAATCTGTAAAAAAAAAAATACCAAATTACTATGCTATATACCCCAAACTAATTTAATACTGTATATCACATACACCTTAATAAAAATGTGTTAAACCTTTGTTACCACAGAAAACTGTCTTCTAGCCAAGCAAACTACACTTTTTACATAACTTCTGTTCAAACTACACTTTTTGCTTCACTTCTGTTTATTTTTAACAGTTTACAACTTACTATTCAGCTCTCTCACATTCCATGTCATCTCCTTCCTTCAGTTTCCTGGATCTCCCAAGTACACAGTTAATTACTTTTTCTGTAAGTTCTCATAGAAAGTTACTTATACTTAGAATTCAGCATGCTGTTTCCTACAGCAGTTTAGTCTTGATTCTTTCGCTGAATACTTTCTCTTTGTCTCTGTAGATACCTTTAATTTTTGTCTACCCTGAGCTCTGCCCTGGAGTCTGTTCTATCCATGAGCTGCAGAGCGAGCATCCCTGGCAGATATGAAGAGATAAAAAAAAAAAAGAGAAGAGAGGTATTTATCCTCCTAGTTTCCTCTATGGTTGGCTATGTTCTTGACCTAAGATCACTGCTCCTCTCCAGAGTCTTCTGCATAGGACTCTCTCTCCTGTAATTGCTTCCTCCCTTCCTCACTGCAGTCTTGGCTTAATCTTCCGAAGCTTCCCCAATAATTGGCAGACAACTTTTTGAAAAGAAGTCTTTTAAATTAAACCTACACTTATCCTAATTTAAATATGATATCTCTTTCTTCTTTATATCCTAAATGACATACAGGAAATTATAATTCCCTTAAGTAATGTAGAATTTGCCTTGTGCTTCTGTTCATCTTTGTATCCATTCAGGTGGAGTTCCTTCAACGTAGAGGATGCTTAATAAGTAGGAAATGATTTGTATTGGATATTACCTTGAGGTGAACATATTATTGAAAACTCTATGCATAAAATATAATTTTAAGGGAACCTCTGATTTAGTCTTAATCAACTGTAGAAATATGTGAAGAATTTATTCTCACAATATTATGCCTCCAAATGTCAAAATAAGGCAGAGTTACACCTTTGAAAAGTCCCTTTTAAAACAATAGATCTTACAACTAAGACCTATTAAACTATCAAAAAAATATTTAATACATTGTCTTTAATTACTTAAAATTAAGTGTGAGATATAGTAATTCTTAATAGTACACTAAATGCCAATTACTGTGAGACAGTCTATAAAAGCAAGATGAATCAATGAAAGAAAAAAGTTTTTATATTTCATAAAATATTGAAATTCTAAATTTAGAAAGTATTACCTGGCATTTTCATTTTAGTACATTTTCCTCTTATATTTTCTACTGATGCTTCTGAAAGACACTTCTAATAATACAAGTCCCTCTAGTGGTATCTAATGTAAAATTTGTAATATAAATAAAAGTTGTTATTTTTCTCAGTGCTTAGAGAATACAGTAAAATATTTAAGAATTATTAATAAAATCTATATTTAGAAATAATGGAAGTATCAGTCATTTATTTGTTGCAGTATTGACTCATTCTGATATATATTTATCCTTTAATTTTCTTATATGAATTTTGTCAAATTATATTAAAATTGATAAAACTATCACATTTTCAAAATTCAAAGGGATAGTTCCATATGGGGCAGAGAAAATATATTTATTGAACACCTAATTCATGCTAGGTATTTTACCCACTTATTCATTTAATTTAATCAACAATGAGTTTATAGAAAGTATTGTTTTTCATTTAAAAATGTAAAACTCAAAAAATAATGTCACATATCTTACCAGTGCTAGAGCAAAGGGTTTATCTAAGGCACTTTTTACTATACATACCTCTTAAAATAAAACTGCTTAAAAATGAAGAGAAAGAATGACATGTAACTAGAAAAATTTGACAGTTAATTCTAAACTGACAAGTAGAAGGGTAATACTAAGCCACAAGAAGGTGAATGGGTCAAAAAAAGGTTTTTAAATCCAAAATTCTGATATAATTAAATTGGTTCATTTTCCCACTTTTCTTTTTAACCAGATGATGTCTTACTGAAAGGTGAATTAATATGTATCTTACTTCAGTTTTAAATTAAGTTTAAGATTTGACCATTTAACTTTTTATACTTATGATTATTCACAGTTTAATTTCTATTGAAATTATGTAAGGGATACCTCACACTAAGCAACATTGGACCATGTCAGGATAGAAAATAAAATATACAAAATTTCTATAATAGGATGCTTCTTACCATAATCTTGATTTTTAGTCTAAGAAGCCTACTAAAGAAGCATAGTTTCATGGGAAAAATAGGGGAAAGCCATTTTAGAATTTCTCCCAATTTCTGTAGGAAAAAAACTACAAAATATAAAATTGTTGACAGTCCGATTTTATTCTATTTTAATTAAAGTGTTATCTGAGTTACAAGCATGCTATTCTTTTAGTAGTTTTTTCTTCTATATCTGGTTAGTATTTTAATATTGTATGCTTATAAAAGCGAATTCAGTATTTTTCCATAACCAATTGTTACCAATATTCACCCAAACTGGGACTCCTTTCAAGGAAAAAATATCTAATATGTCCATATTCATACCTAACTAAGTTTACCATTGTGCTCCGTGCTGGGAATGGAACCTCAAACAAGTTCCCAAGTTAGATGTTATTCACAAAAACATTCTCATTTGCCTGAAAACAGCTAATGGAGATTGTCCCTGGATGATATAAATATTTAAAGGTGAATTTTCCTGAGGGCATTTTCTTGGATACAGAGATGCTACTTTGCTGGGGACCTTCCCTTAAAGTATCTTTGATGTCATGTGAATCTTCAGTGGCTGTTTACAGATAATTCCCACTTTCTCCTCTGGGGTTTTAGTATTGTAACTCCAATCTCTTTCAGCAATCATCTCCCAGACCATCCAACTTGTCATTTCGGACATGATCTAAGGGGGAAAAAAAAAAAAATCAGATTGTTTCTTTCTCCTTTGGGGTGCATTTGATACATGAGATAAGCATACATTTAGCTTGCTTCGTGGGAGTGCAGAAATTTTCCAGCCTCAACCTTTACTCTGCTGACCCTGGGTGCTTTAGCAAGCCTCTCAATTTTCAGACACCAGACTACTGTTTCCAGCAAGACAGATCTCTCTTTTTTAAACCCATTCTCATTTGCTTGAAAGGGAAGGGGAAGTATACCCTGGGCAGATAGAGTGAAGACAACCTCCTGTCCCTTACTTTTTTTCCCTTTATCTTCCCCAAAATGTATGTGTTAAAAGCCACTATTGTGTTGGCTGGTGATAGCCAGGTGATATATAAATTGGAAAATTAAGACTACCAGCCTTCAATCCTAACTTCCCAATCCTTCCCACTCCTTCCCCTTCCCCCTTAGTATCCACATATTTTTTCTCTAGGTCTTTGTCTCTATTTCTGCTTTCAAATAAGATTGTCTATACCATGCTTCTAGATTCCACATATATGTGTTAATATGATACTGTTTTCTCTTTCTCACTTACTTCTCTCTGTATGACACTCTCTAGGTCCATTCACATCGCTACAAATTACCTAATTTTGTTTATTGTTATGACCGAGTAATATTCCATTGTATAAATGTACTACATCTTCTTTACACTACTGATACTATGTATAAAATAGATAACTAAAGAGAACATACAGTATAGCACAGAGAACTCTACTTAAGGAACTGTGGTGACCTGAATGAGTAGGAAGTCCAAAAGGGAGAGGGCATATGTATATCTATGGCTGACTCATTTTACTGTATAGTAGAAAATAACACAGCATTGTAATGCAACTAGGTTATTGTTTAGTTACTAAAGCGCGTCTGACTCTTTTGCGATCCCATAGACTGTAGCCCACTAGGCTTCTCTGTCCATGGGATTTCCCAGGCAAGAATACTGGAGTGGGTTGCCATTCCCTTCTACAAGGGATCTTCCTGACCCAGGGTTCAAGCCTACATCTCCTGCATTGCCGACAGATTCTTTACCACTGAGCCACCTGGGAAGTAACGATACTCCAGTAAGAATTAATTTAAAAGATTTAAATGCAAATAATGAGAAAGAGTACAGTCTTCAGTTTAAATGAGGCCACACTGAGACATAAAGGATAGTTTAACTTGAATTTAAAAGATCTTGAGAATCATTCTGAGTTTATTATTCATTTATATATTTTTTCAGAAGTATTTGTTCAAATGTTCATTCACATTTTATTTTTGAATTATCTTTTTATACTGAGTTCTTCATATATCCTGGATTTAGTTCCAACACCTTATATATGCTTGTAAATATTTTCATGGCTTGTGGTTTGCTTTTTCATTCATTCCTTAGGGATGATTTTCAAAAAGTAGAAGTTTTTTGGATGATGTCCAAACTTTCTTTTTTATAAATTCTTGTTGTGTCCTGTATAAAATTCTTTACCTTTTCAAACCTATCCCTAGTCATCAAATCTGTGTCATTTAGAAGTATTATAGGTTTAAATTTTACTTTTATGTTCATAACATATTAAGAACTAAGTTTTATTTATATTCAGTGATGATTTATTTACTCCCATACAACTATTCAGTTGTTCAAGCACTTTTCTTGGGAAATAATAAAACTATCTTTCCCTTTGAATTATATTAGTATCTTTGTCAAAATTCAGTGGGTGTTTGGGTCTAATTCTGAACTCTATAGATTATTCCATTGATCTCTGTTTATATTTATGTTTATATCACATTCTTTTGATTTATAAGGGGTCTTAAAGTTCCTCTTTTAGAAATGGGCCACTTTCCCTTTCTAAAACTTCAGAGCAGTGGTATAGAGATTTGCCCAATGGGAAAGGCAGGCCATAAGAACAGCATTTAAATCTCTCCCCAAGGGAATTGACTTTATTTGGAATAGTGTGTGTGTGTGTGTGTGTGTGTGTGTGCTGTCATTCAGTTGTGTCCAGTTCTTTGCCATCTCATGGACTGTAGCCTGCCAGGATCCTCTATCTGTAGGATTTTCCCAGCAAGAATCCTGGAGTGTTTAGCCATTCCCTTCTCCAGGGGATCTTCCTGACCCAAGGATTTAATCTGTGTCTCCTGCATTTCAGGGCAGACTCTTTACCATCTGGGCCACCAGGGAATAGTGTGTGGGGAAGTCCAAGCCTTAGATCACTCTTAAAATCAATGTATATTTTGGTGGTTAGTATTCAAGGGGAGATTAGTAGCTTCAGGAGAGAACCAAGCCAAACAGTAGGCCAGCTAGTTTACCAGAAAGAACCAGAGAAAGAAACAAAACAATTCTTGATATCAGAAGACACCTCAAAGATTTCTATAAGTCTTTATAATCTTTATAAATTTTTATACAATTTTATAAAATTTTTATAACCTTTATAATCTATAACGATTTCAAAGATTCTATAAGTACCCTGGCAAAGTGGTCTATTCATAACTGCATCACACTATAAAACAATGTCTGCTGCTACTGCTGCTGCTAAGTCGCTTCAATGGTGTCTGACTCTGTGCGACCCCATAGACTGCAGCCCACCAGGCCCTGCCGTCCCTGGGATTCTCCAGGCAAGAACACTGGAGTGGGTTGCCATTTCCTCCTCCAATGCATGAAAGTGAAAAGTCAAAGTGAAGTCACTCAGTCGTGTCCGACTCTTAGCGACCCCATGGACTGCAGCCTACCAGGCTCCTCCATCCATGGAATTTTGGAGTGGGTTGCCATTGCCTTCTCCAAAAACAATGTCTACTATAGGACATTGTTGAAAATAATAAATCAATCAGCAACAATTAGTACAGCCTAACATCTGGTTGTAATACCAAATGAGGCAAATTGCTTAACAGAGAGATCAGGGAAAAGGCTAATGAGAGCTCTGCTAAATCCATTGTCATATCAGGGTGACTAGATGCATGCCCAAGGATGTGTCCTCTGTGGAGTAATATCAAAAGCCTTAAACTGAAGGGAAAATAAACTCCATTATAACAGGTCTGATCAAGCTACTAAAAAAATAAGCAAAGTCCCACAGTAGAAGACATACTATCTAAAATGTCTAGTAATCAACCAAAAATTATGAGACAAACAAAGATAGAGAAAAATGGCCCATATACAAAGAAGAAAGCAGGCAACAGAGATTGCCTAGATAAGGAACATGACTCTTACAATTATGTTCAAAGAATTAAAGGAAATCATACTTTGAAAAGTAAAGTGGAATATGATGACATTTTCTTGTTAAATAGAGAATAACATTAAAAAATATAGAAATATAAAATAAGAACTGAGAGTTCTAGAGTTAAAATAATTTAAATTTTAAAATGTACTATAAAGGTCAAAACTAGATTTTAATTGTTTGGATAGGAATTAACAAACATGGAACTAGATTAATAAAGATAAGAACAGGGTAAAAAAGAATGAAGGAAAATGAATAAAGCCACAGAAAAGTATAGAACGCTATTAAGTGCCCCAAGAAAGCCCTAATGGAAATACCAGAGAAAAAGAGCAGTAAATAATTAACTAATGACTAACCTAGCTCAAATTCAATTTAAAAATCTACATATCCAAGAAGTTCGATATACTCCAAGTTGGATATACTAAAGTTCAATATACTCCAAGCTCAAAATTGAAGTTAGATAAGCACAGAGATTGCATATAGCAAAAATGTTAGAAGAAGATGACATAAAGAAAAGTCTGAAAGAAGTAAGAGAGAATGGCTTATTGATACATACAGAGAACTCCAATAAAATTAGCAGTTGACTTCTTACAACAACCCACAGAGGTCAGAGTCAGTGCTATGACATATTTAACATGCAAAAAGAAAAAAACATCACTATATAACTGGGATCTTACATTTAGCAAGTTTATCTTTCAAAAAATGAAGGTGAAAAAAAGACATGATTAGTAAAACTTGGGCTAGTCTTTACAGAATATTATTATCCCCATATACTCAATTTCCTCTTTTTTGTATTAGTGTTTCTATACATATTTTATCTGTATCAGTCAGTTCATTTCAGTCACTCAGTCCTGTCTGACTTTTTGTGGCCCCATTTACTGCAGCATGACAGGCCTACCTGTCAATCACCAACTCCCAGAGCTTACTCAAAACACATGTCCATCGGGTCAGTGATGCCATCCAACCATCTTATCCTCTGTTGTCCCCTTCTCATCCCTCCTTCAATCTTTCCCAGCATCAGAGTCTTTTCCAGTGAGTCAGTTCTTCACATCAGGTGGTCTAAGTATTGGAGCTTCAGCTTTAGCATCAGTCTTTCCAATGAATATTCAGGACTGATTTCCTTTAGGATGGACTAATTGGATCTCCTTGCAGTCCAAGGGACTCTCAAGAGTCTTCTCCAACACCACAGTTCAAAAGCATCAGTTCTTCAGTGTTCAGCTTTCTTTAGAGTCCAACTCTCACATCCATACATGACTACTGAAAAAACCATAGCTTTGACTAGATGGACGTTTGTTGGCAAAGTAATGTCTCTGCTTTTTAATATGCTGTCTAGGTTGATCATTGCTTTTCTTCCAGGGAGCAAGCGTCTTTTAATTTCATGGCTGCAGTCCCCATCTACAGTGATTTTGGAGCCCCCCAAAATAAAATCTCTCACTGTTTTCATTGTTTCCCAATATATTTGCCATGAAGTGATTGGACTGGATGCCATGATCTTAGTTTTTGGAATATTGATTTTTAAGCCAACTTTTTCTCTTTCCTCTTTCATTTTCATCAAGAAAGTAATATAGGGGCGGTCCTAATATGGCGGAGGAATAGGACGGGGAGACCACTTTCTCCCCCAACAGAGCTAGAACAAATAATTTCACAATTTGTATGGAAATACAAAAAGCCTTGAATAGCCAAAGCAATCGTGAGAAAGAAGAATGGAACTGGAGGAATCAACCTGCCTGACTTCAGGCTCTACTACAAAGCCACATTCAGCAAGACAGGATAGCACTGGCACAAAGACAGAAATATAGATTAGTGGAACAAAATAGAAAACCCAGAGATAAATCCACGCACCTATGGACACCTTATCTTTGACAAAGGAGGCAAGAATATACAATGGATTAAAGACAATCTCTTTAACAAGTGGTGCTGGGAAAAATTGTCAACCACTTGTAAAAGAATGAAACTAGAATACTTTCTAACACCATACACAAAATAAATTCAAAATGGATTAAAGATCTAAACATAAGACCAGAAACTATAAAACTCCTAGAGGAGAACATAGGCAAAACACTCTCCGACATACATCACAGCAGGATCCTCTCTGACCCACCTTCCGGAATATTGGAAATAAAAGCAAAAATAAACAAATGGGACCTAATTAAACTTAAAAGCTTCTGCACAACAAAGGAAACTATAAGCAAGGTGAAAAGACACCCTTCAGAATGGGAGAAAATAATAGCAAATGAAGCAACTGACAAAGAATTAATCTCAAAAATATAGAAGCAACTCCTGCAGCTCAATTCCAGAAAAATAAATGACCCAATCAAAAATGGGCTAAAGATCTAAACAGACATTTCTCCAAAGAAGACATGCAGATGGCTAACAAACACATGAAAAGATGCTAAACATCACTCATTCTCAGAGAAATGCAAATCAAAACCACAATGAGATATCATTCCATGCCAGTCAGAATGGCTGCTATACGAAAGTCTACAAGCAATAAATGCTGGAGAGGGTGTGGAGAAAAGGAAACCCTCTTACACTGTTGGTGGAAATGCAAACTAGTTCAGCCACTATGGAGAACAGTATGGAGATTCCTTAAAAAACTGGAAATAGAACTGCCATACGACCCAGCAATCCCACTGCTGGGCATACACACTGAGGAAACCAGAATTGAAAGAGACACATGGGCAGATTCTCTTACATCAACCGCCTAAGAGTCGCGCTGTAAGAAGTAACAACCTCTTCTCCTCCTCTCCACCATCTGCTCGGCAGCCACAAAACAGCAACTATACATGAGTGCATCTCCATCCACGTTGGCCAGGCTGGTGTCCAGATCGGCAATGCCTGCTGGGAGCTCTACTGCCTGGAACATGGCATTCAGCCTGATGGCCAGATGCCAAGTGACAAGACTATTGGGGGAGGAGACGACTCCTTCAACACCTTCTTCAGTGAGACAGGGACTGGCAAGCATGTGCCCAGGGCAGTGTTTGTAGACCTGGAACCCACAGTCATTGATGAGGTTTGCACTGGCACCTACCGCCAGCTCTTCCACCCTGAGCAGCTCATCACAGGCAAAGAAGATGCCGCCAATAACTATGCCCGAGGTCACTACACCATTGGCAAGGAGATCATTGGCCTCGTCTTGGACCGAATTTGGAAACTGGCTGACCAGTGCACAGGTCTTCAGGGCTTCTTGGTTTTCCACAGCTTTGGTGGAGGAACTGGTTCTGGGTTCACCTCCCTGCTGATGGAACGTCTCTCAGTCGATTATGGCAAGAAGTCCAAGCTGGAGTTCTCCATTTACCCAGCCCCCCAGGTTTCCACAGCTATCGTTGAGCCCTACAACTCCATCCTCACCACCCACACCACCCTGGAGCACTCTGATTGTGCCTTCATGGTAGACAATGAGGCCATCTATGACATCTGTCATAGAAACCTCGACATTGAGCGCCCGACATATACTAACCTGAATAGGTTGATAGGTCAAATTGTGTCCTCCATCACTGCTTCCCTGAGGTTTGATGGCGCCCTGAATGTGGATCTGACAGAGTTCCAGACCAACCTGGTGCCCTATCCCCGCATCCACTTCCCTCTGGCCACATACGCCCCTGTCATCTCTGCTGAGAAAGCCTACCATGAACAGCTTTCTGTAGCAGAGATCACCAATGCTTGCTTTGAGCCAGCCAACCAGATGGTGAAATGTGACCCTCGCCATGGAAAATACATGGCCTGCTGCCTGTTGTACCGTGGTGACGTGGTTCCCAAAGATGTCAATGCTGCCATTGCCACCATCAAGACCAAGCGTACCATCCAGTTTGTAGACTGGTGCCCCACTGGCTTCGAGGTTGGCATTAACTACCAGCCTCCCACTGTGGTACCTGGCGGAGACCTGGCCAAAGTACAGCGAGCTGTGTGCATGTTAAGCAACACCACAGCCATCGCTGAGGCCTGGGCTCGCCTGGACCACAAGTTTGACCTGATGTATGCCAAGCGTGCCTTTGTTCACTGGTATGTGGGTGAGGGCATGGAGGAAGGAGAGTTTTGTGAGGCCCGTGAGGACATCGCTGCCCTTGAGAAGGATTATGAGGAGGTTGCTGTGGATTCTGTGGAAGGAGAAGGAGAGGAAGAAGGAGAGGAATACTAAAGTTAAAATGCCACAAAGGTGCTGCTTTTACAGGGAAGCTTGTTCTGTTTCAAACATTGAAAAGTTGTGGTCTGATCAGTTAATTTGTATGTTGCAGTGTATACACTCATATACAATTACTGACCTACGCTTTAAAACATGATGCTTTGTTACAGACCCAAGCTATCCATTTCTCTGATGGGTTTGAATAAAGTATTCCCTGTCTTAAATGAAAAAAAAAGAAAGAGACACATGTACCCCAATGTTCATCGCAGCACTGTTTATAATAGCCAAGACATGGAAGCAACCTAGATGTCCATCAGCAGATGAATGGAAAAGAAAGCTGTGGTACATATACACAATGGAGTATTACTCAGCCATTAAAAAGAATACATTTGAATCAGTTCTAATGAGGTGGATAAAACTGGAGCCTATTATACAGAGTGAAGTAAGCCAGAAAGAAAAAGACCAATACAGTATACTAACACATATATATGGAATTTAGAAATATGGTAACGATAACCCTGTTTGCAAGACAGCAAAAGAGACACAGATGTGTAAAACAGTCTTCTGGACTCTGTGGGAGAAGGCGAGGGTGGGATGATTTGGAAGAATGGCATTGAAACATGTATAATATCATATGTGAAATGCATCGCCAATCCAGGTTCGATGCAGGATACAGGATGCTTGGGGCTGGTGGACGGGGATGACCCAGAGGGATGGTATGGGGAGGGAGGTGGGAGGGGGGTTCAGGATGGGGAACACGTGTACACATGTGGTGGATTCATGTTGATGTATGGCAAAACCAATACAATATTGTAAAGTAATTAGCTTCCAATTAAAATAAATAAATTTATATTAAAAAATAAAAAAAAAACCCTAAGATCTTAGGGGGAAAAAGTAATGTATGTTTCATAACATACATATATGTATGTGTGTTTCATAACATACCTGTATGTGTGTGTTTCATAACATACATGTATGTGTGTATGTTTCATAACATACATATATGTATGTATGTTATGTTTAATAATGTATTGTCATAATCATTATATTACTTTATGTTTTCAGATAAACCAAGGGAAGATAGGAGCATAAATATATATTTATAGTGTTTACCAATTTAATCTTCTCACTTACTTTTAGACCTCTTCATTTGTTCCTGTGGGTTCAAATTAAAATCTGGTATCATCTTCTTACTCTAATACAGCTTTGCCTGCCTCCTTTTCTCCTATTACTGTTGAATTTACTACGTTTCTATGTGTTACAGGTTCAATTATATATTTTAGATAATTGCTAATTGTATTAATATTTTATTTTCTACTTATTTAATTACTTTTCAAGGTACTTCATGTGTGTGTGTGTGTGTGTGTGTGTGTATGAATTCAAATTGTGTCTGATGTCCCTATCTTTCAGACTAAAAAATTTCCTTCAGAATTTCTTGTAAGAAGGTTTGCCAGTAAAGAATAGCTCAAATTTTTACAGGGCTATTCTAACAAACCCAAAGTAAAAATCTGACCTTCTAAACTTCTACTTAGGATTTTTCAAGCTCTGTCTAAAATAATTAGGCTTATTAACATGAATTTTTCTATATGTAAAGTTAATCTTATTTATATCCAATATTTGAGCAATCAGGAACAAGAATAAAAGGACTATACTAGTTTGTTGGAGAAGACTCTTGAGAGTCCCTTGGACTGCAAGAAGATCCAACCAGTCCATCCTAAAGGAAATCAGTCCTGCATATTCATTGGAAGGACTGATGCTGAAGCTGAAGCTCCAATACTTTGGCCACCTGATGTGAAGAGCTGATTCATTGGAAAAGACCCTGATGCTGGGAAAGATTGAATGTGGGAGGAGAAGGGGACAACAGAGGAGGAGATGGTTGGATGGCATCAATGACTCTATGGACATGAGTTTGAGTATACTCCAGGAGTTGGTGATGGACAGTTAGGCCTGGCATGCTGTCCATAGGGTCGCAAAGAGTTGGACACGACTGAGTGACTGAACTGTACTGAACTGGACTGATACTAATTTCAGTTGTTATAAACGTCAAATTCTGAAATACTTATTTTAAATAACAAGAACATATTCTTTGCAAGCCTGAAGAGACTTTCTGACAAGTCTCCTTGGATATATATAATATACCCTGTATGTATAAGAGGGTTGTTTACTCCACTAACTAGTACAGAGAGCCACCAGATGTCTAGAACTAATTTGTCAGTTCTAAACTTTATAGCCATATCCCAAGAACCCAATAGCTGGAAAAAAGTTTAGAAACTTAAATGTCAGAATTCTGCCAATGTTACATCCATAAGATATCTAGAACTGGGAAAGTGAATTGCTATACCGTATCCCACCCTAAAAAGCAGCTGAAAGTATTTGTTAAGCACCATGTGAAACATTCAGATAGCATTATCAACATCATACTTAAAACCTTTAAGTTTAACCAACATTTTTAGATTTAAATAGTGATTAATTCTACCTGCAAAACAGCTCTTTCAGTGACTGAAGGTGAAAGAGACATAGAGGAAGAATTATAGTTTACACCTTTGCAAAGCCTTATCATAATTAGGGAAAAGACTAGAGATCTCTTCAAGAAAATCAGAGATACCAAAGGAACATTTCATGCAAAGATGGGCTCAATAAAGGACAGAAATAGTGTGGACCTAACAGAAGCAGAAGATATTTAGAAGAGATGGCAAGAATACACAGAAGAACTGTACAAAAAAGATCTTCACGACCCAGATAATCACGATGGTGTGATCACTGACCTAGAGCCAGACATCCTGGAATGTGAAGTCAAGTGGGCCTTAGAAAGCATCACTACGAATAAAGCTAGTGGAGGTGATGGATTTCCAGTTGAGCTATTCCAAATCCTGAAAGATGATGCTGTGAAAGTGCTGCACTCAATATGTCAGCAAATTTGGAAAACTCAGCAGTGGCCACAGGACTAGAAAAGGTCAGTTTTCATTCCAATCCCAAAGAAAGACAATGCCAAAGAATGCTCAAATTACCACACAATTACACTCATCTCACACGCTAGTGACGTAATGCTCAAAATTCTCCAAGCCAGGCTTTGGTAATATGTGAACCATGAACTTCCTGATGTTCAAGCTGGTTTTAGAAAGGTCAGAGGAACCAGAGATCAAATTGCCAACATCCGCTGGATCTTGGAAAAGGCAAGAGAGTTCCAGAAAAGCATCCATTTCTGCTTTATTGACTATGCCAAAGCCTTTGACTGTGTGGATCACAATAAACTGTGGAAAATTCTGAAAGAGATGGGAATACCAGACCACCTGATCTGCCTCTTTAGAAATCTGTATGCAGGTCAGGAAGCAACAGTTAGAACTGGACATGGAACAACAGACTGGTTCCAAATAGGAAAAGGAGTATGTCAAGGCTGTATATTGTGACCCTGTTTATTTAACTTATATGCAGAGTATATCATGAGAAACGCTGGACTGGAAGAAGCACAAGCTGGAATCAAGATTGCCAGGAGAAATATCAATAACCTCAGATATGCAGATGACACCACCCTTATGGCAGAAAGTGAAGAGGAACTCAAAAGCCTCTTGATGAAAGTGAAAGTGGAGAGTGAAAAAGTTGGCTTAAAGCTCAACATTCAGAAAACGAAGATCATGGCATCTGGTCCCATCACTTCGTGGGAAATAGATGGGGAAACAGTGGAAACAGTGTCAGACTTTATTTTTCTGGGCTCCAAAATCACTGCAGATGGTGACTGCAGCCATGAAATTAAAAGATGCTTACTCCTTGAAGGAAAGTTATGACCAACCTAGATAGCATATTCAAAAGCAGAGACATTACTTTGCCAACAAAGGTTCGTCTAGTCAAGGCTATGGTTTTTCCTGTGATCATGTATGGATGTGAGAGTTGGACTGTGAAGAAAGCTGAGCGCCAAAGAATTGATGCTTTTGAACTGTGGTATTGGAGAAGACTCTTGAGAGTCCCTTGGACTGCAAGGAGATACAACCAGTCCATTCCGAAGGAGATCAGCCCTGGGATTTCTTTGGAAGGAATGATGCTAAAGCTGAAACTCCAGTACTTTGGCCACCTCATGCGAAGAGTTGACTCATTGGAAAAGACTCTGATTCTGGGAGCGATTGGGGGCAAGAGGAGAAGGGGACGACAGAGGATGAGATGGCTGGGTGGCATTACTGACTCGATGGATGTGAGTCTCAGTGAACTCCGGGAGTTGGTGTTGGACAGGGAGGCCTGGCGTGCTGCGATTCATGGGGTCGCAAAGAGTCAGACACGACTGAGCGACTGATCTGATCTGATCTGATCATAATTAGGCTTTCATTGGAAGTCACAGTTTAACAAACTGTGGCCAACTGATGACATTTACTCTTAACTTTCTGTACCTGATCCAAACTTACTTTAATCCATTATTTCAGTGCATGGGAATGCTTTAAACTACTGTCTGGGTAAAACTCTGCTCTAGAACCCTTCTGATATAAACTTATAAAGGAAGAGGACAGACCTCTACTTGAGAGAGAATATATCAGACTCCTAATTTTGATGTGGTAAGATGTTACCTTTACCACCTGAGTCTTATTTTGAATCATATTTAGAGTGAATACAGAAAAATTTGGCACTATAATTACTAGTTTCAACTTATAACACTGGATCGACCAAAACTGGTACTTATAAACTCCCATGGAATATTCATTATTGGGAAAATGCTTTTTAAGGGGCAATTTTTTTTTCTACTTGGAGTGTGCTAAGATCTTTATAAATATAGTGTTTGGTGGTGGTTTGGTTGCTAAGTCATGTCTGACGCTTGCGATCCCCGTCGTCGGTAGCCCTCCAGGCTCCTATGTCCTTGGAATTCTACAGGCAAGAATACTGGAGGGGGTTGCCACTTGCTTCTCCAGAGGATCTTTCCCACCCAGGAATCGAACCCTAGTCTAACTGCACTGCAGGCAGATTATTTACTGACTGAGCTACGAGGGAATCTCAAATATATTATTAGGCCAACACTAAGATGCTTACCTGAAAGTATTGTCAGAGTTATACAAACATGCCTTTCTTAATTACAATTTCATTATATGGTTTTGGTATATTTTATATGATGATACAGGCTTCCCTGGTGGCTCAGTCGGTAAAGAATCCACCTGCAATGCGGGAGACCTGGGTTCAAGCCCTGGGTTGTTAAGATTCCCTGGAGGAGGGCATGGCAACCAACTCCAGTATTCTTGCCTGGAGAATCCTCATGTACAGAGGAGCCTAGCAGGCTGCAGTCCATGGGATTGCAAAGAGTCAGAAATGACTGAACAACTAAGCACAGCATGTTATGAGACAAGAAATATTCACTTGATGATAAATTCTGTACCTCTTTCCTCTACAAAAATTTTATTTAGGACCGGTTGGATGCCCCATATACTGTGTAGGGGCTGGGAAGAAAAAATTGAACAAGTTAAGGTCAGATGTCCCTAAGAAATTTCAGCTTAATTAGACAAATGAACACATAAATTATTAAAATATACAACTACACAAATTAGTTTATGCATGAGATGCAGTATATCTGTGGTCTATGGGATTACAGAGATGGATCCCTTAGTGCAGATCTGATTATGTTATCCAATAGCCCTTATACATGAGAATCATGTTTATTTCTCCTAGAAGTCAAAGATGACAAGTTTATTTCCTTCCAGAGAGAAATTGTATACTCTTTTATTGTTTTATAAGAAATAAGTAGCCTAAAGCAATTTGCCTTTTCATTCTGATTTTAGTACATTCCAGTAAGTCACTCACACTAAGTACTTGATGCATTTTTTTCTCTTTTCCAAATATACGTCTGATGTTTATTTGCCTTATCTTAAACATTTTTGAAGTGTGTTATTTTAAAGTAGTTAGGGTTAGAACGATAATCTATTTTAGTTTCCTAAAGTTTCAAAGAGATTAATTTAGGCCTCCAGATTATAAGTGATTTAACCAAGTTTACAGATCTAGTTACTTGAAAAATTTAGTTGAGAAATCAATTCACCTGAATCTTAGTCCTTTTTTATGCTATTGTTCTAAAAGATAAAATGTAGATAAATGGTGACAAGTCAGACAATGAGGAATGGAAGAAGAAAGGAAGAGAAGAAAACAAACAAAGGAGGGGGAAAATGGTAACAAATTTAGAAGGGTTTAAAATTTAGTTTTCTCAAAATTTAGAAACAAATCTTTAAAATACAACCGTCAGAAATCTCACCATAAGGTGAAAATATTATTCTGTTGGCAATTTTTCTGATATAAATAAACATAGCCCCCAGTTCAAATAAAATCTTTAAAATGCAGAATAACATGTATCTCTCTTCAGGATTATTGATGTAGGCATATTTTAAGTTGTAAGGGTGAACGAGTCTATTCGTCCAGATGCTTGGAAAACAATGAGTATCACTCTTTGGCTATGTTTTCTACAATAGATTGGAGTTTTAAGGCCTGAATGCTTACAGTTCAGCCCTCCACACGAGCAACCTGACTAATTTCTACCTCAGAAGTGGGTTCCTGATTCATGAAGAGAAACAATTTATTAATTAACATAATTTTAACTTCTTCCTAAAATGTTTATAAGCTGAAAAACGTATTTTTTTGTTTGTGCCTGTGATTTGTAAATGAGGAAAGCAGGATCCACTAAATGCTTACAGTCAAATTGAAGCATCCTTTGCTTCCAATTAAATACACCTGCAATGGCCACTCCATGGGGCTGGGGTTTCTGAGAGCATGGTCGGTCTCCTTCCAAGATTCAGAATCCTAAGCATTCCAAGATGCTCAGGCAGCAAGTGAAACTTATGACCTAGCCTCAGGTGTTCTAAGATACCACTTTCACTGCACTCTAGCGGTTCAAACAAGTTACTACAGTTAGTCCAGATTCAAGAGAACAGGGAAATAAAATCCACCTTTTGATGTGAGAAAGAATATGTATATTTCACTCAAAAGGAAGGAGTTGATAGCAGCTATCTTTGGACATTATATATCAAAAGAATTTCCACCAGTATTTTCACATGGATTAAAACTCATCTCATGACTGAATGGGAATTCTACAGAGGAAACACATCACAACAAAACATTTGTCAATAAATAATTTTAAATCTATTCAAGTGTGTAAATTATTTAGATGCCCCATCCACAAATTTCATTCTAAAGTACCCAATAAATGTGAATTTATCCTTTATATCTTAAAAGTAAACTGTTACATTCTGTTGACTTTCACTTTAAAGAACCTGAATATTACTTTTTTTAATATATAATAGAAACGAAACAGAAATCAATTAATCATAACTTTTTTCATTGTCATCATATTTTTCTTAATTTCACATTTTCACTATTGATTAGGTATTTTCAATTCCAACAAGATTTTTAAGATAATTATTAGTGGACCTAAAACTGTGATTAAAAAGTGATATTAAGCATATCTTCCATACATGCATATATTAAAATCAGATAGATAAACATCCCTTTATGCACATAAGGTTTTTATTTACCATAGTCTGCTAAATTTATCTGAATGCCTTCTCTGATATAAAGCTGGAAATAACATGAAGTGTAATTGTGTTGTACATTCCAGAGAGCTTTTGTTACATCAGCATTTTAAGAAAAACTCCATCATATTTTACATAGCTTCCAGCAAGCAATAATACCTTCAGTCACATCAATTCCTCCTTTACCTAGACATCTTGAAGATCTTCTGTCCAAATTAATGTGTTTATCTTCTAAATGTTGAAGGAAAATCACAATATCTTATGGTTCACATTATTTGGGTTCAAGAGTCTTATCAGTCATTACTAAGAACAGCAAGTTTCTCTACAAGAAAATGTTTTTTGATAAGCAACCCTATTAGAATTCTCCTTTAGAAGTATTTTCAACACTCTCACCATTTCATACACCCACATAATTATTATTTATGCTAATATTTTCTCTCTTTGTAATTATCAACAAATATATGTTCCCTTAAAGTTCAAATTAGTATCGCAATGACTATGAACTAATAGGACTGTTTAGTTAATATTTTACCTTATGATTTTATTGGTTTAACACTAAGAGTGCTTTTCTACTAAAATTGAAAACATTCCCACAAATGCCAAATGACTCATTTTAGCAGTTAAGAAATTTCATTCTACAAAGTAGTTGAGTGAATCGCCAGAAGCAGTAACTTTTGAATTCCTCTAGGTAGTCTTCTAATGCTTCTGCTGTTATCAAGTGACCACTTGAGGCATACTGTTCAAGTTCTTCAACAGAATAATATCACACCTGTGTACCTGTAACTATGAGCAACACTGTATAGGTTATATAAAATCAGTCACAGTATCAGGGACTTATCAGGGTCCATATCATGTTTCTTAAGCCAACTCTGGTATAAAATGATGTATACATGTGAATCTGTTATCACCTGGAATAAGTCACTATTGTTCTACAACAAGTTAACTAATCTGGAAGGAGACTGTGTGTGTGTGTGGCAAGTATTTCAGCAGAAGATTAGCAAGATGAGAGAAGAAATACCATTTCTGAAAACTGAAGTTACAACAACTTGAAACAAAATTAATTGACAAGTTCAATATTCTCTACTAGTCTGACTCTGGGTATTACTTTGGGATTGAGGTTCATCTGGGGATGCATGTTTTCTGCCCCTGCAGGCAGTAAAGAATAAAAGTGAGTAATTTCATAGAAGTACTATTAGCAGACCATTAACTGGATAGAAATACATGTGTATATCTGGAAGATGAAAGACCTGATCAAAGCAAGCTGCATGCAATTAGTGTGTTAAATATATAGCTCATAGAATGTCATCTATTTGAAAGCCTATTTTGGTTTCCTCCTGTTCCTTAACATCTTCTTTCGATGGGGAAAGAAGTCTTCCCCACCTTTGAATATAAATTTGGACATATTCCATGAGTTTTCTGTTTCAGGCAGTGGACAACTACTTAACCTCATAATCATGGACTTGATTTAGAATAGAGTAAAATACTAATTAAACACTAACTCAGGAGTATGGTTTCTTAACACATTTCTCTCCTCTAACTCTACTTCTATTTTAACCTACCTACTTTTATGTTCAGTGATATAATTGATCTCTGCTCTCTCTTCAGTCAAGGCTTTCCACTGCAGCAGTGATTTGTTCCACCAGGGAAGGAAAAAGAAACAAGAGAATAGGAAGAATTTTATGTGAAATAGGTGGCGTCTCTGTTTCTGCTGCTGACAAGGGTTTTACACCAACTTTCTTTTTCTTTCTCATGAGCTGCTATTGTAAAATTTTCAGATTTTTTTCTGTGACTGATATTTTCATTCCTTTGAACTGAGAGGGTGCATTTCTATTCTAGTTGGACCCTTATGACTCATTTTACACTCTTTTACAAACCCAGTATTTATCTTCTGTTTTTAATAGTCTTTAAAAAATAAAGACTATTTTTTAAGAGCAATTTTAGTTTTACAACAAAATTGAGGGGAAAGTACAGAAATTTCCTATATACCCTCTGTCCTCAAACAGGCAGCCTCCCCCACTATCCATGTCCCTCACCAAAATGGTACATTTGTTACAACTGATGGGCCTACATTGACAACCATTATTCTCCAAAGTCCATAGTTTACATTGTGGTTCACTCTTGGTGGTGTGTGGTCTATAGGTTTCGATAAGTGTATAACAGTATGGATCCATCATTATAGTGTCATATAGTTATTTTACTTCCCTAAAAATTCTCTGTGTCCCGTCTATTCACCCCTCTCATTTCCTAATCCCTGACAACCGCTGAGCTTTTTAGTGTCTCCTTTCCAGCATATCATATAAAAAGTCTCACCTTTTCCAGAATGTCATATAGTTGGAATCATATAGTATGTAGCCTTTTAAGATTGGCTTCTTTCACTTAGTAATATGCATTTAAAATTTATCCATGTTTTTTTCATGACTTAATAGTCCATTTCTGTGTAGCATTGCATAATAATCCATTATCTGAATGTACCACAATTTATCCATTCATCTACCTAAAATAAATCTTGGTTGTTCCTCAGTTTTAGCAATTATGAATAAAGATGGTACAAACATCAGTCTGTGGGGTTTTGTGTGGATAAAGGCTCAACTCCTTTGAATAAATATCAAGAAGCACTGACTTGTATGGTAAAATTATGCTTATATTTGTAGGAACCACCAAACCATCTTCCAAAATGTACTATTTTGCATTTCCACCAGCAGTGAATCAGAGTTCCTGTTGCTCCACATCCTCACCAGTAGTTAGTGTCATTGGTATTCTAGATTCTGGCCATTCTAATAGGTGAGTGATAGTATCTCTTTGTTGTTTTTTAATTTGCATTTTCCTGATGACATAGTTTCTATTTTTACTACGGGAGCTCCTCAATCCTTTACTCCCTATGAAGCTGAATTCAATATGAGCTTATGGAATATTCACTCTCGTAAGTCCCACTCATTCTTTGTCCAACAAATTGAGGTTTGGGCTGCTCTGATTGCATCCTTATCTTAATGTCTTTGTAAAACGACCGCAAGATTTTCTAGCACACATGCTTTTCTTACAATATTATATTCATATGTCTACACTTGAGATGTAGGGTTTTTGTTCTCTGAAGAGGCCTAGACCAGATGGATGGGTATTGAGTATAGAAATCCTGACTGACAGTCCCAGCTGAAGTACCAGCCAGTACTGACTACCTGACAAGTTAGGAAAGATATCTTGCATCATCCACAGCCATTGAGTCTTCTGTGCTGAGGCCTTGGGCTTTGTGAAATAGAGATGAGTCTTGCTCCAAGTTGCACCCTGTTTGAATTCCTGCCCCACTGAGTCTTGGATATAATAAAATTTTTATGCTACTAAGGTACAAGCAGTAAAAATATGAAATATCATGAGTGAATTATGCATCAGCCCCCTATGTCTTCCATATGCAACAAACATATTTTGAGCTTGAAGTGGTCTGATGAATCTCTCTCAACCACCATTTTATTTTTGCAGTAAGACATTTTTTTTTTTTCCCCACAGAAGTTTCTTCAAAATCCTTCTCCTTTAATCCCTAATCCTTTTTCTAATAGATGTGTTCAGGTGACGTGGAGTGGAGTCATGTAAAGTTCCTTTGTAAATACACATAATAATCTGGCTTTGCCGTATCTTGGTATCAGCTTACTGTCAAAACATCTATTTTACTATTTGTTATACACAGTGTAAAGCATCCATAGAATTCTGGAGCAGAGATGAGAGGTGTTCTTCCCTTTGGGCTCCAGCAACAGACTTTACACTATACTAAGAGTTGACTGATGACAACAATATATGACCCAAGACAAATTCAAGGGCCTACTTCTAGAGAAATAGAATTGAATTTCAGGAGTGGATAAGGGTTCCTAAAATGGGTTTTGTTTTATTCATGATGAAGAATTAATTATTCTGATAAGAGGATGGGTTGGAGTCTAAGTAGCCTGACAGTTTCCTGCCAAGGCAATGGAAGTAAACTTTCAATGAATCTTTCAAGGCAGAAGAGAGGCCAAATCTGCAAATAAAATTGTGATATAAAGAGAAGATCCACCCTAGCTAATTTTATTAATTAATCAGTCCTTTATTTAGAAATATAAGGAGAAGCAAACATAACTAGTTTCTTTAAGGAAAGTAAATCTCCACTTCTCACTTTGCCCCCTTACTCTCCCCACCTCCCAACAAAGAATACATTATTTAAACAAATAAAACAGCTGACCTTGGAGGACAGATATATTTTAAAATAGTATAATATTTTTCCTTCTGATAAACTTTTTGTCTGACTAGCATCCATTGTTTTTCTTCTTCAAAAGCCACCCTCTACTAGTTTTAACTTGCATAGGTCTCCTAGTGTTTAGGGGCATACCTAGTGGTTCAGAAGGTAAAGTGATGCAGAAGGTAAAATCTGCCTGCTATGCAGGAGACCCCAGTTTGATCCCTAGGTCTGGAAGATCCTCTGGAGAAAGGAATTGCTACCCATTCCAGTATTCTTGCGTGGAGAATCCCTTGGACAGAGGAGCCTGACACGTTACAGTCCATGGGTTCTCAAGGAGTTGGAAACAACTGAGTGACTAACACTTTCACTTACATAGTGTTTAACCTATCCCACGGTATTAGGAGTAGATATATGAACCAGTCACAAACAAAGAGAATTTTATATCCTTCTGGCAATCATGATTTGTTAAATCTGTCCATTGGTCAGAGTTGAACTATTATTAGCCAATGAATGTCTTCTCATTTTCTAGTTTGAAATAGGGTTTCTGTCATTTGAAACTGAAGAGATCCGACGCAGATCAATTACAAATAACAAAGAAAATATTGCTGTATACAACAAAACAGCAAAACTGAACTGTAATTGAAATAAGGCAATCAAGCATTCAAAAAGAGTTTTGGAAATTTAATATTATTAAAATTTTCAAATAATATTAAGAAGAGCCAACAAGTTCATCAAAATTTGACCACATAGAAAAAGGAATAATTGACTTGGAAAAAAATCACATCAGGAGGTCCAGTTCTATATAATAATATACTGTACTGGGGATATAAAATAAATAAATATTAGACTGAATATAAATAATAGAAAAGTAATTCCCAGAGATAAATAACAATGTCATTTTAAAAAACAAACTTTATTTTTCAGAGTAGTTTTAGGTTCACAGAAAAATTGAACAGAAAATAAAGTTACTATTATCTTTGCACTCTGGCAAATAAATTCTCTTATTATTAGCATTTTGCATTAGCACATCAATATATGGTGCATTTATTATAATAGATGAACCAATATTGATACATTACTATTACTATATTCTAGAAGAATGAGGGCAGAATCTAGGTAACATTCAGATCAGATCAGTCGCTCAGTCGTGTCCAACTCTTTGCGACCCCATGAACTGCAGCACGCCAGGCCACCCTATCCATCACCAACTCCCGGAGTTCACTGAGACTCACATCCATTGAGTCAGTGATACCATCCAGCCATCTCATCCTCTGTCGTCCCCTTCTCCTCCTGCCCCCAATCCCTCCCAGCATCAGAGTCTTTTCCAATGAGTCAACTCTTCGCATGAGGTGGCCAAAGTACTGGAGTTTCAGCTTTAGCATCATTCCTTCCAAAGAAATCCCAGGGCTGATCTCCTTCAGAATGGACTGGTTGGATCTCCTTGCAGTCCAAGGGACTCTCAGGAGTCTTCTCCAACACCGCAGTTCAAAAGCATCAGTTCTTCGGCGCTCAGCCTTCTTCACAGTCCAACTCTCACATCCATACATGACCACAGGAAAAACCATAGCCTTGACTAGACAGACCTTTGTTGGCAAAGTAATGTCTCTGCTTTTGAATATGCTATCTAGGTTGGTTATAACTTTCAGAATGCACAAAATGAAACCTTTTTTCAAAGTCTCCTTCAATAGCTTAATTTATGGCTTGAATGGGCTTTATTCAAATGTAAATTAGTTATATATATATATATACACATATATAAATATGTATTTGTATTTATTGTATTATTGTATATATTGTTTTATATATATATATATATTAAACAATACATATAAAATAGCAGGAAACACCATCCAAATCATTATGAAGTCCTATGCATTCCACTTTAAAAATATATAGAAAAATCCATTCACTTTTCCCTTCCTGTCAGCATCCTAGGACAAACCACTATTAACTCACTCTAGAATTATTGACCAAGCCTCCTATTTCTTTACTCTGCTTATATTCTTGCCTGAATTACAAAGAGCAGACAGAACAGTCTTTAAAATGCAAGAATCACTAATCTGCCTCTAATCAATGTATATTCTGTATATTTTGGCTTCATCATTTGTAAAATGGGTATAATAAGAGTATCTACTTCATAGGACTGTGAATATTAAATGACTTAGCACGTATGATGCACTTAGAACAGTGAGGCACATGATAGGCATTTTAGACATATGAACTCTAGAATGTGAATTATATGTAAGCACACTTTTGTCTGTTTTGTTCATCACTTTAATCCTTCGTGCCCTGAAAAGGTGCTCCAAATACAATGCATAGCAAAATTGCTGAATAAATGTGAGCTAGTAGTACTGGGAGACAGGTGTAATTTAGGAGAACAACTTTAAGAAAAGAGAGAAAAAGTATTCAGTATGTCAACTGAAAAAAATGCACAAAGTGAGAATTGTGAATTAAGTTGTATTTGGGGCAAAATGAGGACTATAGCCTGGGAGATAGCATTTTGAATAGCTCCGAGAATCTACTCCCAAGAAGTAGAAAGGAAGGTCAGTATGTGTGATTTTGGTGATGTGGGTGTGCATGCAATCAAGCACATATGTTCTTACAGATGGTTTCTGCTAGTCTTGTGAAGGTTGCTGTTAGTTACCAGGAGCAGACATCACCAGGAAGGATTTTAGTGCTTTTCTAGATAAGGACATGCAATAATTGGGCTCATAAAATCTTCTGAAAACATCTAACTCTCCGAAGACCTGGTCTGCCATTTTTTCCCAGAGCACAGAGTACCTCATTCCTAATATCCACCCTGAACTCTTTACAGGGAGTGTTGAAGGTCAGCAGCTGCAGCGGTTCATAATTTAATCCTTGTTGAGGCAGAGAGAAAGTGCCAATTTGTAGGCTGCAGGCAAGAGTAACAAATGTTGGGCCATGAGAATGAAGAATGAGGTCATTTAGGAACTTAGTCACAGTTGGGAAGAAGATTCACTGAAAGGACTCCATGACCTAGGTTTAATTTCATAGAATTAGATAAGTTTTCATAGATACACAGATGTATGCCAACTACATATGCATATGCTTGTGTATATTTGGGTCAACAGCCCGAGATACAGGAGAGGCAGCATAGTAATGAAAGGCACAGAGATGGGTTCACATCTCTGCTCTATCAGTTCCTGTCCTTGTGGCTTTGGGTGAGTTCTGTATTTCAGCTTTCTAATCTGTAAGATAATGATAACAACAGCAACTACTTCAGAATGTTGCTTTTGAGGAGTAATTAGATTCCTGGCTATAATTAGTATTTGAAATTATTAAAAATACTTTTATTTTTGATTGGAGAATAATTGCTTTACAATATTGTGTTGGTTTCTGCTGTACAACAACGTGAATCAGTTATAAGTATACCTATATCCTCTACCTAATGAGCCTCCCTCTCATCCATCCGCTACCTCACTCTTATATGTTATCATAGAGCATTAGACTGAGGTCCCTGTGTTTTATAGCAACTCGCACTAGTTATCTATTTGAAATTATCTGCAATGAATATCTGGACTTGGAACAGTGTCTGGCACTTAGTAAATACTATATAACTGGTTGCTAAGTAATATAAAAATTAATACTCTATTTTATCATATTTTAAGATTTCTTAAGGAAATGACTTTTTATCGAATTTAACTTTGGTGCTTATGACAAATTAAAATTAGAAAGGATATCATCAAGTGACAAACGTTAGGGCAATATTAATAAAACAGTGGTAAACAGATTCTCTAACTTGCCTGTGAAACCTCATATTTTAAAAAAAATCTACTAAAATAAAAATGAGAGCCTGACAGTGTTTTTACATGTAAACTGAAAATTCAAAAGCAAAACAAAAAACAAATACTAGCATCTAGATGTAAAAATCTTGGTGCTTCTTTGACAAATCTCCAGGTAGGGATATTGGATTTGGAACTTCCACTGATGCTATTGAGTCTTTCAGGCCACTATGATTTTTGTGGAACCTCAGGAGGTGTAACAGACATAGTGGTCATAGCAGGGTGATGGCAGATCATCTAAAAAGTTTTAGTATCCATGATTAGGCATGTTAGGCAAGTAATTCTACTCAGAATTGAAATAATTTTTAATAAAGTTTTTATCAGAGTGGTTACTTTTAATGCCTTCTAACTCAATGCATTATAAAAAGGCGCCTCATAGGCTAGATTTGAAGACTGTAAACACATGCAGTAGCAAAGTTATTGTTCAAGGTGAGCTTCATTTTTGTTGATGATAAACATCACTGTTTGTAACAGAATCTTTCTAGTAAAAGTGAGCTCCTCTTGTAGAAAGTTGTACTGTGTGTCCACATAGTTTTCAAATTCCTTTCTTATTTTCTCCCATTATCAACATGGAAGTGGAAGTATTGAAAATAAAACTAGAATACACACACACACACACACACACATGTATTAGCTAATGCCACACATGGCTACTTAATTTAAAATTTAATAAATAACAAAAAAATTCAGTTTTCCAGTCACACTAATCACAAACACTCAAAAGCTACATGTTGAATATGGTTAGTGGCATTTATATTAAACAGCAAAGAAATACAACATTTTTAGTTTTGCAAATTCTGTAAGGCAGTGTTAACAGAACTTTGCTTTAGATAAATAACATATAAGCTTAATATTTATTTTACAATTGTACATACTTTTCATAAGAAAATTACTTTTTTCATTAGATGAAAATAATCAAAAACAAGCATGAATATTCTTCTCTTTTCTTATGTATTTCAAATTATGCTGCCAAATAAGTCAGGAGCAAGCAAATCGACAAAAGTCTTTGACTACATATTAAAGCTAATCTAAGCTAGGCTAGTGTTTATGTTTGCTTTTCCCCCTACTCATTTAAAATATTTACTTTTTATCTATAAAATACAATAGAATTCTAAACACTATCAGCCTCAGTATACTTCTAATACAATGAACCATGATGGAATTTAATTCTGAAATACTAGAGACATCTCAAATGGACTCTGTAGTAGGATTTAGTTCCCCAAGGAGAAAAGATGATTTTCCCAAAATATCACAAAAGGCACCACATATGTGTTAATAATTATTACTCATATATTACACTTTATAAAGTTAAAAATGACTCGAGTACTTAATAATTTTTTGGAAAAGAGCAACTATATACATTTTTACTGTTGAAAAATATATTATCTTTTATGAAGTAAGTTAATAAAGATGGTAAATTTGATGAAAAAGATAAATATTATTAGTATTTAAATACAAATTATTTATCACATATATTTTGTAGAGATGTGAAAGAAACATTTTCTTCTCTTTATATTTTTTGAGGTCCTTAGGGAATTTGGATTCTGTATCAACGTTAGGCAAGGATATGAAAAACCATATGCTAATTGCCAAATGATGGGTACAAGTGAGTTATATAGAATTTTTAATCATCAGAAAAATATAAGGGTATATTGAGAAATGTTTATATTCCTTGTATACATGTTAATAGCCATAGTAAAGAAACACACTCTGATTAAAATGATTTAGAACCTGAACTAAAAAGTAACTGTTAGGCATATTAAGTTTTTATTAATATTGGGTTGTTAAAACTCACTTGGAAGTAAAATGCTATGTCACTCAAGACTTGCTCTTCTATTTTTTAATCAAGTTTAATATACACCCCCATCAAAAAAAAAGAGAACTTCAAAAATGGAAGCCTGCTACCTAATTTCAAAATAAACTGAAATATTATAGGAAACACTTCTATAAAAAGAAACTTAGCTTTACTTAAAGATTAGGGAATCACTTCTCTTTATCTGACACTTTTAATCTATCTCCAATTTGACTGTACTAAAACAATATTTTATATTCATACAAAAATAAAATGTTTTAAATGTAATTGGTTATTAATATGGATAATATTATTTATTGGAGAAGGAAATGGCAACCCAGTCCAGGATTCTTCCCTGGAGAATCCCATGGACAGAGGAGCCTGGCGGGCTACAGTTCATAGGGTCGCAAAGAGTCGGGCATGACTGAGCAACCAAACCAGAATATTATTTATAAATTTAACATTCAACTATTTGACATACCAAAATATTTTTACTGTAAAACTTAATTTTGTCTTTTCCAGAAGCAGGGCATAAAGCATCTTAGATCAGGTATAATGCAAGACAAAATAGCAAGTCTATTTTGGTAGGCTAATTTGAATACTTGAATAGAAATTAATAACAACAGTCCTGTGATGTTATTTTATTTATTGTGATGGAATAATCATGCATATTTCAATATACAAAAGATTTTTTAAAGATAGTTTTCCTTCTTTCATTAGTTGTTCCCTGTTTGAATAAATATCAAATATTTATGTCAATATTCAATGGTATTTATTCTAATTACACGAAAACAAAGTTATTTTGACACAGCTGGTCATTCTGAGGCATGAAAGATAAATAATAATATATTACCAGTAAAAATAAAATAAATTTAAATATAGTATTAAGAAATCTCTATGTAATTTAGTTAAAATTATTTTTTGTGGGTACCTGATGTCTTGTTAAGACTGTTAAACACATTTCATTTAAAAACTGTAAGTTACTTGAGTCTAATAGCATTATTTGGCCATTGTGTATAACCTCTAGTATTATATTTGATATAAGTAAAAGTTCATCACTAGCTTTCAGAATTAATCCATACCAGGAGTAGGTTTAACTGTAGAGACAAAGTAGTAACTGTAGAGATTCGTGCCTTGGAGGGTGAGGGTATGATTCCTCTCCTCTTCCATAATTGTAACAATTTGGACTCCATTATGAGGTAGCATAAAATGTTTATACTGGAGTAATTCACATGTCTGTACCCTTCAATACAATATAAACTTCTGATAGTTAGGAACCAAATCCAAATAATCATTGTACCTTCCTCACAGTACTCAGCACAAATGCACACAAAAACCTTGCTTACTAAGCAAAACCAATTTTTTGCCTTTTTTTTTTTTACTAAATTTTTGGTTCCTGAACTAGAAAACTACTAGAAAGTTTGTTTTCATTGAATTAAAAGCGTATATACTTGTAATATGTATTACATATCTGTGATATGTACATGACATATGCTATATATACATATTTTTCTTTTACTATCAATATACCATACAAGAAGAAAATGCAATATGACAGCAGAATAAGCCAAAGTATATCTTGTGTAGCTTCAAGTTGCTTTTCTTTTCTGTGAAGTTTTTAAGATTTGATATGCTAAGACTAAAGCACCTAGAACTATTTTGAATATCTTCCAGAAAAATATTAACTACCTTCTAAAATGAAAGAAAAATTTCCAAAATAAATAGTGTATGTGTTTTTCACTGATTACACAGTTCTTAAAGGAAAGAGCTTTAAATTAACTATATGTATTTGACTTTGTGGATTTTTTTTTTTACTTTAGTTGTATGCATGGTAAAACATAAAATTCAATAATTTAATTTATATTTTAAAGCTGATGAAATGAAAACAGTACTGTTTATAGAACATTTCTGAATTTTATATTAACAAAAATGTGACTTAGATAATGCTACTCATTCAAAGTACTTAATTAAATAAAAGTTTAGACCTGATGTTTTGACATACTCATGGATCAATATTCTTTATATTCCTGTTGCTTCTATCTTGAACTTAGAGAATGCAAATTATAGCTATAAATGGATTAATTTACTGTTTTACCAAAATAAAATAGTTAAGACTGTCTCAAGCCTTGAAACATGCTTAGTATGAAACATTAGAATCCTTCTTTTTTCTAAATAAATTAATTGCAGTTTAAGTCTCATTTAAAAAGCAAGTAGTATTTGTGAATATAATTATTTCTACTACAAATGAAAGCTTAGACTAGTTTTAGTGTCATATATTCCTTATGTAATAAAAAGTTAATCATTTATACCTGAATCTAGACCACATTTATCATGAAGCACAATGGTCTGAGAGCATACAGAAGAATTCTGAACAACATAGTACTGAAAAATGAGACATCAATGCTTTTCTGAATATAAGTATGAGTCAAACAGACAAGTGCAAATAAATCTACATGAATATTGCATCTGGTTTATTGAGTGGCTTATAACTTTGAAACTCAAATGTCAGCAAATATATCAACACTGCTAAAAAATCAAAAAGGAAGTACATTTTGGTAAGTGCAATTGCTTCTAATTCACATAAGATAACCATGGTTATTTTAAATAAAAAGTTACTTTTAAAGAATAAATTATTTTACTCACATCACCATTAACTCTTTTGAATGAAGAGAACTGAACATTTAAAAAAACTCAACAAATATTTTAGAATGAATACACGTGTACACATTGTATGTGCACATATGTGTGCATGCGTGTGCATTCTAAGGCTCTTCAGTCGTGATTGATTCTTTGCAACTCTATGGACTGTAGCCCCTCCAGGGTCCTCTCTCCATGAGATTCTCCAGGCAAGAATACTGGAGTGGGTTGCCATGCCCTTCTCCAAAGAATCCGCCCAACCCAGTGATCAAACCCAGGTCTCTTATATGTCTCCTGCGTCAGCAGCTGGGTTCTTTACCACTAATGCCACCTGTGTGTGCTCAGTCACTTCAGTCATGTCTGACTCTTTGCGATCCTATGGACGCTAGCCCAACAGGCTCTTCTGTCCATGGAATTGTCCTGGCAATGATACTGAAGTGGGTTGCCATTCCCTCCTCCAGGGGATCTTCCCAAACTGGAGATTGAACCCTCATCTCCTGTGTTTCCAGCATTAGTAGGTGGATTCTTTACCACTGAGCCACTGGGGAAGCCTGTATATGTATGTATATATATATAATGTATAATACAGATGGTCAAATGGTTAAGATAATTCTTTTTACAATCATGTTTTGAAATTTATCCTATGGCCTCTAGCCCAACACGCTCTTCTGTCCATGGAATTCTCCAGGCAAGAATACTGGAGTGGGTTGCCATTTCCTTCTCCAGGGGATCTTCCCAACCCAAGGATCGAACCTGGGTCTCCTGCATTACAGACAAATTCTTTACCATCTGCGCCACCAGGGAAGTCCTTGGTATTGATAATTACATCAAACCCATGGAATCTTACTCTAGTCAAAGGTTAAGAAAATTATATTTCAATTCTTATTTGAGGTGAATTTTTAAGATACCATTATATTTTAGATATGCAATAAGCAGTGCCTAAACACATGAAACATATTGTATTTTAATATTTAGAAAAAAATAAAATTATTTTCTTTCTTAAAGACCAAAATCAGAATATGATTTTCAACTATCTGGCCATGTAAGCAATATATTATGTCATACTTGATTATGATTTATTTAAACAAACAAAAGTGTGAATTGTAGGTGAATTTTTAGGTAGGGATGAAAATAGAAATCCAAGTTTATCAGCTCTTATTGTTCAGTTCAGTTCAATTGCTCAGTCATGTCGGATACTTTGCGACCCCATGGACTGCAGCATGCCAGGCTTCCCTCTCCATCACCAACTCCTGGAGTTTACTCAAACTCATGTTTACTGAGTTGGTGATTACTCTGAAATAAATAACAGCATTTATATCATGATATTGTACTATAATTTGGAAATTGTACCCTAATTGGAAACATTGTGCCTTGATTTGGAAATAAGTATGAATCTTAGAAATGAATCAGCTTTTCTTTTTTTACTTTCTCTATTTCCTCTACCCTTCCTCTTTCCTTCCTTCCATTCATTAGAGCCACTTCCTTCTAGCTTAATTTGAAAAGAATGTTATTGGTGTTCTGTTTACAATATAGTCTCTAAAATGTAATATTCAAGTAAAATATCAAAATTTAAGTTAAAACTTTGATATTAAAATACTTTTACTCTAGGGTTTACGGGGGAGACAACTTATTTTTAGTAGTATTCTATTTTGAAAATCTTGCAAGTCTAGTTAATTAAAAAACTACAAGTTTAGAAATTAACATAATTTGCATTTCTAAGTTAATAAATCATATTATACCCTTCAGTTTATCAGAAAACTAGAAAAATAGAATATCATTAAAAAGAAGTTGTCTCCCCCCAAAACCCAGAGTAAAAATATCTTAATATCAAAGTTTTAACTTAAATTTTGATATTTCACTTGACTATTACATTTTAGAGACTATATTGTAAACAGAACACCAATAACATTCTTTTCAAATTAGGCTAGAAGGAAGTAGCTCTAATGAATGGAAGGAAGGAAGGAAAGGGAGAGGGAAAAGAGAAAGTAAAAAATGAAAGGCTTCCCAGGTGGCTCAGTAGGTAAAGAAACTGCCTGCAACGCAGGAAGTGCTGGCAGAGCAGGTTCAGATCCCTGGGTAGATGAAATCCCCTGGAGGAGGAACTGGCAACCCACTCCAGTATTCTTGCATGAAGAATACCATGGACAGAGGAGACTGGTGGGCTACAGCCCATGAAGTCTCAAAGAGTCTGAAACGACTAAGGCAACCGAGCACACAGCCATTTTAAAAGGAGTGTCTTTGGATAAAATTACTCTCTTAGTGAGTTGTTAATGACATCTATAAAACTATTTACTGTAAATGATTTTAAACATAAGGAATTAAAATTTAATTATAAAAAGGTCATGAAGCTATATTCTTCGACAGTAAATATAAAGATTATTTTAAATCAAAACATAAATTATTGAATCATCTAACGCTTTTATGAACATTTAAGCATAATGATTTATATTATAATGTAATCTTTTAATTTTACAGTTTATAAATTGTAAACTGAGTTTGCAAATGCATATTGCAAATGATACTGACAGTCTATCAGTAAGAGTGGTAGCATCAGTAGCAAAATCAGATTTTATTCCTTTCAGTACTAATATATAAACTCCATACTTGGTTATCTTTTCAGAAGTTTTCTGCATACCTTTAAATTAGCTTGGACACCTTTAAAGAGAGGCAGTGTTTGAATTTCGAAAGAAAGTGGAAGTACAGTCACCAATCGGAAGCCTTCCTCACAACCTCAAAATCATGTGCCTTTCATATTTCTCCCCTTGCACGACTTAGACGTGGGGCATCTTTTTGCTGTATTTCTCTTTGCCTCCCATTGACTATAAAGCAATAACTGGAACCACTTCAACTGTGTGTGACACAAACATAGAAGCGCTAAAACGCGTCGAATGGAAGGCTGTTTTCTCCTCCAGAATTTTGTAAGCATCGAACGCAGATCCTTTGCTCTTCCATTTACTACTTTCCCAAATCCTACCACTGTGCCATTTCCCTCCCTCTGCCCTAGAGAAGAAAGATATACTTCATAATATCGTTTTTTTTTTTCTTCTTCTGGGTTTACTTTTCTTCCCTGTCATAAATATTTTTTAAAAAATATTCTCATGAATTTTGAGGTAGGATTTTCGACCTCACTCGACTGTAAAACCCTAAGTCCGTTCAATTAAAATGCTGATTATAATAACAACAGCGAATAAACTGTTATGGAACCCCCACACTAGTGGCACAGATTCCTTGGCGCGCCCTTCATAAACGTGTTAAGTTTAGCCTGGGCGCATTCTTCCTCCTTCCTGAGGTTCCTAGCGTGACCAGCCTCTTCCACCTGCGAGCAGTGGAGGCATTTTTTTGTTGCTGTCTACTAACCCCCTCTAGCGCCGGACTCGCAGCATCCGAGCGGCGGCAACCGGGCGGGCCAGCGCCGGGCTTGGCGGAGCTGGGAGGCGCTTGCGGCTCGGGCCCTACCCTCCACGTCCGCCTCGGCCGCGGGGTGAGGACGTCAGGGTTAGGCGCCCTGAGACCCCTCCTTGTTAGCACCTGTGTTGCCCCCTTTCCGAACTCCCAGCACTGGAGGCGAGGGCCGAGTGGTCCCACCAGGCAGCCGGCGCCGTGGAGCGCTGGGAGGGAGTGGGTGCCGCGAGGGGGCGGCTTCCGTGGGGATAGCTGTCCGCTCGCAGGCAGTCGGCGCGTCTGTGGAGGCGGCCACGCACAGCTCAGCCCGTGGGCTTCTCCGAGTCTGCGGTGCGACGCCCTCACGCTGCAGGCGTCCCGGGCCCCCCGAAATCCCGGCGCCTGCGGCTGCAACCATGCTCTTGACCTCCACTGTGAAGTCGCGGCCGCATGGTGACGACAAGACCTCAGTGCACCCGCCCCTCTCCAGCCTGAGGTGACTCCTCTGAAGCTCGCTGCCTTCCTTCGCTCTCCTAGGACTAGCTGCGGAGGCGGCCGCCAAGCTGAGGCTCTCGCCCTACCGGGCAAGTTTGGGCGACCCAGGCTGAGGAGCGGTAGGCTGGTCCGCCGCCGCCAAGCTCAACCCGGACCCGGAGCGCTCGGCCACAGCACTCGCCCCCTCCGGCGGCGGAAATGTGAAGTCGAGGGTAGCCCTGCAGGGTGCAGAGTAGCCCTAAAACGCTGGACGTTGCTGCCGCGAAATGGGAAGGAAAGTGCTTAGGAGACCAAGTGCGGCCTCAGACAGGCCCGGGAAAAGGCTGCCAAGGCCGAAGCGCGGCGCAGACGCGGCCGAGCTGGAGGGGTCCGTTCTGCGGGCCGCTGCCGTCGCCACCTAGGCTAAGAGCTGAGGGCGCAGCTCGGTAGCTTGGTCGGACCCCTTGCGGCCCCGCGGAGCCTCCTCAGTTGCTCGGCTCTCGCCGCACTGGCCGGAGGAAAGTTCCCGCGGCCCCCGCCCGCTCACAGCTGCGGCGCCCGCCCGGCTTTTGGCTCTGCAAGTGCCCACTCTGAGTTAGGAGAGGCGCTCAGACCGGCAGAGCTGCCCGAGCCACCGCCGCACCTGGCCGTCCCTCCCCCCATTCCCGCCGTGAGGCGCCCTCCCCCGCCCCTTCGCTCCCCTCCCCCAAACCACAGCCCGAGCTCGCTCCTGCGCGCGCGCTCTCCCAGGCCCAAGTGAATAGTCCTCGCGCGAGCGGGACACGGCGGTGGATGCAATTCCGCTCGTCTACAGCCGCCAGGAGCTCCCTGGCGCCGCAAGCAGCGTCCTCCTCCGAAGCAGCTGCGCCTGCACCTGGGCAGCCTGGACCTTCGTGCCCTGCCCCCGGGGCCTCGCGCGGGGGTCACCCCGGGACACCCACTGTGGGCCGGGTGGAGGAGGAAGAGGAGGAGGAAGAAGACGTGGACTCGGACCCGAAGCTGAACACCTGGCTGCGCTGCTGCCACTTCTCTTTAAGGGGGAGGAGAAGAGAGCCGGGGAGAACCATGGGGGGCAGCGAAGTCCGGGAATTTCTTTTGCAATTTGGTTTCTTCTTGCCTCTGCTGACAGCTTGGCCGGGCGACTGCAGTCACGTCTCCAACAACCAAGGTAAAGGGACCGGTGGAGTAGCAAGATGGGGCGGGAGGAAGTGGGTGTTCCGAGGACCGGTGCGTTGGTCGCCTCTTGGCAGGTAACTTCGTCTCGGGGTGGGCTTCTCCGGGCTCTCCACACGAGGGGGTCGAGGATGTCTCCTCACCAGATCGCCTGTCCACAGTTCCCGGGGCCGGAGACCTCACGAACTGCGGTCTCTTCTGCTTCCAAATGTCTTTAAACGGATGCGTGAGCATCAGCAGCAGTTGGGTCCCACTACTGGCGGCCGCGGGACCGCTCCCCCTGCGCGGTCTCCACGGGAGGTCAGGCTCTGTGGTAGAGGCTTAATGGAGACTTCTGGCTCTTTGCGGTCGCTCACTGCACGGTAACGTGTAGGTTCTCCCGCACGCCTGCAGGAAAGCAGATCGTTCTCGCTGTAGCCCCTGGCCAAATAACCAGCCTTGTGCCTTCGATAAACCAAACCCTCGCCCAGCTGCAACCCCTTTACCCCATCCCGACCGAATGTAGTAGACATTTAGAAATTATTCCGAATTGTTTCCAGCCCAGATGCCCGAAGGGACCGGGGGTGGGGGTGTTATTAGGTGTGAATTAAGAAGTTGTGAATATTCTATGCCTAAAGTCAGGTAAAGTGGTAAAGTGAAGATGAGGTTTACCGAATGGAAAGCACTGAGAATTTTTGACTTTTGTTTTTTTGCTTTCTAGCCAACAATCTTTATGAGACATACTCATTGGATTTCTGCTGTGAATATTTAAAGATCTATATTTAAAAAACCACGTCCATAATCTTAATCTTCCTAGACTGAGAGAGGAACAACCATAAAAGTTTTCCAGCATGTACCTGGCTGGATGCTCTCACTGGCACTGTGATGACCGCCGGTGTCACCTGTTACGTCACACTTTTAAAACACCTCAAATATAAAACTTAAATTAGAGTTACCATTCAACATACAAGATCTCGAAATAATTTGCAGGTATATAAATAGAGGTCAGATGGCATGAAAATGTGGGCTTTCTTTGCGAGGGTGAGAAGGTTAAGAGAGAAGGAAATTAGAACAGCACAGCCTTCTTTTTTGTCATAAACATATACAGCCAGTTTGTTAGAATAATTTAGAATCAATATTCAGTTCTCTTTATGTAACTGGTACTTTTGACATGCTTTTCTAATTCTTTGTCTTTTTTGTTTTTAACCTCCAGATTGCAATCACAAATGCATATGTCAGCTTGAAAACCATACACAACCATCTTGCCTTTGAAAATGTATTCTATAAGTACCACCTATAGTGCCATGCTCTCCTATGGAGGTGTATACCTTCACACACATCCCTTATTTGGTTTCAAGGACTACTGGCATTAAATATCAAAGGAAGTAGTTACTTAATTTACCTCTGAAAATTGAACATTGTTTAAAATAACATGTAATTACTTGACCTTTTTATTGAAAGGAGAAACGATTTTTAGTAATTGGAAAATCAGACATTTATGTTATACTAAATGTCTCTAGGGCTTCTAAAGAAGTATACACTTAAAGTCAAGTTGGCTAGGAATATTTTAACAGTTATATCCTTTCAATCATGTCCCTAAATCAACGTTTATATTTTCAAAGTTCCAGTAACCATCCTAGGCCCTGAGAATACTACCAAAAATAAAACATGTTACACTCTTCAAATGAGTAAAGAGCCATTCTACCAAAGTGTCTCAAGTATTAAAGTATGACCTTTCAGTAATTCATATTAAACTTAAGGGCATAGGGGAGTTGTTTGTCAACTCTTGCAGTAATTTTTATTTATCTATTTTAATAGCTTTCTCATACTTTTACAAGACATTTTAACTAAAAGATTTATCAATTATATCTAATTTATTTGTGTTTTGTAAATTAGCTTAACTTAGTGAATATTACTCAGCTTACCTAACAAATAGGATCATTAAAGATAGTCTCCAAAAACTCTTAATTTGCATTTGTACTAATAGTCTAAAAACACAAGCTATGTGTTACACTTGAATAATATTGTACCTAAAGGGTAAGTTGGGTAAAATTTAGAGTTTTTCAACAGAATATTATGGAAAAAATATGCTCAGATTTTTTTTCGTCAGACACAAATAATTGCTTTTAAAATGCTTTTTACAGCTTAAAGTTACAGTGGTTGGAAATTATGCCTTATAATATCTTGAGATAATTTTTGAATGCTGAAATAATCATGCTAATAGTTGATAAAATGTGGAAGTTCAAAATGTTATTTTTGAGACCAATTGAAGGATATTTTCTTATTTGTAGTTTCAAAAATAGATGACATGAATCAACATATCTTGCCAATTTGTAAACATTGAAAATATTTTACATTTTAGAATTACTGAAGTACATGTACAATATAGAAATACTAATGGAAAATACAAATCTTATCTATGTTCATAATATTAAGCATTGATAATAGGCTTAATATTTAATTTTAAGCATATGTATTCATTTTTCTAGTAACTTTTTGTCCTAAGAGCTAATGGAATTCTTGTTTTATTTTTAAAATTTGTTACAGAGGGTAAATTTTCATTTTAATATAATTTGCCTTCTCATTAAGAGTAATCAAAAAGTAAACTCTTTAATGTGATTTATTTTTACCAAATTATATGACATATTTCATGGTTGAATGAAGGTATCATCCTCTTCTTCATTCCCCATTTTGCATAGATAGAATAAAAGGATCCAAAAAGTGAACTATTTCATTTTTAACACTGTGCTAAGAGTAACTTGAATATAGGAAGCATCTCTTCTCTTGTTTTTTAACTGGCTGTGAATCTCTGCACCATAAAGGCAAAATAAATCAGTTTGACACTCTTTCTATTACTGAAACCTCCTTGAATTGATCAAAAAGTAAAGCTGCTTTCTAGATCACTTCATCTGATTAAGTAAATGAAAACATGATTTGTACTCAAATTTCCCTTATTCCATTAATTTTCCCTCTGTTTAAAACCACAGTATTTATTTTGTGTTGGTAATTTTAAAATTAACAGTTTTTACTCTCAAGATATGAAAACTTTTATTTTTGTACTAGAAAGATAGTTAGGAGAATATAAAATACAATCTTGTTTCATATGTCAGTAACCATGTATATCAATCTCAGTGATTAGTAGCCACCAGGGATCCATTAATTCAAAAATTACTCTGCTTTAGTCTAAAAGAGTTGATGCATCTCTCAGGGTATGACTCATGTTTCCAAAAATAATCAATACTCAAATAATTCATTAAATCAAAATATGGTTTGAATATGAGAGTCTGGTGAGTTCATTTTACTACCAAGATTGTGTTAATTGATCTTTCTCCTCCACCCAGGGATTTCAGTGAAAAATGAAATATACAAGGAAAACAATAGTTTGAGTCATTAGTTTCATTAAATTTATTAATTTGAATGAATTAAGTCTAAAATCCACTAAGTTGTGTGTAAATACAGGTGAACATAGCTGATCAGAAAAATACCTGCTTATTTACATTTATAGCCTCAAATTAGTTGAACTGACATAAATATTGTACACAAACTGTAAGACTGAATGTTGTTCTTATATTTACAGAAAGCGGGGAATTGAAGTATTTTCAGAAAGTTGAAGAGTGAACTTTACTGAAAATATTGAAAATTGGGTTCAATAAGGAAAACTGAGTGATTTATAAGGAATATTGCTAAAAGACCTTTCACTTATATAAAATTTGAGGGATAAACTATGATTGTAAAAGTGCAAGAGGTTGAAATCACATGCCTTTCTTGTTTTCCATAAGTATGAAAACAACCTAGAATGTAATTTTTTATACATTAACAAACTGAGCCATTGTAGAATTAGCCATTATGATTAGTATTTAAAATAGAATATAAAATGTCATTGATACACACTGGTCATCTAAATCTTTTTGTTCTGAGTTTGGGATAAGACTATATCTAAAATTTTTTTCTTACACAAAAATTATACAACATTCTTTAAGGATCTTATCTTCAAACTAGAAATAACATGAATAAAGCAGTATTAATATAGATTTTCTAAAGGGGCAAATATATATATATCTATATTTAATTAATGATTAAATAACATCTTTTTACATTTTAAAAATACTGTCAAACTTTTCCATATGGAATTTGTATTATTCTTATGTTACAAAATTAAATATTATTAAAAATCCAAGAGTTGAAAATTTTTCTTCAGTAATCATTGCTAGTATAAATAAGTAGCAAAAGGCATCAAAGATTTCTTGTATTTCCTTCTACTAATTCTTTTCCTCTGTGACAGACACCATATCTCAATCACTCTCTCTTTCTTCTTTCACACACAGGAGTACTTCTGACTATATATTTCTTTTGTCCTAAATGGTGAGAGAATAGATGTTATCTTACATTGTCCATCAGTCAACCAAATCCCTAAAGTTATAGAAGTCTCTTGTCTTCTTGACTCACCATTTCTTGGGACTATAAATACAGTAGAGATCAGTACATGTAGTTAAATAATAAACATGAATTAACTTTGTTCAGTGTACTTTGTTAATCATGTAATCAAACTAAACTTATACAGAAGGATTAAATTGTAAGTCATGTCCGACTCTGTGTGACCCCATAGACAGCAGCCCACCAGGCTCCCCCATCCCTGGGATTCTCCAGGCAAGAACACTGGAGTGGGTTGCCATTGCCTTCTCCAATGCATGAAAGTGAAAAGTGAAAGTGAAGTTGCTCAGTCGTGTCCAACCCTCAGTGACTCCATGGACTGCAGCCTATCAGGCTCCTCTGTCCATGGGATTTTCCAGGCAAGAGTACTGGAGTGGGGTGCCATTGCCTTCTCCATACATCCACAGTGTTAACTTTTAAATAAAAATTGTGTGTATATATATATATATATATATATATATATATATATATATACACACATGTGTATATATATATATATATATACACATTTAAGTTGTGCAACATAATTTGATATACTATGTCTATAGTGTTCTGATCAACTTGCAGTTTCTTTAGGACTGGCATTAGTTCTTTAAAAAACATGTATTATATTACCTCTTCTTTTGCCTTATTTTTATTGAGTATTCTGTTTTTGAATTTAATATTTATATGATGAAGAGAAAAAAGAGTAAGTAAGCCAGACTTCATAAATGCCTTCATGGAATTTATTTTCTACTAAGGGAGACTGACAAAAAATACGGAAGTAAATGAAACTATATACTATGGAGGAAACAATAAAGGCCCTGAGCAAATAACAGGAGGGACCCACTGTTTTAAATGTGGTGGTTGGAGAGGCCTCTCTGGGAAGTGACACATAAATGACATTCTCAAGGATGAGAAACAGCTAAATGTACAGAACAGGAAGAAGTGCATTCTAGGTAAAGGGAACTACCTGGTCAGTGACCTTGAAGGGAGATGAGCTTGTCGCCTTTGAAGAAATAAGTCCAGTATGGAACTGGAGCTTACTGAGCAAGGCAGAGAGTAGCCTATAGCGAGGTTTGAAAGAGAATGTGAAACCGGATCCACAGAGAAGAAAACAAGCCATGGAAAGGAATTAGGTTTTAATATTTTCCTTGGTAAAATGGGAAGCTAATGAGATTTCAACCATTTTTCATTTTTAGAGCATTATGGCTAGCAAGTAGAAGAGATGATTGGAAAATGAAGAGTAGTGTTAGGAGTCTATTGCAGTTTTTAGGGACATAGGGAAGGGTATGGTGGCCTGGCTAGCATGGTAATACTGAGATGGGGATAAGAAGATGGATTTGAGATAGCTTTTGGAAGTAGGATTATGGGATCATCTTATAATTACAGAAAAATAAATGTAGATATTCAGTATTTTGTCACTTTTTCCAAGGGACCTGAAAAAATTTTTCATTAATCCCCATAAAAATGATCTTGCTTATAGTAGTTGATTATTGACAACAGATAGGAAGGATGGGGTGAGAGGTCCATTCTCTACTTTAATCTTCTGAAACTATGATTTAAATAATAATAATACAGTTTTATTATTTCAAACCATTGTGCATAGCACTGTACACATATTTTATTAACATGAAATTTGTTAATGCATTTTTGACACAACTTTACATATATAGTTGTTTTTTGTCAGAGTGGATGGCACAGGTGGGTGGAGATATCTTAACAAAGCAATATGGTGATCCAACAGAATCTATTAAAATAGAGAGCAATATTTCAAAGTTTGGCTTATGCACCAGTTTTATTCATCTTTGTTATTATCAGACTACTGTTACTAAAAAGAAAAATAGAAGTGATACTATACATAAAATAGGCATGTTATCACATATTTTCTATTAGCCTTCTTTCTTCTCTGCATTTTGTTAAAATGAACAGAAACAAATGCATATTCAGTAAGCTTGTAAAAGACCCAGGAAATTAGATCTTAAGATGAGGGAAGAAAATATTAGGCTCTCCACTCAACAACAGTAAATTGCATGTAACTTAGAAACTTTCCCTGACCAGTTATTGTTCATCACTGTGAGTTGCCTGGAGAAGGCAATGGCACCCCACTCCAGTACTCTTGCCTGGATAATCCCATAGAGGGAGGAGCCTGGTAGGCTGCAGTCCATGGGGTTGCTAAGAGTCGGGCACGACTGAGCGACTTCCCTTTCACTTTTCACTTTCATGCATTGGAGAAGGCAATGGCAACCCACTCCAGTGTTCTTGCCTGGAGAATCCCAGGGACGGGGAGCCTGGTGGGAGGCCGTCTATGGGGTCGCACAGAGTCAGACACGACTGAAGCGACTTAGCAGCAGCAGCAGCAGTGAGTTGCCTACTACTACTACTACTACTAATATATGACAGCAATTGTTAAATATACAGAAGTGTAAAAAATCTTAATTTAACAGTCCTAAATACCTTGTATATATTTGGAAAATCAATACTATGGAGATGTTTCATTTAAACATTTGTAAATATTCTTAAATGTACATATTCACACATAGTAAATCTTATACTTCAGTGTTTAGAATGTTCTGGAGAATACTATTTTATAGTGATTTCCTTTCAGTAAACATTATGAATTCTTAGGAGATATACAGTTTTGATTTTCAATGATAAATATTCTAGAACTGAGTGATAATGTTTGTACTTTAAAAAGATGTTTATCAGAGCCTACTATTTGGGCTTCCCAGGTGGCGCTAGTGGTAAAGAATGCCCCTGCTAATGTAAGAGACTTAACAGACAGGTCTTGGATCCATGGATCAGGAAGATCCCCTGGAGGAAGAAATGGTAGTCCACTCCAGTATTCTTGCCTAGAGAATCCCATGGACACAGGAGCCTCAGGGGCTACAGTCCATGGGGTTGCAGAGTCAGACATGACTATAGAGATTTGGCATACATATACACACTGATAGGTAGGTACTTACTACATGTAAGAATTCAAGAAGTTTTCCTTTAAGAATGTATGTCAATGTACGGCAAAACCAATACAATATTGTAAAGTAATTAGCCTCCAATTAAAATAAATTTATATTAAAAAAAGAATATATTAATATAGTTTAGTGAAGAGTTTCCAGTCTCTTTCCAAGTCTAGTAGGAAAATTTTCTGTTTTCTTAAAATTAGATCCAAAATTAATTATTTTTTTATAATTAGAAAAACTTTTAAAGGACATTTGTCATATGATAACATGTAAGAGTACTGATGTTCAGCTCTCATATTTATGTATTGATTATTTGCAAGTAATATCTTATTTCATTAAAGTACATCTCAAATTTAAGAAAATAAGTCACTCAGCAGCCACATCTTAAAGTATCTCCCTGTGTCAGGCATTATGCTAGATTCTAAGATAGAATTCTACAACAGATTCTAAGCTAGGTTCTACAACAGTGATTATCATACAGTCTCTATTCTTTAGAAAATCAGCCTTCTCTTTTTATTTATCCTTGAGTAATTGATAATTAATCCTTAATTGATGATTTTTATAAGATGAATTTTACAGTAAATGATATCATGAGGGAAAGAAGGAAGAGTGTAAAGTAATACTACTAACACTTTTATGTGTTTTTATTTGTAAAATTGCTTCATAGGGATCTTCTAATATTAGTTTATGGGTGGGCATATATTTTATTTAATTGCATGAAAATTAAACATAAATATGCATTGAATAAACACAACCATTCATAGAAAATATAAATATTTCAAAACTCTAATGGCTTTCCATGAACTGACATGTGGAGGCAGGTTTTGTTTAAATGATATTCAGAGAAGGCAATGGCAACCCATTCCAGTACTCTTGTCTGGAAAATCCCATGGACAGAGGAGCCTGGTAGGCTGCAGTTCATGGGGTCGCAAAGAGTTGGACACGACTGACTGAGCGACTTCACTTTTGCTTTTCACTTTTATGCTTTAGTCTAGCTTTTTCTGGTGTGTTTATTTAAGGTGGATTTATTATTAAAAACTGTGATTCATGGTGAAGAAGCTAGTTTCCAGTTTCAGATAGCAGCAAACATACATCTTAATTGAGTTGTGAAGCAAGAATTGGGTATTGGGACTGAAAGCAGGTATTTTCAGTCCATGTCCTGAAAAATGCATTCAGCTGCTTTGCCAGGATACTGCTGTGTCCTCTAGCTATTGGCCTGTTTGATGATCTGAACTGGCTGGATATAAATGAAAAATCACCACCCTTGCTCCCGTTTCATTTTATAACTTAAGTTGTAATGTTATACTTACTTTCTGATCTTAGAAGTTATAACATCTCTTTAGAAACTGAATGTTCAAGAGTTAGAATTAGTTATGAATTATTTTATTCTTGTAATGTTTGGTATCTGGATATATGGGATATTTATATACATAACTTATTTACTAATGTTAACCTACTAATAACATGACAGAATGATTATTATTTTAGGTTGATTTCTGTAATATTCATATTTGTGGTATATGAGCATTGCAAAGAGGAACACTTTTTCTTAAAATTTATTTTAATTGAATAATTGCTTTACAATGTTGTGTTGTGTTTCTGCCATACAACATAAATCAATCCTAAGTATACATATGTCCCCTCCCTCTCTAACCTCCCTCCATCCCTCATTCCACCACTCTAGTTGTCACAGAGCACCAGGTTGAGCTCCCTGGGGAAACACATTCTTGAAATAGTACGTAGAGTATAATATCTAGAATAAGTAAAAGCATTTACGCATAATTTAAAAAAATCAATATATGAAAATATTCCTACTTATGATTATAATTAGATATAATTTAAGCAAGTTAATAAAGCAGGAAATATTTTATATATTAGGAAATTAAAATGTATTATATTAATGTGTATTCCAAATAAGAATTATCTAGAATTAATTGAAATGATTGCCTCCAAATATGAGTTGAAGTATATCTCAGTATCACCTTAATTTTTACTTTAAAAGACACAAATGTGTTCCATATGTTGCTGGCACATTATTATTGTAAAATAATTAAAATTAAATGTTCAATTAGAAAAACTGTGTAATGGCCAATAAATGTTATGATAAAAATTGAAACCTCAAGCAACTGAAGTTTATTATATAGTACAGTACTAAGTAGCTATAAACATTCAAAATGAAAGAAAAATAGGGATAGAAAAAAATTGAATTATGGTACTGTTTTTAAAATGAACCTAATTGGTCAAGGAGTTTCTCTTGTTACATATATCTGATTCTACCCTGGGTTAGACCCTTAATCTCTGCAAGTGCAGAAGTGTCCTGATGTCAGACAATGTTAGCTAAAACTCTTTTTAAAAAATTCTGAAAATTTCTTTTCACTCTCTGTCTAGATTTAAAATATACTTAGACAACATTTAAATTGTGAATGCAAGTGAAAATAATTTGTATTTGTCCTTATATGTGACAGGAAAGCACTCAGCAAACTAATAGATAGCATTGTACAAAATCATAAGACTTGAGTCAATTTCTAAAAGTGAATAAAATCCATGCATTAGTCCACTGGTTAAAAGTTATAATGCCTGAACAACAACAATAACAAAATCCCAAGACTGTAATAGCCAGAACAATTTTATAACAGTACAACATTTAATGAGGAAAGTACACTATTACCTTGGCTGTTTTATATTCTGTATTTAATGAGGGAATATTCAGAAAGAGATCCTAATTTTTATCTGAAAAAGAACAATTTCAGGAGTGTATGTTGTTGGTATAGCATATTACTTAGCATGGTTTAAAAAGAAATGAAAAATAACATGTTCCAAATTTATTTTTATTTTTATGATATACATAAGAGGAAAAATTGTACCTATATTATAATAACTTACTATCTTAAAATGCTATAGTAAAATAACTATTTTATAGAGAACTATAGTTCACCCTAGTTATTAAAATAACAGGTAGTTTGTTTACTTAAAATTACATGTGTAAGAACCTTTATAATATTTACTAGTTTATGGCCAGAAATCCATGTATATGTATATGCATTATTTTTTAGGCTTTTCAAGAGCTTTATACCCTAGTAAAGAAGAATTAAAATGTAATAATTTATTTTAAAGTTTAATATTCTAGAGTGTTAAGTACTTGTTAAAGCTAAATGAAAAATATCCCCTAAAGTTATGAAGCCTTAAGATCAGATGAAATTGTTTACCTGTGTTTTTTTTTTTTTTATAAAGTTCTAAAATGCTTTTCTGTTGTAATATAGATGTATTTATCTTTGGGTTTTTGTTTGTTCATTCTTATTTTTATTACTTATGTACACAAACAGTTCTTAATCTGTATGGTTTATTTGTATATATTTTCCTATAATCCTCAATTTAGTTCAGATTAAATATATATTCACCCAAATTTTAAATGAAATATATTGAACCTACTATTTTTTTTCACTGTGCAGGGAACAGGAAACGTAAAAGTGGGTCACTTTGCCTTGAACTTCTGAGAACAAAAGATTTAATTAATGAGGCTATTTATATGTTAGTGAATATTTGACAAAGTAATATGGATTTAGCTGTTCCATAGATAAGTTCACATCTATGAACTATTGTTTACAGAGATAAAAATATGAAAGCACAAGCTGCAGGAGACATGGGTTCAAACCCTGGGTTGAGAAGATCCCCTGGAGGAGGGCATGAAAACCCTCTCCAGTATTCTTGCCTAGAGAGTCCTGTGGACAGGAGCTTGGTGGGCTATAGTCCATAGGTTTGCAAAGAGCTGGACATGACTAAAGTAGCTTAGCATGCATGCGTGCATATTAGCCATGACGATATATTGACCCTGGCTTTGTGTGACTACTAGAAATGAAATAAGATCTGTCTCCTTTACATTGAGGACAAAGCTGTAAAGTTGACAGTAAAATACTAGGTTGATGAAAAAGTAATTGCAGTTTCGAACCATGAATTTTAAATCGTTACAACCAGGCTCAAACACATCTTATTAATCAAAATAGAAACCAGTACAGTCAACACATTTTTGCCAATGAGAAATGTTTATTCTTATAGTGTAAAAATCTGTGCTTCAGGATTCCGAGATCTCTTGGAAAATGTTTTCTATTCTGCTAGGTGTTTTCTCTGCAAAAAGTTGTTGAGATATTTGAAGTGGTAGTCGGTTGGCAAAAAGGTCAGGTATGAATATGATGGATGAGGCAAAACTTAGTAGCCCAATTTGTTGAATTTTTGAAGTGTTTATTGTGCAACATGACCTCAGGCATTGTTCTGGAGAAGAATTGGGCCCACTCTGTTGACCCAGTGCCGCCTGCAGGCATTACAGTTTTTGGTGCATCTCATCAATTTGCTGAGCATACTTCTCAGATGTAATGGTTTTACTGGGATTCAGAAGCTGTAGTGGATCAGATCAGCAGCAGACCACCAGACAGTGACCATGACCTTTTTTTGATACAAGTTTGTCTTTGGGAAGTGCTTTAGAGCTGCTTCTTTTGTTCAACCGCTGAGCTGGTCATGGCCGGTTGTTGTCTAAATCCACTTTCAATGCAAGTCACAGTCCAATCGAGAAATGGTTCAATGTTGTTGCATAGAATAAGATAAGACAACACTTCAAAATGTTCATTTTCTTGATTTGTGATCAGCTCACAAGGCACACCACTTATCAAGCTTTTTCACCTTTTCAATTTGCTTCAATTGACAAAGGACCAAGGAATGTTCAATGCTGAGTTCTTCAGCAACTTCTTCTGTGGTTGTAAGAGGATCAGCTTTGATGATTGCACTCAGTTGGTCATTGTCAACTTCCAGTGGCCGGCCACTGCACTTCTCTTCTTCAAGGCTCTTGTCTCCTTTGTAAAACTTCTTGAACTACCACTGCACTGTACGTTTGTTAGGAGTTCCTGGACCAAGCATGTTGTTGATGTTGAGAGTTCTTACTGCTGCTTTATGATCCATTTGAACTGGAAAAGAAAATCGCTTGAATTTACTTTTTATCTAATATCATTTCCCTAGGGTGAAATATAAAATTAAAAATATATAAATATAAAATATGCAGCAAGCAATGTCACTAACAAAAAAAATCAAGCAGAAATGTGCATTAAAATGATATATAACATAACTACATTTACTTAAGAATGTATTGCAATATCAAGCAGCAGATTGAACAATGCAGAACTGCATCAACCTAACACTAGCAATTTAGTAAAGATAAAGGGAAATAATTTTAAAAACTATAACAAAAAATCTTGAGTTACATATGGGAAATGAAAATGAGTCTCATATTTATTCATTCATTTTTATTATGGTTCATTATTGTAAATATATATAAGTGATAAGAGAATCTGATGGGACTGTAAATTTATACAGCCATTATGGAAAACAGTATGGAGGTAACTTAAAAACTAAAAATAGAACTACCATATGACCCATTAGTCACACCCCTGGGCATATACCCAGAGAAAACCGTAATTCAAAAAGACACATATGTTCCAAAGTGAATTGTAGCACCATTAAAATAGCCAGGACATGGAGACAACCTAAGACTTCATCAACAAAGAAATGATTAAAGAAGATGTGGTTGTTGTTGTTGAATATTGAATATTACTCAGTTATACTCAGTATTACTCGGCCATAGAAAGGAATGAAATTGGATCACTTGTACAGATATGAATGGACCTAGAGACTATCAATGGCAACCCACTCCAGTGTTCTTGCCTGGAGAATCCCAGGGATGGGGGAGCCTGGTGAGCTGCCGTCTATGGGGTTGCATGGAGTCGGACATGACTGAAGCGACTTGGCAGCAGCAGCAGCAGAGACTGCCATATAGAGTGAAATCAGAAAGAGAAAAACAAATATTGTATATTAATACATACATGAATTTAGAAAAATAAATATGTTCTTACTTGCAAATGGAAAGAGACACAGGTGTAGAGAACAAATGAAAGTACACCAGTGACAGAAAGGTGGGGCAGGTGGGATGAATTGGGAGATTCAGTTTGACATATATACACTATTAATTGTGTTGTTGTTTAGTCGCTATATCATGTCTGACTTCTTTGTGACTCCATGGACTGTAGTCTGTCAGGCTCTGCTGTCAATGGGTTTCCCAGGTAAGAATGCTAGAGTGGGTTGCCATTTCCTTCTCCAGGGGGTCTCCCCAACCCAGGGAAACAACTGATGTCTCCTGCATTGTCAGGTGGGTTCTTAACCACTGAACCATCAGGGAAGCCATGCACTATTGATAGTATGTATAAAATAGATAACTAATGAAAACCTACTGTATAGCTCAGGGAACTCTACTGAGTGCTCTGTGGTGACCTAAATGGGAAGGAAAGCCAAAAAATGAGATATATATATATATGTATAGCTGATTCACTTTCCTGTACAATCAGTTCAGTTCAGTCACTCAGTCGTGTTCAACTCTTTGTGACGCCATGAATCACAGCACACCAGGCCTCCCTGTCCATCACCAACTCCCGGAGTTCACTCAGACTCACATCCATCGAGTCAGTGATGCCATCCAGCCATCTCATCCTCTATCATCCCCTTCTAGAAACAAACAAAATATTGTGAAGCAACTATAATAAAAATTAATTAAAATGTATATAAGTAATAAGAATTAAAATGAATGACTTCTCTGGAAACTTCAGTTTTTAAGCTACTTTGAGTTAGTTTTCTTCACTTGAAGATTGAAACTTATTCTTGTGTGTAGATAAAAATAATCCAAGGGATTGATGCCTTAGACTAGATGTAGAGTTTTTTAAATAAGTAGCACCACTTGATTTTTTCATTAAAAGTTTTATCATATTCTTTAAGAACTAGCTTATTTAATGATGGTGGCTGGTTTTAAAGATCAGTTCAGTTCAGTCACTCAATTGTGTCCGACTGTTTGCAACCCCATGAACTGCAGCATGCCAGGCCTCCCTGTCCATCACCAACTCCTGGAGTCTACCCAAACCCATGTCCATCGAGTTGGTGATGCCATCCAACTATCTCATCCTCTGTCTTCCCCTTCTCCTCCTGCCCTCAATCTTTCCCAGCATCAGGGTCTTTTCAAATGAATCAGCACTTTGCATCAGGTGGCCAAATATTGGAGTTTCAGCTTCAACATCAGTCCTTCCAATGAACACCCAAGATTGATCTCCTTTAGGATGGACTGGTTGGATCTCCTCACAGTCCAAGGGACTCTCAAGAGTCTTCTCCAACACCACAGTTCAAAAGCATCAATTCTTCAGTGCTCAGCTTTCTTTATAGTCCAACTCTCACATCCATACATGACCATTGGAAAAACCATAGCCTTGACTAGACAGATCTTGATTGGCAAATAATGTCTCTGCTTTTTAATATACTATCTAGGTTGGTCATAACTTTCCTTCCAAGGAGTAAGCATCTTTTAATTTCATGGCTGCAGTCACCATCTGCAGTGATTTTGGAGCCCCCCAAAATAAAGTCTGATACTGTTTCCACTGTTTCCCCATCTATTTCCCATGAAGTGATGGGACCAGATGCCATGATATTCGTGTTCTGAATGTTGAGCTTTAAGCCAACTTTTTCACTCTCCTCTTTCACTTTCATCAAGAGGCTCTTTAGTTCCTCTTCACTTTCTGCCATAAGGGTGGTATCATCTGCATATCTGAGATTATTGATATTTCTCCCAGCAATCTTGATTCCAGCTTGTGCTTCCTCCAGCCCAGCATTTCTCATGATGTACTGTGCATATAAGTTAAATAAGCAGGATGACAATATACAGCCTTGACATACTCCTTTTCCTATTTGGAACCAGTCTGTTGTTTCATGTCCAGTTTTAACTGTTGCTTCCTGACCTGCATACAGGTTTCTCAAGAGGCAGGTCAAGTGGTCTGGTATTCCCATCTTTTTCAGAATTTTCCATAGTTTATTGTGATCCACACAGTCAAAGGCTTTGGCATAGTCAATAAAGCAGAAATAGATGTTTTTCTGAAACTCTCTTGCTTTTTCGATGATCCAGCGGATGTTGGCAATTTGATCTCTGGTTCCTCTGCCTTTTCTAAAACCATATTAAACATGTGGAAGTGCACAGTTCACGTATTGCTGAAGCCTGGCTTGGAGAATTTTGAGCATTACTTTACTAGCGTGTGAGATGAGTGCAATTGTGCGGTAGTTTGAACATTCTTTGGCATTGCCTTTCTTTGGGATTGGAATGAAAACTGACCTTTTCCAGTCCTGTGGCCACTGCTGAATTTTCCAAATTTGCTGGCATATTGAATGCAGCACTCTCACAGCGTCATCTTTCAGGATTTCAAATAGCTCAACTGGAATTCCATCAGCTCCACTAGCTTTGTTTGTAGTGATGCTTCCCAAGGCCCACTTGACTTCACATTCCAGCATGTCTGACTGTAGATGAGTAATCACACCATTGTGATTATCTGGGTCGTGAAGATCTTTTTTGTACAGTTCTTCTGTGTATTCCTGCCATGTCTTCTTAATATCTTCTGCTTCTGTTAGGTCCCTACTTTTTCTGTCCTTTATTGAGCCCATCTTTGCATGAAATGTTCCGTTGGTATCTCAGATTTTCTTGAAGAGATCTCTAGTCTTTCCCATTCTTTTAAAGATAAAGAGCATAAAAACTATAACAACACAAAATCTTATGGTTTTGTGGATTATATCTGGTTTTGTTTGCTGATTGTTTTATCTTTAGATAATGGTAAAATTGTAAACCCTGTATGATTTATATTACATGCAATTTAAAGCTGAAAAATATTTTAGTTTCCTGTCATCTGAAGTACTTGTTTTATTGTTATTTTCTCATCCCTACCTCTATTAAATATTGGCTTTTAGAGGTGTTTCACAAATTGAAAATTGATAGTATTCTTTAATGTTTTTTTTGAGAAATTAAATTACTGTTTGATTAATCTGTATTTTATATTTGATAAATGTGCCTGCAGAGGAATATAAGGATAGGAATTTCTTCCACAACTGGGTATTTTTAAACAGAGAAAAACCAATAGCAGATTGTCCATGATTAACTGTTGACATTTAAATTTGTACATTTAGAATGTCAAAAAGCACTGAAACTGTCAATTTAGTGTCTAAATTATAATAATATTATTTTCAAATCCAAAATTTTATGATTCTCATCCTTCCTTCAACATAGAGATGTATTTAAAATAAGTTGAAATAATTTAAGATCTTTTGACAAACTTAACTTTTAATAATTGGTTAACTGAAAAACTACAGATCTGTGGAAAGCTTAATAAATTATTCATATCTTTGTGTGCATCTGGGTTTGTTGTTGTTGCTATGATTATTAGTATAATACCTTAGTGCTGGCATTGTTTCTAACTCATGAAAATAAGTGTCTTTATAAAGGTATATTATGATTGGATTCATGTATCCCTCTTTTAATCATTATAAAATACCTGGAATATGGTGGTGTAATGCTATATCATAAAAATTATTTTAATCTGTGCCAGAGTATATCATAAGTCTTTAAAGTATTTTCTTCCATGGAAGGTGATTTGTCTAGGCTGTGATAATCTGAGTTGTTGTCAGGCTATATTATGGTGATGATATTTTTTGAGATTTGATATCTTAATTATAAAAGATTATGATTTCAAATATGCACTACCACACATAAGCCACATTTATTATGGTATAGCTGCTATTTTGTAAATGCACACTTGCTTGCTTGGAAGCTCTACTTCTAATGTGCACCAGATTAGGGGAAGCTTAAATAGTACCTCTAAAACTAAGGAAAAAGCCACATATTTTCTTTTTAATATACACTATTGTCCAGATCTAAGATTATCCTGTTTATTTAGTTGCTCTCAACTACTGATATAAAAATTTGGACTTAATTTTCTTCCAGTGCAAAATTATGGAATATTTCATGCAAATAGACTATTTTTAATTTACCTCCTTTAGTCTTAAATAGGTATGATAATAATTTTATGTGTAAGTTCTTGATATACTGTTTATGTGTGTCATGTTAATTTCAAGTATTTTCCCCCAAGTTACCTTTTTTTGTTGTTGTTCAGTTGTGTCTGACTCTTTGTGGCCCCATGGCCTGCAGTACTCACTTCCCTGTCCTTCACAATCTCCCAGAGCTTGCTCAAACTCATGTCCATCAAGTCAGTGATGCCATCCAACTATCTCATCGTCGGTAGTCCCCTTCTCCTGCCTTCAACATTCCCTAGAATCATGGGCTTTTCTAATGAATTAGTTCTTCACATCAGGTGGCCAAAGTATTGGAGCTTTAGCTTCAGCATCAGCCCTTCCAATGAATATTCAGAATTGATTTCCTTTAGAATTGACTGGTTTGATCTCCTTGCCATCGAAGGGACTCTCAGGAGTCTTCACCACCACCACAGTTCGAAAGTGTCAGTTCTTGAGCACTCAGCCTTCTTTATGGTCCAACTCTCACATCCATACATGACTACTGGAAAACCCATAACTTTGACTAGATGGACATTTGTTGGCAAACTAATTTCTCTGCCTTTTAATGTGTTGTCTAGGTTGGTCACAGCTTTTCTTCCAAGGAGCAAGTATCTTTTAATTTCATGGCTGCAGTCACCATCTGCAGTGATTTTTTAAATTAATTCTTTGATATTAAGACTGGCTTCAGCTTCCAAATTTTTCCACTTACCAATTTTCCCTTCTAGTATTTGCTTCTGATAACATTCATACATTGAACAATAGGCAGTTGGGAAGCAAATACCCATTTACTAATCATTGTAATAGTGCTTTACATACCAGTGATAACTCCCTGCCTAGATGTCAGTTATAAAATTACAGCTATGGAACTTATGTTGAAGTGGGATTTTCTTACCTTCCAATTTAAATCTAATCCTCCAAAATCTACTTATTCACAGGAACAAGAGTGGCTGATGCCTGCGTAGTTATAGGTAGGTAGAAGAGGGAGAGGAAAAGATAGGCTCAAGGTATAGGGATATTTACATCATTTATTATGCAATGAGGATGACAAAAAAGTGATTGCTCAAGACTCTATGGCAGGTGTGACTTTACCTTGGATCCACACACATACAGAATCTTCTGATTTTGTCTAACTTGGAAAAACTCCTTGAGTTGAAAGCTCAAAAACAGTTAAAAGGGGGTTGAGAATTTGAGTAAGAATTTAGGCTGAATATCTAGCTGCAATCAAGGAAATTTCCTTCTCCAGTTCTCATTTCTCAACACTTAATATTTTTGGAGAAGTCCATAATTTTATGGAATGATGTCCGTTACTCTTTTTCTTAGTTAATTTTTAGGTTTTTAATGGGTAAAGAATCTTTGCACATCTTATTTAACTATATTTTCTAGATGTGTTACTGCTTCACGTTAATACATGATGCCTTAGGGTACTATGACAACAAACATTTCTTTTGAAGATGTAAAGTGTTCTAGAAAGCAATTAAACAGAATGTTGAAAAAATATTCACAGACTTAGATCTATTAATTCTACTTTTATGAGTCTAAATTCTAGGGGAATGCATGGATAAAGACAGGTCAGAATTTATATACGGATTTTCATCTTGGCCTTATTTGTAAAACTGAAGAATTGGCATCAAAGTCAATGCCCCCCAATAGGAACATCTTCACTGAGACATAACTTCTTTATTTGCATGAGGGCATGTGTATCAATAGGAGTCCCAAATCTCTCTATGTGAAATGGTGGAAATGTTTGCTACTGAGAGAGAATATAAGAGAGATGTTAGGAGAACAAGGAAAGAAGGCTTTGCAGTAGGAACAGTCTGATGGAGATTCCAGGATTAATTTGAAATACCCAAAAGGATGGTTTAAAGATGATGGTCTGTTCTATTTGAAATCATTTGCATGAATGAAATGTTAACCATTTCCTCCATCTTTACCTCCAACATTTTATCAGGTATATTAATCTCCAGAAAAACAAGAATAGAAAATATGAATAAAAATTCTCTGAGTAAAGACCAGTTGAGCCCCACAACAATAACAAAAAAATCCTGAAAAGATCAGATTTTTCAGAGTTTAGCTATTCATCTATGTAGGGTTGTGCAGGATCTCTGCCTTGTCTTGTAGGCTGTTCAGAACTGCAGCTAGGTTGGGAATTCCCTTCTCATCTGGTCCTAAAATGAGTTTCTGATCCCTTCAGTGGGAGCAACATTGATCTTCTAACATGATAGCATTCCCATGTAAAATTTACAGATGGTAAAGAATTAGAAAAGAAAAAGAAAAGCAAAGCTACCAGTGTGTCCACTGTGTATTCTGTTTCTCTTATCAGGAGCACAGGTCAAATAGATGGATTTTAGAGGGAAAGGGGTAATTTTAGCAATATGGAATCTTGTTTCATATGCTCTAAATGTACTAGCTTCATTTTCATTTTTATGAATGCCTAGAATAGCTGTGTTTTGCTCATGGCAGTGAGTTCTGAAGTCAGGGATTTCTTCATAGTTTCCAGCACAATGAAAATGGGAGACTGTTTTAGTAAAAGTGGAGGAGCAGGACTCTGTCTCCCTCTCCTTTTTCCTAGAGAAACACTGCCTCATTCCCCAGCACCTCTATAGCTCAATCATGCTGCGCTTTCCAATACATTAAGTGATAGCTACCAATCCTAGACTCCCCTTGCAGCCTGATACCTGGCTGAGAGCTGAATTTACACCATCCCTGGTATTTAGCAACCAGAGGATTAATTTTGATCATATGCTATTACTAACAAATGAATCTCCAGTGGGGGTCTATTATGAATGGCAACATTTTCAGATTTGGAAAAACTGCTGAAAATAATGGTCACTCGTACAAACTGGTTGAGGTCACTAGGGTCAGGACATTTTCTCATAAGCAAAGCTTCAGACTCAGTTTATATTTACTGGCTGTGTTTTAGAGATTGGAAGCTATCGCTGCCCAATGTTATAATGATTATAAAAGAGGGCATACTGTGGGACACAGCCCACTTTATTTTGGACTAAAAAGTGTTATCTGTTAATTAAGAATACGTTTGCTTTAAAGTTATAAAAATATCAGTGTAAGGGATGGGATAATCCATTTCATATTTGGCAAATTTATGATGGGGGAAAAATAAGTTCACATAGTACAAAGAGGAAGAAATATAATGAAATACAGTTATCATCTTTTACTTCAGGGAGTTTAGTTCCTATCATAATTGGTGCTTTCAAGCACTGTATAATGCTCCTTTTCCAATAAAATCATACTAGAAGTAGCTGGATTAGGAGTTTGCTTTTCAAAAGTGATCAAAAGAAAATAGGTGAGGTCATTTGCTTTCTCTGCTCTTCTTGAGAAATATTGATATTTTTTAAATATTTTGATATTAAAAAATTTATGTGTATTTCTTCTTGAAACTAAGTATATGACAACCCAAGGGGGTATGAGAGCCATCTTCCAGTCTCATGTGGAAATAGAGGTAGCGTCTGCTTCCTGTCCTCTTGTGCTTTTCAACATTCTGATTTGATGACTAAAATCTATTAAATGCTTACATATGACATGGAATATATTTGACATAAATATTGTATTTTAAGCTTGAGTTGTATTTTATTAAAAGTTTAAAATAGCTTACTTAGCTATTACTGTGGTTCTTACAGTCTTTTAGCAGTTATTTCCACTCTGACCTAGTGCTTATTACCTGTCTTTACAAACACACACACATACACATGCAGTCTGAAACACTATGTTATTTGCTCTGTAATTTTTTTCCCCACTATTGTGTAGGGATTCACATAATTCCAAGTATTCCATTTTAGTGCTATAATGAAGAAAACTATAAATTTAAAGTATGTGTACATTTTACTTTTTTCTACTCTATTTAGGGTCACATTACATTAAGTATTTCAAATATAACTTGCTTGAGGCTGTAGTTTTTAGGAAAATCAGCTCTCATTTAAGTTCAAAATAAATGGATAGCATCTTTGTTCTTAGGATATTTCTGTGAAAAACTCAAATGTGTTTTGTACTCAGCAGACTCTCTGATTAACACATGTATAAAAGTGTATTGTATCTCCAGGTGAAGGAGGATTTGTATTATATCTTGTTGATGGTGAATTTGACATAGTAAGAAAAATGAAGAAAAAGACCAAATGCTTTTCAACTGTGTATATTAATTTAATTCCACCACTTTATCTTTTTATTCCACCTTTCCAAGGTAAGCAGCATAAACTACTGCACTTATTTTACTTATGGAATTTATATGGAAGTTAAGTTACTTGGCAAAGCTGATAGAACAAATTAGTAACCACAAAGGAAAAAGACAGCAGGCCTTAAGCCTATTAAATCAGTGTACTTTCTAAATGGAAGGAGAATTTCAGGCAAGTCCTAGATTATTAAAATTTAAAAGATATTGAATTTAAATATTGTTCCTCTACATTAATGTCTTGAAAACTTTTCAAAATACTTGAACTATATTATTTTAAAATATTGATAATGTTTTTTAAAAGAATGGGAGACTTATTTGGAAAAAAATATCTTAAAAAGAATTTATTTCTCTGGATTATAATGCTTTCTAAATTAGGATTTAATAGTTATGGCATTAAGTGATAGTGCCAATTTTACTCTCATTTTCTTTATAAATTATTTTAGTGGTTGTAAGGCCCATTAGTTGATGATGGACAGGGGGGGCCTGGTGTGCTGTGATTCATGGGGTCGCAAAGAGTCGGACATGACTGAGCGACTGAACTGAACTGAACTGAAGGCCCGTTATTGTGTGCTTTTGCTTATATGTTTATTGTCTATTTGTCCGGATATGTTTAAACTGCTGGTTAGGCACTGTACAAGCAGTCTTGGTTAATGAGCAATAATGGCAACTTCAGTATTTAATGATAAGCTGTACAATTTGAGTCTTTAGCCCAACTCTCCTCCTTTTGCACTGCTTGTGATTTAGCCTCATTCCAGATCAAACATAGCAACTATCACATCTTAGTGTCTATAAGAATTGTTGAGAATTTTTTTCAAGTTGACAAATTGCTGAGCCTCACTGCCAAAGAGTTGGATTTAGTGTATTGAAGATAGTGTTTAGGACTTGCCATTTTAGATAAGCACTCTACTAAATGTATATGCAGATGGTTTGAGAAACTCTGACTTAGGGATCTCTATCTGTATTCGTTCTAGTTCTTGGTTTGCACCAAATAGAATTGAAAGCTAGCTAAAGTAAACAAAAGAAATTTATAAGAAATTGGATATTTTATAAATAAAAATTGGATTTACAATATAAATGTTTGATTTAAAGACATTGGATAAGATGATTCCACAGAATTGAAGAGACATCTACAGAACCAGCTTTAACAAAGAGTAGGAATCAGGGCAGCATCTGGTATCTAGACAGCAGAAATTAATCATCAGTCTCGTTGGGCTGAATTAATTTCAACATTTTTCCCCTATAATTGTATTACTCAGCTAAAAATATCAGTTCTGCAAGAGTGAGTCTGAATGACCTAGATTGAGTTATGAACCTCTGCAACATAGAAGGAGTAGGAGCTCATGATTGACGACCTTACCATGACTGGACACTATGGGGACAAGTAATTTCTTTAAAATGCTGTCACTAAAGTTAGTGGAATGAATAATGGTTGTCCAGAACCTAACACATGTCTAAACACTGATAGTATAATATAATTATCAAAATAACTTATAATTTCAGCCCTTCAACTAAGAGCTAAATTATGAAATGAATATGACTTTGTATAATTAGAGTCTATAGAGTCTCCCAGTTCAGCCCAGGGGAGTTAAGCATCATTTTCCTACTACCCTCAATAGAATATTACAAATTTAGGAGATGTATTATAATAGAATCATGAAGCTCATCTCTTGAAAGGACAGTGTATATTTGCTTTTACTCAAGTACAATTTGAAATATCCCTTGTTATGATAAATCTTCTATCCTGCAGTATAGAAGATAAAGAAGCAATATAGGTGGCTTGAACTAACCTTTCATTTACAAGAAATTTGACTTTTACCAAGTGGCTTAAGCTATGTCCAAAATTTCAGTGCACTCAAAATATTGTACAATATTCTAGTCATTACCATGTATCTGGTTTACAGGAAAACACTTTTGACACAAAATACTGTGCCAATACTGATCCAGCTTCCATACACAATTATTGTGCTTTTAAAAATAAACCAATTCCTAAACTAAGAAACAAAATTGATATGACTCTTCAGTTCAGTTCAGTTGCTCAGTCATGTCTGACTGTTTGTGACCCCATGGCCTGAGGCATGCGAGGCCTCCCTGTCCATCACTAACTCCTGGAGTTTACACAAACTCATGTCCATCAAGTAGGTGATGCCATCCAACCATCTCATCCTCTGTCATCCCCCTCTCCTCCTGCCCTCAATCTTTCCCAGCATCACGGTCTTTTCAAATGAGTCAGTTTTTTGTATCAGGTGGCCAAAGTATTGAAGTTTCAGCTTCAACATTAGTCCTTCCAATGAATATTCAGGACTGGTTTCTTTTAGGATGGGCTGGTTGGATCTTCTTGCAGTCCAAGGGACTCTCAAGAGTCTTCTCCAACACCACAGTTCAAAAGCATCAATTCTTTGGCACTCGGCTTTCTTTATAGTCCAACTCTCACATCCATACATGACTACTGGAAAAACCATAGCCTTGACTAGATGGACCTTTGTTGACAATGTAATGTCTTTGATTTTTAATATACTATCTAGGTTGATCATAACTTTTCTCCAAAGGAGTAAGCATCTTTTAATTTCATGGCTGCAATCACTATCTGCAGTGATTATGGAGTCCCCCCAAAATAAAGTCTGCCACTGTTTCCCCATCTATTTGCCATGAAGTGGTGGTACTGGATGCCATGATCATTGTTTTCTGAATGTTGAGCTTTAAGCCAACTTTTCACTCTCTTCTTTCACTTTCATCAAGAGGTTCTTTAGTTCTTCACTTTCTGCCATAAGGGTGGTGTCATCTGCACATCTGAGGTTATTGATATTTCTCCTGGCAATCTTAATCCCAGCTTGAGCTTCATCCAGCCCAGCGTTTCTCATGATGAACTCTGCATGTAAGTTAAATAAGCAGGGTGACAATATACAGCCTTAACATACTCCTTTTCCTAGTTGGAACCAGTCTGTTGTTCCATGTCTAGTTCTAACTGTTGCTTCCTGACCTGCATACAGATTTCTCAAGAAGCAGTTCAGGTGATCTGGTATTCCTGTCTCTTTCAGAATTCTCCACAGTTTATTGTGATCCACCTATATGATATGACTTTAAATAAACCTTATCGTTTAAAAATATAATAGCAAATGACATTTTTTAAATTTAATTTAATTTTATGTTTAAACTTTACAATATTGTATTAGTTTTGCCAAATATTGAAATGAATCCGCCACAGGTACATATGTGTTCCCCATCCTCAACCCTCCTCCCTCCTCCCTCCCCATACCATCCCTCTGGGTCGTCCCAGTGCACCAGCCCCAAGCATCCAGCATCGTGCATTGAACCTGGACTGGCAACTCGTTTCATACATGATATTATACATGTTTCAATGCCATTCTCCCAAATCTTCCCACCCTCTCCCTCTGCAACAGAGTCCATAAGACTGTTCTATACATCAGTGTCTCTTTTGCTGTCTCGTACACAGGGTTATTGTTACCATCTTTCTAAATTCCATATATATGCGTTAGTATACTGTATTGGTGTTTTTCTTTCTGGCTTACTTCACTCTGTATAAGAGGCTCCAGTTTCATCCACCTCATTAGAACTGATTCAAATGTATTCTTTTTAATGGCTGAGTAATACTCCATTGTGTATATGTACCACTGCTTTCTTATCGATTCATCTGCTGATGGACATCTAGGTTGCTTCCATGTCCTGGCTATTATAAACAGTGCTGCGATGAACATTGGGGTACAAGTGTCTTTTTCCCTTCTGGTTTCCTCAGTGTGTATGCCCAGCAGTGGGATTGCTGGATCATAAGGCAGTTCTATTTCCAGTTTTTTAAGGAATCTCCACACTGAAAAGCTTCTGCACATCAAAGGAAACTATTAGCAAGGTGAAAAGGCAGCCTTCAGAATGGGAGAAAATAATAGCAAATGAACCAACTGACAAAAAACTAATCTCAAAAATATACAAGCAACTCCTACAGCTCAACTCCAGAAAAATAAATGACCCAATCAAAAAAATAGGCCAAAGAACTAAATAGACATTTCTCCAAAGAAGACATACAGATGGCTAACAAACACATGAAAAGATGCTCAACATCACTCATTATCAGAGAAATGCAAATCAAAACCACTATGAGGTACCATTTCACGCCAGTAAAAATGGCTGCGATCCAAAAGTCTACAAGCAATAAATGCTGGAGAGGGTGTGGAGAAAAGGGAACCCTCTTACACTGTTGGTGGGAATTCAAACTAGTACAGCCACTATGGAGAACAGTGTGCAAATGACATTTTAATGGGCTTGGAATTTTAAGATTTCCATTGGTTCATTGTAAAGTGATTACATATCTATGGGTCAGGTTCTCAGAAATATCTGTCCAAATGCAGTGTAAATATTCTGCGTTTTTGAGTGATTACTCTTTTCTAGGCACCACTCTAAATACTTCAATGTATTCAATTGTGTGATCTTCATAACGCCCCATAAAGTTAACATTATTTTCATCTCCATTTTATAGGTGAGGATATCAGGAGACAGAATAGGTTAAGCACCTTGGCACAATGCTAAAGACTAAGAATGTTATGGATTCAGTTGTGTTCCCTCTTCCCTCGCCCACAAATTCCTATGTTTAAGTCCTAGTCCCCAGTACCTGAGAATATGACTTTTTGAGAAATGAGGTTGTCACAGATGTAATTGGTTAATATTAAGTCCTACTGAAGTAGTGAAAGTGAAAGTGTTTTTCGCTCAGTTGTAGCTCACTCTTTGCAACCCTGTGTACTATAGCCCAACAAGCTCATCTGTCCATGGAGTTCTTCAGGCAAGAATACTAGAGTGGATAGCCATTCCCTTCTCCAGGGGATCTTCCTGACCCAGGAATTGAACCACGTTTTCTATCCTGCAGCCAGGTTCTGTACTGTCTGAGCCACCAGTGAATAGGGTGGGCCCCTGATCCAACATGATTGATGTCCTGATTAAAAGGGGGAAATTTGGAGATAGACATGAGCACCAGGAGAAGGCCATGTGAGATGAAAGCAGATATTGCAGTTATGCATCTACAAGCCAAGGAACCCCACAGATGGCCAGCAAACTACCTTAAGCTAGGACAGAATCATGAAACAGACTCTCTCTCACAGTTCTTAGAAGGAACCAACCCCGGACGACTGCTTCCTCTCTATAGATTTCTAGCTCCTAAAACCCCTAAAAGAGTAAACTTCTGTTACTCTAAGCCACCCAGTTGTGGTACTTTGTTATGGCAATGCTAAGAAACTAACATACAGAGTTAGGATTTGGATTTAGACATTATAGCTCCAAACATTACATTCTTAAACAACACACTGTGTTGTTTTCCTACAGATAAGATAATTGAATAAATACATTATAGATCTAGACTAGGAAAGCTAATCCAGAATAAGAGAGCTAGTAGCACTTTTCCAGAGCCTCATATGACTCTTTGTAAGGACACTGAGAAAGGTACTTACAGTGTTATTTTCCTTCAAAACTGACAGAAACAAAATATAAATAGAGTAACTATGACTAAATATGTTTGGAAAAGATCACAATCTGAGAATTTAACCACAAGTTATACATTAGTATAAATGAACTTTATTATCAAAAAAGTGTTTCCTTTAATCAATCTCTAGAGAAAGATGGAAAAACAAGGAACATCCCTGCAGCAACTATTTGCTGATGATTACTATGTGTATTTCAGTTCATATAGAGTATAATTTTTACAACCAGGCCTTGACTACTAGTGAATTCAACAGGAAAAGATGGAGAAAAATGATTCCTATTCCAAACAGGGAAGCCTGGCATGCTGCAGTCTGTGGGGTTGCGAAGAGTCGAACACAGCTTGGCGACTGAACAACAACATTACACAAAGACTGTAATGGAGAATCTGCATGGTCTTCTGCCCATAGTTTTTCCTAATTAAAACAAACAGCTTTGGAATTAAGGAAAAGTCATGCATAAAGTAGGATTCTTCTATTGAAAAATAAATGTAGTGAAAAGCAAAAGGAGAGTTAGAAGTAAGTTGTTGTTGCTCAGTCGCTAAGTTGTGTCCAACTCTTTGCAACCGTTTGAACTGCAGTACACCAGGCTTCTCTGTCCATCACTGTATCCTTGTTGCTGTTCAGTTGCTTGTTCATGTCCGATTCTTTAGGATCCCATGGACTGACGTACGCCAAGCTTCCCTGTCCTTCACCACTTCCCGGAGCTTGCTCAAACTCATGTCCATTGAGTTGGTGATGCCATCCAACCATCTCTTCCTCTTCCTTCTCTTGCCTTCAATCTTTCCCAGCATCAGGGTCTTTTCCAATGAGTAATTTTTTCGCATTATGTGGCCAAAGTGTTGGAGCTCCAGCTTCAGCACCAGTTCTTCCAATGAATATTCAGGGTTGATTTCCTTTAGGATTGACTGGTTTGATCTCCTTGCTGTCCAAAGGGCTCTCAGGAGTCTTCTGCAGCATCACAATTTGAAAGCATCAGTTCTTCCACACCCAGCCTTTTTATGGTCCAGCTGTCACATCCATATGTCACTATTGGGAAAAAAAAAACAGAGCTTTGACTATATGGACCTTTGTGGACCTTTGTGACTATATGGACCTATGGCAAAGTGATGCCTCTGCTTTTTAAAGTGCTGTCTAGGATTTTACATAGCTATTCTTCCAAGGAGCTAGAGTCTTTTAATTTCATGGCTGCAGTTACCATCCACATTGATTTTGGAGCCCAAGAAATTTAAATCTGACACTGTTTCCACATTTTTCCCACTTATTTGCCATGAAGTGATAGGACCAGATGCCATGATCTTAGGTTTTTGAATAAGAAGTAAGTAGGAAGTTCTTAAAATGTATATTTATATTTTAGGTCTGAAACATTAGAGACAATAATGAAAACCTTGGGATGCCAGAGTTGCTCTAAATTGTCAAAAATTAGGCAGGTAAAAGCCTAAAAACCCTGAATGTTTTCATTCCAGCTCTAAGAAGAGATTAAATATAAGTTAAGGAGAGGTTTCTGCTTGGACTTCATAGAGGGAATACTTGGTGATCTATAAAGGAGATATATTTTCCTGTTAGGATTTGGTGAGATGTTTGATTTGTATATCATTGTATTTCTTTAATTTTACTCTGTTCAGTGCTGCATAATCAAATAAGCCTGGGACTGAATTCTAGTCCAATGGTTTATTAAGAAAGAATTTCTTGAAAATTGGCTACTATCTTAACCTTGCTTTACTTATTATAATGGTTAAAGAGTGACTATTCAGTTTTACTTTGAGAATTTATAATGGAATCTATCTGTCTGTGCCTGGCATACAGCAACATTCACAATAATATAACAGTTAACATTAATGTCACCCTGCTTGTTTAACTAAATATGCAGAGTATATCATGAGAAGCACTGGGTTGGAAGAAGCACAAGCTGGAATCAAGATTGCTGGGAGAAATATCAATAACCTTAGATATGCAGCTGACACCACCCTTATGGCAGAAAGTGAAGAGGAACTCAAAAGCCTCTTGATGAAAGTGAAAGTGGAGAGTGAAAAAGTTGGCTTAAAGCTCAACATTCAGAAAACGAAGATCATGGCATCCAGTCCTATCACTTCATGGGAAATAGATGGGGAAACAGTGGAAACAGTATCAGACTTTATTTTTGGGGGCTCCAAAATCACTGCAGATGGTGACTGCAGCCATGAAATTAAAAGACGCTTACTCCTTGGAAGGAAAGTTATGACCAACCTAGATAGTATATTGAAAAGCAGAGATATTACTTTGCCAACAAAGGTCCATCTAGTCTAGGCTATGGTTTTTCCAGTGGTCATGTATGGATATGAGAGTTGAACTGTGAAGAAAGCTGAGCACCGAAGAATTGATGCTTTTGAACTGTGGTATTGGAGAAGATTCTTGAGAGTCCCTTGGACTGCAAGGAGATCCAACCAGTCCATCCTAAAGGAGATCATTCCTGGGTGTTCATTGGAAGGACTGATGTTGAAGCTGAAACTCCAGTGCTTTGGCCACCTCATTTGAAGAGTTGACTCATTGGAAAAGACCCTGATGCTGAGAAGGATTGAGGGCAGGAGGAGAAGGGAATGACAGAGGATGAGATGGCTGGATGACATCACCGACTCAATGGATGTGAATTTGAGTGAACTCCGGGAGTTGGTGATGGACAGGGAGTCCTGGTGTGCTGTAATTCATGGGGTCACAAAGAGTCAGACATGGCTGAGTGACTGAACTGAACATTAATCTAGCGATTACTTTGTTTTAAGGACTTTTGTGTATTGCTTCATTCATTTGAACTAGGAGGTTTAGTCATATTAATTAGTTAGTTCAGTTGCTCAGTTGTGTCCGCCTCTTTACAACCCCATGGACTGCAGCACACCAGGCTTCCCTGTCATGGGATTCACACACACTTGCTCAAATTCATGTCCATCAAGTTGGTGATGCCATCCAACCATCTTATCCTCTGTTATCCCTTCCCCTCCTGCTTTCAATCTTTCCCAGCATCAGGTCTTTTCCAGTCAGTCAGTTCTTCGCCTCAGGTGGCCAAAGTATTGGAGTTTCAGCTTCAGTATCAGTCCTTCCAATGAGTACTCAGGACTGATTTCCTTTAGGATTGACTGGTTTGATCGTTCAGTTCAAGGGACTCAAGAGTCTTCTCCAACACCACAGTTCAAAAATATGAATACTTCAGTGCTCAGCTTTCTTTATAGTCATATTATAAAGTCATATTATTCCAACTTAATTCCATATTATTAATAACTGAATTTAATAACTATAGAAGATTTGAGGAATTTTCTCAAAGTCATAAGTTAGTAAGTTATGTGTAAATTTTGGAATCAAGCCTGGATCACTAGCTTTGAAGTAACACATTTAACTATGTTACTAGTGGCTCTTTATTAGGGATAAAAATATGAGTAAATTTAGTTCTTTATGAATTTATCATCTAATAGGAAGAGAAAGTCAAATGGGTGGAGACAACTTCCTGTGGGTTTGATGTTGGAAGTATGTCCAGGTTTTAGTGGTTTTGAAGGAAGGAAGATGTGGTTACACTTACTTTTCGGCATCAAGAAACACTTTACATAAGAAGAGAAGGTTGAACTTCTATAATGTTAAAATACTAGGTACTATTAATGAGGTGATTCATGGTTATAAATCATTCCAGAGTGAATAACAAGGGCAAAAGTATGATAAAAATACATAATAGTGTTTTGTAGGGTGCTGGTAAATAGTTACAGAAGGGTAGAAACTATAAGGAGGAGAGAGGCAGGAGATGAAGGATTAAAAACAGACAGGGTTTGGGACAGGAAGAGTTTTGATCAAGCTATATAAAGTAGTTTGCACTTTATTATTAAAGGCCAGAGGTTCTTAACCCTGGGTGTTCATCAAAATCTTATTGGGGGCTTTTGATAAATATACCTATATTTGGGTCCAACCCAAATATACCTTTATAAATGTATTTTTGTGATTAATTTTGAATGTCTTTCTCTCTACTCTTATTAACACTATTGAACATATAGTAGGTCCTCAATAAATGCTAGTTAATTGATCTTAGTACTTAGATTTTGTTAGCTGATACAACAACTTCAGAATTATTTTTAATTATTTCAGTCAGTGATGTGGAGGGAATTATTTTCATTAATAAAAGGTTACATTTTTATAAGGATGTTCTATTAATAGAATTTAGAAATATGAAGATAAGGATGACCTAGAATATCAATGTTATATCCTGATATATTTATTATTGATTTACTAACAAATAGCCAAAGGTGCATTTTTTTGGTGAGCACCAAAACCCATGTTCCTCCCCTACTTGCACTGTGTTAGTATTAATATAAGGCACACTAACTGAAGTTTTTCCATGATCCTGAAACTGACAGTGTATTTATTTCCTTGTTTCAACTTCTAATATAGAATGTGTATATTACCTGTGGAGCGTGTGTGTGTGAGAGAGAGAGAAAATGCTGCATGCAGATTTAAGGTTTTCATTAGTGCTTCAAAGGCAGAAAAGAATAAAACCTATCTAAAAAAAATTTATCTGGGCAAAAAAAAAAAAAAAAAATCAGTTTCACATATAAGGAGCTTGTGAGTCACCACTTGGTTCTAACAACAAGCAGAAACCTGAGACAAAATATCAACTCTTCTTTGGTCCATAAAAGAAGGGAGGACACAGGGCAAAGTGCTTGTCCCCATGGTTGGAGAGAGAGACGGGCAAATACAGGGAGTTACTGCTTCTCAGAGCAGAGCCTCACAAGAAGAACTAGCCACAGGACAGGTCCTGGGTATATCATGTGCAGCCATCAAGATTAAAAAATCAACAAGGTATGCTATGCTATGCTAAGTCACTTCAGTTGTGTCTGACTCTGGGTGACCCCATAGACGGCAGCCCACCAGGCTCCCCCGTCCCTGGGATTCTCCAGGCAAGAACACTGGAGTGGGCTGCCATTTCCTTCTCCAATGCGTGAAAGTGAAAAGTGAAAGTGAAGTCCCTCAGTCGTGTCCGACTCTTCGCAACCCCATGGATTGCAGCCCACCAGGCTCCTCCGTCCATGGGATTTTCCAAGCAAGAGTACTGTAGTGGGATGCCATTGCCTTCTCCTACAACAAGGTATACCAAAAGGCAAAAAGCACAATTTGTAGACACAGAGCCAGCATCAGAACTAGACCTGACAGGGATGTTGGAATTATTAGATTGGGAATTTAAAACGACTATGATTACTATACTAAGGACTCTGTGGGATACAGATGGGCAATGTAAGCAGAGAGATAGAAATCCTGAGAATGAAACAAAGTGAAAAGAAATGCATGTATATGTATGTATGCTTGTATATAAGTGAAATGAATGACAACAGTGATACATAGGAAATGAGAGGAAGTAGGATTATTTTGTTTTATAAGGTACACTACCTAGGTAGAAGTATAATGTTATTTGTAAGTAGGCTGGCATTCATTGTAAATATATATTGCAAACTCAAGGACAATCCCTGAAAAAGTGATAAAAAGAAGTATAAATGATTTGCTAATAAAAGAGAAAATGAAATTAAATTCCACTTAATTAAATGGAATTAAATTTACAGAGGGAAGAAAAAGAATGAAGAGAAAGTTTTAGGGACAAAGATATAGGATGAAAAGTAAAAAACGATGATTATGTTAGATGTTATCTAGTGTTACTAGTAATCACATAGAATGTCAGTGATCTAAATGGACAAAATAAAAGAGATTTGTGGAGTGAACCAAAAAAAGACTCAACTATATGTTCTTTTAAAACAACCCCTTTTTACATATAAAGATTAAAAGTAAACGGATAGAGGAAATTATACCATCCTCAGTTCAGTTCAGTTCATTCACTCAGTCATGTCCGACTTTTTGCGACCCCATGAATCGCAGCACGCCAGGCCTCCCTGTCCATCACCAACTCCTGGAGTTCACTCAGACTCATGTCCATCGAGTTGGTGATGCCACCCAGCCGCCCCCTTCTCCTCCTGCCCTCAATCCCTCCCAACATCAGAGTCTTTTCCAATGAGTCAACTCATCGCATGAGGTGGCTTAAGTACTGGAGTTTCAGCTTCAGCATCATTCCCTCCAAAGAAATCCCAGGGCTGATCTCCTTCAGAATGGACTGGTTGGATCTCCTTGCAGTCCAAGGGACTCTCAAGAGTCTTCTCCAATACCACAGTTCAAAAGCATCAATTCTTTGGCACTCAGCTTTCTTCACAGTCCAACTCTCACATCCATACATGATCACAGGAAAAACCATAGCCTTGACTAGACGGACCTTTTTTGGCAAAGTAATGTCTCTGCTTTTGAATATGCTATCTAGGTTGGTCATAACTTTTCTTCCAAGGAGTAAGCATCTTTTAATCAAAAGCACACATGAATAGCTATAATAATTTCAGATGGAAGAGACTTCACAGCAAGGCAAGTTATTAGAGATAAAGCAGGACATTATAAAATGATAACATAATCAGTTCTTCAAGAAGAATTACAATCATTGACATGTATGTGCCTAACAACATAGCACACACTTTTTAAGGGAAAGACTAATGGAACTCCCAGGGGTAAAACATAGATACACCACCATAGTTGGGGACTTTAACCCCTTTATAAGAAATGTGCATATCTAGCAAGCAAAAAAAAAATAAGTCCATAGTTGAACTTAACAAAATCATCTAACCATCGATCAACTGATATAACATCTAGTATAGACTACTTCTATAAAGCGCAGGCTAAAGCACAGGCGGCTGCAACGGGTGCGCTAAAAGCGCAGCCGAGAGGAGCTACCCCACGTCTGAGGTCAAGGGTAGAAGCCGGGAGGACCCCATGCCCAAAGGCTGGTGGCCAAGAGGAGTTATCCCACTTCCGAGGTCAGGGGCAGCGGCCAGGGTGCCAGAGTGCCACAGTGCAGGAACGGCCGAGATGAGCTACCCCATGTCTGAGGTCGAGAGGAGATACCCAGCATCTGAGGTCAGGGGTGGCAACAAGAGGAGTTACTCCACGTCCGAGATCAGGGGCGGTGGCCGGGAGGAGATACCCCATGCCCTTAAGCCTGAGGCCAGGGGTGGCGGGAGGGAGGAGCTACCCCATGCCGTGGCTGCGCGGGCACAGGAGGGCCTAGAGGAGCTATCCCACATTGAAGGGCAGGAAGGGCGGTGGTGAGGAGATACCCGTCGTCCAAGGTAAGGAGCATTGGCTGCGCTTTGCTGGAGCAGCCTTGAAGAGATACCCCACGCCCATGGTAAGAGAAACCCAAGTAAGAAGGTAGGTGTTGCAAGAGGACATTAGAGGGCAGACACACTGAAACCATACTCACAGAAAACTAGTCAATCTAATCACACTGGGACCACAGCCTTGTCTAACTCAATGAAACTAAGCCATGCCCATGGGGCAACCCAAGATGGGCGGGTCATGGTGAAGAGATCTAACAGAATGTGGTCCACTGGAAAAGGGAATGGCAAACCACTTCAGTATTCTTGCCTTGAGAACCCCATGAACAGTATGAAAAGGCAAAATGATAGGATACTGAAAGAGAAACTCCCCAGGTCAGTAGGTGCCCAATATGCTACTGGAGGTCAATGGAGAAATAACTTCAGAAATAGTGAAGGGATGGAGCCAAAGCAAAAAGAATAGCCAGCTGTGGCTGTGACTGGTGATAGAAGCAAGGTCCGATGCTGTAAAAAGCAATATTGCATAGGAACCTGGAATGTCAGGTCCATGAATCAAGGCAAATTGGAAGTGGTCAAACAAGAGATGGCAAGAGTGAATGTCGACATTCTAGGAATCAGCAAACTGAAATGGACTGGAATGGGTGAATTTAACTCAGATGACCATTATATCTATTACTGCAGGCAGGAATCCCTCAGAAGAAATGGAGTAGCCATCATGGTCAACAAAAGAGTCCAAAATGCAGTACATGGATGCAATCTCAGAAACAACAGAATGATCTCTGTTCATTTCCAAGGCAAACCATTCAATATCACAGTAATCCAAGTCTATGTCCCAACCAGTAACACTGAAGAAGCTGAAGTTGAATGGTTCTATGAAGACCTACAAGACCTTTTAGAACCAACACCCCCAAAAGATGTCCTTTTCATTATAGGGGACTTGAATGCAAAAGTAGGAAGTCAAGAAACACCTGGAGTAACAGGCAAATTTGGCCTTGGAATACGGAATGAAGCAGGGCAAAGACTAATAGAGTTTTGCCAAGAAAATGCACTGGTCATAACAAACACCCTCTTCCAACAACACAAGAGAAGACTCTACACATGGACATCACCACATGGTCAACACTGAAATCAGATTGGTTATATTCTTTGCAGCCAAAGATGGAGAGGCTCTATACAGTCAGGAAATACAAGACCAGGAGCTGACTGTGGCTCAGACCATGAACTCCTTATTGCCAAATTCAGACTTAAATTGAAGAAAGTAGGGAAAACCACTATCCCATTCAGGTGTGACCTAGATCAAATCCCTTATGATTATACAGTGGAAATGAGAAAAAGATTTAAGGGCATAGATCTGATAGAGTGCCTGATGAGCTATGTAAAGAGGTTCGTGACATTGTACAGGAGACAGGGATCAAGACCATCCCCATGGAAAAGAAATGCAAAAAAGCAAAATTGCTGTCTGGGGAGGCCTTACAAATAGCTGTGAAAAGAAGAGAAGCGAAAAGCAAAGGAGAAAAGGAAAGATATAAACATCTGAATGCAGAATTCCAAAGAATAGCAAGAAGAGATAAGAAAGCCTTCTTCAGTGATCAATGCAAAGAAATAGAAGAAATCAACAGAATGGGAAAGACTAGGGGTCTCGTCAAGAAAATCAGAGATACCAAAGGAACATTTCTTGCAAAGATGGGCTCGATAAAGGACAGAAATGGTATGGACCTAACAGAAGCAGAAGATATTAAGAAGAGATGGCAAGAATACACAGAAGAACTGTACAAAAAAGGTCTTCATGACCCAGATAATCACGATGGTGTGATCACTGACGTCCTGACATCCTGGAATGTAAAGTCAAGTGGGCCTTAGAAAGCATCACTACGAACAAAGCTAGTAGAGGTGATGGAATTCCAGTGGAGCTATTCCAAATCCTGAAAGATGATGTTGTGAAAGTGCTGCACTCAATATGCCAGCAAATTTGGAAAACTCAGCAGTGGCCACAGGACTGGAAAAGGTCAGTTTTCATTCCAATCCCAAAGAAAGGCAATGCCAAAGAATGCTCAAAGTACCACACAATTGCACTCATCTGACATGCTAGTAAAGTAATGCTTAAAATTCTGCAAGCCAGGCTTCAGCAATATGTGAACCGTGAACTTCCAGATGTTCAAGCTGGTTTTAGAAAAGGCAGAGGAACCAGAGATCAAATTGCCAACATCTGCTGGATCATGGAAAAAGCAAGAGAGTTCCAGAAAAACGTGTATTTCTGCTTTATTGACTATGACAAAGCCTTTGACTGTGTGGATCACAATAATCTGTGAAAATTCTGAAAGAGATGGGAATACCAGACCACCTGATCTTCCTCTTGAGAAATTTGTATGCAGGTCAGGAAGCAACAGTTAGAACTGGACATAGAACAACAGACTGGTTCCAAATAGGAAAAGGAGTTCGTCAAGGTTCTATATTGTCACCCTGTATATTTAACTTATATGCAGAGTATATCATGAGAAACGCTGGACTGGAAGAGACACGAGCTGGAATCAAGATTGCCGGGAGAAATATCAATCACCTCAGATATGCAGATGACACCACCCTTATGGCAGAAAGTGAAGAGGAACTCAAAAGCCTCTTGATGAAAGTGAAAGTGGAGAGTGAAAAAGTTGGCTTAAAGCTCAACATTCAGAAAACGAAGATCATGGCATCTGGTCACATCACTTCATGGGAAAGAGATGGGGAAACAGTGTCAGACTTTATTTTTCTGGGCTCCAAAATCACTGCAGAGGGTGACTGCAGCCATGAAATTAAAAGACGCTCATTCCTTGGAAGGAAAGTTATGACCAACCTAGATAGCATATTGAAAAGCAGAGACATTACTTTGCCAACAAAGGTTTGTCTAGTCTAGGCTATGGTTTTTCCTGTGGTCATGTATGGATGTGAGAGTTGAACCTTGAAGAAAGCTGAGCACCGAAGAATTGATTCTTTTGAACTGTGGTGTTGGAGAAGACTCTTGAGAGTCCCTTGGACTGCAAGGAGATCCAACCAGTCCATTCTAAAGGAGATCAGCCCTGGGATTTCTTTGGAAGGAATTATGCTAAAGCTGAAACTCCAGTACTTCAGCCACCTTATGCGAAGAGTTGACTCATTGGAAAAGACTCTGATGCTGGGAGGGATTGGGGGCAAGAGGAGAAGGGGATGACAGAGGATGAGATGTGTGGATGGCATCACGGACTCGATGGACATGAGTCTGAGTGAACCTCTGGTGTTGGTGATGGACAGGGAGGCCTGGCGTGCTGCGATTCGTGGGGTCGCAAAGAGTCGGTCACGACTGAGCGACTGATCTGATCTGATCTGATAGACTACTTCATCCAACAACAGCAGAATACATATTCTTCTCAAGTTAACATGGAACATTCACAAAGATATACCTGATTCTTGAGCATAAAAATACCTTAATGAATTTAAAGAGTGAGTCATAGAATAGAAATAAATTCCTGTAATTGGTGTGGAACCATAGAAGACTGTGTATAGCAAAAGCAGTCTTGAGAAAGAAGACAGATCTAGAGTAATCACTCTTCCTGTTTTCAAATTATATTAATATAAGACCTATAAAAAAACTTCTAGGAGAAAAGATGAGGGAAAAAGTCCTTGACATCAGTCTTGGCAATGACTTTTTGGATTTGATACAAAAAGCAAAGGCAACAAAAGCAAACAAATGGAACTGTATAAAACAAAAAAGCTGCATGGCAAGGGAAAGCATCAACCAAATGGAAAGGTAGCCTATGAATGGGAGAAAATATTTTAAATCACATATCTAATAGAGAGTTGATATCCAAAATATAAAACTCAACATAACTCATTAGCAAAAAGCACGACAAACAATCCAGTTAAAAATGGGCAGAGGAAATGAATAGACATTTTCCTGAAGACATCAGATCAGATCAGATCAGTCGCTCAGTCGTGTCCGACTCTTTGCGACCCCATGAATCGCAGCAGGCCAGGCCTCCCTGTCCATCACCAACCCCCGGAGTTCACTCAGACTCACGTCCGTCGAGTCAGTGATGCCATCCAGCCATCTCATCCTCTGTCGTCCCCTTCTCCTCCTGCCCCCAATCCCTCCCAGCATCAGAGTCTTTTCCAATGAGTCAACTCTTCACAAAGTACTGGAGTTTCAGCTTTAGCATCATTCCTTCCAAAGAAATCCCAGGGCTGATCTCCTTTAGAATGGACTTGTTGGATCTCCTTGCAGTCCAAGGGACTCTCAAGAGTCTTCTCCAACACCGCAGTTCAAAAGCATCAATTGTTCGGCGCTCAGCCTTTTTCACAGTCCAACTCTCACATCCATACATGACCACAGGAAAAACCATAGCCTAGACTAGACGGACCTTTGTTGGCAAAGTAATGTCTCTGCTTTTGAATATGCTATCTAGGTTGGTCATAACTTTCCTTCCAAGGAGTAAGCGTCTTTTAATTTCATGGCTGCAGTCACCATCTGTAGTGATTTTGGAGCCCAGAAAAATAAAGTCTGCCACTGTTTCCACTGTTTCCCCATACATAAGACCAATAAGCATATAAAAATGTACTTGACATCATTAATTATTAGGGTAATGTAAATCAAAACCACAGTGAGCTATCATATGACACTTGTTAGAATTGTCATCAAAAAGACAAGAGATTACAAATGTTGACAAAGATGGGGAAAAGATGGGGATAAAAGGGGACTCTTGTATGTTGGTGTAGCCACAATCACTGGAAAATAGGAGATTTCTCAAAAAACTAAAAATAGAACTACCATATGATCCAGCAATCCCACTTCTTTCCTTTCAACCCAAAGGGAATGAAAATAGAAATGTTAATGAGATCTGCACTCCCTTGTTCATTTCAGCATTATTTATAGTAACCAAGATGTGGAAGCAACTTGTAGGTGTCCATTCAGTTCAGTTCAGTTCAGTCACTCAGTCATGTCTGACTCTTTGCCTCCCCATGAATCATAGCACACCAGGCCTCCCTGTCCATCACCAACTCCTGGAGTTCACTCAGACTCACGTCCATTGAGTCAGTGATGCCATCCAGCCATCTCATCCTCTGTCGTCCCCTTCTCCTCCTGTCCCCAGTCCCTCCCAGCATCAGGGTCTTTTCCAATGCATCAATTTTTGCATGAGGTGGCCAAAGTACTGGAGTTTGAGCTTTAGCATCATTCCTTCCAAAGAAATCCCAGGGCTGATCTCCTTCAGAATGGACTGGTTGGGTCCTTGCAGTCCAAGGGACTCTCAAGAGTCTTCTCCAACACCACAGTTCAAAAGCATCAGTTCTTCGGTGCTCAGCCTTCACAGTCCAACTCTCACATCCGTACATGACCACTGGAAAAACCATAGCCTTGACGGACCTTTGTTGGCAAAGTAACGTTTCTGCCTTCGAATATGCTATCTAGGTTGGTCATAACTTTTCTTACAAGGAGTAAGCGTCTGTTAATTTCATGGCTGCAGTCACCATCTGCAGTGATTTTGGAGCCCTAAAAAATAAAGTCTGACAGTGTTTCCACTGTTTCCCCATCTATTTCCCATGAAGTGATGGGACCAGATGCCATGATCTTCGTGTTCGGAATGTTGAGGTTTAAGCCAACTTTTTCACTCTCCACTTTGACTTTCATCAAGAGGCTTTTGAGTTCCTCTTCACTTTCTGCCATATGGATGGTGTCATCTGCATATCTGAGGTGATTGATATTTCTCCTGGCAATCTTGATTCCAGCTTGTGCTTCTTCCAGTCCAGCGTTTCTCATGATGTATCTGCATATCAGTTAAATAAGCAGGGTGACAATATAGAACCTTGACGTACTCCTTTTCCTATTTGGAACCAGTCTGTTGTTCCATGTCCAGTTCTAACTCTTGCTTCCTAACATTACTGTTAATAAATAAGTGATGTGGTATATATCGGAGAAGGCAATGGCACCCCACTCCAGTACTCTTGCCTGGAAAATCCCATGGACGGAAGGGCCTGGTGGGCTGCAGTCCATGGGGTCGCTAGGAGTTGAACACAACTGAGTTACTTCACTTTATTTTTTCACTTTCATGCAGTGGAGAGGGAAATGGCAACCCACTCCAGTGTTCTTGCCTGGAGAATCCCAGGGACGGCGGAGCCTGGTGGGCTGCTGTCTATGGGGTCGCACAGAGTCAGACACAGCTGGAGCGACTTAGCAGCAATAGTGTGTATACATAATGGAATATTATTCAGCCATGAGAAATAAAGAACTACCATTTGTGGCAATATGGATGAATCTTGAGACCATTATGTTTTGTGAAATAAGCCAGACAGAGAAAGACAAAAACGGCAAAATATCACTTACATAGGGAATCTAAATAAAAGTCAAACTCCGAGTGAAGAACAATGGTTGCTATAAAGAAGAAGATGAGGGAATTAAGGAGAGATTGGTAAAAGAATACAAGATGTTAGCTATAATATGAAATTAGGTCTGAGGATCTAATGTATAACATGGTGACTGTAGTAGCTAACAGTGAATTGTGTGATTGAATTTTGCTAAGAGTGTAGAACTTAGATATCTTCACTCAAAAAAAAAAAAAAAAAGATTTGAGAGTTTATACATATATTGAATTACCATGATGTGCATTTTAAATATTTTACAGTTATGTTCACTGTGCTCCAATAAACTGAGGGAAAAAAAAAAGCAACAATAAAGGAAAGACATACTGAAGGCAGAGTTATTGACTGTGGCACAAATTTTGTATTGAACTTACACAGACCTAATGACAAACTAATTTCATTCAAGTTTTGTAGTTTCATATCTTCTATCTCTGTATCCCAAAGTATATGCTATATTTATATGTTATTTCTGAGATTGTGTTTTATTTTCTATAATATAAATGTGGGGAAAAGTTTATATTTTTATTGTAAAACTTTTTTCTTTTTGAGTGAAAGTTTTTATTTGCATTTTCAGTTTTAATATTAAAATGTAATGATGTTTTAACCTATTTACTTTCAAGTGATGTGTTTAAAAATTGGACTTTTTGATACTTTAATTTAGAGGATGGCAATAACTGATGTTTTGATTTATTAATGTCATTCTGTGCTCTCGGCCTGGCATGCTGCTATTCCTGGGGTTACAAAGAGTCAGACACAACTGAGTGACTGACCTGAACTGTGCTTTCTTTTTATAATTAATATTTGGATTGATTTGTTTGGTCAGTTGGATGTATAACTTAGGGAATCAGAGTAGATTGAAAGCCAGATATTACTAGCAAAACTATAATTTTGATTTGAGTGAGATAAGACCAAAAAATGTTAAATGACTTGTCCACAGTACAGTCACTTAGTAATTTTTGGCAAAAGGAATACTGGGACCTCTAAACCACTCTGAAACTTCTGTGCAAAACATAAAATGGAGATTTCTAAGAAGTGTGATTTTTTGTAGCAAGTGGCATAAGCTTCAGTTCTAAATATTGGCAATGAAAATTTTGTAAAAATATTGCCAAGATTTTAACACATTAAGAGAAAATAAGTGCTGATGGTGATCATTTCTCACAGTGTGCATAAAATCTCTTATGTTCTATATGATGGAACTAAATTCTATATGAAGAAACCCAAATAAAATCTGGTAACTATATATTTTGACAGTTTGTACTATGTAAGCTATGGAACACTTGAAAATAGCTTTAATCTCTGACTTTTTCCATAAACTGCATAGACATATATTTCGTCTCTCATTCTTTCAAAATCCAAAAGTGGCTTTCTTCAGTCATGGTTCTGTGTACATGAAGAACTATTAGGCAAAACCATTCAGGTAATTAATATTTAACACAAATTTTGCTAATTTATTGAAATCATGAGAAAACATAGGAAGAAGCTTAAGAAAGTAAGCTGATTTACATTAGTCTTTTTGTGGCCTTTTTGTAACAAGTATTCTCTTTGAGCCATAGTTTTCTTCTGGTGAAGTGCTGATAATCCTTGATAATTCTGTTTTGCAGGATTGTTACTATAGAATGTTGTTTGTCAAAATGTTTTTAAAGTTGTGAAGGGCTCCACAATTGCATTATTTCATCACTGTTCCTCAGCATTTCTGAAACACCTTTAAGCATTGTTGATCATTGTTGATCATTTAGTCATTCATTCTAGATCTATTGAACACAGATTAATTGAATTCCACAAACTGTGATTCATGTTAGCATTAAAAAGCTGAACTATTCTGCCTCCCTCTCAAGTCAAGGAGAAAAAACAACAAAAGAGGGAAGTAAGAGACAAGAAGGGCAGGTTAAGTTAGTTGTGTCCAGGTATTACTGTGGTTGTGTCTGTGCACAAGTAAGCCTAGCTGAGGCATAGTATGTTGTACATTGGTCTCTCCTGACAAGATGAATGATCAAGTCTGGATTTCTTCACTTAGCATAATACCCTTCAAATTTATCCATCAGCTGACATTTAGGCCAATTCTATATCTTGGCTATTGTGAATAATACTGCAGTGAACAAAAGGGAGGGTGCAGTATATCTTAGAAATAATGATTTTGTTTCCTTGGGTTATGTATCTAGAAGTGGAATAGCTGTATAGTATGGTAGTTCTTTTATAATTTTTTTTAGGAACTTCCAAACTGTTTTCTGTAGTAGCTATACCAATTTACATTCCTATCAATGGTATACAAATGTTCCATTTCTACAAATCCTTGCCTACACTTAATATCTTTTGACTTCTTGGTGATAGTCATCCTAACAGTTTTAAGGTGATATTTCATTGTGATTTTGATTCCTATTTCCTGATGATTGGTGATATTGAGCATCATTTATTATGCCTGATGGCCATTTGTGTGTTTTCTTTGGAAAAATGTCTTTTCAGATCTTTTGCCTGTTTTTTAATTATATAATTTGATTTTTTTGATTTTTGAGTTGTAAGAATTTCCTTATATACTTTGGATATTAACCCCTATTGGATATATATATGATTTGCAAATATTTTCTCCTATTCTGTAGTCTGCTGCCTTTTCATTTTGTTGGTTTCCTTTGCTTTCTAAAACGTTTTAGTTTGATATCATCTCACTTGTTTATGTTTAGTTTCTTGCTTGTGCTTTAGGTATCATATCCAAAAAAATCATTGTTAAGACCAATGCCAAGGAGTTCTCCCCTATGTTTTCTTCTGGTAGTTTCACCATTTCTGGTCTTACATTTAAGTCTTTAATCTTTGAGTTTATATTTATATATGGTTTAAGATAGGGGCCTGATTTTATTCTTTTGCATGTGGCTATCCAGTATTTTCAAGACTGTTTGAACAACTAAGCTTTCTTATTGCGTATTCATAGCACCTTTGTGGAAAATGAGTTGACTATATGTGCTTAGGTTTATATACAGGTTGCCTATTCTGTCCCATTTATCTCTATGTTTGTTTTTATGTGTAGAGTGTTGAATGACATTTTTTATGATGAGTGAGTCAATATTAAAGGGCTTTTCCAAATGATTGAAGAGGCCATTCCAGATACAAAGAGAGCTAAAGATTTTGGCATTTCTATGAAAGAACAAAAACAAGTAATTTTGTGGTAGTCTTTTGGGGAACAAACAGAAGGGATTGGAGATAGAGGGAAAATTGAAAAGTTAGATGATCCTGAACTATTTTTCAGGTTAGCGTGTTTCAGTAATACTTTACTTTTTTACCTTTTACACTATGGCATAATGTCTTTAATAATAATAGCTCATTTAATTGTTTTTAATGTAATCTGGCAACTTTAGATAAAGGCATTTTGCTTTATTATTAAAAGTAAAATAAAATTGATTTAAAATTAAATCAAAATATAAAGCAGGATTTTATCTTTTTATTGGATTATTAATATACATCTTAACATTATTTGTGGGATAATTATGAATTTTCTGTAATTCAAATGTGTATTTGATATACCAATTATAAATGCATCTATTTGCTATGTCATAAAAATCTCTTTAATTTTGATATTTGAAATTTATCAAATTTGCATTCAAGTGCTCAATGGCTCATATTAACAATGTTCTTGTTTGAGAGCAACTTGATATAATAGATAAGAGGTCACTGCAGTTTGAAGTACTTATCTGCAAAAACACATTTTGTGTGCTGAAAGCCTACCCCAAATAAATCATTAATTACATAAAATCTTTACCATATTTCATCTTTTTAATGTAACTCTATGTCAATATTTTCATTGTTTCTACTTTAATTGGTGGTCATTTATAGGTATATATTTAGTACTTAGTGACTGTACTTTAGTTACTTAGTACTTTAGTACTTTAGTTACTTAGTACTTAACATAGCTAGTGGAGCCTGACTGAGAGAAAGGCTGACTACTTGCTTTATCTCCATAACCTACTGGTAGTTCACATCCTATGACTTCTATTTTAAAGGGAAAATTTTTGAATATTTCATCTGTTGACTTAAACTGTAAAGCCAAAATTAAAAGTTTTCATGTGTACATAAAATACTTCTAAGAATTTTAGAAGACACTTGAAACCATAACTGATTAGAAATCACTAATAGATTTTAAGAAATAAAAATTGCATAATGCAATTAATATTTTAAAATGGTCTCTGAAAGTGACAAACCATTATTGAGAATAAAGTTAGTGGTGTCAGTTAAAAAATATTTGCAATAGACCATGAAAGAGAAAGCAGTCATTTCTAAGAATCTGGTAAGCTTTAGATTTGGTATCATGGTCCTAATTGTTCAGTACATTGTTAATGTTATAGGTACTTACTAGGCATTTGTTTTCATGGTAGTGAAACTATTGGCAAGTATTAAAGGAAAGGAGGATTAAATAATCCAATTTGTTTTGTTTTGTTTTAATTAAATTTATTTATTTTAATTAGAGGCTAATTACTTCACAATATTGTATTGGATTTGCCATACATCAACATGAATCCTCCACGGGTGTTTTGATCCCAAAATGAACAAGAGTTAATAATGGGAGACCAGCTAGGACACTGTTGCCATTATTGAAAGGACAATTATGATGATTTGGACCAGTGCAGTGCCATGTATCTTGAAATAGTGGGTTGGACTTGAGAAGATCTTACACCAGCCATTGAGTCCTCCAGTTCAGAAGTAATGTGTGACTTAGCTCATAACTCATTGGCAAGTTAGTCTTGTCTGGTACCAACCACAAGGTGACAGGAAGTGCAATCATAACCTGTGCCTTGAAGTTGGATCTCTCTATATATTGATATTTTGTGAGCACCGATAATGCCTTTCTTAGTTTGCCTGTCTGGTAACCAAATACCCAAATTAGTCTGCCTTTTGTTGGCAAAATACTCTCACTTTGTGGTGAAGAAATCTATTATTCTCTAGTCTTGATCTTTTTAGAGTTATCCCTTTCCTTTTGAACTGTATAAGTAAGGGAGACACCATAAAGTTGCTGTTATTTTCACCTTTATTAACAGGAGTGCCAGTGGTCCAAACTGTTCTTCCAGGAAGTTTAAAATGCCTTAGTTATTCTGGTGGAGAAGGAAATGGCAACCCACTCCAGTATTCTTGCCTGGAGGATCCCAGGGATGGAGGAGACTGGTGGACTGCTGTCTGTGGGGTTGCACAAAGTTGAACACGACTGAAGCGACTTAGCAGCAGCAGCAGTTATTCTGGACATTGGACCCATTGTTGTATCAGTGATATGTTTCACAGATCTGACCAGATGAGGAGAGAATTATTGATAGGGGAAGGAGCAGGGACATGAACTGCCTGTTGGCTGATGGGTGCTAATGTATGGGCTGGCCCTGTGATTTGTCTCCTAAGTCAGACTTGACCCTTTCTTGTGAGTACAGAAGAGATGCTGGAAAGAGCAGGGAAAACAACCAATTCAAAGCAAAGGAATTATTGACCCCTGGTTACTGCCTTGGGATGGGGTAGAAATCTGAATTTATTAAAGCTAAATAATTAGTGTGTCTATTTAGAGGAGAAAGAAGGAGATATATTTCCCTTGGCCTCACTGTGGCAATTAAGTCAGTCAATAGGATTGCATTTTAAAAATCAATTTTTGCTTCAAAGCTTCATGAAAACATATCAGAGCTATAAAAATAAAAACAAATTGTTATAATTAATGCTGTTTGTACAATATTTCGGTTTTTCTATTTTCTAAGCACGTTGGTGAGAATGCATTTCCTAGCCACCTTTGGACTGGATGAGGCCATCTGGATAGTTCTGTTTAAAGATAGAACAGAAGTGATGTGTATGTTACATAAGTGCCAGTGTAATACTCTCTAGAGGCTCATTTTCTCTCTTCTGAGGCAATATGCAGTGGTGATATTGGTGGCTTCTCATTCAGACTTTGTTTCTAAGTAACCACCATGAGCAGAGTCTCCTTCCAAGACCACAGTGGAGGCCACTGTACTTCTGGAGTTTTCTTTCTACAACATGCCTAGCCTATTTTGATATACCTAACCAAAGTGTGTACTGGTAGGCTTTTGATATTTCTAATTTTCAGGTAAAAGTTATTTGGACAGTGTATTAATTTGCATTTCTTTATAGGAAACTTTAGTATTAGATACTGGCAGCAATGTTGTAGAATCCTGGATCTGCTGCTTTTGCCACCACCATTGAAATTAATTCTGTCCATTCTTGTTACCATTACTCACTCCAGGTTAAACCTCCTGGGATGGCACATTCCAGTGAATAATCTTAGGTTGTGGCACCTGTAATATAGCTGCCAAGAAGACAAATATCTGCCCTTCTTTAGAGTCTCTGGTCGGAGGCAACCTTCTATCCAGCCTGAGTTTTCTCCTTAAAATGAAAATACAGTTGAGGAAAGGCGACTATTCCAGATCCGAGGTCATAGGTAGGAAAAGATCATCTCTGAATGTCCTCTAGCATGAGAGAACAAGAAGTACCATCAATCTCATACTGGAAAATGGGCAACTTCATCTCAGGCATCAGCATGAATTCGTAAGGTTTATACCAGCAGGAAGTAAGTTTTTGTCTACTAAACCAAGAATAGGTATTTGGCTGCCCATTTCCTGATCTTTTATGTACTGTAATTGGTGTGGGAGGAGAAGGATCAGAGAGAAGAAATGAAAGGTGATGTAGCTGCTTTCTGGATTATGTCTGAGAGGCTAGGATTCCTGCAAAGTATGCTCTACTCCCTAACCTCTAATTGTTTATTTAGCACTTATAACAGGATTAGAGTATTATCATATTCCTTTAAAACATATGATCAACTTCAACTTTATGCTATCAGTAATTAATCATTACATATGGTGATGGGTATTAACAACTTTAAGGACATACTGCACCTTGACTGATTTTACTTTCTCTCTTAAAAAAATCTCTTTCAGAGAATTCCCCAGAAAATAAAACCAGCAGGATCACGTCATCTAGATTGAAATAGCTCATACATCTTTATGTATTTAATATATTTGGTTGAGAGTGGCATGATTTTCATGGGATGTTTACTCTAGATGTGTATTCTAAAATATTTATGTCATGTTTTTTCACAGCTATGATTTTATACTCAGTGTCTTTAAAATTTGGTGCAATCAGAAAATTTCAAGTGATCTGTTCTCCATTTGGACCACAATTAAAGATAAAAATTCTTTCATCATATCAGAATTCATGACTTCCACTAAGCATCTCGGTCTATGTGTAGGATTCCCTTTGTGCTAGTCAGTATATATCCCGTCATTTTCAACTTGTCATCATAGAGCTGCCAGCACTCATGATTGTCAACTGATCTCATATTTTCATTAGTGAAAATATAGTGTGGAGAAGTTAGACAGAATGTTCTTGGGCAAACTGTTGTTATTATTTTACCTATAAGCCTTCAGTTCAGTTCAGTCACTCAGTCGTGTCCGACTCTTTGCCTCCCCATGAATCGCAGCACGCCAGGCCTCCCTGTCCATCACCAACTCCTGGAGTTCACTCAGACTCACGTTCATCGAGTCAGTGATGCCATCCAGCCATCTCATCCTCTGCCGTCCCCTTCTCCTCCTGTCCCCAAACCCTCCCAGCATCAGAGTCTTTTCCAGTGAGTCAACTCTTCACATGAGGTGGCCAAAGTACTGGAGTTTCAGCTTCAACATCATTCCCTCCAAAGAAATCCCAGGGCTGATCTCCTTCAGAATGGACTGGTTGGATCTCCGTGCAGTCCAAGGGACTCTCAATTTGTATGGAAATACCAAAAAACCTCGAATAGCCAAAGCTATCTTGAGAAAGAAGAATGGAACTGGAGGAATCAACCTACCTGACTTCAGGTTCTATTACAAAGCCACAATTATCAAGACAGTATGGTACTGGCACAAAGACAGAAATATTGATCAATGGAACAAAATAGAAAGCCCAGAGATAAATCCACCCACATATGGACACCTTGTCTTTGACAAAGGAGGCAAGAATATACAATGGATTAAAGACAATCTCTTTAACAAGTGGTGCTGGGAAAACTGGTCAACCACTTGTAAAAGAATGAAACTAGAACACTTTTTAACACCATACACAAAATAAACTCAAAATGGATTAAAGATCTCAACGTAAGACCAGAAACTATAAAACTCCTAGAGGAGAACATAGGCAAAACACTCTCCAACGTACATCACAGCAGGATCCTCTCTGACCCACCTCCCAGAATATTGGAAATAAAAGCAAAAATAAACAAATGGGACCTAATTAAACTTAAAAGCTTCTGCACAACAAAGGAAACTATTAGCAAGGTGAAAAGGCAGCCTTCAGAATGGGAGAAAATAATAGCAAAAGAAGCAACGGACAAACAACTAACCTCAAAAATATACAAGCAACTCCTACAGCTCAACTCCAGAAAAATAAATAACCCAATCAAAAAATGGGCCAAAGAACTAAATAGACATTTCTCCAAAGAAGACATACAGATGGCTAACAAACACATGAAAAGATGCTCAACATCACTCATTATCAGAGAAATGCCAATCAAAACCACTATGAGGTACCATTTCACGCCAGTCAGAATGGCTGCGATCCAAAAGTCTACAAGCAATAAATGCTGGAGAGGGTGTGGAGAAAAGGGAACCCTCTTACACTGTTGGTGGGAATGCAAACTAGTACAGCCACTATGGAGAACAGTGTGGAGATTCCTTAAAAAACTGGAAATAGAACTGCCTTATGATCCAGCAATCCCACTGCTGGGCATACACTCCAAGGAAACCAGAAGGGAAACAGACACGTGTACCCCAATGTTCATCGCAGCACTGTTTATAATAGCCAGGACATGGAAGCAACCTAGATGTCCATCAGCAGATGAATCGATAAGAAAGCAGTGGTACATATACACAATGGAGTATTACTCAGCCATTAAAAAGAATACATTTGAATCAGTTCTAATGAGGTGGATGAAACTGGAGCCTCTTATACAGAGTGAAGTAAGCCAGAAAGAAAAACACCAATACAGTATACTAACGCATATATATGGAATTTAGAAAGATGGTAACAATAACCCTGTGTACGAGACAGCAAAAGAGACACTGATGTATAGATCAGTCTTATAGACTCTGTGGGAGAGGGAGAGGGTGGGGAGATTTGGGAGAATGGCATTGAAACATGTATAATATGTATGAAATGAGTCGCCAGTCCAGGTTCAATGCACGATGCTGGATGCTTGGGGCTGGTGCACTGGGACGACCCAGAGGGAGGGTATGGGGAGGGAGGAGGGAGGAGGGTTCAGGATGGGGATCACAGGTATACTTGTGGTGGATTCATTTCAATATTTGGCAAAACTAATACAATATTGTAAAGTTTAAAAATAAAATAAAATTAAAAAAAAAAAAAAGAGTCTTCTCCAGCACCACAGTTCAAAAGCATCAATTCTTCGGCGCTCAGCTTTCGTCACTGTTCAACTCTCACATCCCTACATGACCACTGGAAAAACCATAGCCTTGACTAGACGGACCTTTGTTGGCAAAGTAATGTCTCTGCTTTTCAATATGCTATCTAGGTTGGTCATAATTTTCCTTCCAAGGAGTAAGCGTCTTTTAATTTCATGGCTGCAGTCACCATCTGCAGTGATTTTGGAGCCCGCAAAAATAAAGTCTGATACTGTTTCCACTGTTTCCCCATCTCTTTCCCATGAAGTGATGTGACCGGATGCCATGATCTTCGTTTTCTGAATGTTGAGCTTTAAGCCAACTTTTTCACTCTCCTCTTTTACTTTCATCAAGAGGCTTTTAGTTCCTCTTCACTTTCTGCCATAAGGGTGGTGTCATCTACATATCTGAGGTGATTGATATTTCTCCCGGCAATCTTGATTCCAGCTTGTGCTTCTTCCAGTCCAGCGTTTCTCATGATGTACTCTGCATATAAATTAAATAAGCAGGGTGACAATATACAGCCTTGACATACTCCTTTTCCTATTTGGAACCAGTCTGTTGTTCCATGTCCAGTTCTAACTGTTTGCTTCCTAACCTGCATATAGGTTTCTCAAGAGGCAGGTCAGGTGCTCTGGTATTCCCATCTCTTTCAGAAAAGCCTTAGAGGTTTCTAATTTTAATCTTGTAATAATATGGACTCAGAGCTTAATTTTCATATAGAAATGAACATTAATGAAATCTTTTGGAATTTTATTTAGAAAGCATGTGAAGATGTGAATATCTAAATAATATATGTTGGTTGAAACTCATGTTAATTAAAATAATAATTGTAAATCATAGATTAGGAATATTTGTAGAACTCTTTCTTTAGCAAAGTCAGGTTTAGTTTAGTTAATTATGATGAGAAAGATGTTTGTCAGGTGGCTATCAATGAGGTGGCAGTGAACAGGTAGAAAGGGTAGTAATGAAGTTGGGTGTTTGCCTGCAGAAATTATTAACTCCTTTTTCTAGCAATGGGAATTTGAGTGTGAGTGTCCAGAGTAAACGGATTGTGTTAGAGTGAGGAAGAAAGGTTGCTTATTGGTTGGATTGACAGCCAGCCAAATATAGGCTGTTTTGAGGGCATGTGAATTATCTCTTTGAATATATCCTGGAGCATCCTTTGTTTCTGTGACACCTTGATAAAAGTGTTTATTTTAACAATAACAGTACTTAAAATGATAAGAAATTTTCTTTCTTTTATTTTCTGCTCCTCTAATTTGTATGTTTCCATATTTTTTAAAGAAGAAAATGGTATTTCTCAATAGATGTACTTTATTTAAATATATTTATATAAAATACACAAAGTATTTTGGGACAGTATCATTCTTTCCTACTAAATTCTTCTTTGCTTGAATCTGGACCCATTTGAATCCCATATGTTGACATGCTTCCCTTGCAGGCTGGAGGGTAAGAATAACCTTGACTTAATTGAGAATTATCATCATTTTTTAACAATGCACAAAGATTATGGTGTTAGGTTAATCTTCTATATTTATTCTAATCTCTAGTGCTTAAGCCCTTATTTGTATCTGTAAACTTGATTGACAACCAGTGCTTTTGGTCTATCCTGAATACCAGTGGTTAAGCTTACCCAAAGTGACTCTGTGACCAGATACCAAAATGAATGTCATACATAAGTCCTTTAGCCTTCTCAGTTATTCATTCGTAAATTGAGACTAGACTCTGGATATATGCTACTCTTTAATTATGCTCTGGAATTCAATGTGTTTACTTCCCAAAGATTTGGTCTTTGCTGGTTTATCAAATATGATGAACAATTTATGGGAGCATACAAATTGAGTTTATGTAGGTATAATAAAAATGTGTCCAAAGAAGCTTGAGATATTTGGAAAAATAATTTTTACTTAAAGGATTAAATTTTTTTAAAGTACTCGTTGAGTGATCATAAAGTAACTTTATTTGTGAACTGAATATCTGAATTATTTCTTTACTAAAAATTATTTTGTTATTATGGGTTTATTTACTTTTTAAGGTTAAATTTATGTAATATCTGAGATGTGATTAGCCAGTTCAGAGTTGTGGCACAATTCTTACCAGAGAACGGTAAATTTGTGATGAAATTTGTCAAATATTACCATGAGGAATAGATGAAAAATTTCTGTAAGCAACTGAGGGATAAGTCTGATGATAATTTTACTGAGAGACAAATATCAAATATACTTTGGAGAGAAGAGGTATGGAGTATGAGAAACATGAAGATAGGCAATAACAAAGGAGAACATCAGCTGAAATAAAAAGTCAACCAAGGTGATTCTAGCAGGCATAATTATATTCTAAGCGATGCTGATCTCCAATTCAGCCAGTCTATGTGATACCAAATAATTAAATGAGATATAAATCATAGGATAATTAAGACATCTTTAAACATATGCAGGTAAAATGAATAAAATATACTGTAAATTCATTGAAGTTGCTTTTATTTGTTAGATTCTTGACTCTTTCCCCAGAACTTACACAGAAAATAGCACAAAGAACAAATTTTTAAAATTTCTTTTTTAAATTGAAGTACAGTGAATCTAAAATATTTCATTAGTTTTAGGTGTGTAACATAGTTATTTGATATTTTTATAGGTTATACTCCATTTTAATTTATTATAAAATATTGACTATATTTCCTGTGCTGAATAGTATATCCTTGTATCTTATTTATTTTATACCTAATAGTTTGTACCTCTTAATCCTCTTCCTTTGCCTTGCCCCTCCCCCCTTTCCTACTGGAACTCACTAGTTTGTGCTTTATCTGTAAGTCTGTTTCTGTTTTGTTATAATCATTTGTTTTAAATTTTTGGATGAACTTGGGTATTATGCTTAGTGAAGTAAGTCAAAGACTGTTTTCATTTATATATGGAATCTAAAAATTTAATGAATCAATATGACAAATATTTTTGAATTAATGAGTGGAATTTTTAAAATGAGGAAGGACAGGCTTTTAAAAAGTGGATTTTATGACCAAAGAAAGAAATTAATTTCCAGATCTTAATGGGTTTCTCTGCTTTAGACAGTATAATTAAATGGTAGCATGTAAAACATGTAAGTGATAATTCTCCAAATAAAATTAACTTGTAAGGATTCAAGATGGGGTCTTAAAGGAAGCATTAATTTGTTAAGCAGTTTTGTTAGGGTTAGTCTCAACTGTGCCCAATTAACTTTCATTCAGCAATGTAGCTCATCTAACTGGAAATGAAAATAAACTCCTCATCAGTAACATGGATGATGCCTTTCTGCTGATGTCAATCCAGATAGATGTCTTGGTGATTGCTCTCAATAAATTACTAAAGGTATTTTTGTTTTATTTCCCTGTTTGTTTTGCCTGCCCTAACTTCCTGACTGCCATCACTGGGCTGTAATAGCGAATTTCTAATCTTTACCCACAATGAAAATAAATTTATTATCTCATCACTTTATCAGCTTTTACTTGATTTGAGTTACTAGGAATGGGGAACCCAACACATTTCTGTAAACCCTTACTAAGTCATAGATTAAAAAATTTGTTACTATAAAGGGCCAGGTTCAACTGGACATACTGAAATCCTTAGTGTCTATTCTGTTTCCCTGATACAGAACTTCGTAGTTTCAGTTCTAGGATATATTGTGAATTCCAGGAATGGTTAAGCGAAACTTGGTATAAGCAGTGATGATTAATTAAGTGTCTATTTGAAATATGACTGATAAATCCACAAGATTTCCTAATATTTGAGATTAAAATTATAGAGTTAGAAAGTTACTGCTCAGTGGATGCTTGTAGATAAAATCACAAACTTACATCTGTTTAACAGTAGTTTTCAAACTGTGTATTATGTTCTAGTAGGTTATTAAATAAAATACATTTTAAAATAAAGGGAATAGAAAATATAAAATTATGTCAGAGGCAAGTGTTGTTTTATGAACTTTACTTCATTTGTATATTTACTCATTCCTAATATAAAGTATATATTGAATGTGGGTAGTCAATAAGGTTGAAAGTCACTGACTCATAACAGTGATTCTCAAAATGTAGGGCACAGAATTCTGCAAGATGATTATTTAAAAATAAATTTAAAAGAAAGGGAAAAGGAAGGAAAGATAATGATTACCTATGTCTGCCCTAGAAGAATCTTCCTAGTTGATTTGAGATGAGGCCCAGGAATATGTTTTATTAACAAACATCTCAGTTGACTCTAATGTAGGTAGTCTTTATGTCACATTTTGAAATCAGTGCTCTTGCAAAAAAAAAAAAAAGGAAAGAGATGAAGAGCCTAGAACTTTCTTCTGTGGATGTAAAAGAAAATATTCTCTATCCTGATTTTTATATTTGGGAAAAATGAAACAGTATTAAATCATTGAATAATTTTATGTACTTGATGTGTAGAAGTGTGCTGTTCAGCAACTCCTTTAGTAGCTTGAGAAATTAAATGTAACTAATGCAACTAGCTATCCCAGTTTTTTCAACTAAAAGACAAACTTAAAGTACACTGCTGCTGCTGCTGCTAAGTCTCTTCAGTCGTGTCCGACTCTGTGCGACCCCATGGACTGCAGCCTACCAGGCTTCTCCATCCATGGGATTCTCCAGTCAAGAACACTGGAGTGGGTTGCCATTTCCTTCTCCAATGCATGAAAGTGGAAAGTGAAAGTGAAGTCGCTCAGTCGTGTCCGACTCTTAGCGACCCCATGGACTGCAGCCTACCAGGCTCCTCCATCCATGGGATTTTCTAGGCAACAGTACTGGAGTGGGATGCCATTGCCTTCTCCTAAAGTACACTAATAGAGTTCTATTTTATTGGATATGATATACGAAGCAAGAAAATGTGTTTGTTTCTAAGCTTGTTTTCGTCACCCATTACTCCGTCCCATATCTCTTTCTGGGCTTCCCTGATAGCTCAGTTGGTAAAGAATCCACCTGCAACGCAGGAGACCCCAATTCGATTCCTGTGTTGGGAAGATCCCCTGGAGAAGGGAACGACTACCCACTCCAGTATTCTGGCCTAGGGAATTCCTTGGACTGTATACTCCATGGTTTCACAAAGAGTAGGACACCACTGAGCAACTTTCAATTTCATTTTCATATCTCCTTCTGCAAGACAGTTGTTTCTTACCGTAGCTTCCCAGGTGGCGCTAGTGGTCAAGAATCCACCTTCCAGTGCAGGAGACATCAGAGGCGCGGATTTGATCCCTGGGTCGGAAAGACACCCTGAAGGAGGACGTGACAGTCCACTCCAGTATTATTGCTTGGAGAATCACATGGACAGAGGAGCTTGGTAAACCACAGTCCATAGGGTTGCAAAGAGTTGAGACATGACTGAAGCAACTTAGCACTCACACAACCATAGCTGTAGCTGGAAAAGGGCATAATCTTAATGACCATTTTTGGACCATATCCAGACTGTTCCTAGGGCTTCATGTTTGGTTTTTGGCTTGTGGTTATGGGAGTGTTGGTGCTTCCCTGGTGGCTCAGAGGTTAAAGCGTCTGCCTGCAATGTGGGAGATCTGAGTTCAATCCCTGGGTGGGGAAGATCCCCTGGAGAAGGAAATGGCAACCCACTCCAGTATTCTTGCCTGGAGACTCCCATAGACGGAGGAGCCTGGTGGGCTACAGTCCACGGGGTCGCAAAGAGTTGGACACGACTGAGCGACTTCACTTTCACTTTATGGGAGTGTATATGGGAGAGTGCTGGGTTTTATGTGCCATCTATCTGGTAGCAATAGCTCTTCCTGAATTCTGGTGCAGCTCTCTTAGGATATGCTCTACCTTCAGGCTCCTGTCCATCAGAGTATGCTCACTGCTACATCTCAGAATCCTGATTTACCTCTCATATTTTTCCCAAATCTCAACCAGTAGAATGAGAGTCTATTTATTTTTGCTGCAGTGATTTTATCTTATATAAGTAGTGTTTGATACTGCCTATAAATTTAAAAAGATGTATAGTTCTGATTATGTCCTATTAATGAATAAAAATTACATCTGGTTCTTGATGAATTGTTAACTAAAAATATTATCAGAAACGGATCCTAAATAGTCAGTAATTTCTTACATTTACTGACCCCTCCTACCCTTGCTTCTGAAGGAAGATAATTATAAAATAATTTCAGACATTTATGAAGTGTAGACATAGATTGACACTTCAGCTTTTTCTCTTCTAAAATAATATGATGACAAAAAGAGAGCCCTTAGGAGCCCCCTGAAATCAAGGCACACTCTAATATTTTTTATTACTGTTGTGCAAAATAGAGTAATTCTTCTCTTAAGAAGAAGCCTACTTTTTTGGAACTGATTGAACACGTCATTCTTAAGTATACAAGTATGTGCTGTGCTGTGCTTAGTCACTCAGTCGTGTCTGACTCTTTGTGACCCCATGGACTGTAGTCCACCAGGCTCCTCTGTCCATGAGGATTCTCCAGGCAATAATACTAGAGTGGGTTGCCATGCCCTCCTTCACGGGATCTTTCCAACACAGGGATCGAAATATAGGAGTATGAAGTATAATCCATGAGATGATACATTTGACAGAAGATTCTTAAGATTCTAGGATTATAGTCTTTAAGAAGAAAATTATATAAGGAATTAATTTGCTAAGTAGATTGGAGGTAAATTACAAGAAAAAAATGAAATATTCATTTTTGGATATTTAGAAACTGTATAATATTAAAGGAAGCCAAAATACAATTTTGTCCCAAAGATGTATACAGTGAAGTCATTGTAAATCACTCACAATTTGACTTAGGCAAGTAATATAAGGGTAGGTATAGTTAAAATATTCTTGTTCATTCCTTCAGCACACATTATTGATTGCTTATTAACTAGTCACTCTACCCAATGAGTATTAAGAAGATGGGAAATTTTGTTGAGATATTTTTTGTAATGCTCCCAGTTTTCCTGAACATAGCATAAAAAATCATTTAGAGTCTTATTAGCAGTAGAACTGTATTCATAAATTCCACATGAATTTCTCACCTTGCAAGATGGTTTTATGTTTGCATGTATATTGATGAACATTCTTAGGTATATGTAGTATATGTATATTTCATTATATTTGTGTTGCAAGTCAGATTTTCCTATAAGGTTTTAGTTTTTCCCCAGTGAAATTCTACTAATGTATATTAAAAGTTCTATATCAGTAATAATGATCCTAGATTAAGATTTAAATTGTTTTTAATATTTCTACCTTAATAAAAATGTGGCCAAGTCCATTTTTTTCCTAAGCATATGTCAAAATAAAGGTTTGTGAAAACTACTAGTGACCATATTAATTGTTATAAAAATAATATTTTAAAAGCTTTATTTAAACATTTGATATACTTTGCCATGCTATATAATATTTAAGGGGTTTTTAAATAAATGTCAAGAGTTTCTTGAGATGAAATAAATCAGCCATGTTTATATCCATAAAATAAGGTGTATTTAAACCCAGATTTTTGTTTCCTTTGAAACAAACGAATAGCTTTATGGTTATTCTTCCTATAAGAATTTCCAAGATTACTAATCCTGTTTAGACAAATATGAAAATATTGAAATTCAGACATCCTTAAGCAACATAGCTGTAATTTTGCTTTCTGAATACACAACAGACAGTAACTACTTTTCTCAGAACAATTTGAAAAAATGGAATTTTCCTGAGGGAAATATATGCTTATCAAAAATGGGAGCTGTTCTTGAGCAGCCTTCAAAGCTGAAGTAAATAAAATGTGAAGTTTAGCTTCCCAGCAGGCTTAAATTCAGAAATTGTTGGCCAAATGCAAATGTCCATAGCCTTCTTTGATAAGATTTGTTCATTAATATCGTCCAGTTACTCAGGTTAGGTGAGAAGTATTATAAAATTCAAAGATAAATGTTTTAAAAAGTACCAGCTTAAATATTTTATTGTGCAATAGAAATGCGGATGACTGGTTCAGTATTTATTCATTTCACACTGTGCAAGATTAGGCAGCAGATGGAACTCTTATAAAAATTCAATTAAGTTTAAAATCAAATTTTGTGATACTTTATTTCTAAGATTCTAAATACATATTAAGGCAATTATTTTGTTGGTTTTATGTTAGAAAAATATCCATATAAAATAATATAAACTTTTATGTCTTGCTGTTTTTTATAGCTGCTTATTAGAATCCTTTAATCAGAAAAACAAAGTTTCAGGATACCCCTCAATCTCATATTTTAGAAATCTTTTCTCTCTTTCACTCTTTTTGTACTACAAGCTGCTCTATTTTCCTCTCTCGTAAACTTTCCTGTTCTCTTGTCCTTCACAAGATCAGATAGATCTTAGCATAATGTTAGGTACTTGGGCTTTAATGTGAGACCAGCTAGCATTGAATTCAAATGCTTGTACCACTTATTAGCTGTCCTTTCTGGAGTGCATTTGTCTCTTTACCTCTTCAGCACTTTGCTTTCTTAACTCTTTAAGTGAAGGTAATAATAAAACTTTTTAAAAATGTGAAATAAATGACAAATAAGATAATGCATGTAGAACATGCTTAACTAAAGGTTTGACTCATCGGAATCATTCAACAAATGTTAACTAAAATTAGTGAATTACAATATAGAATTTTAAAATGAGACTCATAAATTCAGTTGAAATTTCAAAGCCAAGAACAATACATAGTTACTAATACCTATCTATACTATAGTGAGGTATGGATAAACCATCCCATTTGCAGCTGATATTTAGACATTATTAAAAACCTATCTTTTTGTCATTAGATATGATCAATTTCAACTCCTTTAAGTGATTAAGTTTGGGGAAATTGGAAGGAATGGCATTTTGGAGTGTAAAAGGGATGCTTTAGTGCAGGGGACATTAAACAGACAACTCTGATGTTAATATGTGTTGGCTGTAATGAATCAGTGACTAAGTGGCCTGAGATAGGAGAGCATAGGCAGATACAGGACTGTACTAGGAGGGAACTCTATAAAGTAGTGTGTAGGGGTCAAACACATGCAGTTCCGTATCCTAAACATGGACCATTAAGAAAGGAATTGTCCTGGAAAACTTTAGATAGAGTGCTGCCTCAAATTTTTAAATGGTTTCTTAGTGGGATGACATAATCTAGCAGCTGAGGAGGAAGTTGAAAATAATTAATTGGAAGAGACACTATTTTCTTCATCATTGGAATTTACCATCAGGACAATTTCCTTAAAGTGATCACATAAGGTAATATTATCTTTAAGCATCTTCCAGCCCCAGAGAGCTCAAAAGCCAGATCATGCCTAAACTAGTAATGAAAAACTGTACCCATTTCTATTTAATGCCTCAGCCTGACTCTGTGAGTCAGAAATAATAGCTAGTGAGAAATGGATTATGAAGAGAATCTAAATCTACACATTCCTTCAACAGTGCATGCTTCCAGGCCTTAAGCAAAATCAAATTAATGGAGAAGTGCAAACTTGTATGAATTTTGAGTTTCGGTTATTTTCTTTAACTAATGTTTAAAATGTTTGAAATATGTAACATTATGACTGAGAAGACCTGGCAAATAATGTACCTGCCCAAGATTTCTTTGGAGGATGGCAAAACAAAAATAAACAAGTGGGACCTAATTAAACTTAAAAGCTTTTGCACAGCAAAGGAAACTATAAAAAGGTGAAGAGACAACCTTCAGAATGGGAGAAAATAATAGCAAGTGAAACAACTGACAAAGGATTAATCTCCAAATTATACAAGCAGCTGATGCAGCTCAATACCAGAAAAACAACCCAATCAAAAAGTAGGCAATAGACCTAAACAAACATTTCTCCAAAGAAGACATACGGATGGCTAATGAACACATGAAAAGATGCATAGCCCTGCTCATTATTAGAGAAATTCAAGTCAAAACTGCAGTGAAGTATCACCTTACACTGATCAGAATGGCCATCATCAAAAAATCTACAAGCAGTAAATGCTGGAGAGGGTGTGGAGAAAAGGGAACCCTTTTGCATTGTTGGTGGAAATGTAAATTGATGCAGCTACTATGGTGCACAGAATGGGGAGTCCTTAAAAAACTAGAAATAAAACTAACATATAACCCAGCAATCCCACTACTGGGCATATATCCAGAGGAAACCGTAATTGAAAGAGACACATATAATCTAGTGTTCACTGCAGCACTATTTACAATGGAAGCAACCTAGATTTTCATTGATAGATAAGTGGATAAACAAGTTGTAGTACATATACACAATGGAATATGACATAACCATGAAAAGGAATGCATTTGAGTCAGTTACAATGAGGTAGACAAACCTAAAGCCTTTTATATAGAGTGAAGTAAACAAAATGGCTGTCTGGAGAGGCCTTACAAATAGCTGTGAAAAGAAGAGAAGTGAAAAGCAAAGGGGAAAAGGAAAGATATAAGCATCTGAATGCAGAGTTCCAAAGAATAGCAAGAAGAGATAAGAAGGCCTTCCTCAGCGATCAATGCAAAGAAATAGAGGAAAACAACAGAATGGGAAAGACTAGAGATCTCTTCAAGAAAATTAGAGATATCAAGGGAACATTTCATGCAAAGATGGGCTCGATAAAGGACAGAAATGGTATGGACCAAACAGAAGCAGAAGATATTAAGAAGAGGTGGCAAGAATACACAGAAGAACTGTACAAAAAAGATCTTCATGACCCAGATAATCATGATGGTGTGATCACTGACCTAGAGCCATACATCCTGGAATGCGAAGTCAAGTGGGCCTTAGAAAGCATCACTACGAACAAAGCTAGTGGAGGTGATGGAATTCTAGTTGAGCTATTTCAAATCCTAAAAGATGATGCTGCAAAAGTGCTGCACTCAATATGCCAGCAAATTTGGAAAACTCAGCAGTGGCCACAGGACTGGAAAAGGTCAGTTTTCATTCCAACCCCAAAGAAAGGGAATGCCAAAGAACACTCAAACTACCGCACAATTGCACTAGTGCACACTCGAGTAAAGTAGTGCTCAAAATTCTCCAAACCAGGCTTCAGCAATACGTGAACCATGAACTTCCTGATATTCAAGCTGGTTTTAGAAAAGGCAGAGGAACCAGAGATCAAATTGCCAACATCTGCTGGATCATGGAAAAAGCAAGAGAGTTCCAGAAAAATGTCTATTTCTGCTTTATTGACTATGCCAAAGCCTTTGACTGTGTGGAAAACAATAAACTGTGGAAAATTCTGTAAGAGATTGTACTATCAGACCACCTGACCTGCCTCTTGAGAAGTCTGTATGCAGGTCAGGAAGCAACAGTTAGAAATGGACATGGAACAACAGACTGGTTCCAAATAGGAAAAGGAGTACATCAAGGCTGTATATTGTCACCCTGTTTATTTAACTTCTATGCAGAGTACATCATGAGAAACACTGGGCTGGAAGAAGCACAAGCTGGAATCAAGATTGCCAGGAGAAATATCAATCACCTCATATATGCAGATGACACCACCCTTATGGCAGAAAGTGAAGAGGAACTCAAAAGCCTCTTGATGAAAGTGAAAGTGGAGAGTGAAAAAGTTGGCTTAAAGCTCAACATTCAGAACATGAAGATCATGGCATCTGGTCCCATCACTTCATGGGAAATAGATGGAGAAACAGTGGAAACAGTGTCAGACTTATTTTTTTGGGCTCCAAAATCACTGCAGATGGTGACTGCAGCCATGAAATTAAAAGATGCTTACTCCTTGGAAGGAAAGTTATGACCAACCTAGATAGCATATTCAAAAGCAGAGATGTTACTTTGCCAACAAAGGTCCGTCTAGTCAAGGCTATGGTTTTTCCTGTGGTCATGTATGGATGTGAGAGTTGGACTGTGAAGAAGGCTGAGCGCTGAAGAATTGATTCTTTTGAACTGTGGTGTTGGAGAAGACTCCTGAGAGTCCCTTGGACTGCAAGGAGATCCAACCATTCCATTCTGAAGGAGATCAGCCCTGAGATTTCTTTGGAAGGAATGATGCTAAAGCTGAAACTCCAGTACTTTGGCCACCTCATGCGAAGAGTTGACTCTTTGGAAAAGGCTCTGATGCTGGGAGGGATTGGGGGCAGGAGAAGAAGGGGACGACAGAGGATGAGATGGCTGGATGGCATCACTGACTCGATGAACATGAATCTCAGTGAACTTCGGGAGTTGGTGATGGACAGGGAGGCCTAGCATGCTGCGATTCGTGGGGTCACAAAGAGTCGGACACGACTGAGCCACTGAACTGAACTGAACTGAACTGAAGTCAGAAAGAGAAAAACAAATATCGTATATTATTGCGTATATATGGAATATAAAAAGATGGTACTGATAAACCTATTTGCAGGAGAGCAATGGGTGTTCATTTGAAGAACTGATGCTAAAGCTGAAACTCCAATACTTTGGCCACCTGATGCGAAGAGTTGACTCATTGGAAAAGACTGATGTTGGGAGGGATTGAGGGCAGGAGGAGAAGGGGATGACAGAGGATGAGAGGGCTGGATGGCATCACCAACTCGATGGACATGAGTTTGACTGAACTCCAGGAGTTGGTGATGGACAGGGAGGCCTGATATGCTGTGATTCATGGGGCACAAAGAGTCGGACACGAGTGAGTGATTGAACTGAACTGAACTGAACTGAATAGAGATGCAGACACAGAGAACAGACTTGTGGGCACAGTGAGGGAAGGAGAGGGAGGGACAAATTCAAGAGTAATATTGAAACATGTACATTAACACATGTAAAATAGATAACCAGTGGAAATTTGCTATATGATGCAGGGAGGTCAAACCTGGTGCTTTCTGACAACCTAGAGGGATGGGATGGAGTGACAGGTGGGAGGGAGGTTCAAGAGGGAGGAAACATATGTATATCTATGGCTTATTCATGTTGACAGAAACTGACAGTGTTGTAAAGCAATTATCTTCCAATTAAAAATCAAAAATAGTTCACAGACATTTCTTTTGAAGGAGAGTGACAAAAAATTAAAATTAAATTAAAAATACATAAAATTAATAAAGTGAATAAATTAAAATATAAATAAAATTAAAGTCTAATTCTTTCAATTAAACAATAATTATTTAATATAATCAAATACTTCCTTAACAACTATGTGGCATAATAACAGGAGTGACCTACTAACAGGAGATGTATACCTTGCTGCCCTCTAGAAGAATGAATGCTAGTTATGGAAATGAAATTTTATGATACAGTATAAAACCATGGTGAGAGACATGGATGCTAATCTAATGGTAGCACTCACTACCTGAGTGGTCTTTCATAAGTCTTCCAATTTTTCTGGGTCCCATATTCCTCATCTGTAATATGAAGTTATCTGTAAATAATATAAACTTACATATGATAAGTATTCAATGAGAAGCAAAAATTAGCTAGACTACTAAGCATATTTAGGGGAGGGAGAGTTCACTGTGGTTTTGATCAGTTGGGAGAATTTTTTATGTCACCACTACCATTGTTTCTCATCTGAACTCTTTGATAGTCTTCTAAGTCATGGTGCTAGGTCCTAGAAAAAGGTTGATGAACAGGGTGACTAAGGTCCCTAAACATAGAAAACTTAGCCTCCTCTGACAGATAAATGATTGAATAGTTGCAGTAAAGTCATGCTTCTTTGCTATGGGACATGCATTCGTCTAAGGAGATTCATACGCGAAACATTCCTACTATTGGATTAAAAATACCAGAAGAGGCTTCCAACAAGAGCTGTCATATAAATTGAGACTATGGGAAGGTAGTTACCAAGATGAGAGGAAATTAGTTTGTGAGAAGCTCCAAAGAGTTTGATATTTTAGAGGACATGGAATAAATTAAATAATGCCTGGAGTCCTAAGTTTAAGGGATGCAGTGCTGAAAAGAAAGTCTTGAGACATGAATGATGCTGTTGGGACACAGATATTTGATGGTGATGTCTTGAGAGTTGCTGAGAATTTTTATTGAGATAGCTGATCGTTGCTAGTCCAAAACCTTACTGATAAAACTATAATTATTTGATTTGCTTATAATAATGATTTAAACATTATCTTATTGTTTTAATATAAACTACTGGGTGTTCTTATGAATATGTAATGCATAGGACACGCTGGGAAAAAGTAAGTATTAGTCTAGAATAAAAGATTCTTGTTCACTGGAGGCACTGGAACACTGACTATGCTTATCTTTATCTCAATTCTCAATTGAGATTTTCTCAGCTCTCAAATTAATCTCTAAGAATTACATTTCTTTGTTTTCTTGTTTAGGAATCTTAAAGACAGCAAAATTATTAATTGAGATTAAAACAAGTTTTTGGAATAAAAGCAACATGTAATAAAGTTGTTTTTGGTTTTTTTTTTCACTATGTTCTCATAACCCATGTGCCATCATTAGTGGGGTTGAGAACCGAGTCATGCTTTCAGGTTGATTCAGTCATATGAAAGGAATAATTTTTGTTGAATTTAGGTAATGCTAGTGTAAATACCATCTTCAGAAGGAGTAAGTAAGTAAAGAAAGCCTTAGTGAGCAAGTATGCATTTGTTTTGTTTTTAAATTGACTAGTTGCTTAGCTTAGTTTCATCATTATTGATGATATTATGATAGGAACAATTCATTATTATATGTAACATTCTGGAGTTGGCCTAAAGCAGCTGGAGTATTAATCTTCTAGCAAAAAACAGAAATTTCATTTCTTAGCAACATGAGTCCAATACTTTATCAAGAAAATGTTTATTGAAATTTAGGCTTCTGAACAGGGTGAATTAAAAATTCTCTCCTTAAGTCACCCAGTTTCACAATTTGGGTCAGTTTCCTAAAAGTTCTCAACTATCCTATTTTTAAAGATTTTATGAGGTTTAGAATTTAAACTTATTTGTTCATCTCTTTTTTATACTTCCTAATGCAAACAATTTGCTATCCATCAGCCTATTTCTCTCTGTTCTTTATTGACTTGAGTGTCTCAAGAAGTTCTTGGGTTTACTAAGTACTAAACAGGGGGTTGACAAAGGTGAGGAGGAGGCTAATGACTGTGTCTTCAGTTTATCTCGTATCAGTAGCTTCCTTTCCTAGGATTGGGGCTTTAGACAGAACTATTATTTAATAGGTGTATTGTGGAATCCTTTAGTTAAAACTCTTTTAATATGTCATACATTTTTCTGTTAGAAAAATGACTAGGATATCATTGCCCTTATAATACAAGGTGTGTGAGCCAGTTACCACTGACCTTATGGTCAAAGTAAGGTACATATTGCTGATTATTGTCAGTTCGGCTCTCCTGCATGGAAAAGAGAGGACTTTTTCCCCAGTAACTGTATGAAATCTTGATTATATAGGGGTTTCCAGACTTACCTCAATTCACAGTTTGCTCCTCTAAGGCACAAAGGCACATGATCAAAAACTATAGCTATGTAACAGAGGAATAATAGGCATGAAGAATTGTTAATATTTTCCTTATTTTCTGAGGTTTCAGCATATATAGTGCCTAATGAAGTAACTTGTGCTGAAAATTTGAAAATTTATGCAAACCCAACCGAAGAGGGCTCAATAAAAGGTATCATTCTGGTCACTTCAAGATGAAAGTGGCCAATCAGTAGGGTCCCTGCATTTAACTTTAGAGATATTGTTACCACCTCTGTGGTAACAACCTTCCCTAAACCATTCTCCAGCTTCCGTGGCCATAATACATTAACTGTTTCCTTTGTCAAAAGCACCAATGGATGTATTTCGAGAAGATGGTTCTCCCTGTTCATAGATATATATTTTTTCATATATTTAAGTGTATTCTTTCAGACTGTGTACATATGTGTGTATATGTACATATGTTTGTATGTGTATATATATGTATATATAACACATATATATATATTTCAAATCTGAAAAAATATGCCTGACTGCTTCAAATACACTTTATATTGTATAAATAAATAATACATATTTTATATTCATATGAAATCTCCCCTACCAGGTTTCCATTGAAATTTCTTTTACTTCAGTAATGATTTCATTTCAGTATTGTTTTTCCTTCCCCACATGATCAGGATTTCAGGATTATTATTGTGGCTTTGCCAGTGTTTTGACTCTGCTCTAGTAATTTCTTTTGACATAATTTGATTAAAAAAATGCAAAGTTCTTTTATTACATATTGCTTTTGAAACACTGGATTTATAATCACAGACCTTAATTACTCCCTCCTCAATGTACTCTTCTCAGTACTTTGGAGATAATGAAAGTTTACTATATCTTTTGCATGTTTTGAATTATCTATTTTTATTGACATTTTGAGCCTTTAATAACTGCAGAGTTACATTATTTAGTTATTCTAAATTCCTCATCTGTTCATTTTCATTTTATTCTATTCAGTTACTCTCTTTTTTAAAAGTAACCTTGAGGAAGACTGTGAAGATTAAAATACACAATTCTGGCCTTCAAGGAATTTAGAGTCTATGGAAGAACAGTTATACAAAGAAATACATACTGTGTGGTAAAATAAAGTAAGATAATTACTGTAAATGAAATATGTGTAAATTTCAATAGGATATGGGAATAAGAACATCTTCATTTTATGGGGGTAAATTATGGAAGAAATAACATTTAGGTTAAGCTGTAAGTGATGACTAGGAATCATCACGTGGGGCCAAAAGACAGGAATATTCCAAGCAGAAAGTTCAGTTCAGTTCATTTTAGTCACTCAGTCATGTCAGACTCTTTGTGACCCAATGGACTGCAACATGCCAGGCTTCCCTGTCCATCACCAACTCCTGGAGCTTGCTCAAACTCATCTCCATTGAGTCGATGATGAAACCAACCATCTCATCCTCTGTTGTCCCCTTCTCCTGCCTTCAATCTTTCCCAGGATCACGGTCTTTTCAAATGAGTCAGTTCTTTGCATCAGGTGGCCAAAGTATTGGAGTCTCAGCTTCAGCATCAGTCCTTCCAGTGACTATCCAGGACTGATTTTCTTTAGGACTGACTTGTTTGAACTCCTTGTAGTCAGGGGACTCTCAAGAGTCTTCTCCAACACCACAGTTCAGAACCATCAATTCTTTAGCACTCAACATTCTTTATAGTCCAACTCTCACATCCATACATGACTATAGGAAAAACCATAGCTTTGACTAGAGGAATTTGTTGGCATTAACAATGTAAAAAGTAAAAAGTAATGTCTCTGCTTTTTAATATGCTGTCTAGGTTGGTTATAACTTTTCTTCCAAGAAACAAGCATCTTTTAATTTCATGTCTAAAGTTACCATCTGCAGTGGTTTTGGAGCCCAAGAAAATAAAGTCTCTCACTGTTCCATTGTTTCCCCGTCTATTTGCCATGGAGTGATGGGACCGGATGCCATAATCTTTGTTTTTTGAATATTGAGTTTTAAGCCAGCTTTTTCACTCTCCTCTTTTACTTTCATCAAGAGGCTCTTTAGTTTTTCTTCGCTTTGTGCCATAAGGGTGGTATCATCTGCATATCTGAAGTTATTGATATTTCTCCTGACAATCTTGATTCCAGGCTGTGCTTCATCCAGCCCAGCATTTCACATGATGGACTTCCCTAGTGGCTCAGATGGTAAAGCATCTGTCTACAATGCGGGAGACCCAGGTTCAATCCCTGGGTTGGAAAGATCCCCTGGAGAAGGAAATGGCAATCCACTCCAGTACTATTGCCTGGAAAATCCCATGGACAGAGGAGCGTGGTAGTCTACAGTCCATGGGGTTGCAAAGAGTTGGACACGACTGAGCTGAACTGAACTGAACTGAACTCTGCATAGAAGTTAAATAAATAGAGTGACAATATACAACCTTGGCGTGCTCCTTTCCCAATTTGGAACCAGTCTGTTTTTCCATATTCACTTTGAATTGTTGATTCTTGACCTGCATATGCAGATTTCTCAGTAGGCAGATAAGGTGTTCTGGTATTCCAATCTCTTGAAGAATTTTCCACAGTTTGCTATGATCCACACAGTCAAAAACTTTGGTGTAGTCAATGAAGCAGAATTAGATGTTTTTCTGGGACTCTCTTGCTTTTTCTATGACCCAACAGATGTTGGCAATTTGATCTCTAGTTTCTCTGACTTTTCTAAATCCAACCTGAACATCTGGAAGTTCACAATTCACATACTGTTGAAGGCTGGCTTGGAGAATTTTGAGCATTACCTTGCTAGCATTGTGAGATGAGTGCAATTGTGCAGTAATTTGAACATTCTTAGGAATTGCCTTTATTTGGGATTGAAATGAAAACAGACCTTTTCCAGTCCTGTGGCTACTGCTGTGTTTCCTAAATTGCTGGCATATTGAGTGCAGCAGTTTCACAGCCTCATCTTTTAGGATTTGAAATAGCTCAACTGGCATTCCATCACCTCCTCTAGCTTTGTTAGTAGTGATGCTTCCTATGGCCCACTTGACTTCATATTCCAGGATGTCTGGCTCTAGGTGATTGATGACACCATCATGGTTATCTGGGTCATGAAGATCTTTTTTGTATAGTTATGTGTATGCTTGCCAGCTCTTCTTAATATATTCTGCTTCTGTTAGGTCCATACCTCTTCTGCCCTTTATTGTGCCCATCTTTGCATGAAATATTCCCTTGCTATCTCTAATTTTCTTGAAGATATCTCTAGTCTTTCCCATTCTGTTGTTTTCCTCTATTTCTTCGCATTAATCACTGAGGAAGACTTTCTTATCTTTCCTTGCTATTATTTGGAACTCTGCATTCGATGTTTATATCTTTCCTTTTCTCCTTTTCCTTAGCTTCTCTTCTTTTCTCAGCTATTTGTAAGCAAGAAGGAATACCATGAAATCTGGAGAGGTGAGAGGGTAAGGTAAGTTTAAGGATTATCAGTATATCAAAGTAATGTAGGATGAAGCTGCATTAGCTGCAGAGGGACAAGAATAAGTAGGACAGGAACATGGGCAAGGGCCAGGAAGTGTCAAAGCATATGTAACTTGTAATGCAATAGTTTTCATTCCATGTTGTCTTGAAAAATTTACCTTATAATGTGAGTATATATTTAGTGGGAAAAAGGTTCTAGTGCCAAAAAAGAGGAAAGCACTGTGTTAAAACTAGTTAATCATCATTTAATATCTTTTCTGATCATTGTGACATAATTTGCATCCATAATCTTAAAAAATATAGGTAATAGTTTGACTCTTTATAATCATATTTTCTTTTCTAAAGGCTTTCCATGAGCCTGAAATTCAAATTAGATTCATAGCATTTAGTATAATGCATAGTTACATATTTGTCTTGTAGTTTCTGCTTATTTTCTCTTTTTCACAATAGATTATAATCACCCTGAAGTCAGGGGTTATGTTTATTTTGATTTGCCTTTATACTCAGAGTCTGTTAGAATGATCTGTATGAAGAAATGAGTATACGTTTGAACAAAATATTTTGAGAAAATTTTTAAGTGATAAGGAGCACCACTAAGGAATTTTGAACAGAGAATGGAAAACTCAGAGTTTATATTCAGGCAGATCACTCATGCTGCAGTGTGGAAGTTAAATGAAAAGGAGAAGACCAAGGAACTCTATCCAGTTGAGACAGAAAAGAGGTTGGGAATAGAACACTGATAGATTTCATTATTATGTAAAAAATTCTGTATTAGTTTTCTATTGCTCTTGTAACAAATTACCATAGATATAGTGGCTTAAAGCACATAAATTTATCCTTAAAGTTTTGTAGGTTAGAAATCTGACATGGGTTAAAATCAAGGTGTCAGTGGGACCGTGTCCCTTGGAGGATTTAGGGGAGAATCTCTTTCCTTGTCCTTTTCAGCTTCTGAAGTCTTTTCACATTCCTTGACTCATGGCTGCCTTCCTCCATCTTAAGGCCAGCAATGTTGCAAGTCTCCTTTCCTTTCTTCGGTAGTCATATCTTTGTTTGACTCTCTTCTGTTTTATTTATTTTTTTTCTAATTTTATTTTATTTTTAAACTTTACATAATTGTATTAGTTTTGCCAAATATCAAAATGAATCCGCCACAGGTATACATGTGTTCCCCATCCTGAACCCTCCTCCCTCCTCCCTCCCCATACCATCCCTCTGGGTCGTCCCAGTGCACTAGCCCCAAGCATCCAGTATCGTGCATCGAACCTGGACTGGCAACTCGTTTCTTACATGATATTTTACAGTACCCTTGTTACTCCAGTGGGTTTCTCAGATAATCTGAGATAGGATAGTCCCCTATTTTAAGATCAGATGACTAGCAACGTAATTTCCCTTTGCCATGTAATATAGCATATCCACAAGTTTCTGGGCTTAGGACATGAGCAACTTTGCAGGACCATTATTCTGTCTGTAATATCTGTTGTGCAAATCGATAGCTGGGGAGTGAAGAATGAATCAGGGATTAGATACAGGTTCCTAACTTGTGCACTTGTGCAGATCCTGGATATCAGTAGCTGAAACCGGGAAATCAGAAGGTGGTACCTGGTCGTGGGAAGATAATGAGCTCAGGTGTAGTCATGCTAAGACTGAGGAGTGTTGAAGGAGGTAATTGAGAAGATATGAATACTAGTTGACCTGTGAGCTGGATCCAGGCAATGGGAGGCCCCTTACCCCATCCTCTGTGCTTAGAATGTAGTTCTATCACTAGAGACTTGTTCCAAAGAAGCAGCCTGGAAAGAGTAAAGTATTGTTGAGACTATCTGGATGGTACACATGACTGAAAAGTTGAGGCCTTTGTATAAATTTTTATGATTCAGTCTGGTGTGTGTAGATGGTTTTCATCTAGTGGCTGCCAAAGGCAAGCCTCATATAAGCGTCCTTGTTTATTTAAAGCTACCACCTACGAGTATGAAATGGTCTGCCACATTATTTTGTCTCTCCTTGCCTGCTGTGTATAGGGACCAGTTTGCAAACCAACCAGGGGCCTCTGACTTGTGTCTAAAGCTGGAGAACTATTCTGGAGATAGATTGATAGCATTGAAATAATAGTTAAGACTCTCAAATGAATAAGTTATCTCTGAAGAGTGTGAAGATAAAGAAAACAATAAAGAACAGATTCTTAAATAATGTACAATAGTGTGTCACTTAAAATATGGTAGTTTTGGATCATATAATGAAATTAAGTCATTAACAAAGGAAAACAAAACTATTAAGTTGCTCAGAAACTTCCCTTTTCATTCTTTATCAATAAAAATAAGGACTGCAGTATGCTTACCTTCATAATGAAAAACCCAAAACAGAAACAATCTGGCCAAATAATTGTTGACATCATACTTAAAACTAAGTTCTTTCCTACGTCATCAGCAAATATTATTGTTTTTTCTTCTTTGAAACCATATCAAATCCTATCAGTAACTGGGATTTGTTTTCCTCACTTGTAAGAAACTTTTTTGGAAAAAAAAATTACATGCTGTTTTGTAATTTAAGAGTCTTCAAATGGAACAAATTTTTCTTTTAAAAAATAAAAATGAGGCCTTCCAAAATGTAGCCAATATTGGATGGGCTACAACTATGGAAACTAATAGCACAAGAGATGTCCTTTTCATTATAGGGTACTGGAATGCAAGTGTAGGAAGTCAAGAGATACCTGGAGTAACAGGCAGGTTTGGCCTTGGAATACAGAATGAAGCAGCACAAAGGCTAACACAGTTTTGCCAAGAGAACACACTGGTCATAGCAAACAACCTCTTCTAACAACACAAGAGAAGACTCTACACATGGACATCACCAGATGGTCAAAACTGAAATTAGATTGGAGCACTTTAACAGCATCATCTTTTAGGATTTGAAGTAGCTGAACTACCATCACCTCCACTAGCTTTGTTTGTAGTGATGCTTCCTAAGGCCCATTTGACTTTGCATTCCAGGATGTCTGGCTTTAGAAGAGTGATCACACCATTGTGGTTATCTGGGTCCTGAAGATCTTTGTTGTGTAGTTCTTCTGTGTATTCTTGCCATCTCTTTTTAATATCTTCTGCCTCTGTTAGGTCCATACCATTTCTGTCCTTTATTTTGCCCATCTTTGTATGAAATGTTTCCTTTGTATCACTAATTTTCTTGAAGAGATCACTGGTCTTTCCCATTCTATTGTTTTCCTCTATTTCTTTGCATTGATCACTGAGGAAGACTTTCTTATCTCTCCTTGCTTTTATTTGGAACTCTGCATTCAAATGGGTTTATCTTTCCTTTTCTCCTTTTCCTTAGCTTCTCTTCTTTTCTCAGCTATTTGTAAGGACTCCTTAGACAACCATTTTGCCTTTTTGCATTACTTTTTCTTAGGGATGGTCTTGATTCCTGCTTCCTATACAATGTCATGAACCTCTGCCCATAATTCTTCAGGCAGTCTATCAGATTTAATCCCTTGAATCTATTTGTCATTTCCACTGTATAATTGTAAGGGATTTGATTTAGGTCATACCTGGATGGTCTAGTGGCTTCCCTACATTTTTAAGTAATTAAAGTCTGAATTTGGTAATAAGGAGTTCATGATTCGAGCCACAGTCAGCTCCCAGTCTTGTTTTTACTGACTGTATAGAGCTTCTCCATCTTTGGCTGCAAAGAACATAATCAGATTTTGGAATTGATCATCTGGTGGTGTCCATGTGTAGAGTCTTTTCTTGTGTTGTTGGAAGAGGGTGTTTGCTACTACCAATGTGTTTTTTTTTGGCAAAACTCTGTTAGCCTTTGCCCTGCTTCATTTTGTACTCCAAGGCCAAGTTTGCCTGTTACTCTAGGTATCTCTTGACTTGCTACTTTTGCATTCCAGTCCCCTTTGATGAAAAGGACAGCTTTTTGGGGTATTAGTTCTAGAAGGTCTTGTAGGTCTTCACAGAACCATTCAACTTCAGCTTCCTCAGCATTACTGGTTGGATCACAGACTCGGATTACTGTGATATTGAATGGTTTTCTTGGAAATGAAATGAACAGAGATAATTCTGTCATTTTTGAGATTGCACCCAAGTACTGCATTTTGGACTCTTTTGTTGACTATGATAGCTACTCCATTACTTCTAAGAGATGCATGCACACAGTAGTAGATATAATGGTCATTTGAGGTAAATTTTCCCATTTCAGTCCATTTTAGTTCACTGATTCCTAAAAGGTCAATGTTCACTGGACACAAAACAACAGACTTGTTCCAGATTGGGAAAGGAGTACATCAAGGTTGTATACTATCACTATCACCCTCCATATTTAACTTATATACAGAATATTTCATGTGAAGTGCTGGGCTGGTTAAATACAAGCTGGAATCAAAATTGCCAGGAGAAATATCAAAAACCTTGGATATGCAGATGACACCACCCTTATAGCAGAAAGTGAAGAAGAACTAAAGAGCCTCTTGATGAAAGTGAAGAGGAAAGCAAAAAAAATGACTTAAAACTCAAGTTCAGAAAACTAATATTATGGCATCCAGTCCCATCACTTCATGGCAAATAGATGGGCAAACAATGGAAAGAATGAGACACCTTATTTTGGGGGGCCAAAACCACTGCAGGTGGTGACTTTAGCCATGAAATTAAAAGATGCTTGCTCCTTGGAAGAAAAGCTCTGACCAACCTAGACAGCATATTAAAAAACAGAGACATTACTTTGCCAACAAAGGTCCATCTAGTCAAAGCTATGGTTTTTCCAGTAGTCATCTATGGATGTGAGAGTTGGACGATAAAGAAAGCTGAGCACGGAAAAATGGATGGATTTGAACTGTAGTGTTGGAGAAAATTCTTGTGAGTTCCATGGACTGAAAGGTTAACAAATATGTCAAGCCTAAAAGAAATCAGTCCTGAATATTCATTGGAAGGTCTAATGCTGAAGATGATGCTCCATTAGTTTGGCCACCTGATGCAAAGAACTGACTCATTGGAAATGACCCTGATGCTGGCCAGATTGAAGGCAGGAGGAGGAGGGGAGGACAGAGCATGAGATGGTTGAATCGCATCACCAACTCGATGGACTTGAGTTTGAGCAAGTTCCAGGAGCTGGTGATTGACAGGGAAGACTGACATGCTGCAGTCCATGGGTTTGCAAAGCATCAGACATGACTGTGTGAATGCACTGCCTGATTGATACTCTCTGCACCTGAAGTTTGAGAAGCACTATAGTCAACAAAAGCAAGACGGGGAGCTGACTGTGGCTAGGATCATGAACTCCTTATTGCAAAATTCAGAATTAAATGAAGAAAGTACAGAAATCACTAGACCATTCAGGTATGACCTAAATCAAATCCCTAACGATTATACAGTGGAAGTGACAAAGATTCAAGGGATTAGATCTGAAAGACAGAGTGCCTGAAAAACTATGGATAGAGGTTCATGACATTGTATAGGAGACAGTGATCAAGACCATTCACAAGAAAAAGAAATGCAAAAAGGCAAAATGGTTGTCTGAAAAGGCCTTACAAATACCTGAGATAAGAAGAGCAGCTAAAGGCAAAGAGAAAAGGAATACCCATCTGAATGCAGAGTTCCAAATAATAGCACAGAGATATAAGAAAGCTTTCTTCAGTGATCAATGCAAAGAAATAGAAGAAAGCAATAGAATGGGAAAGACTAGGGATCTCTTCAAGAAAATTACAGATATCAAGTGAATATTTCATTCAAAGATGGGCACAATAAAGGACAGAAATGGTATGAACCTAACAGAAGCAGAAGATATTAAAAAGAGCTGGCAAGAATACACAGAAGAACTATACCAAAAAAAAAAAAATCTTCATGACCCAGATAACCATGATGGTGTCATCACTCACCTAGAGCCAGACATCCTGGAATGTGGTCAAGTGGGACTTCGTATCACTACGAACAAAGCTAGTGGAGGTGATGGAATGCCAATTGAGCTATTTCAAATCCTAAAAGATCATGCTGTGAAAGTGCTGCACTCAATATGCCAGCAAATTTGGAAACCTCAGCAGTAGCCACAAGACTGGAAAAGTCAGTTTTCATTCCAATCTCAAAAAAATGCAATGCCAAAGAATGCTCAAACTACCACACAATTGCACTCATCTCATGTGTTAGCAAAGTAATGCTCAAAATTCTCCAAGCCAAGCTACATCAGTACATGAACTATGAACTTCCAGATGTTTAAACTGGATTTAGAAAAGGCAGAGGAACCAGAGATCAAATTGCTGTCATCTGTTGGGTCATAGAAAAAGCAAGAGAGCTCCAGAAAAATATCTACTTCTGCTTTGTTGACTTCACCAAAGTGTTTGACTGTGTGGATCACAACCAACTGTGGAAAATTCAAGAGATGGGAACACCACAGTACCTTACCTGTCTCCTGAGAAACCTGTGTGGAGGTCAAGAAACGACAGTTAGAACTGTACATTGAACAACAGACTGCCTCCAAATTGGGAAAAGAGTATTTCAAGTCTGTATATTGTCACTCTGTTTATTTAACTTACATGCAGAGTACATCATGCCAAATGACGGGCTAGATTAAGCTCAAGCTGGGATCAAGATAGCTGGAAGAAATATCAATAACATCAGATATTCAGATGACACCACTCTTATGACAGAAAGCAAAGAAGAATTAAAGAGTCTCTTGATGAAAGTGAAAGAGGAGAGTGAAAAAGCTGGCTTAAAACTCAACATTCAAAAAACAAAAACAATGTTATTTGGTTTCATGATCTTGCCAAGAAGATGGGGAAACAATGGAAACAGTGAGAGATTTTAGTTTCCTGGGCTCCAAAAATCACTGCAGATGATGACTGCAGCCATGAAATTAAGACACTTTTCTTGACAGAAAAGCTATGAAAAACATAGACAGCATATTAAAAAGGAGAGACATCACTTTGCTAACAAAGGTCTGTCTAGTCAAAGTTATGGTTTTTCCAGTAGTCATGTATGGATGTGAGAGTTGTACCATAAAGAATGTTGAATGCTGAAGAAATGATAGTTTTGAACTGTGGTGTTGAAGAAGACTCTTGAGCATCCTTTGGACTGCAAGGAGATGAAACCAGTCAATCCTAAAGAAAATCTGTCCTGAATATTCTTTAGAAGGACTGATGCCTAAGCTGAAACTCCAAAGTTTGGCCACCTGATGCAAAGAACTGACTCATTGGAAATGACCCTGATGCTGGGCAAGATTGAAGGCCAGAGGAGAAGGGGACAACAGAGCGTGAGATGGTTGTATGGCATACCATCTCCACGGACATGAGTTTGAGCGAGCTCTGGGAGTTGGTGATGGACAGGGAAGCCTAGCGTGTTGCAGTCCATAGGGTCACAAAGTGTTGGACACAATTGAGCAACTGAACTGAACTGAACTATGGAAACTGTATATGCCTTGTACATAGTGTTCGAAATTCCAAAGTTGTTGTATATGAAAACTAAGTAGAAAACTTTTTGTTGTTTTTGTTTGTTTGTTTTTCAACACCATTCAAGAGCTTTATAATGGATAGATAATTTTTTTTAACTTTCTAAGTTGAGATAAATGTATTTAAAAAAGTAAAACAAGGTTACTCTTTTCTGATAATTTGGTAGTTTCCAAGGAATCTTGGATTTATAATTTGGTCTCTTGATATACTTACCTGCAGAGATGGAGATTCCCTGAGGAGACAAATCATCAGTGAATAAATAGTCCATCTCATTTATAAATTAGTCTCCTGTATGCCTGATTAGCAGGATTTAGTCTTCTAAACTATGATCACTCAGAATAATAAAAATTGAGCTTCTCAGACATGTCCTTGGATTCTGATGAATTCACTAAGTTTCTTAACATTTTACATTTCTTACCATAGTTTGTGTCGAGTAAACAATAAATTGAAACTGATAGATGTCTTATGAAAGCATGCTTGCTTTTGCTTAATTATACTTGGGAAACCTATGTTGAATAAAGTATTCTCCATTTGCCTAAATGTTAAAATTTCATTATCATTTCTATTGCATTTACTTCACTGCTCAGGATCCTGTTGATAAACACTACAACAATGGCACTTAATGATTTGCCTCCCAACAGGATAATGATTATAATGCCAGTTTTTTTTTTCTTTTATTTTTTTCTGCTAACAATATAGCTTCCATCTGTCATTCTTTTCTATATACTGAAGCCATGCTGCTCTTGGCATGGGTTACATTTGTAAATGTTTCATTTATGAACCATTCCTCACCCTGACTCCTCTGCAGTACAGAAATATGCCACAGAAGATCAGTTGTCTTGCAGTTCATTCATGAGCCTCTAAATCTGGCATCCCATTTGGTCTGTCATTTCCTCAATAGTTTCTAGCAGGAAGTTGTCCTACATAATCCTCATAGCTTTATTTATCAAATAATTATGCTAAATAGCTATTTAATTTGTATATAACAACTGGTTTTCTTAATATTTTGTCTTTACCTTTTTACTGTCCATTTCTCTTGTTATAGACTAATGTGTTCCACAGGCAATGTTACTTAACAAAATCCTCAGTACAGTTTAATTTATGATTCAGAAGACAACACACATTCTTTAGGCAGTCAAGGATGTTGAAATTATGATAAAAGAGTTAAAATTACATTTTTATTCAAATTATCCTTTTGTAGCATATCCCCAGAATGTATGTCATTATATGAACAGATTATCAAGTTTCATGACCTGACAACCATGTTTTGTAAGCAACTGACTGTGAAATGTTATTGTTCATAAACAATTTAGCTGATTTAGACAGGAGGCTTCAACATTGACAATTTAGTTGTACCATTTTTAGAGACAAAAGAAGCTAGAGTAATATTTTGGGGATCAGCAGGAGACCAGGTTGGGGAAACCTAAGGAAAAAATCATTGTCTTACATCCCTTTTGAACACTCATTGAGTACATCAACTAATAAGTTAAATTCAAAAGGCAAAGGAGAGACAGTCATCATCCATGAAACAATGAGCCAACTTTTGTTTTACTTTGTCTTTTTTTACATTCCATCCTAGTAGAGAAGCTAATAAGATTAGAGTGTGTTGAGAATCAGATTCTAAGGCTTAGAGAATTACTTGCTTGATTTAAGGCAGAGTTGCTGCTGCTGCTGCTGCTGTGTTGCTTCAGTCATGTCTGACTCTGTGCGACCCCATAGACGGCAGCCCACCAGGCTCCCCTGTCCCTGGGATTCTCCAGGCAAGAACACTGGAGTGGGTTGCCATTGTCTTCTCCGTTAAGGTAGAGTAACTCCCAGCAATTGGTAGAATAAGAATTTTTACTTACCTAAGTTTACAAAAGTACACAATAGTAAAGCCAGGTATAGAACCCAGGAAGTAAATAGAAGATATATTCTAAACAGAGAGTAATATCTTTGGAAATGATAGAAACTGGGGTTTTAGAGAGTAATATCTTTGGAAGTGATAGAAACTGGGGTTTTAGGAATTCTCTTTCAGAATATTTCTTTGAGGAGCTGCTTATGTAGTGTGATTTTAGATATACCATGAAGAAAAACTCAAGTTACTCTCACCAAAGGGAGCTGTAATCAGTTCAAATTTAAACTGAATAAATAAATAAGTAGGGTGGAAGGGATAAGGGGAAATGAGTATTAATAAGCACACTTATAAGGACTTCCTTGTAGCTCCAATGGTAAAGAATCCGCCTGCAATGCAGGAGACCAGGGTCCAATCCTTGGGTCGAGCAGTTTCTCTGGAGAAGGGAATGACAATCCACTCCAGTATTCTTGGCTGGAGAATCTCATGGACAGAGAATCCTGGTGGGCTACAGTCCATGGGGTCACAAAGAGTCGGACATGACTGAGCAACTAACACACACACATCTATGTGCTGTTTTAGTTAAGGTGTTTTCTTACTATGATAAATGCTTTCAGTGGGGCAGCAGATAGAGGAGGATGATGTGAACACTGTAATGTCAGAGATGGATATAGATGCAAGGGTTTGGATTCAGAGTGCAGCCTGAGGGCACTCTGTGATGAAAACGTAGAGGCCAGGTAAAGCAGAGCAAGGACTCCAAAAAGTACAGAAAACATCTTCTCACAATCCATTCTGGGTTCCATACAGACACCTACTCATTTTGTCCCTTAACCACATCTGAGAGAAATCATATATGATAAACTTCGACCTTCCCCAATACAAAATGAAGTTCAGTAGCCATTAAATTTCCTGCAGTGCCTGCCTTCCCACTAGTCCTGCACTGCTTTTCCAGTATTTAATTAAGAGTGCTTTTACCCAGGATATGAGTTTCTTGCCCATACTCATTCATTTGTTCATTCATTCACTTATTTTATTCAACAAATATATACACATACATGCACAGACCCTTCCTTTAAGGAGCTTGTATTATGTGGCAGAACTAACTTGTAAATTAATATAACTTTAGTGAAAGTCAATCAGTCATGTTTGACTCTTTGCAACCCCATGGACTATACAGTCCGTAGAATTATCCAGGCCAGAATACTGGAGTGGGTAGCCATTCCCTTCTCCCAGGGATCTTCCCGACCCAGAGATAGAACCAGCGTCTACTGCATTGCAGGCAGATCCTTTTCCAGCAGAACAAACAGGGAAGCCTTCTTTCAGTTCAGTTCAAGTCAGTCGCTCAGTCATGTCCGACTCTTTGTGACGCCATGAATTGCAGCACGCCAGGCCTCCCTGTCCATCACCAACTCCCAGAGTTCACTCAAACTCACGTCCATCGAGTCAGTGATGCCATCCAGCCATCTCATCCTCTGTCGTCCCCTTCTCCTCCTGCCCCCAATCCCTCCCAGCATCAGAGTCTTTTCCAATGAATCAACATTTCACATGACGTGGCCAAAGTACTGGAGTTTCAGCTTTAGCATCATCCCTTCCAAAGAACAACCTGGACTGATCTTGCAGTCCAAGGGACTCTCAAGAGTCTTCTCCAACACCACAGTTCAAAAGCATCAATTCTTTGGTGCTCAGCTTTCTTCACAGTCCAACTCTCACATCCATACTTGACCACTGGAAAAACCATAGCCTTGACTAGATGGACCTTTGTTGGCAGAGTAATGTCTCAGCTTTTGAACATGCTATCTAGGTTGGACATAACTTTCCTTCCAAGGAGTAAGCATCTTTTAATTTCATGGCTACAATCACCATCTGCAGTGATTTTGGAGGCCCCCCCCCCAAAAAAAAAAAAAAAAGTCTGACACTGTTTCCACTGTTTCCCCATCTATTTCCCATGAAGTGATGGGACCAGATGCCATGATCTTCATTTTCTGAATGTTGAGTTTTAAGCCAACTTTTTCACTCTCCTCTTTCACTTTCATCAAGAGGCTTTTTAGTTCCTCTTCACTTTCTGCCATAAGGGTGATGTCATCTGCATATCTGAGGTGATTGATATTTCTCCTGGCAATCTTGATTCCAGCTTGTGCTTCTTCCAGCCCAGTGTTTCTCATGATGTACTCTGCATAGAAGTTAAATAAGCAGGGTGACAATATACAGCCTTGACGTACTCCTTTTCCTATGTGGAACCAGTCTGTTGTTCCATGTCCAGTTCTAACTGTTGCTTCCTGACCTACATACAAATTTCTCAAGAGGCAGATCAGGTGGTCTGTATTCCCATCTCTTTCAAAATTTTCCAGAGTTTATTGTGATCCACATAGTCAAAGGCTTTGGCATAGTCAATAAAGCAGAAATAGATGTTTTTCTGGAACTCTCTTGCTTTTTCCCTGATCCAGCGGATGTTGGCAATTTGATCTCTGGTTCCTCTGTCTTTTCTAAAACCAGCTTGAACATCAGGAAGTTCATGGGTCACGTATTGCTGAAGCCTGGCTTGGAGAATTTTGAGCATTACTTTACTAGCATGTGAGATGAATACAATTATGCGGTCATTTGAGCATTCTTTGGCATTGCCTTTCTTTGGGATTGGAATGAAAACTGACCTTTTCCAGTCCTGTGGCTACTGCTGAGTTTTCCAAATTTGCTGTCATATTGAATGCAGCACTTTCACAGCATCATCTTCCAGGATTTGAAATAGCTCAACTGGAATTCCATCATCTCCACTAGCTTTGTTCGTAGTGGTACTTCCTAAGGCTCAATTGACTTCAGATTCAAGGGTGTCTGGCTCTAGGTGAGTGATCACACCATCATAATTATCTTGGTCGTGAAGATCTTTTTGTACAGTTCTTCTGTGTATTCTTGCCACCTCTTCTTAATATCTTCTTATCTTCTAAGAGGATATTAATAAGAAGCCTTCTTTATTTGGCTATAATTTCATTGGACGAAGATGAGAATGCTATCCTTATAAATTTTAATTTGCAAATTTGACAATACAATTATTGTTTTTATCTGGTACTGTTTTAATTCCTGATGATTAAAACTTAGATTAGAAAATGTTTACTTCTGATGTTTAAGTTTTAAAATCTCCCACTCTAAGTAAAACACTATGTTTCTCCTGACAAATTTAGTTTCCTGTATTTGGTACTACTTTGGAGAAGAGTACCCTTCAGGTTGGAAATTGTTATTTCTCTTCCTGTTGTCTACTGGGATTCTTTTCTACGGTCTGTTCATTCCTTGAGACTTCTTTAGAAACTGAGATAAGTGATCCAATTATTGACAGTTTTGATGGTGATGTTGATGTACTATTTGGTGTCCACCCTTTTAGAAAAGCAATTTGATTCTATACATTCTAGTAAATTGCTTCAGCCTTTCCTCTTTTGCACCTTCTAAATAAGGGCATTTTAATCTGTTTTACTATTTACATGTTTGAATAAACTATGGCATGTGAGTTGACATAAAAATCTAACAGTTGGAGTGAAAAAAATAATACCAGATACTCCTTTAGGGTAGACATTGTATCTTATAAACTTTCTATACCCTCCATTTGTTAATATAGAGTCTAAATATTGCAGAAACTCAATTCATATTTGTTGAAATAATATTAAAATATATTCATATAAAATCAAGTAAAATATTTTGACTATCATGTCCTAAAGAAGGAAGTAAATACTTTCTATCATGTCTATGTAAGTTTAATGGAAGAAAAAAACAATCTAGGAAAAAATTTTTTTCTTTCCATTTTCGAGGAAAAAAAGATTATTTTTCACTCTTAAATTTTTCTTATAGTCCAGTAAAAGTCATTTTTTCCTTCTCAATGCAGAGCCACTTTGGTTTTAAGATAAGGGTTTCAATAGGTTTTTTTTATATTTTTCTTCCATTATATAGAAATGGTTTTGCAGTGAGATGTACAATACATTGTAGATGAGACTTCCAAATAAGTAGTCATAATCTCTTTTACCAGAGCTATAAAAACAAAGATTTAAGCTCCTTTCAGACATTGACTTTAATTAAAAAAAAAAAAAAAAGGGAAAATGTTCATTGCCACGGAAAACAAGTGAGAAGTGTGAGAAAGGAATGAACTAGAAACACAAGAAGCCTCTCTGATGCTGTGTAAGTGATGGGGAGGAAGTGTAGTGGTTTGAGCTAAGTGGAGTTTTTGAGTGAGTTTATGTTGTGAGTTTCTGTGAGAGATGAAAAAGATTATGAAATATAAGATTAGAAAATGTAAGACTAAAACCAAGTAGTCTCTTCTACCTATTAAAACTTTGAAGCAGATGAAAATAATACTTCTACTAAATGAAGTTTTCAATACTTAGTTTCTTTATAGGTCAAAGAGTTGAAGATGTCAAAATGAAAGTATTATATATTGCTATTAATTTGTAACATACAAAATTTCCTTTCTTTTTTTTTTTTTTTTTTTCCTTTAAGCCGGTAGATAATTGAACAATTTATGGGGAAAGCATGACTTGAGGTGACTCATTGATAAGTCTTAAAGACTTTGTTCAGGAGCCCAGAGGGAACAGACCAATATCTCTCAGTGACCTTGTGATGGATTTAGATCCACCCCTGGTTCTCCTTCGGTCTCTGTGGTAAGCCCTCCTGTCTAATGGCAGACTTAGAGATGATTATGGGACTGAAGCATATAAGTCTATGTCAAGCAGGATAACCATATAAGGTTTCTTTTGAGTAAACTAGGAGGGTGTGGAAGTAAGGATAGACATTATTTGTTATATTTTTAATCAACTGTTTACCATTCATTATTTGGATAAGATTTTTAGTGACAGTTCTTACTCATTTGTATAACTTGCCTTCTAAAGAGCAAACTAGCTTGAATTCTGTGCCCCGCGCCCCACTCCCTCCCTGCTTTTCTTCATTTAAAGTGATAAAGAAATTAGTTTCTAGTTATTATAGCTTATTTTTCCATCAGAACTAAAAAACAGTGATTTGTTTTCAAGAAGGGACAGAGACAAACGTTTGAACCTGCTTTCTGAAAAAGAAAAAAAAAAGATTATTTTCTATTAGAGTAGAAAGCTGAAGGTTGTGAGTTCACTTGTTCTAGACTGATTTTATTCTCTAATCTTGAGAAAGGTATTTAAAGTCTCTGTGGTCATATTACCTTCAAATTACCTATTCATATTACCTATTCAAATAGGATTTGCAAACTCTCACCTAGGGTAGACAAAATAACCATGAATAGCACCTGTATTAAAAACAAACAAGCAACAAGAAAAATAGTAAAGCTGTGACAAAACAAAATGCTGTAAGTATACTTAATGAACAAGTATTGATCTCAGTTTCTAGATAAAAGTACTTTGTTATTAATATATAAGAAGGAATGAGTCTCGGAAAATGTCAATATTTAGAGGGAGATACTAAGGGGTAAACATAATAATCCTATGTTTACTTAAAGCAATCTGTGTTTGATTTATTTTTAGAAATTAAATATTGATTCTGACTCTCTGTGAGGGTAAAAACCCATAGTATCTGAAAGTTAAAACTGATTTTTTGCCAAACACATGCAGTTATGTCAAAACATTAGTTAATATGGTAACCTAAATGCCAGTGTAAAATAGGATTTAAGCAGGTTGATATTGAAGTAGACGACTGCTGTTTATAGATAGGTGGATATTAATAGATATAGATCCCTACATGCTTATGTATCTGTGCCTATAATTCAAATTATTCTGTGATTGTTTTATATCTGGTCATGATGTCAGAATTTTTCCCTTATTTTACCTATGTTATGGGAGATGGTAAGTGTGTTACAGTCAATGGAACATGGAACTAACTAAAATCTCTACTAACTTGTTACTAAGTGACTTTATCTTTCTGGGTCTTTGTAAGAAGTCTGTTGGAGAAAATTCTAAACCAGTGTTTACCGCTGTATGAATGTTTAAAAATACTGATAAATCTTTGGACTCGATTCACATATCATTAACTTGAATTTTTATAGTAAAACTATCCTGAAACAATAACTACTTTCTTAGTGGGTTGATTGATCTCTTATTGTTTAATTTTTCAAAATGCTATATTAAATAAAATCTCTTCATTTTTTATTGTACAGTTGAAATGAAGATGATCTTCTATTATATACTGTAAACCTATACGCTAATTGTTTTTTAAAAAATAGCTTTATAAAATTAATTAATTTATTTTAATTGGAGGCTAATTACAATATTGTCGTGGTTTTTGACATACATTGACATGAATCAGCCATGGGTGTACATGTACTCCCCATCCTGAACCCCCATCCCACCTCCCTCCACATCCCATCTCTCAGGGTCATCCCAGTGCACCAGCCCTGAGCACCCTGTATCATGAATCCAACCTGGACTGGAGATCTGTTTCACATATAATAATACACATGTTTCAGTGCTATTCTCTCAAATCATCCCACCCACACCTTTTCCCACAGAGTCCAAAAGACTGTTCTTTACATGTGTGTCTCTTTTGCTGTCTCGCACATAGGGTCATCATTACCAACTTTCTAAATGTTTTTAAATTAATATATCTTAAATTTAGTGAAAGGAATATAAAGATTCAATAAATTATCCAAAGGAAAGAAATTAACATTGAGCTTTTTAATGTTGGGTACTTATTACTCTCACATTTAATCCAGTGCTATCAACCTTGTCTTTGTCATTTGATATCTTCTTTTAACTACAATAACATTTTCTTCTCCAACTGTGGTGTTGGAGAAGACTCTTGAGAGTCCCTTGGACTGCAAGGAGATCCAACCAGTCCATTCTGAAGGAGATCAGCCCTGGGATTTCTTTGGAAGGAATGATGCTAAAGCTGAAACTCCAGTACTTTGGCCACCTCATGTGAAGAGTTGACTCACTGGAAAAGACTCTGATGCTGGGAGGGATTGGGGGCAAGAGGAGAAGGGGATGACAGAGGATGAGATGGCTGGATGGCATCACTGACTCGATGGACGTGAGTCTGAGTGAACTCCGGGAGTTGGTGATGGACATGGCAGCCTGGCGTGCTGCGATTCATGGGGTCGCAAAGAGTCAGACACGACTGAGCAACTGATCTGATCTGATCTGATCTGATCATTTTCTTATAACTTCCAAAGAATGAGTAAAGGGAGCACTAATAAATTAAGAGATATTTTCAGAGAAAGATATGCTAGAGATTTATTTCTGAAAGTTGATAGGGAAATTGTACATAGTTTAACCTATTCTATGCATTATGTTGCTTATTAAATGAAATAAACATTTTAAAACTTTAGTTTGATACCATCAACCTACTACTTTTATGTATTGTTAGTTTATCCAGTTTCTCATTTATTACGATATGAATACATAATTATATTTTCATGTGTAACCCCTAAACAAATCACTGGTGTTAATCTTACCATATTTAAAATCGTGCTAATAAATAAAAAATTATAGATTATTTAGTTTTACTGAAATTAATATTGAGATGGTGTTCTTTTTCTCCCTCAGTTTAGAGTATTTTTGCACTCTAGTAGGGACCAGATCGGAGAAGGCAGTGGCAACCCACTCCAGTACTCTTGCCTGGAAAATCCAGTGGACGGAAGAGCCTAGTAGGCTGCAGTCCATGGGGTAGCGAAGAGCCGGACACGACTGAGCGACTTTACTTTCACTTTTCACTTTCATGCATCAGAGAAGGAAACGGCAACCCACTCCAGTGTTCTTGCCTGGAGAATATTAGGGACTGTGGAGCCTGGTGGGCTGCTGTCTGTGGGGTTGCACAGAGTCGGACACGACTGAAGCAACTTAGCAGCAGCAGCAGCAGCAGCAGCAGCAGCAGGGACTAGATAACTTTTATTTAAAGCCAGCAGGAGGAGCTCTCACCTTGCTGGGTCCAATGTAATTAGTATGCCTGCAAAATCTGAGTTTGTGGGGTTTTTGTCTATGAGCAACTGATAAAATTTAAACATATGTCACATGTAATGGTGTTAAAAATAAAAATAAATCCTTAGTTTTATTTTGATATTAATGCATCCTTCACCTGTCAGGAATGCAAATTTGAAATTTTGCTGTTCTTATGAATTTTTAGAAAGTATGATTGCAGTTTAATGAGGAAGATAAAGCAGTTATGTAAATCTTGTTTCATGAAGCTACTAATAAACAAAAAAGGTGCTCTTAAGGATCTTCACTGTTGTAGATATGTACAGATTTTCTTTTTTGTTGTTTATTTTGAAATGATTATATTTCAGTTTAAAAATTATAAATATTTTAAGAATTGAGCAGCCCAAATATATTTTAAAAAATAATTACCTCAGTTAATTGATTAATTATTTTGACAGTCTATGAAAAAGAAATCTTCATTGGTAGACTTCAATATTAGGGAGTTTTATACTCTGTACTCCAATAAACTCCCTAATTTAAATGTCATGATACCAATAATGCTTCTGTAGAACCCATTGATGAGAAAAGTAGGATATAAACTTATCTAGATTTGGAATCAGGAAAGTAAATGGTGATTTTTCTCTGCATCTACAAAAATAAAAAGAAAAACAAATAATGGAAGTAAGAAAACACTATAAATTTTTAAAGGAGTAGTCTAGCATCGGCTTCCCTGATAGCTTAGTTGGTCTGGTCAAGAATCTGCCTGCAATGCAGGAGATCCTGGTTTGATTCCTGGGTGGGGAAGATCTGCTGGAGAAGGGATAGGCTACCCACTCCAGTATCCTTGAGCTTTGCCTGTGGCTCAGCTGGTAAAGAATCCACCCACAATGCAGGAGACTTGGATTTGATCCCCGTGCTGGGAAGATCCCCTGGAGAAGGGAACAGCTACCCAGTCCAGTATTATGGCCTGGAGAATTCCATGGACTGTGTAGTCCATGGGGTTGCAAAGAGTCGGACACGACTGAGTGACTTTCTTACTTCCTTATTCTAGCATGAATCTCCTTGGTTGGAATCACTTTGTGATCCTAGGGAAAATATGTAAGCTCTCTGAGCCTTAGTTTTCTCACCTGTAACTTGAGCATTAAAAAAAAAGAAAGAAAAGAAAAGAATTTATAGGACAGTGTGAGATTCCTTGAAGAAGGAAACATATAAACCATCCTTCCTATATGTATGTGTGCTGTCACTTCAGCCGTATCCAACTCTCTGCGACCCCATGGACTGGAGCCTACCAGGCTCTTCTGTTCATGGGATTTTTGAGGCAAGAATACTGGAGTGGATTACTGTGCTGTTCTCCAGAGAATCTTCCTGACCCAGGGATCAAACCCATGTCTCTTATGTCTCCTGCAGTAGGAGGCAGGTTCTTTATCACTAGCACCAACTGGGAAGCCTATCTGACTGATTTAGTATCATTACTTAATCAGCCTGCTAGGGAAAAAATGCAGAGAAGGCGATGGCACCCAACTCCAGAACTCTTGCCTGGAAAATCCCAGGGATGGGGAAGCCTGGTTAGCTGCTGTCTATGGGGTCGCACAGAGTCAGACACGACGGAAGCGACTTAGCAGCAGCAGCAGCAGCAGGGAAAGAATGAGCTTCCAAGTGGCTTAGTGGTAAAGAATCTGCTGCAACGCAGGAGATGAGACACGGGTTCAATCCACGCAAGGTCCCCTAGAGTAAGAAATGGCAACTCACTCGAGTATTCTTGCCTGGAAAATCCCATTGACAGAGGAGCCTGCTAGGTTCCAGTGTATGGGGTCACAAATAGTCAGACATGAATGATGTATTCCAAAATATAAATGTGTTAAATGAATAACATTAAATTTTTTAGTGCCCCAAAGTAGATTCTGCTATTACACATTTCTGAATTCTTTTCTATAGTATATTGTTGTTTATTTGCTAAATTGTGTCCTACTCTTTTGTGACCCCATGGATTATAGTCTGCTAGGCTCCTCTGTCCGTGGAATTTCCTAGGCAAGAATACAGGAGTCGGTTGCCATTTCTTTCTCCATTGGCAGGTGGATTCTTTACCACTGACTTGGAGAAGGAAATGGCAACCCACTCCAGTGTTCTTGCTTGGAGAATCTCAGGGACGGGGGAGCTTGTTGGGCAGCCGTCTATGGGGTCGCACAGAGCTGGACATGACTGAAGCAACTTAGCAGCAGCAGCAACATGTATATACCAAAAATAAAATTATATTCATTTGATAACTTAAGCCTGGAGTTTGAATATTTATTATGACTTCAGATTTTTTCTCTAATATGTGAGAGCATTATTTTTATACTGAATGAACCCAAATACCATCAAGTACCATTTTGTGAATTTGCATGTGTGTGTTTATGTATGTGTGTGTGTGTGTGTGTGTGTGTGTATGCATTGTACTTTCTTTTACTTGTAGGCTTGTTAGAATTATATGTTAATATGGTGTAAATGAAGCTATAAAGAAGGCCTTTTTAAAAGCTCTAACCCTTTATGTGTGTTTTTTTTTTATCTCTTTACATGATATTAGCAGCATTGGAAGTCATTAGCTAAATATATTAATTCATTAAGGACAGAAAATGTTGTAGCCTAATTTGATCATTCCTTCTTCATTTATTAACTCAAATATTTCAATACGATGAATGTTCCTTCATTAACTATTTATTTATAAATAGTTCATATATAAAAAACAAAGTAAGTATTTTATTCTTTTCAGATTTTTTAACAGTTTTTAAAATAATGGCTTCCTAGTGCACTGCAAAATATATTAGTAGGTATATTTTATCATTATGAATGCATTTAAGTATACTTGAAGTGTTTCAGTCCCTTATAGTCATTAATCTTGTGTATGTTCAAATTATCTATTTTTAGCTAGTGGAAGTTTAAGCCAGTTGGTTCTTGAGTCCTTTTTACATGCCCCTAGTAAACACTGATATATTCCTTGATTTGGTGTAAGGACTATAAAACACCACCAACGAAGTAATTTTACAAAACATAAAAAAATAAATGGAACCTTGATCTGGTCAAGCCACTTAATATATCTACCAATTTAAAGAAAATACAGAGAATGGGGAAGTATGTTCAGTGATTTCTCACAAAAGGGAAAATCTAGAATGTGTGGTAAAACTACCTTTGTAGGTCAAATTTTTTTCTAGTAAATTTTATTTCATTTAGTGAAAAAGATAACTGACTAGTTAAAACAGCAATGAGATACTATTGTACATCTGTTAGAATGCCTTAAAAAAAAAAAAAAAAAAGAAAACTGAATAGTACCAAGATCTGGTAAAGATGTAGAACAATTGGAAAATCATACATTCTACTAAAGGGAATGTAAAACTATACAGCCATTTTGGAAACCAGTTTGACAGTTTCTTAAAAAATAAACATTCTCTATGTAACTCAGTAATTGCTATTTACAATGGAGAAATGAAAACTTCGGTTTGTATAAAAATCTGTACATGAAAATTCATCAGCTAGGGAATTCCATTCTATATAATACTTTTCAGCAATAAAAAGGGACTGAGTGTTCAGTGTATAAATTGATACACATAGTGACATAAATGAATCTCAAATGTGTTATGCTGAGCGAAAGAAAGCAGGCTCAAAAATCATCATATGATGTCATCCTACGTATGATTTCAGTCATTCAACATTCTGGGAAAGTGAAAATCAAGGGAGAAGTCAGATTAATGGTTTCTGGGGATTATTGAGGGGACTGGATTTACCATAAAGGATCACATAGAAAGTTTTGATGGTGATGGAAATATTCTATAGCTTGATTGTAGTGGTAGTTACATGATATTGGAGTTTGTCACAATACCTAGAAATGCTCATTTAAATAGGCTGAATTTTATTGTAAGTAAATCATACCTCAGTAAATCTAACTTAAAAAAAAGGAAAAAGTGGGGGCATATAAAATAAAAAAAAATGAAGAGAACACAACCTCATTGTAATGTATGGACTTATTTAGATCTTGATTTTCTGTTAAAATAAGTTGGGACCATAGGAATATTGAACACTGACTGGATATTTGATGATATTAATTAATACATACTATTTATAGTAATGGATCAAGATATTATAGTTATATTAAGAGGAATCTTTACCTTATATATAAATACTGAAATTTTTACAGATGAAATTAGATGATTACTAGAATTTGCTTCAAAGAAATCTTGCAGTAAGAGTAGGTATGCAAGTATAGATGGAATAAGATTGGCTATAGGTTTGTAACAATTGAGGCAGGGTAATTAATACAATGAGAGTTCATTGTACTGTTTTCTCCATATTTTAAAGTTTTGAGAATTTTGCATAATTAAAATTAAATGATTGCAGCTCAGTTTTACAAATATATGCTTAGTGAATATATTGGAAGAATATTCTGCAATGAGCATGTAGAGTTTATCCTAGAACTTTAAGCAGTGTTTCATACTAAAAATCAATAAAGTATACAGTCATTCAAATAAAAAAAAATCTCAGAATCCTTACCATAAACACCAAACAACAGATGCCAAATAACACATTTCCAATGGCACCTTTTTAAACTACTAAAAACCCTCCACTTTCTTAGCTAGATAAAGTAAAACTTGAGATACCAAAGCACTGTTTCTTACTGTTTGGTCCATGACCTTACTGGGGATTTGATGATAGAAGTTAAAAATATGGGTCGTATGTAAAGGTGAAACTCCCAATACTTTGGCCACCTGATGTGAAGGACTGACTCATTGGAAAAGACCCTGATGCTGGGAAAGACTGAAGACAGAAGGAGAAGAGGACAACAGAGGATGAGATGGTTGTATGGTATTACTGACTTGATGGACATGAGTTTGAGCAAGCTCCAGGTGTTGGTGATGGACAGGGAAGCCTGGCGTGCTGTAGTCAATGGGGCCTCAAAGAGTCGGACACAACTGAGCAACTGAACTGAACACATTAACTTGGTGGAAACACTACCAAAATACTCCCCAATTGATCTCCATTTATCTTTCTAGACTCATTTCTGTTCTCTTAATTCCCCTAAATATTTTCCACTCCTACTTCCCACTCCAGCAACTGAGAACTAATTTAGTTATAACTCAGTGACTTTATAGAAGGTATTCTTTTTTTTTTTAATTTTATTTTATTTTTAAACTTTATTGTATTAGTTTTGCCAAACATCAAAACGAATCCGCCACAGGTATACATGTGTTCCCCATCCTGAACCCTCCTTCCTCCTCCCTCCTCCCTCCCCATACCCTCCCTCTTGGTCGTCCCAGTGCACCAGCCCCAAGCAAGGTATTCTAAAATAAATTTGTTTCTCAGCACATGTGATTAAAGACCCCTTCATCATAGCCCAGACCAAATTGCATTTCGTTTATGAAATCATCTCAGACCTCCGTGCCAGCCTTTTTGTTGTTGTTGTTCAGCTGCTAAGTCATGTCTGACTCTGAAACCTCATGGACTACAGCATGCCAGGCTTCCCTGTCCTTCACTATTTCCCAGAATTTGCTCAAACTCATATCTACTGTGTTGATGATGCCATCCAACCATCTCATCCTCTGTTGTCCCTTTCTCCTCCCGCCTTCACTCTTTCCCAGCATCAGTGTCTTTTCCAGTGAATCAGTTCTTTGCATCAAGTGGCCAAAGTATTGGAGATTCAGCTTTAGCACCAGTCCTTTCAATGAATATTCAGAGTTGACTTCCTTTAGGATTGATTGGTTTGATCTCCTTGCAGTCCAAGCGACTCTCAAGGGTCTTCTCCAGCACCACAGTTTGAAAGCATCAATTCTTGGGTGCTCAGCCTTCTTTAAGGCCCAACTCTCATATCCATTCAGACTTAGCCTAATTTAATTGTTCAGCTATTGTATAGTCTACAATTTTAGACTTTAAGAGAATATGTCCTGATTATTTGTTTTTATGTCTTCCCAACCAGATTATGAGTTACTTTTGGTCAGGGAAAAAGGTATATGTTTTTTGTTTTGGCTTTTACTTCCTTTAGAAGTAAGTATACTAGCATATACAATAAAAAGATATGAGTTTATTCAAAATGAGTTGCCAGTCATATACAAGACAACACAGAAAGAAAATATACAGACCTGCTTTAAATTTTTTCTTTCTTTAATATGGTAAAAAAAGAGACTATTTTTATAAATGAGAGGGAAAGAAAGGTAGTCATTTCACTGTTGGTCTGCAAAGTGGCCCCATACTCACATGGGGCAAGGACAGAGCAAAGGAAGGAGCAGATCACTCCAGATTGGTAGGTGGCAGGTTTAATAAGTAGTCTTATATGTACAAGACTTGTTTTGTGCAGCTGCCAAACAAGTAGGCCTCTACCCCTTGACCACCAGAGTCCTAGAGGTCTCAACAGGGTTTAGTCATATGCACAATACAGATAGTTTCAGCAGCACCTTACCCTCTCAAGGCTCTGCCCTTAGAACAGCTACCGCTGTGGGAATGATAGGAAGAGTGTACATTCTAAGGACAGGTGAGGAGCTCAAGAGCCTCCCATCCATTGGTCAGGTCCTGCTTATAGGTCATCTGGTGGTTGTATTCTCGCTTACCTCTTCCAACATTTATCATTTTTACTAAAAATGACTGTGTTAGTTCTGTTATTCCATTTCATTTAGTGTTGTTAAGCACACGTTTCTTATTTTAAAATTAATGTATAACTACCACATTCATTTTATATTTACCTAGTGGCTCAGCTGATAAAGAATCCACCAGCAATGTGGGAGACCTGGGTTTGATCCCTGGGTTGGGAAGATCCCCTGGAGAAGGGAACAGCTACCCACTCCAGTATTCTGGCCTGGAGAATTTCATGGACTGTATAGTCCCTGGGGTCACAAAGAGTCAGACACAACTGAGCGACTTTCACTTTCACTATAATTATTATATATTAAGCTTTAGTATTTATAAATAATTTTACCTAGGTCATGCAACTTATTAAAGCTAATTCAAAGAATAATAATAAAGGTAGTTGACAGTGATTTAAGTAACTAGTTTCTACTTAAGTCAATTAAGAAGTTCATGCAAGAATTTTTTTTGTTGTTTATTTGCTTCCAGTTGTGTTGCTTGATACAACAACTGTGCTGGGAGAGCTAGGATGGAAAACATATCCATTAAATGGGGTAAGTTTAAATATCTTTCAAAATTGTTATTCTGCTGGGTTTTTAGGGTGTATTATAATAGTTAAAATTGTTCAATGTTTTGAGTATGAATTTCAGCATAAAACTTAAATCCTATGGAAAAGATTAAAATACAATTAAAGCTAGTAATCAGTGGAATGATATATAAAAATGCTTTCTTCTAAATTAGTAATTGTTCTTTAATATATTGTTTATATATAGTAGTATTAGAATAGTGCCCATATAAATATTTTCTTTAAAAATAAATGTTTTCTGTGTATATGTTAAATTTGGTAACCTCATTGAATATTTGTATGTAAACAACTTTAGATTATCGTAGCATAAGTCAATTTTACAGATGCCATTTGGTGTTCATTAGGAAATATGAATCTTCTAAAGTACTATGCATCTTTTGAACTTTTCACAAAGGAACATATGGTTAGATTTTTGTTAGCAGAGTGTAGTTGCTTTTGAAAGGCTTATAAGGGTGCATAATTTACTAAGTACAGTTTTGCGGGTATTGACATCATTTTAGCTATGGTTGTACTTGACTTTTTACATGTTTTGATATATTTTGCCTCATTTTCACATTTAGTTTATTTCTACATTTTTTATTTAAAGCTAAAATAAAAGGGTGATTTGTGATGCTTTTTACCTTGATTTTGTCTGTTAAAACAAATCTTCAACAATGGAGGCAGTCAGTTGTTTCTAGATATACTTGGATTAGCTTTTGTTCCTTTTCTTAGGAATTGTATTTTTCTCATTCATGACATTCTCCCTGATACTATTCTACATTGCTTTTTTCTGTTAAATATATAAATTTAAATCTGAGAGAAGTTGACCCAAATTTTTTTGTTTTTAGAATCATTAGAATAATGCTATTTGAGTTTGACCTTTATGTCAGGAGTTATTCAACAGTCATTCATTAAATTTTTATTTTCAAATAAAAATTCCTGTAAGAGTTTAATCTTTCTTTGTTTAACAGGTTTTTTGTTTCTTTAGATTTGTTTGTTTATAGCCTGTGTTTTTACTATTTCTGAAGTTTTAATCTAATAGAGTTCTTGTCAAGCCATTTGTGAGAATGTGTCTTTTAAACTAAGATTATGCTTGTACCTTCATTATCTTATTTTCATTAAAATGAATATGCATCAGTATTCATTGAATGTAGTTAGTATATTAATCACAGTTACTTTGAAGTGAATAAAGCTTCTTTTCTAGAATATCTTTCCAAGATATATATCTTTTTCTCAGTAGATAAAGTAACTTATAAAGACTTAAAAATGATTAAGTAGTCTATAAGCCCCACTTTTTCATTTTCTGAATAAAATGACAATGTTAGCAGTCATACTATCACTGATTTTATGTAATCATAGCCAAAGAATCATATGAGGAACAGCAGGAGTTGTGCCCCTGCTCTGGTGAGTGTGTTTGGCTTGATCACAGGGCTGCATTTCGTAATGCAAAGTGGTAACTAGGAGACATAGGGACTTACAGAGTTACAAATAAACTTACTACTATCATTCTTGTAATGATTCTGTCATAGGTGTTATGAATTAGGAATTTTCTATGTCTGGTTTATTATATACAGAGAGGGCAGAGTTGTCTGAAAAATTATGTTTATTTCATAGTTTTCTATTTGCCAGACACTGCTCTGAGAATTTTATCCTTTTATTTTTCACAATGGCCCTATGAGATTTGTCTTAGTTCCATTTCCCTGTAGGAGAAACCCAGTATTAAGGAGAATAAGGAACAAAAGATATCAAGGATTTATAGGCCAGGTAGTGAGTGATGTACTTCAATACATGCTGCATTATTTCTGACTCTAGTGCCTGTATACTTATGATGGCCCTGCAAACAGAGGAGGATTGGAAACTATGAAAAGCCAGTTACTTACGTGTGCTATTTGCATAATTGATTCAGATTTTTTTATCCCCTTGATAAACATAATGCTAAACTGAAATGTGCATTTTGGGCGCCAACCAAGAATGAGCAGGCAAAGAGAGAAAGAAGAAGGAAAAAACTACAGTAGAAAATAAATATGATAGAGTAAGGTAGCAAAGGAAAAGATGGTTAAAAATTCATTGAGCATTTTACCACATGCTAGGCTTTGTTCAAAGCACTTTACTCACATGAGTCCTAGAAATCAAGTATAAATTTTCTCTATTGAAAGATGTGAACCTGAGGTACATTAAATAACTTCTACATGGTCACAGAGCGAGGAAGTAATTCAGCAAAATTTCTAAGCCAAACATATTTTAATCTTCACATGTATCTGTGGTCATTTCACAGCTCACTGCTTTTTATTTAAGATTCTGCCAAGTAAAGATAAAGGGCAATGACCAATACATATAGACTACAGAGGGAAAAGTAATACAAGGATTCAGACGTTAAAAAGTAACCTGAATACTCAATTACCTTGGGATATCACTGATGGGATAAGCTATATTACTTTTAGATTATCACCCAGATAATAATGCATATACGGACAATGTCAGTGGTAGGATTTCTTTAAAATTGGAGCACATGGACATATTTTGTAAGAGATATGGACAAAGCTTCATGAATTAGATAAAATAAAGGTGAATCAAGGGAAATAGTAAAATGGATAGACATTAGTAAATTTTAAAGAAAATACACAACTTAAGTTTCTCTTTTAATGAAGAGAATAGGTTACTGACAAGATTGGAGCTTTCATTTCAGTCAATCAGTCATGTCCGACTCTCTTCGACCCCATGGACTACAGCATGCCAGGCTTCCCTTGTCCATCCCCAACTCCCAGAGCTTGCTCAAACTCATGTCTATCACTTTGGTGGTGCCATCCTACCATCTCATCCTCTAATGTCGCCTTGTCCTCCCGCCTTCAGTCTTTCCCAGCATCAGGGTCTTTTCCAGTGAGTTGGTTCTTCACATCAGGTGGCCAAAATATTTGAGTTTCAGCTACAACATCAGTCTTCCAATGACTATTCAGGACCAATTTCCTTTAGGATTGACTGGTTTGATCTCTGTGCAGTCCAAGGGACTCTCAAGAGTCTTCTCCAACACCACAGTTCAAAAGCATCAATTCTTCAGCACTCAGCTTTCTTTATAGTCCAACTCTCACATACATACATGACTACTGGAAAAACCATAGCTTTGACTAGATGGGCCTTTGTTGGCAAAGTAATGTCTCTGCTTTTGAATATGCTGTCTAGATTGGTCATAACTTTTCCTCCAAGGAAAAAAATGTCCTAATTTCATGCCTGCAATCACCATCTGCAGTGATATTGGAGCCTCAAAAAATAAAAGTTTCTGACTGTTTCCATTGTTTCCCCATCCATTTGCCAGGAAGTGATGGGACCAGATGCCATGATCTTAGTTTTCTGAATGTTGAGTTTTAAGCCAACTTTTTCACTCTTTCACTTTCATCAAGAGGCTCTTTAGTTCTTCTTCACTTTCTGCCATTAGGATGTTGTCACCGGTGTATCTGAGATTATTGATATTTCTCCTGGCAATCTTGATTCCAGCTTGTGTGTCATTGAGCTCAGCATTCTGCATGAATAGAGCTTTACTTGGTGCTATTTATAGGTTAAAACAAGTGAGTAGATAAGTAGAAAGGGTGGAAAAACTTTGAGCCATGGTAATTTGAATGGCCATTTTAACTAAAGTTGCCTTTTCTCAGAGATACTACTTAAGTTGGTTTTACAAATATGTAAAGACAACTAGATGATGTATTTGACAATCTTTTGACATAAAGCATATCTGGTGTTTTTCTGAATGAAGTATTTCCTAGGAATAACTTTTAAATTGATAAGATTTTCTTCATTTAAAGAAATTAACTAAGAAATATTTTTGAAATATATAATGTATGATTTACATTATAAATCATATAAAATATGTGACAGTAAATTATCTCATACTGGTTTTATTTTTTATTCTTTTTTTTTAACTTAAAATGCCCATTTTACCCATAGTAACATACCGACTGATGTTGTTACAGTAGTAGGCATTCATCTTTTGCCTGTAAAGAAAACCATTTCAGGTTATTTGAATAAAACTTAAGCACCGTTGGTTAGCAGATATGAAAAATAGATGAGTAATCTTGAGCAAATGATTCTTTAGGCTTTCAAAAATGAAAAAATATATATATTTATTCTGAAATGCTTGTCAACTCATTTTTGCCAATATTGAAATATACTTTAAAAAAAGTCATGTCCTGAATTCCATTTAACAAGTTGCTATTTTACATTCTTGGAGTTAGGTACTCTTGTGAAGTTTAGAAATAATGTCTTCACAATATTATTGCCAATGAGAGTATATTGAGGTAATACTCAGTATTGTTGTGTGAAAGAATAATAAAGGGAGGAATGAATTCTGGTCAAGAAGAATTGGTTGTAGGAAGTAACATATCAGTAACATATCAGCTCTTTCTTATACATTGAAGGAATCACAGGTGGGCTGGAAGAGAGAGTAGAAGCACCTTTTAGGAAAAGAAAATTACTTGAAGACAGGCACACTATTCTTAAATGTGTGCATTAGGTTCCAAATAGGAAAAGGAGTACATCAAGGCTGTATATTGTCACCCTGCTTATTTAACTTATATGCAGAGTACATCATGAGAAACACTGGGCTGGAAGAAACACAAGCTGGAATCAAGATTGCCGGGAGAAATATCAATAACCTCAGATATGCAGATGACACCACCCTTATGGCAGAAAGTGAAGAGGAACTAAAAAGCCTCTTGATGAAAATGAAAGAGGAGAGTGAAAAAGTTGGCTTAAAGCTCAACATTCAGAAAACGAAGATCATGGCTTCTGGTCCCATCACTTCATGGGAAATAGATGGACAAACAGTGGAAACAGTGTCAGACTTTATTTTTGGGGCTCCAATATCACTGCAGATGGTGACTGCAGCCATGAAATTAAAAGATGCTTACTCCTTGGAAGGAAAGTTATGTCCAACCTAGATAGCATATTGAAAAGCAGAGATTACTTTGCCAACAAAGGTCCATCTAGTCAAGGCTATGGTTTTTCCTGTGGTCATGTATGGATGTGAGAGTTGGACTGTGAAGAAGGCTGAGTGCTGAAGAATTGATGCTTTTGAACTGTGGTGTTGGAGAAGACTCTTGAGAGTCCCTTGGACTGCAAGGAGATCCAAGCAGTCCATTGTGAAGGAGATCAGTCCTGGGTGTTCTTTGGAAGGAATGATGCTAAAGCTGAAACTCCAATACTTTGGCCAGCTCACGCAAAGAGTTGACTCATTGGAAAAGACTCTGATGCTGGGAGGGATTGAGGGCAGGAGGAGAAGGGGACGACAGAGGATGAGATGGCTGGATGGCATCACTGACTTGATGGACATGAGTTTGAGTGAACTCCGGGAATTGGTGATGGACAGGGAGGCCTGGCGTGCTGCAATTCATGGGGTCACAAAGAATCAGACATGACTGAGCGACTGAACTGAACTGAACTGAAGAATATTTTGTGTGGCTGAAGGGAAGAGATGTGGTGGATAGTGAGTGAAAGCTGCTCAGTCGTGTCTGCCTCTTTGCCACCCCATGTACTATACAGCCCATGGAATTCTCCAGGCCAGAATACTGGAGTGGGTAGCTGTTTCCTTCTCCAGGGGATCTTCCCAACCCAGGAATCAAACCCAGGTCTCCCACATTGTGGGTGGATTCTCTACCAGCTGAGCCACAAGGAAAGCCAAAGAATACTGGAATGAGCTGCCTATCCCTTATCCAGGGGATCTTCCAGACCAGGGATCCAAGTGGAGTCTCCTGAATTGGAGGTGGATTCTTTACCAGCTGAGCTACCAGGGAAGCCATTTACATAAGCTTTTTAAAATATAAAGTGACAGTAGGAAGCAGTGTGACAGGTTTCCTCTGTTACTTATAAACTGGTTTAGAAGGCAGTCCCCAGAATTCTAGTAATGCTGTGGAAATATTACCATTTTAATTTACAACCAGGATAAGCTGCATTCAGCTAGGAGCCAAGGGATCTCAGTTCTAGTTGCCATCTTGCACCATGTGATCCTGAATACTCTCAACTTCTGAAATCAGAAGCCTCATGACAAAAGGAAAGGGGGTGAATCAGGCCATCCTAGATATCCTTTCCAGTTCTGTACTTTGTAATTCTGTGAAATCAGAGAAGTATGTCCCAGGCTGTTTGGGATCAGGGATTTGAGAACCTAAGTTCATGTACTTTTAATCTTCATACTTCTTTATTGAGTCCTGTTCTTATTAAATGTATTTCCACATTCATGTATTTAAGTATATTTAAATAGTCTCTCCATCATTAGCAAAAAAAAAAAAAAAACGTTTCTCAAGAATGTACTTTTCGTTTAGCTATTTTGTAAAAGACTTTGAATTTCAGTGTCTGAATTGATTTCTATATTGTGTATCTCAAACCCAGTAAGTAGAAATAAAAGTAAAACTTTCTGAATTCTCTTGAACAGTCAAAAATTATTGAAGCTTTCTTTTGTTTAAGACAATAATATAAATACTTGGAAGTGAAAGACAACTTGGAAAATTGTTAAGAAATAATGTTCAAAATATAGGCTTTATTGATATGTTGAGAACAGAGTGAAATTGAATAACTGTACTTATAAAGAGAATAGAGCTTGGTTTTAGAAAAGAATGAATACATCAGTGAATTGGGGAACCAGTGGTTATAATTCTTAACACTGTGCTCTCACTGTCTGATGTTAAGTGTTTTATATCTACATAATTAAAATCTGTTAATAACTTTATCCTGTAAATGTCCTTTCTATCCTTTGTCTGTCAGTATACTACACTAAGGTGGTAAAATGATGATCAGGTAGAGTAGCTAACAAAGTGTCATGATAATCAGTGAAAGAATGCTACATGAATAAAAAATTTTGTGCAGCACTATAGAAGTTACCTGAATACAATCAAAGTGTTTTCATAAATATTAAGTATAGGCAGTTGCCCTGGGTTTTCTATTTTCTATTAGTAACTAATAACTGGTTAATACTAAATTTTACTATGTGCAAAACTGACGAAGCTATTTCAGTTTTGAAAGTCGCCTGAGAGGGAGACAGATAGTTTTTAAGAAGTCATGTTATTTACATGCTAATAAGAGAAAAGAAACACAAAAGACATAGCTCATGCAATAACTTTGTACAAAATAAGCAATTAAAAAATATGTATCTTGTGAGTTCTCATAATCTGAAAATGTATGAAATAAAATTATATAAGTTTTCTTGACACATTAACTCTCAGGTTTACTCCTTTTCTTTGATGCTTTTATTTACTCAATTTATTTTTAACAAATAAAACTGTAGATGAAAAGGAATACAATAAGAGGGTATATTAGTTAAATTTGACGTTCAAATCCTTAATATCCTTTATATATCAGTCCCTGTTCAGTGCCACACAACAGTAGGAGTTTGTCATATTGGGGCATCTTGTCTCAATATTAACTCTTACTAATAAAAAGTAACTGCTATTAACCAGAAAAATAAAAAAGCTTTCATGATTAAAACCTTATATTGTTTTCCTTGAGACTTAGTAGTTATATTTGATACTTCTTAAACTCTAATAGCCATGTGGCTTTTTTGTTTTAATACTGTAATTGAAAAGGTAATGTTTTTGGGTAGCTACATTATGGCTATTAAAGGTATACATACTTAATAAAACCTGATAGTTAAAGCATAGTATTTTATAATATAATTCCATAAAATAGTATACAATTTAAACCTAAAATTATATATACTTAATGTGGATGGAAAAATTAGATTTTTAAGCATTCTATTGACTCACCTGAAATATTTTCACCATTTATTTTTATTTATAGTAATATTTTTAGTGAGGAAATGAAATATTTGCTTGTTCTGGATTTTTTTCCCCACTCTCCTCTTTTGGCTACTACTGTATGCATATAGATCAGATCTAGTTTACAAGGTTGAATGGACACAGATTTATGCACTTCAGTATTCAAAATCCAATTTCCCTTTCAACAGTAAAGTAAGCTTTAACAAAGTTTTAAGAGAAAACTGAATATTAGGAGGAAGAAAAAGTGCTATTGGATAGTAAGCTGCATTTTGTATTAACTATGACAGATATTAGAAAACTTTCTGAGATGCCAAACATTGGTTTCAAATGTGTATTATATGTATTTCATACATGCGTGACATAGATGATCATTAGGGTTTGAATAATGTAAGGCCATAGAAGATATGTGATCTTATCTGTTAAATATAGTGAATTAGTTTTAGGAAATTTACTCTGAGATAGGAAAATAGGGATAAGTCATTCATGCCTAGATGAAAGTTATGAGTGAACCTAGCATTTCAATTACTAATGATTCTTATATTGAAAAAAATTAATGATTTTTATAATAAAAGAGACTTATATTACAATTAAACTGTGTAGAAAGATAGTTTATCCCATATGTCAGATCCTATTATTTTCTAATATCATTGTTCCTAAGTTGAAAAATCAAAGTAGAATGTGTTGACAATAGAGAATAGAATACCTAATAGTTAATTTATGCATTTCATATAGGAAGAACCAATTTATTATAGTACCTGATTTTAGTGCTGCATTTTTAATACATTTTATATTACATTGAAATTATCCAAAAATACATGTATGTGTTTGAATTCTGAGAATAAAAGCTTTAGAGATAATTTAATGTTAAAAATGGATGTCAGTTGTTCTTCTCAAAACTGATACCTAAATAGTTCTTTTCTCTGAGAAATTTAACAATGTATATGGTAGTTTTCTAAATGTCTATCAGATTAATTTCAATCATATTGTTTCACATTTGAAAGAAATTACTTTACAGTTTCAAAAGTTTCCATTGTCCTAGCCTGGCTCTCAGAGATTCTTGCCTCAGTTATTCCCAGTCTGCTAATGAGCCACTTAGAGAAAATTCTTCATTTTCCATTATATTGTTCTTGATCGCTACCATTACTATTTGATTTGTTCTTAAGATTTCCATCTCTTTGGTTATTACATTATCCCTCTGTTCTTTGCTGTTGTCTAAGTTACCACTAAAGCCCTTAGCATATCATAGATTTTAATAATTCCTGGTCTGATAATTCGAACATTTGTGCCGTGCCTGACTCTGGTTCTGATGTTTCTTCTCTTTAAACAGTGATTTTTCTCTGTCAGTACATCTTTTAAATTTTAATTGAAAGGTGGAGATGATATCTGGGTAAAAGGAATTAAGGTAACTAGGCCTTTAGTAAAGTATTGGTAATGTGTGGGGGAAAGGAAAGTATTGTACAGTCCTATAATTAAGTCTAAGTCTTTTGGTGAGCCTGTATCTCTGGACTATGAAGGATTCTCAATTTTAATTTCCCTCATTAAGTAGACAAGATGGCTAGAGGTAGCTGAAGTTGGGTTTCTCCCTCCCCTACACAGAAGTCTGGAACTCCTTGAAACTGGATATTTTCCTTTTCTCGAGTAGGTTGCTGCTGCTGCTGCTGCTGCTGCTGCTAAGTCGCTTCAGTCATTAACTTCAAGCCAGCTTCTGTCCAGAATTCTTTAAGGCCATTAATTACCTGTATAAGGAAAAGGACTTAACTCTAATGCAGATAGCCAATGCTATACTATGCTATGCTAAGTCACTTCAGTCATGTCCGACTCTGTGCGACCCCATAGACGGCAGCCCACCAGGCTCCCCCGTCCCTGGGATTCTCCAGGCAAGAACACTGGAGTGGCTTGCCATTTCCTTCTCCAATGCATGAAAGTGAAAAGTGAAAGTGAAGTCCCTCAGTCGTGTCCGACTCTTAGCGACCCCATGGACTACAGCCTACCAGGCTCCTCCGTCCATGGGATTTTCCAGGCAAGAGTACTGGAGTGGGGTGCCATTGCCTTCTCCGCCTCGAGTAGGTTAGACTCTGTTAAAACCCCAGATCCCAGCAGGCAGTTAGGGCCCTGGTAAAGTACTTTCTCCCCAGGGCAGGCCTTGTTAAGACAAACCAAATGATCTGGCATATTTCAAAGGGATTAATTTACATTTTCAACTATTATCAATATTGTATATTTAGAAGTGGCTGAAACCTTTTTTTATAGAGTTTAACAAATTATGATTATGCTTAATTTTCTCTGCCTTCTGGTTTTATACAAAGAACTTTCTGGATTTTTCACTTTCTCATCAGTTCAATCACTACTGGTAGTAGATGGTTTTATTTTTAACTCCATTTAATCTAAAAATGAATCAAGCTTATATGCCTTTGATTGCATGACGTTACTACTGTTATTCTGTCAATAAAGCAGGACTTCTGAGTTTCTCATGAGGCAGTTTGAATAGTAGACCATGACACACCCAAGAGCTTGTCAAAATTTAACTCCACATATCTTGACTTCACAGGAGACCTAATAAAATCCTCCCCCAAAACATTCAAATTATTGCCATGAGTCTGCACTAAGAACTGTACTTAAGCATTTTATATATTTTTCATTTAATCCAAATAATATCTTTGTGAAGTAAGTATTATTAGCACCATTTTACAAATAAAAAAAAACCGAACCTGAGAAAAGTTACATCACCTGCCCAAGTGTCTAGTGACATTTGCTGCTGCTGCTGCTGCTAAGTCGCTTCAGTCATGTCCTACTCTGTGCAACCCCAGAGACAGCAGCCCACCAGGCTCCGCTGTCCCTGGGATTCTCCAGGCAAGAACACTGGAGTGGGTTGCCATTTCCTTCTCATGATATTAAAACCAGGGTCACTCAGTCTCAAAGCCAGGATTGTTAGACATTCAGGGTACCATGAATTGATGTTCAACATTGTGATTGGTGCTATGGAGAATGTAAAATAATCTATACATTTACTCAAGTGCAGTCTTAACCTAGTTATAGTGTTATTGCAATGATACCGATTTTGTGTCAAAAGATATGTGGTTATTGGAAAGTGCTAAAACATAGATTAACTCATCTTTGAAGGGCAAAGGATATCCAAAGCTAAAAATGGTTACTTATTAAGTATAGTCATTTAGTCAGTGGCATAACAATATTTGGTGCATATTTATATTTACATTTTTTTTTCTCTTAGAAAAGAACTAAAGAAATATTCCTCTAGTGTATTTCTTTGGAGTCTATTCTTTCATGTTTTATTGTTAATAACTACATCTTACATGTATTTGTTATTGACTGTAAGTTAAAGAGTAAAATAGAGTTCAGTTCAGTTCAGTCACTCAGTTGTGTCCAACTCTTTGCAACCCTAAGGACTGCAGCACACAAGGCTTCCTTGTCCATCACCAACTCCCAGAGCTGGCTCAAACTCATGTCCATCGAGTCAGTGATATCATCCAACCATCTCCTCCTCTGTCCTCCCCTTCTCCTCCTGCCTTCAATCTTTCCAAGCATCATGATTTTTTCCAATGAATCAGTTCTTCACATCAGGTGGCCAAAGTATTGGAGTTTCAGCTTCAGCATCAGTATTTCCAATGAATATTCAGGCCCGATTTCCTTTAGGATTGACTGGTTGGATCTCCTTGCAGTCCAAGGGACTCTTAAAAGTCTCCTCCAACACCACAGTTCAAAAGCATCGATTGTTTGGTTCTCAGCTTCTTTATAGTCCAACTGTCACATCCTTACATGACTACTGGAAAAACTATAGCTTTGACTACACGGACCTTTGTTGGCAAAGTAATGTCTCTGCTTTTTAATATGCGGTCTAGGTTGATCATAGGTTTTCTTCCAAGAAGCAAGTGTCTTTTAATTTCATGGTTGCAGTCACCATCTGCGGTGATTTTGGAGCCCCCCAAAATAAAGTCTGCCACTATTTCCATTGTTTTTCCATCTATTTGCCATGAAGTGATGGGACCAGATGCCCATAAAATATAGTATTCAGTTCAGTTCAGTCGCTCAGTCGTGTCTGACTCTTTGAGACCCCATGAATCGCAGCACGCCAGGACTCCCTGTCCATCACCAACTCCCAGAGTTCACTGAGACTCACGTCCATCGAGTCAGTGATGCCATCCAGCCATCTCATCCTCTGTCGTCCCCTTCTCCTCCTGCCCCCAATCCCTCCCAGCATCAGAGTCTTTTCCAATGAATCAGCTCTTCGCATGAGGTGGCCGAAGTATTGGAGTTTCCGCTTCAGCATCATTCCCTCCAAAGAAATCCCAGGGCTGATCTTCAGAATGGACTGGTTGGATCTCCTTGCAGTCCAAGGGACTCTCAAGAGTCTTCTCCAACACCACAGTTCAAAAGCATCAATTCTTCGGTGCTCAGCCTTCTTCACAGCCCAACTCTCACATCCATACATGACCACAGGAAATATAGTGTAGTCCAACCCAAAACCCAAAACTCCCTTATCGAAGTAAGTATATTAGAAATGTTACAGACATTAGATAACACAACTAGGTAAATGTTGATTAGTTGCTAATTCCTGTTTGACTCTTTTGTAACCCTATGGACTGTAGCCCACCAGGCTCCTCCCTCTATGTAATTTCTGAGACAATAATACTGGAGTGGGTTGCCATTTCTTTCCCCAAAGGATCTTTCCCACTCAGGGATCGAACCTGCATCTCCTGCATTGGTAGGTGGATTCTTTACCACTGAGCCATCTAGGAAACCCAGAGAAATTTTAGAGTTTGTCCTTCTCATGCCATCTTCTTAGTAAATTAACCAAGAGGCATATTGAAGATTCTCCACTATGGTTAGTGCCTGGATGCCATATTCCCTCAACTGTAACTTAATGGGACAAAGGTAGACACTTGATCAAAAGACATCTAATTAATGGCTTATCAGCTACCTGTCACCTCTCGTATATGTTTTCCATAAATGGCTAAATCAATCAAATTGTTTTTTAAGAATTTAGGGTTTCTAAGTTCAGAGCTGAAGAGAATTACAATCAGAAACTTGTGCCATAAAGATACACTTAAAGATTCATGCGTGAAAAAGTAGAGCAGAGGAGTTCTGATAAACCAAAGTCATGTGCAAGTAAATGTTCTAAGAGAGTGAAAAAGAAAATAAAACAGCAGTTAAAGGGCAACCAGTCAGTCATAAGTGGAGCATGGAGAACGTAGCACATGCAGAGAAAAATCATGAGAAAATAACAGAGTGGGGTAGTCAGTACTCCTGGAGCTGACTAGGTTGCTGCTAAATCTCCAAGCCTAGTTCTTTAATATTCTTAAAATAAGTCCAGGTTCGATGCACGATACTGGATGCTTGGGGCTAGTGCACTGGGACGACCCAGAGGGATGGTATGGGGAGGGAGGAGGGAGGAGGGTTCAGGATGGGGAACACATGTATACCTGTGGTGGATTCATTTCGATATTTGGCAAAACTAATACAATTATGTAAAGTTTAAAAATAAAATAAATAAAAATTATATTTGCATGAATTACCAAATTGTAAAGGCAGATTGTAAACTTGATGATGATGATGACTACAATGATGATGAGAAAAAATAGGAGACAGCAGTATATTAAATTCAACCAAGAAATGTGAAAAGCCATGGAAGTTAGGGTTCCTTGAGGAGAATACAGGAACATGAGTCATCCAGAGCGATAGGCCTTCTTTTATCAACTCTTGCATGGGTAAATGACCTCCTATGCATGCAAGCAACTGGGGAAATAGGTGAATGAATATTATTTATTAGACTCCATAAATTTTTAAATATTTAATACCTGAGTAACCATGAGATGTGACACTTCTTTCTGCACTATCTCAGAATATTCCTTCCTGTATAACAGTCCCTGCAAGTAAGTAAGTAAATGGATTTATGCCTTATTTTTTACCAGTTTAATGAATGTGTATTGGATAGTGATGAAATTAATTCCATGGGAAGGTGGAGAAATAAGAGAAAAAACAGGTAACAAAAAATTAAGAAATCAGATGTGAAAGTATTTTCTGACATCTGTGAATTTGTAATTAGCTTCATATTCTCAGGGCAACTGAAAAATAAGTATATATGCTATTCATTTTCCAGTATCTCCATTGTTCTTTAATGTGTAGCCTTAAAAGATGTCTTCTTGCAAACATATCTATTTTAAAAGATATGGTTTACTTTAATCCAGCTACCTTTGATTTACATAATGTAGTCTTTTCTTTATTCATTTTTGCATTGTTATTTATAAAACTTTAATGTAGTTTCCTACTTCTAAGAGAAGTTTCCAGTTGTCCTTTTAAAATGAATTCCTAAATTATATAATCCAAGCTAAGGTTCTGGTTTTATCAGAAAGTTCTAATTGTTTTAACTATAGAGTCATCCCAGATATTTATAAATCATTTCATTTGTAAGTGTAAGTGTCTATGTCTCAATCTAAAGCAAGCACATGCAAAATTAAATTCTCTCATGAAAGCCTATAGGATTATTAATGAAATACTAAACTAGATGAAACATAGTAGGCCACATATTTTTATAAGTTTAGTTATATTTTAAGTGATTGACTTAACTGTATGCCCTATGACTGGTCGTGGTGGTTTAGTCACGAAGTCGTGTCTGACTCTTATGACCCCATGGACTGTAGCCCACCAGGCTCCTTTATCCATGGGATTTTGCAGGCAAGAATACTGGAGTCAGTTGCCATTTTCTTCTCCAGGGGATCTTACTGACCCAGGGATTGAACTTGGGTCTGCCTGTACTACAGGCAGATTCTCTAACTGAGCTGCCAGGGAAGTTCCATGACCAGTTACCAAATTCTATTGATTCTACCTCCTAAAGCTCTTTCAAATCAGTGTTTATCACTAATGTATCAGTTTGGCTTCTCCAAATTACCATGATTGTGTTTTAAATTGCCCACTTACTTTGGGTCTTCTCTGCCCCTTTCCAATCCATCCTTCATCTTGTTCCCAGAACTGATCACCTAAAGTGAAGACCTAACCATGGCCCTATTCTGCCTAATCCCTGCTTCCCTTACCTATATCATTTAACCTGTGGCCCACAGTTTCCTCTGTTTTATTTTCAGCCACTCTACCTTCTACCTTTTTGTGAGACTTTTGTAGTTTCTTTCATGTAATTTGTTTCCTCTTATCTCTGGATGTAAGACAATGCTGTTGAATTTATCTGGAAAGTACTCTTGCCAACTCCCACCTTCCCTGGCTTTCATATATATATGAAATACATACATATATACATCATACATATATATTTATGTATATATACATACATACATATATATTTTTTAAGACACAGCAGATTTTCTATCTTTTATGAGAACTTTTATACTGCCAAAGGTTGAATTCAGAAACTTTTCTGAAGACACCAGGGACTCAGTGTATATCACAACGTTTATCTCATGATATTTAAATATCTGTCTCTTACTAGCATTTTAACTGTTGGAAGGATGGACTGGGTGTGTCACTTTGAGTTAGTGAATGCCATATGACAAATGTTCAGTAAAAGTTGGTTGAATAGCTAAACAGATGTACAAGTAATAAATTTTTTTAACATACATATGGTTAAAGGCTTATTATGCAGCTCTCACTGGTGCTGGAACAATTTGTTATTGACTTTGGGCATAATCAGATGTTTAAAAAAGCCCAAATGATTGTGAAAATTTAACTCTCTTATTCAGGATTGGTTTTGAGTGCAAGTAAAACAGTGTATACCTTTACTCTCATTTTCATATTTCACACAATCCATTCATCTTCTTATTATCCATTTTCTCACTAAAATTGATATTGAAAGGTGGGTGGGAAAGATATTTACCTATGAAATAAAAAGACCATAAAAAGCTTATAAGCTATTTAAGCAACACCAATCAAGACATAATACCCTTCCAAAGAATTAATGATCAGTTTAGAAGAGTTGATGATCTGAATCACATCTGGGAAATATTAACCCCAGATGGTTATTGGTACTGTACCTTGTTATTAAGATAAAAATAAAAAATGAAGCATATGGATTTTTAATGGTTGATAGATGGACTGCAAACTTTAGAGAATTTATACTGACCAGTTGAGCTTTCAAAAAGCATAGGTCAGTGTTAAATGTTAAATAGGTTCTGTACTCTGTATTCCATGCAATTAGTATTTTTTTATCTAATGTACCACAGTAAGCAAATTAGCTTCTTAAAGTGGCTTGACTTTATTTTAGCAAAAAAAAAAAAAAAAAAATGTTGTGTTCATAAATGTAATGCTTAGCTTAACTTAGTCTTCATATCCTTCCTGATTAGGTAGCAATATATACAACAGTGGGCTTCCCTCATAACTCAGTTGGTAAAGAATCCACCTGCAATGGAGGAGACCCTGGTTCGATTCCTGGGTCGGGAAGATCCGCTGGAGATGGGATAGGCTACCCACTCCAGTATTCTTGGGCTACCCTTATGACTCAGTTGGTAAAGAATCTGCCTGCAATGTGGGAGACCTGGGTTTGATCCCTGTTTTGGGAAGATCCCTGGAGAAGGGAAAGGCTTCCCACTCCAGTGGCCTGGAGAATTCTATGGACTATGTAGTCCATGGGGTCACAAAGAGTTGGACACACTGAGTGACTTTCATTTTCACAACACATTCACATGAGTACACCTAACTGATAGGGAGGTGGAAAATATAAGTAATTCTGGGAAGAAGAGGAAATGGACTTTAGGTGAGTAAACTAAATTGCCAGTCATGAGACAATATTCTTTCTCCTTTTTTTTTTTTTAAGTTCTCATTAACAGAACCTTAATTTTGAGAAAGTACTATATCCAACTAAAAAACCCCTCAGTTTCTAGTATATTTTGCAATTGTTGTTTAGTTCTTAAGTCATGTTCTACTCTTGTGACCCCATGGACTGTAGCACTCTAGGCTCTTCAATCCATGGGATTTCCCAGGCAAGAATACTGGAGCAGGTTGCCATTTCCTTCTCCAGGGAATCTTCTTACCCAAGTCTTCTGCATTGGTAGGCAGACTCTTTACAGCTGAGCCACCAGGGGGAGATCATTAGTTGTAACCAAAATACTGTTCTAGCCAATAAGATGTAAATGGAGGTGTTTTGTGGAATTCCCAGGAAAGTTACTTAGAAATGAGCTCTGTCAACTAGAAGTCAGCTTTTTGCTGTCTAGAATTAAATAGAATGTCTTAGAGTTTCAGCAGACACCTTGAATCCTGAGGTGAAATTGAGGATAAGATTGTATGCTAGGATGATAGAGTTGCATATTGTACAGTCATTAAAATTTTATGTGTGGTATTAACTTAAATAGCATTAGAATATTGTCCTATATAATATTAAGTGAAGTAAAGAGCAAAACATTTCTAATCTTTATTTATAAAATGTGTATGCTGTAATAACATGAAAGAAAATAAAACCACTTATTAAGACTGTTTGGCTAAAGGTCATGAGAATATGGTAATTTTTTTTTTGTTCATATTTTGTATTTTTAATGTTCTCTAAAGTAGGTAGATATTCCTTTTAATGTTAAAATTGATATTTACTAAATGTTTATTTTATGTTCTAGTACATATTTTATTAATTTGTACTGTTGTATAATTTTAAAAGGATTTAGAGTGGATTAGTGTTGAAATTTTCCCAAACATCAAATATTAGTAGAAAATTATTTCAGGATACCCCTGGAATCCAGGGATTAATATATAAAATTAATATAGGTTAAATATATTTAGAAATATACCTTAAAAGACCATTGTATGTTTTCTGAGATTAGAAAGAAGAATATGCAGAATTTTATTAGATACTAAGAGATGTTATTTATAAATGACATAAAAAATAAGAAAGACTGCCTTAGTTCAAATGGCAAAAATTGTGATTGAGAGAGGAAAGGATTGTCGGTATTTATTGAGTAGTGTCATCAATTTTTAAAATCTTATCTATCCAAACATCCAGGAACTATTCATTAAAAGCCTATGATAGAAGACCTTTTATATATGTGTTGGTTTTTGTAAATTTTTCATTTATTTATTAACTTTGATGATTTTTAACTGCAAATCATCTATTCAAAATGTTACAACCAGCCTTTTGCAAAAAGGCATTTAAGATTATCAGTTTTTTTAAAAAAGTATGAACAATATGTCTGTCTTCTATCCTATTAGTCATTAAAATACTACCACAGAATTAAAATAGTTATTTCTCCCAATATAATTCATGGTATATGATTTTAGTAAAAAATAATATAAAACCAATTGTTACAGTTTTTTTGTTATAAAAAGGTAGTATGATTTTTAGAAATGTGTTTTATTATCATTCCCATCCCAATACATTGATAAAAAAGTTTTTGTATCAGCACCAATTGCAATCAGTAGAACTTATTTTATGTGTTTTATGCTGAGCTTCAGATCAGTACCACACCTCCCCTACACACAAACATATACACACTCTCTGGCCCTCTCTGTTTACTGAGGCTCTTGATGCTGAGTAGTGATTTTGCTGTGTATATTAACAGACAAAATTTCTTCTCAGTGCAGCTATTTCCTCATTATCTAATTTACTTTAAACCAAATCTTAGTAGGTTCTAGCAACAGACCACAGTGGATAAAAAAAGAGGGCAAGCTACCATTTGCTCTGGTTCTTTAGATTTACACCTAGGAAGCAAGGAGGATGTTGTTCAGTCTTAAAAGCATCTTTCTGTAGTCTCAGCTGTGGACTGAGACTATTTGTAGACTCATTCTTCATTTAGAAAAGCAGTCTGCACCCAGTGTCTTCAAATTATGTTTTTCTGTAGCCCATTTCCTTCTACATAAAAAGAAATGTGCTATTTGTCTCTGAGAAGATGTTAACAAATATAATCAGGAATTCTAATGTAGCTGCATATATTAGAATAGCATAATTCAGGGCAGTGACATTTCATTTGTGTCCAATTATTTGCAACCCCATGGACTGTAGCCCACCAGGAGCCTCTGTCCATGGCATTTTTCCATGCAAAAATATTGGAGTTGGTTGCCATTTTCTCCTCGAGGGGATCTTTGGAACCCATCTCTAGCATCTCCTACAATGGCAGGCAATTCTTTACCATTGAGCTACCTGGGAGGAGGAAGGTACTAACTAATTTTAATTAAAGTGTAGCTCATATGTCCTTTATGTGAGAATTTTTAAACATGGGTTCCAGAATTCATAAATATTCTGTGAATGTACTGATTAATAATGTGGACGATCTTATAGAAATCTCCATAGTGATTTTTGGCCTCAAAATTTATCTGATTTGGTAATTTCTACCTTTGCCCAATCAAAGTATAGTGTGGAGGAATAAACTAATTTTTGTTTTCAATGGTGGACTTTCCAATCCTGCCACTTAGTGCCAGAAGGCTCTTAAGACAAAAATGTCTTGTCCCTCAATTCATAACTTTTTAATCCTAAAGTCTTAAGACTTCACAACATAAAAGTGAATGAAAAGGAAAACTATTGATACTAAACATTTTATATTACTGGAGTTTTAAGTAATTAATATTGTTACAGTTACCTGTTCTGAAGTAAATTTTACTAAAGAAAACATTTATTGAAACTAATATTTGAAGTAATATTAAAGAAGGAAATATCTACTAAAACAAATGATACATAATTGAAATTTAACCTTAACTAGAACAAAACCTAGAGACAGAGGGCTGCTTTTAGATAATGTTTTACCGTCATTGTCCAAACTGTGTTTAATCTTAAAGCAATGCGTGCGTGCTTAATCACTTCAGTCATGTCCAACTCTCTGCGACCCCATGGACCATGGCCCACCATGCTCCTCCATCCATGGGATTCTCCAGGCAAGAATACTGGAATGGGTTGCCATTTCCTTCTCCAGAGATAAAGTATGAAGCGAGTGAAGTGAGTGAAGTGAAGTCGCTCAGTCGTGTCTGACTCTTTCCAACCCCATGGACTTCAGCCCACCAGGCTCTTCCGTCCATGGGATTTTTCCAAGCAAGAGTACTGGAGTGGGTTGCCATTTCCTTCTCTTCTTAAAGCAATGAACTCTGCCTATATAATTATTTAATATTGAATTATCAATGTTTTATTGGGAGCCATGTGAAGGACATAGATTAATACTGGAATGGGAAAACCATTGCTGATAGAAGTAACTTGTCATGGCATAAACAATAGAGAACACAGTTTAACCTCAGCAATACCTTCCTGCTTTCTGCATCTCCTCCTTCTTTCCATGATTGTATCTCTAATTTGGGTAGTCAGAGTAATCACTAAAAATTGCAAGGGATTTTTTATTCCCATTTTTTTCCCTTTTATAAATTGCTTAATTTTTAGAACCAGTGCTTCTTTATGTATACTTGTAAGAAATGTAATTTCAGTAACCCACTAGGTAAAAAGACAAACTAATCAATAATTATGGTAGATAATACTATATACTGTGTGATGATATTTGTTTATGCTTATCATGTACTAGTTTCCTAGGCTACTGTGATAAATTTTCACAGGTTGGTGGCTTAAAACAATAGCAGCTTATTCTCTCATAGTTTTGGAGGCCAGAAGTCTGAAATCAAGGCATTGTCAATGTCAAGCTCCCTCTAAAGTTTCTAGGAAAGAGTCTTTCTTTGCATCTCCCGAACTTGTGGTGTTGGCCATTAATCCTTGGCATCCCTTGGCTTGTAGTTGTGTCACTCCATTAGCTCAAATGGTAAAGAATCTGACTGCAATGCAGGAGACACAGGTTCAATCCCTGGGTTGGGAAGATCTTCTGGAGAAGGGAATGGCAATCCACTCCAGTGTACTTTCCTGGAGAATCCCATGGACAGAGGAGCCTGGTGAGCTACAGGCTATGGGGTCACAGAGTCAGACATGATTGAGCAACTAACCACTACTATTTTTGCCTCCATTTTTCTATGGCTGTGTTCTCTCTGTGTGTATCTGTGTCTTCACAGGGTATTCTGAAATGGACACCAGTCATTATGATCTTATCTTGATTACATCTATTTCAGATGAAGTCATTTTTACAGGTTCTAGATGAATGTGAAATTTGTGGGGTCACTATTCAACCTAGGGCTTGTCAGCATATTAACTTTTTGTAGTGCTATAAAAGGTATACTCTTTATTTAAATTAGAGCAATATGACAGTAAAATATGCAGGCTGATTCAATATGAAGTCAGTATTGTTTCTCAGTGTCTGTTTCTTTCTTCAAGGTCAACATCTGATGTTCTGAGTATATCATCAAGCATGTACTCATCAAAAAGTAGCTGAAAAGCTAAGGAGAGCTAACCACATATGCATTAGTAAAAAACATTAGTTATATGCTGGTAAAATAATTGCTCCATGTCTTCTATCTTTTAATATTTCATTATAAGCAGTAGTCCTATTGTCCTAGTGAATCCTGTCTTTAGTAAAATTTAAAGATGTGCTGTTAAATTCCACACAGAGAATAATGGAAATAAAGGAATTTGGGAAATTTGCATACTTTCTCCAAGTTTAGGAAGTACTCTTAATTCACAGTTTTGCTATAGCCTTCAACAGCCTTATATAGATGATCTTGAAATGTTTCTGAAATGGTGGAAACATGTAATTATTTTCTATTAACTCTTTGTGGTCTTTATGGGTATTTCCCTCTGTCAGGGTTTGGTCTATCCTGTACTGTGACTACAGGAGAAGGCAATGGCAGCCCACTCCAGTACACTTGCCTGGAAAATCCCATGGATGGAGGAGCCTGGAAGGCTACAGTCCATGGGATCACTAAGAGTCGGAAATGACTGAGCGACTTCACTTTCACTTTTCACTTTCATGCATTGGAGAAGGAAATGGCAACCCACTCCAGTGTTCTTGCCTGGAGAATCCCAGGGACGGGGGAGCCTGGTGGGCTGCCGTCTCTGGGGTCGCACAGAGTCGGACACGACTGAAGCGACTTAGCAGCAGCAGTACTGTGACTCAGTGACAAAGTAAATTATTATCCAAGATGGTCCCTTTTGAAGAAGAGATGAGCATTATAATGATTACTTTGGGATAATAAATATAAGCAGGGTATTAAATCCTTCTAGCTATTTATTAATTTACTGATCTTCTTGGTAATTGGAATAATTGTGTCTCTCACATGCCTCAGCACAGATAAAAGTAGTGATCAGACATAGCTTCTTTCACTCATGGTTAATATTTCATAGTCACTGAGCTAAGGAGGGGGAGGATAATAATCCAGTGAGTTGACTGTAAATTGGGGTTCTGTTTTGTATAATCCCATGAAGAAGAAAATATAAAAGGTATTATTTGTTTAAGTTAAAGCCTCTTATGTAACAAATTAAATATTATTCTTATACACACGTCCCTTTAATCCTGGGTGTTTGATTACTACAAATGATATTAAATGTTATTGAATATCATCAGAATATTATTGAAAATATTCTGAAAGGAGACTTAAGTGTTCTTTACAAAAAAAAAAAAAAGTTCCACTAATCCTGATGATTTACCCTTCATGGCAAATATATGGGGAAAAAATGAAAATAGTGACAGACTTTATTTTCTTGGGCTCCAAAATAACTATAGATGGTGACTTCTGCCATGAAATTAGAAGAAGCTTGCTCCTTGAAAAAAAGCTATGATAAACCTAGACAGCATATTAAAAAGTGGAGACATCATTTTGCCAACAAAGGTCCATATAGTCAATAAAAGAAAGTTACATGGCTCAAAATAGCCTGGAGTTAAAACTCCCTTCCAGGTCCTCCCCATCATTCTAGACAAAACAAAGAACTCTCTCACTGAAGAAAAAAATGGACACTAAGTTTGATTACGCCCAGCTCCCAGCTGGTCCCAGACTCTGGCTGATCTCCAGAATTCCTTGCCCCAGTTGTTTAAGCGATGCTATGCTATGCTAAGTCACTTCAGTCGTGTCCGACTCTGTGCGACCCCACAGATGGCAGCCCACCAGGCTCCCCCGTCCCTGGGATTCTCCAGGCAAGAACACTGGAGTGGGTTGCCATTTCCTTCTCCAATGCATGAAAGTGGAAAGTGAAAGTGAAGTCGCTCAGTCGTGTCCGACTCTTAGCGACCCCATGGACTGCAGCCTACCAGGCTCCTCCATCCATGGGATTTTCCAAGCAAGAGTACTAGAGTGGGGTGCCACTGCCTTCTCTGTTTAAGCGATAACTAGTCTGAACAACCTTGGAGAAGAACAGGCCCCCTAAGACAGTAGATTTCCACATATATGCCTATATATACTTACTTTTTTCTTGGGTTAGTACAGCAGCTCATTTATCTGACTGCTACACCTTCTCGCTTCATTAAAGGTAATCTGTTTTTGTAAAGTGCCAGTATCCTTCTTTTTCTGAACTTCACCTTCTCTAACTCCCTTACCCTACAGTCAAAGCTCTGGTTTTTCCAGTAGTCATGTATAGATGTGAGAGTTGGACTGTAAAGAAGGATAAGTGCCAAAGAATTGAGGCTTTCAAACTGTGATGCTGGAGAAGACTCTTGAGAGTCACTTGGACACCAGGGAGATCAAACCAGCCAATCCTAATGTATATTAACCTGAATATTCATTGGAAGGACTGATGCTGAAGCTCCAGTACTTTGGAAAGAGCCAACTCATTGGAAAATACCTTGATGCTGGGAAAGATTGAGGGCAAGAGGAAAAGGAGGTGATAGAGGATGAGATGGCTGGATGGCATTACTGTTTCAATGGACATGAGTTTGAGTAAACCCTGTGAGATTATGAAGACATGGAGACCTGGCATGCTACAGTCCACAGAGTTGCAAAAAGTCATACATGACTGAGTGAACAACAACAATAATCTTGATGATAACTGTTTTAGAGGGAAAGTATAGAATTTTCTTTTTAAGATCCTCAATTCAAAGTAAATGCAAATTAAGTTATATAAATTCATCTGTTGAGTCTCATAGACACTATGTGGAAAGATATGTTTCAGGGATATATTTTCAATGTTCAGTTATAAGACAAAGCAAAGGAAATCAAGATAGAGGAATAAAGAAGAAAGTGAATACAGTGTATATAAGAATATAGAAAATAGTGAAGGAAAGAGAAGGGGCTTCTGAGGTACAGAGATGTAATCTGTGTGGCTGTAATGACAAACGTGAAAAGAAATGTTTGGTTTTGGAAGTTCTTTTTTATCTGTAGAATTTAATGGTATTAGAAGTTTTACAAAGAGGATTTTTGCCACATGAATAGGCTCTGGTGTGTGCCAATGTGATTAAGCATCCTATTTATCTCTGTCAGTCATGGCCCTTCAAAGACTGATTTCAAAGAATTACTGGTTATGAGCAGGAGGACATAAGGAAACATTTGAAAGAACAACTGATTAATGATATTACAGAGTCCTGTAATTGCTATGCAAAACCTACAGTGTTGTGTGAATAAAATTAAAAACTAGAATATCCGTGGATTTCCATGTTCTGAGTCTTTGCCTGAAAAATGTATTAATATATCAGGCCACAGATTAATGATAAACTTGACTGCCTAGCTAAATAGGAAATGGTGATCAGTATTGATTCTAAATACACATTTTGCTGGGAGTAGAAAAGGCTTGTATCATTTCTATTGTGACATTTTGTGCCTAGAGGGAGCATGTTAGGAGGGGCTAGAACTCATGGAGAATGAAACCTTCAGTAAGACAATACAAAGCTTCTGCACATCAAAGGAAACTATTAGCAAGGTGAAAAGGCAGCCTTCAGAATGGGAGAAAATAATAGCAAATGAACCAACTGACAAACAACTAATCTCAAAAATATACAAGCAACTCCTACAGCTCAACTCCAGAAAAATAAATGACCCAATCAAAAAATGGCCCAAAGAACTAAATAGACATTTCTCCAAAGAAGACATACAGATGGCTAACAAACACATGAAAATATGTTCAACATCACTCATTATCAGAGAAATGTAAATCAAAACCACTATGAGGTACCATTTCACACCAGTCAGAATGGCTGCGATCCAAAAGTCTACAAGCAATAAATGCTGGAGAGGGTGTGGAGAAAAGGGAACCCTCTTACACTGTTGGTGGGAATGCAAACTAGTACAGCCACTATGGAGAACAGTGTGGAGATTCCTTAAAAACCTGGAAATAGAACTGCCTTATGATCCAGCAATCCCACTGCTGGGCATACACACTGAGGAAACCAGAAGGGAAAGAGACACATGTACCCCAATGTTCATCGCAGCACTGTTTATAATAGCCAGAATATGGAAGCAACCTAGATGTCCATCAGCAGATGAATGGATAAGAAAGCAGTGGTACATATACACAATGGAGTATTACTCAGCCATTAAAAAGAATACATTAGAATCAGTTCTAATGAGGCGGATGAAACTGGAGCCTATTATACAGAGTGAAGTAAGCCAGAAAGAAAAACACCAATACTAACGCATATATATGGAATTTAGAAAGATGGTAACAATAACCCTGTGTACGAGACAGCAAAAGAGACACTGATGTATAGAACAGTCTTATGGACTCTGTTGCAGAGGGAGAGGGTGGGAAGATTTGGGAGAATGGCATTGAAACATGTATAATATCATGTATGAAACGAGTTGCCAGTCCAGGTTCGATGCACGATACTGGATGCTTGGGGCTAGTGCACTGGGAAGACCCAGAGGGATGGTATGGGGAGGGAGGAGGGAGGAGGGTTCAGGATGGGGAATACATGTATACCTGTGGCAGATTCATTTTGATATTTGGCAAAACATACAATTTGTAAAGTTTAAAAATAAAATAAAATTTTTAAAAAAAAGGCAAAAAAAAAAAAAAAAGACAATCCAGTTTTCTCAATTCATGAGACTCCCATCAGCCTGGAGATATTGCAGTACTCTGCTGTGGGCTCCTTAGGTAAACCCAAAGTATATTCGTGGAACTTGCAGCAGGCCTAAATAATTGAGTATGCTAAATACTTTAGTATGAGGAAAGAGTGCATATACTGGCTGTTAAAGGGAAAAAAAATTGATGTGAGTGTGTGTGTAGATTGATAGACAGTCAAGATAGTTATATATAGGTAAATAAAAGCAGATATTTCAGAACTGCATGCATAACGTAACCTTTTTTAACCTTAGAATAATATCTGCCAAAATTATTGGCCATATAAAGTGAAAGTGAAGTCGCTCAGTCATGTCTGACTCTTTGTGACCCCATGGACTGTAGCCTGCCAGGCTCCTCTATCCTTGGGATTTTCTAGGCAAGAATACTGGAGTGGGTTGCCATTTCCTTCTCTAGGGGATCTTCCCGACCCAGGGATCAAACCCGGGTTTCCTGCATTGCAGGCAGACTCTTTACCATCTGAGCCACCAGGGAAGCACACATTGGTCATATATATATATATATATATATATATATATATATATATATATATATATATACACACATACACACACATACCTATACATAAATATGTATATATATGGATAATTTACATATAGTCATAGAAAATACTTGGTGAGTGACCTCAAACTTATTATACTGTAGTAATTCAACTACTTACTGAATGCAGGGTTAGTTTAAGAGGACTCTGGGAGAAATGATTTTTTATTTTATTTTTTACTATATATCTTTTCATTTAAAAAGTAGAATTATAGATGATATTCACATTCATTTTCCTTCCTTTTTAATAAGTAAGGAAAATACTTAGACTTCTAAAAAGGGGCAGGATTATTAAAATTTTGATTGTCAAAACAGAATAAAAATAAAACTACATGATTTATAAACTAAACTTACATTGAAAAGAAAGTGAAAGTGAAAGCTATTCACACAGTCCTGTCTAACTCTTTGTGATTCCATAGACTGCAGCCTGTCCTGCTCCTCTGTCCATGGAATTCTCCAGGCAAGAGAGTGGGTTGCCGTTTCCTTCTCCAAGGGAACATCCTGACCCAGAGATCAAACCCAGGTCTCCCACATTGCAGGCAGATTCTTTACCAGCTGAATCACTGTTCAGTTCAGTTCAGTCACTCAGTTGTGTCTGACTCTTTGCGACCCTACAGCACTCCAGGCCTCCCTGTCCATCACCAACTGCCAGAGTCTACCCAAACCCATGACCATTGAGTTGATGATGCCATCCAACCATCTCATCCTCTGCCATCCCCTTCTCCTCCTACCTTCAATCTTTCCCAGCATCAGGGTCTTTTCAAATGAGTCAGCTCTTTGCATCAGGTGGCCAAAGTATTGGAGTTTCAGCTTCAACATCAGTCCTTTCAATGAACACTCAGGACTGATCTCCTTTAGGATGGACTGGTTGGATCTCCTTGCAGTCCAAGGGACTCTCAAGAGTCTTCTCCAATACCACAGTTCAAAAGCATCAATTCTTCGGCGCTCAGCTTTCTTTATAGTCCAGCTCTCACATTCATACATGACTACTGGAAAAACCATAGCCTTGACTAGACGGACCTTTGTTGACAAAGTAATGTCTCTGCTTTTTAATGTGCTGTCTAGCATATTGGTCACAAGGGAAGCCCAGACTTACATTGAAGGGACAACAATAGCTTTCCTGTGTTGCCAAGTGGATAATACTGGTGTCTTAATCCTTAGAGTGAAAAAGGTAGAAGGGGATGTGCTACAAAATTCTTCTTGCCAAAGAAAAAAATGAGGATACAGGCTTCATTTTCTGGCTACAAGTCTACAAGTATAATTATAATTTTCAAGAATTTTGAAGTGACTGCTGATCAATTTCCAACAAGTCATAGTAAATATTAGTATTATAAAATATTTGAATATGCAGTTATATTCACTAATATGCAATTATGTGTCAGATTCTGCCAACCATGTCTTAAATATAGAGGGTAAATAGTACCCTTTTTCTTTTGGTAAAAAGAAAAGTTGGAAATTGTCCTGGAAAGTACTTAGTACCTACTGTCCTTATAAGTAAAATACAAATAATTAAAGACACTGTGTTTTACTATTAAGTGGGATGATTATGCCAGTGTCATAAAACTTATTACTAATTTATCATAGCATAGTTTTATGTTGAAAGAGAATAAAAAATGAGAAAAGACCATGAAAGGTGTAGGGTAGTGGATACCTCTTGGAATTCTTTGCATTGTGTAGGAATGATGCATTGGGTAGGATGGGCACACTTGCTGTTAAATTGAGGAGATATTTATCAGAAAATTATTTTAAAAGTTTTGTTTATTTTTAATTGAAATGCAGTTGATTTACAATGGTACACTAATCTGAAAGATATTTTTAAAGCAATGCTATTCAGTTTTGTCTAGTAGGAAAACAAAAACCTCCCTAGTTAATTCAAACAGAGGAATTAAAACAAGCTCTTTACACATGTGTTAGAAGGACCAGAGAGTAAAAGGGTGAAGTAAATATATGAAAATACCAGTATCTGCAAGAAACTACCATTATCCCTTGGGCTGGAGGGGTAAACATAAAGTGATTATCCAGAGCCCCATGCTGGAGTGCTGCTGTAGCCAATTCCGCTATTGAAACTACTGACTGTCCATTTTTCAGCAAGCCAGTAGTCACACTCCTAAATCTAAAGGGATCTTGTAGCCCAAGTGGGCTACTTGTAGTGGGCGGCTGAAACTGTTGGTCTTATCTATACCGTGCTTCTGCATTGCCTGGAGCCAGAGTCAGTGAGGCTATGTGGCTGAAACTTCTGAACCTCTCCTGCCTGATCAGCCTCATTGACAGGACCTAACTGGAAGTTGGCCTGGAATAGATTCTTAGAAATCACTACCACAGGTACTAATTCTAATTCTGTTCATTAATTCAACAAGTGTATATTAAGTCTCTGTGTGTGCCAGGTATATTTTAAACACTGGAGACTCAGACATGGATATAACAGACAAAGCTTCTGTTTAACATGGTGCTTACATTTTAGCAGAGGGTGAAAGAAAATAATTAAATGCCTTTCTATAATGTAAAGTGGGCTTCCCTCTTAACTCAGTTGGTAAATCATCTGCCTGCAGTGTAGGAGACCTGGGTTCTATTCCTGGGTCAGGAAGATCCCCTGGAGAAGGAAATGGCAACCCACTACCGTAGTTTTGCCTGGAGAATCCTATGGACAGAGAAGCTTGACAGGCTACAGTCCACAGGATTGCAAGAGTCAGATACTACTTAGCAACTAAACCACCACCACCATAATGCAAAGTGATAAGAAGCACTAAGAAGAAATAATGAGAGAAGAGTGACAGACTAGTGGTGAAATGGTGCTGAATTTGGGCAAGATCTCATTGATAAAGTAATATTTGAGCAAACCTTAAAGAAAAAAAGATGGATGATCCATATGGGTTGCAGAGAGGGGTATTCTTGGGAGAACCATCATCTTGTGCAGAACCTTTCAAGCTTGAATGACTGACAGGTGTGAGGAAAAACATGAAAGCCAGCATGGTTAGTGCAAAAGGAGGAAGGGCAAGAGTTGTAGGAATTTAGGACATAGAAGTGTCTCTCCTCTTTCCCTCTGCATTAATGACAATTAACTCCTTTGATTCAGATATTCTATGGAACCTTCTTTTAAAGATTGTTCTAAAGGTAGAGCAGAAATTTTTAGTTACTTGTCAGGATCCCAGCAGTGATAATACTTCTAAATTTGATGTACAGGATGCTGATATGCATGAAGCTTCTGCCAAATAAAATTAGCTCTTTTAGATATGAAAATATTGTACTTGTTAAATTCACATTGTGAACAGATAATAACACTGGCAAAAGAGCATTAAAAGTAGTGTTCTTGTTCATGCAGATAACACTGTCTATATTGAAAAGCAAATACATATCACAAACCATAATACCAACAACATTCTTTCCTAGTCTTAACATTTATATGAGTCTTGCCTAGGGAGTGGAAAAAGTACAAGTGACATGTGCTTGAAGATGTTAATTGCCTAGTTATTTAACATTTCTAATGGAACAGAGAAAAATGGATTTAGAATTCAAAGTACATTAATATTTATGATATTGCAAATAGAGTTTCATTAAATCATAGATGTTTGATGGGAACTTGGGTCTATTAAAAACTTCAAGGTCTTCAGATCTTTCCTGTTCTGTGAATAATTTTATAGGAATATTTTGTTTTAAAATTCATTGAACATTATTTTACATGTGATATAGAGTGTTCACCCTCTGTTTGACTTTTTTTTTTAATTGTAGCTTTTAATGTTCAGAATTATTAATCTGAACATGCAATTACTCAATCCATGGCACTGGGCTTAATCATCCAGAATCCTGAATTCATCAAATTAAGTATGAAAAATAGATTAAAAATCATATGTAATATTGTTATATCTTTCTGCAAAGAAAGTAAGCACAAAATTAAAGTTATTAATGTTATCTAAACCAAACTAGGTATCTTACGGTTCTGTGGCACTGAGGTCTACATGGATAAATGTTCTTGAAATGAAATCTCTCAGTGTGTTTTATTACTTGCAAAAAATAACGATAATGCTCTATGCGAGACAGCAAAAGAGACACAGATGTATAGAACAGTCTTTTGGACTCTGTGGGAGAGGGAGAGGGTGGGATGATTTGAGAGAATGGCACTGAAACATGTATAATATCATATATGAAACGAATCGCCAATCCAGGTTCAATGCATGATACAGGATGCTTGGGGCTGGTGCACTGGGATGACCTAGAGGGATGGTATGGGGAGGGAGGTGGGAGGGGGGTTCAGGATGGGGAACACGTGTACACCCATGGCAGATTCATGTTGATGTATGGCAAAACCAATACAATATTGTAAAGTAATTAACCTCCAATTAAAATAAATAAATTTATTTTAAAAATACACAAAAAATGAAAAACTCATAGCATGTAGAAAAGAAGACTATTAATCATGTTCATTAGGTTTTTCTTATGTTATAGGAATCACCAAGAATGACAATCTGTATAGATACTTTAAATCTGTACGGATTATCCATAAGAAGAAAATTTGATTTTAATTTACTATATCTATGGATATTATTAAATAGTAAATTTTTAGGCTACAAAAGTAATGGATTTTATCATAGATTACCTACAAATCATAGAATCTCATGTTTTGATTTTTAAAATCTTAAAAATTTATTCTAATCTATATACGAAGATTAGTATAGTTCACAACTTGAAATTATATTTTATATAGTCTGAATATGTAAGGTCTTGTGAGTATAGATTATATTGAGAAATCACTGGGAAACCCACTGAATTACCAAAATATTATTTTTCTTTTCTTTCTGTTCCTTTTGAAAATTAATGAATTATCCAGATTAATTTACCAGGAAATTGCTATGCATAGCTGCAAGAGACAGGTGGCAGGCAAGATAACTTCCATTTCCCCTACTTTGTCTCTCTCTCTCCCTCTCTTTTTCTTTTTACTTTTATTTCTGCAGATCCTGCAGTCTCAGATCTCCACTCTGTTCTGAGACCAACACTGTATGTGAAGTAGCTCAAGTGTCAGCCATCTTTGGTAAGTTTTACTTAAGTTCAGGCTTTTGTCTTCCCTGATTCTCAGTTTCTTTATTCTTGCAAGCCTAATTTTCATGCTTCACACCTATTCCACATTACATCAAAACCTTCTTATGCCATGCACTTGCCTATTGAGCATCTTGAACACTCTGCCAGTGAAGGAACTTGTATCATGGCTATTCCACTTGGGACATCCTGACATGGCATGTGCTCCTGTGCTCTTGTACCCTTTTGTAAGCATATCTTTGTGTCTTTGCAGTTTTGTCTATAATTTCCAGGTGCATAATCTGTTCTTTGTTTTAATTTTCTATGTTGCTTCTTGTGGTCCATAAGGCTATCTAGCAGCAGAAATATCTACGGTACTTGGCTTAGGACAACCAATGAATTAGGAATTAAGAATTTTCAAGACGTTGTTTTTTTTTCCTCTATAAACTTTATAGTACAGAAAGGCAGTTTAGAATTTGGGCTACTAGAAGTAAATAGGAGAAACTAGGACATAGGAAAGGATGGAGATTATGAGAAAGGACACAAGTTCTGCAAGGATAAAATTATCAGTCTGTTTTCGAGACACTGAAATTTCAGATAACTGGATTTCTGTTGGGAGTGGTAGGCAGCAGAGGTGGAAGGAATTTGGCACTGAGGAAATAAGGGATGCTCATGGACAAAAGTAGGCCTCTAAGTTGGATTCATAAAAGATGACTTCCTGCCACTTGTCCTACTCTTGATAATATGTTGTGAAAGGTGTATTTAGCACTTTTAGAAATATGATCAGAACATTTTACCATAGACACTTTGAATGCAAATATCTTAAGATTGATCATTGAAATATTTTACCTTACTTCTTAACATTTATTATTCACCCATTATGTTAAAGGGACAATTTTAGATGTTATTATATACACCATTGAAAAATGTTTACTTTTATTTGATTATCCAGATTATCTGTAAATTAGGATGATGGAAAGTAAAAAGCCAGATTTGTTAGCTTCAGGGGTCTTGCAGCTATTGCTAAACATTTACTAAACTTTTATCTATTGTTGATAACAAGCAAATATATTATTTTGATATTTCTCTCATGAGGTTTTATAACTGCTTTATTTTTTCTTTTATTTGCATTAATATTATATCTTTTGTATACATATTTTGTTTGTATTTATACTCTTAATTTTAGTATTTTCATTATATTTCATTCATTATTTTCATTATTTTCAAAATGACATATTTTCATTATGTCAGATTTTGGAAGAGATTCAGGGATACCTTATGTTTCTGATTTTCTAAAATTAATGGTTACTTTATTATTGATTTTAGATATCCAGTAGACTCTCCTTCAAATTATGTATTTGGTGTAATTTAACAAAATAATTTATAATATATACTGAGATCTGTACAACCTTGGAAAAATATCAAAGTTCCATACCATTCAAATAGGTTAAGTTTTTTGTTTTTAATTTTCTCTTTTATGAATCCATATCATATTATGTATAATTTTGCCCTAAAGGCCAATTTAGTCTTATTTAACAGTTTCTATTTTTTTCTTATCAATAAATGAATAAAATTTAATTACTACAGAATTTCTCAAAGTGTTTCAGATATTTCACCAGAGATTTCTCATGTCCTATTATCAATGGAATATGGCAAAGTGACACACTGATTTATATGTATTTTTATATGATTCAGCTTTATATTGTATATTTCTCATATTTTCTGTGCTTGGATAGCTATTCAGTAAGTAGGGTAAAATTATATTCCTTCATTTTTATCTATACATATTTCTGCAATTTTCATTGTATATTCTGAGGTAACAGTATTTATCTGTTATTAATGGAGAGTCCATGAAGTTAAGTGGAATCTGAGGGCAGCTAGCACAGAAGTGGGTTGGATTAAGAGTTTGGATATGAAAGGATTGTTGTGAAAAGAGATAAGTAACTATTTGAATTTTTTTTTGAAGTTTTACAATGAAGAAAGCATTTTTTCCCCTCTGTTTTTATTGTAAACCATTGATGACTTTGAGAGGAAAAGCTATTTGAGTTTATTTGGAGGCACTGTGAAATAAAAGGATCATCTTAATCTGGTTTTAAGGGCTAGCTTTGTTGGCCTTAATCTACTATGAGCCAGAAATAAAGTTTTCAGAGATTTGTAAGGTAATTGAAGCAGCTGGGAAAGATAAAGAATAGGAGCCAAAGGTCTTTTGCTTTATATTGATTCAGTTAGGGAGCAATATAGTCTAAGATTTTAACAATAGACACAGAGTGGTGTAGACAGACTTTTGATAGCAGATATAGTATTTTCATGTTAACTGATTGATTTTGTTCTGTTGTTACCTTTTAAAAAAAGTAAATAGTTTGGAGAGATTCTTTTTCAGGACGGAGGCAAATATGATGTTCACTTCTGAAATAATTAGTTTTTAAGCAATGTAGTTAGTGTGCGTGAGGATTATTTGGGCACACTTCTCAGATAATCAAGGAAAAAGCTGATAATTTTTTTTTAATTACTTAACCTAGTGCACTAGATGTATAAACTTTGCCTTAGTTTTCAAAATCAAGTACCTGTGAAAAAGTCAAGGATAAAGGAAAATATAATATGACTTTTTTTTAAAATATATTTCCGTACTTATTTGATTGGATTTTATTCTTTTCTCTATTAGTAATTTGCAAATGACTAATATACACAAGTAAGATATTAAACTGATTGTACAATACATGTATGTTTGTTGTAAAAATAACAGTTTATATTTGAGTTTTGCTTACTAAATTTATTTATATTTTACTTCTTTCTGGACAGGATGTGAGGCAACTGATCATAATACTGTGCTTCTATGTTAACTACTTTATAACATTGAAACTAAAGATGAGATAACTTTAATATATTGTAAATTTTACATCTTAAGATGCCTTCACAGTGCCTTTTACGTTAAAGGTGCATTATATGTTTTTTATATAAATAAAAGAGGTCAAACAATATGAACAATCTCACTGAACTCTATAACTCAATAGTTATTTAACTATTAGAGTTCTTAACAGGTAACTCTAGATAGGAGTCTGAATACTGATTTTGCTGCTGTATGCTTGACCTTAAGCAAGGTCCTATGTGTCTCTGGGTGTATATGTCTTCAATCATACAATGTAGGAGTTGGTCTAGATATAATTTAAGCTTCTATCATTCCATTTGGTGTCTGTGAATAACTAATTTGTGCTTGCACACTCTCATAAATAGTTAACTTGTTAACTACTGATGATGCCTGATCCATCTCTAGATAATTCTAAATGCCAGTTAAGTCTTTCTTATACTGAGTTAAAGTATGTCTTCCTAAGTTTTGTGTTATTCATAAGTGTGCTAAGTGTGCCCTTAGTATATTCATAGACATTACTGATGAAAGTGGCATTCAAAACTGTACAGGGTATTTTGTTATGATCACATTTTTTTAAAACAAAAATGTCTATTAATCCACTTTTAAAACAGTACCTTTTGGATGTCGCCATTAAATTCATAGTAATCAATTAATTGTCCTTGTGGTTCAGCCAATTTGTCTCATTGTGCACAGAAGGACATCACAGAAACTTGACAGATGCCTTACAAAGTCTTGATCCATTTTGATAGCTGCATTTTCTAGGAAGGAAGGAAGAAGGAAAGTACATAGGGAGAGAAGGAAAAATAGAATGGAGGAAGGAAAGAAGGAAGGAATCAAATTGTGTAGCTAAAATTTACTATTAGAAAATCTTTAGGGTTGTTTATCCTCAAGAATTTTGATTTTATAAATACCATTTTCTCTGCATCATCATTTTCCCTAGGTGTTCTGTACTACCTTCCATGCTTAAAACAATTTTTCTTTGACCTCAGGGCATGCATGTTTCACTCCTTCTTCACTTTCTCTGTAGTTTGTAGCTAGTCTTCGTTTTCTTTTCTTGTAGGGGCAGGGGGCTCACATTCTCACTTAGATGCCTAAAAGGAATTCTCAGCACTCTATCCAAGAAGGAATTATTGATTTTTCTCACACAACAAAAATAAAACAAAATTCTCTTTCTGAAATTTCCCAGTCTCAGTAAATTGGAGCCATTATCTACCCAATTGCTCAGGCAGCAAAGAGTCAGACTTGATCTCTCTCTACCATTAAAATATAAATTCAGTTTTAACATTTCCTTTTTCACTACTGCCATCTTAGTCTCCATCTAGCTATAGCCCTCTAATTGCTCTCCCTTCTTTTTACTTCTTACCTTATTCTCTTGACAATCCCACAATGATCCTTCAAAATTATGTCACTGTTTTGCTGGAAACCTTCAATAGTATCCTTTCACTCTTAGAGCAAAATTCAGAGGATCTTGTCCTGCAAGGCTCTATATGAACAGACCTCTCCTGTCTGATCATTTACCCCTCCCGCTACTGTTCTTTCTACTCCAGGCATACTGGCCTTCTTCCTATTCCTTGAACTTACCTTTAAAATTTTTCTTTTCTCATTCTTAAATGTTCCTTGGTAAAGTTTTCACATGGCTCCTTCCCACATCATTAGCCAGTTTGCTACCAAGTATCACCCAGCCTATCTAAAATAACTTTCTGAATTCATTATTCCCTATCCCCTTACACTCTATTCTCTTCTCCCTTTGTTGTTGTTCAGTTGCTAAGTCGTGTTTGATTCCTCAAGACACCATGGACAGCAACATACCTGGCTTCTCTGTCCTTCACCATCTCCCAGAGTTTGCTCAAACTCATGTCCATTGATTCAGTGATGCCATCCAACCACCTCTTCTCCCTAACACTTGTCTGTTTCCCATAACAATATAAGCTACAAGTCTATCTTTTTTACCCTTCTATACAAAAGTCCTGAATCATAGAAGAAGCATAGTAATCATTGTTAACTGAAACACCATTTTCTCTCAAATGCTGTCTCATTTCCATTGCCTTTATATTTTGCGATTCTAAATGCCATATTAATTGTTTTACTGTGATATATTTGCTTAAAATGTGATCATGACACTTCAACATTTTTCTGAATATCAGGCTATATTTAGGGGTAAAATGGTGATGCTATTATATTAACATGCTAGCTTTATGAGCATTCCACGCACATAGTTAGAAATATTATTTACTAAGCTACAATATTGGAGAAGACAATGGCACCCCAACTCCAGTACTCTTGCCTGGAAAATCCCATGGATGGCGGAGCCTGGTGGGCTGCAGTCCATGGGGTAGCTAAGAGTCGGACATGACTGAGTGACTTCATTTTCACTTTTCCCTTTCACGCATTGGAGAAGGAAATGGCGGCCTACTCCAGTGTTCTTGCCTGGAGAATCCCAGGGATGGGGAAGCCTGGTGGGCTTCCGTCTATGGGGTCGCACAGAATCAGACTGAAGCGTGCCTGTATCGTGGTTGTGGTGATGGTTAAATGGGCATAAGACCATCATATATCTGGCTCATCAAATAGCATATATTAATAATGTACAGTTTTTTGGGGGTATATCAATCATACATCAGGGAAGCCATTTAAAAGTAAAATAGCAGGAATGAGTTAAATATTTTGTGATCATAAATCAGAAAGAGGATACTATTTCTGTTCATTCAAATTAACATTTCAATTCAGGGATGCTAAAGCCCCATGTTATTCTTTTTCTAGTTAATCTTGCTTTAATGAAAACATATGGTCATTCTTTTTAATGTGAAGGGCTTTAACTTCTTAAGAACACTTAGTTTAATACAAAAATATGGATATATGTAGTAAAATATAAAAAGTATGGACCAACTCTAAGATAGCAGGTTCCTTTGCACATACTCATAGAAGAGAACAGAGAATGTGACCTTTAGTGGTATTTGTAAAAAAAAAAAAAAAAAAATTTAAGCAAAAGATACAGAATTAATAAAATCAGAGTTTAACATTTGTTCAAAGGTAATGCTGAGCAAATTCTTGTTGCTTGATATTATTAATCATAACTTTTTATATGTTTTAAATATTTTTAATTTAAAAAACCAAACTATAATAAGAAAAATGGTCTCAGTGTGTCATTTAAATGAATCTATAATCTTGTAATCAGTGGCTCTAGTATAACTTAAGTTTGCTGTTAAAGATAGGACAGGACAGTTTTTGTTTTTAGACTTCCTAAAGGATTTTAGTCTGCCTGTTTTATTGTATAGGTTTAAATGTTTTTTTCACAATATTTCTTCTAGTAGCATTTCTTCTAAAGTCATTTGTTTTTCTACCTTCTATTACTTTTTCTCTACTGAGTATAGGATGTCTCAGTTTAGATGCCTAGGAACTGGAACATAAGAAATATAAAAATATAGTTATCTTAAATAAATTTTAAAAATTTTAGATAGGGATGAAGTATATATAAATGAAATACAATTAAATTAAGATTCAGTTTCTAAAACTTTCTGTTCTTTTTAACTTCACCATTACTGTCAGTGGTATTAATCTTCTCTTTTTTACATTTTTTTCCTTATCCCATTCATTCAGTCATTAAATATACATAGTTTAACCCTTCTATAATGCTATATACATTTTTGCCCTAAAAGAGAATCCTGTCATGCTGAAGTGAATAAAATTATTGGAATGAGCCTTTTGGGTAAGTCAGGAACCTAATGCCAGTCAATGGTGAACACAGCAGATTTGTCTTCATGAAATGTATAGCCTAGCAGGAGATAGAGAAAAGTAAACAGGAAATTCTCATATTGATATAAAAATACCAGGTGGTATGAAATAGTAAGGAAGCACCTATTGCAATCCCAGAGATTATGGAAAGCTGCTTAGGAGAAGTAGCATCTAATTGGAGAACTGAAGGTTGTATAGGTCTTTGCCAGATACAATGTAGAAAGGCGAAAGTTTTTTCAGACATAATCACAAATCCTTAAGAGAGAACACAGTGACTTAAAGAAAGGAAACATGATTGAATATGCTCCTAGCGTGGATTTTGAGAAAGGGAAAAGCAGTATAAGATGAATCTAGAGACGTATGCAAAAGGAGTTTTGAAAGGTCTTGTGTATGCCATATTTAAGAATGTGAATTTTATTCTAAGGGAGTGAGGGAGTCCAATTCACACAGTGGCTGCAGACCCTGCTCCATCTAACTATGTGTTGTTCACTTTATTTATTTATTTTTTTTGGAAATCCCTAATTTTCCAAACCTGATCATATCCCCCTTTCAGCACTTTACACTTCACCTCCAGAGTGCATGCTATAATTATAACAAATTGTAAGGTTAAATGCTCAATATCTGATTATCCTCCTGGATCATAATCTGTAAAATAGTAAAGATTAAGTGTCTGATTTATTGCTGTGTCCTCAACATCAGTGTCAGTGTCTTTTATACAGTAGATGCTCAGTAAGTATGTATTGAATGAATGCTCTATAGAGAGCAAATTGTCAGTAATAAAATAGTTTTCAAGATTAATAATTTAGCTAAAGATAACTAAAAGTCAGTATTGATTTTAACATTTTTTCCCCCTCATTCTTATCTCCCTGACTGTTTTTAACAAATAGTAATTGAGGAATTCCCTTTCCTAAATATTATTATACAAACTCAAGAATATAAGTGATTTTGTATGAAGAAGAAATATTAATATTTTAAGGGTTAATGGCTATGGTTCAAGCAAGGTATATTGTAGAGTACAATCAGCAATATTAATTTGTAGCTATTGTCATACATTATTACAACTTAAAGGAAAAGTTTTACCCTTTATGGATTTCTTGTATTTCCGAAGTTACATATCAGCTTTCAAATGATTTTTGTATGCCAGTACAGAAAGAATTGCCAGAGCAGGCCTCCTTCCAAAGTATAATTACAGACTGGTGGCTAGTAATTTATTAACAAATTATCCTAAAAGATTAGAAGAAATTGATGAATTGGAAATAGCAATGTTTTTGCTATTCATAAAAATCTACTTAATTTTCTCAATAAATAATGAGTGCTTTTGTATCTGGAAGGTATTAAGTTATGTAAAGATAAAATGTTTTTAACTAGAAAAGTAAATATGATTTTTGATACTGTTAACAGTCATATTTTAAAAAACCATTCCAGTTATGATCAGCAACCACACATGTTCTGATAAAAGTATCTAAATTCAGAAATATCTACTTAGATTTCTGGCTTCCAAACTGAATATTACATTGAAAAATATATGAAAAGAATTCATTTTAGCTCTTAAAGTTATAATTAATGGTTTTAAAAGAATAAGAGTTCCAGAGAACCCGACTCAGTCAATTTATGCAATGTATGAAGAAACTACTTTATGATCTTTGGCACAACTAAATGAAAACATGGAAGAGTTTACTAGAGAAACTCTTATCAAAGGATGAAATAGAAAGAAAATAAAGTTGAGGGAATCTTCTTGTTTGCCTGGGAAAATGAAGATATATGTATATTCCAGAGCAGACTTACCTAGTTTGAGTTTTTTTCACATGCTCCTTTTGAAATAGAAAGTAGAAGAATGTTGAAGAAGGTAACCTAATTTTTTTTGTGTGACATTTGGAGAAAGTTGTTAGGGAGGTTAAAAAAAAAAACTTACAATTTAACAAAATTACATATTCAAATTAGTGAAAAAAAACATTGTTAGAGAAGAAAAAAAACTTTAGATACATATTTTAAATATTTTTGTCAGTAGTGTTTAAATATTAAACATTGGTACTATGAATGGACTCTGAAAGTTTCTAAAATTATAGGCATATGAAAGCATTGGCTTTTGTTGTTTTTTGGCCACACTTTGTGGCTTGTGGGATCCTAATTTCCTGACCAGGGATTGATCTTGGGCCCTTGGCAATAAGAGCATGGAGTCCTAACCTTTGGATCACCAGGGGATTCCAAATACATTGACTTTTTAAAACTAAAAGCACTGTGAAAAAATAAGATATATATTCTAAAGGAAAATAGGTTAAAAGTTGACCCATGGCAACTAAAAGTTAACATAAGAGAAATGCCACATATATTTGAATACTTTTTTTTTCTTATTTTAAATTATGCATTCTTTTCTTCATGTGTTTTAATTATATAAATTTTAATTTTAATAGAATGTTTATTTTCTGTAAGTGCTACGTAGTGTAATTTTGGCTAATCCAGTTCATCTATGTTCAAAGAAAACCATTGTTTCCTGGTGGAATCTACAAAATAACTATATAATACATAGGAATCGTTAGATGTAAGTTGAATGGGAGTAGAGGGAGAAATTCCATGAACAGCTACTGTTTGACTACTACTCTACTTATATTTTGAAATTTAATTTTCACAAAAATTCTGTCACTTATTACTATTTATTTTATAGACTATTGTTTATTTTAAAGATAAGAAAGATGAAGCTTGTAAAGTATAAGAAAATATTTTAGATAACACCAGCATTTCTCTTTCAGGGAGTCAAGTTTAAACTAAAATGTATCTCACTTCAGTACACGTTCTTACCTTTATACTTCCGTAGCTCTCACACGATGTTGGTGATGGTAGCAGTTGCTATAGTAGTAGTAATACTAATAGTGATTGCATATACCTACTGTGCTTGATGTGTCCTTAGCACTTATATACATTAATTTTATTTAATTCAAAAAAAGAACCCTATAAAATATGTAGTCTTTTGTCCTTGTTTTGTAGGTGAGAAAAAGAAATTGGGAAATAAAGAAACCACCATTGTATGGGTGTGTATAGCCTTGTGGGATATTAATGATGCAAGTGGTGAAATGCAGAACTTACTAAAAACTAAATATTATAGATACTATGTATTTTAATATAGTTTTAAATATATGTCAATCTTTAAAAAAATTATGACTGTTAAATGAGTTCTGAAAAATTATGTAATATTAAAATTCTAAAGAAGAGAGGCAATGAAGAATAGAACTATTCATATTTGTGAATGTGTAAAGAATGCTAGATCATGGAAAAAGCAAGACAGTTCCAGAAAAATATCTATTTCTGCTTTATTGACTATACCAAAGCCATTGACTCTGTGGATCACTATAAACTGTGGAAAATTCTGAAAGAGATGGGAAAACCAGAGCACCTGAGCTGCCTCTTGAGAAATCTTATGCAGGTCAGGAAGCAACAGTTAGAACTGGCCATGGGACAACTGACTGGTTCCAAATAGGAAAAGGAGTACGCCAAGGCTGTATATTGTCACTCTACTTATTTAACTTATATGCAGAGTTCATCATGAGAAACGCTGGGCTGGATGATAAATAAGCTGGAATCAAGATTGCCGGGAGAAATATCAATAACATCAGCTATGCAGATGACACCACCCTTATGGCAGAAAGTGAAAAGGAACTAAAGAGCCTCTTGATAAAAGTGAAGAGGAGAGTGAAAAACTTGGCTTAAAGCTCAACATTCAAAAAACTAATATAATGACATCCGGTCCCAACACTTCATGGCAGATGGATGGGGAAACAGTGGAAACGGTGCCTGGCTTTATTTTTTTGAGCTCCAAAATCAGTGCAGATGGCGATTGCAGCCATGAAATTAAAAGATGCTTACTCCTTGGAAAGAAAGTTATGACTGACCTAGACAGCATATTAAAAAGCAGAGACATTATTTTGTCAACAAAAGTCCATCTAGTCAAGGCTATGCTTTTTCCAGTAGTCATGTATGGATGTGAGATTTTGACTGTAAAGAAAGCTGAGTGCCAAAGAATTGATGCTTTTGAACTGTGGTGTTGGAGAAGACTCTGGAGAGTCCCTTGGACTGCAAGGAGATCCAACCAATGCATCCAAAGGGAAATCAGTCCTGGGTGTTCTTTGGAAGGACTGATGTTGAAGCTGAAACTCCAATACTTTGGCCACCTGATACAGAGAGCTCACTCATTTGAAAAGACCCTGATGCTGGGAAAGATTGAGGGCAGGATGAGAAGGGGACGACAGAGGATGAGATGGCTGGATGGCATCACCGACTCAATGGACATGAGTTTGGGTAAACTCCAGGAGTTGTTGATGGACAGGCAGGCCTGGCATGCTGCGGTGACTGGGGTCACAAAGAGTTGGAGATGACTGAGCAGCTGAACTGAACTGATAATCATGAATGCAGGGAGTAATTGGCACACATCCTCTTTTATGCTTTTCCTTTTTTGTGTTTTCTTTGCTGCTTTTGGTAATATGGCTTAGTAGTGTTGTTGGCCTCACTTAATAGGTTAATTAATATCTTGCTGTTTTCTAAGGTCTTCAGTTATGTTCATTTGCTCAGTCCTATCGGACTCTTTGAGACCCCATGAATCACAACATGCCAGGCCTCCCTGTCCATCACCAACTCCCGGAGTTTACTTAAACTCATGTGCATCGAGTCAGTGATGCCATCCAGCCATCTCATCCTCTGTTGTCCCCTTCTCCTCCTACCCCCAATCCCTCGCAGCATCAGAGTCTTTTCCAATGAGTCAACTCTTTACATAAGGTGGACAGAGTATTGGAGTTTCAGCTTTAGCATCAGTCCTTCCAATGAACACCTAGGACTGATCTCCTTAAAATGGACTGGTTGGATCTCCTTGCAGTCCAAGGGAGTCTCAAGAGTCTTCTCCAACGTCACAGTTCAAAAGCATCCATTCTTTGGCACTCAGCTTTCTTCACAGTCCAACTCTCATATCCATACATGACCACTGGATAAACCATAGGCTTGACTAGATGGACTTTTTTGGCAAGTAACGTCTTTGCTTTTGAATATGCTATCTAGCTTGGTCATAACTTTCCTTCCAAGGAGTAAGCGTCTTTTAAGGTCTTAGGAAACAATATATATAAAATATATTGTTTGAAGGAATCATAGGGAAAACAATGAACCAAGGGGAAAGAAGAGATAGGGACTCCAGTATGGAGTGACTAATGAGTAGGGAAGTGAAAGAGCTGTCCTCAAATGGTGGGAAGTAAATTCGGTCTAATATGTCAAAATACATGAAGACTGTCATTTTGATTAAAAGATTTATTACTACGTATAGAGATAATTATTATTATTTAGGCCTCCAGAGCAGAGGGTCAGTAAGTTAAAAAAACTGGACTATCAAGAAATACAAGAAGCCTGAAAATTGCAGAGTCAATTTTGATAACTTAATAAAATGTGCATAATGAATAATCAGTATATTAAATGACTGTAATCTAATGCTTAGTAATCTACAAAAACGTGGAAGATTTAGTATTTGTGCATCACTACCATACCATTAATTGCCTTCAATCTTATGATCAGAGTTAAAGGATAGTTTTTCTAACATATTCTAATTTTCTTACATAGTTTCTTTCAAAGTTTTTTCCCCCATCAAGTCAATTTAGTTCATTCGCTCAGTCGTGTCCAACTCTTTGTAACACCATGGACTGCAACACACCAGGCTTCCCTGTCCATCACTTATTCCCAGAGCCTGCTCAAACTCATGTCCATTGAGTTGGTGATGTCATCCAACCATCTCATCCTCTGTCATCCCCTTCTCTCCTGCCTTCAGTCTTTCCCAGTATCAGGGTCTTTTCCAATGAGTCAGCTCTTCGCATCAGGTGGCCAAAGTATTGGAGTCTCAGTTTCAGCATCAGTCCTTCCAATGAATATTCAGGACTAATTTCCTTTAGGATGGACCGATTGGATCTCCTAGCAGTCCAAGGGACTCTCAAGTGTTTCCTTCAACATCACAGTTCAAAAGCTCAATACTTCAGCACTCAACTTTCTTTATGGTCCAACTCTCACATCCATACATGACTACTGGAGAGACCATAGCTTTGACTAGATCAACCTTTGTTGACAAAGTAATGTCTCTGCTTTTTAACATGCTGTCTAGGTTTGCTACTGCTGCTTCTGCTGCTAAGTAGCTTCAGTCGTGTCCAACTCTGTGCGACCCCATAGATGGCAGCCCACCAGGCTCCCCCATCCCTGGAATTCTCCAGCCAAGAACACTGGAGTGGGTTGCCATTTCCTTCTCCAATGCATGAAAGTGTAAAGTGAAAGTGAAGTCGCTCAGTTGTGTCCAACTCTTAGAGACCTCATGGACTGCAGCCTACCAGGCTCCTCCATCCATGGGATTTTCCAGGCAAGAGTACTGGAGTGGGTTGTCATTACCTTCTCCTGTCTAGGTTTGTCATAACTTTTTTCCAAGAAGCAATCGTCTTTTAATTTCATGGCTGCAGTCACCATCTGCAGTGATTTTGAAGTCCCAAGAAAATTTTCTGCATAGATAGAACAATTTTTATATTGTACACACACAAATCATATTTAGAATATCATAGAAATTATATGTATCCTTACTATTTCCTATACTTTTTTCTGTTTTGGCTTCTCCCTATTCTCTCTCCCTTCCCCTGTCTCCATATCTCTCACTTGCCCTCTCTCCCCTATCTCTACAATCAAGACCTGCTAGTCTTCCTATGGCACAATCATGGTTAATATTTTCAAAGTATTTTCAGTGCATAGAGATTGGAGTGCCAAAACTTATGATATATGGATAAATAATTACTACCAAATTTATAAATATGCTGAAGGGTAAAATAGATTTTGAAGGCATAAAGCAACTTTTACTCTACTCTTCCAACTGGGTAAAATCACATTTAAGTTGTTCGTAATAAATTTCTTTAGCCTAATGTTATGAAAACATAAAGAAGTATAACTTTAAATACTTAGCTTTAAGATTTCAAAAGTTGTGCTGTAATAAATTATGAGAAATTATACTGTCAGTAGTAATTAGTATATGAAGATACTGCCTGATGGCTAGAATGTCTTCATGTTCAGTGATGGAAGGTAGCATGCAATAAACAATGAAATAAATAGGAAATACATTAAAAATAATTTTGTTTACAATTTTTTAGTCTGGGACTTGAGTTTATAAGTTTTTTTAAATTGAGTTTTGACATTTTAGATAAAGTTATTTGGCTTTAATCATCTTTTAATGAAGATAAATATATATTTTACTTCTCAAACATGGGTTTGGAGTATGTATAAAAGTGGAGGAAGATATCACTCTAATTTTTAAAAAATCAGATGATTTAGATATATTTACGGAGGCTAGAAATAACTTAGTCCAAACTTGTTGTAGCAACTCTTGTTAAAGGGATTTGTTAACAGAGCATTTTGTTCAGGTTCCCATTCAGAAGTTTAATGTTTAAGCTTATAGAGCAAATGACCAAACGATACAATTTTCATTACACCCTACTAAAAAAATATTTATGGATATAAAACTTTTAAATTCCTTATTATTGTATCACTGAGACTATAATATGTTATTATGTCTGTACCATGGTAGACAGTTAACTATTTAAAATTCTTTTTTAAAAATATGATTGATCATTTTATAGGGTTAAGCAGAAATTGTCTTGATTTTATGAAATAAGACTTTCAAAATTATTTAGTATTTTCAGAGATTGATTTACCTCAGTTTGGTTTACTAGTCATTATTCTAGTTATTCTTGCCTGGAAAATCCCAAGAATGGAGGAGCCTGGTAGGCTACAGTCTATGGGGTCGCAAAGAGTCCAACACGACTGAGCAACTTCACTTTAACTTTCATTCTAGCTATATGATCAGTTGTGCCTGCTAAGTCACTTCAGTTATGTCTTACTCTGTGTGACTTTATAGACAGTAGTTGGCCAGGCTCTACTGTTTATGGGATTCTCCAGGCAAGAATACTGGGGAAAGTATTTAGTACTTAGTAATATTTACTTATTTGTATTGAAAAATGTTTTGATTCCAGCTTATAATTTCAGTTCAGTTCAGTCTCACAGTTGTGTCTGACTCTTTGCATCCCCATGAACTGCAGCACATCAGGCCTCCCTGTCCATCACCAACTCCCGGAGTCCACCCAAACCCATGTCCACTCAGTTGGTGATGCCATCCAACCATCTCATCCTCTGCCATCCCCTTCTCTTCCTGCCCTTAATCTTTCCCAGCATCAGGGTCTTTTCAAATGAGTCAGCTCTTAGCATCAGGTGGCCAAAGTATTGGAATTTCAGCTTCACCATCAGTCCTTCCAATGAACACCCAGGCCTCATCTCCTTTAGGATGGACTGGTTCGATCTCCTTGCAGTCCAAGGGACTCCCAAAAGTCTTCTCCAACACCACAGGGGTAACCAAAAACTAATTGTAGTGATTTGAAAGCATAATGTGAGCTTTGCTTCATTATTTATGTCACATTCTTATGTACTTAGTTTTCTGATTAGTAAATAGGTTTCTATGGGGACAGAAGGGTTTCTTTTCTATCACACTACTTAATGAATTTAATATATTCTTAAATTAGTTCTTAAAGTAGATTAAATAAACAAGGAAACACTACTTTAATGAAATATGCATATCACACTTTCTTAGTAGATGCAGGTAAATTTTATAGTTAACATAAAACCAAATATAAGTTATTCCTTTTCATTATACTACATTATTCATAAATAAGATATAGGCAACAATAGGATATAGTTGTTTTTGTTAAGTGTCTAATTGAAAAAATGCATAGTTTTTGCCAGGCTTAAGGATATGTTGTATTTTTATATTAATAACAGTAGTAAACAGTAAGTTAGAGAATACAAATATGGAAACTAGGGAAAGTATGAGCGAGTATAATGAACTTCAAAAGTAGAAAATCTTTTTTGGAATGAAAAACTCTCCTAGACTCAGATTTGAAAGCAAGGAGTAAATTTACATGGCTATAATAAAATACATGATGAAAGAAGTTTTGAGAAGAATTAAAGTTTGTGGCAGTATAATAGATTTCATAGAAATTCATAAAAATACATTAATATTATCTACAAAAGAATGTTGTCTCTTGCTGAAAAAAAGACTCATCTAGGCACTTCATTTAATTTAGCTTTAGGGAAAATTTTTTATATATGCCTGTTTCAATAAGAGAACCTATCTTTTTTCAGTCTGCTGAGACAAGGATTATAATTGACTATAATAACTTTTAGGTATTCGATACTATTTAAAGTTTCCTAGATCTAAAATCTTATGCCTTTGGCCAAAGTAGAAATTTGTGTCCATGTCTAATAATAATTTTCTTAATATTTCTTCACTTGACAAATTGCATTGCTTCAAGCTCTTCATGCTAATAAGTAGACTGTGGGTATTTTTTCCTTATCTTCCAAACTGTTTTGTCCAAGGAATATCCTGCTTCATAGAAGAATAAAAGGACTACATCAAATCATAATACATTTCTGAGTGTACATTTGTAATTTGTGAAGTTCTCTTTTACCAATTCCTCTGCCATTTGATTCAAGTAGTCATTAAATAACTATTTTTAGTTAAATTGTAGCATGTATAAAAACTAAAATTATAAGGAAGTAAAATCAACAGAACACATTTTCTCAAATAGGCAAAAATATCCTAAGCTCTATCAAAATACTTGCATTACAAATTAAGAAATAAGGGAAAAGGCAACAGAGGTTGATTTTAAACTGATGGGAAAAGTACAAAGAATTAAATTAAAAATTCTCATTTACCTATTAGATAAATTAGGAAAATCTCCTGTCGTTATATTACAGTGTAGAGAATGTAGCAGAAAACATTAAACATAATGAAAATATGCCTTTATTTATTTGATTCACAGTATTTTTACTGAATGTCTATGTAAAGACCTGATTTTTAGGAGTTTTTAAAACCTAGTGTCAAACTTCTCTTGGTTAATTACATACCATTTACAAAAATAAACAAGCCTGTAACCATGTTTCCACTTAAATAAGCTATCCTTGTGTTAGCATGCAGCATTTTTTTTTCAATTTTGTTATTCCAGAAACCTTTAGCGAGGACTTCCCATTATAATTTTCTTTATAGTTGTATATATTTATTGTTGTTCAGTCACCCAGTCATGTCCAACTCTTCATGACCCCATGGACTGCAACATATCAGGCTCCCCCATCTCTCACCATCTCCCTGAGTTTGCCCAACTTCATGTCGATTGGACTGGTGATGCATCGAGCATCTCATCCCTCTGATGCTCTCTTCTTCTTCTGGCCTCAGTCTTTAAGAGCATCAGAGACTTTACTAATGAGTTGGCTGTTCTCATCAGGTGACCAAAATACTGGAGCTTCAGCTTCAGCATCAGTCCTTCCAATGATTATTCAGGGTTAATTTCCTTTAAGATTGACTGGTTTGATCTCCTTTCTGTCCAAGGGACACTCAAGAGTTTTCTCCAGCGCCACAGTTCAAAGGCATCAATTCTTCAGCACTCTGCCTTCTTTACGGTCCAGCTCCCACAACTGTACATGACCACTGGAAAGACCATAGCCTTGACTATATGGACCTTAGTTGGCAAAGTGATGTCTTTGCCTTTCAACACACTGTTTAGGTTTGTCATAGCTTTCCTGCCAAGAAGCAGCTGTCTTCTGATTTAATGGCTGCAGTCACCATCTGCCTTGATTTTAGAGCCCAAGAACAGGAAATCTGTCACACTTCCACCTTTCCCCCATCCATTTGCCATGAAGTGATGAGGCCGGATGCCATGGTCTTATTTTTTTAAATACTAATTTTAAGCCAGCTTTTTCATTCTCCTCATTTTCCCCCATCAAGAGGTTCCTTACTTCCTCTTCACTTTCTGCCATCAGGGTGATATTCTCCACAAAACTGAGGTTGTTGATGTTTCTCCTGCCAATCTTTATTCTAGTTTGTAACTCATCTAGCCCAGCATTTCTCATGATGTGCTCAGCCTGTAAGTTAAACAAACAGAATAACAATAAACAGTCTTGTTGTACTCATTTCTCAATCCTGAACCAGTCAGTTATTCCATACAGGTCCTAACTGTTGCTTCTTTACAGCATACAGGTTTCTCAGGAGACAAGTAAGATGGTCTGATATCCCCATCTATTTAAGAGTTTTCCACAGTTTGTTATGATCCGCACAATCAAAGGCTTTATTGTAATTGAAACAGAGTTTGACATTTTTCTGGGATTCCCTTGCTTTCTCTATAATCCAGCGAATGTTGGCAATTTGATTTCTTGTTCCTTTGCCTTTTCTGAAACCAGCTTGGATGCCTGGAAGTTCTTGGTTCATGTAATGCTGAAGCCTAGCATGCAAGATTTTGTGCATGACCTTACTACCGTGGGAGATAAGTTCAATTGTCTGGTGGTTTGAACTTCCTGAGTACTATACTTCTTGGGAATTGGGATAACTGAATAATTGGGAATTTTCCACTACTGTGGCCTCTGCTGGGTCTTCTAGATTTGCTGAAATATTGAGTGCAGCACTTTGATAGCATCATCGTTTAGGGTTTTAAATAGCTCTACTGGAATTCCATTGCATCCACTAGCTTTATTGATAGCAGTGCTTCGTAAGGCCCCCTTGGCTGATTGTGTGCATGTGTGTCTATAATACATTCTATATAAAATTAAGGTGCTTATGTTGTTTTGTGTTTTGGGGACGTACCTCACCCCATTTATAAAAATCAGTCCATGGAATAGCTTCAGCTTAATAAAATTTTTGTTCTCTCCAATGAAAATTGAAATAATTAAAATTTATATACTTTTGTTCCATTTTTGCATAGTATTTTTGAGTTACAGGTTTATGTAGACTTTAAGAGGAAATTTTATGTAATAAAAATTTTATGGTTTGCAAAAAGACATTAACTTCAAGCCAGCTTCTGCCCAGAATTCTTTAAGGCCATTAATTACCTGTATAAGGAAAAGGACTTAACTCTAATGCAGATAGCCAATGCTATGCTATGCTATGCTAAGTCACTTTAGTCGTGTCCGACTCTCTGTGACCCCATAGACCGCAGCCCACCAGGCTCCCCCGTCCCTGGGATTCTCCAGGCAAGAACACTGGAGTGGGGTGCCATTTCCTTCTCCAGTGCATGAAAGTGAAAAGTGAAAGTGAAGTCGCTCAGTCGCCTCCGACCCTTAGCGACCCCATGGACTGCAGCCTACCAGGCTCCTCCATCCATGGGATTTTCCAGGCAAGAGTACTGGAGTGGGGTGCCATTGCCTTCTCCGAGATAGCCAATAGTACTGTCTTTGTTTAGACTAATTGTGTTTTACTTTAAGACTAAGGATTACGCATAGAACTTTATCCAGGATAATAATTAAGAAAATATATATAGTAAAAACTCTTACTGAGATATTTTCATATGTGATTTAAATTTTCTTTATGATTAGCACTACAATGAGAGCATGTTACTTTCTAAAGGTGCTAAAATCATGTGGTAATTGAAAATTAGTGAGTAGATTTTTTTTCATGTAATACATAAATACAGGAACATATTAATTAACTATGTAAATCATTTACTTTTTGCATTTCTAATATTACTTTTTCAAGTACATTTATTATGTTTGGCTAAATTTATTAAAAATTTTAGAAATATTCAGAAAATAAAGCATACCATTTTTTAAATCATACACTTTTATGATCTTTTTATCCTAGTGTAGATTGTTAAAATATTTATGATTGTCGTAAATTGGTAATGGTTAATCTCTCAATATGTTTATATAGCTCTTAAATAGAATAACTAAAGTGTGCTAAATAAATTTCAGAAATGATTTTGAAATTCATTAAAAGTCATAGATTTTAATGTATTCTATATATATTTGTGATAACATATAAGCCAGTTTGATGAAGCTTCTGTTGGCCAAGATTATGAAAATTTGAGTATCATAAAGAACTTGATGGACATATTTAAATATATTAATATCTTTCAGGCTACCTTGTTATGAGAAAGAAGGAGAGAGATAGAAAAAGCATAAAAAAGAGCTATTTGATGATAGCTGTTATACCAAATCCTTACTTAGATTATTTGTAATTAAAGAAAAAAATTAAGCATTTATATTCATTTTCCAGTAGGAGATCTGTTTCTGGGTAACCAGATGGCATTAGTTCATGAGGAACAGTTTTTTATTATAGAAAAAATTCCTCCTACTAAATGAAGAAGAAATGATAGAATTAGAAAATCACCATTTTTCAAAACTTAATGGAATAATTAATTCAGAAAAGACTGTCAAAGAATGTTAAAGTCACTACATGAAATATTTAGGGGAAAAAATTATTCAGGTTAAAAACAGAGAGCCAAATGCGAAATATAGACCTTGATTGGATACAAAAGTAAATCTGAGAAGGACTATATTAAATATTAAAGAATTAAAGAATATTAAAGAATATTAAATATTAAAGTTACTGTCAGTTTTAATAGATATGATAGTGATATCATGGTTATATAGGAAACTGTATTTTTCAAAGAGTAGTTATTAAAGTGTTATATTATTTTGAAAAGTTAAAATGTTAAAAAATATGGTACTTGTTATTAAATTTAAGTGATGCAGTGCATCCAACTTTATATCCTCCTGTTTTTTGTTTTTTTGTTTTGTTTTTTTTCTATTTGGGGAGGAAATTTTTGAAAGAAAATAGCTTAGAAACTGTTAGCAAATACAGTTTAGTTATACAGCATACCTTTTGCTTTTTATTATTATCAAAAACTTATAAAGAGTGAACTTTTCTTCTACTATTTAACATTTTGCACATTACTTAAATCACATTAATTATAAAGACAAAAAAGATGAATGTTTGATACGATTAATCTGCAGTATATCTCCCTTCTACTAAAGTATGTTAGTTGCTTAGGCCTGTCCAACTCTTTGCTACCCCACTGTAGCTCACCAAGCTCCTCTGTCTGTGGAATTATCCAAGTAAGAATACTGGAATGGTTAGCCATTCCCTTCTGTAGGGAATACTCCCCACCTAGGAATTGAACGTGGGTATTCCACATTGCAGGTAGTTTCTTTACCATCTAAGTAGCTAAGGAATCCCTTCTACTAAGGACACATTTAATTATTTTAACTCCAAATCTACAAAGTTGCAGACCTTTATTTTCTCATCTATTACTGTATTTCTTTAGCTAAAGATGTTTATAAAAAAAAAAAGTGTATTTTTTATACTTTTAGAATGTGCACCTTGCCACAGACAGACATCTAGCTTCTTAGGATTCTCCTACATCTACTTCTGTTTTCAGATTTCTCCAGATGAAATTAGTCATGTTATAACAGAATTCTCTTATAATGCCATAGTTTTATTACCACCTGGCAAGAAGGTCCCACTTCTGAACAGGAATGAATCAGGATCAGGTCGCAGATCAGTGAAAATAGAGGCAGCTTAGGATATATGACATTTTTTTAAATGAATTTAGTATGAAATTATAGGGATACAGAGTAAGTGTATGACTATAAATTTCAGATTGAAATTGGAGGAAAGTTAAATCTGTGAAACAACCATCTAGCTGTGGATTGAGGAGTCGGACAAGGGAGAGAGTGTAGATACTTGCTTCTTGTTTTGGACTACCATAAAAACATACTGTGATGATAATCTTATGCAGAACAGGAAATGACCAGACAACAGTTGTCAGTATTTGTAAGAAATACCTTTATTTCTGTGTTATTTTATGGCAAAAAATTTATGAAAAATAAATGCTGAACAAAGCTCTGGAGTTGAGGTGATGCATTATTTTAATGTAGGAAACAAATTTAAGATTTCTTACATTAAAAATAATTTTGCTTACAGTGTGTTAGTCACTCAGTCGTGTCCAGCTCTTTGAAACCCCATGGACTGTAGCATGCCAAGCTCCTCTGTCCATGGGGTTCTCCAGGCAAGAATACTAGAGTGGGTTGTCATTTACTTACTACTGTTTGTACAAATGCCAGAATATTATGTCATTTTCCTTTTGCAACTTGAACATACATACACTCGTACAGCCATATACACACTCAACACAAACACATTCTTGTCTTCTAGTTTGGTTTCCTTGAGGCAGTTAGCAGAATTTATGCAAATGATATTTTCAAGAAAAGAACTTTTGCAAAATAAGATTCTACAGCTAACAGCATAAACTCCATCATAAGGCTTGATAATAATTAAAAATATTTTCTTCAGTAAGCCTGAAAAATAAAGTTTACATACATCCGTATAATGTAAGACTTTTGATACCAATATAAAGCTTACAAGAAGTAATTTTTACAAAGGCAGAGGTTTTTATGTGCTTGGTCACAACTATGCCAAAAATTAGACTTGGGAAACAGTGAACAGAAATTTAGTAATTGCACTTCCGTCAGCACCATATAAGAATCTGCTTCACCAAAGCTAGTAATTTTTTTTTTAATAATGTGGAACTGAAAAAAAAAAAAAAGAAAAAAAAATAATGTGAAACTGTATGGCAAGATTGCTTAAAATAATACAAATACAGATATTATACATTGGCAAATGGTCCCCATTTATGCAGCTAGTTCACCCTTTTCACCAATCAAACCCACATTTTATTTAGTTTTTTTTTGGGTGGGAAGTTAATGTTTATCATTAATATTGGGTTTTATCTTTAGCCAGTTCAGTAGACCAAACATATTTCAGTTTGTAGCACTTTGCTTGCTGGTTGCTTATTGGAATTGACCATTGGTCTATTTTTTTTTTTTTTTTGGTAAATTGTCTGATCGTGCATTTTACTAGTCCTCAGAACTTCTTCACGGTCCTTGCTTTTTAGCTATTTCCCATGTATGTCTTTGAACTTCAATACTTTATACAATTTTCATTATCATTACCTAAATATTCCATCCTATGAGACAGATTTCATATATTCATCCTACTCTACCATACCAAGGAAAAAGTGCAGTGGCTACAACCAGTCCTAGAAGAGAAATAGTATAATGTCAACAGTGATGTTTTAAAAGTGTATATATAGAATATACAAAAAGGAACAGAGGTCACCTCATCACTTGGTAAATTATACTTTTCTTTTTTTCTTAATTTTATTTTATTTTTAAACTTTACAATATTGTATTAGTTTTGCCAAATATCGAAATGAATCCGCCACAGGTATACCTGTGTTCCCCATCCTGAACCCTCCTCCGTCCTCCCTCCCCATACCCTCCCTCTGGGTCTTCCCAGTGCACCAGCCCCAGGCATCCAGTATCCTGCATCGAACCTGGACTGGCGACTCGTTTCATGATCATTATTATATTTATTATTTTTTTCAACTTGGAGATCTAGACTTTCAGCTACTTCAAATCTCTTAAATTTCAGAGTTTAGTGCTATTGTTAATTGAGCAAAAACTACTCTTACCATTTATAAAATAATCCATGTGTTAGTTTTCAGAACAAACTAATCATGTCTATAATTAAAATCTCCCAAGTTCATAATTTTAAAATGAAGATATAATTTTCTTTTTTTTTATTTATCTTATTTGGAATTTACCAAGCTTCCTGAAACTATGAGTCTCTCTGATGAAATGTAGAAATTTTTTTGTTATCTTCCTTTTTCAAAATAATATTTATGCCCCAATCTCTCTTTCCTTTGTATCTGGGACTCCAAAAACATGTGTGCAAATCATTACATACTGCTGCTCAGGTCATTGAGCTTTTATTCTCTTTTCTTTAAAAAAAATTTTTTTAATTCGCTGTATACTTTGGTGTGGATAATTTCTATTAACCTGTGTTTCAGGTTCAGTGATCCTTTTTTTCTGTTTTGTCCAATATTCATTTAATCTCATCCAATAGATTTTTTTTTTTCAAATGTTGAATTGTTCAATACCAGGATTTGTTTTCTTGGCTGCTTTGCTTTGCCTTGTTTTCTCTTGCAGTTTTTATATCTCTTGATTCATTATAGTCATCTTTTCTATAGATTCCTTAACAGATTTATTTAAATTATTTAAAGTCTTCTTTACTAATTTTGATATCTGATTTGTCTATTTAATTTCAACTGACAGATTTTTCTCCTAATACAGAATCATATTTTCCCATTCCTTTACATATTTAGTAAATTCTTATTGTGTACTGGACATTATGGATAATACCTATTTATCCCTCCATATCTGGAGGGATTGGTTCCAGGAGTCCCCAAGTACACCAATATCCACAGATGCTGAAGTTTCTTATAATATAAAATGGCATGGTACAATGCATTTGTATATTTATTGAAAAATACTTTGTGTATAAGTGGACCTGTGCAGTTCAAACCCATGTTGTTCAAGAGTCAACTGTATTTTAGAGACTCTGGATAATGTAATTTTCCTCTAAAAGTTTTTAAATTTTCTTCTATTTAATTTAATGACTCACAGACAACATGATTTTTTGGAGGTTTAGTTTTAGGCTGTGTCAGGGCTATTTCAACCTATCATGATTTTGTACTTCATTGTGGAGACAGTCCTTTGGTCTGGAAACAAGGTCTTTTTTTCCTAATGCATGTCTTTTCTGGTAATTTACTGGAAAGCTAGGATGCTTACAAAGCCTATAAATTTGTTGGGACTTGAGCTACAAACTTACCTCCTTTGGGGTGGGCAGCTGCTAAAATCTCTACTGAGCTCTTTCAGGCTTTTAGCTCTTTTCCTCAGAGTTGCTTTTAGTCTTGCCAAGAACAAGAGCAGCTTGAGTTAGCTGAGGGGTGAATCTATGCAGTTTTTGGAGTCCTCCTTCTCTGTCTCTGTAAAGCTATAGCCCGCCCCCAATTTCCAGCTCATCCAAAATCCAAAAAATCCAACCTCTGATTCCTCAGTGGAGGTGTGTATTTGTGTGTAGGAGGCTATGAGGTGACTGGGTGTTGTGTAGAGATAGGGGAAGGGATCAGTAAAACTGCACATTTCAGCTTGAGCTATTTCTACCCCACTTCCAGCCACCCCATTCCCTGTGTTATAGACCGAGTTGTGCCTTCAAGGTGTATGAAGTGTCTAAAGTGTGGCCTTTACCAATGTGATACTTTTCTTTCAAGGATCTTAGTTTTAACTCCTTTAGTTTCTACTTCCCTCAGGTCTCTTCCAGTTCGCTTACTCTCCATTATTTCTAGAGTTTATTCTTTTAACTAAAGACAGTCCAACATAAGCACTTTTACCCTTATCAGAAGCTGAAAATATCCCAGAATAGTTTTTTCAACAGTCTTTAAAAGAACTAATACCTCATGGTGATATTTAAACCATAGGGCTATGAAACTTTATTTATCTTTAAAGATTTCTTTTGTGACTCTATGAGGCTATGCTTTCAAAGTATTCCCCCTTCTCCTGGTTGCCATCCTATCATAGTTTTATGTTACTTTCACCTTCTGCCAATATTGTATGCAAAGTATACTTTAATTTCTTTTTGAAGGGGGCATTTCTGAATATATTTAATACTATGCTGTATAATCAAGTGAAGTTTAATTCTTAGAACAATTTTTTTCACTTTTAGGTCAGAAAAACAATTAGTTCACCAAGAGTGCTCTGGAGTCATCACTCTAGGATGGAATGTTCAGAGTAGAGAAGTCCCAGGATTCCAGGAGTATTAGAGCGCCCTCTCAGAAGTCTTCTAATGGGGATAAGAGAGAAGATGGATTAGTGCCCTTTTATGCCCAAGACTCAAGGACTAGTTCTGTGTACCCCTGAAGGAATTTCAGAACTAGCAAGCCCTTTGTTCATCTCTTACTCTTACCCATTATTAAACTTAAACTAGGGTGGGAGGGAGGCTCAAGAGGAAAGTGATATATGTATACTTATGGCTTATTTACATTGTAAAGCGGAAACCAATATAACACTGTAAAGCAATTATCTAATTAAAATAAATTTTAAAAAGTAAGTGAAAAATGAACTGTGTTCAGTCAGATTCTGAAATTACTGAGAGATTTCAAGTATTTGCAGTAGCAACTCAGCAGAAACCTTTACCATTTTTTAATCTAAGTCTATCCCATTTCCACATTTAACTCATAAGCCATTGTCATTTAGAGTGTATACTGGAGAGAGATGTCCCATAATGGTTTCACTGAAAATGGGACATAGAACATACCACTGTTGGTAGGTAGTCCTAAATTAAAAGGTTTTTAAAGACTGAAATTTTTAATTTTAATTAGAGAAGTAAGCAATACAAATACACAAAACATTTAAATTTGATTTTCCAAAATTTATTTTACCAAGGAGTCCTTTTTGGTGATTGTAGTTTTCTCATTTCTACCTGCTGCTATGGAGAATTTTTCAGTGTGGCACTCCTAAATTCAGGTTGGCCTCAGTCCCTCCATGGAACCCTAACAGTTGTCTTATATTGATTCTCTTTTGCTCACTTGACTGACTAGACACACACCTGGCAATGTTAAAACTCTTCAGTAACCAGCTAGTTGTATTAATCTTTATTTTATTCTATAATAAATTTTATAATTAATAATGTTCATGAGCTTACTATCATTCTCTTGTTTCATTTCTCTACTCATCTTTGTATTTGAGGATCCAGTGTGCTTTGAAATTTTCACCTCCTTTCCTTTAAGCTGCAATTTGTACTCCATCTCTTATAAGATACTGCCTTAAATTGCCTAAAACAATTTGGTACTTAACACTTAAAATGTTTCTAACATCAGCTAGTACACATGTGTGTCATGTCTAGCTACTTATTTTAATCTTCCAGTGAGAAAAAGAATTTGCAGTTTTTCTCCTGTTAGAGCATCTGTGATTTGTGAACCCCATATTTAATTACTAAATCATGAAAAATTCAGTTTTCACTAATTTCACCTATATAATATACCTACTTTATTTGTCATAACTTTGGGAAGGTTTCTCTTGGTCTGTCCTTGTGCCCAGCCACAAACTTTTCCCTGCTTCTTTTGATTTTTTTTTTTTTCTTTCGCAAAGCATTCTTTTCAATCTTTTGAATTTGGCTTGCTGCAAAGTTAGCAACCCATTGGCCCAAAGAGAATCACATTGATTTTCTGGTTACTAGTGTTTTGAATTTGACCTCTTCAAATTAGAAATATATTGATATGTCTAACATTTAATCTTTTATGAATTCTTTTTTTTTAATTATGAACACTTTATTTTTTTAAATAAGTTGGAAGGACTTCATTGTCTCTGTGCAAATTGTAATCCAACAGGTTTTGTGATTGTTAATTATTAAATTACTTTGTTTAAACATCTACAGTATCATGAACATCTTTCCCTATAATATTCTGTCATTAAACCATAGGTTTCTTGCCCACAATATTGTATTGTTCACACTACAATGTTACTAATAGAGTTTCCCTTTCAAATTATAAAATATATTTTCCTGTTTTAATGAGCTTTTTTCTCATTGGGGGAAGTAAATTTCTACACATTTAAACCACAAAGAACACTGATTGTAAATAGCATACTTCACTCTGACTGACTAGGCTCTTTTGATTTTTAATTTAAATGTCATGGGGTCAGTATTAATTTCTATCATATTTTCCTTCTGTTCAACTTGAGTCTTCAGATGAACAAACATTGTTTTTAAAGAGTAATTTTGGTTTTATCTTATTCCACCATTATTATTAAAGGAATTATATTAAAACATCTGGGTTTTCTTAGTTGTAAATTCTCATTTTCAAAAGTGATCATTGGATTTTTAAAAATATTTTTTTCAGCATACCTTATTAATTTCTAACTGTTGCTTTGAGATAACCAAATACAGATTTCTAAAATAATCAAAATAAAAAATATATCAAGCAGATAGATATTTCTAGTGATTTCGTGGTTTGTTAAGTGAGCTACATATTGAGTAACTATAATGGTAGTCTAACTATGTCATGGCATATGAGAATAGGGTATAGAATTTTTTATGAAAATTAATTTATAACTAATATTTATATTACTTTACAATATTTTCAAATATTAGTGATGTTTAAAGTTATTCATTTAAGAAGAGGCAATTAGGGTGGCAAATGTGACTGAAATAAGTATTAAGGTACATTAACAGAATCACATGGTTCAAATGTCTTTTTCTAATTGATTGTCAATCCTAAATATTAAAACATGAGTTAGAAAAAAAAGTCCATCAAATATAATACCTTAAATATTATTTTTTTTCTGCTAGCAATATGAGTCTTCTTAATTATTTGTTTTTAATATGCTATCACTGTGAAGAATGATGAAACCATTTACAGTTTATCACTTTTAGTTATTATACTGGAATTTAAATAATATTGATTCTCTAATGTCTACCCAAGCCTTATACAAGTCTAAAAGAGGCACTAAAACTATAAGAGCATTTAGATTAATGGATACTGATTTAGCAACCCCTCTCCTTTTACGTAGTTTTACTATATTCATTTTCACTAAACCTGAAGGCAAAACTCATGTTAACATTGTTAACAGATTTTAGAAAATAGCTATAACTAAATCATCAGTAGTTTTACTACATGTCAGATAGTCAATATTGGGGAAAAATCAAATAAAAAATACTTTTTATGTTTTAATTAATTACACTGATCATTTGAACAAAGTAAGGGTGATGGATTCCTGCCATCATACATTCTTATTTTTTTAATTCAAGTTAATATAGTCAGTGATATTATCATTTTGGCAAACACATAACTAAATATTTTATATATAACATATGTTTGTAAAACTAAACCATGTATATGGAGAAGAAAATGCAACCCACTCCAGCAGTCTTGCCTGGAAAATCCTATGAACAAAACAACCTGGAAGGGCTAAAATCCATGGGGTCACAAAGAGTTGGACATGACTGAGCAACTAACACACACACAATCCATGTATTACACATGGAAGTAACTTATCCTTATTAAAAGATCATTTAATATTTCCTAGACTGTATAAGCAAAATAGGTGTTTGAGGAGGGCTTACAAATAGGTGTGAAAAGACGAGAAGTGAAAAACAAAGGAGAAAAGGAGACATCTACCCATTTGAATGCAGAGTTCCAAAGAATAGCAAGGAGAAATAATAAAGCCTTCCTCAGCAATCAAATCAAAGAAATAGAGGAAAACAATAGAATAGGAAAGACTAGAGATCTCTTCAAGAAAATTTGAGATACCAGGGGAACATTTCATAAAAAAATGGGCTCAATAAAGGACAAAAATGGTATGGACCTAACAGAAGCAGAAAAGTTTAAGAGGTGGCAAGAATACACAGAGGAACTATACAAAAAAGATCTTCACGACCAAGATAATCACGATGGTGTGATCACTCACCTAGAGCCAGACATCCTGGAATGTGAAGTCAAGTGGGCCTTAGGAAGCATCACTACGAACAAAGCTAGTGGAGGTGATGGAATTCCAGTTGAGCTATTTCAAATCCTGAAATATGATGCTGTGAAAGCGCTGCACTCAATATGACAGCAAATTTGGAAAACTCAGCAGTGGCCACAGGACTGGAAAAGGTCAGTTTTCATTCCAATCCCAAAGAAAGGCAATGTCAAAGAATGCTCAAACTACCGCACAATTGCACTCATCCCACATGCTAGTAAAGGAATGCTTAAATTTCTCCAAGCCAGGCTTTAGCAATATGTGAACTGTGAACTTCCTGATGATGTTCAAGCTGGTTTTAGAAAAGGCAGAGGAACCAGAGATCAAATTGCCAAAATTTGCTGAATCATCGAAAAAGCAAGAGCATTCTGAACACATCTATTTCTGCTTTATTGACTATGCCAAAGCCTTTGACTGTGTGGATCACAATAAACTCTGGAAAATTCTGAAAGAGATGGGAAAACCAGACCACCTGACCTGTTTCTTGAGAAACCTGTATGAAAATCAGGCTGCAATAGTTAGAACTGGACATGGAACAACAGACTGGTTCCAAATAGAAAAAGGAGTATGTCAAGGCTGTATATTGTCACCCTGCTTATTTAACTTATATGCAGAGTACATCATGAAAAACACTGGTCTGGATGAAGCACAAGCTGGAATCAAGATTGCCGGGAGAAATATCAATAACCTCAGCTATGCAGATAACAACACCCTTATGGCAAAAAGTGAAGAAGAACTAAAAAGAGATCATGGCATCCGGTCCCATCACTTCATGGCAAATAGATGGGGAAACAGTGGAAACAGTGGCTGACTTTATTTTTGGGGGCGCCAATATCACTGCAGATGATGATTGCAGCCATGAAATTAAAAGATGCTTACTCCTTGGAAGTAAAAGATGCTTACTCCTTATGACCATCCTAGCCAGCATATTACAAAGTAGACATTAATTTGTCAACAAAGATCCATCTAGTCAAGGCTATGGTTTTTCCAGTCGTCATGTATGGATGTGAGAGTTGGACTATAAAGAAAGCTGAGCATTGGGGAAGTGATGCTTTTAAACTGTGGTGTTGGGGAAGACTCTTGAGAGTCCCTTGGACTGCAAGGAGATCCAACCAGTCCATCCTAAAGGAAATCAGTCCTGGGTTTTCATTGGAAGGACTGATGTTGAAGCTGAAACTCCAATATTTTGGCCAACTGATGCAGAGAGTTGACTCATTTGAAAAGTCCCTGATGTTGGGAAAGATTGAAGGCAGGAGGAGAATGGGATGACAGAGGATGAGATGGTTGGATGGCATCACCGACTCAATGGACATGAGTTTGGATAGATTCCTGGAGTTGGTGATGGACAGGAAGGCCTGGCGTGGTGCAGTCCATGGGCTCACAAAGAGTCGGAAACAACTGCGTGACTGAACTGAGCTGAAGACTGTATAAGAGCATACAATATTTAAATATCTTTGAAATACAGCTTATAAAGATATTATATCAAAGTTAGATTGTCTTGAAGCATCATATTTCATTTTGTATAAAAGATTTATTTCTAAATATTTCAGCTTTCCTTAGAAATAGTTTTATATTTTCAAATATACTTGATTTTAGTTACTGCAATATAATTATTTTTATCTGAGGATATTGTTAATTTTACATAGGAAGACTCATTAGTGAAAATGAATATGTAATGTCATACCATAGAACACTTTCACTAGGCAAAGTTGCTAAAGCGGTATGGAACAAACCTCCTAAGGAAAATTTGATATAGCTTTCCTGTGCTTTTCCAGACCTATTTTCAACACTGCTAAAAGGGGGGAAATTCAAGAAAGCACTGAAGAGGCCGCCTCACCAGACCCTGATGTTACTTCTCCTCTGGATGTACATGCTGCAGCTCCATAGGTGACAGGTTGGAAAAGTTTCTAGGAAAACAAAATGTTCATTAGTAACTTTTTTTAAGTAGAAAGATTATTTTTCTATGAGACCCTGTCTTTTAGACACCAGAACTAAATATATTAAAAAGTCTGTATGTTTAGTTTTTTTTTTAATATCAGTGAAAAACATCTGGCTTCTCAAAAGTATTTTTGAAATGTAATGGTTCTAAAGCATAGAAAATAATCTATTTAGAAAATGTCATGGTTCCATTTTATGTAAATTAAAAAAAAATCAAGCTATTAACAATCCATTATAATGATAGAATGTGAAGTTGAATTATTATAAAATTCTGTATCAACTTTTTCAAGATTTTTACATATACTACGTGAAAGGCAGTAGGTAATTTCTATAATGCTGATTTTTCCTATACCTCAGGCTCAAGGAAAAGCATATTATTGCTCTTGATTTTAAATGAAAGTTTAAACAGATACAGTATTTATATAATGTTGTTAATTATCTATTACTGGAAAGAATCCAGAGATAGGTCAGTGAGTTAGCAAAGTGACTTTAAAAGGACATTTTTTCTTTCTAGGACTAGTCTCAAAACCTATATTTTGGATTTTATAGACTTTGAAATTGTAATGAATCTCCACTCAGAATATTGCAGTGGAAGTGAAAGTTGCTCGGTCATGCCCAACTCTTTGTGACTCCATGAACTGTACAGCCCACGGAACTCTCCAGGCCAGAACACTGGAGTGGTTAGCCTTTCCCTTCTCCAGGGGATCTTGCCAACTTAGGGATCAAACCCAGATCTCCCACACTGTAGGTGGATTCTTTACCAGCTGAGCCACAAGGCTTTGCAGTAAAAACAAGTGACAATAATTCTGTGATTAGAGGTTGCACAAAATAAATATGAGTTAAATAATATATTTTTTAATATAGTCAATATTTTTAAAGATATATTTGCTTAGTTGATCCCCAGGTCAGAAAGATCGTCCGGAGAAGGAAATTGCAACCCACTCTGGTATTCTTGCCTGGAAAATTACATGGACAGAGGAGCCTGGAAGGCTACAGTTCATGAGGTTGCAAGGAGTCAGACACGCACACAATCAAAATATATAAATATGAAGACTGAAAAAAATTAACTATGGCTATAATTAACTAATAAATTAATTTTTAAATAAAAATATCAAAGGAAAGCAATAGCTGACATTTTAGTCTTTTTTTAATTTTTATTTTATATTGGGATATAGTTTATTTACAATGTTGTTAGTTTCAGGTGTACAACAAAGTGTTTCAGTTATATATATGCATATGTCTATTCTTTTTCAAATTCTTTCCTGAATATGTTGCTACAGAATATTGAGTAGAGTTCCCTGTGCTATATAGCAGGGCCTATTGATTATCTATTTTATATACAGCGCTGCATATATGTTAATCCCCAAATCCTAATATATCCCTCCACCCTACCTTTCCCCTTTGGTAACCATAAGTTTGCTTTCTGTATATGTGAGTGTATTTCTGTTTTCTAAATAAGTCCATTTGTAGCATTTTTTAGGATTCCATTTGTAAGTGATATCATAGGGATTTTGTCTTTGTCTCACTTAATTTGGTAACCTCTAGGTCCATCCATGTTGCTGCGAATGGATTTACTTCATTCTTTTATTTTTAATTGAAGGATTATTTCTTTACAGAATTGTGTTGGTTTCTACCAAATATCAGCATGAATCAGCCATGAGTATATATATATATGTCCCTTCCCTCTTGAAACTCCCTCCCACCTCCCTTCCCATCCTACCCCTCTAGGTTGTTACAGAGCCCCAGTTTGAGTTCCCTGAGTCATACAGCATATTTCTTTCTTTTTTATGGCCGAGTATTATTCCTGTATGTGTGTGTGTTTGCATGTGTGTGTGTACCGCATCTTTTAGATCTGTTTCTCTGTTGATGGACGTTTAGGTCACTTCTATGTCTTAGTTATTATAAATAGTACCAAGACACTACTTTGGTGCATTTATCTTTTCAAATTATGGTTTTCTCCAGATGTATGCTCAGGAATGAGATTGCTAGATCATATGTTGTCTCAATATTTTGTGTTTTATGAAATCTCCATGCTGTTCTCTATAATGGATGTCCCAATTTACCTTCCCACCAACAGTCTGACATTTTGAACATGAAATATTAAGTGCACAAAAAGGAAGACTTATCTTTGCATGAATACAAGAGCTAATGTTAAAATAAATATATCTATATGTCTATTATATTGTGAAACTTCTAAAGTTTTGGCTTTCTCTAATTGCTTATCTCTTAACTTTTTAAGAGAAAAATCAGTGATCTATATATGATTTATAACCTTTATGACACTTGCCTTGTATTATAATTATTATTTCATGAGAGTTTATTTTTCTTGTTATTATTTTTCTTTCACTAGCATTTTAGTGAAAACTCCTAGAGAGAAGTGATTATGTCTCAATATACCATTTAGATTTCTGTCTCCTATGAGATCTAATATGTTTTCACATTTTAATTCTTAAGAAGTTTGTTGATAGAACTAAGTGTACAAAGTTAAGCATTAAAACAGTACTTGGCCAAAAAAAGTGCTTTATTGACTTGTGTGAAAATAGACCATCAGCTCCTAACATTTTTGCCAATTCAAAACCATTTATGAGTCCATCTGCCTAGAGAATGTAAAGCAATTTTGGCAAATGTTTGTGTCTACTCTCTCTTTTTAGTGGCCTAAGATAATGCTGATTTGGAAAGAATTATGATGGTGATCCAAAGCATACTATAAAATTTTAAGCTTTTCATGCTTCCTTGGCTATATACTCAATGAAACTGAAGTTCCAGTGATCATACTTATTTAAAAATAAAGTAAACAATGATTTAGGATTCTTTGTTTTTTATGAGACTAATATGGCTGTTTGAAGATCTGTAGAATATAGTATGAATCAGCAAAAATGAAAAGAGACAAGGCAGCAATATTTAAGGGGAAAATAGGCCAATGAACAGAATTCCCTAACAGGTTGAGATATAGAAGAACCAATGCGTTAACTGGTTAATGAGTATATAACTTGATTCATGTGCTAAACATTGTTTTAATGAAAAGGAAAGGGTCTTAAATAGGTCAGCTTCAGGAGTTCATTGGAGAAGGCAATGGCACCCCACTCCACTACTCTTGCCTGGAAAATCCCATGGATGGAGGAGCCTGGTAGGCTGCAGTCCATGGGGTTGCTAGGATTCGGACACAACTGAGCAACTTCACTTTCACTTTTCACTTTCATGCATTGGAAGAGGAAATGGCAACCCACTCCAGTGTTCTTGCCTGGAGAATCCCAGGGATGGGGGAGCCTGGTGGGCTTCCGTCTATGAAGTCGCACAGAGTCAGACACGATTGAAGTGACTTAGCAGCAGCAGGAGTTCATAGTGACAAATGAAGATAAACAATAATTCTACAAATATCTGCTCCCAGTGAATGAAGTAGATCTCCAAAGAGGTTGTAAGAAAGAATTGTAGTCCCTTAGAAAGTCTGGAAATTAAGAGCTAATTTAGTTCAACCCTCTCATGTGTCCCCTAAGAAGACTATTTATTTACATCTCTCAGTCAGTCAGTCAGTTCAGTCCTTCACTTGTGTCTGACTCTTTGTGACCCCATGGACTGCAGCACGCCATAATCCCCTGTCCATCGCCAACTACCAGAGCTTGCTCAAACTCATGTTCATTGAGTTGGTGATGCCATCCAACCATATCATCCTCTGTCTCCCCTTCTCTTCCCACCCTCAGTCTTTCCCAACATCAGGGTCTTTTCAAATGAGTCAGTTCTTTGCATCAGGTAGCCAAAATTATTGGAGCTTCAGCATCAGTCCTTCCAGTGAATATTCAGGGTTAATTTCCTTTAGGATGGATTGGTTGGATCCCCTTCAGTCCAAGGGACTCTCCAGTCTTTTCCAACACCACAGTTCCAAAGTATCAATTATTCGGTGCTCAGCTTTCTTTATGGTCCACATCTCACATCCATACATCACTAATAGAAAAACCATAGCTTTGAATAGATGGACCTTTGTTGGCAAAGTAATGTCTCTGCTTTTCACTATGCTGTCTAGGTTTGTTATAGCTTTTCTTCCAAGGAGTAAGAGTCTTTCAATTTCATGGCTGCAGTCACCAACTGCAGTGATTTTAGAGCGCAAGAAAATAAAGTCTCTTACTATTCCATTGTTTCCCCATCTATTTGCCATGAAGTGATGGAATTGGATGCCATGATCATTTTTTGAATGTTGAATTTTAAGCCAGCTTTGTCACTCTTCTCTTTCACGTCCATCAAGAGGCTCTTTAGTTCCTCTTCAATTTCTGCCTTAAGGGCATTGTCATCTGCATAGCTGAGGTTATTGGTATTTCTCCAGGCAATTGATTCAAGCTTGTGCTTCATCCAGCCTGGCATTTCACATAATGTGCTCTGCATATATGTTAAATAAGCAGGTGACAATATACAGCCTTGATGTACTCCTTTCCCAATTTGGAATCAGTCTGTCGTTCCACGTCCAGCTGTAGTGCTTCTTGACCTCCATACAGATTTCTCAGGAGGCAGGTCAGGTGGTCTGGTATTCCCATCTCTTGGAGAATTTTCTACAGTTTGTTGTGATCCACAACAGTCAAAGGCTTTGGTGTAGTCAATAAAGCAGAAGTAGATGTTTTTCTGGAACTCTCTTGATTTTTCTATCATCCAATGGATGTTGGCAATTTGATCTCTGATTCCTCTGGCTTTTCTAAATCCATCTTGAACATCTGGAAGTTCACGGTTCACATACTGTTGAAGCCAGGCTTGGAGAATTTTGAGCATTACTTTGCTAATGTGTGAGATGAGTGCATTTGTGGAGAAGCATGAACCTTCTCTGGCATTTCCTTTCTTTGGGATTGGAATGAAGACTGACCTGTGGCCACTGCTGAGTTTTCCATATTTGCTGGCATATTGAGGGTGGTATTTTCACAGCATGGTCTTTTAGGATTTGAAATAACTGGAATTCCATCACCTCCACTATCTTTGTTCTAAGTAATGTTCTGAAGGCTCACTTGACTTCTTACTCCAGGATGTCTGGCTCTAGGTGAGTAATCACATCATGATTTTCTGGCTCATGAAGATCTTTTTTGTATAGTTCTGTATATTCTTGCCACCTCTTCTTAATATCTTCTTCTTCTGTTAGGTCCATACCATTTCTGTCCTTTTTTGTGCCCATCTTTGCATGAAATGTTCCCTCAATATCTCTAATTTTCTTAAGGATATCTCTAGTCTTTCCCATTCTATCGTTTTTTATATTTCTATGAGTGTGCATATATGTATATACACTTACAGATATGTATACAGATATGTATAAAAATATCTGTTTATGTACATAAACAGATATTTGTATGTGTATATCTGTGTATATATACATATATCTGTACATAACATAATAATATTAAATATTGAAAGATGAACTAGCTTCAAAACTGTAAAAATTAAAATATTAAATAAAAGTGAAAGACAAAATTTTTTTAAGATTTTGGAAATTATCATTGAAATATAATAAAGATGAGTTTTTCTGCTCCTAGTTTGTATTTTCTTATATTAATAATGTTATTCCAAGACATCATCAAATATGCAGCAGTATGTTCATCTCTGTGCAACTGTTATACATTTTTGTATATAATTCTTTGAAATATCTGTATATTTTCTCCCTTTATTCTCCATGAAAGAAGAGTCTGTACTCCCTATCTTCTCCCACAAAACCACCCTAGTTAGACTTTGGTCCAGCTGCTCCACCAGAGCAACTCACGATTACCTATAACACATTATGAAATTTAGAAGTCAGTTTTCAACCTTCAGCTTATTTGATTTATGAACAACACCTATGCCCTTATTGAATATAACCTACTTTTTGTGGAAACAAAATGTATCATTTGGCTTCCATAACATCACTTTTTTTTTCGTTTCCATTTTTTTTTCTGGTTCTCATCCAGGGATCAATAATTTGGCTTATATTGTCATTTATTCTCCATATAGTCTTATTCAGTCTCAGGCCTTTAAAAATCTCAGGACTTTAAATACATTAATGAATCCTGAATTTGTATTTCAGCCTGGTCTTCTCTGAACTCAAACTTATATATATCCAGAATTATACCTGTTCAACTTAGAGTTCTGTCAGAAATCTTACATGATACATCCAAATTTAAAATCCTTATCTACTTACTTCTTTCATATGCATCACCATTTAATAAAGGGAAACTCTAGTATTCCAGAATTTCTAGACAAAAATTTGAATTTATATCTGACTTCACTTTTCCTCAAACTTTATAACTGATTAAACAGCAAATTTCTGTAGCTTTACCTTAAAAATATATTCAAAATTTGATGATTTTACCACTATTTTTGCAACCACTCTAGTCTGTAATACCACCATCTTTACCCAATTAATATACTAGCCTCCTTAGATATTCTGATTCCGTACTTACCATCCATCCCAATATCTTATTTATCATTTTAGACCTGTATTGTGTAATATTACAGCAGAATTGATGGGTTCCTTGAAATGAAGTAATCTTCACACACGCTGCAATGTCAGAATTACACATATGGACAAATTGAACAAGCATCTAACTCACTTATATATCACCAAGGCTAACAAAGTTTGTGTAAGATGAACTTGGGCAAACTTTGGGAGATGGTGAGGGACAGGGACAGGGAGGCCTGGCGTGTTGCCATCCATGGGGTCGCAAAGAGTCAGACACAAGTGGCTAACTGAACAACAACAAGCCAGATATTGGAGTTATGACAGGTTCCTAAATTATTCTTATGAAGTGAAGTGAATGAAAGTCACTTAGTCGTGTCCGACTCTTTGCGACCCCATGGGCATACAGTCCATGGAATTCTCCAGGCTGGAATACTGGAGTGGGTAGCCATTTTCTTCTCCAGGGGATCTTCCCAACACAGGGATGGAATCCAGTTCTCCTGCATTGCAGGTAGATTCTTTATAAGCTGAGTCACAAGGGAAGCCGAGTAGCACATATTCCTAGCCTCCCAAAATAAAAGTATACACCTGTATGACTTTGGATTATGAATGAATATGTATATATGTATATATATATACACATATGTATTCATGTATGAATACATATATTCTATATGAATGTGTATACACACACACACACACACACACACATATACACACACACTCAAGCTCAGTTGTTAAAAAATCCACCTGCAATGCAGGAGACCTGGGTTCCATCCCTGCATTGGGAAGATCCCTTGGAGAAGGGAAAGGCTACCCAGTACAGTATTCTGGCCTAGAGAATTCTGTACAGTCCACGGGGTTGCAAAGAGTTGGATGTAACTGACTTTTCACTTTTTTTCACTTTTGCTTTCTTTTTTTTTTATGTTTTAATAAAATTTTTATTTATTTATTTATTTTTTTACTTTACAGTATTGTACTGGTTTTGCCATACATCAACATGCATCCACCATGGGTGTACATGTGTTCCCCATCCTGAGCCCCCCATCCCACCTCCCTCCCCATACCATCCCTCTGGGTCATCCCAGTGCACCAGCCCCAAGCTTCCTGTATCCTGCATCAAACCTGGACTGGCGATTTGCTTCGTATATGATATTATACGTTTTAATGCCATTCTCCCACATCATCCCCCCACCCCTCACAGACTCCAAAAAACTGTTCTATACATCAGTGTCTCTTTTGCTGTCTCGCATACAGGGTTGTCATTACCATATTTCTAAATTCCATATATATGCTTTAGTATACTGTATTGGTGTTTTTCTTTCTGGCTTACTTCACTCTGTATAATAGGCTCCAGTTTCATCCACCTCATTAGAACTGATTCAAATGTATTGTGTTTAATGGCTGAGTAATACTCCATTGTGTATATGTACCACTGCTTTCTTATCCATTCATCTGCTGATGGACATCTAGGTTGCTTCCATATTCTGGCTATTATAAACAGTGCTGCAATGAACATTGGAGTACACGTGTCTCTTTCCCTTCTGGTTTCCTTGGTGTGTATGCCCAGCGGTGGGATTGCTGGGTCATATGGCAGGTCTATTTCCAGTTTTTTAAGGAATCTCCACACTGTTCTCCATGTACTCGTTTGCATCCCCACCAACAGTGTAAGAGGATTCCCTTTTCTCCACATCCTCTCCAGCATTTATTGCTTGTAGACTTTTGGATCGCAGCCATTCTGACTGGCGTGAAATGGTACCTCATTGTGGTTTTGATTTGCATTTCTCTGAGAATGAGTGATGTTGAGCATCTTTTCATGTTTGTTAGCCATCTGTATGTCTTCTTTGGAGAAATGTCTATTTAATTCTTTGGGCCATTTTTTGATTGGGTCGTTTATTTTTCTGGAATTGAGCTGCAGGAATTGCTTTTATATTTTTGAGATTAGTTGTTTGTCAGTTGGTTCATTTGCTATTATTTTATCCCATTCTGAAGGCTGTCTTTTCACCTTGCTTATAGTTTCCTTTGTTGTGCAGAACCTTTTAATTTTAATTAGATCCCATTTGTTTATTTTTGCTTTTATTTCCAATATTCTAGGAGGTGGGTCATAGAGGATCTTGCTGTGATGTATGTCGGAGAGTGTTTGCCTATGTTCTCCTCTAGGAGTTTTATAGTTTCTGGTCTTACGTTTAGATCTTTAATCCATTTTGAGTTTATTTTTGTGTATGGTGTTAGAAAGTGTTCTAGTTTCATTCTTTTACAAGTGGTTGACCAGTTTTCCTAGCACCACTTGTTAAAGAGATTGTCTTTAATCCATTGTATATTCTTGCCTCCTTTGTCAAAGATAAGGTGTCCATATGTGCGTGGATTTATCTCTGGGCTTTCTATTTTGTTCCATTGATCTATATTTCTGTCTTTGTGCCAGTACCATACTGTCTTGATGACTGTGGCTTTGTAGTAGAGCCTGAAGTCAGGCAGGTTGATTCCTCCAGTTCCATTCTTCTTTCTCAAGATTGCTTTGGCTATTCGAGGTTTTTTGTATTTCCATACAAATTGTGAGATTATTTGTTCTAGTTCTGTGAAAAACACCGTTGGTAGCTTGATAGGGGTTGCATTGAATTTATAGATTGCTTTGGGTAATATACTCATTTCACTATATTGATTCTTCCAATCCAGGAACATCATATATTTCTCCATCTATTAGTGTCCTCTTCGATTTCTTTCATCAGTGTTTCATAGTTTTCTATATATAGGTCTTTAGTTTCTTTAGGAGGATATATTCCTAAGTATTTTATTCTTTTCATTGCAATGGTGAATGGAATTTTTTCCTTAATTTCTCTTTCTATTTTCTCATTATTAGTGTATAAGAATGCAAGGGATTTCTGTGTGTTGATTTTATATCCTGCAACTTTACTATATTCATTGATTAGCTCTAGTAATTTTCTGGTGGAGTCCTTAGGGTTTTCTATGTAGAGGATCATATCATCTGCATACAGTGAGAGTTTTGCTTCTTCTTTTCCAATTTGGATTCCTTTTATTTCTTTTTCTGCTCTGATTGCTGTGGCCAAAACTTCCAAAACTATGTTGAATAGTAGTGGTGAGAGTGGGCACCCTTGTCTTTTTCCTAACTTTAGGGGAAATGCTTTCAGTTTTTCACCATTGAGGATAATGTTTGCTGTGGGTTTGTCATATATAGCTTTTATTATGTTGAGGTATGTTCCTTCTATTCCTGCTCTCTGGAGAGTTTTTATCGTAAACAGATGTTGAATTTTATCAAAGGCTTTCTCTGCATCTATTGAGATAATCATATGACTTTTATTTTTCAATTTTTTAATGTGGTGTATTACATTGATTTGCAGATATTGAAGAATCCTTGCATCCCTGGGATAAAGCCCACTTGGTCATGGTGTATGATCTTTTTAATGTGTTGTTGGATTCTGATTGCTAGAATTTTCTTAAGGATTTTTGCATCTATGTTCATCAGTGATATTGGCCTGTAGTTTTCTTTTTTTGTGGCATCTTTGTCAGGTTTTGGTATTAGGGTGATGGTGGCCTCATAGAATGAGTTTGGAAGTTTACTTTCCTCTGCAATTTTCTGGAAGAGTTTGAGTAGGATAGGTGTCAGCTTTTCTCTAAATTCTTGGTAGAATTCAGCTGTGAAGCCGCCTGGACCTGGGCCTTTATTTGCTGGAAGGTTTCTGATTACAGTTTCAATTTCCGTGCTTGTGATGGGTCTGTTAAGATTTTCTATTTCTTCCTGGTCCAGTTTTGGAAAGTTGTACTTTTCTAAGAATTTGTCCATTTCTGCCACGTTGTCCATTATATTAGCATATAATTGCTGATAGTAGCCTCTTATGATCCTTTGTATTTCTGTGTTGTCTGTTGTGATCTCTCCATTTTCATTTCTAATTTTATTGATTTGATTTTTCTCCCTTTGTTTCTTGATGAGTCTGGCTAATGGTTTGTCAATTTTATTTATCCTTTCAAAGAACCAGCTTTTGGCTTTGTTGATTTTTGCTTTGGTCTCCTTTGTTTCTTTTGCATTTATTTCTGCCCTAATTTTTAAGATTTCTTTCCTTCTACTAACCCTGGGGTTCTTCATTTCTTCCTTTTCTAGTTGCTTTAGGTGTAGAGTTAGGTTATTTATTTGACTTTTTTCTTGTTTCTTCAAGTATGCCTGTATTGCTATGAACTTTCTCCTTAGCATTGCTTTTACAGTGTCCCACAGGTTTTGGGTTGTTGTGTTTTCATTTTCATTCGTTTCTATGCATATTTTGATTTCTTTTTTGATTTCTTCTGTGATTTGTTGGTTATTCAGCAGCGTGTTTTTCAGCCTCCATATGTTGGAATTTTTAATAGTTTTTCTCCTGTAATTGAGATCTAATCTTACTGCATTGTGGTCAGAAAAGATGCTTGGAATGATTTCATTTTTTTTTAATTTACCAAGGCTAGATTTATGGCCCAGGATGTGATCTATCCTGCAGAAGGTTCCGTGTGCGCATGAGAAAAAGGTGAAATTCATTGTTTTGGGGTGAAATGTCCTATAGATATCAATTAGGTCTAACTGGTCTATTGTATCATTTAAAGCTTGTGTTTCCTTGTGAATTTTCTATTTCATTGATCTATCCATAGGTGTGAGTGGGGTATTAAATTCTCCCACTATTATTGTGTTATTGTTAATTTCCCCTTTCGTACTTGTTAGCATTTGTCTTACATATTGCCATGCTCCTATGTTGGGTGCATATATATTTATAATTGTTATATCTTCTTCTTGGATTGATCCTTTAATCATTATGTACTGTCCTTGTCTCTTTTCACAGCCTTTGTTTTAAAGTCTATTTTATCTGATATCAGTATTGCTACTCCTGCTTTCTTTTGATCTCTATTTGCCTGGAATATCTTTTTCCAGCCCTTCACTTTCAGTCTGTATGTGTCCCCTGTTTTGACGTGGGTCTCTTGTAGACAACATATATAGGAGTCTTGTTTTTGTATCCATTCAGCCAATCTTTGTCTTTTGGTTGGGGCATTCAACCCATTTACGTTTAAGGTAATTATTGATAAGTATGATCCCGTTGCCATTTACTTTATTGTTTTGGGTTCGAGTTTATACACCGTTTTTGTGTCTCCTGTCTAGAGAATATCCTTTAGTATTTGTTGGAGAGCTGGTTTGGTGGTGCTGAATTCTCTCAGCTTTTGCTTATCTGTAAAGCTTTTGATTTCTCCTTCATATTTGAATGAGATCCTTGCTGGGTACAGTAATCTGGGCTGTAGGTTATTTTCTTTCATCACTTTAAGTATGTCTTGCCATTCCCTCCTGGCCTGAAGAGTTTCTATTAAAAGATCAGCTGTTTAAAAAAAAAAAAAGATCAGCTGTTATCCTTATGGGAATCCCCTTGTGTGTTATTTGTTGTTTTTCCTTTGCTGCTTTTAATATTTGTTCTTTGAGTTTGATCTTTGTTAATTTTATTAATATGTGTCTTGGGGTGTTTCGCCTTGGGTTTATCCTGTTTGGGACTCTCTGGGTTTTTTGGACTTGGGTGATTATTTCCTTCCCCATTTTAGGGAAGTTTTCAACTATTATCTCCTCAAGTGTTTTCTCATGGTCTCTCTTTTTGTCTTCTTCTTCTGGGACTCCTATTATTCGAATGTTGTGGCATTTAATATTGTCCTGGAGGTCTCTGAGATTGTCCTCATTTCTTTTAATTCGTTTTTCTTTTTTCCTCTCTGATTCATTTATTTCTACCATTCTATCTTCTATTTCACTATCCTATCAAATAGTTAGTCTACTATTTGTTGCCTCCAGAGTGTTTTTGATCTCACTTATTGCATTATTCATTATATATTGACTCTTTTTTATTTCCTCTAGGTCCTTGTTAAACCTTTCTTGCATTTTCTCAGTCCTTGCCTCCAGGCTATTTATCTGTGATTCCATTTTTATTTCAAGATTTTGGATCATTTTCACTATCATTATTTGGAATTTTTAATTAGGTAGATTCCCTATCTCTTCCTCTTTTGTTTGGTTTGGTGGGCATTTATCCTGTTCCATGGAGAAGGCAATGGCACCCCACTCCAGTACTCTTGCCTGGAAAGTCCCATGGATGGAGGAGCCTGGTAGGCTGAAGTCCATGGGGTCGCTAAGAGTCAGACACGACTGAGCGATTTCACTTTCACTTTCATGCATTGGAGAAGGAAATGGCAATCCACTCCAGTGTTCTTGCCTGGAGAATCCCAGAGATGGGGGAGCCTGGTGGGCTGCCGTCTCTGGGGTCACACAGAGTCAGACACGACTGAAGCAACTTAGCAGCAGCAGCAGCAGTATCCTGTTCTTTTACCTGTTGGGTATTCCTCTGTCTCTTCATCTTGTTTATATTGCTGAGTTTGGGGTGTCCTTTCTGTATTCTGGCAGTTTTTGGAGTTCTCTTTATTATGGAGTTTCCTCACTGTGGGTGGGGTTGTATCAGTGGTTTGTCAAGGTTTCTTGGTTAGGGAAGCTTGTGTCGGTGTTCTGGTGGGTGGAGCTGTATTTTTTCTCTCTGGAGTGCAATGAAGTGTCTAGTAATGAGTTGAGATGTCGATGGATTTGGAGTAACTTTGGGCAGCCTGTATATTGAAGCTCAGGGCTGTGTTCCTGTGTTGCTGGAGAATTTGCATGGTATCTCTTGCTCTGGAACTGGTTGGCCCTTGGGTGGTGCTTTGGTTTCAGTGTAGGTATGAAGGCATTTGATAAGCTCCTGTCACTTAATGTTCCCTGGAGTCAGGTGTTCTCTGATGTTTTCAGGATTTGGACTTAAGCGTCCTGCTTCTGGTTTTCAGTCTTATTTTTCCAGTAGTCTCAAGACTTCTTCTATACAGCACCATTGATAAAACATCTAGGTTAATGATGAAAAGTTTCTCCACAGTGAGGGACACCCAGAGAGGTTCACAGAGTTACATGGAGAATAGAAGATGGAAGAGAGAGTTAGAGGTGACCCAAATGAGATGAAGTGGAATCAAAAGAGGTGAGAGCAAGCTGGCCAGTAATAACTTCCTTATGTGCACTCTACAGTCTGGACCGCTCAAAGATGTTCATGGAGTTATACAGAGAAGAGAAGAGGGAAGAAGGAGGCAGAGGTGGCCAGGAAGATAAAAGGGGGGAATGAAAAGGAGAGAGACAGATCCAGCCAGTAATCAGTTCCCTAAGTGTCCTCCACCGTCTGGAATACACAGAGATTCAGAGAGTTGGGCAGAGAAGAGAAGGGGGATGGAGGAGACAGAGGCCACCTAGTGGAGAGAAAAGAGAGTCCAAAGGAGGAAAGAGCAGTCAAGCCAGTAATCTTGCTCCCAAGTAAAAATAGGTACTGAAGATTGGGTTCTGAAAGATACAAAATTGATAACAAATACCAAAAAGCAAAGATTAAAATTCTAGAGTAGAGGTTAGATTTTCGAAAATACAATATTAAAGAAAAGAAGAAGAAGAAAAAGTCACAAAATTTATTAAAAAAAATATATATATATATGAAGTTTGCTTTAAAAAATAGTCTTTTTTTTGAAAAGTAATAGTAGGTTATAAAAATGAAAATTAAAGGAGTAATAGAGGACTTAAAAATTTAAAAAGTTAAAAAAAAAGAAAAGAAAAGAAAAAAAAAGTAGAAGAAGAAAAAAGAAAAGAATGATCGTAAAAATAGTAAAAATATATCTAGGACTTTCTCTGGTGTTGTAGGCAATGTGGGGTCAGTTCATTTTCGGATAGTTTCTTGGTCCGGCTTATATTTCTCAAGATCTATAGGCCCCTTCCTATGTAGTCAGTACTAACTACAGGGTTTTAATCTATTGCACCTGTCACTTCCAAGGCGGTTCCTTCTATTTTAGCTTGTTTGCTGGTCTCTTCCGTGTCTGATTTCCGCCCTGACACAAGCAGGTGGTGGTGGACACTTTTTTAGGCTCACTTGTTCAGTCGCGCTGTGGGGAGGGAGGGGCGCTGCAAACAAATAACACTGGTGTGTGCTCGTAGTGTCTCAGCCACACTGGGCCTGCCCCCGCTCACAGCGCGTGCACCCTCCCTGCCCACACAGCTCAGGCTCTAGGTTGCTCCTCTGGGAACCATCCGAGGCCGGCCCTGGGCTGCATGTACCTCCCAGGTCTAAGCCGCTCAGGTTCAGGCACTCGGGTAGTCCTCAGAGGCACAGTCTCCATTGGGCCTGCGTTTTGTGCCCTTCCCAGCTCCAAGCAGCTTGGGTGATGAGGTGTTTGGCAAGTGTGGTCACTTCAACTTAGCGCCTCTCCTGTCCCTGCCGCTCAGTTTTCTGGGTGTACAACTAGCACACCTTTTCAGGTGGATGACTGTCCAGAACCCCAAGAAGTCTTAGTAAGCAAAGAAGCCTGTTTGCAGTTTGGTAGATAATGCCTCTCTGGGGCTGCGATTGCCCCCTTCCGGCTCTGGCTGCCTGTCACCGGAGGGGAAGGTCTGCAGCCAGCTAGTTTTGTTCTGCCCTTTGTTCTGTGCGCCGGCCTGGCAGTGTCTTAGGGCTTTTCGCGAAGTAGCTATCCCATAGTCTGGTTTGCTAGTCCAAATTAGTTCGCTCTGATTAGCCTCGGGGGCATTCAGGCCCGATCCTTAGTCTAAGCAATGCAGCCCGCTTTTACTTTCATTCCTAGCCTCCCAAAATAAAAATGTACACTGTATGACTTTAGTCAGAACAGTTAGCATTTTATAGAGAGATATAGTTTCCTCATCTATAATAATATTATCTACTTTATAGATTTTTTGAGTGTTAAGTAAAAAATTATATAAATCAATTAGTGCAGGACCTACCTACCTACTAGAGATTCTCTTATTTTCTATTTCTTAGTTTGGCTCAAACTGCTCAATCCCTAATTCAAATGCTGATACTATGCCTAGTATGTGAAGCCTAGGACCTCTTACAAAAGATGTAGTTGCTATTGAACCTGGAACCCCATGGTACCCTGTGCACAATTTGGGTATTATCTTTACTGCCCTTGCCCTCAGACAGGCTGTCTGAGGCTTTTTCTCAGTTGGAATATATTAATTAATGTAAAAATGACTGTAGTAATTGGATTCTTAAAACTGAAACAACTGAACAATGGAAGTTGAACAGAAACAGCTAATCATCATATCAGTCATGTCCGACTCTTTGTGAATCTATGGACTTTAGCCTGCCAAGCTCCTCAGTCTGTGGGATTCTCCAGGCAAGAATACTGAAGTGGGTTGCCATGCCCTCCTTCACAGGATCTTGTGGACCCAGGGATCAAACCTGAGCCTCCTATGTCTTTGTCATTGGCCAGCAGATTCTTTCCCACTAGTACCACCTGGGAAACCCCAATTGGATTCTTAAAATTGAAACAACTGAACAATGGAAGTTGAATGGAAACAGCTAGTCCTCATTATTCAAGAGAGATAATCTTCAAAAGACACACTTACTGCTTAATAACTAATTATGTGTCAACTTTTAAGTCTCCTGACTCTATGAAATAATTTTGAATATTAATACTTTAGTATATATATATCGGTTTACCTTTATTCACTTTTTATTAGTTTATATATCTATATTGCTAAACATATCATAATTTCCATTTTCTATGGTTATATATTAATTTTCTACCAGTATCTATGATGTCTAGCTAGTCTTTCATTATTAAACATTAAAATATTTGGAATTGAAGTTAGTATTTTGAGAGAGGTAGTGATGCCTAATTATAATTTTCTTATGATTTAGCCCACATTTATTTTTTCTTCTTTTACTGTTCCTTAGATATGAAATATATGTTGACTTCCTGGGCATTCTGTTTATTAAGAATGATAGTAACTGTTTTGTAAGTGACATTATGACATTGAAAAAAATTATTTTTTCTTTAATTGCTTTAGTATTTCAAATCTCATTTGTCTCAGTTGTACAACATACTAATTAACAATTTTTAAAGTTTAAACTTCATTTATGGTTAGTACAAAATAGTGGCTATATTCCCTTTGTTGTAAAATACATCCTTATAGCTTATCTTAAACACAGTACTTTGTATACTTTAATCCCCTATCCTGAATTTCTCCTCTGTTGTGTGTATATGCTACATTTCTTTATCAATTCAACTATAGATGGACACAGGTTGGCAATTGTAAATAATGTTCTTGGAACATTGGGATGCATGTATCTTTTTGAATTAGTGTTTTTGTATTCTTTAGAAGCTTATCCAGAAGTAGAATTGTTGGGTTATAAGGTAGTTTTATGTTTACTTTTTTGAGAAATCTCTGTATTGTTTTCCACACTGGCTGCACTAATTTATATTCTCACCAACAGTGTACAATGGTTCCCTTCTCTCACATCCTTGCCCACAATTGATATTTGTGTTCTTTTTAATGATAGATATTCTGACATGTGTGAGGTGATATCTCACTGTAGTATTAATTTGCATTTCTCTGAGGATTAATGCTGTTGGGCATCTTTTCATGTGCTTGTTGGATGTCTGCATGTCCTCTTTGCAGAAATGTTTTTCTAGTCTTCTGCTCATTTTTTTAAATTGGATTTTTTTGTTTTTGCGATGTTGAGTTGTATGAACTGTTCATGTATTTTGGATATTAGCCTCTTATCAACATTCAGAACTCAACATTCAGAAAACTAAGATCATAGCATCCGGTCCCATCACTTCATAGCAAATAGATGGGGAAACCATGGAAACAGTGACAGACTTTATTTTGGGGGGCTCCAAAATCACTGCAGATGGTGACTGCAGCCATGAAATTAAAAGACATTTGCTCCTTGGAGGAAAGTTATGGCCAACCTAGACAGCATATTGAAAAGCAGAGACATTCCTTTGCCAACAAAGGCCCATCTAGTCAAAGCTATGGTTTTCCAGTATTCGTGTATGGATGTGAGAGTTGGACTATAAAGAAAACTGAGCGCCAAAGAATTGATGCTTTTGAACTGTGGTGTTGGAAAAGGCTCTTAAGAGTCCCTTGGACAGCTAGGAGATCCACCCAGTCCATCCTAAAGGAAATCAGTCCTGAATAATACCTGAAAGGACTGATGCTAAAGCTGAAACTCCAATACTTTGGCCACCTAATGCGAAGAACTGACTCATTTGAAAAGACCCTGATGCTGGGAAAGACTGAAGGCAGGAGGAGACGGTGATGACAGAGGATGAGATGGTTGGATGGCATCACCGACTCAATGGACATGAATTGAGTATGCTCCGAGAGTTGATGATGGACAGGGAAGCCTGGCATGCTGCAGTCCATGGGGTCGCAAAGGGTCAGACATGACTGATCGACTGAACTGAACTGATCTGAAGCTCTTATCAATTATATCATTTACAAACATTTTCTCCAATTTTGTAGATTGTTTTTTTGTTTGTTTGTTTGCTGATGGTTTCCTTTACTATGCAAAACCTCTTTAAACTTTTGTTTTTATTTCAATTTATCTATTTTCAGTTGGAGGATAATTGCTTTACAATGTTGTGTTGATTTCTGCCATTTATCATCATTAATCATCCATAGGTATACGTATACCCCCTACCTTGTGAGCCACCCTCCTACCTCCCACACCATTGCAACTTAATTGGACCCCTTTATTTATTTTTGGTTTTACTTCTTTGCTTTTGGAGATAGATCCAAAACCATTTTGCTATTTTTTATGTCAGTATTTTTCTGTAGGGGGTTTTGGTTTCAATCCATCTTGAGTTTATTTTTGTATATGATATTAGAGAATGTTTTAATTTCATTCTTTTACATGTAGCTATCCAGTTTTTCCTGAACAGGTTATTGAGGAGAATGTCTTTTCTCCATTGTATGTTCTTGCCTGCTTTGTTGTTGATTAACTTACCATAAGTATGCGGGTTTATTTCTGGGCTCTTTATTTATGTGTTTGTTTTTGTACAATTACCATACTCTTTTGATTACCATAGCTTTATAGTACAGTCTGAAGTCAGAGAGTGTGATTCCTCCAGTTTAGTTCTCCTTTCTTAAGATGGCTTTAGCTATTTGGGGTCTTTTGGGTATATATACGCATTTAAAATTATTTTTTCTAGTTTTATGAAAAGTGCCTTTGGTATTTTGATAGAGATTGCATTGAATCTTTAGATTGCCTAGGGTAGTGTGGTCTTTATTAGTTCTTCCAACCCATGAAAATAATCTATCTTTTAACCTCACACTTCATTTAATTCTGTGATCTACTGTGCCTTATCTCATATTAGTATGTAAATAAATCAAAATAAGCATTTTAGCTTGATTTTGTTTTATTGAAGATTTATAAAATACTTTTTACTAAACTGCATGCATGCTCAATTGTGTCTGACTTTGTGACTCCGTGGACTATAGTCCACCAGGCTCCTCTGTCCATGGAATTTTCCAGGCAGGAATACCAGAGGGGGCTGCCATTTCCTACTCCAGGTAATCTCCCTGACCCAAGGCTTGAACCTATTACTCCTACATTGGCAGACAGATTCTTTACTGCTGCACCACCTTGGAAGCTAACTACTCAAGTATTGATTTCTAATTTCTCCTAGTAAAGAGGCACATAATTCTTTGTTGACATAATTAATAGGATAATGACAATTGAGGATTATGATATAAGGGAGTATACATTTTATACTTCATCATAATTATCATAATTGTTTACCTTTATTTTATAGTTTATGAAAAACTTCATTTATGGAGATATAACATCCTCATAACTAGCCTCTGATGTTCTTTGTTTTACGTTCTTTATTTTATAGATATAGGACTTGAGGATGAGATAAGTTTAAGTAACTAATTTAAACTTACTCAAATCAATGTTTTGAAGCAGTTGGGTAAAACCACATTTTTGATTGAATTTTCCAGGTTATATCTCACATGTTATTTACTGGACAGAAAATAAATGCAAACTTGGCATTATAGTCCATCAATTTAGAACAATTCAGAGAAAGAAGGGATGTCTATGACCTTGGATAGTTGTAAATGTAGCATGGTTTCTAGGCAGGAAGAAAGATGGAAATTAGAGAGAAGAGTTGCTTACTTTTTTTGTTTGTTTGTTTCTCAGTAACCTAGGAAGCCATGGTTTACTTGGTTTGATCTCAGGGAAGGAAAGGCGGGTAGGCCTAATTTTGACAGCCAGGGCTCTTGGGCAGCATGATTCTTTCTTATCACCAAAGCTGGGTACTTGTCTTATTGCTTCACTCTGCACTGGGACTAAATGATCATCATTTAGCATCCTGCAAAACACCTATCCAGGCAAGAGGATGAGCTAGCTGTCATTTGAACCATCTGTTTAATGGTCTGATAAGCGCCAGTGATCATGGTGACTGTCACATAATAGATATGTTTTCTAAACTTACTATTGCTCAGGGTCAGGGTCAATATTTGAATTCAGGATTTTCTGGATTTTTCTGTAGCCTATATTATTCCAGCATGCCATGTAACTTAGGTTTACTATACTTTCTTTTTTTTTTTTAATTTAATTTTATTTTTACACTTTACATAATTGTATTAGTTTTGCCAAATATCAAAATGAATCCATCACAGGTATACATATGCTCCCCATCCTGAACCCTCCTCCCTCCTCCCTCCCCATACCATCCCTTTGGGTCGTCCCAGTGCACTAGCCCCAAGCATCCAGTATCGTGCATTGAACCTGGACTGGCATCTCGTTTCATACATGGTATTTTACATGTTTCTTATATGCCAATCAAATATTTTATTTTTATATGAAAAAAATAGTGTTTGGAAATTAAATTTACTATTTATATTATTGACAAATAAAGATTAGGATTTACATTTCTACATATTAAATCATTATTTATTGAGAAATTGTAGGAAGTTCACTTGTTATTTATATATTTGAAATTACAAGTCAATTATCAGAACTATATTCTACATTTTTTTATTTAAATTTATTTATTTTAACTGGAGGCTAATTACTTTACAATACTGTATTGTTTTTGCCATACATCGACATGAATCCTACCATGGGTGTACATGTGTTCCCCGTCCTGAACCCGCCTCCCACCTCCCTCCCCGTAACATCTCTCTGGGTCATCCCAGTGCACCAGCCCCAAGCATCCTGTATCCTGCATGGAACCTGAACTGGTGATTCATTTCTTATATGATATTATACACGTTTCAATGCCATTCTCCCAAATCATCCCACCTTCGCCCTCTCCCACAGAGTCCAAAAGACTGTTCTGTACATCTGTGTCTCTTTTGCTGTCTTGCATACAGGGTTATCGTTATCATCTTTCTAAATTCCATATATATGTGTTAGTATACTGTATTGGTGTTTTCCTTTCTGGCTTACTTCACTCTGTATAATAGGCTCCAGTTTCATCCACCTCATTAGAACTGATTCAAATGTGTTATTTTTAATGGCTGAATAATACTCCATTGTGTAAGTTATCATCTCTTTTTTCTTCCAATGAGGAAGAAATTTTAAAATTGCTATAAAATTGCAGAAATAATACAGACTATCAATAAAATACTTGAATTATGCCAGAGTCCATGAAGTAAAAAGTGAGTTTCTAGCTCTGCTTCCTTTCTAGAGTTAATTGCTACTGAAACTTTGTATCTGTTTTTGCATTACTTTTTTAATAGAAATATCCAATTCTACACATTTTTATGCAGATTTATTTTATCACATTTGACAGTATATCATGGACAACCTTGTATATCAGCATGTGTTGATCAATCTCATGCTTGCCATTTCCTCTTTTATGTGCCATATCCAAATTAGCAAGTCCTACCAGATCAACCTGAAAATGTATACAGAATCATTACCCTTACTGCAGCTATTCTATTCCAGGATTTATCTCCTCTTACTTGGACTGTTTCAGTAGCATCTTAACTGATGATTCTTCCTCATTTGCCTTTTGCAGCCTTTTATCCAGAGAGTGGCAAGAATGACCCACTTAAAATATAAGCCAGATATTGTCACTCCTCACAAAACCTTCCAGTCATTTGAAGTCTTAAGAGTAAAAGCCAGAATCCTCAGTATAGGCTGCTTGAGTCTTAGTGATCTTTGCTTCTTAGCTATCTTTTCGAACTCATTTCTTACCACTCCCATCCTTGTACACTGAACTCCAGACACACTGGCCCCTTGCTGTTTCTTAGATAAGCTGTGCTTGCTCCCACCTCATGCCATTTGATATATTTCTACTTCTTTTAATACTTTTCTCCCAGACATATCCTTGTCTTGCCCCCTCAGTTAAATTTCAAATATCACTTGATTATTTCCTATAAAAGAAGTCCCTCACTCACTCACAACTTCCTTACCTTATCTCACCTTATTTTTCTCTATAGCACTTTTTACCACTCATATTTTATTTCTTTTAAAACATTTTCTTTAAAACAAGCTGTCAGCTAATAAACATTCCATGAAAACAGAAAGTTTGTCTTACATTTTCACCGATTTGTACCTAAATAGAACACTGTCTGGCATAGAACAGGTTCTTAATAAATGTCTGTTGAATGAATTACTGAATAATTCAAATTATTAATGAACTACATTAACAGGTATAATGCATTATAAAGTATAGATCAGCTCTAATGTATCCACTGACCTATTGTAGATATTTCAGTTCAGTTCAGTCACTCATTCATGTCCAACTCTTTGTGACCCCTTGGACTGAAGCAGACCAGGCCTCCCTATCCATCACCAACTCCCGGAGTCTACCCAACCCATGTCAATTGAGTTGGTGATGCCATCCAACCATCTCATCATCTGTCATCCCTTTCTCCTCCTACCTTCAATCTTTCCCAGCCTCAGGCTCTTTTTCAATGAGTCAGTTCTTTGCATCAGGTGGCCAAAATATTGGAGTTTCAGCTTTAGCATCAGTCCTTCCAATGAATATTCAGGACTGATTTCTTTTAGTATATTTCATGTGTCTCTAATTTTTCACTACTAGAAAAATTGCTTAGTAAACATTCTTGTGCTATATTTTTGTAGACATGTTTCTAAAAAAACAAATATTGTATCAAGTAGAATACACTTTAGATTTAATATGTTATCGAAGAGTTGGACACGACTGAGCGACTTCACTTTCAATTTTCACCTTCATGCATTGGAGAAAGAAATGGCAACCGATTCCAGTGTTCTTGCCTAGAGAATCCCAGGGTTGGCAGAGCCTAGTAGGCTGCCATCTATGGGTCGCACAGAGTCGGACACAACTGAAGTGACTTAGCAGCAGCAGCAGCTGCAAGATACCCTAAAAAAGTTGTATTATCTGTATGTTTCCAATACTGTTTTTATTTTTTTTAATTTTTTATATAAATTTATTTATTTTAATTGGAGGTTAATTACTTTACAATATTGTATTGGTTTTGCCAAACATCAACATGAATCCACCATGGGTGTACACGTGTTCCCCATCCTGAACCCCCTTCCCTCCTCCCTCCCCATACCATCCCTCTGGGTCATGTCCATCAGCGGATGAATGGATAAGAAAGCTGTGGTACATACACACAATGGAGTATTACTCAGCCATTAAAAAGAATACATTTGAATCAGTTCTAATGAGGTGGATGAAACTGGAGCCTCTTATACAGAGTGAAGTAAGCCAGAAAGAAAAACACCAATACAGTATACTAACACATATATATGGTATTTAGAAAGATGACAACTATAACCCTGTATGCGAGTCAGCACAAAAGAGACACAGATGTATAGAACAGTCTTTTCGACTCTGTGGGAGAGGGAGAGGGTGGGATGATTTGGGAGAATGGCATTGAAACATGTATAATATCATATACTGAGTGTTTTTATACATGTGAGTCCTGTATCTCTTACATTTATTCAGGCCTCCATGTATTTTAATGAATTTAATCATACATGTAAATAGACTTGATATTTATTTGTATATCCAAATAAGAAGCATTTAAGATATTCAGTAATGCATACTTTCCAAGGAAGCAGCAGTAAAACACTTTAGGTATATGAAGAATTTCCACTATTGCTGTGAAAGTTAGAGTAGGTCATCAGTATTCCCAGTCTTTTTTGAGCTCATTTTTGGTAGATTTCAAGATTAATGTCAGAAAGGAGTATATGAAGTGAAATATATTATGATGATGCACCTACAGAAGCAGAGAGAAACTTTTAAATTAGGGTCAAGGTTGGTGCTTTTTATTGAATGATCTTTAACTTTCACAGACAGAATTCAATGATTGAAAAAGATGTATAATGAAAACCACTCATTTTATTATCCATGTCAGTGGATCTGTTATTTCCCACCTTCTCACCCATTACCCTAATGACTTTTTAGATGAATGTATTTTAATTAAAAAAAAATAGGATGGATTTAAATTATTAGAAGTAAGAGCAAATATAAACTGGTTTGTGTGGTATAAAGAATGCTTTGCAGAAGTCAGCTGAAGAATCATTTGCTGATAGCTATGAGGGATAAAAAATGTTTAAAACAATTGCCTTTTTATATTACATTAATCAACATTCAGCAGACAATTCAGTAATAAGTATGCCCTCTGTGTTCCTGGGCAAATGTTTCAGCAGGTCAGTGTCAAAAGTTTGCTAAATGGAAAAACGTTTCATGCTGTAAAAATAACATGAAAAAAATTTAGAGCATTATTCAGTACATATGAATCTCTTTAAAGGTGTCTTTGTAAGCCATTCACAAAGAGAAGTAGTTTACAGATTGGTAATTAGAAAAATATTCTTCCTTTGCACTCTCCCCTGTCCAGAAAGGTTAATGAGAAACTGCTAATGAGTTACATAGGTGATAGTAACTAATCCTGATGAGTGAATCAGAAAGTTTAAGGATATCTAGATAGCTATAACCCACTGAACTAACTGGACTGTTCCTAACCCAGCATAATTCAAATGGATGCAAAAGCTTACCCGAAGCTGGAAAACACTTTTAAGGTTCTGGGAGGAAATCTAATGGACTCTGTTGGTATTTTCATTCTTCTAGTTGAATGTCATGCCTATGGAATGAAACGAAGATATATGAAGTAAACAACAGGTTACAGAGGTTAGAATTCCATAAAGAAAGGTTCCTGGAAGCTAGATAATGTGTTTTACAAAGACCTGAATGAATCAACTTGTCAGGAAAATTAAGGCATTAAAATGAAATGTAATTTTAAAAGGAGGGAGGGAGTTGTCCAGATAATACCACAAACCTAGTACAGTAGAGAGACTAGAAGGTGTAGAAAATTTGAATCACAGTAATGAGAAAAATAAAAATTGAATGAAGTACAATATTTATAGACTTAGCTTCTGTATATTGAACAGAGCAAGGATAATGTTCAGAGTGATTTGGAAAATAACAAGAAGTCTTTGAAAGGAATTTGTGTAACAGCAGTATGATGGCATTGGGGCATCAAAATTTAAAACCCAAACTGAAGGGAAATCCATGAAGTTGAAGAGTATTTGGAGAATATTTGGAGTAAAGGAGAAAAAGTAGTTTTTGACAATGTTGGTTGACTAAGGACATTATTGTATTTTACAGAGGTTCTCAATTTAATTTTGAAAATGTGAACCAAATTAAGATTTAAAATGGGGTCTGTAAATATCTGGAAATCTCATATATGTAAAAACATGTTTTACTTACCTTTAATGAAACTTTTCTATTTCACAATGTAAATAATTTGTAATTGGGAATATATTAGAGATTTGAGAACCTTGTAATTGCAAAGAATAATAGAAGTTATTAAATTTTAATCACTTACAATTACTGTCAATAGAGCAGAGTGGAATTGTGAAAATAGTGCGATCCTTGGGAGTAAGTAACCAAGTTAGTTACATTAGAATTCTCATCAGTTGAGTAAAATAAGATGGCTGAAAAAAGTAATAATTTAGTTCTCTTAATTTTTATTTAACTTAGGGAGATCTATAATGATCTAACTGGAATCTCCCCCAAAAACTGAACTAGTAGATCACAAGTGGAGATAATAGTAAAGCTATGCCTCATAGCAGCAGGTTCAAGTTAGTGTGAAATCTCAGCAGTGGGAATTTATGGGTCTGTATTCTGTTGTTTCCCAATACTGTGATTCAAATGCTTACTGAATATTGGGCTCTTTCTTCATTATCTACTATCATGTCTCGTCTAAGAAATTTTCAGTTCTGCTGTTTGCTGATTCTCTGACTTGGAAAGTGGATCACTTTTAAAGTGACCCAACTTCCATAAGATTTAGTCATCCTTATATGTAAAATGTGGATAATATTATATACCTTATAGATTTTGGTGAGGACTGAAGGTGGTTTGTGTGTGAAGTCTTAACAGTTAACACAGTGGTTATACTCATTCAATAAGTGCTATTAATAATATTGATCAATACTTTAATATTGGTAATGATATTTCTTTGATTTAGGTGTTCATGTACTGACCTTTTGCCTGACGTTTTTATTGTATGTATTTGTTGGAGGGTGAGATGCTTGATAATGTGACATTAACACGAAGTGCTTATTTGTTATTTCTGTTGCTAAAATTCAGCCTTCATAGTCATATTGGTGAGTCTCCATCAATAATTGTCTTACTTTTATCTTCAAAGGCTCACCTTTGCTCCATTATAATTACTAAATGGATCATGAATGGGCAGGATTAAAAGCAGCAGGGAGACTAGTTGTATGGCAGTTGCAACAGTACTAGTAATAGCTGATTATTATTTGAACAAAGTTGTTGGTAACACAGATGGAGACAAATGATGTGTGTTGTATGTGTTTGCAAAGTAAAGCTAATACCAATTGAATTATTTGTCAAATATGATGGGGAAATAAGTAAAGGATCACTGTTAGAGTATTGCTTTGACCGCCTGGTAGATTGTAGATTGTGGTTGCATTTACTAAGATGGTTAAGACTGGCTGAAGAGTAGAGGTGTGGAGAATAAGAATCAAGACCTTTATTGCAATCATGTTTTGTGATGCCTATTAGACAGCTGAGCAAATATGTCAAAAAGAATGTTGTATATATGAGTTCAGAGTTCATTGAAGAAGTCAGAGCACTGAATACAAATTTGGGAATTATTGATATGAAGATGATATTTTAAATCATCAGACTGATTGAGATCACCTAGTGAAAAATATAGACTTAAAAACAATAGTCCTTTATAATACTTGCTTCAGCATTGCTCTCATGGTCTTTATGATAACTCTATATAATAAACTTTCAGATTTAGTTCCAAGCGCTAACTGGCCCTCCCACCTACACCCTACCTGCACACCATGTTTCTCTTAGTTCACATTTCTGAAATGGAATATCTGATTGATCTGTATTTCCTAATCATTAAGATAAGGGTTTACCTCCCTTCACTAACCTAGGTAACTTTTCTATGGATTACAAACCAATATTTTCAGTATATACTCCATATTAAATATTATGCTATACATTGTACCTGTTTTATCTCATAAATGATTGAAATAACCAATGATGAAGGCAGTTTAAACTTTATTTCATTGATTGTAAGTTAAGAATAAAAATAAATCTCCTGGATCATGTAGTTTGTAAAGTATGAATTTGGGATTTGAAGACAAGCCTATGTAACTTCAAAATCTAAATTTAAGAAGAAAAAATTATAAGAATTTAAGCCTGAATTGCTTGTCACCATGTTTACATGGACAAACTCCATGTACTGTAAGGCAGACAAAAACCATTTTTCCCTGTGACTAGCTCCATCCCTTCTTTTTCTGAAGTACTATAGAAATCAGTAAATTCTATTTTTTAATTAAGACTATTCAACTTACAGATGGACTGTCTAAATATAGCTATGATGTACAATGGAGAAAGTGATTAAAATCACTATTTAATATACTTATTAATAAATGTTGCATAATTAATAAAGATGTAATTCACGTACTATAAAATTCACATATTTGAAGTATACGATTCAGTGACTTCAGTATGTTCACCGTTGTGCAAACATCCTCCCAAAGAGAGCCTTGTACTCATTAACAGCCCCTCTCAGACCCCGCCCACCTCAACATACCCCAGCCCCTACCACTAGGCAAGCATCAATCTACTTTTTACCTCTATAGATTTGCCTATTCTGGACATTGCATCTAAATTGAATAATACTTTATATATAGTGTTTTTTTGACTGGCTTATTTTACTTATTAATAGCATAATGTTGTAAAGATTCACTTATGTTTTAGCATGGATTTCTTTTTTTCATTTAGCATTTATTTATTCCTTTTGATATAAATATATATATATATACTGCATTTTACTTATCCATTCAAATGTTGGCGGATATTTAGGTTATTTTCACTTTTGGTTAGTATAATAATGCTGCTGTGAACATTCATTTGTAAGTTTTTGTATGGCAGTATGCTTTAATTTTTATTATTGTCTGTCATTTTGTTTAAAGCCATATAATATAGCTAGTGGGTGTTAAGCTATTTCACAGTTTGGTTTTTATTTATGTTTCCCTAATAGTTAATGATTTGAGAGCCTTTCATATGCTTATTAGCAATTTGCCTAATTTTGGGGGGAAATTTTCTATTCAAATCCTGTGCCCAGTTTTTAATTTTGTTGTCTTTTTTGTTGTCTAGTTGAAAGAGTTCTTCACACTGGATACAAATTCTTTGTTAGGTATACAATTTACAAATAGTTCCTCCCATTCTGTGGATTGTTACTTTCTTTATGGTATCATTTGCACCACAGAAGTTTTTAATTTTGAAGTCCAAGTAATCTACTTGTTTTCTTTTGTAGCTTCTTCCTTCAGTTTCATATTTAAAAACCACTGACTAGTTCAAAGTCACAAAGATTTACTCCTATGTTTTCTTTTAAGATTTGTATGGCATTAGCCCTTACATTTAATTCTGTGAACCATTTTGCATTAATGTTTGTGTACAGTGGAAGAAAGTGATCCAGCTTTATTCTTTTGCATGTAAGTATCTAGTTGTCTTGAATATTCTGGGTTTTTTTTTTCAGTAATAAATGCAATGTTTATGAAATGGGGAAGAAAACTTGGGGAAATTAGGGAAATTTTCTTTAATATGTAGCATTTGAGAGTTTCCTGAGGTGTGGGTAGAATTTCATGGGTAGAGGAGTACTAGGGAAGAGAATGTTATGCATAGGTGAAAGAGAGAAAGAAGCAAAAAAGTTAAAATAATGATTTCTTTTTGGCTATATCATGGTTCGCTGAAAACCAAAACCTAAACATAAATCCAGAGAAAAAAACTTAAGTGCAGATGTCTTGGTTAGGTGCCTTGGAGTTATTTGCCGCTGGAGGCAAATGAGGTGTTGTGTCTATAAACCAGTTCTCTAGAGTCCTTTGTGTTGATTCACCAGAGTTTGTGACCTCCTCTATCATTTTTGGAGAAGGGAGAGGCTACCCACTCCAGTATTCTGGCCTATCATTTTTGGAATCATCCTCTAAGTGATTTGGCTTGCTTTTAAGTTGATGGGTTTGGGGTATGAGAACTGTTGTAGTGGAGGAAAGTGTAATACAGGATAGGGGGGTACAGGTTTGGGATAATGGCTTCATTGTCAGGGCTAACATAAGCCTTGGTGGCTTCTGGTCTTGAGCATGTTTGGTTTTGTAGTTCAGCAGTTTTCTCACTGGTTTCTGTTGTTGTTGTTCAGTTGCTAAGTCGTGTCAAACTTTTTGCGACCCCATGAACTGTAGCATGCCAGGCTTCCCTGTCCTTCAGTATCTCCCAGAGTTTGCTCAAACTCATGTCCATCGAGTCAGTGATGCCATCCAACCATCTCATCCTCTGTCACTCCCTTCTCCTGCCCTCAATCATTCCCAACATCACAGTCTTTTCCAATGAGTTGAAGCTTCACATCAGATAACCAAAGTATTGGAGTTTCCACTTCAGCATCAATCCTTCCAGTGAATATTCAGGGTTGATTTCCTTTAGAACTAACTTGTTTGATTTCCTTGCTGTCCAGGGAAATCTCAAGAGTCTTCTCCAGCACCACAATTCAAAAGTGTAAATTTTTTGGCAGTCAGCCTTATTTATGGGCTTGATTTCACATCTGCACAGGACTACTAGAAAAATCATAGCTTTGACTATATGGACCTTTGTGGGCAAATGATGTCTCTACTTTTTAATACGCTGTCTAGGTTTGTCATAGCTTTCCTTCCAAGGAGCAAGCAATCTTTTCATTTTGTGGCTGCATTTATGGTCCATCGGTTTCTAATCTGCCTCATTTCTGAGGGCTTCCCTTGTGACTCAGCTGATAAAGAACCTGCCTGCAATGCGGGAGACCTAGGTTCTATTCCTAGTTTGGGAAGAACCCTAGAGAAGGAAAAGGCTACCCACTCCAGTATTCTGGTCTGGAGAATTCCATGGACTATATAGTCTAAGGGGTCGCAAAGAGTCAAACACGACTGAGCGACTTTCACTCACTCACTCACTCACTCATTTCTGAGACCATGTGGTCTGTCAGTCAGTGCCACAGATCCTGATGTGTCAGTGCCTCTTAATTGCCATTCAACTAAGTTTGGCTACCCATTTTTGCGTTTAAAACAATTGCTTCTGCCTTCCTTTTCTATTTAAGTGTCACTGTCTGGCCTCTGCTATTCAAAAATCCCATCATTCTTACTGAAACTAGGTAAACAGTTTCATAAGCAGACTCCTAATTCTATCCTTTATTGATCAATAATCCCTTTTATCCAAATGAAAGGAAATTACTTTCATTGGATTTTATTAAGGAATTACTTTTTATTATCCTTTATTTTATTAAGGATTTTATTAAGAAATTACTTAATTTGTAGCCTATAAGATTAAAAGAGGTGGAGAGGGAGATTTTGAAGAGGGTAGGACATGAATTTTAGCAAACTCCTGGTGACAGTGGAAGACAGAGGAGCTTGGCATGCTATGTCCAATTATAGAGTCAGACACAACTTTCTTCTGACTAAAGAGCAACAACATCAACAAGGCTTTGTCTTGCTAGATATCTACCTGAGGTGAGGCCACTGCATGTCCCCAAGCAAAGGGAAGCTGTTGTCCTCTAGCAAGGGGAAATGCGCCATTTCTATTGACCCACAGATTTTAGGGAAATCTGGGGATTCAAGTTCTCAAATATATTTATCCGTCTCTATTCTAGGTCTTAGATTTTTCCCTATCCATGCTTGACTTTATGTGAGAGATTCAACAAGGCTGTGAATTCATCCTTATCTGAAGTTCGGTACCTTGCACAGTCGGATCCTGAGCTGATTATCATCTCTAACACCTTTGGGCTGTAAGAGACTAGTGTCTCTGTGCATGTTAAGTCACTTTAGCTGTGTCCAGTTCTTTGTGACTCTACGGATTGTAGTCTGCCAGACTCCTCTGTCCACAGAATTTCACAGGCAAGAATATTGGATTGACTTGCCATGCCCTCCTCCAGGGGATCTTCTCCACCTAGGGATTAAACCCGCATCTCTTATGTCTCCTGTATTGGCAGGTGGGTTCTTTACCACTAGCGCCAGCTCAGAAGCCTGTGTATCTGTAAATGATATTATTAAAAATGATATTATTAAGTGATGTTATTTAAAAAATGATATTTGATTTCATTGTGGGAGATTTGTCTTGGCTGAGTTGAGTATGTCATTTTTCTTCCCTCAGTGCAATGATGGCATTTAACAGTAACCGTTGTCCTTATAATTACCTACAGGAATGCAACACTTATAAAATCCTGGTTTAGCACAGGTAAGAATGTTAGTAATTGAGATACTTTAGAATGCCAGGGGATTATCACTACTTACTCACTACCAGCACTGAATTCTTGTTGCCATTTGGCTAGTTAGTAATCCAGTTACAGGGCTACTTGATTCCTAGAATTATTTTGTTTTGTTTTGTTTGCTACCAATTGACTTAGTGGCAGTTCCCTTTTGATTTGATGCTGAGATGCTGAGATAAGACTTTGAATGCAGGTAGTTTAATGGTTGATGCAGGCAGCATGGGTCAGAGGTGAAAACTGATACAGAAAAAAAAGAACAATAGGAATAGCGAGTGCTTTAATAAGCTAGTTAATGCCATGGATAGCTGGAGGTTAATCCCGTTGGGATGTTCAGGGAAATGGTATAAAACCACATCTCATACACTAAATTCCATGATTCATCTGTCAAGGGCTTTTCCCCTAGGGAGGTTTATTCTTTAGCACTTCTGACCTGTGTACACACAGACACTTATGCAATTTTGAGGAATAAAATGACAGCTCTCATGCACAAAGTTGTTAGAGCATCCTGAAAGGTCAAGGAAGTGGGCAGCTTGCTGACAGCATCTGCTGCAGGGAAGATGTGAAATTAATGTCAATTTGGTGCAGTCTCAAAAATGACAGAATGATCTCGGTTTGTTTCCAAGGCAAACCATTCAGTATCACAATAATCTAAGTCTATGCCCCGATCAGTAATGCTAAAGAAACTGAACAGTTCTATGAAGACTTACAAGAACTTCTAGAACTAATACACCCAAAAGATGTCCTTTTCATCATAGGGGACTGGAATGCAAAAGTAGGAAGTCAAGAAGTACCTGGAGTAACAGGCAAATTTGGCCTTAAGTACAAAATGAAGCAGGGCAAAGTCTAACAGAGTTTTGCTAAGAGAACACACTGGTTGTAGCAAACACCCTCTTCCAACAACACAAGAGAAGACTCTACACATGGACATCACCAGATGGTCAATACTGAAATCAAATTGATATTCTTTGCAGGCCAAGAGGGATAAGCTTGGTCAGCAAAAACAAGACTGGGAGCTGACTGTGGCTCAGATCATGAACTCCTTATTGCCAAATTCAGACTTAAATTGAAGAAGTTAGGGAAAACCACTAGACCATTCATGTATAACCTAAATTAAATCCCTTATGATTATACAGTGGAAGTGAGAAATATATTCAATGGATTAGATCTGATACACAGAATGCCTAAAGAACTATGGATGGAACTTCATGACATTGTACAGGAGGCGGTGATCCAGACCATCCTCAAGAAAAAGAAAGGCAAAAAGGCAAAAGGGTTACCTGCAGAGGCCCTACATATAGCTGAGAAAAGAAGAGAAGCTAAAGGCAGAGGAGAAAAGGAGATATATACCCATTTGAATGCAGAATTCCAAAGAAAAGCAAGGAAATATAAGAAAGCCTTTCTCGGAGATCAATGCAAAGAAATAGAGGAAAATAATAGAATGGGAAAGACTAGAGATCACTTCAATAAAATTAGAGATACCAAGGGATCATTTCATGCAAAGATGGACACAAGGAAGGACAGAAATGGTATGGACCTAACAGAAGCAGAAGATACTAAGAAGAGGTAGCAAGAATACACAGAAGAATGCTACAAAAAAGATCTTCATGACCAGATAACCACGATGGTGTGATTACTCACCTAGAATGAGACATCCTGGAATGTGAAGTCAAGTGGGCCTTAAGAAGCATCACTACAAACAAAGATAGTGGAGGTGATAGAATTCCAGTTGAGCTATTTCAAATCCTAAAAGATGATGCTATGAAAGTGCTGCACTCAAGATTCCAGCACATTTGTAAAACTCATCAGTGGCCACAGAACTGGAAAAGGTCAGTTTTCATTCCAATTCTAAGGAAGGGCAATGCCAAGGAATATTCAAACTACCCCACAGTTGCATTCATCTCACACGCTAGTAAAGTGATAATCAAAATTCTCCAAGGGAGGATTCTGTGGTACGTAAACCATGAACTTCCAGATGTTTAAGCTATATTTAGAAAAATCAGAGGAATCAGAGTTCAAATTACCAATATCCATTGGATCATAGAAAGAGCAAGAGAATACCAGAAAAACAACTACTTCTGCTTTATTGACTATGCCAATATCTTTGTGTAAATTACAAAAAGCTGTGGAAAATTCTTCAAGAGATGGGAATACCAGACCACCTGACCTGCCTCTTGAGAAATCTGTATGCAGGTCAAGAAGCAGCAGTTAGAACTGAACATGGAACAACAGAGTGGTTCCAAATTGGGAAAGGTGTAAGTCAAGGCTGTATATTGTCACTCTGCTTATTTTATTTATAGGCAGAGTACATCATGCAAGATGTTGGGCTGAATGAAGCACAAGCTAGAATCAAGATTGCTGGGAGAAATATCAATAACCTGAGATATGCAGATGACACCACCCTTATGGCAGAAAGTGAAGAGGAACTAAAAAGCCTCTTGATGACAGTGAAAGAAGAGAGTGAAAAAGCTGGCTTAAAACTCAACATTCAAAAAACTAAGATCATGTCATCTGGTCCCATCAGATCATGGCAAATAGATGGGAAAACAATGGAAACAATAAGAGACTTTAGTTTCTTGGGCTCCAAAATCACTGCAGCCATGAAATTGAAAGATGCCTGCTCCTTGGAAATAAAGCTATGACCAAACTAGTCAACATATTGAAAAGCAGAGACAATACTTTGCCAACAAAGGTCTGTCTAGTCAAAGCTATGGTTTTTACAGTAATCATGTATGGATGTGAGAGTTGGACTATTAAAAAAAAACAAGCTGAGCGCTGAAGAATTGGTTTTGAACTGTGGTGTTGGAGAAGACTCTTGAGAGTCCCTTGGACTGCAAGGAGATCCAACCAGTCCATTCTAAAGGAAATCAACCCAATCAATTCATTGGAAGGACTGATGCTGAAGCTAAGACTCCAGTACTTTGGCCACCTGATGCAAAAAACTAACTCCTTGGAAAAGATCCAGATGCTAGAAAAGATTGAAGGCAGGAGGTGAAGCTGCTGATAGAGGATGAGATGATTGGATGGCATCACAGATTCAAGGGACTTGAGTTTGAGCAAGCTCTGGAGGTTGGTGATGAACAGGGAAGCCTGGTGTGCTGCAGTCCATGGGGTCTCAAACAGTCAGACTTGACTTAGCAACTGAACTGACTGAATATCAGATCATTGAGCTCGTTGAATGTCATTCAGGCAAGAATTCAAATTTGATTATCTCTCTATTAAGAAAGTTACAGTGCTGCTGCTAAGTCACTTCAGTCGTGTCCGACTCTGTGCGACCCTATAGAAGGCAGCCCACCAGGCTCCCCCGTCCCTGGGATTCTCCAGGCAAGAACACTGGAGTGGGTTGCCATTTCCTTCTCCAAAAGTTACACTGAAGTGGCTTATTGTGTAAACTGGGGAGCAGAGACTGAATTGGGTAGTATAGTGGAAATGGATTATAGCACAATCTTCCTTCTGTTTCCCTCTCTGATCAGGACCTGCTCCCAGTCTTAGGACTAAATCTAGTTTTAAAAGTGTTCACTAGATAGGAGAGCATTCTGAGTGTACTACACTCGTATTTCAGATCAAAAGAGATCCCAGTTCTTAAAACAATTGAGGATTTAGCAAGAATGTAGGCAAGTGTTCCTAAGATTAATTTTCTGTATTCCATTGTGAAGATTCACAGAAAATTTCCTCTTCACCTGGGATTTTAAGTATCTTGTTTTACCTAAAGCACTTTAGCTTTATTCTGACAGAAACAGCTATGTGTAGAGAGAAACAGCAAAGTCCATGCCTGCATTTCTTAGACTGTTAGACTTGTTCAGTCACCTACATGTGCCATTTGAATCCATTTTGTAATTCATCATTTCTAGTAGTAATTTGCCAAAGACAGGAAACAGAAATTATACATATGAAAAACACAAGTGATAAAGGAGAACATATTGGGGAGTGCATTTTGGACTATTTTGAAACCCATTTAGAAACAGAAGAGTAAAAACTAATGAGATGTGTGTACACTTTAATCACTGTTCTAGTAGTATGTGCATTAATATGTCATCTCCATAAAGAACACCAACAGGCAAATTAGGCTAACTCACCCACTCTTACAAACTTTATTCCCTTACAAAACCTTGTCCACTTTGACAGTTTCTGGGATTTATACTCAAAAACTGTCCAACTTTCCAGTGTTGAGGAGGACCTTGTTACTGGGGGAACTTTAGTTTGGCTTTCTTCTTTCTTTTGGAGGTATTCTCTACTAGTGTTACAACTTTCTGCAACAAATCCAGTGCAAAGACCTCTGTATTGTGCAGTAGCTTCCTAGATATGCTTGGGTATTTCTGTATCCACAATGGAGAGAGTTTATTCCCAGAGAACTCATCATGTGCCATGTAGTATTGTTCTTTCTATAGTTTCCCTGGTTGTTGTTGTTGTTTTTTTAATCCCTAGACACTTTATTAGTCTATACAAAGTTAAAAAAAAGAACTGTTCTAATCAGATATTATACAAATCTCCAGCTTGGGTAAAGTAATACCATCATATCTCCAAGATGTCAAAACCCCATTTCCAAATTTGTCGAGATTAGATGCAATCATACTTTTCATGTGACTCTCTCCTATGGTTCTTTCCAAACCTCCGAATTTCTAGGGTGATTTCTTCATGTGTGAGCAGTGAGACCTATTGAATCTTTCCATTCTCTGGGAGAGAGGTCCCTGTAGTGCCTGGAATAACCAATTATGTCTGCCTCTTAATTCTGGCTACTTATTAGTTCAGTGTCACATTATCATTATTAATCTGTGAAAGTCCTCTCTTACTTAATTTTTTAAAATCCTACTTCCTACACATATTCTTCTTCTTTTACCATAAAAAATGATTCTATTGTGTTTGAAGAGAAAACCTTTATTTTATATATGGTTTTAGGCAATGTAAGTTATCTTGTAAATATATTATTTTGGTTTTCATAAACTATAGATCTCATTTGTATTCACAATATTTTTTATAAGCCCTATGTTTTAAAATCAGTATTTGTTGCTGGATATTCATTTACTCTTCCAGTACTAACTGCTGTGAGTGTAGTTTTTTGCAATTTGATTCTACTACAGTTTACTTATCTGTAGCGATTACCTCCAATTTCTAGTTATAATAAATTGTGCTATTATGAATGTACTCATACATTTCCAGTTATAGGCCTGCAGAATATTTCTCTAGGGTTTATATATTTGTGTGTGTGTATAAATGTACACGCCATAATATATATGCATACTTCATTTAAGTGCCTTAAGATTGCCCTTCTTAATAGCTCTAAGAGTCTACTCTCTCATCAATAATTTATAATGCTTCTTACTTACCTCTGTCTTGAAAGTACTTAAAAAGATAGAGTTTTTTCACTTTTGTCAGTCTTAATGAGTCTAAAATTTTATTCCAGTACTATTTCAGTTTCTTTAAGTTTAAATGAGTTTCTGAGTATTTTCAAATACTTGTTTGTGTTATCCTGTATCCTTAGCTATTTTTGCATTCAGGTTGCTGTTTTTTCATTATTGATTTATAAGATTTGTTTATGTAGTCTAGATATTTTTCCTTCATAGCTCTTTAAAAAAAATATTTTCTTTATTTATCTACTGCCTCAAATCTTAGTTGCCTAATGCAGGGTCTTTTGTTGCTGTGCATGGACTCTCTAGTTGTGGTTCATGGGCTCAGTAGTTTGTGGGTAACAGTTGGATTTTACTAGAAACTGTTGGCATTTTTATCTTTTAAAAGTGGATATTTGATAGTTATTGTTGATATTTAATAGTTACTGTTTTGAAATATATATTTGACATGTATATTTTGCCTTCTGTCATGATATATTTTATACTTCCTATTTATGTACTTGTGTACAATTTTTCATCTTACTCCTCTTAAAATTTTTTTAATGTTTTCCATATTCTACTTTACTATATTTCTAATTTCTCAGATGTGTGTGTTCATTGATTTTTTATATTAACTTATAAACTTGCATTTTACTTAAATCGTTGCTCTAAAGTATTAACTATTTTTAGTATATGTTATGGAGAAGTTAATGTCAACCCCTCCAGTATTCTTGCCTGGGAAATCCCATGGACAGAGGAGCTTGGCGGACTGCAGTCCATGGGGTCTCAAGAGTTGGACATGACTTAGCAACTAAATACCACAAGCAGTACATGTTTGACTTTTTAAGTATATGTAAGCAATGATCCTGACTTTGAATGTAAGCTTTTAAACTTAGGGAGCCATATTTCTATAAGTCTGTGTATCCCTTAATTCCCTGTTCTTTTAATTTTTAGATACTTAAGAAATGTCCAATGTTTTGCTTATTGGATTCATGAATTGTAAACTTTCATAGAAAAATGTAATATAACTAACACACAGAGAAACATTTTTTCAATGTATTTTAATAGTATATTCATATGAAAAGTATTTCATACTATTTATTGATAACATTTTTTCTGTTCTTCTACCTCAAGAATATTGAGTTAACCAGAAGTATGCATGATATTTACCATGCATCTAATTATTTTTACTTATTACAAAACACCTAAGTATTGATTACCAAAGTACCCTAAGTCATTGGTCCCATATATTTTAGAACTGAAAGATTTATGTTCCCAACATGATGTTAATACTCCATGTGGTATATCAAAAGATTTTTTTTATTACTATGCTGACAGCAATTTTAGTTTATTATTCTGTATGATATAATATGTAATATCCAGGGATAGTTTTTTCCTTGAATTTTGCAAGATGAATGGTTGGTAAGTGTTTTTATTTAGTTAGCTTCAAATATTATTTTGCTTTTTTTCTCTAATAAAAAATTAATGAAACTGTTTCTAAAGGTTGTTTGAAATAACAGGATAAGTTTATTAGACTGTCTGGCTTATTGCACATTGATGATTATGTCAGATCCTATTTGAAACCATGCAGTTCTTTTAAACAGTCTTACAGAAAGAATACATCTAAACCATACTCCAGGTAATCAATAATTTGTGATATTAAAAGTGAGGTGTAGGGGAAAATTCCCATCTTAGCAGCATGAAATTTCCCTCTAAATACTACTAATTTAGTATTCTAAGACATTTTTCTAATAATTGGAAGTCAGTGCCACAGATTTATTTGAAAGAAGAGAGCTCAACGTTTGTATCTCTCTCAATAATGTGTAATGTTTAGAATCCTGATATGAGAAACAGTAGTCTCCCATCAGTGGAAGCATTCAGAGTTTAATGAGAATTACAACCTTCTGTTACTCATTTCTATAGTTGGTAAATATTAAGAACCTACTGTGATCATGGTATGATATTCCCCTGGTACTAGGAATATAATAATGAACAAAACAAAGTCCCTACTCTCACAGAGATTGTATTCTACTTAAATGCATTTGGTTAAAATCTCTGTATGGACCAATAGGATCCCCTAGGTACTTGTGATAATGTTTCTTCTGTTTGCTTTGAAAACTCAGGTAGGTCACATCCCTCCTTTAAGTCAATTTCCTCATCCATGAAACCAGGATAACATGTTTTATTATCTCTACCATATAAAAATGAAATTAAATATGATTTATGAGATTATTTTCACATGCTTTCTGTATTTGTGACATCCTATGGAAAGTAGCATGTAGTTCATGTATGTTGAACATAGAATAATTAAGATAAATATTTTCCATATCTTTATGTAGAAATGCTTTTTATAGATGATTTGGGGGGCATGTTTATTGGTTAAGTGAAAATCTTAACTTTGTGTACCATTTAAGAATTGTAGACTTTCAGAAGATGGATGCTCTTTAATAACTTCGGTGGACTACAGTCCATGGGGTCTCAAAGAGTTGGATACGACTTAGCAACTAAATGGAGAAGGCAATGGCACCCCACTCCAGTACTCTTGCCTGGAAAATCCCGTGGACGGAGGAGCCTGGTAGGCTACAGTCCATGGGGTCGATAAGAGTCGGACACGACTGAGCGACTTCACTTTCACTTTTCACTTTCATGCATTGGAGAAGGAAATGGCGACTCACTCCAGTGTTCTTGCCTGGAGAATCCCAGGGATGGGGAAGCCTGGTAGGCTACCGTCTATGGGGTCACACAGAGTCGGACACGACTGAAGTAACTTAGAATAGCATAGCATAGCAACTAAATAACAACCTTTGTGAATATGTGACTTTTTATGGGGAGCATCATTCCCTGTTAATAGAAATTATCCTTGCTGTAACATTTTGGTCTTGTTAATAGGATGGATGCATCCAAAGTAATAAATTTATTTATAAAACTTAGTAGTTGTCTTCCAGATATGCCACTGAGTTCTTAGTTTTTTATTAAATATCTTTGTAGTGCTAATAAAAAAGTTTTATGTTTGCCCAAAGTGAAATAGAAATGTATCTGCACATGATGCATTTTGCCTCTTGTTTTATTCTTCGAAACTAGTTATCATTTAAATGCAGAGCCTTCACTTTTCTCCTGCAAAACAGATTTATGTTATTAACTACATGCCTCACAGCAGAATTCAGGGCACTAATTTTCTATGTTTATGTCAGAATATTGACTCAAAGTGAATATTTAAGTGGTTCAGAGGAAAATATCACATTAGAGTAAGAAGGGCCCTTTAACAAACTTTCCTTTGGTAGAGAATATTAGATACTTATGATTTAAAAATTAAGCCACTACAGGTTACATAATGAGATGCCTATGTACATTTAACCACTTTAGTTTATTAGAATTATGCAATGTAAGAGCTAGAATATTTGAAACAAATCAGGCATATGTCATATTACAAAGTGAAGACTTCTTTTCATTCTGACCATTTCTATTTTTTATCATTCTTAGAATGATAAAAGACCTTAGAGTGAAGTTAGAGACCTTTTTCCCTCTCCCTTGCTCCCTTTCTCATTTAAATTTAATTTAATCTTGAGGAATAATTAGTTCTAGTCATATACTACTAAACCCTTGGTAACAAGTTATGCAAGGACTCAAGAATTATGGATTTATCATGATTTTGTTGTTTCTTTGTTTCATTTAAATCTGTCTTTAGATTATATTTTACTTTTGGAAAAATATCAGAAAATGATGGGCTGTTTCATTTTTTTATTAATCAATCATCTACCAATGTAATGCTAGCTAATTTTAAGTCATTTGGTCTTTTGGATTGTATATCTTTGAAATGAACTTTTGTAATATTTCCTTTCCTTTTTGTATTTCCCCTTTATGTATTTATCATAACCACATTTTGAAGAAATAAGGTAAAAATATCTTTTTTACCACATATTTATTTCCTATATAGGTGATAGCTGGGATCTGTTACAAATGGAGACAGAGATAAATTTAAAAGTTGCTAATTTTAATATTAGAGTGCATGTGATTTTTAAAAAAGCAGAGAAAAGAGAAGAGAGGAGACTGGTTCTACATGCATATAAAGAAGTCATTAATCATTTAGGAAGCACAGGTAAAGGTAAAAGCCTATATATATATTTAGCTATCTCTTCTGTTATTAGAATGCTTCCTTCCCTAGTCCCTGTGTGCTTAGATGCTCAGTCATGTCCGACTCTTTGCTACACCATGGACTGTAACCAGCCAGGGTCCTTTGTCCGTGTAGATTCTCCAGGCAAGAATACTGGAGTGAGTTGCCATTCCCTTCTCCAGGGGCTCTCCCAGCCCAGGGATCGAACCCAGGTCTCCCACATTGCAGGTGGATTCTTTACCATCTGTTCTACCAGAGAAGCCCTCAGTTGTTGTTGTTGTTTGTTTTTACTGATTTTTCTTTGTTTCTTTAAAATCGAACCGGTCTGGAGCTGTTTATTATTAAGGTATTAAGGAATCTAGAAATCACAGGAGAAAATCTGTGATTTTTTTCCACTCCCTTTCCTGTCTGTAGATTAATAGGTTAAGAATTTTAGTGTGAAGTTTATTGCTCTTTTCCTTTGTTAAAATTTTCTTGATCTATGCCCTTGAGAAAGTTATCACTTTTGTTATCACTGTTAAAAAACAGTTATCACTGTTTTTTAAAAATAGTATTATTTTCCCAAAAGTTGTGTGCTGAGTAATATGCTGAGAAAGACTATCTCCTTTTATTTTCAATTTTTTAAGTTTTTTTTTTTTTTAATATTTATATTCCCTTTGAATTCTAAAGATTTTAGAGGGAAGAAGGTGTAAACTTGAGAGATTCACATTAGAATTTTAGATGTTTAAGTCAGTTTACCAACACAGTCTAATTATCTGAATATTCTTGCCTAGAAAGGCTATTTGATTACCTTATTTTGTTCCCTGAGGGAAAAAAAAAAGCAATCTGATTCCACAGTGACTGCTGGTCACTTTAGGAATTAATTTCCTTGTTCTGACTTTCTATCAGAAAATCCAGCTTTTGGTCTAATTTATTTAGCTTGCTATAGAAACAAAAATTCACCCTGTGAAGATAGGGATGGGTTTTTAGAAAACCCTCAAGCATCAATAAAGGACTATTCAAAGCATTTTACATCACTTCTAACAAAGTTTCATTTTATTTTATTTTAAACATTTAATTTTCTTTTGGGATATAGTTGATTAACAATACTGTGATTGTTTCAGATGAACAGTGAAGGGACTCAGCCATATGCATACATGTATCCATTTTCCCCCAAACAGGCAAAGATTCATTTTAAATGGGACTGCCCATGAGATCTATCAGTGGAGAAATAGTCTTAGGTGATGTACAGGACTAAACTACATGTACAGATTTCTAGCAACTTTAGCTATATACCAAGTGTTTTCCAGTGGGTTAAAGTCCTACCTCTATTTAAGACAAGCACATATATAACTTGCTCTCCAGTTTGAAATGTGTAAGTATACCTCGTAATTACAGAAGTTGATGAAATAATTAAACTTATCATTAGATCTTCTGTTAAGTTGGTCAATTCTGTCAGCAGTATGCTTTTACAAAAAAGGAACTAAATTCAAAATATTTTAACTCCTCCATTTTATATTGTTTATTTTAATTTTTCATATTTTCATATGACTTAAAATACCAATATATAAAACAATTCAGTATTATATACTATGGCAAAAACCTCAGTAAAACAAAACAACATATACATGTATTGAAAAAATACACTGTGGCATAATAAAATTTATAAGAATTTATTTGAAATAACTTCTTCTTGGATATGACATGAACCCCGCCACACCTCAGATTCATCCCCATGATCCCTAGCTTAGGAGGTGACTTGAACGTACTGTCTTTTAACTGAAACCACTCACCTCGTATCAGGAATTAATGAAGCTTCGGTTCTTTTGTTTCCTCCCAGAAAGAATTCAGAGTGAAGCAAAATAACAAACAGAGAGTGAGTTTATTAGCATAGGAAGCTTGTGAGAGATACAAGTGGGCAGCAAGGGAGCATAGCCCCAAGAGAAAAGAGAGTTACATCTTCATAATCAAAAGAAAAGTAAGGAGGGAAGAAGACTACCTTCTTCATCATCCTTATATAGATGCCAAGGCTTACATCATAGTTCTACCTTTGACCCTATATGGTTTAGCTGAGACTGCCAAGCCCCTATTTAAATCATATGTATATTAAGGGTAACATGAGAACGTATACTAAAAAATAGTAATTCATCTCAGATTTTGGTGCAGTGTCTCCTTTTACCTAGTTTCTTTCTGCTTTCATCTATATTCCTGTCTTGGCTACATGCAGAAGTGCTCCTCTTCAAGGACCGTTAACTCCTTGACCTCATGTAACAAAATTCAGACCCCATATCTATTGTCTTGTGTTTTAACTATCAAGACTTGTGACTTGAGTGTGCACCTGGTCTTCCATTGAGTAGCTTACTGGATTCTTTTCTTGCATTGTCTTTAGCTTACAGTGGTTTCCCAAACTCCGTTAATGCTAAATTATTCTACTCTATTCCTATCACTAATTTCAGTTTGAATCAGACAACATCAAATGAAAAATGTTTAGGCTTACTCTGCCAACAGCAGCTATGTATAGCAGACATAGAGGCAAAGCAAGGGAATCATTTGATTGGCTATAGCTTTAGTGAATACCTTATTTGGGAGAGGCTGGTTGGCTCTTTGTGATTGGTTGGTCTTAGTTTTTGATTTTATTTTCTTGGTGCATTTATATGAATTTACTATAGCTTGGGCTTCCCTGGTGGCTCGCATTGTAAAGACCCTGCCTGCAATGCAGAAGACCTGGGTTTGATCCCTGGGTTGGGAAGATTCCCTGGAGAAGGAAATGGCAACCCTCTCCAGTATTCTTGCCTGGAGAATCCCATGGACAGAGGAGCCTGGTGGGCTACAGTCCACGGGGTCAAAAAGAATCGGATACAACTGAGCAACTAACATTTTCACTTTCTTTCACTATAGCTTAGGTTTGGGTTTGCTCAGATAGACTGTCAAAGCATGAGCTACTTCAGTCTAATAGCTTCCTTGTTTAATTATCTTAATACATGCTTCCAGGGGTAGAATATCTTACAAACTGTATCTGCTTTTGTGGCTGGATACAGAGTACTTCTGTTTAATAGTCATTGTATAAATCTGTTTCTTTGGATCAAGGAGAGGATTACATGTGATGAATAGAAAAACTTTGTAACTTGTAATGTCTTACTCAACAACAACTTTTAATTAAGCAAGAATCAGTTGTCTTCCAAAGGGTTGCCAGGAAGAATATGTCATAAACCATATAGCTGTTTGTTCTAGGAATGTACATGCTGGATAATGGCATGGTAAAGTCAGTGTGGTATAGGAGGAAACAAGAATTATACTTGGAAAGAAGTTGATTATACTCACAGGTTCTTGGAAGGAGGTTGTCAATGCCACAGAGTGCCACAAGGGAAGGAATGGGTCTTGGTCAAGTGACAGAAGACAGGCATGATGGGAAAACCCGAGCCAGAGCCTTTATCAGAGTTTCTGTGGGAAATGCAAGGTGGAACAGAGTAAACAATTAAGGACTGGCTAGTTTCCTACAGGCTTTGGGCTAGAGAGTGGTCTCTAGTGGCCTGGTACCTGATCCTGGGATGATTTAAGATAGAAGAAATACTGGCTTGGTGTGTGAGGGTTAGATAAGAAGGTAGTTGGGCCTATAGACTCAAGTTTGGTTGGTTTGCATATGAAAGATATGCTCTAGGCCCAGAGCTTTTTGCTGTCTCTAAGAACTGGCTAGCCCTGGGAGAGGCCAATAAGATACCAGCAAAACATCATGAAAGGCAGAAAATAAAGTTAGAGGGCCTGGTTCCAGTCATTGGCCCATGCAATTCCTACGTATTGAATTCTGTATCAGTAACATGAACATGAAAGTATCAGTCTTAGTTTATCGGATTGATGAGGACCAAATATGTTAACATTTGTGGGAAAGCTTTGACAGTATAAATTCAGGATATAAATAGTTTCCCTCAGGAATCCAAGGTGCCCTTGAAGTTTATTAAAGAATGAACACTTTGGTCTACAACTGATTCATGTTTAACCAAAACCCATACTCCAAAATGTTTCACAGCTGGAGAATAAATACATGTATGTTTGTTTTTGTTTTAAATAGGGGCAAAAACTTTTACCCACTAAATATAAGTAGTATAGGACTGTGTTGCCAAAAATTATATTCATACAGGTTAGTGTTAAACATTATTTTTTTATATACTGTTCTCCCTCTGCTTTATTGAATCTTGTAATTCTTTAAGGCTAAAGTCCAGTCTCTGTCTTGACCAAACCTGCCAAGCCCCCCCTATTCACAGGTGTTGCTGTCCTTTCGACACTTATTCTATTTACTATATATATGGTTTATTTCTTATATTCAGTTCTGTGCTATCAATTATGCTTTCATAATTTGTTACCTTAAAATATTATAAGTCCAGTAAGAGCAAGCAGTTCTTGTATCTAATTTCTTCATTCATATTATGGAATTTAATATATACTACAAACTGACACCAAGATGGCAGAGTAGAAGGAAGTGTGCTTATCTTCTCCTATGAGAACTCCAAAATGATAACTCACTGCTGAACAGCCACCAACAGGAGAATGTTGGATCCCAAAAAAAGATACCCCACATCCAAGGGCAAAGGAGAAGCTCCAGCAAAATGGTAGGAGGGGCGAAATCACATTTAGAATCAAACCCTATACCCAATAGAGATGCTCAGAGGGCTCAAACAAACCTAGTGCACCAGGACCCAGAGACCCCACAGAGACTGAGCCAAAACTGTGTTCTTCAGGGGCAGGGGCTCTGGGTACAGTAGACCCAGGTATGGCATAAGCCCTCTTGGAGGATGTCACCATCAACCCTACCATAGAGCCGCCAGAACTTACCAGGACTGGGAAACAGATTCTTGGAGGGAATCCTGTGTGCACCAGGACCCAAGAGAAAGGAGCAGTGACCCCACAAGTGACTGACCTGGACTTGCTCGCGAGTGTCTAGGAGTCTTTGGCAGAGGCATGGATTGGTGGTGGCCTGCTGCAGGGTTGGGTTCACTGAGTGCAGCAGTGCTTGCATGGCACCTTTTGAAGGAGGTCACTGTTATCTTCATTACCTCCACCATAGTTTGGCCTCAGGTCAAACAACAGGGAGGGAACACAACCCTGCCCATCAACAGAAAATTGGATTAAAGATTTACTGAGCATGGTCCTACCCATCAGACCAAGACCCAGTTTCCCCCTCAGTCAGTCTCCCATCAGGAAGCTTCCATTAGCCTCTTATCCTTCTCCAGCAGAGGGCAGGCAAACTGAAAACCACAGTCACAGAAAACTAACATTTGATCACAGCCTTGTCTAACTCAATGAAACTATGAGCCATGTCATCTAGGGCCACCCAAGATGGATGGGTCATGGTGGAAAGTTCTGACAAAACGTGGTCCACTGGAGAAGGGAATGGCAAACCATTTCGGTATTCTTGCCTTGAGAAACCCAAGAACAGCACAAAAAGGCAAAAAGATAGGACACTGAAAGATGAACTTCCCAGGTTTGTATGCTACTGGAGATCAGTGGAGAAATAAATCCAGAAAGAATTAAGAGACAGCGCCAAAGACAGCGCCAACATCCAATTGTGGATATGACTGGTGATGGAAGTAAAGTCCAATGCCGTAAAGAGTAATATTGCATAGGAACCTGGAATGTTAGGTCCATGAATCAAGGCAAGTTGGAAGTGGTCAGACAGGAGATGGCAAGAGTAAACATCAACATTTTAGGAATCAGCAAACTAAAATTGAATGGAATGGGTGAATTTAACTCAGATGAAAATTGTATCTATTACTGTGGGCAACAATCCCTTGGAAGAAATGGAGTAGCCATCATAGTCAACAAAAGAGTCCGAAATGCAATACTTGGATGCAATCTCAAAAATGATAGAATGATCTCTGTTTGTTTCCAAGGCAAGCCATTCAATATTACAGTAGTCCAAGTCTATGCCACAACCAGTAATGCTGAAGAAGCTGAAGTTGAACGGTTCTATGAAGATGTACAAGACCTTCTAGAAATAAAACCCCCAAAAGAATTCCTTTTAATTATAGGGGACTGGAATGCAAAAGTAAGAAGTCAAGAGATACCTGGAGTAACAGGCAAATTTGGCTTGGAGTACAAAATGAAGCAGGTCAAACGCAATGCCAAAGAATGCTCAAACTACCACACAATTGCACTCATCTCATACACTAGCAAAGTAATGCTCAGAATTATCCAATCCAGGCCACAAGAGCATGTGAACCATGAACTTCCAGAAGTTCAAGCTTGAATTAGAAAAGGCAGAGGAACCAGACATCAACTTGCCAATATCTGCTAGATCACTAGATCATCAAAAAAGCAAGAGAGTTCCAGAAAAACATCTATTTCTGTTTTATTGACTATGCCAAAGCCTTTGACTGTGTGGATCACAAAAAAAAAAAAAAAAAACTGGAAAATTCTTCAAGAGATTGAAATACCAGACCACCTTACTTGCCTCCTTAGAAATCTGTATGGAGGTCAAGAAGCAACAGTTAGAACTGGACATGGAACAATAGGCTGGTTCCAAATTGGAAGAGGAGTACGTCAAGGCTGTCTATTATCACCCCGCTTATTTAACTTATATGCAGAGTACATCATGCGACGTGCTGGGCTGGCTGAAACACAACCTGGAATAAAGATTTCTGGGAGAAATATCAATAACCTCTGATATGCAGATATACACCACCCTTATGGCTGAAAGAGAAGAAAAACTAAAGAGCCACTTGATGAAAATGAAAGAGGAGAGTGAAAAATTTGACTTAAAGCTCAACATTCAGAAAACTAAGATCATGGCATCCTGTCCCATCACTTCTTGGCAAATAGATGGGGAAACAATGGAAACAGTGATAGACTTTATTTGGCGGGGCTCGGGGAGGGGTGGGGGGGGGCTCCAAAATCACTGTAGATTATGACTGCAGCCATGAAATTAAAAGACGCTTGCTCCTTGGAAGAAAAGCTATAACAAACTTAGACAGCATATTAAAAAGCAGAAACATTACTTTGCTGACAAAGGTCCACCTAGTCAAAGCTATGGTTTTTCCAGTAGTCATGTATGGATGTGAGAGTTGGACTGTAATGAAAGCTGAGCATTGAATAGCTGATGCTTTTGAACTGTGGTGTTGGAGAAGACTCTGGAGAGTCCCTTGGACTGCAAAGAGATCCAACCTGTCCATCCTAAAGTAAACCAGTTCTGAATATTCATTGGAAGGACTGATGCTGAAGCTGAAACTACAGTACTTTGGCCACCTGATGCGAAGAACTGACTCTTTTGAAAAGACCCTGATGCTGGGAAAGATTGAAGGCAGGAGGATAAGGGGATGACAGAGGATGAGATGGTTGGATGGCATCACCGACTCAATGGACATGAGTTTGGGTAAGCTCTGGGAGTTGGTGATGAACAGGGAGGCCTGGCATGCTGCAGTCTATGGGGTTACAAATAGTTGGACATGACTGAGTGACTGAACTGAACTGAATTTATTAACATAAGATCTGTAGGATACGTGGAGAACTTTATGTGGCAGAAGAGCGTTGAGGCACATGTTTACATTAACTACCCAGTAATGAACAGAACATAAAAGTTTTTATAATATATTTAACTCTTTTATATTAAAGAGTAATTACAGTGCATTTTACTCCAAATTGGGATTTTTTTTAACCTTTTTATTAATTGAAGTAGAGTTAATTTACAGTTTTGTATAACTTAGATATGTACTTGCATGAAGCCCTTCATGATATGGGATTTACCTAGAGTTAGGTAAGGTAATAGAAATGGGGTTGACTAAGCCTAGAATTTGGCTCTGGATGGACTTCCACATGCTAGCCTGAAATTCTGAGAAGTCTAAATATTTTAAATTTAAACCTAACCTTCCAGTATCTTTCTAACGTAGGCAAATCAAGCATGCTTACAGTTTGATCTTATCTGAAGAGTGAATTATCGTTTAAATGTATTTAGATATTTGGTATGTGAGCCCTCATACCACCATTCTTTCCTTGGTTCTTACGTTTTTAGAGGCCCTATTTATTTTAATACTTGGAAATTATAACTGACAGTTATATAACTAAATAGAAACATCACTTTTTGTAATACAGTATTTCCAAAGGATACATCGTGATTTAAATATGATACCATTTATATATATACCAATGATAATATATTTTTTGAATTTTTTAGCACTTTAGATCTTATACCAGTCTTGAGTTTATTCATGTTCTTATTTTGATCATATTCAAATTTAAAAGTATAATTTAAATCACTTTCAATATTCTTGTATAAGAAGAAATTTAGCAGTTGATCCGTTTTGGCTGTTTTGATAACTGAATCTCATTCTAATCTGTTTTTCTTCCCTTTTAATTGAAGTTTTTACTTTAATTAAAGAGAAAATGCACTGTTGTTCCTCAGACATCATACATTTATCATAGAAAATTATGTCCCATTTTGTTAAGCATCATTGTGCAGTGCTTTGAACAGAATCACATTTCTCATTGTTCACATGTATTTTGCTATTTCCTTATCTCTTGGTTCAGATTAGTTCTGATTCAGTGTATGGATGTCATATGCTTCTCATTCCTGAGCTTTCTTTCCATCTAAACGTTTTTTCCAAACCCAACATATTTTAAAATAAAATTATGTGATAATTTCAGAATTTTTTCTTTTTATGATCCTTTGGACTGTACCCCACCAGGCTCCTCTGTCTATGGGGTTGTCCAGGCATGAATACTGGAGTGGGTTGCCATGCCCTCTTCCAGGGGATCTTCCTGACCTAGAGAGCACATCCTCATCTCTTACATCTCCTGCATTGGTAGGCAGGTTCTTTACCACTGACACCTCCTGAGAAGCCCAATGATTTCAGAATTTTTTGGTTACAGATATGGTTTTTCACATTTTAGTTAGTCTCCTATTTTAGGAGAATTGATTGAGAACATGGTTAATACTTTTTATTAATAGTAAGGGGTATAGTCTGAAGTTGTTAAAATGTAGTTATTTAAACAGTAATTATTGACTGTAGATCTCTATACTTCTAGAGTGCAGGATGGAGTGTGTGTGCTTTGTGCTCAGTCATTTCTGACTCTTTGCAACCCCATGGACTGGAATTCTCCATGAAAGAATACTGGTGCAGGTTGCCATTTCCTACTCCAGGGGATCTTCCCCACTCAGGGATTGAACCTGTGTCTCCTGTGCCTCCTGCATTGGCAGGAGAATTCTTTACCACTGTGCCAAATTACATACATCCCCTATGAAACAAAATCAATTTTGATTAGAGATTTATCTAAAATAAGAATGATCACTGAATAAATACTTTAGAAGCTCCTCAGTGGGTAAAATGCATAGAATTTCAAACACTTATTTTGATAGTTTTTCCTCAGGTTTTATTATTTGTATCTTGTCTTACTATTTATATTCTTAATGGTTAGCTTACCATATTGAATGAGCTTTAATAGTGCTGCTTTGCCTTTAAATTTAAGTGTAAGAGTCATATAACACCTATAATATGCTAGGATGAAAGACACTTAGATAATTTCATGTGCCTCTTTGAGATATTGGATCACCATTGATAAGCCATGGGTGTATTTTGCAAAAATTATAGCCATGCTTCTAAAGGAACTCATTGTTTCTGGAAAATACCTTCTGAATTTCAAGCAAGCAAAATTACAAATGAAATTTTAGATACATAATTGTTTTTAATTTCACTGAGTTGATAAAATGCATTGTTTATTTGTGGAATTTTAAAGTAGAAAGTATATGATGTAACAATCCAGTAGACTGAGAAAAGTGGCTATTCTGTTAGAAACTATACTAATTAAAATTCCACCAGTCTTGGTTAGATAACTCTCTGCTGCTGCTGCTGCTGCTGCTAAGTCACTTCAGTTGTGTCCGACTCTGTGTGACCCCATGGACGGCAGCAGCTGCAAACTAGATGAGTTAAACAATCTTATTATAAAGAATTGAAGTATGGTATCTAGAACAGAATACTTATTCACTATAGAAAACAGCTCATCATTTCCATTGTACCTTAATAAAAATGAGAAATTATGATGACTGATATGTTTTCCCAAAGAGAACGTAAGGTTACCAAAATGTGTTTTTGTTTATTGAAATTTGTTGTAAGTTCATTAAACAAACAAAATATACTTACAATCTAAATTGTAATATAAAAGTATGTGATATTAGATTTATAAATAATTACAATGCCAATTAATTTCAATGTGCTCAAATATTTTTACTGAAACAAAAAAAAGGATAAATAAGATTTTTCTATTCATATAAGTGGCAGAATTCTTGTATGTAAACATAGAAGTGAAGATAATTCAGTGATCTAGCTCAGAGGAAAAACCAAGGTGTTTCCAATTCTTACAAAGGCTTTTTTGCACCATGTTTGCCTCTCTAAGTGCCATTCAAACTGTTCCTAAAACATATCTATACACTCCTACCTCAGGGGTTGGTACTTACTGTTTCCTCCTCACTATCTCACCTCTAAGATGTTACTTAAATGTCAGAACCTCAGGAAGGCCTTCTCTGGCCACACTGTAATTGCAAGCCTCTTCCCCCCATCTCTCTTGTCTTATTTTTTTCCATTGTACTTTCTACCATATTGTTCAGTTGAGTAATTTACAATTTTTATTGCCTCTTCTCACTCTAAGTAAGATCCTTGAAGGCAGGGAGCTTTTGTTCAGCTTGTTCACTACTGCAGTCCTAGTATTCAGAATAATACTTAAGTATTTCTTGAATAAATCTAAGTCTTATCTATGTATGCTGCTGCTGCTAAATCACTTCAGACATGTCCAACTCTTTGCGACTCTTTGGACTATAGCCCATGAGGCTCCTCTGTCCATGGGATTCTCCAGGCAACGATACTGGAGTGGGTTGCCATTTCCTTCTCCAGGGGATCTTCCTGACCCAAGGATTGAACCCATGTCTCTTTTGTCTCCTGCATTGACATTTGAGTTCTTTATCACTAGCACCACCTGGGAAGTCTATGTACACATTTTCTATCAAAATAGACATGTATATATTTAATTGAATACTGAAAAATCTACTTCAATTTGTGGCAAATTGGATATGAAGACAAATGGTCAACTGGAGTGCATTGGTCTAGTTATTTGATCACATAGTAGATGCTATTTTAGGTTGGTTATAGAGTACTAGTGGAGAAGGAAATGGTTACCAACTTCAGTATTCTTGTCTGAAGAATCCCAAGTACAGAGGAGCCTGGTGGGCTACAGACCAGAGGGTCGCAAAGAGTAGGATATGAGTGAGCAACTGAGCATAGAGTACTAGAAACCATTTAAAGTTCTTTACATATATTAATTAATTTGTACTTCACAACAAACCTATGAAAGAGGTACTATATGATAAGCTTCATTTTATAGTTGAGGAGAAAAGTGAAAAAGAAAATGTTAGTCACTAACTCAATCATGCCTGACTCTTTGTGACCCCGTGAACTATAGCCCACCATGCTCCTCTGTCCATGGAAATTCTCCAGTCAAGAATGCTAGAGTGGGTGGCCTTTCCCTTCTTCAAGGGATCTTTCCAACCCAGGATTCAAACTAGGGTCTCCTGCATTACAGGCAGGTTCTTTACCAACTGAGCCACCAAGGAAGTTAGAGGATAAAAAAAGTGTCCCTTGATGTTGCAACTAACATGTAAGAAGTTAAGATTCTTACCAGGACAGCTGGTATGTTCAGAACCCATTCTGAAATGAAAGGCTCTTTGTTAAAATCCTGTACCACTGTTGCTTTGCTTCACTTGTGTCCTTTTTATTCTTTTTTATTTCAGTAAAACAGAAAATTTTGGAGGTAATCATAGAAGTTTAACCACTGCGGTTTTATAATGATTTGTTTTTTTTTTTTCTTTTCTTTTTTGCAGTGGGATGCCATCACTGAAATGGATGAACACAACAGGCCCATTCACACCTACCAGGTATGCAATGTGATGGAGCCAAACCAAAACAACTGGCTTCGTACAAACTGGATCTCTCGTGATGCAGCTCAGAAAATTTATGTGGAAATGAAGTTCACACTGAGGGATTGTAATAGCATCCCATGGGTCTTGGGGACTTGCAAAGAAACGTTTAATCTATATTATGTGGAATCAGATGAGTCCCATGGAATTAAATTCAAGCCAAGCCAGTATACAAAGATTGACACAATTGCTGCTGATGAAAGTTTTACCCAGATGGACTTGGGTGATCGCATCCTCAAACTCAACACTGAGATTCGTGAGCTGGGGCCTATAGAAAGGAAAGGATTTTATCTGGCTTTTCAAGACATTGGGGCATGCATTGCCCTAGTTTCCGTCCGTGTTTTCTACAAAAAATGCCCCTTTACTGTTCGTAACCTGGCCGTGTTTCCAGACACTATCCCAAGGGTTGATTCTTCCTCCTTGGTTGAAGTAAGGGGCTCCTGTGTGAAGAGTGCAGAAGAGCGTGACACTCCTAAGCTCTATTGTGGAGCTGATGGAGATTGGCTGGTTCCTCTTGGAAGATGTATTTGCAGTACAGGATATGAAGAAATTGAAGGTTCTTGCCATGGTAAGAAAAACACATTTAAATAATTATTCATGCATTCAAATGATGGCTTTTTTCAACATAAATATATTTATCTTCAGTTAATACATTTTTGATTATTATTCCTGGAAGAACTAATTGTGCAAGGAATGAACTCATATTAACTGTAAGATAATTTCTGATTTTTTCCCCCACCTAGGAATAGTGTATGAAAATGTTGAATAAATTATATACCATGACAAATGTTCTTCCATTCTGCCTTCAGTAGAGTAGTTTCTGTATGAATTGCTGTATTCACTTGATTTTTGTAAAGGAAAACAACATCAATAGCAGCAACAAAAAGCAAAAGGAATTCAAAGCAGGCATTTGCTTAACTTTCATGTTTTGGTGATTCATAGAGAATATGATAGTTTGAAAAAAATTCTTTCATGTTGAGTTGTAATAATTGTAGTACCCAAATAAGCTGAAATTATATTTAAATAAATGAGGAGTTCATATGTATGCATATGAATAATTATATGTTTTACAACATAGAGATAGTTTATGGGAATGGTATATGTTTTGTGATTGAGTACTTAGTGTATCAGAGCTTAATTTATCCTTTGCTACTATTAAATATAACTTACTACCGTATAACACATTATTTTTTGTTTGTTTGTTTAGATAGCAGTATTTGTGCAAAATCTAATTGTTAGGAAGTATTAAAACACTGAAATGCTGATTAAGTTTAAAACCATACCTTTCCTGTTTTCTGATAATGACATATTTGTAATTTTAAACATGGAAAGTTTTTTGTGTGAATCATTTTATGAAGGCTTATTAATTTAATAAATATATATATACTTAAAATTTTGTGCATAATACCTGATAAAGATAAATCATATCCATTACGTTTGGATATAGGACTCATAATCAAAACACAAATAAAGAAATGAAAGTAATGTTTGGTAAATAATAGCATAGAAGATATTTTTGCTCTCAATGGTAAATTATTTAAGATTTTGTTTTGTTTTGTTTTCTGTAGCATCAATCATATTGAATTTTCTGACTTTTTGGTGATGTTATGTTCCTACCCATTAAAAAGGATGAAAATAAATAAGAAAAACATTTGTTTCTATATAGGGCCATATGTGAATTTTTTTTTGAACTTTACTGAGATTTATTAGTTTGTTAAAATGTTTTCCCCAAAGTCTTTCCTTTTGTAGCATATGATTTAAAAAACATAAAATCTTTTTTTTAATAATTCACCATTTGAAGTAAATGGGAATTAAGCGGAGTTTGAAGCAATTTGAATTTACTTCACAATGCAGTTTCCACTGGGATGAACCAGAGGGATGGTATGGGGAGGGACATGGGAGGGGGGTTCAGGATGGGAACATATGTGAAATTTTTAATGTTTTATCTATTTATAAAACACTTGAATTCTTGAATGCTAAAAAGTTCACTAAAGCCATCAATAATGACTCTGTTAGGTCATTTGAAAATACTGTTTTTATGAAAAGCCTGTAGTGTATTTTTATAAAGTATAAGCCAACTTTTCTTTACTATCTAAACATTAAAATACATTTCATTGAAGCTTATATATAATTAATTCAATTTTTTTCATATATAGCAAGGATTTAGAATGAAACAAAAATTAGTTGGAAATGAATCTTTTAAGAGGCATTGTAAAAAAAATTTACATTGGAAAATGCACTAAAGAAAAATTCACATATATGGATCATTTTTTAATGAGATTAAGAAGGCAATAATAGCCAAGGATAAAACATATTGCATATACTAAACATGTAAGGTTATCATACTTTGTCTTAGGTAGAAGCTGAGTATTGGTAAAAATAATAAAGTTTTAAATTATTTAAAGAATAGCTATCTATGGATTTAAATGATTATTATTAAGTATACTTTATGGTGTTGATCACAGAATTAAAAGTAGTGACAGTTATTGATGACTAGATGTTTTTTGCTTAATATGTTTGCTCTATGAAATTTCAATCTTACTTGCATGCTTTAAAATTCCTTCACTTTTGAGCAAAGATGATTTTGGATGAGTGATAATTATCGGCTTATCTAGAGTTACTGCTTGATTCATTCATTTTTATGGCTTATAATCTTTATTGTAATTTATTTGCAGAAATGAGTGGGTAAAGTACAAATGCTCATCATCTTCTTGTAGCAATGGAATAAATTGGAATATTATGCTTGGATTCTAAGTCTGCTGCTTACTAACTTCCTTGTTCATAAATAAATTAGTGGTTATAATAAATGATAAAGTATATGAAAAACTATTATATGAAAACACACGTACCTGGTTTCAATTGAATATAATGAATTGCTATTTACAAATACAAAGTTGATGTTGGGACCTCATTTTTAGAGAAGGTATATTATAATACCAAGTTTCCATTTTAAAGTATTTATTTGTGTTCTTGGTGCTTCATATTGCACCTTTCTAGCCTCTGATAATAATTTTTTATTGATTCCATTGCTTTCTACAAACAACTTATCTCATAGCCAAATCTCAGAATTATCTATAACCTAAATGAATAAAGTTCAACTCTCGATGGTAAATTATTTAAGGTTTTTTTTTTAGAATATACATGAATATTGGAATATACACAAATAAAGTACAGCTCAGATAATAATGTGACCATATGCTTTTGTATATATAATGGGAATTGAAAGAACAATATTTCTATATCATTTTCTTTTGTCCTGGCTTATTCTGTTAGAACATTATCTTAGTTATTAACATTTTTGAATATCTGATGATCTGTTAATAATTTTGATTTGTAGTAGATATAAATATAGAGTTATATGTTTCAATGATCTATTGCTATTGAGGTAAAATAAACCAAAACTTAATAACTTAAAGCCACAGTGATTTATGATTTCTCAGGTCTCATATGTGGGTAATTCTTTTGTTTATTGTAAACAGAGATAACTCATGTAGCTGAATTCAGCTAGGAGTGTGACAGGGATTAGAATGTCTAAAATAATCCCTTATATTCCAGGGCCTCTCTCTGTATGGCCTCATGCCATTAAAGAATTTGACTCAAAAATTTTTAGAGTATAGTGGTTGGCTGAAGAGGGAGTTTTTCACATGACTAGGTATAAAGTGAGTTTACAAGGGGACTGCAAAAGGGCTGAATACCTGGAAGTATGTATATAGGAAGCTGCAAGTGTAAGAGTATACCACAGTCTTCTCTTTTAATTCTCCTGACTAATGCCCCTCTTTCATGCTCCAAGGCTCACGTCCTCCCAAAGATCTATTCCATTACGACATTGTGTTGAAGTCCAGAAGAGCTTCATTGAAATCACTTATGGATGTGAATGAAGCTTCCCAGCTAAAGCTCTCCTTGATCTGGAGAACTAAAAATTAAACAAGATGCCATTGTTCCCCATGTATACAACACACATGGGGCAGGAATAGAATAATTGTAAAAGATTCTCATGTTCCTAAAAGCAGGGGATGTAGCACACTGGTTCATTGTGATTTAAGAAGGACACATGTTTAAAATGGCTTCATTTACGTGTCTGATGCTTCATCTAGGATGCCATGAAGTCACTTATTGTGTAAATCCTGATAGCAGTTTTAATAGATTTCATTTTAGGAAAATATTCTGTGTTTTTTCTTTCTCTTTCATTGAAAGTAGTTGGTCATCATGCCTTTCAAGGGGCTTCACAATTTGGCCATATTCTATTATTTTCTGAATTTGGCAAGTTCTGTCTCCTGTTTTTGTTACTTTTGAATAATCTATGTATTTTTCCTGTCTCTTGCTTTTTTTTCATATTTTATCTAGCTCCTTTCTTCTTTCTTTCTGTGGTAGATTTTTATTCATCCTTCAAGGTCTAGCACAGATATCGTATATCTGGATCTTCACAAAGTTAATATCTCTGTCATCTGTGCTATAATTTGTACTAATTATTTATGTGCCTGTTTTACCAAGCCTGTCAGATAAAAGAGATATATTTAAAATCATTTCTGTAATAAAGAGTAAGAAATTTATTGATGTCAATGATCAGTAGAACCAGGTTGTACTGAACAGTTAAAGGTAGAAGTCGTTGGTATACTGACAACATGCTGTTTCTTCTTATTTCTGTGAGACAGGAAACTTTTCTTCAGGAAGGGCTGTGGTATTTTAGATATGGAAAGCCATTGAAAATACAGTTATCCCTCATTTTATGAATCATGATTCTAAAGTATAGAATACAGAATTTTATTCCCTGGGGGGACTCAGTAAATAATACCAGATTTATCACTAAAGCCTTAATAATTCTCAGTCTGGTCTTTATGTGTTTTCTCCCCCTCAGTTCCTCCCTTCCCTCCTCCCCTTCCTTTCATTTCCTCATTCAAAGCACCCATACTCTTACTGTCATGCTTTAACTTTTCCCGCCTGCCATACAGTGCAGAGGAGGCCCTAGTTACTCATCATTAATTAGGCCCTTTTTGCTCTGTTTGTTTTGTGCAGTCTGATACGGGCACTATTAGAACAGTATCTACATGCTGCTGAGAATGATGGAAAAATATAGATTTATCTGGAACTTTGGTGTTAGAGATAATAAACAGGAAAAATTACAGTGAGGTTTTAGGAATAATCATTACTTATTTAAATGCATTTGAGAACTCTTGGCCTCCTATGTAACAAAGATACAGAGGAGCCTGGCGGGCTACATTCCATAGGGTCACGACGAGTCGGACACAACTGAAGCAATTTAGCCCACAAGCATACATTTTATCCTAAAAGTTGTACTACTACGTGTTTCAAACTGTGATTCCTTTCTCTGTAATGTTGTTGAGATCTATCTAGATCCAAATTCTAGAAGCACTAAAGAAAGAAGCACTTAAAAAAAAATGAATTACTTAATTTTACTTGGAGGATAACTACCTTACAATAGTGTGGTGTTTTTTGTCATACATCTACATGAATTGGCCACAGGAATACATGTGTGCTCCCGTCCTGAGCACCCCTCTCACCTCCCTCTCCACCCTATCCCTCCAGGTTGTCCCAGAGCACCGGCTTTGGGTGCCCTGCTTCATGCATGGAGCTTGTGCTGGTCATCTGTTTTACATATGGTAATCACATGTTTCAGTGCTATTTTCTCAAATCATCCCACCCATCCCTTCTCCCACTGAGTCAAAAAGTCTGTTCTTTACATCTGTGTCTCATTTGATGCCCTGCATGTAGGATTGCCAGTGTTTCAATATGGTTTAAATAGACATAAATATTATATTAAGTATATCTGCTAAAATTTAAAACCAAGCACAATTATTTGGATTACTCTGCTTTATAGGTAGTATTTTGTAGTTGACTCCAATATCTGTATTTTTCATAACTTTTTATTTTGTTTCATAGGTTCATAATGGAAATTGTCATATTTGGACATATTGATGTTACAGATTTAATTTTTTAATTGTCTTAATTTATTCCACTAAGGGCTTGAATAAAAAGAAGCATTGATTCATAAAGCATTGATTCACATCAAATAGTCTTTCACTTCATAGAACTAAGAATATCTTAACACTATGAAAGAAAATTACAAACAATTAGCGTACAAAATTGAACAATTTTTGTTGAGTTCTGAAATGACATGAATCCCTAATAAACTCCTCTTCGGTATTAATTTAGAATAAATCTCATTTATGTAATGGTTTGTACTTGCAGATATTGTTTAGGGTTTGGTACTTTAGACCTGTTTTGAATATATATGTATAGGTATTGCAAAGATACATTCTTTAAGCTCCTAATACCACATGACCTAATTTAACAAAATAGCATCTGACTGTGATAATTAAAGTTCTAAAACATTATGTCTTATAACTTTTCCTAGAAACATGCTTTTATTTATTTCCCCTCTAGTGCTGCTTTAAAATTCTAGAGGAAAGGATGGTGGCAATTCTTGGACCATTGCATTATTGTTTACACAGGTGAATGGGATATGCAGGGCCTCTAGTGACATAGCTATTGCTTTGATCTTCTGAAGAGTGATGTTATTAAGGCTTCATGACTCTGTCCTTTCTTGCAGTTCAGAAGCATTTATGCTCTGTGTTTTCTGTCTAATCATGTCATCAGAGATGACTGTGGAAGCAGAAAGCATAAAGAAATTCTGAAACACAAGGATTTTCTGGCATTAAATAAGGTGGTTTGAGAATGTGATGAAAAGCTAAAAGGTGAGATTGGGATCAGAAAATGGGGACGACTTATTGGTTCAAACAGTATTTTTACTTTCTAAAGGTTATCACAACCTGAATATAAACTCTTACAATATAACCTTCAATTCCAAATAAAGCTGCTTTATTGCATGAAGCAATTCCAGATTATCATATGGTTTGAGAAGAATATGAAACCAAGAGGCTTGAAGGCATCTAAAAATAGAATGTATTTCCAACCAAAACAGAATAAAGTTAAATAACTATATTGTAGTTTCTTCTTTGTCACAGTTTTTAAATAGGTTAAAACAGACTGTCTTGAAATTGATCATTCTTCATAAACTATTTTGACCAAATTTTAACTTCAATTTTAGTCTCTGATTTGCTCTCTGTCAATCTGAAACCTATAAATCCTATGTCTATAGGAGCTATGCTTAATTAAAAAATTTTTTCTGAACACAAATATCTTTAAGATGGGATAAAATTATTCAATATCCCTGTTTTCCTTCCAAACATGACTCATCATGTCACCCTCTGAAATTGCTACCTTTCTTGTGGACATTGTCTAGAGTTTCAGTTTTGCCTTTTAAAGAAGCAAAATCCATAGAGTCAGTACTTAGATATACCAAGCTATATTAACAGATTTTTTTTTTCATTTTTTTTTCATTTATCATCTCCTTTCTTCCAGGTTCATTATTTTATTAGCGAAGTTTATCCTTTCATAGATCTTGTGGCAAGGTTCTATAATTTGAAGCTTTTTATTTAATGGATATCTATTTTGTCCTCCCTTTTCATTGTTTGTTTATTTAGGTATAGAATACTAAGTGACTATTACTTTCCCTCTGGACTTACCTTGTGGCTCAGAAGGTAAAGCATCTGCCACAATGTGGGAGACCCGGGTTCAGTCCCTGGGTCAGGAAGATCCCCTGGAGAAGGAAATGGCAACCCACTCCAGTATTCTTGCCTAGAGAATCCCATGGATGGAGGAGCCTGGTGGGCTACAGTCCATAGGGTCGCAAAGAGTCGGACACGACTGAGTGATTTCACACTATTACTTTCCCTCAACACTCTGAGACTATTATTTCCTTATCCATAATAATCTATTGTTGCCAGTGAACTTCTGACAATCTTAACTGTCATTCTTTGGGAGGTTATCTATAGTTTCCATATTTTTGGTCTTCAGCTATATTATATATGTTCAGCTCAGTTTAGTTCAGTCACTCAGTCTTGTCCAACTCTTTGCGACCCCATGAACCACAGCACGCCAGGCCTCCCTGTCCATTGCGAACTCCTGGAGTCCACCCAAATCCATGTCCATTGAGTCAGTGATGCCATCCAGCCATCTCATCCTCTGTCATCCCTTTCTCTTCCTGCCATCAATCTTTGCCAGCATCAGGGTCTTTTCAAATGAGTCAGCTCTCCGCATCAGGTGGCCAAACTATTGGAGTTTCAGCTTCAACATCAGTCCTTCCAATGAACACCTAGGACTGATCTCCTTTAAGATGGACTGGTTGGATCTCCTTGCAGTCCAAGGGACTCTCCAGAATCTTCTCCAACACCACATTTCAAAAGCATCAATTCTTCTATGCTCAGCTTTCCAACTCTCACATCCATACATGACTTCTGGAAAAACCGTAACCTTGACTAGACAGACCTTTGTTGGCAAAGTAATGTCTCTGCTTTTTAATGTGCTGTCTAGGTTGGTCATAACTTTCCTTCCAAGGAGTAAGTATCTTTTAATTTTATGGCTGCAATCACCATCTGCAGTGATTTTGGAGCCCAGAAAAATAAAGTCAGCCACTGTTTCCCCATCTATTTCCCATGAAGTGATGGGACCAGATGCCATGATGTTAGTTTTCTGAATGCTGAGCTTTAAGCCAACTTTTTCACTCTCCACTTTCACTTTCATCAAGAGGCTCTTTAGTTCTTCTTCACTTTCTGCCATAAGGGTGGTGTCATCTGCACATCTGAGGTGATTGATATTTCTCCCGGCAATCTTGATTCCAGCTTGTGCTTCCTCCAGCCCAGCATTTCTCATGATGTACTCTGCATATAAGTTAAATAAGCAGGGTGACAATATACAGTCTTGATGTGCTCCTTTTCCTATTTGAAACCAGTCTTTTGTTCCATGTCCAGTTCTAACTGTTGCTTCCTGACCTGTATACAGGTTTCTGAAGGGGCAGGTCAGGTGGTCTGGTATGTCCATCTCTTTCAGAATTTTCCACAATTTATTGTGATCCACACAGTCAAAGGCTTTGGCATAGTCAGTAAAACAGAAATAGATGTTGTTCTGGAACTCTCTTGCTTTTTCGATGATCCAGCAGATGTTGGCAATTTGATCTCTGGTTCCTCTGCCTTTTCTAAAACCAGCTTGAACATCTGGAAATTTACGGTTCACACATTGCTGAAGCCTGGTTTGGAGAATTTTGAGCATTACTTAACTAGCGTGTGAGATGAGGGCAATTGTGTGGTAGTTTGAGCATTCTTTGGCATTGCCTTTCTTTGGAATTGTAATGATAACTGACCTTTTACAGTCCTGTGGCCACTGCTGAGTTCTTTAAATTTGGTGGCATATTGAGTACAGCACTTTCACAACATCATCTTTTAGGATTTGAAATAGCTCAATTATTTATGTAATTGTTATGAATTTTTTTTTCCTGCTTCACTTCACATTTTGTGTTTTATCATGAAAACGTGTTTATGTGTGTGTTACTCTATTCTGTTCTGTATTTCTAGAATATCTGTGAAATATTTGTTAAAGACTTTTAATATTATCTTGTTTATCTCTTATATGCTTTTTTAAAAAATTGTCAGTCTTAGCTGATTTCCAGGTTATGAATTTTCACTTAGGCTACATCTACTTAAGAGATTACTTCATCTATTTAGTTTTTTTTTTTTTTATTCTCACTCATTACTATTTTATTTTTGCCTGTTTAGTTTTATAATTTTTATGGATGTTATTTTGTTCTTTGTAGATTTTAAAGTTATATTCAAATAAATTTTGAAAGAAATTGGGTCTAGATATTATTTCTAAGCATTAGTGTCAACATGTACTTTGGAATTGTAACTTATATGCTAACTTGTTTTCTATGTCTTTTTTTTAAACTTAGAGTGTTTATAGTTGCACTAATCTTTCCAAAGGACTTAAAAAATTTGAGAGCCCTAAAAAGTTTACCTTAGAATTCATGTTAGTATTCTGGTTGAGAGGAATTCTACTCCATGCACTGATTCAGGGATATAGGACTTTTTGCATTTAGTGGGCCAGCCATCTCCTGGGGCTTCATAGTTATCCATGTCCAGCTCAGAAGTTGTAAAAAGAGATTGGAGAAGGTATATTTGCTTCTTAACCCACTCAGATCTGAGGTGAGATGAAGTCGCTCAGTCATGTCTGACTCTTTGCGACCCCCATGGACTGTAGCCTACCAGGCTCTTCCATCCATGGGATTTTCCAGGCAAGAGTACTGGAGTGGGTTGCCATTTCCTTCTCCAGAGGATCTTCCCAACCCAGGGATCAAACCCAAGTCTCCCTCATTGTAGGCAGACGCTTTACCTTCTGAGCCACCAGGGAAGTCTACTCAGATCTGAAGAACCACATTAATTACTCTCGTGTACTATCAGTGGGAACTAATTATGTGCCCAGACCTAGCTGCAAATAGGGATGGGATGTTATTAAATGCTATCCCTGATTCAGTAGTCACTTTCCAGCAACAATTCTGTATCACAGAAGAAGAAGCCCAGTTTTTGTACATACTTTCTTATCTCTGCAGTAGTCTGCTACTTCACCCACAGAGTATACTTAATCATCCTCATATATACAAATACGTTTGTCAATACAAAGTTTTCTCCATCAGGTTCAAATATGAACTCTTGTCACCTGGTGACCTACACATTAAATAACAAGGCATTTACCTTAATACAATATACACAATGGTTGAAATAAATTTAAAACTGCCATTAAAAAGGAGAATAATGGGAAGCAGATAGCTGTGAGTGCTCCATAGCAGTGATGGGCAGCATTGTGAAGAACCTCAGTAGTTGAACAGATGCTTTCAATAAACCTCAGCTACACAATCAATGAACTTCTTTTTATCCTTACAAGTTTGAATTAGTTATGGTGGCTGAATGACTTTCATACCTGTTTCATGATCATCTGTGTTGGGTACTCCAGAGTCATTTCATAGTTATAGGCTTCTTTAGAACAGACTCATGATGTGTTGTCAGTAGGATTCTCTAAAAGTCACAGTAGCCTTTTAATCCATTTGTCAATTGCATGTGTCAGAAGCAACACACAAAATCCACACCTTGAGTTTTTTCACACACATACACACATGCCCTTCAATTAGGATACTATTTAAAAGTTGAGAAGACAAATTCCAAATTCTAGAACAGTGTTTTCTTAAAAGCCTTGGCATAGAACTGATTTATACACCTTACTCAAAGTTGCCACAATTGTAAAAATTACATAATCAACAGAGTAAAATCTTCTTTATGAAAACTTTAGTACTAAGCTAAATCCTATATAATCAGGATTTTTTTGATCAAGACACAGGCAGTATGCTATGTATTGATGTTCCATCGAGGCAGATATTAACTGAACTAACTATGCTAAATGAAACACTATAAGAAAAGTTATTTCTATAAATTTAGAAAATTAGAAATCTCCACAGAAATAGATAGAATTAAACTGTTTGAAAAGGGGGTGATCATTTCCATGAAGTAACCATAATAGCAACAGGGGAGTTTCAGAATAAACTTTCCAATGGGATATTATGTAGTGCATTGAAGGTATAATGGCAGAATTTTACTAGAGAAGAAAAATTTCACACTTTTCATTGTATAGATAGAATATAATAACAAAATACTGTAATACATCTGTATAGAATACAGATTAGATCATATTCTAAGTATCGTAACAGCTATAAATAGTAAATTATATCATGCATGTTAAAATCTGAGGATAATTTTATGTTATACACATTTTTCATTATATATTCAGAACTAGTATTGAATCTACAAGGTGCAGATGACTGTATCCTCCACATGAACAAAAATGTACTATTTTGTGTTTTTAGATTATTTACATATCTAAGCTCTAGGGAAGTGTATTTCAAAGTTCCGCATAGTTCTAAGGAAAATAAGCATCAAAGGAAAAACTTCACACAGAAAAAAGCAGTGGGTGAGAGGGTTGAAGAATAGTGTCTCTGATATAAATATACTAAAATGCTTATTTGGTTTGAAATAGAGTTTTATCTTTTGTGAGAAAAACATTTTTTAATTTTACTTATAGTAACACTTATTATAATTACCTAGGAAGTAATAAACTCAGATAAGCATTATGATATTATGGGGGTCATTCTTAATAATTTTGAGTCCTTTGAAATAAGACCTATCAGTCAGTTCAGTTGGTCAGTCATGTCCCATTTTTTGCGACCCCATGGACTGCAGCATGCTAGGCTTCCCTGTCCATCACCAACTCCTGGAGCTTACTCAAACTCATATCCATAAAGTCTATGATGCCATTCAACCATCTCATCCTCTGTTGTCCCCTTCTCCTCCCACCTTCAATCTTTCCCAGCATCAGCATCTTTTCCAGTGAGTCAGTTCTTTGCATTAAGTGCCCAAAATATTGAAGTTTAAGCTTCAGCATCAGCCCTTCCAATGAATATCAGGACTGATTTCCTTAGGAATTGCCTGGTTGGATCTACTTGCAATCCAGGGGGCTCTTAAGAGTCTTCTCCAACAACACAGTTAAAAACCATCAATTCTTGGTGCTTTGTTTTCTTTATACTCCAACTCTCACATCCATACGTGATTATTGGAAAATCCATAACTTTGCCTAGACGGATCTTTGTTGGCAAAGTAATGTCTCTGATTTTTAATATGCTGTCTAGGTTGGTCATAGCTTTTTCTTCCAAGGAACAAATATCTTTTCATTTCATGGCTGCAGTCACCATCTGCAGTGATTTTGGGGCTCCAAAAAATAAAGTCTGCCACTGTTTCCATCATTTCCCCATCTATTTCCCATGAAATGATGGGATCGGATGCCATGATCTTAGTTTTTTTGAATGTTGAGTTTTATGCCAACTTTTTCACTCTCCTCTTTCACATTCATCAAGAAACTCTAGTTCTTCTTCACTTTCTGCTATAAGGGTGGTGTCATCTGCATATTTAGGTTATTGATATTTCTCCCAGCAATCTTGATTCCAGCTTGTGCTTCTTCCAGCCCAGCGTTTCTCATGATATACTCTGCATATAAGTTAAATAAACAGGGTGACAATGCACAGCCTTGACGTACTCCTTTCCGGATTTGGAACCAGTCTGTTGTTCCATGTCCACTTCTAAGTGTTCATTCTTGATCTGAATACAGATTTCTCATGGGGAAGGTCAGGTGGTCTGGTATTTCCATCTCTTTCAGAATTTTCCAGAGTTTGTTGTGATCCACACAGTCAAAGACTTTGGCATATTCAATAAAGCAGAAGTAGATGTTTTTCAAGAACTCTTGCTTTTTTTGGTGATCCAATGGATGTTGGCAATTTGATCTCTGGTTCTTCTGCCTTTTCTAAATCCAGCTTGAACATCTGGAAGTTCTTGGTTCACATACTTCTGAAAGCTGGCTTGGAGAATTTTGAGCATTACTTTACTAGCATGTGAGATGAGTGCAATTGTGCGGTAGTTTGAGCATTCTTTGCGGTAGTTTGGCATTGTCTTTCTTGGGATTGGAATGAAAACTGACCTTTTCCAGTCCTGTGGCCACTGCTGAGTTTTCCAAATATTCTGGCACATTGAGTGCAGCACTTTCACAGCATCATCTTTTAGGGTTTGAAATAACTCAACTAGAATTCTATCTCCTCTACTAGGTTTGTTCTTAGTGGTGCTTCCTAAGGCCCAGTTGACTACGTATTCCAGGATCTGGCTCTAGGTGAATGATCACACCATCGTGAATATCTGGGTCATGAAGATATTTTTGTATAGTCCTTCTGTGTATTCTTGTCACCTCTTCTTAATATCTTCTGCTTCTGTTAGGTCCATACCATTTCTGTCCTTTATTGTGCCCATTTTTGCATGAAATGTTCCCTTGGTACATTTAAAATCAAACCCCATACCTGCCAGAAATGCTCAGAGGGCTCAGAGAAACCTTGTGTGCACCAGGACACAGAGACGCCAACAGACACTGAGATAGACTCCACAGAGACTGAGACATAGTAAGACCTATAATGAGAATTAAATAAATTACTGGTGTCCTCGATCATGTATGTGGCCTTTTAAGTAAATAGTTCTCCTTTTTGTACTTGAATTTTTCCCTTTTGGCATATAATATTATACAATGGAAAATTTTAATGTACAGTTATTTCTCCATCATTTTTCTGTATAACCAGTTACTAATATTTTCATTCTGAGCTTAGGCTAAACTATTTGTTTTTAGAATAAGTTATAATAAGAAAGCATATAGTTATTACTGAAGATGGTAGTCTCTGTTTTACAGGGAACTACAGAATGGTGATAAATTTAAAGGGATAGAGTTTTCCAGCTGCCAGTTGCTCTATACGAGGACCATCAACATATAAAGTAGAATGCAGTACCAAAATTGATGGGAACTTTGGGAGCATAAAAACAAGCTCTACTTTATCTTCAGCAGTGGACAAGGAAAAGGCATGATTTATTCCCATTATTTGAGAGTATCAAAAGTGACTGCTATAAAAAGTCATGAAAACCTCTTGAAAGATGCATGCCCTGTTCTTTTGGACAGAGATAAACAACTGTTGACTTGGATAGAATTCTTTAAATGGTATCAATATTTTTTGTTTTTGTTTTATCTCAAAATGCCTTATATCCTTATTTCTTTGTATTATTTCTATTCTTGTTTTAAACTTAAGTAATACTATTCAAGATGGTTTACTTTTCACCCTACCATGGTGAAAAATTATATTCTTCTTCTCTATTGTAATCAATTAGATATTAAAAATAAAATTAACCAGAAAATCTTTAATTGGTAAAATTTTGAAATGGCAATAAGTATGGCTTAAGTGAGAGTTTTTCTAAATTGCATTATGACTAAGAGCATATACTACTTAAAGGCTAATTCTGTGTGTGTGTTATAGATTACTAAATGTGAATTAGTTTTCCATGCATATAAAATACTATACTTATGTAATTTTAAAAATTATTCTATTCAATAAATGGAATGCATTAATTAAGTAAATATTTTTATTCACAATGATTACTAAATTTTTTTCAAAAGTCCTCTGGCATCTATTGAGGTGACCACCAATTTCTTTGTACAGATATAGGTGAAATGTTATAATAATGTATTTCCTTAGATAACCCATCTTTGCCTCAGTAAAGTTATCTGGTCCTAACACATGACTTTAGTGCTGAATTATGTATTTTTACTTTAATTTGTTAAAAATTGACAAGAGGATATTCTGTGTAATGCAGTGAATTACAAATTTGTTTTGAGTGATATAAGAAGAGTAGAGTAATTCTATATACATACTGTCATCTTGCTTGAGATGTTTAAGTATTTGTAAGATATAAATGTTAATTTAGAATTATAAACAAATCACTCTCAAAATTCTTATTGTTTTGCCACTGTGAACTCAGAAAAAATGATTATAAATGTTATATGAAATTGAGGCAGAAATTTCTAGGCAGTATAGGACTCTGAGACCTCAGCTCCTTTTTTTAATTTCAATTTTTTTCTTCTCAGGTAAGCATCTCACTTCTTTAACCTAAAGCTAAACTCTTTGTTACAATTTCCAGGCATTCAGAGGAATACCTCCTTGGTCTGGTAAGTCATAAAACATTCAGACCCAGAAGGGACAAGCATTAACTGTTGTCCAGCTTATCAAGTATGCCAGAGGGACCATTAACTCTTAAACATGCATCTGGTCCTTAAACAGTCGCCTGGGTTCAGGGAAAAGGGTGATGGGCTGATGACTCAAGGTCTGAAAAAGCTTAGAAACTGGGGATAAAAACCATAAAAATGTCAAATTAGGTACTGGAATCTTCAAATTGATTGATCAAAAATGCCATATATTAAAGTCACAAGCCAACCAAGACTGTACAGATAAATACTAGTAAAGATATAAAACTATGTAATCCCTGCCTTTTGGGAGTCACTTGACCCTCTCTGAGTGTCTACGCTGGGAGCTTTGTATCTTTCACCATTAAAATAAACTCTGCCTGTGTGAAAGTTTGCTTGTTTGCAAAGTTCATTCTTCAGCTCCACGAACAGAACTCAGTTTCCCGTTTCAAAATAGTAAGTGGAATAGTATAGAAATTATTTTAAAAGGATAATAAAAGAGAGGAAGAGCCCTGGCAAGCATTAAAATACATTCAGGAAAAGATATTAAAAATGTGTAGTAATTCCCAAAGAGAAATATTTATCAAGGACACCGAGTACACAGAGGAATATAAAGACTACAATACATGAAACAGTCTAGTCTATGATAAAGTAGAGATCACTGATTAATAGGAAGAATAAATGGATTATTTAACACCATGGTTTTTACTTTATAGGGATTAAGATTGGGGAGGGAGAGCAGCAATGATTTTAGAAGTCCCAGAGGAGTTACCTTCACCACTGAGGCCATCTTTCTTTAGAATGTGAGCATTTAGCCTCTAATTGTACCTTAGTTTCACTTCACTTTTACTTTCGGGATTTATTTGGGGGCCAAAGTCCCATAGAATTTCTTGTTGCAGTAAAATGAAGCCTAAGGCAAACTTTTAACAAAAAAAATTTGTTTTGCAGAATGCAAATTAAGATTTTCATGAAAATTAACAAATGTGATGAAATAATAATTTTTGAAAGAGGAAAAGTAAAAGAGAATCATGAAAATAAGGTGTCATTTAGGTATTAAATATGGATTTTGATAAATCAAAGGAAAATCCTAGGTTATTTTTGACATTATTAAAGAAAAAAATCCTTGTGATAACTTGTTAAAGAACTGAGTTTTTTGAGTGCAGCTGAGTCTGTGGAGTCACCCTAGGAGCTGTGGTTATTTTCTCCTCTTTCACTTCCTGTTGCAGATAATGAATTAATCTGTTCCTCTGTAGTTAAAAAATAAATAAATAAATAAGGCAGACTTTATTCAGAGGTACTACTGCAATGGAATTTCACAATAGCAGAGAGAAATTGAGCTTAATTCCGAATACAACTGTTAAACATGGGAATTTACATCCATGGAGCATGGTGTGGGTCAATGGATGGAAAATTACTAAGAGTAGAACATCAGAACATCAGCTGTACAAGGGCGGGGCGGGGCGAGGCGGGGCAGGGCGGGGCGCAGGTTCTGACTAAACCAAGCTTACAGGATTCTTTTAAATGACAGACCAGGATGACCAGATACTACGTGGCACATGATGGAGATGATAGATTGATCAGATATTCAGTGTGGGGGATTCTCTCTAATTGAGCAAGATTCTTGCTAAAACCGGAGAAGGCAATGGTACCCCACTCCAGTACTCTTGCCTGGAAAATCCCACGGGTGGAGGAGCCTGGTTGGCTGTAGTCCATGGGGTCGCAAACAGTCGGAGACGACTGGGTGACTTCACTTTCACTTTTCACTTTCATGCATGGAGAAGGAAATGGCAACCCACTCCAGTGTTCTTGCCTGGAGAATCCTAGGGACGGGGGAGCATGGTGGGCTGCCGTCTATGGGGTCGCACAGAGTCGGACAGGACTGAAGCGACTTAGCAGCAGCAGCAGCTTGCTAAAACTGGACTCTGCAGGAACAGAGATAAGAGTTCAAGGTCACGCCTGATTGAACAGATGGTTCTAAAGAGCCTGACTAAAAGTTTGGTCAAGGAGAGAACTTTTGTCAGTATCATGTAACACTATATAGCTGGAATCAGTATTCTACACCCTGGTTGCCATTCTAGCCCCTTTTTATAAATAAAATCTTTTAGAGCACAGCAAAATCCATTCATTTAAGTACTGACTATCACTGCTTTCAAGGTGCAGTTGCAAAGTTGAGTAGTTGCTTCAGAAAGTCTATGGCCCATAAACCTACAATATTTACTGTCTAGTCCTTTATGTATGGTGTAATGTTCTTGGTAGGCTTCTTCCCTGTAGGCAAATTAATGTATCTATATAGCTGGGAAATAGAAATAAAATCATCAGGCTTGTTCTTTTAAGCCTGTTATTAGTGTGTAACATTTCTACAATGAAACAGAACAAAAATTCTAGTGTGACTGTTTTCCTCACAAGTTACCTATTTTTTAAATTCAGTCATTTATTAAAGCATCTGTGCTAAGAAATATGATTTCAGAAATGTTCAATAGAGGATTTCATATTGATCTGTTTGGGGAAGAAATTATTTTTATTAAAATATAGAAATATGTGAGAGAAAAAAATTAGTAATAAATGTAGGGTGTATGTGTGTATTTTATTAGAGCATTTTTTTTTTTTTAAGTGTTGGCTGTTTGCTGATGAGCACTTTTCAAAGACAGTCTTTATTAACTCTCTCACTGAAGCATCTTGACTAGTTGCCATGCTGGAGACTGAAAATGTATTTGTTAAAAATTGGTGAGTTAATGGTTTATAGGCCTTGTGGAAAACTGTGTATAGGAGCAAATGATAAGTAAAATTCAGATTGTCACTTAGACATTACAAGGAGACAGATTTTTATGTGAACCAAAATATTCAATTTCCAATAGGTCCCCATTTCTTCCTCCCTACTTTCAGGTTACATTACACTTTCAGCAATGTGAGATATGCTTTTATGAATGTGTGTCATAGGCTTAACAAACATTTTATTGCATACTATTGCATCCTGAACTACAGCTGAATTGCTATGAACAACTGTGGCCCCTGCCACACAATATTATTTAAGTAATTGTCCTGTTGATTTTGTGAAGGGATGTACATTCACATAGAGCCTAAAATTGTATATACTTTGGTCAGTATGTTATAAAGCATACTTAGAATGGGTATTTTGAAAGATTCTCCAAGTTGTTGATAATCTTGACAAAAGTATCTTTTTACAAAGATATTTCTAAAAAAGCCATATGGTATACCTTTTTAAGGTATAAATAAAAACCTTTGCCTGCTAAATGGAAAAAAATATCATGTAACTCATATGCCTACTAATGAAACATTGGAGAGAGTCTAGTATTGCATGTGAAATGTATCTTTAAATGAATATTATTTCAAAGGGATGATCAAAGTATCTAAGAATTCCTAAAGGAGATAGCAATGCTTTTTTGAAAGAATTTCCCTGGATACAGTAACAATGAATACCTATTCATTTACTGTCCTGTGGCCATAAAGTAGTACTGTTTCATAAGAAATGTCTTAATTTTGCTGTGACAGCTTGACTTTTCCCAGATGGCCAGTGTTTCAAAGTTTTTCATATATATATTCATGAGAAGGATGAAAGTGTTAATTCTAATTAAAATGATGCCCAGTTTATTAGTAGGTCTAATGAAGCCTCCAAGGATAAGTAAATTAAACTGAAGATTATTGACATGAGTTTTATTATTGATGGAAAAAGTAATAAATCATTGACTTCTGTTGGTCAACATTTTCACTCCTTTTCATAGAAAATTATGAGTTAAGTTTAAGAGTTAAAAAAGAAAGCAACATTATACATTAGATGTAATGTAGAAGACAGTATTATTAGTTGAACAAGTATATATTGCAAAAAAAGGAAAAAACCAAAGTATATTAAACTGGAAATATTAGTGCAAAAGTAGAAACATAAAATTATTTTTTCCAGCTCTCTCCAAACAGGAACCAAACCCAGAAATTTTTATCCAAATCCATCTCTCTGAATATCAATGTTTTTGAAAGGAACCTGTTTTTTAAATTCTCTTCCCCTTCAGGTCTCTTTTTTTGGCTTCCCTTTTTTTTTTTTTTGGTGCATTAAAAATGTATTGCCATCAAGAATGACTTGAGTTTTCAGAGATAAACACTTTGTTTTATAGATATTATCTCCTATAGCTAATATAAATATTTTCATTTCAGAAAAGTAAAAAATTCTAACAGAAAAAGTTATATTTTAAAAATATTTGTTTGTTTTAGGGGAAAATGTATAAAATTTAGTTAAAAATCAGGAGATAAATATAAAATACAATACCTTTATAAAGGATAATAACATACAAAAACTGTACTTTAGAGTGTACAGTTTGTTAAATATTGATATATATATGGCTATGAAACCATCGTCATAATCAAGATAATGAGCCTATCCATCATCCGCCAATATTTCCTCATGCACGTTTGTCATTTCTTTAATTTTGTTCTCCCTGTGACCAACCACTAAGGCTCTTTGCATTTGTCTCTGTGTTTTAGTTCATATATGTAGAATTTTATATCTCAGGGATTATATACTATGCATTTTTTTACCTGGCCTCTTTAATTGCAGCATAATTATTTTGACATTCATTCATGTACTCGCATGTATCAAGATTTTATTACTTTTGGCCAAGTACTAGAATTTTATTTAGACATAAGTTGTTTATCCATTCATTTATTGATGGACATTTTGACCTTTTCCTGTTTTTATCCCTAAATACTTCACATTTTTGTACCATTCAAAATATTGTCTTTTAATTTTGCTTTCCAACAAACAACTGTTTGTTGTAGAAATCCAAATAATATTTGTATATTGATCTTGTATCTTGTAGCCTTCCTAAATTCACTCCTCATTCTAGAATGTTTTCATATATTCCATAGACATTTTTAGTTCATATTTTCATCTACTAGTGAAGAAAGTTTTCTTCCTTTCCAAACTAGATTTTTTATTTCCTTGTTTTACTGTACATATCCTCCAGTACAATGGTGAATAGAAATGATGAGAACAAACATTTTGCCTTGTTCCTGATATTGAAATGAAAGCAATCAAATTTTCACCATTAAATATGAAGCTAGTTACATTCCTGGGACAAACCATCCATTTTTAATGACTTAATGTTCTTTATTAATATGATTGTGTTTCATAAATCTGAACAATTTTATAGAGTTTTTCCATTTTTGTACATGAGAGCTGTTGACCTGCAATTTTCTTTACTTGTAGTATTTCTTTCTGGTTTCAGTATCAAAGTGATCCTGACCTATAAGATATGTTTGTAGTAATTCCTACTTTTCAATATTTTGAAAATTTTTGTTCAGGATTGGTGTTATTTATTTTTTAAGCGTTTGATAGAATTCATTAATAAAGTCATTTTTGCCTGGACACTGACTTTCCCTAACACATATGTGCTGATCGTCACTCAATTCAGTACTCAGAGAGCCTTTTACAGATCTCAGAATATCTTATTGTCTTTTATTCAGTCTCCTCTACAGTAAAATGTGTATATGTGTGTATTACATTATACATAAATATGACATACTTATTACAGGCATGCATGCTCAGTTGTGTCTGACTCTGTACAACCCCAAGGATTGTTGCCCACCAGGTTCCTCTGTGCATGGAATCTCCAGGCAAGAATACTAGAGTGGGTTGCCATTCACTTATCCAAGAAGTTTCTCAACCCAGGGATCAAACCTATGTCTCCTATAGTGCAGGCAGATTTTGTACCACTTGAGCCACCAGGGAAGCACACGCACTTATTACTTATTATTATTTTTATTTTTCCTGATAAGTGTATGTCTATCATAATTAGTTATACATTTGTTTTAATCTGCATAAGCTGAAGAATTGATGCTTTTGAACTGTGGTGTTGGAGAAGACTCTTGAGAGTCCCTTGGACTGCAAGGAGATCCAACCAGTCCATTCTGAAGGATATCAGCCCTGGGATTTCTTTGGAAGGAATGATGCTAAAGTTGAAACTCCAGTACTTTGGCCACCTCATGCGAAGAGTTGACTCATTGGAAAAGACTCTGATGCTGGGAGGGATTGGGGGCAGGAGGAGAAGGGGACGACAGAGGATGAGATGGCTGGATGGCATCACTGACTCGACAGACGTGAGTCTGAGTGAACTCCGGGAGCTGGTGATGGACAGGGAGGCCTGGCGTGCTGTGATTCATGGGGTCGCAAAGAGTCAGACACGACTGAGCGACTGAACAGAACTGATAGAAGAGTGAGTATAGATTTGACATTTGAATATGGGCTTGGCAAATTGAATTATTGGCCCCAGTTCTTCACTTCTTGTATTCATTCTCTTTCCCTTGTAACTTTTCAATTCTTTTCAGTAAATGGCAAGTGTTTTTCCTGACTTGCTGGTTTTGGCCTCAACTTTATGACTTAATTTGGCCAGTAGGATAAAAGCCTAAGTTAAATGCAAGTTTGGATTCTACCTCTCAAGAGACCTAGCTTTGTTTGTGTTTATTCTGTTGTATCTCTGCCAGCATGATGGAAAGAGCTTTATTATTATTCAGTGGAGAAGACTCAGCCCAGACTGTAATGAGGACCCGAGTCTAGCCAGACCTATAAACTGAAGTGGAGTTGCCCAGCCAGATCTAGTCTAGGACAGGTGAACTCAGCAAACTCCCAGAGTAAATTTTGTTGTGGTTGTTTAGTCGCTAAGTCATGTCCCACCCTTTGCGACCCCATGGACTGTAGGCTGTCAGGCTCCTCTGTCTATGGGTTACCAGAATAAATACCAGGAGATTAAAAATATAGGCCAGAGAAGGCAATGGCACCCCACTCCAGTACTCTTGCTTGGAAAATCCCATGGATGGAGGAGCCTGTTAGGCTGCACTCCATGGGGTCGCTAAGAGTCGGACATGACTGAGCAACTTCACTTTCACTTTTCACTTTCATGCATTGGAGAAGGAAATGGCAACCCACTCCAGTGTGCTTGCCTGGAGAGTCCCAGGGACGAGGGAGCCTGGTGGGCTGCCGTCTATGGGGTCACACAGAGTCGGACACGACTGAAGCGACTTAGCATAAAAATATAGGCAGAGCTGAACCCACTTAGAATAACAAAATAAAGCATACAAAAAGTTAACAAACCTGGTCTTTATCTCAAAATGACAAGATAACACATCCTGTAACCCTGGCTAAGCTAAAAATATATATTTTCTAGGTAAGTTCAGTTTATAAAAAACCTAAAATGGACAATACCTAAGTCCATGGATGATGGGTCAAGAATGTGTGGCGTGGAAAGACAAAGCCATAACCATTTGTACTAACAAGAATAGAGAGCTAGGGATTATATTATTATGATCATCTTGTAGGAGTCATTACGAAATGCAGGGACTTCCCTGCTGATTCGGAGGTTAAGACATTGCCTTCCAATGCAGTAGGTATGGGTTAGATCTTTGATCAGGGAGCCCACATGCTTGTAGCCAAACAACTAAAACATAAAATAAAAGTAATATCATAACAAATTCAATAAAGACTTTAGAAATGGTCCACATCAGAAAAACCTTTAAAGAAAAGAGTAAGAAATGCATATTCTATAGTATAGGTTCATGGAGTAAAGGCTCTGAGCAGTACACTGAAGAGGTTTCACAGGAAGAGTTTAACACTGATTCAATACCATACCATCTAGGCATGTAGTTAAGAAGTTACCTGCAAAAGGGGATCTGATGAAAGTATTAAAATCTACTTTTAGGGTTTGGGTATTTTTTTTTATTTTATTTATGTAATTTGAATAATCTCTTTTCAAGTTTGTGCTTAAATGTGTCAACAAAGCTTTTACTGCATTTTAATGAATCATAAATTTTATGTCTAGAAAAAAAAAGCCTTCAGCCTAGATTTCTCATCTTGTGATGCCTTTCTATTAGAATGAAGAGACTTGCATCCACAGTGGGCAAAGCCACACAACTGACTTTTTTCTCATAAGTTCTATAGGCCAGCCTTCAAAATTCATCCCAAATCTGTTCCTTCCTCTTCATCACTATTAATTTCATAGTTCAAATCTAGACTGGAATAGACATGTTTAATCTCCAACAGTCCATTCTTCTGGGAATGATTGGTCTTGTTTTTATCTTCCATTGGTTTCATATTAGCTTTAAAATAAAATCCCAGTTCATAATCATGGCCCAGTAACCACCCCCCCACCAATTCCCTCTCCATCTAGCTCTTGACTGCCTCTACAATTTTATCACCTACATTATAGAACTTCATGTGGCTGCATTCCTACTTATATCCCTATGGGACCTTTGCATTAGTTGTTTACTGACATAAATATCTCCCTTTATGTATTATTCTGCTAAGGTTGTCATAGCAAAATAGGATATACTTGGTGACTTAGACCATAGGAAATTTTTTTCTCACAGTTCTAGAGGCAGTAATGGAGAAGGAGATGGCAACCCACTCCAGTGTTCTTTCCTGGAGAATCACAGGGATGGGGGAGCCTGGTAGTCTGCTGTCTATGGGGTCGCACAGAGTTGGACATGACTGAAGCGACTTAGCAGCAGAGGCAGTAAGTCCAAAATCAAGGTGCCAGCAGTGTTGGTTTCTCATGAGGACACTTTTTCTGGCTTGCAGATGGCCACATTCTTGCTGTGTCCTCAGATGGCTCGACCTCTGTACATGTACACTACTAGTGTCTCTTCTCTTTCCTAAGGGCACCATGCCCTTATGATCTCATTTAAACTCTGTAATCTTCTTTAAAGTCTGTCTCCAAATTTAGTCACACTGGGGGTTAGGGCTTTGTCGTGTGAATTGGGAAGGGCTATAATTTGTTCAATAATACCTTCTCTCCCTTCCCTACCACTTAGATTGTCACATGACTGATGACTTTTCATTATTCAGGTCATATTTGCAATATTGCTTCTCTAGAGAGTTCCTCATAGACTGTAGTTTATCTCCAGTGTAATGTAACTTCACTAACAAAGGTCTGTCTAGTCAAAGCTATGGTTTTTCCAGTAGTCATGTATGGAAGTGAGAGTTGGACTATAAAGAAAGCTGAACGCCAAAGAATTGCTGCTTTTGAACTGTGGTGTTGGAGAAGACTCAAGAGTTCCTTGGACTGCAAGGAGATCACACCAGTACATCCTAAAGGAAATCAGTCCTGAATATTCTTTGGAAGAATTGATGCTGAAGCTGAACCTCCGATAATTTGGCCATGTAATGCAAAGAACTGACTCATGGGAAAAGACCCTGATGCTGGGAAAGATTGAAGGCAAAAGGAGAAGGGGATGATAGAGACTGAAATGGTTGGATGGCATCACCGACTCAATGGACATGAGTTTGAACAAGCTCCCGGAGTTGGTGATAGACAGGGAAGCCTGGCATGCTGCAGTCCATGGGGTTGCAAAGAGTTGGACACAACTGAGCGACTGAACTGTACTTAATGTAACTTAACAAAACCACAGACATTCTGACTCTGTTCATTCATCTCCAAGATTGTTACACCCAGAATTGTGCTTGGCACTAATGAGGCATTGAAACAAAAATAGTTTTTTGAATGCATTTGTCCAGTGCTCTTGCTTGTGAAGCATAGTTATTTCTATGTGCCTCACACTTTTAACAATGCATTTTTGGTGCCATTTTTTAGTGTTACACAACTAAGATTCATGATCCCTGCTGATATCCAGAAAGATAGAGCACAGTAATGTTACTCTGAATAAACCACTGAATGGAGTAATTGGTTTATAGAAGAGTTACAATCAGTTGTTATTTAAATAAGATATTGTTTTGTCTTGTTTTAAATAGTTACCCCCAGTTCTTATGGAACTTCAGCAGGTTTTCTCCTTTTTGGGGCCTGTTCTTCTTTGACTCTTTCTTGGACAGATGCCATAACTTTTCAGACACTTGTATTATTATTCTATTACTTAATCATTTTAAAATGTCAATCTCTAATTCCACTCAAATCTTTTCTACACATGCCATCTGTGCTGACAGCTTTTATGCTGCGAGAGTACTGGGGTGTGGGTGGGCGTCTAGATACCTCTTTACTTTCCTACTTCTAGATGTCAGCTCATTCTGTAAGGTGGAGAGAGTGGACAGATTTCTCCTGCTAGGACTCAGTGAGATCATAGCCTTCTTTTTGTTGGTCATTGCTGCTTCTAAAGCCGATACTCACTGTAGATGTCCCCTCTGTACCTGGCCTCTCAGTACCCGAGTTTCTCCTGTTTGGTGTCTGTGTACTTTCCCCTATTGCTATTTTTCAATCACTCAGTTGTGCCATACTCTTTCTGACCCTATGGATTGCAGCATGTCAGGCTTCCCTGTCCTTCACCGTCTCCCAGAGTTTGCTCAGATTAATGTCCTTCGAATTGGTGATGCCATCCAATCATCTCGTTCTCTGTCATCCCCTTCTCCTGCCTTCAATGTTTCTCAGCATCAGGGTCTTTTGCAGTGAGTCAGCTCTTGTATCAGGTGGCCAAAGTATTGGAGCTTCTGCTTTAGCACTAGTCCTTCCAATGAATATTCAGGGTTGACCACCTTTAGGATTGACTGGTTTGATCTCCTTGCTGCCCAAGAGACTCTCAAGAGTCTTCTCCAACAGCACAGTTTGAAAGTATCCATTCTTTGGCACTCAGCCGTCATTGTGGTCCAACTCTGACATCCACACATGACTACTGGAAAAACAATAGTTTGACTATATGGACCTTTGTTGGCAAAGTAATGTTTCTGCTTTTTAATATGCTGTCTAGGTTCGTCATAGCTTTTCTTCCAAGGTGCAGTGTCTTTAAGTTTCATGGCTGCAGTCATCGTTTGCAGTGATTTTGGAGCCTAAGTAAAGAAAATCTGTCACTGTTTCCACTTTTTCCGGGACTGTATGCCATGATCTTAGTTTTTTGAATGTTGAGTTTTAAGCCAGCTTTTTCACTCTCCTCTTACACTTTCATCAATTGACTCTTTAGTTCCTCTTCACTTTCTGCCATTAGGGTGGTCTCATCTGCGTATTTGAGGTAATTGATATTTCTCCCAGCCATCTTGATTCCAACTTGTACTTCATCCAGCCTGACATTTTGCATGATGTACTCTTCATATATGTTAAATAAGCAAGGTGACAATATATAACCTTGATGTACTCCTTTCCCAAACTGGAACCAGTCTGTTGTTCCATGTAAGGTTCTGATTCTTGCTTCTTGGCCTACATACTGATTTCTCAGGAGGCCTGTAAGGTGGTCTGTTATTCCCAACTCTTTAAGAATATTCCATAGTTTGTTGTGATCCACACAGTCGAAAGTTATAGCAAAGTCAATGAAGCAGAATCAGATTTTTTTTTTTAATTCTCTTGCTTTTTCTATGATCCAATGGATGTTGGAAATTTGATGTCTGGTTCCTCTGCTTTTTCTAAATCCAGCTTGAACATCTGGAAGTTGTTGGTTCACATACTGTTGAAGCCTACTTTGGAGGATTTTGAGCATGACCTTGCTAGCATGTGAAATGTATGCAGGAGTTTGAACATTCTTTGGTATTGCCCTTCTTTGGGATTGGGATGAACACAGACCTTTTCTAGTCCTGTGACCACTGCTGAGTTTTCCAAATTTGCTGGCATATTGAGTACAGCACTTTAACTCTATCATCTATTAGGATTTGAAGTAGCTCAACTGGAATTCCGTCACCTCCACTGGCTTTGTTTGTAGTGATGCTTTCTGAGGCCCAGTTTGTCCCATTTGATGGATCAATGGAAATGGAGATCAAGATTCACCTTCTCTTCTGCCATCTCTTTATTAAAAAACAAAACAAACAAACAAAAAAACTACTTCTCTCCTGTGGGCCTCAGTTCTTGGTAAGGATGCAAAGAAAAATCTTATGTCTTAACCTGTTTCAAGAGAGTTTAATGAAAATAAAGAAAGAGAACAGAGAACTCCTCAAGATAGAGGTGGGCCTGACCAAGGAAGCTAATGGCCCTGGATGGCTGGGGTGTAGAGTTTTTAAGGCAAGGTTGTTTGGATAATCATGGAGGTCATTGATAGTCTTCTTTGACAGCTGCAAGTTATGTAACAAGAGGCTCTACTGTGGGTGACCTTCCCATAATTCAGTCAGTTACAATTAGATGCATATATTCTTAGGACATTTATGAACTTTAAATGAATCCAGTGCCCGTCAAAGATTATCTAAATATGTGATAGCAAAAGGTGTGCTCATATGCCAGAGCAGGGACAATCCCTCAAGTCAGTCAGTGCAGGATATTTCTGGTCCCTGACCATTTTGGAGTACTGATAAGAGCATGATGGGAGCATGTTTGGGATGGGGTTGGTAAGTAGTTTGGCAGTATTAGGTGGCTATTAGACATTCAGCTAGTGGGACCATCTCTCATTACTCATGACTAAATTCCTGCCTAAAATTAGCAGCTCAGCTTAAGCCAAGGAACCCTATTCATATGCATCCCACCCAAGGAAAGATCATATTCGAGCTTCATCAAAGAATAAGAGGATAAGTTACTAGTACTTCTTATCTCAGCATTGCCATGTCTCTAGTCTAGTCATTGTTTTCATGCCTGGGCAATATTAAACTATGGATCCAAAGGCTCACCAACTTTATAGAAGACAGAATAGGTCTCATTTGATAAACTTGAGGGAATATTTTAGGCAACCTTAAATTTATGAGAGATTCGTTTGACTGCCTCCCTTCGTTTTACCCCCAAAGACCCTCTCATTGCTCATTATTGCTATAAGAACTAGAGACATTGAAACTGGTGAATCATAACAAACCATTCCTTGAGTTCACTGTCTCCAAGAGGTGGTGTTTGTGAATTAGAAGTACAGATGCCTAGTAGTGATAATGTTCTACATGGGCTTCCTTTGAAATTTGTGATTTTGGGAAAATTCCCATTTAATATTCAGTTACAGTGGCATTTTATTGCATAATATGCTTTACAGTCTATAGCTTACATAAAATGGGTATTCTTTTCTACTTTTTCTCATTTTCTGTTTCTATCTTGTAGTTAGTTATTCATACTCTCATGTTTTGTAAGATTAAGTTATGTAAAATATTTCCGCATTTATCCCAATTGTAGCATTTAAATTTACATATTAAATATTTAAGTGTTTAAATTTAAAGTATAATTTTGGTTTACTTTTACATATATTTTTTTCAAATCTGAATTTCTTTCCCACAAGGGATTTCTCATGATCAGGGCGCTACTTATACTTTAAGGACTTTGTTCTTACATTATTTACTTTCATTTTCATAATCTGCCTTCTAAAAGTCTATTTTGCATGTTCTTATTTTACTACTATATATTAACTTGATAAGATTATTTTCTAGTTGAAAACCCTGTTTTTTTATTCTTTAATCCAACTATTCACAAATCTGAAAAATAGGTTGATTATATTTTAAATTTTCACTTTGGTTTATTAGACTCTGTTTGATTTAAGGATTACAGAATCTGGCCAGGCTTTCTTTTACCCCAGAATCAAAAGTCATTCTCTGAGGAAGATCAAACCTATTCACTGCCTTGAAACATCAACTGTCTATACTATTCACCAAATTTCAGATATAAGCAAATAAGACTAAAAGCTATTGTCAGGGAAAATATATTTTTAAATTTTATATTATATAAACATTGATAGTAAATTCTTAAGTTTTAAGAAAATACTATTTTATAGTGTTTCTTTTAAAATGGTTTTCTGCTTATATTCATTCAGATAAAAATCCTTAAATAGATAAATGTCCCATTTTCTCTCTACGGAGCCACAAAATTCAATTATGCATAAAGACAAATATCAGACTGAGTAAAGAATTATCTGTAAGATTAGCAGAATGACTCTATTGCAAAATTTACACTTCATACTCTGGAATTGATTTCTTGTGCATTTTAATGGAGGCACTATTTTATATTCAAGTATGTTCCATAGGAAAGTAAAATGTCAAAGCTTATCCCTCTCAGAGTGCACAGTCTTTCCTCTCTCTCTCTCTGTTTACTTAGAGGAGTTCTCTTATGAGAATATCCGGTGGTCAGTTCATTTCTCATTCTTTTAGAACAAATATTTGCATATCAAAGCCATGTAACAAATAAACATCCTCTATAATGGTCCCATCTGCTGCTTTCATCCCACTGAGACATTGTATAGGAAAAAAGACAGGAGATTGAACAAGACACATTAATGTTTCAACTGTACATCAGTATTTTTTTTTCAAGTGGCCCAATACACACATATTTTCCATGTATTTAATATATACTTCTTTGAAAGAGTTAGAGCCAAAATAAAGTATTGCTCCTAACTGGGGAAAGAGTGATAGGTGTGATTTCTTGTTGTTTTTGTTAAGTCAGTAAGTTGTGTTCTACCCTTTGCAACCCCATGTTCTGCAGCATGCCAGGCTTCCATGTGGCTTTTTGTCTCCAGGAGTTTGCCCAAGTAGATGCCCATTTAATCAGTGATTCAATCCAACCGTCTCATTGTGTGTGTGAGTTAATTCAGTTCAGTTCAGTTCAGTCGTTCAGTTGTGTCCAACTCTTGGTGACTTGGGCTGCAGCATGCCAGGACTCCCTGTCCATCACCAACTTCCTCAGCTTGCTCAAACACATGTCCATCAAGTCAGTGATGCCATACAACCATCTCATACTCTGTCGTTTCCCTTCTCCTCCTACCTTCAATCTTTCCCAGCATCAGGGTCTTTGCCAATGAGTCAGTACTTCACATAAGGTCGTGAAAGTATTGGACCTTCAGCTTCAACATCAGCTCTTCCATAAATATTCAAGACTGATTTCCTTTAGGATTGAATAGTTTGATCTCCTTGCAGTCCAAGGGACTCTCAACAGTCTTCTCCAACACCACAGTTCAAAAGCATCAATTCTTCTGTGCTCATCTTTCTTTATAGTCCAACTTTCACATCCTTACTTGACTACTAGAAAATCCATAACTTTGACTATATGGACATTTATTGGCAAAGTAATGTCTCTGCTTTTTAATATGCTGTCTAGAATGCCCACAGCTTTTCTTTGAAGGAGCAAACGTCTTTTAATTTCATGGTTGCAATCACCATCTGCAGTGATTTAGGAGTGCAAGAAAATAAACTCTATCACTGTTTCCATTCTATTTGCCATCTATTTGCCATGAAGTGATGAGACCAATGCCCTGATTTTAGTTTTCTGAATGTTGAGTTTTAAGCCAACTTTTTCACTCTCCTCTTTCACTTTCATCGAGAGGCTCTTTAATTCTTCTTTGCTTTCTTCCATAAGAGTGATTTCATCTGTGTATTTTAGGTTATTGTTATTTCTTCTTGCAATCTTGATTCGAGCCTGTGTTTTATCCAGCCCAGCATTTCACATGATGTACTCTGAATATGAGTTAAATAAGCAGGGTGACAATATACAGCCTTGATATACTCCTTTCTAGATTTGGAACCAGTCTATAGTTCCATGTCCAGTTCTAACTGTTGCTTCTTGACCTGCATACAGGTATCTCAAGAGGCAAGTCAGGTGGTCTGGTATTCCCATATTTTTCAGAATTTTCCACAGTTTATTGTGATCCAGAAAGTCAAAGGCTTTGGCATAGTCAATAAGCAGAAGTAGATGTTTTTCTGGAACTTTCTTGCTTTTTCAATGATCCAACGTCTATGGGCAATACGATCTCTCATTCCTCTGTCTTTTTTAAATCCTGCTTAAACATCTGGAAGTTCGTGATTCATGTACTGTTGAAGCCTGGCTTGGAGAATTTTGAGCATTATTTTGCTAGCATGTGAGGTGAGTCAATAAAGGACAGAAATGGTATGGACATGACAGAAGCAGAAGCTATTAAGAAGAGGTGGCAAGTACACAGAAGAACCGTTCAAAAAAGATCTTCACGACCCAGTTAATTACAATAGTGTGATCACTCACGTAGAGCCAGACATCCTGGAATGTGAAGTCAAGTGGGCCTTAGGAAGTATCATTACAAACTAAGCTAGTGGAGGTGATGGAATTCCAGTTGACCTATTTCAAATCCTGAAATATGATGCTGTGAAAGTGCTGCACTCAATATGTCAGCAAATTTGGAAAACTCAGCAGTGGCCACAGGATTGGAAAAAGTCAGTTTTCATTCCAGTCCCAAAGAAAGGCAATGCCAAAGAATGCTCAAACTACCGCACAATTGCTCTCATCTCACATGCTAGTAAAGTAATGCTCAAAATTCTCCAAGCCAGGCTTCAGCAATATGTGAACTTCCAGAAATTCAAGCCAGTTTTAGAAAAGGTAGAGGAACCAGAGATCAAATTGCCAACATTCGCTGGATCATGGAAAAAGCAAGAGAGTTCCAGAAAAACATCTATTTCTGCTTTATTGACTATGCCAAAGCCTTTGACTGTGTGGATCACAATAAACTGTGGAAAATTCTGAAAGAGATGGGAACACCAGACCACCTGACCTGCCTCTTGAGAAACCTGTATGCAGATCAGGAAGCAACAGTTAGAACTGGACATGGAACAACAGACTGGTTCCAAATAGGAAAAGGAGTATGTCAAGGCTGTATATTGTCACCCTGCTGATTTAACTTATATGCAGAGTACATCATGAGAAACGCTGCGCTGGATGAAGTACAAGCTGGAAGCAAGATTACCGGGAGAAATATCAATAACTTCAGCTATGCAGATGACATCACCCTATGGCAGAAAGTGAAGAAGAACTAAAGAGCCTCTTGAAGAAAGTGAAAGTGGAAAGTGAAAAAGTTGGCTTAAAGCTCAACATTCAAAAAACTAATATCATGGCATCCAGTCCGATCACTTCATGGCAGATAGATGGGGAAACAGTGGAAACAGTGTCAGACTTTATTTTTTGGGGCTCCAAAATCCCTGCAGATGGTGATTGCAGCCATGAAATTAAAAGACGCTTACTCCTTGGAAAGAATTATGACCAACCTATACAACATATTCAAAAGCAGAGACATTACTTTGCCAACAAAGGTCGTCTGGTCAAGGATATGGTTTTTCCAACAGTCATGTATGGATGTGAGATTTGGACTATAAAGAGGGCTGAGCACAGAAGAATTGATGCTTCTGAACTGTGGTGTTCGAGAAGACTCTTGACAGCCCTTGGACAACAAGGAGATCCAACCAGTCCATCCTAAAGGAAATCAGTCTTGGGTGTTCATTGGAAGGTCTGATGTTGAAGCTGAAACTCCAATACTTTGGCCACCTGATGTGAAGACCTGACTCATTTGAAAAGACCTGACTCATTTGAAAAGACCCTAATACTGGGAAAGATTGAAGGCAGGAGGAGAAGGGATCGACAGTAGATGAGATGTTTGCATTGCATCACTGACTCAATGGACATGAGTTTGGTAAGGCTCTGGGAGTTGATATTGGACAGGAAGGCCTGGCATGCTTCAGCTCAAGGGGTCACAATGATTCGGACATGACTGAGCAACTTAACTGAACTGAACTGAGAAGACTGCAATTGTGTGGTTTGAACATTTTTTGGCATTGCCTTTCTTTGGGATTAAAATGAAAAGTGACCTTTTCCAGTCTATGGCCACTGCTGCATTTTCCAATTTTGCTGGCATATTGAGTGCAGCATGCGTACAGCATCATCTTTTAGGATTTGAAATAACTCAACTGGAATTCCATCACTTCCACTATCTTTGTTCATAGTGATGCTTCCTAAGGCCCATTTAACTTTGCATTCCAGGATATCTGGCCCTAGGTGAGTGATCACACCATTGTGGTTATCTGGGTCATGAAGATCTTTTTTTGTATAGTTCTGTTTATCTTGCCTCCTCTTCTTAGTATCTTCTGTTTCTGTTAGGTCCATACCGTTTCTTTCCTTTATGGTACCCATCTTTGCATGAAATGTTCCCTTGGTAACTTTAATTTTCTTGAAGTGATCTCTTGTCTTTCACATTCTATTGCTTTCCTCTATTTCTTTACATTGATTGCTGAAGAAGGCTTTCTGCTCTTTCCTTGCTATTCTTTGGAACTCTGCATTCAAATTGTTGAATGTAATATTTAGTAATAAAAAGAGCTTAATAAAAAATGTTTTTATTTTTTTTCTTTAATTGGTGTTGTGGTCACCATGAATATCAAAGTAGGAAATTATAGTTGTGATTACCTGAACTTTCAAAATTATCTGTGCTATAGTAGTTGGCTGTATTCTATCTTCAGTTAAAAAAAATAAAATATGAATTTTTTTCCCAGAAATGACTACTGTACACTTAATTAAATGTAATTTCTAAAAGAGCTTTAAAATGATAAGTTTTCATTTAACAAAAGTGGAAAATCATTTTAATGTGTTGTTATTAGTAAGGTTGTTTTAATAGGTACTGTGTACCTAGAAACCAGTTTGTTCAGCAGTTTATGTAACCACCTCTTTGATATCTTGCCATAATCCAGAGTAAGAGCCATAGAAAATTTATAATCCTACTTACTTCTATAACCCATTCCAATCTTTGAACGTCTTTTCTTCCCTCTCCTTATCTTTGTACATTCTCCCAACCTCATTCCCACTCCAGACCATGTAGTATATTCTTTCCAGTAAATCTGGCTGCTTCTCAGAGCTTTAGTGTAGTTCCAAATTATTGCCTTATAAGTTACTATGATGAATTTATTTTAGTAAAGATTTTTAAGCAAGCTAGCTGTCTTATAGTCAAGGAATGAATTAAGAAAGTTTTCAGTAAGTGAAAGATTATGGTTAAACTAAAATTTAAGAAATAGAAATAATAGAAAATTGTAAACTATAGATACAACTTGATAAGTGATATATATTATTTGTTGTTATGAGAATATTATGGGAGTTTTCTCATCTTTTTAAATTTTAGAATTGTGGTGTGTGTATATACTTTTATAAGAAAAACATATGTGCATTCATTAACATCAAAAAGCATGATGTGGTCAGTTCAGATACAAAAAGCTAGAGAATACTGATGAACTGCACTTAGTTCAGTTCAGTCACTCGGTCGTGTCCGACTCTTTGCTACCTCATGAACCACAGCACGCCAGGCCTCCCTGTCCATCACAAACTCCTGGAGTCCACCCAAACCCATGTCCATTGAGTCAGTGATGCCATCCAGCCATCTCATCCTCTGTCGTCCCCTTCCCCTCCTGCCCTCAATCTTTCCCAGCATCAGGTTCTTTTCAAATAAGTCAGCTCTTCGCATCAAGTGGCCAAATTACTGGAGTTTCAGATTCAACATCAGTCCTTCCAATGAACACCCAGGACTGATCTCCTTTAGGATGGACTGGTTGGATCTCCTTGCAGTCCAAGGGACTCTCAAGAGTCTTCTCCAACACCACAGTTCAAAAGCATCAATTCTTCTGTGCTCAGCCCTCTTTATAGTCCAACTCTCACAGCCATACATGACCACTGGAAAAACCATAGCCTTGATGAGACGGACCTTTGTTGACAAAGTAATGTCTATGCTTTTTAATATACTGTCTAGGTTGGTCATAACTTTCCTTGCAAGAAGTAAGTGTCTTTTAATTTCATAGCTGCAGTCACCATCTGCAGTGATTTTGGAGCCCAGAAAAATAAAGTCAGCCACTGTTTCCACTCCTTCCCCATATATTTGCCATGAAATGCACTTACTAGGTTACCCCTATTATAAAAGTATGCAAAGTAGAAGGAGGGACTGAGAAACTTTGGAGAAAAGGGGTTTTAGGAATGTGGCAGTACTTCAGGTCAGAAATGTGGAAAATCCTAAGCCAGGATTTTCCTGTGAGGAGGCTGTTGCTGATATAGTAGTTTTAGAAGCGGTGATATGAATTGGCTTAGGAGATAAGAGTTTATTGTTTTTACTCTGTGCACTTTTTTATTGAAGTTGCATATTTGATCACAGTGATTGTAGTTAAGTGTTCTATGTATACATGGATGTTAAACAGATCATTCTGTATTGAAGAAAATGTAAATAATTATGTAGATAAAATTTAAACTAAGAAAGATTGAACTGCTTAATCTTTATGGTGTAGGTGAAGGATAATCAATCTATGACTACAATTAAGAAATGAAGTAACATTCTGAATTTATCACTACATATATGATAGATATTTAAGAGAATTCCAGAAGCAATACTTAAGACAAATTGTTTAAAGATCACTAGTTTTCTATATATAGGTCTTTAGTTTCTTTAGGTAGATATATTCCTAATAATTTTATTCTTTTCGTTGCAATGGTGAATGGAATTGTTTCCTTAATTTCTCTTTCTATTTTCTCATTATTCGTGTATAGGAATGCATGGGATTTCTGTGTGTTGATTTTATATCCTGCAACTTTGCTATATTTGTTGATTAGCTCTAGTAATTTTCTGGTGGAGTCTTTAGGGTTTTCTATGTAGAGGATCATGTCATCTGCAAACAGAGTTTTACTTCTTTTCCAATTTGGATTCCTTTTGTTTCTTTTTCTGCTCTGATTGCTGTGGCCAAAACTTCCAAAATTATGTTGAATAGTAGTGGTGAAAGTGGGCACCCTTGTCTTGTTCCTGACTTTAGGGAAAATGCTTTCAGTTTTTCACCATTGAGGATAATGTTTGCTGTGGTTTATCATATATAGCTTTTATTATGTTGAGGTATGTTCCTTCTATTCCTGCTTTCTGGAGAGTTTTTGTCACAAATGGATGTTGAATTTTGTCAAAGTCTTTCTCTGCATCTATTGAGACTGGTGAAAGAAATCAAAGAGGACACTAATAAATGGAGAAATATACCATGTTCATGGATCAGAAGAATCAATATAGTGAAAATGAGTATATTACCCAAAGCAATCTATAGATTTAGTGCAATCTCTATCAAGCTACCAACGGTATTTTTCACAGAGCTAGAACAAATAATTTCACAATTTGTAAGGAAATACAAAAAACCTCGAATAGCCAAAGCAACCTTGAGAAAGAAGAATGGAACTGGAGGAATCAACCTGCCTGACTTCAGACTCTACTACAAAGCCACAGTCATCAAGACAGTATGGTATTGGCACAAAGACAGAAATATAGATCAATGGAACAAAATAGAAAGCCCAGAGATAAATCCACGCACCTATGGATACCTTATCTTTGACAAAGGAGGCAAGAATATACAATGGATTAAAGACAATCTCTTTAACAAGTGGTGCTGGGAAAACTGGTCAACCACTTGTAAAAGAATGAAACTAGAACACTTTCTAACACCGTACACAAAAATAAACTCAAAATGGATTAAAGATCTAAACGTAAGACCAGAAACTATAAAACTCCTAGAGGAGAACATAGGCAAAATGCTCTCCGACACAAATCACAGCAGGATCCTCTATGACCCACCTCCAAGAATATTGGAAATAAAAGCAAAAATAAACAAATGGGACCTAATTAAACTTAAAAGCTTCTTCACAACAAAGGAAACTATAAGCAAGGTGAAAAGACTGCCTTCAGAATGGGAGAAAATAATAGCAAATGAAGCAATTGACAAACAACTAATTTCAAAAATATACAAGCAACTCCTGCAGCTCAATTCCAGAAAAATAAATGACCCAATCAAAAAATGGGCCAAAGAACTAAATAGACATTTCTCCAAAGAAGACATACAAATGGCTAACAAACACATGAAAAGATGCTCAACATCACTCATTATCAGAGAAATGCAAATAAAAACCACTATGAGGTACCATTCACACCATTCAGAATGGCTGCAATCCAAAAGTCTACAAGCAATAAATGCTGGAGAGGGTGTGGAGAAAAGGGAACCCTCTTACACTGTTGTTGGGAATGCAAACTAGTACAGCCACTATGGAGAACAGTGTGGAGATTCCTTAAAAAACTGGAAATAGAACTGCCTTATAACCCAGTGATCCCACTGCTGGGCATATACACCCAGGAAACCAGAATTGAAAGAGACACGTGTACCCCAGTGTTCGTCGCAACACTGTTTATAATAGCCAAGACATGGAAGCAACCCAAATGTCCATCAGCAGATGAATGGATAAGAAAGCTGTGGTACATGTACATAATGGAGTATTACTCAGCCATTAAACAGAATACATTTGAATCAGTTCTAATGAGGTGGATGAAACTGGAGCCTATTATACAGAGTGAAGTAAACCAGAAAGAAAAACACCAATACAGTATACTAATGCATATATATGGAATTTAGAAAGATGATAATGATAACCCTGTATGCGAGACAGCAAAAGAGACACAGATGTATAGAACAGTCTTTTGGACTCTGTGGGAGAGGGAGAGGGTGGGATGATTTGGAAGAATGGCATCAAAACATGTATAATATCATATATGAAATGAATTGCCAGCCCAAGTTTGGTGCATGATACTGGATGCTTAGGGCTGGTGCACTGGGACGACCCAGAGGTATGGTACAGGGAGGGTGGAGGGAGGTGTATTCGGGATGGGGAACATGTGTATATCTGTGGTGGATTCATGTTGATGTATGGCAAAACCAATACAATATTGTAAAATAATTAACCTCCAATTAAAATAAATTTATATTAAAAAAAATAAAGATCATTAGTAAGATAACAAAGACATCTGGGTTTTAATCATAAAAAGCAGCAGTCATATGATGATGTTTGATTGGATAAAGTATCATAATGCTGACCATGTTTTACATAAAATTGAACATATTCTTAACTCAATAACTAAAATAAAAGATGGCATGGAATGTTAGTTCAGATACCACCCCCACCCCCACCAAGCAAACAAACAAACAAAGCTTAATTCCTGAAATGTAAGACAAATGAAAATCCCAAGTTCGTAACAATGGAAATGGCAGTGAGGTTCAATAAGGAGGCATTAGAAAAGAGCCCTATATCAGAGTTGCATAATTCCGAGAATGCACGAAATATTCTGTTATGCCCAGTGACCTCCCAAAATTAATTATAAGACTTGTTTCTTAAAGTAATATAAATCTTGATGATGATATATATATTTATATAGCCTAGCTGAAAAGGATGTACACTGGCTGATCTCTAAACCCCACCCCAGACACACCCCAGTGCTATCTAGGAGAGCTCACAGATATGCAACAAGATAACCACAGAGACTTGATGCATAGCTGTGTCCTCAAGTGACCTTAGGCAGCCATGGGCCAATTGTAGTTTTTTAGTTACTCGGTTGTGTCTGACTCTTTGCAAACCCATAGACTTTAGCCCACAAGGCTCCTCCTGGGATATCCCAGGCAAGTGGAGTGGGTTAGGTCTTTCCTTCTCCTGGCCATCTTCTTGACCCAGGGGTAGAGCTGCCTCTCCTGCATTGGCAGCCAGATTCTTCCCAACTGAGCCACCAAGGAAGCCCCCAGGAGACCATTGAAAGTGAAAGTGAAATCACTCAGTCATGTCCAACTCTTTGCGACCCCATGAACGGTAGCCTACCAGGCTCCGTGGTCCGTGGGATTTTTCAGGCAATAATACTGGAGTGGGCTGCCATTTCTTTCTCCAGGGGATCATCCCAACTCAGGGATCGAACCTGGGTCTCCTGCATGGCAGACAGACACTTTACCATCTGAGACACTAGGGAAGATATTCTATACATGCATACATCTGATTATAACAGACTGAATTACAGGAAAGACATGTACAATACAGCCTGTTTTTGTAACTTGCATCTGTCAATCAAAACTGGCAGTCCACACCCACCTAGATGAATATGTAAAAGCCCTGTCTTTAAAACCCCTGTACTTCTTCATTCCTGTAGCCAGTGCCTCTCTTGGCTTGACCCGCCTCTTCCTTAAGGTGCTCTTTCTGTTCTTTCATCAATAAACTTGTTTTTGCCATAGATGAGACTTCAGATTCTTCTTTGTGTCCTTATAAAGAACCAAGGCCCACAAAGAAGGGTCCCTTCCCACATCTGGTAACAATTCTGTCCCTCTGTATCACACACTAAAATTGTATTCTAAGACTACATTCTTATCCCTCTACATTGCTACTTTAAAAAAAAAAGAAAAAAGCAACACTTTCTTGTAAAGTTTCAATTTGATTATTATTTTCTCAGTTGGCATAATCAAATTGTTCCTATTGTTAAGAATTTAACTATAATTCAGAAATGAATTATATTTGTTTAATATTTGTGTGAAAAAGATCTCTGATCCTAGTGATGAGTTTTTTACTTCCTGAAGAATTGATGCTTTTGAACTGTGGTGTTGGAGAAGACTCTTGAGAGTCCCTTGGACTGCAAGGAGATCCAACCAGTCCATTCTAAAGGAGATCAGCCCTGGGTGTTCTTTGGAAGGAATGATGCTAAAGCTGAAACTCCAGTACTTTGGCCACCTCATGCGAAGAGTTGACTCATTGGAAAAGACTCTGATGCTGGGAGGGATTGGGGGCAGGAGGAGAAGGGGATGACAGAGGATGAGATGGCTGGATGGCATCACTGACTCGATGGACGTGAGTTTTAATGAACTCCGGGAGTTGGTGACAGACAGGGAGGCCTGGCGTGCTGCAATTCATGGGGTCGCAAAGAGTCGGACACAACTGAGCAACGGAACTGAACTGACCTCTAATGAGATGTTAATGGGAACAGATATAGCAAACTAAATTCTACTTTTCTTCGTTAGGGAGAGTTTCAGTCTTTGAAATTATCAGTGCCATGAATATCCATTATCACAACCTCAATATTTTTGTCTTTTATAGACAATATATAAAACTATTTGTTGTCCATGAAAACACTATTTATTATAATGTGAATGGTTCATCCAATCCTCTAAATAGAAGGTTCAGTTTCTATTAAAATTTCTTTTAATTTCTGCATCAGCAAATGTGTTTTTTCAAAAGCATTATTCCTTCCTGGGGGTTACCTCCAGCAATAAATTGTAGTTTTAAAACATCTAGAATTCAGTTGTGTCTGAGCAAATGGCTTTGCCTTTACCTGATTGCTTAAAATCTTCCAGGTTTAGCTTTAATAGTAGTAGACTACCTATATCAGTTGTTTTCAAACTAACATGGGAAAAGTTGTTCCGTCGTGTCTGCCTCTTTGCAACCCCATTTACTGTGGCCTGCCAGGCTCCAGTGTCCTTGGATTCTCTAGGCAAGAAAACTGGACTGGGCAGCCGTTACCTTCTCCAGGGGATCTTCCTGACCCAAGGATCGAACCAGGCCTCCCACATGCAAGCAGATTCTTTATAATTTGAGCTGCCAAGGGAGCCCTCAAAGTAATATAAGCAGGCTACTAAAATTAATGTGTGTGAATGTGCCTCTCCTCTATCCCGAGTACTGATTTGGGGTTCTAAATCAAATTGTTTATGGAACTATGTAAAACAGAGGCAGAATCCTTTTGCTTAGGTTCTTCAAAATGCAGTTTGAAAACTTCCTTGACCACTGTGTGAGTGTTAAAAATTCTTTTCAAAGAGATAAAATTGTAGCCACAGTACCCCATGCTATTATATTTTCACAATGTCATACCAAACTCCTTGGGACAATTTAATAATAAATGTAAATCCCATGTATTACTGTTAACACTGTGTTCCTTGTTTTGCTCTCAACTAAGATTTAGAGTTTCTACAAAATCCTTTCAGACATAAGTGAAATTCTTTGAGAAATAAGCAAAAACAATCTTTATATATAGTATATTGCTGCTGCTGCTGCTAAGTCAGTTTAGTCGTGTCTGACTCTGTGTAACCACATAGATGGCAGCCCACCAGGCTCCCCGTCCCTGGGATTCTCCAGGCAAGAACACTGGAGTGGGTTGCCATTTCCTTCTCCAATGCATGAAAGTGGAAAGTGAAAAGTGAAAGGGAAGTTGCTCAGTTGTATCTGACTTTTAGCGACCCCATGGACTACAGAACACCAGGCTCCTCTGTCCATGGGATTTTCCACGCAAGAGTACTGGAGTGGGGTGCCATTGCCTTCTCCACATAGGATATTGCTGTAGGTCAAAAGCACTCCAATTTTCCCTCAAAAATGAGCACAAATATCACCAGTTTTCACCATTATTTTGGCTTATCCTTCCCAGGTTGCTTTTCCCCTGCCTTTCTTTTCTCTTCTCTTTTCTTATGATTAGAGAGAGCACCTTACCTTTTCAGCAATTCAAGTCCCTCAGCAGGATACTTTGCAGATAAAATTTCTCTTTTGTATAGAATGCACGGTTGAGAAGTAAGCTCTAGTGATATATATAACTTTTATAGCCACTAAGACTTTTTATATGTTGCCCTTTTATCATTCTTTTCTTTATTAATATCTCCCCAAGCATATTTTGAACCAGTGATATGCCTCTTCTAGTATCATGTTACTTTTTCCTTGATTCTTTGGTATTTAATATTTGATTCATGTATCTGGAAATCTGTGATAACAGCCCCTCAAGATTCCATTTTAAAAAGGAGTGGTTGTCTTTAAAGGAATGGATTGTGCCCTAATGATAAACATCTTTTTAATGTATAGTTGTATTGTTGAGAATTTAGCCTTCAAAATTACAGGTTTTTTGAGGCATATTCCATATTCTAAAATAGTTTTCTTTATATTCTCAACTTTTAACTGTAAAGATGGATATTTCTTCATTTTTATTTGTCAGGGGTTTCTCCCTTTAGTATTACATACCTTTTTCTCTTGCTATGTATCTTTATTTTCCATTTATTAAAATAATATATGTGATAGTACTTTGATTTCATCCTTATTGTATTCTCATAATTACAATGACTTGAAAAATACAGTGTGGATTATGTCACTTTTACCACTTTTTGAGATATTTTTGTTTTATTTTTCTCCCATAAGACTTTTGTCCTACAAATGGAGTCATTTTGTTATAAACAGAATGAGGTACATTCATTGATTTTGCCAGGGACATTGATTAGTAATACGTAGTGTCAGACTGACTTGCATTCAAGTGCAGATATGCTATTTCCCAGTTTATGACCTTGAGCAAGACAAAAATTTGATTATTTAGTTTTTCATCTATTTGATAAGAATAGCAATAGTATATAACCTATTAGGTTATAGACAGTATTAAATATGAAAATACTTTAAAAGATTTCAACATAATTGCACTTATGTAGTAAACAACAAATGGATGCTACCTAGTTTTATTTTCATTATTAATATAATTCCCTTCATGATGAGCAGAACAAAATAATTAAAAATTGAGTCATGAGTGTTTTTATGTTTTAATATTTTTGTGATTTCCTTACCTAACTTACAAAGATGTCATTGGCACTAAGTAATGTTTCTGTTCCCCAGCTTGGAGATTCTTCTGTTCTTTAGGATTCTCTTTGCATGTACAAAGCAGAACTCAGTGGATAAAAGACTTGGTTTTGGTGTGAAAGCCCTGGATTCCATTTAGGGAAGTACCTTGTGCTTGTGTTTTCTCTTGAACTAATGATTTAAGATATGTGCTTCATATGCTATGAAGATATCACTTCATGGCAAATAGATGGGGAAACAGTGGAAACAGTGACAGACTTTCTTTTCTTGGGCTCCAAAATCACTGTGTGTGGTGACTGCAGCCATGAAATTAAAAGACACCTACTCCTTGGAAGAAAAGCTATGACAAACCTAGATAGCGTATTAAAAACCAGAGACATTACTTTGCCGACAAAGATCTGTATAGTCAAAGCTATGTTTTTTTTTTCCAGTACCCATGTATAGGTGTTAGAGTTGGACCATAAATAAGGCTGAGCACCAAAAAATTGATGCTTTTTAACTGAGGTGTTGGAGAAGACTCTTGAGAGTCCCTTGGACTGCAAGGAGATCAAACCAATCCATCCTAAAGGAAATCAACCCAATCAATTCATTGGAAGGACTGATGTTGAAACTGAAGCTCCAATAGTTTGGCCACCTGATACAAAGAACTGACTCATTAGAAAAGACCCTGATGCTGGGAAAGATTGAAGACAGGAGGAGAAGGGGACAACAGAGGATGAGATGGTTGAATGGCATCACTGACTTGATGGACATGAGTTTGAGCAAGCTCTGGGAGATGACAAAGGACAAAGAAGCCTGGGGTGCTGTAATCCATGGGATCAAAAGAGTCAGACACAGCTAAGCAACTGAACAACAAATCATATTAAGTTTTAAATATAGTTGCATCATTATCAGACAGGGCTAGTAATCATATTACATGATTGTTTAAATAAAGAAAGTATATGTAATGGCACTCAAGATGTCCACCCTGCCCATATCCTATTTACTGAGCAAGAGCATCCATCCCTCAGCTGCTGAGTGTTACCTGCTAGTGGCTGATAGCTGCTCTCTTCTCCAAGAATTGCCTTTAGCTTGCGGCTGCCTGGCCAAGGAAGCTCTGTCCCCTACTAAACTCTGGAGATACCTATAGTCATAAATGGATTGGCATGGGGTTTCAAAAGCCTAGAGATCTTCCTTTAAATTAAGAAAAACTCCGGTATAATTCATGTTCTACAGTTCCTTGTGGGATTCAGCTAAAGCTAAATTATAACAAAGACTACATCCTTCCATTATTCGTTTTCCTGTTTTGTCTTGATTCTTTCAATTCCCTTAGAAATATATTTACAATACATCACATATGTCTGAATCCTTGTTTTAGACTTCGTTTCTTAATTGTAGTGTCATGATAAGCAGTTTTTTTTTTCTTTTTTCTTTTTGTGATATTAAATTAAACCAACTTGAGATTTTTAAGAATATCATGTAAGGGAGGAAGATTCTTCCTTCTTCAAAGGGGAAGAAGGCAATTCATAGGACAATAAGAAGTGCAGATGTTTAGTAATTAGATATGTGCCCTGCTGTACAAATAAGTCATTCAGATAAAAAAAAAAAGTTACTTCTGTTAGTGGCAGTCTTTCTGGGCCCAATGCACTATCTAAATAATTTTAGATAGTTAAGGAAGAGGCAGTTCTCTGGTAGGTCTTAATTGACTTCAACTCAAAATAATTCACATGCCAAGGTGACACATTTGTGAATGGGATATTTTTCTCCCCTTCAGCCTCCAATGCAGAGATTTCAATAAGCAAAACATTTTATTTTGTTCATAAGCAATTAAAACTACAATAGATTTAAAACAATATACTTACGTAAACTAAACAGTGGATAGCTTAACCAAATATGTTATAGTACCCACTGTATACCTGAACTGTGCTAGTTACTAAGGAAAAAATGATAACACAAACGGTTCCTACCCTCAAGGATCTTATATTTCCATAGGGTAGTTATACACAGACATAACATACATCCACTCTTTCCTATAAATCTCAGTGACTTAAAGATTACTGTGTAAATTAAAAGCATGAAATAGAAAATAACTAGAGGTCTAACCTTGGGAGCAGTTAGGAAAGACTTCCTTGAACATGTGCCAGTTTGCCTGAAACCTGAAGAATGTGAGGGGTCTGTTAACAGAGTTTATTAGTGGAGAAAATGTCATCACATGCAAAGGCCTTTAGACAGGATAGTTTTTACTTTTCCAAGAGAACACTGATATGTCAGGAGTCTATGGAGTAATTTTGTGAATCAAAGAGAAAGTTGAAAGGATAAGAGACAGTGAGATCACACAGGATGTATATGTGATGCTAAGAAGTTTGGATTTTGTTCTGAGTGCATTGGGAAATAACTGTACGGTTGTAAATGGTGGGAGAGTGAGGAGTGATATGTTTTGATGAAAGGATAGTGGATTATAAGAGACAAGAAAGGATGCAGGGAAACCAGTTAGACTGGATGAGGTATCATATTGGATAGGAACCAGGGAGTGGCAGTAGAGAAAAGAGATATTTCTGAGATAGTTTTTATAGATGATTAAATTTAATAGTTGCAAGGTGGAGAATAGGGTTTGCAGGTAGATTTTAATATTAGGTAAGGGGAGAAAATGGGAGAAGTCGAGTATATGATGGCAAAAGGTAGTGGGAAAAATTGATTTTAGGAGAAAAAGAAGTTAATTGTGGGCATGTTAAATATGAGACTGTTCAGTTCAGTTCAGTTCAGTACTCAGTCATGTCTGACTCTTTGCGACCCTATGAAATGCAGCACGCCAGGCCTCCCTGTCCATCACCAACTCCCAGAGTTCACTCAAACTCACGTCCATCGAGTCGGTGATGCCATCCAGCCATCTCATCCTCTGTCATCCCCTTCTCCTTCTGCCCCCAATCCCTCCCAGCATCAGAGTCTTTTCCAATGAGTCAACTCTTCGCATGAGGTAGCCAAAGTACTGGAGTTTCAGCTTTAGCATCATTCCTTCCAAAGAACACCCAGGACTGATCTCCTTTAGAATGGACTGGTTGGATCTCCTTGCAGTCCAGGGGACTCTCAAGAGTCTTCTCCAACACCACAGTTCAAAAGGATCAATTATTCAACGCTCAGCTTTCTTCACAGTCCAACTCTCACATCCATACATGACTACTGGAAAAACCATAGTCTTGTAAGACAATAAAATGGAGATAAGGAATTGTCTGTAACACTCTATATGTGTTGGAGATTTTTATCCAAGAGTCAACAACATAGAGATAGTCTTTAAAATGTAGGAATTTATGTGCTCAGTTGGTGAGAGAGTATAGGGAAGGTGAAGATGGCCTAGTTTACAATTAGAAGGATTTAGGAGGAAGATTGAAAAGGGAGAGTTAGTGAAGAAAGACAGTGGTCACATTGGAGTGTATGAAGAGAAAAATCAAACATGTTTCTGCTGAGTGATGAAAAAGTCAATTAAAATGATATTTGGTCCATTAGAATTTGAAACTTACAGGATTCAGTCAGATGACCGTAAAATAAAATTGAGGGAGTGAGGAGTGATAGAGAAACTACTTGGTTGTAACAGACTGAAGAATGAATGTGAGACGAGGAAGTAAAGGGGATCTTCCCAACCCAGGGATCGTACCAGGGTCTCCCACATTGGAGGAAGATGCTTTACCCTCTGAGCCACCAGGGAAGTCTCTTAAGTAAAAATGACATCAATAGAAAAATTATGGAAAAGAAGAGAAATAATTGATTGGAATGGTCTATAAGATTCATGGAAGCATTTACTTTTAAAGGAGATGCTAGATTATGAGTGTATGTTATTTTTTACTTCAAAAATTTCTTAATTTTGAGCATTTTTCTTTTAGATTTTAGTCTCAAATATCTTGAGGAAATAAGATGGATTTAAAAGGCATGTTTACAGAAACCTTACATGTAGCAGATAGTAAAGAGGTAAGAAAAAATGTGGCAGCCGTTTTGCTACAAGTTTATAGCTTTAAATCCTGGCTGTTTTGTCGCAGCCAGGGAGCATTTTGAAGTAAGCAGTTAGGCAGTAAGTCCTTGTAATATAATTGGATACTGAGCAAATTAGAGCCTCAGAGTAAATCCTGGTAACCTTTACACTACCAAGTTCAGTAAAAGTGCAGAAGACAATGAAGAGACAACATGACTTAGAAAAAAGCAGGAGAACAACTCAAAACTTACCTATGAGCCTGCTGTTTGAGATATACTATAGGCTCCATCCAGAAGAACTGTAGTTGAAATGAGAACCAATATGATAATAATAATAATGGTGATGCTATTTATTGCAAGTATGTACATTTGTCAGTACTGAATTCTCGGATGTGCTCTTAGAATTGAAGAATTTAGGCATACTCACCTCTTGTGGCCTTAAATGTAATTTTCAGATACTATTCATTTAGGTCTCAAATTTCCAACAGCATGGGGAGATACTAGTTAAAATATACTCATCTAATATTTTGCAATGGGAATTCTGATAAGGACTTTGAATCAATATCCTAAATATGGATCATATTTTATAACATAAAATGGCTTTATTTTGTCTGAGATTTTATATCAAAATATGTTGTTAAAGTAAGAAAAAACTAAAGATAATAGCTCTTGATTAAGGTGTGAAAGCCATTTTCAATTTACCATAGCCTTTGCTCTTAAGGATAGAAAAGCTTGTTATGAACTCTTCATGTTATAAGACTTGAATTCCTTTGAGTGTTTTCTGTTTTATTAATTTGACTCTCTTTCTCGGATCAATCTCAATTGATTTTAACATAGCAATAATGATCCAAGGACTCTCGTTCTCCCTAGAGATGATTCCGAAGTAAAATAATGCAAAACTTTGGCTATGTCAAGTCCTTCAAAGATAATTTATTTTATAAACACATCAGAGAAATGATGCAGTTGTTTATGATGGGAGTGGGGAAATTAAACCAACCGTTTCTTCTGAGTCTTACCTGTATTTTATGTATGTCCATGGATTCAAAATTTTACATTTCATTGATAAATATATTATACCTATGATGTTTAGAATATAATGCTGACACTTTTGAAAGGAATATCATATCAGGGGACGTGTTTATGTACAAATTTTAATAGACTTTATTCAGAGAAGTTCTTCATTTTCTTTTCTTCCCTCACTAATTTCTTCTTGTTTCTATTTTCACTTGTTTGCAAAAGCTTGAAATGAATTACCGTACTGTCTTTAGTTTCTTTTGTTTTCTCTGTGCCAAGAATTCTTAGGCAAAATCACCCAAATGTTTGGCCCCACCACTGCTGGGTTACCTTTCTCATTGGTCCTTTACATTCCTCCAATATTCTATTCATATCTCCTTTAGAGCATTTATCCATATGTTTGTATTATAATTGTCACATGATCATAATCTAACTCCTTGAAATCAGATACCCTCCCTGGCTCTTGCCAATCTGTGTCCTTCTGATTTAATACCTGGGGTTGCAAATGGAACAGAATTTTGAGTATATTGGACATTACTCTTGGAAGCACTGGCTGCTCTTTTGCAATGATGTATGTGTAATTATGTGAGGTGAATTATATCATTTGGGAGAATTTTGCCCTGTGGGTGACCCAGATATAAACCACCTAGTAGAGGATGCCCTTTCCTTTACTGCCTCTTCTCACACCTACACATTGTTTTATCTGACTCTCCATGTTTCAGAACTTTCTGCTGAACTGGGGCACCAGTACATGGTATGTTTGCTTCCCCATAGATCCATGTTTATTTCCAGCCATTGCAGAACTCCCCAGCTTTCAAAGCAGGCAAGGTTACTCACCAGGAGAGACTGTAGATTTTTTAATCTCAGACAAGGCTTTGAGTAGAAAAGCATACGCTTGTCTACATCCAGATACAAGCAGTAAGATCAGACGTACTGCCCTGTGTACAATCAGATCAAATTAAAATCCTGACAACCTCCATACTGCTCCTATTCTCTACCGCAGGCAGCATAGGGCTGGTATGATGACTTGGCCTAGCAGTGTAGCTCCCTGCCAGCTTGATCTCAGCAGGTGAGCCCTCAGAGCAGACAGTAGGTAGCAAAAAGGTAGCTGTAATAGCAGAGTGGCAAAGTGAAGCAGCTCCCTGCTGCAGCCACTGACTCACATGAATACCACTTTGATCTTGTGCTTCATCCTTTTTTAATTCTATAACATTTTTTTGTAAGGTAAAGTAGTCTGGACTTTTATTCTTTGTTTTTGAAATGTCTAAATATGTGGAATTGACCCAAGAGTCTTTTGAAAATTGTGAGCTGAAGGCAAAATAATTTAGGCCTCAATCTTATGTTAGGACAAGAGGAAGGTGTAATGTAATAGCGTCAGCAGCAGCTTCACACACAGGCCAGCTCTCAGGAGGGACAGCCAGTCAGCTGTGAATACCCAAAACAGGGCTGCCTGCTCCTCCACTATGTTTAGCCGTATGTCCCAGAAGGATACCCTAATCCTCTGAGCAGAAATAAATAGACACTTGTAAAATGTAAGTGGGTCACTCTATGTACCAGGAACCCTGGAATACCTTTCCAAGAATAGAAGTGTGTTCTGGCTGATACTCTTCAATGAATACTAAGAGAGTACTAATTGAATTTGTACCAAACTGCAGGGGCTCCCCTTTCAAGGCAGGCTCTTCATCTGAGTCATTTAATTTCCATCCTCACACCTCTATTTGTGACTTTGCTCAGTGTCCATTGCTTTTTCCAATGTCCAGTCAAGATAAGAAATATCTAAAATTGAGCAAGTATAAACACAATATATTTATTATAAGGTTCATGTATAAGGTTTCCAAGTCTTTTAAAATCCTGACACAAAGAACATACCTGTTCAGCAGCAGGGTCAATACACCTGTATTTGTTAGAGATGATTGACCTCAAGGGCTGCCCTGGGCCCTGCCTAAAGCCTTGATGGCTGGAGGGATCAGTATCATCCCGGTTAGAAATCCCTGGTCCTTATACAGCACTCTGTTCCTTAGTGTGGCATTCATGCATTTGCACAGACTATTTCTTCACATAATCTCTTCCTGCTTCTCCAAGGCTTCCTACCCTTCAGCCACATAGAGTCTCTGTATATTCAGTATAGTTCTAAGCTTCGTATATTGCAGATATTGTTTTCCATACACAAAATACGGGCCCATTCATTCTTCATCTGGCAAAGCCCTACTTTTCCTTTAGTATTCAGAAAAATATTCATAACCTATCTTTTGCAGAAATATTTAGGGATTCCTTCTGTTTCTTTAATATTTCGCTCATAGCGCCATCTTACAGTTTCACATTTAATGTAGTTATTTCTTTATTAGTCAACTACTCTGAACAAGAAAATGGGATTTACTTTCAGTTAATCAGCTTCATTCATACATGCCAACTTCTATAAGCCCCATTGGGTCTTCCCAGGTGGCTCAGTAATAAAGAAATTGTGATGCATGTGCAACCCCAGGGTTGAAAAGATTCCCTGGAGAAGGACATGGCAACTCACTCCAGTGTTCTTGCCTGGGAAATCCCATGTACAGAGGAGCCTGGTGGGCTACAGTCCATAGAGTCGCAAAAAGAGTTGGAGACAAATGAGTGACCAAACAACAACAATATACCATGAATAGTGCTTTGTGCTTTTACACGCATAATTGAACTTAATAGTCTACATTCTGTAAATTTGGTTGTCTCAAATGTTTCTTTTGAGAAAATAGGTATTTTTTAATCATTGTACAGTTTTTCTAAGGTGAAATATCTAGTGAATGATAAATAATGGACTTCTTTGGCTGTTTTCAGACTTCACCAGCAGTTTCTAACTAGCACAGTTCTTTAAACCTCAACTTAACAGTAAGATGCATGTTAAAATGCTTAATAACTAAAAAAAGGAAGGAGAAAAAGAATGGAGAGGAGGAGAGGGAGGAATGAAGGAAAGAAATAAAAATGTATCAATAAACTGAATAAACTATAAAATTCCAAAAAGAAATCTCTGGGCTTGCTGGTAACACAAGCATTTAATCAGCTTTCGACTTTCAGATATTTGTTGTGCAATACCTCACAGTGTAGGGACATGGTGAATATAATGAACACATGGAGTAAACTACAAACATTTTGGTAACCCCAGCTTTTTTTTTTTAAGTAAATGTATTAAACACTAAGAATATTGTATAACAAAAAAAAATTAGGAAAACTTTAGAGATTCTTAAGAAAATAACTTTTGTCACACAGATAAATTTATCAAAGGATCCTTTATTGAGTAGAATTTTATTCAATGTTGAAGTTTAAATATGTAGTAGTGGCTATATTTTGATATCTAATATTGTATGAATGGCATTTAATGTATACAATAGCTAAATTTGGATGAAAATATTTAAATAAAGCATGCTATTTTAATTTAATGTGATATCTAACATGTTGTCTAAAACATCATATAGTAAATATAGTTTAAAAAATGTAGGTTCTCTTTCTCAAATGTATCATTTTAGAGCAAATACCCAGTACTGATACTTAACAGTACTAATACCTCATACTCTGTACAGTTCAATCAAGATTGCTTCCATGGCAGATGGCTACATGCAAAGCTAATTACAATATGATTAAGAAGGGTTGGAATGTCACAGAATGATAAATTACCATAAACAGAATGGAGGAAAACCACACAGTCAACATTTTTTGGACAGTCTTTTCACAAGTAATGTGAGGCACTAATCTGCTTTATGTATTTCATTTTTGGCCTTTGACTTCCTTGATTTTCCTTCCTCTCAGTCAAAATAAAGGTTGTAAAATACTCAAAATAGCATTATCATAAATAACACAAATATATAGTTTTGAATTCTAAAATTCCCAGTTCCATTGTCTCCTAATTCAAAAGGAAAACCTAATTTTAACAACTTTATGAATAGAGAACAAAAGAAAACAATAGTCCCAATATACAAAGATAAAATGCTTTATTCATGTATTTTTTGAAGTATTGAAATGATAAAATGGCCATGTTTGTTAGCAGTATTTGATCACTTCCTTTGTTGAAACAAGATGGTTATATATGTAGATATATGGATACTTACAGTCCTGAAAGTTTGTTGACAATCTATTTTGATTGACTTCATTTTCACAATAATATAAGAAGCAAAGCTACTATCTGAGAGTGATGGGAAGCAGAGATGTTAGAGATTTAGAAATGTAGATTGTGCAAAATTGACATCTGGGAGTCTGGAAATGATGTACTAGATAAGCATATTGCAGTTTCTGGGAACCATTGACATTTTTAAGAAGCAGAAAATTCCAGCAGTATTCCTAATTTACAAAGCTGATTCAGTTCAGTTCAGTTATATCTGACTCTTTGCAACCCCATGGACTGCAGCATGGCAGCACAGCAGGCTTCCTTGTTCATCACCAACTCCCAGAACTTGCTCAAACTCATGTCCATCTACTCAGTGACACCATCCAACCACCTCATCATCTGTCGTTCCCTTCTCCTCCTACCTTCAGTCTTGCCCAGCATCAGGGTCTTTTCCATGGAGTCAGTTCTTCGCATCAGGTGGCCGAAGTATTGGAGGCTGAGCTTCAGCATCAGTCCTTCCAATGAATATTCAGGACTGATTTCCATTAGGATTGACTGGTTTGACCTCCGTGCTGTCCAAGAGAATCTCAAGATTCTTCTCCAACCACACATTTCAAAACCATTAATTCTTCGGTGCTCAGATTTCTTTATAATCCAACTCTCATATCCATACATGACTACTGGAAAACCATAGCTTTAACTAGATGGACCTTTGTCAGCAGGTAATGTTGCTGCTATTTAATATACGGTCTAGGTTGGTCATAGCTTTTCTTCCAAGGAGCAAGCGTCTTTTAATTTCATGGGTGCACTCGCCATCTGCAGCAATATTGGAGCCCATGAAAATAAACTCTGTCACTGTTTCCATTGTTTCCCCATCTATTTGCCATGAAATGACTTGACTAGATGCCATGATCTTAGGTTTTTGAATGCTGAGCTTTAAGCCAGATTTTTCATTATCCTGTTTTACTTTCATCAAGAAGATCTTTAGCTCCTCTTCACTTTTTGCCATAAGGTGGTGTCATCTGTGTATTTTAGGTTATTGATATTACTGCCGACAATCTTGTTTCCCTCCAGCCTGGCATTTCGCATGATGTACTCTGCATATAAGTTAAATAAGTCTGGTGACAAGATACAGTCTTGACGTACTCCTTTCCTAATTTGAAATCAGTCTGTTGTTCCATGTCCAGTTCTAACTGTTACTTCTTGACCTGCATACAATTTATCAGGAGGCAGGTAAAATGGTCTGGTATTCCCATCTCTTGAAGAATTTTCCAGTTTCTGGTGATCCACACAAAGGCTTTAGCATAGTTAAAAAACAGAAGGGGATGTTTTTCTGTAACTCTCTTGCTTTTTTGTTGATCCGACAGACGTTGTCAATTTGATATCTGCTTCTTCTGCATTTTCTAAACCCAGGTTGAACATTTGGAAATTCATGGTTCATATACTGTTGAAACCTGGCTTGGAAAATTGGGGGCTTTACTTTGTTAGTGTGTGAAATGAGTGCAATTGTGCAGTAGTTTGAGCGTTCTTTGGCATTGTCTTTCTTTGGGATTGGAATGTAAACTGACCTTTTCCAGTTCTGTGGCCACTGCTGTGTTTTCCAAATATGCTGGCATATTGAGTGCAGCACTTTTACAGCATCATCTGTTAGGATTTGAAGTAGCTCAGCTGGAATTCCATTACCTCCACTAGCTTTATTCATAGTGATGCTTTCTAAGGCCCACTTGACTTCACATTGCAGGATGTCTGGCTCTGGGTAAGTGATCACACCATTGTGAATATCTGGGTCATGCAGATCTTTTTTGTATAGTTCTTCTGTGTATTCTTGCCACCTCTTCTTAATATCTTCTGCTTCTGCTAGGTCCATACCATATCTGTCCTTTATTGAGCCCATCTTTGTATGAAATGTTCCCTTGGTATCTCTAATTTTCTTGAAGAGATCTCTAGTCTTTCCCATTCTGTTGTTTTCCTCTATTTCTTTGCATTGATCACTGAGGAAGGCGTTCTTATCTCTCCTTGCTATTGTTTGGAAGTATTCATTCAGATGGCTATATCTTTCCTTTTCTCCTTTGCTTTTTGCTTCTCTTCTTTTCACAGCTATTTGTAAGGCCTCCTTAGACAACCATTTTGCCTTTTTGCAGTTTTCGCCCCCTTGGGGATGGTCTTTATCACTGTCTCCTGTACAGTGTCATGGACCTCCATCCATAGTTCTTCAGGCACCCTGTTTATCAATTCTAATCCCTTGAATCTATTTTTCACTTCCACTGTATATTCATAGGGGATTTGATTATGTCATAACTGAGTGGTCTAGTGATTTTCCCTACTTTCTTCAATTTAAGTCTGAATTTTGCACTAAGGTGTTCATGATGTGAGCCACAGTCAGCTGCCTGTTTAGTTTTTTCTGACCGTATAGAGCTTCTCCATTTTTGTCTGCAAAGAATATAATCAATCTGATTTCAGTATTGACCATCTGGTGATGTCCATATATAGAGGTGTCTCTTGTGTTGTTGAAAGATGGTGTTTGCTATGACCAGTGCATTCTCTTGGCAAAACTCTGTTAGCCTTTGCCCTGCTTCATTTTGTACATCAAGGCCAAACTTGCCTGTTACTCCAAGTATCACAAAGCTGATTGTAGCCTTAATTATAACCTTAATAAAAGGGCTTCCAGAATCTGTCTGCCAATGCATGAGCCTTGGGTTTGACTTCTGCATCAAGAAGATATTCTGGAGGAGTAAATGGCAACCTACTCTGGTATTCTTGCCTAGAAAATCGTTTGGACAGAGGATATTGGCCAGCTATAGCACACAGGGTTGCAAAGAGTCTGACACAACTGAGCGTGCATGCTCCAAATCTACACAAGGGTAATATAAAAAAAGAGAAACCAGGCCATTTTCATATTTGAACAAAAGCATCAATGTCTTAAAGAAAATACAAGTCTGAGTGTAACATTGTGGAAAAAGTAATATAGCATGACCTAGTTGGTTTTATTCAGGTAGTCAAAGATGCATTAACATAAGATCTTTAAACATAATTTATATCATTAGCAGGTTAAAGGAGAAGTAGGATCATTTCAATAAATGCAAGAAAATCCTTTGGTAAGATTTAACAGTTATTCATGATAAAGACTGTTGACCTAGAAGGAGTAGAATGAGATTTTCTTAACATAATAAAGGATTTTTAAATAAAAAAATATATATTATTATGAAACTCTAGATGAAGTGAGGAGCTTGACAAGATACCCACTGTCATTGTTTTATTTTTTCAGAATTTTGCTAGATGTCCTCCTTCTAAGGATAGAAAACATTTAAGAATGGAAAGGAAAACAGAAGATGGCTATTATACAGAGAGAGTTTTATCTGTATAGATAATCCAGATAATAGAGCAATAATCTATACAAATCAGTAAGAGAACTCAACAGTTCAGTTTTGAACATAGTTCACAAAAACCAGTAGTTTCTATATACTAACAAGAAGCAATGACAAATTATAATTTGAATGTCCATTTGTAAAAATATCAAAACTATAGGGATCCTAGGAAAAAATTTGAAAAGCCCTGTAAAATCTTTAGAAAATAATTATAAAATGTTATTAAAGGTTAAAAAATGAAACCTAAGTAGATATTCATTGATGAGTACCTTCAGTACATAAATTATATAAATGTATATCATGAATGCTGACAAACTAATATACAATTTGTCTGAATGAATTGTTCAGTTCAAAATATTTATTTAAAGTTTGACTTTCTCAATCCTTGTTAGAAATCTATATATTCGATACCATTGTAGATACTAAACATATTCTTTTATGTGTTCTGACATATTTGATCTTATTAACATTCTCAATTTGAATTTGTGTATGATACGATGGACTATGGAATGAAGCAGGGCAAAGACTAATAGAGTTTTGCCAAGAAAATGCACTGGTCATAACAAACACCCTCTTCCAACAACACAAGAGAAGACTCTATACATGGACATCACCAGATGGTCAACACCGAAATCAGATTGATTATATTCTTTGAAGCCAAAGATGGAGAAGCTCTATAGAGTCAGCAAAAAACAGGATCAGGAGCTGACTGTGGCTCAGACCATGAACTCCTTATTGCCAAATTCAGACTTAAATTGAAGAAAGTAGGGAAAACCACTAGACCATTCAGGTATGACCTAAATCAAATCCCTTATGATTATACAGTGGAAGTGAGAAATAGATTTAAGGGCCTAGATCTGATAAATAGAGTGCCTGATGAACTATGGGATGAGGTTCGTGACATTGTACAGGAGACAGTGACCAAGACTATCCCCATGGAAAAGAAATGCAAAAAAGCAAAATGGCTGTCTGGGGGAGGCCTTACAAATAGCTGTGAAAAGAAGAGAAGCCAAAAGCAAAGGAGAAAAGGAAAGATATAAACATCTGAATGCAGAGTTCCAAAGAATAGCAAGAAGAGATAAGAAAGCCTTCTTCAGCAATCAATGCAAAGAAATAGAGGAAAACAACAGAATGGGAAAGACTAGAGATCTCTTCAAGAAAATCAGAGATACCAAAGGAGCATTTCATGCAAAGATGGGCTCGATAAAGGACAGAAATGGTATGGATGTAACAGAAGCAGAAGATATTAAGAAGAGATGGCAAGAATACACAGAAGAACTGTACAAAAAAGATCTTCATGACCCAGATAATCACGATGGTGTGATCACTGATCTCAAGCCAGACATCCTGGAATGTGAAGTCAAGTGGGCTTTAGAAAGCATCACTACGAACAAAGCTAGTGGAGTTGATAGAATTCCAGTTGAGCTATTCCAAATCCTGAAAGATGATGCTGTGAAAGTGCTGCATTCAATATGCCAGCAAATTTGGAAAACTCAGCAGTGGCCACAGGACTGGAAAAGGTCAGTTTTCATTCCAATCCCAAAGAAAGGCAATGCCAAAGAATACTCAAACTACTGCACAATTGCACTCATCTCACACGCTAGTAAAGTAATGCTCAAAATTCTCCAAGCCAGGCTTCAGCAATTGTGAACCATGAACTTCCTGATGTTCAAGCTTGTTTTAGAAAAGGCAGAGGAACCAGAGATCAAATTGCCAACATCTGCTGGATCATGGAAAAAGCAAGTGAGTTCCAGAAAAACATCTATTTCTGCTTTATTGACTATGCCAAAGCCTTTGACTGTGTGAACCACAATAAACTGTGGAAAATTCTGAAAGAGATGGGAATACCAGACCACCTGACCTGCCTCTTGAGAAACCAGTATGCAGGTCAGGAAGCAACAGTTAGAACTGGACATGGAACAAAAGACTGGTTCCAAATAGGAAAAGGAGTATGTCAAGGCCGTATATTGTCACCCTGTTTATTTAACTTATATGCAGAGTACATCATGAGAAACGCTGGACTGGAAGAAACACAAGCTGGAATCAAGATTGCCGGGAGAAATATCAATCACCTCAGATATGCAGATGACACCAGCCTTATGGCAGAAAGTGAAGAGGAACTAAAAAGCCTCTTGATGAAGGTGAAAGTGGAGAGTGAAAAAGTTGGCTTAAAGCTCAACATTCAGAAAACGAAGATCATGGCATCTTGTCCCATTACTTCATGGGAAATAGATGGGGAAACAGTGGAAACAGTGTCAGACTTTATTTTTCTGGGCTCCAAAATCACTGCAGATGGTGACTGCAGCCATGAAATTAAAAGACGCTTACTCCTTGGAAGGAAAGTTATGACCAACCTAGATAACATATTCAAAAGCAGAGACATTACTTTGCCAACAAAGGTTCCTTTAGTCAAGGCTATGGTTTTTCCTGTAGTCATGTATGGATGTGAGAGTTGGACTGTGAAGAAGGTTGAACGCCGAAGAATTGATGCTTTTGAACTGTGGTGTTAGAGAAGACTCTTGAGAGTCCCTTGGACTGCAAGGAGATCCAAGCAGTCCATTCTGAAGGAGATCAGCCCTGGGATTTCTTTGGAAGGAATGATGCTAAAACTGAAACTCCAGTACTTTGGCCACCTCATGCAAAAAGTTGAGTCTTGGAAAAGACTCTGATGCTGGGAGGAATTGGGGCCAGAGGAGAAGGGGATGACAGAGGATGAGATGCCTGGATGGCATCACTGACTTGATGGACGTGAGTCTGAGTGAACTCCGGGAGTTGGTGATGGACAGGGAGGCCTGGTGTGCTGCGATGCATGGGGTCGGAAAGAGTCGGGCACGACTGAGCGACTGATCTGATCTGATGATACGATGATAGGAAAACATGAATTTCTTAAACCAGACCCATCAAGACAAACTATAAAGAAATATATTGACCAGACTGATTCAACCAATATATGAAGTGCTCTAAATATTTACATAACCATTAAAAAAGGAAAATACTATCCATATTCTGACTGAAGGAGTTTGTAACTCATATTACATGAGATGTTCAACTTCGTATTTTAGAGGTAGGTTAACTTTTAGCAGATTATTAAAAATAATTAAATCTGAAGTGCAATGTTGTTGAATCTAACTAATATTTGTAAAATTATATGATCGATTATTAAATAACTGGTTTGCATAACTTCAGCTGAAAGGAAACAGTCAATGATCACTGGGAATATAATTTCACCAAAAACAAGACTTAACAAGGTAACTTAAATTTCCTTATTTAAGAGTTGCTGGAGAAATGCTATATTTGATGTCAATTTGAGCAAGACATTTTGCAAGAATCTTATAGACAAATGAAGAAATAATCAAGCTCTGGGACTGTTGAAAATGGATCAATTTCTACTTTCAGAATTCTTTAATGCTTATTATACAACTCTACTCATAGAAATACCATGATTTTGCTTAATCAATATAGTTGATAAAGAGATAAAGTGTGTTTTTTTAAATATTAAAAGGAACACAAATGTGGAAAATACACATAAGATGAGGATTTATTCTGATACTTTAGGTAAAGAGTTTATAAATTAATAAGAAACCTAAACAAGCAGATTTAGTTGTGGTATGGCTAAATCTTTTGTAAGGAAAAAATTGTTTTGGGCTAGAAGAATAAAAGACTTAGAATGTAATAATTGAGTAGTGACTTGATGAAAAGATAGGGTTTCCTAAGTAGTAACTGGAGTGAGAGTTGTTGAAGATGGGGGAAACTGTATGTTGAGCAAAGACATAGAGGTGAAAAATTGTGAGACATATTCACAAATGAATAAAACATCCAGGGGTCAAATTGAAAAAGAATATTTAATACCACATTATGTTTATTTGTTAACCATTGATATTAAAGTTGATTGAATATTAAGATTATTCTTTCAGTAGAATTTGTGATGAAACTATATTAGTGGGAGACTTCATGAGAAAGGCAATAATTCCAGTAAAATGTTATGTGATTCTGAGCTATGACATCAGTAATGGATGAGATTGATGAGAGAAAAACTGCAGGGGTCAAACCAGTGGAACTCTAATATATATATACGCTGTACACAGGGCAGGCATTCATTTGATAAATATGTATTAATTAGCATGTACTGAAAAAAACAGTGAGCAAAATCAGGCAAAACTCTCTACTCTCAAAAGGGCTTGTTTCTAGTGGGGAGAGACAGGTAGTGAATAAAAATCACTAATACTTGTAGTATTAGTGATTGTAGTAAGTTAGGCAATAAATGTTACAGAGAGACACAAAGCAGTGAAGAGGGAATCAGAAGTATGGTGGGGGCAGAAGACTGTGCATTTTTATATAAATTGGTCAGAAAATGTGTGAGGGCGATATTTGAGTGAGTACATGAAAGAGGTGAGGAAAGTAGCACTGGGGAATATGGGGGAAATTTTTTTCTCATGGAAGGAATGGTAAGAACAGATGCCCTAGGGCAGTAGATTGGAAAAACATCAGGGCCAGTGGGACTGGGAAGATTGAATGGTGAGATACAAGGTCAGGGAGGTACTGGAGATCTACCTCCTGTCTAAGGCTGATATAAGGGCTTTAGTCTTTACTCAGAGGGAGACAGAAGCCATTGGACAGGTTTCACCAGAGGTGTCCTGATCTGACTTTTATGTTAGCAAGATCACTATGGCTGCTGTGTCGAAAATAGATTGAAGGTAACAGATTGGAAGCAGGGAGACCAGTTAGGAGGTTACTAGAATAAGTACCTGGGAGCAGTGAATCATTATCCTAGCAATTTAAGTTGGACAAAGTATGGCTGTTAATGGGTACATCCAACAGAGCAATTAGGAAGGATACCAGATTTGTGGTAAAATTAATAATGCTCGTGTTAGGTCAGGCCAAATTTTCAGTGCAGGCAATGTTTTCAAGTAGATTTATTAATCTAGATTTATAGGTCATCTGTACACAGAACTCATTAACCAGTACAGAACATATTTGGAAAATCTGCCTAGTGGGGAAAAAAAAAAAATATCATTGAAATTTCAAAGGAATTAAAAGCAGAACATTGTGGGTAAATAAGGATAACTATCTTTGTCATTTGAAAACTGTCAGAAGACAAATAAGATATTTTCTTTTGCTAATTGACAAGTGATCTAGGACACTGGACTAGGTCAGGTTTGAGTCTGGAATCACTGAGAGCTTTAGATAAAAATATTCCAAGTAAGTGTTAAATCCATAGGCAACCAGGAAGAAAGAGACTCGGAAACAAAAGCAATATCTTGTCCTAAAGACACTGATTCGCCAGAAGCTTTGATGCAAATGGTGAGCAGCAGACATGTCAAAAGTAATTCACCTATCAATGAGTAAGTAGATTGAGTAACTTTTTATTTGCTCTTGGCCTATATGTGACTCTGGCTAGGTTGTGTGTCAGAAAGTTGAAAGGCACAGCCAGTAGCAAGCCTTGGTGTGAGTGTGAAAGCCCAAATATATGGGTGATTTAAAAATTTCAGTTGATTTGCATTTCTCTGATAATGAGTGATGTTGAGCATCTTTTCATGTGTTTGTTAGCCATTTGTATGTCTTCTTTGGAGAAATGTCTATTTAGTTCTTTGGCCCATTTTTTGATTGGGTCATTTATTTTTCTGGAATTGAGCTGTAGGAGTTGCTTGTATATTTTTGAGATTAGTTGTTTGTCAGTTGCTTCATTTGCTATTATTTTCTCCCATTCTGAAGGCTGTCTTTTCACCTTGAGGTACCATTTCACGCCAGTCAGAATGGCTGCGATCCAAAAGACTACAAGCAATAAATGCTGGAGAGGGTGTGGAGAAAAAGGAACCCTCTTACACTGTTGGTGGGAATGTAAACTAGTACAGCCACTATGGAGAACAGTGTGGAGATTCCTTAAAAAACTGGAAATAGAACTGCCTTATGATCCAGCAATCCCACTGCTGGGCATACACACTGAGGAAACCAGAATTGAAAGAGACACGTGTACCCCACTATTCATTGCAGCACAGTTTATAATAGCCAGGACATGGAAGAAACCTAGATATCCATCAGCAGATGAATGGATAAGAAAGCAGTGGTACATATACACAATGGAGTATTACTCAGCCATTGAAAAGAATACATTTGAATCAGTTCTAATGAGGTGGATGAAACTGGAGCCTATTATACAGAGTGAAGTAAGCCAGAAAGAAAAACACCAATACAGTATACTAATGCATATATATGGAATTTAGAAAGATGGTAACAATAACCCTGTATACGAGACAACAAAAGAGACACTAATGTATAGAACAGTCATTTGGACTCTGTGGGAGAGGAAGAGAGTGGGATGATTTGGGAGAATGACACTGAAACATGTATAATATCATATATAAAATGAGTTGCCAGTCCAGGTTCGATACACAATACTGGATGCTTGGGGCTGGTGCACTAGGATGACCCAGAGAGATGGTATGGGGAGGGAGGAGGAAGGAGAGTTCAGGATGGGGAACACGTGTATACCTGTGGCGAATTCATGTTGATACATGGCAAAACCAGTACAATATTGTAAAGTTGAAAGAAATAAAAATAAAAAATAAATAAAATAAAATATACCAAAAAAAATTAAATAAATAAAAATTTCAGTTGCATACAAGAAAGTTTATGTTTCCCTCAAAGTGAGTGTGTTGCTTTGAGAAGCATTAAAAATTACTATTAAGCTAAAATGTAGGGCCTTATGTCAGAAATGTTTTTCAAGTGAGAATTCAGAAAAAGATTAAGAAATTATGTTAACAATCACTATGGGCTGTATGCTTAGTCTCTTGGTCATGTCTGACTCTTGGTGACCTCATGGACTGTAGCCTGCGAGGCTCCTCTGTCCATGGGGATTCTCCAGGCAAGATTACTGGAGTGGGTTGCCATCCTCCTCCAGAGGATCTTCCCAACCAAGGGATCAAACCCATGTCTCCCACATAGATTGAACCTAGGTCTCCTGCACTGTGAGTGAATTCTTTAACATCTGAGCCACCAGGGAAGCCTAAGAATACTGGAATGGGTAGCCTATCCCTTCTCCAGGGGAAATTCCTGACGCAGGAATTAAACTGGGGTCTTATGAATTGCAGGCTGATTCTTTACCAGCTGAGCTACCAGGGAAGCCCTTAATATCCAATTCTGAAACTATATGACTATGAGACCAATATTTATTATTATTATTTTGAGCACCAATACAGACTATGATAGCTGCTGCTTTTTATGTTTCTTTGTGTATTTGTAACTTTTCACAGCCTTAGGAGAAACAAAAAGATGCCTATTTATTTGTTGGGTCCTCCCCATGCAGAGAAATTTACCATGAAGGCATCTGCATTCTATATTTCAGCCTGACTTTTTAGGAATAAAGTAGACTTAAAAATGTGATCCTCAGCACAACCTTGGAACTTACTCAATAAATTTATGTACTAATATAGAACTTGAATTTACTTAGCTGTGGTGTGAAGAATCCTTTGAATGAGACTTCTATTGATTGAAAATATAGATCTTGTCAGAAAGAATAAGTTTATCTTGGAAACATATCCTGTGATACTATTTCAGATAAGCTTGTCAGGACCCTTCGAGAACTGTGAAATTGAGAATGGCAATACCCTACTGGAAGCAACCTGTGAAACTATTAATAAGCTATATATTACTCATTTGTTTATCACTAAATAGCATGAATAATTTTATTTCTGCTGACAGTATATCTTAAAAATGGCCACTGGGACCTGTGGAATTTGAAGTGTAACTAGAGAGCTACCTTTTTTTCTCTAATGAATTGAACATAGAAATACTCATTAAATCTTTAAAGAACTATGGTATGTATGTTGATGTATGGCCCAAGATTTCTGGTGCTAAAGTCCTGGTCCTTGCCCTCAGCAACTGCTGTTTTGTGGAAGAGAGAAAAATGCACATAACAATTATAATTCAAGGCACTGCATGCTTTGTGTCATCTGAGTGATACAAAAGTTATAGGAAGTCTGATATGCTTGTCACCTACATCAGAATAACCTAGAATATTTTTTTGAAAATAAGTATCCCTTGGCCCTATCCAGCCTAAAGCCATAACACCAAAAAGTCTTCAGTGATGCTTAGGAATTAATATTCTTAAAGCTTACTGAGTATTAGATGTGGCACCCCAAAGTTACTGGGAGGAAGATCACTCCCAGTAATTCTTAATCCAGTAAAGTTCACTAAAACAGTTAAAGGTTCTCAAGCCTGACTTCCCAATGGAGTTAGTTGGAAAGTTTTACTGGTACTTGGGCCTCACCCCCCAGATACTCTGATATTATTCGAGATTGTTGTCTGGCTATGGACATATATATAATCAAATATAGCAGATGATATATTCCAAAAGTAATAGTTCGGTTATAAGGCCATTCATGATTTCATGTATCTTATATTCTATCCATTAGTCACAGTGAACAACCTGCAAATTCCAAAGTAGTGATGATAGGAAGCAGTTTCTTGACCAGAGTAGGCACCTAATAAATGATTACTAAAGTAACTTAACTGGAACTGATTGGTCAGTGAAGCAATATTGAAATCCATGGAGACCATGGAGAGTAAGCAGCCAAGAACCCTGAAAAACTGTGCAAAAGTGGGCATTTTCCAAGTAGCCTGGATTCAGGGTACTAGCAGCAGTCATCCTTATTAAGGCTGACTGAGCTACTACTTCCTAAGGAACTTGCATTTGCAAGACACTCAGTCCCTTTTCACCTGTTATTTAGACCCCTTACGTTAATCTGGCAATGTAGGTTGGGCAGACATTGTGCCTTCCACTTTAGATTTATCATCGTGGAGAATTATATGAATCTCTCCACAGGCAGATTTTCTATGTAGCTACCAAAGTTTAAGTTTTAGGGTCCCTCATTTTCACAGGCCCCTGCCCAGGCCCTGGTGACTTTATCTTAAAGGAAACCTCAAATTATGTAATTTGCAGGAATGAAAAAACCTTGATCTGCCTTTATGTTTCACCTAACCTAGATAGTTGGGGCTGGAAATTCAAATTCAGTGTTCTTTCTGCTAAACCTTGCTGCCTACTCTGTGTCAGTCATGGCTAGGTGGTAACCAATTCCTAGGTGGCTCACCTGACAGATGATATGACATAATTCTAAGTAACTAATAGATGGGGGGCGGGGGGGACAAAAAAAACAACCAAACATATTGACAGTGAAGGCAGCAGTTTCTGATATAATGGTTTGGTAACAGAACACAGATGAAGAAAACTGCTAATACGTGAATCCTTAAAAAGAGACTGCATCAGCATCTGCAATTTCAATATTCCTTTAGAATGATTTGTTACTTGGATGGCTAAAACCAGGTTTCCAGATGCCCTCTTTTATTCACAGATGCACAGTTGTAATGAAGCTACTGAAAATAAATATTGTATATAGAAAATAATACTTAGCTTAAAAAACAGCATTTTTATTGAAGCTTCATTTATTTTCTCTTTAAAACAAATCAGTGTATCAATATATAATGCTATAATACAAAACAAAATAGTAAACTGGTCTAAATAACTGCTTAAATAAGGAGTGGAATAAATGTTCATTTTACAAGTAGGTATGTCATGTATGAAAATGAGAGTGAAAATTTGAATATTATTTTGAAAAACATCTTTTTTTTAAATTTTATTTTATTTTTAAACTTTACGTAATTGTATTAGTTTTGCCAAATATCAAAACATCTTGAGTCTAACAATTATGGACAATGTGAAAGGGATATTTCTTCTAATAAGTACTTCAGAAAGATATGTTATTGGAACTTTCCTGGTGGTCCAGTGATTAAAACTCCATGCTTCCAGTGCAGGGGGCAAGGGTCCACTGGTTAGGGAACTAAGATCTTGCATGCTTTGTGGCATGGCCAAGAAAAAGAAAATTTTAAAATGGTGTATTATTCTCAGAAAAATGAAATAATTTTCTTATTTTAACTTGATACTTATAATTTTATTTCACCTATATTATATGATATATTTTCTTTGTCATTTATTCAAGGAGGATATGTCAGTCTTCATAAGACTCTATTTACATATGGATGTATGTGTTTGTCCATGCGAGTCTGTATTTAAAATTTCCAGCTTTCACTGTAAGTGAATCGTTGTTGTGGGTATGCTTTTTTTTTTTTTCTTTTTCAGTAAATCTTTCCAAGGATAATGAGATTTTTACCTCCTCTCATTGCCCTCTCTACCATTTTTCATTTTTATTATTATGTTTTTATTTCCTTTTTGGGAAATAATGAGCATGATTCTGATCAGTTGTGTTTTTGAAAAAAACTGAATTTATATTACATATCCTTATATAATTCTAAATAGTTGAATGGGAACTGGATTGACACATATAATTTACTTATCTCCGATGAAATGTTGCAGACTAACTCTCAAAAAGCCCCGTATCAGAGATGCACTCTAGGGCAATCTTCATTAGAATGACTTGACTACTTATTAAAAAGGCAAGTTCCTGTGTCTTAGCCAAATCCTACTGACCCTGAACCTCTGAGGATGTAGACTAGGGATATGCATTTTTAACAAACTTCCCAAGTGATTCTTACTCACATTAAAATTTGAGAACATGGGCTTATATATAGCCTACCTTATTTAAGTTCTAAGAGTGTTGCAAATGTATTACAATGCAGTTGCTAAGAAGAAAATGATATTCTTCATCCATAGAGGGAACTTGGGAGATCTTAGCTTAAAAAAACCTTTACTAATTAAGATTCATGAGTAGAAATGGTTTGTTTATAGGGAGACTTTTGCCTGGGTCATTAATTTTTAGGAAGGTTTATAATCTTTCAGGAATTAGATTCATCTGGAAATACACAAGGGTTTGCTGGCTGACACTAAAATGAACAGCTCAGTTCTTGAGTGTGGTAAGAGACATTAAGAAAATAGAATGAGTTGTTAGATAAAATGTAATACTGGAGAAAAATTGTCCTCCAGGCATCTATTTCCTTATAAAATACTTGAAAATAATTTTTTCTAATAATAAATCATACATGAACTTTTTCAAAACAATAATTATGTTAAATAGCATTATGAACTTTTTCCTTTAGCATTTCTTTGCTTTCTCTATTTTTAAATAAAAATAATATATTTCCTAAGGGATTACAATAATGAAATGTATAGTACTTAAAACTACAGTGAGGGTTAAGAATGGAGCAAACCTAGAAAAATCAATTTTGTATTTAACTTAGGAAAGTTTTGATATGACATAATTAAATATGGTATTTTAATTTGCAATTTTATTTAATTTTCTGTGCAATTTAAAATGTTATGTACGTGTGTAATTTTCCTAGTATTGTTAACTCTTTCTTACACAAAATACATTTAATACAACTATAACCTTCCAATACCTCAATTATTTAGGGAAAATTGAGATCAATACTTCATACACATATTTGGAGATATTATTCATTTCACAATGAGTCATATAGTCACTGAAATAAACTATTCAGCCTCCCAGAACTACCTTAAATCCATTTAGCTGTTGTGTAATCAAATTAGCACCTGTCATTCCACTTTATGTATTAGTAGTGCTCTTTCATTCTCTTTTAAAGTGCTTTAGATAACAAAGTATACGCTGACCCTAGATTTGTCATTCTTATATACTGATAGGTAAAATCTCCTTCTTCCATTTAAACATTCTCACAAATGCTTTCTTTTATCACTATCCCATGATACCTCATAGAAGCACTATCACAAGAGGTGAGACAACTAGGTCTTCTAGTTTGACCTCTCTCAATTTGGAGATGTTTGTGCTCCTAAGTCTCATTACTTCTTGTTGGTTTTTGGCCTCTCGTATTGCATAGCACCTTCTCAGAAATGGGAAAATATCTAGATAGATTTTTTACTACTGCTGTTTAAAAAAGAGGAATCACTTGAACATGGACTCAGCCTTCACACAGTTGTTGCAGATGAATATAAAAAGAATGGAAGTATTTTAGCAAAGTTGTTGAAAACTTTGCTTGCGGTGTTATTAATAACTGTGGAGTCAGCCTATGCAACCTGATCTCTCCGTTTACTTGGTGTGTAATCTTAGCCAACTCAACCAAATTCTGTGGGCTCGTTTCTCTGTAAAATGGGAACATTAAAAGTCCTTCTTATAAATGATCCAGCCATCAGTGTGCCCTGGGACATCCTCAGCCTCCACCCACCTTAGCTACAGTTGTCTTTCCAGGTGGATCCAGCATTGAGCTTCTCAAGACTACCCACCGAGATTATGCCCCACTCTAGCTCCATCTGGCCTGCCAAAGCCTCCTGACACACACAGTCTTCAAAGGGGATGCTGCTACACAAGACCACACCTGTAAAGCTAAGAGAGGGACTTGTTTTTCCTAACTCATAGAAACAAGCACAGAAAGTCAAAACAAAATGAGTAGACAGAGGAATGAAGTGAAGTAAAGTGAAGTTGCTCAGTCGTGTCCGACTCTTTGCGACTCCGTGGACTGTAGCCTACCAGTCTCCTCCATCCACAGATTCTCCAGGCAAGAATACTGGAGTGGGTTGCCATTTCCTTCTCCAGGGGATCTTCCTGACCCAGGAATTGAACCCAGGTCTCCTGCATTGCAGACAGACGCTTTACCCTCTGAGCCACCAGGGGAGCATATATGGAGGAATATGTTCCCCCAAAGAATATATAAAACCCCAGATAGAGTCCCACAAAGTGGTTATTAAATTCCTCCTCAATGGGCTTCCCTGGTGGTCTGGGGTTAAGAATTTGTCTGACAACACAGAGGACACAGGTTCAATCCTTAGCCCTGGAAGATCCCACATGCTGTGAGGCATCTAAGCCCACAAGCCACAGCTATTGAAGCCTACATGTCCTAGAGCCCCTGTTCTGCAACAAAAGAAGCCACTGCAATGAGAAGCATACACACCACTGCTAGAGAGTAGCCCCCAAATGCCACAAATAGAGAAAGCTCTCACAGAGCACTGAAGACCCAGTACAGCCAAAACTAAATAAATAAATTTAAATGTAAAAAATACTTTTAAGATGCTCCTTGAACTCAGGAGAAGAATGGAGGAACATAGTGAGAAATTCATGAAAGAGATAAAAAATACAAGAAGACCCAATGAGAGCTGAAGAATGCAGTACAGGAAATAAAATGTACAGAGGGAGTCAACAGCAGATTGGATGATACAGAAGAATGAGTCAGCAGTCTGGACAACAATACTGGAAATCAACCACCAGGTGAAAGAAAACAGAATATTTTAAAGAGGTAAATACTTTTAAGGAATCTTTGGGATAATATCAAGTGTCCTGATGTTTGCATTGTAGGGGTCCCAGAGGAGAAAAGAGTGAGAAAGGGGCAGAAAATGTATTTAAAGAAATAATGACTGAAAATTCCTTTAACCTGGGAAGGAAACAGATATTCAGATCCAGGAAACACAGGGAGTCTCAAGGTGGACCTAAAGAAATTCACAAGAATACATATAATTAAAAGGCAAAAGTTAAAGAGAGAATTTTAAAGGCAGCAAGAGAAAAGCACTAGTCTTATATAAGGAAACCTTCATAAGGTTATTTGTTGATTTTTCAGCAGAAACTTTGCAGAAAAGAAGAGAGCAGAATGACATATTTAAAGTGATGAAAGGGAAAAACTTATAAACAAGAATACTTTACTCAACAAGGTTATCATTCAGAATTGAAGGACAGATAAAAAGTGTCCCAGATAAGTGAAAACTAAAAGAGTTTTTTGTCACTGAAACTGGTCTTGCAAAAAATACTAAAGGATCTTGTTTAAGAGAAGAAAACAAAAGCCCGTTGCTAATAATAAGAAAATACACGAGAGAAAAAATCTCACTGTTAAAGGCAAATGTATACAGTAAAGGCAGTAAATCAGCGAGTTTAAACTCTTGTATGAAGGGTAGTAGACAAAAGTAGTAAAATTAACTATATTTACAATGAGAAGTTGCATATTTAAAAATATTTAAAATATCTCAAAAACAGAAAACAAAAGGTGGGAGTAAAAAGGTGCTTTTAGGCTGTATTCAAATGTCAGTGACTGTCAGCTTAAACATCATATATGTATATGATGATATATATGAACCTCATGGTAACCAAAAACCTGTAATAGATACATGAAAATAAAGAGAAAGAACCCAATCACAAAACTAAAGAAAATTATCAAACCACAATGAAAGAGACTGAGAGAAGAAGACAGCAACAGAGAAATACTTTAAAAAACAAATAAAACCAGAAACAAACAATTAAGGAAATGGCAATAAGACACGCCTAGCAATAATCACTTTAAATGTAACTGGATTAAATTTCATCAACAAAATAAAAAGATTGTGTACTGAATGGGAGAAGACATTTTCAAATGATATGTCAGATAAGGGCTTATATTCAAAATTTATTAAAAACATACATCAATATCAAACATAAACTATTTGATTAAAAGTTGGTGGAGGAAATGGATATTTTCCAAAGAAGACATACAGATGGCTCAACATCGCTAATAATCAGGGAAATGTACATCAAAATCATAATGAGATATTATCTTACACCTGTTGTCATGGCTAGTATCAAAAAATAAATAATAAGAAATATCAAGCATTGATAAAGATGTAGAGAAAAGACAACCCTTGGGCACTGTTGATAGAAATCTAAATTGGTACATTCACTATGGAAAGCAATATGGAAGTTCTTCAAAAAGTAAAAATAAAACTATTGTACAGTCCACCAATTCTATATCAGGTTAGTTAGCTAAAGAAAAAAACACTAATTCAAAAAGATATATGTACTTCATATTCATTGAAGATATTTATAATAGCTAAGATATTGAAGCAACCTAAATATCCATCTATATATATTTAAATGGGTATCTGTAGTTGAATGGATAGAAAAGAGGTACATATACACAATGGAATATTACTCAGCCATGAAAAATAAATCATTCCATTTGTGATAAAATGGACGGACCTAGTGGGTATTATGGAACAAGTTAGAGAAAGCTAAATACTGCATGATGACACTTAAATGTGGGATTTAAAACAGAAACAAATGAACAAACAAAAACTGACTTATAAAGAGAACAAATGGGTGGTCACCATAGTGGAGACGGATGTGAAGATAGGTGAAATAGGTGAGGAAGATTAAGAGATACAGAATTCTAGTTATAAAATAAATGTCGTAGTGATTACTGTATAGTGTAAGGAATATAATCAATAATATCATAATAACTTTGGTGATAGATGGTAACTAGACTTGTGATTGTTTCATAATGTATAAAAATATCAAATGACTATGTAGAATACCTGAAACTGATATAATATTGTAAGTCAATTTCAATAAAAATTCTAAATAAAAATTGTTAAACTAATAATTTGTTAAAAGTTCTTTCTTTCCTCATAGGTCTGTTATTTGGTATGATTAAGACACTTATCACAGGGCATGACACATCGTACCTATTATTTTGCCTCCTCCTATCACCACCACAACTGCCACAAGTTCTCTTGCTTCTTGTAGGTAAATTATATTAATATATATTGTTGTTGTTCAGTCACCAAGTCGCAGCTGACACTTTGCAACTCCATAGAGTGCAGCAAGCCAGGCTTCTCTGTACTTGATTATCTCCTAGAGTTTGCTCCAATTCATCCAATGTGTTAGTGATGCTGTCTAACCATATCATCCTCTGCTACCCTCTTTTCTTGCCTTCAAATTTCCAAACATTAGAGCCTTTTCCAGTGAAACATCTCTTTGTATCAGGTGGCCAAAGAACTGGAGCTTCAGCTTCAGCATCAGTTCTTCCAAGGGATATTCAGTTCAGTTCAGTTCAGTTCAGTTGCTCAGTCATGTCCAACTCTTCATGAACCCATGGACCACAGCACTCCAGGCCTCCCTGTTCATCACCAACTCCTGGAATCTACTCAACTCATCTCCACTGAGTCAGTGAAGCCATAAAACCATCTCATCCTCTGCCATCCCCTTCTCTTCCTGCCTTCAATCATTTCCAGCATAAGGGTCTTTTCAAATGAGTCAGCTCTTTGCATCAGGTGGCCAAAGTACTGGAGTTTCAGCTTCAACATTGGTCCTTCCAATGAACACTCAGGACTGGTTGGATCTCCTTGCAGTTGAAGGGACTCTCAAGAGTCTTCTCCAACACCACAGCTCAAGAGCACCAATTCTTTGTCATTCAGCTTTCTTCACAGTCCAACTCTCATATCCATACATGAGTACTGGAAAAGGCATAGCTGTGTCTAGACACACCTTTGTTGGGAAAGTAATGTCTCTACTTTTTAATATGCTATCTAGGTTGATCATAACTTTCCTTCCAAGGAGCAATTGTCTTTTAATTTCATGGCTGCAATCACCATCTGCAGTGATTTTGGAGCCCCCAAAAATAAAGTCTGCCACTGTTGCCACTGTTTCCCCATCTATTTCCCATAAAGTGGTGGGACCAGATGCCATGATCTTCGTTTTCTGAATGTTGAGCTTTAAGCCAACTTTTTCACTCTCCACTTTCACTTTCATCAAGACGCTTTTGAGTTCCTCTTCACTTTCTGCCATAAGGGTGGTGTCATCTGCATATCTGAGGTTATTGATATTTCTCCCGGCAATCTTGATTCCAGCTTGTGCTTCCTACATCCCAGCAATTCTCATAATGTACTCTGCACAGAAGTTTAATAGGCAGGGTAACAATACACAGCCTTGACATATTCTTTTTCCTATTTGGGACCAGTCTGTTTTTCCATGTCCAGTTCTAACAAATCATACAGATTTCTCAAGAGGCAAGTCAGGTGGTCTGGTATTCCCATGTCTTTCAAAATCTTCCCCAGTTTACTGTGATCCACACAGTCAAAGGCTTGGCATAGTCAATAAAGCAGAAATAGATGTTTTTCTGGGACTCTCTTGCTTTTTCAATGATCTAGCAGATGTTGGCAATTTGATCTCTGGTTCCTCTGCCTTTTCTAAAACCAGCTTGAACATCAGGAAGTTCACGGTTCATGTATTGCTGAAGCCTGGCTTGGAGAATTTTGAGTATTACTTTACTACCGTGTGAGCTGAGTGCAATTGTGTGGTAGTCTGAGCATTCTTTGGCATTGCCTTTCTTTGGGATTGGAATGAAAACTGACGTTTTCCAGTCCTGTTGCCACTGCTGAATTTTCCAAATTTGCTGGCATATTGAGTGCAGCATCATCCTTTCACAGCATCATCCTTTAGGATTTGAAATAGCCTAACTGGAATTCCATCACTTCCACTAGCTTTGTTTGTAGTGATGCTTCCTAAGGCCAACTTGACATTCCAGGCTTTCTGGCTCTAGGTGAGAGATCACACCATTGTGATTATCTGGTTCATGAAGATCTTTTTTGTATAGTTCTTCTGTGTATCCCTGCCACCTCTTCTTAATATCTTCTGCTTCTGTTAGGTCCATACCATTTCTGTCCTTTATTGAGCCCATCATTACAAGAAATGTTCCCCTGGTATCTCTGATTTTCTAGAAGAGATCTCTAGTTTTCCCCATTCTATTGTTTTTCTCTCTTTCTTTGCCCTGATCACTGAGGAAAGCTTTCTTATCTCTCCTTGCTATTCTTTAGAACTCTGCATTCAAATGGGTATATCTTTCCTTTTCTCCTTTGCTTTTGGCTTCTCTTCTTTTCACAGCTATTTGTAAGGCCTCCTCGGGCAACCCACTTGCCTCTTTGCATTTCTTTTTCTTGGGTATGGTCTTGATCCCTCTCTCCTGTACAACATCATGAATCTCCATCCATAGTTCTTCAGGCACTCTGTCAGATCTAATCCCTTGAATCTATTTCTCACTCCCACTGTATAATTATAAGGGATTTGATTTAGGTCATACCTGAATGGCCTAGTGGTTTTCCCTGCTTTCTTCAATTTAAGTCTGAATTTGGCAATAAGGAGTTTATGATCTGAGCCACAATCAGCTCCTGGCTTGTTTTAGCTGACTGTATAGAGCTTCTCCATCTTTGGCTGCAAAGATATAATCAATCTGGTTTCAGGGTTGGCCATCTGGTGATGTCTATGTGTAGATTCTTCTCTTGTGTTGTTGGAAGAGGGTGTTTGTTGTGACCAGTGTGTTCTCTTGGCAAAACTCTATTAGCTTTTGCCCTGCTTCATTCTGTACTCCAAGGCCAAATTTTCCTGTTACTCCAGGTGTTTCTTGACTTCCTACTTTTGCATTCCATTCCCTTATAATTAAAAGGAAATCTTTTTTGGGTGTTAGTTCTAAAAGGTCTTGTAGGTCTTCCTAGAACTGTTCAACTTCAGCTTCTTCTTCATTACTGGTTGCGGCACAGACTTGGACTACTGTGATATTGAATGATTTGCCTTGGAAACAAACAGAGATCATTCTATCATTTTTGAGATTGCATCCAAGTACTGCATTTCAGACTCTTTTGTTGACTATGATGGCTACTCCATTTCTTCTAAGGGATTCCCACCCATAGTAGTAGATATAGTGGTTATCTGAGTTAAATCCACCCATTCCAGTCCATTTTAGTTCTCTGATTCCTAAAACATCGACTTTCACTCTTGCCATCTCCTGTTTGACCACTTCCAACTTGCCTTGATTCATGGACCTAACATTCCAGGTTCCTATGCAATATTGCTCTTTACAGCATTGGACCTTGCTTCTATCGCCAGTCACATCCACAGCTGGGTATTGTTTTTGCTTTGGCTCCATCCCTTCATTCTTTCTGGAATTAGTTCACTCATCTCCACTAGCATATTGGGTACCTATTGACCTGTGGAGTTCCTCTTTCAGTGTCCTATCTTTTTGCCTTTTCATACTGTTCATGGGATTCTCAAGGCAAGAATACTGAAGTGGTTTGCCATTCCCTTTTCCAGTGGACCACGTTTTGTCAGAACTCTCCACCATGACCCATCCATCTTGGGTGGCCCTACACGGCATGGCTTAGTCACATTCAGTTAGACAAGGCTGTGGTCCATGTGATTAGATTGGTTAGGTTCTGTGATTGTAGTTTCAGTCTGTCTGTCCTCTGATGCCCTGTCTCAGTGCCTACCATCTTACTGGGGTTTCTCTTACTTTGGACATGGGGTATCTTCTCAAGGCCACCGCTACTGACCTTGGACATAGGGTATCTCCTCTGGGCTGCTCACCACTGACCGCTGAGCAGATACCAATGAATGTTCGGGGTTGATTTCCTTTAGGATTGACTGGTTTGATTTCCTTGCAGTCCAAGGGACTCTTAAAGACTCTTCTGCTGCTGCTGCGGCTGCTAAGTCGCTTCAGTGGTGTCCAACTCTGTGTGACCCCATAGACGGCAGCCAACCAGGCTCCCCCGTCCCTGGGATTCTCCAGGCAAGAACACTGGAGTGGGTTGCCATTTCCTTCTCCAGTGCATGAAAGTGAAAAGTGAAAGTGAAGTCACTCAGTCGTGTCCAACTCTCCACAACCCCCTGGACTGCAGCCTATCAGGTTCCTCCATCCATGGGATTTGCCAGGCAAGAGTACAATGGCAAGCCACTCCAGTACTCTTGCCTAGAAAATCCCATGGATGGAGGAGCCTGGTGGGCTGCAGTCCATGGGGTTGCTACAAGTCCGACGCGACTGAGCGACTTCACTTTCACTTTTCACTTTCACACAATGGAGAAGGCAATGGCAACCCACTCCGGTGTTCTTGCCTGGAGAATCCCAGGGACAGCAGAGCCTGGTGGGCTGCCATCTATGGGGTCGCACAGAGTCGGAAACGACTGAAGCGACTGAGCAGTACTGGAGTGGGTTGCCATTGCCTTCTCCGAAAGATTCTTCTACAACACCACAATTGAAAGGCCTCAGTCCTTTGGTGCTCAGCCTTTTTTATGATACCATTCTCACATCCGTACATGCCAATAGGAAAACCCAGAACTTTGACTATACAGAACTTAGCAAATTATTGACTCTGCTTTTAATACACTATCTAGGTATGCCATAGATTTTCTTCCAAAGAGCAAGCATCTTTTAATTTCATGCCTGCATTTACCATCCGCAGTAATTCTGAAGCCCGAGAAAAGAAAATCTGTCACTGCTTTCACTTTTTTGCCATCAAGTAGTGGGACTGTATGCAATAATCTTAGTTTTTTGAATGTTGAGTTTTAAGCCAGATTTTCCACTCTCCTCTTTCACCCTCATTAAGAGGCTCTTTAGTTCCTCTCACTTTCTGCTGTTAAAATGTAATCATCTGCTTATCTGAGGTTGTTGATATTTCTTCCAGCAACCTTGATTCTAGCTTGTGATTCATCCAGTGCAGCATTTCGCAGTATGTATTCTGAATATATTTTAAATAAGCAGAGTGACAACATGCAACCTTGACATACTCCTTTCCCAATTTTGAACCCAGTCAGTTGTTCCATGTAAGGTTCTAACTATTGAGTCTTGACCTGAATGCAGATTTCTCAGGAGACAGGTAAGATACTCTGGTATTCCAAACTCTAAGAATTGTCCACAGTTTGTTGTGATCCACACAGTCATTAAACATAATCAATGAAGCAGAAGTAGATGTTTTTTTCTGGAATGTCCTTGCTTTCTCCATGATCCAACGAATGTTGGCAATTTGATCTCTAGTTCTTCTACCTTTTCTAAACCCAGTTTGTACATTTGGAAGTTCTTGGCTCACACACTGCTGAATCCTAGCTTGAAGAATTTTGAGCATTAACATGCTAGCATGTGAAATAAACACAACTGTACTATAGTTTGGATATTCTTTGGCATTGTCCTTCTTTTGGATTGAAATGAAAACTGACTTTGTCTATTTCTGTGACCACTGCTGAGTTTTCCAAATTTTCTGACATGCTGAGTGCAGCACACCAATGGCATAATCTTTTAGGATTTTAAATAGCTCAGCTAGAATAATAGATATACTTCTAATAAGGATATGTGAGGAAATATTATAAGGATAAAAGTGATATATGGTGTTACTATCCCTATTTATTGCCTTGTTCAAAGATATGCAATTGTAGAAACTTACCTAATCAATTCATGCATTCAGCAACAAATGCATACAGGTATGAACTAGAAACATTAAAACAGAAAATAATAGAAGCTTATGTTTGATTTTACTTTATAAACACCTTACCTTTCAACTGAAAGCCCAGGATACTTCAGTCACAATTGTTTTTAACTGTCCTCCCAGTTTTTCTTCCTTCATAATGGAGGTATGAGGGATAGATTCTTGTGTCAGTCATATATTGCTTGACTCTCCTGAGTTCACTCCTGTAGCTGCAAACATCAGGCAGGTCACCTGGGGACTATGCTCAGCTGAGGAGGCTGGGATGGCTGTTTCTTTGTCTTCCTGTGGTCTTTCTTCCTCAAGAAGACTTTGTACAATAGTAACAGTCTTCCAGAAGGACAAGCCCCAATGTGAAAGGACATTTTAAGCTTCTGCTTAGGTCATGTTTGATTACGTAACATTGTTCAAAGCAAATCACATGACGAAGCTCAGAGTCATTATGTGAGGAAAATATTGAAGGTGAAAATATCAGGAGAGTTAACATATTGAGTCATTAATTATCTGTATAAGCACCTGTTTCAACAGTCACATAGTAATTTGGAGGGTTAGAAGGGAAATATCCCTAATACATATATAAGAGCAGGATATTTTTGACTACTATTTATTGCTGAGTTAGACATTAATTGTCTCATTTACTGCAGGCATGAAAGAACCTCTTTCCTTATTTCTTATAATGAAGGAAAAAATTGAGCAGTCTTGTAATGCAGCCTTTATTTAGACTCTGATACTTTATCATTGATTAGCACCAATATTTTTATCCCTGTAGAAAAAGCGAGAGTAGTTATCTAGTTTTAGTCTGTTCTAATGTTTATAATTTGTTGTACTCTCATTTTTCCTAAATAATGATATTGACTTTTTCATTGATTTCCTATTTTAATTTAAACAATATTTTACAACAATTTAGTTGTAAGAAAATTAGAATAACTTTTAGCATTAACATGCATTGCAGCAAAAAATTCGTTAATGATTTTTACTATCATTCTAAAGGTCAGTAATCTGTATATGTTCTTTAAAACATTACCATCAGTTCAGTTCAGTCACTTAGTCATGTCTGACTCTTTGTGACGCCATGAATTGCAGTATGCCAGGCCTCCCTATCCATCACCAACTCCCTGAATTCACTTAAACTCACGTCCATCTAGTCAGTGATGCCATCCAGCCGTCTCATCTTCTGTCGTCCCCTTTCCTCCTGCCCCCAACTGCTACCAGCATTAGAATCTTTTCCAATGAGTCAACTCTTCGCATAAGGTGGCCAAAGTACTGGAGTTTCAGCTTTAGCATCATTCCTTCCAAAGAACACCCAGAACTGATCTCCTATAGAATGGATTGGTTGGATCTTGTTGCAGTACAAGGGACTCTCAACAGTCTTCTCCAACACCACAGTTCAAAAGCATCAGTTCTTTGGTGCTTAGCTTTCTTCACAGTCCAACTCTCACATCCATACACGACTACTGGAAAAACCATAGCCTTGACTAGATGGACCTTTGTTGGCAAAGTAATGTCTCTGCTTTTGAATATGCTATCTAGGCTCGTCATAACTTTCCTTCCAAGTAGTAAGCGTCTTTTAATTTCATGGCTGCAATCACCATCTGCAGTGACTTTGGAGCCCCCAGGAATAAAGTCTGACACTGTTTCCACTGTTTCCCCATCTATTTCCCATGAAGTGGTGGGACCAGATGCCATGATCTTCGTTTTCTGAATGTTGAGCTTTAAGCCAGCTTTTTCACTCTCCTCTTTCACTTTTATCAAGAGGCTTTTTAGTTCCTCTTCACTTTCTGCCATAAGGGTGGTGTCATCATGTATACAAATATATGTATGCTTATAAATAATAAAATATATGAATATAAACTCACATATAGTTTTTATTTGGAATATAAATTAGCAACTATAATGTGCTTAAGAGTAGGAAAATTTTACAAAGTACTTTAATCATTGTTCTTAATGTAAATATTCTAATTACCAGGAACAGTTTTTAAATCTTTAATTAAATATAGTTTATTTTTTCTTATATGATGGACCAAACAAATCACATAGTGAGTTTCTTAATCATTAGCCTGCAACTGGACTTTAAAAAAATCATTTAAGGACCAGTTCTACTGATTTAAATAGTGAATTAACCGAGGCAGTTTGGGCAAGTCTTCTTAATGACTTACATCAGTAAGATTGTTTTTATATTTTCATATTCAAAGTGATTTCTCAAAATCACTAAAGCTTGAGAATACAACTGGAGAGAAAATATCTTTCTGATCTTAACTGAAAACTAACATCAAGTGCTTGAGGTTTTCATTCTGTGAGGGGTAATTACCTCTGCTTGAACAGTGAAGTCTTTAGATCAAACACATTATAGGAAATTAAAGAAAAAAAAGATAAGCCTTATGTAAAATATACAAAAGTAAAGCACATGGAAAATAAGTATAGTTTTCATGGCTGTTTGAAAAAAGAGAGGAACCTCAGAAGAGTGGCAAGCAAATAAATACCTCTGCGTATCTGATTTTCAGAGTCATTGAACCTGTTATCTTAGAATCAAATTTTTCCTCTCAAATGACTTTTCTTTATAATGAAAAGTATGCAAAATAAAGCCAGCTGTCTCAAAGGAGAACACATTTTTTTCTCTTGCATTCCAGATAGTTTCATTTGGAAAGCAAAACTCAGACACCTGAGAGCAATCCTGTTTTTTGGGAAGATAATCATTTAGAATTTGATAAGGGTAGCACACACTGGAATTCCTATGTTTCATTAGTGTAGGGTTTTATCTTTTTAATTATTAACATTAATAAATTATTTCAGGTATATTCTCCTCAACAGTTGTTATTTGGAAGTACAGAAGGGTCTCACTTTTCATCTAATGATTTTTGAAAACTATACTCAGCCATGTCTGACTGTTTGTGACCCCATGGACTGTAGCCCGCCAGTCTCCTCTGTCTGTGGAATTCTCCATGCAAGATTGCTGGAGTGGATTGCAATTCCCTTCTCCAGGGGATCTTCTTGACCTAGGAAGTGAAGCCAGGTCTCCTGCGTTGAAGTAAGATTCTTTACTCTTTGAGCCCCTAGGGCTTATAAAGCAAATTAGGTCATCTGAAATCAACTTCATATTTTCACTCTAACAGTTTGATTGTTGAGAATTTTATTCCTGATCAAGAATTTAGCACCAGGTTCTTTATAGATGTGACTAAAAATAATTAATAGAATAATTAGATTGTAATAACTAATCATGGTTATTGAAATTAATTTATTAAACACCATAAAATAGACAAATGTATTGAACATACCCATAGTAAAATAAGAGCTAATATTTACTAATTACTTCCTGTGTTCAAAATGTTAAATCCAATATTTTATATATCATCTGATCCTCTATTAAATGGTAATCTCTTATTATAGATGAGAAAACAGGTTAAACAACTGGTATGGAATCAGTAATAATACCTAAAATTATTATAGTAAGCACCTTACTGTACTCTGTGGCTTATAATTTGGGGAAACTAATATATTACACAGTATTCATACAGAACATAATGTATTTTCATCACATGAGCGTGCATATTATTATAAGAGCTTATATCTGATTAACAACAATGTGGATGCCTTCTAGAATTAAGCAAAGCTATTTTGTGAAAGATTTGGATGACCCAGATATCAGGTGGAAAAAGCCCAATTCGTTTCTTCTTTTGCTCACAAATTTTTTCTTAATAAAGGATTATACATTCCACATGATATGTTAACTAACATCCTGAATTATAGAAGAAAAGCGGTTAACATTCAACTCAAGAACCTTGCTAGGAGACCCAAGAACAGAAACCATGGAGTAGAGAAGCAACTGATGTTGGATTAGAGATTCTAATAGAATGAAGACTACAGAATCTTGGTAGTAGATATTGGACAATTAAGTGACATATTGAAAGTTAAAAAGTTTTCTTTCAGAACCCAAATACCAAGAAGTGGGGTGACAGGAGTTGGATGTGGAATGTGGGTTCCAGGATAGGTGAAGGGGGATCTGGGAGTAGAGAAGAAATGGATATGGAACAGGAATCGGGCAGAATGGAATTATGTAAATTTGCTTTCCAGCAGTACTTCTAAGATCAAAATTTAGTTAAAAAGAGATTCAGAACGGGGTAAAGGAACAGTACTGAAGTGGAGAACTAGATGAAGTTGACACTATCTCAGTACATGGTTATATCCAAGTATGCAAAATGCAAAGTCTGTGCTTTGGGCCCAGAGGCTCTTTCCTTTTTTTCTGTAAGTTGAAGAAATTCTGAGCAGCTCAATAATCTGAGAAAGGATTCATCCTTTTGTTTCTGGATGCTGACTGAGTTGGATGGAAAACATGCCAAAAGAATAATATGATCAGTTTGAAATGGAAATAACTATACCACTATATGTTTGTGGTAAGTGAAGATGGGAAAAGTACAATGGAGGTGAGAAGGTAGAAAGGAATAAGACTGGGATTTAGGTAGCCTATCCTTGCAGTTCAGTTAAATAATACTCAAAGAGAAGAAGCCAAGGTTAGAACAGGATTTATTCATTTAACAAAATTTTAAATGCCTTCAATATTGCTATGTATACTGAGCTGAGTATTGGAAATATAGACCTGAAAAGGCACACTCAAGAGGCTGTTAATCTAGTTGAAAAGGTAGAGAAGTATAGCAAAAATTATATGGGAGCATAGTAATAACCATGAAGAGATAGCCATAGGATGATTGAGTAAAGAAAAGAGATACTAGTTCAGCCTTAGTCCTTAGACAGTGGGGAGAAGAAAGGAGGTGAAGATTCCCAGAGAATGTATTATTGGCTATATTTTAAAGGTTGAATGGAAATTATACATATATATAATAGAGGATGAGTATTCCAGGAAGATAGAGTGATACATAAAACATTTTGTAGTTGTGATGTAGCCTAGTATGTTTAGGAATTGAAAATATGGCAGTCATGAGTCCAATCAGAGTCCAATCAGGAGACAGAAGTCACATAGTAAACTGGACAGGAAAAAATTGATTATGAGGAATTATTAACTATAACAAAATATGAGTAGGTATTTTATGGTAAGAAGAAAAGAGAAATGAAAATGATAAAGGAATATCTGATATGAGGATAACCACCCTCCTATTGTTCAGTCACTCAGTCATGTCTGACTCCTTGTGACCCCATGAACTGCAGCACACTAGGCTTCCCTGTCATTCAGTATTTCCTGGAGTTTGCTCAAACTCATACCCGTTAAGTCAGTGATGCCATCAACCATTCCATCTATTGCCCCCTTCTTCTGCCCTCAATCTTTCCTAGCATCAGGGTCTTTTCCAATGAGTTGTCTCTTCACATTAGGTGGCCAAAGTGTTGGAGCTTCAGCATCAGTACTTCGAATGAATGTTCAAGGTTGATTTCCTTTAGGATTGACTGGTTTGATCTCCCTGCCGTCCAAGAGACAGACTCTCAAGAATCTTCTCCAACTCCACAGTTCAAAATACAATAGCACTCCTAGAGCTGAAATAAAGCTCCTGATAAGATCCCTCCCCCTTGCTGAACCCTGTACCTGTGTGACAAAGATCAGACCTTGCTGGAGAGGGCATGGATGTGGATCAGTCTCTCCAGGGAAGAGAGGTACCTGGGATGCAAGTTAGTGGAACTTGCTGGACGTTTGCCCCCTGAAACTTGCCATAAATCTGCCCTCTAAGATGTTAAAGAAAAGTATTCATAAACAAATGTCTTACTAGAGGGTAGAAAACTGCCTGGGGGAACATGAGAGAAGATGCTGGCTGCTCTTGGCCACTGCACTGCAGGAGCCTGGTGCTGCAAAAAATCCCCATGCTATTGGAGCCATGTGCTGGACAAGGAAGCTTCTGGCACTGTAGAGTGTAATGCTGGAACATGTGTTAGATAAACCAGATGAACACACACAGGAAACAGGAGTGAAAACCCCTTTCTTCTCCAGTGACTCTTTGTAACCTGCTACTGACAAAGCTTAACATTGTTATGGCTGGTAAGGAAAAAAAAAAAAAAAAGTTAATGTCTTCACTTCATTTTCTCAAAGCAAGGAATGAAGTATGAATTGGGAACCAAGGAACAATAAGTGGTCCAGTTGATTCAGAGTGCCAATGGAGGTATTGTGAACGGTGTTAGAGAGGGAAGAAAAATCAGATGGTTGTGGACACATGGAAGGAACAAGGGCTTAAGGAATATCACTGTCTGAACTCTGTGATGTGTGAAAGAATCTTGGCTCTGGATCTAGCATCTTATGAAAGTAGATATCCAGGTACTGAATTTCTGTATACACCTAGAGACTTTAGAGAGAAATCTAAGGAAGGAAATTTGTAACTTTTCTTGAAATTAGCTCTATTTTTCTTTAGCTGTTAACTCATATGAAATTCTCAATTTCTTAGACCCATTTGTGGCACAATGTGAATATCAGATTTTACTATGACTTGAGCCAAATATGTAAATAAATTAGCAATGATTATAGTTGTGCTTCTATCAGATTTGCAGAGAAATTCACCTTCACCCAACAGTCCTGGACAGATTCTTTTCCTGCAAATTGCTCTTACAGAGCCAGCTTCTGTTCCTTCATAGCATGTCTCTTAGTTTGTAATTATATATCGATCCTCAGTATTTGATTAAGCCTGTATTCCCCACTAAACTGTATGTTTCAAGAGGTCAGAGACTATTTTTGTTCTCTAAGTACGTTGTATAGTAGCTGGCACATAGTATAACATCAATAATCATGTTTCTTGAATGAATAGCTGAACAAAATATTTTAGACTTTGCCAAGACAGTCTTGATAGCCCAGAGAAGTTTCTGTCTAGTTTTCTCAGTGCCATTCAGGGATAATTATATCTTCATTAATATCATTTAAGTCTGGATTTCTTCTAATACCTGATCACTAGTCAGTGTTTTTTAAATTACATAATAGGTGTTTTTATTTCCCCCGCTCATTCTCAGAGTTGCTATTATCTCAGGGAGGCTTTTAGGACTATACAACTCCCCTTTCCTCACACTTGCTTCTGCATGATTGCTGCTTTATGATTCCTCTTTTAATTAATGACTGTTTTTTTCCTAGAGAGCAAATAAATAAGGAGGAGAAAAGGCTTGATTAAATTCTCAATTTTTATAGTTGTTTACCTCTATAACCTATTCTAAATGTATATACTCACAGTTTAGTTAAAGTACATTTGAGTTTGAAAATTTTACTGTCAATCAAAAATAAATATCTGGTAAGAAAAGTAATAGTAATAAAGAATCTACCTGCAAAGCAGGAGATGTGAGTTGACTTGGTCACGAAGATCTCTGGAGAAGGAAATGGCAACCCACTCCAATATTCTTGCCTGTGGAAATCTCATGGACAGAGAATCCTGGTGGGCTATAGTCCATAGTGTGGCAAAATAATTAGACATGATTTAGTGATTAAACAACAACAATGAAAATTAATACGTTCATCTGTATGTCAGAATTCTTTGAACTAATGGGCTGGTTATTCAGAATAGTTTAAAATATGCAAACAATGCATGAGGAGATTCATAAAGCTGTAGAATTATTCTAAGCCTGAACCAAATGTTTCTGATCTTTAAAGGGATTTGGCTATTAATTTTTAAATGTTGAACATAGTTGACATTTCGAATTGAATTGTTACTGAAATAATCACATCAAATCTCTTGGTTAAATGTTTAAAGTAGAATCCATGAAATATGCATGTTACCAAATCAAAGCAAAGGGACTTTATTCTGAATACATGATTTTTATTTACATAAAATGTTAAATACATTTTGTTTAGGAATAAAATCATCTCTTAAGAGTGAGGTGCATTTATTCTTCAAAGAAAATTCAAGTGTGTGGAACTGAAGGGGTTTATGTGGTGTTTATTGTGTGTCCACTGCTTGTGAAGATATAAGTTTAAAAGATATAAAACTTGTTTCTGATGTCAAGACAATTAGACTAATGGCTACCATGAGGGAAAACTACTATGTCAAAGCATTATTATATGCCAATAATATTTCCTAAAGCCAAATTCTTGAAGTGTAATCTGTCTATCCTTATGATCACATTAATTGAGTTTATATGGTACATGGGTGAACATTTTATAATTTTGTTCCATTTTTAGTCTTGGATACCTGCTTCCATTCTATTCAGAGCATATGGATACTAGTTGTTTAGTTTTTGGTAACTACATGAAGATTACTTTTTAAACAAATCGAAATTTGTTAAAGCAACTTTTTTAAAAATCATATATAGATAGTAATACATATGGAACATAGATATTTATAACCATTAAATTATTTTCTAGGACTGATGTTTGAAAAATAACTCTAAAATCTATTTCAGTGTGTTAGTCGCTCAGTCATGTCTGACTCTTTGCAACCTCATGGACTATAGTCTGCCAGGCTATTCTGTCCATGGAATTTTCCAGGTAAGAATACTGGAGTGGGTTGTCATTTCCTTCTCCAGGGATCTTCCCAACCCAGGGATCAAACCTGGGTCTCCCACATTGCTGGCAGACTCTTAACATCTGCTGCCGCTGCTGCTGCTGCTGCTGCTGCTAAGTCGCTTTAGTCATGTCCGACTCTGTGCGACCCCATGGACGGCAGCCCACCAGGCTCCCCTGTCCCTGGGATTCTCCAGGCAAGAACACTGGAGTGGGTTGCCATTTCCTTCTCCAGTGCATGAAAGTGAAAAGTGAAAGTGAACTTGCTCAGTCATGTCCAACTCCCAGTGACCCCGTGGACTGGAGCCTACCAGGCTCCTCTGTCCATGGGATTTTCCAGGCAAGAGTATTGGAGTGGGGTGCCATTGCCTTTAACATCTGAGCCACCAGTAAAGCCCAAAATCTCTTTAAGTAGATGTTCAATAAATATTTGTTGAATGAATGAGTAATGTTTCTTTTTAGCACTTTATTGTTCTAATAATGGAATCCAGGAGGGAGTACTGATCGTATATGTATTTTTCTAGTTAATTCTTCATAATTTGTTTTTAGTCAGGAGTATTTTTTTTTCTGCCATGGTCAAAATTCCTCTTTTTCCAGAAGCTTCTACGTCATTTATTCTGCTCATGAACCTGCACAAAAGAAAGACTTGAGAAAACATGACATTTACAAAGTAATCACAAAAGTGTAAAGTTCTATAATGAAAGCTAGATGTAGGAATTGCTCAACATATGAATGTACTTTTAAATGCATTTTAATATCAAAAAATCAGGTATACTGTTAATTTCATTTACAAAGCAGATTATTTTTTAATGATATTTCCAGAATAAAATGTTCTGGAAATATTTTATTACATATTCTGTTACAGATTTAGTAAAATATGTCCAGAATCCTACAGAAGACATACTAGTGCTCCAAACGGGATGAGTTCCTGTTGATAAAACACAAAAAGAAGGAGGTATGTTTATCTTATCAAAACAGAAGTCTGTGGCTGTTACCTTTCCCTACATTTTGCAGAAAGCTGCCTCATCAGGACCTTCTTAGCACATCAGATATCCTGTCAGATATTTAGAGGTTGTAGAGATTTCAGGATGTAGAATAATTACAATATGTGTTTTCATTTTTTTATTTTAATGAAATAATTTAAAAGTCAAATTTTTATATATCTGAGCTCCAAACGTTTACCAAAGTATATCCAAATCTGTGCACTAGCAGGCAGGACTCTCCATGGATTAAAAAGAAAAGAATCATCACCAGATAATGTAAACTGACCCAAAGGAGCAGATAGAATAAGGAGCAGAGGCCAAGTTCAGCAGTTTCATAGGCCAAGAGGGAAAGTTTGCTTTTATTTTTTGTACCAGAATTTCTCAGAAGTATTTAATACTGTGCGTTTTCCAGGCTAACACCTTTTCCCTCTTCATAGTATATCTTCCATTTTGGAATTATTTTCCTTTCCTCACTTTTAGTAAATAGTGGTACATTTCAGAAGTGTGTATTATTCAGTTCATGCTGAGTACCAGTACCTATCTTACTTAAACATCTTTATAACATTCTTTACTTCATAAATTTAGATCATATAGTCCTTTGAGGAGTAGATTTGTCCAAATATTTATTTGTTGTTTGCCAAGCACTAGGTAATATTTTGTTCTATCAGAAATGCAAATATGATTAAGACACAGTTCATGATCTAAGGAGCTTCAGATTCAGGAGGGCAAAATTAATGTTTTCCATCTCATACCTTTTCATTTCAAAATGAGAGATGCAAAGCTTATAATTAATAAATGAGAGTTGGACAATTGAATCTTAAAAAGAGAAGTCTGTAAACAAAGTGTAAAGTTGGAAGTCAGTAAGATATAGGTAACTGTTGAAGTAATGGCTGACTGAACTTGCCCAGGAAATATATACAGAGGAGAAGCAATGGTGGGAGACAAAAGAGAGTCAAACAAAGAATGTAAGAGAACACAACCAACTGGCTTAAATAAATCAAGAAAGCACAGGATGTACTAGGGCATTATTAAAGGCAGAGATTTTCAAGAAGTGGGGAGGATTGACATTTTCAATTCTTGCTGAAAGATAAAGGACAGAGAATAAGCCATTGGCAGTTTAGGTCAATTAAATTAATCTTTGAGAGAACTATTTATATAATAAGGGGAATGGGTCAGGTTGTGGGAGTCAAGAAAGCTGATTTCTAAAATGTATTGAGAAAGTTTAAGTGGTATCAGCTGAATAACGCATAATAGATAAAAGAAAATTTGTTTAATGGTAGAAAAATGAAAGTCAGATATTTTTATGATGGACAAAAGCAAATGAAAAAAGAGAATTTAAAACCCTACAAGAAAAGGATAGAACAAGGTACAAGAGAGCATTGCTACAGGATGCATAGTATGAGCAAAGGAGATCACCCTTGACCTCTTGATACACTAGTTTGTCTACATCAACTGTGAGACATGTTAAAAGCAATGTAGTACTACAAATAACTTCTGAGCTCTATAAATAACTTTCTTATAAAATATTGTAGATCTAATAATATCATCTCCGTAGTGTCACTCAAACATATTCCTCTCTGGGAGGATCAGATCAGATCAGTCGCTCAGTCGTGTCCGACTCTTTGCGACCCCATGAATCGCAGCACACCAGGCCTCCCTGTCCATCACCAACTCCCGGAGTTCACTCAGACTCACGTCCATCGAGTCAGTGATGCCATCCAGCCATCTCATCCTCTGTCGTCCCCTTCTCCTCTTGCCCCCAATCCCTCCCAGCATCAGAGTCTTTTCCAATGAGTCAACTCTTCGCATGAGGTGGCCAAAGTACTGGAGTTTCAGCTTCAGCATCATTCCTTCCAAAGAAATCCCAGGGCTGATCTCCTTCAGAATGGACTGGTTGGATCTCCTTGCAGTCCAAGGGACTCTCAAGAGTCTTCTCCAACACCACAGTTCAAAAGCATCAATTCTTCGGCACTCAGCCTTCTTCACAGTCCAACTCTCACCTCCATACATGACCACAGGAAAAACCATCTGGGAGGATAAAGGGTATTAAAAATAATTGGTATAATATCATTGACTGTTTCACAGGAAATGTTACAATGGTGATGAGTTTGTATTACTGTAGTGTTTTTACCCTAAAATAATTGTTTCAGAATTTTGAAAATAATTTGTAAGTATCCATGGAAATGTTGTGTTCATGCTGTGAGCATCTTAAAAGTGTGTTGAAGTAGAAAATAATTTGGGAGCTACTACTCAAAGTTAATTTTGTAGGAAAACAAAACTGCAATTTTATTGAGAGGAGAGAAGGCAAACATTGTTTCTTTGTGTTCATACTGCCTGATAAACTGACTGTGATTTCAAAGTGTTGTCTGTAAAATAATAGAATCAATTAATTAAATATATAAATTGTGTGATTTAACTGACATATCAAGTCCGTGTGATATGTTGGCTGCTGATTGATAGAACTAACTTTGATAATCAAGAACTTTAAAGGGTAATTATTGATTATGTTGATTATTTGTTGATTATTTTGTTATTATTATCAAATAATTGTCATTTGATAATAATAACAAAATCAGTTGCTATTATTATCAAATAATTGTTGACTGTTTTCCCCAAAGTATCTATCATTAATTTGGACATCTCCCAGTATGAAAATGGGATTAGATCCACTGTTTATCAATGATTTCAACATGGTGAGGAGACTTTCCTGTTTTGATAATTTGGTTAATAACAACCTGTACCATTTTTTCCACACTTCATGTATACACCACTATTTCTTCTTTAGTTTCCTACTCTTTTACTCTTTTCACAGCCTACCATTCTTTACTCCTTTGATAGAAATCATTGAGGTAAGCAGTGCTATTTATAAGAGTTTGTCTTTTCCTGCCAGCATTTAGGAACTGTTAAAAGTTGAATAGACGGGGAAACAGTGGAAACAGTGGCTGACTTTATTATTTTGGGCTCCAAAATCGCTGCAGATGATGGTTGCAGCCATGAAATTAAAAGATGCTTACTCCTTGGAAGGAAGGTTATGACCAACCTAGACAGCATGTTAAAAAGCAGAGATATTACTTTGTCAACAAAGGTCCATCTAGTCAAGGCTATGGGTTTTCCAGTAGTCATATATGGATGTGAGAGTTGGACTGTGAAGAAGGCTGAGCGCTGAAGAATTGATGCTTTTGAACTGTGGTGTTGGAGAAGGCTCTTGAGAGTCTCTTGGACTGCAAGGAGATCCAACCAGTCCATTCTAAAGGAGATCAGCCCTAGGTGTTCATTGGAAGGACCGATGTTGAAGCTGAAACTCCAGTACTTTGGCGACCTGATGAGAAGAGCTGACTCATTGGAAAAGACCCTGATGCCGGGAAAGATGGAGGTCAGGAGGAGAAGGGGACAGCAGAGGATGAGATGGTTGGATGGCATCACCGACTCAATGGACATGGGTTTGGGTAAACTCTGGGAGTTGGTGATGGACAGGGAGTCCTGGTGTGCTGCAGTTCATGGGCTCGCAGAGTTGGACATGACTGAGTGACTGATCTGAACTGAAAGGCTGAATTGTGTCCCCTATAAAGATGATAAGTACTAATCTCCAGTAGATTTTGCAGATAATCAATCAAGATGAGGTCATTAGGGTGGGCTTAATGCAGTATGACTGTTAACTTTAGAATAAAAGGATTTGTACACAGAGATAGACACACATTGAGGGAAGATGATGTGAATACAGAAGGATAACATATTTATAAGCCAAGGATCTAGGAGGGAGAGATGGACTAGATTTCTTCTCACACCCCTTAGAAGATCAACCCTATAGACACTTTGATTTCAGACTTCTAGTCTCTAGTACTGTGAGACAATATATTTTTGGTATCTAAATCACCCAGTTTGTGATGTTTATAACGGCAGCCCTAAGAAATAAATAAAGGGACAGAAAATAACTGAGAATCTTGGATTAGATGACAATAACTGACTGAAATAACATTCGGTTAATTATTAAGGCTTAGGAGAAGGAAATGGCAACCCACTCCAGTACTCTTGCCTGGAAAATCCCAGGGACGGAGGAGCCTGGTAGGCTACAGTCCATGGGGTTACTAAGAGTCGGACACAACTAAGCGACTTCACTTTCACAGAAATTTATATATTAATTAAAGTAATTTACAAATACTTCATTTTCATGTAAATTACTATAGACAATGTTGAAAAGAATTTCAGGAAATAGAATTTGCTCCCTATCAGTTGCAACGTGTTGCCAGAATGTCAACTGTTATCAAAGCCTACTTAATCTAACCTTAGATTTTTCCCATTAGGCATGGTACCTACTGGTACTTAAATTAATCATGAATTTTTTTCTCAGGTTCAGGAGCCTACTGTGGTATGTGGTTTGCTCACGGCATGTGGGTCTTCTACTCCAGGCTTCACATTAACTTTGACATCAAAAGCTCTGTAACTGCTTACAGCACAGTAGAACAAAATGCCCTCTTCTATTTATGCTATTTCCTGTTATCTTTTTTTGTAGGAGAGGCTGCTTTCTTTTCTATAAGTGGCACTCCACACTACATAGGACTCAAGATGCTACAGATGTATATACTGTTACTGTAGCTGTGTATGAGATAGCTTCCACCCCCTATCAGAGCAGGAATCCTTGGCAGCCAATTGTACACCTTTCATCAAACTTATTCAGGCACTCTATTCTTCATTTCTTTTTCATCAATGCCATATGAAATGAAGAGAATTTCTATTTTAAAGCAGTGCTATGCAGCCACTCCTGTAATCTTCCTTTGAATATTGTCATTTATTTCTTTTTTGTTTGTTTGTTTGTTTTGGTCTGAACATTTAAAATAATTGTTAAGCAAAAGAGGTTTAGAGAAAATAATATACAATTGTATTTCTAAATAAAGGTTAACCCAAACATCTCTGGAATTTCTAACCATTAGAATGATTTCTTCACTTGAAGGCAAGTTCTACTTGAGGAAGATCCAGGCAAAGGTGATATCAGACAGGAGCAAAATTAAATTATCAGTTCTATTATTCACTTTCCTAGTCTCACTATATTATTAGATTGGCCAATGAAATTAAGTGGGGTCTAAGACAAGTTCTATGGCCTAAATGGTTATGTCTACTCAGAATTCGTATGTTGAAGTCCTAATCCCAAGTCTGACAGCATTTGAAGGTGGGACCTTTCGAAAGTAAGTAGGCAATCGAGGGTAAAGGTCTCACAAATGGGATTAGTGCCCTAATAAGAAGAGATGGGAGAGAGATGATGTCTTTCTCTACTCTGTGAGGCTACAGAAAGAAGGTGACTGTCTGTAAACCAGAAAGAGGGCCCTCACCAAGAACTCCAACCATGCTGGCACCTTGATCTCAGACTTTGAGTCTCCAAAACTGTGAGAAATATATGTGCTGTTGTTTAAGCTACCCAGTCTATGTTATTCTGTTATAACAGCCCAAGCTGACTAATAACAAGGGGAACCACAGTATCTTATTCTTATTCCTGAAAAGAAGCTTCAGATTTTCTTTAAGAACACTTATACAACTGATCTTATTGTGTTAGAAAGATAATAATTTTATGGCATAGGGGAAGCTATGTCTAATAATTTCTATATCTATGTTTGCAATCAGTTAAACTTTTAAAAAGCAATTTTTTTTAAAGTTAGTACAAAATCCAAAAATTTCAGAAGTATTTATTGTAAAACAAAAAGATTTTTCCCATCTTCATATGATTAAATCTCTCCTACAGAGATAAAAATTGCTAAGATTTTCTGAATATCCTTTGGAACATAGTATCAATTCAGTTCAGTCTCTCAGTCATGTCCGACTCTTTGTGACCCCATGGACTGCAGCACGCTGTCCATCACCAATTACCAGAGCTTTCTCAAACTCATGTCGTTCATGTTGATGATGCCATCCAACCATCTCATCCTATGTCGTCGCCTTCCCCTCCTGCCTTCAATCTTTACCAGCATCAGGGTTTCTTCAAATAAGTCAGTTCTTCACATTAAGTGGCCCAAGCATTGGAGCTTCAGCTTTGGCATCAGTCCTTCCAATGAATATTCAGGACTGATTTCTGTTAGGACTGACTGATTTGATCTCCTTTCAGTCCAAGGGACTCCCAGGAGTCTTGTCCAAAACCACAGTTCAAAAGCATCAATTCTCCAGCACTTAGTTTTCTTTATAGTCCAACTCTCACATCCATACATGACTACTGGAAAAACCATAGCTTTGACCTAGATGGACCTTTGTTGACAAAGTAATGTCTCTGCTTTTTAATACACTGTCTGGGTTTGTCATAGCTTTTTTTCCAAGGAGCAAGCATCTTTTAATTTCATGGCTGTAGTCACCATCTGCAGTGATTTTGGAGCCCAAGAAAATAAATTCTGTCACTGTTTTCATTGTTTCCCCATCTATTTGCCATGAAGTGACTACATGTATAGAATAGTAGTAACATTATATTTTACATATCAGTTGGCACATGTACTTCAAATTTTGATGAATATTCCAGTTTGCTCTTTAAAAAAGTAACAGCAGTTTACACACATGAGAGCAGCATAGGAGAGTGTTTGTTTTAACTGCCCTTAAATACTATGAACTATTTTAATCTCAGGTAATTTGTTAACTTAAAACAATATTGTAAAGTATTAGCCTCTAATTAAAATAAATAAATTTAATTTAAAAATAGTTTAATTGGCAGTATTTGCAATTTTTAAAGTAGGATTAAAATGATATTGTTATTTTAAGTTATTTTTGTTGTTAATTTAAATAAAACAAAGAGTCGCAAGCTCCTCCTTTGAATAAAAAATCCAGTAGAGTCACAGGATTTATTTTAATTTTATGCACAAAAGAAGAAGAAAATCCTAAAACTTTCTTTTTTGCACATTGTGATGTGCTTAAAGTATAAAGCCCCTTCAGTTCAGTTCAGTCGCTCAGTCATATCTGACTCTTTGCAACCCCATGAATCACAGCACGCCAGGCCTCCCTGTCCATCACCAACTCCTGGAGTTCACTCACTCACGTCCATCAAGTCAGTGATGCCATCCAGCCATCTCATCCTCTGTCGTCCGCTTCTCCTCCTGCCCCCAATCCCTCCCAGCATCAGAGTCTTTTCCAATGAGTCAACTCTTCGCATGAGGTGGCCAAAGTACTGGAGTTTCAGCTTCAGCATCATTCCTTCCAAAGAAATCCCAGGGCTGATCTTCAGAATGGACTGGTTGGATCTCCTTGCAGTCCAAGGGACTCTCAACAGTCTTCTCCAACACCACAGTTCAAAAGCATCAATTCTTCAGCGCTCAGCCTTCTTCACAGTCCAACTTTCACATCAATACATGACCACAGGAAAAACCATAGCCTTGACTAGATGAACCTTTGTTGGCAAAGTAATGTCTCTGCTTTTGAATACGCTATCTAGGTTGGTCATAACTTTCCTTCCAAGGAGTAAGTGTCTGTTAGTTTCATGGCTGCAGTCACCATCTGCAGTGATTTTGGAGCCCCAGAAATAAAGTCTGACACTGTTTCCACTGTTTCCCCATCTATTTCCCATGAAGTGATGGGACAAGATGCCATGATCTTTGTTTTCTGAATGTTGAGCTTTAAGCCAACTTTTTCACTCTCCACTTTCACTTTCATCAGGACGCTTTTTAGTTCCTCTTCACTTTCTGCCATAAGGGTGGTGTCATCTGCATATCTGAGGTTATTGATATTTTTCCTGGCAATCTTGATTCCAGCTTGTGTTTCTTCCAGTCCAGCGTTTCTCATGATGTACTCTGCATAGAAGTTAAATAAGCAGGGTGACAGTATACAGCCTTGACATACTCCTTTTCCTATTTGGAACCAGTCTGTTGTTCCATGTCCAGTTCTAACTGTTGCTTCCTGATCTGCATACAGATTTCTCAAGAGGCAGGTCAGGTGGTCTGGTATTCCCATCTCTTTCAGAATTTTCCACAGTTTATTGTGATCCACACAGTCAAAGGCTTTGGCATAGTCAATAAAGCAGAAATAGATTTTCTGGAAATCTCTTGCTTTTTTGATGATCCAGCGGATGTTGGCAATTTGATCTCTGGTTCCTCTGTCTTTTCTAAAACCAGCTTGAACATCAGGACATTCACAGTTCACGTATTGCGGAAGCCCCTTACTGTACAATTAAGGTACCTTGTGTGCTTGTGCTTAGTTGCTTAGTCATGTCCCACTCATTGCAACCCCATGGACTCTCGCCCACCTGACTCCTCTGCCCATTAGATTACCAAGGCAAAAATAGTAGAGTGGGTTGCCATGGTCTTCATGACCCAGGAAATGAACTTCGGTCACCTGCATTGCTGGCAGATTCTTTACCATCTGAGCCACCAAGGAAGCCCATAAGATACCTTATTGTACACTTAAGGTATAAAGTACCTTAAAGCATAAAGTACTTAACAGAGATAGGTACAATTATTTGAATCCACAAAAATGTAACAATAAAGCAGAATTGAAAGCTTTCAGAAATTATTCTTTGCATTTATAACTCATAGCATTACTCTCTGAACTCTCTCTGATTATTTGAAAAGTCTCTGTTTAAACAGCACTTCCAAGTACTCTTTAATAATTGATAATAGAAAAGGGGTATATGTTCTCTTGCAGGTCCTCATAATGGGTTGGAGAGTATAGTTGATACTTTTTGAGAAAGTTCTCAATATATCATGTTATCAAAATGTGTTTTATGATGTACTATTTCTTAATTTTTTGGTATTTATTTCTCCACCAATTGTAACACTCTGCAGCCTCAGGGCAAAACATGGGAATTAAATTAGTTATTTAGAGAGGGGGAAATGAAAGCAATCCTCAGAGGATAAATTATATAGAATAAAAAGGGCAAAATAGAATTTTAATATATGGGGTATGACATATATGATGTTTTACATTTAGTTTTTTGCTGCTATAATTTTTTTATTTAAAAATGAAGATGATATTTATATTGATATGTATGTTAGGAGAACTAAGTAATGAGATATCACATGTTCCCAATATTGTTTTCTAATTTTTCATTTAAAATTTGACTTTTGTCAGTCCTGTTTTTTTTTTTAACTACAATTTAAAATTTTATGGGACTTAGAATATTGTGCCACACTTTTAAAGGCAATGGTGACATGCTTAGCTTTTTGAAAATCTATGGCAGTTTAACATACTTGTCCATTCTTGAGTGAATGCAAAAGATTTTTCAGCTTAATATTTATTACTATGAAAAATATACTTTAAATGACCCCATACATAATGGGTATCAAATTGTATTGTTCCCTTCTTATTACAGTGGGTAAATTAATTAACTTACCAGTGCTTATTATAAGCCATATTTTACAGATAATAAGGTCTTTCGTATATATCTATGTTAACATTGCAATTAGTGAAATAATGTAATCTTCTAAACTGTGTGATATTGGATGTGATAACTTTGCATTTCAAGCTGCTACAGCTCAGTGTGTATGTATGTGTGTGTGTATAAATCAGTGGCAGGATATGGAAATCATTTCATTTACTGCTGTATTTTTGGTAATGAGTCTATTTTCCAAACAAAACTTTGGAAAGAGACTACCTCGGAAAGAAGTAGTTCCCCTCATCTAAAGCCAGAGAACTCTCCAAAATTGGTTCTATCACTGTTTATTAAAAAGGCATCAGGAGGAGAATATTGAAAGATGGTGTATAATGAACTTAAACTTAGGGTTTTATAAAATGTGGAATAGTAATAAGAATACAAATTACTAGGTCTATAGAATAGAGTGTATGACATTTATTGTTGTTGTTTAGTCACTAAGTCATGTCCCACTCTTTTTGATACCCCATGGACTCTGTGTAGCCCACCAGTCTCCTCTGTTCATGGGATTTCCTAGGCAAGAACACTGGAGTGAGTTGCCATTTCCTTCTCTGGGGGATCTTCCTGAACAAGGGATCAAAGTGCATCTCCTGCATTGGCAGGCAGATTCTTTATTACTGAGCCACAGGGAAGCACTTAAGAGTATTACAGTATGCTTATATACAAAGGAGGTCAAACCAGTCAATCCTAAAGGAAATTGATCCTGAATATTCATTGGAAGGACTGAAACTGAGGCTCCAATATTCTGGCTGCATGATGTGAAGAACTGACTCATTAGAAAAGAACCTGATGCTGGGAAAGATTGAAGGCAGGAGAAGGGGACTGCAGAATATGAAATGATTGGATAGCATCACTGACTCGATGGACATGAGTTTGAGTAAGCTCTGGGAGTTGGTGATGGACAGGGAAGCCCAGAATGCTGCAGTCCATGGGGTCACAAAAAGTCGGACATGACTGAGTGACTGAACTGAACTGTATACAAATTGCACGTGTATACATTCATTATTTTGAGCATTTGTGACAAAATGCATAGACTTATACACAATATACTCTCGTAGTTATAATTACACTATAAGATGAGAAATAGACTTCAAAAATAACTCTATTCTTTTAAAAAACTGAAAGAGTTTTCCTGTAGTTTTACACCTTCTATTTTTATTAAAAATGGAGTGTTTTGCTGTCATTTGGTTTTGTTTTCCTAGAATGGTATTTGAAAATTTGCATCAAAAATTCTGAAAAAAATTTATCACATTATTAGGTATTTATCTTTGTGGCCTGGAATGTATATGATTTATTTCTCATTATACACTATTTCCAATTTTCAAAAATGATGTCATATTGCTTTAATATTTGAAAAATACAAAACCACTATTATAAAACATTTATGAATTAGATATGAAATTCACACATGTAGAAAGCAGAAACTGTGAAATAGCCTGTTATTTTTTTCATTTGACTCTTCATATCTTTTATGTATCTTTTAAAATATTTTTCATAAATATCTAGTATAAGGATAAAAATATTCACTAAATGTAAATATATTTTCCCAATTTTAGACTGTTTTCAGCATCAGTTTGCCAAGCAAGTTCCTTTTTTTCCCCTGCTTTATCAATTACATATGTTGTTAGGATATTGGCCATGCACCAGTTTTTAAAATTGCATTTAGAAAACCTATATTTAGTTTCAGTGCAAATAATTGATTGCTTTTAACATTAGTGTAAAATTCTGTTATTTATGCTATTGATATTGTTCAGGATCCTCTAATCACTTATAAGAATGGATGGCCTTGCATGTAACACCTGTAAAGTAAAAATACTCATGAAAACTTACTCTTATCTTTGGCCTAGAGCACAATCAGTGAACATATTTTTGTTGTTGTTGTTCTTTTATATTCTGTCAAAGCTTCCATTACATACTACTATTAAATCTATTTGGTATTGACAGACAGCTTTTTCACACTTTTAATAATGTAGAACTGTTAAGTTCTTAGATTCCTATAGCTGAATGTTGAGAGCGTGCGTGAATGCTTCGTCACTCAGTCATATCTGCCTCTTTGCAGCCCCATGAACTATAGCCCGCCAGGATGCTCTGTCCATGGAATTTTACAGGCAAGGTTATTGGAGTGGATTGCCATTTCCTACTCCAGGGGATATTCCTAACCCAGGGGTTGAACCCATGTCTCTTGTGTCTCCTGCATTGGCAGGTGAGTTCTTTACCGCAGAGCCACCAGGAAAGCCCCATGTAGACAGAAGTCTAGTAAAATGTAACAGTCTTCATTATTTCTAATAGTTTCACATATCTTCTGTTAAAAATATTTAAATTAAAAAATATACCTTAAAAGTGTATCTAAATATTACAAAGATCACCTATAAATTGAAAGATAATTTTTAAGAAAGATCTTATTTAGCAAAATAATACATTTTATGATTTAATAATATCATAGAAATACTTTCTGTACTTGAAAGTTCTATGAATAGTATCAGTCGAGAATTAAAATATTTTAAGATCAAAAGACATTTGACTATTTCTAAATATTCCACTTTGAAATACCTTCCAGTAACAACTTATAACTGGTTTCTATACTTAGCTTAATGTGATCAAATAAGTAAAAATGATTTAAAGAAACGCTTCTTTCACCAAAATTCAGTTTATACAAGTTGTATGCATGGTCAGAATATGGAATCTTCATTCTGTCTTTAAACATCATTCCACAAGCTGAGCCTTAGAAGTTGTATGTCCTCTACTTGCCAACTCTTCCCTTTGCTCTCAGAAAAATCATAGTTTGATGGATTTAAAGAACATTGAAAAACTGAGTTATAAAATTTATATCAAACTTGAAGTGTTGCTGCTATAGATATAAGTGATATAACACGTGGCCAGCATGTTCATGCACAGTGATTCTCTGATAAAATGGCTGGGCATGACCTTAAGCAAATCCCTTTGGGGATACTGAAGAGAATCTAGTGCTTGGTGATATATGCTTTCTATGAATCAGACATCAAAGCAGCTTGTTTTTTAACCTAACATAATACATTTCACAGTTCACATTTCATTTATATATAATAAGAATATTATAAAAATAAATTTCTATAAAAAGTCAGATAAAATAGAGTGACAATATGAGTTAAATGTTACTATATAATTCTTTTTTTACTATTTCATTTACACTTTACTATTTATTACAGGACTCAGAAACAAAATTGAGCTTTGATTTGATTTTTATTTCTTAAAATACTTTTCATCTCTCTTTAGTTAGACTGAGTATATTTCTCTCATAACAATAAAATAAATCATGAACTCCTGTCTTTGAAATTGATGGGATAACATTTAAAATTCCCATTTGAGAGCTACTTATTTATATAATGACAACATAAATTAAAATTATTTTAACATTCTCTGAAAATTATTGGATTAATACAAAATCAATATTTAATTACTATCTTAAAGTCTACAGCTATGTAAGTCTTCATGCTGAAATTTAAAACTTTCGTGTGTAACAAAGACCTCATCTCTTTCAGTATATATATTTAACTGTACAGGTTGTAGCTCATCTATACAGGTGTAGCTCATCTTGCTGAACTTTGCTTTGCTATGCTTCACAGATACAGCATTTTTTTTTTTTTTACAAATTGAAAGTTTTTAGCAATCCTGCATCAAACAAGTCTGTCCATACCATTTCTCCAACAATATTTGCTCACTTTGTTACATATTGGTAATTCTCACAATATTTCCAGCTGTTTCATTATTATTTATTATAGTGACCTCTAATCAGTGATCTATGATATTACTATTGCAAAAGCCTTATACTTGGTGAAGACTCAGATTATGGTTAGCATTTTTAGCAATAAAATAAGTCTTCATTAAGGTGTATATACTGAAGCTGAAATTCTAATACTTGGCCACCTGATGCAAAGAAGTGACTCATTGGAAAAGACCCTGATGCTGGGAAAGATTGAAGGCAGGAGGAGAAGGGGTCGACAGAGGATAAGATGGTTGGATGGCATCGCTGACTCGATGGACATGAGTTTGAGTAAGCTCCAGGAGTTGGTGATGGATAGGAAAGCCTGGAGTGCTGCAGTCCATGGGGTCACAAAGAGTCGGACGTGACTGAGCGACTGAACTGAACTGAGCTGAAAAGTATATACGTTGTTTTTTAAAACATAATGCTATTGTACACAATAGAGTACAGCATAGTATAAATACAAATTTTATCCTCACTGGGAAAACAAAAAAGTGTGTGTGACTTGCTTTATTGCTGTGGTCTAGAACTTGGAATATCTCTGAGATGTGCCTGTATGTGCCAAACGTGTTTTTTACTTATTAAAAAAAAATGATTTTGAAATTTATTGACTTTTTAAAAATACTGAGTTTTAAAGTAAGAGAAGTGTTATATATTTTTCTCTACAGTATATCAAAATTTTAACGTAGTTTTACAGTATTAAAGTTATGGTTTTCCTACATTCTATAGTGACAAAATAAGCAAGTAGAAAGTGTATTAAGTTGCAAGGCTTATCAGAAAGTATAAATATATGCACTTACATGGGGACAGACAGAGAGATATATTAATACATATTAGCAATCACCTCAATATTCATTGGTTATATTTTACTATTTAATATTTCAAACATCATACAGATTTAAATATCTAGTTAATAATTATTCAATAAATTTATACCATAGAGAAAGATCAAAAGATTGTGTACATAAGAATTTCTTATTATTGTGATGAATAGATTTTAATAAATTGCAAATTTTATCTAAAATATACCAATCTATAATTTATAGCATTTTAAAAAGTCTCAATTTTATCCTATCATCTAAATGCATATTATTACAATTATTTTAAGAGCAATTAAGTATTATGGGATTATCAGTGGAGAAATAGGACTCAAGGCTTTTTGGATCTTTAAAAACATGCTGAATATAATTCAATAGAAAAATAGACTTATGTTTCATGATGTGGTACATGCAAAAGTACTTTGCTTTCTGTCCAGTGGAATGGATGCTTAGAAGAGCAGGAATTTTGCTGGCTCTAGGTGAGGTAGATTCTTGGAAACTGAGAAGGGTACCATGTCAGATACTAAGTAGTAGTGAGTAGACACTCACCAATGTTCATTCCCTCAGTGGAAAAAAGTTTTAACTGGCAAGGTATTGAGGACTCTGCTGATAAAGTCTCCTTACTATTCAACGCAATCATTATTGGCATAACTTTTATTTATTGACTGCTGACAGTCCAGAGCAATTTAAAAATATCTGTATTCTCATTTCCCATTAAAACATTTTTCAGTTGAAGAAATGTTCAGAGGTTATAAATGACTTGCTAAGGTCACTGAATCGGTTAAGTGGAAACTCTAGAATTTTGGTTGAAGTTTATGTTATTCTAAAGTCTGTACTGGTATTTCAGTCATTATGATTTGCTAGATAATTAATTTTCTTTTGGCAAATACTTGCCAAAGATTATCCACATGAGAAGGTTATTTGGCCTTCGTTGTCTCTCCGTCTCTATCCTGAGATACCATGAGCTGTACTGTTCTCTACCTGTCAGGTCTCTGGAGAAGCATGCTTGAACTCCAGCTTTATGTCTAACATGTCCTTTCAGTGCTTCATTTCTGTCAGTGTTATTTCTTGCATTTCCCTATCTGGTGACACAGATTCCTTGAAACATACTTTGCTCTTGATGTTTTTATTCCCTCTGCCTCTACTTTACTTCCAGTTTCTTCTGCTCTCCCTGGTCTTCTGAATTATTCTTCATCTTAGATCTCAGTACCTGCCTTGGAAAGGACTGCTTTTACACCATCCCTTTTTGTTTTGATCGTCAGCCACTAACATCTTCTCACAGTATGCGCGTCCCTGGATTCCCCCAAATGCTAAACACCAGCTCAGTCCACTGAAGCTTGGTTGGCTTAACATTCCACATGGAAAAGATCCTAGCTTAAAAGCAACCTCTAGATATTATACTAAGGAAGTTTGGGAAAAGGAATGCTGATGGCTTAGCACAAGCTGTGTCTGAAGGCACGTGCACTATGTCTTATAACCAGTAAGACACTGAATGGATGCTGAACAGGAACAGAATCCATAGCACCTTCTTTTATGCCACATTTGCTTGCCAGATCTTGGAGAGGGTTAGACAAGGGAAATCAGGATAGACACCAGTATAGAGTAGCCACTCAGCTCAGGAAGTTTGGATATCAGGTGTTTACTAATTGATAGAGACTACTTCATACTTTGACAGCCTGTAGGGTTGTACCAGTGACTGCTGGCTGAATATAATCTCTGACCCTTACATGTCTGAAAAAGAAACGATAAAGTCACAGGTGTAAAAAACATCTTATAGCTACCAAGGAGGGGAAGGAGGAGGAGGGATAAATTAGGACATTGGGGTTGACATATTGATACTACTGTGTATAAAACAGATAACTAATAAGGACCTATTATGTAGCACAGGAAACTCTACTCAATACTCTGTAATGACCTGATGGGAAAGGAATCTAAAAAGAGTGGGTATATATGTGTGTATAACTTATTCATTTTGCTGTACAGCAAAAAGTAAGACAAAATTGTCAATAAACTACACAATAAAGAATAAAATAATAAATATCAAACCTCTTAATGAGATGTTGAAATTACCTGGTCTTTTCACTTTTCTAACAATTGATGACACAACTTTCACAAATTGAAATAGTACCTGAGTCGGTGTGCTTATTTTTCTCTTTTAATTTTTATCCTCTGAATCTTCTAGTGGTGAAATGTCAACAATCTGATGCTCTTGCAAAATAGGTTTTCCCTTGATATTCTCTACACAATGGAGAGAATTTCAGGATCTCAGAAGTCCGTCATTTTTTTTTTCTTCCCATACATTGTTTCAAAGGGAGCTCCTTAAACAAATTGAAATCAAACTCTCTAGATATGTTTCATGAATCTGAATATCAGTAGCTTTGAACCCTATGATATGTAAATAGTATAAAAATCTTTTGTCCCTAGTCACAGACTACATAGCAGGGCTAGCTTATACCTTAGTAAAGTAGCTGCTGCTGCTGCTGCTAAGTTGCTTCAGTCATGTCTGACTCTGTGCGACCCCATAGATGGCAGTCCACCAGGCTCCACCGTCCCTGGGATTCTCCAGGCAAGAACACTGGAGTGGGTTGGTATTTCCTTCTCCAATGCATGAAAGTGAAAAGTGAAAGTGAAGTCACTCAGTCGTGTCTGACTCTTAGCGACCTCATGAACTGCAGCCTACCAGGCTCCTCTGCCCATGGGATTTTCCAGGCAAGAGTATTGGAGTGGGTTGCCATTGTCTTCTCCGTACAAAGTAGCTGCTGCTGCTAAGTCACTTCAGTCGTGTCCGACTCTGTGTGACCCCATAGACGGCAGCCCACCAGGCTCCCCTGTCCCTGGGATTCTCCAGGCAAAAACACAAAGTAACTAGCTTACTACTAAAAATGACTTTTCCAAAGCATTTGGAAACCCACCAAACTATTACCACTTAGAAAGTTGAGCAACTCACAAGTTGTATGGCCTATCTAGTTTCAAAACCTGATGTAAAACTGATGCAATGCAGATTTAATTGAACACACACAGGAAGATTATTTTCACCACTTCTTGAATAAGGAAAAGAGCATTATAAATTATATTGAAATTTTGTCTGTGTGTTTAATTGCTGAGTAGAGCACTCAATTGATAGTTTAAGTGCTAATTATTTTAATGTAATTATATTTAATTATTGTAATTGCTATTCATATCTTATGTCCTAATAGAGAGACATCAAGGGCCTTTTCACAGAATTGTTATATTCTCCTCATGCTAGAAAACAGAATAGGGAATTTATCATAGTTTAGTTGAAACAAGCTATTTGCTAGTTCATTTATTTCAAAATGAAATGTTACTAATTCTCTTTTTTGACCAGAATATTTTATAACAAATGCTGTGAAACTCTTTAAAATAAAAAATCAAATCATATAAATTCTTTTATGTGAATTATGGCTTTGAACTTTATATATATTTACTTGTAGATCACACTATAAATTCACATCTTTTTTCTCCTGTCAGGCATTACCGTGTAGAGAAAGGTGTAGTTAGACATTGTGATTTTTTTTAACTCTCAATTTATATTGTGTAGCAATATATTCAGTTCATTAAGTGTGTAAATTGCAACACAAATAAGATTTGAAAATTCAAGAATTCGAAGGGGAAAAGCAATGTACAGTAACTACAAAGCAAATTCTAATTTATTGCCCGATATGACCCAAGTTTAATTTGTTTACATTTTGCCAAGGAGACACCTATTTACCATGTTCTCTTTGATATTCTACATATAAAGCTGAAGTATTGTGTTTCAGCTTGGGTAATGGTGTCATTACCTCAGTTTTAAATGTTTTGTACCTGAACTCAGGATTCATGATGGACTCATTGGCTAAACAAAATTACCATGAGTAAAAACAATTTCTAGAAACTCAAAGATTCAAGATTTATGTTTAAATGTTTGTGTTACATTCTATGGAGTATGGAATTCAGGGACGTTCTAAAGATTGTACTTTTAGAACCAAAAAATGTAAAATTATGTGTTGTAGACTAAAAGAGCCAGGTGTTTATAACACCTGACTATAGCCATTAATGGTTATAACAATCTCTAACATTCATAAGGTACTTCACTGCTGCTGCTAAGTCGCTTCAGTCATGTCCGACTCTGTGTGACCCCAGATACGGCAGCCCACCAGGCTCCCCCATCCCTGGGATTCTCCTGGCAAGAACACTGGAGTGGGCTGCCATTTCCTTCTCCAATGCATGAAAGTGAAAAGTGAAAGTGAAGTCGCTCAGTCATGTCCGACTCCCAGCGACCCCATGGGCTACAGCCTACCAGGTTCCTCCGACCATGGGATTTGCCAGGCAAGAGTACTGGAGTGGGGTGCCATTGCTTTCTCCGAAGTTCTTCACAGGTACAGCCATATGCCACAACTTATGTGTATTATTGTATTTAATTTTTACAACAACCATATAATTATAAAACTACTTATCTCCCATTTTACTGGAACACTGGCTTAAATGACACTGTCTCAAGAAGGCTGACCTATGTGCTTTCCTATCCTGATCAATTTTCAGAAAATAATTTTTCCCTAGGTGTTTCCAACAAAGTATGGGAAATATAGGTCATAGTCTCAGAGATCTTTGTCATTCTCCACTCTGTACATTGTTTCCAAAAGGAGCTACCCAAACTAATTGAAACCAACAGTGTTAAGATCTATTCTACTATGGATCAGAGTATCAATAACTTTAAAGCCGACCAAAAAATAATCTGTGTAATTCTGTATGCATTGGGTCATGTTTTTAGGAAAGCCCCATTTAGAGCTAATGTTGCTCTAAAAATCTAAAGTAGTTGACTATACTGAGCAAGAATGTAATGATTTGTATTCTGTTGCATAAGAATTCCATACAGAAGTTTAAAAACATAGGCTTCTGTATCCAAGAGAAAAACAATGAATCTGGACATTAACATTTATTGACTTTATGACCTTGGGAAATATACTCAATCTCTCTAACCTTCAGTTTTTCATCCTATGAGATTCAGCTGATATATTTATTAAAGAATTATTGTTAAGATTACAAGACAAATTTGGCCATATTTTGCTTTGTGTGGACAGACTACACACTCACTGAATGTGAGCTACTTATTATTACATAAATATTTCAGTTGTTTGGGGCTATATGTTATTGCTTCTGTCAAGATGGCTTTCAGTCTGGTTGTCTTAGCATCACTTCTGCTACTTTGAAAAAAAGAAATGTGAAACTTTAAAAATGAGAAATGCTCAGGTTCTATCTCTGTACCTTCTGAATTAGTTATATGATATACTTGGGGGAACAGAAAAGCCCCAGTCAATTCCGAAGGATTGAGAATCACTATAATAAAGAATACTTTCTATAAATAAGGTTTTTAAATGTATTATTTGGTAAATAGTTGTTTTTTTTTTTTTTTTTTTTTAATTTAACACATAGTCATCACCACATGTGTGCTTCCCCAATGGCTCAGCAGGTAAAGAATCCACCTTCAATGCAGGAGACACAGGAGATGTGGGTTTGTTCCCTGGGTCAGGAAGGTCCACTGGAGAAGGAAATGGCAACCCATTCAGGTATACTACCACACAATTGCACTCATCTCACACACTAGCAAAGTAAAGCTCAAAATTCTCCAAGCCAGGCTTTAACAGTACGTGAACTGTGAAATTCCAGATGTTCATGCTGGATATAGAAAAGGCATAGAAACCAGAGATCAAATTGCCAACAGCCATTGGATCATCAAAAAAGCCAGAGAGTTCCAGAAAAAGCATCTATTTCTGCTTTATTAACTATGCCAAAGCCTTTGACTGTGTGGATCACAACACACTGTAGAAAATTCTGAGAGACATGGGAATACCAGACCACCTGACCTACGTCCTTAGAAATCTGTATGCAGGTCAGGAAGCAACACTTAGAACTGTGCATGGAACAACAGACTGGTTCCAAATAGGGAAAAGAGTACATCAAGACTGTATATTGTCACCGTGTTTATTTAACTTATCTGCAGAGTACATCATGAGAAATGCTGGGCTGGAAGAAGCACAGCTGGAATCAAGATTGCCAGGAGAAATATCAGTAACCTCAGATATGCAGATGACACCACCCTTATGGCAGAAAGCGAGGAAGATCTAAAGAGCCTCTTGATGAAAGTGAAACAGGAGAGTGAAAAAGTTGGCTTAAAGCTCAACATTCAGAAAACTAAGATCATGGCATCTGGTCCCATCACTTCATGGCAAATAGATGGGGAAAGAGTGACAGACTTATTTTCTTGGGCTCCAAAATCACTGCAGACGGTGACTGCAGCCATGAAATTAAAAAAAATGCTTGCTCCTTGGGAGAAAAGTTATAAGAAACCTAGACAGCATATTAGAAAGCAGAGGCATTACTTTCCCAACAAAGGACCATCTAGTCAAAGCAATGGTTTTTCCAGTAGTCATGTATGGATGTGAGAGTTGGACTATAAAGAAAGCTGAGCACTGAAGATTTTATGCTTTTGAACTGTGATGTTGGAAAAGACTCTTGAGAGTCCCTTGGACTGCAAGGAGATCCATCCAGTCCATCCTAGAGGAAATCCATCTTGAATATTCATTTGAAGGACTGATGCTGAAGCTGAAACTCCAATACTTTGGCCACCTGATGCAAAGAATTGAGTCATTTGTAAAGACCCTGATGCTGGGAAAGATTCAAGGCGGGAGGAGAAGGGGACAACATAGGATGAGATGGTTGGATGGCATCACCGACTCGATGGAAGTGAGTTTGCGTAAACTCTGGGAGTTGGTGATAGACAGGGAGGCCTGGCGTGCTGCAGTACATGGGGTCGCAAAGAGTTGGACATGACTGAGCAGCTGAACTGAACTCAGGTACTCTTGCCTGGAAAACGCCATGGACAGAGGAGCCTGTTGGGCTACAGACCAAAGAGTCACAAAGAGTTGGGCACAAATAAGCATGCAGGCATGGTATTACCACATGTAACTAAATAAACAATATATAGATATTTTCTCCTGGAAAGACATAACTATTTTTGCAAATCCTTATCACATTAATTCTTTCTTTAATTTAGCAATGTTTGTGTGCGTGTTGTTTTATTTTGTGGTGATCATATGCTAAGCATTGTGAATATCATTGATGTAATGGTCATGATGACAGTAGGTAAATTTATGGACAAATACTGATATTCAAGTGGAAATCACAGTTTAAATTTCATCAGTATATGGATAGCATTCCCTGACTTTCAAATGCACAACTTCTATAAACTGTCTTGGAGGACAAGGTTTAGATCTAAGCAAAAATAGTGTGTGCATTTTCCCTTGAATACAGACTTTGTAGTCTGTTTCCCCCACCTCCCCCCGCCACCCCACTCTATTTGGTAGACAAAGTTGTCTGAGTTAGTTACTCAGCATGATGTTGATGGTGATGATTGTCACCTTCACAATCAGTATCATTACTTTGATGAGTTATAGAATTTCTCTTCTCAGGTCATGTAAAAGCTGGTTACCAATGTTACTGGTGCTCTGTACAGTTTAAAGTGTGACTCCTTGATGGAAGTAATTATAATATTGCACAGTTCTATTCATACCTGTCTAGGAACATCAGGAGAACATATAAGGACAAACATGGGTCTTGGAATCAGACACATTTAGGTTTGTTTCTTGTTTCACTACTTACTGTATTAGTGTTATACTATGGCAAAAAAAAAAAAAAATCCCTAATGTCTGTGGTTTAATGCTAAGGAAATGTTATACAGCTGTCCACCATGAATGATTCAAGGATCTGGGCCCCTGTCAGCTCATAGTTATAACTCCTTGTAAGACCTCACAGTCTTCATCATGTAGTTGGTGGACAGGATAAGAGGTATTTAATAACTTGACCTAGGTGACACAGTCACCTTTATTCATTGACAAGAATTAGGCAACAGATAGACCTGCCTAAAAAAAGGCAGACTGAGAAATATAATCCCTGGTTGTATAACAATTGATACTTCCCAGCTGCAGCTCTAATTTCGAAAAAGTTGTTAACAAATTTTTGGTGGCTATTTAGCCATCCAATCAAACTAACTAATGACTTTAAAAATAAATTTCTATAATTCTTATTCCTGACTAAAAAAGGGGAATGATACCCTTGAAATATGTATAATGTAGATTAAATGAAATAATGTACATAACGTCTTTGACATATGGTCAGGCAAAATATTACAGGCGTACCATAATTGTCATCTTTGGGTGTTCTGTCCTTCATGAGTACAAGAGATGATAAGTTACTCCTGCCTCTCTTTACTAGAGTGATGTAATATTTCTATCCCATTTATCATGAATGATGATTAAATCTCAGAATTTTATACAATTATAAGTTATTTATTTATGCCTTTATGAACATTCTTTCCTACAGAAGTATAGATATCAAAGGCTTCATTTTCATAGCGGTGGGCTTTGTCAAGGAAATTTCTGAGATTGAAAATGGCTCTTTTTGGTCAATAACTATGGAATTTCAGACAGAGAGTATTAGAAGCAAAGAATTTCTGTCTGGTCTTGGCCAGGTCATGACTGGATCACCTTCCTACTGCTGATTCTGCATTAGAAAACCTATGCCAGTCAGGATATAGAGACTTCCATTTATAAACTGATTCAGCCTTTCAGTGAAGTTTCTTTCATTCTGGATTCAAAAATAGATGCTTACTGTTAACACTGTGCACTATTGATTATGTTGCATTTATATTCATATTTGTAAGCTGCATATCATTTGTTGTTGTCTTCACATGGAAATTCTAAAACGCTGGAGCAAATCATCAGATAATTTCTCTTATGAGAATTCTAGCAATAAATATTTCCAAAATAATACAGAAGAGAATCAGTGACTTGAATAGAGTTGAATATTCTGATCATGATATCAAAAGTAAGCAGGAACTTTTAATCACTATCCATTCTCATTATAGTTTCTGTCATAATAGCTTTTTTTTTTTTTTTAAACGGAAGACCAAGCAAACAACAATTTAATGTCATTTGTCCTGGTCTCTTAAAGATTGCATTGTCACATTAGTTTGACTTAAAATCAAAGTTTAGAAATATTAGTGCTAGGCAGCTATTTATCTTGTGTTATTAACATTTCTCAGTTATTAAAATCTGGTTACTTCTTTTATGTTTCAATCATTGAAATATAAACAACAAATAGAGGTAAATGTCAAGTGTATTTCATTCTGATTAGTAGTATAATTGTAAAGTTCTTTGAGTCTTGCTACATAAACTATTATTTTAGCCTTCACATTTAAAAAGTCTTCCACATTTTCTTAGGGAATATTTGCAGGAAAAAAAATAAATTTGGGGTGAAAAGAAGAAAGTGGAAAGCTAATGTCTTGAAGGATTAGGGATAAAGAGTGTAGCCCTCATTTAATAAATATGAAACAATGCAAAGTGTAAAGGACTTTAAGGTAAAGAACCTGATTTCTAAGTCTGATTCCTACCAGCCAGGTGTGAGATCGTGGATTAAAAGTCTGTAATTTGGGAATTTCAGTGTTCTTATCTTAGAAACGGGGACATAATTGGTCATCATTCCGTATAATTAGCTTATGATTTAAAAATTGAAAACATAAGATAAATGCTATTAAAATCAATAAATACCCAGAAAAATAGCATTCTGTTTTTATAATTTTATAAAAAGCAGTCTGTTTTTATAATTTTAATAAAAAAATATTTTTTTCCTTAATAAAAGTAGAACATATACTGGGAGAAAATTTTCCAACTTTTTATAGTTATGGTTCCTCCACCTTCTTTAGAAAGTTATGTGACACAGGCTGATAATATTTGCCATTATTCTATCTCCTTTTAGATGAATGCATCTCTGGTTTTAGCTAGGCTTATGGCTACTTAAAAATAGCAACTGCTTTTCCTCCTCTCCTTTTCAGCTCTATGTAGCCATATGACTAAATACTGGCCAACAGAATGTGAGGAAAGGTGATAAGTACAATTTCTGGGATTATATCCTTAAAGATGTAGTCTTTAAACTTTAGCCTGTATCAGCATCACTTAAAGGACTTATAAAATAGCTGGGCATCATCCCAGAGTTACAGATTCAGTAAGTCTGGGGAGGGACTTGAAAATTTACATTTCTTGTAAGTTTCTAGTGACACTGATCTGCTCATCATCAGGTTATACTTTCAGAACCTCTGCTTTTTTTTTTCCCCTCTTATCTTAATACTCAGAATATGAATGTGATGGCTGGTATTGATTCTGGAGACATAAACTTGAGGGTCCTATCTAGGATCATAGATAAAAAAGTCAGAAGCCTGCCTACAGGAAACTGCAGAGCTACTCTATCAGCTATGAACTGCCTACCTTCATATTTTTCTGTGAGAGAGAAATAAGCTTCTAAATCATGCACCTTCTATTAATTGTATTTTCTGTCAAATTCAGCCAAACCTAATTCATAGTAATAAAATATATTGGGTATAATTAGAACATTACTGTCCCAACTTTCATACCCCTAGTTTGTGACAGAGCTCTATATTAGTCTTTTACTTGTGTACATCACAGAGTTTTAAATCTAATACCTGATCAAAAACTGAGGACTGAGCACCTGCTATGAAAGTCGTTATTTAGGATTAAGACATTTTTGAGTGGAAGGAATGGATTTTACCTTAATTCCCGTTATTTCTAACTTAGGTCTAGCAGCATGATTTTATACACATCTGCTATATGGAGGAAATATATTTGTAAAATATGTGTTTGTATGTGTATATTTAACCTAAGGACATATAAATACATCCTATACTTGGGTATTGAGTTTTTATAGCAAAGCCACATTTAGAGTAGTTTAAAAGCTTGTTATGGTAGACATACATTTAAAATCTATGAGCATTTCATAACAGTACATGAACATGTTCAAGGATAAGGATTGATAATGAGATTTACTGACTTCATAAGTGTTGAGAGTGCTTGGCCTTCATCCTTATGTCTTACAATTTTTCTGAACCCACTGAATATAACTCAAAGGAGAATATAACTTGCCATGGATTTTGCTGACCAAGGCATTTACATTCTCAGTGAGACATGTAAGAAGTCAATATATTCAGGCATTTTTATTGAAAGCTAAAGTCATTGGTAAACTCTGGCCTTTTTTTAAATACAATTTTTGCATTTTTTAAGGTTTGAATAATCAGGAATGGTTTTAATGATAAAAGAATTGGAAATTGAAAACTGAAAGTTAGTACTTAATTCTGTATAAAGGATATAGAATAAACTTTGGCTGTTGTATTCAAATTTAGGTCTGTATTGAAAAAAACACACAAAGCATATGCATCACTTATCATCTGTTAAATAAATTTTAAAATTATAAGTAGCTCAAGGTTAAATTCCCCCATCTCCTAGTATTTCCCTTTATTATAGTTCCCTGAGAATATGTAAATTAATAAATAATTATTATATTGAAATTCAAATCTGGTAGAAAAAAATCCAAATTTCAAACATTTCAGTAATGTTTTTCATTAAAGCAGTTATATTTTTATATTATGAGAACAGAGAAAATACAGTTTAAGAAGCTACAAGAATTTTTTTAAATGTCAGTGTTGAATATTTAAAGTTTCAAACATGTACCATAAAGAATATTAGGTGATTTACAAAAGATAAATAAGTAATAAAATAAGATAAAAACATATAAAGGAAACATGTAAAGAAAAGTATAAGCTTTTTATGGCCCTAACAGAAGCAGAAGATATTAAGAAAAGATGGCAAGAATACACAGAAGAATCGTACATAAAAGATCTTCACGACCCAGATGATCACGATGGTGTGATCACTGACCTAGAGCCAGACATCCTGGAATGTGAAGTCAAGTGGGCCTTAGAAAGCATCACTACGAACAAAGCTAGTGGAGGTGATAGAATCCAGTTGAGCTATTCCAAATCCTGAAAGATGATGCTGTGAAAGTGCTGCACTCAATATGCCAGCAAATTTGGAAAACTCAGCAGTGGCCACAGGACTGGAAAAAGTCAGTTTTCATTCCAATCCCAAAGAAAGGCAATGCCAAAGAATGCTCAAACTACCGCACAATTGCACTCATCTCACACGCTAGTAAAGTAATACTTAAAATTCTCCAAGCCAGGCTTCAGCAATATGCGAACCGTGAACTTCCTGATGTTCAAGCTGGTTTTAGAAAAGGCAGAGGAACCAGAGATCAAATTGCCAACATCCGCTGGACCATGGAAAAAGCAAGAGAGTTCCAGAAAAACATTTATTTCTGCTTTATTGATTATGCCAAAGCCTTTGACTGTATGGATCACAATAAACTGTGGAAAATTCTGAAAGAGATGGGAATACCAGACCACCTGACCTGCCTCTTGAGAAACCTGTATGCAGGTCAGGAAGCAACACTTAGAACTGGACATGGAACAACAGACTGGTTCCAAATAGGAAAAGAAGTACGTCAAGCTGTATATTGTCACCCTGCTTATTTAACTTTTATGCAGAGTACATCATGAGAAACGCTGGACTGGAAGAAACACAAGCTGGAATCAAGATTGCCGGGAGAACTATCAATCACCTCAGATATGGAGATGACACCACCCTTATGGCAGAAAGTGAAGAGGAACTAAAAAGCCTCTTGATGAAGGTGAAAGTGGAGAGTGAAAAAGTTGGCTTAAAGCTCAACATTCAGAAAACGAAGATCATGGCATCTGGTCCCATCACTTCATGGGAAATAGATGGGGAAGCAGTGGAAACAGTGTCAGACTTTATTTTGGGGGGGCTCCAAAATCACTGCAGATGTTGACTGAAGCCATGAAATTAAAAGACACTTACTCCTTGGAAGGAAAGTTATGACCAACCTAGATAGCGTATTCAAAAGCAGAGACATTACTTTGCCAACAAAGGTTCATCTAGTCAAGGCTATGGTTTTTCCTGTGGTCATGTATGGATGTGAGAGTTGCACTGTGAAGAAAGCTGAGTGCCAAAGAATTGATGCTTTTGAATTGTGGTGTTGGAGAAGACTCTTGAGAGTCCCTTGGACTGCAAGGAGATCCAACCAGTCCATTCTGAAGGAGATCAGCCCTGGGATTTCTTTGGAAGGAATGATGCTGAAGCTGAAACTCCAGTACTTTGGCCACCTCATGCGAAGAGTTGACTCATTGGAAAAGACTCTGATGCTGGGAGGGATTGGGGGCAGGAGGAGAAGGGGATGACAGAGGATGAGATGCCTGGATGGCATCACTGACTCGATGGACATGAGTCTGAGTGAACTCCGGGAGTTGGTGATGGACAGGGAGGCCTGGCGTGCTGCGATTCATGGGGTCGCAAAGAGTGGGACACGACTGAGTGACTGATCTGATCTAATCTGATCTGATAAAATAAGTAATAAAAGAAAATAAAAATATATAAAGGAAACATGTAAAGAAAAGTACAAGCTTTTTAAGGCCTGGTATAAAGAGTTTTTAAATGACTGAACCATCAATATTGACATTATTGCTATATTTTGTTTCCTAGCAGTCAAAGCTAACAAAGTAATAAACAGTTACATAATTATTATTATTTCTTTACTGAAAGAAGGAGATGTACCAGCTTTTAAAAAAAGAAAACTTTTGAATTAAAAGCATTTGAATTTGAAAAACAGAAAAAACATATTGTAGATGTTAAAATGTCATTGTTACTGAATGACCATCTCAATGAGGATAAAATCACATTGGTCCCTTTTTTATAGTCCCTTTTAATGTATTACTTTATGTAGCAGTTATTTAATTAAAATTTGTATGTTCACTGCCAGATTAGAACATCTTGAGTACCGAAATATGTCCCATGTTTTGTGTCACAAGTGTTATATATCATACTTTGTGTATAATAGCTAAAATAAATGTCTTTTAGAAGTTAGTGAATTAGAAATACTGCCCACACAGCAGATAAATCAGAAGAATGCATAGAGCTAATATATCTAAAAAAAAATTCAAAGTAGGCACTGGATACTAAATATTTGTGAGTGTGAATAATGATGTAGATGTGAATAATTTCATTAAAAATGCCACATTTCCTGTTTTGTCAATATAAATTTTGCAATAACAGTGTAGAATAAATCTTAAATTTAGGAATTTTAATTTAGATAACTCAAGCTATGAAATTAGGGGAGAATAATAATGACACTCATATGTATCATTTACAACATACTCAGCAATTTTCTGCTGATAAAGAATCCGCCTCCAGTGAAGGAGACCCCAGTTCGATTCCTGGATCAGGAAGATCCCCTAGAGAAGGGATAGGCTACCCACTCCCATATTCTTGGACTTTCCTGGTGGCTCAAATGGTAAAGAATCCGCCTGCAATGCAGGACACCTGAGTTCAATACCTGGGTTGGGAAGATCCCCTGGAGGAGGGCATGACAACCCACCCAGTATTCTTGCCTGGAGTATCCCATGGACAAAGGAGCCTGGCAGTCTACACAGTCCATGGAGTTGCAAAGAATCGAACATGACTGAGCGTCTAAACAAAACACAGCACAACAATTTTCTAAGTTCTTCACATTTAGAAACTGACATACTTCTCACACCTTTTAAGGTGGCATCATTCCTGCGCTCATTTCAGAGTTATGGACACTGAAGAAAAACGAGATGAAGGTCACACAGCTACCAAGTGGTTGATGGAAAGATTGAATCAAATCTAATTCCTGGGTATATGCTTTAATCAGGCCTTATTCCATACCTCTCAAACATCTGAAAGATTCACTTTATTTTTTGTATTCGATATTTCAAGTTATTTGGAGTTTATTCAATTTCTAAGACTGCTGGGAGTAACAAACTTGGATCATTGACTTAACTTTTGATTTGTAGAGTTTCTTTAATTTTCTTGCTTTTTTGTATTACCTTTCTTGAGCTTAGAACTAGGTAGGAATCACAATTTATGAGCCAAAAAAAAAAAAAAGACAATTCCAGGCAAGGTATGGCAAGATATAATGTAGGGGTCTGAGTAGATTTTTTTTAATAATTTTATTTATTTATTTTTATTTTTGATTGCACTGGGTCTTCATTACTGTGTCGACATTTCTCTAGTGATGAGTGGGGGCTACTCTGTAGCTGCAGTGCATGGACTTTTTATTTCAGTGGCTTCTTTTGTTGCAGAGTTCTAGGGCTTGGGGGCTTCAGCACTTGCAGCCCATGGGTTCAATAATTGTGGATCCTGGACTTGAGAGCACAGGCTCAATAGATAATGGCACATTGGCTTAGTTGCTCTGCAGCATAGGGGGGATCTTCCTTAACCAGGAATTGAACCCATGTCTCCTGCATTGGCTGGTGGATTCTGTACCACTGAGCCACCAGGGAAGCCCCCTAAGTAAATTTTAAATATGAATCAGTTGATGTCATGTAATTATGGTCTGTTATGTGAAATATCTGCTTAAATTGTGATGAAAAAATAGTTGGGCCTCTAACACTGTTTCTAGGACACTTATAAAGAAATCACTAAAGTGGGAAAAGATAATACTTTTTGTTATGAATCTGTAAAGAAAGAGGGTATCTGGAACACCTTGGGGGCTACATCAAAGTTTATAATTGTACAATCTACCATATCTATCAGGAAAACAGAGATATAATTGTTATGCTATTCTGTCCACCATTGATGAATGTGTTTGCTACTGTTTGATGCTTGCTAACAAATTGGGGTCTTCTGCTGTCAACATGACTATAAGAGAGCAGTTCTAATATGTTCTCATTAACATAATGCTAAAATCAACGTTAAGAAGACATTTTCCATGAGAATTTATGAGATTCTGTGCAATTAAGCATGTAACAATATGGACAGAAATTTTGCAGGGGCTGTATAAGAGTAAAAATTAAAAGTAAAATATTTGTAGAAGTAATCTGTGACCTGAGACTTTAGACTGTTGATTGCTGGCTTGTTGATGTGTTAATGTAAAGTAATTATTCCAGTGAATTGAAGCTGAAAGTCAACATGTATATTCATTAATTTAGTGTAAGCTTCCTTATTGTTAATCACAGTTGAGGTGTCTGTTTTCAGCAAACTGATCCAAACTTTCCCATTATGCTTTGCCAACCATAAAATTTAAACATTCTTTCTTGTCAACTTTCCAATTTCTAACTAGGAAATGCTTTCTTGATCATTTAAAATTAGAAGCACTCGTTTGTCTTTAAAATTAAGAATAGATTTTTGTCAGAAATCTGTTTAATATTGTATATTATTTGTGTTTTGGTATCACAAATATATTCACAATGCTTTTTTTTCTGTCAGCATGTTCATTTGTTAAAGCATTCCATATTTCTTACTAATTAGGTAGTGTATTCTGGTATATACAGCAGTATGCGTTCATCAGTTCCCCCTCTTAATAACTCTGTCATCTGGATAAAATTTACCAGCATTCTTTGTAGCTGGATAGGGTCATGTGTCTTACTTCTGGCTACTAACAATGTAGGTTAAAGTGATACATGTCTCTTCCACAAATTAAATGACCTTCCATGTCTGCCAAGCCCTCTCCCATCTTTCCTCTCATACTCTAATGATGAAACTCCAGTGGAAAACTGCAATGCCTCTAGGCATTTTATGCATGGAGAAGCATAAAATGAAAATATCATAGATTCTAGAATGACCGGATACAGAGGTAAGTCCCTCGTTGTCTACATTCAACTATGAAGTGGGTGATAATAAAATGAGTAGGTTATTAAACCTGTATTAAGCAAATGAAATTTGGGTTTTTATTGCAGCTATTGGTCTAGTATTTCTGAGATTAGTAATATACTGGAAGTTGGAGAAAATTAAGAACAATAGCATCTCCCCACAGTGTATATGCATATATTTTTAGGTGGCAAGTTAAAATTCACTATAGGAAGGCATAGTTTATGGTGACACTATCGTGTTGGTCAAAGCAACTGTACTATGATACAGTAAGAACTGGCAAAACTAAAGGCTACTAAACAGAAACTGTTTTACACTTCAAAATTGAGTATTGTATCTCATTATAATAAAATTAAAAATGCAAACAGTCATCTAGTGATCAAATCATATGATAGATAATGTATATACATATATATATCAATGGGCTTTGCTGATAGCTCAGTTGGTAAAGAATCCACCTGCAATGCGGGAGACCCTGGTTCGATTCCTGGGTTGGGAAGATACTCTGGAGAAGGGATAGGCTACCCACTCCAGTATTCTTAGGCTTCCCTTGTGGCTCAACTGGTAAAGAATCCACCCGCAATGCGGGAGACCTAGGTTTGATCCCTGTGTTGGGACGATCCCCTGGAGAAGGGAAAGGCTACCCACTCCAGTATTCTGGCCTGGAGAATTTCATGACCTGTATAGTTCACGGGATTGCAAAAAGTCGGACATGACTGAGCAACTTTCTTATAATCAGTAGCACAGAGGAGGTTAACATTTGCTAAGCAATTCTGATGAACACAAGTAATAGAAAAGATACCAGATTTTTATGGGATATAATATATTTCTCTCTGATTATCTCCCCAAAATAACAAAGATAATAATGATTACTTATTCTTTAAATGCTTTCTAGGTACCAGGGTACTCTGGAACCCTATTATACACATGTCCTATTTAATGAACACAACTGATTTAGTGATGGTAGACAAAGTCACAGAGGCTACTTGACTTGCTTAGATTAGATAGCTCTTGTGTGATAAGGCTGAGACTTACTCCCAGGCCCCATCTGTTCTACATATAGCACATTGTTCATTGTACTGTGAGAGACAATAACTTGGAAGAAGGAACCAAAGAAGTTGAGTTAAATAACCTAAGGCACATATTCCAAATATTTTCAAGGAATTGTGAGTTTTTATTCTTAACATCCTCAGAGTGATATGCCAAGTATCACTTATTATTTTCTGCTTTTTTATTTGAATTAAAATATCTATATATTTTAGATGTTATTATTTGTTATTTTCTCTCCTTATTCTATATTTTTGTCACATTCAAAGTATAACTGCAACTTTGAAAAATGATTCTTCTAGGAAAGATTCTTCTAGGAAAAATACCCAGGTAACTGCACGTTTGCCAGTCTCTCAGCCCATTAGTTTTGCTAAAACATTACATAATTTTCTATTCAAAACTTTGCATATGCATATGAATTTACTATATGAAAAGGGCAGCATTTCATAAGGTAAGGAGAAGGTAAATTTCTCAGTGAATGGTTAGACACTACTAGATAACCAAACACCAAAACATAAAGTTATATTTGCATATCACTCCTTACATTAGAAAACATTTGAGACTGAGTACATAGCAAAATAAAAATAAATGAATAAAAATTAAATTGCAAAATAAAAGTTATAAATGATAAACTGTTTCTCAGAAATCCCAGATTGTGGAAAGCTTTCTGACATTGATATAATAACCAGAAGCTATAAAATAGAAGATAACTGGATGACGTGCAAACTTTTAAAAAATCTTTAAGTCTAAAACCACTATAAGCAAAAGCAAACAAAAAACTGGGAAAATATCTGAATTTACTTTCAAAAACAGAAAACCAATTTCCCAAATACACTTTCTGTAAATCAGTAAGGAAAGTGTTGGAAACCCAATAGAAAAATAGGCAGAAAATATGAACAGATAACTCAGGGAATTAAAGGCAATCAACTATTGCAGACAGCAAAATTTTTTACAATCAGGTAAATATATGGATAAAACACATATTAAAATATAATTTTAATTGTTTGTTAGAAAACACAGTTTGGTAGCATGGTGTGGTTACAAGGATGCAAAGAAATATAACATCCCACATCGTGACAGGGGGAAAAAGGAGTATAACTTCAATTAGGGCCATTTGGCAATATATTTTTAATTAAGAAGTATGTTCTTTAATATAAAGCAGTTCCACTCCTTGGAAATTATTCCTTATATTGACTCATGCAAATATGAACTAATACATGTACAAGGTCATTAATTAAAGTGTTGTTTATAATGTCAAATATTGCAAAATAAGACTATATCTTCATCATTTGGAATTAGTGTATCCATACAATAAATAAACATAAATATAAAAAATAAGAAAGATTATGTGCCCTAATTTGTAGCAATCTCTAATAATAATATTATAGACGTTTAAGAAGCACAATACAATATAGACTTCAAAAATCTGTTGAAAATGAGTTAAAAGAATTCCATGCAATATATTTTTATAATCAAATGGAATAGTCATAAGAATTGGTTGGCCCATGGAAGAAGATTTGGGTGACAAGCAGGCATGAATGAAAAGGAACTTTTTCACTAAGATTCTTTCATTCCTTTTGAATTTTAAATCATGAATTTATTTCTATTTCAAAAAATAAATGAAGAAACAAGTTGGTAGTTTGTCAAAACAGGATGACCAAGTGATCTGCCAGTTACCCTCCTCGGCATCTACCCCAAGAGAAATTAAAACATATATCCACACACGATTTTTATATAGATGTTTATAGCAACATTATCCTAATAGTCAAAGAAAGGAAACAACTAAAATGAACATCAGCTGATGAATGGATAACATGATGTGATATGTCTAAATTATGGACTATTATTCACTAAAAAAGGAATGAAGAACTGATCTGTAGAAAAACGTGAGTAATCTCAAAATTAATATGTTTAGTGAAAGAAGTCCCTTATAAAAGATCATTTATAGTATGATCCCATTTATATAAATGTCCAGAATAGTCAAATCTATATACGTAGAAAGTAGACTAGTGGTTATTGAAGGCTGGAGAGAGAGGGGAATAAGGAGTGATTGTTAATGGATATGAATTTTCTTTTTGGATGATGATGTTCTAGCATTGGGTTGTGGTGATTTTTCAATAATGTTGAAAATATGCTAAAAACTATTAAATATGGAATTACACAATTTTGGGTGTTAAATGGCTGTGTAAATTATATCTAAATAAAGCTGATAAAAAATGAATAAATTTATAACTTCCAGATTGTTTATAGGATAAAGTCATTTATTCTTCAAACTATTTTAGGACTTCTAAGCACTGTGTTGAAAGTGAAAGAAGAGAGTGAAAAAGTTGGCTTAAAGCTCAACATTCAGAAAACTAAGATCATGGCATCCGATCCCATCACTTTACGGCAAATAAATGGAGAAACAGTGGAAACTGTGGCTGAGTTTATTTTTCTGGGATCCAAAATCTCTGCAGATGGTGATTGCAGCCATGAAATTAAAAGATGCTTGCTCCTTGGAAGAAAAGTTATGACCAACCTAGACAGCATATTAAAAAGCAGAGACATCACTTTGTCAACAAAGGTCCGTCTAGTCAAGCCTATGGTTTTTCCAGTGGTCATGTATGGATGTGAGAGTTGGACTATAAAGAAAGCTGAGCACCAAAGAATTGATGCTTTTGAACTGTGGTGTTGGAGAAGACTCTGGAGAGTCCCTTGGACTGCAAGGAGATCCAACCAGTCCATCCTAAAGGAGATCAGTCCTGGGTGTTCATTGGAAGGACTGATGTTGAACCTGAAACTCCAATACTTTGGCGACCTCATGCGAAGAGCTGACTCATTTGAAAAGACCCTGATGCTGGGAAATATTAAGGGCAGGAGGAGAAGGGGACAACAGAGGATGAGATGGTTGGATGGCATCACTGACTCGATGGTTGTGAGTTTGAGTGGACTCTGGGAGATGGTGATGGACAGGGAGGCCTGGCGTGCTGCGGTCCATGGGGTCGCAAAGAGTGGAATACGACTGAGCGACTGAATTGAACTGAACTGAGGCACTGTGTTAATCACTTAGAATACAGAATAACTGAGACATAGTATCTGTCCTGTATGGGATAGTTGCTGAAATAGGGAGAAAAATATAAAGCTACATAAAAGTTCTATAACAAAGGAACATACACAATATTTGAAAGCAGAGGGTTAGTAAAGCTTCCTGGGGAAGCTGGGGAAGGCTTCATAATAGGAGGTAACATTTTAACTTTCCTTAAAGTATTAGAAGAGTTTTTCCAGGAACTGAGCAACAGTGTGTGAATTCAAGGTAAGGTCATTAAAAAAAAGAATAGTTTTGTGGGATTGCCTCCCTTACACAGGAGACTGGGAAGAGGGGATTATGGATAAGGCCACAGTGGTCAATGAAAGCCAGATTGCAAAGGGGCTTGTGTACTTTGCTGAGAAATTAAAATTTCATTTTGTGTGAAATAGGGAATCATGGGTATTTTAATAAGAATTAAATGTTTGCTTTAGAAATCTTTTTTGTAGCGGTATGATTAATAGATTGGAAAATGGTGAGGTTAAAGGAATGGAGACCATAGAGGAAGATACTGCATTATGCCCTGAGGAGAAAGGATGAGGATCTGATCATGAGAATGCAAAGGAGGTGCACAGTTAGATTTGGACATTTCAATGGAAGAAGACTTGAGAACTCACCAAGGTGTGTCTAGGGAAAGGGAAGAGTATTTCAGTTTGACTAGGTAAAGAAAGGTGGGTTTACCAAAGAAAATAGGCATAGAAAATTTAGTATCCTTGTGTCTTCAAATCTACCAAATGCCTTGCTCATCCTAAGTACTCAGAGGTTGAATGAATGGATGGTTAGATTAACTAGTCTCTTATCATACTACTTTTCAGGCTTAAATAACATTTTTTATTGACATAGATTTTATACTGGGGGATAAATCTGCCTGAAGATCTAAGAAGTAAATACTAATGAGAATAATTGCTTGCTCAGTTTCACCTGGTCTTCTCAAACTATTTTTTAAGCCAGAGTCTCTGCTTCCATTCCTGTTTCCTTCTATCAGTTCATCTTAGACGACACTGTCTGTTTATATGTTGATTATGTATCACTTTCCTCATTGGAGTCCTTTATTCAAGAAAGACTCAATGTTGTTCTCCTGTTGCCTACTTTATAAAATCTATAGTTCTCCACTTTACTAAAAAACCTTTCATAGGCTGAGCCTAGTTTCTTTCTCCAGGTCCTGGGAGGATAATTCTTTATAACTGGCTGAACCTCATGTCTAGTCTCTATATAAATTGTTGTAACTCCTGTTTATATGTTTTTAATCATGCAGTTTCCGTTCTGGAATGTGCATTTCCAGTCTTATTCAGTCCATTTATACCATTGTGTTCTATGAGGACTTCTTTGATTCTGACAGATTGGGAAGGCTGAATCTGTAAAAAGTAAATAAAATAATATACTAATTATTTATCATTTACTTGGGCCACCTCATGTGAAGAATTGACTCATTGGACAAGACTCTGATGCTGGGAGGGGTTGGGAGAAGGAGGAGAAGGGGACGACAGAGGATTAGATGGCTGGATAGCATCACTGACTCGATGGACGTGAGTCTGAGTGAACTCCAGGAGCTGGTGATGGACAGGGAAGCCTGGCGTGCTGCGATTCATGGGGTCGCAAAGAGTCAGACACGACTGAGCGACTGAACTGAACTGAACTGAAGTATTATCTTTTGGTATTCCTCTTTGCTTTTCTCTATTTTATTTCCTCAAATAGATTGTAAGTCTTTCAGCCTAAGGAATCTCATTTTAGTTGCTTAGCAAGCCATTCCTTTTAAAGTAAATTATGTGTTGTATATTTTAAGCCTTTTTATTTTAAAGCTTATATTCTAGGGTTTTCAAATAAAACTACATGATGCTTTTCTAAGTGCCAGAACTATTATTGTACATAAGAGACCTAAGTTTCCATCACTAAGTTTGGCCTCATTTAAAACATAGCAGGATGCCTTTTCTTGTCTCTGAAGCCTTTATAATTCTAACTGGGACTTCCCATATCATGCAGTGCAAACCTGGGTAAATTGCATGCTTGGTAAAAAAGCTGCCATGGTGTTACCCACCACAGGAAGTAGTAGGAAAGAAGTGTTAGTGGAAAGTCAGTAGAGAGCTCAGTAGGAAAAGGAACACATGAAAACAATATGCTGGTTATTATCAATAGTTAAAACCAACTGAATAGCAAGTGTTCCCATTAAAATTCAATCAATGGATGCCAAAATAGCTTATTCAGCATGAACCATTGATATTTGCAGATTTTTTTTGTTCTAACTCTGGTATAGAATTGGACAGGAAATGAAACTGAAGGAGTTTCAGGAAATAGTACAAACTTTATCATATTTAGAGACCCTATAAGCCTATTTCTTCAAAATATGACTACATGGGCAAGAAAGAAGGACAGTACATAGGAAAAGAGTAACAATGAGTGGCTCAAAATACATGTGTAATGATACATTATATGGCCTTATAGACTCATAAGGTTTAAGAGCTAAAGGAAGTATTTTTTTATAAACCTACCCACACATCCCATATGCTTCTGACAAAAGCCACCACTTCAGAGGCTATAAACAGAAAGTTTTCCATTTTACAAGGTAGTCTGTTTCATTTTCAACGAGTTTTGTTTTGAAATCTTTATTCCCCAAGCTATCCCAAGAATGAATGGATAAGATAAACATTAACAACAGTGGACTTCTGGTCCTCTTTGGGACCTTGACTATTCCAAATACTCCTAGTTATTTCTGGAAATTTCCATGATTAACATGAATATGTTTTGAGGAGTGTTTTTTGTGTCTGCAGTATTACAGTCAACACTTTTCTTCCTTGCTCTGGCTTCCAATGTTGATATTCAAGGCTCTGTTGTTTAATTGTTGTCATGTCTGACTTTTTGCAACTCCATAGACTTCAGTGCCCAGGCTTTCCTGTCCTTCACCACCTCCCAGAATTTGCTCAGTCTCATGTCCATTGAATCAGGGATGCCATCCAACCGTCTCATCCTCTATTGCCCCCTTCCCCTCCTGCCCTCAGTCTTTCCCAGCATCAGGGTCTTTTCCAATGAGTCAGCCCTTCTCATCAGGTGGCCAAAGTATTGGAGCTTCAGCTTCAGCATCAGTCCTTCCACTGAATATTCAGGGTTTGCTACTGCTACTGCTAAGTCACTTCAGTCGTGTCCGACTCTGTGGGACTCCATAGACGGCAGCCCACCAGGCTCCCCTGTCCCTGGGTTTCTCCAGGCAAGAACACTGGGGTGGGTTGCCATTTCCTTCTCCAATGCATGAAAGTGAAAAATGAAAGTGAAGTCACTCAGTCATGTCTGACTCTTAGCGACCCCATGGACTGCAGCCTACCAGGCTCCTCCATCCATGGGATTTTCCAGGCAAGAGTACTGGAGTGGGGTGCCATTGCCTTCTCCAATTCAGGGTCTGGCAGATACCAAGTATGGGAGCAATTCAAGTGGCAATTGTAACATACCTGGGAATGCGCATAACACAACCAGAGTGACAGATGACAGGCCATACTCATAACCATCTCTTTGTCCTATTGTACTTGGTGCAGTAATTATAAAGAAGTAACTATTGATTTGTTGTTAACTTTTCCTATTGAGTATATGATGATTGGAAACAAGAACTAGGATTTATTGGATTTAGATCATAAGTATTTACTGAATAAATGAGAAAATCTAAGCTTCTGTTCTCAAGCAAAATTATGCAATATTCAGTTTACTTTGGATGAATGTTTTTATTCCCTTCATGATAAACCTGCTTGGTCACACATACAAATGGACCTTTTGCAGTCTAGCTCTTCATAGACATGCATGGCTAAAATTTAGGGTGAAGGTTATTTTGGCTTCAGGTAGAACCTGGGATAGATAAATAAGTTTTCCCATGGACCTAGTTTACCACAGTGGAGCTTAACAGAATAAAACTTCTAATCTTGCAGGGAACGGAGAGCAGTGTTATGGCTTCAAATATATGTAGTTTCATGAACATTTTCAAGTTAAATTTTAAAGTGACTTGGAAAAATTGCTGTTAACTTCTTACAGTGAAAAGTGACGATGTTAGCATCTGTTACTTTTTCAACTTTTATAAAGTACAGACTATTTGTGTGTGTTCAGAAACTAGGAGCAAAGTTGTGAAAAGTGGAGACCTTGGAGACAGGGATGTGAAGAGGATATGTAACATCATTTACACATTAGCTGCAGAATATTTATTGAGCAAGGACAAGGCATAGTGACAAATGCTGACAGCAGTAAACTGATGGATAAATGCTCTTGACCTTAGGAAATTTATGTGAGCTAGTGGGTCGCAGACAAAATGTTTTAATTATTCAAATCATAAATGATAGTCATGATAACTACATAAGTAATCATATTCTTACAGTTTCAACCAAAGTAATCATTGCCACTGTAAGGGCTGGAGGGTAGGAGGCATCAGGTCAAGAAACATATTTTAGATCAACATAAAATGAAATTCTAGGGGATATTCAGGAATATTGAAGTATTCATTATTATATTTCTTACTTTTGGAGAAATGGAAGTTTAAACTAACATTTTATTTTAATCTTTAACTATATGGAATACTTTAAATATTCACTGCATTTTAAGTTAACACTATCCAATGAAAAAGTTGAAATTATCTTCATGCACAGGGATTCAGTTCAGTTCAGTTCAGTTGCTCAGTCATGTCCGACTCTTTGCAACCCCATGAATCGCCGCACACCAGGCCTCCCTGTCCATCACCAACTCCTGGAGATCACTCACACTCATGTCCATAGAGTCGGTGATGCCATCCAACCATCTCATCCTCTGTCATCCCCTTATCCTCCTGTCCCCAGTCCCTCCCAGCATCAGAGTCTTTTCCAATGAGTCAACTCTTCACATGAGGTGGCCAAAGTACTGGAGTTTCAGCTTTATTTTTTTTTTAATTTGATTTTATTTTTAAACTTTACAATATTGTATTAGTTTTGCCAAATATCGAAATAAATCCGCCACAGGTATACCCGCGTTCCCCATCCTGAACCCTCCTCCCTCCTCCTTCCCCTACCCTCCCTCTCGGTCGTCCCAGTGCACCAGCCCCAAGCATCCAGTACCGTGCATCGAACCTGGACTGGCGACTCGTTTCATACATGGTATTATACATGTTTCAATGCCATTCTCCCAAATCTCCCCACCCTCTCCTTCTCCCACAGAGTCCATAAGACTGATCTATACATCAGTGTCTCTTTTGCTGTCTTGTACACAGGGTTATTGTTACCATCTTTCTAAATTCCATATATATGCATTAGTATACTGTATTGATGTTTTTCTTTCTGGCTTACTTCACTCTGTATAATAGGTTCCGGTTTCATCCATCTCATTAGAATTGATTCAAATGTATTCTTTTTAATGGCTGAGTAATACTCCATTGTGTATATGTACCACTGCTTTCTTATCCATTCATCTGCTGATGGACATCTAGGTTGCTTCCATGTCCTGGCTATTATAAACAGTGCTGCGATGAACATTGGGGTACACGTGTCTCTTTCCCTTCTGGTTTCCTCAGTGTGTATGCCTAGCAGTGGGATTGCTGGATCATAAGGCAGTTCTATTTCCAGTTTTTTAAGGAATCTCCACACTGTTCTCCATAGTGGCTGTACTAGTTTGCATTCCCACCAACAGTGTAAGAGAGTTCCCTTTTCTCCACACCCTCTCCAGCATTTATTGCTTGTAGACTTATGGATTACAGCCATTCTGACTGGCGTGAAATGGTACCTCATAGTGGTTTTGATTTGCATTTCTCTGATAATGAGTGATGTTGAGCATCTTTTCATGTGTTTGTTAGCCATCTGTATGTCTTCTTTGGAGAAATGTCTATTTAGCTATATATGACAAACCCACAGCAAACATTATCCTCCATGGTGAAAAATTGAAAGCATTTCCTCTAAAGTCAGGAACAAGACAAGGGTGCCCACTTTCACCATTACTATTCAACATAGTTTTGGAAGTTTTGGCCACAGCAGTCAGAGCAGAAAAAGAAATAAAAGGAATCCAAATTGGAAAAGAAGAATTAAAACTCTCACTATTTGCAGATGACATGGTCCTCTACATAGAAAACCCTAAAGACTCCACCAGAAAATTACTAGAACTAATCAATGACTATAGTAAACTTGCAGGATATAAAATCAACACACAGAAATCCCTTGCATTCCTATACACTAATAATGAGAAAACTGAAAGAGAAAGTAAGGAAATAATTCCATTCACCATTGCAATGGAAAGAATAAAATACTTAGGAATATATCTACCTAAAGAAACTAAAGACCTATATATAGAAAACTATAAAACACTGGTGAAAGAAATCAAAGAGGACACTAATAGATGGAGAAATATACCATGTTCATGGATTGGAAGACTCAATATACTGAAAATGAGTATACTACCCAAAGCAATTTATAGATTCAGTGCAATCCCTATCAAGCTACCAGCGGTATTCTTCACAGAGCTAGAACAAATAATTTCACAATTTGTATGGAAATACAAAAAACCTCGAATAGCCAAAGCTATCTTGAGAAAGAAGAATGGAATGGGAGGAATCAACCTACCTGACTTCAGGCTCTATTACAAAGCCACAGTTATCAAGACAGTATGGTACTGGCACAAAGACAGAAATATTGATCAATGGAACAAAATAGAAAGCCCAGAGATAAATCCACACACCTATGGACACCTTATCTTTGACAAAGGAGGCAAGAATATACAATGGATTAAAGACAATCTCTTTAACAAGTGGTGCTGGGAAAGCTGGTCAACCACTTGTAAAAGAATGAAACTAGAACACTTTCTAATACCATACACAAAAATAAACTCAAAATGGATTAAAGATCTCAATGTAAGACCAGAAACTATAAAACTCCTAGAGGAGAACATAGGCAAAACACTCTCTGACATACATCACAGCAGGATCCTCTATGATCCACCTCCCAGAATATTGGAAATAAAATCAAAAATAAACAAATGGGACCTAATTAAACTTAAAAGCTTCTGCACAACAAAGGAAACTATTAGCAAGGTGAAAAGGCAGCCTTCAGAATGGGAGAAAATAATAGCAAATGAAGCAATGGACAAACAACTAATCTCAAAAATATACAAGCAACTCCTACAGCTCAACTCCAGAAAAATAAATGACCCAAGCAAAAAATGGGCCAAAGAACTAAATAGACATTTCTCCGATGGAGTTTCAGCTTTAGCATCATTCCTTCCAAAGAAATCTCAGGGCTGATCTCCTTCAGAATGGACTGGTTGGATCTCCTTGCAGTCCAAGGGACTCTCAAGAGTCTTCTCCAACACCATAGTTCAAAAGCATCAATTCTTTGGCACTCAGCTTTCTTCACAGTGCAACTCTCACATCCATACATGACTACTGGAAAAACCATAGCCTTGACTAGATGGACATTTGTTGACAAAGTAATGTCTCTGCTTTTAAATATGCTATCTAGGTTGGTCATAACTTTCCTTCCAAGGAGTAAGCGTCTTTTAATTTCATGGCTGTAATCACCATCTGCAGTGATTTTGGAGCCCCCCAAAATAAAGTCTGACACTGTTTCCACTGTTTCCCCATCTATTTCCCATGACGTGATGGGACCAGATGCCATGATCTTCATTTTCTGAATGTTGAGCTTTAAGCCAGCTTTTTCACTCTCCTCTTTCACTTTCATCAAGAGGCTTTTTAGTTCCTCTTCACTTTCTGCCATAAGAGTGGTGTCATCTCCATATCTGAGGTGATTGATAGTTCTCCCGGCAATCTTGATTCCAGCTTGTGTTTCTTCCAGTCCAGCGTTTCTCATGATGTACTCTGCATATAAATTAAATAAGCAGGGTGCCAATATACAGTCTTGACATACTCCTTTTCCTATTTGGAACCAGTCTATTGTTCCATGTCCAGTTGTAACTGTTGCTTCCTGACAAGCATATAGGTTTCTCAAGAGGCAGGTCAGGTGGTCTGGTATTCCCATCTCTTAAGTCTGAATTTGTCAATAAGGAATTCATGCTCTGAGCCACAGTCAGCTCCTGTTCTTGTTTTTGCTGACTGTATAGAGATTCTCCATCTTTGGCTGCACAAAGGGATTAAAGTGATTGAAATGTTTCCAAATGAAATTGGGTGATAGTCACAGATTACTTATACATGGTTATCAATAGTGCCTTTGTGATAGTAGTAGGCCACTTACACAGCTCTTCTCAGAGAAAATCAGGTTAACTTCCCACAGTTACACAGGTAAATGGCAGTCAGAAGTCAAACTGAACTCCTTTTGATTATTATCTGATTCACTTTATTTTCAAAATGTATTTTACTTGTTGAAGACATCATTTCACATTTCATTTATTGTAATTGTTGTTGACTTAGGCACCTGGAAATGTTAGGTCACCAATGTAAGCTCTTCTTTTTATAGAGGAGGAAACTGAAATTCAAAGAGATACTATATGACTTGCTCAGAATCTTACTAAGTTTAGACTATAGTTGTCTTAAGTTTCAGGAAGCACTGCAAAGTATATGATTATTATGTATATTTATATTTAACAATAATTTGAATGCTACTGAGAAGATAATATTTTTCCTGTGAAATTGGGTTGCAAAAGAGTCAGATATGACTTAGTGGCTAAACAACAACAATAAATTTTATTATTGGAGATGTTTATAAAAACGTTTGGGGAGAACTTTATAAATAAAGTGATACAACCAGGTGAACTTCTATAGCTCTTAGTGAAAACTTCCCCAAACTGAGGAATTAAAGGCTCTAAGATATACACCTTGAGGTTTTCATCATGAATAGCCTTAGAGGTTATGTTCAGTAGCAACAATAATCCAGTTATAAATGTAGAACTTTATATGAAAAAATTTAATTCTTATTCATGAATTTCTTATTTCCATAAGATATATCATTTGAATTGAGTTTTTAAGATCTATTATTTTGGTGTTCGTTTGTTATGAATGCTTTTTTTATATATTATATTTGACATATACATAGTTAAATACTTGTTTTCAGCTTTTAACATAATAAGCAATATGTGCTACCATAGCTTCAATTTTCCTGCCAAGTAGAGAGTGACAGCTGTGTGGCAATATGTAATGCATATTTTCATCTTTAGATAAATTGGAAGGAAGGAAAAAGCAGCTTCTGGGTGGGCAGGTCACCATCATTTAAATGAATCGTTAAAATTATATTTTTCCCTGGAAACAAAAATGTAATTGCTTTTCTGCCTAGATGCACACTGGAAAGCCTTATTTATATTATTGTAGCATATTTTCTCTCAATTTACAACTTTCCCAAGATGCTTTGGATTTTTTTTTTCCATTTGTGTTAGTCTTCTTCATTCAAGCAATGTGCACTTATTTCTTAGTAAAACTCCATGATATTTGTGTAAATATATCTCTGAAGGACAGAATTGCTCAGTACATAGCATTGTAATTGAGACCTTGCTCTTCTACATTCATCTGATTGGCAAGCAAGGGAATTGAAGCTCTAAGTAGACTGCCATGTAAGGAAGGTTCTTATGGTCACCTTGATTGAGGAAAGGTTATAGTACTAGGCTGGGGATTTTCAATGTGCTATATTTTAACTCAGTTTCAAAGTGAAATATGAATTATCATTTATTTATTGCTTATTGCCATTTTGTAATTTTATATTTTATCACAAATTGTAATAAATACATTCCTCATCTCCAAGAAGGCATAAAAATGCCTTAACTATATTTCAAAATCATGTTTCAGTGTTGCTGCCTGAAACTTAAAATCTGTCATTTAAAATAAAGTATTTCATTTTATATTATGTGGTTTTTAAAGATGTGGTATTAATTTGATGATTTGCATGAATAGTAACCAAAGAAGAAATTTTAATCTCTATGTTTTTTCTACTCTCAATTTGCTTGTGTATAGGTAATATTAATATTTTGGTATTCTATGTGCTGGCATGTCTTTAATTTTGAAACTTCCAAAGGTTAGCCTGAGATAATAATTTATGTGAAGAGTATCACTTACTAGAACAGCACAACTATTTATGAATTCTTTGATACTCTGAGTAAATTTAATCCCACTTTGGACTTGAATGATGTCATTTGCAATTAAAAGAGCATTAGATAAATAAGTCTGGTATCTCTGGTGATCTTTTCTAATACAGAATTTAGGCCTATCAGACTAATTACATTGGAACAGAAATCACATTTAGGTATGTTAGAAAGGAGAGGAAGAGCTAAGTGCTATTTCTGCAGAGTTTATTTTGGATTTGAAAATTTTGTTGGTCCAAAGATGATTATAGTTCCTGTTGTCCCCTGAGTGCATGAAGAAGTCAACTTTTTATGTGGAGCTTGATCAACATACTCTAACGTTCTGGCTGAAAAAATACACCATGGGAGAGCTTCTACTCCACAGGTACTTTAATGTACATTAAAAAAAATTTTTTTTGACCAAGCAATATTTCATAGGTGTTTGTTCAGAGGATTCAGACACGGAACTGTGTCTCTTTTCTATGGTCTTCTTAATGCGGATCCCTTTCAGTTTTTTTCCCTCCTCCTGAAGTGTGTACTATAGAATTCATATCAGTAAGTGCTCCCAACTATCATTACCCATAAGTGACAGGACAACCTTGTGTTCTCTTTCATGATTCATTGAGAATCATTGTTTTTCTCTCTACCCAGTCTTGTTAGTGAAGCTCAGAATTCAACACCTTCTTTTTTCTAGCTTACTGTTTTTATACTTGTAACATACTTGACTTGCCTTTAGTTACTCACTGCAAAAACAGCTGTTAGTTGGAGTCTCCACTCTGTGTCAGGCCTTAATTTTGGCAGCATCTGCTTCACTCGGCTCAGCAACATACTATAGATAAAGATAGTCCAGAATAGATATATTCCTCAGTTATTGTACTCTGAAGATAACCTCTATAACCATTACTTTGATTTTGATATATCTTCTCTTAGGTCAGATTTCCTGTGAAGAGGATCCTGATGCAGTATTTGCATTCAGAAAATTTACTGGGAAGCCCTCTAGGGAACTAGCAGAAATGAGGAAAGTGTGACAAGCAGAAAGAGAAGTTGAATTGAGATAAAGTTGCAAAGAGGCCTCCCCCAACCTCAGAGGTTGCTCTGCAGCTAAAATGGCTATTCAGAGATGTCTCTTATGGAGGCAAGGAGATGTCCTGGTCCCTCATCTACAGGTCCTCTGTGTGAGCTCTAGACCCCACTTTGCATGAGCAGATCCCCTTTGGTGGAGGGGGCATTCCCAGGAGGTACTTGGCTGTGTTCTACCAGTAGCCACCACTCTTAGCAGCTGACATAATGGAGGCCTCAATCCATAGAAGGTGCTGAGTGGCACACTATAGACCTACAAAAAAAATATCTTCCTTAGCCTTTTTCTTTTTTGTACCTGGAAGTAATACCTGTTAATGTTTCTCTCACATTCATTCATTCATACTCATTCCCTCTCTCCCCCTTTTCCCTCTCTGCCTTCTTCACATCCTTCTGGTTCTCTCTCCTCTCCCTCTCTCTCTCCATTTCTTCTCCCTCTTTGTGCATCCCTCTGCCCCTCCTAACCCTCACATCATTGCATCTGGTTTTCTATTGTGATATTAATTGTATTTTATCCTTTATTTTTTTCTAATGTGTTTGAGTTAGATTAATAACCGTGAGGTGTGGGTACTTTAAAGGTATAAGCTGTCCTAGTTGTATTTCTTATTGTCAGGCACACAGAATTAAATCTTTAAAAAAAAAATCTAGTGAAAAATAATGCCGCATAGTCTTGTTCTTCATAATTCACCTACAAAGAAAAGTAAAACAAAGATAATATTTTTTGTATATCTAGAGTCATGAGAGAGATAATGAGAGATTTAATCACTTTTTATTTCTTTTATATGACAAGTCTCAGTGTTTTCTCTCCTAGATACTGCAAAAATATTATTGATCTTGGTACAGGCAGCCTTTTCCTGATCACCATGAGGAGATGACCTGACACAACACTAATACTATCTGTAGTACAATGTCTGCTGCTATTCTTTCAAAATATAAAACTGGGTAAAGCAAAAAGCAGTTACCATAGAGTAGTTCCTTGATGGACAAGGCCCCTTCCTCTCTGTACCTCCAATCAGACATTTCATAAACCCGAACCACACTTAGGGGAGTAGTTGCCACATCAATCACGTTTTATAATAATTAAGCTTAGTTTGCATCAAAAGGAATATGAAAACTTTGATACAGATCTTCAAGTAATATCAAGTGACTATTTTATAAATTGATATGGAGGCAATTCCTTGTATATAAAGATTTTTTATTTCACCAGGAAATACGACTGAGTTGTATGTTAGGACTACTAATTAATTTCACATGTCCCTTCTCATTGTTTCTCCACAACAAAATCTTAGCCCATATAAGAGCATCTGGTTAGATCTTTATCAGTGCCATTCTATTATTTTACAATTTTAGAATTTTACTTCAATGATTCTAGTTTTGATATCATTTCATTTTAAAGTTATCTCTTCTCTCAGTAAATATAAATAAATGATATTTACTAGCCCCCTCTATCTTCCCATTTAAGATATATTGACTATTGTTATAACTCTCTATCTTCATGTAATTTATTTCATTGATTAAGAATCACATAGAAAGAGAAAATATGTTTTTTAGCTGTGATTCCACTCATTCATTCAATACCATTTAGGAGCTCCTTTTGTGCACTTAGGTAATTCAAAGATAAATAAATATGTGTTATTTTATCCCCAAATCCTCACAAGCATGGTGGAAGATATTTATATATAAGCTGATCTTATATAATTGGGAAAATGCTCTCTGGTCCTGTGAACCATGCTGCTGAGAGCACTGAAAGCAGAACTAATTCTTGACAGAAGATTTACTGAAAAGTAGAGTGAATGAACAAGGTAATATTTGAGCTGATCCTTGAAAGATAAGCCTCAATTCTGACCTGCTTCACCAGTGTGTGTGAAGAATACTTGGATGTAGTTGGAAATAGGCCATGTGTTGGATAATACTGCATGACAGGACTGAAATTAAAGTCAGTTATTAAAGGGCCATAAAATGCATTTGTCTTGTATTTAATGGATAGTTACTTAAATATTTTTGTTCTGTTTTTGAGAAAAGGAATGATATATCTTTACTTCAGAAAGGAAGTTTTGTATATTTAGAACAAAATATTAGTGAACGCCTAAATAGGAGGCAGTTTAAATAATCCAGGGATGACTTTGCTGAATTATAAATGAAGGCAAAGAAAATGAACAGATATTTATTGCTAGGCAGATAAAACAAATGTAGGAAAGAAGAGGTGAGAATGCTTGAGTTTCTATCTTGAATGTGTGAATGGTGATAGAGTAATTACTATAATGTATTGGGGAGAAGGAACCGAAGTGGCAGGGAATATTAGATCACTTTAAAAATAGTGTCACTGTCCATGTGACTTTAGAACAACCATGTCTATTTGTTCTATACGAATTTAGGAATTTGCATCTGTAACTCAGCATCATGGTATATTCAGCAGCTGAAATCATTGGAATGAATGGTGTAATGCTAAGAGCAGTTAGGGAGGTGAGGGAGGGATGAAAAGAAAGAGAATGAGAATAGAGAGAAAAAAGAGTTGAGGACACATATGGTATTCTTTGTGCACACATGTCCCGTCATATAATTGCGTTCATTGTATGCACTCATTTAACATTATACCATATATGCTTTATCATTTTGTTATTGAATGAAAGGACTTCTAGGATGCTGGAGGTATTAGTCCTTATATTTTATCCAAGCATATCAGATAATTGTATATAAAGGCACTTTTGAATAGCATCATCCTGTTATGTAATTCCCTAAAAAAAGAGAATGTGTGATTAGTTGCTTAGTCATGTCTGACTCTTTGTAACCCCATGGACTACAGCCCACCAGGCTCCTCTGTCCATGGGGCTTTTCAATGCAAGAATAGTGGAGTGGGAAGATCCCCTGGAGGAGGATCTTCCCAACCCAGGGATCAAACCTAGATCTCCTGCATTGCACGCAGATTCTTTACCAACTGAACCACCAGGGAAGCCCAAGAATATTGGGGTGTGTAGCCTATCCTTTCTCCAGAGGATCTTCCCAACTCAGGAATAGAACCAAGGTCTCCTGCATTGCAGGTGGATTCTTTACCAGCTGAGCTAGTCCAGTACCAAATGGTCTTTCAAAAGATGATAAATTATATAAAGTGTTTTTGAGTTTGCCCAAGGACAAATAGAACCAACACTTGAACTTTCTTCTTGATTTCCTTTCATAACCGAGAGGATGTTCTTCTGCAGCAAGTGCGTATAGAGAGAAAGGGGTGGGGGGAAACTTGGGAAAATTACTTGCATATATCCAATTTCAAAATGCTAGCTAACTCTAAATACTTTATTTTAGATTAGAGGGTCATGCTTTTTAAAATTAATTTATTTTGTATTGAAGGATAATTGCTTTACAGAATTTTGCTGTTTTCTGTCAAACCTCAACATGAATCAGCCATAGGTGTATATATATATATATAGGGAGATATATATATATATATATCTCCCCATTCCACCCCTCTAGGTTGATTCAGAGCCCCTCTTTAAGTTTCCTGAGACATACAGCAAATTCCTGTTGGCTATTGATCCTGTTGATCTATTTTATATATGTTAATGTAAGTTTCCATGTTACTCTTTGCACACATCTCACACTCTCTTCCCCTCTCCCCATGTCCATAAGTCTATTCTCTATATCTGTTTCTCCATTGCTGCCCTGTAAGTAAATTGTTCAGTACCATTTTTCTAGATTCTGTATATATGTGTTAGGATATGGTATTTATCTATCTCTTTCTGACTCACTTTGCTCTGTATAATAGAGGATCATGCTTTTTAAATCAAGGTTTCGGGCTTGGCTATGTTCATTTGTAATCAGCTACACATTGCACATGTAAATCTCACAAGATTTTTATGCTAGAAATTAATGTGGTTACAAGGAGAAACCAGGTGTTAGATGAGTGGTACTGCATAATTACTTTAATCTTAAAAAAGACATGAAAATATTCCTTACCTTTGGTAGTTACTTCACATACCAAGAAATGTGTATTATTTAGTGTTATGTTAATGTCCTTTAGTGTTCAGCACATGGTTTGAACACAGTGAATGTCTGTTTAAAACTCTCCAGTTAAAGGAGTATTACATATTTTAACCTTCATTTTGATCTTTAAATACTGTATCAAATAATGAGGGTGTTAAAAGTACAAATTCATTCATTTGAATAAAATTATTAAATGATTATACTGGATTAAGATTTAATTTGCAGTTACTGATCCAGAGCAGTTTTATATACAAAGGATTATTTCAAAGTCTTCCAGTTCTTTCAAACCTGTTTCAGAGTACCTGACAACTTCTGATTCAGAATGCTGTAAAGCTTCAGTATGCATATTACTGAGGCATGCACTAGAATATCATTTGTCCTTGTTCCTCATACTTAATCTTTCTGGTTCAGTTCTGGAAGCCTGTCAGTCATAAATATTCTAGAATCAGAGATTCTCTTAGTTGGAAAGTACCTTAAAAACTGCCTAATCTAATCAATTGCCTGATGTGTACAGAACATTTGATAGATGCTCATTCAGCCTGTGCTAAACCTCCTGGAGACTGGTAATTCCCTATCTTTTGAAGCATCTCAGTATAAAGATTTTTTCTAAGATAAATCTTCTCTTGCCTAGGCTTAACACATGCCTTTTCTATTTAGGGGAAGAGGGAGAAATAGCTTTCAGTTTCCTTGTTATTTAATCACTAAGTCATGTCCAACTCTTTGTGACCCCATAGACTTGGATTTCCCAGTCAAAAATACTGGATTGGATAGCCATTCCCTTCTCCAGGGAAGCTTCCTGACCCAGGGATCAAACCCAGGTCTCCTGCATTGCAGGAGGTTCTTTACTGCTGAGCCCTCAGGGTATCAGCATGCACTTGTGTAATGTGATACCTTTATGTTTTAGAAACACACAGCCATGGCTTAAAGTACTTCCTAACTTTAGTACCCATGATCATGGGAAGATTACTTACCTTTCTAACATTATATTTTGTCATCTGTAAAATGTGCTAGCAATGAATATCTCTTAGAGGTTGTTGTGAGAATTAAATTTAAAAAGTGTCTAAGATATTCCAACACAATACCCCAGTAGTTTAATGCATTTTCATTTCCTTGTCTGAATTCTTACAGTTACTGGTAGATCAACATTATTATCTCAAGTATTCTAGATACCACTGATTACTACAAAGATTGCATTAGCTTTGTGGAGTCTCATGCTATTTACTCACAAGGAAAATTTTAATTATTAATAATTTTTGTATAAGGGCTGCTCATCTTCATAAAACCCTTATACATTTTTTCTATTTTTCACATTATCAACAATATATTTCATGTTAGAATCTACCTGTGGCTCCAACTTGTTAAGCGATCTTTTGAAATTTTATTCAGTTAGCCAGTGTGTTAGCTAGGTTCTCATATTTGTCTTTTGTGAATCTGATTATCATTCTCTCTGTATCAGTGATACAACACAGACTAGGAAGGGAGCAGACTCAAGCCAGGCTGCTAAGAAACTGTACACTGAACCAGTACTCTGCGCCTCTCTTTCTTGTCCACACTTCCAATACCTTTTAGCTTACCAGCATCCAATGCATGTTTCTCTAGCATGTTGCCTACAGAGTTATTATGAGGGAAAACTAGCAAATGCGTTACTGAAATACATAGAATGATTATACCTGTTCATTCCTCTGGGCACATGTCATCAGGGTCATTAAATAGTGGGCTCATGGTAGGTGGCAGTATCTCCAAGAAAACCAGGAACAGACACCGTAGTAAGCTGAGCCCAGACCAGAGTCTGTATGAGGTATCAAAAGTCAAAGCCGCAAAAACAATGTTCCAACTGCAATATAATTATCAGTGATTTTCAAAATCTAAATACCATATTCCTGGTATGTTAAATTCAACATATCATTTTATACTGGCCCCAAATGATTTTATAGTATAAATGAAAATAAAGATTAGCATCTAAATAATATCTAGCATGTGAAAGATAGAATTAATCTAAATTGGGATGATAAATACTCTTTTTAAATGTTTACTATTGTTGTTCAGTCACTAAGTCGTGTCTGACTCTTTGTGACCCCATGGACTGCAGCATGCCAGGCTTCTCTGTCCTTCACTATCTCCCTGAGTTTGCTCAGACTCCTGACCATTGAGTCAATGATGCCATCCAACATCTCATCCTTCATCTTCCCCTTCTCTTCTTTCCCCATAAGGGTCTTGCCCAATGAGTCAGCTCTTCTCATCAGGTGGTCAAAGTACTGGAGCTTCAGCTTCAATGTCAGTCCTTCCAATGAATATTCAGGGTTGATTTCCTTTAGGACTGACTGGTTTGACCTCCTTGCTGTCTAAGGGACTCTCAAAGTGTCAATTCTAATAAACAAGTATTTATTAGTTTAGAATTTTCAAAATGACAAAAATGGATTTACAAGTACTATGTCCTCTCAAGATCAACTATTGAGAGGAAATGAAGTTAAACTGAAGTTCATATTCTTTTCAATATATTGTGATAAACTACTTCAAATGAAAGACATTACCCATTTCCTTCCTACTACTTTAAAGAGTGAGGCCGGATGATATCCTTAAATCTCAAAATACTCTTAAGGAAGTAGTTTCCAATTATTTTGAGATACTAACTCCTTAGAGAATCTGATTGGAAAAAAAAAAAAAAAAACTGTGTTCCTTTTTCTAAGAAGAATTCACAAATGCACTTTTAAGAGCTGGATTTAAGTAGTGACCTGCTGAGCAGTTATCCAAGGTGCTAATCCGAGGATAGCACTAAAATGCCACTAGGAACATGTTGGGATAAATAAGATTGATTTACAAAATTCTTCTTAAGGATAATGCTGTATGTAGCTTCAAGGATTATTTCATAAGTCTCTTGGGGAAGAAGAGGTGAACTTAAAGATCTGGGCTGCCTCTAGCCCACATGGCATCTCAGTGCACATTTCTGCCTCTAGCTGGATCCATTTGGACATGTTTTACAGCTACAGGAATTTAAATGCAAACTGATTGTCCACCCTCACTTGTCCTCTAGGCTGGATGGCCTTGTGACAATATTATAGAGACTTTGCTCAAAGAAGAAGTTCAAGTAGCAACAGAAGGCTCTATAAATGCCTTCTCAAGAGGTTGGATCCAGTTGATAGCAAGATTCAATTTTTTACTGAAAGGGTTATGCTAGGGTAGGGCTGCAATCCAGGACAGAAGACAAATGGTGACTGTTGTCACAGTCATTTCTTTACTTTTCCTAAGCAGAGTCATCTGTTCCAGCTCTAAACTAATGTTGGACAGATATATTGAGATACTGAAGGACAAAAAGTCATCAGCCTGTATGCTTTTCAAACTCTCTGGATGCTTAGGTATATTGGTCTATCCTACACATACATTAAATATTTTCTGTACATTTTCAGCAAATTTATAACCACGATGCTTATTAATGTTGTTGAATGTTTCTTTGTTAACTGTTTGTTTAATTAGGACATATTTTGGGCCAGGAACTAACCCTGCTTACAGATAAGTTTTCAAATAGCAAGTGGGATAATTATCATATTTTATATTACTAGACAAGTTATAATCTAGAAATTACTACTATAAAGTTTACATGAGTCATGGTATCTTATTGAAAAAACAACAGCAACCTTGTAGGAACTTTACTTCAGCCCTCTTTCATTTGAGCTAATCTCAAATGTTTCTCGGTTGTACCAAGGTTTGTCCTTCCTAAAGGAGTCAGCTTGAATTTCATGTGACTCTACACGTAACAATATCATCTCCTTGACACATAGTCATAAAATAATGCCCATAGCCTTCAACTGAATTTACACATTTTTTAAAAATCATATTGTTTTAATGGATTTTAGAATTACCTGCTGTTATACATCATGTTGGTCTGGTAAGCATAGAAATCTATTGATTTTATGTGTTCCAATTTTATACTGAGTGGTTAATGCTTTTATGAAACAAAATATATTTCAGTGGAAATAAAACAGTACAAATATCTTTAGTCTGACAAAGTTCTCCTGACATCAGAGAAATTGAGTGATTCATTATTAGCTTGTATATAACATATCATTGCTGGACACATGGCAGTGATAAAAAGCTGAAAGATTATTGTAACAGACTGTATCATCCAGATAGAGGATATGCAGTTTGTCCCCAATAACTTTAAAAACCATTGAGGAGCAGTATTAATTATATGAAATTCTTTATATGTAATCCTATGAAAATGCAAAGTTTATAATAATATCATTATGATTAATATAGAAAATTAAATATATGTATATGATGTAAAATATTGATAAAGGAAATCCTGCTGTTGATAAAAATTAAAGGATGATAATGTTATTTGCTGTAATATATGAAAAATATTTATAGTACTATCTTATTCATATCTCTTTGTATGTAAACTATTTTTCTTTATATATATTTAGATTTGTCCCAGAATATTTTTCTTTTACCTGATTTAGAAATAACTAACTTACTCTGTTTTCAAGTTTAATATCAAAGAATGCTCATGTATGTGATTATTATGTCATTATTTACCCAAGAGCAAAGGAAAATCATAAATTAGGTACAAATTAACAATTTTTTGATGGTTTAAAAATGTCAAATAATAACACAAGAAGCTGGTACCATTGGTTGTACTAATACTTGGATTGCATTGGAAGCATTGTCTTTAAAACTTCAGTAATGCACTTAAAAATTCAGATGTGCTGCCATAATATATTTCCATGGCTAATAATTCATACATATGATTCTGTGACTTCTCAACTTTTTTCTCCTTGTATAATAATATTCCAAAAACAGGAGTTAAGTACACTTTAAGCAGCATTCAATTTTAAGCTAGTAATGCTCAGGCTTCCTGCTGTCAACACCTCTCCTACCCTTAAATTTAACAACACATGAAGTATATGCTAAACCAAAAAAATACCCCTTGAAAATTAAAATTAGAACATTGTCTTTGAAATGTCACTGAAATCCAAATGGGGCTGGGACATTTTTCAGGCATGTGCACAATGGCAAATCATTAGAGAATGTTGTCTTCAAAGAAAATCAGAAGGATAGATTGAGCATGGAGAAGGAAAAGGTCAATAGACATTGTGACTGAGAGCAAGAGTATATGAAGTCAGCTTATTCCAGGTTATAGGAAGCTTTGTTAATTTGTGGGACTTCTTGAAGACTGGTTGACTTCAACTAGTAGTTTTAAATCTTCTTATGGTGGTGTATCTAACACAGTGGAACCTGGCAAATAGTCCAAATCAGAGCTTTCCTGTCCCTGAGAGCTGGTGATTAAACATTAGCTGCCTGCTCTACCAGAGAAAGTTTTCCTTGTGGCCAAGATGGTAAAGAGACCACCTGTAATGCAAGAGACCTGGGTTCGATCCCTGGGTCAGGAAGATCCTTGGAGAAGGGCATGGCAATGCACTCCAATATCCTTGCCTGGAGAATCCTATGGACAGAGGAAACTGGTGGGCTACAGTACATGGGATTGCACAGAGTCAGACATGACTAAACGACTAACACATAAACACTGCCAGAGAAACAGAGAGATAGGAGTGTTAGTTCCCTAGGTTACTGCCATGTTCCCAATTCCAGTTCTAAATCCTGGCTTTATTTCTATGACATGCTTTCAAATCCCTCTAATAAACCCCACATTTATGTTATGTTACTTAGTTCCCACCAAAAAAAGAAAACAAAAACACACACCTCTTGCCCAAAATAGCCTTAAAAAGGAGCCTACCAAATAATTAACTAATTGCTACAGTTCTAATCAATGTAAGCGGAAGATAAGGAAACTGAGGATAACTTATCAGATTCATATGAAATGTTGTATATGTACACATGTTTTAGTCTCTGTGCCTACTTATTGACCCCATATAATTCAGATTCACTTCCAAAATTGAATGACAACTATGTTGGCACATGGTGAGACACTTTCATATGTATTTCAGTGTTGCTCTGACCATTACCAACAGAAAATTTAGAGAGGAAGGAGTAAAGAGAATAAATATAATATCTTAATAGATATTTGAATGTTTTACTCAGGATTCTGTGTTTCTTTAATACAAGTTGATTTCTACAGTCAGTCATAAGGCCAAGTTGGATTTGATTAGTAGGAGAATTAGCCTGATTTAAAAAAAAAAAAATAGAATGGTACTAACTGGATTGCCTTAATGGATTTTTCCTAGCCTTGCTTTCAGACTTTCCTCTAATATCCTTTAAAGTAGGTTAATAATTATCTTGTCAAAAATAACCTTAAAAAGACTAATTCTTGGGCATTATTTTGAGAGGAGGTCACCATGCTCCCTTTTCCCTGTTCCATCCTACCCCAGCTGAGCAGCTGATAAAGTGAAAAATTCAGTGATAGTACAACAATCCCACTGATCTTGGCGATATATTCAAAATTATGTGCTTACTCCTAGGAGTTACTAAAGCTCAGTAACCACTGCAGGCCCTGCTTCAGTCTGTCTGTATTGACCTCAGAAATTTTAAGGTTAGGTATCAGATGCCAGCAGGGGCATGAACAGCTCCAGATCTATCCTTTGAATTGCTAGAGACATCTTTACTAAAATACAGTGACTGACCCACTTTTTAAGGCTTTACAAATCTTAGTGAGAGCAATTTGACCCCCACAAGTGCCACAGGACGATTTTTCCCTCATTAGAAGAAGTCCAGCTGTATTGCTTAGAGAAATGCAGGATGTCATAAAGGATTCCTGGAAAAGGCCATGCCTTGGGGCTATCAGATTTAAAGAAAAAGAAACCAGTGTCCTGTTTGTTTTGTGTTTATTTAGAAAATACCACCAGAAGATACATTATTTTCCCCTGTGGACTTAAAGTCTAATGATGTTTTAGGGCAAGTGTTAACCTTTAGCTGAGAAAATATTTAACTTGGATATATATTGAAACATGTTTTTATTGATTGTTTTGGCATACTGCATAAAGTATAGAATGTGAAAGGATTCCTATTGAAGCTGACCCAATTCAACAAAGCTGTTCTTTTTTTCAGTTATACGCATATGAAGTTCAAATGCTCTACTACCATAATGAATGAGTATAAAAATTTTTAGAAAATTTAAGATAACATATGTTATCACCATATATATTTTGAGTTAATTTTCCCCATTAATGCAAGAATATGGGCAGATATTCATTGGAAGGCAGGATGGACCTATCTGATGTGTCTTCAGATTTGTGAATAAGAATTTAACTTACCAGATTATTCTTTTAAGAGAAATAGAAAAACAACTATATAGCCCTTGTAATTAGATGGCTAACTAAATTAAATGATCAAAGTGAAATATTTTCAGAAAGTCTTACTTAAATATGTAACTGGTTAGGTTTTAATTACTAATGGAATCACAGGCTGCTGATCAAGTAACCCAGGCGAAACACCACCTCGCCACACACAGCCTCTTTCACTGAATTTCAGACCCACTTATAAATGCTTTCAGATTGTTTTAGAGTATTCATTTCAGTTGTAATAAGGACATAAGTAAAGGCTCTTGATGTACTTCATCTTTGTAGAAGACTGAGAAACTGCTTCAGAGTCACATATCCTACTGTGCTTTGGTTTTGTGAATGGGTTACAAAATGAGACTCATTCAAGATCAAAAGGCAAGCAGGCTTACATCCTACGGCTATGATTATATCGCAAAAGCCTATCTGGGTGCAGGTATGGGATTTCCTACCACTTTAGAAGACATCTTTTTTTAGCCCTCACAGCATTGCTCTTCTCTTAAACTTTTGAAAGGGCACTGCGGTTTCTTTCCTTGACCCAGGCTTGAGATTTATTGATTTACGCCTGGTGGCCACATTAACAAGACATTACCCCCACCTGATTCTAATGGCCAGGGGACTAGTTCTGTGGTCTCTGGATCCATAACACAGCAGTTTGGAGCCCTCCCCAAGAATGCTAACTCCAGGTGTGAGACTTTAGCTGGCATTCCCTGAGTGCAGATGAAAACAATAATTTTCCTGCTTTTCTGAACAGCTGTTTCAGTCTGAAAACAAGCAAAATAAAAATATAAAATGCATCTACAATTGCTTTATTTTTGGCGTATAAAACAACTGATGGTACAACTCTACAAAACTTCCTCCAAATAATTATGTAAAAGACCAAGCATGAAATAATTTATTACCGCATCACTACTAAACAGCTTTCTCCTGAGAATTTAGATATTGTTTAAGGAAAAATTATTCATGACACTTATTAAAGATGATGTCAGACTGTATTTAAGGAGGACTATCATGACAGGTATACTGGCAGTTACTACAGTGGGGATTTACAGTAGGAGAGAGAAACAAGCTCAACTCCAAATGCAACAAAGAAAAGAGGGGGATTTATAGCCCAAGATCAGGATGAGCAGTTCAGTGGATGGAAGCTATAAAGAGGAAACATCAGGGAGGTTTCTGGCTAACATGACTTTATAGGGTTCTTGTGAAGGCCAGTCAAGGCGATCAGATGTCACTTGGGGTATGGAGTATTCTGGCTAACATGACTTTTTAGCGTTCTTGTGAAGGTTGGTCAAGGTGATCAGATGTCATTTGGAGGATGGTGGAAGCTAAGGAACATAATCAGCTATTGAAGATGATAGCATGTTGAAGGTAGGGGATCTGGGTTGAACTAGCAATGAAGAGATGGATGACCAAGTAAGAACAAAAGGCAGAGAGCTTCATTGAAAAGAGAGTTCAGAGAAACCTTAGGAGAGTTTGGTGAAGTAGAGAATCTTCATTAATAGGCCACACCAAAGGTGGCAGATTACTTCCCCTTACACTCAAATAACTGCTACTAGGTTCTTAGAAATGTTATATCTGTTTTGCCTTTGTAAGCTTTGTCCTGAGTTTGTGTTGTACTCAGGAACAGTGGAGATTCAGAACCCCTCACTCATGCCAAAAAATATTTGTAAAGTGATACAGTATAATCAAACTAAATCCATGAAAACTTAAACTAGTTTATAAATCCAGTTCTGATGATTTTTTAAAGAATAACTATTGATTTATTGAAACATCACTTTATTTTTAAATAATAACTATTGATTTATTGAAACATCACTTTGGTAAGAGGATAAAGAAGAGGATAGCCCAAGGGGAGGAAAGACAACAATAGGTTTAGATCTAATTGGAAAGCAAAGAATAAAACAACTAAAACACAGTGATAAGCATGAAATAGTAATGAGGCTAAGTACCATTCTATATTGATCTTAAATGAAAAGGATATTATGAATATATTCTATAAGTTAATCTGCTTCTATGCCACTCTGTTGTTTAATACTTTATAATTGGCTTGTGGGATGTAGACATAGTCTAAACCCCAAACAATGAAAAATGTATAGTTTTATTTAAATATTTTCATATTTTCCTTTCTTCTACTTCCAGAATATTTATTTATTTTTTTTATGTCCCTGTTGGAATCACCTATGTATACTCATTCAGAAATCACTTCTTCAATGTCTATTTTGTTCAAGGGTACAATGGTAAATTCTGTGTTAGTTATGTGCAGTAAAAATATAATGGAACTTCAAAGTCTGTCTTTGATCCAAATGAATATTATTTGGTGCCTACTGAATAATAATTTATTAGTGAAATTATGTCCCTTATTCTTGGGCGGTTAGTGGTGCTGGTGAAACTGTCAGTCGTTTCCTGAACCAAGCTCTTTTATTTTACCTCTTGGATTATACATATGTCTGCAATATTCTGTGTACCCTTCATACATGTGAGAGTTGGACCATACATACTCTTAATATCTTGAATTTTCTCTTTTCCTTCTTTTGTTCTCTAGTTACCATCTGTCAAACAGATCTACTGTTCTTCTACATATGGATAGTTATATCCGATTTTTGCTTGCATTGTAAATTGATTTGGCTATAATTCAGATATAATTTTATACAATCCTGTTAACTCTTTTGTTAACACCTATGCCCTATTTGGGGCTTCCCTGGTGGCTCAGTGGTTAAGAACCCTCTTGCCAATGCAGGAGACACAGGTTCAATTCCTGGGTCAGGAAGATCCCTTGGAGAAGGAAATGGCAACCCACTTCCAAGTATTCCTGCTTGGGAAATCCCATGGACAGAGGAGCCCTACAGTCCATGGAGTCGACTCAGCTACTAACCAACAACAATAGTTCCCTATTTGATTATACAGGTATTTCTAATTAACTCAAGTTTTCTGATTCTATCTTGGATGCCATTTTTTGTCACCTTTCTCTACCAGTTAAAATATACCCATTACCTTATACAGACTTTATAATATGATTTATAGAATTTCCATTTAGACACATCCTAATCTATGAGTTTCTTTTTCTATTGATACATCATTTCAATTCGACAAAGTCTTTATCCTCATGTCAGTCAGTATGCATATTAATTCATCTGAAATTAGGGAATATTAAGTAAAGATATTAATAACATTATGACTGTGTAGAGCTTCTAATAAAATTATATCTGTTCTAGACAATGTGTATGTTTCTAGATCTATTAAAAGTATGAAGTATTTCATTTATTCTCCCTGTAATTTGCTGAATTTTGCCCTTCACACTAGAAAGAGAGAAAATGTTGCCACAGAAGTTTATTGTTATGATTATTTTCCTATAACCATTCATATGCCACTTAATTTACACAGAGTGATCTTTAATCATTCAGTAGTTAATTCTTCCATCATTTCATGTGGAAAAATCAATAGTGCAGTTGATTTATACATGTGAAACCCTGCTACTGCAATAGCAGATTAAAGTTACCATATCAGAGGATATGAAATATCTAGTATTAAGAAAAGTAGTATTATGTAAATTAATTCCCACATGTGTGCTTTGCTTAATTTTCAGACATATATAAAGTAAAATATGCAGAAGTCTCTGTTTTATGAATATAACAGTAGTATGTGTGCAGATTTTTAAAGTTTGATTGGAAATAGTAATTTATACGTAGGTTTATATATTACTGGATGTATAGATAGATGAATTAGAGAAGAAATATAGTTAATACACATTTGTAAATATCCCCCCAAAGCTGTGTAAGTAATAGTAATTGATCAAGCATCCTTAGAATATGTCTTAGTCATAATTATAATTACATTAAACTATAGCAATATTAAACATAAAATTATTGTGATACTAAATTTTCAGTGCCAGATTCCATAGTAAAAGGAAGACAAAAAACTGGAAAAAAATCTATTCATTTTCATTATATAGATATATATATTTGCACAATATTTATTATAGAAATTGGGTCCCTTCCTTCCACCGGGATAGAACAATTACTTACACATACCTGCTTTTCAAGTGGAAAGCTAAAATGATCCAACCAGATGCCCATTGCCTTATCTAAGAAACTGCTGGGTAATGAATCAGAAAAGTTCTCAATTGTCCAAGAATGTGGAGTAATGAACACTGTCCTCTCTTTGAGTTTAATTGCAAAAAATAACAAGAAAAATGCTCTCTTGGTCAAAGTGTGTGACTGTCTGTTTATACATTAGTGTACAGGATGTGTATTATTAACAAATAAGCCTCTGGAGGCAAATGATCTCTGATGGTTTCAATTATAGTCTAAATAGTGAAACAGTATACTATTACCCATGTGTGGATAATTTGTAAATGCTATTGCACAGTTAGAAGAAGCTGGTCCTCAAATCAGCTTGATAATGAAAGAAAAATATATATAAATACATTTTAATTAGGTATAGATTTCACTACATAAGCAGAGCCTTTGTATTATATTTACTATCCATTTTGAAATCAATGCATACATCTATTAGTTCCTAAAACAAATGATACGCACTTACTATATCTCAGAGCAAAGACTGTTTCAGGGTCTTGAGATACACATACAGTAATTTCCAAGAGAGGTGCTTAGGACTGATTAAAGTGATTTATATCACATATTATCTTTAAAGTACTATTCATATTTGGTTATTTGATTTGGGGTAAATCCCAAAGTTATGGGAGTTAGAAAACTGTTAAATGATTCTAGCAACCTATTATCTTTCTTAATATCTTCCTCTAACTCTTTATTAAGAAACCAAGTATTTGGCAAGGTTCAGTTCAGTTGCTCAGTCGTGTCCGACTCTTTGCAACCCAATGAACCACAGCACACCAGGCCTCCCTATCTATCACCAACTTCTGGAGTCTATCCAAACCTTGTCCATTGAGTTGGTGATGCCATCCAACCATCTCATCCTCTGTCATCCCCTTCTCCTCCTGCCCTCAATCTTTCCCAGCATCAAAGTCTTTTGAAATGAGTCAGCTCTTCACATCAGGTGGCCAAAGTACTGGAGGTTCAGCTTCAACATTGGTCCTTCCAGTGAACATCCAGGACTGATCTCCTTTAGGATGGACTGGTTGGATCTCCTTGCAGTCCAATGGACTCTCAAGAGTCTTCTCCAACACCACAGTTCAAAAGCATCAATTCTTTGGTGCTCAGCTTTCTTTATAGTCCAACTCTCACATCCATACATAACTACTGGAAAAACCATAGCCTTGACTAGACAGACCTTTGTTGGCAAAGTAATGTCTCTGCTTTTGAATATGCTGTCTAGGTTGGTCATAACTTTCCTTCCAAGGAGTAAGCATCTTTTAATTTCATGGTTGCAGTCACCATCTGCAGTGATTTTGGAGCCCCCAAAAATAAAGTCAGCCACGGTTTCCACTGTTTCCCCATCTATTTGCCATGAAGTGATGGGACTGGATGTCATGATCTTAGTTTTCTGAATGTTGAGCTTGAAGCCAACTTTTTCACTCTCCTCTTTCAGTTCCATCAAGAGGCTCTTTAGTTCTTCACTTTCTGCCATAAGGGTGGTGTCATCTGCATATCTAAAGTTATTGTTATTTCTCCTGGCTATCTTGATTCCAGCTTGTGCTTCCTCCAGCCCAGCGTTTCTCATGATGTACTCTCCATTTGGCAAGGTAGATGGGTTCTTTTCATGAAGATACTTAAGGAGTTACAAGAAAAAAATATCGAACTATTTTTCACCTGCTTATTTCCCTGCCTAAAATGGCATAATGAATATATATCCTCCAAAATAACACAAACCTTTTAGGACTTAACACTTTCATCTGTTGTAAATTTTATTCTAACTTTCTAAGGTGTCAGTTTATCAGATTACTATTAGCCAGTTAAGAATACATAACTGAGCAAAGGTACATTGCAGAGTTTGGAACATCACCTGGAGAGTTTGACTGTAGAGGACTAAATGGATATCCAAAGTAAACTTACAAAGAATAATCAATGTATGCTTTCTCCTAGGGCTAAGTTTGCTACTAAATTCAATAGATATAAATTAGTAAAATAATTTGGCCACTCGTTGCCCACTCAAGGAAATAGTTTTTCCTCCTGTTTTATCAGCGTAGCATTATAAAATGTCATGCATGTATATATGATTATAAAATAGAAAATTAAATAATGGGTCCATAAGTAGCAATGTAATAGAAAAGAAACTAATTTTCTTAAAGTCTTCCAGTGACTGGTATCAATTGACATTTATCTTAAAATACAGTAGACCTATCAATTATGACGGCAAGGCCTTGAGTGGAAGTGAACAACCACATTACTGTGACTGAAATAGGTGGATAAAGTAGGGAAATGATTCATGTTGGGCCTAGAATACTGGATTAAGCCATGCATATTTGTGGCAGTCAACTTTTGATAAGCAAAGTTGCTCAGATTTTAAGTGACAAATTCCTTTCAGATGTTTCAAGTATTTTCAAACTGAATGAGAAAATTGATGTAAGGGAGTTTTAACTAGATTTTTCAACTGTTATTTGTCCATATCTGTTTTGTCTTCTGTTTTCCTAGAAAATATAAATTTATCACAATTCTTATTAAATATTTATTAGAAAAATATATAATAGGCAAAACTTTCAGAATGACTCTGAATCTATAAATGCTTACTTTCTAGTGTAAAGAAATAGAGTTAAAATTATCAGGAAATATCCCTATGTCTAATGGTGATTTGCAAATATAAAATCAAAATGTGTTTTATAAAATATGTTTGAATATATAGACCAGGAGATCAATAATTATATTGTTGATGTTTTTATTCTTGGAATGTCTTAATGGTGTTCCCTTTTTGAACTTATATTAAAATTTTAATATTAATAATTGATATTTTAGCAGTACAAAAATGTTTAGATAACATATGAATGCTGAGGAGATCAAGGATATCAAAAGTGTCTTTTCAAATGAGTGTAATTTATTCCCAAGAGGGAATTCTACATTTTTCTCCTTCTAATTGTATCAACATAAACCATGCTGTTAATTGTATAGTAGATTAATGATACCGAGTTATTATGTAAAATTCTATTAGTGGCTCAGTGGATGATTGTAGATAAGTAACTTCATATTTGACCTAAAGAAAATTGCTTTTGCCTTTGTTTGTTTTCATGAAATTAAAGAAATATATATAACACAATGTAGAAAATGAGTACAGCCAGATATCAGTTTAAAAACAAATGAGTGATTTGATATGAGGTTTAGATTTCATGAGTTATATAGTTATCCTAGGATTTCCCAGTGGATAAGGTGATGTATCAGCAAAAGCAAACAGCACCTCTTACAGTACACTATTTCTAAAGCTATATATTTAGACTGTTGCCTTGGTATTTTTTTCAGACAGAATTGTTTTTTTAAACCATAATGAGTAACATAGTTCAGTGCCTCCTAACTCTAGAAAAATGTTAAATCGTACTGGGAGCCTTTAAAAAATACCAATATCTATGTCTCACACCAAAGAGATTCTGAGGTAATTGATTTTGTGACTGTCTTGGACATTAATATATTTGCAAATCTACCCAGGTGATTCATGAGTACCAACAGGGTTTTGAACAATTGAGAAAAATCACATGTCATCTATTCTGAAATATGAGCAAGTATTTCTAATACCTTTATATACTGGATTTGATTTCAAAGCAGTTAACCAATAAATTTATCTTATTATTAAAATGCTACCTTTTAATAATACATTTATGCATATGTTTCCTGATTAAAAACTGAAAAATCAGTAAATGTGTCTCAAGTAGGAAAAAGTTGCTGCATTATAAAAATGTATTAGTATAATGAAAAAGTAAAATTAAATTTTATATATACTGATTTTTTCATATATCTAATTAAGTTAAAAGAAAAAATCCAGAAGTAGACTTCAACCAGAATAAGTGAAGAAAGAAACTTCAAATAATAGTACTGAATAAATAATTATGGCTCATTTATGAGAATTTAGAAATATATATCTTACAGAGTTTTTAATATAACTGAAAACATGAATCAAAATTTTACAAATTTGATTTATTAAATGATTTTAATTAAATGATTTAAAGTAATTCATTTAAAATTTTAATTATTTTATTAAATGACTTATTAAATAGCATTTGATTTATAAAATGTCCATTTTAAATGTTTAACCAGACATTTAAGAAAAAAATTGGAATGACATTACTGACTTTTCTCAGAACTTACTATTTATAGCATTATATTTGAGATAGAAATATGTATGTCAGTCTTTATAGCATTTAATTTATGTTACCAAAATACAAAATACCATAATATAATAGATGCTAGATCTATTTCTACCACTGGCACTTTGCAAATGATTTAATTCCTTTTTAGCAATAAGTCCCTTTATAACTTTATAAAGATTGGGCCAGATTAATTTCTTTGTTTTAAAGGCATTGAAATCGTGCATGATGATTTAAAGAAGATGATATCGAGCACTTATATTCCAGAACTGTTCTGGGCATGAATTATCTCACTTAACCCTCAAAGCAACTTCAATTTTATAGGCTCAGTTACTGACTCCATTTTACAGACGTATACACTGAAATAAAGGGAGACTTAAGTTGTCCAAATACAAAGGTTAGATCCAGATTTGAATCCAAGAGGTCTATATCTTAGCCTATGTTCTCGGCAAATGGAAGCCAACTCTAGAGAACATAGAGTAAGCAACCAGAAGTCAGAAGATTTATAAGAAATGGGAATTTAATACCCAAAAGAAAATAAGGCTTGCCTACATGATGCAGCACTGATACTCATTTAAGCCTCAGGACAATCCTTGTTTATACTTACCATTCACAGATTATTGCTATAGTCTCAGCTTGCTGAGTTGTATGTTTTATTCAGTTCAGTTCAGTTCAGTCACTCAGTTGTGTCCGACTCTTTGCAAAACCATGAATTGCAGCACGCCTGGCCTCCCTGTCCATCACCAACTCCCGAAGTTCACCCAAACTCATGTCCATTGAGTCAGTGATGCCGTGCAGCCATCTCATCCTCTGTCGTCCCCTTCTCCTCATGCCCCCAATCCCTCCCAGCATCAGAGTCTTTTCCAATGAGTCAAAACTTTGCATGAGGTGGCCAAAGTATTGGAGTTTCAGCTTAAGCATCAGTCCTTCCAATCAACACCCAGGACTGATCTCCTTTAGAATGGACTGGTTGAAATCCTTGCAGTCCATGGGACTCTCAAGAGTCTTCTCCAACACCACAGTTCAAAAGCATCAATTCTTTGGCAATCAGCCTTCTACACAGTCCAACTGTCACATCCATGCATGACCACTGGAAAAACCATAGCCTTGACTAGACAGACTTTGTTGGCAAAGTAATGTCTCTGCTTTTGAATATGCTCTCTAGGTTGGTCATAACTTTCCTTCCAAGTAGTAAGTATCTTTTAATTTCATGGCTGCAATCACCATCTGCAGTGATTTTGGAGCCCCCCAAAATAAAGTCTGACACTGTTTCCACTGTTTCCCCAACTATTTCCCATGAAGTGATGGGACCAGATGCCATGATCTTAGTTTTCCGAATGTTGAGCTTTAAGCCAAATTTTTCACTCTCCTCTTTCACTTTCATCAAGAGTCTTTTTAGTTCCTCTTCACTTTCTGCCATCAGGGTGGTGTCATCTGCATATCTGAGTTTATTGATATTTCTCCCAGAAATCTTAATTCCAACTTGTGCTTCTTCCAGCCCAGCATTTCTCATGATGTAGTCTGCATAAAAGTTAAATAAGCAGGGTGACAATATACAGCCTTGATGTACTCCTTTTCCTGTTTGGAACCAGTCTGTTGTTCCATGTCCAGTTCTAAGTGTTGCTTCCTGACCTGCATACAGGTATCTCAAGAGGCAGGTCAGGTGGTCTGGTATTCCCATCTCTTGGAGAATTTTCCACAGTTTATTGTGATCCACACAATCAAAGGCTTTGGCATAGTCAATAAAGCAGAAATAGATGTTTCTCTGGAACTCTCTTGCTTTTTTGATGATCCAGCGGATGTTGACAATTTGATCTCTCGTTCGTCTGCCTTTTCTAAAACCAGCTTGAACATCAGGAAGTTCACAGTTCACGTGTTGCTGAAGCTTGGCTTGGAGAATTTTGAGCATTACTTTACTAGCATGGAGATGAGTGCAATTGTGTGGTATTTTGAGCATTCTTTGGCATTGCCTTTCTTTGGGATTGAAATGAAAACGGACCTTTTCCAGTCCCGTGGCCACTGATGAATTTTCCAAATTTGCTGTCATATTGAGTGCAGCACTTTCACAGCATCATCTTCCAGGATTTGAAGTAGTTCACCTGGAATTCCATCACCTCCACTAGCTTTTTTCGTAGTGATGCTTTTTAAGGCCCACTTGACTTCACATTCCAGGATATCTGGCTCTAGGTGAGTGATCACACCATCGTGATTATCTGGGTCATGAATATTTTTTTTGTACAGTTCTTCTGTGTATTCTTGCCACCTCTTCTTAATATTTTCTGCTTCTGTTAGGTCCATACCATTTCTGTCCTTTATCAAGCCCATCTTTGCATGAAATGTTCCCTTGGTATCTCTGATTTACTTGAAGAGATCCCTAGTCTTTCCCATTCTGTTGTTTTCCTCTATTTCTTTGCATTGATAGCTGAGGAAGGCTTTCTTATCTCTCCTTGCTATTCTTTGGAACTCTGCATTCAGATGCTTATATATTTCCTTTTCTCCTTTGCTTTTTGCTTCTCTTCTTTTCACAGCTATTTGTAAGGCCTCCTCAGATAGCCATTTTGCTTTTATGCATTTCTTTTCCATGGGGATGGTCTTGATCCCTGTCTCGTGTACAATGTCATGAACCTCAGTCCATAGTTCATCAGGCACTCTATCTAGCAGATCTAGTCCCTTAAATCTATTTCTCACTTCCACTGTATAATCATAAGGGGTTTGATTTAGGTCATACCTGAATGGTCTAGTGGTTTTCCCTACTTTCTTCAATTTCATATGAATTTGGCAATAAGGAGTTCATGATCTGAGCCACAGTCAGCTCCTGGTCTTGTTTTTGCTGACTGTATATAGCTTCTCCATCTTTGGCTGCAAAGAATATAATCAATCTGATTTCAGTGTTGACCATCTGGTGATGTCCATATGTAGAGTCTTCTCTTGTGTTGTTGGAAGAGGGTGTTTGCTATGACCAGTGTGTTCTTTTGGCAAAACTCTATTAGCCTTTGTCCTGCTTCATTCCATATTCAAGGCCAAATTTGCCTGTTACCCCAGGTGTTTCTTGATTTCCTACTTTTGCATTCCAGTCCCCTATAATGAAAAGGACATCTTTTTTGGGTGTTAGTTCTAAAAGGTCTTGTAGGTCTTCCTAGAACCATTCAACTTCAGCTTCTTCAGTGTTACTGGTTGGGGCATAGACTTTGATTACTCTGATATTGAATGGTTTGTCTTGGAAACGAACATAGATCATTCTGTCGTTTTTGAGATGGCATCCAAGTATTGCATTTTGGACTCTTTTGTTGACCATGATTGCTACTCCATTTCTTCTAAGGGATTCCTGCCCACAGTAGTAGATATAATGGTTATTTGAGTTAAATTCACCCATTCCAGTCCATTTTAGTTCGCTGATTCCTAGAATGTTGATATTCACTCTTGCTATCTCCTGTTTGACTACTTCCAATTTGTCTTGATTCATGGACATAACATTCCAGGTTCCTATCCAATATTGCTCTTTCAGCATCAGACCTTGCTTCTATCTCCAGTCACACCCACAACTGGGTATTGTTTTTGCTTTGGCTCCATCCCTTCATTTTTTCTGGAGTTATTTCTCCATTGATCTCCAGTAGCAATTTGGGCATCTACCGACCCAGGGAGTTCCTCTTTCAGTAAGGGCTTAGAGGAGCTACTCCACATTCAAGGTCAGGAGGGGTGGCTGTGAGGAGATACCCCTCATCCAAGGTAAGGAGCAGCAGCTGCACTTTGCTGGAGCAGCCATGAAGAGATACCCCACGTCCAAGTTAAGAGAAACCCAAGTAAGACAGTAGGTGTTGCAAGAGGTATCAGAGGGCAGACACACAAACCATAATCACAGAAAACTAGTCAATCTAATCACACGGACCACAGCCTTGTCTAACTCAGTGAAACTAAGTCATGACTTGTAAGGCCACCCAAGACAGGAGGGTCAAGGTGGAGAGGTCTGACAGAATGTGGTCCACTGGAGAAGGGAATTGCAAACCACTTCAGCATTCTTGCTTTGAGAACCCCATGAACTGTATGAACAGTGTTTCTTTTAATTTGCAGCAAATCCAGCAATATGAGTCAACTATTTTTTTTTTTTGCATTTAATCTATGATCTAGTTGAATTTTATTCAAAAGTTCCCTCAAAATGTCCACTTATCGATACAGTCAAAAGTGTGAGTTATTTTATATCTTACTACTGTCAAGATAGCATGTAAAAATCAAGATATGGCATTAACTGGGGGCTTGCTACCAATGTAGACTCTCAGGCTTCAGTTGAGATACAGAATCTACATTTTTAACAAGAATCTTCAGTGATTTGAATGCACTTTAAAGTTTGTAGACATGGTTCTAACAGACCTTAAAATACTAATATTAAAGATTTTAAGAATTAATGAATAAAATTAGAGTGGACTTTTCTAACTTATTTTTAGTAATTAGCATCTACTTTTAATAGTCTAACTTATTGTGTCAACAAAAAGTTTTGAAGTAGAAATGATTTTTTAAATTTTCTGATGGACAAGGTTCAAAGAGAAACAACAGGGTTTGGGTGCTGGGGTATAATCAATAATATTTAGGGCTCTAGAATTAGAAAGTTCAACTGGATCTAAAATTTGCAAGCTTGCATAAATTGAGTGATTTTTCTAAATTTCATGCAGCTCATTACTGAAAAAGCCAAGTTTTGAATACAGGTATGTTCTTAAAGTCAGCATTGGGCTACCATCTGATACCCTTCTGGGTTCTGGGCACAGGCCATATAACTCAAATATCTAGTTTTTCAAGTTTTTAAAAGTCATCTGGATATTACCTTTCACTCTCTCCTGAATTTAGCAAAATAGCAGAAGTACTTATTTTATACACAACTTCTTAAAAAAATTCAAAAAATGAGGTCAAAATTATTTTTTCCTATTTCTTTTTTTTGTATACAGAACTAAGACCAATTACTCATACAGCCACCTCAAAAGCAAGCTAAATATTAGATAACAGTAATTCTTTGAACAGTACGAATTCACCAAAAAGTTGTATGATACAGAAGTATTATAATATTGTTGTTCTCCATGGTTAAGTCAGTAATTTTCTTTACTTTGTTTAAAACTAGAATATCTTTTTCTAGAAACCCCACTAACAATATGTTAGAGAACTTCCCATTGTTTTCAGCTGGGTATGTATAAGTAGTTTTATTTTACTTTAATTTAAATGTCTCTGATAACAATGAGTTTAAGTTATTATTATCTCTTTTTTGAAATTGTTTTTCTCTATATTTTTCATTAATGTACTTTACACATTTAAAATTATATACAAAATCCTAGAATGATATAGATAGACAAAGTTTATAACAGAAAGAGACAAGTCACAATGTGCAGTCATCTCCTTTCTTGTATCACAACCCAGAGACAACAGTTTTCTTTTTTTAGCTATATTACAACTTTTTATCTGCACATATCTAAATAAAATACATATACTACAGTCTCAATTTTAAATTTTATGTATTATGCTAGATTAGCATTTTAGCTAAGTTCCTTTCGCCTTTTCAGATGTTGCTAAATCCATATTCAATATTTTATTGTTATGACTCTATAAATATTTTTCAAGACTGGGCCATATAACGTACAAAGATATAAAATTTTCTTTTCTTCTACACCATTTTAATCCTGGAATTAATAATCTCCTCAAATTCTTAATTGTGTACAATTTTCTTTAAATGTAGAAGTAAGTTTACCTGTATATCTATACTCTATATTTTAAAAGAAATTTGTCATACAGTTAAATGGCTAATATGTTGTATCTCTTCCTTTTTCCCCTCTACACTTTTCTTCAGCAGGCTCCATTTTGGTTTTGCCTTTGTTTTAATGTCTGCTTCAGAGTTATTGTCCTGAGACTTCCTCTTGCTCTTCCTTGCATTGTTTATCTGCTGAATGCCCTGTTTTAAGACCTTATGTTTTAATTTTCCCAAGGTTATTCTCTTCTGTTTTTATGGACTTCATGTTCTCAAAGCTTCTTGAATTCTTGAGAAGGGTAAAAAACATAAATGTTTAGAGTCTTTGTATATAGTGTCTGGTATACATAAAATTCTGAATTAACTAGGAATAAAAAGTATTCTTTTAACTTCATGTTTAATCTTTTTCCTTAAATTTTATTTTACTTTGAAATATGTTATTGTACATGATAAATAATATCAAACAGCACAGATTACAATGAAATGTAACTCTCTTTCCTACTCTAAATTTTTAATACACGAGAAAGTGTGGAAGACAAAAGTGTTAGTTGCTCACTGTATCCTACCTTTTGTGACCCCAGGGACTGTAACTTGCCAGGCTCCTCTGTGAATGGGATTTCCCAGGCAAGAATACTGGAGGGGGTTGCCATTCCCTTCCCCATGGGATCTTCCCAAGCCAGGCATTGAACCCAGGTCTCCTGCCTTTGAGGCATATTCTTTACTGTCTGAACCACAAGGGAAGCCTGGTACATGAGGAAGCTTACTCTAATTTTTCCATCTGTTTTCCTTCACTTAGTTTATCTTGGAGATCTTTATCAGTATACAAGATATAAATTTCATACTACTATATCTTTATATTAGACCATTGTCTGAAAACTCTCAGATAAAATTATTATCATGGTTCAGTACTTTTAAGAATTTCCACATTTACAAATTTGATTTTCTACTTGATTGAAATAGGTTTAACATTGTTGCCTCTTTAAACAGGAATATTTTTATTATTCAAATATTATTTAGACTTGTTGGTTGACTTTTTTCCTTGCATATGGCTTTTTCTTACATATTTTTATTTCTTTCAATTTTCTCATTTGTAATATTAAGATAGCTTAAGGAAATGACAACCATATAGAAAACATTTTAATGCACTGTACTAACATCCTATTTTGTTGTTATAATACCACTTGCTATTTTCTAAGAAGGAAGTTTTTAAAAACATCATTTGTAATTGGAAGAATTTGACAATTCTTAGAATCATTCTTGGAACTCTAGTATATAGGTGTTTTATTTTCTGTCAAACCACATTTATTGAAGGGTTCATTTTTAAAAAGTGCAGATTGTTCTTGGTTAGTTGAAATAAATCCTGCAAAGTGATTTTGTATGTTTACAAAGCAGTGTTTTGGGTGTAACCTAATGGCACCCCACTCCAGTACTCTTGCCTGGAAAATCCCATGGACCGAGGAGCCTGGTGCGCTGCAGTCCATGGGGTCGCTAGAGTCGGACAGGACTGAGCGATTTCACTTTCACTTTTTACTTTCATGCACTGGAGAAGGAAATGGCAACCCACTCCAGTGTTCTTGCCTGGGGAATCCCAGGGATGGAGGAGCCTGGGGGGCTGCCATCTATGGGATCGCACAGAGTCGGACACGACTGAAGCGACTTAGCAGCAGCAGCAGCATAGTTTAAAAGAGAATAGCAAAAGGCATTATATGAAGAGTTGAGCACTTTCCAACAATTCCAGGAATGTTCTGGTTGTAAAATTCTTGTTACACTTTTACTAACTGGAAACGTTTCTAGTAGGCTTTGTTGAATTTTTAAGCATTGTGATCTACCTTTATTGGAAACATACATAATAGAACTTAGTGTTAAAATGGTAAAGTCTCAAAGAATTATGTAGTATTAGTTTTTTCCATAAATGTATGCTTCATAAAGGTTTTTAAGTTGATTCACTTTCATAATTAGCAAATTTATACAAAAAACTTTTAAAATTTAATGTTTAATAGATCCTTTAATTACTCCTCTTATTTATTCTAAAATTATGTACCTATGTGAACTGACCTATTTGTAGCTTTGGCACTGTTGACCTGTCTCTGCTTTTTGCATCTCTGTCCTTGAATATTAAACCTGCAATCTGGTTTCTGTGATAAAGTTTTCTTGGTTTTACTGTACTTTTGCTTGCTGTTCTTTCTCCATATCTTTTGCTGGCTAGTCTCCACTCATGCAGTAAATGAGGGTGGTTTCAGAGAATTCCAAAGACAGCCTTCTTTTCTCATTATATGTGCTGCTGGGAGATATCATCTACTTTTATTATTTCCAATGCTATCTATATGGTAATGTCTACTAAACTATATCCTCAGCTCATCTCTCTCCTTAGCTCCATTTCCAGTAAGTACCAAACTATTGGGTGTCTCTGCAATATGTCCTCAAACTCAGGCATTTTAAACCCAGTCTGTTCAAAAGAGAAATATTTTCACATCTTCTTACCCCTTTACTTTTTGTCTCTTATATTACCTATTGTAGGCAACTCACACTAGTAAATACCTTATCAACTAAGTAGAAATACAGTGATACCGTCTCTCCTTTGATTGTCTTATTTTCCGTATTCTATTCTACCCGCATCCTGCAGATTCTGCCTCTATCTCTCTTTCAAAACTCTTCTCCGTTTGTAGTTCACAACATTGTTATTTTGTCTTGATGATACTCTCTTCTGCGTAATTATTTCCTGCTTCTATTTCTTTCTCCCTCCAGTTCACTCTTCCAGAATATTCTTTCTAAAATGTAAAGCAGTTTTAAAGGGGAATGAAAAACATTTGCAGTATGTGGAGTTATGTGTGTTGCTCTTTTCATAAAAGTAACTCAGTATATTTAAAAATGCAAATCTCATTTGTCATGCTCTTACTTAAAATAAATAGGGAAAATAATCCTCTCTTAACTTCTCATCCTCATTTCAATAAAATCCAAAAGATATTTTCAAAGCATGCTGGCATCATAGGCTCCAGACACACTAAAGCATTTGCTTCCTTTCCCTGAATCTCCTTTTGTCCACTCCTTTCCCTGGTAAAACTAAACTCATTCTATATAAAACTTACCCTGAATATTATCTCTTCTGCCTGAGCAGATATATTGTACATCTTTTACTAATAAAGTGAAGTGAAAATAATATTTATGTAGCTAATGAGATTTATTTGGACACATTCAGTTATTTTACAGTCATGTATATCTACCTTTGTGGGCATTATGGGGTTTGACATTAACTCTCACCCAGTCTACCACTAGGCTTCCCAAGTGGCTCAGATGGTAAAGAATCTGCCTGCAATGCAGGAGACCTGGGTTTGATTCCTAGGTCGAAAAGATCCTCTAGAGAAGAGAATGGCAACACCCTCCAGTACTCTTGCCTAGAAAATTCCAGGGACAGGGGAGCCTGGCAGGGTTTAGTCCATGGGATCACAAAGGGTCAGACATGGCTGAAGTGACTGAGCATAGCATGGCAGTCTACCATGCTTTCTCTGATAACTTTATATATACTTGAACTTTTCCTTTTCTTGACTATGTTCTCTGTGGCAACAGAAACTGCATCATTCATTTCTGTGTTCCCTCCTCAGGCACAATACCAGGCAGAAAGTAAGTATTCAGTAAATGTTTATCAATTTAATGAATACATCTGATACTTAGTATTTTTCTTGCTATAAAGCTCTTTGACTAATAGAGAAAAATTTACCAAATCTTTTTGGACAGTATCCTTCTTTTTAATAATGAAATAAAATTATTCATATATTTAGTAGTTATACATAGGCAAAACTATGCAAACACACGTCAAGTTGATAGATCAAAAGCAATTATGTAAGTCTGGATGGGGGACATTTTACTGAAGATGTGACCACTATTCCCTAAGACTGTCAAGGACATGAAAAACAAAGAGAGAAACTTGTCACAGACCAGGGTGACATAACAGTCAAAGGCAATATGGCACTCAAGATTGGAAAAGAAACTGGAAAACTGGTAGAATACAAATAAAGTCTAGAATTTAGTTAATAGTAATGTACTAATGTTAGGTTAATTACTTTTAACAGTTGTACTTTGGTAATATAAAATGTTAACAGTGTAGCAACTGGGAGAAGGGAACATGAGAACTAAGAATCTTTAATATCTTTGCAGCTTTTCTGCAAATATAAAATTGTCTCAGAATAAAAATTTCATTTTCAAAAATGCAATTATTATTTATGAAATGACTTAATTATAATACAATGTACAAATTTTCCAAATACTGTGCACACTCAGAGAGCTCTTGTAATAAAAGCATACTTTGAATTTAAAACCAATATTTTTCAAAAACTCAGTGGAAAGTTATAGTTGTTAAAAATATAAATTATAATTTATTATAGAATACTTGCTATTAGATTGATTTTAAATTGAGGTGCTCTAAAGAAAGGGAGTGCCAAAGATTGCTTAGACTTCCACACAGTTGCACTCATCTCACATGCTATTAAATTATTGCTCAAAATTCTCCAAGCCAGGCTTCAGCAATACGTGAACCATGAACTTCCAGATGTTCCAGCTGGTTATAGAAAAGGCAGAGGAACCAGAGATCAAATTGCCAACATCCGCTGGATCATGGTAAAAGCAAGAGAGTTCCATAAAAACATCTATTTCTGCTTTATTGGCTATGCCAAGGCCTTTGACTGTATGGATCACAATAAACTGTAGAAAATTCTGAAAGAGATCGGAATACCAGACCACCTGGACTGCCTCTTGAGAAACCAGTATGCAGGTCAGGAAGCAACAGTTAGAAATGGACATGGAAGAACAGACTGGTTCCAAATAGGAAAAGGAGTACGTCAAGGCTGTATATTGGCACCCTGCTGATTTAACTTTTATGCAGAGTACATCATGAGAAATGCTGGGCTGGAAGAAGCATAAACTGGAATCAAGATTGCCAGGAGAAATATCAATCACCTCAGATATGCAGATGACACCACCCTTATGGCAGAAAGTGAAGAGGAACTAAAAAGCCTCTTGGTGAAAGTGAAAGAGGAGAGTGAAAAAGTTGGCTTAAAGCTCAACATTCAGAAAACGAAGATCATGGTATCTGGTCCCATCACTTCATGGCAAATAGATGGGGAAACAGTGGAAACAGTGGCTGACTTTATTTTGTTGGGCTCAGAATCACTGCAGATGGTGATTGCAGCCATGAAATTTAAAAATGCTTACTCCTTGGAAGAAAAGTTATGACCAACCTAGAGAGCATATTCAAAAGCAGAGACATTACTTTGCCAACAAAGGTCCGTCTAGTCAAGGCTATGGTTTTTCCAGTGGTCATGTATGGATGTGAGAGTTGGACTGTGAAGAAAGCTGAGCGCCGAAGAATTGATGCTTTTGAACTGTGGTGTTGGAGAAGACTCTGGAGAGTCCCTTGGACTGCAAGGAGATCCAACCAGTCCATCCTAAAAGAGATCAGTCCTGGGTGTTCATTGGAAGGACTAATGCTGGAAAGACCCTGATGCTGTAAGGGATTGGGGGCAGGAAGAGAAGGGGATGACAGAGGATGAGATGGCTGGATGGCATCACCGACTCGATGCACATGAGTTTGGGTGAACTCCGGGAGCTGGTAATGGACAGGAAGGCCTGGCATGCTGCAATTTTTGGGGTCACAAAGAGTTGGACACGACTGAGCGACTTAACTGAACTGAAATGAAATGCTTTTGTGATTATACACTATACTGTGAATGATCTGCTTTATATAAAAATTTGAACACATTATTTTTTGCATGTTTTTATCAGAATTTTTGTGTAAAATCTGACCTTGAAATCAATGGAAATGTATACTGACTTTTGTCTACCTTAATATTATGAATCATTTTCAATTTTTATATTTTTATAACCCCACAGCAAAATATGTTTAAGCAATTGGTCTTTTCATCTATAACAAAAATGAAACATTCCGTTTTCTGATATCAGGGGACATATTGGAGGGGTGGGCAAGCATACATTTGTTTTTCCCTTTTATTAATGTTTTGCTGGAGGGCAAATGTCAGTGTAGCCACTTTCATTTTTTACCCCTTTTGCTGAACTCCTGTAGGGAAATTCTACACATGGGTTTCTTTGATGGTTCTTTTCATTTTTATCTCCTGCTGTGACTTTGACAGTCGGACTGTCAGTGGGAGACAGAAATAAAAGAAGAAGCCTTGAAGAAATGTTATAGTCTCATGCTGTGAATTTAGAAGATGACAGGGATTTTTGACTTGCTTCCTCTGGCCCATGACTAAAGAAGAACTGTCACTGGGTTACAGGGCTAAGGGGAGTAATGAGAACATATTTTCTCATGCAGGCTATGGAGAAGACACTGATGCACCTTGCCCTCCCAAGTTAATCGGAAACACTAGGGCTAAAAATTTTTTGTGGCAGGTTTCACAACCACTTACTGAAAAGGAGGCTTGACCATGCTCTCTGTACAGATTAGACATATTATGCATATAATGTGCATTTATTAATGATGATCCTGTGTAAATTTGCCTTTAAAACCATTGTGCCAGCAACAGTCTACAATCAATCAATTTGCCTGTCAGGGGCAGACTTTATTTTTGGGGGCTCCAAAATCACTGCAGATGGTGATTGCAGCCATGAAATTAAAAGACACTTACTCCTTGGAAGGAAAGTTATGACCAACCTAGACAGCATATTCAAAAGCAGAGACATTACTTTGTCAACAAATATCCATCTAGTCAAGGCTATGGTTTTTCCAGTGGTCATGTATGGATGTGTGAGTTGGACTGTGAAGAAAGCTGAGCACCAAAGAATTGATGCTTTTGAACTGTGTTATTGAAGACTCTTGTGAGTCCCTGGGACTCCAAGGAGATCCAACCAGTCCATTCTAAAGGAGATCAGTCCTGGGTGTTTTTTGGAAGGACTGATGCTAAAGCTGAAACTCCACTACTTTGGCCACCTCATACGAAGAGTTGACTCATTGGAGAAGACTCTGATGCTGGGAGGGATTGGGGGCAGGAGGATAAGGGGACAACAGAGGATGAGATGGCTGGATGGCAACACCGACTTGATGGACTTGAGTTTGGGTGAACTCTGGGTGTTGGTGATGGACAGGGAGGCCTGGCATGCTGCAATTCATGGGGTCACAAAGAGTTGGACACGACTGAGCTACTGAACTGAACTGAACTGAACTGATATATATGAAATCAGTGTGGTGAGTTTGACCTTCTCCTTTTCCTATAAAAAAGTGTCTCCAACTCTGATAGGCAGGTGGGATTACATTTCCACTAATGAGGATATTTAGGGCTATGCTAATAACATTACTAATTGGGAAGTTCAAGAATTGTCTATGAAAAGACTTCAACATATGAAGTTCCATAATTTTGTAATAAATGTATAGAAATGTGTAAGAGAAAAAATTCACTTAAAATATAAATGAGGAAGAATTAGCCTTGTGATTATAAAATGGTCAAATTTGTTATCATTTAAAACATATACTTATTTTTAGAAAAGATATACCTCATAAGTTGAGCATTTAGTCCATAAGAATGATATGTATTTAAGATTAATATTTTTTTAACTGACATATAGTCAGTTTTTGGTTTTTTAAGAAAACTTAAAAATGCATTTGGAAAACAGATTTTAAAAGTTTATGAAATTGTATATACATATTTATATAAATATATTTAAATGTATATTATTAAAAAGAAAATAGAATGCTGTCCTTTACATATTGAAATATGCAAAGGAAAACTCAGAAACTGAAAAAAATGCAAAATTTTTTCCACAAAATGATGAACTATCATTTCTTGAAATAACATTTTAGAATTGGGACTTTTATGTAGAATGAGAACACAGTTCCACTGTAGACCATACTCACTTTTGATATAAGTTACAAGTTTCAGTTAAGTTCAGTGCAGTCGCTTGTTTGTGTCTGACTCTTTGTGACCCCATTAACTGCAGCATGCCAGGCCTCCCTGTCTATCACCAACTCCCGGAGTTTACCCAAACTCATGTCCATTGAGTTGGTGATACCATCCAACCATCTCATCTTCTGTTGTCCTCTTTTCCTCCTGCCCTCAATCTTTCCCAGCATCAGAGTCTTTCCCAATGAGTCAGCTCTTTGCATCAGGTGGCCAAAGTATTGGACTTTCAGCTTCAACATCAGTCCTTCCAATGAACACCCAGGACTGATCTCTTTTAGGATGGACTGGTTGTATCTCCTTGCAGTCCAGTGGACTCTCAAGAGTCTTCTCCAACACCACAGTTCAAAAGCATCAATTCTTCTGTGCTCAGTTTTCTTTATAGTCCAACTCTCACATCCATACATGACTACTGGAAAAACCATAGCCTTGACTAGACGGACCTTTGTTGGCAAAGTAATGTCTCTGCTTTTTAGTATGCTGTTGAGGTTGATCATAACTTTCCTTCCAAGGAGTAAGCGTCTTTTAATTTCATGCCTGCAATCACCATCTGCAGTGATTTTGGAGCCCCCCAAAAATAAAGTCAGCCACTGTTTCCACTGTTTCCCCATCTATTTGCCATGAAGTGATGGGACTGGATGCCATGATCTTAGTCTTCTGAATGTTGAGCTTGAAGCCAACTTTTTCACTCTCTTCTTTCACTTTCATCAAGAGGCTCTTTAGTTCCTCAGTTTCTGCCATAAGGATAGTGAGTTTGGAGAATCCCAAATCCACTGTGATATTTAAACATTCTCTAGAAGGATTCATGGAACTCACTTAAAGCTGCTCTATTCATGGTCACAATTATTACAGCTAAAGTATACAGATTAAAAATCAGTCAAGAGAACTAGAGCACAGTGGAATCTGAGAGAGTTCCAAATGTAGTGCTTCCAGTTGTCCTCTCCCTGTGCAGCCAAGATAATACTACCTTCCTCCACCACTGACTTACAGTATACAGAGAGTATGCTCTCTGTATACTCATCGGGACTCTATCACATAGGCATGATTGATTTCCCATGTGACTGATATCAGTCTTTATTCCCTCCATATGTCCACTGATACCAGATGACCAAAGGTCATCCTAAATTAAATTGGTGGTATGACTCAGAACCCCTCCCGCCAGAGCACAGTATAACTATCTGGTTGGCCCAAAGACCCCAAATAAAGATACTCCTATTAAACATACCATTACAGGGGTTTAGAGCTTACATGTCAGAAGCTGAGTGCGAAGGCCAGGTCTCATTTTTGGGTAAAGTTTAATTTTTTAACCAGGATCTAATAAATGTATGGCCTTGTTGCTTTCACTGTATTTTTTAAAAGACATTACAGTTGTCCCAGTTCAAAACAAACCATATCGACTCTGATATTTTAGTTTATCTGTAGAACTGATTGATCTTTATTTCTTAATACATAAATTCTAACTTATAAAATTTATATATTATTTATATATTACTATTGGGTTTTTTAAAGATAATAGGAACCTTCCTTAGGTTTGAAGAGCCTTACTGAGTTCTGTGAATTTATCTTCCCAAGAAAAGTGCACAAGTGTTAAATTCTGACTGATAATTTATTCTTTTGAGAATCAACATTTTCCTCCTATAATGAGCATTAGTATAGATGCAATAAGGTAATTATCTTTTCTGCTAGTGTGTGTAAAAGAAAATATAACAAAGTTTTCTGCTCTTGTTAAAATTTTAATCTCAGAATAGAAGAAAGTAATAGCAAATGAAACAACTGACCAAGGATTAATGTCCAAGATATACAAGCATCTCATTCAGCTCAATACTGGAAAAACATACAACCCAATCAAAAAGTGGGCAGATGATCTAAACAGACATTTCTCCAAAGAATATATGCAGATGGCTAATAAACACATGAAAAGATGCTCAGCATCACTCATTCATAGAGAAATGCAAGTCAAAACTACAGTGAGGTATCACCTCACACCAATCAAAATGGTCATCATCAAAAAACTTACAAGCAATAAATACTAGAGAGGATGTAGAGAAAAGGAACCCTTTTGCATTGTTGTTGGGAATGAAAATTGCTTCAGCCACTATGTATAACTGTATATAGATTCCTTAAAAAAAAAATCTAGGAATAAAACTACCATATGACCCAACAATCTCACACTGAGCATATACCCTGAGGAAACCATAATTGAAAAAGACGCATGTACTCCAGTTTTTATCTCAGCACTATTTACAATAGCTTGAACACAGAAGTGCCCTAGATGCCCATCAACAGATGAATGGATAAAGAAGTTGTGGTACAATGGAATATTACTCAGCCATAAAAAGGAAGACTGATTTAGTTCAAATAAGGTGGATGAACCTAGAGCTTATTATAGAGTGAAGTAAGTCAGATAAAAACAAATATTGTATATTAATACATGTATGTTGAATCTAGAAAGATAGTACTGATGAACCTATCGCAGGATAGCACTGGAGATGCAGACATAGAGAACAGACTTGTGGGCCCGGTGGGGGAAGGATACAGTGTGATGGACCGAGAAAGTAGCATTGAAACATATAAAATACAATATGTAAAATCAGATAGCCAGTGAAAATTTGCTACATGAGACAGGAGCTCAAATCTGGTGCTGTGTGAAAATATAGAGAGGTGGGATGGGGTGGGAAGTGGGAGGAAGGTTCAAGAGGGAGAGGACATAAATATACCTATGGCTGATTCATGTTGATATATGGCAGAAACCAATACAAGATTGTAAGGCAATTATCTTCCAATTAAAAATAAAAACATTTGATCTGCAGGCATTTAAATCACATAAACTTTCATGAAAACAGTGATTATAGGAAAGAAATGCACACTGCCACCTGTTTCAGGTCTTCACTATTGGAAGATAATTCCCTATAGGTGTTTACTGTTTTTGCATATCTTGTAATCCACCTCTATTTTAGACTATCTTGGCATGATATTTATATAGTTAACAACCTTGAATGAAAGACATAGTGTCTGTCTTTGAAACAAAGAGCAGATTGGTGTTACTGTCCAGTGTAATAAAGTTAATGTCTCTTGCTTAGGACAGAGAGGGAAGAAAAATTAAAATCTAGAAATACTAAGTAGCTTGCCTGGGCATGTAAGTAACCTTGAATGGCTGACAAACAAGGTTTGAAGAATCAACTTTCATTTGGGGATTATACTCCTTTACAGTGGCTGTATTTTACTAAGTGTAATTTTTTGACAAGATAGGCTGAGTTGTATTAACAGATAGTTTAGGGTGATTTCTCCCAATATTTTTAAAATTAGGGAAGATAAATGAAAGCAGAGTTTTTATGAGCAAGTGGAGATAAAATTAAATACCGTAATGGCTCCATCTCTTTATCATTTTATAATAAAATGGATTATGTAAAAAATTGATTAAAGTAATTTTCCCAAATCATAAGCTAGTGTTGATTAATTCATTCTTGAATATACATGCATATATATAAAAGGACATATATATATATAGGAAATATTTTTATGAGAAATCTTGAACAGTTAAATAGAAAGTCGAAAATATTACAGCACTAATTAAAATATATAGAGGAGCAAAATTAAAATATTCTTGCTATCTCTGATTTTGACTTTAAAAATACCAGATACGTTTATGTGTATGTGTTAGTCATTCTGTCATGTCTAATTCTTTGCAACCCCATGGACTGTAGGCTGCAAAGCTCCTTTATCCATGGAATTAACCAGGCAAGAATACTGGGGTGGATTGCTCCAGGGGATCTTCCCGACCCAGGGATTGAACCCAGGTCTCCCACATTGCAGGCAGACTCTTTACTGTCTGAGCCACCAAGGAAGACCCTCACCATATATGTCTAGCAACATGTAAAATGAGGCTTTTCATATTGCCTTGATCAACGACTCAACATTATTTAATACTTACTATCCTTTACTTTTGTCTGGCTGTGCAACTAATGGGTTCTTAAAATTAACACATGGGGCTTCCCAGGTGGTTCAGTGGTAAAGAATCTGATTGCCAGTTCAGAAGACGCAACAGACATGGGTTTGATCCCTTGGTTGGGAAGATCCTCTGGAATAGGAAAAAACAACACACTCCAGTATTCTTGCCAGGAAAATTCCATGGGTGTAGGAACCTGGAAGACTATAGTCCATGAGATCACAAAAGAGTCACACATGACTGAGCACACACACATTCACACACACACAAAATTGATAGGTTTTTAATGATTAGGTTTTTTTTGTATCTGTATAATTACTTTATTTCCCATTTCTGCCCTTCTACAGTAGGAAGGCAATAAGAAGGGAAGCTAACTCAACGCCTTTTCTCCTCAAATTGAGACAAAGGGAGGACATCCTAGTTTTCAAATCCAAAACAAGCTTGGGCAGCATTATCTTCAATGTCTCCTAGGAATTCTCTCCCATTATTGCTCTACTGGGTTTGTATTTCATTATATCACCAAGACATGTACAGACAGTGCTAGTAATAAGTGTCATTATCACCAAATGATCATTCCAAGAACTTAAATAGACATAGATGAGAGAGAAGCATCTCTGTCATTTACCTAGTAAAATTTTAAACTAATTAGTTCTAGGATACAGAAAGTAAGATTCAGTTTAATTGATATATTGTAAAGATATAACCCTGCCAATTTGATCTCTAAAACCATTATGTATACTTTTGCCATAAAGAGTCAATGCATGTAATTTCTGAAAAGGTCTGAATCCATGTGTAGTTTTCATGTATCATAGTTTTTATTCAAATTACATGATAGGAATTAAGTGACTGAACAGAAATATAATTCTGGACTATCAAATTATGAATGCATGAATAGTTAACCACAAAAATAAAATAATCCATTCCTTCCATTTCACTCAGTGCAATGAAATTACTCCTTGTCACCGTTCAACCTTGTATTCCTCAAAATGACTATTGTGAATATAAAAGCAAAATGGCGCCTTTGAAAAGTTTTGTGAATACAATGCGAATCATTTTTAAAAAGACTGTAAAATGAACGGTTTAAATTAGTAACCTAGGTATGACCCAGCTGTCAAGCATAATTGGTACTTGATGAGATTTTGTTGAATATAAAACTTAGTAACAAAATTCAAAGGGGAAAAAATAGTTACCTAAAGAAAAAAATTCCTTAAAGTTGCTGGGAAGAATTAATATATAATAAAATGCTAATAATATTTATTTATGCCTAAACTTTAATTGTGCTATGTAAAATTATCTCATATTATATGGACATTTGACCTATGAAAAAAATTCCAGTCCTGGAATCCATGCTGCATTTGATCAAAACTGCAGTTCTACTTTTGGCTACATCAGAAGTTCCAAGATGGTCATTTCTGGTGAACACTGATGGTTCCTAAAAATGTTTGCAAACTTAACCTGGTGAATTTTGAGATTATGTCTCAGAAAGTTATATAGTTGGTTTTTCTTCCAATAGAACTTACAAAATTAACTTAAACACAGAATGACAAATTATATAAAACCATGATTTAAAATTATTTATTTCAGTTAGCAAACATAAAACTACTGAAATGTAAGTGAAGTATTTTGTTGTGAAAATATTAAGAGCATAATGGCTGTATTCTACAAATATTTTGTTTGTTTTTAGAACAAGAAATTTTTTTTTGGTTTAGGATATTCATGATTTCATTAAATTGATCAAGCTGCCATTAAAATGAAACATACCAATGCATCATGAAGAAATTATTTGTTCTTTGATATAAACTATCCTTCGTGGCTCAAGACGGTAAAGAATCTGCCTACAATACAGGAGAGCTGGGTTCAATCCCAAGCTGGGAAGATCTGCTGGAAGAGGGAATGGCAACCCACTCCAGTAATCTTGCCTGGAGAATTCCATGGACAGAGGAGCCTGGCAGGCTACAATCCATCAGATTGCAAACAGTAGTACACGTCTGAGCATCAAGACACTGATACATCTAAATTATCATATATTGGGAAAATAGGTTCAATCCTTTTCTCTGTACAATAATAAATAAAAGTTTTATTTCATTTTCTTTTTCTCAGTATATTTTTGTACCCTTCTTTCTTTTAAAGTGACTGAACTGAATTAAACTTCTTGTAAAGCAAAACTATAACATTTGTAGTAATACATTGACTGTTATTATGCACCCATTTGATCAAATTTCAGTTCGCTCTATTTTTTGGTGTTGTTGAGAAGCTGGTTATGTTTTTAAGAGCAATCTGTTGGGTGACCTCAGATATGCAATTCAGGAGATGTAGTCAAGAAAGCAGTAATAAAGAAAAACTTTCAACTGTAATGTTGCTCTGCATTTAAAATACCAATACAATATTGTAAAGTAATTAACCTCCAATTAAACTAAATAAATTTATATTTTAAAAAAATACCATCAGGTTCTCTTTTGTTGTTAAAATGGAAGACCTTATACCAGAACCAGAAAGACATGGGTGGGCTCTGTTCCTCTGCAGTATGCTGTACAGAACCTTCCAAAAATCATTTGGTTTCTCTAAGACCCATTTTATTCATTGAAAAAGGTGCCTAATAAAGCCATTCTCAAATACCTGAATGATTATAAACTTCATAATAAATATGAAAATGTCTCAATACAAAAATAATGTAATGCTATGTATTAGTTTTCTCTTGCTGCCATAACAAAATTATTAGCTTAAAGCAATGCAAAAATTTTATTCCCTAGTCTTTTTACATCAGAAGTCCAGGTTGATTCTGCTGGTTTCTCTGCTTTTCATTTCATCAGGCTGAAAGCACTGCGTTGGCTGGCTTGGGTCTTACTGGGAAGCTTTGAGAAGAACTGTAATGATTCCATGCTCATTCAGGTTGTAGGAACAATCTAGTTCTGTGTTTGTAGGACTGAGGTCCCATTAACTTGCCTACTCTCAGGTGGAAACTGCTTTAGTTCATAGAGGACAGTCAGATCCTTGCACACAGGTTCCTGAATCTCAGAGCCAGTAACAGCCATGTCACACCCTCTTCATGCTTGAAGACTTTATGACTGCCCCTTTTTGCCACCAATATCTTGCAGCTTTTCCGGTTTCATCTCTCTTATGCTTCCATCTAAAAAATTCTCTACTTTTCAGAGCTAATGTGATTAGATTAGGCCCACCCAGATGGATGCATAATCCAGGACAGTCTTATTTTAAGGTCTGTAGACTTAATTATATCTGCCAATTCCCTTGTACCATGAAGATAACATATTAATAGGTTCCAAGTATTAGGGCATTAAAACCTTTGGGATGCCATTATCCTACCTACCACATACTGTAATACAACTGTGAAAGTGAAAGTTGCTCAGTCGTGTCTGACTCTTTGCAATCCCATAGACTACAAAGTTTGTGGAATCCTCCAGGCCAGAATACTGGAGTGAGAGTCTTTCCCTTCTTCAGGGGATTTTCCCAACCCAGGGATCAAACCCAGGTCCCCTACATTGTGGGCAGATGCTTTACTAGCTGAGCTACAAGGGAAGCCCAAGAATACTGGAGTGGATAGCCTATCCCTTCTCCAGTGGATCTTCCCAACCCAGGAATCGAACCTGGGTCTCCTGCATTGTAGGCAGATTCTCCCTGAGCTATCAGGGAAGCCCTAATACAACTGTGAAGTTATTTTATTAGCTCTATTGATGGATATAGGAGAATGAACTTGGAGAATTTGAATAATATTAATCAGAGTCAATAGAGTATTAATGTTAAGACAGGAGAGACTAAACCTCTTTTAGTCAGACATAATTTGATAAGAAATAAAATTAGAATGAAAGGAAAGGGGACTTGTGGGGTAAGAGGCCACTTAATAGACTTAACAAAATTTTTACCACAAATATAATGTAATAAAACTAATGTTAATTAAGCAAATGGATATGAACATATGTATTGCCTGAAATTATTTGTTTTAATTACCAGAGCTATTGATTCCAATTTAGAGCAACTTTGATTAATATCAGGTTGAGAATATTGTAACTGAATATCCAAAGTATAATGAAATGAAAATATTAATAAAATTGAGTTATTACAAATGTATGTCATAGCTAAAACTACATATATCCATTTATATGTAGGCAAATTTGCATATATACAAATAAAATTTGCTCTATAATTTTGGCACCCCACTCCAGTACTCTTGCCTGGAAAATCCCATGGACGGAGGAGCCTGGAAGGCTGCAGTCCATGGGATCGCTAAGGGTCGGACACGACTGAGCGACTTCAATTTCACTTTTCACTTTCATGCATTGGAGAAGGAAATGGCAACCCACTGCAGTGTTCTTGCCTGGAGAATCCCAGGGACGGGGGAGCCTGGTGGGCTGCCATCTATGGGGTCGCACAGAGTCGGACACGACTGAAGTGACTTAGCAGCAATTTTTAGTTACTCTGGCATTAAAATAAATGCTTTATTCTTAATATTTTAAGTTCTTTTTAAATTTTTTATTGAAGTACAGTTTTACATTATAGATTTACAGTATTGTGCCAGTATCTTCTTTATAGAAAATAGACTCAGTTATGCATATATATGCATTTTTTAAATATTCTTTTCCATTATGGTGTATCACAGGATATTTAATAAATTTCCCTGTGAAATATATAAGGACATTGTTTACATCTTCAAAAAATTGAATGAGGCCTACTCGTGTTAGAGAAGGCAATCTGCTTTATTCATTTGGCTGATTCAAATCTTAATTCATCCATAAATACCCTTACAGGTAGATTTAGAATACTTGAACAAATGACTCAGGACCACATGACCCAAGCAGATTGAGACATAACATTAACCATAACAAGTACACCACTTTTGAACTTGGCACCCACACACGCATCCTATAACTGTACTTCAAATTACCAACATTTGCTGGATCATCAAAAAAGCAAGAGAGTTCCAAAAAACATCAATTTCTGCTTTATTGACTATGCCAAACCCTTTGACTGTATGGATCACAATATACTGTAGAAAATTCTGAAAGAGATGGGCATACCAGACCACCTGACCTGCCTCTTGAGAAACCAGTATGCAGGTCAGGAAGCAACAGTTAGAACTGGACATGGAACAACAGACTGGTTCCAAATAAGAAAAGGAGTACATCAAGGCTGTATATTGTCACCCTGCTTATTTAACTTATGCAGAGTACATCATGAGAAACGCTGGGCTGGAAGAAGCACAAGCTGGAATCAAGATTGCCGGGAGATATCAATGACCTCAGATATGCAGATGACACCACTCTTATGGCAAAAAGTGAAGACCTAAAGAGCCTCTTGATGAAAGTGAAAGTGGAGAGTGAAAAAGTTGGCTTAAAGCTCAACATTCAGAAAACAAAGATCATGGCATCTGGTCCCATCACTTCATGGGAAATAGATGGGGAAACAGTGGAAACAGTGGCTGATTTTATTTTCCTGGGCTCCAAAATCACTGCAGAAGGTGATTGCAGCCATGAAATTAAAAGATGCTTACTCCTTGGAAGGAAAGTTATGACCAGCCTAGACAGCATACTAAAAAACAAAGACATTACTTTGCCAACAAAAGTCCGTCTAGTCAAGGCTATGGTTTTTCCAGTGGTCTTGTATGGATATGAGAGTAGGACTATAAAGAAAGCAGAGCACAGAAGAATTGATGCTTTTGAACTGCAATATTGGAGAAGACTCTTGAGAGTTCCTTGGACAGCAAGGAGATCCCACCATTCCATCCTAAAGGAGATCAGTCCTGGGTGTTCATTTTAAGGACTGATGTTGAAGCTGAAACTCCAATACTTTGGCCACCTGATGCAAAGAGCTGACTCATTTGAATTGACTCTGATGCTGGGAAAGATTGAGGGCGGGAGGAGAAGGGGACGACAGAGGATGAGATGGTTGGATGGCATCATTGACTCGATGGGTTTGGGTGGACTCTGGGAGTTGGTGATGGACAGGCAGGCCTGGCATGCTACGGTTCATGGGGTCACAAAGAGTTGGACACGACTGAGCGACTGAAATGAACTGAAGTCTCTGAATGCCCACTAAATCTCCTTCACCAGAAAAGGAGGTAAAGTATTATCTTCCTTGATAGAGGCAATTATTATGGTGGTTTGTCACCATAACATCCTTTGCTCCACATCTCAGAGAACTTATGTGGGGATTGTATAAGTTGCTGAATATGTCTGTTCCAATTATGTATTCCAGAACCGGGGGGATAACCACAGAATGGGTTTGGGTGCCCACTGAAACCAGTGTGAGATGGACCTGAGCTAAAACTCCATTAACCTCCTGACTTCCATAAGACCCTACTATATGAAACACAGTGACATTTTGGGGTTTTTGCAATTAATATCAGATTATACCTACTGTCCATTAGTTTCCCAGTGGTTTATTATTTCCATTCCCCTACTGCACAGTTATCCTAATGAACATCAGAAAATCCCTTTGGGGAAGTCTGGGAGAAAGATTAGTATAAATTGTTGGCAGTGTACCAGGCTCTTTCTTCAGTGGAACCTGGCTTTGCCTTCTATTCTAGGGCTTCTGGACTGTAAACTGGCTCACACTGGCAATTGTTTGAAAGGCTGTTTCTTTTTATGATTCGGGCTAGACTTTTGTTCTTCAACCTTTTGTTCTTCAAAACTTTTCTGCTTATACAGATTAAATAAGAATCTTATCTTCCCCCTATCGATTTCCCTCCTGTGAACACCATAATCAACTAGCCAACACCATAGTCTGTGGGAATCAGACTGTTCTAATTGCTGATTTGACCTTTACTCTTCATTGAAGTAACTACTTCCATTATGCCTTGGCCTTTGAGTCACAATCCTTGGCCCCTGCCACCATAGGATCCAATAACTTCCATTGCATATTTCCTCATTCAGTGATTGCAGTTTCCACTGTAGGCTTGTCTACAGACCAGAGTGATCACACAGAGCATTTCAAAGGATGTCGGGGCTTAACCAAAAAATTTATTAATATTTTTGTACTCATGATGAAAGGTATGTCTCTAGACCCTCCCAGTGAGGTTGAGTAGGTCTTAAAAGACTTATTCACTGTAACATTCCAACCACCTATTTCTAAATTTATCATGTTTTTGTTAAAGTTTTTTTAAAAAATTACATATGCCTTACTTTCGTGGCAACCCTGACCTGACACTGATTTATAACATGTCAAGTCAAATGTCTGTCTTGACCAAATGTCACTAAAATCCCCATATAGTTATTTTTACCTTAATAAACTGATTAATATGCTTGCACTAAAGTATTTACCATTAGATCCAAATTTTGCTGCTTAGAACATTAATGAGAATAACATAACTTCATACATTTATTTTTCAACATTAAAATGTGTCTATTTTCAATACTTTGTCTAGCATTCTTTTGGGCCTACCAGCATCTGAGGCCTTTTCTTGTAAGGAAGAGCCCATCTCCATATGGAAATTGAAATGCCTGACTACTGCTTTCCAAGGCTTCTTTTTGTCAAGGGCATGACATGCTATAGGTTCTAAAAATGGGATTCACCAGTTGGAACTATCAGTTTCTTTCTGCTGCCGAGTAGTGGCAACTATGCAGCTATTTCCAGAGAGAGCAGAAGCAGCAGTTTTCTGAGCAGATTCCAGTGACTCAGCTGGTGGTTCACACTACAGCGTCTAGTGTCCAGATCTAACTAGAAGATTTTAAGACAAGTCTATGCCATGATTTTGGATGTAGTTCTGAATCCAGTCCTCTAACTCTCCCAAAGACTCTTAGAGTTACCCAATATTCTTTCACTAAATTACTGTTCTGCCTTTATCAACCACATTCTGTCACACCACTGACCAACATCATTGTACACATTAGTAGAGATTATGTAAGAAAAAAATCCATATAAATATCATCACTGTTAATCATTATTTTGGATGGTTTTATTTTCTCTACACTTTGTGCAGAAAGATTTCTATAAGTTTAAACTACTTTTCTTGTGTTGTTTATTTTTTCTACTCTATACTTTTTAGTGTTATTATTTCCTTTAAAATAACAGAACAATCTCAGGATTGCTTTAAATCTTGTTTAAAATCAAAAATTGGAAATATTGAGTATTTGGTGTTATTTGAGGATATATTGTAGGCTTCTCTGGTGGCTCAGTTGGTAAAGAATCCACCTGTAGTGCCGGAGACCTGGGTTCAATCCCTGGGTTGGGAAGATCCCCTGGAGATGGGCATGGAAGCCCAGTCCAGTATTCTTTGCCTGCAGAATCCCATAGACAGAGGAGCCTGATGGGCTATATTATATTCATATGGCATATATGGTTCCTGGAAGATTCTATTTTGGGAGACAGTTCTTTCTTCATGATTAGCTAGTTAACTCTAACTTTACTTTCCTCTCAGATTCTATTGACTCTGCTTTCATGAGGCCATTCACATATCTTTATACTGACTACCACCATCCTATTTTAGGGCCCCATTAACTCTTTCTGGACCTCTTATTTAATGAATCTTACTTTCTTTAATTCCTTCTTTCTCTAGTCTACTCTGTGGCCATTTAATCTTTCAAGAGAAGAACTCTTAGCTATAATCTTTTTTTCTCACCCCTGTCAACTAAGTTGAATATTAAATCCACAGCTTAACATGTATGACCCTGCACACTATGACTTCAGCTCACCTACTCAAACATATTTGTTAGTGTTCTCCTATGTATACAAAGTTAGGGTAAAACCACCTATTTTATTGTTGGTGTCTTTATTTTTGTATTTGCGTATCTTTGCTTGTGCTGCTGTTACTGGCTCTTTCCTTAAGCCTGAGCAATAATCTCTTCCTTGAAGATACCATCCATACACCATTATCTCCCCAAATGTCTCCTGACTCCCCAGCATATAGCCTTCCTGTTTTCTGAAATCTCACAGAAGTTTACCTAAGTTCTACTTCAAGCATTAATAGTGTATTATATTTTTCAACACCAGATTATATGTATTTCAGTAAATTATCCCCAATTTCATATCTTCTGTAGGGTATACATAGACATTAAATTTAATGAGTATTAAATGAGCATTCCTTAAATTTTATTCATGTAAATGTTTGGTGAGTTGCAAGTTGCATAATGATCATGGGCAGTGGAAATCAGAGCAAATAAATTTACAATATCTGGCTCTAAGGAGGAATGGAAAATGTCTGAGGCTGATAATGAGAAGACTCAGAGTATATGGACTGAAGTAAAAAAGACTAAAAGTGATTATTATTGCCTGGAGTCATTATGCCTGCCAATTAAGTTTTCTGCAGAAGGGAATGAAGCTTTCAGCAGCATCAATGAGCACCATTGTATGAAACAAATTACCTAGAAAGTAGTAAGTAAAAGAGCTTCATATCAGAAGTTGAAATGGTATTATCTTTTGGAGATTACTGATTTTTTGAAAGTGTATTTTTAACTAGACAATACAAATTGCAGTGTGAATTTGTCTATACAAAGCAAACTTGTAAGGCAGTCTGACAAATAGTCACTTGGTTTTGATTGAAAGACAAGTATATGACTACATTTCTGCACACCTGTGAAAATATGAGAAATTATCTCTTCTATTTTGATTAGGCTTACCTTCTACGGGACCTCTATGTTTCTTTAATATTGAATTTGGATGATTGTTTTATTATAGAAAGCAATTACTCTTCCAAAGGAAGTGTTTAATTTAATGGAACAAGCATTTAGTAATACCATCTATTGTTATTATGTGCAAATATATAAGTGCTACTATAAAGGATACTAGATATGGCTCCCAGTCCTGAATAAGTACATACTCTAAACAATTACTTTTACTTTTAAAAAAACCTTTATAATTTTTAAAAAAAGATGATAATAAATAGAAAAACATGTATCCTTTCACCCTTTGTAGTTAAGAGTTGAAAAGCATGTACTTTTTTTTTTTTTTTTCCTTTTAATCAAAAAGTCACACTGTGGATATTGCTTTCTGTGGTTAGAAAAATTCTGTGTTCTTTTATATCCTGAGTAGATTGCTTGTCATGTTAGGTTTGGAAAATCAAATTAGAATACAAATTAAAAGTGTTTTCCTGAAATCCATTTGGTTGATATTTTAGAATCGTTGCTTTTTGAAGAATATTTGGAAGAATATTGAATTAGAGTGTGGTACTATGACTGCCATCCACAGTTGTTCAGGCTTCAGACTGTATAATTCAATGGGCTTCATAATACCCTTGTAATTTTGACATAATAAATGTCCTCTAAATCAGAGGAGATTATCATAACAAAATTTTGCTATGGTTGTTCATGTTTTATAACCACTGCTGATCAGCTGTTCCTCTGCTTCATGTCATCTTCATACAGGTCCTGGGCTGAAGACAAATCTTCTATATTGAATTTTTGGTCATACAACAGGCTGAACTCATATCTTCTATAATGAATTTCTGGTCATATGACAGGAAGCACACCTAGGTTCCAAGATTTCCATAACGAAATAATAGAGGAATTTTGGCTTATATTTTTTGGACAAAGTAATTTTAAATGACCACAGTTCATCAAGACAAAATTATATAATCTTGTCACAAGATAATGCAGGGAATTTTGGAGAACAGTAATATAATCTAGCATAGGTACCATTCATGTGAATGAATGCTGAAGCCTCTGTGTATTTTGTTTTACTTGGAATCTGAATTTTTATGTTTGGATTCTCCCTATACATTCATTTTAATTTAATTTCTCTAAAAAGTTACTATGTGTTGAGATTTTAATATTCAGATTTTAAGATCTTATTGAAAAACAATCTCTATCCAAATCAACTAAAGTATTGACATAGGCATATTAGTTTTTAGGTTCAAAGCCTGAATATTAATAATGAAGCTAGCCAGTTAACTCTCTGTGCTTTGAGATACAGGTGTTGTAAATGATCACTTTTCTTCTTTTGTGTTATCAGACTTAAAGAATAGTGTTTATTAAAATGTGGTTCATGAAGAACAGTCTAATTTATACAACTCATGTTAGTATACAGTCTGTTTAAAATTAACAATATTATTCATTAATAATTCTAATGGATATTAAATTTTGAAATCTATCATATATGGAGGTCAGAAGTCTCATTAAAAAGGAGATAGCTCACAACTTTCACTATTAGTTCCATAGCATCAATTTTAATGCTATGAAACTTTAATTATTTATTTCACTACTACACTACTACACCTTAAAAAATTAAAAGTTTTAGACTTTATCTCTTTCCTTGATTTCAGAAATAGCAATACTGAATAGTCAGAGGTTATAATAGAATTACATTTTGGATAGACTTAGCCATGAAAATCCAATTTAGATTTTGTTTTTATAGTCTATTAATTCCATCTTTCACATGATGACATACGTCCTTAATTAAGTATATTTGTAGTGGTACTGTGGAATTTTAAATATCAATTGACATAAAGCCACTATGAGCTAATTATCATATGATTTTTGTTATGATTCAAAATATTGTGTTTGTAAATCCTGACATTTACCGTTTCATTTTCATCAAAGATTTTAACTCCACTGTTCTTTATTCTAAAGGACTCCTTTTTTATAGTCTACATGGAGTGACATCTTACACTGGTGTCAACTTATTATATATATTAACATTTATGTGTCAAATAGGACTCTGCTTTGCTGTTTCTAAAAGAGTCCAATACAGGTTCCTCCAGCACTGAAACAGGTTGTTGTTAATTCATTTGAGCTCCAGGTAAAGTTGTTTGCTGATATTTAGTGATTAATGTGGGGTGAAATATGTACATCTTCAAGCACTGAAATCCCATTCGGTGTGAAATTACATTTCCTAAGGCTAGATGTATGACAGACATGTGGTATCTTAGCTAATAAGACCCACAGATACAACAGCAGGCTCTCTTCTATTTCATGTTCAAACTAGAATGCACATTCATTTAGTTCATCAGCTAGTAGAATCACCTTCAATGTTTATATAATCTCCTTTTCTCCCCTCACTTTCTCTTCCTACCTCTCTTCCCATCTCTCCCTCATCTAGTTTAAATATCGTTGGTGTCTTGTATATATAATGTGATTCCATTGTATACATCTTTAGATGTTTATTATGGCATCTCTGACAATACTCATTCTCTCACATATCTCCCTGTTTCACTTTCATATTATAGAATCATTGCCCAATTAATATGAGTTAACAGATACATATTAGACACTAATGCTTCATAAAATGTAAACTTTTATCTTAATGCATAGAAATGGAGGAAACCAATAGAATGGGAAAGACTACAGATCTCTTCAAGAAAATTAGAGATACCAAGGGAACATTTTATGCAAATATGGGCTCAATAAAGAACAGAAATAGTAGGGACCTAACAGAAGCAGAAGATATTAAGAAGAGGTAGCAAGAATACACAAAAGAACTGTGCAAAAAAGATCTTCACAACCCAGATAATCACGATGGTGTGATCACTCAGCTAGAGCCAGACATCCTGCAATGTGAAGTCAAGTGGGCCTTAGAAAGCATCACTACGAACAAAGCTAGTGGAGGTGATGGAATTCCAGTTGAGCTATTTCAAATCCTGAAAGATGATGCTGTGAAAGTGCTGCACTCAATATGCCAGCAAATTTGGAAGACTCAGCAGTGGCCACAGGACTGGAAAAGGTCCGTTTTCATTCCAATCCCAAAGAAAGGCAATGCCAAAGAATGCTCAAACTACTGCACAATTGCACTCATCTCACACGCTAGTAAAGTGATGTTTAAACTTCTCCAAGCCAGGCTTCAGCAACACATGAACCGTGAACTTCCAGATGTTCAAGCTGGCTTTAGAAAAGGCAGAGGAACCAGAGATCAAATTGCCAACATCCGCTGGATCATCAGAAAAGCAAGAGAATTCCAGGAAAACATCAATTTCTGCTTTATTGACTATACCAAAGCCTTTGACTGTGTGGATCACAATAAACTGTGGAAAATTTTGAAAGAGATGGGCATACCAGACCACCTGACCTGCCTCTTGAGAAACCTATATGCACATTAGGAAGCATCAGTTAGAACTGGACATGGAACAACAGACTGGTTCCAAATAGGAAAAGGAGTACATCAAGGCTGTATATTGTCACCCTGCTTATTTAACTTATATGCAGAGTACATCATGAGAAACGCTGGGCTGGAAGAAGCACAAGCTAGAATCAAGATTGCCAGGAGAAATATCAATCACCTCAGATATGCAGATGACACCACCCTTATGGCAGAAAGTGAAGAAGAACTAGAGCTTCTTGATTAAAGTGAATGTGGAGAGTGAAAAAGTTGGCTTCAAGCTCAACATTCAGAAAACTAAGATCATGGCATCCAGTCCCATCACTTCATGGGAAATAGATGGGGAAACAGTGGAAACAGTGTCAGACTATTTTTCTGGGATCTAAAATCACTGCAGATGGTGATCACAGCCATGAAATTAAAAGACGCTTACTCCTTGGAAGGAAAGTGCAACCTACCAGGCTCCTCCATCCATGGGTTTTCCAGGCAAGAGTACTGGAGTGGGGTGCCATTGCCTTCTCCAATGACCAACCTAGACAGCATATTAAATAGCAGAGATATTCCTTTGCCAACAAAGGTCTGTCTAGTCAAGGCTATGGTTTTTCCAGTGGTATGTATGAATGTGAGAGTTGGACTATAAAGAAAGCTCCAAAGAATTGATGCTTTTGAACTGTGGTGTTGGAGAAGACTCTTGAGAGTCCCTTGGACTGTGAGGAGATCCAACCAGTCCATTCTAAAGCAGATCAGTCCTGGGTGTTCATTGGAAGGACTGATGTTGAAGCTGAAAGTCCAGTACTTTGGCCACCTGATGCGAAGAGCTGACTCATTTGAAAAGACCCTGATGCTGGGAAAGATTGAAGGCAGGAAGACAAGGGGATGACAGAGGATGAGATGGTTGATGTCGACTCAATGGACATGAGTTTGTGTAAACTCCAGCAGATGGTGATGGATAGGGAGGCCTGGCATGCTGCAGTTCATGGGGTTGCAAAGAGTCAGATACAACTGAGCGACTGAACTGAACTGAACCTCTAATTAATTCTATTATGTTCATGGTTTCCCTCATTTAACCTCACCTTAGAACTTTCATTTGAGTAAGTAAATTGACTTTCGCTTACTAAAAATAAAGTTTGTAGAGATTTTAAACCTGTAAGTATTTACCTAAAGTAATTTCATATGCAGTGCAGAGTATAGACAAGAATAGAGAGGCCATAAAGGACTCAAAATTTAAGAAAAATGCACATGCTCCTGGTAAGCACTTGCTAAATACCCTCAGCAAATTTAGGAATAAGTAAGAAAGTTCTATATTAGATGAAGCTGTAGAGGGGAATAGAAACAGTTTTATGAGCAAATGATAGTATTAGTTACCATTTATGTAGTTTCTTCTCTATTCACAATTGAATCAAGAAATTCAAATCATATAGGCTGAAGGGCTATTCTTAGATAGCATCTTTAACACCTCAGGTAGAATCTGCATAAAAAAAAACCCTAAGTGAAGGTATGTGTACTCAGTCACTCAGTCGTGTCCGACTCTTTGCTCTTTGTGACCACATGGACTACACAGCCTTCCAGGGTCCTCTGTCCATAGCATTTCCTACGCAAGAATACTGGAGTGGGTTTCCATTTCCTTCTCTAGGGGTTCTTCCCGACCCAGGGATCTAACCTGTATCTCCTGTGTCTCCTGCATTGGCAGGCAGATTCTTTCCTACCAAGCCACCTAGGAAGTGAAGATATAATCACAGATAACGTTGCTAACTCAAAAACTTGTGCTGAAAAGACAGTAGGACACCAGGGAACCAGGATTAAGTCTGAGGGCAAATGAGAGAAATAAATTCCAAGGAATGACACCTAGGCACTCTGCATATTACTGACTGGAGGGCCTGAAAGCCCCATTTTTTTCTTGAGGATAATGCATAAACTAGTAATAAACTCACTATTAAGTATTGAAACTAGCCAGGAAAAAATTCTGTCTTAGCTAGAGAAAAAAAAACAGTATTAGAACATGGGAGGTTAGTACCAGCTATCTGGAGGCTCAGATGGTAAATAATCTGCCTGCAATGCAGGAGACCTGGGTTTGATCCCTAGGTCAAGTAGATCCCCTGGAGAAGGAAATGGCAACCCACTCCAGTGTTCTTGCCTGCAAAATCCCATGGACAGAGGACCCTGATGGCTACAGTCCATGGGTCACACACGACTGAGTGATCAACACTCACTTTTCACACAGATTTATAAGTGAGAGAAGGCATTGATTCCACATGGTATGGAGACTAAAAAATGTTAAATTTGTGTCTGTTGAAAGAATAAGTGCAGAGATTAAAAAAAAAAAAAAAAAGATTAGTACAGCTATTCATTCCAAATGCATAGAGGTAAATTATCTACTGAGTGAAAGATGATAGAAGTAGGTAAAGCTTGATTTTTTCAGTCATGGAAAAAGTCTAAGTAGGAAGATTAATGTGTAGAAGAGTGAGTATCAGTGGGTAGAATCTGGGACTAAAAAAGGTGGTCAGGAGTCCAGGCAGCCATGTTTAGAAGAAGTAAGAGATAATGAAGGTAGAAAGAGCAGGCATGGAGGGAAGCTCAACCTGAAAAAGATATTAAAGTAGAGCCAATAAGTCTTTGTGGAGAAGGAAATGGCAACCCACTCCAGTATTCTTGCCTAGAAAATCCCATGCATGGAGGAGTCTGGTAGACTACAGTCCATGGGGTCGCAGAGTCGGACACAACTCAGTATCTTCATTTTCACTTTTTCACCTTCAATAAGTCTTTAAACTGGTTTTGTGTGACGCTGGGTGAATTTAGAACCATAGCTAACTTCAAGAACAAAGCATTAGTGACAGTGAGAATGGTAACTCAATTATTATCAGAATTACAGCATTCTAGAGAAGGGACAGATTTGGCTATACAGGCACATAGTTAGCGAGTGGAGGAAACATGATCAGTTCAGTTTGGGACATAATGAGTTTAGATATTCATCAAGTAAGATGGCTAGAAGATAAATTGTAATAGGGCTGTGTGATCTGAAAGGTGAAAGCCATAGAAATTACCAAGAGAGAACTCTGGAAGAACATGGACATGGGGAAACCTTAAAGAGTAAAACAGATTAAAATTAAGGAGTGGTTATAGAACAAGAAGTCTGTACAGTTAATACATATCAAAGCAGAACATTAAGAAGGAAACACATTGAGCATTGTGCAATGCAATGCAGAATTGAGAAACGCAACAGCTAACTGGTTCACAAGTGGCAACCTGAAAGGGTAGGAGTGGAGTCAGGTTGTAATGGGTTAAGGGTGTGGTGGCTGTCGGCATGAACATGACATGTATAAACTGATGTTTTAAAGTTTGCTGTGAGAAATAAAAATTTTATGTAGAAAATGCTTGCTTTTAATTTGTAAGATAAGGAAGCATCCCTACAATCGGATGTGTGCATTCCTAAAATTTTACAGAGGGAGTAAAATCAGCTCCTAAATGCACCACTATGCCTACTTATGATGTATTGTACACAGTAATAATTGAAAGGTAAAACAATTGCAATATATTTCATTTGGCTTTTCTTGTTATGTGAATGTGGAACTTTGTAATTACTCTATAGGTATGAGTCATCTTCATAATCATTTTGGTCTCTTTTTGGAGGGATCAAGAATAAAGCTGTAAAATCAGGAAGGAATCAAAAATAAATTAACTAAATAAAATTTGCTGTGAGATAATGGTTTGACAGAGAGTGTGCGAGCTATGTACATGTTTCAAGAAATGTGAAATATGTAGGAGTAGGAACTATTAATACATCTTAGCTGTTCTGTATGTCCTGCGGAACTTTTCACAGTTCTTGGCACAGGGAAGTCTCTTACCAATTGTTGAATTAATGATTAAATAAGCAAGAAAACCAGCTGAGAGGCTATTTACTTTCTTGTCCAGAGTCCTGAAACCTTGCAAATGTTTCATGAACAGATAGCTTAAGCAGATCTAACTGCACTATGATTCTCAGTCCTTCTAAAATTCCTGACCTAGTACTTATATATGGAGGAAACATGAATTGCTGAGACACAACAAGCAAATAAGCAAATAAAAACCAATCATACTGTTAAACACAATGCCAGTTTTGTTTTTTTTTTTTCTAATCTGTTGGACTGAATTAGATTCATTTTAAAGTATTGCTTCTCTTCTGTGAATATGAATCGCTGTAGATCTGGATACATCTTCTTTGATCATATCCCTCATATTTGATCATATACACATATTCCAAAGGTGTAATGTCCTAAAATAAAGGAATGTCTCTAAAACTTAGCTATGTACTTAATGTTGTACTATCTATCAGTACTTCAACTGGTTCCCTTGAATAATAGCATCATCATTCCCTTGCCTATTGCTCAAATGACTGGTTACATAGTACAACCAAACTCTTGTAGTTTCGAGGAGCAGAGAACATGTACATTTTTATTGAGCAAATAGCATGCTGTTCATGGCTTTGACCTTGGGTAACATGATCTGCATAGTGATTCATGATTAGCAGCAACAAAATTATTTCATAAGCTTACAGATTTCCATACAATATGACTTTTGAGTCTAACTTGCTAGATTTTGTCTTTTTCTATTACTTCTCATGCCATATATTGTATAAATGTATTGATCTTGTTTTGAAATATCTTAGAAGTTTTGACTAGACCTAGACTTAAATTTTGAGATGTTAAATAACTTGCTGGTTGTAATAAATATTAATATAAAATGCCATAAACTATATTTGAAATGTATTAAAACTTAAATGTCAAAAGTGACATGCTAGCAAATTCTAAAAATATGACATTTTAAATACTTTAAAATAACAAAAGTGCCACAGACTGGGTGGTTTATACAACAGAAATTTAATTAATTACAGTTCTGAAGGCTAGAAGTCTGAGACCAAGGCGTCTGCAAGGTTTGATTTCTTCCAGGACCCCTCTGCTTGGCTTAAAGATGACTGTCTTCTTCCTCTGTCCTCACTTGTCCTTTTCTCTGTTCATCCCTAGTATCTCTCTATGTGTCTTAATCTCCTTCTTTTACAAAGATATCAATTCGATTGGATAAGGGCCTATCTTGTTTTAACTCAATCATTTCTTTAAAAGCCCTATTTCCAAATATACTTACATTCTGTGATACTGAGGGTTAGAGCCTTAGCACATGTCATTCCATAACAATGAACTTAAAGTATTGGGTAGATTTTTATGCTTACCCAGAAAAATTTCCAAGGTTCAGACAAATATAGAAAAATATGAAATACATATTTAGGAAACCCATTGTGGACAGAAAAACAAAGCTACTGCATTGTAGTAATTGAAGAGTTAGACTTATAATCAGATAATTTGGATTGTATTCCTCAAATATACTAAGATATAAAAGTGGAAGGAATTTTGGAAAATCGAATTACTGTTGTTTTAAGAAACAGAATGGCTGGATCAATTTTGCAAGTATTCCCAGCAAGTTTCCTCGTGAAATGATCAGTCTACTCTTTATTCAGATAAATTCAGCCTATAATACAAATAAGTGAAAATAGATGTTTATTATTGTAAATTTGTAGAATTTTAATTATTAACTATTATGGCAAATCACATATAATGCTTTTAAATGAAAACATGTAATATATGTATCTATTCTAAGCCTTTTACTTTGTTTTGTGAACATGTGTAGTATGCAAAATAAATGATGCAAGTATCATGTACAATTGCTCTGTTTATTAAATTCTATCTACAAATTTGAAGTTATCTAAAACAGTCTATTAGAATATATGGTAAACTCTTTTTGAAGTATCAGTACTAGACATACAGTGTTTGATAGGAATGGGAAAATTAGATTTATGACATAGATACCAATCTATGTAAGCCACCTGAAGCTTTTTCTTTTGAGTGTCACCACTGTCTGGATGGCTGCCTGGACAATGACTACCTCAGAGCCTTGGCTATATTTTTGATCCTGACCTCTGAACATACTGATTCAGTAAGGCCCAGGTATACCTGGATCAAATATAATTCCTCTTCTCTAAACTGAAAGATGGAGTAGAGAAAAGTGATAGCCAAGAGTTTTGGAAGATAAGTCCTCCTGGTGGCCGTACCCCAGAGAAAAGACCCTGGTTCCTGCCTTTCTGGAGACTGGATAAGATGTCCCAGTGATTTTTCAAAAAATTTCACATCACTTTTATTTCTTTCATTTTCCTAGTTTGGCTTAGATTGCCTGCAACTAAAATAACCTAATGTATTCTCATAAAGCAACAATTTAAAATTATCCTGAGACAGACAATTGGTTCCCACTGGAATTCCCTCAGAATACTGACTTTCTCCCCCAAATATATCATCACAATTTTATATTATAAACTTGCTTATCTAAAAAGAAGCATAATTGGAAATAAATCTAAGAAATACATAGGATTTTCAATCATGCATTGACAATTTTTATAAATTGGTTATCACCAATTGACTATACACTTTTTATTAGTTTATTGTGATTCCTCTGCTGAAATATAAGCAACACTTTGCATTATGGAGAATTAATGAAGTTGAGCTAACTGCATCTTAATCTTGTCAGAAACATCAAGAAATCATGCTAGTTTCAGGGGTTGTGATGATTCTGTACAGAAAAAAGTAGCTTCAGGAAGTCTTTTCTAGAAGAGAGTACTTTTAAGAAAGTTGGCATTTTCTTCATTGATATTTTCAAAAATTATGACTTCCTATACAGCTTCATACAAGACTCAGGATACAAGTCATTCTCTTTTAAATAAGTAAGTGTGAATTATATGAATGATAAACATAAGCCTATAGCCTTTGATTTGCTGAACAGTGGATGACTGCCTGGTACTATAGCCAGAGGAAATAATGATGAAACTTTACAATAAAAATGCTTCAGATCAGATCAATCGCTCAGTCATGTCCAACTCTTTGCGGCCCCATGAATCACAGCACGCCAGGCCTCCCTGTCCATCACCAACCCCCGGAGTTCACTCAGACTCACATCCATCGAGTCAGTGATGCCATCCAGCCATCTCATCCTCTGTCGTCCCCTTCTCCTCCTGCCCACAGTCCCTCCCAGCATCAGAGTTTTTCCAATGAGTCAACTCTTCGCATGAGGTGGCCAAAGTACTGGAGTTTCAGCTTTAGCATCATTCCTTCCAAAGAAATCCCAGGGCTGATCTCCTTCAGAATGGACTGGTTGGATCTCCTTGCAGTCCAAGGGACTCTCAAGAGTCTTCTCCAACACCACAGTTCAAAAGCATCAATTCTTCAGCGCTCCACCTTCTTCACAGTCCAACTCTCAGATCCATACATGACCACAGTAAAAACCATACCCTTGACCAGACGGACCTTTGTTGGCAAAGTAATGTTTCTGCTTTTGAATATGCTATCTAGGTTGGTCATAACTTTCCTTCCAAGGAGTAAGCGTCTTTTAATTTCATGGCTGCAGTCACCATCTGTAGTGATTTTGGAGCCCAGAAAAATAAAGTCTGACACTATTTCCACTGTTTCTCCATCTATTTCCCATGAAGTGGTGGGACCGGAGGCAATGATCTTCGTTTTCTGAATGTTGAGCTTTAAGCCAACTTTTTCACTCTTCATTTTCACTTTCATCAAGAGGCTTTTGAGTTCCTCTTCACTTTCTGCCATAAGGGTGGTGTCATCTGCATATCTGAGTTTATTGATATTTCTCCCGGCAATCTTGATTCCAACTTGTGTTTCTTCCAGTCTAGCATTTCTCATGATGTACTCTGCATTTAAGTTAAATAAACAGGGTGACAATATACAGCCTTGACGAACTCCTTTTCCTATTTGGAACCAGTCTGTTGTTCCATGTCCAGTTCTAACTGTTGCTTCCTGACCTGTATACAAATTTCTCAAGAGGCAGATCAGGTGGTCTGGTATTCCCATCTCTTTCAAAATTTTCCACAGTTTATTGTGATCCACACAGTCAAAGGCTTTGGCATAGTTGATAAAGCAGAAATTGATGTTTTTCTGGAATTCTCTTGCTTTTTCTATGATCCAGCGGATGTTGGAAATTTGATCTCCTGTTCCTCTGCCTTTTCTAAAACCAGCTTGAACATCAGGAAGTTCACGGTTCACGTATTGCTGAAGCCTGGCTTGGAGAATTTTGAGCATTACTTTACTAGCGTGTGAGATGAGTGCAATTGTGCGGTAGTTTGAGTATTCTTTGGCATTGCCTTTCTTTGGGATTGGAATGAAAACTGACCTTTTCCAGTCCTGTAGCCACTGCTGAGTCTTCCAAATTTGCTGGCATATTGAGTGCAGCACTTTCACAGCATCATTTTTCAGGATTTGAAATAGCTCAACTGGAATTCCATCACCTCCACTAGCTTTGTTCGTAGTGATGCTTTCTAAGGCCCACTTGACTTCACATTCCAGTATGTCTGGCTCTAGGTCAGTGATCACAGCATTGTGATTATCTGGGTCATGAAGATCTTTTTTGTACTGTTCTACTGTGTATTCTTGCCATCTCTTCTTAATTTCTTCTGCTTCTGTTAGGTCCATACCATTTCTATCCTTTATTGAGCCCATCTTTGCATGAAATGTTTCCTTGGTATCTCTGATTTTCTTGAAGAGATCCCTAGTCTTTCCCATTCTGTTGTTTTCCTCTATATCTTTACATTGATCACTGAAGAAGGCTTTCTTATCTCTTCTTGCTATTCTTTGGAACTCTGCATTCAGATGTTTTCCTTTTCTTTTCTCCTTTTCTCCTTTGCTTTTCGCTTGTCTTCTTTTCACAGCTATTTGTAAGGCCTCCCCAGACAGCCATAATGCTTAAACATGGCTAATTTTCTTCTTTTTTTCTTATAAAGGAAGTCTATATATTTTTTAATTTATTTTTTTATTTAGGTTTAACATTATTTTCAATATTATTTGAAAATGCATATTTTTAAGGCTCAGCAGGAAGTGGTAGTGTTCATCTCATTTTACTGGTCAGCTTAATTTTATTTAATAATAATTTGCACTCACAATTCATAATAGCTTTTCATATACTTACCGCCTTAACTTTGACATATGACATATGTAGTGTGTTACCCCATTTTCAGATAAGAAGATGTAACCAAGTAGAGTTAATGTTTCCAAAAATCATTGCTCTCTCTGATTAGTTTTAAATAAAAGTCATAGCTTTGACTAGATAGACTAGTGGGAATGGCAAACCACTTCAGTATTCTTACCTTGAGAACCCCATGAACAGTACGAAAAGGCAAAATAAACATATAGATATGGCACATGAAAAGATGTTCAATGTTGCTAACTATTAGAGAAATGAAAATCAAAACTACATCCAGGTACCAGCTCACACCAGTCAGAATAGTCATATTAAAAGAGTCTAACACTAACAAATACTAGAGAGGGTGTGGAGAAAAGGGCTATATTGTTACAGGGCTTCCCTGTAGCTCAGAAAGTAAAGCATTTGCTTGCAGTGTAGGAAACTTGGGCTCTATCCCTGAATCAGGAAGATCCTCTGGAGAAGGGAATGGCAATCCACTAGTATTCTTGCCTAGAGAATTCCATGAACAGAGAAGCATAGTGGGCTAGAGTCCATGGGGTCGCAAAGAGTCAGACATGACTAGGCGACTAACACTATAACGCTATACTGCACTGTTAGTGGGACTAAACTGGTACAGCCATTATGGAAAACTGGAGAAGAAAATGGCAACCCATTCCAGTATTCTTGCCTGGAAAATTCCATGGACAGAAGAGCCTGGCAGGCTTCAGTTCATGGGGTCGCAAAGAGTCGGAAATGACTGAGTGACTGACCACACACATGATGGAAAACGATAAAGATGTACCTTAAACAGAAAAAAGCAAACTAAAAATAGAATTGCTGTATGATCCAGCAATCCTACTCCTGGGCATATATCTGGCTGCTGCTGCTGCTAAGTCCCTTCAGTCATGTCCGACTCTGTGTGACCCCATAGACGGCAGCCCACTAGGCTCCCCTGTCCCTGGGATTCTTCAGGCAAGAACACTGAAGTGGGTTGCCATTTCATTCTCCACATCTCAAAAATATACAAGCAATTCCTACAGCTCAATTCCAGAAAAATAAATGACCCAATCAAAAAATGGGCCAAAGAACTAAATAGACATTTCTCCAAAGAAGACATACAGATGGCTAACAAACACATGACAAGATGCTCAACATCACTCATTATCAGAGAAATGCCAATCAAAACCACTATGAGATACCATTTCACGCCAGTCAGAATGGCTGCGATCCAAAAGTCTACAAGCAATAAATGCTGGAGAGGGTGTTGAGAAAAGGGAACCCTCTTACACTGTTGGTGGGAATGCAAACTAGTACAGCCACTATGGAGAACAGTGTGGAGATTCCTTTAAAAATTGGAAATAGAACTGCCTTATGATCCAGCAATCCCACTGCTAGGCATACACACTGAGGAAACCAGAATTGAAAGAGACATGTGTACCCCAATGTTCATCGCAGCACTGTTTATAATAGCCAGGACATGGAAGCAACCTAGATGTCCATCAGCAGATGAATGGATAAGAAAGCAGTGGTACATATACACAATGGAGTATTACTCAGCCATTAAAAAGAATACATTTGAATCAGTTCTAATGAGGTGGATGAAACTGGAGCCTATTATACAGAGTGAAGTAAGCCAAAAAGAAAAACACCAATACAGTATACTAACGCATATATATGGAATTTAGAAAGATGGTAACAATAACCCTGTATATGAGACAGCAAAAGAGACACTGATATATAGAACAGTCTTTTGGACTCTGTGGGAGAGAGAGAGGGTGGGATGATTTGGGAAAATGGCATTGAAACATGTATAATATCATATATGAAACAAGTCGCCAGTCCAGGTTCAATACACCATACTGGATGCTTGGGGCTTGTGCACTGGGATGACCCAGAGGGATGGTATGGGGAACACATGTATACCTGTGGCAGATTCTTTTTTTTTTTATTTTATTTAATTTTTAAACTTTACATAATTGTATTAGTTTTGCCAAATATCAAAATGAATCCCCCACATGTATAGATGTGTTCCAGGATTCATTTTGATATATGGCAAAACCAATACAATATTGTAAAGTTAAAAAATAAAATTTTAAAAATGTGTGTAATATATATGTATATGTATATGTATTAAATTTAGCCATAAATAAGAAAAAAAATGGACACACCCCAGTATTCATAGCTATACAATTTACAATAGCCAAATTCGGAAGCAGCGTAAATGTCCAAAGACAGATATGTGGATAAGGAAGATGTGGTATATATACACAGTGGAATACTACTTAGCCATAAAAAGAAAGAAATATCTACACCAGCACCCACTAATCCCTGCAGTGCTCTTTGGTAACCATGATTTTGTCTGTGAGTCTATTTCTGCTTTGTAAATAAGTTCATTTGTGCCATTTGTTTTAGATTCTTCATCTAAGTATACCATGTGGTATGTGTCTTTTTCAGACTTAACTTCACTTAGTATGATAATCTCTGCTGCTGTTGCTGCTAAGTTGCTTCAGTTGTGTCCGACTCTGTGCAACCCCATAGACAGCAGCCCACCAGGCTCCCCCGTCCCTGAGATTCTCCAGGCAAGAACACTGGAGTGGGTTGCCATTTCCTTCTCCAATGCATGAAAGTGAAAGTGAAAGTGAAGTCACTCAGTCATGTCCGACTCTTCGAGACCCCATGGACTGCAGCCCAGCAGCTCCATCCATATTGCTGCAAATGGCATTATTTCATTTTCTTTTTAAAAATGTTTTTGAAGTATAGTTAATTTACAACATTGTTAGTTTCAAGTGTAGAGCACATGGATTCAATTATATGTATATAGGTTATTTATGTATATATATAACCTGAATATTGTATAGGCTATTGCACAGTATTGAGTATCTTTCCCTATGAACTATAGTAGGTCCCTGTTGTTTACTTACTCACTATACAGTACTGTGTCTGTGTAAATCCCAAACTCCTAAAAAAGAATAAAATAATGCCATTTTCAGCAACATGGATTGACCTAGAGATTATCATATTAAGTGAAGTAAATCAGATCAAAACAAGTATCATATGATATTACTAATATAGCTGCTACACAGGTGTCACAGTGGTAAAGAAGCTACCTTCCAGTGCAGGAGATGCAAGAGATGTGGGTTTGATCCCTGGGTCAGGAAGATCCCTTGGAGTAGGAAATGGCTGCCCTCTCCTGTATTCTTGCCTGGAAAATTCTGTGGACAAAGGAGCCTGACAGGCTACAGTCCATGTGGTTGTGAAGGGTTGAACATGACTGAGCACACACACACACATCACTTATATGTGGAATCAATATTGTAAAGTAATTAGCCTCCAATTAAAATAAATAAATTTATATTAAAAAAATAAAATATGACACAAATGAACTTATTTAAGAAACAGACTCACAGACAAATAAAGCAAATTATGATTACCAAAGGGGAGAGGGCATGGGTTAGGGATAAATTAGGAGTTTTGGATTAGCAGATTCAAACTACTTTATATAGAATGGAAAACAACTGTGACCTACTGTATAGCACAAGGAATTATATTCAATATCCTATAATACATCATAATGGAAAAGAATATGGAAATATATATATGTATATCCAAATCACTTTTCTGTACACCAACTAACACATCATTCATTATAAATTAGCCTTAATTAAATATAAATAAATAAATAAATACAATTCCTTAACATGGAAAAATTATCACAATAAATTAATTAAATACAAGTTAAAGCAATGCATACAACTTTAAATAATGAATTATTAAGTAATAGGAAAGTATGAATACTCAAGGATAGTAAGCAACAAGAAAATCAATCCTCTCATATAAAACTATTAAAGTCGGTAACACTGTTCTGCTGGCAATTTAGTAACATTTTGAAAAGCAATATAATTTCTTACTATTATTTAAAATCCCATTAGGAATTTATCCTGAGAAAGTAATCCTGAATCAGCATTAGCAGTTTTCCAACAAAATTTTATTTTTTTAAATTGTAAGATAATACAATATATTAATAGATAATTCAATTACTATGCATCATATATTTAAAATACTATGCAATCATTAAATGATCATGTTGAAATCTACTTAAGAACTTAGAACGATGTTTATAGCTTAGTAATTTCAAATAATGATTTTTAATAATTTATATATACATAAATGCATACATATATACACAGATAAATCTATAGTATATATATATATATACACACACACGTTTACAAATAAAATTGTATATCCTTAATAAAAACATTTCAGAGATATGTATCATATATTAGCAAAGATGTTTTCCCTAGTCTGATTGAGAACATTTTGTTTGCTTGTGTATATTCTACCTTTTCTTCATTGAACATGAATCTCCTATTATTAACAACCATAAAATTTATTTTAATTATTTTACTTATGTATAAATACAGTTTTTTTATTTATCATTTCATCTGAATGCTATGAAAAATTATGAGTTAATGACTGTAGAACATTTCTAAATACCTAGAACAGGAGTAAAAGTATTAACTGCAGTAAGTAGTATGATTTCTTTTACAGTTAAAACACTATAACGGATGACACAGAAATGAGATTATACTAAATTATGCCATTTTTCAGCTGTATTTTGTGTCCTGACTGTATTTTATAAGTTAAAGCAGAATAGTCTTTATAACCGTAATTCAGTGTCTTGCAGATACTTATTTTAAGGCTAAAATAAAGGAATATGATGAAGGTTATTAATATTATTTAAAAATCATGTAAAATATTTTATTCTAGAAATAATTTTGTTTTGTCAATATCTTTTATTTTCTTTAATTAAAGTAATGACTTCACTTTATAGTACTAAAGATGTTAGTCAATATTGGTAGTGTTGATTGTGTGTATGGCATGTGTGTGTACACACACTTGGACATGTGTGTTTTCCTGACCATAACTTCAGATAAGATCCTTTCATGTCAGCATTGCAAATTTGTTCAGACTCCAGTCCTTCCTTTTTCATTAAATTAACCAATCGATGTCTAAGGTAATCAATAAAATCTGCAGCAGCTCTCATACCTTCAGCAGCAGGACTTGCTCACTTCCATATTCCAGTTTAAATTGACTCAACTGTTTTTCTCAAAACAATATAATGGTCTCACTATCCGAAGATTTTTTAAAGTATCAGAGAAATAATATGTCATATAGGTAGATAGAATTATAAAAAGTATATACCTGAAGACATTTCTGCATCATTATCTTGGAATACAGAAATATGCCTTTGCCATGGCATTTTACAAATCACTCATAATATATTTTTTAATATCTTGAGATTAAGTGTATCATTCTTTTTTTTTATTCTTAATTTTATTTTTGGCTACACTCTATGTTCATTGCTGCACGTGGGCTTTCTCCAGTTGGGCAAGAGGGAGCTGCTCTCTAGATGCAGTGCAGAGGCTTCTCATTTTGGTGGCTTCTCTTGTTGCAGAGTACAGGCTCTAGAGCACTGGTTCAGTAATTGTGATGCACAGGCTTAGTTGTCCTGTGGCATGTGGAATCTTCCTGGAGCAGGGATCAGTCCTATGTCCTCTGCATAGGCAGGTGGATTCTTAACCACTGGACCACCAGAGGAGTCCAAGAGTGTCATTCTTAGGAGAAAAGAAAAAAATGAGGTTATCAAGGCAACCAATGTCAAGTAATACCATATGGTATATTTTCAAAACTATTTGACCATCTTTACTTCTTGAGTTCTGTCCCCTGAAAATAACTTCCAAATCTACTTTTTCTGTTGCCAATGGTTTCATTCTCAAGGAGGTCTTTCCTTTTTCCAAGATGTTCCTTAGCCACCTGAAAGCAGGTGTTTGAAAATATGCCTTCCTCAGGAGCTAAGCAGACCTCTTAGCCTGCTTCCTGTCTATGTAAATTTGGACTTAATGGCTCTTTTTAAGTTTTTGACTCTTCTATCCAAACTATTGGCTTTCATGGCAGTCCAGTGCACAACCTTCTGTCTTTTTTATTCCTTAACTCTAATGTGCTCCATGTGCTAACATATGTCTTGTTGAGATAATGCCCGTCTCTCAGTTTAATTACCAGTGCTTAGACCTTCCATGTGTGTATGCATGCTTAGTCACTTCAGTCTTTTCTGACTCTTTGTGACCCTTTGGATTGTAGCCTGCCAGGCTCCTCTGTCCATAGGGATCTCCAGGCAAGAATACTGGAGTGGGTTGCTGTGCCCTCCTCTAGGGAATCTTCCCAAACAGGAATTGCACCCACACCTCCTGCATGATAGGCAGATTCTTTACCATTGAGCCACCAAGGAAGCCCACGTAGACCTTATCAGGCATTTTTTTTTCCCCAAAATCATGGAGAACCATGCATTTTGTATATAAATCCCAACTAAAAAGATTTACTGGTTGCCAAATCAATCAGTTGACAAGTTTTAATAAAGTATATAGTAGCCTAGCTAGCCCTTTGCCCTCCAAACGTTTCTTCATGACTGGAAATGAGAAACAGTTGATTTTTTTAGTTCTATGAGACCTGAATCTTGAGGGTCTATGTATCCATTTTCATTTATCTTTGCAAAATAGCTATTTGTATATGTGTATGTGTATGTATGAGCTCATGTCTTCTTGTAACTTTGTCAAATATACCCAATAGCATTTAGACACAGTAATAACATTCAATTTCCCAATCTTTTTATCTAAAGCTACAAGCTAGTTGGGTATGTTATCAATTTACCCAATGTTTTACCACTGTATAGTATGGGTTGCCGTCTTTTCTAGATCAACAATTATTCTCTAGCCTGGCCTAGGAGATAACACTATATATTTTAGGTTTTGGTGTTGTTTTGTGGCAATGCTGTATTTTCATAGCCAATTTATGTAATACGTCTTCTAGCTTAACTAGGTTATATTGCGATAAGAAACAACCCACAATCTCAGCGGTAGCTTAAAACGGGAAAATTTTACCTCTTATATACATCATATGTTAGCTCTGAGACTTAGTCCTGTGTTTGTTCTTTATTCTACAAAACAGGTTGAAGGAACAGCCCTTTTCTAAGATTCGTTGTTGTGGAGCAGAGGGAAAAGATAAATGGTAGAATGAGGTGATGGCTCTTGAACTTTCTAGTTAGAAATTGTATATGTTTTCTGTCCCCATTATATTGGTAAGACACAGGGTCAAGACTAATGTATATATAAGATTGGAAGATGCAATCCTCTGATAATTAGTACAGCAAATGATTAGAAATAAACTATACAATTATCTACACTTTCCCCAGATAGCAAGAATTAGAATAAGAGAGAGATGCCATTTTGCACATATCTGATTTGCAGAAAATTCAGAGTGTTGATTACCCCAAGTATGTTTGAAGATGTGGCAAAATAAGAAATCTCATTCAATGCTGTTGCAACTATAAATCAAGCAGGTTCTAGGAAAATTAGGTCAGGTCAAGTGCTGTTCTCTAGAATAATAATATTTTACTTATGTAGGACAGGGCAGTAAGCAGTGAGATTAAAAACAATCCTACTATAGTTTTTAAAGTCATTTTCTCCAAATAAAATTATAATGCTTTTTAATGCTTTCAGCATTCCCATGTCATGATTTAGCCTGGAAATAGATAAAGATTTCCAGAAATGAGTAAATGAGTTAAAAAAAAAAAAAAAAAAGAAATGAGATACAATATAATTCTATCTTTAAAATGATGGATGTAGCCTCAGAAATATTTTGTGTTTCTCTCCCCCACTTTTCATCATAAGGTTCTTTAAGTTTAGTCTTTATATCCTCCCCTCTTTAGACACTGGAAGTTATTATAGTTTGAACCAAGAGATGTTCAGAACTATCATAGGTCCATTTTTCTCTAGTTCAAATTATAAGTCATTAACTTTAGCTTCTATCAAATCTTTAAAAAAAAATTTTTAGGCTGTCTTGTTTTTTTATTTTTTTTAATTGGAATATAATTATTTTACTGTGTTATGTTACTTTCTGCTTTCCACCTCCATCCCACCCCTCTAGATCATCATAAGATAGCTAGTGGGAAGCTGCTATATAGCACAGAGAGCTCAAATAAACCAATTTTACTTTCACAATACAAAAACTCTCCAATATCTTAAAGATGCTAGTGAATTTACTGAAAATTTCATGTGCTATTCTAAGATTCAGGGTTTCACAGTCTAGCAGAGCTTCCTTCACTGTTGGTGCCAGTATGTATGTAATAGATGAGGACCTGATTACACCTGAATGGAAGAGCCAGACTCCCTCATAGGTTGACCCAAGAGCTACCTATTGGTCAGTAGTTGAGAGAGGCAATGGGCATGGTTAACAGAAAATGCCTGTGAGAGTCTGAGTAATTTGAGTATCCCTAGATTCTAAGTGAGGACACAATACAATTCTGAAAAGAACAGTATACAACAGCCAAATCTATACTTGCAGTAGATGCTATCATGTTCCAACCTTTCTCTGTTATTACCACTTGGGAATCCACTGACCCCTTGAGGATGGAATTTACTTTGTGGAGAAGTAAGGCGCCCATAAGCAGTCTTCAGTGAATGACTAATGAGAATTAGTTTATACCCCAAACTATCCTGCTCTCCTTAGGTGGGGTAATTCTGAGGTGTGTGTGCTTTTCTTGCTTTCATGGTTTCCCCAGCTGGATTAAACTCCAGTCACCCATTTGGTATCTTGCTTAAAATATTTTTATGTGCTGCCTTCACCTCCTTATCTCATTTCCCCCACATTCCATCAGGCCCCCTTCACTTTCCAAATGAACAGTTTTTACTGAACTTCTGTTTCAGAGTCAATATCTCAAAGAACCCAAATTAAGATAACACTGTTTCCTTTGTTATTCTTACTCAGCTTTCTAAAACATTTTTTAAAGGATTTGATTGCAATGCAAAGGGAAGCAAGGGAACTCTTCAGCTAAAAGACACCTTTAAGGTATCCTCGTTTCTAAAAACATTGCTAAAGCTGTAGGGATTCATGCCAAAATAAAAATCTGTCTGTGACTGTTTAAATTCCACCGGTGCTGTCATTTATATCCGATCTACCTTTGATTCTGGATTCAGCTTAAATGCTAACTCTCATCTGCTTGCTTTCCCAACTTCCAGCTTCTGAATTCTACCCCATTAGCTATGAACTCCCTAGCCCTGGCTCCACTTTTGCCAAGTCTGCACAGGATGTGACATAAATAGCACTGTGGATTGCATTGTAAGAAGACCTAAGGGGATAAGGTGAAACTAGTGAACACTGCTTTGGCCCATTTAATTCTTAAGATACTCATTTGGCTGAAGGAACAAAAACCAAAGTTTACATAGGGATAAAAACCAAAGTTAATAGAATGGAGATTTTCTTACCATTATATATTTTCCCTTGCCCAGTGAAATTCTTGAAATAACAAAGCCACATTTGATGAAAAATCATTAAAGACTTAGCATTGAAAGTGCGAATATGTCAACATGTTTTATGAGTGAAATCAAAATCAAGGCAACTATTTTTCACGGGCTTGAAAGTTTATATATATATATATGTAATTTTATCACACTTGAATGGTGACTGTGATTCAGAAGGTGAGATATTTTTTATTTCAGTTTATTCAGTCTGCTCTCACTTCTGTTCTCTCCCCAGCTGGCCAGGCAAGTCTAGTGCTCTTGCTTCCTGAAGGAGCTCGCTTAATTACAATTGAGCAGTTCACTGGCCAAGCAGAACACCCACAGGCCTTGAGGTACCCAGGTTGTTGCTACAGGCGTATATGAGACAAGGAGAAAGAGAAGACAGTTCTCCCAGCTTCTTTCACCTTAGCTGGTGACAAGCGTCTTCTCCGAAAAGAATAATATAGTAATGAATTTGATTTTGATTATCGTTAAGTCCTTGATGAGCCCTGCCTGAAGGCTGTAGCTGTTTGTTATTTTTTGTTGTTTTTTTCCTAGAATGGGGCATGAGGGGAGGTGGTGAAATTAAGCAAGGCAGCTATCTAGATATTGTCTTCCTTAATTGCATTTGTATATGTAGAAATGAATTTATGGGAAACACACATGTCATGTCATGGCGCTTGTCAACCCTGTACCTTAGAACAACCTTGGGAATACACATCACCACTACTACCAGAATTCCGATTTAACTGGCCTGGGGTGTTTTCAAAGTTCTTTTGATTCTAGTCTGCCTCTACAGTTGTGAAGCAATTGTGTGAGGACTGGATTTAGAGCAAGACAACCTGAATTCTAATCCTGGCTTTGCCACCTTTGTCAAACTTAACCTCTGTGGCACTCATATTATTTTTCAAACAACTAATGTTTAATTTCAGATATTGGTTGTTGGTGGTGGTGGTGTTCAGTTGCCCAGTTGTGTGTGACTCTGTGACCCCAGGGACTGCAGCACTCCAGGCCTGCCTGTCCTTCACCATCTCCCTGAGTTTGCCCAAGTTCACTTTCATTGCATCAGTGATGCCATCCAGCCATCTCATCCTCTGATGCCCTCTTCTCCTTCTGCTGTCTGTCTTCCCCAATGTCAGGGATTTTTCCAATTAGTAGTCTGTTCATATCAGGTGACCAAAATACTGGAACTTCAGCATCAGTCCTTCCAGTGAATATTCAGGGTTGATCTCCCTTAAGATTTACTGGTTTGATCTCCTTGCTGCCCAAGAGACTCTTAGGAATCTTCTCCAGCACCACAGTTTGAAAGCATCAATTCTTTGGTATTCTGCCTTCTTTATGATCCAGTTCTCACAAACATTCGTGACCACTGGGAAGTCCATAGCCTTGACTATGTGGACCTTTTTCAGCAAAGTAATGTATCTGCTTTTCAACACACTGTGTAAGTTTGTCATCTCATCTTGTAACTCATCAAGCCCAGCATTTCTCATGATGTGCTCAGCGTATAGGTTAAGCAAACAGGGTGATAGCAGACAGCCCTGTTGTACTCCTTTCTCAATTTTGAGCCAATCAGTTTTTCCATACAGGGTTCTAACTGTTGCTTCTTAACCTGCATACAGGTTTCTCAGGAGACAGGTAAGATGATCTGGTATCACATATCTCTAAGAGCTTTCCACAGCTTGTCATGATCTGCACAAAGGCTTTAGCATAGTCGATGAAACAGAGATGATGTTTCTTCTGAAATTCTCTTGCTTTCTCTATAATCCAGCAAATGTTGGCAATTTGATCTCTAGTTCCTCTTCCTTTTCTAAACACAGCTTGAACATCTGGAAATTCTTAGTTCTCATAATGCTAAAGCCTAACATGCAAGATTTTAAGCATTACCTTACTAGCATGCGAGATGAGTGAAATTGTCTGATGCTTAGCACAGTCTTTGGTAATACCCTTCTTGGGAATTGGGGTGAGGATTGACCATTTCCAGTCCTGTGGCCACTGCTGGATCTTCCAGATTTGCTGACATAATGGATGCAAAACCTTGATGGCATCCTTCTTTAGGGATTTGAATAGTACTGCTGGAATTTCATTGCATCCACTAGTTTATGGCAGATCCATCCATTAGCAGTGCTTGTTAATGCCCACTTGACTTCTCAGTCCAGAATGTCTGGCTCTGGGTGACTAACCACACCATCATAGTAATCCAGTTAGTTAAGATCTCTTTTACGGTTCTTCCATGTATTCTTTCCATGTCTTCTTGATCTCTTCATTGTCTACTAAGTCTCTACCATTTTTATCCTTTATTATACCCATGTGTGGGCAGAATGCTCCCTTGATGTTTCCAATTTTCCCGAAGGGATCTCTAGTCTTTCCTTTTTCTTTTTTGTTCTTCTATTATTAAGCATTATTCACTGAAGAAGGCCTCTGGTCTCTTCTAGCTATTCTTTGGAACTCTACATTTAATTGGATGTACCTTTCCCTCTCTCCCTTGCTTTTTGTTTCTCTTCATTCTTCTGCTATTTGTAAAGCCTCCTCAGATAGCCACTTTGGTTTCTTGCTTTTCTTTTTCTTTGCAATCATTTTGTTCACTGCCTCCTCTACAGTATTTTGGACCTCTGTCCATAGTTCTTCAGTCACACTGTTAACTAGATCTAGCCCCTTGAATCTATCTGTTACCTCTACTGTGAATTCATACCAAATTTCATTTAAGTCATACCTGGTTGGCCTATCATTTTCCCCAGTTTTCTTTAGTTTAAGCCTGAATTTTGCTATGAGAAGCTGATGGTCTGAGCCACAGTCAGCTCCAGGTCTTGTTTTTGCTGACCATAAGCAGCTTCTCCACCTTTGGTTTCAAAGAATCTAATCAGTTTGATTTTGGTATTGACCATTTGGTGAGGTCCATGTATAAAGTCATCTCTTGTGTTGTTGAAAAAGGGTATTTGCCATGACTACTGCATTCTCCTGAAAGAATTCAATTAACCTTTGCCCCACTTCATTTTGTTCTCCAAGCCCAAACTTGCCTGTAACCCCAGGTATCTCTTGACTTCCTACTTTTCCATTCAAATCCCTGAGGATGAATAGAATGTCTTTTTTAGGTGTTAGTTCTAGGAGGTCTTCTAGGTCTTCATAAAACTGATCAACTTCAGCTTCTTTGGCATTGGTGGTAGGGGCATAGACTTGGAGTATGGTGATGTTGAATGGCTTTCCTTGGAAACAAACTGAGATCATTCTGTCATTTTTGAGGTTGCACCCATGTACTGTATTTCAGACTCTTTTGTTGATTATGAGGGCCACTCCATTTCTTCTAAGAGATTCTTGCCTACCGTAATAGATAAAATGGTCATCTGAATTAAATTCATCCATTCCCATCAATTTATGCTGATTCCTAGGATGTCAGTGTTTATTCTCACCATCTCCTGCTTGACCACATCCAATTTCCCCTGATTCATGGACCTAATATTCCAGGTTCCTATCTAATATTGTTCTTCACAGCATCAGATTTTACCTTCATCACCAGACACATCCACAACTGAGCATCATATCCACTTTGGCCCAGCTGCTTCATTCATTCTGGGGCTATTAATAGTTATTTTCTGCTCTTCTTCTGTAGCATATTGGACACCAGACCTGGGGTCTCATCTTTTGGTGTCATATCTTTTGACTTTTTATACAGTTCATGAGGTCCTCATGGCAAGTATACTGGAGTGGTTTGACATTCCCTCCTTCAGTAGATCACAGTTTGTCAGAACTGTCTGATAGGACCCATCCATTTTGGGTGGCCCTGCCTGGCTCATAGCTACATTGAGTTACACAAACCCCTTTGCCATGACAAGTCAGTGATCTATTAAGAGGTCAGATATTGATACATATTTTAAAATATAAATACGCATCTGATAATTGTCTCTGACTTCAATGAATTCATTAGCTAGTGCAAGGGGCTGGAAATGACCACAAGTTGACTTTAACATAGCTCTTTATTGATATAAATAAATCATGGAGCACAATGGCAGCAAGCATTTGCCTTTTAAATATAAAAATCTCAATTTCATGAAGAAACTATGATTTGAGTTCAACATCAAATAAAGATGCTCTAGGCTAATAAATCACTTTGCCAACAAATGTCCTTATACTCAAAGCTACAGTTTTTCCAGTAGTCTTACACAGACGTGAGAGTTAAGATGAGTGCCAAAAAATCGATGCTTTCTAATTGCGGTGTTGGAGGAAACTCTTGAGAGGCGCTTGGATACTCGAGGAGATCAAACCAGTCAATTTGAAAGGAAATCAACCCTGAATATTCATTGGAAGGACTGTTGATGAAGCTGAAGCTCCAATACTTTGGCTATTTGATGCTAAAAGCCATTTCTTTAGAAAAGACCCTAATGCTGTGAAAGATTGAAGGCAAAAGGAGAAGGGGACAACAAAGGATGAGATGTTTGAGTGGCATCAGCAACTCAATGAACGTGAGTTTGAGCAAACTCTTGGAAATAGTGTAGGACAGGGAAGCCTGGCATACTGGAATCCATGGGGTCACAAAGAGATGGACATGACTTAGTGACTGAAAAACAACAGCAACAAGGCACTTAAAGAGGCTCTGGAGAATGCACAATATGTTTGGGGGAAAAAATAGTGTAGGGTTGCTGTATGTTGATTGATAGTCGGCAAGAGGTCATGAAGGCTTCCCAGGACCCGATTGTGAAGTGTGTTAATCCAGGTGCTCACTCAAGTGTAAGAGGAATTCCTTAATAGGAATTTGATAGCAGAGTCAAAAATCTTCTGTTTTAAATTTTGAGAAATATTTCCCAGTTGCCCTCTATGTGCCTACCTGAGTCAGTGCTGCAGAGAGGTTTTAATTGGCAAAACTAGGAATTAAACTCCAGTCTGTAAGCAGAATCCATGAGGTCTTAACCATAGCACCATGGTGCTTCACACTTCTCATGTCTATCGTAATAAGATAAATCCTTTCTACCTTATAAATTATCTGTGATTTATTGACTGAGACAGTTCATGTTTCACCACATGCCTGGTATATATTGAATGTTCAGTACATTATAAATTTCTGTCGTATAGTGCTTTCAATCTGGCAGCCTCTGTGACTGTGTTCCCTCCAGCAAAGCAAGCATGCACGCTCAGCATTTTTACCTGTACTGCTTAATTACACACTGACTGACAGTCTCTATTACCCAGATTCTTATTCATTCCTCTCATCCAATTTAATTCAATAGATATTAACTGAAAGTTTACTCCTGTTCAGCAGACCATGTCAGAGGCCCTATGTTAGGTGTAAGAGGATACAAAGATGAGTATGGCATACACTTTGCACTCTGCTGCTGCTAAGTCGCTTCAGTCATGTCCGACTCTGTACGACCCCATAGACGGCAGCCCACAAGGCTCCCCCATCCCTGGGATTCTCCAGTCAAGAATACTGGAGTGGGTTGCCATTTCCTTCTCCAATACATGAAAGTGAAAAGTGAAAGTGAAGTCGACTCTTAGCGACCTCATGGACTGTAGCCTACCAGGCTCCTCCATCCATGGGATTTTCCAGGCAAGAGTACTGGAGTGGGGTGCCATTGCCTTCTCCACTTTGCACTCTAGGAGCCTGCAATCCAGTGGTTGAAATATAAAGTAATTAGCCTCCAATTAAAATGAATAAATTTTTAAAAAATAAACATATACATATATGTATCTTGAACACGAGGCTAGTGTGGACATAATTTTAATTGCCTGTTGAAGGCAGATGTGAAAATTTGATAGTTCTGTGCAGTTTATTTTTAATTAGGCCAAAGTATAATGGCTGGTTTAAGTAGTAAAAATTTGGCATAAGGCCTAAGGTACTTTGGTTCAGAAATTATGAATTATAATCAAATTGCATCTTTTTTTTTTCTGTGTATTTTATTTTAATTTTATTTTATTTTTAAACTTTACATAATTGTATTAGTTTTGCCAAATATCAAAATGAAATTACATCTTAAGAAGTAGAGAAAACATGTCTAATTTCTAATTGCTCAATTTGTGGATTTTATCTATTTTTCAATAACCAAGCAAACAAAAGCTAATTTATCAGTTGGATAATTGTATTGCATTTCAACATGAGTGTATCTAGTATATCCAGATGTATTTTATGGAATCTGGTAAATGAAAATTTCATTCCTCCAATGAGTTATCAAGCAGTAACCCTTGTCAGTTTTCCTAAAGTCTCTTAAATCACTTAAGTAGTCTACTCATTAAGCACGTCTATAAATCTGACAACAGTGAACAATTGTCTCAGGGTATCTTTTTATTAGCATTGGTCTTGTTTATTTCTTCAGTCTTAAATATTTTATTAAATATTTAGGCTCTTTTTCATAGCTACAATCAATATAGGAACATTGAAAGTTACCTGAAGCCTAAAATCTTTTAATACTTTTTACAAAAGTTGAATCCTTAACTGGAATACCCTTATCCTCTCTAAAATTTATGCAAGTCACCTGCTTCACATTAGCTTATCTTCTAGAGAAAATAAAACATTAAATCAGTGGAGCATTATTTATTATTAAAGAAAAGTAAATATATCTAAAAATATTGTTATTTATCTAGGAAATATACTTGAAAGGAAAATCCCCAGAAAACAAATATTAAATTCTCTTTAGTAAATTAATAACCATTTTTTTCTAAAGGAACAGAATTATCTTTTCCGTGTAACACTAAGATATTATAATTAAACTGCTTGCGTCTTTCATCACACTGCTCCGCCTCAGTGTTCTCATCTGTAAGGCAATAATACGTATTGAGAAGAGCTAAATCTGGCTTCCAATCTTAATTAAGAAAGTGCTGTTATAAGCAGCAACACACAACCCTTACTTTTCCCAATACCCAGTCCCCAGTGCAGACATAAATTCCTCACTGCCTGAATTAATGCTGGCACATAGGCACATAAGGACCAGAATCTTCATCACCAGCTCATAATTTTTGATTGCTCATCGTTGGCAAGGTATTCTAACTAGGCGCTCTAATGCATACTCACATAACCAAACATGCTGACGATGTTGCTTTCACATCTGAGGGTTCCACACAAGCAAAAGATAAAGCCTCAAGGAGATGACAGAGTAATAGAGAAAATTGCATTTTATAAACTAAGGAAAGTTACTGAAAGGTTAGAGACATAAATGAATATTTCCCCTCAGATAGAACTCTTACATACTCTTTATACTAGAAACGCCTTTATGATATTAAAAAAAAAAAAAAAAAAACAGGCTCTCTTTCTGTGAACAAAGACCATGTTTATTACAGAAATAAGAGAGAACTGTTGAAATTGATTGAGAAGACACTGAAGAAGTCTGAGGTCCAAGCTCTAGTAGGGGTATCTTGAGGGTTTGTTGGAGAACAGATATTAAAGGACATATCTTCTGTAGTGAATAGTGGTAGTGATTTACTGATAATTGAGCTGGAAGATAGTGCAACATATATTGAACATAAGAGTCACATCCTCTTATTCAACAAATACTTCAGATTCCTATTGCTGAGTTCTGTCCTAGGTGTGAAGAACAGGTTGTAAATAAGAATGATGTTTCTTACTCTTAATGATGGCAATAAAATTAAACTAAAAAATAAGCAAAATAAATTCAAGTTGTAGTAATAATTATGAATAAAATTAGAACGTGTGATAAGATAAGAGAGAGACTGACTAGAGGATTAGGCCCTAAGCACAAATATGTTTGGTGCATTCCAGAAGGAGCAAGAAGGCCAGTATTGCTGAGAAAAAGATAAGGTGGAAAAAAGGGATTGAAGAGAGTAGGAGGGCCCAGATCTTATAGAACTACCCTTTCAGCTGTGTAAAGAATTTGATTCTTATTAAAAATATAAGTCTAGCAGTTAGGTTAAGCAGTAAAGATACTTTAGAGTGTATGCTCTCAAATACTGACGTAAGTTTTTTAAAAGATCACTCTGATCAAAATTATGGTGTAAGATGCTGTGTGTAAAAGTGGAAGGAGTCACTGGAATCAATCAGGCCAAAGATCATAGGGATGTGGACTTGGGTACTAGCAGTGAAGAGGAACATATTTAGCACATATTTTAGAGTTGGAAACATAGGAATGGATAAGGTAATTTGCTTGCTGGAGGCAAAGTTAGGAGACATTTATACAGATTGTAAGAGTGGAAAAGTTGCCACAAAGCAAAGTATGGAACCAAATGATAGTGTCCCTGCTCCAGTACACTAAAGATGGCTCTGATCAAGATACTTCAAGGAGAAGGAAAGAGATTAAATTCCAGAAAAAGCTAGTGAAATGTTTAAGGGGTAGAGATTTGAGGAATGATTGTGTTGAGGAGGAAAAATGCCAAACTTGAAAAGTTTAAGTCCAGCTCTGTTACTATTCTAACATGTAATTCTGAGGAATAAGCTTTATCTTCTAAAGTTATGTCCCCTCTTTTGTAAAAGAGGAATGCTGTTCAAAAATGTATTATTTTGTACCAAGACACCCTGGTGAACAAAGGGAGCTGAAGATTTTTCCACCTCGCATGTCACTGTGTGAGTAGGTCTTACTTCTGCGAAGTACAACTGCGTATCTCAAGCTCCTCCTGCTTGGGCTCCATGGCTTCCTGCATACTGGACAGGGTGACTGTATGTCATAGATTACACTCCACACATTTTCTTTTTTTCTGTGCAATTTTTTTTTTTTAAAAACAAAGTAATGCACTGAATTACCAAAAAAAAAAAAAAGATCATCTTTAATTACTAATGTCTTAATCATTTCATAATCCCTCTTAGTCTTTTGCTTTGGAAAAATAATGGATGAGAAAGAAATGATAAAATGTGTGTACAATTATCTTTTTCACTAAATGACAGAATATTTTAAACCTTGAAGACTCTGGAATGTCAAAAAGAGTAAGTGTTATCCATATGAAAAGCAATACTGTTTTATTTAAGAAATAGTGAAATTATGAAGTATTTGCTTATGCATTAAATAGCTACCACTTTCCAAATAGTATGATTTCTTAGGCTTTAGACTTCAAAAATAAAAATATCCATCACATAGTTAAATAATATTATGCTTAAGAGAATCATTATATAGCACCATGGGCCAGATACCAGGTGTATAAAAGTGGTATCTTAGTTAATTCTCAAGATGCCTGTACAAGCTAAGTGCTGTTTTTACAACTATTTCATAGATGAGAAAATGAGATACAGAGAAATTAATTAACTAACTTTTCTAAGGTCACAAAGTTAGTAAGTGGATGGATCAAGATTTGAATCCAGGATATCTGGCACTAGGGTATCTGTCAGGACGATAAAGGAAGTGATTTATTCTTCCTGTGAGAATTTAACATGGAGAAAAATTCCTGGACTCCTGTGATAAAGTGTTCTCCATCATCTTGAGGAAAAAAACAAAGACTTAAATCCCATGGAAAGGAACTGTGAAGAAATAAAAAGAATTTATAAACCAAAGACTTTATGTACTCAGCAGAGTTGATTGAATAAACAGAGTAAACTATCTATGTTTGGTTGAGGGAATCCATTCTGGAATAGGCTTCAAATGGATTCACTTGTAATAGGCAGGTTTTCCCTACTGATCTTTAAGATGACTTGATTGGAAGATGTGATCTTCATATAGGATAAGAGAAGGGGAGAAATGTTTGGTGGTGTGTTATAGATCTATCTAACAGCCTTAAATTTTTCTTAAAAGTTCACATAAAAAATTGGGTATAAAAAATTGGCTAATATTAGGTAATGTAATTCTGATCTGAATCTTGGACTTACTTCAACCAATAAATTATGTTACAACAAAATTAAATTCACTTGTCTCAGGCAACAACTTTTATTCCACTGAAATGTGTATGTGTAAAGACTTCTTTCTCCTAGGTTACCTTTCTGCCAGAAAGCAAAACTAATCCACTGTTAGTTTGTTTTTTTTAACTTTGTCTCATTTGTTTTTCTTTATTATAAGAGGATATGAAAGTTAAAGAACATTGAGTGTAAATAGCTGAATACAATCAGACGTTGCAAAACTTAAACATGTTTGTTAAATTTTCAAGTGCATTTGATATGTAAGAATATATTTTATTAAGAGTCATTATAGTATCATGAACAATATGAACAGTATGGCCAGCAGCGGCTGTGTGGCACTGGAGAGGCTAGCAGCTGGGAAAATATCCCCCACATACAAGGACAGAGGTGGCACCTACACTTTCCTGGAGCAGCCGTGAAGAGATACCCCATGTCCAAGGTCAGGAACAGTGGCTTCACTTCGCTGGATGGGCCATGAGGAGATACCCCATGTCCAAGGGCAAAGGAGAGCACAGGCAAGATGGTAGGAGGGAAGAATTTGCATTTAGAATCAAACCCTATTCCCACCAGAGACTCTCAGGGTCTTGTTCTGAGACGGGGCAGGGTCATGCTCAGTAAATCTTTAATTCAATTTTATGTTGATAGGTGAAGCTGTGTTCCCTCCCTGCTGTTTACCTGGGGCCAAACTATGGTGGAGGTAATGCAGATAATGGTGACCTCCTTCAAACACTATGAACAGTATGAAAAGGCAAAAGATAAGACACTGAAAGATGAACTCCCCAGGTCGGTAGGTGCCCAATATGCTACTGGAGATTAGTGGAGAAATAATTCCAGAAAGAATGAAGAGACAGAGCCAAAGCAAAACCAACACCCAGTTTTGCATGAGACTGGTGATGGAAACTAGGTCCATCACCTATATGGCTATAAAGAGCAATATTGCATAGGAACCTGGAATGTTAGGTCCCTGAATCAAGGCAAATTGGAAGTGGTCAAACAGGAGATGGCAAGAGTGAACGTTGACATTTTAGGAATCAGCAAACTAAAATGAATGGAATGGTGAATTTAACTCAGATGAACATTATATATACTACTGTGGGCAAGAATCCCTTAGAAGAAATGGAGTAGCCATCATAGTCAATGAAAGAGTTCGAAATGCAGAACTTGGATGTAATTCTCAAAAATGACAGGATAATCTCTGTTCATTAGCAAGGCAAACCATTCAATATCACAGTAATCCAAGTCTATGTCCCTACCAGTAATGCTGAAGAAGCTGAAGTTGAATGGTTCTATGAAGACCTACAAGCTCTTCTAGAACTAACACTCAAAAAAGATGTCCTTTTCATTACAGGGGACTGGAATGCAAAAGTAGGAAGTCGAGGAACACCTTGAGTAACAGGCAGATTTGGGATAACAGAATGAAGCAGGGCAAAGGCTAATAGAGTTTTGCCAAGAGAACGCACTAGTCATAGCAAACACCCTCTTCCAACAATACAAGAGAAGACTCTACATATGGACATCACCAGATGCCCAATACCAAAATCAGATTGATTATATTCTTTGCAGCCAAATATGAAGAAGCTCTATAAGGTCAGCAAAAACAAGACTGGGAGCTAACTGTGGCTCAGATCATGAACTCCTTATTGCCAGATTCAGACTTAAATTAAAAAAGTAGACTTAAATTAAATTAAAACCACTAGACCATTCAGGTATGACCTAAATCAAATCCCTTAGTATTATACAGTGGAGGTGAGAAATAGATTTAAGGGACTAGATCTGATAGAGTGCCTGATGAACTATGGACTGAGGTTCATGACATTGTACAGGAGACAGGGATCAAGATCATCCCCCAAAAAAAGAAATGTAAAAAAGCAAATGACTGCCTGAGGATGCCTTACAAATAGTCATGAAAGAAGAGAAGCAAAAAGCAAAGGATAAAAGGAAAGATATACCCATGCAGAGTTCCAAAGAATAACAAGGAAAAATAAGACAGCCTTCCTCAGTGAGCAGTGCAAATAATAGAGGAAAACAATAGCATGGGAAACACCAGAGATCTCTTCAAGAAAATCAGAGATACCAAGGAAACATTTCATGTAAAGATGGGCTCAATAAAGGACAGAAATGGTATGGACCTAACAGAAGCATAAGATATTAAGAAGGGATGGCAGGTATACACAGAAGAACTTTACAAAAAAGATCTTCAGACCCAGATAATCACTATGGTTTGTTCACTCACCTAAAGCCAGACATCCTGGAATGTGAAGTCAAGTGTGCCTTAGGAAGTATCACTCCAAACAAAGCTAGTGGAGATGATGGGATTCCAATTGAGCTATTTCAAATCCTAAAAGATGATGCTGTGAAAGTGCTGCACTCAATATGCCAGGAAATTTGGAAAACTCAACAGTGGCCACAGGACTGGAAAAGGTCAGTTTTCATTCCAATCCATAAGAAGTCAATCCCAAAGAATGCTCAAACTACCACACAATTGCACTCATCTCACACGCTAGCAAAGTAATGCTCAAAATTCCCGAGCCAGGCTTCAGCAACACGTGAACCGTGAACTTCCAGATGTTCAAGTTGGTTTTAGAAAAGGCAGAGGAACCAGAAATCAAATTGCCAACATCTGCTGGATCATCAAAAAAGCAAGACAGTTCCAGAAAAACATCTATTTCTGTTTTATTGACTATGCCAAAGCCTTTGACTGTGTCAATCACAATAACATGTGGAAAATTCTTAAAGAGATGAGGAGTATCAGACCCCTGACCTGCCTCTTCAGAAATCTGTATGCAGGTCAGGAAGCAACAGTTAGAACTGGACATGGAACAACAGCTCAGTTCCAAATAGGAAAAGGAGTATGTCAAGGCTGTATACTGTCACCCTGCCTATTTAACTTATATGCAGAGTACATCATGATAATCACTGTGCATGATCAAGCACAAGCTGGAATCACAATTGCCAGGAGACATATCAATAACCACAGCTATGCAGATGTCACCACCCTTATGGCAGAAAGTGAAGAACTGAAGAGCCTCTTGATGAAAGTGAAAGAGGAAAGTGAAAAGTTGGCATAAAGCTCAACATTCAGAAAACTAAGATCATGACATCCAGTCCCATCACTTCATGGCAAATAGATGGGGAAACAGTGGAAACCATGGCAGACTATTTTGGGGGGCTCCAAAATCACTGCAGATGGTGACTGTAGCCATGAAATTAAAAGATGCTTACTCCTTGAAAGTTATGACCAACCCAGACAACCCAGATATTAAAAAGCAGAGACATTACTTTGCCAACAAAAGTCCATCTAGTCAAAACTATGGTTTTTCCAGTAGTCATATATGGATGTGAGATTTGGACCATAAAGAAAGGTGAGTGCTGAAGAACTGATGCTTTTGAACTGTGGTGTTGGAGAAGACTCCTGAGAGTCCTTTCCATCCTAAATGATATCAGTCTGAATATTCATTGGAAGGACAGATGTTGAAGATGAAACTCCAATACTCTGTCCACCTGTTATGAAAAGCTGACTCATTTGAAAAGACCCTGATGCTGGGAAAGACTGGAGGCAGCAGGAGAAGGGGACGACAGAGGATGAGATAGTTGGATGGCATCACTGACTCAATGGACATAAGTTTGAGTAAACTCTAAGAGTTGGTGATGAACAGGGAGGCCTGGCCTGCTGCAGTCATGGGGTGACAAAGTGTCGGACATGATTGAGCAACTGAACTGAACTGATAGTATTATGCTATACATTTTTAATTCTTTTGTTGGAAATGGCTATTCATTTATGATATACATGACTGGGGATATTTGGTTTAACCATTACAGCTGATTTCCTGACTATTTGAGTATGAGAGTTTCTTTCTTGGACATGGTAAATTTCTGTAGAATGCTTGACCTTAAAACTTATGGGTATAATATTTATCTATTGCTTATAATGAGCTAGGAAACAACTGATACATTATATAAATTATTTTTCACATCCCAACAGTTAGGCCTATTATCATCTCCATTTTACAGATGAGTAAATTCAACTTACAGTTGTTAAATAAGGCAATATATTTCAACCAGTGAAAGTGAAAGTCTAAGTCATGTCTGACTCTTTGCTACCCGATGGACTGTATAGTCCATGGAATTCTACAGGTCAGAATACTGGAGTGGGTAACCTTTCCCTTCTCCAGGGGATTTTAATATACTTAAAAGAAAAAATCTTATATTCAGATAATATTGGTTGAAATAGGATCTAAATTATAATGGCAAAAGCCCCCAGTTTTATCCTCAGTGATACACTCAACATCATTATGTATATTAAAAATAGTTAACAAATATGTTTAAACTGTACTTAATCTCAACCTTATTCTTTGTCCAGACTATTTCTTAAAATCATATGTCTTCGCAATGTAGTGTTTCCTCCTTTTACCACTACCACTCTTCTTTAGTTGTTAAATATTCTCCAGATCGAGGCCTTAGTCTCCCAACTGGTCCTAACACTTCACATCTCACATCTCTTTAATACATTTGGTGCACTGTTAGAAGACTCCAGTTTAAATAAACTTGCATCCTTTTTTTCAAATGTTTCTGTATCCATTAATTAATATAAACTTCTTTAAGTTGTCATAACTTTTAATAACCATCCCCCTTTACTTTTTTTTAATTTAATTTTATTTTTTAACTTTACAATATTGTATTGGTTTCACCATATATCAAAATGAATCCGCCACAGGTATACATGTGTTCCTCATCCTGAACCTTCCTCCCTCCTCCCTCCCCATACCATCCCTCTGGGTCATCTCAGTGCACCAGCCCCAAGCATCCAGTATCCTGCATTGAACCTGGACTGGCGACTCGTTTCATATATGATATTATACATGTTTCAATGCCATTCTCCCAAATCATCCCACCCTCTCCCTCTCCCACAGAGTCCAAAAGACTATTCTATACATCAGTGTCTCTTTTGCTGTCTCTTATACAGGGTTATTGTTACCCCCTTTACTTTCTATCTCTCTTCTTTCCACTGTTAGTTCTTCATTTTATCAAACTTGGCATCCTCTCCATACTTGGGAACTTGTGATACTCAGTTTCATTTCCAGATAATTTTTCTTTCATTCTTAATCTTATTCTACCTTTCTATAGGAAAAAGTGCAGTTAAAATGCCACATCTCTAGGACAATTTAATCTACTCCACCTGACATTAATGTGTTTCTTCTTGAAACACCAGGCATTTATCATCTGTCCCATTTGTGATGTAATCACATAGTGACTAATATCATCATATAACTTGAAGTGCATAGTCATTACCTCTTCAGGGACTCGGTCTTATACTACCTGTACCACTGACTTCTCTATTATATGTTGAATGAATAATAACTGCAGACATTTATACATTTACCAAACTTGCTCCACTTGAGTATAATCAAAGGTGATTGTACTTGAAAATCCACAGCAGGATCCTCTATGACCCACCTCCCAGAATATTGGAAAAGAAGCAAAAATAAACAAATGGGACCTAATTAAAATTAAAAGCTTCTGCACCACAAAGGAAACTATAAGCAAGGTGAAAAGACAGCCTTCAGAATGGGAGAAAATAATAGCAAATGAAGCAACTGACAAACAACTAATCTCAAAAATATACAAGCAACTCCTACAGCTCAATTACAGAAAAATAAATGACCCAATCAAAAAATGAGCCAAAGAACTAAACAGACATTTCTCCACAGAAGACATACGGATGGCTAACAAACACATGAAAAGATGCTCAACATCACTCATTATCAGAGAAATGCAAATCAAAACCACAGTGAGGGACCATTTCAGGCCAGTCAAAATAGCTGCTATCAAAATGTCTACAAGCAATAAATGCTGGAGAGGGTGTTGAGAAAAGGGAACCCTCTTACACTGTTTGTGGGAATGCAAACTAGTACAGCCACTATGGAGAACAGTGTGGAGATTCCTTAAAAAACTGGGAATAGAACTGCCATATGACCTAGCAATCCCACTGCTGGGCATACACACTGAGGGAACCAGAAGGGAAAGAGACACATGTACCCCAGTGTTCATTGCAGCAGTGTTAATAATAGCCAGGACTTGGAAGTAACCTAGATGTCCATCAGCAGACAAATGGATAAGAAAGCAGTGGTACATATACACAATGGAATATTACTCAGCCATTAAAAAGAATACATTTGAATCAGTTCTAATGAGGTGGATGAAACTGGAGCCTATTATACAGAGTGAAGTAAGCCAGAAAGAAAAACACCAATACAGTATAATTAACACATATATATGGAATTTAGAAAGATGGTAACGATAACCCTGTATGCGAGATAGCAAAAGAGACACAGATGTATAGAACAGTTTTTTGGACTCTGTGGGAGAGGGTGAGGGTGGGATGATTTGGGAGAATGGCATTGAAACATGTATATTATCATATGTGAAATGAATTGCCAGTCCAGGTTCGATGCATGATACAGGATGCTTGGGACTGGTGCACCGGGATGACCCAGAGGGATGGGATAGGGAGGCCGGTTCAGGATGGGGAACACATGTACACCACATGTGGCAGATTCATGTTGATGTATGGCAAACCAATACAATATTGTAAAGTAATTAGCCTCCAATTAAAATAAATAAAGTTATATTAAAAAAATAAAATGCTGCTGCTGCTAAGTCGCTTCAGTCTTGTCCGACTCTGTGCAACCCCATAGACAGCAGCCCACCAGGCTCCCCCATCTCTGGGATTCTCCAGGCAAGAACACTGGAGTGGGTTGCCACTTCCTTCTCCAATGCATGAAAGTGAAAAGCAAAAGTGAAGTCTCTCAGTCATGTCCGACTCTTCAGGACCCCATGGACCTGCCTACCAGGCTCCTCCATCCATGGGATTTTCCAGGCAAGAGTACTGGAGTGGGGTGCCATAACCTTCTCTGAAGTGGTTTTTGCAACAGCACTGTTATTTTTATATTAATTCTACAGTTTGTAAAGGTGCAAAAAATGAAAATTACATATGCATTTAAATTAAAACATTCAATCAAACGAGAGCTGAATATGTTCATCAACATGACAATTTGAGGCAAGAGTTCTAAAATTGCAGGTTTCAAAATAAAAGCGCATAGTAAATTTAGGATAAATTTTCTAAGTAGTGCTTGATGAGGTATTTCTTTAATAAGGGATGCAATAAAGTATTATGTTAATTCCAGGTGCTTTGCAAGTGTTCCTGCCCTGTTAAAAAAAGCTGTATCAGATTACTAATAATTTTGTAATATTAACTATTAAATTACAAACTAATAAATTTGTAATATTAAAATTTTGGTTTTATAAGTCAAAGAATATCAAAGACCACTAATTTAATCAATTATTTAACAAATACTTATTGAGCACCCAATATGTACTAAGCACTGTGTTAGAGGATGAGAATTTTAACACATATATATAATTTTATTCTTGCAAGTGTTCACACACTATTGACTAGGTCATGGAATCAAACCACTGCAAAGAAAAAAACCTGCTATAATGTAGGCATGTGTAATATTGTAATATGCACTTGCAACAGAGAGCAAAGACAGACCAATTTGTGTATGTTCATAGAGCAGTCACTTGGTCCAATAGCTTCTTTGATCTTAGTGTCTAGAATGTCCCAATTTAAGGAAATCTGACCATCTGAACCACCAGAGAAGCCCATGTAAGTGTATAAAGTAGATTAATTAGAGTTTGGAATTGCATAAATGAAGGTCTGCTAAGAATTGCTTTACTGTGTTTAAAATACTTATAAATATGTATACAGAGGATTTACACAAAATGATATATACAAAAGAACTACACAAAAATTTTGCATGTACACAGCTTCTGATTAATGGAATTTATAGCTCTGTAATAGCAAAGTTCTTCTGTGGTTCCTAGTTTTCAAATAAAAACACTTATTACAAGTTCATGAAATGTTGTAACTGGTTTTATAGTCCACTCCTGTTTGTCATGAAAATTGGATTATCCAAACACCAGCTTATATATGATCTGCCTGGGTGTAAATACATACTGGGAAATTCAGGCTCTGGCCAAGAGCATTAATATATGGAATGGTTCTACTTGTGTAGAACTAGATATAAGCCAAATAAAGAGGCCATATTCTGATCAGACACATGACATCTGTGCATCTGTAAAACCTGCACATCTTAGTTTCTGCTGATCAAACAGCCATATAGAGCTGGTGAAAGCAGTGAATCACAAGTTATGAATCTTGAGTGTCTGCTGTTGCTGCATACAACATTTCACCCTTGACTGCATCCTTGTGATCCATAAGAATCTGTCATATCCAAACCATACTGGATCAATATTGGTACTCTACTCGTACTAGATAGGAGATGCTGTTCCAGTCTGCTTCAATTCAGTATTTACAGAACATTTCAGTGAAATGTAAACCAAGATTTTGTAAGTTATTTTAAAATATTAATAGAAAGGAAGTAAATAAAGTACTATTTAGTATACCATCAGTTGTTATTCAACATACAAACATGGGAATAGAACCAGGGATCAAGATCGAAGAGTAGGAAGAACCTGAGCTCACCTCCCCCAGCAAACATCAAAATTAGAACTATATATAGAGCAAATATTACCAAACAGGGGTCATTTTGTCTGGTGCACACCAAGCCAAAACACTGGGACAGCAGAGTTTACCCCAAAGAGAGAGTTTATTCACAAGGCAGCCAAGTGAGGAAATATAAGAACTGGTCTCAAATCCACCTCCTGAAAGCCAGAGGCTCGGGGTTCTTATGGGATAAAGAAAAAAGAAGCTAGGAGGTCTGAGGCATGAGGCGTGTGGGGAAAGGTGATTGAAAAAAAGTGTGATAATTGCTGTTCTGTGCAGCCATAAGGAATCCACAGGCCTCTACATATTCAAAAGAATACTCGTGCATGCCCAGTTGAAAAGTTAGTGATCTTAACTAGCTCAGCCAAACTAGACACTGGTGCTGCTGCTGCTAAGTTCCTTCAGTCGTTTCTGACTCTATGCGACCCCAGAGACAGCAGCCCATCAGGCTCTCCCATCCCTGGGATTCTCCAGGCAAGAACACTGGGGTGGGTTGCCATTTCCTTCTCCAATGCATGAAAGTGAAAAGTGAAAGTGAAGTCGCTCAGTCCTGTCCGACTCTTAGTGACCTCATGGACTGAAGCCCACTAGGCTCCTCCATCCAGGGGATTTTCCAGGCAAGAGTACTGGAGTTGGGTGCCATTGCCTTCTCCAAAACTAGACACAGAGGACTCCAAGTTCAGGAAAACAGCTTAGGCAAACATCTTATCATTTATGCTCCATGTCACGTGGAGGATTTGCATGTCTTTTGTAGCAGGAATTACAACGACCTTGATTACTAAAGGTGGGTTACAGGTGAAATGAGTGTAACTAACGATTACCGATGGTTTTATTCACTGAGAATAACCTGAAGATTATCAACAGCTTTACAACCAAGGCTGTACAGGGGGAAAAAAAAAAAAAACATGGAGTCTAGTAGAAGGGATAGAAGTCATCTAGTGGAGGCCTGCACCCTGCATGAATGACTCAGAAGAGGAAGGGACATCACAGGGCCATGGATTCATGCTTCCTAGGGGACAAGGGTTTTGAGCCACATATGAGGAGCCCTAGCAACAGGTGAATGGATAAAGAAGATGTGGTATAATACAAATATATATAATATATATATATATATATATATATATGCATATATGGGAGTATTACTCAGCCATTAAGAAGAATGAAATTTAGCTGTTTGTAAAAACATGGATGAACACTGAAAGTATTAAGTTAGTGAAAGAAGCCTGAGATTGAAAGATAAATATTGAATGGTTTCACTTATAGGTACAATCTAATAAAATAAATGAAAGAATATAACAAAACAGAAACAGACTTATAGAGAACAAGTGGTTACTAGTTGAGGGAGGAAAGGGAAGACAGGAAGAGTAAGGGAAGAAAATTAAGAAGTACTAAGTACTGGTATAAAATTAAATCCAATGATGTAATACAGTCAGTACAGTGAACATGGCCAATACTTAACTTTATATGAATTATAAAAATATTAAATAACCATTGTACACCTGAAACTAATATAAGTGAACTATACTTAAATAAAACAATTTACAAACATCATTACAATATTAAATATGAAGTAAAATTCAAAATATCATTATGAATTTCAGGTACTACAGTTTAACTATAAAAAGGAGGGCTACATATGGTGAAAATACATTGGAAATTTCCATTCACAATTCAGCCAATGATGTAATGTAATCATCTCAAGTTTGTATGGAAAATAGGAAGTGATATTGTCTGAATTCTGACTTAAGGTGTTATAGATTCAACAAAAAAGTTTAGAAATTTTAAGTCATATTATAGTATTTTATCTTTATAATTTTTAAGAAAAGCAGATAAACCTTTTTGAAGATCTGCTCTGCTAAGTTTTATATTCTCACGTAATTTCAACTAATAAGTGTATTAATTATATATATATAATCCATACAACTTATGTTTGATCCTCTGCTCTGTGTATAGTACTGTCTCAGTGCAATGCCATACATAGAAACCTTGTTTTTAAGTAATTTGCAGTATACTGGAAAAGACATGCCTTTTTATACCAAACTAGAAATAGAAAATATCAAAATGTAGAATTCAGGTGATAATTTTACTGGTAGGTTACAGAGGAAGAGAAAAAACATAAATATTGCTAGGAGTAAAAGTATGTATATATAGTATATATTTGTATGTGCATGTTTTTGTATACACATTTATTTTTATATAGCTATGAGCATTGTTCCAAAGTTTAGACTTAAGAATCAAAACCCTGTCTTCAAATCCTGACTTGTTCATCTATCATCTCTGTGACATGGAACAACTATTAAAGACTTTGTTTCTTCATTTGTACAATGAAAATATTAATATTTACATCACGGAATATTTTGTAAGAGTTAAATATAGTAATGTTTATAAAATACCAATTTGTCGTGGACAATAAATTGTGATTATTATATCAATATGCTTAGTAATTCTTTAAAAAGAAATTATCTTCTTGTTAGTAAAAAATTTATAGCATATTGTTTAATAATTTTTATATTAGTTTTTTACACTATTCAACTATAAAAATACCAAAAATACATGACAGCAGGACATTCACAATTGTCAGATTGAAGAATGGATTGTAAGTTTGTTGCTAAGCCAGCAGAAAATATGGTTGTCAAACTTTACCGATGTGTCAGAGTACATGAGACTTAGAGCAGTGATGAGTGAGTTTGATCAAAATGTTGAAATCACACATACAGGCCATTTTATGATGAGTCTATTCTTCAATTCTATGTTGAAAGATAAAATGTCTTGCTTACTTTTTTCATAAAATGAAGGGTTATGTGTACATAAAGCATTTTTTATGAAAAAAAAAAACATTGTGGAATACATTTTTATTTCTAGTGGTCTGAATAAAGCTATATTTATTTTGCTTCTTACCAAAAAGGAAAGTTCCCAAGAGAACATAAAGCCATCAATTAAAACTATCTCTGTCAATTAAACCCCACAAAAGTGTATTTTTAGGTACAGCTGTTATTTATAACCCAAAGACCATCACTGATTGGCCTTTAAAAGTTATGGTTCATGGTTCAATCTTTCACTGCCCTAGATAACAAAGCAGGCATGCTGTTCCAAATACAACAGGTACATAATGAGAACTAACTATGATGAGAACTAAAGAGATAGGAATGGAGCTAGGCTTTAATTTTTGGTTCTTCCACCATATGACCTTCAGCAAGTGTCCCAGGCTCTCAGATCTGCATAAGAATGTCCCCCAAACTTAGTGACTTTAAACAACAAAAAACGTTTGTTTTTACTTATAAATTTGAGCAAGATTCAGCTAGAACAGTTCATCTCTGTTTCAGGCTGCATTTATCTGGGGCAGCTTTACTGGGTCCTGGACATCTACGTCCCGGGTATCCCAGTAACCTGGCTGACAGTGTGGTGATGGCAGATAGCTGGGAGCTCAGCACAGCCATGCACCAAAGGCCTAAGGTCTCCACCTGGGCCGCTTCATGGCTGCTTGACCTTCCCCTTGGCATAGTGGCTAGCTTCTAAAAGTAACCATCCCAAAAGAAACAGGCAGAGGCTCTATCATCTTTTATGACTTTGCCTAGAAACTCACTGTAATTACAAATACACCCAGATTAAGAGGAAAAAACATAAGCCTGAGCTTTTTATGGGGAAGGGTCAGTCAGTTCAGTCTCACAATTGTGCCCAACTCTTTCCGACCCCATGGACTGCAGCACACTAGTCTTCCCTGTCCATCACCAACTCCCAGAGCTTGCTCAAACTCAAGTCCATCAAGTCAGTGATGCCATCCAACCATCTCATCCTCTGCCGTCTCCTTCTCCTCCTGCCTTCGATCTTTCCCAGAATCAGGATTTTTTCCAGTGAGTCAGTTCTTTGCATCAGGTGGCCAAATTATTGGAGTTTCAGCTTCAGCATCAGTCCTTCCAATAAATATTCTGGACTGATTTCCTTTAGGATGGACTGGTTTGATCTCCTTGAGTCCAAGGGACTCTCAAGAGTCTTCTCCAACACCATGGTTCAAAAGCATCAATTCTTCTGTGCTCAGCTTTCTTTATAGTCCAACTCTCATATCCATACATGACTACTGGAAAAACCATAGCTTTGACTGGATGGATTTTTGTCGGCAAAGTAACATCTGCTTTATAATGGGGCAGAGTATCTATCAACATTGTCAGAAGGAAATGTAGAGTGAGAAGTATTGTTGGAGACATTTTGGGAACACACAGTCTACCATAGCAAGGTGTTATACTTTGCTTAATTTCAGTTTCTTCATCTTCATAATAATATGCTAGGCACCCTTCTGATTACTATGTGTATTAACTCATTAAATACTCACATTACCTCTAAGCTAGGTGCCCCATTTTACAGGTGAGAAAAAAGATGCACAGAAAAATAAGCTGCCTGAAGTGACAGGGTTAATAAAATACAGGAGAATTCAAAGCCATGTAATCTAGTTCCAAAGGTCACACTCTTTATTATCCTTTGTAACTAATTTTTGTATAGAAAATTATATAGAAATGTATAGAATTATAAAAAAAGTATAGAAAAAGTTTTACACAATATGAGACCTATTCTGAATGCTTAATAATTATAAATGGTTTTGCTGTAGCTATTATTACTCTTGTATCATACAGTGGGTCACAGAGTGTTTTCTCTTTGACAGTGGTTTTACTTACTCAGAAAAGTAGATTTACTCTGCCTTAAGGAATATGCAAAAAAGGGATATTGACAGAAAAAGTTGAAAACTGATATTACTAGATGTCTAGAAAAAATAGTGAAATAGAAATAAGAATCTGTGATAAGAGACTAAAATTTTAAACAGCATCTTATTTCAGAGTACCTCAAAATAAGATGATAGACTCAGTAGGCACACTTTTTAAAAGCACTGCTAAATAGCAAGGAAGTAGTATTCTGGCAGGCTTTATTTTGGTTGACTAAAATACACTTAGGAACACCAAAGGAAATAAAAATAGTATGAGAAAATGAATTTTAGGACACTTAAAAAGTGCTATGTATTTTTAGGAAAAAATGTGGTTAGCTTTTTATTTTGTGCCATTATTATTATTAGATTCTATTCAAACTGGTATAAAAATAAAAATGGTGTATAATCCTAAAAACTGCTAACATAAACCTTTGTTCCCCACACCTTAATTTTCAGAATAAAAACACTTACCTTACTTTCATACTAAAAATGGCTTTAGAATTTTAATTCCACATGTCATCAGTCTCAGACTATTGAAGTATTGCTGACATTATTTTCCTTGTAATGCTCTGTTCTTGAAAGTTCTTATCTCTCAAATAAAAACACAGTTTAAAATTATTTTAATATAAATTATTAATCTGTGAATGATAAAAAATGGTGAGAGGCAAAACTAAGATCTGTGTATCTACTTTATGCTAGTTAAAGGCAACTTACGTGGGTTTGCAGTATATATGTCTGTTTATGTTATAATTTTTGTGTCTCATAGACAAACAAATAAAAGAAGTGTCTTTCTTCTATATTGATGTCATCTCTTTTACCTAACCAAAAGTTTAAAACTTCTAGTCTGAGACCTGGGTAGTAGTCTTTTGGTTCATTTCTCAAAGTCTTTGGTATGTTGAAAAGAATCAGTTCCAAGTATGTGCAGTTTGGAAACAAGCCCAGAGGTTCATAAACAAGTATGGGACTGCTTTCCCAGAGTCTGGTCTCTCCGTTTTCTTCCTAGTACTTTCTGAATCCCTCAAACTCCTCTTCAAAGTCCTTTGTCTAGAAAGCTAGCTGGGGCTTTCTTTGTTCTACTCTGCTGTACACTTCTGCAACTGGATCTACATCCAGAACCAAGTGAGAGGAGGACAGAAGGAAAAAAATGCAATGAAGGTTGACTCCACGCTCTCAGAACCACAGCTTCAGTGAAGGAGGAAGGTTTTTCCTTCTTGGGAATTTTGTCTTCTGTGAGCTCCCATTACTGACCACCACCACCAGCCTACAACACAATTACTTGAGGTCTGGGCATGAGAGAACAGGAAAAGAGAGAGAGAAAGAGGGAAGGGATTTCCATATTCCTAATTGTCTCCTGAACATTTCCCACTTCCAGAGACAAGGTGAGCTGGAGCTCTGTGAGCTGTTGGCCACTTCCAGGTGTCCAGTCCATTCAGTTGAGGCTCCAGCCCAAGCACCGGGGAAAACAGGGAGGAGACAAGGGGGAAAGACTGGCAAATTCATAACCAGCTTGGTAGTACCACAAATTTGGGGTTTCTCCATTAGGCCTGGTTCTACTTACTTTTCCGAGCCCTCACAGTTGCTGGGGTGGGGAAGTAGGGTGGTACTGTGTTCAGATTCAAGAGAAAGTCCACTTTAAACATTTCTTTGGTGGAAGTAAGAAATTAGAATTCACGACAGGACAGTTTATGTATATTATCTTCATGAGGACTTTATAGTAGCTCCCCTGCAAGGAAAATTAGGTTGAATATCTTGAGGAATAATCCGCATTTTATTATTAGTAGACTCGTATTTGGTCTTGAAATTTTCCTTCAGTATTTATTAAGAGATTAATCTGAAAAACAAAATATTTGTGCTTATTTAACCTTAAGTTTTAGGGGTTTTCCTTTTGTTATTATTTTTCAGTTATCTGATCTTCCCTGCCTTCTCTGCTTATATGACAGCAAATTTTAATTTTTATGACTTCAGAGTAATATCTAGGAAAACAGTAATGAGACTGCCTATCCCAGTTTATTTAATTTCCTGAGTTCTAATGTTTTAGAAATGATGCACATCACATATTTTACTAATAAGTCATTCAGGTTTATCTAAACTTACAGACTATTGAGCACCTATGAGGGAAAAGCAGTCAATTATATTAATATTAGCTCCTGTCAGACAATACACAATTGAATATTTCATCATATGGTAAGAAGTGCACAGCATGATATGCCAACCAGGATTTCTCATGGTTCCTTGTCTTAAAGTTCTCTGATAGTAGAGAAAACCTAAAAACATTGCTAGTAATATATAGCTTGCTATGCTAAAGCGCTTCAGTCGTGTCCGACCCTGTGCGACCCCATAGACGGCAGCCCACCAGGCTCCTCCATCCCTGGGAATCTCCAGGCAAGAACACTGGAGTGGGTTGCCATTTCCTTCAATGCATGAAAGTGAAAAGTGAAAGTGAAGTCACTTAGTCGTGTCCGACTCTTCAGGACCCCATGGACTGCAGCCTACCAGGCTCCTCCATCCATGGGATTTTCCAGGCGAGTACTGGAGTGGGGTGCCATTGCCTTTTCCAATATATAGCTTAACAATGCAATTTTTGAAATATAATATGTGTAGGACAGATCATACATTTCTTGATTTTGTTTTAGCAGACAAACCTCTGTGTGTGTATGCATGTGTGTGTGTGTGTGTGTGTGTGTCTGTGAAATACTATTCAACTATATTCCTATCAATACCCAGAGAATTTAATTTTCTGAAATTTCAGGTATCAATAAGCAAAATTATATGGCAAGGTATGTACTTCATTAATATTAGTGTTATTTCAATAACTATACTCATTGTATGAACCTTTAATACATGCTATTCTATAAAAATTGTTTTGTACTTTTTAATGTATAGCCCACCTTTTATTGTTATTTTAGGCAACCACTTAAAGTTCTTCAAATCATAAATGTATTTTTTAAATAGGCTGTGTATTAGATTATTTATTATTTTGTAATTATATATTTATATGTTTTACATAGTCTATATTTATATATTTTACACATTATATATTTATATATTTTGCATTTTATAGATCCCTGCTACCAAATTGCATTGATTTTATTTTTTAGCATTCATGATACTTTTATCAGTAAGTAAATGGCAACAGAAAATTTAAAAAAAATCATTTCATAAATATCCCATCAATAATTTTGTAATTTGATTATTCTCAACTAAATGTATTTACTTCAATTATAGAATTAGAAATTTAGTGAAGTGTAAATTTTGTAAAATATAGTTGATTGAAATATTTATTTATCTCCATTCCCTCAGCACACTTCACCAAAATAAGTAAAAGAATATAGAAGGTTTACACTAACAAGGGCAAAGCAGGGGAGGAGAAAACACGTCACATGAGAATTATCAGCATGTCAACAAAACTGCAGAAAATGAAAATCAAATGGAGGCCTGATAGCTCACTTAGCGATGGAACCTGTATGACTGCCTGTGGGGAGAGAAGCTACTTTCAATTTGTGCTGTTCTGTTGGGTACATACCAGTGAGTGGCATTGTCAGAAGAAATGTGTATGTTCCTCTGTAGTAGATACTACCAAATAATCCCCCCAAATGGTAGTGTCACTATAAACTAAAATATAGAATTACTGTATATCTTCTTTATTCATTCTTTCATTGACAGAGACTGACTTTTTCCATATCTTGGCTATTGCGAATAATGCTGTAATAATGCTGTAGTGCAGGTAACTTTTTCATATCCTCTTTTCATTTCTTTTGAATATATACCCAGAAATAGGATTGCTGGGTCACTTGGTAGGTCTATTTTTAGTTTTCTGAGAAACAGCCATACTGTTTTCCATTTTGGCTACACTAACTTGCATTCCCACCGACCAGTACACAAGAGTTCCCTTCTCTCTACATCCCTGCCATCAGGTATCTCTTCTTTTCTTGATAATTGCCATTCTAACAGTTGTAAGACTACATGTCATTCTGGTTTTCATTTGCATTTCCCTGACTATTAGTTGTATTGAGCATCTTTTCCTGTACTTGTTGGCCATTTGTATGTCTTCTTTAAAGAAAGGTCTTTTCAGTTCCTCTGCCTATTTTTTAACTGTACATTTTTGTTTTTGTTATTATTGAGTTATGTGAGCTCCTTATATACTTTAGGTATTATCAGTTTATCAGATATATTATTTTCAAATCTTTTGACCCATTCTATCAGTTGCCTGTTCATTATTTTTACCTGTTTCTTTTGCTGTGCTAAGCTTTTTAGTCTGATGTAGTGCTACTTGCTTTTGTTGCTGGTGCTTTTGCTGTAATATTTTTCTTTTTTTAATCATTGCCAAGACCAATATCAAGATGTTCCTCTATGTTTTCTTCTAAAAGTTTTACAGTTTCAAGTCTTATTTTTTAGTCTCTACTCCATTTTGAGTTAACTTTTGTGAGTAGTGTCTCAGTCAGTCTGTTCAGTTGCTCAGTCGTGTCCGACTCTTTGCGACCCCGTGAATCACAGTACACCAGGCCTCCCTGTCCATCACCAACTCCCAGAGTTCACCCAAACTCATGTCCATCGACTCTGTGATGCCATCCAGCCATCTCATCCTCTGTCGTCCCCTTCTCCTCCTGCCCCCAATCCCTCCTAGCATCAGGGTCTTTTCCAATGAGTCAGGTCTTCCCACGAGGTGGCCAAAGTATTGGAGTTTCTGCTTCAGCATCAGCCCTTCCAATGAACACTCAGGACTGGTCTCCTTTAGGATGGACTGGCTGGATCTCCTTGCAGTCCAAGGGATTCTTAAGAGTCTTCTCCAACACCACAGTTCAAAAGCATCAATTCTTCGGCGCTCAGCTTTCTTCACAGTCCAACTCTCACATCCATACATGACCACAGGAAAAACCATAGCCTTGACTAGACGGACCTTTGTTGGCAAAGTAATGTCTCTGTTTTTTAATATGTTGTCTAGGTTGGTCATAACTTTCCTTCCAAGGAGTAGTGTCTAGTCAGGTCCAGTTTCACTTTTCTGTCTGTGGTTAACCAGTTTTCCTTACAGCATTTATTGAAGACACTATTCTTTCCTGATTGAGAATTCTTAGCTTCTTTGTCAAATATTAGTTATGTATTTGGGAATTTATTTCTGGGCTGTCTATTCTGTTCCAGTGGTCTATGTATATATTTTTTATACTGATACTATACTGTTTCAATTTGTATAACTCCATAGTATAGTTAACTTCCCTGGTGGCTCAGATGGTAAAGCATCTGCCTACAATGTGGGAGCAGAGAAGGCAATGGCAACCCACTCCTGTACTCTTGCCTGGAAAATCCCATGGACAGAGGAGCCTGGTAGGCTACAGTCCATGGGGTCACTAAGAGTTGGACACGACTGAACGCCTTCACTTTCACTTTCATGCATTGGAGAAGGAACTGGCAACCCACTCCAGTGTTCTTGCCTGGAGAATCCCTGGGACGGGGGGAGCCTGGTGGGCTGCCGTCTATGGGGTCACAAGGGTTGGACACGACTGAAGCGACTTAGCAGCAGCAGCAGCACAATGTGGGAGACCTGGGTTCAATCCCTGGGTCAGGAAGATCCTCTGGAGAAGGAAATGGCAACCCACTCCAGTACTCTTGCCTGGAAAATCCCATGGATGGAGGAGCCTAGTAGGGTACAGTCCATGGAGTCCCAAAGAGTTGGACATGACTGAGCGACTAAACTTTCTGTAGTATAGTTTGAAATCAGGAAACATGGAAGAAACACAAGCTGGAATCAAGATTGCCGGGAGAAATATCAATAACCTCAAATATGCAGATGACACCACCCTTATGGCAGAAAGTGAAGAGGAACTACAAAGCCTCTTGGTGAAAGTGAAAGTGGAGAGTGAAAAAGTTGACTTAAAGCTCAACATTCAGAAAACAAAGATCATGGCATCCGGTCCCACCACTTCATGGGAAATAGATGGAGAAACAGTAGAAACAGTGTCAGAATTTATTTTTCTGGGCTCCAAAATCACTACAGATGGTGACTGCAGCCATGAAATTAAAAGACGCTTACTCCTTGAAAGGAAAGTTATGACCAACCTAGATAGCATATTCAAAAGCAGAGGCGTTACTTTGCCAACAAAGGTTCATCTAGTCAAGGCTATGGCTTTTCCTGTTGTCATGTATGGATGTAAGATTTGGACTGTGAAGAAAGCTGAGCACTGAAGAATTGATGCTTTTGAACTGTGGTGTTGGAGAAGACTCTTGAGAGTCCCTTGGACTGCAAGGAGATCCAACCAGTCCATTCTGGAGGAGATCAGCCCTGAGATTTCTTTGGAAGGAATGATGCTAAAGCTGAAACTCCAGTACTTTGGCCACCTGATGCGAAGAGTTGACTCACTGGAAAAGACTCTGATGCTAGGAGGGATTGGGGGCAGGAGGAGAAGGGGACAACAGAGGATGAGATGGCTGGATGGCATCACTGACTCAATGGACGTGAGTCTGAGTGAACTCCGGGAGTTGCTGATCTACAGGGAGGCCTGGCGTGCTGCGATTCATGGGGTCACAAAGAGTTGGACTCGACTGAGCGACTGATCTGATCTGATCTGATCTGATGCCTTTAGCATTGTTATTCTTAGAATTGCTTTGGCTATTTGGGGTCTTTTGTGGTTCAATGAATTTTAGAATTGTTTTTAATATCTCTGTGAAGAATGCCATTGGATTTTTGATAGGGATTGCATTGAATCTATAGTTGGTTTGAGTAGTATGGACATTTTAGTGAATTATTGCAGTAGAGGAATATGGGCTGTCTTTCTATGTGTTTGTGTTGTCTTCAGTTTCTTTATCAAAATATTGTAATTTTCATTGTAAGGTCTTTCACTTAATTGGTTAAATTCATGCCATTTTATAGTTTTTCAGCTATTGTAATGTGACATTTATGTTCAGGTCATTAGAAAATTGATTTTATGTATATATATATATAATTGATTATATATATACAACAAAAATGACAGGGGCTTCCATGACAGTCCAGTGGTTAAGACTTTGCCTTCCAATGCAGAGGTTGTAGATTCAATCTTAGGTTAGGGAGCTCAGATCCCATATGCCTTGCAACCAAAAACATAAAACAGAAGCAATATTGTAACAAATTCAATAAATATTTTTAAAATATTCCACATCAAAAAAATCTTTTTAAAAATGACACACATGACATTGATATTGCTAATAAATACTGCTTATAAGTTAATAAAATACAAGCAACCAGTAGAAAATGAACAAAGGATATAAAAGAATTCATAACCAAAAGACCAATAAAAATATGAAAAAATGTGCAATATTAGTGGGATTTAGGAAGCTTCAATTGAAGTAACAATATTTAATTCCATGTGTTGTCAGAAGGTAAACGAGTCACTAATAATTATAGGATTAGTAGGGGGAAGATTAGGCTGCTCAATTACATTTGTTTGACCTTTTGAAATATATTTAGAAATGTAACATAGAAATAAGTGTTAAATTATACATATACCCTGGCCCAGAACTCCTACTCTTAGGAACGGAAATGTAAGTATCAACATGGGGATGTTTACTGCAGCATAGTTTATAAAGTATTTCTTTCAAGTAGGCGATTGTTGATACAACTGCAGATATATTACAATGAATTACAGCCATTGACATGGAGAAATTTTCATGCTATAGTTGATAATTGATAAAAATAATCTAAAGTTTATTGATATTATCTCAATATTGAAAAATCAACAGTATGAAATCCTTCAGTTCATACATATGTAAACATACATCTACACAACAGCGTGTTGGCATTTTAGGAAAATAATATTTGAAGAAGGAATAAAAGGTACGAATAAGCAAAATTTCTAAATGACATTTAAAGTAAATATCCATACAAAAAGCATATCTGTTATGTTATATTAGATGCATGTTATATTCAAAAGCATGAATATTTTGAATATAGAAATAGATACCACAGTGAATGTTTAACCTGATCGTATATATCTGAATAACTTCTCCTAAAAGAAAACATTGGAAACCACTGAATCAAATAATACTAAACTTTCCTTCTTCAGTATTGACATAATGTTGGGAAACATTCCTATTTTTGGTGGTTTGTTTTTCTTTAGAAATGAAATGTACATACTCTATAAATAGAGAAAAAGGAAGTGGTAGACAAAGAAGGGATACATAAGAAAATAATTTAAAAGTTCTGAAGATTTAGGTACTGATGCTTTTGAATTGTGGTGTTGGAGAAGACTCTTGAGAGTCCCTTGGACTGCAGGGAGATCCATCCAGTCCATTCTGAAGGAGATGAGCCCTGGGATTTCTTTGGAAGGAATGATGCTAAAGCTGAAACTCCACTACTTTGGCCACCTCATGCGAAGAGTTGACTCATTGGAAAAGACTCTGATGCTGGGAGCGATTGGGGGCAGGAGGAGAAGGGGACAACAGAGGATGAGATGGCTGGATGGCATCACTGACTCAATGGACGTGAGTCTGAGTGAACTCCGGGAGTTGGTGATGGACAGGGAGGCCTGGCGTGCTGCAGTTCATGGGATCGCAGAGAGCTGGACACGACTGAGTGACTAAACTGAACTGAACTGAACTGATCCCATTTTTAACAGAAATACAAACAAAACCTAAAACTACTGACTAAAAGATAAATAGAATGCTCATTCCACTTACAAAGTAGCCACATATTAGACATCAGTGAATTAATTATTATTCATTCACTCATTTAAGTTTTCAGGCATCTATAATAACTATATATTCAAAATATGCTAAGAATTGTGCATATAAGAAGACTAAAGCCCATGTCTAGCTTGTGGCAGTTACAAAAATTTGAGGTGATAATATGATCAGTTAGTTGTAATGTAATATGATTCCCCATTGTATAACTTAATTTTGAATAACTATTTCATTCGTTAATATTAGCATGTATTGACTTTTCTGTGTATGTGTGAACTGAATTCCAAAGTGTATAATTTAAAATGTGTTGTACATGTGCAAATAAAATAATTCTAGCAATAATCAAAAAAAATTGTTTTTCCTGTGTTCACAGCTTGCAGACCAGGATTCTATAAAGCGTTTGCTGGCAACATAAAATGTTCTAAGTGTCCTCCACACAGTTTAACCTACGTGGAAGCAACTTCTGTCTGTCAGTGTGAAAAGGGTTACTTTCGAGCTGAAAAAGACCCACCTTCCATGGCATGTACCAGTAAGTCTGTCCATTTTGCATTTGAAAATCCTATTTTCAATCCTTTTGGTCTCTTTATTCTAAATTTTAAAAAAAGAAGTGGATATACAAAATTCTGTGTGATCAATGTTGCTTGTCTTTGATATTAGTCAAGGAAAAGTTTCTCTTTCTTAGTATAATTATTTGTTAGCCGCTTACAGAGAATGTATGTTTTCTCAAAAATCACATTGATTCCTGACATGCCACCACCAGCCCTGGTTTGGAGACCTGGCAAATTTTTCTTAGGCATAATTTGTCCTTAGGAAATCAAAGCAGCTAAAGGTTTCTTTGAGGATTTATAAGCAAAAGTTGTGTTATTTGCTTTAACTCTTGAACATTTAAAGGCGCATCACTTTAGGGCCATCAAGTTTGCTGTGTCAGGGGAGCTTCAGTATGGAACTCTGAAAGTCACTGTGCTAATGTTATACAGGAAAGTTCAAGTTTTACTTGACATTTGTCTCTAAAGGGAAGATATTTTTGAGTTTATCCACATTTCACCTCTCACTTTCTCTCCCATTGTTGATTTGAAACCAATAGAATATTAAATCTAAATGTGAAGGTCATTTTAATGCATGCCCCAAGAATTTTAAATTAGTAATATTCTCCTATTATTAAAGTATCATAAATTATATGTACACTTTAAAAATAAAAATGAATATATTGATATTAATGCATTGCTAAGCCATGCAAAAGTAAAATGTCACCTCTTAGTTATAAAAGTCTTATTAAATACATAAATAAAATATAGTGAAATTTCACCCTTCTTGATGAATTGGTGCCACAATGTTGATTATCTTATGTAATTTCACAGGGGCTGAAATGGATTAAAAATACATAATGCCACATATTCCTCAGAGACAATGGATATGTTACATTTCTTTTAAATGATGCAGTTTGTAGATTTGTGTGCGTTACTACAATCTTATACAATATAAAATACTTTTATAGAATACACTTAAAAATACAACACGTTTATTAGTAGATACAATTTTTGCTTTCTGACTATAAATACTGAGTGACTACTTTCTTCAGAAAAATACAGCATGAGAAATTATTAGCTAGATTTTTTTTTCTAGGAACATATTCTAAGCTTATAAGTAGGAAAAGAGAAATTCTCAATATCATTTGTTACCTAATTGTGGAAATAGTTTTGAATAGGAAAATATTTCTCCTACTGGTAAATATTTGTATGTATGTATGTATGTATATGTAGGTGGTGGTGTTTCAAATTGTTACAGTTCTGCCTGGGAAGTATCCCTAAAAACCTACATCAGAAACTAAGTAGATGCCTAGGTGAGTGAGAGAAGGGAATCTGCTCTTTTTATTTTCTTGAAAAAAGAAAGTGTTAGTTGCTCAGTTGTGTCCAACTCTGAGACCCTGTGGAGTGTAGTCTGACAGGTTCCTCTGTCCATGGGACTTGCCAGGCAAGAACACAATCCCTTATCCAGGGGATCTTCCAGACCCAGGGATCGAATCTATGTCTCCTGCATTGCAGGCAGATTCTTTACCATCTGAGCCATTAGGAATTAGAAGGCCATGAATAGACAGATTGACAAAGTGAAGGAATACATTGTTTCCCACCAGTATAACCCTTAGTGAGGGGTCAGAGTAGGGAGTTGGGGAGGATTAATTCTATGGAGTGAGACTATTAAGGAAATAAATAAATATGGGATACAATAAAATCTACAAATCTCAGTCTTTGTTGAATCTAATATGTATACTTAACTAGCTTAACATTGTTAAGTTTCTTGAATTTTTCTCTCTTTAAAAACTTTTTTTTTTAATATTTGATGTTGTAAATTATGTTTACAATTATGTTAAACTGCTTTAGCTATACTAAATGGAAGCATACTTTTGGTCATCATTGGGCAGAGCTTTGACAGGGAACAGCATACTGTACTGCCATAGGGATTAAAACAGAAACTCAAACAAAGGTGAAAAGTTCTGTCAGCTCCCCCGAATTCGAGCCACTGGAAACTCACCTCTAAAGGCTTCTCTCTGCTACTTTATTGAATACGTCTTTATCTTAATTTTAGCCAAAACTTACAATGGTGTACTAGTAAATTCACCATCTTTTAGAGTCAAAGTATCTGAGTGTGAATCTTGGCTTTGGTACTGTAAGAAATATAAATTTGAAGTGGTCCATTTTCAAGACAAAATAACTAGCTCTGAAGTAGCTAAACTTGCTGCTTCTGCTGCTGCTGCTAAGTTGCTTCAGTCATGTCCGACTCTGTACGACCACATAGATGGCAGCCCACCAGGCTCCCCTGTCCATGGGATTCTCCAGGCAAGAACACTGGAGTTGGTTGCCATTTCCTTCTCCAATGCATGAAAGTGAAAAGTGAAAGTGAATTTCATGGGATTTTCCAGGCAAGAGTACTGGAGTAGGGTGCCATTGCTAAACTTGGGAACATGACAAAGTTGAGGCCTGGATTCTTTAGATAAAGTTAGGGTTGGGGAGAGAGATCAGACTGGATCCTAAAGAGATAGGATCCACCCATTGTCTGTGCCCTGCCTCTCAGTTCAGTTCAGCTCATTCGCTCAGTCGTGTCTGACTCTTTGTGACCCCATGAATTGCAGCACGCCAGGCCTCCCTGTCCATCACCAACTCCCGGAGTTCACTCAGACTCACGTCCATTGAGTCAGTGATGCCATCCAGCCATCTCATCCTCTGTCGTCCCCTTCTCCTCCTGCCCCCAATCCCTCCCAGCATCAGAATCTTTTCCAATGAGTCAACTCTTCGCATGAGGTGGCCAAAGTACTGGAGTTTCAGCTTTAGCATCATTCCTTCCAAAGAACACCCAGGACTGATCTCCTTTAGGATGGACTGGTTGGATCTCCTTGCATTCCAAGGGACTCTCAAGAGTCTTTTCCAACACCACAGTTCAAAAGCATCAATTCTTTGGCACTCAGCTTTCTTCACAGTCCAACTCTCACATCCACACATGACCACTGGAAAAGCCATAGCCTTGACTAGACAGACCTTTGTTGGCAAAGTAATGTCTCTGCTTTTGAATATGCTATTTAGGTTGATCATAACTTTCCTTCCAAGGAGTAAGCGTCTTTTAATTTTATGGCTGCAATCACGATTGGCAGTGATTTTGGAGCCCCTCAAAATAAAGTGTGACACTGTTTCCACTGTTTCCCCATCTATTTGCCATGAAGTGATGGGACCAGATGCCATGCTCTTCATTTTCTGAATGTTGAGCTTTAAGCCAACTTTTTCACTCTCTCTCTAAACTTGACTAATGTCTTGCAGACTTGACACAATTCAATGGCACCTAGAGGCTCCCTAAGAAAACAGGATGTTGAGCTTTCTTACTAGCCAGAAAGCCTTTGTTGAAAAATGCTTTTTCCCAATGAAAAGTTGGGAAGGAAGAAAGAAGGGTACCCTATAAGGAAATAATGAAACTTAGGTGAAGTCCGCAAAAATTGTACACTACATAGTACACAGCCAATAAGGAACTGGGTGGGGGGAGGGTGGAAACCTGTGAGTTAGGGAATAAATTCCATGTTGTATTCGCTCTGGGTGTGCCTACCCACCAGACACCGGGTTTTTCAAGACCTTAGTTAAAAACTCGCACTTTCGCTGTACTTCATGTATACAAGTCCACCCATTGGTTTTGGGCTGTTGAGCATGTTTCTTACAGGTACTTACTAGCTATATGGTTTGGGCAAATTATTTAACCTTTTAACCTCTGTTGCACCATTCTTAGTGATAACAATGCCTACCTCATTCTGTTGTTATTTATAATTATTAAATAAGTTATTATTTTTAAAAGTGCTAAGAATAATACCTGGGTTTCCCTGGTGGCTCTGTGGTGAAGAATTCTACTGCCAATGTAGGAGACTTGCCAAAGATCAGAGTTCAATCCCTATGCCTAGCCCACAGCAGCTGCTACATAAGAGTTTAGTACAGAAAGCTGTTCTCAATTCATTTTGAAATTATTTTTGGTAAGTTGGTGTTCAATCTATTAAATACTTTATGTTGGTAATATTATTCTGAGATCACAACTTCTACCATCTGAATTCCTACAAATTGAAGAAATGTTCTGAATTTATAAGACTTTTACATAAAATATATTAAGTCCACTAACTCTATGGATATCTGATGTAAATAAATATTTTTTGAATTATACTCTGACTAGGTGAGAGAGCCTAGCAATTATTATAATACATGCAGAACAAGCAAAGATCATTAACTCCAAAGCATCATACTTCCTATGATTGAAAGATTAGATTGTTAGGAAAGGAAAATGAAAAGCCAATGAAAAAGACAAGCCAAGAGGTCATGGAACAGTTAGATTTAAAAGGACCAGTCCTGCACCAAGATGCAGGACTTTTGAGGCCAAGAGTCATATAAGCAGCTAACCTTTTCATTTTTCACTAACTACAAAAAAAAAAAAAAAAAATAGCCAAATTCTAATAGATTTTTAGTAGCTGGAAGCTCACTTAACTTATAGATTGTGTGTCTCTGAATTAGCCGTTCTTTAATCACCTTTATTCCAATAATATTGTCTAAGAGTCAGAATTTATGTCAGGTAAACAATGACATCACCTTCTGCTGTTTTTGACTTAGCATTTGAAACCATGCTTTCAGAGAATCTTCCAGGCATTTAAGAGGAGGCTTTATTTTATTTTATTTTTTTTAACTTGGTATCATGGGCAGGGGAAATTTCAGTGATTGAGTTTAAAATAAAATGGAGGACCAAAATATTTAAAATGAATAACCAACACATTTGGCTAGTAAATTCCCTAGTGGTGGTGGTTTAATCACTAAGTCGTGTCCAACTCTTATGACCCCATGGACTGTAGCCTGCCAGGCTCCTCTGTCCATGGGATTCTCCAGGCAAGAATACTGGAGTGGGTTGCCATTTCCTTCTCGAGGGAATCTTCCCCACCCAGGAAACAAACCTGCACTGCAGGCAGATTCTTTACCAACTGAGCTATGAGGGAAGCCCAAATTCCCTAGTAGGGAAAGAATTCCTAGGTAGCTGTTGCCTGTAATCATATGAGTGACAGGATTTTAAGGACCTGAAGAGCTCTTTCCCTGTTTCTTAGCACTATCTTCAAAACAACAGCAACCCTTAAGTTTCTGGTACAACACAGCATATGCTTTCACCTTTAAGAGTTTTATAATTTCTTTGGATGTTCACTATAGAGATGGGTACCTTTTTATCTTTCATTTTTAAATTTTTAATTGGAGGATAATTGCTTTACAATGTTGTTGATTTCTGCCATCAGTCAATTCAGTTCAGTCGCTCAGTAGTGTCCGACTCTTTGTGACCCCATGAATTGCAGCACACCAGGCCTCCCTGTCCATCACCAACTTCCGGAGCCTAACCAAACCCATGTCCATGGAGTTGGTGATGCCATCCAGCCATCTCATCCTCTGTCGTCCCCTTCTCCTCCTGCCCCCAGTCCCTCCCAGCATCAGGGTCTTTTCCAATGAGTCAACTCTTTGCATGAGGTGGCCAAAGTACTGGAGTTTCAGCCTCAGCATCAGTCTTTCCACAGAACACCCAGGACTGGTCTCCTTTAGAATGGACTGTTTGGATCTCCTTGCAGTCCAAGGGACTCTCAAGAGTCTTCTCCAACACCACAGTTCAAAAGCATCAGTTCTTCTGTGCTCAGCTTTCTTCACAGTCCAACTCTCACATCCATACATGATCACTGGGAAAACCATAGCTTTGACTAGATGGACCTTTGTTGGCAAAGTAATATCTCTGCTTTTTAAAGTTATGACCTACCTAGATGTGCTATCTAGGTCATAACTTTCCTTCCAAGGAGTAAGCGTCTTTTAATTTCATGGCTGCAATCACCATCTGCAGTGATTTTGGACCCCAACAAAATAAAGTCAGCCACTGTTTCCACTGTTTCCCCATCTATTTGCCATGAAGTGATGGGACCAGATGCCATGATGTTAGTTTTCTGAATGTGGGGCTTTAAGCCAACTTTTTCACTCTCCACTTTCATCAAGAGGCTTTTTAGTTGCTCTTCACTTTCTGCCATAAGGGTGGTGTCATCTGCATATCTTAGATTATTGATATTTCTCCTGGCAATCTTGATTCCAATTTGGGCTTCTTCCAGCCCAGCGTTTCTCATGATGTACTCTGCATAGAAGTTAAATAAGCAGGGAGACAATAAACAGCCTTGACGTACTCCTTTTCCTATTTGGAACCAGTCTGTTGTTCCATGTCCAGTTCTAACTGTTGCTTCCTGACCTGTATACAGGTTTCTCAAGAGGCAGGTCAGGTGGTCTGGTATTCTCATCTCTTTCAGAATTTTCCACAGTTTATTGTGATCCACACAGTCAAAAGCTTTGGCATAGTCAATAAAGCAGAAATAGATGTTTTTCTGAAACTCTCTTGCTTTTTCTATGATCCAGCAGATGTTGGAAATTCGACCTCTGGTTCCTCTGCCTTTTCTAAAACTAGCTTGAACATCTGGAAGTTCACAGTTCACGTATTGCTGAAGCCTGGCTTGGAGAATTTTGAGCATTACTTTATTAGCGTGTGAGATGAGTGCAATTGTGCAGTAGTTTGAGCATTCTTCTTCATTGCCTTTCTTTGGGATTGGAATGAAAACTGATCTTTTCCAGTCCTGTGGCCACTGCTGAGTCTTCCTAATTTGCAAAAAAACAAATGGCTGTCTGAGGAGGCCTTACAAATAGCTGTGAAAAGAAGAGAAGCGAAAGACAAAGGAGAAAAGTAAAGATATTCCCATTTGAATGCAGAGTTCCAAAGAGTAGCAAGGAGAGATAAGAAAACCTTCCTCAGTGATCAGTGCAAAGAAATAGCAGGAAAACAACAGAATGGGAAAGACTAGAGATCTCTTCAAGAATATTAGAGATACCAAGGGAGCATTTCATGCAAAGATGGGCTCGATAAAGGACAGAAAAGATATGGACCTAACAGTAGCAGAAGATATCAAAAAGAGGTGGCAAGAATACACAGAAGAACTGTACAAAAAAGAGCTTCACAACCGAGATAATCATGATGGTGTGATCACTCACCTAGAGCCAGACATCCTGGAATGTGAAGTCAAGTAGGCCTTAGGAAGCATCACTAGGAACAAAGCTAGAGGAGGTGATGGAATTCCAGTTGAGCTATTTCAAATACTGAAAGATTTTTGCCATATAGCAAAGCAAATCAGCCATAAGTGTGTGTGTGTGTGTGTGTGTGTGTGTGTGTACACCCTCTCTCTCTAGCCTCCCTCCCATCTACCCCCATCCCACCCCTTAGGTCATCACGGAGCACCTGGCTGGATATCCTGTATTCTACAGCAGCTTCCCAGTAGCTGTCTGTTTACTCCTGGTGGTGTGTATATGTCAGTGCTACTCTTCTAATTTTTCCCACCCTCTCCTTCCCCGGCTATGTCCACAGGCCCATCCTCTATATCTGCATCTCTATTGCTGCCCTGTAAATAGGTATCTTTTTACATTCCATAGTCTTGAGACATACATATGATACAGTTACATAAATATTTTCATTTTTAGAGCAATTCTAGATTAAGAACAGAATTAAGAGAAAGTATGGGGATTTCCAATATACCTCCCTCCCCACACCCAGACAAGCATAGCTTTCCCCAGTATCAATATCATTCACCAGAATGGTGCATTTGTTACATTTGGTGTACCTATATTAACATATCATTGTCGCCCAAAGTCCATAGTTTACCCCGGGGTTCACTGTTGGTGTTGTACATTATTTGGTTTTGTGAAATGTGTAATAACATGTATTGATCATTATAGTATCATCCACAGGATTTTCACTGCCCTAAAATCTTCGGGGCACATATTCATCCTTTACTCCCACCAACCAATGGCAACCACTTATTTTTGTTTTATATCTATAAGTGTGTGTGTGTGTGTGTGTGTGTTATATAATTAGAATGATACAGTAGAAGATTTCAGATTGGCTTCTTTCACTTAGTAACATACAGTTAAGAGTCTTCTGTGTTTTTTCATGGCTGTATAGCACATCTGTTTTAAATGCTGAATAATATTCCATTGTCTAGATATACCACAGTTTATTTATCCATTTACCTACTAAAGGACAGCCTGATTATTTCCCAGTTTCAGCAGTTATGGATAAAGTGTTATAAACATTCCTGTGTAGGTCTTTTTATGGACATACACTTTCAACACCTTTGAGTAAATACCTACGAGTGTAATTGCTGAATCATATGGTAAGTATATGTTTAATTTTGTAAGAAACCACCAAGCTGTACTATTTTGCATCCCTATGATAAATGAGAGTTCCTGTTGCTCCACTTCCTCATCAGCATTTATTGGTATCAGTGTTCTGGATTTTGGCTATCTCTGATAGTTATATAGTGGCACCTCATTGTTGTTTAGATTTGCATTTTCTTGATGATGTGATGTGAGACATCTTTTCATACACTTATTTGCCATCAGTATTTCTTCTTTGGTAAGGTATACACATAAAGATTTTTAGGTGCTTTGGATGGCTACAGATAAATAAAACACAAAGATGTCTCATAATCAAAACTAATTCCTCAAATATTGATTATAGGGGATGATCTAATCCTTAAGTCTATTGAGTTGGGCTATTATTGTTAATTTCCTCTTTGCCATTTTGTTTCCACTAACCATCCTTAACCTATAAATACACTCAAACTTCTGTCATTAAAAAATATTCCCAGCCCAATAATTTTTCTCCCAAAGCAAGTACTTGGAAAAGCAGTTTTCATTGGCTACAGTTACTTCTTAACACACTTTTAATTTACTTTTTACTCTACTGCATTCAGAATTTTGCTCTTCACCCTACTGTAATCACTTCAAGTAAACTGTGTAAGAAAAATTGACCAATTATCTAATTTACCATATTGTGTTAGAAATATTTTGTCTTATTATTTATGATGTTTAACTCTGTTGGTCTCTCCCTTTTTCTTGAAACTATTTGTTCTCTTTTATTCTAAGACTCTGCAATCTCCCCTTCACCCTCTTAATTTTCTGAACCTTGTATGCATTGGCATCTTCTTTTGCTCACCTGTTCACTTCAGTTCAGTCACTCAGTCATGTCTGACTCTTTGCGACCCCATGAACTGCAGCACGCCAGGCTGCCCTGTCCATCACCAACTCCTGCAGTTTACCCAAACTCATGTCCATTGAGTTGGTGATGCCATCAAACCATCTCATCCTGTCATCCCCTTCTCCTCCTGGCCTCAATCTTTCCCAGCATCAGGGTCTTTACAAATGAGTCAAAGCTTCACATCAAGTAGCCAAAATATTGGATTTTCAGCTTCAACATCAGTCCTTCCACAAAACACCCAGGACTGATCTCCTTTAGGATGAACTGGTTGGATCTCCTTGCAGTCCAAGGGACTCTCAAGAGTCTTCTCCAACACCACAGTTCAAAAGCATCAATTCTTCAGCGCTCAGCTTTCTTCACAGTCAAACTCTCACATCTATACATGACCACAGGAAAAACCATAGCCTTGCTTAGATGGACCCTTGTTGCAAAGTAATGTCTCTGCTTTTGAATATGCTGTGTAGGTTGGTCATAACTTTCCTTCCAAGGAGTAAACATCTTTTAATTTCATGGCTGCAATCACCATCTGCAGTGATTTTGGAGTCCCCAAAAAATAAAGTCTGACACTGTTTCCACTGTTTCCCAATCTATTTGCCAGGAAGTGATGGGACCAGATGCCATTATCTTCGTTTTCTGAATGTTGAGCTTTAAGCCAACTTTCTCACTCTCCTCTTTCACTTTCATCGAGAGGCTCTTTAGTTGTTCTTCACTTTTTGCCATAAAGGTGGTGTCATCTGCATATCGGAGGTTAATGGTATTTCTCCGAGAAATCTTGATTCCAGCTTGTACTTCCTCCAGCCAGTGTTTCTCATGATATACTGTGCATATAAGTTAAATAAGCATGGTAACAATATACAGCCTTGACATACTCCTTTCCCAATTTGGAGCAAGTCTGTTGTTCCATGTCCAGTTCTAACTGTTACTTCCTGACCTGCATACAGATTTCTCAAGAGCCAGGTCAGATGGTTTGGTATTCCCATTTCTTTCAGAATTTTCCACAGTTTATTGTGATCCACACTGTCAAACGCTTTGGCGTAGTCAATAAAGCAAAGGTAGATGTTTTTCTGGAATTCTCTTGCTTTTTCGATGATCCAGTGGATGTTGGCAATTGCCAACATCACCTGTTAAATATTAATTTTTCTCATACTCCTTTCTTAGCTTTCTGTTCTTATCACACAGTCTCAATTTCATGGCTTCAAATAGCACCTATAAAGAGATGATGCCTATAGTTTTATCCATATCCCAGTCTTCTCTCCTAAAGTCCAAAGTCACCTCACCATCTCATTTTGGGATCTGACAACCTAAGTGTGCCAGAGATACCTGCCTACATCTCCAATCTTGTATCACGCCATACTCTCCTTGGTTGTTAAACTCAAGGACTTCCATGATGCTGCCCTGTTCTCATCTTTAATGCTAAAAGTTTTCTCTACTTGAAATTCTTTTTCTTTAGGTCCTCTATTGTGGTTTTCTTATTGCCAGGCTCAAATGTCAATCAGATAAGTATTTTCTCACCACCTGTTCAAAAATAGAATCCCTCCCAGTTACTCTTTTTTATATCATATATTTTATTTTTTATGCCTATGTCACTCTTAGAAAATATCTGATTTATTTGTACACTCAGTTCCTTGTTTATTTTCATTCTACCTATAGTAGATTGCAAGCGGATCATGAATGTTTTTTCTTTACTTTATCTCCAGCACTAATAATAATACCAGGCAAGTACTGGGCACAAAATAAATATTTGAAGAACAAATCAAATAATAATTTTAGCTCATCTTTGAAAGTCACTTTTATTACTTCATACCTCAGCTTGCTCATTCACCTAGCTTGTTTCTTTATCATGGTGTATCCTCATCTACCCAGGCTTCCAAGCAAGGGACTCATAACCCTGTCCCTACCCTTGAAGTATCTCAGTAGTCACAAAGCTTGTCAGTTTTACTGTTTAGTATTTCTTCTGTCCATTCCTTCATACCAACTCCTAGTCCTTTCTTTTTGGTAAGACCATCAACTCTCCCTTGGGCTAATGGAGTAATATTATGGCAAGTGTCCTTCCTTTGGTCTTCTAACCCCCCAAATATTCTAAACTATTAGAAATATTATTTTTAAATAAAAACAAGATCTTGATTATTTTATTCTTTCCTATGCCTAAATCTTTCAAAGCCCAGCACCTTTTTGCCAGAATTATAAGATTCAATCCAAGGACATCTAAATTTCAGCCCTGGCCTGTTTTTCCATCTCTAATTTTAACTATACTAGGATGTCTCAAGGAGAAGGCAATGGCACCCCACTCCAGTACTCTTGCCTAGAAAATCCCATGGACAGAGGAGCCTGGTGGGCTGCAGTCCATGGGGTCGCTAAGAGTCAGACAAGACTGAGCGACTTACTTTCACTTTTCACTTTCATGCATTAGAGAAGGAAATGGCAACCCACTCCAGTGTTCTTGCCTGGAGAATCCCAGGGACGGGGGAGCCTGGTGGGCTGCCGTCTATGGGGTCGCACAGAGTCGGACACGACTGAAGCGACTTAGCAGCAGCAGCAGCAGCAGCAGGATGTCTCAAATGGTCCTGATACCCAATGATAACTTCTAAGTTTGTATATTCCTGATCTCTAAAACATTCGTTGTACACCTTTTACATGAACTGCAAAGTATGTAGAAGAAATTGGGAATAATAAATTTGAAATGAAATTCTGAAATGTTTTATCTGTTATCTTAATCTACTTCATAGATTCTTAACTTAATTTCTCAGGTGATTCATTAATATATGTTGTATGCTTTAAAGGATGAGTCATGGAACACTCCATAATATCACATATTGATCAATTAGGGCTGCCTCTTAGATCAGTTTGAAGCACAAGAGATCAGGCTGCTTGCCAAGAAGTCTGTTATCAAAATAACTAACTATAAGGCTTTTCTAGGACAGAAGGAGAAAATGTTCACTAAGGTTTGAGAAACAAAGGACTGTAAAAGTTACTAAGAAAGTACTTGTCAAGCTAGAAGGACAGAGAACAAGAAAAGACAGAGAAATAAAGAGAGGATCTAATATGTGGATGCATAGACAAATGTAATTCCTCAGTCATAGCATTTTCACTTTGATTTTTCTCATGTGTTTAAATCAATAGGAAGATTTTATTTTAATTACTGAACAGGTGCTACAAGAGTAACACATTGAACAAACATTTGTGCTGCCTACTTGCTGCTGCTGCTAAGTTGCTTCAGTCATGTCCGACTCTGTGCGACCCCAGAGATGGCAGCCCACCAGGCTCCCCCGTCCCTGGGATTCTCCAGGCAAGAACACTGGAGTGGGTTGCCATTTCCTTCTCCAATGCATGAAAGTGAAAAGTGAAAGTGAAGTCACTCAGTCATGTCCAACTCCTAGCAACCCCATGCACTGCAGCCCACTAGGCTCCCCTGTCCATGGGATTTTCCAGGCAAGAGTAATGCAGTGGGTTGCCATTGCTGCCTACTTAGAGAAGTTCAAAATATAAAATGTGAGTCATATTTACAGTTACTTCTCATGTACATCATTAAGGATTTCACTTTTCTTGGAAATGTAATGTCTTTTTTATCATTGTATTTGATATACAATGGCAATGATTGGAGTGAAAGTATAAAAGTTGAATTTATTTTTGCTCTAAGATTAACATTGTAAAACATGGCTTCTTTATTTCTGGGATAATTGGCCACTTAAGAAAGTCATTATTTTCTCAACCTTATTTTGAGTAGAATAAATACTGTGTTTAGATGCAGCAGGAAAGGTGTTCTTCCACATTTCAGCTGCCCTTCTCAGGTCCCCTATTCTGGGTGAATACAGAATCCTCCAGATGGCCCTGCTCTGTTTGATGTCTTTTCTTTTTTTATCCAATCTCTTTGAGTTTCTCTCTCTCTCTTCCTCCTCCTTCTCCCTCTCCCTCCCTCTCTTTTTCTCCTAAGGTTCTTTTGTATGGAAAAAACACTCTAGTACCTTGCTTTTCCATCTCACTGTTGAAAAACAAAAGCCACAACTGATTGCTTAGGTGGCTGATTGCCAACACAATTGTTGCAGCCATGATTTTCCAGAAGCCAGAAAGGGGACATTGCAAAGATGTATTTATTACCTCTAGCAGGCTGTACTATATTCTAGACTTGTTCTCATTATAGAAAATAGCTAAATATTTACTTTGTGTATTGCAATGGTATATTTTTAAAGTTAAAATGATATATTTTTAAAGTTAAAATGTCTATTCCAGAATAGACACCTATATGTAATGACTCTGTTTCCCTAGTACAGATCACTGATAGAAGATGTTGCTTGAGCATTATGAAGTTTCCTAAACATAAATATTTTAGTTTTTATTTCAGGCAAGATTATTTTACCAAATTACCTGGGAGAGGTTCCTTCATAGGAAGAGATATTAAGTGGTTACTGCTGATGCTGAAGAATTGAGTTACCACTTACTGCCAGATCTTCCAGAACAGATCTATTCTTGGCATCAACAATTGGAACTCAGGATTGTCCCATTTAATATCATTTACTTGTACATAACAGACCAGTGACCACAAATCATCCATAATTAGAAATAGAACACTCATAATTACCCCTGCAATGTTATGATTTTTGAGAAAGACATTAATTTGCTTTAATCTATTTATTATTTAGCTTTTCCCTCCCATAATATGACATTGGTTAGACTCATCATATTTCTCTTTTTTGTATTTCTAATGAGTGTTTAATTAAAAATACCCAACTTAAACACAGAAAAGGCTATATATAGTTATGCAAGATATTTTCCTTCATGATATTGAGGGAAACTGGATGATTTTTACTCAAAACACTCAAACTCAGGTTCCTCATGATTTCATTTGTGTTTTAGTGTGCTTTTATTATAGATGTGGTCTTGCCCTTTAACTCTTGCCCTGCACAACTATTGCATGTTTTGGTAATTGTTAGAACTAGTTATTCTATGGGTTTATATAAATTTTTTTTCTGCATTGATGAAAATAGTTGACAACTATTTTCTGAAACTTTTACATGGTAAAATTATGTCCATGCTCTATAGAATAGAAATCTAGAGCCACAAATGCTTATTTTTCAAGTTTTGAATATCTCTAAATAATAAAAAGAAACATTTTATTCCTTCCCAATGAGTAGAGATATTGGTGGCTGTCCATTTTGCTGAGTTTTTATTAGTTAATAAATATTGATATTTATTATTTTATATTTAATATTTTCATAATATAGACAGTCCTTTCTACTACTTAAGTGATTTTCAAGTAACATGTTTCTATATTGAATTAGCATCTGATTCTTGCAAAGATTATAGCCTTGAACACACCGCTCTCCCAAAATTTTTCAAAATTTGCACTGTGTAAAAGATAATTCTTGTAGGGTTGCACAAAACTGTGCATTCTATTCATGCCCTTAGTTAAAGAATATGTCACCTTGGTATCAGGCTAGACTAGAATAGAAATATACATGAATATACATATTTCAGTGCAACATGTACATTTGGTAAGTATTAGTCACCTTTTCTTGGATAAGGCAATGGCACCCCACTCCAGTGCTCTTGCCTGGAAAATCCCATGGATGGAGGAGCCTGGTGGGCTGCAGTCCATGGGGTCGCTAAGAGTCAGACAAGACTGAGCGACTTCACTTTCACTTTTCACTTTCATGCATTGGAGAAGGAAATGGCAACCCACTCCAGTGTTCTTGCCTGGAGAATCCCAGGGACGGGGGAGCCTGGTGGGCTGCCGTCTATGGGGTCGCACAGAGTTGGACACGAGTGAAACGACTCAGCAGCAGTCACCTTTTCTATAAAATCGGGATATTAATAACTGCCTTTCAGGTTGTTTGTTGTGATAATTGAATGAAATAAATCATGAAATATTAAGTATACTTCTTGGAACAAAGAAAGTACTAAAAAATGCTATTTTTTTTTTTTTTAAATCATGCCTACCTTGTATAAAAGTATTCAGTTCTGCCCGAGGACAGGAGGAAGGTATCACAAGGGAGTAACACCTAAATCAGAATATGAATGATGAGTAGGCATTTTCCACAGAGCAAAAAAGATAAAGAAACAATTTGTCCAAAAGCATTTAGATGTAACTAAAAGAAAAAAGAGGCTGAGGGATGGCCTAGTTATAAAGACAAATGTAGATGAGGTTGAGAGCTTTAGATTTTATTCTGGAAGTGAATGTTATTTAGAATATTAGAGTTCTTTTTAAATTATTTTTGTTTCCTTTAACTATGAGTTTTAGAATAAAGGGAAAATCTAACTAAAGAGTTATCTTAAGTCGTCATTTGTAGTATTGTGAAAACATAAGTGATAAGTCTTAATTTTAGACATCAATTTATTTACTGAGGTAAGTGCAATAATATTGAAGAAAATAAGAATATGTAGAATTCAAAGGATTTTAAGTGCACATGTTTCTTATTTTGAGCAATATTTATCTTGAAGATTTAAGTTTCAGTTGCTCTTCTATAAATTATTTTTAAATGCTTTAAGGAACATTGTTAAAAGAAATTTGTTGTAGGAAGGCAATAAATTGCTCTCTAATATCTGTGTTTTGAAAATTTATATTTGACAGTACTCTCTCAGCAAAACCCAATGAAATTTTTTCTGTTTATGGGATGAATACATTGTGATAGAGTAAAAAAAAAAAGAAAAACTTAAACATCAAAAAGACTTAGATTATCATCCTACCACTGATGAATTTTATGACCTTGACATAATTACAAACCTTTCCTGGATGTCATTTCTTTCTCTAAATAGATTGACTTAATTTTTTCCCTGTGGTGAGGTTGAAGTCCCAGTTTCATTGTCTATTTCCAAATATACAAACATTTTATGAACAAGTCTTATGGATAGAGCACATAGTAGTTTAGATATGAATACAAATACAAAATTTTGTTAACAGGGCTCCACTAAGTACCTTTTTCAAAGATTATATAGGAATAATATTACTATGAAGTTAATAATATAACTATAAAGTTAAAATTGATAGTGATGTGGAACAAAATGAAATGACTTTTAGAGTTTTAAATTATGTCTATATGCAGATCTGACAACTGATGTTTTTAGTACATTATGAAAGTCTGGAGACATACTTTTTCATTTATTCATATAATTTACTCCTTTGCAAAAGCATTTACCAAAACATCTCTAGATGATTCACTATATCTGTAATGGTTTCTGACATAGGTAAACATAGAACTATTTTCTCTCATCCATAAACTCAGATGTGACTATGTTTTTTATCAGGAAACCATATTATTGCATCTTGGTAGTAGCAGACACATTTAAATTATTGTCCGGTAGTAACTTAAGAATTGGAAAACACAGTTTAATAGGCAATAGCCTTTCATGATTTGATATCCTCAGTTACTTGAATCAAATTTTCATTGTTCTTAAGGTTAAAAATGTATCTATAAACCACAATTAGCTATAGAGTTAATGGGTGAATTAATAATCACTCTTCAATTAATATGAAAAAGATATGAAAACTAGCAGAATGCTAGCTTTCCTTCAGATGCTTCTTAGAAAATAATATTTTATAAATAAATGTTTGGGAAATGTTGGATTCAACAAAGGGAAGGAAATTGCGTTTCTTTTGTGTCAGCATCAATCTGCCAGAGGAATCGTAATTTGAGCACTGAGCTCATTTTGGGGGGTTTTTCTCAAGGGACTAGAGATATTATAATGGGATGTATTTTGAGAAATACAGCTCTGTTTAAAACATTTTACATAAAGAAAAAATGAAAATGAAAAATAAAAAATGTAGCCCAGTTGACCTCTGCTACTGTGAGAGGAAGATGGGGGTTGTAAGGCCAGATGCTCTTCTGGGAAGGGACTGGACAGCACTGCCACTGCTTCTCATACGTTTACTGTTAGAGCACGGTGACTTAATGTCACTTCCATGACTATTTCACAATCTTTTTTTCCCCTGTGTAAAGGGGAAATCCAAAGTGAAGCCAAAGGAAGATTGAAACTGTTTTAAAAATAAACTAATAGAAATGAGATTGTAGTTTTTATTCAAGTTTATTTGCATGATGGTCTTGAAAAACAGCTAGTTGGAAATTAGGATAGTTGTCCTTTTCTTATGAGGTTGGTCTTGAAGAGTGTAGTGTGGAGATTGCTTTCTTCCTGTGTGAATTACTTGTTTCCTTTGAAGAAAAAGATCAACAGAAGGAAATCCCTGAGAGTTTTCAATACAGATGTCTCCAAAAGAGTTATTGCTGCCAAGTTTTTTTCTCCCAATGTGTCACATAATCTTTGTATAATTTATAAATGATAACAAAGCATTCAGGCCACATTCATAAAAGCCCAGTGACACATAATTTAGTGGAATCTGAGGATTAAAATTAATTGTCTCTCTTTGTTCTAAGTTCTAAATCTTAGTAAATGATTCACTGCATGTCATTACAGCTTAATATTTGCATGAAATCACAGTTTAGCTGGCATAATTTAATGGCAATTAAAAAGCTATTTAATTGTCATGCAAATTGGTATGAGGGCCCTTGAGTAAGAAGGGTGTCTGCCTTTTTAATTTAAGTATCTCTAGGCGGACAGTCATATACTTGCAGACACCCATAACATAATTGATAACATTCTTCCTGATCTTGGAAATGTAAGTGAATAATAATTCATGTTTTCCATTATAAATAAGAGAAAAGAGCAACAATATGAATATGTCATCCAGTAGGAAGACACTATTATGATAATGATAATGAATCTTTATCTCCTAGGCATGAGTCTAGGTTGGAGATAAAAAAAAAAAATTATGCTTATCCCTGTGCTCTAGTTTATAATCCCTTCAGTATTTGCCTTTCTGAAAGCAGACATGTCTGTAACTCTCTGGAACATGAAATGGCATAAAGCAAGGTATACAGAAACCTTTTAGAAAAACTAACTCCCATTTCTAGGGCTGGCTTTAGGTGGTGCACATATAGGTGTCTGAGCCATACCCATCAGGTTGCTGATAATAGGATCCAACAAGATGAAAAAAGGAAGCATAGCATTTCTTAATATCTCAAACCCGACACCAAATTATATGGATTTAGGAGTGATGTTATGCTTCTCTAACACTGTGGAACAGATCTTGTTACTGAGTCCTCTGTTATCTTTAAGACCACTCCCCACACTTCAGCTGCATTGCTGTTTTTGAAACACATCACTTCTGTACATAGAATCTGTCAGCTTCTTCCTTTTAAATGAAAATATATATATATGTATATATACAAACTCATTCCAGTGAGCATAGCAGTATTGCATTATCCGACCCCTTCCTGTTGCTTAAAACTCACTTCTTGCTTACTCCTTCTACATTCTAGCTACAGTGATCTTCTGTCACTTCCATGACTATTTCACAACCTTTTTTGACTGAAGAACCGTGCATGTTCTATCTCTAAAATCCTTCCTACCCCTCTCTACATCTTCCACACCACCTGCATGAGACCTTCTCAGAAGGTTTATCAGGTTGGCCCCCTGATACTTTTTTTTAGCTCCATTCCTTTTGATTTCTGTAATTGCACTTATTATAATTTGAATTTTATTCTTCTGTTTTTGTGTGTGCATTTGTGTTTATCTAGCCATTCAGCTAAAATATCAATAGCAAGAAAGCAGAAATAACATTTATCAGATTTAGGCTGTAAGCCCAAGATCTAGCAAAATACCTGGCACAGATGGTAGTCATGGAAAACTTATTTAATGAGTGAATGACCATGTCTTGAAATCCAAAAGAAGCCTATGTGAAAACTTGAATTTATTTCTATGCAGAGAATGCCACAGAGAATTATTTTCCTCCTTCTAAGCAAATTTCCGAATTTAAAGAACTGTTTGAATTGCTTAAGACTAACCTTTTAAAATATAGCAGTATTATTTAATGAGTCATTTATGCAATTAATTATTTTTCAAAGTATCTGTCATAGGCACAGTCTCTTACAGAAGGATTCTGTGGCATTTCACAATATAGCAAGCACACAGTGCACTGTCTGGCACGCAGTAGACCTTCAGTTAATAATTGTTCAGTGAATGATATGAAACCAAGGTTTGAAGGACTGAGATGAATATACAAGATTATTGACACAATTTTAAGAGAAAAAAAATGAATAGTTAAAGATATTATGTACTCTGTGCAGTGTGATCATATGGAAAAATAATGAGAAAAGAGAGCAGATGCTCATCCACCACCCATGACCAATATGGTTTATGCAGACTCTTGATGACAAATAAGAGGATCTTGAAAGTCTCTTTATAAGCTTTCAAGGATGCATTTACTTATGCTTAGTAAAGTTTGTATAAATAAAATCTAGGTACCATATCTTACCTATATCCCCTTTGATCGCTTCCAAATCCACCTGCCAATGCAGGAGACACAAGAAACGTGGGGTCCATCTCTGGATCAGGAAGATCCCCTGGAGAAGGAAATGGCAACTCACTCCAGTATTCTTGCCTGGACAATTCCATGGACAGACGTGCCTGGCGGGCTAGATTCCAGAGGTTGGCAAAGAGTCAGATGCAATTGAGCACACTCACGCAGCCCTTCCAAATAATGCTTTTGTCCTGTGAAATTGACAGGACCTAAAAAAGTATTTATGTTGCCTCCAGTTTCTGTTCCTATTCCCTTCCTTCCAAACTGTGTGTCCACCCTAAATTTATGGCCATTTATTCTCAGCCTGTGAGAAAAAGATTCTTAGATTTTCAAACGAATGAGAGTTTTAGTTATACATCAAGCATAGTATGAAGACTAAAATACTGAACACAACATATTTTATATATGTATGTTATTTCTTCAAAGTTTTTAAATGAAGATGCAATTATTAAGATGTAATTATACAAAGCCATCATGCAATTTAAAATAATGTTGGGTTATTGTATTTTTTCAGTCAACAAATTTAAGAAGTATAATTACTGTAACTTTTGGTGATCTGTGGCTTTTGATGTTAAATACTGAAATTTATATGCCAAAAGTTAATATACAGACCATCTTCACCCCTAAGACTCCACTCTTACTAAACTTATGCAGATATTTTTAACCATTTTTCTTTATGGCTTCCATCAGAAGAAAGAGTTCAAACTAATATAAAATACCAGCACATGTTTATTATTGACGTTTTCAAGTTAGCACTATAATTCATTGTCCTATACATGTACATTTGTTTTTTAATTGCTTTCTCTAGGGCCACCTTCAGCTCCTAGGAATGTGGTTTTTAACATCAATGAAACGGCCCTTATTTTGGAATGGAGCCCACCAAGTGACACAGGAGGGAGAAAAGACCTCACATACAGTGTAATCTGTAAGAAATGTGGCTTAGACACCAGCCAGTGTGAGGACTGTGGTGGAGGACTCCGCTTCATCCCAAGACATACTGGCCTGATCAACAATTCCGTGATAGTACTTGACTTTGTGTCTCACGTGAATTACACCTTTGAAATAGAAGCCATGAATGGAGTTTCTGAGTTGAGTTTTTCTCCCAAGCCATTCACAGCTATTACAGTGACCACGGATCAAGATGGTAAGTTCTACTGCTGTTCTCTCAAAACAGATCTATAATTCCATTTTGATGCTTAATATCCCTGGTGGACCTGTATTCACTGGGGTGCAGTTACACACTCTCTACATTATAGGGGTGATTTACTGATTGTTGTTCTTACTGTTTCCCAAGGTGCAGAAAGATATTTTTGATATTACTTACTAGTATTGCCAATTAGATACAATCCTTGTCTTTAATGGCTATGCATTATGTTTTTCATTTAATCCTATGCTGATATATCTTAATAAGCAAGTTCATATAACCTATCAACAAACATCAGACATAAATAAGGTTACTAAATGAATTGAAATTCAGCTGCCCTACTTACGCAACCCTCTCTTTTCCTTGTCAAATAAGGAAATAGTAAGTATTTATACTAATTATAACTCATCTATATTATAAAAACAGTGCAGCCAACATGCCTAACCATAATTCACTCTTAAAAGGAACAGCAAATATATCCATTAATGTATCTAAATGCTGTTGTTTAGGTGCAGTTTTGTGTAAAAAATAAGCTGTCTTTTAAAAAAAAAACTCCAGTTGCTTTCAGCTAAATGGCCCCTTTTAACACTATAGATTTTTACTGCAATATAGTCAGGCATGAAGAGTCCCATGCTTTTTATAAGAGTATATTATCTTTAATCCCCCCATTATGTAATTTTTCACAAAGCATGATACCAGGAAAACTTGAGATTTAAAAACTCCCTTTGAGAAGCATTCATAAATTATGTTGTTACAGAAAGGATCGTCTTATAGCAAAAAGTATTATTTTATGTGAACACATATAGATGAGGATAATTTATACAGATAAAACTATTCTTTTACACTATATTTATTTGCTGAGTCTGCTATAACAAATGCCACAGACTAGGTGGCATAATTATAGTGGAACATCAAAACCAGGAAACTGACATTTGGAAAATCTACAGGGCTCATGTGGCTGTGAAGGAATATCAGGAGTGAGCCTTGTAGTGATAATGGTGGTAGTTACATGAAGTTAGATATATGATAAGTTGCAAAGAGTTGCACTCAATGCATATACATGCACGCACACACACACACACAGACACACACACACACACACACACATGAGCCCTGTGGATTTTCCAAATGTCAGTTTCTGGTTTTGATATTGCACTATAGTTATGCAAGTAGTTAACATTGGGGGAGGCTGGGTAAAATCTATGTGGGAAGTTGCAGTACACTTTTTTTTTCTGGTAAATTTCTACGGCTCTATCATTGTTGCAAAATAAGAAGTTAAAAGAAGAACACTGATAAACCTGTAAAAAATACAGGAAGAAAACTTTAGCATTCTAAAAATATATTTGAAATGGATTTGACTATTTTATTCAAACTAATATAAGTTCACTTTGCTGATGCTCTTCAGAAATACATCTAATAAATAAAGCAAACAAATAGTACTGTAAAATCACCATTTTCGTATTTACTATATAATATTCCCCTTCATGTAAAAAATTGTTCTACATCATAGAATTTGCTTTTTGGTTGTTCAAAATGGAATTACTGTTTTCTTTTTTTATTATTATTATTCCTGTAGTATCAACAGAATGGTTTCAGATGTGTCTTCAAGATAAAACAGATTTAGGTCTTCTGTTTTGCTCTACACTAGCACATTAATTCTAAGCCTTTTTTCTGCTACCTGATTAAAAATAACCCAATACAACTGTTCTACCTATAAGGTATAAATAATTAAGTTTGAGAATAAAAACAATCAGTTCACTTCAGTCGCTCAGTTGTGTCCGACTCTTTGCGACCCCATGAATCACAGCACGCCAGGCCTCCCTGTCCATCACCAACTCCAGGAGTTCACTCAGACTCATGTCCATGAGTCAGGATGCCATCTAGCCATCTCATCCTCTGTTGTTCCCTTCTCCTCCTGCCCCCAACCACTCCCAGCATCAGAGTCCTTTCCAATGAGTCAACTCTTTCCATGAGGTGGCCAAAGTACTGGAGTTTCAGCTTTAGCATCATTCCTTCCAAAGAAATCCCAGGGCTGATTTCCTTCAGAATGGACTGGTTGGATCTCTTCGCAGTCCAAAGGACTCTCAAGAGTCTTCTCCAACACCACAGTTCAAAAGCATCAATTCTTCGGTGCTCAGCTTTCTTCACAGTCCAACTCTCACATCCATACATGACTACTGGAAAAAACATAGCCTTGACTAGAGGGACCTTTGTTGGCAAAGTAATGTCTCTGCTTTTCAATATGCTACCTAGGTTGGTCATAAATTTTCTTCCAAGGAGTAAGCGTCTTTTAATTTCATGGCTGCAGTCACCATCTGCAGTGATTTTGGAGCCCAGAAAAATAAAGTCTGACACTGTTTCCACTGTTTAGGGAAACACACTGTTTCCCCATCTATTTCCCATGAAGTGATGGGACCGGATGCCATGATCTTCATTTTCTATGTTGAGCTTTAAGCCAACTTTTTCACTCTCCACTTTCACATTCATCAGGAGACTTTTTAGTTCCTCTTCACTTTCTGCCATAAGGGTGGTGTCATCTTCATATCTGAGGTGATTGATATTTTCCAGCAATCTTGATTTCAGCTTTTGGTTCTTCCAGCCCACCGTTTCTCATGATATACTCTGCATATAAGTTAAATAAACAGGGTGACAATATACAGCCTTGACGTACTGCTTTTCCTATTTGGAACCAGTCTGTTGTTCCATGTCTAGTTCTAACTGTTGCTTCCTGACCTGCATGTAGGTTTCTCAAGAGGCAGGTCAGGTGGTCTGGTATTCCCATCTCTTGAAGAATTTTCCACAGTTTATTGTGATCCACACAGTCAAAGGCTTTGGCATAGTCAATAAAGCAGAAATAGATGTTTTTCTGGAACTCTCTTGCTTTTTCCATGATCCAGCAGATGTTGGCAATTTGATCTCTGGTTCCTCTGCCTTTTCTAAAACCAGCTTGAACATCTGGAAGCTCACAGTTCATGTATTGCTGAAGCCTGGCTTGGAGAATTTTGAGCATTACTTTACTAGCGTGTGAGATGAGTGCAACTGTGTCGTAGTTTGAGCATTCTTCTTCATTGCCTTTCTTTGGGATTGGAATGAAAACTGACCTTTTCCAGTCCTGTGGCCACTGCTGAGTTTTCCAAATTTGCTGACATATTGAGTGCAGCACTTTCACAGCATCATCTTTCAGGATTTGAAATAGCTCAACTGGAATTCCATCACCTCCACTAGCTTTGTTCTTAGTGATGCTTCCTCAGGCCCACTTGACTTCACATTCCAGGATGTCTGGCACTAGGTGAGTGATCACACCATCATGATTATCTTGGTCGTGAAGATCTTTTTTGTATAATTCTTCTGTGTGTTCTTGCCACCTCTTCTTAATATCTTCTGCTTCTGTTAGGTCCATACCTTTTCTGTCCTTTATCGAGCCCAATTTTGCATATTTTGAATATTTGAAATATTCCCTTGGTATGTCTAATTTTCTTAAAGAGATCTCTAGTCTTTCCCATTCTGTTATTTTTATCTATTTCTTTGCATTGATCACTGAGGAAGGCTTTCTTTTCTCTTCTTGCTATTCTTTGGAACTTTGCATTCAGATGCTTATATCTTTCCTTTTCTCCTTTGCTTTTTGCTTCTCTTCTTTTCACAGCTATTTGTAAGGCCTCCTCAGACAGCCATTTTGCTTTTTTGCATTTCTTTTCCATGGGGATGGTCTTGATCCCTGTCTCCTGTACAATGTCATGAACCTCCATCCATAGTTCTTCAGGCACTCTGTCAGATCTAGTCCCTTAAATCTATTTCTCACTTCCCCTGTATAATCATAAGGGATTTGATTTAGGTCACACCTGAATGGCCTAGTGGTTTTCCCTGCTTTCTTCAATTTAAGTCTGATTTTGGCAATAAGGAGCTCATGATCTGAGCAACAGTCAGCTCCTGGTCTTGTTTATGCTTACTGTATAGAGCTTCTCCATCTTTGGCTGCAAAGAACATAATCAATCTGATTTCAGTGTTGACCATCTGGTGATGTCCATGTATAGAGTCTTCTCTTGTGTTGTTGGAAGAGGGTGTTTGCTATGACCAGTGCGTTCTCTTGGCAAAACTCTATTAGCCTTTGCCCTGCTTCATTCCATATTCCAAGGCCAAATTTGCCTGTTACCCCAGGTGTTTCTTGACTTCCTACTTTTCCATTCCAGTCCCCTATAATGAAAAGGACATCTTTTTTGGATGTTAGTTCTAAAAGGTCTTGTAGGTCTTCATAGAACCATTCAGCTTCTTCAGCGTTACTGGTTGGGGCATAGACTTGGATTACTGTGATATTGCATGGTTTGCCTTGGAAATGAACAGAGATCATTCTGTCGTTTCTGAGATTGCATTCAAGTACTGCATTTCAGACTCTTTTGTTGACCATCATGGCTACTCCATTTCTTCTAAGGGATTCCTGCCCACAGTAGTAGATATAATGCTCATCTGAGTTAAACTCACACATTCCAGTCCATTTTAGTTCGCTGATTCCTCGAATGTAGACGTTCACTCTTGCCATCTCCTTTTTTTACCACTTCCAATTTGCCTTGATTCATGTACCTGACATTCCAGGTTCCTATGCAATATTGTTCTTTACAACATCAGACCTTGCTTCTATCACCAGTCACATCCACAGCTGGGTATTGTTTTTTTGCTTTGGCTCCAGCCCTTCATTCTTTCTGGAGTTATTTCTCCACTGATCTCCAGTAGCATATTGGGCACCTACTGACCTGGGGAGTTTCTCTTTCAGTATCCTATCATTTTGCCTTTTCATACTGTTCATGGGGTTCTCAAGGCAAGAATACTGAAGTGGTTTGCCATTCCCTTCTCCAGTGGACCACATTTCTGTCAGATCTCTCCACCACGACCTGCCTGTCTTGGGTGGCCCCACAGGGCATGGCTTAGTTTCACTGAGTTAGACAAGACTGTGGTCCTAGTGTGGTTAGATTGACTAGTTTTCTGTGAGTATGGTTTCAGTGTGTCTGCCCTCTGATGCCCTCTTGCAATACCTACCACCTTACTTGGCTTTCTCTTACTTTGGACATGGGGAATCTCTTCACGGCTGCTCCAGCAAAGCACAGCTTCTGCTCTTTACCTTGGACGAGGGTTATCTCCTCACCACCCCCCACTCCTGACCTTGAACATGGAATAGCTCCTCTAGGCCCTCCTGTGCCCGCGCAACCACAGCTCCTTGGAGGTGGTGTTGCTCCTCCTGGCCGCTGCCCTTGGCCTCGGGCATGGGGTAGCTCCTGTCAGCCGTTCCTGTGCTATCGCAGCCTGGCACTCTCAGCTGCTGCCTCTGACCTTGGATGTGGGGTAACTCCTCTTGGCTGCCGCCCCTCGGGCATGGGTCCTCCAGGCTTCTGCCCCTGGCCTCGGACATGGGGTATCTCCTCTCGGAACAATATATCACTTTAAATCAAATATGTTTGTAAATATCTTTATATAATTTCATACATTATACATACATATAATAGTCTTTTGTTCTAGTATTAGAAGAGAGTTCATATTGACTATTTTTCTAATGTAGCAGAAGGCAGGGTAAAAACTATTTCTCACTTTGAAAATGAAAGAATTCATTAAAACTGTATTGCTATAAGGACAGAAATTATATTAGTCATGGAACAAGATGTAGTATCCATATATTGAAACTAAACTTTCTGGAAGAGGATTATCTTTGAGAAGACTATTCAGAAACATTTATTATTCATTTACTTCTACTTTGTTTTAGATATAAGTTTTAATGAAAAATCAAAATATATTTAAATTTTGTTTGAAAAGTACATCAAGTTCCACATATATATTTTATAAAATATTATTGCCAGTTTTATTTGTATGAACCACTATATCAATGTCATAATTTTAAGAGACAAAAAGAAGGTCTTCTTTTCTTGTGTCTGAAATTCTGATGTTAGAAAACCACATCTTTAAAAATGCAAATACTCTAGTCAGGGGTAACATTATGAAATAATTCAGTCTGTGCTGTATCAGTTAAATCTTTTCATATCAGAAAGGGTCAGATCCTAGTGCTGGAATGAAAAAGGAGCTTATAGAAACTGAGATGTCCCACAACCAAACTTGAGCTGTCATCATTGTGTGCCAGCCTTGATAAGACAACAATGTTACTAATCCTAATAGAGGGAGGGACTTCCCATCATTCTACTTGGGTATCTTTGGAAATTTTCTTTGAAGCGACTCAAGAGGTGCTGTACAAAGTTACAGGATGGCACATTACAATTTTATTGGACTGAGGAGACCACAGTAAATTCTTTGTCTCATTACTCATAAGTTACATATTATTGTTTTCACACTATAGAAAAATGATAGAGCTATTCAAAGCCTTTAACTTATTCAGTATATGTACAGTGGTGAGAAAGCTCTTATGAATTCCGTGAGAGGTAGATAATAAATAATTTGACAAATGCATAATTAGTACTGTGATAAACCCCACCAAGGAGAACATCAGGTTCTCTGGAAGCATGTATTATTCAGGTCTGGAGGATAAGGTCTGGTCTTTCTGAGGAAACAGTGTTAAATTATGTTCTGAAAGATGAATGGGATGTGCATAAGCCAGATGAAGCCAGGAGAAGGGAAAGAATACTGAGTAGAAGGAACCAAGTGAAGATCGAGCAGTTGAGGAATTAAGCCCTGAGGGCTAATATACCCAAGAAGGTTGAAGACGTTGGTATATTGCAGAAGTACAGTAGGACCTGTGGATGGAATGAACGGTTAACTTAAGATTTGGAGAAATAGGTTGGAGTCTACAAAATAGCCAAGACAACTTAGGAGAACAGCCATTTAGCAGAAGTGACTAATGCATCATCAGGGCCACAGGTTGGGTAAAAGAAAATCAACAGAATAATAATGCTGTACTTGAGCTGACTTAGTACAATTAGGAAATAAATTGAAACAGACTGAAAAATATAGACAGTTGCATTAATTATGTTTTTACTACTCTATGTGTGCAGTGTAGAACATGAGGATAAAGAGGAAATTTGCATCAAATGGCCTTTTCTTTCATGTAGTTAATTGTTCTTAGTCTCTCAATCATTGTCCAACTCTTTGTGACCCCATGGACAGTAACCTGCCAGGCTCCTCTGTCCATGGAATTCTCCAGGCAAGAATACTGGAATGGGTTGCCATTTCCTCCTCCAGAGGATCTTCCCAACCCAGGGATCAAACCTGCATCTTCTGTGTCTCCTGCATTGCAGGCAGATTCTTCACCTGCTGAGCCATCAGGGAAGCCCATAGTTAAATACACACACACACACACACACACACATTCTCATACTTAAGAAATATTAAGTAAACCACATTAAACAACCTTTGCTTAATTGTTTACTGTTTACAATTAAAGAAATTTAAAAAAAATTTTTTTCCCAAATCACTTAGAACTACTTTAGCTGTAGTTAGGAGAAACGTTCCTTGATTATACTGATTCTAGTTGGATAAATAAGATTATAGATTTAAAGCTATGACTCTCATAATTAGAAATCTTAGCAATAAACCTTAATTAACTGACTTCTACAATCCCTAAAAGCTATATTTGCAACCTTCTATTTTCATAGTCTATTTAAATGGTCCTTAAAGGCGGTTCATTTAGAGAGCAAAACAAGAAAGCAACACCTAGAAAACATTTGACTTTAATCTTCAGTGCATGATAGAAAAACAAAGATGTGTGATTTAGTAAAAGGAATTATTCAGGTCATAGACAGTAAAGGAAAATGTTAATCATGTATAGTCAGCCTGAAACAAATTGTGTTTGTAGATATCCTGACATGTGCAAAAACCTTAAGGGATCATGTTCAAGGTAAAAGACATGTATGACAAAACCAATACAATATTGGAAAGTAATTAGCCTCCAATTAAAGTGAAAGATGTGCTAAATTACAAACCAATTCTGCTGATATTTGCTAAAGGGTCTTTAAAGCATTTATTGTCAGAAGCAATTTTTCCAATCATCTGACTTCTTAAAATGTATATTCAACCCTCCTATCTCTGCCATTGGGCGACTATTCTATATAGGTCTTGCTTTAGGCTTAATTTTGTTTGAAGATTCATATATGTGCTCAGGCAGGAATAATTAATTGAACTGACTTTGAAAATAAATTTAATCAACATAAGTCTCCATTTTTTATAAACTTGAGATGTCTGTTTGATTTACAGTTCACTGCATTCTGAAAATATAATCTATTCCAAATAGCAACCTTTTACACATTGCTAGAGTAGGTAATTAGGGACATTGAAAACATCATTCATCTTTATATCTGTATTTTAATTTATTTATGTCTGAATATTCCTCCTAATCCTCACTATGTTTTCAAAATTCTTGACAGTGAATATTTTTTTCTAAACTCTGTGCTGCTGCTACTGCTAAGTCGCTTGAGTCTTCTCCGACTCTGTGCAACCCCATAGACAGCAGCCCACCAAGCTCCTCTGTTGCTGCGATTCTCCAGGCAAGAATACTGGAGTGGGTTGCCATTTCCTTCTCCAATGCATGCATGCACGCTAAGTCACTTCATTTGTGTCTGGCTCTGTGTGACCCTACAGACAGCAGCCCACCAGGCTGCTCTGTACACGGGATTATCTAGGCAAGAATACTGCACTAGGTTGTTATTTCCTTCTCCAAAACTCTATGCAAGTTTATTCAAAACAAAAGAAATCAATATAAAAGTTTTATATGCTGTGATCACTGACCTAGAGCCAGATATCCTGGAATGTGAAGTCAAGTGGGCCTTAGAAAGCATCACTATGAACAAAGCTAGTGGAGGTGATGGAATTCCAGTTGAGCTATTTCAAGTCCTAAAAGATGATGCTGTGAAAGTGCTGCACTCAATATGCCAGCAAATTTGGAAAACTCAGCAGTGGTCACAGGACTGGAAAAGGTCAGTTTTCATTCCAATCCCAAAGAAAGGCAATGCCAAAGAATGCTCAAACTACCACACAATTGCACCCATCTCACACGCTAGTAAAGTAATGCTCAAAATTCTCCAAGCCAGGCTTCAGCAATATGTGAACCGTGAACTTCCTGATGTTCAAGCTGGTTTTACAAAAGGCAGAGGAACCAGAGATCAAATTGCCAACATCTGCTGGATCATGGAAAAAGCAAGAGAGTTTCAGAAAAACATCTATTTCTGCTTTATTGACTATGCCAAAGCCTTTGACTGTGTGGATAACAATAAACTGTGGAAAATTCTGAAAAAGATGGGAATACCAGACCACCTGACCTGCCTCTTGAGAAATTTGTATGCAGGTCAAGAAGCAACAGTTAGGACTGGACATGGAACAGCAGACTGGTTCCAAATAGGAAAAGGAGTACATCAAGGCTGTATATTGTCACCCTGCTTATTTAACTTATATGCAGAGTACATCATGAGAAACGCTGGACTGGGAGAAGCACAAGCTGGAATCAAGATTGCCGGGAGAAATATCACCTCAGATATGCAGATGACACCACCCTTATGGCAGAAAGTGAAGAGGAACTCAAAAGCCTCTTGATGAATGTGAAAGCGGAGAGTGAAAAAGTTGGCTTAAAGATCAACATAGAAAACGAAGATCATGGCATCCGGTCCCACTGCTTCATGGGAAATAGATGGAGAAACAGTGGAAACAGTGTCAGACTTTATTTTTTGGGGCTCCAAAATCACTGCAGATGGTGACTGCAGCCATGAAATTAAAAGACGCTTACTCCTTGGAAGGAAAGTTATGACCAACCTAGATAGCATATTCAAAAGCAGAGACATTACTTTGTCAACAAAGGTCTGTCTAGTCAAGGCTATGGTTTTTCCAGTAGTCATGTATGGATGTGAGAGTTGGACTGTGAAGAAAGCTGAGTGCCGAAGAATTGATGCTTTGGAACTGAGGTGTTGGAGAAGACTCTTGAGAGTCCCTTGGACTGCAAGGAGATCCAACCAGTTCTTTCTGAAGGAGATCAGTCCTGGGATTTCTTTGGAAGGAATGATGCTAAAGCTGAAACTCCACTACTTTGGCCACCTCATGCGAAGAGTTGATTCATTGGAAAAGCCTCCGATGCTGGGAGGGATTGTGGGCAGGAGGAGAAGGGGACGACAGAGGATGAGATGGCTGGATGGCGTCACTGACTCGATGGACGTGAGTCTGAGTGAACTCTGGGAGTTGGTGATGGACAGGGAGGCCTGGTGTGCTGCAATTCATGGGGTCGCAAAGAGTCGGACACGACTGAGGGACTGAACTGAACTGAAAGATACACTGAATATAAGATAGTGGCATAAGTTAAAAAATAATAAAATCAATAACTATAATTTAAGCTGAGTAATACTATCATATTATATTTTTCATATTTCTTAAACTGAAAAAAATCACATATTCAAAAGCCACAGACACTTTATATTGACGGATAAAATTTTCCTATTTCTTAAGAAAAGTATTCTTCTTCTGAGAAGTATTCTAAGTATTTTATGCACGGAAGGTAATTGAAATGTCGGCCTAGCTAAACATAACTAAGTAACTTTATGGTCCAGCCAAATATTGAAATTGAGGAATCCAAGTAATTGTAAACTTTGTGTTTAGTCCTGGGAAACATCCAATTGCTCTCAAGTCTAGTGTCTTTTTGGCATTCATCTTTTGAGAAAATGAATGGTATAGAAAAGGCTCTTAGACCTTAGCAATGAGTTTCTTGAAGTTGTTAAGTGGCTCAGCTTTCAGTCAGCAAGTTTAGAAAACGAACTGCTTCCAGTCATTTGTGAATAGTAGCACATATGCATCTCTCTCACTGGATCATAATCATATTTTATATATCATAGTTTGACCAATATATAAGCATCTTGAGAACGAGTATGATGTGTTATTTGCCTAAGCCTATGTTCAATCTCAGGAGAAGGCAATGGCACCCCACTCCAGTACTCTTGCCTGGAAAATCCCATGGACAGAGGAGCCTGGTAGGCTGCAGTCCATGGGGTTGCTAAGAGTCAGACCCGACTGAGCGACTTCACTTTCACTTTTCACTTTCATGCATTGGAGGAGGAAATGGCAACCCATTCCAGTGTTCTTGCCTGGAGAATCCCAGGGATGGTGAGGCCTGGTGGGCTGCCGTCTATGGGGTCGCACAGAGTCGGACACGACTGAAGCGACTTAGCAGCAGTGGCAGCAGCATGCTCAATCTCTGAGCTTCCCTAGTAGGTCAGATGGTAAAATGTCTGCCTGCAATGCAGGAGACTTGGGTTTGATCTCTGGGTCAGGGTAGATCCCCTGGAGAAGGGAATGGCAACCCACTCCAGCATTCTTGCCTGGAAAATTCCATGAACACAGAACCCTGTGGGCTACAGTTCATAGGGTCGCAAAGAGTTAGACACGACTGAGCGACTAACACACACTTTCATCCTCGATCTACATTGCTTATAACCTAATAAATCTCAGTTAACTGTGTTAACAGAAATTGGAGATCGTTTCAGTTAATTATTTCATTCACTCAAAAATATTTCTTGAATACTTACTATCTGCCAGAAACAATTCAGTATGCTAAAGATATAGCAATAAAGGAACAATGCAAACTGCTAACAGTGTCCCTTTGTTCAGAACGTATTTTTGTGTCAAGTCGTGATATGTCCCATAAAGAAAAACTAAACAGACTAAGAGATTTGGAGGTGATGGGAGAGGGACATTTTACATAGGGAAACCAAAAACACCTCTCTTGATATTGTAATACTCCAGCAGATCATGAGTTTAAGGAGAAAGCCTGAATATAAAATAATATTCCAGGCAGTGTGAAACAAAAGGGCAAAGCCTTAAATTTAACCAGGAATTTGCCTCAAAAGCTACTAGAAAGTATTATTAGACATGTATTCATTAGTGCATATTGAATTTCTTGCTTACTAAGTCTTCTGCTGCTGTTCTTAGAATTTTTAACAAAAAGTTTTTATCAACACTAAACCATCCTTTAATAGCAATAATGGGGGTTTTTGGTGATTGTACATTGCTAGAGAAATATGCTTAATCCTAAACTTGATTTTATGCAGTTGACTTTTAGAGTCATCAAGTTTCTCTAAGAAATTCTTATTTGTGCAGTTTTTCAGAAAGGTGACTAAATGTTTTCTTTAGCATAAAATAATAAGATCTTATTGCTATGTTGATACCGCTAATACCAAATTAACAGTTTAATGGCATTTCTCCGTATAAATTGAAAAATAGTAATAGAACTTTTTAAGTAAAATATTTTAAATCCTATAAAAAATAAACCTGATCAGTAGTGAAAATAAGTGCAATCTGACCACATTTTGCATAATCTATGACTGTCATGTGATGTAAGGCTCTACTTTATGGTAGAGCAAATATCCCACACATTGTTTGCTCATTTTCAATGCAATTCTTTGTTTTAAAAAGGGATGCCAATTTAACTCCATTAACTTAACTGCCTGCATAACAGACTGACTGATTTGGATAACTGGATTATTGATTCAAATGTAGTTACTCTTAAAAAATAGATTTTCGTTTGGGGGAAGGGATATTTTCTAAAAGTCCTTTTTATTTCAAAGTAAATATTAATAAATATTTTTTTAAAATAATGTGTAAAAGTGAAACTAAAAGACTTTCAAGTTTGATAGAATATTCTGATAAATTAGTTAAAATGTGAAGTGTCTAATATTTAATAAATAGTTTGTAAAGATTGAAAACTAATTGCTGACCTTTTAATCACACTGAAATTCCATATAATGTGTTTAAGTAGTTTTTTTTTTCTTCCATGTATTCCTCAGCACTTTTCTATTTGGTTTGGATTCTAAAACAGTCAGTTCCAGCTACATAATTTGTGATGCCCAGTGAAAAATGAAACTGCAGGACCCTTTGTTCAAAAAGCAGGGAAAAAAAAGGGCCATTAAAGGTACTAAAATATAAAGCTTTTTCCTTCTGCAATTTCTCTCTCTCTCTCAACTTGTCATGGTACTTTTTTATTTGCCATTTAATGTCCAAGTAAAGAAAAAGTAAATTTCAAATTACTAGCGTAAACTTTACCATTCATCTTTATATTGCTCAATGCTACTTTTAAATGTAAAGATAAGAGCATCTAACTCATGTGAAGTCAGAGTACAGCACAGTTTTTTTCCTAAAGTCCTGCACCACTTGGTATCTCCAGTCCCCAACGGTATCTCAAGCAGACCAGGACAGACAAATATAAGACAGACTCAAAACCTTGGAAAGAATTAGGAAGGGTGTCCCCAGGCACTGATCCAGTCCAGAGACCTTCCCTCTGCACAGGGATAGTTGTAGGGAGATTGATGACACCTCCAGATTCCCAGGGCTTCCCAACCCAGAGTGCAAGGGAGAACTCTAAAGGTCTTTAAATCTCCTTGCCAGAAACTGTTGGCTGCCTGCATGGGATGAATGAGAAAGCCAGAGTGTCAAGCTCCCAGTTGCCCCATCAGACTTTGCTTACAAAATATGAATTAAAGATAAAATTATTAAGAATTTCAAGATGGCAGTAGCCAAGCATTATACTCTAAGCAGGATTATAGAACCATGCAGCCGAAAAAGTCAAGCAGACTCTTGAAATCTATCCTGAACGCATTTTACAAAATAGTGATGTCATTGTTTTTCCCATTTACCTCTATATGTTAGTCAGAAAACAACTATGTTCAGTAACTGTGATGTGCCAAGTACTGTGATGTGTGCCATGTAGTGAAAAGCAAGCGCGTGTTAGAATGTTTGAAATGTGGTGTCTACTACGGAGCAGTCTTTCATTCCTTAAAATTCTTTAGAGCTTAACTAAAAAAAAAAGATAAAATTAAGCATATATCTGATTCAGTATACATTTTTGAATACTGAGTGCCTAAAATATTACTTAGCATGCAAGTCCTTAAAATATGTATAAAGTAATAAATGATAAAATAGTGATGTGATAGGTGGTAAATATTGACATTTCATTTTTCTATTTCTATGAAAAAGAGACTAGATGTTTGACCATATATTTATTCTGTCATACAGTAAGCAAAGCTTTTAGTTATAAAAGATAAAAACAAAAAAAAATTGAAAGATGGCTCCATAATTTGCCTAAAGCTGTTCTAATTATTTTGCAATTCTAATAGACCTAAATATAAATTCCATAGCTCTATATTGTACTAAGTCACTTCTAAAGTGTACCCTAAGACAAAAACGTGCTTTTTTCCTTCAAAATAATTATAGCTTGGCTCACTGAATTACTTGTATTCATTTTTTTCAAATTCTTATCTAGCTCATATCTTAAGTAATATCTCATTAAAGCAAATAAATAATATTCCAAGGATAATAAATGTATCTATAATATGTGGATAGACATATCCTGGTCATTCTGTTTTGTTTTGTCTTTAAACAGCTTATTTTACTCTTCTGCTGATTCGCTATATCTCTAAGATATGATTACCCTTTACTTGACAAAAATTCTGTGTGAATTGATGTCCTCTCTTGACTTCCTGTTTCAAGGCTTCTTTATATAAATAGTGAATAATTGACTACTTTCTATGAGTTTGAATTATATTTTGATAGGCTTGATATTTATGTCCCATCTTATAATTTTATATTTTAAAGTTTTTTGATTACTTTTCTTCAAGATAACCATGGTGGTCAGTTGTAGATATGATTTGACCATTTAGATTCCTAGAAATTGGGACTAGGTTCCTCTTTCTGTTGTTATAAGAAATGTGCTGAACAGTTTTGAGTTGGTTTTTATTTAGCTGTTTTTCAAGATGTGAGATAGTTGTATTAAGAGCAGAACAATTAAACTCTATTTGAAGTACTACTTAATTATATTTTTAAATTTAAAGATAACTGACATGTAAAATTATGTCCTAAAATATTTTCCACCATCTGAATTTTATTACCCTAACTGCTGCCAGCCCATATTATATACTTATAAGGTGACAATTTTCATATGCCTTAAAGAATCTCAAGAGAATGTATAATTCAGCTACATGTCTTCAGTCAAGATGAATTTATAAATGTTATACTATTTGTATAAATATATTTTATGTTACAAATAAATGCCATTTTTATCCCATTTCAAATATATCTAAGCAATAATTCCAATTTTCTTGTATATTTTCACTGACTCTTTTAGGATGGTCTTCTTTGTGTATGCGTGCTAAGTTGCTTCAGTCATGTCCTACTCTTTTGTGACCCCCTGGACTGTAGCCCTCCAAGCTCCCCTGTCCATGGAATTCTGCAGGCAAGAATACTAGAATAAGTTGCCGTGCCCTCTTCCAGGAGATCTTCCCGATCCAGGGATCTGAACCCTCATCTCTTACGTCTCCGACATTGCCATGCTAGATCGTTACCATTGGCATCACCTGGGAAGCCTGTCTTTCATGAATTTTGCCTAAAATCTTCCCTCTGCCTATTAGCCTATTAAAGAAGAAAATACAAAAAAATAAGTTGCACTTCAAGAGTTAGATGGTCTCTTTCTCTGCATCATAACACTTTATTTAAGATAGGAAACCATCAGTAAACATTCTAGTTAGATTACTTTATTTATATATTGGAGATTTTTTAAAATTTTATATAATGTAATTTTTACTCTAATTTTCTGAATAAAAAAGGAATTCATAATGCTAGGTGAAATGCAAGAAGTAACCTAAATGCATTAAATTATGATAGACCTTTTTTTAATGATACGTCCTTGATATGTCTATTTTCTTTACATATTAAGAATTAAAGTTTTAATGATCTTTTAAGACAAACTCATCATTTTTGTACTATGATCTAGAACTATCGTTCTCTAAGCTCTTCTCTACAAATGTCCCAATTTTTCATTTCTGTTATTAATTTAAAATTTATTTTCTACTTCCATAGTTTTATTTTTCCTCCTTTGTGGTAGCTCACAGTTTCAGAGGTGGGCATGAAGTCATATACTTGCCTTCATGTAACTTTTAAGTCCATTGTGAGGCACCAGAGGTAGAGTATGGGAAGAGTTACCCTAATAGGAACTTGATTTTGTAGGGAAAATTATAGTGTTATTTTTTTATTTATGTATAGTATGTGCAATGCTATATATTAATATGTTAGTTATATAATATAATGATAACAATTTTAAAGGTTATTATGCTCCATTTATAGTTATGGTAAAATATACTGGTATGGTATAATATGGTAAAATTTACTGGCTATATCCCCTGTGCTTATCCTTGTAGCTTTTTTATGCATAATAGTTCATACCTTTTAATCCCCTACCCTTATATTGCACCTCCCCACCTGTCTCCTCCCCATTGGTAACCACTAATTTGTTCTCTATTAGTCTGTTTCTTTTTGTTATATTCATTAGTTGTAATTTTTTAGATTCTACATGTATCATCATGTAGAATCAGTCATGTCCAACTCTTTGTGACCCCATGGACAGTAGCCCACCAGGCTCCTCTGTCCATGGAATTTTCTAGGGAAGAATACTGGAGTGGGTAGCACATTCTCCGAGGGATATTCCTGACCCAGGGATCGAACCCAGGTCTCTTACATTGCAGGCAGATACTTGATGGCATTTATCTTTGGGTTTATCTTTGTCTGACATTTCTGTTACCATAAAATCCTCCAAGTCCATCCATGCTTTTGCAAATGGCAAAATTTTATTTAGGTTGCCTCTATATCTTGGCAACTATAAATAGGTCTGTTTTGAACATTGGGATGCGTGTAAATTTCTTTCTTTTTACCTGTGATTGGAATTGCTGGGTCGTATGGTAGATCTATTTTTACTTTTTTGAGAAACCTCCATGCTGTTTTCTTCAGTGGCTGCACCTATTTACATTCCCCCTAGCAGGGTATATGTGTTCCGTTTTCTCCACATCCTCACCAACATTTTGTATTTGTGTTCTTTTTGAGGACAGTGATTGACAGGTATGAGATGATATCTTATTCTGGTTTTGATTTTCAATTCCCTGATGATTTGTGACATTGAATGTCTTTTCATGTGCCTATTAGTCATCTGCATATCCTGTTATGGAAAATGTCTATTCAAGTCTTCTGCTCATTTTTTTAATCGAGTTGTTTATTTTTTGATGTTGATTTATGTGAGCTGTTTATGTATTTTTGGATATTAACTTATAACTCTAATTTTAAGGTCAAAAGACACAAAAATCATTTTTACTTAATTATTTGACAACTAAGAAGACTACATATGTTTGACATTTAAAGAAACCAAGCAAAACCTCACATTCTGTAAACTTAGCACATAAACATGGCATACAGGTTCTATTTCTGAGCTGGATTTTGCATAAAACCCTTTATTTTCATATTTTCATTTTCAAGAACTAATTACTTTTCTTGTGATTTAATTTCATCACTAAAATTTTGCTTAATTTTCTCTGTAAAAACTTTTCTTAGAAAGTGTGGTATCAAGTTTTCATAATACTATCTATAAGTTCACTGCATTGTACTTTTATATCAAAAATATTGGTTGCTAGATAATGAAGGTTTTACATAAATGAAAAATGTCGTGCTGTTCCATTTGTATATGGCTTTTTCTTCAAAATTATTCTCAGGTGTATCACTTAAAACAGAAGTATATTTAATCAAAATCAACTAATGAATAATTAGCTCATATTTTAGGAATTAATTTATATTTCCATGGAGAAGATAGAAACAGTTTCTGGTTAAAGGAACAAAAGAGCCTTGAAAAAAAGTTCTTAATATACAGAGAAATTTAATATAGGATAAAGAACACATCTAAGATCAATAGGAAAATTATAAATCATTGAATAAAATGTTTTGAGGGAAAATTATTATTTAAAATATTTAAAGTTAATTTTCAACTAAGAAAATACCCTGAAATAAATCCCAAGTTATTAACCAAGTAAATACAAGCATAACATCTTAAAAAAATTAAGTATAGATGAATAAATAATCATATAAAAATAAATTACAAAGCAAATAACAGATGAGTTTAATAGAGATTTCATATATCAAAGTCTTTATAAATAAAATGATAAAAAGTAACAAGCTAGGTAAGATACAAGTGAAGAATTAAAATGATAAAATATTTGTTAGTCATTCAGTCATATTCAGCTCTTTGTGACCCTATGGACTGTAACCCACCAGTCTCCTCTGTCCATGGAATTTTCTAGGAAAGAATACTGGAGTGAGTAGCTAGTTCTCCAGAGGATATTCCTGACCCAGGGATCAAACCCAGGTCTCTTACATTGTAGGCAGATACTTTATTGTCTGAGCCACCAGGGAAGTCCATGTGAAGAACAGACCATGGTAAAATGTAGTTTGGCCACCTGATGCAAAGAACCGACTCATTCGAAAAGACCCTAGGAAAGATTGTAGGTGGGAGGAGAAGGGGATGACAGAGGATGAGATGGTTGAATGGCATCACTGACATGATGGACATGAGTTTGAGTAGGCTCCAGGAGTTGGTGATGGACAGGGAAGCCTGGCGTGCTGCAGTTAATGGGATCGCAAAGAGTCGGACACGACTGAGTGACTGAACTGAAAATGGGCAAAGGATGAGCTGTCAATCCTTACTTAGAAGAGATACTATTACCTAATATTCATTAAAAAAGAATTTCAATCTTGAGTTTTCCCTGGCAGTCCAGTGGTTAAGACTTCCCGATCTTTTAGTGCAGGGGGGCAAGTTTGATCCCTGGCTGGGAAACTAAGATCCCACACACCATGGAGCACTGCTGAAAAAAGAAATAATTTAATTCTTGCTAAATTTCAGACAAATGAAAATTTAAACAATGATAGGTAATTTTCTTGTAATTAAGTTGGACTTTTTTTTCCTAAGATTTTCTTTGGTAAATGGTAATAATTATGTCAGCTTAGAATATAATTTGGTAAGAACTCCATATCACTATAGGAAAACTACAAAATTATATGGCAATGTGCTTCCAGTACCTTAAAATTACTATGTCCTTTTAATACACTAGGTATATTAATATCTGATATGGAAGCTGAAGCTCCAATACTTTGGCCATCTGATGCAAAGAACTGACTCATTTGAAAGACTCGATGCTAGGAAAGATTGAATGCGGGAGGAGAAGGGGATGACAGAGGATGAGATGGTTGGATGGCATCACTGACTCAATGGACATGAGTTTGAGTGAACTCCAGGAGTTGGTGATGTACAGGGAGGCCTGGTGTGCTGCAGTTCATGGGGTTGCAAAGAGCTGGACATGAATGAGCAACTGAACTGACCGATATTAGTATCTTAAGAAAGATAAAACATATAGAAATAGTATATGGGTGTATAATCATGCATTAAGTATAATAATGAAATGTGTAAATATCCTAAATTACCAAGAATAAATAGTCAACAAATGTACTATGCCCATAAGGCAGAATATTAAGTTTAGTGAATGAGAATAATGCTGACAGTATTGTAAGGACTGCAGGCCCTGAAACTCTGTATACATCATCATCCAAGTATGTAAACGACTAGTGCACACGTGTAATCATAAGAAAATGAATAGCAACATTTTCTAATGTTGGCACTGTTTCTCTCTGTGGGGTGGGTCTATAACTGTTTAGTTCTCTAAAGTGACTTGTGAGCTCCTCCATGATCAGGCCCTGATTATCCTATTATAGCTCCTTATATTTACCCTCTTACCATAATTACCATGCTCTTCATTTCCATTGCATGTAAATTTTTTCTATTGGTTTCTCCATAAATATATCCCAAGGTGTAACATTGCACATTTCACATAAAATCTATACATTAAATATTTACTAAAGTAAGTGAAAGTGAAGTCTCTCTGTCATGTCCGCCAACTCTTTGGGACCCTGTGGACTGTAGCCCACCAGGCTTCTCCATCCATGGGATTCTCCAGGCAGGAATACTGGAGTGGGTTGCCATTTCCTTCTCTAGGGAATCTTCCCAACTCAGGGATCAAACCTAGGTCTCCCACCTTACTCTGAGCCACCAGAGAAGCCCAAATATTTACTAAAGAAGTAGGTAAATTAAGTGTATGGGTGTATATAAATACACACAAATTTTTACCATACATAAAGTGAACCTTTTAAAGATTTAATACCCTGATCCTTTTGCCCCTTAATCATGAAGTGCTCACTTAGGATATATCAACAATAAGCATTTTGTTCACAGGCTCATCATTCTGAAACAAAACTACAGAAGGCGTAATGTTCAGTTGTGTCAACCTAAACAAGAAGGCAATGGCACCCCACTCCAGTACTCTTGCCTGGAAAATCCCATGGATGGAGGAGCCTGGTAGGCTGCAGTCCATGGGGTCGCTAAGAGCGGACCGGACTGAGCAACTTCACTTTCACTTTTCACTTTCATGCATTGGAGAAGGAAATGGCAACCCACTCCAGTGTTCTTGCCTGGAGAATCCCAGGGACAGGGGAGCCTGGTGGGCTGCCGTCTATGGGGTCACACAAAGTCGGACACGACTGAAGTGATGTAGCATAGCATAAACAAGAATGTACTGGAAATATACAGGAGGGATTATAGTCTGGTGTTATGGATCTCCAGGGCCTTAAATTTCATATCCTCTGTACATACTTTATCCTGCTATTTACCATCTGCATTCTCATGAATTTATAGCTCATCATGTCATTTTTTAAATTCTCTTTAAATGTCCATAGTTTAGTCATAGTTTAGCTGGGAAGAATCTGATCAACTCTGAGTTCTAGTCCCTAAACTGCTACTGTCCAGCTGTGTAAATTCAGGCAAGATATTTAATCTTTCTGAACCTCAGATTCTTCATCTGCAAAATAAGTCTATTACATTGGATAGCATGATGAGCATTATAATATTCAGTAATTGCATTGAGTAATATGAACATTCTATGTGCATGGTCTTTTAATATTTTAAAACATTTCTATATAATTCCAAAGAATTTACATAATAAAAATATGAAAATAACATAATTTATAAATTTGACACCTCAACTGAAAGGAAACCTACTCCATAAAAAAATCTCATTGTAATTTTCCATGTATACAGCTCTTTCTATAGGTCTTACCCTATATTTTGCAGTATTATTGTTAGTTTTCCATGGTGACTTCAATTTGTGCGATTGTTTTTGGACATAAAGAAGTATCTCCGTAATATTTCATCCCATATTCAAGCCCATATTACCTTATTCTCAGCAAAAAGAAATAAATATTCTATTTTTTGGAATATACATATCTAGATAGATAGATAGATACATAGTATATGGGGTGGTGGTGATTTAGTCACTAAGTTGTGTCTGACTCTTGCAACCCATGAACTGTAGCCTACCAGGCAACTCTGTCTATTGGATTTTCCAGGCAAGAATACTGCAGTGGTTTGTCATTTCCTTCTCATATATAATTAGAAATGTGACTGTAATTAGATTAAATTTTATATGGTTTAAACAGAAATATAAGTGTCATCCCCTCTTCTCCCTTCTTCCCATTTTTTTCCCCACGTTACGGTCTCTGCCACTTTCAGCTTCCTTTTTTTTTATTTGTTTGAGTTTTTTGGTTTACCCTTTGCTTTTATCATTTCTCACGATTGTACCTAAGTAACTCTTCAAACTGATTTGTATGTGTTCCTTATTCTGTCACTTGTTTCCTTGATGTAATAAATTCCAAATATAATTTAATCTTTCAATAATAGATTTTAAGCTTCTGGAAAACTGCAAGTCGCTCAATTGTGTCTGACTCTTTACAACTGCATGGACTATACAGTCCATGGAATTCTCTAGGCCAGAATACTGGAGTGGGTAGCCTTTCTTTTCTCTAGGGCATCTTCCCAACCCAGAGATCAAACCCAGATCTCCTGCATTGCAGGCAGATTCTTTACCAGCTAAGCCACAAGGGAAGCCCTTAAGCTCCAGGAGGGCTAAAGTTTTCCACATATTTTATTGATCAGTTCAATCTATCCTGGGCTTCCCAGATGGTGCAGTGGTAAAGAATCTGCCTGTCATTGCAGGAGATGCAAGAGACGTGGGTTTGATCTCTGGGTCAGAAAGATTTCCTGGAGTAGAAAATGGCAACCCCTCCAGTATTCTTGCTAGGAAATCCTATAAACAGAGGAGCCTGGCAGGCTACAGTCCATGGGGTCACAAAGAGTTCAACACAACTGAGCACACATATACAAAGTTAACAGAACAGTTTTAATGATTAGTTCTTTTGTACCTGTATAATTACTTCATTGACCATTGCTGTCCTTCTGCAGTAAGAGGGCAATAAGAAGGGAAGGTGACTCAAAACCTTTTTTTTCCTCAAAGTGAGACAAAGGGAGGGCATTCTAGGATTCAGCTCCAAAGCCATGCTTAGGTAGCACCATCTTCAATGTCTCCTATGAACTCTCTTCTGTTACTACTTTACCAGGTTTGTATTACATGATGTTACCAAAACATGTAGAGACAGTACTAGTAATAAGCATCATTATCACCTAATGATCATTCTAAGAACTTAAATAGGTACTGGTAACAGAGTGGCATCTCTGTCATTTACCTAGTAAAATCGTCTAAACGACTGAACACACATCACTCTATCCCTGGAGCATTGAAGATTACTAGGTATAAAGCTCTATAAATACATTTTTTAGTAAATAAGTGAGCAAACATTTATTAAGCACTAGTAAAGTAATGCTCAAAATTATCCAAACCACCCTTCAGCAAAACGTGTACCATGAACTTCCACATGTTCAAGCTGGTTTTAGAAAAGGCAGAGGAACCAGAGATCAAATTGCCAATATCCACTGGATCATGGAAAAAGGAAGAGAGTTCCACTTCTATTTCTGCTTTATTGACTATGCCAAAGCCTTTGATTGTGTGGATCACAATAAACTGTGGAAAATTCTTCAAGATATGGGAATACCAGACCACCTGATCTGCCTCTTCAGAAACCTGTATGCAGGTCAGGAAGCAACAGTTAGAACTGGACATGGAACAACAGACTGGTTCCAAATAGGAAAAGGAGTTCGTCAAGGCTGTATATTGTCACCCTGCTTATTTAACTTATATGCATAGTACATCATGAGAAACGCTGGGCTGGAAGAAGCACAAGCTGGAATCAAGATTGCCAGGAGAAATATCAATAAACTCAGATATGCAGATGACACCACCCTTATGGCAGAAAGTGAAGAGGAACTCAAAAGCCTCTTGATGAAAGTGAAAGTGGAGAGTGAAAAAGTTGGCTTAAAGCTCAACATTCAGAAAACGAAGATCATGGCATGCGGTTCCATCACTTCATGGGAAATAGATGGGGAAACAGTGGAGACAGTGTCAGACTTCATTTTTGTGGGCTCCAAAATCATTGCAGATGGTGATTGCAGCCATGAAATTAAAGGACGCTTACTCCTTGGAAGGAAAGTTATGACCAACCTAGATAGCATATTCAAAAGCAGAGACATTACTTGTCAACAAAGGTCTGTCTAGTCAAGCCTATGGTTTTTCCAGTAGTCATGTATGGATGTGAGAGTTGGACTGTGAAGAAAGCTGAGTGCCGAAGAATTGATGCTTTTGAACTGTGGTGTTGGAGAAGACTCTGAAGAGTCCCTTGGACTGCAAGGAGGATCCAGCCAGTCCATTCTGAAGGAGATCAGTCCTTGATGTTCTTTGGAGGGACTGATGCTAAAGCTGAATCTCCAGTACTTTGGCCACCTCATGCGAAGAGCTGACTCATTGGAAAAGACTCTGATGCTAGAAGGGACTGAGGGCAGGAGGAGAAGGGGACGACAGAGGATGAGATGGCTGGATGGCATCACCGACTCAGTGGACATGAGTTTGAGTGAACTCGGGGAGTTAGTGATGGACAGGGAGGCCTGGTGTGCTGCGATTCATGGGGTCACAAAGAGTCGGACACGACTGAGTGACTGAACTGAAGTGAACTGAATACATGATCAGTACAGTGGCTTATCATGTAGTATTGATAAGGAAGGGAGAAATTAGTGTGGCTTCCTCAAATACCTTATTTACTGTAACTGGGGAGACAAGTTTAGCAGAATGAAAAAGGCGAGCGAAAAATAAAAAGCATATTTTTAATTTAAGCATTCAAGTTATAACAATCAGATGTGAATACTTTAGTTCAGAGGAGAGATGCTTAACTGAGCTGGAGTACTTTGTGGAGGAGCTTTAATATAAAAGGAAGAACATTTGGACTGACCATATAAGAAGGGTTGAGCTTTGAAATTATGAAGCCGTGCAGGAGGAACAAATTTTCACAGTTTGTTTCTGACAGAGTTGTAGAAAAAGCCTAATTCTCCATGTTCATATCTGAAGAAGCTTTCAGTGAATCAAAATTTGCACCACAGTCAGCCTTTAATAAGAAAGTTATAGAATTAAGCTCATTCAATTTAGGAAGCAATTTTCATGCAGTATTATGGAAAAGGTCTTAGTAGCAATGTTATATTCTACTTCTTCAAACATGAGCAATGTTGGATAAAAAAGATTTGAATGTCAAAGATGAGATTTGTCAGGAGAAGCTTACTTTTAGGGAGTTGTTCTTTTAAAGAAACAGGCTTAGCAAAAAATAGTTTCCATCTGGGAGCAAATTTACATGGCACTGTTACAAGACGCATAGTTTGATTGTGATTTATAAACAGTCATTAAAATAGGACACTTGTCTTCCCACAGCAACATCTCTGAGCACTAAGCACTATTTGGTCAAGCCCCTAGGATTTAAGTGCAGGGTGCTCAGTTATAAAGCTGTTTTTCATCGATCTGAGCTGTTGAGTTCTTAACTGTAGCTTAGTTTCACTTTGATTTTGAAATCCATAAATGCCAGTCACAGCATTTAAGAACTAAAATCATTGGCACAGGAATTTAAATGAAGCGTGATAAATCAAGGCTGCCAGTGGCTAGTGTCTCAGCCAGATGCAAACACCACAACCACAGTTTTTAATAGCCTTGTGTGCACAATTTCAAATTAAGTGTGACAGGTTAAGCAGGAAGTTAATTACTATCTTGAAACAGATAGTCTAGTGTTGATAGGAAAGGGCATCATAAAGCTGTGTTTTATCTTAACAGAATACCCGGAAGAAATATTAGAAAATAGAGATGTATAAATAATGATTAGTTCATGTAAAAAAGCAGGGAAGGTAGTGAGGGTTATTATGCATCTGGTTAAATGAGGGCAGGTATATGAAAAGGAGACTTCAGAGAACAGCTTTACTAGTCTCAAAGCAGGAAGTGAATTCATGTATGAATCAGAATCTTGCTACCTTCACGGTGGATGAGATACTAGGTACCTCAGGTACTAAATCTCTACCACCGAATGCCAGGTATTAGAATGTCTGTCAACTTTTCTCATGGTAGAATGCAAAAACGAACCATTACACCTAATCTGAATACAGCCTTAGAAACCCAAAGATATTATTAATCACAAAATTCTTAAATAGTCTTTCATGTATTTTTTTGTGGCTTCAATCCATGGCCCTTTCTCTCTTCAGATATTTGTTAGACAGCATCTTCTTAAGCTATTTCCTACTTGACTTGATGATTTTATGACTGTTTGAGAAAGTGTTTCAAGACAGAATCTGTTCTTTGGAGTTCTGATTGGTTTTAGGAAGGATGCAGTTCAACTTTCATTTAATGAGATAACGTTAAAAACATTGTGTCAGACACTGTCCTTAAATCATAATAAAAGCCAACCCAGAAAGGTATCATTATACACATTTTCCAGTCAAGGAAACTGACACAAAAAAAGAGACTAAGTAAAACATCAGTATCATGGAGTTAAGAAATGGACAAACCACAGTTTGTAGTCAGGTATTCAGGTTCCTGAAGTCTGTGCTCTTTAAACATTAGGACACATTGCCTTTTTAAACCTGGGCCCAGGGTAAGCAGCAGTAGTTATAAAACTCTAGTTATTTAGTTGTAACTTATTCAAACCATTCATTTTGTTCTGTATCTATTGCAAATTAGAAGCATACCTTACTCAGAAAATGCAGATTAAATACAAAGATTCAGTTCAGTTCAGTTCAGTCGCTCAGTCGTGTCCAACTCTTTGCGACCCCATGAATTGCAGCATGTCAGGCCTCCCTGTCCATCACCAACTCCCGGAGTTCACTCAGACTCGCGTCCATGGAGTCAGTGATGCCATCCAGCCATCTCATCCTCTGTCGTCCCCTTCTCCTCCTGCCCCCAATCCCTCCCAGCATCAGAGTCTTTTCCAATGAGTCAACTCTTCGCATGAGGTGCCCAAAGTACTGGAGTTTCAGCTTTAGCATCATTCCTTCCAAAGAAATCCCAGGGCTGATCTCCTTCAGAAAGGACTGGTTGAATCTCCTTGCAGTCCAAGGGACTCTCAAGAGAAAACGGAACTCTCTTACACTGTTGGTGGGAATGCAAACTAGTACAGCCACTATGGAGAACAGTGTGGAGATTCCTTAAAAAACTGGAAATAGAACTGCCTTATGATCCAGCAATCCCACTGCTGGGCATACACACTGAGGAAACCAGAAGGGAAAGAGACACGTGTACCCCAATGTTCATAGCAGCACTGTTTATAATAGCCAGGACATGGAAGCAACCTAGATGCCCATCAGCAGATGAATGGATAAGAAAGCTGTGGTATATATACACAATGGAGTATTACTAAGCCATTACAAAGAATACATTTGAATCAGTTCTAATGAGATGGATGAAACTGGAACCTATTATACAGAGTGAAGTAAGCCAGAAAGAAAAACACCAATACAGTATACTAACGCATATATATGGAATTTAGGAAGATGGTAACAATAACCCTGTGTACGAGACAGCAAAAGAGACACTAATGTATAGATCAGTCTTATGGACTCTGTGGGAGAGGGAGAGGGTGGGGAGATTTGGGAGAATGGCATTAAAACATGTATAATATCATGTATGAAATGAGTCACCAGTCCAGGTTCGATGCACGGTACTGGATGCTTGGGGCTGGTGCACTGGGACGACCCAGAGGGAGGGTATGGGGAGGGAGGAAGGAGGAGGGTTCAAGATGGGGAACACAGGTATACCTGTGGCGGATTCATTTCGACATTTGGCAAAACTGATACAATATTGTAAAGTATAAAAATAAAATTAAAAAAACAAAAAGAGTCTTCTCCAACACCACAGTTCAAAAGCATCAATTCTTCAGTGCTCAGCCTTCTTCACAGTCCAACTCTCACATCCATACATGACCACAGGAAAAACCATAGCCTTGACTAGACAGACCTATGTTGGCAAAGTAATGTTTCTGCTTTTCAATATGCTATCGATAGCATTTTATTAGTCTTTACAGAAAATATGATGAGCAACCACAGTAAACGTATAAACTCCAGGAGACTTTTGACCTGTCCTCGGAGCACATGAACTTTGCTGGCCATCACTACAATGTCTTGCCTGAATTGAAGGAGTCAGTATATCAAAGGTGGATATTGAAACACAGAAGTCTATTGTCAAATAGAAAGTGGTCTTAGGTCTTTCAAAATGTTAAATCTTAAAATTGAAACAAGTATTTATATGATTAATTAATATATGTATTTTAATAATAGAGCACATTTTATAAACTTCAGAGAAAAAGAAAAATTAAAATATATATTTAATAAAGAAAGAAAGAATTCAAATTTAAAATGCATTTATTCTCTGGTACACTTCTTCAGATACACATATATTGTCAACTCCAAAAGAAATATATTTCACAAAACTCCAGCCATTCCGCCCAACCATGAGATCTATTTTGCTTTTGCTCAAACACCCCAGGTACATTCTTGCCTCATGGCCTCTGTCCTTTTGTTACCTCCTTCAGTTCTTTGCTCCAGTGGCATTAGGTTATAGAGAATTTTCATGACCACTTCAGTTAAAATTTTAACTTTTCATGTAGTCACCACCCCTGACTGCATTCTCTTCCTTTCTTTCTTTCATGACACTTATCATCATTTGCATTTTACTGAAACATTTATTTTCTGTTTTTCACCAGCTTTCATGTGAACTCCATGTAAGCAAGGACTTCTGTCGTGTTTATTTGCTATAGTCTCTGTGCCTAGAATAGAACCTGGCTCATATGTGGAACCCATGATATGTTTATTGAATGGATGAATGGAAGAAAAACTGAATAATTGAATATTTTTAAGTTATAAGTTTGTAATAATTTATGAACCACTTACTAATTAGTCCAAGTGAATATGTTAGGGTACATGTAAAATTCCATAGCAAACCTAGCTAATATTTACAGTTTAATATTTTATTTTACATCTTCACCTTAGTCAATTTTAAAATACTCTGTATAATCAGCATTTTGCTTTAAAAGGCAATATTCATTGCTAAGCAGAATCAATTTATATTTATTAATGACTATACCTATATCATGAGAATTGCTTAAAGATGTGTTTCTGGGGATTTATAAAACATCTCAAGGTACTCGAAATGACAAATGTTTAAAAGTGTTGACATAACAATTCTAAATGGTTCCTGATTTGTTGTTAGAAATAAATCAAATTCATTACTGTATCCTGAGGGCACTACAGTGCCTAGCACCTAGGAATATTCATAAATGTGTTAAATAAAGGAAAACATGATTAAATAAAGGGATCCACTTTTAAATTTTCATTTATTAAAATATTAAAAAAATTTATTGAAGTACAGTTGATATACAGTGTCTTCCTAGTTTCAGGTATATAGCATAGTGATTATAATATGTATACATACATATTATATATGATATGTATGCACATATATATACACATACACATTTTTCAGAGTCTTTTCCTTTATAAGTTATTTAAAAATAATGAGTATAATTCAATAAGCTGTATAGCAGGTCTTTGTTGGTTATTTATTTTTATATATAGCAGTGTGTATATGTTGGAGAAGGCAATGGCGACCCAATCCAGTACTCTTGCCTGGAAAATCCCATGGACAGAGGAGCCTGGTAGGCTGCAGTCCATGGGGTCTTGAAGAGTCGGATACAACTGAACGACTTCACTTTCACTTTTCACTTTCATTCATTAGAGAAGGAATGTCAACCTACTCCAGTGTTCTTGCCTGGAGAATCCCAGGGACGGAGGAGCCTTGTAGGCTGCCGTCTATGGGGTCGCACGGAGTCAGACACAACTGAAGCGACTTAGCAGCAGCAGCAACAGTGTGTATATGTTAATCCCAACACCTCAATTAATCTTTCTCCTCCTTTTCCCTTTAACACCCATAAGTTTGTTTTCTGTGTCTGTGAGTCTTTTTCTGTTTTTTAAATAATTTTATTGTATCTTTTTCTTTAGATCCCATGTATAAGTGATGTAATATGATATTTGTCTTTTGCTTACTTAGTATGATAATTTCTAGGTCCATGCATGTTGCTGCAAAGGACATTATTTTTTATCTTTTATGACTGAGTGATATTGCATTTTATATTTATACCACTTCTTCTTCATCCATTCATCTGCCAACAGACATTTAGGTTACTTCCATGTCTTTGCTATTGTAAATAGCACTACAGTGAAAAATTTGGATGCCTGTATCTTTTCAAATTAGAGTTTTCTCTGGATATATGCCCAGGAATGAGATTGCAGGATCATATGGTAACTCTGTTTTTAGTTTTAAAGGAACATGCATACTGGTCTCCATACTGGCTGTACCAATTTACGTTACCCCCGGAGGAGGAAATAGCAACCCACTCCAAAATGTTGCCCAGAAAATCTCATAGACAGTGGAGCCTGGTGGGCTACAGTCCCAAAAAGATCACAAAAGAGTCGAACACACCTGAGTGATTAAACAACAGTGTAGGAGGGTTTCCTTTTCTCCAAACTCCAGCATTTATTATTTGTAGACTTTTTGATGATGGCCAGTCTTTCTAGGGTGAGGTGATATCTCATTGTTGTTTTGATCTGTGTTTCTCTAATAATTAGTGACATTGAGCATTTTCTAATGTGCCTGTTGGCCATCTGTAGTCTTCTTTGTAAAAATGTCTATTTAGATCTTCTGCCAGTTTTTTTTATTGGGTTATTTTTTTGTTTTGATGTTGAGTTATATAAACTGTTTGTATGTTTGAAAATTAAGCCCTTATCAGTTGCATCACTTGCAAATCTTTTCTCCCATTCTGTAAGTTGTCTTTTCATTATGTTTATATTTCATTTGCTGTACAAAAACTTTAAAGTTTAATTAGGTCTCATTTATTTTTGTTTTTATTTTAATTACTCTTAAGTGATGAATCCAAAAAATGTTTGTGTAATATATGTCAAAAAGTGTTCTACCTATGTTTTCTCTAGGAGTTTTTATAGTATTTAGTCTCACATTTATGACTTTTATCCATCTTGAGTTTATTTTTTTGTGTGATGTTAGAGAATTTTCTAATTGCATTTTTAAGCATGTGGTTGTCCAGTATTCCCAGCACCACTTGTTGCTGAGATGGTTGTTTCTACATTGCATATTCTTCCCTCCTTTGTTGTAGATTGACCATTGGTGTATGGGTTTATTTCTGGGTTTTTTATCTTGTTCCATATGATCATCACAGTAGATGCAGAAAAAGCATTTGATAAAATTCAAAATGCATTTATAAAAACTCTTCAGAAAGTGGACATAGAGGGAACATAACATAATAAAGGCTGTACACAATAGACCCACAGCAAGCCTTGTACTCAGTTGTAAAAAGCCAAAAGGATTTCCTCTAAGGACAAGAAGAAGAGAAGTATACCCACTCTCACCACTTTTATTCAGCATAGTGGGAAGTCTTGGCCACAGAAGTCAGAGAAGAGAAAGAAATAACAGAAACCCCATCTGGAAAGGAAGTAAAACTGTCACTATTTGCAGATGACAGGCTACTATACTCAGAAAATCCAAAAGACACTACCAGAAAACTACTAAAGCTCATCAACAAATTCAGTAGAGTCACAGGATACAAAATTAATATGCAGAAATATGTTGTATTTCTATTCAGTAAAAAAGATCATAAAAAAATTAAGAAAACAATCTCATTTACCATCACATCTGAAAGAATAAAATACCTAGGGATAAACCTACCAATGAGTCAAAGGGCTGTACTCTAAAAACTGTAAGATGCTGATGAAAAAAAATGGAAAACAACACAAACAGAAAGATATACGGGGAGTTTCCCACACATGAACTATCAATTTGTGAACTTTCAAGGATGTGAACGTGCATTCACATGTCCAATCACATAAATTATTTCACATGTCTGCTTAAACTGTCATGTGCATGCAACCACAATAAGTGGTTGTGCTTTTCTGTACTTTACGGTACAATACTGTGGCTGTGCAACATGAGGCGCTTACTAAAGGCCTGATGGATTAGAGGCACAGAGAGAAGGTGGACAAAGACAAAAAGAAGAAGGAGCTGAAGAACTGGAGACACTTATGATGCAGCACATGGCAAGAAGATTATTTTTATTTAATGAGGCACTAACAATAGCAAGGAGAGATATGAAGTCTTCCTCTGTGATCAGTGCAAAGACGTAGAGAAAAACAATAGAATGGGAAAGACTAGAGATATCTTCAAGAAAATTAGAGATACCAAAGGGGAATTTCATGCAACGATGGGCTCAATAAAGGACAGAAATGGTATGGACCTAACAGAAGCAGAAGATATTAAGAAGAGGTGGCAAGAATACACAGAAGAACTGTACAAAAAAAGATCTTCACGACCCAGATAATCATGATGGTGCGATCACTCACGTAGAGCCAGACATCCTGGAATGTGAAGTCAAGTGGGCCTTAGAAAGCATCACTATGAACAAAGCTAGTGGAGGTGATGGAATCCCAGTTGAACTACTTAAAATCCTAAAAGATAATGCCGTGAAATTGCTGCACTCAATATGCCAGCAAATTAGGAAAACTCAGCAGTGGCAACAGGACTGGAATAGGTCATTTTTCATTCCAATCCCAAAGAAAGGCAATGCTAAAGATTGCTCAAACTATCACACAATTGCACTTATCTCACAGGCTAGCAAAGTAATGCTCAAAATTCTCCAAGCCAGGCTTCAACAATACATGAACTGTGAACTTCCCAATGTTCAGGCTGGTTTTAGAAAAGGCAGAGGAACCAGAGGTTAAATTGCCAACATCCAATGGATCATCAAAAAAACAAGAGAGTTCCAGAAAAACATCTATTTCTGCTTTATTGACTATGCCAAAGCCTTTGACTGTGTGGATCACCACAAACTGTGGAAAATTCTGAAAGAGATGGGAATACCAGACTACCTGACCTGCCTCTTGAGAAACCTGTGTGCAGATCAGGAAGCAACAGTTAGAACTGGACATGGAACAACAGACTGGTTCCAAATAGGAAAAGGAGTATGTCAAGTCTGTATATTGTCACCCTGCTTATATGCAGAGTACATTATGCAAAATACCCTGCTGCATGAAGCATAAGCTGGAATTAAGACTGATGGGAGACCTATCAATGACCTCACATATACAGCTGACACCACCCTTATAGCAGAAAGTGAAAAACTAAAGATCCTCTTGATGAAAATGAAATAGGAGAGTGAAAAAGTTGGCTTACAGCTCAACATTCAGAAAACTAAGATCATGGCATCTGTTCCCATTACTTCATGGAAAATAGATGGGGAAACAGTGGAAACAGTGACAGACTTTACTTTTTGGGGGCTCGAAAATCACTGCAGATAGTAACTGCAGCCATGAAATTAAAAGACACTTGCTCCTTGGAATAAAAGCTATGACCAACCTAGACAGCATATTAAAAACCAGAGACATTATTTTTGCCAACAACAGTCCGTCTAGTCAAGGCTATGGTTTTTCCAGTAGTCATGTATGGATGTGAGAGTTGGACTATAAAGAAAGCTGAGCACCAAAGAATTGATGCTTTTGAACTGTGGTGTTGGAGAAGACTCTGGAGAGTCCCTTGGACTGCAAGGAGGTCCAACCAGTCCATTGTAAAGGAGATCAGTCCTGAGTGTTCACTGGAAGGACTGATGATGAAGCTGAAAGTCCAATATTTTGGCCACCTGATGCAAAGATTTGACTCATTTGAGAAGACCCTGATGGTGAGAAAGACTGAAGGTGGGAGGAGAAGGGGATGACAAAGGATGAGATGGTTTGATGGCATCACCGACTCAATGGAGGTGAGTTTGGGTAAACTCTAGGAATTGGTGATGGACAGGGAGGCCTGGCATGCTACAGTCCATGGGGTTGCAAGGCGTGGGGCACAACTGAGCTACTGAACTGAACTGAACTGAACTGAAGGAGGCACTGTTAGTTTCTGAGGCACAAAACCCTAATGTAGAACGGTACGCAAAGGTTTCAGCAGCCATTCATAATGCCATTGAGTGTTACCATGTCATCTATGATGAAAAAAAAAAAAAAAAAAGAACTAGTCCCCAAATATCACTGAATAGTTTTGTTTCAAGAGGGTAGATAGAATTGAATCCAGCAAGAAACCAGAACTTGTGCCATCAACATCAGGTGTACTTGCCCTCTGTCTCCTATTGCTGATGATCCTTCAGCTCTACCATCTCCCACCTCCTTTCACTCCTCTAGTCAGTAATTCTTCTTGCCTGTTCAGTCAATGCCATCTCCTGCATGCCAGTTGTACTGCATTACTGTAATTTTCAGGGTACTGTATGAATTAAAATGTTTTTTTTTTATTCTTATGTATTATTTTTGTGAAAAGTATAAACCTTTTACAATATAGTATTATATAGCCAATTGTGTTAGTTGGATACCTAGGCTAACTTTGTTGGACTTACAAACCAGACTATGAATGCACTCTCAGAACGGAGCTCGTTCTTCACATGTAGGCGACTTCTGTACCATGTTCTTGGACTGGTAAGAATCAATATTGTTACTAGCCAAGGCAGTCTAATGTGTCTGATTTGTGACTCCATGGACTGTAGCCCACCAGGCTTCTCTTTTCATGGAATTCTCTAGACAAGAATATTGGAGTGGGTTGCCACTCCATTCTCCAGGGGATCATTCCAACCCAGGGATGGAACCCGGTCTCCTACATTGCAGGTAGATTCTTTACCTACCATCTGAGCCACCTCCATGGTGACTGTGGGAGAGCTGGGTTCAATTCCTGTATCGCAAAGAACCCCTGGATAAGGGAATAGCTACCCACTCCAGTATTCTTGCTTGGAAAATTCCACGGACAGAGAGCCTGGCAGGCTACAGTCCATAGGGTACCAAAGAGCTGAACACAACTATGTGATTAATCTTTTTTTCTTTTACCCAAGGCAATCTACAGATCAATGCAATCCCTGTCAAATTACCAATGTCATTTTTCACAGAACTAGAACAACAACAAAAAGTTGTATGGAAGTGAAAAAGACCCCAAATCTTGAGAAAGAAAAATGGACCTAGTGGAATCAGGCTCCCTTACTTCGTACTATGCTATTACAAAGCTAAAGTAACCAAAACACTATGGTACTGGCACAGAAACAGAAATATAGATCAATGGAACTGAACAGAAAGACCAGGGATGTACTTTTAAGTTAAATTTTTGTGATGCTTCACTAAATGCCTCCTGTTTAAACAGGATGTGTATACCTAGACAAAAAAAGGTTTGCAGTGATGGTAGACCACTTTTCTTTTGTAATAACTTACGGAGAGTTGGACTGTGAAGAAGGCTGAGCGCCGAAGAATTGATGCTTTTGAACTGTGGTGTTAAAGAAGACTCTAGAGAGTCCCTTGGACTGCAAGGAGATCCAACCAGTCCATTCTGAAGGAGATCAGCTCTGGGATTTCTTTGGAAGGAATGATGCTAAAACTGAAACTCCAGTACTTTGGCCACCTCATGTGAAGAGTTGACTCATTGGAAAAGACTCTGATGCTGGGAGGGATTGGGGGCAGGAGGAGAAGGGAACGACAGAGGATGAGATGGCTGGATGGCATCACTGACTCGATGGACATGAGTCTGAGTGAACTCCGGGAGTTGGTGGTGGACAGGGAGGCCTGGCGTGCTGCAATTCATGGGGTCGCAAAGAGTCGGACATGGCTGAGTGGCTGAACTGAACTGAACTGACTAAAATATATAAAGATATTAACATTGTTATACTAAGGAAAATTTTCAATGAACAATTTAAGCATTTAAATTCATTTACTAATATATTTGTAAAAATATAAGATAAAAATATCTTTAAGTTGTAGAATTTTGCATGATATATAAAAGCTATTTTCTGTACAATTCTTTCTTTTGATATAATTCTGTCACAAAGCTTAATGAAGAAAAACTATAAGGTGAGGTGTATGTTGCTTGAGAGGAAGGTATAATGTGGTAGATGGACATGAAACTGAGGGTATTCAGCTCCTGGTTCTCATTCAGATTCTGGCCAGAAATTTTGATGAAATTAGACCCTCACTGTAGTTTTCTGTACTGTACCAAAGCTTTTTCATGACATAAACAGGACATTTTCCAATATTTCTTCCAAATAAAAGATGTGAAAATTCTATGTAGGTAGATTTCAGATCTGTTCATTGTCCCCTGACAATCTAATGTTTTTCTGTAAAAGTCAGATAGTAAGTATCATAAACTATATGGCTGTGTAGGCTATTTATTCTCTGTTAGACTACTAAACTCTGCCCTTGCAACAGGAAAGCAGCCCTGGACAATACATAAATGAAAGAATACTGGCTGTGTGCTGATAAACTTTATTTACAAAAACACTTAGTGGCTGGATTTGGCTGACCTAGATGATAAAGCTTTATGTTCTTAGATAAAGTAATTTAATTTGATTAATATTCCCATACTAGAAATCTGAAGATAGGAGAAGGATTCTTCAAAGATAGATTTTTTTTTTCACTTAGAAGTAATTTCGAAGTGAATAGTTGGAAATTTTTTTTTTATATTAGGCGTAAAAAGAGTATTTAAGGCTTTTAGTTTTGTTTCACAAAACAGTTTAGTGAGGCATTTTAATCTTAGTGATAAAATGAAATTATGATCAATTTTATATAAATTCATATAATAGTGTTAATTATAGAAATTTTAATATTACCTAAACAAAATTCTGTCAACGAATATGGGAAATGGTCAGATTTTATAGTTCTCCAGTTGCTACAATTTCCTGGTTGCTCAGAAGGTAGAGAATCTGCCTGCAATGCAGAAGACCTGGATTCTATCCTTAGGTCAAAAATAACCTGGAGAAGGAAACAGCAGCCCACTCCAGTATTCTTGCCGGGGTTATCCATAGACAGAGGAGCCTGGTGGGCTATAGTTCTTGGAGTGGCAAAGTGTCGGACACAAGTGAGTGACTTTCACTTTCAATACAAAGTGAAAGTGAAAAGTGAAAGTTGTTCAGTCATGTTCGACTCTTTGCAACCACATGGACTGTATTAGTCCCTGGAATTCTCCATGCCAGAATACTAGAGTGGGTAGCCTTTCCCTTCTCCAGGGGATCTTCCCAACCCAGGGATCATACCCAGGTCTCCCGCATTGCAGGAGGATTCTTTACCAGCTGAGCCACAAGGGAAGCCCGAGAATACTGGAGTGGGTAGCCCATCCCTTCCCCAGCAGATCTTCCTGACCCAGGAATCGAACTGGAGTCTCCTGCATTGCAAGCAGATTCTTTACCAGAGAGCTATGAGGGAAGCCCTTCAATGCAAAACTAAGTAAAATTAAATTAGATAAGTAAAATGCTAGCATCCCAAGTTAATAAGGATTGCTTCCATATGGATGTGAGGGTTGGACTATAAAGAAAGCTGAGTGCTGAAGAACTGATGCCTTTGAACTGTGGTGTTGGAGAAGACTCTTGAGAGTCCCTGGAACAGCAAGGAGATCCAACCAGTCCATCCTATAGGAAATCAGTTCTGAATATTCATTGGAATGACTGATGTTGAAACTGAAAGTCCAATACTTTGGCCACCTGATGCAAAGAATTGACTCATTGGAAAAGACCCTGATGCTGGAAAAGATTGAAGGCAGGAGGAGAAGGGGAAAACAGAAGATGAGATGGTTGGATGCCATCACCGACTCAATGGACATGAGTTTGATTAAACTCCGGGAGTTGGTGATGGACAGGGAGGCCTGGAGTGCTGCAGTCCATGGGGTCTCAAACAGTCAGACATGACTCAGCGACTGAACTGAACTGAACTGAACAAAACTTATTCCAACTGTTTAGCTTTTGTTTTGACTCTTGCTTGAAAACCTTGTAAATCCAATGCAAAAGCAGTTGGCAAAGCCTGAGTAGATTGGTGCCATAAAAGAGGACTGTAAAATTGAACTTATTTGAGCTGTGAAGATAAAAAGACTGACCCTTATTTATATAGCATATTTTTTAGCCTTGGTCTTGTTTTACTGCACAAATCCCTGGAAAAGAAGTGAGAATGAGCTGAAAGTATGGTAAAATATGATTAAAAAAAAAGAAAAGAAAGAATTTAAAATGTGATATTTAGCTTATTGTTTTTAAGATAGGCCTGTCCATAAGTATGTTGCCAGAGATTTCCATGAGACAATTTGCATATAGATAAAGTCATTTATGTATAAGCCCAGTTTATACTCCATCCTCCATTAGAAATAAATATGAATAAACAGGTCCTGTCATGAAACAGAAGCAGAGGCAGAAGTATTGAAATCTGTAGTTAATGTTTTGTAACCACCACAATTTGTTATTTTAATGTTGAAATATGAGTTTAATCTGCTTCTTAAGTGAAAATTAATTGACTACATTTCTTTTTGTTGTTATATTTGTTTGCTTATTCAAAGTGTGAGTATGGGTTCCTATACCTGTGAATATTCCATTGGTTGGAAAGGTAATTAAATAACAAATGGTTCCACAAGTCAGTTTAAATAAATGTAGTATATTCTCTCTCTCTTCCATCTTATTTTTTTTTTCCTGTGGGTTCTATATTAGTAGGAGATTGCTTTTTTGTTTTCCCTGAACGCAGATGATCAGTCCTTTGTGGTCTGAGACACTTTCTTGTACCTACTAAAATAGAGAACTATAATCTAATTTAGATCCACTTTCATAATGCCCGTCAGAGTTCAGCCCACATTAAAATAATAGTTGAAGATCAATAGAAAGGAAGAGAGGAAATAACACAAAAAATATTATTTGCCACATCTTTCCTGAGATACAGTATGTGTCATGTCAAAGACTTTCAAATAAATGGTTGACAGACTAAATGAGTGAATGCAAAAAAAAAAAAAAAAAGTCTTGCATTTATGTTTGGTATTTTCATTTAATATTTTAAATTTGAAGTTACTTACTTCGCCTTAGGAAGTTGTTTACATTTTCCTCTCTTGACTTAGATAGAAGATTAACATACTTAAGTTTAAAAATTACCAAACATATGATCACAGTGAGGTAAGTTTAAATTGGGGGAATTTTAGGACCAAGAAAGAATTGCATAAATCTTCTTTACTCATTTAACTAAGACAAATATTCAATAGCTGTCTTTGTCTTCTGAGCCATAAAGAGGATCCCAAGGAATTATGACTAAAAATGGAGAGAATAAAGATGAATAAATAATTCTACAAGTTAGGAATGCATTTGACTAAAAGTAACAGAAAATCTGATTGAGTTCCTTGGATACAGTAAAGTTTATTTTCCTCATGTAATGAGAATGGAAGTAAAATCTTGCTGGAGGCAGTTGACCTATTCAGTGATAATTCATCACTTTTGCATCTCTCGGCATTGCTGCTCTCTCATGCAAAGATTCTTGGCTTCTTTTTTCTGATTGCAGTGACACTGGCCGCACACCGAGGCAACATATCTGTTTTCAAGACATAGAAAAGGGTGTACAATAAAATAGCAATTGTAGCCTTATCTGTTCATTTTCACTGGCAAAGAAAAAACTTTTAGCAAATGATAACCAGCGAATTTTTGTGTAGATTTCATTAGTCAGAACTTGGAGTCATAGCTATCCCTAACCACAAGGAAGGCTGGAAAATCAAATTTGGTGCATTTCCATCCCTATAGGAGAAAAGGACAGCAAAGAACACACTTAAAAATGGGCATTGCATAGGTAGATGTATAGTATCTATTACAATAACCTGTGGCAAGTTTGTTAATTGAGGACTTCCTTGATAGCTCAGTTGGTGAAGAATCCGCCTGCAATGCAGGAGACCCTGGTTTGATTCCTAGGTCAGGAAGATTCGCTGGAGAAGGAATAGGCTACACACTCCAGTATTCTGGCTGAGAGAATTCCATGGACTATAGAGTCCATTGGGGTCGCAAAGAGTCGGATATGACTGAGTGACTTTCAGTATTACAATAATCTGTAGCAAGTTTGTTAATTGAGCTGTATAACAGATTCTGAATTAACCAGTATGACTACTTAAATGAATTATAAATGTTATTTATATCATAAATGCTATTTCTTGGTTTGGAGAAAGAAGCTGGGAAGCTAAATACTAAAAGTTTAGGAGTGATTATTTTGGAGATGTGAAATGAGAACTGTTGTTACTATCTGTATCTAAAAATTACAAAATATTTAGTTAAAAGAATGAAGGACAGATTTTCTAGGAAAATGGTAATAGAGAAATTAGTAAGTTCTTTATATGTTAATGTTTGCTAAATAGTTCTACTTTATAAAATATGGAGATTTAGCAAACAATGTGTGATTAATACTGCATACCGTCAAATCAGATAGATTGGAGAAAAATATGGTATGTGGCCTACCTCAAAGATACTCTCTGTTTGGGGAGATCTACATTTCTTTTGTCTGCAATACACAGTTGAGTTAAATCCACATATTACTGGGCCTGATGATAGGAAGACATTTTCAAATTCACAAAAGACAAGACAAGAAATTTAAAGTTGTTCTATTTTTAAATAGAAATCCAGGAATGCACTTGTCACATTAGACGGTCATCCTTACTTTTGTTGTGCTTTAGCCTGTGGGTCATCACTTCCTCTTTTTTGAAACTAGGTCCATGAGTTTAAAAGGACTCCCTGCTTCTCTGTTTGGTTTTTTCTTTCTCATGTATACACACATATGTGTGTGTGTGTCTGTATGTCTGAAACCATTATGTAACTTTGAAGAACACCATAGGCAAGTTCTTTCAAATCTAGAGATAGTAAAGTGTTAGTAATCCAAAGAGCAATAGAAAAATTTCAAAAGCAAAGATCAGATGTTGCATACACATGGGCGCGCGCGTACACACACACACACACACACACACACACACACTCAAATATTTAAATTCTCAATATATCTAACATAAACAGATTTAAAAGGTAAATTTTTTATAACAAGCATAAAAATAGGTGAATTGGTCTTAATCTATTAATATAAATAAATCAATATGAAAAGCACTAAAACTATTATTAATGGTGAAGAACATAAAAAATTTAGAAAGAGGAAATAAAAGCTACTTATAGTTATTAAGAAAGCTGCTTTTATTAGTAAATAACGAAATGCAAAAATTATAAATGGGAATTTTTACCTGTCAAATAGTAGTGATGAAAAATACATAAACTTGATACTGGTGAGGTTATTACAAGATGAAATTCTCATATATACTGATGGTGGGAATTTAAATATGTTTAAAGTTTAAAAAACATGTTAGGAATATTTATTGGAACACTTTGAATGTTGTATCGTTTGACACAGTAAATTTCCTACTAGTAAAAAAAAATCACAAAGAAGTAGAAATATAAATGTAAAAATAAACATTTAACAAAATAAGGAGGGCTTAATAAATTATGAATTGTTTATAAACAAATCGTTATGTGTTGTAGGGAGGAAAATTTTCCCTTCTCTTCTAAGTCCTTTGCGGGTCTAATAATTAAATTGACATAAAACAGATTAACAGGAGAAAAATAAATTTAATTATATATATATGAGAGCTCCATAAAAATTGGAATCTTGAGAAAGTAAAAGCAGGAAGCCTTTGTACCTTTTAGACAAAGAAACAATAAATTTTTGAACAATTGACAAAACAAATGGGTTTGAGCTTAGGGGGCTAAATTGAAGTAACAAGGTTTGTTGTTATAAGCTTCTAGGCCCTGAATTCTGGAATCTCTAGGTATAAACATGCCTTCCACCTTTCTCATACAGGGAGAGTATACTCTCTTCCATGTGAGAGACTTATCTTCTGCTTTCAGAAGGGATCAAAGAGGGTCGGAATGTCATTCTTACACAAGAACCTTGAATTCAAGAAAATCAGTGTGCCCAAGCGGCATATTTGTTGTGGCATGTAAGCTTACTAGGGCTTCCCCAGTGGCTCAGTGTTACCACTGAAGCTGCCTGCAATGCAGGAGCTAGAGGGGATGCAGGTTCAATCCTGGGGCCAGGAAGATCCCTTGGAGGAGGGCATGGCAACCCACTCCAGTATTCTATCCTGGAGAATCCCATGGGCAAAGGAGGCTGGCAGGCTATGGTCCATAGAGTCCCAAAGAGTCAGACACAACTGAAGCTACTTAGCATGTACATACACATAAGCTTACCAAGGGTAGAAACAATGTATTTTGTATCATTGTGTCTTTGACACATCATGTTGGATCTATGAAGCAAAGTATATGTGAAAAAAGATAACAGATATTTACTCATATTTACTCATGTGATTCAAATAACAGAGCAAACCAAAGTTGTTAACTCATAACTTTAGCTGACAACCAGTTTATTAGGTTAATACAATTTTAAATTTTATTAACTCTATAGTTGTCTTTTATTAATTAAAACACTTGTATATTAAAGTTTTTAAATTATTAAATTTATTGCTGATTTCATAACTCAGTATTGTGTGAACATAGAATATATTTTATGAATCCAAAGTTGGAGTTTGGCTGCCTAGATGTTGTCAATAGGAGAGTAATTTTCAGAAAAAGCCAAAAATGATGAGAGGACTTAAGAGGATTAGTATTTAGATTGAATTTTCAATTAAACAAATGAAAAGTACTCTAAAAAAATAATTTTAAAAGTAACTAAAATGTTTTGCAGAAATCTTTATTCTTATTGTCTTTCCTATAAATGCTACTGATTCTGTTTCTACTTTTCTAGTTCAATAGTATAAAACTGGGCCCAAGAATATATTGATAAAGAATCTCCCTCAGGTGACTACTTTCATCACCATTTTTTCCTCTGAAAGTTAAGAAATATTTTTATCTTCGCAAGGCTCCTTTTTGTGCTTAAAGCATGTTAACAGTCTTGCCAGAAATAAATGATATATATGTATAATCCTGACTCACTCTAGGGGATGTTACTGCATTTGTAAATTTTCATGCTAGAAAAGAATATACTTCCTCTTATTAAGTATGTAATATTTACCTTAGACAACACAATGCTCTGAGCAACTTTATTCTGCCTTTATGACAGATATGCATTCAAAGCTCTGTAGTATAACTGAATTTAGTCTCAGTCTCATTACTACAGCCAAAACAAGACAGAAATGATACAAGACTTACCGCTTATAGTTCAGTTTTCCTAACCATTTAAACTCAGTAGCATGGTTGCCAAGTTTAGAGTCTTCACAATACTCTCCAGTGAAGTACCTATGAAGAATTATCCTGTGCAAGTTCAGAATGTTTTTTTTTTTCCTACTTCTTTTTTAAACATTTCACTCACAGATCATGTACATGTACAATTAGTATCATTGCACACAGAGAGAATATATGAAATTCCCTGAATTCCAGACTTCAAAAGTAGTCTATGGCTAATGGTTTAATTTGCCCAAACCCTACAGGTACCTACATTCAGGGATCACTGAGGATTCAAGACATATATAGTCATTCCTAATCATATCTTAAAATCCATCATTTAGAAAACTGGGATCATGGCATCTGGTCCTATCACTTCATGGCAAATAGATGGGGAAAAAATAGAAACAGTGACAGACTTTATTTTCTTGGGCTCCAAAATCACTGTGAATGGTGACTGCAGCCATGAAATTAAAAGACACTTACTTCTTGGAAGAAAAGCTATGACGAAACTAGACAGCAAATTAAAAAGCAGAGAAGTCTTTGCTGACAAATACATGTGTTGTCAAAGCTATAGTTTTTCCAGTAGTCATGTTAGGATATGAGAGTTGGACTGTAAAGAAAGCTGTGTGCCAAAGAATTGACGTTTTTGAGCTGTGGTGCTGGAGAAGACTTTTGAGAATCCCTTGGACAGCAAAGGAGATCAAACTAGTCTGATCCTAAAGGAAATCAACCCTGAATATTCATGGGAAGGACCAATGGTGAAGCTGAAGTGCCAGTACTTTGGCCACCTGATGTGAAGAGCCGACCCATTGGAAAAGAACCTGATGCTGGAAAAGATTGAAGGTAAGAGAAGGGGGCAACAGAGGAGATGGTTGGATGGCATCACCAACTCAATGGACATGACTTTGAGCCAACTCTGGGAGATAGTGAAGGACAAGGAAGCCTAACGTCCTGCAATCCATGGGATCACAAAGCGTCAGACATGACTCAGTGAGTGAACAACAACAATTGGTATCATAAGAGCTTCCCTGTTGGCTCAGTGGTAAAAAATCTGCCTACAGAGACTTGGGTTCAATTCCTGGGTTGGGAAGATGCCCTGGGAAAGGAACTGGCAATTTACTCCAGTTTCTTGCCTGGGAAATCTGATGGACAGAGGGGCCTGGCTAGCTATAGTCCATGGTGTCTCAAAGAGTCAGACATGACTTAGCAGCTAAAAACAACAGCAATTGTATATTTGGAGACTCAGGTACTCATTAACCCTCTCGCCTGTGTCAGAGAGTAATAGCCAGATGATACACAGTCAAGAACTTATAAATCAATCAGTATAATTTATATTCAAACTGCGACATTCTGAAATGAAAGAGGAAGTTATTTATAAATATCCAGAAACCAGGCATTAGTCTGGGTTGTCCCTGACAAATCTAGATATATACAGTTCAACGTTACTGGCAGAATAAATGAGCTTCTGAATTTGCACATTTATTGATGTGCAGACTTAACTCATGGATCTATGACTTCCCACCTGAATTTATTCCAATAAATAGATGTAAATACCTACTAAATATTTTACTGCCTTTTTGTCTGTGCCTTCTGTCTTTAAATTCCTTTAAAGATTTTTAAAGATATCATTCACCAGAATTTCTTTTGTAATTTATAAAGCATTTAAGTTTCTGTATAATTAAAATTAAGCCAATTAATTAATGTCATAAACAATTTCAGTTTTTCATAAGTAACAGGAAATCAATGGCCACTTCTTAAAGGACATTCATTAATCATTAATTTTAGTCCCTCTTTTATTTTGCTTCCTCATAAGTTTCAGAGTAAATTCAGTGAAAAGTAAAATTGGTGTTTAGAATCAATCACAACTGGTTTATTTTATCCTATTAAGTATTATAAGTCTATTTGTATGAAAGAATAATACTACCTTGAATTTAGAACTAGTGATTTTATGCTGCAAGGTTAGACATAAAGTTGTGTCCAAGACAGAAGGTGACCCTTTAATTGATAATTTGGCTTCCCTGGTGGCTCAGACCTGCAATGCAACACGGCAATGCAAAGCGTCTGCCTGCAATGTGGGAGACCCCAGTTCGATCCCTGAGTTGGGAAGATCCCCTGGAGAAGGAAATAGAAACCCACTCCAGTACTCTTGCCTGGAAAATCCCATGGACTGAGGAGCTTGGTAGGCTACAGTCAATGGGGTCACAAAGAGTGGAACACAACTTCACTTTCACTTTCACTTTAATGTATACAAGCAGTTCTTTATTTTATAAAAGACAATGCCAAAACTGATGTTAAAGTCTATAAATTTAGCAATGCCTTATAAGTTAAAAAAAATGATTCTCCAAGAGCTGTATAGATTATAAAGTGTTGAACTGATTTGTTATAGACATGGTTTTCTTTAACTCAGACAAATTCAGAGGTAGGGGAAAAACCTGTACAGGTTTCCAGAAAAAGACAGGTAGTAGCCACCAGTCAGTTCCAAGAAATGCTTAAGTACCTACCAACTCAGCACCTCCACTTTTCAGTGGCCAACACTATGGCCAAATAGAGTCAGGAAACTCGAATACTATTCTCCAGTAGAGAGCTGCAGGACTCATTAAGCTCATAAGTAGGGATGGAGAGAGGTGTATATTCTCTCACAATAGGGCCTCCACATGATTTTCAGAGTATTCTCACTCACTAGACTATCAGCAACAAGGGCACTTGACCACTGTCTAAAAATGCTGAGTACAGGTGAGCAGTTGGAGAACAAAGAAAATTAACTAGAGGAATGGGTACCCACTAGAGGTCTTGCCATCATTGATTTCCCAGGGCCTGACTGCCAAAGCTTCCTGATGGGGCAAAATATGGGTCAGGTTGGAGAGCTGGGAAAAGCAACAGAGAATCTTTAGCTTGCTTGGGGTCGAGGGCATGGTGATTTGGTAGGCATTTTCGATAACCACTAACTTACGCAAACAAACCTTAACATACTCCTCTGCTCTATTTTGGTGACCAGCCAGTCTTTGGTCCTAACAGTAACCATGGAAATTAGGAATTAAATATTAGGTAATCAGAGAAAGACAAATCTGGTTCAGCATGTTTTATTTACAGTGTTAATTATGTATCTTAAGAAATGGAAAATATGAATTACTACCATGATAAATTTATTTTATCCTAAACCTAAAAAAAGATTACAATCACTAATTTGTTTTGTAACAGAAATATGGAGAGCACAATTTGTTGCTCATTCTCCATGAACATGTTACGAATAAGATTTTTTGTTCCTTGCTAGGAAAATTTGAATGATTTTAAAGTGATTGAATTTTAAGTAATTTTAATAATCTATATTATGCCTATATAACTTCTCAGTGAATTTTTTCAGACATTTTAGAATATCTTTTACATATAGTCAAGTCGCAAAATGAGAACACAAATCACAGTAAGAAAGAGCCAGAACGTCTATCCTGGTTTTGCTGTTATCTTCAATATATTAAAAAATATTTTTTGGAAGGAGGAATATGTTATTTTTAATCTCCTGATATTGTTTATGACTTATTAACAATGTTCATACTTTGAATATTAGAAAAAAATATTTTCTTAAACCTTTACCTTATTAAAACTTCCCCACTATAAAAAGAAAATGTCACCCTACCAGTATGACTAAGAAAAAAAAAAGAGCCATCATAAGCATCTTTTGAGTGCTGTCGGATTGCTTGAGTGAGGAGATTGGGGAAACGTGTAAAGCAAAGCAGTTCAGAGCAGGGGAAGTGCAAATTAAAATCAAGTAAGGCTTAGCGAAACAAAAGAGCACTTTACAGGAAAGTCCAGATCTAGTTACACAATACATCACAGGCAGGAAGCGAAGCAAAGAATCAATGAAGACTGGTTATGATCAAGGTGGATTCAAGGATGGAAGAAGATAGCAAAGAGTAAATGTTTGATGTTGAGTTTTACTGAAGACATGACTGACATTTTCACTCTTATATTTTCTTTAGAAGGAGAAAGGTCAGAAATATTAGATTAAACACTGTCCAATTCATAGGTGGTACTAATCCTATTATAGAGTAGAAACAGCCATGAATAAATTATATGCCACCAGGCAATCTGAAATAATTGAAAGATAAAATTATGAAAGTGTTGATCTAAATATTGGCAAAGTAGCCAGACTGCTGAATTTCCCTGTCTGTGGAATAAAGACTGATATCAGTGTTCCCCTTGAAGAATTGTTGTGAAGATTAAATGCAATAACAGAAATAAAATTCTCACAAAAGTTCCTGGAATGTTGCAAGTGCTTAAACATCATTATTATTTTTGTTATTGAGAAAACCAAATGAATATTATAAAATGAGCAAGCAAATAAGGGTTGAAAAACAATAAACATGGTAAGGCTCTCTGATACCTGGACCACAGCCTTTACTGTGCTATCTGCATGACCTTTTTCAAGGTATTTCATTTTTCTAGGTTTTTACTCCTTACTTATAAACTGAACAGACCAAACCAGATTATCTCTGTGGTCTCTTCTAAAACATTTATAATTTTTAAGACATTATTAGTAATCTTCATATCTTTGTAGAGTTGAGATCTGTCGTGTACATGTTCTTAAATATTTTGATGTTTGTTTTCCTTGTGTATCTCTTCACAAGATTGTGAATTCATAGTTTGTACATACATTAGGGCAAGTTTCAGTACTAAAACATTTTATAGAATTCACTCTCTAAGGAGGAGTCTTGAGTTAGATTTCTATTGCCCTTGGATAAGTACCTGTGAGCATGTTAAACATTTCCTGCAAAACAAACACTTTGGCTCCATTTCCCTCTCACACAATGAACTTAACAGACAATAATCTAGATTTGACAGTTACTTCTCTGTATACCAGAGAAATGTTGTCTTTTATCAATATGTCTTTAGCTACATTATTCTGTCACTTGGCAGTTTCTGTACTGTTTTAAAATTAAGTAAACCCTTTTTTTATCACAGTTTTTTTATGAACAAAAGAAATGGACTTTTCTTAAGCTATGTAAGAATTGATGCTTTTGAACTGTGGTGCTGGAGAAGACTCTTGAGAGTCCCTTGGACTGCAAAGAAATCAAACCAGTCAATCCTAAAGGAAATCAACCCTGAATATACATTGGAAGGACTGATGCTAAAGCTGAAGCTCCAATACCTGATGCAGAGAGTCAACTCAGTGGAAAAGAGCCTGATGCTGGGGAAGACTGAAGGCAAAAGGAGAAGGGAGCAACAGAGGATGAGATGTTTGCATAGCATCATGGACTCAGTGGACATGAATTTGAGCAAACACTGGGAGAGAGTGGAGGGAAGAGGAGGCTGACATGCTACCGTCCATGGGGTTGCAAGGAGTCAGACACAACTAACCAACTAACAACCACAAATGTAGGGATCTAACATAAGTTAAGAAAAATTGAGCTAGGAATCTAGGGAAGTATATGAATTAAGGCCGTGTAGGATAGAGAAAACCAGGTGTTCTTCAGAGCATTATTGTTGATATGACTCAGCTCCACATACTTTTTTCTTCATCAATACTAGACAAAATAAAAGCCCTGATATTCCTAGAATGTGTCCCAGTTTGCAGAAGAGGGAAAGGCAAATTGCCCCAAGAATATATGATATACAGTGGTGAACAAAGGTCTCCTGAGGAAAAATGAGATGGGCAAGAAAAGTTAGTGTTATCAGATGACACTTGGGAGATGTTATAAAATAAGAGGATAAGACAAGTTTTGTTTTCAGTTTGTAAGTTATGATCTAAATTGTAATTATTCTCAAAGTGTGTGTGTGTTTTAAAATCATTGCTTTGTTAGAATCACCCATTTAAATACAGTTAACTTACAGCTTCTCTTTTTTTTTTAAAGGAAGTGTATATGCCAAAGAGAAGGATGGATTCCCTTTTAATTTGTATTTCATTGCACTGATTTTATTTTCATATGCATTTCTCTTCTTAAAAGTAAATTTGGACATTTCTTTCATTCTGCTAGTGGGGAACAAATTCTCAGTCTTCTTAGTAAAGTGTGCCTATGGCCTCAATCAGTCTCTCACTCTGCTTCCAATCATTTTCACCCCACACTACAGAAAACTGCATAGAATACCTGAAAAGAAGCATGCAGGGACTAAAATTACAAGGCAAATGCAATAAGTTAAGGTCATAATAACAATATTAACACCATTATCATCATCATTATGGGTTAGATTTACTCAGTGCTTTCTATGGGCCAGGTACTAATGATTTTACGTATATTTACACATGTAATCCTTACAATCTGCATAAGTATAGTAACAATTATTATCCTGATTTCACAGGTGAACAAAACAGGCACAAGTGAGTGAGCTCTTAATCAGTAAGGGTTCTGGCAAGACCCAGGTGTCACACTTAAAGAGGGGTGACTTTTAAGAATAATTTAATGATGCCACTGTTACTTGTGAATATCAGTGCTAATATTAATACCATAAATGTATATTTCACCCAGGAAATGCAAAATTATCCAATATTAGATAATCTAATAATAACTCAAAGGAGAAAAACATGATTATCTTAAAGGATACCTCCAAATCTTGAATTGAGAAGCAGATTTGGAAGATTTTTGGCAAATTATTAAAAACTTAATTATGCTAAGTCCTTTCCCCCAAAACAGCATAATGCACACATTGAATCAAGAAGTAACAGAAAAAGAATATGTCTTATTTTTAATTTTATAACTTGAAATTAGGTTTGAATTTTTACAGTGTTTATAAATTAATTCTATTTCAAAGGTAATTTAAAAGATGTGAATAAAGCTGAAAAACTTAGAAAATATCACCAAACTTTTACATAATGTTGTCAGGTGAGTGTAATGTCCTTGGTTCTGTCTCATCCCAAGAAAAATTTGAAGCTACGGACATTAAAGTCCTCGGCGCATCACAGCTCTTGGACAGACCGTGTTATAACTCTCAGGTCTGGAACAGACGTGTTATAGCTCTTAGACAGATCAGTGTTACAGCTCCGTGTTACAGTTCAGTTTTATTTAGAAAGCAGCAGGAAACATGAGGGCATGCCAACCCAAAGATGGGAAGAGAAAAGCGTGCCCTTTGGCTCCTCTTTTTATATGTTTTTTTCCTACCCCCTGGGCCTGTCCTGTGTAAATTAGGCTAGGAGCAGTGCTGTTTGTTCTCCCTGAGGTCCTCACTCCAGTCCTCGGACCTTCCTTTGACCTTACTTTGTTCTACTTTCCTGGGCTTTTCCCTTCCTTGTCTTTTAGCCACTGCCATTTTGGACTCCTGTTTCTAACTACCTAACAAAATGATACACATAGTAAGAGCCCAGTATATGGCCAATGAGGAGTTTCAAGTTAGTATATGATTGTATACTGTGATAGCCAAATAATGTTTGCACCTGCAGAAGTTCAAAAAATTGAACACACTTCCCATTAAATTACATTACTTAAAATTTTTCCGATATTCACAGTGGCTTATTTTCCTATCAAGCTTTTTATAGAGCTTTGTTGAAAGACTGACAGTTTCAGTAATTCTCAGATATTTAATGTTAACCATCATATAAACAAACGACGCTACTAGAAGATTACTTTTTAGTAAAAAATAAACTACCACAACCAAAATGCTTCATTATATATTTTCTGCATTATTCTCTATTACTGATTTGAAATACAATTTTCAAGCTACCAACAACATTAAAAAGAGAAAAGCATACAAGTATGTTAGTTTACATTATACTTAAAAAATGGCAAGTCAAATTACTTTTGAAAAATTTTAGTTTTATTTTACAAATTAATATTTGAAATACAGAATATTATTTTGTGGACCTTCGGACAAATATGAATAAATATCTCATGCATGCTGAGTCATTAAGTCATTGTTGACTCTTTGTGACCCCATGGACTATGGCCCACCAGGCTCCTCTCTCCATGGGATTCTCCAGGCAAGAATACTGCAGTGAAGTTGCCATGCCTCTCCTTCATGGGATCTTTCTGACCCAGGGGTGGAACCTGCATCTCCTGCATTAGCAGGCAGATTCTTTATACTGAGCCACCTGGGAAGCCCCAGATATCTCATAAATTATAACACATTTTCATTGAATAACGTAATTATACCAATGTCTTGAATTTTATGTTTAAATTGGCATTTCAAATGATCAGATCAGATCAGTCACTCAATTGTGTCCAACTCTTTGTGACCCCATGAATCGCAGCACGCCAGGCCTCCCTGTCCATCACCAACTCCCAGAGTTCACTCAGACTCACGTCCATCGAGTCAGTGATGCCATCCAGCCATCTCATCCTCTGTCGTCCCCTTCTCCTCTTGCCCCCAATCCCTCCCAGCATCAGAGTCTTTTCCAGTGAGTCAACTATTCGCATGAGGTGGCCAAAGTACTGGAGTTTCAGCTTTAGCATCATTCCTTCCAAAGAAATCCCAGGGCTGATCTCCTTCAGAATGGACTGGTTGGATCTCCTTGCAGTCCAAGGGACTCTCAAGAGTCTTCTCCAACACCACAGTTCAAAAGCATCAATTCTTCGGCGCTCAGCCTTCTTCACAGTCCAACTCTCACATCCATACATGACCACAGGAAAAACCATAGCCTTGACTAGACGAACCTTTGTTGGCAAAGTAACGTCTCTGCTTTTGAACATGTTATCTAGGTTGGTCATAACTTTCCTTCCAAGGAGTAAGCGTCTTTTAATTTCATGGCTGTAGTCACCATCTGTAGTGATTTTGGAGCCCAGAAAAATAAAGTCTGACACTGTTTCCACTGTTTCCCCATCTATTTGCCATGAAGTGGTGGGACCAGATGCCATGATCTTCGTTTTCTGAATGTTGAGCTTTAAGCCAACTTTTTCACTCTCCACTTTCACTTTCATCAAGAGGCTTTTCAGTTCCTCTTCACTTTCTGCCATAAGGGTGGTGTCATCTGCATATCTGAGGTTATTGATATTTCTCCCGGCAATCTTGATTCCAGCTTGTGTTTCTTCCAGTCCAGCATTTCTCATGATGTACTCTGCACATAAGTTAAATAAGCAGAGTGACAATATACAGCCTTGACGAACTCCTTTTCCTATTTGGAACCAGTCTGTTGTTCCATGTCCAGTTCTAACTGTTGCTTCCTGACCTGCATACAAATTTCTCAAGAGGCAGATCAGGTGTTCTGGTATTCCCATCTCTTGAATTTTCCACAGTTTATTTCTCAACAGCGTGTTATAAGTTCAATATGGTTAAGCAATTAAGCTTCATATGTTAAAAAACAGTAATTAAAATATGTTTAAGTAATAGCATTTGGACACATTATTTGTGACAAATCAAATTTTATGTCATAAGACTGAGTTCTAAAAATGCAAGGCATCAAATCTTACTCTAAACAATCAACTAGAAAACACAAACTGAAACAAATTGCATTGTCTCTAATTTAAGGTTATATTGCAAACTGTAGTCTTTACTTAGAAATATAATGAATTCCACAATCTCATAATCCTGTAGTTCTAATCTTAAAAAAATAATAGGTTTCAAGAATTCTGTTTTACATTTCTGTTGTCCATTGCTTAACTCAGTACATAGTATTTAATAGATAGTGCATGTTTGAATGAATAAATCCCTGTATCAAAAATATATATCCCTACAATTTATTAATGTTTACTGTTCTTGACAGTGCTTACATACTGTGCATAAAAGCATTGTCAACACTTCTTCCCCAAGCATGTATTTAATCCTTTTATTTTACGTTGGTTACTTTTGGGGGAAAAAAATCCATGCAAATTTCACTTGCATATTAATTTTACCCCTTTTTCTGCAGGGAGAAACAGGGCTTGTTAAGTTATTTTTGTTTGTTTTTTGGCTGCACCTCAAGACTTGCAGGATCTTAGTTCCCTGACCAAGGATCAAACTCTTGGCACCTGCAGTGGAAATGCAGAGTCTTATCCGCTGGACTGCCAGGGAAGTCCCTGGCTTGTTAGTTTAAAAATAGTTTATGAGCTCTCATTTCTCTTGTAATCTTTAATCTTATTATGAGAACTTCTCCCTTTCAGTTTTTACATTTACTTTTTTCTTTTCTTTACCCATAAATTCTATTTTGCGTCTCCTCTCCCTTTTCTTTTGTTTATGTATTTTAATTGTATGCTCCAGTTAGTACTGCTAATCCTGTGCTGAGCCAGCTTTTCTAAAAACAACATTTTTCCAAATATGTGACTGCTTATTCCATACACTGAAGGGGCATTCATTTCCAAAGTGTCCATTCAGCACTATGGAGAGGAAGTGCTGAATAACATGATGTGAAAAAATAGTAGACTATTCCAGATTTCACTTACTGTTATAATAGTGATTCATTACGTTGCTATTGAGTTGGGAGAAACAAATCCCCAGGGCATTTCTTTTTCATCCCAATAAATGCAAATATATAAAATCCTTACTCTGCATACCAGTATAATAATTAGTGTTAGATACACATTTATTTGTGCTTCCCAGGTAGCGCTAGTGGTAGGAAATCCCACCTGCCAGTGTAAGAGACATAAAAGACTCGGGTTCAATCCCTGGGTCAGGCAGATCCCCTGGAGAAGGGCATGACAACCTACTCCAGGATTCTTGCCTGGAGAATCCCCATGGAAGAGAAGGCTGGTGGGCTACAGTCCATAGTGTCACAAAGAGTCAGGCACAACTGAAGTGAGTGAACACACACACATACACATTTAATTATATAATTGCCATCTTCTATTTTAACATTATTATGGTTCATGTGCTTAGTTAGCATTTAAATGGTATTTCGTGTAGTTGTTTAGGGAAATTTTTGACGATGTATCTGTCAAAAACTCTTCTGACCTATGGGATACTGCCATCCCATAAACCACTATTGGTAGTCATTGATATGGCACACAGTTGAAATTTAAAACAGAACCACTATTCATCTTTTAAAGGTAAACGTCCGAGACATCAATGACAACTAAGTATTTTGTCAGATATTAATTAATTACACAAAAGCATGAATATAATTAATAAGCATAAGACATTGAGTATGTAGAATGTTTTGTTGAAGATTTTCAGAGTTTTTTGGATTTTTGTCATTATTTATAGCAGCACAATGATAAATGTAATTCTTTAAATATTCATTATATATTTATAAAATATCTAACTCATTTTATAAGATCAGGTGAAGTAGGAAGTTAGATATGGTTCGATTTCTGTAGTCAGCATCCTTTGATATGATAGTTCCAAAAACTTAAATCAGACACTTAATGTGTACAGTAAGTTAACATAACATTGAGTTATAAGATAGGTTGTAACCTTTTTTTAATAGAAATCTTATTAATAAATTATAATATTTAAGAAAATAATTAGAAAAATCTACAAGAGTCTGAGATAAGCTTATCCAAATAAAAATAACAAATTCTTTCTCAGAGGTCAACAGAGTAATCGCCTTGCTGACCCTGTTTAATTCATCTTCTAAAAGTTGACTATTAAACAACATATTTTAATTCCTATATATAGTCTAAAAATATTCCAAATCATTTTTACACATACATATATATGGACCAAGATACAGTCCCTGATAGCTCAGTTGGTAAAGAATCCACCTGCAATGCAGGAGACCCCATTTCGATTCTTGGATCAGGAAGATCTGCCCTTGTGGCTCAGCTGGTGAAGAATCTGCAATGCAGGAGATCTGGGCTTGATCCCTGGGTTGGGAAGATCCCCTGGAGAAGGGAAAGGCTACCCACTCCAATATTCCAGTCTGGAGAATTCCATGGGACTATATAGGCCATGGAGTCGCAAAGAGTTGTAAACGACTGAGCAGCTTTCACTCAAGAGTCCAAAAATATATATGTATTGAAATTTGGACATATTTCTTGAAACATTCAGACAAAAATAGTTGAAACATTCATGCTTCCTACATTAATATTTGTGGTTAGTCTTTATCAGCACTAGTATTAACACCTACTCCATTTTTTTCTTCTAAGAATTTTTTTTTCACTTTTGATATCAATTATTTTAGTGAATGTTATGTCTAGCACTGTGTTTAGAAATGAAAATTTTATTTTCCTTATTGTTATTGTAAAATAAAGTTACTTTAAAAGCAACAGTTCACATAATACTAATATAAAGGCACCAAGAAAATGTAGCAAGTAACCATAAAATTTGCTTTCCATGTTCATATCTTTAGATGGAGTTACTATCAGATAGCTCTGTATTTAGCATGACAGCAACATCTGGCATATTTATATTTAAGCATTCTTGCATTGTTTTTGATGTCTTAAGAAATGACTTAAGTAATTATTTTAAAGGAATTTTAAAGACAATTATATTCTATTTTTATTCCTTTCCTTAATCCTTTGACAGATTCATATCAAACATAATACCAGATTTGGCTGATCTGCTTGTTTAGAATTTTACCAAAGCATTTTATTTCTATTCCTGTCATTGTCTCATGAATTTGCCCTAGTAATGGGAATTTCACACCTAGATATGGGTTTTGATCAAGTTTTATGGCTAATTTCTATAAGGAAAGACAAGGTTAAGACTCCCACAAATCAATCTTAGTGTGGCTATGACTGCACTTTTTCATGAGCACAAGCAAGTGTTAGATAACAGCTATCTCTATGCCAAAGGAATCACAGCATTCTGTTTCACTCTTAGCTGCTTGTTTTTAGGATATGGGAAGAACTTAGTAAATAATTAATTGTGATAGGAAGGCTACTACCTCACTTGGCAATTCCTTTTAAAAATGAATTATACTCGAGTCCCTTTAGATAGCTTTCTTAACCTTGACACACCTCTGAATTGTCTATAGTGTGCTAAGAATGAATGATTTAATCCTGATTACCAAATTATAAAACAGAAGCAAATTTTGTGTTAGATCTAAGACCATTATGCACTATAATCCACATATTTATATTGAAATATTTTTGGATTGATTTGTTTCTAAACCATTCTACTCGTCACCAAAACTCAATAAATAGAAATGTAATCATTCTTTTTTTCTAAATGTAAGGAAAGGAAAAAAAAATCATGCATGTACTCCTCACAAACATATAGAATCTGATTAAGAATTTGAAATTTAAATTCTGACTTTATTGCAGAATTCCTGATTAACTTGGGGAAATCATTCACTACATTATTTTCTTCTCAGTTATCTGACTTTGAAGATGTTATATTCAATTATTTAACATACATTTTTGAAAGACTGCCCATTGATGATCTGATAAAATTTTTCTCAGTACTTGAAAACAGAATGTTGCTTGAAACTTAATTTTACAGACTTTAGTTTTATTATTATTATTGACACATAAACTTGTATAGACTATCAAATTTAAGTTTTTCTTAATTTCCTCTTAACTATCCTTTGGCTAGATAGTTTTCCACTGCTGATCAAAGTGTTTGTGTGTGTATGTGTTTTAGACCCCATAATTTTCCTATTCAAATAGTGTATGACCATGTGCAAGCATACCATTTTATTGTTTACATAAGCTCTTCCTTTTAAAATTCATGAAAGAACAAAAAGAAAACCTATTTATGTTGGAGCCATATGCCCCAAGAATTAAAAAACATTGATTTGCCTAGAGTCAACACGAAAGGGAAATAAATTCGGGGGACATAGTTTACTTTTAAGTTAGAAGGATCTTTTCATATTACAGTGCTTCCTAGGAGACATGAAACAGTTATTTGAGAAGAATAAATGAGTATATTTCTTGTTGTTTATATTTATCTGAAAGGAAACTTTAAGAGCATAAAGAGTCTCTTAGACATTAGGCATTAAAGAATTATAATCAGAGATCAGAGGAGGCAAAGCCTATCATGTAGAATTTATTTGTAGGATTTGATAATTTTGTTATAAAACTATGTATATGATTTATATTCTTTCTCCTTAAAGGGGAACTTTATTTTGTAGAATTTTTTCTCTACTTACAAGTTGCCAAATCACATGTAGTTTTCTTGAAATTCACAGTATCAATTATCATTTGACTTTTCTAAGACTATGCCTAAATTAGAAAAATAAAGTCTTTTATTCAACATATTTCATGAGGAACACAGGGCCTTTAGGGCATAGCAACATTGAACTGAACCTAGTCAATAATAAATTACTTACCCTTAGTTAATTTATTAGCCACCTGTTTCATTTTTACAATGTAATAGAAAAGTTTGAATTCCATCAGTACAAATGCAACATATTGCAGTCTGAACACTTTCAAATCAGATAAAACATCAAGAGTTGATATTGAAGATAACATAACTTTTAAGAAGATCAGATATGAATTCAATTTTTAGTATTTCCCTTTATTATTATATTTATCATAATAGCATTTTTATTATAAAAAATCTCAAATAAATGGAGGAAAATCACACCAAGAATTCTTCAGATCTTGGACTGGTTTAATACCAATACAAAACTGTTACTGCAGTACTTGAAGCTTAAAGGTACCTATCTGGAATAAAAACCACTATGAATTACATTACAACAATAATTATAACTTGAATGAAGACAAAAAAAAGTGTTTGTGTTATCCTGGATAAAAATAGTAACTTCATACATTACTGTTGACTTTCAAGTGAGAGTGTTCACACCCACCCCAGTAACGCAAACCAAGTGTCCCACCATAGTGATAATGACTTTTGCTTTCCCCTACAAAATATGAACACACTGTTACACATACATGGTGGGCAGTGGATCAACCTTGATAAATCATGGACATATTTGTGGTGATACTTCAAGCAAGTGGTAGAAATGTGACTGGAGTTTATGATAAATTATTTTCCAGTTCTGAATATCAGGAGACTTCTAGTCCCAACCCAGAGACAGAACTGTCCTATGAGGTACACTCTACAGTAAATTGGATAAGCTTGGTCTACCTGAAGAACAGAGTTTAGGGCAGGAAGGCACTTAAAATGCCTGGAACTAGTTTAGAGTTGGGAACTTCGTGATAATAGGCTTGAAGCACAACTTTGCACTCTCGAGGCATGACCAAAGAAAACAAAAACAGAGGTGCAGTACTATCTTGAAAATTTTTTCCTAGCATTCAGAATTTGCCTCAGTGATATTCTCAGTGAAATTCCATGCTGTAAGAGCCCTGAAATGATGTGCTCCCTTTCATCAACGTCTAGTGCAAACACAGTGCTTCTTGGCTATGACCCACAGCCATTCAAAATCAATGTCTGAGAGATAAACCACCCTGCCCAGAATGAAATTCTGGTTTCCAGCCTCTCTGGATCCAAGTAATAATCCTAGGAACAGCCTCCAATCCTGGCAATGATCATCTGTATATCGTCTTTCATTACTTTTAGATAATCTGATCTTGGCAAGGTGCTTTTTAAAAAGAAATGACAAATGCTAGCTAGAAAGCAAATTTTAAAAATAAAAAAAAAAGTTTTATCTTTAAATATTTTCTATTTTCCCTAATAATTCTACAATCCAAATGATTCAGTATGTTGACCAACCAGACTTACTTATTACCTTTTTGACTATTGATTATTTAATATTAATTAGTTTATTTAATGAATACATAGCACTCACCATGCATCAGACAAAGAGAAAATTGCTTTACAAATATAAACTCATTTATTTCTCATAACAGTGCTGTAAAATACTTGTTGTATCCCCCATATTATAGATAAAAGAACTGAGGCAGAGATAGAATAAATAGCTTGTCCATCATGGTCAAACAGGGGACTTCCCTGGTGTTCCAATGGTTAAGACTACAAGCTTCCATTTCAGGAGGCATGAGTTCAATCCCTGGTCAAGGAAGTTCCACATGCCCCCATGGCAGGGCCAAAAAAAGAAAAACACCATCATGGTCAAATAGCTTGTAGGTGTTGGAGCCAGCTTTCTAACACAGAGAATCTGGCTCCAGAGTCTCCACTAATAGCCAATTTAATCTGTTGTTCTTATCAGTTTGCTCATATCTCTCTCCCTAGTAATCTTGACATGATCAATCAATATTTATTAAGTAAATGAAAGCTCTGATCTGCATATCTTTGTTTAGATGACCTAATAGTATGCCTTAGGACACTGGCAAAATAATGTTCTGATATTGATTAATATTTGACTTAAAATTATTCTATGAACATGATATTTGTCTTGTAATACTTCTAGATTGCTCATCTATATATTGTGCAACATGACTTCTTCTTTTAACCATGTTTGAATCATGTCACCTAACAGATAAAGGGAATATGAATTATAACAAAGACATGTAGTAGAAATAAAAAAATATTAACTTTCATAGACACAGGATACTTCAACTACCAAATTTACTTCAATTCACTTATTAAATCATTTTAAAACGAGAATGGTTGACTCCTTTTCTTGCTTTCAAGTCCATGTTGAAAATTGATGTGTTTGACCAACTCAGCATCTGCCTAGGTGATGAGTACGTTTCCTTTTTCTATAGTATTTTGGAATTGAAGCTATCAATAATTTGGGGCTATTTTATCAATGGCATATGCAATTTAATGATTCTCTTTGAAAAAAAAGAGAATTTAATATGATACTATATGTTTATTATTTAATTTTGTTTTATTCACAAAACCTGTCAGAAAATGGGAAAAATGAATAGCTTTTGTTGTAACACAATATTAAATGTAAAAAGTAACATTTATTCCACACTATGTTTTGTCCACAGAGATTTTCATAAGCATTATATTTTTATACAGAGGTTTTTTTTTTGTTTTTTTTTTTTTTAAGTAATGATATTTTTAACCACAGGCAATTCTTTTTAGTCACTGTCAAAAATGACAGCTACCTTTAAGTGGTGTATATTGTCTGTGCATAGGAAAGCATCATATCTCATGCCTTATGACATTAATTATAGGTACCAACATTTAAAAATAAAATGTCAGAAATGGCATTACATTGCTTACCTCCATAATACTTCTGGATATAAGACAGTTTGATCTTTGCCTGGAAAATTAAAGACTTAGTCAGCGTGTCCTATTGCCATATATATATATATATTTTTTAATATGTTGTCTTTCTCATTTAAGAGAAGAAAATATTTCCTTATAATATTTTAGAATTTTTTATACTCAGTGGAAATATTGAGTTCATTTTAGTCTAAGCCATATTATGGACTCAAACAGAGTAATTATTCATCCAACATATTTGCCTGAGTCTTTTTATTCACTGTATGACCAATATTGTGTAGTCAGTTTTTCCAGGAAATATGGCAAAATGTTATGCTTTTTATGTGATAAAAAGCTTAATATTCACATGAATGGGACATTCACTCAATAAAATCAAGAGATGAAGAGAGGATAAAAAGAAATAGAAGGGGGAAATGAATGTTTGTTAATGAAAGTACTTGTATAACATTAAAGAAAATTATTTTCTGTAAAAGATGTTACATTCCTTAAAGAAGTAGAATCATTTCATATTGAAACATTTATCAAACAATAATTAAGTAATTTAAAAGATTTTGATGTGTCCATGTGAGGACATGTACAACTGTCTCTGAGAATAACATGAAGACTAGCAGAGTATACAACTAAGGCCATAAAGTAAAGGCTACATGGAGACTAGCAGGAGTGGCAGAGATGCAATCTAGTCAGAACCCACACCCCTGGGGTGGCAACTGAAGAAGATGCATATCACAACTATGGAGAAACCCCTGACGTACAAGGGGGCTAAGCCTCGTGTTAGGCTTCCCAGGCTAGGGGACTTGCATTGGGAAGACAAGCTCCCATAAAGTCTGGCTTTGAAAACCAGCAGTAGTTATAAGTCTGGAAGAACCAGAAGGCTGTTGGAAACTTAGACTACTCTTCAAAGTTTTATGCACAAACTCATTCATTCCAAGTCCCAGTCAGAGGCAGCAGATTGAAAAACATCTGGGTCATTTAGAACAAGGTCCCACCCACTCCAGTACTCTTGCCTGGAAAATCCCATGGACAGAGGAGCCTGGTGGGCTGCAGTCCCTGGGGTCGCTACGAGTTAGATACAACTGAGCGACTTCACTTTCACTTTTCACTTTCTTGCATTGGAGAAGGAAATGGCAATCCACTCCAGTGTTCTTGCCTGGAGAATCCCAAGGACCGGGGAGCCTGGTGGGCTGCCGTCTATGGGGTCGCACAGAGTCGGACACGACTGAAGTGACTTAGCAGCAGCAGTAGCAGCATGAGTACTTTAAGGCATAAATGGGAGGGTCAGGTATCTGGTGGAACTTGCTTCAGGGACTGAAGCACTGGCAGGTACCTTTTTTTCTTTTTTAAACTCACCTTCCACCTAGCTGTCCCAGTACTGGCATATACCATTTCAATCACTCTTCATTATCCTAGCTCCCAGCATACTCCCTACCCAATATTCCCCTAGAACCTGCCACACCCTACCCTACGTACTATCCCAGCTGGCACCAGCACCCCCAAAAGGGGCTCTGACTCTGGGGGATCAGCCTTGAACACTGGCATATGCACAACAATTGTGACTGAGCCAACCCTACTCACCAGCATGCCTATTGCAATCACAGTCCAAATACAACAGGAGAGGGAATGCAGCACACATAGGGGATACCCCAAGCACCTCACTCTGATTACCATGGTAAGGTGCCATGGGACCCTACAGGCACCTTCTACATAAGGCTGCTCTGTCAAGATGGGAGACATGTACCTGATGTATCTGATACATAGAAATAAACACAGAGATAGGCAAAATGAGACAAAGGATTTCCTCCCAAATTAAAAAAAAAAAAAAAAGCAGAACTAAGATAGATAAACCATTTAAGAAAAAGAGTTAAAAAATAGTAATAAAGATGCTTACTAAACTCAGAAGAATGGATAAACTCAGAATTTCAACAGAGAGAAAATATTAAAATGAGTCAGTTAGAACTGAAGAACACAACTGAATGAAAGATAAACTGGAAGGAATTAATAGTACATCAAAGGATCAGAAGAATGGCTCCCTAATCTGGAATACAGGGTAGTATAATTTGCCCAATGGAATAGAAAAAAGAAAAAGAATTAAAAAAAAATAAGGATAGTTTAAGAGTCCTCTGAAACAACATCAAGGATACTAACATTCACATTAAAGGAGTCACAGAAGGAGAATAGAGAGAGAAAGAGACAAAAACCCCATTTGAAGAAATTGCAAATAAAAACTTCCCTAACCTGGCAAGGGAAGCAGACATCCAAGTCCATGAAACACAGAGAGTCACAAAGAAGGTAAACCTAAAGAGACACATACCAAGACACGTTATATATATGTCAAAGCTTAAAGAGAAAAGAGTTTCTTAAAACAACAAGAGAAAAATAAATAGGTACATACAAGAGAACCCCCATATCAGCTGATTTGTCAGCAGGAACTTCACAGACTCTATGGGACTGCCCAGGCACAATGCATTCAGAATACTGAAAGGGAAAAAAAAAAAAAAAACTTACAACCAAGATTACTCTACCTAGCAAAATTATTCAGAGTTGAAGGAGAGATAAAGTTTCCTGGACAAGCAGAAGTTACATGAGTTTGTCACCACTAAACCAGCCTGACAAGAAATATTAAAGAGACTTTTATATAAGTGGAAAACACCATAGCTAGAAGAAAATTATGAAAGAAAAAAATCACACTGATAAAGGCAAATATATAATAAAGGTAGTGGATCAAAAACTTACAAAGCTAGTTTAAGGATTAAAAGATAAAAGTAGTAAAATCATTTGTATCTAAAACAATAAGTAATACACAAAGAGATCTAAAACATGACATAAAAATCATAAAATGTGAGAGGGGAGTGAAGTAAAAATGTAGTGGTTTTAGAATGCACTTAAATGTAAATGACCAGCTTAAAATACACTATGTATACATAGTACCATAAAACCTCATGGCAACCAGAAACTAAAACCTATAATATACATACAAAAAATTATGAAACATATTAAAAACATAACACTAAAGAAAGTCACCAAATCACAACGGAAGTTTACAATAGAAGAAAGAAGGAATAGAGAAGAGCTACAAAAACAACCAGAAAACAATGAACAAAATGACAATAATTACATACCTGTCAATAATTATTTTAAATGTGTATAGGCTGAATGCTATAGTCAAAAGACATAGGATGGCTAAATGGATTAAAAAAAATTTAAAAATTAAGATACCTGTATACCCTGCCTTACTGGAGACTCACTTCAGAGCTAAAGACACAACACAGACTTAAAGTGATGAAATGGAAAAGAAAGATATTCTATGCAAACAAAAATAAAAAGACAACTGGTATAGCCGTATTTACCCCCGACAGAATAGACTTTAAAACAAATACTGTACCAAGAAAAAAAGAGCATTACATAATAAAAGGATTAACCCACCAAGAAGATATAACACTTATAAGTATCGGCACACCCACCATAGGATCACTAAATACATAAAACAAATATTAATGGATATAAATGGAGAAAGTGACAGTAATACAATAATAGTGGAGAACTTTTAACACCCCACTTACATCAGTGAATAGATCATCCAGACAGAAAATCAACGAAGAAACATTGGCCTTAAGTGACACATTAGCACCGATAGGCTAAGTAGCCACAGAAATTCCAACCCAAAACAAAAGACTACACTTTCTTTTCAAGTGCACGTGAGCCATTTTCCATGAAAAATTAACATGTTAAGCCACAAAAGAAATCTCAATAAATTTAAGAATATTGAAATCATATCAAGCATTTTTTTTCTAACCACAGTGCTATGAAACTAGAAATCAATTACAAGAAGAAAACTGAAATAAGCAAACATGTGGAAACTGAAACAGATGCTTCTAAACAACCAATGGGTCAATATAGAAATGAAATAGAAAACAAAATTTAAAAACAAAAAATGAAAGATTTATAAATTTGACTGTATAGAAATTAAAATTTTCTACATGGGAGAATCTGCCACAGTGAAGTTTAAGGCAAAGACAAATGATGATATAGATTATAGACATAAAGAAACACAGATAGTGATATATATGGCATAAATAAAAAGGCTAAAAGCTACCTACAGGCTGAAAATGCTTTAAGAATCAGGAAAATAAACATTCATGCAACGAATGGCTGAAAATATTTTAAGAATCAGGAAAATAAATTCATGCAATGGATGGCATTGTGACTTGATACAAATTCATAGATGGAGGACAATTAGATGTTGCCTAAATATATACCTTAAACACACATGTACACATATATATGCTTTATATACCTGTGACTTAGCAGATCCAGTTTTAGAAATTTATCCTAGAGGTATAATCACACACATTTGAAATACAGGATTACAAGATTATTCGACCAGCATTGTTTACAACAGAAAAGACTGAAAACAGTGTATAAATAATGTCAGATAAATTATGACATACATAATGGGATACTATTTGGGAATAAATAAAAAGTGAGGATATTCTTGATGTTGAATTGGGAAAATATCCAAGAATTTTTAAATGAAAAAGTAAGTTATGAAAGAGTATGTAGAGTATGCTGCTATTTATTGTACTCCCTTGGTACAAAGGGAGCCAAAGAAAGACTCTTACATTTGTATGTGTTTGTATAAGTATGCGGAGGTACACATACACTTACATACACTCAAAACAAGAATACTGTTTGAAGAAGGGAAATAGTATAACCAACTACTGTCAGGTTCCTGTCCATATTTGTTGGTACTTACTGTTTGTTTTTAAGATCCCCCCAGTGTCTAGTGAGGACTTCCCTGATAGCTCAGTTGTTAAAGAATCCGCCTGCAACGTGGGATACCCGGTTTGATTCCTGGGTCAGGAAGATCCGCTGGAGAAGGGAGACACTACCAACTCCAGTATTCCTGGGCTTCCCTGGTGGCTCAACTGGTAAAGAACCCACCTGCAATGTGGGAGACCTGGTTCAATCCCTGGGTTGGGGAGATCCCCTGGAGAAGGGAAAGGCTACCCACTCCAGTATTCTGGCCTAGAGAATTCCAGCAACTGTATAGTCCATGTGGTCGCAAAGAGTCAGACACGACTGAGCGACTTTCAGTGTCTACTGAAATTACCTGAAGATTCTGTACCTGAGAGTTTTTTCTCCAATTCCTCCCTTTGGGCAAGCTAGGTGTGCCAGGGCACTAACACCCTGGGAGCAGCCTCCAGCAAGGATAAGTGGGAGTTAGAGGATGATAGCCCCAGATCCTTCCCCAGATGGTGGTCTCACTCTGAAATGTGTTCTGTACTAGTCTCTTAAGGATTTACGTGGGGTCATGGCCAGTTAATCTCAGCAGCACACTCTTTTTTTAACAGATCCTCTGCTGGCTTCCTTCTCTCTCCTATCTCGTTTTTCCATGTTCTGCCTGGTGCCCATTAGAATTCCTTCCAGTAACCACATGCTTGACTGTTCTTATCTAGTTGTGTGCCTCTTTGGGGACCAGCCTAAAGTACTGGATTACTGGGAAACAAGCAGGAGATAAAATTTCAACAGTATGCTCTCATTTTATTTAATTTTGAATCATGCATGTTGTCTCTTCAGTCATGTCTAACTGTATGAGACCCTATGGACTGTAGCCTGCCAAGCTCCTCTGTCCATGGCAAACCCACGTCTCATATCTCCTGCATTATCAGGTAGGTACTTTACCACTAGCACCAACTGGCAAGCCAAATTTTGAATCATAAGACTGTTCTAATAAAATTAGCTGAAAATATCAGATACTAGAAATTGAATGAGTTACACCTCTAGACCACTTAATATCATGAGCTCTAGGAACTAGTCTTTGTCTAGAGTTTGGGTGGCTGCCTGATGCTTCACCTACCAATTACATAAAAAGCCTTTTTGAAACTCTGCTATTTAAATAAATGAATCATCTTACCTACATTTGTCACTATCCAATTTTCCCTATCCTCAAGTTTTAGGGTCAGATTGACTGCTACCTCATTCATTTCCCTCACTTCATTTCATAATTAAATCTTAATGACAGTTGCCAGATGTGTCACATCACATTGGGCTACGAAATATTTTTTATGAAAAGATCCTAGGGGCAGAGCTTATCCAGTTAACTCTTTCCCAGTATATTCCTAATTGTACATTTTATTTTACAAACATCTACTTATTTTAAGACCTGTGGTTTTAGTATGCCCTTTCTTCACTGTCAATTTGGATAATCTTTTCCTTGGCTACGCCCACTTTTCAAAATAATGAGGCCAATTTAAACTCCAGGATTTTCACAAGTCTCAGTCCATGAAATTCCATACAGTGGAGATGGATTCAGATGCCCTGTATTCAGATTTTAACATCACCACTGGTCATGAAAAACCAGTGCCCCCCCCCCCCCCCCCCGTAAACTGTGGATAACTGAATGTGCCTTAGAGGGAATGATACAAATTAATTATTATGATATGATACTGAGAATGGACTTTTTTTTTTAATATATGAGCTAAATATGTTAGATCTCTTTCAGGATATTTAAAAGTGAAAGTGTTAGTCTCTCAGTTGTGTCCAACTCTTTGCAACCCCATGGACTATAGGCTGTCAGGGTACTCTGTCCATGGGAATCTCCAGGCAAGAATACTGGAGTGGATTGTCATTCCCGTCTTCAGAGGATCTTCCCAAACCAGGGCTCAAACTCAGGTCTCCTGCATTGGCAGACAGATTCTTTACTGTCTGAGCCCAAAAATTTTCCAACACTTAGCTATCATGCAAGTTCTGACACATGCTGCAGTTTATATTTAGTGATGCCAGGAAATTCTAGTTTGTTTTATACAATTCCCTGCTTTTTATTTTTTATTTATAAGTGATATGTGTTCTTCAGTTCAGTTCAGTTCAGTCACTCAGTCATGTCCGAGTCTTTGTGATCTCATTAACCACAGCACGCCAGGCCTCCCTGTATATCACCAATTCCTGGGAATCTACCCAAACTCATGTCCATTGAGTCAGTGATGCCATCCAACCATCTCATCCTCTGTCGTCCTCTTCTCCTCCTGTCCTCAGTCTTTCCCAGCATCAGGGCCTTCTCATGAGGTGGTCAAAGTATTGGAGTTTCAGCTTCAGCATCAGTCCTTCCAATGAACACCCGGGACTGATCTCCTTAGGATGGACTGGTTTGATCTCCATGCAGTCCAAGGGACTCTCAAGAGTCTTCTCCAACACAACAGTTCAAAAGCATCAATTCTGCACTCAGCTTTGTTTAGAGTCCAACTCTCACATGCATACAACACTACTGGAAAAACCATAGCCTTGACTAGACTGACCTTTGTTGATAAAATAATGTCTCTGCTTTTTAATATGCTGTTGAGATTGATCATAACTTTCCTTCCAAGGAGTAAGCGTCTTTTAATTTCATGGCTACAATCACCATGTGCAGTGATTTTGGAGCCCAAAAAAATAACGTCTGACAGTTTCCACTGTTTCCTCATCTATTTGCCATGAAGTGACGGGACCAGATGCCATGATCTTAGTTTTCTGAATGTTGAACTTTAAGCCAACTTTTTCACTCTCTCCTTTCACTTTCATCAAGAGGCTCTTTAGTTCTTCTTCATTTCTGCCATTATGGTGGTGTCATCTGCATATCTGAGGTTATTGATATTTCTCCTGGCAATCTTGATTCCAGCTTCTGCTTCGTCCAATCCACTGTTTCTCATTATGTACTCTGCATGTAAGTTAAATAAACAGGGTGACATATAAAGCCTTGACCTACTCCTTTTCCTATTTGGAACCAGTCTGTTGTTTCATGTCCAGTTCTAACTGTTGCTTCCAGAACTGCATATAGGTTTCTCAAGAGGCAGGTCAGGTGGTCTGGTATTCCCATCTCTTTTAGAATTTTCCACAGTTTATTGTGATCCACACTGTCAAAGGCTTTGGCAGAGTCAATAAAGCAGAAATAGATGTTTTTCTTGGAGAAGACAATGGCAACCCAATCTAGTACTCTTGCCTGGAAAATTCCATGGATGGAGGAGCCTGGTAGGCTGCAGTCCATGGGGTTGCTAAGAGTCGGCCATGACTGAGTGACTTAACTTTCACTTTTCACTTTCATGCATTGGAGAAGGAAATGGCAACCCATCCCAGTGTTCTTGCCTAGAGAATCTCGGGGACAGGTGAGAATGGTGGGCTGCCATCTATGGGGTTGCACGGAGTCTGACACAACTGAAGCAACTTATCAGCAGCAGCAGTAGCATATGTTTTTCTGAAACTCTCTTGCTTTTTCAATGATCCAGTGGATGTTGGCAATTTGATCTCTGGTTCCTCTGCCTTTTCTAAATCCAGCTTGAACATCTGGAAGTTCACAGTTCACATAGTGCTTAAGCCTGGCTTGGAGAATTTTGACCATTACTTTGCTGCTGCTGCTAAGTCACTTCAGTCGTATCTGACTCTGTGTAACCCCATAGACGGCAGCCCACCAGGCTCATAGAGTGTGAGATGAGTGCAATTGTGCAGTAGTTTGAGCATTCTTTGGCATTGCCTTTCTTTGGGATTGGAATGAAAACTGACCTTTTCCAGTCCTGTGGCCACTGCTCAGTTTTCCAAATTTGCTGGCATATTGAGTCCAGCACTTTCACAGCAATATCTTTCAGGATTTGAAATATCTCAACTGGAATTCCATCACCTCCACTAGCTTTCTTTGTAGTGATGCTTCCTAAGGCCCACTTGACTTCACATTCCAGGATGTCTGGCTCTACATGAGTGATCACACCATCATGATTATCTGGGTTGTGAAGATGTTTTTTGTACAGTTCTTCTGTGTATTCTTGCCACCTCTTCTTAATATCTTCTTCTGTTAGGTCCATACAATTTCTGTCCTTTATCGAGCCCATCTTTGCATGAAATGTTCCCTTGGTATCTCTAATTCTCTTGAAGAGATCTCTAGTCTTTCCCGTTCTATTGTTTTCCTCTATTTTTTTGCATTGATCACTGAGAAAGGCTTTCTTATCTCTCCTTGCTATTTTTTGAAACTCTGCATTCAAATGGGAATATCTTTCCTTTTCTCCTTTGCTTTTTGCTTCTCTTCTTTTCGCAGCTATTTGTAAGGCCTCCTCAGACAGCCATTTTGCTTTTTTGCATTTCTTTTTCTTGGGTATGGTCGTGATCCCTGTCTCCTGTACAATGTCACAAACCTCTGTACATAGTTCATCAGGCATTCTGTCTATCAGATCTAGTCCCTTAAGTCTATTTCTCACTTCCACTATATAATCATAAAGAATTTGATTTAGGTCACACCTAAATGGTCTAGTGGTTTTCCCTACTTTCTTCAATTTAAGTCTGAATTTGGTAATCAGGTGTTCATGATCTGAGCCACAATCATCTCCCAGTCTTGCTTTTGCAGACTTTATAACGCTTCTCTATTTTTTTCTGAAAAGCATATAATCAGTCTGGTTTCAGGGTTGGCCATCTGGTAATGTCTATGTGTAGAGTCTTCTCTTGTATTGTTGGGAGAGGGTGTTTGCTATGAACAGTGCATTCCTTTTCAAAACTCTATTAGCCTTTGCTCTGCTTCATTCTGTACTCCAAGGCCAAATTTGCCTGTTATTCCAGGTGTTTCTTGACTTCCTACTTTTGCATTCCAGTCCCCTATAATGCAAAGGACATCTTTTTTGGGTGTTAGTTCTAAAAGGTCTTGTAGGTCTTCATCGAACCATTCAACTTCAGCTTCTTCAGCATTACTGGTTGGGGCATAGACTTGGATTACCATAATATTGAATGGTTTGCCTTGGAAACGAACAGAGATCATTCTGTCAATTTGGAGATTGCATTCAAGTACTGCATTTCAGACTCTTGTTGACTATGATGGCTACTCCATTTTCTTCTAAGGGATTCCTACCCACAGTAGTAGATATTATGTTCATCTGAGTAAAATTCACCCATTCCATTCCATTTTTAGTTTGCTGATTCCTAGAATGTCGACATTCACTCTTGCCATCTCCTGTTTGACCAGTTCCAATTTGCCTTGATTCATGGACCTAACATTCCAGGTTCCTATGCAATATTGCTCTTTACAGCATCAGACCTTCCTTCTAACAGCAATCACATCCACAGCTGGATGTTGTTTTGCTTTGGTTCCATCCCTTCATTCTTTCTGGAGTTATTTCTCCACTGATCTTCAGTAGCATATTGGGCACCTGCCAACCTGGGGAGTTCATCTTTCAGTATCCTATCTTTTTGCCTTTTCATACTGTTCATGGGGTTCTCAAGGCAAGAAGACTGAAGTGGTTTGCCATTCCCTTCTCCAGTGGACCACAGTCTGTCAGACCTCTCCACCATGACCCATCTGTCTTGAGTGGCCCCACACATCATGGCTTAGTTGCATTGAGTTAGACAAGGCTGTGGTCTATGTGATCTGATTGACTCATTTTCTGTGATTGTGGTTTCAGCCTGCCTGCCGTCTGATGCCCTTTCTTAGCACCAACCATCTTACATGGGTTTCTCTTACCTTGGACCTGAGGTATCTCTTTTGCTCCAGCAAAGCGCAGCTACTGCTCCTGACCTTGGACATGGGGAATCTCCTTTTGTCCGCTCCTCCTGCGCCATGCAGCCACTGCTCCTGTGCCAGCTATGTGTTCTTAGAATAACATTTATGGTACTTTTTCTGTCAGTAAAAATCGATAACCATACCTTCCATATTTTTAGCCTTTTGAAAGTATATTCTCTGTGTCCTTCTATTAAAAAAAATGTATATTTGGTGTTAAAAGGCATGTTTGAATTTTAAATCTATGAAAGTAATATTTTTAAAGTATCAAATATTGGACCCAGGAGGATTTTTGTTCAGTTGTTTTGTTGTTTTCTTAACTCCCCATGCTTTCTAGACCAGTCTAATGCCTCTATTTTGCTACTATAGCATGAGAAATATAGCTTATTTCTGAAAAGCACCAAGTAAATAGACTTGAATATTGTCACTGGGTTATGTGAATCCATCTCATCTGGGGTCCTATGATATGCTTTGAATCCAGACATGACTGGTATGAGAGAAAAATCATATAATATTTTTAGTTTAGGAAGTCTTTTTGTATAATTCTGAAATTCTCCAAGCTCTGAAAACCCACTCTGTTCCTAATTTCACAGTCTTAGTCTTCTTCCAAATCAATTGAATCCTGTCTTAATTCATCTATCTTTACCAGTATTACAACTAATGGCATAAATTTGATTTGTACTAAGTATTGATATAAAAACAATTGTTCCATTAACTTCATAGGATTTATTATATATGCAAAGCACAATGACAAAATATATGTTAACAGTCCTTTAAAAAAATTCCTCTGTCAGGACCAGATATTGCCTTCAACTTTGACTGTCTGATGTGCTTGCTCATACATTTCCTTTAGGTTCATTTGCCATTACCTGTTAGTGAATAATCTTATCCTGGTAGTATCACTCCCTCTTTCTCTGAAGGAAAAATATTTACTTTCCCCAAATAAAAACCAATACAGCCTAGATCTTTCTTATGGTAAGCTTTATAGACTGAACTGCTGCTGCTGCTGCTAAGTCGCTTCAGTCATATCCAACTCTGTGCGACCCCATAGATGGCAGCCCACCAGGCTCCGCCGTCCCTGGGATTCTCCAGGCAAGAACACTGGAGTGGGTTTCCATTTCCTTCTCCAATGCAGGAAAGTGAAAAGTGAAAGTGACGTTGCTCAGTCGTGTCCGACTCCTCGAGATCCCATGGATAGACTGAACTATGTCCTCCCAAAACTCATAGATTGAATCCCTAACCTGTGAATAAGTCTTTATTTGGAGATAGAACCTTTAAGGAAGTAATGAAGGTTAAATAATGTCATAATGTGGGGCCCTAATAAGATGCTAAAGGAAAAGACAGCAGGTGTGAGTGTGCAGAAACAAAAGGCCATGTGAGTACACAGTAAGAAGGTGGCTATCTTGTAAACAAAGAGAGTGACATCAGAAGAAACTAACCCTGGCAGCACCTTAACTTTGGATTTCAAAACTCCAAGACTGTGAAAAAATGGATGTTTGTTGTTTAAGCCACCAGTATGTGGTGTTTTGTTATGGTAGCCCCAACTGATCAAATAGAACTTATATACATATCTTCTACATTTGTGGTAAATTCCAAAGTCTCGATTTTTAATCAGAGTAACTAATCCCCAAGGACATGCATATCTTTGGCTTAATAGTTCTGGACAAAATATACAGAAAATGCAAGTCTAACAATTTTAAAATATTATTATTTCTATTAAATGTCATATATTAATATTTTCCTTGTAAATATTTGTTGGCTAAGTTGACATCAGTAGCAATCATAAATTTTTAAATGTATTCTCAATAATATTGTACTTAAGTATAGAACTAAATATTTGGAGTACGTTTAAAAGTTACCCACTTAGTTGTCTCTTAATTTTGAAAGGCAGAATATATTGTTTCTGAGAAAATTCTCACATAGAGCAAGTCCACCATTTTTTAAAACATTCATTGAAACCAACCTGTAATGAAAGCTATACATATAGACATGAAGATTTATATGTTGATTATTTCCCACTTCAAATTAGGAGAAATAATAGTTAATCCTATGAAAAAATATGATAGCATTATAATTTATTTGGTTCATTCATTTGTGTATTCAACTAACCTTAATTGAATATTTACTCTATGACAAGAATCATGGGAGCTCAGCAGAAAATAAAGCAAAATCTCTGCAATCAAGGAACTTACATTTTACTGAGAACAGCAGAAAATGAATTACTTTTTCAATGAAATCAGTTAATTCATTGATAATAAATAAATAAATGCAGAAATGTTCATTTTTTTCTGGACCAAGATGGTAGCCTAACTACCCTCACAAAGTTTCTGATGCTGTAATCTAAAGCACCAGACTCAGAGTGCTGAGTACTAATCTGAGTACTAATCTTGGGTTTACCATTTATTAGCTGGGAAGTCTAATACTTCCCAGCTTGTCTCAAAGAGTCATTGTCAAGAATGAGTGAAATAAAAAAAGTGCTTTGAAAACTTCTAAGCACCATACAGGGTGTGCATCTGTTGAGGGAGAGTATCTAAAAACCAATCTCTCTGTGGCTCTTTTGGGAAATTCTACAAATTAATCTCAGTCCGTCTATCTTTGTCAGTCTCTAAACCCAAATGGGGAGAAGGAAATGGCAACCTACTCCAATATTCTTGCCTGGAAAATCCTGTGGACAGTGGAGCCTGAAGGGCTGCTGTCCATAGGGTCATGCAGAGTCGGACACAACTGAAGCGACTTAGCATGCATGAATGCACTGGAGAAGGAAATGGCAACCCACTCCAATATTCTTGCCTGGAGAATCCCAGGGACAGAGCAGCCTGGTGGGCTGCCATCTGTGGGGTCGCACAGAGTCGGACATGACTGAAGCGATGCAGCAGCAGCAAACCCAAATGTTTAGCTAAACAGGGTAATCTCTATCTTTCGTAGACCTCGGTGTATCCAAAATACGACTCACTATTTAGGCTTTTCTTGCATCAACATTTTTTCTACTTGTACCCCTTTTCTTTGTTGCTTTCATTCAGCACTAAACATCAGAGTCAGAAATTTGAAATCTATCTTTAATTCCTTACAGTTATTCTTGCTGCAAACAACTTATCAGTCTCCATCTGTTAATAATTTTGAGGTTCGTGTTCTTCAGAGTTCGTGTTCCTGCCATGTCTCTTTCTAAAGTCATTCATTACCTTAGTTCAGTTCTCATCAATACATTTATAATAATCAACTATTATAATCTTTTTTCTCCAGTCTTGTTCTCCTCAAACTTTTCCTTACCAAAGCTGCCAAAGTGAAATTCTACATCTTGAATTATATTCTTTAATATCTTTCAGTAGAAACTCACCACCTATTAAAAAAAAAAAAAGTTAGGGTATCTGCCATATCAAGCATGGTATTCTGAATCCATTGCTTTTCTATATCTCTAGTCAAATCCTACTGCACTTCCGTCCCATGTACTTTACAAACAAGTAACACAGAGTAAATGTCAAGTTGCTTCAAACTCTATTCTGTTGCTATTTTACATATCTATTCTTTTTGCCCCAAATCTCTTCCACTGTCTTATCACCTTATTAACTTTTATTTATCACTCAAAACTCAAGCTTCACTTCTGGGGTATGTTCACTGATCTACATGGAAAGATAAACTCTCTCTGTATGCACCGTGATGTATTATGTATAAAACTCTGCTATAGAACCTTATATCATTATTTTATAATTCTTAGCTTGAACGTCTAACTCAATACAATATCAATGATGTATAGCAAAAATGGCTCATCACGTACAGTCAGGGAATTATTCTTAATTTAAATTAAACCAGGAAACATAGTATTTTGAGAACTTCAGACCCATGAGGACAGAGAGAACTTTCTTCAGTGAAACAGAAATTGACTTTGTGATTTACTGCTAAATACGAAACATAAGAGACACAGGTTCAGTCCCTGGGTCAGGAAGATCCCCTGGAGGAGGGCATGGCAGCCCACTCCAGTATTCTTGCCTGGAGAATCCCATAGGCAGAGGAGTCTGGTGTGCTATAGTCCATGAGGTCGCAAAGAGTCAGACACAACTAGAGTGACTTAGCATGCATGCATATGAGCTTGCATCAGTATACAAGATCATATCTCTCACTTTTCTTTGGAAGTTTTGTTATTTTGTATGGGAAAATTAAAAATAAAACTGCCATGTAATAACAAAGGTCATAGGGTCCCTTAATGGCTGATTTGTAACTTATTTGAATTTTATTTTGTATGTAGTTTATGAACATTAAGTTTATAAAGTATAAGGGAAGCTACATAAAAACTGAGTTAATAATGTGTTATAAAAATACTTATTAATATACTTATTATGAAAACTCAGTTTGACTATTTTATGTAGTATAGACACAACACTGAAATAATTTATTTTCACCTAACACTATTATAATTTATTATAATTAAATAATGATTGAACAATTAAATTTCAGGCAATTTAGTAAAATTACTTTTTCCTTGTCCATAAAAATTTGGGCAAGGCACTGTTTATTGGAGTAGGAAATGGCAACCTATTCCAGTATTCTTGCCTGGAAAATTACACTGATGGAGGAGCCCAGCAGGCTACAGTCCAAGTCCATGGGGTCACAAAGAGTTGGACAGAACTGAGTGACTGAGCATGCACTCACTGTCAGTTTCTCAATCTGTATAATTGGTACAATCTTGCACAAGAAATTTTTCAAAGCTTCCAATGTATTAATAGTCATTAAAGTAAATCAGTACCTTCAAAAACTAAATGCAAAGGATTTAGTAATAAGTATTAGTGCATTGGAGAAGGAAATGGCAACCCACTCCAGTGTTCTTGCCTAGAGAATCCCAGGGACGAGGGAGCCTGGTGGGCTGCTGTCTATGGGGTCGCACAGAGTCAGACACGACTGAAGTGACTTAGCAGCAGCATTAAATGTTTACATCTAAAGAAGAAAGAGCAAAATCTTTGAAAGTTGCTTATTATATTCAGAAAGTATTTTTATGACAGAAATCAAATATCTAAGCTAACTATACACTAAAAACAGGTACTGGATTAAAGATTGCTGTTTTGTTGGAAACATATTTAAGTCCTTCTTGTTTTCAGTTGTCTTTTTTGTTTCTTTATTCCCAGAACAACTCTGCTAATTAGATGATACATTTCAGTATAATTTCAATAATACTTTGTGTAAGTACTCAGAAAAGGTATAATCAACATTTAACAGAATGAAACCCTTAGGGTAAATTCTAGTAAAATCTGTGAACAAAGAAAATACTTCTAGTAATCACCTCTGTAGGAGAAGGCAATGGCACCCCACTCTAGTACTCTTGCCTGGAAAATCCCATGGACGGAGGAGCCTGGTAGGCTGCAGTCCATGGGGTCGCTACGAATTGGATACGCCTGAGCGACTTCACTTTCACTTTTCACTTTGAAGCGTTGGAGATGGAAATGGCAACCCCCTCCAGTGTTCTTGCCTGGAGAATCCCAGGGACGGAGGAGCCTCGTAGGCTGCCATCTATGGGGTAGCACAGAGTCGGACACGACAGAAGCAACTTAGCAGCAGCAATCACCTCTGTAATTTAAAAAGAAAATCAGAAAATGAACAGATGATCATTTTTAAAAAGTCATAGGTTTACCTCTTTATAGTAACCACCGTAAGTCATTTGAACTATCAGATAACTTCACATTATCCTTTTGAAAACCATGATTTATTCTAAAACACTATTAATAAATCTACAGAAAACAAACAAGATCATGTAATTTTTCTGGTCAAAGGCCTTCAGTGACTCTTTGATTTAGGAGAAAGCCAAACTTCTTAATCCCTATTCCACTGCCCTCTGAAGACTATAAAATCTATCCTTCCTTACCTTTTCAATACTGTATCCTATTCCTTAGAAGTGTTCATGATGCAGATATCACAAGACCCAACTCAAAGTAGTTTATTCAGTTAATACTTTCCCACAGTGGGTTTTCTAGCAGGCATGGATGTCATGAAAGCTGTTAATAAATGGAGGTAACTTGAAAAGGAAAAGCCTTTTCGATCTGGAAAAGCAAGCCACAGCTGACCACCTGATATCAAATGTGGTGAAATTTATAATAGAGCAATTGAAAAGTTTAAAAAAGAAGATGCTAAGATGAAAATGAGCTTCATGAAATATACCTGAGTTTTGGATAATGTTAAGGCTCAACATGAACATGGTTGATTTCTTCCTGTGAACATTTGAGAGTAGCATGAACAATCTGGTGATCACTGTTACCCTCAAAATTGCTTCTCAATTAAAAATAGGAGTCTGATCATACTGCCTTGGTTGTTACTACCAGTACTGGTAAATTTGAAGTCAGTATCTCAAAAGAAAAAAAGCAAGTACAGTGTTGGCGTTCTTTTCTAGCTTAAATTCAGTACGTTCGCAACTAATACTAGTGCCTCTACAGATATATTTGTATTCTTTCCCAACTAGATTAGTTAGTGTTAGCTGCTCAGTCATGCCCAACTCTTTGAGACCCCATGGACTACAGCCCACTAGGTTCCTCTATCCATGGGATTTTCCAGGCAAGGATACTCGAATGGGTTGCCATTTCCTTCTCCAGGGGACCTTTCCAACCCAGGGATCCAACCCGGGTCTCCTGTACTGAAGGCAGATTCTTTACCGACTGAGCTACCAGGGAAAACTTGTTATATATGTTTGATCCTCCAAATTGCCCATGAAGTGTTTTAAACATAAAGATAATTGTATAAATATTGATTCTTTGTTTCTCCTTGAAATAGGCAAAATAGTGACTCTAAATCTCTTAGATTCATGTGTACAATCCCATGGCCATTACACATACTCATCTTCCATGTGTAGCTAACTCTGATGTTTTTCACATGAAGTGTCTGTTTTCATGCACACACATACACAGAGAGTATGTGTCTGACTAAACTTGAATGTCTGGGGAAGCTGTTGTTGGCTTGTATTGACTTTTTTTGTTCTTGATTATGAGTCAGTTTTTCCTGTTTTCCTTATCTTATTTTGAGGGTTTCCTTGGTGGAAACCCTCTTCCTTTCTTTATTGTCTGCAAATTAAATGTATGCAAAAGATTATGTTTCAAATTTATTGTTCTTGAATGGACCCTTTTCTCTGCCTAGCATCAACTAAGAGCGACTAACTCATTATTATTTTAAATGTTAAACTAGATAGGGACTGTTTTGTATTTTTAATTAACTTCATCCCATCTATGACTTCATAAGTTTTACAGGGAACTAGATATGCCAGCAAATTTGGAAGACTCAGCAGTGGCCACAGGACTGGAAAAGGTCAGTTTTCATTCCAATTCCAAAGACAGGCAATGCCAAAGAATACTCAAACTACCGCACAATTGCACTCATCTCACACACTAGAAAATAATGATCAAAATTCTCCAAGCCAGACTTCAATAGTATGTGAACTGTGAACTTCCAGATGTTCAAGCTGGATTTAGAAAAGGCAAAGGAACCAGAGATCAAATTGCCAACATCCACTGGATCATTGAAAAAACGAGAGAGTTCCAGAAAAATATCTGCTTCTGCTTTATTGACTATGCCAAAGCCTTTGACTGTGTGGATCACAACAAACTGTGGAAAAGTCTCAAAGAGATGGGAATACCAGACCACCTGACCTGCCTCTTGAGAAATCTGTATGCAGGTCAATAAGCAACAGTTAGAACTGTACATGGAACAACAGACTGGTTCCAAATTGTGAAAGGAGTACATCAAGGTTGTATACTGTCACCCTGTTTATCTAACTTATATGTAGAGTACATCATGAGGAATGCTGAAATGGATGAAGCCTAACCTTGAAGCAAGATTGCTGGGAGAAATGTCAATAACCTCAAATATGCAGATGACTCCACCCTTATGGCAGAAAGTAAAGAACAACTAAAGAGCCTCTTGATGAAAGTGAAAGAGGAAAGTGCAAATGTTGGCTTAAAACTCAATAGTTTTCCATTAAGAAAACTAAGATCATGGCATCTTGCCCCATCACTTCATGGCAGATAGATGGGGAAACAGTGGAAACAGTGGCAGGCTTTATTATTTTGGGCTCCAAAATCACTGCAGATGGTGACTGCAGCCATGAAACTAAGACGCTTGCTCCTTGGAAGATAAGTTAAGACCAATCTAGACAGCTTATTAAAAAGCAGAGACATTACTTTGCCAACAAAGGTCTGTCTAGTCAAGGCTATGGTTTTTCCAGTGATCATGTATGGATGTGAGAGTTGGACTATAAAGAAAGATGAGTGCCAAAGAATTGATGTTTTTGAACTGTGGTGTTGGAGAAGACTCTTGAGAGTCCCTTGGACTGTGAAGATCCAACCAGTCCATCCTAAGGGAAATCAGTCCTGAATATTTATTGGAAGGACTGATGTTGAAGCTGAAACTCCAATATTTTGCCCCCTATGTGAGGAACTGACTCATTGGAAAAGACCCTGATGCTGGGGAAGATTGAGAGTGGGAGGAGAAGGGGAAGACAGAGGATGAGATGGTTGGATGGCATTACTAACTCAATGGACATGAGTTTGAGTATGCTCTGGCAGTTGGTGATGGACAGGGAAACCTGACGTGTTGCTGTCCATGGGAATCCCAAAGAGTCAAACACGACTGAGCCACTGAACTGAACTGAACTGAGATCCCTAGGAGGGATCTAGTACTCCTTTGGCGTGTGAGGACTGCAAGACTAGGAAACTTCTCTTTGTTTTCCAGTTCTGTTCTCAGCTTTTTGTATTGCTACTTGCTCAACAAAAAGTTCCATAATAAAACTGAGAAAACAGAAAGGTCTAGCTTGGTTTATGGTGTGCTGTGCTTAGTTGCTCAGTCATGTCCAACTGTTTGTGACCCCATGAACTGTACCCCGCCAAGCTACTCTGTCCATGGGAATACTCCAGGTAATAATACTCAAGTGGGTTGCCATGCCCTCCTCCAAGCGATCTTCCAACCCAGGCATCAAACCCAGGTATCCTGCATTGCAGGCAGATTCTTTACCAGCTGAGCTACCAGGGATGCCCAGCTTGGTTTATAGGCTCTCCCAAATTCTAATGTAAGATTTGCCAGCTCATATGTGGCTATTAAAAATTTACCTGTTTACTCCATTGGGAAATAAAAGTTTCTCCATTGTTTAGAAAAGTTTCTCTCTTGGTGAAAAATTTGTTTCTCCACCAATCATGCAATCTAGCTAAGTTACCCTGGGGATGGAAATGGCCATGGGTTACTACTCACCTTGAAAGGTCTTATTTACTTTAAGAAATTTCTTTATTTGTACTTTTTATACAGTGCCAGACTTTAGGGACCTTAAATACCCATTCAAAATATTATTTCATCTTCTGTTTTCTCACTGGGAGAGTGATGGTCTTTTATGACTTTCAATGTGTAACTAGTAGGAATTGCCAGGTCAGTAGTTAAAAATTCACCTACCAATGCAGGGGCCTGAGGAGACACAGGTTCCTCCCTTGGGTTGAGCAGATCCCCTGGAGAATGAAACGGCATCTCATTCCACTATTCTTGATAGGATAATCCCATGGACAGAGGAGCCTTGCAGGCTACAATCTATGGGGTCACAAAGAGTTGGACATGACTGAGCACACAGGCATATGTAACCAACCAGTAGTGGAAGATCTTTAATGTGCTTTCAAACACAAGATTTCATATGGTCAGAGTGGCATTTTTTCTCTTTATTTTCAAAACATTTTGTACTTTGCATGAATGCTTCTTATTTTTTAAATTATTATTTACACTATGATTTCAAGTCCTTCTATTTCAGTCCTACAGTAGCCCATTCTGAATATCTAGGTTAATGTAATGCCCTGCTGATAATTTTCCTCTCCTGATGATTGGTATAGTTTATTTAAGAATTTTTTACATTTTCCATATGCAAATAGAAATAAAGGAGTATCTAAAATTTTATGTGTATGAAGTTTAATAAGTATCTTTCTTTGCACTTTTAATATTCATCTTTATAATATTCAAATATACTGTATATTATTATATAATCGAGGCTGGCAATTTAATGTATGTTTGTGTATTATAATATTCCTTTTAAATATCTGTTAAGATTTTTCCTCTACTCCTTAGTCACTTAAACAGCAAAAAGACGATGAAAATGTAATGACTTGTCTTATTCCTCAGAACTTTTTCTTCTTGTATGCATAGAACTTTTCAATGTTGGAAGTCAGTAATTCCAAAGAACAATTAAATAGTGGATCTTGATTCACAAGAGTGATGGAAAAAAAAAAAGTGTGAAAGTCATTCAGTCATGTCCAACTCCTTGTGACCCCATGGTATATACAGTCCATGGAATTCTCCAGGTCAGAATACTGGAGTGGGTAGCCGTTCCCTTCTCCAGGGGATCTTCCCAACCTCGGGATCAACCCCAGGTCTCCAGAATTGCAGGCAGATTCTTTACCAGCTGAGCTACAAGGGAAGCCCAAGAGTACTGGAGTGGGTCCCCTATCTCTTCCCCAGCAGATCTTCCTGACCCAGGAATCAAACTAGGGTCTCCTGCATTGCAGGCGGATTCTTTACCAGCGAAGCTATCAGAGAATCCCTTAAAAATAACTAAGGAGTCAGTCTTGCTAGAATACTAGAATGGGTAGCCTTTCCCTTCTCCAGGGGATCTTCCCAACCCAGGGACTGAACCCAGGTCTCCCGCATTATCGGTGGATTCTTTACCAGCTGAGCCACAAGGTGGTTTTTGTTTTGCAATATTGGATCTTAATTTCATGCTAAGTTGTACTTCTTGATTTAGTATGAGTGAGTGAGTGAGTGAAGTCGCTCAGTCGTGTCCGACTCTTTGTGACCCTGTGGACTTTAGCCCCCCAGGCTTCTCTGTCCATGGGATTTTCCAGGCAAGAATACTGGCGTGGGTTGCCATCTCCTTCTCCAGGGGATCTTCCCGACCCAGGGATCAAACCCAGGTCTCCCTCATTGCAGGCAGATGCTTTACCGTCTGAACTGAAGGGTTTAGAGGCCGTCAAATGGACACGACCTATAGAGGCAATTTTGATGGTTTTACATAGAAATGACCTCTAACGGAAGAGAACACAAATGGGAACTATTTGAGATACATTTCTATGTAAAATGTAGTTAGCACATAATTCAGCATTTTAAATGAGCACTCTGCAACCGAGACCAAATATCAATCATCTCTTAAGGTTTTCTACTATGTACCAACATCAAATCTACATAGGAACAAATGTTACTCCTGCTTTTCTCTTCTATATCAAATGTCCTGAAGCCTTTGTGTCTCTCTGGACCAAGGCCGAGTTTCTGAAGGCACATTCCAGTATACAAAAGCTAGATTGAAATTGAAAGCGTATACTCAAAACCTGCATACTAGATCAAAAGCTCATACATGAGGCAAAGATAAGTTATTTTTTAGGCAAAATAATTTATTGAGGCAAAAAAAATGTTTATTTTTTAATAAGGAAGAGAACAGTAAATTCTAAAGTGTGAAAAGTTGGAGGGAAGAAAGAAATTGAGTGGAAGAAATTAAGTAAACATTAAGTTAAGTGTTAAGAGTGAAAGGGAAAACAGAAGTTAACTGAGAAGATGGTCAAAACTAGGTGATGAAAAGTTGATGTGACATGTTTGTAACCCTAAACCAAACTTACTGGCATGCACTGGTGACCAATATCACATATACAAAAAATATACTTCACGTCTTTATTGCTAGCTGCTGCTTAGAAGAGTTGTTTCACTGTTGCTCAAAGAAAATTCTTCCAATGTGTCCAAAGCATCCTATAATGGCTGAAATAATTACTTTGAAAATCAGAGTACTTGTGACTTCTGGTTGTATACCTTCCATGGTGAAAATAGATAAACCAGTGTGGTTCAAATTGATTGTGTTTTTTGAAGGAGGAAAAAGCTCTCTTTGTAGGAGATTGCACAGACACAGGATTAACTACAATTCTAATGATCTTTCATAGATATTGTGTATGAAACTGTAGACTCAGATATTTAAAAAAAATAATAATATAAGTGTCATCTAAACAGTTGATAGCAAGATATACAATTTCCTTTCCACTTCATTTTTTGCAGGTCATAAAATTAGGGTTGAATGGTACAAAGTTTGTATAAATAAAATAAGGAACAGAAAAAATGCACAACTACATACATATTGAATTTATCAATTTCCTGGCAAAAAGTCATGGTATAAGACATAAAGACAACCATATACTTAAATTTCTTGCCCCTCCCAAATGAGATGACATTTATCTTCACTGATCTTGGTCAAAGAATTTTAAGCAAAATGTGTGGTCCATTCTGTCTAAAATCTTGTCTATGAAGAGACGATGTAATAGACAAAGGGAAGAGATGTAGACACAAAAGGTGCAGTAAAGGAGATATATAGTTTAGATATCACACAGTGAACTTTATAGTCCACTCTTTCCAAAACCTTGTTTTTGAAGAGAAAATGTAATAGACAAAGGGAAGATCTAGAATCAAAGAAGGTGCTATATAAGAGATATATGGCTTAGATATCATATAGTGAACTTTATTTGACTTTAATATTTCTTAAAACTGCCTTTGAAAACCAGAGGAAGAGGGTAACATTTGCCAAGTTTTATTATTGGTTTAAAGATATACACATTAATGGGGTGTAGAGCATGAAAAACCTGTAGCAGATATTATGCCATTTAATATTTAATGACCCTGTGAGTTGTTCATCATTCCCATGTCACAGATTAGAAAACTGAGGTTCACACTGAAAAGTGCAGGAGCCAGTTTTGAAGTCAGACATTCCTGCTCACATCCTATATTCTTGCCACCATAATTTGTATCTTTCTATAAGTCTGTATAAAATTTCAAAGCAGGCTACAATTTTAATTCTATTCTATGAAGCTGAATTTCATTAAATTCAGACCTATTAGAACTGGCTCTACATTAAGAAAGCTTGTAGAAATTTTCTTGCTTGAATATATAGCTAATTGGTTGTATATAGTTCACGATTCTCAAATAGCTTAGAATTTTAAATTATTGACTCATATTCCAAAATTGCTTTAAAATGATTCAGTATAACAATGATTAAGTTCCGTTTAATATATTTCCTTCCAGATATGGAAAAATGTCTTCTTAGCTAGCTAACTCTTTTACATAAACCACAACAAACAGATAAAAATTACCTAGTAATTGTCCTAAATTGCTATAGGTTTGCTGAATTTAAAAAATCAATATTGACAACTGGCAATTGTTCTAACATTTTAAAAGTCTTAAAATAAAAACAGCCTATCATCAGATGCATTCATATACATTGTATTGTGTCCCTCACCCACAGGAACACCAATCAAGAGGAAATAAATAATAGTGTTCTAACCAGAAAGAAAAAAATAAAAACAAGACTCCAAAGTAAGGAAATTTTCTCGAGATTGTTTCATTTCCTAAAGTGTCAGGTGTCATATATTCTGATTGTCACCCTGATGCTGTCAAATAAATTTTGTAATTCAGATTCAAGCATTTAGATATTGGAAGAGTCCAGTGAATTTATCTATCTTTAGATTCATTTATCTTTACCCATATAAGAATTATTCACATTTTCAGATAAAATGCCAGTTGTACTACGTAACCAACTTTTTTCTGGTTTTATTTCATGAGTGGTATTATATTAGGAATTAGAGAAAGGAGAAAGGGAATTTCACAAATGTTTCAGGATATTTTTAATAAGGCTTTGATTTAGAAATGTTTTAATTAAAAAATGGTGCCAGTGAGGAGACTTAAATGCAGGATGTGTAAAAGGTTGTTCTGAAAAATTATTGACACTTACTTGCAAGACAGGGAAGCCTTGTGCGCTGCAGTCCATGGAGTCACAAAGTCAGACACGACTGAGTTACTGAACAATGTGCAGAGGACCCAAGAATCAGCATTCTAGATTTCAATATATAGATACATAATAGAGAGTTTTGAATCATCAGGAGCTAGGGTCTGCTTTGAGGAAATATATAATCTTATTAAGGTCTCTTATAATCACTATTTTGCTGATTCAAATTTTTAATTTGATCAATATTTTTAATTCCTATCTTCACCACACTGCATGATATAACAGATTATGTTATAGCCTGATAGAAATGATACAGGAAAAGAGTCTGGATTTCCCACATCCTCTGCAACTCTCTGAGTTTACTCAGTATTTCTTCATTTGATTGATGACTGTGACATGAGGTGTACATGATATTGTATAAATATCACAATCAATAGATAGCTTTGAAGTTAATTTAACAAAACTGAGTTTCTATAAAAATTTGATAAAATATTGCTGTTTTTACAATTTAAGTGATCTTTCAAGTGTACATAATATTGAGTCCTATTTATGTAGGTTCTTTGTGGCAGTTATGTTTAAAAAATGAGCAATTTTCTAACAAGAGAATTTGTTTTTCTAGACTAAGAAATAGGAAAAGGAACTGATTTAAGTAAGTTATATGACTTCAAATTTGATGAAGTTAAATGATCAAAAGTTGATATTAGATTATTCCTTTATATTCAGGATTATTAGCAGAGAATTTATTTTACAATATCAGTTGTAATTTTATCATTGCAGAGACTTCTTCATGTATAATTTATCCAGGTTTTGCTTCAATTTAAAACCATTCCTCTAGTTGCATTTTCTGTGAAAAAGGAGAATGACTTCACAATAAAACTTCAGTTAAAAGGCAACTTTACACTTAAATAAATTTTTATTTTGATATTATAACAAATGTAAATAACATCTGATAGTATTATTTATTCATGTCAGTATTCTGGACCCATTCAGTACTTCTACGTCACTTTCCATTGTTCTGATGTAAAATCAAAAAGTGTACATACCGCTGTACTTTTATAAAACAGAAAAATGCCTTATCTTATAAGCATGCTATACTTTTTAATTTATATTATTTAAATTATTTTTGTGTTCTGAGACAGCCTAAACACAAGCTACATTTTGTTAGGGAAAATTAATCAGACAATTACAACTTTTAAACAGCAGATTATGTGACTCCACTAGTTATGTCATAATTTTAGGTGTTATTTAGATATTTGAACAAACAGTTAAAAATTCTGAACTGTGGAACATCAATCCATTTTCACAAAATCTCACTTTAAAACCTTTTTCTATAATCATGAATAGATCTGCTTAGTTCCCCTTACCCCTGCCTAGCCCCACTGCATAACCCCTTTCCTTTTGTATTTCTTTTTCTCTACCATCAACATTTTGTTTTAAAATTGGCATGAGCTTACTGTCTTAACCACACACTCTCATGAAATAAAATCTTATTTCAAACCAGAGAACACAGTATATAACACAGTATAACACAATAAATTCCATTACTAAACTAAATCTCCAGATTAGTTTAGAATGGGGCATGTTTAATCATCTCTATATTCCAGGACATCCTGCTGTGATATAAACAGATGTATTTTAAGTAGTAAAGAAGAGTTATACTTTCCTTTTGCTGTCATAAAAGCTTAACTTATTTTTACAAAATAGAAGACAAATCATGAAGAAATATGTGACATCTTAAATATACTAAATTACTAATCTTCTGCTGGCCAGTTTATTCAATACTCTCTGATGTGGAGTGAAGGTTTGAATCTCTTCCTTAAGAGAAACAGTGATCAAAATGATGGCTGGAGAGAAACATGTTATCACACCCACCACTTTCTCTTTCAAAAACACAGAAAGGGAAAAAGTTTCCTCACTCAAAACTTGCATTTGTTTTCAACTGCATAGAGCCCCCAAGTACATGTTTGTAGGAAATGTAGAAGGGAGTCCAGGACAGTCCATGATTCTGCCTGCGTATACTAAGAACTGGGAAAGAGAGAAATGACACTCCTCTGCACCCAAGGGATGCGTTTCTTTTTTGAGACTTCAAAATGGAATATAATCCTGACCTTGAAGGGGCAGCTTATTTACCACATCATTCTATGTTCTCAGAAGGGGAAAAAAAAGTATGAATTTAATTATATCCTTGTCAAGAGGTAATTCCATCTCAAAAATTAATTTTCGGTGCTTTGGAGTTATTGCACATTGAAAATATTGTCACACAAAAAAACATGGGTGGCTGTCATAAACATTTTGAAACTATTGACCTTACATAGCTTCATCTGCACAACTATTGATTTTTTTCTGTCTTTATTTTGACATTTCATATGATTTCATCTAACATTCATCACTGTAGAAATGTTAGGTTTAAGGGTGTGCTTTTATTGTTTGGGTAGAGCAATCATAGAAATAGTTTACTACTTATCTATTAGAAGCAGTAGGCTGGATTCATCGATGCTGAAATGGTTCAGCATCAACTTACCACACTTATTTTTCCAGAGGTTTCCAGGTTGCTTTTTTTTTTACCTTCTGAGATGTGAATTGGGTTGTCACTTTGGATATTAGATGTCAATAATTCATTAACTAGGCTCTAAAACACTAAACCCACAAATATTCTTAATTGAGGACTTTGTGAAATATAAATGATACAACTGTTAATACAGTTTCTGTTTGTTGGGAAGGTGACATGGAGCACTAATACATTTTCAAATACCAATTATTCAATACATAATTAGAAATCAGTATTTTAGTTCAGTTTTATTATATAAATGTTTTGTCCTATCCAAATTTTCAGACAAAATTCTTCATGTTGTTTTCCTCCAGCCCCATGGGAGATAAATGGCTTTTTAAAAGACTCTGAATGGCATCTGTAACCAAAATATCATCTGAAAATATGTATTTCTCTTTCACTTGGGTAGCTTTCTTAAAATGAATTTGCAATGTATTAAAAAAAAAATAAACCAAGGACTTCAATTGAGCAGTGAATAATTTATGTGTAAATAGGCTGAATTTTATTAGTATAAAAACTGGAAGAAAAGTCAACAAATTACTCATGTTACTATAGACTAGTTTCAGACCAGCCAACAGCATGTAAAAATTGTATTTTCAGGCAGAACCAGCTACATAATTTGCAAGGCTCAGTGCAAAATGAAAACATGGAGCCCTTTGTTCAAAATTAGTAAGAATTTCAACAACAGCTAACGTTAAATGCAAGGACCTTTGTAAGTGTTGGACTCTGTTTCTGAATAGACTGCATGCCCATTAAACTAGCTGTGTTTTTAGGTCCTATTCATGAAAGTTTAACTTTCTAATTCCATTTGTTAATGAAGAAAACTTCTCCTCCTAACACTATAGTTTTCTTTTCCAAGAAAGCAAACTTGAACTGAGATAATCCATATTCAGGTTCAATAAAATACCATTAGGTAAATAAATTTTTTAAAATGATTTATTGCTAAAGCATGCAAAGTGTTACTTTGCTTGATTATTTGTTTTTAGTCTCTGAATTAGACATATGTTTTTAATTTTTTATTGCTAGCTAAAGTAAAAGCAAAATAAATATATTAAGTAAATTCCACTTAATCATTCTTATGATAACATTTCCTGTTTATAGATGGCAAATACAGAAGCTTCAGGTATTTCTCCATCCATCGGCTAATTTTCAGAGAAAATTACTGTTAATGAAAATGGCAGTGCACACAAGGTGATCTTTAGAAGTTACCCACTATTCTCAAAATGACATTGCTTTCCATGGCAAATAAGAAACTATTATCTGGGTTTCATGTCCTCAAACAATTGCTATCAAAGCAGTAATAACTGATTTAAAAGGAAAGAAAGTGTTATAATATCACTCTGTCTCATTTATTAATGAAACATTTTTCTGTTGGCCAAAAAAATTACTGGAAGAGGTATTATGCTATAAAATACATAGGAAAATGTGTAACATATGATTCTTGAATTCTAAGTGTTTGCAATGATTTAAAATGAAGTCACTGTAATAAAATGCAATTATATTTTAGTGGCATATAAGTTTTTTTTCTTTCAGTTGAATAGAAAAACTAAGATTTTTTGAGTCTTTAACGTTTTAATTATAGTATTCGATTCTGTGAAGAACAATTCTACTAATGAGAGCTGGCCTTCATAATGACATTCCTCATTGTATTATTTAACTAATCAGATTTTTCTTTCAGTCTCAGCATTTACTTGCCTTTATATATTCAAAGCAGATGCTCTTATCCTAGCATGTGTATTAATATTAATTGAAGTTATTCAGGTGGATGACAAAGAAAATTAGACCCCTCAGGGTATCACCTTCCCTTGTAGTTTTTAAAAAAGCTTTCAAGAGCTGCGTGTATAAATTTGAACAAAATACTCTACTCCACATGCCACTATAGATTTATTAACAAGCTTTTGATCATGCAACTGAGAATGCCTCTGATAAAATATATGCCTTATAAAAGGTTCACATGATGAAATGGATTTATAAAAAGAAATTTACACAAATTCTGAAATATAATTTTGACTATAAAATTATAAGAAAAATGTTTACTAGGTTTATTAATTTTGTTGAGAAAAATTATATTCTGGCAGAAGAAGGATATGCAAGACGGGGTTAAAGTATTTGTTATTGTTCAGTTGCTAAGTCATATTTGACTCTGGGACCCCATGGACTGCAGCACACCAGGTTCCTCTGTCCTCCACTATCTCCCGAAGTTTGCTCAAATTCATAAACATTGAGTTGGTGATGCTATCTCACCATCTCATCCTCTGCTGCCCCTTCACCTTTTGCCTTCAGTCTTTCCCAGCATTAGGGTTGTTTCCAGTGAGTCAGCTCTTCTCATTGGGTAGCCAAAGTATTGGAGCTTCAGTTTCAGCATCAGCCCTTCCAGTGAATATTCAGGATTGATTTCCTTTAGGGTTGACTGGTTTGATCTCCTTGCAGATATTTGCATATATGAAAGAAAAAAATATGTAGGTAAAAATGCCTATCAATGAACTGATGTGAGTTAAGTTTGGAATAAAGTATATATACTTGAGAATGAGGCATGGAGGAATATTGGGAAGAAAAAACTCACTGGTTTAGTTGGATATCAGGTCATCATGTTTATATAAATCAATACCCAGATATGTTTCTAAATCATGGGACTTTCAAAAAACACTTTGTCTATGGAATTTATGAACTATTTAAAATCTTTTGTACTCTGTAGAAAAGAAAGTTGAGATCTCTCCTCCAAAGCATGGATTTAATTCTATATTCAAATTCACAGGTAAAAAATCTTCATGGAGGTCTGCTGAAATTGCAAAATATAAATGGTATCTGTTACTTTCAGCAGAATAAAACTAAAAAGAAAATTTTTCTCCCAACAGTACCACAGGGAGGAATACATACAGTTTCAAAGCACAGGATAAATTACTGATGACAATATTTTAGTAGAAATATGAAAAGCTGAAATAGAACTGAGAAACAGTGTAGCAATTGAAAATTATTCTTAAAATTATCAGATTGAGAAGGATACTGAGGAAATGTAAGTAAAGTCATTTCTTGCTTGCTTACTCTATGAACTGAAACAGTTTCATAAATAAAAAGAAGAAAATGCATGTTCTGTTGACTGATCCTCCATAGTAAACAAAAAGCTTCATCAGTTCCCCAAAATGTTTTAATCCAGTTCCACTGAATACCTCCACCTTTATTTTCCAGTCTGTCCTCTCATACTTTTCCCTTCTTCCTTTTTATGCTTCCTCCCTCTCTGTTCATGTATACTGCTATTTCTCTCATCTGCACAGACTCTGACTCTACACAAATTTTGAGGGGTCACTCATATACCACCCCAATTTCCAAGACTTTCCTGAACCTCTCAAATCAAAGGGATATCCCTTCCTCTGAATATCCTTGTTGTTCAGTTTCTAAGTTGTGTCTGACTCTTTGAGACTCCCATGAACTGCAGAACACTAGGCTTCCATGTCCATTCCTGTCTCCCAGAGTCTGATCAACTCATGTCAATAGAATCGGTAATCCCATCCAACTACTTCATCCTCTGCCACCCTGCTCTCCTTTGCCTTCAATCTTTCCCAGCATCAAGGTCTTTTCCAGTGAGTCAGTTCTTTGCATCAGGTGGCCAAAGTATTGGAGCTTCAGCTTCAGCATCTGTCCTTCCAATGAATATTCAGGGTTGATTTCCTTTAGGATTGACTTGTTTAATCTCCTTGCAGTCCAAGCGACTCTCAAGAGTCTTCTCCAGCACCAAGCCTTGAAAGCATCAGTTCTTCTGCACTCAGCCTTCTTTATGGTCCAACTCTCACATTCGTACACAACTATTGGATACCAGTCAAATTGGGCTCACACTAAACGGCCCACACTAAAGGCCTCATTTTAATATATTCACCTCCTTAAATGCCCTATTTCCAAATATATTGAGTTCTGAAGTACTAAAATTTCAACATATGACTTGGGGTACCAGGGGTACATTACATCCATGAAAAGTACATAAAACAGTACTTGGTATGTAATACTTAGTGAATTTGGGTGTTGGTGATGTTATTTCTTTCATCACACTTGTTCCTTTGGCTTCTGATCATTTTGGGTATTTTTATCTTATTCTGCCACTGAATATGTGTTTTTCCTTATAATCTAAAGATAATTTCAAATTTGGCTTCCTATGACCACCACCCTCCCTATACCTGTTTACCTTAAACGCAATTTTGTCTGTTAACTTGACTATATATATTTCATTATGCTATCATATTTATTTGAAATTTATGCTTCCAGAAATCTTTTACATTCTCAACTCTTCATATTAAAAATTTTATTGTTTTAACTTACAAAGCATTTTCCATTACCACACAACAATTCAAGAGATAAAAATAACTGAAGTATAAGAGATTCAGCAGTTTGATAGAAATGTGTATAAAATATATATATTGCATATATGTTATACTATATGAAAAAGACTACTACTATTCTGAGCTAGTAGTAGTACTGAATGGTACTGAGTGGTAAAGTACTGAAAGTTATTTTACTCAAGACTCACTATATTCATAATAACTATATTCAGAATAATTTGTCACTCTTAGAGAATTCCAGGTGGCACAGAAATCGAAAAAATAAATTTGTAGAGTTTTGTAATTTAGAAATATTCACGTGGAATTTCCTTAAGTTGTAACTGTGTCCAATGACTGAATTTTATTTAATGTACAGACAGGAAAGGCAACTGCTGCAGGTAGCTTTTTGCAGAATTGTATACAATTTAGAGTACTCTGGCTTTGACACTGTAAATCAGCACCTTTTTTTCTTATTTTCAGTATATCACATTAACCAGTATAAACCTTACATTTTTACTGTTTATAAATGATTCTAGCTAGCAAAGTAATGATCAAGCAAGGGGAAAAAAGAATTAATCAGGAAAATAATCTGACCAAAATGTGAAAATACACATCTTCAGAGATTTAACTGCCCACGGCACATTTCTGAGGAAAAGTAAATTAAGGATCCTCCCTTAGAAACCACTTAGAACTTAAGAAGCTTAAACTTCTATAACTTGAGGCATAAACGTGAGTTCTTTACAGAAGTTTCAGTTTTTTAGTCTTCAGTGAAGCAAATGGTATTGGTAAAAATTGGAAGAACACATCATGGAACAGCAAAAACCTTTTTCACAGCAAAGGACAAAATAATTTTAGATATATCCTTGAACTGGTGTAATTGTAGAAGAAAGCATTGGAAATCTGATGAGATTTCTAAGAAATATGATTTGCCTCATTGCAGATCCTCTGAAATTAATGTGAGAAATGTCTTTATTTGCATTAAAATTGCCCAATCAATCCACTGATGCACCTTAGCACAATGTTGTGTATCAAAGCTTTATGAATTGAAACAAGAACTTATATCAGTAATTTCCCTATTACAGAGTAGATTTTCAGTGCCAAGTGAAGAGTCAGTCTTCCAAATACTGCTAATGACACTCTTGCCATCAGACTATCAGACTGTTTTTTATGCAGAAGATTGAGCCTAGAAAAGCTTCTTATTGTCACTTTAAAATTCAGCTACATTTTGAATAAACCAGAAAAGTTCACCGCTAAAAGTAATAAGCAGTATATTTCACTATAAAATATAAAAATACTTTGTGATGCAACCAACACTTTCCTCTATTTTATATTTACTAACTGTACATTTGCATATTAAGTGCAATTTGTCTATATCTTCCTAAAAAATAATTCAGCAATTGCCTTATTTGAAAAGCATTTCCAGATTCACTTTGAACATATTCACACAAGTAAAGATTCCATTGTTAATAGGTGTTTTCCTTTTGTTTTTAAACATGAAGTGAAAATGAAAACAGATATGAACTACCTTACCATTTACATGCAGTATGTCTTAATGTAAACAGAGAAAATAAGTGATGACTATGAAGATTTCCACGTTTATTTTGTAATTATTCATTTTCCATTTAATAAAAACATTAAACTCATTACATGTTAAAATAAAATATATTTTTAAAGAAACATAGCTATTTTTCCAAAATAAACAAAAGTTTGCTGAGGATTGTAAACTTGATATATATTTTAATTGATATTTCTATTAAAATTACTATAATTTACATGCAATTATAAGGAATAATACACAGTGGTTCTTTTATAATCCTTACATACTTTATCCATTTTTTACTCAATGGGATCATTTTGCAAAACTAAAGTTTAGTATCATAACCAGGATATTGACATTAATATAATCTAACAATTTTATTCAGCTTCTTCACTTTTACTTGTCCTTATTTGGTGTGTGTGTGTGTGTTTATGTATACATGTGTGTTCTATAGACTCTTAGCATCTGGGTAGGTTTGTGTAACAAGATTCTGAACAATACTAATCCTGCAAGAATCCTTTGTTTTGTTCTTTTATAATCACACCCACTTCTCTCCATCCCTTTTCCTCTGGAAAATATTAATCTCATTTCTATTTCAATAAATTTAATCTTTTTAAAATAGTATGTAAATGGAATTATACCGTGTGTAACCTTTTGAGACTAGTTTTTTCATTCAGCATAATTTCCCCTGGAGATTCATCCAAGTTGTATCAATACTATATTGCTTTTTACTGCTGAGTTGTATTTCATGGTATGTATGTATCTCAGTTTATCTTACCATTCATCTGCAGAAAAATATCTTGGCTGATTCCATTTTTAGCTATTAAACATAAAACTACAATGTACATTCATGTACAGGTTTTTATGTGAACAGTGTCAGACTTTATTTTTTTAGGCTTCAAAATCACTGCAGATGGTGATTGCAGCCATGAAATTAAAACACGCTTACTCCTGGGAAAGAAAGTTATGACTAACCTAGATAGCATATTCAAAAGCAGAAACATTACTTTGCCAACAAAGGTCCGTCTAGTCAAGGCTATGGTTTTTCCAGTGGTCATGTATGGATGTGAGTGTTGGACTGTGAAGAAAGCTAAGCACCAAAGAATTGATGCTTTTGAACTGTGGTGTTGGAGAAGACTCTTGAGAGTCCCTTGGACTGCAAGGAGATCCAACCAGTCCATCCTAATGGAGATCACCCCTGGGATTTCTTTGGAAGGACTGATGCTAAAGCTGAAACTCTGCCACCTCATGCTAAGAGTTGACTCATTGGAAAAGACCCTGATGCTGGGAGAGATTGGGGGCAGGAGGAGAAGGGGACAACAGAGGATGAGATGGCTGGATGACATCACCAACTCAATGGACATGGGTTTGGTTAGGCTCCGGGAGTTGGTGATGGACAGGGAAGCCTGGTGTGCTGTGATTCATGGGGTCGCAAAGAGTCAGACACGACTGAGTGACTGAACTGAAGTGAACTGAACTGAACTCTTCATTTCTCTGGGATCAATACCCAGAGTGAGATTTCTGGGCTTTACAGTGATTTCACGTTTAGATATATAGGAAACTGGCAAACTGACTTCCAGAGTGCCTATACCATATTAACATTTCCCCAGATAGAATACAGGTGACCCAGTTTCTCTGAATCCTTGTGTTTGATGTCATAATTTTTTTTTTTTTTTACCTTACATTAGGTGTAGCTGTACATTGTTGTGGTTTTAATTTGCATTCTCCTAATAGCCAATGATGTTGAACATCATTTCATTTGCCTATATACAGATTTACCATCTGTATATCCTTTTTGGCAAAGTGTCTTTTCATGTTCTTTTTGCATTTTCTAATTTAATGTTTGTTTTTTTGCTAATGGGTTTTGAGAGTTCTTTATATATTCAAAATACTACTCATTTGTGAGATATGTAATTTGCAAATACATATCTTCTTCCAGTTTGTAGCTTGACTTTTCATCCTCAGGATATGAGCTTTCACAGAGCAAGTGCTTAATTTTGTTGAGGTCTAATTTATCAATTTTCCTTTTTAAATCATGCTTTGGGATCAAATCTGAGAATTCATTTATGAGTCCTATATCCTAAATATTTTCTACTATACTTTTGGCTAAAAAAAATCTCATATTTTATACTTAAGCAAATTTATACATTCCTTGTTTGTAACTCAGTTTGAGTTGGTGCTTTTGTTGGGGTTCATTTGGGGGTAGCAGTATAAGTGTCCACTTGTTTCAGTGTCATTTGTTGAAAAACTATATATACATCTCCACTGAATTACCTTTAAACTTTTGTCAAAAATCACTTCAACAGATTTGGATGGGTCTATTTCTGAATTCTCTATACTTTTCATTGATTTGATTTATATGTCTACATTTTCTCTGGTACCACCCCCATCCTTATTACTATGCTACAGAGTAAGCCTTATTATCAGGTAGAGTGTTTCTTGTTCTTTATTCCTCTTTATCAGTACTGTTTGATATATTATGGTGTCTGTACCTTTGAATTTTAGACTAAGCTTATCTATCTACAAAGAGGGATTCCCAGGTGGTGCTGTGGTAAAGAATCCTCCTTCCACTGCAGGAGATTTGGATTCAATCCCTGGGTTGAGATGATTCCCTGGAGGAGGAAATGGCAACCCACTCTGGTATTCTTGCCAGGAGAATCCCATGGACAAAAGGAGCCTGCCTGCAGTCCCTGGGATCACAGAGTCGGACATGACTGGGCACACACATACACATGTGTCTACAAAGAAGTGTGCTGGGATTTTTGTAGAGATTGTATTAATCCTATTGATCAATTTGGGAAGAATTGACATCTTTACCATATTGAGTCTTCCAGTCTATGAAATAAAGAGTATATCTCTCTATTTATTTATGTCTTCTTTATTTTCTTTTTTCAACACACTGTTCTTCTACATGTATTATTAAGTGTATATATAACCATTTCATTTTATTTGGAGCAATTATGAATTGTTTTTGATTTCTGTTTCCACATATTCCTTGTTAATAGATGTGCAGTTGATTTATATGTGTTGATTTTGTATGCTGCAGATTTGAACTTACTTATTAGTTATAGGAGAGGGTTTTGTGTATATTTCTTAAGAATTCTTTATGGATACAACCATGTCATCTGCAACCAGAGTTAGTTGCACATCTTCCTTTTCATTCCAAATGGCTTTTATCTCTTTCTGTTGCCTTATAGCAGTGGCAAAAATGTCTTGTACTATTTGAATAAGGGAGCTGAGAGTAGACATCCCTTCTTTCTGATCTTGTGGGGGAAGCATTACATTTTTCACCATTAATTGTGATGTTATCTGTATGTTTTCATAGGTGTTCTTTAGTAAGTTTGAGTAATTACCCTCTATTCCCATCTTGCTGAATGTTTTTATTATAAGAGGATGTTGGATTTTTTCAAATGCTTTTTCTATTTTGATTGATCACATTATATCACATTATATTAATTCTTTAAGCCATTGATGTAGTGGATTGCACTGATTGATTTTCAAATGTTAAATCAATCTTATCTACAAGGAATATGACTCCCACTTGATCATCGTGTATGAGTCTTTTAACACATTGCTGAATTTGTGTTGCTAATACTATACTGAGTTTTTTTGTTTTTGTTTTTTTCATTTAAGTTCATGAGAGATTGGTTTTATTTTTGATTTTGTCTGGTTTTGGCCTCATGAAATGAATTGGAAAGTGTTTCCTTCTCTTCTGGAAGAAGAGATTTTTCTGAAACCTTTATGTAAAATTATTCTTATTTATTTAGTTTTTGGTGGAATTCCCCAGTAAAACCATTTGGGTCTGGAGAGTTATTTTAGGGAAATTTTAAATTCTTGTTTTTGTTGTTCATTTGCTAAAATATGTCCAATTCTTTGTGATGCCATTAATTGTAGCACACTAGGCTTCCCTTTCCTTCACTATCTCCTGACGTTTATTCAAACCCATGTTCATTGAATCAGTGATGCCATCCAACCATCTCATCCTCTGTCACTCCCTTCTCCTCCTGCCCTCAATCTCTCCCAGCATCAAGGTCTTTTCCAATGAGTCAGTTCTCATCAGGTGACCAAAGTATTGGAGCTTCAGCTTCAACATCAGCACTTCCAATGAATATTCAGGACTCATTTCCTGTAGGATGGACTGGTTGGATCTCCTTGCTGATTCTCAGAGTGTTCTCCAGCACCATAATTCAAAAACATCAATTCTTCAGAACTCAGCAATTTTTAGGTCCAGCTGTTACATCCATACTTGACTACTGGAAAAACCATAGCTTTGAAATTTTAAATTGTTAAACATTTGTAATGGCTAAAGGGCCTTCAGATTGTTTTACCTTGGTTAAGAACACCATGAACAGTATGAAAAGGCAAAAAGATAGGACACTGGAAGATGAACTCCCTAGGTCAGTAGGTGCCCAGTATGCTACTAAAGATCAGTGGAGAAATAACTCAGAAAAAATGAAGGGACAGAGCCAAAGCAACAACAACACCCAGTTGTGTGTGGATGTGACTGGTGATAGGAGCAAATTCCAGTGCTATAAAGATCTATATTGCATAGGAATCTGGAATGTTAGGTCCATGCATCAAGGCAAATTGGAAGTGGTCAAACAGGAGATGACAAGAGTGAACGTTGACGTTTTAGGAATCAGTGAACTAAAATGGATGAATTTAACTCAGATGACCACCATATCTACTACTTTGGGCAAGAATCCCTTAGAAGAAATGGAGTAGTCATCATAGTCAACAAAAGAGTTCAAAATGCAGTACTTGGATGCAATCTCAAGAACGACAGAACGATCTCTGTTCATTTCCAAGGCAAGCCATTCAGTATCACAGTAATCCAAGTCTATGCCCTGACCAGTATGCTAAGAAGCTGAAGCTGAACAGTTCTATGAAGTCCTACAAGACCTTCTAGAACCAACAACCCAAAAAGATGTCCTTTTCATTATAGGGGGCTGGAATGCAAAAGTAGGAAGTCAAGAAACACCTGAAATAACAGGAAAATTTGGCCTTGGAGTACAGGATGAAGCAGGGCAAAGGCTAATAGAGTTTTGCCAAGAGAACACACTGGTCACAGAAAACCTCTTCCAACAACACAAGAGAAGACTCTACACAAGGAGATCACCAGATGGTCAGTACTGAAATGAGATTGATTATATTCTTTGCAGCCAAAGATGGAAAAGCTCTATACTGTCAGCAAAAACAAGACCGGGAACTGACTGTGGCTCAGATCATGAACTCCTCATTGCCAAAATCAGACTTAAATTGAAGAAAGTAGGGAAAACCCAGAGACCATCCAGGTATGACCTAAATCAAATCCCTTATGATTATAGAGAGTAAGTGACAAATAGATTCAAGGGATTAGATCTGATAGACAGAGTGCCTGAAAAACTATGGATGGAGATTCGTGATATTATACAGGAGGCAGGGATCAAGACCATCCCCAAGAAAAAGAAAGGCAAAATGGTTGTCTGAGGAGGCCTTACAAATAGCTGTTAAAAGAAAGGAAGTGAAAGGCAAAGGAGAAAATGAAAGATATACCCATTTGAATGCAGAGGTCCAAAGAATAGCAAGGAGAGATAAGAAAGCCTTCCTCAGTTATCAACACAAAGAAATGGAGGAAAACAATAGAATGGAAAAGACTAGAGATCTCCTCAAGAAAATTAGAGATACCAAGGGAACATTTCATGCAAAGATGGACACAATAAAGAACAGAAATGGTATGGACCTAGCAGAAGCAGAAGATATTAAGAAGTGTCAAGAATACACAGAAGAACTATGCAAGAAAGATCTTCATGATCCAGATAATCATGATGGTATGACCACTCACCTAGAGCCAGACATCCTGGAATGTAAAGTCAAGTGGGCCTGAGGAAGCATCACTAAGAACAAAGCTAGTGGAGGTGATGGAATCCCAGTTGAGCTATTTCAAATTCTAAAACATGATGCTGTGAAAATGCTGCACTCAATATGCCAGCAAATTTGGAAAACTCAGCAGTGGTCACAGGAATGGAAAAGATCAGTTTTCATTCCAATCCCAAAAAAAGGCAATGCCAAAGAATGCTTAAACAACTGCACAGTTGTACTCATCTCACACAATAACATAATAATGCTCAAAATTCTCAAGCCAGGCTTCAACAGTACATGAACTTTCAGATGTTCAAGCTGGATTTAGAAAAGGCAGAGAAAACAGACATCAAATTGACAATATCCACTGGGTCATTGAAAAATCAAGAGAGTTCAAGGAAAACATCTATTTCTGCTTTATTGACTATGCCAAAGCCTTTGACTGTGTGCATCACAACAAACTGTGGAAAATTCTGAAAGATGGGACTACCGGACCACCTGACCTGCCTCTTGAGAAATTTGGATCCAGTTCAGGAAGCAACAGAACTTGACATGGAACAGCAAACTGGTTCCAATTTGGGAACGGAGTGCGTCAAGGCTGCATATTGTTACCCTGCTTATTTAACTTATATGCAGAGTACATCATGAGAAACGCTGGGCTGGAAGAAGAACAAGCTGGAATCAAGATTGCCAGGAGAAATATCAATAACCTCAGATATGCAGATGACACCACCCTATGGCAGAAAGTGAAGAACAACTAAAGAGCCTCTTGATGAAAGTGAAAGAGAAGAGTGAAAAAGTTTACTTAAAACTCAACATTCAGAAAACTAAGATCATAGCATCTAGCCCCATCACTTCATGGCAAATAGATGGGGAAACAGTGAAAACAGTGAGAGACTTTGCGAGGGCGGGGCTCCAAAATCACAGCAGATGGTGATTGCAGCCATGAAATTTAAAGATGCTTACTCCTTGGAAGAAAAGTTATGAACAACCTGGACATGCTATTATAAAGCAGAGACATTACTTTGCCAACAAAGATCTGTCTAGACAAAGTTATGGTTTTTCCAGTAGTCATTTATGGATGTGAGAATTGGACTATAAAAAAACAAACTGAGCACTGAAGAATTGATGCTTTTGAACTGTGGTGGTGGAGAAGACTCTTGAGAGTCCCTTGGACTGCAAGGAGATCCAACCAGTCCACACTAAAGGAAATCAGTCCTGAATGTTCATTGGAAGGACTGATGCTGAAGCTGAAGCTCCAGTACTTTGGCCACCTGATGCGAAGAACTGAGTCATTGGAAAAGACCCTGATGGGAGGATGGGTTGAAGGCAGGCAGAGAAGGGAACAACAGAGGATGAGATGGTTGGATGGCATCACTGACTCAATGGACATGAGTTTGAGTAGACTCTGGGAGTTGGTGAAGGACAGAGGGGCCTAGCATGCTGATGTCCATGGGGTCGCAAAGGGTCGGACATCACTGAGCAACTGAACTGCACTGAATTTCTGTGATTAGCATGACTTGAGTAACATATCGACTTCTAGACCATTCACTTAATCAATGGAATGGGCTAATGTGATGGGCAATTCCACCAAAATCACATAGAGTGTGGAGGGTACTAGAGGGTACTCTTATAGGAGAAATGGGAGCAGGTATACTGGGCAGGTACAAACAAAAGACACTTCTCCAAGTTTAGGCATGCTTTACATCTGTACACCTAAAAGGTCTAGCACTTAAATTATCAAAAATTACATTAGCTTGATGTCTGTCTGGCCCCTCATGCCACCGTCTCTTTTTCACACCTATCTGTTATCTTCTTTAAATTCCTTTTTAGTTCATCCTGGAGAGAAGAAAATTGATAGTACCTGAGCATCCTTTCATCATGTAATACTTCACAATGGTAATAGACTGAAGTATGTAACAACATAGACCCGGGGCTCAGGTTAATCTGAGTTTATATCCAGACTCTGCCACTTACTCTCTTGATGACCTCAGACAAATTCCTTCGTATCTCTGTAACGCAGGGATGCAAATACCTACCTTAGGGTAATTATTAGGGTTAAAATATTTAAGGCATAGGGCATTGGACAAAATCAAACCTGAAATGCTATGAGCTCACCCAAGCCACAAAACAATAGGAGAAACAACACATGAAAGACAAATAACAGTTCTCAGCTAGCTCCTGGATGCCCCATAGCTCATGATTCTGCCCTATCAGAAGAAGCCAAAATCCTGGACTGAGTGATAAGGGCTATGAGGTGCACAGGGGCTTCACTGATGCCAGAGAAAGTATCCGACAGAAGGCAGCTATGGTAGCTTAGTTTCCCTTGAGCTTTTTAAGAACCAAACCTCCAAGAAAAGTCAGTAGCTGGACGGGAGCCAGCTGGCTTGTCCCAGGGCCTGGAGTCTGTGTGCAACAGCAATAATCTAAATGTTTTCTCCAAATTAAAATTTAAAGTAGATAAAAGTTTTATGACATGGATTTTTATAGTCCGTTAAGGAAACGTGGGCCACAAGATAAGACTCTATTCCATGAAAGATATGCGTGAAATATTGAGGAGTTTTCCAATGGTGAAAACTGTTTTTCTGGCAGTTCCTGACCAAATGCTTCTGTGTATATAGATGGGCTCTTTGGCTCTTGTACTCCCACACCCACCCATAGATGGAATCATCCCTGTCACCACCAGTGGAGCTGTTGGTTGGAATATGAACAGGTCAGAATCCAACTAAGTCACAGACTGGGTAGGTGGGGAAAGGCAGATTTAGTTTATTTAAGAGTTCAGTGCAGTCATCAAGGACCCATTCTTTATCTCCAACTGATATCCTCAGCCTGTCAGCTTTTGCCCTCAAGCTTTTTTGTTCATAAACTGAATATACCTGCAGCAAATCCAGTCATCACATTTTCACATAGCTATGTTCAAGCCCTAGAAGGAGAAAGTGGCTGTTTCCCTCATATCTTGGTCTGCTGGGGCTGCCAGAACAAAATGCCACCATCCAGGTACTTTAAACAGTAGATATGCACAATTCCAGAGGCTAGAAGTCCATGGTTAGATGCCAGCAGGTCTCTGGTGAGACCTTCCCTCATTTGTAGTTAGCCACCTTCTCACTGTAACAGCATGCCCTTTTCCCTAAGTTGGTGTGGAGAGAAAGCTCTGATGTCACTTCTTTAAGGCCATACCCTTATGATATCACTTCACCTGTACTACCACATTATAGGCTCTGTCTCCAAGGAGAGTCTCATTGGGATTGGGCCTTCAAATTATGAATTTGGGGGCAATGCAGTTCAGTTACTATTACCTTCTTACTCATGTCCTTTATAAAGTGTGAGAAAAATCTTTCCCAGAAGCCCCAGTTTGACTTATCCTGACGTAAGTCATTATTATCTGGCAAGAAATATAAAATTGCCATGATCGTTTACCCCACTGTGAGTGGTCTCAAACTCCCCTTAAGCACCTGAATACCCAAAAAGTGAGTGAAATCTCTGGGCATAGTGACTGTCATAAAAATAACTTGTAACTTTAGGAAGTGTTGTGCACTTAAAATTTCTTGGGAAGAAGGCCTTCAGAAAACAATTTAAAAGAGCTAGCTCAACAGTTGGAGACTTGCCATGTTCTGGTGGTGTGCTTTCACACAAAAATATAATTGTAACATTAAATTAAAATTTTCCATTTTATAATTGCTTTGACTTGCCTTGATATTAAAACAATTAAAATTAATTTTAATAGCTATATATTGTCTTTCCCTAGATAAGAAACAGGAGGATGGGGGATTTGATGAAGTGGTCAAAAGATACAAACTTCCACTTTTAAAATAAATAAATACAAGGAATGTAATGTACAACATGATAAGTATAATTAACACTTGTCAGGCATATCCCCTGGAGAAGGAAATAGCAACCCACCCCAGTATTCTTGCCTGGAGAATCCCATGCATAGAGGAGCCTGGTGGGCTATAGTCCATGTGGTTGCAAGGAGCCAGACACATCTTAGCAACTAAATAAAAGCAAATGTTGTATATGAAAGATAAAAGAACAAATCCTAAGAGTTTTCATCACAAGGAAAATTATTTTTCCTGTTTCTTCAATGTTGTATGTACGAATGAATGAATACAAGGTTACCTCTACTAAGTTCTCATTCCAGAAACAAATATTCGGGTAAATGAGTCATTTATAGACTAAATTCTTAAAGAAAGTACAGTTGTTAGTCATGACTACAAGCTTGTAGTCATGCCACAAGCTTCAGTGGCATGGCAACTTCTTTGCTAAAAGTTTACATGCTTTTTTGAAGTGCTTGATCAGTTGAAAAGACTTTTCATAAACTTTGGTGTTTCTTTCTTTTTTTTTTTTTTTTTTTTTTGTGGTCGAGAGTTTAATACACCTTTGGATTGCCACAGTGCAACAGGGGTGGGGGGACAGGATGCACAGGCTCCTGGGCCGCTGACCAGGCAAAGAGGGAGGTGTCGCCATCTGCCGCACCTGCCGCGTGCTCCTCGTGTGGGTGATGGTGTTTCTGAATTAAATTTCTATAGCAACCATAGTTTTCACTTTTAAGAACTGAATTTTAAATTGAATCTTTTTGAAAGCCATATATTAAGACATGATTTCTTTGAGTAAAGAAGCATTAAGTTACAAACATCTAATCACTTTATGGTCTTATCTGAGTTTCTAATAATTTACAGTACCAATGGAACTACTGTCCTTTATTTAATGCACTGATAAACTTTTTAAACTTAATCTTTGAACAATCATAGTTTTGTGTTTGTACATGAAAAATTATTTTATATAGATTATTTAAGATTAGAAAGTAAGATAGTATGAAAATGACAGCATAGAATAGGATAGTATATGGTTCCTTATAAAAAATGAAATAACATAAGCCAAATATTATTTCTAAAATTCTACATTTATCCTTGTAAAATATAAACCTGAAAATAAGGTTTACCCTGATATTTCATTGAAAACTCAGTTGACTATGATATCCATGCACTGACTTCAGTCTAATTATTTGATTTTATTATGATTTTGTTTTTTTAGTCTAACTTCAAAGTTTAAGACTGAGTGAATATGCGTGCATATTAAAACTTGGCAGAAATAAATACTAGATCTTTCTAAATTTAGTCTTATTTTCTTCCAAGTTATTTAAAAACAGGCTTGATTCCTCATGTGAAATAGAGTAGATTTTTTTTTGATTATTAACTTTTTCAGATCACTTGAGAATCATTACTATACTTGAAAAGGTAATTTATCATTATCATACTCAAAAAGCATATATTAAGAAACTAATTGTGCATAACTGGTCTAAGTGAGTCCAAATTTCATAAATGTAATTTATGAAATTCATACATACAGGAAGCTAAAAGAATTAGATCAAAAATTAAATATATTGATATCAGAAAAGTATTTATCATACAATGATCAAAGGTATAATCTATTAAGTTTTTCAGACGCTAAGTAAGAGAGCCAGAGATCCCGGAAGCGTACACAATGAGATGGGAATCAGATTGTAATCATAGGTGTTTTTTTTTTTCCTTTGATGGAACAGTATTTATAGACATGATGGAGTGGACCTGGCCTTCCTTTTGTGCTTTAGTTACAGTGGTAATATAAATTTACCAAATAGACAATTATCAGAAATAGTTAAAATACCTTACCAAATGAGTTACACATTTCAGTAGGCTTTTTTTTTTTTTGTACTTTCCTAACTATATAGTGCTTTTTTACTGCCTATAAATTAATTTTTATATCCTAACATTTATTTGTACTTATCTGAATACTGAAGCATATTTCCCAACTCTGCTCCATGTAGCCTTAAAATTGATATTGGTATAAGTTTCCATGCATTATTAAAATCTACTTTCAGCTTATTTTATATCAAAATTCCATTTTACCCACATAAAAGTTTTTAATAAAAGTGAGTAATATTACCTGCAGCTTTATCTTTGATCTGGATTTCAGTTTTTGAAAGTATCAGAGATCTATTATATGAAATGAAAAGAATCAAAGTTCAGGTCCATGACAAAGCTTTTGAGTAAGACTAACTTCAAGTGTGTTAGTAATGCTTTGACCATTCCAGATATACATATTTTTCTCCAAGCTAATCCACAAGCCCTCACACATGCCATTGTCAACATCATCAACCAGTATTTATGCAGGCAGAAATGTAGAGCACTGTGCAAAACAATAAGTCAGGGTAGCATGTAATATCTTATACAAGGTATTTACAGTTTTATATATGCATTTCCCTTGTGGCTTCAGAGTTTTCTAAAAACAAAGGAATGAGTCATGAAGAGAAAGCATAAAAATTGTGGCAGACACAATTGCTTGTCTACCACAAAGCCACCTTTTTTTCTTACCAATATAAACACAATTTGTTCAGGCAGTAATGTGCCCATTCCCAAGGGAATATATATTTTTGCCTAAACTAGTTTTTTCAGTGAAACTTTTGAGGAAGTTTTAATTGAACATGACGTTCATGGGGATTATTCTTGGCCCCCACAATTCAAGTTCATTATACCCCAGACACAGTGACAATTAAAAAATAATAGTACTCTCAAAGTTTTCCAAATAGCACTTAGGGAGTAGTATCACCTAGTTGAGAAATACTCATCTAAATCAATCATGGTAATTCTGTCCTCCTTTGCCAGTTTTTGGTCTAAAAGCAGCCAAATGACCTAGTTCTCACTGATACTATGTCAAGGTAATTTTAATGAATTGCCTCAGGGAAATTTTTTGCTTTCTGGTAAAAGATATACAGTTAGGAAAAGACCTTTGCCTTGTCCCTTCTGCCCTTCCAGCTTTGGCTACTATTAAAAAGGATGGGATAGCTGGAATATTAAACCAATGGTTTCATTATTCTGATCAAAAACCCTCACTATACAAGCTTTCATTCTGAGAATGGTGAAACAGAAGGATGAACATTTCTAAGCCCTAGAATACATTGTTGAATTGATGAAACATACAGAGAAGATGTGTAAAGGTTTTTATTACTTAAGGCTTAGTCAAATCATCTGTTATCACAAATTAACATAATTGAAAAGATCTGCCCAAAGCATTTTTCATATTGAATCTTTTCTTATGTAACTTATGTATATATTATTTTACAGATATAGTGACTCCAAGGAAAGAATTGTAGAAAGGAGGGGATAGAGCTGATTGATATTGTTATATGGAAGGAACCAACATAAAATTGTAAAGCAATTATCTTCCAATAAAAATAAAATAAAACTATTCATTTTATTGTTTTATGAGCATCATATTTTTATATACAGTGAGTACACCTTAAAGGACACATTAGATGAAGTTTCAGCACACGTTCAGTCTAATTCCCATCATTTGCTTCATATTTTATTATAACAACATCTTCAGTTGGCACAGCTTCTGTCTGAACACTTCCATGATGTAGAAGCTAATAACCTCCAAAGCATCCCATTCCATTTTTGGACAGCTGTCATCATTGGAAAACATGCCTCAGTCCATTCCAAATATGGCTCCCTATTGTTTCCCCAACATTAGTTCTGTGCTCAATGCCTTATAGGAAAGAAAAAAAAATATAATCTCTCATTTCCTGCTAACAGGTTCCAATTAGGCAAGGTTAGCAATAGGAAGACAAGGATAACCTGTGGGATAAAACTAAAATATGAGATGTCAGAGAATTCCAACCTGGCGTATATAGGCCTTGCTAAATGGCCTTGTACATCTCCTGCTAAGCCTATTTGGCTTTCAACTCTCCATCCATTCATTGCCCTTTTATTGGCATTAAACCTGCTATCCTCAAGCTCTAAAAATGAGCAACATACTGCATATGTTCATAACTCTTTTACTAGGGACCAAAAAAGTGGCAGGAGTCCATCCTTCTGTTTGTGCCAAAGTGCAGTTTGTCGATTGAAAGATGTTAGTTGATGCAGTGGGAATGAGCTGGGATATCTCATTTGGCATGCCAACATAGCTCTTACACAGTTATTTCAAATTTTTAAAATAGACTGTGGCCAACTTTCAACTCAGAGGTGACCTAGATCAGGTTATTTAATGCTTATAAAATAGCAACTAAATCTATAATCAAACAAATCCTAAATCCTGAGAAATATCCATGTGATTTTCAAGTAAAAGGGATTTGTTAGGCTTTCTTTTGTTTCTAACAGTAGAATATTATTAGATATCCCAGAGAGATATATTAACTCTTGTCAGTTTGGCGAAAAAAAATATGTCTTAAGTTTTACCATGTTTAAATTTTTTTCCAAAAATGTAGTTTGAGGAAAATCACTAATAAAAACAAATCTATTAAAACACTTTTTTCCATTTCTGAAATGACTCTGTTTTCAATGACAGATAGAGGCAACTTACTCTGATGAGTTTAAAATTAAAAATAGAGCATATTTTTACTTTGAAGTAAAGTAGCTATTCTAGGATAAGAAAATAACTCAAAATCATTAGAAGATTATTATATATGACACAAGCTGTCTGTTTTTCCTGGAAAGAAGGTTAACCTGTTAGTAGTAGAAGGAAGCTTTTTTTTGTTCACAGTGTCTGCAAGTTGGGGTGTGGGGAGTGGGAAAGAGGAGTGGAAGATGGGAGTAAATTACTGATTTGCTTATTACCAAGGTAATGTAACTATTATCTCTTATATTGATTTGTCATTACAATTAAAGATGCATCACAACATATGAAAGAAATATTTGGTAGTAAATATCACCTTCAGTATGAGGGTGAAAGTGTTACTCACTCAGAGGTGTCTGACTCTCACTCTTTGCCACCCCATGGGCTGTGACCCTCCAAGCCCCTCTCTCCATGGAATTCTCCAAGCAAGAGTACTGGAGTAGGTGGCTGTTCCCTTCTCCAGGGGCTCTTCTAGACCCAGGGATTGAACCTCGGTCTCCCACATTGCAGGCAGATTTTTTTAACCATCTGAGCCACCAGGGAATCCCCAACCCTCAGTGTAGTCAGAAGAGACCATGTAAAGCAATACAAAGATCTAGAAGTCTATGCTAGACTTAATCAAGACAATAATCAGGAGTCCGATGGTCAGATACAGAGCAAGTAAATTTAATTGATCTAACTTTTCTAATACACTACAAGTTTGTGCAAATAGTGTCTGTCTTATTCAATACTTCACACATATTATGAGAATCATTTCCCTTAAAAAAAAAAAAAAACAACTCTGTATCTACTGAATGAAGAAAGAAATGAATAAGAAAAATGTGCATTGCTAATTTGGATTTTAGGTTAACAGGAAGAATTTCTGCTTCTGTATAATAGCTGAGTAGCTTCCATTTGACCAGTGTTCTATAGATAACTATTATAAACTCTGGATAAAATATTAAAAACAAAATCAAACATTACTCAAAAGACTTGAGAGCTACGCAAAGGAGACAGATATTTGGGAAGCTTGACACCTGGAGGAAGAGAACAGCACTGGACAAGTTGCCATTTTTACAGTTTTTGCTTGTGATCATTCCCGAGGCTCTGCCATCATAAGTACCTAAGTTGGGAGAGAAAAAATCCTGTATTACTAGTATGTAGAACCAGAAGACATGTTTGAAGCAACAACAACTGGAAAATGAAGGATGAGAAATGCCATAAAGGAAAGAGCACAGATGGGAAGCCCTAAATTGTGTGTGTAAACTGTACCCTAATCACAGGTTGATTCTGGAACTGTATTGATGAGGGCATTTTCTAACAACCATACTAAGGCAAAATGAACTATTTTGAGATTTCAGTGATTCCCACCAAAAAAGAGAAGGTTTGCAGTTCAAATTCAATCATTTTATCTATTTCAAATTATAATAATAAGCATGTTCAAATGAACAAAACAAAATGTAGTCTTACTGTTTATCATTTGCAATGGTCAGGATACAATCCAAAATTTTGTGCCATGCAAAGGTATAGGAAAATGTAGCTCAAAAACAAAAAAATCAATTAATGGAGGCAATCTAAAATGACCCAGATTTTGAAATTAACAGATAAGCAAAATGAGATGTTCTTATAATAATTATGTTAGAGAAAGTAAAAAGCCCAGTAGAAATTATAGATAGAAAAGAAAAATCAGTCGATTCAGTCCCTCAGTCATGTCCAACCCTTTGAGACCTCATGGACTGCAACGCGCCAGGCCTCCCTGTCCATCACCAACTCCGGGAGTTTACTCAAACTCATGTCCACTGAGTCAGTGATGCCATCCAACCATCTCATCCTCTGTCCCCTTCTCCTCCTGCCTTCAACCTTTCCCAGTATCAGGGTCTTTCCAATGAGTCAGTTCTTCGCATCAGGTGGACAAAGTATTGGAGCTTCAACTTCATCATCAGTCCTTCCAATGAATATTCAGGACTGATTTCCTTTAGGATGGACTGGTTGGATCTCCTTGCAGTCCAAGGGACTCTCAAGAGTCTTCTCCAACACCACAGTTCAAAAGCATCAATTCTTCGGCACTCAGCTTTCTTCACAGTCCAACTCTCACAGCCATACATGACCACAGGAAAAACCATAGCCTTGACTAGACGGACCTTTGTTGGCAAAGTAAAGTCTCTGCTTTTGAATATGCTATCTAGGTTGGTCATAACTTTCCTTCCAAGGAGTAAGCGTCTTTTAATTTCATGGCTGCAATCACCATCTACAGATGTATAGGGCAAAATCTCATGTATGGTGTAAGAAGAAAAGTAAATAAGCAAGAAATAACATTTAATTTATTTGTCAGTCTTTGTTGTTCAGTCACTCAGTTGTATATGACTCTTTGTAACCCCATGGACTACACACATCAGGTTTCCCTGTCCTTCACTGTCTCCTGGAGTTTGCTCAAACTCATGTCCATTGACTCTATGATGGCATCCAACAGTCATGGACTGGAAATGTGTAAAAGGAGCACATCAAGGCTGCATATTGTCACCCTGCTTATTTAACTTATATACAGAATATGTGATGCAAAATGCTATGCTGGATGAATCACAAGCTGGACTCAAGACAGCCAGGAGAAATATCAATAACCTCATATGTCCTTTATTGTGCCCATCTGTGCATGAAATGTTCCCTTTGTATCTCTAACTTTCTTGAGGAGATCTCTAGTTTTTCCCATTCTATTGATTTCCTCTATTTCTTTGCATTGTTCACTGAAGAATTGCTTTCTTACCTCCTTTCCCTTCTCTCTGCAACTCTGCATTCAAATGGGTATATCTTTCCCTTTCTCCTTTGCCTTTCACTTGTCTTCTTTTCTCAGCTATTTGAATCTTACCATATGGGGTCACACAGAGTTGGACACGGCTGAAGTGACTTAGCAGCAGTAGCAGTATACACATTCTCTGACTACATAGCTAGTGGCCCCACTAGCTATACTAAAATGCTTCCATGTATGCTTATATTGGCCCTTTTAGCTCAATGAAGCTCAGTAAGGAAGGATCTCTGTAGGAGACATTACTCAACTCCCTTCCATCAATAAGATGTGCCCTTTTGAGTTGTTTTCTCTATTCGGTTATTGTGATACACCATGCTGAGTCTTCTGTCTATGGGGAGCAATGATTGCTTCGTTGTTATTCATCTGGTAGGAGCCTCACTGTTTCTCTCTGTGAACAACACAAAGATTTCATAGGTGCATCATTTCTGGCACAAACCAGACAGCCTGTCTCATTAACATGCTCACCCAGAGTTGCTGTAACTATCAGTAAGAAACTGTGTTAAATAAATGATTTTGCTTTTTCACCTGCTAGGCTCTAATAGCATCTCCAAAGTAATCTTGGTCTAACAGCTTGAGTCTTTTCCAAAAGTGATCAAGTGATCAATTCTTTTTAACACTAAGAGGTAAACTTCAACACTGTGCAAAATTCCAGGTGCAGGAGCAGTTGCCGTGAATAGAAGCAAAAATTTAATATGAGTCATGCAATTTCATATGGGTACCTACTAAGAAATTTTTTAAAGTCATTACACTGTGTCTGAAAGAGACAAGGCAGGGTACCTAAAGTAAATCAGGCAGTTGATCTAAAAATAGATTTTTATTCATTCTGAAAATATTTCTTAAACATTTAACATTTGCCAGGATTTGCTAGGCACAGAAGATAAAGTAACACATAAGATTGGCATGGTCATAACTTGCATCAAAAGTACATTTTTAGTAAAGGAGAGAGACAAATACAGATGGAATCATTTAATTATAATTTGATGGGAACTGAATACAGGAGAAGGCAATGGCACCCCACTCCAGTACTCTTGCCTGGAAAATCTCATGGACAGAAGAGCCTGGTGGGCTGCAGTCCATGGGGTCGCTAAGAGTCGGACACGACTGAGCCCCTTACTTTCACTTTTCACTTTTATGCATTGGAGAAGGAAATGACAACCCACTCCACAGTGTTCTTGCCTGGAGAATCCCAGGGACGGGGGAGCCTGGTGGGCTGCCGTCTATGGGGTCGCACAGAGTCGGACACAACTGAAGCGACTTAGCAGCAGCAGCAGCAGTAATATAATAGAACTTCCCTGCTGGCTCAGAGGTTAAAGCATTTGCCTACAATGTGGGAGACAATTATGTGATATAATAGACTATTTCAGTGTGCGAGATAGCAAGTAGGTTGGAAATATAGATGTGTCTCATTTTCACTGAAATTAATGCTTCTAAATAACTTACCATAGAGTTTGATAAAGATTTATGTATATAATTTGGTGTTTAATATTGTCAATGTGTTTATTTTTGAGCACATCCACATGTATTTTTAAAAGAATTCATTTAAACTGTATATATACGACAAAATAATGATATATTACACCTCAGAAGTGTTTATGACAAATAAAACCCATCACACTGAATGTTTATGATTAAAACTCAGGAAATGAGAAAGCTAAATTGTTATAGCACTTAATTATCATTTCACATTTATTATTTGTTTACATATTTTTAGAGCAAATAGTAATTTAAGAACAGGATTTATCTGTTATGACAAGATTTCACTTTTACCATTTCTGATTTTTTCTTTAATTTTGTAGCTTTATCATATTGTGTTAATTTTATTTAAAGGAGTTATATCTGGGCATTTGAAAAAATGTTGGTGTACTTTGTTTCATGTTATTTTATGAAAAATACAGCAACAAACACCCTATGGGTTAATTGAATCCACAGTTAAGACTCACATGTTAATTAATTTTAAAGAAAGCCTAATACATGATGCAAACTGCCAAGTCTAGGTGTCAATTTCATTTTTATTTTAATTAGATCATCCAATTTGTGAAGGTACTTATGGTCCAGTAAGTGAAGGAGACGGAAGTGTGGAATTTCATTAAGATTGCCATGATGCTTCTGGAAGAAGAACAAAACCTATGTTTGAAATAGAAGTACTTCAGTTATTTATAGGATTCAAGAAGAAGTCACCATGGTTATGTTTGTATATTTTACTTTTTGTATGAATATACTTATTTAGCATGCTGCTGCTGCTGCTGCTAAGTTGCTTCAGTCGTGTCCGATTCTATGCGACCCCATAGACGGCAGCCCACCAGGCTCCCCCATCCCTGGGATTCTCCAGGCAAGAACACTGGAGTGGGTTGCCATTTCCTTCTCCAATGCATGAAAGTGAAATGTGAAAGTGAAGTCGCTCAGTTGTGTCTGACCCTCAGCGACCCCATGGACTGCAGCCTACCAGGCTCTTCCATCCATGGGATTTTCCAGGCAAAAGTACTGGAGTGGGGTGCCATAGGAATCCATAAATAACCCATATTGCCCCTGAAATATATATCAGGAAAGTGTCAGGTTCTACAAAGACAAAAGTAAATTATTTCTGCAGGTTATCCAAGCTTATATTTTTTCCTAAAGTTATAGCAAACTTTTCAGCATCAGATTGCAATGTGAGTTTGTGGGACAGTCCTTGGCCTGGGAATCAGGATACCAGGGTTTGTGTCTCATTATAAAATAATGCTATGCTATGCTAAGTCACTTCAGTCGTGTCTGACTCTGTGGGATCTCATAGACGGCAGCCCACCAGGCTTCCCCGTCCCTGGGATTCTCCAGGCAAGAACACTGGAGTGGGTTGCCACTGCAAATTAACCTCAAAACTCTTTTAGAATGATGTTCTAGAGTCCATAGTGGGCATACAGACTTTTTTTCTTTTTGCCTTTTTCAATCCTTATACTTTTACTTATTTTTAAAAGCCCTGAATTAGCTATGGAAAACAGTATAGCAGTTTTCTAAAAATTAAAAATAGAGTTACGATTTGATCCAGCAATTCTACTTCTAGGTTTATACACAAAAGAATTGAAAGCACTAACAGATATTTGTATACTCATATTCTTAGCAGCATTATTCACAGAAGCCAAAAAGTGGAAACAACTGAAGTGCTCACCAACAAATGAATGGATAAACAAAATGTGGTCTATACATACAATAGAATAGTATTCTGCTTAACATCAGAAAATATGATACGTGTCACAGCATGGATGAATCTTGAGGACTTTATGCTAAATAAAACAAGTCAGTCATAAAAGGATAAATAGTGTGTGACTGTATTATATGAGGTACCTAGAGTATTCAAATTCAAAGAGAAAGTTGCCAAGGGCTAGAAGAGGGGGAAATGGGGAAGTTATTGTTTAGTGAGCACATATTTTCAATTTAAGAAGATGAAAAAGTTTTGTGGGTTGGATGGTGATAATTGTGGCATGTGGCACATGAACTTGGGCAGACTTCGGGATATCATGAGGCACAGGGAGGCCTGGTGTGCTGCAGTCCATGGAGTCACAAAGAGTCGGGCACAACTGGGCGACTGAACAACAAAGCAATGGCGGCACAGCAGCACGACTGCACTTAACGTCATTGAAACATACACTTTTAAATGGTTAAAATAGATTTATGTGCATTTTACCACAATTTAAAAAAAAAAGTCTTGAACTGATAGAAATGTTTTGAGAAAAATTATTAAGACAATTATGAAGGAATAAAATATCCATCCTTATCCTTTGGGGAGATTGTTCTTTAGTATGATATACCATGTGTTACTGAACCAATTTTTTGGAATCTAGTCTTCTTCATTTTGCAGGTGGCCTAAATAATTGTTTTTTTTCCCACTCTGTTTTAAATATTTCAGAAGGCATCCACATTTGAGGTACAGGAGAAAATAAGACACAGGACTATTTTTCATGTGATAAAGTTTCTTAGATGTATGCCACAACTAGCACATTTCAAAGGAAAATGCCAATATTTATGATTAGGATCATGTTTAAATAAAATGCAAAACAGTTACATATAAAACATAATTTATTTCTGTGAAACTCTGGAGTGTAGACTTTATTAGTTCAGTTCAGACTTAATAAGAACCAACAACTGGTAATTATTTGACTTTAGCAGAATCAAAGGCACTAATTTCTTCCTTAAAATGACCTTTTTAAATAATATAAATTTATTTTGGCATTCATTTGTTGTTTAATTTTGAAAGTAAGTGGGCCTGATTTTCTGGAAAATCACTTCAGAAGATTAATGAAGTACAAATTGAAGACTTGAGTTTAGGATATTCATCTTAAACAGTCATGAGTAACTTTCCCATTCCAAGAAAATACCTTATCTCAGTTTGATGTAGGCTTTAAACAGAACAAGTTAACATTTTTAGGTTTCAGAGTTCCACTAAATACAAAGAAAAAAAAAGAAAGTTATATGTTAACAAAACAAAATATTTTCAATATCTGAAGACTAGGGCTACTAGACATTGATATGTACCAAGACATACTCTCTCATACTTTAGTCAGTAAAGAATCTGCCTGCAAGAGCAGTTTTGATTCCTGGGTTGGGAAGATCCCCTGGAGAAGGAAATGGCAACCTATTCCAGTATTCTTTCCTGGAGAATCCCATGGACAGAGGAGCCTGGCAGGCCACAGTCCTTGGGGTCTCAAGAGTAGGACATAACTTAGCAACTAAACCACCACCACCTAAAATGGGCTTTCGTGGTGGCTCAGACTCAGAAGACATACTCATGGAAAATAAAAAATGTAAATACAGTTATTTTATAATGATTTGGAAGACAAATGACTATTTCTTACATTTAATGTTAAAAATCATAAAATAAGATGTCCATATTTTATGTCATTAAATATTTATTGAATATTTATGATTTACCAAGAAATTAGCTTATTTTGGGAATGCAAATATCCATAAGCTAAACACTGTCTTAGCATTAAAGGATAGAAGTTGTTAAAAAGTGTGGTATCTTCAGGACACCAAAACATTCTGTATGAACAGACAGAGGGAAACCAAATCCAGTCTAGTGATGTCCAGAAGAGTTAAATCTAGGCATAAACCTTAAAAAAATGGTTAAGATTCAACTATAAAAACTATATAAAAAATAGTAAAAGGTAGGGAGATGGTTAAAGGTGTTAAGGAATAGAAAAGAGATATGCTTTAAAATCCATACTGGAGAGGATTCTTTTTTTTTAATGTAATTTTTATTTTATTTGTTTTTTAATATAAATTTATTTATTTTAATTAGAGGCTAATTATTTTACTGTACTGTATTGGTTTTGCCATACATTGACATGAATCCACCACGGGTGTACATGTGTTCCCCATCCATGAAAGAAAATAACCTACAGCCCAGATTACTGTACCCAGCAAAGATCTCATTCAAATACGAAGGAGAAATCAAAAGCTTTACAGACTAGCAAAAGCCGAGAATTCGGCACCACCAAACCATCTCTCTAACAAATGCTAAAGGATCTTCTCTAGACAGGAAACACAGAAAGGGTGTATAAACTTGAACCCAAAACAATAAAGTAAATGGCAACAGGATCATACTTACCAATAATTACCTTAAATGTAAATGGGTTGAATGCCCCAATCAAAAGACAAAAACTGGCCGAATGGATACAAAAACAAGACCCGTATTTATGTTGTCTACAAGAGACCCACCTCAAAACAAGGGACACATACAGACTGAAAGTGAGGGGCTGGAAAAAGGTATTCCACGCAAATAGAGACCAAAAGAAAGCAGGAGTAGCAATACTCATATCAGATAAAATAGACTTTAAAACAAAGGCTGTGAAAAGAGACAAAGAAGGACACTACATAATGATCAAAGGATCAATCCAAGAAGAAGATATAACAATTGTAAATATATATGCACCCAACATAGGAGTACTGCAATATGTAAAACAAATGCTAACAAGTATGAAAGGGGAAATTAACAATAACACAGTAATAGTGGGAGACTTTAATACCCCACTCACAACTATGGATAGATCAACTAAACAGAAAATTAACAAGGAAACACAAACTTTAAATAATCCAATAGACCAGTTAGACCTAGTTGATATCTAGAGGACATTTCACCCAAAAACAATGAATTTCACTTTTTCCTCAAGCACACACGGAACCTTCTCAAGGATAGATCACATCCTGGGTCATAAATCTAGCCTTGGTAAATTCAAAAAAATTGAAATCATTCCAAGCATCTTTATACCACAATGCATAAAGATTAGACCTCAATTACAGGAGAAAAACTATTAAAAATTCCAATATATGGAGGCTGAACAACACGCTACTGAATAACCAACAAATCACAGAAGAAATCAAAATATGCATAGAAACAAATCAAAATGAAAACACAACAACCCAAAACCTATGGGACACTGTAAAAGCAGTGCTAAGGGGAAGGTTCATAGCAATACAGGCTTACCTCAAGAAACAAGAAAGAAGTCAAATCAATAACCTAACTCTACACCTAAAGCAACTAGAAAAGGAAGAAATGAAGAAACCCAGGGTTTGTAGAAGAAAAGAAATCTTAAAAATGAGGGCAGAAATAAATGCAAAAGAAACAAAAGAGACCATAGCAAAAATCAACAAAGCCAAAAGCTCGTTCTTTGAGAAGATAAATAAAACTGACAAACCATTAGCCAGACTCATCAAGAAACAAAGGGAGAAAAACCAAATCAATAAAGTTAGAAATGAAAATGGAGAGATCACAACAGACAACACAGAAATACAAAGGAACATAAGATACTACTATCAGCAACTATTGCTAATAAAATGGACAACTTGGAAGAAATGGACAAATTCTTAGAAAAGTACAACTTTCCAAAACTGAACCAGGAAGAAATAGAAAATCTTAACAGACCCATCACAAGCACGGAAATTGAAACTGTAATCAGAAATTTTCCAGCAACCCAAAGCCCAGGACCAGATGGCTTCACAGCTGAATTCTACCAAAAATTTAGAGAAGAGCTAAAACCTATCCTACTCAAACTCTTCCAGAAAATTGCAGAGGATGATAAACTTCCAAACTCATTCTATGAGGCCACCATCACCCTAATACTAAAACCTGACAAAGATGCCACAAAAAGAGGAAACTGGAGAAGATTCTTGAGAGTCCCTTGGACAGCAAGATCAAATTAGTCAATCTATTTCTGCTTTATTGACTATGCCAAAGCCTTTGACTGTGTGGATCACAATAAACTGTGGAAAATTCTGAAAGAGATGGGAATACCAGACCACCTGACCTGCCTCTTGAGAAATTTGTATGCAGATCAGGAAGCAACAATTAGAACTGGACATGGAACAACAGATGGTTCCAAATAGGAAAAAGAGTACTTCAAGGCTGTCTATTGTCACCCTGCTTATTTAACTTATATACAGAGTACATCATGAGAAACGCTGGGCTGGAAGAAGCACAAGCTGGAATCAAGATTGCCGGGAGAAATATCAATAACCTCAGATATGCAGATGACACCACCCTTATGGCAGAAAGTGATAAGGAACTAAAAAGCCTCCTGATGAAGTTGAAAGAGGAGAGTGAAAAAGTTGGCTTAAAACTCAACATTCAGAAAACGAAGATCATGGCATCTGGTCCCATCACTTCATGGGAAATATATGGGCAAACAGTGGAAACAGTGTCAGACTTTATTTTTCTGGGCTCCAAAATCACTGCAGATGGTGACTGCAGCCATGAAATTAAAAGACGCTTACTCCTTGGAAGGAAAGTTATGACCAACCTAGATAGCATATTCAAAAGCAGAGACATTACTTTGCCAACAAAGGTCTGTCTAGTCAAGGCTATGGTTTTTCCAGTAGTCATGTACGGATGTGAGAAATAGACTGTGAAGAAAGCTGAGCGCCGAAGAATTGATGCTTTTGAACTGTGGTGTTGGAGAAGACTCTTGAGAGTCCCTTGGACTGCAAGGAGATCCAAGCAGTCCATTCTGAAGGAGATCAGCCCTGGGATTTCTTTGGAAGGAATGATGCTAAAGCTGAAACTCCAGTACTTTGGCCACCTCATGCGAAGAGATGACTCATTGGAAAAGACTCTGATGCTGGGAGGGATTGGGGGCAGGAGGAGAAGGGGATGGATGACAGAGGATGAAATGGCTGGATGGCATCACTGACTCCATGGACGCGAGTCTGAGTGAACTCCGGGAGTTGGTGATGGACAGGGAGGCCTGACATGCTGCAATTCATGGGGTCGCAAAGAGTCGGACACGACTGAGCGACTGAACTGAACTGAACTGAAAGGAAATCAAGCTTGAATATTCATTGGAAGGACTGATGCTAAAGCTGAAGCTCCAATACATTGGCCACCTGATGCAATGAGCAGACTCATTGGAATAAGACCCTGATGCTGGGAAAAATTGAGGACAGAAGGAGAAGGGGGAGACAGAGGATGAGATGGTTGGGTGGCATCACTGACTCAATTGTTGTAAGTTTGAGCAAACTCTGGGAGATAGTGAAGGGAAAAGAAGCCGGGCATACTGCAGTCCATGGTGTCTCAAAGAGTCAGATATGACTGAGTGACTGAACAACAACAAATTTGTATGTGAATAAGTCAAAGCTGTTTAGTATTTACTTAGAATTGCTAAAATATGATACTGAGTTTATTTAGATACATTTTAAAAAATCTTAAAGATATTCCTTTATTTTAAATAAAGAGATAAAGAAATAAAGAAAGAAATAAAGCCATGGAAAGCTCAGCAGTACATGAGGGTCAGGTTATATAATGTTCTATATTATTTCTTCTAAACACCACCCTGTCACATTTTAAATATGATGATAGAAAAAAATTACAGAGACATCTTAATGGATTATATTTTTCACTCCTCTATTTCTAGTAGTGAACACTAATTCCCTCCTATATTCCTATGGTTTTACTTTAAAGAATCCATGGCTTAATTAAAATAAAAGGTTGTTTGGGTGTTGCTTGATTTGGTTGTGGTGTTAATTTTCGTTTTTGTTTTTTCACCTGTAAGATCTGTTTTAATCATCCTTAGATAAGGGGTTTTATTTTGTTTTTCTTTTCTTTTTTTTCTTTTTATTCTTCCCTTCATTTTTTTTATTTAATTTATTTTTAAACTTTACAATATTGTATTGGTTCTGCCATATATCGAATGTTTTGCTTTTCTACAGCTTTGTTTTGTAAAACAGAAAAGAATCTCACTCTTTGTGGTAAGTAACACTCATTCATTCAATAAGTATTGAGTGAATACTCAATTGCTACAATCTGGATTCAAAACCCACCATCAAAATGTCTCCCTCACAATAATTATGGAAAGATAGTGAAATCTCAGCTGGTTCTCTCTAAATCAGCCTGAGAAAATTCAGTATGGGATTATTTGGCTTACATTTAAAGGTCACTTTGATTTAAGGCCTTTATAACTATAGAACTGTCAGAGAAGGCAATGGCACCCCACTCCAGTACTCTTGCCTGGAAATCCCATGGACGGAAGAGCTTGGTAGGCTGCAGTCCGTGGGGTCGCAAAGAGTCAGAAACGACTAAGCGACTTCACTTTCACTTTTCTCTTTCATGCATTGGAGAAGGAAATGGCAACTCACTCCAGTGTTCTTGCCTGGAGAATCCCAGGGACAGGGGAGCCTGGTGGGCTGCCGTCTATGGGGTCGCACAGAGTCGGACACGACCGAAGCGACTTAGCAGCAGCAGCAGCAACTACAGAACTGTAGCCCACCAGGCTCATCTGTCCATGGCATTCTCGAGTCTAGAATAAGGGAGTGGGTAGCCATTCCCTTCTCCAGGAGAATTTCCTGACCCAAGGGTCGAACCCATGTCTCCTGCTTTGCAGGCAGATTCTTTACCATCTGACTATAGAATCTCCACATTGTGATGTATTGGTCCCTTATATTTCCATCTAAATCTAGATATTTCTGTCTTCCTGATCTTTCAGTATTCTAGGCAGTTTCTCTCATATAATAAGAGCAATATATTAGCTATAGCACTTTTATTAATTGGTTAATTAATTCAACAAATATTTATTCAGCAGCTACTGTGTAACAGGCAACATTCATGGTGCTCTTGTCAATGCACTGAATACATCCAGCAGGCAACAGTCTAAAACTTTCCAGTGATGGGATATTTAAAGTGATAGAGCTCTGTTTTAAAATTAAGCATTAGACTGAATAATTTACCTAACTAGTGGAGAAGGTCCTGTGTTCTTATGTACATGTGTGGAAATACTGTTTCTGAATAATTTTACTGTTATTAAGTAATCTAAGGCTGAAATTAATAACACACCATCATCTCACTACCCTGTGAAAACAGAGTGGGGATAAGCAATAATTAGACATGATATTAAGCAATGTTAATAAAAAGTGTGTTTGGAAAAACTAAACAAAGTAATAGATTGTGATTATGCAATGTTGTGGGGCTTCTCTGGTGGCTCAGATGGTAAAGAATCTGCCTGCAATGCAAGAGACCCAGGTTCAATCCCTGAGTTGGGAAGATTCCATGAAGAAGGGAAATGGCTACCCACTCCAGTATTCTTGCCTGGAGAATTCCATGGACAGAGGAGCCTGACGAGCTACAGTCCATGGGGTCGTAAAGAATCAGACACAACTGCGTGACTAATACACATACATACACATGCAATTATGTAAGATATGAAAATTATCTTACTGTACGTCAGAAAACTTGGGTCATGGACTGTCTCTCACTATTGTTTAAAAACCATGGCCCTGAATTCCATGAGTTCTTTGAACTTCACTTCTTTGCTGTGAAATGAAAATAATAAGAGCTGACATTTACTAAGCACTTACCACATGCTAGGAACTATACTCAGTGCTTTAGAGGAATTGATTCATTGAGTCCTCACAACACCCCAGGAGGAGATATTATTGTTCTCTTTCTGCAGATGAAGAATAATGGTACGTAAATTGGAAACGACCAAAATAACACAATCAATGAGTGTGGACTGAGATTTGAGCCTGGACAGTTTTACTCTAGAATCCATGGCTATTAACCTGTGAGTGCTTTTATAATGCCACATATGAAGTAATAAAAATGAAAGAGCTTTACAATCTATTGTGTTACAAACACTAACCTATAGTATTATTATTGTTAAAGTGTGAATGATTAATATGTTGCCTGTTCTCTGTGTTTGTGTGTGTGTGTGTGTGTAGTCATCTTTAAAGTGAATAGAGAGGAAGTTGACCTCCCAAATCAGCTAAAACTAGGTCACATGCTCAGATTTGACCTTCTAAACACTCTATGGGACAGCAGTGAGGAACTGAGGTCCCAGTATCTACTTCCATGGCAATGTTAAGAAAGGACGGTCCCTTCTTGCGATGATTTTTTCTGGTCTGCAGTGTCCCTGGTAGCAGGTCACTGCTCATTTCCAGGCAGCTTTTTTCTGACTTTCCTTTGGTTTTCTGCTTAACTGCCTAATCCATCCCATTAGACGCAAGGACCGTAACAATTTGTCTCTTTTGTTTGTTTGTTCGGGGCTTTTGTTTGTTTCTACCTCTGCATCATCCTTGTAGTTCCCCTACACTCTTCTCACAACTTTGTAAGCAGTCCCTTTGATAAATTCTTCCAAATTTATCCCAATTTGAGTGTACCATCTGGTTCCTGTTGGGAACATAATTTGTATGGTATACTTGCTATTAGGAGGCATTTTGGGGGGTTTTCAGATAACACCAAAAATACAACTAGGTTAATACAACTACTAACCAAAATATATGTGTTAAACAAGAATAGCAATAAAAATATTCCTGTGAAAAATCTATCTCCACTTTAGATATAGTCCTTTAAAATAATTAGTACATTTGAAGTGCACAAGGCCAAAACCAGACAGTATCTGTAGCATGCCCATGCATAACTAGAGCATGACTGATTTTTTTTCTAGCATACTTCTTTATGTAACAGAGCATTACTTTCACACTTCTTAAATAATTCATATATACCTTTGCAAGTTCAATGTGCTGACTTCAAAGCTCAAAATCTACATGTTCTCTGTTTGATGACATTACCATATGTTGGTAAACACTGAACTCATCTGGAATATTTTAAGCCTTTTTCTAATAATATCAGAAAGAATCAAATGCAAGAAACTACCTGTTTTTCTGAGACAAATGTCAGTTAATCACAACCTGAGATACATTTTAATAAATGAGAGATTATATCATATCTGCTTCTACTAAAATATAGTGTTTAGACAGCTTTAAAACATTTATATATATATGTATACACACATACGTATATATATATCAAAATAAGTCAACAGTACTTCAACATGTGTAAATTTATTGAATTTGAAAATATAAATGCTTATGTAAAGAAGGGTAGCATTTTTACTTTCATGAACAATTATTGCAAAGCTAATATATTTTCTTTTTTACCTTATAAGCCTTATATATTAGTCAAAGATAATATTTATAGGATTTAGATGTGCAACCTTTTTATTTATTGAAGAATTCAGCCTATTTCAGTGGTGGTATGTTTTCAGAATGAATGAATTAAATAAAATATAAAAGAAATATTTTTAAAAGTTTTCCAAATTCCAACTTCATTTGCTTGTTAATGTCTTTAAAAATCTCTAGAGAAGCATATAAGCATTCATTCAGTCTTTAGACATAGATGTATTAGGTGCTTAGTATTTTCTAGGCACAACTCAGGCACTTGGAATAAAAATCACTATATTTGGGTGGGAAAACATATAAAACAAGTAAATAAGTGATAACTATTTACTCATGACTACTACTGTAAGGAAAGTAACCTAGTTGCTATGAAAGATGTCCCCAGTCACTAAGTCATGTCTGACTCTTTGCGATCCTATTGACTGTAGCCTGCCAGGCTCCTCTGTCCATGGGATTCTCCAGGCTAGAATATTGGAGTGGGTTGCCATTTCCTCCTCCAGGGGATCTTCCCAACCTAAAGATCAAACCCGCGTCTCCGGTGTCTCCCGTATTGGTAGGCATGTTCTTTACCACTGAGCCACCAGGGACAAATTTCAGATACAGAAGTCAAAGAAAGTCTCTTTAAAGAATTGACATTTAAACTGCCATCAGAAGGATGAGAATAAGCCAGAATGTGAACAGTGTTCCAAAAACAAGAAAGAGCAGATGGCTCTGAGCTGAGAAAAGAGTTTTCCACATCTTGACAGAGGATGTTTGTAGCTGGACTATAGTGAATGAGGCAGCAAAGCTTAGTGATGTAATGATGAAATTTGGAGTTCCTAGGAGCCAGAGAATGCAAGTGAGAAGTTCGGATTATATTTTAAGTTATTTCTGGAAGACACTGAAAGTTTTCAAACAGTAAGTGAAACTGACTTACCTTTTTGAAAGAGTGTCTGGCTGTCCTGTGGGGAAAGGATTGGATGAGGTCAAGCGTGAAAGGAAAGGAATCAGAATAGTGCAGCCAAGAACCAATGTCATTTGGACTGGTGTGGTGCCAATGGAAATGGAGAGAAGTGAGTAGAATCAAGGTATATTTTTAAAGTAAAGCTGGCAGGACTTGCACATGATCATTTGGTGGGTATGGGGGGTCTAGGAAAAAGGAAGCATCATAAATGACTTTCAAGTTTCTGTCTTTAGCAACTGGCTAAATGGTGGTTCTAGTCACTGATATGGGCAAGACTAGGGACCATCAGATAACGGCCAACCTGGCCTAGGTGTCTGGCATCAGCTTTGTGCCTTGAATCCAATATGGTTTTCATTTTGACTTCCATTCCTTGCTCCTTGAATCTCCTTGTTTGATGTGACCTATGAGTCCTACTGATTGACACAGTAATTCATTTCATGGCCAGCTTTAATTTCTGTTTTTGAAACATTTATATACTAAGAATCAATATATGTTCTTCCTGTATTTTGTTGGCTATAAATAATATCTAGGATTACAGTCTCAGTTATTTACTATATTTTGCGGTATGTTACTTTTTTCCCAGGCTGCTAATATACTTCAACAGGATACCAGGTGAAAAAAATTATTCAGTCTTCTATTCTCTCCATAAGGACAGTAGCTTTATGAAAGCAGGGACCATATATACCATTTCAGTGTCCACAGTGCCTAACAATAAGAGACAAATGACTGTTGGTTTGAAATTTACAGCAAAGCATTACAGTGATCCCTTCACCCTCCACCTCACCCTATTTTCCATCGTATGGTGTTTACATCTGCTATGGTAGCAAACTCAGCCAAATTGAGATTTGGAGCTTGTAATATGTTACTTGGATTCTTCCAAGGCATACTTTTCATCTCAAAACTCTCAATGTTCCTAAAAATTAGCACAGGAAGAAATATTAATATTTTTTTCATCTATTCATTCATGTATTCATTCATCTAGCATATAAAATGCTGACCATGTGCCAATCTTAGGACTATATACGTGAATAAGAGAAAATTCTTGACCCTGAGTAGTTCATAATATAACATGGAAAATATATAGTCCCAATATATTTGTCTGCTACTTTTTTTTTCCTGCCACTCTTGTATAACTGCTGCTATATTATGACTGTATCCAGCAAGTTAGATGTACTTAGTAATTTGGGTACCATATAAGGCCAAAGTATATACAAAATGAACTTCAGGGTCCTTAGAAGACAGTGTTTGTTAAATACTAACTGATATCACTGTAATAGTTTAAATGCTATGGAATATAAAGGAAAAGAAGACATATATAGTGGTTATTATACATTAAGGGGTCTTTATTATTAGATTTAACATGACAGTTTGCATAACTTTATATATTATGACGAATGGACATTTTTTTGCTTTTACCTGTGCTAAGCATTGTGCTTTGTGTATTCAAAACATTGTCTGCCTTACATCTTTGGAAAAATATTGTAAGGATGCAATTATAATCACCACTTCTCAGAGAGAATCTAAAGTTAAGAGAGTTTGAATAAGTTGTATAAGATCATGTAGCTAATGAGAGATGAGGCTTAAATGTAAGGCAAGCATGTCTGGAACTGGAATGTAAGGCAGTCATCCAATTTATTTCATCTGTTAGATGCTAGAGAATTATAATTCCTCTGTTTCTGGAAACATGAATAAGGGTGGGAGATGAAAAGCTTGATCCCATCCATAGCTGAATTTTACTATAGCTAACTGTTTACTCCATGCAAGAAGATTCATAGTTATCTGAGGGATTAATGGGTCCTAACACCTTTTCACGGAGAAGGCAATGGCAAGCCACTCCAGTACTCTTGCCTAGAAAATCCCATGGATGGAGGGGCCTGGTTGGCTACAGTCCATGGGGTCGCTATGGACTGAGCGACTTCACTTTCACTTTTCACTTTCATGCATTGGAGAAGGAAATGACTACCCACTCCAGTGTTCTTGCCTGGAGAATCCCAGAGATGGCAGAGCCTGATGGGCTGTTGTCTATGGGGTCGCACAGAGTCAGACACGACTGAAGCGACGCAGCAGCAGCAGCAGCAACACCTTTTCATTATAAATATCAAACTTAGCATAGCATTTCAGCTAATTTGTTTTATGTGAAAGGTATGTTAAGTTCAAACTTTATGTCAGTTTTAAATTTGACTTTTAAAAGTAAGCATATGGACAAAGATGTAGGGAAAAGGAAGCTCCCATTTATTGTTCAGGAACCAATAAATTGGTATAATCACTTTGGAGAGCAAAATAATAGGAAGATGCCTGTATACTTCATACAAATGCATTTCTGCTTTCATTCACAATTTAAAGAGATATTTACATATATTCAAGGAAATTTGGACAGAGATGTTCCGTGCAGCACTGGTTTAAATAGCAGTAATTTTTTAAAAGACCTGCAATTTTATCAATAAAGGAAAAAGTAAATAACTTTTGGTATAGTCATGCAATGTAATATTAAACATTGGTTAAAAGTGAATGAACCAGAAGTACATACATTGGCATAGATAAATTTAGAAATCTAGAAAATGAAACATTGAATTAAATGCATAACACACATAAAATAATTCATTTAAATAACATTGAATATCACTCCAAAGAGGATTATATACCCTTATACTACATTTCATACTATACTGTATTATAAATAGTACAATATATACTATTGTTACATAGCCCAAGGATTTATTATGCATATTAAGTTTATACATATGCTTACAGTACTTATACAGACTGGTTCCAAATTGGGAAAGGAGTACATCAAGCTGTACATTGTCACCCGGCTTATTTAACTTGTATGCAGAGTACATCAGGAGAAATGCTGAACTGGTTGAAGCACAAGCTGGAATCAAGATTGCCGGGAGAAGTATCAATAACCTCAGATATGCAGATGACACCACCCTTATGGCAGAAAGCAAAGAAGAACTAAAGAGCCTCTTGATGAAAGTGAAAGAAGAGAGTGAAAAAGTTGGCTTAAAACTCAACATTCAGAAAAGTAAGATCATGACATCCGGTCCCATCACTTCATGGCAAATAGATGGGAAAACAATAGAAACAGTGAGAGACTTTATATTTTGGAGCTCCAAAATCACTGCAGATGGTGACTTTAGCCATGAAATTAAAAGACACTTGCTCCTTGGAAGAAAAGCTATGACCAGCCTACACACAGCATATTAAAAACCAGAGACATTACTTTGCCTACAAAGATCCATCTAGTCAAAGCTATGGTTTTCCAATAGTCATGTATGGATGTGAGAGTTGGACTGAGTACCAAGAATTGATGCTTTTGAACTGTGATGTTGGAGAATATTCTTGAGGGTCCTTTGGACTGCAAGGAGATCAAACCAGTCAATCTTAAAGGAAATCAGTCCAGAATATTCATTGGAAGGACTGATGCTCCAATACTTTGGCCACCTGATGCAAAGAACTGACTCCTTGGAAAGGACCCTGATGCTAGGAAAGATTGAAGGCAGGAGGAGTAGGGGATGACAGAGGATGAAATGGTTGGATGACATCACTGATTTGATATGATTTTGAGCAAGCTCTGGGAATTAGTGATGGACAGGGAAGCCTGGTGTGCTGCAGTCCATGGGGTAAGCAAAGAGTCGGACATGAATGAGCAACTGAACTGAACTGAATAGTAATGCATATGAAGATTTTGGGGGTAAAACACAACAGAATCTGATTGAGGAGATCATAAAAGGAACTCCTGCTTGTCTGGAAAGTTGCTTTGTTTTGTTTTCAATTACACAAAAAAAGATGGAAACCAAATCCTTCAATTTTCCTGTTTTTTTTTTTTTAAACTAGGTGATAATATATGTTCATCATAGTATTGTACTTTTGTATTTTTTGTGAAACTTCATAATAATCAGTCAGCTTGCACTTGAAATTATATTCTTAAGAGCATTTCTGTTATTTACATTATAAAAGAGGTTTGTTTATATTTTAGTGATTTCTTTTATGAAATGTAACTTTGGAATGCAAAGTATGTTTCCAATCCTTCTTTGAAATGTACATTTTTGTATTTTAAAAGTCCGTAGCAAAAATAAGAACACACATTTTGGATTCAATATAGTTTTTCATCCTTTGTGCAGCTTAACAAACACACCATGTCTCTGATCTCACATCTCAGCCTTGTGATGGCAGCTTAGTCATAAAATATCAATCACAACAACAGGACGTGGGAATAAGCTGGTGACATTCCTCTTTTCTGATGAGTCAGTAGTTGAAACATTGTAAGTTCCCAGCTACTGTGATCACATCCATCTCTTGTTAATAAGGAAAGTAAGTCATTTTAAATGAGAATATTATTTCATAAGTCATTAACTTTTGAAGTCAGAAAATTGATCCAAGAATGGCTTGTTATTTGAATTCATCAGCCACAAAGTAACTATTCAGCCTTTTAGGAAGTAGTACCTGTAAAAAGAAATAGTGCTTTTGAGTTATTATAATGTGATTTGAAAGATAGAAATGATCGTTTTTAAAAGAAAATGCCATTTGATTCTGAACTTATCTTTTATTACTATCTTGCTTTATATCACTAATACTATCTATTGTACTCAATTTTAAAAGTCATTATAATTATCTCGTTTTATACCCTTGTGTAATGCAAACTTATTTTTTTCTCTACAGGAAATTATTTTGTCTGTTTTTTAAAATAAATCAGGTGTATTTTTTTCTGTGTAAAATTATTGAAAAACAATTTATATGAAGCATTTGTTGGATATACAGTTCTTAAAAAAATGTATTTGGGAGGAAGGTGTTATTTCACTGTGAGATCCATTGCTTTTGTTTTACACTAGAGGTAAAACTTTTGAAAGCTTTCTAAGACACTAAAATATGTTCTCTAATTTTATTTTCCTTTCTTAGGGAAAATAACAGCTATTTGAACTTCTGTTTTTCTCAATACTTCCTGTATTCCAGGCTCATTATACACTTTAAAAGACTCCAGTAAATGTTGACAAGTTCCAAACCTCATGTACTTCCTCACTCCTATTTCCAAATTAATCCCTCCCTCCAGCTTCCCACATTCGTAAGTGCTATCGCAATTCTCCCAGTTGCCCAGACTCAAAACCTCTCTTACCCTTTTGCATCTTTCACCTTTCACATCCTCATTCTTTCCTACCAATCAGAAATCAGCTACCAAAGGAACCTCCTGTTTCTGTGCCTCTCCTTACCACTCTTTCCCAGGCCTCCATTGCCTCAAGCCTAGGTTATTGCACTAGTTCTAAAGATTCTCTCCGATGCTATCTCTCCTCGTCTTGACAATCCAGGCACATCGTTACTTTTCTTTTCCTCCAATATACATGCAACCCACTCCAGTATTCTCTCTGGAAAAAACTCCATAGACGAGCTTGGCGGGCTACAGTCCATGGGGTTGCAGAGAGTCAGACAGGACTGAGCACACATGCGTAATATGCACTACTGAGTTTAGATATTTACTCTGTTCTTTAGTGCTATTTACAACTTCTTGTTTTATGACTTTGGAGACTTTTCATGGTTTTGGTCAATTCTTCTTATTGGACCTATTGCTTTACCGTATTGTCTTGGTTTCTGCCATACATCAACATGAATCAGTCAAAGGTGTGCATATGTCCCCTCCCGTGTGAACCTACCTCCCTCCCTACCCTACTCCTCTAGATTGTCACAGAGCACTAAGGTGAGTTCCTTGCATCATACAACAAATTCTCAGTATCTATTTTACATATGGTAAAATGTATTTTTCAAGCTCCTCTCAATCCATCACAACCTCTCCTTCCCCAGCTGTTCTCCGTGTCTGTGCCTCTATTACTGCCCTACAAGTAGGTTTGTCAGTACTATTTTTCTAGATTCCATATATATGAATTAATATATGATATTTTTATTTCTCTTTTTGAATATTTTACTCTGTGTAACAGGCTCTAACAAATGTTTACAGATTACCTACAATATGCTAAGACCATGCAGGCACTAGACACACAACAGTGACAAGGCTAATTTTTATTGTACCTTTTTAGTCTGTTTTTGTTCCTTCACAAAGTAAAGGGTATCTCTCTTTTCCCCAAAACCTTATGCTTTCTACATGCACTGGTCATCCTGTTACATAGCCTTTATTTTTCTCTTTGCACAAGCAAAGGGAGTGTATTTTTGAAAATAGTTGTCATAATCAATAAGCTAACCCCTCCCACTTCTATTGTTTCTAATTTGAGATTGGTCTCTGTAGCATCACTGAGAAAATGCTAGGAGGAATTTACTGAATTCCATGATTATTAGTGTATTAAACCTTGTAGTTAAATAGTAACTTCATCACATTTTATTCCCATAAAATCCTGAGTCAGGATGAGAAGAAGGGAGGGACTAAGGTAGCAAAAGCTACTGAGTAAAATTTATTGAATACACATTTTCTTCTGTTTTTTTATTTATTTAAGCACAAAGCAAACTAATCAGTTTTTTATAACTGTAACTATGAAGAATTAAGGGCACGACTTATGAAAAAAGGATGATCAGTGTAAATCTGAGGCAATATTTCTCTGTTTAATTTCCTAAGAAAATATAAGTATCATGTTAATAAATATTGTTTTACTATAGATATAAAATTATATTTGTAAAAATTAGCAGTGCAATACTATTCAGCAGCTGAGATGAACAAACTACTAATATATACACCAACATGGATGAATCTCAATTTGTTTTGCCACAAAAAAGAAAACATACAAAAAAGATTGAATACTATATGATTCATTTACATAAAAATATAGAAAGTGCAATCTAACCTATATTGAGAGAAAGTGGATCAGTAGTTGTCTGGGACAGTTGTGGGGGAGCAAGGGATTACAAATGGTGCAAAAGGAATCTTTTGCTGGTAGTAAAAATATCCAGTATCTTGATGGTTTATTAGTGTATACTATGTCAAAACTCATCAAATTGTACAATGTGAGTTTATACAGTTAATTCTATATAAAGCATACAATAATAATGGGAAAGATTAAATTTTACTGTTTCACTATTTTAATATTATAGGGAGATACTGAGTAAATACAATCCAAATTTTCCCCCAAAGGTACTAACTTAGTAAAACATAGGCCTGGTGTCTATTTTATCCATCAAAGCCCTTATATTAATCCTAGTTGTTTAAAAATCCTGGTCTGATGATTTTAACATCCCTCTGGTATCTAGTTCTGATGCTTACTCTGTCTCATCAGCGTGTTTTTTTGCCTTTTGGCTTGCCTCGTAATTTTTTCTTAATAGATGAACATTAAGTGTCAGATTAAAGGAACTGCTATAGGTAGGTCTTTGGTTATGTGGTGGTGAGGTGAGGGACAGGGGAAGTGTGCTGTTTTCCTGTGATTAGGTCTCAGTCTTTTAGTGAGGCTTTGCCTCTGGCCTGTGAACTTCACATGTATTCTCAGCATTTGTTGTTGTTTTGTTTTTTTTTTTCCTCCATTCACAGGTAGAACAGGATGACTTGAATGGGCTGGGGTTGATTATTTCTTTTCCCCAAACCAGTTAGACTGTGATAATACATGAGCAGATTAAGCTCTGGTTATCTAGTTGCCCTTTGGGGCAAGTCTTATTAAAAACAAAGTGTTGTGGAATATTTAAAATGGTTCCTTTTCTTCTACAACTGCCTGAAGAATGAGGGAGCTTTACTCCAGTTTTTACCGTAAGAAACTGGAGGTAAAATCCACAAAGTATGGGGGCTCTTCTATCACTAGTAGCCCTGGAGTTTTCAACTTTCCGGAGTTGTCCACGTTGGGTCTCCAGCAATTTGTCAATTACAAGGCAGGTTTCCTGCCCCAGCACTGGTTTCCACAGCAGATTCTGTTCTGTTTCTGCTCCAATAAGCCAGGACTTGCTGTAGTTGCCTGTCTTTCTAATTCAAAAGCAGTGGTTTGCCTTCTGAATTCATCTCTTTTATGAATCCGAGAAGAGTTGTTGATTTTTCAATCTGTTCAGATTATTACTTATTTTTAGGATGGACTATTTTCCAGCTCCTTACATGTGGGACCAGACCCACTGTTTATCTTGATTCAGAATTAGGTCTGAACTGGAACACTGGTGAATCATTTCTGCCTGATGTGTATACCTTTTTTGAGAAAATGAGACTTTTTTCAACACTGTTACTTTCTACACTGACTGAGGAATTTACACTCATCAGAAAATCAGGAAGTAAGAAAAATAATGGCAAAGAATGATGAATTATGCTGGTGGTGGTTTGAAGGAGATAAGAGCATAAGTAACAATTTATTATGGATTTTATATTATCAGGGTATCAAAGACTCAGGTAATGGGGATAGAAGAATATTTAGTAGAATTATATATGATAAAATTATCTAGAATCTGAAAAATTAAGCATACCCTTCTGTTGTCCAGCTCTGAGTCTAAGTAGATGACACTGGGACCCACATGGATAAAAGTGGGACAGAGACAATTCTCCTGTCGTATGTATTGCCAAAGCTCAGACTGAAGAGATTTCCTTCATTTGAAAGACAGATAAAAACAAAACTGAAGCCATCATGTGACCAATTAAGAATATTTCAGAATCAAGCAAAAGAATGTTAATATAGATGATTAGGAGGAAGTTCAGACCTCTTAAAATCTTTTTGCTATAGAAATTAGAATCATAAAAAAATGTTTATGATTTTCAAAAGTATGGCATTGAACTCAGCCATAGGAGGGAAAACCATAAAGTGAAAAAAAAAATTGGATATGTAATGAGAGGTAAATATACTAATTTAAGATATTAAAAAAATGTGATAAGGAATAATGAAAGTTCATATAATAGGAAATGGAGAAATAACAAACCAAATTAATAATGTTGCAGACACATTTTAAAAGTCAATTCAGCATTTTTAGGAATAGAAAACTTATTAAAGTGGTGAGATAGGAGTCCATGAAAAGATAGAGAGCAAGATAGCTGTATCTTAGGAATTATCCAGAAGAGGTCATTGAAGACAGACATAATCCAATAGTTGTCACAAAATGTAAAACCTGATCTACAGAATTAAAAGATCTTCTCATTTATATTCCCTGGATATAATCTGAAAACATGTTTTGGGTATATCTACCTTTTTACTTGAACACAAGGATTTTAAAACATATATCTTGAAGGTTTTGCAACAAAAATAATTGTTGACAACATTAATCAGATTATAGTCCAAATAAACCTTCCCTGGTATCTCAGCAGTAAACAGTCTGCGTACAATGCCCAAGTTGCAGATGTGGGTTCAATACCTGTGTTGTGAAGATCCCCTGGAGGAGGGCACAGCAACCCACTTCAGTATTCTTGCCTGGAGAATACAAGGACGGAGGAGCCTGGAGGGGTAGAGACCATAGGGTCACAAAGAGTCAGACCCTACTAAAGCAACTTAGCACAAGACTGCAGAGTCAGAATAAATCCAAGAAGGTACTCTCTACATCTGGACTTCTTTACCCTCTTGCAGTCACTGCCCATTTTAAGAAATACATATACACATGTAGTCATGTGCACGAAATTATGCTCACAGAAATTCACAGTCTGCTGGAAAAACACCCCAGGAAATTCTCAGCCTTCAAAGTTCATTAGATGTTGAGGGGGATACGCTGGACTGGAAGAAACACAAGCTAGAATTAAGATTGCCAGAAGAAATATCAATAACCTCAGATATGCAGATGACACCACCCTTATGGCAGAAAGTGAAGAGGGACTCAAAAGCCTCTTGGTGAAAGTGAAAATGGAGAGTGAAAAGGTTGGCTTAAAGCTCAACATTCAGAAAATGAAGATCATGGCATCCGGTCCCACCACTTCATGGGAAATAGATGGGAAAACAGTGGAAACAGTGTCAGACTTTATTTTTCTGGGCTCCAAAATCACTACAGATGGTGACTGCAGCCATGAAATTAAAAGACGCTTACTCCTTGGAAGGAAAGTTATGACCAACCTAGATAGCATATTGAAAAGCAGAGACATTACTTTGCCAACAAAGCTCTGTCTAGTCAAGGCTATGGTTTTTCCTGTGGTCATGTATGGATGTGAAAGTTGGACTGTGAAAAAGGCTGAGAGCCAAAGAATTGATGCTTTTGAACTGGGGTGTTGGAGAAGACTCTTGAGAGTCCCTTGGACTGCAAGGAGATCCAAGCAGTCCATTCTGAAGGAGATCAGCCCTGGGATTTCTTTGGAAGGAATGATGCTAAAGCTGAAACTCCAGTACTTTGGCCACCTCATGTGAAGAGTTGACTCATTGGAAAAGACTCTGATGCTGGGAGGGATTGGGGGCAGGAGGAGAAGGGGACGACAGAGGATGAGATGGCTGGATGGCATCACTGACTCGATGGACGTGAGTCTGAGTGAACTCTGGGAGTTGGTGATGGACAGGGAGGCCTGGCATGCTGTGATTCATGGGGTCGCAAAGAGTCGGACACAACTGAGCGACTGATCTGATCTGATGATGACTGGACTTTAGCTGTGACATAAGCTGCCAAAATTTTGGAGAACTGACTTCAAAGAAATAGGAACAGACAAACCCTGAATTAAATATTGGGCTGGCCTAAATGTTCATTTGGGCTTTTCCATAACATTTTGACATTTTACTGAAAAACATTTTGGCCAACCTAATAGAATGCTCAATCTACTGCACAATTGCACTCATCTCACACACTAGTAAAGCAATACTCAAAATTCTCCAAGCCAGGCTTCAACAGTACGTGAACCATGAACTTCCAGATATTCAAGCTGGTTTTAGAAAAGGCAAAGGAACCAGAGATCAAATTGCCAACATCTGTTGGATCATCAAAAAAGCAAAAGAGTTCCACAAAAATATCTATTTCTGCTTTATTGACTATGCCAAAGCCTTTGACTGTGTTTCCACAACAAACTGTGGAAAATTCTGAAAGAGATGGGAATACCAGACCACCTGACCTGCCTCTTGAGAAATCTGTATGCAGGTCAAGAAGCAATAGTTAGAACTGGACATGGAACAACAGACTAGTTCCAAATCAGGAAAGGAGTACGTCAAGGCTGTATATTGTCACTGTGTTTACTTAACTTCTATGCAGAGTACATCATGAGAAATGCTGGGCTAGATGAAGCACAAGCTGGAATCAGATTGTCAGGAGAAATATCAATAACCTCAGATACGCAGAAAGCAAAGAGCTAAAGAGCCTCTTCATGAAAGCGAAAGAGGAGAATGAACAAGTTGGCTTAAGCTCAACATTCAGAAAACAAAGATCATGGCATCCTGTTCCATCACTCCATGGCAAATAGATGGGAAACAATGGAAACAGTGACAGATTTTATTCTGGGGGCTCCAAAGTCACTGCCGATGGTGACTTTAGCCATTAAATTAAAAGATGCTTACTCCTTGGAAGGAAAGTTATGAGCAACCTAGACAGCATATTAAAAAGCAGAGACATTACTTAGCCAACAAAGGTCCATCTAGTCATGGTTTTTCCAGTAGTCATGTGTGGATGTGAGAATTGGACTATAAAGAAAGCTGAGCACCGAAGAATTGATGCTTTTGAACTGTGGTGTTGGAGAAGACTCTGGTGAGTCCCTTGGACTACAAGGAGATCTAACCAGTCCATCCTAAAGGAAATTAGTCCTGAATATTCATTGAAAGGACTGATGTTTAAGCTGAAACTCTGATACTTTGGCCACCTGATACAAAGAACTGACTCATTTGAAAAGACCCTGATGCTGGGAAAGATCAAAGGTGGGAGGAGAAGGGGATGCCAGAGGATAAAATGGTTGGATGGCATCACCAAATCAATGGACATGAGTTTGAGGTACTCCGGGAGTTGGTGATGGACAAGGAGGCCTGGTAGTCTGCAGTCCATGGGGTCACAAAGAGTCGAACACAACTGAGAGACTTAACTGTACTGAACTGAAATAATATATACTTAAAGCAACTAAGGTGAAGCTGATCAGAGCACTGCATGACTAATTTCAAGATGACTATCAGAGCCTACTGTGTTGTTTCTACATGTAGCCCCCCTATCTCTATGAAAGTCCTTGCCCACTGATTGTCAGTGGGGGCAGTCAGCCTTCCCGACTCACCCCCAGTTGCTGACCTCTGAAATAAATGAAGCTTTCCTTTCCACCTCCCTGGCCTCTGTGTTGGCTTTAGAGCAGCCACCAGCCAGAAACCCACTTTCGGTAACAGCTTTTGGGCGCCCAACATGAGGCTGTGCTCTCATGACATCTGGCTCCCCTGGGTTTTCCAGAGCCAACGGCTGGAGCAACATGCCAAGATGGTTGAAATAAGCCAGCTGCTCATGGCTAGCTGGCCCCAAGAGGGGGATTTTGAGGGACACTCATATCAGCTGCAGAAACCATTTGTTTTGGGGATCCTCCCAGTTTCTCCCCCGCTCGGCACTGGCTGCTGACTTATGCTTTTCTTTGGTGAAAAAGAGACATGCATCTGGACGAACTGACGAGCTCCAAGACCCAGTAAGTCCACCAGTGTGAACCTGGGCAAATCTCTTTTGAGCACAAAGCACTATTTGGGCCTTTTGCCGATTGGTTCTGTTGACTGTCTGCCATTGAGTACTGTTTGTGAATGAAAAGTGCTATTTGGGCATTTTTGCCAGTTGGAGAAGGCAGTGGCACCACACTCCAGTATTCTTGCCTGGAGAATCCCATGGATGGAGGAGCCTGGTAGGCTGCAGTCCATGGGGTCGCTGAGGGTTGGACGCGACTGAGCGACTTCACTTTTCACTTTCATGCGTTGGAGACAGAAATGGCAACCCACTCCAGTGTTCTTGCCTGGAGAATCCCAGGGATGGGGGAGCCTGGTTGGCTGCCCTCTATGGGGTCGCACAGAGTCGGACACAACTGAAGTGACTTAGCAGCAGCAGCAGCCAGTTGGTTCTGTTATGCACCTGGATGTTGAGGACCCTTTGTGGAAATGTTTGTTCCAGACTCCGTTACTGGTTATTCCCTCAGCAGGTTTGCGACAGTTCTGTCTTCCGTTGCATGAATGCATATTCCATTTATGCAATTGGTATCTTTGTTGTCTTTTGTAAAATGGGCAATTCAAGTTCAATTCATTAGGAAAAAAAACTCTATAAGATTACAATTAAAGCAAAATAAAATGAGTTTTTAAACAATGTATGGTAATTCTATTCTTCAGACTCCAGAGGGTTAAGACGAAACTCTTAAAACTCCAAAATTGATTCTTTATGCATATGCAGTTAAAGAAAACTAGTGTGATAAAATGTTGTTTTCAGAATCCTAACTCTGAGAGAACAAAAATATGCCTAGGAGAAAGTTTGAAGTGAGCTCTTATCATGTCCTTAAAATACAAATACAGCCCACTTGACCTGAGACTTCAGTTTTGGGTTAATTAGAAGAACTTCAAAAGATGTTTGGGTTCATTAAACATGCATCTTCTATCACATTAAAGAGAAATTATACTATGAAAAAAGTATGTTTTTAGAGGTTATAGAACACATTCTTAAGTTTGCCAATCAGAAAATGTTGGTGTAGCAGTTCAATTACTTCTTTCTTGGTTTTGTTAGGGTCATTTAAGTTAAAATTTGTAATATGTGATTAAAGCTACTAAAATGATAAGGAAACCATTTTAGTGTGTAAAGCAGGTAGGATATGTATTACTGGTGAAAGAAGGTATAAATACAGAAATATTTTTGTTGAGGAAAAAAAGCAAAATAATTTTGTCCTAGATCTGCTTGCTTATGTATGGGGAAAAATAAGGGATAAATTAATATGGACCCAGGTTGTGATAAAAGATTTATGAAAAATGACTTTGGAAAAAAAATGTGTGTTTTCAGGATTAAGATTAGACTTAAGTAAATGAACTTTGTTGTTAATAGCAAGCTGATACAAGATTGGAATTTGGTTTTCTTTCTTCCTGTTAAGAAAACAAAATTTTCCTGGAATATTGAGCTGCTTTTGATAACAGATTGTAAGTTTCTTCCTCTAACTAACTTTCAGTGTTCCAGAGGGCCTCTAGGCATCTTAGAAAAAATATTTAAGTAACTAGAATTATTTGGTATGTTAAATTATATGAAAAAATTGATAACTTTTGGATCATACTGATCAACTGGGTAAGAAATTTTTAAATTCTAACAGAGCTGTTGTTTTACTTCAAACAATATTTTTGACCCCAGTGTTCTGATGGAAAAGAAATCATCTAATGAAATTATCACAGAGTCTGATGTATATCACTGCTGGCTCTAAGTTTACTGTTGAAAGTACATGTGCAATGCTTATGTGGCAATTGGGTATAAGTGATAAAATATATAGCCTTTAAAATATTTCCCTGTCAGCATACCTCTGTACTTGTTTGTTTTGTCTGATCAGTTTTCCCCCAAATGTAGATAACTAGACCAATATATATACAAAAAGTTGGCCTAGCACCGATGGATGTGAATGGATGCAGAGCAGGCAACTGAGCCATTCTGGCAATGCTGGGAAAATATATTGATTATCAGTGCTGTCAATGAAAACATTTATGATTAAAAGGGGAAAGCGATGGAAGAAATGTTCACTTATTGGGGTGTGGGGAAGTCATTCTGGCTTAAACCTGATTTAATTTGAACTTTGAAAGTGGAAGTATTAGTCATTCAGTCATGTCAAACTCTCTGTAATGCCATGGATGGTAGCCTACCAGGTTCTTCTGTCCACGGAATTTTCCAGGCAAGAATACTGGAGTGGGTTGCCATTCCCTTCTCCAGGGGATCTTCCTGACCCAAGCATTGAACCCAGGTCTCCTGAACTGCCGACAGATTCTTTACCACTGAGCGACCAGGGAAGCCCAGTTTGAAATTTAGACTAACCAAAATAGCTTGTTTGTGGCCTGTTAAACATACATTGCACACTGCTTTAACCATTAAGAAAAAAAAATACATTTAGAGAATATATATTTTGATTATTATCCTCATTGTAATATGTCCACTAATTTTCAAATGTTTGTTCAGGTACTATAGCAGAATAACCAAAGAGAGAGGTAATATAAAACATATTGTTCTAATATAAAATCTTGATGCTAAGCTTGGAACTTGAATTTATTTCCAACTCCATGTCCATTCCAAAACCTATGCAGGACTATACTCCTCTGTAGCAAGAAGTCACCGGAGAGGCCATCACCCCATTCCTTCAAAGAGTTGAGAAAAATTGGAACAGAAATATAGCCATAACCAAGTTCCTCTGCCAAGTTTATGATTAAATTTTCTTTCTAAAACTTGATCCCCTTCCTTGTTCTGTACCTGTCTCTCTTCAAGATTGAGGACTGGTAAAGAAAAGTGAAAATTGAAATGGAGCAGGGCCCTGTGGTCCTCCCTTCTCTTATTTCCTCAGTGTGCCTTTTGGCTGTAGGAAAACTTTAATAAAACAATAATTTAATTAAAGGAGTGAGAAAATGCAGAAACAAAGGAAAATGCTCAAATGAGACCAAATAATAATATTTAATAGTTTAGTCATTAAAAAAAGTCAGGGACCTTAAGTTCCTCCTCAGGGGCTATAGATAATATTCTGAATGGTATCCATTGAGCTGCCTTATAGATACTTTGGGGTTTCCCTGATGGCTCCACAGGTAAAGAATCCATAGGACATGACTGAGTGACTAAACTTCACAGCAGAATTTGAATTAAAGAAACTTTAGTAGGGTGTGATCCGTGGTTTGTTTTTTGTTGTTTTGTTGATCTTTTCACCATTTGGGCCCGAAAAGACTACTTAGCATGTGGCCTAAACTTCAGAAGCATTTATGAAGATAGTCTGTTTTCATTCAGATAAAGAGAAGTAACTCACTCATTGTTTTATTTATTGTGGTTTTTTTTTTTTTCTGTAGACTCTTGGCTGTATATTAGGACAAAAATAATATGTATTTACAAATAAATCAGAATTTGATTTTACATAATGTAAATGTCTAGAATGCTATTTAGAAATATTTATATTAGATGAATTAGTATATGGATGATGAGCATGTTTTAAATGGAAGTCTGATAAGCATATCAGCAAAAGATTTAAATTACAGTAACCGATTGTGACATCCTTAGTAAATGCCAAGACACATAGCTTTTACAGCAAGTTCATGGAAATACTCTGATTAAATATTCATGAATTCTCTACTAAAAGAAAAGTCTCTTATGGTCTTGTTTGACAGAGAATGACCTTTGCTTCAATGAGTTCCCATCTTTGCTGTAACTTAGTGCTCAGATACCCTGCTTAGATGAATAAAACATAGCATTTTGTTCTTTGTATTTAGTATATGTGATAATTAACAGAAAGGAAGACTTTGAAGCTTTAAAATGAAGTAAATGGGTTGAAAAAAGGCATTAAGAAATCTTTGAATATCAATTTCTCAGCAGGAAATTTGTCAAAGCAATTAGGATCCACCCTGACTTGGGCAAACACAGTAGTGTTCAATTGATGTGCTCGTTCACGTAACTCAAGCATTTTAACTTTAGTGATCTGTGCTAGTCAAACAATCTGTCACCTGATGGTTCATATACATAGGAGTCAATGGCTCAGTTATGTAAAAAAGAACTTTATGATAATAATGTCAGATATACTATAGTTTTTAATATGAATACAAAACAAATAAGAAAGCATAAATTGGATAACTTTCAACCAGATATACTATAGATTCAATATACATTCAATTTTGGTATTTGTGCTTCTCTTTTTAGTTTTTATAGTCCTTTAGAAGGAAGGTGCTTTTATTTTCTACTGAGATATACTCAGAAAACAGTAGCAGTTAAGGTGGACAGGAAGTCATGTCCTGAAGATCTGAAAATTTGCTAAAACAACCATCCATTCCACCACACCCTCTGAGCAAATAAGGTATCACCTGATCCAAAAGAAAGTACTACATTAATTTTTGTGGCCATAGAACACCAACGATGTATTTAATCAGTAATTTACTTAATGGCCTGACCCAGAGGCAGGAGTTTATTCTATGGTGTTGAAAGATTATTTAGGACTTCATTGGGTAGATATATAGGGAATAAGGTATGGACTCATTAATATTTTTCTAATGATATCTTTATGGAAAGACATGTGACACTTGATTCTAATGGAAACATTGATATCATATGTCCCCAAAGAAGGAGTATTTGTGCCTTTTATTGTGAGAATTATATCGGTTTCCTGCCAAAGCTCTCTGACATATACTAGACACATCCAGAAACATTACAAAAAGGCATTACTCTTATTTGGTTAACATAAACTTGCAGAATTAAAACAAAAGGCCAAGTTCATATTATTGAAATTGTTCATTGAAAATGCATGCCCTGAAAATTAGATTCTAGCATTTTGGCTAGAATGCAGTACCAGTGGGTGACATGAGATTTTTAAATGTTCCCTGGCATGCAATTAACAGGACCTAGAAAATTCCAATAAAGTATATATGTTTGAATAAATGTTTCAATTTCCTGGATTTACTTCTATATCGGCAGTCCCCAAAGTATTTCTACAGAGGATTACTCCTGTGACATACTTTTAAAAAAGTGTTTCCTTGGTCAGTTGAGTTGAGGAAATGTGCATGCTATATGATATTCTTTGCTACTTACAAAGCAGAATAATAACACATTCAAAGCTTTGATTTTTTTTAAATTTTATTTTATTTTTTAACTTTACAATATTGTATTGGTTTTAATACCTTTAATAAGAAAAGTTATTTGGCTTTTTCTCCCATCTAGTGTTCCCAAAATAGTACTTAACTACACAAATCTTTTCCTGTGCAATATTTATTGAAATCCTAAACATGTAATTTTCTGGAAAATTACTCCCAATGTAGCATTTACCAAAGATACTCAAATTTAATATCCTTTGGGAACTACTTGCCACAAGTCTTTCATATATGAAGAAACATTTTATTTTCTGCATGACTTTTTAGCATGTGGCATATGAAAGGTTTTCCTGGATTTGTGATGTTGACTATTGCAAAATAGTATAAGATTTATTAATGAAATGGCTCTTTTATGATAATAACAGTGTTTGTTCAATGTTCTCTTGTTCATGATAGTAGCAATAGCCAGGAATCTTGCGTGTTTGCAATGTATCAGGAGTTATTTTAAATGCTTTAAATGAAACTATATACTTAATCCTCACAATAACCTTCAGTAGTGGATATTATTATTTCTTCTTTTTAGAAGACAAAAAAAGAAAACAAGAGAAGTTAAATAAATTGCTCACATTCACATGACCAGTAACAGAGCTGGGATTCAAAACCAAGGAGCCTGACTCCAAAGTCCACATGCATAATCCCAGCACTACATTGACACCTATCAGGAGAGCCCCTGCTGGGACTCTCCTGATCCTCCCTCCATCCTCACTCATTTGTGGCTTTAGATTCCTAGTGGCTGCCAGGGTATCTCAGTGAAAAGGAAACCCAGTCTTGTTCCAGAAACTTAAGACATTTGACAGTCTTTCTGAGTTTTTTATGCCAGAAATATGTCAGTAGTCAATACAAACTCTTGAGCTAGGGTCAACATAATAAAGTTTCCAAAGGTTAGACTAATATTATTTCCAAAAGTAGTTTTCTAGACATTCTGATATTTTATGAACATAGTGCCAGTAAAAGTTTTCCATTTTACATAATATGAAATAAGGAAAATATAATGTCATCACCTCTTTTTTGATATTTACAGTAACTTTAATCTAGCATTTCCCAAAGATATAATTAGAATTTGCAGATATTATATCTCCTTCATGGAACACCTATCAGCATCTTAAAGACCAGAAGTACAACCTCCTTAGTTTGGTAAATAGTGATTTATGACCAGTGAGGTGCTGGTATTTTTTTTTTAATTTTATTTTATTTTTAAACTTTACATAATTGTATTAGTTTTGCCAAATATCAAAATGAATCCGCCACAGGTATACATGTGTCTCCAGGGCAAAAATGAAAGGAAGTTTGATTTGCAGAAGTGAAAAGATAGGCACAATAGGTTCTGAAAAGCTGACAAAGTCTGACTTTAGTATACCATTTGTTTCTTAATCTTGTCAAAATCGAGCATTACCTCTTACATTATCGTAAAAATTGGCATCTCTTTACTTGGAGGCCATTATTTAAAAGGTCAAGAGGGATTTTTTAAGGGTTATATTCAAGTGTCTTTTCTGATTACTTTATGTGGACAGTTTACATAAGTGCTTGAAAAGTCACATTTGGACTAAGTCACTATCAATATGGTTGTAATACTGTAGACTTTCTTCCAGAATTCCAACACTAGATGCATATCAAGATAGCCTTTATCCTAATAATTCTATCTCTAGATACTTAAATGTACTCCCATCACAAAAAGGCATATGCAAGAGTCTGTAAAAAGGACAGTAAGTACACCCTAAGTGGGAACAAAATCCTCAAAGGGAACACCATAAGGAAAGAAAAGAGGAAAGCCATTTAGACCAGGTTTATTTCAAAGGTTCACTACCTATAGATTTTTACTCCCTAGATTTCTGTGCCCTAATGAAGTTCCCTCTAATTCTTTAAAAATACCACCTTATCGCAAAATGGCACATTGATATGTATAAGACGTTCAAAAATACTCTCATGAAAACATCTAAGACAACAATACCACCCACAATTATACTACTATTAATAGCATTGTACCCATCCTCATTGCATTGAAGCTGTCAGGGAAGAAAAAGAAAATTGCCTACCTTCTTTTTATATTGTTCTTAGACTTGTGAATTAAATTGACAAAAGAGAGATTATCAACAGAAAAGATGGATTTTTATTCCTGTATATACATAGTTCATAGAAAAATATGACTCAAGGAGACATTTAGAACTGGGGACTTATATCTTGACAGGGGAAGGGGAGGGGAATAAAGAGCACTTATGGGAACACAAATGACATTTAGAAAAGATAAATGGACCCTTACAAAAATAGATGGCAGATATATAGTTTTGTGACAGTGTCTGTTTAGATGATTTCTTAGGGTGCTAACTTCTCTTTTCTGGTGATAGGCATCAGTCCTCTCTGGTTGCAGAACTCCTGAGGGAGGGGATTTATGACAGTTGAATTCTTCCAGGAGGCTTTGACTTTAAACAGATAAGTAGAGTTTAGAAGTTTAAAAAAAGAAACATCATAGTGCATATTCTCAAATGGACAAGATATATAAAGTGTAGAGAGCAGCGCTAAGGCTAAGTCACTTAAGTCGTGTCTGACTCTTTGCGACCCTATGGACCATAGACTGCCAGGCTCCTCTGTCTGAGGAATTCTCCAGGCAAGAATACTGCAGTGGTTAACATTTCCTCCTTCATAGGATCTTCCCAAACCAGGAACTGAACCTGCGTCTCTGGCATCTCCTGATTGGCAGGCAGATTATTTACCTCTAGCACCACCTAGCAGAACAGTTCAAAATGTGGGAAGATGTAATTGAGATTAGGAAATTGATCTGAGCAAATTATACTCAGGTTTTTCTGAAGCATAGCTGCATGCAAGGAAACATTTCTGTGGGTATCTGGGAAACAAATCTCCAGCAAGCAGAGGTCATTTCTCAGTGGATTTATGACTCATTTCTCACTGGATTTATTATATGGGCTGATTTTTAGCCTGCTAGACCACTTCTCTTTGAAAACAGATTTGGCTTGCTTAAGAACCAGGCAAAATTAGGCAACTAACAGCTACAAAGATGTGCCAAAGATGGCCACAATAAAAGACAGAAATGGTATGGACCTAACAGAAGCAGGAGAAATTAAGAAGAGGTGGCAGGAATACACAGAAGAACTATACAAAAAAGATCTGCATGACTCAGATAATCACAATGGTGTGATCACTCACCTAGAGCCAGACACCCTAGAATGTGAAGTCAAGTGGGCCGTAGGAAGCATCACTATGAACAAATCCAGTGGAGGTGATGGAATTCCAGTTGAGCTATTTCAAATCCTAAAAGATGATGCTGTGAAAGTGCTGTACTCAATATGCCAGTGAATTTGGAAAACTCAGCAGTGGCCAAAGGACTAGAAAAGGTCACTGCAGTCCCAAAGAAAGGCAATGCCAAAGAATGCTCAAACTATTGCACAATTACACTCATCTCACACGCTAACAAAGTAATGCTCAAAATTCTCCAAGCCAGGCTTCAATGGTTCACAAACTCTGAACTTCCAGATGTTCAAGCTGGATTTAGAAAAGTCAGAGGAACCAGATGTCAAATTGCCAACATCCATTGGATCATTGAAAAAGCAAGAGAGTTCCAGAAAAACATCTATTTCTGCCTTATTGACTATGCCAAAGCCTTTGACTGTGTGGATCACAACAAACTGTGGAAAATTCTGAAAGAGATGGGAATACCAGACCACCTGACCTGCCTCTTGAGAAATCTGTATGCAGGTCAGGAAGCAATAGTTAGAACTGGACATGGAACAACAGACTGGTTCCAAATTGGGAAAGGAGTACGTCAATGCTATATTTTGTTACCCTGTTTATTTAACTTATATGCAGATTACATCATGTGAAATGCCAGGCTGGATGAAGCACAAGCTGGAATCAAGATTGCCGGGAGAAATATCAATAACTTCAGATATGCAGATAACACCACACTTGTGGCAGAAAGCAAAGAAGAACTAAAGAGCCTCTTGATGAAAGTGAAAGAGGAGAGTGGAAAAGTGGCTTAGAACTCAATATTCAAAAAACTAAGGTCATGGCATCCGGTCCCATCACTTCATGGCAAATAGATGGGGAAACAGTGGAAACAGTCCAGACTTTATTTTTCTGGGCTCCAAAATCACTGCAGATGGTGATAGCAGCCATGAAATTAAAAGACGCTTACTCCTTGGAAGAAAAGTTATGACCAATCTAGACAGCATATTCAAAAGCAGAGATATTACTTTGCCATAAAAGGTCCATCTAGTCAAGGCTATGGTTTTTCCAGTAGTCATGTATGGATGTGAGAGTTGGACTGTGAAGAAAGCTGAGCGCCGAAGAATTGATGCTTTTGAACTGTGGTGTTGGAGAAGACTCTTATGTGTCCCTTGGACTGCAAGGAGATCCAACCGGTCCACTCTGAAGGAGATCAGTTCTGGGTGTTCTTTGGAAGGAATGATGCTAAAGCTGAAACTCCAGTACTTTGGCCACCTCAGGCGAAGAGTTGACTTATTGGAAAAGACTCTGATGCTGGGAGGGGTTGGGGACAGGAGAAGAAGGGGACAACAAAGGATGAGATGGCTGGATGGCATCACCAACTCGATAGACATGAGTTTAAGTGAACTTGGGGAGTTGGTGATGGACAGGGAGGCCTGGCGTGCTGCAATTCATGGGGTCGCAAAGAGTCAGACACGACTGAGCTACTGAACTTAACTGAACTGAACTGAAAATCACTACAGACGGTGACTGCAGCATTGAAATTAAAAGATGCTTACTCCTTGGAAGAAAAGGTATGACCAACCTAGACAGCATATTAAAAAGCAGAGACATTGCCAACAAAGGTCCATCTAGTCAAAGCTTTGGTTTTTTCAGTAGTCATGTTTGGATGTGAGAGTTGGACTATAAAGAAAACTGACCACCAAAGAATTGATGCTTTTGAACTGTGATGTTGGAGAATACTCTTGAGAATCACTTAGACAGCAAGAAGATCCAACCAGTCCATCCTAAAGGAAATCAGTACTGAATATTCATTAGAAGGACTGAGGCTGAAGCTGAAAGTCCAGTACTTTGGCCACCTGATGTGAAAAACTGACTCAATTTGAAAAGACCCTGATGCTGGGAAAGATTGAAGGTGGGAGAAGAAGGGGACAACAGAGGATGTGATCTCTAGATGGTATCACTGATTCAATGGATGTAAATTTGAGTATGCTCTGGGAGTTGGTGATGGACAGGGCAGCCTAGTGTGCGGCAGTGCCTGGGATCGCAAAGAGTCGCACACATCTGAGTGACTGAACTGAACTGAGCTGAACAGCTACAAATACAAATCAAAAACATATGTATCAAATTAATAGATATGTAGTTTTAAAAATTCCCATTATTGAAATTTGTCTTTTTTTAATTTTATTTTTTAATTGGAGTATAACTGCTTTACAATGTTGTGTTAGTTTCTGCTGTATAACAATGTGAATCAGCTATAATTATACATATATTCCCTCCTTCTAGAGCCTGCCGCACACTCCTTCCTCCACTCACCCCCTCTAGGTCATCGCAGAGCACAGAGCTGAGCTCCCTGTGCTAGACAGCAGGCTCCCACTAGCTGTAAGTTTTACACAGTGTAGTATATATATGTCAGTGCTACTCTCTCAACTCATCCCACCCGTTCTTTCCTTCCTGTGCCCACAAGTCTGTTCTCTACATCTGTGTCTTTATTCCTGCCGTGCATATAGGTTCATCAGTAGGATTTTTCTCAATTCCATATATACACATTAATATGCAATATTTGTTTTTTATCCTTCTGGCATACTTTTCTATATGACTGTCTTAAGTTCAACTATATAATTACAAATGACTCATTTTTTTTTTCTTTTTAGGAATATTCCAAAAATATGAGTAATATTCCAAAAATATGGAATACTTTATGAATTTTCCTTTACCCTTGCACAGGGACCATGCTCATCTTCTCTGTATCCTTCTAGTTTTAGTATGTGTGCTGCTGGAGCAAGCACAAAATTGATCTCTTACATCAAAGTCAGAAAACCATGAAAACAATTATAGTAAATGACATAATTCTAAAACTATTAAGGACAGAAGTACATATATTCAAGGTAACACTCAAAACACTTAAATATTTTACAGCTTAGGCATTATCCAGATTGAAGAGTGCTGGCTGTAAACCATTGTGATGGCCATGATATTGTGTACCAACTAAAATACCATCATTACAGATCCATTTCCTTGTTTTCCTGTCACTTTACTTAAAATAACCTAATACAACTTGAATATTCAGAAATTATGTGTTGCTAAATTCCAATTTTAGTTTTTAAAATTAATATTATATTTTATGCATTTTCATGTATATTGTATGATTAATTATGTTAGTATTAAGAAAACAAATACTACTTGGTTGTATGAACTCACCGTGCAAATGTGTAGACTAAAAAAAATTTTTTTATCTACATATTGTTTCCCTTAGAAATAGAATTTAGGAAAAAAACACAATTATTTAACACACCATGTTGCATTTTAAAGAAATATAAAAGTGTGACTATGATTTATATTATTGATAATGAATTTTACTACTTAGATCATTTTTAGCTTTAACAATCTTTGAAATCCTATTAACTTCTTTAATAAATTTGGAGCAAGGCCATTTGGCTTATTAACAAACGAGTCACAAATGTCAGTGACTATAAATAAAATAAAAGTGTAACATATGCACTAAATACTTTTGAAGCTACTATGAGAACATGAAGTAGAAATTATGAGCCGGCAGCCAATAGGAGAAAACACAAGCTTTTTTGTACATGCAGTCATGATTTGTAAACAACAATTAATAACTATAGAAAATGAGAGCAAACCACAGAGCTCAACCAGGTGTTATTTTATGCAAGTGATTTACTCTGCTATTTGATCAATGATAAGAACAAAATCACCCATATCCTCAGGAAGCCATGAATGTTTCAAGGCAGCTGTGATAGCACCTGGATACTTGTCCTACGCAAAGACTATCTCCATCAAGGAAGAATCAAGATTTATTCCTCTTGGCTTGAACCAGAAACAAGGCCAATAAATCTGTTGTTGCATTGCATTATTTCTTTAATGAGAGAACAAAGGCGGTTTTACAGTCCTATTTATGGTAAATTATCAGGAATACACTTGCGTCTTCTTGAATCTGTGTGACAGGATCATCCAACATCCCCCAAGTGGGCAGCAGCATGAGTGCTTTCTTCTGCCTTTCTATACTCTCTATAAAAGCATGCACACACACACACATACACGATCACACTCATGCACACTCATATGTATACACACACACACATTCACATACTCTCATGCACTCATACACACATGTGCGCACACACAACTCATACAGATTTACATGTACACACGCACATGCACACTGTTCAGTTCAGTTCAGTTCAGTTCAGGTGCTCAGTCGTGTCCGACTCTTTGCGACCCTATGAATTGCAGCACGCCAGGCCTCCCTGTCCATCACCAACCCCCGGAGTTCACTCAAACTCACGTCCATCGAGTCGGTGATGCCATCCAGCCATCTCATCCTCTATCGTCCTCTTCTCCTCCTGCCCCCAATCCCTCCCAGCATCAGAGTCTTTTCCAATGAGTCAACTCTTCACATGAGGTGGCCAAAGTACTAGAGTTTCAGCTTTAACATCATTCCTTCCAAAGAAATCCCAGGGCTGATCTCCTTCAGAGTGGACTGGTTGGATCTCCTTGCAGTCCAAGGGGACTCTCAAGAGTCTTCTCCAACACCTCAGTTCAAAAGCATCAATTCTTCAGTGCTCAGCTTTCTTCACAGTCCAACTCTCACATCCATACATGACCACAGGAAAAACCATAGCCTTGACTAGACAGACGTATGTTGGCAAAGTAGTGTCTCTGCTTTTGAATATGCTATCTAGGTTGGTCATAACTTTTCTTCCAAGGAGTAAGCGTCTTTTAATTTCATGGCTGAGTCACCATCTGCAGTGATTTTGGAGCCCCAATAAATAAAGTCTGACACTGTTTCCACTTGTTCCCCATCCATTTCCCATGAAGGGATAGGACCAGATGCCATGATCTTTGTTTTCTGAATGTTGAGCTTTAAGCCAACTTTGGTAAGGAAGAAATTTTCTTCTCCCTTCTAGGTTCTTCTGGCTGATCTAAAAATAAAATTGACCTGAGACAGACTGACAGGAAAAACCAAATAAAAGTTTGATAAAATGTATTAATGAGAGAGGGGCTTCTCTGGGGGTTCAGTGATAAAGAATCTGCCTGCAATGCAGGACACCCAGGTTCAATCCCTGGGTCAGGAAGATCCCATGGACTAGGAAATACTCCAGTATTCTTGCCTGGAGAATCCCATGGGCAGAGGAAAAGCCCAGGAAATCTGAGTAACTCCCCCCAAAAATGATTGAAACCTTCACCTTAAACACCATTGTCAGCTAAATATTCATACAAAAGAGTATGCTGGAGTAGTGATTTGGGATTCCAAAAGGAAAAAAGGCAATTCACAGGAAAGCGTTTATTTGTTGTGCCATACAGAGACAGTGGGGCACAAAGAGGTTCTTGACAAGCCTGATAAGTTTGTCCCACCACATCCAGTCCATATTCTTTTCAGGGATCTCTGGTGATATCTGTATTCAAGGAACAGAACCTTTACCTAAATTCTTTAGACAGCTAAGAGGGACATGAAAAGAAAGGCTTCCTGAGTCTTCTGTTTCTTAAAAATAATCAGCCTCTTCCACTAAGCATGAAGTCCTCCAGATCCATGCATGTTGCTGGCTCAGTAATGATTCATTGTTCATAAATGGATAAAGAAGATGTGAGACATATATATATATATGTCTCACATCTTCTTTATCCATTCATCTGGTGATGGACATTGGGTGATTTCCATAACTTGGGCTGTTTTCCTTATTGTAAATAATGCTGCTATAAAGGTTGTGTGTGTGTATTTTCAACTTAGTATTTTCCTGTTTGTTTGTTTGTTTTTTCATATATATGCCCATGAGTGGAATTGCTGGATCCTATGGTAGGCTTCCCAGGTGGTGCTAGTGGTAAAGAACTTGCCTGCCAATGCAGGAGATATAAGAGACATGGGTTCGATCCCTGGGTCAGGAAGATCCCCTGGAGGAGGGCATGGCAACCCATTCCAGTATTCTTGCCTGGAGAATCCCATGGAAGGAGGAGCCTGATGGACTACAGTGCATAGGGCCATAGAGTTGGGCACAATAGAAGCAACTTAGCATACACACATGTACTCATGACAGTTCTGTCTTCAATTTTTTGAGAAACCTGCACACTGTTTTTCATAGTGGCCACACCAATTTACATTCCCCCAACAGTGTAGAGGAATTTGCTTTTCTACACATCCTCGCCATTATTTATTTGTATTTTCTTGGATGTTAGCCATTCTGACATGTATGAGGTGGTGTCTCATTGTGGTTTTGATTTACATTTCTCTAATAATTAGTGATGTTGAGCATCTTTTCATGTGCCTTTTACCTATCTATACATCTTCTTTCTAGAGAAGGGAATGGCTGGCTACCCACTCTAGTTCTTGCCTGGAGAATTCTATGGACAAAGGAGCCTGACAGACTATAGTCTGTGGGGTCATAAAGAGTCAGATATGTCTTCTCTGGAAAAACATCTATTCAGGTTTTCTGTGTTCAGTCATTCAGTCTTGTCTGACTCTGCAACCCCATGGACTACAGCCCACCAGGCTCCTCTCTCCATGGGATTTTCCCTGGCAAAAATACTGGAGTGGGTTGCCATTTCCTCCTCCAGGGATCAAAACTGCATCTCCTGCATTGCAGGCCGCTTCTTTAATGATGAGCCATTGGGGAAACCTATTCAGGTCTATGTGTGTGTGTTAAGTAGCTTCAGGTATGTCCAACTCTTTGCATCTGTATGGACTGTAGGCTCCTCTGTCCATGGGATCCTCCAGGCAAGAATACTGAGCGGGTTGCCCTGCCCTCATCCAAGGGATCTTCCTGACCCAGGGATGGCATTTCTTATATCTCCTGCTTTGGCAGATGGGTTCTTTGCCTCTAGCACCACCTGGGAAGCCCTCTTCAGGTCTACTACCTATTCTTTAATCGATAGTTTGGGTTTTTTTATATTGAAATATAGGAGCTGTTTATGTGTCTTGGATATTAAGTCCTTATCAGTGGTATTATTTGAAAATATTTTCTCCTATTCAGTGGGTTGTCTTTCCTTTTGTCAATGATTTCCTTTGCTTATAAAAGCTGTTAAGTTAAATTAGAGCCCATTTGTTTATTTTTCCTTTTATTTCTTTTGCCTTAGAAGACAGATCAAAACAGTATTGCTGCAATCTATGTCAAAAAGCGTTCTTCTTATGTTCTTTTCTGGGATTGTTATTGTTTCAGGTCTTACATTTAGGTCTTTAATCCATTATAAGTTTATTTCTGTATATAGTGTGAGGAAATAGTCTAATCTCATTCCTTTACTTGTAGCTGTCCAACTTTCCCAGCACCACTTACTGAAGAGACTCTCTTTACTTCGTTGTATATTCTTGCCTCCTTTGTCATAGATTAATTGACCACAGGCACATGGATTTATTTCTGAGCTCTCTAGTGAGATAATCAGACAGAGTAAAATAAATATTCTTTGTTATCACTTACATGTGGAATCTTAAAAAAAAAAGATAATACAAATGAATGAATGTGTATAACTGTAGATCAAATAAAAAAAGAAAGCACAGCCTAAAAGCTGAGCATTATGTTTTGTTTGGCAGACACTCTTAAGACTTTGAGCCCAGGAAAAATCATCTCAAATAACACTGAGACTGCTCAGAAGAGGATTGGGGAAAGCCGGGATATATGGGAGTTTTTGCAACTAAATCAGATAGTCAGACCATTAAAAGACTACTGTTAATGAAAGAAAACCAGGTTTCTAAAGGAATTTAGCACTTTTCTGTGTACGGACAGATGCAGGAGTCTGGACTCACTGAAACCATTCCTTTGATATGCCCTCAGCTATCTGGGGCCAGTATCCTGAGTTTTCTCAGGTGCACAGTTGGGATGGCTGCAGCAGCTGACTGCTAGATGGGCCTGGCAGTGGGCAGCCCGCAGCCCATTTGTCTCCATCCTGAGTTCCCTCAGGGCTCAGGGCTCACCTTCTGGGCAGCTTTAATGTAATGATTTGATGGCTGCAGCATCCTTTGTTTACTGATATGGCAGACAACATTTTAGCCATGATAAAAAAAACAGAAACTGACTCACAGATACAGAGAACAAACTAGTGGTTACCAGTGGGGAGAGGGAAGTGGGATGAAGGACAACATAAGCATATGGGATTAAGAGATTAAAACTACCATGTATACAATAGGCAGCAAGGGTATATTGTATAGTGGAGGAAAATATAGCGATTATTTCATAATAACATTAAATGAAGTACAATCTACAAAAATATTGAAACTAATATATTAGTCTTTTTAGGTCTTCTGCCCGTTCTTTAATCAGGTTGCTTGGTTTTAAATCAACTATACTTCTATTGAAAAATTAATAACCAACCTAAATTAATTCTTAAGCCAAAGAAATACATTTAAGTTTGCAAATTTTGCTTCTGTACAGCAAATATATGCTTATACAAAATTATGAATATAACTTTCACTCCCAAAAAATAATAGAGAATAAAAAATCAAAAACAGCTTTTTTAACATTGCACAGCTAGATTATATAGACTTATAGAACTTAACATTACAACCTATAAAAATCTATGGGATCCAGCAGACTTTTACTGATCAAAAGATGTTAAACTGTGGTGAGGAAAATTGAGAGCTCAGTTCAGAAGTTAGAACAGGTATTGGAATGATGAAAATGGGGTTAGAATTAGTGAAAAGGCAATTGATACTGCGAGTACTCAAAATCAGTAGTCAAATAACTCAGAATATTTGGGCCTTTGTTTTATTCCTCAGTCCATATACATATTTCAGTTGAGATCGTGAAATAATGGGCTTGCCAGGTGGTTCAATGTAAAGAATCCGCCTGAAATGCAGGAGACACAAAAGACATGGATTTGATCCCTGAGTTGGGAAGATTCCCTGGAGATGGCATGGCAGCCTAGAGGAAATGGCAACCCACTCCAGTATTCTTGTCTGGAGAATCCCATGATCAGAGGAGACTGGCAGGCTCTAGTCTATGGGGTCACAAGGAGTTGGAAATGACTGAATAACTGAGCACATTAGTATTCTTATATGTTATTATTATTTTCTTACATTAATTCTACTCTTATAGAATGATGGCTATATACATGGTGTATGTAAATTAATTAGATAGTGTTTGCATGGTACCATAATGGATATATAAAACAAAACCTCAGAGGCCAGGGCAATTGTCCGATAAGCCTTGAAATGAGATTTAAACAAGTTCTGAATAAAGGACATATTTACATGCAAAGTTTCTAATGTCTTTGTGTGTCACTGTACCAGGTCCTGTGGGAGCTTTAGATCTTGAAATGTGGCACAGTGACATGGTCCCTAAGGTACAGTCTTAGTCTGGAGTCTACTTCTTATCTCTTACATACCTGTTGTTTCCAGTCTGATCCACATTTCTCAACTTGAAAATGAAAATAGTTGTACTTACAAAGTTTCAGTATATTTTAAAGGTGATTTAATGTATGTGAAAAGCATGGGAAGTTGAAAAGTGAACTACAATATATTATTATTTATTCTATAAAAGGGCTTGCAAGAGCTTACGATAGAGGCAGACAATTGCTAGTATCACGTGGAATAGACAATAAATGTTTTAGGAATTCAGACATCAAAATCAATTTCATTTGCAGTGATCAAAGAAGTCTTAAACAAGTCTGGGTTCTGTCTTAAGGGAAAAAATGGAAATCGTTGCTATTTTATCTTATGAATAGAAGTCCGTATATGTGAATCTCTCTTCTAAAATTCCCAAGTTTATCCATGGGTTGTTTCACAGTCAAAATGTGACTGAAATTTTCTGGTTTGTTTATGCACTTTAGGGGTCCAACAACATAGAAAAGGATCTTTTCTTTTTCCTTCTTGAAACATCTAATAAGCAAATCCATAATACTTTTGAGACTAATTTTCACAAAACTTCTTCATTTAAAATACTTTTGAAGCCAGTGGCTTTTAGCTAGCTTTGTCTGCAATTTTGTATCATCACATAAACTCAAGGATGACAGAAATATATAGCAAGACTAAAATTTAATAACTCTTCCATAAGGTACATGTGTTACTTCATAGTCATACCTTATAAATATATTCATATTTAGCTTCAACTTTTTGAATTTATTAAAATTTTGAATTATATTTTCGAAAAAGTCTTCAGAATATCACATAAGCTAAGACTGAGATTATTTAGGCTCTTTGAGATCATATTCCTTTTAAATCAGGTTTTTAAATTATGGGTAATATAATAATTTGTCAATGTAATTTCAAAATCAGAAACTATTGGACAATTATTAGGTTTATTTCTGTTTTGCTCTTGTTAACTTCTAGTTTTCTAAGTGAGCATGGTAAACAACTATTAGTAATTTAACCCTGTTATAGTTGATATATAATGTATGTGTGTGGGTATGTATGGAAAAGGCAATGGCACCCCACTCCAGTACTCTTGCCGGGAAAATCCCATGGACGGAGGAGCCTGGTAGGCTGCAGTCCATGGGGTCGCTAAGAGTTGGACACGACTGAGCGACTTCACTTTCACTTTTCACTTTCATGCATTGGAGGAGGAAATGGCAACCCACTCCAGTGTTCTTGCCTGGAAAATCTCAGGGACGGGGGAGCCTGGTGGGCTGCCGTCTATGGGGTCGTGCAGAGTCGGACACGACTGAAGCAACTTGGGGTCGTGCAGAGTCGGACATGACTGAAGCAACTTAGCAGCAGCAGCAGTGGGTATGTATGTGTTTTTAGAGAACCCACAGTTCAGTTTTATCCAGGTCAAAGAAAAGAGAAAGTTTTGATCACACTGGAAGAAACTCAGCTAGAGGTTTGGAATCAGTACTAAAACAACAGGTGCAATGAGGACAGTATCCTCCAAGTACAGTTGATTCACTGCTACATTTGTCTATTTGTCTAATAGTAACAATTATAAACAGAGTAGCACAAGTAGTATTTGGAACAGCCCTTTCAGTATTACAGTGTCAGGCATAATATTTCACTTGTCTTCTCACCACTGGTTCTCTTTGCCTTCCTGGGCTGCTGCTTCTTCAGTAAAGTCATTTTTGCTATTGAATGTCTTGACAATCTCCTCATTAGTTTTCCTCTTGATTATGCTGGCCACACTCTTACATGTATAATATCAAGCAAATCTATGATGTTTAAATAGTCTACAGTCATAGTAAGTTTAAAAACATTTTCCTTGGGAAACTTTCAGGTATTATGTGTCCCAGACAGGGATAACATCCCTTTGATTTTCTTTGTTCTCATCATCCTCAGGAAAAGGGTCACCCCTGTGGGTGTTTATACCACTGAATGACATTTTTAAATTTTTTTAAAAGAATATTGCTGAATTATGATTTTGAGAGGAACTGGCCATCATCTCATTCATGATCAATTCCAAATCTTCCAAAATAGTCTTGATAACTACATGACTTATCAATAGTTACACAATAGTTTCCTGGGTTGTAGAGATCCCCTGGAGGAGGAAATGGTAATCTACTCCAGTATTCTTGTCTGGGAAATCCTATGGAAAGAGGAGCCTGGTAGATGACAGTCCATGGGGTCATGAAGAGTCAGACACGACTTAGCGACTAAACAGCAACAGCAACATACAATAGTTATATAGTTTAGTTACATACTTTGTGGGCATTTACTATTTTAGAAATATTTTGAATCACACCATGTATATTGTTTTGCATAGTGCTTTTGTGACTTTTTGACTTCCCTGGTGGCTCAGATGGTAAAGAGTCTGCCTACAATGCGGGAGACCCAGGTTCAATCCCTGGGTTGGGAAGATCTCCTGGAGAAGGAAATGGCAACCCACTCCAGTATTCTTGCCTGGAAAATCTCATGGATGATGGAATCTGGTAGGCTACAATCCATGGGGTCGCAAAGAGTTGGACACGACTGAGCAACTTCACTTTCACTTTTCACTTTTGTGACTTTAAATATTATGCTTATTCCCCGATGCCTGTATGTCTAGATCATTTTTTAAACAGCTTGATTGAAATCTATTGTATGGATTTCTTTTAAGACTCTGAACTTTTTTTCAGTTCAGTTCAGTCTCTCAGTTGTGTCTGCTTCTTCGCGACCCAATGAACCGCAACATGCCAGGCGTCCTGTCCATCACCAACTCCCAGAGTCCACCCAAACCCATGTCCATTGAGTCTGTGATGCCATCCAACCATCTCATCCTCTGTCATCCCCTTCTCCTCCTGCCCTCAATCTTTCCCAGCATCAAGGTCTTATCCAATGAGTAAGCTCTTCGCATCAGGGAACCAAAGTATTGGAGTTTCAGCTTCCATATCAGTCCTTCAAATGAATACTCAGGACTGATCTCCTTTAGGATGGACTGGTTGGATCTCCTTGCAGTCCAAGGGACTCTCAAGAGTCTTCTCCAACACCACACTTCAAAAGCATCAATTCTTCTGCACTCAGCCCTCTTTACAGTCCATTTCTCACATCCATACATGACCACTGGGAAAACCATAGCCTTGACTAGACAGACCTTTGTTGGCAAAGTAATGTCTCTGCTTTTTAATATACTGTCTAGGTTGGTCATAACTTTCCTTACAAGGAGTAAGCGCCTTTTAATTCCATGGCTGCAGTCACCATCTTCAGTGATTTTGGAGTCCAGAATAATAAAAAGTCAGCCACTGTTCCCACTGTTTCCCCATCTATTTCCCATGAAGTGATGGGACTGGATGCCATGATCTTAGTTTTCTGAATATTGAGCTTTAAGCCAACATTTTCACTTTTATCTTTCACTTTCATCAAGAGAGTCTTTAGTTCTTCTTCACTTTCTGGCATAAGGGTGGTGTCATCTGCATATCTGAGGTTATTGATATTTCTCCTGGCAATCTTGATTCCAGCTTGTGTTTCCTCCAGCCCAGCATTTTTCATGATGTACTCTGCATATAAGTTGAATAAGCAGGGTGACAATATACAGCCTTGACGTTCTCCTTTTCCTATTTGGAACCAGTCTGTTGTTCCATGTCCAGTTCTAACTGTTGCTTCCTGACCTGTATACAGGTTTCTCAAGAGGCAGGTCAGGTGGTCTGGTATACCCATCTCTTTCAGAATTTCTCACAGTTTATTGAGGTCCACACAGTCAAAGGCTTTGGCATAGTCAGTAAACCAGACATAGATGTTTTCCTGGAATTCTCTTGCTTTTTCCATGATCCAGCGGATGCTGGCAATTTGATCTCTGGTTCCTCTGCCTTTTCTAAAACCAGCTTGAACATCTGGAAGTTCACGGTTCATGTAATGTTGAAGCCTAGCTTGGAAAATTTTGAGCATTACTTTACTAGCATGTGAGATGAGTGCAATTGTGCAGTAGGTTGAGCTTTCTTTGGCATTGCCTTTCTTTGGGTTTGGAATGAAAACTGACCTTTTCCAGTCCTATGGCCACTGCTGAGTTTTCCAAATGTGCTGGCATATTGAGTGCAGCACTTTCACAGCATCATCTTCCAGGATTTGAAATAGCTCCACTGGAATTTCATCACCTCCACTAGCTTTGTTCAAAATGATGCTTTCTAAGGCCCACTTGACTTCACATTCCAGGATGTCTGGCTCTAGGTCAGTGATCACACCATCATGATTATCTTGGTCATGAAGATCTTTTTTGTACAGTTCTTCTGTGTAGTCTTGCCACTTCTTAACATCTTCTGCTTCTGTAGGTCCCTACCATTTCTGTCCTTTACTGAGCCCATCTTTGCATGAAACGTTCCCTTGGTATCTCTAATTTTCTTGAAGAGATCTCTAGTCTTTCTCATTCTATTGTTTTCCTCCATTTCTTTGCATTGATCACTGAAGAAGGCGTTCTTATCTCTCCTTGCTATTCTTTGGAACTCTGCATTCAAATGCATATATCTTTCCTTTTCTTCTTTGCTTTCTGCTTCCCTTCTTTTCACAGCTATTTGTAAGGCCTTCTCATACAGGCATTGTAGTAATAGAATGTGAAAGTAAAACTTTATTCATTATATTATTTTAAAATTATATTTTTGCAAGTTTTTCACTTAGCTGCTTTCCACAATATATGTTAAAATGATTTTAGTCATTTACTATAGATGACTTTCCTGGTCATTTTAATAGAATTTTTCTTGTTTATGATAATATTTAAGTTGGCTGACTTTTTCCTATCCTGGAACATGATGCAGAATTTTTGATGTATTGACTGAGGCACAGAAGTTACCAATCATATTCAAATATAACTAGGATATTATATTTTAAATCTATTTATTTTACAGTTTAATTCTTTACAGTTTAAATGATAACTACTTTTGCCTAGAAACATTACTGAAAACCAATTCTTAATTTTAATATAGTGAAATATTATGAATTGGGAAAATATGTGAAGTTAAGATGAAAAGGGCTTCCCTTATAGCTAAGTCAGTAAAGAATCTACCTGCAATGCAGGAGACCCAAGTTTGACCCCTGGGTTGGGAAGATCCTCTGGAGAAGGAAATGCAAGCCACTCCAGTATTCTTTCCTAGAGAATCCCATGGACAGAGTTTCCTGGAGGGATACAGTCCATGGGTTCACAAGAGTCAGACACTTCTTAGCAACTAAACCACCAAGATGAGATGTGACAAATTATTGATTTTTCTTTAGGGCCAGGTGAACTTTCTGAGATTTGGGTGAATAGTATATGTTAACTTCCTAAAAAATAATGGTACAACATATATATTTTTACTGATAGTTGACAAGTAATGATAAGGTCAACAGAATATCAGACTGGTCTAATTTGAGGATATTTTTTACCTTTATATTTCAAAGAAACTGCATTATAGAACATCTGTTAAAACAGTTTCCCACATGCTTCTGAAATGATATAGTAGTTAGTAGAGGTATATGGTGTTAATTACTGAAAACAGCAGCCTCACAATATACTGAACAGTGAGCAGAGTAAATTAGCCAGTCATAAAGCTAATAAAATAGAAATTAAAAAGGCCAGGTTATGCTGAAAATAAATTTAAAGATGATGCTTCTGATTTTATTCTGTATATTTAAGAGCTGATAGTGCCGTGTCATTTTGACCCATCATTAATAGTGATGTTTCATTGTGTGCTCCGCAGGTAGTGCAAGTTTTTTGGGCCAATATATCCACATATTTTTCACTAACATATTGTTAAGCCACCTACCAGCTTCATATTTGCATGGCAGGAAGAATTTGAAAGACTATGCAAGCTTTGTGTTGAACGATGTTAATTTTTCCCTTGGGAAAAACTCTTGAAATTCAAGGCTATATACTTTTTTTAAAATAGACAAATAAATTCTGAGGAAAAACTAGAAAAAAAAAAATTGTCCTATATCACCTGTAACTTAAGGTGGTAATAATCAGAAAGAGGAAGATCCCATCCTTTTCTAGTAAGTAACATAGAAAAAGAGAACCCTGACATTGTATATTAAATAAGGAAAATCTATAGGATCAGAGTATCCAAAATATTTTTCAAAGGATCAGATCAAATAGTTTTTGAAAGTAATATATCAGATGAGTTAGGTATTAAATAGATGACTTTTTTATTAATCTATTTTTTATTGAAGGACAATTGCTTTACAGAATTTTCTTATTTTCTGTCAAACCTCAACATGAATCAGCCATAGGTACACATATAACCCCTCCCTTTTGAAAGTCTCTCCCATCTCCCGCCCCATCCCACCCCTCTAGATTGATCCAGAGGCCCTATTTGAGTTTCCTGAGGCAGCAAATTCCCATTGACTATCTATTTTACATACAGTAAAAGTTTCCATGTTACTCTTTCCATGTGTCTCACCCTCTCCTCCCCCCTCCCCATGTCCATAAGTCTATTCTCCATGTCTGTTTCTCCATTGCTGCCCTGTGAATAAATTCTTTGGTAACATTTTTCTAGATTCTGTATATATGCGTTAGAATACAATATTTACCTTTCTCTTTCTGACTTACTTCACTCTGTATAATAGGTTCTAGGTTTATCTACCTCATTAGAACACATAAAAAGGTGTTCCTTTTTATGGCTGAGTAATATTCCATTATGTACATGTACCACAACTTCTTTATCCATTTATCTGTATCCATTTATCGATAGACATCTGGATTGCTTCCGTGTTCTAGTTACTGTAAATAGTGCGTATGGTACTTGCACAAAAACATAAATATAGACCAATGGAACAAGAAATAAAGTCCAGAAATAAACCCATGCACCTCTGGGTACCTTATTTTTGACAAAGGAGGCAAGAATATACAATGGGGCAAAGACAGCCTCTTCAATAAATGGTGCTGGGAAAACTGGACAGCTACATGTAAAAGAATAAAATTAGAACACTTCCTAACACCATACACAAAGACAAACTCAAAATGGATTAAAGACCTAAATGTAAGACCAGAAACTATAAAACTCTTAGACAAAAACATAGGCACAGCACTTGATGACATAAATCAAAGCAAGATCCTCTATGACCCACCTCCTAGAGTAATAGAAATAAAAACAAAAGTAAACAAGTGGAACCTTATTAAGCTTAAAAGCTTTTCACAGCAAAAGAAACTGTAAGCTAAGTGAAAAGACAGCCCTCAGAATGGGAGAAAATAGTTGCAAATGAAACAACTGACAAAGGATTAATTTTCAAAATATAAATAGATGACTTTTTAATCACTGTTTTAGAAACATACTTTTAAAAAACTTACCTACTTTCTCTACTGACTCAAATGTATTAAGGTCTGCACAGATTAATCAGTTGAACTGTTTGTTTCCTATTGTTGCACTGCAACAAATCATCACAAACTTATTGTCTCAAAAACAACCTGTATTTATCATAATACAGTTCTATATGTCAGAAATCCAACATAAGTCTTATAGGGCTGTAGTGAAGGTTTCAGGAGAACTTGTTCTTTCTGTAGGCTCCAAGAAGGATGCACTCCCTTTTTCCAACTTCTGCATTCGTTGGCTCACAGCCTTCTCTTGTGTAGGTATCTTCTCCTATCTCTTTTTCATGAGTGTACCTGTGATTATATTAGGCCTACCTGGATAATCCAGAGTAATCTCATCTAAGAATCCTTAATTTAATCAAAAACTGCAAAGTCTCTTTACCAGATATGAACATTCGCAGGTTTTGGGGATTACAATGTAGAAATATTTGGATGCCATAATTTAGCACATCACAGGTCATATGGTTGAACATACCACAGTTTTATTCTCAGGTGTAGAAAAGAGACAGAGGCTATAAAGAAAATAAAGCACTGGTTCTGCTGTATGTAAGCATCATCTGTATATTTCAAGCTCATAATCAGGTTTTGACTACACAGGGAAGTAGATAAAAATATATATTACCACTGATTACAGGAAAAATCACATGAAAAGAAAAGCACATGTAACAGATATCATTAGATAGATTATGCTATTATCTAAAGCACAGTATATTTAATAGACATTTTCAAAACAAGATAAAGATCAGAAATATTTTGAAGCATGTTATCAGGTTTCAAAAATGTCAATTCACATGCTAAATATCACACTTACAAAATTTCACAAGTAAGAATAGTGTATTGGGTGTGTTCTTCTTCTCTACATACACAAAAGAAACACTATTACATACTTGTGCTCTGCAGTTCTACCCACTGGCTCATTAGCAAAGAAGAGAGGAAAATCATATAGTCTTAAAAGTCTGTTCTGAGTTCTACTTTCTAATCTATATTATTTATTATATTGGTCTGAATTCACATTTCATCCTGTTGTTGATAGATGTGCCTAGAAAGAGGCACAGGGAAGCACAGAAAGGAGGGCATAAAGCAAAGACAAAATGAAAAGCACTAAAAAAGGAAATTAAGAAAGTAAAGAAAAATGGAAAGTAGAGAAAGAAGGAATAAAAAAAGAAAGAGGTTGATAGATAAGCAAAGGGAAAGAGTTCTATGCGTAGTAAAAGTCAGCACTAGCGTTAGGACTAAGGTTGAAGTTATAGGAAGCAAACAATGACTCCAGATGTTTTATCAATTAAAGATTTTTAAAAGACAATGGATAGCTTTGTGAAGTACTGTACTCTTTATATAGTACTTTGTGAGGCACTGCACTCTTTATATAGTACTTTTTGAAGTACTATGCTCTTTATATACTCTGTGAAATACTACACTGCTAAAGTAAGAAGTGGTTACTCAGCTATCAGAAATACATTGAAGTATTTTCTGCATTGGTGATAAAAGGTATTAAACTGCTTATAAGATCTGTTTGTATATTGGGATTACATTATATAACATTCACTATTAAGATTTTCACTGTCACAAACACATGTGCATAGGAGCGTTCCCTGCTCCACTCTGTCTTTTTCATCTAAACACACACACACACTCATGCAGGTAAGCATATCACAATAAATAAACCTTCATTTACCCAGTGTGCTCAATAGATGACTGAGAATTAGCAACATTTGTTTGATCTTTAGGAAAACACCTCATGACCCATGGTGTAAATCTTGATTACATGCTAAAAATAAGACATATTTGTGATAATCCACAATATAATTTGATTGAGGGCAGGAGGAGAAGGGAGTAAAAGAGGATGAGGTGGTTGGATGGCATCACAGACTTAACAAACATGAGTTTGTGAAAACTCAGGGAGATAAATAAGGATGTGGAAGCCTGATGTGCTGCAATCCATGGGGTCACAAAGAGTTGGACATGACTGAGTGACTGAACTACAGTGTAAAATTGAACAGTAGTAAATTTGAACAGTAAAATTGAACAGTAGTGTTTGATATTTTAAAATTTAAAGAAATAATCAACTCGAAGACAACAAGGATACTTGTAACATTGCCTCATTTCTACCACTTTTGAACAGGTATTTACAATACCGAATAGAATTAATTTTAAGAGAAAGTATAGCAAAAATGTTAAATTTTCCACTTCTTTTTTGACATTCTGCATTAATACCAAAATTGGCCTTCTCATTATATCATTAATGCAATTATATCAATTGCTCATTTCTCTGAGCCTCAATGTCATCATCTTATGGAGGCAATGTCTTCCCCATAGATTTATGACAATATAATAAGATAACATGCATAATATAAACATTTAATAAAAATTGATTAGCTCAATTAAGAGCAAAATACTTAACTAGAATAATTCACTGTTTCTTTAGGTATCTCCATATAAGCATAAGAAAGCAAAACTTTTCTAAGTGTGAGTAAGATCTCTTTTGTTAGAACTAACTCCCTTCATACTTTTATTTTCATTCTTTGTTACATAGTTTTTGGTAAACTACTTGAGATTCAAAAAATGTAGTAATCAAAAGGGTTTGTATGAAAAACATTTTCAAGAATGTGGTAATCTATTCACCAGTCATTTATGTTGAAGGTCAAAGCTAAGATTTTTGAAGACTTAAGAAAGGATGTATATCAAAAACATGATTCTGCTGAAGGCTATACTGAATAGGTAATTGTCACTCAGGAAACATTGGTTAGCATCTGATCTGACAGACTCCAGAAGATATTATTTCCTTGACTATTTCTTTCCTTCTCTAACTTTTTAGAATCAGAAGTAAAGATCAATAGTTGTCCTTTTGTGTCCTAAAATCAGTTTTTCTCATGTGGAGGAATAAATGTATTTTCTGCTTTGTATTAGTTGGTACTGCAGAGTTTTCACAATATGCCAATTCAGATACTATGTAAGCTTGAATTATTAAGACAAATTCATTAGATATATTCAAAGCAAAAGCTTTAGGTTTCATGTATTGAAACCTTATTTTAAAATGAAATTCTGTGTAATGTTCTTCTCTGAAAACATAAAATGCAGTGTTTGAGATGTATTGACCTGTAAATTGTTTTCTACATCCTCTGCTGTCAACTCATTAAGTGTTTAAAATGTGTGATTAGTAATATCGATATGCTAAGTGGCTTCAGTCTTGTCCGACTCTGTGCGACCCCATAGACAGCAGCCCACCAGGCTCCCCTGTCCCTGGGATTCTCCAGGCAAGAACACTGGAGTGGGTTGCCATTTCCTTCTCCAATGCATGAAAGTGAAAAGTCAAAGTGAAGTCTAGCAACCCCATGGATTGCAGCCCACCAGGCTCCTCCGTCCATGGGATTTTCCAGACAAGGGTACCGGAGTGGGTCGCCAGTGACAGCTTTTTCAAAAGCACTATGGTAATAATAGTATGACACAAAATCCAAATTATATAGAGCAATTTTCTCTCTAAAATAATTTTAACAAAATCAAAATTTATGCATAAAATGTTTGTACATAAAATGTCAGAATTCGGAGAAAACAATATTTTAAACCTCAAAATCCAACATTAGAGTAATGACCTGATAAAATAGCAACACAATTGAATATTAGCCACTAAAGTAAAAATTATGGAAACTCTTTTAAAATATAGAGTAGGATTTAGAATATTGGTTTAAAATAGAATTATCTAGAATTATGTATATTTAGCAACTGTTTAAAACATAGATGTTTACATATGAAAGGAATGTGCAAAAGTGAAGAGATTTTAGATTTTATATAGATATTACCTTGAAGTCTGTTTATAAATGAAGGATCTATGTAGTTAAGAGAATACTGCTAAGTCGCTTCAGTCGTGTCCGACTCTGTGTGACCCCATAGACGGAAGCCCACCAGGCTCCCCCATCCCTGGGATTCTCCAGGCAAGAACACTGGAGTGAGTTGCCATTTCCTTCTCCAATGCATGAAAGTGAAAAGTGAAAAGTGAAAGGGAAGTCACTCAGTCGTGTCCGACTCCTAGCGACCCCATGGACTACAGCCTACCAGGCTCCTCCATCCATGGGATTTTCCAGGCAAGAGTACTGGAGTGGGGAGCCATCGCCTTCTCCAGTTAGAGAATAGATTCTCTTAATTTTCTATTTAAAAAAAAAAATTTTTTCTATTTTATAGAAGAGGATTCATGTAATTTAGATGATGTGTCTGTACAATTAAATAACCATTGAAGAGCTGGAAATAGGAAAGATAGTACCTATATTTTAACCAATAGTCATTCTAAAATGCTGTTGGCATAATTGAATTTCTTATAAGTTTTGTATCATTTGAACTTGAGTGCTAAGTAATTATGAGACAAAATATAATACACTGGTAATACTGCTTTGTGATATTGTACATTAAACTGAAAATTAACCACAACATTTGTATACATGAAAAGGACATTTTCAAAATTAGTAATGAATTGATATACTTTTATGTACTTTAGTCAACTTCTAATTTGTATTATTCACATTAAAGTTTTATTTTTTCCATAAAGCACTATTTAATTCATTATTATACTATAATTCCAAGAACATTAATGCTTTTTTCAGCAAGAATTAATACCATTAATTGACTAATGGTAGTTTATTAGTAGTGAATATGACTCAATATACATAGTGAATTGTCAGAACATTTTCTTATTTACCATTTTATATATTTCTATTTTAGCTTATGGCACAAACTCTTCTATTTCTCAGCAATTTCTATAATTATCACTCATTTTAAGAAAATATCTTAGTACAGCAATAATACTGTCATTAAGCAGCTGGAATGAGTTTCAAATATAGTTTCTAAAGTACTTAATTTCTTATGAGAACCGACTTTGTCATTCTCACAAATATAAGAAAGTAGTTTATCCTTAAGATATGAAAACAACTTTGGAAAGTAAATTACCACATTTAATACTTGAGTCTCTCTTAGAAACTAAAGAAACATTTCATCTTGATCATAGAGAATCAGTTTCTTCAAATCCTATTTTCAACTGCATTTAGTACATGTGAATGGATTTTTGAAAATGAACTGGAAAGATACATGAGTTCATAATCATACTAATTCAATTTTACTAGTATAGAGTTTTTACTTACCTTCATCAGTCTGGAAATTTCTGAAAATGAACTGTAAAGATACTTGAGTTCATAATCATACTAATTCAAGTTTACTAGTATAGGGTTTTTACTTACCTTCATTGGTCTGGAAATTTCTGAAAATGAACTGGAAAGATACATGAGTTCATAATCATACTTCTAATTCAGGTTTACTAGGATAGGGTTTTTACTTACCTTCATTGGTCTGACATCTGTATCTCTATTTTCCCATAGGAAAAAAAATCCTAGTTCTTAATAACACCAATGTAATTATTCATTTGATTTGTCTCTTAATACACACACACACACACGTGCATGCACACGCATGCGCACACAAACACACACACACACACACACACACATTCAGCATTACAATACCAGTAATACCACTTGTAATATCATTACTAAAAACAGTTCAATAATTTTTGCAGTATTTTTTTGATACTTAGAATATGTCCCATTGAGATGTAGGTTAAGTAACTGTCATTTAATGTCATTTTAAGTAGTTCCTCTCAGAAGCTATGCTTTCAACTCAATACACAGATTTATTTCTTTTAATCTTTTGAGATTGCTCTTTCAGTGTTCATTTGTCTGTTATTATTTATATTCAGAGATGATTTTCTTCTAACCCTGTAGTGACCATCTTAGCCTCCCATCCTCTAAGAGTAACCATTGTTACTAGTTTTTATTCTTAAATTTATCCTTAGACATTTTTTTCATACATTTTTCTCCACCTCACTTTTTTCATTTAAAAGTAAATCCTGAAGTAAATTCATTCTAGTATTTATAGATGGTCACAATTCCTTTTTTACAGTTTCATAATTCTCTGGTGAATGTAGCATACTTTTTTAAACCAGTCCCTTATTGATGGGCATTTAAATTGTTTCCAGGCTTTACAAATAAATTTCAATGAGTAGTCTTGTAAATATGTCACTTCATATTTGTGCAGTGTATCTTTCAATAGATTCCTAAAGCCAAAGTGTAAATGAACATATAATTTGCCTTAAATTGTTAAATTTCCCCTTATAAAGATTATGCCATTTTGCATTTACACCAACAGTGTATTAAAGTCTTTTCCTCACAGTCTAGCCAACAGAGCCTGGTGTCAAGTTTTTGGATTTTTTTGCCAATTTAAAATGAGAAATGGTATCTCAGTATATTTAGTTTGTAGTTTTAAGACTGAATTTTAGTTCTGTATGTAAAAAATCCTTTTGTAAGTAATTTGAATATTTAAAGATGAGAAGTATTTTGTTAGATAAAAAAAACCTACAGTGTATACAAGATTACTTTAGGTTAGGATTGGATTGTTAAGATAATGTTATATAGAAAAAGAAGACAGACATGATTCAAAATAAACTTCATAAATTAAATATTTCAGCTTTAGTCAGAAGTCATAGAAACCTTGCAAAAGAAATGATCCTTTCTTTGATAAGCCAAAATACGCTGTAGTTAAGTTTGCGATGTAACTTCTATAAAGTACTAAAATTTCATTAAGTACTAACTCTTGAAAGAAAGAAAGCTTATAAATGATCATGTAATTGCAGAGGATTTTCTATAGTAGTCTTAGTTTTGAGAAAATATAGAAGTCAAGTCTATTATACTTCATATTATAGCTCAAAACCAAAGCCAGTTTGAGGAAAAATGTCCTCTAACAGAATCAGAGATGATGAGTTATAGTCCTTCTTCTTGGACTATCTGAGTTTTTCCTTTGTCCCCTAATTTGTTTCTGCATGCGTGTGAGCTAAGTTGCTTCAGTTGTATATGACTCTTTGTGACCCTCTGGACTGTAGCCCACAAGGCTGCTCTGTCCATAGGATTCTCTAGGCAAGAATGCTGGAGTGAGTTGCCATGCCGTTCTCCAGGGGATCTTTCCAACCCAGGGATCAAAAGGGGGTCTTTCCAACCCAGGGATTGAACCTGCATTTCCTGCAGCTCCTGTACTGCAGGCAAAATTCTTTGCTACTGAGCCATCAGTGTCTAAATAAATTTTAATATTTTATTTGGATTGAATAAAGTAGATCCTGATTATCATATTAATCTGACATCAGTAATTGGTGTCCACTTCAACAAGAATTGTGTTTTCCTTGGGAGACAAAATGTTAAAGAAAGCATTGTGGAGAATGATTCCTGCCAATTAATTCTTAGTTATTTTCTTTCTTTTCAGCACCTTCCCTGATAGGTATGGTAAGAAAGGACTGGGCATCCCAAAATAGCATTGCCCTATCATGGCAAGCACCTGCTTTTTCCAATGGAGCCATACTGGACTACGAGATCAAGTACTATGAGAAAGTAGGTCTTATTTGGAGCTTCCTCAAAATGTACATATACATATATATGCATATATATATATTAAGTATATTGTTATAGAATATTATTTTACTTTGAAACCTGTTCTTTTTGGTCTATCTTCTTACCTACTATGTCTTTAAATATTCTCTAGTATACTATAGTGCTTATAATTTCTTAATTAATTTGCCTTGTTTTATATAAGATTAAGGTAGAAGACACAGGATGTACATTTCTATCTTCACTTACTCTGAGTTTTACAATATAGTGAGAGATTGTATTCATCAGCTTACAGTTTAATGAATATAACGTTATTTCTAAAACTCACTTCAGAAAAAATAGTAAAATGGAATTACCATAATCTAAAACAAGTTCAGTGGGCCATATCCTTTCCAATGAATTTAAAGTTATAGTCTGCTAAAATTTGCAAAGTATTATTTAAGGTATAAATGAAAATAGCTGATGAATTAAAATTGTCTTTCCATTCAGGTCAGCTGTTTTATAAGGTAGCAAGATAAATCTGGTTAATAAATCAACTCTTAACTTTAATTTCCATTTCTGTCATTAAAATTCTCAATCACTATATTTTCCCTAAATATATACTTCCTTAGTTTTATGACATTCACAAGTCTACTTTCTTTATGCTTTCTCCCTTTCACTCACCATTATGATATCATTGCTATAGATGTTATGGCAGAACATAGAGTCAATTCTGAGAATATATCCCATTGGGCTGATACTAACCTACAGTATTGATAAAATGAGCATTACATTTAAAAATATTATGTAAAAATTTATATAATTCCCAGTGGTATCTTATAATAAGAAAGAACTTGTTGTGTTTCTATAACTTACTGGAATCAAAGGAACATCACAAATAAATTTAGGTTCCCTATGAAGAAACTCAGGCAAAAAGAGAAATGGTGGAGAGTTCTGACAAAACGTGGTCCACTGGAGAAGGGAATGGCAAACCACTTCCATATTTTTATCTTGAGAACCTCATGAACAGTATAAAAAGAAGAGAAATAGAAGTCTATATTTTTATATTCTACTGCTTCTGAGCAAATGTAAGTTTGAAAAGGGGAGAAGTAACTCAGTAGCATGATTATATTTAGTAATTTCAGAATTATGTGGTCAATGAAAGCTATCATTATTATTAACTGACATGGAAAAATCCATAGTCTAAAAAGGAGGAATTTACTCAGTTTAATTAGATTATAGATTCTGTACATTGGCCTGGCCAGCTTGTGCTCAGAAATCCCGTTGGTGTATCCTTCCAAATGTTACAACCTATGGCATCCTGTCACAGGAATATACATATTTTTCTGTCCATTAATTTAAATATATCTTCATATACTCAAATAATTCAGTTTATTTAAAAAGCAATGTACACATTTTTAAGGAAATTTTCAGAATAAAAATATTTATCTTGTATTATAAAGGTAATATTTTATACACAGAAGATGACTCTTATTCTATAGTCATTTTTGCTTCATATATATGAAGATGAAAATTACATAATATTTCCAGTTAAAGAAAAATTGTGCTGATTCTATAAGAAAAGAACCATATTCATCCAATTGGAACTTTAGAAATTAATAATATCCTCAGAGATGGCTACTGACATAATATCCATGTTTTAATAATAGAATAAATAATATTACAAAGGAGTTTATTTTATAAGAAAATGGCAATGATCCATTGCTAATGAATTTAACGTGGAGTTGGAAGCCAAGGATTCCTAATTCACGTTCTGACTTTGACTCTAATGCTTGTGGTCAGGAAAAAGTCTATTAATCTCCCTAATCAGACTTCACATTTACAAAAGGAAAATAAAGATACCAACCCTTCTAGTGTGTTGTAAAGATTAATTATAAACAGATCTCATTCTAAAGGAGATCAGTCTTGGGTGTTCTTTGGAAGGAATGATGCTAAAGCTGAAACTCCAGTACTTTGGCTACCTCATGCGAAGAGTTGACTCATTGGAAAAGACTCTGATGCTGGGAGGGATTGGGGGCAGGAGGACAAGGGGATGACAGAGGATGAGATGGTTGGATGGCATCACTGACTCAATGGACATGAGTTTGGGTAAACTCCAGGAGTTGGTGATGGACAGGAAGGCCTGGCGTGCTGTGGTTCATGGGGTCACGAAGAGTCGGACACGACTGAGTGACTGAACTGAACTGAACTAAGCGATTTACAATGTGAGGTGTCTACAAATGTCTGAGATCAAACACATATTATTGTTACCAGTGACCTTTGCTTAGAAAAAGGCACTGGTCTAAGTGTTTGGACATTTAAGTTTGACTTAGACCTTAAGTTTCTTATTCCTGTTTTCTATCTATAAAATAAGGGTTCAGAAAGATAATCTCTTCCATTTTTAGCTATTTTCAAATGCTACTATGTTTGTGTTTATACAGTTATATAGATATACTATCTTTCAAATAACTTAAGTGTGCTAAAGTTAAATATACAGGCACATTTTAAAAAATAACTCACTGCAGGGAACAGTAATCTTCACATCATAATTATATATAAAAATTAAAACCTAGCTATGATTGTCTTCTGTTTCTGTATATGTGTGTGTGTGTGTGTGTATGTGAGATGAGCGGACTATGGAGAAGAAAATCTATAGCTTGTGGGTTATAATTAATTAGATATTCTCTATTCAGTTAATTATACTCTCCAAATTCTTGGCCACATTTTCATACTTAAAAAGTGTTTTAAACTTACATGAATATATTATAAATATGAAAAGGCACTTAAAATAATGAAGAAATTCAAGTATAAGTCACAAAAAAATTATATTTCCTATTTACTCACTAACAATATGTTTCTTCAAAGTACAGCATACTTATACTGGAAACTGTTAAAAAAAATGACGTCAACTTAGATATACACGCTTTATATAATGGCCTTCCCAGGTGGTTCAGTGGTAAAGAATCTGCTTGCCAATGCAGGGGACAAGCAGATGTGGGTTCAACCCCTGTGTCAGGAAGATCCCCTGGAGAAAGGCATGGCAGCCCACTCCAGTATTCTGGCCTTGAGAATCCCATGGACAGAGGAGCCTGGTGGGCTACAGTCCAGGGGATTGTGAAGAGCTGGACATGACTGAGTGATTGATCACACACATTCATGCTTTATATAATACTTCATGAAGCAGCTGGTCTCATTTCCAGGAACTGCCAAATAGGGCAGAAGGCAGGGAGCAAGAGATAGGAGAAAGGATAAAGAACAGGGAGAGAAAAAAATAGAAAATATCTATTCTACTGTAGCCACATAGTCAACATCATTTAGAGTGAGAAGGAACAAGGAAAGAAGTATAGAGCCCAGATTTGGCTTGGCATTTGGGGATAGGCTAACTGGATATACTGTGTCATCTTTTTATTTTTTTTTTTTTAAGTGAAGTATAGTTGATTTAAACTGTTGTGTTAATTTCTGATGTACAGCATGGTACTCAGTTATACATACTTATGGATTAGTTTTTAATATTCTTTTCCATTATGGTCTATCCCTGGACATTTACTATAATCCCCTGTGCTATACAGTAGGACTTTGTTGTCCATCTATTCTATATGTAGTAGTTTGCATCTACTAAGCCAAACTCCTAGTCCATCCCTCCCCTATGTTTCCTTGGCAACCATGAATCTATTCTCTATGTCTGTGAGTCTGCTTCATAGATCAGTTCTTTGTGTCATATTTTAGATTCCATGTATAAGTGATATCATATGGTATTTTCTTTCTCTTTCTGACTTACTTCACTTAGTATGCTAACTTGCATCTATGTTGCTGCAAATTGCATTATTTTGTTCTTTTTTGTGGCTGAGTAGTGTTTCATAGTATACATGTACTATATCTTCTTTATCCTTTCATCTGTTAATGTACATTTAGGTTGTTTCCATGTCTTGGCTATTTTGAATAGGGCAACTGTGAACAATGAGGGAGCATGTATCTTCTTTATTCATAGTTTTGTCCAGATGTATGCTGAGGAATGAGATTGCTGGGTCATATGATAGCTCTGTTTTTGGTGTTTAAAGGAACCTCCATGTCATTCTCCATAATGGCTACAACAATTTATATTCCTACCAACAGTGTAGGAAGGTTCACATTCCTCCAAACACATCTCCAGCATTTATTCATAGACTTTTTCTTTTTTTCTGCTGTTCTGGCTCTTCATCGTTGAGGGCTTTTCTCTAGTTGCAGTGCACGGGCTTCTCATTGCAGTGACTTCTCTTGTGTGGAGCATGGGCTCTAGGGTGCGTGGGATCAGTAGTTGTGGCACATGAGCTCTAGAGCATGTGGGTTTCAGTGGTTTGGACAAATGTGCTTAGCTGCTCTGTGGCATGTGGAATCCTCCCTAACCCAAGGATTGAACGCATGTCCCCTGCATTGACAAGCAGACTCTTAACGACTGGACCACTAGGGAAGTCCTGTAGACTTTTTAATGATGGTCGTTTGGACTGGTGTAATGGTACCTTATTGTAGTTGGGATTTGCATTTCTCTAATAATTAGTAATGACAAGCATCTTTTCATATGCTTATTGACCATCTGTGGATATACTCAGTTTTTGGTCCAGGAGAGCTTTTACAAGGGTGCAAAAGTTACCTACATTTTAGTTTTCAGACTTGGTACTCCAGATGAGAGCAGTTCCATCTTGGGCTTAAAAAAGTTATTCCCATGTAGCTAAGACATCATCTGTTCCCAACCCCTCAGTCTCCAGCTTCAATATGTTGCAGACCCTCCTGCAGTCAATAAATATCAAAATTCTAATTGAATATCAAATACACCTTTCCCTTAGTTATGTTCTTTTTTTCTCCTTTATCCTTTGTGTTCACATTCTTAAAGTTTCTTCTTTTTTCTCTATCAATAATAGTACTTTTCTTTATCTTGCTTCTTTGTTCTTTTATTATATTTATCAAAGACAGACTTGATTAGTCAGTTATATATATATATATGTATACATATACATATATATATATATACACCTTAGAAAAGGTAGAGGAACGAGAGAAAGCAAGCGGATTCCAGTAAAACTTTTACTTCTGCTTCATTGACTACACTAAAGCCTTTGACTGTGTGGACCACAACTGTGGAAGATTCTTAAGAAATCTTCAGACCACTTTACCTGCCTCCTGAGATATCTGCATGCAGGTCAAGAAGCAACAGTTAGAACTGGACATGGAACAACGGACTGGTTCCAAATTGGGAAAGGAATATGTCAATGCTGTATATTGTCACCCTGCTTATTTAACTTAAATGCAGAATACATCATATGAAATGCCAGGCTGGATGAAGCACAAGCTGGATCAAACTTGCAGGGAGAAATATCAATAACCTTTAATATGCAAATGACACCATCCTTAAGGAAGAAAGTGAAGAGGAACTAAAGAGCCACTTTATAAAAGTGAAAGAGGAGAATGAAAAAGCAGGCTTAAAACTCAACATTCAAAAAACTAAGATCATGGCATCCGGTTCCATCACTTCATGGCAAATAGATGGGGAGACAATGGAAACAGTGAGAGACTTTATTTTCTAGGGCTCCAAAATCACTGTGGATGGTGACTGCAGCCATGAAATTAAAAGACTCTTGCTCCTTGGAAGAAAAGCATGACAAACCTGGACAACATATTAAAAAGTAGAGACATTACTTTACCGACAAATGTCTATATAATCACAGCTGTGGTTTTTCCAGTAGTCATATATAGATGTGAGAGTTGGACCATAAAGAAAGCTCTGAGTGCAGAAGAAATGATGCTTTTGAACTGGGGTGTTGGAGAAGACTCTTAAGAGTCCTGTGGACAGCAAGGAGATCAAACCGGTCAATCCTGAAGGAAATCAATCCTGAATATTCATTGGAAGGACTGATGCTGAAGCTGAAACTCCAATACTTTGGCCACATCATGTGAATAACTGATTCACTGGAAAAGACCCTGATGCTGGGAAAGATTGAAGGGAGGAGGAGAAGGGAATGACAGAGAATGAGATAGTTGGATGGCATCACCAACTCAATGGACATGAGTTTGAGCAAGCTTCGGGAGTTGGTAATAGACAGGGAAGCCTGACATGCTGCAGTTCATGGCGTCTGAAAGAGTCGGACGTGACTGGGTGACTGAACTGAACTGAAACTCACGAGGCAGGGATTTCTTTTGTCCATATTCATATCCTTAGCAATCAGAAAGGCACATAAATGATCATTCATAGACGATGGTAGTTGGCCAATTTTAGGTCAGGTATTTTTAAAACATTTATTTTTAATTCAAGGATAACTGCTTTACAGTGTTGTGTTATCTAGTTTGAAGTTCTGGAAATTCTCATACATCAACATGAATCAGCTATAGGTATGCATATGTCCCCACCTCTTGAACCTCCCTCCCACCTCTGACCCCACCCCACCCCTTTAGGTTGTCACAGAGGACTGGGTTGAACTCCCTGTGTCATACAGAAAATTTCCGCTGGCTAACTGTTTTACAAATGGTAATTGTATATGTTTCAATGTTACTCTCTCAATTTGTCCCACCTTCCCCTTCCTCCACCCTGTCCACATGTCTCTTCTCTATGTCTGTGTCTCTATTCCTCCCCTGCGAATAGATTCATCAGTACCATTTTTCTAGGTTCCCTATGTGTGTGTTAATATATGATATTTATTTTTCTCTTTCTGATTTATTCACTCTGTATAACAGGCCCTAGGTTCATCCAACCTCACTAGAATTGACTCAAATTTGTTCATTTTTAAGGCAGAGTAATATTCCATCATATATAGATAGATAGATAGATATACATATATATACAACAAGCTCTTTATCCGTTGATTTGTTGATGGACCTATTGGGGGCTTCCATGTACTATTGTAAATAGTGCTGCAATGAACATATGTCTTTTACAATTGTGATTTTCTTAGGGTATATACCCCATAGTGGGATTGCTCGGTCATATGGTAGTTTTATTCCTAGTTTTTAAAGACATCTCCATACTGTTCTCCATCATGGCAAGATGAAAAGACAACCCTCGGAATGGGAGAAAATAATTGCAAATGAAACAACTGACAGAGGATTAATCTCCAAAATATAAAAGCGCTTCATGTAACTCAATATCAGAAAAACTAAATATGCAATCAAACAATGGGCTGAAGACCTAAACAGACATTTCGCCAAAGAAGATGTTGTTGTTCAGCTGCCAAGTTGTGTCTGACAATTTACAACCCCATGGACTGCAGCATGCCCGGCTTCCCTCTCCCTCACCATCTCCCAGAGTTTGCCGAAGTTCATGCCCTATGAATGGATGATGCCATCCAACCAGCTCATCCTCTGTCACCCTCTTCTTCTCCCTGCCATCTTTTCTAGCATCAAGATCTTTTCCAGTGAGTCAACTATTGCATCATGTGGCCAAAGTATTATTAGAGAAATTCAAATCAAAACTGCATGGCAATGAAACATGTAAAATATCATGTAGGAAACGAGTTGCCAGTCCAGGTTCGATGCACGATGCTGGATGCTTGGGGCTGGTGCACTGGGACGGCCCAGAGGGATGGTATGGGGAGGGAGGAGGGAGGAGGGTTCAGGATGGGGAACACATGTATACCTGTGGCGGATTCATTTTGATATTTGGCAAAACTAATACAATTATGTAAAGTTTAAAAATAAAATAAAATTAGAAAAAAAAAAAAAAAAAACTGCAGTGAGGTATCACCTCACACCAGTCAAAATGGCCATCATCAAAAAATCTACAAACAATAAATGCTGGAGAGGGTGTGGAAAAAAGGGAACCCTCTTGCACTGTTGGTGGGATGTAAATTGATACAGCACTACAGAAATTTCTTCAAAAAAACAGGTATTTTTTAAAGTGTTTTTTATGTATTAAGTAATTCAATTCCAATAACAACCATTTGAGATAAATTCTATCACTCCCCCCATTTTACAGATGAAGAAACTAAGGTACAGGAAAGCTAAGTAACTTCACCAAAATAACCCAGGCAATTAAGTAGTTCTTCACATATAGTTGCATCCCAATTGGATGTCTCAGAAAAGTGCTTTCTGCTGATGCTGATTTTCTAGGTTCCCTGAAGCAGACACTTCATTACTCTCTGCTGCCTGTTTTGCATCTATAAAATGGCAGCAATAAAACATACCTACCTCACCAGGGTGTTGTACAGCTCCACTAATTACCAACTGATACCTCATTTTGCAAACATGCATCCCCCATAATAGTTCATTATTCTTACATCCAATATTTAAAGACCTGCAACTGGTAGTCTTTTCTTTATAATTCTCTCATTTTTTTTTATCACAGTCAGCAGTTTTTAGATTTTGTTTAAGAAATTTCATCATAAGGAAGGAAACATTTCTTGTATACAGATGGTCAGTAATTATCTATATAAAATACTGAATTTAACTTGCCATTGTTTCACCTACTCTACCAATTATAGAATTAAGTACTTATGAGGTTTATATAAAAATACATAATTTCATGTCTGAACTGTTTTCTTTAAAAGGTAAGGAAATTTGTATGAAGCTCTTCATTGTGGGAAATATTTTCATCACTCAGGGATGATTTAAAGTTTCTTTTCATAGGAGGTTGAATTCTTGGTGGAAGTTAAAGTGTTAGTCACTCAGTCATGTCCGACTCTATTCGACCCTTCGGACCCTAGCCTGCCAGGCTCATCTTTCCATTGGATTCTCCAGGCAAGAATACTGGATTGGGTTGCCATGCCCTCCTCCAGGGGACCTTCCTGGCTCAGGAATCAAACCACATCTCTTTCTTCTGCATTGGCAGGTGGGTTCTTTACCACTAGTGCCACCTGAGAAGCCCTAAAAGTCAAAGACTTCTCAATAACCAACTCTTTCTTCCTTCTCTGCCCTCTTTCTCAAGATAGCTTTCTTCCCTGAGAAAACAATTCAATAAATTCCTTTTTTTCCTAAAATATATAACCAGTAAATCTGCATGTTTGATTAAAAATATATGAATCAATTATTATAGAAATAATAAACTACAAAAGAAAAAATCCTTCTTTCCTTCCTTATAAAATAATCAGTATACTTTTCTTATTCTCGTTTGTTGTACTTCCTTCACTTAAGTGTTTGCTGAAGGACGTTTTCTCTTCACTTCCACAAATGCCACGTAAGTGTTTGCCAAAGAAGTTTTCTCTTCACTTCCACAAATGCTATTTTAGCCTTCACCCGCTGTTTAGGTGCAGAAACAGCTCATTCATTCTCTGCATCCTCCTTCCCCAGTGACCACCTACATTGGTCCATTTTGTTACATAAATGTAAACTTGCATGTAAATGGAAACAGGTTTTTTAAATGGGAACTAACAAAAGTGTTACTGATGAAAAGACATAAAGATTCCCTGAATTACAGGAGGAACTTGTTGAAACGGAGGTCCTGATTCAGCTGAGCCGGGTTAAGAGAGAGTGGGATGAGGCTTTACATTTGGAACAGCTCACAGGGAATGCCAGTGCCGCAGCTCCAAGCTTAAGTCGCTAAATGCCCTGCTTCTCCATTACCTCACATTAAAAATGTGGATAGGGACTTCTCTGGGGCCCAGTCATTAGAACTTCGCCTTCCACTGCAGGGGGGGGTGCAGGTTTGATCCCTGGGTGGGGATCCCACATGCCTCGTGGTCAAAAATCCAAAACATAAAACAGAAGCAATAATATAACAAATTCAATAAAGATTTTTTAAATGGTCAACAAAAACAATCTTTAAAAAATAAGTGTGGATAGAAGGTAAATAACCATAACACTATAAACATAGATGTGAATTTAATATTATATCATCTGTATAACTAGTTAGAACCTCTGTAGATGTTGCATATCCGTGTGATATTTGAACCTAATATATTAAACTGAAGCAAAATGTAATAAATAAAGGACTAAGTCATTTCAGAGGTAACTGAGTGTTTCTAATGGAATCAGCAAAGTCATGAGCTGGTGAATAAAAGTTTTGTTTTGTTTTTTCCTCTCTTTTCATAATTTTTATTCGTTGTCATGTCCACCACAGAGAAATTGGATATGAGCATTTGGTACTAATTAAAACACCATTACCTGATAAAAAATGGATGGCAAGGGAATTTACTGATACAAACACTCATTATGGAGATTTCATAGCCAATTTCCATGTTGTGTAGCAAACACCACACTGGGTAGAAGCCTGTCTGGTTTAGTGAGCCCAGGGAGTCCCCACAGTGCCTGGAGCAAAGATTCTCACGGTCACAAAACTGGGACTGGTGCCAGCACTGCATCAACAACAGCATCTGTATGGTTTGGATGTATCTAAATAGAAAGAAAGTAAAAGATATTTTCACTATTGCATTTAGTAGAGGGTTTGCACGCACATGAAAATTATAATTGTTTACTGACTCCTCTACCTTTAAACTGTCTTTGATTTCATAAGAATTATACTGCCTCTTGTTTGATTTGAAAAATAGATTTGTACAAAATGACAGAAGCTAGAGTTAGCATGCCAGAGATTTTATATATCTAATTGAGGAAAAATTAAAGTTAAGTAAATAACTAAGTAAATATACTACATTGAAGACTTTAGAATACATCTAAATTTATAGAGTGAAATGGAGATTATAAGCATAATGAGTATCAAAGTTTATATTTTGATTTCCAAGGACCTTAAAACAATACCCTCTTCACTGTGCTCAGACAGCCTGGATTCTTTTGGTGTATGTAGTTACTGGGAGTACAGTCTTAGTGCTGATGTTGTAATACCAGATAAGGCTGCTCATTAATCATACTGCTGCCAACTTGCTGTATTTCAATCAGTTCTAAATTTCATAGCATTTTAATTCAGCTTCACATCCTAAAGTCATAATCAGTTCCTTTGATATTCCTGGTCAGAATTTTCTTAAATTGCTTCCTCATCACTTTAATGAATTCCATGTCTTCATCTCATTTTTTATGAAGTTAGGTTAAACTAGGTTACTTTCGAATTCTGAAATTCTGTGATTGTGTAAGCTGCTTATTATTTTATTGTTTCTTGCTTTGCTATACAAGGGGATAAAAAATTATCAAACAAGAGTAATAAAGCAATGAGATAATTCATTTTTCAACGAAAGTACAAAATATTAAAAAAAATTATGGGGAAGTACATTAAGGTCTCAAAGGGTGAAAAACTAACTCAGTTTCTTCAACAACCTAAAAATCTACATATTTTACAACCAAGTTTTATATTTCTAAGAAAAGAGAAAAATATAAGGTTATTTTTAAAAGATTAATTACAGCTCTTATAAATTTCCACCTCCTCTTAAATATTATTGTTTGGAGGGGAAAAATAATGCAATGTGACATATAGCTTGGAGTAGAGGCTATAGAACCCACAATATCAAATTATAAAAGGAAGAAATTGAAGTCGCTCAGTCATGTCCCCATGGACTGTAGGCTACCAGGCTCATCCTTCCGTGGGATTTTCCAGGCAAGAATACTGGAGTGGATTGCCATTTCCTTCTCCAGGAGATCTTCCTGACCCAGGGATTGAACCCAGGTCTCCCGCATTGTAGGCAGACGCTTTACCATCTGAGCCATCAGGGAAGTCAAATTGTAAGCTATTCACAAATATCCCTTTAAGTATAGAATACTAGAAAGTACCTAGGTTAATGCTCACGGGAATCAGGATAGCCTTGGAGTATGCAAAATTAGCATTTTTCCTTTATAGTTTCATTCCTTCAGAAATTTTTTTCTGAGGAGTAACAAGGACACAAATTCAAACTTCCTCTAAATTTCTGATCTAGTTTGGTGAAAATCAGACAAATAAAATCCCATAGACAGCCACCAATTATTTGAGTGTGACATTGCCATGAATTCAGACTACATACAGTCAGCCTTCAAAGAGTTGCTCTTCCATTTAATGGAAAATGTAAATATGTTTTTACTTTAGAAAGCCAAACATATAAGTCAGATATCTAACACTCTATCCTAAAATGATGAAAGGGCAAATACTACTATATATATATATATATATATATATATATATATATATATATATACATGCATACACTAATAGTAGTATAGTATAGTATAGTAGTATAGTATAGTAGTAAATACTACCATATATATATATATATATATATAGTAATATATATATACTACTGTAGGTAAATCTTGCCAGAATTTCTAATATAAATTTCAAGCTAAGAATTGCAGCTCTGGTTAGGTTATATTATCTAACCCTTAGCAAGTTTTTCCTGATCACTGTCCTTATTAAAGTAAGATTTGCTCATTTCAAATGCAGTTAAAAATGCAACCATATTTTCTGCCTATTTTTAAAACAAATACAATTTGGGGCTAGAAGTACAAGTATAATTACCAGTTTATAAATTTACTTTCTCTTTTCTGATATTGTACTTCTATTTTTTCATCTGGCACTTAATAAGATAATCTGTAAATTGAACAGAGATGCATTTATTTCTTCTAAGGATTTTGAAACCTGTAATTTATGAAAGATCACATGAAGTTTTTGTGAGACTTTCTGTACAACACAAGGTGGCTGTTTACAGAGAGAATTTTCCTTCAGGGATTTAATAGGAAATGCTAATAGAGAAAATATGGGTAAGGGAGAGTTAGAAACTTTTCTTGGTAGTCAGATGAGAATTAGGTGGGGTTTCCACCATGGATGCTGCTGCTGCTGCTAAGTCGCTTCAGTCGTGTCCGACTCTGTGCGACCCCATTGACGGCAGCCAACCAGGCTCCCCCGTCCCTGGGATTCTCCAGGCAAGAACACTGGAGTGGGTTGCCATTTCCTTCTCCAATGCATGAAAGTGAAAAGTGAAAGGGAAGTTGCTCAGTCGTGTCCGACTCTTCCGCGACCCCGTGGACTGCAACCTACCAGGCTCCTCCGTCCATGGGATTTTCCAGGCAAGAGTACTGGAGTGGGGTGCCATCGCCTTCTCCCCACCATGGATAGTTCACACCAATAAATGCTTTTGTGAAAGGTGTGTATGTATTTTTTGTTGTTGTTTTTTTAAGTTTTTATTTTTTGATGTGGACCATTTTTAAAGTCTTTATTGAATTTCTTACAATATTGTTTCTGTCTTATGTTTTGCTTTGTTTTTTGACTGAGAGGCATATGAGATCTTAGCTCCCCAACCAGGGATCAAACCTGCATTCCCTATCACATCAGATCAGATCAGTCGCTCAGTCATGTCTGACTCTTTGCGACCCCATGAATCGCAGCACGCCAGGCCTCCCTGTCCATCACCAACTCCCAGAGTTCACCGAGACTCACGTCCATCAAGTCAGTGATGCCATCCAGCCATCTCATCCTCTGTCATCCCCTTCTCCTCCTGCTCCCAATCCCTCCCAGCATCAGGGTCTTTTCCAATGAATCAACTCTTCGCATGAGGTGACCAAAGTACTGGAGTTTCAGCTTTAGCATCATTCCTTCCAAAGAAATCCCTGTACTGGAAGGCAAAATTTTAACCACCTAACTGCAAGGGAAGTCCCTGTATATGTTTTTAAACTGTACATTTAAAAAAATTTTAATTGAAGGATAATTGCTTTACAAAGTTTTGTTGTTTTCTGCCAAATATCAACATGAATCAGATATAGATATACATATGTCTCCTCCCTCTGAAGCTCTCTTCCATCTCCCTCCCCTTCTCACCTCTCTAGGTTGTTGCAGGGCCCCTGTTTGAGTTCCCTGAACCATACATCTAATTCCCATTTGTATCTATTTTACATATGGTAATGTAAGTTTCCATGTTACTCTCTCCATACATCCCACCCTCTCCTTCCTCCCCCCGCCATGTCCATAAGTCTGTTCTCTGTGTCTGTTTCTCCATTTCTGCCCTGCAAATAAATTCATCATTGCCATCCTTCTAGATTCCACATATATGCATTAGTATATGATGTTTATCTTTCTTTCTGACTTACTTCATTCTGTATAGTAGGCTCTAGGTTCATCCCCCTCATTAGAACTGACTCAAATGTGTTCCTTTTTATGGCTAATATTCCATTGTATGTATGTACCACAGCTTCTTTATCGACTTATCTGTTGATGGACATCTAGATTCCTTCCATGTTCTAGCTATTGTAAAGAGCTAAAATATGCAATGAACATTGGGGTACATGTGGATTTTTCTGTTTTGGTTTCCACAGGGTATATGCCTAGTAGTGGGATTGCTGGGTCATATGGTGGTTTTATTCCTAGCTTTTTAAGGAATTGCCATACCATCTTCTATAGTGGCTGTATCAAGAATGTTACAGTCTCACCAAAGTATAAGAGGATTCCCTTTTCTCCATACCCTCTCCAGCATTTATTGTTTGCAGGCTTTTTGATGATGACCATTATGACTGGTGTGAGGTAAAATTTCAAGTTTTGATTTGCATTTCTCTAATAATGAGCAATGTTGATCATCTTTTCATGTGTTTGTTAGCTATCTGTATGTCTTCTTTGGAGAAAGGTCTGTTTAGGTCTTTTCCCCACTTTTTGATTGGGTTGTATGTTTTTCTGATATTCAGTTTTATGAGCTACTTGTATAATTTTGGAATTTAATCCTTTGTCTGTTGTTTCATTTGCTATTATATTCTCCCATTCTGAAGGTTGTCTTTTCACCTTGTTTATAGTTTATTTTGCTGTGCAAAAGCTTTCAAGTTTAATTAGGTCCCACTTGTTTAATTTTGTTTTTATTTCTGTTACTTTAAGAGGTAGGTCATAGAGGATCTTGCTTTATGTCATCATGTGTTCTGTCTATATTTTCCTCTAAGAGTTTTATAGTTTCTGGTCTTACATTTAGGTCTTTAATCCACTTTGAGTTTATCTTTGTGTATGGTGTTAGGAGGAGTTCTAATTTCATTCCTTTGCACATAGCTGTCCAATTTTCCCTGCACAACTTACTGAAGAGGCTATCTTTGCCCCATTGTATATTCTTGCCTCCTTTGTCAAAAGTAAGGTACCCATAGGTGTGTGCATTTATCTCTGGGATCTCTGTCTTGTTCCATTGGTCTATATTTCTGTTTTGTGCCAGTACCATACTGTCTTGATGACTGTAGCTTTGTGGTACTGTCAGGAAGGTTGATTCCTCCATCTCCATTCTTCTTTCTCAAGACTGCTTTGATATTCAGAGTCTTTTGTGTTTCCATATGAATTGTGAAATTTTTTGTTCTAGTTCTATGAAAAATTACATTGGTAATTTGATAGGGATCACAATAAATCTGTAGATTGCATTTGATAGTGTAGTAATTTTCACAAAATTGATTCTTCCAACCCAGGAACATGGAATATCTCTCCGTCTGTTTATGTTTCTTTGATTTCTTTCATCAGTGTCTTACAACTTTCTGTATACAGTTCTTTTGTCTCCTTAGGTAGGCTTATTCCTAGATATTTTATTTTTTGTTGCAATGATAAGTGGGATTGAATCCTTAATTTCTCTTTCTGATATTTCATTGTTAGTATATAGAAATGCAAGTGATTTATGTGTATTGCTTGTGTATCCTGTGACTTTTAAGCTGGGCATTTTTAAGCCCAGTTTTTATTGGACTCCATAGTTTTCAAAATTTTGCAATATTATAAAGAGAATGCAACTTTCTATTTAAGAAATATAAAAGCTTCTGTGTGCCTCTGCTGCCTGACTTGATTTGCAGATTTTTTGCTGCTGGAGGGAATGTCTAACATGCAAGGTTTGTAGTGTATCCAGAGTTAGGAAACATGTTCTTCTGGAGCTAGGCAACCCTTGTTTACTGTGAGGCCAATATTTGATTTTATTGGATAAATTAGAAAAAAAATGAGTTAGAAGTTAAAATATTTTTACATTTCTAATCCTCGAAACTACTTTTGCAGTCTTGAATGAAGGTGGAGAACAGCATATTGGTGTTAATACTTAAATTCGATTATGAAAAAACAAAAATGATATTAACAACTAGTAGCTTAATGAGTACACTTGACTTGTATTAATTAATTTTAAGACAGATTAATTAGCCACTAGCTAATTGAGAGACACCTACCTACTTCATGATAATCTATAAGGTTTTAACCTCCAACTAGAAACTTAATAAAAAACTATAATGAAAGTATGTTTAGATATTGATGAAACATTAAAGGTGACTGAACTATTGCTTATTTCACTTTTATCCTGTTGGTTTTTTAACTTTTGGTGGTGGATTTTTAGCCATTTTATATCAATATTTATGAAGCAAAAGATTTTACACAATAATAAATATCTAGTCATAGTGTATTTGGAAAGACCTGGTTAGAATTCAGGCCTTGACACAATCAACTGTGTGATCCTAGGCAACTAGTTATACTTCCCTAGGACCTTAATTTCTGCAACTGGAGTGGGTTGACATACCCTCCTCCAGGGGATCTTCCCAATCCAAGGATCAAACCTGCATCTCCTGCAGCTCCTGCACTGCAGGTGGATTCTCTACCATGGAGCCACCAAGGCACCACCATTTAAAAGATACTTCCCTTATAGGAAAAGACACTGAACATTAACCTCATCTACAGATGAATGGTTCTATGAATGCCTACATGACCTTCTAGAATTAACACCCAAAAAAGATGTCCTTTTCATTATAGGGGACTGGAATGTAAAAGTAGGAAGTCAAGACACACCTGGAATAACAGGAAAATTTGGCCTTGGAGTACCGAATGAAGCAGGGCAAAGGCTAATAGAGTTCTGCCAAGAGAACACACTGATCAGAACAAATACCCTCTTCCAACAACACAAGAGAAGACTCTATGCATGGACATCACCAGATGGCCAATACCAAATCAGATTGATTATATTCTGTTCGGCCAAAGATGGAGAAGCTTTATATAGCAAAAACAAGACTGGGAGCTGATTGTGGTTCAGATCATGAACTCCTTATTGCCAAATTCAGACTTAAATTGAAGAAAGTAGGGAAAACCAAAAGACCATCCAGGTATTACCTAAATCAAATCCCTTATGATTATAGAAAGTAAGTGACAAATAGATTCAAGGGATTAGATCTGATAAACAGAGTGCCTGAAAAACTATGGATGGAGGTTCCTGACATTGTACAGGAGGCAGGGATCAAGAACATCCCCAAGAAAAAGAAAGGCAAAATGGTTGTCTGAGGAGGACTTGCAAATAGCTGTGAAAAGAAAAGAGGTGAAAGGCAAAAGAGAAAAGAAAAGATATACCCATTTGAATGTAGAGGTCCAAAGAACAGCAAGGAGAGATAAGAAAGCCTTCCTCAGCAATTAGTTCAAAGAAAAAGATGAAAACAATACAATGGGAAAGACTAGAGATCTCTTCAAGAAAATTAGAGATACCAAGGGAACATTTCATGCAAAGATGGGCTCAATAAAGGACAGAAATGGTAGGGACCTAACAGAAGCAGAAGATATTAAGAAGAGGTGGCAAGAATACACAGAAGAACTGTACAAAAAAAGATCTTCACGACCCAGATAATCACGATGGTGTGATCACTCACCTAGAGCCAGACATCTTGGAGTGTGAAGTCAAGTGGGCCTTAGGAAGCACCACTTCAAACAAAGCTAGTGGAGGTGAAGGAATTCTAGTTGACATATTTCAAATGCTAAAAGATGATGCTGTGAAAGTGCTGTACTCAATATGCCAGCAAATTTGGAAAACTCAGCAGCGGCCACAGGACTGGACAAGATCAGTTTTCATTCCAATCCCTAAGAAAGACAATGCCAAAGAGTGCTCAAACTACCGCACAATTTCACTCATCTCACACGCTAGTAAAGTAATACTCAAAATTCTCAAGCCAGTCTTCAACAATACGTAAACTGTGAACTTCCAGATGTTCAAGCTGGTTTCAGAAAAGACAGAGGACAGAGATCAAATTGCCAACATCCACTGGGTCATTGAAAAAGCAAGAAAGTTCCAGAAAAACATCTATTTCTGCTTTATTGACTATGCCAAAGCCTTTGACTGTATGGGTCACAATAAACAGTGGAAAATTCTAGAACTAAAGAGCCTCTTGATTAAAGTGAAAGAGAAGAGTGAAAAAGTTGGCTTAAAGCTCAACATTCAGAAAACAAAGATCATGACATCCTATCCCATCACTTCATGGCAAATAGATGCAGAAACAGTGAAAACAGTGTCAGACTTTATTTTGGGGGGCTCCAAAATCACTGCAGATGGTAACTGTAGCCATGATAAAAAGACGCTTACTCCTTGGAAGGAAAGATATGACCAACCTAGACAGCATATTAAAAAGCAGAAACATTACTTTGCCAACAAAGGTCCATCTAGTCTAGGCTGTGTTTTTTCCAGTAGTCATGTATGGATGTGAGAGTTGGACTATAAAGAAAGCTTAGCACCAAAGCATTGATGCTTTTGAACTGTGGTGTTGGAGAAGACTCTTGAGATTCCCTTGGACTGCAAGGAGATCCAAGCAGTCCATCCTAAAGGGGATCATTCCTGGGTGTTCATTGGAAGGACTGATGTTTAAAGCTGAAACTCCAATACTTTGGCCACCTGATGTGAAGAGCTGACTCATTTGAAAAGACCCTGATGCTGGGAAAGATTGAAGGCATTAGGAGAAGGGGTGACAGAGGATGAGATGGTTGGTTGGCATCACCAACTCAATGGATGTGTGTTTGGGTAAACTATGGTAGTTGGTAATGGACAGGGAGGCCTTGAGTGCTGCAGTCCATGGGTTTGCAAAGAATTTGACAAGACTGAATGACTGAACTGAAGACAGTTTAGTGATATGACCATTTCAGTTTTTAGAATTTCGTTAGACTATGCTGTCCAAAATTCAACATACAAAGCTCAATTTCATACACTTAGCAGATCTCTTTTTCCACATAACTCAGTCTTCATATAAAAGCTTCCTGTAGTTGTTTTCTTTCTCTAAAATAAAAGTAACATAAACAATCTAAGTACACTGCCAAGTAAGCAATCCCATGCATATTCCTTATGGTGAAGGTTAAATAGAAAAACTTACACAAAGTTTTGGCCTTATATTCAGCAATAACTAACAATACATGTTGTTTTGACTCTTACATGATCTTAACAATTTTGGATAGCTAAAGTAGACCATTTTTAAAGTAGCAATTTTTGATAGCTACTTTGGTTCAGGCAATAAAGAATCTGCCTGCAATGCAGGAGACCCGGGTTCAATCCCTGGGTTGGGAAGATCCCCTGGGGAAGGAAATGGCAACACATTCTAGTATTCTTGGCCTGGAGAATTCCATGAACAGGCTGTAGTCCATGGACCTGCAAAGATTTAGACATGACTGAGCAACAAACACTTCCGCTTTCAAAGTGGACCAGATCCCACCAAAGCCCAATTCTGTGGTTTTGCAAAAGGATAAAGCCACATTTAGAAACAACAGAAGTCTCCTCTCTATATATAATCACTCTGATATAGTAAATATTTATAGGAAAATAGGTAATATTGTATAAACTTGATTATATGAACCAACATAGTGCTTCTCAGGTAATTAAAAAATAAAGTATAATATTTGAACTTTTTACCAAATCAGTACTAGTTGAAGTAACAAAAACACGTTAAGTGCAGTTATATCAAGAGCTATGGAAACATTTAATAAGTTAACTCATGGTATAGAAAAAGCCAAAAGAGTTGCATAAAACTATGTTTTGCATGTGTATGTGTGTCTATGTGTTTGAGTGCAAATAGGAAATAATAAAATCAAGAAAGATGATTTCTAAAGAAGTTTGTATCTGGATTTGTATTATCTAATATAATCAAATAAATATCTTAATAAAAACATGACTAAAAATTGAGGCATTTTTTAGTGGCACCACACTCCAGTACTCTTGCCTGGAAAATCCCATGGACAGAGGAGCCTGGTAGGCTGCAGTCCGTGGGGTCGCTAGGAGTCGGACATGACTGAGTGACTTCACTCTCACTTTTCACTTTCATGCATTGGAGAAGGAAATGGCAACCCACTACAGTGTTCTTGCCTGGAGAATCCCAGGGACGGGGGAGCCTGGTAGGCTGCCGTCTATGGGGTCGCACAGTGTCGGACACGACTGAAGTGACTTAGCAGCAGCAGCAGCAGCTTAACCAATCCTCTAAACTCTGCTCCTCTTTTCTAATTGTTACTCCATACATCACTTTAGAACAAAATTTGTTGACAAAATGCCATACTTTCTTAATTTAGAAAGATACTTAACATCTTCAAGAAATACATCATCAGACCTTTAAAATTTAGGAAAAAACTACTACCAAAGTGCTCTGGGAGTTAAACTATTACAGCACAAATCTTTTGGCATATCTCGCATAGTAAGTGATGTGTAGTAAGCTCCTTCATTTCCCGACTCTGCTATTATTATCCTGATTCCTTGGGGGAAGACTTAAATGTCTTAAATTCTTAAATGAGGGGGGCAAAAAACCTAAGTCTATATGCTCTTCAAATAAGTAGAAATAATTATGAGGCTTTTCTGACCAGATATAATTTTTACCTTGGAGACTAAAGCAAGACCTCTTGCAACAGCCATTATTAATAACACTGATAATTACTATTTGGGAAAAAAAAAAAAGTAAATCTGCCCAGAAAAATCAATTATAAACCACCAAATGTTCCTTGGGCTTTTCAGAGTGGTTCTGTACTTATTGTCTCTCATGACCTCTCCATTAAGAGACTGACTGGCTATACTCCTAATGGTTTCCTTCAATTATTTAGAGGGGATTTCTAAGCTTTTGTATTTCATATTAAAATGGACTGGAGAGAATGTCCTGCATTGTCTTTCTTGCAGAGCAGAAGGGTTATTGGGGAAAGACAGAGTAGTTCATGTGGTTTTGCTCTAAAAAGGTAACTCAGAATCATCTCCAGTTAGCACTGTTTGTCTTGGAAACACTGACTCTCATAAAATTAAACAAACAGTAATGGCCCTTATCTCACACGCTAGCAAAATAATGCTCAAAATTCTCCAAGCCAGGCTTCCACAGTACATGAACCAAGAACTTCCAGATGTTCAAGCTAGATTTAGAAAAGGCAGAGGAACCAGAGATCAAATTGCCATCATCCGTTGGATCATAGAAAAAGAAAGAGCATTCCAGAAAAACATCTACGTCTGCTTAATTGACTACACTAAAGCCTTTGTGTGGATCACAACAAACTATGGAAAATTCTTCAAGAAATGGGAATACCAGACCACCTTACCTGCCTCCTGAGAAATCTGTATACAGGTCAGGAAGCAACAGTTAGAACCAGACACGGACAATGGACTGGTTCCAAATTGGGAAAGGAGTACAACAAAGTTCTATACTGTCACCCTGCTTATTTAACTTATATGTAGAGTATATCATGTGAAATGCTGGGCTGGATGAAGCACAAGCTGAAATCAGGACTGCAGGGAGAAATACAATAATAACCTGAGATATGCAGATGAAACCACCCTTATGGCAGAAAATGAAGAGGAACTAAAGAGCTTCTTGATGAAAGTGGAAGAGGAGAGTTAAAAAGCTGACTTAAAATTCAGCATTCAAAAAACTAAGATCATGGCATCTGGTCCCATCACTTTAAGGCAAATAGATGTGAGACAATGGAAACAGTGAGAGACTTTATTTTCTTGGGCTCCAAAATCACTGCAGATGGTGACTGTAGCCATGAAATTAAAAGACGCTTGCTCCTTGGAAGGAAAGCTATGACAAACCTGGAAAGCATATTTAAAAGTCAAGATATTACTTTGCCAACAAAGATCTGTCTAGTCAAAACTGTATTTTTTCCAGTAGTCATATATGGATGTGAGAGCTGGACCATAAAGAAAGCTAAGTACCTAAGAAATGATGCTTTAGAACTGTGTTGTTGAAGAAGCCTCTTGAGAGTCCCTTGGACTGCAAGGAGATCCAACCAGTCCATCCTAAAGGAAATCGGTCCCAAATATTCATTGGAAGGACTGATGCTGAAGCTGAAACTCCAATACTTTGGCTATCTGATGCAAAGAACTCATTCATTGGAAAAGACCCTGATTCTGGAAAAGATTGAAGGTGGGAGGAGAAGGGGATAACAGAGGATGAGATGGTTGGATGGCATCACTGACTCAATGGACATGAGTTTAAGTAAACACTGGGAGTTGGTAGTGGACAGAGAGGCCTGGCGTGCTCCAGTCCATAGGGGTTGCAAAGAGTCTCACAGGACTGAGTGACTGAACTGAACTGAGATGAACTGGGTTTTTGACGAAAAGCCTTTGATTGTGTGGATCACAATAAACTGTGGAAAATTCTGAAAGTGATGGGAATATCAGACCACCTGACCTGCCTCTTGAGAGACCTATATGCAGGTCAGGAAGCAACAGTTAGAACTGGACATGGAACAACAGGCTGGTTCCAAATAGGAAAAGGAGTACATCAAGGCTGTATATTGTCACCCTGCTTATTTAACTTATACGCAGAGTACATCATGAGAAGTGCTGGGCTGAAAGAAGCACAGGCTGGAATTAAGATTGCCGGGAGAAATATCAAAACCTCAGATATGCAGATGATACCACCCTTATGGCAGAAAGTGAAGAGGAACTAAAAAGCCTCTTGATGAAAGTGAAAGAGGAGAGTGAAAAAGTTGGCTTAAAGCTCAACATTCAGAAAACAAAGATCATGGCACCTGGTTTCATCACTTCATGGGAAATAGATGGAGAAACAGTGGAAACAGTGTCAGACTTTATTTTTTGGGGTTCCAAAATCACTGCCGATGGTGACTGCAGCCATGAAATTAAAAGACACTTACTCCTTGGAAGGAAGTTATGACCAACCTAGATAGCACATTAAAAAGCAGAGACATTACTTTGCCAACAAAGGTCCATCTAGTCAAGGCTATGGTTTTTCCAGTGGTCATGTATGGATGTGAGAGTTGGACTATGAAGAAAGCTGAGCACCAAAGAATTGATGCTTTTGAAGTGTGGTGTTGGAGAAGACTCTTGAGAGTCCCTTGGACTGCAAGGAGATCCAACCAGTCCATTGGTGTTCATTGGAAGGACTGATGCTGAAGCTGAAACTCCAATACTTTGGCCACCTCATGTGAAGAGTTGACTAATTGGAAAAGACCCTGATGCTTGGAGGGATGGGGGCAGGAGGAGAAGGGGACAACAGAGGATGAGATGGCTGGATGGCATCACCAACTCAGTGGACATGAGTTTGGGTGAACTCCGGGGGTTGGTGATGGACAGGGAGGCCTGGCGTGCTGTGGTTCCTGGGGTCACAGAGTCGGACAAGACTGAGCGACTGAACTGAACTGAACCGTAGACAGGAAATGTTTTTCTTGTTTTTATTAGAGGAACTTGTTAAGGAAACAGTTTTTGAATTGAATGGAATTCGGGGGTGACAGAAGTTCATTTGAGGATTTATTTGGAGCAAACCACAAAATGAATATTACAAATACATTTATATGCAGTTTCTGATTTCTGTCCCTTTGTTAAATTTGATGATCAGAAAAATGTGTCTGCAGTATATTATCTAAGCCCCTTGAAGCAAAAATTACTCCAATCAGTTGAAATTCAATAATATGCTTAAATTCTGCCTTCAAAAACATTAGTTGAAGTTATCACCTACTGATTTATTCAGTAGCATTTATTTTTAAAAGCTCTTGTGTTTTCCTACTTGAGTATTGTTTGAGAAAAAAGCTAATTTTCTAACTTTATTATTGAATAGTTTGTTGTAAAAATAAAATATATTTCTCAATTGTGCTTAATTACCAGTTGTTCTGAACCTAATTTTTGATCTAGCACTGTAATCCATGGAAGACAGAAATCTAAAATACCTACTCCTTTTTATTCTTACAAATTAACACTACCTTGTGTTATTATATATTACAGGCTTCCCTGGTGGCTCAGACATTAAAGAATCTGCCTGCAATGTGAGATAACTGAGTTCAATATTATATTGTATATATTGTATTATTATATACATATATATATATATGCTACTTTAATATGAAAATGTGAAGAACAAAGACAGGAAGGGAAAGAAGAAACTAAAATATCTTAAATACCTATATTTTACCAGGTTCTGAGCTACCTATCTGACAGCAAATTTAGAATGCCTTTCTTTACACCACAGAGGCCCCTTAAAATGAGGCTTTCCAGGTGGCTCAATGCTAAAGAATCTATCTGCTAATGCAGGAGATGCAGGAGACATGGGTTTGATATCTGAGTGGGGAAGATACCCTTGAGCAGGAAATGGCAACCAACTGCAGTATTCTTGCCAGGAAAATCCCATGGAGAGAGGAGCCTGGAGGGCTGCAGTTCATGGGGTTGCACAGAGTCAGATGCGACTGAGCACACACACGTTTCCTGAAAACTAAATTCAAGACTCTTTTGCAATCTAAAGTTACATTAGAATTTAGCATTAAATGAATCTCTGTAATAAAAATCCTTTATTGATACAACTTTAAATAATTAGAGATAAAACATTTTCATTTTTGGCTTAGAAATTAACCTAGGATGGGAGATATTTAATATTAACAGTTAACATGGCAAACTCCAGGCAAAGGGAACACTTGCATGATAAACTAGGACAGAAATAAAGTTCAAGGATTGAGTATAGTAAGTAAGGAAGACAAGCGGAGACTGAAACAGTGTTCAAGATAAACCCAAGGACACCCTTCCTTTCTCCTCCCTGCCACCCTTTTTCCCTTCTTTTCTTCAAGCATCTTTCCTTTCTTCCCTCATTTCTTCTTTACTTCCCTGACTCATTGGAAACCTGTTGAATGACAACAAGCATGATGTTTAGCACAACAGATTCATGTTAAGGATGATATATAAAATTTTAAATAGTACTTTATCATATTTAGTTAGATATGCCTTAGATATAATTAATTCTCACTAAAAATGTTTTGCTTTTGTGATTATAGAATATCTTCATATTATTCATTAATACCATTTTAACTTTCAGGATTTTTATCCAATTCAGTCCTTAGGAATTGCATCAATTTTATATCTCTCATTCACTTATTTTCCTTTTGAAATGCTCAAATCAAGGCAGATGTTTACAAATATCTTTCTTTACAATGGTTGCAATCATAATAATAGTACCTTTGATTCACAAATTTAATTTCTCAAAAGACTTAGTTTGGAATGAATCCAAAACAAAATATTACATTATTCAAAAGAGACAATATCTCAGGAAATGTATGCCATGATCAAATATATATTTAAAACAATTATAGTCCACATACATCTTTCATTACAATTTTATTTTAAACATATATGTTTATTGCTATATGAGGAAGATTTCGCAGAGACAAGAGGAATTACAAGTTACTGCAGACCTTTCTGTGGCCATGCTTATCTTCCCATGCTTGGTGTAAGTCCTCTTGGGAACATATCTGGTGCATCTTGTGTCTCGAGCAACTATTTCTTTGCTGGACATAGTGCAATAATTCAATAAAAATTGAGAAATAAGTGATTAGATGAATGATTTGTCACTCAAACTTCCACTTTATTTTTTTCCTATGTTTATTATAATTGAGAAAAGAGTGCTGTGTCTGAGCATGTGATTAACCCAGAAAGTGGTTTATTGGCTTTTAGAATTATGCCAGAATAGGTACTCTGAGTTTCTTTCTTTGCACAATAAGTAGGTAAGGGTAAAACATACTGTTGATAGCTGAAATTAAATTTTAAGGACTGTCCTTCCCTATCAAAAAATAAAAAATGAGGATGGAGGAGAAACAAAGCTGTAATTCAGGTAAAGTAGACACTTTGAGAGTAGATTCTCAGTGCCCTGAAATCATCATTGTCAGGATCAGCATATTGTACCATCATCTAAAAATAGAGCTGATCCTAGGTCTCCTGTCTTAACCCAAATAGCTCAAGGAAAACTGAAGTGGTAGCATTTCAGCAGCAGCCTCTGGCTACCTGCAGATGTACATATAAATTATTTCTGGAGAAAAGCTTTCAAAATTTAGGACTCAAAGACACCAAAGACTGTGATCAGTCAATAATATCACAATCAAAGAACATGAAACACAGGAAAAAGTAAAACATTAATGAACCAGCAGAAACAATCAACGACAAATTTAGAATCCCAAAGACTATATATATTAAAGAATCATACATAGAACAGCTGTATATGGAATGTTAAAAAGAAATAAGAAATGAAATGAAGGTGAGAAAAAGATAAGAACAGGCAGATTGTAGGGGTGGAATGGAACTTCCAAAATTAAAAAAAAAATCATTATTGTAAGGAATATTGAACCAATGGATTAAAATACCATACATTTTACATTTATATATGTATTTGTGTATATGTATATATATATATATGGTAAACAATAATAAAATGAGAAATTTAGCAAATAGACAAGTAAAAGAAAAATATAAGAAGAATAAAAGATATGGAAGATAGGATAACAAAATTGAACATACAATGAGCTGCATTTAAAAAAGAAAAGAATGGACATCATGTAATATATACATGAACCATGGCTATATATGTGTGTATATATACACATATATATATATGATAAAGAATAATAAAATGAGAAACAGAAAAGAGACAAGTAAAAGGAGAATACAAAAGAAAAATAAAAAGATTTAGAAGATAGGATAACAAAATTGAAAATACACTGAGCTGGATTTTAAGAAAAAGGAATGGACGTCATGTAATACCTACATGAATCTGGCTATAAGTTTTCTAGAACCAATGAATCCATGGAGTATAGCATATCCAATATAGGAAAAATAGAACTTGTGTTTCTAGATATGTAGAATGCACAAAATCTATAGTAGAATTGCAGAATCTAAAGGATATAAAGGTGGCCATTTTAAAATTAAATATGAGACCACTGAGAAAGGAACAATTAAAATTAAAGCAGATTTATTAGCACAAGAGAAAACAGAAAAGTTAAGAATATTACCTTTAGAGTAACCATTCCTTTCTCCAGGAGATCTTCCTGACCCAGGGATTGAACCCAGTCTCCCGCACTGTAGGCAGACGCTTTACCATCTGAGCCACCAGGGAAGTCCAGAGTTATGATAGAAAACATTTAACAACCTCAAATCATCTAGGAACAAAGGTGAAATAAAGGCCTTCAGCGATAAAGAGCTCATCACGAAAAGACCTACCATAAAGGAAATTCTAAATGATGGGCTTCAGTAAGAAGGAAAATGATGACAAAAGGCTAGTATAAGAAGCCGGAAATGAATAAATTAAACAGTAAACATACATATTGTTTTTGTTGTTCAGTCAGGAAGTCATATCCAACTCTTTGTGACCCCATGGACTACACCATGCCAGGCTTCCTTGTCCTTCACTATCTCCTGGAGCCTGTCCAATGAGTCAGTGATGCCATACAACCATCTCATCCTCTGTCATCCCCTTCTCCTCCCACCTTCAATCTTTCCCAGCATCAGAGTCTTTTCAAATGAGTCAGTTCATCGTATCAGGTGGCTTAAGTATTGGAGTTTCAGCTTCAGCATCAGTCCTTCCAATGAATATTCGGGACTGATTTCCTTTAGGATGGACTGGTTGGATCTCCTTGCAGTCCAAGGGACTCTCAAGTGAGTAAGGGTGTATTAATATAGTATATCTTAAACTAACGTTTCTCAAAGTATGTAATGTAGAGCTAGTCTTAATACATGTATTTTTTTCTGATCACCATAAGGTTGTATGGTCAAATCAATCTGGAAAATGTAGCATATATTTCCTGTCTCTGGAATTTAATGAAGCACATGAGCATAATCAAATGCTTGGGAAATACCTACAGAAAAGTAATCTACTTAATTTTATTTAACCTTGTGCTTTCCAAATTTATTTGATCCTGGTGGTAGATATAGGTGTGCATACTTAGATCTTCCTTCAAGAGAGAACCTGCTACAAGAGTTCCTCCAGCTGCTGTGGGATCCACTGTTCTTCCCGAGCCCCTAGGAACAGAACCAGGCCTCTCTTGACAGATGCAGAATCTGTTCAGGGCTCTCATTTATCTGGCCAGGAGACTCTCACAATTGCACTGTCATCCAGGCCATTTTCAACACCACTGCATTTCTCCACCTCTCTCTTTTCACAAGAATCAGACTTTCACTCTGGTCTGAAAGCTTTCCTTGTCTGCTTGATCCCTTTCCTTGCACAGGTTTTACCTGCACAGGTATTTCCCTCTTCAATACCTTTACTTTCAACGTCATTTTGGAATCTGCTCCCCAGAAGACTCAAACTTACACGATCATAAGACGTTTTGTTCTTGAACCATAGCAACACATGTTCCTTGGAAATAAGGATCCATGGAAAACTTTTTGGGAACTGCTGTTTTAAGCCAAACTCTTGCTGCCAGGAAATTGTACAAAAACTTGTGTTTTAAACCACTCATACTTTTGTAGTAGGAAAATATTGTTTTAAAATTATATATGTATATCCTTTTTTCCTCTTTATCCTTTGTTTTTTTTTTTTTATTTTAGAATAAGGGGTATGAAAAAATAATCCTCAATGCCAAAGTAAATCAATCTGATATTTTCATTAGGTAATTTTGCCATTCTAAGTGTAGTTTTATTTCGCTGAAGCATGAATTCAAAGCAAGAGGTACAAGGAAGAAAAAGAGTTAATATGTTTTATTCTGTTTTTATTAATTTTTAGTATTGCAGAGTTGTATATCTAAATCAAATTAAACAATTCATTATAAAATTCTTATTCAAATGTGAAAAAATCCAAAAAAGTAGATATAGTTTATTGAGCATTGTAAAATATTCTACTCCTCGATAATCTGTAATGAGAAATATTTTTAAGAGCCTTATTCCTCTTAGATATAAGAAAATTTTAAATAATTTAATAAGTAGGCAACTATTGGAGAAAATAGCTACAATAAACTAATAAAACCAAAGCTCCTCTGACTTTGAAACCAATACCTAGAGATGTCCTCCTGGGTGTCATCATAAATAATTTTTTCAAAGTGAGCAACTGAAATGTCAACAATATATAAACTATCTTACTACATGACTCATTCATTCATTGAAATAGGCTTACCAATTTCTTAGATAGCAGATACCTGTGCAGATGGTGACTACAGCCATGAAATTAAAGACGCTTGCTCTTTGAAGGAAAAGTTATGACCAAACTATACAGCATATTAAAAAGCAGAGACATTACTTTGCCAACAAATATCCATCTAGTCAAAGCTATGGTTTTTCCAGTAGTCATATATGGATGTGAGAGTTGGGCTATAAAGAAAGCTGAGCACAGAAGCATTGATGCTTTTGAACTGTGGTGTTGGAGAAGACTCTTGAGTCCTTGGACTGCAAGGAGATCCAACTAGTCCATCCTAAAGGAAATCAGTCCTGAATATTCACTGGAAGGACCGATGCTGAAGCTGAAACTCCAATACTTTGGCCACCTGATGTGAAGAGCTGACTCATTTGAAAAGATGCTGGGAAAGATTGAAGGCAGGAGGAGAAGGGGACAACAGAGGATGAGATAGTTGCTTGGAATCATTGACTCAATGGACATGAGTTTGAGTAAACTCTGGGAGTTGGTGATGGACAGGGAGGGCTGGAGAGCTACAGTCCATGGGGTTGCAAAGAGTTGGACACGACTGAGCGACTGAACTTAACTGAACTGAACTGTGCTAGGTATTATAGATTTATTTTAGAATAAGCCTCAAATTCTGAAAGTTGCAAAAAATAAATTAACTTGGAATTCATTTCCAAGTACCTATCATGACTAAAACATATTTGGTTTCAAAATTACTATTTTATTTTTACTCAGAGTAATTAATTCTTTTGGATGGGTATTTTCAAATCACAAAGACTAAATTCATTGTTTTAATGAGTTAAAGTTTAAATGAACCTCTCTTCCTAAGGCATTCATATTGGCTACTTTTGAAAATGCCTTTATCTTAAAGGTTTAAAATGTCCTTCCTCAATTCTCTTGTAAGGGAGACTAAATTAACAGCCTCTGAGACTCTTATAAGGCAGACTGAGTAACATAAGGGAGTTATGTACTCCTTACTGGGCTGTTGGTAACTTTACAGTCTCTCAAAGAATACACCTGCTGCTCATAAAAAACATTTATGTTGCTACAGAATTTGGCTGTGTTTTAAAATCATGTATTTCCAATGACCTTGTAGAATCCACACTGATCTAATATTTTCAGAGGAAAATAAATAAGAATTGATATCTGCCCATTTACTTGAGAAGATCACTGGAAAATTAGAAAATTTCATTATCATTCAAGTTCTAATATAGGAAAAGTTGGTTTTCTTTAATGTTTTTTACTTTCTTGGTGGACACTATTTGAGTTTGTTTAGCTGTTTTACTTTGAAACTTTGTCTCAATTTATGTATGTTGAAAAAGACAAGTTTACGTTCATATATATTTTATATATATATATATATATTTATGTGTGTGTGTGTGTGTGTGTGTGTGTGTGTGTGTGTGTGTCAGAGAAGGCAATGGCACCCCACTCCAGTACTCTTGCCTGGAAAATCCCATGGGCGGAGGAGCCTGGTAGGCTGCAGTCCATGGGGTCGCTAAGAGTCGGACACGACTGAGCGACTTCACTTTCACTTTTCACTTTCATGCATTGGAGAAGGAAATGGCAACCCACTCCAGTGTTCTTTCCTGGAGAATCCCAGGGACGAGGGGGCCTGGTGGGCTGCCGTCTCTGGGGTCGCACAGAGTCGGACACGACTGAGTGTGTGTGTGTCGTTTAAGCTAAGTCTCTCCAGTCATGTCCAAATTTTTGCAACCCCATGGACTTAGCCCACCAGGCTCCTCTGTCTATGGGATTCTCCAGGCAAGCATCTTGGAGTGAATTTCCATTTTCTTCTACAGGGTATCTTCCCAACCCAGGAATTGAACCTGAGCCTCTTACATCTCCTGCATTAGCTGGCAGGTTCTTTATCACTAGTGCTACCTGGGATAAACACACACACACACACACACACACACACACACACACACAAAGCTAATGACTTAAATACAATTAGAAACATCATTATTTCCACAAAATGATTGAAAATGTGAGTGAGGATATTAGAGTTAACTTAGATACTCCTTAAGCCTTTAGTAATAGGAAATCGTTGTCTATAATTAGAAAATGTGAAGTTTTAGGTTGCAAAGAGTCAGACTGGATGAAGTGACTTAGCACAAGCTTTAGCTGAGGAAGTAGTCTGCAGTCCTTCATGGTTGAATGCAATATAAATTGTTTTTGGCTAAGTTTCAGTTGGCAAAGGCAAATTGTTCCCAGAACCTGTGTTTCATCCTTCTATATAACACAAGGACATTTAAAAAAGGCAATCCATGCATTCATTATTTCCATATGTCCCTTGATTCTTGTGATTTTGTGGGGTAAATCACAGCAAGTAGATGGATGAAATCTTTCTAATTTGCCCTAATATGTATGACTACTAGGACTGCTGCTACCAACAACCTTGTGGTAATTTTCTTAATATTTAGTGAATTATGCATCATAACATACAACATCATAACATAACATAACATCATAACATATAACATCATATATATAACATATATAATGTTATATAACATAATATGCTAAGGTTAGCATATTTAACAGCTACATATTTTTAAAAGACCACCATATAGTCCTTCTGAAGATTTAGTTCAGTTGTTGGTTAGTACAGTGGCTAAGATTTTTTATTGCTCTCTTCTATCCGTAACATGGCAAATAGGTGTGACAGACACATATTGCCCTATAGCTTCTGAAACATGTCACATTAAGGATTATTACAAATCACTATTTTTAATCTCAAAATGGTGCTATTGTACCAGTGAGAGCTACATTAACAAGTAGTCAACCGATCATGCCCACAGATGCAAGTAACTGACTTGAGGCCCAAGTAACTAACTCTAAAGGAAGATCTGTCATCTGAAGAAATTTCTAGACATTGGTGTTATTCTCACCCATAGATCGCAACTGCACCGCTAATCACATAAGGCATCTGACTCCTGGACATTCAGCTGATTTACCCTACTAACTCTATTGGCATGGAACTAAAAGAGGAAAGTTTTTGTAGTTCTAAGTGATCTATTAAATAACCAATGCAGTTTCCATCAATAGACTATAATTGATTATTAAAATATGTCTTACTGTAAGCGACAGATGTTTCCACCAACTACATATACATCTATTTAATAATATCAATAGCAAAAGAACCAGTCTATCTTGTATTTGAAGAGGGTATTGCAGTTCAGAATATCTTTCATATGCATTCTTAGTTGATGCATCACAGCTATATTGTGAGGTGAATGAAGCTGAGGTTTTTATTTTTTATCTGAATGTGCTGTGGATCAGTAATATTATGGCATATTTACATTCACCTGTCTGTGAGTCACACAAAGACATCACTGTATCTCCAAATTTCAGCTCAAAAGAATCAGATAATTAGATGTTAAGTTGATTAAGTTTTATGTGTTAAAAGAGAATCTTCAAAATACCGTCACCCAATCTAGTGACAAAAAAAATAGAATCCCATATTAGATTGAGAATTCCATATTTGATTGAGATCTATGAGATACAGGTTAATGGTCAATCTGCTTGTTCCAGTTTCCTATTACTGCATAACAACAGTACCCCAAAAATGTAGTGGCTTAAAAATAAGTATAGCATCTCATGAATCTACAGACCGTATAATTTGAACAGGACACAGCAGGAGCTCCTCAGCTGGGATGATAGAAAATAGGTTAGGGGCTGGAACACCTGCAGAATGGCCACGCTTAGGGTCTCATCATCAACCCCTCTCCCACCACCTCCCTCTGTCCTCCACCACCTCACCAGCTCTCGCTCCAGGGTTCCCCCAAGTGGCTATTCTGGAATTCTCCACAGCTTGACAGTCCCAGGCTAGTCATACTTCTTAGATTGCAATGCAGAGCTCTAAGCCAAAAGTGAAAATTGCCAGTTTTCTTAGAGAGTGGGCAAGTAACTGAAATTGCTCACTCCTACACTATTTTATTGGTCAAATCAGTCACAGGCTAGACAAGATTCAAGGAGTGAGGGGCAAAAATCTGACTTTTCAATGAAAGGAGTGTAAAAGACTTTGCCACCATCTTTAATTCGATATGCTACTTTATTTTATACCTATATAATATTACATGCTTTGTTTCTAGTTTGTACTAACTTAAAAATAAATATTTTTCAGTATGGGCAAAGCAAGTATTAATGTTGAATGTGTATGAAATTCTAGAAGTTTTAAAACTATTTTAATAATTGCATATTACTGTAGGGTTAAAAAAAACCAACTAGTTAATTTATAAAAGTAAAGCAAAAAGAAAGAAAAACAGAAAACTATCACAAAAAAGTCTTTCAGTTCTTTGAATCTGGACTATACATTGGGTTGTGCCGATGTGGTCACTGCAAATAAAATAGAATTATAGGATCAGATTATCCACTCTTGAAAGTAAGGCAATTTATGCAGATGCAATGAAAAAGAATCCATTACTAGTACCACGGACCCAAGTACCAACTGATGAATACTTAAAATGGGCAATATTTGTGACCATGACCAAAGAACAAAGACTTCTTCAATTGACCCAGATTATATTTTGCTGCTGCTGCTGCTAAGTCGCTTCAGTCGTGTCCGACTCTGTGTGACCCCATAGACGGCAACCCACCAGGCTCCCCCATCCCTGGGATTCTCCAGGCAAGAACACTGGAGTGGGTTGCCATTTCCTTCTCCAATGCATGAAAGTGAAAAGTGAAAGTGAAGTCGCTCAGTCGTGTCCGACTCTTAGCGACCTCATGAACTGCAGCCTTCCAGGCTCCTCCGTCCATGGGATTTTCCAGGCAAGAGTACTGGATTGGGGTGCCATTGCCTTCTCCAAGATTATATTTTAATTTACCCTAAATTTAGCTTATTGATTCATCATAGACAATTTCCTCTGATTTGATTTCAAAACTAGTTTATATGTGGAGTAAGTAAATTATATATATATCCATTGTTTGTTAATGAGGCAGCTTAAAATAATATTTCTGGAAAATGAGCTTGCTTTGCCTTGAATTCCCTTTCTTGCCTTTAACACCATCTGTAGTTATCTCCACATTATCTCAATATGTTTTTTTGGATTCAAACACCAGTGCTGGAACTAAAAGAACCATGTGTGCATTTGTGTGTGTATGTGTGGTCTGTGGGAAGCTACAAATTACTGCAATCTGTTTATTAATATTACATTACTAATTTTCTGTCATTAATGACAACCATGGGATATTACGCAGTTTCCAGTCACAATATCTTACTAAACCTATACTTTGTTGTGTTTGAGTATAAACCTTGAAGCATTCATTTGATACACATCTTAATATTACTGGTCCTCTAAGGAAATTTAAAGACAATGACTGCCTTAGATCACTAACTGAAAATACTGAGTTATTTAGAGCATAATGGGATGATTTTCAAGTCACGATGATGTCACTTACAAAGAAGGTTTAAAATCTCTCTGACGGAGGGGGACTACATTCCTTGAAACCTAAATTATGCTTTGTAGCTTTGTGCATTGATCTTAACAGATATCTTTGTTTCAGTTTTGAACAAAACAAATATATCTGTCATCAGATCACAATTAAGACCCATCAGCAAATATAACAAAAAAATTAAAGTCTCATCATAGCAACAACGTACCTTTAAATGGAAAGATAAAATGAAAAATACATCTTTTCGAAATAAAAATGAAAAATAAATAGGAAAGTGTTTTCTTCCTATTCTAGGTGAGACTAAGGCATTCTCATGCTTATACATTCAAATGGATTTCTGCCTCCTTTTCAGTGCAAGAAGCAGCTCTCTGTCACCATGTTATGCAGCTGCTTTGGACAAATGTTAGGACTTTACATGATACTCAGAGAAGATGTTTTTCCATGGAGACTTTTCCACAGAGCATTTTTTTTCACTACTGGAAATTTCACTCTAGTGGAATTTTATCTTCTTTTTTATTCTTATCTATAATTTTTACCTTCCTTATTATTCACTTTAATTCTGTCAGAATAACTAGCAATGAAGTGATAGTTTTGGAGTCCTGTCACCTGTGTTTATTGTCCAGTTATTTCATTTTCAAAGACTTGTTCTCTACTAGTCTTTGTACTTCTTATCTATCATATAATCCAATTAACACTATTGTGAAAAAAAATTAACTATGTACATTCTGTGTACTCTATATTTTTCTTCTCTAAAAACCATGTTATTGTATCTAGCTTTATTTTTTTAATCCACATTCCACAACTAGGAAGAATTAATCAAAGCAGCATGAATATGTTGCTTTTCTCATTTTGTGTCACTCCATTCAGCCTTGTTCTTCCAATAGTTGAACTTTGAAAACATTCAGTGTGACATTTGGAATACTGTTTATATTTGAAGAAGTCAACATATGTGTAGTAATGCTTCCAAAGGCTCTTACTATGTTTTCTTCTTCTCAGTGGCATTTATTGATAATTTATCTTAATTTTATGATAAAATTGCTTCATAATGAACTTTTATATAGCTACCTTAGTATCACTGATATTACTGATAACTATTGATATCAGCAGATATTGGAAAACTTTTCTTTTTTTTCTTGTATTTATTTTTCAATAAATTTATTTAATTGGAGGCTAATTACAATATTGTATTGGTTTGCCATAGATCAACATGAATCCATATGTCTAAACTAAGCATAATTGTCAAATATTCTTATAGTGGGTATAATTTCCTTTCAATTTCTCACCTTTTAGATAAAATAATTTTATCCATCCTCAATACTTCAGTAAATATGAATTTAAAAAAATGTTTTGTTCTACATATATATTCCCTCCTTTTTCTATGTATGTTATTAATATTATCACCAAATTTATGCATAGTTTTAAAATTTTATAAATTACTCAAGCCTTAAGAAAGAATGATAAATTTCAAGTGTTGTCTATGATATACTTTTAAGAAAATCACGGTATCAAGCTTTAAACATTAAATTTCTAAATTTATACTTAAAAGCCATTATATTTATAGAGTAATAGAGCACAGAATCACCTGGAGAAGGAACTGGCAACCCACTCCAGCATTCTTGCCTGGAGATTCCCATGGGCAGAGGAAGCTGGTGGACCACGGTCCGTGGAGTCGCAAACAGTTGGATATGACTGAGCGATTAACACGCACACAACAGAGCACAAAAGGAAAAACTATATCCCATCTGTACAAGGGTAGGTTACATGAATACAGATGGGAAAGTTAAAACTGAAGAAATATTAATATATACATAAGTATTAAAATACATTTCAGCACAGATCTCAGGTTTTCAAGCATATTGTTTTGCAAAATATTTTTTGACAAGTAAAATATCGGCTCTTCTCCACAAAGTTATGAAGAAAACAAGTCAGCTATACTGACGTAATATTATTGTTTTGGTTATGGATGTACCATAAGCCAGCAAAACAACTTTTTCTCATCTCTCATTTGAAATATCATTAATTTATACAAAGTAATTTTAAATTGCTGTAACAATATGTATAATTTAAAAGCTATACATATACAGCAATTAATTCATCAATTTACTTGTTCAATATATTTGGCCAATGTATTATGAAAGCTTACGATATACTAGAAATATTATATTTTAAGCAATGAGAACAGGCAAGTAAAACACATACAGAATTTTTAAAAAGACCTCTCACAGCATCTGCAGAATTACTTCAAGGCATAAGCCTATAATTGCCCTATTTTAAATGAACTACCTATTTATAATAGTTCCTAAAAGAAAGAAATACTGCTAAACACATCTGTTGGACCTGTAAAAGGGTTTTATATTATATATTATAATATATATATAAATATATACCAATCTAGATAGCATATTGAAAAGCAGAGACTTTACTTTCCCAACAAAGGTCCGTCTAGTCAAGGCTGTGGTTTTTCCAGTGGTCATATATGGATGTGAAAGTTGGACTGTGAAGAAAGCTGAGCGCCGAAGAATTGATGCTTTTGAACTGTGGTGTTGGAGAAGACTCTGAGAGTCCCTTGGACTGCAAGGAGATCCAACCAGTCCATTCTAAAGGAGAACAGTCCTGGGTGTTCTTTGGAAGGAATTCTGCTGAAGCTGAAACTCCAGTACTTTGGCCACCTCATGCGAAGAGTTGACTCATTAGAAAAGACCCTGATGCTGGGAGGGATTGTGGGCAGGAGGAGAAGGGGATGACAGAGGATGAGATGGCTGGATGGCATCACTGACTCGATGGACGTGAGTCTGAGTGAACTCCGGGGGTTGGTGATGGACAGGGAGACCTGGCGTGCTGCTATTCATGGGGTCGCAAAGAGTCAGACACGACTGAGCGACTAAACTGAACTGACTGATATATATTTATATAAATATATAAATTTATATATTAAATGTGTTTATATATTTTTCTTACAATAAGCTTAACCCTTTGAGAGGGTATAATCATCTCAGTTCTCATAGACTAACTACAATTAGGACTCCATTGGTCTCATTCTAGCACCAGTATTTTGTAAAGGTCACATTGTAATAACTTAGCCATTTTTCCCTAAAAGTAAATTTAAGCACTATTTCAAACAATTAATTATCTGCTTATAAGTTAACTGTTTTCTGAAAATCGGCTTGAATGCTTAATTCTTAATTAATATACTTCTCCCATCAGGTGTACTTTGCTACTATCTCTACTATTGCTCAACATTTAACATTCAAGGAATGCATTTTAATTTTCATTTTAGGTGAACATTAGATGGAATATAAGAAAAAAAGTCATAAATGGTTTTAAAAGTGATTTAGAGTTATCTCCTGTTTTGGATTACTGGAGTAATCAAGAGTTGATTATAGTAAATTATAGCTGTGGTATACTAAATGATACTTCTCTGAAAGTACAGTCAGAAAGTAGTTGTGTACTTAGAATATCTACTTCTATATTTTTTTACTCACACTTAATTTGTAATTTTGTCATAGCAGTTGCCAATTTTTAAGTAAAAATTGCAGTTGCCAATTTTAAGTAAAAATTAAAAAAGAAATACACTTTACCCACTAACTTAGTACACCCTACCAACTAGCTTGTTAACTCTTCTTCCTTCCAAGTTAAGAATTCCATCTTGTATACTTAAATGAATGTAAGAAAAGAAAACAACTCTTTTGGTTACCAGCAAAAAAACCCAATTCTGATGATTACTTAAGGATGTCAAAATGTCTAATCCAAGGCAGAGTAGAATGTTCTAGACTCAGGAGTGCAGCAATCATAAAAACTGAGGTTATTCAATATAATTCTCTCTATATATTTTCTCATTATGAATTAAGTATCATTGGAGAAGAAATCCATAAGCATTTATGCTTTCTTTTATATTTGAGGCAATCATCTTTGTTTGGCACCAGTCCTATTTTCCCCTGATTGTGGGGCTAACTTAGATATGGTCTTCGGAGAATCAGTGTGAGCTGGAAGCCACCCCAATTTGCACTTCCACATTGGAGCACAATTCTAGTAGTCCAGTTCCCAATGACATGTGACCAGAGCTGCACCGTATGTTAAATGATGGCTAGGTATTCCTTTGCAGATATCAATCAGTAGATATGCATTAATATTAAACACTATCTATGCATCCAACACTCCTTTAGTTTTTTACTTTGTTCTTTGAAGGAACTGATATCATGTTTTTGAGGCTATTACTGCCTATTTAGGGGTATATATTGATACACATTGAAATAATGAGAGGAAGGAACCATATAGTATAAAATTATTCTGTCATTCTTTGAATCATTTCTTGAAAATGATGTAGCAAGAGAAAAAAAAGTTTAATTCCCCCATGCCACCCCATGATCTCTTTGTTTGAAAGTTTAGAATATTATCTTAAATAATATACATTAAAGATTGAAGTGAAGTGAAAGTTGCTCAGTCATGTTTGACATTTTGTGACCCCATGGACTATAGCCTACGAGGCTCCTCTATCTATGGAATTCTCCAGACAAGAATACGGAGTGCATTGCCATTTCCTTCTCCAGGAGATCTTCCCAACCCAGGGATCAAACCCAGCCTTCCCTCATTACAGGCTGATTCTCTACTGTCTAAGCCACCAAAGAGTAACAGACTTAAATACAAACTATTTTAAAATAAATGATATTAAGATACATATATACCCAAACTTTGTATATGACCCATGCAGAAAAAGATGAGAAAGAAGATATGAATAAGTGCAAAATAAAAAATTAATGAAACTGAATCAAGAAGAGTGTATTTAATTTATAAAATCAAAATCCAGTGTTTCTGAAGACTGATAAAGTAAGCAAGCTTGACAGGAAGGAGGAAAATGATATTTATGAAAGAGATTTTCAATGATAAGTCAAGCCTAATTGTAAATTTAGATCTATAAATGTAATGGATAATTTTCTGTTGATAAACAAAAATGAATAGGAAGAATATCTGAATATAGGATAAAATAATTTTAAAACATGGCCAAATATCTGTCCCTGAAATGATCTATCTCAATTGAGGTTTCAAAGAACAGATAATTACCATGTTATGTCAATTATTCTGGAACATTAAAAAATGAAAAAGTTTCATAATGTATTCTCTTAAATATAACCTAACTCAAATAGTACAACCAAATATTGATAATAAAAAGGAAAAAATAAGAAAACTCTAGGCCAAGATCATTAAAAGAGAGGTATAAAAATTCTGTTTGAAGTATTTTCAAATTGAATCAAAGACTACAATAAAAATTTTAGAACTATATTATAACCATATGTTAACAAGTAGGGATTATCTTAGGAATGCAAAGATAGTTATTCATAAGTATATAGTACATTAAGGTGAAAAATGTATAATTACTTTTGCAAATACAGATAAATTGTTTTATAACATTTAATACTCATTTCACATTTTAAAAGCATAATACAAACAAAATTATAGTGTAAGAAAAAAAGAAGAAAAGTTCTCACCTAGATACCTATTAAAAACCTAAATCAAACATAATAGTATTTAACAGTTATGCATTAACAGCTAATCTATTCAAGAAAAAAGAAAATCAGGCTGCTGCTTTTACTGCTGCTATGTGGTATTCTACAAAAGATCTCTGCATTGCAATAAGACAAGATAAATAAGGGACTTGATTTTTTATACAGCAAGCACTTATAGATTTACTTATATAGGTCTTGCATATTTCTTGTCATAAACTATAAGGTTTTTGTTGCTATGGTAAATGGAATATTTTAAAATACAATTTTACTGGGCATTGCTAGTGTATAAGAAAGTAACTGATAATTGTATGTTGGCTAACTAATTGACTTATTAGTTCTAAATATTTTCAGTTAATCTTCTATGGATTGCTAGGTAGACAGTCATAATTAGCAGAGAGAAAATAACAGCTTATTACAGCTCAGTCATTAGGAGAGTCATTTTCCACATATTAAAAAGAAATATTATTTTTAAAGTTTAGTAAGACAATTAACTTAGACTTTAGGAAGAGCCTGTGTACCATATGGTTTGCCTAGAGTAGAATAAGATTCTCTCTCTAAAGAACTCTTAAAAAGAAATAGATTAATACTTCTTTGGAATGAATCAAATAAACTGATACAAGAATGGAAATGGATGACTTTTTGGAACTATAAACTCTTTTATAATTATGTCTATCTTACAGACACAATATAACTTCAGTTCCTGGACTCGCACAGCTCATTCTGATGCTCTATTTTACAAATCCTGCAATTGGAGTGCACTGGGAGTTGGTGACTCTCAAAGAACATTAAAAGATCTCATTCTAATTAAATTCAAAAACAAATTGAAGAACCAAGCACAATGCCCTTGTATTAATTTTAGGGAAGCTGTCCTTTCCAGAAACTAATATCTTTGTTTCAACTTCAACAGCACGTGAGAAACCACATTAGTAATCAGGAAATTACAACATCAAAGTAAAATATGAAAAATCTTAAGAAATCTTTCAGCCAGGGTACGATAAGTTCCTACCCCCACATAAGCTTCATTCTTGTAATAATGACCTTTAAAATAAAAGCAACCAAATTCAGTATCCCTCTTCTTTGGAAAATAATTATTAAACTCTGACAGGATCTAGTACACAAGCTTTCCTTTAACTGGAGGTCATGTGAAATGACTTCATGTAAGTAAAATATTTTCAGATTTGTTTATACCATTGTTTAGACAACAAGATTCTTTGATAAACTTTCAAAAGTTATGTTTCTAGGCTATGCAGTTCTCACTTTGTCAGGAAAAGTATTCTGCTACAGATCATGTTCTAAATGTGGTTTTAATTTGTTTAGTTTTGAGAAGATTATTGTGGAGACATTTCAAGAGTCTTCTACCATGAATTTGTTGATGGATTGTGTGTATGCGTGAGAGAGAGAAAGACAGAGAGACAGAGATGCAGAGTGAAAAAGACAGATGCAAAAATGAAAAGAGACAAACGACAAAAAATAATTAAGCTAGGGGTCCCCAACCCTCAAGCCAAGAACTGCTGCTGGTCCCTGACCTGTTAGAAAGCAGGCCACACAGCAGGCGGTGAGCAGTGGGTTAACAAGCAAAGCTTCATCTACATTTGCAGCCACTCCCCGTCACTCACATTACTGCCTGAAGATCAGCAGTGGCATTAGATTATTAGACTATTAGATTGTCATAAAAGCACAGATTCTACTATGAATTGCGCATGTGAGGGATCTAGGTTGCACACTCCATCCCCTACACCTAAGTCCGAAGAAAAATTGTCCTCCATGAAACCAGTCCCTGGTGCCAAAGAGGTTGGAGACCACTAACTTAGAGGACCCCAAGCAGAGCTATTAATATCTACTTTTTTTTTTAATTTTCTTTTTTTTATTTTTATTTTTTTTAATTTTATTTTATTTTTAAACTTTACATAATTGTATTAGTTTTGCCAAATATCAAAATGAATCCACCACAGGTATACATGTGTTCCCCATCCTGAACCCTCCTCCCTCCTCCCTCCTCCCTCCTCCCTCCCCATACCATCCCTCTGGGTCGTCCCAGTGCACTAGCCCCAAGCATCCAGTATCGTGCATCGAACCTGGACTGGCATCTCGTTTCATACATGATATTTTACATGTTTCAATGCCATTCTCCCAAATCTTCCCACCCTCTCCCTCTCCCATAGAGTCCATAAGACTGTTCTATACATCAGTGTCTCTTTTGCTGTCTCATACACAGGGTTAAATTTTCTTAGGAATCTATAGCTTCAGTCTTCTATCCAGCAGAACAGGAACTTTACCATTGGCTTAATTAGGACATTGATATTAAAAAATAATGATTGTGGTAGTAGAATGCTAATTTTTAATACTACTTTTCCCTATTCCTGATGACTGAAACTTGGCATGACTTGAAAGGATAAAGAAAAATCCAACAATGCTTTAATCTGTCCTCTTAGTGCTGTTCTGTGTATAAAGCCATGCAGGGTACCATCGTACATCAAAAATTCTAGAAGAATCTCCTGGACGTTATCAAGCAAATTCTATTCCCAGCCCCAAATAGAAATAATATGCTTTGAAAGATTGGGTGAATTATTAATATAAGCCCCTTGGAATTTCATGAAATCTGTCCATATGACATAATATCAAAATAGAAAAAAAACTAAATAGATGTGTTAACCTTAATAGAAAATAACTTTATCTTTGATATTACTACTTGAAATTTTCAATGTTGAGAATTCTTGCTGCCACTGAGGAACTTTTATTTAAAAATATTCTAATGCCATCAAATCATTACTATCTGGTTCACAGTTCAGTTCAGTTCAGTTCAGTGACTCAGTCGTGTCCAACTCTTTAGGACCCCGTGGACTGCAGCACACCAGGCCTCCCTGTCCATCACCAACTCCAGGAGTTTACTCAAACTCATGTCCCGCTTCACAGTCCACCATAAATTTAAAGTTATTTCTAGTGATTAGATAACCAAGAACATAAAGTGTGTAAAAATAACCTTGGCTCAAAGTCTAATTTATAAGCATTTTTGTGCTACATGTATCTGCCTGACTTGGGGATAGTGAAAAATCACAACTTTAACAGAAGCCGCTGACTAGTTATGTGACTCGCTTTAGTAAGTGACTTATTCTTTCTGGACCTGTTCCATCATATGCTAAGTGAGACCAAAAATATTACTAGTTCTTCTTGCCATAAGATTATTATGAGTATTACATAAAGAATGTGTGTGAAAATACCTTGAAAATTGTAAAGCATTGCACAAATCATGGCTGTTACCTTATGACTGCTGATATATATGTAGATCTATATGTCTGTAGCAAAATCTCTACAACATAACTTTTAACCACATGTATAATCAAATTAGTTTAAAATTTAAGAAAAAAAACTTATAGAAATCCATTTAGACCCAAAGACTTTATATGTGTGAGTGTATGTGTGTGTGTGTGATCAGCCAAATACTTTAAGAGAAAGCAAACCAGTTAAAAAGTGACCCAGAGGGATGGTATGGGGAGGGAGGAGGGAGAAGGGTTCAGGATGGGGAACACATGTATACCTGTGGCAGATTCATTTTGATATATGGCAAAACCAATACAATATTGTAAAGTTAAATAAAATAAAATTAAAAGAAAAAGAAATAGAACAAGAACAAGTCAGTTAAAAAAAAAAAGTGACCACTTTATGGGCCTATTGAATCTTCTTCCATAAGGGGGACTGGGAAACCCAAGAGAATAAGATGAGGCATGATGAGAATCAGTCACAACAGGGGAGAGCAGGCTTATATTTCTGACATAAAAATTACAGAATATACTTGCTTAGGTAGATCTTTGATAATTATGTAAGCCAAATCTACTATAGTGCCCTAGAACCTTACCCTAGTGAGCATTCAATAAACGTCAGTGGAATGAATGAATTTTCTGCATGAGCAAATGAACATCCTGGAGGTGACTTACCAAGGTACATAATAGAAGCAGAACCCAAACTGAGCCCAGGACAGGAGAATTCCAACCCAGAATTATTTACATGCAGCCTTCTGTTGATACAGATCACATTACCTTTGGTTGCAGAAAGATACAGCCTTAATGACTAGACACCTGAGCCTATTTTCTTTTCACTAAATTAGGTTTCAAATTGAATGCTAAGAGGGTCCAGACTCTAGTAAGAACATCCCTGTTAATGACCATGAAAAATTGACTTGTATATAGATAAAGCTTAGAGCATTTCAGGTAAATGAAAGATTCAGTGTGACAATAAGATTAGACTCCCAGGAAAACTAGATTCTCAGAAGCTGGAAAGGGGCAATCTTGAGTCTAAGCTGCAGAATCTGCCCTTGAGAAGAAGACCTTAAATAAATGTCTACATCTCTAGAGAATAACAGATGTGTATTTTGTTTGACAGTAAATGCCCTAGTTCTGGACTTTGTTTTTAGTATATGTGAATAACAATATATAAACAAGAAATACACATTTATTTTAGGAAATAAACAAGTATACACATTTATTTTAGGAAATGATATATATATATCATTACATTAAGTGCATTGCTACTAAACGTTTTGTCCCACAACTGATAGTATTAGTCATGCTCATCCAAGGGGAAATAGTGCAAAAACTGTTTCATGTTCAGCCAATAAGCATAAGTACATAAGACTGCCAGCATTATCTTACCACAGTCCAGTGTACTTTGCAACCCATGGGGTTATGCCTTTGGAGCTTCATTTAATGTCATTTATTTACTGCCTGACAACCTGTTTTGACCCTTAAAAGTGTGCAAATAATAACCTTGGTTTGGCCACAAAGACTAAAAAATAGTATTTTTTTGGAAAATAGTAAATTCCTAGAACTGGTTAATAATATATCATGAAAACTTATAAAGTACAGTAGTGCAATACTTAGAAATTTGTAGACTTACACTGTATTTGAAAAGATACACTGACAGTGAGTTAAGCATGAAATGTAAGAAGTTAGAAGACAGCATAATTAATACGAAGAAAGAAAATAATTTATATTAAGATAAGATATTAAATGAAATAGAAAGCAAAGAACGATAGAGAGATAAAGCCAAAAGTTGGTTCAAGCCTCTGGAAAGCTTGATCAAGAAAGCGAGTACTAAAATTGAATAATATTTAGAATGAGAAGACTTTACTATGGATTTAACAAGGATGAAGAGCTTGTAAGATAGTATTATGAACAGTGGAATATATTACCTAGAAAAGTTGAAGACATAAGTATCATACAAATAGCAATTCCATATTGTACAAACTCTAGAAAAACTCTCATACATCCCTTATTCAGGCATATTCAGAACTGAGCCCTCCTGGATCTGTGGCAAAGCACCGTCTCTACCTGCTCACAGCTACTTTGAACTAGAGTTGCTGTGCCACAGAAAGGGAATTAAGCAAAATTACTCTGGGACAGTAGTGCCCTATGCTTGTCATGGACAAGTGCTGACTTGGTTTCCCAAGAGCTTGGAAACACCAGGAGGAGAGAGGGCTGCGATGCCCTGGACGGAGGAACTCTCGTGAGTTGAAAGGTGAAATATTCTCCTCTTCTATTTAAGAATTAACAGTCATCCAAAAGTTTTTCCAAACTTCTACCAGAAACAGGATCTTCTCTTCCAGTAGTGCATGCTCAGTTGCTCAGTCATGTCCTACTCTTTGCCACCCCGTGGACTGTAGCCCACCAGGATCCTCTGTCCTTGGATTTCCCAGGCAAGAATACTAGAGTGGGTTGCCATTTCCTGCTCCGGGAGATCTTCCTGACCCAGGGACTGAAGCCACATCTCTTGCATCGCCTGCATTTGCAGGTGGATTCTTTACTTTTGTGCCACCGGGAAAACTTTTTTCTCCACAGTATGGGAATTAAGCCCCATAATTATTAAGATCTTGATCATAGAAAGCTTCTTCTTTAAGGCCTTAGCAGATAATTACTGCCATTTATAGACTTTATTTTCTTGGATTTTTAGCAGGCAGATATTTATTTACTTTCTAATCTAGAAGTGACCGAGGGCTAAATATAAGTTGCAGTTTATCTGTTTTGTCCTTTTACTTAAAGTGTTGCTATTGTTAACACTCATTTATCTTTGTACTTTGTGTTTAATAAACAGTTCTATTTGGAGTTAGATGACAAATGCAGTTCCTCAGCTAGACAGAGAATAACCATGTAGCATGTAAAGTTCTGACAAATATAGCCATAAAGTTTAAAAATGACTTTTAAGATAAGGAATTTTTTCAAAAGTAGCATAAGGAAAATTATTTTCATAGTTACAAATCTTGTAGCATCACTGGCCAATAAATGCAGTTTGATACATTCTGTTTGTGGATTTTTATAACTTTGTTTGTTAATCTGGAAGATCTCCTGGACAACAGATGTTTTCAGGCAAAGGCTAAATGGGATCTTGATGGAATATCAAGACAGATCAAATATAAGCATCAAATGAGTGATTTAATTAATGGTCTTGAAAGTTATTTATATCTCTGAGAATCTCTAGCTACATTACAATGAGAATAGTAGAGAATTAATTCAAGGACCTGGTGGCCTAATTTGACCTATGAATTTAGAAGAGTTGTTCATATATTTTTTTTCAGCTACCCTGTTAGAACACCATAAAGTTATTGAACAGTAACACTATACAAAAATAGAATTGAGTTTAATGTGTTCCCAGCACCAGCCTATCATGAACAGTCTTAAAGGCACAAGTAAATTGTTCTCAGGTTGTGGACAAGACAAACCACTTAAGACCCTGAGTGACTAGGGCATTCAGTTAGTTGCGGTTCCTGTTAGTGAGGAGTTAGCTGCAGGTCACCAGGAACCAAGCCTCCAGTCCTGCCTGATTTCTCAGGTGTGCTGTCTTTTGTACTGTTCTCTGTTTTTGATGCTCCCTCGTGGACAGACTGTGTAAAATCTACCTCACAATCATTATGGATCTTGTACATCTTTACAAAATAAACTGTGGTATTTTTTTCAGAAAAGTATATTCTCCCTCAAAAGAAAATTTTCATCGTTTTGTGTCTTAAGTTGCATTAATTCAGTGTTACTACTGGGGAATCACTGAGTTTCAGAACAGTGCATTTGATTTGGGATAAAAGATTTCAAACTTTAAAAAACAATTAATTTATTTTTCCTTTTACCCACAGGTCTACCCACGGATAGCGCCGGCATTTTGGCACTACCTGCGGGTAGAAGTGAGTAGCGGGTACTTGAATTCTCCCACCCTTGCTCCTTGCACTCTGCTGGTGTGGTCTGACCTAATGTGCCCATTTGTTTAAGATGCAGTTGCCATTCTGTGTACACGTGGTCTCACGTCACCACCATTCCTTAGAGTTGGGTCAGAAATCCAAATTGCCAAAAATACAAATACAGTTTATGTAAAATAATCATCATTCTCAATAAATTTCCAAATCAAGACCATATCATATGCATCATAATTGATAAATAAATAAATGCCAAATTATGGAAAACCATGCTTGTACCACTTTTTAATCAATATTTTTGATAGAGCATAATTCCTCAGCTTAATTTTGCAGTGTCTACAGGTAAAAGTAGAATAACTGCTTCATTCCCTTTCTCTTCTTTTCTTTGTCCCCAGGAGCATGAGCAACTCACCTATTCCTCCACAAGGTCCAAGGCCCCCAGTGTCATCATCACAGGTCTCAAGCCAGCCACCAGGTACATTTTTCATATCCGAGTGAGGACTGCAGCAGGATACAGTGGCTACAGTCAGAAGTTTGAGTTTGAAACAGGAGATGAAAGTAAGTTTCATACAAAAGTGTAAAGTAAGTTGTTAATTTAAGTGTGGTTTCAGTCTGTCCTGGTAGCTGAAAATCTGATGTCCCAAATTTTGAATAGTCTTATTGAGCAGAACTCTATTCATGTAAATACTCATAGACATTTCAGTTAATGTGTCGGGGCTATCGTTAAATATTTCTATGAAATGCCTTGCTCTATCACAACTGTAATGTAGCCCAAATATGTCTCTTTATGCAGAATTCATCATTCAGACCATAACATAGTGAGTCTCAATGGATGGTGTTTGCCTAACTGTTCGCCAATCTCGGCATCATAACATGATACTAATGAATACTTGGAAGAGAGTAAAGCCATGAGCAAATGATTTTAGCAGTTAGTTCAAAATTCTGCAGCTTTGGCTTGTTCAATTCAGTTCAATTTAGTCACTCAGTCATGTCCGACTCTTTGAGACCCCGTGGACCATAGATGCCAGGCCTCTCTGTCCATCACCAATTCCCTTATATTAGATCAATAAAAACAGTGGTCAAGAGACAAACTCCACCGAAATGCACTTAAATTCAAATGTAGGTGCATTGGCTTGATTAGAAACTCAATTTCATAGCCTCAAATTTAATATATAGTATGCTTGGGGCTGGTGCACTGGGATGACCCAGAGGAATGGTATGGGGAGAGAGGTGGGAGGGGGGTTCAGGATAGGGAACATGTGTACACGTGTACACATTCTATAGAATTTTTATAATTCTTATATAAGAATTTTTATATTAAATTTGCTATTATTGAATTCTTATATAAATATAGGTATTTTAACAATGATAGAAACATGTTTTTACTGTAATTAAATAGTTAAATATTTTTCCATTGAAGTACATAGCAAAAACCATGTATATCATCCTTATAAAGATAGCAATGTGATGGATTTCTAAAATAATAAAAAAAAATCAATGGTGGAGCTGGGTTTAGAATGAACATGACATTTAATGCTATGTTACATGACTTTGGAACACCTTACTCTCCTTATCTTTCATTTTGCTTTTTAATATATTGAGGCTATGAAATTACCACAGCTTTCTTATCTATTTGTCTGCTGATGGAAACCTAGGTTGCTTCCATGTCCTGGCTATTATAAACAGTTCTGTGATGAACATTGGGGTACATATGCTTATGTCCTCCTCTAGGAGTTTTATAGTTTCTGGCCTTACCTTTAGATCTTTAATCCATTTTGAGTTTATTTTTGTGTATGGTGTTAGAAAGTGTTCTAGTTTCATTCTTTTACAAGTGGTTGACCAGTTTTGCCAGCACCACTTGTTAAAGAAATTGTCTTTTCTCCATTGTATATTCTTGCCTCCTTTGTCAAAGATAAGGTATCCATAGGTGCGTGGGTTTATCTCTGGGCTTTCTATTTTGTTCCATCGATCTATATTTCTGTCTTTGTGCCAGTACCATACTGTCTTGATGACTGTGGCTTTGTAGTAGAGCCTGAAGTCAGGCAGGTTGATTCCTCCAGTTCCATTCTTCTTTCTCAAGATTGCTTTGGCTATTCGAGGTTTTTTGTATTTCCATACAAATTGTGAAATCATTTGTTCTAGCTCTGTGAAAAATACCGTTGGTAGCTTGATAGGGATTGCATTGAATCTATAGATTGCTTTGGGTAGTATACTCATTTTCACTATACTGATTCTTCCGATCCATGAACAGGATATATTTCTCCATCTATTAGCATCCTCTTTGATTTCTTTCACCAATGTTTTATAGTTTTCTATATATAGGTCTTTAGTTTCTTTAGGTAGATATATTCCTAAGTATTTTATTCTTTTCATTGCAATGGTGAATGGAATTGTTTCCTTAATTTGTCTATTTTCTCATTATTAGTGTATAGGAATGCAAGGGATTTCTGTGTGTTGACTTTATATCCTGCAACTTTACTATATTCATTGATTAGCTCTAGTAATTTTCTGGTGGAGTCCTTAGGGTTTTCTATGTAGAGCATAATGTCATCTGCAAACAGTGAGAGTTTTACTTCTTCTTTTCCAATTTGGATTCCTTTTATTTCTTTTTCTGCTCTGATTTCTGTGGCCAAAACTTCCAAAACTATGTTGAATAGTAGTGGTGAAAGTGGGCACCCTTGTCTTGTTCCTGACTTTAGGGGAAATGCTTTCAATTTTCACCATTGAGGATAATGTTTGCTGTGGGTTTGTCATATATAGCTTTTATTATGTTGAGGTATGTTCCTTCTATTCCTGCTTTCTGGAGAGTTTTTATCATAAATGGATATTGAATTTTGTCAAAGGCTTTCTCTGCATCTATTGAGATAATCATATGGCTTTTATTTTTCAATTTGTTAATGTGGTGTATTACATTGATTGATTTGCGGATATTGAAGAATCCTTGCATCCCTGGGATAAAGCCCACTTGGTCATGGTGTATGATCTTTTTAATGTGTTGTTGGATTCTGATTGCTAGAATTTTGTTAAGGATTTTTGCATCTATGTTCATCAGTGATATTGGCCTGTAGTTTTCTTTTTTTGTGGCATCTTTGTCAGGTTTTGATATTAGGGTGATGGTGGCCTCATAGAATGAGTTTGGAAGTTTACCTTCCTCTGCAATTTTTTGGAAGAGTTTGAGTAGGATAGGTGTCAGCTCTTCTCTAAATTTTTGGTAGAATTCAGCTGTGAAGCCATCTGGACTTGGGCTTTTGTTTGCTGGAAGATTTCTGATTACAGTTTCAATTTCCGTGCTTGTGATGGGTCTGTTAAGATTTTCTGTTTCTTCCTGGTTCAGTTTTGGAAAGTTGTACTTTTCTAAGAATTTGTCCATTTCTTCCATGTTGTCCATTTTATTGGCATATAATTGCTGATAGTAGTCTCTTATGATCCTTTGTATTTCTGTGCTGTCTGTTGTGATCTCTCCATTTTCATTTCTAATTTTATCAATTAGATGTTTCTCCTTTTGTTTCTTGATGAGTCTGTCTAATGGTTTGTCAATGTTATTTATCCTCTCAAAGAACCAGCTTTTGGCTTTGTTGATCTTTGCTATGGTCTCTTTTGTTTCTTTTGCATTTATTTCTGCCCTAATTTTAAAGATTTCTTTCCTTCTACTAATCCTGGGGTTCTTCATTTCTTCCTTTTCTACTTGCTTTAAGTGTGGAGTTAGGTTATTGATTTGACTTCTTTCTTGTTTCTTGAGGTAAGCCTGTATTGCTATGAACCTTCCCCCTAGCACTGCTTTTACAGTGTCCCACAGGGTTTGGGTTGTTATGTTTTCATTTTGATTTGTTTCTATGCATATTTTTATTTCTTTTTTGATTTTGTCTATGATTTGTTGGTTATTCAGCAGCGTGTTGTTCAGCCTTCATATGTTGAAATTTTAATAGTTTTTCTCCTGTAATGGAGATCTAATCTTACTGCATTGTGGTAGAAAGATGCTTGGAATGATTTCAATTTTTTTGAATTTACCAAGGCTAGATTTATGGCCCAGGATGTGATCTATCCTGGAGAAGATTCCATGTGCATTTGAGAAAAAGGTGAAATTCATTGTTTTGGGGTGAAATGTCCTATAAATATCAATTAGGTCTAACTGGTCTATTTTATCATTTAAAGTTTGTGTTTCCTTGTTAATTTTCTGTTTAGTTTATCTATCCATAGGTGTAAGTGGGGTATTAATGTCTCCCACTATTATTGTGTTATTATTAATTTCCCCTTTCATACTTGTTAGCATTTGTCTTACATATTGTGGTGCTTCTATGTTGGGTGCATATATATTTATAATTGTTATATCTTCTTCTTGGATTGATCCTTTGATCATTATGTAGTGTCCTTCTTAGTCTTTTTGCACAGTCTTTGTTTTAAAGTCTATTTTATCTGATATGAGTATTGCTACTCCTGCTTTCTTTTGGTCTCTATTTGTGTGAAATATCTTTTTCCAGCCCTTCACTTTCAGTCTGTATGTGTCCTTTGCTTTGAAGTGTGTCTCTTGTAGACAACGTATATAAGGGTATCGTTTTTGTATCCATTCAGCCAGTCTTTGTCTTTTGGTTAGGACATTCAACCCATTTACGTTTAAGGTAATTATTGATAAGTATGATCCCATTGCCATTTACTTTATTGTTTTGGGTTCGAGTTTATACACCCTTTATGTGTTTCCTGTCTAGAGAAGATCCTTTAGCATTTGTTGGAGAGCTGGTTTGGTGGTGCTGAATTCTCTCAGCTGTTGCTTGTCTGTAAAGCTTTTGATTTCTCCTTCATATTTGAATGAGATCCTTGCTGGGTACAGTAATCTGGGCTGTAGGCTATTTTCTTTCATCACTGTAATATGTCCTGCCATTCCCTCCTGGCCTGAAGAGTTTCTATTGAGAGATCAGCTGTTATCCTTATGGGAATCCCCTTGTGTGTTATTTGTTGTTTTTTCCTCGCTGCTTTTAATATTTGTTCTTTGTGTTTGATCTTTGTTAATTTGATTAATATGTGTCTTAGGGTGTTTCGCCTTGGGTTTATCCTGTTTACTTGCTGGGTTTCTTGGACTTGGATGATTATTTCCTTCCCCATTTTAGGGAAATTTTCAATTATTATCTCCTCAAGTTATTTTCTCATGGTCTTTCTTTTTGTCTTCTTCTTCTGGGACTCCTATGATTTGAATGTTGGGGTATTTAACATTGTCCCAGAGGTCTCTGAGATTGTCCTCATTTCTTTTAATTCGTTTTTCTTTTATGCTCTCTGATTCATTTATTTCTACCATTCTATCTTCTACCTCACTAATCCTATCTTCTGCCTCCGTTATTCCACTCTTGGTTCCCTCCAGAGTGTTTTTTATATCATTTATTGCATTATTCATTATATATTGACTCTTTTTTAATTCTTCTAGGTCCTTGTTAAACCTTTCTTGCATCTTCTCAATCCTTGTCTCCAGGCTATTTATCTGTGGTTCCATTTTGTTTTCAAGATTTTGGATCATTTTCACTATCATTATTTGGAATTCTTTATCAGGTAGATTCCCTATCTCTTCCTCTTTTGTTTGGTTTGGTGGGCATTTATCCTGTTCCTTTACCTGCTGGGTATTCCTCTGTCTCTTCATCTTATTTATATTGCTGTGTTTGGGGTGGCCTTTCTGTATTCTGGAAGTTTGTGGAGTTCTCTTTATTGTGGAGTCTCCTTACTCTGGGTAGGGTTCTACGGGTGGCTTGTCAAGGTTTCCTGGTTAGGGAAGCTTGTGTCAGTGTTCTGGTGGGTGGAGCTGTATTTCTTCTCTCTGGAGTGCAATGAAGTGACCAGTAATGAGTTATGAGATGTCAGTGGGTTTGGAGTGACTTTGGGTAGCATGTATATTGAAGCTCAGAGCTATGTTCCTGTGTTGCTGGAGAATTTGCGTGGTATGTCTTGCTCTGGAACTTGTTGGCCCTTGGATGGTGCTTGGTTTCAGTGTAGGTATGGAGGCGTTTGATGATCTCCTGTCAATTAATGTTCCCTGGAGTCAGGAGTTCTCTGGTGTTCTCAGGATTTGGACTTAAGCCTCCTGCTTCTGGCTTTAAGTCTTATTTTTACAGTCGCCTCAAGACTTCTCCATCTATATAGCACCAATGATAAAAACATCTAGTTCAATGTTGAAAAGTTTCTCCACAGTGAGGGACACCCAGAGAGGTAGAGTTACATGGAGAAGAGAAGAGGGAGGAGGGAGATAGAGATGACCAGGATGAGATGAGGTGGAATCAAAAGAGGAGAGAGCAAGCTAGCCAGTAATCACTTCTCTTTGTGCCCTCCACAGACTGGATCCCTCAGAGATGTTCACAGAGTTACACAGAGAAGAGAAGTGGGAGGAAGGAGACAGAGGTGGCCAGGAGGATAAAGGGGGGAATCAAAAGGAGAGAGACAGATCTAGTCAGTAATCAGTTCCCTAAGCGTTCTCCACAGTCTGGAACACACAAAGAGATTCACAGAGTTGGGCAGAGAAGAGAAGGGGGAGGGAGGAGATAGAGGCAACCTGGTGGAGAAAAATGAGAGTCCAAAGGGGGAGATAGCAATCAGGCCAGTGATCTCGCTCCCAAGTAAAAATGGGTAATGAGGATTGGGTTCTTAAAGGTGCAAAATTGATAACAAATACCAAAAAGCAAAGATTAAAAATCTAGAGTAGAGGTTGGATTTTCAAAAATACAAAATTAAAGAAAAAACAAAGAAAAGTCACAAGGATTATAAAGTATATATATATGAAGTTTGCTTTAAAAAATAGGGTCTCTCTCTCTTTTTTTTTTTCTTGTAAAGTAATAGTAGGTTATAAAAATGAAAATTAAAGGAGTAATAGAGGACTTATAAATAAAAAAAATTGAAGAATGATAGTAAAAATATATCTAGGATGTTCTCTCGTGTTGTTGTGAGCAGTGTGGAGTCAGTTCATTTTCCGATAGTTCCTTGGTCCAGCTTATATTTCTCTAGAGCTATAGGCCCCTTCCTATGTAGTCAGTACTAACTACGGTGTTTTAATCCATTGCACCTGTCACTTCCAAGGAGGTTCCCTCTGTTTTAGTTTCTGTTTGCTGGTCTCTTCAGTGTCTAATTTCCACCCTGACACAGGGGGCGGTGGTGGACACTTTTTTAGGCTCACTTGTTCAATCATGCTGTGGGGAGGGAGGGACACTGCAAATGAATGACACTGGCATGTGCTCACAGTGTCTCGGCCACACTGGGTGTGTGCTTTCCCCGTCTACACTGCTGAGGCTCTAGGTTGCTCTGCCTGGAACTCTCTGAGGCTGGCCCTGGGTTGTATGCACTTCCCAGGTCTAAGCCACTCAGGTTCAGGCACTCTGGTAGTCCCCAGAGGTGCAGACTCAGTTGGGCCTGTGTTTTGTGCCCTTCCCAGGTCTGAGCAGCTCAGGTGACCAGGTGTTTAGTGAGCACAGTCTCTGCGACTTATCGCTTCCCCCTGTCGCTGCCGCTTGGTTTTCTGGGTGTACAACCGGCGCACCTTCTCAGGCAGATGTTGACCGTCCAGAATCCCAAGAAGTCTTGGTTAGCAACAAAGCCTGTGTGCAGTTTGGTAGATAAGGCCTCTCTGGGGGCACAATTGCCCCCTTCCGGCTCTAGCTGCCCTCGCCTGCCTATCACCAGGCAGGGGGATGGGCCAGGCTAGCTCTGCTCAGTCCTTTGTTCTGTGAGCAGGCCTGATGGTGTCTTAGGTTAGGGCTTTTTGCGTAGCTTTAGTCAGTCCTTTGTTCTGTGAGCGGGCCTGGCGGTGTCTTGCTACTGCTACTGCTGCTGCTGCTAAGTCGTTCCAGTCGTGTCCGACTCTGTGCGACCCCGTAGATGGCAGCCCACCAGGCTCCACCATCCCTGGGATTCTCCAGGCAAGAACTCTGGAGTGGGTTGCCATTTCCTTCTACAATGCATGAAAGTGAAAAGTGAAAGTGAAGTCGCTCAGTCGTGTCCAACTCTTCACAACCCCATGGACTGCAGCCTACCAGGCTCCTCCATCCATGGGATTTTCCAGGCAAGAGTACTGGAGTGGGGTGCCATTGTGGTGTCTTAGGTTAAGGCTTTTCGTGTGGTAGCTATCCCACAGTCTGGTTTGCTATCCCAAATTAGTTCCCTCAGATTGCCCTCAGGGCATTCAGGCCTGGTCCGTACTCTAAACAATGCAGCCCGCGCCTCCTTGCCCCACCCCCGCTTGCTAATGGCGGATGCAGGCGTCTGCACTGCTTCTCCGCTGGGGGTGTTACCGTTGGGCACATAATCTGTGGGTTTTAATTATTTACTTATTTTTCCTCCTGGTTATGTTGCCCTCTGTGGTTCCAAGGCTCGCCACAGACTCAGCAGTGAGAGTGTTTCTGGTGTTTTGAAACTTCTCTCTTTTTTTAAGACTCCCTTCCCGGGATGGAGCTCCATCCCTACCTCTTTTGTCTCTCCTTTTTTCTTTTATATTTTTTCTTACCTCCTTTCGAAGACAATGGGCTGCTTTTCTGGGTGCCTGATGTCCTCTGCTGGCATTCAGAAGTTTTTTTTGTGGAATTTACTCAGTGTTCAAATGTTCTTTTGATGAATTTGTGGGGGAGAAAGTGGTCTCCCCGTCCTATTCCTCTGCCATCTTAGGACCGCCCCCTGTAACTCATTTTAGAAACTAAGGTAGCTTTATCCAAATCTGATAATCAATAAGTGGAGGTGCAGGATTGAACCCTTAGATGTGCCTGACAGCAGCAGACAGCAAAAGTCATGTTCTGAATTACTGACTTATAAATGTCATGAAAGTGACTTTTATTCTACCCTTGAAGAGACATAGTGTTTGAGACGAGCCTAGAAAAATATGTGTGTGTAAACCTGGATTTTGGGTGCATAGAGTGACTCCCAAGTCAATTTACAGCCTGAAGGAAAATCATTTAAAGGATCATTTTTTATCTGGTTAGCTTTAAATTGCATTTTCAAAGCATGCTGTTTATATCTAGAAGAGAGTTTCAGTGAATTATGTCATAGTAGGGTATGGGTAGGTTTACTATAAATTTAGGAATATAATGATATTAATCCCAACTGACAGCATCAGTCTTTTTCTCTATACACTCTCCTCGGGCATCTTTAAATCTTTATAGCTTTTGTTTTTCTTTAGTACTGTCTGAACTATTGTAATGTCAACTTTCTTTTTAAGTTCTCTCTTGTGTATTCTGTTTAATTAACTGACTTCATAATGCTTAGAGATGGGGTGTGAAGTGGGGAGGTGAGATTAGTTACTCTCTCATTTGATACAGGTTCAGATTTTTTTGAAGTAGGTAAAATAGTTTACAATGTAATCCTCTTTAGCCATATCTATTGTACTTTGTTCAACATTTAGTTTACTAAAAACTAATGAGACAGTAATGTAAAATAAGAAATAATTCCTTTCAAAATCATAATGTTCTGAATTAATTACTTGTGCTCTACAAACACAGTACAAGAGCTATCACCGTGATTCCTCTTGCTGTTTTAGACCAGTGGTTGGATTATTTTTTTAGAGTCAGAATATACGAGTGAAAACTGACCAGCATGGTGAAAGAGTACTAATTATGACTGGTGGCACTATAAAAAGAGCCTCCCTGAACTATAGCTATCGGGATCCCCTTTTCCTAAGTCTATAGAACAACTTCAGTATATATGTTGTACAGGAAGAGAGAAAGGATTGATAGATCTATGGATAAGTAGGTAGAAAGTCAGTCATATTTAGTTAGAAAAGGAAAGCCTTTTATGTTTTGATACTAATATTCCATGTCTGCCAGTCTCTCTTAGGACTAATAACATGTAGCTAAATATTTTAAATAATATTTCACTAATAGCATTTATTGAATGGTTAATATGTACAGGTCTCTTTATTAGGCACTATAATTGAACCACCCCCCCCATCTTCTTGGAATAGATTTAACAAATTACAATAAAATACAGAATCGGTAGTAACAAATAAGAACATATGGATATTCTATGAGGATCTTTTTGAAAGATAGGTGAAGGATAGATAGGTGTTAGTTACAAGCTCTCTAATAAAAGAATTTTCTCAAAGTTAATGTAAAATCCATATTATGCTCCAAAGTATCAAACACACACACGCACACCCTACACAGTAGTCAAGTAAAGGCCTTTTTGGCTTATATGGATAAAACAACAGAAAATTTTATCTGCCTCATATTAGTTTTTATTTCCGAGCTTATTTTTCTGGAGAAAAATGTGCTTCTTTCAACAAAGAAAATAAAATTGAAAGAAAAGAAACAACAAAGAAAATAAAATTGAAAAGCTATTTACATAGCCATTAATGTTATACATATTCTTACAAACTGCTTGACAAACCATATTTGATTCAATATTAATAAAATCTGTGAAAATCACACCTACATTGTTAGAAATAAGTAATTTAATGATAACTAAATAGTTTGTTTTTATTTAAAACACCACCAATATTTATCTGATGTTCAAATACTTTTTTTTAGGTTCATTTTTGAAACCAAAATAAGATATATCCTGCTATATTGCAGTCAAATTCAACATTTTACTTATATACTATAAGAGAGCTTGTGAAGCTGTCAAAAGGTAGGAGAACCCATAGCTTGGAGCCAATTTTTGAAAGAATACTGGGACTTTACATGTAATTTACCTCTTCCATTGTCTTAATGGTTATTCAGATGATCCAGGAGACTTAATACACAGTCAGCATATAAACAATTCAATTCTTTTCCCCTAAAAGATTAATTATACATTAAATTTTAACAAAATGTAAATTTATGTTTTCCACTGTAAGCTACCTGAAGCACTTTTATAGCACAAAAGCCATATCTGTAAATATTTTACACTATCATTTACCAAAAGTAGTAATGATGGACTAGATTTATATCACTTAAATAACCACATAAAAATCATTATGATCAGCATTAACTAACCCCAAGTATAAATTATTGAATCATGGTGTTTCAAATTAGAACCTTCTGTCTTACATGTTTATACAAAAAGTGTTACATAGATACAAATGAATAAATTTAATAGCTTAGTTATTTTGAAAACATCCACAAAATTTAGCTATTTTAGTATGTTTTCATATTTAAGCAATTTGACTAGCTTTAACAATTTATGGATGGGAAATGATCCTGAAAATTAAGGTGCAAGACTGTGTTTCTAATTTCTTCCATAATCTATTTTTCATGCCCTCATTTGACTAATTTTTGTACTAAACTTTCTACACACTTAAAAACTACAAATCATTAGATATATTCTACTGAGCAATATGTGAATTTCTCAACAAATATTCAAGTCTTTTCTCATCTAATCCAAATTGACATCGTTTCTGTCCTATCTCCCTGTAGTTCACATACACCCTAGGAAAATATATAAATACTTCATACATGAAATTTTTTGACTGTTTATCGTATCTAAACTGCATCTGTGAGTTCCAACTGGAAGATTTAGAAACCTATCACATTCAAAATGGTCAGTCCGCTCACATGCTACCCCACCTAAAGTGTTTTTGATCAGTCCAGTAACAAATAATCACTCTTTCCTCAGACTTTCTATGATATTTTATTGTGTGAGGGCTTAATTCTTCACTAAGTTGTTACCTCCTTGAGGTCCAGAACTGTAACCTGTGTATCTTTGTGTCTCATAAAATGTCTTATGCATAATTTCTAATACACATTTAATTAAATATATGAAGAATGTATAATTTCAAAATATGGAAGAATAGCATATTGTCTGCCAGTCAAAAAGAAAAGAATAAAATATTTTTCTTTCCCACAGTAAGCAATACTGCTTGCTATATTTTGGATAATAAGTTATAACTGATTTGAATGGTGTAGAAATATGATGTATGCCTTTTTAATTACAAATTGTTAGTATAAAGTTTGGAGGCATTTGAAGTAGAGTAAAATGACTTTTTTGTTCTTAAATAGATTTTCCTCCTTAAACACCTTTTAAAAAATCTCTATTATATTTGATTCAGTCTATTTGTTGAAACCCAATCTGGACTACTTTAATTATCAAGGATGAAATTAGCTACATCATTATTAACAGGCACTAGAAATTTGGGGGTGATTATTAATGGTAAAGCATGAAGCAGAAAGAGGACCAGCTGACCCTGGTGGAGTAATAAAAAGTTAATTAATCAGGCAGGAGGCAGATTTCATATTTATGAGTCTTCTCAGAGGAGGATGAATTCCAGTATATGAGACTTTAATTTGAAATAATTTTCAATCAATAGTACAGTTTCAATGTTGGCAGCCATAGCTATCTAAATGCAAACATCAGTAGGAAAGGAAAATTTTCTAGCAGTTAGGTTGTCTGAATATAAATTTCCTACCTTATGATACAATGAAGACCTCTCATAAGATTTTTTGCTTAAGCTAGCTAGATGCTTTTTCAGCATGTCATAAAAGAAATCCATACTTTGGTGACAGAAGTTTAAGGTAACTTCTAACATTTATATTTTATAACAACAGGTCATATTTATTGAGTTATAATTAGGCATCAAATACTATTTAATTATTTATGGCTACTAATATACTTACAACTTTTGAAGGGGATGCTATTATCAGGCCTATTCTATGGATTGGAAAACTGAAATATAAAGTTGTGTAACTTACCAGGTCCCCACAACTAGTAAGTGTTGAAATGGGGATATTCCGGCATCAGGTCCTCTTCATGCTCAGAATTTGGACTGAGTTCCCTTTCTACCCATTCAGTGTTTTTACTTTTCTTATTCAGGTTGCTCACTACTTCTAATTTTCTACATGATTGTTCTTTATTCTTACCTCCAATTCTCCACCCTCCTTTAATTAATAATATTCCTCCTTAAAATAATATGTGATTGATTTTCAGAAGACTGTAATTATTGACAAATCATTATGCATTAACTTCAGAGGGTTATGTGTGTTTTAAAATAGATTTATCGATTAATGCACATTTGGTAGACCTAATGTGGCACTATACAGGGTCAAAATGATGCAGTCAGTTTGATCCTTAAATGTGCAGAGACTTGATGAAGAGTAACTATTTGCATAGAAAATAGAAGTCTCTTTTTAAGAAGCCTGCATTGACAAAAAAAGATATTTTTTTTTCAGTTTTACATGGATCCAATAAAGATTTTAAATGATGAGAACCTGGCTTATGTACTATAAAACAGATTGAAAGCCTTAATATGAAAAATATTAAAGGTTATAAGTTTGCTAAATGGGCTGGAAAGAAAATCATTAACTATTAACAGGTACTTAGAAGTTGTAAAATGTGTATATCAATGTGCAATGTTACAATTTGGATCAAATCTAAAGGGGAATGAGCAATCAGTGATGGATCTATTTCTTAGAATATAGTTTTTAATGCAATAACCTATAGCAACATAAACAAAAATATGATTTCTTTGGGATATAAGCTGTCATTCCTTGACCGGAATTTTTTTTTTTTTTTAATCAAGAGCCATTTCCTATTCATTTTTGTGCCTTATGTATTGCTTTGCATGTGCCTGGAAATACAGAAAAGAAATACAAAGATAAATAATATACATTCTCTGTCTTTCAGCTCACAACGAACCTCACTAGAAGCTCTCATAACCGAGTTCCTTATTTATGTCATTTCTAAAGTCTAATTTTAATTTGACTTGATTTGAGATAAGATGGATTTTTTCCTATCAGCCATCATATAAATTGCCTAAATTTTTCTGTCAAGCTATTCAACTTTACAACCTTGAATTCTTTAACAGAGCAAAAAGTGTTCTTAAGACAGCTCAAATTGCTCTAAATTTAGTGAAAAATATATTCCACATGTAATACTTGGAGATTTAGAATCATTCTTTCAGCTACACAAATCAGCTTTATTGACTTATGTTGTGAAGTGGCTTTTTTTTAAATGTCATATTTTAGTTGTTGGAAAAGCATCAAGGGCAAAGTTAAGAAAGCCTAATCTCTTAATATAGCCATATGGAACCTATCCAGAACTACAGATATGATTCTAAATTATGGTTGATCTCTCACCCTCATCTGATGCATGATCATGCACTATTCTCAAGGCGGGGTTTAATTGTGATGTTCAGTTATTGCTTCTATAATGCATTTAGGGTAATTCCAGCTAGCGTAGGGTGATGTCCAATGGCAATACATAGATGTGGCTCTTACAGCAAAGGTAGAAATACATGATGTTGGGATCAAAGTGTCCTTTAGAAGCCACGGACTTCAAAGGTGATACAACCCAGAGCCTTGGTTCTTTCCATAACTTTATTTCCTATTTCTCGATTGAATTCTATCCACCTGGTAATCTGTCACTTTCAGAGCACCCCCCAAAAAAAATGTGAGTTGAATAAAAGAGTTGTCAAAATGTCCAAGTCAGGTGAAAAGTACTTTATGTAAAATATATAAATACTAAACATTATCTGCCAATGTCAAAACATAAAGATAAACATAGTTTGAATTTTATTTGCCACAGTACCAATATGCAGTAAAAAATAACTTTAAATAATCTAATGCAACATCTTTTAACTGTTTATTAACCCAACATAAGGCATCTATCTGTTTTTGCCTTTATCTTATGGTGAAGTCACAATACTGAATGGACAGATATTTATAAAATAAACCCAGCCAGCTCTACCATGGCCACTGTGAAGAATTAAGAAGCAGCTTAAGTATTTGTGTTACACGGGACTTTTTCAAGGGAAACAGTAGTTCAGTGAATTTAAATTGAGTAACAGGAATTCTTGGCAAAATAACAGGAGCCATTTAAAAGATTTAGCTGTGTATGCACAAATCTGAGCAAGACATGCATGAGTGTGTTACTGACTATGCCACAGGCAAAGGAGCAAAGCATGGCAACCTTGCCACCAGATATAAAAGAGCTGATTCACAACAAACTGAATTCCATATTCTCTTAAGTGTTTGCAACACTGAGCATCCTTTGAAAATGCTTTTGGACTATAAGTATATTTAAATTAAATAGTTATTTTATATGTGCTGTATACAAAATAGGAAAGCAGATTGAATGATTTTTTCAACAGTTTCAACTCTTCTGTAAACAATAAACATTGCAATATAACTTACTGAAGTTAGCATACATATGTATATGTATATATTTTTATGTGTGTGTGTGTGTGCGTGCATGCTAAGTCACTTCAGTTGTGCCCAACTCTTTGTGACCCCATGGACTGTAGCCCACCAGGCTCCTCTGTCCATGAGATTCTCCAGGCAAGAATACTGGAGTGAATTGCCATGCCCTCTTCCAGGAGATCTTCCCACTCAGGGATAGAACCCGTTTCTTATGTCCCCTGCATTGGTAGGCAGGTTCTTTACCACTAGTGCCACCTGGCAAGTCCATATATGTGTATGCTGTGCTGTACTTGGTGGCTTAGTGGTGTCCAACTCTTTGCGACCCCATGAACTGTAGCCTACCAGGTTTCTCTGTCTATGGGGATTCTCCCAGCAAAAATACTGGAGTGGGTTGCCATGCCCTCCTCCAGGAGATCTTCCCAACCCAGGGATCAAACCCAGTTCTCCCGCATTGCTGGATTCTTTACTGTCAAAGACACCAGGGAAGTCCAAGAATAGAGTGGGTAGCCTATCCCTTCTCAAGGGGATATTCCCAACCCAGGAATTGAATTGGAGTCTCCTGCATTGCAGGCAGATTCTTTACCAGCGAGCTACCAGGGAAGCCCCACATATGTGTATCAGTTCAGTTGTTAAGTCAGGTCCGACTCTTTGTTACTCCATGGACTGCAGCACACCAGGCTTCCCTGTCTATCACCAACTCCCAGAGCTTACTCAAACTCACGTCCATTGAGTCGGTGATGCCATCTAACATCTCGTCCTCTGTCATCCCCTTCTCCTCCTGCCTTCGATCTTTCTGAGAATCAGGTGCTTTTCTAATGAGTCAGTTCTTCACATCAGGTGGCCAAAGTATTGGAGTTTCAGCTTCAGCACCAGTCCTTCTAATGAATATTCAAGACTAATTTCTTTTAGGATTTACTGGTTTGATCTCCTTGCAGTCCCATATATACATATATAATATATTCATATATGATATACATATGTCCTACATTTATACACACTTCCTATCCTCATTCTGAGATGAAGGAATAATATTGGCAATGTTTCCAATGTTCTTGCATGAGTTTTTATCCTTAGAAGTAAGAGTTTATTTTTAACTTTGATACAAAGTTTGTTCCTAAATTTGACATAATGAGAAGGAAAGTAAAGGGCACTTGAAAGGAAGCAGCAGACGATAAAGCACACAGAAGAAAGTTCACTTGTTCAATTTATTTATTCCTTCACTCAATCAAAAAATATTAATAAGGGCAAGATATAGAGGCAAGCACTGGGAAGTCAAAGATGAGAAGAATAAACTTGTTCCTGGCTTTCACAAAAGCTAATTGAAAGGTTCAGAAAATTATACAAGGTTACAATACAGGGTTACATGTGACAGTTCAAGGAGCACACAGAGAAAAACCCAAATATGTCAAGGAAAGTTTCTAAAATAAAAAAAAAATGCCCTGAAGGAGACTTTAAAGTTGGGGACCCTCTCGTGTGTGCAGATAGAGATGAAATTGTATCAGACTTTCTAGCAACAGGAAAAAATAATTCAATATGCTTAGGACTGTGGTCCTCCAAGTGTGAATGCTGTACCAGAAGCATCCAGCAACACCTGGGAAGATGTTAGAAATGCTCCTTTTCAGACCCTTATTCACACTTAGTGAATCAGAAACTCTGGGGCCCAGGGGTCAACCGAGCATTCTGTTTTAACAAGCCTTCCAAGTAATTTCGGTGCATGCTTTACTTAGAAAACCAGCAACTTCATCAGAGGGTACAAAGGATAGGGGTAAGGAATGACAGGCTGATAATCCTGGTATAGGAAATATAGGATAAGGGGCTGGATTCATAGGCAGGGGCCATATCATGGCATCTGTTTATTATCTTGCCACTGAAGCTAAAACCTTCCTGAGTTTTTATTTTTCTTCCAGTTATCTGTTGTTTTGGAGACAGAGAAGACTGTCTGAGCAAGCTTTCCATACCTGACTTTTCTAAAACCATTGCTAATACATCTAATTATTTCATCAGCTTTACTTCATCCACCCTAAAAATAAATCCTTCCAAATATATATTCATTTTCATAACTATAGCTGTCATAACTTCCAAATTCCCTAGAGACGATTTTAGCTTTAAAAATTCACCCTTACAGAATGTGCTGGAATCTTGGGAATCATCCATTTAAATTCTAACACATGCTTGCTATCTGCTAGCATGTGAGTCTGCATATTTCTCCTTGACAGTTCATATTTGGTTTCTGGACTTTCAAGACACAGTGAATTATGACCTGCTCACCAGAGCCTCCTGAGAAAACTGGAACTGAGCCATCCTATGCCAAACCTTCATGAAAGTTGGTCAGTTGAAGAAGTCCTGGAAATTAAGTTATCTGGGACACTTCATGAATCTCGATATCATAGAAGCAAAGGTGCTATGTTAGCAAAGCAAAGTTAGACACCAAGATAAATGTGCCACCCGACTGTGTCCAGGCTAGGTTACTTAGTTGTCTGTTCTAATTGCTAAAGGAAAATGGTATATTCAGGTAGAAAATACAGGAGTTGGTATCTTGGCTCATGAGGATTCTCCGTTATAGACTTTAATTCCTCATCAATTAAATAAAGGTAATGTGCCAAATTATCTTCCCTTGCTATAAAAATGAGAAACTTCCTAGTGAACTGGTGTAGCACTTGGGCCAGACCAGTCTGCATCAGCATCCAAGCTCTGCTAATTTCTAGGTATTAGACCCTGAGGAAGGCAAATAATTCATTTAAGTTTTAATTTTCTCATCAGGACACAAAAACTTTATTCATTTGTATACACTGATTCATTCAACGAGTATGTGTGAGAACCCCTTCTGCATCTTTACTAAGTGCTATTCTACACGCACTTTCCCAAGAGGCACTAGTGGTAAAGAACCCACCTGCTAATGCAGAAAGACATAAAAGACGTGGGTTTGATCCCTGGGTTGGAAAAGTCCTCTGGAGGAAGGCATGACAACCCATTCCAGTGTTCTTGCCTGGAGAATCCCATGGTTAGAGGAGCCTGGCAGGCTACAGTCCATGAGGTTGTGAAGAGTTGGACATGACTGAAATGATTTGGCATGACTTCTACATGCTAGACATAAAGCAAAAACAAGATTCCTGCTCTTCCATAGCTTATGGAAGGAGAGAAACAGAGGAGAAAGACAACACACAGCAGTAAGTAAAATATTTAGAATGTCAGATGATGCAGAGCTAAAGTGTGTTACCTCAATCTCTCCTTTAGGAGAGCACTCTGCTTTTTCTTTCAGCTCATGGGAGCGCTGCTTGCTGAAGACTCAACAGCTGAATTCCTTACTAGGTACTGCCTCTGTTCAAAAGAGGTTATATGCCCCAGACACAACCCCTCTTTCCCCAAGGGCAGCCAGAGTTGAAAACTTGCTTAATGAGAGGCATAAAGATTAGTCTCATCACTTCAATTCAGGACAACTCTGAAGGGCCAGTTCAGCTCCAGAACTACCTAAGATTGGCTGAGGTCTTTCTAGCACCACATCACTGTTCAACTACTCCATTTTCCCATTTCTGCTTCTCTCACTCTCCTACATGTCCATGCTGAGGTCACTCTTCAATAAACCTACAACATGCAGAGCCCCATAGAAGAGTCTATGTCCCAGGAAATGCCCATCTAGGAAAGATGATGGGAAGTGCTCTGGAGAAGAGTAAAGCTGAAGGGAGGTTTGGGAGTGACTCCCTCCTGTTGTGGTTATGAAATGTTAACTCTCATTATAACCTTAATTATCACTGAACTTGGCAGCTAACAAAAATGTCATAGAAAAGGGCCTTGCCCTTAGTCATGAAGAAAAGGAAAGATGTAAAGGAAAGCATAAAGAACAAGGACATTTTTATGATAGTGACTGATTAGAGCAATTCCATTTGGCCAATAGTTCACAGATAAATAGACAAATAAAGAGTAGCAATGAAAAAGAATTTTGGTTAAAAGCTCAAGCTTTGCACTGAATCCTGGATTTAAATCTTTTTTAAAAAACTTTTTATTTTTTTATTGGAGAGTGTTTGTTGTTGTTATTCATTCTCTGTTGTGTCTGACTCTTTGCAACCCCATGGACTAGCCCACCAGGCTACTCTGTCCATGGGATTTCTCAGGCAAGGATACTGGAGTGGGTTGCCATTTCCTTCTCTAGAGGATCTTCCTGACCCAGGGATCAAACCCACTTTTCCTGCATTTTCAGGTAGATTCTTTACCTTTGAGTCACGAGGAAGCCCTGTATTGGAGTTTAGTTATCTGTATACATGTATCTATTCTTTTTCAAATTCTTTTCGCATTTAAGTTGTTGCATACTATTGAGCAGGGCTCTCTGTGTTATACTGCTTTCTAGACATCAGATTTGAGTAAGTCAGTTAGCCACCCTATGTCTCAGTTTCTGCGTTTGAAAAATGGGGAGAAGAATGCCACCTACTTTCTAGTGTTCTTCTGAGTATGCAGAGTAAAATTCTTAGCCGATTATCCAGCCTCATGTGGTTAGAGCTCACTAAGTATTGGTTATTAATACTGACTTTGAAGTGAAGTGTTAGTCTCTCAGTCATGTCTGACCCTTTGTGACCCTATGGACTGGGGCTCCCCAGGCTCTTCTGTCCATGGGATTTCCTAGGCAAGAATACTGGAGTGGGTAGCTATTTCCTTCTCCAAGAGATTTTCCTGACCCAGGGATTGAACCCTAGTCTCCTGCCTTGCGCACATACTCTTTACTGTGTGAGCCACTGGGAAAGCTCAATACTGACTTTATTGGTATTAATTTTCAACTCTGACATTCTGCTTCAGCAAATTCAATACTTTACTTAAAAAAAAAACTAAACAAAACATTTACTGCTACTGCTAAGCCACTTGAGTCGTGTCTGACTCTGTGTGACCCCATAGACAGCAGCCCACCAGGCTCCGCCGTCCCTGGGATTCTCCAGGCAAGAATACTGGAGTGGGTTGCCATTTCCTTCTCCAATGCAGGAAAGTGAAAAGTGAAAGTGAAGTCGCTCGGTCATGTCCGATTCTTAGCGACCCCATGGACCGCAGCCCACCAGGCTCCTCCATCCCTGGAATTTTCCAGGCAAGAGTACTGGAGTAGGGTGCCATTGCCTTGTTTAATTGTCTTCATTGTCTTCTTGTAGAATGTAGACATTCTACAATAGCAACCAAGACATTCTCTGATTCTTCCCTCCGGCATTTATTTTTCATGCCCATTTTTAGCTTAGTTTGAGATTAGTTGGCTAGTTTTAGTGTTGGTGTTTGCTTAATTTTTACAGGTAACCTATAAGGATGAGTGAGATTACCCAAGATGAGCTGACCTTCCAAGGCTTAAACATTGAAGATTCAGCCAAGGAAGCCCCACACTTCAACTTGTGAGATATCAGTCCCATTGCAGCAATATTATCTTGTGGACCCAAAACCACTGTCTCTCCTGTTTCAATGTAATCAAATTATTTATGTGTCAGGCTACCTTTCTTTTAAATATTTAAATTACAAAAAACCAAGTGTCAACAGGCAGTGTAGCATAATGGTTAGAAGCTCATACTCAAAAATAGACTGTTTGTTTATCTGGTTCTGCCATTTCTATCTACATGACCATGGGCAGGTTACTTAAACTCTGTGCCTTAATTTCTCCAACGATAAAGTGAAGCTAAAAATACTACTGTATCATATGATTGTTGAGAAGATTAAATAGGTTGGTACCTGTGAAGTGTTTAAAACTGTGAATTGTATATGAAAGCACTTTAAACAGTGTTTGCTATAGTAATTGCTACCCTTCTTCTGAGGGAGACTCCTTCACTGAGTGCAATATAAATTTTTGAGTGAACCTGTGATAGAAAAAGAAAGGAAAAGAATTAAGAAGAAAGAAAAAGAATGTAATTCTGCCGAGAACACCCACTTACGGTACCCTCTGTGGAATCCTCTTCAGTTTTCAAGTAGAAATGACATGATTTATGTTACCCATAACCACCTACCCCACTATAAATATTTAAAAATTAAATAAATAACTAAACAAATGATTTCCTTGCAAAAGAATATGCAACCCACAGAAAATCATATGTACCTATATATTGAAAAATATGCTTTTGGCTCAGAATAGGTATCAGTTATGCTATGACTTCTATAAGTAATAAGCATAGCATATCTTATTTGATGAAGAATTTTTACTTTTTCAAATTATGGAATAAATTTCCAGGTTGAGAATTTTTAACTTTTATAAAGTCATATTTTTGCTTGCAAAATGACTAGAAGGAGGCCTACTCCATTCTTTTCCAAATTAACCTAAGTTGCCTGGCCAAACAGAGCACCAAGTGGAAACATACCAAGGAGATTTGGGTTATCTAATTACCGTTAGCACATTCTTCTTTTTTCTGTCATGTTCTGTACTGCAACTCAAAATGCCTTTTGAATCCTTTTCAATTGTTGACAGCTAATTTCTGTCCATTACAGACCTACTTCTCACCGTTTGTATTTATCCATCTTAGGAGCTGCATCTTTTTAAAACCAGCTATCTGTCTTTTTGTCATTTTCTCTCTCTTCTTGCTTAACTGTCCACTGGGATGATAGATTTCAAATTATATTAAGCATAAACATGTAGTTAAGATATGCAACTAACACCCATAGTCATTTTCTTTTAAGTTATGCTCTTTAACAATTGCTATTTACTTTTAAGGATTTTAAAAGTATGTCATTCATAATTAGACTCTATCCTACCTTGAGATTATTAATAGAAGCAGGCAATATAAATTTAATGCGCTTTTATTAAAAACATACTTTTGCATATGAAACTGTCTCTGTCACCATTTCCCCTAGTGTTCTTACTGCCTAAGATAGAGAAATACTTTACAGAAATGAAGGTCAAAAGTAAGTAAATAAAAGGTTGATAGGGTAATTCTATTCTTACCTTGATCAGTGACATCCAGAGACTGCTACAGCCTTAGAACTTGTATACATGAGAAGAGAAGGAGCATCTTACTTGGCCCATGACTGGGAAGATAGTTCAGAGAGTCTTACATGCAACCTTAGCTTAAGACTTCCAGTAGCTTATACTCTGGAAATCAGGGGATTAGGACAAGTGAAGAATGCCAATAATCAGTACAGAAAATAAAAGCAATTCAGCAAATAGTTTCTGTCAATCTTCAAAAGAGAAACAATATAAAAAAAGTCACTGGAAACTACCTAGATTTTACGCACCTCCATTGCTGGGGGTAAGGGGTGGTACTTAACAAATGAATCAATCCAGTAAACATATGGAATTTAGAAATTCTTCTCATGGGTTTTAAAGGAGAATAGAAGTGACTTCTATTACACTTTTTGCTAATTATCTAGAATTACTTAAAATATTGTTTAACAGAATGCACCCAGACATATAAATAACTGATTTAAAATCATTAATATAATTCATTAGACTTAAGAGAATTACACTTAAAGTTACATTTCATGTTTTAGGAATAAAGCCGAATGCTTGCAGCTATAAGTAGCATGACTTTTCCCACATATATACTAATGTATCTAAATTGCCCTTAAATTTTGTAAGAATGCTTTCTCAGAAACTTTGATTAACTAAACAGAGGATTGTTGGTTTTTTTACTTGCATTTCTCTCCCCCCTAAAAACTATTCAAGGCAGTTTAAAACACATGTAAAAAATGTTTTGTAAATTTGTACTAGAAGTAAAAGATTAGTTCCATAAAAACAAGAAGGAACAAGTCTTGTCTTGATGGTTATTACTAGCAGTGTATGTGTGCACCATCTCTACCTTTGAGACTTCTGGCAGCAGCAGAGACTAAAGAAGTGGTCAGACTCTTAATATTAAGCCCAAATGCTGTAGGAAATATATAAGGAGGGAATTGAGATTAATGGCCTCAAGCAGAGTTTTTTTCACCAAAGGCAGAAATTTGTTTCATGTGCTGTTTTCTGATTACAACTTTTAATAAAAGCAAGCCTGACTGAGGTAAAGCATCACTGCTTGAAGGTGGCTTTTCAGTCAGTTCAGTCACTCAGTCATGTCTGAGCTAAGTTAACAAAAAAGAGATACAAGAATATGCCAGGTAGAACTAAAGTGGAAATGTGGGGAGTAAACCTAGGCTTCAAAAAGGGCTAAAAACAAGAAATCAGAAAACTCTTGAAAGAAAGGCAGTCATTCTTTCTCTTGGTCTACACAGCCATGCATCTCTGTTTCTCTCTCTAAAGACTAGTTTTACCTGTCTGTGTTCATTTAGGAAAGGATATCTATCTGCCCCATGGCTTGCAAATTCACATTTCTCTTTCATATCAATCATGGATTAAAATTGGCAAATACTGTGAATCCTATCCCAAATTCCTGGAAGAGAGGCCATGAGTGACCCAGTTTGAGTCAGATCTCCATCCCTAATCCAATTCATGTCTGGGAGCCTAAGCCAGAGAGAACAGTCTTCTAAGACCCTACCCTGGGGTGGAGGCAGTTTTCAGAGACAGGACTGAGGAGATATCCTAAGAGATGCTTGAAAAGTGAAAGTGAAAATCACTCAGTCAAGTCCCATTCTTTGCGACCCCATGGACTATACAGTCCATGGAATTCTCCAGGATGGAATACTGGAATGAGAGTCTTTTCCTTCTCCAGGGGATCTTCCCAACCCAGGGATTGAACCCAGGTCTCCCACATTGCAGGCAGATTCTTTACCAGCTGAGCAGCAAGGGAACCCTTACTAAAAATTTAAGGCTAGTCTTTAATGAGTGCTTAGATTCTCTATTCTTGTACTGAGGGATGATTCAGGTGCTTTAAAAATAAGATGAAGAAGATGCAGAAATCTTTCCACTATTAAGGCCAAGATATCCAACCAATATTTTTGCTCATGTGAAAATAAAATCTTCCCACATTTGCACTGAAATGGGCTGCAGGCAAAGCAAAGACTGTCCTTAGGAAGCGGATTTGGATGTGCTCCCAGAGTTAAACATTCTGTAGACTGAAAGCCTAGAGTTTCACACCACAGGGCACTGTGGAAAGAAGATGATTCTGGCCTGGAAAACAGGTGTTCCAAGTCATCAAAAAGAAGCCTGAGAACCGCTCCATATATATTGGGTTGCATAGTTGTGTAGCACACTTTCTAGGATAAGCCATGGGAAAAGTATGTTGTACAAAATAGAATAGGTGGTCTAGTTTGTAGACTTTTGGTCAATTACCTTTTGTCTACCAAAGAAAATGATTTTAGTTTTGATAAAGTTGATGATTATATAATTGTTTATGGCAGTAGTAAATTGGCAGAGTTATTTATATCCAGAAATCAATTCTAGTTTTTGAAAATAAAACCCATGTCATAAACATATTGAAATAGATGTATTATTCTGTCTACCAAGATGGCATATATGCAGTTTGTCTACAATCCGTATCAAATTGTGAAGATACTGATTTAAAAGATGAGTAAATAAAACACAGTACTGGTTCATATTACACGAAATTGTTCATGGGTATGTCAGAAAACTTTTGCCTTTTAGTTCACCATTCTTTTATTTTTTTAACATTTATAAAAGCTTTATTTATTTATTTAATTTTTTTGGCTGTAGTGGGTCTCTGTTGCTGCTCGCAGGCTTGTGGCGACTCTTCACTGCAAAGGTCTCTCGTGCAGAGCCGGAGCTCTAAAGTGCTTGCTCAGTAGTTGTGGCACATGGGCTAATCCGAAACATGTGAAATCTTCTCAGACCAGGGATCAAACTCATGTCCCTTGCACTGCAAGGCAGATTCTTAATCACTGGACCACCAGGGAAGCCCCAGTTTACCATTCTTTTAGAGTGGTATTTACTGCCATGTTTTCAGAATCATACAAAGCCTCAGTTTTAAGTTAACTTGATTCTCTAGGCAAAGAAGTAAAAATTTAGTGAGAGGTCAATATGCAAAGCAAAGAGTGTTATTTTCTTGAAAATAATGGCAGTAAATATTAGAGTAATACTGTGCCTAGCTTCTTGCTTCCAATACAGAATATTTAACTTGGAATCCTCACTTGTGGTCTCTGGGAAAGCATAACATAATACTTGAGGGACACTCAGAAAATTTAATAGAGCCATAGTTTTGTAGGACTATGGCCTTTTTTTAAAATAGGGTCGCATGGAAACACTACTATATATAAAATAGATAGCCAGTGGGAATTCTATGTATGACTCGGGGAGCTCAAACAGGTGCCCTGTGACACCTAGAGGGGTAGGATGGGGTAGGGGGTGGGACGGAGGCTCAAGAGGAAGGGGACATGTGTATATCTATGCCCGATTCATGTTGATGTATGGCAGAAGCAACACAATATTGTAAAACAATTATCCATCAATTAAAAATAAATTTTTAATAAATAAATAAAATAAAAAAGGATAGATTGTCCTTAAATCTTTCAGAACCAGTTATAGTGACTGGTTAAAAGTTGAGGTAGATGGTTTGGTGTTACTCAGAACAGGCTTCAAACAATTTCAAGCAATGAACAAAAACTTACCATACAACTTACTCACTTTCAGGGGATAATCAAATGAGTCCTGACATAAGAAGTAGCAGGTTCCTATTAGATGCCTGGGATCTAAATTGCTTAGGACACAGTGCTTGGGTCCATAAAACTGAGAGAAATTACAGTCACACCCCCAACATTGCTGGTTTCTGTGCTTTCATAAGATACTTCTACTGAAGCCATACATGGGACAACTGTAGTCTCAAATCTGCTTTATCATTAATGAGAAAATTAAGTAAAAGTCTTCCACAGGAATTTGTTTAGATCCAGATTTCCTGGTAATGAGTTTATAATTAGATGGGTTTAAATTGAGCAGATTTTTCCACAATCTGATTTTAATATCCTGTCATGCTCAACTTGCCAGAAATGTCAGTTCATTTGTTTTTATTTTTGGTTTGTTTTTACATCCATGCAATTTTTATTAAGTCAGTGCATAAGATCTATTAAATATATGCTAAACAGGACTGATTTTCCCCTGAATCTAATCTGTCTGTTAAATAAAAAAGTAATCTTCAGGCAGAGAATTTGATATTCTTTGTTTAACAAAAAGTTATTTTATAAAAGTAACCCTCCCCCATCCCATTTTACCTTATGCTTCCAGTCCTATCCATCTAGTTGTGGGGAAAAACATACTCAGAAGGCTGTATTCAACATCAATTAAAAAAAAAAAAGTAAATGAAGATAGGAAATATCCAGCTCATGCAACATAATAAGCAATGAGAAATTTTTTCTTGGAAATATAAAGACCCACTTACTTTCCCTTCCCTCTGTATTAGGATATTGTTGTTAAGTAGTTGCTCAGTCATGTCCAACTCTTTGCAACCCCATGAACTGCAGCCCACCAGGCTCCTCTGTCCATGGGATTTCTTAGGCAAGAATACTGGAGTGGGTGGCCATTTCCTCCTTTGGGAGATTCTCCTGACCCAGGGATCGAACCCGTGTCTTTCGCATTGGCAGGCGGATTCTTTACCACTGAGCCACCAGGAAAGCCCATAGTAGGATATGTATGTTGATAAATACAACCAAAGTCTTCCCTCTTTGGTTTATTATATTAAATAGGACTATCAATTTCAAGTAACAAAACCCTGACTGGCTTAATGAAAAGTGAGATTCAGGCTGAATCCAGGCTGTCCAACTATGTTCTCAGTACTTTCTCCCTCTCACTTCTGCTTTATTCTCTGTTGGATTTATCTTCAGGCAGATCCTTCCCATATATTTGCAAGAGTTTATATCTCCAGTAAGGCAATTTTGATGAAACTCATATCTCCAATACCTCTACTTCTGAACCTGAATGTGAATGGTAACTTGAGAAAAACATAAGCACACCGACTGATGTCAATTTAAATTTTCACGATCCACCCTTTGCCTCTCTTTTCCAGCCTCCAGTTCAGCCTCTTGATCTATGTCTCAGACATCCCAAAGTACACAGAAATAACTCCTCAAGATGTTGAGCTATTTTGTGTCTCCAGATTTGTGATGTCATTTCTTCAAACTAGAATGTCCCAATATCTATTCATCACCTTGGTGACTGCATATTTAATCATTCCAGTCAGAATCACCTTTATAAACCTTCTTTCACTTCTTCCTGTCAAGGTTATTACTCTCATACTCTTATCACATGAGCTTCATACATAACCTCCATTTTAGCAACAATTTTGCTATAACACAATTAAGGCTTACATCTCTAACCCCTTCACTAAAGAGAAACTACTATGAGAACAGGAAAATATACTTTAGTGTTTGTTTTTGTTTGTTTGTTTCCCAAATGCTTACATCATAGTGTTTAGCACATTCTAAATGGTTAGTATTTTTGTCATTTTTGAATGGATAATGAGTCAGTGAGTGAGAATTTCCTCAAAAAATCCTATGGAACATTTTTTAAATAATCATGTGTGTTTTTTCTCAGGATTTTTTCTTTAAATATTTTTTCTAAAAAACAGATACTAAATAAATCTTTTATAAGCCTTGTGAAACTTGTGATCTCTATACATTTAATTATAAATCTGCTTACCTCAAATTACACTAACCTTTATATTAAAAAGCTATAACCTCAGATGCATATATATGCCTGTACTGTGCTGTGAGCTGTGCGCTGTGCTTAATCACTCAGTCATGTCCGATTGTTTGTGACCCCATGAGCTGCAGCCCACCAGGCTCCTCTGTCCATGGGATTCTCCAGGCAAGAATACTGGAGTGGGTTGCCATTTCCTTCTCCAATGCATGAAAATGAAAAGTGAAAGTGAAGTCGCTCAATCGTGTCTGACTCTAGTGACCCCATGAACTGCAGCCTACCAGGCTCCTCCATCCATGGGATTTTCTAGGCAAAAGTACTGGAGTGGGGTGCCATTGCCTTCTCCATATATCTGCCTACCGTAATGCAAATACCAACTATTATTATTATGATACTTGTTGAACAGTATTTGAACATAATAGATTCGAGGTCAGTAATCCAGGGAATTTGTGAAATTTATAAGGAAATTCTATTTGACATTTAATGTTTTTTTTTTTTAATGATAAAATATGTATTTTGGGAACATGAGTATTTCAATTGCAAAGAAATGTTATCAAAGACTTATCACAGCTTCCAATAACTATATGAAATATAGACAATTACAAATTAAATTCTTGACATTTAGAATGTTAACAATAGTACCAGGTGTTTAAATGCCTCGATCTCTTTTCACTGTTCTTTGATACTTATCATATGAAGCCTACCTGTAGCAAGGCATGCTGACCATTTATTAGTGCAGAAAACAATCCCTTTTAAAAAAAAGACGGAAATTGTTTCATCATGCTGCACTACCTGCTTCTGCTTCTGCCTCTCCATCAAGTTGTACCAAACTCACATTTTCCAATTATCCCTGTATCATTTGGCATTTTTATCTGACAAGTAAGGGCATCAAATTAAGGGCATCAAATAGAGTGAATCTTGAAATCTTTTGTGTCCCAATGTAGCCACAGTTTGAAGTACTGAATTGCATTGTTTCTGGAGAAATGACAGAACAGCGGAGGAAAGCACATATGTGAAATGATTTTCTGAAAAAGTATAATCCCAGCTAAGGGTCTTTACGTCAACAGAAATGTTTCATGAGGTTTGTTTCCATTCAGCTGAGAAGAGAATTCAGTAACTGGCTCACTAGAATGCATCAGAGTCTCTTACTATTCTCTCTCTCTTAAGTCAATCTTAGGGATATTTTTCTTGTTGGTAGATGGAATCAAACGTTGAATGAATATAAAACAAACATGTTAATACAATGCTAGGCCAAACCTCTTCTGCTAAGTAGCTACTTCATTTAAATCCTAGGCTGGGATATTTAAATGAAGAAATTTACTCATCAGATCAGATCAGATCAGATCAGTCGCTCAGTCGTGTCCAACTCTGTGCGACCCCATGAATCGCAGCACGCCAGGCCTCCCTGTCCATCACCAACTCCCAGAGTTCACTCAGACTCACGTCCATCGAGTCAATGATGCCATCCAGCCATCTCATCCTCTGTTGTCCCCTTCTCCTCCTGCCCCCAATCCCTCCCAGCATCAGAGTCTTTCCCACTGAGTCAACTCTTCGCATGAGGTGGCCAAAGTACTGGAGTTTCAGCTTTTGCATCATTCCTTCCAAAGAAATCCCAGGGCTGATCTCCTTCAGAATGGACTGCTTGGATCTCCTTGCAGTCTAAGGGACTCTGAAGAGTCTTCTCCAACACCACAGTTCAAAAGCATCAATTCTTCGGCGTTCAGCCTTCTTCACAGTCCAACTCTCACATCCATTCATACTATTTTAATTAATTTCAGAACATATTAAATGCCAAAATACAAAGGTATAAGGGAATTCTTGTGTCACTAGAACATTTTAGACATTAACATTACCAAACAAATCACATATGAAAATTTTCTTTTAGTCAGAGACTAATATCTAGAATGTGTTCTTTATCTCTTCTTTATGAAAACATACATTTATTAATCCCTATGCTATGTAAGGCACTATGCTAATCCCATGTGATACAGAAAGGCAAATGATATTGTTTCTACCCTCAAGAAGCTTATGATATATTTGAAATGGGCCAAAAAAAAACCCAGAAATCTTCAGAAAATGAATCATTTTGATAGTTAAAGTTTTCAGACACAGGTTTGGTCTTTAAATTATTATTTTTATCATTGTTAAATATATTGAAGGGAAATTGTTTCCAATCATGCATCCATGAACTCCTGTCCTTCTATATAAACTATATTAGACATGTCTCAGTATGTTTTTAGTTGACCTTGGCTGACCATAGTAATGTATTGAGTTCTGACATAGTGAGTCCATTGGTGCTCCTTGAATTTTATAGAGCTGTTTGATCCTAAACTCCTGCCTCCAGAGTAGTATGTATTTTGGAATTTTATGTCAGATTTTCAATTTTCCCAGTTGTTCTTTCAGTCAGCCTAGCAGTGTGCATTTCCATTCAACTCCCTCTCTTTAGGTATCTCATGTCTGGTCTTAACACTTAATTTACATCTGCTATACTTCTATACGGAGAAGGCAATGGCAACCCACTCCAGTGTTCTTGCCTGGAGAATCCCAGGGACCGGGGAGCCTGGCGGGCTGCCGTCTATGGGGTCGCACAGAGTCGGACACAACTGAAGCGACTTAGCAAAAAAAAAAAAAAAAAAAAAAAAACTTCTATATGAATTCAGAAATCAATAAACATATCTGAAGTAAGAGTGTGAGGCACTGAAGCTGTTTTATGAGTAAACTCTGTATTCTTAGTATGTGACCATCTGTCAGATGTTTCTTCAGAGGCTCTTTACGTCTATCTCGTTTGCCACTGCTCCACTGTATTCCACATAATTGAAGTTGCCATCTAGCTGAATTCAAATGCATGTGATGAGTATCTGAACTAAGAAAATAGCTGTGGGGATAGGAGTGAGTGGGAATGAATTAAGAAATAACTTTAAAATGTAGTAATGACAGGACTGATGATCTGCCTGCACTATGTGAAGGCTGAGTTCAAAGTTTTAGGCTTGAATATTTCTTTTTTTTTTTCTGTATTACTTCCTTATTTTATTAATTTTTTTTTACAGTAGGTCCTTGGTTATCTATTTTTTTTTTTATTTTATTTAACTTTACGATATTGTATTGGTTTTGCCATATATCAAAATGAATCTGCCACAGTATACATGTGTTCCCTATTCTGAACCCTCCTCCCTCCTCCCTCCCCATACCATCCCTCTGGGTCGTCCCAGTGCACCAGCCCCAAGCATCCAGTATCATGCATTGAACCTGGGCTGGTGACTCGTTTCATATATGATAGTATACATATTTCAATGCCATGAATATTTCTAAGAGTGATGTACTTACTGTGATTTTACTCTCTTAGGCTATAGGAAAGTCTGAATATTTAAAAAATTTTTAAAGTATAATTTTATAGTCACATAATGTAGGATAGATTAGGAAGAGATACTGTGGGAAAGCAATCTAATAAAAAATTATAGAACTAGCCTAATCTGTAAGGCTGAAGTTTTAGATTACTAGTGGTAATAAAGACAAGATGATATCAACATAATAATGATTTGCTCTGGACCAGGAGTTATAGGGAAAGGTAAACTCGGAGATGAGCTCATGTTTCAATTCTAGGTGACCAAGAGAATAGCATCATTTACAAAATCACAAAATCCTCTTCATCTAGGAGAACTAGTTCTTCAGTTTTCACTTCTGTCTCACTCTTATATCTACATGACCATTTAGTGGTGATTTTACAGATTGATGAGTCTCCATTGTATACTGCTACATCTTTATATATATATATAATTTCATAATTTTAAACCAATATTGATTGCTATATATTCCCTGAGAGGGGATTATTTTTTTTTCCTGAAAAAAAAAATGGTGATAATTTCCTGTATTGACTATCAACAAAGCTTACAATTAACTTACTGGGTGCTCTCCATCCATTACTTTGTAGAGAACTCTTTGTTAAAAAACTATTTTGGTGAAGTGATGAGATAATATCATTTGAAATTTTGACATTTCATCTAAAATTGGGAGTCGTAAATACAACATATGAACATGAAACAAATACATTCCACAATGTATTTCACTGGGCAGAATTTTGAGAAATGCTTTATTCAAAAAAATCATGTCAGTGCTGTCACCCACAGCTTTAAAAAAAGTTGTTCAAACAGAAAAGGGTTAACTGTAAAAAGTATTGCATAGAAAATGACACAGAATACAAATAACAGATTTCACTTTGAAATGTAAATATAAACTAGAATAATCTTGATTACAGAGAGACAAAATCATATGCCTCCATAGAAAAAAATCTTTGGTTTAAAATAGGCAAATTGCTTTTCCCTCATACTTTCCTAAAGACATGAAATCTCTCTCTCTTTTTTTTTTTTTTGGATACCCAGTAAATAACCACTTTTTTTTCTCTTTAAATAGAAACAACTACAGCAAACCTCACTTAATGTCATCCTGACTTATGCCACACATTGGGTAGGTGCTAAGTCCTTGCTCAGTAACAGTTTTACAACTCTTTTCAGATAATTGCTTCCTCTTAAGGAAGTATGCATCTTTCCAAACCATAGAATGAAATATGTCATTTTAATATACTAATCTTTTTCTAAAAATACAGCCTCATTCGATTAAGCAAAGGAACAATTCCTATCACCTAGTTACAAACACATTTTATTTCTTACCATGGATTTTATTGTGTTTCTTCTTAAGGACAGGTTTGCTCTCTTTGGTGTTACTTACATGAGTAAATCTTATGTTTATATACACATTTCTCCTACAAAACTAATTAGAAATATCTTCTCAGGATTGAAAAAATGAATAAGTGGAAATAAAGATAAGTTTTCACCACAGAGGAGTTTGTATCTTTACTGTATTTTATGGAATTTTATGCATTCATTTTGTAGATGATTTTATGGTTTATTTGTCTAAGTATCTGTTTATTTTTAATATATTTATTTTTGCCTGTGTCAGCACACAGCACCTCCTTGCGGCATGCTGGATCTCCAGTTGCGGCAGGCAGGCTTCTCTCTAGTTGTGGCGTGGGGGCTTAGTTGCCCCAAGGCATGTGGGACTTTAGTTCTCAGACCAGGCAGTTAACCTACGTCCCCTGCTTTAAAAGGCAGATTCTTAACCACTGGACCAGCAGGGAAGTCCCTTAGTGTCTGTTTACATTAATGGAGTCTTTGAGACCTCTAGCCCAGGAACAACTCGTCTTCCTCCTCGTCCTTCCCCCACCTCCCCCTCCTCCTGCTTCCCCTCCTCTGCTTCCGCTCCTCCTTCTCCCAATATAATCACGTTTCCAAACTCCTACTCTGCTGCAGTGAGAGGCAGTGTAGTGTGGGTGGGTTCAGTCGTGTCTGACTCTTTGTGACCCCATGGACTGTAGCCCACCAGATTCCTCTGTCCATGGAATTTTCCAGACAAGAATACCGGAGTGGGTTGTCATTTCCTACTCCAGAGTATATTCCCGACCCAGGGATCCAACCAGCATCTCTGGCACCTCCTGCACTGACAGGCAGATTCTTTACCAATAGCACCAACCTGGGAAACCCCCTACTCTGCTGATTCATCACCAAAGGCTGTTTATTCTCTTTCAGAGCACCTTGCAGTTTCTCTTTCGTAACAGTTCTTAGACTTGTAATTACTTGTTTGTTGTTTATCTTCCCCACTGAACTATAAATCCAGGAGGACAGTGTTATTGTTTACCACTATATCCCCACTATGTCTCAGTGCCTGCCATATAATAGGTGCTCAATAATCTAGAGTCTACTAGCACCTCTATGCTGTCAGTCATTCTTAACCTTGGATTCAAATTTACAAGCTTAATCTACTCAACTTGATTCAATGTAAAAGTCTATACTTCCAGTAGTGGCTGCCTCCCAGGAAGCTTTATCTCCAAGAATACAGAATAATTGGATTCTACTGATTAAAATAGTGTTAGATAGACTGACTTTACATACATATTGTTGCTACCTTCAGGGCAAATCTCTACATATTAAGTGAAAGGTGAAGACATGGATAATCCTGGGTTAATCTAACCTGTTTTATACAGAATCATCTATCCATTCACATAAATAACATTTATTGAGCTACTACCATGTATCAACTTCTGTAGGTCCAATACTACCTTAATTTCCTGGGATTACTCTAGCAAATGACCACATTTGGTGGCTTAAAACACCAAATTTGTTCTCTCATATTTATGGAAGCCAGAAGCACACTCTATCCTAAGATTCCAGTAGAGGTGGCTCTGGGCATTCCTTGGCTTGTGGCTGCACAACTCGTCTCTGCCTCTGTCTTCCTACATACAGCCTTCTCCTCTTTGTCTTCTCTTCTCATGTCTCTTATAAGGACACTTGTCATGAATTTGAGCCCATCCATTTGATCCATGATGATTGAGGTCCTCAATTATACCTACAAATTCCTTTTTGCGGGGAAAGGAGGAGGAGAGGATGTCTTCAACATACTACACATACTATAGTGAATATAGTCCCCACCCTCATGGAATTTGCAGTCTAACAGAAAGATTATTAAAAAAAAAAGTAATTTCAATGAAACATTATAGAAATTTATCAATAAAAGTAGTACAAAGGACCATGGGGACGTATGTCTGGGAACGTAATAAAATCTAAACAACCAGAAAACAATGTGATGTTCATGTAGGAGGACTGAACAGAAATGGACCATGATAGAAAGTCAATGCATTGTAAGAACTGGCAGAAATTTAGCATGGTTAAAGAATGATTAGAGATGAATCTGGAGATATATGCTAGAGCCATTTGTAGAACCCCATGTTAACAAAGTTAAGGGCTTTGAACTTTATCTTGATATAAAGTCAGAGCTCTGTGATTAGCCACACTAATATGATAAAAAGGCAGAAATTATCCCTGTCTAGACCAAGAGCTACAGCACAGGTTTTGTGAATTCCCCATTTCCAAATAATGGTAGCTCTTGTTTTTCCCAGTGTTTGATTGCAGCCTTAGTAAATAATGCAATATCACAGTAAAATTGCTCTGAAGGTTTGTGTTGAAAGTGAAAGTGAAAATACTTAATTCAACATTCTCATTTTTACAGACATGAAACCAGGGTCAAGCAAGGCTATGATTGTTCTAGAATATACAACCCAGATGTTCTGTTAGTGAAAATGATGGTATAAAATAGTGGCAATACGATGGGCTTCAGTTCAGTTCACTCGCTTAGTCGTGTCCAACTCTTTGCGACCCCATGGACTGCAGCATGCCAGGCTTCCTTGTCCATCACCAACTCCCAGAGCTTGCCCAAACTCATGTCCATTGAGTTGGTGATGCCATTCAATCATCTCATCCTCTGTCGTCCCCCTCTCCTCCTGCCTTCAATCTTTCCCAGCATCAGGGTCTTTTCCAATGAGTCAGTTCTTCTCATCAGGTGGCCAAAGTACTGGAGCTTCAGCTTCAGCATCAGTCCTTCCAATGAATATTCAGGATTGATTTCCTTTAGGATTAACTGGTTTGATCTCCTTGCAGTCCAAAGGACTCTCAAGAGTCTTCTCCAAGTATGGGCTTGGAGCTTGATAAATCAGGGTTGGATGGCCAGCTTTTTTGTATACAAGGCATGTGACCTTATGCAAGTAATATAACCACTTAAACTATGAATAATAATAGTACCCACTTATTAAGACTATTATACAGATAAGTTTGATAATGAATTTGAAGTACTAAGCATAATACTAGTGGATAGTTTACTATTAAATATATATGGCTATTGTTGATGATGATGAGATTCATAATGTTTTCATAATCACCCCAGCCCCATCATCAACAGAATTTTACTATAAATGTGCATCACATTATACACTCTTATTTTTAAATATATATTATACATTGTTGTTGTTGTTTAGTCACTCAGTCATGTCCAACTCTTTGCGACCCCATGGACTATAGTCTGCCAGGCTCCTCTGTCCATGGGGTTCTTCAGGCAAGAATACTGGAGTGGATTGTCATTCCCTTCTCCAGGGGATCTTCTCAACCCAGCTATCAAACCTATGTCTCCTGTACATATACACACACAACATTCTTCACAGAGGAGTGTTTAGAATTCCTAGTACAGAGGTTTAATAAACAATTATGCAGAAATACACATTTTTCAAAGTGTCAAAACTTAATAATCTGTCATCCAATTAAAATTTTAATTGAAACAAAGTTCATAAATATGTAATCACCAGGGTGAAAACGGAGAAGGCAATGGCACCCCACTCCAGTACTCTTGCCTGGAAAATCCCATGGATGGAGGAACCTGGTAGACTGCAGTCTGTGGGGTCGCTAAGAGTCGGACACGAATGAGCGACTTCCCTTTCACTTTTCACTTTCATGCATTGGAGAAGGAAATGGCAACCCACTCCAGTGTTCTTGCCTGGAGAATCCCAGGAATGGGGGAGCCTGGTAGGCTGCCGTCTATGGAGTCGCACAGAGTCGGACACAACTGAAGCAACTTAGCAGCAGGGTGAAAAAGAAGATATATTAGTAGTACTCACATCTTACTAAGGAATTATTTAAATTAAACAACACAATTTTCTGTAATGAGGTGATCTGATTTTCCAAAGACAGTCAATTACATAATATTCTCCTCAATCTGAACTTGAACACATGGTCTCAAAAAATCCCCTGCTACCTAGCTATCATGAAAATACATGTTCCAGGTTTAAAATTGTTCAATTATATTATATATTTTAAAAATACACCAGTTTGTAAGTAAATAATGTTTTGTTTTGAACTGCCACCTTCATCTTCAAAAAGTTAATGTTGTTTTCTATAACATCTATTCCTTATAATTTGTTATTCAATTATTTTCAATGAAAAAAAAAAACTGACATTTTAAGGCACACATTAATTCCCATGATATCAATATTATTTTGAAGATTAGGAAATCTAGTTTGGACCTAATAAAAAACCATCAGTACATTATTTATTGGATAAAATTCAACTATTTAACTTGGTTCTGTACAGACTGTGTGCTACAACTCAACACTGAAATAGATTGCCTGAAAATATCTTAAGTCATAGTGACTAACATCTAATTCCAAGGTTTAGTAAATGTTTACTAAAACCTTAAGATAAATGATTTTTGTGTTTATTTACATTTAGGTTTCTTAAAACTCCTCTTAAATAATTGACTGGTTTCTTACTGACTCAACAATAGCATTTAAGGTTTAGATATTCTCTAGTAGAAATATCCTTTTTATGAGAAAGTTATTACTGTGAATATAAACTTGCACATAGCTTATCACATACTTGATTCCCAAAAAATGATCCACTTCTTTGGAAGTCTTTCTCAGGCTTAATAAATTTTAATTATTATGGTAGAGAGTTAAGTGGTTTGCTTTTCAGTTGTATTCTTTCTTTTGTTTGGCTTGTTGCTTAAAACTGATTAATAAATTTTATAATAACCTAAAAAAAAATCAAACTTTATTCAAGTTAAGGGATATTGGAGGCACTGATTGATTTGATGCTTTAGAATATTGATAACAAACTGAATTATTATTGTGAGTTATAGTATAGGAAGGAGAAATTTTAAAAATATCTAAAATCTGAATTCTGGTGATAGTCATATGTGAGGTGGATCAAGTTCTTTAACTTCTCTGGGCTTCACTTTCTTTACCTCACTTTCTTTCTTAAGCAATTACCCATTTGCCATCTAATTAAATTATATCTTGTTAAAACTTCAGTAATGCAGAGAATGAATTAATTGAAATAAAAAGATTCCTGGAAGGTTAGGAAAACATGCAGCCCTTGCAGTTTCAGTTTTGTCAATGAAAGAAGTTATATGCTATAAACATATAATCTATACTTTTCTTCAAACAAGGGAGCTTTTACATATCATGTTTTTAATGAATTAAAAATGACCAGCTTCCCTTGTGGCTCAGCTGGTAAAGAATCTGCCTGCAATGTGGGAGACCTGAGTTCGATACCTGGGTTGGGAAGATCCCCTGGAGAAGGGAAAGGCTACCCACTCCAGTATTCTTGCCTAGAGAATTCCATGGACTGTATAGTCCATGGGGTCCCAAAGAGTGGGACACAACTGAGCGACTTTCACTTTCACTTTTTAATGACTGCTAGTCAGAAGATCAGCCCTGGGATTTCTTTGGAAGGAATGATGCTAAAGCTGAAACTCCAGTACTTTGGCCACCTCATGCGAAGAGTTGACTCATTGGAAAAGACTCTGATGCTGGGAGGGACTGGGGGCAGGAGGAAAAGGGGACGACAGAAGATGAGATGGCTGGATGGCATCACCAACTCAATGGACACTCACCGACTCAATGGACACTCACTAAGTGAACTCTGGGAGTTGGTGATGGACAGGGAGGCCTGGCGTGCTGCGATTCATGGGGTCGCAAAGAGTCGGACACGACTGAGCGACTGATCTGATCTGATCTGAGTCAAACATCTAAGCACCTACTATATACACTCCTGTGCTATAGAGGTGGGAATTCATAACTTTGATTTTTGAATTAAGATCTATGAAATGTAAAGAAGTTCATTCTTAAATTATGCAATAATAGCCTTTCTATTTTGAGAAAACAGACATTATAACAGTCTGTAAAGTCTGATCTGTTGGTATATGATCAGGCCACTCAAGATGACAGTTCTCTTGCTCTCTTATACAACTTCTGCTCAACCAGCCCATGGTTCACTTACACCCTACTCACATGACTATCCAATCCTCTTAATTATAGGGTTTAATCAATAACTGCCTAGGAAATGGCAACCCACTCCAGTGTTATTGCCTGGAGAATCCCAGGGACAGGGGCGCCTGGTGGGCTGCCGTCTATGGGGTCACACAGAGTCGGACACGACTGAAGTGACTTAGCAGCAGCAGCAGCCTACATTCTTGCCCCAGCTTATGGTTACCCTGATGACTGATGAGCCAACCTGAAGCCAATTCCCCCTATAAATGGTTACCCTAACTCCACCTCAATTGTGAAGACTACTACTGTGCCCTGGCTGCTGTGTGCTATCTATGATGGAGTGTTGCTCCAGGACTTTCAGACTTGTAAGATTCCCTAAGTACTAAACTGTTGTTGTTTCTTTCACTGGCTCCTGGCTTTCCTTTGTCTCTCAGGTGGGCAACTACAGGGTTTGCAAGCCTGTGGGTGTAGCCCAACAGTTGTCAAACGTGTTCAAGGAAATAGCAATTACGTAAGCAAAATCCTTTAGTTCATCTGCTTATTTAATTATGCAAAATCTACTTAATCTTAAAATGAGGGGTACTAGGAACCCATCTGCTTTCTTAGTATTTTTGTAAAAAAAGAAAGGGTTATGGGTAGATTAAGACTTCAATCTTCAGCCCTCGTTTTGGATCTGCATCTTACATGTCAAATAAAGGGAAAGCTTTGTGGAATTTTTTGGTATTCATTATTGTATTTTCAGGAATATAATAAGTTGTAAAACATTTGCTAGTGAAAGGTCACCCAGGGAAATGTTAATACCTTATCTGTGTTTCAGCTTCTGACATGGCGGCGGAACAAGGGCAGATTCTTGTGATAGCCACCGCAGCAGTGGGAGGATTCACTCTTCTCGTCATTCTTACTCTCTTCTTCTTAATAACTGGCAGGTAACTGAATTATACCAGAATATTTCCAGGATTTGTGGAGAGCCATTCTTCTCATACACTGTGTGTTCAAGGGCTTTTAAGCTTAAAGAACTGTATCTGTGAGAAAAATAAGTCAGGGCAGATTCCACTCTTGACAAGTGCACCTTTACGTGGCAACAGGTCCCTGAACCTGAAGGCAACTGAAGACCTGAGAAAAACACTTTGAAAACAATGAATGATAAAATCCTATTCAATAAGTGACTTCTGAGTTTTTCCTTTACTGCAATCAAATTATATCATTAAATGGATTTTGCTTGGGGAAAAAAGTAGTTCAACAGAGAAACTGAACAATTTATTTAAACGTGCTGTATAAACTTAATAGTATAGAAAAATTTTTATTCATTGAATACTGAACATATTGATATTAGAATTGCATTAATTTGGTTATGTAATCAAGTGAAAATATTTTCCTGTGGAAGTGCAATATGGATGAGAATTTTAAATGACAATAAATTTAATGTAGCAAAAGACCTAGACTTGAATCCCAACCAGCTGGTCAAAGTGCTTCTTCCACCTAAACCTTAGATTTATATTTTTACACAGTTTGTTATGACAAAGCATCACTCTTACAGCTGATAGTGTCTCAGACTTCATTTAAACAGCAGTGTCACATTTATCATCAGTTTTAAAGAATGCTTCTAAATTCATTATGGAAGTTCACTCAAATTATATTTTATTTATAGTTATTCAATATGTAGCATAATTAGTTCAATGTTAAGTTATATTTTATGTATTTGTAGAATATGAGTTAAAGGCCTTATTGCCACAGAGTATTTAAGCAAATGATTTAAATACACACGTAGAAAAGTATTTCCTTAAAAGATCAGAAAATACTGCCTTAATACATAAATATGACAAATTTAAAAGAAGACCTGACAGTCATTATAGGCTAAATAAGATTGGCCTAGTAAACCTGAGAGATAGGCACGGCTGTTATATTTATTTAGGATTTCTGAAACAGAATTTGAATACCATTTTAAAAAAAGATTTAATAATGACAAAAATTGAAAGTTGAAAATAATTTAGTACAGTTTCCATGTTTGCCAATTTATATGACATTAGAAACTTCCTTAACTTTCTATATTAAAAAAAAAAAGTTCAGTTACATAAGATAAAACATTTATTCTGAAGCATGACTTAAGCACTTTGCTACAGAAGCATTCACTGGAAATTATTCTATGAAAATTTTAAGACATTTGAATAAATATGCAATTTGTCATAGGATCTGAAGCCAAATTCACATTGAAAGATTGGATTGTGCACCACAGGTGTATTCTGTTTAACCATTTGGAATTAGCAGTTTGATGAACTGTCAGGTAATATGGATGTTGATGAATTTTTCATGTTAAAGAAGTCATAGGAGATAAGTTCCTGCCTCCATTCTTCAGGACATGATTTTTCTGAGACAGAAAACAGAACACACTTTTACCACTTCCAATTTAAAAAAAAAAAAAGAAACACACTGTTCACCACTGAAACTGGAATACAGTTGTCTAAATTTCTGAGTTTCTGAATCAAGAACAATGTTTCCATTGTGACTTTTAAAGCTATTCACCAACTATAGCTGTTAGAGGCCATATAAGGAAAGACATGATTGTCACTGCTTGTTATTAAATATTTTCTAGGCCTCCCATCATTTGGATCAATCAATGTACTTGAGAGTATTTTATTTTTCTCTGGAGCTAATATTGATATAGTAAAAAGAAACTTCTATGGAGTATTTTCTATAAAGATGTTCTTAAAAGCCATCTTTATGATAAGAATTTTTGCCTATGAGTGAGGAGTATTTTAATTGATATTGGTTCTTATCCAGCATAATTCCTAAATAAGGTTCTCTTTACCTCTTATAAAGGTGTCAATGGTACATAAAGGCCAAAATGAAGTCAGAAGAGAAGAGAAGAAAGGACTTACAGAATGGGCATTGTAAGTAGTTCAGTGACTTTCTTCCATGGTTTTTAAGAGTTCATTTTAAACATGTATCCATGAGTTGAGAAAGCCAAAGAAATTCAGTTCCAATCTTTCAGCACTGAGACTTTTCATCTGGTTTCTAGGTTTTCTAGTGAAAATTGCACCTGCTTCTCATTATATGATATTACCTTTTTCCTAATTATGCTTGCTGGGAAACACAACTGAATAAGCTAAAAATATAAGATGACTGATTATATCTAGTTATTTACCACTCACAATGGCTCCAAAACATTAGTTGGTTTTATTTAGTGGATCATTAGCTATAGAAATAGTAAGGGATTCTTGTTGCTTCTTGTAGGCACTGTCATTTAACATACAACAAATCAATTTAAAATTCATTAACACTAGAAAATCAGCTCTTTAACTCTTAGAATATGTATGAAATCCTTGAGCTGACAACAAGGTTATAGTCATTTGAAGGATCTCTTCTGAAGTAAGCTATAATTACCACTATAGTTGGTTTTATAATTGCCACCACCACCACCCCCCACCCCAACGCCCACCTCCACCTCCAAATTGCAAACTACTTTGTCAAGGCAGTTTCTCTGTCATGAGACACTGAATTGACAAGAAAGGGATGTTCTCTAATTAATCATAGTATAGAGATAACATGTGAAGCAAGTTGTTTAACTATTTAAACTCATCTTCTATTTCAAATTGAGCTGAAGTAATAAGGGACTTTTCAACCCATATTACCCTTCAGAGAATGGAAAGGATTTAAGTGAGAAAATTATAAACTAGAGGGTTCCTTTAGGGCTCGTGTCTAAGATTCACATGACTTCTCTGAGCAGGGGCTGAGGACCAGCTGCCATCAAAGTTTTCACCCTTACCCACCTATGTTCAGACTCAGAAGGTCCAGAGTAGGGCTAAGGGATAAGCATTTTTAACAAACTCTCCTATGTGGTTTTTTCACACAAAGAGTTTGAGGATCACTGCCCCGGCAGGGAAGGGAGAACTGAGACAGCTGATAACAGTCATGGGATGAGCCAAAAATAACGTAGACAGATGCAGAAACCTGGATCTAGGCACTTGGTCCAGTGACTTAAAGTGAGTAACCTCAAGATTCACTGCAGGACATTCACTACTGAACTGCAGAAGAAAAAGTTTTCACCTGTTTTCCAACTAGTAGCTTAGTATAAACTGAACCAGATGGTCCCAGCAATAAGCAATGAAAATAACCTGAGGAAGCCAAGAAGATAGAAGAAAGATAACAAATAAATGTTTAAGAAGACACAAATAAGTAGTAACAAGATATTCAAAATTGGAACTAAGTTTGGGGGTTTTGCTATACTACATATATTGTGTATTCAAGAAAAAAAAGTGATACTAACCACTCAGTTTATTCTGTAGATATGTATATCACTTTAAACTATTAAATGGTTGAATTGGTAAAACTATGCATAAGTTAATAAATGGCATGTGTTATCTGTGCATAAAGTAATGTTATCAACATGACCATATGGATCTAATCATCTGGTAGTAGCCACTGGATTTGAACTTAGAGTACTCAGTCTGAAATCACAACTCCTATGAAGTTACAAAAATGTCATTAAGAGTATGAACCAGAAGTACAAATTATCTGTTCTCATTTTCTCCAATCTAAAGTCAAATTCTTGAGTTTGAGAAGTCAAAAAAAGCATAGCATTTTAGAATCAGTCAAGTCTATCTAGAAATATGCTTTACTGGTACGATTTTGGGAAGTGCTGATCTTCTCATTGGTGCTTATCTAGCACTAGAAGTCAGGAGGCAAAAAGTAATGAAAGAACAGGCACGGAAAAACTCATGAAGCAAATTACTGCTGATGAGCTTTTCACCACCTTCTCTAAACTCATTTTATCACCTTTTGTTTGCTTTTGAGTTTTTCTTGCAAGAACATGTTTCTAAGACCTGGGCAATGCTTAACTCAGGGTGTTGTCTGACTTTCAAAATCTAAGAAGCAAAAAAACTGAGGATAATTTATATGCAATAATTATCAGTTCAGTTCAGTTGCTTAGTCGTGTCTGACTCTTTGTGACCCCATGAACTGCAGCATGCCAGGCCTCCCTGTCCATCACCAACTCACAGAGTCCACCCAAACCCATGTCCATCGAGTCGGTGATGCCATCCAACCATCTCATCCTCTGTCATCCCCTTCTTTTCCTGCCTTCAATCTTTCCCAGCATCAGGGTCTTTTTAAATGAGTCAGCTCTTCACATCAGGTGGCCGAAGTATTGGAGTTTCAGCTTCAACATCAGTCCTTCCAATGAATACCCAGGACTGATCTCCTTTAGGATGGACTAGTTGGATCTCCTTGCAGTCCAATAAATATAACACTGATCTTTTAACCCCTACTAATCTGTATTCAGTAAAGGTTGACTGTGTGATCATTGCCTATAAAACCATAGCTAAGGAAATGTGTAAAGATGTACTCTAAGAAATGATCTCCTGTCATATAGGGACTATCTAAAGTGGAAAGCAGAAACTAGTGAGCAAAGCAGAGAAATATCTACTGGAGTCTGTGACTTCACATAGAAGTTTCAAATTAATATGTACCCAGACTTCCAAGTTTTCCAGCCAGCCCTATCTATCTTCCTAACTGCCCATGGGCTGTGAGTACCCTCACACCCACCATAGAAAGAGGAGTACCTATACAGTGAGTGACTGGATTTGGGCCTTTGATTCTTATCCCTTCCTCTAGAATGGAAAGAGGATCCTTTCCAGGAAAATGTGCAATTTTGCCATAGAAGCAACTACCAGATCACAGAAAAGATCTATGATCCATAGTGTAGTGATCCTCCCTGTTGCTGTGCCATGGAGTCTGTGTTTTATTGCCTAAGAGTTTCTGAAAGGGGAGAGGCCACTAAAATAGGACATGAGTTCAGGAAAACCTAGGGACATAGAGTAAAAAAGTCCAGGAAGAACTGATAGTTTAGTTCAGATGCTCAGTCATGTCTGACTCTTTGTGACCCCATGGACTGAAGCACACCAGGCTTCCCTGTCTATCACCAACTCCTGGAGCCTGCTCAAACTCATGTCCATTGAGTCAGTGATGCCATCCAACTATCTCATCCTCTGTTGTCCCCTTCTCCTCCTGCCTTCAGTCTTTCCCAGCATCAGGGTCTTTTCTAGTGAGTCAGTCCTTCGCATCAGGTGGCCCAAGTATTGGAGCTTCAGCTTCAGCATCAGTCCTTCCAAGAATATTCAGGGCTGATTTCCTTTAGGATGGACTGGTTTGATCTCCTTGCAGTCCAATGGACTCTCAAGAGTCCTCTCCAAAACCACAATTCCTTAGGAAGGACTCTAAGGGGCATGTTTGACTGGGGAGAAAGTTCATGCTTTGTTTCTCCCATGTCTAGAGTTACATTAAAAGTAAAATATATGGGTGCTAGTGGCTAAGTGCAGCACTTTCACAGCATCATCTTCCAGGATATGAAATAGCTCAACTGGAATTCTATCACCTCCACTAGCTTTGTTCCTAGTGATGCTTCCTAATGCCCACTTAACTTCACATTCGAGGATGTCTGGCTCTACGTGAGCGATAACACCATCCTGATTATCTGGGTCATGAAGATCTTTTTTGTACAGTTCTGTGTATTGTTGCCACCTCTTCTTAATATCTTCTGCTTCTGTTAAGTCCATACATTTCTGTCCTTTATTGAGCCCATCTTTGCATGAACTGTTCCCTTTGTATCTCTAATTTTCTTGAAGAGATTTCTAGTCTTTCACATTCTATAGTTTTCCTCTATTTTTTTCCCCTGGTCACTGGTTTCTTATCTCTCCTTGCTATTCTTTGGAACTCTGCGTTCAAATGGGTATATCTTTGCCGGGGTCCAGCCCCGGCTGATCCAGGGAGTTAGAAGCGGGGACGGCGTCGGCGAGGATCAGGATACAATAGCTTCAATTAGATATTAATTAGAGATATAAAGAGTAATAGAATGAGGATAGCTCAGTAGGAAAATTCAGTGGAGAAAAGAGGCTGAGTAGCTTGGTTTACGCGGGAGACCAATAAAACTTCAAGACAAGAAGCTTGCACCACTTACGTAGGCCGCAGGCGTCCTTCCGTTCTCCCGAAGGAGAGGAGACACTGAGGCCTCCCTGGTCGGATCTTAGAAGCCCAGGCAAAATTAGTAAGCATGGCAGGTTCCGCGCTCCAGATGGAGACTCAGCCAGAGTGTAAGAGAGAGAGCAACATGGGGAGACCAGTATTTTGAGAAACTGATTCCAATTCTTTATTTTCCATGGTCTACTTTTATACACTGAGATGTTATGCAAAAGTCACGCGGGGTCAGCAGTCCTGACTTTTATCAAAGTCAGGTGCTTCATACAAATGTATACAGAGGTCTTAGGGATGTTACATCATTTTCTGGCCAGGGGGCCTGCTGACAATTTATGACCCTCTCCTTGTGACAGCGGTCAGTCAACCAGAACACTTATTTCTCCAGGGGTGATTATTCTTAAAACAGACGCCACCCAAATAAAGTTACATTCCTATAGGGTGAGGGTATAGTGGGTTTTAGTTAAGGAAAGAATTTACTTAGCCTAAGGTCTAACGTGATTTATACCAAAGGTTAATACTTATTTCTTCTATATATTCATTAATATGTGTAAGGGCAGGGGATGTGGAGACTTAGCAGTAAACATTGGCTCAACAAATGAAAAACCCTTCACCAATACAATTTCTAATCAGCCCATTATACTTATGCTAATGGTTTTCTAACTTTTCTAAGGAACCTGTTTTTAGAAGGTTTAAAGCATCTTGTGCCTCTCACGGTTGGGAGGCTGTGAGCAATCACATGTGGCCGGACAAGCCTGTCAGGCAGGCTAGAGAACCTTCAGAGGAGTTTGTAGGTTAAAACACTCTTGTCACACCCAGGAGTTTTTATTAACTGGAGCTCTAAGTTAACTCCTTCTCCGAAAGAGGTGGTGGGGGACAGCCCCCCGTAAAGTCAGAGGTGTAGGTGAGAGCACGAAGTAGTAAAGTAGGCAGGCTCTGGTTATGGGGGTAGATGCTCAAGGATTTCCAGGGGGACTCCTGAGGCTCGATCCCGCCTTTGCGTATGTCAAGCCTCCTTCCTCATGACCTTTGCCACAGGCTGAGTGCCTCATGCCGGCCCCCAACATATCTTTCCTTTCTCCTTTGCTTTTGGCTTCTCTTCTTTTCACAGCTATTTGTAGGCCTCCTCAGACAGCCATTTTGCATTTCTTTTTCTTGGGAATACTCTTGCTGTCTATCTCCTGTACAATGTCACAAACCTTGTCCATAGTTCATCAACCACTCTGTTGATCAGATCTAGTCCCTTAAATCTATTTATCACTTCCACTGTATGGACTGGAAAAGGTCAGTTTTCATTCCAATCCCAAAGAAAAGCAATGCCAAAGAATGCTTAAACTACCACACAATTGCATTCATCTTACATGCTAGTAAAGTAATGCTCAAAATTCTCCAAGCTAGGCTCAGCAATACGTGAACCGTGAACTTCCAGATGTTCAAGCTGGTTTTAGAAAAGGCAGAGGAACCAGAGATCAAATTGCCAACAACTTCTGGATCATCAAAAAATCAAGAGAATTCCAGAAAAACATCTACTTCTGCTTTGTTGACTATGCCAAAACCTTTGACTGTGTAGATCACGATAAACTGTGGAAAATTCTGAAAGAGATGGGAATACCAGACTACCTGACCTGCCTCTTGAGAAATATGTATGCAGGTCAGGAAGCAACAGTTAGAAGTGGACATGGAACAACAGACTGGTTCCAAATAGGAAAAGGAGTATGTCAAGGCTATATATTGTCACCCTGCTTATTTAACTTCTATGCAGAGTACATCATGAGGAACACTGGGCTGGAGAAAGCACAAGCTGGAATCAAGATTGCCGGGAGAAATATCAATAACCTCAGATATGCAGATGACACCACCCTTATGGCAGAAAGTGAAAAGGAACTAAAAAGCCTCTTATGAAAGTGAAAGAGGAGAGTGAAAATGTTGGCTTAAGCTCAACATTCAGAAAACTAAGATCATGGCATCTGGTCCCATCACTTCCTGGCAAATAGATGGGGAAAAAGTGAAAACAGTGGCTGATTTTTTTTTTGGTTGGGGGGGGGCACTCCAAAATCACTGCAGATGGTGATTGCAGCCATAAAATTAAAAGATGTTTGCTCCTTGGAAGGAAAGTTGTGACCAACCTAGACAGCATATTAAAAAGCAGAGATGTTACTTTGCCAAAAAAGGTCCATCTAGTCAAGGCTATGGTTTTTCCAGTAGTCATGTATGGATATGAGAGTTGGACTATAAAGGAAGCTGAGGGCTGAAGAATTGATGCTTTTGAACTGGTGTTGGAGAAGACTCTTGAGATTCCCTTGGACTGCAAGGAGATCTAACCAGTCCATCCTAAAGGAGATCAGTCCTGGGTGTTCATTGGAAAGACTGATGTTTAAAGCTGAAATTCCAATACTTTGGCCACCAGATGTGAAGACCTGACTCATTTTAAAGACCCTGATGTTGGGAAAGATTGAAGACAGGAGGAGAAGGGGACGAAAGAGGATCAGATGGCTGGATGGCATCACCGACTCATTGGACATGAGTTTGAGTAAACTCCGGGAGTTGATGATAGACAGGGAGGCCTGACGTGCTGCAGTCCATGGGGTTGCGAAGAGTTGGACACAACTGAGCAACTGAACTGAACTGAGTGGCCAAGTGAGCCAATTAACCTTTTTATAGAAATATAATAAAAATGTGTCTTATGGAATTTGTCAGCTCACTCTCTTTGAAACCACCAGATCATTTTATATCAACAGTATACAAATAAAATTTTGATTCCAAGTATCTATTGGGTGGCATGGGGCAGCACAAAATTATAAAAGATAATAATTATAAAAGATAATTGAATTTATTAATAATAATGCCTAACAACTTGATTAAAATTTGGGCAGAGGAACAGAATAGACATTTTTACAAAGAAGGCATGCAGATGGGTATTTGACACATGGAGAGATGTTCAACATCACTAATCATAAGGAAATAAAAATCAAACCCACAATGAAGTATCACCTCATACATGTCAGAATATTTATTATCAAAAAGACAACAAAGAATAAGTGTGGGCAAGGTATAGAGAAGAGGAAAGTCTCATGTACTATGGGCAGGAGGGTGAACTGGTGCAGACACTATGGAAAACAGTATGGAGGTGCCTCAAAAAATTAGAAATATCATACAATCCAACAATTCCAATTCTGGATATTTTTCTGAAGAAAACAAAAACACTAAATTGAAAAATGTGTGCACTCTTGGGCTCAAAGCAGTATTATTTACAATAACTATCATTTGGAAGCAGCCTAAGTGTCGTCTTTATTCACCCATCCATAGGTGAGTGAATAAAGAAGATGTGATATTATGTATAATGTAATACTACTTGGCTGTAAAGAAGAATAAAATCTTGCCTTTTGTGACAAAATGAATAGATGTAGGGCGTATTATATGAAGTAAAATAGAGCAGACAGAAAGACCATATGATTTCATTTATATGTGAAATCTAAAAAACAAAACAAATGGACTAGCATAACAAAACAGAAACAAGCTCATAAATACAGAAAACAAATGAGTGATTGACAGACAGGAAGAGAATGAGGGGATGAGTGAAATAAGTGAGGGAGATTAAAGAGATACAAACTTCCAGTTATTAAATAAATCATGGGTATGTAATATACAGTACAGGCACAGTAGTCCATACAATTTTAATAACTTTGTGGGGTGGCAGATGGTAATTCAACTTATTGTTGTGATCATTTTATAATGTATAAAAATATTGTATCACTATATTGTACACCTGAAACTAACATAATATTGTGAGTCATTTATACTTCAATTTAAAAAAAGAATGACTACTTTAGTATGTCACCTCTCATTTTAACTATTCACAGGATGTGTGATTTGCTAGAATACTCTTAAACTAATTCAGTCTTTTATTCTGTTGCAGTACGCTTCCCAGGAATTAAAACTTACATAGATCCAGATACATATGAAGACCCATCCCTAGCAATCCATGAATTTGCAAAGGAGATTGATCCGTCAAGAATACGCATTGAGAGAGTCATTGGGGCAGGTAAACTGCAAGTTACACTTTTGAAATTATGATTCCTTGATGGTTTTTTTTTTTTTTTAAACTTTACATAATTGTATTAGTTTTGCCAAATATCAAAATGAATCCGCCACAGGTATACATGTGTTCCCCATCCTGAACCCTCCTCCCTCCTCCCTCCCCATACCATCCCTCTGGGTCGTCCCAGTACAATAGCCCCAAGCATCCAGTATCCTGCATCGAACCTGGACTGGCATCTCGTTTCATACATGATATTTTACATGTTTCAATGCCATTCTCCCAAATCTTCCTACCCTCTCCCTCTCCCACAGAGTCCATAAGACTGTTCTATGCATCAGTGTCTCTTTTGCTGTCTCGTACACAGGTTATTGTTACCATCTTTCTAAATTCCATATATATGCGTTAGTATACTGTATTGGTGTTTTTCCTTCTGGCTTACTTCACTCTGCATAATAGCTCCAGTTTCATCCACCTCATTAGAACTGATTCAAATGTATTCTTTTTAATGGCTGAGTAATACTCCATTGTGTATATGTACCACTGCTTTCTTATCCATTCGTCTGCTGATGGACATCTAGGTTGCTTCCATGTCCTGGCTATTATAAACAGAGCTGCGATGAACACTGGGGTACACGTGTCTCTTTCCCTTCTGGTTTCCTCAGTGTGTATGCCCAGCAGTGGGATTGCTGGATCATAAGGCAGTTCTATTTCCAGTTTTTTAAGGAATCTCCACACTGTTCTCCATAGTGGCTGTACTAGTTTGCATTCCCACCAACAGTGTAAGAGGGTTCCCTTTTCTCCACACCCTCTCCAGCATTTATTATTTGTAGACTTTTGGATCGCAGCCATTCTGACTGGTGTGAAATGGTACCTCATAGTGGTTTTGATTTGCATTTCTCTGATAATGAGTGATGTTGAGCATCTTTTCATGTGTTTGTTAGCCATCTGTATGTCTTCTTTGGAGAAATGTATATTTAGTTCTTTGGCCCATTTTTTGATTGGGTCATTTATTTTTCTGGAGTTGAGCTGTAGGAGTTGCTTGTATATTTTTGAGATTAGTTGTTTGTCAGTTGCTTCATTTGCTATTATTTTCTCCCATTCTGAAGGCTGTCTTTTCACCTTGCTAATAGTTTCCTTTGATGTGCAGAAGCTTTTAAGGTTAATTAGGTCTCATTTTTTATTTTTGCTTTTATTTCCAATATTCTGGGAGGTGGGTCATAGAGGATCCTGCTGTGATGTATGTCAGAGAGTGTTTTGCCTATGTTCTCATGACATGATCCTCTACATAGAAAACCCTAAAGACTCCACCAGAAAATTACTAGAACTAATCAATGACTATAGTAAAGTTGCAGGATATAAAATCAACACACAGAAATCCCTTGCATTCCTATACGCTAATAATGAGAAAACAGAAAGAGAAATTAAGGAAACAATTCCATTCACCATTGCAAAGGAAAGAATAAAATACTTAGGAATATATCTACCTAAAGAAACTAAAGACCTATATATAGAAAACTATAAAACACTGGTGAAAGAAATCAAAGAGGACACTAATAGATGGAGAAATATACCATGTTCATGTATTGGAAGAATCAATGTAGTGAAAATGAGTATACTACCCAAAGCAATTTATAGATTCAATGCAATCCCTATCAAGCTACCAACAGTATTCTTCACAGAGCTAGAACAAATAATTTCACAATTTGTATGGAAATACAAAAAACCTCGAATAGCCAAAGCGATCTTGAGAAAGAAGAATGGAACTGGAGGAATCAACCTACCTGACTTCAGGCTCTACTACAAAGCCACAGTTATCAAGACAGTATGGTACTGGCACAAAGATAGAAATATAGATCAATGGAACAAAATAGAAAGCCCAGAGATAAATCCATGCATATATGGACACCTTATCTTTGACAAAGGAGGCAAGAATATACAATGGATTAAAGACAATCTCTTTAACAAGTGGTGCTGGGAAATCTGGTCAACCACTTGTAAAAGAATGAAACTAGAACACTTTCTAACACCATACACAAAAATAAACTCAAAATGGATTAAAGATCTAAATGTAAGGCCAGAAACTATAAAACTCCTAGAGGAGAACATAGGCAAAACACTCCTTGATGGTTTTGTAACTGGTTTATCAACATAATATTTTAAATCTTAGCAGTTTCAGTCAGTGAAAAAAAATTTAATGCAAAGTAAAATTATCTTGTATATATGATGTTATTGTTTTAAAAAGTATTGCAAGTTTCCAAATTAAGTTTCCAAACAATGAGAAAATTCACAAACATTTTTAACATCCTGTTAGAGGAATTTATTTTGTAAATGCAACTTCAGGAGGTTTTTCATAGGTTATTGTACTTATTCCCCAGCATCTACAGACACATACTATAATTAGTATTTGCAGTGACGACCTTGAGGTTCTGCAAGATCCAGAAGTGTTCTGAGACTCACTGAGTATAAAATTTGGTTCAATATAGTTTTATATCCCTTTAATGCAAACTAATGATTGTCCCTATGTAGAATATTCAAATGCTCAGAACACTATATTATTCAGTTATTCTAGATAAATACAAATTTATTATGAATCAGCCCTGAAGAATTTCTTTTGTACGTTTGGGGTAGAGGCCAAGCCAATATAACAAAGAGACCTCAGAATAAACACGTGTTCCTCTCTCAAGTCGTTGCTCAAAGGACAAGATGAATAATCTGTGCTGTCAGAGAAGCTGTCATTCAGGAGGTCTTGAAGGGACCAGAGTTCCTCCTACTTTTTGCTCTGCCTTCCCATAGCATGTTTTCCTCCTCTGAATGGTAAAGGCTGATCACCAGCACAGCTACCTTCTGATCTCTGAGAAGGAAAAGAAAGGGGTTTGGGCTCTTTCGCTTTGCCTTTAGGAAAATTAGCTTTGTCTTTAAGGTAATAACCTGGAAATAGCAAATAGGAATCAATAGTCCAAATACAATCACATGGATACACCTAAAAGCAAGAGAGTTTGGAAATATAATCTCTGACTGGGCAGCCATGCATGCAGCTAAAAGGGGGAGCTAAAAGAGAAAGACTGGATCCTAAAGGAGGATGTCAGTCTCCTCTAGGTGTTAGGTATCTGTGTAATCCTTTAGAGAGAGCAGAACATCTCATTCCAGCTGGCTGTTGTGTCCTTGCAAAGAGCAAAAGGCTTACTTTATTTCAAAACTCTTCTTCACCAGAAGGACTGGCTACATAATTTGCAGGGACCAGAGCAAACAACAAATGTAGTTATTGTTGTTCAGTTACGCAGTTGCGTTTGACTCTCTGCAACCCCACGGACTGCAGCACTCCAGGCTTCCCTGCCCCAACAAATGTAGAGTTCTTTGTTAAAAACACTATTAAGAATTTCAAGACAGTGACAACAGAGCATTCAACGAACAGCAGGACCCTTCTAAACTCAAAGTTCTGGCTGACTCCACCCAAGAAGATGACTGTTGCCCAGATACACAGAGAGATAGCACTGTATTGAGAACTCCAGGAATATTTGAAGACAGCCCTTTCTTATGTCATTCACTCTCATTGCCTCATGGGCCATATCTCCTCCAAGGCCTGTTCTCACTATGAAAGCTGACACAAGGGTCCTATACACTTAAATCTTAATGCTTTATAGCCATTGCGGCTGTCTTATCAGAAAGATTAAGAACCTGGAATGGAACCAGATTCTCTATTCTCTTCTGCCCAACATAAAGTGTATCAATAGGCATTAAAGGCATAATTGAAAAGAGTGATTGATTATACCCATCTAGTTTTGGAGTTCATTTCCTTAAGACAGCAGAGAAATAGAAAAAAAAAAAAAAAAAGGAGGTTGAGTGATTCCATTAAACCCTATATTTGGCTTGCTTCCTCTGGCCTCTGAGAAAAAGTTGTATGACCTTTTATTTGGTATTATTCCATACTCATGGGGATTCAGGAGAATTATTTCTTATAAGCTTTTGTGCATAGATTAAGCAACCAATGTCTGAAATCATAATGTTGAAAGATAAGCATCAAGTATCTGAGGTGTAAACTGTCAACTAAAAAAAAAGCACAATTTAGAAACTGTGAATTGAGTTCATTCATCGTCTTGTTAAGAAATGTAGCCTGGAAGACAGCCTCTCAAAAGCTCTGAGAAACTGTTATGAAAAAGTAAAGGGGGATTTGACAAATGGGGTACCTGCAACCAGGCCCACATGTCCTATCTCCCTAGAAGGTAGCTGCCAGTCATTAGGCACAGTTATCTTAGTTAATGGTTTTAGTGCTTTTCTAAGTTTAGGAAGATACAAGAATCCAGGTTCATAAAAAATTTCTCCAAAAAATTAACTCTCTGAAGTCTTGTTCTGCTCGTTTTCCCAGAGCACGGAGTGCCTCATTCCTTATTTCCACCCTGAAATCCTTTTAGGGTATATTAAAGGTCAGTGGCTGCAGTGGCTTATGACTCAATCCTCGTAGAGCCAGATGGCTAGTGCAGGTGACATTCTTTAGTTTGCAAAACAGATACGTTCAGTTTTTCTTTATTGTTTGGGTTTTAACCAAAATATACTTTTATCCTATAAAAATATGACAGATACTGCCAAAGCAAGCAATAACTGTTAAAGAGACTATTTTAATGTCATGATCTCCCTAACCTGTCTGAACTCTACAAGTCACAATGGGATTCTTTCCATTTGGCAAAGAAAGAAGTATAGATATATAGAGTTAACATCGGTGTCTCATATATTTATTCATCTTCAACTATTTCAGCTTTCAAACAATATGCTAAGTGATCTTTTACTGTCTATCTTCAGAAGAATCATAAAAGTAAAAACTCTGTATGAGAAAAAGCTGTAGTATTATAACTTTCCTCTTTGTGCCCCTGGCCTGTACTATTCTACTGTTGGTTAACTTCCTTAAGTCACATTCCTAAAACGGTTTACTTGGGAAAGTCTAATGAATATGTGGGCACTTCCCACAGCAGCAGTATAGAAAAAGCCTGCAATGCATGAGACCCCAGTTTGATTCCTGGGTCAGGAAGATCCACTGGAGAAGGGATAGGCTACCCACTCCAGTATTCTTGGGCTTCCCTGGTGGCTCAGCTGGTAAAGAATCTGCCTGCAATGTGGGAGACCTGGGTTCAATCCCTGGTTTGGGAAGATCCCTTGGAGAAGGGAAAGGCTACCCACTCCAGTATTCTGCCCTGGAGAATTCCATGGACTGTATAGAACATGGGGTTGCAAAGAGTTGGACACAACTGAGTGACTTTCATCATCATAGTCAATCTAAGGAATTAATAATTTTCTAACATTTGTGACATTGTAAGGGAGGAAAAGTTTTCCCCTATCCTTCTAGGGTCTTTGGCTGGTCTGTTAATTAAATTGGCATAAGATGGGTTAATAGGAGAAAACAAATCTAATTGTGTACTACAAAAACCCCACAGAGGATAATGAGAGGCTCCCCCTGACAGGCAGGCAACTGAAGCTTGTATGCCATTTTGAGCTAAGAAGAAGAGGGTGGGGTCTGGGGTTTCAAAGGAAGGAAGACTACTCACAGAGGATAGAAAGAGCAGACATTCAGTAAGCAAACATTTGCCAAGCCTTACAGAGATGATGGGTTACAGAGGAATTTGATCTTTAGGCCCTGCCTCCACCCCCCTGCAAGTTTAGGCAACTAACCCTTAGTCTTTGTAGTTATCTTTGTGTTAGCTCTCTTCTGGACCAGGCCCTCCATCTAAGTGGGCTGAGACAGTTAAGGGAATGGTATAAAGATCTCCTTCAGTCTGTTGGGCCTTGATTATCTTCAGTTCAAAATACTCCATATTACCAGAGTGGCACATCCTGGGACGACCTGCCCTGAACCTCAGGAATGTAATTGCACAACTTGTTACTTGCCCAATGTTTTACTGTCAATACTTTCCTCTGGTTGTTTCATATTCTTTATTTTTTCCCCACCTATTTGTTTCTTCTCAGATTCCATTTCCTCCTCATCTGTGTGCATTAGGTATCCCTATTCCCCTCAGAAGAGTAAATTAAGTGACTGAAGGGGAAATGTAGATTCTGTAGAGAGGGGAGTGTTGTGGGGAGGATGGGAAAGAGGTGAGATATCAGATTTTGGCAATTGTCAGGTGAAAGATGTTAATATCAGGTCCCATGAAGCCACTGAGAGTAGCAGTGAGAAGGATACATCACAAGTCATTGCTGAGGAAAAATCTCCATGTTTTTTGGCAAAGATATAGTTAAGAATGCATTGCAGGTTTCTAGTTGGGAGAAACTATGTATTATCATTAAAAATGAAAGTGAAGTTGCTCAGTCCTGTCCCACTCTTTGCGACCCCATGGACTATAGTCTACCAGGCTCCTCCATCCATTGGATTTCCCAGGCAAGAATACTGGAGCAGATTGTGATTTCCTTCTCCAGCGGATCTTTCTGACCCAGGGATCAAACTGGGGTCTCCCGCATTGAAGGCAGACTCTTTACTGTCTGAACCTCCAGGGAAGCCCATGTATAATCATTAAGTATTTCTCAAATGTGTTATTAAAAAATGAACCCCAAAATAGTCACATTAAAATTTTAAGAAAGAAAAGAGTGTGGAAAATAATACCACACCTAACCCATGACATTTCTTAACAAGTCTACTGAAAAATGTTTATTACATGACTAATATCTACTTATACAAAGGCACTATGCTAATTAGTTTATTCATATTAAGTCGCTGTGCTTATCAAAAACATGTATTCACCCTGACGTTCACAACCTTTGTCCTGGGTTTTCAACTTTATAACCCTTCAAATACTATGGGACAGATTTTAGAAAATTTAATTTATCCTATTTCTAGGCTGTACATATTGCTATGCATATATTCTTAAAAAAATGGTTTTCCTGTCAGTGTAAATTTTACTATTTTTAAAAATATGTTTTCTAGAACACTTTTTTTATATCACTATTATATTTAATAGTGGCAGCTTATCTTTGTTCATCAATACAGGCCTGAATTTCCATGAAAATGCACATTTCCATTTAAATGAAGTGAGGAGCTCTGTTGCATAGGAGACTATCAAGATCATCTATCTCCTCTGACTTTCTGCATCATAAAATGAAATACTGTGGGCAGAGGACTGTAAAACAGAAATTCCCAAGTTAAAAGCTCCAAGTCAGATTAGGGTAGAATCATTATTTTACACATATCTTGAGAGATAATGAGAAAACTAGTAATCAAAATTTTAATCGTGAGCTGAAAAAGGTCATTGAAAGGCTATTCCTTTTTCAGGGCAGTACTGAACCTAAACCATTCTATGAAACACTTGCAGAGTATCTATAATTTTGAAACATTATTTCACTGAAAAAAATCATTCTTATGTCTCTAAGTCCATAGGGCACCCTTCTTATATTTGACTTTCCCTCTTTCCCTAGTCTCAATGGAAATGTACAATCTCTCTCTTTCCCTCTTTCCCTAGTCTCAGTGGAAATGCATAATCTCTCCCTGTCATTCATATCCTATCCCTTTATCTATACAAAACTCATTACTGCCTCCACTATCAGCTTTCTCTTCTGGCTTACTGTCACCATATTTTTTCTTTTCCTTGAAAAGTCAGGAAGTTTTAACTGTTGGTTTCTTAGCAATCATCTACAGGTAAAAAAGAAAGTCAAAAGGACAAAAAAAAAGGATATAAAAAGTGAGTGTCAAATCAGTGAATTTTTAAATCCAAATATATTGTCATTCCTATTTGAGCTCATAGTCACACATAATAATATGCAAGGCACACTGCTTACTGTATATGCCTTTCTTAATTCCTCTGGCATTCCCCAGCCAGCCGCCTCACTAACCAAAAATCTATTATTTTTAGATTAAAACTCATAAATTTTAAATTCTCTCATCCCCTTTTTCTGTTTTTGTTCCTCTTCTACAGCCATAGTACATCTTTTATAATGAGAAATGTAGGCAGTATGCCAGCTTTGGTTTCACAATTCACTTTTTGCAAAAAGGAACTTGAATTTATGGCTCATTTCCTCTATATTTAGATGAGATGATCTTATCAGATACAGATTTTCTCCTTTTCTTTCAACTTAAAGAATTTGTGAGAGAGGTCAGATTCATTTTCCTTTTTATTCTTGGAAACTCCTTTGCCCAACCAGTAGACTGAAAGTAGGATCGTCAACAGATTCTGGCAAGACTTTTGTGCCTTTTACTTAATAATTTCATAGTTTTCTAAACCAAATAATGAAATGAAAGATGGGCTTTACACTTTGGGGACAAAAAATTAAACCAGTCAATCTAAGAAATAAATGGAAAATTTTATTTGAGCCAAATATTAGGATTTTAACCTGGGACAAGCATCTCAGAAAACGCTGAAAATTATTCTACCTGTTAGAACTCAAGGCACAGTTATATAAGCTTTTTGAGGGCTGTACATCAAATTACATATTATTGACTTTTTGTATAATCCAGATCTAAGCAACATCATGGTCGGTCATGTGACTCCTTACAAGCTGAAGAAGAAATGTTATTTTTTAAAGGGTTGTCTTGTTTGTGCTAGGAGAATGTCCCTGTTAATGGTTGAACTGGTATTTCTGCCCATGGGGGTGGGCGGGTCTGGTTGATAATGCAAAAACACAATACCCAGTGGTGGGAGAGAGGAGGTCAAAAAGGGCAGAAAAGAATTTTTGTTTAAAATTTTCTTGTTTTGCCACAATATTTTATTATGGCAATTATAAATATTTTATTTTATTTTATTATGGACTTTATTCTACAACCCATTCTCCCTAAACAGTATGATATGAATAAAAAAGACAGACTGATGTCAGGCAGATACAGGCTTAAATCTCAGCTTTGCTGCTAATTCATTCAGTGACCTTCTGAAGTTTACTGATCCTCAGAAATTTGCTTTCTTCCTCTACAAAATGTCATAATAATAATAGCTGTCTTGCAGAATTAGTGTAAGGATTAGAGATAACACATATGGAGGATCTGTCATACTATAGATATTCAATAAAAGGGTGGAAACATGAATATTAAGTAAAAAAAGATATAATTTTTATATTCAATTGATAAGGATAAGAAGAATGACACTCTGTGCCCAACTCTCTAAATATTTTATGATATAAATATCTGCTCATGAAAAATTCAGAATCCAATGCTTTAGGTACCTGGAATGATAGCCATGATATTTGGCGTTTGTTTAAAATTAGTAATTAAAAATAAACTTCATTTTTGTTAGTACAGTAAGAACTTTGCCCAAATCAACAAATGATTTTATTTTTTTCTTTTTAAAGAACTCAAAATTTAATTTTTCCTACCTCTCGTGAGGCTATAATTATTATATATATGTTTATTTTTTATTTAAACCAAATAGGCCATAAGAAGAAATGAATTTAACAAAAGAAATTTATTTTAATATATTAATGTAAAATCATTGTAAATTAGTCATTAATTTATTCTTCACACATCTAAGAGCTTAGGTTGATTATCAGTGTTAAACAGCTTTAAGGTAATTTTATTTTACTTATATTTCAACACTAGATCTTATTTTGGGGGCCATTTAGTGTACATGTGCTGTTTTACATACATCAATACAATTCCTAATCTTACAAGTTGCCTCATCATAGTAGTTGTTTGAGAAACCTGTTGTTGTTCAGTCACTCGGTCATGTGTCCGACCCTTTGTGACCCATGGACTGCAGCACGCCAGGCTTCCCTGTCCTTCACTACCACCCGGAGTTTGCTCAAACTCATGTCCATTGAGTCGATGATGCCATCCAACCATCTCATCCTCTGTCGCCCCCCTTCTCCTGCTAACCTCAATCTTTCCCAGAGTCAGGGTCTTTTCCAGTGAGTTGGCTCTTTGCATCCGGTGGCCAAAGTATTGGAGCTTCATTTTCAGAATCAGTCCTTCCAATGAATATTCAGGGTTTATTTCCTTTAGGATTGACTGATTGCGTCTCTGTGCAGTCCACAAGACTCTCAAGATTCTTCTCCAGCGCCACGGTTCGAAAGCCTCAGTTCTTCATTGCTCAGTCTTCTTTTATGACTTAGAAAATGTATAATGACTAAAGAATAGAGAATTTTTTTTGTTTGTTTTTATTGGGCAACTAATAAAAATAAACATAAAATGCCTTTCTAATTCATGATTGTTATGAGAAGCAAATGAAATAAAATAAATTCTAATTGACCATCCACCCTTTATTAAATCACTGGCAATGAAAGTCTTCACTACCTTACCGAGAAGACTGTTCCCTTGGGAGAAGTTCCAATAAATCAAGAATCTTTGTGAGTATACTTCCTTATAGCCCTGTGTGTAATCTTATAACACTACCCACTGGTACTTGTTCTGCAAAATTGAACTTATACACAGTAAACCTAAGCCTTCTTCTATTCTACTCCATGACCCTTCAAAGATTTGAAGACAACATATGTGAACCTCATAAATCATCCTTTTCCTGCCTAAATTGTCTAAACCTTTCAACCATTTCTGTCTAACATAACTTCTGGATATTTCATCATTCTGATAACCTTCCTCGGGAGAACTAGAGTTTTTCTCTAAATCTTTTCAGAACTGAGCCTAATATTCCAAATATTTTCTAATCAGCACAGAGACCAGAGCTAGCACCTTTCCTGCTGGGCCTCAATTAATGCAGCCTGGGTTTGCATTTGTTTTTTGAACATCTGCCAGACACTGTTGGCAGTGTAACAGTTTACCACCAGCTTATCCCCAGTGGTCTTTCTCAAAGGAGTTGCTTTGAAGCCAGGCCTGTTTCTGTACTTGTCCAATTGACTTTATGATGCTGAGTGCAAGGCTGTATTTTATTTATATGCCCACACTATGTTTCTATATAAACCATATATATTATCTATCCAGACTTGTGTATATTTTCTCATAGTCCCACTTTATAAATATTCCTATTAAATTTCATTATGTTTGTACAGGTGCATTTTCCTAAATTCTCCAGACCCCTTTTCATCTCAGTTAGATGAGCCAACAGACTTGTCCTTTCCAATGTTATCCCCAAGTTGTTGTGCCTTAAAATTTAGCTGTGTGAGCTCAGAGCTCCCTGTGCAGCAATGACTTAGTACACTTTCTAATTTTTTCTTTATTGGGATAGACAATTGTGTTTGTATTGTTGAAATTCTGTATCTTATAGGTACTGATCCCTCATTCTTTATAAAATCTCCGATTGTGAATTTGTACCCAATCCGTGGACATTTTTTAAACTGCCACTCTGAAGTTTAACATCTACAATCATGAACAAGACTTTTTCCTAGGCTATTATGTATCTCAAAATTAAAATGATCAGTTTTTCCCAAGTTCACACTTCAGAGGGCTTTATTCAGAACTAAATCGAAGTAACAGTTCCTGATGATTTTTGAAAGATGGAAACAGCAGCAAGGCAGGTATTTATGATCTTTACAGCTCCTCATTTATCACTTTCATGATGAAATAAATAAACTCACAGGATGGGAAAGTGTGTTATGTAAGGATTGTTTAGAACTTGAATCACGTGGGCTTTCCAGGTGGTCTAATTCAGTTCTTTGTTTAAATGGAAACCTTTGATATTTTGTTCCTGCCAGAATCTATCATGTTTAACTCCCTTCCTTCATCCTATCAAGAAAGGTAGTCTCTCTTTGGTAATAATAATAAGCAAGAGTTATTAAAGTTTATAAGCTTGAGATAAGCTTTACTTGTATTATCATCTTTCAGTCCTCCTAATGCTATCACAAGATTGATAAAAATCCACTTTACAGACAAGGAAATTAAGACAGATTAAATTATTTGGTCAAAATTAACACCAGAGTATTCTGGTTTCAGCACCTATATTCTTATTAACCACTACTTTATTATAAGTAACTTTTTTATGAATCTACACTTCCTTCAGAAGGTATCTTCTTCCAACACTTGAACAATTGCTGTTTCTTAAACTATCCTGCATTACCACAGTTTCCACCAATCTTAGGTGAATTTGGCTTTTTCTTGCTTGTATTTCTGCCTTCTGTTGATCTTTTGTCAGCAGTCACTTCCCAGCTTCCTGATGTGAACACTGCATCCTAGCTGCTGATAAATGTTCATGATCTGTAGGGGTACAGTGGGTTGTCACTACTACCACTACCTAGCTCTTTGTGCATTAATTCACCAAAAAACCAACTGCCTTAGTGGGACCAACATTGGTATGGATATTAACTATTGTCATGAAGTCATTCTTTAAGGTGCGATCACAGATTTCCCTCATTTAAAGCATGATGCACATTTCTTACATGCCCCATCAATCTTTCAGCAGACCCTATCAGATCTGCCTTTAAAATGTATCACAGATTTCAGCCATCTTTTAACACTTCACAACTGTAACCCTTGCCCATCCCATCAACATCTCTCCTGGCCTCCTTTCTCCCCGCTTAGCCCTACTGTACTGGGTTTTCTACCCACAGCTCTTGAAGAGCCCTTGGGCTATTAACCAGCTTGTGTCAGTCTGCTCAAAACCCTCTAATCGCTATTTTTTTTTTTTTTTTTGCCCCTCTCAGTCTTTGTTGCTGCACACAGGCTTTCTCTAGTTGTGATGTGTAGGGGCTGCTCTGCTCTTTCTTGTGGTGTTCATGGTCTAGGCATGGGCTTCAGTAGTTAGGGTAGATGGGCTCAGTGGTTGTGGTTCAGTGGCTTAGCTGCTCTGAGGCATGTGGGATCTTCTAAGACCAGGGATCGAACCCGTGTCCCCTACAACGGGCCGATGGATTCTTAACCATAGTACCACCAGGGAAGTCCCTTCTAATCACTCCCTGACTCAGGGTAAAACTCTCTTCAACGTCATCTCCCACAAAATCTCCCTTGCTTACTGTTCTTTAGAAGTAGTGGCTTCCTACCTCTTTTTCAAACATGTCACATGGACTCCCATCTCAACACCTTTGTACTTGGTGACCCATTGAGTAACACCTTGACTCCTTTTTCATTCCCTCACTTCCTTCAACCCCAGGGCATTATTTATCAGAGAAAACTCTAAGGACATTTTGTCTTGTTTTTGTTTGTTTGTGTTTTTAGTTGAAGAATATTCATAGTTGATTTACAGTGTTGTGTTAATTACTGCGGTAGAGCAAAGTGACATGGCACCCCACTCCAGTACTCTTGCATGGAAAATCCCATGGACGGAGGAGCCTGGTAGGCTGCAGTCCATGAGGTCGCTAAGAGTCAGACACGACTGAGTGACTTCACTTTCACTTTTCACTTTCATGCGTTGGAGAAGGAAATGGCAACCCACTCCAGTGTTCTTGCCTGGAGAATCCCAGGGACAGAGGAGCCTGGTAGGAGGCCATCTATGGGGTCTCACAGAGTCGGACACGACTGAAGCGACTTAGCAACAGCAGCAGCAAAGTGACTGGGCTTTATATTTATATACATTCTTTTTTTGTATTCCTTTCCATTATAGTTTATCCCAGGAGGTTGAATACAGTTCTCTGTGCTCTACAGTAGAAACTTGTTGTTTATCCATTTTATATATACAAGTTTGCATCTACTAATCCCAAAGTCTGAATCCATCCCTCTCCCACCACCCTTCCCATTGACAACCACCAGTCTAGTCTCTACTCTTGATTCTGTTTAATTTGTGTCATATTTTAGATTTCACATATAAGTGATATCATATAGTATTTGCCTTTCTCTTTCTGACTTACTTCAATGACTGCACTTAACCAATCTCTAAGTGCATCCATGTTGCTGGGCATTGCATTTCATTCTTTTTATGTCTGAATAGTATTCCATTGTATATGTGTACTACATCTTTCTTATCCATTCGGTTATCTATGGACATTTAGATAATTTCCATGTTTTAACTATTGTGAACAATGCTTCTGTGAACATAGAAGTGCATGTATCTTTTTGAATTATAGTTTGCCTGGATATATGCCCAGGAGTGGGATTGCTTAATCATATGATAATTCTATTTTTAGTTTTCTGAGAAATATCCATACTATTTTCCATAGTGGCTGCACCAACTTACATTCTCTCCAACAGTGTAGAAGAGTTCCCAGTTTCTCCAGTTCTCTCCAGCTTTTGCTATTTGTAGGCTTTTTTAAATGATGGCCATTCTGACCAACCTGAGGTGGTACCTTACTGTAGTTTTGATTTGTGTTTCTCTCATAATTAGCTATGTTGGGCATCTTTTCATGTGTCTATTGGCCATCTGTACTTCTTTGGAGAAATGTCTCTTTAGGTCTTCTGCCCATTTCTTAATTGGGCTGTTTTGGTTTGCTTGTTGTTGAGTTATATGAGCTGTTTGTATATTTGAGAAATTAAGCCCTTGTCAGCTGCATCATTTGCAAATATTTTCTCCCATTCTGTATCTTTTCTTTGTGTCTGTGCATGCGTGTGTGTGTGTGTGTGCATGTTTACAGTGTCCTTTGCTGTGTAAAACTTATAAATTAGGTCCCATTTGTTTATTTTTTGCTTTTATTTCTATTGCCTTGGGGTGGAGGTAGCTGACCTAAGAAAGCATTGGTATGATTTATGTCAGAGAGTGTTTTACCTATGTTCTCTTCTAGGAGTTTTTATGGTGTCATGTCTTGTGTTTAAAGCTTTAAGTCATTTTGAGTTAATTTTTGTATATGGTGAGAGGGTGTGTTCAAACTTCATTGATTTTCATGCAGCTGTCCAACTTCCCCAACCCCACTTTGTTGAAGAGACTGTCTTTTTACTGGTGTATATTCTTGCCTCTTTTGTCAAAGATGAATTGGGCCATAGATGTATGGGTTTATTTCTCGGCTCTCTATTTTGTTTCATTCATCTATATGTGTGTCTTTGTGTCAGTATGATGCTGTTTTGATTATTATTGTTTTGTAGCATTTTCAGAAGTCTGGAATGGTTATACCTCCTGCTTTGTTCCTTTTCTTCAGTATGGCTTCAGCAATTCTAGGTCTTTTATGGTTCCATATGAATTTTAGGATTAGTTGTTCTAGTTCTGTGAAAAAGGCCATCCATAATTTGATAGGTATCACATTAAATCTGTAGATTGCTTTGGGTAGTATGGCCATTTTATCAATATTAATTCTTCCAATCCAACAGCATGGGATAACTTTCTATTTCTTTGAAGCATCTTCAGTTTCCTTTATTAATGTTTTATAGTTCTCAATGTATAAGTCTTTCACTTCCTTGGTGCAGTTTATTCCTAAGTATTTTTTTTTTTGGATTGTGATTTTAAAAGATACTTTTTTAACCTCCCTTTTCTGTTATTTCATTGTTGATATAAAGAAACACAACCAATTTCTATGTGTAAATCTTGTATCCTGCTACTTTGCTGAATTCATTTATCAGTTCTAGTAGCTTTTGTGTGGAGTCATTGAGATTTTCTGTATATAGTATCATATCATCTTCATATAATGAGAGTTTTACCCCTTCCCTTCTAATTTGGATACTTTTTATTTCTTATCTGATTGTTGTGGCTAGGACTTCCAATGCTATGTTGAATAGAAGAGGTGAAAGTGGGTATCCTTGTCTTGTTCCAAATTTTAGTGGAAAGGCTTTGAACTTTTTACCACCAAGTATTATATTGGCTGTGGGTTTGTCTTAAATAACTTTTATTATTTTGAGGTATGTTCCCACTATACCCACTTTGATAAGTTTTTATCATGAATGAGTGTTGAACTTCTAAGGACATTTTTAAAGTAGCAACTTTCTTCCCACACTCCCTTTAGCCTTTACTCTGCCTTTTGTTTGCAGCAGTTATCACCAGCTGATGTATGTTTGTTCTGTTCATTTTTTCCCCATTATCTGTCTTCCTCTTTGTCTTTCTCACTCACTTTTATGACCTCATCCATTTAAACAATACTTGGCATGTGCAAGGGGCTGCATGCACTTTAATGAATGGATATGGAATTTATAAAATGTAAAAATGAAATTATTTATTCATACATTAGATTAATTTTATCATCAAATGTTATGGTCTAGTATAGGACTGGGGTGAGAGGACCAAGATAGTAATCAACCTTATACGAGCCCAGGGTTGAATGTTGTGATGGTGGCATGATAAGGGTGCATCAGCCTCTCAGAGAAAACAGACAGATTAAAATGAGGAATCAAAGAAGACTGACAAGAGATGACTTCATCCTGAAGAGACTGGAGAGCAACTAAAGCATGTTGGAAGAATTACACAGACTTGTAATTAAAATGATTATTCTGATGTCCTATAGAGGGAGGGTTTCAGTAAACAGTTATTGGCAGCAGAGAAATCAGTAAGAAGGCAGGGATATTCAGTAAGACACACAGGAGAAAAAAATTCAGGTTCTAATCAGAATGACTAAGATACAGAATACAGGAATATTTAAGAGAAAATTTGGCCTGTTGAGATCAGTATGAAAGAATCCAGTAGTAGTCAAGCCAAGAGTGAAAGTGGGCCATTTTTGTTGTTGTTCTGTGTCTCTTGTTTGTGAATGCAATCTGAATCTGCAGTTTTAGAGAGTGTTCTGGGTATTTACATTGTATTTAGATGTTATTTGACTTCTACAGAAAGAGAAATGCTCTTGACATACTAAGTAACATTTTTATACCATTAACTATACTTGCTATGAACACAAGAAATGACCTCAGACATAAAGAGATTATTTGCAGTATAGAACCCTGCAGAATGGGAAGCAAATCCACAAAATGCAGTGCCCACTTTCTAACTGTGCATGACCAGGAGAGTGAAAGGAAAGTGAAAAGCGAATTCTTTTCAAAAGTAGGCCACAACATCTTGCCTCATAAAGTTGTAAGTAAAAATAAAAAAAGCTTTACTCAGCTCCTTGTTGGGCAGTGGGTCCAGTTATTGCAGAAACCAATACCTGGCTAAGAGAACAAATGAAGTTTCTGTCCAAACATATTAAGACTCTTCAATAAAAGAGGCCTATAGTCTATTTTAATATTAATATTTATTTTGTTTGGCAACCAGGGTATCATTCTGTTTGTTATAAAGTAAAACTGAAGTGATTGTCATCTTTAAAAAGGGGGAGTTACATTTTTTTAAATTTTATTTTATTTTTAAACTTTACAATATTGTATTAGTTTTGCCAAATATCGAAATGAATCCGCCACAGGTATACCTGTGTTCCCCATCCTGAACCCTCCTCCCTCCTCCCTCCCCATACCATCCCTCTGAGTCGTCCCAGTGCACCAGCCCCAAGCATCCAGTATCGTGCATCAAACCTGGACTGGCATCTCGTTTCATACATGGTATTTTACATGTTTCAATGCCATTCTCCCAAATCTCCCCACCCTCTCCCTCTCCCACAGAGTCCATAAGACTGATCTATACATCAGTGTCTGTTTTGCTGTCTCGTACACAGGGTTATTGTTACCATCTTTCTAAAATCCATATATATGCATTAGTATACTATATTGGTGTTTTTCTTTCTGGCTTACTTCACTCTGTATAATAGGTTCCAGTTTCATCCATCTCATTAGGACTGATTCAAATGTATTCTTTTTAATGGCTGAGTAATAGTTACATTTTTTAAAAAGTAAATTGAAGAAAACAAATGTGACTTTTTATCTTATATTTGATATGTTAGCCTGTTAAAATTCCTTTGTTGATTGATGGAACAAATGTTCATAGTGCTGGAGAACAGTGACGCCTTTTATTTTTACTCCATGCTGTTTAACACTAAAGCAATAATCAAAATTTTCAATTTCAAAACCAAAGTGGCTTGCATATATCTGACTTTTTTTTAAATAGCAAGGCTTATAATGAAAAGCACAAGCATTCCATTCTTCCTCTAGACTCTCCATTTCAACTCCAAGCCCTATTCATCTGAGGCAGTACTTATGAACTCATCCTGTTTTTGTAATTCTCATGATTACTTCCATATCCATTTTTACTTTAGACATTGTCTATTGACTTCCTCTTACCATAGATAAGGATTTAGCTTCCTTAGACACCCACCTCTCCTCTCAATATAGTTGTTAATCTTTGGAAGTGGCATTTTATAACTTTAAATGTTATATTTGTCTCTGTATATTATTCCAACAAATATACATGCTATTTCTTATACTTATGGTAGTTTCTTAGCTATAATCAAAGCAAAAATGTAAAAGCAACTTATTTTCAAATTACTATGCAATGTCTGTAAAATGTTTGGGCCCTATTTGCTTAGATTTCTAATACAGGTGCTCCTGGTATTCAGATGTCATTTTTTACAAAGCTGAAAACTGATAAAGGAGCCAGGTTTAACCTGACTGCTGAATTGTGTAAGTCTTTTTTAGTGATGCCACCTTTTGCAGAGTAGGTTTGTTCTTGTAGGTCCTCTTGGTAATACTGCTGAGAATTCATAGCTGAGCCCCTCCACAGCAGGTTTTAGCAAACTACAGCCCACAGGCCAGATTGCTTGTTTTATTGGGACATAGCCCTATACACTTGCTTACTTATTGTCTACAGCTGCCCTTGTGTTCCAACTGAAGAATTAAGTCATTGCTATAGAGTTGAGATGTTCCACATGCCTAAAATATTTATTATTTGGCCCTTGACAAAAAAAAAATTTAAAAAAAAGTAATAAATCCTACTTCAGACTGTTCTAAGACTAGAGCATCATCCAATGTATTCAGATTCTGCTATTTGAGTCCCTGCATTCCTAATCCTGTTCTCCTGCTTCCATTGGATTGATACATGAAACTCATCCTTTATCCTGGTCATTTAATTCAATTAAAGCCACTGTTTTCTCTATCACAGGATCTTCCTCTTTTTCTTTTTTTAATTGGATACAGTTGCTTTACACTGCTGTATCAGTTTCTGCTGTACAGCAAAGTGAATCAGCCATATAAGTGTACATATGTCCCCTCTTTTCTGGATTTCCTTCCCAGTTAGGTCACCAGAGACCACTGAGTAGAGTTTCCTGTGCTATACAATATGTTCTCATTAGTTATCTATTTTATAGATTGTAGTGTGTATATGTCAATGCCAATCTCCCAGTTCCTCCTACCCCCTTTGCCCCTTTAGTATCCATACATATGTTCTCTACATCAGTGTCTCTATTTCTGCTTTGCAAATAAGATCAACTATACCATTTTCTCGGAGAAGGCAATGGCACCCCACTCCAGTACTCTTGCCTGGAAAATCCCATGGGCAGAGGAGCCTGGTAGGCTGCAGTCCATGGGGTCCCTAAGAGTCAGACATGACTGAGCGACTTCACTTTCACTTTTCACTTTCATACTTTGGAGAAGGAAATGGCAACCCACTCCAGTGTTCTTGCCTGGAGAATCTCAGGGACGGGGGAGCCTGGTGGGCTGCCGTCTATGGGGTCGCACAGAGTCAGACACGACTGAAGTGACTTAGTAGTAGTAGTAGTATACCATTTTCTAGATTCCACATACATGTGTTAATATATAATATTTGTTTTCCTCTTGCTGACTTACTTCACTCTCTATAACAGTCTCTAGTTCCATCCACATCTCTGCAAATGATAGTTTAGTTCCTTTTTATGGCTGAGTGATATCCATTATATATATGTATCTTGTCTTCTTTATCTATTCTGTTGATGGATATTTAGGTTGCTTCCACATCCTGGCTAGTAGTACTGCAATGAACATTGGGGTTTATTATCTTTTTGAATTATGATTTTATCTGGATATATGCCTAGGAATGCAATTTCTGGGTCATACTGGAGTTCTGTTTTTAGCATTTTAAGGAACCTCCATACTGTTCTACATTGTATGTACCAGTTTACATTCCCACCAGCAGAGGAGGAGGGTTCCCTTTTCTCCACATCCTCTCCATCATTCATTATTTGTAGGTATCTTGATGATGGCCATTGTGGCTGGTATGAGCTAGTTTTGTTTTACCTTTGCAGTTTTGATTTACCTTTCTCTAATAATTAGTGATGTTTAGCATCTTTTCATTTGCCTGTTCGCCACTGGTATGTCTTCTTTGGAGAAATGTCTTTTTAGGTCTTCTGCTGAATTTTTTATTTTTTTATATATATTGAGCTAATTGTCTATTTTAGAGATTAAACCTTTGGCAGTTGCTTAGTTGGCATATATTTTCTCCCTTTCTGAGGGTTGTCTTTTTGTCTTCTTTATGGTTTCCTTTGCTGTGTAAGAGCTTTTAACTTTAATTAGGAAGGATCTTCATCTTTATTTGCCATCTTCATTTTGCTGGAACAAACCTTCCTTCCGTCTGCTTCCTAATTGAGAGTGGAAACTTTGTAGATGAGTTATATTTTCTCTTATATCTTAACATGTCTTTCCAATAAATGCAATAAATAAGTAATCTGGGCATAGTATTGTAAGGTAAAAAAATATTTTTCCCTATGAATTTTAAAAGTATTATTCTACTGTGCTTTAGCCAACAGCATTGCTGCTGCTGCTGCTAAGTTGCTTCAGTCGTGTCTGACTACAGCACTACTCCTGACCAGTTCCATGTCAGAAGGATTCTACCTTGGAATTACATGTTAATGTGCTGCACACATACAGGCTCTTTCAGTCTGGAGGTGTTAGTTCTTTGAAAAATCTTTAGTAGTATTTTTATGCAGTTTTCTTCATTTGAGTTCTCTTATACTCTCTGAAGTTGCTCTTAATTACTTATGGAAACCCTGGGTTAAGTTTTTACCATCTTAAGCATTAAACTCATATATTTGGTGTCTGGTTTGTTCTTTGTAGATGTGGATTTGTTCTGTTTTCTAGCATACTTCCTCAACCTACCTATGTTTCAAGACTCTATTGAGTATTTTTCAGCTATCACTTTAATTTCCATTATTCTCTCTAATTTTCTTATTTTCTCATTCTTTCAAGCATCGAGAATGTTCTTGATGGGTGAAATATCTTCTAACACACCATCAATTTTTATTCTATTTTCCTTGTTTACATTTTATTATGTTTACCTCTCTTTCATACTGGGGACATTTCACATGTCCAGTGATGCCTGACTTTCCATTCATTTTCATGAGGGAAGCAATGATCAGAAGCTCTGAATGGGAGTGCAGGCAACATTTGGGGCAGTTAGGGAGCTGTTTTATTGAAGATACTCAAGTGCCAATTTGCAGTTTGTATTTTCCCCAGATTTTTTTTTTCCCTTAGGAAAGGACCTTCCTATATTTTGTAGGAGTTAGTGGTCAGTCCTTCCTTTTAAAACTCTCAGTCTATGCCCTCACCCTATTTGGAGCCCCTATCACTCCTGCCCTTTGCCGTAATGGGTGTACTTGAGCTAGGAGTCCATTGGTGGTTCTGCCATGTGAATTTTTCTTCTCTAACCAAAACCAATCTTTTCCTTTTTATACTCTACTACACATGTTTCAGGCAAATTCTGAGATATAGTGAATGACAGGGAGGCCTGAGACTCAGACATGAAGTAGCAACCAAACAACAACACACATTATACTCCCCAGTAACTTTTCATATTTAAAAATTTGCAAAAATCTCATACACTGAAGTCCCATCTCTGGTCCTTTGTCCTTAAGAACTATACCTAGTTGGGGCTTCCCATGTAGCTCAGTCGGTAAAGAATCTGCCTGGGGTTTGATTCTTGGGTTACGAAGATCCCCTGGAGAAGGAAATGGCAACCTACTCTGGTATTCTTGCCTGGAGAATCCCATGGACAGAGGAACCTGGCAGGCTACAGTCCATGGGGTCGCAAGAGTCAGACACAACTTAGCACTATCTCTCTCTTTTTTTTTTTTTTTAAGTGTTTTTCTTTTCTATTTTTACAGGGGCATCAGACAGGGAATGGTGATAAATACATATTTATGCTACCAGCTTTAAACAGTTACTGGAACTATTATGTTTTAAATGCACTACAAAATGAGATGAACCCTGGAGATACCTCAAAAATAAATGTATTCTTCTAATATCTTCCAATATACATTGATTTATGACTCTCTTATTTTTAACCCCAAACTCTTTTAATGTAATTTTTCATAATATGAAATAAGAGTATTATAATTTCTTCCTATTTATCTTCCTAAATAAACTTTAAACATTTCACATTAAAAATCAATTAATAAACATATTATTAAAAATATTTGCTTAAAGAACACGTTGAGCTTACTTTTGATAAAATAATACATAAAAACAAATGATGGATCACAAAATAGACTGATCTGTTTTTATCTAAAGATAGCAGCTAGTGTGTGGAAATACATACACTGACTAAATGCAATATATTACTCTTTAGTTGTTGATATTTTTTCTGTGCTCTTTTCTAATCATAAGAAACAGAATCCATGATAAGTGACATGCAGCTTTTGTTTGTTTCATTAACATGGACATGAAGTATTCCTGGCTCATGATTTTCTGTGCAATGGAATTCAGAGATCTGGCCTTCCACTATTTAAAAAAGAAATAAACAATGACAACATTGTTTTCTTGTTTTCTTTGCAGTTATATACCTGGTCAAAATGTTTTTTAAGACTTATGAGAATTCTAATGCTTATTAATCTCAATTTTAAAGTGTCATATGATATATACACATTATTATTATAAATGAATTTTTCTTTACTTCTGTCTTCCATTGGCCTATTGAGGTTTTTTAATTTACATATTTAAATTTGATTTTAAAATAGTGTACTTTAACTTAGAAAGTACTTGGAACTTACGATAATGTTTCAGTTGTCTGCCATTTCATCAGCTTTTAATCTAATAAATAAAACTAGATGTCGTTTATGTGATTTTAGCAGATACTCTTGTAGAGCTCAGTAGTAGAGTTGGACCCATTATTTTCCCTTTCAAACAGGATGACTGGTATCATATAATCTAGGATGGGTACTGTTATTCATGTCTAATTTGGGGACACTGAAATTAATATATGTCTTAAATCAGAGTTGCAGTTACCATACCAAGAGTATGGATTAAAAATCTAAAGATCTGCTTAAGAAATACTTTCTTAGAATGCTAGATTGATAAGAATTTTCAAGGTGTATATTTCATATACCATTTATATCCTTAAGAAAAACAGGATTTTCTTACTGGGTGAGAGCTCTAATCTAACCCAGAAATGAGAGTAGTACTAGTAGACATTATGGAGACGAGTGTGTTGTCTCCATTGAGATTTCAAAATGTGTGGATATCCTCTGGACACCCCTGAGTTAATTAGTTCTATTACTATCAGTGGCTTATTTAAACAAACTTGAAGGTCCTATTATCTGTTAAATTTCCATAATTTGTTAGTTCAGAAATGTACATTTTTTAAAATTGTAAACTTTACAATTTAGTACTTTAGTTTATATAAAGAGCTTAAAATGCTTAGTAGATACTAAGTAGATACTTAGCTATTATTATTCTTTTCCTATAATAGGCAGTGAGTAAAAATATATTAAGAAATAGTAGTTTTTCATATGTTTTTAAATTATTTATTTATTTATTTTTGGCTGTGCTGGATCTTCATTGCTGCACATAGGCTTTCTCTAGTTGGCAACCTGGGGCTCCTGTCTAGTTGCAGTGTATAGCCTCTCATTGCAGTGGCTTCTTTTATTGTGGAGCATGGGCCCTAGCACACATGGGCTCAGTAGGTGCAATGCAGAGACTTAGTTGCCCCACTGGGACTTAGTTGCCCCATGACATATGGGATCTTACTGGACCAGGAATTGAACCTGTGTCCCCTGCATTGGCAGGCAGAGTCTTAACCACTGGACCACCAGGGAAACCCCAGTTTTCCCTAGTTTTAAGATAGCAATAATAACATAGAAACCATGTATACTATAATAGTTAATAAGTAGTCTTAATTGCGTATTTGTTCAGCAGCTCAGTCATGTCCAACTCTTTGCAACCCTGTGGACTGTAGGCCACCAGGTTCTTCTGTCAATGGGATTTTCCCAGCAAGAATACTGGAGTGTGTAGCCATTTCTTACTCCAGGGAATCTTCCAGACCCAGGGGTTGAAACTAAGTCCCTCATGTCTCCTGCACTGCAGGCACATTCTTTACTGCTGAGCCACCAGGGGGAGTCCAGATGGGGTTCAGCTCAGTTGAGTTCAGTCGCTCAGTCTTGTCTGACTCTTTGCCACCCCATGAACCACAGCACGCCAGGCCTCCCTGTCCATCACCAACTCCCGGAGTCCACCCAAACCCAAGTCTATTGTGTCGGTGGTGCCATCCAACCATCTCATCCTCTGTCATCCCCTTCTCCTCAAGCCCTCAATCTTTCCCAGCATCAGGGTCTTTTCAAATGAGTCAGTTCTTCACATCAGGTGGCCAAAGTATTGGAGTTTCAGCTTCAACATCAGTCCCTCCAATGAATACCCAGGACTGATCTCCTTTAGGATGGATTGGTTGGATCTCCTTGCAGCCCAAGGGACTCTCAAGAGTCTTCTCCAACACCACAGTTCAAGAGCATCAATTCTTCGGCACTCAGCTTTCCTAATAGTCCAACTCTCACATCCATACATGACCACTGGAAAAACCATAGCCTTGACCAGATGGACCTTTGTTGGCAAAGTAATGTCTCTGCTTTTTAATATGCTGTCTAGGTTGATCATAACTTTCCTTCCAAGGAGCAAGCGTCTTTTAATTTCATGGCTGCAATCACCATCCGCAGTGATTTTGGAGCCCAGAAAAATAAAGTCAGGCGCTGTTTCCACCATTTCCCCATCCATTTGCCATGAAGTGATGGGACCGGATACCATGATCTTAGTTTTCTGAATGTTGAGCTTTAAGCCAACTTTTTCACTCTCCTCTTTCACTTTCATCAAGAGGCTCTAATTATATACAGAAAAAAGTATATATTAGAGTATTAGTACAAGTTTAAGAAAAATACTGTAAGCTTTATGCTTTGAATACAGATTAGAAGTATATACACCAAAATGATACTGCATTCAAGCTATTTGGCCTGAGGGTGATTTCTTCTCTTCTTTCATATTTTACTCTTGTAAACATTCTCATGTTAATATCAGTGAATTTAGGTAGCATCCTTTAATTGACACCTTTTTTAGTTTAATTGACAATAGAATTTCCTTCCTCACTTAATTCAGTCACTCAGTCATGTCTGACTGTTTGCTAGCCCATGGGCTGGAGCACACCAGGCTTCTCTGTCTATCACCAAGTCCCAGAGCTTGTTCAAACTCATGTCCATTAAGTCACTGATGCCATCCAACCATCTCATCCTCTCCTGCCCCTTCTCCTCCTTCCTTCAGTCTTTCCCAGCATCAGCGTCTTTTCAAATGAGTCAGCTCTTTGCATCAAACAGCCAAATATTGGAGCTTCAGCTTCAGCATCAGTCATTCCAATGAATATTCTGGACTGATTTCCTTTAGGATTGAATGGTTTGATCTCTTAGCTGTCCACGGGACTCTCAAGAGTCTTCTCCAACACCACAATTCAAAAGCATCAATTTGTTCAGTCTCCGCTTACTTTATGGTTCAACTCTCACATCCATACATGACTACTGGACAAACCATGGCTTTGACTAGACGGACCTTTGTCAGCAAAGTAATGTCTCTGCTTTTTAATATGCTGTCTAGGTTTGTCATAGCTTTTCTTCCAAGGAGCAAGTGTCTTTTAATTTCATGGCTGCAGTCACCATCTGCAGTGATTTTAGAGCCCAGGAAAGCAAAGTCTGTCACTCTTTTCATTGTTCTATTTGCCATGAAGTGATGGGACCAGGTGCCATGATCTTTGTTTTTTGAATGTCGAGTTGTGAGCCAGCTTTTTCATCTCCTCTTTTACTTCTTCAAGGGGTTCTTCTGTTCCTCCTCACTTTCTGCCATAAGGGTGGTGTCATCTGCATACCTGAGGTTATTGATATTCCTCCAGGCAATCTTGATTCCAGCTTGTGCTTCATCCATCCTAGCATTTTGCATTATGTACTCTGCATATAAGTTAAATTAGGAGGGTGACAATAGGAGGCAGGTAAGGTGGTCTGGTATTCCCATCTCTTGAAGAATTTTCCACAGTTTGTTGTGATCCACACAGTCAAAGGTTTTGGCCTTGTCAATAAAGCAGAAGTAGATGTTTTTCTGGAACTCTCTTGATTTTCTGATGATCCAACGGATTTGGCAGTTTGATCTCTGGTTCCTCTGCCTTTTCTAAATCCAGGTTGAACATCTGGGAGTTCTCAGTTCACATAGTGTTGAAACCTGGCTTGGAGAACGTTTAGCATTACTTTGCTAACATGTGAGATGAGTGCAATTGTGTGGTAGTTTGAACATTTCCTTACTAGAAGTACATATAATAGTGGTATACATTGCCATCTAGAACTCAGTGAAAATATCTCTTGAATAAATAAAATAATAAACCATAATTTTTTTAAAAAATAAAATATGAAATCTTCTGAAAGATTATACTGAATAAATGCTTGCCTAAAATAATGTTTGCATTGGTGAAAATAACACTTTAATATGAAAAAAAATCTTTTTAATGTTTACTTTATTAGAACATGTGCCTGTTATTATCCCTTGAGAATAATCACATTAAAATGTCTACAATTCTGAATCATGGTTTAATTTGCAAAGTTAGTAGTTATTATTTATGTATATTTTCTTCTGTTTAAGATAAAATGAACTAATATTATAGTTTTATTATACACCTTTGTTATATATTTAATATAGCTGTTCAAAATCTTTATTGCTGTTAAAGAATTTTGTAATATCTTTTAAAATAGTAACTCAGTACTCTCATTGGCTTTTGTAACAAAATAATCATCTCTGTATTTTTGTAAAGCTGCTTTTTCTCTCATTTTTGAAAACATTTTGACCGGTACAGCTGACAGTCCACTAACTTCTCTTAGTCATGCTTGTCTAAACACAAGTCCTCCACTGTGAATACTGATCATGTTTATTGCCTGACTGAATTCCAAAATGTCTTATTTGTGCTAGTGCAGGAATTCACATGTACTGATGGAAATGATATGATCTCATGGTTGCCTGCTCAGGTAACACTTGAAAATGTTTAGTGCGTACTTTGACATAAAGATTTCAATACTGTTAAGGTGTCTTTCCTGCAAATATCCATCCACTTGTACATTCAGTAAATGTTAGGCACGTGTTGTTCACAATGATGGACACTGGGGATTAAAATGAAGACAAAATCCTCGTATTCAAAATTTTCACAGTGTAGTGGAGAAATGAATTAAGAGAAACTTACAGCTAATGAAAGAAGTGTTGTTAATAAAAGAATATAAAAAGAGGGCATTGGAGAGTAATAAAAAGTCATGGTTAAAAGCAGGATATTATCTAGCCTAAACTGGAAACAAACATTTGAGAACTCACTCTATGCTAAAAGCCATCCATTTATTCAGTTTGGTTCACTTCAGTTCAGTCATTCAGTTGTGTCTGACTCTTTGTGACCCGATGAACTGCAGCACACCAGGCCTCCCTGTCCATCACCAACTCCTGGAGTTTACTCAAACTCATGTCCATTGAGTCAGTGATGCCATCCAACCATCTCATCCTCTGTTATCCCCTTCTCCTGCTTTCAAATTTTCCCAGCATCAGGGTCTTTTCAAATAAGTCAGCTCTTCTCATCAGGTGGCCAAAGTATTGGAGTTTCAGCTTCAGCGTCAGTCCCTGCAATGAACACTCAGGACCGATCTCCTTTAGGATGAACTGGTTGGATCTCCTTGCAGTCCAAGGGACTCTCAAGAGTCTTCTCCAACACCACAATTCAAAACCTTCAGTTCTTCAGCGCTCAGCTTTCTTTATAGTCCAACTCTCACATCCATACATGACTACTGGAAAAATGATAGCCTTGACTAGACGGACCTTTGTTGGCAAAATAATGTCTCTGTTTGCTTTTTAATATGCTGTCTAGGTTTTTCATAACTTTCCTTCCAAGGAGTAAGTGTCTTTTAATTTCATGACTGAAGTCACCATCTACAGTGATTTTGGAGCCCCCCAAAATAAAGTCTGACACTGTTTCCACTGTTTCCTCATCTATTTACCATGAATTGATGGGACCGGATGCCATGATCTTAGTTTTCTGAATGTTGAGCTTAAGCCAACTTTTTCACTCTTCTCTTTCACTTTCATCAAGAGGCTCTTTAGTTTTTCTTCACTTTCTGCCATAAGGGTGGTATCATCTGCATATCTGAGGTTATTGATATTTCTCCCAGCAATCCTGATTCCAGTTTGTGCTTCATCCATCCCAGTGTTTCTCATGATGTACTGGCATATAAGTTATCCATGTATTATCACAAATTAATGGCTTAATAAAATACAAATTAATTGTTTAATAGCTCTGGAGGTCAGAAGTCCAAAATCTGTCTCAACAGGTTAAACTCAGTGAGTTGACAATATTGATTAATGCTGGTCACATCAGGGAAGAATCTGCTTCCTTGACTTTTCCAGCTTCTAAAGATTTCCTGCTCTCCTTGGCTCATGATCTCTTCTCATCTTGAAAGCAACACAGCATCTTCAAATCTCTATCTGACTTCTCTTACTTCTGTTTTCATCATAGCATCTTCTCTGACACTCCCTCTTGCCTCCCTTTCATAAGAACTTTTATGATTACATTGGACCCCAGCTAATTATCCAGGATAATCAAATCTTATTCCCTTTTGCTGTATCAGGTGACATAGTCACAAATTCTTTGGATTGAAATGTGAACATCTTTAAAATGGCTAAATGAATTAAGGGGTGAAGACAGGAAAGAAGGTTTTAAGAGATATTTTGGATTAAATTGTATCACCCCAACCAAGAAAATTTGTGTTAAAGGCCTATTCCCTCAATGTGACTATATTTAGAAACAAGGCTTCTAGGTTTTGATTAAAGTTAAACAAGACCATAAAGATGGGGTCCTAATCTGATAGGACTGGTGGCTTTAAAGGAAGAGGAAGAGAGGTCTCTTCTCCCTCCTCAGCATCACCAAGGGAAGGACATAAGGACACAGTGAGAAGGTGGCTGTCTACAAGCCAAGAAGACAACTCTCATCAGGAACCCAATCCTCTGGTACCATGATTTTGGATTTCCAAGCCTTCAGAACTGTGAGAAAATCAATTTCTGTTGTTTAATCTATGTAATGTGTGCTATATTAATAGTAGCCCAAACTCACTACTAGAGGAGATAATGATAAGGTTACCCTTAGGAGACCTCTGCAAGTGTGCTAAGTCACTTCAGTTATGTCCAACTCATTGCAACTCTATAGTCTGCAGCCTGCCAGGCTCCTCTGTCCATGGGATTCTCCAGCCAAGAATACTGGAGTGGGTTGCTGCACCCTTCTCCAAGGATCTTCCTGACACAGGGATCAAACCCATGTCTCCTGTGGCTCCTGCATTGCAGACAGATTCTTTACCACTGAGCCACCAAGGAATGGTATCTGCACATCTGTAGTTCAAGAGAAAAGTCTAAGCTACAAGTATAGATTTGGCAGTAGCTGGTGAAAGATATCACCCTGAGATAATGTGTACACTGAAAAGTGAATATACCTGAGAAAATAACCATGCATTTCTAGTAACCTAATATCCAAGGCTTCCCTGGTAGCTCAGATGGTAAAGCGTCTGCCTGCAATGCAGGAGACCTGGATTCAATCCCTGGATCAGGAAGATCCCCTGGAGAAGGAAATAGCAACCCACTCCAGTACTCTTGCCTGGAAAATTCCATGGATGAAGGAGCCTGGTGGGCTATGGTCCATGGGGTCACAAAGAGTCGGACACGACTGAGCAACTTCACTGGTTGAATATCCAAGGCAGAGTGCTCAGTAGCCTGATTATGGGAGGAGATGGCAGATGGTTGAATTGGTCCTAGGGTTCATTTGCAGAGAAGGGTTGGCCTCAGGGCTAGTAGAAATATGTAGTAACAGTAGGAGCTTCCAAAGGCAAGTTGTAGGGTACGTTTATGTCTTGTAATTCTGGAAATCAGTTAGTCATGTTTTATAGATAAGGAAACTGAAACTTGAATACATTGAGTAACTTTCTTTGGGTCACAAAGATTTTTTAAATTAGATTTTATTTCTAAAATGGTTCTTCTAATGACAGCTTAGAGAATCAATTTTGATACAATCCAGCAGAGTTTTGAAGTGCAAATATTTTTTAGCCTAAAGAGGAGCTCTTTCAATCTGCCTTGAGGGAAGAAAGTAGGTGGTATGAGATGCCTGTGGTAGGAGCTGATATACTGGATTAAAAAAAGTGTTCTAGGAGTAAAGTATCAGAGAGTTTGAAAAGTCAAAATATATGAATAAGAATATTCAATAAGTAAGTAATATACTGGACTTCAAGATGTCAGAAGTAGAAAAAACTTTAACCTTCTTGAGGACAGATTCTTTTTCATGAATGTGCTTTAGCAGAAAAGAATAAAAAACTTGCTCAAAAAGAAAAAGAGGCTATCTGGTGTTTGGAATGTGTGTGAGAAAAAATGGTTAATGTGTTGCTGAACTTATTCACTAAAGAAATCCTTACCCATTGTTTGATAAGGAGGCCATTCTCCTATCTTGCAGAAATCTTGCTCTCTGGCCTAGGCTTTAAGAACCCAATAGTGAAGGATGTTTAGAGTGACATATTTAACATGTCCTCTATGGTATCAGTGTAACTTTTGAAGACTCAATGGTTACATAGAACTTTTCTTAGACTCAAAAATCTTTGCAAACATTTGCACATTTATCTTTATCTCTCAAGGAGTAGATAGGTGGTAGATATTTAACCTATCCACAATGATACTAAAGCAGGAAAAAGTAATATGACTTCCTCTAATGCCACAAAACAAATTAGTGGTGAGGCCAGAAATAGAAGCCCTGACTTGTAAGAGCCTGTCCTCTTCGTGTCTCAGTCGACTCTTCCTGTTGACAAGCATTGTTAAGACACAAGGAATCTTGCTTTGTGTTGAACCTTCCTATGAAGTTGAATCAGAAACATTCAAATATCATTTCAACTGGTGTGAGATTATTTTTTTTAATGATGTTGTTCTCTTTCATATGTAGAAGGTGTGCTATGTATCAGGAAGAAATCAGACAGAATTAGCCATAAGGATTATGATATTTCATCTTTGAATGACAGACAGTGAGTACAATTGGATAGGTGACCCTGCTGATGACATCAATAATCATAGAATTTACCTTAAGACCTCAAGAGACTAATAAATCCCTCTAGAACTGAATTAAAAATTGGTTTTATGTTTTTCCTCTACACCTCTTCTTTTTTAACTCTTTGTATGACACTTCAAAATATTCTTCCTGTTGCCTTTATACTCAGAAATGAAACTGGATTGTTTGCAGTTAAGTTAAAGAAAAAAAAAAAGAACCTGAATACAGAAGGTATTGAGGTATCTCTTAGCTGTACACAATGAAAGAAAAGCAAAAAACACATGCACATTTTAAAAGTTAACATACTGGGACATTTTTACTGTCTCTAAAATATCCTAACTTTAAATCTAGAGTTATAGGTTCCCTTCATTCATTCATTTCATTCATGCAACAAGTATTAAATAAGTGCTTATTATGTACTAAGCACTGAGAGTACAATCGGAAAGAGAGACAATTAAGGCCCCATGCCATCATGACTTAGATTACAGTTGACAGAATGGGGTTAAGGGGAGGTGTACAAATGGAGAGATAGTTAGTAGATGAGTAAACTAATTAAAAATGAATTTCAAAGATAATTCCACATTGTCAAAAGTGCTATACAGTAAATATGTTACACTAAGACTCTCAAGTCAAAGACCCCAGGAACACACTCTAGTTGGGAAAGCTGTATTTATTGTTCATTTCAGCAAGGGAGAACACACGCCATGCGGAACTATAGTGTGTGTCATTAAGAGGGTGTTAGAACCTATTAGAGCAATTGGGCTTTGGTTGGGTGATTTGGGAGAGAGTCTAAAGAATCAGGAGTTCACTCTAGATTAAATGCTATCAGAAAGTGACAAGTCTGCAATTAAATATCTGTGCTCCTTGCCTCCTGTTCACCCTGAGACGTCCAAAAACACAATGTCTTACACTGAATAGGTAAGATCAACAGACACTTATTCATTCCATATACTCACAGTCTGGGAAGGGGGGACAGCACATGCCGCATAGAGCCACACGGACAGGGGTTACACTTGGGAACCCAGTGGACAACTGGGGGTGTGGGAGTTTGGCTTTATAGTGACAAGAGGTTAGAGGAACCTCCAATATCCTCAGGAAGATGTGATTGGCTTGCTCGAATCATTCCACAGGCTGGCATAAGAGTAAAGCACGCCATTCAGAGGTGAGGAGGAACTGCATCTGAAGTGTTTGATAAGGCAGATTGCTTGACCTTATCTGTGGGAGCAGAGTGAGAAGGAAAACTCGTGGTAAAGCCATTTGAGGCCCTACCTATTTCCCAAGGTGTTAGATAGCACATAATTTCAAGACATATTATAGTATGTGAGTGAATCTTATCTACAGGGAGGGGAGATGAGAACAAGAAAAAGGTTATATTGTTCTTCAGTCACTAAGTTATGTCCAATTCTTTGCAGCCCCATTGACTGTAGCACACCAGGCTTCCCTGTACTTTACTATCTCCCAGAGTTTGCTCAAACCCATGTCCATTGAGTTGGTGATGCCATCCAACCACCTCAACCACTTCTGCCCCCTTCTCCTCCTGCCCTCAATCCTTTTTAACATCAGGGTCTTTTCCAGTGAGTCGGCTCTTCCCATGAGGTGGCCAAAGTATTGGAGCTTCAGCTTCAGTCCTTCCGATGAATATTCAGGATTGATTTCCTTTAGGATTGACTGGTTTTACCTCCTTGCTGTCCAAGGGACTCTCAAGGGTCTTCTCCAGCACCACAATTTGAAAGCATTAACTCTTCAACACTCAGCTTTCTTTGAGGTCCAACTCTCACATCTGTACATGACTACTGGAAAAACCATAGCTTTGACTGTGTTGGCAAGTGATGCCTCTGCTTTCTTAATAAGCTGTCTAGCTTTACTTCCAAGGAGTAAACATCTTTTAATTTCATGGCTGCAGTCACTGTCCACAGTGATTTTGGAGCCCAAAGAAATAAAATCTGTCACTATTTCTACTTTTTCCCCATCTATTTGCCATGAATTGATGGGACTGGATCCATGATCTTAATTTTCTGTATATTGAGTTTTAAGCCAGCTTTTTCACTCTCCTTTTTTACCCTCAGCAAGAGGTTCTTTAGTTCCTTTTCATTTTCTGCCATTGGAGTGGTATCATCTGTATATCTGAGGTTGTTGGTATCTCTCCCAGCAATCTTGATTTGTTTGTGAGTCACCCAGCCTGGCATTTTGCATGATGTACTCTACATATAAGTTAAATAATTAGAGTGACAATATATAGCCTTGATGTACTCCTTTCCAAATTTTGAACCAGTTCATTTTTCCATGTCTGGTTCTAACTGTTGCTTCTTGGCCTGCGTACAGGTTTTGCAGGAGGCAGGTAAGGTGATCTGGTATTCCCATCTCTCTAAGAATTTTCCACAGTTTGTTGTGATCCACACAGTCAAAGGTTTTAATGTAACCAGTGAAGCAGAAGTATTTGGTTGGTGCAAAAGTAATTTCACTTTCAGACCCTGAATTTGAAATCATCTTAACTAGGCCCAGACACATCTTTACTAGCCAAAATAGGAACCATGAAAAGCATTTTCTCCCTCCCACTGGTTGTGGAAGCACAACCAATGCATCAAAAGTTGAATGAATTGGACTACGAAGTTTTGCCTCAACCACCATATTCACTTGACCTCTCACCAACCGAATACCACTTTTTTAAGCACTTGACAACTTTTTTCAGGGAAAATGCTTCCACAACCAGCAGGAGGCAGAAAATGCTTTCCAAGAGTTCACTGAATCCTGAAGCATGGATTTTTATGCTATAAGAACAAATGAACTTATTTCTCATTGGCAAAATTGTGTTGATTGTAATGATTCCTATTTTGATTAATAAAGATGTGTCTGGGCCTAGTTAAGATGATTTCAAATTCAGAGTCTGAAACTGAAATTACTTTGTGACCTTCCATTGGCTGGCCACTATGCTCCTCATCTTCAAGGCTCCCATCTCCTTTGCAAGACTTCTTGAACAAACACTGCACTGTACATTCGTTAGCAGTTCCTGGGCCAAATGCATTGCTGATGTTGCCAGTTTTCTCCGCTTCTTTTATGACCTATTTTGGACTAAAAAAAAAAAGAAATCGCTCGAATTTGCTTTTTGTCTAACATCGTTTCCATAGTCTAAAATACATATAAAATAAACAACAGATAATAAGTCATTAGCAAAAAACATAAAGCAAGAAATATGCATTAAAATGATGTATAACATAGCCATATTTATTTAAGAATGTATTCCAATATCAAATGACAAATTTGAACAGTGCAAAACTGCAATTATTACCAACCTAATAGAGCTGAAGAGTTGATGCTTTTGAACTGTGATGTTGGAGAAGACTCTTGAGAGTCCCTTGGACTGCAAGGAGATCCAACAAGTTCATCTGAAAGGTAGTCCTGAATATTCACTGGAAGGACTGATGCTGAAGCTGAAACGCCAATACTTTGGTCACCTGATGTAAAGAACTGACTCATATAAAAAGACCCTGATGCTGGGAAAGATTGAAGGTGGGAGGAGAAGGGGACAATAGAGGATGAGATGGTTGGATAGCATCACCAACTCAATGGACATGAGTTTGAGTAAACTCCAGGAGTTGGTGATAGACAAAGAGGACTGGCATGCTGCAGTCCATGGGGTCGCAAAGAGTCGGACATGACTGAGCAACTGAACTGAACTGAATACATATTTTTTCAAAAGTTCATTTGGGTTTTTTCATAATAATTAGTGAAAAACATGTGAAAACTTTTTGGCCAACTGAATAATTGGTAGAGAATTAGTAGTAGAATAATTGGTAGAATTAGAATGAGTAGCAATCACTCATTTTAGCCATGAGAGTAGGAGATGTTTAGTATTTTGGGCAATATGACCTTGTGTTTTTTTCTGTGCTTAGGCAAAATGATGCATTAGCCTTGCTCAGTCTCATTATATTGTGTCTCAGAGTAACCTTGATGAGGTTGGAAGGATGTCTGATAGGAGAATAACAGCCCAGCTCTGAGAGTGAGGCTGGCTTCTTATCAGAGCTGCTTTTGTTTTTTTTAATTTCGTATTTGGAGGGACCTGATATGGGTGGGGAAGATCCCCTGGAGGAGGAAATAACAACTCAGTCCAGTATTCTTGCCTGAAAAATGCCGTGAACAGAGGAACCTGGTGGACTACAGTCCATGAGGTCACAAAGCGTAGGATGCAACTGAGCATGCATGCACGATATTTGGGAAATTAAATCAGATGAGTTAATCAGAAAACATTTTCTGAGGAAGGGAAAGCTTGGCATTTACTGCTTATAAGTAGCCATCACATAGAGAAGAACTGAGGAGAATGGAGACAAGGGGAAAAGGGCGACAACTTGTGGAGGGCATTCCTGTCAGAGGGAAACAGCAAGTGTGAAGAAACATCTCCTTATACCTGAGAGGTAATGTTTGAAAAAAGTACATCAGAAGTGTGACTCTTTGCTCCAGCGATTCTCAAGGGGTTGGAGGTAAGGGAGTTCCAGAATCTCAAAACAGGGGGAGTAAAATCTCAGAAAGTCTCCAGGAGATGGTGATATGACAGTTCTCCAAGACAGATGGTCCCTTGTTGCCTCTACCCTCCTCCACAGTTTTAGTTAGACCATCTAGGCTCTATGTGGAAAATCCAACTGATAATTGATAATTTAGTTTGACCCTATATATCATACAATAAAATTGCTTGTCCAGAAAGGTTTTACCACCATCCAGGGAAATAGATGGGATTGTTAGCAAGTGCATGGGCTGTCAGTGGCAGATCAGTTATCCTAGATATATTTTTCTTTACTCTCTTGAAACTAGATAGACTGTAATGATTTTTACAGTACTTCTAATATACAGAGTGTTTAAGTGAGGTCTCTACTTCCATTTTATAGTGAAGAATTCCTAGTTATCATTCCATCTACCTGTGCATATCCAGTTGATGTGTTTAAACACTATTTAATTGTGAGTTTGAAGACATCATTATTACAAAATGCAAATTTAGCATACCAACACAAAATATATTTACCATGATAAATATGCCAAACAGCAGAGAATGTTAATTATAACCATGCACTCTGAAGCCTGATTTCCTGGGTTCAAATTACAGCTCTACCACTTTATAGTTATATTACCATGAACAAGTTACTTAGCTCATATGCCTCAGTTTCTTCTATAATGTGAAGATAATAATGGTACCCACCTCAAAGGTTTGTTGTCAAAATTAAAATATATTTTAAGTTTTTAGACTGGCTCACTCATGATAAGCATTTCATAAGTGCTAGCTATGTGATAATGATGGTGCCATTATATTGGTAAAAGAAAAAAAGTATTTAACAACATATTTCTTTAATTTATCTGTTAATTATGAACTAACCAGTATATATAAAAGTTCACAGATCTTATTAAGGAATGAATCATCTTACCTGTGATAATATATAGGGCCTCTACTCTTGCTTTAAGAGAAATCATAGAATGGATTAGTTTTTGGCAATATCTTAAAATACGCTTTTAATTTACAATATTTTTTCCTCTTTGACTGATTTGTCTGATTCATCCAGGCCTACCACAGATAATGTTTTTATTACATTCTATGACTGAATTTTTGGGGCTTTGCCTAAAGAATGCATTAGGAATCTCAGCTCTTTAATTGAGGCAGCCATATTTAGTGTCACTGAAATAAGTGTGATAACAGCTTGATCACGCGAAGCTTGACGTGAAGAAAACACCTGCTTGGTGTTAATAAGATATTTGAATTTCAGACAACAGAAGACCAAAGAATATTGCCACTCTGCCTGTCTTGATAAAATACCAACAGAGCTTGCTATTCATTTCAGTATATGCAAAAGTTTATTTGAATTACTGTGAAATGTTAACAGAAAATCACTTGCAGTCGGGGCTCATGGCAGGTGAGAGGTATTAAAATATTGTTGAATGTTTATATATACTAACAGCTTTATTAACCAAAATAAAAGGAAGAATAAAACCATATTTGTTTGTTCTTCATATTCATTAAAACAAACCAGAGTGATCTGAGGAGAAATTTCAAGTATTTTAGTAGACCTGGATATATCAGACATTAATTTAAACACATTACCTTTACTCTCAAAGTTCATAGCCTCAATAGAAAAGTGTAGAAATTTTCTATCAATAACCAATTTTTTGTGTCCAAGAGAAAATCTTTAAAAAATTAAAAACATTATTACAAACAAAACTGGGAATTATGGCTTCTTTTTCCTGGGAACATGCACACATGCGCTCAGTCATGTCCAGCTCTTTGCGACCGCCAGGTGCCTGTCCATGGAATTTCCCTAAGAATACTGGAATTTCCAGCTAAGAATACTGCAGTGGGTTGCCATTTCCTTCTTCAGGGGATCTTCCAAATTGAGGGACTGAACCCATGTCTCTTGTGTCTTTGGCATTAGCAAGTGGATTCTTTACCACTGGCGCCACCTGGGAAGCCCCAGTGAACATAAAGAACATTTAACTTGCAATGTGTTGAGAGCATCATTAAGTAAAAAAACAAACAAACAAAAAAACTATTCTTGTTTTAATGTAAAATTATGTAAGATTTATCCGATGTCACTTGCACTGAATTTAGGGACCACATTCTAGTCAGTTTTTTGTTTGCTTGTTTATTAATTTATTTATCATATATGTATATAAAATTCTTGCTAGACTGCTTTCTATTTCTAATGAACATGCTTGCACAGAATTTAGGAAGCAGTTTTGGCTTTCCCTTTTCAGTTTTTCACTTAGAAAAAAATCTTAGCATCTATACCAAAAGATAGTTAATATTCATGAATAGTCAATATTCAGTTGACTGTAATGAATTGGTTCAAAGAAAATATGGATAATTGAAGTCTATGGTGCTGTAAAAATTAAATTTTATCCTCTACACTTAAACTTACATAGCATCAAGCTCCTGTCCAGAACTGCTAGCTAATAAACCAACTGAAGATATTTTAATTTTCATTTCTTTTACCTTTCCTTTCATTTTCTTTCACCTTTAAAATTTATATAACTTAAAGCACATGAATAGTACTTTACAGTTTATAAGCACTGTTACATATATTACTACTTTTGATCTTTTCGTTTCCTTATGGAGAAGGGACATTTATAGAATTACAGAAGGTTTTATTATATTTACTTTATAGATAGATAAACTATTGATCAAACATCATACTCTTATGTTAATGCAGAGAATTGATCATAGAAAAATGGTCTGGAATGTCGAGCTTTATTGAATTTATTGCATTGCATGAGAAAGCCTCTGACCTCCCTTCTCACAATAACTCCTGTAGTCAGCCTTGTCTCCTACTGCCCTATATCCATATCACTGTTTACTGTTTCTGATCTTTGAATCTTTGTCTTCATTTCCCTCTCTCCATATACCCCTGTCAGAAATTTTGCTGCTTTTCTTGAATATACAAATCCTACCAATCAGTCAAGGTCCAGCAAAAGTTCCATCTCCTTGAAGAAGTCTTCCAGCTCCTATTGTTCTTACTGAAATAATACAGCATTTGCGAGCATTGGTTCTTAGGTTCCCAAGTGTTTCATTATTCGGTGTGTCATCTAAATTCTCCTAACAGATTATAAGCTGCAAAGAACAGACATCAACTCTTATACATCTTTGAAACCCACAGCACTCTAGCACTAGATACATTTGTAGTAAATTCATGATAAATATTTGTCTGTTTTTTAATCTGTCCATTGGAGCCATTGCTGAACTATAGATGATCTTACTGCACTTATATTCAAACCATGCGATGTACAATTTAGCCTCTATAGTCACTCATTATAGTTGAGTTCAGTGTGATCCTTTCAATATGTATGTATGCCAGTTGACCCTAGCACTGATTTCTAATACCAGTAAAGCCCAGACATATGGTTTGTGGAATCAAATCAACTACATATGCCTGAAGGATTCCCTGAATAGAGCAGGCATTTGGCCCATACATCAGTATTGAGAACAGGAACAGGAAATGTTATGCAGTGATTGCTTTTCTATAGAATTACATTAGCATCACGCATTCTGCTAGTCATAATTTCTCAGCAGATCAGGGCTATCTATCAATGGTACTTCCTGTGGTACAGCATATGAAAATGCATTCCATTATTCATTATAAATGATGCTGATCAGGCATATGTCATTACAAATTAAATTTTTAAAGAAGAGATCTCTATGTAAAAATGGCACACTTGAGAGTCACTATTTTAAAAAAGCATGAACATGGTACTTTGTGGCAATTTGGTTTTTCTGGAATATAAGTATTCTGTTGAAAGAAAGAACTACTTTTGTTCATATTTTCAGGTGAATTTGGAGAAGTTTGTAGTGGGCGTTTGAAAACACCAGGGAAAAGAGAGATCCCAGTTGCCATCAAAACTTTGAAAGGTGGCCACATGGATCGGCAAAGAAGAGATTTCTTAAGAGAAGCAAGTATCATGGGTCAGTTTGACCATCCAAACATCATTCGCTTAGAAGGTGTTGTCACAAAAAGTAAGTACTGATTTTCTTTTATATATCTCTCTCAATTATTTTTTTTAAAAAATGTTTAATAGCAATATCACAGCTATTACAAGGATAACTCAGTTCAGATGTCATGTTCAGATATCACCCCTCAGAGTCTTGGTATTAGGCTATGACAATATCAGAGTTTGCATTGGTTGCCAAACAGCTTTGAAATGCTTTTTATTACCTGTGAAGCATTTGCTAATTTAGCTTGAAGTAATATATCAAGGTAAAGGGTTATATATGTTTTTCTAATTTCTATAAGCAATTCACTTCTTCTAAAAGTGCCTAAATTTCAGTATAGGAAAAGCATTTAAAATACTGGGGGTCATTAAGTTAGTTCTATTTGGAAATAGATGTCATATACAAATGTAGAATGCATTATCTAAAGTAAAGCTTTTAAATAAAAAGTTCTTTATGCAACCCATCTTTATAAATGCCATTAGAACTATATTATTTTAATTTATACAAAATCAAGAAATGAATTACAGTTTCTGAAATAAAAATCCTGTTTTTACAGAAATAGGATCAAAAACCATTCCTTTGGGAAAAAAACTTTATTAAAAATCCCAAATTAATCTATACTCCAAGAAACAGATTGCAATATATTCATTTTTATTTGAATAATGACAAGATATAAAGCTTAATATTTTTCCTTATTTTATTCACTAATGAGTCATAATATATAAAACTCAATACAGAATGGCATAAAAAAACTCATAAAAATTATTTAAATCTTTGAGAGGCATTTTTCTTTCATAAAACTGAATATTTTTAAAACTATGTAAATGAAATTGAAATTTCATGTTATATTTGGGGAAGAAAAGTGTAAAAGCTTACTAAAAACATGTAATTGTGCCTGGAACTCAAAAGTCCTTCTCACAGGCATTGGCTAACATGCTACCCAAGGAGAGCAGATTACTGATAGCCATGGTAGCTTGGAGGACACTAAAGAATGCTTTTGATTTCAACTGTTGCTGTGGGCTAAAAACTTAGTGGCCTTAGTAGAACCTTCCAGTATTCATGCCCTTGTGTTGTTCTCTTCCAAATTGATTCTGGGCTTGTTCATGTGACTAGCCTTGGCCTGTGGTGCATTAACAAGTGTGAGCAAGTGGAAGCATCTTACATGTCTGTACAGTGGAGCTTGTCCTTTGGAAACACTCTGACACATGACTCAGTCTCAAGTGCTAAGCAAAGCCAGTCCATATGGAGGGGCCACATGCAGTATACTGCAAAGAAGAGTACTGAGGCATTTTAGTCACAAGAGCTCCCAGCAGATAGTCAATACTGAATGGCAGGTTTGTGAAAAACTATCTCAGACATTACAGTCCCTACTTACCAGCACCAGATGGCTGCAGCTGCAATTGATATTTTGTGGAGCAAAGGAACCACCCAGTTTAGTCCAGTCAACCCATAAAATCATGAGAGTTAATAAAATGGCTGTTTTAATTTGCTCATTTTGGATAGTTTATTACACAGCAATATATAACCAAACCAAACACCAGTTAGAATTCCACTCCTGCCACTGAAGATTTGTATAGTGTATGGATGTGAGAGTTGGACTGTGAAGAAAGCTGAGTGCCGAAGAATTGATGCTTTTGAACTGTGGTGTTGGAGAAGACTCTTGAGAGTCCCTTGAACTGTGGTGTTGGAGAAGACTCTTGAGAGTCCCTTGGACTTGGAGATCCAACCAGTCAATCCTAAAGGAAATCAGTCCTGAATATTCATTGGAAGGACTGATGCTAAAGCTGAAACTCCAGTACTTTGGCCACCTCATGCAAAAAGTTGACTCACTGGAAAAGACTCTGGTGCTGGAAGGGATTGGGGGCAGGAGGAAAAGGGGACAACAGAGGATGAGATGGCTGGATGGCATCACCGACTCGATGGACGTGAGTTTGAGTGAACTCAGAGTTGGTGATTGACAGGGAGGCCTGGCATGCTGCAATTCATGGGGTCACAAAGAGTCAGACACGACTGAGCAACTGAACTGAACTGAAGTAGATGATTTAACATCTCTATTGTTTACTTCCACATCTGTAAAATGGGACCAAAATGGCTCCTACCCAACAGGAATGCTAAAAAGATTAATTTTTAAATCTATAAAGCATTTAGATAGTGTGTAACTCACAGTAAGCCACATTAAATGGTAGCTGATCCCCTGGAGAAGGAAATGGCAACCCACTCCAGTATTCTTGCCTGGGAAATCCCATGGACAGAGGAACCTGGAAGGCTACAGTCCATGGGGTCGCCAGAGTGGGACAGGACTTAACAACTAAACCACCACATTATTGGTAATATAGTTTACCATTTCACTTTCATGGCAACTCTCATGCATACCCCTTGAAGCTCAGACAGGTTAATTAACCCACATGAAGACCTCTAAATCATAGTAAGTGGCATGGCTGATATTCAAATTGAGGTCTGTCTTACAGACTTGTGGCATTTTTTGTTTCTTTGCTTTTTATTTGCTATATCACAGGGAGTAAGTCAGACTATTACACTTTGTCTTATCTGAATTAAATAGCATTACATTAATGACAACCTGAATAAAATAACACAGTACTCTTTAAAAATAGGGAAAATATTTTGCTAAGTGGAATAAATCACCTCTTATTTTGTCAAATTTGGAGAGATCCAGATATGCCACAATACCTAGCAAAAATACTAATCTAAAAGACAGAGAGGAAACATGTTAATTATTTATTTTATGTTTTCTGACTTCCTTGCATTAATTTAGCATGAACATTTCAAGTTATTCCTTCTGTTTTCTATCTCTCTCTAGAAGAAAAAAGATGATTTTGAAGTTGGTTATGAATCTTTGCAAAGCATTTAAAATAATTTAAGTATGCTGTTGAAGTCCTCGTATGAGTATTTATGGGTGTTTATATCTGGAAATAAGTGCCCACAATAAATTTAAAGACCAGATATTTATTTTTTACCTATGATAAATCACACTCTGTGAATTATTCATGTATTCCTATGTGTTTTATTATCTACCAATATAATATTATATATAATTTGGCCTTATGAATTGGGAATCTTTTATTCTAAATCAACTGAATAGGTTTAATAGGATAATCTAAGGCACTTGTCTGCTAGTTTGAAATAATCAATTTATTTCACAAAAACATCCAAACAATTAGTCCAGTGATTGCTGTACACCTCTAACAATCTTGTATAAAGTTAAGACTGGTGACCTTTACATAGCCTAATTTGTAATTCCTAAGAGAAGGTCCTTATTTCATATCAAGAAAAAGATTTTTAAAAAAAAGATAAAGACTAATTGAGAAAGAATAGATTCAATAGGCTTGTGAGTAGCAATAATCATTGTAATTTTCACTTGTAAGCATGAGACCCTGTGTGGGTTTGTGGTAGTGCAGTGATTCTGAGGTGGATGGTGGAGATGCAGAAAGGAATACTTGCCACAGAGATAAGTGGGCATGTTTATACTGTTATCTTCTTGACTCAAATGCTATGGGATTTTTAGGAGAAAGACAATAAATAAATGAATGCCTCATTCCCATAAATACATGATAATTGTTCCAAGATTGCCCTTAAGTGGCTAAGAGATAGCTAGCAATTAATGCTCCCTAAAGACTACCAATTGCATAAAAGATAATACTGACAAAGATAAAGATGCAGTGTAGGTTTATATGGTCATGTTAGTAGTGTCCTGGGGTTCTGAGAAATAATGCACAGACTCTCAGTTGAAAGTAATGTAAAATTACAGATCAAAATCTTCATCAGATCCTTTTATAAATTCTTAATATGCATAATTTTTATCTTATATTAAGTTTTATCGCTGAGGGATACATATTATAAAGTTCTTGGGAACACTTTTGCTGTTTCATACTTGTACATATAACTACTTTTATACTTCAAAGTTAAATGATTAAAAACTGTATTACATAAAGAAGTGTGCCTGATAAGAGTTGAACCTATTTGTTTGATACACATTACAATTTCTTAACCTGCTAGAATGCAACTAATATAAAAAGAGTTTAATCCAGTTAAATCATATGCTTAGCACATACTTTTTCTCCAAGAAGCAAATGGAAGCCATCAGTTAGAGCACAGACTTATAGCTATTAGTACCATGGATAGTACTAATTTATAACAATTTATAACAGGCGATGTATACACCAATGTCATTAACTATATATCCAAAAGAGAAAGTTCTACCCTTCTGTAAAAAGATAAGAATTGTGATTAAATAATCACTCTTCAAAAGACTGGGCCTTCCATTTGAATTCATGATGATATGGAAAACCAAAAGCAGAGAGAATGAAGCACCTACCTCCCAGCTTAGGTAACAGCTAAATGTAAATGTACGAACTGTATCTCAATTAAATCATAAATCCAGTGAGGAATAATAGAAGTCAATCAGTACCTCAAACAGATTCCCAACATAAATTTATTTCATCATGGGATGTTGCTACAGACTCTGGAACAGCATAGAAGGTATAACAGAAAGTACTGGGCCTCCACACACCATCTTTAAACATTCCAGAAAACTGTGGTGGTGGTTTAGTCACTAAGTTGTGTCTGACTCTTGCAACCCCATGGACTGTTGCCTGCTGGGCTCCTCTGTCCATGGGATTCTCTAGACAAGGATACTGGAATGGTTTGCAATTTCCTTCTCCAGGGGATCTTCCCAACCCTGGGATCGAACCTGAGTCTTGAACTGCGTGCAGATTCTTTACCGACTGAGTAGGTTCCTTCCAAGTAGTTTTGATGGGTCCACATAGATGCTAAATCTGAGAGTAGATTCAAGGTAGTCAAATAGACAGTAAATACACAAAATCTGCTTCTCTGCTCGCAAAATTGCATTTTACTTGTCAAGTAATACATTCTCAAAGATTGGGGGCAGGAGGAGAAGGGGATGACAGAGGATGAGATGGCTGGATGGCATCACCGACTCCATGGACGTAAGTGTGAGTGAACTCCTGGAGATGGTGATGGACAGGGAGGCCTGGTGTGCTGCGATTCATGGGGTCACAAAGAATCGGACACGACTGAGTGACTGAACTGAACTGATAGTAATCCAAATGAAAAATGAACTTGGATTACTAAAACAAGCTTGGAAACAATGAACTGCAATTTGGAAATGATAAGTTGGCAATGTCTTGGATGTTTGAAGACCTCTAGGACGTCTCTGAAGCCTTGGTGGGATTCTGGCATGCAGGTGCAAATGATGGACAGTGAAGGCACAAAATGGCAACCCACTCCAGGATTCTTGCCTGGAAAATCCCACGGACAGAGAAGCCTGGCAGGCTACAGTCCATGGGGTCGCAAAGAGTTGGACAGGACTGAGTGACTAACACCCACACCCAAGGGCACAAAAGAACCTGGAGAATAGGACAGAAGCCACAACCTCAAAGAACACTATTGACAAAGGAGAAAAAAGAAGTTGAGAGCGTGAAAGTGGGAAGAGATACAACCCAAGGAAAAAAGGAAGATGAGAGACCACAAAAAGAATAAATTGAGATTGTATTTTCTCTCCTCTCCTAGCATCCTTAATATTGACTATTTACTGAAAATAGTGAAGGATTATTCTTGTACAGTTTCTGGAGTCTCAGTGGAATCTCAGGAGATTTACTGCAAAGTATTTGACATTTGGAATTATAATGTATACATATTGCAAAACAGAAAATGAGCCAAGTGTTGACTATAACAAACAATAAGAAGCTGACATAGTCTGGCGGCCCTGTGCATCACACTCTTCAAGCTGCAGTGGGGCTAATTGGGATCACCAGCTTACTTTCTTTCTGCCAGAGTGTATGTCCCTCTTTACGAGACAGGATAAACGTCTGTATTCAGAAGGGATTTATCCTTGTCTCTTCAGTGTTTAAGTGTCTGAGTTTTCTCAAGGTCATTCACTCTAATCATTTCCCTAGATCTACAAACGGTACTATCTCCTTTCTGTGGTTCTTTCCCTTTCCTAAACCAGCCTGCTAATTATTGGGTAGAGAATTGGAGAAGGCAATGGCAACACACTCCAGTACTCTTGCCTGGAAAGTCCCATGGACGGAGGAGCCCAGTAGGCTGCAGTCCATGGGGTTGCGAAGAGTCGGACATGACTGAGCGACTTCACTTTCACTTTCACTTTTCACTTTCATGCATTGGAGAAGGAAATGGCAACCACTCCAGTGCTCTTGCCTGGAGAATCCCAGGGACAGAGGAGCCTAGTGGGCTGCCGTCTATGGGGTCACACAGAGTCGGACACGATTGAAGTGACTTAGCAGCAGACTTTGATTCAGATTTTACTAGCTTTTCCACTAGTGTTCCTTTTCTCTTCTAAGACTTTATCCAGGGTCCCAAATTGCATTACTTATCACATCTTAGTCCAGTCTATGTTTAATCTGTGCAGTTCTTCAGTCTTCCCTTGTCTTTCATCACCTTGACACTTTTGCAAGAGTACTAGTTGGTGATTTTGTAAAATGTCCATTAGTTTGGGTGTGGCCATTGCTTTTTCATGATTCAGTTTGTGGCTATGCATTTTTGCAGGAATATAACAAAAGTTACATATCCTCTTTAATGCACGGTATTGGGGAGGTTACATGATGTCCACGCACTTTACTCCTGGGGATGTTAACATGGGCCACATGGTTAAGGTGGTGTCATCTAGACTGCTCCACTGAAACGTTACTTTTCCCTTTTTGTAGTTGATGTATATTCAGAAGGAGATCTTTGCAACTATGCAAATATCCTGTTTTTCCTCAAACTTTTTCCCATTAATTTTTTAATATAAATTTATTTATTTTAATTGGAGGCTAATTACTTTACAATATTGTATTGGTTTTGCCATACATCAACATGAATCCGCCACAGACATACACGTGTTCCCCATCCTGAACCCCCCTCCCACCTCCCTCCCCGTACCATCCCTCTGGGTCATCCCAGTGAACCAGCCCCAAGCTTCCTGTATCCTGCCTGGAACCTGGACTGGTGATTTGTTTCACATATGATAATATACATGTTTCAATGCCATTTTCCCAAATCATACCACCCTCTCCCTCTCCCACAGAGTCCAAAAGTCTGTTCTATACATCTGTGTCTCTTTTGCTGTCTCGCATACAGGGTTGTCATTACCATCTTTCTAAATTCCATATATATGTGTTAGTATACTGTATTGGTGTTTTTCTTTCTGGCTTACTTCACTCTGTATAATAGGCTCCAGTTTCATCCACCTCATTAGAACTGATTCAAAGGTATTCTTTTTAATGGCTGAGTAATACTCCATTGTGTATATGTACCACAGCTTTCTTATCCATTCGTCTGCTGATGGACATCTAGGTTGCTTCCACGTCCTGGCTATTACAAACAGTGCTGCGATGAACATTGGGGTACACATGTCTCTTTCAATTCTGGTTTCCTCGGTGTGTAGGCTCAGCAGTAGGATTTCTGGGTCATTTTATCATGCATAATCAACCTTGCCTGCAACAATTACTACTGTTCTGTTTTTAATGGTGATGTTTCTACTTTCTTTCCTTCTGTTTTAATCAGAACATTTATTTAAGGAAGAACTGTACTTTAAATGTTCTGTAAAGAATGTTCTTTAAATGGGATTATACAGGAAGCCTTTCAGAGCTGGCTTCTTTCTCTTAGGAGAATGTACTTGAGATTCACGCCTTTATTGTTGCTGAACAGTATTCCTTTGTGTGATGTATTGGTTCTACATTCAGTGGTTGAAGGACATCTGGGTTGTTTCCAGTTTGGATGATTATTTATAAAACTGCTGTAAACATTCATGTACAAGTCTCTTTGTAAGCACGTATTTTTGTTTATCTTAAAGAAATACCTAGGTGTGGGATGACAAAATCAAATGATAAATATATGTTTAATTTTTTAAGAAACTGCCAAACTGTTTTCCAAACCTGATGTACCATTTTACATTCCCACTAGTAATTAATGATAGTTTCTATTACTCTCATCAATGCTTGATACTTTTTTTTTCAATTAGCCATCTAAGTGAGTATATATTGGTGTCTTACTGTGACTTTAATTTGCATATCCCTATGACTATTGAATTTGATGAGCTTTCCATATGTTTTTTTCACTATCCATATATCTTCTTTGGTGAAGTATGTTGTCAGATTTTTACCCATATTCTTTCTTTGGGTTGTTTTCTCTTAATGTTGAGTTCTAAATGTTTTTTTTTTTTAATATGTATTTTTGGATATAGTTCTTTGTCTAAAATGTGTGTTTAAAATGTGATTTGTAGATATTTTTCCCCTTTTTAACTTGTTTTTCCATTCAATGAACATTGTCTTTAACAAAGTAACTGTTGTTTTATTTTGATAAAGTCTAATTCATTATTCCTTTTTTTACGGATTGTGCTTTGTGGTCTGATGTCAAAAAACTCTTTATCTTAACCAAGGTCACAAAGACTTTCTCTTTTATTAACTTTTAGAAGTTTTACATGGGCTTCCCTGGTGGCTCAGATGGTAAATAATCTGCCTGCTCATGCAGGAGACCTGTGTTTGATCCTGGGTTAGGAAGATCTCATGGAGAAGGCAATGGCAACCCACTCCAGTATTCTTGCCTGGGGAATTCCTTGGGCAGATGAGCCTGGTGGGCCACAGCCCATGCAGTCGCAAAGAGTCAGACACAACTGAGTGACTAACACTTTCTCAGAAGATTTACATAGAGGTCTAAGATCCATTTTGAGTTAATTTTTACATAAAATGTGAGGTATGAGCCAAGGTTCTTTTGTATTTTTGTTTGTTTGTTTTTGCATATGGATAATTTCAGCACCATTTGTTGAATTGTTATATTTTTTAAGATACGAAATTTGTTTTCCTCATTTTTAACTTACTTTCTTTGCTTAAAATCCTTCAAGGGATTCCCTTCACCCACAGGACAAAATTCATGCCCCTTCCACTCAGCATTTCTTTTATCTCCTGCCTTCTCTACCTCTTAGTTTATATTCTGTTAACAGTAAATCATTATTTGATTCATATTTCAAATGAAATATTCAAATTAATCTTTCAGTGAATCATTGATTGATCCCACATTTTATCATACTTGGCCTTCTTCTTGGAAATACTTCTTTTTCCCCCACCCTCATCACTCCTAACTCAGCCAGCAGGCTTGACTTATGAAGGATGACTCAGCTTGTATGAAACTTCTTTTCTTCATCTTTTTACTGGTAGATATTTATATTGCACTTAACATGTTATGCTATAATTACTTTAATATGTATGGGCCTGAAGTTTGTTTTTTTAACTCTATACCATAATGTTAGGACCTCTGCACCACTTTGGCAATGACCCTGAGTTTTTTTCTGGGACACTCCCACCGGTCTGAGCTGCAGCAATGCATCTGTGCTGTCTTCTGTCCCTGTTGGGATTCCCTCTTACCTTCACACTTCCTTCCCACAGCCCTTGTCAGGGCTCCAGCACCCCAGCCACTGCCCATCAGTAGAGAAAAACTGATGAAAAACATGCCATTCATTTGCTTTCTGATAACTCTTAATTTACTGTTAATAAAGGATTAAACTAAGTGTGCTGGCCACTCCATATTCTCCACTTAATCTTAATGTTCTATCCTAGCTTGAATTCTCCTCTCAAACTCCCTCCTGCCAAATCTCCAATATATACCCCCAATATATATTTTAAATTATTTTTAGGTAGAGGGGGAAATCCTATGTTATATTGGAATGGGGATTTGGGGAGTCAATAGTCTCCTAAGGATAGCCTTAATTTTATTTATTGTGGTGCCTAACATGGTTCTGAGCATACAGGAAATACTAAGTACACCCCAGGTGGTGCTAGCTGTAAAAAAAATCTGCCTGCAGTGCAGGAGACATAAGAGACGAGGGTTCAATCCCTGGTTTGGGAAGATCCCCTGGAGAAGGAAATGGCAACCCACTCTAGTATTCTTGCCTGGGAAATCCCATAGACAGAGGAACCTGGTGGGCTACCGTCCATAGGGTCACAAAGATTTGGACAGGACTGAAGCAACTGAGTACACACGTATTTATAGATGAAGGAATATTGTAAGAAAGGTGGAAAAGGAAGCAAAGGATAGGGGTGGAACAAAAAGAAGAAAAAGGGAAGAAAGCAAAGAAGGAAACTAAATTTTCAAGAACTTCAAGCCCAGTTCTAAATTTGAACTCACCAATGTCAGTTATATTTATATGAAATTGGCAGCTTTTCTCATAATTCTGTTTCTCTGTACTTTGGCAATTTTTCCTTCTGTACAGCAATCATATTTTAGTTGTTTTACTCCTATTAAATTTTAACTATATATGTATATGTATGTGTGTGTGTGTGTGTGTGTGTATGTGTGTATATATATATATATATATATATATATATATATATATATATTAGAGAAGGCAATGACACCCCACTCCAGTACTCTTGCCTGGAAAATACCATGGATAGAGGAGCCTGGTAGGCTGCAGTCCATGGGGTCGCTAAGAGTCGGACACACTGAGCGACTTCACTTTCACTTTTCACTTTCATGCATTGAAGAAGGAAATGGCAACCCACTCCAGTGTTCTTGCCTGGAGATCCCAGGGATGGGGGAGCTTGGTGGGCTGCCGCCTATGGGGTCACACAGAGTTGGACACGACTAAAGCAACTTAGCAGCATATATATATATATATATATATATATATATATATATATATATAAAACATTATAGTTATTTAGGAACATGTCTTTTTCTACTATTCTAGAATCAACTTCAAAGTAAGACTACATTACCTGGTCTATAACTTATATGTTATAACACTCAATCTTAACTTTGGAATGGGTTAAGAATTACAGTAGTGTGTTTCCTCAGCCTGAGAAATAAAAGTAGGCATAACTTAGCCACTCATGATTGAGATATAGCCACAGAATGATGTGAATTTATTGACATTTTTATTAGGTTACATCAATCACTGTGAGTGAATTTATTCATTTTCCACTCCTCACAAATGTCAGCCAAAGACATCAGTGACTTTTTTTTTATCTTTTTCATTCAGATGCAATGACTGTTTTAGGATTCTTAGGCCTGAAAATAATGCATTGACCTTTTCCCCTAAACATTAATGGCATGATCCTTTTGAAATAAGGTCAGTTTTCATTTTGGCATAGCCATATATTATATGGGACACACTATTGTATTTGGTACAGAAATCCATAAATACAAAAAGCTATAGCACCTTTGTGACTTTGTCACTATTTCATATACTTAATTACTGAAGTATTCCATTACACTGAATGAAAGTATAAAAAAATGCCTTCCATTAGCTAGAGTTTATGTGATTTAATGATTTCTTTCATATAGATTAAATCTCACTGCAACAAATTCCAGGATACTCCCTAGGGAAAGCAACTCTGGATACAAAGTATAAGGGGGCTGGAGAAAATCAAGGGAAAAAAGGGGGGGCTGCTTAAAAAGAGGAAGATTTAAGGGTGAGGCCTAGCAGAATTTCTGAATTTGTTCCAGGAAAAGGAGAAGATAATTACTTCCCTAAAAGAGGATTTAAAATTAATATAATTATTTCTTACATGTTAGCTAAATAAATTTACTAAAACAAAAACAAAAGCCTCCCTTATGTCAACTCTGGTGTTCCAAAATTTTCTGCCTCAATGAGACAGTATTTCTAGTCATACAAACCATTGGTAACAGACTCAGAAACTATTTCACATAAGTACCTCTAACTAAAAAGACAAAACAAAAAAAAGTGGAAGACTGCATTTGTCAGTGATGAAAGTTTTAATTATACAATTTGTAAAGCTTAAAATTAGTGTTTTTACTAAGATGGCCCATATGGACCAATTGCTAAAACTGAAATAATGCTACCAGTTCTTTGATACAGTTCCCAGATTTTAGCTACAAGGGAAATTCTTAATTGCTAAGGAGGCCTACCCTTTAGTCTAATTACAGGAACCTATTCTTACTAAGTAGAATGTTGAGTACTGGCTAGGAAAGCTGAAAGGAAAAAAAAATTGATAGAGACTGATATGGATAGAGGAAATCCCTTTTTAAGTCAAATTTTAATCCATTCAACCTGATAAAGACTTCAAAGTAATGATTTTAAGATGCTCATTGATTTCAGAAGAATGGATGAACACAGTAAGAATTTCAACACAGGTTATAAAATGTAAAGTACCAAACAAGCTAAAGAATACAATAACTGAAATTTTAAAATATGCTAGAAGAAATAAACTAGTTTAAATGATACAGAAAAATGGATCAGCAGTCTGGAAGATTGATTAGTGGAAATCACCCAAGCTGAACAAGGGAAAAATTTTTTAAGCAAGGATAATTTAAGGGGCCTCTGGGAAAACTTCAAGCATACCAAAATTTTCATTATAGAAGCTGGAAAAGGAAGAGAGAATGGAGCAGGGAACTTATTTGAATAGATAATAGCTGAAAACATCTCTAACCTGGGGAAGGGAACAGACATCCAAGTTGCGAAGCACAAAGAGGCTCAACAAGATGAATATAATAAGGTCTACACCAAGATACATTATAATTAAAATGGCAAAACTTAAAGGTAAAGAGAGAATCTTAAAAGGAGCAAGAGGAAAGATACTGGTTACATACAAGAGAACTCTCATAAGACTATCAACTGACTTAGCAGCAGAAACTTTGCAGGCCAGTAAAGTTTATTGCTGGCAAGGTATATTAAAGTGCATGTAGTCATCTCCAACTCCTTGCAACCCCTTTCCAGGCTCTTCTGTCCATGGAATTTTCGAGGCAAGAATACTGGAGTGGGTTACCATTTCCTTCTCCAGAGGATTTTCCCAACCCAAGAATTGAACCCATATCTCTCGTGTCTCCTGCATTGGCAGGCAGATTCTTTACCACTGCACCAGCTGGGAAGCCCAGATATTAAAGTGGTGTAAGATAAAACCTACAACCAAGAATATTCTGCCTGGCCAGGCTATTATTCAGATTTGAGGAGAAATAAAGAGTTTTACAGAAAAGCAAAAGCTAAAAGTTATTTCAGGAAATGTTAAAGTGACTTCTTTAAATGGAAAAGAGAAGAACACAGCTAGAAATATGAAAATTGCCAAAGGATAAAGCTCATTGGTAAAGGAAAATATCCAGTAGATTGACCACTTATAAGGTTATTAGGAATGTTAAAAAATAAAAGTAGTAAAATTATTTCTATCCACAATAAGTAGTTAACTGATAACACAAAACAAAAAGTTGTAAAATACGATGTCAAAAGCATCAAGCATAGATTAGGGTATAAAAATATACAGCAGTCAGAATTCATTACACCTTAAAGGGCCATCACTTAAAATAATCACGTAGGTATATAGGTATGTATATATGTATGTAAAAAACAAAGATCATGGCATCTGGTCCCATCACTTCATGGCAAATAGATGGGGAAACAATGGAAACAGTGACAGACTTTATTTTCTTGAGCTCCAAAATCATTGCAGATGGTGACTGAAGCCATGAAATTAAAAGATGCTTGCTCCTTGGAAGAAAAGCTGTGACCAACCTAGACAGCATATTAGAAAGCAGAGGTATTTGCTGACAAATGTCCATCTAGTCAAAGCTATGGTTTTTCCAGCAGTCATGTATGAATGTGAGAGTTGGACCATAAAGAAGGCTGAGCAGTGAAGAAATGATGCTTTTGAACTGTGGTGTTGGAGAAGACTCTTGAGAATCCCTTAGACTGCAAGGAGATCCAACCAGTCCATCCTAAAGAAAATCAGTCCTGAATATTCACTGGAAGGCCTGATGCTGAAACTGCAATACTTTGGCCACCTGATGCAAAGAACTGACTCGTTTGAAAAGACCCTGATGCTGGGAAAAATTGAAGGCAGGAGGAGAAGGGGACAACAGAGGATTAAATGGGTGGATGGCATTACCGACTGGATGGACGTGAGTTTGAGTAAGCTCCAGGAGTTGGTGATGGACAGGGAAACCTGTTGTGCTGCAGTCCATAGGGTCTCAAAGAGTCAGACACAACTGAGCGACTGAACTGACTGATATCTATAGGTTGTTATATATGAACCTCAAGGTAACCACAAACCAAAAACCTAGATACATGCACACAAAGGAGTGCAAGCATGACACTAAAGATAATGTCCTACAAGATGGAAATAATTACAATCACAGAGGTTCTCCCCAAGGAACAAGGAGTCCGAGTCAACCTCAGGTTCCCCTGCCTGGGGGACCTGCTCCAGGAAGAGGATCCTCCAGAACACTAGGCTGTGAACGCTTTGAAGTCCAATGGAGTCTACTTTCAGGAGTTTCAGAGAGCTGTGGAAATAGAGACTGTATTCTTAAAGGGTATATACAAAATATCACAGGCTCCAGGACCAAGGGAGAAAGCGATGATTTAAAAAGAATGGAGATCAGATCCTCCTGCTGATCTTAGCGAGTCTCCCGTTGGACATAGTCCTGCCCACCAGAGGGCCCAGGACCTGACACCAATACCAGTGTGAGGATGTGAGACCCAGGACCCCCCGGACTGTTGCATTCAGAGACTCTGGGATACAGGTCTACCTGCTAGCTGGCAGACACCTGCCCCAGGACAGCCATAGCCCTGCAGCCTGCCATGGCAGAACCTATTCCACCCATCAGCAGACCAGCATGAGCTTTGGGACACCCCAGTCCTCAAAGCCAGCTGTGTGAAGAACAGGGCCCATCTACCAGAAAGCCAACAGCCGCTCTGATCCCTGGGCCCTGCAGCCACACCCCAAAATTCCACTCTTTTCACCCATGGGCCAGGCCTTCCAGGGTCCCATAACCAGATGCTTCATGACCCAGCCCTACTAATCTCCCAAGACTGAACCAAGAAGAAATAGAAAATATGAACAGACCAATTACAAATAGTGAAACTGAATCAGTAATAATAATTTTTAAAAATTCCAACAAGCAGAAGTTTAGGACCAGATAGCTTCACAGATGAATCCTACCAAATATTTAGAGATGAGTTAACATCTGTCTTTCTCAAACTGTTCCAAAATTTGCAGAGGAAGAAATGCTTCCAAACTCATCTGCACAACCCTCATATCAAAACCAGACAAAAGATACCACAAAAAAAAAACTTAACAGGCTAATATAACTGATGAAAATACATGCAAAATTCCTCAATAAAATATTAGCAAACCAAATACAACAATAAATCAAAAGGATCCTGATCAAGTGAGATTCAACTTGGGATGCAAGGATTTTTCAATATCTGCACATTAATCATTGTGATGCATTATACTAATAAACTGAAGAATAAATGCACAAAATTTTTTTGAAAATATTCAGCATCCACTTATGATAAAAAGCTTTCCAGATAATGGATATAGAGGGAACAAACATCAACACAATAAAGGTCATTTATAATAAACCCACAGCTAACATTATACTCAAAGTTGAAAAGCAGAAAACATTTCCTGTAAGATCAGGAACAATATAAGGATGCCCGTTCTTAACATTTTACTCAACATAGTATTAGAAGTCCTAGCCACAATAATCAGATGTAAAAGAAATGAAAGCAAACCAAATTGGAAAGGAAGAAGTAAAACTGTTACTGTTTGAAGATGATGTGATACCATGTACAAAAAATCCTAAAGAGGCCATGAAAAATGTACTGGAGCTCATTGGTGAATTCAGTAAAGTTGCAGGATGCAAAATTAATACACAGAAATATATTTCACTTTTACACATTCACAGTGAACTATCAAAAAGAGAAATTAAGGAAGCAATTCCATCTACAATCATATCAAAAATAATTTTTAAAAAACCTACTGAAGGAGATAAAAGACATGTACTCAGAAGACTATAAAACACTGATGAAAGAAATTGAAGGTGACACCAATGGAGAGATATAATGTGTTATTGGACTGGAAGAATTAATATTGATAAAATACCCATACTGCTCAAGGAGGTCTGTAGTTTTAATGCAATCCCTAAAACAAATAATTTTCAAATATGTTATTGAAACACAAAAGACTCCAAATAGCCAAAACAATCTTGAGAAGACCCAAATAGACAATTTTCCAAAGAAGACATTCAGATGGTCAATAGGCACATGGAAAAATGCTCAACATGGTTAATCATCAGAAAAATGCAAATAAACCACAATGAGATACACCTGTCAGAATGGCTATCAATCACCAAAAAAAAAAAAAAAGACTTGCGAATAACAAATGTTGGCAAGGATGTGGAGAAAAAGGAACTTTGTACAACATTGGTGGGAATGTAAATTGATGCAGCCATTGTGGAAAACAATATGGAGGTTTCTCAGAAAGCTAAAAATAGAACTACCATATGATCTAGCAATACCGCTCCTGGGTAAGTATATTTACAAACAAAAAGAAAAAAAACACTAATTTGAAAAGATAACATGCACTCCAATGTTCATAGCAGTATTATTTATAATAATCAAGATATGGAAGCAAACTAAGTGTCTATCAACAGATGAATGGATAAAGAAGATGTGATTTCTACAATGGAATAATACTCAGTTATTTTTTTAAAAATGAAATTTTGCTTTTTGCAACAACATGAATGGACCTAATAAACTGAGTCAGACCAAGAAAGACAAACACTGTATCACTAATATGTGAAATCTAAAAAATAAAACAAACTAGTGACTGAAGTGACTTAGCAGCAGCAGCAGCAGCAATGAACATAAGGATAAAGAAATAGACTCACAGATACAGAGAAGTGGCTACAGTGGGGAAAGGCAAGAGCGGAAAGTCAAGATAGTAGTAGGGTACAAACTACTATGTTTAAAATAAATTCCAAGGATATATTAAACAGTGCAGAGAATATAGCCAATATTAATAGTAGCTATAAATGGAATATAATCTATAAAAATTTTAATTACTGTATTGTATACCTGAAGCTAATGTCATATGGTTAATTATATTTATATAAAAAGTCAATTAATTTTAAAATAAATTTTAAAAAAGAATATCTACAAAAAATTTGAGGTAAAAGATATATTCTTGAAATATTCAGAAATTGATGAAAAAATTTTAAAGTGATGCAAACACATGGAAAGATGCATAATGCTCATAGACTGGAAGAATTAATATTGTTAAAATACCCATGCTACCCAAGGCAATCTACAGATTTAATGCAATCTCTATCAAAATACCAATGTCACTTTTCACTGTACTAGGACAAATAATTCTAAAATTTGTGTGGAACCACTAAAGTCCGCAAATAGCCAAAGCGATCCTGAGGAAGATCAGCAAAGTTGGAGGTGTCAGGCATTCTGATTCCAAACTATACTTCAAAGCTATAATATCAAAACAGTGTAATACTGGGGGAAAAAGACACATAGATCAAAGGAATGGAATAGAGAACCCAGAAATAAACCCATACTTACATGGTCAATTAATATATAACAAAGAAGCTGAGACTACACAATGGGGAGAAGACAACTTCTTTTATAAATAATGTTAGAAAAACTAGACATCTAGATGCAAAACAATCAAACTGGACTACTATCACACACCATATACCAAAAAAAAAAAAAAAACCTCCAAATGGATTACTGACTTAAGTGTCCATAGATAGATGAATGGATGAAGATGTTATATATACAGTGTAATATTCAGACATTTAAATATTGAAATCTTGCCATTTATAACAACATGAAAGGTTCAGAAGGTATTATGCTTAGTGAAATAAGTCATACACAGAAAGACAAAGGCCATATAATTCACTTATATGTGGAATCTAAAAAGAAATAAAATGAAATAGGATTCACAATTGTAGAGAAGAAATGGATGGTTGCCAGAGGGAAGGGATGGAGGATAGAGGCAGATAAGTGAAGATTAAAAGGTGTTAATCTCCACTTACATAGTAAGTAAGGGACTTCCCTGGTGGTCCAGTGGTTAAGCCACCACATTTCCACTTTAAGGGTCCTGGGTTCGATCCCTGGTTGGAGAGCTAATAGCCCATATACTGTGTGGTCGAATGAAAAAAAAAAAAAATAAGCATCAGTATGCTAAGGCATAAAAATAAATAGTAAATAATTCACATAGGTGTAGTATACAGCATAACGAATACAGTCAGTAATATCATAAACAGCTTTGTTACTGGACTTACCATGGTGATCATTTCATAATACTGAATGTGCAAGTGTCAAATTATTATGTAGTGCACTTGAAACTAACATAACACTGTACTTCAATTATATTTCAATTAACCTTAAACCTCAAAAAAATTGTTTAGAAACATGAGAAAAACACACTGCAATTTAGAATCTTGGCAAATCAATTCTGGAAAGACAAAATAAACCCACTTCAAACATTAGCCTCAATGGGTAACATTAGAGCTAGGTACTGCAGTAAATACTATTTCTGTAGTTTTCAAATGTTATCCCCAAAGCACTTCTTCAGTGTTGCAGAAATAATAAAACAATAATTTTCTGTCTGTGTGCTCAGTTGCTCAGTTATTTCCAACTCTTTGTGAAACCATGGACTGTACCCCACTTGGCTCCTCTGTCCATAGAATTTCCCAGGCAAGAATTCTGGAGTGGGGTGCCATTTCCTACTCTAGGAGATCTTCCCAACCCAGGGATCAAACCCCATATCTCTTGCATCTCCTGCATTGGCAAGCAGATTCTGATTTGTTTTTTTAATTTTTAACTTTTTCTTGTTGTTGTTCTTTTAATGTTTCACAACCTTTTTGCTTGCCTGAGTTAAAATCTTGTCTACAAAACATTGCCCACAGTGATCAAGTTAGCTACACTTTAATGAACACATTAGAGAACCTGTTAATGTCATTTTTTGACTCTCTGGCATCCTAAATTAATTAGATTTTCACTAGACCAAGGCCAGAGAAGGCAATGGCACCCCACTCCAGTACTCTTGCATGGAAAATCCCATGGACGGAGGAGCCTGGAAGGCTGCAGTCCATGGGGTCACTGAGAGTCGGACACAACTGAGCGATTTCACTTTCACTTTTCACTTTCATGCATTGGAGAAGGAAATGGCAACCTACTCCTGTGTTCTGGCCTGGAGAATCTCAGGGACGGTGGAGCCTGGTGGGCTGCCGTCTATGAGGTCGCACAGATTTGGACACAACTGAAGCGACTTAGCAGCAGCAGCAGCAGACTAAGGTAATTGCATCATAAATGCTCTTCCAGCTGTCACTCTTGAGTGATTTTTGTAAAAGGAAATTTGTAGACTATACTCAGGACAGGGATTCTAAAGTCTTTCTTACTTTAGATTAATCCTACGAGGTCTTGAAAGATTTGGACCCTGCTTCCTTCTCATATGTTTTCTTCTTCCTCTTGCTCCTTCTAATCCACTGTGTTTCAGAACAGCTGTGTGCTTTGAACACACCAAGATCATTGCTGCTCAGAGCTCTTCATATTCCCATTTACTGCCACCACCTTCCCAAATACCAATACAAGACTGGTTTCTGAAAACCCTGCCTAAATCTAAAATTTCGTCCTCCTCACACTTAGATGGTCTTTATCCTGTATCTTTGTTCTGTTTTTTTCCCTTGCATACATAATTCTGTGAAATCAGATAGGCTTGTTCCTATGTGTTCAGAATATTCTGCATCAAGGAATGTTCTAGTATATATGGAAGTAAGCACTCAACAGAGAGTTGCTTTATAAATGAATGAACCATTTTAAGCAACAGTATTGCTAAAACGATATCATACTAGATTTTCTGGAACTTTCAATTTTACTTATGTCTTTATTTTGGCACTTTACCAAATATAGATTATTTAGACCAAATAAATTATTCAATTAAAAAATTTTTTTTAATTTATTTATTTTAATTAGGAGCTAATTACTTTACAATATTGTATTGGTTTTGCCATACATCAACATGAATCCGCCACAGGTGTACATGTGTTCCCAATCCTGAACCCCCCTCCCACCTCCCTCCCCATACCATCCCTCTGGGTCATCCCAGTGCACCAGCCCCAAGCATCCTGTATCCTGCATCAAACCTGGACTGGCATCTCATTTCTTATATGATATTATACATGTTTCAATGCCATTCTCCCAAATCATTCCCCCCCGTCCCTCTCCCACAGAGACCAAAAGACTGTTCTATACATCTGTGTCTCTTTTGCTGTCTCGCATACAGGGTTGTCATTACCATCTTTCTAAATTCCATATATATGCATTAGTATACTGTATGAGTGTTTTTCTTTCTGGCTTACTTCACTCTGTATAATAGGCTCCAGTTTCATCCACCTCATTAGAACTGATTCAAATGTATTCTTTTTAATGTCTGAGTAATACTCCATTGTGTATATGTACCATAGCTTTCTTATCCATTCACCTGCTGATGGATATCTAGGTTGCTTCCATGTCCTGGCTATTATAAACAGTGCTGCAATGAACATTGGGGTACACGTGTCTCTTTCCCTTCTGGTTTCCTTGGTGTGTATGCCCAGCAGTGGGATTGCTGGGTCGTATGGCAGTTCTATTTCCAGTTTTTTAAGGAATCTCCACACTGTTCTCCATAGGGCTGTACTAGTTTGCATTCCCACAAACAGTGTAAGGGGGTTCCCTTTTCTCCTCATCCTCTCCAGCATTTATTGCTTGTAGACTTTTGGATCGCAGCCATTCTGACTGGCGTGAAATGGTACCTCATTGTGGTTTTGATTTGCATTTCAAATTTTAAAATAAAAAGTAGAATAGAACAGAACTATGTCTCTGTATGGAGAAGGCAATGGCACCCCACTCCAGTACTCTTGCCTGGAGAATCCCATGGACGGAGGAGGCTGGTGGGCTGCAGTCCATGGGGTCGCTAGGAGTCAGACACGACTGAGCGCCTTCACTTTCACTTTTCACTTTCATGCACTGGAGAAGGAAATGGCAACCCACTCCAGTGTTCTTGCCTGGAGAATCCCAGGGATGGGGGAGCCTGATGGGCTGCTGTCTATGGGGTCACACAGAGTCGGACACGACTGAAGTGGCTTAGCATAGCATGTCTCTGTAACAAATTTTTATAGTACATAAATTGGATATTAGTAGGATTCTTTTTCAGAGAAGGCAATGGCACCTTACTCCAGTACTCTTGCCTGGAAAATCCCATGGATAGAGGAGCCAGGTGGGCTACAGTCCATGGGGACACTAAGAGTCGGACATGACTGAGCGACTTCACTTTCATTTTTCACTCTCATGCATTGGAGAAGGAAAAGGCAACCCACTCCAGTGTTCTTGCCTGGAGAATCCCAGGGACGGGGGAGCCTGGTGGGCTGCCATCTATGGGGTCGCACAGAGTTGGACATGACTGAAGCAACTTAGCAGCAGCAGCAGCAGGATTCTTTTTATAATTATTTATGAGCTAGGCATATAATTACTCTAAATACCCTAAAAAGTGGATTATGTAGTAAATAATGGAATTATCAAACACTGCATATGTTGAGAATTATATAGAAAGTCCTTCCAATTTAGATAGATTAGCTTGTTTGCAAATTAGTTAATTAAAAAAAAAACTTTAAAGAAAAGCTTAAAGCAGGACATTTTTAAAAAGTAAGCTAATTTTACAAAGCATGTTTGTTGGAAAGCAACAGATTTAATTTTTTTAATTAGATATATTCTCAAAATAACAAATTTGTCATTAACTTGTCATTAGTTTAATAAAATTATTTTCTAAACCAAGTTTATTATTTGGACAAGGATATACCAAAATATAATAGTGTTCATTTTTGTATTATAGTTTTGGAATAACTTTGTTTGTTTTCGTCTTTGTATTTTTGCAAATTGCCTGTGTTTTCTACAATAAATATATATTGTGTTGGTATTTTGTTTCTAAGATGGATCAAAAATGTCCTCATAGAAAACAGAACAACCTTGTGAAATTACCACTTTTGTAGATCAAAAACTTTTAAATGTAGGAATTTTCATATTATTATACCTATGAAGAACCATTTCTAGTAAACTCAATTTGCAAGTTGGCCAACTTACAAATGAGATGTTACATGTATGTACAATATTTTTTAAAAAACTGAACTCTTCAAACAATTGAGGAAAATATCTTGCCAAATAAAAAAGTAAACCAACCAATGACATTAACCCAACTTATACTAATTTAAGGAAAATAAAAGTAACTTACTGGGTCACATAACTAAAAAGTTCAACAGAAATCCAGGGACAGCTCAATCCAGGGCTCAAATGACAGTGAAATCATAAACAGAAGAAAATGGCCTCTACTTTTTCTCTGCTTTCTCTCCTTGGCTTCCCTTAGGCAGATTATTTCCACTTGATGGGAAAGATGATTCCTGCATATCTAGTGACTAAGTTGTCCCTAGCTGGGTCACATGCACATCTTTGATGTATCATTGTATCCATGTGGATAGGGTGCTCTGGCCAGACTGAGTCACAGAGCATCCCCTCTGGAAGGTAAGGCTGATAAGAATAGCTTGTAATTTGCAAGGGATATTTCCCTAAAGATAAAACAACAAAGTGGTTGGTATCTGTTATATGGGTTCTAAAATATTTTTAGAAAAGTAATTTGTTTGGTTTTGATGGTTACAAGCATAACTGTTTCTATGTTTGTATAAGTAATCAATAGATAACAATAAAATACAATATCAGACTCGAAGGGTGAATCATGAAATAACAGAATAGGAAGTACATCAGATATTTTAGGAAAACAAATACATTATTAACAGCAACAATTTTTAGTGTAACCATGATTGAGTTATTCATTGTAATTTATGTTTTCTTTCAATATCTGCTTAACAAAAGAAGTTAAGACAGTAAAACAGACTTTTTAAATTTTGTATTTGAATGAAACCGAAAATATAAAGAGTAAAAATGAATCATAACCCTGCCATTTAAAAAATTATTTTTAAACAAGTAATCTGATTATCCTTCTGCCATGCTATCTTAATCCCTAGAGTTAACCACTATTAATAATCCAGATATAGGCTTCCTAAATTTTCTACAAATTTATATAGGTGGGCTTCCCTGGTGGCTCAGATGGTAAAAAGTCTGCCTGCAATGCAGGAGACCTGGATTCGATCCCTGGGTCGGGAAGATCCCCTGGAAAAGAAAATGGCAACCTACTCCAGTATTCGTGCCTGGAAAATCCCATGGACAAAGGAGCCTGGTGGACTACAGTCCATAGGGTTGCAAAGAGTCAGAAGCGACTGAGCGTCTAGCACTTCACATCTCTATCTCTACCTCTCTATGTATTGTTTAATGAACAGAACTGAAATCATGCTTTGCAAGTTAGTTGCAGTTTGTTTGTTTGTTTTTAATTTAGCAATTATATTACTTAGGATTATGTTTGACTAAATGATTATGTTTGACTAAATTCTAGCTAAATGACTAGAATCATGGTGGTTTAAAATAAGATAAAATTAATTTCTTCCCCATGTTATAGTTCTATGATCATTAGGTAGTCAGATTCCTTCTATCTCATTTTTCCACTCCCCTCCTTGAGATTTCAACCTCGTAGGCCAAGATGTGGCCCTTGTTCTATCTATCCTGTCTACCCTCTCTAGCCAGCAGGAGAGAGAACACAGCTTGCTGTCACAATGAGAACAACGCATGAAAGTTGTGCCTAGGACAGCTGCAAGGGAACCTGGGGAAATGCAGTCCTTACCTTGGTGATCATGTTATCCCTGTTAATCATGCCTTTTAATTTTATGTATTTTCTAATATTTTTACTTATGAGCCTAACTGATCTTGGAAAGACTGATCCTTCCAGCGCTAGCCACTTCCTCAAGACAATGAAGGACTCCCCTGCAAGTGGACCTTTCATCTACAAACCAACCAGTCTAAAGCCCACACTCTCCACTTTTTCCTTTATTGAGCAATCATAGCCCAAGCTGATTATGATCCTCCAAGTATCAGACAACTAGGAGCATCCCCTATACCCTAGAGCCTGAAGAATTATTTAAACTAGTCATTCTTAAATTTGCTTAGCTGTTTACACTGCCTCACTCATTCCTTCCTGCCAGAATCCCAACAAAGGTTCTTGGCCACATTTTCCCCTTCCTCCTTCTTGGGACTGACACACCCTGGTGCTCCCCACATGTGGCCCCTTGTTGTATGCTATGCCTCCTGTTTCTAGAGATCTTTGAGTGTAAAAACTACCTTCATGACTGTCATTTCTGATCTGTATGTCTTACCACACTGATCAAAACAAACCCTGGGTCCATTTTAAAACATCTCCAGATAATGGTAATGGTTTGCACATCACTCTGTGAATATACTAAAATCACAGAATTAAAAACCATTTAAAACAGTGAATTTTATACTATGTGAGTTATATCTAAATTTTAAGTTAAATAAAATAATAAAACAATGGGCTTTGTTACAGTAGAAAAATGAAATAATATTAAGGGGAGATAGCTATGCTACAACAATATCATATATCAGATAAGAACATAAAAATATCTCTCATTTTTATGTCTGTCCAATATTATTCAGTATATTGTATTTTATTTAACCTTTTACTTAACAATAAATGTCTAGATTGCTCCCTTTTTTCCCTGTTATAAACTATTCTGTAATTTACAAGATCATGCTCTTATTATTATAAGATAGATTGTTAGAAATATAATTCTTAAATTAAAGGATATGTGATTTTTTTAAACTAGATACTGCACATTACTTTCCAAAATATTGTACTGATTTAGGAGGATTCTATTAAAGGACTGCGTGCCCATTATTTTTTTTACTTAGCACTACCTGTTATTTATCTTTTTAATTTTTAACAATCTAATTGGTTGTAAAAACAGATCATTTCAGTTCAATCGCTCATTCGTGTCCGACTCTTTGTAACCCCATGAACCACAGCACACCAGGCCTCCCTGACCATCACCAACTCCCGGAGTTTACCCAAACTCATGTCCATTGAGTCAGTGATGCCATCCAACCATCTCATCCTCTGTCATCACCTTCTCCTACTACCTTCAATCTTTCCCAACATCAGGGTCTTTTCAAATGAGTCAGCTCTTCGCATCAGGTGGCCAAAATATTGGAGTTTCAGCTTCAGCATCAGTCCTTCCAATGAACCCCCAGAACTGATTTCCTTTAGGATGGACTGGTTGGATCTCCTTGCAGTCCAAGGGACTCTCAAAAGTCTTCTCCAACACCACAGTTCAAAAGCATCAATTCTTCAGCGCTCAGCTTTCTTTATAGTCCAACTCTCACATCCATACGTGACTACTGGGAAAACCATAGCCTTGACTAGACGGACCTTTGTTGACAAAGTAATGTCTCTGCTTTTTAACATGCTGTCTATGTTGGTCATAACTTTCCTTCCAAGGAGTAAGCATCTTTTAATTTCATGGCTGCAATCACCATCTGCAGTGATTTTGGAGCCCCAAAAAATAAAGTCTGACACTGTTTCCACTCTTTCCCCATCCAGTTGCCATGAAGTGATGGGACTGGATGTTGAGCTTTAAGCCAACTTTTTCACTCTCCTCTTTCACTTTCATCAAGAGGCTCTTTAGCTCTTCTTCACTTTCTACCATAAGGGTGGTGTCATCTGCATATCTGATGCTCTTTTAAAGTTGTGTAACTTCGAATATATGGGTTATTTAGCATTATTTTTATGTTGATTAGCCTTTTTCAGTTCTTTCTCAGACAATTGCCTATTCATGACATTAACTCTTTATTAAGCTAGGGTATATAACCATTTATTAACCAGGGACATTGATATTAATCTGCTCTGCTGTGCTGTGCTTGGTCACTCAGTCGTGTCCAACTCTTTGTGTCCCTATGGACTGTAGCCCACCAGGTTCCTCTGTCCATGGGGATTTTCCAGGTTAGAATACTGGAGTGGGTTGCCATGCCCTCCTCTAGAGGATCTTCCCAACCCAGGGATCAAATCTATGTCTCCTGCATTGTAGGTGGATTCTTTACCATCTGTGCCACTGTCTGGAAATACAGAAGATCATCTCATTATATGTCTAAGCATGTGTCTTCTTTTCACTAATTCTGACTAGCTCTCAGTGTTTCTTTGAGGAAAACTCATTTTTTATCCATTCCAGGGTACTTTTCTTCAGTTGTTTCTTTGGAAATTTCTCCTTCTCAATTTTTTACTACTGCTAGGACTCACAGAGTGTGCATTCTAGATATCCTGAATCAATCCTCCTTTACATTTTATATCTTCACTTGAGAGTTTCCATTTCCTTGTGATTTTAAGATAGGTCTTCCATATTTTTAAAGATGAGCACTGAGTTTTCTGTGTTGCCCTTCCTGTTTTTAATTTCCCTAATGTGTTTTCCTTTTCTTTCACAGTATCTTATTGTGTCACATTAAAAATTCTGAGTGCACATTTTTAATTACTCTTCCATTTCATCAAATAAATCTTCCTTAAAAGTGAAAGTGTTAATAGCTCAGTCATGTCTGACTGCAACCACCTGGACAGTAGCCCACCAGGCTCCTCTGTCCATGGGCTTTTCCTGGCAAGAATACTACAGTGGGTAGTAATTCCCTGCTTCAGGGGATCTTTCCAACCCAGGGACCGAAGCTGGGTCTCTCACATTGAAAGCAAGCAGGTTCTTTACTGTCTGAGCCAAGGAAGCGTATCTGCCTTAGGAGAGCCATCTTCTGTGGTGATTCAACTTGGTCTCCTTTTTAAACTCTACTTTTGGGCTTCCCTGATAGCTCAGTTGGTAAAGAATCCACCTGCAATGCAGGAGACCCTGGTATGATCTCAGGGTTGGGAAGATCCCCTGGAGAAGGGAAAGGCTACCCACTCCAGTATTCTGGCCTGGAGAATTCCATGGACTGTATAGTTCATGGGGTCACAAAGAGTCGGACACGACTGGACAACTTTCACTTTCACTTAATTATTCTTTACTGATTCATGTCAGAGTATTAGTTGCCTTCACACAGGTGCTAGATAAGTAATAGTAATGTGGCCACCAATCAAATATTAATCAGGTTTTCTTTTCCAGTGTAGAGCTTATCTACCACAGCATAAGAAGGGGTAGAGGAAGACAGCCCACTTGATTCTCAGGGTTCTGCACCTGGGAGGGCAGGTCCTTCTCCCGCCGACTGAAGGCACATTCGTCATAAGTAGGAAAGGCAGAGTTTTCCTGTAACCACAGGCAGCTAGCTGCAGCAGAATGTCTGCTCTTAAGATGAGAACATCCTCTTGGCTCCTGGGCTCCCAAAGACAGTTTCAGGACTGGCCAACTTCACCTCAGTTTCTGCAAGAGAGGTTAGCGTTTACTAGCCCACTAGCTACCTCTGTTCAATAAGTAGATCTTTGACTTAACTGTTTTCCCCTCACATTTATTTGTTTCCTGTCTCTCCCAATGCCATGGCTGGTCTGTCTCCTGTCTTCTTTCTCCCTTTTCATGGGCTTTCTGATACACTTCTACCCTCTACATACATTAAGTATATATCCATAAGCATATACATGTATAAGGCAGTATTACTGTACCTTAGAAAAGGGAAATGGATGTAAGCTTTTAATTCAGGTGCCTTTTTTTTTAGGAAGCAGTGCAACTTTTTAATATTGTGGGTGGTATACATGTAATATTTGGTACATGTTAAATAAAAATAATTATCACAATTAACTTCATCTCTGGACTTGCAAGGAATATTAAAATTAGAATATGAATATTTTTGTTAGACTGAACCTTTCTGCTTAGACTAATGATGAGACAAAATATGATAATTTATACACTAAAATATTTATTTTAAGAATAATTTGCTATATTTATTGACAGCTTGTAGAAATTGGTGATAAACTAATAGGTACAAGGTATGTACAGATTTAATTTAGGACTAAAATATATATCATACTCTTAAACATCTTTAATGCATGGTTTACATATAAAGATACAGATTCTGAGTGCTTCAGAGTAAATGGTATAGAAGGTTGACAAAAGAGATTAGTTCAGAGGAGATAAAATAAAACAAACTACCAGTATTTCATAATACATATGACCAATATCTGGGATTCCCAGCTGGCACAGTGGTAAAGAATCTTCCTGCCAATACAAGAGACACAGGTTCAATCCCTGGGTTGGGAAGAACCCCTGGAGGAGGAAATGGCAACCCACTCCAGTATTCTTTCCTGGAAAATCCCATGCAGAGAGGAGCCTATTTGGGTATAGTCCAGGTGGTTGCAAAGAGTCAGACATGACTGAGCAACTCGACATGCATAACCAGTATCACGAGTATTACACAATACACTTAGCCATTAATAGCCATTAATAAGCCATTAAAGCAAGATGAAAACTTGCTATAACTTTGCCTTGCCCCGAAAATTGCCTAAAATTGTAATGACAATGCACAAAAAAGGAAAAAAATCTGAATTAGTCTCAAGAATAAGAGTATAAGTCTCTAGAGATTTTGATGAATATTCTAAAATGAAACCATCAAATAAGTGGTTTTGAAGAGATACGTTAGTAATCAGAGAGGCAGGGTATACAGCCCCAAATACCCACAAGTAAAACTGTCAGAGCCATTCCTTTAGGAACAATGAAGTTGCAAATTAGCAGAGAGGCTGCAGGTGTGGGAAAGCACTCAGAACTCAGAGCGACTAATGACATTTCTATCAAATTGCTGTTGCCCTTCCTATCTACTTAACTTCCTTTCCCCACTTCCATGTATTCAAAGCCACTGAAAATGGTGGCACACACCCCTGGGGTTAAGAGAAGAGGCTGGCTTTCTAGAGAAGTAAAGCAGTGTGCCTGAAGAGCAACAGAGTTCTTATGTGGGTGCTGAAACCAGTGTCAAGCTTCCTTATTTTTTGCTTGAAACTGTGAATGGGTAGATTTGCCTATTCCTCACCCATTAGTGCATCCTAGAGTTAAAACCTGCTGGTCAGTAGCTTCCATAAGGTTCTTATCCATATCCATCAGAGGGCAGAAAGAATGAAAACCATAATCACAGAAAATTAATCAAACTGATCTCATGGACCATAGCCTTGTCTAACTAAATGAAACAATGAGCCATGCCGTGTAGGGCCACCCAAGATGGATGGGTCATTGTGGAGAGTTCTGACAAAATGTGGTCCACTGGAGAGGGGAATGGCAAACCACTTCAGTATTCTTGCTTTGAGAACCCCATAAACAGTATGAAAAAGCAAAAAGATAGGACACTGAAAGATGAACTCCCCACGTCGGTAGGTGCCCAATATGCTACTAGACAACAATGCAGAAATAAATTCAGAAAGAATGAAGAGATGGAGCCAAAGCAAAAACAACACCCAGCTGTCGATGTGACTGATGCTGGAAGTAAAGTCCAATGCTAAAGAACAATATCGCATGGGAACCTGGAATGTTAGGTCCATGAATCAAGGCAAATTGGAAGTGGTCAAACAGGAGATGGCAAGAGTAAACATCAACATTTTAGGAATCAGTGAACTAAAATGGACTGGAATGGGCGAATTTAACTCAGATGACCATTATATCTACTACTATGGGCAAGAATACCTTAGAAGAAATACAGTAGCCCTCATAGTTAACAAAAGAGTCCAAAATGCAGTACTTTGGTGCAATCTCAAAAATGACAGAATGGTCTCTCTTTGTTTCCAAGGCAAACCATTCAGTATCATAGTAATCCAAGTCTATGCCCCAACCAGTAATGCTGAAAAAGATGAAGTTGAACGGTTCTATGAAGACCTACAAGACCTTCTAGAACTAACACTCCAAAAAGTTGTCCTTTTCATTATAGGGGACTGAAATGCAAAAGTAGGAAGTCAAGAGATACCTGGAGTAACAGGCAGACTTGGCCTTGGAGTACAGAATGCAGCAGGGCAAAGACTAACAGAGTTTTGCCAAGAGAATGCACTGGTCATATTAAACGCCCTCTCCCAACAACACAAGACTCTACACATGGACATCACCAGATGGTCAATACCAATATCAGATTGATTATATTCTTTGCAGCCAAAGATGGAGAAGCTCTATACAGTCAGCACAAACAAGACCAGGACCTGACTTTGGCTCAGAACATGAACTCCTTATGTCAAAATTCAGAGTTAAATTGAAGAAAGTAGGTAAAACCACTAGACCATCCAGGTATGACCTGAATCAAATCCCTTACAATTATACAGTAGAGGTGACAAATAGATTCAAGGGATTAGATCTGATAGACAGAGTGCCTGAAGACCTATGGACAGAGGTTCGTGACACTGTATAGGAGGCAGTGATCAAGATCATCCCCAAGAAAAAGAAATCCAAAAGGCAAAATGGTTGTCTGAGGAGGCCTTACAAATAGCTGTGAAAAGAAGAGAAGCTAAAGGCAAAGGAGAAAAGGAAAGATATACCCATTTGAATGCAGAGTTCCAAAGAATAGCAAGGAGAGATAAGAAAGCCTTCCTCAGTGATCAATGCAAAGAAATAGAGGAAAACAATAGAATGGGAAAGGCTAAAGATCTGTTCAAGAAAATTAGAGACAACAAGGGAACATTTCATGCAAAGATGGGCACAGTAAAGGACAGAAATGGTATGGACCTAAGAGAAGCAGAAGATATTAAGAAGAGGTGGCAAGAATACACAGAAGAACTGTACCAAAAAAAAAAAAAAATCTTAATGACTCAGATACCCACAGTGGTGTGATCACTCACCTAGAGCAGACATCCTGGAATGTGAAGACAAGTGGGCCTTAGGAAGCATCACTATGAACAAAGGTAGTGGAGGTGATGGAATTCCAGTTGAGCTATTTCAAATCCTAAAAGATGATGCTGTGAAAGTGCTGCACTCAATATGCTAGCAAATTTGGAAAACTCAGCAGTGGCCACAGGACTGGAAAAGGTCAGTTTTCATTCCAATCCCAAAGAAAGACAGTGCTAAAGAATGTTCAGACTACCACATAATTGCACTCATCTCACACCTAGCAAAGTAATGCTCAAAATTCTCCAAGCCAGGCTTCAACAGTATGTGAACCATGAATTTCCAGATGTTCAAGCTGACTTTAGAAAAGGCAGAGGAACCACAGATCAAATTGTCAACATCTGTTAAATCATTGAAAAAGCAAGAGAGTTCCAAAAAAACATCTATTCCTGCTTTATTGACTATGCCAAAACCTTTGACTCTGTGGATCACAACAAACTATGGGAAGTTCTTCAGGAGATGGGAATACCAGACCATCTTACATGCCTCCTGAGAAATCTGTGTTCAGGTCAAGAAGCAACAGTTAGAACCGGACATGGAACAATAGACTGGTTCCAAATTGGGAAAGGAGTACAGAGAGAGTGGAAAATACATTGCCTCCATAACATAAGAACAGGCTGCCATCTCCAGAGGTGTGGGAGAGGGGTAGTGTCGTGGAGGGGGAGCTGCAGAGGTCCAGCCAAACTATTTATAGAGTGAGGGTCAGAAACAAAGAATTGTTCAACATGCAAAGAATAAGAAACTCTTTCTTTCTGAAATCGTTTTTGAAATTTAAAATGCATACACATGATATGGGAAGAATTAGATTCCAAAAACATGGTACATGAGCTCAAAGGAAAGAAATCCCATGAGGACAGCTGTGCGAAAATTCCCTGAGAACAATTAGACTAAATTAGAAAAGTCGTCCTAAATTTCCAAAAGAATGTCCTTAAATACAAGAACGGTATAGGTGTTGTTGAATAGCATGATTGTGAAGCTAGCAAATCTAGTCACTAGTGACTAGCTACTAGCCACACATGCCCATTTGCATTTGAATTTAAGTTTTGTTTCCTTTGCCACACTACCCACATTTCCAGGGCTTAACAGCCACATGCAACTAGTGGCTACTAGACTGCACAGCACATATATAAAATATTTTCATCATCACTGAAAAGTCTGTTTAATATATTTGATCTTGGTGGTATGGTGAGCATAAGTCATGCATTCATTTTTCACCAAATACCCATTGAGTAGCTTCTTTATGAAGAATAGAAAAGGCTGAGACTATAACATCCACAATATAGCAAAGGCCTTCTCATGGGACCTTAGTATGTAACAGACAGATAATAAACAAAAAATGTATAGTATAATGAAAAGGGTTGACAGCTGCTAAGAACTAAAATAGTGTACAGAGATAGAAGAAATTGAGAGCAAGGGCTATTTGAATTTGGGTAAGAGTGGAGGCACTGATGCTGAAGCTGAAACTCCAATATTTTGGCCACCTGATGCAAAGAACTGACTCATTTGAGAAGCCCATGATGCTGGGAAAGATTGAAGGTGGGAGAAGAAGGGGATGTCAGAGGATGAGATGGTTGGATGACATCACCAACTCAATGGACATGAGTTTGAATAAACTCTGGGAGTTGGTGGTGGACAGGGAGGCCTGGCATGCTGCAGTCTGTGGGGTCGGAAAGAGTTGGACATGACTGAGCAACTGAACTGAACTCAACTGGTGAATGGAGGCTTCTCTGAGAATGTGATGTGTTAGAGAACTGGGTTTAAAAAGTCACATGAAACCCTGTAGGAAGAAAATTCCAGGTAAAGAGAAAAACAAGTGAAAAGACCCTGAGGTAAAAACTTTTTTTCTTAGTTGAAATGTAGTTGCTTTACAATGTTGGCCAATATTTGCTATATAGCAAAGTTACTCACTTTGACACATACATAGATTCTTTTTTAATATTTTTTCCCATTTTGGTTTATCTGAGGAGATTGAATATAGTTCCCTGTGCTATACAGTAGGACCTTGTTGTTTATAAATTCTGAGTGTAATAGTTTGCATCTACCAACCCCAAATTCCCAGTCTATCCATCTCCCTCTCCCATACCCCTTGGCAACCGTAAGTCTTGTCTCTATGTCTGTGAGTCTCTTTCTGTTTTGTAGATAGGTTCGTATGTATCATATTTTAAATTCTACATATAAGTGATATCATATCATGGTATTTGTATTTCTCTTTCTAACTTACTTCCCTTAGTATGATAATCTCTAGTTGCATCCATGTTGCTGCAAATGCCATTATTATTTTTAATGGCTGAATCTTCTTTATTCATTCCTCTGTTGATGGACATTTAAATTGTTTCCATGTTTTGGTTATTGTGAATAGTGCTACTATGAACATAGGGGTGCACGTATCTTAAGTTACAATTTTGTCTGGTATATGCCCGGGAATGGGGTTGCTGGATCATAAGTTAATTCTATTCTGTTTTCTGAGGAATATCCATACTGTTTTCCATAGTGGCTCCACCAACTTACATTCCCATCAACACTGTGGAAGGGTTCCTTTTCTCCAGTCCTCTCAGCATTTGTTATTTGGAGACTTTTTTAATGGTGGCCATTTTGAGTGGTGTGAGATAGTACTTCTTTGTAGTTTTGATTTGCATTTCTCTAATAATGATATTGGGGATCTTTTCATGTGCCTACTGGCCATCTGTATGTCTTCTGTGGAGAAATGTCTATTAAGGTCTTATGTTTTAATTGAGTTGACTTTTTTGTTTTGTTTTGAGTTGTATGAGCTGTTTGTATATTTTGGCAACAAAGCCCTTGCCATTCCCATCATTTGCAAGTATTTTCTCCCATTCCCTAGGTTATCTTCAAAAGATGGTAAGTTTGACTAGATCCCTTTGTTTATTTTTGCCTTTATTTCTATTGCCTTGGGAGACTGACCTAAGAAAGAGAACATTTTGCCTATGCTGTTCTCTAAGAGTTTTATGGTATTGTACCTTAGGTTTAAGTCTTTAAACCATTTTGAGTTTATTTTTGTGCATATTGTGAGGGTATGTTCTAACATTTATTTACATGTGACTGTCCAACTTTCCCAGGGCCTCCCAGGTAACTAGTGGTAAATAATCCATCTGCCAGTGCAGGAGCCACAACAAATGTGAGTTTCATCCCTGGGTCAGGAAGATCCTCTGGAGGAGGAAATGACAACCCACTCCAGTGTTCTTGCTGGGATAATCCCAGGAAGAGAGGAGCCTGGCAGGCCACAGTCCAAGGGGTTGCAAAGAGTCAACAAGTGAGCACATCTAACTGTCCCAGAACCACTTGCTGAAGAGACTGTATTTTTACCTTTGTCAAAGGTTAATTGACCATAGGTGTGTGGATTTGTTTCTGGACTCTATTTGGTTCTGTTGATCCATAGGTCTGTTTTTGTACCAGTACCATACTGTTTTTTTTGTTTTTTTTTTTTTTAAGACAGGGCAGCCAATTTTTTTTTTTTTAATTAAAAAAAAAGAAATCATTGCAAGTATAACAGTTTGCAAGGTAGTGAAAGGAGATGACAAGGAGTCTGGGGTTTTTTTTTTTTTTTTTTTTTTTTCATTACCATCTTGCTAAATTCCATATATATGCGTTAGTATACTGTATTGGTGTTTTTCCTTCTGGCTTACTTCACTCTGTATAATAGGCTCCAGTTTCATCCACCTCATTAGAACTGATTCAAATGTATTCTTTTTAATGGCTGAGTAATACTCCATTGCGTATATGTACCACTGCTTTCTTATCCATTCATCTGCTGATGGACATCTAGGTTGCTTCCATGTCCTGGCTATTATAAATAGTGCTGCGATGAACATTGGGGTACACGTGTCTCTTTCCCTTCTGGTTTCCTCAGTGTGTATGCCCAGCAGTGGGATTGCTGGATCATAAGGCAGTTCTATTTCCAGTTTTTTAAGGAATCTCCACACTGTTCTCCATAGTGGCTGTACTAGTTTGCATTCCCACCAACAGTGTAAGAGGGTTCCCTTTTCTCCACACCCTCTCCAGCATTTATTATTTGTAGACTTTTGGATCGCAGCCATTCTGACTGGCGTGAAATGGTACCTCATAGTGGTTTTGATTTGCATTTCTCTGATAATGAATGATGTTGAGCATCTTTTCATGTGTTTGTTAGTCATCTGTATGTCTTCTTTGGAGAAATGTCTATTTAGATCTTTGGCCCATTTTTTGATTGGGTCATGTATTTTTCTGGAGTTGAGCTGTAGGAGTTGCTTGTGTATTTTTGAGATTAGTTGTTTGTTGGTTGCTTCATTTGCTATTATTTTCTCCCATTCTGAAGGCTGTCTTTTCACCTTGCTAATAGTTTCCTTTGATGTGCAGAAGCTTTTAAGTTTAATTAGGTCCCATTTGTTTATTTTTGCTTTTATTTCCAATATTCTGGGAGGTGGGTCATAGAGGATCCTGCTGTGATGTATGCCAGAGAGTGTTTTGCCTATGTTCTCCTCTAGGAGTTTTATAGTTTCTGGTCTTACGTTGAGATCTTTAATCCATTTTGAGTTTATTTTTGTATATGGTGTTAGAAAGTGTTCTAGTTTCATTCTTTTACAAGTGGTTGACCAGATTTCCCAGCACCACTTGTTAAAGAGATTGTCTTTAATCCATTGTATATTCTTGCCTCCTTTGTCAAAGATAAGGTGTCCATATGTGCGTGGATTTATCTCTGGGCTTTCTATTTTGTTCCATTGATCTATATTTCTGTCTTTGTGCCAGTACCATACTGTCTTGAGAACTGTGGCTTTGTAGTAGAGCCTGAAGTCAGGTAGGTTGATTCCTCCAGTTCCATTCTTCTTTCTCAAGATAGCTTTGGCTATTCGAGGTTTTTTGTATTTCCATACAAATTGTGAAATTATTTGTTCTAGCTCTGTGAAGAATACTGTTGGTAGCTTGATAGGGATTGCATTGAATCTATAAATTGCTTTGGGTAGTATACTCATTTTCACTATATTGATTCTTCCAATCCATGAACACGGTATATTTCTCCATCTATTAGTGTCCTCTTTGATTTCTTTCACCAGTGTTTTATAGTTTTCTATATATAAGTCTTTAGTTTCTTTAGGTAGATATATTCCTAAGTATTTTATTCTTTTCGTTGCAATGGTGAATGGAATTGTTTCCTTAATTTCTCTTTCTGTTTTCTCATTATTAGTGTATAGGAATGCAAGGGATTTCTGTGTGTTGATTTTATATCCTGCAACTTTACTATAATCATTGATTAGTTCTAGTAATTTTCTGGTGGAGTCCTTAGGGTTTTCTATGTAGAGGATCATTACATCTGCAAAGAGTTTTACTTCTTCTTTTCCAATTTGGATTCCTTTTATTTCTTTTTCTGCTCTGATTGCTGTGGCCAAAACTTCCAAAACTATGTTGAATAGTAATGGTGAAAGTGGGCACCCTTGTCTTGTTCCTGACTTTAGAGGAAATGCTTTCAATTTTTCACCATTGAGGATAATGTTTGCTGTGGGTTTGTCATATATAGCTTTTATTATGTTGAGGTATGTTCCTTCTATTCCTGCTTTCTGGAGAGTTTTTATCATAAATGGATGTTGAATTTTGTCAAAGGCTTTCTCTGCATCTATTGAGATAATCATATGGTTTTTGTTTTTCAATTTGTTAATGTGGTGTATTACATTGATTGATTTGCAGATATTGAAGAATCCTTGCATCCCTGGGATAAAGCCCACTTGGTCATGGTGTATGTTCTTTTTAATGTGTTGTTGGATTCTGATTGCTAGAATTTTGTTTAGGATTTTTGCATCTATGTTCATCAGTGATATTGGCCTGCAGTTTTCTTTTTTTGTGGGATCTTTGTCAGGTTTTGGTATTAGGGTGATGGTGGCCTCATAGAATGAGTTTGGAAGTTTACCTTCCTCTGCAATTTTCTGGAAGAGTTTGAGCAGGATGGGTGTTAGCTCTTCTCTAAATTTTTGGTAGAATTCAGCTGTGAAGCCGTCTGGACCTGGGCTTTTGTTTGCTGGAAGATTTTTGATTACAGTTTCAATTTCCGTGCTTGTGATGGGTCTGTTAAGGTTTTCTATTTCTTCCTGGTCGAGTTTTGGAAAGTTGTACTTTTCTAAGAATTTGTCCATTTCTTCCTCGTTGTCCATTTTATTGGCATATAATTGTTGATAATAGTCTCTTATGATCCTTTGTATTTCTGTGTTGTCTGTTGTGATCTCTCCATTTTCGTTTCTAATTTTATTGATTTGATTTTTCTCCCTTTGTTTCTTGATGAGTCTGGCTAATGGTTTGTCAATTTTATTTATCCTTTCAAAGAACCAGCTTTTGGCTTTGTTGATTTTTGCTATGGTCTCTTTTGTTTCTTTTGCATTTATTTCTGCTCTAATTTTTAAGATTTCTTTCCTTCTACTAACCCTGGGGTTCTTCATTTCTTCCTTTTCTAGTTGCTTTAGGTGTAGAGTTAGGTTATTTATTTGACTTTTTTCTTGTTTCTTGAGGTGTGCCTGTATTGCTATGAACTTTCCCCTTAGGACTGCTTTTACTGTGTCCCACAGGTTTTGGGTTGTTGTGTTTTCATTTTCATTCGTTTCTATGCAAATTTTGATTTCTTTTTTGATTTCTTCTGTGATTTGTTGGTTATTCAGCAGCGTGTTGTTCAGCCTCCATATGTTGGAATTTTTAATAGTTTTTCTCCTGTAATTGAGATCTAATCTTACTGCATTGTGGTCAGAAAAGATGCTTGGAATGATTTCTATTTTTTTGAATTTACCAAGGCTAGCTTTATGGCCCAGAATGTGATCTATCCTGGAGAAGGTTCCATGTGCGCTTGAGAAAAAGGTGTAATTCATTGTTTTGGGATGAAATGTCCTATAGATATCAATTAGGTCTAACTGGTCTATTGTATCGTTTAAAGTTTGTGTTTCCTTGTTAATTTTCTGTTTAGTTGATCTATCCATAGGTGTGAGTGGGGTATTAAAGTCTCCCACTATTATTGTGTTATTGTTAATTTCTCCTTTCATACTTGTTAGCATTTGTCTTACATACTGCGGTGCTCCCGTGTTGGGTGCATATATATTTATAATTGTTATATCTTCTTCTTGGATTGATCCTTTGATCATTATGTAGTGACCTTCTTTGTCTCTTTTCACAGCCTTTGTTTTAAAGTCTATTTTATCTGATATGAGTATTGCTACTCCTGCTTTCCTTTGGTCCCTATTTGCGTGGAAAATCTTTTTCCAGCCCTTCACTTTCAGTCTGTATGTGTCCCCTGTTTTGAGGTGGGTCTCCTGTAGACAACATATGTAGGGGTCTTGTTTTTGTATCCATTCAGCCAGTCTTTGTCTTTTGGTTGGGGCATTCAACCCATTTACGTTTAAGGTAATTACTGATAAGTATGATCCCGTTGCCATTTATTGTTTGGGGTTCGAATTTATACACCATTTTTGTGTTTCCTGTCTAGAGAATATCCTTTAGTATTTGTTGGAGAGCTGGTTTGTTGGTACAGAATTCTCTCAGCTTTTGCTTGTCTGAGAAGCTTTTGATTTCTCCTTCATACTTGAATGAGATCCTTGCTGGGTACAATAATCTGGGCTGTAGGTTATTTTCTTTCATCATTTTAAGTATGTCTTGCCATTCCCTCCTGGCTTGAAGAGTTTCTATTGAAAGATCAGCTGTTATCCTTATGGGAATTCCCTTGTGTGTTATTTGTTGTTTTTCCCTTGCTGCTTTTAATATTTGTTCTTTGTGTTTGATCTTTGTTAATTTGATTAATATGTGTCTTGGGGTGTTTCGCCTTGGGTTTATCCTGTTTGGGATTCTCTGGGTTTCTTGGACTTGGGTGATTATTTCCTTCCCCATTTTAGGGAAGTTTTCAACTATTATCTCCTCAAGTATTTTCTCATGGTCTTTCTTTTTGTCTTCTTCTTCTGGAACCCCTATGATTCGAATGTTGTAGCGTTTAATATTGTCCTGGAGGTCTCTGAGATTGTCCTCATTTCTTTTAATTCATTTTTCTTTTATTCTCTCTGATTCATTTATTTCTACCATTCTATCTTCTAATTCACTAATCCTATCTTCTGCCTCTGTTATTCTACTATTTGTCGCCTCCAGAGTGTTTTTAATTTCATTTATTGCATTATTCATTATATATTGACTCTTTTTTATTTCTTCTAGGTCCTTGTTAAACCTTTCTTGCATCTTCTCAATCCTTGTCTCCAAGCTATTTATCTGTGATTCCATTTTAATTTCAAGATTTTGGATCAATTTCACTATCATTATTCGGAATTCTTTATCAGGTAGATTCCCTATCTCTTCCTCTTTTGTTTGGTTTGGTGGGCATTTATCCTGTTCCTTTATCTGCTGGGTATTCCTCTGTCTCTTCATCTTGTTTAAATTGCTGAGTTTGGGGTGTCCTTTCTGTATTCTGGCAGTTTGTGGAGTTCTCTTTATTGTGGCTTTTCCTCGCTGTGTGTGGGTTTGTACAGGTGGCTTGTCAAGGTTTCCTGGTTAGGGAAGCTTGTGTCGGTGTTCTGGTGGGTGGAGTTGTATTTCTTCTCTTTGTTCAGTCGCGCTGTGGGGAGGGAGGGAGGGATGCTGCAAACAAATAACACTGGCGTGCGCTCGCAGTGCCTCAGCCACACTGGGTCTGCCCCCGCTCACGGCACGTGTAGCCTCCCTGCCCACACTGCTTGGGCTCTAGGTTGTTCCGCCGGGAACAATCCGAGGCTGGCCCTGGGTTGCATGTACCTCCCAGGTCCAAGCCGCTCAGGTTCAGGCACTCGGGTAGTCCTCAGAGGCGCAGACTCAGTTGGGCCTGAGTTTTGTGCTCTTCCCAGGTCCGAGCAGCTCAAGTCATGAGGTGTTTGGCGAGCGCCAATGCTGCGACTTATCGCCTCCCCGCCACTCGGTTATCTGGGTGTAAAACCGGTGCACCTTCTCAGGCAGATGTTAACCGTCCAGACCCCCAAGAAGTTTTAGTTAACAAAGAAGCCTGCTTACAGTTTTATAGATAATGTCTCTCTGGGGCTGCGATTGCCCCCTTCCGGCTCTGGCTGCCTGTCACCAGAGGGGGAAGGTCTGCAGCCGGCTATCTCTGTTCAATTCTTTGTTCCGTGCGCGGGCCTGGCGGTGTCTTAGGTTGGGGCTGGCTTTTCACGTGGTAGATATCCCACAGTCTGGTTTGCTAGCCCAAATTATTTCGCTCAGATAGTGCTCAGGGTATTCAGGCCAGATTCTTAGGTTGTGGGGGAGGAGCCAAGATTGCGGAGGAGTAGAACGGGGAGAACACTTTCTCCCCCCAAATTCGTCAAAAGAGCATTTAAACGTTGAGTAAATTCCACAAAACAACTTCTGAATGCCGGCAGAGGACATCAGGCACCCAGAAAAGCAATCCAACTCTTCGAAAGGAGGTAGGAAAAAATATAAAAGACAAAAAAAGAGACAAAAGAGGGAGGGACGGAGTTCCGTCCTGGGAAGGGAGTCTTAAAAAGAGAGAAGTTTCCAAACACCAGGAAACCTTCTCACTGCCGAATCTGTGCCGAGCTTTGGAAGCACAGAGGGCAACATAACAGGAAGTAAAAATAAATAAACAATTAAAACTCGAAGATTGCGAGTCCTACGGTGACTCCCCCAGCGGAGAAGCAGCGCAGATGCCTGCACGCGCCATTAGCGAGTGGGGGCTGGGCAGGGAGGCGCAGCGCGGGTTGCATCGCTTACCATACTGTTTTGATTACTGTAACTTTGTAGTATTGTCTGAAGTCTCAGAGTTTTATACCTCCTGCTTTGTTTTTGTTACTCACTATTGCTTTGGCAATTCTGAATCTTTTATGGTTCCATATAAAATTTTGGATTACTTGTTCTGTGCTGTGTTTAGTCGGTCATGTCTGACTCTTTGCAACCCCATGGACTGTAGCCCACCAGGTTCCTCTGTCCATGGCAATTCTCCAGGCAAGAATACTGGAGCGGATTTTCATACCCTCCTCCAGGGAATCTTCCCAACCCAGTGATTGAACCTAGGTCTCCAGCATTGCAGGCAGATCCTTTACCATCTGAGCCACCAAAGGTCATGGGTAATTTTATTGGGGTCATATTGAATCTGAGATTACTTTGGATAGTATTATCATTTTAATAATGGTAATTCTTCCAATAAAAGAGTATGGAATATCTTTCCATTTCTTTGAATTCTTTTTAATTTCTTTAATCAATAGAAGAACTTTGTTGATCCTCAACATTTGTGACAGAATGGTAAGGGGTTTATGAAACAGCAAACATGGAGGGCAGTAGAAGGAAAGAATGTCAGAGAAGTAAGCAGAGGGCATATTATACAGGAAATCACAGGCAAGAGTCAGGGTGTAGAGTTTTGTCCTAGGAGTAATGGGAAATTTGTGCATAGGGGAGGGTAACATGATCAAATTTATGTTCTAAAACCATCCCTTTAGCTGTTTTGGTATCAAATTAATGACAGAAATTTAGATATAGAAGCAAAATTCTATCTAAAAAACTTTATATAAAGCAAATGCATCTACAAGAAAGTTCCTCATTCATATAGGATGCAAATGAAACTAGGAAATGATCTATCCAATGAATGGAGCTTAAGAATTAAGCTTTCATTTAACCTTGAGATCTGAAACATTCTCCTTCAAAGGACAGGTTTAGTGATAAAATTATACTTCCTTGTCTACAAATTAATTTTAATAATGGGTTTTGCAAAGAATAATTATGTGAGCAAACTATTATGTCTTATTTATTACAAGTAAATATTCATAATAAATCTATAAGCAAAGAATGAAATAAAATCATATTAATGGTTACAGATTTGAGATTATACAAATTTAAAAGAATAATATAACTGACAATTCAGAAGGTGGAGACTAGCAAAAATTTCTTCATGTCACATAGTGAAATGTTGATGGAATAATTAATAGAAGTTTAAATGTTAAAACATTATTTAACAGCATTAACTAGAATAAGACTAAAAATAAATAACAAAGGTAACAAAATTCAGGAAGAGTTCAGTATATTAGAAGGGAGTTAGTTGATCTATTTAAATCTGTTGAATCAAGAAATACCAGTAAAAATATATTACTCATAATTATTATAATCCCTAGGATAATAAATCAGAAATGTGTAAAATGTGGTTATCTCTAAGGAACAAAAGAGTTATGAGAGCTTCTTTGTGGTCATTTAATATCATTTTGAAGCATTTGAATTTTTAACTATGTGCTTGTCATGCTTTATAATAACAATGATAATTCTACATAAGATATAAAATATTACTGATATTATATATTACACTTAATTTCTTCAAAAAATAAAATTTATATGTATTAGCAAAAACAAATTTAGATGCTGAGTAAATGTTCCACTTTTTTTTTTTCTTTATGTGTATTTTGTTTGCTATAAGTAACCACAGCAAACATTAGAAATAGCTTATTCAAAAAATGGGCCGTACAGCCAGTTCAGCTATAATAAAAGCACATTTTAAAAATTGTTCTCAATGCTTCCGGGCCTAGTGTTGAAAAATACATGATTGAAATTTAAAGAATAAATGGATATAAATTGCAAGTCATATTGAGTATTAAAAGCCATGACACATAGGTCATGACAAAAATTGCCATCCAACATTTTCTTTTCCCAAAAGGTAAATAATTCATACATAATGAATTATGTACAAGAGGAAAAAAGGAAGAAGAGAATAGTAACATTTTGTTGTATTTGATCAATATAGAGATTTAAATGCACAAAGAAAGATCTCTGAGGCTAATGACAAACCTGAAAAAGTTGTTGGCAGCTTTTATACCCTTTAAGACCAATTGCTGCATAATCAGAGGTCATAAGAGATGAAAGCTGCTGTGTGTTCCAAGTAAATGTCTGGCATATACAGCACCTCAGAGGCAGAAAAAAAACTTGAAAAATACCATTCCCAATGTCAGAAAAGAGAGTAGAAAGTGAAAGACAGAGGTGACTCTCATCAGCACAGAGATGATACCCATGATGTCCAATTCACATGCCAAGAGAAGTTGTTTACAGAGAGTAAAAAAGATCAGAAGTTAGCCTAAGGAGTCCCCTGCCAAAATTCATTTTTTAAAAAAAAGACAGTTTTGTTTCAGAAGCACATAAAGAAATCAGTTGAATAAATATCAAAAGGAATCTAAAACAGTCAAGATCAGCTCCTTGAAACCTCCTATATTAACCATATGCCGTGAATTATAAAGCATATTTTAACTATTTAAGGAAAATTTAAAAATCACATTGTGAAGTTGAAGTAATATTAACAGTTTCGTTGCTATGGATGATCATTATAATCTGTAATTACAGCTTTTGAAGAAAGAAGAATCTGTGTTGAAATAACTACATGTATGATTTACAAATCCTAAAAGGAAAGTTTTAAATTCTTTTTAAATAATTCTATATTTGACAAGTTATAATAAATAAGCTCTGATGTTAACCAAAATAACAGAATGTATTCTGAATAGATTAGATATTATACTAACATAATAAGTTCAGTTCAGTTCAGTTGCTCAGTCGTGTCCAACTCTTTATGACCCCATGAATTGCAGCATGCCAGGCCTCCCTGTCAATCACCAACTCCCAGAGTTCACTCAAACTCATGTCCATTGAGTCGGTGATGCCATCCAGCCATCTCATCCTCTGTCGTCCCCTTCTCCTCCTGCCCCCAATCCCTCCCAGCATCAGAGTCTTTTCCAATGAGTCAGCTCTTCGCATGAGGTAGCCAAAGTACTGGAGTTTCAGCTTTAGCATCATTCCTTCCAAAGAAATCCCAGGACTGATCTCCTTCAGAATGAACTGGTTGGATCTCCTTGCAGTCCAAGGGACTCTCAAAAGTCTTCTCCATCACCACAGTTCAAAAGCATCAATTCTTTGGTGCTCAGCTTTCTTCATAGTCCAACTCTCACATCCATACATGACTACTGGAAAAACCATAGCCTTGGCTAGGCAGACCTTTGTTGGCAAAGTAATGTCTCTGCTTTTGAATATGCTATCTAGGTTGGTCATAACTTTCCTTCTAAGGAGTAAGCGTCTTTTAATTTCATGGCTGCAGTCACCATCTGCAGTGATTTTGGAGCCCAGAAAAATAAAGTCTGACACTGTTTCCACTGTTTCCCCATCTATTTCCCATGAAGTGATGGGACCGGATGCCATGATCTTCATTTTCTGAATGTTGAGCTTTAAGCCAACTTTTTCACTCTCCACTTTCACTTTCATCAAGAGCTTTTTAGTTCCTCTTCACTTTCTGCCATAAGGCTGGTGTCATCTGCATATCTGAGGTTATTGATATTTCTCCTGGCAACAGAGCCTACAAATTATAAACACAAATATTATACTCATATATTTATCAAGATTTTTAAATTTTTACATTCTTGCCACTAGAGGACCTCAGAAAAAAAGGGTCTTTATAGAATTTACCAAGTAAACAGGGGAAGAGAGTTTCAGTATGAAAGCTATCTAGCCAAATTCTTTCAATTTAGTGAGAACCTTGAGATTGTAAAGAATTATTCTACTAAAGTTTATATACTTAACTATTGCTGAGGCTAGGATTATATAAATAACACTAATATGAAATCTAATTTTGGACAATTATTACTTGAAGTTAGTTTTATATATTATTCAGGTTTATTTATGAAATGTACTTTGCCAACAAAGGTTCGTCTAGTCAAGGCTATGGTTTTTCCTGTGGTCATGTATGATGTGAGAGTTGGACTGTAAAGAAGGCTGAGTGCCAAAGAATTGATGCTTTTGAACTGTGGTGTTGGAGAAGACCCTTGAGAGTCCCTTGAACTGCAAGGAGATCCAACCAGTCCATTCTGAAGGAGATCAGCCCTGGGATTTCTTTGGAAGGAATGATGCTAAAGCTGAAACTCCAGTACTTTGGCCACCTCATGCGAAGAGTTGACTCATTGGAAAAGACTCTGATGCTGGGAGGGATTGTGGGCAGGAGGAGAAGGGGATGACAGAGGATGAGATGGCTGGATGGCATCACTGACTCGATGGATGTGAGTCTGAGTGAACTCTGGGAGTTGGTGGTGGACAGGGAGGCCTGGCATGCTGCGATTCATGGGGTCGCAAAGAGTCAGACATGACTGAGCGACTGATCTGATCTGATCTAATCTGATTTGTCAGGGCACTTTTGATAAGAAGTCATAGAAATGAAAGTCATATTGTCTTAATCCAAAAAGAGTTTATTGACTCTTGTAACTAGAAATTGAGCACTATTTATCTGCAAGTATGGCTGGATATGAGCTTTCCAGGTAGCACAGTGGTAAGGAATCCACCTGCCAATGCAGGAGAAGCAATAGAGGCAGGTTCAATCCCTGGGTCAGAAGATCCCTGGAGTAGGAAATGGCAACCCACTCCAGTATTTTTACCTGGGAAATTCCATGGACAGAGTAGCTGGACTGGCTACAGTACATGGGGTTGCAAAGAATCGGACACAATTGAGTGACTGAACACATACACACATGACTGGATCTAGGATTTTTTTTTTTTAAGTTGCTTCTAGTCCCTTGGCCATGCTTTATTCTAGAATGGCCTCACACTGCTTAAGTGGTATTCCCTGTACCTAGAGGTTAACTTCCTAACTACTTCATTTCTGGTTAATCATAGCCTTTATTCTTTAATATTTGTAACAAAATCCTGAATAAATAGGGCTTTATTGGCCTGACATGCCATAGGCTCACTGCTGGAGCTCAACAGGAATGAAAGAATAGATTTAAACCCACCACTACCAGAAAGAAACCACATGAAATGAGAAAAGGGCAAGGTGGTTTTTAAGGAAAATTAATGTGTTCTTCCAAGACCAAAGGAAAATGAACTGCCATTAAGCAAAAGCAGGAGATATCCACTACTTTCAATTGGGTTCATTTTTTCTTATTAAGATGACATCATATGTGACACGTTTAATATCATGGTGTTGTAGAAAGACCATCAGAAATGGAGGCAGGGAGATGTAAGACCTTGTATGACCTTGAGTAAGTTGACAGCCTTTCTGAGTCTACTTTCTTCCTACATAAATTGTTTTAAAAGCGTATTCATCTTTGCAATTCTATAAATGATTTGATGAAGGAAAAAAGAACTTGGTAAATAAAGGCTCATAAGCCAGGCATAAAAATAGGCTTTCTATATTACTCAACTTCAGAGGGCATCATTCATATAGAATATACTAGAAGAAATCCAGCAATTTTAATCTATAAAATGGGACTACTAACACCTTCTTTACATAATGCTATGGAGATTTAATATGATAATGTGGAAAATGTTCAGTGTAGGGTTGACCACTATTATGGATTGAATTGTGTCCCCCCAAAAGATATACCAATGTCCTTCCTGCTAGTACTTCAGAATGTGACCTTATTTGGAAATAGAATACAGATGTAATTAGTTAAGATGAGGTCATACTGCAATAAGGTGAGCCTTTAATATAACTGGTGTCCTTATAACCAGAGGAGAGAAACACACAGGGAGGAGGATGTCAGGTAAAGACAAATAGGAAAGAACCCTGTGAAAATGGAAGAGAAAATTAGAGCCCTAAGAAAATTGGAGTCACTAGTTATACACCAAGGTAAGGATTGCAGGCCATCTCCAAAAGAGAAGAGTCATGGAACCAGATTATTGCTTAAAACTCTCAGGAGGAATCAGCATTACCAATAGCCTGATTTCAGGCTTCCAGACTTCAAAGCTGTGAGAGAATATGTTTCTGTGGGCAGGAAGGGGGACCCCTTCCGGGGCCCAAGAGTGGGCTTTTATCTAGCACTCGGAATTGAATTGTCCAAGGAAACACACATGTTAACAAAGCAAGAGACTTTATTGGGAAGGGCTGTCCTGGCGGAGAGCAGTAGTCTAAGGGAACCCAGGAGAATTGCTCTTCCACGTAGCTTGCAGTCTCAGGTTTTATGATGGGATTAGTTTCCAGGTTTTCTGTGGCTAATCATTCTGACTCAAGTCCTTCCTGGTGGTACACATATTGCTCAGCCAAGATGGATGCCAGTGAGAAGAATTCTGGGAGGTGGTAGGACATGTGGTGTCTCCTTTTGACCTTTCCCAAACTCTTCTGGTTGGTGGTGGCTTGTTAGTTCCGTGTTCCTTACTAGGACCTCCTGTCACAATATAACTCACACAAATAGTTACTATGGTGCCTGGCCAAGGTGGGTGGTTTCAGTCAATGTGCTTCCCCTAACAGTTTTAAGCCACCCAGTTCATATTTTCTTGTAGCATCTCTAGAAAATTAATGCAACCACTAAAGAAGTCATAGTTAGTTAAATTCAAAAGTATTTTAATGTGTTCTAAATATAGCACTACTAATATTTTAAGTCAATTGACATTTAGAAAATAAGAATATTCAACAATCTTTGGATTTGTATTGGTCATCTTGAGTATATTTATAACACTTGCCACTTCTGCCTATTCCCTTCTAGAAAGCCTCTTGTATTTTGCTTGATACCTTTCTTTTCCAGCTCTTCATCTATTCCTCTGACTACCTATTTTCTGTCTTTGTCATGTCTCCCCTTTTTGATAGTGGGTGCCTCAGATATTGGGTAGCTTTCTGATACTGGATGGCCTCAGCAGGATTTCAGTTTGCCAACCAGAGATGAAGTCTGACCCCATCAGTGAGAGCACTGAATCCTAACCACTAGACCACATGGGCCAGTAGCCAGTGACAAGTGTTTACTAGGAAGAAAAAGAGTACGTGTGAATAGACTCATGGGGGTGGACTTAGAGAAAGAGTTGAACTTTTATGGTAGTTGGAATCACTTATATGGAGCATTTCTTCCATGTTTCCTTGGTCAGTCATCTTCCTTTGTCTGGCTCTGAGTCTGTATTTGGTTTATTTTAGGACCCTCCCATGTGTGCATGTACATCTCTTAGTGAAGATGGATTCTAGTGAAAAGGCCTGTGGGTAGACTGACGTCACCTACTATGGGTGATGCCCCCTCCCTTTGTGACCCCTCAAGAGACTTTATGCACATGTATAGTTGGGAAGGTCTCCTTGACCTCAAGAATGAGAAATATGTAGTCTCTTTATCTCTTGTCTGGGCAGGTCTCAGCTCTTCTCTGCCCTGCTATTACTGTTTTCTAAAAGTGTCCACCAGAGGCAAAGTCCAGCTATTTACCCTCTTCCTGTTATTATTTTTATGTGGAATTGTAATCAGGAGGCTGGCTGTAAATGCCTAACCTCTAGCCCATCTGTCTCCTGTGTGTGCTAAGTTGCCTCAGACATGTCCAACTCTTGGTGACCCTATAGATTGTAGCCCACCAGGCTCCTCTGTCCATGGGATTCTCCAGGCAAGAATACTGGTGTGGGCTGCCATGCTCTTCTCCAGGGGAATCTTCCAGACACAGGGTTCAAACCCATATCTATTATGTCTCCTGCATTGGCAGGTGGGTTCTTTACCACCAGCACCACCTGGGAAGCCCTATCTATCTCCTGCCTCACTTCAATCCTGGGAGAACCCAGTATTCAACAATCAATCCTCTCTTCTTACTGCGGCCATCAATGACCATTCATGGATTACCAAATTCATGGTAGTAGTCAGTATCACTCTTATGAGTTCCAAATATGTACTAGCTGGTTGCTCATATGCATTTAGATATAAAAATCACAGCTCAAATGAATTATGTCCAAAACAGAAGTCACAGTCTTTTTTCCAAAATATGCTTCTTCCCCAGGATTAGCACAGATTGTTTCTTTCCCTTACTCTTCACATGAAATCCAGGACCAGTCTGTATTCTCTCTACCCTCCTCACTCTCATATCTATCTCCTCCTTTTCATCTCCATTATTAACTTGGTTAAATCTTTCATCTCTTTCCTGAATTATAGAGAATCACATAGCTTGTATCCCTGCCTCAGCTTTTCCTGTCCTTTAATTCATCCTACCCACTGCTGTAGTAATTATATTTATCAAGTAAAAAAATAGATAAAATAACACCCCTGCTTCAAAATCTTCAAATTTTTTCACAGATTGATGGACAGAGTCCAAGTTCTTTGGCAAAGTATTCAAGGCCCCATTGATCTGGCACTTGCCTCCTTTCTAGGATCAGTTTTGCTAATTGCTATGCACACTTCAGTTCTAATCAACCACTTAACCTCTCCAGAGCAACTCCTTCTGCCTGGAATGTTCCTCTCTCTCAGAGGCCAATACTTTCTGTTTTTAGGTTCAAATTAAGACTTCCCTCCTCTACATAGTATTATAACTCCCTCCCCCGCCCCAACTCAAATTTATTTTATTAATTACAAATTGTATTCCTCTTATTTCTATTCAAATTTCCAACATAACACATAAAACATGATGTTGCCCTTATTGTCTTCTACACACTTGTCTCCCCAAGTACCTCATAAAGATAGGGGTTCTCTATTATGTATTTCAACATATGGCACATAACAAGTGCTCAGTAAGTGTCTGCTAAATTAATAAACAAAAGAAAAAATAAAGGGATAAATGGATGAGCAAATGTAATTGTCAATATTGAATGATCCCTAAAGACCCCCAGCGAAGTATTTCACTAGACAGTAAATAAATGCTTGATTCTATATACATTGACAGTAATTAAAAGCATAGATTCTCCAGTCAAGTTGCTTGGATTCTCTGCTTGGTCACTTATTTAGGTGACTTTGGGAAAGTTACTTCATTTCTATGCAAAGAAATTGGAATGTAATAGTTCCCTCTTCATTGTTTTCTTAGGAAGATTAGCTGAACATGCTTATGTTATTAAGACTTATGAGGATGAAATGAGAATATAGTAAATGTTACATACATTGTTAAAAATGCTCTTAAAGAGGGCTTCCTTTGTGGCTCAGTGGTAAAGAATCTGCCTGCCACTGCAAGAGACATAAATTCAACCCCTGGTCCAGGAAGATCCCACACGCAATGGAGCAAATAAGCCCATGTGCTGCAACTATTGAGCCTGTGCTCTAGAGCCCAAGAGCCACAACTACTGAGCCCATGTGCTGTAAGTACTGAAGCCCATGAGCGCTAGAGCCCGCACTCCACAACAAGAGAAACCACTGCCATGAGAAGCCCATATACCACACTGGAGAGTAGCCTCCACTTGCCACAACTAGGGAAAGTCTGCATGGCAACAAAGACCCAGCACAGCCAAAAATGAATAAATGAATAAAATTATAAAATAATAAAATATGAACAAATAAAGACATTTAATCTTAAAGATATAAGATTAGAGGCAAGAATTTGAAAGAATATTCTTTCTGTTTGTATATATTGAAAAACTCTGAAGTTAAATTGTTATAAACAGTATTTCTGTAGTTTCTGATAATTTTCAGCATACAGGTAAAAATTTACCTATTTATTGAAAATAGCAAATTTCTTTCTTGCTTGTTTGAGCAAATGCTTGCTATTATCAGTTTTTACTTCCTAATGAGTTTTCTCTATACTGGGATGCAGGACTAGAGAGGGATTATGTAGGTCACTGTGGCTTTTGTTGAATCAAACCCTGGTGAATTCAACATAAAAATATATTACTTTAATATGCAGAATCCATTGGCACTGGTGGGCTACACTACTGATTTTTATTTTGCCCTAACTGTCACCAACAATTTTATGATTTAAGCCTATAATAAGTAAAATTTTTAAAGTTAAAATAAATCTGTAATTGTTGTTGTTGTTCAGTCGCTAAGTCATGTCCAACTCTTTGCAACCCATGGACTGCAACAAACCAGGACTGCAACAAATCCAGTCCTTCACTATCTCCCAGAGTTTGCTCAAATTCATGTCCATTGAGTTGATGATGTTTTCCAACCATCTCATCCTCTGTTGCCCTTCTCTCCTTTTGCCTTTGATCTTTCCCAGCATCAGGGTCTTTTCCAGTGAGTCAGCTCTTCATGGTCAAAGTATTGGAGCTTCAACATCAGTGCTTCCAAAGAATATTCAGGGTTAATTTCCTTTAGGATTGACTGGTTTGATCTCTTCACACTCCAAGGGACTCTCAAGGGTCTTCTTCAGCACCACAATTCAAAACATCAGTTCTTTGGCACTCAAGAAGTTAGACTTTCTTTGCAGTCTAACTCTCACATCCATACATGATACTGGAAAAACCATAGCTTTGATTATATGGACCTTTGTTGGCAAAGTGATATCTCTGCTTTTTAATACACTGTCTGGGTTTGTCACAGCTTTCCTTCCAAGAAGCAAGCATCTTTTATTTCCTCAGCTGCAGTCACTGTCCTCTGTGATTTGGGAACCCAAGGAAAAAAATCTGTGATACAAATACACATATAAGGGATTCATAGATGTGAGTGTTCAGGAAAACCTTATGGAGAAAAATATCTGTTGGAGTTAAAGGATACCTGGGATTTGAGGAGGCAAGGAGATATATGGAAAGCATTTGGGTGGGAGAAGCAGTGTGGGCGAGAACATTCCCATATTTTGAAGATGAGGGAATCTCAGTCTGCCTTAAGCATTAGGTTTAGGTGGGGAGAATGTAAATTTGAAAGATGTGGTAGACCATACTATGGAAACTTTAAATGCTAAACCATGATATTTTAACCCTATCCAAAATATAATAGAAAGTTTTGAAGAATGGATAGTTGATAGTTCTTCCTGAAGAAGATGGTATGCAAAACTGCTGGAATAAACTAGAGGTCAAATTCAGGCCAGACTTCAAGGAAATAATTTCCTTTTACCAGCAATTGTAGTCTAGAAGCCAGCATATGGCAGCCGAGAAGTCATGTTCAGATTCTGTTAAGAACTAAATGGTCAGCCAGAGAAAGGTCAGACTAAAATAGTTCACCTGTAAAATCATGGAAAAAGAGTTTGAAATTGAAAGCCTAAATTCAGGGGTAGACTCTGGGATGAACAGAACTGACACAAATCTGAACCCTGCTTAGATTATGTTATCATATAATGCATATCACAATAGGAGGCTGTCATTTGGGGCAGCAGTCTCACTTGTCCCAAATTCCGCCACCAGGGTGGCTGGGGAACTCACTAAACCCTAATATGGAAAGAGTAGAAGCTAAAGGCAGTGATGAAATTAAAAGATTCTTGCTCCTTGGAAGAAAAACTATGACAAAGCTAGATAGCATGTTAAAGAGCAGAGACATTACTTTGCCTACAAAGGTCCATGTAGTCAAAGCTATGGTTTTTCCAGTAGGCATGTACGGTTGTGAGAGTTGGACCATAACGAACGCTGAGTGCTGAAGAATTGATGCTTTTGAATTGTGATGTTGGAAAAGACTCTTGAGAGTCCCTTGGACTGCAAGGAGATCAAACCAGTCAGTCCTACATAGGGAACAGACTTATGGACACAGTGGGGGTGGTGGGGAAGAAGAGGGTGGCATGTATGGAGAGAGTAACATGGAAACATATACATTACCATATATAAAATAGATAGTCAATAGAAATTTGTTGTGTAACTCAAGGGACTCAAACCAGAGCTCTGTAACAACCTAGAGGGGTGGGATGGGGAGGGAGGTGGGAGAGAGAGAGAGGAACATAAGTATACCTATGACTGATTCATGTTGATTTTTGGCAGAAACCAATGAAATATTGTAGAGCATTTATCCTACAATTAAAAATAAATAAATTTAATTTTTAAAAAATCTTCAGGTAATATACAGCCAAAAAAAAAGTCAACCCTAAACATTCATTGGAAGGACTGATGCTGAAGCTCCAAAATTTTGTCCACCTAATGTGAAGAGCTGACTCATTGGTAAAGACCCTGATGCTGGGAAACATTGAAGGCAAAAGGTGAAGGGGGTGACAGAGGATGAGATGGTTGGATAGCATCACTGACTCAGTGGACATGAGTTTGAGCAAACTCCTGGAGATGGTGAAGGACAGGGAAGCCTTGCATGCTGTAGTAATGGGGTCAGAAAGAGTCAAACACAACTTAGCAACTGAACAACATCAACAAGAAGCTAAAGGACTAATTAGCGGCCTTTTGCACTAGTCAAAGTTAAGGGTAGTAAGAGCCAGAGGTAAGATGGCAGAAATGGGATTACAGGGGTAGGCTCAAAGGAGATTCAAGAGAAAACCACTACTTTTTTTTTTTTTTTTTAAGACTAACTTTTCTAAAGTTAGTCTTTTGTGAACTGAAAATTCACTTCTATTGTAGAATTCACTTTCTTCTTTTCCAAAAGAAATACTTCTTTTGAAGTAATTGCATATGTCAGATAATTTCTCCAAAATTTAAGTGCTAGTTGATAGATTCTAAAGCTGACTTGCAAGCTAAATTCTTATACTTTTAGAAAAATCGCCCTCTTGGTGACCTGGCTACTGCATTATCATCTCAAATGTCATTTTTTCTTTTTATTTCATTATGATGTAACCTCCAAAGGACAAAAATTACATATAAGCCATAAATCTTATTTCCCTAGGACCAAAAAAAGTCCACCATGACACTCGAAATAAAACTCTTTCCTCTATTTGATACTACAAAACAGACACACAGACAGACTACACAACCGACAGAGGATAAGATTGTTGGAGGGCATCATTGACTCAATGGACATAAGTTTGAGCAAACTCCAGGAGATAGTGAAGGACAGGGAAGCCTGATGTGCTAAAGTTCATGTCACAAAGAATTGGACATGACTGAATGACTAAACAACAGCAGCAGACATACATTAGACCCCAGTTTTTCTGTTACTCCAACTCACCATGTTAAATGGCTTTTAATTGAGATCAAACATTAAGAATCTACAAAGAAATGAATTCTCAGTTCAAAAAAGACTAATTGCCAAGCCCTGCAGCATTTATAAAGCATTAGTCAGTGCGAAATGGAGGTCAGTGAAACTTGCTTGCAAAATTGCTCTGGTCTCAGAACCACCATTGCAATGCAGTCGCAGCTTTCAGGTATACCTCTGTTACCACTTTCTGTTCATAAAACTGTGATGTTATTTTGAACCAGTTTTGCTTTTCTCTTCTGTCAGAATTTTATGTATATATGCAAGCTATGCTTTTAATCTTGGCAATTTATCTGAAGTAGAAGCCTTTTTTGGACCCAAAATCTGCATAGTTTTTATTAATGCTTGTGTCACTTTAAACGCTAATCCCTTAATTGTTCCTTTTTCCTCTTTTCTGACTTTGTTTTACACTGATACTTTAATGTGCTTATTGGGTTATAAGGCATTCATGATAATATAAGACCTTAGCCAAGTAACAGAGTATAATCATAGTAAATGATACTCCACATAGTTCTTGGCTTTCTAATTCCCAGATATTAAGTCTTAGGAGAGTATAAATGTGTGAGATAATTTTTATTTTAGGGTTCCTCTGTGTTGTTGTTTAGCTAGTTCATGAGAGAACAGCTTTGCTGGTATAATTTCCTTCTAATTGGCCTGTTGTATACCTACTATGTACAAGATACTGCACTGTGCATTTTTCAAATGTAGTTTTGTTAATCTTCACAAACACTACAGAACTACTTATTATTATTTTCCCATCTCCCAAATAAGAAATTTAATTCAGAGATGTTAAGTAATTTGTTCAATATCTCATATAGCTTGTAGGTAGCATATTCAAGATGTAAATCCTTGTCTGTTTAACTTTAAAGCTCATATTTTTTAATTAGGTTAAATTTTCTACTTTCTTCCTATGTATTCATAACAAAATCCTCTATCTGTATAACACTTCTGAGTTGTATATAAGATAAGAAAACAGTCAAGTTTCTTAGTAAAGGATAATGCCAAACTCTTACTATATATTTTTGCTAACCAGTGTGCCTCTGTTAAATAATTGTACCTCTCAATGACTTGGTTTGAAATTTGCTGGACTATTTAAAGCATAGAGCATGCTGGTGAGCTTCTTAATCTTCTTACATGTGTACAGGGAACTCAGTATGAGTCAGAAGGGCAAGAGGAACTTAAAAAAATAAATATAAAGCAGTATGCTTTTAGATCATATTAAATAGAGGACGGCTTTCATGCAGGTCAACTGAAAAATACCAGTGGATTTCAGTTGGCCACAGTTCAATAGCTAGACACAGTGGGGCATGGCTATTACAAAAAAGCCAAGTACATTTTAGTTTCCACTGATACAAGAAAAGGATCATGTTTAAGGAACTGAAGGAACCCTTTTATAGTCTACATCTTGTATACTGTGATAGTTCCAGATGACACATTTTAAAATTAACAATGACAAAGTATATTTTTTCCAACAGTCGGGTAACTAGGATGGTGAGGTTTTGAAATAATTGTTAATAGATCAAGATATGTTTATCCTATAGTCAAAAATGTAGAAAGAAAATGGAAGGGAAAATAATAGATCTCTCCAGGTATCATTTATGTTGTCACATGTAACTTTAAGACCATTGGATGGAAGCTGCATGAGGATGAATTTTATATTGATTTTATATTAATTAGGAAAGCCCAGCAGTGAAATAGACTGACACATATTATAGTCACAAAAATGCAATGAGAATAGCTAAGAATGTCCTGGCTTTGCACAATTCTAAGATCCCTTGCCTGAATGATATCAGGGTGAGGTATTTTTCTTTCATTTTATTTATTAACCTATCATGTAATATGGACTAAGCCACTTTTCTCTCTCATTTTATTTATGCAACGTTGGAGAAAGTACTTAATTACTTTGAGAAAGAATTGTGGATTCCTCTCAGAGGAAATTTCTCAGAGAAATCCAAATTTCATTATGTAATAGAGAGAGAGTTTTAACAGTCCAATCCTAGAAGTTGAATTTATACAGTAAGTCAATCAACAGGCATATATTAAGCAGCTATTGGCATACCAAAGCAGAAAGTCTCAGTCTATACTCCCAAGAAGTCTGTAAGTCTGGCAGAAGTGGTATAGAAGTTGAAGATCAATACCTGAGTATAGTAATATGTGATAGATGAGAGAATGAGCATATTAGATATATCTAAAGGAGATTAAGAATGAAAGAAAGTTTCCTAGAGGAAGTAACCTTAAGCAGAGTCTTGAAGAATGACTAGAGGTAACTTGATTAGACAGTTGAGGAAAGCATTTATTGGTAGCAGAAAGAGCATGTAGGAAGAAGTGTGAAACAAACCTACAAGCATTTTCTTATTGTGGGAGCCAAGGGTGTATTAAAGCAATGTTGGTAGATGTGTCAAGAGAGATTAACAAGTTGAAAAGTAACAGGTAGAAAATTTGCAATATTTGTTAAACCAAAGGTTAATATGAAAATTATATGATGAATTCCTACAAACCATTTTTTTAAGATCCCATTATATATAATGGGGAAAAATATAAATAGTCCATTGGCATAAAAGCAAATATGATCAATAAAATAAGAAAATATATTCCGTTTCGCTAGTAGCCAGTAATGGGCTTCCCGGGTGCTAGGGGTAAAGAACCCTCCTGCAATGCAGGAGATGTAAGAGATGCAGGTTCGATCCCTGGATCAGAAAGATCCCATGGAGAAGGGCATGGCAACCCACTCCAGTATTCTTGCCTGTTAGAATCCCATGGACAGAGGAGCCTGCCTGGCTACAGTCTATATAGGGTTGCAAAGAGTCAGACATGACTGAAGTGCCTTAGCACACAAACACACACACACAGTATCCAGTAATATAAAATTAAAACCAGAATTAAATAAGTTTGCCTATTACAATAGCAAAAATGACGGATATTGATAATATTAGTGCTTGGGAGGGTCTGGGAAAATAAGAATATACTTTTCATTCACTATTGATAGGAGTATATATTGGTACAGACTTCTGGTGGACTATTTGAAAGTACTCTACAACTGTGTAGCTATTATAGATATACACACAATAACCTAAATTGTCAGCTAGAAGGGAGTGGTTAGATAAACTACAGCATGTATGTACTAGTGAATATTATGATGCAGTTAAAAAAAAGATGGAGGTAGATCAATATCACAATATCTCCAAAACAAATAATCAAGTTTAAACATATGAAAGCAAGTTAAGAACCAGATATATTGTATAATCTCATTTGTTTAAAAAAGTGATCAAAATGAAACTGTTAATTTTCCTATGTATGTAAACATACATTGCATACAAAAATATCTGAGAAGGCACACATCAAAATGATAGCAGTAGGGGCTGGGATTAAGGGAATTTTCATTTCTCTAAATTGTTTAAATTTTAATAAGAATATATTTGTGCATTAGTGTGCAATTTAAATTATAAGAATTATTCTTAAATCTGTGGGGAACCCTTATAAAACCTTTTAAGGGAAATCACATAAACACATTTGAATCTTAGTAATATCCTTCTGCCTACTGATTATGAAAGGGGACTGGCTAGAAGTTAAACTTGGAGTTAAGTCAATTAAAAAAGTGATGGCAGTAATCCAGAATACCAAATAATGCTGGACTTAACTAAGGTTATACAGTTTCAGTGAGGATGGAAAGAAGGAGATAACCTAGAAAGATATTTACTACATAGACTTCATAGGACACTGCCCCTTAGAATAGAAAGGTGCTTGTAAGATAGGAGTCTAAATGACCCTCAGCTTTCCCACTTAGAAATTATCTGAATGGTCAAGTCCATTCACTGAGTTAAGGAATACAAAGAGGTGTGTGTGTGTGTGTGTGTGTTGGGGGATGAACATAGGAACTGTAATTCTTAGATCCTTGTTATCTTGAGAAATTTGGGGTTTTGAATATGTTGGCTGTCTGGAAGGTTTTTTTTTTTTTTTTTTTCCTGTCATTTCTGTTTTTCCAAGATAAAAAATACCCATTCTCTATAAAAGCATTCAATAGCAAATGGGTTCCATCTAAATATCATAGATTTCTATGACATTTCAATAAATGTTTAAATTGAACACAAATTTTTTCAGTGGATCTTTCCCTTTGTAAGTCAGGGAACAGCTACATCTACCTGTGGTAGGGGTGGTGTATCACTGTGGGAGAAAATGTGTCCATCTTATCTTCTAAAGAATTGTACCCCTCCCACATTCCCTCCATCCACCCACTAACTAGCCTAACCAGCTAACATTCAGGTAAAAGCCCAAACTTTGAGGAATGTGTTCTGTCAGAATGGTCTAAGTAGACTCTGACTTATCAGTCTTGACAAGTTTGTATTCTGTGGGTCAGAAACATTTTTTGCCTCAAGTTGATCCCAAGGTTATAGAACTTAAGTGAAAGAAGAATTCAATCAAAAATACTACTTGTTTTTCTACACTCAAAGCATACCATCTTTATTTTGCTTTGTTTTCTTGCTTAAAAATGAAAATAAAGTACATTCATGTGTAAAACTGTTACAATTAAGATTAGATTAGAAAGGAGCTTGGGGATATTTGCATTTATCAATCAGAATCCATCAAAACTAAAATGTTTATATCTAAATAATGATGGAAAGTATAAGAAAGAATCATTCAGTCATTCATCAGTTTTTAGTGCTAGGGATACAGTGAACAAGTTCACATCATATTGGACTCATAGAAATTACAGTCTAATGGTAGGATATGTAGAATAATAGTCCAGAATAGGCAAAATGATGTTTGTTTCAGGTTCAAAATGTCAGATGAAAAATCATCACAGAATATTGATGCAGAATCAAGGGACCAAACACACTCAAGGAGGACAAATTATCAGTTTATGGGTAGATTCTATTGGGAGTGACATAAAATCCCAAATAATAGTAGGTCAGAAGAGTAAAAATCATTTATTCACACATATACAACCTCGACAGGTAGGCCATCAGTGACTGGGATTGCCTTCATGATTCTCAAAGACTCAGCACTTTCCTTGAGCGGCCATCTTCAGCATACTGTCCAGGATGGTTACATAAACTCAGTGCTTCAAAAAGCAGGAAAGGGTAACCACAGTCATATTTCCTCCATTTAGGGACAATTCCTCTTACTCTCGATGATCAGAACTTAACAGAGCCTCATCTGGATGCATAAGGAAGATGAAAAAATATTTCATTTATATAATAAAGTACAGAAAATACCAGCTCAAAATCAGGGGTCCTGAAATTAAGAAGGGACTAGACATTGACAAGCTACTGTCAGTCTTTGTCACCAGGAGGTCAGATAATGACTAGAGATGTGAGACATTCATTCCTCATTCACCAACTGTGGATTGAAGTTGTCCCTTTTGTGGGATACCCGGCATGTGCTGGAAGCATGTTAGTCTTCTAAGTTGTTTCAGGTGGATATTGTTACAGAGTGGAGATTATTTATAAGTTTTTTCATAAGACACATATTGTAAATCAAAGGAAAAAAAATCTCAGGAAAATATGTTGTTTCATTCAAGACTGAATGTTCAGAAAAGTCTTTTACATTTGTTTATTGTGTGAGATGGTGCAAAAAGTTTTATGAGTCAATGCTTCATAAACATACACAGACATACATAAATACAGAACTTTATGCGACCATTTTTCCTTGATCTATATATGTCATTTACTCCAAAATCTCCTCTTCATTGTTCATTTCTTGACAAGCCTATTCCACTATTCAGTATTTATCTTTGCCAGCACTTCTTTTCTATAAATAGTTTGCTAGATTATAGTTAAATCTATACTTAAAATACAAACTTTCTGGGACTCTCTCCAAACTCAGAGGTTGTGATTACAGTTAAGAAATGATATCATCACTTCCTTTTTCCTTCCCTGAAAATACTTTATCTCCTTAGGTCACTGCCATTCAGTGCTGTGAAATGTAATTTGAAAAGCAAGTTTAAATGGGGCTTTCTAATTAGGCCACACATTTTTATTTTCCCAACCCTATACCCAGGTTACCCTGGAGTTATATGCACCCAATTAAAGAACATTCAATGTGAGATCTATATGCCTTTGAGTATGAATGCGTAACTCTCAATGATTGAGTTTGATCCAACTGCTCATTCAACTGAAGTGAATTAAGTCTTCTAGGGCACCAGGGTACCATTTAGTAAATTACCTCATCCTGCACACTAAATTTGCCTCACATGGGTGAACAGCTTTCTTCCAGGGAATAGTTTTATCACCCCAGTTCTCCACTGGCCCAACTTTATTGATGCTAAAGGGTGACTCATATGACACAATATTTACCCACGGTCTCAAACAATAAGACTGTATAATGATCTGCTTCATTTAAGAGCACATGTGCCAGTATTCAAAGGGTAAATGAGAGAGCTATTTTCTTTGAATTTTTTTATAAATCAAATATAAACCAAACTGCATCATTGTTCTCTAAACCCTGAAACTATAAAATTTGTTTATATATTCACCACTGTATAATAAAATGACTTGGCCCCTTAAAAGTATCAATAAACAGCATCTTTTTCTTTTGGTTTTAACGCAGCAACATGTACACAAAATGAGCTTATTTAAATAGCAGTAAAATCGAATGTAATACTTTGAAAGCAGTGAGCTTCTTTCACTTGCAAATAAAAACATTCTCTAAATTTTAACTTGGTCCTGTTCTCTTCGATAGTAACTCCAGGCATTTATTGGTTCTTTTTTTTGAAAACGAACATCCAGAGCATAAAATATTTTTTTGTGGTGCCATAATTTGTTAAATAATGCTTTGATAGTGGCTGGGTGCCCAAAGAGCCAATGCGGAAATAAAATGCACTCAGATTGCTTCCAAATGTTTTCCTCTCCACATATATCGTGTTAGAAGCTGCAGTTTCTCACACATTGTCACTATATCCAAGAAGCTATAATCATTCACCACCAGCAGCAGAATATTTTTGCAAACTACCCAAATTTACATTCAAGCCAGAATGTAATAAAAAGCATGTATGTTAAGTGAACCAGTAATCTAATGACATGAGAGTCTGAAATTGTCTTGGAACTAGCTCTGAAGAATACATTTATGGGGGTGTTTTTGACACTGAGCAACACCTGCCAGCTCTCTTTCTCTCACTTTTTCTCTGTACAAAATCCATGAATCTCCTTCAACAGTTCTCACCAAACAAGATGTACTTGGATCCTCATTTTGAACTCAGTCTAATGGCCTACCAAGGATAGCCAAATGGTAAACAGTCATGAAAGTGGTAGCACAGTGAGGGGCTATTTCAATCAGTCATGACATACCCTGTTCATGTGGCTTAGGAGGAATCAAATTAGGCTTCTTTGATTCTATTTCCATTTTCTCCCTTATTATCAGGAATGAATGTTAGATCAGACCTGAGAGTTAATATAGGCCTCAAAGACATCAAGCTTAAAATAAAAGGAATAGCGTCAATAAAAATTAAAAGATACATTAAACTGGATAATGCCTGACTCTTTTCAAGCTCATTTCACATTTAAGATCTCCTTTGAAAATAGAGCCCAACACAGTTACTAGTTTGTTTGGGCTGTAGTTGAACTTGCTCGCTTGTTTCTAAGAGAGTTGGGCTCCCAGTGAATGAATGCAGAATCAGCCTATTCCTTCAGAGAACGTCATCTCTAGCTCCATGCCTCACTCTTCTCATGTACCTAAACAGTTCAGATTGCTCTGCCCTCAAGGGCTTCACTCTCTTTGCTCCTTCAATCGTAAATGAGAGGCCATACAGGCAAAACTGAAAGAAGTGAATGGCAGGACACATGTGGAGGCCCCCTTATCTAGCCATTAGAGACACTCCATGTCAATCTATGTGTCTGCCAGTAAAGAACATAGGAGCTAGTGAGAGTAGCTTTACACATCACATTTTTATGAGTCTAATGACATTTTGACTCACCTGCTAAACCAACTGCAACAAAGCCAACAATAACATTGTCATGAATAAGGAAGTTGAAGATATGCTTTGTAGTAAGAGTTCCTGTTTTTTATTAGTTATCATCACAAATGACTCCTATATGCAACATAGGGTACTAGCTTCTGTTGAAAATATAAAAATAAGAAACTCTTTAAGAAATTTAGTATAAGACATGTCATGAACAGAAATACATACACTCTAAGGAAAAAATGTGATAGTGTTATATGTGAGAGAAAGGAAAGAACCAAGAGAGGTGGGCAGGGAGGTCTTCCTTGACCATCTGCTTTGTGCAAGGCTTTTAGTAAGTGCTTCCTTGTACAACTGTCTTCATAACTGACTATTTCCACATGTTACCTAAATGGGAGCCGAGCCTCAGGAGTTTAAGTGACTGCTATGACACATGAGATTTGACGCTGGATCCCTCTACTTCAAGGCTTGTGCCCTGTGGCTAACAGCCTTGCTACCTCCTGAGGGAGCACCAATCAGGGCAAGATTATTCCTGCAGTGACAAAAGGGAAATTCTCTTAAAAGTTGTGGCACTTAAGCAGGGCATTTAGAACAGCACAGACAATAAACAAACCTGCAATGCAGGAGACCCAGGTTTACTCCCTTGGTCAGGAAGATCCCCTGGAAAAGAGAATGGCAACCCAGTCAAGTATTCTTGCCTGGAGAATTCCATGGTCAGAGGAGCCTGGTAGGTTACAGTCCATGGCATCTCAAAGGGTAGATCACAACTGAGCAACTAACACTTTCACTTTAGAATGGATTAGGCCATAATGGGCCTTGCTCACTTCATGCTAGCAGTGAGCAACACGTTAAAGAAACAGTGGATATCCTAGTATATTTGAACTAAGAAGTAAAGGATTTTGAAGCCATTCTTTTATCTTGGGTTTTTGCTCAGCAGTAAGGAGATTTTGAGACTTTTTAAGCTGAAGAGTGACAAGCCCTGAACTGGAATGACCCAGAGAAGTGTTCTCCTAAGTGTTTCTTTCTTCCATGTATGGTTGCAGGCAGTGACATGGACAGAAATCCCACATGTTTACCTCAAGCAAAAAACAGCTTCCATAAAAAGTGAATGTCTTTGCCACCACCATTGCTATTATGGTGCTATTCCAGTCATACCTTGTGATATCAGAATTGACATAAAATCATTTGTGACTTGAATAGTTTTGTTTTCTGTTGGCTGCTCTCAGTTATTTTCAAGACTAATTGAGTTCCCAGATTATTTCAAGACCAATCCAATTTTTAGAATGGTAATTAATAAACCAAATCATTCTGGCATCTATTCCACACCATATAGATCCCCAAATGAGTATGATTCTGACCTGAAAAAGCCAACAAAACTTTGAAAGGAATTGAAATATCTTAGCCTTAATTGTGGAGAAGGAGGTGGCAACCCAGTCCAGTATTCTTGACGGGAAAATCCCATGGATGGAGGAGGCTGGCAGCCTGCAGTCCATGGGATTGCAAAGATTCAGACACAACTGAGCGACTAAGCACACAGCACAGCCGTAACTGAGAAATGCCTAGTATGATTTAACACATTTTTTGTAGATAACATTGCCAAAGATGTTTTCATCAGTACCTGGCAGTGAAATTAAACTCATACTTTGTACTGGAGAAAGCAACAATGTGATGTAGCCGCCATACACTAGAAGGATACACACTAGCAACAAGGGGCCAGTCTGATCTGTAGGCAGCCCTGGAAAATTGCAAACAGGCAGATGCTGCCTTTCTCATGACCTCTTTATCAGATGTGCCAAAGGTGCAACACTCCCTTTAGTAATGTGACATACACCCATAGTTCATAAGTATCAAATGCATAGCACACTTTGGCTGTGAGCTAAACAGATCTAGCTTTTTATACACACTGATAAATGCTTCTTAGCATTCTTAGCAGCTCTTTAGCGGACTCCTTGGCACCTGAAGTGCAAAAGCATTTTTTAAAGAATGAATAGGGTAAAAGTCTGGCCCAAGAAAGAAAAGGGTGGGTAGGCATCTGCCCACAAAGGTGCTCAGTCAGGAGGACACACTTTTCAATTTCAGTTCACTCCTTCACCACTTCTTAGATAAAGGAATTGTAGAATCTTAATCTGTCCTGGTTCCAGAACACTGGCTCTGCATAAGCATTTAAAGTGCTCAGTTATAAATCTCATTGAACTTGAATAATTCTACACAATTTTGACGATATTTATATTATTAGAGTATTTTTTGTTCACTTGCTAAGATGTGTTCGACTCTTTGTGACCCCAATGACTGTGGCATGCCAGGCTTCCCTGACCTTCACCACCATCTCTGGAGTTTGCTCAAATTTATGCCCATTGAGTCAGTGATGCTACCGAACCATCTCATCCTCTGTCACCCTCTTCTCCTTTTGCCTTCAATCTTTCCCAGCATGGTTTTAAAAGCTCTGACATCAATCCAATTCTATATTCATCCAGATAAATTCAAGCTTTGAGCTCTTTGTCTAAGATGATTTTAATTCTATTCAATAACTATTACATTGGGCTCCTGCCATGCACAAGCTCTGGGAATGGACATATAGGAGAGAATGCTTGACTCATCCATATTCTGAGGGAATCACAACCTGGTGAGAAGACAAACATATCATCCACTCACCAGCAGGCAGCTCACAGGCTGAAGCCAGCCTGGAGGTGTGTTTTATTTGATTTCTACAGCATTCTTTAAAACATTTGAATTCATTGTCCTTAGCCAGAACTTTCACCCTACAGCTGGACTCAGTGCCTTTGTCGATATACTTATATGTTGAACTTGACTGGTCCCTAAAGGCATTTGATTTTGGTATCGTAACACTGTAAACAAATAAATACTGTCCCTATGATAGCATTCTACCTTTATTATAGTAGCTAACATCATGCAGGGGTACTGAAGAAGGAATAGTGAGATCTTACCAGGTATGTAAGGCATGTTTCCAAAGGGGCCAGAAGGCCTTCCAGGAGAGGGAAATACCATTAAGGTATGGAGACATGAGATTGTAGGTCAAGTTTAAGGGATTAAATAGAAGAAATATTTGTCCCTCATTTATCACTTACCATTGGCCACTAATAGGCACTTCCTAAATGATCCACAATAAACCAATATAAGTGATATTTACTATTAGCTCCATTTTCAAATGAAGAGACTAAGTTTCAGAGTTAGTTACTTATGGTGAATGGTTGAGTCAAAGTTCTGCTTGGCCTCAAGAATAGGCATTTTCACTATTAAACCTGATGGATGTATTGGCAGATTGTATATTTAGTGAGACACTTTTTTGGTAATTAAGATTCTGCTGCCGCTGCTGCTGCTAAGTCGCCCCAGCCGTGTCCAACTCTGTGCAACCCCATAGACGGCAGCCCACCAGGCTCCACCGTCCCCAGGATTCTCCAGGCAAGAACACTGGAGTGGGTTGCCATTTCCTTCTCCAATGCATGAAAGTGAAAAGTGAAAGCGAAGCCGCTCAGTCCTGTCCAACTGTGAGCGACCCCATGGACTGCAGCCTACCAGGCTCCTCTGTCCATGGGACTCTCCAGGCAGAAGTACTGGAGTGGGGTGCCATTGCCTTCTCCAAATTAAGATTCTAGGCTCTACTAAATATAAATATAGGTAAGACCACTGGATGTAACCCATATTTGGGGAAAATGTAATATTAATTTAATGTAGCAATGGAATAAAAATTAGGTAAAAGACTTTTAAGCTTAAAGGAAGTTTAGAGAAGTTCTACTCCAAGTTAATTTTCCATATTAAGAAACTAGGTATCTTTTAAGTATTTGTTTTTAAAAAGTCAAAGAACCTCTGTATTAAATATTAATTAAAATGTATTTTCAATAAATGTTCTCAATGAGCTTGAAAATATTTTAATTCTCCTTGTTAATGCTATAGTCTTGCAAAATAATTTACAGCAACAATTTTATCATACATATCTTGAAAGTTTAAAAAGGTGAAAACTGAAAATTTCTTTTTAAGAACACTGAAGATTAACTCATAAAAATCTAGCCATGAAACTGCTCTTTTTGCTTCAATAATTTTATTGTGACCTATAGAACCATAGGACGAAAAAATCTTTAAAACTCATATAGCAATGATCTGAAGGGTAAGAAAAGAAGCCAAAACAAAGCAGTAATGATTGCATGCTCTTTAGTTGTGTTTGGTACCAAAGAATCTGCATGGAGATTAGCTATGCTAAAAGGAAAATATTAATTTAATTATAGACATATTTCCATTTATAAGAATTTAGGAAATGGGCAAAAATTTGTAATTGCATCTTTGGCTTAGCTTAGATAGAATCATTTCCTGAAAAATAATCATGTCATATCAACAATTATTTGATTTCCTCTTCTTGTACTAGAAATGTGTCATAGTGCCAGCTAAAAAAGAGATGCTTCAATAAATATTTACTGAATAAATGAATAAGTCCATAAATGGATAAAAGAATGAGTGAATAAGTTATTCATGAACAGAATGATTCTCTTCCACATTCTAAGCCTAATTAAAAATAGCTCTTGGCTAGTCATTAGAAAGTTGCCATTGGCCTAGGAAGCAAGTGAGCAGGCAGAGTATTTCCTTAGATCTTAGCAAGATATTTGCCTACGGAGCAATTTGTCACTTTTCATTCATCATTTACGTATCCACTTATTCAACTTGCATTTACTGAAATCCTCCCCTGTGTATCTTCTGATCAGCTTAGAAGAGACCAAGCTAGGCTCCCAGCTGGCTCATCTCAAGCATTATAATAAGGGAGGAATATTTTCTGTACCAAATGAGACAGAGCAGCTTAGTTTTTTCTTAACTGCATGCTGTTATGAAAGAGACCCAAAGTAAAATCTCAGTGAAGTAAGAGAGACATTCTTCCAATGCTTTACACGAAAATGGCTCTTCTTACTGTTGCTGGTCTTCCTCACTGGTTTTGTAACTGTTAAGAGTATTGATCTTCCACCATTACAGCAAACTAGAAAGCATGTGCTCAAACAAACCTAATGATCTTGTGATTTTCTTTTACATCTCTCAGGGAAACAGTATATGAGTAATGCTGTAAATTACTGTAACAGAAGAAGAGGCACATACATGAGATACACAAGGCGTGGAGGGAAACACAAACAATCAGACAAGGAAAGGACAACTGAAATTAGGTGATAAATACATAGATAGATAGCAAACAGACAGGGAGAGAGGCAGAGAATCTTTGAAAGTTCAGAAGTGGGCATTTCTCAAGAAAAACAATCCTGGACATAGCATTTGTTTTAACAGACTTTGTTGTCATTGAACTTTGAAATTATTCATACTGTAGCTCAGAAGTACCATCATTAACCTAAAACACACAGTTATGGAAAGGCTACTATGTATCAGTTATAGAACTCTATACTGGACACCTAAAGTTGAAGAAAGAATCTCTGCTATAAATAGATACATACTCAATTCTTAGCTCTCCAAATTTTTAGTCTTGCCTGTATCAGGAAACATTTTGAACCCCAAATCTCAACTATATGAATACGAATTTGTTTATCTCATGTATATCTATTGTTTTATTGTATTTATTATATTCTTATGTTTACTATAAACCACTGACAGAATATTTTTAAAGGAATGAAGTTAAAATATTTTGAAATAATATTCATTTTATATTAATAGAACATACTTTATCAATTCAAGTCTGATTTTAAGTTGTTTATCATCTAAAGACATCTATTTCTTTTTTTTTTTCTAAAGACATCTATTTCTTAAAACATTAGGGTTGTATAAAACTCAGCAGCCATTTATGATAATAATTCTCCAGAAAGTAGGCATAACAGGAACATAGCATAATAAAAGCCATATATGACAAACTCACACCAAACATTATCCTCAGTGGTAAAAACTAAAGGTATTTCCTCTAAACTCAGAAATAAGACAAGGGTGCCCACTCCCACCACTATTATTCAACATCATTTTGGAAGCCCTAGCCAAAGCAATCAGAGAAGAAAAAAAAAAAGGAATCCATACTGGAAAAGAAGAAGTAAAACTGTCTCTGTTTGCAGATGACATGATTCTCCACATAGAAAACCCTAAAGATGCCACTAGAAAATTACTAGAGCCAATAAATGAATATGGTAAAGCCACAGAATATTAAATTAATATACAGAAATACTTTGTATTCCTACACACTAACAATAAAAAATCAGAAAGAGGAATTAAGGAAACAATCCCATTCACCATTGGAACAAGAAGAATAAACTACTTAGTAAAAAATTTACTTAAAGAGACAAAAGACCTGTATGCAGAAAGACTATAAGACTCTGATGAAATCAAAGATGACACAAACAGATGGAAAGATATACCATGTTCTTGCATTGGAATAATCAATGTGGTGAAAATGATATACTACCCAAAGTTATATGTAGATTTAATGCAATCCCTATCAAACTACCAACAGTATTTTTCACAGAGCTAGAACAAATAATTTCACAATTTGTATGGAAACACAAAAGACCCTGATTAGCTAAAGCAGTCTTGAGAAAGAAGGATGGAACTGGAAGAATCAACCTACCCAACTTCAGGTTATACTACAAAGCTACAGTCATCAAGATAGTATGGTACTGGCACAAAAACAGAAATATAGGTCAATGCAACAAGATAGAAAACCCAGAGATAAATCCACACACCTATGGGCACATTATCTTTGACAAAGGAAGCAAAAATATACAATGGAGAAAAGACAGTCTCTTCAACAAGTGGTGCTGGGAAGACTGGTCAACTATGTGTAAAAAAATGAAATTAGAACAACTCCACACCATACACAAAAATAAACTCAAAATGGATTAAAGACCTAACTGTAAGGCCAGAAACTATAGAACTCTCAGAGGAAAACATAGGCAGTTTGTTTTCTCTCTGACATAAACCACAGCAAGATCCTCTATGACCCATCTCCTTCGATAATGGAAATAAAGACAAAATAAACAAGTGGAACCTAATTAAACTTAAAAGCTTTTGCACAATGAAGGAAACTATAAACAGGGTGAAAAGACAACCCTCAGAATGGGAGAAATTGATAGCAAACTAAATAACTGATGAGGAATTAATCTCCAAAATATACAAGTAGCTCATGCAGCTCAATATCAGAAAAAAATAAACAACCCAATCAAAAAATGGGCAGAAGACCTAAACATTTCTCCAAAAATAAAAAAAAAAAAACCCAGATGGTTAATGAACAATAAAAGATGCTCAACATTGCTCATTATTAGAGAAATGCAAATCAAAAATACAATGAGATATCATCTCACACAAGTCAGAATGGCCATCATTAAAAAATTCTACAAACAATAAATGCTAGAGAGGGTGTGGAGAAAAGAGAACCCTCTTACACTGTTGGTGGGAATGCAAATTGATTCACCCACTATGGAAAATGGTATGGAGATTCCTTAAAAAACTGGGAATAAACCTACCATACAACCCAGCAATCCCACTACTGGTCAAATACCCTGAGGAAAACAGAAGTAAAAAATACACATATACCCCAATGTTCATTGCAGCAACTATTTACAATAACTAGGACACAAGAATACCCAGCTGTGGATGTGACTGGTGATAGAAGCAAGGTCCGATGCTGTAAAGAGCAATATTGCATAGGAACCTGGAATGTCAGGTCAATGAATCAAGGCAAATTGGAAGTGGTCAAACAAGAGATAGCAAGAGTGAATGTAACATTCTAGGAATCAGCGAACTAAAATGGACTGGAATGGGTGAATTTAACTCAGATGACTATTATATCTACTACTGCGGGCAGGAATCCCTCAGAAGAACTGGAGTAGCCATCATGGTCAACAAAAGAGTCCGAAATGCACTACTTGGATGCAGTCTCAAAAATGACAGAATGATCTCTGTTCATTTCCAAGGCAAACCATTTGATATCACAGTAATCCAAGTCTATGCCCCAAACAGTAACGCTGAAGAAGCTGAAGTTGAACGGTTCTATGAAGACCTACAACCCTTTTAGAACTAATACCCAAAAAAGATGTCCTTTTCCTTACAGGGGACTGGAATACAAAAGTAGGAAGTCAAGAAACACCTGGAGTAACAGGAAAATTTGGCCTTGGAATACGGAATGAAGCAGGGCAAAGACTAATAGAGTTTTGCCAAGAGAATGCACTGGTCATAACAAACAAACTCTTCCAACAACACAAGAGAAAGCTCTACACATGGACATCACCAGATGGTCAACACCGAAATCAGATTGATTATATTCTTTGCAGCCAAAGATGGAGAAGCTCTATACAGTCAACAAAAACAAGACCAGGAGCTGACTGTGGCTCAGATCATGAACTCTTTATTGCCAAATTCAGACTTAAATTGAAGAAAGTAGGGAAAACCACTAGACCATTCAGGTATGACCTAAATCAAATCCCTTATGCTTATACAGTGGAAGTGAGAAATAGATTTAAGGGCCTAGATCTGATAGATAGAGTGCCTGATGAACTATGGAATGAGGTTCATGACATTGTACAGGAGACAGGGATCAAGACCATCCCCATGGAAAAGAAATGCAAAAAAGCAAAATGGCTGTCTGGGGAGGCCTTACAAATAGCTGTGAAAAGAAGAGAAGTGAAAAGCAAAGGAGAAAAGGAAAGATATAAACATCTGAATGCAGAGTTCCAAATAGCAAGAAGAGATAAGAAAGCCTTCCTCAGCTATCAATGCAAAGAAATAGAGGAAAACAACAGAATGGGAAAGAGGTCTCTTCAAGAAAATTAGAGATACCAAGGGAACATTTCACGCAAAGATGGGCTCGATAAAGGACAGAAATGGTATGGACCTAACAGAAGCAAAAGATATTAAAAAGAGGTGTCAAGAATACACAGAAGAACTGTACAAAAAAGTTCTTCACAACCCAGATAATCACGATGGTGTGATCACTCACCTAGAGCCAGACATCCTGGAATGTGAAGTCAAGTGGGCCTTAGAAAGCATCACTATGAACAAAGGTAGTGGAGGTGATGGAATTCCAGTTGAGCTATTTCAAATCCTGAAAGATGATGCTGTGAAAGTGCTGCACTCAATATGCCAGCAAATTTAGAAAACTCAGCAGTGGCCACAGGACTGGAAAAGGTCAGTTTTCATTCTAATCCCAAAGAAAGGCAATGCCAAAGAATGCTCAAACTACCGCACAATTGCACTCATCTCACATGCTAGTAAAGTAATGCTCAAAATTCTCCAAGCCAGGCTTCAGCAATACATGAACCATGAAATTTCAGATGTTCAAGCTGGTTTTAGAAGAGGCAGAGGAACCAGAGATCAAATTGCCAACATCCACTGGATCATGGAAAAAGCAAGAGAGTTCCAGAAAAACATCTATTTCTGCTTTCTTGACTATGCCAAAGCCTTTGACTGTGTGGATCACAATAAACTGTGGAAAATTCTTCAAGAGATGGGAATACCAGACCACCTGATCTGCCTCTTGGGAAATTTGTATGCAGGTCAGGAAGCAACAGTTAGAACTGGACATGGAACAACAGACTGGTTCCAAATAGGAAAAGGAGTACGTCAAGGCTGTATATTGTCACCCTGTTATTTAACTTATATGCAGAGTACATCATGAGAAACGCTGGACTGGAAGAAACACAAGCTGGAATCAAGATTGCCGAGAGAAATATCAATAACCTCAGATATGCAGATGACACCACCCTTATGGCAGAAAGTGAAGAGGGACTGAAAAGCATCTTGATGAAAGTGAAAGAAGAGAGTGAAAAAGTTGGCTTAAAGCTCAACATTCAGAAAACTAATATCATGGCATCCGGTCCCATCACTTCATGGGAAATAGATGGGAAAACAGTGGAAACAGTGTCAGACTTTATTTTTTGGGGCTCCAAAATCACTGCAGATGGTGACTGCAGCCATAAAATTAAAAGACGCTTAATCCTTGGAAGGAAAGTTATGACCAACCTAGATAGCATATTCAAAAGCAGAGACATTACTTTGCCAAAAAAGGTCCATCTAGTCAAGGCTATGGTTTTTCCTGTGGTCATGTATGGATTGAGAGTTGGACTGTGAAGAAGGCTGAGTGCCAAAGAATTGATGCTTTTGAACTGTGGTATTGGAGGATTCTTGAGAGTCCCTTGGGCTGCAAGGAGATCCAACCAGTCCATTCTGAAGGCAATAAGCCCTGGGATTTCTTTGGAGGGAATGATGCTGAAGCTGAAACTCCAGTACTTTGGCCACCTCATGCAAAGAGTTGACTCATTGGAAAAGGCTCTGATGCTGGGAGGGATTGGGGGCAGGAGGAAAAGGGGACGACAGAGGATGAGATGGCTGGATGGCATCACTGACTCGATGGATGTGAGTCTCGGTGATCTCCGGGAGTTGGTGATGGACAGGGAGGCCTGGCGTGCTGCGATTCATGGGGTTGCAAGAGTCGGACACGACTGAGCGACTGAACTGAACTGAACCAAGGACACACAGAAGCAACTTATATATCCATCAACAGATGAACGGGTGGGAAAATTGTGGTACATATACACATTGGAATATTACTCAGCTATAAAAAGGAATACATTTGGGTCAGTTCTAATGAGGTGGATGAACCTAGAGCTGATTATATGGAGTGAAGTAAGTCAGAAAGAGAAAGACAAATATCATATATTAACACATATATATGGAATCTAGAAAGATAGTATTGATGATCATACTTGCAGGGCAGCAAAGGAGACACAGACATTTTGGACTCAGTGGGGGTAAGGAGAGGGTGGGATAATATGAGAGAATAACATTAAAACATATACATTCAGATCAGTCACTCAGTCGTGTCCGACTCTTTGCGACCCCATGAATCACAGCACACCAGGCCTCCCTGTCCATCACCAACTCCCGGACTTCACTGAGACTCACTTCCATCGAGTCAGTGATGCCATCCAACCATCTCATCCTCTGTCGTCCCCTTCTCCTCCTGCCCCCAATCCCTCCCAGCATCAGAGTCTTTTCCAGTTAAATAGATACCCAGTGGTAGTTTGAAGTATGACAGCAGGGAACCCAAATCCAGTGCTCTGTGACAAACTAGATGGATGGGACAGGGAGGGAGGTATACCTAATGCCTATTCATGTTGATGTTTGGCAAAAACTATCACTGTATTGTAAAGTAATTATCCTCTAATTTAATATATATATATATAATTTTAAAAATATTAGGACTTTCTAATAATGTTGTCTTATGCTTATGGTAATTTACTCTCATTTAAACCTACAAACAGTCCCATTAGGTCGAGTTATTTTCATTTCATAAATGAGATTGAAATACAGAAAGTTTAAGGTCATAGTTTGTTATCTTTTACATAAATTCTTAATGATATCTAATTTCTAACATAAAGTTATTTCAGAGAGATTGCTGTTATATCAAATTAAAATGGGATTTGTTTCATTGAGTTTGTGCTAGATATATTTTATTATGATTCTTTGAAAGCCGCTTACTCTACAGGCCAGATTACTCTCAGATGATCTGATCAGTCCATTAATTGATCAAGCCAAATGTCAGAATATAAACTGATTTAACTTCTTCACACTGTTTCTTGACCACATTATATGACCTATTCATTAGCAACCATTTTTTTTTTTTTTTTTTAGGATTCTTTATTCTCAGACCTTGTTTTTCAGTGGGTGCCACCAGCATTTTGAGAGATAATTCCCATTAGTCAAGGAGTATTCCACTTACTGTAATGCCTTAAACATGCATCCTGACCACCCCTCCCCCCACCCCCCCCCCACACACACTAAAGACAAGTAATGTCTTTCCCCAGTCATAATTTGCAAGGCTCCCTAAATGCACAGAGAACTGCTGAACTAATGAAAGATAAATTACCAACCCCTGCAGCCAGTGACTTATGTTCATTTACCTTACACCAGTAGTTAAGTGTCTCTTAGTTATCCGATATCCGTACGTGTTTGAAATCAGATTAGGGTTACCAGATTAAACAAATAAAACTACAGAACACCCAGTTATCTGTTAACTCTATATTACAGACAATATAATGCTAATCTCACATGTTAATCTCTTTTTAACCCACCAATTCAAGATCACTAACAAACTGGAAACTCAAGAATGTGAGATTTAGAAAAGCATATGTGAGAAACAGACATAGAGAACAGAATTGTGGACATGGAGAGAGGGCAGGAGAGGGTGAGATGTATGGAAAGAGTAACATGGAAGCTTAACATTACCATATGTAAAACAGATAGCCAACAGGAATTTGCTGTATGGCCAAGAAACTCAAACAGAGGCTCTGTATCAACCTAGAGGGGTGGGATGGGGAGAAAGATGGGAGGGGAGTTCAAAAGGAAAGGGATATATGTATACCTATGGCTGATTCAGGTTGAAGTTTGACAGAAAACAACAAAATTCTGTAAAGCAATTATCCTTCAATAAAAAAATAAGTTAAAAAAAAAGGATGTGTGAAAGGATGCTTTTCATTTTACATTTTACATTTCAAACTTGCAATGGCAAGAGAAATACTCTCATCACATAAAAATCTAATTTATATTAACAAATAGTCTGCTGAAAGTGAGTAGAATCAGAATACTTATAGAAATTTATATTTCTCCTGGTACAGATAGTAGATATTTTTATTACTGAACTGCAATGTAATTTATTAATAAATTCCACCATTGATCTAAAAAAAAGAGTCAGCAATTTATGAAATAGAGCGAATCAGACTAAAATTATTTTATATCAAATTCCAAAAGGTTCATGAACTTAATTTCTTGTGGATTAAGTGATAAGGGAATTATAACAAGGATAACTTTAGTTTTACTGATTGAACTGTGAAAACATAGAGTTGTAGTGTTTTGTGCAGTCTCTGTTGACATGACCGATCTTAAGAAGAAAAATTATAAGGCAGTGTCATCACATAATGTGAATAATGTGACATAATATGATATCTCAATGGAATATGTATTCATGTGCACCAGCTTTTCTGTTTGATTGTCTCAGATATTTTAAAAAATGACAGTTACTGAAGAGATGCTACAATAAATGAAAGATCTTTTAAACCACAGTAAAGAAACATAACAAAGCCATTATGAATGATGGAGCAAGTTTAGGAAAATGAAAGCTGCTATTAAAGATGGCAGGCTGTCACAACAACAAAAGTAGCAATCAGTGTAATCAAAGCAATAAAATAATACTTGCATTTAGTTTCTTTCAAGGAGTTAATATAATGGACATCTTTTCTAAGTTAACAGTGTTGAATAGTGTTGGATAATAAAAATAGGAAAACTCAGATAAAAATCTCTAAATGGGAAGCAGATTAACATTATTTAGAGTCACCACTCTACACGCTCTTTTTCCTCAGATTTTTCTTTAAGATAGTTTCCTTTATGTCCTTTTTACTTTCCTGTGCATGGTGATTTTTTTTTTAGTGATCTAGTATTATTGAACTAGGTTTATTGTTCCTTGATTTCAATAAATCTATAATCAAATAAAATGGGATCATTTTTATTTTTCACAGCATATGATAAAATCTGAATTTCTTGTAATTATTTCCCCTGTTGTAAAATCACCATTTCTTTTGTAACTTTAAATAGGAAAGCTTTATAAATATATGATATAATTATCTCCACCTGGTATTCAGTGATGCTCCTTATGTTAATAAATGTCTTCTCAGATGATGATGAAACATTGCAATGTGGAAAATACCTTATTTTGGCAATACCACACACAGGCTCATGTTTACTTTCTTCTCAATGATGAATATCCCATATAATAACAAAAGAGTAATTAATTTGTTTGTGGAAGGTTACCTCAGAGCACTTTATGGCTTACATTAGCATTTTTGCCACATCTTTTTTTTTTTTTTTTCCATTGAAGGATAATTGCTTTACAGAATTTTGTAGTTTTCTCTCAAACCTCCACATAATAAGCTATCAGATCAGATCAGATCAGTCGCTCAGTCGTGACCGACTCTTTGCGACCCCATGAATTGCAGCACGCCAGGCCTCCCTGTCCATCACCAACTCCCGGAGTTCACTCAGACTCATGTCCATCGAGTCAGTGATGCCATCTCATCCTCTGTCGTCCCCTTCTCCTCCTGCCCCCAATCCCTCCCAGCATCAGAGTCTTTTCCAATGAGTCAACTCTTCGCATGAGGTGGCCAAAGTACTGGAGTTTCAGCTTTAGCATCAGTCCTTCCAAAGAAATCCCAGGGCTGATCTCCTTCAGAATGGACTGGTTGGATCTCCTTGCAGTCCAAGGGACTCTCAAGAGTCTTCTCCAACACCACAGTTCAAAAGCATCAATTTTTCGGTGCTCAGCCTTCTTCACAGTCCAACTCTCACATCCATACATGACCACAGGAAAAACCATAGCCTTGACTAGACGAACTTTTGTTGGCAAAGTAATGTCTCTGTTTTGAATATGCTATCTAGGTTAGTCATAACTTTCCTTCCAAGGAGTAAGCGTCTTTTAAAGGTATACATATATCCCCTCCCTTTTGAACCTCCCTCCCATCTCCCTCCCCATCCCACCCCTCTAGGTTGATACAGAGCCTCTGGGTTTCCTGAGCCATACAGCAAATTCCCATTGGCTATCTATTTTACACACGGTAATGTAAGTTTCCATATTACTCTTTCCATACATCTCACCCTCTCCTCCCCTCTCCCTATGTCCATAAGTCTATTCTCTATGTCTGTTTCTCCACTGCTGCCCTGTAAATAAATTCTTCAGTACCATTTTTCTAGATCCTGTATATATGCATTAGAATATATTTATCTTTCTCTTTCTGACTCACTTCACTGTGTATAATAGGTTCTAGGTTCATCCACCTCATTGGAAATGAATCAAATGTGTTCCTTTTTATGGCTGAGTAATATTCCATTGTGTATATATGTACCACAGCTTCTTTATGCAATACATTCATCTGTCAATGGACATCTACATTGTGTCCATGTTCTAGCTATTATAAATAGTGCTGTAATGAACAGTGAGATAAACGTGTCTTTTTCATTTTGGTTTCCTCAGGGTTTGGTCTCCTCCCACTAGGAGTGGGATTGTTGGGTCACATGGTGGTTTTATTCCTGGTTTTTTAAGGAATCTCCATACCATCTTCCATACTGGCTGTTATCAATTTACATTCCCACCAACAGTGCAGAAGCATTCCCTTTTCTCCACACCCTCTCCAGGATTTATTATTTGTAGATTTTTTTATGATGGCCATTCTGACCAGTGTGAGGTGATATCTTATTGTAGTTTTGATTTGCATTTCTCTGATAATGAGCAGTGTTGAGCATCTTTTCATGTGTTTGTTAGCCATCTGTATGTCTTCTTTGAAGAAATGTCTGTTTAGGTCTTTTTCCCACTTTTTGATTGGATTGTTTGCTCTCCTGTTATTGAGTTGTATGAGAGGCTTGGAAATATATTTTGGAAATTAATCCTTTTTCAGTAATTTTATTTGCTATTATTTTCTCCCATTCTGAGGGTTGTCTTTTCACCTTGCTTATGGTTTCCTTTGCTGTGCAAAAGCTTTTAAGTTTAATCAGGTCCCACTTGTTTACTTTTGTTTTTATTTCCATTACTCTAGGAGGTGGGTCATAGAGGATTTTGCTTTGATTTGTGTCATCAAGTGTTCTGCCTATGTTTTCCTCTAAGAGTTTTATAATTTCTTGTCTTACATCTAGGTCTTTAATCCATTTTGAGTTTATCTTTGTGTACAGTGTTAGGAAGTGTTCTCATTTCATTCTTTTGCATGTAGCTGTCCAGTTTTCCCAGCACCATTTATTGAAAAGGCTGTCTTTGCCCCATTGTATATTCTTGCCTCCTTTGTCAAAAATAAAATACCTGTAGGTGCATGGATTTATTTCTGAACTTTCTATCTTGTTTCATTGGTCTATATTTCTGCTTTTGTGCCAGTACCATACTGTCTTAATGACTGTAGCTTTGTAGTATAATCTGAAGTCTTGATTATACTACAAGGAAGCTTGATTCCTCCAGCTCCATTCTTCTTTCTCAAGACTGCTTTGGCTATTCGGGGTCTTTTGTGTTTCCATATGAATTGTGAAATTTTTTGTTCTAGTTCTGTGAAAAATGTCATTGGTAATTTGATAGGGATCCCACTGAATTTGTAGACTGCATTTGGTTGTATAGTCATTTTCACAATATTGATGCTTCCTACCCAAGAACATGGAATATCTCTTCATTTGTTTATGTCATCTTTGATTTCTGTCATCAGTGTATTATAAATCATAAATGGCTGATAAATTTTGTAAATGGCTTTTTCTGCATCTATTGAGATTATCATATGGTTTTCATATTTCAGTTTGTTAATATGGTGTATTACTTTGATTGATTTTCATAAATTGAAGAATCCTTGTATCGCTGAAATAAACCCAACCTGATGATAGTGTGTGAGCATTTTGATGTGTTGCTGAATTCTGTTTGCTAAAATTTTGTTGAGGATTTTTGCATCTATGTTCATCAGTGTTATCAGCCTGTAGTTTTCTTTTTGTGTGTTGTCTTTGTCTGGTTTTGGTGATGGCGGCCTCACCGAATGAGTTTGAAAGTGTTCATTCTTCTGCAATTTTTTGAAAGAGTTTTAGAAGGATAAGCATTAGCTCTTCTCTAAATGTTTGATAGAATTCTCCTGTGAAGCCATCTGGTCCTGGGCTTTTGTTTTTTGTGAGTTTTTTTTTTTTTTTTTTTTAAATCACAGCTTCAATTTCAGTGCTTGTAATTGGGTTGTTCATGATTTCTACTTCTTCCTGGTTCAGTCTTGGAAGATTGAACTTTTCTAAGAATCTGTCCAGTTCTTCCAGGTTATCCATTTTATTGCCTTATAGTTGTTCATAATACTCTCTTATAATCCTTTGTATTTCTGCATTGTCTGTTGTCCTCTCCTTTTTCATTTCTAATTTTGTTGATTTGATTCTTCTCTCTTTTTTTCTTGATGAACCTGGCTAAAGATTTGTCAATTTTGTTTATCTTCTTGAAGAAGCATCTTTCGGTTTTATTAATCTTTACTGTTGTTTCTTTCATTTATTTCTGCTCGGATCTTTATGGTTTCCTTCCTTCTACTAATTTTGGGGGGTTTTTGTTCTTCTTTTTCCAGTTGCTTTAGGTGTAAAGTTAAGTTGTCTATTTGCTGTTTTTCTTGTTTCTTGAGGTAGGATTGTATTGCTATAAACTTCCCTCTTAGAACTGCTTTTGCTGCATCTCATAGGTTTTGAGAATCTGTGTTCATTGTCATTAGTTTCTAGAAATTTTTTTATTTCCCTTTTGATTTCTTCAGTAACCTGTTGGTTATTTTGAAACATATTGTGTAATCTCTATGTGTTTGTGTTTCTTACAGTTTTTTTTCTTGTAATTGATATCTAGTATTATTGCATTGTGGTTGGAGAAGATGCTTGATATGATTTCAATTTTCTTAAATTTACTGAGGTTTGATTTGTGACCTAAGATGTGGTCTATCCTGAAGAATGTGCACTTGAGAAGAAGGTGTATTCTTCTGCATTTGGATGGAATATCCTGAAGATATCAGTGGGATCTGTCTTATTTAATGTATCGTTTAAGACTGTGTTTTATACTAATTTTCTGTTTTGATGACCTCTCCATTGGTGTGAGTAGGGTGTAAAGTCTCCTACTATTATTGTGTTACTGTCAATTTCTCCTTTCATGTCTGTTAGTGTTTGTCTTATGTACTGAGGTGTTCCTATATTAGGTGCATAGATATTTACAATTGTTGTCTTCTCTTGGATTGATCCCTTGATCATGATGTGGTGTCCTTCCTTATCTCCTGTAATCTTCTTTATTTTAAGGTCTATTTTGTCTGATATGAGGACTGCTACTCCAGCTTTCTATTGCTTCCCAATTGTATGGAATATATTTTTCCATCCTCTCACTTTCAGTCTATAAGTGTCTTTGGGTCTGAAGTGGGTTTCTTGTAGAGAGCATATATATGGGTATTGTTTTTGTATCCATTCAGCCAATTTCTGTCTTTTAGTTGGAGCATTTAATCCATTTACATTTAATGTAATTATTGATATATATGTTTCTACTGCCATTTTCTTAATTGTTTGGGGTTGATTTTGCATATCTTTTTTCTTCTCTTGCATTTCTTGACTATATAAGCCCCTTTAACATTTGTTGTAAAGCTGATTTAGTGGTACTGAATTCTTTTAACTTTTGCTACTCTGAAAAGCTTTTTATTTTTCCATCAGTTTTGAATGAGATCCTTGCTGAGTATTGTAACCTTGGTTGTATATTCCCTTTCCCTTTCCCTTTCATTTCAAAAGGAAATGTAGATTTCCCTTTCAATACTTTAAAAATATTCTGCCATTCCCTTCTGGCCTGCAGAGTTTCTGCTGAAAGATCAGCTGTTAAGTATATGGGGTTTCCCTTGTATGTTACTTGTTGCTTCTCCCTTGCTGCTTTTAATATTCTTTCCTTGTGTTTAGTCTTTGTTAGTTTGATTAGTATGTGTCTTGACATGTTACTCTTTAGGTTTATCCTGTATGGGACTCTTTGTGCCTCATGGACTTCATTGACTATTTCCTTTCAGCTATTTTCAACTATAATCTCTTCAAAAAATTTCTCATACCCTTTCTTTTTCCCTTCTTCTTCTGGAACTCCTATAAATGGAATGTTGGTGCATTTGATATTGTCCCAGAGGTCTCTGAGACTATCATCAGTTCTTTTCATTCTTTTTACTTTATTCTGCTCTTCAGAAATTATTTTCACCATTTTATCTTCAAGCTCACTGATTCATTCTTCTGCTGTAGATATCCTGCTATTGATTACCTCTACAGTATTTTTAATTTCAGTAATTGTGTTTTGTCTCTGAATGTTTATTCTTTAATTCTTCTTGGTCTTTGTTAATTGATTCTTGCATTTTCTCCATTTTGTTTTCAAGGTTTTGATCATGTTTACTATCATTATTATGAATCCTTTTTTAGGTATTTTGTCTATTTCCTCTTCATTTATCTGGACTTCTGTGTTTCTAGTTTGTTCCTTCCTTTGTGTAGTATTTCTCTGCCTTATCATTATTTTTTTTAACTTATTGTGTTTGAAGTCTCCTTTTCCCAGGTTTCAAGGAAAGTTGAATTCTTTCCTTGAAGAAGATTGAATTCTTTCTTCCTTTTGGTTTCTGCCTTTCTAAGTTTGGCCCAGTGGTTTGTGTAACCTTCCTATAGGGTGAGATTTGTGCTGTGTTTTTGTTTGTTTTTCCTCTGATGGGCAAGGCTGAGTGAGGTGGTAATCCTATCTGCTGATGATTGGGTTTATATTTTGTTTGTTTGTTTGTTGTTTAGATGAGGCATCCTGTACAGGGTGCCACTGGTGGTTGGGTGATGCCAGGTCTTATATTGAAGTGGTTTCCTTACAGTGAGTTATCACTATTTGATACTCCCTAGGGTTAGTTCTCTGGTAGTCTAGGCTCTTGGAGTCAGTGCTCACACTCCAAAGGCTCCAGGCTTGATCACTGGTCAAGAAAGAAGATTCCACAAGTGGTTTGTTATGGCATTAAGTGAGATTAAAACAAATATCCAAAAACAAGAAACCAAAGATGAACCCCAGACAAATGGTAGTTACAAAATCAGGCAAATAATAATTAAAATAATGGAATATACACATATACATATACATCCATGAGCAAAGTCAAACAGTCCAACAAAAATAAAATACCGTAGATTGACCCAGTGAACAAAGGAAATCAAAAATTATATTTACCAGTTAAGAACAAAACTAACTAAATCACAAACTGGAAAACAAAACTAAAGCAAGGTGCCAAGTGGGGAATAAAGCAATGAAAACAAAATTAACAAATATGTTGAGAGGAAAGGAAAGAAAGAAATGAAAGAAAGAATAAATAGGCAAAGTTAAATAGAGGTAGATGAAGAAGATTTATATACATTAAAGATTAACTGCAAGGGGAAAAGAACAGCAGGAAGCAAAAAAAGGAATAAATGTAGAATAAATATAATAGGTTTAAAACATTAACAATTAAAATTATAAAAAAGAGAAATTATTAAAAAAAGAAAATGGAAGAAGAAACAAAAAGAAAAAAAAAAGGTATACACCCGTAAGTAAAATAAAAACAGTCCAACAAAAATAAAGTACAATAGGTTGACCTGGTAAACAAAGAAAAGCAAAAATTGTATATACCAGAACAACACTAACTAAAGCACAAACTGGAAAGTGAAATTAAAGCAAGGTGCCAATTGGGGATTAAAGCAATGAAAATAAAACTAACAAATATGTTGGGAGGAAAGGAAAAAAAAAGAAAGAATAGATATGCAAAGTTAAATAGAGGTAGATGAAGAAGATTTATATACATTAAAGATTAATTACAAGGGGAAAAGAATAGTAAGAAAAGCAAACAATGGAATAAATGTAGAGAAAATAATAGTAGGTTTTTTTTTTCTAATTTTATTTTATTTTTAATTTTAATACATAATTGTATTAGTTTTGCCAAATATCAAAATGAATCCGCCACAGGTATACATGTGTTCCCCATAGTAGGTTTTAAAAATTAAAAATAAAAGAAAAAGGGAAAACTCCATAGAACTGCAAAAACCCAACTCAGAGACAGAGGTTTATAACAACAATAAAAAATGTGACTGAGAAACAAACAAACAAAAAAGCTCGAAAGCTTAATTCGATTTCCTAGTGCCAGTAAAATCAACAACTACAACAGAGGGGGGAAAAGGGGAAGAAAAAGAAAAAAAAATCCAAAAGAATCTACAGAACAAGTCAAAACATAAGAATAAAAAATGTTTTTCTTGAGTCACTGCTGTCAGAGTCCTTTCCCTCGCTGGAAGTCACAGTCCACCTCACCTCCCTTGGATGCCCTCCAACACGGTACTGATCTCTGGACCTGCTGTGGGGGCAGCTCAGATTCTAACCTGGTCCTATTTCTGTGTGTTCTTTCCTCCATTGTCCACAGCTATCAAAACTAGTGCATTTTATTTTGTGGGAGCTCTCAATGACCTTTTATATATTCCACAGACACGGAGTCTGCCTAGATGATCGTGTGGATTTAATCTGCATCTTGTACAGCTGTGGGAAGATTTTGGGTCTTCTTCCTTATTAACACTGCCCATGGGTTTCAATTGTGGTTTTATTTCCACCTCTACGTATGGGTCATCCACTGGGGTTTGCTCCTGAGACTGCCCTGGAGGACCTGGGTTTGCCCCTTTGAAGGCCAGGTGTGGAGGCGGTACAGCTGCTTGGGTCACAGGGATTCTGGCAGCATCAGGTACTCAAGGGAGTTGGCAGCTAGGGCAGGAGGAAATAGTGCTTTAGAAGGGTATGGCAACCAGTATTGGCCAAAAAGCTCCAGTATTCTTGCCTAGAAAACCCTCCTCCCTCCCTGACAGAGAAGCCTGGCAGGCCACAGTCTACAGGTTCTCAAAGAGTCAGACACTACAGAAGTGACCCTGTGCTTATAGATGCAAGACTTTTTTATGTCTGTGGCAGCTCTGCCCCAGTGAGAGTTGAGCATGAAGGCAGCATGGCTGCTTGGCTTGCGGGGACCCTGGAGGCAGCAAGTGTACAGGGACTTGGACTGCCTCTGCGGCAGGAGTTATGGCCCTATCAGAGTCTTTTTTTTTTTTTTTTTTTTTGAGCCTCTTGTAACTGGTGATTAGAAGGCCTTTTTGGCCAGTCTTTCTCTGTAGCTCTGCCCTCAGGCACTTAGAGGGCTACCTTGCTGGGATCCTTCTCTGTTGTTCAGCGTGTCAGGCACATAGAGGGGGCCCCCCTGTTTGGGGTCCTACTCTTAGATCAGCGCATCAGGCACTTAAAGGGGCTCCCTGGGTGGAGTCCTATTCTGTGGTTCAATGCGGCAGGCGTTTGATGGGCCAGCCTCTCTATTGTTCAACCAACAATGCTGGTGTGTGGGGAGAGAGGGACTATGGTGATGGCTCCACCCCTTCCGTGTGACTCAGCAGTATTGCCTTGCTTCTATGGTTGCCTGGCTTTCCTCCACAGGCATTTCCCACCACAATGTCCTCCCTCACATCCCCTCAATCCATCTCTCTGCAGTCAACAGCAGCCCTCACCCTGGGATTATTCCACAATCCCTGAACTCCAGCTGCCAGCTGCTGCACCTTCCAGGGAACCTGCGTCCCTGTCCTGGGTATGTATGGCTGTGGCAAGACTGTCTGATTCTCATTCCATTTATGCTGTTTCACTCTCAGTCTTAAATGTTTTCTCCTCTGACTCAGACAATTGCCTGGATGTGGGAATCGGACTTCTGCTTTAGTTCCCCCACCTGCAGGGGCAGGTCCAGTCCTACTAACACTCCTGCTTTTCCCCCTAGTTCCTTCATCCTACCAAGATTTGCATGGTTCTATATATTATTTTCCACTGGTCAGGTACTCATGTCCGCTCTCAACTGGTATTCCGCATGAACTTCTGTGTCTGAAGGTGTATTCCTGATGTATCCATGGAGAGAGATGTCCTCCATGTCCACCTGCTCCTCTGCCATCTTGTTCTCTTTTGCCACACCTTTTAATGTTTAAGGGACTCCAGCTCTGCTGGGTCATTTTACTAAAGCTCCATAGAATCCACAACAAAACCAATTTATTCACAGTATATGACACTCTCTCTATGCTTTCTTTAATCCAATGCACAATCTATAGGCCTCAACCATTAAAGCTTTCATTATAACTTTGTTCTTTTGTAAAAAAAAAAAAAATCTCTAAAGATCTGAGAAATGCTGCTTTTTCTTTAGCAACAACTTCCTCCATAGCAGCAAGATATATAGTGTGGTATACCAGATCCCTTTAATCCTAGTTAAAGTTAAAAGAAAAATCAAAATTTTAACTTATTTTAGAGGTAAAGCTTGTATCAAAGAACAGAATGAAGTCTTTTCAAAAATATGTGCATGTGCACTAAGTCCCTTCAGTCATGTTTGACTGTGGGACCCCATGGATTATAGCCCACCAGGTTCCTCTGTCGATGGGATTTCCCAGGCAAGAATACTGGAGTGGGTTGCCATTTCCTCCTCCAGGGGATCTTCCCGACCCATGGATCAAACATACATATTTTACATCTCTGTCTTTGTCAGGCAGGTTCTTTACCACTAGGGCCACTTGGGAGGTCCTTTTCAAAAATATGGCACTTTCTAAATTTGAACTTGTGGAAGGAGAGATCCCAGGTCACTACAGAGGAAAACTGCTGTTCCTGATGAGGGTTTCAGGGGTCTCGAATGAGATGTGTTTCTTACAACCATCAGGGTAACTTGATTTTAGGGTATTATTGTGATTTAAACTTACATGTACCATATCAGTTACCAATGCACTAATATTGCATTTATATTATACTTTCTTCTGAATGATTTTAGTGTCCTTTAGGTCCTTGAGACACCAAGTTGTAATGCCGCTATTCCAAAGTGCTAGGTTTCTAATTCACAATCAGGAGATCATGATCTTCCAAATAGGAAGTGGCTCATTATTTATTTTTAGTCTTTAGTGTAAAGACTTTGTCCTGGGAGTCCACCAGCTGTGTGATATCAGTTTCCCACCCCAGTCCTCAGTTCTTGGTCTGTAAAACATGGAGTTTTTGACTGGATGATCTCTGAAGTCCTTTGTAGCTCTGACATTCTTTTCGTCTATGATTCATTATATTATTTTATGAATAAACTTCTAAATAGTTTACTTTTTCTTTTTTCTTTCTCAATAGCATTCTTAAAAATGAAAAAGCGTGTGGTTCTACCTTTGCAAACTCTTATGTCTGGTCCCTAATTAAGAAAAATAAGAATGAAGCAAATTAAGAAATGTGTATGTTGTTTTTCTTACCACTATTTCAAAGATGTATGTGATTATTGTATGGTATAAAAGTCTTCTTAATTTTAGGCTCTCACACTGGTACACCTGAAGTGAGGCACCACTCCTCATAGTGCAGCACACATCTCAGGCCTATTGTGGCTATTTTCTGCATATCTCTATCGCAGATGGAGGTGAATTCTGTAAACAGGCAACATCAATAACATTTATATCCCCTTTGTCAAATGTAGGTTTAGAAATTTATCTTAGTATTCTGGTGCTTCTAATCCTCTTTGATTGTAACTGCTGATGCTGTGTCACTTCAGTCGTGTCCGACTCTGTGCGACCCCACAGACGGCAGCCCACCAGGCTTCCCGTCCCTGGGATTCTCCAGGCAAGAACACTGGAGTGGGTTGCCATATCCTTCTCCAATGCATGAAAGTGAAAAGTGAAAGTGAAGTCGCTCAGTCATGTCCAACTCTTAGCGACCCCATGGACTGCAGCCTACCAGGTTCCTCCGTCCATGGGATTTTCCAACTTTCTTTTCAAAAAACTAGGTTTATTTCATAAATTTATGAATAAAAATGCATTCCATTCCTTGTAATTACATAACTTCCTTGTAAGGTTTGATGTCTTTGTTGATTGTAGGTTTTGTTCCAGTTAAATGATCAACAGCTTTTCCACAAAGAAGATTTTTTGATTAATGTCCATTTTTATCTCTTAAAAGGATCCTTCCCGGCCATTGGGGTGGAAACGTTCTGCCCCAGCTTCCTGAGGGCAGGGTTTTTAAATAGCCTCCAGGCCCCGCATCCAGCGCCAGGGGGAGGATCTTTGCCCCCCAGGATTCCTGCTGGTAGGTATTTCAGGTGAAGTTTTCTGCCACCAGATACAGCAGTAGAACTGTGCTTACAATTGACAGACCCACAATACAGAAATAAATATTTCTGAAATATATTGTTGAACAGAAGTGCAAGTGGCTTTTTGATTAATAGATGAAGAAACCACATTTGTGATGCATAATGCTCCAAGAATAATGTAAAGGAAGTGGAAGAAGGATCTCTAAACTGAGCATCTGATCAGTATAGTGCTGCCTCTTTCTTCTAGGGAAGATTTTTCATAAATAAAAACAAGAGATTCAGGTCCCAAATTTGTAACTCAAGAATAAAACAAGGTCGAATTTAAGCCACTTTACCACTTGGAATTGGCTAGAAAAGAGAATTTAAAACACTTTTATTAATTGAAAAATAATTCTGCATTTACAGTTTACAGAGATTTAAATAAAGTTCCATTTCACTAAAGAAAAATTATTTGAAAAAAAGTGAGAAAGTAGCAAATGTGACATTTAACATTAACAAAAAGACAATTCTGAGTAAGAAAATTAATGCACACTTTTCCCTAGAAATATCAATCTGACCAAAACCATATTTTATCAATGAATAATAACAAAATATAGGATATTGAATCTCTTAAAATATAATTTCAAAATTTAGTAAATCACTTTGTATTATACTTATCCATTATCCATTATCCTTAGTATTATGATAATCATAAATTGTCTTATTATTGTTATTTTGTAAATATCCAGCTTTCTTCCTCCCTTTTTCATGAAACATGCAAATCCATTTTACATGTGTTTAGAAAAATGGAATTAGGATATTGATCCTTGAATTTTTATCATAATTCTTGTGGTTTTTGTATCATAGATAATACTATGCTACAAGTTATGGTAATGATCCTATATTTTCACAAGGGTGACCCAGCCAGCCAAATAATGAGAGCATTTGAAAAACTAGGGAATAAAATGGAAACAAAATCTCATCATGCAAATTTCTTACTTTTCTTAGCAAAATTATGCCATCAAAGCCTAAAATTATTACACTGACTTTTTTCATTTGCCTTTCAATTACCCTTGCCTACTTTCAATTACTCTTTCCTACAAAAAGTAACAAACCATAGTATGCTTCCATGTCATTTGGTTTTATCATTGGATAATTACTGAAGTGGCCAACAATGCCATGGATAAAGTAGGGACCAAAATTATATGAAACAAAAATTAGCAATTTTTATTCTCGTGAGTGTGATGCCACCCTTTTTTTCTCTCTAGAACAAAGTGGTATCAGTTGCATAGAAATTTTATTGGTGGTGGTGGTGGTGGTGGTGGTAGTGATGGTAATGTTGCAAAAAATTAGAAATAGAAGTCTATATAAACTGAACTCTCAGAGTTAACAGCAAATATAAAAAATATAGCTTTCATACATATTATTAAGATTTCACCAATTGGAATTGGAGAGATGAACGGATGATTTATAGTTTGATAGTTTAATCTTTAACTCTTAATGACAAATCTTGGTGGATTTAGGTATGTTTGGCAGAAATGACAATATGAACTTCAGTAGAGACTTGACTTATTCAACATTACTGGTAAAAGTGATAACCCTTGTCATTTAGCCACTGAGAATGATAGAAGCAAGATAGTGTTTCTATAACACATACACAAAAACAACTTTCCAGAGAGGAATCTAGAAGAACATTAGCACTCTGTTCATCTAAGCTTTCAGCCAAATTCGCCTCCAGCCTTCATGGGAGAGAAAACAGTTCAGTTTTCATTACTTACATACAAATCAGGTATAACAAAATTGCTTCATAAAAAAAATTATAGATCTAAACTTGTTCCTATTCCCTCAAAGTGAAATTAACTGACCTGACTTTTTCTGGCTTATATCACTTTGATAAGTGATCCCTGTATACTCTTTCTGGTATTTTTCAGTAATCATGCTATGATTTCAAAGGTAATTTTTATCCTCTTTCATTCAGCTATAGTTTATTTCCCAAGAATTTGCTGTATAATTTTGTGTTAAGAAGGGTGAAGCAATGATCATGAGAAGTTTTTATTGTTTCATGTTAAAAAAGGAAAAAACTAAGCTATTTATTTGCTACCTACTAGCTGAGTGACTCTTTGGGTTTAAGACACCATTTGAGGACACAAAGCACTCCTTCCTTTAACCTGTATCATGGTACTTTTAAAAAGCTGGCCAGAGGTTGATGGCTACTGGGCAGAAATTAATTTTCTTTATACCAATTGATTATATGTCGCAGAACTTTCAGGGTCTCATAGATATTCACTATGTCATTCAAAGAATCAGAAAATCTGTTCTAATTATGGTACTAATTTAGTTCCCAATTACTTCCTTAATCAAATTTAAATGAGATACATGATTATGCCTTGTATAAAATAGGTTATTTGCATTCATGTCACACTGTTCTATTAAGGAATAATATTTTTGCAATGTTTTTACACTAATAATAAAAGAATCACTGAATCATGAGAACCAGAAAGCAGACAAGTCTGAAATCTGTATTTATGGAATGGCTGTCAATTGTTTATATGACCTTTCTCATTGCTAGAAGGGTTGTAGTAAAGGGTTATTATTCTTAGTTTCAAATAGAGAAAAACACCAGGAAGTGATGGGCTGAAAATTGAATACCAAATATATTCATATGTTATTGCAGTGCTTTTCAAATAGTAGTCACTCAGTGAAGTAAGAAAATCCCAGGAGAGAAGGCAGGAAGAGTGGGGAGGGGAGCTAACACAAACAAAGTGGATGGGGAAAGAAAGGAAAAATAATTATAAAAAGACATAAGTCAACTTATATTTTTTTTAATCAAACTCTTCCCCATTGTATTCCTCCCTATTAAATTCAAAGTCTATATCCTTGAATTAATGTCCTTCTTGGAAATATGTCATCCAAGTATAATCTACAATGATAAAGTTGGTCTCTTTGCTCCACCTAGTTATTCCTTTGATCTATTTCTGTAGTCAAACAGTATTTGAAAGTGAGACAGAACATTTTGTATGCCATAGTGTACTGATTATACACAGGGTCTTAGACTGATGACTCACCTTATGACAGACTCTACCTTTACACTTTTGATGGTTTCATATGCTTACAATAAACAAAGAAAATCAGAGTAATGAAGTTTTTGAGAAATAGAATTATTCACTAATAATGATGATGCAATAATATTTGGAAGATTCACTGGTCCAATTTTCTGTCCAGAGTTATAGCAATAACTCTGACATCATGTGACATCTTAAATTTACATAAGATCCAAACATTACAATGTATCTTGAAAACTTATTTATAAAATATAAAGGTATATTCATTATGCTCAGAAGGTAATACCTTAGGTTGAGGTTGAGTATGATTAGCTCAAAAACTCTACGTTACACTTTTATAACAGTGTCATTGTGGAAGACTTGATGCTATTTTTCATTAATGAAATAATTCGTATATATAGAGGTTAGATTCTAGGCCAAACCTAGATATATACCTTAAACTAAGAAGCTTTTTTAATTATGAGTAAAGTCCAGAAAACAGCAATCACAGAAAGCAGTCTACATGTAGAATTTAGAAATAGATAAATTCTAAAAGAAAAAAATCAATGTTGAAGGTCTTCCTAATACTTCCTTTGTGGTTAGTTTGGAAGCTCTTTAATTGTTGAGGGGATATTCTTCTGAAACACCATCTCAGTTTGTCTACCTATGCTTAAATATAATGCTATATATAAAACACCTTTTTTGAGATTTTTACCTGGTTGGATAGAATCACCAACTCAATGGACATGGGTTTGTGTGGACTCTGGGAGTTGGTGATGGACAGGGAGGCCTGGAGTGCTGCGGTTCATGGGGTCGCAAAGAGTCGAACACGACTGAGTGACTGAACTGAACTGAACTGAACTTGAGTTTTTCTCCATTGCATGCCATATGTTAGGTTCAAGGTAAATGACAGGGTAAATAGCTTTTTTCACCTTGCTTTGCCAATTTTGTGAGACTTCCTGTCTGTTTACTCTGAGTCAGTTTAAAAAACAACTGTGAACACATGAGGACTCAAACACCAGACTTGCAATTATTAGGTATATCAGTTCAGTTCAGTCACTCATTCGTGTCTGACTCTTTGCAACCCCATGGACTGCAGCATGCCAGGCTTCCCTGTCCATCACCAACTCCCAGAGCTTGCTCAAACTAATGTCCATTGAGTCAGTGATGCCATCCAACCATCTCATCCTGTCCTCCCCTTCCCCTCCTGCCTTCAAACTTCCCCAGCATCAGGGTCTTTTCCAGCGAGTCAGTTCTTCACATCAGGTGACTAAAGAATTGAAGCTTCAGCCTTAGCATCAGTCCTTCCAATGAACTCCCAGGACTGGTCTCCTTTAGGATTGACTGGTTGGATCTCCTTGCTGTCCAAGGGACTCTCAAGAGTCTTCTTCAACACCACAGTTCAAAAGCATCAAGTCTTTGGTGCTCAGCTTTCTTTATAGTCCAACTCTCACATCCATGTATGACTACTGGAAAAACAATACCTTTGACTAGACAGAGCTTTGTTGGTAAAGTAATGTGTCTGCTTTTTAATATGCTGTCTAGGTTCGTCATTGCTTTTCTTCCAAGGAGCAAGTGTCTTTTAATTTCATGGCTGTGGTAACCATCTGCAGTGATTTTGGAGCCCCTCGCCCCCACAAAAAAATAAAATCTGTCACTGTTTTCATTGTTCCCCCATCTACTTGCCATGAAGTGATGGGACCAGATGCCATGATCTTCGTTTTTTGAATGTTGAGTTTTAAGCCAGCTTTTTCACTCTCCTCTTTCACTTTCATCAAGAGGGTCTTTAGTTCCTCTTTGCTTTCTGCCATGAGGGTGGTGTCATCTGCATATCTAAGGTTAATCATTAGGTATATGATTAATAGTAATATTTAATATCATTTATTTTTTACCTTTGGAAAGAGGTTTGGATGAGCCTTATACTCAAGTAACCAGACTTTTTTGTATCCTTACTGCTGTCTCCTGACAGTAATTATTAAGACATGAATTCACAATTCAGGTTTCTATAAACCAATAACAGATCCAACTAGACCATTTCTATAGCAAAGGACATACAGTGCCAAACCAATATTAAAATGTCTCTGAAGTATGTTAGCAATGATTATCAGTATTTTCCTTTCCATATTTCATGTGAAATCCTATACGGATCAGGGCAAATATCGCATGCACTATTATCCTGTCAAAAAAATTGTATTGAGAAGGCATATAGTTTAGATATTAGAAATAAGCCAGGAAAAATAAGTAAGGTTGAAGTGGCAGAGACTCTAGGATCTGGTGAATATCAGATTTTGATGCATATAGAGTACTGCAGAAAGGCATTAATGTAAATATATAAGACTGGATGGCAGGCTTTGAAGGAATATACAGTGAGTTAAGAAAAATTGGCATGAACTCAGTTTATCAAGGGAAATCAACAATGGAAAAGTATATATCTTTTAAATACAATCAAACTGCAGTTTAGAAAAATCAAAGTAAACTGTTCCACTTCTTTATATGTTCAGGCATCCTAAAAAAAAAAAAAAAAAAATCAGTATCTTTGTTTTCAGTCTACAATTGGATATTTAAAACTTAATCACTTTTGACAAAATTTCTACTTGCTACAGTTCTCCTGTGAATGATTATCTTTTTATATTTTTTGGTAGTATTTATGGCAAATTTCTTTATGTTTAACAAATACTGTTGTAATAAATGTACATAAAAGATAAGAGATGTTGGTTTACATTTCATGTAAGAAGTCTTCGGGGTGGGGGCGGGGCGGGAAACAAACTCTTTTTTGGTTGAAGGGTGTGTATTTTATATATTTCTGTGGCTAAAAATGTTGCCAATTACCCTGAATAAGATGTATGTGAATGAGTGTTTTTGTTTGTACCTACTTAAACCAAGAGCTAATTATAATAGGAATAAATTAAATTAGATTAAATGTGCAAAGTAAAATCCTGAATAAATGATTCAAAGTGCAAATTTTGAATTTGTGTGTGGTAAGAGAAATCTTCATCTCGATTCCTAATTCCTGGTTTCTTTATTCCTTGCAATGTGTATGATTTCAAGCCCCAGTAAGCCCCTCAATACTGTTCTGCACAGTTATGTCTCCTAGACAATGCTCCTCCTTGAAAGTTTATTCAGCTCCAGACTTTAAAAGGAAATTCTGTAAACTGCAACTATTTGAAACTAGGATAGGGACTCTGAGGTAGGATCAGGGAAAAGACCAAGATTATTCTATTTCAGATTTGAGGAAAGGTATAGAGGAGAGAAGGTCACTGATTAAATGACAGAGAATACACCCTGCTGACAGAAGCACAAGAAACGTGACATGAGTGACTGTATTTCTAGTTCAGATCAGATCAGTCACTCAGTCGTGTCCGACTCTTTGTGACCCCATGAATCGCAGCACCACAGGCCTCCCTGTCCATCACCAACTCCCGGAGTTCACCCAGACTCACGTCCATCAAGTCAGTGATGCCATCCAGCCATCTCATCCTCTGTCATCCCCTTCTCCTCTTGCCCCTAATCCCTCCCAGCATCAGAGTCTTTTCCAATGAGTCAACTCTTCGCATGAGGTGGCCAAAGTATTAGAGTTTCAGCTTTAGTATCAGTCCTTCCAATGAACACCCAGGACTGATCTCCTTTAGGATGGACTGGTTGGATATCCTTGCAGTCCAAGGGACTCTCAAGAGTCTTCTCCAACACCACAGTTCAAAAGCATCAATTCTTCGGTGCTCAGCCTTCCTCACAGTCCAACTCTCACATCCATACATGACCACAGGAAAAACCATAGCCTTGACTAGACGAACCTTTGTTGACAAAGTAATGTCTCTGCTTTTGAATATGCTAAGTTGGTCATAACTTTCCTTCCAAGGAGTAAGCGTATTTCTAGTTAAACATATGTAAACACTTTAATTTTAAACATATGTAAACACCCCCCTTAAACAACAGTGTTTGCAACACTGTTATTGCTAGGTTAGAATTATTTAAAAACACTTTTTGGCATATATTGATATGTTAGGAGAGAGTGTAATTTCCTCAGTTCTGTCTCACTACAGCAAAGATTTAAAATGATGGACCAGTGTTACAGCTTCATTACAGCTCAGAGTTTTATTTGGTAAAGAAAATCCATCCCCACGCATGAAGATGAGCTGACCTCGCAGGAGAGGAGTCAGTCGGTCTTGGCTCCCTCTTTTTATATGCTTTGGCTCCTCCCACCTGGCCTGCCCTAGGCAAACTAGAGCTAGCCAGGAAGGGGACCTGTTTGTTTCACCTGAGGTTCTCACTCTGATCCACGAATTTTTCCTTTGTTCCCTTTTCACGGGCTTTTCCCCTTTCTTTGTCTATCTTTTAGCCACTACCATTTTGGACTCCTTTTTCTATTCTAACTATTCCAAAACCACTGCAAGAAAGGTTAGCCAGATAACATTAAGATTTGTGTTTGGTCTGCTTCCTTTGTTGCTTAAGGTCAGTGAGTTCCAAAGAGTATGTATGTCATCTTTTGGTTCTTTGACTTTCCTGAGGAGAAATACACAAAAGGTTAGAAAATGATTTAAAATTTATGGATGACAACTTGAAGATATCATTTGGACAAAGAAAAGTCAGGATGGGAATATATATAAAATGAAGGTGTAATTCAAACCTTCAAGTATCATTCAGTCTATAAAAACTTTAATCTGTTGCACAATCTGTGGGTTTAAGGACTCCTATTGTTAGATGATCCTGATGTTGTGGTACAGTTCACAGACTCAGATTCTTTATGGAGTATACTTTGTTTTCTGGCCAAAAATAACAGACTCTCTTTTCCAAGAAAATGGATATATACTCATATAAATAAATGTTTGTATATAATTTTAGGAAGTCTCTGGCTCTCTTGAAGTCCATCAGTGAAGAATTTCAGATTATTAAAAACTTAATATTCTATATGTAAAGCTCTGTTTCACTGACATCATGAGCAGCAGCATCTTCATGTAAGATTGACAATGCATTTAAAAGAAAAAGAAACAAAGCCCAGGGTGCATTTGGTATCAAACTCCAACATTTACAGGCTTCCCTTGTGGCTCAGCTGGTAAAGAATCCACCTGCAATGTGGGAGACCTGGGTTTGATCCCTGGTTTGGGAAGATCCCCTGGTGACGGGAAAGGCTACCCACTCCAGTATTCTGCCTGGAGAATTCTATGGACTCTATAGGCCATGGGATCTAAAGAGTCAGACACAACTGAGTGACTTTCACTTTCACTTTCTTTGGGACATTTTCAAAGATAGTTTCAATTGTTTTTTCCTGTCAGAAAGACATGAAAAATCTTAAAGGAGCCTTTAAGTAATCTCTAGATGTATTTTACTAGTTGTTTGTACTTTTCTATTTTCAGATTCCTTAAATAGTTTTAGCCTTTGACTTTAGCTCTGCTTTCTAATTAGCATAAATGCTTTTTTTTCTCTAAATACTATTTGAATAAGTTTCTTAAAAATCCAGACTTTACATATATGACAGTTTAAATTCTCAGTTGAGAACATATATCAATGCCCTAGAGACGTTTGTGTTTTATTATCACTAACTGTACCATCTATTTTGGTCCAATTCAAAGACACTATCAACACTTTCAAAAGATTCATCCAAGAACTGTTTTCTTTTCAGAAAGAAACATTCTGAAAAATTTTGCACAGTCTGCTAAAGCTTACTCTCCATGTGAGTCAGTGTTTAATCTTTGTGTTTCGATTGGGATTGTTGTATTGGTGTTTTCACCTTAATGCGAAATAAAAGAAACCGAGCTGAATAAATGCTTCTTGCCTTCCCACAGAGCGCCACGCTTGCTCTCCTGGGCTGCTGGGCCACTTTGGAACATAGAAAGGTGGGGAAAGACCAGCCCTGTTGTAAAACACATTTCATCTCAGCTTTTGTTCTCTTGCATTATAGAACAAAGCTCAGTGGAAGTTGCCCTGTGGCACAGTGTTAGCTTTTCATAGTTCTATACACAGAGGTCTTACAGAAATGTGCTTAACAAAATTGAACATTAAAAAAATTTAAATTATTTGTAAGAGTTGCAGAAAAGATTAAAAAGTAAGTAGTAACTTTCCTGAGGGTGAAAAAATAAAAGTAGCTGGTAGTTTAATTTACATCATATATATGAGTCATTTGGATTTTCCTGATGACTCAGTGCTGAAGAATCCACCTGCAATATAGGAGCCTCAGGAGATGCAGGTTTGATCCCTGGGTCAGGAAGTTCCCCTGCAGGTGGGCATGGCAATCCACTCCAGTATTCTTGCCAGGAGAATCCCATAGACAGAGGAGCCTGGCTACAGTCCATAGGGTTGCAAAGAATTGGACACTACTGAGCAAGAAAGCGTTGATTCATTTAACAATGTTTTCTCCATTATAATTAAAATCTCACCATAAATAACCAATACAGTTAAGATTAAATATATCCTATGCAGAAGTTTGTTTGACTTTTAAATTTTCTGTTGATTTTCTTTTGATTAGTGAATCATATAAAAGACCAAAAGACTGAATATTTGATCATTTATATAATCATAACACACTTTTGAAGCCAGAGTAGAGCACGACTTTTGAAACGCTACTGGAAAATATGACATCTTTTTCTCAGAGCTTCAGGACTCTCTTAAAACATTCCTTTGTAAATTACACTTAAGATCATTATCATAAACTGATGTTTAGGAGATGGGAGAAGCAAAATCTACAGGCTATCCCAACGTGTTTCCTTAGCATGCACTTCCCTTTGTACATAGACTATCATAAGTCTTTATGGGGCTTTAAAATCCTAGAACTTCTCAAGGACAAAACATCTTTGGCAGCAATACAGTGAATAGTCCATAATGGATTTCCAGGATGTGTTTCTAAGATGAGGCACAGAGAGATTTGGGGCAATGTTTCATGTTTTCTAAATTACTAATGGAGACCCAAATATCATTTGGGGGTATGACAAGATGGCCAGGCATTCAGACTCTGAAGCCAGATTGTCTGGCTGCAAGCCCTGGCTCTGCCAATTTCTCAGTGTGTATCCTTGGACAGGTTCCTTCAACTCTCAGTGAATCCGTAATCATATCTGTTAGATTGAACTAGTGATTACACTCACGGCAGGTCCTGGCGTGAGGATTAAATGAGTTAACACATGTACAACTCTTAGAGCAATATCCAGCACATTGAAAAACTTATTTTTTAAGTCAGTTGTTATTACATATGTTCTGATTTAGATGTAGTATCTATTTTTAAATTATAAACAGAGAAAGTTTTCACAGAAAGAAACCAAGAACAAAAGTGATATGAAATTATTTATTTGACAAGCAGTTTAGTTTTGTTTTGAACTTAGCATAAGTTTCATTTTCATGTTTTGAACATTTCACAGTATTACAAGTTTATAAGGATTCTCTGGTGTGTTTTGTTCATTGCTGCCTAGTGTCATGTCCAACTCTTGCACTCCATGGATTGTAGCCCACCAGGCTCCTCTGTCCATGGGATTCTCCAGACAAGAATACTAGAGTGGGTTGCCATTTCCTTCACCAGGGGACCTTCCTGACCCAAGGATCAAACTTGGGTCTCTTATGTCTCCTACATTGCAGGTGGGTTCTTTACCAATTGAGCCACACAGGAAACCCCAATGTTAATTAAACTATTGATTATTATATAATCAATTATTTATTTCACAATAGAGGGAAATCTAAAAGTCATAAATTAACTAATTTCAATGTATATGCTTTTAATATGATTATTATAACATTACTTTTATATGTGCTGATGTACTAAAAAATCAAGAAAGCCATTCTTAATTCAAATGTTACTAAAATCTTACAATCTGGTTAGTATCTTACTTTGGAAACCACAGTCTAAATTAAACATCTTTGGTAGTAACTAACTTTCATTGTCAATAAGGCACTTCTAGTTAAAGAGACATCTTTTTGGTCATATGTAATTTCCAGTGGAAAGAAAGAAAGTACTGAATATTACTGAAGTTAATTGATACAGATGGTATGCCACTGCTTTCTGAAACTGTCAAGAAAATTATATTTCATTTCTTTAGCCTCGTATCTTTGACTTACTCTCAAATCCAGAAGTGATATTATTTTCATAAATGCAAAAAAAAAACCCCTAATTTCTACTCAACTGTTTTATCACAGAATAAAATAATTTACTATTCAGCATTAATCCAAAGGTATTTGGATCACTTCTGAATTTTAAAAGCAAAGTAAAGCAATTAAGAGAAAGCATTGAAAGAAATTAACAATAATTATTATACATATTTAGAAGTTTCAAACATTTCTAAGATTAAAATTAATTCAAGAGTAACCTAAGATATACTGGTAGGGGCAGAAATCTGCAAAGAGAGTACAGAAGACACAAGATGGCCTTTTAGATAGGAGTAAGAATCTACTTCATGCAGATACTCTATATTGTAGAATGATATTAAAATATGCACATGCCACCACCCTTATGGCAGAAAGCAAAAAAGAACTAAAGAGCCTCTTCATGAAAGTGAAAGAAGAGAATGAAAATGTTGCCTTAAGACTCAACATTCAGAAAACTAAAATCATGGCATCTGGTCCCATCATTTCATGGGAAATAGATGGAGAAACAGTGGAAACAGTGGCTGACTTTATTTTGGGGGGCTCCAAAATCAGTGCAGATGGTGATTGCAGCCATGAAATTAAAAGACGCTTGCTCCTTGGAAGAAAAGTTATAACCAACCTAGACAGCGTATTAAAAAGCAGACACACTACTTTGCCAACAAAGTTCCATCTAGTCAAAGCTATGGTTTTTCCAGTAGTCAGGTATGGATGCGAGAGTTGCACTATAAAGAAAGTTGAGTGCCAAAGAATTGATGCTTTTGAACTGTGGTGTTGGAGAAGATCTTGAAAGTCTTTTGGACTGCAAGAAGATCCAACCAGTCCATCCTAAAGGAAATCAGTCCTGAATATTCATTGGAAGGACTGATGCTGAAGCTGAAACTCCTATAGCTTGGCCACTTGATGTGAAGAACTGACTCACTAGAAAAGACCCTGATGCTGGGAAAAATTGAAGGCAGGAGGAGAAGGGGATGACAGAGGATGAGATGGTGGAATGGCATCACCGATTCAATGGACATGTGTTTGAGTAAACTCCAGGAGTTAGTGATGGACAGGGAGGGCTGGCATGCTGCAGTCCATGGGGTCACAAAGAGTCGGACATGACTGAGCAACTGAACTGAACTCCTCCATTATGATATAATCAATCTCATGTGACTGAACATGGAGGTGTTAATATTATGTATAAATACACAAGTGAGGAATGTATATAGTGTACAAATGAGGACTGTGAAGCAGTGAGATAAGTGAGTTATGATAGGGCACTTGCCCAAAGTGGAAGTCTTCAGCAGCATGTGCTCTGACTCTAATCTCACATCTTCTGCCTGCACTATGCTAGTACATAAGGTGTAAGGTAATATACCATCACAGTTTGCCTGGGACACAAGGACTACCATGATAAAACCAGGAATTAACTGCATCATATAAAACATGTAACTATCAAATTGGGTTAAAGATTTACTGAGCATGGCCACGCCCATCAGAACAGTTTCCCCCTTAGTCAGTCTCTCCCATCAGGAAGCTTCATAAGTCTCTTATCCTTATCCATCAGAAGGCATACAGAAGGAAAACCACAAACACAGAAAATTAATCAAACTGATTACATGGACCACACCATTGTCTAACTCAATGAAACTATGAGCCATGCCGTGTAGGGCGAGCCAAAACAGACAGTTCTTGGTGGAGAGTTTCAACAAAACGGGGTCCACTGGAGAAGGGAATGGCAAACCACTTCAGTGTTCTTGCCTTGAGAACTCCATGAACAGTACGAAAAAACAAAAGATAGGACACTGAAAGATGAACTCCCCAGGTTGATATGTGCCCAAAATGCTACTGGAGAACAGTGGAGAAATAAATCCAGAAAGAATGAAGAGATGGAGCCAAAGCAAAAACAACACCCAGTTGTGGATGTGACTGGTTGTGAAGTAATGTCCAATGCTAAAGAACAATATTGCATGGGAATCTGGAATGTTAAGTCCATGAATCAAGGTAAATTGGAAGTGATCAAACAGGAGATGGCAAGGGTGAAATTCAACATTTTAGGAATCAGTGAACTAAAACGAACTGGAATGGCTAAATTTAACTCACATGACCATTATATCTACCACTGTGGGCAAGAATCCCTTAGAAGAAAGGGAGTAGCCTTCACAGTCAACAAAAGAGTCTGAAATGCAGTACTTGGATGCAATCTCAAAAAACCACAGAATGATCTCTGTTCGTTTCCAAGGCAAACCATTCAGTATCACAGTAATCCAAGTCCTTGCCCCAAGCAGTAATGCTGAAGGAGCTGAAGCTGAACGAGTCTATGAAGACCTACAAGATCTTCTAGAACTAACATCCAAAAAAAGGTGTACTTTTCATTATAGGGGACTGGAATGCAAAAGTAGGAAGTCAAGTGATACCTGGAGTAACAGGCAAATTTGGCCTTGGAGTACAAATGAAGCAGGGCAAAGGCTAACAGAGTTTTGCCAAGAAAACACACTGGTCATATCAAACACCCTCTTCCAACAACACAAGAGAAGACTCTACACATGGACATCACCAGACGGTCAATACCAAAATATGATTAATTATATTCTTTTCAGTCAAAGATGGAGGAACTCTATACAGTCAGAAAAAACAAGACAGGGAGCTGACTTTGGCTCAGATTATGAACTGCTTATTGCAAAATTCAGAGTTAAATTGAAGAAAGTAGGGAAAACCCTAGACCATCCAGGTATAACCTAAATCAAATCCCTTATGATTATACAGTGGGGGTGACAAACAGATTCAAGAGATTACATCTGATAGACAGAATGCCTGAAGAACTATGGACAGAGGTTCATGATACTGTACAGAAGGCAGAGATTGAGACCATCCCCAAGAAAAAGTAATGCAGAAAGGCAAATTGATTGTCTTAGGAAGCCTTACAAATAGCTGAGGAAAGAAGAGAAGCAAAAGGCAAAGGAGAAAAAGCAAGATATACCCATCTAAATGCAGAGTTCCAAATAACAAGGAGAGATAAGAAAGCCTTCCTCAGTGATCAATGCAAAGAAATAGAGGAAAACAATAGAATGGGAAAGACTAGAGATCTCTTGAAGAAAATTAGAGATACCAAGGGAACATATCATGCAAAGATGGGCACAATAAAGGATGGAAATGGTATGGACCTAACAGAAGCAGAAGATATTAAGAAGAGGTGGCAAGAATACACAGAAGAATTAAACAATAAAGATCTTCATGACCCAGATAACCATGATGGTTTGATCACTCACCTAGAGCCAGACATCCTGGAATGTGAAGTCAAGTGGGCCTTAGGAAGCATCACTGCAAACAAAGCTAGTGGAGGTGATAGAATTCCACTTGAGCTATTTCAAATCCTAAAAGATGATGCTGTGAAAGTGCTATACTCAATATGCCAGCAAATTTGGAAAACTCAGCAGTGGCCACAGGACTGGAAAAAGTCAATTTTCATACCAACCCCAAAGAAAGGCAATGCCAAAGAATGCTCAAACTACCACATAATTGTACTCATCTCACACGCTAGTAAAGTAATGCTTAAAATTCTCCAAGCCAGGCTTCAATAGTACATGAACTGTGAGCTTCCAGATGTTCAAGCTGGTTTTAGAAAAGGCAGAGGAACCAGAGATCAAATTGCCAGCATCCACTGGATCATCAATAAAGCAAGAGAGTTCCAGAAAAATATCTACTTCTGCTTTATTGACTATGCCAAAGCCTTTGACTGTGTGGATCACAACAAACTGTGGGAAATTCTTAAAGACATGGTAATACCAGACCACCTAACCTACCTCTTGAGAAATCTGTATGCAGGTCAAGAAGCAACCATTAGAACTGGACATGGAACAACAGACTGGTTCCAAATTGGGAAAGGAGTATGTCAAGGCTGTATATTGTCACCCAGCTTATTTAACTTATATGCAAAGTACATAATGAGAAACACTGGGTTGTATGAAGCACAAGCTGGAATCAAGATTGCTGAGAGAAACATTAATAATGTCAGATATGCAGATAACCCCACCCTTATGATAGAAAGCGAAGAAGAACTAAAGACCCTCTTGATGAAAGTGAAAGAGGAGAGTGAAAATGTTGGCTTAAAACTCAACATTCAAAAAACTAAGATCATGGCATCTGTTTCCATCACTTGATGGCAAATAGATGGTAAAACAATGAGAGACTTTATTTTGGGGGCTCCAAAATCACTGCAGATGGTGACTGCAGCCATGAAATTAAAAGACACTTGCTCCTTGGAAGAAAAGCTATGACAAACATAGCCAGTATGTTAAAAAGCAGAGACATTACTTTACCAACAAAGGTCCATCTAGTTCAAGCTATGGGTTTTCCGGTAGTCATGTATGGATGTATGGATGTGAGAGATGGACTATAAATAAAGTCGAGCACCAAAGAATTGATGCTTTTGAACTGTGGTGTTGGAGAAGATTCTTGGGAGTCCCTTGACTGCCAGGAGATCCAACCAGTCCATCCTAAAGGAAATCAGTCCTGAATATTCACTGGAAGGACTGATGCTGAAGCTCCAATACTTTGGCCACCTGATACGAAGAACTGACACCTTAGAAGAGACCCTGATGCTGGGAAAAATTGAAGACAGGAGAAGGGGATGACAAAGGATGAGATGGTTTGATGCATCACAGACTTGATAGACATGAGTTTGAGCATGTTCCAGGAGTTGGTGATGGACAGGAAACCTGGCGTTCTACAGTCCATGGGGTCGCAAAGAGTCAGACATGCCTGAGCAACTGAACTGAACTGAACTATCAATTGTTTTTACTTTGCCATAGAATATCAAAGAATTTTTATATCAACACCAAAGTACAGTAAAATATGGAAATGGTCCCTTTTTATAAAACTATGTTTTCTGCCTAATGTACAATTATGATAATAAGGGGAAATCAGTAACCATACCCAAAAGGAAAAAAAAATAAAGGTACACCACCATTTTTGAGTGGCAGCTATTGCCAGACTCTGTGTCAATTGTATTTTTTTATCTACTCCTTTGAAAAAGTGTATATGATATGTAATATTATCCTCATTGTATAGATGCAAAAGCCAAAGAACTAAAATAACTTGCCCAAGATCATGAAAGTAGCATAGCTGAAATTGGAATTATGCTTTTTTTCTGTTCAAAACCATATTTTAATAATGCAAAGTCAGTTCACTTCAGTCACTCAGTCCCGTCCAATTCTTTGCCACCCTGTGGACTGCAGCACGCCAGCCTTCCCTTTCCATCACCAACTTCCAGAGCTTGCTCAAACTCATGCCCATCGAGTTGGTGTGCCATCCTGCCATCTCACCCTCTGTTGTCCCCTTAATACAAATAATTTAGAATTAAAGTCCATTGATTTGCCATTCTGTTATTTCAGTAACTCTGCTCTAGGTCTAGAATTATTCTTAGAAAACATCTTTATTTGTGTGTTCCTTTTGACATTCCAGTAAACAAAAAACTTTTTTGAGTACCTTGTTTGTACTGCCCTCTGTGCTAAATGTAGATAATGAACTTACAGACACAAATTAAGCACCAGTCCTGACCTCAGTGGCATTTTAGAGAAGGAAGCAGACACCTATGTAGTTAGGTCATCAACGTCATACCTAGTAAGTGTTATATAATTTCTTGATGAAGTGTAAACAGAAGAGAAAGTAAACAATAAAATCTTCCTAAAACAAAAGTGATTCACAGGAGAATTGACAGTGGAGATGGTATTTAAGTTTCTGGGTTTTTTTTTTAATAAATAAGTATATGACTTTACCAAATAAAGAGAGTAAGACGGCAGTCTTCCAAGGAGAAGAGGAAGGTACAAGGAAAGTCATTCTTAGAGAATTATGAGTCCCCCAGAGAATTTGAAAAATAGGAGGTGACAGAACTAAGGTGGTAAAAGATAACAAAGGAAATAAAAGGTAGAGGAGAGACTGAGAAGGAATGTAGTTGCCAAGCAGTTTGGACTTTAATCCTGAAGAAACAATGCAATATGTAAAACAGTCTTTAGCCCTTTATAGCAATTCTTTACTTATTTCTATCTGCCTTCCCACTATACACTCCATGAGAGCTGAATCTTGTATTGATTGGAGATGTTTCTCCAGAAACCAGAAGAGTACTTGATACATAGTAGGCACTTAAATATGTATATATGCAATATTGCTGTATGTTTAAAATAAATATTATGTAAGCATTAACAGGTACAACCGATTAACGATTATTGTAATAGGTCAAGCAAGAGAAAACAAATGCAGAATGTGAACAGTGATAATAGATTTTGTATAGAGTCAGCACCACTTAATAACTTATGGACTAAGATGGGTTTGATAAAGTAGAGAATCCAATATTACAATAAAGTTTCAAACCTGGGTTATTAGATGCATGGTGGTATCTTAACCAAAACAGGAATAGAGGAGGAAAAGAAAGTTCAAGAGAAATTTTTTAAGTTTGTATTTGAATTCACTGAGAATACATTTCATTTGGGACATGATCTGATAATCATCAGGCAACAGTGTTAAGAAAACAGTCCTCCAATTTTAGTTCTTATCTTGTGAATGAAAATAACTATTTAATATATAATGTTCAAATTTATGTCATCCACATCCTTTGAAAGCCTTCAGTTCAGTTCAGTTCAGTCGCTCAGTTGTGTCCGACTCTTTGCGACCCCATGAATCGCAGCACGCCAGGCCTCCCTGTCATCACCAACTCCCGGAGTTCACTCAAACTCATGTCCATTGAATCGGTGATGCCATCCAGCCTTAGAGGGATAAGAAAACCATTTCATTTGTTATCAAATCTGTTTGAGATTATAATTATAATTCATTATTAGTACAGCAGAAACAGGGAGGTAGAAATAAATAACAGACTCAAAAAGTCCTGAATTACAACTTGGGAGGAAAAAAATACAAGCAGTCTAGTTGTCAATCCGAATTATTATCACAAATTTTGCTATCTATTAGACAAAATGTGGATGCTATATAATGCTAAATAAACTACCATTGATTTAAATCTGTAATAGTTTTAGGGTTGTTGAAATTTGTTAGATTCTTAATAATACTGAGAAATTGTACATGAGAAATTGCCAAGCTGATACAAAACATTACATCCAGCAAAAACTCATTATTTATATGAAAATGTTGAATCTATAATCTCCTTTCAGAGTCTTCTCTGAGGCCAAAAAGGGGGACACTTTCACTCCCAAAATAGTTGCCCCCACATTTCCCTGAAACATTTAAAGAATACCTCTCTTTTGTTTCCTTTAACAATAGTCTTATCATTGTATGGTTTCTTAATACCTCCTGTATAAAAATCATCATATGTATTAAGCTGCAAATTTGAAAAAGATTCATTAGTTCATCATCTATAAAAGTCCTGATTAAAGAAAATTATTGTTCTCTATAACAGAAAAAGATGACATTGGATTTTGTGATTCATTGTGTTCAGAATATAAGTGATTTCTTATAGAATCTTGATTCTAATGCAGTTCAAAATATCTGTAACAATATCTGGGCTATTCATGAAGGAAAACCAAAGAAAGTCACTTTTTGTGTGACTTGTAGAAGTGTTTATGAAGAGCTGTTTAACTGATAAGGCTTCTAAAAAAAAGATCTGGGAATTTTGAGATGACTAACATTCAAGAACCATGGAGCTTGTCCATTCATTTCAGCGCAATGTAAATACTAAGTTAATCCTACAACGTGAGGCACTTAGGGTAACTGATACTGGGAAGACCCAGAGGGATGGAATGGGGAAGGAGGTGGGAGGGGGGTTCAGGATGGGGTACACATGTACACCCATGGCTGATTCATGTCAGTTTATGGCAAAAAAAACCACTACAATTTTGTAAAGTAATTAGCCTCCAATTAAAGTAAATAAATAATTTTTTTTAAAAACTGTAAAAATGGAAATAAGCTGAAATATTTTGAAAATATTTAATATAAAAAAGAATCACATCCAAATATATTTTCTTTTTTTTTTCCAAATATATTTTCTAAGAGCAAAAATGCAACATATAATTTCTACATATTTAACACTAACATTGATTCAGGAAATCAGTCCTGAATATTCATTGGAAGGACTGATGCTGGAGCTGAAACGCCAATACTCTGGCTACCTGTTGTGAAGAACCCTGATGCTGGGAAATATTTTAGGTAGGAGAAGGGGATGACAGAGGATGAGATGGTTGGATGGCATCACCGACTCAATGGACATGAATTTGAGTAAACTCCTGGAGTTGGTGATGGACAGGGAGGCCTGGCGTGCTGCAGTCCATGGGGTCACAAAGAGTCACACAACTAAGTAACTAAACTGAACTGAACTGAACAATAACACAGAAAAAGCACTGTAACCAATAGACTTCTCTCACCTAACCTCATCCTTAAAGAATACCATCCTAACTTTGATAATTTCCCTTATACTTAACAATTTTCTTGATTAGAAAAGGTAATCGTGGACTGTAAACTTGTAATCTTCACAGTGTAACTAATTTCCTATAGAAAACCACTAGGAAGCAAATTGCAGGTTAGAAACCATCAGTATTCTTAAAAAAAAAAAAGCCTTAGTTTAATAACAAATGCTTTCAATTGATGCTACTGAACAAAATACAAAAGATGCAGCACTCAGGTGTGAAACTTTTAATTTATAAGAAACCAGGGGAGTCTTCATTTGATACTTTATTATCTTTAATGAGAAGATGAAACTTGTCACTGATGAATTTTAAGATTGTATAAAGGTATCTCCCAAGGAGTTATAGACAGAACTAATTCCAAAGCACTTTGTATTCACATAGATTAGAATCTTGCTGAAATACTTCAGTGTTAGTCTCTTAGGAATTGTGAAAATGATGCAAAAAATCAGTTTGTTTCTATGACACACCTACTCTGCTTAGCTCTATGGGAGGTGACCTTGAGAAATCCAGCAAATAGAGATGCAAAGCATCTATGGGAAGGTGGAGGGGAAAACAACCTACTACAAAACCAGGAACACTTTTCCTAATGCAGACAATAGATGTGATGGGAATGTGACCCTTAGGAAATGTCATCATGGGAGACTTTCAAGGTCGGGATACAGTATATAAATTCTAGGGAGATGTGAGGTATGATTAGGGAAGCAAACAAGTTGGGAGATAATCCTGGCAGGAGAATACCAAAAAGAAAGGGAGAAGGAAACAGGACTGAACAAGTATAGGTGAGAATGACAGTTGATGAGCCAGTGAATGAAAAGACTGGTTAGGAGCAATGCAGTCCACCACTGGAGAGCATTGACTGACAGGAAGGGACCTACAGTTCTGATCTATAAAACTCACCTGAGAGGTACCTTTGGCATAGAAGTAAGAGCTTAAGCTCTCAGACAGACTGCTTGATACTGCCACTTCCCAGCTGTTGGATTTTGGACAAATAATTTAATTTTCTATGCCTCAATTTCTCTGGGTAATAGGGAATGTCAGTTTTTTAAAATACATTTTTATTTGTTTTAAAATATATTTTTAGAAAATAAATATGTTTCTCTGACAGCAATGGTCAAGATAGATAGAAAAGTGCGACTATGAAAAGAAGAACTTGGGCAGACATTGTAATAACCAAGATTTTCTCTTAACATCCATAATCTATTATCATTCAAACTGGAATACTGAGTTCATAATTTTTATATTTACGTATAAAAAGGACCTCTTATTCTCCCCACCTTGCCAACCAAGTGTTTGCATCCAGCTCCTGTCTTCAAGCTCTCTGGAATCAATGGCCAAATAAAGGATTTCATGACAGATTCTCAGATTTAAAGCCCGAATCTTCTAGATCCCTTCAGTAGTGCTGACAATTCATTTGACCTCAATATTTTCTGATAAGTTTTTTTTTAATATGTATTTGGGTTAAATTAATGACTTTAAGGAACAGTATAGAAATTTGCCAAAATGGGAAACTTCTTTGGATTCTAATTCTATGCATGATAAATGGGGATCTTTATTACTAAATTTAAACTTCAGCACATTTTTCTTTAAAATACAGATTCAAATGTAAAATCTAGCATTTGCAGACATTGTACTAATTTGTTCCAGTCACCCTTTATAACCCTTAAGGCTTTGAGTTCATAAAACGGACATGAATTACAATATGAGGTCTAATATTTCCATCACTGGTACACATAATTTCTTTCCAGATCTTCTTTGCGCTCCTGAGGAAAAACTCTGTGCACAGTGCAGATTGAATTGCTAAAAATCCCGATGAGAAATGAGAAATACAGAAGTAAAAAGCAAATATGTCATACATGTTTATTTCAGATAAATATAATTTTCCCTCCCTAAAACGAATTTATCTTTTAAACCAGGGCAATTGGGCAGAACAAATAGATTCTTTTCTTTGAAAAAGAAAACAGCTATTTATGTTGAATGTTCTATCTAATAGAGGTATATTGGGAACTGTAACAATTGCAAATAGATATGATAAAAAAGAAATAAATGATGTTCAACTTCTGATTTTAGCTTCTGCACTAGACTATGAAATCAGAGTTATTTACTTTTCATGTACCACCATCATAGTTTTGTTGATCTAATCTATGTCCAATAAAGACACGATCAAGAACTATTACAAATCCCACCAACTTTGTAGCATTCATCAATCTACTGGCATTTTTCTACTTAAAAGACCTTAAAAGTAGACTATGATTGATGACTTATACTTTCTTAAAGAGAATTTATGAATTTCTTCTTTCTGCTTTGCTTTTAGGAGTATTTTGGAAAGGCTAAGTCTAATGTAATTCTGCCATAATTACTGCATCACTGGATGAGAAGTTGTACCACAGCTGCCAGAGCAGTTCCAGTAACTGCTTAAACTCTGACTTCAGCTTGTTGATTGTCTTTTAAGGAAAAGCTCAGGACAACATAATCTAAACAAGTGATTGCAGGGCCTTAGAAAAGGAAATGCTTAATTACTTAGTAATTCATATTGTAATTCATGTTCTTTTTATGAACTCAAAGGAAATAATGCTATAAAAATGGAGAACTGTATATGTTTAATATTTATAGAAGCATGTTGGAAAATGAAGTTCCTACTAATAAAATACAAATAATTTAGCTGCCACAGCTGGAAATCTCTAACTGTAGCACATATTTCTGTAATTGCTCTAATCCTTATATATTCTCTTGCTCTTTTGGCAGGCAGACCAGTAATGATTGTGGTGGAATATATGGAGAATGGATCTCTAGACTCCTTTTTGCGGGTGAGGTGTTCTTTTCTGATGGCATTTAAATGAGCTATTTTGAGTTCTAGATTTAAAACATTTATCATAAATTAATTTTTCCGTAATGTTATTCATGGATTCTTCCATGAAGAATAGCAGCAATTTCTCTAGGGTGCATTTCTCTGATACTGTGATACGTTACAGCTACTGAGGTGGGGAAGTATATACACATGATAATTTGATTTCTCCTATAAATTGACTTGCCATATCAAATATACATATTTCAAATGATGTTATAAAGAAAGAGATTAAATGAAACTCAGTTGCTTCACATAGCCTTTCATTTTGCTTTATTATATTTAACTACTTAGCAAAATATTTTATGCCTTATATATAGTGCTGAACCCTTTAAATTGATATATACTTACCAATAGTGACTCAAGTCCATATGGGAAGATGGATTTTATCAGCTTTGTTCATCTTAAGTTAATTTGGCTATTTAGAAAACAAAATGAGAAAGAATTAACCTCTGGCTATTTATTTTAGAACAAAAAAATTTTAAGCACTATTTTTAAAGTGACTTATCCTTGACAGTATGGCATATACAAAACTCATTTGTTTTGTGTCATAGTACAGAATAGCACAGGTAAGAAGACACCATGAAGTTATATTTCAAAATGTATTTATGATATTTTTGGTATTTAAAGAGCCATCATATGCTATAAAAATATTTATTGATAGGGGAAAAATATAAATATAAAAAATAATCACTGGACTAAATACCTTTCACCCCAGCAGAGGTCACATATGTGCATGTCACTGTATTCCTTAATATATATTTATCTACAGAGACATAGCCAATTTTCTTATGTAAAAAAGACTGACTTTTGCTATTTGAATTGTATTATGTGTTTTTCTCCATTTTTTTATGTGAATACATGATCTCAAGCATTCTTTCTTCACTTCATTTTTTGCACAGTGTTATTTGGAGAAATTCTGTGTGTATCTTACCTCTCTCTCTTGATCCCATTTTCATTTATTTTTCTTTATTCCATTCCTTCTTCTTCCAACTGATCTCAATATTAACAGTGATGATATATTTACACTGACTGTACTTGATGTCCAGATTCAATACCAGAAGCTGAATTCAGCAAAATCGTCTAATTATTATAGAGCAATACTCTTCACAAAATGCATACTCTCAAGCAAGTATGCTCTTTAAGGCAAAATGAAACTCATAGGCGTTTAGGGACCTAAACAATTTGTTCTTTTCTGTAGCCATTCTCAGAATATATTTTATAGTTGTATCCATTTCTCCTGTAAATGTGTGAAATTACTTTAGGATAATTTATCAGGACCTCCTATGGTATTTGAAATGCATATATACTTATGCCTTTCCATTATGTGTATCCAGAAATGCATTTTTATCAGATACATATCAAAATGACTTGTTATCTAATGATGCTTGAGATTTTTTATCTACTATATCCTAGAGCTGAGTATAATGGCAAGTAATGTAACAGATACTCATCTAAATTGCTGCTGAAAATTGGATCAAATGACTGCCACAAGCAAATTAGGAGAGAAATGTTAGTTTCAGACGTAAGTTTTGTCCTGCTGAATCATGAATTAATTAAAACATGTTGTAAAGAAAATATACATTATAAAATATTTACTCATAAACATACATGTTTATAAGTGGTAATTTTCATGATTTAAATTTTAAAAACTAATATTTTTCAGCTCTATGCACAATTGGTTAGACACAATACAATCTGGGAAAGAATAAATGTTCAAATAATGTGGCTACTTTCACTGATACTATAAGAACATTAACATATACTGTCTCAGTTCATCTTGGCTCTGCCACTTACTGGTTGTGTGACCCTGTGACTTGAGCAAGTGACTAACTTTTCTGTGCCTCTGTTTACTTATCTATAAAATGGGAATATTACTTGTATCCACTTCATGCAGTTGTTGTAAGGATTGAGTTGATTATTGTAAAGCATATAGAATAATGCCTGACATATTGTAATGGGTAGACCAAGGATTAAAATTCAAGTCTCTGAATCCAAAAGCCATGATTTCATACACATTAAATTCTTTTATCTTAAATTACTTATTACTTCTTCTTATAAGTTCACTACCATCTCCCCATGGGGTCTTGTGTCCCCTCCTCACAAAAATTAGTATTAAAATAAAAATCATATGAATGGGATAAAAAAACATAGGGTCAGTACTCCCTTTTTACTCTTTTTTAAGATTCTTTCTTTATAATCATATCTGTTTTATCTCAGAAGTTCAAAGTGCTTCATAAACTTTATGTCAACAGCAGATACTCAGCTCCCCATGGCAAGCAGAGATAATATATATATATATATATATATATATATATATATCCCACATAGTCTCAAAAGCCAAGTCATTTTTCAAACTACTGCTTTAGAATTTGATAATCACAGCTTCTGCAATCACAGAGAGGAGGAAGTAGCTAAGTGCATGCCGTAGTAGGGGAGCCATCCACGGCTCATTAATAGCATTTCGTGCTTACTGGAGATAAAAAAGATTTCCCTTTGGTCTCCCACACTATTTGAAAATCACTTCAATTCCCTGTTTTATATGAAGGAATGGTAGCAAACCAAGTACAAGATTACAGTCTGGTGGCAGTGGCTGGCTGGTTTTGATACTCCCCTGAATGCATAAACCTACTATTTAGATCCTTGCAGACATTTCTCAAGAAATATATTAGCAGATGATGGTGTGGTTAAGTAAGCATGTTTGTGTGTAAGTGTGTATGTGCATGTAAATGTGGAAAAGGAGAGGTGGGTAGGTATACAAGTATATGTGTGTGTTACCTTTTAAAATAAAATGCATTTTGACTCAGCAAAGTGGAGCATCAGCTTGACTGCCCAGAAGATAAGACCCCACTGGTATGTAAGTTCTCCTAGATTTTCCAAGGAAATGCTCTAGTGTAAATGAAGCACAGCCCTGAAGCTTATTCCTGCACAGTCTAACTATACATATAGATTTCATAAACACTTTTATTGGCGCTGACCTGGCAACTGTTTATCCCTAAATCTTTGGACCTCCTTTTCTTATAGCAATATTAACTAGCAATCCAAATAAAAATAGTTATAAAATACTTTAAAAATTTGAGGCATCATATGTCAAGCACAAAAAAATTACTCCTTTATTTAATAGCATTTTTTATAAAATAAAATAATCTGATTATGTTTTAAAACAATTGCTCTGGTTGTTGCACAGAGAAGAGACTATAGTGAGGTACAGATGGATACAGGGAAATCAGGAGGCTTTTGCAATAATCCAGGTAAGGAGATGATGGAGGCTTAGATTAGGATAGTTGCAGTTGAGTTGATGGAAAATGGTAGACTCTGTGATACATTTTGAACATTGAGTCAATCAATAGCATTCACTAGGGGGTAGGATCAGGTGTTAAAGCAGAAGAGAATATTCAATGATGATGGCATCCGCAATATAAGGTTAAGAATAGGCACTAACTTCTTTCTGTAGCTATTATGACTTTATTGTAATGAATATCTTATAGACCTAAAACTCTAAGAAAATGTCTGTCACATAGTAATATGTCCATAATTTTATCTATTATTATTATAATATATTTCAGAAGATGTCCTTAGTTTTGAGGTTTTTAAAAAATATTTATTAATTTATTTGCTGCATTTGGTCTTCGTTGATGTATCTGGGCTTTCTCTACTTGTGGAGAGCAGGAGCTATTCTTTATTGCAGTACATGGACTTTTCATTGCATTAGCTTCTCCTGTTGCAGAGTATGGGCTCTAGGATGCACAGGCTTCAGGAGTTGTGGCTCACAGGCTCTAAAGCATGGGCTCTGTAGTTGTGGCACACAGGCTTAGTTGTCTCACAGCATGTGGAATCTTCCTGGACCAGGGATGGAACACCCATATCCCCTACATTGGCAGGTGGATTGATTCTTAACCACTGGATCACCAGGAAAGCGCACTGAGTATTTTAAAGTTGTTTTTCCTGTTACTTCTTAGTCTACTTTTTCTAGTGGCTAAAAATATTCTTAATGTTCACCATTTTTTAAAATCTGGGTATACCTCACAAATATGAGTGTTTAAATAATACATAAAAGTGCATATCAGCATTCCAAAAGCAATTATTAGACATTTGAAGATTTTCCTTGAACAAATGCAAAGCAAATATTAATTTAAAAAATTAAAGGGATCTTTTAAATATTTATGTACTCAAATTATAAATCTAGTAAAGATAGCATTTTACCTTATGCTAGTTATATATTAATAATGAGAGCTGTGTTTTATTAGCACACTCTTTCTTGTAAATTGTGTTTTGTGGAGTTATATTTGTGCTGGGGTGTAAGAGCATAATTAATCCACATCACATTCATTTTATATTCAACAGTAGAAAAAGAGTGAATTACACTTATCCACCAATATCTCTCTTTAAACCCTAAAAGTTACAGTTGAATTACATACCTTTAATTACATTTTTTCAGAAGAAAATATGTGAAACTTCAGGTCAATGAGTTATTATTACGCCTGTGCCAGTTTAATGCCAAAGACTATTCTAAAAATATGTGACAGTAAGCATCCAAATATATGAAAGCATAGTATACTTGGAACAAAGCATATCAGTGACTGAACTTTTTATTCTTAAATTAGGAGTTCAGATCAGATCAGATCAGATCAGTCGCTCTGTCGTGTCCGACTCTTTGCGACCCCATGAATCGCAGCACGCCAGGCATCCCTGTCCATCACCAACTCCCAGAGTTCACTCAGACTCACGTCCATCAAGTCAGTGATGCCATCCAGCCATCTCATCGTCTGTCGTCCCCTTCTCCTCTTGCCCTCAATCCCCCCCAGCATCAGGGTCTTTTCCAATGAGTCAACTCTTCGCATGAAGTGGCCAGTACTGGAGTTTCAGCTTCAGCATCATTCCTTCCAAAGAAATCCCAGGGCTGATCTCCTTCAGAATGGACTGGTTGGATCTCCTTGCAGTCCAAGGGACTCTCAAGAGTCTTCTCCAACACCACAGTTCAAAAGCATCAATTCTTCGGTGCTCAGCCTTCTTCACAGTCCAACTCTCACATCCATACATGACCACAGGAAAAACCATAGCCTTGACTAGACAAACCTTTATTGGCAAAGTAATGTTTCTGCTTTTGAATATGCTATCTAGGTTGGTCATAACTTTCCTTCCAAGGAGTAAGTGTCTTTCAATTTCGTGGCTGCAGTCACCATCTGTAGTGATTTTGGAGCCCAGAAAATAAAGTCTGACACTGTTTCCACTGTTTCCCCATCTATTTCCCATGAAGTGATGGGACCGGATGCCATGATCTTCGTTTTCTGAACGTTGAGCTTTAAGCCAACTTTTTCACTCTCCTCTTTCACTTTCATCAAGAGGCTTTTTAGTTCCTCTTCACTTTCTGCCATAAGGGTGGTGTCATCTACATATCTGAGGTGATTGATATTTCTCCCGGCAATCTTGATTCCAGCTTGTGTTTCTTCCAGTCCAGCATTTCTCATGATGTACTCTGCATATAAGTTAAATAACAGGGTGACAATATACAGCCTTGATGTACTCCTTTTCCTATTTGGAACCAGTCTGTTGTTCCATGTCCAGTTCTAACTGTTGTGTCCTGACCTGCATACAGATTTCTCAAGAGGCAGATCAGGTGGTCTGGTACTCCCATCTCTTTCAGAATTTTCCACAGTTTATTGTGATCCACACAGTCAAAGGCTTTGGCATAGCCAAGAAAGCAGAAATAGATGCTTTTCTGGAACTCTCTTGCTTTTTCCATGATCCAGCAGATGTTGGCAATTTGATCTCTGGTTCCTCTGCCTTTTCTAAAACCAGCTTGAACATCTGGAAGTTCACGGTTCAAGTATTGCTGAAGCCTGGCTTGGAGAATTTTGAGCATTACTTTACTAGCGTGTGAGATGAGTGCAATTGCGCGGTAGTTTGAGCATTCTTTGTCATTGCCTTTATTTGGAATTGGAATGAAAACTGACCTTTTCCAGTCCTGTGCCCACTGCTGAGTTTTCCAAATTTGCTAGCATATTGAGTGCAGCACTTTCACAGCATCATCTTTCAGGATTTGGAATAGCTCAACTGGAATTCCATCACCTCCACTAGCTTTGTTCGTAGCGATGCTTTCTAAGGCCCACTTGACTTCACATTCCAGGATGTCTGGCTCTAGGTCAGTGATCACACCATCGTGATTATCTGGGTTGTGAAGATCTTTTTTGTACAGTTCTTCTGTGTATTCTTGAAACCTCTTCTTAATATCTTCTGCTTCTGTTAGGTCCATACCATTTCTGTCCTTTTTCGAGCCCATCTTTGCATGAAATGTTCCTTTGGTATCTCTGATTTTCTTGAAGAGATCCCTAATCCTTCCCCATTCTGTTGTTTTCCTCTATTTCTTTGCATTGATCGCTGAAAAAGGCTTTCTTATCTCGTCTTGCTATTCTTTGGAACTCTGCATTCAGATGTTTATATCTTTCCTTTTCTCCTTTGCTTTTCGCTTCTCTTCTTTTCACAGCTATTTGTAAGGCCTCCCCAGACAGCCATTTTGCTTTTTTGCATTTCTTTTCCATGGGGATGGTCTTGATCCCTGTCTCCTGTACAATGTCATGAACCTCATTCCATAGTTCATCAGGCACTCTATCTATCAGATCTAGGCCCTTAAATCTATTTCTCACTTCCACTGTATAAGCATAAGGGATTTGATTTAGGTCATACCTGAATGGTCTAGTGGTTTTCCCTATTTTCTTCAATTTAAGTCTGAATTTGGCAATAAGGAGTTCATGGTCGGAGCCACAGTCAGCTCCTGGTCTTGTTTTTGCTGACTGTATAGAGCTTCTCCATCTTTGGCTGCAAAGAATATAATCAATCTGATTTCGATGTTGACCATCTGGTGATGTCCATGTGTAGAGTCTTCTCTTGTGTTGTTGGAAAAGGGTGTTTGTTATGACCAGTGCATTTTCTTGGCAAAACTCTATTAGTCTTTGCCTTGCTTCATTCCGTATTCCAAGGCCAAATTTGCCTGTTACTCCAGGTGTTAATCTTGACTTCCTACTTTTGCATTCCAGTCCCCTATAATGAAAAGGACATCTTTTTTGGGTGTTAGTTCTAAAAGGTCTTGTAGGTCTTCATAGAACTGTTCAACTTCAGCTTCTTCAGCGTTACTGGTTGGGGCATAGACTTGGATTACTGTGATATTGAATGGTTTGCCTTGGAAACGAACAGAGATCATTCTGTTGTTTTTGAGATTGCATCCAAGTACTGCATTTCAGAGTTAGCGCATCAATATACAATAGCCTGAATTGATCTCTTTAACCATTTTAGTACTATAAAAGTGTTGTGTCATTTGTAGTATCTGGTACCATGTTGTATTTTCTAATATTCCTATTAATTCTCATTTTGCATACAGGACATTATATTAAAGTTTTTAATTGATAGGTAATTTATACTATAGTGATATATAGAGAAATTGAATATAGTTTCATGAACTCTTCTATAGTCATTCCTAACCCCTCATTTGAACCATACAGGAGAGTTCTTATTTACAAAACTGAATATTAGACTCAAAACTTGTGGTTCTCAACCATGCTTGGAAATCAGAATCTCCACCCTACTGACAAAATACACATGCAGTACCCAAGCAGATATATTTTGCAAAATTTTCGCAATAATTCTGATGCACTCCAGTGATGCTTCCTCAGGATCTTGGCACTGTGTTACACCCTCCCCCAGATGCTAAACAAAAAAGTTTAAATTTTACTGGCTTTATTTAAGTGCAGCACACAGTAACTATTGTAGTTTACCTTTGTACAAATCTAAGCAAAAAAAAAAAAAAAATCAATTTCAATAGAAAGGTCCGTAAGTTAAAGATATATTATATATTCAGATTCACTTTATTAAAACATAATTTGAAATCCAACTGTCATGTTTCACAAATCTACTCTTCTTCCTAGATTTTTTACATGTATTAGAGATGAAATTTTTAGTTTCCTTATGATTGAAATTTCCGATTCCACTCTTGGTGGCCTTTCCCTTCTATAACTAAAAATACAACTTGGGCTAGCTTCAGTCCAAATTCACAATTACTACAAAATAATGAAGCCTTGAAGGATTTATTAAATAGTCTATAAGAGATTATAATAAGATTTTCAGCTGGGGCGGTCACAAAAACCAAGGCTTGAGTTAAAAGGAGATATTGACTATTATTTGTTCAGTGGTTATTTTAAACAAGAATGATCTGGTCTTTTCAGACCTATAAATAACCTTAGCCACTTCTTTTTCTAATTCAAGAACATTTTAAAAAGTCACAGCATGGTCAACTTCCTGATTTAGAAACATATAAAAACTGAATTTTAACTTTAAACTTAAGTTATAGAAGTAATCCTCCAAGGACTGTTTTCTGCAAAGTCACTTATAAATCAATTGTTGAGAACTCAGGATGCATTTTCCCATAAATATTTCTTTTAAAGCTTCTGCTTAAGTCCCTAGGCAGATCCATAAAAGCCTCTTTAACACAGAATACAGCTCAAGGATGTAACTTTCAATACAAAGAAGACCTGTAGTTTCCTTCAAAAAAAAAAAAAAAAATGGAATAGACTTTTGTGCCTTATTTTAGCGGGGCGGGGGGGGGGTGGGGGGAGTCCATTTTTATGCGGCATCCACCCCTTTCTTAATATCCTCTTCTCAGATCCTCAGATGTTTAATTTTTTCTGTTTTAAATTCATATGGTAGCACACCCTTCCTTCCCTTCTCATCCCCAGGCTAGGCTTTTTTCTACTTCATAGAATTACCTGTAACTTGGACCTTTACCCCATCCTAATTGTCCCCATTCTTTCATTGCTCCCATTCTTTCATTGTCACAGATCTTGCTGCTGCTGCTGCTAAGTCGCTTCAGTCATGTCCGACTCTGTGACCCCAGAGATGGCAGCCCACCAGGCTCCCCCGTCCCTGGATAAAACTAGGTTAATTCATACTAACATGTGATTCACAAATACTATTTTAATTCTCCTAGATAATTTTGCATTTTTACATGAACTTGTAAATCCAAATAATTTTTTTTTCATTTTACATTATTCTGGTTATGAGATCTACTTTCTTGACAAAATTTTAAGTATACAATATGGTATTGTTCACGACAGGTATATTATTGTACAGAAGCTCTCTAGAGTTTATTTATCTTGCTTAACTAGCCCTTTATGCTCATTGAAAGTTGTTCAGTTGAGTCTGTTTGCAACCCCATGGACTACAGAGTCCACGGAGTTCTCCAGGCCGGAATACTGAAGTGGATAGCCATTCTCTTTGTCAGAGGATCTTCCCAACCCAGGGATCGAACCCAGGTCTCCCTCATTGCAGGAGAATTCTTTACCAGCTGAGCTACAATGATGAGTAACTCTCTATATCCCCCTCACCTGGTCCCTGAAACCACCATTTCACCTTTTGATTCTGTGAATTTGGCCCAAACAGAATTTTAATAATGAAATTTCAGTTAGAAAAAAAAAAGAAGTGAGAACATTCATACAGTATGGATGAGAATATTTTTGGGCTAAGGAACAATTAGAAACATAGAATTCGTCTCTTCTCTGTTGTGACTCTTCAGAGATTCTCATCATCAGTGCCTTAGAAAACCATTGTGTTTCTTTCAACTTCTAGTTTTCTCAGAATGTCCTCAAGCAACACAGAAGTAGGGAGACAAGAGGTTAACAAAGTGTCCACTGTTTGTATACCTCAATCTCTTGTAAACCACTTAGTAAAGTACATTTCCTGTGTAGCCATTTTGTAGTTCAAGTCAGCATTTTTGGAAGTAATAATTTTACAACTCTCCAGCTCACCCTTCTATTTTTACCACTCTGTTTTGAAAGGCTGGTGCAATTTTTTTATAACTCATGGTTAGTAAACTAAAAAAGTCTTTTGACATACATAATAACCAAATGTTCATTCAGTTCAGTTCAGCCGCTCAGTCGTGTCCATCTCTTTGCGATCCATGAATCACAGCACGCCAGGCCTCCCTGTCCATCACCAACTCCCGGAGTTCACTCAAACTCATGTCCATCGAGTCGGTGATGCCATCCAGCCATCTCATCCTCTGTCACTTCATTTTAAATCATAAATTGTCATTATCCAACAGTATTTATTTCACCACTTTTGTAAGGAATCCTTGCAAGTTGATTTATTTATTGTAGCTAACCAAGTGAATTGAACAGGATAGTGAATTGAATTCTTGGCAAATATTTGTTAAATGATGACATGCAATTTTTATTAATACTCCTCTAGAATAGTAGTTTATTATCTACTAGGTATAGTGTTGTTTATCACTCATGTTTAATGTTTTTAGGATACTGAGTCACTATAACAATTATTTACTCTGTACAAAGGAGTATTGCACATTTTTCAACAAGAATGTTTGATGACAGTGATATATATTATGATCCATGGATCTTTGATAATTTGTAAGGCTGTTCTGTTGATGGGCTCAACATTACTATAATTCTCTAGTGAAGACCTAGAAAGAGATACTGCAGACATCTGTATAACATGTTTATTCCCCTTTTCCTCACTCTCTAGCAAAAATACAAAATTCTGGAGGTTGTACTCAGAAGTGAAGATGCTTACAAGTATAGTCAGTATTTGTCATTTACTCATGATTTTCTCAGAGAATCTCTTGTAGTAAATCTAAATTTCCATAAAAAAAAACTTCAAGAAAATATTCTATTATTGACTAAAAGCCAGAAGTACTTAGTCCATTAAGAGAAAAATAAATTCAGTTCAGTTTAATCCAATGAGTATCTGTTGAATATCTACTGAGTGCCAGGCATGGTGCTAGGTCCGGAGATTGAAGTGAGATTATGGTCAAGCTAGTGGGAGAGCCACACACACACACACACACGGCTTTAGCTAATGTTAATATAGACAAGATGCTTTGAGAGCAATAAAAAGAAACAGTTTCCAACTTTATTCCTCCACTTTCCTGACCAATTCCCCACTCCTTGCAAGTCCTGCTAGCTGTGTCTCTAAAGTAGATCTCAATCTTGATTCAGTTTTGAGTTTTAATCACCAGTTTCTCTATCCTGTGTTACTCTTTGTTGTTGTTCAGTAGCTAAATCATCTCCAACTCTTTGAGACCCCATGAACTGCAGCATGCCAGGATTCCCTGTCCCTCACTCTCTCTCTGAGTTTGCTCAAACTCATGTCCATTGAGTCTGTGATGCCATCCAACCATCTCATCCTCTGTCACCTCCTTCTCCTCCTGCCCTCAATCTTTCTGAGCATCAGAGTCTTTTCCAATTAGTCAGCTCTTTGCATCAGGTGGCCAAAGTATTGGCACTTCAGCATCAGTCCTTCCAATGAATAATCAGGGTTGATTTCCTTTAGGATTAACTGGTTTGATCTCCTTGCAGTCCAAGGGACTCTCAAGAGTCTTCTCCATCACCACAGTTGGAAAGCATCAGTTGTTTGGCGCTCAGCCTTCTTTAATATTTTCCTAATTGGTCTCTCCACTTCTGTTCTCTATACACAAGTCAGTATTTCATGTCCCAGTTAAAATTTTATTTTCTGTTTTCCTGCTTTCAAATAAATGTAGATAAAATGGAGGAGGTACCCTTATCTTTTGCTTCTTACTTTGATTACAGCAATTAGCACAATAACTGGTCTGCAGTAGAGGTTAAATGAGTCTTGTTTGAAAGAATGAACTTGGGATTTTATTAAGGATCTCCCAAAAGATATGATGCTTATCATGAAAATCTTGGTTGCCCAAAGACTAGAACAGCATTCCTGGAAGAGGGAACCATATAAACAAAGTACATTAGAAGAGAAATAACATGTTGTGGTGGTGAATTAAACACCAAAAAATTGAATCCGAATAGGACATGAAACTAGAGACAAAGGCAAAGCCATATCTTTGTATTGAATACTATACTTTGTTCTATCTTTGAAGGGTTTTAAGCAAATGATTGACAGAGTGATATTTGTATTTTCAAAAAAACCCTGAATATATTGGTTTTGTTTTTTTTTTTTAACGTTGTTGGACAATAACGTGATGACTTTAGGACAACATGGCACTCAAACCCTACTTTTGTGCTAAGCACAAACTAAGTACTTGAGCTTAACCTAGGATGAATGGACACTGAGAGGCTTTATAGTGTCTGTGGGACACAACCCACAAGATTGGGTTGTGAAAGCCATCAACAAGTGATTGTTATTACTGTGGACACAATGTGACGTGCCAGTGACTGCTCAGATTGGGAAATGTTGTGCTCCAGAGTCAGAGAGGAGGTTGTGTGGAGCTCTGCAGTTTTCAGAAGTCACAGATATTATATGTAGCTTTCAGAAACCACCTTCTAATCAGGCTCACCCTCTCTGTCACTTAGAGGTTAAGCTCCGTGTTTCTCAACAGTCAGGCTGAGTGAGCAAAGGAAAAGAAGAATGAAGACAAACTGAATTCCAGCTACTAAGCTCTGAGATGCAGTGTGTAAATATGCCACATTCGCTCTCTTTCATTTGAATCTGTCTTCCTGGGGAAAAAACTATATGTCATAAAAAAATTCATAGTTTCTTTTTGATTAATCTCTAGAAGGCAGCCCAAAGATATTAAATCTCAGCACTCTCACATTTTTCTCCTCCCCTCATAAACAATTCAATTCAATTTGAATTAATATTTACTGAGTGCTGACACAAGGCATGGCATATAGTGGATGCTGTGATAGAACTGCTGCATAAAAGGAAGAAAACCACTGTCCCACCTTAAAAAAAAAGATAACTTTTTTTTTTATACACGGCAATAGGAATAATGTAGCAATAGCAACCAGTGTACTGCAAGATAGTATCAAAGGTTATTTATTCAGTCACTATTCATTAACCAGCTACATTATTCAAGAAAACCACTATATCCTAAACTACACTTGAGAAGGCTTATGTTAACAAGGACTAGAAAAAGGAATATAGATTTTGTTGAAGGAGAGAGTTGCATCATTTGTAGAGAAATAGATTTTTGCCATACCTCATGTATGAATAAGTGAGGCTATTCCTTTCAGCTACACATAGATTAATAGATCATTATTTGTTGGTTTCATCCCGAGTGCTGTTTGTTTATTGTATACCTTAATTTATTTAACTAAGTTATATACCTTGATTTATTGAACTAAGTTAAGCTGCCTAAACTAGCCCGGACTGGGTCACTATGGCATACTTGGGGTCAAAAGTTTTCCAGATAACTCCAATTAATAGTAGAGGGTTTGGAATTAACATATATAAGCTCTAGTATTATAATTATGTAAGGTGTGCCTGGATTCAAATCCTGACCACCATCTACTAGGTTATTAAATCTCTTTGCTGTTAAGTTTGATCATCTAGAAGATAGAGACAGTAACTACTATTATATCAGAGTTGTTTCAAGGATTAAATGAGATAATACTTCTAATGAGCTTATAACTGTGATTGGTGTGTAGTATTTAGGGAATGTTAGATATTTTTTCCCTGTAAGAATATGGTAATAATTGACGTTTATGAATTCCCAGAAGAATATACAGCTATTTTGAGAGCTTCTCTTTAATCAGGGACACATTTTATAAATAGCAGATAGATAGACAGATAGATATTGTTACAGGTTGAGTTCCCCTGGGAAGGAGATTCTTAAAAGATTTGTATGAAGGAGTTTATTGGGGAGAACTCTCAGGATCAACTCCCTTATTCCTATCAGCTCTTTTCTATACCCCACAGATGTTGATCCTGAGATACATAATCAAGAATCAATATTTAACAAAATGAGTTTTATTGTTTCACCAAGTACATTCTTATATAAAATTATCTTTTTTGTTGCTGTTCGTGTAGCAGAGAAGAATATGAGAATACTAGTATAGGTTGCTGCTGCCGCTGCTAAGTCGCTTCAGTCGTGTCTGACTCTGTGCAACCCCAGAGACAGCAGCCCACCAGGCTCCACCGTCCCTGGGATTCTCCAGGCAAGAACACTGGAGTAGGTTGCCATTTCCTTCTCCAATGCATGAAAGTGAAAAGTGAAAGTGAAGTCGCTCAGTCGAGTCCGACCCTCAGCGACCCCATGGACTGCAGCCTACCAGGCTCCTCCATCCATGGGATTTTCCAGGCAAAAGTACTGGAGTGGTTTTGATGCTATTACCTTGATTCATGTTAAGACTCCTGAACTTTTATGCACCAGAGTTTTGTACCACTAGGGAAAACACAAAAAAGTGAAAAAAGGCAGATGCATATCTTAGTTCACTTATAAAAATACTTTTAACCTTATGGACATCAGGAAAAGATCTTGGCCATATAAAATAGAAATAAACATACTACATTGTATAGACCCATCATAGATCATGGAAAAAGTAGTTTATATTCTTTTCAAACACCAAAATCTCATTTTTAATGATGCCTTGTGTAGTTATTAGAACTATGATTGCTCTGATGCTGATGTAAAAGCAGTTAATTCAAGTCTTTTCAAATGTTGGTGATAAGAATAGTTAAAATAATTTTAAAGTAACATGTAAAATAGAAAAGGGAGAATGCCTAGATTCATTGTACAAAGCCAGCATTATCGTGATAGTAACAATAAAAAAAAACAAATAATCCAATTTTTAAATGGGCAGTTTTTAAATCCATATTTTTCCAAAGAAGACATACAAATGGCCATCAGATAGATGCAAAGATGCTCAACATCACAAATCATCAGGGAAATGCAGACCACAATGAAATATCACCTCACAGCTGTAAGGATGTATGTTATGAAAAAGACAAAAGTAAAAATCCTGGCAATGTTGAGGAGAAAAGAAAACCCTTGTACAATGTTGGTGGGAATATAAATTGGTACTACTACTATGAAAAACAGTATGGAGATTCCTCAAAAAATTATAAATAGAAATGCCATATAGCCTGTCTATCTCACTTCTGGATATATATCCAAAGGAAACTAAACTCTTATCTTGAAGATATATCTACTCCCATGTTCACAGAAGCATTATTCACAATAGCCAGAATATGGAAACAGCCAAAGTATCTGTCAATAGATGAATGGATTTAGAAAATTTGGAATATAATATACTGAAATACTATTCAGCCTTAAAAGAAGAAGAAAGACCTCCCATTTGGTACAGTGTGGGTGAGCCTGGAGGACATTATGCTGAGTGAAATAAGTCAGAGAATGATAAATGCTGTATGGTATCATTTATATGTGGCATCAAAAAGGAAAAAGTTGAATTCATAGAAACAGTGAGTAGAAAACTGGTTGTCAGGGGTTGGTGGGGGTGTAAAATAGGAAAAGGTTTGTAAAAGGTCACAAACTATCAGGTATATGATGAATAAGTTCTGAGGATCTAATATATAACATGGTGACTATAGTTGCTAATACTGTATTGTATAATTGAAATCTGCTAAGAGAGTAGAACTTAAATGTCTTTAAAAAAAAAAGTGTGAATGTGTAACAAAAAAATATCTTGCGTGATAACCAAATAGTGGAAGTGACTCTAATGTCTGCCACTGATGAATAAATAAACAAAATTAATATAATATTATTCTTCATTAAAAATGATGAAATACTGATATATGCTACAATACAAATGAACCTTGAAACAGTAAACTAAGTGAAAGAAGACTGCCAAAAAAGACCACATATTGTATGAAACCATTTATATGAAATACCTGAAATAGACAAATCTAAGGAGATGGAAAGTTTAAGAGTAGTTGCCTATGACTGGTGGAAGGACTTGGGGGAGATGGAGAGTAACTGCTAGTGAATATTGGGTTTGGGGGAGAAATGATGAAAAAGTTCTAAAGTGGTGTTGGTTACACACTCTATGAATAAACTAAAAGAGAAATGTATTGTATATTTTAAAAGCATAAATTATATGGTTTGTGAATTGTTTCAATAAAGCTTTTAAGAAAAAACTTAGAACAAAGTTTTAACAAATCATAGCCAACACTGTAAATAAATTACACAACCAAGTGGGATTTATCTCAATATGCATGACTGGTTTAACTCTCAAAAATCACTTGTTACTCATCATAGCAAATGGATAAAGCAAAGAAAAATCACGTGATTATGGCAACAGATAAATAAAAAGCATTTGGCACAATCTAATGCCAACTCATGATAAAAACTCAGTAAAGTAGGAATAAAGGAGAACAACTTGATAAAGACTATTTACCAAAAAAAACAACAGCTAACATCATACTTGATTGTAAAAAACTTAAAGCTGCCCCACTAAGATCAGGAACATGCAAGGATGGCCACTCCCACTACTTCTTTTCAATGTCATACTGGAAGTACTCTCTAATGCAAGACAAGAAGTGTGTGGACAGGGGGATATAGTCTTTATTCACAGATGACATGTTATCTACATAGAAAATCTGAAAGAATTGATCAAAAAACCTAGACTAATAAGCTTTTTTTTTTTTCTTCACATGTGTATGTCCAATTGTTCCAGTGCCATTTCTTGAAAAGACTGTTTTCTATCTATGGGATTTCTTTTGCTCCTATGTCAAGAACCAATCAGCTGTGTTCATGGTAGGCTCTCTATTCTGTTCCAGTGATCAATTTGGATCAATTCTTTCATCCATTCCACCTTATAGCAGATACAGATGTGAAAAGGATTTCCACATTATATGATGTTAGAGAAAAAAAATTAAAATGATACCACTGTGCTTCTATTACAATGGCCAAATTCAGTCACACTAACAACACCAAATGTTGGTGAGGATATGGAGCAGCAGGAAAAGCCCTTTGTTGGTGGGATGCAAAATGGTACAGCCACGTGGGAAGACAGTTTGGCAGTTTCTTACAAAGCTAACCATATGCTTACCATACAATCCAGGTATTGTCCTTTGAGATATTCAGTGAAAGGAGGTGAAAACTTACGTCCATATAAAAACCTGCAGCTGTATTAACTGCTCAGTTCCGTCAGTTCAGTTGCTCAGTCGTATCCGACTCTTTGAGACCTCACGGACAGCAGCATGGCAGGCTTCCTTGTCCATCACCAACTCCCAGAGCTTGTTCAAACTCATGTCCATCGAGTTGGTGATGCCATCCAACCATCTCATCCTCTTTCCCACTTCTCCTCCTGCCTTCAATCATTCCCAGCATCAGGGTCTTTTCAAATGACTCAATTTTTAGCATCAGGTGGCCAAAGTATGGAATTTCAGCTTCAGCATCAGTCCTTCCAATGAATATCCAGGACTGATTTCCTTTAGGATAGACTGGTTGGATCTCCTTGCAGTCCTAGGAACTCTCAAGAGTCTTTTCCAACACCACAGTTCAAAAGCATCAATTCTTAGGCGCTCAGCTTTCTTCACAGTCCAACTCTCACATCCATATATGACTACTGGAAAAACCATAGCCTTGGCTAGGCAGACCTTTGTTTGCAAAGTAATGTCTCTGCTTTTGAATATGCTATCTAGGTTGGTCATAGCTTTTCTTCCAAGGAGGAAGAGTCTTTTAATTTCATGGCTGCAGTCACCATCGGCAGTGATTTTGGAGCCCCCAAAAATAAAGTCTGTCACTGTTTCCACTGTTTCCCCATCTATTTGCCATAAAGTGATAGGACCAGATGCCATGATCTTTGTTTTCTGAATGTTGAGCTTTAAGCCAAGTTTTTCACTCTCCTCTTTCACTTTCATCAAGAGGTTCTTTAGCTCTTCTTCACTTTCTTCCATAAGGGTGGTATCATCTGCATATCTGAGGTTATTGATATTTCTCCCAGCAATCTTAATTCCGGCTTTTGCTTCATGCACCTCAGAATTTCTCATGATGTACTCTGCATATAAGTTAAATAAGCTGGGTGACAATATACAGCCTTGATATACTCCTTTCCCAATTTGGAACCAGTTTGTTGTTCCATGTCCAGTTCTAACCGTTGCTTCTTGACCTGCATAAACAGTCAATAAATAAAACTGCTATAAACAGTTAATAAATGGAAATGTTTATATCAGCTTTGTTTATAATTGCCAAAACTTAGAAGTAATCAAGATGTCCTTCAGTAAGTATATGAGTAAATTAACTGCATATCCAGACAATGGAATATTATCACCACTAAAAATAATGAGATCTCAAGCTATGAAAAGACATGCAGAAATCATCAATGTATATTACTAAGTTAAAGAATCTGAAAGGCTACATACTAATTCCAAATATATGATATCTGGAAAAGACAAAACTATAAAACCATGAAAAAATAAGTGTTGGCGAGGGAGGGAGTGGCAGGAGTAATGAACAGATGGAACACAGAGAGTTTTTGGAGCAGTGAAAATACTGTTATTGATACATGTTACTATACATAAACATTATGTGATATTGTAAGTGAGTACCTGTCATTATAACTTTGTCCAACATAGAATGTGCAACACCAAGAATGTGCAACACTATAGAATGTGCAACACCAAGAATGAATCCTAATGTTCAAACCATGGACTTCGAGTGATTATGATTTGTTGTTGGAGGTTCATTAATTGTAACAAATGTACCATTCTGGTAAAGGATATTGATAATCATGTGTGGGAAGATCATTTGTGTGTTGAAGGAGAAGGTATATGGGAAATCTCTGTATCATCCTCTTAATTTTGCTTTGAACTTAAAAGTGCTCTAAAAAAGTCTTTTTTTAAAAGAAATAACTTGATACTTTGTGCCACCCTCAGAACAAGATAAGAAATTAAATTTCAACCTAGCATTGAGTAGCTCTCTCTCCTTATGATGTAGGAGTTTCTTTTGCCTTGATTTTTCAGGAGAGTGAGTGGAGAGTTTTCTGAATTTTATTAAAATTACAAAAACTACATATGATTTATGTTTTTTTAATACCAGGTATTATTGAAATAAGTGATGAGCTGTGTTGCTTGTTTTGTATGTGATTCTCACTACAACTCTTAATTAGATTATAGTATTCTCATTGTAGGGCTTCACTGGTGGCTCAAACAGTAAAGAATTTGCCTGCAATGCAGAAGACTTGGGTATGATCCCTGGGTTGGGAAGATCCCCTGGCATAGGAAATGGCAACCCCCTCCAGTATTCTTGCCTAGAGAACACCACGGACAGAGGAGCCTGGTGGGCTACAGTCCATGGAGTCACAAAGAGTTGGATACAACTGAGCAATTAAGCGTGCATGCATTTTTATTATACAAATAAGGAAATTAACACACACTCTAGTCTTCAGATCATCTATTATTAACATTTCCTACTATACAGAAATTCTGCCTCAATAAGAACTGTGATACCAGGCAATTGACTGATATGTAAAAGAACCGTCTCTTTAAAATTAGTGTAATCCTTTCTAGGCCAAAAGGATGAATGCTTTCAAAGGCTTTGAGATTCCTAATAGAGGAGAGGTAAGTAAGGTACATGATAGAAGAGGCAGATTTCATCTAACTGTGCACTGTCTAAGAAGATGGATCAGAAACATAAAGACCTAATAACAGCAAAGACTTTCTTTGTTAGGTTATCTTTTATACATTAATTATACAGAAGCTCCTGCTTAAATGGGATACACTTGCTGTAGACTGTTTCTATTATGAAAGAGTTCTTTTCCTTACTCTCCACTTGATTTGGGAGATATTATGATAGAAATATCAGGGATGTAAGTTGTTGTAGTAAGGTGAAGTTTATTTTATTTGTTGTATAAGTTTATTCACTTAACTGGCCAGTGAATCATCATTGTAGCAGAGACCACATCACTGTGATATGGTCAATTCATCCCAACGTTTAACCTACTCTACAGTTTAAATCACATATCCATGAAAACTTTAGCTTTGCAAATTTTGAGATACTGATATGTATGCCTCTACCACCTTGTATAACGTAATACAGTCCTCTGGTCTCTTAATAAATATTAATTTTATTATCATTCATAAATAAATGTTATCTGATATATAAAACCAATTTGAGAATCTCACTTCTCTATAACCCCATTAATGACAACAATCTCCAAATAATTAATTAGAACAGCATGCATTAATTTTCAAACTTAAAATATTTTTATATTCATTTTCTCTACATTTGTACTATAGTATTTGTATCAGGTCTAACTGGTGTACACAGCTTACATGAATGACAGTTGAATTTTGTTTATTAAAAAAAAATTATTTCAAAAACTAGCTTGTGGTTATCAAAGGGAAGAGTTAGTGCAGGGGCAAAGGGACAAATTAGAGGTATGGGATTAATATATACAAACTACTATTTATAAAATACATAAGGAACAAGAATATACTCTATACCCTTCATCTTGCAATAACCTGGAGTGAAGTATAAAAGTGAAAGAAAGTAAAAATCAGCCAGTTGTGTCTGACTCTTTGCAACCCTATAGGCTATACAGTCCATGCAATTCCCCAGGCCAGAATACTGGAGTAGGTAACCTTTTCCTTCTCCAGGGGATCTTCTCAGACCAGGGATCGAACAAGGTGTCCTGCAATGCAGGCAGATTCTTTTCCAGCTGAGCCACAAGGAAAGCCCATCAGTTCAGTTCAGTTCAGTGGCTCAGTCGTGTCCGACTCTTTGCGACCCCATGAATTGCAGCACGCCAGGCCTCCCTGTCCATCACCAACTCCCGGAGTTCACTCAGACTCACGTCCATCGAGTCAGTGATGCCATCCAGCCATCTCATCCTCTGTCGTCCCCTTCTCCTCTTGCCCCCAGTCCCTCCCAGCATCAGAGTCTTTTCCAATGAGTCAACTCTTCGCATGAGGCGGCCAAAGTACTGGAGTTTCAGCTTTAGCATCAGTCCTTCCAAAGAAATCCCAGGGCTGATCTCCTTTAGAATGGACTGGTTGGATCTCCTTGCAGTCCAAGGGACTTTCAAGAGTCTTCTCCAACACCACAGTTCAAAAGCATCAATTCTTCGGCGCTCAGCCTTCTTCACAGTCCAACTCTCACATCCATACATGACCACAGGAAAAACCATAGCCTTGACTAGACGAACCTTTGTTGGCAAAGTAATGTCTCTGCTTTTGAATATGCTATCTAGGTTGGTCATAACTTTCCTTAGTGGAGTATAATTTGCAAAAATACTAGATCACTATGCTATACTACTGAGATGAACACAATATTGTAAATCAATTACACTTCAGTTAAAATATAGTTTTAAATCAAGGTGAGAGGCATAGTTAGTCAGAGGATTGATTACTATATACCACTGCTGTGCTTGGCTTGTTATTCATATTTCTTTTAATTTTCCTGAGAACTAAAATAGTCCTGTTTTCAGTCAACTGCCAACTTTTCTTTCCATTTGCTCCGTACAGTTGTCCCTGGATATCCACAGGGAACTGGTTCCAAGACCCATTGCAGATACAAAAATATACAGATGCTGAAGTTCCATGGTCAGCCCTTTGTATCTGAGAATTCTATATCTTCCGATACAATCAACCCAGAACCGTAAACATAGTACTGTACACAATCTGCAGGGCAGCGGAACTTGCAGATGCAGAGGCCCAACTAGGTATTTGCTGAGAAAAGTACAGGTGTAAGTGGAACTGTGCAGTCCACACCTTTGTTTAAGGGTCAACTCTGTAAGGAAAGATTAGGAAAATCAAGTTATTTTCTGTTTGCATGTGGTTTTCATTCTCCTACAACTTTCCTAAACTTGTTTATGCAGTCAATTTTTATTTTTCTTTGACCATTTCTCACAATTTCCAGCAATCACGCAACTTTCATCCAATCCCAGATTTTGCTGCCCTGCACAGTCCATAGGGTCACCCAGAGTCAGACATGATTGGGCACACACACACACACACATACACACACACACAGCTGGTTTGGAGCTAACTACTATGGAAAGTGAATTCTTTTTTCTTATAAGTCATTGCTATTATCTTATTTAAATTTAGTTCCCTCTTGTTACTTAGAGTTTTTGAGATCATCTTTTCTGGAAGTTAATTTGGATGGTTTTCTTCTCTCCTTTGTTTTTCCCCCTTTATCACTTCAACCTAGATTTTCCTTTCCTTTAAATCTCAAACAGATTTTTACTTTTGTTATGAACAAAATGATCAGCAGACTTGGTGCTTACATTAAATTGGATCCAGTAAAATAAAATCCAGGGTTTCATTTAATACACCACACACACACACCTCTACACCAACAGGCACACAGGAATGTGTGCATGCACCCACACTATAATAAAATAAACTAACATAAATAACTGTGATTCTCTTTCAGAAACATGATGGTCACTTCACAGTCATCCAGTTGGTCGGTATGCTCCGAGGCATTGCATCAGGAATGAAGTATCTTTCTGATATGGGTTATGTTCACCGAGATCTAGCAGCTAGGAATATATTGGTCAACAGCAACTTAGTATGCAAAGTTTCTGATTTCGGTCTCTCCCGAGTGCTGGAAGATGATCCAGAAGCTGCTTATACAACAACTGTAAGTTTATCCATCCTTTTCAAATATAGTTTGTTTACTTTTATTGTTTGCAATATTATTAGAGTAATTCCAGTTTGTATTATGGTCTAAAGACAGAAGGAAAGATTGCCCCAAAATAGGATCTAGACAAGGACTGAGAGACATTGGTTTTCCATGCCAATTCTATAAAGAGCCTACCAGGCACTTCATGAGGAGAGGTTGGCAGGGATGATTATGGAACATACCTAATGATACATATACAATTAGCGATTTGTAGATAATTTAATCTGCACAAAGTTTACTGAGTTTAGATTGCTCTCATTTGACTACATGGTCTCATATCTGGTTATACTTAAGTGCTAAGAAATCTCTTCCTTCACTGAATCTGACACACATTTACATGGACAACTGTTTTATACCCACTTCTAGAGGAGGGACTCTCTCTCATTTGAATATTGCTAAGCAACCCATCTTAAACTTACATAGAAAATCTTATGCCTCTTTGCTCTCAATTATGGAAATGAGGTCATATTTACCTAAAAAGAACATTAAAAGATATATTAAGAGACACTGATGTATAGAACAGTCTTATGGACTCTGTGGGAGAGGGAGAGGGTGGGGAGATTTGGGAGAACGGCACTGAAACATGTATAATATCATGTATGAAATGAGTCGCCAGTCCAGGTTCGATGCACGATACTGGATCCTTGGGGCTGGTGCACTGGGACGACCCAGAGGGATGGTATGGGGAGGGAGGAGGGAGGAGGGTTCAGGATGGGGAACACATGTATACCTGTGGTGAATTCATTTCGATATTTGGCAAAACTAATACAATATTGTACAGTTTGAAAATAAAATAAAATTTAAAAAAATAAAATAAAGATACATTATGGCTCACACTTGTCTGTTTTAAGAGATATGTTTTATTTAAGATATGGAATAATGGCAGTTGGTCTTCCCAGATTGCTCAGTAATAAAGAATCTGTGTGCCATTACAGGAGATGTGGGTTCAATCCCTGGGTAGGGAAGATCCCCTGGAGAAGTAAATGGCAACCTACTCCAGTATTCTTGCCCAGTCCATGAGATTGCAAAGAGTCAAACACAACTTATCAACTAAACAACGACAATGACAATAATGGCAGCTACTATTCAGATGTTTTATTTTTTTCTTTTAATTAAAATGAGTAGCTGCATTTCTTATATTTTAAAGACCAAAACGAAATGTAAAAATCATTTTATCACAGTATCTGTAAAACTTATAAAATTCCCTGATTCTGACTTTCAATTGTGTTCACTTTGTATCATCCAAGACAAACTTTGCTTTTCTCCTTGATAGTGGTATTTCCTAATAAGGACTTTCCTAGTTGAACTATTGAGTCTCACTATTGACAATGCATAACCTGCATAATCACAGTTCTTTTAATATCTTAATTCTATTTACTTTGCATTAGTAAGATCTCTCTAAGCTCCAACTCTTAACCTCCCCTATTCTGCATAATATGTGAAAAAAGTCACTCTATGCCAACATGGAGTTAGTTAAAGAAGACATGCTCTATACCCAGCATGGAGATATTTAAAGCAAATAATGGAGGAGCATGAGGAGCATGTATTTCATATAGTTGTTTCATATAGCTGGGGGGAGATCTAAGAATCCTTCCTTCTTTACCTCATTCATGTGTTTCTAAGTTGACTTTCTGATGTGAATTTTTAAATCTTAAGACATGCCCAGCTTTAAGAGTGGATATTTTTAATGAAAATGAGATAAAAGTATTTTAGATCATTCTCTATTCTGCCTTTAAGCACTTTAGCATAAATAATTGAGATTTTTCTGGAGATGATGCTTGCTGCTAAGCTGTTAAGTCACTTCAGTCGTGTCCGACTCTGTGCGACCCCATAGACGGCAGGCCACCAGGCTCCCCCGTCCCTGGGATTCTCCAGGCAAGAACACCAGAGTGGATTGCCATTTCCTTCTCCAATGCATGAAAGTGAAAAGTGAAAGTGAAGTTGCTCAGTTGTGTCCAATGATGCTTACCTGCTAGTAAAACATAATATGAATTTTCACTCACTTCTATCTTTTTTAAATAAAAGAGTTACTGTTAAAAGTAATGCAGTAAAATCTTTTAAACACTTTCACTTAAAATCATATGATATCCAATGCACTAAATAAAAGGACCTGTGGTGAGAAATATTTTTGATTTTTTTATTTTGAAAAATAAAGTGTTATTCTTTGAGAGCCTATCACAAGATTCTCTGTCCATCAAGTCATCAATGGTAGAAATGAGACTGTGCTAAGATATTAATACCATGTGGTAAAATGCATCTTACACTAAGTCTGTGTAGGTGAACCAGGCCAACCTGAAGAATAACTTGTACTTCAATTGTTCCTTAAGATTTAACGAAGCAAAGAATGGAAGTGATATGACAGCTTCAGGCACAAAGTCAGTCTTGGGTACAGGACCGTGAAATCCACTAGCTCCCACCAAGCTACATATCATTAGCATAAATAGAAATAAGGACAGGTTTCTGCACAGAATTTTAATGAAAAATTCAAGAAAAGAAAATGACAGTTTCCTCTAGGTAAATGTAATTCAGCAGCCTAAATATAAAGAAAAACAGGAGAAAAATAGCTATGTTATCAGAAGACTATAATGTGAAGATTTAAATAACTTTTTCAGCAAAAAGGTGGTGAACAAATAAACCTTGGAAGAATGCAAAACAATAAAATCCTGGCTTGATAAGCCAAATTCATCACTAAGAAAGGAGCTTTGCCATTTGGGACAAATAATAAACTGACTCTTCCAGAAAAACAATTCTTACTCAATAGATATTATGATAGCAGTCAGTTGAAATCAGTCAAATATACAGACCTTTGTAACTCAGTTCAGTTCAATCACTCAGTCCTGTCTGACTCTGCGACCCCATAGACTGCAGCATGCCAGGCTTCTCTGTCCATCATCAAATCCTGGAGCATGCACAAACTCATGTCCATAGAGTCAGTGATAGACACCACAATATCATCCTGTGTCGTCCACTTCTCCTCCTGACATCAATTTTTCCCAGCATCAGGGTCTTTTCTTCACCTCAGGTAGCCAAAGTATTGGAACTTCAGCTTCAGCATCAGTCCTTCCAATGAATATTCAGGACTGATTACCTTTAGGATTAACTGGTTGGATCTCCTTGAAGTCCAAGGGACTCTCAAGAGTCTTCTCCAACAACACAGTTCAAAAGCATCAATTCTTTGACACTCAGCTTTCTTTATGCTCCAACTCTCACATCTGATACGTAATTATTAGAAAAACCATTGCTTTGACTAGACAGACTTTTGTCAGAAAGTAATGCCTCTGCTTTTTAATACGCTATATAGGTTTGTCATAGCTTTTCTTCCAAGGAGCAAGTGTCTTTTACTTTCATGGCTGCAGTCACCATCCTCAGTGATTTTGGAGCTCAAGAAAATAAATAGTCTGTCACTGTTTCCATTGTTTCCCTATCTGTTTGCCATGAAGTGATGGGACCAGATGCCATAATCTTAGTTTTATGAATGTTGGGTTTTTTTTGTTTGTTTGTTTGTTTGTTTACTTTATAATATTGTATTGGTTTTGCCATACATCAACATGCATCCGCCATGGGTGTACATGTGCTCCCCATCCTGAGCCCCCTCCCACCTCCCTTCCCATGAATGTTGGGTTTTAGGCCAAATTTTTCACTCTCCTCTTTCACTTTCATCAAGAGGTTCTTTAATTCCTCTTTGCTTTCTACCATAAGAGTGGTGTCATCTGCATATCTGAGGTTATTGATATATCTCCTAGGAAACTCGATTTCAACTTGTGATTCATCCAGCTTGGCATTTCGCATGTTGTACTCTGCATATAAGTTAAATAAGCTGGGTGACAATATATAGCCTGGTATATCCTTGTAAAGGACAATATATAATCCTTTCCCAGTTTGAAATTAGTCCATTTTTCCATGTGCAGTTCTAACTGTTGCTTCTTGACCTGCACACAGATTTCTCAGGAGGCAGGTAAGGTGGTCTGGTATTAACATCTCCTGAAGAATTTTCCAGTTTGTTGTGATCCACACAATGAAAGGATTTGATATAATCAATAAAGCAGAAGTGGATGTTTTTCTGGAACTCTTGTATTTTCAATGATCCAACAGATATTGGCAATTTGATCTGGTTCCTCTGCCTTTTCTAAATCCAGCTTGAACATCTGGAATTTCTCAGTTCACATACTATTGAAGCCTAGCTTGGAGAATTTTGAACATTACTTTGCTAGCATGTGAAGTGAGTCCAATTGTATGGTCGTTTGAGCAGTCTTTGGCATTGCCTTTCTTTGGGATTGGAATGAAACCTGATGTTTTCCAGTCCTGTGGCCACTGCTGAGTTTTCCAAATTTGCTGGCATGTTGAGTACAGCACTTTCACAGCATTATCTTTAGGATTCGAAATAGCTTAAATGAAATTCCATCACCTCCACTAGCTTTGTTCATAGTGTTGCTTCCAAATGCCCACTTGACTTCACATTCCAGGATGTCTGGCTCTAGGTCAGTGATCACACCATCATGTTACCCTGGTCCTTAAGATCTTTTCTGTACAGTTCTTCTGTGTATTCTTGCCACCTCTTCTTACGATCTTCTGCTTCTGTTAGGTCCATACCATTTCTGTCCTTTATTGAGCCCATCTTTGCATGAAAAGTTCCCTTGGTATTTCTAATTTTCTTGAAGAGTTCTCTAGTCTTTCCCATTCTATTGTTTTCCTCTATTTCTTTGCATTGATCAAGAAGAAGGTTTTCTTATCTCTCCTGCTATTCTTTGGAACTCTACATTCAGATGGATATATCTTTCCTTTTCTCCTTGGCTTTCATTTTTCTTCTTTTCTCAGTTATTTGTAAGGCCTCTTCAGACAACCATTTTGCTTTTTGGCATTCTCTTCTTGGGGTTGGTTTTTGATCACTGCCTCCTATACAATGATATGAACCTCCATCCGTAGTTCTTCAGGTACTCTATCTATCAGATCTAATCCTTTCAATCTGTTGTCACTTCCACTGTATAATCTAAGGCATGTGATTTATAGTTCATATATGATTTGTTTATAACCCTGGTCAAACCTGAATGGTCCAGTGGTTTTCCCTACTTTCTTCAATTTAAGTCTGAATTTTGCAAAAGGAATTCATGATCTGAGCCACAGTCAGCTCCTGTTTTGCTTCTGCTGATTGTATAGAGCTTCTCCATCTTTGGCTGCAAATAATATAATCAATATATATTGAATATATATATTATAATCAATCCATATAATCAATCTGATTTCACTGTTGACTATCTGGTGATGTCCATATGTAGAATCATCTCTTGTATTGTTGGAAGAAGGTGTTTGCTACGACCAGTGCATTCTCTTGGCAAAACTCTGTTAGCCTTTACCCTGCTTCATTTTGTACTCCAAGGCCAAATTTGCCTGCTACTCCAGTTATCTCTTGAGTCCTACTTTTTCATTCTAGTCCCCTATGATGAAAAGGACATCTTTTTTTGATGTTAGTTCTAAAAGGTCTTGTAGGTCTTAGAACCATTCGACTTCAGCTTCTTCTGTATTACTGGCTGGGACATAGACTAGGATTGCTGTGATACTGACTGGAAATGAACAGAGATTATTCTGTTGTTTTTGAGATTGCACCCAAGTACTGAATTTTGGACACTTTTGTTGATCATGAGGGCTACTCCATTTCTTCTAAGGGATTCTGGCCCACGGTAGTAGATGTAATGGTCATCTGAATTAAATTTGCCCATTCCAGTCCATTTTAGTTCACTGTTTCCTAAAATGGCAATGTTCACTCTTGCCATCTCCTGTTTGAACTCTCCCAGTTTGCCTTGATTCATGGACCTAACAATCCAGGTTCCTATGCAATACTGTTCTTTACAGCATCAGACTTTACTTCCATCACCAGTCACATCCACAGCTGTGCACTGTTTTTGCTTTGGCTCCATCATTCTTTCTGGAGCTATTTCTCCACTCTTCTCCAGTAGTATATTGGGTGGCTACTGACCTGGGGAGTTCATCTTTCAGTGTCATATCTTTTTGCCTTTTCATACTGTTCATGGGATTCTCAAGGCAAGAATACTGAAGTGGTTTGCCATTCCCTTCTCCAGTGGGCCACATTCTGTCAGAACTCTCCATGATGACCTGTCCCTCTTGGGTCACACTACATAGCATGGGTCATAGTTTCTCTGACTTAGACAAAGCTGTGATCCATGTGGTCAGTTTGGATAGTTTTTTGTGATTGTGGCTTTCATTCTGTCTGCCCTCTGATGGATAAGGATATTATGATAGAAGTCAGTGGAAATCAGTCAAATATGCAGACCATTGTAATTAGCAGGAGAGAAAGAAATCAATATGCCAATTTTAGATTTCCTTAATTCAAAGGGAGAAAAGTGCCCTTGAGCCAACCAATGTTTATTTGATGGACTAATTCATATTGAAAAGCAGAGACATTACTTTGCCAACAAAGGTTCGTCTAGTCAAGGCTATGGTTTTTCCTGTGGTCATGTATGGATGTGAGAGTTGGACTGTGAAGAAGGCTGAGCACCGAAAAATTGATGCTTTTGAACTGTGGTGTTGGAGAAGACTCTTGAGAGTCCCTTGGACTGCAAGGAGATCCAACCAGTCCATTCTGAAGGAGATCAGCCCTGGGATTTCTTTGGAAGGACTGATGCTAAAGCTGAAACTCTAGTACTTTGGCCACCTCATGCAAAAAGTTGACTGATTGGAAAAGACTCTGATGCTGGGAGGGATTGGGGGCAGGAGGAGAAGGGGACGACAGAGGATGAGATGGCTGGATGGCATCACTGACTCGATGGACGTGAGTCTGAGTGAACTCCGGGAGTTGGTGATGGATAGGGAGGCCTGGCGTGCTGCCATTCATGGGATCGCAAAGAGTCGGACACAACTGAACGACTGAACTGAACTGAACTGAACTGAATTCATAGTCAGAAATTCTGACAGTTTTTATTAATTTTTGTCAGTATAAGCTTTTGTAAAGGGTACTCTAATGATCTAATATTTAAAAACTATATTCTTCAGGATTAGTGTATCCAGACTTTGAGTCCAAATGCCAGAAATCAAATCAACAACAATGGAGATGAAAGGGCAACGAAGCTTTACACTAAACCAGAGAGAAAATGTGTTAAGTGCAGAGCCACAATATCCAATAATACCCAATAACTGTTGAAGAAGTGAACATCATACATACAGGCTTGGATCAAGGCTGAGAGACCAAAAATCTTAATGGTAGTTTTCTGGTACAGTTCTGCCAGGAGGTGTACACTTCTTTGGGTGAACTGACAATGTCAGACTTAAGCATTAATTGATGCTTTCAAATTATGATGCTGAAGAAGACTCTTGAGAGTTCCTTGGGCTGCAAGGAGATCAAATCAATCCATCTTAAAGGAAATCAGTCCTGAATATTCATTGGAAGGACTGATGCTGAAGCTGAAGCTCCAGTACTTGGGCCACCTGATGTGAAAAGCCAACTCATTGGAAAAGATCCTGATGCTGGGAAAGATTGAGGGCAAAAGAAGAGGAGAGCAGCAGAGAAGGAGATGGTTAGACAGCATCACCAACTCAGTGGATATGAATTTGAGCAAACTCTGGGAGATAGTGGAGGACAGAGGAGCCTGGAGTACTACAGTCCATGGGGTCTTAAAGAGTCAGACACGACTTAGCGACTGAACAGCAAAGCATTAGATGGAAATAGGAATCAACAATAGCACAGATGATATCGAAAGAATTATTTCCTAAAAAGTCTTATCTTTGGAGCTTAGGAAATAAAGATTTGTGATGATTACAGAGGTCTTGGTAATGAAACACATGAAAAAGGTTTGAAGATTATCATACACAGAATAGAAAAGACCTCGATAAGAAATCCTGAAGCTAGAGAGGACCATCTTGTTCATTCATGCATACCATTCAGAAGCCAAGCCACACTGTGGGAAGACCTCCATCTGTCATTGGTGCAAAGCAAGCACAAAAGCAAACCCTTTGTAGATGTCAGCCCTGTGTCTCTCCAATATGCTTTTTAAAGAAAGGACTCGAAGGCCTTAGACCTTGGAAGGCATTATTGAATACAAGAGACCACTGAGAAACTAATATTGCTGATCAGTTCTCAGGTTTGGGGTGACTTAGAAGTAGTAATTTCAAGTAGTAATGAATCCCTTTAGCTTTTTATAAAACCCTAGAGAGCAGGATATTTATCTTTTACATGTTTTAATGCTTTCAACAGCAAGATTAATACACTACTTAGTGTCTGCTTTGTTAATTGCTGATAATTACACTAATAAGAAAATGGCAGGAAGAAAGTGATTGAAACTATAAGCACATTGTTTTCAGTAAAATTACATTAATTTCTTCTCTGATATGACTGTTAATCACAACCCACCAAATGAGTAAGCCTAAAACAACCCTTAATGTATCATAAGAAGAGGAAAAAATTACAATAGAAAGCAGAAAATGTTACAGACATTGAAGCAGTTATTACAATGGGTCAGGGTATTAACAGAAAGGAAAATTCTACAAGACCCAAGACAAATTGTTTATAAAAGTACATAGTACATAATATTTTAATACCTACAAACATCTGAAATATATCCAGCCCTTCTAGTGTAAATGCTAATCAATGAGGAATAAACGAAGGCCAGTGACAAATCTGAAGACGTTTGGCCTACATCTTGATGATTAACCATAAATTGTATGAAATACCAAGTACTGCTTGTTTTTTGTTTTAGCAGCATCCAACACTGTCTAATTCAGAGTTATTCTCCCTGCTCCTAGTGATTTTAGAACAAACCCAGACTAAATTGATTTACTGAGGAAGATCAATCAGCAGCTGTTCAGCGAGCAGAAAGCACCATGTTCATTGGCCCGTCTTGCTTGTGCAGAAAAAAGACAAAATAAGACAGTGTACACAAAGCTGCTGACTTTAGCCCTTGAGTTTCAGAGATACCATCTTAAGAAATGAAGTCATTCTAATGCTTAATTGCCAGTTTCATCTCTGATGTCAAAAAAAGGCCTTTTTTCCCCCTCTGACAATAGAAAACTGGAAAGAAAAACATTATAAATATAGTATAAATCACATGAAAGCTCTGTGAAAAGCTTACTTATTCCCAGTATAAGGAGCTTCACATCAATGGCAAATAAATTGAAAAAGATTATCGGTTATTTATGCTGTTTATGGCAGGCCCTGTTAGCTGCCTACTCAGCCTCTCTAATCATCTTCTCCTTGCTAATAAAATCTTTATTTGGATGTTGATAATGAACTCATACCCAGAAAATAAATCATAATTCATACATATTTATACTATTCTCCTTTAACACTTAAATTTTATTCTTTGAAAAGTCATTTAAATGTAAAGGGAAGTGAGTTTGGCAACTTTGGAGAAAATTTGGGGGTTGACGTCTACTGTAGATAGGCTTACAGGGAGAGCTTTGTAGTGTTGGCCCTTTCTTTTCTTTGTTGCCTCGAATATAGCTTTGGCAGGACATGGGCTTGGGATTGTGACAGCCATGTTTCAGTCATGAGGCAAGAAGCCTAAGGAGACAAACCCAGTGCTCAAGATGGCCAGGTAGGAGTGCAAAAGAACCTAACTCTCTAATGAAAATGTTAAGTATCTGTGTCAATACAGAATCCACTTGTTCTAGTTATTTGTTTATAATTTAGTTAAATATTTTATTTACTTAAGCTCCTGAGAAATGGACCTTCTATGACTCTGTGACCTGTACCTGAAGACGTTCTGATACAGTAATCAACACATAAGAAAACCTCCAGATTGATAGATAATGTAAATAAGAAAATGAAAACATGAGGGATTAAAATGTCACCTCAGTCATACAAACGGACTAGATTATCTAAGCAGACTATAAATATACAATTAGTTTGGTAATTCAGTAATCATAATTTATTCATTTAACATATATTTCTTAATATAATTGGATGCTAACCTGGTCTGTGGAGAAGACAGACATTAAATAATCATGTGTAATTACAGTCTGAGAGACTTTATACAACCCCTTTGTTGAGTGCCTACTGTGTGCCAGGTACTGTTCTGGGAATTGAAGATATTGCAATAAACAAGCTTTTCTTATGGAGCTGACAGCCTTGATAATCTTTATTATAAAGACAATAAACAATTTTTTAAAAAAAGATAATAAATGAAGTTTTAAAAGTAAGAGAAAGACAAATCTCAATCTTAGTGACAGATGCTGGATATATTATAAAATTGTAAAAAATAAACTTGAGAAGCTACCTTGGAAGCACAGTCAGAAAATACTTCTTTAATGAGGTGTCATTTGAAATGAGACCTGAAAATTATAAAGGTACCAGCCATGAAAAGATCTGAAGCCAGATGTTCTAAGGTGAAAGGGAAGAAAGACAGATCCTAAACCTTAGGGAACAAGTTTGGCATAGTTCAGAAGTAGGAGAAAGGCCAGGATGGTTGACCCACTAAGAGATCAGGGAAAGGGTAGGAAATTAAAGCGTGAAGGTCATGGAAAGGAGGAGACTAACTATGAAAGGAATCCACTGGAAAATTTTAAGCACCTGTTGACACAACAGAAATTTTATTTTTCAAGAGCTCATTCTGCCTGATATGTTGGGAATGAATTGTAGAGAAAAAAGAGAGAGAGAGCAAAAGATGCATTTGCACCCTTAGACAGGAAATGATGGAATCTTGGTGTAAGCTGGAATAGAAAACAGAGTGGCGAAGATAGTTGGATATCTTGTATCAACAGCTCTACCAATATATGTGAGTGTGTGTGTGTCCATGTGTGTATGTATTTTTATTTATTAACAAGTAAAGAAATTGAGGCCAAAGAAATTGTGATGTGCTCAAGTCATATGGCTATTATGTTGGAAACAAAGTCAATTAATTATTGCCATAATGACATTGTTAAAGGAGAGAATCTGTTCCACAATTGAATCCTCCTTCTTTTACAAAACTTCCCACCACAAATTCTCTCTTGTCATATACAAACTTCCTTCTGTTTCTCATCTCTGAAGCCCATGCAGAAGGTAATGGATAGCAGTAGTTGAAAGTCTCTGAAGACTGAGAAATAAGGACAATGATCTCTTGGTCTCTGGTAATATATATTACAAATGCACAGATATTTCAAAATGTTTATTCTTTTGTTTACTGAACTGTTAAAATTATTCTGCAATGAATATTTTACATTCATGCCAAGAGAAAGAAAACAATGTATGTTATAGAAATAGAGAAATACCTCCTGGGAGAGTGCCAGGACATCCTTCTGCTTAGTATATTTAAAATTTTTCTCCCTGGTATTAGTCAGTGAATAGGCAACATGTTTGCTTAATTGTTTTCATGTAACTTTTCTAAACAAAAAGATGGCTGTAGGTCATTTCACTGGGCAACAATTTTAAACGAAAGATGAAGAGATTAAGGAAATGAACATTACCATTACTGATTTTTTAAATGGAATTCTGGGCAATATTCCAAGAAGCCTCAAATTCTTCCACAGAGTTTCAAATTCAATACCTGTCCCTTAATTGTCACCCCAGGGCTTACCATTACTCCCCACAATCATCAACTTTTCCAAGCCTATAAGCAGTCCTTAGGAAATCAAAAGCTAGAGAAAGTGCTATCGAATTTTGAAGTGTACTTTGAAGAAACAGAATTGAATTTCAAACATTGAAAAATCTATCAGCATCCTTGTTAAGAAACAAATATTTTTTCCCTTTTTCTCTGTTTATCGCCTGACTACCCCTTGGTTGCTTTATGCTAGCTACTTACTCATCATGTTTTCTTAGGGAAACACTTACAACCATGGTTTACTTACAGGCCACTGCAAAGAACTTCCCCCAAATTCTCCCTCGGACCTCTTGCTCTGCAAGGAACAGCTCTGAATGCATTCACGTTCCATAATTATTAGCATTATTCAGATCATGACTGTTCTAATTAACATGAACACACCAAGTTTCTCTATTCCCAGTTTTGCTTCTTTAAACTTGCAGTAAGAACAGAGTGTTATTATATGAAGCATGCACATCATTCAACTGTTTAACCATGCTCTTAATCAGTGTGTAATATGTGTCACAAATAGGCGGCTGCTAAATGAATTATACATAAAGACAATGTTTTCTAGATTACTCTTTCCTGGATATTTTGCATAATTTGGGTCCTAATACATTCTGATCCTTAATTCTCTTTTTTTAATAGAAACTAAATCATTACCTTGTTCTTTTTAGTTGTTCAAAACTTTGTTTTTCATATATGCTATAAAAGTAAAGGGAAGATAACATTTTTAATTTTAGTGTTTATAGCATATAATTTTCTGACCGCCAAAATCTCTTTCTCACATTTCCTGGTTAAGTTGCAAATATATTTGCCTTTAAAAATAACTGCTACTTTGTGGAGAAAAGGGAACCCTCTTACACTGTTGGTGGGAATGCAAACTAGTACAGCCACTATGGAGAACAGTGTGGAGATTCCTTAAAAAACTGGAAATAGAACTGCCTTATGATCCAGCAATCCCACTGCTGGGCATACACACTGAGGAAACCAGAAGGGAAAGAGACACGTGTACCCCAGTGTTCATCGCAGCACTGTTTATAATAGCCAGGACATGGAAGCAACCTAGATGCCCATCAGCAGATGAATGGATAAGAAAGCTGTGGTACAGATACACAATGGAGTATTACTCAGCCATTAAAAACAATACATTTGAATCAGTTCTAGTGAGGTGGATGAAACTGGAGCCTATTATACAGAGTGAAGTAAGCCAGAAAGAAAACACCAATACAGTATATTAACGCATATATATGGAATTTAGAAAGATGGTAACAATAACCCTGTGTACGTGACAGCAAAAGAGACACTGATGTATAGATCAGTCTTGTGGACTCTGTGGGAGAGTGAGAGGGTGGGGAGATTTGGGAGAATGGCATTGAAACATGTGTAATATCATGTATGAGACGAGTCGCAAGTCCAGGTTCGATGCACGATGCTGGATGCTTGGGGCTGGTGCACTGGGATGGCCCAGAGGGATGGTATGGGGAGGGAGGAGGGAGGAGGGTTCAGAATGGGGAGCACAGGTATACCTGTGGCGGATTCATTTCGACGTTGGGCAAAACTAATACAATATTGTAAAGTTTAAAAATAAAATAAAATTAAAAAAAAAACTGCTTCTAAGAAAAATATAAATTCAATAGAACCAAGTTGTATTATTAATAGAAAATAACTAATAAAAGCAAGGGGTAAGCTATTAGGCCCTCATATATACCCCACCCTCCATAGAATTTCATAATCAAGACATTACAATAGGCTATTATGTAAATGGAATCATTAAATAATGAAGAAAACACTATAGATATAATATGGTAGAATTCACAGTGGGTGATAAACTTGGAATTTATACCCACATCTTCAATAGACTTGTTAAAACTGTCTCCTCTCTACAGATAAATAAAAATCAATAAGATAATAAGTTAAAATATGGATTATAGCTGCTATTAAGATGAGCAGCCTAAAAAATCACCTAAGGCACTTATTTGAAATGCTAATTCCCAGTTTCCAGCCCCAGAGAATCATTTTCATTCCGTAAGTCTGGGGGAGAAGTAGCAAGGCAGGATCTGGAAATCTGTGTTTTTAATAAACACCCAGATGTGAAACAGGCTATCTGAAAGTCCATTTTGCTTAACTGCCCTAATATAATCTAGACACATATCCAATTATTCCTCCTCCAGCCTTACATGTCGTTAAATAAGACAAAAGTCACAAGCAGGTAAAAAATTTGTCCATACAATGGGAAAAGGGTGGGATAGAGGGAAGATGAGAGCCATGGACAGTGTTCACCCTAAGAGACCTTATTCTTTTAATATATATTCCATGTAGCCCAAGCATTTTGTTTCAGTTTCTTATAGGAGATGGTTTATGGTATAAAATATGCTTAATAGTAAAGAGAAAAATTGTTATCCCTGATGTTAATTTTTTATTCCTCTGTTAACCTTTGTTTTACTGGCCTCAGTAGTCTCCACTTTGCTACCTTCATGTAGCTTCTTCTCTTTAGGTTATCTGTGATGGTAATTTTTTCCCAATAAACAGTCATTTATTGACTGATGTAGAAATGTATGCCCCTATTTGGGAACTTATGCAAGGCCTGTAAATTCTGTGAAAATAAATCCTGAAACAACTGTAACCTGTGGCCAAAACTCGGATAACTCCTCAATAGCCATGTAGTTGACCTGGTGCTGAATTCTATCTCAGAGTTTTAAAACAGTTATGTATATTTCAGAATATACCATTGAATGTTTAATATCTCTAAAGTTTATGAGGTTTCACTGTACTTGGACATGATTAGATTTTGCTTGAACTCCAATATGATTTATGGGAAATAGAAGAAACTGCTGGAATTGCAGTTTCTAGAGCTTTAGCCCAGAATATATCTTCTGGTTCTACAGTGAAATTCATCCTCCATACTCAACATTAAAAAGTAGTCTTAGGATCACTTTATAAAAAGTACACATACTAGAAAAAAAGACATAAAAGCATGATAAAACAAAATAATACTTGCATATAATCATCATAAATGATACTACCAAAGTGTCATGAAACACTTGTATACATATGCCCCCTTGTGGTGAATGCATGGGACACAGGACATTTTAAAAGCTTTTCATAAATCAAAGAATATTTTTCTTAGTTTAGTATTGTGTGAGATAGAAAATGTACATTTTAATAAGTCCTAGTTTACGAGATTTGACTTATGTGTTGTTTACTAAAGCTTAATAACTCTGAACTATTTACCCATAAGAAAGAAGGAAGGATAAGAGAAAACTGAGTTCTAGTATTTAACTGAGAAGTCACCCACATTTACATTAGGATTCCAATACTGTACTTTAAAATGATTCAGTCGGTGTTTTTAGTGGAAAAATAATCCCAGTGAAAAGATTAAATGTAAAGTCAGAAGAAGGATTGTTAAAGTAAGTGAAAACAGCAAGTTTAAAACAAATTGGGTGGAAGACAAAGAAGCAGAAAGAAACTTAGTGGAAAAGAAAATAAAACATGCAGACTTTTCATTGACATTTTTAAATGCCAATGCTAAGTTTTCTTGCATATAAATGAAAGTCATGGTTTTGAGGACACTTCAGAGAAATAGAAGATATTTCAAAGGGCAAGAGGGCAACCATGATTCTTGGAAGACTCAAAGCAATGACAGATTCTGCAGATTGGGGCACAGTAGCCTATATATAATTGATACATACAAGGGGAGAAAGGGTAGATTAAAAAACAGCAACTTGATTAAACCCTATTAATGAAGAGATAAATGGTCAAGGGTTAAACCAGAAAAAAATATTGAAATATAAACTACTCAAGTGGATTTTCCATTATATAAGGAAAATTACCAGAAAAAATAATAGCAACTACAAGCGCTAGTATTCTATTACTAGTACTCTGTTTTAGAAAAATAAATGATATAAAGTTTGTGGATATGTTTTCCCACATTTATTTTGGACATGAGGGTAGTAATACATAAGTTACCTTTGAATAAAACATTGTCCTGTTTTACCACAGATTATACACAGGTTATATAATCCCAGAATTTAAACATTTGCTCAAGTAAGAATTTCCTCCATCCCACCAACACTATTACAGATTTATTCAAGTGTTAGAAATAGTCCAGAAAAAAATATAAGCCAATCTAGCACCTAGTAAGATCATGTGGAAAACTATTTGAATTTTTATTCCTCATCCTGAAACAAAAAAATATAAGGAACTCTCAAGAACAAAGCAGGACGTATTCTCTGTTATTTTGAATTCTGTTCCTGGCTAAATATTATTTTTAAATTCCTACTCTTGAAAACTTATAAAACATTGCCAGAAAAAAGGTTCTAATAATAATCTTAAAATAAATATTCATTATACTTCCTTTTTACTGTTTTGTACTGTTCTCTTTATTTTTGAAATGTTGCTATATATTCATTTTTACTAGTTTTATAGCTTTGAATATTTTAGGTTAATCTGGGTCACATTTCTAATAGAAGTTTTTTAAAACTCCTCATGTCCCTTTACCGTCTAAATTGGAGCCATCTTGCCATTCACATTGACAGGAAGCACAGTACAGATGGAAATGAACATTGTGATTTGAAAGGTATTGGGACCACACTGTAAACTCCTATCCTTCAATGTACGTCGCTTGAATATAACTTTCCCAGAAAAATGCAAGATACACAAGAGGATAAGGGATGTTATGCCGCAATTTACAAGAAATAAACAAGAATAAGGAAGACAAAAATGAAACATGGATGTGGCACAATGTAACAGAAATATGCCCCATTGAAACAGCATTCTGTCATACTTCAAAACCAATACAATATTGTAAAGTAAAAAAAAAAAAGAATAAAATAAAATATGCTGAGAAGAGTTAGGAAAAAAAAAAAAAAACAGCATTCTATAGGGTGACTTCTTACCTGATTTTATCTGTACTGACCAAGAATCTAAGCTATCATAGTCACAGAGACTCTGCCAGTAAAGATATCAATAGATGACAATGTCTGGAGACTCTTCAATTCTAGATCTTTGGGGATGACAAAAGGATTACTTAAAATGCCCTGAACCTACATTATGAAAATAAAATACATTTTATCAGACATTACATTAATCGTAAGTCTACTCAATACAAGAAAATAGTATTCTAATATTAAATTCTAATTTCTTCTCAGTAAAGAATTCATAAAAAATATCTAAGATAATTGTCTGTTTTGGTCTAATCTGAGTTCCTTTTCCAGATTTCAGTGACTCCTTTCTATATCTTGTCATTTCTATCAATATACTTGCTCAAAGTTCATGTCAGATGCAGCCTTTTTCACTGAATTTCTAAGATGAGTTACTTCCTATAAGAAAGTGGAAAATACTGGTTCCCTGCCATCTTTGTAAATCCAAAAATAACATCTCTTTTTGTAGTGCCATAGCACTGACAGTATTTCTGAGCCCTCATACTATGAGCTGCATTTTTCATATAGATGGAAAATATTGATAAAGATTTTTTTGGTACAATGTTATCAAAAGAAGTTCAGAGCAAAAAGAATTGTAAAGACAGAGCTCCCTGATGTTGGTCAGCTTACTTGGAGGTATCTCAAGCTCTCATGTTCATCTTAAGAAAGATGTTAACATAATTTAAGAGCTCCTCCAGTGGATTCTAACACTAAAGAAACTTCATAGAACATGGAGTTTATGATGGATGAAGACCTATTACTGAGATATTATATAGTTTATAAAACTTTTATTTTCAAGCCGCAAATTCTAATTTTTAAGCATATAATCAGATTTTCAGACATCCAAACTAAAATACCTATTAGAAATTTTCTTCACCTGACTCTGTTAATCAGTTTGGGCTGCCATGACAAAATGCCATAGACTGACTGGCTTAAGCAATAGGAATTTATTTCTCCAAGTTCCGAAGGCGAAAAGTCCAGCATCAAGGCTTTGGCTTATTCAATTCCCTGGTGAGAGGTCCTTTCCTGGCCTGTAGAAAACCACCCTTTCACTGTGCTCTTACATGATTAAAAGAGAGCAAGCTCTCTGCTTCTTATCAGGACACAAATGCCATTATTGGGATTCCACCCTCATGACCTCATCCAATCCTAATAACCCCCCAAAGCCTCCACTTCTGAATACCATTACATGAGGTGGTTAGGGCTTCAACATACAAGTTTTGAGCAACACAAACATTCAATCCATCACACTAATCATCTCCTAAAGAGCTGAAAACAGGGAGATATGTTAAATGTTCCCCAAAATATTAGTTTGGTTATTTTCTGTGGTTGTATGTTAGTTGTTTATCCTTAAGCCAGGCCATTAAAATGGAAATTCTAATACATGAATGAATAGATCCAAAAATTTAAATTGCAACAAGATTTGCCTTCATTTAAGGGGTCCTCCTTAAGCAACATTACCCCCATCACATCTTTCACAGTTTATCTTTGGGACTTAAACAAATGTGTTCAAGTTGGAGATTTACACAGTTGTATTTCCTCTCCTGGATGTCCTTGTAGTCTTTGTATACATAGTTTGTGGATTGCATGGACAAATCAGTACTGCTTTGAGTGCTCTTTGGCAAATTAGTGAAAAGTAATGTGCTCTTTGGGTGGAAAACTATACTTACTCCCTCTGCTGTATTGTCAAGATGTCAAAACCATTGTTTTTGTATGTATGATTCAGGCGACTATCCTGTCTCACAGGACTTCCTTTTATGTCCTGCAGACCATCCAGAGCTCAAATAGGAGACAGAGATCTTTTTAGTTTCTCAAAATTTAAGAACTAAGTGTGTGGGAAGAGGTGGGAGATGAGGAAGGAAAAACAAATACCAATCCTCTTTGTCTTGAGTTTGAGCAATCAGCCTGTCCCCTTTTGCAAATATATCCTGATTTCCCCTTTTGCAAATATCTCCTGATTTCCACTAAAGAAAAGAAAAAAAAATCAAATATTAATTGAACAAGTAATGAAAAAAGACAGTAAAGATGAAACATATGTTTTAAAACATTAAACAAAATAACTGAGGATTAAGCAAGGTAAAAACTGGATTTTTAAAGGACTTGAAATTGCCCTGGAAAATGGAAGATCTTCTTTCATGAGGGTATCTTATGAGGCCAGGACACAGTCCCTGCCCCAAACTTCAGCAAAGAGCCCTCACCTGGAACATCTGGACCTAAGGCATCAAGACAAGTTTCCCACTATGAGAAAGAGTTCTAGTTCATTTCCCAGATCACTTCATCTCTGACAGTACTGAATAAACAGTCTTCTACCTCTTCAGCTGATTTCTCATAGAGGAGGACTTTATGAGAGACTTACTTCTTAAATTCAAAAACAAAAAAATTTAGGGAATGCTTAAAGATGCCTTTAAAATGTCTATTTTAATGTCATTCTTAGCATCTACTCTTAAAAACTGTAATAGTCACTTGAATTAAATATCCACCAACAAGAAAATAAATCATGATGTATCTATGTGATAGGACAGGTAGTATATGTTGACAGTGTGCTTCCTGTATTTCTTATTCCTTTTACCATTGTTATGTACCCAGGCTCCTAATATACATTTGTTACCATACCAAACTTGGGTCCATTTGCCTGCTTACAGTAAAGTTGATATACTGACACAGATTGTGGTGAAGGAAAATGCAGAGTTTATTGCAGGTGCCAAACAAAGAGTACAGGAAGCTAATGCTAAAACATACTCAGACCTACCAGTGGCTTTAGGGAATGGTTTTTAAAGTCAGAATAAGGGAGAGTGTTGTGAGGTGTATGATCAGCTCATAGACATTCTTCTGATTGGTTGGTAGTAAGGTAGTCAGGAGTCAATATCATCAATCCTCTCTCTGATTCCAATACATGTGGGGTCTTTGTGCTTTTGGTCAGCATTCAGTAAACTTCTTCCATCTGGTGGGGGTTTCAGCAAAACAACCCAAAAGTTATGGCTCAAAGTAATATCTGTAGCCCTTGTTGTTATTCAGTTGTCAGCCAACTCTTCATGATCATATGGACTGCAGCATGCTAGACTTCCCTGTCATTCACTGTCTCCAAGAGTTTGCTTAAATTCATGCCCATTGAGTCAATGATACCATTCAACCATCTCATCCTCTATCTCCCCCTTCTCATTCCCTCAATTTTCCCCAGCATCAGGGTCTTTTCTAGTGAATCAGCTTTTTGCATCAGATGGTCAAAGTATTGGAGCTTCAGCTTTAGCATCAGGTCTTCTAATAAATATTTGGGGTTGATTTACTTTAGGATCAACTGGCTTGATCTCTTTGCTATCCAAGGGACAAGAGTCTCCTACAACACCACAGTTCAAAAGCATCAATTCTTTGGTGCTCAGCCTTCTTTAGAGTCCAACTCACATCTGTCTATGACTACTGAAAACACCATAACTTTGACTAGACAGACCTTTGTCAGCAAAGTAATATCTCTGCTTTTTAATATGCTGTCTAGGTGTGTCATAGCTTTTCTTCCAAGAAACAAGTTTCTTTTAATTTCATGGCTGCAATCACCATCTGCAGTGATTTTGGAGCCCCCCAAAATAAAGTCTATCACTGTTTCCATTGTTTCCCCATCTATTTGCCACAAAGTGATGGGGCCGGATATCATGATGTTTGTTTTTTAAATGTTAAGTTTTAAGCCAACTTTTTCACTCTCCTCTTTCACCTTCATCAAGAAGTTCTTTAATTCCTCTTGGGTTTCTGCCATAAGGATGATGTCATCTGCATATCTGAGGTTGTTCATATTTCTCCAGGCAATCTTGATTCCAGCTTGTGCTTCTTCCAACCCAGCATTTCACTTGATGTAGTCTGCTTGTAAGTTAAATAAGCAAGGTGACAATATACAGCCTTGATGTACTCCTTTCCCAATTTTGAACCAGTCCATTGTTCCATGTCCAGTTCTAACTGTTGCTTCTTGACCTGCATACAGATTTCTCAGGAGACAGGGAAGGTGGTATGATATTCCCATCTCTGTAACAATTTTCCACAGTTTGTAGTGATCCACACAATCAAAGTCTTTACCATAGTCAGTGAAGCAGAAGTAGATGTTTTCTTCTGGGATTTTCTTGCTTTTTCTATGATCCAATGGATGTTGGCAATTTGATCTCTGGGTCCTCTGCCTTTTCAAAATCCAGCTTGTACATGTGTAATTTCTCAGAGTATGTACTGTTGAAGCCTAGCTTGAAGGATTTTGAGCATTACCTTGCTAGCATGTGAAATAAATGCAATTGTGCGATAGTTTGAACATTCTTTGGCATTGCTCTTCTTTGGGATTAGAATGAAAACTGACTTTTTCCAATCCTGTGGCCACTGCTGAGTTTTCCAAATTTTCTGGCGTATTGAGTGCAGTACTTTAACCTCATCATCTTTTAGGATTTTAATTAGCTCAGCTGAAATTTAGTCACCTCCACTAGCTTTGTTCATAATACTGCTTCCTAAGGCCTGCTTGACTTCACACTCCTGGATGTCTGGCTCTAAGTGAGTGACCACACCATTGTGGTTAGCCAGGTCATTAAGATCCTTGAAGAATAACTAAAGGTGTTTAACTTTATTTAATGGCTGAAGTATATTTTTCTTGTCCTGCTTGACTCTTTTTTGTTTGTTTGTTTCTTCATTTTCTCACTTCTGTGATTAAATGTATTCTTTGGAACTCAGGGAAGGCCAAGGAGGGTAAAGTTTTTCTACAAACAAGAGTCAGGCAGAAGACATGGAGCAGTCTACCCACAGGAAAACCCCATAGAGTCCTGCTCAGTTACACCTTTGCTCCAACAGTCAGCATCTGGGGCTTTGTCAGAAGACTGTCCTAAAGACTGCTGGCATCTACTTTGCCTGCAGCAAAAAGACCTGAGAAGCAACTTGGGATTTACATCCCACCAGGGACAGCCTTGGACCAATAATGGCCACTGAAGGAGGCAGAGGTATAAAGACTCCAGCATTCTTGCTTCTGACCTGGATGACTCTGCAGGAGAAATACAAAAAGAAATGCTTGAGAATGATAAACAGCAAGTTCAGAGTACGAGCCATTGGCTATGCTAGTTAGGGGAACAAATGAGATCTGGAAGAGCTCAGCTGTATCAGAAATACTGCATTTTTAAAGTCAGGTAGTGGATATGTGAGTAATCTTTGTATTAGTTTTTATGTGACATTTTTTGTCTGAAATATTTTATAATAATTTAAAGAGTTTTTTAAAGATTGACAAGAAAATGCTACATGCTTTTTTAATAGTAAAACATATATTTTCATGTTAAAAACGTCCAGCATCCTCACATTTGTCCTTCAAAGAGTGTATGTCCACCCAAATTAGAGCTAAAAGAGAAGTCCTTAAAACAGAATTCTGTAACCACTTAATCTTCCACTTCTCCTACTGATGCCACTTTTCCTATTCTTGGCATAGCTCATCAACACACATTTACACATGGTTTTCGTTCCCTGATCTTCCCAACCCTGAGCTCTTGGTCAACTATTTTAAGAAGGCACATTCATGCCTTGAATCATCTGTCCCCTTCATCTTCAGCCTCATCAAAATTCAGCTCTGGGTAACATATGTTTTCCCTTTTACCTACTTCTGTTTTGCGGCTCCTGACTTTTACCACTTAAGTGAAAAAACTCTGCCAACAGACTTCTCTACAGACTTTTCCATGAGAACAGCTGTTTGTAGGCACTTTGAAGATAGAGACTGTATTTTCCCTTGCAGTGTCTATCCCTGTGTTAGTTAGCTAGGGCTGCCATAACAAAATATCACAAGCCTTGTGACTTGAACAACAGGATTTATTATTTCACAGTTCTGAAGTCTTGAAATCTGAGAGCAGGGACTCTGCAGGATTGGTTACTTCTGAGAGCTGAGACAGAATCTGCTTCATGCCTCTCTCCTTGCTTCTGGTGATTTGCTGGCCATCTTTGATGTTCCTTGACTTGTAGAAGAATTATGCCATCTCGGCCTTCACGTTTACATGCATTATCCTTGTGTGCATGTCTCTGGGTCCACATCTTCTCTTTTCTGTACGAATGTCAGCTATATTGAATTAGGGATTCACCCTAGTCCTGTATGACCTCATCTTAACTAGATACATCTGCAGTAACCCTATTCCCAGGTAAGTTAAAGTACTGGGGTTAAAACCGCAACAAAGGAATTGTGGAGAGACACAGTTAAACTCATAAAAACCCCCTATATTTGAAGTCAGAAGCATTTATTCATTGTCTTTTCTTGATCTAAAAACAGGCCTCTGTAGAAGAGGCTTTAGTTTGTTACTCAATAAATATTCCTTGAATTCAACTGTGAAGAGTAGGAGACATTGTCATTTCTGTTTTGACTTGAGCCCTTTACTTCAGTGTCCTGTTGTCTTAAGCACTACTCCAGGTAGTCTGTCTCTTAAGCATTCTCTTCCATTAAACAGGAGAGCATTATTTTCCACACAATGTAGCCTTGGAACACGACTATATTGGTTTCCCTAATGGGTTCTTCTGACTTACAAATGCCGGGTTTATTTTGGCTTGCATATGAAGTTTGATTGCATGCATTCATAATCGAGTTTCCCTTCTGATTTATTAATCAGAACTATCATATATCAAAATGATAATTAACTGGCAAGTTGTGGCAAATGTATACAAAGTTATTTATAGATATCTCGCACTTTGCATGTTAACATTATCTAATAAATCATGTAACAGTAAAAGTGGCAGAATACCCAAATTAAATCATTTACTTTTATTGAAAGTGTGAGATTTTAGAATACCATTCTTAAACATTCACAGCGTCTGTGGCTTAATTAATCTGCTTCTCCATAATTTGACTCTAATATTTTGAAATGACCTCATAGATACGTTTACCATTCAACATGGAAGTCTGTTGGGTTACATGTTCTGAATTTAATTCATACAGTATCATATTGGGAATGATATTGCTATAGACACATAGATATAGATACAACATTTCCATTTTCTCATTTACAGTTTCACTTATACCATAAGGAAACAAAATAAATTCTCATGTAATACATTTGAATATTTTCATGTCAGAGTGCCTGTATATAAATAAATATGAAAGGTATTAACTGATATAACTTTTTTCTAGGCATATCTGCTGAAAGCATCTGATCATTTTAAAATACTTAAGCAAAAAAAATTAAGGAACACACAACTAGAGTTTTATGATTAGCTTTTAATTCTTTTTTTTTTTTTTTTTTACCAGCAATTACTTGGAGATTGAAGGGACTGAGACAGTCAAAAATTTTTTAGGTATCTTTTGTAGAGAATAGCCTAGGCAAGATCTTAAATAACATGAAGATCATGGCTCTTTGGAGAGCACAGTAGACCAATGTCTGAAAGGTCAAAATTCTGCTATTCCCAGTTTCTCCTATTTGCTCTTTATGGAGCAAATTAGAGAAGTGAGTGACACCATAGAAGTTATATGCCTTTGGAAATTACTTCTATTCAAGTTTCTGTTGACCCTTTCATATTTTCTTGGGACAGAAACAGCAGAACAATAAATATACTTGCCTTGCAGAGGAGAGCATACAAACTGTTGGCTGCTTTATCAAATTTTTCTCACAAGAGAAAAATCAAGAGCAGGTTCACCAAATTTCTCTCCCAAGAAATTTTTTTTTTGTTTTTTTTTTAAATGTTTGTCTTGAGAACTGGTCTCTGCCAATTAGGTCATGACAACTCATAACCACTTTTAGCAGATAGCTGTACCAACCAAAACATTTGAGGTGATGAGAATGAGCAACCACCCCCACAGACTTGCTTCAAGTTAAAATTAGAGCAAATCAGAACAATTCTGCCTCACATATCAATATTTATTAACAAACAGGAACGAGACATTCATACAGTTTGTTCTGTGAGATAATGAAGTCCCAATTCTCCATTCTTATAAGGGATCCCTAAACATCTCACCTGGGGGGGGGGCGGAATATATGTGTGTGTGTGTGTGTGTGTATATATGTGTATATATACACATATATATATATATATATATTTAAAATTTGAAGAAGCCTAAAACAACATCCAGAGGGCCAGGATTCTACAGCCTTACAACCCAGGCAGTCAGACATGTTCAGATTAAGTGTCACAACAATTTATGGAGCATTAAGAGATTAAATCCATCCCTTATGTGACAGCCCAGCTATAGGCCTCTCTGCATTCCTATATTCTGATTATTTAAGAGAAGAAAGTTACTGCCAAAATATTTTAACTAATACACATATCTTGAATGCCATTAGTCTCATCAATGAGGATATGCTTCTAAACCCATTATGCTAATCAACCATTCACTAATTTAACAAATGGAATTCCTTTTCTGATGTTTATCATGCTAATTATTAAAGCTTCTATTTTTGATCCAGCATAAATAGCTTAATTAGTTGTATCAACCTCCTCCTGAGTCCTGGTTTCCTTTTAGAATGCTAGTGAGCCATCACTGAGCTGTGAGATTCCAAAAAGCTGTGAGTGACCAATTCCAACTGGTCATCACATCTACAGTGTAAGGTACACTAAGTAATTTACACTAAATCACAGACATCACAGCATTACAGCAAATCTCTAAGATACTAAGATCTTTTATGGTACCATTATTCTATTATCTGCCTTTATCTTTTTTTTGTCTCTTTTTGGCTATGCTCTCCTTTATGCTAATAGGCATTCCTCTTTGGCTTCTTCTCTTTCTTCAGTTTGTTGGTCCATGTCTCTCTGATTTCTTATCTTATGACTCCTAGGAAATAAGATTTTCCTGTCACTACCTACATTGATATTTTCTCCAAAAGAGATCTCTAGACCACCCACTTTCAGAATCATCTGGGATAAAATGAGAGAAATGCATATTCCCAAAGAGCATCACTGCGCTTTCTCTAGAAATCTGCAGTTTTAGCAGACACACCCTCTTCATGGTTCTTATACACACTAAGCTTTGAAAGCACATCCTATTTCTCCTGTTCCAGTCAGGTAGCAAGATTTGTATTAAACATAAACTATGTGCATATTGGTTTTATTTAGGTTATTTTTACTTGGTGCATCTACTTTTCAACATATTGTGGAATCTTCATAAATATTCAGTAACTGTAAAGCAAACTCTCAATTATTCAGGTGTGAATTAACTAGCTGATGGATTATCCAAGCTTTTAGCTTCTTCCACCTTCTTCTTAATGTGTTGTGGCTATTTCTCTGGGGAACAAATCACTCATTTGTTGCAACTTGTTAGCAAGTTTGATAAAAGGCTGAGTTTCTAGGCATATTGAAATGAAGTTGGGGTTTTCTGTGTAATAAATATCCTACCCAGAAGGACCATTCCTTCTAAAGATAATGAAAAACTAGCTGTAATATCTACCAGTCAAATAAGGACCAAAAGCACTAGCCCAACTCATTTGCTGGGAAATAAAATTCTTCATACTTATCATTACAAATTACAATATATATTGCTAAATAGCCACACAAAATATCAAAATATAGCTGCAATATCAGGTAATTAAGTGGAGGGTAAAAAATTGCTTCCCATAAGGGTTTCAAAATACCATCGATGGTATCCTTAGACAAAATTGGGAAAAGTTAAAAAGGGACAAAGGCAATCTTTCTTCTCAGATATATCTGTTTTCTATAGAAAACAGAATATTTAGCCATCTCTAATGAGATTTGTCTACTTTCCATCTCTCATGTGTATTTCACTTATGCACATTTCTTTCCATGGGGTTTACTCTGGTTTCCTGGGATATTACTGCTATGTGATTATAGGCATATCAAGTTTTAAGACCTTTCTTACACAATGGCAAATTCTTACATGTAAGCAGCTGTCTGGTCATCTAACATACAGAGCCTGGATCACTCACTTTCAAGTAATTTATGAGCAGCTTAACATGGTGATTCACACCTTTGGAAAAAAATACGCTTTGATTTCAGCAAAGCCTAATGGCTTTATGAATTTTAGCACATAGCATACTCACTTCACCCTAGTATACTCACTATCCACAGAGGTCCTTTGTCAATCCCAAATACCACCACCACACACACTTCCATCTCCTTCTTCAAAACAGATGTCATGAAGGCTTCCCGGAGTTTTTTTACTAGACTCTGCTGTTCATCTGCTCAGGATTCCTAACTCTTACACAAACAAGGGTTTCACTCATCGGATCTAGGAGGTGTGGGATGGCCCCCTAGATGACCTCTAAGAACACCTAAGTTTAAATTACTGTAGATCTTCTGGGTGGGCTGTATTAGTTCCTTTCACAATCTTTGGTGGCCCCTGTGAGGTGTCAACTCAGTCACTGACCATACATTTTTTAAAATATCACTGAGAGTCAGTTCTCCCTTCTGTAAAAACATGATACCACCTATGTGGTTTATTGTAAACTTGGCCCACCTATAGCATAAATAACTTCCTGTGAACAGAAAGCCAGCTAAGAACAGGAGACATGGGGTTTAGGAACAAGTTCTCAAGTAGCCACACCATTCAGTCATTGTCTGTCCCTCTCTTTCAATTCAGTCCCTGAAGACTGGGGCAAGGTGGGAGGGGGAGAGAAAGGAAATAATGACAGGTGACATGTGGACCTCCTTTCTTAAGGAAAAAGCTGGTAAGATAAATTCTTTTTCAGTCCCTGGAATCCTTTTTTAAAAAGCCTGCTTCAGTCTGCTGTTACTTGACTGGTGTATGAGAACTACGTGTTGGAAAGTGTGGATTTATAGAGCCTATTCAGTTGGATTACCTAGGTGGCAAAGTCCTCAATGGAAGTCAAATGTAAAATGCTTAATTTGCACATTGCCTTATTATTCTTTAATATCTAGTCTCCTTGCTATAATCTTGATACTGTTTGCAGGGAGGATAGTACTTTAAAATACCTTAGACTCAGGCCAAAATGATTTAATCCTTTTTTAAAACTGTGCGCAGGAACTGTTAAGAAATTGCTGCAGGAGTCTTGGGTTAAAAGATGAAATCCTAGAATAAATTTTCAATGTCAAAAATAAAAAAGAGTAGAAATAGAAGCTATAATTTTGATCATTTTCTTTCCAAAAGGTTTAACCTCCTTCCTTATGCACACTGCAAAGCTGTTTAGATTCTCATTTCAGTCAGAATACCTTTGACTGCCCCACTGTGGCTGCTGAGAACTTGATTTAGGATATACCATGCACTAGTGGATTATACAGTCCATCGTTACTCCTGAAAGGATGAGCTCTTAGTGCTTTCCAGAGGAAAAATGGAAGAGTTTCAAAGAATCTACTTAAATCTCAATTAAATTTAGCTCCAAAATTGTATTGTTCCTTTCCTAGTCAAAGGGATTAATTATATAATAAGTCTTTTTCAATTCCAATTTCAAGTTCTGATTCTTACCTCTTAAATCACCCAGAGTGCTTTTGTGGGTCTACCGAATAATACTCCAACTTCCAAGTCTAAAGAATGCTGCTGCTGCTGCTGCTGCTGCTGCTACTGCTAGGTCACTTCAGTTGTGTCCGACTCTGTGCTACTTTCTGCTGAATAGTTTTTGCCTTTATAATGATAATCCCATACTTTACTCCCTGCAACTTCGCTCTGAATAGTGTTTTGCTATTAGCAGTCCTTGTTCCAAACTATTCTTATTTCTACAAATTAGGTGAGTTTTTGGCTTTCAAGACCAGCACTTTATTTACTATAATTCTTTTTACCTGTTGAGAGGAGTAGGGGAATGATTAGAGGAAGTTTAGGTAGAAAAGAAGAATTGCATAGTCATTGAAAATAGTGAAGGTCACAAGGAGGCAAAACAGACACATGCGTGGAGGAGAGTGTAAACGTACTGCTGCATCCCTAGCCTACTGTTTTTGTTTGTTTGTTTGCTTTTAAAAGACAGGAAAGAAGAAAGGAGAAAGGAAAGAATCAAAAGAAATTAGGAAGAAGGAGGAAGGGAGAAGAAGGAACCCCTGATAGGAAGGATGATGAAAGAGGAGGGGAAAGATACCTTTGAACATGTCAAAGTGAGTTCTCCTTAAATCCTGCTAAGATTGTTTTTGTTACCATTTTATATAAGCGACTTCTCTCAGGGTCACGTGAGAGCAGAAACTTATTCCTTACTCTAAAAAACTAAACTAAATATTTTTCCTTTAAATTGATTTTGCTGAAATGGATTTTTCATATTGGAACCTCAGCTTTGATTCATTTGCATTCCAAAGTGAAAATGATCTGGGTAGTGAAAAGGAAATGGAAACTTCACCAGCTAAAATTTCCCTGAACTTATAGTAGAAGTGTGTGGAGCTGACTCTCTAAACCAAATGTCTGCACATCTGACCATTAAAAAAAAGTCCTGAAGGAGACTAGCTATTAACAGAATTCTGTGGATAATTCTCTTTTTAAATTATGAAAAATCTTTAAACATCAATTATCTTCACACTACTTCCTTATCTCTAGTTTTTCTTCTCTTTAAAGTCAGACTTGCAAGCATTTGGTTTGTAAAGACTCATTTCTGAGGTATTATTTCAGTAGCCTCAATATGAAAAAAAGCTGGAGGGTAGAAAGGAAGAACAGAGACAGGAAGAGGGAGAAAGAGAAGGAAGAGACCTAGGAAGGAGAGTGGCATGAATAGTCCAACCAATTGCAGACATAGCAGGGGAGGAGAGGAGATGAAACCATTACTTTGAAGGGATAACATCCCCATTCACTTTGTACTGATGGAAGATGAGCTGAATTAGTAGTTATTGAAATATGAGCCTTTTCTGTGTTTCTCCAGTTGAGTTTTGGGATGTCTTGCTAGCAGCCTAACCTAATTTGGTAGAAAACAGGTTAGGATCAGGTTAAGACTATTAGTTCCACTCTAGGTTACATGTAAGGGTGGGTTTACCACAATATGAGGACTTCAGAACAAGTTTTCCAAACAAAAAGCCCCCAAATCAGGATAAACCTTATTCCACAGGCCTCTATAGGCTGGGCCATTGACCAAGTCCATCTCCTTAAGAATTTCTTTGCTCCAGACTTGTACTTCTGAGCACATGGGGAAGTATGAGTACCATGAATACCATGTCTCTAACAAAAACTGCATCTTGCTTTCTGCAATAATTTTTAATTATAACTCTGTCTAGTATTAAGCATATATTTTACCCTTGACTTAAATAATATAACTTATGTAGTAGTAGTGTGGAATAGCTTTCCAAAAGTCTTAAATATTCCAAAGAAAAGAGTGACATTTTGTAAGAAAGACCTATACTTAAAATGATGTGAAGGTAGAAAAACAGAGAGAAGCTAACTTATAACACTAAAAGCTAACTGTAACACTTGACCGGAAAAAAAAAAAAAAAACTAGATGATTAGGTAGTGATTCATCGCCCAAGAAATAATGCCTATGTGAGTGGTAATGGAAGCATATTAACAGCACTGTGTTTCTTTTCTAAGTATCTGAAACTGCATTCCAACCAAGTGAACATATTGTCTCGATTCTACTACCCACCTAAGGATTTTAATAAGGCTGTATTGATCCACTCCAGCTTGCTTGCTAATGCTTCATAACACACTCAGCCAAGAATGGTTGCAATGTACTTCTTTTCAGCAGTTCATTTTTATCCATTTGAGCCTGCAGTTTTCAAGAATATTTGGGTACTTCTGGCTATACAAAATAATTTTCCTTTTAGACAATAAAATAATTTATCTACTCATTTTATTAATTAATAAACCCATATTCTGCCTTTCTCCTAAAGAGGATGAAAACACATTTTCTCTAGACAGGACCAGCTTCTGCTCTGCACATGTGGTAGCCCTGTGACTTAGAGGAATCAGGAAAATTTAATTACAGAGTTTGAATCAAGTCCTTGAAAAGTACAGTACAATGGCCTCTGTACTGCAGCCACTTATTGAAGCCACTTTAGGAAATGGTTATTTGAGTCTAATAACTGACTGATTCAATTAAAAGGAGACAGGAAAACCATTTGCTGAAGCAGGCACTCTGTTTATTATTCACTGCTGTCATCTAAAGCACATTTCTTAACCACAACCTTGCGCTGTGGTTCTCCATCCTTCCCCATCCTTCTCTATTTGAAGGCTATGACACAAACCCGTTTTTTACTCACTTCACCAGGTATTCTCAGCTAGGAAGTGGCGTGTGATTAGGAATTCGGGGTGAGATTAGGAATTCAGGGTGAGATTACATGAGCAATTAAAACCTTGCAGGAGTGCTCGCTTCGGCAGCACATATACTAAAATTGGAACGATACAGAGAAGATTAGCATGGCCCCTGCGCAAGGATGACATGCAAATTCGTGAAGCGTTCCATATTTTTAATAGCCAGGACATGGAAGCAACCTAGATGCCCATCAGCAGATGAATGGATAAGAAAGCTGTGGTACATATACACAATGGAGTATTACTCAGCCATTAAAAAGAATACATTTGAATTAGTTCTAATGAGATGGATGAAACTGGAACCTATTATACAGAGTGAAGTAAGCCAGAAAGAAAAACACCAATACAGTATACTAACGCATATATATGGAATTTAGAAAGATGGTAACAATAACCCTGTGTACAAGACAGCAAAAGAGACACCGATGTATAGATCAGTCTTATGGACTCTGTGGGAGAGGGAGAGGGTGGGGAGATTTGGGAGAATAGCATTGAAACATGTATAATATCATGTATGAAACGAGTCACCAGTCCAGGTTCGATGCACGGTACTGGATGCTTGGGGCTGGTGCACTGGGATGACCCAGAGGGAGGGTAGGGGAGGGAGGAGGGTGGAGGGTTCAGGATGGAGAACGCAGGTATACCTGTGATGGATTCATTTCGATATTTGGCAAAACTAATACAATATTGTAAAGTTTAAAAATAAGATAAAATTTAAAAAATAAATAAATAAGTAAAACCTTGCAGGATTCTAATATATCAGTATATATAGCCAAATGGGGATTCTCTCTCCCATTCTGATGAAAATCACATCTCTGGGGCCTGTGCTTTGCAGCAGACAAACTGCAAAAGAAATAGCAATACACTGTTATACATTTAATTCACAAGGAGAACAGCAGAAAGCAATCAGAGACCTGCTTCAATTCCAGTTTTATGGTTAAACAAACTGCACAGGCCTTGAATGGGAAGTTTAAAGAGTAACAAAGACCCAGTGGAAAGTGACAACCCAAAGAATCTACATAGCATAACTCTTGTTTTGGAACCTAGAAAACCAAATTATAACTTTATTAGCATAACTTTGAAATTCACTTTATGATACAATAGAGTTATAACCTTATCCAAAACATTTGTTCTCTAATTTCTGAATATGTATCTATATACCTTATTAAAGAACAAACCCTGATATATTACATCAAATTTTTTCATTGAACTTCAGGAATGCTTACATAGATAAATTAAATCTTAAATCAGAAGTAAACTACTGTACTGGATGTCATCCTGTCATCTTTTGACTTAAAAGGTAAAAGAATGGCCACCTTACAAAATTCTAAAATGTATGCAAGAGTAAAAAGAAAAAAACGGAAGTGATTAGAAGTGATCCAATTCTGGGTGATTCTGGGTGTATTCTTAAGACACAGCTAACAGCATTCTTGTTGCACTAGACATGATTTTATTTTTTTAATTTAAAGGTAAAAGGAAAATTCTAAGGTTTCCTAGGCTACCCAGAAGGGAAGAATACATGGAAAAGCACTTAGGGGAAAAAAATACTTGATTTTAGATATGTTAAGTTTTATGTGCCAGTTATATAACCAGCCTAGATAGCATATTAAAAAGCAGAGACATTACTTTGCCAACAAAGGTCCATCTAGTCAAGGCTATGGTTTTTCCAGTAGTCATGTATGGATGTGAGAGTTGGACTGTGAAGAAAGCTGAGCTCCAAAGAATTGATGATTTTGAACTCTGGTGTTGGAGAAGACTCTTGAGAGTCCCTTGGACTGCAAGGAGATCCAACCAGTCCATTCTAAAGTAGATCAGCCCTGGGTGTTCTTTGGAAGGAATGATGCTAAAGCTGAAACTCCAGTACTTTGGCCACCTCATGCGAAGAGTTGACTCATTGGAAAAGACTCTGATGCTGAGAGGGATTGGGGGCAAGAGGAAAAGGGGACAACAGAGGATGAGATGGCTGGATGGCATCACGGACTCAATGGACGTGAGTTTGAGTGAACTCTGGGAGTTGGTGATGGACAGGGAGGACGGGCGCGCTGCGACTCATGGGGTTGCAAAGAGTCGGACACGACTGAGCGACTGAACTGAACTGAACTGAACTGATATAACCAAGGAAAGATGTTGAGTGCAAGATGTATATAAGGCTAGAAGTGAGGGAAGAAATTCAGGCTGGGGATACACATTTGCAAGTCACTGGCATATCAGTGATATTTAAAGCCATGAGACTGGATGAAATTGCCAAATATGAGAAGAGTCCTGGGTCAGTCTGAGCTAAGACGTTGGGAAGAGGATGAGGAGAATAATGAGAGGAAATAATCATCAAGGTAGAAGAAAAGTGAAGAATACATGATGTCCAGGGATAAAAGTGAAGGGTATTTTAAGGAGAAAGGATATATTAATATCAAGGGAGAGGATGTGAGAGTTGACCATTTGATTTAACAAAAAGGAGGCCACTGATGTCTTTGAAATAGTAGTTTCAGTGTTAACAGTGAAGGTAAAGGTTTGACTGGAATGAATATAAAGGAAAATGAGGGGAGAAACATTGAGGCCAGGATGTATAGATAATTTTTGAGAAGTTCTATAGAAAGAAGCAGAGAAACGGGACACAAGCTGGAAAAAGAAATTAAGACAGTAGAACATTTTTAAGATCATAGTATGGTATGACTTTTCTCTCTAGAGAAACAGGGCAGTCAGATTTCCTGAAATTATGTCCTTGAGAATAGAATATAATGCACAAGAGGAAGGACTGATTTTAGATTAGGAGTAAGAACTGTTCATCTCGAGTACTGGAAAGAAAATAGAGTACATGGGTCCGGATGTGATCATGCCAGTTTATTGAAGTTCTCTTCAGGATAACTATTTTCTCAAGCATGTTAGAAATATAATCAGTTATAACTGAGGATGAGGTAGGAAATGTTAGTGGTTTAAGAAGGATATGATATGGAATAATCATCAGGAGAACAGAAACGTTACCTAGCGTTTTGCCATCTGAAGTGGTAGCCACTTGACATATGTATCTCCTGAACACTGAAATGTGACTTGTGTGATTGAGAAACTGATTTTTTATTATATTTGATTTTAATTAATTTTGATTTAAAAATTGATGCTCGTTCTAGTCTTCTGAAAAATCTCAGAAGGTTTTGAAAAGCTTGAGTATGTAATTCTGTGGTTTCAGTCATATATTTTATAGAATTTAAATGGAGATCAAGCATTGTTATGAAAATTTAGCATCCAAATTGAGAAGTGTTGTATGTGTAAGATACAAACCAGATTCCATAGAATGAAAAAAGTGAAATCTCTCATTAATATTTTATATCAATTATATGTTGAAATAATATTTAAATATATTGGATTAAGTAAAACATTTTAATTTAACCTTTTTACTCTGTTTTTAATGTGCCTGTTAGAAAACGTCAAATTATACAAATGGGTCACATTACATTTCTGTTGGAAAATGAGGGCCAAGGAAAAGGGAACATGCTTCTCTCCTGCTATGGAGGTAAAGAATCCAGGGTGGTGATTCAATTGCCCCTTTACTAGTATTTGACCTAAAAGCTTAGCATTTAAACTGAAAGAAGTAAAATCTTCCATATAACTTTGTTCTGTTTCTCCCGGCATTCTAATCATTTTGCTTTATGTATTTTGATGTTGGCTATTTTATATACAAAATTTTATAACTATTACTTTCATTCTTGTTAATATGAATAGTACAGATCCTGATTACACTTCTGTTTTGATTGATGTGGAATATTTTTGTACTTTTTGTATTTAATCTTAATGGGTCATTTTATTTTGGATTATTGTCTTGCAAATAGCCAGTTAGGTGAGTGTGTACATACATGTATGCATGAGACTCAATCTGAGAGTCTGTATCTTTTAATAAATAATTTAACACATCTTCATTTATTATAACTGATATGCTTAGTGTTACTTCTGTCATCTTATTTTTCCAATCTACCTTTTCCTATTTTCATAGTTTTTCTGCATTAGTCAAATAACTCTGTTTATTTGTAATTCATTGGTGAGTTAGAGGTTTTCTACTGATAGTTACCTTAATATGCTTTTAACACATATTTTGTATCCTTTACCCTATCAACTCTCAGAAAGGAATTTGCCTAGCTCTTACATCTCTTGCCCCCACTACTTCTAAGATTTTTAGCAATTAATCTATTATTTAGCCTTTTTCTTCATTTCAGTGGCAATTTGGAATGTGCAAGGCTTAGTAACACACTGTCAGGTCTTTTCTATGAACTACAAGATAATCATGGAATTCTGTGTGTAGTAGTATACAAAGTGCCTAAACCAATAAATCATGACTTCTAATATGCGAAATGCATTCTGTGGTACTAGTGGGCATGGTAAACAAGGTTGCAGGAAGCTGTTAAAAGTAACTCTAAGTATCTCATGCCTGATTAATGTACTATAATACGGCACATGCTTAATGAAAGAGTCATTAACTGGAATATAATTAAATGTTTAATTCAGTCCCCAGTCAATCATTTGCTTTTAAATATACCTAAGAGTAAATAACCTTAGCTATTTTGGATTTTACCTTGATCTTATCTAGAACGTGAATAGAGGGGCATCTGTGGATGTACATAGAGGTACCAGACCCCTCAATATGACAAAGCATCTTTCTTTGAGAAATGTTTTCCTGGGATAACCCCAAAGGTGGCCTGTTCTTAAGTTATTTTGAGTTTGCATTTCTGTGTTATTAATTCACCAAGGGACATCAGCTTATAAAAGTTTCTTAGAAGGCTCAACATTAAAACATTTGTTTAACCCTTTGTGACCCAAAGTATTTGACCCTAAATGTTTTGCTTGCCTTACACTGGCAATTTATTTTCAGGGAACCTGTTTCAGTAAGTGTTGTTGCATGATGTTCTGTCATGAAATGGTTAGAGAAGTCACTTTTACTTTCTTAGAGCAACACTTGATTACACAGAGCTCCCAAAGTACGTCTTATATTTTTTATGTCTTTTAGGGTTTTAATGAAATACCTCTGTCAGTTTTGACTTTCAGCTCCCCTTCCTCCCTCCCTGCTCAAATCTGCAGACAAATATAAACCCGATGGTGGGAAGAAACCAAGAAATTGCAGCCATAAGCACATGTACTCCAACCCACATCTGTTCTCTGCAATCTAAGGATTCAGTAACATGTCTGGCTCACAGTGCTCACTCTGTTCTCTCTTACTGTGCTTTCTCTGAGAGACTTGCCCTGTAGAAGGAGACTTCTGGAGCGCCAGGCCCACAGTGTACCAGGTAGACACACCCAGCCACGGATCATACACCCTAGGATCTCTCAACAACTGTGTATGTGTATCTCTCTCTAGTTAGACTCTCAATTCCTTGAAGGAGGCATCAAAGAACATATTTATTTTTATATCTGTGTGTGCAGTATAGGTACTTGAGTGTTACTGAATTCATGAGTCACCAAATAAAGTGAAAAGTGAAAAATGGGTGGGTTCCCCAGCTTCTCAATTATTTCAGATGTAAGCATTTGAACAAAAATGCCAGGACATGAGCTAATAGCATCATAGTTTGTTTGTCTATTATCAGTTTCCAAATATTTGGCTTTCTGAGGTGTTTTAAATAATAGAAGACAAGAAGGAATTTTAAAAATCTTTGTATTTTTACTTTTACAATGAAAAACTATTAAGTATTTTTTTTGTAACTGCTGTATCACACACATGCATAGAAGAAATACACAGAATCAACATCAGGATTAACAAAAAATAAAGGTCAGTAGGTCAAGACAAGAATGATAAGACATCAGATTCATGGATCAATAATAAAAAATAGTCAGATAGGGAAAAAAATGAGAAAAATCAATTCACTGAAGATGAAATGCGAATGACAGTGAACATATAAAAAGCTGCCCAACCTCACTAATAATTGGAAAAATGCAAAATAAAACTAAATAAGATTGTATTTTCAAGCATAGGACTAGCAGAAATTAAAAAGATTTATGATATCCAGAGCTGGCAGTGATAAGTACAAATAAGTACTCTCATACACTGTTGGTGGGAGTATAAATTAATAAGCCTATTTTGAAGCGCATTTGGCAGTATTGCAAAATTTCAATTTGTAACTTTTAGCCAACTAGAACTCTTTTCCACAGAAATACTTTCACATGAGAACAAACTTATGCACAGGATACTGAAAGCACCATTATTTATGATAGAGAAAATTGAATGCAAATGAAGTATCCTCCAATACAGTAATAATGAATCAATAATTATACATTTGCACAATAAAATATTATACAGACATTAAAAATAGTGAAGCTGACTTTCATGGATTGACTTGGAAAGATCTATAAAGCATAGTGTTAAGGGAAAAAATTAAAAGCATATTGGGGATATAAATTTTGAGCATAATATTTTTATATATATTTATGTATGTTTATTCAGTTAATAAATCTGTTACTTGTACAGGCTCTTTAAGCTACTCAAACATCTGATGCACTGGTATGTTTGTAATTAAATACTACATTATAAACAAAGAAAAATGTGCTAAAGCAGGTTGGTGTAATACCAAGCTCAACCTTGTTACTGACTAGGACAGAGCTGAAGAAGAGCTAATATGTTTTATTCTGTGTAGTTCTATATAATTTGAATCCTTTGTAACAAAAATGTATGATACATGTAACTTTTAAAATGTATTTGGCCTCTAATAACCATAAAGTTTGTCATAGCTATCATGGAAAGCCTGTCCAGCTTAATACTTGTATGCCAAGAAGTTGAAAGTTTAGAATTACTGATTATGTGACATGAGCAGCATCACACACTGACTATTAGACACTGGCAGCAGCCACAATACCCATTCCTTAATATTGGGCAGCCCATCTAATTCAATAATTTAAATTAAATCTATTCTTTCTCTTCTTATATAGACTACTTAGATCACCTGGTAGGCTACAAGGCACTTAGCCAGTCCTCCTATACAACTCTGATCAGTCAGTGGAAGGGGAACAACGTGATGAAAACCATCACTTTAAACAGGTGAAAGGAATACATGATGGCGAAATATCTCAACTCCATTCCCTCAACAGATTGCTTTTCAGAGTACCATTGGAAGCTGAAAATAAGATGTCTTAAGGAAAATAAGTAATCCTCAGGGATTAATAAGGCTAAGTAGAAGTGTTAGTATTTACAACTCAACTGAAGCATGCACTTTTTTAAAAAATTTATCCTTCTACTTATTGACATAAATAATAGACCATGTCTGTCTATGTTGCCATACAATTTTACAATGCTGAGCAAGTAACATCTCCATTTCCTCTGTAGACAATGATTCGATTCCTCACAGCTAGTCTTGAAAATCCTTTTGCAGAAGTAATGATCTCCCTATTAAATTGTGGTTGAATCATTTGTGCTCAATAGAGGGTGCATTTAGTTCAAGCAATACATTTTCCAGCAGCATGAACACTAATACCGAAGCCCACTGTGCACAGCACACATGTCACATGGCCATTTTTCCAGTGAAGGATGCTGTAAAACTATCTCAGAGCTCATTTTCCTCTTGATCTGTCATCTGTATACTCTATGGACAGCTTGTCTGTCACTACTCACTTGTTCAAAACAAAATGCGTTCTCTCATATTGGACTGTAAGAATTTATAAACACGGTGATGTTCCACCTAGCTTCAGCTCAGATGGAACAAATGTCAGCAGCTGGCTGTAATCTGACTACATCTTAATAACAGCAAAATCTTCCCTTCTATGTTGAGTGCATTCTTATAAATTTTATAGAAGCTTCTATAGTATTTTCCCAGATATCATTTCTATTCTGAATCTACATTTTTAGTCAGAAACCATTAGAAGAATGTTTCTCCTTTAAGAAAAAAAGATGCCTTAGAATACTTCTGAATTATAATTTTTAATTAAGCTTAATTCTCCTGCTGCTGCTGCCGCTGCTGCTGCTGCTAAGTCACTTCAGTCGTGTCCGACTCTGTGCGACCCCAGAGACAGCAGCCCACCAGGTTCCCCCGTCCCTGGGATTCTCCAGGCAAGAACACTGAAGTGGTTTGCCATGTCCTTCTCCAATGCATGAAAGTGAAAAGTGAAAGGGAAGTCGATCAGTCATGTCCGACTCCAGCGACCCCATGGACTGCAGCCTACCAGGCTCCTCCGTCCATGGGATTTGCCAGGCAAGAGTAATTCTCCTAATGTCAGTTAATTCGGCCTTTATTGACACCATGCTCTTGTGAACATGTACAGTTTTAATTGCATTAAGGTGATGTTTTAGTTCCTGACCATTGTATTAAAAGCCCTTTTCTGCAGTTGTCTACATTATATCACTACACTTTCTCTGATGTATGCAGCAACATTCACTTAACAAAGATAGCTCCTGGTAATAACTGTTAATTGGGAAAAATTATAGAAAATAAACAGCATAATAACCCTCAATACATTAGTGCAGATGTAGTAACTATAAAAGGATAATCAAATCACCCTCTGAGGTATTCATTTGCTTTTCATACATGGACCAGAATTCAAGTAATGAGAAATAAAACTGCAATTTTACAGAGAGGAGAGTAGCTGGCAAAAGAATAACCTGTGACAATTTAATATGAAGCTTCTAGTTTATTAAAAATTTTCTTTTTGAGTTCTAAGTTTCCTAAAGCACTTTCAGTCCAGGCATAAGTTAGCCCTAGGGTTGATTAATTTTGCTGCCCACCAACCCCACAAAATGCCTCATATGTCTTGCCATATTACTGCTTTGCCCGTCTATGGTCAGTGTAGCTTTCTGTCTGGTTGCAGTATAGCTGCCGCAGTTCCAGTCATCCCATTGCAGCTTCTTTATAGAGGAGGAAGAGGAGTTGTTCACTAAGCATTCCCAGAAGCACCTCAGCTGACTTCCCCTCACATTACATTGGCCAAAGCCTCTTCCTGAGTCAATCACAGGCAAAGCAAACAGGACTACCATCAATGCTTTTATGAATATGATTTTGTAGAATAGGGTGAGTTGCCCAACATAATCCTGCTGCTGCTGCTTAGTCACTCAGTCATGTCTGACTTTTTGCGACCCCATGGACTATAGCCTGCCAGGCTCCTCTGTCCGTGGGATTTTCCAGGCAAGAATACTGGATTGGGCTGTCATGCCCTCCTCCAGGGGATATTCCTGACCCAGGGATTGAACCCAGGTTTCCTGCACTGCAGGCAGACCCTTTACTGCTGAGCCACCAGGGAAGCCCAACATAATCCTACTTCTGCTCAGGAGGGAAAAAAAAAAGATATACTCTGAGTGAAAGTTACTCATTCATGTCTGACTCTTTGCTACCCCATGGAACTATACAGTTCATGGAATTATCCAGGCAGAATACTGAAATGGGTAGCCTATCCCTTCTCCACCAGATCTTCCCAACCCAGGAATCAAACTGGGGTCTCCTGCATTGCAGGAGGATTCTTTACTAACTGAGCTGTCAGGGAAGACCAGAAATAGTTCAGTGAATGTTTATTGGACTGATATCAAAGAGTATCTGGTACTCCCTGGATTTACTGATTTTTATATACATGTCCACCTCTCTGTGAAAATGTATGCTATCTCAGAGTGGGTGCTGCTTTATATGTGTGTTCATATGGTCAAAGCATGTTAAAGGTTCAGTACTTCTCAGTTAATGAATGAGCGAGTATAAGAACAAATATTTAATCCATAAGAAGAGAAGAAAATTTACTATGAAGTTAATGCTTAATATTTAAAGGCTTCTTGTGAGAATCTAAGGAAAGTTGCAGAAACATGTTATTATGATCATCTGTTATAAGCTTTGCAGGGGTAATATATTTTAATAGCAGTTGGTTCAGTTTGCTGACTCCACTCTGACGGACTTGTCCTCCGTCATGTTTCTCCCAGGGCTGGAGTGACCACTAGCGTTTTGAGAATTCAGTTACCACAAAGTTGAGTTGGAGATACATTTATTTTTAGTTCAGAGGGATATATTCATGTGTTTCTGAGTCGTTTCCATGTGTAGTAATGTTACTGCTAGCCACATGTTATAGGCATGGTTTCCAGAAATACCCCTCCACCCACCATGCTGAATCGCTGCATGATACAAAGGTGCAGGCCTAGAAACATTAAGGTGATTGAACATGCCCTAAGGTACCCAACCCTGAAAGAATGTCAGCAGTGAAGGAGAAACAAGGTTTGAAAGGGAGGGAGCCAGGAACTGGTCTGATTACCTTTTTTAAGGCAGATACATAAGATTATAAGTAGAAGATCCAGTTCTTATCAAGGTCCAATCAAAACAGAATATCTCTCCTGTCAAAAAGATATTTGATAATGCAGTGTATACAATTTTTAAAGCATCACAACTTTTCTCACATTTAATGGGTATTACATGAAACAGAATGTAACAGGATCCCTATTTGTAGGAAACAAATCTGGAATAGTACTGAAAACAGCATGTTTGCCTATAACAGCTAATATTTTGAACTGGATAGGTTTTCCCAAATTTAGCAACCATCATAAAAATTTACATGATATAACCTATAAAAAGTTATGAAGCTGAAATAATTTTTTGTAAACTAATAATAAAACCAAATCTTGACCAACCATGGCAAGGACAAGACTGAATTCCCTTTGTATTCTCTCTATAGAAAATTATGCTATAAAACTGTCATCAAATGAGGAGGTGAACAAAGTTATGAAGCCAAAAGTACAGTCAATGGTTTTACCATTACACTGTAGCAACAGTCTAAATAAGAATAATAGATAACTCTCTGCTTGAAGGCTTTCTAAGGACATTGTGTGTGTTTACTTCTTTAAGTTCGCTTACTGATACAACTCACGAAAGTTAGCATGTCAGCAGGCAGGGCTATGTTACACAGCTGTAGCCCCCCTAACATCAGTGCTTAATACAGTAAAGGTTTATTTCTTGCTCATTCTTTATATCCTGTAGCTAGAAATTGTGCTTTATATGGTTGTCACATAAAGACTTAGTATGACAGCACTTCTACCGTCTGGAATATCTTCGGTCCCTGTAACAAGGAGAAAGGGAGTGACAAATAGCACATAGACTCTTAAAAGCTTTGACTGGAAATGACAGCCATCATTTCTACTTATATTTTGTTGACCAAACCTGGTCACCTGGCCATGCCGAACTTCTTCAAAACAATCTCTCCTAGAATGAGAAGAACAAATATTTGTAAACAGCCAATAATAATTTCTACAAGTACTGTTATCACTAGTTGAAATATAGGGAAACTGAAGCATTAAAAAAATATGTAATTTGCCAAATATTATACATATAATAAAATATAAGGCTAAGCTTCAAGAGCAGAGTCCAGAGTCCACAAGCTTAACTTACTTCTACCTTAATTTCTTCTGCTATCCTTCTACCTTCTTTGACATACATTCTTTGGCAAATCCCTAAGCCCTGGAATGGAATGGTGTTACCCCAAGTATGATATTCTTACTGACAATTACAAGTAATACAAAATTAAGATCCACACATGTTCTAGTTTAATAAGCAACATAGTTTAAACTCCCAGTCATTATAGTCATTCAAGGAACATTTTAAACACACATTCAGAAGTTATAAATGAATATAGTTATTATTTTATGATATGTTATCACATCAGTTCCATTGAGAAAAATAAGGGGAGGAAACATTTCTACACTGGAGGAAAGGATTCTCATTTTCATTAGAAAAGACCCTGATGCTGAGAAAGACTGAAGGCAGGAGGACACGGGGACCAAAGAGGATGAGATGGTTTGATGGCTTCACCGACTCGATGGACATGAGTTTGAGCAAGCTCCAGGAGTTGGTGATGGACACAGGGAAGTCTGGCATGCTGCAGTCCATGGGGTCGCAAAGAGTCAGACACAACTGAGCAACTGAACTGGAAGGGATTATCTGGAGATTAAAGGGCCACCTATGAAGGTCCAGCAGCTGTAGTGACTCATTACCAGTGATCAATGTCTGCCTTTTCTCCCTCTCTTCCTCCTTCCCTTCCTTTTTCCCTCCCTCCCTCACTCCCTCTCTTCCCTCCTTCCGTCTTTACTTCCTTCCCTCCCTTACTCTTCCCATACTTCCTTCCACCTTTTCTTTTGCGAAAGTATATTTCATTTTATATGGCAGATATTAGGAACTTCATAGAGAAACAGGAATAAGGTCTAATCTACTCTCAGCCCTCATGGCACTCACAGACACATCCACAAATGAGATGCATAAATGCAAAGTAAGATTCAGTGAGACAAACTGAAAGTCTCAGAAACTCAAACTCTACACATATGCCTGACTTTATAGGCTCAGAACAGGACTATAATTTTCCAGGATATGTTTATTACAGCTCTTTTCTTGTGAATTTATTAAGATGCTCTCTAATGCATAAGACCTTTTGGTTTCATTCGCTGATGTGTTTATAGCTGACATGCACTATCTTTCCTAGCTTTTGTGCCCACATTTGTTTACACTGACACATGGTGCTACAGCATTTGCCTAGATAAGATTTCAAGTGTTTTCCCTGAAAATCGCCCAGAATTATAGTAAAGAGATGCATTTATAAACATTAGGGAACACTGGATCTTGGATTCCATGTTCCTTGACATCTGTTAGTAAGTATCTTACTACCTTCAGTGGCTTTAGGGTATACATTGTTTACCTGTGGCACAGCAACAAAAAAACAAAAGAAAGCTCCCATATTTTGCGGGGTGAGATTCTGTGTTTGACTCTCATGGTTCTGAGAGTTGTTTACAGCCATCTGGCAGAAAGGCTTACTTGTACTTCACCTGCAGTGATTTGTGTGTCACGCTTTTTGTCTCTTATGGTGCATGAAAAGGACAAATAAAAGTCCTTTCCACTGTAATGTCTCTCCTCATAAAAGTTACTTTTCCATACTTTAATTACTGGCATGATATCCTGTCTCTGTTCTTAGTGTCAGAGTTCTTACTTTGCTTTCTTTTCCAATTACATCGTCTTCAAGTGCTTCATGTATTTTAGTCTGCCATAGTTCCTTTGGTGTAAGGAACAAAGATAACTTTTGTGCTGTGCTACAGATGCCTAGTGTCTTTTCTCAATCTGTATCTTCATTTTTGTAATACATGTGGTTAAAGTCTCATTGAACATGGTAGCTATAATGTATTCAAAAAATGCTGACATTCAAACTGGAAGCAAGAATTTTGTTTCATTTTTAGTTGTCAGAGATTCTAATATAATGATGTACAATAAGCTTATTTGCTATTTCAGACTGAGAGTGAGAAAGGATCCCAAATTAAGTTATTTTGTACTGTATTTTCCTTTCTGGGCAGGAAGTACACCTGTCCACATAGCTTTTTTTTTTTAACTAGAGATGTTATACAATTTTGTTGAAACCATTAACAATTTTGCTGTTATAGAAAGTATGGGAAAAGAAAACAAAAAAGAAAGTCATTGATGTAGAAAGACTGCATAATAAGCAGTGCCCTCCCCCACTTCCCCCAAAAGTCTCCATGGCTTATAACTAGCCTTTATTTCTTACTCATGAGTCACCAGGTCAGCTGTACCAACTCTACTTACAGTGCTAGTTAAGTTCAGGTTTGTTTCATATTTCTCATTCTGGAACCCAAGTTGAGGAACAGCATCTCTGTAAAGCATGCCCTCTCATGGGGTATAGGACAGGACTGCCAAAGTAACGGCCAACTACATTAAAGCCCTGGCTTGATATGATGTATCTGACCCCATATGAACTTGCCAGGTGGAGCGATGGTAAGGAATCCACCTGCCAAAGAGGGAGATACAAGAGATGCAGGTCCAATCCCTAGATCACGAAGATACCCTGGAGTTCAGCTCAGTTCAGTCACTCAGTTGTGTCTGACTCTTTGTGACCTCATGAATCACAGCACGCCAGGCCTCCCTGTCTATCACCAACTCCCGGAGTTCAACCAAATCCATGTCCATCGAGTCGGTGATGCCATCCAATCATCTCATCCTCTGTCGTCCCCTATCCTCCTGTTCCCAGTCCCTCCCAGCATCAGGGTCTTTCCCAATGAGTCAATTCTTCACATGAGGTAGCCAAAGTACTGGAGTTTCAGCTTCAACATCAGTCCTTCCAATGAACACTCAGGACTGATCTCCTTTAGGATGGACTGGTTGGATCTCCTTGCAGTCCAAGGGACTCTCAAGAGTCTTCTGCCTTATGACCCAGCAATCCCACTACTAAGCATACACACCAAGGAAACCAGAATTGAAAAAGACACGTGTACCCCAATGTTCATCGCAGCACTGTTTATAATAGCCAGGACATGGAAGCAACCTAGATGTCCATCAGCAGATGAATGGATAAGTAAGCTGTGGTACATATACACAATGGAGTATTACTCAGCCATTAAAAACAATACATTTGAATCAGTTCTAATGAGGTGGGTGAAACTGGAGCCTATTATACAGAGTGAAGTAAGCCAGAAAGAAAAACACCCATACAGTATACTAACGCATATATATGGAATTTAGAAAGATGGTGATGATAACCCTGTATGCGAGACAGCAAAAGAGACATAGATATATAGAATGGTCTTTTGCACTCTGTGGGAGAGGGAGAGGGTGGGATGATTTGGGAGAATGGCATTGAAACATGTATAATATCATATATGAAACAAATAGCCAGTCCAGGTTTGATGCATGGTAGAGGATGCTTGGGGCTGGTGCACTGGGATGACCCAGAGGGATGGTACGGGGAGGGAGGTGGGAGGGGGTGTTCAGGATGGGGAACACGTGTACACCCATGGCGGATGCATGTTGATGTATGGCAATACAATATTGTAAAATAATTAGCCTACAATTAAAATAAATAAATTTATATTAAAAAAAAGAAATAAAGTGAGAATAACCACCCCCCCACCCCCGCAAAAAAAGTCTTCTCCAACACCACAGTTCAAAAGCATCAGTTCTTCGGCACTCAGCTTTCTTCACAGTCCAACTCTCACATCCGTACATGACCACTGGAAAAACCATAGCCTTGACTAGATGGACCTTTGTTGGCAAAGTAATGTCTCTGCTTTGTAATATGCTTTCTAGGTTGATCATAACTTTCCTACCCTGGAGTAGGATATGGCAACCTGCTTCAATATTCTTGCCTGGAAAATTTCATGGACAGTGGAGCCTGGTTCCATGGGGTCACAAAGAGTTGGACATGACTGACACATTTTACTGCATGTTATATTGGAGTGAGTCTCCTACACAAGTTCTGTCAGTGAGGTAGGGAAGTATTCTTCACATGCAGTGAACAATGGCCAGTGCAGAGAGGAAAGGAATACTTGTGACCAAGTCATACAAATGCCATAAATCTCACTTATGGCTCTCTGTTTTCCTCATATGAAATATAGTAATTTCCAGGGGAAATTCTTAATCATGTTTGTCAGTGTACTTCGAGATTTCTTGGGGTATATTTCTTCTCTCATTTGGTATGTAGGTTTCTCCTTCCACATGTCTTTCGTGGCTTCAATTTAGGGGAAAAAAATGACATATGTTTCTACCATAATGTATTAGAATTGATATAAAACCACCTAGTAATAAGGTTCTTTCTCATATGAGATTACCACTTTTTTAAGTAGTATGTACTTCTATCCACTTTTTTTATAAATAAGATTATAACTTTTAAAAACTAACTTGAGGTTTGGCCCACTTCTAAATATAAGAATGAAATAATTATTTCATTAGAACAGTAAAGCTCCTTTTATCCATAACACCAGCCATTCTCTCTTTCCTAAATGAAGATTTTTAAAATATTTTGTATATTTAAATTTGTCATTATTTATTGAATAAACCAAAAGTATAGATTATACTAGTATTTTAAATGCTTAATATAGTTTTACTTTTATTTCCTCAAGGTTCTCTTTCCTGTGAAAACTGACATGCCCTATAACATTTCATAACTTGAAATAATCAAAAGATTTAAAAATCTTTGGTTTAGTTTTATGCACATTAAACTTGTAATAATAGATATCATGTTCAGTAAATGCATTTTGCCAAATAATACCATCTGCACATAATGGGGACTTACAAATTCACTTGAAAGTTCACAGAATACAATATAAGCTTTGATGTTTGTATTAGAGATTGGCCAAATGGCTTATGTTTATTCAAACATCTGTGAGATTCCTCTGTTTACACGTCCCAATAAATATGGTACAGCCAACAATTTGTCCTTCTAGTGTTATAGTAAGATGTATGTTCAATTCCATTAAAATTGATGATATGCTGAAAAACATGCTGTTTGAATTTGGCTAGTTGGAGAAGGCAGTGGCACCCCACTCCAGTACTCTTGCCTGGAAAATCCCATAGATGGAGGAGCCTGGTGGGCTGCAGTCCATGGGCTCGATAAGAGTCGGACACGACTGAGCAACTTCACTTTCACTTTTCACTTTCATGCGTTGGAGAAGGAAATGGCAACCCACTCCAGTGTTCTTGCCTGGAGAATTCCAAGGATGGGGGAGCCTGGCAGGCTGCCGTCTATGGGGTTGCACAGAGTCAGACAAGACATGACTGAAGCGACTTAGCAGCAGCAGAGGTTCAAAAATTAGTTTTGTCAAGAAGCTAGTTTTTGTTTTGTTTTTTTGTGTGCCCGTTTTGAGAGATGGCACCTATGAGGGGTATGAACAGGAACTCTATACCTATGACTTCAGGCTAAGGTGAAACCTCTTTAGCCCCTCCTGACAGCCTGCTCTGGCTGCAACTACACAGTGTTATTTCAGAAGTTGAGTGGGCCAGTCTTCATATTGCTGTGTTTCATTTTCTTTTTTTTTCTCTTGATTTGACTTCTTTTTATTTCTTAAATACAACTGCTGCTGCTGCTACTAAGTCGCTTCAGTCGTGTCTGACTTACCTTAACTGGTCTACCTTAAACCTCATCTCATTAGAGTTATACAGAGAAGGATTTAGCTTTCATAGTTGACTTTGGATTCTAGCAGTCAGTTTTTTCCATATCATTTTCTCTTTTGCAATCTTCTTTTTTTAATTTATTTATTTTAATTGGAGGCTAATTACTTTACAATATTGTGGTGGTTTTTGCTGTACCTTGACATGAATCCGCCACGGGTGTACATGTGTTCCCCATCCTGAATGCCCCTCCCACTTCCCTCCCTGTACCATCCCTCTGGGTCATCCCAGTGCACCAGCCCTGAGCACCCGGTCTCATGCATTGAACCTGGACTGGAGATCTGTTTCACATATGATAATATACATGTTTCAATGCTATTGTCTCAAATCACCCCACCCTCACCTTATCCCACAGAGTCCAAAAGACTGTTCTATACATCTGTGTCTCTTTTCTGTCTCCTATGTAGGGTTATTGTTACCAACAACTTTAATGAGATGCAGTTTTTATATTCCATGAGATGTATATTATTTTATATTTATATTTTTATAATTATATTCCATAAGACTCATTTAAAGTTTATGAGTCAATGATTTTTTCATTAATCTTCAGAATTGTACATCTATCACCATAATCTAATTGTAAAACATTTTCACCATCCCCAAAAGAAACCCCCTACTCATTAGCAGTCACACCTCATCCTGTCCTCACTCATCCACAGTCCTGTGCATGTGGGCTCAGTCTCTTCAGTCATGTCCCACTCTTTGCAACCCTACAAACTGTAGCCCACCAGGCTCTTCTGTCCATGAGATTCAGGGTACCGCAAATCTACTTTCTGTCTTTATATATTTGCCAGTTCTGAACACATCATATAGCAGGTGGTCTTTTCTGACTGGCTTCTTTCACTGAGCATAGTATTTTCAAAGTTTATCTATGTTGTAGCATGAATCAGTACTTTGTCCCTTTCTATTGCCAACTAATATCTGTAGTATGGGATACTGTGTTTTGTTTACCCATTCATCAGTGATGGATGTTTGAGTTGTTTCCACTTTTTGACTATTATGGATAACACTGCTATGATCTTTCATGTACAAGTTTTTGTGTACACGTGTCTTTACAGTTCTCATGACTATATACTTAGAAGTGAAATTCCGGGCCATGGTAGACCTAAACATTGTAACTCTATGTTTAAATTTTTGAGGAGCTACAAAATTGTTTTCTAAAATGGGTGTAACATTTTATGACTCCACCAGCAATGAATGAGGGTTCTAATTTAAATGCATCCTTGCCAACATTGTTATTGGTGGTCTTTTTGATTTTAGCCATTCTAGTAGGTGTCAGGAGAAGGCAATGGCACCCCACTCCAGTACTCTTGCCTGGAAAATTCCGTGGATGGAGGAGCCTGGTGGGCTGCAGTCCATGGGGTCCCTAAGAATCGGACATGACTGAGCGACTTCACTTTCACTTTTCACTTTCCTGCATTGGAGAAGGAAATGGCAACCCACTCCAGTGTTCTTGCCTGGAGAATCCCAGGGACAGCGGAGCTGGTGGGCTGCTGTCAATGGAGTCACACAGAGTCGGACACGACTGAAGTGGCTTAGCAGCAGTAGGTGTCGAGGGGTATCCCAGTATGAGTTTGATTTACATTTCCCTAATTACTAATGTATGGATGTGAGAGTTGGACTGTGAAGAAGGCTGAGCGCCGAAGAATTGATGCTTTTGAACTGTGGTGTTGGAGAAGACTCTTGAGAGTCCCTTGGACTGCAAGGAGATCCAACCAGTCCATTCTGAAGGAGATCAGCCCTGGGATTTCTTTGGAGGGAATGATGCTGAAGCTGAAACTCCAGTACTTCGGCCACCTCACGCGAAGAGTTGACTCATTGGAAAAGACTCTGATACTGGGAGGGATTGGGGGCAGGAGGAGAAGGGGACGATGGAGGATGAGATGGCTGGATGGCATCACTGACTCGATGGATGTGAGTCTGAGTGAACTCCGGGAGTTGGTGATGGACAGAGAGGCCTGGCGTGCTGCAATTCATAGGATCGCAAAGAGTCAGACACAACTGAGTGACTGAACTGAACTGAATTACTAATGATATTGAGCATCTTTTCATGTTCTTATTAGCTATTCATTTATTTTCTTTTAAACATCTACTCCTTTTCCCATTTTTAAAATTGAGATTTTTTTATTATTATAATGGCTCCTAATATAGTCTGGATATAAGTTGCTTATCAGATATAGGATTTGTAAATATTGTCTTACATTCTTTTGGTTATCTTATCACTTCCTTGATGATGTCATTTGAAATATAGAAAGTTTATTATAAAGTCAAATTTATTTTTTTATTTCATTATTTGTGCTTTCAGTGTCATGTTTATAAAATCATTGCATAACCCAAGTTCACAAAGATTTACTATTTGTTTTCCTCTAAAATATTTATCATATTTGACTCACAGTTAGATCTGTGATCCAGTTTGAGTTAGTTTTTGTTTATGAGGTTAAGGTAAATGTCTAACTTCACTTGGTTGTCACACACCATTTGTTGAGAGACTATTCCACTGAATTGTCCCTTTGTCTAAAATTATCTGGCCATAAATATTTATTTATGACCATTTGTTTTTGAACTCTCAGTCCTATTCCACTGACCTGTTTGTATGTTCTTACAACAGTACTGCACTGCTTTGATTATTACAGCTTTGTAATGAGTCTTAAAATTCAGTAGCATGAGTCCACTAACTTAGTTCTTCTTTTCAAGATTGTTTTTGCTCTTGTGGATACCTTACAACTCAGCCTGATTCTTTTTTTTTAATTGATTTATTTTAATTGGAGGCTAACTACTTTACAATATTGTAGTGGTTTTTGCTGTATATTAACATGAATCAGCCATGGGTGTACATGTGTCCTCCATCCTGAACCCCCCTTCTGCCTCCCTCCCCATCCCATCCCTCAGGGTTGTCCCAGTGTACTGGCTTTGAGTGCCCTGTTTCATGCATTGAACTTGGACTGGTGATGTATTTCACATATGGTAATATACATGTCTCAATGCTATTCTCTTAAATCATGCCCCCCTCGCCTTCTCCCACAGAGTCCAAAAGTCTGTTTAAAGAACTTTATATGTGTCTCTTCTGAGCCTGATTCTTAAAGGCAAAATGGAAGGCTCTACTTAGTTCATTTGGTTTTTTGTTTGTTTGCTTTTTGCCTGAATCACACATAGAAAGCCTAGTAAATTATCTCATTAAAAGAAATGACATGGGTGTGGCTCAGGGAAAAATTGTTGACTTTTATAAATGTAAAAAGTTATATGTATGTATATGTATATATACACACACACATATATTCACATACTAAAATATCTCCAAAATTTTATATATTGTCATAAAATTCTTTGTTAAGGAAAAATATATATTGAATTTCATGCTCTAGTAACCCTAACAGCCAGTTCGTGTGGCAGCTTATTTATCTCCTTGAACTAAATTTCACTGATCAGTGGTTGTAAACTAACATCCATGTGAACATGATTACTGGAAAAGGTAATCCCAAAAGAAAGGCAATGCCAAAGATTGTTCAAACTACCACTCAATTGTACTCATTTTACATGCTAGCAAAGTAATGCTCAAAATTCTCCAACCAAGGCTTCAACAGTACATGAACCAACAACTTCCAGATGTTCAAGCTGAATTTAGAAAAGGCAGAAGAACCAGAAATCAAATTGCCAGCATCCACTGGATCATCGTAAAAGCAAGATAGTTCCAGAAAAAATATACTTCTGCTTTATTGACTATGCCAAAGCCTTTGACAGTGTGGATCACAACAAACTGTGGAAAATTCTTAAAGAGATGGGAATACCGGATCACCTGATCTGCCTCCTGAGAAATCAGTATGCAGGTCAAGAAGCAATAGTTAGAACCAGACATTGAACAATAGACTGGTTCCAGATTGGGAAACGAGTATGTCAAGGCTGTATATTGTCACCCTGCTTATTTAACTTATATGCAGAGTACATCATGAGAAGCGTGGGGCTGGAGGAAGCATAAGCTGAAATCAAGATTTCTGGGAGAAATATCAATAACCTCAGATAGGCAGGTGACACCACCCTTATGGCAGAAAGGAAAGAGGAACTAAAGAGTCTCTTGATAAAAATGAAAGATGAGAGTGAAAAAGTTGGCTATAAACTCAACGTTCAAAAAACAAAGATCATGGCATCCAGTCCCATCACTTCGTGGCAAATAGAAGAGGAAACAATGGAAACAGTGACAGACTTCATTTTCTTGGGCTCCAAAATCACTGCAGATGGTGACTGCAGCCGTGAAATTAAAAGACATTTGCTCCTTGGAAGAAAAGGTATGACCAACCTAGACAGCATATTAAAAAACAGAGACATTACTTTGCTGACAAAGGTCTGTATATTCAAAGCCATGGTTTTTCCAGAAGTTGTGTATGGATGTAAAAGTTGGACCATAAAGGAAGCTGAACGCCGAAGAATTGATGTTTTTGAACTATGTTGTTGGAGAAAACTCTTGCAAGTCCCTTGGACAGCAAGGAGATCAAACCAGTGAATCCTAAAAGAAATCAATCCTGAATATTCACTGGATGCTGAAGCTGAAGCTCCAATACTTAGGCCACCTGATGTGAAGAACCGATTCCTTGGAAAAGACCCTGATGCTGGGAAAGACTGAAGGCAAGAGGAGAAGGGGATGACAGAGGATATGTTTGGATGGCATCACTGACTCAATGGACATGAGTTTGAGCAAGCTCCAAGAGATGGTGATAGACAGGGAAGCCTGGCATGCTGCAGTCCATGGGGTCACAAAGAGTCCAACATAACTGAGCAGTGACTGAACTGAACATGATTAGGTTTGGAAGGACACACACCACATGCCATCAAGAGTTTACCAAAGGAGCAAATCCACTTCTAACCACTTCTGTTCTTCTTTCTTTGAACTTTTAGCTATGCAAACTTGTCTTGTGAAGAATCATGATTATTTCCTTAAAACCAGAGAAGAGTACTCATATAAATAATACATAGAACTGGGAAAATGGTTTCTGGTTTCATGTTTTGCCAATAATCACAGTCTTTCCTTGGATCTGAGTTTGTTTAAGTAACAAAGGTACTAGAGAGAGGCTTTTGTAATAGTCCTAAGATATTAATAGCCCCAGCTCTCCATTCTCAAATTTAAAGCATTTATACTATAGAACTTGGACTCTATTGTCAACTCCTTCTTTATTCCATAGGGCTTTCTTTTTATTTAAATTGTGTCCCACACCATGTTATTTTCATCTGTCTTCCCTCTTCTTAAAAGTTATGCAAAACTTTTCTAGCTGAATATAATTCACTCTCTTATCCCTTATGTAAGTCTTTTTCGATGATAGATTATTAAGAAGTACTCCAGGCATATGTAGTAAACCTTTGGCAGATAATCAGTATTTGATCAGAATTTTAAAGAAGATGCTTTGATGGAATTTCAAAAACAAGATTTTGTTGTTATTTTCTCTGACCAAGGTCTTTTTATTGTAGAGTTGCTAGAAAGACCATAAATCTCAAAAAGGCTATTCTTGTCCTAAACCGATTGACCCTTCAGTGCTGAATCCTCAGCTAGCTCAGGCGTTCTACTGGACCTCACTGCCATCTCTGAATAATTTATGTGATTTACAGCGCCTTGTAAAAAGCACTGAAACATCTCTGTGTGTGACTTGTTTGCTTTTGATTTACAGTGACATCTTTTCATTGTAGTGTAAAGTTGCTGAAAAACTTTTTCTGAAACATTGTATTTTTCCGTTCATACTCAGATGATGGTGGCTCAGTTATCAGTGACCTCAATTTTCTGCCCTGTTGTTTTTCAAATTAAAAGATACATGTGAGCAATCTCTTCACAAAGTCACACATTAAATAGCACTACCCAATAGATCATTATTCTGTGTGCACTCTGCCATTACTGATGGTTACCTGACCTTTGGAAATAAGAAGAACATTATAAGCATCTACTGAGGTATTAAAAACTGTCATATTACTAATGATTCTTAGGGTCAGCTGGAATGTTTACATTGTAGCTATGATGGTGATGCAGAGAGTGACATGTGTGGCTGGTAGGTGGCCTTTTATCAAGGCTTCATGATGACCTGATAATAATAAAGAAGGTAAATGAGGAAAATACCATCTGGTTCAGTGAGATAGCCATTTGTAAAGAAGATTGATCACTTATGAAGTGCTCTACCCTACATAGAACATAAGGAGATTCAGAGGACCTGCCAGTGTGGGTGCCTCGTCATTTAAATTAGATATCCCTGGAAAATATTGAAAAGCATCAACCAAAAAGGAGAGGCACATAAATTGTTGGCAGAGAAATTCAGATGTCTGGGTCAATAGCACCAATATATGTTTAAATAAAGTGTTTTCTTATCAGAGGGGCTTCCCAGGTTGCACTAGTAGTAAAGAACCAGCCTGCCAATGCAGGAGATGTAAATAAATAAAACAAAGCCATGCCTAGTCTTCTGCTGAGGAGCAATTGTTTTTACTATTTGGAAAATGTAATCAAGATGATCACAAGAATGTAATTATCAGCAAAAGTTATTGCTTCAAAAATATGAAAACCTTGTTTGTGTGTTAAAGTGTTGAACAAGGATTTTGTATAGAAGAAAAAATGATGTTAAGATTGTGTATGCAAGTTTAAGACCCATTGTTTTCTGAAATCCATGTCTTAGAACAACTGTTTTGGCAAATTGAAAAGGGAAAATAAGGTCATGTTTGCCAAATGTCTGTCACAGTATCCAGTAAGCACTTAATAAGTGTTATCTACTATTATCATCATAATTATCATTAACATCATCAGTATTATTAGTTTTCTTCTATCACATGGTTACAGTTGTGCTCAGTCAAGGAGATACTAATGTGCATGAAGGTCTTCAGTAGAAATAATATCTTGCTATTCAACATATTATCCCCATTTTTGTATCTTGTTTTTGTACTTCAGTTGCAAATGACTCACAATTAACTTTGGTTACTTTATATCAACCACTGAAATAATTACCAAAAACAGCTAGTTCCTAGTACCACTCACTACTGTGTAATCTAGAATGAGTCTTATTTTCTCTAGGCCACAAGTAAAATCAATGATATTTATGAATACCTTTCTTATCTAATATTCTAAGGGGTAGCTCAGGGGGCAGAATTGCAGCAAAAGTTTTATAATATATTGCATCTACTTTAATCCGTCCTTGAAAGTCACCTCACTTCAGCCCCAAGCAAGTTCCACATCTGGTTTAAAAGTGTCATTTCATTAAGTAGTACTGCGGGCTGCAGAAACTCCCATCGCAGTGCACAGTGGATATCAAATATTTACTAGGGATAAAAACTTGTCTTAACCTGCTTGAAACCAAAAACTGAACTTTTAGAAGCTATTCTATAACAGAGAGATAAGTATCCATTGTCTTCAAACTTCCTTTACTATCTGTAGTGCCTTTGACCTTCTTGTGAATTTTGTAGCAAATGAAGTCAAACTTTTTTCAACTGTTTATCCCTGGGCAGTACCATCTGATATGAATAGTATTCCATCAAAATGCATTTTTTTCCTGAGGAAGTCTTGCTATAATACATCATCAGAGTGACAGCCAGTATATTACACATTACAATAAAACATCCCCAGAGCAAAGGTACATGTGATGATGAATTATGCTAATATGTTATTGTCATTATATTATCAGCACTCAGAGAGTGATTTAGTGAGATACATCATCAGTGAGAGCTTATCTGATTTCATATTACTCAAAAAATGACACCATCATGGAAAACCATAAGGAGAGTCAGTTGATTAATAGGGTTGATGATATTCTAGTGCCAGAATTCATGTATAGTGGTATATTAAAATGTCCTTTGAAACTGAAAACAAGTTAAAGAAAGATGAGTCCACGAGGTGAGGTTATAAAAGCACTGTCAATTTAAATACTCTTCCTGTAGACAGAGTGGATATTTTAGTATAAACCAAAAATCATCCTTTGTCCTTTCTTCAAACATCTGACAAAGATTAGCCCCACTTAATTATCTTTGGAAAGCCTTGAGAACATCTCATAAGAAGCTGTCTGTCCTAAGACCACTGGTTATTTTTTATATCCACAGTCTACAGGTGACATTTTGTGATGATATATGCATTATGCCCCAAGTCACTGAACCAAACAGACATATCATAAAACTTTTGTTGAGTAGCAACTAATTTATTCAGGATGTAAATTGATCCCTTTTGTTTCAGCATCTTCTTCTTCACAGAATCTTGCACACATTAGGCATTCAAAAGAGACTTGCAAAATTGTCAGTGATTCTCTTACAACTTTCGATATTATATTCAAAACCTCAAGTTAATGTCTAATGCCAAACTATTAGATTAAAAGAGCCAGACACCATGGATTTCAAATAGAAAAAAAACACTTCATTTTTCTTGACTCTGCTTCTTCTATCATGATCATATAAGCTAGAACTTCCTCGTCACCACTGTCCATAAAAGGTCTCTGACCCATTTAGAGTCAGATAGGTTATGCAAAGAAGGCTAGGAAAGCAGAAGGATAGATCTCACTCAGTACTCCCTTGATCTGTCATTGATGATTTGAACTTCCTGGGTAATTAAAACTAACTCTTTCATTGCTTTCCTAGCTTCTTTTGGGACCCCTCCCAGTTAGTACACATCTCTTTCCTGAAAATTTTCTAACAAAGTCTGTACCTTTTAGAGTTCATGATCATTTCATTAGTCTCTGTTTCCAGCTATTCACCCTTCTGTTGACATCTTAAAATTTTAGACAAAGTGCCTTTGGAAAAATACCCAAGCAGGCCCCATCCCATAAGGCACATATGTGATTCAAAGACAAGCTCTGCTGTTAGTGAAAGCGTGTGTGTGTGTGTTTAGTCACTGAGTCGTGTCCAACTCTTTGCACCTACATGGACTGCAGCCCACCAGGCTCCTCTGTCCATGGTATTTTTCAGGAAGAATACTGGAGTGGATTACTATTTCCTTCTCTGGGGGGATCTTCCAAACCCAGGGATCAAACCTGGATCTCCAGCATTGCAGGCAGATTCTTTACCATCTGAGCCACCAGGGCATCCTATGATCCTGGCATTATTCACATGTATTAACTTATTCAACTTTCCTAAGAAAAGAAGAGTGATATTATTATCCACATTTTTACAGATGAAAAAACTGAACTATAGAGATGTTGATTTAACCAAAGTTACAGTATCTGGAGACGAGAGAGAGCTAAGATTCAAGCCTGGGTTGTCAGAGATCTACTGTGCATGCTTCTAATTATAATACTATATTGTGTGTTTTCTATTTGCGCTAAATACTAAATTCAGTTTTAGAACCACATTCTGGTGTTCTCTCCCTAGAACAAGTACCAACCAGCCGGTATCTCACCTTAAGCTTTTCCAGGAATGGATCCAAAACAAGTGCCTTGTATTCCCCCAAACTCCAACGGCAAAGAAAAATTCTCCCGGCATTCTTATCAAGGTTCCTCACTAGATTTGACATGAGGGGGTGCCCCAACACTCCAACTATGATACATTCTCCCAAAATAGTTACTTCCATCCAGGTCTCTTCAGTGATCTGGGTACTAAGCAACAGGTGACAAAACCAGCAATTTTGTTCCTTTGTTTTTGAATCTCCCTTATAAAGCCTTGCTGTAATGGAGGAGAGTTTTGTAATGTAAGATACTTACTTTGTATTATTTTTTTTCTCCTTGGCCTTTTGGGCCTTGGCTATAATTGAAATAGAAAGAGCCTTACTTTAATATTCTTCTACAAAAATAAGGGCCATTTTCTGTAACCTGAAAGAAAAAGATACAAGGGTGTACAGCTTCTAGGAACAAATGGGTATATCTCTTCATCAGTAGTAAAAACCTTAAAAGGTGAATGCATTCCAGACCTCAAAAAATGTTTCAGGGTCATGCAAGGAGTTTTTACTTCAGCTGATTTATATGTGCAATTTCAATAGGGCAGCCTGTCCCAGACTGCTTCAGGGATCCACTGGTTAGATCATGATGAAGTTGGTATCAACATGTCAGTGTGCAATTTGGCTTGGAGGTGTGTTAGCAATTTCCAGAACATCTAATATACCCGACTGAACCAATGGGATGTGGGGTGCTCTGCATCCCAGCAATCATTGTGCCAGTCTGCCACTTACATTAGAGTGCCTCCAGCCTTCCTCCCCAGACTGCTTCCATTGGAAACTTCCCAAGAACACTCCAAAAGTGGGCTGAATAAATATTCTGACCTCTTTTATACACTGTAGCTGTCCTTTACCTTATTGGCATGTTGAATGAATTATTGAATTATTTTTATTTCATTTAAACATGTCAAATTATTTATGGAAATTTTAAGAGAAAAAGAAATCACTAAAATAACAAGTGTATGTTTCTTTTATTTATTTACTAAAGAAATAATTGTCTTAAGAAAAAATTAGTGATAAGCTATTTTGCAACCTAATTTTTTTTAATTTTTTTTATTTTTAAACTTTACAAAATTGTATTAGTTTTGCCAAATATCAAAATGAATCCATCACAGGTATACATGTGTTCCCCATCCTGAACCCTCCTCCCTCCTCCCTCCCCATACCATCCCTCTGGGTCGTCCCAGTACACTAGCCCCAAGCATCCAGTATCATGCGTTGAACCTGGACTGGCAATTTGTTTCATACATGATATTTTATATGTTTCAATGCCATTCTCCCAAATCTTCCCACCCTCTCCCTCTCCCACAGAGTCCATAAGACTGTTCTATACATCAGTGTCTCTTTTGCTGTCACGTACACAGGGTTATTGTTATCATCTTTCTAAATTCCATATATATGCGTTAGTATACTGTATTGGTGTTTTTCTTTCTGGCTTACTTCACTCTGTATAATAGGCTCCAGTTTCATCCACCTCATTAGAACTGCTTCAAATGTATTCTTTTTAATGGCTGAGTAGTACTCCATTGTGTATATGTACCACTGCTTTCTTATCCATTCATCTGCTGATGGACATCTAGGTTGTTTCCATGTCCTGGCTATTATAAACAGTGCTGCAATGAACATTGGGGTACACGTGTCTCTTTCCCTTCTGGTTTCCTCAGTGTGTATGCCTAGCAGTGGGATTGCTGGATCATAAGGCAGTTCTATTTCCAGTTTTTTAAGGAATCTCCACACTGTTCTCCATAGTGGCTGTACTAGTTTGCATTCCCACCAACAGTGTAAGAGGGTTCCCTTTTCTCCACACCCTCTCAAGCATTTATTACTTGTAGACTTTTGGATTGCAGCCATTCTGACTGGTGTGAAATGGTACCTCATAGTGGTTTTGATTTGCATTTCTCTGATAATGAGTGATGTTGAGCATCTTTTCATGTGTTTGTTAGCCATCTGTATGTCTTCTTTGGAGAAATGTCTATTTAGTTCTTTGGCCCATTTTTTGATTGGGTCATTTATTTTTCTGGAGTTGAGCTGTAGGAGTTGCTTGTGTATTTTTGAGATTAGTTGTTTGTCAGTTGCTTCATTTGCTATTATTTTCTCCCATTCTGAAGGCTGTCTTTTCACCTTGCTAATAGTTTCCTTTGATGTGCAGAAGCTTTTAAGGTTAATTAGGTCCCATTTGTTTATTTTTGCTTTTATTTCCAATATTCTGGGAGGTGGGTCATAGAGGACCCTGCTGTGATGTATGTCAGAGAGTGTTTTGCCTATGTTCTCCTCTAGGAGTTTTATAGTTTCTGGTCTTACGTTGAGATCTTTAATCCATTTTGAGTTTATTTTTGTGTATGGTGTTAGAAAGTGTTCTAGTTTCATTCTTTTACAAGTGGTTGACCAGATTTCCCAGCACCACTTGTTAAAGAGATTGTCTTTAATCCATTGTATATTCTTGCCTCCTTTGTCAAAGATAAGGTGTCCATAGGTGCGTGGATTTATCTCTGGGCTTTCTATTTTGTTCCATTGATCTATATTTCTGTCTTTGTGCCAGTACCATACTGTCTTGATAACTGTGGCTTTGTAGTAGAGCCTGAAGTCAGGTAGGTTGATTCCTCCAGTTCCATTCTTCTTTCTCAAGATCGCTTTGGCTATTCGAGGTTTTTTGTTTTTCCATACAAACTGTGAAATTATTTGTTCTAGCTCTGTGAAGAATACTGTTGGTAGCTTGATAGGGATTGCATTGAATCTATAAATTGCTTTGGGTAGTATACTCATTTTCACTATATTGATTCTTCCAATCCATGAACACAGTATATTTCTCCATCTATTAGTGTCCTCTTTGATTTCTTTCACCAGTGTTTTATAGTTTTCTATATATAGGTCTTTAGTTTCTTTAGGTAGATATATTCCTAAGTATTTTATTCTTTCCGTTGCAATGGTGAATGGAATTGTTTCCTTAATTTCTCTTTCCGTTTTCTCATTATTAGTGTATAGGAATGCAAGGGATTTCTGTGTGTTGATTTTATATCCTGCAACTTTACTATAGTCATTGATTAGTTCTAGTAATTTTCTGGTGGAATCTTTAGGGTTTTCTATGTAGAGGATCATGTCATCCGCAAACAGTGAGAGTTTTACTTCTTCTTTTCCAATTTGGATTACTTTTATTTCTTTTTCTGCTCTGATTGCTGTGGCCAAAACTTCCAAAACTATGTTGAATAGTAATGGTGAAAGTGGGCACCCTTGTCTTGTTCCTGACTTTAGAGGAAATGCTTTCAATTTTTCTCCATTGAGGATAATGTTTGCGGTGGGTTTGTCATATATAGCTTTTATTATGTTGAGGTATGTTCCTTCTATTCCTGCATTCTGGAGAGTTTTTATCATAAATGGATGTTGAATTTTGTCAAAGGCTTTCTCTGCATCTATTGAGATAATCATATGGTTTTTATTTTTCAATTTGTTAATGTGGTGTATTACATTGATTTGCAGATATTGAAGAATCCTTGCATCCCTGGGATAAAGCCCACTTGGTCATGGTGTATGATCTTTTTAATGTGTTATTGGATTCTGATTGCTAGAATTTTGTTAAGGATTTTTGCATCTATGTTCATCAGTGATATTGGCCTGTAGTTTTCTTTTTTTGAGGCATCTCTGTCAGGTTTTGGTATTAGGGTGATGGTGGCCTCATAGAATGAGTTTGGAAGTTTACCTTCCTCTGCAATTTTCTGGAAGAGTTTGAGCAGGATAGGTGTTAGCTCTTCTCTAAATTTTTGGTAGAATTCAGCTGTGAAGCCATCTGGACCTGGGCTTTTGTTTGCTGGAAGGTTTTTGATTATAGTTTCAATTTCCATGCTTGTGATGGGTCTGTTAAGATTTTCTATTTCTTCCTGGTCCAGTTTTGGAAAGTTGTACTTTTCTAAGAATTTGTCCATTTCTTCCACGTTTTCCATTTTATTGGCATATAATTGTTGATAGTAGTCTCTTATGATCCTTTGTATTTCTGTGTTGTCTGTTGTGATCTCTCCATTTTCATTTCTAATTTTATTGATTTGATTTTTCTCCCTTTGTTTCTTGATGAGTCTGGCTAATGGTTTGTCAATTTTATTTATCCTTTCAAAGAACCAGCTTTTGGGTTTGTTGATTTTTGCTATGGTCTCTTTTGTTTCTTTTGCATTTATTTCTGCTTTAATTTTTAAGATTTCTTTCTTTCTACTAACCCTGGGGTTCTTCATTTCTTCCTTTTCTAGTTGCTTTAGGTGTAGAGTTAGGTTATTTATTTGACTTTTTTCTTGTTTCTTGAGGTATGCCTGTATTGCTATGAACTTTCCCCTTAGGACTGCTTTTACAGTGTCCCACAGGTTTTGGGTTGTTGTGTTTTCATTTTCATTCATTTCTATGCAAATTTTGATTTCTTCTGTGATTTGTTGGTTATTCAGCAGCGTGTTGTTCAGCCTCCATATGTTGGAATTTTTAATAGTTTTTCACCTGTAATTAAGATCTAATCTTACTACATTGTGGTCAGAAAAGATGCTTGGAATGATTTCTATTTTTTTGAATTTACCAAGGCTAGCTTTATGGCCCAGGATGTGATCTATCCTGGAGAAGGTTCCATGTGTGCTTGAGAAAAAGGTGAAATTCATTGTTTTGGGATGAAATGTCCTATAGATATCAATTAGGTCTAACTGGTCTATTGTATCATTTAAAGTTTGTGTTTCCTTGTTAATTTTCTGTTTAGTTGATCTATCCATAGGTGTGAGTGGGGTATTAATGTCTCCCACTATTATTGTGTTATTGTTAATTTCTCCTTTCATACTTGTTAGCATTTGTCTTACATACTGCGGTGCTCTGGTGTTGGGTGCATATATATTTATAATTGTTATATCTTCTTCTTGGATTGATCCTTTGATCATTATGTAGTGTCCTTCTTTGTCTCTTTTCACAGCCTTTGTTTTAAAGTCTATTTTATCTGATATGAGTATTGCTACTCCTGCTTTCTTTTAGTCCCTATTTGCATGGAAAATCTTTTTCCAGCCCTTCACTTTCAGTCTGTATGTGTCCCCTGTTTTGAAGTGGGTCTCTTGTAGACAACATATGTAGGGGTCTTGTTTTTATATCCATTCAGCCAGTCTTTGTCTTTTGGTTGGGGCATTCAACCCATTTACATTTAAGGTAATTACTGATAAGTATGATCCCGTTGCCATTTACTTTATTGTTTTGGGTTTGAATTTATACACCGTTTTTGTGTTTCCTGTCTAGAGAATGTCCTTTAGTATTTGTTGGAGAGCTGGTTTGGTGGTGCAGAATTCTCTTAGCTTTTGCTTGTCTGAAAAGCTTTTGATTTCTCCTTCATACCTGAATGAGATCCTTGCTGGGTACAATAATCTGGGCTGTAGGTTATTTTCTTTCACCACTTTAAGTATGTCTTGCCATTCCCTCCTGGCTTGAAGAGTTTCTATTGAAAGATCAGCTGTTATCCTTATGGGAATTCCCTTGTGTGTTATTTGTTGTTTTTCCCTTGCTGCTTTTAATATTTATTCTTTGTGTTTGATCTTTGTTAATTTGATTAATATGTGTCTTGGGGTGTTTCGCCTTGGGTTTATCCTGTTTGGGACTCTCTGGGTTTCTTGGACTTGGGTGATTATTTCCTTCCCCATTTTAGGGAAGTTTTCAACTATTATCTCCTCAAGTATTTTCTCATGGTCTTTCTTTTTGTCTTCTTCTTCTAGGACCCCTATGATTCGAATGTTGTAGCATTTAATATTGTCCTGGAGGTCTCTGAGATTGTCCTCATTTCTTTTAATTCGTTTTTCTTTTATCCTCTCTGATTCATTTATTTCTACCATTCTATCTTCTAATTCACTAATCCTATCTTCTGCCTCTGTTATTCTACTATTTGTTGCCTCCAGGGTGTTTTTAATTTCATTTATTGCATTATTCATTATATATTGACTCTTTTTTATTTCTTCTAGGTCCTTGTTAAACCTTTCTTGCATCTTCTCAATCCTTGTCTCCAGGCTATTTATCTGTGATTCCATTTTAATTTCAAGATTTTGGATCAATTTCACTATCATTATTCGGAATTCTTTATCAGGTAGATTCCCTATCTCTTCCTCTTTTGTTTGGTTTGGTGGGCATTTATCCTGTTCCTTTATCTGCTGGGTATTCCTCTGTCTCTTCATCTTGTTTAAATTGCTGAGTTTGGGGTGTCCCTTCTGTATTCTGGCAGTTTGTGGAGTTCTCTATATTGTGACATTTCCTCGCTGTATGTGGGTATGTAGAGGTGGCTTGTCAAGGTTTCCTGGTTAGGGAATCTTGTGTCGGTGTTCTGGTGGGTGGAGCTGTATTTCTTCTCTCTGGAGTGCAATGAAATGTCCAGTAATGAGTAATGAGATGTCTATGGTTTTGGGGTGACTTTGGGCAGCCTGTATCTTGAAGCTCCAGGCTGTATTCCTTTGTTGCTGGAGAATTTGCTTGGTATGTCTTGCCCTGGAACTTGTTGGCCCTTCTGTGGTGCTTGGTTTCAGTGTCGGTATGGAGGCGTTTGATGAGCTCCTGTCAATTAATGTTCCTTGGAGTCAGGAGTTCCCTGGAATTGGGGTTTGGACTTAAGCCTCCTGCTTCCAGTTATTGGTCTTATTTTTACAGTAGTTTCAAAACTTCTCCTTCTATACTGCACCACTGATAAAACATCTACGTTAAAGATGAAAAGTTTCTCTACCATGAGGGTCACTCAGAGAGGTTCACAGCGTTACATGGAGAAGAGAAGAGGGAAGAGGGAGTTAGAGGTGAGCCAAATGAGATGAGGTGGAATCAATAGTGGGGAGAGTGGGCTAGCCAGTAATCACTTCCTTATGTGCACTCCACAACTGGACCGCTCAGAGATGTTCACGGAGTTATACAGAGAAGAGAAGAAGGAGGAAGGTGACAGAGGTGGCCAGAAGGATAAAAGGGGGGAATGAAAAGGAGGGAGACAGATCCAGCCAGTAATCAGTTCCCTAAGTGTTCTCCACCGTCTGGAACACACAGACATTCACAGACTTGGGTAGAGTAGAGAGGGGTTAGGGAGGAGACACAGGCGACCTGGTGGAGAAAAAGGAAAGTCCAAAGAGAGAGAGCAGTCAAGCCAGTAATCTCGCTCCCTAGTGAAAAATGGGTACTGAAGATTGGGTTCTTAAAGGTACAAAATTGGTAACAAATACATAAAAGCAAAAATTAAAAATCTAGAGTAGAGTTTGGAATTTCAAAAATATGATGTTAAAGAAAAGAAGGAAAAGAAAGAGAGAAAAAACGAACAAACAAAAACAAACAAGGTCACAAAAATTATAAAGAAAATATAGGTACAAAATTGATAACTAATACCAAAAAGCAAAAGTTAAAAATCTAGAGTAGAGTTTGGAATTTCAAAAATACAATGTTAAAGAAGAAGAAAAATAAAGAGAGAAAACAAACAAACAAACAAAAATAAACAATGTTGCAAAAATTATAAAGAAAATACAGGTACAAAATTGATATCAAATACCAAAAAGCATAAATTAAAAATCTAGAATAGAGTTTGGAATTTCAAAAATACAATGTTAAAGAAAAGAAAAGAAAAAAAAAGGTCAAAAAATTATAAAAAATATATATATGAAGTTTGCTGAAGAAGAAAAAGATAAGGTCTTTTTTTTTCTTTTTTGCAAAGTAATAGGTTATAAAAGTGGAAATTAGAGGAACAATAGAGGAGTTAAAAAAAATTTTTTTTTAATTAAAAAAAGAAAGAATGATCGTAAAAATAGTAAAAATATATCTAGGACTTTCTCTGGTTTTGTTGTATTGTGGGTTCAGTTCATTTTTGGCTAGTTCCTTGGTCCGACTTACATTTCTCAAGATCTATAGGCCCCTTCCTATGTAGTCCATAGTAACCACAGGGTTTTAATCTATTGCCTGTAGCTTCAAAGGCATTTCCTTCTGTTATAGCTTCTTCTGTTTGCTGGTCTCTTCGGTGTCTGGTTTCCGCCCTGACACAAAGGGGACGGTGGAGGACACTTTTTTTATTTTTTTTAGGCTCACTTGTTCAGTCGCGCTGTGGGGAGGGAGGGAGGGATGCTGCAAACAAATAACACTGGTGTGCGCTCGCAGTGCCTCAGCCACACTGGGTCTGCCCCCGCTCACGGCGCGCGTAGCCTCCCTGCCCACACTGCTCGGGCTCTAGGTTGTTCCGCCAGGAACAATCCGAGGCCAGCACTGAGCTGCATGCACCTCCCAGGTCCAAGCCGCTCAGGTTCAGGCACTCAGGTAGTCCTCAGAGGCGCAGACTCGGTTGGGCCTGCGTTTTGTGCTCTTCCCAGGTCCGAGCAGCTCAGGTGATGAGGTGTTTGGCGAGCGCCATTGCTGCGACTTATCACCTCCCCGCCACTCGGTTATCTGGGTATACAACCGGCGCACCTTCTCAGGCAGATGTTGACCATCCAGACCCCCAAGAAGTTTTAGTTAGCAAAGAAGCCTGCTTACAGTTTTATAGATAATGTCTCTCTGGGGCTGCGATTTTTCCCCTCTGGCTCTGGCTGCCTGTCACCGGAGGGGGAAGGTCTGCAGCCCCCTATCTCTGTTCAGTCCTTTGTTCCGTGCACGGGCCTGGCGGTGTCTTAGGTTAGGGCTGGCTTTTCGCGTGGTAGATATCCCACAGTCTGGTTTGCTAGCCCAAATTATTTCGCTCAGATAGCGCTCAGGGTATTCAGGCCAGATTCTTACTCTAAGCGATGCAGCTCGCGCCGCGCCTCCCTGCCCAGCCCCCGCTTGCTAATGGCGTGTGCAGGCGTCTTCGCTGCTTCTCCGTGGGGGAGTTACCGTAGGGCTCGAAATCTGCGAGTTTTAATTGTTTATTTATTTTTTCTCCCTGTTATGTTGCCCTCTGTGCTTCCAAAGCTCGGCACAGATTCGACAGTGAGAAGGTTTTCTGGTGTTTGGAAACTTCTCTCTTTTTAAGACTCCCTTCCCGGGACAGAACTCTGTCCCTCCCTCTTTTGTCTCTTTTTTTGTCTTTTATATTTTTTCCTACCTCCTTTTGAAGAGTTGGGTTGCTTTTCTGGGTGCCTGATGTCCTCTGCGGGCATTCAGAAGTTGTTTTGTGGAATTTACTCAACGTTTAAATGCTCTTTTGATGAATTTGTGGGGGAGAAAGTGTTCTCCCCATCCTACTCCTCCACCATCTTGGCTCCTCCCCCACAACCTAATTTTTGACATAAAAGTTTTTATGTAAAATTATTTTGCCACCTAAAAAATTTCTCTTCCTCATGAGAAATTTACTTTTGTTTCCAAAGGTTGAAATAAGAAACATTAGTGCTTTTAGACAAAATAATAAATTTCAAGATAATAAGACAGTAAAGTTAACATATAAAGCTCTTTACATTTATAGAATATTTCATTTGTAATACTTTATTGAATATTGACAAATGGAGAGCAGAATTATGTAATGGAAAAAAGTGCTGTTTGAAAGCAGAGCCCTGCATTCAAGTCTTAGATTTGCCAGCCACATTGCCCTGAATAGTTTTCCTGCATTTTTTGATCATTTTATTTGTCTGAAAGTTGTGGCAACTGTTTTTACTAGCAATAAGTAAACTGAGTACAGGACCCAGGCCTTGTTTATCTTTGTGTCCACAGGTTCTAGCCCAGTGTCTAACAATAAATGTTTCATGATTAGTAAATAAAATCCATGAAGAATTTATCTTCCATTTACAGATGAGCAGAGTGGGAAAACTGCTCATCTGGACTCAAAACTTTTGAGTCCCCAAAAGTTTCAGTGACCTAGTGTTATACAACCAGTGAGGAAAATTCTGTGGTGGTTGTGAGAGCAGGATTAAATTCTGGGCACTCTGATACATGTGGAGTTCTCTTTGTCACACTAGAAAAGAATGCCCCACTATATAGAGACATGTAGATTTCAGAGGTGTATACTGTAGGGCATTCCACTGGAGAACCAGTTTATTCCCCCTCACTCCCTGCAGATACTTAAAATTAGCAACAAATACTATGATGCATTCCCTCTTGGTGGAGATAAAGAATATATAACAGGTATAGCATGTTGTTTCCTCTTTTGAAATGACAGACATTTTTCTTGAGTGTATTCTGCACAGTATTTAGCACAGCGACTAAATATGAAAAGAAATAATATTGATAATTACTCTAACATGAGCTAAGCACTGCCGTAGCATTTTAGTTACATTTTCTTATTTAATCCACACAACAGCCCCATAAGCTATTGCCATTAGCTTCTTTTTACAACTGAGAAAATTGAGGTATGGAGAAGTGAGGAAATTTGCCAAAGAGTACACAATTCCTTCTCCTTTTTGTAGAAGGAAATGGCAACCCACTCCAGCATTCTTGCCTGGAGAATCCCATGAACAAAGGAGCCTGGTGGGCTACTGTTCATAGGGTCACAAAGAGTCGGACATGACTGACTGACTAAGCACACAATTCCTAAATAGTACAAGGCAGTATTTGGATCTAAGCAGTACGACCTGAGAGCCTGAGCTCTTAACCTCTGCTCTTAACCTCTTAACTTCTGTCACGGATAGTAAGGAGCCAAAGTGTAGGACACACAAAATGGATCTTGATATGCAGTTCCCAAATGCAACATTGAAATTGAAACTTAGGAAGAACATAAGGCTGGGAAGAATATACTGTGCCTTAACAAAAACCTAAGGAATGTCTGGTAAACAGGAAAATGAATTGCTTTTGCAGCTATTTCTCTTATCCTACAGTTTTCTATAACACATGTTCAGGTAAGCATTTAACTAAATATATTGTGTCTGAACTCTCATTTGACTAGAACAAATACCCTCAATTTTCAAGGGATGACAAAAACACTGATTTTGTGGCAACTAGCATAGCCAAGGTTCCCAAGAAAACAGAGTCTCAGAAAAGAATTGAAAATTATAAGGCTTTATTGGGGAGGTACGAACCAGGGCCTCTACATAGAGACCAGAGGTGAGACTTCATTGGAAGGACTGATTCTGAAGCTCCAATATTTTGGCCACCTGATGCCAAGAGACAACTTATTGGAAAAGACACTGATGCTGGGAAAGATTGAGGACAGGAGGAGAAGGGAGCAACAGAGAATGAGACGGTTGGATGGCATTATCAACTCAATGGACATGAGTTTGAGCAAACTCCAGGAGATAGTGAAGGACATGGAAGCCTGGCGTGCTGCAGAACATGGAGTTGCAAAGAGTCAGACATGACTGAGTGACTGAACAATAAAACAAGAGGTAAGACAAGGAAGTATGTGGAACGATGCCACAACTAACCACTGTGCTTGCTGCTTCTTCACACGGACCATGAAAACACACGGCGATTTAGAGATGTGTCTGCTAAGGCAATGGCACCCCACTCCAGTACTCTTGCCTGGAAAATCCCATGGATGGAGGAGCCTGGTGGGCTGCAGTCCATGGGGTCGGTAAGAGTCGGACACAACTGAGCGACTTTACTTTCACTTTTCACTTTCATGCATTGGAGAAGGAAATGGCAACCCACTCCAGTGTTCTTGCCTGGAGAATCCCAGGGACTCAGGAGCCTGGTGGGCTGCCATCTATGGGGTTGCACAGAGTCGGACACGACTGAAGCAACTTAGCAGCTGTTAACCACTCAGAACTTCTCCAGATGGGTTGAATGGAGAAACCATGCTCAAAATCATTCATTGAAAAAAGGAAGAGGAGGAATTTCTCTGTGCAACTCCTTCCTGACTCCCATTTCCATTGTTCACCATGTGAAAGGTGGAAAGGTGAAAAGTTGAAAGTGAAATCACTCAGTCGTGTCCAACTTTTTTCAACTCCACGGACTGTAGCCTACCAGGCTTTTCCATCCCTGGGATTTTCCAGGCAAGAGTGCTGGAGTGTGTTGCCATTTCCTTCTCCAAGGGATCTTCCCCACCCAGGGTTTGAACCCAGGTCTCCCACATTGCAGGCAGACACTTTACACTCTGAGCCACCAGGGAAGCCCATTGTCCACCACATTCTAAGTTAATTCCCCCGTGCTTCCAAGTTGGGTGAAGTGGCACCTTCAAAGGCTACATGGTTTCACATTATTCACTGTGGTATATCATTCAAGTCCAGAGTAATGAAAGTCACAAATTCTGAACCTATCACTGATGGACCTAAATGAGTGGAGGTAGAGTTGGCATTCCCAAGGCAAGGGCCCAGTCAGCTGTCAGGGGTGGCAGCATGGTCCATGAGGCAGATGAGGCTGACAGAAGCTGACACATTTTTAGGAAATAATTTCTTCAACTCAGCTGAACAGAATATTGAAAGTCAAGGCCACTAACAAAGAACTATCTCCTTTAAGGTATGACAACATCTAAGTGTGGGGTGTAAAGGAAAAATAAATATATACATACATATGTACAATATGCAAATACAAGATATGGATACATATATGTATCTATGCATACATATATGCACACATTATGTGTATTACATGGGTGTCCCTGGTGGATCAGATGGTAAAGAGTCTCCCTGCAATGCAGGAGACCTGAGTTTGATCCCTGGGCCAGGAAGATACTCTAGAGAAAGGAATGGCTACCCACTCCATTATTCTTACCTGAAAATTCCATGGACAGAGGAGCCTGGCAGGCTACAGTCCATGGGGTTGCAAAGACTCAAACACAACTGAGCAACTAACACTTTCACTTTTCATGTATTATATATATGCATAATTTCCTTCTATATCACAAAATATTTAGTACTGCTTATTATTATCCAACCACAACCAGTGGATCTTAAAAAATACAATTCTGAAAAGATGTGGGTATTCAGATCCAGTATCGCATCAATGGTAGAACAGGCAAGCCAGACCCGACACAGCAGAGAGTATGGGAAAGGTATTGGGAAGTAAAAGAATGTTAGGAAACTTGGCATAAGCAGGTCACATCACAAGCCAAAGGCCAGGAGGCAAGTGGGTTGTGACAGAGAGCAAAGAAAAGGGTTTTCCTGTCGGTAAGCAGAGCAGATTATACAGAGCTTCTGACAGCAGGTCAGGAATGGTGGTCCAGGAAGATATGCAATGTGCCCTACACATGGTTTATGGACTTTAGGTTCAAGAATTCTTTGTACAGGGGTAGTACAGTGGCCCAAGAGCTTATGAAAGAGCTCAGTATGCCAGTGATGGCTGAGTATTCCTTCTTGAGGAGATCAGAGGGTGGGAGGACAGGAAATCAGATTAAAGGCCTAGACAAGTCATTTAATTACTAACTTTCCTGAATTAAAGTAACACTGGCAGTTAATATTTTTTAGCAAAAATGTATTAAGCACTTATTATATTGTTATTTGATACATGTTTTGTACTGGCAACAAATACAAAAAAAATCTATAATTTATTGTGTACTTTGATAGACTAACATATTTCTACTTTAACATATTTCTCATAATCATAGACTGCTGCTACTGCTAAGTCACTTCAGTCGTGTCCGACTCTGTGCAACCCCATAGACGGCAGCCCACCAGGCTGCCCCGTCCCTGGGATTCTCCAGGCGAGAACACTGGAGTGGGTTGCCATTTCCTTCTCCAATGCATGAAAGTGAAAAGTGAAAGTGAAGTCGCTCAGTCGTGTCTGAGTCTTAGCGATCCCATGGACTGCAGCCCACCAGGCTCCTCCATCCATGGGATTTTTCCAGGCAAATCATAGACTATATGCATATATATAATTTCATTTTAAATACTAAAATTTAATATGATTATTTCAATTTGTCTAATAATGATTACCTACCTTCTTGAATGTTGTACAGTATAATATATTTGACATTCACATTTATCTCTAATCCCTTCTTCCTCCTTTCCCATCCCCCATCAAGTGTAATGCCATCAACTCCTTAAATGATGAGCAGTAGAAATATGCTATAGAGATACCTAGCCATTTCCCCAAATATATAAATTGAGTGCTAAGTTGAAAATAATGTAAAGTATCTGCGTTCCTAGTTTGGTGTTCTCAAAAGTAGCCCTTCCTGACAGCTGGCAAGAGTACCTGCTCTGACAGTCTGACCCTCACACTCCAATTAAATATAAAAACAGATCTGAATCTCTTTCATCAGTCAAGGATAGTATAACTTGACTGTCACACAGAGCTCCTTAAATCAGCCTGCCAAGAAAATATGATTGTAGTACAGATTTTAACATTCAGAAATATTCACTCCCCTTTCACTTACACAGATTTTGAGGGTCAAAGCTATGCATTTTTATCAGATATTTTATTATCTTTCAACCTTCGTGAAGATCAATGTATTAAAATAGAGGAAGAACTTTTTCTCCTTTACTGCTGAAGTGATTTGGTACAAGGGAAACACTAATGAGGATTTTTTTTTATTACTTACTAAAATTTTCCATTGGGCAAAATGAGAAAGTTTTATTTTTAAAAAAGATGGATGCAATATTTAAATTCCGTAATACTTTTGGAAACTAAGCATCTGTTCAAAATAGATGAGTATTTAGAAAAGGGATAAAAGTGTGGAGTTTTGCATTTTCTTAGAAACATAATGCTTCCAAGAAGAGTTGCAGCATGTTTCAGCAAAAATTTAAACCCTAAGAACCCTGATTTATAAATCTAAGCAGAGAGAAAAACTTTCAAAAGGAGATTTTTTCATTTATTTTAAATGTAATATAGTTCTTATTATAATTCCTAAAAATGATGAGATTTTAGTAATTTTCTGTCACATAATGGTTGCAGCAACCTAATCACTCTTTCTCTTATTAGTGTCATTCTATTGGGTATCAATACAAGTCATTCTGGCCTTGACACCCATGGATTGATTGAATCATGTTTTTTGTTTGTTTGTTTTCTTTTTTACCAGTCAGATCACAAATTCCATCCTTTAACAAAATGAACTACTAAAACCTTTAGGACTTTCTCTCCAAACAAAAAACCCTAAATAAAAAAATACAAGTTTAACACAGTTCATCTATCTTCCCCATTTTATCATCTACATGAGCATTCATGGTACTAAATGCAAGATGTCTGTCTTTTCCTTGAATTTTAAAAGTTAATCTTTCCTTTCTGAGAGATACTTAGGAGAGAGAGAGTGAGATCATTTTAGGTCTCGTGAAAGAGAAAGACTGACAGCCCTGGCTGAAGTCAGGCAGAAAGCAGGCAGCTCTGGGAAAGCACTGCTGACAGCCACACTAATGCACTACAACGCTGACATGAAACTTCCTCTAGATTCCAGAAAAAAAACACTGGGAAAGAGTCTGTCAATAATGTAAAACTGGACCAAATGGTTGTGGGCTGCTAGCACAAGTCTATCCAAGACTAATGAGAAATGATCGAGACCATGTTTCAAATGAAAAATATGAGCATAGCCATCCTCAAATGAAAGATTTCCTGCAAATTAAGATGTCATTTTTTAACAGTATATTGGGTTTAACATCTCGGGTATTTTTCTGCAAGTAAATTTTTTTCCCTCCTGAATTCTCAGGGCTCTGCTTTAAGTTCAGTTTTGTTTACCAGAAAGACATAAGAACAAGTTTAATGCTGTGAAAGATGTTTACTAAGAGCAATAATATGACAAGCAGAACGGAACACATAGCAACTTGCACATCACATAAAGCTTTCCAACCAATATTGGCTTTAAAATCACCAGTGAACTAAAACACAAAACAAAAAGAAAAAATAAAACCAAAGGTACAGATGAAAACCACCATGTCAAAAGCAAAATCAAATAAATCATCTTCTTTGTGCTTAAATATGGGTGAAGCTGATGATAACCATAACTGCTGTTTTTGATGCCTTGAATTGCTTCAAGAAACTTGACCTTGAGTTTATTTCTTTCAGTTTATTTCTCTGGAGTATAACATTGAGTCCATGTGAAGTCCTTTCCCCTGAGCAAATGTGTTGTCAGAGGGGCAAAAACAACTAAAAATTGATCCTATAGAATTTCATAAATGACAAGACTAGAAAACAACCTTTCTGAGTGGATTTTCTTCTACTGAGTACACACAAACACAAGCACATTTGTGTGTGAGAGAGAGAAAACAAAACAAAAAGATGGACATTTGTCCTTCTTCCCTTCAGGTAAACTGCTTAAGCTATGAAATTAATAAATCATATAAATTAAATAGGAAAAAGTGATTAGGTAGAATATTTTTAAACATGGCATTACTTAAATATTATAAGAAATCTTTCTAGTCTACTTAGCAGGTCCTTAGAGGATTTTCCCTAATACATAAATTTAAAGCACATGTAAATGATGCCTCAGGATGGTCCTTGAGAATTTTCCAAAATTAGGTTTTTTTTAATATTCTTCCCTCAGCTTTTGTTTATGTAATTAATATGCACTCTCTATTTAGGTATATTAAGCAGAGTAAATATCATCCCGTCATTCTCTGGAATATGGCAAGTACCTAATCAGAGAAATTGAAATAAATGTCTTTCATGTATAAAAATTTGGTGGCATATGCAACTATTATAGGATTATTGAGTAGTGCAACTAACTTCCTAGACATGGCAAGATTTTCTTGTTTTTGCTCTTGCCTCTATCTGTCCCCTACTCCCCCATCAATAATACACAATGCAGCCAAAGTGATCTAAACATAACAAAACAAAACCCCTATTTTTTATCACCCCATTACTTAAAGTCTTTCAATGGCTGTCCATCTCCAAAAGAAAAGATCCAGATCCTTTAAATGCCTTAAAAAGCTTTTGTGAGCTTTTTTAGCCCTTCATGATCACAACCTTGCTTTACTTCTCTAGCTTCTATCTTTCCCCACTTCCTCATCTCACACTCTCCTCTCCAATTGCATTCAAATTCTCTCAGTGCCCATAAATCTGTTATACTCTGTCTTGTGTACCTACTTTTTCCCCCAGCCTGAATGACCCTTTGCTCCCCCAACCCTGATCTGCTTTCTTTTAGTCATCTAACTCCAGTCTTCCATAAGGTCTAAGTGTAGACCTCATTTTCTCTTGAAAGCCTTACCTGACTCCCCCCATCATCGCATCTGTAACATTCCATAGCATCCTTTGTTATGTGTCATTGTCACCCACCAGATGATAAGAACTATCATGATCTTATGTTATATATCCAACTCCTTAAACTAACAGTAGAGTGTCTAATATGCTCAGACTCAAATCCTCTGCCTCAGGGAAATTAAATTCTATACACACAACAAATATTTGTTGGCAAGAACAGTAACAGAAAACAAGACAATAGAGAACAAAAGAAAACAAAAAGCAGGTCATGAAGAGTATACAGAGTGAAAGAACCACGAGATATTCAAGGTAAAATGTAAAGAGCTCATAAAAGTTTAAGCTGATGTCTTCAAAGACCCTATGAACAACTAGATAGGCTCTCTTCCATTTAAAACTTTCCCATTGGCTTGTGATAACATTTGAAGATGTAAAGATAGTTCCTTGCTAAAGTCTGTTGTAGTTCAGTCACTAAGTCACGCCCCACTCTTTGCAACCCCATGGACGGCAGCACACCAAGCTTCCCTCTCGTCACTATCTCCTTGAGTTTGCTCAAACTCATGTCCATTGAGTCAATGATGCATCCAATCATCTCATCCTCTGTTGCCCCCTTCTCCTCCTGCCCTCAATCTTTCCCAGCATCAAGGTCTTTTCCAATGAGGTGGCTCTTCACATTAAGCAGCCAAAGTATCGGAGCTTCAGCTTCAGCATGAGTCCTTCCAATGAATATTGAGGGTTGATTTCCTTTAGAATTGACTGGTTTGATCTCCTTTCATTCCAAGGGATTCTCAAGAGCACTCAGCCTTCTTTATGGTCCAACTTTCACATCCATATGTGATTCCTGGAAAAACCATGACTTTGACTATATGGAACTTTGTTGGCAAAGTGATGTCTCTGCTTTGATTTTTTTTTTATATATATAGATGGTATAGATTTGTTACAGCTTTCCATCCAACGAGTGAGTTTCTTTTATTTTTTTTAATTTTATTTTATTTTTAAACTTTACAATATTGTATTAGTTTTGCCAAATATCGAAATGAATCCGCCACAGGTATACCTGTGTTCCCCATCCTGAATCCTCCTCCCTCCTCCCTCCCCATACCCTCCCTCTGGGTCGTCCCAGTGCACCAGCCCCAAGCATCCAGTATCGTGCATGGAACCTGGACTGGTGACTCGTTTCATACATGATATTATACATGTTTCAATGCCATTCTCCCAAATCTCCCCACCCTCTCCCTCTCCCACAGAGTCCATAAGACTGATTTTAAGACTGTAGTCACTGCTCACAGTGACTTTGGAGTCCAAGAAAATAAAATCTGGCACTGTTTTCACTTTTCCCCCATCTATTTGCCAAGAAGTGATGGGACTGGATGCCATGATATTAGGTTTTTTTTGATCTCTGAGGTTTAAGCCAGCTTTTTCACTCTCCTCTTTCATCCTCACGAAGAGGATCTTTAGTTCCTCTTTGCTTTCTGCCAATAGACTGTATCATCTGCATATCTGAGGGTGATGATATTTCTGCAGACAATCTTGATTCCAGTTTGTGATTCACCCAGCCTGGCGTTTCACATGATGTATTCTGCATATAAGTTAAATAAGCAGGGTGACAACATACAGCCTTGATGTATGCCTTCCCCAATTTTGAAACAGTTCACTGTTCATGTCCAGTTCTGTCACTTTGTGACCTTCATGTGGGTTTCTCAGGAAGCAGATAAGGTGATCTGCTATGCCCATCTTTTGAAGAATTTTCCACAGTTCCATTTCCAAGGTGTTATGACCCACACAGACAAAGGCTTTAGTCTAGTCAATGAAGCAGAAGTAGATGTTTTTTCTTCTGGCATTCACTTGCTTTTTCTATGATACAATGGATGTTGGCAATTTGATGTCTAGTTCCTCTGCCTTTTCTAAAGCTTGTACATTGGGAAATTTTCGGTTCATGTACTGATGAAGCCTAGCTTGAAAGATTCTGAGCATTTGATGTCTAGTTCCTCGGTTCATGTACTGATGAAGCTTAGCTTGAAAGATTCTGAGCATTTGATGTCTAGTTCCTCTGCCTTTTCTAAAGCTTGTACATTGGGACAAGCTTTACTTCTAAAGCTTGTTCTAAAGCTTGTACATTGGGACAAGCTTGTACTGATGAAGCCTAGCTTGAAAGATTCTGAGCATTTCTAAAGTTTGTACATTGGGACAAGCTTTACTTCTAAAGCTTGTTCTAAAGCTTGTATATTGGGACAAGCTTGTACTGATGAAGCCTAGCTTGAAAGATTCTGAGCATTTGATGTCTAGTTCCTCGGTTCATGTACTGATGAAGCCTAGCTTGAAAGATTCTGAGCATTACCTTGCTAACATATGAAATGAGCACAGTTGTACAGTAGTTTGAACATTCTTTGGCATTACCTTTCTTTGGAGTTGGAGTGAAAACTGACCTTTTCAAATCCCGTGGCCACTGCTGAGTTTTCCAAATTTGCTGACATATTGAGTACACTTTAACAACATCATCTTTTAGGATTTTAATTAGTTCAGCTGGAATTCCATCACCTCCATTAGCTTTGTTCATAGTAGTGCTGCCTAAGGTGCACTTGACTTCATACTCTAGGATGTCTGGCTCCAGGTGAGTGACCACACCATCATAGTTTTCCAGGTCATTAAAACTTTTTCTGTGTAGTTCTTCTGTGTATTCTTGCCACCTCTTCTTAATATTTTCTGCTTCTGTTAGGTCCTTGCCATTTCTGTCCTTTTATTGTATTCATGTTTGCATGAAATGTTCCCTTGGTATCTCCAATTTTCTTGAAGAGATTTCTAGTCTTTCCCATTTCTGTTGTTTTCCTCTCCTTCTTTGCATAGTTCACTTAGGAAGACTTTCTGATCTCTCCTTGCTGTTCTTGCCTTGAGAACCCCATGAAGAGTATAAAAAGGCAAAAAGATATCACACAAGAAGATGAACCCCCTAAGTCAGTAGAGTTCCAATATGTTAATGGGGAAGAGTGGAAAAATAGCTCCAGAAATATTGAAAATGCTGGGCTAAAGCAGAAATAACACTCAGTTCTGGATGTGTCTGGTAGTAAAATAAAGTCCGATGCTGTAAAGAATAATATTGCATAGGAACCTGGAATGTTAGGTCCATTAATTAAGGTAAATTGAAGGTGACAAGCAGGAGATGGTAAGAGTGAACATCGACATTTTAGGTATCAGTGAACTAAAATGGACCAGAACAGCGAATTTAATTCAGATGACCATTATATCTACTACTGTGGGCAAGAATCCCTTAGAAGAAATGGAGTAGCCCTCATAGTCAACAGAAGAGTCTGAAATGTAGTACTTGGATGCAATCTCAAAAATGACAGAATAATCTCAGTTCATTTTCACGGCAAACCATTCAGTATCACAGTAATCCAAGTCTATACTCCAACCACTAATGCTGAAGAAGCTGAAGTCTAACATTTCTATATTGACCTTCTAGAATTAACACCAATAAAAGATGTCCTTTTCATCATATGTGACTGAAATGCAAAAGTAGGAAGTCAAGAGATACCTGGAGTAACAGACAAGTTTGGCCTTAGAGTACAAAATGAAGCAGGACAAAGGCTAACAAGAGTTTTTCCAAGAGAACACACTGGTCATAGCAAACCCCCGTTTCCAACAACATAAGAGAAGAGTCTACACCTGGACATCACCAGATGGTCTATACAAGATTGATCATATTCTTTGCAGCCAAAGATGGAGAAGCTCTATACAGTCAGCCAAACAAGAGCAGGAGCTGACTGTGGCTCAGATCATGGACTCCTTATTGCAAAATTCAGGCTTAAATTGAAGAATGTAGGGAAAACTCTAGCTCAGGTCTGACCTAAATCAAATCCCTTATGATTATACAGTGGAAGTGACAAATAGATTCAAGGGATTAGATCTGGTAGACAGAGTGTCTGAAACCTAAGGACAGAGGTTCATAACATTGTACAGAAGGTGTTGATCAAAACCATCCCAAAGAAAATTAAATGCAAGAAGGCAAAATGGTGATCTGCGGAGGCCTCACAAATAGCTGAGAAAAGGAGAGAAGTGAAAGGCAAAGGAGAAAGGGAAAGATATACCCAACTGAATGTGGAGTTCCAGAAAGTAGCAAGGAGAGATAAGAAGGCCTTCTTAAGAGTGCTTCATTCTACATGTAGCAGATATATCCGGAATCTGTGGTTATGCCACTCAAGATTCCATCAGTATCCTCCAGAGCCATCTGCTGTCCATAATGAACAGGACTTCAGAACCCAAACTATATACTTAACCTGAGCAAAATAAGCTTCCAGCTTATTTTAAAATCATTGCTTTTCCAAAATGCATTCACTAGGAAGATCTGCTATAAAACAGTGAATATTTTATTCAACTAAAATTAGACCTTTCAGCCTGCTTGGTATGATGCATGGTTGCACACACTTATCGCAAGTGATTCAGCCAAAATTAAAAGTAATTTTATTTTTTTATTAGACATCTAGTGCAAAAGATCAAAAAAGACATTTAAGATCCCTGTCATCCCTTATACTTAATTTTTATTCATTTATTTTTAATTGGAAGATAATTGCTTTACCATGTTGTGTTGGTTTCTGCCATACATCAACATGAATCAGTCATAGGTATACCTATGTTCCCTTTCTCTCGAACCTCCCACCCCACCCCACCCCTCTAGGTTGTCACAGAGCCTTACACTTAAAAAAATTTTGTAACTTACCCACAGCACCTTTTTTACCATATGGTGTAGATCTTTAAGCCACAACAATATTAGGGTGAAAGCAAACAAAGTTGTGTATAATTTTTATACAAAAATCGTGAGAGATGCATCCTAAATTGTAGAAATCTGTTTGCTAGGAATACATTTCAAATTATAGTGACATTATGAAGCCCTATTGCTTGCCACTTTAAATGTCCAGCCAGGGCTTCATTGGCATGGCTATTGATGTTTCCAATTTCTTGGCCACTGGGTCCTCCTTAGACTCTTATGGGCAGCAATTTTAGGCAACTTGCAATTTCCTGAACACATTATGCTGTTCAATCCTCAGTGCTGTGTAATTCACTGTTCGCTCTGAAAGGAGGCCCTGGCCTATTTGTCTTATGCATCAAACTCCTACTTTTCTTTTAACTCTGACTAAAACACTACCTTTATTATGACACGTTCTGCTTCTCCCCGTAGCCATTCCAAACAGATGACCTTCCTTTTTTGCTGCCAAGTGAATCTTGTGCAGAATTCTGTTAGAGCCCTTACCCTCTGTACTGCCGTTATTTGTTTATATCGATCTCTTTCCTCCTGTAGCATGATCTCCCTGAGGACAAGGAGGATGTCTTTGTTTTTTTTGTTTTGTTTTGTTTTTCTTTAATTTTATATTATTTTTAACTTTTACATAATTGTATTAGTTTTGCCAAATATCAAAATGAATCTGCCATAGGTATACATGTGTTCCCCATTTGTGACTCAAGCCTTGCATGTGAGATGTGTTTTTTAAAAGTGTTTGATCCAAAAAAGAATAAGAGAGAATTCCTTGGTGGTCCAGTGGTTAGGACTGTGGACTTTCACTGCCTAGGGCCTGGGTTCAATCCCTGGTAGGGGAACAAAGATACCGCAAGTTGTGCCAAAAAGAAAAAAAAGGATACAAGAATGAATGAATGTGTGCCACCTCCAGCGCCTCTCTGAGTGATGTCCTTTATGAAATTTAGAGTGGGAAATTTTCCTTATATTTTTATCATTAACCAAGTTCATAATGATGACTCAGAAGGAACTAAGAATGGAAATGTGAATTCTACTTATAAGTATGGTTCTGAAACTGTGCTTTTCATTTTATATCATTTGCCTAATTTATCCCTTCCAGTCATCCCCTCAGCAAATAATCATTAAATTCACATTATAATCATAGCACCACACTAAATACTGTAAAGTAGGTGGCAAAGAAGAATAAAGGCTCTTCCAGGATTTTCATAACCTTTATAGGAAGACAATTCATCCATGTTTTTAAAAGCCAAATAGTAGTACCTAGAAGATATGTATTGCCAAGTGCCAAATGAGAGAGGCAGACAATGGCTGTTATAGGCAGGCAGAAGAGGAGCAATCGCTTTAGTCATGAACAAAATAGCACCTGAGGAAAAACTTACAAGACAGATACCATGTTGGAATAATGGAATGAACAAAGGTTTGTGTAAATTTTCCCTACTAAGAATCTGAGGATATAAGAAATCCATTCTCCATATTTTAATCATTTTATCCCAACTTTAAAACTGACTGAGAATACTAGCATTTTAATCATTCTCTCAGCCAAAGTCTACCTTTAAAATATAATTTATTTGTAGCAAACACTGTTTTGGTATTTTCAGTACCAGGTACTTCCAGGCTTTTCTCAAGTCCTTACCAGCCTTTGGGTGTGAGCCCCTCAGCCTTGTCCCTCTCTCAGAGCAATTCTCTGTCAGTCTTTCAGAAGACTGCCCTCTCCTCTGATGAGTTTTCATTGGTCTGAGTAGCTGGTCTCAAACAGACTGTCCCTAAAGGTGTCATTATGTCATCTTGTCTCTCCTCCTCAGGTTGTGCTCAGAAATAGACTTTCCCATAATGGGTAATTTGAGGTCAGTGTTCTGCTCTGAACTAATACAACATAACACTGCATGCAGCAGCTGCAAGAGAGGACCTGCCTCTCAGATGTGCTCAGTCAGAGCGCTGTGGATCTGTCAGGAAGAGTCTGATTTAATGTGTAAAGTGCCTGTGGGCATAACAGTGACACAGGGAGCAACTGAGCTTGGCACTAACCCTTTCTGCTACATTTTTTCAAACAGAAGTGGAGGTGGTCACTTCTGTTTTAACTCACGGGGTTTACTATGTGTATTAACAAATCAGAGAGTGTTAAACTTCACCATGAACTGCAAGATCACACAGTCCAACCCCTCAATTTACAGAGAATCTACAACTTGCCCAAGATCACACAACCAATCAGGGAAAAAAAAAAAAAAAAAAGGGACTAGAAGCCAGGGGTTTGCGTCACGGTTGCTCTCTCACTCCATATCATGTACTTTCTCTCCAAAGTAGGCACCCCTGGGTTCATGAGAATCCCCACTGGGTGTGCCCTAAATTCCTGTACACTTTCTCCATCCTTTCTGAATATTTGTTGCCAAAACAGGGTTTACAAATAATACTAGTATAAACACAGACATACCTCATTTTATGCAATCTCTTTTCCTAAAGACAGGGTCTGAATTTTTCCCCCCAAATAAATAGCATCCAACTGTGGATGGAGATGGATACTGTAAGTATTAATCACTGTTTTTTATTATTATCATTCTCACAAGACAACTTGATAAGAAAGCAAAGTATTCACTCTTTAACAGTATACATCAGTTTTAGGCTATTCAGATAAAAATGTTTTAACATGCTCAAGTTTTACATGCATATTATCACTTTATATATTATGTTAGTGTTTAATGTATTAAATTTCTCAATATTAATGACCCCAAATAATTAATCCTTTATTCCCCTTTATGATTTATATGGTATGTTTAAAAAAAAAAAAAACTATTACTTCTGTGCTAATTTCCATAGGTCTTTGCCATAAAAATTATAGATGAAAACTTTAAGGAAACTTCATTAAAGTATACTGGGGAAAAAATTAGACAGGTAGGTAGGTAGGTAGTCTTTTGAAGAACTGGATTAAAATGAAAAGAGAGAGAGAAGTGACATCATGAAGAGTGTTACTGTCCAGAGAAGAGTCAGCATAGGATTTTTTTAAATATTTATTTATTTATTTTGACTCTCCCAGTTCTTACTTGCAGCAGGAAGGATCTTCTGTCTTTGTTGTGGCACGCGGGACCTTCTTAGTTGTGGCATGTAAGATCTAGTTCCCTGACCAGGGATGGAACCCAGGCACCCTGCACTGGAAGCAGGGTGGATTGGGGGTGCTCGGCAGAGTCCATGGTCTGTCTAAAGGCATTTAGATTCACTTTAAAAAAAAAAAAACACATATCCATGGAAAACCTAATTGCAGGCCTTTTCAGTCCAAGGTCAAACAGTTGGTGAGTTCTAGATTCTTAAAACCCATGAGCCTGAGACCTCAGGGATACCCACACAGAAACAAGAACTGTTAAGAAGTCATTGTTTAATATCATAGCACACATTTATGTAATCTAGGAAAATGCTATCGATGAACCTATTTGCATGGTGGGAGTAGAGACACAGACATAGAGAACAGACTTTGGACACAGCAGGGGAAGGAGAGGTTGGAACAAATTGAGAGAATAGTGGTTAAACATACACATTACCATATGTAAAACAGATAGCTTATGGGAAGTTGCTAGATAACACAGGGAGCTCAATGCGGTACTCGGTGACCTAGTGGGGCCGGATGAGGTAGGGTGGAGGAGAGGTTCAACATGGAGCGGACATATGTATATTTATAGCTGATTCATATTGTTGTCAGAGAAGGCAATGGCAACCTGCTGGGGTCCAGCCCCGGTGGATCCAGGGAATTCGAAGCCGGCATGGCGTCGGCGAACTGGATACAATAGCTTTAATTAAATATTAATTAGAGACATAAAAAGTAATAGAATAAGGATAGCTCAGTAGGAAAATTCAGTGGAGAAAAGAGGCTGAATAACTTGGTTTATGTGGAAAGCCAATAAAATTCCAGACAAGGAATTTGCGTCACCCACGTAGGCCACAGGCGTCCTCCCATTCTCCCGAAGGAGAGGAAACACTAAGGCCTCCCTGGTCAGATCTTAGAAGCCCAGGCATAATTAGTAGGCTTGATGAGCCTCCACGCCCCAGATGGAAATTCAGCCAGAAGGTGAGAGAAAGAACGACATGGGGAGACCAAGTTTCGGTGAACAAGGCCTGCACTTTATTTTCCAAAGTAGTTTTTATACCTTAAGTTGTGCATAGAGTATAATGGGGAAAGGGGTAGAGTCAGCAATAAGCCAGGATTTCTTCCTGCAAACTTATCATATGCAAAAGTTTAGGTGATTTACATCATCTTCTGGCCAAGAAGCCTGTTAACATTTTATGACCCTTTCTTCAGAAAACTTATTTTTCTCTAAAGGTGATTATTCTAAAGTCAGGTGCCACCCTCCGAAAACATTAGATAAAGTTGCATTCCTATAGAGCAAAGGTATGGTGGGCTATAACAAGAAAAGTATTAACTCAAGCGTCCAAGGTTACAAACATTAAAGCTACTACTTACATTCCTATACACCAATTATATTCATCAATACACTGCCAGGGACACAGTAGGTAAGGGATATGGAAACTTAGCAGCAAACATTGGCCCAACAGGTGAAAAACCCTTCACCAATACAATTTCTAATCAATCTTTTAACTGCTCAAAGGAATCTGAATTTAGACAGTTTAGAACATCTTATGCCTCTCACGGTTGGGAGGCTGTGAACAATCACATGTGGCCGGAAGAACCTGTTCAGGCAGGCCAGAGGACTTCCAAAGGAGTTTGTAGGTTGAAACACTCTTGTCACACCCAGGAACTTTATCAACTGGAGCTGTAAGTTAACTCTTTTTCAGAGAGAGGTGGTGGGGGACAGCCCCCCATAAAGTCAGAGGTGTAGGTGAGAGCACAAAGCAGTAAAGTAGGCAGACTCTGGTTTTGGGGGTAGGTGCTCAAGAATTTCCAGGGAGACTCCTGAGGCTCGATCCCACCTTTGCATATGCCGAGCCTCCTTCTTCATGACCTTTGCCACAGGCGGAGTACCTCACACTGGCTCCCAGCAGCAACCCACTCCAGTACTCTTGCCTGGAAAATCCCATGGGTGGAGGAGCCTGGTGGGCTGCAGTCCATGGGGTCGCAAAGAGTCGGACACGACTGAGCGACTTCACTTTCACTTTTCACTTTCATGCATTGGAGAAGGAAATGGCAACCCACTCCAGTGTTCTTGCCTGAAGAATCCCAGGAATGGTGGAGCCTGGTGGGCTGCCGTCTATGAGGTCGCACAGAGTCAGACACGACTGAAGCGACTTAGCAGCAGCAGCCACATATTGTTGTATGGGAGAAGCCAACACAAAATTGTAATGCAATAATCAACCAATTAAAAATAAGTTAAATTTTTTTAATCTTTGTTTTATATAAAAATATAAAAATGGTTTATTTCATCTATTTGTGACCTAAAACACTGCTCATTACCATATATTTCTACAGTAATTATTATCCTATAAAAATTGGTTATTATTAATCAATGACTTACATTTTTAAAATACTATGCCAAAAAGAGTCTTTTGCTTATAGCTAAAGTATCTCAGTCTGACATCTGTGAATCCCATGATACTTATGCAAAGTCTTGTGTGGCTGTATCTACATGCGCATTTTTTAGGGAAAAGGTTTGTAACTCATCCAGTGGGCCACAACCCTACAGGGAGAAGACAGACACCCAAAAAAAGGAAAGAAATCCACAATCATTATCAGGTAGGTCTGTCTGTAGGCAGAAATCTGACTGCCAACATTCAGTCATAGATAATGTTCTTCGATGACAGAATTCTACCTATGAAAGAATGAGAGGATAAGACATGTCTTCAGTCTTGGAAGGGCACTAGTGGGGCAACAGCAGGAACATAGACATAGGACCAAACCCACTGGACCAAGATGCACAGATTTCCTCAAAGTGGACAGGACAAGGTCTAAATTATAAGAACTGAGTCAGAGCCTGTCCATCAATAGAATTTGTGCCTCTGGTTTGAGAAGATCACCCTGGGTACTGTATTGGGTGAGCTCAGTGACCTCATATGAGTAAACTGGGATGCTAATCTACACTGGAAGCCAAACAGATCCAAAATAAGACAGATTTTAAATACATAAATTAAGGAGACAGATAACATTTGCTGAGTGCCTATCATGTGTTGACAGCTAAGAGATGCTCATGTGTACTGTCACATTTAATTCCCTTAATAAATGATACCTAGAAGCCAAAACTGGAGAGGTTTTCTCCTTTACAAAAGAATTCACAACATTGCAGTCCTCAGTATTTTTTCAAGGAAGGACAGATACTAAACCCATGTCTTAGAAGAGCATAAAACTTCACAAAGTACCAAAGTTGCCCAAGATCAATAAATTTCAATGGAGGAAAGAACATACCCCTCTGAGAGGGAGTGGGGATGTCATTTTAAAAGACTTGCACCAGATAATATTTGTGCACCATAATATTTTAATTTGTTGATTTGGGGATACAAACAACAAAGAGATGCTCAGAGATGGGTTTATGTCTCAAAATCAATAATTCTCTAGAGAAAGAATATCCCCTTAGTGAAAGTTGTTTATATAAATACTCTGTTGTGACATCCCTCTGTGATTTGCTACAACTTCCCAGGACAACATAACAGATTAAGGCAGAAGGCCCAAAATGCTGATTTCCCACCAGGGCTCTCCAAACCAGACCATTCTGCCACAGATAATCCCACTGACGAGAAATTGTAAAGTGATCTTTCAGGAAACACATTAATGCCTTCGTCAGTAAATTTTCTTATAATGAGTTTTCTAAATAACTAATGGTTACTCATTAACAGATTAACAGTGTTTTAACTTATTAAGATCGGAGAAGGCAATGGCACCCCACTCCAGTACTCTTGCCTGGGAAATCCCATGGGCAGAGGAGTCTGGTCGGCTGCAGTCCATGGGGTCGTGAAGAGTCAGACATGACTGAGCAACTTCACTTTCACTTTTCACTTTCATGCATTGGAGAAGGAAATGGCAACCCACTCCAGTGTTCTTGCCTGGAGAATCCCAGGGACGGGGGAGCCTGGTGCGCCGCCGTCTTATGGGGTCGCACAGAGTCGGACACAACTGAAGTGACTTAGCAGCAGCAGCAGCAGCAACCTCTTAAGATAAATAACTAATGGTTACTCATTTTCAGTATTTTAACCTATAAAGATTTAAAAATAAAGAGAAAAAAGGCAATGTATCTAGCCTATGCTTTCCTAAAATGTATTCATCATGCTTTTACTTTCTTAAAAAGTAGTTATTTTAACTCTTCCTTACTACTCGAGATGATCCCTGTAACCATTGACCTGAGAAATATAATGAGTGTCCTTATCTTCTTTGCTATCTGTCATCAGGCTCTCTGTTCACACAGTTTATGTATCAACTCATATGGCCCATCTCCTTACAATTTATTCTGAGCTGAGACACTGTAGGCAAATATTAAAATCATCATATTTTACTGTTTTGTGATCATTAAATCGAGTCCTCTCATTTTGCATATCAAAAATAAAAGACTAGGAGTTAAGATTTGCCCATGGTCACACAATGGGTTATGGTAGAGCTGAATCTCACTTAGAATCTGCAGTTCATATGGAAAAACATTAGTCAAAATGGTGATTAAAAATTCCTTAAACTAATCTTTTAAGCATGGTATCTATGTTTTCTGTACTATAATTTTTATACTCCTTGGAGTTTGGGTACTACAGAGACAGACTGAGGAAATAAGAAAAGGAAAGTCTGCAGGCAAATTGGTGTCTATTCAAGCCATTTGCTTTTAAGATAACCATCAAATCCAGTGAATGAGAAATGAGAGATTTTTATTGTGTTCTTCTTTCTCAATGGAATTTTTCCATTTGGTTTTAGTATTAAGCCTCTATAACATTATGTTACTATATTTCAATTGATTGTTCTCTCTGCTGAAGATTAGAGGATTAGGTTTTAAAACTCAGATGTGAGTTAAATACAGCTATAATTTCAGTGCAACTCCATGAGGGGTATAGAGTGTACAGATACACAGGGCTCCGGGTGCCACCTTTAGCACTTTTTCCTGCTACAGTCTCTCTACCTAATTACAAATCAAGCTCTGGATATGACTTGAAAAACAGAAAAAAAAAGGTTTGCCAACAAACTTTTCAGTAGTGATATCCAGTTTGTTTACTTCCTGTTTCTCCTTTGTTCTCTAGTGATTAAGTTTGCTGCAAAAGAGAGGTATTAGTAAATTAGAAGGCTTTTGAGCCTTTTCAGTCATTTTGATTAGCATCTTTGGTAACTTCTTTTTTTCTCATAAACATATGGCAAAGCAACATGCACTGTTCCAATAATTATGATTTCAAGTCTAAGGTAGTATTTGTTTATTCTTGAAACCTGAAACAAACATCTGGTGCTTAATGCTTTGAGAAAAAAAGCACCTTAGTGCATTATCTCTGTCTATGATTCAAGACCATGAGCAAAAATATTATAAGTAGATGAGATTAAGCCACAGGAGTTTGTTGGGCCATTCAGTTTTTTTTTTTTTTTTCCATTCAATTTTTTTTTTTAAGTTTTTAAGAACTAAACTTCATTTCCTCTAAAGTAGGAAAGGCAGTAGAGATGGTGCAATAATCTTAAGGACCTCTTCCTTTCTGCTTCATCTTGTACTTTATAGAAAGAGTATATCTAGTGTAGGTCCTCTCATTAGAAAAAGAAAGATTTGAATGTTTTCTTATCACCATCCCGTATATGCTCAGAATTATTGACAAACAGACAGTGCAGTTTGTGTATACGCTCAGGTTCATGTTACCATGCATTTTTTTGTTAACGAGAATGGTATCTCCTACATTAAAAATTCTTTACCAATTCTTTTTAATACATCTTATTTTAAGGTTTATGCTAGCTCACCCTTTCTATTGCAGTATGACACCTGGAATAAAACTTGAAATGAAGATGTACTGTCCTCTGCATTGTTGCTCATCTTAGGGGGAAAATTGGTTATTTTAAATATTTTAGTATATTAGTATAATTTTTCAGTGTATTTGTCTGTTAAGGCTACCATAGCAAATACCACAGACTTGGCAGCTCAAATAATAGAAATTAATTTTTCATAGTTGTGTTGGTTGGACATCCAAATTCAAGGTATTGGCAGTTTTGGCTTCTCCTGAGACCTCTCTCCTTGGCTTGCAGGGGGTCAACTTCTTGCTGTGTCCTCATATGGCCTATCTCCTGTGCCTGCACACCACTGCCGTATCTTCCTCTTGTAATAAGGACACCAGTCATGTTGGATTAGGGCCCACCTTCCTGATCTCATTTGCATTTATTACCTCTTCAGAGGCCCTAGTTCCAGATTACAGTCACATTGAGGGTTAGAGTTTCCACATATGAATTCTGGAGGAACACAATTCAGTCCGTAAATGTGTAGAAATGCTTATTAATCAAATATTCTGTAATATCTTCCCCTTGAGGAAAAAAATAAAATCTTAGGAAGGAAAGTGCTAAAATTATCATTTATATGTGTTATCAAGTTATAGGAAGTATAAATTTATATGTGACTCCTTTATATGAGATGTCATTTATAAGTGAAAGCACATAAAATAACCCTTAACTCCATTTTTCAGCCTGTCTCAATAGAACTCACAAAGATTTAGTGAAGAAACAACCCAGCAGACTAGCAAGTCACACTTCCACATACTATTTGCCAGGAGAGACCAAGGAATAACCAGAATCAGAAATTCTAGGTGAGGCTGCTGCTCATGCCTCTGTTCTGAGGTCAGATCTACAGATTGTTAACTTATTCTCTGGGAAGTGTGGATTCTATATTTGAAAGCAACCTGAGCCTGACTTAAGTGGCTTCAAAAAGCACAGCCACAAGCCTGAGGAGCTTCAGCCACAGCACAATAAAACAAAGGCTGTTGCAGTGTTAGTACATGAATACAAGTTGAGTAAGCTTGTCCCTTCCTAAGGTGTAGACCACCTAGTTTTTTCAGAACACCGTGTTCTGTCAGATCATTTACAATGTTCCCATTTCTTAATTTTTTTAATTCCCTTTGGTTAAGGGTTGTCACATGTAGTGAATAAACGGTGGCTCAGAAGGCAAAGAATATGTCTGCAATGCAGGAAACCTGGGTTCCATCCCTGGGTAAGAAAGATCTCTTGGAGAAAGGAATGGCTACCCACTCCAGTATTCTTGTTTGGAGAATCTCCATGAATAGAGGAAGCCTGGCAGGCTACAGTCCATGGGGTCACAAAGAGTTAGACACAACTGAGCAACTAACACTAACAAAAATATAAGATGCCCAGTTAAATTTGAATTGCAGGTAAACAATGAATATGTGCATGCATGCTCAGTCACTTCAGTCATGTCCAGCTCTTTGTGATCCTATGGACTGTAGCCCGCCAGGCTCCTCTGTCCATGGAATTCTCCAGGCAAGAATACTGGAGTAGGTTACCATGTCCTCTTCCAGCTTCCTAGGAAGCCAGCCCAGGGATCAAACCAGCATCTCCTGTGGTTCCTGCATTGCAGGCGGATTCTTTACTGCTGAGCCACCAGGGAAGCCCAAACAATGGATATATTTTTAGTATAAATATGTCTCATCTGATATTTGGGACATACTTGTACCAAAAAAAAAATTCCTTCATGGGACACACTAATATTAAACAAAAGTATTTGTTATCTGAAATTCAAGTTTAACTGTGGGTCCTCTATTTTATCTGGCAACTCTACTTAACAAGAATGAATCCTCCTCTTGCATCTCCCTTCCTGGACTCACCACCCTCTTAAACTTCTATCACCAACTTTGTATATTTAATTTCCTGCTCTTAATTTGGCACTGCCCCCAAGGGTGAAAACCCCATTTCAGGCTCCCTTGCATTATACTAATGTGATATATGGTTATAGATTGTTGTTGTTTCATTGTTGTCCAATTCATCTGAGACCCTATGGGCTACAGTCCATGGGGTCATAAAGAGTCGGACACAACTTAGCGACTAAGCACAGCACAGCATGGACTGTACCAGGCTCTGTCCATGGGATTCTCCAGGCAAGAATACTGGAGCAGGTTGCCATTTCCATCTCCATGGGATCTTCTTGACCCAAGGATGAAACTCAGGTCTCCTACATTGGCACTCAGAGTTAAAACATTAAAGTTGGCTTGATCCACCTTTTCCCCCATGCTGAAATATTTACATCTTTATATCAATGCCCCATAATACTACTTTGATCACATTAGCTAATATTGTGTGCTTAATAACATGGGAGAAGGCAATGGCACCCCACTCCAGTACTCTTGCCTGGAAAATCCCATGGACCGAGGAGCTGGGTGGGCTGCAGTCCATGGGGTCACAAAGAGTCAGACACGACTGAGCGACTTCACTTTCACTTTTCACTTTCATGCATTGGAGAAGGAAATGGCAACCCACTCCAGTGTTCTTGCCTGAAGAATCCCAGGGATGGGGAGCCTGGTGGGCTGCCGTCCATGGGGTCGCACAGAGTCGGACACGATTGAAGCAACTTAGCAGCAGCAATAACATGGGAAAGAATCTCTAAGCCTCTAAATTTCTAAACCCTGGGCTCAGTCAACTCACCTGTAAAATAAAGGGACCGAATCAAGGTATTTTCCCCCAAGGCACCTTTAAACAGTTCCTTGCCACAGGTCTTTAAAATGCGGATTCTGTTAATGTTCTCATTTGCCTTGTGAAACCTAATTATTACTATTTTGAGTGAACCTCTCTTCCCTTCAAGTAAGTAGTGTTTCAGTCAGTTAAGTCACTCAGTCATGTCCAACTCTTGGCAATGCCATGGACTGCAGTACACCAGGCCTCCTTGTCCATCACCAACTCCCAGCGCTTATTCAAACTCATGTCCATTGAGTCGGTGATGCCATCCAACCATCTCATCCTCTGTTGTCCCCTTCTCCTCCCGCTTTCAATCTTTCCCAGCATCAGGGTCTTTTCCAATGAGTCAGTTCTTCACATCAGGTGGCCAAAGTACTGGAGCTTCGTATCTTCAGCATCAGTTTTTCCAAGGACTATTAAGGACTGATTTCCTTTAGGATGGACTGGTTGGATCTCCTTGCAGTCCAAGGGACTCTCAAGAGTCTTCTCCAACACCACAGTTGAAAAGCATCAATTCTTCAGTGCTCAGCTTTCTTTTTGGTCCAACTCTCACATCCATACATAACTACTGGAAAAACCATAGCCTTGACTAGATGGACCTTTGTTGGCAAAGTAATTCTCTGCTTTTTAATATGCTCTCTAGATTGGTCATAGGTTTTCTTCCAAGCAGCAAGCATGTTTTAATTTCATGGCTGTGGTCACCATCTACAGTGATTTTGGAGCCCCCAAAAATAAAGTCTGTCACTGTTTCCATTGTTTCCCCATCTATTTGCCATGAAGTGATGGGACTGGATGCCATGATCTTAGTTTTCTGAATGTTGAGTTTTAAGCCAACTTTTTCACTCTCGTCTTTCACTTTCATCAAGAGGCTTTTTAGTTCTTCTCCACTTTCTGCCATAAGGGTGGTGTCATCTGCATATCCGAGGTTATTGATATTTCTTCTGGCAATCGATTCTAGCTTATGCTTTATCCAGCCCAGCATTTCACATGATGTGCTCTGCATGTAAGTTGAATAAGCAGAGTGACAATATACAGCCTTGACGTAATTCTTTCCCTATCTGGAACCAGTCTGTTATTCCATGTACAGATCTAACTGTTGCTTCTTGACCTGCATACAGATTTCTCAGGAGGTAGATAAGGTAGTCTGATATTCCCATGTCTTTCAGAATTTTCCACAGTTTGTTGTGATCCACACAGTCAAAAGCTTTGACATAGTCAATAAAGCAGAAATAGATGTTTTTCTGGAACTCTCTTGCTATTTCGATGATCCAACAGATGTTGACAGTTTGATCTCTGGTTCTTCTGCCTTTTCTAAATCCAACTTAAACAACTGGAAGTTCATGGTTCACGTGTTGTTGAAGCCTGGCTTGGAGAATTTTAAGCATTACTTTGCTAGCATGTGAGATGAGTGCAATTGTGCAGTAGTTTGAGCATTCTTTGGCATTGCCTTTCTTTGGGATTTTAATGAAAACTGACCTTTTCCAGTCCTGTGGCCACTGCTGAGTTTTCCAAATTTGCTGACATATTGAGTGCAGTACTTTCACAGCATCATCTTCCAGGATTTGAAATAACTCAACTGGAATTCCATCACCTCCACTAGCTTTGTTCCTTGTGGTGCTTCCTAAGGCCCACCTGACTTTGCATTCCAGTATGTCTGGCTGTAGGTGAGTGATCACACCATCATGATTATCTGGGTCCTTAAGATCTTTTTTATGTAGTTCTTCTGTGTATTGTTGGCACCTCTTAATATCTTCTGCTTCTGTTAGGTTCATACCATTTCTGTCCTTTATTGTGCCCATCTTTGCATGAAACGTTCCCTTGGCATCTCTAATTTTCTTGAAAAGATCCCTAGTCTTTCCCATTCTATTTTTTTCCTCTGTTTCTTTGCACTGATCACGGAGGAAGGCTTTCTTATCTCTCCTTGCTAAGTAGTGTTTAGATTACTTAAATAAGTAGTGTTGCGATTACTCCATTAAGGTCTTCCTCTTTAAAGTTGCTCGCCCTAAATTTCTCAAGAGCCAGAGAATCCACCTTTTATTTCCCTCCAGCCCACTCACCCTAATACCAGACTTTGAGCACACCAGGTGACCAGATGATGTGATCATGAAAGTGCTGATAATGATGAAACAATTCTGTCAGGGCGGGTTTTCTATCATTCCTTTCTTGGGAATTGAAGTCCTCTCCACCGAGTCGGAGACCGCCGTCTGGGAGCCGCTCCTTGTTCTCTTCCGCCATCTAGTGGCACCAGGCTTGCTCTCCTCGCTCAACTTGCTGTTGAGAGCTGCAAAGATTTCAAAGATTGTAAATCAAACGGATGAATTGTTTTATTCTTGTCATTACAGTAAAAAGGGCTTATAGCGTGTTTTGAAAGATAAAAGTGTAATGTATTGATAAAAAAATAAGTATAACACAATAGAAGACTTTAATACCTGCACAGTATAGATTAAATTCATGTAATTTAATCTCTTTAATATGTTCCAATGTTAACTTAAAGACAAAGTACAAAATATAAACTAAGCTAAGGAGTTCTAAGGAAAGATTATCTTTCTCACGGGCTTCTGTATAATGTTCATGGATTTTTAAATTTCAAATAAAAGTGATCGAAGCAGGTTAAAAAAATGAAAGGAAAAGGAAATAAAGTTCTGATAGACATTAAATTGTTTAGAGAGAGAAATCTCAGCTCTTTATTTAACCATTTGACTTCAATTAAGTTAGAACTTATTATCATTATTATTTATACATGCAATACAATGTTTAATGAATGTTGAATTCAGTTTTAATGTTCTTTAATGTAGAACTTTCTTCAGATGGCATGATAGTGAATTTAATTGTGTGATTCAGAAAAGTGAAAATAAATTTCTCTAATGAATGAAATAAAATATTTCTGAAGTGTGACTTATATCCCAATTAAACCTTTTATTTCTGACATTTTAACATTATTCTGGTTTTAGTTTTCTTTTTATTTAAAATGCCAATGCTATCATGCAGTGTTTAGGTTTTTCTAATAAAAATGTATTTAATTGCAGTGCCACTTCAACCTTTAATACACTTGTGACCCAGCTGTAAAAATCTCCAATTTGTTTTCCAGGGTGGGAAAATTCCCATAAGGTGGACAGCCCCAGAAGCTATCGCCTACAGAAAATTCTCCTCAGCAAGTGATGCATGGAGCTATGGCATTGTCATGTGGGAGGTCATGTCCTATGGAGAGAGACCTTATTGGGAAATGTCTAACCAAGATGTAAGTGCCATCTGTAGTTAACTGCCACTTTGTGAGTACAGACACATTATCAATGATGAAGAAACACCATTTGTCCTCACTCAGATTAGCCCTTATCTTCCTGAGAGTTGTCCAGGGTTTGTGGCTGAAGTTGACTAGCCTTTCACTCTGAGCTGTGTTTGATGTGGTAAGGGCCGGCTGATGGGCTTTGTCATGTAAGTACCTATCCATGTCTTACATCTAATACTGAACACACATGTGGTTCTAAGGAAGCCTGACTGTGCTATGCAACAGCCTTGCCCTACAAGTATCAAAAAACAAAGAATAATGTTTACCTTTCATTTCTTCCTTAGGGCAATTTAATGTAGCACTGTGAAGAGCAAATTAATTTAGGAGAAAATTTAGCAGAAAAATATTAAATGCTTTCAGGCAATGTGTTATCAATACATCATCTAATACTATGGTTCTTTGAAGATACATGACCCTTTTTGCAATCTATTTTACCTGTAAAAGTTACCTTGCTGCTGCTACTGCTGCTAAGTCACGTCAGTCATGTCCAACTCTGTGCGACCCCATAGATGGCAGCCCACCAGGCTCCCCATCCCTGGGATTCTTCAGGCAAGAACACTGGAGTGGGTTGCCATTTCCTTCTCCAATGCATGAAAGTGAAAAGTGAAAGTGAAGTCGCTCGGTCGTGTCCGACTCCTAGCGACCCCATGGACTGCAGCCCACCAGGCTCCTCCATCCGTGGGATTTTCCAGGCAAGAGTACTGGAGTGGGGTGCCATTGCTTTCTCCACAAGTTGCCTTGGTGGCTAATAATATTATAGAAGAGGGTAGTTCGCACACATTTGACCTCTATGGACTGTTGGACGTGGTAGAGACAGTAGTCAAAATATGCTAGAATCCTGACAATGCAAGTGAATGTGCTGTCAGATCTGCAGATACATTTTCATACCCCATTACCTCAGCCCAGAATCCAGACGCTGTCCACTCACCTGCCTTCTTCGAAGTATCTAACAGTTTCTGAGACAGTGGTAATGGGAAGTCAACTCTGATGGGATTCTGAATGTTCTCAGATGGAAACAAAGACTGTGTGGGTATGGATTTTTTAGAAAATCCATAGACATAGTCAACTCTTGTCACATCTCTTCTGTTTTTTCCATTCAACTGCTTGAGCCTCACCTCTACACCTCATACTCATTATCCCATCCCAACCTCAAGTGGTCCAAATATCTTAAAGGTTTGTTCAGTGACAGAGAAAGGTTAATCTTTTTAAATGCTGGACACCAATAAGACTGGGTTTTGGTTAGCTCACCATGACTTTTATTTCTCCCTGACTTGAAGTGTTAATTCCAAAGCCGAGTGCCTGCTCTTGTGCCTACTGACTCTGGAGAATGCCAGGTCCAGAACCTACATGTAGCAGGTTCAAGATCATCAAACGCTGTGCAACCATGCTCCTTAAAGCCCTTCATAAAAACACAAAGCCAGGTGGCTTAGTCCTGCAGAGCATTTTCCCTTAAGTACAGAGTGTGGCATGACCAGCAAACTTTGATACACTCCCAATATTTAAACTTTTTTAGATCCAGGCCATTTACTGTCCCTAAAGGAATTTTATTTGAAGGACCTTGTTGCTCTTTCCTGCCTCTGGGCCTTGTTTGGAGCAACTTGTGTCCATCTCTGCTTCTTAAAATTGAATCTCAAGAGCAGAAATTCATCCCTTCACTCCCAGGAAGAACTCATCTTTTTTTAACCAGCTATCCAAGGTAACAGACACCCTGGATTTAGTCACCATAGTTCCTACTCTACTCTTAACCCAAGATAAGGCTTGCCTGCTTGTCCTACTATGACATGACTGCTGCTGCTGCTAAGTCACTTCATTTGTGTCCGACTCTGTAAAATACAACCCCATAGATGGCAGCCCACCAGGCTCCGCCATCCCTGGGATTCTCCAGGCAAGAACACTGGAGTGGTTTGCCATTTCCTTCTCCAATGCATGAAAGTGAAAAGTGAAAGTGAAGTATAGGCCATTCAAGCAAATCTCTAAAATAAAAAGTCCTCCTCCAGATGAATGAAAATCCTCACTGCACAGAAGAGCCCTCAGTTCAAGTACCTTCCTTAACTGGTGTTCCATATAGTCCTTATCTTAATCAGTTCTCTGTCAGACCTAAAATAAAAAATTACCTATCTCAGAGGACTCCAAACTTTACTAATAATATACCCTTGCTGGTAAAAATTTCTTGAGCATTCACAACTGACATATGTGTATTTATCTGCACATTATATACAAGTCCTACTGTACTAATACATTCATTTTTTGTTTAAAAAGTAATTTGTTGAGTATCTTCTCAGGAAGTAGAGATACAAAGGAAAACAAACTGGATGGACCTTTTATGAAACTGAGGTTTAGGGAGGTGACATGATTTCCCTAGAATCACATAGTAAGTGCTTTGACAGTGATACTAAAAAAAACAATTCTAATAACCTTCTAGAAGTCATGGGCAAGGAGGAGGAAAGAGGAAATAACTGCCTCTTTCATGGTGGTTTAGTTTATGTCCGTAGGCCAGTGATTTCTTGCCCTCATTGAGTTTATATTCTAGCAAGAGGGAAACAGACTTTACACAAAGTAAATCAGTAAAATATGTAATATGTAACATGATCATTAGTGTGTGGGGAGAGAAAAGTGAGAAAGGATAAGAAATGTTAGGAATTTGATTTTAAATATATAAATACATTACCAAATACAGTTGTAAAAGTCATTTCATTTTGATCATAGAAGTCAGAGTCATTCTTATTAGACATGCATAAATAGTCTTTCTTACAGTAAGACGGGGCTTCCCAGGTTGCACAGTGGTAAAAATTATGCCTGCCAATATGAGGGATGCAAGAGACTTGAGTTCAATCCCTGGGTCAGAAAGATTTTCTGGAAAAGGAAATGACAACCCACTCCATTATTCTTGCCTAGAAAATTCCATGGACAGAGCAGCCTGGTGGGCTTCAGACCATGATGTCGCAAAAAGTTGAATGCGACTGAGCTCATGCATGTGTGCGTGCACGCGCGCACACACACACACACACACACACACTCTTGTATAAGACAGATAAACATAAAGAGAAGTTCTATTATTTTTTTATGTCTCCTGGATTATCATTTTACCACATGGGGTACTTTGTACCACCAGTTTGGCAACCACAGCCACCATTAGGTAGACTATAATTCAGCCATGAAAAGTGCCTCAGTTTCATGACCAACAAATATAATAAAAGGATGAGGTTAAATGATATTTAATATCCTTTTAACAGTAACATGCTATGTCTTTATAATCTCTGAAGAAATAATTATCATATTTGTCTCAGCAAAGAAATAGTTCACATCATTCTTTTCTTCAGTTTAGGAATTTCTGTGAGGGTACAAGAATCCGATAGAACCTCCACAGAACAGAGCGTGTACAAGTGTAGATCCAGATGACAAGACAAATTTTCTAGGAGAGCAACTTCTGAGAGAAAAGGCCCAAAGGCGTAATTTCCATCACAGACCCCCTTGTAAACGGTCCTTAGTTGCTGCCTAGAGCAGTCCAAAATCTGGTGTCAGTTCCTCCCTTCCTGGATCATGTCCAACAGTTTACCCAGTCATTCTGGCCATGTGTGTTGATGATCTGTGTCCAGGATGAGCATTTAGAGAGCCATTCTGTCTGTTAAACCTCATATGGCCATAAAGACCATTTCTGGAATCAGAAGAAGTTGCTGCAGCCAGGAATAGACTCCTGACATTAAGCCCATCTTCATTCATTCTGTGTTGTCAGTGTCCACAGTGCAAGGCTGAAGGCTCCCTCCACCCAGTGCTTTGTTGTTTTTCAAGGACTAGATAAGAGCTAAGCTAGTTCTTTTCATGGCCTTTGAGTGGCTACCAAAGAATATGTAAGCAAGAATTGGAAACAAGGAGGAGAACAGAAATTTCTGAGGGGAGGGAAAAATGCCAAACCCTTGAGGTCCTCAGATCAATATAAGAGAGGAAAGTACTAAGAGCTAAAATCTTTTATGTATTTTGTGAATATATTTCCTGCTGCAGTGAAGAGAGTTGAAATTCTGTTTAGCTTAACATATTGGAAGTCAGTGTATCTGTGACAGATCCTGTAACCAGAATTTCTGTTTGAAAGCAGAAATAGCTTAATCAAAACTTTCTGAGCTGCTCTCTCCAAATACTGGTTATTTCCTATTTGTCCTGAATTTCTCATGTTTGGTCAAAGTTCAGTCTTGTATTTGACTTTCTGTAACCACGGTGTGTTTTAAATAAGAAAAGTCATTTTTAGACAATAAAAGTTCAACTATTTTCTGTTTGAATATTTTATACTTTTATTACATTTTGTGGAGTTTAATTTAAGGGCTTAGCTAAATATGGAATGTTAACATGGTTTAGGATTTTAAATGAGTTTAGGAAATTTCAGGTAGTTTTTATGAGGTAGTCCCTTCATTCTGCAGACTGTGGCATATTTTATTGCAATGAACAATTCTGAGTTTGCATAGTCTATTTTAGTGAATAATATAATGAGTTTCCCAAAGGTCAGTAGTAATGTACATTAAGGAATATACATAAGGAAATGAGAAAAAGCAGTGCAGAAGACTAATCCATGTATGGCCTACCAAGCATAACAGTAGATGCCATCTGCTTAGCCATTCAGCAGTTACTGACTAAACTCATGCCAGTCACTGGGCATGTGGGTAGTTCTGGAGAACTTGAAAATCCAGCCCTCACTCTCAAGAAGCCCTCTGTGTAGGTGAGAAGATGAAGTTCTGGCATTTCTAAGTCATGCTCCTGCCCCAAGTAGAATGTATACTCCTCAAGGATAGACTCAGGCCTTCTTTTTTTTTTTTTTAATATAAACAACATTGTGTGAATGCAACATAGTTATTTTTTAACATATGCCCAAAAAAGCATGCATGCCCTATTATTTAAGGTATTTTTGATTATATAAGCTTTCCCAGTGGTTCCACAGGTAAAGAATCTGCCTGCAAAGCAGGAGACATAGGAGACATCGGTTTGATTCCTCAGTCAGGAAGATTCCCCTGGAGAACAAAATGGCAACCCACCACAGTATTCTTGCCTGAAAAGTCCCTTGGACAGAGAAACTCGAGGGCTGCAGTCCAAAGGGTCACAAAGAGTTGGACACTACTGAGCAACTAAGCACAAGCAATTATAAAAAGCACCTGATACATAGAAGGTATTTAATTAATTGGTGGTAATAATCATAGCTTGCAATTTCTGAATTTACTGTGAGTCAATTATTTTAGATTATTGACTCATTTAATCTTCAAAATAATTCTCTAAGGTTGATACTATTTTTATTCCCATTTATAGATAAAAGGCTTTCTAGAAAATTTAAGCAACTTGCCCAAGGTTGTATGTTAAGTCACTTCAGTTGTGCCTGACTCTTTGAGACCCTGTGGATTGTAGCCCACCAGTCTCCTCTGTCCATGAGATTCTCCAGGCAAAAATACCAGAGTAGGTTGCCGTGCCCTCCTCCAGGGGATTTTCCTGACCCAGGGATCGAACCTACTTCTCTTACGTCTCTTGCATTGGCAGGTGGGTTTTTTACCACTAGTGCCACCAGAGAAGCCCCAACCCCTGATAGAACTGAAGTTGGAGACCCCTGTTTTCCCCAAAGTGTGTGCTTTTACCCCTGAGCTATACTGTAGAAGTCTTAATTTTCAAAGGAGTCTCTATACCACACAAGCTCTATGAAATGAGATCAAAGCATCTTTAATTATGTATGCCTCTGTGTCACAGTAGAAGTGTTTCTATTATTTCCTATCAGCAAGAATGTGGATTGACTCACTGTTGTTTGAAAGTATAAATCTTTTCAGCAGTACTTTTTGTCTTGATGTTAAAAATTTATAAAATGTACTGTATTATATTTCTTAAAAATGTTTAAGGCAGTAGCTTAAAATAAAATTCTAATGGTCCACATATTTAGCCTATTACCAAAAACATGCCACAGGCACACTGAAGGCACAAATTTCCTCACTATTTTCTAAGATTTTTAACTTTTTTTTAATGTATCACAGTATAATGTTTTATGTTATTTTCATCCGAGTTCAAGATAACTGTTGTTTACTACATAATAGGAGTACATTGTAATGCTAGGAGCTATACTGGCTCCAAAGATGACACCAGGGGTATTGCAGTTCTTCCAACACTTATATTATGGAATATGCTTAGCTAAAGAAAATGCAAGCAAAACATGAACAGCAGGCAACATTAAGTAACCAAATCCCCACAGAGCTAATATGTCGGGGAAAAACTTGCACCACGTAAATGAGGGGCGACTTTGCTCAAACAAATGATCTGAATGCAAGACTAGAGACTTGGGTTTTGTCTGTTTTGTTTTTCCCTAGCATGTTTTTTTTGTTTGTTTGTTTGTTTTTTTAAGAAAGAAAAAATTCGCCTGGAAGCAGTTTGAAGCCCAAATGCCTCCTGGGTATGGTATCATTTAGGCATATGCTACTAAGCCTGTTCAATTTCCCAAAAAGAGAACCGCTATCAGAGAACATCTCGTTTGAGGTTTACTAGGAAACATAATGCTGCCTCAGTGTTTTTGTATTTTTTCTTCTCCTTACTTTTCAAAAGGTTTTATATAATAGTGAGTTTTGCTTTAGATTGCTTTCTGAAGCTTACCTGAAGAAAAACAATACAATTCAACTTTAGGATTTTAATAGATGATGTGGTTGGAAATAACCTTTGACCTTATCTGAATTGGTTCCTCTTTTCAAAAGTTGAGAAGGAAGAAAATTACCTTTTTACCATATTTCTTGTTTGTCTTCATAATTCTAAAACCTTTCTCAATTATAGGTCAGTATTTTAGCCAAGAATGGTGGATATATAGAATCCACTTACCTTCAAATGCAGTATGATTTTGTGATTCAGAGAGTCCAATCATTTTCAATTTTTGTTTCTGATTAGATTTTCGAAACTCTGCTTTATTATGTAATGGTCCTTGTGTAATGATCTGTATAAGATACAGTAAACTGCTAAAGGCCCATTCCCATTATTTCAAGCTTCCATATTACAGAGGGAATTTTTGTACTTATTTGAATATGTTTCTACCAAAGCAATTTTCAAAATGACCTTTTTCTCATTTTTTTAAATAATTCCTCATATTGGTACATAGGCAGGAGCAACATTTTAATTAAATATACACTAATTACACTAGCATAACGCATGTCTGATACAGAAAGAAGAGTAATAGGGGATATTGTGAGATTCAATCTGTCACCATTGCAAATAATTCAAATAATAAAGTTCCAAGTAGAGGAAACCAATAACCAGTATGCTACTACCACAGTGTAATTTTCAAGGGAATTCTTTTTTTTTTGCTGAAAGTATATACATACCAGAAACATTTTCATAAAAAAATTAACTATACCTTCCATTTCTGTTTGGAAGAAATTTACAATCTTTTGCTCTTCTGATTTTTTATAATTCTTTGTTCTCTTTTAAAGCATATTTATAAAGAGGGCATCTTAAAATACTCTTTTACTGTGTACTCATAAACTATGTTTCCAAAGATTTTAGGTATTTTTGCATGCGTGTGTGTTTGGTCATGTCCAGATCTTTGCGAATCCGTGAACTGTAGCCCTCCAGGCTCCTCTGTCCATGGGATTTCCCAGGCCAGAATACTGGAGTGGGCTGCCATTTCCCTGTTCAGGTTGGGTATTTTTTATGGGCCCTTAAAGTTGCCTGTTATCTTTCTAAAATTGAAATGGTGCACCAGTGAAGAAATGTTTGTTTTGAGTTGTTTTTTTTTTTTTTTTTCCCCCAGAGAGGACTTGGAAATATGGGCCTGAGTTTTAAGAATGTTGTCTTCTCATTTCAAAAATGTTGATTTGGAATATGTCTTTACATTGTTTTTATATTTCAAAAAATATACTTTGTTGGTGGGAACCTTCCTAGTAAAGAATATCTTGGCCTGCCAAATCTTCCTAATCTTAGTTTACAATGATATACTTTGGCCCATCTGGATTTTTGTCTCCCTACACTTGGAGCTCTGTGGGAAACAGTCCTTTCAAGGTATGCCAAGTCTAGATTTGGCAGTCAAAGAACTTTGAAATCAAGAGATGTTACCAGAGATCCTGTAGATTAAGCCTTCAGTTTCACTGACCCTAGAAATATAGCTTTTTGAGCTGAAAGGCACTGTCACAAGCACTGAATCCAGGCTCTTTTTTTTTTCTTTTTTTTTCTCTCTCTCTCTTAATGAGGAGACAGAGAATTGCCCAAGCACAGAGCTTGTTAGTGACATTTCAGACTCCAGGGCAGTTCATGTGACTCCTTCACTAATGCTCATTCCACTACTTACACACTGAAGCATAGTTGCATAGAAAGTTTTAATTATCTCAGTCTCAAGAAGTATGACTTTCAACTGTTAGGGCGGAAGATTTTCCAAACCATAAAACATATCATCAGCAACCTTTTAATCTATAAGAGGGCTACACTTTCTATAGTCCCCCATTTTGTCCACTCATTCAGCAATCTGACCGGTGTCTTACTGAGGATGAACATTCTCCATTTTTATAGGTCCTTGACATTCTATCGAGACTTCCGTAAAATAAGATTGGAGAACTGTCTGAAGTATAGGGTTTTAAAAAATTGTTTATCTTAAAGTTAGAAAGGAAATGTTATGTTTCCATGCCCTAGTGATTTACAAATTATAAATTAGCCTCAGAAGAAGTGTTTTCTGTCTGTATCTTATTCTTTCACCACTCTTATGTGCTTAGTCTCTCAATTGTGTCCAACTCTTTGCGACCCTGTGGACTGTAGCCCACCAGGCTCCTCTGTCCATGGGATTCTCCAGGCAAGAATACTGGAGTGGGTTGTCATTTCCTCCTCCAAGGGATCTTCCCAACCCAGGGATCGAACCCACATCTCCTGTGTCTCCTGCATTGCAGGCAGATTCTTTACCTGATAAGCCATCAAGCGGCATGTTCACCACTCTATCCCCCTTTGTTTTTTTCAGTGTACACTGATTTTCATTTGAGTTTTGATTGCTTTCCACTGAATTATAATTTCTGTATGTTGAAAAATATTGACTAAGAGAGTAGGGATAAGATTTTAAATGTGATTTACTTATAACCACTTCTTTCCCTTCTTTTTTCTTTCCTTCTTTTCCCTGTGCAGTCACAACCTTTAAATTGCATATCAGAAAACTACATTGCCAGGGCTTTCAGTTTTACTGTTCTATAAATCTGAATGTCTTCATATCTATAAGTAATCATCTCACGAAAAGTAAGGATATACTGGGACTCTGCTTCACCATCCACATTCAACTTGAAATTACAAATTTTCCACAAAGTCATGATGAATATTTAGAGAGAAGACAAAAATAGAATCATTTCACATTCCATTTACTATTGTACATTTAAGGCCTTGCTAAAATTTTGAGACAGTTTGTTTTAAAAGGAAGTATGAATAACTAAATTCACTGTGCTTCTCTTTGAGAGATATTGAGCAGTGTTATAACATAAAAATGGGATTACCTGCACAGCCCAAACATTTCTTGTTCAATGGCATTGTTCAGGGATATCTCAGTGTCTTCCTATTGACTGTCTGCTCCTTGTTTGCCTCGTTTAATAAAAGGTTCACATTGTCTTCTTTGATTCAGAAACCTTCAGCGCAACTGGAAAACTCATCAGATTCAACAAGAGCAGAACAGTCTGCTACGTGCCCCAACTGAGCCTAGTGTTGATTCTAGGATGCTAAAAATTGTAGTGTCAATGATGAGAAACCAGTATGATCTATTTAGAATAACCCACCAGGTTTTAGATAATAACTTCTGACAAAATCTAATTCCTTCTACCTCTGCACAGAAGTTATCACTGCAGTCATTTTCATATTTTTTCACTTCACTTTAATTTTCTTCTTACACTTTAAAATAAGGGTATAACCTTGCATAATTCTTCTCCAAAGGATGACAGCCTACAACTATCATAAAACCATACTACTAACAAAATTCTCTCTAGTAATTATCACCCCTTCATATCCTAAAACAAATCTCATTTAGTCTTTTAGACAAAGCACTCCATATGCTGCTGGCTGCCTGTCAGTTCTTAAGTAGGGAACCAGAAATGCCTATAAAACAAAACTTCCCACAAAAGACATGTTTATGAGGATAAAGGTTAATAGACAGCTGCCATAGATCACATATATGACAAGTGAAGTTCACTCTTTGGTTTGACAAGGCATTGTTTTAGATGCCGGGAACTCATGGAAAAAAGAAATAGTTCCTGCTCTTGAATTCGGCTTGCCCAGCTCAGAGAGTGCAAGTATTTTGTGGCCAAAGCAGAGGAGAAGCAGGACCATGCCAGAGGTGAGGATTGAAAACCTGGGTCATAGTGAGCCGCTGCAGAATTCCAGATATGGAAGGAGTGTGATCACAGTTTCACATCAGCAGGATTGCTTCAGGTGCACTGCAGGAGTTATTGAGGGAATTAGAGGGGAGACAGAAAGACTAGTTAAGTGTCTGTTGCAGTGATCAAAATGAAAAATAAATCATTTGAAAAGAGGATTTGAAAATGGGCTGTATTTAAAGTATATGAACTTTAAATCAACATCTAAGTTAGTTTTGAGCACCAGGAAAGACAGAAGCTTAGAGGACCCACTGATCTCTAACTTAAATCACTGAAAAAAGAATGCTACCCTTTTCAGAGGACAGAAATGCCAAACTTAGGAACAAGGTTAGTTTTGAACAACAGCAAAAGAAAAAAAAAAATCATGTCACCTGCATGACAACTTTATGAAGTGGGATATCCCAGAGACAGTAGATGTAGAAATCTTGAGAGAAAGCCGAACCAGAGCTACAAGAATGAAAGTCATCAGCAGTGGGTGAGAGTGAGAGCATGGAGTGTGTAAATGTCTATGAGAAGCTCAAGAGTTAATTCTAGGGGATGAGTCTGGAATGCAGCACAAGACTCAGGACAGGTTTTTTTCTACCACTGTCGTGATTCAGAGGCTACCAAGGTGATAATATTGGTCCAGTCTTCAGGAAATTACTAGCTATGTGAATCTGACACAATCTGTTCATCAGTTAGAGCTTCAGATTTCTTACCTGCAAAATATGTATAACCACACTCACATAGAAGGTAAGCTATGTTAAAATACCTAGCCCAGAAATTGACATATAATAAGCTCTCAAAGTTTCATATTTTAACTTGAATCAGAAACCAGAAAGCTCATAGAAAATTTAACTCATGATCACTCCAGCCCCAAAATGGCTCCTCCTCCTTTGTTTCCTTGACCAAGCCAAAACCCTAGAAGTCAATCTTCTCTTCTCCCTCTACTTCCCTGTCTAATCTCACCTGAGTCCTACATTCCTGTCAAGTCAATCTACAGCTTGTACCCTATGGCCTCTGCTTCAACTAAGGCTATCTTGACTTCTTGCCTGGATCACTGCAAGCCTCCTTCCTGGCCTTCCCTGTCCTCCCACTCTTATAGTGCAGCCAGAGTGAGCTTCCAAAAGGCAAATCTAATGCCATCTACTTGCCAAAACCCTTCTCCCCTTTGCATAAAGTCTGTATTTATAGCATGAAAAATCATTCATGATCTCAAGAAACATAATTTTTACTTAACCTTCCAGCCTCAAATCTCACCATTCTTCTCTTTGAGGAATCTGGTCTAGTTACAGAAATCTACTTCAATTCCCTAATTAGATCACATCTCTTCTCTTAGACCCATCTAATCTCATGGACCCTGCTACCTTCTACATTCAGTTCACCTCCCCTGAGAAGTCTCCCAAAGGCTCAGATAGGTACTCTTCTGACAAATTTCCATGACTCCCTGTTCTACATGGCATGTTCCATATTCATTAGATTATATATTTGATCACCTTCATTAGATTATATGTTTCCTAAAAACAGAGATGTTTCTTACTCATTATGCTATCCCTTATACATGGTATGTTTAATAGTACATTTTAAGTGATGAATATTTATCTCTTTGGATAAATAAAAAATCCTTTAGAAATATGTTGTATCTTTTAACCATTTTTTGAATCATATTGCTCAAGTTTCTTCTCTAGCGCCTTGGTCACCTTCATTAGATTATATATTTCCTAAAGACAGAGATGTTTCTTACTCAATATGCTATCCCTTATACATGGTATGTTAATAGTACATTTTAAATGATGAATATTTATCTCTTTGGATAAATAAAAAATACATTAGAAATATGTTGTATCTTTAAACCATTTTTTGAATCATATTGCTCAAGTTTCTTCTCTAGCTCCCTTCTAATTCAAAACTTTTAGGTGTGTAGTGTTTGCCAGTTGAACTTCTCTATGTTTACTTTCCTTGTTTGTAAAGTGGGGGTAAAAATAGTACCTACCACATAATATTACTGTGAGGATTAAAAGAGTTGACACATGTAAATCATTTAGAAATAGCACCTGGAAGTAGTCAAGAGCTCTCAATAATTGTTAGTAATTATTATTGTCACTGTTGTTGTTATTAGCATTTCCTCTAAGGTGGGACCTTCATGACTGACATCTGTCATGAACCAGGGCTCAGGACAAATTTCACAAAGTCACAAGTTAAAGAACAGGGAAAACTTTAAACCTAGAGGTCAGCAAGGAGAAATGTCATGAGTCCCCAAGTCTCCCAGTATCCCCACGGAAAGGCATGGTGGGACTAGACACTTGCTTAACACATTGTAGATAAAGGTTCCAGGTGAAGGACCCCACTTTCTTGTCACTGTCTCTTCCTACAGGATACTCATGAGAACAACTTTGTCAAAAGAGAATAGACAGCTTGCTTGGCACCAAGCAATCTGGATTTGGGTGTCAACTGTTTATAGGAGTTGTCTGGAAAAGTCAGCTCTCCAGCAGCTAAGGATGTTTGGGTCATGGGAAACAGTAAACCTTAAGGACAGGAGGAAAAAGCCACCAGTCTTTATAGGAATCTGACTTTGGGTCCAATGCCTTCGTCTTAGAGAAGAACATGACCCAGTCTCGCTCATTGTCCAGCCAAACCAGAGAGAAATCAGGAGATCATTTTGAACAATAATGCTTGATGTCCCAATTTTTTACGAATATTTCTTTCTGAGGCACTTCAAATGCTGACTTGCTTCTGCTTTGACTCCCTCTTGGGTAGTTGAAACTCCAGATTTTCTAAGAGTCTGCTCCTATATCAAGACAAACCCCAAAATTTCCTCAAATAGCTTTTGTTTTGGTCAATAACATTAATTAATGCATCAGGTACCATAAATAGGGATAAATATACAAAATATAGACATGAAATTTCTGCTTTCAAGTATATTTCACCTGAGAAGAAGCAGGTGAAAAATTATAATACAGTGTAATAGATGCAATAATAGAAATGTGTACAGGACTCAGAAGCAGTCAGAAACTACTCTGTTCAGCCAGAGATTACATTTTGCAAACTATGAAGTAAATATGTTTTTGATTTATCCTTATTACAAAACTTAGGATTGGATTTGAAGTCCAGTTAGCAGATATACAACAAAAGATAAAATGGTAATCATCACTCCTAAAATTGATATAAAACAATAGGTATAAAACAGGAGAGGAAGACATTTTCATGAGAATTGAAAAGCATTCCTGCGGACTAGCCAGAGGACACGTTTGGAAGCTATAAGGAACTAAGTTCAGATTTCAGCTCTGCTGCCTATGCTGTGTGAATTTAGGCAAGTTTCCTAACTTATCTGAGTCTAAATTTCCTCATTTAAGAATAAGGATAATAATAACTACCATATTGAGTTATTTTAAGCAGTAAATGAAAAAAACATGCAAAGCATTTAGCACATGATACTTAATAAAGGCAGCTAATTTTTTTCTCAGACTATAACTTCACTTGTCATCTATTCTATGCACTTATAATTAGGTAACTCTGAAATTACATAGAGAGGTCTCTTGGGGTGGGATTTTAAAGTCTTTCTATAATGGAATTCTATCCTGTTTTTCTTAGTTACTTTTTAAAGCTATCCACAGTAGTTTTGATGCACTATAAGCATTTTTATACATATCCTGTTTTACTAAAATGTGTTGCAAAATGTGTTAAAATTCAGGCCTAGTCAGTAGCAAAAATAGAAAACAGATAAGAAAAAGCATCATATTTAATAATAGATATACAACGAACAGGAAAAAAAGCTAATATTCTGATACGTTAAAGTGTTCTGGTCACAGACACTGATGGGATTATGAAAAATTACCTATTACTAAAAAGCTAAGCTTAACAATTAAGAGGAGGTTCCTGCAGCCTATTATTGCTTCTTTTTACAGACTACTTCTAGCATAAATTATTGATATCTTAGAGTCATGTCAAATGGTGTCACATAAAAAAGAAAATGAGTTTTTTTTTAATTATAGAAAGTGAAAATGCATAGAGGGTGCTACAATAAAGAGAGCATTGATAACAATATTTACATTTGCATTTTTGTATTTTTGTTGTTGGCATGGGGAAGAGATGCGATTGCTTCTCTGTAAATATCAGGCTGTCCCTCAATTTTCCCATGTCAAAAATACAGAAGATAAACCATTACTTTTGTCTTTCCCCCAGAGATAATGTAAGAATAGTTACATGAATACTTTTGAACTCTTCATTTAAAAATAAACTACATAAATTCCAGGTCAATTTTACTGCATGATTAGGAAATTCCAGTGGATTATATATTAAAAAGATAAATAGTAAATATCTTACCTTATCTTGATGTGATTTCTTAAGTACGAAAAAAATAAAATAAAATTACTGTCATCTTGTTGTTACTCTTAACTTTGGCTTCTTAAGAGATTCCTTTCCCTAGAGCTGCATTGTCCTATATAGTAACCACTTGCCCCTGTGGCTGTTTAAAATGTGAGGTCAATTAATTAAAATTAAGTGGAAGTAAAATTCAGCTCCTCAGTCTTACTAGCCACATTTCAAAGTGCTCAACAGCCACATGACCACTTGCTATCACACTGAAGAGAGGGAGTATTTCTGTCATCATGGAAAGTTCTGTTAGACAGTGCTAGCCCAGAGGATACTCAGGCTAAATGTCCTGTTGCTCTGTGGTCTTAAACTGAACACTGATAGCATTTTGAAGATTAAATTACCTTAGAAATTCTGGAAGGACTTCATAATCATGTCAGTGTGAGACTAGGGGAAAGCCAGAAGTAAGTGAAGAGGAATTAAATGGCAAATAAAGAAGAAAGAAGGAAGGATGACTGCAAAAAGAATATGCACTGACATTATTATAAAAGAATAAAAAGTGATTCAGGAATTTAGGAAGTACAATTTTACTTATAACATTTGTCACATACGGTTTTTACTAAATGCATCCATATTAGGCTGACTTTCTGATGTCCTAATTGGGTTTTGAGACATTCCAGCTAAATCACACAAAAACTATTTCTGGACATTGTGATGAAATTTAACCTCTCATCTCTATACCACAAGTTTAAAAAACATATTTTTCCTCTCAAGAGGAGTCAGCAGATGCTATGAAGATACTTGTAATTCTTGATCACATTTTTTGTATTTATTCTTGTCTAGACTACATGCACTCACAAGTAGTTTTCATGCTTACCAATGTTTTGGTTTCCACTTCCTGTATAAAGGGAATTATAACTTAGTGTATGTATTGTTTGTCCCCAGAAGTAAGAGGATAACTGTGTATGTTTGCATTTAGGTCATCCTGTCCATTGAAGAAGGTTACAGACTACCAGCTCCCATGGGCTGTCCGGCATCTCTACACCAGCTGATGCTCCACTGCTGGCAGAAGGAGAGAAATCACAGACCAAAATTTACTGACATTGTCAGCTTCCTTGACAAACTGATCCGCAATCCCAGTGCCCTTCACACCCTGGTAGAGGACATCCTTGTGTAAGACGCATAATGTTGATTTTTTCCCTTGACAATCATGATTTCTTTCAGGCTGCAGACAAGACTAACAGGTAAAGAGGAGAAAGTTTGCCTTGATAACTGTCTTGGTTGTCTACTTTTTAGGATATTTTATGTAAGCCATATTTATCAGCTGAAAAAGCAATTTATTAACATTTTTTAAATGATTTTTTTCCACAAGAAAGCAGTTTCCCCCTTTCTGTTTCTCTATATCTAATCTTTATGAATCCCTTTTTAAATACTTTTCCCTGTGTGGGTCTATAGTATTTATAATTCCTTTCTTGATTTACTGATTTTTCCTTATAAGTAGAATGTGTGTGTGTGCGTGTGTGTGTGTGTGTGTGTGTGTGTGTGTGCAGCCTCTTTAATTTTCATGTCCATTCAGTATTCTGTCCCTCTATTTGAAATGGCAAGCAAGACAGGGGCAATTTGTGAATCAGTCAGGAGCAAGGATGCTTCCTGCTGATATGATCACATCCAGCTGTTGTTACTTTCCATTGCTAAAACCAGAAAAAGACAGATGACAAGACAAGAAAATGAAAGAGTTCATCTCCCATTTTATAAAAGTCAGTAGACTTGAGAAGATCTACTCACTTCTCTCTGAAAAGCAATTATAAGAGGGCGAGTAGAAGGGGAAAAAAAAAAAAAACACACTACCATCTATGTCTGAACGTACTACATTTAAAACACTATCAAGTTGAAAATACATTTCTGAATTTAGACCAAATTGGACTTAAACATAACCAAAGCACGTTCAAAGCTTACTTTCCTGACTCAGGAGATGGCCAATGGGCTATGCAGATGTTCAGCTTTAGGTCAGAAGTTCAAGTCAATGCCAGTTTGAGTGACAATGAGGCCAAAGGCTCTTCAAGGACTCCTCAAAACAAGCCTCAGTTCACAGCAGAGCGCAGAAGAGTTCACCTCTAAATCATTAATTGGCAGCCTCAGTAAAGTGAAGCCAAGCATGAAATAGCTAGAGATTAAACTATTACTCTAGCCGTCTTCCCTCAAGCAGTCCAGCACAGGAAGCTGGAGTGGTGAGGGTAGGGTGGGGGTGCCACTTTGGATTTTATCATAAAAGCAATGGGCAGCCCTTGAAGGATTTTAAGCAAGAGAACAGCCTGATCACATTTGCATTTCTGAAACATCACTCCAGGGCTGATTTAAACTGAAAGTGTAAAACAAGGAACAAGACTGGAAGCAGGGGCTGTCAAATGTTTGCAGCAAGCCCAACTAGGAAAGGTCAGGGCAAAGAAACAGGAAGAATGTCACCCTCTGGAACACCAAGAGTTAAGAACTGACCTGGAGAAAAGTATGCAAAGGAGACAGAGAAAAAACAATCAGACAGGTAATGAGGAAAGTAGGAAGGAGCAGTATCCGTAGAAGCCAGAAAGGGAAACAGTTCCAAGGAGTTTAGTGTCCCAGCCTCCACAAAGCACCAGTAAGATAAAAACAAAGTGTGTCCATTGGATTTAACAACTATGCACTTAGGAATGCACGGGTGGCCTTTGCAAGTGCATTTTCAGTAACGTTGTGTAAGACAGACTCAATGGGGGAGGAATGAACGTGAGGTCAGAGAGACGAACAATACAAAGTACCACGTCCAGTACTGGTTTCTCAGAAAATCCGTCTCTGAAGAGAAAGAGAAGTAGTTGGAGAAAGTGTTTCATGGGCTTTGTTTTTATATGTTTTATTGAAGAGACAAGTATGCTTTAATGTTGGGGAGAAAGCGCTGCTAGGATGTGGATTGAGTCTGAAATGATTTAATCTGGGCATCTTGCGCTACAGGGTGAATGGACTCCACAGCCAGTGCCCGCCAGTGGAACTCTCTGACTGTTCTATGACTGTAGAAGCAGGCAGGTAAGAGCTTTCTTTTTGAAGAAAAGCAGACTGAAAAAAAGAATTCTTCCCTGCTTTTCCAAGATAATAAATGTTCATAATATTTGGAAAATAATGATAAAGAATCTAAGATAAGAAGATACCACAAAGTACAAATGATCCAGAGCTAAAGTCCATATGAGGGCTGGTATCTGAGGGTTAGGCATTGTGGTTTAACGGGGTGTGTGCAGTAAGGCCAGAGAAAGGCAGGCTCCGTGATGGCCCATCACAGGCAGGCCAGGAACTGGGCTTTATAGAAAGTTAGCAGTTTATGGCACCCCACTCCAGTACTCTTGCCTGGAAAATCCCATGGATGGAGAAGCCTGGTGGGCTGCAGTCCATGAGGTCGCTGAGAGTTGGACACACTGAGCGACTTCACTTTCACTTTTCACTGTCATGCATTGGAAAAGGAAATGGCAACCTACTCCCGTATTCTTGCCTGGAGAATCCCAGGGAAGGCGGAGCCTGTTGGGCTGCCGTCTGTGGGGTCGCACAGAGTCGGACACGACTGAAGCGACTTAGCAGCAGCAGCAGCAGTTTTAATTGAGTTCTAAACTCTAATCTTTGGGGATCCAATTGGAAGTCTTTCTGACTGATTTGCTCTCCTTGTTTCTGACAAAGATATATATGCTACAGACTTTGCTCTCAGTGTACTTTTGTTGGGAAACAAAAGGAAGCAGAGTTATACAGGTATCACGCCTGAACCTTTATCAGCATTCTTGTTTTCAAAGCAGCCTGAGTGAGTTACCAGTTTCTACCCCCTCACTCCCAGTGCCATCCACCCACCCTGATCCTAGAGCACTGAGACTGCCTGGGGAAAAGAGATGTGGTAGGTTGAAGGACGGCAGTGTTAGCAACAGGATGCCTGGTTTGTTTTATGCTTACAAAGCCGTGACATTGCCCCTCCACCCCAAAAATTCCAAAGCCTAGTCTCCCTTCGCCAAGTGATGTTGGACTAAGGAGATGCGATAGAGCATAGAATTGCAGTCTGTCCTGCCATGTACCTCTCAAAGGTGAAAGCGTCTAAGAGTATAATCCACAACAGCTCCTATTAAACTCTCCTGTACCTCTTTCTCTACGATCCCCCTCCTTCCAAGTGTCTCTCACATTCCTGCACTGACATAACTCTCTCACCCACTACGTCCCCATGGTTTTTATTCCACTCTAATTGCTTTTTTTCCTCAAGAATTCACCCAAGAAGCTTTTATCTGTTCTCTTGACAGTGTAGTAATAGGGGAAAAAAATTAAGGTGATGAAAAGGGAGGAGGAAGGCTGAAAGCCACAGCTTAATAATTTTATATGAGTGATACTGGAAATTTCATAAACATTAATTTTTCTTTCAAAAGACAGTATACCCAATAGAAAATATCATTGGTCAGAGAAGGCTTTTATTATTTGAAACAGCCATTCCAAATAATGCTGACTTTTTTGTGCCTGACACACCCCCATGGGAGTATTCAGAGCTCTGTGAAATCCCCAGTCTTCTTGCTTTCTCTCCTACTCAAGAAAGTATATGGATATATAGATGAGGCTGCAGTCCATGGGGTCGCTAGGAGTCGGACACGACTGAGCAACTTCACTTTCACTTTTCACTTTCATGCATTGGAGAAGGAAATGGCAACCCACTCCAATGTTCTTGCCTGGAGAATCCCAGGGACGGGAGAGCCTGGTGGGCTGCCGTCTCTGGGGTCGCACAGAGTCGGACACGACTGAAGCGACTTAGCAGCAGCAGCAGCAGCAGTGATATTATAAGTATAGACTTAAATCCAATTGATTGTAAAAAATAATTTGAGAAAGTCCCTTAGTAATATAAGCAGTCATCCTCTCATGAATGAATTTCAAGGTAGCTTCACTTTCATTCACAGTACAATGATACCTTATAACTTCCTTTCAAAGTATCTGTAGCTTTCACATGATCCCCAGCCCCTGGGAGAAAGACCCAGCTTGAGGCCAAGGCTCCATAGAGAATGGCAATAGGAGCAGTGCCTGGCCAGGCCCCTTGAAATACCCCTATTCCCTTTCCCCTGATCCTTAGGATCAATCTTAAAGTTACTCTCAACCCCAAGCAAGCATATTACCATGGGATCCGGAATTACATCTGGGGCCCAATAGTTCAATAGTACAAAGTGGCTGTCACTCACACCACCCACATTGTCCTACACACTCACTCTCCAACCTCTTCAAGCTCTAGCCCTGTTTCCTCTAGACACCAGAACCTACCAAGCTGGCCAGTGCCATTTTGGACAATGCTGCAGTGCAATAGGAAAATAGCGCTTTCTTCCAGTCCCTGTGCCAGATCACCAGAATGTCACTGATAATTTTACAGATTATGGGCTCCTTGAAAGCATCAGCTATAAGGTAGCATTCAGAATAAGGCAGCATTTGACCAGATGGACCAGTCCATGACAGAGATCATATTTCACCCAAGCCAATGCAGAAAGGAATACTCTCATTACCTGCTGGGCCATAGTTAAGGATTTAATAATATTTAAGTTCTTAGGAACTGGAACCACCACTTGCCTCGGTACATGTAAGTCAACTGTTGAACTTTCAAGCACTTGATTTCTAGTGATGTATGAACGATGAAGGTAGGGAAAAGCTCAAATCAATATTATCTGCTTTAGAGAACTTCAAGTAAACATTATAAGGCTAAATGGTACTACCTCCTTCCATCCGATTAATAAAGCACCTATAATGCTATCTTCTGAGGGCAATAACTTTCAACAATTTGATATAAATGCTTCCATACATTTTTTAAAACATCTTGCTAAGTGCTGCCTAGGCTGTCCGTAATTCCCACTTGTTAAATTGTTTATAAACCAAGTAATGGACAACTTATTCTGTTTAATTTTTATAACTAGTACTTATAATGTTGTTTCTCATGACAGAGAAATCACAGGCTGGCCAAAACCAATGCAATTGAGTGATAAGCAAAGCTTTGTGGATGAAAGACAGACTATTAAGTATTAATCAGGAAATGTGAAACTTCTACCCATTAGAAAATCTAAATTCAACTCACATGAACTGTTGACACAATATGATAATAATACTGATGCTAATATCAGTACTAATACTGATAGAAATTACTATCATCATTATCAACAGTAATTATTACTGCTGCTTGTTGAGAACCTACTATGAGCCAGTCGTTGTACTAGGCATGTTTATCTGTCATGTCATTTAATCCTGTTTTTATCTCCATCCTTCATGTGAGAAATCAGAGACTCAAAAGAGGCTAAATTTCCCAAGGGTACACAGCAAATTTGGAAAACTCAGCAGTGGCTATAGGACTGGAAAAGGTCAGTTTTCATTCCAGTCCCAAAGAAAGGCTATGCCAAAGAATGTTCAAACCACTGCACAAGTGCATTCATTTCACACACTAGCAAAGTAGTGCTCAAAATTCTACAAGCCAGGCTTCAACAGTATGTGAACCAAGAATTTCCAGATCTTCAAGCTGGATTTAGAAAAGGCAGAGGAACCAGAGATCAAATTACCAGCATCTGTTGGATCATAATAAAAGCAAGAGAATTCCAGAAATTCTCATTTCTGGAATTGAAATGAGAAGTCAGTGCTTCATTGACTACACCAAAGCCTTTGACTGTGTGGATTAAAAAAAACTGTGGAAAATTCTTAAAGAGATGGGAATACCAGACCATCTAACCTGCCTCCTGAGAAACCTGTATGCAGGTCAAGAAACAACAGTTAGAACTGGACATGGAACGACAGACTGGTTCCAAATCGGGAAAGGAGTATGTCAAGGCTGTATATTGTCACCCTGCTTATTTAACCTATATGCAGAGTACATCATGCAAAATGCTGGGCTGGATGAAGCACAAGCTGGAATCAAGCTTGCCAGGAGAAATATCAATAACCTCAGATATGCAGATGACACCACCCTTATGGCAGAAAGCGAAGAGGAACTAAGTGAAAGAGAAGAGTGAAAAAGCTGCCTTAAAACTCAACATTCAAAAAACTAAGATCATGACAAATAGCTGGGGAAACAATGAAAACAGTGACAGACTTTATTTTCCTGGGCTCCAAAATCACTGCACATGGTGACTGCAGGCATGAATTTAAAAGATGCTTGCTCCTTGGAAGAAAAGCTATGACAAACCTAGACAGCGTATTGAAAAGCAGAGCAGAGACATTACTTTGCCAACAAAGGTCCATATAGTCAGAGCTATGGTTTTTCCAGTAGTCATAAATGGATGCAAGAGTTGGACCATAAAGAAGGCTGAGTGCCAAAGAATTGATGCTTTTGAACTGTGATGTGGGAGAAGGCTCTTGAGAGTCTCTCAGACTGCCAGGAGATTAAACCAGTCAATCTGAAAGGAAATCAACCCTGAATATTCACTGGAAGGACTGATGCTGAAGCTGAAGCTCCAGTGGTTTGGCCACCTGATGCAAAGAGCTGACTCATTGGAAAAGACCCTGATGCTGGGAAAGACTGAAGGCAGGAGGAGAAGGGGATGACAGAGGATGAGTGGTTGGATGGCATCATGGACCCATTGGAGATGAGTTTGAGCAAGCTCCAGGAGTTGGTGATAGACAGGAAAGCCTGGCATGCTGCAGTCCATGGAGTTGCAAAGAGTCAAACACAACTGAGTGACTGAACAACAACAACACACAGCAGGTAATTATTGAGTCAGGAATTTGAGTGAGAGCTACCAACTGCAAAGCCTGTTCTTTCCACTACAGAGTATACAGTCATCCTAAATTGTAAGATTATTTCCAGTACTTCAGTTTCAGAAATATGCTTATTGGAAAACAGATACATTTTTGCATCTCCAGATAAATTTTACCTGGACTTCTCAGACTTCATAGGTGAAGTGTATAAAAGTTCCAAAAAGAATTTGTAGCAGTGCACAACCCGTTATTTTATGTTCTGCTAAGAAAATACAAGGATATAGAACATAAATATGCCCTCATTCATGGAAATAAGAAGGAAGCATATTGTCTATATATTCCTTCAACATCCTCTTGCAGTGCTCAGCCACTTGAAGAACATTACTTGAAAAAAGAAAATAGTAACTACAACAAAATACAGAAATGACGAAAATGTAGCAGCAACATAGTTCCAGAATTACATCCTCAGGCATTTTTGTAGATTGAATTTTTCCAGTGTTGGCAAATATCTGCTCTGCTTCTTTTCCTTGTTATGGCAAACATTACTTTCTCACAGAGCCCAGATGCTGCCTCTGTATCCTTTTTAAGACCAGATTTTGATTACCACTGGCAATGAATTGTTGTTGACATATGAAATGAAATCTATTTCTGTCCCTCTGTGTGTACTTAGTTGTTCAGTCAAGTCTAACTCTTTGCGACCCCATGGAATGTAGCCTGCCAGGCTCCTCTGTCCATGGGATTTTCCAGGCGAGAATACTGGAGTGGGTGGCCATTTCCTTCGCCAAAGGATCTTCCCAACCCAGGAATCAAACCCGAGTTTCCTGTGTCTCCTGCATTGCACACCAATTCTTTACTCACTGAGCCATCGGGGAATTATTTACATATAAAAAATGGACTTTCCTTGAGGTCTAGTGATGTTACTCAGAGTGTAGTGACCATATGCTAAGAACTCTATTCAGAATGTGGGAAATATTTAAACAATATTATTTCTACCCTGTATCTATCCTTTCTAATATTCAAACATATCTCTAATTTTAAACTGAACAACATAATTTTCAAATTTGCTTTGAATTTCATTCCTTCATACTTTTTACCAGTTATTAGCCTTATTATGAGAATTAAATAATGTCAATAAAAAAACCTGATGACTTACTGAAAATAAAAGGCTGACAAAAAAAATCATGTTCCCAATTTAGCACTGTGGAGAGTCAGATTATTTGGAACAAAGAGATATTGCTCACAAGCATGCAATAGTCACAAGATTTATGGTATGGTTCTATGCACTTAGGATTTTTATAACATCTTGTGCAAAATCACACTCTAAAATTTTTAAAGAATATCAGAAGTTTTCATTAATTGAACTTGTTTTCAAGTTGACAGGCCTAATTATAGGGAGGGCAGTGTTTTCCTTTTTTATCTAATTAGATAAATTCTTCCTTCAAAAGATAGGTAGATAGTGTGTGTAGTAGATTGCTTTATGTGGTGGTGGTTTAGTCTCTAAGTTGTGTCTGACTCTTGCGACCCATGGACAGTAGCCTGCCTCTGTCCATAAGATTCTCCAGGCAAGAATACTGGAGTCATTGCCATTTCCTTCTCCAGGGGACGTTCCCAACCCTGGAATCTAATCCGAGTCTCCTGCATTGCAGGCAGATTCTTTACCAACTGAGTATGAGGGAAGCCAGATTGTTTTATGGATTCACTAAATAATGTGAAGTGTAGTCCCTTGGTCATGAGATGAAAAACTCATGTAAAAATAGTGACACTGAATAAAGTAAATGTTGTTGTGATCCTAGGTCCCCTAACCCTTTGCTGTCTCACTCGCCTTTAATTTCCTATCCTTCACTCTACTGAAATCTATTGTTGTTTAGTTGATAAGTTGTGTCCGACTCTTTGCAACCCCATGGAATGCAGCATGCCAGGCTTCCCTGTCCTTCACTGTCTCCCAGAGTTTTCTCAAACCCATGTCCATTGAGTCAATGATGCCATCCAACCATCTCATCCTCTGTCATCCCCTTCTCCTCCTGCCTTCAATCTTTCCCAGCATAAGAGACTTTTCCAGTGAGTTGGCTCTTCACATCAAGAAGCCAATGTATTGGAGCTTCAGCTTCAGCATCAGTCTTTCCAGTGAATATTCAGGGTTGAAACCTATAAAGACAGACATAAACAAACATTTTTGCGATACAAGGAGTAATCTAAATAAACAGCATATTCATTAATAGGATGACCATTTTAGCAATAGATTCTTACTATTCCATTTAATGAGTTAAATGAAAATAGATTCTTCATCATACATCACATTAGGTCATGGACCAAACCTTTCTGCAGAGGATATTCAAATCTTAATCATCACTTATTTAATGAACTCTTTTAGTACTTTCAGCATTATGCTAAGGCTTACAGAAAATAGAAAGAGATATGAGATATGATTCCTGCCCTCAGGGAGTTTTAATTGACTCTTAAAATTCTTCCATCTTATGGGGCTTTCCCCAAGGAAATAATTCAACTGAAGCATAAAGATACATGCTTTATAATTACATAATCACCTCTAATAAATTTAATAAGATTGATAGCAATTTAAGAGTCTAACTCAGGGAATTAACAAATTATTAACCATCGAAACATAGAATATTATATACTCACTTGAAAATGAGCTATGAAGACCACTGAAACATGGAAAATATTCATCAACATATGAAATACAGCAATACAAATAGAATGGACACTATCTGTAGACCTCTGCTAATATATAAAGGTAAAAACTAGAAAGGAAGAAGTTTTGTTAGAGTGGTAAAGGGAGAAAAGCCTTTAAGAACGTGGTAGTTTCATATTAAAATAAGATCCTGCCATGGAATAGTGTTTCTCAAAGTATAACTTTCCTTGAACCATGGATTTTTTACTTTTATATTTACATGATGAATGTAAAATATGGAAAAGGTTTGAGGAGAAAAACCTCCCTGCTTTTTAATGGTAGTTTGATACCTACTGATAACCTAAGAACTTTCTAAATTAAAATACCAGTACTATTACAAACTCAAAGGGCTTTTTAGAGTAAAAACTTTTCAGCTCTATCAGTGCTATTAATTTTTACATATTTAGATGTACTGAGAATATGTTTATTGTACCTTAAACTATACTATTACCTCTTCCAGCTATACACCAGTCCTTTCTCTGATCTAAATTGACCATAATTTATACCCGGTAGAATTTCCTCTAATTCTGCTCCCTCCTCATTTTTCTGAAGAAAGTAGTAGACCTTTGACCTTCTGTTCTACAATATGTAGTTTTTTTATGTAGCTGCAGGTTTTGCTGTAAAGACATTTCTCAGGTGGACAGCTCCCACTAATCACCAAATAGCAGAAATTTCTACATGCTCAGCAAATAGCAGACTGAATTTATCATTGTACATGGTTGATAAGAAAGGGCATTTATTGTTTATTAGGTAATATTCCAGAGAATTCATGTGAGGGTGATGGTACCCAGCCCTCAAAGCCAGAAAATAACAGCATTTTTTCAACGTCATTATAAGATAAGGTGAAAGAAAAGTTATTGCACAGTGGCTGTGAACAATGCGGGGACCTTGACCTTACTAAATCAACTGCCAATGCAGTTGTATAAAGGCCAAAGAGTAACTGGGTTACTAAAGATGTGTGGAGGGAACAGGAATTACAGTATTTAAACAGTCTAAGAGCGAACAGTGGCTGCTTTTCAACAGACAAATTGGCCATTTAAGTCATTTAGTGTACAGAATGTCCTTCTATGACCTTTCTATATTTTATGTCCTTTAAGGACATAAAATTAGCAAATAGTATTTCCACTCACCAATTATATGAATTGTGAAAACTCGAGTTCTCTCGGGAGAGAGAAGTGGAAATCATCTGACTATGTCTGTGCATCAAGAATGGTACATAGGAGTATGAATGGAAACACCTGAACACATGCTTTTAATTTTGTTCAGTTTCAACAGATTTCTAAGATGAGTAATTAAAAGACATGAGAGCCACAGTGTTTTAAAATAGAAGATTCAAAAAATAAAAAAATTAAAAAAAAATAAAATAGAACATTCAGATTTCTAATGTACGTGTTTTTATTTATGACAATTAGCAATAGGTGTACCCTGGTTATTTTTATATTAAACTTGGTCAGTGAACTTACTACAGCACTATTCTCTGAAATATGTTCCATAGGAAACTGATTAGAAAATATAGGAAAATAGTGCAAAAGCTATTCTGAATCCTCTTCTGGATCCATACTGCACATTAGGATACTAAAAACAAAGAAATGCCACAATTTAAAACCCTGTTTAACTCTATTTGTCATGGATACCTTTATTCTTATTTATATGTAAACTTTTATTTGATAATTCTTATTAATATAAACACCTCTAGTAAACTAAGAAATATAGCGACAGTTAAAGTGCCTGTTGGTAGATGCCATGATATCTTTCAACTTTTGAACATAACTAACTTTGTCTTGAATCATTCTGATATTGATTAGAATGTAACAGTCCATAATCAAATAGCATTGCCATTTTTAGTACAGGAAAATAAAATGTGACTTAACAGCCTCCAAAATAGGAAATATGGTAACAGAATTAAGTACTGGTAACAAGGAGTCACTATGAAGTGTCACCAGACTCCAAATGGACAATAACACTGGACAATCAAAATCACAAGTGCATTTAGTTTATGCAGATTTTAGTTACATAGAAAGAGCAATAATCCCTGAAATTCCCTGTCATCCTTCTTCACCCCATGCCCATCTTCAGCTAGAATCCAGTTCAGAAATATAGAAGTCAATATAAAATCAAAGAACAATCAGAAGTGAATTTTAGGTCTTTAGTAGGAACTTTGTCCTAAATAATTCCAAGGGGCAACTTTCAGGGTCTTCAGGAGTCATACCGTGTACAAGCTGTTTGACAATGTATTACATCTCTGGCTTTTGTGCTCCTTAAAGATCCAGGTTCTGGTGATTTAAGGGTCATTTAGCGTCTGCCTGCAATGCGGGAGACCCGGGTTCGATCCCTGGGTTGGGAAGATCTCCTGGAGAAGGAAATGGCAACCCACTCCAGTACTCTTGCCTGGAGAATCCCACGGATGGAGGAGCCTGGTAGGCTACAGTCCACGGGGTCGCAAAGAGTCGGACACGACTGAGCGAGTGCTTTGCCTTTTTGCCTTTTTAAAGGATTTAAAGGGTAATTTTGGTTGTTCAAGAGTTTCCATTTTCACCTTATATATTGACCTTAGAATTTAATTCCAACTCTCAGTTTTTTAATTAATTTATTTTTAATTGAAAGATAATTACTTAACAGAATTTTGTTGTTTTCTGTCAAACCTCAGCACAAATCAATTTTAGGCTTATATAACTTGCATATGCCATTTTGCTTTAGTGGAGGAATTCTTATTCATATGGTTTTATCATATGTGCTCCTGTGTTATTAGTTTGTATTTTAAGATGAAATAGTTCAAATATGAATAATATTTGAAAACTATTATAATAAAATATTCACAATATAAATATTTTTAAATGGCTCTAGTTAAGTCTCTGTGGATTCTGTTATCCTTTAAACTTTATAAAAAATTAAAAGCAAAGTAAATGAGAATTGGATTATCCTTCAATATTCAATATAAAAATAATTCAGTAATTTACTTGTGGTGGGAAATTTTTTATTACTTAGAAAATACTGATTGACTCAAACACCAAACATAAAAAAATTTTACTGCTTTATCATTTGATATAAACTCTAGACCTAATAATTTTCAAAATAATATACTTATTATCCTAAAGGGATGTTAAAGCACATTTATTGTTATTATTATAAAAGCATTCATATCAGTTATTTTTAACACCATACAAGATGTTTTTAATATTATTTTTCAGGTATTTCAGTAAGGTGAACAATATAGTTTATTATTAGAATGTCTTAAATATACAATTCTGAGTTTTTTTTACTATAATTTCTAAGGTTATTTCTGCTTTTATTCTCTCTATCTCACTTTAGCTTGTATAAAACTACTTTTGTGTATATAGACATATGTATCTATATATACACACATTCACTAGCCTTTTCAAAATAACACTTTGATATTATTTTTATATTAAAACTTCAAAAATATCCCCAACTGAAATACCCTTTGCATCAGATCTTAAGAACAGAAATACAGATTTCCATGCATGTGAACTAAGTCACTTGAGTCATGTCCGACTCTTTGGACCCTATGAACTGTAGCCCACCAGGTTCCTCTGTCCGTGGGATTCTCCAGGCAAGAATACTGAAGTGGGTTGCCATGCTCTTTTGCAAGGGATCTTCCCAACTCAGGGATTGAACCTTAGTCTCTTAAGACTCCTGCATTGGCAGACGGGTTCTTTACCACTAGTGCCACCTGGGAAGCCCCACAAATTTCCATATCATTTACTATAAGACCCATCAGTGGCAGATTCTTTTTTCTTGCTAACCCCAAATTTCATTGATTTTCTTTAGTTTTGTGTTTTATTAACGTCTGTGCTTTTGGCTGTATTACCCTGTGCTTGGATATATGTAAATCTTATTCATGAAAGTGAGCTCTGTGACAACAGAAATTACTTTTTAATAAATAATAAATTCTTGTTGAATGTTTGAGAATAAATGAGGCCTTAACCTATAAATTCACCATTAAAAAGAGAAGGGGCTCTCATAGTAAACGTGAAAAAGGCAATAGGGCATGAAATCAATGGAAGGTCAGAAAGTGTATAAGTGAATAGCCTGTGGCTAGTTAGCTTTTGGGGGGCTTTTCTTCAAATTTGAAAGCACAATTTCATACAAGAGAAAAAAGTAAAGAGATTTTAGCAAGATACAAGTTTTCTAAAGACACCTCAAGTATAATAGGTAGTAGTGGCAAAAAGTAGGAAAAGACAAAAGAAACTGACAAGCGAAACTGACCAGATAAAAGTGGCTGATTTTAATATAATGGAACATTTTTAAATCTAGTTCTATGGAGGATGAAACATTTGAAGTAAGAATATTGTAAAAATTAAAAATAAAGTTGGGTATTTTTTGCTTTAGCTGGTTTTTAAATGGTCTCCATGCTTGTTTGTTTTTTTCCTTATAGAATGCCAGACTCCCCTGGTGAAGTTCCCGAATATCCTTTGTTCGTGACAGTCGGTGACTGGCTGGATTCTATAAAGATGGGGCAATATAAGAATAACTTCATGGCAGCGGGGTTTACAACTTTTGACCTGATTTCAAGAATGAGCATTGAGTAAGTGGGGCTGGGTTTGTTACTATATTCAGCTGTCCACTTCAGTTCAGTTCAGTTCAGTCACTCAGTCATGTCTGACTCTTTGCGACCCCATGAATCGCAGCACGCCAGGTCTCCCTGTCCATCACCAACTCCTGGAGTTCACCCAAACCCATGTCCATCGAGTTGGTGATGCCATCCAGCCATCTCATCCTCTGTTGTTCCCTTCTCTTCCTGCCCCCAATCCCTCCCAGCATCAGGGTCTTTTCTAATGAGTCAACTCTTTGCATGAGGAGGCCAAAGTATTGGAGTTTCAGCCTCAGCATCAGTCCTTCCAGTGAACACCCAGGACTGGTCTCCTTTAGGATGGACTGGTTGGATCTCCTTGCAGACCAAGGGACTCTCAAGAGTCTTCTCCAACACCACAGTTCAAAAGCATCAGTTCTTCGGTGCTCAGCTTTCTTCACAGTCCAACTCTCACATCCATACATGACCACTGGAAAAACCATAGCCCTGACTAGAGGGACCTTTATTGTCCACTTAGGAGATTGTAAATTCAAATACTATTTCTATGTCAAGAATACCATAGTTAAACTACCTTTCCTGACACTAGTATGGCATTTCCACATTTTTCCTCACCATTTCTGATAATCATTCTAGTTAAAGTTGGGCCTTACACTTTTAACTATATTCCTTTGAAAGAATATATTTAATTCAAATAATTATTTAAAGATTTTAAATGCTGTCTAAAATGCATATTACCCTTGTTCACATCATAGACTTTGCATCAATATAGTTTTACCTCAGCAAATTATTTACGATTCATATACACTAAATCGATTACTATTACTTTCATCAAATATTAGAATTGTAATAATATAATATTATGTTTTCTCAGAGTTTTGTCTCTATATTACAATGGTCTGGCATTTTTCCACTTTCTCAAAGACTATCATTTCCTGAGTGCAGTGAAAATACTCAACATATGTTTAAAAGACAGATAACTAAGACTAGTAGGTTGACCATGTGAAATTGCTAGTAATAGTAATAGCAGTTTCATACTATTCAACATAATACAATGGCATTTTTTCAGATTATTGAAAGACCAAGACCATGGCAATTCAAATGGAGTTCGCATTATATTTTCTATCCTGCATGCTGACTATTTTGCTAATACTGTTAAAAATTTATATAATTACATAAAACCCCTGGGCTTGTGAAATGTCTGAACATGACATCGGTACCTGAATTCTTTGTACCTTTAAACTTGAGGTTGACCTGACACATTCTCTGGCACCAGTGTAAAGAATAAAGTGACAAATTCCTGTTGTCCATTTATATCTCTGCTTCAACACTCATTTTACCAGATATGAAATTTGTGGCAAATATGACATGTGTTCGTTTCCCTTATCTAAATGTGTCTTTCCTCTCTGCCATACTTACCAGATCTAAATGTTCATATTCTCTCTGTCTCTCACTCTCTCACAGTGATATTAGAAGAATTGGAGTCATACTCATTGGACACCAGAGACGAATAGTCAGCAGTATACAGACTTTACGTTTACACATGATGCATATACAGGAGAAGGGATTTCATGTATAAAAGTACTACAAGCACCTGTGTTTTGTGCCTCAGTATTTCTAAAATGAAAGATATCCTCTCTACTACCCTCTCTTCTGATTCTCCAAACATCACCTCATAAACTGCAGTCTCCTCTTCAGGCTACAGGCACACATACCTTTTGTTTATACTTCCAACCTGGATTTAAAAATCACTCTTCATAGCTCCTCTCTGGATAACCTGCAAATAAAACCCTGGCGCACTGCAGATTATCTCTACACGTGGTAAATAACTCAGCATGGATGTGTAACTTTGTATAACTGTATTTCAGAAGTGTTCAAGGACTTAATCCAAAGGAATTTGGGGTTAATGATGTATTTAGAGTTTGATGGTAGATGAAAAAGAAATAGTTAACCTTTCTTTCATGTTTTGTGATCAAGTATTTTCCAAACTGACATGAATAATTATTTTTTAGATAATTATATTCAACTCTATGGGTCATATTGTTACTTTATTCTACAATTCTTTACCTGTTGATACCTGATATTGATAGAATTATTTGTGGAAAAGATCAATGATTTCATGTAGTGAATTCTTTTCAAGTGTGACTATGGTGAGAAGGGAGTCATCAAGGGAGAAAGAGGGAGAAACATACTGTGCTTCTAAAACTTCTAAGTCTTGGTTTGTCTTTTTTTTTTTATTAACTTGATAGTGTCTTTCATATGTCATAGTAGGTAGTTTAGAGGCTTTCCCATCTTTTTTTTTTTTACTATCAATATGTTTCTCTACTACATTATAAAGATCACACCTGGAAAAACCAAGAGTGAGTCCATTGCTCTAGAGGCTTTAAATAGAGGGAAGCATGGAATAAATCCATGACTGTTCCCTTGGTTTATCTTCATAAATTTGCAAGAGTAATAAAGCATTGAGAAAATTAATTATTCTCAGCAGAATTGCTTTGAATAAAAGATCTAAGAGTATAGTCTTAGATAAAATGTAAAAAGATTTAATTTAAACAGAATTTTATGATAGTTACATGGTGGCCTAAGAAAATAAACACATAGAGCTAGTCTAATACTGGTACATTTTGCAAGTTTAAGAATTTTTGTTTTGTTCATGAAAATAAGTTACATGAACATGCTGAGCTGTTTTCCAAACCTTCCAAGGTACAAGTATGCCATTGCATACACCAAAGAAGGTATAAAAAGAGCATAAATAAATTGTGTGCAACCTGAATCCTTGCTACAGTAACATAAAAATATAAATACAGCTAAGGTATGTTGTTGCCACAATCTTCTGGAGGCTGCAAAAACAGGCAAATATACTTTTCATTGAACTAAGTTGAGTCAGCTTATCAAAACAGTACTGTATTATGAACACATCCAACTATAAAATCGGCTGTTCCCTGTGAAACTAAAAAATAAAAAAAAAGACTACTGTGCTAGGTGGAAGAGTAGTGAGACTGTATTAAGAGGGGAAAAAAAAAGAGCAGGTTGTCTAAAGATACTGGTTTAATATAAAAATTAGGTTTTATTTGATCTTGGAGCTAAAGGTGCCCTACCCACACTCTCAAATTCCTACCTAAATTACATTTTTTTTGGTGATAATAGTTTTCTTGCCATAAAGGAATCCCTGTTTTTCCTTATTTTAAGATTTGTGGATTGTCCCATTAGACTAGGCCCTTCCATATACTTCTTTTGCTGATTTATCTTCTGATTTTTGTCAACCACACCTAAATTTTTCTCATTTAAAAAAAAAGAGAGAGAGAGAGAGAAGGAAGAGTCTTTAAAGTATCCATTATAGTACACTGAAAAAGAAAAAAAATGGGAAATCCATCACTTTTTAAGTGCGTCAGAAATAGCTAGCAACATTTTCTAACCGTCACCTGCACAGCCACGCATCACTTGCAGGCTCTCTGTGGTTTGCTTGATATATTTACACAGATCTGGATACATTTAGAGAAAATGTAAAATTTCCATATTTACCTATCTTCAAATATATATTGAATAAGAACAGATGTAAAACAGATAAAATTTATTAATCATATATATTTATTTTTATAATGCAACAAAAACATATTTAGAAAGATAAGGAATAGAATAATTATGGTCTTCCATAGGACTCTGTCAGCAACATCTGTATACTTTGATTAAATAAATTCTATAAAGTATTGAAATGTCTATGGGGTGGGCATTCAGTGCTTGCAAGATTAAAGATCTCTGTTAAGAATTGTTTTTCTTTAAAACTCCAAAGATCCTATTCTATGTATGGTTAATTTGTGCTTTTTTTCCCCTCCCTAAACATCTTTCTGTGGTATTATAAAACTGCCTTCTCACTTTCTCTCTAACCCCAAATCCTCTTTAAAATTTACGTTTATGTTACATTTATATTTTTTAGAACTGTAAGCATGGTGATCTTTAGCATAAATTTGAACCTCATCTTGGTCAGAACAAGATATTCAAGATTAAACAGAAACATTAAAATATATATATATATTTCTTTATTGCCTACCAATCACAGATTTGAAAATTTTACCTGAAATATTTTGATATTTACTAGTGCACATATTCATTAATTAAAGCTGTTTAATATTCATAAGCATAGAATTTAATAATAGAAAATGAGTAACTCCCATAAGTCAAAACCTTCAGAAATCATCTTTAATAACTAAAATATGCATATATACTCATATACCTGCTTTATATTAAATTTCCTAGTCTATGTTATTGAGGGGCTTTTTAGATTTTGAAAACTAGTTGAAGGAACCATTACTATTTTATTTTCTATGGGGTTAGTTTCCAGTCTGTAGTCCACTCATTATCTCATAGGATAAGACATAATTGAGAAAAAAATGTAAAAACAATGCAGAGATTAAGTATATAAATCATTACACTAAAAAAGCCATCAGAAGTTGCAAAGCTCTTGGCTTAACATGAATCAAGAATTATAGCACTTTTTCACTGAATTATGACTGTTGATAAATGTTTTGAATGTCATAATAAAAAAAGATTTCTTTCACCCTGAATTACTCTTAAAATCTATCCAACTAACACCTGAACAGCTTTAAGGCCCATCTCAGCCCGTGAATGGAAAACAAATCCAAATTCAGTCCTTGAAAAGCAGTCTTTACAGAAGGTCTTCTGTAATAGGTCTTCTGATGTGATAAAGAATGAATTGCATTACCTATCTCCTAATCACAATTTTCTTAAAAATCCATTTTTATATCTTTCCTAGCAAATTTCTACTCTGTAAAGAAAGTTAAATCTTTAAGTTAAATCTTTTACTTCAAAATGTTCACCAATACTAGGTCTTATTTTTCTATTCCTTTTTTAAACATTCTTCCCCACCCCCTTGGTTCTTTTCTCTTTTTTCACCCATCTTTTTTTCTTTTCTCAGCTTCTGCCACTCCAACCCATATCCCTATCAACAAAAGAAAAGTAATACAGGAAATCCAAAAATATCTTACAGATCTCCCTAGAAGAGGCTGAAGTGGAGGAAAAACAGGAATGTTGCAAAAGTCATATTTTAATATTTTGGGTCCTACTGCGTAAATGGGAGCATTTGCACATACAGAGTGTATGAGATCTGGCTTTTCATTAACTGAAAATTAAGTGCTTTGGAAAGTTATTTCAAAACAGATGAAGATGATCCTTTTCTACTGCTTTAGCTAAGGAAATGTATTATTAATTTAAAAGAAAGTATTTTAAGAATTAGAAACTGTTATCAACTCACAGTTGGTATACATCTTTATATAATAAAGATATTAGAAGCAGATGTAATCACTTCTTTTAGTATCATCACTTCAACTTTTCCAAGCTCAAATTCCTTTAAGTAGAAAAGACTCATATTCACATTCAATCTGAAAATATTTTAATTCATTTTGTATCAGATCAGGTCAGATCAGATCAGTTGCTCAGTCGTGTCCGACTCTTTGCAACCCCATGAATCGCAGCACGCCAGGCCTCCCTGTCCATCACCAACTCCCAGAGTTCACTCAGACTCACGTCCATCGAGTCAGTGATGCCATCCAGCTATCTCATCCTCTGTCGTCCCCTTCTCCTCCTGTCCCCAATCCCTCCCAGCATCAGAGTCTTTTCCAGTGAGTCAACTCTTCGCATGAGGTGGCCAAAGTACTGGAGTTTCAGCTTTAGCATCATTCCTTCCAAAGAAATCCCGGGGCTGATCTCCTTCAGAATGGACTGGTTGGATCTCCTTGCAGTCCAAGGGACTCTCAAGAGTCTTCTCCAACACCACAGTTCAAAGCCATCAATTCTTCGGCGCTCAGCCTTCTTCACAGTCCAACTCTCACATCCATACATGACCACAGGAAAAACCATAGCCTTGACTAGACGAACCTTTGTTGGCAAAGTAATGTCTCTGCTTTTGAATATGCTATCTAGGTTGGTCATAACTTTCCTTCCAAGGAGTAAGCGTCTTTTAATTTCATGGCTGCAGTCACCATCTGCAGTGATTTTGGAGCCCCCCAAAATAAAGTCTGACACTGTTTCCACTGTTTCCCCATCTATTTCCCATGAAGTGGTGGGACCGGATGCCATGATCTTCGTTTTCTGAATGTTGAGCTTTAAGCCAACTTTTTCACTCTCCACTTTCACTTTCATCAAGAGGCTTTTGACTCCAAAAGGTAGACTGATTGTATTCTTCCATTAGAACACAGGGCACTGAAGTCATCCAATTTTTTGTTTTTATGACCAGCATTTTCAAAAGATTTTCACTTTTTATAATAATGTTCAATAAAGGCAGTGTAAACTGTAGTTCAGTTTAACAAATATCTACAAGGTGTCCCTTACATGCATAAAATTTTATGGCAAAGATGAGTTTGACTGTACTGTCCTTACCTCTAAGTATCTCTTAAGCTTAAAACTTAGAGCCTATCTGCCATGTTTGCTGTAATTTCCACATCACTTAGTTCTTTCCATAGAACAAAAATACATTAAATAAATGAAACCTTGTTTATTTGCGATTGGATTTGAGTCCCTATGAAAGGAAATATTTTGGACCTCAAATTTTTTCATAGACGCCTCCATACTTCCTCTGATAGAAGGGAGCACACTTGTTTGATTCTCTAAGACAATCTCTCTTGTTACTTATCATTTGACTCTCCTCAGGAGTCACATACCGCCTCTGTCCTGTGGCAGACTGCTCAGTTCATGTGTAGACTCACTACCTCAAAGGTGCCTCCAGTTAGAAAACATCAACCATTTTTCAAAAACAATGCTGGGGTACTCTGCTGCGCAAGCCAATTCACTGGCCCTAGGAAATGTAACAATAAGTATATGACTGCAATGGTTGCATAAAATTCTTTCCAACGTGATATATTTAACAAAGGGCTTCCCTAGTGGCTCAGCTGGTAAAGAATCTGCCTGCAATGCAGAAGACCTGGGTTTGATCCCTGGGTTGGGAAGACCCTGTGGAGAAGGGAATGGCAACCCACTCCAGTATTTTTGCCTGGGAAATTCCATGGACAGAGGAAACTGGCAGGCTGCAGTCCATGGGGTCTCAAAGATTCGGACCTGACTGAACAACTAAGCATGGCCCAGCACATTTAAGAAAGGAAAGAAATGATTACTCACAACCAGAGCTAACATATTACTAGATGAAATAAAGGAAAAGAAAAATCTTACATTTCAGAAGAGTAAATGCCCCATCTTTCTCTTACTATTCCCTTAAAAAGACAAGTATTAGGCAAGTGTTTCAAAGATTTCTTAGGATAAAATATATTTTTTGTATGTTATAAGAGGATGTGACATGATATACCTGTATCCTGAGAGAAAAGACAAAAGATCCAGAGGAAGATGCGGGTCATCAGAATGTAGTTTTAACGAAGCCTCTTTCTTCTGATTAATAATTAGAATTTCAAATTAATGATGGATTTATATAAAATGTTTAAAAAAGGACATTTATACTGGAAGACTTAGGTTATTCACTCTTAATTCAAAGGAGGTAACAAAATCCTGTTGGAATTGGCAACTTAGAAGCCAGAATTATATTACTTCACTTTTCATATAAAGTATAATTGTTGCTCTCTTTAAAATTATTTACTCAGTAATATTTTTTAAGTTGTAATGAAGTTTTTATTTAACAGTACATGTTGATTCAAAATTACTTTAAAAGTGAAACAAAAAATGAAAAGTAAGCTACAATTACTACAGGCAGCAAAGCACTACTAAAAAATAAATTTCATCTTTTAGAAAAGAAAAATAAATTTCATTTTTTAAAAACACAGTGTTGGGTTTATCTTAATAGTACCAAGTCCACTCCATTTTGTTATATTTTTGCACTTGTGCATTGAAAGCAAAGTTTCTTTCTAAACAAAATAAAGAAGGTTTTTGCTTGAATTTCCACACTGGTTTATTAGAATTACCAAATCTCTATATTCTTAAAAGAAATTTTGATTTGTTTCTTTTAAAGAGGAAAATCTCAAAGAAGAATTCGACTATCTTTTAGACCTAATTAATCCTTAAGAATACAAAAGCATTAAAAGAAAATTACCTGACAGATGAGGATGAAAGATCGCTTTTAAATGTATTATATATAAAGATGTGGTATCTACTTTCAATTAGAAAATAAAATACAAATTAACACAATTTCCTGGGAGTTGTAAATTAGAAAAGTATCAGAATTATTGAAAATTTTCTCTCAAGTAAAGCTTTGTTTTCATCCATATTTCTTCATTATTTGTAACCTTAGGCTAATCTTTAATTTGTCATGATAAACTTACTTTTGGTTAAGATAATAACTCAAACTGTAAATCAGAACAACTGAGATATGACTTTAAGGTGTTCAACAAAATAATAAAAGGAGGACAACCCTACTTCGGGATTCTTATTTAGTTAGCATCAGAATCTCCATGTCATTGGCCCTCACTGAAGAGAGAACTGTCCGTATTCCAAAATAATACATTATTATAAAGAAAACTCCAAGGACATGAGAATCTTCATTTTTTCATATATCTAAATCAAATTTTATGTTTAAGCATTATTAACTTTGTAGATAGATGTCACTGTTTTCATGAGTTAAATATGACAAGCAGTATCGATGTGAACATTTCTAAACTAGTTTTTCTACGTTTATAGATCATTGTCCTTGGAACAGTCTTAATTTACCTTTGTTCTAGAAAGACCAAATATCACTTAATTTTTTGAAATCATGATAGATGGAGTGAATAGTGCTAAATCATAAAAAAAAATAAACAATACACTTTTAAGGCTTTTACCTAACTTAGAATGTCATCTTCTTTTGCTTTTATAATAATTTAGGTCTCTCTTCCACATTTAGTAATTTGTAGAATGAAATATACGCATTTAAATAGAAATTGCTTTTCTTAAATTTTCACTTAAACACATCCTCACTCAGTCAGAGAGAAGACGGAATTAATTACCATCACTTCATTTGTCATATAAAGTATAATTGTTGCGCTCTTTAGAATTATTTACTCAGTATTATTATTAAAGTTGTAATGAAGTTTTTATTTAACTGTACATGTTTTATTTATTGCCACATTGTACTACTCAAATAAATCTGCTTAAACGTGTGGTCTTTAGAAGCTCTATGACAAAATCAATGACCACTCTTGCTAACAGACTTGTAACTTAACAAGCTATTTTTTGTCAGTGTGACTGATGTGAGCATTGTAAAAACCAATTTGTTTGAAAATCCATTGGTATTTTATCTAGAGTTACTATTGTGGTATATTCAAAAATATCTTTAAAACAGCACTGAATTTTCATGGACAATATGAAAATAAAGACTGAGGCTTTTTAAAATGTACTGCTTGGAAAATAAGGTTTAACATGCATAAATGTTCGTTATTGAAGTGTTTAATTTGCTTTAATTTGACGTTGTTCTTCCTATGCCATATATATGTATTTAAAGAAATTGTATTAATATATTTATATAATGCAAAAATCTCATTTTATTCTTACAGAAATGGAGTTTTGACATAATTTTAAGTGTTTTAGGTCTCCAAGGGAAAAAAATCAAAATGTGAAATGGGAGCATTTGTTTTTTGGAAAGGCACAATACCTGAGCATTCCTAACATGAATATGAGTGAGAGTAGATTTTAAAGATAACTATATGTGCTTTATTTATGATATATTATTAATCATTTTGTTAATCATACTTTTTCTTTAGAGTATATTATTGGAAACTTGAATAGCTTTGTACATTTTTAACAAACTATACTTAGGTTTAATTTTATATGCAGTATAAGCTTTGACAGCTTAATTTTTACTTTTGATGTAATAATTGTTAATTAACAGTCCATGTTTCCTAAAATGTTAGTTATACCTTCTATAATAACCTTAATTTTTAAAAAAATCAGAGACAGAGCATGAATTCTGAATATGAAAATGGACCAAATTCCATTAAAAACTGAGGAAAAGACAAAAAGGCAATACAAAGAGGAGTTTGTGATATACCTATTAATTATTCCCATTTTAAAAGCAAACAAAAAATTAATAGAAAACAGTGAATGAAAATTATTGTCATGTTACTCTTCCTGGTAATTTTGAAACTAAAATACCTTTTGAGGATGAGATTCTAATATAAATATGTTCACTGATAATTGTTAAAATACGTATTGCTATATACAGTTAGAAATCGTCCCCAAAATATCAAAAATTTAAATTTATGTTTATCAACAGAACAAATGATCACAATTATTAGCATTTCTATATTAATAGCTCTTTCAATTTCTAAAGAACTATTTCATATATAATTAAAGAATTTACCCTGCAAAATTGAATATCAGACTGTCAAAACACTTTATAGTTATTAATGATTCATTCCTATTAATAATGAGATTTTTCTTGTGCTTTATTAAATGTAAAACAGAATATGTAAGATGCAGGTAAAAATAACTGAGTTGAAAGGGTAGCCTTTTAGAATCAATTTATACTTTTATACAGATACATATAAATGTATAAGATAATGTGTAAAATGTAAATAAGTACTTTTTACACATAGTCTTAAATGTTTAAAAAATATGATACTTATGTATTAGTTGTACATTATATCTTATGACCTCTAACTGCTTAGATTCTTTCAAGGAGATTGCCTTCTCTTTTCGGTTATTTTAAGTATTAAAAAAAAAAAAAGAATTGCTTTGTATATTTCCATTCAATCTCTCTAATATTGATTATAATTTCCCAATTCTCAGAGAAGTTGAAGTCAAAAAACATAACATAGTGGCTAGAAGTTATTATTTTTTAAGTTCAACTCTTCTTTTATATAAATTTGGTCATATATTCCATTAAGTCTGCTTAAGAAAGCAAACACTTTTATTTTCTCATGAATGGAAATACAAAAAGAAAATCTTCCATTAGACTTTGTATATTCAAAATAGTGAGCATATATTTTTATAGTTATTTTCCACTGTTTACTTTTATTCAATTTTTTAAATTTCACTAAATGGAATACTTAAAAAAAAAAAGGTAAAACCCTTCCAGTTTTGCATCAATTGCTTATTTTCTTCAGAGCCTCCAAAAATTCCTTTAAGAAAGCAAAACATTTCCTTCCTCACCTTACAATCTTGGTCACTCTACCATTAAATGAAATAGATATCTGTAGTGTAATATAAGGAGAAGGCAATGGCAACTCACTCCAATACCCTTGCCTGGAAAATCCAATGGGCAGAGGAGCCTGGTAGGCTGCAGTCCATGGGGTCCCTAAGAGTCGGACACGACTCAGCGACTTCACTTTCACTTTTCACTTTCATTCATTGGAGAAGGAAATGGCAACCCACTCCAGTATTCTTGCCTGGAGAATCCCAGGGACAGGGGAGCCTGGTGGGCTGCCATCTGTGGGGCCACACACAGTCAGACAGGACTGAAATGACTTAGCAGCAGCAGCAGCAACAGTGTAATATAAAAAATAGCAAAAATAATGATTTGTCCAATTAGAGCTATTTATACCATGGGGAACAGATATAACAAATAAAATTAAAGTAAATCATGTCTGTTTGCTAGTCCAAAACTGTATAATTCTTAATTTTAAAAATAGTATATATACTGATGTACTTTAAATATATATTTATCCATAAGTCCATTCATTCATTAACTAACATTTATTCAACGCTATCTTGTACCAGTGTCCTATTCTAAACACAGAGGACACAAAGTGACCAAGACAAGCAAAAGCCCCTGTCTCATGGGATTGACCTAGTGGTAAAGATATACAGTGAAGAAGTACTGATAGGTGCTGTGCTGAAAATTAAATTAATATGGTTACATAGCATGACTGTGGCTTCTTCCATTAAGAGGTAAGGGAAATCTTCTCTGAATGTGGATGTGATATTTAAACCAATATCTGAAAATCATGAAGAAACAAGTCATGAAAAAATCTGGGGAAATTCCAAGTAGAAGGAACAATTTAATATGTGAGTTTGGAGTGTTTGAGGGTAGAGATAACGGTGTCCTTGGTACACAGTTTATGAGCCAAAGAGAGGTGAAAACAAGATAGAGGTCAAAGAACATTATGAGGCTACTGAAATAGTTTAAGCAAAAAATGAAAAAGAAAAACGGTAACTTTGTTAGAGTTAAAGTAGTGAAGATGGAGAGAGGCAATGGATATTGGTATTTTAAAGACAGAGCATGCTAATAGATTGGGCTGAGAGATGAAGAGAGAAAAATCAAAGATAAACTCTACATTTGGAAAAATAAGAAACATAGTCAGTGGTGGTACAAGAGAAGCAGGTTTGGAGGGAAAAAATCAGGAGTTTAGTTTTAGCCATGTAATGCCTGAGATGCCTGTTAAGTATTCAAATGGAGATATGAAGCAGACAGTTGTACATAAGAGTTCTAAGGAGCAATCAGGGCTCGACATCAAGATTTAATAGTCATCAGTATATATATGGGCTTCCCTGGTGGCTCAGATGGTAAAGCATCTGCCTGCAGTGGGAGACCTGGGTTCGATCCTTGGATTGGAAAGATCCCCTGGAGAAGGAAATGACAACCCATTCCAGTACTCTTGCCTGGAAAATTCCATGGACTGAGGAGCCTGGTAGGCTACAGTCCATGGGGTCACAAAGAGTTGGACACCGACTGAGCAACTTCACTTTCACTTTCAGTATATACGTAGTATTTAAGGTTTTTAAATCACCTAAGAAAAGCCTGTAAGATAGACAAGTAGGCCTTGACTGAGATCCAGGTGGTATCAATGTAAAAGTTAAGTGGAGAATTAGAAACCAGCAGAGGACCCTGAGGAGTGTAAGGTAAGGTAGAGAACAAAAAATCCAGTTGACCATATGGATTAAATGCTTTAAGAAGTCAAGTTTACAATAAAGAAATGGAAGTTACTAATGATTTTGACAAGGACAGTCTCTTTGAAGTAGTGAAATTAACGCCTGATTGAAGTGGATTAGAAGATACTTTAGGAAAGAAGGTGGAGTCAATAATCTATAAACAACTCTTTCAAGGAATTTTACCATAAGAAAGCAACAGAAATAGGCAGTAGCTGAGTAACTGGAAGTAGATGTAGGGTCAAGAGTAGTGTGTGTGTGTGTATGTTTAGAGAAAGAATTCATATTTATACACTAATGAGAGTGATCTGGTAGAAAGGAGGAAACTGATTATGCAAGAGAGAATTTTATTAGAAATGGCTTTGAGAGGTAGATTAGGATTCATGGCATAAGTAGGAAGGTTAGTTTTTGATATGAGGAGACACAAAGAACTAAAATGGGAGGGAAGGAAGAGTGTGTGATATGCAGATAGATTGGTAGATTTGTGATAGAAAGGTAAGTATGTTACTGTGTGAGTAGTTGCATTTTACCAAGAGGAGATAAAATTCAATATGGGGAGTGAGAAAGGAGTAAAGGCTGAAGGAGAGATGTGTTAGTAGTTCTAAAGGGGAAATGCACACACCCATTTATATACCTATATACATGCATATATAAACATAGGCAATGGGTATTTGTACATAATAGACCACAGGAAAAAGACCTATTGAATAAAATATTTTAAAGCCATTTTTACTTAATATTTTTGAGACATCTTACTTGGAAGACTTGAAACTGAATTCTGAGTTTTCCAAAGAAGCTGATAACAGAGTCCTTTTTCCATAATGTAGAAATTGAGGACTTGTCAATGTCATAGACACTTTTCATGTTTTATATTTATTACAGTAAAAGACAGAAACATCATGTAGCTATTCTAATTTAAAGTCTATAAAAATTAGTTTAATCTTAAACGATGTGTACTGTACATTCATGCAGTCAATTTTCTCAAAACACTGTTTTGAGAGGGTTTGCCACACCATCTGAATTTTTGTAAAAAAAAAAAAAAAAGATAGGCTCTAATCTTTTGGTGAAACAATACTTTTATTTTGTTGTTTTCACATAAAAACATCTATCATTTAGGAGAAACACATGGGCTATATGGTTATTTTTTCATTGTGCCCTCTCTCTGATCCTATAGCAGGAGTGATTTTTTTCATTATGCTTGCAGCTTTATTTCTGGATAGACCTGATGTGATTCAGTGTGTTGGAATTTATACGTGCATAATAATTCTTTGGATTTTATGTAAAATTAGATTGTGAATAATGGAATAAGATTATCTATTTTTTTCTCTTTTAGCATAGCCAAAAATATATATGTGTACTTACAAATATGTATTTGATTAAACACTTAATATTTAAATGGCCACGTCCAATATTAAATGGTAGATTTGATAGTTGCGGTGTATTCAAAATTTTAAGTTATAAAAATCTTTGTAACACAAATCCTAAAAAGTTTATTAAATACTAAGTAGTACATTTATATTAAATGCCTAGATAACATCTGTCTAGGTTGAGACATTTAATCCCTCATAGAGTAATATTTGACTAATGAAAAACTGCAGCTGAAAACATTTTTCCTTCCTGTAAGCATGAATGATTTTTAAAATGTATTTCTTTGTAACTTGTCATAGAGTTATCTACCATTAATTGTGGATTTAGTACTGTACCCATCTACTCGTGCAAAAAGGAGAAAAGATATGTTTGTGGGAATAAGGAAGTGCAGCACCACTGCATCATTTTTTCTCCTTGGTATTATATCACTATTTAGAGCTTCAATATATGCCTTCCACTCAGGTTCTCTTTACTGGTTGCATCACAACATGGTAGAAAGATAGACACAGTAAGAGGGAGTTAACTATAGAACTTCAATCCTACCTATTATCTACTTCACTATGACAGTGAAGTAATCCAAACTTACTTGAAGGTGGTATTGTTTTCATCTTACAAAAATCTACTGTAATATGTTTCATGTAAATTTTCATGTGCTGGCATGCTTACAAGTTATAGTGTTTTAGAATGCTCAGCTCTCAATGAGGGATTGTTTGTGGTGAGCTGCATTACATATGTCATCTATCTATTTGCTGAAAGAATATGGTGTTTAGCAAACCTATCTGCTGAGCAACATAATAAGATTTTTGTACAAAGTACAAGTTACTAATTACTGTATTTTATTTTTCTATGATTTCCTAAGAGGCATTATCAGGGTCTTACAGATGGAGTAAGCCTGTTTATTAAAATATCTATTAGCAAATAAAAGTTACAGTTCTGGTGGTTGACTTTGTGGCTTTTGTATTATTGTATTGATCATTATTTAATATAACTTACCTTTTAGTCTATTAAATCTAGATGCTCTTTAGATATATTAGTAATTTTGAAGACAAAATCACAGCTGTAATCTTTCAAAATAATATTAAGATCAAGACATAAATTCACATGTGTGTGTTAGTTGCTCAGTTGCGTCTACCCTTTGCGACACCATGGACTATATAGCCTGCCAGGCTCCTCTGACTTGGGATTTCCCAGGCAAGAATACTGGAGTGGGTTGCCATTTCCCTTCTCCAGATTATCTTCCCAACCCAGGGACTTAACCTGGGTCTCATGCATTGCAGGTGGATTCTTTACCATCTGAGCCACCAGGGAAGAAAGTCACATAAATCACTATAAATAATTAGTACATATTTTTGTAGTGATTTTATATCAGCAAAATATTTTGTGAGATTCAAATAAATTAAATGCTCATTGCATAGGTAATATTGTATACAAATTGCAGATGACCCAAAGATACAAATAATGTACAATTGTTCAAACAGCTTTAGACCACCAACATTTCATTCCAAAATCTTCCAGTATATTACAAATCATGGATTTTCTGTAGTTTTTCAAAATTCTTCGTAAGAAAAGACATTAAAAGTATCATAAATTAATCAGAATAGAGCTATATTCATATCTCACTCTTCTCTCATTTATAATTCTTCTATACAGTTCCAAAAGCCAGTATGAAATTTATCTAGTAATAGAGTACTTGAAATTTTCTTTCCTTAAACAGGTATCTTAAGTAGCCCTCATAAAATTAAATATGACTATTAAAGCTTCTCATTCTCATAATGAGGAGAGCCAAACTAACTTCTTAAATCAAGTGAAACCAATTTGTATGCTGAACTGTGAGTTTATTGTTGAGATCTGTTTGGGTTGGCAAAGCACCAAAACAGCAGATTCTACCATATGGAATATTTACTTTTTTTAAGGTTGTTAGTTTCAAAACTGGCATTTTCCAGATTATTGACTAGACTGTGGGTTTCATACCACTATTTCAACTCTAATAATAAGAAGACAACACAGCAACCACAAATATCTAAGATAACTATTTACCTAGCTAAATTTTTGTGAGAGAATTATGTACCCTAAAAATTCACTTAGCTAATTTTTCAGAAGAATTATGTCATCTGCTTAAATGGACTGAAAAGTTGGATATCCCATCTCTCCATTTTATTTCCAGTTTTCACGAAATGTTTGTACTAATCAAAAACAGAACTCAATCCAGAGGCAGAAAATATCAATTCCAAACAAGAAAATTAAGTCTGTCCACTATAGTTTCCTGAAACATAAGATTTCTGCTTAGCTCTAAGAAAAAAAAAAAAAAAAAAGGCCAAATCTGGCTGTAAGCACTTCACTTCCAACTTTTATCAAAGTGAGTTGCAAAATCCAGACACACAGAAAAATAATCAACACCTTACTGTAAAATTTAGTCAGAAGTTAAAGGACCACATTTAAAAATCTTATCCATATAATAAAAATTGCAGGACAAAAGGTGGACAGGAAATTATTTATTGAACACCTACTATGTGTCAAACATACATACTTCTGTTACCTGTTTATTCCTCAAAACCACCAAATGAACTATATAATGTTTTTGAAGGTGAGGAAGCTGAACAACAGAGCAGGGTTATTTGGCCTAAGGCCACACAATAAGGAAGAATATATTTCCATATTCCATTTTTTCCCAAAGACTTGGTCAATAAGTTCTTTTGGATATGCAGCTATAGGTTTTGGGGGTGTTGTGTTTTACTAGTTTTTGTCTTTCAACAGAGTCGCTAGCCCAGAAGCACATTTTTTTTTTTCCATTGTAAAAAATGAGTCACATTTGAAAATTTGGAAGAAAAAGCACCTCATGATCATGCAAATACAACCTTTCTCCCATTATCACTTTTATTAATATATAATTCCTTCTAGTCTCTTTTTCACTCTCTTAATCCACTTAATTGGAGAAGGAAATGGCAACCCACTCCAGTATTCCTGCCTGGAGAATCCCATGGACAGAGGAGCCTGGCAGGTTACAGAGTGGGACAACACTGAAGCGACTTAGCACGTGCGCACGCACACAATCCACTTTATAGGCCAAAATAATTGAAAAGCCAAAGAACAGGTCGGGTAGTAAACATAACACCAGGTAGTTGGAGGGGGGAAATAATCTCATATTCATGGCCAACAAAGATGAATCCGTTTGCTAAAATGAAAGTGAAAGATTCTCAGTCGTTTCCGACTCTTTGCGACCCCAATGGATCCATGGAATTCTTCAGGCCAGAATACTGGAGTGGGTAGCCTTTCCCTTCTCCAGGTATCTTCCCTACCCAGGGATCAAACCCAGGTCTCTCGCATTGCAGGTAGATTCTTTACCAGTTGAGACACAAGGGAAGTCCATTACTGTAAAACTCCAGAGCATCTTAAGAGGGTAGCTAACTTTAAGCGTTCAAGCTACTGATGCCCTTCCGGACCAGCTGCCGATTTGCTTCTGGGGATTGTAACCTAATCATAAGAGATTATGCCTCATGGAAATCTCTAGAGATCAGACAGTTTAGTAGCCCGGTTACAGGCAGACTTCCTTTGCCGAAAAATGCCTGTGAGTTTATCTCCTCTCCCTGCTCACATGAACAGTTTTGCTTCCCCAGGATTCTTGGACCTGAGGCCTCGCAGAGCCTGGAAGAGGGTGGATGCGTTAGGCAACGAGGCAATTCCCCTGCACTCCTCGCCCTAGAGCGCACAGTTGGGTCCTGCAGTTGTCGCCACCACACTGCGCCCGTGCTCCACGGAAATCCACACTCCTCTGTACCCCCGACGCAGCAGGGAGCGCTGATCCCTGAGACTGACATTCCCGAAAGGGCGGGGAGAGCGCACTGAGAGAAAAGCCCTTGGCCCACGCGGACGCCAAGCACCTCCCAGCAGGCTATGCGCGCGCCTACAACTCCCATCATGCTCCACAGCGGGGCTGCGCGGTTCCTGGCAAGGAGGCGGCAGTTCAACCCGTCACCCTGCTCACAGTTCTTTAATACTCCTCACTGTTCCTCAGGCATTTTGGGAAGCTCGTCAATCCGTTTAACAGGAGCAAGGCGGCAGACGCGCTAAGACCTCTGAGGAGGCGTGGCTCTGGACCGGAAGAACCTCCGGTTGCCGTGGGAACGCCACGCACCTAGGCGCCTGCCCAGCCGCAGACACTTGGGCTGAGGAAGAGACTACTACCCCTTTACCCAACTTGCGGAGGCGGCTTTGCTCTGGTCCAGGCATCCTTTCTGTGGAGGCCTAGAAAGAAAGGTACCCAGAACCCCCGCACCATATTCCCCTCCCCGAGACGGAGACGAGCGAGTGCGTTCATTCCTGTTCTTCAGCAGCTCCCGGGCCCACAAGACTAACCGCGAAGAGCAGGTATCTCCTCAACCCCGATGTTTGTGTCCAGAGCCGCCTGCAGTCCCCGCCCCCACCAGTTTTAGAATTGCTCCTTCATGTTTTTCACTCCGTGTAGTTGTTTCTAATGTGTGAGGACTAAAAAAAAAAAAGTGGGCTGGTGGCTCAGAAAACTCATTGAACTGCTTTGGGTGAATTTTTGTTTTATTGGATGATTTTAACACTGCCCAATTGGGGCCTTTTTGTTTGCTGTGTAGAAAGTGTAATTGAAATTTCACCATCAAAAACTGAAAGCTGAATGAAAATGTTTATTGGGGGTAGGAAGGGTGTTCTGTAATTCTCCCTGAAAACATTTTTATAGAGTTACAAAGTACCTCTCACGGTGTTTCCTTTGCTCAACTCCTCTCTCCCTATAGCCTACCTTCCAAGCTCTTAACTGTCGATAGCATCCAAATTCTTTAGGATTTTTCTGGCAACAAGTTTTAAAAGTCCTTTAGAAAGCAGTTTCTGTGACTTGCCTGGCGGTTCAGTAGTTGAGACTCCGCGCTTCCACTGCAGGGGCACAGCTTCCATCCCTGGTTGGGGAGCTAATATCGTCATGCCCCGCGCGCGACCAAAAAAAAAAAAAGCTGTTTCTCGGATAACAGCTAAGGGAATTTGATTGTCTGGTGTGCATAGAGAGGAAAGAGTAAGATAAGGAACTGAAAAGGTGGATTGGCGCCAAATTGTGTACAAGTTTAAAAGCTATGCATGAAATTTTAGACTTTATTCTAAAAGTCTCACATTCTCAATAGTGATTCTACGTCAGAAACACTGTGTGGTTCTTTAAAATACGGATGCCCTGATGCCGTCTTCAGAAATACTAATCCAATTAGTTGGCTTCAGTGTGCAACCAGGGTTGAGAATCATGGCTCTAGGACTCTAATTGCATTTCCTCCTGTGCACCCAGGACATGGCTGATGAATATTGAGTGACTTAAACTGTTATCTTTTATTTCCTTATTTCATACATGCAAAAAGTAAATTTATAAAAATGTATAATTACTAAAAAATAGAAGCATATATAAGACTATGTGATACTTGTTTACAAAGCAACTTCAATAAATGTAATTATATCTTTTAGAACAGCTGACTTCTTTTTTAAATTGTGTGTCCCAAAGCATTTCAGTGACAAGCATCAGGTGTTTGATAATCCAGGAAAAGGGAACGGAAAATCAAAATCCATAGTTCTGTGAAAAAACAAATATTCAGATATCAGGCTTTTAACAATCAATGCCCTGTTCAGAGGGGGATGATACAAGAAGTGGTCATATTTTTAAAGTATTCAAAATCCTATCAGAAATGAAAAACAAGATACAAGAGTATATCAATATGCTTAGTATAATTAATAGCATAGTGAGTAATGGCAAATTAAATTAAAATGATCTGTATGAATTGTTTGATGATATCAAAAAGCTAACTTAAAGTAGATTCTACAAATGCCTATGCTTAAGCTGAGATTTAAAGGAATGGATTGAGTGAGATTTGAATCTCTACCACAAGAAAAGTCAATTCAAGCAGCACAAGCTGAATATCTCAAATGAAACCCATCCCTTGGGTAAGACAACTGTGGCCCTGTGTTTGGTTAGGGCCCTGCACCCTCCCTTCTGCACATCATTTTCCAATTTCAGTTTTGAAATTTCTGTCCATAATGATCCCTGAAGGGGCCTAACCGAAACTGATGATGCAGCCCCCTTTCAGATGTAGTTGTCTTGGAAACTTACTTCAAGTTGCTGCATCCTCACATCCTTCAAGGTATGGTCTTGCCTTTTTTGGTATGGAATAAAAAATACTGAAGGAGCTGTAAGATGGCAAGTTTCTAGATAGAGATGAGACTAGTATTTAGAGAATTTTTAAAATGGTGGTTTGGAGAGTATTAGGAAATGTTTGGAATACAGGTATATAGTGGTTACTGCTGTAGCAGTCCCTGCCACAGTTGAGGGCTGCCAAAAGGGGTATGTATCTCTCTTCTCCCACCACATTTTAATGTTTTGAGGGACTGGGATGGTGGTTTGCCCAAAGGAAGTATCTTTGGGAGATTTGAAGTCTAAATCTAACAGTACCTTGGAAGGGTATGAATAGCCATAAAGTTATCACATAGCCAGCCATATGTCATCAGTAATTTTACTTGACATCAAAATACTTACACATTTGCATTGCTGATGGAGTTTTTTTGAAAGTTTGCATTTGAAGGATTTTTGAACGGGGACTTCAGGGACAAATTAACTTCAGAACAGATTAACAAGGAAATTTTTATAGTATTTGAGAAAAGGAGATTAAAATGTAAGATGGGTATTTACGCTCATATTCTTCACTAGTACATTAGTTAAAATTCTTTTAAAAAATACTTAACAGAATATTTCATATAAGTTATAATTTCAAAGAAACAAAAATGTATTAAGGTTCAGTTTGTGTGTATGTGTGTGTTTTATACATAACCTTCCCAAATGGATTTGTGTTGACTTACAAAAATACCAAGATATGTAAGGACAAAGGAAAAGTTAAGATGAATGTATCAATTAGGATTTCTTGTTTCTGTCTAAAGTGAATATAGTCAGCAAACAAAAATGGTGAATTTAATATTTATTACTTCATATTATTGCAAAATGCAACAATGGGGTTAGCTTTAGAAAAAGATTTAACCAGTGGACTCAAATGAGGCAGCCTAAAATTTCAGTTTTTTTGTTATTCTGGTCTGCCTTCTACTTTCTATTTTAGCAGCAGGCTCCATGTGAACATCACTACCCATACATTTCCAGATTTCCAGAAAAGGCTGCAGATGTTCTCAAGTATCACAAATGGGAGACTCCATAGGATATTAAGTAAACCACATTTTGTTCTTAAGTATTATAAGTTACAATAAGAAATGTACATTTATTTCAAAGGCATTATTCTATGTTGCTAGGGGTTATTAGCTGCCAATCTGCATTTCAGTTAAGACTCCTTTCTGTTAATCAGCTTAAACTCTGTTTACTAAATGCAAAGCTACATTGACATGGTTTTCACAGTATCACTGACTTTAAATTCTGAAAATTTGGTATGCATATGCTTATATTCTCCATATTTAAGGTGCCTGTGTTAATTTTTTTTCCCTTGACTTGCAGCTGATTTGTGAATCCTTGCCTCACATTATGGGATTGCTAGACAGACTTTCAGGCTTGCTTGGCCTCAAAAAGAAGGAGGTTCATGTTTTGTGCCTTGGGCTGGATAATAGTGGCAAAACAACAATCATTAATAAACTTAAACCTTCAAATGTAAGTATATTTGTTAGATACATTATATATTTTCTGCTAAAGAAAGCTAATGGAGGGTTATTTTGTCTGTCATTGCAACTTCATTGTCACATTATGAAATCTTATTAAATTTGTGATACCTTTAGTAAAGTAATAAGTATCAGCCAGCCATAACGTGAAGTGTATTTTATGCTGATATGTAGGTAAATCTTGACTATTTAAACTGGAATATTTTCCAAATGCCTTTTCTTCACAAAAGCTCTTCAAAAATTTGTGGAGTTTACATGCAGGTAGCATTGCCTTCATTTTGACTTTCTCTTTACAAGAGGAGCAAAACAAAGGGAAAGGTGGATCATTTTTACAGATTCTATGGATAATTAGCCGTTCCCAATAGTGTTACATGCATATCGGTAGTAGCAAGCAAGATGACTTTAAGTCATGTAAGTCATCAATACATGAATGTATTATTTAAATAAGTGAAATATATGTATAAGCTAGTACATTCACCACATAATGTATGAGTTATGTTGTGCTGTGTACCCAGTTGTGCTGTGTGCCCAGTCTTGTCCAACTCTTTGAAACCCCATGGAGTATAGCCTGACAGACTCCTCTGTCCATGGAATTTTCCAAGGAAGAATACTGGAGTTAGTTGCCATTTCCTACTCCAGGAGATCTTCCCCACCCAGGGATCAAACCTCTTGTGCCTCCTGCATTGGAAAGCCTATTCTTTACTACTGTTCCATCTGGGAAGTATAAGCTACAATTAGGTTCTGCTGTATATAAAGAAAACCGACATAACAGTGGACTGAAGATGGAGGCTTCTTTTTCTGTCATCTCAGTGAGTCCAGAATAAATATTCCAGAGCTGGTGTGGCAGCTGCATGGTCCAGGCATCTTCCATCTTTCCTCTCTGCTATCCTTAGTGCCTGGTTTTCTTCAGGGTCTTCAGAATCTCCACATGGCCATCTTAGTTAACTATCCTCAGTTCAGTTCAGTTGCTCAGTTGTGTCTGACTCTTTGCGACCCCATGTACTGCTGGACGCCAGGCCTCCCTGTCCATCACCAACTCCTGGAGCCTACCCAAACTCATGTCCATTAAGTTGGTGATGCAATCCAACCATCTCATCCTCTGTTGTCCCCTTTTCCTCCCGCCTTCGCTCTTTCCCAGCATCAGGGTCTTTTCCAGTGAGTCAGTTCTTCGCATCAGGTGGCCAAAGTATTGGAGTTTCAGCTTCAACATCAGTCCTTCCAGTGAACACTCAGGACTGATCTCCTTCAGAATGGACTGGTTGGATCTCCTTGCCGTCCAAGGGACTCTCAAGAGTCTTCTCCAACACCACAATTCAAAAGCATCAATTCTTCAGCACTCATCTTTCTTTATAGTCCAACTCTCACATCCATACATGACCACTGGAAAAACCATAGCCTTAACTAGATGGATCTTTGTTGGCAAAATAATGTCTCTGCTTTTTAATATGCTGTCTATATCCTAAGTTGCAGAGATGAGAAAAGAACAAGGCAAAAGAATAAGTCTTCCTGCCAAATAAGTCCTCTTTAAAGAGCTTACTCAGAAGCCTCAACTAATGACTCTTTCACCTCACTGGCTACCCTATCTGTAAATGAGGCTGGATTTTTTTTTTAAAGCAGGACATATTGCTGCTTCCATTAGTAATTGGGGTCCTGTAAGTACGAAAGAGGGGCTTCCCTGGTGGCTCAGTGGTAAAGAACCCACCTGCCAGTGCAGGAGAAGTGAGCTTGATCCCTGGGTTGTTAAGGTCCTATGGAGAAGGAAATGGCAACCCACTCCAGTATTTTTGCCTAGGAAATCCCATGGACAGAGGAGCCTTGCAGGCTACAGTTCATAGCGTTGCAAAGAGTCGGACATGACTTAGTTACTAAACAACAACAAAGTATGAAAGATTAGGAGAGTGGATAGAGGTAAACAGTTAACATTGACAGTTGTAAATACTTTTATGTAGATAAAAACCATTAGTCAATCAATGGAAAATGTTGATGAAAAAATATATAGCCTGCATATAAATTGAGCTGCCACTGCTGCTAAGTCACTTCAGTCGTGTCCAACTCTGTGCGACCCCATAGACAGCAGCCCACCATAAATCGAGCAGATGGTTCAAAATTAGGAAACTGGTGCTCTTAATGACTGACAGGCTGAATAGTAGGAAGCATTGCTCCTAAATATGGTAATTGAAAGTGGACTTCATCGCCTCCAAATAGTGCTTCAGGTTGGGCAGAATGAGAACTCCTACTGTCCCCCACCGCCTTTTCCCCAACAGCTTCATTTTCACTTCTGTTTAATTTGAGATTGCTCTCAAATTACAAAAATGCCATCATTTCTTTTCTTGAGGTCATCATTCCCTTCTTCTACATGGGAGAGTTTGCCATGTGAAACAACTAACTACTGGTGTATTTTCAGATGGCAGTTAGTTTGAGACAGCTGGGATAAGAAGTTGAAAATAGAGTTAGAAGGTAATTTAGGACTCCTCGTCCCTCCTTCCCTCCCTACCCCAGAGAAACCCCATTCTCCTGATCCGCCTCCTCAGGAGCTGCCTGCTCACACTCCCCTTAACATTAAAGCGCTCCAACTCATTGGCCGCTTCCTCGAGAGAGCCATGTCCACCTTGTTCCCCTCACTGTTCCCCCGTGTGACTGAGACACTGTGGTTTAATCTGGATCGACCCTGTGTGGAGGAGACAGAGCTGCAGCAGCAAGAACAGCAGCATCAGGCCTGGCTCCAGAGCATTGCAGAGAAAGACAACAACCTGGTACCTATTGGCAAGCCGGCCTCAGAGCACTATGACGACGAGGAAGAGGAAGATGAAGATGACGACGAGGACAGTGAAGAGGACTCAGAGGATGACGAGGACATGCAGGACATGGATGAGATGAATGACTACAATGAGTCACCTGATGACGGAGAGGTCAATGAGGTGGACATGGAAGGCAACGAACAGGATCAGGACCAATGGATGATCTAGGTAGACAAGAAAGGGTGGTCTCAAGAAAGGGGGTCCAAGGACCACCCTGGACCCCCTGCAGAACCAGCTGATCACCCACTCCCATGAATCCTCATCCTCGGGCACTTCCTCAGCTGCTGCCAGGACCTGATCTTCTTGGTCCCTCCCAGGCCATCAGTCTGCCCTTGAATCCCCCGGGCCTAAGCCCAGCACCCTCCCTTCTAGCCAGCACGTCACCCATTGTTTGTCAGATCTAGTTTCTTTCTAACTTTCTTTAATAAAGACACAGGACTGAAAAAAAAAACAAAGGTAATTTGGAGTTTTAAGGGGCTCTCCAATCAAGTTGGGAATCAGCTGAAATAGATGTGCTAAAGTCAGAGATTTTAAAAAACATAGCAGTTTTATTGAAATATTAATTTTGGAGGGCAAGGTTTAGGTCTGGCCAGAGGACTTGCTCGGAGAAGGCAATGGCACCCCACTCCAGTACTCTTGCCTGGAAAATCCCATGGATGGAGGAGCCTGGTAGGTTGCAGTCCATGGGGTCCCTAAGAGTCAGACAGGACTGAGCGACTTCACTTTCACTTTTCACTTTCATGCATTGGAGAAGGAAATGGCAGACCACTCCAGTGTTCTTGCCTGGAGAATCCCAGGGACGGGGGAGCCTGGTGGCTGCCGTCTATGGGGTCACACAGAGTCGGACACAACTGAAGTGACTTAGCAGCAGCAGCAGCAGAGGACTTGCTAACACTCTCTTGAGCTATGATTCATGTCCCAGAATTCAAGCTTTGCTCCTCAGGGAGAGATCCTGCTTGTCTAGGTTTACTGCATGGTTAAGAACAGATGAGAATGCATGGTTTCAAGAAGCATGTGGGTCGCTGCGCCCGGGAGCTTGAGCCCCGAGCCGGCCTCTACCCCGAGCTCGGAGCCCCAGTGGGCCTGGCCCGCCGCCGGCCCCACCCATCCGGGCCAAGGAGGCCGGGCCGTGGCTGAGACGGAGGAGCGGAGCCTAGACAACTTCTTCACCAAGAGAGATAAAAAGAAGAAGGAGCGGAGCAACCAGGCGGCGAGCGCGGCGGGAGGCGCTGGCGGGAGCAGTGGAGCCACGGACGCAGCGGGCGGTGGGGCAGGCGTGGGGACCCGGCCAGGCGATAGCGGGACCACAGGCCTGGGGGCCACTGGCCCTGGGGCCGCCACCAAGGTTGTGACAAAGGAGGAAGATGAGTAGAAAGAATTTGAGCAAAAAGAAGTTGATTACAGCGGCCTAAGAGTTCAAGCAATGCAAATAAGTGAAAAGGAAGAAGATGAAAAGAGAGAAGATCCAAGTGATAATTGGGAAGAAGGTGGAGGTGGTGGTGGTGGTGTAGAAAAATCTTCAGGCCCTTGGAATAAAACTGCTCTAGTACAAGTACCTCCTGCTCCAGTAGTTGTTACAGAAACCCCAGAACCAACAATGACTAGTGGCGTGTATAGGCCTCCTGGAGCCAGGTTGACCACAACAAGGAAAGCACCACAAGGACCACCAGAAATCTATAGTGACACGCACCCATCCCTGCAGTCCACTACCAAGCATGTAGAAAGCTGGAAATACTGAGCCTTCCTAAGGGTTGACTACCTCAGATTTGCTGCACTCATTGTGGACTTCATGTGGATCACAACTTCTGGATAAAAAGGTTACAGCTATTAAGTATCGATGTGAAACTTGAAACCAGCTCTACTGGATTCCTATCAGAAATCCTGCAGAAAGTCAGCCATCTGGGTTCTGATCTGCTGTAATAAAAGATGAAGATTTAAGTGACCTTAATTAACCTGTCCTGTGCCCCATCTATAAGGAACACTCTGAGGTGGACTGTGGCTGGATTAGACTTCCTAGAACATGCTGCTCTCAAAAGAACTGATGTGCTTGGAAAATCTATAGGGCTCTGATTTATAATTTAAAACTTTGAGTTGTATTGTGAGGTAACCACAAATTAAATTCAAACTTTGGTCACCAAGTGGGGAAAGGGGTAGGAGGGAAGAATCTTATTTCTTTTAGTAATTTTTTATTTGGGTAATGCTTTTTCTGTGTTCCATATTAAGGCTTTTTTTTTTTTTTTTTTTGCTATCACTTGGAATAGTTCTTTTACAGAGCATATTGCTTAGCTTAGTAACCTGAAGTATGCATTGGAATTGTGAAATGTCTCATGAATTTGCCAATCCCTAGAGTGGAACTAAATGGCCTTTAATGTAAAGGGCAGTAAATGCAGGGGGCTCTACTTCAGGTGCTGCTAAAGCCTCCTCTAATCAGGTCTAAATTGTATAGTAAACTGGTGGAAAGACTTTGTTTAGTTTCTACTCAGGCCAAGGGAGTCACTGTCCTGTCCTTACAAATTCAAAGCTGTAAGAGCAGAACCTCAACCTGAAATACACTTAAGTTTCACAGATCTTGCATGATCTTTGACAAGAATTCCAGATGCTCTTGTGCCCAAACATTTAAGGTGTTAGGTATTCTGTAGATGCAGTGATTGTCCCAGCCTAGCTTTGGTATCAATCTTTTGGTATGTCTTTAAGTTGATCATTTTGGAGAGTCAGAGGCGAAAGACAGGTGATGTAGCACTTCTGTTTTTAATAATTACAGCTTAAACCATCCAGTAATTTTTAGTCCTGAAAAGGGACACCAGGATGCTACCCAGGATTACTGAAAAGTCTTTCTGTCTAATGAGATAGTCTGAATTTCCTAGTTTTGTATCTTCGGTAGAAATATTTCAAAGTGGCATGTGACCACTTGATGCAGAGTCTGGGTTTCTCTATAATAAAATCCCTTTGCCACATGTAGGAGTTGCAGACTTGCTACTGGCAAGAGTGAAGCAAATGGGTGAGTAAAACTATCCTGTTGTGGGAGCATTTTCCTCTAGGAGTTGAGTCTTGATAAAAGTGTCAATGCAGGAATCCCACTCCTGGGAAGCGAACAGAATCACCTGATGGAACCTGCAAAGTGTATCTGGGCAATAATGTTGGAGTTACTTGAGGTGGCAGGCAGGATGCCTGTGTTCTGATGTGCTTGGGTGAGTAGCTGAGCCAGCCAAGGAGAGGTTGGATGATTGAAAAACAGATTCTTGGTTAATCTGAAGACATCATATGGGAAACAAAAATCTTTTAACAAATAATCTCTTGGACCTTGAGCCACATAAATCCCCTGAAAAGTGCATTTTTCCCAGCAAAATTTTGTTGGGGGTTATGTTATTGAGGAACTGAGATAAATATATGGGAAAAGTTATTTAATGGCATAGAAATCTAAAGACCTGCAAGGAGACTTAAGAATCCCAACCCTTGTTACAACTTTTTAAAAGATATGTGGAATTATTGAAGTGCACGTGAATCAAGTTTTAATATGCTGAATGATGGGTGGATGAGGCTGTCCATTGTACCATTTCTTTCTTTGAATTCTCAGTAATGGTTTGGCAGTGCAAAAACTATGTGTCATTAACAAATTCAATACAAAGTAAATATATGGGGAAAAAAAAAAAAAAAGAAACATGTGGCTCTCAATGAGAGAGAGGCAGAACCAAGAAGGTTGTTTCAATTTCACAAACTGAGACATCAAAGAAGTCCTCCCCACCCATGAAGAGGAATAAATTTAGAGAGGAGAAATAGAGTAGCTAGAAGTGTCATTTTAATGGAGTCTTCTCTATATGAAAGCAGGGAAAAGAGATTTCACCAATAAGGAAAGGAACAAATAAAAAGTTTGTCTCCTAACTGAGGTGATTGTAATAAATTTCTTTAACAGTCTTTAAGAAGAAGATATAGCAACCTACCTACTTGCTGCTAAGTCACTTCAGTCGTGTCCGACTCTGTGTGACCCCATAGATGGCAGCCCACCAGGCTCCCCCGTCCCTGGGATTCTCCAGGCAAGAACACTGGAGTGGGTTGCCATTTCCTTCTCCAATGCATGAAAGTGAAAAGTGAAAGGGAAGTCGCTCAGTCGTGTCCAACTCTTAGTGACCCCATGGACTGCAGCCTACCAGGCTCCTCCATCCATGGGATTTTCCAGGCAAGAGTACTGGAGTGGGGTGCCATTGCCTTCTCCCCTACCCACTTGAATGGGCTCCAAATTGAATTTAGAGAACCATACTCAGCTGTGGGTCTATAATTAGTTCCACGGATGGTTTGGCTGTCAGTAGATCAACCTGGGCTAATATTAAGAAACTTAGTGGCTGGTGATGTGCAGCACTTCTGCAGGTTAGCCTGGTAGCATAAGGGAACAAGATTATAAGGAAGCTCTTCAGGTAAGGTACTATTCTATAGGAGATATTGCCATTTTTTTCTACATCAAGGAATATCTTCAAAAGAAATTTTTTTGTAAAAGTTGTGTCAGATAAGTACAAAATGATTGAAACCAGAGCCACAGTTAATAGTATCAAAGTATGCCAGCCCCCTGGTGCCTACTGTACTCAGATTGGCAGAAATGACATTCAAAGAACAAAATGGAAATTACGTTATCTCTTTCCACCATCCCCAACAGTATAGTGATCTCCTGTCCCAAGACATGGTTATTACCTTAGGAATAATCTTCTTTGATATGGATGGGAACAGCTTTCTTCTCTAAACATTATTGATCATTTGAGGCAGCAGGGGAAGGAGGCATCCTGAGCTCAGTGTATCATCTTAAAATATTCTAATATCCCAATTTCAGGCTAGTCCTGTGCAAGACCTGCTGACCCTGCCTAACATACTATACTAGTCAGGGAGAGTCCTCAGGAACATCTGGGCATGCAGCCAATTACTGAGGCTTTTTAATTAATCTTTTGTTTTCCAGCATATGCATCTCTCTGCTACCACTGGTGAATTATGGAACTAGCCTAGACTAACTCCAGGGCTATTTTTAAGGGGATCGTCTAATTTCTGACACCACTTTCTGAGCGTTAATCTTTAGGCAACTATCCTGTCTCCTCAGAGCAATTGACCTCTACCTTCTGAGAGCAGATTAAGTTGTTTTACTTAAAAAAAAAAAAAATTAAAAAAACAACTTCGTGATTATGGCCAAGAAGACACTTGAAATGGGACTTCTTAAAGCCCTAAAACCTGTCACCCAGGCACAGATAAAACACTTGCTTCCTCCCTACCTTTGAACCCAAAAACAGTCTCTTGTGAGCTTATATCCACTATGAGAAATATTATTTTTAATGATTTAAGGTGAGTAATAGAAATCAAAAAGCAGAGACATAACTTTGCCAACAAAGGTCCGTCTAGTCAAGGCTATGGTTTTTCCAGTAGTCACGTATGGATTTGAGAGTTGGACTATAAAGAAAATATAGCACCAAAGAATTGATGCTTTTGAACTGTGGTGTTGAAGAAGACTCTTGAGAGTCCCTTGGACTGCAAGGAGATCCAACCAGTCCATCCTAAAAGAGATCAGTCCTGAGTGTTCATTGGAAGGACTGATGCTGAAGCTGAAACTCCAATACTTTGGCCACATCATACAAAGAACTGACTCATTGGAAAAGACCCTGATGCTGGGAAGGATTGAAGGCAGGAGGAGAAGGGGACGACAGAGGATGAGATGGCTGGATGGCATCACCGACTCTATGGACATGAGTTTGGGTAAACTCTGGGAGTTGGTGATGGACAGGGAGACCTGGCGTGCTGCGGTCCATGGGGTCGCAAAGAGTTGGACGCTAGTGAGCGACTGAACTGAACTGAACTGAATAGAAATCTATGATCCTCTATTAGGAAATGTCTTGAAAGAAATTGCAAGTCTCATTTTATAGTAAAATAGTCTCTTATATGTTTTTGTAGAGGGATAAAGTCAGTTTCTAGATAACTAGATACTTCCTGAGCCCAAACTAGTTTTTAATATTAAGCTCTCTTAATGTTCATTTGTTGTTAATATGTTAAGGTTGCTGATCCTTTCTAAACTGATAAGGAGAGAAAAGAGGTAATTTTAACCTGATAACTTTTCAAGAATCTGGTCTTACTGTCAAAGTAAGAGATGTGCTCTATTAATATCTTCTAAAATTCTAAGTTTTGCCCCATTCCCCAACAGAAATGCTCTCATTCTATCATATCCAGTTTTATATTCTTAACATTTAAAACAATCTGAAATTGCTTCACATATTCAGTTGATAAGTTGTTTATTACATTTTTCTTCATCATAAAATTAAATTCATAAGAGCATAAATCTTACATTGTTCAATAATGTTGTTTTAGTTGCTAAGACACGTCTGACTCTTTGCAGCCCTATGGACTGTAGACTGCCAGGCTCCTCTCCATGGGATTTCCCAAATACCTAGAATATTTCTTAGTAGTTAAATGTAATTTTGTACAAATGGACTGATAGTGATTTTTTAATTTTCATTTTTTGGCAGTGAATGATTACTCATCGTGCCAAGGATATCATTTTCAACATATTTAGTAAAACTTATCAAATAGGGTCTCTCTTAGAAACCTTGTTCTAGTCTTACTGATATTGATCTATTACTGGGTTATCTCAGATGGCCTGAGACACTTAGGTAATAATTCCTGCACTCTTCACTTGGTTTGTAAGCATCCCCTGTCCAATTTAGAGAATCATCAAATGTATTTGTTCCTGAATAGGGCAGAGGGAAATTAATCAGTGAAGACTATTTCAGATTCTTTAGAGGAAAATGAATCACACTTGAATCTGAAAGTACCAGCTCACATATCTTGTCCTGTCCTAATTAATTAGTGTAGTTTCTTCTTTCTAATTATCTTCCACTAGAACTTTAGAAGTGAAGAAAAGAAAGTTGATTAATTTTATCCCTGTTAAAACAGCAAATTAAAGGGTAGCTTCTCTGGAAACAAAAGAGTTTGTAAAGAAACTGGTGATTATGGACAGGCTAGCCAATTTCTAATTACAGTTAAGTGATTAGAATTATAGTTCAAGGCTACTCATTTGAGCTGTGTTTTCTGAGATTTCTTTAAACGTTCAACTAACTTTTTGTTATTATTGTTATTTTTTCCCTAATAGCAATAGCTGATGGTTTTATCACATTGGCACATGAAAATTCATAAAATCAAAACAGTATGTATTTTAGGACAACAAAAATTAGGAAACTCTGTATTCCAAAGTTTGTTGTACAGTGAAGGACCCCTAAGATATTAGGTAAGAATCTGAGTAACAGGAAATAAATTCTGTCTAACATAAAGAGAGAGATTTTTGGAAGAATGCTACTAGGCAGCTCACAGAATAGAAGGGAAAGCTGAGTAAACAAATTCCAGAAAGCCAAAATCAAGGCAGCTCTGGGAAGTCTTTTCACTAGCACATTACTATTAAGGTGACCAAGCTCCAGGGACCTTTCACCTTATGTCTTTCCATTTGAATTTTAAATTTTCAGGAGTAAACTACCAAAGTGAACATAATGATGTGAGGCAGCAATTTTCCCTCTACTCCTCTTTTTACATGAAAGCAACGTGATGAACTCAAAAGGGAATTTTTTTTTTTTAGGTTACACTTTTGGCAGTATGAAGAAGACTGGGGTATGAAACTGAAATCAGTGAGAGTGTAATTCTTAATGATAACAACCATTTATTGAGTGTTTACTATGGACCAGACACTGGTATTTTGCATCAATTAGCTTACTTAATTCTCATGAAAACACTAAGAGTTAAGGGTAGTAATGATATATTTTACATTTAAGAAAACGCAGGCTTAGAGAAGTAACTTGTTTAGATGGTGTATTAGCAGTTAGGAGTAATCAGGAGCTGTTTTAGTAATTTGAAGCAAGAAATGATGAGGACCTAAGCTAAGTTAGTGAGCCAGAATCAGTAAAGCTTAGAGAATTGTTGTATAGGGGAATGTAAAAAAAGGAAAGAGTCAAGAATAACTCCTAGGCATCTGGGTCAGAAAGTGAATGGACTTCTATTCAAAAGGAGAAAGTCTTGATGGTACAATTAAGTTAACTTAATTGACAAGTTAACTTACCAATTTAAGGTCTTTTACTTGTCGGTGGATCATGTCAGCAGGTCTCCCATTATACTCTTGCCCTCTTGCAATCTCTTTTCCACTCGATCTCCACCACGGCCCCACCTCTCTCACTTGGTTACATACAGTCTTTCCCTTAATAAATATATTTTAGACATACAGGCCTTCAACTTTTCCTGAGTGGTGAGTTCCTCCCTTCCTTGCAGTCATTGCTCTGGCTATTTCCTTTGACTGGGTGGTTCTTTGCCCAGATCTTGTCATAGCTTTTTTCCTTCTTAACATTTACTGGGTGAGATGTCACCTCTCTCAGACAGGCTGCTAAACTAACCCTCCTCCACCCCATTGCCTCCCACCTCAATCACCTTTCATTGTACTTAGCACTGTTCACAATTGGTATCTTAGTTATTTATTGCTGTTTACCTTCTCTAGATTATAAATTCATGAAAGCAGAGACCATATATATTCACCATCTAGACATGAAGACAATCCTCTGTAGCTCGCATCCTGCTTGCTAAGTCGTTTCAGTCGTGTCTGACTCTCTGCAACCTCATGGACAGTATCCTGCCAGGCTCCTCTATCCATGGGATTCTCCAGGCAAGAATACTGGAGTGGGTTGCCATGCCCGCCTCCAGGGGATCTTCCTGACTCAGGGATCGAACCCACCTCTCTTATGTCTCCTACATTGGCAGATGGGTTCTTTACCAGTAGTGCCACCTGGGAAGCCCCTCTGTAGCATTTGCAAACTCAGTAAGTATGGAAGATTAGGAAGTCCTATATGTGAGCTAAAAGAGACTTGTGAAACTATTTTAAGTTGTTGGTAACTTTCAGCAAGCCTCAAAATGTGAATTAAGACAACACATTATGCAGATTTATAATTAGTAAACCTTAAACTTCTATAAAGAATTCACACACAATGATCTCCTTGCAAAAATTATGATTTTGTTTAATCCTTTCATCTTCTTAGTGGCAGATTTTAGAATTGGAAAAACTGGGTACTTTTAACCTGAGGAAAAATGCATTTTCGGTAATTGCAAATTTCTAAACTTTGTCTCTTTTCTTAAAGGCTCAGTCTCAAGATATAGTTCCAACAATAGGATTCAGCATACAGAAATTCAAATCGTCTAGGTAATTCATTTTATTAAACTTGTGATTAAGAAGTTGTGGGTGAAAAATGGTATTAGATCTATCTAGTTATTCCTGCTACTCTTAGAAAAAGGAATCTGTTGTTTCAGAAGCCCACTGACGTTAAAATACTTGTACTACTATCTCTGGATTATTCTTCAGATAAACTCTTCTTAAAAATTTTTTTAATATAAATTTATTTATTTTAATTGGAGGCTAATTACTTTACAGTATTTTATTCGTTTTGCCATACATTGACATGAATCCACCACAGGTGTACATGTGTTCCCCATACTGAACCCCCCTCCCACCTCCCTCCTCATCCCATCCCATCCCTCTGGGTCATCCCAGTGCACCAGCCCAGAGCTTCCTGTATCATGCATCGATCATATATGATAATGCACATGTTTCAGTGCCATTCTCCCAAATCATCCCACCCTCGCCCTCTCCCACAGAGTCCAAAAGACTGTTCTATACATCTGTATCTCTTTTGCTGTCTCACATACAGGGTTATCGTTCAGTTCAGTTCAATCGCTCAGTCGTGTCCGACTCTTTGCGACCCCTTGAATTGCAGCACGCCAGGCCTCCCTGTCCATCACCAACTCCCAAAGTTCACCCAAACTCACGTCCATCGAGTCAGTGATGCCATCCAGCCATCTCATCCTCTGTCATCCCCTTCTCTTCCTGCCCCCAATCCCTCCCAGCATCAGAGTCTTTTCCAATGAGTCAACTCTTCACATGAGGTGGCCAAAGTATTGGAGTTTCATCTTTTTAAATTCCATATATATGTGTTATACTGTATTGGTGTTTTTCTTTCTGGCTTACTTCACTCTGTATAATAGGCTCCAGTTTCATCCACCTCATTAGAACTGATTCAAATGTAATATTTTTAATGGCTGAGTAATACTCCATTGTGTATATGTACCACAGCTTTCTTATCCATTCATCTGCTGATGGACATCTAGGTTGCTTCCTTGTTCTGACTATTATAATTTTACTAGCAAAGAAAAATATATTTTTTATATGTTACTATTATAAAATCATATTTATATTCAAAAAATGTATTCTGTGGCACTTGAAAGCTGGCCCAAGTTGAACACTGTATACTCAAGGGTGGTTTCTTTGATTGATAATAATTTAAAGTTTTAGTAGCTTATAATGTAATAATTTTTGTTGTTGTTTGTTTTGTCTTATAGTTTGTCTTTTACAGTGTTTGACATGTCAGGTCAAGGAAGATACAGAAATCTCTGGGAACACTATTATAAGTAAGTATGTTTGCAAATGTTGGTTAACAGATGGTTATATTTTAACAACAAGTAGTGATTAAAAATCCAAATGATTATGTGGGCTAGGTTGCAATGTTTATTTTTATGTAATTTAAGTATACATCCTAAGTTTTTAAAAAATATATGATCATACTTGACATTATTTGTCAAATGGTTCAGATTCTTCATAACCTTGGGCCTTGCATGTTCTGTTGTCTCTGTTTTTAATGTCCCGTTCTACTCTACTTCTCTGCAGCTTAAGGTTGATATATTCATTCTTTAAGGACTAGCTCAAAAGTCACCTCCTCTGTGGAGATTCCATTTATTGTGGAGATGCCCAATTATTCTGGCTCCATTGTTGGCACAGTACTTCACCATTCATTTTTCTCTAATCTTATAACCATATAATCAAGGGGGTTGGATTTTTTTCTTATTCAGATTATTTCTTCAAGATCAAGTATGATTCTGGGCACACAGATCAGTATATAATTACTGAATAAATTTAGTTAAAATAGCAGCATCAACAGTTGATCCATTTGTTCAACAAGCAGTTCTAAACAAGATGTTTTGCTGCATGTGCAAATCAGGTGTTCACCAGTTACTTCAGATTAACAGCTATCAAGTTGCTAGGATCCAAATATGCTATGTTTGTGGTATTCTGCATTAAATTCTCTCAGGGAAATGTGAGGTATTTTTGTTTTTAAGGCAACTTGAGTTTTCAGTATAGGATTTTTTAAATTCCTCTTCCAATTATTTGGTAAACAACTGTTTTTAAAAATGTATTTAATACTTAAAAAAAAATTTTATTACAGAAAATGTAAAACTACATAAAAAATAGTATTTAAAGGAAATTTTTTTTTCCAATTTTAACATTCTTTTTCTTTAAAATCTTTTTGGAAGAAGTTAATGAATTCAGGAATATTTTAGATACACTGTAGGTGGAATGCTGAATATGATTACTGTTCAGAAATCTATAGTAATAGTAAATTTTCTGTAGCTATATTTTTCTGATTGTGAAAGAACAAGTACATTTTAATCTATTAGACTGAAAAAAGGTTAAAAAGATTAATTAAGTCTACTGTTGGCAAAACAAGCTACTCTTACAGATAATGTAACATCTTTTTAGGGTAATTTTTCAATATCTGTTAAAATGAAAAATGTTCATACCCTCCAGCCATAATTTTTGCTTTCAGAAAAGTACAGATGACTGGGACTGCTGGGCAAACATGTATATGAAAGAATGTGTGTTGAGAATTATTTATAATGATATTTTTGTCATATCTCAGTTATATAAAGAAAATTATTCTTAATAAAAATGTAGGCTTACTATATATTGAGAGAGAAGAAAATTCTTAGTGTAATATGTACTGCATCATCAATAGCATTTGGGTACTAATGAGATTATAAAGGAAGTTTACTTTGTCATTCATTTGATCCTGTAATGTTAATTATTGTATAGCTTTTGCATATTTCTCTTTGAAAAAGTAATAAAGCCTAAGATATAAAGAGTGCATATTGGGAAAGGAGTAAATGTTTAGAAAATATATCTTTTAAGTATGTTTCTTCTGTTTTGAAATAACATTTAACATAACTGAGAAAGGAGCCTTCTAAAGCATGCACCATGTGCTGTATAGTTTTCATTTAACATTCTCTGATAAGTCAGGAAAACATAAAAAGAATGTAACTCTCATGGCAACCTAATATTTTCTTATATTCCTTCCTATGCCAAAATTTGCTTAATTATTTCTCTGTTTTTGGACATAAAGATTGTTCTCAGTTTTGGAAGATTATAAACAATTCTTCAGTTAACATATTACTGTATAAATCTTTGTCATACTTCATGTTTCCTTAGTATAAATTTCAGAAATGAAATTATTGGCTCAAAGTGACTGAATGTTTTTAAAGCTCTTGATATATATTTCCAGTTGTATCAGTTTCTATATCCACTGGTAATGTATGTCTATAATAAAATGCATTCATCTTTTTAAATGATAGCAGACAATGGTATTAAAAAGTTGTTTTATTTTTTATATGCATGTGAGTACTAATGACATTGAACTTTAAAAATCTTGATTTATGACTGAAATAAGTGAGTCACAAAAAATATATGAATGTCTAGTAAATATATGAAAATATATTGAACTTAACAAGAAATTAATAAAATGCAAAGTAAAATAATATGGTGTTAGGATGGTAAAAAATTGAAAAGAATAAGAGCCATGCTGGCCAGGGAGTGGAAAAAGTGCTGATAGTATTATAAAATTGATATAGCATTTCTAATTTGTCAGTGTTTATCTAAAACTTTATGTATGTATTCCTAGGCATTCTGTTCCTAAAGTATCAAGAAAATTTTTAAATGTATTTGGGAGGCTGTTTATCCCAAAGTTTTTCATAGTAATGAAAATTGGAAGTATGCTATGAAGCCCAACAATAGAAGTTTGATACAATATTTAATGACATACTCATTATACTTTAGAGTATAATGAAAGATGTTATTGAAAGACGTCTTTCAAAAAAAACTTTATTGAAAGCTTCTTTATGCTTTAATGTTTCATATAAAAGTAGTTCAAACTACTATAAAAAAGATCAAGGAAGTGTACATATATATCAGAAAGGCAGAATAAAACAGCAAGGTTCCATTTAAATACAGATGTAGATATTCATATATGAATATTCTTGCTTGGAAAATTCCATGTACAGAGGAGCCTGGCAGGCTGCTGTCCATGGGGTTGCAAAGAGTTGGACAAGACTGAGTGAATATGCATACACACATTTACAAAGAAAATGCTAAAAATGATTTATTTGCAAATATTAATGATTGTGCCTGTGTAATAGGATTATGTTTTTACCTTTTTTAAAAACAATTTAATTTATGACCATGCTGAGTTCGTTGCTGCACATGGGCTTTCTCTAGTTGTAGTGATTGGGGCTACTTCCCAGTTTCAGTATGCAGGCTTCTCATTGTGGTGGCTTCTCATTGCAGAGCATGGGCTCTAGGTTTCAGAAGTTGAGTCGCTTTGGCTCAGTAGTTGTGATTCACAGGCTCTAGAGTGTGGGTTCGGTAATTGTAGCACATGGGCTTAGTTACTCTGCATAATGTGGGATCTTCCTGGATCTGGGCATCGAACCCGTGTCCCTTGCATTGGCAGGTGGATTCTTAACCACCAGAAAAGCCCAACTTGTTATTTTTTTAAATTATGAAATGAGTCATTAAATTTACCATGTTATGACCAAATGAATAAAAATTACTTTGCACAAAATGTGACTTATTTGGTTAATATATTAACCAAAATATAGCAGTATTAATTCCTCATATAAACTAATAAGGAACAGCACCAACGCCTGTAATGATAAATCATCATAGGACATGAAGACATAATAAATGGTTTAAGATATGCAAATGAATAGTTAACATAGAAAAATGTTTGTTTATCATTAATTTTTCTCATTCTTTGTATTACACAGAGAAGGACAAGCCATTATTTTTGTCATTGATAGTAGTGATAAATTGAGAATGGTTGTGGCCAAAGAAGAACTTCGTACTCTTCTGAATCATCCAGGTACATGTCTGTGTCTTTCAGTCTGTAACGTCTGTGCTTTGGGGTCATCTATGATGTTTTGTTCTTTGATTCAACAAAACATGTTGTTTACACTGTATCAGTTCAGTTCAGTCACTCAGTCATGTCTGACTCCTTGAAACCCCATGAACCGCAGCACGCCAGGCCTCCCTGTCCATCACCAACTCCCAGAGTTCACTCAAACTCACGTCCATCAAGTCAGTGATGCCATCCAGCCATCTCATCCTCTGTCGTCCCCTTCTCCTCTTGCCCCCAATCCCTCCCAGCATCAGAGTCTTTTCCAGTGAGTCAACTTTTCGCATGAGGTGGCCAAAGTACTAGAGTTTCAGCTTTAGCAAAATTCCTTCCAAAGAACACCCAGGACTGTTCTCCTTCAGAATGGACTGGTTGGATCTCCTTGCAGTCCAAGGGACTCTCAAGAGTCTTCTCCAACACCACAGTTCAAAAGCATCAATTCTTCGGCACTCAGCTTTCCTCACAGTCCAACTCTCACATCCATACATGACTACTGGAAAAACCATAGCCTTGACTAGATGGACCTTTGTTGACAAAGTAATGTCTTTGAATATGCCATCTAGGTTGGTCATAACTTTCCTTCCAAGGAGGAAGGGTCTTTTAATTTCATGGCTGCAGTCACCACATCTGCAGTGATTTTGGAGCCCCAAAAAATAAAAGTCTGACACCGCCTCCACTGTTTCCCCATCTATTTCCCATGAAGTGATGGAACCAGATGCCATGATATTAGTTTTCTGAATGTTGAGCTTTAAGCCAAGTTTTTCACTCTCCTCTTTCACTTTCATCAGGAGGCTTTGTAGTTCCTCATCACTTTCTGCCATAAGGGTGGTGTCATCTAGATATCTGAGGTTATTGATATTTCTCCCGGCAATCTTGATTCCAGCTTGTGTTTCTTCCAGCCCAGCGTTTCTCATGATGTAATCTGCATATAAGTTAAATAAGCTGGGTGACAGTATACAGCGTTGATGTACTACTTTTCCTATTTGGAACCAGTCTGTTGTTCCATGTCCAGTTCTAAGTGTTGCTTCCTGACCTGCATATAGGTTTCTCAAGGGGCAGATCAGGTGGTCTGGTATTCCCATCTCTTTCAGAATTTTCCACAGTTTATTGTGATCCACACAATCAAAGGCTTTGGCATAGTCAGTAAAGCAGAAATAGATGTTTTTCTGGAACTCTTTTGCTTTTTCCATGATCCAGCGGATGTTGGCAATTTGATCTCTGGTTCCTCTGCCTTTTCTAAAACCAGCTTGAACATCTGGAAGTTCACCGTTCACGTATTGCTGAAGCCTGGCTTGGAAAATTTTGAGCATTACTTTACTAGTGTGTGAGATGAGTGCAATTGTGTGGTAGTTTGAGCATTCTTTGGGATTGGAATGAAAACTGACCTTTTCCTGGAATGAAAACTGGAATGAAAACAGTCCTGTGGGCACTGCTGAGTTTTCCATTTGCTGGCATATTGAGTGCAGCACTTTCACAGCATCATCTTTCAGGATTTGAAATAGCTCAACTGGAATTCCATCACCTCCACTATCTTTGTTCGTAGTGATGCTTTCTAAGGCCCATTTGACTTCACATTCCAGGATGTCTGGCTCTAGGTGAGTGATCACTCCATCGTGATTATCTTAGTCATGAAGATCTTTTTTGTACAGTTCTTCTGTGTATTCTTGCCACCTCTTCTTAATATCTTCTGCTTCTGTTAGGTCCATACCATTTCTGTCCTTATTGAGCCCATCATATACAGTTCTGTAATTTTAACAAATGCATATATTTATGTAACTGTTCCTGTCTATACACTCCCAGACAAGAAACAGAACATTTTCATCACCCTGTAAGTTCTTTCATGCCCCTTTCCAATCAGCACCCCTACAAGGGGCAAGAAGAGCTACTAATCTGATTTCAGTCTCCAAAATTTTGCCTTTTTTACCATTTCATATTAATGGTGGGAAAAGGTACATACATTTTTGTGCCTAGGTTTTTATATTCATTGTAATGTTTTGGGGAATTGCCCATGTTGATGTATGTATCACTTGTGTACCCCTTTATTTGCTTTGTAATATTTTATTATATTACTGTAACAGTTTGTTTATCCAGTGTTTAGTAATTGATACCTGAACTGTTCCTAGTTTAGGGCAATTATGAATAAAGTTGGTGTGAACATTTTTTGAAATATAATTGACATATAATTTTACATCAGTTTCAGGTATTCAACATAGTGATTTGATATTTGTATATACAATTAGCCTTTGAACAACTGGGATTTGAACTGCACAGGTCTACTTGTGTGTGGTTTTTTTCAAATAATGCCACAGTAGTACTATATGATCCAAAGTTGACTGAATCCACAAATGTGAAACTGCAGATACAGGGGGCCAGCCATGAAGTTATTCACAGATTTTTGAATGTGCAGAGGTCAGAACTCCACCCCCACATTTTGCAAAGGTCAACTGTACTGTGAAATGATCACCACAAGTCTAGTTAACATCCATCAGGATACATAGTTAGAAAATTTTTTTTTCATGTGATGAGAACTTTTAAGATATATTCTTAGCAACCTTCAAATACCCAATACAGTATTACTAACTGTAGTCACCATGGTGTACATTACATCTCATAAATTATTTCATGACTGGAAGTTTGAACTTTTTGACCCCTTTCATCCATTTCAAGCTCTCTCCACTCCAGCAGCAACCAATTTCTTCTCTGCATCCATTATTTTGTTTTCTGTAGATATTGTTTGTCTTCTTTAGCTTTCACATGTGAGATCATATGGTATTTGTCTTTTTCTGACTTATTTCACTTAGCATAATGGATTTCATTTTGTCATTTTCTATCTTGTAATAGCCTCTTCTGATTTTGTGGGAGGGCTGTAGAGACCTCAAAAAATGACTTGAAGAGCAGTTACTCCTCCTCTTTATTTTTTTTATGTTTTGGATTTGTTAAGAATTGGTATTATTTCTTAAGCATTAAATAAAATCTAATGAGGCCATCTGGTTCAGGATTTTGTGTGTATGTTGGAAGCATGAACTATAAATTCAATTTCTTTAAATGAGGTAGGGCTATTAAAGTTCTGTATTTCTTCTTGGGTCACTTCTAGTAATATATAACCAAATCTGTTAATTTGTTAATTTATATAAGTTGTGGAATTTATTGGCATAAAATTGTATCATCCTCTTATTATCCTTTTAATGTCTTTAAGACCCATATGATATACATATCTTCTTTCATTTCTAATATTGGTAATTTATGTTTCCTCCCTTTTTTATTGCTCCATCTTTTAGAGAGTTTATACGGTTTTACTAATTTTCCAAGAAAAACTTTTAACTTTGTCAGTTTCCTCTGCAGATGTATCTTTTTCAGATTTCATTAATTTCTGCTCTCTTTTAACAAATTTTTGTTTTTATTTTGAACTTCCTGTATTTAAATTGAATTTCATTTTCTCTTTATCTTTTTCAGATCGAAGTAGAAATTGTTGACTTTATATATTTATTTTCTTATAAAGCATTTTATATCTAGCTTTTATAATAAAAGCATTTAAAGCAATACATATTTTCTGAGGATTTAACTATCTCACAAATTCTGATATATTTCTTTATTATTTGGCTCAAAGTATTTTCTAACTTACCTTTAAGTTCTTCTTTGATGGTTGGATTATTTAGTAGTGTATTATTATTTAATTTCCCAAATATTTGGAATTTTTTAGATGTCTTTTTGTTATTGATTTCTAATTTAATTCTGTTTGATCAAGTAACCTATTTCAAAGATTTTCATTCTTAGATCAGATCAGTCACTCACATATGGTTGAACATGGTGAATGTTCCATCTGCAATTCCATAGAATGTGTATCTTGCTGTACTTGGGTGAAGAATTCTGTAAATATCAGTTGATAGTGTTATACACATCTTCCATATCCTTTTGTTGTGGTAGAGTTGATGTACAGTATCATATAAGTTTCACATGTACAACATGATGATCCACAGTTTTTTAAGTTGTGTTCCATTTATACTAAATATGAAATATTGCCTGTATTATACAACATATTCTTGTAGCTTATTTGTTTTATACATAGTAGTTTGTTTCTCTTAATCCTCTACCCCTAACTTCTCTTCCACCCTTCCCTCTCCCCAGTGGTAACCACTAGTTTGCTACCTATATCTGTGAGTCTGTTTCCTTTTTTAACATTCAGAAGGTGTTGTATTTTTTTAGGTTTTACATATAAGTGATGTCATACAATATTTGTCTTTCTCTTATTTCATCTAGCATACCACCCTCCAAGTCCATCTATGTTGTTACAAATGGTAATATTTAATTCTTTTTTATGGATGATTTATGGATGATTAGTATACCATTGTATGTATGTACCACATCTTTATCCATTCATCTGCTAAGTACACTTAAGTTGCTTTTATTTATTTTTTTTTAGGTTGCTTTTATATCTTAGCAATTTTAAATAATGCTGCTGTGAACATTAGGGTACTTGTATCATTTCAAATTATTATTTTTTTATTTTATAAATACCTAACAGTAAAAGTGCTGACTCATATAACTACCATGAGTTATATTTTTAGTTTTCTGCTGCTGCTGCTAAGTTGCTTCAGTCGTGTCCAACTCTGTGCGACCCCATAGACGGCAGCCCACCAGGCTCCCCCGTCCCTGGGATTCTCCAGGCAAGAACACCGGAGTGGGTTGCCATTTCCTTCTCCAATGCATGAAAGTGAAAAGTGAAAGTGAAGTCACTCAGTCGTGTCTAACTATTAGCGACTTCATGGACTGCAGCCTTCCAGGCTCCTCCGTCCATGGGATTTTCCAGGCAAGAGTACTGGAGTAGGGTGCCATTGCCTTCTCCAGAAACTTCAATTCTGTTTTCCATAGTAGCTGCACCAATTTCCATTTGACCTAACAGTGTACAAGAGTTCAATTTTCTGTGCATCCACACCAGTATTTATTGTGTTCTTTTTGACCATAGCCATTCTGACAGACAGATGTAAGGTGATATTTCTTGGTAATTTTAATTTGCATTTTTAGTAAATATCTATTAAATTGATCTAACTGTGTGGATCACAATAAACTGTGGAAAATTCTGAAAGAGATGGGAATACCAGACCACCTGACCTCCCTCTTGAGAAACCTATATGCAGGTCAGGAAGCAACACTTAGAACTGGACATGGAACAACAGACTGGTTCCAAATAGGAAAAGGAGTACGTCAAGGCTGTATATTGTCACTCTGCTTATTTAACTTATATGCAGAGTACATCATGAGAAACGCTGGGCTGGAAGAAGCACAAGCTGGAATCAAGATTGCCGGGAGAAGTGTCAATAACCTCAGATATCCAGATGACACCACCCTTATAGCAGAAAGTCAAAAGGAGCTAAAAAGCCTCCTGATGAAAGTGAAAGAGGAGAGTGAAAAACTTGGCTTAAAGCTCAACATTCAGAAAACTAAGATCATGGCATCTGGTTCCATCACTTCATGGGAAATAGATGGGGAAACAGTGGAAACAGTGTCAGACTTTATTTTTTGGGCTCCAAAATCACTGCAGATGTGGTGACTGCAGCCATGAAATTAAAAGACGCTTACTCCTTGGAAGGAAAGTTATGACCAACCTAGATAGTATATTCAAAAGCAGAGACATTACTTGCCAACAAAGGTCCGTTAGTCAAGGCTACGGTTTTTCCAGTGGTCATGTGTGGATGTGAGATTTGGACTGTGAAGATAGCTGAGTGCCAAAGAATTGATGCTTTTGAACTGTGGTGTTGGAGAAGACTCTTGAGAGTCCCTTGGACTGTAAGAAAGTCCAACCAGTCCATTCTAAAGGAGATCAGTCCTGGGTGTTCATTGGAAGGACTGATGCTGAAGCGGAAACTCCAGTACTCTGGCCACCTCATGAGAAGAGTTGACTCATTGGAAAAGACCCTGATGCTGGGAGGGATTGAGGGCAGGAGGAGAAGGGGACGACAGAGGATGAGATGGCTGGATGGCATCACCGACTCAATGGATATGAGTTTTGGTAAACTCCAGGAGTTGGTGATGGACAGGGAGGTCTGGCGTGCTGTTCATGGGGTCGCAAAGAGTCAGACACTACTGAGCTACTGAACTGAATGTGTCTTTTAAGGCTACTGTTTCCTTATTGACTTTTTATGTGAATGATCTGTCCATTGATGGAAGGGGGAAGTTAAAGACCCCTTACTATTATTGTGTTGCTGTCAATTTCTACATCTGTTAATATTTGCCTTATATATTTAACCTCGCCTATGTTGGGTACATACATATTTACAACTGTCTTTTTCTGCTTGAATTGATCCCATGAACACTGTCCTTTAATGTCCTTCTTTGCTTCTTTTTATAGTTTTGTTTTAAAGTCTCTTTTGTCTGATATATACATTGCTGCCCCACCATTTTTTTCATTCCATTTGCATGAAATATCTTTTTCTATCCTCTCACTTTTGGTTTGTTACTTTGTATTTGAAGTGAATCTCTTATAGGCAAACTATGTATCCGTCTTTTTAAAAAAATCCATTCAGCCACCCTATGTCTTTTGACTAGTCCATTTACATTCTTATCCTCCTTCTATAATATTTCTGTTTGAAGTTTTCTTCCTTTGTGTTGACAGTAAAAATGAAACAAAATGTTTGACTCTTTGCTAGGTGCTGTTCAGTAACTGTTTAATGAGCCCGCCACTCCCACCCTCATCCATCTTTGGTTTACAGTTCCAACAAGAGGGCAGATAATCTTACTTCCCTTGTAGCTCAGCTGGTAAATACTCCACGTGCAATGAGGGAAACCTGGGCTCAATCCCTGGGTTGGGAAGATACCCTGGAGAAGGGAAGGGCTATCTACTCCAGTATTCTGGCCTGTGGAATTCCACGGACTGCACAGATAACCTTAGGAAGAAGTGTATTTTAAATTCTATTATCACTTAAATATATGCTTGACAGTATATGCCTTTAAATGTTTATGTATGTGTGATATGGGAAGAAGTGATTGGAAGACAATTTTAGTGGATTTCAGTTTTAAGGATTTTGGAGAAGATAAAAAGCTAGAAGTGTGATGATAGTCTTATTTTCTCTTTTAGATATTAAGCACCGTCGAATACCAATCTTATTCTTTGCAAACAAAATGGATCTTAGAGATGCATTGACATCTGTAAAAGTATCTCAGTTGCTGTGTTTAGAGGACATCAAAGATAAACCATGGCATATTTGGTAAAGTCTTTTATTTACATTTCATTTTATCATTCTGAAAAAATCTCCAACTTCAGGGTTTTTTTTACAAGCTCACTATATAAGTGACTTAACATGGTAGGATGAAAGGTAAAGATTTTATGTTTTATAAAATTGTAGTGTTGCAGGTATTCAGTAATATATTATTGTTAAAACCTTTTCAAATCTTTTCAGGGATAGAAAAACTAAAACAACTCTTTAAAAGAATTAACCAATCTGCTTACTTACCCAGCTTCAACCACACTAATTTCTTTCTGCACATTGAATCAACCAACCACAGTTGCGTCTCAAGGCATTTGCACTTTCCCTTTGTCTGAATCATTCTTTAAAACTATTTTCCTGCTTACTATTGTACTTTCTTTAAGAAAGAGACCTCTCTTGATAATTCTCTGAAATATCACTATACATTACCCCCATCTCTTGTGTTTTTTTTCCTTACTTTGCTTTATTTGTCTATTGCCATATGACCTCTTCTTTTTTTTCTTTTCTCTTGTATAGTCTGTCTTCCTAAACTAGACCATTAGTACCATGAGACCTGGGATTTCATCGATTTTTTTCACTCTAACTCCCAGAATAGTAACAGTGCCTGTTTAGTAGGTACCTACTCATAGGTACTTAGGAGATATACACAATAAATACATGTTGATATGAATAAACAGAATATAAAAATCTCTTATTTGGACATACTGTAAAACTGAACTCTTAAATAATTAGAGTCTGATATTATTATACATTTTTTTTGGAAAGCAGTTTCTTACTAATATCTTTAATTCCAGTATGTTTTTCCGCCAAAATATTCTGATGAGGATAACCAGAAGTTACATATTAGATAGTATTTTAATGCCTACTGCTACCTTATGCTACCCTATGAGGGTTTCCCTCATAGCTCAGTTGGTAAAGAATCTGCCTGCAGTGCAGAAGACCCGGGTTCAAGTCCTGGGTCGGAAAGATCCCCTGGAGAAGGAAATGGCAACCCACTCCAGTATTCTTGCCTGGAGAATCCCATGGGCAGAGGAGCCTGGCAGGCTACAGTCCATGGGGTCACAAGAGTCGGACATGACTTAGTGACTACACCACCACCTTATGTTACATTAAGCTTCCCTCTGTTCACCCCTGCCCCCACCTCTCCCTGGCCCCAAACTTCTCTATAGAGAAAGGCTGAACACAGAGGCAAAGAAATCTAGGAAAGAAGGAAGTGATAGAACTCAGAGGAAAACTTTAAGAGCTAACCATGGTGCTGAAAGAGTAATACTATAGCACTTGAGAAATCCTTTGAAATGTTTCAGTACCTAAGGCCACATATCATGAGTAAAACCCTCCTTACTTTGGAAATCAGAGGAAAAGTCAGTGTTTACTAAATTATTCTTGAGTTGGAATTTGAGGTTCTGTGGTATTTTGTTGGTAAAGAAAGGAGGGAGTTGGTGTAGAGAACTATCTTAAGGTAGAACCTTTCTAGTTTTGTAAATCATGCTTAAAATGATAATATCTAAAGTAGAATAATTTAATTTTTGCCCTAAGTGTGCTGACTACATTAATGGAAAGTACAACATTCAAAATACGGGTCAATTTTAATTAGTAAAAGATATAGTTTTCCTATTAATTTTGAAGTAGAAATTAATTTTGCAAATGGAAAATGTCTTTCTCCTTAATAATTAGCTATTGAATTCTATTAGGTTTATTTATTTGTGACACCTTAACTTATTTTAGTAAGAGAAAAAAATATCTGATGTTATAAGGATATGGACAGAGCATATTGCCAGTTTCTTCATTTTCTGTACATCTTGTAGAAGAATGTTAAGTTTTTCTTTTAAGTTTGTCTAAAATTTTGACTTCTTAATTCAAACTGGACATCTAAGTTCCAATTAGTGTTTCACTTGTTAAGGTTTTTATTTGAACTAAAAATAAATTTCTCCTTTAATTTTGAAGAAAAAAAGTAATGCTGAGTGGTGCAGAGATAAAATATTGCATCTCTCTTGCCTTAGGTACAAATAAATTTGGGTAGTAAAGGAGAGATTATAGAGAAGTATAGTCTGGACTTTTTTTTTTGGTTAATTTTTGACCATTTTACTAAACATATAATCAACTCTGATTTTCAAGTCTGATTCTGTTTTAATTCTTCCCATGTGTTCTTTGACTAAGTCCCTAGAGTGATATATGTTTGCTTTTGCATTTTTACTATCTTGAGAGGGAGACAGATAATAAAAACATCAGTTGGGAGGGTGAAAAAAAAAGTAGAATAGTAAGAGAAAGAATAATGAATGTGGTCTCCCTCTGAGATATAATTGAAGTCAAGAAGCAATTCACACAAAGGTTTGGAGGAATAACTTTTCCAGATAGAGAGGCCAGTAAGTGAAAAGGCTCTTGGATGAGAATGTGCCTGATGTTGTCTGGAAACAGCAAGAAGTCCTTGCTGGCTGGAACAGAGAGGTAGGGGGAAATTGTAGATGAGGCCCCTGAGAAATAACGAGGGGCTATGTCACATAGTGCCTTGCAGAAAATGGTGAAGACTCTGGCTTTTATTCCAGTTATGAGTCTTATAATTTATTTGAAAGGAAAGGTAGAATTTAAATATTTGGGAATTATTAGGAAAAGTGCAAGATATAAGGGTTTCTTCATGGCACTGTTCTCTTATGTGGTACTAGAAGTTTGTGATAAAAGTCAATATGTTGATCATTCTTGATATAAGTATTTCAGTTAGTGATGTTTTGCTGTTAATAAAGGTAATCCATAGTTTGCTTTGAATAATTGCCTATCTCATGATATTTGTTTCTGCCTTTCTATTTTAAAATAATTCTATAAGTCATGTTCTTGGTGCAATAAATAATTCCTTGAAAGTAATTTCTCTTTTTATTAGAATCAAATTAATTGTTTTAAGATAATTTAGTACATTTTAAAATCATGCTTCAGCATACTAAAAGCAATCTTAATCATACAGAAAATCTAATTATGTATACTAATTGTTATTAGATAATTATATCAGTAACATGAGAAACTGTCAGAGTCTTAGAAAAAGATTATTTCATACTCAAAAAATCCTCTACATTTTATTGTTTTAGTTTATATAATTTAATTTTTATTATTTATAAAATAATGTCACAAGGATTTAGGCTTACTTACTTTCAAGAATGGAACAACAATGAAAAGACTCTGTATTCAATGTTTTATATGCGTATCTCAAATATTTAATTCTTATAATAATCACATGAGGCCAGTGGTTATATTCCCCCATTTTACAGAAGCAAAAACTGAAGGCCAAAGAGTTAAACAACCTATCGAGGTTTGTAAAACCAAGAAATATAAAACTATGATTGACTTCTACTGGGATTTTTTTATTTTACCAGTTTACCAGAGTTACAGTTACAGATTTATGCCTTTTAGATATCAATTTTCATTTCAAATAAAGTCACTCCATCCTATGGCTAAATTACAACCCAAGTAAAGCATTTCTAATAAATAAATGCTATTGAATCATTGGGGCTGGTAGGGGAAAGTAGGATGGTGTGCTCTATAATCCCACTACTGAGAGAATAACTCAAAGTATATGTTTTGTTAATGCCAGTCCTAGTAATAGTCCTAAAATAGTAAGATTTTAATGATATATTTTTACAAATGTCTATGTAAATTAATAAATAGTTTTCTCATGTCTTGATCCTAAGCACTCAGACTTTTATATCCTATGTATATTCAGTTTCAGTACTTAACCAGTTTTGCTCAGATATGTTATTAAATATATTAATTTGCCATATGGCAAAATTGTAATTATTTATTCTTACAGTTTTTTGATGAAATGTGTATTTTTCTGTTGGTTTTATTTCAGTGCTAGTGATGCCATAAAAGGAGAAGGATTGCAAGAAGGTGTAGACTGGCTTCAAGGTACATCATAAAAAACTGCATCTTCAGCCTTTATTTTCTTTCCGGTCACATTTTCTGTCCTTTTTTACATTTTATTTTTATTATATCACTGCCTTTTTCCCTCTTGTTTCCATCTATTTCTGCTATCAGAAAATACAATACAGTAAGTATCCAATACCTTGCTCCATTTACTTCAATTACATTTTTATAAAGGATTTATTTAAATAAAAACTACTTATATCAATATACATGACAACTCTAGAATATAATTTTAATTTATAGCAATAAGTTTCTGTCAGATCTAGTAATAGAAGCACATTTGAATTTTGGGGTAAATTTTAGACCTGCTGTCAATAAAAATCTTTGTGGCATGTGTCTTTCAGGAGTCATGCTGTACTCCACATATAGCTCCATTTATACATGGCATGTTTCTACAAATTTTAGTACTCATATTTAGTACTTTATATACTGGTATTCTATTAGTGTTTCTATATATCACAGTTCTATATGTTATTCATCAAAATAGCTATCACGGTACAAGCTTACTATACCAGGGATTAAATTAAGATCTATCATTTTCCCTAAGGTTACATTGTCCACAAGACACAGGAAAGGCTTGAAGCACAGTGACCCACACAGAGAAATAAAACGTGAATGTGCATGAAACCAAGTTCTATAAGTCCTTCTTCTTATAGGACCCTGAAGGTCAGGCAAAAAAATTTCCATTTTTGAGCAGGACAGTGGATGAGTTCTTTTAGGAACCTCCCTGCCCTGAATAAGGGTGAATAATGAGATTAACTTGTTAATCCATGAGCTGTGGTCTTGTGGCTATAAATTTAATTTCTTCTACACATTCTTTTTATTCGAGCTATATGTGATTTTTTTTTTCTCTACTGTATGTCATGGTGGATCTTAAGAGTAGCCTACTTACATACATAGAGACATAATATTTCTTTAGTTCAAAGTACTATAAATGTATATCTAATAAATATTTGTGTTATTAGTAAAATGTGTTCTAGTTAACTGCACAGACTGCTGTATTTTGGTTTCCCTCTTTTGTGTTTATATAGTCATCATGCCATTTACCATTACACTGCAAAGAACCTTCTAGTTACGTTTTACAATTAAGTGAAACTTAACTGAGAACCTCTAAAAGTTCTCAGAATCACTAGTGGGATTTTTCTTTGAACACAACAATTTAGTTTTTCAGACTGTGTAAAGAAGTGATCAAAGTGACCATTTTATGGGACTGATTCCACATAAAACAAATAGATTACAAAGGAACATTCTAAAGAAGACACTAGAAACATATTGTCAACCTTTATTTCTTATTTTAAGTACTTATTATTGCTCACAGCAGAGATATAGTGTGAATGGAAACCCATAATAAAAAATACAAAGCACAGTACTTAATTGAAAATAAGTGATGGTCATCTGGATTTTAAATTGTACATCTTTTTATTTTGTCTGTAACAATAAGGCCACTAGGTGTCAGGAGTGATCCAACATCACAACGCCACTTGCCAACTCTAATTTTTGTCATTGACTTTTCTGATCCATTATCTTTGTATCTTAACTCCCAAATCTCTATAAGAAGGATACATTATTGAAAAAAAAAGTTGTGCCCTTGTGTCGCCATATTATTTTATGTAAACTTTACAATTCTCTGCAAGGTAAGTAGTAGTATCCCCATTTTATGTGGGCAGCATGATGTAGAAGTAAAAAACACTTGGACTTCTGAGTCTGTCAGATATATTCCCACTACTTGTTAATTATTAACTAATGTCTTTATATTATACAGATAATTTTCCTCATCTTTAAAATTAAAAAATAAAATATCTAAAATTGCCATACAGATTAAATGAAATGCTCTCTACTAAAGTGCCTAGCTTAAGAAAGCACTCAAAAAATGTTCAGTTTACCTATCCTTTTATGTAACTTCTCTGTTTAACAGAAGAGGAAACTTAGTATGCAGATTTAAAACTATATCAGTTTGGTTTTGAGTAGGAGATCCTTTGTTCATAATTTCTATGTTATAGTAAATAGTTTATATTTTTGATGCTCCTGTCTTTGGATTTGAAAACAGGTGAAAACCCACCTTGCAAAATAAGTAGCAGTAAATTTAGGAGACTAGTCTGTGCCTCTTCTTGCTAACTTACTATCAAGAAGTTTTTCTGTAAATCTTTGAAAGATGTTCTGAACTTAAATCTCTTCATTTTCCTTGCAAAATTCTGCAATTTCCGAACATCATAAACAGGAAGGCCCTGGTTCATTTTGGATCAATTTAACTTTATTATTTTAAATTTAAGGTTGAAAAACTGAGGATAAAGTATTAAATGACACATTTTGTGCCCTGATTCTATTCTCTTTTGGAGGGATTGTCAATTACGGCCCAAAGACAAGAATCCATAAGTAAACTATTAAGTATTTTTTAAAACCACCAGAGAATATATAGAAACTATCACAGAAGTGTAAGTTGTTTTCTAGCTCCGAAACTTAAATATTTATGAGAAAACAAAACATCGTCCCACATGACTCATGAAACTTATTCACTGAGTCACTTTATCTTATGGGAAAAGTTTATAATGCTTCCAGTTTTTATATAAGAATTTTATAAACTAGGAACATTCCATTGAAAAGCCAAGGATTGGACACACACTTAGTTTCATCCCCTCTTCAAATCTCACTAAGAGTGAAGAGACTGAGGACAAAAAGAATAGGAGTGACAAAAATGGTAACCAGATTTTGAAGCCAAATATGTGATGAATGTTGAATAACTTAACAGACTTGAAAGAGTGAAATTCTAAGCTAGCACTGGAAAAAGCTGGAAACCATCCTAATTTACATTGCAGATCTCTTCAAAGGCTCAGGAATTGATGGAAATTAGAAACAAAGACGAGGTGAGACCAAAAGGAAATGCACAGATATACATCCGTGCCCGAGAAGAAGATTGAAGGTTCATTCTTTGCAGAGAGTCGCATAGTATCTCTGGAGTGGAGAGCACTGAGCACAACTGTGTGTTGGAATGCTAAACTGAAAATGAGGAGTAAATGAAAGTTTCATATTGAAGATTATAACCATGTTCTGCTTTCTCCTGATTCTCCTAGAAGACACTGGCAATAGGTAGAAGATAGAAAGCCAGCTTTGAGGAGTCAGACCAGCTAAGAGAAAAGATCTAAAGGTGTTAAACATTAGAAATTCTCAAGGAAATGGCCTAGCTATACACTAGGATGAAGATTACTTTTGACAAGCCTCACACATGTAACGAAATTCCAGTCAACTTTATAGTGTTCACTTATACATATGAGAAGATAGCAAAGTATTGCGAAGTATTTGAAGACAAAACATTACGAATTATGGAGAAAAAGAAAAAGTTTAGAAAAAGACTATTTAGGGAGAATGTTTCAAAACGCTATTCGAGTAGCCTCAAAGAGATAAAAGAATGTATTACTTTCATGAATATGACAAGAATACTAATTGAAAAAAAATATGAATTCTTGGAAAATAATAATAGAATAGTAGAAATGGTTGGATGACATCACCAACTCAATGGACATGAGTTTGAGCAAGTTCTAGGAGATGGTGAAGGACAGAGAAACCTGGCATGCTGCAGTCCATGGGGTCGCAAAACATCAACACGACTGAGCAACTGAACAACAAGTAGAAATGGAAAACTTAATCAAAAGAAGATAAAATAGAGACATTCTCTAAGAAAGTATGAAAACGACAATGGGGGGAGAAAAGATAAAGTAAGGAGTCATTTATGAGGCCCAAAATCCTAGTAAGAATTTCTGAAAGAGAACAGAGAAAATAGTGGAAAGTCATCAAATCATAAAACATTATTTTCCAGAACTGAATGATGAGTTTTTAGTTATAACATCCCTTTAGAGCCCAAGGCGGTGAATGAAAATATTCTCACGCCAAAGTGCATCATTAAAATCGACACTGAAGATGGTGGGAAATTCACCATATTTCCTGAGAAGAAAATAAGAGATATCATTGGCAGATTTCCTTAGGTAAGAAAACAAAGTAGCATCAGACTTCTCACCAGCAACACTTGGAAGCAGTGCTTGGAAAAATCTAAGGAGAAAATAATATTCTCAGGCAGTATCAGTGTATTGTAACTGTAGAGAATTAAGACATCTTCAGCCATGTAAAGTCTCAAGAGTTCACTTTCTATACAGTTTATTAATACTAAAGTAGCCACAGAGGTATACTTGTCAAAAACAAAGGAATGAAGCAAGAAGAAAAAATAAGGTACCATGAAATAAGGGAAATCTGCACAAGAAAGTTGTGAAGGAACCCCTAGGATGATAATAAGAGATCCTAGAGTAATAGTGAAAGATCTCATATGAAAATACGTGGACGAGCATGGAGAACAGCTGGGTCAGATTAAAGAGTCTGCACAAGACTATGATGGAGAGTTCTTCAAGAAGGTGAAGATTGACCAGTTTTATGCCTCATACTAGTAAAGCCTGAAACGGTGTGAGAGTAGTGGATTGAAGTATAATGTTAGTTACATTAAAAAAAAGGCAGGGTTGGGGATGAAAAGCAATTATTCACTGCAGGGAAAGCAAAATATAGTAGAAGAAAGGAAAAAACTGAAGTTTATCCCTTGTCCCAGCTGTGAGTAGCATTGACATAAAACATTACTGTTTTAGGAAAATGGGAGTATTGGGAGCATCTTGAGGGTGGCAGAAGATGGTGTACAAATGTGTGAGAACTGAAGCCCTATGTTACATTGCATTCAAGAAGTAATGAGAAAAGCATATTATTTAGAGATACAGAGGTAATCACCTAAAAAGGAGCTGGAAGTAGTTGCCTGTGAAGGGAGAAAGAAGGGATGAGGCAAGGGACTGAATTTTTAATACAAGCCTCGTAGAACTAGTTGACTAATTGGGTGCATGTACAGTGATAAAAAGAAAAACTATAATACGAATTGTGCTTTTAAAAAAAAGCAGTTGTATGCATGGGTTTCTACCTATTGTTACAGATTTGTCTTTGATTACTTTAGAAAGTAGATTTTGCCCTGTAGAGACTAATAATTTTTTGTTTGGTTTTTGTTATCAGATCAGATCCAGTCTGTGAAGACATGAAAAAATAGTATTTGGAAACTTCAACAGTTTTCAATTGAAGAAATATATATTAAGGCAAACTGAATACTTTACATTTTTTAAAGGTGTCTTTACATGTAAGAATACTTTATAATCTTCTACTTGCATTTATGGACTTTTAATGAGAGGTTTTAAGAAGAATGGACTTCAGGTATGCTAATCTGGCCATTAATTATATCAAAACTAAATCTTCCCTCCAAAGAGTTCCCTCCCTAGATTTATCAACTTCTTGGTAAAGGTCTACATTTGATTGTAATTAGAATGTTTATAAAGTCAGATTTATCTCAGTACCCCATCATGATTAATGATATCTTTAATGCATTTTATTTTTTAATTGTCAAAAAATATAGTTTATGATATGACTTTGTGGTATGATGTGCTTGTGAAAAAGAACTTTAAATATTTATAAGGGTTCCTGGGTAAATTAATATATATTAAAGCTTTACTATATGTCACCATCAACATAACCTAAAATGTAACGTACCAACTAGTGTGCTTTGTATGCCAAAAAGAATAATGCTGTGTTAACATGGCATTTGGTGTTTTACTGTCAAAGATTTGCAAATTATCTGAGACCAAGTTAAACAGAATTCATTTATTCAGTGAATACATATGAAATATCTCTGTATCTATACTAGTTTGGCATTGTCCTAGGCAATGGTGATATAAGGTAAATAAAACATGTTGCTTATCCTCAGAGAACTTAAAAGATAATGAGGGAAAATTTGAGCATCTTTTCTTACATAGTGTCTAATTTATTTCATTGGCTGAATGAAAATATTGCATTTTAAGATTAATTATTACAGTTGATTTTTTTCTTTCTTCCTTTAAATTGCGTCCAGTTTACTGTGGTACTTTGTTAGAATAGACTGTGATTCATCAACTATGATTTTCTTGTGCATGAACTGCTGCAAAAATGTTCTTTAGAATTTTAAACATACTTCTGCCATCTACTGTTTGCAAATTGTGTTGCTTCTCACAACTTAGAGACTACTTGAAATTGTAAACACTAAATAGAAGCATTTGTTTTTAATCAATCACTGGGGAACTGTGGATAAAGCAGTGGTGTAAATCCTGAAAAATATTCCATATAAAGGAAAACTGTAATATACAGTACATAGCATCTTAAATATCCTTAGCTGTGAAAATGAAAGAAACAGAAGGCAAAAGGTAAGTGAGTAATAAAGGTGTATTACAGTGACTACAGTAGTGGCATGTTTCACAGAGATTTGAATATAATAACTTTAAAACTATAGTAAAAATTCTATAATCCAGTTTCTCTTAGTCCAGAAGTCCCAGTAATTTGAAATTTGGCAAATTGAAAATTACCCAGACTATTCCAGTGATCCAGCATTTTAGCTAGTTTGCCAACTTCTCATAAATGGTTTTGATGAGGATACAAGGTGAGTCTTATTAATCTAGAGTTGCTTTAAATATAAAAAAGATGTGAAGATGAAAACACTGCAATTCAACAAAAAAACTGTTATGCTATAACTATTTTAGGAGGATGGAAAAAGTGGTGGTGTAAGAGAATTCAAATCCTTAAGCTACCATAAGGTAACAATAATAATAGCTGTCATTGTATTTTGAGCAAAATATTATTACACATATGGTATTTTGCATCATATAATCCTGACAATAACCTTATGTAGTAGATTCTAGTATTTGTTTTATAGACAAGGAAAGGACCTAAAAATGTTATTTGTTTAAGGTCACAGAGCTAGTAAATGGTGGTTCTGGGATTCAGAACAAAACAATCTGTTTAAAATAGATGATTCAAGAGCTAAGAGTAATACTGATTTTAGAAATATAGAGATATCTGCCATAAAAATAGCTAAAAGGATAGAAAAATCTTCTCTGGGGTGGGAGACTAGGATGGGTGTGGAGGAGGTCATGGACAAGGGACTACTGCTTTATTTATTTATTTTTGCTTTTTGTTTTAAGTCTGTTTAACACTTCAAATTTTAAACTGGGCAGAAATGACTATGATAAGAATAATTCTTAAAACTATGTTAATACTGAGCTAATTAGTATTCCACAAACTACAGTAGTTCATACCTATGCAAATATATAGAAGAGGGTACTGACTGTTTGCTTTGTTTCCATAATCTCCAAATCTAGTTTATAAGCATCCATTCATACTCTATTTTCATTTAAAGATTATGTAGAAGCAAGTTGGGCTTTAGTGGTCACAGCATGCCATATAAGTGTATATACACTGAGGGTATTGCATTTGTATTTAACATATTATGCAATTAAAATGTATTTAGGCTAAAGCAAGGTTTTTTTATGTTTAGACATCATTGTGTTACAAAAATTAATTCATTATGCTCTACATTTCAATGACACCTCATAAAATGTTGAAAAGTTAGCCTATTGTATATTTTGCATTTAAATGTTTATACTGTGGCCCTATTCAGCCTATGCCTTATAAATCACAAAAGAGCCGAGTTGTGTATATTTTTCATTTGTAGGTTGTCTGCTAAAAATTATGAATTATCTTCTGATTATTTATTTTTTTCCTTTGAAATTGTCAGCCCACCATGTTGTAATTTCTATAAATATATGCAGTTACCTTTGAGAAAACTTAAGGCAAATACATCCTGCATGTAACTCTGGTACATTAAAATACTGTGCATTTTAACTGACTTGGTGCATATTTTCTGCTTTCTGATTATTCCTTCTTTGTTGTTGTTTAGTCGCTAAGTGGTGCCTGACCCTTTTCGACCCCATGGACTGCAGCATGCCAGGCTTCCCTGTCCTTCACTGTCTCCTGAAATTTGCTCCAACTCATGTCCTTTGAGTTGGAGATGGCCATCTAACTGTCTCATCCTCTGCTGCCCCCTTCTTTTCTCGCCCTCAGTTTTTCCTAGCATCGGGTTCTTTTCTAATGAGTCAGCTCCTCACATCAGGTGGTCAAAGTATTGGAGCTTCATATCTTCAGCATCAGTCCTTCCAATGAATATTCAGGGTTGATTTCCTTTAGGATTGACTGGTTTGATCTTACTGTCCAAAGGACTCTCAGGTGTCTTCTCCAACACCACAGTTTGAAAGCAGTGATTCTTCAGTGTTTAGCCTTCTTTATGGTCCACCTCTCACATCCATACAGGACTACAGGGAAACCCATAGTTTGACTCTACGGACCGACAAGCAAAGTAGTCTCTGCTTTTTAATATGCTGTCTAGGTTTATTTTCTTCCAAAGAGCAAGTGTCTTTTAATTTCATTCTTTCTCTTAGTTAAAAACTAAACCAAATATTAAATGTTCACTTAAGTGGATGTTCAAATAGATTTGTTCATTTCTATGACTGGCAGGAAATACTTTGAGAAATGATTATTGTGTTTGATTAAATGTTTCAAGTAACTTAGTTATTACATTGTATGGTGAATCTTTCTCATTAAGCATGTTCCTTCTGGGGTTTTCAAGGAATTGTCTCAGGACCATTACTGACTCTTCCATTTGATCATTCGATTTTAATGCCACACATGGCTGCTTCATGGACACATAGTATTAAGCTTTTTTTCTGGTGATTTGGAATAAACCAAAAAGAACAAATTAAATTCTTCTCCAAATTTCAATTCAGCATGTGATGCTAGAAGTCATAGAGGAACAGTAGGTACTTTGAAAATAAAATTTGGTTAGAAATATAGTAGTAATAATAAACATTTTATATGTTTTTTTATATTTTATTGTGTGCCAGGCACTAAGCACTTTACATATACATATTAATTCATATTTAATCCTAGTAACAACTCTGTAAGATAAATGCATTTACTTCTATTATGTAGATCACAGATGAACAAACTACTGTTCTATTTTTGTATGGCCCTTGAGCTAATAATGGTTTTACATATTTTTTAAATGTAAATTTTACACTTAGATTTTTAAGGAGTTTTTTATTTAAGGAGCAACATATTTTTTATTTAAGAAGCAAAATTTTATGTTTTGTGACCCACAAAACATAAAATTATTTACTGTCTGGGGCTTTATGCAAAGCCCCAGACAGTAAATAATTTTATGTTTTTTTTGCCGACCCCTATTGTAGATGACGAAGGTGAGGCAGAGGAAGTTAAGTAGCTTGCCTGTGATTCCACTGCAAATAAACAGAGGACTCCACATTTTGAGTCTAAACTAAATTGTCCCCGTAATTTGTGTTCTTAATCTCTCAGAAAGCTAAAAATCATTCTGAAGTGAAATGAAGCAACTTAAAATTACTTCTTTTTTAAAAGAATGAGTTTTGGCTGTGCTGGGTGCTGCGCTTGGGCTTTCTCTAGTTGTGGTGTGTGGGCTTCTCACTACAACGGCTTCACTTGTTGCAGAGCATGGGCTGTAGACCTTGCTGGCTTCAGTGATTGTGAGGCTTGTGCTTAGTTGCCCCATGTGTTCTCTGCCTTGGTAAGCATATTCTCAACCACTGGACCACCAGGGAAGTCCTACTTCTTTCTTAAATAATTATACTAGAGGTGAACAATTAGATTCAAATGGCTGAAAAGTAATGCCCTTTTAAAATTTTTAAGTTAATTGTTTGTTGTTTATCAGCCAGCAGATTCTTTACCACTGGACCACCAGAGAAGTCCTGAAAGTGATGCTCTTTGAAACCCCTCTGTGGCCCCCCAACCAGTTATATTGATGTCCTGATCCTCTGAAGTCTTTTTTCCTTCCTTTTCTTTAAAAGGGTGGCAAATAGATGGGGCAAATTCTGAAATATCAGGCATGTTAAAGTTGCAAAGTTTAATCACACAGATTATCCCCAAGCGTCTGATTTGGACTTCTAGATTTCTCAAGTTTACCAACATTTTGAGGTAAATGATAACTAGTGGAACCTGGCAAGTCCGTGGGGTCACACAGTTGGACACTACTGAACAACTTTCACTTCATGTATTAAAATATTAATGAGATAGAGTTATGTTTCCAATTAAGGGTAATCATTAATGTTGGAGTTAAAGCCAATTTCACATTTAAGCTCTGTTTTCTTAGGCTCATTGTAGTGTGTGTGCATGTGTATGTATCAGAATGCATATCTTAAGGTCATAGGAAGCTCTCAGTTCACTCACAGCAGTGATCATTAACTTTTTCCCCAAGGCTTTCTTGGGCAGGTTTAATATCTTACAGATACGTTATCCTTTCCGTGTTGTAGGTTTGTGTTTTTTTTTTTTTTTTCTTTGTTGTTTTTTGAGCCTGTTAAATGTGATACATCAGCTCTTGCCATTTCTGGAAACTTTTACTGCATTTTTTTAGTTACTGGATTATAAGTATCTTAAATACTGTCCACTCATTCAGTGAGTTTAATTTTTTTCTAGATTCATAAAATATCACTGATCATCCCTTTTTACATTTTTAAACCCTCATACTGTAAATAATTTTATTCATTTATGCATAGGAGGACAAGATTTTTAGAGAATAAATAAAATAGTTTTCAAGACCCTGTGTCAACATGGTGTCTTGTTAATGTTAAAATCTGTTTTTCTAATTTGAAATACATCTTAGCACAGAATTTTGTTTTATATTAATGCTATGTTTGCTCACTAAAACCCTGTGTTTGTCTCTATAATGGTAAGAGGCAATATTTTTCTACTAATCAGACTTTCAAATATAATAAGCAGAGCTATCAATAGTTATCACAAAATTTGTCTGTGTGGGAAGTGGGTATAAACTTAAGAAATAGACTGCAGTTCTTTCTAAAAAGAAATCAGGACAGTTCTGAAGCATCCCCTCCATAGCAAGCAGGCACTAAGTCTTTTTTGTGAATAGGGTTTGCTCTACAGTAGAATAGGATTCAAGGAACAACTATGTCTAAGAAGTCTGCAAGTGTATTTTTTAAGTTATTTTTATTCACTATTTATTGGCTGTGCTGGGTCTTCAGTGTTGCATGCAGGCTCTCTCTAGCTGCAGCAAGCGGGGGCTGCTCTGTGGTGCGCGGGCTTCGCATTGTTGGCTTCACTTGTGGAGCATGGACTCTAGAGGGCATGGGCTTCAGTAGTTGTGGTGCATGGTCTTAGTTGCCCTGTGACTTGTGGAATCTTCCTGGACCAGGGATTGAACCCATGTCCCCTGCATTGGCAGGCAAATTCTTAGCACTGGACTACAAGGAAGTCTGTATTTCCTATTAATGTAAGAGAATTACTAGCGCCACAAAGAAGACTTTATTTACATGTAAACATTTTATAGTACTCTGCATTTAACTTAATAGATCCATTAGATTTGTTTAAATATCTGTCTTACGTATCCTACCTTCCAGAAGCAAACTGAGGAAGAGTTTCTACATCCTAAGGTCACTTCCTAAGAAAATAAAAAACCAAAATGCTAAGAGTGTCTTTTTCTAAGGAAACCTTGAAATTATGCAGTTAACTCAAGGTTTTTCTCCATCTCTTTTCCTTTAGCTTTGCTTCAAGTTGTTCTTCAGAAAGCATAAGTTAATATTGATATATATGCATTTATTAAGATAATCCTCTAATCAACTGCAATCAGAAAAAAATAGTGTAACTGCAAGTGTAAACTCTCTAAGTATAAAGGAGGAATCCAAATTCATACCTTCTCTTCCTCCTTACAGAATATTGTATGGTGTTGGAGGTGGCAGTGGTGCCCTGGTTAAAACTTAGATCTGGGCTAACTCTCAGGAATTATTAGAAAAGTTGTTTCATTTTCCTCAAAATTATTCTAGAATTTGACTCAGTACTTATTTTAGAAACGTGTGCATGACCTTGATTTCAAAGGCAACAACTGTGTTTGAATATTTGAGTCTTTATTCTGTAATCCTTTTTTGAGGAAGCTGATGCATTTCATCTTCCCTTGTTTACACTTCCTAGTCACTCTTGTTTTGAATATCTACTCACTAAGATCCTTTTCTCTACTGTTTTCTAAAGTGTTTTCTAAGCAAGTGTAGAAGTTTCTAGGGTTCTCTATGAAAAGTCTTAACATATTCTATTTAATTGAACGATATGGCATTGCCATTTTGTTGCCCCAAAGCAGCTGAATGAAAGCTTAGCCTTAACTGAAGGTCACCTGGAAACTTCTAAGTGGCTTAATTCTTTACTAAGTGTCAAAGCAGACACAACCTAGCCTGGCCCAAAGGGACCTATGGTTAAAAATATGGCCACAGTACTTCATAGTTCTTTGCCTCAAACCAAGCCAGTAATCAGAGATGTCTTTTAAGATGTATCACTTCAGACACATTTTATGAGCCATTTCAGATTCTCTCAGACTCACCATCTCATTTTAGCTGCCACTGCTTATAGGCTCTAACCAACTATATGTAGGTGCAGAGGGCCCTATTTTTGTTCCCATGTCCCCACCACTACCATTCTAAAACATATATAGCCCAGTTGGGGAACCATTGACAAGTGGGAGACAGAACTAGTGGATAAATTCTTCCCTTTTTCTATTTTTCCCATTAATCTTGGACTGTCTTGAGACTCACTATATATAGCTTCTGGGATATGTCCTCTGACTCTAACAATTAGTCATATTTAACAGCATCCAGCTCAGTAATATCTCTTTGTATTGCCACTCTCCTAACTGGCTTAATCGTCCTTTCCCATAACTCTACTTCCCTAATAAAATAATGTAAAATCTCTTTACTTCAGCACTGCCTTCTGAGGAACCTAGGCTGTATCCAACGATGTTCTCAAATTTTCACCAGTCACCTATGGTAAAATACATGCTGAAGCTTGAGAAGTATTCCTCTAGGACTTTTTTCTTTTTTTATTTTATACTGGAAGAGAATTGATTAATAATGTTGTATTAGTATCAGGTGTAAAGCAAAGTGATGCAGTTATACAAGTATCTATTCTTTTTCAAATTCTTTCCCCTTTAGGTTATTACAGAATATTGAGCAGAGTTCCCTGTGTAATGATAGGTCCTTGTTGGTTGTCTATTTTAAATATAGCAGTGTATACATGTCAATCCCAAACTCACTAAACCCAAATTTATCCCTCCCCCGCACCCCTCCCCTGTGGTAACCATAAGTGTGTTCTTTAAGTCTGTGAGTCTGTTTCTGTTTTGTATCATTTTTTTTAGATTCTGCATATAACCAATATCATATGATACTCATTTTTCTCTAACTGACTTCACTTAGTATGACAATCTCCAGTTCCATCCATGTTGCTGCAAATGGCATTATTTCATTCTTTTTAATGGCTGAGTAATATCCCAATATATATATATACAGACTGCATCTTTTTTTTCCTGTCTCTCTTTTCAGTCTTTTTTTACTTTCACATTAAACATGGTTCTTGTACATGGTAGAGGAAACGATTTACAAGCCTTCCAATCATTTTTAGTCTAGTGTTCTTTAGGATATATATGAAATATTATGAGTTTCCTTCTCCCCAACCCTCCCTGCTAAAAATCGGTTGCTGCATTCACCCTAATATACCATTTGAAAGGAGATAGGCCTAGTTTTGACATCTTTCCAGCCTTCCCCAAGTTTTATCTCCAGACTTCACCCAAATTTTATCTGTCTTCCTTTATTTTTAACTTGATTACTTCTGTTGCTTTCCTTTTAAGTTGGACTACATCTTTATTCAGTCATCTATCAATGGACATGTAGGTTGTTTTCAAAGTCTTGGCTATTGTAAATAGCACTTCAGTTTAATATTGGGGTGCATATATCCTTTCAAACCATGTTTTTCTCCAGATACTTGCCCAGGAGTGGGATTGCTGAGCCACATGGTAACTCTATTTTTAGTTTTTTAAGAGACCTCCATTCTGTTCTCATAGTGGTTGTACCAATTTACATTCCCACCAACAGGATAAGAGAATTCTCTTTTCTCCATACTTTCTCCAACATTTGTTGTTTGTAGACTTTTTAGTATAGAAATTATTTCTGCCCTCATGAAGTTTTTAAATTTATTTTTATTGGAGTATAATTGCTTTACAATGATGTGTTAGTTGCTACTGTACAGCAAAGTGAATTAGGTATATGTATACCTATATCCCCTCTTTTTTGGATTCTTCCCATTTAGGTTACTACAGAGCATTGAGTAGAATTCCCTGTGCTATACAGTAGGTTCTCATTAGTTATCTGTTTTATACATAGTAGTGTATATATGTTATCCCATTCTCCCAATTCATCCCACCCACCCCCACACCCCTAGTATCCATGCATACATTCTCTACACCTATGTTTCTATTTCTGCTTTGCAGGGAAGTTCATTGGTATCATTTTTCAGGATTCCACATATAAGCAATATTATATGATGTTTATTCTCTTTCTTGTTCACTGCATTCTGTATGACAGTCTCTAGGTCCATCCACATCTCTGTAAATAAGTGCAAGGAATTTATTTGCACCCTGCATGGCATATATTGTGTCCACATTTCTTGAATGGATGGATATGTAAGCCAATGTGCTGTGTTCAGTCACTCAGTTGTATCCGACTCTTTGCAACCACATGAACTGTAGCCCACCAGACTTCTCTGTCCATGGAATTTTCCAGGCAAGAATACTAGAATGGGTTGCCATGCCCTCCTCTAGGGGATCTTCCTGACCCGAGGATCACACCTGCATCTCCTGCATTGGCAGATGAATTCTTTACCTCTGTGCCACCTGGGAAGCCCCACGTAAGCCAACATTATACGTAATTTTTGTCTTGGTCCACAGATTTTGGGAGCATATTAAATTCTGAATGTTAATGAAGGTTAATTTTGATTATGTTAATCTAAATATTAAATTATTCAGTGATTAACTCTTTTTATACGTTTATTCAGGCTTCCCTGGTGGTATGTGAGCACACATACATAAGTTCATTCAACTTCTATTCCTAAAGATATTCTTAAGCTTCTAACCATGAGCTCCTGGGCCAGCAGTAAGTGATCGTTTAGGTTCCTAATAGTCCAGCCTTCCTACAGTTAACTAAAAATTCTGGCCAACAACAAAAATTCCAACTACCTGAAAGTTATAGAGAATGAACAGAAGCAGGCATGTTTCAGAGGCGAATTGAAACTTAGAAGAAGGCACTGGTATGGGGTGAGTTTCACTTTTTGAGCCTTTTAGCCTGAGGACAGGCCACAGTCACAGTGTGGGGTGGCTAAACAGACAAAACTGGCCATGTTTTTGGCCTGAGGAAGAGCGTACAAACCATGAGACAACTGAAGCCACTGCAAAGTGAAGGGAGGAGCATTCAGTAAAGGAGCGATCCAGACAATGGGGGTCTAAAATTCTGAGCATAAACTTTCCTAAGTCTCCAGCTAAGCCTCAATGCATGAACAAATGGCAAATTCAAAGCAGCTTTCAGTTCAGTTCAATTCAGTCGCTCAGTCCTGTCCGACTCTGCGACCCCATGGACTGCAGCACGCCAGGCTTCCCTGTCCATCACCAACTCCCGGAGTTTTCAACTAAGGGTAAAATAGTCAACTGAGATTTGATTGGTGTCCTCAGTGAGCAAACTCAAGTTTGAAGTTTAACCAATTAAATGTTTCTACAAAATGAAAATTGCAACACTTTTTGGAATTATTTAATAGAATCCACAGTCTCCACAACATATAACATTCAAAATAGTTGAGACAATCTAAAATTATTTGTTTTTTTTAATTAATTTTTATTGAAGTAGTTGAAATGCAATGTTGTATTAATGACTGAAAGTGAAAGTTAGCTACACAGTCGTGTCCGACTCTGCGATCCCATGGACTGTAGCCCGCCAGGCTCCTCTGTCCATGGAATTCTCCAGGCAAGAGTACTGGACTGGGTTGCCATTTCCTTCTCCAGGGGATTTTCCCAACCCAGGGATGGAACCCAGGTCTCCTGCATTGCAGGCAGATTCTTTACCAACTGAGTTACTGCTGCTGCTAAGTCGCTTCAGTCGTGTCTGACTCTGTGCGACCCCATAGATGGCAGCCCACCAGGCTCCCCCGTCCCTGGGATTCTCCAGGCAAGAACACTGGAGTGGGTTGCCATTTCCTTCTCCAATGCATGAAAGTGAAAAGTGAAAGTGAAGTCGCTCAGTCGTGTCCGACTCTGTGCGACCCCATAGACGGCAGCCCACCAGGCTCCTCGGTCCATGGGATTTTCCAGGCAAGAGTACTGGAGTGGGGTGCCATTGCCTTCTCCGACTGAGCCACTAGGGAAGCCCATATTCTTGTTATACAGCAAAGTGACTCAGTAATACATATACATTTTTTCATATTCTTTTCCATTATGGTTTATCACAGGGTATTGAATATAGTTCCCTGTATTACAGAGTAGAACCTTGTTTACCCATTATATATGAAATTTGTAAATATAATATTAGACAATACAGCACTACTGCCATTTTTAGGGGCAAAAATCACTCAAATCACTAATTGTAATCATGGACTAAGTGACTTCTTAGATTTCACAATAGACATAATATCAACCTTGTAAGTTAGAGTGAATTAAAGGTAATAGCCGTTGAGAAAGGCAGTTTATACAAGATGCCAAACAAATGTCAAACTGTTTGATTCTTGTATACCTTGTATTTTGGCCCTAAATTAGATATCTGGTTAGTAGTAAGACTTCCTCTGCCTGATTTACTGGTCTAACCTGTATCAGTCAATAATTGGCAGATGTAAACTCAGATTATGTAAGTCGAGTTAGTATCAGTGCAGCAGTTTCTCTACTTGCATATTTCTCATACTTTATCACTGTCACCTACTTTTTAATTTTGTGATTATTTTAAAGGATAAAGCCCATAGTTGAGTTAATGTACTTTCAAATTAACGTATCAAAGCCCTTGAATACCTATGTTATACACAATATTTGTACATTCACAATGTAGTTGTACCCACGGACTGTAGTATCTCCTCACCAGATCAGATGCCAAATATCAATTATATGTCTATTGGTAGCCCAATGTTGAGCTCCTACTGGGCTCTGATATAGCTTTCTGACAAGTGTGACATTTGTAATACAAATCTGTCTCAACAGGTGTTTTAAATGGTTATGAGTGCAGAACTTCCTGATCCATGTTTCTGGAGCTTGATTCATGAAATCTGTCCCTGACGTAAAGTATGGTCTGCCCAAGTGATACAGTTAGGCACTTTCTTCTTCCTTTTTCCCATGTATGTCCCACTTTTCATGTTTATCACACTGTCCTGTAGTTTGTAACTGTCACTTCTCTTTCTTTCTTTGAGACTGAGTTTCTTGAGGGTGGATCACACTGTGTATTCTAATCACCAAACACAGGACCTAGAAGTATTCAATAAATATTCTTTGAGCAGGTAGAAGGCCATAAAATACTTCTGTAGATGGAATATTGTTTGGGGCTTAAAAAAAATTTTTTTTTTAATATATATTCCTCCCACCAACTTTCCTAATCCAGTTTGAGGCAGCTAGTACTAGAAGACTGACTACTAGGTCAATGATCTTGATTTAGACTTTATCTAGATCTTTATTTCAGAATTTTCCATTTTCTTGTCTTTTGTTTTTCTGAAATGTAGACTGATTAATAAACTTTTAAGTGAATACATATTGTTTAAAAGTTTCTGACTTTCCAGTAGCTACTTCTTAAATTTTACTAAAAGATTTTACCAAATTTTACCAAAAATTTTCTTTCTAATCTAGATTGTGTTTTATTTAAGCCACAGAGACTAAATATACCTATGCATGCATGCTCAGTTGCTTCACTCATGTCTGACTTTGTGACCCTATGACTATAGTCCACTTAAGTGATAGGCAAAATCAGAGTGAAAGTAATAGAATTTAAACCGAATAACTTAATTTCCTTTCCCCTCAGGCTGCATATAATTGATAATTTTATAAAGTTCTATACTGTGGTGTGGTCAGCTATTTCATTTGATGATACCCATTGTTGACCTTTTGAGACAGAGTTCCTATTAAACCAGGTGGAAGGAGAATCATCATTTTTGGAGTTACTTAAAACCAGCCATGAAGTTGATAAAAACAAGGTCCATTTAATTGTCTTCCAGACTTGATAACTGAAAGTTGCATGTCAGTACATTCACCTGTAGGAGAAATAAACCAAATGACTTACGATGTAAACTGACTTCCCAAAGTATTTATTTGGGGAGCTGAAAGAAAAATAAAATAGAAGATAGAATGTAGAAATGAATGACATTTAAGAATGGTTGTTAATATGAAGTCAATTATGAGAATTCTCTTTTTACTTCAGTATTAGAGTCAAATATTCCTATTTCTTGTCTTCTGTATTACCTTTTTTCATAGGTAACTCCTTTTACTATTTACCAATGAAAAGTTGATTGGAGGAAGCAAGGAAGGAATTGAGTTGCTAACATATACTGATGGAAATAATTGATGTAGGCTGCTTTTGTTCATTATTTGCAAAACCAATTTGCAAAACCAATTAGGTTACTGTTTGATGAATTTCTATAAATTTTTCAAAATAAAAATGGGGTCATTGAGAAATCTATTTATCATATTTATAAAAACTCAAAATTATATCTTTTATAAGCTCCATATGGATTTTTTAGAACACACTGGTCATAGCAAACACCTTCTTCCAACAACACAAAAGAAGACTCTACACATAGCAAACACCTTCTTCCAACAACACAAGAGAAGACTCATCACCAGATGGCCAACACTGAAATCAGACTGATTATATTCTTTGCAGCCAAAGATGGAAAAGCTCTGTACAGTCAGCAAACACAAGACTGGGAGCGGATTGTGGCTCAGATCATGAACTCCTTATTGCCAAATTCAGACTTAAATTGAAGAAAGTGGGGAAAACCACTAGACCATTCAGGTATGACCTAAATCAAATCCCTTGTGATTATACAGTGGAAGTGAGAAATAGATTTAAGGGACTAGATCTGATAGACAGAGTGCCTGATGAACTATGGACAGAGGTTCATGACATTGTACAGGAGACAGGGATCAAGATTATACCCAAGAATAAGAAATGCAAAAAAGCAAAATGGCTGGCTGAGGAGGCCTTACAAATAGCTGTGAAAAGAGAAGCAAAAAGCAAAGGAGAAAAGGAAAGATATACCCATTTGAATGCAGAGTTCCAAAGAATAGCAAAGAGAGATAAGAAAACCTTCCTCAGTGATCATTGCAAAGAAATAGAGGAAAACAATAGAATGGGAAAGACTAGAGATCTCTTCAAGAAAATTAGAGATACCAAGGGAACATTTCATGCAAAAATGGAATCAATAATGGACAGAAAAGGTATGAACCTGACAGAAGCAGAAGATATTAAGAAGAGGTGGCAAGAATACATAGAAGAACTGTACAAAAATGACCCAATTAATCATGATGGTATGATCACTCACCTAGAGACACACATCCTGGAATGTGAAGTCAAGTGGGCCTTAGGAAGCATCACTACGAACAAAGCTAGTGGAGGTGATGGAATCCCAGTTGAGCTGTTTCAAATCCTGAAAGATGATGCTGTGAAAGTGCTGCACTCAATATGCCAGCAAATTTGGAAAACTCAGCAGTGGCCACAGGACTGGAAAAGGTCAGGTTTCATTCCAATCCCAAAGAAAGGCAATGCCAAACAATGCTCAAACTACTTACTGCACAGTTGCACTCATCTCACACGCTAGTAAAGTAATGCTTAAAATTCACCAGGCCAGGCTTCAGCAATATGTGAACCGTGAACTTCCTGATGTTCAAGCTGGTTTTAGAAAAGGCAGAGGAACCAGAGATCAAACTGCCAATATCTGCTGGATCATGGAAAAAGCAAGAGAGTTCCAGAAAAACATCTATTTCTGCTTTATTGACTATGCCAAAGCCTTTGACTGTGTGGATCACAATAAACTAGAAAATTCTGAAAGAGATGGGAATACCAGACCACCTGACCTGCCTCTTGAGAAACCTGTATGTAGGTCAGGAAGCAACAGTTTGAAGTGGACATGGAACAACACACTGGTTCCAAATAGGAAAAGGAGTACGTCAAGGCTGTATATTGTCACCCTGCTTATTTAACTTCTATGCAGAGTACATCATGAGAAATGCTGGGCTGGATGAAGCACAAGCTGGAGTGAAGATTGCAGGGAGAAATATCAATAACCTCAGATATGCAGATGACACCACCCTTATGGCAGAAAGTGAAGAACTAAAGAGGCTCTTGTGAAAGTGAAAGAGGAGAGTGAAAATGTTGGCTTAAAGCTCAACATTCAGAAAACTAAGATCATGGCATCCAGTCCCATCACTTCATGGCAAATAGATGGGGAAACAGTGGCTGACTTTGTTTTTGGGGGCTCCAAAATCACTGCAAATGGTGATTTCAGCCATGAAATTAAAAGACGCTTACTCCTTGGAAGGAAAGTTATGACCAACCTAGATGGCAAATTAAAAAACAGAGACATTACTTTGTCAATAAAGGTCTGTCTAGTCAAGGCTGTGGTTTTTCCAGTAGTCATGTATGGATGTGAGAGTTGGACTATAAAGAAAACTGAGCGCTGGAGAATTGATGCTTTTGAGCTGTGGTGTTGGAGAAGACTCTTGAGAGTGCCTTGGACTGCAAGGAGATCCAACCAATCCATCCTAAAGGAGATCAGTCCTGGGTGTTGGAAGAACTGATGTTGAAGCTGAAACTCCAGTACTTTGGCTGATGCAAAGAACACTCATTTTAAATGACCCTGATGCTGGGAAAGATTGAGGGCAGGAGGAGAAGGGGATGACAGAGGATAAGATGGTTGTATGGCTTCACTGACTCAATGGACATGAGTTTGGGTAGGGTCCGGGAGTTGGTGATGGACAGGGAGGCCTGGCATGCTGCAGTTCATGGGGTCGCAAAGAGTCGGACACGACTGGGTGACTGAACTGAACTGATGGATTTTTTTTTGAAGGGGTGGCTTCCCTCATATCTCAGTTGGTAAAGAATCTGCCTACAAATGCAGGAGACCCGGGTTCGATTCCTGGGTTGGAAAGATCCCCTGGAGAAGGAAATGGCAACCCACTCCAGTATTCTTGCCTGGAGAATCCCATGGGCAGAGCAGCCTGGCAGGCTACAGTCCATGGGTTCACAAAAGTCGGACACAACTTAGCGACTAAAACACCACCACCATGGATGTTTTGTTACTACATTTAGCAATATTTTGTAAGGAAATTTTATGAAAGCTTGTTAATGATATTATTGTTTTGTAATAGACTATGGAAGATTTCCATAGGTAAGAATCAGCACTTTATCACTCCAGAATATAAACAAAGTTGATAGATGTCAACTCCATTTATACAAAGAAAGTTCCCATGAAGGAAATAATGGTAATCTCAATTTTAGATTAGGTAGAGTTCCCATGTGAAAACTGTGGTTCATCTTATACGACAGCATGTAGCATATCCAGCTGCTTTCTCTTTCTAATCAAAACATTTGCTTGCAATAACAGCTGCCTCTCTGCCTTGTTTTTAAACCATTTGCAGCAAATCAAACTGGGAACAACGTGTCCACAGTAAGATAACTCAGGATTATGGAACATGTCTTTTCTAAAATTTCAAAGTAAGAAAAAAGAAATGCCAATTCACAAACCAATTGTCTTTTTCCTCTAAAGCTTTGTTTCATGAATCCTAAGAAGCAAAATTTACAATCCACACTAGCATACTGAAGTCCAGAGATTTATAAACAATTGTTCTTTTCAAAATGTTGTTGTTGTTCAGTCGCTAAGTCATGTCCAATTCTTTGCAGCCCCATGGACTGCAGCACCCCAGGCTCCTCTGTCCTTCACCCTGGGTTTACTCAAATTCATGTCCATTGAGTCTGTGATGCTATCAACCATCTAATCCTCTGATCCCCCCTTTTCCTTTTGCTTTCAATCTTTCCCAGCATCAGGGTTTTTTCAAATGAGTCAGTTTTTCACATCAGGTGGCCAAAGTATTGGATCTTCTTTGGTAACAGTCCTTCCAATGAATATTCAGGGTTGATTTCCTTTAAGATTGACTGGTTTGATGTCCTTGCAGTCCAAGGGGCTCTCAAGAGTCTTCTCCAGCACACTTCAAAAGCATTTAAAATTGTGTATCAGATATGTCCAATACAGTGCATAACTTCTGTACTCATCAGTTATTTTGGAAAAACAGAATATAGGAACTGAGTTTTTGATATAATGGTAAAGTATTCTTCTGAGCCATTATCTGTGTCATGTTTATGAAACTGCATTTCTAAAAGTTAATACAACTACTACATATGACTATATTATAGGTAGCATTTGACTCAAACACAAGACACATCAAACTGAATTAGTGTGAATAACTATTTTGGAATACGTTTTATAATCAATGGTTTGGTATAAGCAAATTTTGCACTGTTTTTGAAGAAAATATTTGATTGTTAATGTCATAATTTAGTAAAGCATTCATTTCTTTTATAAGTATCATCATCGTATCAAGGGAAGAAAAGAAGATATGTAATTTAGGTCAGACCAACACATCTTAAGCATTAAAAGATGTGTGTTTGAAAGATGTCAGTCTCCACATGTTCTGGAAATAAAAACCAGACAAACAATACAATAAAACTTCATGCATCCCATAGAAGTCTGAATAACCAATCACTTAAAATTTCACCATCTGCTCTTACTGAAGCAGCAAGATTGAGGCGTTTTCTGGCCATGATGATCAGAATGTAACAGAATGAGAAACACTAACAGGATTCCCTCCACACACCCTTTCTTATTTACTGCTGTGGTTCTTAATGAAAACCTGAGCTCTACAAAGAAAAGGGGAGGATGTCCCCCGCCCCATCTCCTAATTGAGTGCGTATAGCCAGTAATAGCTTTTTGCTGCCCTGGGCAGCATGACATTACCTCATTTGGCCTCGCACAGCTATTATTTCAGGAAGCAGCTAGTGAAGTGCCCCAATCCATCTGCTTGCTTTTCATGGGCTGATGCTTTTCTTGATGTTGACAGCTGTCTTAATATTCCTGGGCCACCTGCCACATAGCAAATACTGTGCCGTAATGCACACACAGAAATGTATCCCTCTGGTGGACTTTTTAAAACAAAAAGCATTTCTAAACCATGCTTGCATCCTTGTTGAAAGACTTCAGGGTCAGCACTTTGTTCTCATACTTTTGAGGAGTAATGTGCTTATGCTTTGGGAATGGTAGTTCAGTTACAGTGTGATGAACTTGAGCTTTTCTCACATATCAAATAAGCTATTGAATTGTACTCTTTTTGTAGAAGTCATGGTGGTCACAGGAAGCAGAAGACGAGAATAAACTGACAGTTATCTCCTCTAGTGAGCCTTCATGGAAATTTCTAGACTAAGTTGGCATGTGTGCATACTAAGTTGCTTCAGTTGTGTCCAACTCTGTGAGACCCCCTGTACTGTGGCCTACCAGGCTCCACTGTCCATGGAATTCCCCAGGCAAGAATGCTGGTGTGGGTTGCCATTTCCTCCTCCAGGAGATCTTCCCAACCCAGGGATCGAACCCATGTCTTATATGTCTCCTGCATTGGAGACTAAGTTGGGGTTCATCCTATGTATGCTCATAGAAGGACTTTCTCTTTTCCTATCTGCTTTGCTCATCTGTTCACCCCATCAGACTTGCGTCTTGAGGGAAAGCTCTTGGTTTTATCACTGTATCTCTAAGAATGAGTGTGTTTCTGATCCATAGTCAGCACTCAAGGACAAATCCAGGTTTTAAGGTACCTGAAGATTTTTGCAATTTCTCTTTAAAGAAAAATATTTAAAATTAAAAATTAGATATAAAAGTGAATGAAAAAATAAATCATACAAATGACCAATTTTAAACGATTAATATTACAAATGTCACAGAGTCTAGAAAAACAGCATTTTTCCCATTATCTGCCTATTATACTTCTATAATATTTTTTCTTATATTTTTGTTAGTGTATTCATTCATATGACCTTTTCTAATATTTTCTATACATATAGTGGAAAGATAAAGTCTTTCCTTAAATTTTGATGAGCGTACATATTGATAGAAAGGCTAGGTAAGCATACAACATTATATACCCACATACACACTCATTGTGGTATTGCTATAAGTTTGTGCCCTACAAACAAATATTATCATAAGTTCTATTTTACATGATTTTCATTTAAAAGTTTACTGCATTTACAATTATAAAAATTGTATGCACTACATTATAAAAGTGTTTTGAGAGAAATTACATCAATTAGAAGTGATTCTTTTAAGTTTTGTCTTCTGTTGCCTGAAATAGTTTTCCACAACTCACCTTTTGCTATTGTACATTTTGAATCTTGTTTCACCTCTACTACCCACACAGTTTCAGTGTTAGAGGACTTAGGATATGTTTATGTCGCGATAGTGCCTCTGGTCCTGTATCTTAGGTGTAATGCTTGGTGAGTTGCCCAATGAACAAACTGAAATTAAAGCAGTAACATCTATTTGGAGAAACTGACAACCACATAAATACATCCCACTAAAAATCCAAGCTAAAATCCACACCACACATTTCCCAGCATGTCCTAAAGGGCCTCCAGTAACTCCAATACCAGCTGACTCTTGTAAGGTGATGGAGGGAAAATCCAAGTGAAAAGAGCTTGTGGTCTTAATTGTGCAGTTTAAACATTTGCTTTTGTAAATTTCATAACCACCACCAAGTGATCACATTCCTGAACTCACCTTGGAAGAGACCATGCCAATGAGGTGCCTTGAAGCTTTGGTTTCACCAGCCTCACAGTAAATATGCTTCTAACATACTCATTAAATGAGGAACTGATCAGTCCTTGAAAGGTAAATAAATGAAAATTCAGGAGTCATTGATTTATGGCTTTAAGCTAATTTTTCATAGAGTTTGCAAAGCATTTGAATGAATGCAAGTGTACCTGGTGCCCTGCCTCCATTGAGGCAAACTTTGTCTATGAAAAATTAGCTTAAAGCCATAAATCAATGACCCCTGAATTTTCATTTATTTACTTTTCAAGTACTGATCCATTCCTAGATGTCATCTGCTCTTACATTCTGAACTCATAATAATGAATTTCTGAATACTGGGTTCTAAGATTGCATTAGGAAGTCTATAAAAAGGTTGAATTTTAGAGTTTTAAGGATCTTAGAGATTCGAATTTAGCACAGTCATCTTCATTTGTTCATTCAGTTTTTCTTGAAGACATTTAAAGAGTATCTATGGCAGAAGCATATTTACTGTGAAGCTGATGAAGCCAAAGCTTCAAGGCACCTCATTGGCATAGTCATTTCCAATGTGAATTCAGGAATGTGATCACTTGGTGTATGGGGCTTCCCTAGTGGCTCAGATGGTAAGGAGTCTGCCTGCAGTGCAGGGGACCCAGGTTTGACCCCTGGGTTGGGAAGATCCCCTGGAGAAGGGAATGGCTACCCACCCCAGTATTCTTGTCTGGAAAATTCCATGAACAGAGGAGCCTGGTGGGCTATAGTCCATAGGGTCACAAAGAGTCTGACCCCACTGAGCGACTAACACTTTTTTTTTCATATGAATATGAATATATATATATATATATATATATATATAATAGGTTTGTATTGGCCCAACTTTATTTTAGGGGTCTCTAATAACATTTATACTATCTTATACCTTTGCAAGCTGTTTATTAATAGAGGGATTCTAGCTGGATGAACATTCTACTACCTCAACTATCACCACCAATACTATAGATAAATAGTTTCTAGATAAATGAAGTACTTTACCTGACATGATTCTGATGCCTTCTCCCACTGAGGATAGTGATTATTGAAAAAATATGACTAGCCCAGCTTTCCCCTTGAGGGCTATTAGAGAAATTATTTTCTTAAATAGCATTATTAGATAAACCCATAAGTCAGTGATAAACTCTACTGGCCCCAATAAGATTTTATCCCCAGAGAAATATCCTGAACAGTCCACCCTCTGGATAGGTAGTAGGGTGTAAGGCCTGCTTTGGTCATAGTACAAGGGCTGGACACATCTGGTAGCCATCTAGCATTCCTTTGGGGAGATTAATTCTCCAGGCCTTCAAGCTGGAGGGAACAACTGGCTTCCTACTCTTTTTGCTTTCATATTCTCTGGGCTTTCTGGCAAAAAGGCCTTTAATGGAGATTCCTCCCCAAAACAATAAGACTCAATTGGGAACTTTACTTGTCTTATTCTAGTTTATTTTTCTAGCTTTTTTCTCACAGGAGAAGGTTTTCAAAAGAGAAAGTGCTGATCAATCTTGAGGGATAGTCTGGGGTGAACCCAGCAGAAAGAATCTGTACTGATTTAACTTTGGTAGGTTAAACTGAGCCAGAACAAATTAAGGTGAGCAGCCTTGGTCTCCGCTGCAGTTGGTAGGGGTTAGAGTGCTTCTAGGAGGCAGCTACCTTTGTGGCAGGAAAGTTCAACAACCCTCAGCTAATGCTGAAATGGGGCTTATGGACATCCTGTCTACCCATAAACAATCTTCTCCTCCAGGACTCCAGTCAGAGCAGGCCAACCTCAGGGTACCTTCCTTCCCCCTCCCTCAAGTCAGAACTGCCTTGGACATTTCATTTTATCTTATTTACTTGTATAGAGTTTTTAGCAAACAGGTATAAGATAATCACTTTTATGACTTCTACACCCTCTCAGGGGCAGCTTGGTTTTAAAACAAACCACCTGGGGTGAATGGGTCCCTTGATATTTTCTCTCCTAGCCACCAGGATATACAAAACTAAAAAAACAAACAAACAAAAAAAAAACAATCTATGCTACTCTATTAGTGAAATAAGTCAGAAAGAGAAGGACAAATACATATATTTGGATTCACTTATACTGATGAATCTAAAACAGTCAAATCCATAGAAGCAGTGTGGAAAGGGAGTTGTCAGGGGTTGGGGGAGGGGAAACAGGGCATTATTAATAAACAGGGTATTAGTCAAAGGGAAAGTTGAAGTTACGCAAGATGAGTAAATCTTTGAGTTCTACTTACAGCACAGTGCCTGTAGTTCACAGTACTGTATTATATACTTTGCTAAGAGGGCAGATGTTATGTCATAGTTGTTTATAATAATAGAGTGGGAGGAAAGTTCTGGAAGTCATGGATGGTTTTATAGCATAGATTGTGATGACAGTTTCATGGTGTGTATTTATTTTCAGTCTCATCAGGTTGCATACATAAATTATTACAGCTTTTTGTATGTATAAAAAAATAAAGCTAAGAAAAGTCAAACGACTGTATTTAGACATGCTGCTGCTACTGCTAAGTCGCTTCAGTTGTGTCCGACTCTGTGCGACCCCATAGACGGCAGCCTGCCAGGCTCCCCGGTCCCTGGGATTCTCCAGGCAAGAACACTGGAGTGGGTTGCCATTTCCTTCTCCTATGCATGAAAGTGAAAAGTGAAAGTGAAGTCGCTCAGTCGTGTCCGACTCTTAGCGACCCCATGGACTGCAGCCTACCAGGCTCCTCCATCCATGGGATTTTCCAGGCAAGAGTACTGGAGTGGGGTGCCATTGCCTTCTCCGGTATTTAGACATAATTCAAAGTAAATCTTAAGGACCTTTGGTTTCCAGATTTCAGTGACGTCTGTGTAATGACTACAAAATATTTGTTTCCCCATAGTTTGAATTATACTTGTTTTTGATCAGCGTCGTTTTTGCAAGCGGGTTCGCCGGGGAGCAGTATGTATTAATAACACGGAGTATGAGAAATATCAAAGTACATCTGGGTTAGGGTCAGTTACCCCACAGATAGTAAGCCAGCCGAACCAGAAAAGAGTTGTTGACAGACCTGGACAGCACCTACGGCGCCATGGAGTGTGAGAAATATCAAAGCACATCTGGGTTAAGGTAAGTTACCCCACAGACAGTAAGCCAGCCGAACCAGAAAGGACCTGTTGACATACCTGAACCGGCACTTATGGCGCCCTCAACTTCTGAGACGGCCACGGGGTAGCTGCAACTTCTTCAGCCCTGGGAAACTGTTTAAAGAATTACTGTTCGTTAGCTGAAAGGCAGCCTAGGGCACTCTGGTACCGCAGTTTAGTTCATGAGTTTCTTTCAAACTTTAATTCATGAACTTGTTTCAAAAGTCTGAAAACCGTTCCTTGCACTGACTGGACGATAGAAAAACAAATCAGTAATAGAAAAAATTGAGAGAAAAGACAAATGGGCTGGCAGGCTGAGCTCTTTTGGGCGGGAAGCCCGGAGCCCGGCGTTGCTGGGTGGTGCGTCCCCCCGGATCTCAGGCCCATACCGAGAACGGGGACCGGCCAGCGGCAGCGGCTGGGCCCGGGCTCGGGGCGGAGCCGCGGCCTCTGGCTCCTCCTGGGGGCGGGCGGCCCGGGGGTGGAGGGAGGAGCCGCCTCAGAGCACGAGAAGGAGTAGTGCTGGCAGCCCGTCGCGCCCGCGCTTCTACCGCCCGGGATGGACTGAGCCGCGCCGGCCGCCCGCGCCGAGTAGCTCCTGCCCTCGCCGGGTCCCACGGCCCCGGACCGGGCTCCGGACACCGCCTCACGCGTTCCCAGCGGACGGCCTCGGACCGGCTGCCGCGCCGGGGAGATGTCCGGCGGCCGGAGAAGGGGCGGCGCCCCCTGGCATAGCTTTTCCCGATTCTTTGCTCCCCGAAGCCCTTCCAGGGACAAGGAAGAGGAAGAGGAGGAGAGGCCAGGGACAAGCCAGCCGCCCGCGCCGGGCCGGGACGCTGCCAGGTGGGAGCCGCGGGGGTCGTCGGGGGCCCCGCGCCGACTCAGGACGGGGGGTTCCTGGCCCCGGTGCCCGCAGCCGGCCGCTGTCGGCCAGGCTGAGCTTCTCACTTTCTGTTCTCCTTCTTCCATTGCTGAAGTTTTTTCCTTCTTTCTCAGTTCCCGCGCCGCATCACTTGGTCTGTAAATCCTGGTGAAGTCCGTGGCCAGCGGCCGGGCCAGCCCGCGGGGCCCTCAGCCCCCCATCTCCCGTCCCCAGACGCGGTTCGGTTCCCGTCCCACACTCGCGTCTGCTCTAAGTTCTCCGGCAGAAGCGACTCCCCCGGCGTCCTGCCGGCGGTAATGAGCAAGAGTAGTGAGCCCAGCCGTCCGCCAGGGCGAGGAGGGCGCGATCCGAAAAACCACTCCAATAGGAAAGGTAACGCTTTGGAGCGCCACCCGCTCGGCTGGGATTTTGCCGTCTTAATCGTAGTTTCTCAAAGTAATTTTTTTTTTTTTTTTTTTTTAAGAATGATGATGCTGAGTTCCCAAGACCCCATTAAAATGTCAAACCGTTGCTAGTCTTATTTACCATTGCCTGACATTTAAATGATGCCACCCTTCTTTCCCAAATCTCGGAGAAAACATCTGCCTCAAGATCCCAGATGGATTCCGGAAACCTGGACTCGAGCTGTCTTGGTTTCTGTAATAATAAAAACGTGCCCCCTTTTTGCAGTTTTTTCTCCTTCCTCCACCTGCTGCTGTAAAATCGAGCTTTTTGAAAAATTCATGACTAATAAAAATACCTGTTCCGGAGTCTTTTCATCTGTCCTGAGGGAGGAAGAGGGGTTAAGTGATATACAACTCGCTGTTTAAAACTTTTGCTGGCTAGAGAGGCTTATTGCTGCCTCTTCCCCCACATTGCACTAGAAGATCTCTCGTGATTGGAAGGACGCTCTCCTGAAAGCTGTGTTTACTTCAGTCGTTAAAGGCTTCCTGGAGAGCTTCAAAGAAAACTGGATAGGAAACAGAACTGTAACTGATTGAGCTGCTTCCATCAGTATTCATTCCTGTCGTGTGATTGGATCCTGGGCATTTACGTGTTCCTCAGTTTCCCTGCTTGTGAAGCATTTGCATTATATGACCCTCTTAACAAAACTGCCACATCTTTCCAAGAAGGTTCCTATTACAACTAAAAGACTTCTTCTGTGAGGCTTCAGCTATTATTGCCCTCTTAAGAGAGAATTTAAAATTCAGACTTACATAGTAGTTAAAAATAGTTTTGAAGTCTGACAGGGCTCAACCAGAATGTCAGAATTCTGGTGTAGGCAGACAGCCCTTGGTGCCTGCCGTCACTGTAACAGCACTGACAATCTGGGATGATAATATGGAAACAGTATTTAAGAGAAACCTGAAGTAGACTCGAAACTAGCCTTGAGTCAGGATTAGAAGGGCCAATTTCATGTTCCTATCAGAATTGTCCTGAAAGCTTGCCGCCTCCCTGCCCTATTTTGGCTTTTTGGCCACTTCTCAAATCTAATCTCTTTTTCTTTCTGGTGCTAGCCACTCCCGCAACTTGTCTGTCTGCTTACCACTTCTCCATTCTCCTTATCTCCAGAGAGGCACAGACTGCTGCTTTTTGACAATCATAATTTTAATTGTGCTTATATGAACTCTTAATTTTGTCCTTCATCCATTTTAGAACTTGCCAGATGTTAAGGGGATAGCGGATAATCTTTTGTGTGGGTGTTTTACCTTTTAAATGAGCTTAAATCTTTTCTTTTCAAGGACATAAACACAAAGCCTTTATTGAAAGTTTAATGAAACAAATGGAAATGCTTAGTAGTACCAAATGTCCTAGTAACACAACACCCTGGTGTTAACAAGATTGGAAACAGAATTGTGATTTGTCACTGTGATCTTATTTCAAAATGTAAGAGTATTTTGGCTGTTTCTTTTAGAGGCAGTAAAAACTGGTTTTAGTGGGAGCGTGGTTTACCTTTTGTACTGGTGATTTTAGATGCAGGGGAGTCTGTTCAGACATGGGACTGGGTGTGATAGGAATGTAAAGATGACTGAGAAAAAGGCTGTTTCAAGGAACTGGGAGAAGCTGAGGAGACCACTTGAAAACAGTCATCCTAGTACCTATGACGTGTCTTGTTTAGTTGTTAAGTCGTGTCCAACTCCTTGCAACCCCATGTAGCCTGCCAGGCTCCTCTGTCCATGGGATTTCCCAGGCAGGAACACTGGAGTGGGTTGCCATGGTGTGTCTGGCACATTACAATTAACAGAATACTTTAAAAAATACTACACCTGAGGTTGGACAGACATGTATGATCAGTATTCTAGTTTTACTATAAAAAACGGCTAAAGAAACATGCCCAGAGTCACATAGCTACTTTTCAGTTAAAAACAAGTTTGTGCAGTACCTGCAACTCAGAGGCCACTTAACATTTATTAAGGATTAATGTCTGCATCCTGACTTTTTCTTGTACTCGAAGTGCATTCTCTCAAACTTGAGTTGTACAGTCTCGTTTTCTGCACTCCCAGTGTTGACTTACATGAGTTTCATGATGTAACTTGTGTAGGTAAAAATACAAATGGGACATAAATTCCTTAAGAACAGAATTCCTTAACAATTCCTTAAGAACAGAATTGAAAATTAAACACAGACATAACCACAAGACCAATAAAAATAAAATTTACAGCATTATCCTGGCAGCTGTTTTTTGGCTACTCACAAAATGCATATGGTACCAACTAGAAAAAAAACAAAGTTTTTGAGGAGTTGCCATGACTGTACCACTGTGTACCATGCCATGATTCAGGTTTTCCAATATTTCTCCACTTGAATCACAGGAAAACTTTTGCTTTTACGGTGTGCTGTAAGATATTTGGACATCATTTGCTGTGAACACGTCATTTATATACTGTGTTCTATGCTGTTCTCATTAACCTGCAGCAGTTAAAAGTCTGTTTGCATCAACACTGTTACGTATGTGAATTCAGGTGTTGGCAGTTGAATTGCTTGTTAATACTCTTTATCTTCGGTGGTTGACCACATCCAGAAAGTGCTTATATTAATTTGTTTTTAATTGTATAGAAATGAAAACTGCAGTTGAATTCAATTCACAGCTGTAACGTTTAGCCCGGTTTATGAGTGTGCAATGAATGGGCTCAGCAAAAGTGATAGGGGAGAGCCAGGAGGGCTTCATGGGGGAGGTGGTTTTATCTGGGCCTTCACTGATGGTGTTTTCCACAGGTAGAGAACTTAGCCAGGAAGATGGAAATAGGGGACGGGTCTTCTAGGCTGAGCAAAGGCCTGGGATTATGATCTCTTGAAGGTTGTATACATCAGTGCGGGCAGAGTGAAAGAGGCGTTAAGAAAATTAGATTTAGCACTGGGTCATAAAGAGTGTTTGGTCTCAATTTAGAGAATTTTTGTGAAGCCCCGTTCAACAGGTACTGCTAAACTGTGAAATTCAGAGGATATCTGCCTTCTAATTTTCCTTGCTTTGAGAAAATGATCTCTCAATTTTGTTTCTTTGCTGTATCACACATGATAGTGAGGCAAGAACAGCATTTAACAAAAGCCGACTGTGCACTCCTTTGGGCTGGGTACTTTTACTTATATCGTCTTTTTAAACATCACCCTCAGCCTGGAATGTTGGTATGCTTAAAATTCTGACAACTGAGGAAACTGAGGATAAGATAATTCCCAGAGGTGGCATCTTGGAAGGAACAATTTTTGCTGAACTGGACTCTCCTGTCCTTCGTAGGACATTTGGCATCTGTGGCCCTGCCCACTAATTACCAGGAGCATCCCCTGCAGTCATTGGGAGAACCCAGAACACCTTTCCCAAGGTGGGCGGGAGGGAGAGCACTCCCAGGGGAGAACAATTTATCCCAAATCATAACTGGGATAAGTTTCAGGGGTGAGATTTGAGACTGGGTCTCTCTGACTCAGAAACTCTGATTCTTTTTACACAGCATTTTGCTCACCAACCTTCTGAACTGTGCTTCTTCAAAATACATCTGAATATGTAATTTAGTTGGACCTTTCCTTCCTTTGTTCCAGAATGGGTAATAGTGTGGACTGTTTCACATATACTCTTTTTGACTGTTCCTTTGAGTGTCCCAATGTAGTGCCATTGATAGAAGGTAAGACAGGATCACTAGACCCAAGGAGCAGGGGCTGTGTCTCATTTATCTTTTTGTCCTCTGTACCTAGCTCAGGTGAGGGAGTGAATCTCTGTTGATGGATCATTAAAACGCTTATTAGTGGCTTTTCACGAATACACTTTTCACTAAAACACTTATTAGTGGCTTTTCACAGGGTAATACACTCCTGCCCTTAAAGTGGGCATTTTTGAGACATGGTAGGGGGTGGGTACCATAAAGTTCTCTAGAGAGTGTTTGGCTCTTGATTTAAAGTTCAGAGACTATTTGCTTTTCACCATGGCGGAGTGTGGCTGATAAATGGGTTGAGCCATGATACTAGTGAGCTGAAGTGTAGGAGATAGTTTCATCAAATGTTAATAGTGCCTCTGATACCAGCTGTTATGTTAAATGTTGACCATGGCATCATTTATGTAAGAAAAAGGAGTTTTGTGCTCTGAATTTTCATGGTAATTACATTTCAAATAGTGATTTGAAAGCACTGTATAAAATAATCAGTAATAGTTTGGTGGAATAAGATACCTATGTGGTGTTGAAGGGCAACATCTGAGGCTCATGCCTGCAGCAACAAAGATGACTGGAAAATTCCAGAAGTCCTCAGCTGTGAGTATTTTGTGAGAATCTTGAGCTTCCAGGTTAATGGAAAACACAGAACCTACTTTTGGCAATGAAGTAGAAATATAGACTGTTTTAGGGTATTGAAACCATACTTTTTTTCAAGTGAGAATCTGTCTTTTGGGTTTAACAGGGTGTCTGCCAGATGTCTAACTTGATTCTGTTTCTTGCTGAGGACATTTCCTTGAAAACGAACTCGATTGTACACTCTAAATGTGTGTTGAGTTGCAAGTGTACCTCAAATTGATCTGCAATAAACTTAATCACAATTTCTAACTTTTTTGAAGCAAACATTTCACCTCAGTGGAGAATATGTAAAAAAGGGTAATAGTGAATTTTATAAAGAAGAAAACAATTTTCCTTCAAAGTATTACCAGAGTTCTGATGAAGTACACTTGTGTGCACATATACCAAAAATGCCAGTGCAGCTCCGATAACTATAAAACAGATTGACGTACATTCAAACTCAGGAAGGTAATCCAGACTGTCTACTGAAGAGAGAGGATTAGCATGAAGTAAAAGTTCAAGAAGTCATGTTTATCTTGAGCCTGTCCGTTCCAGAAATTTGACTGCTGTGTGTTGAGGATATTGCTAAGGTGTGGGATACAAAGATGAATAAAAGACTGAAACTGCCCTCAAATAGCTCTTACATTAGTGGAGGAGATAAACCTGCACGTCTCTGTTTTCCAGATGAACTCATAATAAGCCAAACGTGCATTTGGTGTGTGTGACTTGTGTGGTTCAGAACACACTCACTGTTTCATGAGTGTCACACATTGTATGAGGACTTTGAACGGGCTTTCAAAGTATCTTCTCCCTCTCTTCTCTCTGAGCATGGTTTGATGAGCATCCTTTGCCGAGGCAGACTTGTGGGGAGATGGTGTAGGAGCTGTACCAGCAGGGTGAGTGGACATGATTTCCCTCGGTCCCTCCTGCTGCTCCTTGACCCAGCAAGTCTTAGATGGAGGCAGAAAATCACATTCTTGCAAAAAATCGTCATTCCAAGTGAGTGGACATCCTTATACAGAATGGTTGGGTGTTGACAGAGAAACAAATTGGTTTTGTGACTAGAAATAATTTGTTGTGTGGCAGTCGTGAATGCCAAGTACTGGTACGGCTCCAGCAGGGTTATCCCTCAGTGTTTAACCCCTGGGGGTATTTAACTGGAAATATGCCAAAGCAGTGAAACAACCAAAATTTGCTTTAGTTGTTTAGTCAAGTGTTCCTTTGTGCCTGACAGATTAGTGATGACAAAACTAAACCACCCTTAATTGAGGCCCTAGTAAGATCCAAGCCCTGTGCTTGGGGTTTTCAATCTATACAACCACCTAATACTCAGAGCAACCTTATGAGACAGGAATCTTTACTCCATTTTACAGACACATAATTTAAGGCTTGGAGAGGTCCAATAGCTAATCAAAAGTCTCACAGATCTTGTGGTAGAGTGAGGAGTCATTCTCCTTCCTGAATTCAAAACCTACAGCATTCTGTGACTGCTGCTTCTGCTCAACTTGGGAAAAAGACCCAAACAGAAGGCAGGGCTTAGAAAATGTTTTGAGTGCAGATAAGACCATGGCCTGCAGATGGCCTGGGTCAGTGCTCAGTACAATAAAGAACTGATGCTCCTGGCAGTTGAGAGAGGAAATTATATATACTTTATAAATTTATATTTAAACACATAAAAAGGCTTAGTCTCCTAAAAAGATACAAATTAAGCCTATAGCAAGGTACCATATTCCACCTGTCTGATAATCAAAACTTGAGTTCAGTGTAGGTATACAGGAGCTCTGGTACACTGCTAGCGGGAGTGTAAATCGAGACACCAGTTTGGAGGCAAGTTTGATGAACTCTATCAACATCATACATTCACATACCCTGATTTAACAGTTCCCTTTTAGAAATTCCACTGGATGTATACAGCTTGCAAAACAAGCCCAAAGTTGACACTACAAATTTAGTCATTGCAGTGTTGTTTTAATTAGCAAGAGATGAAGATTAAAATGAAGTCTTATCAATAGTGGACTAATTGGTAGATCACCATGTATCCCATGTAGTGGACTATTACGTGGCTGTCAAAAAGAATGATAAAGCTTTTTGTATACTGATAAGAAAAATACATTTAAAAATCTTTTTAAAACAAGATACAAACCACTGTGTATAGTACGCTCCCATTTGCATTTGAAAATGGGGGAGTATGGAAAAAGTCTGTTCCTACTGTTGTGTTAACTGTTTGGGAAGGATGAGAGACTGGGTGAAGGAATGAAGAATAGGAGGGAGACTTCTTCATTTTAGACCTTTTTATACTTAAATAATTATATGAATTACCTATTTCAGAAAACTGGTTATGACCTAGTGAATACCTTTGTATAAAAGAGGATAAAAGAATTTATGATCCTGTGTTGGCAAAAATTCTCCAAAGGAAAAATGAACTCCATTCACTTGTTCAAGTGAGAAAAGTTATGATCGAGGCTACAAATAAATGGAATATTTATAATGCCGAATAATTGGATATTTAGATACTTTCTGCAGGTATGAGGGAGGTATATGTATTTTTAATCTGCAACGTGAAACTGGGTAGAGTTAATAGAGCCTCAAAAATACCAACTCATTTTTGTGAGATCACCTAAATCATCCACTTCGAGTAGCCATGTGACTCTGAGCCAAAATATTCTCGCAGTCTTTGATTATAAAGGAAAGGAGATGGCCCTCATAGCTAAGGTCTCTTCCAGCTTTAGAATGCCAGCCAAAACTCCGTAGGGTAACAGGTGTATGCAGGATAGGTTAGGAAGACTTTTATTTTACTGGAAAGATCACATGAAAATGCTTTGGGTATTTCCTCTGTGTGTTCCTAACATTTTCATCGTTTGATTTGAAAAGCTCACCAATGTTTTTAACAAGAATCCCTTTGGTACCACTTATGCCAGGCACTGTGCTAACCTCTGGGAATCCAGTGCAGCATGGCATTGGTTCAAAACACTCCTGCAGTTTTTGTGGGGAAGGCAGACATAGCACAAATCTTCCTTCCCTTCTTAAAATAAGTACCAGCGTGTCTCACGGGCTGTGGAGTATTTGACAGGGGTGGGCCCACTCTTAGAGGAAACTGTTTTAATCTCCTTCAGTCTGTTCCTTCTGATCTTTCTGTACACGTGTCTATTTACTACTCTTGATTTGTAAACTTTAGACAATCTATATTGGTTTCTGGTGATGGTAGATGAAGATTGAGCTATTTTGTATCTCTTTCCACTTCTCTTTATTCATTCAGCCAAAATAAGTGTTATAATTAGGGGATTAAATCAAAAGTCAACTTTTCCATGTATATAAAATACAGCTGTTTAGAATAGCACAACTTACTTTTGAAGGAGCATCATCCCCTTTTAAAGGACATCTCTTATTTGTCCTTTATGATAAATAGCACAAATGACAGAAATAACATGAAAATGGTATTTGAATGCTCTCATGAGTACTCATTTTATGTGATAGCTACATGATATGTTAGAAATTTCTGCTTTACTCTTTATATTAAAATTTATACAAAATATGGATATGACCTGCAGGTCATAATTTTTTTTCTGTAACTGCTGTGCTTATAACAAGGAATGAAATTCTTTGAATTTTATATTTTGATAACTGGGAACAGGTAGCGTGAGATGTAAACTCTTAACCTTTTATCGTCTTTGCTGTCAAAGTACTAAAAAGCATACCCTGGCTGGACAGGTGTTCTTGCCTGGAGAATCCCAGGGACCGGGGAGCCTGGTAGGCTGCCGTCTATGGGGTCGCACAGAGTCGGACACGACTGATGTGACTTAGCAGCAGCAGCAGCAGCTGGACAGGTGGCATTGTGCTATATTAATCAAAGCTGAAAATGTGTGTGGTAATCAGTTTAATTGTTCCATTGTTCTATTAGAGGTAGGTAAATAAGATCTTATTTGGCAATGTTACATTTATTATGATATGAAGAAATTGCTATTATGTACTATTTGTACTATTAGTATTTAGCTGTTTGTCTTCTCTAGGTTCATTGCTTGCATTTTTTCACTGACTTGTTTTTACTTGCTTTTTAGAATCAACTACAATACTTTGGGATTTTGTTTGTTTTGCTTGCCTTTGAATAGTAATATACACTCTTCTAAAACAGGTATGAAATTAAAGAAAAATCAAAAAGGAAAAAAAGCACAACTCATACATAACTACCCAGAGACAAGTGCTATTCTGCTAGATCACTTCTGATACGTGTGTCTACATGTATACATATTTTTAGAAAAAGTAAAAGTCTTCTTCAGGATTTTGAAACTTGATTTTTTTTTCCCACTTAACATTGGTACTTTATCATTGTATACAATAGTACATATACTCTTAGAAATAATCAAAATAATTTAATTTTAATCTTTTGAAAGATCTTAGTTGGGTCATCACTTTTCAGAATCTAGTGTGAATGTCTTAATGTGTCTCTGTTTACAGAGGGTTTGTATTCTGATGGGAAAGTTATATAGATTTATATATAACGTGCTTTGTAGTAAAATAAAGTGAGATGAGGGAAGAGGACGTGACAGAAGTAGTGAGTGTGGAGTAAGGTATAGAGAGGATGCTCATGAGGCCTATCTGCTGGGTGACACCTGACCCAAGACCTACGTGATACTTGAATTAATATGAATGAATGTTAATCGTTCAGTGATGTCCAACTTTATGTGACCCCATGGACTGTAGCCCACCAGGCTCTTCTGTCCATGGGATTTCCCAGGCAAGAATATTGGAGTGGATTGCCATTTCCTTCTCCAGGAAATCTTGGAAGATCAGGAAGTGAGCAAATCAGAGCAAAGGACTTTCCAGGCAGAGGGAAAAGCATGTTTCAAGATCCTGGAGCAGGCTCATGTTGGCACAGGTATCAGAACAGGCAGAAACAACAGAATGGAAAGGAGTCAGGGGCCAGATGAGGTCAGCCTTGGTCAGGAGTTGAGATGATAAGATTACTTTTTAAGAAAACTATCACTTGAGCATGGGTTTGTATGTGTGTATGTATTTGTATCCTCTTAAGTAGTTTTTCAGCTTGTTGGTCTCAGAAGACTTGACAGAGGAGGAAGGGCCTGAGTTGGAGGTGAGGTCAACCTTGGTCAGCCACTGGGAAGGTCCAGGCTCACCTGTTCTGGGGTCTCCAGAGCTCCTCTCTCAGGTGGTGTGTCAAGTGGTACACGAATGAGTGTCCCATTCTAGACTGCAGCTAGAGTACTGCTTTGAGTTCATGTCACAGTAAAAGATCAGGGTATTGATCCTTGTGAGGTTTGTCACAACTGTTCAGAATCTGAGGGGTTTGAGGAAGAGGACTTTGGGATAATACAGCAGTTGCTGATGTCACGTGTAGATGGACAGCTCAGGTCACGTCAAACCGCCTGAGATTCTCACTTTGTAGCCTGTGATTGAACTGTAATTATGGCTCTCGTTTTGGGAACAAGTGATAGGAACAGGAAGTAAATCAGCTTCCAGGTAGATAGAAAAATTATAGGAGAGGGTTGACATTATGGGGAAAGAACTGTCAGAAGCTCTAAGACGGCAAAGCCATGGAGCTTCATGATCATATCTATTACCCTCCTCCCTGCTCCTAGTTTCTCTCCAAAGAGGTCTGACATTGAGACACCAGATGTTTGGGCTAAAATGCATGCTGTTTGACTGTCTTAAAAGTGCAGCTTTTACTTACCTTTTAATTTGAAACCCAGAAATAGCCATAACCACCTGTTTTATATTCTGCTAATGGTCATTAAAAAAAATACAAGTACTACTCTACTGCTGGCAGTCACTGTTTATGAATGGACAGTTTTCCAGATGGTTGTTTGGAAATTGTCAGTGTGGAACTCTGTTTTTATCCCTGCAGAAGCAAGGTTGGAGATGCTGGGTGGGGCTCCAGGCCAGTAGATGAAAGTCAGTTTAATCTGTAATGTACTGTACCTTCAGTTGGGATTCCCTGGTGGCTCAGACAGTGAAGAATCTGCCTGCAGTGCGGGAGATCTGGGTTCAGCCCCAAGGTTGGGAAAATCTCCTGGAGGATGGCATGGCAACCCACTCCAGTATTCTTGCTTGGAGAATCCCCATGGATAGAGGAGCCTAACAGGCTATAATCTGTGGGGTCACAAAGAGTTGGACACGACTGAGCAACTAACCACAACCACACAGTACCTTCAGTACAACAGTGAGCAAAGAGAACTCTAGAGCTTGTCTAGTGAAGATGTGTTTCAAGAAAAGATCCCCAAGGTAATGTAGATGCCCCATGGCATGAGAAGGCCCTTTGGAGGGTATGGGGGTAAAGTTCAACCTATATTTCAGCACTTGAGTGGCCATGAGAGGGAGAAATCCAAGGGAATAGAGAACAGGCCCCTTGGTGGCCTCAGTCACTTTGAAGTCAGGGACAGTAGAAGTTCTGTCTCCTTGTTGTCATGCCCTAATATTTTAACTGAATTGGCTTCTTGATCACAGTCTTTCTCTTTCTTTACCACAAAAGCCTCAAGATTCATCTGACTTTTCCTCTTTCTACTCACTCTGCTTATTGGAGGGTCATATGTGATTTTAGATCTGGCAGAGGGCTGGTCTGATCCTTTCAATGTACGTGATTGAAAAAGGAATATCCAGAAAGGGGCATTTTGACTGAAGAGCCTTTTGTCCATAACATGCCATCCCTGAAACAGACCTCTGTCCATTTTGAGTTTTTGCAGAGCTTTTCACTTCTGGTAACAGCAAGAAACAGAGTGGGTTGGGAAGAGATCCCCTCCTTGTTCCATAGTCTTTTTCATTTAGTCCTCCAAGGCTTTACTGAAGTGATGTGGACCAGGCTGCCAGAACTAGCAGGGTTTTATGTTAGTGAGGGAAGAGAGAAACAGATTAACCTGTATTCTCATTCCCTGTCCTCAGCAACATAGCTGAGGACTATAGACCACCCCTTCTAGGATGAAAGTGAAAACCCAGAGTGGGAAAGAGAGGAGGCAGAGAAGAGAAGTCCTCAGCACAGGCCCCTAGGAATGGTGGCAAGTTCCTGGGGGTAGTGGGTTGGGGGTCCTGCTTATAGATAAGGCCATGCCCAAACCAGGCATGTGTATTCCATCACTCAGTCGTGTCCAACTCTCTGCAGGCACATGGACTGTAGCCCATCAGGCTCCTCTGTCCTTGGGATTTCCCAGGCAAGAATGTTGGAGCAGATTTCCGGTTCCTTCTCCAGGGGAATTGTCCTTACCCAGGGATCAAACCTGCGTCTCCTGCGCTGCAGGAGGATTCTTTACCTACTGAGCCACTGGGGAAGCCCCAAACAAGGCACCACCTTCTATGAAGTCACCTTGAGTTTGAGAATGCTCAGAATTATGGCCATGATGTTACCAGTACCAGAGATTGCCTCCTTTCTGGAAATAGCAAGAAATCACAGACTCGGGAATCCACTGAAAAGTGGGCTGGCCTTTGGAAGACAGTTATGGAAGCTGTATTCGGTTCTTCAATATTTCCAGATTTTTCTGATGCAGCCACCATAACAGTGTGTGAGAGAAACGGCAGAGTAAGAGATGGTACTCAGCTGCCTTGTTGCAGGAGGGGGAGGAGTGAAGAACTTTGTCTTCCTCACGCTACCTCCACCCACATCCGTTCCTGCATGACTATCCAGTGACCGTCTAGGAAGGGGCATTCTCACCACTTGAGGGACTGACTCTGGAAGAGGCCAAGCAGCATCCCTTGGGTTTCAGTCTGTGGTAAACACTCAAAGAGGGGATTTTTTTTCCCGTCCCACTGGACTTTGCATACCCTGCATGCTCATTCAGGCAACAGCTCTTCACTAGGACCATCTCTGCTGAACATCAGTGTTGGAAAATGGGTGCTATTTTACAGGAGTGAGCTTTCAAAATAATTGATACCTATCCTTTAATTATCACCATATAACACATTTAAATAATGGATATCCCTCCAACCAGATCATTGTTTTCTCTGTGCAACATTCAGTTGCTGGTTTCAGCTCAGTAAAGAGGCTCTCACGCTGTTGTTTATCAAGAACGTGATCAGAGAACGGCCTGCATTTGAACAACCCAGGGAAGGGGGCGCCGGTTGTGGAAAATGTGGATTCCTGGGCCCCACTCCAGCTGGAATCCTTGACTGTCAGGCCCCCACATCTGTTTAATAAACAACTGTGCAGGTGATTATGGTGCCTCTAGAGAGGGATTCTTAGGGAAAGAGGGCCAGGGCGTTGTCTGATGTGTTCACTGCTTGTTTTCTAGTATGTACCAAGAACAGCGTCTGGCACCTAAAAAGTGCAAGGACATGTCTGGTGACTGAGTTCTTGGACCTAGTTTTCTCCTCCTTACTTTCTGTGAGTTGGGGAATCTTGTTAGAATTTGATTAAAAGTAATAGTGTAAGATATTTTAAGTGAGAGGATAGGGACTCTCTGTGTAAATTATTTGAGCTTTAGAATGTAAAAATGCCTTCTTTTTTTATGGCCCAGGGGGTTTGTTTTATTTTATGTCTGGCATAAAGTAAGTGGATTTTTAATGGCTATACATTGGATTCCTGGTTTTCAGCTATGGTCTAAATAAGGCTGCATCAAAAATGAGGAGCTTCTGTATCACTTTGACCTTGACGCTTATCTAGATTTAATTTCCTGAGTTGTGTTAGCTAAGTTAGATGAGGATGTTAAAATTCAAGGTAGTCTTATTTGTGCCCACGTGTGATCATGATGCCTGCCCCCTCACCCCCTCCCTTGAGCAGAATGTGTACTTTCTAAAAATACTGCTATTGAAATACTCCCAGGTCCCAAAGGGGATTAAATTGTGAGAGAACAATAGAAAAGGCTTGTCTTTCTTAAGATTTGAGATCATCTGAATTTGAAAAGTTTTTCTTTCTCTTGTATTTTATTTTTGAGTCTGAGAGTACCAGTCCAAGCCTTTTGAGACTTTTCTGTTAATAGTTCTTCTTTTCCTTTTCTTTCTTTCTTTTTCTTTTTTTTAAAATCTAGGCTGACATCTAAATATCCAGTGTTTCAGGTATCTTTATGAACCCTGTCCTAATTTTTGTGTGTTTGGTTTATAAGTCAGTTGAAAATACCTCTGTTCCTATTGAGTAATTGTCTCCCAGCCCGACTTCTCTCTTTTATATCTTTTGAGAAAAATTGTTGCTGGATGAGAGTGGATGGTACATTCTTTCAAGAGACTTACATACTAATGTGTCATTAAGGAAAAAGGACTACTGTGTATTATTATATTGTTCTTAGTGGCACAGTGTTTTCTGATTATGCAGACACAAACAGAATGTTTGATAGCAGTTATTTTTACAGTCCATCTGACAAACCATACTTGAGTGCCTTCACAGTGCCAAGCACGATGCTAGGCTTTGGGATACAGCCATGAATGATACGGTCCCTGGGTTATATGAGTTCAAATCTAGTTAGACAAATGGACAACCAACCAGCCATTATGGTAATTACTATCAGGAATGTATGAGGGGTATCACTCTGTGCAGTGGGGGCACAAAAATTACAGGTTAACATAGAAATCAATTGGGAAGGATTAGGAGTTGGACAGGGTGGGGAAGGGTGTTGCAGGCAGGAGGAGAAAGTAGTTTGCTGGTATGTGAATTTGGTGTGTTCTGAGAATGGGTTCTAGGTGACAGGTGTATCTGCAACCAGGTCATGAAGAACTTTCTATAGTTACACTAAGGACTCTTCATTTCATTCATCAGCTGATGGAGAATCACTGAAGGAGTTTTTGAGCAGAAGAGTATCATGGTCAGATTAATGATCACTGTGTCTAAGAAGAATGGATTGAACCAGAGCCATCCGGAGGATGTCAGAGACAAATGGAGAAAGGACTCCAGACATCCAGGAAGGACATGGGGAAAGCTTTAACTGAAGCACTGATTTTTCTACTTAATCCAGAATTTTAAAATGTTGTTTGTTTTAAAACTTGACACATTTTAAAATTTTGGTTTAGCCATAAGATTCATGAAAGATAAACCTTAGGATATAAATTTCAACAAGTTTTACAAAGTGTCAAATATTAACTGCTGTTGGTGATTTCAGCTTTAAATTCTTCAGTTGTTTGCGCAATGCAGAATGCTTATGTTCTGACTTAAAACTTTTTTTTTTTTTGGCATTTTGTGTGTGTTTACAGTGTGGAAATAATTATAGCTACTTGAAAATCCTAACTTCTGCCTTAAATCCCATGGACCCTGAGCTGCATTTTCTGCAGAGCTTTTGTACTGGGAAAGACACTTTTTACTGTTTTCATATACAATTTCAGTAAGGCAGTGAGCTTATAGTGTTAGTCGTTCAGTCATGTCGGACTCTCTGTGACCCCAGGGGCTGAAGCTTGCTAGGCTCCTCTGTCCACGGAATTCTCCAGGCATGAATACTGAAGTGAGTTGCCATTTCATTCTCCAAGCTTATAGAATACCCTGTGAACACTCTAAATAAATATACTTTCAGAAATCTTGAACTAGGATACTAAATTGTCTATTATATATTTAGATAGATTATATTTATAAATTAACTAGATTCAAAATAGACTGTAGTTAGAAAATACACTTATCAAATCACCAAGGTTAGTAGTATTCATGGTTATACCCCAAATGTTTATATCATGCTCTTTTTATGTGTATTTTGCCAGTCTCTTTTTTTTGATTTGAGCTTAGATAGACAAGTATTGAATTTAATTAAAAAAAAAAACTGAATTATAAATAACCCTGTGGCAAAAGATAAGCCTAGTAAAACAGGAAAAAACAAAGATAACCCACTCACATTTAAAATGTTAACCATTTAAGACATTATTTTATAGACATGTCCATGTAATATGGGTTACAATTCTGACTTGTACATTTTTTTTTCTACTTTGTCCCTATTTTTCCCTATGGAGTTTTCATATGTTAAACACATAGCTTATGTATTTATTTACATGCTTAATTTTTCTTACTGGCATTTGAGCATGGCCATATCTTTTCTGTCCTTGTATTCCTGCATAGAGTCCGAGACTGAATGAAATTTGAATCCATTGTATTTTCCAGGTGTTCATCATCTATTTTTTCCTTCTTTTTTTTTAAATCATTGTCATTTGTTGCCTGGATAGTCTGCTCAATTGTACTGGATTGTATGGATAGAAAATCTTAAGTAGCACAAATTGTGTCCTTGCTTAGTATCCTAATGGGAGCTGTGGAACCCCCCTTCCCACTCCCTCTCCTGCCAGTCACCACGATTCCATCCATGTGTTTTTCCTCACCCAGCCGTTCTCCTGCCTGAAGGCTTCCCAGTGCTAGCAGAACAAAGGTCACATTCTGTGATGGGTCAGACGGGTTCTTCTTGGTCTGGCATCCACTAACCTCTGTTCTCATTCTCATCTCTCCAGGATTATCGCTGCCTGTCACAAGATCCTGTGCTTCAGTCTTATCTTAAAAACAAACAAACAGAACTCGGTGGTGGTGGTGGTTTAGTCGCTAAGTCCTGTCCAGCTCTTGCGACCCCATGGACTGTAGTCTGCCAGGCTCCTCTGTCCATGGGATTTTCCAGGCGAGAATACTGGAGTGGGTTGCCATTTCCTTCTCCAGAGGATCGTCCCAATCCAGGAATCGAACCCACATCTCCTGCATTGCAGGCATATTCTTTATCGACTGAGCTACCCCCCAAATACTGTATCATTATCAACCCCTGCCTTTGTACCTCCTACATGGACACTTGACTGAGCGGGCAAGTCTCTGCCTCTTCCTTCCTCTGTGCTCCGTGCCACTTCATTCATTCAGCAGTTATGAATGAGTTGTACTTGTACCAGACTGTATTATTAGTTTGTTTTTCAGTCTCCCCTACTAGACCTTGTTTTACGAAGATCCTGACCTACTTGTTCTTAAATCCTCAAGGCCATGCACGATTCCTAGTTCATGGTAGAGTGCCACAGTAATCTTTAGAGTGAAGCTGCTCAATTTGTCTCAGATTATGAAAGTATGAAAACAAAATAACGTGTTGACGTAAAGAGTTAATTATCTAGATCTAAAATGTATATGTACCTAATAGGCAAAATAGGTTATTATGACATCTTATAAGATATCTGTGAAGGTATTCCAGACAAGACAGTTAAAAGTGACTATCTGGAAAATCAGATTTTTAAGGCACCATCTGGGACACACTTGTGTGTACTTAGTCGTTCAGTTGTGTCTGACTCTTTTTGACTCCATGGATTATATAGCCTGCCAGGCTCCTTTGTCCATGACGATTCTGCAGGCAAGAATACTGGAGTGGGTTGCCCTGCCCTCCTCCAGAGAATCTTCCCAACCCAGGGATCAAACCCAGGTCTCCCACATTGCAGGCATATTCTTTACTGTCGGAGCCACCACGGAAGCCCAAGAACATACTTGGGATTAGATAAACCTACATCTCTCTCTCTCTCTTTTTTTTTTTTTTTTTTTTGCATCTCTTTTAAATATTCCTAGAAATCTCTATATGACCCTGTAAGTTTATAAAAATTTGTTGATTGGAAATATATTTCAAATAACCCTTAGCATAGGATTAAAAAAAGACTGGGCTGTAGAGAACCGTAAGATAAATACAGTCAAAAAGAGGGCCATCACTTTCCAAGATTATGATAGTTGTACACTGGTGCTGCTTTGTTCAGGTGCATCGTTGGTGTGATGCTGGTCATAAAACAGAATGGACTCACCAAAATGTCTGGAGCCTGATGAGCATTTTTGAATGTGTGTTTCAAGTGTAGACACTCAAATCAATAGCTTCTTAGTGTAACACTTTGTATGTGAATCTTTGGGGCATTACAGATAAAAAGGACCTTTCAGTTTTTGCATTAAACACAGAAACTGTATGATTTCAGTAATTCTCTTTTAATTTCAAAAAAAACTTTTTTTTTTTTTCCAGTGTTGAAAATGAGCCCATGAGCACAAGTCAGAAAAAGGAAAATATACTTTCATCAGAAGCAGTGAAGGTATAGTTTTAAATTAATATTATTTTATATCAAGCAAATGATTTTTTCTTAATTTCTGCTCGCTCTTCTTTCTGATTCTGTCATCTCATTTCACATTTCAAAAAGAGCATAAAGTCTTATTCCTTATTGGAAACTCTAGCCCAGTTCTGCTGGATATTTGCATCTTGCAGTGGGGTTGGGGGTAGATCATTGAAGAAAGGCTTGATACAGTGCTGCTTTTACCCCAGCTGAGCCACTAACCAGCTGTGAGGTCTTCCACTGAGACATTTAACTTCTCTGTGCCTTGCTTTTCTAATCTGTAAGTTGTGTCATCTAACCTCCACTCTCCCTTTCCCCTAGGAAGTTCTTCAGTTTATGTTGTGTTTACTCAAATGCTCCTGACAATTAAGAGTGCTTCTGAGGGCATAGAAGTTAATGACCTATTTGTACATGGCATTAGTATGTGACATGTTTGTTTAGCTCATAAGTGAACTGGCTTTCTCTGTATCTACAGAACAACCATGAAATCATATATGCTACACTTATATGCAGATCGTTATTGATAAGTGTGGTTAAAAATCTCTGAAAACTGCTAAACCTTATAATACTTCTTTTTCGTCATAAGTGATTTCCTAGAAATTGGATCTTTGTGTTGGTTGGGAGTGTGAGGCTAGGATCAAGTTCTGACAGCTGTTCAACATTCATGGAGTTTGGGCCCAGTTACTTTCTTTTTAAATGACTTGTGACAGTCAGTCAAGGAGAAAGCTTGTCAGGGATTCCCAGGTACATTAGCCTGGTCAGTGGAAGGACCAGAAAGTCAACTGACTCCTTCTTTACTGATAATTCTTCATTACTCTTAAACATTACATGAGGTCCAGAGGCCTTAAAGATGGTAAAGGTAAAACTGTTTTCAGTTTTTATTCCTGCCTTGTCCACCATAGTTAACAATATAAATATTTTTGAAAGAAAAAAAAAATCAGAATCTGATTTTTCTTTTTTACTTTTAAACTTTATTGAAAGAAAAAAATCAGAATCACCTTGCTTCCCTTTCCTTTCTTCTTCCTTTGTGAGTTTGGCTACTAACTCCTGCTCCCTGGGTTTTATAGCACTTCCTGCCTATTCTTTGGCAGCCGGTCATTAGTCAACTCACTGGTTTACCGCTGCATGGACTCTGCAGCTTTCTCTGTCCTGTTCAGTTTTTACATGTCCTGAGTTGCCCAGCTTCAAGATTTTTACTTCTCATTTTATGTGCAGCTTTGCTCTTGAGTTGTCTCACAGGAAGCATGTGTTTTACTTCTGAAATCTCCAACTAAGAGGTTTCTTTATCAACCAGTTGCTGTCATTCCCTGTCTTAGTCCTTCATTGCCTCTGAGCCCACCTTTGAGCTTCAGCAAACCTTCATGCTTTCCCTGCTCTTTTCTCTTCTCCAGGTTGCTACTTGTTTGCCTTCTCAACCTGGAACTGATAGGTATCACTTCAGCTGTTAAGCTCACTGAAAAAAATGTTGGTCTTCAAACTTGGCCCTGAAACTTTAGTTTCTAATAGAACTGCTTTCTATCTGCAGAGATTTACTCCAGAAATTATTCTGGCTTCAGTAAGTGTATATGGTGGGCAGTATAGTGGCTGGGCCTCCATGGTTACCATCTTCTCTATCCATTTTTAATATATTGGTTTGAATGTTCAGGATACTTTCAGTTTGGGATTTGGGCCCCCGAGTAAATAGGGCTTATAGTCATGAAAGTTATTCTCTTATGGTTTGAGGCCTATAGGATTACTTATATCAATACATAGGCAGTCTGGTTAGCCTCTCACTGGTATAGTGGAAGCATTTGGGGCCATGTAAGCTTGTTTGTTTGCTATACTTTCTGGAAACTACTGGTAGGCTTGCTCATCTTTGCTTCACAGACCCAGTTGTGGTGGGACCTACTATTGCCAGGCATCAAAAATATGTATTTTGCATATTATATTCCTCTGTAAGTTATTACATGATATTGGGTATAATTCCCTGTATTATATAGTGAATCCCTGTTGCTTCAATTAAAGAAAAGGAAAAAAGTACATATTTTGATAATATCAATAGTTAGGCCCATACTTTGGGGGACTAAAAAGGTTAGCAATGATATTTATGATCCTGTTATTTTAAATAGTCTCATTTAAAGTTTTCTCACTTGGCAAGTAGCATAAAACATTCATTTGTTTTCTTTCTAATGAATGGTTTTCTGAAACATAGTGCTCCATTGTAAAGTGACATTTCTTGCCACACTTCCATCTTCATAACCTGAATTTTATGATAATGCCTTCCATGATAAGGAAAAATGTGCACCATTTTTCCTCTCCCATGTAAAATGTAACAGATTTATGTACAATAAATGTTTTTATACATTTCTTTTTGCATTTGACCTTGAGATACCAAATCAAGGTGTTGAAGATTGTTTTGTTATAAATTTAAGCTACAAAAAAAAATTGTATTTTCTTAAAGAACTAGAGACTATAGAACCTTTGTATTATTTTTGGACGTAATTAGATTCTTGGTTCTTAAAATATATATGCTATACAAATTTCACTGTTTTGCTAACATTGAAATCTGTTTCTCACATGTGCATCTACCATTCCACTGAAATATAAATTTCTTCTGTATTAATCAGTTTTTATATCTAGCTGGTAAAACTTCCAGATATTTAGTCTGTACTCTATTCAGTTTTTCTTTAGGGAATGTGTATTCTTGTCTTGTAGCCTTAGACTCTTGCTGTGTTCACGTCTATCATTTTAAAGAGAGGGAAGGCATGTTATAACACCCTGCTCCCTTCTGCCTACTTCAGAAACTCTTCATCCCTTCCCACTTTCCAAGGCTCACCCCCTAAATGCCCCCACGGGTGATAGTGGTCTCTAATTTCCTGCCTTCTCCTGGACTTCGCTTTTCACAGTGTTCATTTCTCCATCTTCATTGGATTCTTCTATTTCACTCTTAATATGTAAAATAATATTTTTTTTCTTTCATTGGTCTGATTTCCTTTCAGTCTATCATTTCATTTTATTGCTGCCCTTTACCCAAAGATTCCATATGGAAGTCTGTCATAATCACTGTTTAACTCTTAATGCTTTCTCATCAGACTCTGGTCCCCCTTCCTGGTTTGCTTAGACATGGGAAAACTAGTATTGTGCCTCACATACGTGTCATAGGTGTTCAGGTCAGTTGCTCAGTCGTGTCCGACTCTTTACGACCCCATGGACTGCAGCACGCCCGGCTTCCCTGTCCAACACCAACTCTCAGAGCTTACTCAAACTCATTTCCATTGAGTCAGTGATGCCATCCAACCATCTCATCTTATGATGTCCCCTTCTCCTCCCACCTTCAATCTTGCCCAGCATCAGGGTCTTTTCCAATGAGTCAGTTCTTTGCATCAGATGGCGAAATATTGGAGTTTCAGCTTCAGCATCAGTGCTTCCAAAGAATATACAGGACTGATTTCCTTTCAGATGGACTGACTGGATACCCTTACAGTCCAAGGGACTCACAAGAGTCTTCACACCACAGTCCAAAATCATCAATTCTTTGGCGCTCAGCTTTCTTTATAGTCCAACTCTCACGTCCATATGTAACTACTGGAAAAACCATACCTTTGACTAGACAGACCTTTGCTGGAAAGGTAATGTCTCTGCATTGTAATATGCTGTCTAGGTTGATCACAGCTTTTCTTCCAAGGAGCAAGTGTCTTTTAATTTCATGGCTGCAGTCACCATCTGCAGTGATTCTGGAGCCCCCCAAAATAAAGTCTGTCACTGTTTCCATTGTTTCCCCATCTATTTGCCAAAAGTGATGGGACCAGATACCATGATCTTAGTTTTCTGAATGTTGAGTTAAAGCCAACTTTTTCACTCTCGTCTTTCACTTTCATCAAGAGGCTCTTTAACTCTTCACTTTCTGCCATAAGGGTGGTGTGATCTGCATATCTGAAGTTATTGATATTTCTCCCAGAAATCTTGATTCCGGCTTGTGCTTCATCCAGCCTGGCATTCATATGATGTACTCTGTATATAAGTTAAATAAGCAGGGTGACAATATACAGCCTTGAAGTACTCCTTTCCTGATTTGGAACCAGTCTGTTGTTCCATGTCCAGTTCTAACTGTTGGTTCTTGATCTGCATACAGATTTCTCAGGAGGCAAGTCAGGTGGTCTAGTTTTCCTGTCTCTTGAAGAATTTTTCAGAGTTTGTTGTGATCCACACAGTCAAAGGCTTTGGCGTAGTTAATAAAGGAGAAGTAAATGATTTTCTGGAACTCTCTTACTTTTTCAATGATCCAACGGATGTTGGCAATTTGATCTCTGGTTCCTCTGCCTTTTCTAAATCCAGCTTGAACATCTGGAAGTTCACGGTTCACATATTGCTGAAGCCTGGCTTGGAGAATTTTGAGCATTACTTTACTAGCACGTGAGATGAGTGCAATTGTGCGGTAGTTTGAGCATTCTTTGGCATTGCCTTTCTTTGGGATTGGAATGAAAACTGACCTTTTCCAATCCTGTGGCCACTGCTGAGTTTTTCAAATTTGCTGGCATATTGAGTGCAGTACTTTCAAAGCAGCATCTTTCAGGATTTGAAATAGCTCAACTGGAATTCCATCACCTCCACTAGCTTTGTTCATAGTGATGCTTCCTAAGGCACTCTTGACTTCGCATTCTGGAATGTCTGGCTCTCGGTAATTGATCACACCATCATGGTTATCTGGGTAGTGAAGATCTTTTTTGTACAGTTCTTCTGTGTATTCTTGTCACCTCTTCTTAATATCTTCTGCTTCCGTTTTTGTCCTTTATTGAGCCCATCTTTGCATGTAATGTTCCCTTGGTATCTCTAATTTTCTTCAAGAGATCTGTAGTCTTTCCCATTCTATTGTTGTCCTCTGTTTCTTTGCAATGATCACTGAGGAAGGCTTTCTTATCTTTCCTTGCTATTCTTTGGAACTCTGCATTCAAATAGGTATATCTTTCCTTTTCTCCTTTGCCTTCCGCTTCTCTTCTTTTCTCAGCTATTTGTAAGGCCTCCTCAGATAACCATTCTGCTTTTTTGCATTTCTTTTTCATGGTTGTTAAGCAAGAGTAATTCCATGAAACCTGACCTCTTGCTACCCATCCCATCAGTAACTTGTTCTCAGTTCTTACTGTGTATAACCAGTTGAGACACTTGATTTTCCAAGTTGTCTTCTTTCCAGAAGTTGTATGTTTTTATATTTGCTCTTATGACCTTGTACATTCTAGTTTCTGTTCCTGCCTCTGGCCATTCCCTTGAGTTTCCTTCACTGATTCTTTTTTGAGGGGAGTGAAATAGAAAAGAATAGCTTTATTGCTTTGCCTGGCAAAGGGAGCCACAGCAGACTAATGCCCTCAAAACTCTGTTGGCATAAGAGGAGGTAATGAGATTTATAGTAATGGTTCAAAGAGGAGGGTGTGATCAGCTCATAGCCATCTTTGATTGATTGGTGGTGAGGTAGTTGGGAGTCAGCATCATCAATCTCCTGGTCCAACCAATCTGGAGTCTAGATGCTTGTGGGAAGCACACAGTTAACTTCTTTTGGTAGGAGTTTCAGTATCTGCAAAATAGCTCAAATATATTATTATGTATATTCATTTAGGGGGGTACCAGGACCCTGCCCCAAAGCTATTCTGTTGTTTCCTTTTTTATTTTATTGAAGGATAATTGCTTTATAGAATTTTTTTTTCTGTCAAACCTCAGCATGAAATAACCATAGGTATATATATATATCCCCTCCCTTTTCAACCTCCCTCTCATCTCCTGCCCCTCTAGATTGACACAGAGACCCTGTTTGAGTCCCTGAGTCATACAGCAAATTCCCATCGGTATCTATTTTACATATGGTAATGTAAGTTTCCATGTTACTCTTTCCATACATTTCACCCTCTTCTCCTCTCTCCACATGTCCAGAAGTCCATTCTCTATGTCTTTCTCCACTGCTGCTGTTGCTGCTGCTGCTAAGTTGCTTCAGTTGTGTCCAACTCTTTGCGACCCCCGCAGACTGCAGCCTACCAGGCTCCTTAGTCCATGGGTTTTTCCAGGCAAGAGTACTGGAGTGGGGTGCCATTACCTTCTCTGCTGCTGCCCTGTAAATAAATTCTTCAATACCATTTTTCTAGATTCTGTATATATGTGTTAGAATATGATATTTATCTTTCTCTGACTCACTTCACTCTGTATAATAGGTTCTAGGTTCATCCACCTCATCAGAACTGACTCAAATGCATTCCTGAGTAATATTCCATTGTGTATATGTACCACAACTTCTGTATCCATTCATTTGTCAACGGAAATCTAGACTGCTTCCATTTCCATTCCAGTTCCATCTAGAACTGCTTCCACTGTTCTAGCTATTGTAAATGGCACTACAATGAACAATGGGATACATGTGTCTTTTTCAGTTTTGGTTTCCTCAGGGTATATGCCTCGGAGTGGGATTGCTGGGTCATATGGTGGTTTTATTCATAGTTTTTTAATGAATCTCCATACTGTCTTCCATAGTGGCTATATTAGTTTACATTCCCACCTACAGTGCAAGAGCATTCTCTTTTCTCCACATCCTCTCCTGCATTTATTGTTTGTAGACTTTTTGATGATGGCCATTATGACTGGTGTGAGGTGATATCTCATCAAAGTTTTGATTTGTATTTCTCTGGTAATGAGTGATGTTGAGCATCATTTCATGTGTTTGTTAGCCATCTGTATGTCTTCTTTGGAGAAATGTCTGTTTAGGTCTTTTTCCCACTTTTTGATTGGGTTGTTTGTTTTTCTGGTATTGAGTTATATGAACTGCTTGTATATTTTGGAAATTAATCCTTTGTCAGTTGTTTCATTTGCTATTATTTTCTCCCATTTTGAGGGTTGCCTTTTCATCTTGCTTATAGTTTCCTTTGCTCTGCAGAAGCTTTTAAGTTTCATCAGGTCCCACTTGTTTACTTTTGTTTTTATTTACATTACTCTAGGAGGTGGGTCAAAGCAAGAAGATCTTGCTTTGATTTATGTCATCAAGTGTTCTGCCTATATTTTCCTCTAAGAGTTTTATAATTTCTGGTCCTACATTTATGTCTTTAATCCATTTTGAGTTTATCTTTGTGTATGGTGTGGGGAAGTGTTCTAATTTCATTCTTTTACATGTAGCTGTCCAGTTTTCCCAGCACCATTTATTGAAGAGGCTGTCTTTGCCCCATTGTATATTCTTGCTTCCTTTGTCAAAAATAAGGTACCCACAGATGCATGGGTTTATTTCTGGGTATTCTATCTTGTTCCATTTGCCTACATTTCTGTTTTTTGTACCAGTGCCATACTCTTGATGACTGTAGCTTTGTAGTATAATCTGAAATCAGGAAGGTTGTTTCCTCCAGCTCCATTCTTCTTTCTCAAGACTGCTTTGGCTGTTCAGGGTCTTTTGTGTTTCCATATGAATTGTGAAATTTTTTGTTCTAGTTCTGTGAAAATGTCATTGTTAATTTGATAGGGATTAAATTAAATCTGTAGATTGAATTTGGTAGTTAGTTATTTTCACAATGTTGATTTTTCCTACCTAGGAACATGAAATATCTCTCCATCAGTTTATGTCATCTTTGATTTCTTTCATTAGTGTCTTTTAATTTTCTGTGTACAGTTCTTTTGTCTCCTTAGGTAAGTTTATTCCTAGATATTTTATTCTTTTTGTTGCAGTGGTGAATGGGATTGATTCCTTAATTGCTCTTTCTGAAATCTCAATGTTAGTATATAGAAATGCAAGTGACTTTGGTGTATTGATTTTGTATCCTGCCACTTTGCTAAATTCACTGATTAGCTCTAGTAATTTTCTGATACTATCTTTATGGTTATCTATGTATAGTATCATGTCATCTTCAAACATTGAGAGTTCTTTTCTGATCTGGATTCCTTTTATATCTTTTTCTTCTCTGATTGCTATAGCTAGAACTTCCAGAACTATGTTGAATAATAGTGGTGAAAGGACACCCTTGTCTTGTTTCTGATCTTAGGGGGAATGCTTTCAGTTTTTCACCATTGAAAATAATGTTTCCTGTAGGCTTATCACATATGGCCTTTACTATGTTGAGGTAGGTGCCTTCTATGCCCATTTTTTGAAGAGTTTTAATCGTAAATGGGTGCTGAATTTTGTCAAAGGCTTTTTCTGCATCTATTGAGATGATCATATGGTTTTTATGTTTCAGTTTGTTAATGTGTATCACATTGATCTATTTGCATATACTGAAGAATCCTTGCATTCCTGGAATAAATCCAAATTGATCGTGGTGTATGAGTTTTTTGGTGTGTTGCTGAATTCTATTTGCTAAAATTTTGTTCAGGACTTTTTAATCTATGTTATCAGTGATATTGGCCTATAGTTTTCTTTTTCTGTGTTGTCTTTGTCTGGTTTTGATATTGGGGTGATGGTGACCTCCTAGAATGAGTTTGGAAGTGTTCCTTCCTCTGTAATTTTTTGAAAGATTTTTAGAAGGATAGATATTAGCTCTTCTCTAAATGTTTGATAGAATTCTCCTGTGAAGCCATCTGGTCCTGGGCTTTTGTTTTGGGGGATTTTTTTTTATCATGGCTTCAATTTCAGTTCTTATAATTAGGTTGTTCATAATTTCTATCTTCCTGGTTCAGTCTTGGAAGATTGAACTTTTCTAGGAATGCAGTGAAAGTGCTGCACTCAATATGCCAGCAAATTTGAAAAACTCAGCAGTGGCCACAGGACTGGAAAAGGTCAGTTTTCATTCCAATCCCAAAGAAAGGCAATGCCAAAGAATGTTCACACTGTCACACAATTGCACTCATCTCACATGCTAGTAAAGAAATGCTCAGAATTCTCCAAGTCAGGCTTCAACAATACGTGAACCGTGAACTTCCAGATGTTCAAGCTGGCTTTAGAAAAGGCAGAGGAACCAGAGATCAAATTGCCAACATCTGCTGGATCATTGAAAAAGCAAGAGAATTCCAGAAAAATATCTATTTCTGCATTATTGACTATGCCAAAGCCTTTGTGTAGATCACAACAAACTCTGAAAAATTCTTCAAGAGATGGGAATACCAGACTCCCTTACCTGCCTCCTGAGAAATCTGTATACAGGTCAGGAAGCAACAATTAGAACTGGACATGAAACAACAGACTGGTTCCAAATCAGGAAAGGAGTACCTCAAGGCTGTATATTATTACCCTGATTATTTAATTTCTATGCAGAGTACATCATGAGAAACTCTGGGCTGGATGAAGCACAAGCTGGAATAAAGATTGTCAGGAGAAATACCGACTACCTCAGATATGCAGATGATACCACCCTTCTGGCAGAAAGTGAAGAAGAACTAAAGAGCCTCTTGATAAAAGTGAAAGAGGAGCAACATTCAGAAAATGAAGATCATGGCATCTGGTCCCATCACTTCATGGCAAATAGATGGGGAAACAATGGAAACAGTGGCAGACTTTATTTTGGGGAACTCCAAAATCACTGCAGATGGTGACTGCAGTTGTGAAATTGAAAGACTCTTGCTCCTTGGAAGGAAAGTTATGACTAACCTAGACACCATATTACAAGACAGAGACATTACTTTGCCAACAAATGTCTGTCTAGTCAAAGCTATGGTTTTTCCAGCAGTCATGTATGGATGTGAGAGTTGGATTGTAAAGAAAGCTGAGTGCCAAAGAATTGATGCTTTTGAACTGTGGTGCTGGAGAAGACTCTTGAGAGTGCCTTGAACTGCAAGGAGATCCAACAAGTCCATCCTAAAGGAGATCAGTCCTGAGTGTTCATTGGAAGGACTGAGGTTGAAGCTGAAACTCCAATACTTGGCCACCTAATGCAAAGAACTGACTCATTTGAAATGACACTGATGCTGGGAAAGGTTGAAAGTGGGAGGAGAAGGGGATGACAGAGGATAAATGGTTGCATTGCATCACCATCTCAATGGACATGAGTTTGAGTAAACTCCAGGAGTTTGGTGATGGACAGGGATGCCTGGAATGCTGCAGTGCATGGGGTCACAAAGAGGTCACAAAGGGGTCACAAAGTCGGACATGACTGAACTGAACTAAAAAATCTGTCCATTTCTTCCAGGTTATCTATTTTGTTGGGATATAGTTGTTCATAATAGTCTCTTATAATCCTTTTTATTTCTGAATTTTCTCTTGTAACATCTCCTTTTTCATTTCTAATTTTGTTGATTTGATTCTTCTCTTTTTCTTGAGTCTGGCTAAGGGCTTGTCAGTTTTGTTTATCTTCTCAATGAACCAGATTTTAGTTTTATTAATATTAATATTTACTATTGTTTCTTTCATTTATTTTTCATTTATTTTTGCTTGGATCTTTATTATTTCTTTCCTTCTACTAATTTTGGGGTTTTTTTGTTCTTTGGAAAAGAAGTTTTTTTAGGTGCAGCAATGAAATTAAAAGATGCTTACTCCTTGGAAGAAAAGTTATGACCAACCTAGACAGCATATTGAAAAGCAGAGACATTACTTTGCCAACAAAGGTCCGTCTAGTCAAGGCTATGGTTTTTCCTGTGGTCATGTATGGATGAGAGAGTTGGACTATAAAGAAAGCTGAGCACCGAAGAATTGATGCTTTTGAATTGTGGTGTTGGATAAGACTCTTGAGAGTCCCTTGGACTGCAAGGAGATCCAACCAGTCCATCCTAAAGGAGATCAGTCCTGGGTGTTCATTGGAAGGACTGGTGTTGAAGCTGAAACTCCAATACTTTGGCCACCTAATGTGAAGAGCTGACTCGTTGGAAAAGACCCTGATGCTGGGAAAGATTGAGGGCAGGAGGAGAAGGGGACAACAGAGGATGAGATGGTTGGATGGCATCATCGACTTGATGGACATTGGTTTGGATGGACTCCGGGAGTTGGTGATGGACAGGGAGGCTTGGCGTGCTGCAGTTCACGGGGTCACGAAGAGTCAGACACGACTGAGTGACTGAAGTGACTGACTGTTAAGTTGTCTATTCAGTGTTTTTCTTGTTTCTTAAGCTAGGATTGTATTGCTATAAACTTCCCTCTTAGAACTCCTTTTGCTGCATCCCATAGTTTTTGAGTTGTCATGTGTTCGTTGTCTTTTGATTTCCCTTTTGATTTCTTCAGTAACCTGTTGAGTATTTAGAAATGTGTTGTTTAATCTCCACGTGTTTGTGTTTCTTACAGTTTTTTTCTGGTAATTGATATCTAATCTCATAGCATTGTGGTTGGAGAAGATACTTGATGATTTCAATGTTCTTAAATTTACTGAGGTTTGATTTGTGACCCACAATGTTATCTGTCCTGAAGCATGTTCAATGTGACTTGAGAAGAAGATGAATTCTTCTGCATTTGAATGGAATGTCCTGAAAATATCAATGAGATCCATCTCGTCTAATGTATCATTTAGGACTTGCATTTCCTTACTTATTTTCTGTTTTGATGATCTGTCCATTGGTGTGAGTGGGGTGTTAAAGTCTCCTACTATTATTGTGTTACTCTCAGTTTCTCCTTTTATGTCTGTTAGTGCTTGTCTTATGTATTGAAGTGCTCCTATAATGGGCACATAGATATTTAGGATTGTTACGTCTTCCTCTTGGATTGATCCCTTGATCATTATGGAGTGTTCTTCCTTATCTCTTGTAATCTGTATTTTAAGGTCTATTTTGTCTGATATGAGGATTGCTACTCCAGCTTTCTTTTGCTTCCCATTTGCATGGAATTTGTTTTTCCATCCTCTCACTTTCAGTCTATATGTGTTTTTAGGTTTGAAGTGGGTTTCTTGTAGACAGCATATATGTGGGTTTTGTTTTTGTATCCATTCAGCCAGTCTGTGTCTTTTGGTTGGAGCATTTAATCCATTTACATTTAAAGTAATTATTGATATATATGTTCCTATTGCCATTTTCTTAATTGTTTGGGGTTGATTTTATAGATCTTTTTTCTTCTCTTGTATTTTTTGACTATATAAGTCCCTTTAACATTTGTTGTAAAGCTGATTTGGTGGTACTGCATTCTCTTAACTTTTGCTTGTCTGAAAAGCTTTTTATTTTTCCATCAATTTTGAATGAGATCTTTGCTGGGTACAGTAATCTTGGTTGTATATTTTTCTCTTTCAGTACTTTAAATATATCCTGCCATTCCCTTCTGGCCTGCAGTTTCCGCTGAAAGATCAGCCTCTAAGCATATGGGGTTTCCCTTGTATGTTACTTGTTGCTTCTCCCTTGCTGCTTTTAATTTTCTTTCTTTGTGTTTAGTTTTTGGGAGTTTGATTAGTTTGTGTCTTGGTGTGTTTCTCCTTGGGTTTATCCTCTGTGGGACTCTTTGTGCCTCTTGGACTTGACTGACTCTTTCCTTTTCCATGTTGGGGAAATTTTCAACTATAACCTCTTCAAAAATTTTCTCATAACTTTTATTTTTCTCTTCTTCTTCTGGGAACCCCCATATTTCCAATATTGGTGTGTTTAATACTGTCCCAGAGGTCTCTGAGACTATCTTCAGTTCTTTTCATTCTTTTTATTTTATTCTGCTCTTCAGAAGTTATTTGCACCATTTTGTCTTCGAACTCACTGATAGGTTCTTCTGCTTCACATATTCTGCTATTGATTCCTTCTAGAGTATTTTTAATTTCAGTAATTGTTTGTCTCTGTATGTTTATTCTTTCATTCTTCTAGGTCTTTGTTAACTGATGCTTGCATTTTCTCCATTTTGTTTTCAAGATTTTTGATCATCTTTACTATCATTATTCTGAATTCTTTTTCAGGTAATTTGCCTATTTCCTCCTCATTTATTTGGACTTCTGTGTTTCTAATTTGTTCCTTCATTTGTGTAGTATTTCTCTGCCTTTTCATTTTTTTTTAACTTACTGTGTTTGAGGTCTCCCTTTCCCGGCCTTCAAGGTTGAATTCTTTTTTCCTTTTGGTTTCTACCCTCCTAAGGTTGGTCCAGTGGTTTGTGTAAGCTTAGTATAGGGTGAGATTTGTGCTGAGTTTTTGTTTGTTTTTCCTCTGATGGGCAAGGCTGAGTGAGGTGGTAATCCTGTCTGCTGATGATTGAGTTTGTATTTTTGTTTGTTGTTTAGATGAGGCGTCCTGCACAAGGTGCTACTGGTGGCTGGGTCTTTTATTCAAGTGGTTTCCTTTGTGTGAGTTCTCACTATTTGATACCCTCTAGGGTTAGTTCTCTGGTAGTCTAGGGTCTTGGAGTCAGTTCTTCGACTCCAGGGGCTCAGGGCTTGATACCTACTTTTGCATGGTTCTATATATTCTTTTCCTCTGGTCAGGTACTCCTGTCCACTCTCAGCTAGTGTTCTGCATGCACTTCTGTGTCTGAAGATGTATTCCTGATGTATCTGTGCAGAGAGTTGTACTTCACATCCACCTACTCCTCCGCCATCTTGTTCTCCTTCCTTCACTGATTCTTTTCCGGATAAATTTCTTTTGGTGTGGATGTTTCTCAAAGTCCTCAACCCTCAACATCAGTCTTTCAAAGTGGTATCTTCCAGTCTCATTACTTCACTTCGTCTTTCGGCTCTCACATCTCTATCCAACACCCCTCTTGAGCTCTAGACTTGATTGTCAGAGTTCCAAACATTTCTACATACTGCAAATCCAGGCTGCCCCAAAGCCTCGTATTTTCATAGGTGTTCTCTCTCTATATATAAGTTGTTGACTTCCCTGGTGGCTCAGACGGTAAAGCGTCTGTCTACAATGTGGGAGACCCGGGTTCGATCCCTGGGTTGGGAAGATCCCCTGGAGAAGGAAATGGCAATCCACTCCAGGACTATTGCCTGGAAAATCCCATGGACAGAGGAGCCTGGTAGGCTACAGCCCATGGGGTTGCAAAGAGTCAGACACAACTGAGCGACTTCGCTTTCTTTCTCTCTATATATATATTGATATATTTGTTTGGGAGGAGGTAGAGAGCATCATGTAACTGCCTGGGATGGAAGAAGAGCCTGGAGCGACAAGTACTCTATTTGGAGATACTCAACCAAACTCTTCTTTTGATCCCTTGTCTCATATTGTCCTAAGTGGTACCAAGGGTCTTCAGATCCTGAGCTCTTCGGGTGGTCTGTTGACAGTGTGTCTATTGATTATTTCCCCTTGTGATCAAAGTTCCCTGTTGCTGGCACTTGCTGGATGCTTCCTCTGGTCAGTTACCATGCTTTCACCTGCTTTTGCCATCTAAGGCTTTTCTGAAATCTCTTATCTGCTAATATCTATGCTCTTCCTCTCTTTGTACTTATAACTTTTCAGAGTGTTTTGCACAAGAGAAGAAATCAGTGTTTGTGGTTTGTCTCCAGTATTAATCAGAATTTTTATCTCTTAGTAGTCGAAAATGTGGAGAGATTGTCACTCAACAAACTCACACTGTTATAGAGAGGAGGCAGGAGAATTCAGATGCAATTCTACACCTTAATGCTTCCCATTTGTGAACTTAATTTATAACTTACAGACTTAATTTACCGAAAAGAAATCTCGTTAAAAATTAAAAGAGCTATGGCAATAAGTCTGTTTTCAGAATGAGTCATGAGCTAAATAAAATGAATTAAATCTAGATCATAGGTTATGGAATCTCCAAACCAGGCCTAAATAAATTTATGACTTTTAGGCTTGTTCTCAGTAGCTTAGCATCTGCTTTATGTAAAGTTTGACTCTCACCTTATTTTAGAATTGTTGCTCATAACCAATCATACAACGCAGGTGAAGGCCCTGGCATCTTTTAAAAGGCAATGATTGATGTATGCCTGTGATGTTTCTAGGGATAACCACGGAGTATCAGTATTGTGCCTATTACTGTAAGTTGTTAATAATTCATAGCCCTTATTCTTAATATCATCATAAGTAAATTACTGAAAAAAAACTACGCTTTTTAAATTGTTGCCACTGTTTACTGATACATAAAAGTAAAAGTGTGACTCAAGAATAACTCACTGAAGAAAAGTAGTCACAAATTATTCTTAATGTCAATACCTATATTGAGGGTACAGTACTGTTTAGTAAGATGAATATGTTAAATTATGCATTTGTTCATATTTTGATTTCTGTATTGCTTCTTTCGTTATTGGTCTTTTTCAACACTTTTTTGGCCAGAGGGAGAGGGGAAATGGTAGTCAAATTTAAACATACTGGATGTTTTCACAGTTAGGAGAAATTTAATTACTGAGGTAATTTTTGGAATAAATTATGGCCTTAATATGTGCTTGCTACCTTTATTCTCAGCAATGCAAATAGCCATATGACATCAACTTAATATCAAAATTAAAAGTGTTTCTTTTTCAAGCACAAGAACTCTTTTTAAAAATTTTAACTGTATTTGGACTTGGAACCCCACATATAAACAGGTTAAAGAAAGCTCCCCTGTTGGTGATGGGAATGAGTAGCCTGGAGCCTCAGAGTCAGCCACTACTCCCTGCCTTTGCCAGCCATGGCACCTCCTTGGAACAACTTTTTAAATTACAAGCAGTGATGGAAAGAACAGTCTTTGGAATCAGATGTATCTGGGCTCAAATCTTAGGTCTCCATGTGGTAGCTTTCTAACCTTGGAAAATTTATTCAGCCTCTCTGAACTTTGCTTGTTCTCTTCAGTCACGGCAGGCGGGGAGAGGGGGAAGGGGTGTCTTACTCTTATTTTATAGAAATGTTTTAGAATGAACTGAGATAACATGTGCCACATTGTATAATACCTGACACAGAGGATGTCCTCAGGAAAAGAGCCGCCTTCTTGTCACGTGAAGTTTGACTCCAGCTTAGAATCTAACTCTTTGTTTAAGAATGGTGCTGACTTTTTCTGTGTGTCTGGAAATCAACTATTAGAAGCATTGATTTTTCTGTCACACTTGAAGGCACACATGAACATATATACACACACTGAATTTTAGCTAGAAGTCAAAGCATCTCACCCCTTGATTGCTTCTTTAAAGACTAAGTGCCATCAAGGTGCCTGAAGTGGAGATGACAGTGTGTGTTACTGTTCACGTGACCAAACTGCCAGAGCTGAAGCCTGTCAGTGCAGCTGACACTGGTCTGGGGCCTTGATATCCCAGTGTTCTTGAATGTTGAATGTATTGCATGATATCTGGTGTGATTTGCTATACCAACCTCTCGTAGACCTCGCTTAGTCCTACTCTGTGGTGTGATGGAGTACCTTGTCAGAGTGGAAACTGGGGATCAAGGATCATGTACCTACTCCAGATTTTTGTGAGTAAATATGTCTCCAGAGGTGCCAGATACTGATTTGAGAACATCAGAAGGAGCTCAAGAAAGCTCTCCTAGAATTAAAAACATTTATTATTGTGGCCCAGTGTTTTCACTGGAGAAGTCTTTATACCATAACAGAAGGGAATGGCTTTTCTTCTTTTACGTCATCAACTTCTTTTCTTACCTTACACACCTGCCCTTGTTGATTTCACTTTTACCTACATTTTAGCCTACAACAAAGCTGTCCTTCCAGCCCAGTATGTTGTTCTGAGCTTCAGGGTGATGGAGCTGGTTCTTTGATGGGCCTTTCCTATGAATGTCACTGGGTATGAGATTTGACTCAAAATTGAATTCAGTGTATTTTATCCTAATTTCCTTCTGTTCCCATATTCCCTGTCCTGCCAAAAAAAGTGAAAGTCATGTTCGACTCTTTGTGACCCCATGGACTGTGGCCTGCCAGGCACCTCTCTCCGTGGAATTCTCCAGGCCAGAATACTAGAGTGGATAACCATTCCCTCCTCCAGGGGATCTTCCCAACCCAGGGATCCAACCCAGGTCTCCCGTATTGCAGGCAGATTCTTTACCATCTGAGCCACCAGGGAAGCAAAAGTCCTGCCAAAAGGTGCCATCAATTACTCAGTCTTGACATTAGAGAACGATTCTGCCAAGCAGTGTGTTGTGGCCAGATATCTTAGGAGAAAACTAACTAGAAATCTCTAGTAGGCATCTGGTGTTAGTTATAAATGCCCAATTTGGGTAACCATTAGTAATCTAGGTAATAGTCCTACTCGCGATGAAAGCATAAAGTTGTTTGCCTTCACCTTGTGGTGATTTTGTTTATGGGAAGAACACACACATACACACATGCACATGTATATGTTGTATGCGGGCAGTTTCCATTCTGAAAAACTTGAGTGGTAGTAATTTCCCAGGCAAAGAGGGCAAGGGATAAATGGTATCAGCAGTGATAATAGTGTTGTGCAAAGACATACCTGTAGTAAGAGGAAGCGAGAGGGAAGAGGAGTAGAAAACAGGTCTCGAGAATATCTGAGAACACACATGGTGACATCAGGCCCTGTAGGCATTACAAGTGACAAGAGATGGAATAAAAGGCACGTGGGAGCTCGATCCACCAGGCCGTTGAATGCCATGCTAGGAGGTCTGGATTTTATCCTGACAAGGGTGCACAGGCATGGGAAACCCTTTAGGGATGGTCAGATTTGAAACCTGAAACATTGCTCAGACTGGGGAACTTTAGGAATGGAAGCAGGGACACAGGTTAAGTCACTCACTGCCAGCAGCTTTCTCGGGGCGAGGTCATGGTGTCCTGGCGTTTCATTGACTGTTCAACAAGTGGGAATGTTACAGTTTACAGAAAATGGGCAAGAATGGAGGCACAACATGGTCAAGTTCAGTTTGGATGTACTGAGTTGGAGGTTCCAGTGAAGCGTTCAGGTGGCTAGCTGATGATTGGATATACAGTCTGAGTTGAGAATACACATCTGGGAATCATCAGATTGATTGGCAAGAAATGAGAACTCGTAAGAAGATCATGAAGGTAAAGCAGCCCTGGGCTGGAAGCTGGAAAAACGTAATATGTAAAGAAAGGATGGCTAGAAGAATGTGAACTAGAAGGAGGCGGAGAGAATGTTGAAAGAAGAAGCGAAACCTCAGGGTGATGTCATGGGAGCCAAAAGGAGATTGGCTTTCAGGATCAGACCCAGTCTTACCTCCTGTAGTCATACCACATTATATCAGGGCAGAAAAAGTATGTTGAATTAACAAGTATGAAAGTGTCTCTGAAGCCAGACTGCAAGGGCTAAAGAGTCACTGAAAGGAAAGGGAAAGAAGATGGTGACAGTTGGTAACTTCTATCAATGAGTTTGGTAGTGAAGAGAGGATTAATCTTGCCCTGGACTTAAACTTTGAATTGTGGCCTTATGGACAGGGGCAGATGAGGAAGTGAGGGGGCTGTTTAGAAGACATCAAGCACTATGAAATGGTGCCCTGGTGGATCCTTGGAGGAGGAATCGTCCTCCCTGCATTGTGAGGGCGAATGAAGGAAGTGGGACTGATGCTGCAGCTGTGATGCAGATAGAGGAGGAGTGGGGGCAGGACTATGAGAGAGCATCTCTGTGAAGTGGAAGGTAGGGTCCTCTGCTCAGTGAGGGATGAGGTGGTGGAGGGGATGACTTAAGGGATGTGGTAAAGGTTTGAAATAGCTTCCATGGGAAATGGGGAGGTTGCAGACTGATTTCCAGCAGAAACTGTAAATCATGAATTGTTGGCCAATTACATCCACTTAGCTGTATGTATCCCCATGGATTTTTAAACCAAGACATAGTTACTTTGTGGAAAAGATAAAACCGGAATTTTGGGGGGTGGGGATGACCAAAGAACAAACAAAAGAAGCTTTGAGTGTGTTAGCCATATTTGATAACTGGGCAGAAAAGATATGAAAATTTGTGGGAACTGAGACAGAACGAGAGGCCAGAAGCTGTGATGACACAGAAGGACTGATGCACCTGGCACAGTGGGGTAAAAGAGCTGAAAAGATGAGAGGGTGTGACTAATTCGGGAATGCCGGAGATTGAGATTCACAGGCTGGGTACTTATGGGTAAAGACAAGGGTCAGGGTTAGCCAAACAGTAAGGCCCAGCAGAAGTGGAGGTCATCGGATTTGAGGGTGCTAAGGAACTGGGGCTCAAGGTGTTGTAAGGATCATGCCTGCTGTGCACAATGAAGGCAGAGCCTGAGGGAGAAGGGACGCCCAACCCATGTGCCCGAGAGACTCAAGGAGGAGTCATGTGGCTCTTCACTGTTTCTCACTCAGCAGGCACTTTGCTGACACTCCCTATCCCTTGACCGTCTTGACCTTGTTCCCTGTGCCATTCATCATGTTGGGACAGCACCTGCCACTTGCTAGAGACTACCAAAGGAGCTGACATACTCATGCCCATTAGACCTGAAAACAAGTTCTTACATCACTGGAATGTACACTCTATGAAAGCAGGACTGTTGAGTTTTGTTTTGTTTTTCACTGTTGCGTCAAAGCACAGGGCAGTATCTTACAATTCATCACTCAGAGAAGAATGAATACCTTGACATCAATATTGGCCCCGACTGCTCCTTGGTACACCTGGTCACAGCCTCTGGCTGCCTTCGCCCAAATGCTCTTCCAAGTTCTCTCTATTTGGGGAGCTCAGATCCCAGCTCCACCTCTGCATCCCTCCTTCAGCTGAGCGTCTCTCCTCTCACTTCTGAGGTCAGAGCCACGTGTTAGACCTTACTCATCATCTTCTCCCCCTTACAGAATGCTCAGGCTTTAGCTGCTTCCTTATCACTGTAGTTGGAAGAGGAAGTACTCCTACTATTCTCCGAGGCTCATGCTTCCCCTTTTTTAGACATATTAGGGACTGTACTCTTCATCTCATCACCTTCTGCTTTTCTTTCTTGAACCTGTCATCCTTATCTTGTTCAGCAGTTACTCCCTCCCCACCAGGTATACAGCTGAGCCATAAAACAGGAACAAAAAGACATTTCTTCTGTCTTGGACCTTAAACTGTCACCTTTCCTCCCCTTTTTTCTAGTTAAAAAAATCTCTCAAAAGTGTTCCCCTCTATTTACCAAGTGTTCCTGTTTCCTTGCTATGTGTCCACTGTTTAACACCTTGAGTTTAGGGCTGTACGCATGAATTGCTGAGCTGTTTTGACTATTTCTCCTGCATTCCTAGGGATTCCCTATGGTCTTCAGTTCCTTTGTTTATTAATCCAGCAAGTATTTAAGCACCTCTTATTGTCAGGCACATTTCAAGATGCTAAACAAAACAGCAATGAATAAAACAGACGAATAACCCTGCCCTTGTGGCTTTTACTTTCTAGAGAAAGAAACATATCAAATAATGTGTGTTTGTGAAATGTGTATTTGATACTAGCAAGTGCATAGGAGAAAAATGAGGCAGAGAAGAGATGCAGGCAGTTTCGGAGTGGAGGAGTTTACTGTTTTAGACTGAGTGACTGGGGAAACTTACAATGAAGGGATGACAGTTAAGTAAAGGTCTGAAGGCGGTGAGGGGGTGTGAGTCGATAGCTCTGTGGGGGAAGAAAATGCTAGCAGAGAGAAGAGTGAATGCGCGGTTCCTGAGGTATGAGTGGGCCTCATGTTTCTGAAGAACAGTGAGAAGCACCATCCTCATCTTCCTTGACCTCCCAGTAGCATTTGCCATTTGCTCCCCTTTGCTTTTGGAAATGTCTGCTGGGATGACTGCTCTGGTTTTGGCCTTCCCCATCTCTTTCACTGATTGTTTCCTTCTTTGTGCCTGCCTTTTAATCTTTTTTTTCCCCCAGTGCTTTTTTGTTAGTCCTGCTTTCCCCTGCACATGCTGTGTATCGGCAAATCACATTCTTAACTGGGCTCTGACTGCTTCACCGGGGACCACAGATTCAATATGTCTGACATCTGCTTTGTTGCCTCACCTCCCCCAACCCCCACAAAGGCTCTTGCCTTCTGTTTTCCTTGTCCATTTTTGGCTTAACTACTTAGTCTCCCCATTTAGAAAACTTAGTTATCTGTGACTTTGTTATCCCTCACCTGCCACTTCTAGTTGGTCATCTTATCGACCTCATTCTCCCTCCTCTGTGCCCGAGTCTTCTTCAGCAACACCCTTGCCGTAATAAACTTACTTCACACTACATGTGCTCAACGCATGCTCCACCTTGTCTTAAATGCTCTTCTCGCCCTTCAGGAGCAAGCGCACATGTTATCTCCTCTCTGCAGTGGATTCTCCCATATATCCAACCCTTTGGAACCCCATGGACTATAGCCCACCAGGTTCCTCTGTCCATGGAATTCTCCAGGCAGGAATACTGGCATGGATAGCCATTCCCTTCTCCAAGGGATCTTAAGCACTAACATATGTTGGATCATTGAAAATGCAAGAGAGTTCCAAAAAAACATCTACCTCTGCTTTATTAACTATGCCAAAGCCTTTGACTGTGTGGATCACAACAAACTGTGGAAAATTCTTCAAGAGATGGGAATACCAGACCACCTTATCTGCCTCCTGAGAAATCTGTATGCAGGTCAAAAAGCAACAGTTAGAAATGGACATGGAACAACAGACTGGTTCCAAATAGGGAAAGGAGTACATCAAGGTTGTATGACTTACATGCAGAGTATATCATGCGAAATGCCAGGATGGATGAAGCACAAGCTGGAATCAAGATTGCTGGGAGAAATGTCAATAACCTCAGATATGCAGATGACGCCACCCTTACGGCAGAAAGCAAAGAATTAAAGAGCCTCTTGATGAAAGTTAAAGACGAGAGCAAAACAGTTGGCTTAAAACTCAGCATTCAGAAAACTAAGATCATGGCATCTGGTCCCATCACTTCATGGCAAATAGATGGGGAGACAGTGAAAACAATGAGAGCCTTTTTTTTTTTTTTTTTGGCTCCCAAATCACTGCAGATGATGACTGCAGCCATGAAATTAAAAGACACTTGCTCCTTGGAAGAAAAGCTATGACCAACCTAGACAGCACATTAAAAAGCAGAGACATTACTTTGCCAACAAACGTCTGTCTAGTTAAAGCTATGGTTTTTCCAGTAGTCATGTATGGATGTGAGAGCTGGACTATAAACAAAGCTCAGTGCAGAAGAATTGATGCTTTTGAACTGTGGTGTTGGAGAAGACTCTTGAGAGTCCCTTGGACTGCAAGGAGATCCAACCAGTCAATCCTAAAGGAAATCAGTCCTGAATGTTCTTTGGAAGGACTGATGTTGAAGCTGAAACTCCAATAGTTTGTCCACCTGATGCAAAGAACTGACTCATTGGAAAAGACCCTGACGCTAGGAAAGATTGAAGACAGGAGGAGAAGGGGACGACAGAGGATGAGATGGTTGGATGGCATCATAGACTCGATGGACTTGAGTTTGAGGAAGCTCCGAGAGTTGGTGATTGACAGGGAAGCTCAGCGTGCTTCAGTCCTTGGGGTTGCAAAGAGTCGGACATGACTGACCAACCCATTGTGTACATAGCTCTCCAGTGCTCCACATGGTGATGCAATGATGAGTATCTTGCTAGACTGTCAGCTCTTTGAATCCACAACTAAGTCTTATTAATCATTGTACCTAATGCTTTCCTGTGTTTCCCTGTTTTGGACACATAGCAAAGAGGATAGACAGACAGACAGACAGATGAATTTGGACCGAAGCACACTTCATTACAACATATTGAGTATGTAGGGGAAAAAATTAAATTCCCCAAAATACATATGCCTTCATAAGTAGCTTTTATATGTTATATGCAGAGTACCAGCATCTTTGAGGACAACTGGAATCAGTGTTTTATTAGTGTTTGCTTTAATCCTGAGTGTTTTCATGCTGTTTCTCACTTGTTGAATCACTGGCAAATCGTCCACTTGGCAGGTGACATTGGCTCTAGCTTGTGGCAGGCTGAACTTCATTGCTGTCTAGGCTGAAGGCTTAAGAGCAGTTATTTTATATCAGACTTTTAGTATGTAGTTATATAAATACATGGTTTGTCATGTTAATAACAGTGCCCTTTCCTGCTAATTTTGGTCTCTATAAATACTTTTCTTGTTGTTGTTGTTGAAGGTATTTTAATTACTGACACAAATTTCTCATAGGATTATTAGGCAAAAATTAAGCAACTAATAAATATAAGGAAACTGAGAAAATGTTCTTATTACATTTAAGATACAGAGATTCTGGGACAACAAGTGATTATTAAAAGGAAGGAGAATTAAGTGTTTTTTAAAAAATTTATATATATCACTCTGCTGCTGCTGCTGCTAAGTTGCTTCAGTCGTGTCCGACTCTGTGCGATCCCATGGACGGCAGCCCACCAGGCTTCCCCGTCCCTGGGATTCTCCAGGCAAGAACACTGGAGTGGGCTGCCATTTCCCTCTCCAATGCATGAAAGTGAAAGTGAAGTCGCTCAGTCGTGTCTGACTCTAGCGACCTCACGGACTGCAGCCCACCAGGCTCCTCCGTCCATGGGATTTTCCAGGCAAGAGTACTGGAGTGGGGTGCCATTGCCTTCTCCAATATATCACTCTAAAAAGGTTAAATGTGAAGGCATTCACTAGTTTAGCAAAATGTATTTTCCTTGCTTAGGAAACAGTCCATTATATATTTAAAAATTTTTTAAATTGATGATTGTTTTACAATATTGGTTTGATTTCTGTCATACATCAACGTGGATTAACCATAGGTTAATTCATTAGTCCCCTGCCTCTTAAATCTCCCTCCCACATCCTGCCCATCCCCACCCCTCTAGGTTATTACAGAGCCCTAGTTTGAGTTCCCTGAGTCATAAACAGCAGATTCCCATTGGCTGTCTATTTACATGTTAGTGTATATGCATCCATGCTACTCTGTCCATTCATCTCACCATCTCCCTCTTTTCCCCGTCCCTTGTCCATAAGTCTGTTCTCTATGTCTGTGTTGTATATTAACACATATATATGGCATCGAGAAGGATGGTACTGATGAGGTTCAGTACCATCCTTCTCGATGCCATATATATGTGTTAATATATGATATTTGCTTTTCTCTTTCTGACTGACTTCACTCTGTATAATAGGCTCTGGGTTCATCCACCTCATTAGAACTGACTCAGATGCATTCCTTTTTATGGCTGAGTAGTACCATCGTAGGGAGAAGGCAATGGAACCCCACTCCAGTACTTTGCCTGGAAAATCCCATGGATGGAGGGGCCTGGTAGGCTGCAGTCCATGGGGTCACAAAGAGTCGGACACGACTGAGCGACTTCACTTTCACTTTCATGCATTGGAGAGGGAAATGGCAGCCCACTCCAGTGTTCTTGCCTGGAAAATCCCAGGGACAGGAGAGCCTGGTGGCTGCCCTCTATGGGGTCACACAGAGTCGGACACAACTGAAGTGACTTAGCAGCAGCAGTACCATCGTATATATATACCACAACTTCTTTATCCATTTATCTGTCAAAAGACATCTAGGTTGCTTCCATGTCTATTGGCTATTGTAAATAGTGCTGCAGGGAACATTGGGGTACATGTATTTTTTTCAGTTTTGGTTTCTTCAGTGTATATGCCTAGGAGTGGGATTTCTGGGTCATATGGTGGTTTTATTCCTAGTTTTTTAAGGAATCTCCATACTGTCTTCCATTGTGGCTCTATCAATTTACATTCCCACCAGCAGTGAAGGAGGGTTCCCTTTTCTCTACATCCTTTCCAGCACTTGTTGTTTGTGGATTTTTATTATGGCCATTCTCACTGGTGCAAGGTACTATCTCACTGTAGTTTTGATTTGCATTTGTCTAATAACGAGTGATGTTGAACATCTCTTCATGTGTTTATTAGCCCTCCATATGTCTTCTTTGGAGAATTGTCTGTTTATCCCTTTCGCCCGCTCTTTGATCGGGTTGCTTGTTTTTCTGGTATTAAGTTGTATGAGCTGCTTATATATTTTGGAAATTAATCCTTTGTCAGTTGTTTCATTTGGTATTATTATCTCCCTTCTGAGGGTGTCTTTTTACCTTTTTTATAGTTTACTTTGCTGTGCAAAAGCTTTTAAGTTTAATTAGGTCCCACTTATTTATTTTTGTTTTTATTTCCATTATTCCAGGAGGTGGGTCATAAAGGATATTGCTATGATTTATGTCATACGGTGTTCTGCCTATGTTTTCTTTACAGGTTTTATAGTTTCTGGTCTTACATTTATGTCTTTAATCCATTTCGAGTTTATCTTTGTGTATGGTGTTAGGAAGTGTTCTAATTTCATTCTTTTACATGTAGCTGTCCAGTTCTTCCAGCACCACTTAATTGAAGAGAGATTATCTTTTCCCATTGTGTATTCTTGCCTCCTTTGTGAAAGATAAGGTGCCCATATGTGTGTGGATTATCTTTGGGCTTTCTGTCTTGTTCCACTGGACTATACTTCTGTTTTTGTGCCAGTACCATACTGTTAGAAACAGTCCATTGTATTTTGAAAGGAATTTTCAAGTAAGTAAAAATAATTGAGGCAGTGAGATAAATAGTATTTTTGATTTTATAGAAGTTTTTTGTCTTGATTTTGTTGATGTCAAAAATGTAATCATTATATTCTGTTTTCCTTTAAAAAAAAAAAAAAAAAAAAAACACTGCCCCAGTTTTATAAAACCTCCTTGTGAATCTGTATGCATTTTAAGAATATTGGTGTTATTTTAGTGAGTAGCCTACAGTTCACTTAAGCATTGTGGCTGGCCATTACAACAAAGTAAATGGAGTAAAGGACAAAAAAACTAACACATGATCACTTTCAAAATGTCATCTAGCATATTTTCTGCTGTCATATTGAGAGGCTATTTAAGCTGTTGACATGAGGAGAGAGCACAGTTCATTTATAGAGCAGGCTCCCATAAAGAGCAGAACGCTGGGTGGATGAGGTGGAGATATGTGGGCTTGAGTTGCAGTTGAAACCAGTAAAAGGTGAGACTTTGACTCTAGAAGGCTGGTGGTATTCTAAATGTAAAAGACTCAGAAGTTGTATTTCTAACACATAGAAAAATGCTAATGTGTTTGTTCAAAAATAGTCCTGACTCCTAAGGTTGGAACAGACCTTGAAATATGGTTCACTTGAAATTAATTTCCTAGGCTAATGGGTTCTAAACATTTCGCAGCCATTCATATGCCAAGTATTATTAGTGGTTAGTGGAACACTCCTTTAAGCTGTTTTGAATTTGGATTAAAACAAGGAAGGAAGTGAACAAATGACATTTGGATGTTCTTGCCTTCTTGAAGATCAGCTTCTTACAAAACTTCATCCTATGAACCTGCAGTGGCCTAAGGTGGTTTCACCTTGGCACACTGATATTTTTCTGACTCACACTTGAGCTTTCCTTTTATAAAGACCAGTGAGTGTGACATCTGACAGATACTATCAGACGGCATTCCTCGTACAAGTAGGTGAGTGAGCATGTTGGGAAAGGCAGGCTGAGTTGGCCCCTTTGCCTGAAGCTAAGGACGCTTTAAGCAGGAGAGAGCATGGACTGCCAGCACAGCCACATGGTGTACACGAGAACGGAGTGTGCTTCACTGCTGCTGCTGCTAAGTCGCTTTAGTCGTGTCCGACTCTGTGCGACCCTATGGACAGCAGCCCACCAGGCTCCTCTGTCCACAGGATTCTCTAGGCAAGAGTACTGGAGTGCGTTGCCATTTCCTTCTCCAGTGCTTCACTAGTAGGTTAATTATGAGCAGGTAAAACATACCCCTGAAAGTGTTCAGCATCTGCAAGAATTCCTGGTGCTGCCCACCATCTGCATTAATGCATATATCAGGGCTTTGTGTTTTACCATTTTTTTTTAACTTGGAGTATAATTGCTTTATAAGCTCATGTTTCTGCTGTACAACAGAGTGAATCAGCTCCAAGTATTAACAGACATATATCCCCTCCCTCTTGTCCTTCCTCCCCCGCCGCATCCCACCCATCTAGGTTAGCATCCGGCTGAGCTCCCCAAGCTGTACAGCAGGTTCCCAGAGCAGGAATAGAGACGCGTACACAGGGAGGGGAAAGGGAGGGTGCTGTGAATTGGGAGAGTAGGTTTGACATAGATACACCTCCATGCATACCATGGAGAGTTGATAGTGGGCTTTCCCTCTCAGTTGATACACCATGCTGCTGTCTTTCCTCATCTTCTTGAGAAACAGTTTTCTATCATGTGGTAGCTTCAGGGGTTAACACGAGCAGAAATGATGAAGTCTGTTTAGGTGTTGTCTGTATGGAACACATAAGAATACTGTCTATTAGTTCTGTAATAACAAGGGCTAAATTGAGATACATAGAAGGTTTGCTATGATGTGTGCCTTTACTTACTCTCCACACTTACCTTTCGCTCTTCTCTTTTTACAATCTTACCTCCAGTCATTTTAAATTAGAAGCTGACTCCTCATTGGACATGGAGAGAAGATGGATGTGTGGGCTGGGGAAGGTCGTGGGGTGGAGGGGAGGCAGAGAGAGAGGGGGATACACGGACATCCCACTGGCTCTATCTATGTCTCCTTCCAAGGGCACACTCCCCACCCCAAGTTACCTCCTCTGCTCTCACCGCCCCCAAACCTACTAGTTAGCCCTGGGCTCCCATGTGGACTGTATTTCTCCCTTTGTGACATTTACCATATCATGTTGTTAATGCTGTGCTGACTGTGCCCTTTAGTAGGTTGTAAACTACTAAGAGGTAGAAGCCATCCATCTCATTCACAGAAATATCCCTGGCCTTTAGCACAGAGAGTGTCACGCAATAGGTTAGCAGTCAGCCCTTGTCATTTTTAAAATGATGATGCTTAATATTCTCTGTTTTGTTTTCCAAGATTTCCCAAAGTGAGGACAGAAGGACCCAGGCCCAGCAGCTGATCACTCTTCCAACACAGGAAGATTCCAAAAAGCCCAACGACCTTTCCAGTTCCACTTCAGAGGCCAAAATCGGAGAAAGCGATAAACAGACAAAAGAAAGCTTCTTCCAGTTTCTAGGTAACTTATTCAATATCTCAGGAAAATCATCTCTCAGTGAAGCCAAGCAGTCTTCTTTCAAAGATGAACATGACAAACCTGAGAAAGACTTACGAAATCCCAGTCGTCATGAGGAAGGGGGCCAAAGGGAAAGTGCTGGTGGCTCCCTGAGAACCCAGGCGCTTCCAGCAGAGGAACAGTCCAGCTCAGCCGAGCTCTCAGATGCCTTTTCTTTGGATACAACACAAGACAGTGAACAGGAAACCAGTGACTTGCTGAAGTAAGTTTAAAATTTACTTAGCTGAAAAATTGAGCTTTTGGACCTAGCCTCAGTTCTACTACTGTTGATTAAGGGGATTTGAAAAAATATTGTTATGTCCCTGCTACTAGGTGAAAAATTACATGATTCTGTATACCATATCTAGGGTCTTTTGAGCTATTTTAGTGGGTGGTACTAATATCTTTTAGGTGCTAACTTTGTTATAGTACAAGATTTACTTCCTTTTTTAAAAAATAATTTTATTTACTTATTAATTTTTGCCTGTGCTGGGTCTTGGTTGCTGCACACAGGCTTTCTCTAGCTGCAGTACGCAGGCTTCTCGTGCGGTGGCTTCTCTTGTTTCGGAGCATGGGCCACAGAGCGCAGGCTCAGTAGTTGTGGCGCGTGGGTTTAGCTGCCACACAGCATGTGTTCCCTCCTGGACCAGGGATCGAACCAATGTCTCCTGCATTGGCGGGCAGGTTCTTTACCACTGAGACACTAAGGAAGCCCACAAGATTTATTTCTGATTTAAGACTTCTTTAAATGGGAGTGTTTTCTGTTGTCTGAATTCTTCTGTAGTCAGGCAGTGTGTTCAGTATCTGCCTTTTGGGAACAAAGATAGGCCTATGATTTGTGTTCACATTCTATCAATATCATTTCTTTGTGGAATCCAATTAAAGGGATTAAGAGAAGAAATTGACTGTATTTATAAAAGTAGCCTTTTGAACCTTTCTCACAGCTCCAAGAAACAAATCTTGCACAAATTTAAGGAGCATTTCACCACCCCTTTTTTCTTTCTTTGACATACAAATGGGCACTAACTTGTTATTCTTTTATTCAAATGAGCTAGAATGAATGTTTTCTAATCAGAAAATGTTTATAACAATGTTGAGTGCATTAGACATTTTGTGTAACGTATAAGTATTCATTCATAGCTAGTAAGGATCTGGTTCATTGATTTTAATTTAACCTCTACTTGAGAACCTCTACTTTTCTTGTTATTTAAAGAGATCATCAATACCGTAGGCAGATATAGATGACAGCTTAGAACTGTGTAATCCTTTGTAGTTTCAAAGTGTCCTCAGATGTGTGCTTTCAGTCAGTTCCTCACAGTAAGCTTTTAAGGTAGGTGTAGGCACAGGCCCATTTTATGGTTGTGAGAACTGAGACCCCAAGTGGATTCAGGTTTGTCCATTAGGAATGCTGAGGTGGGACTTGCCCTGCCAGATCTTAAAATGTGCCCATCAAGCTACATTAATTGAAATGATGTCATAATACTGGTGCAATATTTGCTAGATCCTTAAATGGAACAGAATAGACAGTCTGGAAATAGACCCTTATATGTTTTGAGATTTGAGCCTTCAAATGTGACAGCATTATGCATTCATGTAGAAAGGAAAACTTGAGGACATTGGGTAACAATTGGGAGAAAAAAATAAAAACTGGATAGTCATGTCATTTTATATTAGAGTAGAATAAAAATGATTAAGAAACATACAAAACTAAAAGCATCTAAGTGTGAATTATTTTGGTGAGAAGCAGTTTTCTAAGCATGATAGCAATGGAAAGTATCTGGAAAGAGAAAGTCAGTAGACAAAATTGCTTCCAGTTTTCAAACTCTCTTATGCCAAAAACCATGAGCAATACAGTAAATTGGCAAATGAGAAAGCTTTAACTGACAAGCATTATAGTTAGCTCACCAATAGAATAAAATGGACAAATAAAAACAAGTCATTCAGATAAGTGAGGAAGAGATTTATTCTCACTAGCAATCAAGGAAGTGCTAACTAAAGTGAGAACTTTTCTCCTACTAAACTGATAACAGTAATAAGTGATAATATTCTGTAGGAGTTGGAGTTGACTTGGCTAATGCTCATATACAGTGCTGTGAGTGGAGGGCTGCATGTATCAGGAACCTTGAGAAGCTTGTAGGTTATTACTAATGATATACAAAGGTGTTTACTGAAACATACGTAGGAACACATCATTGGTAACAAATGTCCAATAGCAGACAAATGGTTAAATTAGGGTGCATCATAATAAAGTGAAAGTGAAGTAGCTCAGTCGTGTCCGTCTCTTTGCGACCTCCATGGACTGTAGCCTACCAGGCTCCTCCGTCCGTGATAAAGGATTATCCAAAGCAGTGCTGTTGTTCAAGTTCAGTCCTTGGATCAGCATCACCTGGGAAGCATTAGAAATGCAGGTTGTCTGACTCAGACCCACTAAATCAGAGTCTCTAGGAGTGGGGCCCAACAGCCATCTAACAATCTCTCCAAGTGACTTTTTGTCTCTAAAGCAGTTTAAAATGGTGTATATTTTGAGGTTACATGGGAATTGAGTAGAATCAAAGGTTTGTGGTTTTTCTTTTTTCTCCTTTGGGTTTGATTAGTAGGTCATGTTATTTCCTTTGATATTAGACAACAGAAAATGGAAGAGGATTCTGTGCCTCTTCTTTTTAGTAAAACCCTCCTTGATGATAGAATAATTGCTTAAGGCAGTTCACCAGAACCACCTCAGCAAAGAACAGTGATTCTTAGAGGAAAGAGAAAGACCACTGGGCCCCCATTTTGACTGAGGCACAGGCTTTCTCCAGCCCAGCTTCAGAAATCCTACAAGTTATCAGGTTTAGAATTATTTATAGTCTTAGTAATGTTCTGTTAAAAACTGTCAATTTGTTTAGGAATTATTATATAAAAGTCAAATACTGTTTTGGTTAATAGTACATTTTGACAGTGGAGAAGGCAATGGCACCCCACTCCAGTACTCTTGCCTGGAAAATCCCATGGACCGAGGAGCCTGGTAGGCTTCAGTCCATGGGGTCGCTAAGAGTCGGACATGACTGAGCGACTTCACTTTCTCTTTTCACTTTCATGCATTGGAGAAGGAAATGGCAACCCACTCCAGTGTTCTTGCCTGGAGAATCCCAGGGACGGGGGAGCCTGGTGGGCTGCCGTCTATGGGGTCGCACAGAGTCAGACACGACTGAAGTGACTTAGCATAGCATACATTTTGACAGTATAATTACCGTCTGCTTATACCTGATTTTAAACATTATTTCAGTAATACATCTGGAGAAGATATTTACTAATAACTTTGAGAATCTGCATTTTAAGGGTTAAAGTTTTATTTCTGTGATACGAATTTGCTAAAAGCATGGACATTTCATTTTTATTAAGAACATGTTGTTGTTGTTCACTTCCTAAATCCTGTCCAGCTCTTTGCAACCCTGCAGACTGCAGCACACCAGGCTCCTCTGTCTTCCACTATTTCCTAGAGTTTTCTCAAATTCATGTTCATTGAGTCAGTTATGAGCATGTTTCAAATATAAAACTTTATTTAAAATTGAATCTATACTTTTGAAATTACTAGAGATCCCTGGGTTGGGAAGATCCCCTGGAGAAGAGAAAGGCTACCACTCCAGTGATCTGGCCTGGAGAATTCCATGGACTGTATAATCCATGGGATCACAAAGGGTCGGACACGGCTGAATGACTTTCACATCACATCACTTTAATCACTATTAATACAATTTTCAAATTTTAGACAAGTTATTAGCTATAATTTGAAGTGTGTTTGTAAAAAATCCTCATCAAAAAGCATTGTAAATGATTTCATCTTCACTTAATTAAAAATAATAAACAGCTTTGTAATTGTTTTTATGTATAGTTGACTATATAGACTTCATTTTTAATATCCTTAAAGCCTTTAAGTAAACTTGTTTGGTAACATTTTTTAGATTGCTTTCCATACTTTAACTCATCCTTCTGGTATAATTTGTATAGGAAGCTACTTTGTTATTGGGTTGAAATTCTTGAAAATGTTCTATAATGCTTCCATTTTCAGCAGATTCCTATCATCATGAGAAACTCTTCTGTCAAAACTTTATCGTGATTTTTTTTTTTAATTGCTGGTTTTACAGCTTTTCTTTACATAAAAGAGTTAAAAATCTTCCCTATTGTGAGAGAAGATATTCTTAACTATATAATTTGAAAGAAAATAAATCTTAATGCTGAAAAAGTAGCTTAATCATACTTGCTAAAAGTGAATTAGGTAGATGTTTCCTCTAACACTAATATTTTCAGGCGGCTTTTACAGAATTTTCTTTGAAGAATGATGCATGTCCGTGGTTGACCTTTGTAGTATCAGATGTATGGGATGTATCCAGGATAGAGCACAGCCATGTGTAGTGCCTGGAGGCTTAGTAAGCCTTCACATGATAGGTAGGTATGTTTGGGCTGAAATGCATAAAAACCTTTTCACATTTTCAATCTGTACATCTATTCCCTTAAATATTTGAATTTTTTAGGTATTTTACTTTTCTATTAGTATTATTCTGATCACATACTTCTACTTTTATAGGAAAAGCTACACATCCCATGCACAATTACATAACACATGACAATACATTCTTTATTTTGTGAAAACCTTTTTAATTTTCCATATTTAACTTATTTGTAAAGTTATATTTTTTTGACATTTCCATTTTGTTCCTATTTCTTAATTAGGGAAAAACTTAACAAAGGACAGTTTTACATTCTTTTTTTTTTTTTTTTTTACATTCTTAATACTATTCAATTGTGAAGACTCAGCTACAGCCTGTGAAAGAACACTGTAGAAAATAGACTATCTTGGCATGACTAACCCTTTATAGAGTGTGAGTGTGGCTGGCTCATCAGTACCTGCAGGGACTAATTATAATACATGAAGCTAAGCTTGCGACTTTGATGTTCAGTGCTTTAAACGTGGCAGTGTAGTTGTTTAGTATAAAGAGTGCATATTTTAGTTACAAGCATGTAACATTTCCATACAGGGTGCTGCCAGAGATTATCTCGTCAGAAATTTAAACGAGTTCATATAAATCAGTTTAATCATTTCCATTGAAAGTACCCAGAAAACTCCCCAAATGGAAAATAATTATTCTGCCAACCCCCCCTACAAAGGACTCCAAAACTACCAAAAGGCATTCCTACAGTGAACTGAAATTTTCTTGGAGTGAATTTTTCTCTGTGGTATATTTTAGTAGAAGTTATTTTAGATCAAGGATTGATATAGAGTAAAATGGTTAGGATGGTGTTGGTAGTAAGAAAACCTAAGTTTTACTACACATGAAGAATAAACTTCGGATCCTTCTCTCTCATGGGCTGTTTCTTTGGACATCATGTACATTTTGGAGATCTTTGGGGTGGATGGGAAACACTGCAGTCTTGAAAGTAGATTTTTAATTATAAAACGTAAAAACTTTTAAAAGAAAAATCAAACAAAACTTGTCATTTTTCATACTTCTGGATCTTGATATATTGTTTTGAAAAGCTCTTGTACTTTCTGAATAATTTATGCACTTTAAAATAGGATTTTACCAATGACATAAATTTACCTATATGTGTTTTTCTCTTAGACAGGTTCCCTTATCCAGCATTTTAACTTTGTTTCATAACTGTCTTTGGTCTAGCCTGAAACTCCTGCAGCAGCTAAAATCACTTCTCCAAGGCAAAGCTTTTCTCTACACATTTCCTATACCTGTTTTAAAATGGACAGTAAAAATAAATGAATGTAACCAACACAAATTTTGTATAATAGTGGTGCGGTAGGATTTTAGAGGCCAGCAGTTATATAGGTTGAAATAAACAGTTTCAGCTAAAATTAAAGAACTTTGTAAGGGGCCAGGTGATGAAGATTTTACATCTCAGAATTTTGCTTTGTGTGTTATCATGCAGACAAATCTATCATTCTTCATGGTGTTGCTTTAAAATTGAGGAGAAAAAAACATCATGTTTAGTTATTGGAATAACTGGATTTCCTAGTTATGAGTTATGAGTTCTATAATGTTTTGTTAATTATATGTTTAACCTGAAAACGTTGGAATATGCATCAGGTTTTTCTACCATACATTTTTGTAGTTGAGACACTAAAATATAACTAGTATGCAGAACTGAAAGCACTTTTGTATCAGTTTTTTTTGGATCCAATTAAGAAAGTCGAAAACAAATCGCTTAGCATTTAGTATCATTGCTTTACTTAAGCCATTCATTAGTTCACACAAAGCTATTAAGCATACACCATTTGTCAGGTCTTTTGTAGAGCACTTAAAAATACAAAGATGATGAAGATATAGTATCTGTCTTCAAACAGTCACTAGGTTAGTAGGGAAATAAATTGGTACATAGATCTTTTTATGGCAAGTCTGTGCTCAGGGCCATTTGTACCCAGAGATCAGAGGCTAACTGCCTATTCTAGTAACAGTAAACAGGTCCCAGGGTGGGTTTGCGTTAGAAATAACTTGGGAGCTGAGTCTCGGAGGGTATGAGTTTCTGTCTTGGGGCTGGCATGGAAGAAGGGGAAAGAATGGTGTGTATGAAAGACCATAAGGCAGTGTAGCATAGCATCAGAGCTCCCAGAGATAAGATTCTCCAGAACAATGGATGCTGAGAATATCAGGAACTGTAGTCTAGAGCTGAGGAAAAAGTTGGGAATTGGTGCTAGAAATCTTTTTTTATTTCTGCATTTGCCCAGCCAGTTTAATACTCATTATGCTAACCTGGTGGCTCAGATGGTAAAGAATCTGCCTGCAATGCGGGAGACCTGGGTTGGGAGGATCCCCTGGAGGAGCATGGCAACCCACTCCAGCATTCTTGCCTGGAGAATCCCCATGGACAGTGGAGCCTGGCAGGCTACAGTCCATGGGGTTGCAAAGAGTCGGACACAGCTGAGTGACTAAACACAGCACATGCTAATTGAATCTCTGAAGAGCTTAACAGGAGAGAGGATTTTTAAGGCAGTTCTGTCATTTATTGGCTTAATTATATGCTGAATGCTTACGGCAGGCTAGACATCTTGCCAGGTGTTTTCTTTACAACTTCTCTGCCTCTGTGCTAAAAGCGGCTGTTCCAAATTCACATCTAAGTAAAAGAAGAGAAACTTGCTATGATACTCTGATATGGTGCAGAAATCAGTGATGTAGCCATGAGATACCAATATGAGGCACGGAGGCAATGTGGTTCCTTCTAGTCAAGCACTCACTGGAGATCAAAACTATTAATAGAACCTAAGCCTTAGGTTTGTCAGCCCATGTTCTCTCCATTAATCACCATGGGAGAGACAGACATAATCAAGTGAAAGGGACAGTTCTGAGGAGTTCAAACATTCAGGCTGGCTTGACATTCCTGTGCTGCTGGTCAAATCTGTATTATGCTTAATACAGACAGCCTGAACTAAAACATTCAAGAATTTCCTTCCCAAGTTTAGACATATTAAGAATAGGAGCATTTGAAAGATACACTTCACCGTGATTTCTGGAATTGCTGTTAAGTGTCACTAATTATGTTTCCTGATACTCTCATGCTGTTCTTTTTGCAGACAAATGGATGGTAAATCAGAGAGGCCTTTAGTAACATATGCAACCTACCGAGGCCCCAGACAAATTAAGAAGTATTTGAAGCAGCAGACGGTGTCCGAAACCGTGAATCCCTTAGACAGAGAAAATGCAAGTTCTGACTCTAGTACAAGCACACATCGTGGCCCTGGGAGTGAGATGGAGGCTGGAATGGTGTTATTACTGTCATCAGCTAGCACAGGCATACCTGTGAAAGGACAAGGGCCTGAAGGCCAGTTAGAAGACTCTGATGATAACGAAAGAGATCTCAACACAGGAAGCCATTCAACAAACAACCAAGGACTAGCCAACACGGCTTCTTCTAGGGGTGTTTTAAACAAAGCCTATCCTGGGGGACCCGAGACGAGTAGATCATCCCATTCTGTGACTAGCTCCACCTCCACTGCTGGAGATTCTGACTCACGGCACCATTTGAGTTGTGCACCAGGTTCTCAGACTGACAGAAATTTGGGATGTTCAGCATTGTTTACAGAAAGTAACAGCAGCAAAATTCCTTACAGTCCGGACTTGGAGAGGACAGCAACACCAGGAACTGTGGTAAAACGAACCAGCTCCGTGATGAGTGATGGGACACCAGTGCAGGCTGAGAACTCTGCTGCTGCTGACTTCTCTTGTAGTAAATCTGATGGGAGTGACCCTACCACACTTAGAAGTGCAGATTTGCTAAGTCCAAATAAATCAATTAGGCGTGAAGCTCTGCAGTTGCCAGAGAGTAAGTGTTCTAACAAGCAAGCGGTAGAGAACTCATCAAAGCAGCCTGCCAATCACACCAGCTCCATGGCTTTCCAGAAACAAGCTGTAACAGACACAGAACTTGTAAATGCTGGAAACAGATCATCTGCCCAAGACACACAGAAAAATTTGGCTCCTGCAGAAATCAAGCAAGAAACAGAAAATACATCAGGTGAGGAACCCACTGCTTCAAGTCATGTCAAAGCTCCAGAAGATAGAATTGAGTCACTACACAAAGATACTGACCTACTTTTACTAACAGAAGTCAAAAACCTTGTTAGGCCACATGGCAAAGTGCCTCCCTTTAGGATGAATCAAAAGGAAGCTGCCTCTGTAAAACACACCAGTGAATCAGTAGTTGTAACATGCTTAGAAAATAAAATAGCCCCTGAACTGAATATTGAACTTAATAGAAATCACATTTCAGAATCCCTTCTTGACTCTGAGAGTCCTCAACAAGCCATAGCATCACCTGATGCCAGGACATCCCCCAGCCTTGGCCATAAGTCAGATTTCAGTGCTTCACACCCTACCTTTGTTTCCAGAGTCGGCATGCTGAGCCAGGTGGATATCCCTATTTTAAAGAATGAAGGTTCTTCTGTGCTTGTTGAAACTGGAGATGTCAACATTGTTGGTATCTCCAGTCAGTCTCCTCAGTGTCAACAAGAACATGTGGCAAATCATGTGGAGGCCACGGACAGGAAGAGTCTCCCTGCAGGCCTTCATTCTAAGTATGCACCTACAGCTCTTGAATCCAAGGAAGTTCTTCCTGACAGGGAGAAATGCCAGTTTCTACTAGATCTTGAAGCCAGTGACACCGACATAACTGCAGTGGACTTGAGCTTTGAGCCTGCAAGCTTATCTCAAGACCCTGAGAAAGCAGAGTCAGTGCTATCAAGCACCGCAGCAAGTGAGAGCACTGCAGACAAGCTTGATTCTTCTTTCTCCTTGGAAACCAAAACTGATAGCATTGCAGAAATGTTACCAGAAGCTGACATTGGTGGTCAGAACAATGTTCCTGTTGAGTCACATTCTGAAACAGGAAAAACTCTAAGTCTCTCCAAGATACCTGTTACCCGAACAGAGCCCAGAGACATTTCTCAGGATGAAATTTCTTCCCCACTTGACATCACAGGTGTGCCAGCAAATCCTGCTTTATCAGAATTGACTTCCCTAGAAGTTGAACAGGACAAAATTTTTCAGTTAGTGGATCATGAGGAAATTAAAGAGAAATATTTAGATGCCAGCCTTAAAGAGAGTTGCCAAACTGAGGTTTCCCCTTCTGCCTCCAAATATCAAGGTGTACAGGGAACAGAGGTGGGAGCCTGCCGTGCTCTACCTGCTTGTCTCCAGAGTAATAGACCTGAGACTTCACCTCCTGTTCATGATGAGAAAGTTACTAGGCAAGTGGCACAGAATTGTGCAGCCAGGGCTTCTATCATCCATCCACCTTCAGTTCCTTGTGGGAGCAAAAAGATTTTTGATTTTTCACAACTCAGCTTAGCTAATACTTCCCCCAAATTCCAAGAAACTGACAGCACAAAAGCCAAGTCACCTTTTCTGGGTTCTGGTATCAGTTTGAGAAAAGAGGCTTTTGCATCTGAGGATTCAAGTTTCCTTCCTAATCCTTCTGTGCTAAGAACAGAAAAGAGAGCCTCATCTCCCAGAAATAAAGAGGATGCCCATTCCCTAAGAGGTGGTACTCACAGCCTGCCTTCCTCCTCCAGTAACTCTGAAGTTAGCATGGTTAGAAGTTCATATAACCCCACAAATAATTTTAGTTCTGTAAAAGTTCCCATAGATGTCACACATGAAGGTGCCTCCTTAACTAACCTGTTGGACCCTAAAAGCTCTTATCTGGAATCAGAAACATCTGACCTCACAGGGGCAGAAGTCACCCCACTTCAGGACCATTTGGGAGATCCTACTGGGATGGTATCTCTTGATTTCCCAACCGCTGCCCAATTTGACAATCCCTTAGAAGCAGTGACTGGAGCAGTTGCTGGGACCCCAGCGTCAGTTAACAGCTCAAGCCAGCAGTGTTCTGAGGCCTCTGCTGAGCACACAGAAGCAAGGAAGAGAGCACATGCCCAACTTTTGGACCTCGAGAGTGATTTCTGTAAAAAGGCTGTTGCATTGATTGGGGAGGCCTTTAATTCTGTCAGGGAAGAGCTAAAATCCAAACACTCAGTCGGTACCTGCCAGGAACATAGAGCCATAGACAGCATAATGAATCCAGGTACCCTGGAAGAAGACATCCCTGAGAAAAACCCATCAGAAGTGACACTGACAGAGATCCAGTCCACAGAGCATTTGGAAGAGCAGGCTGTGGAAAACATACCTGAAGTCCAAGGGAAAGAAAAGGCCTGTGTTTCACCTGTGGTTGGTGAGAACAGTCTCCTTTTTAAATCTGATAAAATGAATGTATGTTGGTTGTTAGAGGACCGAGCTAGGGAATTAGTCAATCAGATTATTTATTCAGCCCAAGAAACTGTAGCAAATGATGCTCAGGGTACCTCGGATTCTGAACTTCAGGCTAATACTTCAGAAATTCTGAGGAGTGATAGTGTTCAGCCATGTGATATGGTAAGAGAGTTCTTGGTGTCAGAACAGGCCATAAATCAAAGCACATGTGAAATCAGTGGGAAAGTATTAGGTAGATTCTTTGCTGAAAGTAACTTAGGTAGTGACACAGAGTCAATAAGAGGAAGAGAAATTGTTCTCTATCAAAAATCCCCCTTTTCAGGAACTAGAGATGGGCAGTCTGATAGTATAAATTTGCAGGAATCAGATACTGTTTTACTAGCTGAAAACATACCCCTTACAGGGTTAGATGATAAGGCAAAAACACACTCGTTCCTCAAGGAGGACTCTAAAGAGAAAATGGGGACAGAGTGTGTTGATAATCACAAACCTGAGACAGAGGATACAAGAACTCTTGTATTAAATTTCAAATGGCCTCCATTTGTGAATGATGACACTAATGTACCTGGGACATCTAAAAGCAGCTTGTCTGATACTTATGTATGTTTATCTGAAAAAAGCTTGCCAGGACACAGTAACAAAAGCACACCCCTTGCAATGTCAGAAGTAGGGAAAATACACAAGGACACTGAAGTAAATATCGGAAAGATTGAGCTTATACCTTCCATGGTAGAAATGGGAAAACCAAATAAGAAGGACGCTGAGTTGAATATTATGAAATATGAGGCAGTCCCCCCAATGTCAGAAGTGGGAAGAGCACATAAAGAGGATGCCAAATTGAGTACCTCAGAAACTGAACCAACAGCTGAAATTCTTAAAATGCGAGAAGCATACCAAATGGATGCTGAGAGGTATATTGAAAAAACTGAGGGATTGCCTGCCACTTTAGAAATGGAAAATATTTGCCAAAAGGATGCTGAAGGGGATATTGCAAAGACTGAGGTGACACCTGTTACATTAGAAATGGAAAATATTTACCAAAAGCATGCTGAGGGGGATGTTGGTAAGACGGGAATGACATCGGTTGTGTCAGAAATGGACAGTATCTACCAAAAAGATATTGAGGGGACTGCTGAAAAGCCTGAGTCAATACCTGCCACACTAGAAATGGAAAGTATTTACCAAAAAGATGCTGAAGGAAAGGTGGACAAAACTGGGGTGATGTCCCTTACATTAGAAGTGGTAAATGTCTACCGAAAAGATGGTGAGGGGATCACTGCAAAGACTGAAGGACCTTTATTAGACTTGGAAAACACTTACCAAAATGGTGCTGAAGGGGTTATTAGGAAAACTGAAATGATGCCTCCTTTTGTGTTAGAAATGAAAGAAGCACCCCAGAAGGCAGTACCTGCTTCCTTCGAAATATGTAAGGGAGATATGAAGGAGACAAGTAGGGGAACTTTGTCCACACCCTCTAAGAGAGAAATGGAAAGCACGTTCCCAGAAGATTCTGATGGGACCATCAGGAAACACATAGTGTTTCCCACAGCAGTCAGCTCTGAGAAAATACCTGGAACAGGTCTGGAGTTGCCCATTACACAGGCAGAGGCCACATCTCCCATACCTGAGGCTGAAGAAGCATACCAAGAGGGTGCTGACAGAAGTGGTGGAGAAGTGGAGAAAGAGCCTACGGAAACGAAGACAGGCTGGATAGCGGGTGACACTAGACTCGCCTCGTACTTCAGGGATTATGAATCGCCTACCTTAAGTAAGGATAATGAAGGCCACCCAGCCTTAGCAGTGCCGGACTTTCAACCTGAGGGTACCATGGGAAGGCTGGACAGAAAAACATCTGTTACTACAGTATATAAGAAAGTAAGAGACCTACAGTATGGAGACAAAAAGGAAGAACCTAACTTAGCCTTCGTTTCTCAGGAGGAGCAAGAAAACTCTTCCTTTACTATACTGTATGAAGAGCCCCTCCAAAATGAGGACAAGTACACTACCACCGAGGTAAGACGAACACATTCCCTCCTGATTCCTCACACAGCTCCCAACAGCATGCCTGTCTTCGCCTGTGAAAGGTCTGAAAGTAGAACTGACCTCGTCCATCATTTTGAAAAGGAAGCCAAATTAGGTGATGCATTTGATAGTGACAGTTCAGAAACATTCTTATCGGTAGAGGCCAAAAGGTACAAGATCTATCCCTTGGCTTTGTCTCCCATTTACGAGGATGACAGCTCTCAGGAGGACATTCTGTCCAGCGAGGTCTCACCTGGTCGTCATGGTGCCTCGAAATCAAGAGAGAATGCAAGCCAGCCGTCTTCTGTATTATCGCTTCTCCAGTCAGTATCAGAGCGTTTAAAGATGAATTTTGATGAAGATGACAGACAGGAGGGCGGAGAAGAGGAAGAAGAGGAAGATGAGGAAGAGCCACTGCATAAAGGAAGTCTGAGAGCTCAAAGGCAGGAAACTGTTACCTTCAAGCAGCCGGATTCTTCTCTTACATTTTGCTCTGATGATGACCGGGAAAGTACTGGAGTCTCTAAGAATTCTTATGTGATGTCAAATGAGCCTACGACCTCTAATCTGCAGATTGGTCTATGGCCAGAAAAGGCCTCATTTCTACAAAAATCTGACCTTACTTCCAAACTACATTCTTCTCTAAAGAGTGCTTATCATCAGTATTTGCAGACCTCTAAAACCCATTCCTCAGAAAAAGGAGCCAGATTTGGTGGAATTTTTCAGGAACCAGTGTCAAAGTATTTCCGCACTCAAGACACCCCTGGCCGATTAAGCCCATTCACAGAGGTAAGTTATTATAATTATTAATTAGTGAAGTAGTGTTTTGGGTAGTGCTTTGAAATAACCTAAAAGCTTATTAGGAAAATCAGTGTTTTGAGGTTGTATAAAGATTGTTTAAAAAAATACCAGAGATTACTTTGTTCGTTAGTTGAAGTGTATCATACCTCATGTATTTTAGTTGGACTGTTATGTTTGAGAAAACAAAATTGCTTCATCAGAATTTAAAAGGTATAAGAGAGAAGCAAGTTATAATCTCAGTTCTTTGCTGACTTCTAGTCTTCAAACTAAATTGTGACAACGTTTTGAATTTCTCAAGGTATTGAATGTAGAAGGATTGTCACTTTCCATTGAACTAATGTGTCTCATGAAAAGATTCTGCAATATTTAAAAATATTTTAAATATTTAAAATATTTCAAGTGTTTGCCTGACAACAGTCTCACTGTACTTGGTCTTGTTTTTGTTCGTACTTAGCAGGGCAATGAGCAGACTAATTTGAGAAAAAGGAGATGAAAACATTATAGCTGGAAAATGTCTTGAAATTCAGTTACACTTTTATTCAACTTAGAAATATTTGAATGTTTACTACAGAATATTCACTGAACCTGGGACATTTCTTTCTGACATTCCCAAGATCATGGAACTTCCTTTAGAATTCCCAAGGGCTATATCTTTACTTGAATACCCTTAGTAGCAAATGCTAATACTTGAATACCAGCCAGTTGCTTGTAAGGCAAGGTCCTTTTAAAAGAAAGGCTGGGCTTTGCAGAAATGTTTCTTTAATGATTCCTGTTGCCTATTAAGTCAAGTGCAAGCTCTTCACTCTGTGTTGCAAGGTCCCCAAGTTTTGTTTGTTCAGCCTCCTCACTTTGTGCTCTGGTTACACACCCTCTAAGATGTCTATACTTTGTCTCAAGATGTTCTCTTCCTGGAAGTTTTTTTCTTTACTACTCGTGCACTAGCCTGCCACATTGTTTCACTTACTGAAATCCTGTTTTTCAAGGTCTTCTAGATACCACTTCCTCACACAAGCCTCCTGGGAACCTCTGTCTGCCATCACCTCACCTCCATGCTGATGCCATTTCTCTTGACTTCCTTAACTTGACATTTTGATTGTTTTGTACCTGAGGGTTTAACCTAATCTCTCACCAGAAGAGTCACGGAAATGTGATCGTCTTTTCTCCTTTCCAAACTGTAAGCTTCTTGAGGACAGAGACACAGCTTTATTTTCCTTTGTACTTACTTTTTTAATCCTTGTAATACCTAGAAGTTCACCTTGTAATGATGATCACTAAACAAATATGCAATAAATTGGATTTGTGACTGCTAAGAAAGTGAACTATCTTTATGTTTGTTTCTTATGGCTCACTTCTTCCACTTTTATTATTTCAGAATGTTGACAAACAAACTCTGAAATGTAACCCAAGACCTGGAAAGGTAAGCATAAGTTTCTTAGATAGGCTAAAATAAAAGAAGTAAGATTATGTTTAGGTTTGGGGAGTTTAAGGTAGAAACTTTTAACTGACTTAGTAAATGGTTATTTCATTCAGGAATTTAGCATCTAAAGTGGTATTTACTTTTTTGTATTTAGGATATTTTATTTTCTGTATTCTAGGACATTTTAGAATTTTAAATGCATTCTTAAAATTAGTTATTATGCCTGCTTACTATATGTTGCAGATGGTTATCTATGATCTCCATAGAAGAAAATATAAACAAGAGATCTACTGTAATATTCCTGATGCTACATCTTGGTCTTATCCGAATGGGGTACTGATAAAAGTTGTAAGGGGCTGGTAAGAGATCTCTTAAAATTTTATATTTCCCCATAAGTTGTTTTCTTGCTGCTTATGCTGTATGTTTTTCTTGTATTAAGGTTGCATCTGTTTCTCTCCAGATAATTTTTTGAAACATCATTAGAGTTTTATAACTTAATTAGAAAATATAGGTTGTTTTTAGTATTTATAGCCTGCAGTTATTTCGTAACTTCATGATTAGCAGGATAGATTTGACAAGTTGAATGCTTCAGTTGAATGAGACATAGCTTTGAAAATGAGTTCACAATTTGTGGGATGGTAAGGAATGTGAAGGCCACGTGCTTAAAGTCATTTGTATCACTGACATAAGCGACAAGTGAAGGATTCTTTGTATGGCGTAAAGTGAAAGTGAAGTCGCTCAGTCGTGTCCGACTCTTTGTGACCCCATGGACTGCAGCCTACCAGGCTCCTCTGTCCATGGGATTTTCCAGACAAGAGTACTGGAGTGGGTTGCCAAAATGCTGGAAAATCTCGTTTGTTATTATGGACCATGTCTCATGGACATACGGGGACCAGAATTTCTTTGTCCGGTGTTTGGGTTACCCACTGGTCAGTATTCAGGTTATAAGCAGTGTGATCTAGTGTGTTTTCAAATAATAAAATGAGACCCACATGCTTTATTATCCAGCAACAGGAAAATTAGGGTAGAAGTGGAATTTGGAATTTTTAAGCTATTGTTTTTAATGTAAATGTGTGTATAACATCTATAAAATGTATGTATACGTAAACATAGGCCCAAGCGTAGATTGTGGTGCTGTGTTTAGGAAGCACTGTAAGTTGTGTGCACTTATATTCTTTCTTAGACTCTTTGCTCAGCGTACATCATTGTTTCAAAATAGGTTTATATGCTAGTAGTAGAAAATAGCCCAGATTTTTAAATTTGAATAGACAATGTAGTCTCTGACTTATAACTCTCATATTTGTTTTATGTCTCATTTCTTAGAAGATTAATTATAATTGATCATGCTTTTTTATATTTGTTCAGCTGGATTTTATATGAGAAACCACATTTCCAAGGTCAGAAATGTGTTCTGGAGGAAGGAGAAAAGGTGTTAAATCGTGACTGGCTTCTTCAGAACAGAAAGCATCCACAAAGAAACTTTGTGTTGGGCTCTATCAAACGTGTCTTAAAGGTAACAGAACAGTTGATTTTTAAATTTTGTGTCATTTGTCATGTAGTAAAGCTGTACTTTGGCCCAGCACTGCTTAGAAATAGTTGCTATTAATCATAATTGTGGTAATTTTGTTAATCTTCATTATCATAGTGATAATTTTTTACTAGATATGCATAAAGTATTAAGTTGATGAAAATTTTAAATGCTACATGTAATATGGCACATAAAATGTTACATGTTGTAATATATATGTATTTTTAATAGTAGTTGGAATATACCACCCAGACATCTTTAGGATATTTCCAAATATGTTCTTCTAGTGGAGGTTTGTGGGTGTGTATATGTGGGTGTGTGTGGTGTTTACAAGAGAAGGGGAGATAGATGAGCATTAGAAGAAATTTATAGAAGGTAGGTTGGGGAAAGGAAGGGGAAAATGTTGCTTTTTAATTTTCTGTTTATTAATACTAAGATGTGGAAGACCTTGCCTTCCTCATATAATAATACATACTGTGGGAAGTGCCTTGATGGTTTAGAGAAGTGAGTTAGCGATAAGGACAGAATTGTCCCATGTATTTTAAGGGTTCCTTCAGCAGTAATGTAGTACATGATTCAGTGCAGTTACCCCTGTGACAGTCATGAACATATATATTTTTCAAATTACAGAAAGTCTATTTATATACTAAAAATGTCTACTTTGACGTGGACCCTATCATGATTTGGATCAATGTTGTTAAAACCCTTGATAGTTGCAGACAGCATACAGAAAAACTCAGTATCATAAAGGGGTGTCTGCATGAATTAATACTTTCTGCAAAACTGTTAAGCCTGTTAAGTCTAAAAAATATTTGTGTCTGCTCTTGGACCGAATGCTGTGTAGGCACTGGGAATAGAAACACAAGTTCCATACGGTGTCTTCCTTCAGATTGGTCAGAGTCCAGGACAGGGACAGCTGAATCTCATGCCTGTGTGATGTGAGACATGCAGTGCAGGGCCCACACAGGCACGAAGAAGACGCATCTCTCCTGGAGCAGGCAGCACCTGGTTGGCGTCTTGAGAGAGCACACAGGAGTTTGGCAGCACGGGAGGTGTGAGGGAGTCCCTAGCAGAGCCACTTGTGTCACTGAGGCGGACGTTGATAGTGCGGGGAGATTGATGGCTATAGGATAGAGGGCAGTGTGCGTTTTCATCGAAAAATTTAATCACAAGCATTTCAGCTCATCAGGCAGCATTTGAGTGCTCACTTCATTAGCTAACTCACAAGAAATTCCTTGAAGCAGGTAATCACTTTGTAGTTGGAATCTTCTAAAATTTAATAGCATGTGGTTTTGTGTCTGCCTTGTGAATGTCAGGCACCATGCCAGGCCTAGTGAGGAGAAAAAAAACAGATGAATAAGGTATTGTAAGCAGCAAACTTCACACCCTCATTCCAAATCAAACAATAAAATCAAACAAAAAATTCAATCTGTTGAGCTTGGGTATTTAAATGGGTATTTGCACATCCGCCATTTGCTTTGGATGCATTATAAGAAAGAATAAGTCATGCTTACATTTTTTCCTTCTTCCATTGTTTGTTCATAGAGTCTTTTTTTTTTTAATTGCTGTGTTAGTGCCCACTTGACTTGAACTTGCTAGCAACTTTAAGTGAGGAAGGAAAATAAAACTATTGAACGTTGAATAGAAAAGGCATTAGCATTGTTCTAAATATTTTACAAAGTAAGAATCAGGCATTAAAATGCTTCCTTTTTGTAAACGTGTCACATTTCGGCCTGTTGATAGCTTCATTTTCTTTTTTTTTTTTTTTTTTTGATAGCTTCATTTTCATGGCAGCCATTCCGAATTCACCTAGACCCACAGCAGCTTTATCTGTTTCACTATCTTTTAGTGGCTCTCATCTTAAGTAGTCAAAGCTTTAAAGACTGTCCTTTAAAGACAATACTTTCATGATATCTTCACTTTGCTGTAAATGGAGCAAGTAACAGAAGATACCGTCAGTCACCTGCAATTGTAGATTCTGCCCAAGGGTCATCTTTGCCCCTGGCGGAAGTAATTGGAGGTGGAGTAACCGTGCAGTGAGACTTGAGTCAAGTGCTTTTTTTTCTCAAATAGAAAAAGTGAATCCTGCACATTTCTCTGTTTACTATGCATTTAATATATATATATTTATTATATATATATATATATATATTTTTTTTTTTTTAAGGAGTGACATTTCCTTCTTTCAGGAATTAATTAGGTTTGCCCTTATTAATGAGCTGAGGTGCAAGAGAGCCGTTGTTAGATCAGGGACTGAAGGTATTTCATGTAAGGCAGAGGCAAATAGTTTCTTGGGTTTTTGGTTTTTGGAGGTTTGTTTTGTTTTGTTTTTTTACTATTTATGTAGTTCATTCCTACCCTGTTTCCCTCCCATAGCTTTGTCTCCATTCTTACTGGTTGCTTTAATAGTCTGAGCTTATAGAGTTCACCAAGATGTATTTAGAAAGTATATCATGACTAGAAAAGTCTGGGAGGAAACCATATAAACTTTTCTTTACTAAGAGTACAAAGTGTTTCTCGTTGCTATGTTCCTGTAAGGCTAGTTGTTTACTCCCTTTGTCCATCAAGAATTACACAAATCTTGCAAAAGACATTACTTCTGTGAATAGCCACCATGGAGAAAATAGAACTTATTAGTGAAATCTTTTTCAGCCAACTAGAGAAAAAAAATCAGTCCTCTAGTACAATAGTTGAGAATGTAAGCGATCTTGTTTATATTTTCAATTTTTTAGCCATCATTACCTCTTTTCCATTATACTGTTTCCCTGTGTGATGTAGACTCAAATGCCTCTTAGCTTTTTCCCTTTTAAAATACACCACCCAAACATTGTTTGTATAACACAATGCAGAGGAAACTTATTTGTGTGAGACACTTAGTTATGTATTCTGTTACTGTACCTCAGATCCCTGGGGGAACATTTTAAATAATGTTACTAGAACTCTATTTTTAATAGCAAACAAAAGAGACTTGAAGACTGACAGGTGACTCTTCTGGACATTTATGGCCATTTTTTAAAATGAAACTTTAGACGGAAATAAACTTTTTATACTTTAAAGGATATTTTAGGTTATAGCTTCCTACTGTATTGTGTTTTAGAACTTTCTGAAAACAAGATGTATTAGTTTGCTTGCTTTTACACACTAATCAGAATGGTTAATGATGATTAATAATAGAACTCAGTTTGGAAAAAAGATTAAAAAATTAGATACCATTTTGCAACTGCAAAACAGATTGTAATAATAAATATAATTGTTCAGTCTAATAAATGTCACCTCTAATAGTTTATTGCATTTACCTATTTCATTAAAGCAGAGCCATTTGAATACCACAATGTCCTAGATGAGAATTATGCTGCTGAAACTTGAGTCATATAATGAAACACTCAGGATTATTGAGATAGATTAGACAGCACGATTGTAGTTTCAGAGAAGGCAAAAATAATTGTGGTTTTGATATGGTCTTTTTTGAGTTAGAACTAATTATTGAAAACAAGCTTAATGATTACCAATGGGCAAACATGGCAGGAAGGGATAAACTGGAGCTTGGGATTAACATATACACACTACTATATATAAAATAGATAATCAACAAAGACCTACTGGATTGTACAGGGAACTCTTCTTAATATTCTGTAATGATCTGCATGGGAAAAGAATCTTAAAAAGAATAAATATATATATAACTGAATTGGTATGCTATGTACCTAAAACTAACATAAGACTGTAAATCAATTATATTCCAATAGTATTTTTTTAAAAAAGATTTTCATAAGTAAGGATACAGAAAATTATGTCTTCAGTTAGAATAAGGGAAATGTTTACAAAGCTTAGAGAGGCTAGGTGCAGAGATAGCATGGACACCAGTAAGACTGAAGAGTTGTAGGTAGTTAGTGTAGTTGTACATTATTGTGAGTTAGTTAGTTGTGGGTCGTTGCTGTATTTTAAAAGGAAAACCAAAATATGAATATGAATTGCTTGGGTCTCAAGTCAAGGAGTATGATGAGGGATGTGGTTTTCCCACATGCCCAGCTGTATAAAGAGTAAGCTTACTGGATCGATGGTCTAGGCCCGTAGTCAAAGTCTTGGCCTTGATGAAAGACCTTGACAGTGGCAATTTTAAAGAAAAGTTTGACAGGCATGGTGACAGTGGATGTGTGATGAAGTATAGGATCAAATTTCATAATGTCTTTCTTCTTCAAACCAACTCATACTATAGAAAATAAATACCACAAGTAAGAAAACAGATTTCCTTTACCCTCACCTCTAATTCCTACTTCTTTTGTCACTGTAATTTAGATAACCCGCTGAGAGAGTAGTGCCTCTCTGTTATTTATTTTTTATGCTCCCCATGAGATCAGCTTTTATTTAACTCCCTTCCTCCCTATGGCTTTGTTATGCTTCTGAGAAGGAAGGCTTACAAACTCTTGGCACTCATATATTGGTAACTTTGAACATTGCTTAATGGAGCAGGACTTTTAAAAACAAAGCAGAAAGAATCAGGGTAATGTTTTTCAATCAATAATATTCATATAATTTTCATGTTGTCAATGTAACTTCTTAGAAAAATCAGTTTAACAGACTGGTAAGAAGAAACACTGTCTCCTTTATGCTGTTATTGGTTAAAAATTCAGCTGAACAGTGAGAAAAATTTTAACTGCATATCCAGGGTATTGAGGATTCTGCAGTGTGTGTCTCTAGATACTTCAAAGTCAACTTTTTTTTATTATTCTTTCCAGGATTGCAGTATTCCAGAGATAGAGCTTTGCCCACAGTCTGACCCGGCATGTTGCCCTATCTACATCCAGCGAGCGGTCCCCAATTTGGAAGAGCTGAATATCCCCAAATCTGTGTCCTTCACCGTGAAGTCAGGCGTGTATGTATCTGCTTCTCTTCACTACGGTGATTGATGGCTACCAAAGTTAACTTTGTGTCATATTTCAGTTGGTGACCTACCCATTTCTGAAGTGTTAATTTTGCTGTGTATACTTCTGGAGACCTAAGAAAGACTTTTTCAAATATTTTAAAACAGATTCCGTCTTTTTTTCAGATCCAGTTAAGTTTTTGATAGATGACTCACAGAAACAGATATAGGTTCCCAGACACCATTTTTGACAGGTGAATCCATTGTCTTTTCACCCAGCAGACTGTGGGACTGAGAAATAAGTATGTATCCCTGACCTAAAACTCTGGAGCCTGAGCTATCTGCAAAGTGTCTGTCTCAGTGCTGGTAGTTACAGAGGGCCTTTATAGTACCAGTGTTTATTACTCTTCTATTCCTGGAAGATAGGTAGAGCTACTCTCCTGTCACAAATGAAGAAATTATGTGGCTTGTCCTAAGCTGCCAGCTGGTAAGCATGGATTTGATACCAGGCCTTTCTAATTCCGAAGGTATCTTCAGGACTGTGGGTCTGAGTTCAGTGCTAATTCAGTCCCAGATTGACTTGAGTCATAAGTTTTGTGATTTCTGGTTCAATGTGGATCCTTCTTCCCTCTTCCTCCATTTTCATCTGCTCTGATGATGGCTGGTGTTGAATTTAGGGGTCAGTGTTGGACATCTCCCTTCATCTCTCCCACATGTTAGAACTGTTGGGCAGACCCAGTAATTAACACAGACCTGAGAACTGTCTGTAATTATCAAGTTTAGCTGGTTTCTGGATGGTTCTTTTAGGAATCTTATTTCAAATACTCTTCCTGAGGGAAACCAAGAACTGATCCTGATTCTGAAACTATGGGTCAAGGGTGTAGAATGCGTAGTGGAATCCCTGCCTCTGATTGCCCAAGTTTAAAACAGAAACATAGTGGGATGATTTTTATTTTTCAATTATATCCTAATTGCATTAAAGGTTTCACAGCTTTTAAATATTGGAAAACATATAATAGGAAAGTGATGCCAGTGCTTGGAAAACATATAATAAACCAGAATAGTGTCTGAATGTAAGTAGTTAATAACATGTTAATTCATTGTTATATGTTGTCTAGCAGTGTCACTTTGAATGTGTTTTACTAATGTAATTCTGTGACAGAGATTTCTTCTTCTTTTTGTAGCTTTTTTTTTTTTTAGCTTTTGACTCTTACAGAGCCAGATTAAAGTATTCCTATTATACTTTAACCAACCATTCATTTCTTATTTAGTTGGCTTGCCTACCCAGATATTAATTTCAAGGGGCAAGCTATAGTTTTGGAGGAAGACCATGGACTCTTTGAGATTTCTGCAGCAGAAATTAAATCATTGCATCCACTTCAAATGGTAAGCAGATATAAAATGAAACATTTTCCCAAGTATCCATGAATTCAAAAATAAGATAGCTCTGATGATTGGTCATGCATCTCAGTCTTGAGACATGTATATGTCTGCTACAGAATGGGCAAACTGTTCATACATTGTTGTTTTGTTTCTTTCAGACTTTTTGAAAATATTGTAATGTTTTCTAGAAACATTTCCATTTTAATGTTTTTCTAGATGTTTGAATTTACTTTGTACTATATTTATCACAATTCATGCAGTTTCCTTATAAGGTAATACTCTGACTTTAAAAAATTCTAAATTTGTTTTTTTGATGCTTATTAGAAAATTGCTTGTTGTATATTATACTCTTCCATTGCCATAATGAATGATAAGTTCAGCATTAATAATAAATGGGTAGATCTGTGAATGGTTACTTTCTTAAAAGTAATAAATGTTTGTATTAATGATTTATTTTGTTGCAAATATTTTTATTTGAGGGGCAAATTGTTCAATTAAATAGTGGCTATGTGACAAACCGTTTTTGTGCTGTGCCTTAAAAAAATACTAAAAACCAGAAAAAACAAATTTTAAGGAGTATTACAATGTGGCATGGCACTGGAAACGAAGAAATTAATACACGAGAGCTTTTGTGAGGAGTGGGTTACCTTTTATGCTCTTATCTCCATGTGGTCACCAAGACAGCAAGTGTGATAGGACTTGGAAGATGAAATGCTCTAACACAGAAAGCCCAAGCCTTTGTAGAGAAGAAATTGAGTATTAAGTCGTTTAGAAATGTACCCTGCCAAATCAAAGTTTTCAGTCTACTAACAACTCCACTCTTCTTCTTGAGATGCTCTGCTGTGGGATTAAATCTTTGATTGGTCACATGTACTTAAGCACTAAAGCTTGGTTTCCTTCCTTGTAGTGGTTGTACTCTGGAAAGTATCTTTCCAAGATTTGTTTACCCCATTTACATTGATATAGAGTAGTCTGACTTGATTTTGACTACTGTAGAGTTCTATACTTAAAATTTTTAAATACCACAACTTAAATTTGGTATGTAATCTTCACCAATCAAGTTTTTATATAACCTACATACATACATACATTACTTAGTTACTTGTGGTTAGTTACATTTTAAATATGAATATATCTAATATTAAAATTTTTTGTCATCTTAAGGGTGGACTGAAAGTGGAAATGCCTATGAACTTAAAGGTGAGTCTTGAACAGACTTTGGTAGCAGGCTAAAAAGTTTGATAATAAATCTTTAACTATTTGTGTGTGTGGTAAGTCGCTTCAGTCATGTCCGACTCTGCAACCTCATGGACTGTAGCCCATGAAGCTCCTCTGTCCACGGGATTTTCCAGGCAAGAATACTACAGTGGGTTGTCATTTCCTTCTCGAGGGGATCTGCCTGACCCAGGGATTGAACCCACATCTCTTGTATCTCCTGCATTGGCAGGCGAGTTCTTTATCACTAGCACCACCTGGGAAGCCCCTTAACTATTTGGGACTACTACAGTTAAATTGTGATTACCTGAATGTATGCTGGCAATATCTAGGTAATGTATCTTGGGTTTGTGGGCAGTGACTACACAAAGAGGTGGCTGAGGGCCCACGCTCAAATGACGAGAGGGCTCAGTACAGAAAAGTGGAGGTCTGTTCTGACAACCCAGTCAGACCCAGTAAGCACCTACAGGCTGGAAAGATGATAGGTTTGATACTTATTTTATCGGGGGCAAAGGGTTGAGGTGATAGCTAGACTTTCAAGTGGAAATACCCAGCAGGCATTCGGGAGTGATGCTCAGGATGGAGATCAAGGATGATCAGGAGGAGATGCAAGCAGCTTCTATCAGGTGATGTCAGCTTGAAACTATGAGTATCTGAAGGGAACAGCAGAGGCACCAAAAGCCGGGGTGGTAGTAATGCCAGAATTAAGTACGTTTTGGAAAAGAAAAAGAAATGGAATTGTAGAATGCCTGTAAAGAGAGATAGGGAGAAAATCAGTGTAGTGATGAAAGATGCAAACAGACCTCTGTTTAATTAGAGTACACCATTTCAGAGGCAGGCAGGGACACAGGGATTCATCCATCCTCCTCTCCAAACCAAGGCATAATTCCCCCAGCTTTCCCATATCTGGGCTTCCTAATTTGTGGAATTGACTACCATTCTCCCAATCACATAGATGGAATTTTTTTTTAAATTTAGTATCTGAATGAATCTAATACAATTTCACTGTATGTTGGAATCATACATATGTGAGTTCTAAAAAAATGCTTATGCCTGGGTTCCATTGAAAAAGATACTTATTTGGCCTGGGGTGTGGTTAAAATTTTTCAGAGCTCCCTAGGTGACTCTTGACATGCAGCCAAGGTTTTGAACTAGTGACCTAATAAGTGCAGAACTGGTTGTGACACTCCCTGAGTGATTTGTCTCAGTCTCTCTGTCTGCTGCATCAGAACTTTGGGCTGGCTCTTCTGTGGACAGTTGCAGTCTGAGGCATGTGAATGGAATGGTTATCCTAGACAGTCACAATTTTTAAGTTGTTAGATGTTGGCTTGTGACTTACTCATCAAAGAATTATTGCTTCTTACTTAGTTTCAATGTGTTCAACATATGTAGCGTGTATTAAACCCAAATAATACTTCATCACTTCCAATACAGCACTCTGAAAATTTAGTATGTAGAAAACAGCAAGAGCAGTACTAGATTTTTTTTTTTTCAGTCTGTGTAATGTTCTCAGTGTTGTTGTTGTTTTTCTTTTTCTTTTTAAATAAAGAAGGTATAACTTGCTGGTTCAGTGTGTCTAAGCATGGGATTTTATTCACCAATTGTATACAAATTATGCCATCAGCCATAAATAGGACCAGGTGATAAAGTGTGGGTAGATGAGTGCTATTACTGTCATCGCTTCCCTGAACCCCAAGGGCAGCTTATGCTGGGGAAATAAAATTTAAAAAATAGAAGGGAAGTACTTGTACCAATCCAAGTTTGAAGTAAACAAAATGCTAGGCATCTGTGTCCTACTGCATTCCCTCCTCCATTTGAACCAAATATCCAATAAGAATACCAAATTTTTTTCAATCATTTCTAACTTTTAGGAAGTTTTTTATTTAAATTCAAGTATATGCATGTGTAATTCTTCTCAGTGATTAGTAGTGACCATACAAGCAATGTTGTAAGAAATAGCAAGTTTTCTCAAACTCAAGAGAATTTTGGTTTCTTAATAGAGGAAATTCAGTAAATATAAGGCGGGTCTGTATCAAATATTGAACAGAGAAAAAAACATAGATAGTTCAAGACAGTTTACTCTTTGCAGTGGACCTAGGATTTGGGTAAATAGAACATGTAATTATATTTGAGTATTTTGATATAAGAGAAACATTATCAAGATATTTAATCTTTGTAATGGATAAAGACTCACATATTCCTTGTGAATGTTGGACAGTATTCTATATTTTGAGTATAAAGGAAGAAAATGAACAGTAGTCCTTCATTCAGATTGTGGCCCTCAGTGTCATATAGATCAGTATGTATCTATTCTAAAATATGAGCATGCTAAGTGGTTTTTTTCATATTTTTCAGGTTATTATTTATGAAAAACCTCACTTCCATGGACAGGCCAAAGAGTTTAGTGAACACATAGATTCTGTCCCTAATTTTTTAAAAAATGATGTAGATTTTCATGGAATTGGATCAATCCGTGTCATCGGTGGAGTGTGAGTATTATATATTTTCCATATGCAATTCCCTTGTCTAGTTTTGAAGATCAGCACACAAAATGTGCTGAGCAGAGCAAAAACAACCTACCTTAATCTAAAAATATACATCCCTTCTGAAATGTGGGAAATAAAACCTATTACTGACAGCTTTCTGTGAACTCTTATTAGTATTAGAGATTTTGAGATAGATTAAATGAAGGGAACAGTTTCTAAAACTTAAGCACTTAGTATTTGTAAGCACAGTATAGAAGATAAGAATTGCAAGACAAGATTATTTCTCAATAGATTATGCACATGCATGAGAGTCCCAATTTTCACTCTGTTCTACCTCAGTTGACTTTTGGTGCTAAGGGTCTTGGCAGTGAGTCCTCTCTCATTAAAGAGGTAGCCTGGGTTGTGCGTTTACAAAATCAAGGGTTCTTGACATTGGTTACCTTCTGGTCCTGCACTGTTTTTAAGAAAGCTCCCTAAGAACCAATCCAAGAGTAACCAATGCACCTCTACCCCACTCTGAATCAGCAGTTACTGGACTAGGGTGAAACTTTGTATTTGTATCCTCAAAGGTAAAACCATAGAAAAGAAGCTTTCCTCATAACTTAATTGCCATGGTCAACTCAGGGCTAGAATTCCTTCAGACAACATGTTAATCTCTCTGTTGATAGGTTGAACTATTAATATTTGAAATGTTGGTTTATTTTAATTTAAGCATCAATATCTCTTATTTGCAGTACATCATATAACTTGGTCCTTGTATTCTAGCAAAAGATGCTGCTCAAATATTTCATTCAAAGAAGTTAAATGACTTAAGATTACTCAAGGGTCTGTATTTTCAGTTAGTCTTAGTCTTTTCAGTTTCTGACACTAGATCAAGTAATGGATATACTAACCAAAATGGAAATGTACCATGCAATGCATTGGATATGTAGGTCATATCTGTAAATGGTCTTGTTACTGATCAAGGTTCTTGACCTCCTTAATCAATAGGAATTGATCAGAGACCAGACTGGAAATTCAGGCAAGGCTTTATTAAGGCTCCTGTTGCAGCAGAGGGGATCAAGAACAAACAGCAGGATTCCCCTGCTTGCTTGTTCCCTGAGGTAGAGGCGAGCTTGTTCCTTATATGGAGTGAGGGTAGGGGTTGTCCAGGAATTGACGGCTTAGTGGTTTGCCCACCCCTTAGGTGGTACCATCTGCAGAGGGCATGCACAGTTCTCCGCTTTCACTCCTCACCCCCTGCTTTTTCTTTCTTGTTTTCAGTCTCTTTGTGTCTTTTGTCCCGAATTTGCCCCAACTGTACATGAACACAGTGATTTGTAGTCCCGTAGTTTCTTGGTACTTTGTTCCTCCAGGAGAGGTTTATTCACGTGTAAGCATTGCAGCACTGCAGCGAAGGGTCCCAGGCCCCAGCCTGTCTCAGTCTGACATATTAGTTATTATCCAGTTCCTCACCTGTGAATTTAAAAAATTTATCAGAGGCTTTAAAAACAAATCTGTTTTGGATAAATTTTTATTGTGTTGTATGTAGTCGTAGTGTTCTCTGATCTGTGGACATGTGTGCTTCTTATTAGTCCTGTAATAAAATATTTTTCTTTTCTTTCCTTTAAGTTCTGAGTGATTTTTATCATGAACTAGATTTTGATTTGCATTATTTTCTAAGTGTATTTGTGATTATTTTATAAAATCTCAAAATATTATGGCTAGTAAAACATTATACACACTTTCATTTTTTATATAACACCTGCAGGAGAAAAATGTGATGTCCAATATAAAGATGAACAGGTGACTTTTATTTTTTTCACTAATTCTACTTTTTTTTTTTTTGCTGCTTCACTATTTCATTATTTTTCACTTTTAACTCTTGAACTTTATCTGTAAATAATAGGAACTCTTCCTCACCTCTGTCTTAAGGAGTCTAGAGAAAATGAGGTTGATGTGTCTTAATTTTTCTCAGATAACATCTATTTTTAAATATCCCAGATATATGTAAATTTAATCTTAATTAAAACTTAATCTATTGAGAAAGGCTGTGCAGATTTTTGAACTGTCGTACTTTACTGATTTCTCCTTTAATATTAGGTCTTCTGTATGTTTTTCCCATTCAGGTATATTAAAAGCATGTTTTGAATAGTCCCATTTATATAAACTTAGAATTTGAAAGTTCTCTTGTAAAATTTATTTTCACATAGTAGTTTAAGAATACAATAATAGTAGTTTCTTTATGTATTACAAATATGCTAATATATATAAAATGTTTATTCTAACTCACATACACCCTTACCCTTTTCCCTACCGTAGGCACACCTACAGAAATTAGATATGGGTTCAAGAGTACTGAGTGGCTACTGTTACTTCGTATCCTAGGAAAACAGTTCCTAGAAATACTTTTTGTATCTTCCCAAAAGAATGTAGTTAGCCCTGCCCGGCTTCATTTTGACAATCTCTAGAATTCAGAAGTCCCCAACCCAGGAGCGCCCAATAGTCACTCTTGGAATCTGCCCCATTGGAGCGGGTCCCACTCTAGTTACACAGTGCCAGCTAAGGGCAGATTTAAGCAGGGCAGCGTGTGTTTTATCTATGCCCACGCTGCTTTAGCTACTGTGGGTTACTGCAGATTAAGGTAAGTTTCCTGAAGAACTAGTGAGTAACTGTTTATCAGTGTTCTGTACTGATAATTTTAAATTAGAAGTCAAGAAACCTCTGTCCTTGGAAAGTCTGCCATGGTGCTTCCTGTTTCCATTATCACCACTGATAAAATGGTGGGAGCAACATTTCCTACCTGTAAATATTTACAGAAGTCTTTGTATATATTTAGACCACCAGGGCTAATATCAGCCCAGTCACATTTCCCAGTTTCTCCTTGCTAAACCCTCCTACAGGAGGGTGTTTCTGATCCAAAGCTGATGACAGGTTCCTTCGAGTTAAACCCTAAATACATGTTTAATATAGTGATCATTCTGTGATTCCAGCAGGGCTTAATCAGAAAAATAAGACTGATTGTCTTTGAATCTCATTGTGGATTTGCAGTATTTTTTCATTGTCTGTGCTTTCCATTATTTTTTCCTTGGCAGGCTATTCTCCGACCACGCTGTGATGGTGGTATAGGGTCAGGCCACAAACATTTAATGTGTTCCGGTGTTGCAATCCTGTAACAGCTAACCTTTTGTTGGGAAAAGCCTCCAAACTATAAAAATTATTGATCCATGAAGTTTACACCATTCATTTGTCTCTGTAAATGCTAGCAAAATAAATGTATTGCTTTTTTAAGAGATGGTGATGTGCAACTGGGTGCTTTATCACGATTTTCTTCTTGACTGCAGTTTTACTAATAACTCAGTTGTATGTCCTCTATTTGTAGATGGGTTGCCTATGAAAAAGAACATTTTAAAGGCCAGCAGTTCTTGCTCGAAGAAGGAGATTTTGAAGACAGTAATGCCTTTGGGGCATTAAGTGGTTCCATCTTGTCTTTCCGGTACTTACAAGCTGTAAGTTAACTTCCTTTTTCTTAGTTTTCTTTTTTTTTTTTTTTTAGCTTTCCATGAAAATTGGACATGACCTCTGGTAGAATATAAAATGATAATATGTTTCTACTACCTGAGACCATTAAACTGAATGGCTTATATGGCTTGCCTTTCTTAACTGCCATGATTATTACAGAATATTTGTATTTTTCATCCATTGATTCCATAATCATTTTTGAACACCTGCTGTTAGATAGATTGTGTCAGGTGCTGGAGATATGATGGCTAGACACTGACTCCCTATGTGGTAGGGTTGGTAGTACCTATGTAAATGTTTGATATTGTTTGACTGTGATTGGATTCAACACTAAGTATTCAGGATACCCAGAGAAAAGTCAAATACTTCCCTTTTGAAGTAGACAGGAAAAGAGGGCAGCTGAGTTGAAATTTCAAGTTTGAGAGCTAGCTAAGTGAAATTTGGGAACAGGGTGAAGAAGAAAGATGGGTGTTTTAGCAAGAGGTTAACATTTTAAAAAGCAAGGATGGGAGCCAGTGTTGGGGATGAGCTCATGCAGGGGGCATCTGGCAGTGTCTGGAGACATTTTGGATTGTTATGACTTTGGGAGGGGGGGAGGTTGTCAGGCTACAGACAGCTAGTGGGTAGAGGCCAGGGAGGCTGTTCAATCCCTACAATTCACTGGACAGCCTCCACAGCAAGGAATCATCAGCCTAAAATATTACTGGTGCTGAAGTTGAGAAACCCTCATATAAGTGAAACTGATATGTTTTGGAAATGCAGTAAAATCAGGATATTAGAGCTTGGGAAGATGAATCCAGAGCCAGAAAATGAAGGGCCTTATATGCCATGTTGAGGCGTTCACACTTTTTTTCTTGACTTGACCAGAAGGAATGAATTTTAGGCCTAGTGAGTGTGATTAGATTAGCATTTTAGAAAGGTTTTTATTTTTTTGGTGAATGTATCAAGAACTAGCATGAGGTAAAGGAGGTCAGCCTGGAGGCAGGAGGTCTAGAATGTTCCAGGACTGGAAAACACAGGGAAGAGGAAATAGAAGGACGCTAGAGAGTTCTGCAGGATATCAGGGCTTGCTTATCAGATGTTGCTCACTTTTCTGACCAGCTCTGGAGACTTCTTTAGTGTGTTCAGAGGGCCATGTTTTCTCATAGTTAAGAAGTTATACCACTGCAGTATATTTCCAAAATAATCTTTACCCATATAAACTCTAAACTATCTGGCATGGCCTCCAAAGCCACCTTTTGAAAGAATTGATGATGCAGTGAAGGGTGATCCTTGGGTCCAGGTGGGCTCTGTGTGCTCTGTCCCCTAAGTTTCTATCTGTCAGGGTCACAAGCACCACTGTTGCAACGCCTCACTTGGTTGGGCAGCAGGAGCCAGAATGGGAGAGAAGAATCACAGGGAATAAGGGAGCTTTTTTTTTTGTCCACAGTGATCCTTGTTAATAAAAAACTGAGTTGAAAAACCAGTTCTACCTAAAAGAAGTGTAGCAGAGCCAACTGAAGATTGGGTACTAAGTTGTCTGAGCAGTGGACAGGTAGCTTTTGAGGTATTTAGTACACAATTCTAATGTACAAGGGCCACGGGTTTTCTCTAGCCACTTCTTCCTTGAGCACTAAAAGGCACGCCAGACAAAACATGATAAAGCCTGCGTCTTTTTCTCTTTTTGTTCATGATAACCACGTGCATTGAGGAAGTTAAGCATCATGATTCAGAGCATCTCCCACCTAGTACTGAATGATTTTAAGAATTTCCCTCCTGATTTAAAAAAAAAAGTGGAGCCGAAGTTTGCTTCTAGAAATGTTCAGCAGAAAATGTGATGGTATCTTCCAAGGTGACTGCGACTAAAACAGGCAGAACTCCAAGATTTCACTAGTTGAATTCTTCAAATAGTAGGAAATGTGAAAAGAAAAAAACACTATAGCTAAAAAGTCAGGAGATACTTGATATAGACAGTCTATGAGAATATACATTGGAAAAATTGCCAGAAATTGCCATGTTAAACTACTGCTGCAAATAGAAGTTTTGGCTATTTTTGAAAATGTTAACACATAGTTTTTAATACACATAATTTCCTTCAAAGAAAATCTATTCTCTTTAAATTAGGTTAAAAAAATTAAGATTAGCTTGTAAAGATAATATCATCATCCTCATTATGATATTGCTAACATCTTCAGGTGCTTACTAATGGCTTTACATGCATACTTGTACTTAATCTTCACAACAATGATGAGATAGAGAGTTTTATGACTCCCACATTACAGATACAGAAACTGAGGGTCTCAGAGCGTAGGCACTGTGCCCAGGTGCAGAGCTGTAGTTCGATGGGTGACTCTGTCTTACTGTAGAGCCCGTGTCACGTTTCCCATTTTCCTTGTCACAGAATGACTAGACTAAAAAGCACTTCAGGAGTGGAAATCTGGAATCTCATTCAGCCAATAGCTTATTAACATTTCATTTGTAGCAGTAAATATATAGTTACTCTGCAGACTAATACACGTGTATAGTAAAGAATTATTTACATAAATTTAAAACAGTCTGAAAATTATGTTCACTCAAATGTTTTCAGATGAAATATTTTCTTCAGACATAGCATGGAATTGGGTAGAGGTTCTCTTTATAAAAACCACTTTATTGAAGCATGATTGGCATGTAGAAAGCTGTACGTATTTATTGTATACAATTGAGGCATTTGGGAATAAGTATATACCCATCAGACTTATCAAGGCCCTGGACATACTTGTCTCCTCTCAGAGTTTCCTCATGCCCTCTTTATAATTATTAATTTTTTTGTGATAAGACACAACATAAAATCTACCCTCTTTGAAAATTTTAAATATATGATACAGTTATTGTTAGACATAGGGTGAACAGCTCTTGGGGTTGTCATAGACAGTGGGATTAACAGGCAGAGCCGATGTGAGACAGATAGACTCTCAAAGGTATCTAACCTGGGAAAGAGTAAAGCACTGCTTTTGAGATATAAGTTGAAATAATATCAAATAAACAGATGAAAGGTAGAAAAGTTGCATAACATAATGCAGTCTTCTCATGTCCTGGCTCTAGTATATGGAACACTCTGGATCTACAAAGGTCAGATCTTGGACATGTCCCTTAGGGATAATATGGTCTGTGTCACAAAGTGCTTTGGAGAGGATGACCAGCAATGTGTTTCTAATTCCAAATGAGTCAGGCAGATATAGTGACTTGGAGTTGATTATTTTATAAAGAGAAAAGGACCAGGAGGAAGGAATATAGCAGTAATTTAGACTCCAGGGATTAAAGAAGGAATTTTTATTCTTGGCTCTCTCTATACATTTCTTGGTATGCTTATTTTCCCTCAGTTTCATACTCGCCTAGGTTTGGATTTGCTTTTGTTCTGATTTTTAGACTCGGGGCCTCTTTTCAGATCTGTAAAACCAGGTGGTATGCAGCAGACACCGTTGTATCCCCTAAATTAATGGACACATCAGATCTCCCCTGGTGTCTTGGTGTCTTGTTTTATGCTGCCCACCCAGGGGGTTGTCGTGCAGGAGTTCCAGAACCTGATGAGCTGAGGGATTTTATGGAATTTTAAAGTAATCAAATTATTGATCCTTAAGACTTATTTTTGGTCCTGAAGCAACTGCTCATTAGCTCATTCTAACAGTGGGGAGTACTGTGCCTGAGACTGCATTAGACTCTCCTGATTTTTGGTTCTGTTTAAGTGCTTTAAAATGGAGTGCAGATTTGAGGTTCCATCATTATTCATCTTTCTGGAGCAACAGAGCTCCACTTTAATCCATATGACTTTGAAAGTTTTTAATAAGTTTAAGTTATTTAATTTTGCTTATAGTTGGAATGATGGTAACCTGGTAACCTCACAGGAATTGGGTCCTATTACAGTCACCTCATGAACAAAGCAATTAGAAGGTTTGGTTTTTTGTTTTTGTGTTTTCTTGCATATTTTATTTATTTTACTTTGGACATGTGACCCTGGAGATTTTGCCCCAGATGATTGGATTTGGCTTAGAGTTAGAGCTCCCCGCAACAGGAACACCATATTGATGGCAGCTAGTCAATTGGATCAGATATTGTGTATTTGGTAGGTTTGAGTGTAACAAGCAGAAAGGGTCAAAGCCAGGAGACAGACAGACTCAGAAACATTTTTAGAAAAAGATGGAAAGCAGAAGCTACAAGGCAAAGAAAGCTATGAATAAACAAAAGGAGGAGGTTAAATGAGAACAGTGTCTCTGTTAGGAGACCCCTGTGCCCTTGGCCACATCTCTGGGCATGGGAGCCAGAGCAGGAAGGACAGAGACTCCAGCCATGTGAGTATATTTATTTGTGAACCCGTGGACTGCCAGCACTTGTACTTGGCACCAGGTCCTGTGACAGTAAAGCCCTCCTTCTCTGCTCAGCCCCAGGCTGCATCATGGCCCAATGGCCTGTGCCTCCGGCCTGCTTCCCAGCTTACCCTCCTCATGGCTGCCAGTCTCCCACAACCCATGCCATAGGATTCATCAAATCAATGCTCAAGTAAACGTCACACCATAACACAAGTGGTTTCTCAATGAAAAGCACAATCACAGCACATGTTCCCATTTTACTCCAGCGTGATGCAGTGGCCCATAGAATACCTCAGTTTATCTCTGCTCCCCTATAACCCTAACAGGGAGTAGAGAACAGTGGTAGGGGCAGACAAGGTAAAAGCAGAGGTGGGTCATCGCAGAGTCACAAGAGTAGCGGGGGAGAGGTCTGTGTGTGAGAGCTGCTGAAGGCCTGCCCATCGTGGTTGGGCCTGACTTGGTTGGCAGCTGTTGATACCAGTTCCTGACTAGGACCCAGATGGCCACCTTCAGTTGTCATCACCACACTGTATCCTCAAAACCACCTGGAACTAGGTATGTACTTTCAGGTTGTAAGAAACAGAGGCAAGTTCATGTTCCTTGGGTGATGGAAGTTTATTTTGTTAATATAAACAAGTTTGTTGATATGGCACCCAGGCTGTAAAATTTCATCAGGGAGGCTTGTCCTGGGCAAGCAAATCTCTGTTGTTGTTTAGTTGCGAAGTTGTGTGCAAATTTTTGTGACCTCATAGACTGCAGCCCACCAGGCTCCTCTGTCCATGAGATTTCCCAGGCAAGAATACTGGAGTGGGTTGCCATTTCCTTCTCCAGGAGATCTTCCCAACCCAGGGATCAAGCCCATGTCTCCTGCATTGGCAGGTGGGTTCTCTACCACTGAGCCACGAAGGAACCCACGAAATCTCTAATAGGATGTTCGAGCCTTGATTTAATATATGTATATTCTAGGTTTATATTTGGAAAATTCCAGATCTATGTCTATAATGAGATACAGAAATATGAATATGTGTATATGTGTATGCTGCTGCTGCTGCTGCTAAGTCGCTTCAGTCATGTCCGACTCTGTGCGACCCCATAGACGGCAGCCCACCAGGCTCCCCCGTCCCTGGGATTCTCAAGTACATGCATACATATATACACATATATATGTAAAATCAGGATTTAAAGAAGCTCAAAAAGATAAGTGCACGTGTTTGAAAAGTATTCTATTAATAAGATGAGGGATAGATGGTGGGAATCATAAAGACTAAATTCACCTAGCTTCCACATTTTTAAGATGTAAAAGTAATGAAGGTGACAGGTGTTCTCAGGTTCCACATGTTTACTCTCAAGGAGGAATTGAAAACCCAAATATGGCTTAGAAAATATAATAAAAATTTCTCGTAAAAAGCCTTTATCTTTTTTCCTGAAGTTTCAAATGAAATTTGACCCAGCTGTGTCAGCAGTTTTTAAAATCCAGTTGACATGTTAAGTTGTAAGTGCAAGAGAATTATTTTTTCAAATGTATTTTCTTTCTCCTCATAGATGCTTTGTTTTTATTGGATACTGTTTTGCTTGTTCATGTAAAATGAATGTTTGTCCTGGAAATCTTAGATTGTAATAATAATAATCATAATGAGAAATTTGATAGTGTTTGAGATATATAGAAGCTGATAACATTTTTCTGTAGGTCTAAAACTTTAGCTACAAACAATGAAATAATAGGCAGAAATAAAGAGTTTTTATTTTTTTAATGCATTCTGTATTTTCCAGTTAAAAATACACCTATTTGAAATTTTGAAAAAATATAGGGTAAAATTTTTCAACTTCTGGACCCAAAGGTAACCACTCTTGGTTTTTCTTTTTTTTTCTTCTATCCTTTTTTAAATGAAAAGTTGAGGGTTTTGTGAGAACTTATAATCTTACCAAGCTTTTAAGTTTTAGTTTTTGTCCTACTCTTTTATCCTTACATTTATATCTGACAATGATTAAGAGTTTAGAATAGACAAACAGATTTACACTCAAATTCAATTCTCTGCCCCTCAATAGCTGTGATATATCGGAATTGCCTCAATTTTGTCAGCTGTAAAATAGGAGTGATAGTAAAATAATCACATCAGAAATAAGGCATGTAAAGCTCTTGGCAGAAGTGAGTATGTGATATATTTTTAACTGTTAACTTGTTAAAAACTCTCCTTAATTGTATTTATTCCATCAAGCAGTGGATGTTTAAAGGTTTGTGTTTGTAAATCTTTTGGACATTTATACTGTTCACAGCTTTTCACTATGATAAATAATTCATCTTTGCATATAAATGAACTGTCATTTAGTTTTAGGAAACAAGAAAAAAGGAATATCACACTCAAAGAACAAACAATTTCAGGTTTTTAAATATATGTCTAAATTGTTTTCCAGAATAGCTGCAGAACGTATATTTCCACCAGGGACATTCCCTGATAAAACTGGTCTTTTAGATATTTCTTGACTTAAAAAGTGAAACTGTATCTGTTTTAATTTGAATTGCTTTATTCTTGTAGTGAAGTTAGACATTTGTTTGTTTTTAACATTAGTCTTTTTTGTGAATAATGTTTATTTTGTGAATTCCGTGTCAAGTTGGGTATTATAATTTTTCTGTTATTTTTAAGTATTCTGTCTGACTACATGGAGATGTTGTCCTCTGATTTTAATTTTTATAAAACATTTTTTTTTCAAGCAAATTTCATTTATTCTGTTATATTTAAACTCATAAAATCCTCTCCCACGATACCCACAGTACATTGTATGTTTACTTTCTGTTTCAGGTGGCTTTTGCTCTTTAGGCACAAGTTAGACTTGAGTTTCCTTTATAATTACTGTTATATATGATAGTCTGTAAGTCCCAGCAATTTACTGACTGTGAACTAACTTCTAGTTTCATAAAATTGTATTTCCCTGCCTAAAGTAAATTCAGACTTATGTTTTCTTTAAACTGTTTAGGAGTAATGCCTATTAAAATTGTTTTCAGTGCCATTTAAAATTCTTCCTGAAGTTGTGTGAAAATTATCCCCAAAGCATGTGAAAATTGCTAAGATACAGCAAGCCATAAAACAAAATGCCTGTGTTCTCTTAACTTTCCTCTTCTTCTTTTTAGAATTTCATAGAATCTTCAATCACACTGTTTGAATCTGATCTGGAAAGTGGGAAGTTTATTGACATTACAAATCAGGAAATTTCTGACTTAGAAGAAATTGGCTTTGGCAGTGAAACAAGGTCCATTCACGTTAAAAGTGGCGTGTAAGTTGACTCGTAGGAATCATGAGCTTCTTTGGTGTTTAAATTGTTGGTTGCTCAATTCTGTGTCACCTCTGTTCTTTCTCTTTTTTATCCTACTTAGATGGGTTGCCTACCAGCAGAAGTTCTTCTGTGGAGAACAGTACATTTTAGAGAAAGGGAAATACAAGTGCTTTTTTGACTGGGGAGGATCAAATAATACAATCATGTCAATACGACCCATCCAGTTGGTGAGTTAAATATGAACATAGCCAGTGGCATGTAATGGCATACAGTTGAATGTGTAGAACAGGTTTTAAAAAAGTGGGACTGTTGGAGTATGTTGTTAGGTATCTATAGAGAAAATGAAACAGCATATGAATTTCTGTAGACTCCATAGAGAGCTAGTAGGTAGTATTAGCACCTCCGTGATTAGGAACTCTTGTCATTTGATCAGTTCATTCTTCCAGTAGCGTGTATTTAGTGCCTTTGACATGTCAGACAGGACTGATCACTGGAGATAAAAGATGAATAAGCCTGCCCGGATGGGTCTCTGTGTCTCTTAGAGGAGACAGACAGTTATTATGCACTATTACTTACAGTATGACTAGTGAGAAAATGAAGTGTGTAGGCAGGTGTAAGCAGTGCTGAGGGACTGGGGCTCTGGGGACCATGCCAGACTTCAAGAAGAGATGCATTGAGTGATGTCTAAGAGGATAAAAGCAATCTTTCCAGAAAAGGAAGTGGAGCAGAAAAGGCAGTTCAAAAAGAAGGAATCATCTCCACATGTGCAAAGTTACAAAGTTATGAAAGAGTGTGGCCAGTGTGGATAATAACAAGCACTGCAGAACAGTAAGGGTACCCATGAGATAGTGATGGGAGAGAAGTATGGGAAGTTCAGGGTCTGTCTTTCTAATGGACACTGGGGTACATTTTTCTTTTAGATCAAAATGAATATTACTCAAAATGAATTAGTAATAAATATTAAGGTTATTATAAACTAATTTAGTAGATTATTTGAGGGTCCTTACCAGTGCAAAGAATCTAGTAAATTGGTCAGATCATATACTTTGTTTTCCAAAGGATATTTTCAGCACTTTCAAAGACAACTAAGAATATACGATTATAATTCTTAAAATGTTTTTATATATGTTTCAGGAACCACTTGGGATAAATGAGCCTCCACATTTGGTATGTTTAAAAATATTCTTAACTTATAATTGTTAAAAATTGCTTACTAAATATGCGTGCCCTTTCTCTCAAGTCTGCCTCTTTCCCTCAGATAACTTGTATGTGTCTGCATGGCAGTGCAGTTCATATTGTACTAGGAACTTGTGGGCACCAGTGTGCTCATCCTTGTTACTGACCACATTGGCCTGGGTTTGTCACCGTCCTTTGTTTTTCTTCTACTAGACCTTCAGCACTGACCACTTTGGGTTCGTCTCAGATCTCTGCCACTCTTTTTTTCCTGTTGCCCATCCATCCTTCAACATCACATTCTTAATCAGCATAGTATGTTACACTGTCCTGTGGAGGAGCAAACTTACCATGGAGAGATGGCATGCTTATTATGTAAATGTATTTCTAAACCCTAAGTCACAAATTTCTTAAAAGCACTGGTAAAACTGCAACCCTGCTTCTTTATTTCTAGTATGTTAATGGTTTGAAGGATTGGGTAATACTCTGGAGCCTAATATTTGTTTATTATCCATTGAGAGCTAGAAATTGTGTTTACTTACTGCTTCCAATAACTCTGTGAGGTCAGGATTTATCTCATTTATTCATGAGAAAAAACAAGATTTAGAATTCAAGTGAGCATCATTTCACACAGCCCAAGGTCACAAAAGAGGCACTTTTTGTATCTAATTCCAAGACTTTACATCAAAGAAAAACATATCTTGGTACAAGCAGTACAACCATATAAGAAAGGGGGTAAAATGCAGTGCTTCCTCTGTCTCATTTAAAATAACAAATTTAGAAAAATTTCTTCAAAAAGCCAAAAAGAATGATTGGTTCTAAGTATTTGACATTTGCTAGTTTTACATAATGTTGAATCTTTTTCTCTGTGTACATTTTGCACGTTCCTGTCAGTGTTTATATATCTCAAATCAGCTTAGTTTAAGCCATGTTTCTCTTCACCATGTTTTCAGGTTTTATTATTTTCTGATTAGCTCAGGCCCCTTGGGAACATTTCCTCTCTGAATATAACTCAGTTTCTGGAGACACTTCCTGCCAGATCTTTATTTTGAATCTTAGAAAACTCCAACCATGGACTTTCAAAGCACTTTTTTTTCCACATGAATCAATGTAACATGAGTAGATAAAAGAGATAAAACTGGGATAATTCCAAGCTGCACATTCTCTAAGTTTTAAGTGCAGATAAAAAAATCACATTCTTTTAAGCTCTGTTTCTCCCCTTCCTCCTCCATTCCCTTTTTTTTTTTTTTTAAATGAACTTCCTTGTTTGGGACAGATTGCTCAGAGGATTTTCTTTATAGTATTTCCAGTCCAACTTGAAGAAAAAGGAAGCAGCCGCAAACACCCAGTGAAATTGGCCCCGTTTATTTTCTGAATATGGTTCAACCACTGCCTTGTGAAATAAAGGTCCTGACAAGTGTATGACAGCTGGACATTTGGTAACAAGCAGACAAAGCTGCCTTATTTACCCAGTATCAAAGCTCTTATTATTTCCACTGGACCAGATTTTCAGAAAGTTTAGCTTGTTTTCAGTTACCCAAATGAAAACAAGCGGATCTTGGCTGATAGTCTGGTTCCTTTCATTAACGATAAAGTTATTTTCTCCTTCACAAGTAGTTGTGATAGTCAGGTTGACAGTGGTAGAGGCTGTGTTTATATGGGGTAGTTATTTTTCTCTGTCTGAGGAATAAGAAGGAAGTTACATCTCCAGTTCAAATAACAGAGGGAATTCTTAACATGCTGGTGATTTGAAAGTAAACCTCAAGTCACCTGAGAAGCAAAAAGCCAAAAAGTACGTGTGTAGAGATTTACGCTAGTAAAAATACCGTTGCCGATGTGGAAGCATAGGATGATGATATATGTCTTATCTGAGACACAGAATACCTCCTTTTATTGAGAAGATTGTTTTTTACCTGTGACTGAAGGTTGATTCACCAGGTCTGATTGCCAGCTTACAATATATGATACAAGAACAGGATCATTATAGAGTTCTTCATAATTAGCAAATGGCATTTTATTTTTATTTTTCCCAGACCAAAGAAAAATAGAATGTGAATTATGTTCATGATGTCCTCGTCTCTCTCTTTTCACAAGTCCGGAATATCTGCACTCTCACTAGATTAACTCATATAAAAGTGAGTTTTGTTTCCAGTGAGATTGTATTCCAGGCCTCCATTCTCTAGAAATTCTGTTTTCTCCCCTGTGACCCAACTAAGGACCTTTCTTTTCTGGGATCTTTTTCAAGTCCATTTGCAGTATAGTTATAAATTTGAATTTCTTTAAATATTGAGCCTCCGTTCCATTTTATATGTGATTCTAGCTCAGAAAAAGCAACTTGAGTATTTTCTTGTATTGGATAATTCAGCCAGATTGAATTCTCAAGAGATCACAGGCCCTTTAACAGTGGTGGTTACTGTTACCATGTATGGAAGATAAGAAAAAAATAATTCTAGTCAAGTCAAATATTAGTAAGATTCAAGAGCAGTATAGGAAAACATTGGGGGGGGGGGGTACTAAGACCAGATAGTTTTATTTATTCAAATGCTAAAATAATTTCTCTGAGAATACTCTGTCTTGTCTAAATGAGATATTCTGCAGTCCATGGTGTCACAGAGAGTCAGACATGACTAGTGACTGAAGAACAACAATAAGAACAACATGACCAGATCCTTTTTATCGACTCCAGAGGCCAGAAATACTCAGGAAGTAGTACTTATCTAAGTAAAGAAAGCTCCTCTGAGTAAACAGGGAAGTAAAATCACTATAGAATCTGCAGTTGATATGAGAAGTACATAGCGCTGCAATATGAGACAATGTGATGTAATGGAAGAGTGGAAACAAAGACTTTTTCTCTTTAACGTCCAGTACGTTTACTTGCAGGAAGTCCACAGGGCTGCAGAACATCTCATTTAGATAGGATAGAGTGTTCTCAGTTGAATTATTTTAGCATTGGAATAAATAAAACTACATTCAAAAATTATTCTGATATTATGAAATAAATTAACAGAGCACAACTTCCTTTGTTCAGTAATTAAGTTCTTGAGGTTTTAGTTTGTCATACTGAAGAACAATTACATTTGTTTATGTGTATTATAAATGAAAAATACATAGTAAAAGAGAAAGGATTTCTACAAAATTTTCATCATAAAGGGGTGATAATATCTACTTCAAAGCGTAGTTCTAAAGAAGACACCAGACAGTATATGTGAAAAGGCACTTGGAAACCACTGCTACACTGCTGCTTTTTTCCTCTGTGCACTTGCATTTGGGGCTGGTAGGCACGGAACCGTGCTTACATGGCACGGAACCGTGCTTACATGGCACGGAAGGATGGGTGTAATTAGAAACAACTCATTTCTTGTTCATCTGACTATTCATCTGTGTTCTATGCCACATATCTGAGTTGTTTTGTATATTTATTCTCCATTAACCAGAAAAGGAAACCAAAATAGTGACTCATCCAGCTAGCTCTTCACAGGACTTATTTTTCACCAGGACACTGCCACTTAATTTCACCCAGTATGTGCTTAGTCACTCAGTTGTGTCCGACTCTTTGCAACCCCATGAAGTAGCCCACCAGGCTCCTCCGTTCATGGGATTCACCAGGCAAGAATACTGGAGTGGGTTGCCATTTCCTTCTCCAACCCAGTATAAAAACCACAGATTAATTATTATAATTAGAAGTCACTGAGTTGGTTTCTGTGCGTCCATCCTCAGAACATTATTATGACGAGAATTATTCTATTCTGAGGCATTTGTGAGGTAGTTAAAATGAGGTGTTACTTTTCTGGGGTTGGACACATCTTAAGTGAATCATATCTCATTTAGGGGATAAAAATAAATTCAAATCAGTATTAAGTCCTTTTTTTTTGGTTTTCATAAAGAGTATTTTAACTATTTGAGTCAAAATAAATCTTTATGACAGACTCTGTATGAGAGTGACAGAGACAGAAAATTTTAATGCTTCTGGGTGTGAAGACTAAGACTAAAAAGTAGAAGCAGTTATAACATATACTATCTGAAATATGATTAACGTGCATCATAAGTTGTCCAGGATTTGACATTTCATGGCTTCATGGTAAAATATTGAAGTGTAAATCTTAAACTCAGCAATATGAATATAATTAATTCAACAAACTGGGAATACATGCAATGAATCAGACAGCCGTGATCTCTATCCTCATGTGCCTTTTCTGATTGTTATTGTAAATAAAGATAATTTTTGCTTGTAGGAGAAATCACTCCACATTTTGAAGAGTTGAACGTGATTTACTTTTTAGCTTCACGTTCTACAAACCTTTAAGTTAAAAAGCATCATCTGAAAAACCACCAACTGAAATCCTTATCAAGGAATCCAGGGCAGTTTGCCTGGACATGTAGAACTGTGCATATACAGGGAAGCATTCCAGAGGTCTGTATTGTCTTGGACTTGCTTTTGCCTTTTCCTACCAAAGGCCTGTGGTAGGAACTTGACGGGTCATGCCTCCCTAAGGCTGGGAGTCCCTTGGTGTTTTAACACTCCAAATACAGCCTCGTTTCACATGAGGAAATCATATTGTATAAGGGGGAGTGGATTCTCAGCTTTCTGGCTTGGACTTGGCTTTGATATCAGACCAGGCAAGGTCAGAGCAGAATGAGATAGCCAAGGAACAGTTCCTCAGGGTTCAGAGACCATCCGTCCCTAAGAGGACCCTTGGGAAGATGAAGGAGGCGAGCATCCGCTGCTCAATGAAGCCTTGTTCTGGATGAAGCAGTGGCAGGAAAGAGGGTGGTGCTGCAGCTGCTTATTACGATGCATTCTCAGCTACAACACAGGCCTGTCAGTGCCGGGTGGATCTGTGGGCCGTGTTATTTCAAGGCTCCAGTGTATTATAAAATATTTATAGGCCTCATTAATTTTTTCTTACCTATTAGAGATCCAAGGCCACTGGCGTTGCAGATTATTATATCTCTGGTCTAAAGGGAATTATATTTGAGATTTCATGAATTTTCCTTGACATAAAGAACTAAAGCAAAAATGTAGTTAATAGTAATATAAGGCTGTAAGCTGTGCATTTAAGGTGTTCTATCAGTAGACTGAAGCCTGTAAGCTGAAATACATGGCACAACCATCTTTCTTTCTTCACTATAAATCTTGCACTAATCCCATCATTATTATCTTCTCTGCCATCTGCTCCTGGGGCCTCACAGGCATCCTCATGCTCATTTATGGGCACGCGCTCGTGCTTTCTCCTTCTCCCTTTTATTAACTGTGAATCAAGAAGGCTTGGGGAGAGAAAAGCCGTAGCCACCCCTCATACCAATCCAAACTGCCTTCATGTTTAGCACTAAATTGCTTCTTTTTTTTACACATGTTTTCTCATCACAGGAGATAATGATCACTTGATGCAATGGACAGGGACCAAATTTAGCAGAGGAGGGATTCTGATTTACTTCTACAGGTAGAATTGTTTTCTGGGCCTCCGTGCCCAGAATCGGGTGGTTTGAAATGATAAATAAATTGTGACATTTCTGACAAACACATAAGAAAAAAAAAATGAGTTTAAAGAGAATGTCTTCCTTCACACGGATTCCTTGTTAATAAATAAAACATGAGTCTAGTATTTTTCTGAATTTTTATATGTACATGAGACTAAAATGTTTTCATTTGCTTCTGTGATGATATCAAACAGCTGTTATCTGTTTGTTGTGTTGCTCTTGTAGCTCAAAGCTTTCAGTAAACCAGGGTTCCAAGGTGAATGTATCGATTTCACAAAAGAAGTTTTGGACTTGACTTCATCATTCATGCCATGTTCTTTTAAAGTTCTTCGGGGTTGGTAAGTATGTCTATCAGCTGATCTCTGCTGTTGTTTAAATAAGTGAATTTCTTTTAAATTTATACAAATTTGACTTTCTCTTTTGAGTACTCAGTGAAAGAAAAAATTTTAATCATTTTAATCTTCCTTCACATGGATTCCTTGTTAATAAATAAAACATGAGTCTAGTATTTTGCTGAATTTTTATAAGTCAATTGCTAATTAGCCTATGCGAACTTTGCCCAGCTTGTGTTATGAGCCATTGTGAAAGAGAATGCTAAGTAGCCAACTCTGAGACAATTTTGCTGAATTGTTTTTCCTCATTGTTATCTTAGATTATTCCCTAACTATTTTGCATATTTATATTGTGTGTTTACTGAATAGTATACTAGAAAGCTATAAAAAGCATTTTTGTCCAGATAAGACATATTACTCCTAAATTTAAAAAAAAAAACAAAAACAACTTTGTATTTAAAGTATCCATTGTCCCCATTTCACAGTTGAAAATCCCTGATTCAGAGTTAGTTTCCCAAGGTCATGTATCACATGTCAGGGATTGCTTTGGCTACGTTTTTGTTGTTGTTTTAATTCTATGTCCTTCCAACTGTGGTAGCACACCGGACCTTTCTTACATGTATATGAGGCTATATGTGATTCTCAGTTTATATTCTAACAGATATTCTCTATGTATCATTTTTTTATTGTGGTACACTATATATAACATGAAGTTTACCATTTTAGCCATTTTGAAGTGTATATGTCTTTATAGTAGCATCTCTGTCAGACATCTACCTAATAACTCATCAAAGTCTCTTCTTCCTTCAAGATATCTTGGACTCATCAGTTCTCCTCCTCTTCTCTTGAACCGGTAGAGACAAGAGTCCTGTTTACCATTTGAGGAATTTCAGTCTCCTACTGAGCCACACTCTAGTGTCGTCTTATTTCCAGTGCTTACCACAAACCAATCAAAGCCCAATTATTTGTCCCAAAGTCCAGGTTAATATTTTTACTGCTCCTCTTTAAATCCCACAGTCGTTCTCTGATACCAGTCAGATCGAGATCAGGATTGATCTGAACCTTTCCAGGATTTACCATCCAAAAAAAAGTGTCACTTTCCGTATCCAAGCTCCATTCTATCTGCATACTAGCCCCCTTTCCTCCCATCTCTGGGCATTTACTCAGCTGTGTGTTTTCCTCCTTATGCCTCTGTACCAGGGGGGTCAGCAAGCTTTTTCTGCAGAAGACTAGGTACGAGATATTTTTAGCCTTCTGGGCCATAGAGGCTCTGTCCCAGCTACTCAGCACTGTAGCACAGAAGCAGGCACCAGCAACACATAAACAAGTAGGCTGTGTTTCAGTGAAACTCTGTTCATGGATGTTGAGCTTTGAATTGTATATAATATTCACATGTCACAAAATCTTTAATATTTTTTTAAACCATTTAAAAATGCAAAAACCAGTCTAAGCTTGTGAGCTATTGGAAAACTGGCAGTGGAGTGGATTTGGCCCACATGCTGTAGTTTACAGCTCTGCATCAAAGTGTCAAGTCAGTTTATTTCTCTCCCTTGGTTCTTGTGTGGCTGCAACAAAAATTTGGAACAAGGGACTAAAGGGTTTAAAACAGCAGACAAATTGCAGCTCAGTTCAGCTCAAGCAGACAGATCTTTTATTAGACAGACATTCCCAAGACGCGGAAGCAGGCCCACACCAAAGGAGTCATCGTCCTGATTCTTCTTGGCTTCCCCTTTTGTATACTTTCGTCTTCTTTTGGTTGTGCCCCGTGCGAAAGAGGGCTTGTACCCACCACCAATCAATGAAAGGGAATGCAAATGAGCAAACACTCAAGGCCAATTGACAGTTTCAACTTATATAACAGCAGGCTCTGTGTGTATGTCTTCCCATAATTAAATCTGTTATAGTCAGTTGTATATATGTGTAGAATATTTATGAACCCTTAATAGGCTCCTGGCTGCCTGAGGGTACTTGGGGAAGCCCCTGTGATTAGTTTGTATCCACTGTGTGCCCTGGACACATGTGCAAGAGTTGGAAAAATCTCTCTGGTTATTTTGTAGCATATCTGTGAACTCTCCCGGGTATGTCTGGGATGCTGTTCAGAGATCTTTGGCTAGGCCCACCCCTCTTTGCTCATACCTAACTTCCTCCCTAACAAAAGTGTATAGGTTTCAAGTGGATCTTGTCAGTGGATATTACTTGGTTGGCCTAAATGCTATGTTTAAAAAGTTTTTTCGTATCATTACTAAGATTTAGGATATTTTCCAGAAGAAACTATTTTTCACCTTCTGTTAAAGAAATCAGAAGATTTGGAAAATGAGGGAACATTCACCTTTGTTGATAATTATTAATAGCTGGCATCGAGTAGAGGCGTGTGTGCTCCCCAATGTACCATAGGATATAACGCCAGGTTTTTTTTTTCACCTGGTACACTGCTCATTTATATTTACCTACCTGGCCTCCTGCAGGGGTGTAAGTTCGTGAACCTTGCTTAGTACTCATCTGCATATATATTTTTAAAGTTCAGTCCATCTTCATTTCCTCTATTAACCTTCTCGACTAACCCTAAGTTAGGCTGTCTTTTTCCCATTCTGATTTCCAGTGATCCTCACTACTTTGAACCTCTTTGGATGTTACTGTGTTTATACTTACTTCCAAGAAGGATGTGAAAGTTTTTACAATATGAAAACACATCAAGTAGGACACAGTTGATGGAGAAGGAAATGGCAACCCACTCCAGTGTTCTTGCCTGGAGAATCTCAGGGACTGGGGAGCCTGGTGGGCTGCATAGTCCAGTCTATGGGGTCGCATAGAGTCGGACACGACTGAAGTGACTTAGCAGCAGCAGCAGCAGGACACAGTTGAATAGATTGGCTGCAGCTTTTTTGTGAGAAATCTATATACCAAGGGCCTGAAATAATTTTGTTCCTAGTATTCGATTCTGAGTTTCTAAGATAAATGAAAGTATTTTGCAAGGTAAGTTTTAATTTTGTGATAAAGCACTGAAGTTTTGGATTTTTTTTTCCCCCTTTGAGGCAAATATATTTTCCTGACACTGAAGTCTAGGATAGATTAGTCATCTGTATTGCTTCATGTTGGAAATATGTTATTTACTTACAAACAAATATATATTTTATATATATATATATATAGTGTGTGTATATATATATATATATATATATAATTTATGTATACATTTGTCCCTTGGTATCTGTGAGGAATTGGTTTCAGAAACCCCCACATATACCAAAATCCATGGATGCTCAAGTGCCTTCTGTAAAGTAGCTTAGTACAGTCAGGCCTTCGTATCTGTAGGTAGGAAACCAGAAGATATGGAGGGCTATCTACATACAAAATGTACATTTTACTTATATATTTTATTTATATTTATGTGCGATTTATTAAACAATAGTTTTAATAAGAGGATATAGGAACTATGGTGATTGCTTATGATTGCAAATGCTTTAGAGATCTGGATTTGAGCCCAGGTCATGACTTCCTATCTATGTAATCTTAAACAAATGGGACCATTTCTCTGAACCTCAGTTTCCTCCTCTGTGTGTTAGTCACTCTGTGGTGTCTGACTCTTTGTGACCCCATGGATTGTAGCCCACCAAGCTTCTCTGTCCACAGAATCCTCCTCTGTAACTGGGATAATAATAGTACCTACCTCAAAGGACTCTATTTATAAGAACTAAATAAAGCATGTAAGGGCTTAGCTGCATGCCCAACACATTGAAATTCTGTCATAAATATTGGCTATAAAATGGTAATTACAGAGACCTCCCTTGCATTCCAGTGGTAAGTCTTCACCTTCTAATAGAGGGATGTGGATTTGATCCCTGGTCAGGAAGCTAAGATCCCACATATCTCACTGCCAAAAAACCAAAACGTGAAACAGAAGCAATATTGTACCAAAGTCAATAATTTTAAAAAGTGGACCACATCAAAAAAAAAAAGAAAAAAAAAACCTTAAAAAATAAAATGCTTATCACATAGGAGACGTGGCAGTAAATTGTGTTATGGAGCATCTCTATGGATATCTGACGTTCAACTTGTCTAGCTATAGTACAGTTCTGGTGATCTTAAAATATAGGGCTAGAAGTTAAACTCACCAAAGCTAAAGTAGTAACAGTCAATATAATTTCTCCCTTGAGCTCCTTCTTGCCAAAATGCCATGTTTTAATGAAAATTTTGATGAGTGCCCTACTGAAGAGAATTTGCTGTGGAAGATTCTAAAGGATTCATTTCCTTTTAAAAATCTCTGCTAGCTATCAGCTGTGTAGATGTCAGGTTTTAAATACTTGTGTGTGATTTTAGGAGTCTAGCTTCTAACTCAGCCTAAACTGAGAGCAAGCTCATTATTAAATAAGGGTAAAAATTTTTATTCTCTCAAAAAGAACTTCTGATCTGTTGAAGCACTTAATAATTACTGTAATTTAATCCCAGGTTTTTATACTTAAAGCACCAAATTAAGTTAATGGTTAGCTTACAGCACATATCTTACCGTCAATTCTCAGCTGTCATTTAATAGGGGAATCCTGGGCAAATCACCTAATTTTTTTAATCCTTAGTTGTGTTGTCTATAAAAGTAAGGACATGTTTCTCCCTCATAAATTAATGAGTACACAGTAAAAGAACACACGCGGAGTACCCAGTGTGGCACATGGTAAGCAGTCAGTAAGTGATAGTGGTAGCTTTTTTCTTTTTAAATCTACTCGGACTATTTGCTGCTGATCAGCACCAGGACTTTTATATCCTACTCCTAGCCTGTTTCCCTCTGCATGATAATGAGTCCAACTGCCAACTGATACAGTTTCACTGGAAGTTTCCCTGCTTGTTTTTTCAGCTGGCTCCTGTATTACCAAGAGGGTGTTTCCACTAATCAGTGTGTGTTAGAAGAAGGCCTCTATGCCGACCTTACTTCCTGTGGCTGCCCAACATCTAGAGTCAAATCCCTGAAGCCCATTGACTACGTAAGTACTTTGCTGAATGCATATTTATAAGATGTTTTCTTGTCCTGTTTAATTACCATGAATGAGAATGTGAAGTTGGAAGACATGCTACAAAGGAAAAATATAAAAATTTAAGTAACTTGCTTGTAGATTATAAGGTTGAGATTTACTCATGAAATCCAACTAACCTAAGTTTGATACTTTTCTTCCTTTTTTTTTTTTTTTGAGTAGAATGCAAAACTTAGAAAGCCAACTAATATAGCCTTGAGCTTAAATGAATACTTTAACCACTTTGGGTGACATTGACAAGGTTACTTCATTTTCTCTTCTATAAAAGATAATAGTATCATGTTGGCCAAAATATTTGTTTGGGCTTTTCTGAAAGATGTTATGGGAAAAACCGTAACAAACTTTTTGGCCCACCCAATATTTTATACGGTCACTAGGATATTAAATGTGATGGTGCTTGTAAAATGCCTACCATTTGGTAAGCACTCAATAAGTGTTAGCTATTAGTATCATGGTTATAACTTTTAAAGCTAATAACCTGATCATTTCATCATTCTATTAGATAAGTCACATGACAGCTTGTTGGCTACTTAGGTTTACAGTGTTACTTTTAAGGCATGGACCTCCATTGGTATTGATTTTAAACCTTGTTTTGGGGAACTAGGGCTTTCCTGCCTACTGTGTGCAGAATTACCTGGGCCACCTTGGAGGGCTACATTTATAGAGTAAGTGGTTTCTCCTTTCTGTCATATTTACTCAGAATTTTAAGTGTGAGAAAAGCAGGATGACTACTCCGGGACATTCATTCTGTTCCTGGTTAGTGCTGTCTTTGCAGAGGAAGTGGTAAAGATCTGGAATATTTTCAAGGTGTCCAGCTAAGATGATTCCCTGAGAGCATTTGGTCAAAGCTGAGATTCATGCAGTGATGACTAGAAGCCCTCCATGGTGATGGCAGTGACTCAGACCTTTAATCAGAGCTAATTCCAGGAATGATGATCCTACTCAGGATCCTGATCCCAGCCTCAACAGCATCATCTTCTTTCACAGGACATTCCTGGAGAGAATATTTGTGGTATCAGGCTAAGAATAGAGTCTTGGCAGAGGTACAGGAATAAAAATAGAGTCCCGATCTCTCTCAGTGGCCCTTAGACACCAACTCAGAAAGACTAAGTGGCTACTGATGCTTCTTGTTTATTGCAGGAGAACTGGTTTAAAAAAAAAAAAAAAAATGTGTTTTGGTGAGTCTAAGTATTGATAAGGTTGAAAAAAGCTTTGGAAAGTAGTCTGCATTTACTGGGAAAGGAACTTTATTAGCATATTTTTGTCATCAAACTAGCAGACAGATGCTTAGATGCTTCAAATGAATGGAATTACTATTTTTCTTTGAGGAGTCACATTTCTTATTTCTCATTTCCACATTCATGAAGTCAAAAATGAAAAAATTAGGAGCAAAAACCTACAGAATGTTTCTGTGTAAACTGAAATGTGCCGTTGCATGTCCCTGGTTTGGTCCTGTGGGATACAGCAGTGTTGGTGAAGGTGCCCCTTGGAGAGGACTTGTGAGCTATAGCCGTTTCACTCCAAGAACTGATTAAAGAGTATATTCAGTTCATGTAAAGAGAACATTAACCTTTCTTAATGCCTTTACCAGATATGTTTTGAATCTTTGAAAAGTCTTTTTTTTGGTCTGCATTTTTGAATCATTGTGTGTACTATATTTTTTAATTAATTAATTTTTGGCTTTTTGGGTCTTCATTGCTGTGCAGCTTTCTCTAGTTGAGATAAGCAGAGGCTAGTCTCCAGTTGCAGTGCTCAGGCTTCTTACTGCAGCGGCTTGTCTTATTGTGGAGCACAGGTTCTAGGGCATGCAGGTTTCTGTAGCTGTGGCTCATGTGGGCTCTAGTGCACTGGCTCAATACTTGTGGTCGATGAGCTTAGCTGCCCCTTGACATATAGAATCTTCCCAGACAGGGATCAAACCCTTGTCCCCTGCATTGGCAGGCACGTTTCTAACCACTGGACCACCAGGGAAGTCCTGAAAGGGCTTTGTTCAAGACATGTTTAGGCAGTAGGTTTAGTGGCGAAATATGAGGTTGGGCATTCCAGTAAAGACCTGCAAATTGACCAGGAGTCAGCCTCAACAGGTAACATTTCCTTGGTGATGTCAGCCATGCTTCACCCTGGTAGCCCTGAAACCCTAAGTTGATCAGACCTAGGAGACTGACAGGTAAACCAGAAGGCCAACCTGGTGATTTGTAGTTGTTGTTCAGTCATTCATTTGTGTCCAACTCTTTGCGACCCCATGGACTGCAGCACGTCAGTCTTTCCTGTCTTTCACCATCCCCCAGAGCTTGCTCAAACTCATGTCCATTGAGTCAGTGATGCGATCCAACCATCTTGTCCTCTGTTGTCCCCATCTCCTCCTGCCTTCAGTCTTTCCTAGCATTAGGCTCTTTTCTAATGAGTTGGCTCTTTGCATCAGGTGGCTAAAGTACTAGACCTTCAGCTTCAGCATCAGTCCTTCCAATGCATATTCAGGACTGATTTCCTTTAGGATTGACTGATTTGATCTCCTTGCTGTCGAAGGGACTCTCAAGAATCTTCTCCAGCACCACAGTTCAAAACCATTAATTCTTTAGCACTCAGCTTTCTTTATAGTCCAACTCTCACATCCATAGACTACTGGAAAAACCATAGCTTTGACTCGATGGACCTTTGTCGGCAAAGCAATGTCTCTGCTTTTTAATATGCTGTCTAGGTTGGTCATAGCTTTAGGTAGATTGTAATGACTGAAATACTTGGGAATTCTGTCCTGAGCATTTTCTGCTTTTTTGGAAGAATCCAGGAAATGGAATTAGTCATCAGAAGATTTAAGATTCGGGTAAAATGAGGTAAATGTCTTTAAGAGTAGTTTACCTGAGCTAGCTAACATGACCCACAGAAGAGGCTCCTCTCCTAGTTGTTAGCATTCTCGAGACACTGTGTATCCTTCCTTTGGAAAATTTTAGATGCACTTTATCTATCCTGCTTTTCTGATTACTTTCACAGCCCCTCTCCCCCCTCTATGTTCCTACTTAGGTATTGATATGCCTTTTCGTATAGATTGGTTAATATTGCTGCCTATGCCACAGTCAGTGTAATTCTGGATTCATTTGGGGAAATGTTACATCCAGTTGAGTTGACTTTAGGATTGACTGATTTGATCTCCTTGCAGTCCAATACATATATATGAGCTCATGTTTTGATTTTGCTTGTATTAGTTAAAACTGCAGAGTTTTATGAGGGTGTTGCTTGTAGTTGGCATTCCCAGACATGCTGTGACTTAGTGCTCAAGTGTCATAATAGTATGATATTGAAGAATCTTAATACTTCATATAAGATCAGTGTGTCTTGCAAATGACAGTTTGCTCCAGGCTGAATTATATCTGTGCAGACATATGTTACCTTCTAGAGGCCCATGAATGCATAATTTTCAGTCACTTTTTACAGTGAAAGAAGTGGCAAGCATAGAGTTCTGCTTTTCACTAGTGTGGCCTTGTACAGATCACTTATTTTGACCTCAGTTAACTCACCTGTAAAGAAACTGTTAGAACAGGTATTTTTTAAATCTTTGACAGCCTCCAGTTCAACAGAATAAATATCCAGGGCATATTTCTAATTGGACATGAAAAACATTGTGTCCAGCCTTAGGATTCACATGGTCTGAGGGAATAAGATGGTAGGTTAGTTTTCAATAAGGTTATGCCATAAAACTGGGTTGGGAAGATGCCCTGGAGTAGGAAATGGCAACCCATTCCAGTATTCTTGCCTGGAAAATTCCATGGATAGGGGAGCCTGGCAGGCTACCATCCATGGGGTCACAAAGAGTCAGACATGACTGAGGATACACAATAGCAAAAACAATGCCATGTAACAGTCCCCAAAACAGTTGATGAGGAGCTAAGAGGTGGATGGGGAACTTAAGTAAACTGTTTTAATTATTGGTCTAGCAGTGTGTGAGGTAACCTGCTCTTGTTTTGTTTCCATGGGAGCAGCAGTCTTCTCATTACTACTTCTTCAGTGTCTCCATGGTGGCCTGGCATGGAAGTTGGCCTCCTTTGAAGTATAATCCAATCCTGGCAGCTATAAGCAGGCAAAGCAAAAGAAACATTGCAACATTAGGTTGTAGAAAAAGTTTAAATGAAATTTATGGCTGTGATGACATAAATGATCTTAAAAGGTAGAATAAGAATTGGCGAGGCAGTAATTCATTCTGTGTGAGAGTAATGAATAAGGGGTACAGCTATAAATAGAAGAAGACTGTAAATCCAGCCACAGATTAAAGGAAGCAATGACTTTGTCAAGTGTGAAAGAGTCTGGTTACTATAAAATTTTCAGATGAACTCATGTATAGTTAATAGCAGTAACAACTGTGTGCATTTTGAAAATGAAGGCCAACAGAAGCCGACAGTAAACATCACACTTCCAAGTGAGATGCCAGAAGCGTTTCCTTTTAAATTTAGGAGGAAGACAATGGCCTCTACTATCACCACTTTGATTCAATATCATTTTGCAATCTTAGACACTTTAATAAGATTAAAACCAAAAAAGATATAAAGGAAGAAACAAAATTGTCAAGACTTTCCACAGATAAGCTATTAGGATTAATATGAATTCTTTAAAAGTAGCTGGATACAAGATTAATAGCAATTAAAATATAGGATACTTGGGAATAAATCTAACATAATGCCAGTACATCCTTTATGAGGAAAATGGTAAAAACTTTCTTGAAGGACATAAAAGATGGAGAGAGATTTTTTAGATGAAAATACTCAATATTGTAAATATTTTGGTCTTCCCCAAATTTGTAAAATTTGGAGCAAAATGCTTACAGAATCTTTGGTCTTCTGCGAGGAGGAGGGTGAAGGTAAAACATGACGGACTCATTCTAAAATTAATCTGGAAAAGATAGGGGTTCAAAATAGCCAAGATTAATTTTAAGAACAATAGGCAGGATCATTTATTTGTCCTACCAAATATATATATATTGCATTATTCATCAGTAATAGTTAAGATAATATAGGTGCAAGGAGAGGCCAATTAAAGAGTGAAATAGGAAAGCATAGAAACTGACTTGCATGAATAATGGAATTTGGTAGGTGACAGGAATAGCATTTCAATGGGGCTATTATGAAAGACAGTTGGCCCTTTATATGGAAAAAAATACAGTTTGAATCTTGCTCTATTCCAAACACCAAAAATAAGTTCCAGGTGGATTAATGGCAACCTAAATGTGAAAACAAACCTGAATGAAATGTACAATGCAGGGAATATAGTCAGCAATCAGGTAGCTTCTTTATATGGTGACAGTTGACAACTTGACCATATGGTGATAGTTTTGAAATGTATAGAAATATTGAATCACTATATTGTGCACCAGGAACTAACATAGTGTTGTAGATCAGTTATACTTCAAAAACAAACAAGCTCATAGAAAAAGAGATCAGACTTGTGGTTACCAGAGGATTGTGTATGTGTGCGCTCAGTTGCTCAGTCATGTCCAACTCTTCGTGACTCTATGGACTGTAGCCTGCCAAGCTTCTCTGTCCATGGGATTTTCCAGGCAAGAATACTGGAATGGGTTGCCATTTCCTCCTCTAGGGATCTTCCTGATCCAGGGATTGAACCCAAGTCTCCTGTGTCCCCTGCATTGGCAGGAGGATTCTTTGCTACTAAGCCACTTCAGAAGCCCCTACCAGAGGAAAGGGGAGGAGTAATTGGATGGAGGGAAGAGGCACAAGCTGGAATCAGGATTGCCGGGAAGAATATCAATAACCTCAGATATGCAGATGACACTACCCTTATGACAGAAAGTGAAGAAGAACTCAAGAGCAGTCCATTCTGAAGGAGATCAGCCCTGGGATTTCTTTGGAAGGAATGATGCTAAAGCTGAAACTCCAGTACTTTGGCCACCTCATATGAAGGGCTGACTCATTGGAAAAGACTCTGATGCTGGGAGGGATTGGGGGAAGGAGGAGAAGGGGACGACAGAGGATGAGATGGCTGGATGGCATCACTGACTCGATGGACGTGAGTCTGAGTGAACTCCGGGAGATGGTGATGGACAGGCCTGGCGTGCTGCAATTCATGGGGTCGAAAAGAGTCGGACACGACTGAGCGACTGGTCTGATCTGATCTGATGGTTTTTGCAGTGGTCATGTATGGATGTGAGAGTTGGACTATAAAGAAAGCTGAGTGCTGAAGAACTGATGCTTCTGAACTGTGGTGTTGGAGAAGACTTGAGAGTCCCTTGGACTGCAAGGAGATCCAACCAGTCCATCCTAGAGGAGATCAGTCCTGGGTGTTTATTGTAAGGACTGATACTGAAGCTGAAACTCCAATACCTTGGCCACCTGATCTGAAGAGCTGACTCGTGTGAAAAGACCCTGATGCTGGGAGGGATTGAGGACAGGAGGAGAAGGGGATAACAGAGGATGAGATGGTTGGATGGCATCACCGACTCAATGGACATGAGTTTGGGTAAACTCCGGGAGTTGGTGATGGACAGGGAGGCCTGTGCTGTGGTCCATGGGGTTGCAAAGAGTTGGACATGACTGAGTGACTGAGCTGAACTGAACTGAGCCAAAAGATACAAGCTTCTAGTTCTAAGATAGATAAATACTAACAATGTAATGCTGCTGCTGCTGCTGCTGCTGCTGCTAAGTCGCGTCAGTTGTGTCCGACTCTGTGCGACCCCATAGATGGCAGCCCACCATGCTCTGCCATCCCTGGGATTCTTCAGGCAAGAACACTGGAATGGGTTGCCATTTCCTTCTCCAATGTATGAAAGTGAAAAGTAAAAGTGAAGTCGCTCAGTCATGTCTGACTCTTTGGGACCCCATGGACTGTAGCCCACTAGGCTCCTCCATCCATGGGATTTTCCAGGCAAGAGTACTGGAGTGGGGTGCCATTGCCTTCTCCAAACAATGTAATGCATAATATGATAAATATAATAAACAGTGCTCTATGTTATACATGAAAGTTGTTAAGGAAGTAAATCCTAACAGTTCTCATCATGAGGAAGACTTATTTTTCCTGTTTTGTATCTATATGAGATGATGAGTATTCACTAAACTTACTGTGGTAATCGTTTCACAGTGTATGTAGGTCAAATCATTTTGTCATACACCTTAAAACTATACAGTGCTGTGCTGTGCTTAGTCATGTCCAACTCTGCAACCCTATGGACTGTAGCCTGCCAGGCTCCTCTGTCCATTGGGATTCTCCAGGCCAGAATACTGGAGTGGATTGGTTGCCATCCCGTCCTCCAGGGATCTTCCCACCCCAGGGAACAAACCCAGGTCTACCACATTGCAGGTGGATTCTTTACAGTCTGAGCCACTAGGGAAGCAGTACAGTGCTATGTGTCAATTATAGCTCAATAACATTGGAAGAAAAAAAAATTAGAAAATACAGGAGACTATGCTGATGACATTGGAGCAAGATAGATTTAAATGCAAAACGTACAAGTCAATAATAGGAGGGGTAAAAGGCGAGTGTATCAGTTTCCTGTTGCTGCTGTAACAAGTTCCCACAGACTTAGTGGTTTAAAGCAGCAGAAATGATCTAACAGTTTTGGAGATCAGAAATCTAAAATGGGCCTTTTGGGGGTAAAATTAGGGGTCAGTATGATTGCATTCCTTCTGGAGACACTAAGTAGATACTGTTTCGTTACCTTTTCCAGCTTCTAGAGGTCCCCAGCATTCCTTGGCCCTCTTTCATCTTCAGAGTGCATTACTTCACCCTCTGCTGTCTATCCTGTCTCTGACCCACCTGCCTTCTTCTTCTAAGGACCCATGTGATTATATTAAGCCTATATGGATAATCCAGACACATATCCCCACCTCTAGATTCTTAACTCATCACACCTGCAAAGTCCCTTTTTGCTGCATCAGATAACATATTCACTGGTCCCAGGGATTAGGGTGTAGACATTTTTTTGCATGGAGATGGGGGGACAATTTGGGCTTCCCAGGTGGCACTGACGGTAAAGAACCCACCTGCCAATGCAGGTTAGATGTAAGACATGCTGGTTCTATCCCTGGGTCAGGAAGATCCCCTGGATAAGGGAATAGTAATCCACTCCAGTATTCTTGCCTGGAGAATCCCAGGGACAGAGGAGCCTGGCAAGCTACAGTCCATAGGGTCGCACAGTCAGATATGACTGAAGTGACTTAGCATGGCACGGGAGGACAATTCTTAAGACTACCACAGCAAGCCACAGACTAGGAGAATATATTATAAGCTCCAAAGGTTTAATGTAGATATAAAAAGGACTCTTTCAAAATACTTGGGGGGAAAAAGGAAACCTTATTTAAAAAATCAGCACAGAATATGAGTAGGCAGTTCATAGATATGAGAAACATGGCTTAGGATGTAAAAAGCATATTCACTAGTGAGCAAGTAAATGCAAATTAAAACAGTAATTAGGTAGCATTTATTACCTTACTTCAGATACAAATATTGGAAGATCTGACAGCAGCAGAGTTTAGTCAGTGGCAGAGAAGTGGTATTATTTACATAAAACTACTGGAAGAAGAATCAATTGGGATGAGGGGAAAATAAGGATGTTTGTTGCAGCATTGATGGATGAAACAAACTAAGGCAGAAGCATTTAAGGAAATACAGTATAGTAGGTGAGGTTCATGTGTTACTATGGATATTACAGTAAGATCCATTTATATAAAGTTTAAAAACAAAGGATGTATAAGTGCTAGAAAGATTGACAACTTCAGCACAGTGGTTACCTCTAGGGAGCAGGGAGATTAAAATTCAGCTCTGCATGTTATGTTTTTCTTGTTTATGCAGTTTGATATAAATATAATAAAAGGTATTATTTCTGGGTACTAGATACATGGTCATCTAAATAGTATTTATTCTTTTTGAAATGTAGTATTTTTTTTTTTAAGGAAGAAGACCAGTTAGCAAGGTAGATTTGTGATGAAACTGATTTTCTAAGCCAAATCAAAGAGGCTTTGATAAGGTGGATTATGGTCCACTGGAGAAGAGTTTGGTTTGGGAGTCTGACAGACCATTTCTTGTTAGCTGAGTGACCCTGGGCATGTTTCTGACCACCCTGAGCCTCAGATTTCTTGTCTAATAAAATGAGGATTAAAGGAGCTAGTGCATGTGAAGGCTTTAGCACATGAAAGCACTCAATAGTACTATAATAGCTCATAGACAAGAATTAATATTTGTTGTGCAACACCAAAATTTGATAGACTAAGGTATTTATACGATTTTGTTTTATATAGACCAAACTTAGAAGATTTTGTATTAGAGTCTAATTAGAGACTTAGGAGCGTCTATTGAATTTGCACCACTGCAGATGATGCAAATGCCCTTTTGCCAGCACACTGTTGGGCATTTCTCTGGACTGAAACGGCATCTGAGGTGCACATGGTACGCACACACGTGCCGTGCACACTGCACACAGCACAGTGTATTATGCTTCCTGTCCTTGAGTTCAGTCCAGGTGTTCTTAGTGTTTCAGACATGGTTCATTTGGCAAAGATCAGGGTGAAGTGATGTTGTCGGGTAGGTATTTTTAAAATAAAATAACATGTTACATTTAGAGTCTATCCAGTTAGCATAATCCTGAGGTAATATCAACACCTTTCCCATACAAGCAGTGATTTGAAACTCAACTCTACAGTGCCAGTGTACAAGTCTGTATGGGTTGTTTTTTTTTTTTTTTTTTTTTGGGGGGGGGGGAGGCGGGGGTTGGTATGTAAATAAGTAAGCCTGTTTATTGTCCAAAGGAAAAGAGCCAGGATAAAGTGAAAGGTGGAAATGTCAGAGAGGGGAAGATAATCGATAGGGAGAGACAGGTGGTGGGACAGAAGAATTCCACTGGACTTGGCAATTAAAGATACCTGTAAGAGTGAAGATCTGGTTAAGGCAGATAAGGATGTGAGATGCCAAAACACAGTAGAGATGATGCTAACTGTGATTCTGGCAGACGAGGCTGCAGAGAACTCTGGAGATGAGAATGTGAAGGGCTTTGTAGCCCATGAAAGGAAGTTCTGGAAACTTCCTGCTGGAGATCAGAGCTCAAGAGCTTCCTTCCAGCTCAGAGACTGAACTTACTGAAGTATCTCAGGCACTTGGCAAATTATCTGGCATGCAACAGGAGTTCAGAAATGTTTGCTAAATTGAATAATGTCTTCTTCCTTCTAAACAATAAGAAATAGTGTGTGCTCACTCTCTCTCTCTCTCACTCTCTCTCTCTCTCTCCCCCTCCTCCTCCCCCTCCCCACGCACTCCTCCACTCTCTTCTCTTCGAGTCTTGGATTCTCCTGGTATCTTCTAAATAAAATGGAGCTGTAACACTGAAAAAATAAATAAATAAATAAACAATAAGAAATAAGACAAGATTTTATCAGGTGCTTTGTTTTTTGTATTAACATGTCCAAGTAATTTTCTTTTCTTTTTTTTTTTAAATTGGAATAAGGCACCTTTATTTAGTCTTTAAGACACTAAGTCAGACTTTTCACAAGATATTTTTGAGTAGCTGCCATGTACCAGCCTCTAATAAAAAATGGGAATGGTGAACAAAATAGTTCCACGTTCTCACTCCCGGGATGACCCCTTTGTCCAGTAAATGTGATCTTTGAACAGGACATTCCCTTTTGTTATGTTTTTGTCAGAGATCTCTCTCTCTCTCTCTCTCTCTCTCTCTCTCTCTCTCTCTCTCTATTTGCCCCTTCTCCTACCTGTGCCCCCCCCCCCATAGTCTTACACAGGCTCTATAGAGATATTCTGTGTAATTACACAGACCAAACTTCTAACCCCCATATATGCTCATTTCAAAAAAATCTTTTAATTATGTGCTTTCAAGTTACAGTTTATATACTCTCTGGAGTGAAAGATTCCAGCCTTGGCTCCATATTGACACTGAGATAACCAATACAATTTAACATTTACTTTGTCTTTAAAGTTAGGAAAAGACCATTTGACAGACTTCATTCTACCTCAAATACTTTCTATATGGATAAAAAGTGAATGAAAAAATATATAAAGTACATATGTTCTCTTTACCATCTTGAAAACTGGGAAATTATTTCATCCCCATTGTTTGTTTGAGCTCATATTCAAGTCTGTATAGTTTTGAAAAATACTGAAGCTTAGTAGTTAGATTTAAACATCTTATCCAATATATATAGAAGTTGTGCCAATGTAAATGTAATCCTTCCAGCAGAGTACTTGTACACAGGGTCTCCAAGCTTCACATTTATTTATTTACTATTTATGTATGTGTTTGGCTACCATGAGTCATGGCACATGAGCTCTTCCTTGCATCATGCAGGATCTTTCGTTGTGGCACATGGACTCTAGCTGTGACGTGGGCTCAGTGGTCAAGGTGCGTCAGTTCCAGAGCTCACAGGCTTCAGTAGTTGTGGTACACAGGCTCCCTAGTGGTGGCGCATGAGCTCCGGAGCCCAAAGGCTCAATAGATGGGGTGTGCAGGCTTAGTTGCTCCCCGGAATATGGGATCTTAGTTCCCTGACCAGGGATTGAACCTGCATCCCCTGGCTTGTTAGGTAGATTCTTAACCACTGGACCATCAGGGAAGTCCCAAGTGGTGGACACACCTGTTAAATTGCTGTGATAGGTAAGAATGGGGGTCATAGACATTGCCCAGCTGAGCAAGATGACATCAGATAGTATCACACCTGCCAATCAAAAATAATCTACCTGATGAAATTACTTAGAACATTTTAGAACTGTAGTGAAGGGGTTAAGAACACAGCCTCTGAAGCCATTCTGTCTAGTTTCTAGTTCTTTTACTTCTTGTGTGTGACCTGTGCCTTAATTCTTCATCTGCAAAGCACGGATAATAATCGTACCCATGTCAAAGGAAAGTTGCATGAATTAAAGGAGTGAATATGGTTTTGCAGTTCCTAACATGAATGCAAGGAGATCCAACCAGTCCATTCTAAAGGAGATCAGTCCTGGGTGTTCCTTGGAAGGACTGATGCTAAAGCTGAAACTCCAATACTTTGGCCACCTCATGCGAAGAATTGACTCATTGGAAAAGACTCTGATGCTGGGAGGGATTGGGGGCAGGAGGAGAAGGGGACGACAGAGGATGAGATGGCTGGATGGCATCACTGACTCGATGGACGTGAGTCTGAGTGAACTCCGGGAGTTGGTGGTGGACTGGGAGGCCTGGTGTGCTGCGACTCATGGGGCTGCAAAGAGTCGGACACAACTAAGCGACTGAACTGATCTGGACTGACTGAACATGAATGCATTTTGGGACTTTGCATTTTTCACATTTTAGACAATAATATGATTCATTGGTTCACAGATAACATGTATCCCCAGAAATATTCTGGGCAGTACCCCATAATTAAACATATTTCTATTTCTGTAGCAAAATATAATTATAGCTACACAAATTGGATAAATATTATAAATAATCTTCTGCTTATTCAGGTCGGATTTTGTTGCCAAATAAATTAGGTTAAAAAAAACTTAGAAAATATATATATATACACTTCTCCATTCATCATTTACAAACATTTATCTGTAGTTCATGTGTGTGTGTGTCTGTATGATGCCCAGCACATGCTGTCACTTGTTAATTATCACTGTTACCATTTAAAATATTTAGTTGATAGACTGATGAGTTTTTTTTTAATGAAGTTTAAATACTCTTTTTCTTTCTTATCCACATTTCTTATCCACATTTTAGAAACTGTATCTTCATTGCATGACTTAGACTTGACCCAGCAGGAATGCCCTGTTCTGTTCCTGCTGACACCTAAGAAGAGTGTTTGGCCCCAAATGGTTGGCTGTCTTCTGAGTTAGCATGGACTGAAGCCAGAGATTTGTAGAGATCAAATTGTAGTTAAATTCTGGTGGTTTCCTTGGAAAGGTCAGATTGCTCTGTCATCATCAGTTTTAAAGACTATTAGTTGTGTGTATATATATATATATATATTCTTCCTATTTTCATGTTTGGAAAATGTATCAGAAAAATAAGACTTTTGAATAGTTCTTTCTATTTATTTCAGTGCTTTCTGCTTCTGAATGATAGCCTTCCTAATCTCCCTAACCTTTAAGTACATTTATAAATTTAAGTACAGTTGACCCTTGAACAAATGCAGGGGGTTAGAGATGCCCACTTCCCCCACCCTACCCCCTCTAAGCGGTGGAAAATCTGTGTTTGGCTATTTCTACCTCAAAACAAAGGACTTGATGTTTCCAAGGGCAGGAAGATGAAACAATTTGGGTAGAATCAGGACTCAAACCCACTTCTTCCAATTCCATACACTGTGATCTCTAATGAACACAAACTTTCCCCCACACTTGAGTTAATGTAAAGAACTGTAAAATGAAAATATTTACTGAAAAAAAAATCCACATACAAGTGAATCTGTACGATTCAAACATATATTGTTCAAAGATCGACTGTGTATGTATAAATTAAAACCAATATAAATAAAAATAGTTTAAAGAGTAAGTTGGACTTGGGCTTCCCAGGTGGCACTAGTGATAAAGAACCCACCTGGCAATGCAGGAGACATAAGTGACATGGGTTCAATCCTTAGATTGGGAAGATCCACTGGAGGAGGAAATGGCAACCCACTCCAGTATTCTTGTGTGGAGAATTCCACGGACAGAGGAGCCTTGTGGGTTGCAGTCCATAGGGTCGCAAAGAGTCGGACACGACCGAAGCGACTTAACACACAACACAAAGAGAGAGTAAATATATATCAGACCTCTAAAGAGGGCATGACTTTAAACTTAGAAACAATAGATGTTCTCAAAGGAAAAGTTTGATAAATGGGACCACATGATGACATCCTGTTGTTGTTAATGGAAAAGAGGGACATTTGTCCATGTTGGTTAGTCATGTTTCATCCTTGGCTAATGCTGTCGGTTTGTGTTCTTCACCCATTTCTGTGTTGGGTCTCTTAGAGGATCCTTACTGAGTTAAGTAAACTGATACAAATACCCTCCTCTGTCATTTTCTGCAGTTATTTTCCCAATCTTCCTGCTTCATCATTTTTAAAACAATTTTTGAGATCCCCTCCATCAAATTTTCCATTGTTTGTTGTTGTTGTTCAGTTGCTAAGTTGTGTCTGACTCTTTGCAACCTCATGGACAGCAGCATGCCAGGGTCCCCTGTCCTTCACTGTCTCCCAGAGTTTGCTCAGATTCATGTCCAGAGTCAGTGATGCTATCTAACCATCTCTTCCTCTGTTGCCCCCTTTCTCCTTTTGCCTTCAGTCTTTCCCAGCATCAGGGTCTTTTCCAGTGAGTCTGCTCTTGGCTTCATCACATTGTTATCTTAAGGCAAATTTCTAGGTATAGAATTTCCAGATTGCCTTTGAACTGGAGAGTGAATTTGATGCAGTTTGAATGATAATGACAGTAAGGCAAATTTCTAGGTATAGAATTCCTAGATTGCCATTGAACTGGAGAGTGAATTTGATGCAGTTTGAATGATAATGACAGCCCTTTAAAAACATTTTTATGGACATTCCCCAAAAGGAAGACAACAAATGTAAATGTAAATATGCAGGACCTATTTTCTTAAAATATCACTTTTAACATTTAAATTGTATCCTCACATAAGCTTTTCATTTTTTCCTGTGGAATATAAAACAGTTACATCATTAGATGCTTCTAATGTAAGGGTCTGTTGCTCTCGCCACAGCAAACTCTTTACTTGTGGAGAGTGTTTCTGGTGGTGGACCATGAGTCCACCAAGCTCCTTGCCTGCCTGCCCTTCCTTACTAATTAGTAACTCAACAAGAAGAGGTAAGTGGAAATGCTTTTTTATGAGCTTGAGGGTGAAGATGTTGGGAAAAGTCCAGCAATGAAGTCAGGGTCTTATCTGTGGATTTTGATTGTCCATTTGATTTCCGTCACCAGTTTTAGTGACTAACTTAGCGCCTGCTATTGGCTGCTTTTCTAACCTGCTATTCTGGACTCTCCTGTAAGGACATTTCTTCTATAAATTGTTGAGATGCTTCCAGTTTTTATTTTGCAGATAGCAGAGGAGAAGCCTGATCACGTGTGCAGTCACTCAGGAACTCAGTGACTTGAGATGAATATCCATTCCTGACCCAGTTTATGTTGTTTACTGAAGGAAAATCAGTGCTTCCCGGGCAGCTTTTTCACACTTAGCTTACTGTCTCACTGCAGACTGTGATGCTTGCCTTCTCTTCCAGCATATTCAAACCCCACATCTGTACTGTCCAATACCATAGTAGTAATCACATGTAGTTTTTTAGTTAAATAAAACAAATTCAGTCCTTTGGTCACAGGAGTCACATTTCAGATGCTCAGTGGCCATAGGTGGCTGGTAGCTACCACACTGAAGAGGCAGGTATGCCGCACGGCTGTCACTACAGGAAACTCTGTTGAACAGTGCTCCACACCCTCCGTGATCCTCAGGCGACCTTTGCCACATAACAAAGAAAAAATTATTTACATCTTTGTGCTTGTGTTTAGTCATTCAGTCTTTACCAGTTTTAAAAACCTGGAAATTTCTCAGCATCCTTTATCTTTCCTTATATTTCAGAGGAAGCATAGTTCATCCTTTTCAAAGTGATCCTTTCCCTCTTAGGGTGATTCCAGTCTGAGGTTCTGAACTGGGGATTGGACCTCACTTCCTCCTCTGGAACCCACCCCTCTAGCCTTGCCTTATTCAGATTTTTCCTATTGATGCTGCCGCCTTCCACCATACCTGCAGGTGTTCACAGAGGCCACAACCCCTTTCCCTCCTTCTCTTTCTAAATATAGCCTGTATGCCTCATCTCCAGTCTCCCCTACTTATTCCTCCGCCCTGACAGCCTAGATCCCACCCGTCATCTCTGGTGGATGGCTCCCTAAGCTCCTGCGGCATTGGTTATCAACTGCCCCGATTGCTGAACCCAAGCTGCCTTGTCACGGTTACCCTCTTCCTCCACATCAGGGAAGAATTCTATAGCAAGGCCAGCTCTTCCTTTTGATTTTCTTTCCCCTTTACTTGTGTGACACGTCCTCTTCGGGCTCCTCTCCAGGTTCATTATCCTGCCTCCTCCACAGGCCCGCCTTGCATCACCACTCAGGCTGTGTGTGTCAGCGCAGCTCTGTTCCCCTTCTGCTTCCCGGCCCTTTCCTGTAACTGACTCCAGTTATTACTCAGGTTCTGGGAGCTCCCAAATGATAGTTCCTACATTCGATCCTCTCTCTGAACTCCAGATCAAAGGGCACAGTGTTCACTGGGCACTTCTGCTAGGGCTATCCTGCCTCTGTCTCAACAGTAAACCCTCGGGCTCTCAGTAAAAGTTCTCAGCTGCTAGGCGTGTTTGCTCTCCAGAGTTTCTCATATATGACAAATCGCAGTTGACTTTTTAAAAAAATTTTACTTATTTTGGTTGCACTGGGACTTCGTTGCTGCACACGGGCTTTCTCTAGTGGTGGTGCACAGGATTCTCATTGCGGTGGCTCCTCTCATTGCAGAGTTCAGATTCTCGAGTGCAGACTCAGTAGTTGCGGAGAACAGGCTTGGTTACTCCACAGCAAGTGGAATCTTCCCAGACCAGGGATTGAACCCATGTCCCCTACACTGGCAGGCAGATTCTTAGCCACTATGCCACCAGGGAAGTCCAGGAGTTGACTCCTGAACAATATAGGGGTTAAGGGTGCTGACTGTCCACACAGTTGAAAGTTGGCATATGACTTTACTGTTGGCCCTCCATCTCTGTGTTTCCACATCCAAGGATTCAACCAACCTCAGATTGTGTAGTACATATTTATTGCAAAAAATCCTTGTATAAGTGGACCCATGCAGTTCCAGCCCTCATCGTTAGGGTTGACCGTGCCCGCGGCCACACTCCCACATGTTTTTCTCTCTCCTTCATCTGTTTGTCTTACTTGGGCCCTTTTATCACTGTGGTAGTTTTTCTGGCCACCCCTTCTTCACCAATCCTGACCTTCCACACCCCCCTCCTGTTTTTAGGTCAGGTTCTTTTTCTTTGTTCTAGAAGATTTTTTCTGTGTCCTGATACTTACACTCTATTTTCTTCACTCATTTGTTGCCAGATAAGTTTCCCCAAATCCATTTAAAGAAAAATACACATAAACTACATTTCTATACAAACATATGCATGATAATTACCAATTTAAATTTTGAATAAGTATTTCTATAGTTCAAAAATCAAAAAGGACCAAAGGCCTGCAGTGAAGAACTTTGCTCCCACTCCTCCGTTTATCTTCTTAGATCCTAGTTTTCTGACACATTAGCCATGGAGGTGCTTTATACTTGATTTAAGAAAAATTTTCATGTGTATAAAGCACATATTATACATGGGTGTACATAAATTATTTTCCCTTCTGTACACAAACTGTAGCATAAAAAGTCTGCTCTTCTGCATTACTCTTCACTTTGTATTTGCTGCTAATGAACATATCTCAGAGATCTTTCGTAATGATCGCCTCACTCTTTTGTACAGTTGGATAGAATTCCTTCATGAATGCACCAGACATAACCTATGCCCTCATGATGGACTTTTAAGTCATTCTCCATCTTTGCTATTCCTAACATGGCTGCCAAGAATAACACTTTCGTAAGTCATTCCGGTCTTATGCAGGTATAGTGAGAGTCTGTTGCTGGACTGTTCATTTACTGTTGTCAGAACAGCCAGTTCCTGCCTATTGTATTACTTCCCATGTACCGGGTTACAGTTGGCTCAGCCCATTCCTCCTCCTCTGCCCAAATGCCTTCCAGGACTCCCAGCGCGCAGTAAATGAGTCTGCTCTGTCAGGGGCAAGGAGAAGCAGGCAGCTCGATACACACTAGCAAACAGTGGATGCACCTGGCACCATTTCCTGCCGGACTCGGGCTTTTGGCTACACTGGTTTACTTGCTGTGTCCCTAACATAGCTCATGCATTTCTGTCCCCTTCTTTGCACAGAGCACCTTCCCTCTGCTCTCCTTAGGCCTCTGCAGGTCACTGGCATCTTTTGAGACTGAACTCACACACCACCATGTTTGTGAAGCCTCCTTGATTCCTACAGCCTTCTGCTAAAAAGAATTTGGGCTTCCACTGGGTATTTTCATAGGGCGTCTCTTTTTCTACTCTGGATTACTACTTTACGATGTCTATGCAGTTCTCCTAGTGTAGATACTAGTTAGTAATGCCTCAAACATAAGGATGTTGACTTGTTTTGATTTCTCATCCCACAAAAGTCTCCTAGCATGGTTATCTTGTATATACAAATTAATGAAAAAGAGCAAAATTGATTCTGTTCTTGTCTGACAAGAGGGGTTGGGGGAATAAGTACTTTTTATGTCGAAATCACTCCCACCGCTGTGCACTCTGGTTTTTTGTTATTATTGTTAAGTTAAAAATACCTTCTCCTCCCTCCTAGGAATACCTTTAAGAGCCTAGAGCCATGAAGTCGTATATCCTCAGTGATTAAGCCTGTGACCTTCTGGGAAGAGAGGGTGCTATTCCATTCTGTGTTTATTCTGTGACCAGCTAAAAGCACTGGCAGGACCAAAAACATGGTCTGTTTTATAGCACATTCAGACCTTAATATGTGACTGCAACAGGTCTCTATTTTTATTATGAGATTGACTGCTTTTCTAAAATTTCAATTTTAATTTACAAAAAAATTGAATAAGCATTATGAATGGAATCTAGTCTCATCACTGCAGGTGCAGCAAACCACTATATGCATCTGAGAAGCAGTGGATCTAGAACACCCTGCACTGTGACTGGGATGTCACCGCGGTATAGCCACCCTCTGGTGATGCTTTCTCTTTTCTCTTTTAGGTTTTTGAAGAACCCTCCCTTAGCCTTTTTGCTCTGGAACACTGTGAGGGGAGAGAGTTACATCTAGAAGAGGCTGTGAACTCTGTTCTGAACAAGGACCTGCACTTCTACACCCAGTCCGTGTGGGTGAAAAGTGGACTGTAAGTATGGGGCGAGGGCCTGGCCTGCTTCAGTCACGGTGGCAGGTCAGCATTGCACAGGTGCTTTCTGTTCCCCGCTGCCTCTGTTACTTGGTGTGATGGTACTCTCACTTCTTTTCTGTCTCCGTATAATAATCGTAGTTTCTCTCAAATAAGAGAAGACTGTGGACTGTGTCCAGTATGCAGTAGCAGACAGTGGTCTGGGAGGACTGCCATGTGTGTGTTCAGAGCATGAGTCCTAGAGTGGGTGGACCCGGTGACTGTAACAATTTGAGCCCTCTTTCCTTTTGGAAGGAACCTAATTGAATCAGTGACCTTGACTAGGTAAGAGACCATTATGGGCTTAAAACAAGTGACTAAAACTGATAGGGCTTTTCGGTGTTTTGATTTGATGTCTTGTTTATGTTAGAGCTGTTTTGTTCTAGAGCACTTACTTTCGTGCTCGGTGTCCTGGCTGAGCCGGCCTGCCTTCCAGTGTCGCTGCTTATGCGGGATGTTGGGCAGGGTGGGTGCAGGTCATATGGGGCCTGCACTTTTACAGTCTGGGAAGATGAGTCCAAGAAAAGAAATGAAAAACGACGGGTACATAAATTAGGCATGAACTTGCATATTTATTCAGGACAGAAATGGTAAGTGGCCTGAAAGTGAGGGGCCCTGAAGTTGAAGCTCTCACACTTCCTAGAAAACCTGCATCTCAGGCCATTTCTGAGCGTGCCTGTCAGCCGAGCCTGCCCCTCCTCCTGCACCTGTGGTGTTCTGGTACCCAAAGTCATCCAAAAGAACACATTGCTCTCTGTAATTAACATAAGGATGCCGTTTGTGTGTCTTATGACTTTGAAACTGTGTGACAATCAACTCTCCTTGTTAAATTGTCTGGGGATGATGAAAGAGAAAGCCGAGACTATAAACTGATTTAAAATGAAGTTTAACAGTTACATGGTTCTGGATTCTTTGTGAGAGAATCGGTATATGGGATAGAAGAGTGAAGGCTGTCTGAGGGTTTTCCTAGGCTACAAATGGCTCCCAGAATACCACTGCATGCACAACTAGCTGCCCTCAGTGACAGGTTTTGTTTTGTTCTGTTTAATCTGCGGTGGTAATGGGGGCAAGCTTCAGTGCTTTTCAGTTGTGAAATTCATTAGATTAATATATAAGGAGGTCAAGTTTATTAGAACCTATCTCGGTTTTATAATTGAGACTTCCCTGCCTGTCTAAAGAGTCTGCAGACCAGGAGAGGCAGCCCAGCCTCCCCATGGCCATACCGTCCTGACGGTGCACCAGTCTGACGGTGTAGGCTGTGTTAGCAGGAAGGGGTGGAGGGAAGGTCGTCTGTCTCGCTCATCCATGCATAATTTGGCCAAGCCTGATCTCAGCTGTGGAGAGCTGCGGCTTTGTCTGAACAAGCCACCTCATCTTCACACGTCCTTTCTGAAAGCAGTGTGTGCCATGACCTGGGGTCCTGCTGAGAAGTGCAGTTTCTCTTGGCCGTCCCAGCTTATTTTCCATAACTATATGTCCAGCTTGATAACCACCTCAAGCCGGGCTTGGCAAACCTCTACAGCAAGGGGCCAGGTGGTCTTTTCAGTCTGTTGGCCGGCCTGCCTCTGTCACCTAACACCATGGTGCAGAAGCAGCCGAGGCCAATGCAGAAAGGAATGGGCATGACTGTGTGCGGTGGCGTAGGCCTCCAGGCTCCAGACATACTCCGCAAAGCCCTAGACACTCTGCCCAGCTGGAAGGCCCTTGGGGTCCTGAGAAGTATTTGCAAAAGGAGCGAGTCTGAAGAGTTCAGATGGGATTTCTGTGGACAATTTTAAGTAGTCCTCGTGGGAGACGTTGTGGGAGGAGGTGTGTCTGCAGAGGTTGCTAGAATCACACAGAGAGGCTCTGAAGGACGTGGGACAGCAAGCCTAAGAGCGGGAGAGGAAGCCGGTATTTTTTAACTGGGTAGTTAGGGAGGGATTATCGTCTATGTCTGAATCTTAGAATGTTAGGGGGAAAAGCCTGGTATTATCCAAATAACACAGAATGCTAGAGCTGGAGGGGACCTTGTTTTGAAAGGAAGACAACCAGGTTCCTGCTGATCTTCTGAGCCACAGTCCAGTGCACTTTCTCCTCATCCTCTTTGGTTTTCCCACTAAAATGCACATTTGCAACTCCCCTGGTGGTCCAGTGGCCAGGACTCTGCACTCCCAATGCAGGGGATCCAGGTTCAATCCATGGTTGGCGAACTGGATCCCACGTGCTGCAACTGAGAGTTGCGTGCCACAACTAAATAGCCCACATGCCGCAACTAAGACCGGGCACTCCCAAATAAAATCAGTAAATGAAAATAAACATGAAAACACCCAACATTTTTTCTCTTAATAACAATCTACAAACCTAGAAGTTGTAACAAATAAACCCTATATGGTAGAGTAAGAGGTATTTTTGATAGAGATTGCTTTGTTTTAAGCATCCCATTTTTTTCTTTCCTGTTCTCATATAGGTGGATAGCTTATGAAGGACCCAATTTCTTAGGAAGACAAATCCTACTCAAGCCTAATGAGATCCCAAATTGGAGAGCATTCAGTGGATGGAAAACCATTGGTTCCCTCCGTCCTGTGAAGCAGGTACAGAGAAAAGAACTGTATGATCTAATAATACAGCTCAGTTTCCTAGTAGAAATTTCATAAACCACAGCATCTGAACAGTGGACCATTTAATTTAGTTTGCCATTTATGTTACAAGAGGATCCCATTAGATGGGATCATAAAACTAAATCATAAAATTGTACCTAAGGTCAGTGTTGGGTTTTAGCTTTGAGTCTTAAGTCTGATTGACCTTGTTGTCTTTTCATGGGAAAATAAGTATCCTAAGCTCTGTAGCAAACAATGGAAAAAAATCAACTCTGAGAGTGCACTAGTTTCACCTCCTAAGCATTTGGCTCCCCCAACCCCGCTTATATAATACTCAGGATGGATCCTGGCAATTTAATGAACGTAGTATTTATTGCACACCTACTGCTTGTCAGTCTTTTATGCAGAAACTTCCCACTGTTCTCTGGGTTCAGTCTCATCTCTTCAGCATGGCCTGTGTGATCTGCCTCCCCCTGGCTTCTCCAGCCTCGTCTGTCTCCCCCTCACACGCTGGCTCCGTGCTGTGCACCAGCACGGAGTGCTTTCCCACACTTATAGGCTCTGTCTAGAAGTTTCTTCCTTCATTCTTTGCCTGGCTAGTTCTTTGTCCTCCTTTAAGTTCATCTGAAGTGTCAGGCCCTCCAGGAAGTCTGTTACTCTCTCTCTGAATCTAAATGACACCCTTAAAGACCTGGTTGTTTCTACAAGACGCTGCCTGAGGTGTGTAATGATGTGTTTGTTGGATTGGGTACTTTCTAGCTCTACAAGCCCCACGAAGGGCTTCTCACTCTGCACTTCCGCCTGTCACAATGTCTGGCACATTGTAGGCACTCAGGGACTATTTTTTCAGTGAAGGAATGAATGTATAAATGGATAAGTTGAATGTCTGTTACTATGCAAAAAATAATTACAGAAGATATATAAGGGTAGACATGATTTAGGCCTTACTGGAGCTTACATTTTCGTTGGGAAAACATGCCCAACTCCAAGCAGTCATATAAAATGCAAAATGGAGAGGGACCAAGGTAGAGGACTAGAAAGACCCTGAGCTCACTTCCTCTCACAGGCACACCTAAGTCACAACTGTCTGCAGAACAACCATGGATGAAAAAGAGGGACCCACCAGAAAAGATCCTCTACCACTAAAGATATGAAAAAAGGAGCCACTAGGAGTAGGACAAACAGATTTGCAGTATAATCAGATCACATCTCCTGGGTGGGTGACCCAATAATTGGAGAATAGTTCGTCCAAAGGAGTGAGAGTCGGAGCCCCGCACTGGGCACCCTAGCCTGGGGACACTGCAGTGGGAAGAGGATCCCCCATAGCATTTGGGCAGAAGAACTGAAGAGACATTTTTCAAAAAAGGAAATGCAGATGGCCAACAGGCACATAAACAAATGCTCAGCATCACTAGTCATCAGAGAAATACAAATTAAAAGCCATTATGGGGTATCACCTCCCACCTGTCAGAATGCTGTTTATCAAAAAGAATGCAAAAGAGAAATGTTTTTTTGATGAATAATGGATACACACACGTGTGTACACACAAGCATGCACATATGTGCACACCATGCTCATTCCCACCACTGTAGTTCTGTTGGTTCAGATCCTAGCTCTGCCACTCAGCAGTGTGACTTTGAGTCACTTCACTTCTTGGCATCTCAGATTTGTCACTGGTGAAACAGTGATCCCATTGCTTACCCCTCAGTATCATCATGAGGGTTAAATCACCGTGAGGATTGACACAACATCTGGCTCATGTTGCTGTGCTAACACCTTTATTATGAAAGGTTTTTATTCCCAATGTCCTTGGAGAGAACCAGAGATGCCCGGCCGAGGGATACTAAGCATCAGTGCACTTCCCTGGCACAGTGTGTGGTACAGATCTTCCTGCATTGCATCTTGCTTATTCCTCAGTCCTGTCACACAGGATGATAGGCAACTGCCCTGAAAACCCGTGGGGGAAAAGCACGGCAGAAGTGGGATTTCAGTTTAGTTTATATATTAGTAGTAACACTTGATCCCATGTTGTTAGAAACTCTGGAAGCCCAGTTGGATGCCGAGAATATTTCCCTCACTTTTGAAAGGGCGTCCCTTGCTGGGAAGGATGTCCCTGGCTGTTATTTAAGATAGCTAGAACAGTAGCCTCTGATTCTACATAGAAGTTTTTTTTAATAACATTGTTACTCTTCTTGAATTGTGTATTAGGAAATTATCCTTAAACATTTAATTCAAAATAATACTTTAATATTTTCCATTTGTTTATTTAGGCCACAGCTTTGAAAACCAGCAGAGGAATTCTAGGTACCTATAACAGTACTGAGTCTTTCGTCCACTCACTCACCAAGCCTGACCCTGCTTAGCTGACAAGATCAGGTGCATTCAGGGTAGTTTGGCCATAGATGGATGTATTATGGGTCATAATTCCTCTTTTTGGTAGGCCTGTTGGCACTGCTTTGGCTTATATTATTTAGAAATTCAGGAATCATCAAAATGTGATCCTCTGAGGTTGGAAATTAGGGCTTCAGCAAGGCACTTACAATGCATATCAGTGCTTTCATGTATAATCACAGAGAAGTCAGACTACAAGTGCATAATAAGGGTGATTATTACCTTCAGTTTAGTCGCTCACTTGTGTCCGACTCTTTGCAACCCCATGAATCGCAGCACGCCAGGCCTCCCTGTCCATCACCAACTCCCGGAGTTCACCCAGACTCATGTGCATCGAGTCGGTGATGCCATCCAGCCATCTCATCCTCTGTCGTCCCCTTCTCCTCCTGCACCCAATCCCTCCCAGCATCAGAGTCTTTTCCAGTGAGTCAGCTCTTCACATGAAGTGGCCAAAGCATTGGAGTTTCAGCCTCAGCATCAGTCCTTCCAAAGAACACCCAGGACTGGTCTCCTTTAGGATGGACTGGTTGGATCTCCTTGTAGTCCAAGGGACTCGCAAGAGTCTTCTCCAACATCACAATTCAAAAGCATCAATTCTTCGGGGCTCAGCTTTCTTCACAGTCCAACTCTCACATCCATACATGACCACTGGAAAAACCATAGCCTTGACTAGACAGACCTTTGTTGGCAAAGTAATGTCTCTGCTTTTGAATATGCCATCTAGGTTGGTCATAACTTTCCTTCCAAGGAGTAAGCATCTTTTAATTTCATGGCTGCAGTCACCATCTGCAGTGATTTTGGAGCCCAGAAAAATAAAATCTGACACTTACTTGAGCTAATTGATTAAAAACTGTGATGTTTGGTCCTAACATAAGTGGAACTGTCCTTTGTGAAGGTCACACCTGTTTTCTTACATGTACAAGGTAAGGAAACTGTTGTAAAGAATGTAGTGAAGCCTCCAGAATTAATAACTGCAGGAGATTTATAGAATTATATGATTCAGACTTACAAATTACAGGAATTTAAATATCTTACTGTGAATACAGAAATAGTGGTTTGAAACAGTTAAAACACTTTACCAAGTAAGACATCTTTTTCATCTGCTTTACACTACCAGATTTAAAAAACTGTCCTTTTATTTGCTTATTTAAGTGCCCAGAATGTTTATTTCCATAGGAAGGCTAAACATGACACCAATTTACCAAACTTCAACTAGCCTCACACTGATCCATCTTAAACTTCAAAATAGAATATTCATCGGTGGGCTTACCATAATGCCTTGTTGCACTTCCCTAGCTCTTACCTTTCTCAGCTTGAAAAGTGCTTCTTTATTCAGTAACACATCATGTGTTACTGGTATTTGACAAGGTTCTAAGTGGGATGCCAACATCTGATCCAAGACAGGCATATTGAGTGTCCTATATTACTACATTAAGACTGGAGGCCTGAGTCCTGGGGCTGAGAGTATAGTTTCTGTAGTGCTTCAGTCAGGTGCTTTGTTCTTTTATCATCCTATTCCACTGCCAACTTTGGAATCGGTCTTTTATTCCCCATGTCTCAGAGTAATGCAGAGTAATGAGTGCATCTCTGCACAGGCCTTAGAGCATCAGGGTGAATAGGGAGGGTTTTGGCACAGGCAAACCTGGTTTTTCCATATCTGTGTTACCCTTATTTGTAAGAATGCAGGTCATAATTATACTTTCTTTCTGTTTTTCCTGTGGTGGTTTTTTGACCATACCCTGTCAACATGCAGGATCTTAGTTCCCCAGTCTGTGCCCCCTGCAGTGGAACTGTGGAGTCTTAACCACTGGAGCACCAGGGAAGTCCCTTGTATTCTCTTAAAGGGTTGTTCTGGTCATTAATTCTGATAGCATTTAGGACTAAGTCTCAATAAATAGTAACTGTGATCCTTAGAGGCAAGTCCTAGACTTAGTATCTTATTTGAAAACTTTCTATATATTCCAGGCCCAAGAGATGAAATTTTTTGTTACCCAATTTTTGAGTAGCTACACAGTGACCACCTATATGCAAGGTCTCTTTCCTTGAAATATCAAGGTCAATTTCAACAAAGTATAAATAGAAACAAAAAAATTACTAGAGGGCCCTCAGCCACCTGGGCTTTTCACAACCTCCCATAGCAGTCATTTGGCACTTAATCATAGCACAAGCCAGCGTGTCTTATTATTGTACCTTGCCTGCTCAATTGTTATTCCATCCATGGAGGTAGTACCTTGCCCTTATTCTTACTCCCCAGCCTTCCCCAGACCCACAAGGACATAGTAGTTACTACATGAACCTCATTAAGTCCCTAATTCTGCATCTGCCCCTTGTCATAGTGGAATGTGAATGAATGAAACTATTACCTTTCACCCTCCCAAGAGTGTATTTCAGAAAAGACAGTAGAGACTGTACAAGTGAAGGTATGTGCTCAGTGGTCTAAGGGTTTTTTAATGGAAAATTTGAAACAGATATAAATAAATAAGCTAAATTCTGTTTCCTCTCACATGTTTCCTTCAAGTTTTCCTTGGAAAGGGCTGATTTCCAGATTCAAAAGATATTTTTCTAACTGGCTCTGCCCCTCCTGCCACAGCCCTCAGTGTACATCAGAATAAGGAACCGAGCCCAGGATGGGTACCTGACAGTCACGGGAAATGTGGCCGACACCAGGGCAACCTCTGTGTGCATCTCTCCCTACAGCGGGAAGAATACGCAGATCTGGCACTACTGTCGAGGACTCTTTAAATCCAAGGTAACCAGCCCCACCGATCGTATAGCTTGCTTGTCAGCCCCACCGATCGTATAGCTTGCTTGTTGATCTTTGGTCTTTTAGAAACCAGAATCTTCCCAAATCAAATGGCATGATACAATTAATGCAACTTCCTATGAAGAGTTTGCTGCATGATTATAAAAGCATTGACATATATTACTGAAGCACTGAAGTGAAATGGCCTTCCAAACTAGACTTTCTATAGCCAAAAATTCTCTTTTAAAGTAAAAAGACTAATATATACTAAATGTTTTTTTTTAAAACTAGTGATAAAATCATCACACCCAAATGGATGGTGTGCTTTTCTGAGATGCTTCTTAAGCTCTGTGGCCCAGATCAATTTAGCTGTCTTTGTGATTCCAAACACGTTGAATTGAACCTTTCTCATCTTCAAAACAGGCTTCCCTGGTAGCTCAGCTGGGAAGGAATCTGCCTGCAATGCAGGAAATGTAGGTTCAATCCTTGGGTTGGGAGAATCCCGTGGAGGAGGGCATGGCAACCCACTCCAGTATTCTTGCCCATGGACAGAATCCCCATGGACAGAGGAGCCTGGCAGGCTACAGTGCGTGGGGTTAAAAAGAGCTGGACACGACTGAGAAACTAAGCACATCTTTGAAACAGATAATGAAGGAAGAAGAAAGCTGCTGCTTTTGGAGGAAGTTTAGAAAATAAAATTCAGGTTTCTTTGTTTTTCTGCACCCTTTCTATTATGTTTGATGGTATGGGGAATAAGACACCAGTTTTATTATATCACCAGTAGATTATCAACCTTTTTCTCATGCTTCAACAGAAATGAAAAGCACTTAAACGTAATTATTGTCTGGGTATCCAGCACATCACCCAATGTTTTTATAAGAAAAACAAGCTCGACCTTATATATTTAAGCTAACACTAACTCAACATTTAATCCTAATTCAACAAATCTTTATTTAACCATCTGTTGTCAGATCTGGATGTTCTTTTAAAAACAAATACCTCAGGCTTCCCTGGTGGCTCAATCCAGTCCACCTGCAATGCAAAAGTGAAAGTCACTCAGTCGTGTCCAACTCTTTGCAACCCCATGGACTGTACATATACAGTCCATGGAATTTTCCAGGCCAGAATACTGGAGTGGGTAACCTTTCCCTTCTCCAGGGGATCTTCCCAACCCAGGAATCGAACCCAGATCTCCCGCATTGCAGGTAGATTCTTCACCAGCTGAGCCACAAGGAAAGCCTAAGAATAAAGCCCAAGATCCAGGGGATCTTCCCACCCCAGGTTCAATTCCTGGGTCAGGAAGATGCCCTGGAGAAGAAAAGGCAACCCATTCCAGTATTCTTGCCTGGGAAATCCCGTGGACAGAGGATCCTAGTGGGCTACAGACAGGTGGGATTGCAAGAGTTGAACACGACTTAGTGACTGAACCACCACCACACTGAGACTTACATGGTTTCTAAAATGATATGTGATTTTCTGATACTCATCTGTACCATGGAAAATTATGATTCCTTCCAACCACAGCAGTTTGAGGTTCAAGGGATCACAGGAAAAAAAAAAAAGTACCTCTAGTTCAGTAGGTTTATTTCCATACTATCGCCTTCCCTCAGCCATAACAACTTAAAAAATTGACGGAGATTATAATTTTAGATTTAGGTTCAGGTCTTGTTTTCTTTTTAGATGGGCTTGTCTGATTCACTCACATGAAAGAAAAAAGGCTCAGTCCAGCTGATTTTAGCAATGTAGTACTGCCAATGTATTTCTTGACCTTTCAGGCCAGTGACACATGTCTCGATGTCATCGGTGGTCGAGACACACCTGGAGCTAAAGTCGCCCTCTGGACCGAACATGGGCAGTTCAGGCAGAAGTGGAGACTGAACAGAAATGGAACCATCGGCTCCTACCTCAGTGATCAACTGGTCCTTGATGTTAAAGGTAGGCCTATGACGAAAGCCAGTGTGTTGTGTCCTTGGATATTCATTTTGAATTCCAAACCTCCACCTCCTCCTGGGTAAAAGAAGCCCTTATGTATAAGGGAAATATTAAGTCATTTTTAATTATACTTGAAAAAGCTGATATGCCATTTTAACAAACAACAAGCAAAACAATTAGCTATAGGTGGATCAAAAGCCTAAGGACCAAGCTTATGAAGGTTCTTATCAGTAGAGTGGTAAAATTTTCATTTGCTATGTGATCTTTGAGAACATTTCGAAATGTGAAGCATCACCAACCGTAACATGTCATCTGGTCCCTAAAGAAACATCTCTGACTTTCTGTTCTGAATTGTGTGGTTCTTAAAATTTATAGTAGGTATCATTTAAACTCACTTTTGAATTCAACAAGGTCAGGGTGAATATTATTCAGTGCTGTTGCTCTAATTGGGTTAGTCACAGCCACTCTTGGTGTAGAAACAAAAATGCAGTGTGACACTGAGCCAGAGCGTGCTCAGAGCACTGTGTTCTTAAGAATCCCATTGTTAGGGCACATCATTTATACATCTATATATTATACTGCTTAGCCTTTCAATCACTCCTGTGAGGTCTGGTTTGAGGTGAACAGATACACCTGTTTAACCTCAGTTTCCCATTTCAGACCATCGCTTTTATAAAGACATATGAATCTACCCCACCAGCAAGTGGGCTGAACGAAAGCCTTCTGACAGTTGTGAAATCGTTAAGCACCTGTGTGAATAAATTAATCTTTCCTTTTGGAATTGCTGTTTTAGGAGGAAATTATTATGACAAAACTCACGTAATTGTAAACCAGCCCCTGGAGGGAGAAGAAACACAGAAATGGGACATTGAAATATTGTGAGAGAGTCCGCAGTGTCCCTGGGAGAGCATGGAGGGAGGAGGGCCCTCATGCCCTGTGGAAACGACCTGCCCATCCTAGGCTCTGGGACCACTGAGTGGAATGGGCTTCTCCCCCAAACGTGAAGACTGTTGCTCTTCACCATGGAAGAGCTCAAAATATGCTTGCCAGCTAGTAGGCGTTCCTGTGAAGAATGCATTATGATGTCTGTGGAAGGTTCTACTCCCGCTTGATCTCCAGCTTCGGTGAGCAGGTTTTTTGAAGTCTGTTTTCTCTTTCTACCAAACACAAATCCTATTCCTGATAGTTACAGGACACTGCTGATGCCATCACCCTCTATTAGCTATTAACAACTAAGTGTGTGGCTGAGTGCCAGGCACAGGGAAGCGAAGTCCGACAGGTCAAGTCATACTTTTAAGAAGATGAATACTTTTTTCACAATATCTGAAAACATATTTAATAAAGCTTACTGTTAAGCTACTGTATTAGATATGCATTAAGAGTTCTCTCTTGAAGCTTTTATATGAAGTACCATAAGTGTTCACCTCAGCAAGTACAGGAGTGTTTTCTGTTGCTATTCTTTGCCTGATCCTTTAAACTAAAAATGCACAAATAGCCGGTGGCTGTCCCTTCTCTCTCGGATGACAACGCTAACCAGGGGTCACTCCTATCCTGGTGCTGACCCCCCCTGATCTACCCTCAAGTGTTTATAAGGAAGGACTCTGTCACCTACGTATAATAAATTTTCCTTTGCCTAAAGTAAAGGGAAATTTTAAGTTAAAACCAAGTAGTATTTCAGCCTTGACTATACCATTTTCCTTTACAAACTGTGACAAGAAACTCAGTTTTTCACTTCCATTTTAAATAGCTTTCATTCGAACAAAATCAGGTAGGATATTGTCTTGGACTTAGTCTCAAGTAAGCATTACCACCGTCACTATAGAATTCTCAAGCATTTTTCCCTCCTAAGTTTTAAACTTACACTGAGATAACTGTTCTCTTCATCCCCAACTTTTGCCAGTAAAGCGGAAAAATGTCTGCTCTATTTTTCTATAGAAAGATTAAATTTTCCAGTGATATTTTTAAAAATATCAATCTATATGCACTTTAGAATGTAAAGTAACAGTGAACTGTTTAAACTCAAAGACCCACTATTTTGACTATTTTTTATAGAGACTTGGTCTTTCCATGTAAATATTATTGGGGATTTTTTTTCCTTCAATCTCAGGCTCTTTCGTAATCTTTCAAACAACACCTGTAAAACACCCTTGCCCATAGATGTGAGTGCCTCTTATTAAATGCGGCAGTATTATTTAATGAAATTTGTTTTAGGGTAACTTTATTTTAATGGGGGGGGGGGGCTTGTGTATACACAAAGGTATGGTATGTATATTTTCACTGTAAAAAACCAAGTTAAAAAATTTTCATGTTAATTGTTGTTTAAAATTTTTCTAGAGCCAGTGAGGCTCTTTAAAGAAGTTATTTCTTCCAAAGAACACCAGGTAATGACAGTTAAATTTACATTTATTGGAGCTGTGCCTTTTCTACCACACTGGATTAAATAAACTGGTCGAAATATGGCTTTTGTCACTTTCTGGGACATTGAGTAACTTGCTGTTCTTCTATGTACATCTGTTAGTACATATGGCCAACTGATCACCTGTAAGAGGTAGATCTCATTTTATTAAACACACAGGTAAGGAAAGGTACATTCATCGTGTCCTTGGTTCAAAGCAACAGGAGTCCCCAGCACACAAATCTCTGCAGAATCAAGTGTCCAGAATTTTACATATATTTATTACTATTAAAGCAGCAAAGCCACTAGACTACTTGGATTAAACATTCTGTCCAGAGGGATAATACCAGGTTTTGCTTTTCCTCATCTGTAGTCAGCTTCAGGTCCTTGACAGAAATAGCTGAACTGTTCCAAATTTGCTTTAGTGCATCCATATATGATAGAGGAAAGCGAAGTCCATAAGACTGAAAAAAGATACACCAGTCATTTAAGTGGCATTTTCCATAATTCTCAATGCATCATTACTGAGATCCTTCATAAGAATGAAACTTGTTACAGGTAAGCTATTTATAAAAACTACAAACGATAATTAGATAACTTATAAAAGTCAATGATTCCCTTGTGAGAACTCACGAAAGGCCTATTAGTCATTTGGGGCTTCCCTGGCAGTCCAGTGGTTAAGACTCCACCTTCCAACGCAGGGGGCACGGGTCTGATCCTATAGGCTGTCGGGTGTGGCCCTAATTTTTTTTTTTTTAATTGCAGAGAAACAGCCCCTACTTGCCAAATCAAAATACATTAGAATTAAAGTCTTAAATATTAGTCATTTGAAATGCTTCATATTTGTTACTTTACACCTCCCCTACAAGGCCACAGGTCCCATGCCAGTGTCTTTTAAAGTGGGTACAGGTGTTTATATATTACAGAAATGTCTGACTTAACATTTCACAAATTGACAGCCCTTCACAGGGATAGTTAAGCCCACACTGCAGTCACAGAAAAGCCCATTACCCATACATCAAAGGTAATAGAGTCCTCCCATCAAGCACCAAACCAGAGCAAAAACATGCATTTTGGGTTGGAACAAACCTCTGTTTCATTTCCCATCATGTGTGTGTCTCTCCTGTTCCTTAAGGAATGATAGACGTAAACCATCTCCCCTCGAGTTTCATCCTTCAAAAGAACAAAAAAAGCTCTCAGCAACAAGCTACTGCCCACTGGGGTGCTAGGAGGCTTTTCCAGTAGTATAGGGCAACACCAAGAAAAATCTCAATGCCTCAGTGCTTAAGTGAAATTTATTGAATACTAAAGAATCTTTCTGGCAAAAAGTTGAGATGTAAACATGTAGATACATAAATACAAGTTATAATGACTATTTTTTAAATAGTTGTCGTAGATTACTATCTGTATGTAGCAAATAAGCACTTGTAAGTCATTTTTTAAAAAGATAATAGCCCCTTCAGAAACTTTAATGAAAAAACCATTTCTATTTCAACTTACCAATGAAACATTCAGGTTACTTCATTTAACCATACCAGCAACTCTTTGTGCATCATAAAAATTTAATATTCCTAGGTATACATAAATTTTCAATTTATGAACACCAGAGTAAATATTAATTCTAAATACCAGCCATATGATCTATAAAAACCTTCCTTCTACTTAGAGTAGGCTTCCCCTCCCTCCGTGTCCACCCTACACAGGGAAGTTTACTGCCTCTTCCAGCACCTTGAGTCACTCCTTGTCCCCTCTTAGATGAGAATCAAACACACTGACCTAAAATAAACGCCTCAAACTAATTGATTATCAGAATAACTAGCTTTTAAAAAAAAAAAAATGAGGCTGTGGGAGCATATAATCTCAAGGTTTCCATATATGTTATATAGTTTTCACCAGGTTTGGCCCTGGTGGCTAGAACAGTCTGGTTATGGAGACATCCAGGTGCCCCTGACTCCCAACCTCGCCAGTCATTCACAGGCCCCTTCCCAGAAAGCTGATCAGGAGGAGCAGGGTGAAGCCACCAGGCATGGGAGAATCCCCAAGGGCTTTAGGGTTGTGCAGGGCACTTTCATAAAGGCAGAAGTCCCACACCAGAGGAAGACCAGAAACCTATACTGATAATTTGGCAAAGGCAACCTAGCCCTAATTAGGAGGCAGAGACCAGACATTAACCGCTAACTAGGGGAAGAAGCAGAGTTCTGTGGAGCTAAGGACAAACCCTCAAATGCCCAACAGGCAGGAAACTTCCGAACCGGAGCAGTGAGATCTGGGCATAATCTGATCTAGAGAGATGGGACTGAACTGTGAGGAGGAAGATTCCCAGAGGAGGTGGGCAGGGCCACCTGTCAGCCTGATAACCTGAGGCCCGCGATGGACATGCCTTGAGTGGAACCCTCTTCCCTTCTGGATACTCACGGATGGGTCCTGATAGGGTCCTACGGTGAGAACCACGTGGTCTCTAAACTGCAGTCTCACTGTGCTGTCCAACCCCGGAAGTTGTCCACCTAGAAAACCCAGAGAGAAAGCAGGCTCAAACTTGTTTGCAGGAGCAACTGTTTGGGAAAATTAGTTAACAATGTGCAGGTGAATCCAAGCATGGAGCATCTGCTCCAACTCAGATATTCACAGTGATGTTAAAAATACTGCTTACATCCCAAAGGACCTCATCCTTACACTGAAGACAGATGTCAACCAGATAAATAACAACAGAGGTTTCTAAGTTCATTAAAAGGCTGTCACCAGTACCGGGGGAGCACACACTATCACAATAGACTGGGCCACCCTGCCTTCTGCGTGGAACGCTCTCACCGCTCCAATTTCTGTCCCTGGCTTGCTCCACATGTGGACTCGGAAAGGACTTCCTGAGCTCAAAGTGCACCATCCCTCCAATTACCAGTTACATGACCATGGCGAATTATTCAGTCTAGGTAGGTCAAGCACTGTGTCATAAAAACAAGCCACCTAATAAAGTGCACAGGAACAACTCTCTTTCCTAGGTTGGATTTAACTTAGTGAAAAAGCAGCCACTACAAACACATCGGCCTGACAGGCTGATCTGGTTGGAGACAGAGTTGAGGGAACTTAATATTGACAGTAAGGGCTAAGACAAGGAAAACTGGGACATAAGCTGATACTCAGAACTGAACTGTTCTGCTAAAGATTAAACCGTGTGCTGGGAAAATTGCTGTTTTGAGTGGATGCATCAAAAACATATTCTGAACTACTCCCCACTTCAAACTACAATAAACATGTTCATAGAATGAATGTTAGAAGGGACCTTGTAGATTGTGTGTCTCGCTGGTCCTCCACGCGTGATGGATAAGGCTTTTTGAAAAGTTAGTGAAAATGAGACTCTCCCTCTACCTGACCAAGAGAAGCAGGCTGAGAGCCAGCCTGGCACTCCCAGCTGTGTCTCCCTGTTCTGCTGAACACAGGCCATTCTAAAGCACCCCAACATTAAACATGGCCATGCTGTGACTATGCGAGACAGAGAAAATCGAGACCACTTCATCAACAGGCAAAAGGAAGGACACTGTCCAGACCACGGGACTGACCACACGTGCCCCACTCCTGGCTAGCCTGAGGGACTGCTGCTGCTTTACCAGTGGTCACTCCATCCTCACTTCACTCCTCCTGCTACCAACCATAACCAGGATTTACAGGAGACGCAATCTGAGAGTCTCTATTTCCCAACAGCATCCAACCCAGAGCAAAGCCCAACTTCCTGAACCCTCTTGAAATCACCTAACTCAAACCCAAATCCTAGAAATCCTTCCCTGCATTCCTTTTACTGAGATGTCTGCAGTCTCCAGCAGCGTGCTATCTCCCGTTACAAGTCAATAAACCCAGCTCTGTTAGACTACAGGAGCATGGTATAGTCTGTGCCCCAGAACACTGGTATCACCATCCACCCAGCAGTCTGTCCACATCATCTGTAACTTAAACCTGTCACAAACAGTCACCTGGGACTTGGGGAAGGTCTGTGATGATCCTGTGAATTCCTGTAGTTCACCTGCTGATGGCAACGTTTTACCCATCCCTGAGCTAATTTCCAACAAGATTATTTCAGTGTTCAAGTTCTTGAAACTTCCTGCAGATGATGAATTGCAGAGGGGCCATAAATACATACTTCTCACCCCAAACCACAGGGTTCTCATTCCCCATCAAGCAGCGTGTCCTGTCCAACCTTAACACACTAAGGACAGGCTCATGTTCACCCTGAAATCTTTCATACTTCCCATCAGCTCAAAGTGCACACCCAAAAAAGCATCAATATATCCCACATTAGCCCCTGGCCACCTAGAGAAACAGCAAGCCCTACCTGGTGCCACAAGCTTTGCTCTATCTCCCATATAGTAAGGTGGGAGTCTGTTCATAGCGAAATCCTTCTTCATGTCTGCAGAAGGCAGTTCTTTGGTGCCCTCCAGCCGGTCTGCAAGCATCCTCAGAAAGCCACTTAATCTTGTTGCAACAGCTATGCTTTCCGCCTGCTGGAAACACAGAAGTGAGTCCTGGCCCAGACTCCAGCCGCACTCCTGCCCAGGCCCCGTCTCCAGAGTGCTGCAATGGGCACCACCACCCAGGACAAACACGGATCCACGCCACTCCCTTAAGGACAGCACCCCTTTATGTCCTCCTAACCACTGTTCCTCTGTAGCTGCCTACCATTTGCAAAAAAAAAGATCAATTTTTAGCGTTTTGCCTGGAAAGAGGGCTCCCTGGGAATATGGTGCAGTCCTGGCCTTGCCTTTTGAAGAAAAAAATCACTATCTGAAGTGACCACTTCAGACAAGAAGGCACCTTTGCTCAACTCAGCCCTAATGCATCCATCATCTCAAAACCTGCCATCAGGGTAAAATCAGGATGGACAGGAAAGCCAGGGAACACACTGAGGCCAGGCTCTCCAGTGGATCTCTCCTAACTTGGGATCGCACATGTGCTGAGGCTATAGTTCCTGAGCCACATTAGTTATTCAAATATCTACTCAGTCAGCGCTCCCAGGGCCTGCTGCTGCCACCCTGAAATACAGGAAGTGGGCCATCTGCATACACCACTGTTCCTTTGGCTTGCAAGTAATGTGCAGCACTCTGTCGTTTGCAAACCACCCAGCCCAGGAGGAAACAAGCTTGGCTCATGGGAGAAGGGTTCCAGGGTCCTGAGCGGGGAGCCACAGCTGCCCCTCCCTCCCCACCTGCCTTTGCTCCTTACCAGGAGCAGCTGCCGGGGGATGCCAGCCCGGAGTGCCACGTCTGCCTTGGCGGTGTCAAACACAAGCCCCGAAATGGTGTCCAAAAGGAAATCTCCCCATGAACTGGAACACATGCCAAGTAAAAAAAAAAAAATGAAAAACAAAACAATGAAAGCATAAGACATGTGGATAAAACACTGATTATAAAAGCCTCAAGCTACAAACTACACATCAATCCCCCTGCCCTGAAATCTCGAGTTCCAATAATTTCACATCAGTTCAGTTCAGTCACACAGTCGTGTCCGACTCTTTGCACTCAGCATAAAAACTTAAGAGCATTATCAATCACAGGCTTCCCTTTCTCCCCACCTCAGACACTCACATGCAAAGTTAAAGGTGGGAAGCTAGGCTTTATTCATGATTTATCTTAAATGTAAAGATAACAGAATTAATTACAGACTATCATAAAGTAGGAAGTTCAAAGGAACATTTTTTTTTTTTTTTAACGTTTTCAACTACATAACTGCCTTGACAGTTTTGCAGAAAAGTAACTCTCAATGATTAGAGGACCTAAAAAAATTTGTATGTGCAAAAAATCCAAAAAGCAATATATGTAGGGTAACAGCAAGATCCTGGACTGTGCAATTATCTGAACAGTTAAACATGACATTTTCCTTTGTTTCTTAGTAAAGGGAGGGGCACTGTTCTCAGTCAAATATCCAACATTAACAATTTCAAAATGATTTATTTTGCAACTTGTTAAACTCTAATGATGGTTTTACTGGGGTAGAAGAGAGAAGCCAGATGCCAGAAATACCATTTCAGGACCAGCGTCAGTGTTCAGCTACCTCTGCTTTTTCTGCGGGGCGTTCAGAATCACTCGCTCCTCAATGTGTGTCAGTGTAAGATGCACACGCTGTGGGGATGCTCTCTCTATAAACACTTCTGAGCTGCTCAAAATGTCCCTCTGTGTCACCAGCAGATTTCAAATTGCTGGCTACATGCAAAATGGAAATTCACAGTATGACTTTTGCCTCTCACTCTGTAAGCAAAATTAACACTTTTATGCTTACCTCCTGGAAGTGGCAAAGGAGGACAAGAGCCACGTGAGAGACACTTCTCCCCCGGCATCCACTCCCACCTGATGGCCTCACGGGTTTCTGACAAAATGCTACACCCAGCCTCACACCTTTGACTGAACGTAGACCTGGAGGACACATGTAGACCTCACAGCAGCATGAAATATTATCGTCCTTCGAGGGGTCCCAGGTATAAGTCACATAGCAGTAGCTCACGGAGTTAAAGTGCAGATATTACACTGAGCTCCGTGCTCTTCTAGGAGACTGGATCTTGGGCTGCAGTTTAGAAACAACACCTCTGGAGGGTTTCACCTTCATAAATTGGTCAGATCAACATGCCACTATCTGAGAGAGCAGGCCCTAAAGGCCACCTTTGAGAACGCTTAGGGAAAGGCCGAATCTTCACCCTACCATAATGTCTTAAGGAGCGCCAGGACCAAAGCACAGGGCATCTCCGGGGAGCAGCGGCCCTCGCGTCACACCTGTCCTGTTCTAGCAGCGGCCCCACCGACAGGCACAAGTTGGCATCACAGTGCCCATCCTCAGACAGCAGGCATCCTCTCTAACTCAGGCAGCTCTTCCAGCCCTGCCGACTGCAGGGGCAGTGGGTGGGACCAGGGAAAGCTACCAGTTCTTCACCCCTGAGATTGGGAAACAGTCACTTGGTGGTGGCAAAAGCCAACGGGGTCAAGGAGGTGGAGGGAAGTCAGAGAAGTAACTGATGAGGCGACATTCCAATGTTGTGAGTAAATCAGGAACCGAGGAAGGAAAATGGAGTGAAAACTAAGGGAGCCAGAAAACCAGCTGATGGCTGCAAGAAAAACGAAAAAGAGGAAGAACTAGGGAAAGAGTGACAGCAACGACAGGACACCAGAGGACGGACGCTGATGGGGCTCAACGACGTGGCTGCCGAGGCCCAGAGCTGCTTCGGTCCAGAACGGGCTTCTGGTGCAGCCTCCCCACGGCCCGGTTCCCACTGCCCGCTCCCTCAGTCACCCTTGGAAATTTTCTCCCTCTGCAAGGAACCCAACCATGGTGAGAAGGCATTTTATACAAGAGAAACCTAAAACAAGCTCTCTGCCTTCAGGCCAGACTCCCGCTTAGTCCCTCCTGTCCCTTAAACACAGTGTTTCACTTCTCCTTGCAGAGCCAGATGAGGAGGCAGAGGAATGCTTGCTCTCTTGTTCTGCAAGTTACAGCTCTGAGGCTACGAAGACCCACTGCTCCTCAGGCCTGGAATGTCCCGTCCCACTCTGACCTCTGGGCCCACCTCCACTTACTCATCCCCTGGGCTCCCTCAGTTTGGGTGTCAAATCATTGCTGAAGCTTCCGTGATGCCCCAGCTTAGCTAACCACACCCCTCTGTGCTCCCAGGGACTCCTCCACAAAGCTGTGATGGGACATGCCACACTGTTTGGGAACTACACACCTGTCTCCCCTCCTTCCACCATGACCAGAGTATAGGTCCTCCCAAAGCCCCTTCAGTCTAGCGCCTACCATCCCAGCAACCACTACAAGGCCCAGGGCTCATGATGAATAAACCAGTGATGGGCGCTTTTAATGGGACCTGGACTAGCCAGGCCACTGCTGTCACGAAACCACGGGCAGGGCCGCTGCCTGGGTCCTGTCACGTGACAAGGCACTCGCTGAACTGGAACGTGGTTTTAATTGGAACTGTTTTCAGCACATGTGCTTCTAGGACTCACTGTTCCAGACATCCTTTCCAACTTTAATGAACTGTAAAAACTGGAAACCTTAAAAGAGACCCAGAGGTTTCCGTGATGCAGAGTTTCTGTTCGGGGTGATGACAATGTTTCAGAAACAGACAGTGGGGATGGCTGCACAACAGCGTGAATGCAATTAGTGTCACTCAACTGGACGCTTAAAAGTGGATGAAATGGTCTACGAATATTTTGCCACAATAAAAAAACTTTTCTAATGGATAGAGTGAGTGGGTGGGGGTGGGAAGAGACTAGAAGTGCAGCATGGCGTCACAGACACACCGCCATACCCACAGCGGTGCCCGTCTTCCCGATCCCGGGATGTGGGCAACTCCCGGTGTTCTGTATGAGATGGGGTTATGACAGTTCAGGAGGAGGCCCAGATGAGAGGGTCAATGGCACAGGTGGGACACAGCAGGACTAGGAAGCCAGCAGGGATGGAGGAAGCCCTGGGGCTGGAAAAGCAGAAGCAATGAGACCACCTCTCACACCTCCTGATCCTGGCCACAGGCACCACAGCTCGGAGCAGAGCTGTCAGGGACGCGAGGTCAGAGGTGAGGGCTTACCTGCTCTGGTAGGTGCTGATGGTCACATGCGTGGAGTGGGCCAGGCCCTCAGGAGTGTCCGCCTGATGGATGGTCCCTCTGGGAAAGTACAGCAAGTCTCCCGGCTAGACGAGGACAAGGGGGAAGGGGTTAGTGGGGAGGGTGTCTTCTTGGTCCTTTGTAGAGGCTGTGAGTTTCAGTTCTGCGTTCTAGAAACCTCTGAGTGGTGACCAGGCAGTGGTCTGCATGCTGGGCTCTGTGGGGTCCACTGGTCAAGCTCTGCTGTGTCCGTGAGTCTGTCACCATGAACCCAATCCTAGAGAGGCTTCCGGTGCCTGAAGCCACTTTCTTTGTAAGCTGAGAACAGACACCTCTGAAACTAGCCTGGGATCAAGGTGAGAGCCTGTACCCGCCCTCCATATCCTTCAAAGTGGGTGGTGAGGAGGGACAGCTCTGGAGCTCACTGGCTGGGGACCCCAGCATGTTAATTAACCCCCCGAGGCCTCAGTTCTTTTATGTGTAAAAGGGAAGCAACTGCCCCACATCTCACAGGATTACTGGAGTATTAAAGGAGACAACACAGCCAAAGCTCTTGGAGCAATGCTGGGCACATGGCTGTATTATAATTTTTATTTTACCCGCTGTCCCATTACAGTCTGTGTGGTCTCCCAAGCAGGGCCCACATCCATCCTGTATCCCAGGGCCTAACCCACCTAAGCATCTGGCACACACGGGCTCAATGGATGTTCGGAAGAAGGGACAAAAACCCTGCAGCCCTGCATCGGAGAATGAGCACTAGACGCAACCACAGCCCAGTCACGTCCTCCAGCAGGCGAGCCTCCCCACCCCGTCCGATTTCAAGCCGGTTAAGAGAAGTATCTCCCCAAACCACTCCTGCCCTGGAGCCACCACCTCCTGCCTGATCCCACCCAGACAGAACATTCTGTACAGCAGAAAGGAGAAGAGAGGGGGTCCTCAGAGTCACGTGTCTCCTCTCTGCAACCCAGGAAGTAGCCTGGCTCCCTGGCTACAACCAGGGGCCCTGGAGGAAGAGCTCAAGAAACATCATGAGATTTTTTATTTTAATGCTAAGATTTGCCTTAAAGCAATAAACAATATACAATTATGAGGTATTCATAGGAGCTATCTTGCCCTGAGTAACACCAACCTGACAGGGAAACTAGTCTTTCAAGTAAATCAATGCATCACTCATAATTACAGCTCTCATTTGTGAGTCTGAGTGCCTGCCCTGTGACGGAGGCCCTCACACATATAGCTCATCATCCATCTGTTTATTTATTCATCCCACAAACACCTGACCAACCCTTCTCCACTCACCCCGCCCATGCCAGACACCAGGCTAGGCGCCAGGGAGAGAGCACTGAACCAAAGAAAGCCCTGCCCTGATGGAACATGTTCCAGAGAAACCAACAAGCATTTGAGAAGGGAGAAGAGACATCAGCAATGAAGATACTCGAGTGGGGGCAAGAGGGATAAAAGAAAGCTGCAAATAAACAATGTTGAGTGGTGGTGAATGCAAAGAAGACAGAGTGAGGAGGATGATGCTGAGGTCAGTCAGGGTGGGTGTGTCTGGGGTACAAGGTGCTATTTTAGCCACTCTGCTAAGGTGACACTTCAGTAGAGACTTCAGGAAACGAGCAAGCCATATGGTGAAGAATCCACCTGCAATGCGAGAGACCTGGGTTCAATCCCTGGGTTGGGAAAATCCCCTGGAGGTGGGCATGGCAACCCACTCCAGAAATCTCACCTGAAGAATCCCCACTGACAGAGGAGCCTGGCAGGCAAAGAGTCGGACACGACTGAGTGACTAAGCACAGCACAGCCGTGCAGCGTCCTGGGGAGAAAGAGCAGGTGCAAAGGTGCTGCAGCCGGCACGTGCCTGGCAGGCTGAGGGGCGCCGGTGTGGCAGGAAGGCAGTGAGTGAAGCTGGGGATGGTGGAAGGTGAGGTGGGCGGGCAGCAGAGGGGTTAGATCACAGGGCCCTCTGGACCAGTTCAAGGACTTCGGCTTTTTTTCTGGGTTTAAAGAAGTCATTAGAGGTCTGTGCAAAGGGTTCACAGGATCCCAAAAGGATCACCATGGCTGTTATGTCAGAAAAGTCTGCAAAAGAAACGCTAGATAGGAGGCTTTTGTATAAATCTGTGTCCAAGGATTTTTGCCCCAAACAAGCAGAATGGGGACACATGCGCAGGGAGGAGGCTGGGAACAGGGTAGGACATGAGACTTTGGTTTGGGGAAAACTGAATTTGCTGTATCTTTTTATCTTTCCAGGGGGAGGCATTAAGTAGGTAGCTGAATTATGAGTCTAGAGTTTAGATGTGGGCTAGAGAGCTAATACAGCATTGAAAACACATCAGTGTGGAAGGTATTTGAAACCTTGGGAGGGAATGCTCAGTGATCAAAGAAGTCCAGGAAACAAGTCCTGCACCCCAGCTTACAGAAGCAGGAAGACTGAAGACATAACAGCAAAGGAGAATCTGAACAAGACAGTCAGGTGGAGAGGGAACCAAGGGACAGTCACATCCTGGAAGCCAGTGGAGCAGGTGGCAGTGGCCCACTGAGCCAAATACTGATGACAGGCAGACTGAGGTGGGGACCGGAGCAGACTGCAGTAGCTGACAGTGTGGAGGTGGCGGGCAGAGCAGTTCCAGGGGAACAATGGCCAAGAGCGCCTGCTGGAAAGGGTTCCCAAGAGTGGGAGAGAAGAGGAAATAAAGATAGGGCATGGTGGCAGGGTCTCCAAGAATGTCAACACCCTAACCTCTGGCATCTGTGAAGATTTAGGCTACATGGCCATGGTTAATTAAGGCTGCTGACGGGGGGCGGGGGGGATTATTCTGAATTAGCCAGGCAAGTCCAACGTAATCACAAATAGAAGAGGGTACTGGAAGAGAGAGGGCAGCATGAGAAAGACCAAGCTCCATGTTGCGTAGAAGGGGCCATGTCGAGGAAGGGGCCGTAAGCCGAGGACTAGGAACTACCTCCAGAGGCTGGGAAAGCAAGGACAGGCTTCTTCCCTAGAGCCTCCAGAACACAGTCCTGCCGACACCTTGACTTCAGCCAGTGAAACCCCTCAGGGACCTCTGAACCACAGAACCACAAGACAATAACGTTTGTGGTGTTTTTTCAAGTCACTGAGTCTGTGCTAATTTGATAGGTAGCAATATATTGACAAATAGCCATTGCTTTCAAGCAATTTCACTGTAAAAGAAACATCAAAGTAGTATTTTTAAATATTTACAACCTATAAGATAAACATAATGATCTCCAGTTTAATAAAAAAATTGACACAGAGACCAAAATCTTGCCCAAGGACACGCAGCTCATAAGTGACAGCAGCTGAATTCAAACCCAGGTTTGCCAGATCCCCAAGCCACAGAGATGTGTTTCCATTATGGGGGGTTCTTCACCCCAAGACCCCAGGTTTGGCAGAAGTACCATTCAGGCTGCCACCTGAGTAGGAAGGAAGAAGGGTGAGGAGGGCTCCAGGCCTCTCATGGTAGCCCCCTAAGCCCACCCCCTCCCAGGGCAACTCTGCTCTTCAATTTCACATACTGAGCATTTACACAAGATTCCACTTGAAGAGTTAGTTCCGTGGATTAAAAACTCAACAGGCTTACAACTTGAGAATCTTTGCAGAACACAATGCTATCTTTCTCCTTTCAGAAGACCCAGGGCTTCTCACTGTGAGCTGTGATCCAGATGGGTATGAATAGTGGGCATGGCTCCACCTTCAAGTCCCATGCCCTCTATGACCACCATGGAGCCCAACCTTCTCAGGCAGGACAAGTAGCCAGATGTCAGTCCGAGTCACTCAGCCCTGGCCTCAGAGACCATGGATGGCTTAGTCTTGGCTTAAAAATAATCAGCCAAGCGCACAGTTGACAAACTCTTTCTGTGAAGTAAATATCTGTGGTTTGTGGGCCGCATGGTCCCTGTGGCAACTAGTTGACTCTGCCAGTATAATATGAATGCGGCCACAGACAGTACACAGGAATGGTCGTGGCTGTGTTCCCATATACTTTATATACAAAGGCAGGCAGCGGGCTCAATTTTTGGCCCATGGGCCATACTTTGCTAACTGCTGACCAAGAGCACAAAACAATGAAGATACCTTTATTGTTGTATTTATTCAAGTCCCCTATCACATAACAGAAGAAATAAGATGGCGGAGCAGAAGGACATGTGCTCATCTTCTGCTGTGAGAGCACCAAAGTCACAACTAGCTGCTGAACAAGCATCAACAGGAGAATGTTGGAACCCACTAGAAACATATCCCAGGTGCAAGGGCAAAGGAGAATCTGCAATAAGACAGCAGGAGAGGCATAATCACGTTTAAAATCAAACTTCATACCTACCAGAGACGCTTGGAGGGCACAAATAAAACCTTGTGTGCACCAGGACCCAGGGAAAGGAGCAATGACCCTATAAGAGACTGAACCAGACCCACCATTGAGTGTTTGAGGGTCTCCTGCAGAGGCATGGGTCAACAGTGGCCTGCGCAGAACAGGGGTTCTGGCTGCAGCAGACGTGGGAGGCAAGGTGTAGGGCCTAAGTCCTCTTGGATGAGGCTGCCATTAGCCCCACCACAGAGCCACCCGGTGGGCAATCCACAAATTGGAGAAAAATTATACCAAAGAAGTTCGCACACTGTTGAGAAAGTTCTAGGCTTCACAAAAGATTTTCCAACGTGGGATCCAGCAAAGGGACTGAGAATTCACAGGGAACCTGACTTTGAAGGTCAGCAGGATTTGATTATAGAACTTGTACAGAACTGGGAAAACAGACTCTTGGAGGGCACAACAAAACCTTGTGCATACCAGGACCCAGGGAAAGGAACCATGAAGCCACAAGAGACTGAACCAGACCTGCCTTTGACAGTGTGAGGGTCTCCTGTGGATGCATGGGTCATCAGTGACCTGTACGAGGACAGAGGCACTGACAGCAGCGAGTTTGTTGTGGCAGAAAAGACTAGCGAGAAGAGATAAGAAAGCCTTCCTCAGTGATCAACGCAAAGAAATAGAGGAAACCAATAGAATGGGAAAGACGAGACCTCTTCAAGAAAATTAGAGATACCAAGGGAACATTTCATACAAAGATGGGCTCAATAATGGACAGAAATGGTACAGACCTAACAGATGCAAAAGATATTAAGAAGAGGTGGCAAGAATACAAAGAAGAACCAACAGTTAGAACAGGACATGGAACAACAGATGGTTCCAAATAGGGAAAGGACTACGTCAAGGCTGTATATTGTCACTCAGCTTATTTAATTTATATGCAGAGTACATCATGCGAAATGCCGGGCTGAATGAAATATAAGCTGGAACCAAGACTGCCGGGAGAAATATCAATAACCTCAGATATGCAGACAACACCACCCTTAAGGCAGAAAGCAAAGCAGAACTAAAGACTCTCTTGATGAAAGTGAAAGAGGAAAGTGAAAAAGTTGGCTTGAGGTTCAACATTCAGAAAACTAAGATCATGGCATCTGGTCCCATCACTTCATGGCAAATAGATGGGGAAACAATGGAAACAGTGACAATTTATTTTCTTGGGTTCCAAAATCACTGAAGATGGTGACTGCAGTCATAAAATTAAAAGATGCTTGCTCCTTGGAAAAAAAACTATGACCAACCTAGACAGCATGTTAAAAAGCAGAGACATTACTTTGTCAACAAAGGCCCATCTAGTCAAGACTATGGTTTTTCCAGTGGTCATGTATAGAGGTAAGAGTTGGACTATAAAGAAAGCTGAGCACCAAAGAATTGATGCTTTTGAACTGTGGTATCGGAGAAGACTCTTGAGAGTCCCTTGGACTGCAAGGAGATCCAACTAGTCGATCCTAAAGGAAATCAGTCCTGAATATTCATTAGAAGGACTGATGCTGAAGCTCCAATACTTTGGCCACCTGATGCGAAGAAGTGACTCACTGGAAAAGATCCTGATTCTGGGAAAGACTGAAGGCGAGAGGAGAAGAGGATGACAGAGGATGAGATGGTTTGATGGCATCACCGACATGTCCATCACTCAATGGACATGAGTTTGAGTAAGCTCCGGGAGAAGGTGATGGACAGGAAAGCCTGGCATGCTGCAATCCACAGGGTCACAAAGAGTGGGACACGACTAAGTGAACTAAACTGAAATCCTTTTGGAAGAGGTTGCCATTACTGCCATTACCCTACCATAGGTTGGCCTCAGGCCACACTACAGGGAGGGAACACAGCCCCGCCCATTGATAGAAAATTGGATTAAAGAGTCACTGAGGATGGCCCCACCCACCAGAGCAAGACCCAGATTCTCCCACAGCCAGTCCCTCCCATCAGGAAGCTTCCACAAGCCTCTAATCCTCATCCATCAAAGGGCAGACAGGATGAAAACCACAATCACAGAAAACTAACCAAGCTGATCATGTGGACCACAATCCTGTCTAACTCAATGAAACTATGAGCCATGCTGTGTAGGGCCATGCAAGACAGACAGGTCATGGTGGAGAGTTCTGACAAAACATGGTCCACTGGAGAAGGGAATGGCAAACCACTTCAGTATTTTTGCCTTGAGATTCCCATGAACAGTATGAAAAGACAAAAAGATACAACACTGAAAGATGAAATCCACAGGTCGGTAGGTGCCCAATATGCTACTGGAGAAGAGTGGAGAAATGGCCCCAGAAGGAATGATGAGACTGAGCCAAAGCAGAAACAACACCCAGAGGTGAATGTGTCTGGCAGTGAAAGTAAAGTCTGAGGCTGTAAAGAACAATTTTACATAGGAACCTGGAATGTTAGGTCCATGAATCAAGGAGTATTGGATGTGGTTAAACAGGATATGGTAAGAGTGAACATCGGCATTTTAGGAATCAGTGAAATAAAATGGACGGGAATGGGTGAATTTAATTCAGATGACCATTATATCTACTACTATGGGCAAAAATGACTTAGAAGAAATGGAGTAGGCTTCATAGTCAACAAAAGAGTCTGAAATGCAGTACTTTGGTGTAATCTCAAAAATGACAGAAATATCTTGGTTTGTTTGCAAGGCAAACCATTCAGTATTACAGTAATCCAAGTCTGTGCCCCAACCACTAATGCTGAAGAAGCTGAAGTTGAATGGCTCTATGAAGACCTACAAGACCTTCTAGAACTAACACCAAAAAAAGATGTCCTTTTCATCATAGAGGACTGGCATGCAAAAGTAGGAAGTCAAGAGATACCTGGAGTAACAGGCAAGTTTGGTCTTGGAGTGCAAAATGAAGCAGGGCAAAGGCTGACAGAGTTTTGCCAAGAGAACACACTGGTCATAGCAAACACCCTCATCCAGCTACACAAGAGATGACTCTACACATGGACATCACCAGGTAGTTAATACTGAAATCAGATTGATTATATTCTTTGCAACCAAAGATGGAGACGCTCTATACAGTCAGCAAAAACAAGACCTGGAGCTAACTGTGATTCACATCATGATTTCCTTATTGCAAACTTCAGACTTAAATTGATGAAAGTAGGGAAAACCACTAGGTCATTCAAGTATGACCTAAATCAAATTCCTTACAATTATACAGTGCAAGTGACAAACAGATGCAAGGGATTAGATTTAGGTCATACCTGAATGGCCAGAGTGCCTGAAGAACTATGGACAGAAATTTGTAATACTGTACAGGAGCCAGTGATCAAAACCATCCCCAAGAAAAAGAAATGCAAAAAGGCAAAATGGTTGTCTGAGGAGGTCTTACAAATAGCTGAGAAAAGAAGAGAAGCGAAAGGCAAAGGAGAAAAGGAAAGATATACCCATCTGAATGCAGAGTTCCAAAGAATAGTAAAGAGAGATAAGAAAGCCTTCCTCCGAGATCAATGCAAAGAAATAGAGGAAAACAATAAAATGGGAAGACTAGAGATCTCTTCAAGAAAATCAGATACCAAGGGAATATTTCATGCAAAGACAGGCACAATAAAGAAGAGAAACAGTATGTTTCTGTTCTAACAGAAGCAGAAGATATTAAGAGGTGGCAAGAATACATGAAAACACTGTTCAAAAAAGGTCTTAATAACCCAGATAAGCACGATGGTATGATCACTCACCTAGAGCCAGACATTCTGGAGTGTGAAGTGCAGTGGGCCTTAGGAAACATGATTATGAACAAAGCTAGTGGAGCTGATGGAATTCCAGCTGAGCTATTTCAAGTCCTAAAAGATTATGCTGTCAAAGTGCTGCATTCAATATGCCAGCAAATTTGGAAAACTCAGCAGTGGCCATGGGACTGGAAAAGGTCAGCTTCATTTCAATCCCAAAGAAAGGCAATGCCAATGAATATTCAAACTATTGCACAATTGCATTCATCCCACAAGCTAGCAAGGTAATGGTCAAAATCGTTCACACTAGGCTTCAACAGTACATGAACTGAGAAATTCCAGATGTACAAGATGGATTTAGAAAAGGCAGAGGAACCAGAGATCAAATTGCCAGCATCCACTGGATCATTGAAAAAGCAAAGGAATTCCATAAAAACATCTACTTCATTCACTACACTAAAGCCTTTGGCTGTGTGGATCATAACAAACTATGGAAAATTTTTAAAGAGATGGGAATACCAGATATTACCTGCCTCCTAACAAACTTGTATGCAGGTCAAGGAGCAACAGTTAGAAGTGGACATGGAATAATGAACTGGTTCAAAATTGGGAAAGGAATATGTCAAGGCTATATATTGTCACTCAGCTTATTTAACTTACATGCGAAATGAGATCTAAGCTGGAATCAAGATTGCTGGGAGAAATATCAATAACCTCAGATATGTAGATGACACCACCCTTATGGCAGAAAGGGAAGGGGAACTAAACAGCCTCTAAAAAGCTGGCATAAAACTCAACAATCAAAAAACTGAGATCATGGCATCTGATACCATCACTTCATGGCAAATAGATGGGGAAACAATGGAAACAGTGACAGACTTTATTTTCTTGGGCTCCAAAATCACTGTGGATGGTGACTGCAGTCATGAAATTACAAGACGCTTACTCCTTAGAAGAAAAGCTATGACCAACCTAGACAGTGTATTAAAAAGGAGAAACATCACTTTGCCAACAAAGGTTCATATATTCAAAGCTATGGTTTTTCCAATAGTCTTGTACGGATATGAGATTTGGAGCATAAAGAAGGCTGAGCACTGAAGAATTGCTTTTGAACTGTGGTGCTGGAGAGGACTCTTCAGAGTCCCTTGGACTCCAAGCAGATCCAACCAGTCAATCCTAAAGGAGATCAACCCTGAACATTCATTAGAAGTACTGATGCTGAAGCTCCAATACTTTGGCCACCTGATGTGAACAGCTGACTCACTAGGAAAAAAACCCTAATGCTAGGAAAGATAGAAGACAGAGGAGAAGGGGACGACAGAGCGTGAGAGGATGAGATGGTTGGATGGCAACATGGACTTAATGGACATGAGTGTGAGCAAACTCAAGAGAGAGTGAAGGACAGGGAAGCCTGGTATGCTGTAGTTCATAGAGTCGCAAAGAATCAGACAAGACTGACCGACTGAACAACAACATCATAAACAGGGAGTTTTTCCCAGTTATGGCATGCAGGCAGATTTTAATATCAGGAAGCCACAAGGCACTGAGTAAGAATCAGAGGGGATTCCCTGGTGGCAAAATGGTTAAGAACTTGCCTGCCAATGCAGGGGACACGGTTTCAACCCCTGTGTCAAGGCTATATATACTGTCACTCTGCTTATTTAACACATATGCAGAGTACTTCATGCAAAATGCCAGGCTGAAGCTCAAGGTGTTATCAATCCCACATTCTGCAAGCGAACTAAAGCCCATGCACCACAACGACCGAGCTCACATGCTCCAGCCACTGAAGCTGCGCACCTGGAACCCAAACTCTGCAACAAGAGAAGCCACTGCAATGAGAAGCCCATGCACTGCAACGAGAGAGCAGCCCCTACTCGCTGGAACTAGACAAAGCTAGCACAAAGTAATGAAGATGCAGTGCAGCCAAAAATAAATAATTTAAAAAGAAAAAAAATTAGATACCAAGTGTAATTTCAAGATGTAAGAAATACAAAAACAACCATATGCAAGTCCATCAGTTTGGTTAAAATCTTTGGAATGATTTAGATTAACTATTATCTTATTACCACTGAAGGAAATTAAATTTTGTTGAAATTAAGTTTTATAGGAAAAGGTGTAAAACTGAATTACACAGCTATTCTTATCCTAGACTTTGTTCTCAACAACCTGATGTGCTGGGGACTGGCTGTGATCCCACCCAGCTAACTGCTGAAGGACTCACTTTCTCAGCAGCAAGATGCCAGCGAACCAGCACATGCCCGGGCTGCCTGGTTTTCTGGGGAAGGTCCCCTCAAAGAGCCTTCATGGTGACTCTTCTGACCAACTACATGCAGAAGAAAGGGGGTGCAGAGGGCCTACTGCAGTCAGTAGGCAAAGGGGGCGCCCAAATTTTACCAGCAAGCAAAACAGAGGTCCCTGACCGTGTTTTCCTCAAGCAACCTACCACCCAGCAGTGACCATTGCCTTAGATCTGGTGAAGCGGCCCAAGGCCATGCCTTTCATGACTTTTACTCCAGAAAAGTCAGTGGTTACCGTATTCATAATTCATTCCTTTTGGACTCAGAGAGCATATGGAGACGTTTCCTCAGCTCACATCTGCAAGTACAAAAGACCAGGTCTCCCTCCGAGGCCCCCCAGAGGGGCCACCTGGAATGGGAGCCACCTGTCCCCAAACTCCTGGACACATTCTCGGGGGACCGTTACACAAGCGCAAACCTCAAACCACACTCAGCGCGCACACTGGCAGGCCCGTACCTTGAGTGTGAACTCGTGTGTGGGCCTCCCGATCCTGTCCTCGGCCTCCACGCTGTACTCCCGCGCCAGAGGCACCGTCGGCTGGTACAGGCGCCAGTGCTTCTCTCCCTCCAGCTGCAGGATGAACACCTACAGGGAGCACAGGACCCCAAGAGTGTCAGAGAGCCTCCTCACTGGGTGCTGGCCCTCCCAGGGCTTAAACGAATCACAACTTTGATATAAAAAAATAAAAATAAAGGGTCACAGATACATCTCGCTCCACACTTAAAAGCTGCCACCACTGACATTCACTTTTTAAAAACAGGTGACTGTAAATTCTGACACTGGAAGGCTGGTCATTCTTTTCACTTCCCTAAAAGCCTCACTGAGTTCTTTATATCCCACTATCTATCTCACTATTCATTCCTCTAAATCTTCCATCAGACAGTGGGAAGCCCATGATCTCTGAGGGAAAAGCCATGCTTCAGATATTACTGAGTGTCCAAAACCCTGAAGATAATCCCTGGCACATAGGAAAATGTCAAGTTATTATTCTTCATTCAACCAAAGATATTTTAAAGTGCTGTTAGAAATATTAAAGGAAAAAAAAAAAAAACTTTTGGAGAATGTATTGATATCAAATTGCTCTCAAGAGGAAAAAAAGAGGTTTTTATTTCCTACTATCTCTGTGTTCACAGAATGTATCAGTACAAAAATAAAACTACGACATACCTAAGCCCAAGAGTTAACTTTTTTTGGCAGCCACATGAGAGTGAAATCAACATTCGTCAAGGCGCCAGCGCTTATGCGAAACCACGACCTTCATTTAAGCTGCCCCAAGACTTCCACAAATGGAAGAAAGCATATATTTTTGGCAGCTACAGAAAAAGGACAAAATAAAAGCAGATGTATGGAATACTTGTGACCTCACCTTATTAAACTGTGAAATTAAAGAAAAAAAAATCCAATCACACTTCTCTGTAGAAAATTCAATCAATACATGTTTTGGAGGAATGTGCAGCTCTTTGTATTAGTAAATAAACAATCTTTCCCCTTTCCAAAGGAGCAGGAAACCAGTTCAGTGGGGTTAATTTTCTCCAACATCCTGGTGAGGGAGGTCAAGCTCTCCGGAGCCCACACAGGAAGAGTGGGCCCCGACCTGACCGACAGCTCAATTCCGACAACCCCACCTTCCTGGGCTGGCGGCCACTCCCTCCTCCCGCAGCTGGGCAGATCCCGCCTCTCACCTCGACATCATCGTAGTGGGGCGGCAGGCCCTGGGCTCCGGCCGGGGTGATGTACACATTGGAGCCAACCAAGGAGCCGAAGTAGCACTCTAGCTTTTCCTGGATCCTCCAGAGCTCATCCTTAAGAAACAACAGTGGAGACAGAAGGAGAGAAAAATACACCAGAAGTAAGGAATCTGTTCTTATTCGCGTAGCAAGTCTTTATTGCACAGCTATTATGCTCTGTGCTAAGTCACTTCAGTCATGTCTGGCTCTTTGTGACCCTATGGATGAGCCCGCCAGGCTCCTCTGTCCATGGGATTTTCCAGGTACGAATACTGGAGTGGGTTGCCATGCCCTCCTCCAGAGGATCTTCCTCACCCAGAGATCAAACCCTTCTCTCTTACGTCTCCTGCACGGGCAGGTGGGTTCTTTACCGCTAGTGCCACCTGGAAGCCCAGATGCTGGGAATTCAGCAGTGACCAAACCGGCACCTCTACCCTCAGGGAACTTCTGTCCCGAGTATGGACAGGAGGAGGTAACAGGGAGCCACGAAGGATTTCAAGCCAGACAATGACACGACCCCATTCACATTTACAAAAGGTCTGTCTGGCTACGGGTGGAGGAGACTGGACTGTGGGAAATCAAGAGACAGCAGCAGGGAAGCAACAAATGCAGAAGTGCAGATGGGGATGATCAGAGTGAGGGAGAGGGCGACGGAGAAGAGTAAAAGTCAGGATGTGCTTGGCAGGCACCCCTGCCAGCACGCCTTGAGTGGGGAGGATAAGCGACAAATACCCTGGGGGTTTTGACTAAGGCGGTTAGCTAGTTCCCAGCACCACTCAAGTGGGAAAGATCTGCTACAGAATGAGTTTTCGGGGGAAAAAAGAAAAGCTGTACATTAGAAATGTTACGTATGAGCTGCTAAGACCCCCGTGTGCCGGCTGGCTAAGTCTGAAGTTCAGGCAAGATGAAGGGCAAGGGTCTGGGAACTGCCTGACAAAAGGGTCCTTAAAGCAAAGGGAGCAGAAATAACAAACTGGGAAGAGGGTACAGGCAGCGAGCGGGGGACGGGGGTCGAGGAACACTCCCCTCTCTCACTCACTCACTGGCTCTTCAGGACCTTCCTCGGACTGAGGGACCTAGAGAGGAGCCACGTACTCCTGCGAGAGAAGGAAACCTGATTGTCCCAAGGCAGGTGAGGGGAAGAGAGGCAGAATTGGGCCACATGGGTATCGGCACTTTCTGTGTGCCAGGCTTCACCTACTTTAGTTACACAGCCCTCCCGGCAACCCTCTCACAGGGTGGGTACCATCACCCTGTGGGTGCCCCACACCGACAAGGAAGGAGGCCTGTCAATGATGGATCCAGGATTCACATTCATGCAGCCCCATAACCATGCCTCTACCGTAAAGAAAAATCACCTGCAAAGAACACTGCAGAAGCCCAACTTTTAAGCATCCATACACGCAGTGCCTGGCACACAGAAGATATTGAAAGGATTTGCTGAGTAAACGATGATCATGGCTTAGAAGTCAATCTTACCCACTGGAATGAAAAAAAAAAAAACAAAAAAAACTACAGAATTTAAAATACCAAGTGGGAAAGAATTGGGTCAGCATTAAACAAGCTTTGGGAGACATTTCCATATAAGCCATTGAGCTACTCTACATACAGAGCTCAAGGTTTCTATTTAACACAAGAATAATAATTCAATGGCACCTGAATAGCTCCAAAGAGTTCGCAGATCTCCCAAGCAATCTAATGTACACCTGGGAGCAGCCAGCAGGATGTGTAATTACATTTGTACAGTAACTGTCTGTCTCTCTGTGTCTATCGCTGATGGCCTGAGGACCATATGGGTGATCTTATGGCTCCCACTGAAGTTTCTGGGTCTATAATTAAGAAGCACATGTCTCCTTCTTCTTAAAGGTTACAGAAAACCCTATCATTTGCGCAAGTTTTTCATTTCACTTTTAGATTCTCAATCTGCCAAGTGTGGCCCACTAGGAAGAGATCTGGAGTCAAACCGTCTGAGTTCAGGTTGTAGCTACAAGCTAGACTTCAACTTCTTCATCCGTGAAAGGAGGACTCCCACTCTAAGACTCTGAGAAACAGCATAAAACTAGCTCAAATCCACTTCAATTGCACAACAGTGTACAAGTGTCACAGCTCCACAGCACTGACTTAGGCACAAACAAGGCTCCTGAAACCTGTCTCCTTGGACTCCTGTCCCCCAGCTGTGTCTGGAGCTGCCAAGGAGGACCCCAGAACAATGGAAAAGCGAAGGGGGCGGAGGCGGGTGGGGAGGCCCTCTCCTCTGTACTGACCTTCCTGCAGAATCAGCTGAATACAATGGCCAAGACCAGAAGCCCACAGTAACACCTAAAGAAAGGTGAAAACAAACATGCCCAAAGCCCAGCTACATTTCAGGGAGGATCTTTAGATACATGGTTCAGAAAATGTTTTAATTCTGAAGTTAGAAGCCCTTCCCTCGTAGCTATGTAAGTCACAAATGTGAACTCATTTCTTTCATGTAAAGTGGAGGCCACAGTGATCGCCTCAGTTATTTCAAATGTGTGTTGGAAGATTCAAAAGTGAACATGTGTCAATATGTGGTTAACTCATCTGGACTCCTGATACACAGATTACCCAAAGCGGGTGGGGAACAGCCTACCACTCCCTGGTTACCTCCTCACTCATTTCCAGACGAACTAGGCTAATAAGCTGTGCCCATTCTGTGATGTGACCAAGAAAGTGCTGACTCCAAGTCCTTCAACCCAGACAATGAGGAACTGCCTCTAGACTTCTCGATCCTGGTATCAGTATGCCCATTAGTAAATACACACAACACTAAATCTGCTCACAATACAATACTCAGAACCCAGCTTCCTGTGTAGAGAGTGAACTCCAGAAGCTTATAGGTTTCTCAAGTTCTGGTGGTGGAAGGTCAGAGGGAAAAAAAAAAAACCCCACAAACGGGGCTTCCCTGGTGGCTCAGTGGTGAAGAATCTGCCTGCCAATGCAGGAGACGTGGGTTCCATCCCTGATCCAGGAAGGTTCCACGTGCTGCAGAGCAACTATGCTTGTGCACCACAACTACTGAGCCTGTGCTCTGGGCCTGGAACCACAACTCCTGAAGCCCATGTGCCCTAGAACCCAAGCTCTGCAAAAGAAGCCACCGCAAGGAGAAGCCCTTGCACTGCAACAAAGAGAAGCCGCCATTCACTGCAGCTAGAGAAAAGCCCGCAGAGCCACAAAGAACCAGAGGGCCAAAAATAAATAATTAAAAGAACAAAAACAAACCCACAAATAACCAGGATGCCTCCTAGCCTAGCCTGGGGGCTGAGCCGAAACTGGGAAAGCTCATCCTTCCTGCTTTAATGAATGTGACTTAAAGAGCTGAGTCAACAGGGCAAAGGAAACAGTCCTGGCCACTTGAAACTGGGGAAGAGAAGTGTGCCGCACTTAAGCAGAAATGATAGCCGCAGAGGACACCACATACGTGCCAAACAATAATTTTCTGCTAGTCTGTGAACAAATTACATGTAATCAGCATCACTGATCTTTTCTATTCATAGTTCTTCAGTGTCTAAAAACTACTTTTTTTTTTTTAAGTGCTACTTCTAGCCAAGCAAAGAGTCAAGGACTAGCTCAGAGGGAAGTACCACAATGTACAGATTTTCTGAATGCAAATCATGACTTGGTCTGCAAGTGATTTATAAATTCCTTTCAGGTAGGATGCCCAAAAGGGTGGCACCCCAGGGATATTTCAACTGCTCATGATTGCCCAAGATGAACTATCTGGAATGAGGACCTGTACTGTAAAGTCTAAGAGTACTTGGACTTTATCCAGAATACAAATAGTACAAAATCCTACAGATAAGGGAAGGGCATTCACAGATGAGGGAGGCCGAATGGATCTAATAAGGCAACTCAAGATCTATAATGACAAGCATTACTAGAACTCTGATGACAGAGCCCTAGGCGCCACCTCGCAGCCAGCAGCCATCCTCAGTGTGGAACCTGACACACTGCTCTCCTCCTCCTCGAAGCTGGCATTCTGACTCAGCCAAGGGTCACAGAGGGGGATTTCTGGACAGGGATAAGACTTTTTTTCTAAAACTCAGAAAGAGCCTTCAGTTGTTGGACACCTGTCCTGTAAACATCTCAAATATCTAAGAGATGCTTTCAAATTATGGTGCTGGAGAAGACTGTTGAGAGTCCCTTGGACTGCAAGGAGATCAACCCAGTCAATCCTAAAGTAAATCAACCCTGAATATCCACTGGAAGGACTGATGCTGAAGCTGAAGCTCCAATACGTTGGGCCACCTGATGTGAAGAGCTGACTCATTAGAAAAGAGCCTGATGCTGGGAAAGACTGAAGGCAGGAGGAGAGGGGGTAACAGAAGATGAGAAGGTTGGATGGCATCACTGACTCAACAGACATGAGTTTGAGCAAACTCCAGGAGATAGTGAAGGACAGGCAAGCCTGGAGTGCTGCAGTCCATGGGGTCGCAAAGAGTCAGACACGACTTAGCGACTGAACAACAACTAAGAGAGCAGATTAGCTCATCCTAAATCTACGTTTTATAAACGCAGAAACTGGGCACAGAAGCAGCAGATTATTTCTCAAATGTCAATCACTGATGTAGAATAAATAAAAGATTAGTCAGTTGTGAAATCCAAGCTACCCTCCACCTACGACTGCCTCCACCCACCCCAGCAGTTCCAGAACCTACTCTCAGAGCCAGCCTGGTGGGTTGTCAACAAGGGTGAAGTCTCTTCCATAAATGTGCATCTAGTACACGGTCTGGTCACTGCTCGGAAGCCTCTGCTAAGGAGATGTGGGCAGCAGAGGGAGGCAACTTCAAGAATAAAATGATCACTTTGATGCCATCATGCTTTACATTACAGTGAAGAAACAATTCAGAGAGAAATGTCCACCATGGATCAAAACAAAAACCAGCCCACAGAAATACTCCTGGATATGTAATGTCACTTTAACAAACTTTATAAACCTGCAATGTAATTTACTTTTTGCAGCTCAATGACACCGAACCATGTCCACTCTGTTGCAGATTCTAACAGTTCAAACAAAAGGGAACATTAAAAAAAAAAAAAAAAATCACTGAAGTTGGAATGCATTTGAAGACCAAACAGGTGTTGGCCCTTCTGAAACTGGCAGGAGACTAATCATCACCAAAACGGATTTATCCCTGAGCTGATCCGTGGCCAAATGTTAGTACTTTAATACACAGGAAAATTCTGCCCAAGAGAGCCTGTTACCTTAAATCTCTGAGGTTGGTGAAACTGAATTGTGGCCCTTTTCTGATCAAAATCTTGTCTCAGCTGAAGAAAGTGCACTCTGCCATCTTTATTTAAAACCTTCTTCTTCCCGTGGACACAGCGGCAGACGTTCACGTCTCTCCCATAGTATATACCCCAGCTGCACAGACTCTTCAGGTCAGAGAGCCTAAACAGGGACTGGTAGTACGTGGCCAACGCAGGGTCATCTCTCTGGATGAGGAGGGGTTTCTGCTCCCAGAATTCCTTGAAAAACGTCTCTGTCTTGATGGGCGAGATGAAACTTTCAAAGAGGCCACTGGGGCTGTCGAAGTTCAAAGGGGAAGAAGGTCCACAGGCTGCCTCCACCTTCACCTGCTTAGGAACAGGCCCTTGCTCCTTCCCATCCCCTGCAGGCCTTGCTTTCTTTGGCATCGCTGTCTTCAAGACAAGGCAGTGAGGACATGCAAACCTGCCAGAAGAACAAGACCCATGAGTTTAGGTTTCCCGGGGCCAGTGTCAGAGGACCACATACACGCGACCTGCGCGACTACCAGGCCCTTCGTGTGCACTCTTCCTAAGTCAAGGCCATTTCCTCCAGGGTTAACACACAACCTGAAGCCAACACCATGTCTTCCAGGGTGTGATTCCACCTCAGACACCATGCAGAGCACATAGTCACAGAAAGGGAAGCCTGTTTCCTTGTACACAAGCGCTAAGTCATGGAATTCATTATTTATTAGAGGTATAATTATCCCAAGTTAAATGATTCAACTATCTCAGCAGTTTCTAGTCACGGTTTTAGCCTGTGGCCATTGACACAGCAAAGTCAAAATCTTAAAATTTGGCTTTAATCAGCAGCAGGTCCCAAATCTAATTAGATGCAACTGCGTAATAAACACTTGGCTCAATCCAGAGCCACCCACAGCCAGCTGCTCCCTGCCACAGCCCCACCCCGGCTGCTTCCTGGGGGCCCCCCGGGCCAGTGGTGCCACCTGGTGGCTAGACCAGACCCTGTCCGCTCCCGAGGCTGCCTCACGCACCTGGACTGCCTCCCTCCAAACCTCAGCTTATTCCTGAAAACTGCCACTTTATCAGAAACATTCCATTAAAAAATAAAACAAACAATTAGACACTGAAAGTGAAGGCTAAGACAGTCATATCCCAAGGCTTTTAAAAAGCTATAACTTTTTAACTAAAATAGCGAAAGGCATACTAAAATGGCAACATCATTAATATCTAATGCAGCCCTCCACCCTCCAGCTTCCAGGTGCGCACAAGCCCACAGGTAACGATGCTGCTGCTGGGTCACAGACCACACTTGAGTAGCAAGAGGATCGACCTTCCTAGTATTGCCAAAGGTCTTTCAGAACTTCGAGACCAAGCCATAACTGCTGTCACATTTACATGCAGGGGCCCTTCATCTGGATTTCAGAATAATACTTCAATTACAGGAGTTCCCTGAAACAGCAAAATTCTATTTTAAAGTACATTTATTTCTAGGGGAGAGGGTCCACTGCTGTTACCAGATTCTTAAAGAAGCCCCCATCCCCAAAAAAGATTAAGAAGCACTGTGCTTGTAAAAAAAAAAAAGTTTTTCCCAAAGACTGGTAATTTATTTATAAATGTTATGCTTTCCTATGTTGTTGGGCTATCAAGAATGTTCTGCTCTTCTGTCATGATAACTAAGCCATACTTCAGCTACACTGTGCACTGAGAAGAATTAATGGTCTGGTCTGGGAAGTACATACCCGAACAACATGTTACACATTGCAACAATAACCTACAAATTTATAATTGATAAATTCAGAATAAATCTAGAAAATAAACTTAGAATTAATCCCTTTGTCTAGTGTATGAGCCCATTAGTCACTTAGCAGCCGTCCTGCTGATCAGATCGACTGTTTCAATATCATGCTTGTGCTCACATGACCCTCATTTTACTTGATAATGGCCCCAAAGTGCACAAGTAATGATGCTGGCAATTCGGATATTCTCTTACCGTGTCTAATTCATATATTAAAATTTATTATAGCTATCTGTGAATAGGGGAAATGCACAGTTCATGCAGACTTCATTGCCATCCATGGTTTCAGGCATCTTCTGGGGACCTTAAAACATTATCAGCCATGGATAAGGAGGCACTACTATGTAAAACTCACTAGTGGCCTCATTTTAGCTTCTAAATTTTATGCCCACAAACAGTTCCTTCAAAAGATCAAGTGGTTTTGATAGGAAACACAGGACCAAGTGTTTACAATACAAATTGATACTAAAAGCTTGCATGGAAGAGTAAGGGGTTAAGCTTTTTTACCTGGCGGTGGGCTTCAGATATATCACTGAGAAGATACATTTGCTGAAAATGTTTCCTATTCCTTTTAAGTTAAACAGACCAGTTTGCTTTCTCAATTGAAGAATCAAAGCTTTGATAAGACAAAGTACTGCTACTACTTGGAGCCCAGAAGTGAGGTAGAAATACAAGGACAAACGAAAGCAGACTCAGTGAAGAGCACCGCTTGTGCAAAAAAGAGTTAACCTTCTATCCCTTGAGGACTTCCCTGGTGGCTCAGTGGTAAAGAATACACCTGCAGTGTGGGAGACCCAGGTCCAATCCCTGGGTTGGGAAGATTCCTGGAGGAGGAAATGGCAACCCACTCCAGTATTCTTGCTTAGAAAATTCCGTGGACAGAGGAACCTAGCAGGCTGCAGTCCATGGGGTTCCAAAGAGTCGGACATGACGGAGCATGCACGTTTGCACAATCCCTTGAAAGTCAGTATGTGCAGATGTCTGGGCTGGGAACTTAGATTTCAGAAGTGTTCCTAACACCACTAAGTGAAAAGAGGGACTCACTGTGACTTCGCTCTTTGGACAAACAATGTGATTATATGCAGTTATATGCCAGGCAGAGGTATCTACGTGATGAGCCCCCAGTAAAAGCCCTGGACACTGAACGTCGAATGAGCTTCCCTGGTTGGCAGCACTTCACAGGTGCTGTGACAACCAGCTGCCGCATCAGGGAAGTGCTTGGTCTCCATCTGCTGTAAAAAATTAGCTGTGAGTCCTAGCAAACCACTGGCCCAGGGGATGGTTCAGGGACCCCTGACATACTGCTCACATTTAACTGTTAAAAACTGTTAGGCTGCCTCAGAAGGTCTGCGTCATTAAAGGTACTCAGTAATGAAAAAGCAATTTCATATTCAGCCACACATTTCTTATCCCTCACAACTGGTCACTTTAAACTTTACTTAAGGAATGCAAGCAGCAGGAAGATGTAAACAAAAGGTTTGTGTTTTTTTAAGCACAATATATGAACACAGTGTAAGCATATTCACTAAAAAGTGTGGTGAAACAAAGTGTGCAGAATACTTCAGCCAAAAAATAAGATCACTTGAAGCATTTTTCCCGTCCACAATCAGTAACAAATAAATCCCAACAGTGCATAACAAATGCTTTTGTCAGAATATGAATTTCACTACTTTTACTGCCAAAACTTACATCATTTATTGTTTCTCTGTGTTCATATTGAAATGATTTGAGGCTCAGTTAATTGGAACCTAGCTTAGAGGTTACTAGGCAAACTTACTATTTCTGATTCTCACATTACCCATATTGTAAGACAACCATTCTTTGTAACAGCTTGTGGGAGGTCGAGAGGAGAACAGATGACATACTCCACCACATTAAACACACAAAAATAGTAAGCTCTATCACAATTTCAGAAACAAAAAGTTAAAAAGAAAAAAATGCTGTGTGTCTTGAAAGAAATATAGGAACTAAACAAGAGAATACTTTGGAAGAATACAGCCAACACAAGTCTGCCTCTAAACCTCACAGACCACCCAATCAGAAGTTAAGAGTAAATATTTTTATAGAGCTACAAGAGAAAAAAAAGCCAGCTTTTAAAAAGCATCTGTTTCCAATTTGAGTTGACTATAGCATTAAAGAAGCTTTCCAGGTGGCGCTAGTGGTAAAGAACCCACCTGCCAAAGCAAGAAACCTGCAAGAGATGCAGGTTCGATCCCTGGGTTGTGAAGATCCCTTGGGGGGGGGTAATGACAACCTACTCCAGTATTCTTGCCAGGAGAATCCCGTGGACAGAGGAGCCCAGTGGGCTACACTCCATGGGGACGCAAAGGGTTGGACACAACTGAAGCGAGTTAGCAGCAGCATAGCATTAAAGTGTAAAAATATTAAATCAAAAGAAAAGATTCAAGGTTCCTATTTTACTAACTGCCCACAGATGAAACACAGCCATTAATCTAAACAATTTGAAGGATTAAACTCCACAAGAAAATCAATATTGATACCCATTCTACAGCCAGAAAACACAAACAAAATCTTAATATTTTTAAGTGCCCTAACGTTCTTTTCTATGGTAATAGTCACTGACCAGAAGTCTTAAGGCAGGACACCTATCTGCACATTCCCAGAGCTAGTACAGAGCAGGACACATAGGAGGGTCCTCAAACACTTGCTGAGTGCATTTCTTTTTCACCTTTTGGATGCAATTTTGGAGGGAAAAAAATCTCAAAAGCCTTACATAAAACAGAGTTGGGGGAAAACAGATGGTTTGTTCAGTGGGGTTATTCTTATGATGGCAGCCCAAGCTTGGGTGGTCCAGTCTTTTCAGACCTGAAAGGCACCTTAGCCACCAACAACCAGAAGGAGGTGTGTCTTTTAATCTCCAGAGCTGTGTTTCACCAGGAAAGCTCATTAGTAAGCAAATTTATGGGCCCCTTATCAAGCCTATTTAGCATTTCTGGGAGCCAAGGCCCAGAAACCTGCAGTAACTCAGTCAAAACAAAAGTTTTTTAAAAAAAAGTTATCTGCAGTAATTTTAGATCCACTAACATAGAAGAAGATCTAGGCAAACTCAAGCTTGGTTAATTATACTCAAATAAGCTGACAGAAATGATACATCATCACCTGTAACATGGTTGCCTGCTGTGCGACCTCATAGATGGCAGCCCACCAGGCTCCCCCGTCCCTGGGATTCTACAGGCAAGAACACTGGAGTGGGTTGCCATTTCCTTCTCCAATGTATGAAAGTGAAGTTACTCAGTCGTGTCTGACTCTTAGCGGCCCCATGGACTGCAGCCCACCAGGCTCCTCCGTCCATGGGATTTTCCAGGCAAGAGTACTGGAGTGGGATGCCATTGCCTTCTCCAACAAGGTTGCCTCAGTCAGTGAGTTCAGTCGCTCAATCGTGTCTGACTCTTTGCGACCCCATGAATTGCAGTATGCCAGGCCTCCCTGTCCATCACCAACTCCCGGAGTTCACTCAAACTCACATCCATAGAGTCAGTGATGCCATCCAACCATCTCATCCTCTGTCATCCCCTTTTCTTCCTGCCCCCAATCCCTCCCAGCATCAGAGTCTTTTCCAATGAGTCAACTCTTCGCATGAGGTGGCCAAAGTACTGGAGTTTCAGCTTTAGCATCATTCCTTCCAAAGAAATCCCAGGGCTGATCTCCTTCAGAATGGACTGGTTGGATCTCCTTGCAGTCCAAGGGACTCTCAAGAGTCTTCTCCAACACCACAATTCTTCAGCACTCAGCTTTCTTCACAGTCCAACTCTCACATCCATACATGACCACTGGAAAAACCATAGCCTTGACTAGACGGACCTTTGTTAGCAAAGTAACATCTCTGCTTTTCAATATGCTATCTACGTTGGTCAAAACTTTCCTTCCAAGGAGTGAGCATCTTTTAATTTCACGGCTGCACTCACCATCTTCAGTGATTTTGGAGCCCAAAAAAAAAAAAGTCTGACATTGTTTCCCCATCTATTTCCCATGAAGTGATGGGACTAGATGCCATGATCTAAGTTTTCTGAATGTTGAGCTTTAAGCCAACCTTTTCACTCTCCTCTTTCACTTTCATCAAGAGGCTGTTTAGTTCCTCTTCACTTTCTGCCATAAGGGTGGTATCATCTGCATATCTGAGGTTATTGATATTTCTCCCGGCAATCTTGATTCCAGCTTGTGCTTCTTCCAGCCCAGAGCTTCTCATGATGTACTCTGCATATAAGTTAAATAAGCAGGGTGACAATATCCAGCCTTGACGTACTCCTTTTCCTCTTTGGAACCAGTCTATTGTTCCATGTCCAGTTCTAACTGTTGCTTCCTAGGCCGACCTAAAAGATTTCTCTTGGGGGATGTTTATCAAGACAGGGAAAAGCGGTTCTTCTATTGACCTAAAGCAGGGATTGCCACTTATCTTTTCAGTTCTATCTTAGAAATAATGGATTGAACCTCATTAATATATTTTAGTAATCATGACTTGTTACAATGGATGAGGGCTGAGAACCAAAACTATCCGAGCGATGGTGGAAGAAGCTTGAAAAATCAGGTTTTTCCACTTAAAGATAAGCCCAGTGAAATCAAACGCCTGGCGCCGAATTTACAGCTGATTTTTGGAGTAGTCAAGGAGGCTTCCCAGATGGTGCAGCAGTAAAGAATCTAACTGCTAATACAGAAGATCCAGGTTCCATCCCTGGGTTGGGAAGATCCTCTGGAGAAGGGAATGGCTACCCACTCCAGTATTCTTGGCTGGAGAATCCATGGGCAGAGGAGCCTGGCGGATACAGCAAATGGAGTCGGAAAGTCGGACATGACTGACCACTCACGCAGGCACGCACTGGAGACAGCGAAAGCCAAGCCAACACTTCCAGAAAACACATGAACCACCAACCTGATCTCATTAACCTGATACATGACCCGACAGCAGTCGGGGAGCCATTTTAGAAATATTCAGTGAGCAAAGAACGACTGGAGGGTAAAGTGTCATTTATAAAGTCAGGGTGGGGCGAGAAAAAGGCAGCTGTCTCTGCCCGAACTTCAGGTTTCCCTGCGGTAAAGCCCGGGGCTCTTAGGCCCGCCAGGGAGCACAGCCCACGTGGTGCCCGCGATCCCAGACCGCCGGCCACGAGTGCGAGAGCGGGCATCACACTCGCTGCGAAACCTGCGAACTTTCGTGTGCTTGTCCAGTCTCAAGACCACCGGCCGAGCACGTGGCTTCTCTCAGTGCCTAGGCCACTCCAGACCCTAACCCCGATCTGAGCGGCGCCAAACCGGCGTGCGCAGTATCCGCGCCCCGGGCCCAGCGACCACCAGCGCTCTCCGGCCGGGGCCGGGGTGCACCGAAGCTCCCGGCCCGAGTCCTGTGGTTCCCCCCTACCCGGCTCTTGCTCCACCCACACTCGCGCTTGGGCGTCGGGAGAATGAGCACCACCCCAGACAGCCTAGAGGCGGGCGCCAGGCCGGGACGGAAGCACTCACCGGATTCAAGACACTTGCGCGCGGCCTCCAGCGTAACGGCCGGCTACGCCAGCCGGGGACGGGGCGGCGCGGCGCGGCGCGGCGCGGCGCGCGCATGCTCGGAGCGACCCCTCCTGCTCTGAGCCGGCCTCCCGGCTGGCTAACCGACGGAGGCAGGGGCCACTCCTAGTGTCTAGGTGCGGAGGGGTGTTTGGAGTTCATCCCCATAGATTTATTTTTTTGCTATTAAAGGAAATAAATGAGGGCTTTTCTTGAATTGGTGAGGGATTAGGCTCAGGATTTGGGGGGACGTGATCTAGTACAATCCTGTTCCTTTAATGAATGGAGAAACTGAGGCCGGGAAGAGGGAAGTGAGCTGCCTAAGTTTAAGGAGCTAGTTAGTGGTGCAGGTTCTCCATTGCTTTCTTTGGGGCGCTCTGCTACGCTGTGTTGCTTTGTACTAAGTCAACTGTAATTTGTACCATGTTGCTCCCGGAGAGAGAATAATGATTTAAAAAGGATACTGGAAATTGTTGAGACCGGCTGTAAAAGCAAAGAACCAAAAGGAATGATTTGAGTAACTACGGCCGAACACTCTCCTTTTGACTCATCGGCACTTTTGGGCGGGGAGGCCTGCAACCAGTAGGCAGAGGATCAACTAACTGTTCACCTTTGCTCTGGCCTGTGCAATTTTTGCTCTCCAGACAGCCAGAGGGGACACAAAGGAAGTCCTTATTTCATTCTGTTAAGATGATTGAGACCAGAAGCTGTTTCTGATGGTCAAGTGACAAGCAAATGGGAACAAAGTATACCCTTATCTTATGCTTGTCAAAACTAACAATAACAAATATTTCCAAAAATGAATGCATAAACTGTGATGAAATAACTTGTATAGAAGTATACCTAATGAAATTTTTACTTGAAATTTTAATGAAAGCCCTAAAACAGGAGACATCTACCACTGTTGACCATATACCATTTCCCACACACTTTTAAAAGCTGTGTACTCAAACTTACTAATCCATACAAAAATCTACGAGAATGCTACAGTTATCTCATTTTGCATGGGAGGAAAAGGAGGTACCAGGAGACTAAGTTATTAGCCAAAGGCAGGCTTTCTTACCATGGGCACTACTGACATTCGGGGCCAATAATTCTTTCTTGTATGGAGATGACCTGCATTGTAGCAGCATCCCTGGCCTCTACCCCTTAGATGCCAGTGGTACCCACACCAAGTTGTGACAGCCGAAAAAGTCTCTAGACCCTACATAATTACTCTGTGGCGAACCACTACTTGAGTAGTAGCCCCCACCCAGGGTTTAACGTCATACTATAGTGCAGTTACATGCCATACTTCTCAAGAGGAGGTGCTCGATACTGCCCTGTAGGACTCACTGAAAAGACCTGAGCAGGTTCCGTAAGCAGCACCCACAGTCAGAGTATATAAAGAGAAGGCTGGAACTGACGGGCAGATTGTGCATCAGTGTAGCAGAGATTGCTGTAGCATTTCCCTGCCTCGCACAGAGTCGGACACGACTGAAGCAACTTAGCAGCAGCAGCAGCAGCAGCAGCAGCAGCAGCAGCAGCCCAAGACAACTGGCAGGGACTCCTGAACCAACAGAGAGACCTGGGGCATCCACAGGCCATCTTGAGCAGCTGGGTGTTTGCTGAGCTGTGGGCTGTGCTGGTCTGCTCCAGGGCTGCTATCAGAGGAGATCCCAGTGTGTTTACAAAGGTCTTAGATCCTTGAGTCGTGGCTTGGAGTTGAAGGAATGGCTTTTGAACAGAAACCCAGGTGGCTGCTTCTTGCCTGGAGGATCCTGAAGGACGGGGCAGCACTCTGAGGCCCAAGTGCACCTCTAGCACCCTTGATTTGTCAAATCAAGGACCACTGAGCATCCTCTGGGCGGAGTGGGTACTGTGCGTACCTGGGTTTGGTACATCTGGATGGTACCCTGTCAAAGAGAGTGACATAGCAGGTGATGAAGGCCAAGCATTAAGAGGCAGAGGGGTCCACTGGCATGGACCAGAAAGGAGGTATGGGGCCACAGGAGGTCAGTCAGCAATCTCAGGGTTAATTTCAATGCACCCCAATGTGTAGACCGCCAAAAGAACCTTTGTCTGCATCTCTTGAAAACGTCAACATTTGAACACCTGTTATCAGGCCAGCTATATAATTGGTGGAGCTCAGTGTGAAATGAAAGCATGGAGCTTCTTCCAAAGGGAGGGGTAAAGTAAAGTGAAAGTGTTAGTCACTCAGTCGTGTCCAACTCTTTGTGACCCCATACACTGTAGTCCGTCAGCCTCCTCTGTCCATAGAATTCTCCAGGCAAGAACACTGGAGTGGGTAGCCATTCCCTTCTCCAGGGAATCTTCTGACCCAGGTATTGAACTCAAGTCTCCTGCATTACAGGCAGATCCTTTACTGTCTGAGCCACCAGGGAAGTCCAAGTGTCATTAAAGATACTAAAAATTAAAGTGGTTCCTTTCTTTTGCCTCCTCTTTCTCTACTACAATGGTGCTGTTTTCAATTTGCAGTATTTAATGTCATGTTCTTAGGAGCATAGGAATACTTGAAAGGTGAATGCAGACATGCAGGAGGGCCCTTCGGTGCTTCTTGGAGCCACGTATGCACAGGAGCACCCGCCTCACAGGCTGTAGAGTTCTCCCACCTGTTAAACATTGGTCCCACACTGCTGTGCCCTGGCCAGGGGTGGGGAAACCAATCCCTGAGGCACTGGTCACAGCCCCAACCCACAGCAAACCAGCTGGAGACTGCAGCCTTCCACCTGGGGCACACTCCTTACCTGGATGGCGTGGTTAGAGGCTTGCCCCAGTCCAGTCACCCTCCAAACACACCATGGCACTGCCAGCCCAGGGCAATTACAGGGTGTGGGATGTGCACCCAGTCCAACCCCACCCGCCACCCCGGATCTGTGTACCTGCCTCTCCTGGGGCAGAGGGAAGCCAGGGGGTTGCCATGGTTGCCATTGGTTGCCATGGGGATGGGGGTTGGGTGGGGAGTCTGGGAAAGCAAGGTCCAGAACCGATCTCACAAGGTGGGAGGCAGAAGTGCATGCCAAGCCTGGTACATGCTAGTTGTTCCAAAAGTCTTCCCTTCAAAACCAGAGTCAAAGATTATGTTATTCACAATTTCAAGATAGCCACTGCAGAGTATTAAACTCCAAGGGTGAGGCCCTGTGTGAGGGCGCTGGCTGTCTGCCCAAGAGACAGGCCCTACCTGCTACCCAGAGGACATCAACAAAGTCAGCTCAAATACATATCATTTCAGTAAAACACTTACCAGTTCTTTGCCTGTTCCTCCCCATCCATTCCTGGCCCCTGAACCTGGTGGGATGGGAGGAGGGTGGGAGGCAGGGAGATATGAAAGAGCGGATTCTACACTATTCCTTGGACAGTTTCCTCAATTGAGGGTGCAGGCCTGAGCTGGCAGGAAGGAAAACAGACCTGAATCAGTCTATGCCTGAAAGTTAATATCGCTGTTATCAAAGTGAGTGTTTGGTGTGTGTATTGTGTGCTTGTTGACTGATGACTGGACTGATTGACAATTCAAAGTATCCAAGAGGCAATGGAATTCACCTGAGAAGTCAGCAAGGGGCAGAGAAGGAATCACCAATAAAGCATGTTTGACAATGACTGATGAAAAATACAGCCATTCTGCTGGTACCTCCAAGTTCCAATTGTTTCACATAAAACTATGGTTCAACAATGTGATAAATGGTAACCAAGTGGAACTCACTGGAAATTTCCCAGCAGTAAAATCACTGCATAAAAGGGGTAAATGATAAAGTCATAAGAGTAATTTGAAATGGGTTATTTGAGTCAAGATGGCATATTGTATTGATTGCCTAGTGACTGTCATGTAATTTAATTGCTTTGATTACCCAAAGACACATCATTTTTTGTTCAAATGAGCAATAGTTATCTGATTGCATCAATCTAGACCAGGATATTATCCAAAATAATCAAAGATAATTAACTCTACATTCAAATCAAATCTTTTCCCAAGATATATCGGACTTTAAAGAGTTCATTTTAGACCTCTGCCCGCCGCCGCCACCTCACATGCCACTGGCCTTCGGGCCTCCGCCACCCCGGGCCCCACCCCCGAGAAGCCAAGCAGGTCCTTCCGACGATATGGGATTCGAGCCGCAGCAAGACGTCGACGTCCGCTGCACCCTGTGCGCACGTGCGCTCCAGGATGAAGAGAGCCCCCTATGTTGCCCGCGCCCTGGCTGCTCCCTAAGGGCCCATGTGATCTACCTGGCAGAGGAGTTCCTGCAGGAGGAACCAGGGCAGCTCCTGCCTCTAGAGGGCGCATGCCCTGGCTGTAAGAACTCACTGCTGTGGGGAGACCTGATCTGGCTGTGCCGGATGGGCACTGAGGAGGACGAGGAGGACTCAGAATTAGAAGAGGAGCACTGGACTGACATGCTCAAGACCTGATTCCCAGCATTCTCAACCTCCACCCACTCCTTTTCTTTGCCACCCTTTGTGGTTCTGGCCAGTTTTTACTTGAATACAATAAAAAGTCTGAGTTCAGGGTAAAAAAATAAAAAAAAAAAAAAGTTCATTTTATGGGTCAATCACATTTTTAGCTTCCACCTTGGCCTTTCCTTTGTTTTATTTTTCTCTCCTACATCAAATCCGTATTATCTTTACAGGTCATATTAAATTATTAGGGCTTGTTTTCACAAAGTCTTCTCTTTTCTACCTGAATTGCATATTTATTTAAAAGGTGTTTATCATGATCCAAGCAAGCCTCCTTTCACCTTGATTCAGCATTTAAATATGGCCTCATTCAAGATACATCTAATTAACAAAACATATTTTAAGTTATTTTGGGGTGGTATGATAGCTCTAAAAATGTATTTAATGAGTGGTGTTAATAACACTTCTTTATTAAATTGCAAAATGCGTGAAACACCTGCATTAATGCTCTCTGAAGAAGCGAAGAAATCAATGTGGATGCGAGAACTTCTTTCTTCAGATGCCTTCTTGGCATCAAGCTAGTCTTCTTGGTGCTATTAGAACATATATGCCACTTTTAAAGGACACAGTCTTGCATGTCAATCTCAGAACGCCTTATTAGTTCACACTAGGTTTAAAAATTGTTGCTAATGACATTATAACTCCATCTACTTTTGACTGCCTAAGGCAAGAAGTGATCAGCTAAGTAGCACAATTTTGTAGGAAGCCTTTGAAGCACTCTTGTACAAATAAGTTTCTACATTGATCCTAGGTTTAAAAGTAATAGCTCATCCTTCAAAAGACCTGATAATAAAACACAGTCCCATTTTTTTCCCTAAAACAAATTAAGTAGTGATATATTGAAAGGAAAACTGGCAATTTTTTCCCAGTGACTGTGAAATCTGTCATCACTTTTGGCCCCATCATTGACCAAAAGCATTACGATTAAGCAGGGGATTGAAGAACACCTGATGATGCTATACTTTTTCTGAAGTTCCTGTGTTCTCGCAAAGTGTAGCAAAGGTTGAAACCTACGCCCACCATTTTATTTTCTGAGACATGGCCACCTTGCTTTCATACATTCTGAGTTAACCCCCACCATTCCCTTTCCTCAGTGGATATGACTCTCTTGTTTCTCTCTTGTTTATAGCTCTCTTTGGGTTTCTCAGTCCCCTTCCTTTTCTTTGAGATGTTCCTAATTATGAACATCCTTCCTATTTCAATAGCCTAAAAAAAAAATCTCCTTAATTATTCCATGCATTTTGTCTCTCATAACTTCTTTACAAGAGGAAAAAAATATTCAAGTTCTTTATCAAATCCAGGGAAGTCAAACTGCAATTGGAAAGTGATAGGACTTTGAGGAGATGGGAATACCAGACCATCGTAACCTGTCTCCTGAGAAACCTGTATGCAGGACGAGAAGCAACAGTTAGAACCGAACATGGAACAATGGACTGGTTCCAAATTGGGAAAGGAGTACATCAAGGCTTGTCACCCTGCTTGTTTAACTTATATGCAGAGTACATCATACAAAATGCTGGGCTGGATGACTCACAAGCGGGAATCAAGATTGCTGGGAGAAATACCAGCAACCTCAGATATATATGCAGATCTGAGTGAAGAGGAAATAAAGAGCCTCTTGATGAAGGTGAAAGAGGAAAGTGAAAAAGCTGACTTAAAACTCAACATTTGAAAAACTAACATCATGGCATCCAGCCCCATCACTTCATGGCAAATAGACGGGGGAAAGTGGAAACAGTGTCAGATTTCATTTTCTTGGGCTCCAAAATCACTGCAGACAGTGATTGCAGTCATGAAATTAAAAGACACTTGATACTTTGAAGAAAAACTATGACAAACCTAGACAGCATTTTAAAAAGCAAAGACCACTTTTCCAACAAAGGTCCATGTGGTCAAAGCTATGGTTTTTCCAGTAGTCATGTATGGATGTGAGAGTTGGACCATGAAGAAGGCTGAGTGCCAATAGAACTGAAGAAGGCTGTGGTGCTGGAGAAGACTTGAGAATCCCTTGGACAGCAAGGATATCAAACCAATCAATTCTAAAGGAAATCAACTCTAAATATTCATTGGAAAGACTGATGCTGAAGCTGAAACTCCAATACTTTGGCCACCTGATGCAAAGAGCTATCTCACTGGAAAAGACCCTGATGCTGGGAAAGATGGAGGGCAAGAGAAGAGAGAAGGGGGCAACAGAGGATGAGATGGTTGGATGGCATCACTGACTCAATGGACATGAGTTTGAGCAAGCTCTGGGAGATAGGACAGGGAAGCCAGGCACACTCAGTTCAAAAGAGTTGGACACAGTTTAGCGAGTGAACAACAACAGGACTTTGAAATTAGGCAGGACTTTACAGTTCGATGTAGTGTTTTAAAACAATGTTTACAAGGAGAGAGTGGGTGGCTCCATCACAAGTGAGGTAGTTGGGAATGTAACTGACTGTTTTGCCTAAGTTCCTGCCAGGAAATAACAGGAGCACCAGGTATAGAATTTTAGTTGAAATAGCAATTTCCTTACTACCTCCTTATCTTGCTTCTTTGAGGATGTTACTTAATCTCATTGAAATTTTGACCTTCAGCATAAAACAGAATTAGATATAATTATTTTCCTCATTAATCTTCATGTAAAAAAGGTACACGTGCATTTACCTGTGTGTTTATGTGTGTGATTTGAACAGGCTTATGAGTGGCACAAAACAAAACGAGAAACCTCATTCATGAAAACTCACCCGCTTGCAAGGATTAAGACAATATACCATAAACTATGATTTTGTAGCAAGTCATAGGCAACTATTTGTAATCTCCATTGTTTTCCTACTTACAAAGATGGTTTGTGGCAGCAATAAAATCATGGAAGGAAGCCAGATTCCTACAAATTGGACTGCTTTAATATAAGTATTTTATACAATACTGAAACTTCTTTTATATACAGGGAATGTCAAGGGATATATATTCATATATGAGGGCTCTACTTTGGGAGAAAAAATGAACTAAAAATAAAAAGTTCCTTCAGTGACAGTAATCTATACCCGAGAGCTTCCAGATAGATAGGTGAGCCTGACATGGCAGATTCTAATAGCAAACAGGGATTCTACAAAGAGAATAAATGCTGAAACTTGGATATGGCTAGAAACTTCATTTGTTTCTAAAATAACGTCACATAAATATTTTTTATGTTGCTAATTGCAACCCATTATAATAGCATACAGTGGAAAATAAAGCAAATGTCCCATAGGAGATGGGTTAAGTAAACAGTGGTACACTCATTCAGTGGATTGTTCTGTGCGTATAAAGATTAATTTGGCCGGCAGGAGGTGGGGGTGGGGGAGGGGGGAGAATGGCATAGCTGTCAATGATAAGAATCAAACAAATTGAAAAAAATATTGCTTATAATCCAAGGAAGAAAACCTAGCTAAAAACAGCACAGTTTAGACACATTTTCAAACAGAATGTATGTTTAATAAGTCAGGGAGTATCCCTCTTCAGTTACCGTATCCCCAACAGTGTTTGGTATGAGGTAAGTGAGTGAAAGTCCCCAGTCGTGTCCAACTCTTTGCAACCCCATGGACTATACAGTCCATGGAATTCTCCACGCCAAAATACTGGAGTGGGTAGCCTTTCTCTTCTCCAAGGGATCTTCCCAACCCAGGGATTGAGCCCAGGTCTCCCGTGTTGCAGGTGGATTCTTTACCAGCTGAGTCACAAGGTAAGCCCATGACATAAGGGTTCACATTAATAAATGAAAATACATACAAAATATTTTGTTAGAAATATATAATGTTATGCATAGAAAAAAATCTAAGAATATTCATTAAAATGAAAACTGTTTAAGTGGATTTTGTTTGCTGATTGGTGTTTTTAATTTTTATAATAAAATTGTGTTTCTTTTGTAATCAGAAAAAAAAAAACCAATAAAGTTAAAATATATCTGCTTATAGGTTTTTTAGCACAATCCTTATAAAATAGCCTGTTTCTATATTTAGTCAGTTTATAGAGCTGGCTGGCTTTTTCTTAAGCTTGGAAAGCAACTTATTTTCTGAAATCCTCCTATTTTATCCAAGCTTATCCCTCAGCAAACAATCACACACAGTCTGCTTCAGACTGTAATCAGTAAATGAAGTGAAAATCACAATGAGGTAAGCATTATATGCTCTCTGCCACTCACAGATTTCCCAGGTAAGTGTGACTTCATTCTTCATGAAATAAGAACCAAACCCAGAAACCTTGTTGCTCCCCAGCAGAAATGAAACTTACAGAAACAGCTCCGTCCTTGCTGTTATCAAGAAGTCACTGACCTGAAAAGAAAATTGAGCTAAAATCCTAGCAGCTTACTCTGAATGCTCTAATAATTCTCTTGAGCAGCAAATGTATTTTAGACATTTATTACTGGAAAATAAAATGTCTGTGTTTCTAGACATTAACAAAAGTTACGTTTGGTTGGCCAACAATTGTTCATTAATGGTCCTCAAGAGGAATGTCGAGTGTAAGTGTAGTGTGATAGAGACTCATTTTTCTAGTCTAGATTGCCAAATGTATTCAATGATGCATTTGACTTTAAATTGTGAAATGAATATGCCCAAGGGAAGCATTAGATGTCCTGAATGTTACAGTTCAAATAGAAGAAAGGAGGCAATATTTGAAAAACCAGAGAGTCAGAAGAAGGGAACTGTGTAGATCTGCTTTGTTCATTTGTAGATTTGTCTCTCTTTTTTTTTTTTTTTTGGCATCAATTATATACAGAGTATATCAGAAGCAGAAATGTTAATCCAACTATAGTATTTTGCTTAAATAATAGCTACAAATTCTCAAAGATCCACTTAGGATATTAATCTGTTTTACATTTTGAAAATATAATCCTAGAAAATATTATCCCTTTTAAGTCACGCTTAAAAACTATTTAATAAATAGTTTTAAATTTTATTCATTGTCTATCTCCAATCAAATAAAGTTTTAAAATAAATTAAGTTAGCTCAACTTTGGACAGTTTCCTAGAAAAATATAATCCTTAGAAAGTTTTGAAAGAATTGGAGAGTTTTATTAAGAAAATAGAATGAAATATCCCCAAATTAGCCTGCCCATGAGGGAAATCATAATAGAGAAAGAATTTGCCTTTTGCACCGAAGAGGAAAATAAGTTTCTGGAACATTATGTCATTAACGATAGAGAATCAAAACCAATGTTATTGGTAAACAAGTAGGACGTTATTTGTCTCTTCACCTGGCATGAAATAATTCAAATAATTTTAGCTCACTTTATGGTAAAAAATAAATGGCAAGACACCTGAAAGTAATACACTATTTATTTCCCTTAATTCAATCCCAGAAATCAAAATAGGATGAGAAATATTTCATACTTCCTATCAAGAGCTTATCTCTAAATGGAATCTTTTTCACAAATACTTAACACGAAAACATGCACACTGTCAATCTACAAAATGAATGCTGAACATTGGAGTTTTTTTCTACTTACCAAACATTTATTTAATACCTACCCGACCCTATTTACTTAGTTCCACCAAAGTTACTAAAGATTGCTACGGGATACATACATTTCATTCAGTGTTTTCCACTCAACCCCATGTCTGGAAGTATCTTTGTTTATAAATTAAGAGCCCACATCCCTTTGTGGATGTTCTTTTCCTTCTTTTGGCATGCCTTTTGCAGAACCTCGGAAGCACAGTACATATAGCTCTACTTTAACATCCATTGCACTTATTATTGACTATAGCTGCCATTTCACTGTTCCTACTATGCTGTGCACTGACTGATGGCAGGAATGTCAGTTTGTATTCATTCTTTTAGTATATCTAACACCTAATAAAGTACCCAGTACATGTAGGAGGTCAATAAACATTTGGTAAACAAAGGCAACTAATTAAATACCTCCAAAAAGGTATGAAAGCTACAAGATGCTATTATTGAAAATTAATGTATAATAGCAACTTAGTATTAGGATGGGAAGACTGACGTTTAGATTTTTTTGTCCTGCTTGGTGTCAATAATGCACGAAACAATAGTAAAATAGGATAAAAGACTTGATTGGAGACGGAAGAAGGATACTCTTCAAGAGGATCTCAGCTGTATGAGAGTCCATGGTGCCACCTTGATGCTAATATTCTTCCTCAGAAGGATCCAGTGCTGTCAGGGAATCTGACAGCTGGCTAGCACTAAGAAACAGAGTCACCCTGAATAATTGGCACTGAAAAGTTTTTACTGAAAGTGAAAAGTCAGTCGTGTCCGACTCTTTGCAACCCCATGGACTGTAGCTTACCATGCTCCTCTGTCCATGGGATTCTCCAAGCAAGAGTACTGGAGTGGGTTGCCATTTCCTTCTCCAGAGGATCTTCCTGACCCAGGGATTGAACCTGGATCTCCCTCATTGTAGGCAGATGCTTTACCATCTGAGCCACCATGGGCATAGTCAAGCTTAATTTTTCACTCAAATGCAGATAATTTACATTTAGAAAGCAAGGAGAGTCCAGATAAAGTAGGTACAAAGCCCTTCCCTATGGAAATTGGTTTTCCATATTATGCATGCTTGTGACCCTTACTGATAGAGCCAAATTCTCCTAAGAACTTAAAGTCTTTCCTTGAGGTAAATCAGTCAACTTTCACATTTTCTTTAGGACAGGATAGGTGATTGGCTGACTCCAGTTTAGTCTGGTACCATCCAACTTATAGTTAAGAGTTGGTGGATTTCGTTGTTGTTTTTAACATAATCTGACTCCAAACACATTTTATCAATTGGGATTTCCTCTTCAAACATAAATACTCCAGTAGAACAAATTAAACGTAATGTACACAGTGGGAAATAAAATCCTTGAATAGGTGTCAATGACATGGTTGTTCTCCAGAATGATTCTACCAACCTGCCCTCCTAGGGATTTTCTCCTCTGTATCCGAGGTGAATCTGCACTGAGATTGCCTATGCATCTTCCTTGCAAGGCGTCCTCTTCTGAGTGTAGAGAAAAGGAAGTCTGGTCCATGTCAGTCTTACAGTCATGATAACAACCATCAAAGGCCATGGCTTGAGTTGCCTCAATACTGTACATTCTAGAAATCTAACAAAAAGACTTTGTTAGTAAGTCATGAATATGGTTTTAGGAGAAGGAATTACAGTCAAATTCTAAACAATCAGATTTTTAAAACAGTTTTAATAAATAATAAGAATGCTTATTTTAAAGAGTAAAAGTCTAGTTTTGCTTCTGGTGTGTGATTAAAACTCACCATCATAAATGGAAAACATCATCTTAGACATCCATTTTTAATATGGATTTAAGGAGCGAGTATTATACAAATATTTGAGCATTATACAAATAAATGTACCACAACTATAATTGAAAATGTTTTCTAATTTAGTCCTGGCCTGTTAGACTGTACCACTCAATGTTTGTTTCCCCAAGAGGGACATTGTTTCAGGTGTTCCTTTCTGTTTCTGAGTGGTGTGAATTGTTTGCTCTAAGTTTGTGAATTGAAATGGAATATGATGTATCAACTAAATGGACTTGTTTTTCAATGTAGTTTTCCTTTTTAGAAAAAAACAGAGCAGTATGCTTAATCAGTGTTTTTTTTTTTTTTTTTTGTCCCAAAACAGAATAATAGCATCTGGTGATGCTTTCCGAGAAAACAAAATCTCTTCTTGATCTATAGGGAGGTTTAAAAATGAACAATATACACTGGCTACTGTTGGATGAAAGTACTCAGAATTCAAATCGGAGGCTGCAGAGTAAATTCTACCAAAACATGTATTTTGTTTGTACTGACTCAAAAGCCTAATGTTTTACTGAATTCAAAACGCAAAGGGACAATTTTGTGAAGTCAGTAAACTAACCAGCAAACCATATTAGAGTTATGTTGTCCCTTTTTGTTTTAGTCCCGGAAACTTTCCATAGTAAGATGAAAATGGGTAAAATAAACATGAAATAGCATCAAGATTGAATTACTAACCAATAGCCAATAATAACATTAATAATATGTTCAACTCTGGATCAGAGGATAGAATAACTGTGTATAGTCCCCTTGGTGGTTTTGCTAGCCACCCAGAACACTGCTGAGTTGTCTCACTGAACATCCACACTTTTATCTTAATAAAAATGTCACTGTGGTGCTATGCTCAGTTGTATCCAACTCTCTGTGACCCCATGGACTGTAGCTGCCAGGCTCCTCTGTCCATGGAATTCTTCAGGCAAAAATACTGGAGTGGGTTGTCATTTCCTACTCCAGGGGATCTTCCCAACCCAGGGGTCAAACATGGGTCTCCTGTTTGCAGACGGTTTCTTTACTGTTTAAGTCACCAGGGAAGTCCCCAAAATGTCATTAGCATGTTAAGAAAAGATATACTCTTCTTTGAAAAATAAGGGTACCATTTTCTTTCTCCATTATGATAATTTAGATCTCTAAAACTGATTAAGTCTTACAGTGCACAATTTACCAGCAGGCTGCTAATTTCCACAAGTAGGTAAGTTGGCTGTTTCAACAGAAATAGCTTTTGAACTGGTCTTTTCTTTTTTTCTCTCCAGCTTGCAAATAAGCACATAACTAAGGCATATTATATCTAAAATGTAGTTTTGACGGTCTTAGACTGAATTCTAAGTCCTAGAATTAGGAAAACATTTGGGTGAAGGAATAAGAAATAAAATATTAATAGTTTCCTTTCTCCTTTCTGGGCAAAGGTCAACACCAGGGACAAATTTTCCATGGCCCTTGCTGTTCTCCCAGCTCTTGGTGTCTGGGGGCCGGGGTGGGGGTGGTTGGGACAGGTGTGCGGTGGTGGTGATGGGTGGTGGTGGTAGGAAATGACCTGTGCTTGGTGCCAGTGGTGGTTTAGTTACTAAGTTGTGTCTGAACTTGCAACCCCAGGACGGTAGCCCACCAGGCTCCTCTGTCTATGAGATTTCCCAGGCAAGAATACTGGAGTTGGTTGCCATTTCCTTCTTCAGGGGATCTTCCTGAACCAGGGATGGAACCCACATCTCCTGCATTGCAGGCAGATTCTTTCATGGTTTCACAGGGAGGAGCTCTGTAGCCTAACATTCCTGGTCTTTCCCATCATTTGAGGGCTTTGGAGGCGGGAACTAGCACATGTGGCTTAGCCCCTTTGGAGTTACTTTGGATCTGCATTGGTGTCCAGGTTTGTTCTCTGAAATGAGGTAAAGGAGACTGTCCTTACAGAGAAATCCTGAAGCATCAAAAATTTCCCCTGACCAAGGAGAGTAAGTACATTGAATACAGGGATGAAATATTAGTGGGACCCCCCTGGCTCACAGATCTAAGGCACTTTCTCCAAACTACTTTACCAGTAACAAAGATAAGATCATCACATCCATCTGTCTGGCTGCTGCATCTCTCTCTCCCTCAAACTGGTTTCCCAACTCAGGTACAGAGAGAAGAGGTATCATCGATTAACCCCCAAACCTTCAGATACATGTTTCTTCCTTGTGTCTCACCAGAGCATCCCAGCCCTTTAAAGATCTCTTTAAAGATCTCAAACAGCCTGTTCCCAAAACTGCTACTCCTTCAGAGCGTATGCTCTGGGCGCTAGTCACAATAAGAATGTAACATTTGTGTAGCGCTATATAGTTTGCAAAAATTTCAGATGCATTTATTATAACATTTGATCTTCACAACAAGGTAATAGAGAAGAAATTCCACCGTTTTGCAAATACAGAATGAGACAGTCTGGGATACTGAGCTAGGTTGTTAGGTTTGGCATCACTTTTGACTCCAAATCTGTGCTCTTTCCTTTGTCCCACAAACATATGAAGGGCAAGTAGGACTCTTTTTTGAGAAAATTGCAACTTTGAAGGAGGCTTAGAAGGGTGGTTTCCAGAGGTTGGGTGGGGGGAGGGGAAATGGGGAGTTGTTTAATGGGTACAGAGTTTCAGTTTTGCAAGGTGAACACTTTCTGGGTTGTATTGGAGAAGGCAATGGCAACCCACTCCAGTACTCTTGCCTGGAGAATCCCAACAGTGTAAATATTCTTAATACCACCAAACTGTACACTTAAAAACAATTAAGATGGCAAGTTCTATGTTATGTGCATTTTACTACAATTAAAAAATGTCTTTTAAAGTGAATGCAGCTGCCGCTAAGTTGCTTCAGTCGTGTCCGACTCTGTGCGACCCCATAGACGGCAGCCCACCAGGCTCCCCCGTCCCTGGGATTCTCCAGGCAAGAACACTGGAGTGGGTTGCCATTTCCTTCTCCAATGCATGAAAGTGAAAAGTGAAAGTGAAGTCGATCAGTCATGTCCGACTCTTAGTGACCCCACGGACTGCAGCCCACCAGGCTCCTCCGTCCATGGGATTTTCCAGGCAAGAGTACTGGAGTGGGGTTTAAAGTGAATAATGCTTATTAACTCAAAAGAATCTCTTCTGTGGTACACAGAAGATTGTGTACAATTGATCAAGTGAAAAAAATTCAGTGATCACAGATGTTTTGGTGGGGGTGGCTAGCAGTACAGGTGGGAAGACGAAGATGTAGGTTTTGGGGAGTCAAAGGACTAGATACAGGTGGCCAAAATCACTATAATGCCTCTTTCTTCAGTTAACCACTACCCACATAAAGACAAAACAAAATAAAAAAAGAACAAAATTCTTTTCCTCATCACTGTCTTCTCTTTCACTTCACATCTTACCTAATCATTGCTGTTCACAGTGTGCTGTGGATCAGTGGAGTCTGGGCCATCTTAGAAATGCAGACTCTTAGCTCCCACCCAGACCTACTGGGTGAGAATCTTAACAAATCCCAGGTGAGGTGCGCATTCTGATCACTGCATGCTTGTCTAAAAGCTCCTGATTTTCTCACACCTGCATAGCAGTCACTGTGTATGTGACAGAAACACGTACTTCCATGCTGTCGACAAAAGGAACTAAAGAATCTCTGATGAAGCAAAATCAGCTTCCATTACAGCTTTGACTCAAAGGATATGAAATTTAAAAAATGAAGTAGCATTAGGTGATCTGAATTGTGATTGCAGATCTGTTAGCTGTGGATCTTTAGGCAAATCACTTCACTTCACTAAAACTCTTCTGTTTCAGTTTAGAAATAGAGATAATAACCACTCTGAGGCCTACATCGTGGAGCCAATATGAGGGTTCAGTTCAAGAAGAGGATATAAAAATGTTCTTTTTAAAAAGGATTAAATACTCTCACTAGAAGCATAAAAAATATTAAATAATGTTTTGGTATGTATAAATACTCATTTAAGAATTTCTTCTTAAACCAGTGTGAATGTATCACATTAAAATTATTGCATTATATATATACATACATATGAAAATATATATATACACAATATATACACACACACACACACACACTTTGACCATATACAATACTGATGCAAAGAACCAACTCATTGGAAAACACCCTGATGCTGGAAAAGATTGAAAAAGAGAAGAGGACAGCAGAGGATAAGATGGTTGTATAGCATCATCGACTCAATGGACATGAACTTGGGCAAACTCTGGAAGATGGTGAAGGACAGGGAGGTCTGGAGTGCTGCAGTCCATGGGCTTGCAAAGAGTTGGATATGACTTAGCAACTGAACAACAGCAATACATATATATGTGTATCAAATTAATTTGCATGTGTGTATGTATGTATACACACATATTAATTGGATCCTCTAGGTTTCTGAAGTAAAACAGCATGTTTTACTTCAATTGGTGCCCCAACCCTTTGTGAATGGAGCAGGTAGAGATCAATCAATCCAGGTTGATAAAGCAATGTCATAAGAAATATGTGACAACACTTAGGACCCAGAAGGCACCTTGTTCCCTGTATATGGTGAAGAGAAGAACCTTCCTTTATGCTCTACCACTCACCTGAGTGACAAGAAAAATAAATAAATCCTAGCTCTTGGTGGAGATCTATTATTTACTGGTTGAGAGCACAGCCTTTGGAGTTGGAAAGCTCCAGAAGCATATCTTGATTCCTCTAAAGCTGTGTGACCTTGGTAAAGTTACTCCCCAACTGCTCCTACTTCACCTCTGTAAAATGAAGGTGATAAAGTACTGTCCTCTTCAGGTTACAGTGAGAATTAAGTAATATAATATGTTGGGTGGTTAGCACAAAGCCAACAGACAAGAAACACTCATTAAACGTTAGCTATCATCATCCTTGGGCTTCCCTAGTGGCTCAGATGGTAAAGAATCTGCCTGCAGTGCAGGAGACCCAGTTTAATCGCTGGGTCAGAAAGATCTCCTGGAGAAGGGAAAGGCTATCCATTCCCGGCATTCTTGCCAGGAGAATTCCATGGATAGAGGAGCCTGGCAGTTCATGGGATCACAGAGAGTTGGACAGGTTTGAGTGACTAACACACACATACACACACACACACCATCAGCATCATTCATCTACATGAAAGGATATGATTTGTACATCAACCCCTTCTTTTCCAGGGTTAAAGTCAGTAGAGGGGAGCACATTGTGAGAAATTCCTCATACAGAAAACCTCCTGGCAAAACTTTCTTTTGCGATGCCAAGGAAACCAGCCAGCGCAGAGCAGAAAGGGTAAAGTTCAAGATTGTTTGTCATAAACTTGCATTTTGCCAAGTTACACAAACTTCATACAAGGGTTGCAATACTGCCAGAAGAGGGCATGGATGAGGATAGCCTTTTTCACATTCCAAAAAGGATCCAGTAGTGAAAGCAAGGCAGTACCTTCCCGGTCTTCTTGAATCGTTTCCGCTCTTCCACTGTGGTGAAGTAGTTCACGGCTGCGTACTCAGTGACTGACAGGAAGACAAAGAGGGAGCTGACCCACAGGTACACATCCACAGCCTTGATGTAGGACACCTGGGGCATGGAGGCACTCACCCCGGAGAGGATCGTGGACATGGTCAGCACCGTGGTGATTCCTGCCATTCAAGAACAGTGATGAACAGCTCAGTGACAGCACCATTCAGCTTCAGGTTCCAGAGCCAGAGGACACCAGGGGGGACATTTCCAGGTCGCTATCTGCTGATCACAAGTGTGTGAGGGCCAGGAATCTCAGCAAGTCAACCGAGTACAGCTTGAGCCTAAGCCAGAACCTCCCGTTGGGTTTCTCTTGCTGTGTCTTTTTCTTACCCTCAGCCCCACTGTCCATGATGTTCCCCTTCCCTCCAGCTAAAGTTTCCAGAGTCAGACGTGTCCCTAAAGATTCATGGCTCCTACCCTCAGCTGGGCCTCTTTTAACCATCCCAGAAAAGTAAAAACGTATTCCATTTTTAAAAATTCTCTGAGATTGTCTATACCAATTTTTTCAGATCCTGCATATATGCATTAATACACAATATTTGTTTTTCTCTTTCTGACTTACATCACTCTGTATGACCATCTCTAGGTCCATCCATGTCTCTGCATATGACCCAGTTTTGCTCCTTTGTATGGCTGAGTAATATTATATTGTAAGGAGGAGAAGGGGACAACAGAGGATGAGATGGCTGGATGGCATCACCGACTCGATGGGCATGAGTTTGAGTGAACTTCGGGAGTTGGTGATTGACAGAGAGGCCTGGCATGCTGCGATTCATGGGGTCGCAAAGAGTCGGACACAACTGAGCAACTGAACTGAACTGAACTGACCTCACTAAATATTCTGAATATTCATTGAAAGGACTGATGCTGAAGCTGAAGCTCCAATACTTTGGCCACCTAATGTAAAGAACTGACTCACTGGAAAAGATCCTGATGCTGGGAAAGATTGAAGGCAGGAGAAGGCAACGACAGAGGATGCGATGGTTGGAAGGCATCACCAACTCAATGGACATGAGTTTGAACAACTCCAGGAGTTGGTGATGGACAGGGAAGCCTGGTGTCCTGCAATCCATAGGGTTGCAAAGAGTCAGACACAACTGAGTGACTGAACTGAACTGAACTGAACTGAAGCAGAAATAGAGACACAGACATAGAGAACAAACAGATGGATATCAAGGGGGGAAAGGGGGAAAATGAATTGGGAGATTGAGATAGATATATACACACTATTGATACTATGAATAAAATAGATAACTAACGAGAAACTACGGTATAGGACAGGGAACTCTACTGAGTGCTCTGTGGTGACCTAAATGGGAAGGAAAGCCAAAGAAGAGGAGATATATGTATAACTGATTCACTATGCTGTAGCAGAAACTAACACAACACTGTAAAGCAACCATACTCCAATAAATTTTTTAAGAAATTTTAAATTGAAGGATAATTGCTTTACAGTATTGTATTGGTTTCTACCAAACATCAACATGAATCAGCCATAGAAAAAAATTCTTCTGAAAAAGACATTAATTCTAAAACCATTTCCACCACTATTCCCCATCATTTCACAACTTTTACGGTTAAGAAAGTATCTTCATGTCAATCTTAAATCTTTCGTTTGTCAGGGAGTGCTCTTTAGTAACATTAAAGATTGCTGTCCCTGTACTTTTCTTTCACATAGAATACTTACAGGCCATTGTCATTGCTCTCACTTTGTCCCATGTTACTGAAACTACAGCTCAGTTGCGACTCAGATTGGAAGTGTGGTGGTGGAGGCTTAGTTCTGAGTAAGTATTTACTAAGCAGCTGCTGCTGCTAGGTACTTCAGTCGTGTCCGACTCTATTCGACCCCATAGACAGCAGCCCACCAGGCTCCCCCGTCCCTGGGATTCTCCAGGGAAGAGCACTGGAGTGGGTTGCCATTTCCTTCTCCAATGCATGAAAGTGAAAAGTGAAAGTGAAGTCGCTCAGTCATGTCCAACTCTTAGACACCCCATGGACTGCAGCCCACCAGGCTCCTCTGTCCATGGGATTTTCCAGGCAAGAGTACTGGATTGGGGTGCCATTGCCTTCTCCGACTAAGCAGCTGCTAAACACCAATTACTTTTTGCCCCACTCCTCCCGTTACCCTGTCTCCTATTTTTCCCACTTCTTCCCTACTATTATTCCCTTCTTACTGCTTTCTCTTTCATTTCCTTTTCTCTTCCTTTCCCTTCTTTAATCCCTGCAATGGGCATCAGAGGTAATGAGATCAAGATTCTGGGGGACAAGGAAGAAAGGAGCGACTGAGATTTCCTTAATAAAAATGACAACTTTAGGGAGAGCTCTTCTGTGTCTACACTGATTTCTCAGAGAGAGGCTGCAAGAGTAGTGCCTGGAGAGAAAGCCTAGTATTGTAAATATTCGAAATGTATGCTGGCTGGCATGGTTTTATTTCTTAACTTCCCACCAGGGAGGTGCAAATGGAATCCTTAATGATTTTTATAAGTTGTGAGGACATTTTAATGTCAGCAGACAGAGTCCCAAACAGCAGGAAGAACACTGTGATTTACTCCTAAAATGTACAGACACAGCAGGTGGACAGCTCTCAGCCACACATTCCTACCTTTTCAACAAATTCTGTCATTTTGTAAGGTTTTCATCTGAGGGAGGCCCACATCAAAGACAATGACAGCGCTACAGAGCTATTCAATTTCAAATTAAGTTTTTTCCTGTGGATGGTGTAGACCAAAGCCATTTGTCAATCTGACAGTCACTGTGGGAGGACCTGAAATCTCACCTTCACATGGATTTGAACTCCAGAATAAGAAACCTAAATGCTTCTCCAGCAATTACCATTACATGCAGGCCACTGACTCATTGAGTCTCACGTCTCCCCAACAATGGTCATGTCAACAGTGTGCATATTGGTGGATACCATTAGCATTCCTTGCTACATAAACATGGAGATATGAAATTTTTATTAAGGTACAGGTGTACGTATCAGAGAAGGCGATGGCACCCGACTCCAGTACTCTTGCCTGGAAAAGCCCATGGACAGAGGACCCTGGTGGGCTGCAGTCCATGGGGTCACGAAGAGTTGGACACGACTGAGCAACTTCACTTTCACTTTTCACTTTCATGCATTGGAGAAGGAAATGGCAACCCACTCCAGTGTTCTTGCCTGGAGAATCCCAGGGACAGAGGAGCCTGGTGGGCTGCCGTCTATGGGGTCACACAGAGTTGGACACGACTGAAGTGACTTAGCAGCAGCAGTACGTATAGCTGAAGCTGAAATTAATAAATACAACTTCTTTGCCTTTATTGAATGTTTACCCACCACTGCTGCTGCTGCTGCTAAGTCGCTTCAGTTGTGTCCGACTCTTCGAGACCCCATGGACTGCAGCCCACCAGGCTCTTCCGTCCATGGGATTTTCCAGGCAAGAATACTGGAGTGGGGTGCCATTGCCTTCTCCGTTACCCACCACAAACCTAGGTAAATATTAGCCACACATTGCAGAAAAGAAATATGAGTGAAAAATGGCTAATTAGCCTGAATTTTGCCAGGAGCAGAATCGAAACCTTCTCTCTGAATATAGAAACCCATGCTTTTATTTCATGCAAACCTGTGGCCTCTCATTCTGAACCTGAAAAGGAAATTTCCTTTTGTTTTTAAGATTATAGACCAGTCTCTATATATGGAGTATCTCTGAGACAAGATGCTATAAAACTGAGTGTGGAATTATGTCAGGAAGCATGAAGGTATTTTGTGCTTTTCAAGAGGCCAGAAGTCTTATTCTGTCAGGATTTCACTGGTAAAACTATGAAAATCCTAAATGAATATTCCTGTTTAGTCGCTTACCTCATTTGTTCAAAATTTTTTAAATGTTTCTTCTTACTGGGTTTTGAAGATATGGAAGATAGAACTTCATTTTCTTTTTTTTTTCAGTGACAGTAACATGAGGCTTAGCAGATGAAATAAGGGTTTAGAAAAACACACAAATACATGCTCTTGTCATGTATTTCACACTGATGACTGTTGAGTCAATAAAAGGAGATTGGATCATTTATATTTGCCAGATAGCAATAAACAAGCAGTCATTTTCTTTAGAAGGGTGCTTAGTACAACTATGGAGAAGGCAGTGGCACCCCACTCCAGTACTCTTGCCTGGAAAATCCCATGGATGGAGGAGCCTGGTAGGCTGCAGTCCATGGGGTCACTAAGAGTCGGACATGACTGAGCGACTTCACTTTCACTTTTCACTTTCATGCATTGGAGAAGGAAATGGCAAGCCACTCCAGTGTTCTTGCCTGGAGAATCCCAGGGTCGGGGAAGCCTGGTGGGCTGCTGTCTATGGGGTCCCACAGAGTCGGACACGACTGAAGCTACTTAGCAGTAGCAGTAGCAGTAGTCCAACTAACTAATGGTAAGTTTATTTTTAAACCAGCATTCTAGATTTTCCTGTTTAAAAGAAGCAGATGGGGAGGGTGGGGAGTGGGGAAAAGGGAGTAAAGGATGAGAAAACTGATGTATAAATTCCTAAAGCAATAGAATTTAGAGTGAGGAGTATTACAGCTACATTAAACACACTTATTATGTCTTGAGCCGCCCCTTAGAAATACATTAATCTTGACAAATTGTATTCCTTCTAAGCCCATTAAAGTTAACACTGCAATAAAGGAGTTTTGACTTATATGAAGTGAGCATTTAGTCAAAGAAAGGACCTGTGTTGGAATTAGAGAATTATCTTCCCACCTACTGAAATCGCTATGCATAGATAGGAAAGCATTGAGACAATATTTAGTCTGGACCCTGAGACTCAACTTCCCTGAGCCATGCAGTTTCTCCTCTCTATTAATTCTTAAGGTTACATATGAGATCCTAGGAGCCCTTCAGTCAGGGGAGGATTGTTATCTATTTTTATTTCTCATTGGCTATGTTTTGCCATACGTGATGAGGCAAATGTCAGGGGTGTGGGGCCCCATGCCAGGAAAGGATAATGTTTCCTGAACTGGCAGAAGACTAAAGAGGTGGTAACTGACAGACAGCTCAGATCAGCCTTCAAGTGCCTCTGGGGGATGGGCAGACAGTGAGAAAGAAAGCTATGAAAGAATTTAAGGGTGATCTCAGCTTCTGAGTGGATTAAATGGGATGCAATGCAAAGACCACTGGATTAGGAGTCAGAAAGGGATCTAGAGAAAGGAAGGAAGCTTTGGTTGAGTGCTTCGGCCACTGTAGCCCTGAGCTATGCAGTTTATACACATCGATCTTTGTGAGGGCATGAGGGCCTACAGAAGATACTTAGAACTACTAGGTCAGTTCACCCCTCAGTAGCTGTGTTGTAGGGAGCTCTTTTGAAAGGAAAGATGTCTACATTCATCTTTAAATGAGTAAAAACATTTCCCCTGTGGGCCAAGGCAGAAAGAAAATATTAAGTGATGTAAGAGAGAGGAAGGTAGGCTGGATATCCCAATACTGCTCTTTGGACAGAAAGTACCAACCATTATCTCACAGATGTGGTGCCAGAGTCCACTGCATAGGTGTTCTAGTTACTTCTATAATGGTAAAATGAATAGCTTCTAAGTATTATTTTCCAGGTATATGGCATAGCCTCCATTATGCATTTTTCTTTATGAATGAATACATGTCTGAAAGTTTTAGTTGCCTTCCTTTGCCAGGAAATATCTGTCTATCCCAACAGGAATGATAGAGGCAAGCAAAGAAGGAAGAGGATGAGAGAGGGGAGAAGAGAACCCTTCATGACAGTAAAAACATCCTTGAACAACTTTGTAAGAGTTCTTCACTCCTTATCTGTGTAAAATTGAATAGAATCATAGACTAGTATTTTAACCCAATACATACTCTGAGTTATGATTGCTATTATCTCTAGTAATAGAATTGCCTAATCACAACTGATACTCTGTGCTGTTCTGCCTCTATTGTTCTTTATCTGAAACATGACAGACGTGGAAGGGTTTTAACCAGCAAATGATTCATCCTTAGTCAGCAAATGAACCCAAATGCAGAAGAGTCTTAATGAGAAATGAATCATCATTGTTTTTAGTTAGTAACTAAAATACAGCTATTAAAAACATGGTGGGCAAAATACTGGCAGTCTAACAACTATATATTAAGCACAAAATACGTGCAGGGCACTGTGCTAGTCACCATCCTTGAAGAACTCATATTCTAATAGAGAAGACAAGATGAGCTACCAACCCACCCCACAGCTGAACAGGAAACAGATGAAGCAGGTTCCTTAGGAGAGATACAAAGCGCTCTGTGGTTCAAAGATGAGAGAGACCATACCTGCCTGAAACCATCGGTAAAGGCTTCTGGCTTGTTTAGAAATGGCCAAATTTGTCAGAGAAAGACAGGTAGGGAGGGCATTCTAGATAGAGTGGGAGTCAGCACAAATGTCCAGAGGTGAGAGAAGCAGATAGGCACAAGGGCCTGTTTGAGAACACTGAATATTCAAATTGACTGAAGCTTATTAAGGTAAGTCTGGTGGCTCAGACAGTAAAGAATCTGCCTTCAGTGCAGGAGACCCAGGTTTGATCCCTGGGTTGGGAAGATCCCCTGGAGAAGGAAATGGCAACTCACTCCAGTATTCTTGCCTGGAGAATTCCATGGACAGAGGAGCCTGGTAGGCTACAGTCTATGGGATTGCAAAGAGTCAGACACAACTGAGCTACTTTCACTATTAGGGCAAGTATTTTAGGGCAGGGGTGTGGCTGAAAATTTGGCAAATAAAAACAGAATATTCAGTTATATTTGAACTTCAGATAAACAATGAATAATGTTTCAGTATCAGTGTGTTCCATGCAATATTTCAGATGTTCCTATACTCTAACATTGTTTGGTGCTTAACTAAAATACAAATTTAACCCAGTATCCTGTGTTTTATCTGACAAGCCTCAAGGGACACCTTGAATTCCAAGTTGAGTGTATTTACTGCAATCACATTTGAGATTGAGAGTATGATGATCACATTTGTGTCACAGAAGTATCACTCTGGTGGTAGGGTTGAACTTGAGCAAGAAGAAAAGGAGGTGAGATAAGCAGTTACAAGGCTTCTGCAAGCCCAAACTCCATCTTTGTACAAATTACTGAGTGGTATCCCTTCCTCTGGAGGATGTCACTCCAAACCACGTGCCAAGGAGCTTGGGCTGGATCTCTGCTCCCCACTAGGTGCATCTATAAGTTAGGAGTTTGGGAGTAACAGATACACACTGCTGCTGCTGCTGCCGCTGCTGCTGCTGCTGAGTTGCTTCAGTCGTGTCCGACTCTGTGCGACCCCATTGACAGCAGCCCACCAGGCTCCCCCGTCCCTGGGATTCTCCAGGCAAGAACACTGGAGTGGGTTGCCATTTCCTTCTCCAATGCATGAAAGTGAAAGTGAAGTCGCTGAGTCGTGTCCGACTCTTAGCGACCCCATGGACTGCAGCCCACCAGGCTCCTCTGTCCATGGGATTTTCCAGGCAAGAGTACTGGAGTGGGGTGCCATTGCCTTCTCCGACAGATACACACTACTATATATAAAAGAGATAACAACAAGGACCTACTGCATAGCACAGGGAACTGTACTTAATATCCTGTAATAACCTATAATGGAAAGGAATCTAAATCACTTCGCTGTATACCCGAAACTAACACAACACTGTAAATCAACTATACTTCAATAAACAAATAAATTAAAAAAAAAAAAAGATGGCAAAGTATCTTTCAAAGAACCTGAGGGTGGGAGGAAACAAAAGCCTGAGAACATAGTAGTGTTCTAGAAATGTTTGTTCTCTCTATTAAAATGAAGGAGGGACACTTCTGATTTGTATATTATTTTATATAAATCTGCCTAGCAATTTCCTAACTCTGTAGACACAAGCAGCACAGAATTTCAGTGTTGCCCATTCAGTCCAACCTCCCTGAGAGCCAGCTTTTATTGCTGTCATTTTCATGATATAAGAGCTAAGCAGTCAGCTTCAGGGATCCCATTGAAACTCATGTCCATAAACCTTTAGAGACTGAATGCCTTTCTCATTCTGTCTCAAGGGCTGGAAATGGGCCTTTAGTCTCTCTTTGGGTCTATACTGCCCCACTGCCGTACTGAGGTCAGGGCCAGGCTGGTCTGATATGAAGGAACAGCCACAATAATTTAGTTACTCATTCAGATGGTATTTCCCCCTTGAAGACATTCAAGACTCAAATGCATGTGAACTGAAACTTTTAGTAGGGGAAAGAGGTAAACAAATCATTAATATTAATGACAATTTATGTCTTTCAAATATCTTTAGAAGTATGCATATAATTTGTCAACATTAACTTAGAAATCACTCCTTCTGGAATGAATTGTGTGATAATTATGATGACTGTGAACCACTTATAACAATCTTCTCCCTAAACAGAGCATTATGGGTGAAAGAACAAAATCAGCCCAAATGAGAGAGTTCTGCCCCAAACCAGCCAAGAAGGCAGGTGGGTTTGACTCCTGGGTTCTCATTAAGTAACATGTTGTCTAAGTACTTAGCTTGGCAAGTCTACTTTATAAGGACTCAATCAAAATCGCTAAGTGGGTCTGAAGTGGTTTCCATAAATCTGTGTGTGTGACAGTGGCATGTGATGTCTCTAGATAGAGTGACAATCACACCTGTTAATGAGGCTGGCAATGTTTCCCCATTTGTAATCTCTGAAGTGCCACGACACCTAAAATTCTGCTGTAATGGATTCTGATTTCAGTATTTATTAACAGGCTATGCCATAATTTTTTTTAAACTAGCTCTTATGTTTCCAAATTCAAGCATTCGACTCTCCAAGAGGTAATTTATTAAGGTACCAATAGTAGAGTGTAAATTCATCTGAACTGAAAACTTCTGCAATGTAAGGGTTTGTCAGGCAAAGTGAAGTGAACTTGGGCAAGAGACAGGGAGGTTTTCCTGAAAGGCAGAAAAGAGACATTTGTGAAGTGAGTCTGTTTCTGCTTCATAACTTCACCCTCTCTCCTCCCTACCCTCCACCTTGGGTCAGTTGGTGCAGTCTTCATACTAAATGTCTTGGTTTCCGAGGAAAGAGTCTAGCTACAATTTGCCCTTATGGCTGTCAAGCCAAATACTGTAACCTGAGTGCACATCATAACTATCCCTACTAACCCATCACCCTCTTTCCCTCTCCACATATCACCAATTCATTCACCCTCCTTGACATTTCTCCCACATTAACATTTCACAAAGGTACAGAAAGACTCACCCAAGGAAACTCTTGCGGGGACAGCTCTTCGGTCGATCCAAAATGAAACCCAGGAAAGCATTACCATCAACATAGCTGGGAAATAGGTTTGCAGGACAAAGAAGAAAATATGTCTCCTTAGCACAAAGTTGATGAAAAGCCTATTATACCAACCTATGAGGAAAAGTCAAAGTTTTCATCAGAACAGGCTTTTTTTTGGTGGAAATGCCATACTTAGTGACAATAACCTGCTTCTTTAGACTCCAAGCTCTTAGGTAACATGGAACTTAAGACACCCTTGTTTACCCAGTACTGGGATAGGACCTGGGCCTCCAATGTTGGTTGAACTAACTGAACTGCAGTAGGTTTAATTGTCTGACTCAAAGGTTCTCCTTTAAATTTCATATTTGCTGTTCAGGGATGAATGGTTATTATATTTTGTGGGGTGGCCTTTAGAGACCTTACTCCAAAATGTTTTGTGTTTGCAGTGTTTCTTCAGGTGAAAAAGTCTTCAATATATGGCTAATGACTGATGCAAGAGCCAATAAACCACTTATGAGCTGTAACAAATGACATGAAACATTTCATCTGGAGGAAAAGATTCACAGCAGCTTCTCTGTCCTTGGATTCCAAGTTAGGATCCAGATAGCTAGGGATTCAAAGAGGGGCTGGGGGAAGGGAGTATCCATAAACAATTTTTATTATTTCAAAGTTTCGAGGGTACCATTAATTTATCTATTCTAATCTGTTGAAAAGTAGCCAAATGGTGTTTCTTTGTCTCTTGTTGGAATTATATAAATTCATGTTGGTATTAGTTTGTACTGATCAAAGCAGCAGTTTCAGTCATGTCAATATGCATAGTTTGTTCAGCTTCCCATTTCACATTGGCTGCAAGGAACCATGTTTAGAAGGTTAGAGCATGCTTTTGGACCATCTATAGGACTTCTCTGATGCCATTTCCTGGTAACTACATGTTAGATTCTATATGATAACTTATGCTTATTTTACATTTTTCTTTCTCATATTTCTCTTTCATTTCATCTTGCTTTATTTTACAATGATGCCAATCTTATTAAATCTTTCCTAAAGTAAGCAATGAATAATGAAAATATACCTTTTATAAATAAGTGGTAAGATTAATTTTTCCATTATAAATGCAGTTGACGGTAATCCAAATTATTCAGGATTTTAACCTATATTTTAACCTATATATTTTAACCTATAGTCTTTTAACCTATAGGTTAAAAATAATAAAATTAAGTTATAGGTGTTGCAAGGTTGGAGAACTCTTCTACTTCCCCAGTAGTAATTTCTGAACCCAAGATGGCAAACTTACTAGACAGATCGGGTAAACATTTAGGCAAACATATACCTGGTCAATCTTCACTGAGTTTGCAGACTGTATGCCTAGTATTCTATTCTTAATGAACTGTTGGTTACCTTTCTTTTTCCTACTTGTTTTAGTTTCTCTCACTATCAGTTGATATGCATCAGGAATACTAAACAATTTCATTACCAAGAGTAATAAAAGATACATGATGTATTATACTCTAAAGTCAAAATATGCCTTTTTTTAAGCTACTCATTGTCTTGTATTACCCATGTTACATCCCACTTTATTATAGTCTGCAGTTGAGAGTTTTGATTATGGCTATAGAGTGGAATAATAGCATCTCTGATGTTATAGCTTCGTATAATTATTGTGAAATTATAAGGGATAAGGAAAAGCTGGAAACTACTTCATAAAGACACACTTACGCATATGCTTTTAAGTTCTGAAATGTATTTGGGCAACGAGGTCTTTTTTTAACTCATAATTTTCTGAATAATTTTTTTTTTTTTTTTTTGGCAACCAAGCAGGAGACATGTTGCTCTGTCTTGAAATTTTTCTGGGAAGGGGAGACGAGGGATAGTTCTGTTGTTGAAGTTGTAGCTGGGAAGAGCTCCCTTTACCCACCAGGAAAGATAGTGCTGCTCTGGAAAGGAGTGGAGCTCTCATTCCGGGAGTGCAAAAGAGTAGGACTCTATTTTTGATATTTGACTACTGATAGCTCTCTAGCTCCACTTCTCCTTCTGCTCCACACCTGGGCAAGCTAGGAAGAAAGCCAGATGTTCTCCCTTTACTGATGGAAAGATCAAACCATGAAAACATGGCCCCATGCAAGGAGCCCTCACTTGAGTCCCACTTTCTAAGCACCACAGAACCCCAAGTCCAGAGGCCCCTTCCTGTTCTCTCAAGACATTTTCAGATATGCTTTGAAGCCTGCCCTGCTCTCTCTAGAAAACCTCATTATGTAAGTAATAAATCTCTGTATACCCTTTCAGCATCTGTGTGCCATCACCAGTTTTGACATCTGAACCAAATTTTGGGTGGAAGTGTCCACCCACCTCCATCTGGTTGCCACATGGTAGAAAGAAAGGAAGTTTATGAAAGAGAGAGAAGGGCTGGAGAACTGGCAGCAGGGAAATGGAAGAGGCGGGCAGTGACTGGGCACTTAGTCCAAGACAATGTCCAAGAAGATTTTTATATCCAAAGACTGTCACCTTCAATGGCCTGTTGATGCTAAGGCTTCATTCTGTGTTGAAAGGCTAAAGATGCTGCTGCTGCTGCTGCTGCTAAGTCACTTCAGTTGTATCCGACTCTGTGCGACCCCATAGACGGCAGCCCATCAGGCTCCTCCATCCCTGGGATTCTCCAAGAACACTGGAGTGGGTTGCCAAGTTTCATTATTGTAACTATACTTCTGACTCTTGTAACTGAGCCAGAATTGTAATTTTTTTTCTGTATAGCTGATTTAGGAGTGGCGGTTATGGTGGTTGTTTTAATGATAGGCATGAAGACAAAATATAAAATATTTTTATGAAACTAATATGTTTAATTTGAGAAAAACACTTGAATTTGGCTCTCAGGTGACCTTGTTTGGTAATTCATGGATAATGTGAGGAAGAACTATTACCTACTTGTGAACTAAAATAAATTCTAAATGCTGATCTTTTCAAAACCTAAGAAATGCTTGAATGAACTCAGATATTAATAACTTGATATTTGAATACAACTTTCAAAATGCTTTATTCTTCTCTTTTAAAAACAAGTAATATTAGGGGACCATTTGGGGCTCCCAGGTGTTGCTGGTGGTAAAGAATCTGCCTACAATGCAGGAGATACAGGAGACTTGGGTTTGATCCTGAGTTCGAAAGATCCCCTGGAGAAGAAAATGGTAACCCTCTCCAGTATTTTGCCTGAAAAGTCCTACGGACACAGGAGCCTGGCAGGCTACAGTCCATGGGGTCACAAAAGAGTCGCATATGACTTAGTGACTGAGCACACACACATACAGGAGCCCATTTTAATCTTTCTCATTATAAAGTATGTCTGTGTAACAACAAAAAAATAAAGAAGTATTGAAATAAAATTTAAAATTTCCCCAATATCTGTACTTACTTCTCATAGGCATATAAAGTGCAAGAATCACTTTACTGATCAAGTCATTCGGTTGCTATTTATTGAGCATCTATCATGCCCCAGGTTTGAGGTGCTGGGTGAGAGACAGCGAACAAGGCAGACAGATAGATCCCTACACTCTTTCTAGCCAGGCACTCAGATAAGAAAGCAGTCAAACAGAGATGTATTTCAGGAAGTGGTTAGTGCTGTGAAGACAAATACGCATGGGGAATGGCGAGGAGGGAGGTTTATTGTACATAGGATGGCTAGGAAAGCACTCTTTGAGGAGATGATATTTGAATAAAGTTCTGAGCAAAACGGGGAAGCTGGTCATGAAAAAATCAAGGAAAACACACCAGGCAAAGAAAGGTGAAAGCAGAACTCCTGCAAGTGGAATGAGGTGGGTGTGTTTGAAGACAAGCAAGAAGTGGGGAGGCCGGGCAGCGAGCGGTGATTGGTGAGGTCAGAGCCTTAGGCAGAGAGTGATCATGTAGGGCCTGTGGGCCATGATGAGAAGCTTAAGTTCTGCTGTAAGTTTGGTGGAAAAGCACCGCAGGGTTTTAACAGGAAAGAATTGTGTTCTTCATGTTTTCAAAAGAACATTCTGTCTGCTGTATGAAGAGTAGACTGCAGGGGCCTAGGGGAAGCTAGACATCAGTTAAAGGTGTTTACATGATAAAGACAGAAATGTGTACACATGGTCTCTGACCTAGGATGCTTTGACTTATTTTGACTTTATGATGGTACAAAAGTGATGAATATTCAGTAGAAACTGTACTTCCAGTTTTGAATTCTGATCTTTTCCCATGCTAGCCATATGTTCTTGCATGATGCTGGGCAGTGGCAGCAAGCCAGCTTTTGGTCAGCCCCATGATCTTGAGGGCAAACAACTGATATACTTGCAATCGTTCTGTACCCAGACAACCTTTCTGTTTTTTTCAGTTTCAGTACAGTGTTCAATTGCATTACAGGAGATAGTCGACACTTTACTTTAAAATAGGATTTGCATTAAATGATTTGCCAACCATAGACTAATCTAAGTGTTCTGAGCCTGTTTAAGTTTGGCTACGCTACTTTATGGTGTTCAAGAGTTTAGGCGTATTAAATGTACTTCAGCTCATGATGGGTTTACTGGAAGGTACCCCATCGTCAGCTGAAGAAGACCTGTATTGCAAAGATAGAGACGGCTGCTGGGAAAAGAAGGATATATTATTGGTCAAATGGGAGGCTTGTTTGGACTCAGGACTAGCCACATGTGCTTTGCAGACAGCAGATGCTTAATAAATGCTCATGACTTGTCCACACAAAATACTGCACCTGTACTGCTATAGAAAGCAAATCCACTGGATGCACTGAACTCCTCAATGAAAAACTGAGACAGGGAAATGTGCTCATCAGTGTTTAGGGACTTGTTTCCATGTTTCCAGTAGAGCATTAGATCCTCCTCATTGTAGGCATCTAAGACAAGAAAATAACATCCCTGCAGTTAGAATGAGCTCCTGTAAGTTCCTTGAGGTCCATGATGGTGCTTTATAAAGTTCTGTATCCCCAGGGTCTGGTCCAATGTCATGGTTCTGAAATATATGTTTGCCAAAAGACTGATAATACCCATATCATAAAACACACACACACACACACACACACACACAAAAACCCTCCCCAAATTAGACCCTGATTACTGACAGAGTGTGGTTGGGTTTTCTCATGCCCACATGATGCTTTAAAAACTCTCCAAACAGCTGTTCGCCTGTCTGTGTGCACTGTGATGTCACAGCACCACCTCTCACTCACAGGCCTGATGCCAAGGCTTTAGGCCTCAAACTGGTTTTGTGACTGTCTTGGATGAAATTGCAAAGTGAGCTGGGCTTGTAGAAAATTCTCTTGTAAGATCAAATAGTGTGACAGAGAGTTTCCAATGGGTTTGGGGAGAATTGTCTCTGTAGGAGACATCCGTTGAGATTCCCAGCACTTTACCTGCATCATGAAAAATTGCAGTCAGCGTTTAATAAGTCATGTCAAAAATAGCTGGGGAGGGGGTGTGGATCTAAGTAATTGACAGGGCTCTGGCTCAGATGTCCTTTGACAGGGCTTTGACTGGGTGATCTAAATCTAGAGCTGGGTTTTTCTGGGGAAACAAGATACACCTAATGGAAGGTTGGGATTCATATAAGAACATAAATGGCAGAGTTTTCTAAATTTGCCATTCTATGTTAATAACATTAGCAAGAATACACGTTTTTAAGGAGCTATTCCTTTAAAATCATTGTGAAAACTGCAGAATATGTAGTTACCAAAGCATTTTTTTCTTGACTCTTTTATCTTCTCATCTGCAAGACAATTTGCCATCATCATTCTTACCCAAAAGACCAAGCAAACAACCAACCGATAAGCTTTTTTGGATAAACATATTTAATTTATATCAAAATGTTCACATGCTTGTTAAGATATTTACTGCAAGTATGTGATGGTGTGTTCAGACTACAGGTACTCACTCCATCGGGAGGTTACACTTACAGCTTTCCAGTTCAAGGGAACAGTTTTGAGTGTCAAGAGGAAACCTGCTGAAATCCATAAAGCACATTGCTGAAACAGTTATCCTATAGGAAGAATAAGAAAAAGAAAACTGCAGGTCATTTCACCACATGGTCAAATAAGGAATGTAGCTTAAAGCTATCTGACACTCTGCCTGTTTTGTGCACCTTTCAAGAATAATGCCAAACAGGTGTCATCATCTTCTATCCAAGTAACCCATAAGGAAGCAAACCCAGGAAGGTAGGTGATTGCTTAAGACCCAGAGTTAATGAGTGAATTCCTGCTGTAAGAATTGCTTCTGATCTCACCATTTCCTGGTCAGCTTCCTCTATACTTTCTGGCTTGGATGTCTTCAGAAAAACACACTTCAAAGTGAGAAGACTTTAAATAGACTTAAATATTTTCTGCTTTTTGGAAGATTCAAACTTAAATAGTTTCCAGTAATAAAGAGCTGGAATGGTGGTAATAAAAACCTATGAGTAAAGGTTTCCTTCACAAAGCAAGTTTACCTGAGGAAATTATCTTTGCAGGAGTGAGTGGAAAGCCGGCAGCATTTTCAGTTAGAGATCTATGTGCACAATGCATAATTCAGGTGCTATTAAGTCAAAGGGCTTACATACTGATGAGGGCTGTTCTTCACATTTTATGTCCTCCTAGCTTTTCCTGCGGAGAAGGCAATGGCACCCCACTCCAGTACTCTTGCCTGGAAAATCCCACGGATGGAGGAGCCTGATAGGCTGCAGTCCATGGGGTCACTAAGAGTCGGACATGACTGAAGGACTTCACTTTCACTTTTCATTTTCATGCATTGGAGAAGGAAATGGCAACCCACTCCAGTGTTCTTGCCTGGAGAATCCCAGGGACGGGGGAGCCTGGTGGGCTGCCGTCTATGGGGTCGCACAGAGTCGGACACGACTGAAGTGACTTAACAGCAGCAGCAGCTTTTCCTGGCTTCAGGCAGAGGCTGCTGAACTGTGGTACCCACAAAAGCAGATCAGAGGTTCATAAAGGGCCCCTGAGCAGGTCTGCAAAAAACAAAGGCAACAGCTGCTCCTACCCATGGCACCCCTCAGTTAATCAGAGGGGGAAAACCATTTTATCTGCTGTGCTTTGAATTCTACTGTCAATAGTCATGCAGGAAAATGCCAAACCAGGGAGGGGTCTGGATAACCTTGCGACACAAAACATACTCATTTTGGCATCTTCCTGGTACTTTAAAAAAGGACGTATGAAGTCTTTCAGTCTCCTTCCTTCAGAGTACACATAAATAAATTAACAGCCAAGGAGATTAGGTAGACAGTGTTAAGGAAAAAATTATTCATGACACTTGTTTAAAAAATGGTAAGGTAGACTCTATTTAGGATAGCTACTATAAATTTTTTTTTGTAATTGGGAAGAGAGATTGGGATCAACTCCAAACATAACAACTGGGAATTTATAGCAAAGGAACAAGGAGGCCAGGATGGGGGGTGTGCAAGTCAGTGGATGGAAAATTACTAAGAGGAAACATAAGGGGTCGGGGGAACCTGGCTAAATGGACCTAACAGAATTCTTGCTGAAGGAAGGCCAGGTGGTCAGATGTCAGCTGGGGGCTGGAGAGGTGGATGAGGAACCTTATCAGATATGGAGGGTGATCAGATATTGAGGACAGGGGACTCTGGCTAAACTGACCATGCAGAGACAGAAACAGAAGCTCAAAATCAGGGCCAATGTGAGAAGACAGTTCAGAGGACACTGAGTAGAATTTCGTCAAGGAGAGACTCTTTGTCAGTAGATGGTGTCAGAACCAAGCCTGAAACCAGGTGACCTGGCTCTGGGCTTGGACTGGCTCTGCTGTCAGCTGAAACAGCTGTGCAGACAACAATTCTGAGTCCTCCTGTGTTTGGAGATCTCCAGACCAACCTCAGCGTCAATGTTTCATTAGAAGGACTTATAGAACTCATCAAAACTGTTATACTAACAGCTAATCATTTATTGCAATGAAAAGATACCAGTTAAAATCAACAATGAAATTAATATGCACAGGGCAGGTTCCAGGAAAAACCAGGAGCAAGTTTCCAGTTGTCCTGGACAGGGCTATATGGACAGAGCTTACTTCTCCTAGCAGTGACATATGACCACATGCATGGAGTATTGTCAACCAGGGAACTACGTGAGCCTAGGGGTTCAAAGCATTAATTGAGGGTTGGTCAGCCATGGCTGATCTTGGTCTTTAGCCTCTCCAGAGGTCAAGTTGATACCATGTGGCTCAGGGTCTTTGGGTAAACAAAGACACACTTATCAGGCAGGATATTCCAAGGGCTTGTAGGTTATTTCCCAGGAGCCAGGCAAGAGCCAAATCTTTCTTTGGAATGTGCAGGGTAAGGACAATTCACTGAGCTACTTCTCCAGTGGATATCCCCTCATCAAAAAAATTAATTTAAAACAGATGATTTCTTGGCCAGATGCTGCTGTTCAGCTGCTGATCCCTACTAAAGCTTGATTCCAGTACTTGTTAGAGTCCTAGGTTACTTCTGATGTAAAAGTTCTTATGGAAAGTGGTACTTTCCTCTCATTTCATTTTTTAAAAAACACTGATAGCTTTTTATAAAATGTCCAGTAACAGAATCTCTGCACTAGAGCGAGCAAGGTGTTTTTAATGAATAAAAAGAACATATTTTCATTGTAAACAATTACCATAAACTTGGCAGTTTAAAACAACAGAAATGTATTCTCTCACAGTTCTGGAGGCCTGAAGTTTGAAATGAATATCACTGGACTGAAACCAAGGTGTCAGAAAGACCCTGCCTCCTCCCAAAGCTCTAGGGTGAGATTCGTCTTTTGCTTCTTACAGCTCCCGGAAGTCGCCAGCATTCCTGGGCTGGTGGTTGCGTCACTCCAGTCTCTGATTTCACCATCACACTACTTCCTACTCTACCACGTGTGTCAAATCCTCCCTCTGCCTTTCTCTTACAAGGACACTGATGATTGCATTTAGTCCAACCCAGATAACCCAGAATAATTTCCTTGTCTCAAGACCCTTTATTTAATCATGTCTGCATAGTTTCCCCCCACCCCCAGTAAAGTAACCTTCCTAGGTTCCAGAGATTAGGACATGGATATCCTCTGGAGAGCTAACTTCTTTTTCAGTTTACTATTGAATCTTTCTGGGATATCTAAGACATTTGCAAACATGAATTTCTTGGATTTACCAAACATTTTTAAGATTCTATGGTAGGTCAGTCAGTAAGCACTGGACTCATTAGGCTAAAAAAAAAAAAAATGTTATAGTAAAGATGGAGGGATATGATAGCATAGTGTCTGAACAAATATTTTATTAAATTTTTTGATATCCAACAGAATTCAGAACTCCTATTTACCATTTGGATAGGTCCATTAGCACAGATCAAATATTTTAAATTAAAATTTTGTTTTTCAACAATTTTTAAATGAAGAAATCAGGGGTAACATGCATGATGACTACATCTTCATGTGAAGAGTGAAGGACATACTTAACAAAATTATTTAGTTAATCCAAGATTCCAAGACTGCTTGGTGGGATGCAGGGTGGGGTGGCATTGGTCTTAGCTCCATTTTGTCCAGCCTTATTTCCTATCATTCTCCAATAATATGCCCAGAGTGGGTACAGTTAGATTAGGAAATCATTCTTTAAAACCCAGAAGTTAGGGGCTTCCCTGGTGGTCCAGCGGTTAAGAATCCACCTTGAAAAAAAAAAAAAAAAAAAAAAGGATCCACCTTGCAATGCAAGGGATACTAGCTTGATCCCTGGTGCAGGAAGTGTCCATATGTTTTGGAGCAACTAAGCCTGTGTGCCACAACTATTGAGCCCAAGCGCTGCAGCTTCTGAAGCCCACATGCCTAGAGCCTGCACTCTGGAACAAGAGAAGCTGCCGCAATGAGAAGCTTGCCTACTATGGTGAAAAGTAGTCCTGCTCTCCACAACTAGAGAAAGCCCGCATGCGTTAACAAAGACCCACCACAGCCAGTAAATAAAGAAATAAATCTTTAAAAGAATAAACAAAATGCTAATTATTAAAAGTCATTAAAGAAACAAAACCTGGGAGTTAGAATCAGGAAAAAAGTCACATCTTCTGCTTGTCTGAAGCTCCAGCATTACCAAACACAGCAATATTGGGAGTTCAGCCTGCAGGGAGCCCCCCTAGTACTGGTGCAGATGGTGCGGTGCCAGGGAGCCCAAGGCAGGAGACAGCCCTCCTCACCTGACACTGAAGAGGACGCTTCCATCGGGGTGGACGCGCAGCATGATGTTCTCCACAGTTGTGTCGTGGATGAAGGATCTCTTAGAATGGACAAAGAAGATATCAGGCACCCAAATCTTTTTGATTAATCTATGATCAAAAGTCATACTTTTGTTGGTCTTGCTGGGAAAGGCGAGCCTTTCATCTTTCCAGTAATGCCTGAGATAAAAAGTCATTGTAAAGTCCTAGGCAGGGAGAAAAAGAGACAAGTCAAGGCCAGCAGAAATATGATTCAGGATGACTAGTCAGTACTATCAGTCTCCACTGGTTTCCGTAGGTGTTAACGACCTGTGCCTGAATGGCTTATATCTTCAGGTAGATTCAGAATGAGGCTACTGAGCTTCTGTCACAGAGCCTCTCCTCACCTGGACTCTGGTGAATGCTCACAGTTTCTGAAAACCATCAAGTATTCAAGTTGCTGAGGGGAAACAGGTTATAAGTGGGATGCATTTCTACCTGAGCACTCTGGTAAATCACCTAAGATGATCTCAGAAGACAGGGACCTAAAACTTCATGGTCTGGTATTTTATTTTGATTTTTCTGGTAGTTTAGTTTGCTTTTTCTCTCACTGTAAATAAATATTAACTTTTATGATTGATTTTATACCCATATATTTCTATTGTTTTTGTAAAGCGGTCCTCCCCAAGTTGAATAAACTACAGTCTTATAAGAACCTGACACAACATTTATAGGAGTTTTTAAGCATTTTAATGGAAAGCATGTTGTCAGAGGGGCTTCCCTGGTGGCTCAGTGGTAAAGAATCCTCCTGTAGTGCAGGAGATGTGGGTCAATCCCTGGATCGATAAGATACCCTGGAGAAGGGAATGGTACCCCATTCCAGTATTCATGCCTGGAGAATCCCATGGACAGAGGAGCCTGGTGGGCTACAGACACTAGGGTTGCAAAAGAGTCAGACACAACTGAGCCACTAAACAACAGCAATGTTGACAGAGGTCCTGAGAAAGAGATGGTGATCTTCAGCTTGAGACACAGAACAAATACCAGGAAATGGTGGTGCTGGAATTGTAGTGTGCCAAAAATCACTTGTGCATTTGTTAATACGGCACATCCCCCAGAAGCTAGTTCTCAGAGATTCTGATCCAGTATGACTCAGGATTTTAATTTGTTTATATGCATTCCAGTTGTAAGGAGGCAAGGATGAGGGGAAAAAGCTAGATTAACATTATTTTAGCAGAAAAAACTTTGCTTAATCAATTATTTGAGTTTTGTTTGGCTCTCAGGTACGAGTATTTTGTTTGTTTGAATAGAAATTCTATCTTCACCTAAGTTATAGGATGTAGGCAATGACAATGTGTTTCACATTTCCCAATTGCTTACTTCTTATTCTCATTTATTTGTCAACAACACTCAAATTCTTCTTGAAATAACACATATAATAGAACTTCAACATTTACTACACAAGCAAAGGACAAATCTCAGCAAACCACAAACAAGTCATCAAGTAACGATGAGCTCATTTGTTTTTCTTAGGATCAGAATAGAGGTACATTGTATTATTGCTCTGGGTTAATCTAGGAGCACCAGCCACGTGTAATTTGGAATTAGGGTAAGAGTGAATAAATACAATGGTTCATTCATTACCATAACACCACCCCACAGGGAATCCTGTGGGTTACTGCATGGATTGCTTTAATAAGCATATATTTGTGTTTAGATGCTCAGTCTGATCTGAAGGGCACCAGGCAAACACTGAGCCTGTGAAGTCAAATGGCAGACACTGGCACGTGTCAGCGATACATCAGCATCACCACTACTTGGCAGTCTCATGGGAAGCAGGGAGGAGAGCAGGACAAAACTAAAGAGACTGAAAGTGATTTCAGGGTGAAATAAGGGAGGGTTGGAAAATGATAAATGAGAAGCAAAAGAAGCCAACACTGGGGATCACTTGATCATTTTTTCAAATTGGGCATGGAGAATGCAGACCAGTTTTTTGCTGATACTGAGTACCAAGGTTCAAGTCACATAGCTAAGTATATCCTGTCCTTCGGGACACTGTAAAGCCAATAGAAGAAAAGGAGAAGAGAAAGAAAGGAATGAGAATTATAATCCAGGGCAGAGATAATACTTAGAAAAGAATAAAGCAACTTCAGCTTTATTAAGCAAAGCAGGAATAACATGCATAATTAAGATGATTTATTAAAACGTCAGTGATTTTGACACTACTGAGAATCTATCCGTTCAGAAAAAAGCATCTCATGGAGAAACTTACCATGTCAACCTCTGAAATGCTGTCAATACTTTCAACCTGGACATCTATACCCACTGGCACTGGAGATCCTTCAGAAAGAAGAATGAGAATATAATGAGGAATCAGGATTATTTTTGAAAACATTTAAAGTGGAGAGAGATCAATGCTGCAAATGAATTACTTTTCAAGTTTTGATGATAAATTTCTCACTTATCTATTGATATAGTATTACATATTCAGGGAGCAGACTAGCATGAAGTTCATGATTTTGGCAAATGTGGGAGCCTTTCCTCTCTTGCCTAAAAATCAGTCTCTTTCATGTGGGGAGGCTAGAGGGACACACTGACAATGGTGCTCCCCAGGATGCTGCGCATTCAGAAATGCCCCTTCCCAGATAAACAGAAACCACAGCTTGCATTTGGGGTGAAGCAGACATCCTTAGAAATGTGAATGCTGAGAGTATTCTGAAAATCAGAATGGGAGCAACTCCAGACAGGCAAGTTCTAGATTTGTGTGCAGTTGGGTCTCACAGAATCAGGCTCATGTGCCCAGAGAACAAACCGAGACCAAGACAATCCCTTGTTACACTCTACAGAGGGTTTCATCTGTTCCTGTGTGAGGGGATGCTGATGCTACTAACTTCATTATTTAGTACTGTGTATGAAATGTGATGCACATATGCACGTGTGCTCAGTCGTGTCTTACTCTTTTCCACCCCATGGACTGTAGCCTGCCAGGCTCCTCTGTCCATAGGATTTTCCAGGCAAGAATACTGGAGTGGATTGCCATTTCCTCCTCCAGCAGATCTTCCTGACCAAGGGATCAAACCCATGTCTCCTGTGTCTCCTGCACTGGCAGTGGGTTCTTTACCACTAGCACAACCTGGAAAGCCCTGATGTATATATATATATGTTCAAATAATTTGTATATTTATACATAGACTCTTCATATGTTTCCTTTCCATGGTGACCAATTCTCAAACTTTATAGCCCTTAATTAAAAAATGCTTTCAACTATTGTTGGGGAAAAATAAATCTTGCCTAGATGGATCCTAAGTGGTTATTTCAGACAAGATTCTGGTATTTAGAAGGGACAGGCCAGAAAGACTTCATTCCTTATTGTCTGGATATGCTACATGTGACATATAATTTAATAAAGCACCTAATTATTGTATTTTAAATGTACTGTGTGTGTGTGTATGCTTAGTCACTCAGCCATGTCTGACTCTTTGGGAACCCATGGGACTGTAGCCTGCCAGGCTCCTCTGTCCATGGGATTATCCAGACAAGGATACTGGAGTGGGTAGTCATTCCCTTCTCCAGGGGATCTTCCCAACCGAGGGATTGAACTGGGGTCTCCTGCACTGCAGATGGATTCTCTTACCATCTGAGCCACTAGGGAAACCCCAATATAATACATTATAAAACAAGACATGCCTCACCAGTCCCTGTGCACCATCTATGCCTATTCCCCCCCATTAATTGGCTGACGTTCAGTTTAGTTCAGTTCAGTCGCTCAGTCATGTCCGACTCTGCAACCAAATGAACCGCAGCACACCAGGCTTCCCTGTCCATCACCAATTCCAGAGTCTACTCAAACCCATGTCCATTGAGTCAGTGATGCCATCCAACCATCTCATCCTTTGTTGTCCCCTTCTCCTCCTGCCCTCAATCTCTCCCAGCATCAGAGTCTTTTCAGATGAGTTAGCTCTTCTCATCAAGTGGCCAAAGTATTGGAGTTTCAGCTTCAACATCAGTCCTTCCAATGAACACCCAGGACTGATCTCCTTTAGGATGGACTGGTTGGATCTCCTTGCTGTCCACGGGACTCTAAAGAGTCTTCTCCAACACCATAGTTCAAAAGCATCAATTCTTCAGCACTCAGCTTTCTTTATAGTCCAACTCTCACATCCATACATGACTGCTGGAAAAACCATAGCCTTGACTAGATGGTTGGCAAAGTAATGTCTTTGCTTTTTAATATGCTGTTTAGGTTGGTCATAACTTTCCTTCCAAGGAGTAAGCATCTTTTAATTTCATGGCTGCAATCACCATCTGCAGTGATTTTGGAGCCTAGAAAAATAAAGTCAGCCACTGTTTCCACTGTTTCCCCATCTATTAACCATGAAGTGATGGGACTGGATGCCATGATTTTAGTTTTCTGAATGTTGATCTTGAAGCCAACTTTTTCACTCTCCTCTTTCACTTTCATCAAGAGGCTCTTTAGTTCTTCTTCATGGCTGACATTACCTTCACTTTATCTACACTGATTCCCTCTTTTATGAATCTAAACCCTCGATATCATTCCTAACTTACAAGGATTTCAACTATCCAGGCACTGGGCCTGTCACTAGAATATATTTCTGCTTCAGGCTGTAGGAATACCTTACTTGCCTCTGAACCGCTAACTACTTCCTGCCATACTGGACCGATCACTTCCAATAGTGTTAATAATGACAATTCTATTAAAATATTATTTAGTGATAATTATGATTAAGCATTAACCTGGGAACAGCTCAGTATTATTCCTTTATCAGGTTTAGCTCTGATGCTTTTATTTTGTTTTGCCTTTTTTCTTTAATTGACATGTCTGTGAGTTGTCACTTCAGTCATGTCCAACTCTTTGCATCCTTGTGGACTGTAGCCCTCCAGGCTCATCTGTCCATGGAATTCTCCAGGCAAGAATACTGGAGTGGGTTGCCATGTCTTCCTTCAGGGGATCTTCCCAACCCAGGGAGCGAACCCACATCTCCTGCATTGCAGATGAATTCCTTACCACTGAGTCACTGGGGAAGCCCTCTTTAACAGGTAGAGCTATCAAAATATACACTTCATGCAAAGATCTCATCCCTGGCCCTGTCTGGCCTTTCAGGATGAGTAATTCCCCCTACTAACTCTAATACTCCAAAGGACTGAAGAGATGGGAGAGGCCTTGGAGAGGGAACAGAACATCCTGGAGAAAATTTTGGCATTAGAGTCCCAACCAGAGCTGGAATCCAGCTCCATGACTCACATGAGAACAAGGTCAGTAAAATCTCTAAGCTTAGGGTCCTCAACTATCAGATCCATTAGTAGTCTCACCAAGGAGACTTATGTAAAGACTAGAAATAATACAGTTGGTAAACTTAGTGGATACTCAATAAATAGCATAGAATATATGTTATTGTTACTGTAATTCAGCAGATTTACAGAGGATGACATAGTTGGATGGTATCACCTACTTGATGGACATGAGTTTGAGCAAGCTCTGGGAGTTGGTGATGGACAGGGAAGCCTGGTGTGCTGCAGTCCATGGGGTTGTAAAGAGTCGGACACGACTGAGCAACTGAACTGAACTGAATTCAGCAAAAATGTGAATCTATTCCTCAGACTACAGACCACAATTCCCAGTCTTACATTCAAACATTGAAACAATCAGTCCATTCTTCACTAAAGAATGATCCAGTGCTTCTCATACAGTGTTTATTTTATGACAAAGTGTGAGCACAACTTGGATTCAGGATGTTTATGACTTCTGAGTAGGACCCAGTTACTGATGAGTATCTCTGCAAGCCAGGGCAGTCTTCTAACACCACCATACAAGGACATTCGTGTCACCACTGGACAAGCACTGGACCCTCAGGGTTGTCTGAAGGCTGGACTGACAGGCGGGTAATAACATGGCTTATCCATTAGGAATGGGTTCCTAAATACGTCTTAGATTTCTTCTTTCCTCTCTCCCATTTCTTCTATTTTTGTCAGGATAAGCTCTTTCATCTCAAAGGAAAGTGTTTGTCCTCAGATGCTATCTGACCTCATTTTTGTCTCCTTTGCATTTGATACCCAAGTGCATCTTCTCCTGGGCCCAGGACTGTAAACTCTGCTCTGACATTCTGAGGACAGAGTGGAGGGTGAGGGTGAGTAAAAGCAAGATGCAAAATCATAGAATTTGGGAGCTTCTTAAAAGCTCCAAAGATCACTCTTTTTTGCAAAATAGGAGCTGAGTCTCAGAGAGAAGGTGGTAATAAAGCAAAAAGATTGAAAACTATGAAATTTGTAACCATATAAACCTGAGTTTAACCTTCTGTAATCCTTAACTCCTCTGAGCCTCAGTTTTTGCTCATCTGTAAAATAGGGGAGATACATACAACATACATGGTCTGTGCCTAATGGGGTTGCTGTGAAACTAAATAAAAAATGCATATCAAGTCCTTAGCCTAACCTAACATTAAATGTGTTAACCAACTTATTCAGTATGTAGTAATGTGTGATACACAGAACATGAATAATACCAGTTTCATAAATGCTCTTATTAATTCTCATGTAAAGCATTTGGAATATAGTAAAAATTAAACAACTATTAGGTATTACAATTAGGTGTTCATTTCCCAGGATCACTAACTAGGTGGTAGCACAGACATTTATACTGCCATGTATATTATACTATATTATATTATACATATAAAAATCATCAATCTTACTTTATGCATGCTGGAATAAGGGGATCTAAATAAAAGTTATGCATCTTATTTGTGGAGTACATTTAAAATACGTGATATATTATATCATGTTATCATTACAGCCACTTTGTTAGTTAGCTAGGTAGAACCAATTTAGCTCCATTTGACATATGAGGGAACTCATGCTCAGTAAGGTTGAAGACCTTGCCTGAAAGCTAGAGCTGGTTAATGCAGGAATACAGCCAGTTCCCCCTAGCTCCCGATCTGGTCCTCCTGTTTGACAAGCAAAGCCTACACAAGTGGCTTTTACAACTTCAGCTTTTGTTTTAACTCAGCAGCCAGTATCTAGATGCTGAATTGATTTCACTTTAAAGAAACAAAGAAATCATCATCTATACAACTAAAACAAAAAAAGCCCTTAGTTATGGGAGACGTAAAGGGTAGGGAAAGCATAAATAAAGAAAATGAGCTGCAATTTATAACCCAAGTTAAACAAAAGGCTCCCTTAAATTTATATCCTCCTGTTTCCACATAATGAGTCAATTAATCTTCTAATGCTTTATAAAAGTAAAAAACACTGCAGTAGCAGCTGGTTTTAATGTTAAAGCTAATTAGGAAAACATTAAGGGAAGAGAAGTGCTGAAGTTACGTTTAGTGCAAGAGGAAAGAAGAATGTGTGTGTGTTGTGTTATGGACAAGTATAAAGAAAGAGAAGATAAATTTAAGCCTGTCTTTTATATTCTGCAGCTTGAGTTTCCCAGGAAAGCAGGCTTGAGAGAACAGAGAATGGGTCACCGGTATAAAAAGCTGTTCTGACCAAGACAAGAGAAGGTTAAGGACTATATTTCTCAGAGCTACCAGACTGACACTTCTGACTGAATTTATGGATTTTTTCTGCCTGAACTGACTGAATACACAAGCCACTTGGATACCATTTAGCCCCAGTCCATGACTGTCAGAAAAATTTCTTAATCGTGGGATGATTTGCCACCTGCCACTAAGTAGTACATTTCCATTGCATTTTTAATGACCCCCAGAAAGTAGCCTCAGGAAAAAAAATTGTTTTAAAAATTCTTAACATGTATCCCTAACAGATCAAGAGAAGTGGAAACTTAAGATCAATATTATGTTTTTCTGGCGGGTGGGGGTGATACAGAGGAGGGAGAAAGAAGGCATAAACGTTTTGAGATAAAAGCTTTGGGTCGGCTCTTGGTAATTTATGACGGTGCTTCTCAAATTGTAAAATGTAGTCGAATCACCTGGGGATCTTGTTAAAATGCAGATTTTTATTCAGAAACCCTAGTGTGGGGCCTGATCTTCTGCATTTCTAACTAATTCCCAAGCGACTCTGTAGCTGGTCCTTGGAACACTTTGAGTTACAAAGTGTAGAGTGCTTGTTTCAAGGTCCAAATTCAAGGGCAGCAATTTTTCTCTTAATCTCTCTGGCTTTCAGTGGTCTAAAATAAACCCATAAAACCCTTTCCTCTAGGATAGGAATTCATTAAATTGACGAACCTAACCTAACAGGAATTAGGGCAGCTTTTTGAATTCGTATAGAAGGGAATACATCATTTTGGGCTGCTAATCACTACTCCAGAGAGGCCAGTTCCAAGCTATTCCTGTGCATCTGGAGCCCTCTAATGGCTCCAGGTACCCACAGCCGGTCAAGTTTAAATTCAAACAAAAGTTCTCTAGCTAAATTGTGGGAGGGGAAAGATTTTAGAGACTCTTTATTTTTTTTTAATTTAATTTTATTTTTTAAATTTACAATATTGTATTGGTTTTGCCATATATCAACATGAATCCACCACAGGTATACACATGTTCTCCATCCTGAGCCCTCTTCCCTCCTCCCTCCCCATACCCACTATGGAGAACAGTGTGGCGATTCCTTGAAAAACTGGAAATAGAACTGCCTTATGACCCAGCAATCCCACTGCTGGGCAAACACACTGAGGAAACCAGAATTGAAAGAGACACATGCACCCCAATGTTCATCGCATCACTGTTTATAATAGCCAGGACATGGAAGCAACCTAGATGTCCATCAGCAGATGAATGGGTAAGAAAGCTGTGGTACATATACACAATGGAGACTCTTTAGAATCGTCGAGACCAAGGTCCAGAATACCTGCCTAACAGTTGCAGAGTATATTATCCAAACTTTGGGCAAATTGTGTTGGGGGAAATAAACTGTCTCTTGGGAATGGCAGTTAAGAGTACATCTTCAGGTGAATTGTGGTAAGGATGACACATCTGAGTAGTGATGTAAAAAAAAAGAAATTTAAAAAATAGATGTATAGGTAGTAAAAAAAAAAAGCATACATCTTTGAATCTGACTGATTTTGAGGCTTTTAAAAATCTTAAATTAGGTTCAATAAATGTGAGAAATGCTCCTGAAAAGCAAAATATTATACTCACCGCAAATTAATCTGATGCTAATAATCTAATTCAGTAGTTATCAAATGTGATTCTCAGACCGGCAAAATCAACATCACCAAGAAAAGTATAAGACATGAGAATTGGTGACCCCACTCAAATCTACTGAATCAAAACCTCTGTGGGTGAGGCCCAGTGATCTGGGTGCTAAGGAGCCCCCAGGGGACTCTGATGCCTGCTGAAACTTGCATCATCAACCTAATAAAGGGCTTCCCTGGTGGCTCAGACAGTGAAGAATCTGCCTACAATGTGGGAGACCTGGGTTTGACCCTGGGTTGAGAAGATCCCCTGGAGGAAGGCATGGCAACCCACTTGAGTATTCTTCCCTGGATGGACAGAGGAGCCTGGCAGGCCACAGTCCATGGGGTTGCAAAGAGTTGGACACGACTGAGCAATTAAGCACACACACACCCTAATAAAATCAAAACCAGACCCTTAGAATTGCAACCCAATGGATTCCAGAAAATTAAAGAACAAAAAGCAAACAATCCTTAACATAAGAGTTACCTGATGTACTTTAAAATTTTACCAGTTAACACATTAGTTTTCTGTGGTACCTACCTGTGCGTTGCGCTTCCCTTTGTCATAACCACAATATGATGAGTCTCGAGGTCTTCCCACCCACACCAAGTACTTGAAGCTTTAATTATCAAAAAGTGGTACCTATTCTACTTCTCTTACCTCCACGTCTCTAGCATGAAAAGCTGTCAGTTTAGGAAATTGTGGGTGTGGGAGACCTTAGGTCAGGAGCGGGAGAGTCAGGATGCATTTAGCACTAAGGTGGAGAGTGCAGCTTAACTGGGTGATTTTACCACACCCTGTGTATCTCTGAAAAGCTTGGTACCCCCAGGGATGCAACTGCGCACATGAAGCAATCTGACAGGAGGAAAGGCTTTTTTCCAGGTAATATATCCTCCCACTGTGGTTTATTCTGTTCTCTTTACCAGTCATTGCATCTTGGTTCTACCACATTACTTTTTTCATGGCCTTGAGAACATTTCTTAATTTCTCTAAGCCCTAACTTCCGCATTGTAATATTAGGGTCGTAACACCTACTTCATAGGGTCACTGCAAGCGTGGAATGAGACAGCGCATTAAATGGCTTAGCACAGTGCCTGGCACTCCAACATTTCAATCAATTTTTATTGCTAGGTGCAATTAAAAGAAAAACCCTCAGCAGAGGTGGTTCACAAGAAGTTATGGCATTTGGCAGACTAGTTCTTCAACAAAAGTCAGGCATTCCAGCTCATAAGCATGTTTCACAAGATTTTATGAATACTGTAATATAACTCAATAGATTTTAATTAAAACAATATGTTGGTGTATGGGCAAGATATACGCATTCACTATTTTTGAAGACATATTATTTATTGAACACACTTTTTATGATAATGTGTATAGTAAACAATGGGTCATTTTGGTTAATTTAAACTGCATAAATTATCAATTGCTCTTATTCAAGAGAAGATCATTGTAAAAGGTTTGTGTTTCTTTTTCTTTAACTGATGGTATTGTGTTATGGTCTTGATGGCTTCAAATTTTCAACCCAGTTTTGACAATGCAATGGATTATAACACAGGAGTTTTGTAAAGATAGTGCTCACCTCCAAATCCAGGTCTCATTGCAAAATCATGGTCCTCTATGTGGAGGATTTGCTTGTATTTCAGGGGCCACACTTTGGTACTGTCTTCCTTCCTCATTCTAGTTTCTTGTTTGCTGTACCTCCAAGGGAGAAAAATGCTTTTGAGATACATGTGCTTGTGGATATTTTGATTTAGTTTAGCTTTCTGTGCTCAACAGGGTATGGTCCAAAGTATACACATAAAGCTCATTTTCTCAGTTCATATTACATACAGAAAAGATCAACCAACATTTTCTTTCTTTCACAAGGGTGGGACATGTAAGGTAAAGTACCTTGAATGACACACTTGAGTGTGGAGGTGGTCCTGACAATGTGGTTTTTAGTAGGGAAACCTGGTCACTAGCATGTGGGTGGAGATGATCAACATTCAGACCCATGGACCCCAACCCAGATCAACTAAACCAGAACCAGAGGACACAGGGCCTAGGAATCTGCATTCAACATGGTACCTGAGTGATTCTTGGAGTCACAGAAGTTAAACTACCTCTTGCACTAAGATAATGTTAAGAAAAAGCAAAACAAAAGACCTGAAAATTGTAAACTGATGAAAACAGTATTTTACAAAGTGTGCAAAAAGTATAGGTGCTGCTTGGGATTCAAGGAAGAATCCCTGTAGTAGATTCTGGAACTGAGGGAGGGCTACCGGCATGGAGAGGAATCCCAGGGGAAAATGGGTGATCTGACAGTTGACTGGACCTAAGACTGGTCCAGTGGTGAAGCAGGCGCACTTCCTAGGACCAAGGCAAAGTAGGTGACCTTTCCGGCGTGCATGGAGACCTGACCTGGGAGCGAAGCCCGTGGCTCCCTGGGCTCTGAACTCAGGCAAGTTGCTGGGTCTCCCTGACTCATTCCTGTGACATGTACTTCCCAGACATGTTCTAACTCTGTAAGTGACATGCAGCCGACTTCTTGTCCAAGGTTCCCGAGACCTTGCTCAGTCCCTCTTCCAGAAGAACATTCCTGGGCTCCCCTGGTGTCTCAGTAGTAAAGAGTCCACCTGCCAATGCAGGAGACACAGGTTCCATCCCTGGTCTGGGAAGATCCCACATGCCATGGGGCAATGAAGCCCATGCACAACTATTGGGCATGGAGAGTAGCAACTGCAACAAGAGAAGCCACCAAAATGAGAAGCTTGCAATTGGAGAGTAACCCGGCTTGCTGCAATTAGAGAGAGCCCACATAGCAACGAAGACCCAGCACAGCCATAAATAAATAAATGAAATTATTTTTTTAAAAAGAACATCCCTGTCATCATCACTGTCATTGTCTGCAGCAGCAATAACACAAGATGCTGAGGGCTCTACTAGGCAAGTTCTAGTTACTCTTTCTTGATTGGCTTTTGCATTGATACATGTCTTCTTCAGGAAATACACATCAAATTTTTAACATAATACTTGTGGACACAATTTCTTAACTCAATGCTTTAATGGTGAGAATTTCACATCCTGAAGCAGCTGGTTTAAGAAATATGTCCAGGTTTATGGGCACCGGAGAGCACCCATATGATCTTTCAGTACAGAAGTTTCTGGCTGAAACCCTCAGAGATTTATGTATGCATTTTTGCCATTAATAGAAATAGGGAAGTTGGAAGAACAAATCTGATTTTGTGTAGAAGACAAATGAATTTGATTTTAAACACAAGTCATTTTATCCTATGAAAAATTGACACAGAGAACTATTTCTTCCAAGGATCTCTTAAATAGAAAACCTCTTTCAAAGAGCTAGAATGATCCATTGATTGAAAAAGTAATAGCAGCTAGTTTTTATTAAACGCCTATTGTGTTCCAGGCCCCCTACCACATGTTTTGTAAGTACTATATTCTTTGGCATGAATCTCAGTTACCAGGTTTGCTGGGCTTCATGCCCAGAGTTTCTGATTCCATAGTTTTAGGGTATGAGAATTTGCATTTATAACGATTTCTCAGGAGAACTACCGGTCTGGAAAATAATAGACGTTTTATAAAAGCTAGCTGGTTATTATTTTAAGAAAAATTGGAATGTTACCTTGGGTGGAAATTCATGGAAATTTGTGACTTCTTTAGTTATATAGCACAATGGCAATCTCTAGTACTCTTTTCAAAAGCATAGCCCTCCAGAGATAGGAAGGGATGAATCTTAATTAACAATCCCCAGAATACCCATCTCAGAAATTCCATCCAGAGGAACAAAAAAAATTTTTTAATTAAAAATAGAACATAGAGAAGCAAAGACAGAATGCCCCTCCCCCAAATATCACCCTGTCCCTGTCTGGGAGTTGTGTTATTTAAAGATATTCTGTATGCTGTTATCTTTTGCATGTAGCTTCCCTAATGGACAAAAAAAATCCTAATAAATTTCCAGAATCCTAATCCTCAAAAAATAAATAAATAAATAAAGAATCCCCAGAACAATGAACATGCAGCCTGCTACAAAAGGCAAGAGGCTTCCCAGATGGCACAGTGGTTACAAATCTGCTTGCCAAGCAGGAAACAGGATTCGATCCTGGGTCGGGAAGATCCCCTGGAGTAGGAAATGGCAACCCACTCCAATATTCCTGACTGGGAAATCCCACGGACAGAGGAGCCTGGCAGGCTCCAGCCCATGGGGTCGCAGAGTTGGACATGGCTGAATGCCTGAGCACGCATGCGTGAAAGGCACCCCTGGCAGTACCTGCGTGCACGCATGCCTCCTCTTACCTGAGGGCTCTACTTCTGTGCCGTGAGAGGTCCTGTGTTCACTTACTTTTGACTTTATACGCCATCTATTTTTCAGAAAGATTTATGTGGCTTAGACACCCTCTGAAATAATTTTGAAAACTTCACACATATTTAAGTAGTCATCTTCAATTTTTTCATCATAACATTTAAAGTTAAATATTGATAATTTAAAATAAAACTTATATTCCTCCTTTAAATGTATTCAATGAACCTGAAATACTCAAAATACGCATTTTAAAATACATGAATAAGCTCCTCTTTAAAAACCAGAAGTTTTGTCGCATTTCTTGTTTTCTTGAAACTGGCATTTCCATTTTATTTTCTTCATTGAATTTTATCACCTATCATACTTCTTTCCGAGAAGACATGTATACACATTGAAATAAATTCTTTTGTAGCCTTTATGACTATTAAAAATGGGGCAAAACATAACTCATATAAATGTTGATAAATAATTATTAAAATTATGATTATATTTTATTGGAGAAGTATTTCTTAATAAGGTGATGGTACATTTTCCCTATTTTGTGTATCTGTGTATGGATATTACTCATTGCACTTGTTATTTCTTGTCTCTTTTGATAAAGCCCCTATAATAGATGTGAGGCGATATCTCATGGTTTTGATTTACATTTCCTTGATCCTATTTTTCACTTCTATAGATGAAAATACAGAAAAACTTTGTTCATGGACATGGAGTTGGAAGAAATTTTGTTTAAGAACTATAACTTAAACAATTCCTTCTTACTTATTTTTCAAAATTCACATTGTGGCGTATCATCAAGAATTCTTTCTAATGATTTATAACCTGACAAATTAAGTGGGTTCTTTCTTCAATATTGTTGAAAGCAAGAAAAAAAAAAACAGAAAAAAAGGAAAACACTCAATTTGGAAAAGAATGTGTTATTTAAACTAAAGTCATCAGCTACCTTAACAACAACATCTGTAATGGATTCTTTGTACCCAGGTGGGTTTTATCCACTCGTGTAACACACATAGTTAAGATTCAGACAAAGGAAGAGGTGTGTGTGCTTTTATTTTGCCAAATGGGACAGAGCAATCATTAAAGAGAGGCTACAGAGAAGACTGCAGGCAAATTTTCAGGAGGATCCATTTTAGGAAAGAGGTCAGAGGAAGTCAGAGATCCAGAAATAATTATTTTAAAACTTTTTATGCTCACATGTGCCTCTGAGAGCTTGCATGCACCCTTAGGGAAACATTATAGTCTAGGAGCATAAGTGTCCTATCTGAAGACCCCTGACTTGAAAAAAAAAAAAGCATACAAGTAGAAAGGTTAATAAAATGAAGACAAATGGAACAGACAAAGGCAAGAGAAGCAAATGTGCTTAATAAGGGAGGTTAATTTATGACAGAGAACCAGATTTAGCTCAGAACTTTCTGGTCTGATTCCATCTAAGAATCATTTGAAGCTCCTTTGTCTTCTGCCTTCTTCCCTTTCCTAGAAAAAATGATTCTGCTTTTAGTCATTACTGAAAGAAAACTTTTGTATTAAATTAGAAAATTTTGCATGAAAATCTGAATTCTTCTTTTGAAAAATCAGGAAATCTAGTGACACCGGGCTGAACTTCTCTTCCAAGAAGAAAAGTCAACCTGACCAGCCTCTGCCCCCAGAGGAACATTGAGCCTATAATTGCCTCAGTCTCTGCCAGTCACTTCTATCTTACCTCCAAGCAGTTTGAATTGGCAATCTCTAGGACACTCCAGTCCTCTTGCCTGGAAAATCCCATGGGCGGAGGAGCCTGGTGGGCTGCAGTCCATGGGGTCGCTAAGAGTTGGACACGACTGAGTGACTTCACTTTCACTTTTCACTTTCATGCATTGGAGAAGGAAATGGCAACCCACTCCAGTGTTCTTGCCTGGAGAATCCCAGGGATGGGGGAGCCTGGTGGGCTGTCATCTATGGGGTCGAACAGAGTCGGACACGACTGAAGTGACTTAGCAGCAGCAGCAGCAGCAGGACACTCTTGGCTTCTACATTAGGTTCTCGATGTGCTAGTAAATGTTTAACAAGAGACTCCAGGAAAAAAAGCCCTGTTTGTAGTGTTTGCTGATTTCCATACTGTCATCATAGCTGATTTCAAGCTATGGATATGACAGAGAAGTGTGTAGCCCATAGTATAGTATAGTACAATACAATACAATGTAATATAAGTTTTGTGTATGGTAGTATACTACAGTTTATATGATAAAATAGTATTCTATATTAGTGTAATACACAATACTACCTATACAGTAGTATATTATACTATATAATTGTACACTACATAGTATATACCACACTATACTATATACTGCTGCTGCTGCTGCTGCTAAGTCGCTTCAGTCGTGTCTGACTCTGTGCGACCCCATAGACGGCAGCCCACCAGACTCCCCCATCCCTGGGATTCTCCAGGCAAGAACACTGGAGTGGGTTGCCATTTCCTTCTCCAATGCATGAAAGTGAAAAGTGAAAGTGAAGTCGCTCAGTCATGTCCGACTCTTAGCGACCCCATGGACTGTAGCCCACCAGGTTCCTCCATCCATAGGATTTTCCAGGCAAGAGTACTGGAGTGGGGTGCCATCGCCTTCTCCGATACTATATACTAGTATATAGTATATATAGTACTAGTATACCATATACAGTTACACTATACCATGTAGTATGTACTATACTACATTGAGTGCAGGAGGAGAAGGGGGATAACAGAGGATGAGATGGTTAGATGCCATCATTGACTCAGTGGACATGAATTTGAGCAAACTCCAGGAGATAGTGAAGGACAGGGAAGCCTGGCGTGCTGCAGTCCATGGGGTTGCAAAGAGTTGGACATGACTGAGTGACTGAACAACAATAACACAGCATAATATATTACAGTATAGTGTAGTATTTCTTCCAGACATAAATAGATATAAATAGTGGAGAACAATACATGATAGTAACATGTAGTAAAGTAGTTAGGAAATGGTGAACTTTAAGTATTTATTACTTTCATTAAAAATAAGTTATTTAATTGTATGTCTATATAAGTTAATTTTTAATAAGTTTATTTTTAGCAGCCTTAAAATTTCACAACTGGCTCTTGCAAGCTGATTTACACAGAAACTGGGCACTCTGCTGATTACTCTTAAGGCTGAGACAGTATATTCTTCTTAACTCCCAACCCAATATTTGTCATTACAGAAGGCACTCAATACAATTGCTGAAAGGATGAACAAATATTCAGTAAGTCTGGATGCCTAATCTTGTTTGCATCACTGGGGAGCCAGATCTCTCCTCTAGGCCAAACAGGAACATTTTCCCCTGCCATACCTAATTTATTCACCAACTCCTCCTCTCCCCTACTCTGTTTTTAAGAAATAAAGGGATGAATCTTTGGATGAAAGATTTTTAAAGTATTTGGCTAAAAAAGGGAGTCTTTGGGCAAAAAGCAAAATTATATTCTGAATGTAAATAGTTAATAGCCTATTTAAGGATAAACTGCCTGACTGTAAGAAAACTGGCTCAAAATAATGTACATAAATGTGACCTAATTTATACAAATATACTTTCTAATTTTCAAAGAAAGATCAAGTCTTCTTTCCACGTTCATTCTATTAGTTCTCTTGCATTATGAGTGGCATTACTGACTCGATGGACATGAGTTTGAGCAAGCTCCGGGAATTGGTGATAGACAGGGAAGCCTGGTGTGCTGCAGTCCATGGGGTTGCAGAGTTTGACATGACTGAGTGACTGAAATGAACTGAACTGAACTTATGACAGAGTGGATTATTAATTCATTACTTATTTAATTATTGATAATCAGATCATGTGTGGGGTAAAGAACCTCACAGCGTTTATTCATATACTAAGGTCTAAATTATCCTGGGTTCCTTACTCTATAAACTGTCTTACGTAGTAATTTCTGTATTTTTGTCAAAATGCCTTAAAATCTGCCTGAGAGGGTGCTGAATGACAGCTCAAAAGCTGGCTGGCTGCATTACTCTGTTCACTGGGGAAATGCATGGCTTTCATCTTAAGTGGCTGCTTCTGAACCAGGGTGTGTATTTTATGCCATCCCTAGAGTCCTAGAGGATTTTTCTTTGAAGAACAAAAGAGGTAGGTATAAATTTTAATGAATCATATTGTGGCTTATCACTTAGGATATAGAGAAGTGAAAACAAGCATTCTTGGCCCCATAGAGTAGAAAGCTCAGGGTTCCCTCTTCATTTAACTGGAGTCTAAAAATGAGACACTTAACATAAGAGAGAATTCTCACACCACCGCAAAGAAAGATGTTTTCTTCTTGTCCATTAAATGACACCTACAAAATACACATGGCAGATTTTTCTCCAGCAGTTCTCCCACCAATAGTGGGCTGGTGAGTCCCTATGACTATCTCCCTTCTTATCTACACATCCACCAAACAAACTGGGCAAACCCCCTACTGTTTAAGTCACAGAGGATATTTTAAGAAATCTCCATTTGTTTCAAAATTAGATACAATACACTACTAAAATATATTAGATGTTATAAGTAGCCTGAAAAAAGCACACATCCTGGTTGGATAGTCTCACATTTCCTAAATATTGCTTGCCTAACTGCCCCGGGGAAGACAGAAAGTGTTTAAACGGGACAAGACTTCATAACATCGTAGATCTGAGTGTGGAAGCCAAGTCTGGAAGGGAAGTGTGGGAGATGGTTTTTGATTTCTAAGAGCAGAGCAGGAATCAGGACTCTAGCGACCACTCCTCCCCACTCCCCCACAGTGCTTTTGTTTTTGGTCATTAAACCTGAGGCTTCAGAAGGATATATTAAATTTTTATGTTCTCGTTCCTAATCTTATAGTGAGTGCTTCATAAATATTCAAAATGTGAGGTCAATCTGGCTGAAACATATGTCACCAAGGTTGGCTGGGTGATCTCACTCACTTTCATTCCTCAATTTCTCCTACTGGGTCTTTTTGGGAATCTTGCACTTCGGGAAAAGGAAAGACTTTCTCTAGGACAGGAGGTTATTCACTGGTTATTAAAGTTACCTGGGTGGTATTAGGCATTGCACTGGGCTGCATGCATGCTCTGTTGCTCACTTGTGTCTGATTCTTTGTAACTCCATGGACTGCAGCCCCCAGGGTTCTCTGTCCATGGGATTTCCCAGGCAAGAATACTGGCGTGGGTTGCCATTTCTTTCTCCAGGGGATCCTCCTGACCCATGGATCGAACTCTTATCTCCTGAGTCTCCTGCATTGCAGGCAGATTATTTACCACTGAGTCACTAGGGAAGCATTACCTGTGTACTACGGTGACTAGTTGTTCTAGTTTGTCTGAGACTGAGGGGGTCCCTAGGACTTCAAGCGCTAAAGACCATGGCTGCTAAGTCGCTTCAGTCATGTCCGACCCTGTTCGACCCAATAGAAGGCAGCCCACCAGGCTCCCCCGTCCCTTGGATTCTCCAGGCAAGAACAATGGAGTGGGTTGCTGTTTCCTTTTCCAATTCATGAAAGTGAAAAGTGAAAGTGAAGTGGCTCAGTCGTGTCCGACTCTGAGTGACCCCATGGACTGCAGCCCACCAGGCTCCTCCATCCATGGGATTTTCCAGGCAAAAGTACTGGAGTGGGTTGCCATTTCCTTCTCTGAAAGACCATGGAGCCCCAGGCAAATCAGATGAACTGGTCATTCTAGTAGAGAGCTATGCCCCGTCACTAGTAGGTCCAAATATACCCTGATTATTGATGATAGGATAATAATGACAATGTATTGACATTCAGGATGATATTTCAAAGATGATTTTCCAAATGGAAAACGAATCTTGAAAAACAACGAATGGTTTTGATGCCTTTCAGTACTGTCTCATCAATATACAGAGCTATATACACTCTGCAAGTACTTGACATCAGAAATCGGTACTTAGACTAATTTCCACTCCAAAATTTTTGATGGAACATTAAACTCATGTCATTATTAATAATAAATGCATTGCTCATTGGAGAAATACAATCCCTGAGAGAAGACTCATACAAGAGCCCTTTAACTACTTTGAATAAAATTAAGCACGTAAATGCCAGCATGGACCCCAGATTCTGTTCTTTCTATGATAACCAGAAGTGATTTATTTTGATGAGTGCGCACTCTCTCTAGGAACAATCACTGCCACAAATGTGTGCTACCATTAAAGATATATTCCTCATAGGTCTGAGGCAGCTGGTGAGAGAAATTGGGACTATAGTATGGCTGTCTTACCGAGTCTGTTCCATTGAAGAGGAGCAGCGTGGGTGGGGTGTCTTGATTTCAGCAACAGCAGAAGCATTTGGCATCAGTGTGATCCAGATGCAGGTGAAGAAGACCAACTGGGAAGCCAGGATCATCTCTTCCAAAAGAAAGAAATGTGGATGGATACAACCAATACTGTTATCAATACTGCTTCTTCACGTGTCCTTTTAAAAGTAATTAGGGTCCCAGGTAAAAAGGTATCAAGGAAGAAAGAGAGACATTGCTTTCAGGGCTGTGTCCTTTGTTTTAGTAGGTTAAGTGGATTGACATCATTTAGAGGCAAACATCTGTCTGGATCATCAGCCATTCAAGAGAAACAAAGCAGATTTTTTTTCCTTTTCAGTTCCCATCCTCTAGTCCCTCTTTGCAGGGAAGGTTCTTAGTGGGATGCTTGATTCTGGACTCAATAAACTCGCAGTGGCAGTCGTACGCAGACAAAGAAGTGAGGTTAGGCTTTAAGTCCCCTTAATCCAACACAATATCATTTGAATATATTTAGCGACTCAGCAAATAATATGCTTAATGAGAACAAAGATGATTAGTTTAATCCAGAAAGGAATCTTTCCCTCTCCAAATGTGTACAGATTGCCAGAGTACAAAAAAAATTCAATGATTATTTTGTCAAATAAATAATCATATTTTAAGATGATGGTTTATTCCATTGATATCAATCAAGTGGTTCAATTTAAGGTTTAATATGGTAAGCAGCCAGATAAATAAGAGGAGAAATTAGCCTTGGGTAGGGGGTAAGGAATTATGTTACATTATGGCCACATAGGAGGCTAAAGATACTTCGCACATACTGAGTAGAAGTAGTCCCTCTATAATGCAAAGTGCCATTGCATGGGTATGATGGTGAAATTCAGTTTCTTCAACTGGAAAATAAAAGGTGAGCAAGTCAGTGATGGCCGACTGTTTACTAGGACTGAAAAAGAACGCTGTTTTCTTCCCAGGAATACAGTGTGAAGGAAATTGTTAAATTTCCTCAAATTAATTTGTCTCCTTGACACTGCATATCTTGTGTTATTGCTTGATTCTGCTTATTCTGACTTGGGTTTCCTCTTCTCTTAGCCCATGTATTAACACCTCCTATGTTTTTGGGGGCAAGTATTTCCTCTTTAAAGTATGTGTTTAGTATAAAATATTATAAATATTACAAATATACAGAATAAAGTAATAAATCTTTACTTTTCCCTTCATCCCCTATTTAGTGTTTATCACTGTATACAGTTATGCTTTTATATATATTCATAAATAATCTACCATTTTTTTGCACATTTCAGAAAACTTTATAAAAATGGTGTTAAATTATGCCTTTATATCTGCAACATACTTTTTCTCTCCACATTATGCTTAGATTTATTATGTCGATATATGTAGTCCTAGTCAATTCATTTTTAAGTGTCAATTAATACGTCAATGTGTGGATAATTAACACTTTATTTATTCTTTTGCTGATGGACATTATTTCTTATTTTCCTATGATAAATAATCTATTATAAGCAATTCTGCAGTGAATTTTGGTCAATATTTTCTTGTGTTCATACGTACCAGTTTCTTTAGGATAAATACCTAGGAGTAAAGCCTCTAGGATGAACAATTTTCACATCTTCAAATTTATAGGAGACTACCAGAACGCTCACAATGGTTGCACCAATTTACAGCCTCACTAACAGTGAATGAAAGCTCTCGTTTCTTAAAATCTTTTTTGACTTTAATATAATCAGGTTTCTACATGTTACCCAATCGATCTTTTAGGTTTAATTTTAATTTCCCTAGTGGCTAAAGAAGTTTGAGCAATTTTTTTCATGTATTTCTGGGCCAGTAAGCTTTCTTCTTCTGCAAACAGCCAGTCAATAGGAGAAACGTGAGAAAAGTTGCTGGTTTTTTGGTTTTTTTCCCCTCAAAGTGTACGTATTCTGTCTTTTTCTTTAATTGGAGGATAATCGCTTTCCAGTGCTCTGGTGGTCTCTGCATTACATCAACACTAATACTGGGCGTATGCCCTGAGAAAACCATAATTAAAAAAGACACAAGCACCCCAGTGTTCATTGAAGTACTGTTTACAATAGCCAGGACATGGAAGCTACTGCTCGTAAGCGGCTGTCACTTTGGCTGCTGAAGGATGTCATCATGGTCAAAGTTTGTGATCTCATGAGATCCAGGGCCCTGGCTCTTGATCCTAGCACTCACAACTCCCTGAGCCTGTTGTCTTTGTTAAGTACCATTATCTACATAAGTACTTTCTAAAGCAATTCTTGGCTATGTTTTGTGAAAAAAACATTCTGTGCTAAGTGAGTGTGGAAAACACTTTTTTTTTTTTTTTTTTGGTGTGTGTGTGTGTCTGTGTAGCAGTAAAACTTGCTTGTTGACACTGATATTTAAATTTCATAGTGTTTTCATGTTCTCATGAAATCTGTCCCTCCCCCACCCCTCAATTAAACACTGTAAAAACCATTTGGCGGGATGAATACAGACCACTGGGTGTAATTTTCCAACCCCAAGTCCAGGCTGGGGATTCACAGTTCACATCACATGGGTCAGTGAAAGTGCTCTGGTCCTACAGCAACCAGGAGGATGTGATTTCAATGGTCTAGTCTCTGCTTATCTTACTGGATCTGTTGGAAACAGTGACACACCTGATTTCTCCCTCCTACTTGAAATCTTTTCTTCACCTGCCCTCTGCTTTTCTGGACTTGCTTGTTTTTTCTTACATCTTGGTTATTCCTTCTTGGTTCTATTATTTGATCCCCCTTCCTCTATCAGATTTCACAGTACTCGAGTGGTTCTATGCTCAGTACTTTAGTACTCCTCCTTCCTTTAGTACTCCTCTTGTGAGCTCAGCCAGTTTCAAGGTTTTGAGAATGATGTGTATGCATGTGTGGCTCAGTTGTGTCTGACTCTTTGTGACCCCATGGTCTGTAGCCTGCCAGGGTCCTCTGTTCATGGAATTCTCCAGGCAAGAATACTGGAGTGGGTTGCCATTCCCTTCTCCAGAGGATCTTCCTGACTCAGGGATAGAACCCAGATCTCCTGCATAGCAGGCAGATTCTTTACCATCTGAGCCACCAACTGCATGCTTAATGTTTGTACTTGGACTTCTGATAAGTATCTCAAGCTCAACGCATCCAAAAGTAGGCTTGTTAATACCCCTCCCCCCCTAGCTCACCTACAGCCTTCTCTGTCTCAGCTGATAACAACAATGTCCCTTCTTGACATTCCTTGTCCAATCCACCTTAAGAACACATACAGGATCCAGGGACTTCCCACTTGCTGCTCAGCGGCCGCCCTGGCCTGTTAACCATCTTTATCCTTTGCTTGAATGTTTGCAGTGGTGCTTTGTCTCCTTGCCTCTCCCCTTGCCTTGTTTCAGTTACTTCTCAGCACAGCAACCAGGGATCTTTTTTTTTTTTTTTAATTTTTTTTTTATTTTTAAACTTTACATAACTGTATTAGTTTTGCCAAATATCAAAATGAATCCGCCACAGGTATACATGTGTTCCCCACCCTGAACCCTCCTCCCTCCTCCCTCCCCATACCATCCCTCTGGGTCGTCCCAGTGCACTAGCCCCAAGCATCCAGTATCGTGTATCGAACCTGGACTGGCAACTCGTTTCTTACATGATATTTTACATGTTTCAATGCCATTCTCCCAAATCTTCCCACCCTCTCCCTCTCCCACAGAGTCCATAAGACTGTTCTATACATCAGTGTCTCTTTTGCTGTCTCATATACCGGGTTATTGTTACCATCTTTCTAAATTCCATATATATGCATTAGTATACTGTATTTATGTTTTTCCTTCTGGCTTACTTCACTCTGTATAATAGGCTCCAGTTTCATCTACCTCATTAGAACTGATTCAAATGTATTCTTTTTAATGGCTGAGTAATACTCCATTGTGTATATGTACCACAGCTTTCTTATCCATTCATCTGCTGATGGACATCTAGGTTGCTTCCATGTCCTGGCTATTAGAAACAGTGCTGCGATGAACATTGGGGTACACGTGTCTCTTTCCCTTCTGGTTTCCTCAGTGTGTATGCCCAGCAGTGGGATTGCTGGATCATAAGGCAGTTCTATTTCCAGTTTTTTAAGGAATCTCCACACTGTTCTCCATAGTGGCTGTACTAGTTTGCATTCCCACCAACAGTGTAAGAGGGTTCCCTTTTCTCCACACCCTCTCCAGCATTTATTATTTGTAGACTTTTGGATCGCAGCCATTCTGACTGGTGTGAAATGGTACCTCATAGTGGTTTTGATTTGCATTTCTCTGATAATGAGTGATGTTGAGCATCTTTTCATGTGTTTGTTAGCCATCTGTATGTCTTCTTTGGAGAAATGTCTATTTAGTTCTTTGGCCCATTTTTTGATTGGGTTGTTTATTTTTCTGGAGTTGAGCTGTAGGAGTTGCTTGTATATTTTTGAGATTAGTTGTTTGTCAGTTGCTTCATTTGCTATTATTTTCTCCCATTCTGAAGGCTGTCTTTTCACCTTGCTAATAGTTTCCTTTGATGTGCAGAAGCTTTTAAGGTTAATTAGGTCCCATTTGTTTATTTTTGATTTTATTTCCAATATTCTGGGAGGTGGGTCATAGAGGATCCTGCTGTGATGTATGTCAGAGAGTGTTTTGCCTATGTTCTCCTCTAGGAGTTTTATAGTTTCTGGTCTTACGTTTAGATCTTTAATCCATTTTGAATTTATTTTGGTGTATGGTGTTAGAAAGTGGTCTAGTTTCATTCTTTTACAAGTGGTTGACCAGATTTCCCAGCACCACTTGTTAAAGAGATTGTCTTCAATCCATTGTATATTCTTGCCTCCTTTGTCAAAGATAAGGTGTCCATATGTGCGTGGATTTATCTCTGGGCTTTCTATTTTATTCCATTGATCTATATCTTTAAGAATAAAAGTCAGATCAAGCTACTCCTCTCTTTAAAACTCTGCCATGGCTCCTTTTCTTCTGTTTGAAAGTCTTTATGAAGGCTAGGTAATCTACAACTCCCCACTCCTTCTGCCTTCTGGCTTCTCCACTGTCCGCTCCACCCACCCAGGCTGTTCCACAAACTCTGGTTTCTTTGCTGTTCCTCCAACATACCAAACACACTCACACGGCAGGGTCTTTGCACGGGTTGTCATCCTTGCCTGACCCACTCTATACACAAGAATCTATCTAACTCCTTTAACATATTTAAATCAAATGTCAAATGTCATTTATTCAATGAAGCACACCCTAACCTCCTTAAAAAAAAAACAACACAGTCTGCTCCCTTTTCTCCAAAACTTGTTACCAATCTACCATATACTCCACTTAACATGTCTTACACAATTTACTTATTATATTTACTGTTCATTATTCATCTAATCCTGCTAGAATGTAAGCTCTACAAGGAAGCATCCGGTGTCTGTTTTGTTCCCTGGGGTATCCTAAGCACTTCTAACCATTTTTGGCATATAATCAGTGTTTAGTAAATATTTGCTGCATTAAAAGCATCAGTAAAAAGTCTGTTTAGTTCTGCTGAATTCAGTGTTTCCCAAACATGGTTGACCTTAAATCTCCTCAAAAAAAAAAAAAAAAAAAAATCCACCAGATCCCCTGATGCTGCTGCTGCTGCTAAGTCGCTTCAGTCCTGTCCGACTCTGTGTGACCCCAGAGATGGCAGCCCACCAGGCTCCCCCGTCCCTGGGATTCTCCAGGCAAGAACACTGGAGTGGGTTGCCATTTCCTTCTCCAATGCATGAAAATGAAAAGTGAAAGTGAAGTCATCCAGTCGTGTCCGACTCTTAGCGACCCCATGGACTGCAGCCCACCAGGCTCCTCCATCCATGGGATTTTCCAGGCAAGAGTACTGGAGTGGGGTGCCATTGCCTTCTCCTAATATTCCTAAAAAAAAAAAAAAAAAAAAGTGCTCCTCCAGAGCACTCAGCTGGCAAATTCTGATTTATAGGTTTATCTGTGCTTTACATGCCCTCTTTATCAAAAGTCTAGGTCCCAGCATCTTGAGACTACTTTTGTACAATTTTACTTGTTTGTTTATTTATTTTTGGCTGCGATGGGTCTTCACTGCTGCTCTGGCTTTTCTCTAGTTGCAGTGAGCCAGGGCTTCTCCTTGTGCTGGCTTCTCTTGTGGGGCACGGGCTCTGGGCATGTGGGCTTCCTTAGTTGCAGCACGTGAACTTGGTAGATGCAGCGCAGGCTCAGTGGCCCGCAGCTCAGACTCGTGGGCTTAGTTGCCCCTTGGCATGTGTGATCTTCCTGGACCAGGGATCGAACCTGTGTCCCGTTCATTGGCAGAATTCTTAACCACTGCACCACCAGTGAGGCCCCTATTTTTGATGACTATTAAACTTTTAAGTTCATAATGAAATACTGGTAGCCAGTGAAGGGTAAGCCAGGCACTGTGCTTGTGCTTAATCATTCAGTCATATCCAACTCTGTGACTCATTGGACTACAGCCTGCCAGGATCCTCTGTCCATGGGATTTTTCAGGCAAGAATACTAGAGTGGGTTGCCAATACCTTCTCCGGGGATCTTCCCAACCCAGGAATTGAACTGGAGTCTCCTGTGTCTCCTGCATTGCAAGTGGATTCTTTACCTGCTGAGCCGTTGGGGAAGCCACTAACAGGAGAGTTCTTAAAGCAGTACTTCGTCTTAAATGAACGAAGCACTAAAGTAGAACTTACCCACCTGTCAGGTCAGCACTGGAGCTTCTGGGGAGCACATGTTTTTCAGAAATATCTGGCAGAAAAAAAAAAAAAAAGAAATATCTGGCAGGTCATATACCTCCTCACCACCACTTAGTCATATCAGGGTGCCCTACGTGCCCCCCTCCACACTGTAGAAATGACGCAAGTCCATCTGACCTCTTTATTAAATCATCTTTGCTAAAAATAACTCTGCATATCAACATCAACGTTAAGGGAGAAATAAAAAGTTTAAATACTGTCAGTTTGAATTTAAGTTTGCATAAAAATAAAAACGAGGCGATGGCCTAGGCTACAAAGAGTTGGCCTACAGAAGGTCTTAGGGTTTCAATTCAATTACAGCAAAACATCTGTCTCTGTTGTTGTTGAATCTGCTCCTTATCCCTTTAGTGCTTTCTTTGCAAACCCAGTAAGCTTCTTAAGAAAAAAAAAAAAAAATAGAAAACCACATCTGTCGACATTGGAAAGAGGTAACTACCAGGGAACAAAATTAATCACAGGGTCAGTGGAGATTTTTGTAATGGTTTAAGCTCTCCCTCACATGTACTGCCTCCTGTCCACTCTGCTTCCGCCCTGAGGATACCCGCTAGTTTACATTCCTTTGGCAGGAAGCCAGAAGAACACTCGGATAGCATGGCTGTGTCATCATTATTCATTTTGGGGTATGCAGCTATTTTGCTTACAAATAGAAAACACAAGGAAAGTGGAAGTCTTATTTATATTGAATCAAAAGCATATGACAACAACAATAAACAATTCCAGGCCCCCAGAAATGCCCCACTGTGTCTGCATGATGCCAAGTAGGCAAAATATCTTGAGTGAGAAACTAGAGTTATAAAATATGATATGGAAAGGCTGTTGGAGATCATTTATCCAAGTATTTATCTTTTTTATATATGAGGAAACTAAGACTGGAGAGATTAAGCACACAATTTTGCTTATTTTTTTCATTTGCTTTCGCTTTATTTTTCTTTGGTATATTGGAAATACTGATATTTTATAATATAACATGGCTATGCCAAGAGCAGCCACTAGGTGGCACTTGTTATTCCTCCAAAAAAATCTGCTCACTCAGGAAAGGTGGTGTCTCTTGCGTTTCCCCGAACGACCAGAGCCTGGATGGAATTTCTTTCCGTCCAACTGCCTCTTTCATTCCCCTCTCATTTTATTCCTGAGTTACAGAATCAAGAGGGATGGGAGCGGGGATTCCGCATTAGTGGAAAGTGGGTGAGAGGAAAATGATCTTAGTCATAGTGTAATAATACAAAATTACCACAAGATGGCAGCATAGACTACACAATACTGTTTAAGCAGTCCCTTAAATTAAGATACTATAAAATTCATTTTGATATTTGGCAAAACTAATACAATTATGTAAAGTTTAAAAATAAAATAAAATTAGAAAAAAAATAAATATTAGTACTACATGGAAAAAAATTAAATGAAACGATGAATAATATAATGCCAAATGATTCAAGCAAAAAGAAAATTCTTGTTATTGAGTAAGATGCAATTATTTACCTTGTATGGAGATTGAACATTGAGCGTATTTTAAAGAATTTTTTTATAGATATAAAAACAGCATTTCTTTTTATCTCTGGCAACAGTAGGCTATAGAGGTGAACACTGGAAAAAGAAACTTTCCAGGGAAAGAAAAATATCATATGACATCACTTATATGTGAAATCTAAAAAGATGATACAAATGAACTTATTTACAAAACATGAACAGACTCACGAGCATAGAAAACAAACTTACACCGAAGAGGAAAGGCAAGGGGGGGGGGTTGTATAAACTAGGAGTTTGAAATTAGCAGACATAAACTCCTATAAATAAAGTAGATAAACAACAAGGTCCTACCATATAGCAAAGGGAGCTATATTCAATACCTTGTAATAAATTATAATGCAAAAGAATCTGAAAAAAAAAAGAGAGCCTATATATAGGCTGAATCACTTTGCTGTATACCAGAAAATAACACAACATTGAAAATCAACTATACTTCAATAAAAAAGTTTTCCATCAAAATAAAGTGCTGTCACGAGTGATGCATTGAAGACACAAGAGATAACGAACTAGGAGATTTGGCTCTGGGATGGGACGTGGCACTTACTGTATGACTTTTAGAAAGCTTCTTAACCTCTCTGGGCTTCTATTTCCTTTTCTATATTCATTATGCAGATGGATTTAGATGATTTTTTTAAATCCCTGAGGAGACAATCAAATATAGTGGTTAAGAATGTGAACTTTGGCAACAGATTTCTGAGGAGCAAATCCTAATTCTTCCACTTACTAGATGTGTGAACACTGGCGATGGTTTGGTGTTTTGTCTGAGTCAGTTAGCTCCTATGTCAATCAGGGGTTGCATCACTGGACCTATCTCTTAAGATTACAATCAAAACTGATGGGATAATACCATGTGTTTAGTACAATTTCGTTGAAAACACAATAAAATAATTAATGTTAACTGCCAATCTTATTCATCTCTATTAATGTAGTCTTTGCATTTCCAACATCATGACTTTGATCAAAACTACCACCATTCTCCCAGTCTCCCAGTGTTGAAATTTCAAACTCATGTTTGACCCCTATCTTTTCAAGATTGAATTTTTTTTTCTTCAAAACTTTTAAAGAGAAGTTCCCTTGTCTTTCCAGTGCCATTAGACTGTTTTCCTCTAACATAAATAAATACTTCAGTCAGTCTCCTTGTCTCAAGCCTTTCTACTTTCCTCTCTTCTATATGCAGTTGCAAACTTTCTGTGGTGATACTTCTTTTCTAACATCTTTTCTCCGCTTAAAATGACTTCCTATTGCCTCTAGGAGAAAACCTATTATGTTACATTGGCCTATGTTACTACACCTTTGCAAACAGTGTCTTATCAGTAACTTTAGAGTAAATAAATCTTAAAATCCTCCAACTTTATTTTTCTTATTCAAAGCTCTTTAGTTATTCTAGTTCCTTTATTCTTTTTTTATACACCTTGGGGTCAGTTTTCTACAAAATTCTGCTAGGATTTTGATTAGCATTGCATTAAATATGTATGTAGGTCAGTTTGGTGAGAATAGACATTTTATGTTGAATCTTCCAATTATGGAGCATGGTTTGCCTCTACTTAGGTCTTTTATGACTTCTTTCAATAGTGTTGTACAGTTTTCAGCATCTACATTTTGAACATATTTTTTTAGACTCAAGTATTTCATGTTTTGGGAGTTATTATAAATGGCATTGGTTTTAAAATTTTTGACTTCCAATTATACATCACTAGTATATGCAGAGAGAATTAATTTTTTCCTCAATTAACAAATTGTGGGAAAATACACAACCTAAAACTGACCATTGTAATAATTTTTCAGGAAACAGTTAGGTATGTATTAAGTATATTCAAATTATTATGCAACCATCCAGTCATCTCCAGAACTTTTTCCTCTTTCGTTTTTAAGTAAGACAGTTTTTAAAGAGAAGAAAATTGTTCAGAACAAAACTGAGAACTGGAGGGTAAAGAACCTCCATTTACCCTCTGCCCTATACATGTATAGCCCCTCTACCATTATCAACATCCTACACCAAAGTGGTACATTTGTTACAACTGATGAACCTACACTGATCCATCATAATCACCCAAAGCCCACAGTTTACATGGGCTTTCACTTTTTATGTTGTACACTCTATGGGTTTGGACAAATGTATAATGACATATATCTGTCACTAGGGTATCACACAGAATATTTTCACTGCCCTAAAAATCCTCTGTGTTCCATGTAGTCATCCCTCTTCACTCAAACACTAGCAGCTTCTCATCTTTTTACTGTCTCCCTTGTTTTGCCTTTTCCATGGTATCATCTAGTTGTAATTAGAGAGTATATAGCCTTTTCAGCTTGGTTACCTTTGCTTCAGTTCAGTTCAGTTCAGTCACTCAGTCGTGTCCCCCTCTTTGCCACCCCATGAATCGCAGCATGCCAGGCCTCCCTGTCCATCACCAACTCCCAGAGTTTACTCAAACACATATCCATCGAGTTGGTGATGCCATCCAGCCATCTCATCCTCTGTTGTCCCCTTCTTCTCCTGCCCCCAATCCCTCCCAGCATCAGAGTCTTTTCCAATGAGTCAACTCTTCGCATGAGGTGGCCAAAGTACTGGAGTCACAGCTTTAGCATCATTCCTTCCAAAGAAATCCCAGGACTGATCTCCTTCAGAATGGATTGGTTGGATCTCCTTGCTGTCCAAGGAACTCTCAAGAGTCTTCTCCAACACCACAGTTCAAAAGCATCAATTCTTCGGCACTCAGCTTTCTTCATAGTCCAACTCTCACATCCATACATGACCACAGGAAAAACCATAGCCTTGACTAGACGGATCTTTGTTGGCAAAGTAATGTCTCTGCTTTTCAATATACTATCTAGGTTGGTCATAACTTTCCTTCCAAGGAGTAAGCGTCTTTTAATTTCATGGCTGCAGTCACCATCTGTAGTGATTTTGGAGCCCAGAAAAATAAAGTCTGACACTGTTTCCACTGTTTCCCCATCTATTTGCCATTAAGGGATGGGACCAGATGCCATGATCTTCATTTTCTGAATGTTGAGCTTTAAGCCAACTTTTCACTCTCCTCTTTCACTTTCATCAAGAGGCTTTTGAGTTCCTCTTCACTTTCTGCCATAAGGATGGTGTCATCTGCATATCTGAGGTTATTGATATTTCTCCCGGCAATCTTGATTCCAACTTGTGCTTCTTCCAGTCCAGCATTTCTCATGATGTACTCTGCATATAAGTTAAATAAGCAGGGTGACAGTATACAGCCTTGACGTACTCCTTTTCCTCTTTGGAACCAGTCTGTTGTTCCATGTCCAGTTCTAACTGTTGCTTCCTGACCTGCATACAGGTTTCTCAAGAGGCGGGTCAGGTGGTCTGGTATTCCCATCTCTTTCAGAATTTTCCACAGTTTATTGTGATCCACACAGTCAAAGGCTTTACTTTTGCTTAGTAACATACATTTAAGTTTCTTCTATATCTTTCCATGGCTTGATAACTCATTTCCTTTTAGCACTGAATAATATGCAGAGTTATATTGCAGTCTATTGGTTGGACTGCAAGGAGATCCAACCAGTCCATTCTAAAGGAGGTCCTGGGTATCCTTTGGAAGGAATGATGCTAAAGCTGAAACTCCAGTACTTTGGCCACATCATGCGAAGAGTTGACTCATTGGAAAAGACTCTGATGCTGGGAGGGATTGGGGGCAGGGGAAGAAGGGGATGACAGAGGATGAGATGGCTGGATGGCATCACTGACTCAATGGACATGGGTTTGAGTGAACTCTGGGGTTTGGTAATGGACAGGGAGGCCTGGTGTGCTGCAATTCATGGGGTCGCAAAGAGTCGGACATAACTGAGCTACTGAACTGGACTGAACTGAATATTCAATTGTCTGGAGATACCAGGTTACAGACACCTGGAGTAACAGGAAAGTTTTGCCTTGGCATACAAAATGAAGCAGGCCAAAGGCTAACAGAGTTTTGGCATGAGAACACATTGGTCATAGTAAACAACACAAGAGACAACTCTACACATAGACATCATTTTATAATCAATCAAAATCTGATTCTTTGCCACCCAAGATGAAGAAGGTCTACATAATCAGCAACAACAAGACTGGGAGCTGACGTGGCTAGATCATGAACTCCTTATTGCAAAATTCAGGCTTAAATTGAAGAAAGTAAGGAAATCTATTAGACCATTCAGGTATGACCTAAATCAAATCCCTTATGTTTATATGGTGGAGGTGAAAAATAAATTCAAGGGATTAGATATGGTAGATACAATGTCTGAAGAACTATGGATGGAGATTTGTAATATTCTATATGAGGTGGTGACCAAAACCACCCCCAAGAAAAAGAAATTCAAGAAGGCAAAGTGTTTTTTAAGGATGCTTTGCAAATAGCTAAGAAAAGAAGAGAAGTGAAAGGCAAAGGAGAAAGGGAAAGATATACCCAACTGAATGCATAGTTCCAGACAATAGCAAGGAGAGATAAGAAAGCCTTCTTAAGTGATCAATGGAGGGAAATAGAGGAAAATAATAGAATGGGAAAGACTAGAGATCTCGTCAAGAATATTAGATATACCGAGGGAACATTTCATGCAAAGACAGGCACAATAAAGAACAGAAATGGTATGGAGCTAACAGAAGCAGAAGATATTAAGAAGAGGTGACAAGAATATACAGAAGAACTATACAAAAAAGATCTTCATGACCCAGATAATCATGATGGTGTGATCACTCACCTAGAGCCAGTGATCCTGGAATGTGAAGTCAAGTGGGCTTTAGAAAGCATCACTATGAACAAAGCTAGTGGAGGTGACGGAATTCCAATTGAGCTATTTCAAATCCTAAAAGATGATGCTGTGAAAGTGCTGCACTCAATATGTCAGCAAATTTGGAAAACTCAGCAGTGGCCATAGGACTGGAAAAGGTCAGTTTTCATTCCAATCCCAAAGAAGGGCAATGCAAAGAATGTTCAAGCTAATATATAATTGAGCTTATTTTACATGCTAGCAAGGTAATGCTCAAAATCCTACAAGCTAGACTTCAGCAATATGTGAACTGAGAAATTCCATATGTACAAGTTGGATTTAGAAAAGGTAGAGGAACCAGAGATCAAATTGCCAACATCTGTTGGATCATAGAAAAAGGAAAGGAATTCCAGAAAAACATCTACTTCTGCTTCATTGACTATGCAAAACCCTTTGACTGTGTGAATTACAACAAACAATGGAAAATTCTTAAAGAGACAGTAATACTAGACCACCTTACCTGTCTCCTAAGAAACCTGTATGTAGTTCAAGAAGCAACAGTTAGAACCACACATGGAACAATGGTTTAAAATTGGGAAAGGAGTACATCAAGTCTGTATACTGTAAACTTCACTTATTTAGGGAACACAGACACTTCTGTCTCCTGGAAAGACCAGGGTCATCTGTCCAGAACTCCGGCAGTGGACTCAAGTCTCCAAAGCAAGGCTCTTGGATGAGGATAGTGAGACCTGGGTCATGCAGCATTACCCACCATACAGTCACCAAGCAGACAACCCACAAACTGCACAACAATTATACCAAAGAAATTGTTGTATTGATAAGAAAGTTCTAAGACCCACAACACACTTCCCAATCTGGGGGTCCTGCAAAGGGACTGAGAACCCTCAGGGAATTTGACTTTGGAGGCTAGTGGGATTTGATTACAGAACTTCCACAGGACTGGGGAAACAGACTCTTGGAGGGTACAAATAAAACCTGCGTGCACCAGGAGAAAGGAGCAGTGTCCTCACAAGAGACTGAGTCAGACTTGCCTGTGAGTCTCCAGGAGTCTCTGCTGGAGGTGTGGGTTGATAGTTTGGCCTTAGGCCAAACAACAGGGAGGGAACACAGCCCCACCCATCAACAGAAAATTGGATTAAAGATTTACTGAGCATGGCCCCACCCATCAGAGCAAGACCCAGTTTCCTCCACAGTCAGTGTCTTCTATCATAAGCCTCTTATCATTATTAATCAGAGGGCAGACAGAATGAAAACCACAATCACAGAAAACTAACCAAACTGATCACATGGACCACAGCCTTGTCTAACTCAATGAAACCGTGAGCCATGCTGTGTAGGGCCACCAAGGCAGACAGGTCATGGTGGAGAGTTCTGACAAAACGTGGTCCACTGGAGAAGGGAATGGCAAACCACTTCCATATCCTTGCCTTGAGAACCCCATTAACAGCATGAAAAAGCAAAAAGATATTATGCAGTCCATGGGGTCGCAAAGAGTCAGACACAACTGAGCGACTGAACTGACTTATTTACCTTTTATGCAGATTACATCATGCAAAATGCTGGGCTGGATGAAGCACAAGCTGGAGTCAAGATTGCATGGAGAAATATCAACCACCTCAGATATGCAGATGATACTACTCTAATGGCAGAAAGTGAAGAGGAACTAAAGAGCCTCTCAATTAGGGTGAAAGAGGAGAGTGAAAAACCTGGCTTAAAACTTAACATTCAAAAAACTAAGATCATGACATCTGGTCTCATCACATTACAGCAAACAGATCAGGAAAAAAGAGATACAGTGACAGACTTTATTTTCCTGGACTCCAAAATCACTGCAGATGGTGACTGTAGCCACGAAATTAAAAGATGCTTGCTCCTTGGAAGAAAAGCTCTGACAAACCTAGACAGTGTTCTAAAAAGCAAAGAGATCACTTTGCTGACAGAGGTTCATATAGTCAAAGCTATCGTTTTTCCAGTAGTCATGTATGGATATGAGTGAAAGTGAAAGTCGCTCAGTTGTGTCCAACTCTTTGTGACCCCACAGACTATACAGTCCATGGAATTCACTAGGCCAGAATACTGGAGTGGGTAGCCTTTCCCTTCTCCAGGGGATCTTCCCAACCCAGGGATTGAACCCAGGTTTCCCGCATTGCAGGCGAATTCTTTACCAGCTGAGCCACAGAGGAAGCCCATGGATATGAAATTTGGACCATAATGAAGGCTGAGCATCAAAGAATTGATACTTTCAAACTGTGGTGCTGGAGATGACACTTGAGAATCCCTTGGACAGAAAGGAGATCAAACCAGTCAATCCTAAAGGAAATAAACCTTGAATATTCATTGGAAGGACTGAAGCTGAAGTTGAAGCTCCAATACTTTGACCCCCTGATGTGAAGAACTGACTCACTGGAAAAGACCCTATGCTGGGAAAGATTGAGGGTAGGAGAAAAAGGAGACGACAGAAGATGAGATGGTTGGATGGCATCATCAACTCAATGGACATGAGTTTGCGCAAACTCAGGGAGAGATGAAGGACAGGGAAACCTGGTGTGCTGCAGTCCACTGCGTGGCAAAGAGTCCGACACAACTGAGTGATTGAATAACGACAATGTTCATAGCAGCATTATTTACAATATCCGAGATGTGGAAGAAAGCTTAGAGCCCATAAACAGATGATAAAGAAGATATGGCATATATACAATGGAATACTACTCAGTCATAAAAAATGAAGACCTTCCTTTTGAAACAACATGGATAGACCTGGATGGTATGATGCTTAGTGAAATAAGTCAGACAGAGAAAGACAAATGCTGCATACTTTCATTTATCAGATCAGATCAGATCAGTCGCTCAGTTGTGTCCAACTCTTTGAGACCCCATGAATTGCAGCACGCCAGGCCTCCCTGTCCATCACCAACTCCCAGAGTTCACTCAGACTCACGTCCATCGAGTCAGTGATGCCATCCAGCCATCTCATCCTCTGTCGTCCCCTTCTTCTCCTGCCCCCAATCCCTCCCAGCATCAGAGTCTTTTCCAACGAGTCAATTCTTCATATGAGGTGGCCAAAGTACTGGAGTTTCAGCTTTAGCATCATTTCTTCCAAAGAAATCCCAGGACTGATCTCCTTCAGAATGGACCAGTTGGATCTTCTTGCAGTCCAAGGGACTCTCAAGAGTCTTCTCCAACACCACAGTTCAAAAGCATCAATTCTTCGGCGCTCAGTCTTCTTCACAGTCCAACTCTCACATCCATACATGACCACAGGAAAAACCATAGCCTTGATTAGACCCACCTTTGTTGGCAAAGTAATGTCTCTGCTTTTCAATATGCTATCCAGGTTGGTCATAACTTTCCTTCCAAGGAGTAAGCGTCTTTTAATTTCATGGCTGCAGTCACCATCTGCAGTGATTTTGGAGCCCCCCAAAATAAAGTCTGACACTGTTTCCACTGTTACCCCATCTATTTCCCATGAAGTGGTGGGACCGGATACCATGATGTTCGTTTTCTGAATGTTGAGCTTTAAGCCAACATTTTCACTCTCCTCTTTCACTTTCATCAAGAGGCCTTTTAGTTCCTCTTCACTTTCTGCCATAAGGGTGGTGTCATCTGCATATCTGAGGTTATTGATATTTCTTCCAGCAATCTTGATTCCAGCTTGTGTTTCTTCCAGTCCAGCGTTTCTCATGATGTACTCTGCATATAAGTTAAATAAGCAGAGTGACAATATACAGCCTTGACATACTCCTTTTCCTATTTGGAACCAGTCTGTTGTTCCATGTCCAGTTCTAACTGTTGCTTCCTGACCTGGATATAGGTTTCTCAAGAGGCAGGTCAGGTGGTCTGGTATTCCCATCTCTTTCAGAATTTTCCACAGTTTATTGTGACCCACACAGTCAAAGGCTTTGGTATAGTCAATAAAGCAGAAATAGATGTTTTTCTGGAACTCTCTTGCTTTTTCCATGATCCAGCGGGTGTTGGCCATTTGATCTCTGGTTCCTCTGCCTTTTCTAAAACCAGCTTGAACATCAGGAAGTTCACGGTTCACATATTGCTGAAGCCTGGCTTGGAGAATTTTGAGCATTACTTTATTAGCATGTGAGATGCGTGCAATCGTGCGGTAGTTTGAGCATTCTTTGGCATTGCCTTTCTTTGGGATTAGAATGAAAACTGACATTTTTCAGTCCTGTGGCCACTGCTGAATTTTCCAAATTTGCTGGCATATTGAGTGCAGCACTTTCACAGCATCATCTTTCAGGATTTGAAGTAGCTCAACTGGAATTCCATCACCTCCACTAGCTTTGTTCATAGTAATGCTTTCTAAGGCCCACTTGACTTCACATTCCAGGATGTCTGGCTCTAGGTCAGTGATCACACCATCGTGATTATGTTTGTCATGAAGATCTTTTTTGTATAGTTCTTCTGTGTATTCTTGCCACCTAATCTTAATATCTTCTGCTTCTGTTAGGTCCATACCATTTCTGTCCTTTATTGTGCCCATCTTTGCATGAAATGTTCCCTTGGCATCTCTCATTTTCTTGAAGAGATCTCTAGTCTTTCCCATTCTGTTGTTTTCCTCTATTTCTTTGCATTCATCCCTGAGGAAGGCTTTTTTATCTCTTCTTGCTATTCTTTGGAACTCTGCATTCAGATGCTTATATCTTTCCTTTTCTCCTTTGCTTTTTGCTTCTCTTCTTTTCACAGCTATTTGTAAGGCCTTCCCAGACAGCCATTTTGCTTTTTTGCATTTCTTTTCCATAGGGATGGTCTTGATCCCTGTCTCCTGTACAATGTCACGGACCTCATTCCATAGTTCACCAGACAGTCTGTCTATCAGATCTAGGCCCTTAAATCTATTTCTCACTTCCACTGTATAATCATAAGGGATTTGATTTAGGTCATACCTGAATGGTCTAGTGGTTTTCCCTATTTTCTTCAATTTAAGTCTGAATTTGGCAATAAGGAGTTCATGATCTGAGCCACAGTCAACTCCTGGTCTTGTTTTGTTGACTGTATAGAGCTTCTCCATCTTTGGCTGCAAAGAATATAATCAATCTGATTTCAGTGTTGACCATCTGGTGATGTCCATGTGTAGAGTCTTCTCTTGTGTTGTTGGAAGTGGGTGTTTGCTATGACCAGTGCATTTTCTTGGCAAAACTCTGTTAGTCTTTGCCCTGCTTCATTCCATATTCCAAGGCCAAATTTGCCTGTTACTCCAGGTGTTTCTTGACTTCCTACTTTTGCATTCCAGTCCCCTATAATGAAAAGGGCATCTTTTTTGGGTGTTAGTTCTAAAAGGTCTTGTAGGTCTTCATAGAACCATTCAACTTCAGCTTCTTCAGCATTACTGGTTGGGGCATAGACTTGGATTACTGTGATATTGAATGGTTTGCCTTGGAAACGAACAGAGATCATTCTGTCGTTTTTGAGAATGCATCGTTTTTGAGAATGCATCCAAGTACTGCATTTTGAACTCTTTTGTTGACCATGATGGCTACTCCATTTCTTCTAAGGGATTCCTGCCCGCAGTAGTAGATATAATGGTCATCTGAGTTAAATTCACCCATCAAGTCCATTTTAGTTCGCTGATTCCTAGAATGTTGACATTCACTCTTGCCATCTCTTGTTTGGCCACTTCTAATCTGCCTTGATTCATGGACCTGACAGTCCAGGTTCCTATGCAATATTGCTCTTTATAGCATTGGACTTTGCTTCTATCACCAGTCACATCCACAGCTGGGTATTGTTAATACCTTTACTAGATTTCAATTCTTCCAATTTAGGTAAAATGATGAGTTTTCATATATTTGTTTATGCTTTTCATTAGTTTTACATTTCTGCCAAATATATAAGGTCAGGCATATTTCTTACCAAGTTTAATCATAAATATAGATATATTAATAGTCAAACATAATTATGTGAATTTGTTTTTTTGTACATATATATGAATTTGTGTATACCTATGTATTTATACACACTTGACCCCTGAATAATGCTAGTTAGGAGTGATGACCCTCTGTTCTCTTGAAAATCTGGTCTAACTTATAGCTGGCCCTCTGAAAATATGATCGCTTTGTAATCATGGTTCTGCCACCATGGTTATGACCAACAGCAGATTGTGTAGTGCTATAGAATCTAATATGGGAAAAAACCTGAGTATAAGTGGACTGTGCACTCAAACCTGTGTTGTTCAAGGGCCAACTATATAATAAATTTCTTGTGGTGGTATAAAATTTGGGAAATTGGTAATTTCAAAATTTGTAGTGTAAATCAGCACAATTTCCCAGGAAGTCCATTGAAGATTTGTTGAAAGAAAATCCTTAACATCACACACATATTTGGACAAATTAGCTTCATCTCTATAACTTTATAGCTATAGAGTTTTATAAAATTGATGTATCCAGAGAGACAACCCACAAGAGTTTCAAACTAAGAGCACAAGAAAATAGAAAGGATGTATTATTCAATTAAAATAATTTGTTAAAAATATGTATAGCAGAATCACAATCATATAATTTTAAAATAAATTATATATAAATGTATGTTATATATATATATTAATATACCAATAGTGCTACATGCATTGGTTAAAGGTAGAAGAAAAAATACCCCAAAAGTTAACTATATTTTTCAGTGATTAAGTGAGATTATAGCAATTTGTTTTCTTTGTGCTTTCCTACCTATTTTATTTTTATGTTAACAATTAAGTTGCCATTGTTTAGTATAAACTGAAATTGCTTTTAGAAGAATGAAAGAGGCTATAAAAATTATAACTGCAAAAGAGTATGTTCAAAATGATATGTTGATTAACCTGTAATGCCCAGTAGACTGACTTTATTCTCCAGGGAATCTTTTAGGAGCATTGAGGGAGTTTCAATATTGCCTTCACAAACAAATTTGAAGATAGGAGGATATAAATACCTGTCCTTCTAATCTGAATTTCTCAATGAAGATTAATATGAGATGAACAACTGTTTTTGACATTTTTTGTTTTTGAATTTTGAGTTCTTTGTGAAAATTTACATTTTATGGCATCTTTGCATCCTCTTATTGGGATTGGGTAAGAATGCTATGCTTTATTGTCATTATTCTTCTCATAATAAAAAGTAATAGGGTATATAATTTTAGTACCAAAAGTTTCTCAGGAGTTGTCAAAATATCCGAAAAACATTTTCACTTATCTAGCAAATGGAAGAGAGAGCAATCCTGAATAGTTAAAAAACTATTATATTCAATCCTCTGAACCTTATGGATACAAGCTATATACCTGTAGAATGAATTTGTATATTTGAATTCATGCATATGAATTTGAGCCTGTGGGCTTAACTTACATTCTCTGCTACTTAAATAGCAAAGAGGAGTCATAGACTCAAACTGTGGACAGATGTTCCTTTGAGAATCCAGCACTACAGACGAGAATCTTAGAATAAGGTCACAAAGTGGCTTAGGTATAATCGTTTAGTAATTCAGAGGTGGAATTGAGACTCAAAGCTTCAGAAATTTTGTTACATTTTTGTAAACATTTTCTTTTGTCAAGAAGATGAGTTACTGAGCCAATCTATTTATGAATGTCTGTAAAAGAGGAATTCATTCTAGCCTTTACCGTATTGTCACAAAATTTGGAAGTTTTACCAACAATGATGAATCATAGAGAGCTTTTAAGAGGCATCATTGCCTTTGTCTTCAACCTGGTCCTCATTTAGATTGAATTTGTCTGGAGACAGGCAGAAAGGAGTTCATTGTATCTACCCCAAGCCACATCTCATTATCATATTCTGGGCAGAGTGTAAAATGAAGATAATCTGCCCCTTTCAGTGATATACAGCAGTGTGCTTACTCATAAATGACTACTGCCACTGCTGCCAGCCCTTCTGAAAGTCTAATATAAATCTCAAACAAGTTTTTTCCCCCATCTCTTATGAAGTTGCAGAACTGTTTTCCTCAACACAGCCCCCCCTCCCCCCAACCCCGCTTTTAAAAGAAAAAAGAAACCTCTAGGTTCCTTCCTGTAGAAAACACCCCAATTCTTCTATACAAATTTACTGTTCAAATATTTATCTTGTTAGAACTGAATTCACAAACCCTATCTTCCTCAAATTTTCTACCTTGTTTCTTTGTTTTTTGAAGTGCAGTGTAGGCACTTTCAGAAAATGTTTCAGGCTAGCAGAGACTTCTAGTGAAATCTTAAGTTACATTCTGAAGAATTGGTAACTAGGTTATAGAAATAAAAATTTGTGCTGGAATGACTCCCACATGACTAGATATGTAATAAAAGTCAGGGAACTGTGCATTCAAGTCTTACATGTATTCCCTTGTATGGTTATATACTTAGATTGGCTGTTTATAAAAGGCTAGACCCTTCTTCAGCTAACTAAGGCAAGGATGTGGATGTACCAAATACATTTTATGTTCAGAAATGTATACTCTTTGTCATTGGTTAAATGCATTGTAATGATGCAGACTTACCCTGGGGTTTGCATAGGATCTAGCCTGTGCATTTGCTTCCCAGGACTATACAGTTAACAGGTATTAATATATGTGTAATTTGGAGCACTTTTCTCCTTACCTATCTTGTACATTGAGTTTTTTTTTTCTCTTAATTTTATTTTACTTAACTTTACAATATTGTATTGGTTTTGCCATTTATCAAAATGAATCTGCCACAGGTATACATGTGTTCCCCATCCTGAACCCTCCTCCCTCCTCCCTTACCATACCACCCCTCTGGGTCGTCCCAGTGCACTAGCCCCAAGCATTCAGTATTGTGCATTGAACCTGGACTGGCGACTCGTTTCATATATGATATTATCTCCTTACCTATCTTAATGTTGCTGCTGCTGCTGCTAAGTCGCTTTAGTCATGTCCGACTCTGTGCGACCCCATAGACAGCAGCCCACTAGGCTCCTCTGTCCCTGGGATTCTCCAGGCAAGAATACTGGAGTGGGTTGCCATTTCCTTCTCCAATGCATGAAAGTGAAAAGTGAGAGTGAAGTCCCTCAGTCATGTCTGACTCTTAGCGACCCCATGGACTGCAGCCTACCAGGCTTCTCTGTCCATGGGATTTTCCAGGCAAGAGTACTGGAGTGGGGTGCCATGATAGTTTCACTAATAATCTCAGAAAAGGAAGGGAAGGAAAATTCTTATAATTGTTTTGGAATTATATGCTTCTGACATATTAAAAACATTCTTGATTAACTGCATGATAACTATCTACATTGGCATGTACTGCCCTAGCTCTTAGATTCTTCTCCCCCGACCTCCCTGCCAAACCAGCCACCCCTTGCCTCTACTTCTTAAAGGAGGGCTTATTTTAGCTTTACTGGTAAAATGCTGAGTTAAAGTTTCTGTGAATGACTAAGCTAGGAAGAACAGTGTTCTAGCTTAGGAAGAACTAAATAAATGTTTGATGACTGAATGAATGATTATGCTCACATATGAGAGTTTATTCAGTAAAATTAAAAAGAATCTATTTGAAATTTGGTTTTACTTTGAGGCATGCATAACCAAAAGAGTCTATTAGGAATTTGGGGTAATTTTTTATGAATACACAATCAAACAACATAATGGTAATGGTTGCTGCTGCTGCTGCTAAGTCGCTTCAGTCATGTCCGACTCTGTGCGACCCCATAGACGGCAGCCCACCAGGCTCTGCCATCCCTGGGATTCTCCAGGCAAGAACACTGGAGTGGGTTGCCATTTCCTTCTCCAATGCATGAAAGTGAAAAGTGAAAGTGAAGTTGCTCAGTCATGTCCAACTCTTAGTGACCCCATGGACTGCAACCTACCATGCTCCTCCATCCATGGGATTTTCCAGGCAAGAGTACTGGAGTGGGGTGCCATTTAGGACACAGCAAATATGAAATTTTAACTTACTGTATTACTACTTTACCCATTAATGTCTTAATAGGAAATGAAACATATCAGTAGTACAAAGGTATAGCTCATTTTTTTGGTTCAATAGAAAAGTTACAATTGAGTTTTTAAGAAAGAGTGAAAACACTAATGAACCTCAACAGTTCTCACTTTTTGGAGATTATAGACTAAAACATACTATATACTTTTTATTCTTAACTTTGTATATTTCACTGTGAATACATTCAATTTTAAGATATTAATGAGTGAAAGTTATGGACTAAGTCAAGTGGTGTTAACATCTTACTCTATAAACCTTTAAGTAAATGTATATATATTTAAAACCTTTAAAAAACTCCTTCCTCCTCAAAATTCTTTATAATATACTTAATCCTCTTAGGGATTTCCCTGGTAGCTCAGACGTTTAAGAATCTGACTGCAATGTAGGACACCTGCACCCCTGGAGAACGGAATGGCTACTCATCCAGTATTCTTGCCTGGAGAATTCCATGGACAGAGGAGCCTGGTGGGGTATAGTCCATGGGCTCACAAAGAGTTGGAAATGATGGAGCGACTAATACTAACACTCTTAGGTGTGTTTTAAAAAAGAAAGACCCTATACCTTTATATTTGTTCAGTAAAGGGCATCTGAAATGTAGAAATATGAAATTGCAATCCAGTGTAAGTTTTCATGAACCTTGATTAATGTTTTACCTTTCAATTCTCCACTGCAGTGATCAGCCTGAGTGGATATGATGGAGGCAAACAAGACTCTGGTGACAGAATTTGTTCTCACAGGACTCACAGATCTCCCAGGGCTGAAGGTCCCCCTGTTCCTGGTGTTCCTGGTCATCTACCTCACCACCATGGTGGGCAACCTTGGGCTGATTTTTCTCATCTGGAAGGACCCCCATCTTCACACCCCCATGTATTCATTCCTGGGCAGCTTAGTCTTTGTAGATGCTTGTTCTTCATCTTCCGTGATTCCCAAAATGCTTGTCAACATCTTAGACAAGAGTCAAATGATGTCTCTCTTTGAGTGCATGGCCCAATACTATTTTTTTGGTTCCAGTGCCACCACAGAATGTTTCCTTCTGGTGGTGATGGCCTATGACCGCTATGCAGCCATATGCAGCCCCTTACTTTACCCAGTGGTGATGTCCAACAGACTCTGCACTTGCTTGGTAAGTGCATCATATGCAGTTGGTTTTCTGCAACCTATAATACATGTAGGATTATTATCTAGATTAACTTTCTGCAGGTCTAATACATCATTTCTACTGTGAAATCTTGCCACTTTTTACAATTTCTTGCACTGATCCATCTATTAATGCTTTGGTGCTTTTTATTTTTGCTGCTTTTATACAGGCTTTTACTTTTACAGGTATTATAGTCTCCTATACCTGTGTCCTCTTTGCCATCCTGAAAAAGAAGTCTGAAAAGGGCAGGAGCAAAGCCTTCTCCACGTGTGGTGCCCACCTGCTCTCTGTTTCCTTGTTCTATGGCACTCTCTTCTTCATGTATGTGCGTCCGGGGTCTGGCCAGGATCAATATTAAGATAAAATGTATTCACTGTTCTACACGATTATAATTCCCATGCTAAACCCCTTTATATATAGTCTAAGAAACAAGGAAGTTTTAGGTGCACTTAGAAAAATAATAAAAAAATAAACATTTATTAAAAAAAATGTTCATTGTCTTTGCTTTTCACTCTCCATTTACATAAAGTATAATAACTGGACCTGGGTTTTGCACACAGGGGCCAGCTAAGTAGTTGTTAAATCAATTAATAATAATATTTAGATTCTATATACTTGCCTTAGTTATAAGTGAACCTAGGTCCTCAAAATAACTGATGAACAGAGTAAGATATCACTGACTTGTTATTGGTTTAAATCCATTATGAATGAAACTGCAGTTCCCAAATCACTAAGCTTGAAATATGTATAAGGTCTTCTATTTCCAGATACACATGTTTTAAAATTTTTATGAACTTACATGCTTTTAAAGGAAGACTCAAGTCCACGTGAAATTTCTATTTATAAAGTACTCACACTCTCCAAAATAATTCCTGAGCACATAATTTTTCAAAACCTTCTCTTCAGTTAATACTTATAATGAAACTTGAGGTAGTTAAATGAACACATCTAAGAGTTTTAAGAGTAATTTTAAAAATTAAATTAGATTTGTATGTTATTCCTAAAAAGGTACAAAAATTAAGAAATGATAAAAATAGTTAATTTTCCTATAATTTTAAGCTTTTAACTTTTTAAAAGCTTTAAAAAACTTCTTTTTCTTAATTTATTAAGTAATCTTACTGAGTCCCTTTTCCTGACACACACATACTGAATGAATGAATTTGTATATGACTTTACTTTCAGTTTTCACTTTCATGCATTGGAGAAGGAAACGGCAACCCACTCCAGTGTTCTTGCCTGGAGAATCCCAGGGACGGGGGAGCCTGATGGGCTGCCGTCTATGGGATCTCACAGAGTTGGACACAAATGAAGCGACTTAGCAGCAGTAGCACAGCATAAATGCATGCATATATATATATATATATATATATATATATATATATATATGGAATTGGCAGCTATACAAATAATAGGTATGTTGGACCAAATCATTATTGCATAACTTAAATGGAATTTTCTTTACAAAAGCTAAACATAGTCTCCAACTAGTCCTTTTGCCCTTTGCCTCTTAACTTTGTAACATTTCGCCTTGTAAATATGTTAGTGAGAAATAAAGGAAATGATATCTCCATGAACATGACACATTCTCCTGACCCCTAGCCTATTAACTGATCTGAGGAAACAAGCAATTTGTTGGTCAGATACCCCAAAGCCCCAAGTGGGCAGACGGCCTTCAGTACAGTGTGTTTGGGATTTGTTTGCTCAGACCCTTGATCCTGTGATGCATCTGAGCTCTGCCTCTGCTATGAGGACTCATTCTAAGCAGCTTGCTCCCCATGGATGCAGAAGCTCTGTAGGAGTTCCTGTTTCCATCTCTTCACAGTCAGAGTGAAGTGAAGTCACTCAGTCGTGTCTGACTCTTTGAGACCCCATGAACTGTAGCCTACCATGCTCCTCCGTCCGTGGGATTCTCCAGACAAGAATACTGGAGTGGGTTGCCATTTCCTTCTCCAGGAGATCTTCCCAACCCAGGGATCGAACCCTGGTCTCCCACATTGCAGGCAGACGCTTTACCATCTGAGCCACCAGGCAAGCTCATTCATAGTCAAAGCCTGTGGCAAAGCTTTCTTTTTTCTTAAGGGCCACACAGACTGTTTAGGTTTGGCCATTATGCAATTGCTGTATGTCAATAGATAGTCATTCTCCATATCCTTTATATCTTTAGTATTTCAGGCAATGTGGTGCTTGAGTCCATGCTTTTAATCACTACTCTTCTATATTACTGTAATGTCTTATAAGAGGGGGAAGAAAATACCAGATGGGAGAGGAGAAAATAGCCAAATATGAATAAGGAGTAGTAAGTGTTTGCATAAGAGTAAAGTAAGAAAGGTCTTGTAGGTCTTCATTGAACCGTTCAACTTGAGCTTCTTCAGCATTACTGGTCGGGGCATAGACTTGGATTACCGTGAGATTGAATGGTTTGCTTGGAAATAAAGGGAGATCATTCTGTTTTTGAGATTGCATCCAAGTACTGCATTTCAGACTCTTTTGTTGACTATGATGGCTACTCCATTTCTTCCAAGGGATTTCTGCCTACGGTAGTAGATATAATGGCCATCTGAGTTAAATTCACCCATTTTGGTCCATCTTGGGTCGCTGATTCCTAGAATCTTGATGTTCACTCTTGCCATCTCCTGTTTGACCACTTCTAGTTTGCCTGGATTCATGGACCTAGCATTCCAGGTTCCTATGCAATACTGCTCTTTACAGCATCTGACCTTGCTTCCATCACCAGTCACATGCACAACAGGGTGTTGTTTTTGTTCTGGCTCCATCCCTTTATTCTTTCTGGAGTTATTTCTCCACTGATCTCCAGTAGCATTTTGGGCACCTACTGACCTGGGGAATTCATCTTTCAGTGTCCTATCTTTTTGCCTTTTCATATTGTTCATGGGGTTCTCAAGGCAAGAATACTGAAGTGGTTTGCCATTCCCTTCTCCAGTGGACCACATTCTGTCAGACCTCTCCATTATGACCCATCTGTCTTGGGTGGCCCCACATGGCATTTCGTATTTTCAGTGAGTTAGACAAGGCTGTGGTCCATGTGATCAGATTGGCAAGTTGCCTGTGATTTCAAATCCTAAAGGATGATGCTGTGAAAGTGCTGAGCTGAATATGTCAGCAAATTTGGAAAGCTCAGCAGTGGCCACAGGACTGGAAAAGGTCAGTTTTCATTCCAATTCCAAAGAAAGGCAATGCCAAAGAATGCTCAATTGCACTCATATCACATGCTAGTAAAGTAATGCTCAAAATTCTCCAAGCCAGGCTTTAGCAATATGTGAACTGTGAATTTCCAGATGTTCAAGCTGGATTTAGAAAAGGCAGAGGAATCAGAGATCAAATTGCCAACATCCACTGGATCATCAAAAAAGCAAGAGAGTTCCAGAAAAACATCTATTTCTGCTTAATTGACTATGTCAAAGCCTTTGACTGCATGGATCACAATAAACTGTGGAAAATTCTGAAAGAGACGGGAATACCAGACCACCTGACCTGACTCTTGAGAAACCTATATGCAGGTCAGGAAGCAACAGTTAGAACTGGACATGGAACAACAGACTGGTTCCAAATAGGAAAAGGAGTATGTCAAGGCTGTATACTGTCACCCTGTTTATTTAACTTCTATGCAGAGTACATCATGAGAAATACTGGGCTGGAAGAAGCACAAGCTGGACTCAAGATTGCCAGGAGAAATATCAATAACCTCAGATATGCAGATGACACCACCTTTACGGGAGAAAGTGAAGAAGAACTAAAGAACTTCTTGATGAAAGTGAAAGAGGAGAGTGAAAAAGTTGGCTTAAAGCTCAACATTCAGAAAACGAAGATCATGGCATCCGGTCCCATCACTTCATGGCAAATAGTTGGGGAAACAGTGAAAACAGTGTCAGATTTATTTTTGGGGGCTCCAAAATCACTGCAGATGGTGATTGCAGCCATGAAATTAAAAGACACTTACACTTTAGAAGGAAAGTTATGACCAACCTAGACAGCATATTAAAAAGCAGAGACATTACTTTGTCAACAAAGTTCCATCTTGTCAAGGCTATGGTTTTTCCAGTAGTCATGTATGGATGTGAGAGTTGGACTATAAAGAAAGCTGAGTGCTGAAGAATTGATGTTTTTGAACTGTGATGTTGGAGAAGACTCTTGAGAGTCCCTTGGACTGCAAGGAGATCCAATCAGTCCATCCTAAAGGAGATCAGTCCTAGGTGTTCATTGGAAGGACAGATGTTGAGGTTGAAACTCCAATATTTTGGCCACCTGATTCGAAGTGCTGACTCATTGGAAAAGTCCCTGATGCTGGCAAAGATTGAGGGCAGGAGGAGAAGGGGATGACAGAGGTTGAGATGGTTGGATGGCATCACCGACTCAATGGACGTGGGTTTGGGTGGACTCCGGGAGTTGGTGATGGACAGGGAGGCCTGGTGTGCTTCGGTTCATGGGATTGCAGAGTTGGACACGAGTGAGTGACTTAACTGACTAACTAAAATAGGAAAATAGAATGATGATGCTAATGGCTAAAGAGGCACAGGGAAGGAGATGGAGCTGGCCAAATCTCAACTGCATTTTTCATGTAACACTTGTCCTTGTACTAAGAGAGTGGCAGTGAGCCTCAGATCTTGCTTCCTGACTTCATCTTTCTTTGTGAAAGTTTAGGTCACTATGCTAGGTTTTCCGTAGGATCTTGTGCACTCTTTGCAGAAACTTATCTTACATGGTTTTCTGTTCCATGTCAAAGATGGTTTGGAATCCACCCAATACCTGTAATAATCCATGAGAACTGGGCATTTCAGGTAACCCTCAATTCACTTTACAGCATATCATAAAAAGGAATAATTTTTGATGTATCAGATCCTGTTGATAAGTTACAGAACCAGGAAATATATGCATGTCATCAACTAGGTCTTGAATATTTTCTTCTTCCTCACCCAGAGAATACAGACAGTGATTCTCACTCTTGGTTATCAACCCAAACCAAACAAATTAGAATTTGTAGAGGGGTTCTCTGCAATGGTAGTTTTATAAACCTCTTGAAGTGATTCTAATGTATAGCCAGTGTTGATAATGACTGGAAACAAGTCTTCTATGAGACTTAACAAGACTTTTGTGAAAATAGATGATTCAGTTCAGTTCAGTTTAGTTCAGTTGCTCAGTCGTGTCCGACTCTTTGCGACCTCATGAATCGCAGCACGCCAGGCCTCCCTGTCCATCACCAGCTCCTGGAGTTCACTCAGACTCATGTCCATCAAGTCAGTGATACCATCCAGCCATCTCATCCTCTGTCGTTCCCTTCTCCTCCTGCCCCCAATCCCTCCCAGCATCAGAGTCTTTTCCAATGAGTCAACTCTTTGCATGAGGTGGCCAAAGTACTGGAGTTTCAGCTTTAGCATCATTCCTGACAAAGAAATCCCAGGACTGATCTCCTTCAGAATGGACTGGTTGGATCTCCTTGCAGTCCAAGGGACTCTCAAGAGTCTTCTCCAACACCACAGCTCAAAAGCATCAATTCTTCGGCAGCTTTCTTCACAGTCCAACTTTCACATCCGTACATGACTGCTAGAAAAACCATAGCCTTGACTAGATGGACCTTTATTGGCAAAGTGATGTCTCTGCTTTTGAATATGCTATCTAGGTTGGTCATAACTTTTCTTCCAAGGAGTAAGCGTCTTTTAATTTCATGGCTGCTGTCACCATCTGCAGTGATTTTGGAGCCCCCCAAAATAAAGTCTGACACTGTTCCCACTGTTTCCCCATCTATTTCCCATAAAGTGATGGGACCAGATGCCGTGATCTTCGTTTTCTGAATGTTGAGCTTTAAGTCAACTTTTCACTCTCCACTTTCACTTTCATTAAGAGGCTTTTTAGTGATTATCAGTTCACAAAGAGCATCCTGCAATTATTCCCTAAGAAATTCTTTTCTTGCCTTATTAGAGTCTCATATTTAGGCAGGTACTTAAATTTTAGCTGGACAGTTCTCCATTTTCTGTCTATATTGTTGCTGTTGCTGCTGCTAAGTCGATTCATTCGTGTCCAACTCTGTGTGACCGCATAGACAGCAACCCACCATGTTTCTCTGTCCATGGGATTCTCCAGGCAAGAATACTGGAGTGGGTTGTCATTTCCTTCTCCAATGCATGCATGTACGCATGCTAAGTCGCTTCAGTAGTGTCCAACTCTGTGCGACCCTATGGACAGCAGCCCACCAGGCTCCTCTGTCCATGGGATTCTCTAGGCAAGAATTCTGGAGTGGGTTGGCATTTCCTTCTCCATCTGTCCATATTATTAGGTATTAAAATCAATCTGCTGCATATCAGCTAAACTATTATAAAATGTCTACTAGGTATTTAATTTATATAGTTGGAGTGCATAGCCTCTATATAATATTTAATTTGGTCACTTAAGTAGAAGAGGAGACAATAAGGTAGAGATTTTCACTTGATTTTGTCATTGTCAAACTTGGATGACCATGAGTTCACAGTTTTTAGATTCAGCAGATCATTCTGGGCTGGGCCTGAGGTTTTTCATCATTCAGAAGCATCTCATGTGATTCTGATGAATCTGAAGGCATTAGACCACATTTTGAAAGTCAAATGATTCATATTGCTCAATCATCCAAGGCCACTAAGTTGGAGTCTGAATTCTGATTTCTTCCTAATAGGAAAGCCTACCTACTATGATCTGAATGTGTGCATCACCTCAGCATACATATGTTGAAATACCAGGCCCCAAAGATGATGGCTTCCCTGGTGGCTCAGATGGCAAAGAATCTGCCTGCAATGCTGGAGACCAGAGTTTGATCCCTGGGAAGGAAGATCCCCTGGAGAAGGGAATGACTACCCACTCCAGTATTCTTGCCTGGAGAATTCCATGGACAGAAGAGTCTGGCAGGCTATTGGCCATGGGGTTGCAAAGAATCAGACACAACTGAGTGACTTTCACTAGTCACTTGCCAAAGATGATGGTAGTAAGAGGCAGGGCTTTTCAGTTCAGTTGCTCAGTAATGTCCGACTCTTTTCGACCCCATGGACTGCAGCACGCCAGGCCTCTCTGTCCATTGCCAACTCCTGGAAGTTACTCAAACCCAAGTCCATGGAGTCGGTGATGACATCCAACCATCTCATCCTCTGTTGTCACTTCTCCTCCCGTCTTCAATCTTTCCCAGCATCAGGGTCTTTTCAAATGAGTCAGTTCTTTGCATCAGGTGGCCAAACTATTGGAGTTTCAGCTCCAGCATCAATCCTTTCAATGAATATTCAGAAGGGCTTTTGGAAGTTGCTTAATCCATGTGGAGGAGTCACATGAATGGGATGAGAATCTTATAAAAGTGGTTTCAGAGAGATCCCTGCCTTTATTCTCCATGTGAGGACACAGTGAGAATAAGTAGGCTTATAACCAGGGGAAGGGTTTTCACCAGAACTTGGTCATTCTGGCACTTTGATTTGGACTTCCCCACCTCCAGTAATGTGAGAAATAAATTTCTGCTGTTCATAAGCTATCCGGTCTAGATAGTCTGCTTTTATGGCAGCCTGGACTACCCTGGTGGATCAGAAGGTAAAAGTGCCTGCCTACAGTGCAGGAGACCCAGGTTCAATAGGCAACTCAGGTCAGGGAGATTTCCTGGAGAAGGAAATGGCATCCCACTCAAGTAGTCTTGCATGGAAAATCCTATGGATGGAGAAGCCTGGTAGGCTACAGTCCATGGGGTCACAAAGAGTCAGATAGGACTGAGCGTCTTCTCTTTCACTTAAATGGACTAAGACACTACCTCATATTTAATTATTACTTCAAGTCTTTCAAAGTGTGTTCATCTGAATCATCTTAATTGATAATGAGGTGGTATTTCCTCCATTTACAAATCAGGTAGCCTGGAGCAGTGCAAAAGCACAGGATGTCAAATCAGAAGACCTATTTTTTTTTTTTCCTGAAGCTCAGATGAAGTTAAAAGTGATTACAAGAATCTCCATTAAATCTGCTAGTGCATAGAGAGAAGAAAGAATGAGTGTTTAATGCAAACTCAGTAGACAGTGCCTTAATTTCTTCATGTGTACAATGAGTATAATAATATGCACTTGTGATGATACTATACATAGGAAATCCTAAAGGTGCAACCAGAAAACTGCTGGAGTTAATCAATAATTTAGTAAAGCTGCAGGATACAAAATCAATACACAGAACTCATTAGCATTCCTATATACCAACAATGAAAGACTGGGAAAAGAAATTAAGGAAAGAATCCCATTCAACATTGCAACAAAAAGAATAAAGTACCAGGAATAAGCCTACCTAAGGAGACAGAAGACCTGTATGCAGGCAACTGTGACACTGATGAAAGCAATCCAAGATGACACAAATGGAGAGCTACAACATGCTCTTGGATTAGAAGAATCAATATTATGAAAGTGACTATACCACCCAAAGCAATCTACAGGTTCAGTGCAATCTCTATCAAAACACCAATGGCATTTTTCACAGAAATAGAACAAAAAATCTTAAAATTTGTATGGAAACTCAAAAGATCCCAAATAGCCAAAACAATCTTGAGAAAGAAAAACAGAGCTGGAGGAATCAACCTTCCTGACTTTATACTATAAAGCTACAGTAAACAAATTTTTATAGCTCTTGGTAGTTTTACATGTTTGCCAAACACATATAGGTCAGGCGTATATCTTGCCAAGCTTAATATAAATAATATGATTATGTGTGTATTCATAATTATAGCTTTTTATAATAATGATGTAGCCAAGGAAACAACCCAAAAGTTTCTCAAGCTAATAACAAGACAATATGAATAATATATTATTTAGCTGAACTTATTTTTGAAAAATTATGTGCAGCACTACCTTAATATTATTTGTATATAGAAATGTTTATACCAATTATATATATACAAGTATCTATATCAGATCAGATCAGATCAGTCGCTCAGTCGTGTCCAACTCTTTGCGACCCCATGAATCGCAGCATGCCAGGCCTCCCTATCTATTACCAACTCCCAGAGTTCACTGAGACTCACGTCCATCGAGTCAGTGATGCCATCCAGCCATCTCATCCTCTGTCGTCCCCTTCTTCTCCTGTCCCCAATCCCTCCAAGCATCAGAGTCTTTTCCAATGAGTCAACTCTTTGCATGAGGTGGCCAAAGTACTGGAGTTTCAGCTTTAGCATCATTCCTTCCAAAGAAATCCCAGGGCTGATCTCCTTCAGAATGGACTGGTTGGATCTCCTTGCAGTCCAAGGGACTCTCAAGAGTCTTCTCCAACACCACAGTTCAAAAGCATCAATTCTTTGGCACTCAGCCTTCTTCACAGCAACGAACAAAGCTAGTAGAGGTGATAAAATTCCAGTTGAGCTATTCCAAATCCTGAAAGATGATGCTGTGAAAGTGCTGCACTCAATATGCCAGCAAATTTGGAAAACTCAGCAGTGGCCACAGGACTGGAAAAGGTCAGTTTTCATTCCAATCCCAAAGAAAGGCAATGCCAAAGAATGCTCAAACTACCACACAATTGCACTCATCTCACACACTAGTAAAGTAATGCTCAAAATTGTCCAAGCCAGGCTTCAGCAATATGTGAACCGTGAACTTCCTGATGTTCAAGCTGGTTTTAGAAAAGGCAGAGGAACCAGAGATCAAATAGCCAACATCTGCTGGATCATGGAAAAAGCAAGAGAGTTCCAGAAAAACATCTATTTCTGCTTTATTGACTATGCCAAAGCCTTTGACTGTGTGGGTCACAATAAACTGTGGAAAATTCTGAAAGAGATGGGAATAGCAGACCATCTGATCTGCCTCTTGAGAAATCTGTATGCAGGTCAGGAAGCAACAGTTAGAACTGGACATGGAACAACAGACTGGTTCCAAATAGGAAAAGGAGTACGTCAAGGCTGTATATTGTCACCCTGTTTATTTAACTTATATGCAGAGTACATCATGAGAAACACAGGGCTGGAAGAAACACAAGCTGGAATCAAGATTGCCAGGAGAAATATCAATAACCTCAGATATGCAGATGACACCACCCTTATGGCAGAAAGTGAAGAGGAACTCAAAAGCCTCTTGATGAAAGTGAAAGTGGAGAGTGAAAAAGTTGGCTTAAAGCTCAACATTCAGAAAACGAAGATCATGGCATCCGGTCCCATCACTTCATGGGAAATAGATGGGGAAACAGTGGAAACAGTGGCAGACTTTATTTTGGGGGGCTCCAAAATCACTGCAGATGGTGACTGCAGCCATGAAATTAAAAGATGCTTACTCCTTGGAAGGAAAGTTATGACCAACCTAGACAGCATATTCAAAAGCAGAGACATTACTTTGCCAACAAGTATCTATATAACTTCTGTGTATAATTATACATAAAAAATCCAAAAGTTAGCTGTAATGCAAGTGATTAGTGAAATTAGAATTTGTTTCCTTTGTGTCTTGTACATTTTCAATTTTTTCCTAAAAATAAACAGTGATTTTTTTTATTTTTATAAAAGAATAGTTGCAAAACTAGCTATAAAAATAATAGCTAAGAAACAATGTTTGAAGTGATTTGTTGATTAGTGTGTAATGCTCAGTAGGTTGACTTTTTTCTATAGGGAATCTTTGATGGCTTTGGGAGAATTTCAATATTATCTTCACAAACAGACTTGAAGACAGAAGATATAAATATCTTTTTCTTCACAGGGCATTTTTCAAGAATATTAATTAGAAATGAACATTTGTTTTGACATTTTTGTTCTTATACATTGAACTCTTCATGAAAGTTTGTATTTTATGGCATCTCTGTATCTTATGGGAATTTCAGGTGAGAACACAATGCTTTATTTTATTGTCATTATTCTTTCCAAAAAAAGATAGAACATATTTAATTTTAGTACCTAGAGTCTTTCATCAACTGTCAAAATATTTAAATCATCTTTTCAGATGATTTATCTACCAAACAAAACAGAAAGCAATCCTAAACTGAATAGTTAAATATATATTAGGTTCTGTGGGGCTTCCCTGGTGAATCCACCTACAATGCAGGATACCTGGTTTCAATCCCAAGGTTGGGAAGACTCCCTGGAGGAGGACATGGCAACCACTTCAGTATTCTTTCCTGGAGAATCCCCCTGGCTAGAGGAGCCTGGCAGGCTACAGTCCATAGGGCCTCAAAGAGTTGGACATGACTGAGTTACTAAGCAGACACATACATGTTCTCTGAACTGTTACAGATACAAAGCTATACACTTGCAGAATGAAGACTTGAATTTATGCTATTACATGCAGAGTTTGTGTGCTTAACCACTATGCTATGCTACTTACTAAATAGCAAAGAGGACTCATAGTCTCATAGGCTGTATGTAGATGTTCCTTAGACAATCCAGGGCGCCACAGATAAGAATCTTAAAAAGAAGCCATAAAGTGTTTTAGGTATAATCATTTAATAATTTAGAGGTAGAAAATTAGCTCCAGAAAATTTGTTACATTTTTGTTACATTTTGTTACATTTTTCTTTGCCAGGATAATGACTTATAGAATGAATCTATTTAATATTCTTATCTGTAAAAGTGGAATTCATTCTGGCCTTTATTGTACTTTCACAAAATCTTCGAGGTTTTCCAACAGTGAAGAATGATATGGTTATGGAGCTGTTAGGGCAGTTATGTCTTTGCCTTCATCCTGGTTCTTGTTAACTTTGTACTTCTCTGGAAATAGGCAGAAAGATGGAGTTGACCACATCTGCCCAGAGTCACACCTTATATTCTAGGCAGACTGTAAAACAGGAAAATGTGATCCTTTCAGGGATTTGACAGCAGTATGGTTACTTAATAATTATTGCCAATGCTACCAACTCTCTGTTTGTATTTTTAAAAATCTGATATTAATCTCAAAAAATCTCTTTTCCTATTCTCTATGTAGATGTAAAAGAATTTTTTCTCAACATAGCCTCTCTTATAGAAAATTTACTCTTCAGAGCTTAACTTTGTCAGAACTGAGTTTTTCACAAATTGTATATTCCTTAAATTTTCCACATGGTGTCCTCTCTTTGAATTATAAAGTAGGCACTTGGAGAAAATATTTCAGGCCAGCAGAGACTCAGAGTAAAGTCTTCAACAACGTTGTACAGGATTGGTGACTAGGTTATAGAAATAAAGATCTGTGTTGGAATGACTCCCGCTTGGCTGGACATGTCATGAAAGCAGGTAGCTGTGAATCTAACAACTGTGAGTACTTTCTTGCAGGATTATGTACTTAGATCAGCTGCTTCTAAATGGCCATACCCTGTTTTATATTGACCAGGCAGGGATTTGGGTACACAAAGCACATTTTATGTTCAGAATTCTGCATAATTTTTTCACTGATGAAATGCATTGTGATGATGTGGACTTAGGTTTACCTCCTGGGTTTCCACAGGATCTATCCTCTTACATGCTTCCCAGGATCACTTGCTTCACAGATAGCTTTACAAACATTTATTTTAATTGGGGGATAATTGCTTTACAATATTGTATTGGTTTCTGCCATAAATCAGCATGAATCAGCCACAGCATACATATATCACCTCCTACCCCTCTAGATTGTCACAGTGCACCAGGCTGAGCTCCTTGTGTTATGCAGAAACTTCTCACTAGCTATCTGTTTTACATATGGTGATGTATATGTTTCAATGATACTCTCAATTAGTCACACCCTCTCCTTCCCCCACTGTGTCCACAGGTCTGTTCACTACATCTGTGACTATATTCCTGCCCTACAGTTAGGTTCATCAGTACCATTTTTCTAGATTACATTATATGCGTTAATATATACTTCTTTTCCTCTATCTGACTTACTTCGTTAATATATGATACTTCTTTTCCTCTATCTGACTTACTTCACTGTCTATAATAGGTTCTCGGTTCATCCACCTCAGTTCAACTGACAGATTTGTTCCTTTTTATGGCTGAGTAATATTCTATTGAGTATATATACCACAATTACTATATCCATTCATTTGTCAATGGACATCTAGGTTGCTTCTGTGTCCCGGCTATTATAAATAGTGCTGCAGTGAACATGGGGTACATTTTTTTTTTTAATTATGGTTTTCTCAGGGTATATGCTCAATAGTGGGATTGCTTGATCACATGGTAGTTTTACTCCTAGATTTTTAAGGAATCTCCATACTGTTCTCCTAAGTGGCTGTATTAATTTACATTCCCACTACAGACGTCTTTATATTAGTTACTTCCCCAATATAACTCATCTTTATCCTTATCTGATTTGGATATAAACAACATTTATAATTTTTACTACTTAAATTGAAACAGCTTCAAAACAGTGGTTAATCTTTTTGACTGTGGTATCTTTTGTAATGTTTCGATTCCCTCTGATTTTGAAAGTCCCAGTTCTAATTTAAAATGTATCAGGTCAGGGAAAAAAAGTTATAATTTTTCAGTATTATGTGCCTTTGACATGCCAAAAACATTCCTGGTTAACTGAATGATGATTGTTTACTTGGCATGTTTAACAACGTCTCTTAGATCCTTCCCAAATCTGCAGATGAACTGATTAGTGTCAGTTATTCTTCTTGTTAAAGGAGGGTTATTTTAGCATCTCAGTGTAACACCTGAGTTAGAAGTTCTGCATTTGACTGAGCCAGGAATAGCAGTGTTCTAGCTTAGGACATCAAACTAAAAAGGTTTGATGACAGAATGAATCATTATGATCATATATGAGAGTTTGTTGATAAAACTATTAAATAACAAGAATCTATTTGAAATTTGGAGTGGTTTTGATGAATATATAATCAAAAGAGCCTATTAGGGATATGGGGTAAGTTGTTGTATATATAATCAAAGAACATAATGATAATGGATAGAAATCAGCAGAAATGGGATTTTAACTTATTATCTTCTTACTCTACTTATTAATGTCTTAGAAAGAAAAAATTATATATACATATATCAGTAGTATGAAGGTATACTACTTTATACTACTACTATACTATTATGTACTACTAGTAGTATAAATATATACTACTGAAAGGTATTTTTTGGTTCTATAGAAAATATATGAAATAGTTGCTTTGAATCAGTGAAAAGTTTTATCCTGAACCAGAGTCTCACTTTTAGAGATTTTAGTATAAAATGCAGTGTGCAATTTTTACTCTTAATTCTGTAAAAAAATTTCAGAGTTAATGCAATACATTCAGTTTTAAGGTATTTGAGTGACAAGATATGGACTACATTAATTGGTAGATGTCTACAGCCTCCTCCACAACGCTTTAAGGAATTATATGTATGTATATACACACATTAACTTCTGAAAATAATTTATAATATTTATAATATACCTATAATACTCTTCAGTGTGTTTTTTTTTAATTTTATTTTATTTTTAAACTTTACATAATTGTATTAGTTTTGCCAAATATCAAAATGAATCCGCCACAGGTATACATGTGTTCCCCATCTTGAACCCTCCTCCCTCCTCCCTCCCCATACCATCCCTCTGGATTGTTCTAGCAATCAGAATCCAACAACACATTAAAAAGATCATACACCATGATCAAGTGGGCTTTATCCCAGGCATGCAAGGATTCTTCAATATCCACAAATCAATCAATGTAATACACCACATTAACAAATTGAAAAATAAAAACCATATGATTATCTCAATAGATGCAGAGAAAGCCTTTGACAAAATTCAACATCCATTTATGATAAAAACTCTCCAGAAAGTGGGAATAGAAGGAACATACCTCAACATAATAAAAGCTATATATGACAAACCCACAGCAAACATTATCCTCAATGGTGAAAAATTGAAAGCATTTCCTCTAAAGTCAGGAACAAGACAAGGGTGCCCACTTTCACCATTACTATTCAACATAGTTTTGGAAGTTTTGGCCACAGCAATCAGAGCAGAAAAAGAAATAAAAGGAATCCAAATTGGAAAAGAAGAAGTAAAACTCTCACTATTTGCAGATGACATGATCCTCTACATAGAAAACCCTAAAGATTCCACCAGAAAATTACTAGAAATAATCAATGACTATAGTAAAGTTGCAAGATATAAAATCAATACACAGAAATCCCTTGCATTCCTATACACTAATAATGAGAAAACAGAAAGAGAAATTAAGGAAACAATTCCATTCACCATTGCAACGGAAAGAATAAAATACTTAGGAATATATCTACCTAAAGAAACTAAAGACCTATATATAGAAAACTATAAAACACTGGTGAAAGAAATCAAAGAGGACACTAATAGATGGAGAAATATACCATGTTCCTGGATTGGAAGAATCAATATAGTGAAAATGAGTATACTACCCAAAGCAATTTATAGATTCAATGCAATCCCTATCAAGCTACCAACAGTATTCTTCACAGAGCTAGAACAAAGAATTTCACAATTTGTATGGAAATACAAAAAACCTCGAATAGCCAAAGCTATCTTGAGAAAGAAGAATGGAACTGGAGGAATCAACCTACCTGACTTCAGGCTCTACTACAAAGCCACAGTTATCAAGACAGTATGGTACTGGCACAAAGACAGAAATATAGATCAATGGAATAAAATAGAAAGCCCAGAGATAAATCCACGCACCTATGGACACCTTATCTTTGACAAAGGAGGCAAGAATATACAATGGATTAAAGACAATCTCTTTAACAAGTGGTGCTGGGAAATCTGGTCAACCACTTGTAAAAGAATGAAACTAGACCACTTTCAGTGTGTTTTAAAAAAGAGAGACTCTGTACCTTCAGATAGGGCATCTGACTCAGAGAACTAAGATATTACCATCCAGTATACATTTTCATGACCATTATTTTTTATTTCACTTCTCCATTGCAGTGATCAGCCTGAGTGGATGTGATGGAGGCAAACAAGACTCTGGTGACAGAATTTGTTCTCACAGGACTCACAGATCTCCCAGGACTACAGGTCCCCCTGTTCCTGGTATTCCTGGTCATCTACCTCACCACCATGGCGGGCAAACTTGGACTGATTTTTCTCATCTGGAAGGACCCCCATCTTCACACCCCCATGTACTCATTCCTGGGCAGCTTGGCCTTTGCAGATGCTTGCTCATCATCTTCTGTGATTCCCAAAATGCTTGTCAACATCTTAGACAAGAGTCAAATGATGTCTCTCTTTGAGTGCATGGCCCAATACTATTTTTTTGGTTCCAGTGCCACCACAGAATGTTTCCTTCTGGTGGTGATGGCCTATGACCGCTATGCAGCCATATGCAGCCCCTTACTTTACCCAGTGGTGATGTCCAACAGACTCTGCACTTGCTTGATAAGTGCATCATATGCAATTGGTTTTCTGCATCCTATAATACATGTAGGATTATTATCTAGATTAACTTTCTGCAGGTCTAATACAATACATCATTTCTACTGTGAAATCTTGCCACTTTTTACAATTTCTTGCACTGATCCATCTATTAATGCTTTGGTGCTTTTTATTTTTGCCGCTTTTATACAGGCTTTTACTTTTATTACCATCATGGCCTCATACACCTATGTCCTCTTTGCCATCCTGAAAAAGAAGTCTGAAAAGGGCAGGAGCAAAGCCTTCTCCACCTGCAGTGCCCACCTTCTCTCTGTTTCCTTGTTCTATGGCACTCTCTTCTTCATGTATGTGCATCCTGGGTCTGACCAGGATCAATATCAGGATAAAATGTATTCACTGTTCTACACGATTATAATTCCCCTGCTAAACCCCTTTATTTATAGCCTAAGAAATAAGGAAGTTTTAGGTGCATTTGGAGAAGGCAATGGCACCCCACTCCAGTACTCTCGCCTGGAGAATCCCATGGATGGAGGAGCCTGGTGGGCTGCAGTCCATGGGGTAGCTAAGAGTCGGACACAACTGAGCGACTTCACTTTCCCTTTTCACTTTCATGCATTGGAGAAGGAAATGGCAACCCACTCCAGTGTTCTTGCGTGGAGAATCCCAGGGACAGGGGAGCCTGGTGGGCTGCCGTCTATGGGGTCGCACAGAGTCGGACACGACTGAAGCGACTTAGCAGCAGCAGCAGCAGCAGCAGCAGCAGCAGCAGGTGCATTTAGAAAAATGATAAAGAAATAAATATTTTTCAGGAAATCTTTCATTATTCTTTACTTTTTACTGTTTTTAAATAAGGTATAGTGACTGTCTCTGGGTTTTCACATAATAGGGACTGCATGGATAGTTGTTAAATGAATGAATAATAATATTTAGTCTAGATATGCTTGTCTTAGTTATAAGTTAATGTGATCATCAAAGTAATGGATACAGTAAGAACAAACATCATTGACTTTTTGTTGTTTTAAATTACTTTTCAATGATGAAAATGACAAATGAATCCCCATATTGCTAAATCTTTGCAATATGAACCCTTGTGTTTCCAGATACACATATCTAAAGCTCTTCTGAACTTATATTCTTTTAGAGGAAGATTCAGTCTGTGTAAATATTCTGTTGAAAATGTACTCATGCCCTCCAAAATAATTATTGGGCAAGTAGTTTTTCAAAATCTTATCTTTAGTGGCTACTTATAATGATCCCAAATATATGAACATCAAATTAATATTGTTAGACTAAATATGACAACATACATTCCTCTTTAGGGCTTTGAGATTAATATTTCTAGATTTAAAATATTTTGAAAATTAATTATATCTGTGTTGCATTCATTGGAAGATATTAATTTAGCAAATGTTAATACAGTGAACTTTCTAGCAATACAATAAAATGTTGAGTCTTTAGGATGTTTTCTTTTTCAGTTTATTAAGTAATCTTACTGAGTACCTTTTTCAGAGCATTCATATACCAAGTGAATATATTTTCTCACCCCAGAATTGACAACAAGCTTACATAGCAGGTGCTCTTGTTCAACTCATAATTATGTAACTGAAATTGTTTTTTTTTTTTTTCCTTACAAGAGCTTTGTATGTTTTGTGTTAATTAACCTTTGACAAAGGAGGCAAAAGTATACAACAGAGAAAGGACAGTCTCTTCAAGAAGTAGTGTTGAGAAAGCAGGACAGCTATATGGAAATCATGAAATTAGAATAGGCTTTCATACCATATACAAAAATAAACTCAAAATGGTTTAAAGACCTAAATATAAGACACAAGACCACAAGACTCCTAGAAGAGAACATAGGCAAAATCTTCTCTGACATAAATCTGTCTCCCAATGCAAAAGAAAGTAAAGTAAAATTAAACAAATAGGACCTGATTAAACTTTAAAGCTTTTGCACTGCAATGGAAACCAAAACAAAATGAAATGACAATCCAAAGAAAACATTTGTGAATGATACAAGGGCTTAAAATCCAAAACGTGCCAACAGCTCATGCAACTCAATATTAAAAAAAGAAAAACCATCCAATCGAAAATGGGCAAAACTCCTGAATAGACATTTTTCCAGAGAAAATACCCAGGCCAACAGGCACATGAAAAGATACACAATATCACTAATTATTAGAGAAATGTAAATGAAAGCCACATGGGCTATCACCTCACACTGGTCAGAAGGCTATCATCAAAAAGTCCAAAAATAGCAAATGTTTGAGGATGCAGAGAAAAGAAAACCCTTGTATACTGTTGAAGGGAATGCAAAATTGTGCAGCCATTATGAAAAACAGTATGGGGTTTCTTTATAGAACTAAAATGGGGTACCAAATGATTCAGCAACCTTGCTCCTAGGTATATATCTCCAAAAGATGAAAACTAACTAAAAAAGATAGATGCATCCCAATGTTCATAGCAGCATTATTTGCAATTGCCAAGACATGGAAACAGCAACCCAAGTGCTCTTCAATATATGATTGGCTTAAGAAAATCTTCATATGTAGATATTAATCAATCATAAAAAAGAATGAAATATTGCTTTTTGCAGCAACATGGGTGGATCTAGAGAACATTATACTATGGACAGAGAAAGACAAATATTACATATCACTTATATGTGGAATCTAAAACAATACAAATGTAAAAAAAAATAAAAATAAAACAATACAAATGTATGTATGTGTTAGTTGCTCAGTCGTGTCCAACTCTTTGCAACCCCATGGACTATATAGCCCACCAAACTCCTTTATCCATGGAATTCTCCAAGCAAAAATACTGGAGGGGGTTGCCAATCCTTTCTCCAGGAGATCTTCCTGACCCAGGGATCGAACCCAGGTCTCCCACATTGCAGGCAGATTCTTTAACATCTGAGCCACCAGGGAAGTCCTATTTGATCAGATGTTTTCAACTCTTTGCCGCATGAACTGTAGGCTGCCAAACTCCTTTTTGCTTGGAATCCTCCAGGCAAGAATACTGGAGTAGGTAGCCATTCCCTTCTCCAAGGGATCTTCTCGACCCAGGGATCGAACCTGAGTCTTCTGCACTGCAGGCACATTCTTTACCATCTGAGCCACCAGGGAAGCCCAATACAAATGAATCTATGTACAAAACAGAAACAGATTCATAGACATAAAAAAAAAAAAAAACTGATTTATGGTTACCAAATAGAGAAAGTAAAGGGGGAAGAGGAAAATTAGAGGTACGTAATTCCCTTCTCCAGAGGATCTTCCAAACCCAGGGATTGAACCCAGGTCTCCTGCATTGCATGCAGATTCTTTACCATCTGAACCATCAGGGAAGCCTAGATACAAACTACTACACATAAAATAGATACACAGATACACAGAGGATTTAATGTGTGCCACTGGGAACTAACTGTATTCAATATCTTCTAATAATTTATAATGGAAAATAATCAGAAAAAAAAATCTGCTGTACACTTATAATGTAAATCAAATATACTTTAATAAAAGAAAAACCCTAGTCCTGGGTTTCACTATTGCAAAACAAATATAACACTATATAAAATTTCCTCCATACTCATAAGGGGTATCTTTGGAGATGATTTTCAAGTTATTACTATGCTAAGGGACAGGAACATCTTTTGGCTTGAAAAGGCATGAACAAACCATAATTCGAAGAGAATGAAAGTTGCCCTTTTTCTGAGGCCACCTCATGCAAGATTTCCACATCCTAAATGTTTGTGAGAGGAAATCTTAGCAATCAAGAGGGTTGTTGGGTAAATACATACATTTATTTCTGGTGATTCTGTGGTTTAACATTTTTTTAGTAGTTCAATTCTTGCAGGTATTCAAAGCACCTCAGATAAACACTGCTAGACCATGGTTTCCTCTAACATTTAAAGGATTGCAACTGCCTGTGACCTTTAGAACAGACTTCCTCAGAACAAGCAGTTCAACTAGTCCTTTAGGGGTTTCCCCATGCAAACTGTGGGGTCTGCCGGCTTCATTCAATGGAAATTTTGCATCTCAGAATAGTGTATTAGTTGTAACCTAGTGTGATTCTCAGAAACTCAAAGACTGCAATGGTGATGATCCTCAATAAATCCTTATTTGTTTTACTATCCTAGTCTTTGCAAAACCTGTATAGGGCATAGCTGATAATGGCAGAAACCAGAACCAGCCTTGTAGAAATTTTCAATGCAATATCTGGTATGAGATATATGCTACTGATGTGTGGAAAATGTATTCTGCAAATACCAATCATGAATGAGGATTAGAAGTATTTTATATTAATCTGGGAAGGGTAACAGTATAAACTGAAGGTCTTGCCCCAGGGATATATGAAGAAAACTTTATTTTCAGAAAATTTTTTAAACAGCAGATTGGTTCATTATATTTATGACAATATGTTAATTGAACCTGATAAGTACTATGGATACCTTTGTAAAGTTCATATGCTCCACAGGATGCCAGAAAAATCATATAAGAATTGCATTTTGGGTGGAGAAAAGGGAACTGCCTTGTACTGTTGGTGGGAATATAAATTGATACAGTCAGTATGGAAGACATTATGGAGATTCCTTAAAAAATTAGGAATAAAACTACCATATGACCCAACAATCCCAATACTGGGCACATACCCTGAGAAAATCATAACTGAAAAAACCTCATGTATCACAGTGTTCATTGCAGCACTATTTATAATAGCTAGAACATGGAAGAAATGTAGATGTCCATCAACAGATGAAGGGATAAAGAAGCTGTGGTACTGATATACAATGGAATATTACTCAGCCATAAAAAGGAACACATTTGAGTCAGTTTTAATGAGGTGGATAACCTAGAGCCTATTATAAAGAATGAAGTAAGTCAGAAAGAGAAAAACAAATAACATATATTTATGCATATTTATGAAATCTAGAAAGATGGTACTGATAAATCTATTTGCGGGGCAGCAATGGGGATACAGACATAGAGAACAGACTTACAGACCCAATGGGGAGTAAGAAGAAGAGGGTGACAAATGGAGAGAGTAGCATGGAAATATGTACACTAACAAATGTAAAACCGATAGCCAGTGGGAATTTGTTGTGTGATTCAGGGAACTGGTACTCTGTGACAACCTAGAAGGGTTGGATGGCACAGGAATTAGGAGGGAGTTTCAAGAGGGAGGAGACATATGTATACCTGTGGCTGAGCCATGTTGATATTCATCAGAAACCAACACAATATTGTAATTATCCTGCAATTAAAAACAAATAACTTAAAAAATCTCATCTTGGGAGTGTGTAATTATATCATGTGGCAAGATGATATGTATTAACAATTGTTGGTATCTACACAAGGAAGAGACATAGTTGGTTTGCTGGAGAGAATAAAGTATTACCTTGAAACCATAGCTTTCTGTTGAGCTAGGTACTAGATGGGAATTGGGTTTGACTAATTTTCAATTAGTTTGACTCTGGTTGGGAGAAGCTGAGAGTGTTCTACAAGTGGAAAGGAGGATAAAACAGGTAAATCATAAACAAATAAGTACAGAAGAAGAAATCATTAGCTGATAACCAAATCCATATAACCATTTTGTTCTTTTCCTAGATACACGGCCTCAGTTTTTAACTGACTGCAGTATTATTATTGAGGTTAGGATTGCAAGTGATATACTGGCTCATAAGCGCCTCACAGTTGGAATCCCCTGTGAATTTTCCCCTTCAAGCTTGATCCAGATGAGAACACAATCACTGAAGAAAGTTATGTGTGGGGACTTCCCTGGCAGTGTAGTGGTTAAGACTTCACCTTCCACTGCAGGGGGTGCAGGTTCAATCCCTTGTTGGGGAGTTAGGATCCCACATGCTTTGTGGCCAAAATGCCAAGGCTTAAAGCAGAAGCAATACTGAAAGTTGTGTGTGGAAAATGCCTGAATGATAAGATGGAGCCTAGGACTCTGGATCATCAGTTGGGGTAGAATAATCAAACAATTAGGAACATGTGATCTATACTCACCATGAACAAGAAGTTACCTTCTATTTTCTCAATTTACTTAGATATTGAAAATTATCTATAAGTTCAATTAATGTTACTGTACATGATACACACATACAATGCAATAAAATTCCTTAACTGCATACAGTTAATTATTGGGCCTGTTTCTCAGTACAGGGACATGTATATGAGGCTTAAGAATTTCAGTTGTTAACAGAAACAGACCTACAGACTTAGAGAGTGAACTTATGGTTACCAGGGGGTTAGGGTCGGGGAGAGGGACAGGTAGTCTGGGAGTGATATGTACACACTGCTATATTTAAAATGCGTAATGGAGCTTCCCTGGTGGTCCAGTGGTTGAGAGTTTGCCTTGCAGTGTGGAGGTCATGGGTTTGATCTCTGCTCAGGAACAGGGACCCCACATTCTGGGGAGCAAGTGAGCCCATGTCCCACAACTCTAGGGTCTGTGTGCCACAACTATGGAGGTTGTGGGCCACAACTACAGAGTCTGTGTGCCACAACTATAGAGTCCATGCATCACAACAAAAGATCCCACATGACCCAAGGAGGATTCTGTGTGTTGCCACTAAGACCTGAAACAGCCAAATAATTTCTTTTTTAAAAAATAAATAACCAACAATGACCTATTATATAGCACAGGGAACTCTGCTCAATATTTTAGAACAAACTAAATGGAAAAAGAATTTGAAAAAGAATAGATACATGGATATGTATAATTGAATCACGTTTCTGTACACCTGAAAAGAACACAACATTGTTAATCAGGTATACTCCAATATAAAATAAAAAACTAAAAAAGAATTTCAGTTGTTATTTTATTTTCAATGAGAAATTATTAACAACATTTAAATGGCGGCAAGCATGTGTTACGGTGTGGTATTGAAACAGTATACATTTTATAAGAATCAGTGTGGTGTCAGTGTGGAAAATAGATTAGATGACTGTGTTAGAAGTTGTAGATAGTATAGTTAGGAGGTTATTTAATAAGCCAGGCAAGAGATGAATGTATTTTATATTTTAGTACTGACTGTGTAATAAGAAATAGTTGGATTTAAGACATATTTAGTAGATAAACTTTTGGTTTGTGACCTTATTTCCTATGACAGGAAACCCTCGAAGAATACCAGGTTTGAGGGCGGAATAGAGGAAGACCATAATTTCAGATTTGGACATGTTAATTCTAAGGTACCTTTAGGAGTTTCAAGTGAGCAAGTCAGGTAGGTAGTTGGGGAGTGGCAGCATTAAGAAAAACAAGAGGAAGGAAAAATAGCTTATTCTAAATTCTATTCAGTGACATTTTATAAACATGCCCTGATAGTGAACTTTGAGGATATTATGTTTAGTTTTAATTATTATAACTAAAAGTGTATGATGATTTGATGATTAGCTTACAATGCCCAGTAGAACAACTTTTACTTCATCCTACCTACTGGGAGTACTTTGGAAGCATTAAGGGAATTTCAAAACTTTTTAAGAATGGGTTTGCAAATAGGAGAAAGAAATGTTATATCCTTCCAGTTTTGCGTTTCCAAGGAAAAGCAATACTTGAATAGTTGTGCTTCATTTCTGTACCTTTTGTGCTCCTTTGAGAAAACCAGCACATTTTCAGTTTCCCATATCTTACAGGACCTGGGTGAGGATGCAGACATTTTCATAATTTTTATTATAGCTTTGTAATTTGTATTATAAGAAAATATCTAAATAAGATATTAAAACTGTATACAGGCCTTTTCCTTTTTGAAGTCAGCAAACAAATCTGAGCAAGCAGGTAAATGTTTGCGTGAACAAGCATATTCTAATTTCAGTTAGAATTTTTACTGTGTAGATTGCACATCTGTTGAGGTATTTTTAAATAATAAACTTTGATTAATAGAAGAATTAAAAATAGGAAAAAATAGTAATAATAAGAAAAAAATCAGAGTGTATTTTATAATATGAAGTTTTAAAAATTGAGACATAAGTTCTGCAGCCCAAAGTTAACTTATTTGTAAGTTTTCAGAATGGGAATTCTGGCTTCAGGTTTATTATATATAATAAAAATTCTTTAATTACATGGAATCATGAGTATGTACACTAAAGTCACTAAAGGTAACTTCAAAAGACTCTTCGTATTATCTAACTCTTGAGAAAAAAATTCATAAAAGTTACTCTTGTTCAAATTATATTAATACATTACAGGAGCTAAAAGTAAGGTTGGCAATGATTTGGCTATTTGAGGTTCTAAAAGGAGTTGGGCCAATTTATGCAGGGTAAATATTTCTTAAGGTTCTTAATTTCCAATTAATATTTCATATATATATATATATGCTGCTTTGCTCATGGAACGATTATTCTTTCACTCTCTTCTACTTCATTATTATCTCCACTCTCACTCCAGAAAAACCAGTACTGTAAACTTCGTGTCTGTTATTCACATGTCCTCCATGTAAAGGAGAGATTTAAAAAATACATTGCTTGTTTTACAATGATGAGACCATAGATTTTACACTTCTTTGGATCTTTCTCTTCTGAAATAACTATACATTGTGGAAATTCCAAATTTAAATTAGGTAGAATAGCTCTTTTTTCATGACTGAATTATATTCTGTAATATGAATGTACTCTGGTTTATTTAACCATTTCACTATTGACACATCTGGTCTGTGCTTGTTGTTCAGTTACTAAGTTGTGTCTGACTCTGTGATCCCATGGACTGCAGCATGACAGGCTTTCTTATCCTTCACTATCTCCCTGAGTTTACTCAAAGTCATCTCCATTGAGTTGGTGATGTCATCCAACCATCTCATCCTCTGTTGCCCCCCTTTTCCTCTTACTCTCACTCTTTCCCAGAATCAGGGTCTTTTCCAATGAGATAGCTCTTCACATCAGGAGGCCAAAGTATTGGAGCTTCAGCTTCAGTATCTGTCATTCCAATGAATAGTAGGGTTGATTTCCTTTACGATTGACTGGTTTGATCTTCTTGCTGTCCTAGGGACTCTCAGGAATCTTTTCCAGCATCACAATTTGAAAGCATCAATTCTTTGGCGTTCAGTCTACTTTATGGTCAAACTCTCACATCCATACATGACTACTGGAAAAACCATAGCTTTGATTAGATGGACCTTTGTTGTCAAAGTGATGTCTTTGCTTTTTGATAAACTGCTTAGGTTTTTCACAGATTTCTTCTAAGGAGCAAGAGTCTTTTAATTTCATGGCTGCAGTCACTGTCTACAGTGATTTTTGAGCCTAAGAAAATAAAATCTGTCACTGTTTCCTTTCTTCCTCCATTTATTTGCCATGAAGTGATGGACCAGATGCCATGATCTTACTTTTCTGAATGCTGAGTTTGAAGCCAGTTTTTTCACTCTCCCTTTTCACCCTCATCAAGAGGCTCTTTAGTTCCTCTTCATTTTCTGCCATCAGGGTGGTATCATCTTCATATTGAGGTTGTTGATATTTCTTCGGTAATCTTGATTCCAGGTGTGAGTCATCCAGTCCAGTGTTTTGCATGATGTACTCTGCATATAAGTTAAATAAGCAGAATGACAGTATACAGCTCATTCTGTATATGTATTGACATACTCCTCTCCCAATTTTGAGAACCCCATGAAACAGCATGGTCTTTGCTACTCTGAACAATAATGCATTGACTATTCTTTGTATATTTATCTTTGTATAGCAGTGCTTTGATCTCCAGGGTATATATATAAAATGATAGATGAAAGGATATATGTATTTTAAGCTAAACGGATTTGTATAAAATTGCTTTTCAAAAAGGCTGTTGCAATTCATAGTTCCATGACTAATATATGAAAGTAACACTTTTTTCACTTCAGTCAACAAGGAGTATTTTTATTCATTTCTGCTATTCTGATACATGAGAAAGGAGGTATCCACCTGTTTTTGTGTGTCTATTCATGTACACATGTGTATTTGTGACATAGAAATTTAGGTATCTTTTCATTTTATTTATTGGTTATTTTGATTTCTTCATCTGTAAACTTGCTTATTTTCATCCTTTACATTCTTCTATTAAATTCCTTGCCTTTAAAAAAACTATACTTTAGTTATTTTATATGATAGACATAAATCTATGTCTTTAATATACATGCAAGATATCTTTCCAAACTAATTACATACTCTTTGACTCTGTTGGATATTATTTTCTATGCATTCAAGCTATCTATTTTACCGGGTTTCTTCTCTTGAATAGTAATTTTTCTATTCATTATGTTACATTATTGCCTTCTCAGTTACTTAGGCAATATCTATGGTGTGGGGAGGAGAAGGCAATGGCACCCCACTCCAGTACTCTTGCCTGGAAAATCCCATGGATGGAGGAGGCTGGTAGGCTGCAGTCCATGGGGTCGCTAGGAGTCGCACACGACTGAGCGACTTCACTTTCACTTTTCACTTTTATACATTGGAGAAGGAAATGGCAATCCACTCCAGTGTTCTTGCCTGGAGAATCCCAGGGACGGCGGAGCCTGGTGGGCTGCCGTCTATGGGGTCGCACAGAGTCGGACACGACTGAAGCGACTTAGCAGCAACAGCAGCGTGGTGTGGGGCAGGAGCCTTAACAGTACTTAGTAATATTTCCAGACAGATAGCAAACTGTCAGCATAACCCATTAAATCAATTGTCCTTTTCCTACTGAACTGAAATATCATATTTTTCATGCCACATTCCCATATATATTGGAACCTACTTCTGAGTTCTGTATTCTGTTGCACTGATCCTCTGGCTTCTTCTTATGCCACTACATTGTTTTGATTACCATGTCTCTACATTATTGTTCAACATCAGTTAAGGTATTCTTGACTACTCAATGTTTATATATTTCTTGGGCAGAACGAGAAGTTATTTCCTCCATATCAATTTTAAGATGAGTTCATGCAAATCTAAAAACTGTTGTTACCCATGTTAGATTGAAAAGGATTTGCATGAAAATTACCTATCGATTTAGGTGAATATAATTTTAAAATATTTCATTACAGATAATTTTGAGTGTATATAAAAGTAGATAAGTGAAGGTACAAATTTTGAACTACTAACTAAATGAGAAGCATGTCTTATATGTCTGTAACATAAAAATTCAATGTTTTTATGACTCTTTTGTGAATGTTCCCTCTCTTAGTCTTTCATTTTAGAGATTAGCTGGTTGGATATGGCAGAAGAAAATATGACTCTGGTGATAGAATTTGTTCTCACAGGACTCACAGATCTCCCAAGGCTTCAGGTCCCCCTTTTCCTGGTGTTCCTGGTCATCTACCTCACCACCATGGCAGGCAACCTCGGACTGATTTTTCTCATCTGGAAGGACCCCCATCTTCACACCCCCATGTACTCATTCCTGGGCAGCTTGGCCTTTGTAGATGCTTGCTCGTCATCTTCTGTGACTCCCAAGATGCTTGTCAACACCTTAGACAAGAGTCAAATGATGTCTCTCTTTGAGTGTATGGCCCAATACTATTTTTTTGGTTCCAGTGCCACCACAGAATGTTTCCTCCTGGTGGTGATGGCCTATGACCGCTATGCAGCCATATGCAGCCCCTTACTTTACCCAGTGGTGATGTCCAACAGACTCTGCACTTGCTTGATAAGTGCATCATATGCAATTGGTTTTCTGCATCCTATAATACATGTAGGATTATTATCTAGATTAACTTTCTGCAGGTCTAATATAATACATCACTTCTACTGTGAAATCTTGCCACTTTTTGCAACTTCTTGCACTGATCCATCAATTAATGCATTAGTGGTTTTTATTTTTGCTGCTTTTATACAGGCTTTTACTTTTACAGGTATTATAGTCTCCTATATTTGTGTCCTCTTTGCCATCCTGAAAAAGAAGTCTGAAAAGGGCAGGAGCAAAGCCTTCTCCACCTGCAGTGCCCACCTTCTCTCTGTTTCCTTGTTCTATGGCATGCTCTTCTTCATGTATGTGCGTCCTGGGTCTGGCCAGGATCAATATCAGGATAAAATGTATTCACTGTTCTACACAATTATAATTCCCCTGCTAAACCCCTTTATTTATAGCCTAAGAAACAAGGAAGTTTTAGGTGCACTTAGAAAAATAATAAAGATATAAATATTTATCAGGAAAACATTCATAGTCTTTCCTTTTTACTCTCCATTTACATAAAGTATAATAACTGGACCTGGGTTTTGCACATAGGGACCAGCTAAGATGGAGAGGGAAATGGCAACCCACTCCAGTGTTCTTGCCTAGAGAATTCCATGGACAGAGGAGCCTGGAGGGCTGCAGTCCATGGGGTCGCAAAAGAGTTGGACACGACTGAGTGACTACCACACACACACACACACACACCCCACAGCTAATAAGTTTTTAATTCGATTAATAATAATATTTAGACTAGATATGCTTGCCTTAGTTATAAGTGAACCTAGGTTCTAAAAATAACTGATGAATAGGGTAAGATATTACTTACTTGTTGTGAATGAAACTGCAGTTCCAAAATCGCTAAGCTTGAAATATGTATAAGCTTTTCTATTTCCAGATATAATGTTTAAAATTTTTATGAACTTATATTCTATTAAATAAAGATTCAAGTCCATGTGAAATTTCTATTAAAAAGTATGCGTGTCCTCCAAAATAATTCTTGAGCATATAATTTTTCAAAACCCTCTCTTTTGTTAATATTTGGAGAAGGAAATGGCAACCCAGTCCAGTATTCTTGTCTGGGAAATCCCATGGATGGAGGAGCCTGGCGGGCTACAATCCATGGGATTGCAAGAGACTGACATGACTTAGTGATTAAACTACTAAAAAATAATGAATCTTGAGGCAGTTAAATAAAAATTTCTAATGGTTTTAATAGTAATTTTACAAATTAAGTTAGTTTGTATCACATTCCTAAAAGGGTATGAAAATTAAAAAATACTTAAAATAATTAATTTTCTTGTAATATGATTAAAAGTTCTGAGTTTTCAAAAACTTCTTAATTTATTAAATAATCTTACTGAGTTTCTTTTCCTGATTGACTACTGATTGAATTATATACTGATTGAGTGTGTGTGTGTGTGTGTGTGTGTGTGTTTGTATCAGGAATTGGCAGCTACACGAATTGGGATGTATACTTGATCAAATCATAGTTACATAATTTAAATGGATTTTTTCCTTACAAAAACTATGCATAGTTTCCATCTGGCCCTTTTGCCCCTTGCCTCCTAACTTTATAACATTTGGCCTTGTGAATACCCTAGTGAAAAGTAACGGAAATGATATCCCCATGAACAGGACACATTCTCCTGACCCCTAGTCTATTAATTGATTTGAGCAAATAAACAATAATTTGTGGGTCAGATACCCCAAAGCCCCAGGTGGGCAGACTGCCTTCAGCACAGTGTGTTTAGGATTTGTTTAATCAGACCCTTGATCCTGTGGTGCATCTGAGTTCTGACCCTGTTGTGAAGACTCATTCTAAGCAGGTTGCTCTCTGTGGATGCAGAAGCTCTGTAGGAGTTCCTGTCTCCATCTCTTCATAGTCAAAGCCAGTGGCAAAGCTTTCTTTTTATTATGTGCCACATAGATGGTTTAGGCTTGGCCATTATGCAATTGCTATATGTCAATAGATAGTCATTGACATATCTATTGGTTGGTTTGAAATCCACATAATACCTATATACCGTGAGAACTGGGGCATTTCAGGTAATGCTCAATCCAGTTTATAGCATATCATAAAAAGGAATAACTTTTGATGTGTCAGACCCTGTTGATAACAAGTGACAGAAGCAGTAAATGAATAAATGCCATCAACTAGGTCTTGAATATTTTCTTCTTCCTCACCCAGAGAGTACAGATTATGGTTCTCACTCTTGGTTATCAACCCAAACCAAGCAAATTAGAATCTGTAGGAGGCGTTCTCAGGCACTGGTAGTTTTATAAACCTCTCCAAGTGATTCTAACGTACAGCCAATGTTGATAATGACTGGAAACAACTGTGAAACTTAACAAGTTTTCCATGAAGATAGATGATTAGCAATTCACAAAAAGCTAACTGTAATTATTCCCTAAGAAATTCTTTTCTTGCCTTATTAGAGTCTCATATTTAAGCAGGTACTTAATTTTAGTTGGACAGCTCTCCGTTTTCTGTCCATATTATATGGTATTAAAATCAATCTGCTGAATATCAGCTGAACTATTATAAAATGTCTACTAGGTATTTAATTTATATAGTTGGAGCATATAACCTGTATATAATATTTAATTTGGTCACTTAAGCAGAAGAGGAGACAATAATATAGAGATTTTTCACTTGAGTTTGTCATTATCAAACTTAGATGAGCATGAGCCCACAGCTGTTGGAGTCAGCAAATCATTGGTGGGCTGGGCCTTAGGTTTTTCTTTTTTTTTTTTTTCATTTTTTTATTTATTTTTCTTTTTTATTTATTTATTTTTATTTTTAAACTTTACAAAATTTTATTAGTTTTGCCAAATATCAAAATGAATCCGCCACAGGTATACATGTGTTCCCCATCCTGAACCCTCCTCCCTCCTCCCTCCCCATACCATCCCTCTGGGTCGTCCCAGTGCACTAGCCCCAAGCATCCAGTATCATGCATTGAACCTAGACTGGCAACTCGTTTCATACATGATATTTTACATGTTTCAATGCCATTCTTGCAAATCTTCCCACCCTCTCCCTCTCCCACAGAGTCCATAAGACGGTTCTATACATCAGTGTCTCTTTTGCTGTCTCGTACACAGGGTTATTGTTACCATCTTTCTAAATTCCATATATATGTGTTAGTATAGGTTTTTCAATATTCAGAAGATTCTCAGGTGATTCTGATGCATCTGTAGGCATTGGACCACATTTTGAAGGTCAAAGGACTAATATTGCTCAAGCATCCATGGCCAGCAAGTTGGAGTCTGAATTCTGATTTCTTCCTAATAGGAAAGCCTACCTACTATGGCCTGAATGTGTGTATCACCTCGGCACACATATACTGAAAATTCAAGCCCCAAAGATGATAGCTTCCCTGGTGGCTCAGAAGGCAAAGAATCTGCCTGCAATGCAGGGGACCCAGGTTTGATCCCTGGGTAGGAAGATCCTTTGGAGAAGAGAATGACTACCCACTCCTTTATTGTTACCTGGAGAATTCCATGGACAGAAGAGCCTGGCGGGCTATTGCCATGGGGTCACAAAGAATCAGACACAGCTGAGTGACTTTCACTATTCACTCACCAAAGATGATGGTAGGGCTTTGGGGAGTTGCTTAATCCATGCAGTGGAACCACATGAATAGGATGAGTGGAGTGTCATGTGGTGGAGTCTCATAAATGGGATGAGAGTCTTATATAAGGGGTTTCAGAGAGATCCCTACTTTTATTCTTCATGTGAGGACACAGTGAGAACATGTAGGTGATGAACCAGGGAAAGGGTCTTCACCAGAATTAGGTCATTTTGGCACCTTGATTTGGACTTCCCAGCCTCCAGAAATGTGAGAAAAAAATTTCTGTTGTTCCTAAACTATCCAGTCTAGTGAATATGCTTTTATGGCAGTCCAAATGGGCTAACACATGACATCATATTTAATTATTACTTCAAGACTTTCAAAGTGTGTTCATCTGAATCATCTTAATTGATAATCAGGTGGTATTTCCTCCATTTACAAATCAGGCAGCGTGGAGCAGTGGAAAAGCACAGGTTGTCAACTCAGAAGAACTATTTTTTTTTTCCTGAATCTCAAATGAGGCTAAAAGTGATCACAAGAACCTCCATTATATTTGCTAATGCATAGAGTGAATAAAGAATGTTTGAGGCTAACTCAGTAGACAGTGCCTTAATTTCTTCATGTGTACAATGAGTATAATAATATGTACTTGTGATGTCTCCATACATAGGAAATCCTAAAGATGCAATCAGAAAACTACTAGAGCTAATCAACAGATTTAGTGAAGTTGCCGGATACATGATCAATACAGAGAAATCACTTGCTTTCCTATATACTAACAATGAAAGATTGGAAAGAGAAATTAAGGAAAGAATCCCACTCACCACTGCAACAAAAAGAATAGAGTACTAGGAATAAACCTACCTAAGGAGACAAAAGGGCTGTATGCAGAAAACTATAGGACACTGGTGAAAGAAATCAAAGATGACCCAAATGTAGAGATACACCATGGTCTTGGGTTGGAAGAATCAATACTGTGAAAATGACTATACTACCCAAAGCAATCTACAGATTCAGTGCAATACTATCAAAATACCAATGGCATTTTTCACAGAACTAGAGCAAAAATCTTAAAATTTGTATGGAAACACAAAAGATCCCAAATAACCAAAGCAATATTGAGAAAGAAAAACAGAGCTGGAGGAATCAACCTTTCTGACTTTAAAATATACTACATAGCTACAGTAAACAAATTTTTATTGATCTCAGAAGTTGTACATGTCTGCCAAGTACATATAGGTCTGGCATATATCTTGCCAAGCTTAACATGAATATGATTATGTGACTATTATGTGTATTCATAATTACAGCTTTTGATGATGATGTAGCCAAGGAAACAGCCCAAAAGTTTTCAAACTAATAAGAAAATAGGAGTCATATATCATTCAACTGAAGTTATTTTTGAAAAGTTATATGTAGCACACTCATAATATTATTTACATATAGAAATGTTTATATAAATTATGTTTATATAAATGTATATATAGCTTCTGCGTATAATTGTACATAAAAACCCAAAAGATAGCTGCAATGATCAGTGATTAGTGAAATTAGAAGAATTTTTTTCCTCTGTACTTTCTACATTTTCCATTTTTTTCTACAATTAAACAGTGATTCTTTTGTTTTTAAAAGAAAGAAATGGGCTATAAAAGTAATAGTTTAAGAACAATATGTTTGTAATGATTTGTTGATTAGTGTATAATGCCTGGTAGGCTGGTTGTATTCTATAGGGAATTTTTTGATGGCTTTGGGGGAACTTCAATATTGTCTTCACTAACAGATTTTAAGATGGAAGATATAAATACCTTTTTCTTCAAAGTGCATTTTTGAAGGAAATTAATTGTGGATGAATATTTGTTTTGACATCTTGTTCTTATACACTGAGCTGTTCATGAAAGTCTATATTTCTTTGTATCTTCTTATAGGAATTAGGTGAAAACACAATGCTATTATTGTCATTATTCTTTCCATAAAAAGTGTAGAACAAATTTACTTTTAGTACCTAGAGTCTCTCATTAGCTGTCAAAATATTTAAAATTCTTTTCAGATTGTTTTTCTACCAAAGAGAACAGAAAGTAACCTAAACTGAATAAATATACATTATATTCTCTAAACCCTATGGATACAAAGCTATATACTTGGAGAATGAAGACTTGAATTCATGCTATTACATATAGAGTTCTTAACCACTATGCTATGCTACTTACTAAATAGCAAAGAGGACTCTTAGTTTGATAAGCTGTGGGCCTATTTTCCTTAGAAAATTCAGTGCACTATAGATGAGAATCTTAAAATGAGGTCATAAAGTGCATACTCATTTAATAATTCAGAAGCAGAAAATTAGCTTCAGAAAATTGGTTACGTTTTTGTGAAAATTTTCTTTTCCAGAATAATGGGCCATAGAACGAATCTATTTAATATTTTTATCTGTAAAAGTGGAATTCATTTTGGCCTTTACTGTAGTTTCACAGAATCTGAAGATTTTCCAACAGTGAAGAATGATATGGTTATGGAGCTGTTAGGACAGTCTACGTCTTGGGCTTCATCCTGGTTCTTGTTTACTTTGTACTTCTCTGGAAATAGGCAGAAAGATGGAGTTGACCACATCTGCCCGGAGCCACATCTTATATTCGAGGCAGAGTGTAAAACAGAATAATATGCTCCTTTCAGTGATTTGACAGCAGTGTGCTTACTTAATAATCACTGCCAATTTAACCAACTCTCTGTACTTTTGTCTAATATTAATCCCCAACCATCTCTTTTCCTATTCTCTATGAAGATGTAGAAGGACTTTTTCTCAACATAGCCTCTCTTTTCAAAGGGAAAAACAACTTCTAGGTCCCTTTCCGTAGAAAATATCCCAATTCTTATCTATACTTACGGTTCAAAGATTAATCGTGTCAAAACTGAAGTTTTCACAAAATCTGTATTTCTTAAATTTCCCACGTGGTGTCCTCTCTTTGAATTATAAAGTAGGTGCTTTAAGAAAACATTTTAGGCCAGCAGAGACTTGGCAGTGAAATCTTCAACAACCTTGTACAGAATTGGTGACTAGGTTAAAGAAATAAAAATCTGCATTGGAATGACTCCCACTTGGCTGAGTCATTGAAGAGCAGGGAGTTATGAATCCAATAACTTTGAGTACTCCCTTGCAGGGTTATGTACTTAGATCAGCTGTTTTTAAATGGGTAGACCCTGCAGCAGGGATTTGGGTATACAAAACACATTTTATGTTCAGAATTCTTCATAATTTGTCATTGATGAAATGAATTGTGATGATACAGACTTAGGTTTACCCCCTGGGTTTCCACAGGAACCAGCCTTCTCACTTGCTTCCCAGGATTATAAAACTCACGTATAACTTCATGTTAGTGGTTTCCTATTAATGTTGTTGATCTTTTTCCTTATTTGATTTGGATTTAAACAACATTTATAATTTTTACTACTTAAATTGAAACAGCTCCAAAACACAGGCTAATCTTTTTGACTATAGTGTCTTCTGTAATGCTTTCATCCACTCTGATTTTGAAATTTCCAGTTCTTATCTCAAACACAGCAGGAAAAAAAATGCTACAATTGTTTTAGTATTACAAGCCTCTGATATACTAGAAACATTCTCAGTTAACTTCATGATAATTGTTTACTTGGCATGTTTAACAACGTCTCTTAGATCCTTTTCAAATCTGCAGATGAGCGTCTAGTGTCAGGTTTCTTTTTCTTCTTAAAAGACGGGTTATTTCAGCATCTTAGTGTGATACCTGAGTTAGAGGTTCTATATTTGACTGAGCCAAGAATGATGATGTTCTAGGTTAGGAGCAATAAAAATTTGATGATGGACTGAATGATTATGATCATGTATGGGACTTTATTGGATAAAATTAACAAGAATATATTTGAAATTTGAGTGGTTTTGATGAATATATCATCAAAAGAGTCAGGAATATGGGGTAATTTCATGAATATGAACAACAAAATGATAATGGATAGAAACAACAAAATGATAATGGATAGAAATCAGCAGAAGTGGGATTTTAACTTACTGTCTTATTCATGTCTTAGGACGTAAAAAACATATATATGTGATAGATAGGCTATATAAAGGTATAGCCTACTTTTTGGTTCAGTAGAAAATACATGGAAGAGTTTTGTTTGAAACAATGAAAAAATTTTTGAACCAGTCTGAATTTTTAGAGATTTTAGTATAAAATGCATTATGTACTTTTAATTCTGTACAAAGTTTCAGTGTTAATATAATACATTCAGTTTTAAGATATTTATGAATGACAAGTTATGAACTAAGTTAACTGGTGTTTATAGCCTCCTCCATAAACCTTTAAGTACATATATATATATATATATATATACACACACACATATATGTGTATATATGTATGTATACATATACATATATGTATGTATATGTGTGTATATATATACCTTTAAAAAAGACTTTGCTTCTGAAAATTATTTATAATATTTATCGCACCATGTAGTTGTTCAGTTATGTCCAATTCATAGTACTCTGAAGTGTGTTTTAAAAAAAAGAGACACTACTTCAGTCAGAGCATCAGAAACAGAGGAAGACATTACCATCCAATACATGTTTTCATGAATATTGATAAATTTTCTGATTTCAATTCTCCATTGCAGTGATCAGCCTGAGTGGATATGATGGAGGCAAACAAGACTCTGGTGATGGAAATTGTTCTCACAAGACTCACAGACGGGAGAGGGCTGCAGGAAGGGCTGCAGGTCCCCCTGTTCCTGGTGTTCCTGGTCATCTACCTCACCACCATGGTGGGCAACCTTGGACTGATTTTTCTCATCTGGAAGGACCATCTTCACACCCCCATGTACTCATTCCTGGGCAGCTTGGCCTTTGCAGATGGTTGCTCGTCATCTTCTGTGACTCCCAAGATGCTTATGAATTTTTTATCTAAGGATCACGTATCCTTCATTGAATGCATCACCCAGTTCTATATTTTTGCTTTCAGTGCCACCACAGAAAATTTCCTCCTGGTAGTGATGGCCTATGACCACTATGCAGCCATACTCAACCCCTTGCTTTACCCAGTGGTGATGTCCAACGGACTCTGCACTTGGTTAATAAGTGCATCATATGCAATTGGTTTTCTGCATCTTATAATTCATATAGGATTATTATTTAGATTAACTTTCTGCAGGTCCAACATAATACATCATTACTTCTGTGAAATCTTGCCACTTTTTACAATTTATTGCACTGATCCATCTATTAATGCTTTGGTGCTTTTTATTTCTGCTTCTTTTATACAGGCTTTTACTTTTATTACCATCATAGTTTCTTACACCTTTGTCCTCTTTGCCACCCTGAGAAAGAAGTCAGAAAAAGGAACGAGCAAAGCCTTCTCCACATGCAGTGCCCATCTTCTTTCTGTTTTCTTGTTCTATGGGACTCTCTTCTTCATGTATGTGCGTCCTGGGTCTGGCCCTGATCAGTATTAGGATAAAATGTATTCACTGTTCTACACGATTATAATTCCCCTGCTAAACCCCTTTATTTATAGCCTAAGAAACAAAGAAGTTTTACTTGCATGTAGAAAAATGATAAAGAAATAGTTATTTATTAGGAAATCTTTTATTATCCTTTACTTTTTCTTCTTTTTAAATAAAGCATAATGCGTGGCCATGGATTTTCACATAGTAGGGACTGAATGAATAGTTGTTAAATGCATTAATAATATTTATACTAGCTATACTTGTCTTCAGTTCAGTTCAGTTCAGTCGCTCAGTCGTGTCCGACTCTTTGCGACCCCATGAATCGCAGTCACCATCTGCAGTGATTTTGGAGCCCAGAAAAATAAAGTATGACACTGTTTCCACTGTTTCCCCATCTGTTTGCCATGAAGTGATGGGACCAGATACCATGATCTTCGTTTTCTGAATGTTGAGCTTTAAGCCAACATTTTCACTCTCCTCTTTCACTTTCATCAAGAGGCTGTTTAGTTCCTCTTCACTTTCTGCCATAAGAGTGATGTCATCTGCATATCTGAGGTTATTGATATTTCTCCCGGCAATCTTGATTCCAGCTTGTGCTTCTTCCAGCCCAGCGTTTCTCATGATGTACTCTGCATATAAGTTAAAGAAGCAGGGTGACAATATACAGCCTTGACATACTCCTTTTCCTATTTGGAACCAGTCTGTTGTTCCATGTCCAGTTCTAACTGTTGCTTCCTGACCTGCATACAAATTTCTCAAGTTATAAGTTAATGTAATCATCAAAATAATTAATGAATAAGAACAGTCATCACTGACTTTTTCTTGTTATTTTAAATTCATCTTCAAGGATGAAACTGACACTGAATCCCCCAAATTATTAGGTCTTTGTAACATGAAAAAGCTCGTGTGTTTCCAGATACACATATTTAAAACTCTTGAACTTATATTCTTTTAGAGGAAGATGGTCTGTGTAAATGCTCTTTTGAAAATGTACTCATGCTCTCCAAATTAATTCTTGAACAAGTAATTTTTCAAAACCTCATATGCACATCAAATACTGTTAGACTAAATATGGCAACATATATTCCTCTTGAGGAACTTGAATATTTCTAGATTTAAAAAGTAATTTGAAAATTACCTGAGATTTCCCTTGCATTTAATCAAAGATATTAAATTAGCATGTAGTTAAAACAATGAATTTTCATGCAAGATTATAAAATGTTTAGTCTTCAAAAAAAATTTTTTTTAAATTTATTAAGTAATCTTACTGAGTACCTTGTTCCAGGTGTATGTACACCAATTGCATACAGTTCCCCACCCTAGAATTGACAACAACCTGAAATAGCACGGTTGTTGTTCAACTCACAATTACATAACTTTTTTTTCCTTACAAAAGCTTTGTATGTTTTCTGCCTTGTCCTTTTGCCATTTGGGGTTCCTGGCCTTACTGTATATGACCTTGTCAGTATCCTACTGCTAAGTCGCTTCAGTCATGTCCGACTCTGTGCGACCCCAGAGACAGCAGCCCACCAGGCTCCCCCGTCCCTTGGATTCTCCAGGCAAGAACACTGGAGTGGGTTGCCATTTCCTTCTCCAATGCATGAAAGTGAAAAGTGAAAGTGAAGTTGCTCAGTCGTGTCCGACCCTCAGCGACCCCATGGACTGCAGCCCACCAGGCTCCTCCGTCCATGGGATTTTCCAGGCAAGAGTACTGGAGTGGGGTGCCATTGCCTTCTCTGTGTCAATATCCTAGTGAACAATAAAGAAAGAGATGTTTCTATATACATGACACATTTTCCTCACCCCTAGTCTCTGTTTTTATTTAAAGAAATAAACTGTTGAATCATACAACACAAAAGCCCAAGGTGGGTAAGGCTGACTTTAGGATGTCCACAGACCCTCATTTTCCCTTATTCCTCTCACTGCATCTAAGTTCTGCCTTCTGCTGTGTGGGCTCATTTTAAGCAAATTGTTCTCTGTTTGCTAATTTTCTTAGGAATTCCTATCTCCATCTCTCTGCAGTCAAGGACAATGGCAAAGTTTTCTCCCTCTTTTTTAAATGTTTTATACATTTTTGTACGTGGTCTTACCTATGCCATGCTCAATCACTTCAGTTGTGTCCAACTCTTTTCGACCCTAAGGGCTGTAGCCTGCAGTCTCCTCCGTCCATGGGATTCCTCAGGCAAGAATAATGGAATGGGTTGCCATGCTCTTTTCCTGGGGAGCTTCCTGACCTAAGGATTGAACCCACGTCTCTCATGTCTGCTTCATTGGCAGGGTGGTTCTTTACCACTAGTACCACCATATACATGCTGTGGCTATATGTTAATATATACACTTTCTCTGTTACCTTATACCTTTATCACTTCTGAAATACTGATACTAATTTGGGGTACAATATAGAGGCAGATGACTACTTTTTAACCCTTTTGTCAGCACATGATGATACATGTCAGGATCTGCTATCATCCTATGTCAAGACTGCCATCTTACAGTCCCTCTGGTGAAAACCAGTCATAGGAAGTTACAAAGTCAATAGGATAAAGAAAGTGAAGTCACTCAGTCGTGTCCAACTGTTCGTGACCCCATGGACTATAGCCTACCACGCTCCCCTGTCCATGGGATTTTCCAAGGAAGAGTACTGGAGTGGGTTGCCATTTCCTTCTCCAGAGGATCTTCCCAACCCAGGGATTGAACCTGGGTCTCCCACATTGTAGGCAGATGCTTTACCATCTGAGACACCAGGGAAGTCAATAGGATAATATTTTTGTAAACTAAACAATAAAATTTTAATTTCTTATTTTTAACATGTTACTTTTCATGGTGGAAAAAGCTAACAATTGCTTTTCAGCAATTCTTAAGGGTAGAGTTTCTAAATTCATTTATTTCCTTCTTTGGTATATGTTGACATACCAAGTTTGATGAATTTACCTTTCTTGTTTTTTCTGTATATAACTAGAGGATTTAACCTTGATCACTTCATGGGAAATAGATGGGGAAACAGTGGAAACAGTGTCCAACTTTATTTTTTTGGGGCTCCAAAATCACTGCAGATGGTAACTGCAGCCATGAAATTAAAAGACACTTACTCCTTGGAAGGAAAGTTATGACCAACCTAGATAGCATATTGAAAAGCAGAGACATTACTTTGTCAACTAAGGTCCGTCTAGTCAAGGCTATGGTTTTTCCAGTGGTCATGTATGGATGCAAGAGTTGGACTGTGAAGAAAGCTGAGCAGCTAAGAATTGATGCTTTTGAACTGTGGTGTTGGAGAAGACTCTACAGAGTCCCTTGGACTGCAAGGAGATCCAACTAGTCCATTCTAAAGGAGATCAGCCCTGGGTGTTCTTTGGAAGGAATGATGCTAAAGCTGAAACTCCAGTACTTTGACCACCTCATGTGAAGAGTTGACTCATTGGAAAAGACTCTGATGCTGGGAGGGATTGGGGGCAGGAGGAGAAGGGGATGACAGAGGATGAGATGGCTGGATGACATCACTGCCTCAATGGACATGAGTCTGAGTGAACTCCGGGGGTTGGTGATGGACAGGGAGGCCTGGCATGCTGCAATTTATTGGGTTGCAAAGAGTCGGACACGACTGAGCGACTGAACTGAACTGAACTGAACTCTGTTAAAAGGAAGACATTTCATAATAGGGGGGAAAGTCTACCTCTTCTGGCCCTAGGAGGTGATGAGGGAAAACAGAAGATGCAATGGTAGGGAGGACTCAGACATGCAGGTTTTAATCCCCCATCTGGAGAGGCTGGGGATTTGGAAAGTAAAGAGGAAAATTAGATGGGTATGAGTAGTGTGTTATCTATTGCTGTTTTAACATTAGCATTGTGGCTTAAAAAATTAAGCCACAGAACGCTTAGTGGCTTAAAACAACACTAATTTATCATATTACATTTCTGTAGTGCAGAAATCTTTTTAAAAATTTATTTATTGTAAATTGGAGGATAATTGGTTTACAATATTGTGTTGGTTTCTGCCATACATCAACATGAATCAACCACAAGTATACATATGTCCCCTCCCTTTCAACCTCCCTTTCACCTCCCACCCCATCCCATTCCTCTAGGTTGTCACAGACCATTGGTTTGAGCTTCCTTTGTTATGCAGCAAATTCCCACTGGCTACCCATTTTACATATGGTAATATATATGTTTCCATGCCACTCTCTCAATTCGTCCCCCCCTCTCATTCCCCCACTGTGTTCACAAGTCTGTTCTCCATGTCTGCATCTCCACTGCTGCCCTGCAAACAGGTTCATCCGTACCATCTTTCTAGATTCCATATATATGCATTTCTGTAGAGTATTTTTCTCTTTCTGACTCAATTCCTTCTGTATAATAGGCTCTGTGTTCATCCATCTCATTAGAATGGATTCAAATGTGTCCCTTTATATGGCTGAGTAATATTCCATTGTATATATGTACCACAGCTTCTTTATCCATTCATCTGCCAATGGGTATCTAGGTTGCTTCCATGACCTAGCTATTGTAAACAGTGCCACATGTAGTGCAGAAATATGACATAGATTTCACTGGAGTAAAATCAAGGTATCAGTAGGGCTGAATTCCTTTCTGTATTCTGTGGTGAATAATTGTTTGCTTTCCTTTTCCAGCTTCTAGAGACTGTCCACATTATTTGGCTCAGAGTCCTCTTCCTCTACCATCAAAGCCAGCACTGTTGCATCTCTCTGTGTCTGACTTTTGTGGCTACATTTTCTTTTGACCCTGATTCTTCTGTTTCCCTCTTCCACTTTAAGCACCCTTGTGATTGCACTGGACCCACCTAGATAAACAAAGATAATCTCTCTATTTTAAGGTCTGCTGGAACACTAACTCCCTTTTTGCTATGCAACATAATATTTTTGCTGGATCACATAGTGGTGGAGGCATTATTTTGCTCATCCCAAAAGTTTTAGAAAAGAGCTGCTGCTGCTGCTGCTGCTAAGTCGCCTCAGTCGTGTCTGACTCTGTGCGACCCCATAGACGGCAGCCCACCAGGCTCCCCCGTCCCTGGGATTCTCCAGGCGAGAAAAAGAGCTACTTGTGCCTAAATTCCAGTTTAGGGCCTGAAAAGAAATCATATCTGGCTCTGATCCTTCCTTTTCTGCTTCTATTCAACAAAATATTAGAGGTCCTAGCTACAGTAATCAGACAAGAAAAAGAAATAAAAGGTATCCAAATTGGAAGGGAAAAGTCAAAATTGTCACCATTTGCAGGTGACATGATAAGCTATGTAGAAAACCCTAACCTCTCCACACAAAAATTATTAGGACTAATAAATGGATTCAGCAGAGAAGCAGGATACAAGATTAAAACACACAAATGCTTGCATTTCTTTACACTAACAATGAAATATCAGAAAGAGAGTGTGCATATATATATATATATCTCAGAAAGAGAGAGTGAAAAAAAAAACCCATTAAAAAGCATCAGAAAAACACCTTAGGAATAAACTTAACCAAGGGTGTGAAAGACACATATGCTGAAAACCATAAAACATTGATAAAGGAAATGGAATATATTAAAAGAAATGGAAAGATATCCCATGCTCTTGTGTTGGAAGAATATTGTCAACCATACCACCGAAAGCAATCTACAGATTTAACGTGATCCCTATCAAAATACTCATGACATTTTCACAGAACTAGAACAAATAATCCTAAAGTTTATATAGAACCACAAAAGACCCAGAACTGCCAAAGCAACCCTGAGAAGAAAGGACAAAGGTAGAGACATAACTCTCCAGTCTTCACGCTATACTACAAATCTACAAATCAGCATAGAACTGGCACAAAAATAGACATATAGATAAATGGTACAGAATCACACACCTACAGTCAATTAATCCTTGATAAAGGAGACAAAAGTATACAACAGAGAAAAGATAGTCTCTTCAAGAAGTAGTGTTGGGAAAGTTGGACAGCTACATGTGAATCATGAAATTAGAACACTCTCTCACACCATATACAAAAATAAACTCAAAATGGTTTAAAGACCTAACAACGAGACATGAAACCAGCTTCCCTAGTGGTAAAGAATCCCCCTGCCAGTGCAGGAGACACAGGTTCTATCTCTGGTCTGGGAGGATCCCACATGCCACAAAGAAATGAAGCCAGTGCTCCACAACTATTGAGCATCTGCTCTAGAGCCCAGGAACTGTAACTACTGAGCTCATGTGTCAAAACTAATGAAGCCCACACAACCTAGAGCCCATGGTCTGAAATAAGAGAAGTCACCACAATGAGGAGCCTGCACACCATGACCAGAGAGTAGCCAGTGCTCCCCACAACCAGAGAAAAGCTAGCACAGAAAACAAAGATGCAATAGCCAAAATAAATAAATTAAAGAAAAAATAGCCAAATTGGACTTCATAAAAAATTTTTTTAAAAAAGACATAAAGCCACAAAAAATCTAGAAGAGAACATAGGCAAAACCTTCTCTGACATAAATCATAGCAATATTTTCTTAGATCATTTCTGCAAGGCAAAAGAAATAAAACAAAAAAATAAGCAAATGGGACCTAATTCAACTTCAGAGCTTTTAAATAGCAAAGAAACCATTAACAAAATAAAAAGACAATCTATAGAATGGAAGAAAATACTTGCAAATGATATAACTAACAAGGGGTTAATATTCAAAATATACAAATAACTCAAACATTCAATATTGAAAAAACAACCCAATCAAAAAATGGACAGAATTTGTGAATAGACACTTCTCCAAAGAGGATGGTCAACAGGAACATAAAAAGATGCACAATATCACTAATTACTAGAAAATGCAAATCAAAACTACAATGCAATATTACCTCACACTGGTCCAAATGGTTATCATCAAAAAGTGTACAAAGAGGAAATGCTGGAGAGGATGTAGAGAAAAGGAATCCCTTGTACTGTTGAAGGGAATGAAAATTGGTGCAGCAACTATGAAAAAAAGTATGTAGTTTCCTTAAAAAACTAAAAATAGAGGTACCATATGATCCAGCAATCCCACTCCTGGATATATCTGCTTAAGATGAAAACTCCAATTAAAAAACAGACATGCAATATTGTAAAGTAATTAGCTTCCAATTAAAATAAATAAATTTAAATTAAAAAAAAAACACATACATGCATCCCGGTGTTCATCAGTTCAGTTCAGTTCAGTCAGTTGGTTGTGTCTGACTCTTTGTGACCCCATGGACTGCAGCACGCCAGGCTTTCCTGCCCATCATCAACTCCCGGAGTTCACTCAAACTCATGTCCATTGATTTGGTGATGCCATCCATCCATCTCATCCTTGTCATCCCTTCCTCTTCCTGCCTTCAATCTTTCCCAGCATCAGGGTCTTTTCAAATGAGTCAGTTCTTCACATCCGGTGGTCAAAGTATTGGAGTTTCAGCTTCAACATCAGTCCTTCCAATGATATTCAGGACTGATTTTCTTTAGGATTGACTGGTTGGATTTCCTTGCAGTCCAAGGGACTCTGAAGAGTCTTCTCCAACACCACAGTTCAAAAGCATCAATTCTTCTGCGCTGAGCTTTGTTTATAGTCCAGCTCTCACATCCATATATGACTACTGGAAAAATCAAAACCTTGACTAGATGGACTTTTGCTGGCAAAATAACCTCTCTGCTTTTTAATATGCTATCCAGGTTGGTCATAGCTTTTCTTCCAAGGAGCAAGTGTCTTTTAATTTCATGGCTGCAGTCACCATCTGCAGTGATTTTGGAGTCCAAAAAGATAAAGTCTGTCACTGTTTCCACTATTTTCCCATCTATTTGCATGAAGTGATAGGACTAGATGCCATGATTTTAGTTTTCTGAATGCTGACTTTAAGCCAACTTTTTCACTCTCCACTTTCACTTTCATCAAGAGGTTCTTTAGTTCTTCTTCACCTTCTGCCATAATGGTGGTGTCATCTGTGTATCTGAGGTTGTTGATGTTTCTCCCGGCAGTATTGATTCCAACTTGGGCTTCATCCAGCCTGGCATTCCTCATGATGTATTCTGCATATAAGTTAAATAATTAGGGTGACAATATACAGCCTTGACATACTCCTTTCCCTATTTGGAACCAGTCTGTTATTCCATGTCCAAATTAACTGTTGCTTCTTGATCTGCATACAGATTTCTCAGGAGGCAGGTAAGGTGTTCATAGCAGCACTCTGTACAATAGTCCAGACATGGAAATAACTGCCAAACTGCTCATCAATACATGACTGACTTAACATATTTGAGGAAGATAACTCAACCATAAAAAAGAATAAAATTTGCAGCAAGAAATGGACCGAGAGTATATTATACTAAGTAGAGTGGATCAGACAAGGACAAATATACCACTTATAAGTGGGATCTAAAACATAACACAAATGAATTTATATACAAAACAGAAACAGACTCATAGAAAACATATTTACAGTTAACATGTCAGAAAATAGAGGAGGAAAGGGAAAATTAGGAGTATAGGATTAACTGATGCAAACTACTGTACAGTACACAGGGATGAAGGCCATCCCCATGGAAAAGAAATGCAAAAAAGCAAAATGGCCATCTGGGGAAGCCTTACAAATAGCTGTGACAAGAAGAGAAGTGAAAAGCAAAGGAGAAAATGAAAGATATACCCATATGAATGCAGAGTTTCAAAGAATAGCAAAGAGAGATAAGAAAGCCTTCCTCAGTGATCAGTGCAAAAAATAGAGGAAAACAATAGAATGGGAAAGACTAGAGATCTCTTCAAGAATTAGACATAGCAAGGGAATATTTCATGTAAAGATGGGCTCAATAAAGGACAGAAATGGTATGGACCTAACAGAAGCAGAAGATATTAAGAAGAGGTGGCAAGAATACACAGAAGAACTGTACTGTACAAAAAAGATCTTCATGACACAGATAATCATGAAGGTGTGATCACTCGTCTAGACCCAGACATCCTGGAATGTGAAGTCAAGTGGGCCTTAGGAAGAATCTCTACAAACAAAACAGGTGGAGGTGATGGAATTCCAGTTCAGTTATTTCAAGTCCTAAAAACTGATGCTGTGAAAGTGCTGCACTCAATATGCCAGCAAATTTGGAAAACTCAGCAGTGGCCACAGGACTGGAAAAGGTCAGTTTTCATGTCAATTCAAAAGAAAGGCAATGGCAAAGAATGCTCCAACTACCACACAATTGCACTCATCTCACACGCTAGTAAAGTAATGCTCAAAATTCTCCAAGCCAGGCTTCAGCAATACGTGAACCGTGAACTTCCAGATGTTCAAGCTGGTTTTATAGAAAAGGCAGAGGAACCAGAGATCAAATTGCCAACATCCGCTGGATCATTGAAAAAGGAGGAGAGTCCAGAAAAACATTTATTTCTGCTTAATTGACTTTGCAAAGACTTTGATTGTGTGGATCACAATAAACTGTGGAAAATTCTGAAAGAGATGGGAATACCAGACCACCTGACCCGCCTCTTGAGAAACCTGTATGCAGGTCAGGAAGCAACAGCTAGGACTGGACATGGAACAACAGACTGGTTCCAAATAGGAAAAGGAGTATGTCAAGGCTGTCTATTGTCACCCTGCTTATTTAACTTATATGAAAGTACATCATGAGAAATGCTGGGTTGGAAGAAGCATAAGCTGGAATCAAGATTGCTGGGAGAAATATCAATAACCTCAGATATGCAGATGACACCACCCTTATGGCAGAAAGTGAAGAAGAACTAAAGAGCCTCTTGACGAAAGTGAAAGAGTAGAGTGAAAAAGTTGGCTTAAAGCTCAATATTCAGAAAACGAAGATCATGGCATCCGGTCCCATCAGTTCAGTTTAGTTGCTCAGTCGTGTCTGAATCTTTGCAACCCCATGAATTGCAGCATGCCAGGCCTCTCTGTCCATCACCAGCTCCCAGAGTTCACACAAACTCATGTCCATCCAGCCATCTCATCCTCTGTTGTCCCCTTATCTTCCTGCTCCCAATAGCTCCCAGCATCAGGGTCTTTTCCAATGAGTCAACTCTTCGCATGAGGTGGCCAAAGTATTGGAGTTTCAGCTTTAGCATCAGTCCTACAAAAGAACACCCAGGACTGCTCTCCTTTAGAATGGACTGGTTAGATCTCCTTGCAGTCCAAGGGACTCTCAAGAGTCTTCTTCAACACCACAGTTCAAAAGCATCAAGTCTTCAGTGCTCGGCTTTCTTCACAGTCCAACTCTCACATCCATACATGACCAATGGAAAAACCATAGTCTTGACTAGATGGACCTTTATTGGTAAAGTAATGTGTCTGCTTTTTAATATGCTATCTAGGTTGGTCATAACTTTCCTTCCATGGAGTAAGCATCTTTAAATTTCATGGCTGCAATCACCATCTGCAGTGAAATTGGAGTCCCAAAAAATAAATTCTGACACTGTTTCCACTGTTTCCCCATCTCTTTGCCATGAAGTGATGGGACCAGATGCCATGATTTTAGTTTTCTGAATGTTGAGCTTTAAGCTCACTTTTTCACTCTCCTCTTTCACTTTCATCAAGAGGGTTTTTAGTTCCTCTTCACTTCCTGCCATAAAGGTGGTGTCATCTGCATATCTGAGGTTGATGATATTTCTCCAGATTCCAGATTGTGCTTCTTCCAGCCCAGCATTTCTCATGATGTACTCTGCATATAAGTTAAATAAGCAGGGTGACAATAGACAGCCTTGACATACTCCTTTTCCTATTTGGAACCAGTCTGTTGTTCCATGTCCAGTTCTAACTGTTGCTTCTTGACCTGCATATAGGTTACTCAAGAGGTGGGTCAGGTGGTCTGGTATTCCCATCTTGTTCAGAATTTTCTACAGTTTATTGTGATCCACATAGTCATAGGCTTTGGCAAAGTCAATTGAGCAGAAATAGATGTTTTTCTGGAACTCTTATTTTTGCTGACTGTATAGAGCTTCTCCATCTTTGGCTGCAAAGAATATAATCAATCTGATTTCGGTGTTGACCATCTGGTGATGTCCATGTGTAGAGCCTTCTCTTGTGTTGTTGGAAGAGGATGTTTGCTATGACCAGTGTGTTCTCTTGGCAAAACTCTATTAGCCTTTGTCCTACTTCATTCCGTATTCCAAGGCCAAATTTGCCTGTTACCCCAGGTGTTTCTTGACTTCTTACTTTTGCATTCCAGTGTCCTATAATGATAAGGGCATCTTTTTTTGGTGTTAGTTCTAAAAGGTCTCATAGGTCTTCATAGAACCATTCAACTTCAGCTTCTTCAGTGTTACTGGTTGGGCTATAGGCTTGGATTACCATGATATTGAATGGTTTGCCTTGGAAACAAACAGAGATCATTCTGTTGTTTTTGAGATTGCATTCAAGTACTGCATTTCAGACTCTTTTGTTGACCATGATGGCTATTCCACTTCTAAGGGATTTCTGCCCACAGTAGTAGATATAATGGTCATCTGAGTTAAATTCACCCATTCCAGTCCATTTTAGTTTGCTGATTCCTAGAATGTCGGCATTCACTCTTGCCACCTCCTGTTTGACCACTTCCAATTTGCCTTGATTCATGGACCTAACATTACAAGTTCCTATGAAATATTGCTCTTTACAGCATCAGACCTTGCTTCTATCACCAGTAACATCCACAACTAGGTTTTTTTTTTTTTTTTGCTTTGGCTCCATCCCTTTATTTTTTCTGGAGTTATTTCTCCACTGATCTCCAGTAGCATATTGGGCCCCTACTGACCTGAGGAGTTCCTCTTTCAGTTTCTTGTATCATTTTGCCTTTTCATACTGTTCATGTGGTTATCAAGGCAAGAATACTGAAGTGGTTTGCCATTCCCTTCTCTAGTGGACCACATTCTGTCAGACCTCTCCACCGTGATCCACCCGTCTTGAGTGACCCCACATGGCATGGCTTAGTTTCACTGGGTTAGACAAGGCTATGGTCTGTGTGATTAGATTGACTAGTAGCCTGTGATTATGGTTTCAGTGTGTCTGCTCTTTGATGCCCTCTCGCAACACCTACATTCTTACTTGGGTTTCTCTTACGTTGGATGTGGGGTATCTCTTCATGGCTGCTCCAGCAAAGCGCAGCCACTGCTCCTTACCTTGGATGAGGGATATCTCTTCATTGCCACCCCTCCTGACCTATAACGTGGAGAACCTCCTCTTGGTCCTCCTGTACCCACACAGCCACCGCTCCTTGGACGTGGGGTTGCTCACTTTATGGCAAATAGATGGGGAAACAGTGGAAACAGTGGCTGACTTTATTTTTTGAGCTCCAAAATCACTGCAGATGATGATTGCAGCCATAAAATTAAAAGACGCTTACTCCTTGGAAGGAAAGTTATGACTAACCTGCTGCTGCTGCTGCTAAATCACTTCAGTCGTGTCCGACTCTTTGTGACCCCATTGATGGTAGCCCACCAGGCTCCCCTGTCCCTGGGATTCTCCAGGCAAGAACACTGGAGTGGGTTCCATTTCCTTCTCCAATGCATGAAAGTGAAAAGTGAAAGTGAAGTCGCTCAGTCATTCCAACTCTTCGCGACCCCATGGACTGAAGCCTACCAGGCTCCTCTGTCCATGGGATTTTCCAGGCAAGAATACTGGAATGGGGTGCCATCGCCTTCTCTGATGACCAACCTAGACAGCATATTAAAAAAGCAGAGACATTACTTTGCCAACAAAGGTCCGTCTAGTCAAGGCTATGGGTTTTTTCAGTAGTCATGTATGGATGTGAGAGTTGACTATAAAGAAAGCTGAGTGCTGAAGAATTGATGCTTTTGAAATGTGTTGTTGGAGAAGACTCTTGAGAGTCCCTTGGACTGCAAGGAGATCTAACCAGTCCATCCTAAAGGAGATCAGTTCTGGATGTTCATTGGAAGGACTGATGTTGAAACTGAAACTCCAATACTTTGGCCACCTGATGCTAAGAGCTGACTCATTTGAATAGTCCCCGATGCTGGGAAAGTTTGAGGGCAGGAGAAGAAGGGGACAACAGAAGATGAGATGATTGGATGGCATCACTGACTCAACGGACGTGAGTTTGGGTAAACTATGGGAATTGGTGATAGACAGGGATGCCTGGCATGCTGTGATTCATGGGTCGCAAAGAGTCAGACACGACTGAGTGACTGAACTGAACTGAGCACAAAGAAGTGCCATAGCTGAGTCTGATGGAGAGAACAAAGTATCACCTTGAAATCCTAGCGTTTTATTGAGTTAGGGATGAAATAAGAATTGGGTTTGATTGCCTTGAAAAAAGGCTATGAGTATTCCATACATAAGATGGAGGGTCTAGTCTAGACTAGTCTAATCTAATGGAGTCTATACACCAGACAAGGTACCTCCCTTCAGGAGTGTCATATAGTGCTGCCCAGTGATCGTGCTTAGTCACTCAGTTGTGTCCAACATTTGTGATCCCATGGACTGTAGCCCACCAGCCTCCTCTGACCATGGGATTTTTCAGGCAAGAAGACTGGAGCGGGTTGCGATTTCCTCCTTCAGGGGATCTTCTGGAGCAAGGGGTCCAACCTGCATTTCCTGTGTCTCCTGCATTGTAGGCAGATTCTTTACTCACTGAACCATCGAGGAAGCCTCAAGAAGGAGGGTAAAAAAGGTAAATGGTAATCAGAAGAAGTACTGTAGAAGAAATAATTAGCCTATAACCAAATCCATGTTCTTCTCTTCCTAGATACACAGTCTCCCTTTTCAGTACACTGCAGTATTATGATTGAGTTTAGGATTGAAAGTGATATACATCACTTACATTTCTAACTCATAAGCCCCTCACAGTCAGAATCCCCTGTGAATTTTCTCCTTCCAGCTTGATCCAGATGAGAACTGGATCAATGAAGAAAGTTATGTGTGGAGACTGAAGAAAGTTATGTGGGGAGACTGAAGAATGTTATGTGTGGGGAGAATGAAGAAAGTTATGTGTGGGGACTCCCTGGCAGTCTAGTGGTTAAGACTTCACCTTCCACTGCAGTGGACGCAGGGTCTATCCCTGGCTGGAGAGCTAGGGTCTCACATGCCTCAAGTCCAGAATGCCAAGGCTTAAAGCAGAAGCAGTACTGAAACTTATGTGTGGAAAATGCCTGAATGATAAGATGGAGTCTAGAATTTTGAATTATCAGTTGGGATAGAATAGTCTTATCAATTAGGAACATGTGATTTATAGTTATCATGAATGAGAAGTTGACTTCTTTTTATGCAGTCAGTATTTTGTCAGTTTGCTTAGATATTGAAAAATATCTGTAAGTTCATTTAATGTTACTGTAAAAAAATACACATGTACAATGCAATAAAGTTCCTTAACTGCATACAGTTAATTATTGGGTCTATTTCTCAGTACAGGGATGTGAATATGAGGCTTAAGAATTTCAGTTGTTAACTGAAGCAGACTTAGAGAGCGAATTTATGGTGACCAGAAAGTTAGGGGTCAGGGAGAGGGATAGATTGGGAGTCTGGGATTGATACGTACACACTGCTATACTTAAAATGGGTAATGGAGCTTCCCTGGTGGTCCTGTGATTGAGAGTCTGCCTTGGAGTGTGGGGGGACATGAGTTTGATCCCTGGTCAGGGAACAGGGATCCCACATGCTGGGGAGCAACTGAGCCCATGTGCCACAACTATAGAGTCCGTGTGCCACAACCACAGAGTCCATGAGCCACAACTACAGAGCCAGTAGTTACAGTGTGTAGTTACACAACCACAGAGTCTGTAGAATAGATACATGTATATGTATAACTGAATCACTTTTCTGTACACCCGAAACTAGCACAACATTGTTAATCAACAATACTCCAATATAAAATAAAAAGCTAAAAAAACAATTTCAGTTGTCATTTTATGTGCAATGAGAAATTATTAATAACACTTAAATGGGGGCAAGCACGTGTTATGGTGTGGTAGTGAAACAGTATACATTTTATAAAAATCAGTCCTGTGTCAGTGTGGAAAATAGATAGGATGACTGTGTTAGGAGATGCAGATATTATAGTTAGGAGATTATTTAATAAGCCAGGCAAGAGATGAATGTATTTTAGATTTTAGTACTGACTGCATAAAAAGAAATGCCATACAACCCGGCAATCCCACTGCTGGGCATACACACTGAGGAAACCAGAATTGAAAGAGACACGTGTACCCCAGTGTTCATCGCAGCACTGTTTATTATAGCCAGGACGTGGAAGCAACCTAGATATCCATTAGCAGATGATTGGATAAGAAAGCGGTGGTACATACACACAATGGAGTATTACACAGCCATTAAAAAGAATACATTTGAATCAGTTCTAATGAGGTGGATGAAACTGGAGCCCATTATACAGAGTGAAGTAAGCCAGAAAGAAAAACACCAATACAGTATACTAACGCATATATATGGAATTTAGAAAGATGGTAATGACAACCCTGTATGCGAGATAGCAAAAGAGACACAGATGTATAGAACAATCTTTTGGACTCTATGGGAGAGGGAGGGGGGATGATGTGGGAGAATGGCATTCAAACATGTATAATATCATATAAGAAATGAATCCAAGTCCAGGTTTGATGCATGATAGAGGATGCTTGGGGCTGGTGCACTGGGATGACCCAGAGGGATGGTATGGGGAGGGAGGTGGGAGGGAGGTTCAGGATGGGGAACACGTGTACACTCGTGGCGGATGCATGTTGATGTATGGCAGAGCTGATACAATATTGTAAAGTAAAATAATAATAATAATTAAAAATTTTTAAAATGTATTGGATTTAAGACATCATTGATAGATGAACTCTTGGTTTGTGACCCTATTTTCTGTGACAGGAAACACTGGAAGAGTATCAGCTGTGAGGGCGGAATACAGGAATACTGTAATTTCAGATTTGGACATGTTCATTCTAAGGTACCTTTGGGAGTTTCAAGTGAGCAAGTCAGGTAGGTAGTTGGGTAGTGGGAGCATTTTAAAAAAAGAGGGAGGGAAACAAGTTTATTCTCTATTCTATTCAGTGATATTTTTAAACATGTCCCCAAAGTGAACCTTGAGGACACAATGGATAGTTTTAATTGTTATAACTAGAAGTGTATAATGATTTGATGATTAGCTTACAATGCCCAGTAGAACAACTTTGACTTCATCCTACCTACTGGGAATACTTTGGAAGCATTAAGGGAATTTCAAAACTTTTTAAGAATGGGTTTGCAAATAGGAGAAAGAAATGTTATATTCTTCCAGTTTTGTGTTTCCAAGAAAAAGCAATGCATAAATAATTGTGCTTTGTTTCTGTACCTTTTATGTTACTTTGAGAAAAGCAGCACATTTTCAGTTTCCCATATTTTACAGGAGCTGGGTGAAGATGCAGACATTTTCATATTTTCATTATTATAGCTTTGTAATTTGCCTGTATGATAAGAAAATATCTACATAAAACATTAAAACCCTAGACAGGTCTTTTCCTTTTTTAAGTCAGCAAACAAAATCTGGGCAAGGAAGTAAATCTATGTCTAAACATGAATACTTCAGTCAGGATTTTTGCTGTGTAGATAGCACATTTGTTGAGGTATTTCTTAATAAGAAACTTTGTTTAACAGAAGAATGAAAAATAGAAAAAATAGTGATAGGAAAAAAAAACAGGGATTATTTTATAAATATGAAGTTTTAAAATTTGAGAGATAAGCTATGAAGCCTAAAGTTAACTTGTTTGTAATTTTCAGAATGGGAATTCTGGCTTCAGGCTTATTATATATGATAAAAATTTTTTAATTTCATGGAATCATGAGTATGTATGCTAAAGTCACTAAAGGTAACTTTAAAACAGTCTTATGTAACTCTTGAAAAAAAATTCACGAAAGTTACTATTCTTGTCTAAATTATATTAATACATTACAGGAACTAAAAGTAAGGATAGCAATGATTTGGTTATTTGAGATTCTAAAAAGAGTTGGGCCAATTGATGGAGGGTAAGTATTTCTCAAGATTCTCAAGATTTCCAATTAACATTTCTGATATATCTCAAGATCTCAAGATTTCCAATTAACATTTCTGATATATATATATATATATATATGTATATATATAAATAATTTTTTGCTTTTCTCATGGAACTGTTATTCTGACTTTCACTCTCCTCTACTTCAATTATTACTATCGCTACTCTTACTCCAGAAAAATCAGTGCTATAAACTTAGTGTCTATTATTCAGGTTTCTCAATGGAGAAGAGAGATTTTAAAAATACATTGCTAGTTTTACAATGATGAGACCATAGATTTTACACTTCTTTGGATCTTGCTCTTCTGCGATAATTATACATTGTGGAAATTCCAAAATTAAAATTAGGTAGAAGAGTTCTTTTTTCATGATTGAACTATATCCCATAATATGAACGTACTCTGGTTTATTTACCCATTTCACTGTTGCCGCATCTCGTCTTTGCTGTTGTGTCCAGCTATTTGCTATCCCATGGACTGCAGTGTGTCAGCCTTCCTTGTCCTTCACTGTCTCCCAGAATTTGCTCAAACTCATGTCCATTGAGTCAGTCGGTGATGCCATCCAACTGTCTCATCCTCTGTCACCCTCTTCTCTTCTTGCTCTCAATCTTTCCCAGCATCGGGGTTTTCCTCAATGAGTCAGCTATTTTCATCAGGTGGCCAAAGTATTGGAGCTTCAGCTTCAGCATCAGTCCTTCCAATGGACATTAAGGAGTGATTTCCTTTAGGATTGACTGATTTGATCTTCTTGAAGTCCAAAGGACTCTCAAGAGTCTTCTCCAGCACCACTATTTAAAAGCATCAATTCTTTGGTGTTCAGCTTTCTTTATGCCAACTCTCACATCTGTACATGACTACTGGAAAGACCATAGCTTTGACAAGATGGACCTTTGTTGGCATAGTGATATCTTTGTTTTTAATATACTGTCTAGGTTTGTCATAGCTCTTCTTCCAAGGAGGAAGTGTCTTTTAATTTTATGGCTGCAGTCACCATCTACAGTGATTTTGGATCCCAATAAAATAAAAGCTGTCACTGTTTCCACTTTTTCTCCATCTACTTGCTCTGAAGTGATGGGACCGGATGCCACGATCTTACATTTTTGAACGCTGAGTCTTAAGCCAGGTTTTTGACTCTCGTCTTTCACTCTCCTCAAGAGGCACTTTAGTTCCTCTTCACTTTCTGCCATTAGGGTGGTATCATCTGCATATTTGAGGTTGTTGATATTGCTTTGGCAATCTTGATTCCACTTGTGAGTCATCCAGCCCAGCATTTCACATGATGTACTCTGCAAATAAATTAAATAAGCAAGGTGACAATATATAGCCTTGATGTACTCCTTTCCCAATTTTGAGAACCCCATTAACAGCATGGTCTTTGCTACTCGGAAGAATAATACAGTAAATATTCTTCGTATATTTACCTTTGCATAGCAATGTTTTTATTTCTAGGATATATATATATATATATATATATATATATATATATATATATATAAATGATAGATGAAAAGATATATGTATTTTAAAAATTTAAATGGGATTGCATAAAATTGCTTTTCAAGAAAAGGCTGTTGCAATTCATAGTTCCACAAGTAACATTAAAGTACCACTTTTCTCACTTTAGTTAACATTGAGTATTTTTATTTGTTTTAATTTCTGCTATTCTGATATATGAGAAAGGAAGTATCCTTCTATTTTTGTGTTTTTGTTTTTGTTCACATGTATTTGTGACATAGAAATTTTGGCATCTTTTCATTTTATTTATTGGTTATTTTGATTTATTCATCTGTAAACTTGCTTATTCCTATTATTTACTCATTCTTCTATTAGATTGCTTGCCTTTTTAAATCTATTCTTAAGTTATTTTATGTTATAGACATAAATCTATGTCTTTCATATACATGGAGGATATATTTCCAAACTAATTATATACACTTTGACTCTGCTGGATATTGTTTTGCTATGCATTCAAGCTATTTTACTGGCTTCCACAACAATTTCTCTATTCCCTATGTTACATCATTGTCTTCTCAATTACTTAGACAATATCTATGGTGTGGGGTAGGAGACTAACCTTATTTACTAATCCTTCCAGACAGACAGCAAAGAGTGTCAGCATAACCCATTGAATCAGCTGTCCTTTTCCTACTGAACTAAACTATCATATTTGTTTCATGCCACATTCCCATTTATACTGGAACCCACTTCTGAGTTCTCTATTCTGTTTCACTGATCCTCTGGCTTTTTCTTATACCACTATCTTAATGTTTTGATTATTATGTCTCTACATTATTGTTCAACATCAATTAAGGTATTTGTGACTACTTCACATTTATATTTTTCTTGGGCAGAATAAGAAGTTATTTTCTTCCATATGAATTTCAATGAGTTCAAGCAATTCTAAAAACTGTAAGTTATCCATGTTAGATTGAAAAGGATTTGCATTTAAATTTGGTAAATGCAAATTTACCTATCAATTTAAGTGAATCTAATTTTAAAACATTTTATTACAGATAATTTTGAATATATACAAAAGTAGATAAGTGAAGGTAAAAATTAAGAACTACTAATTAAATGAGAAGCATGTCTTATATCGGAGAAGGCAATGGCACCCCACTCCAGTACTCTTGCCTGGAAAATCCCATGGACGGAGGAGCTTGGAAGGCTACAGTCCATAGGGTCGCTGAGGGTCAGACACAGCTGAGAGACTTCACTTTCACTTTTCACTTTCATGCATTGGAGAAGGAAATGGCAACCCACTCCAGTGTTCTTGCCTGGAGAATCCCAGGGACGGCAGAGCCTGGTGGGCTGCCGTCTATGGGGTCACACAGAGTCGGACACGACTGAAGCGACTTAGCAGCAGCATGTCTTATATGTCAGTAACATGACAATCCACTGTTTTTATAACTCTTTTGTGAATTTTCCCTCACTTATTCTTTCATTTTAGTGGTTAGCTGGTCAGATATGGCAAAAGAAAATATGACTCTGGTGACAGAGTTTGTTCTCACAGGACTCACAGATCTCCCAGGGCTTCAGGTCCCCCTGTTCCTGGTCATCTACCTCACCACCATGGCAGGCAACCTTGGACTGATTTTTCTCATCTGGAAGGACTCCCATCTTCACACCCCCATGTACTCATTCCTGGGCAGCTTGGCCTTTGCAGATGCTTGCTCGTCATCTTTTGTGACTCCCAAGATGCTTGTCAACATGAGTCAAATGATGTCTCTCTTTGACTGCATGGTCCACTACTATTGTTTTGGTTCCAGTGCCACCAAAGAATGGTTCCTTCTGGTGGTGATGGCCTATGACGGCTATGTAGCCATATGCAACCCCTTACTTTACCCTGTGGTGATGGGTAAGCAATTACTGAACTGAAGATATATTCTTAAAAATGTCCTGATTAAAGGGGATACATAAACAAGGAAGATGCATTTAAAAAAAAATAAAATAGGACTATTTCCATGGTCTTTTATGACTATGTTCTTCACCTACTCTTTTCACTGCAGTGGTCAGCCTGAGTGGATATGATGGAGGCAAACAAGACTCTGGTGACGGAGTTTGTTCTCACAGGACTCACAGATCTCCCAGGGCTGCAGGTCCCCCTGTTCCTGGTGTTCCTGGTCATCTACCTCACCACCATGGTGGGCAACCTTGGACTGATTTTTCTCATCTGGAAGGACCCCCATCTTCACACCCCCATGTACTCATTCCTGGGCAGTTTAGCCTTTGCAGATGCTTGTTGTTCATCTTCCGTGACTCCAAAGATGTTTATAAATTTTTTATCAAAGAATCATGTAATACCTCTCTTTGACTGTCTGACCCAATTTTATTTTTTTGGTTCCAGTGCTACCACAGAATGTTTCCTTCTGATGGTGATGGCCTATGACCGCTATGCAGCCATATGCAACCCTTTGCTTTATTCAGTAGTCATGTCCAACAGACTCTGTATTCAGTTTCTAGGTGTTTCATATTTGACTGGTTTTCTACATTCAGCCATTCATGTGGGTTTGTTATTCAGATTAACTTTCTGCAGGACCAATGTAATACATTATTTCTACTGTGAAATTTTACAACTATTCAAAATTTCTTGCACTGATTCTACACTTAATACACTTCTGGTGTTTATCTTTTCAGCATTTATACAAGTCTTCACTTTTATGACCATCATGGTCTCTTACACCTTTGTCCTCTTTACCATTCTGAAAAAAAAGTCTGAAAAGGGCAGGAGTAAAGCCTTCTCCACATGCAGTGCCCACCTGCTCTCTGTTTCCTTGTTCTATGGCACTCTCTTCTTCATGTATGTGCGTCCTGGGTCTGGCCCCTCTGAAGAGCACAACAAAATATATTCTTTATTTTATACAATAATAATTCCTCTACTAAATCCTTTTATTTACAGCCTGAGAAACAAAGAGGTTATAAGTGCTTTGAGAAGAATAATGAAGAAATGAATAGTTGCTAGACAATTTTCAAACTGTTTCTTCTTTACTGTCTTCTAAAAATGCCCTCAGTCCTAAAGATTTACCATGGCTCTGCCATTTCATCAGAGAACTAGAGGTCAGCATGGTCTGACCTCTATTCCTACTTCCTACTATTTTTACTTGGATATGGGACCAGTGAAAGTTTGGTAACCTACCTATAACTAGCTCATTTAGAAACACCGTGGTCCATCTTTAGACACTAAGCTTTCGCAAATTAGCTATTTCCCTGAGACTTAAAAAAATTACATAGTAATTGACAGTTTACTAGAAACAGCTGAGACTGGCATATAGGGTTAGGCACTTAGTTCCTTACCCCAGTTCACTGCTCTGGCCCTGCCAGGTAATAAAGCATCACTGTTCTCTTCGTGCACAATAACTACAGTAGATGGATAAACGTCTACTTCTTGACAGAATATATTCCTGAGGAGAAATGTATTGTTTAGTGATAAAAGTTAGGAAAAAGTAAAAGGTTCTAAAAATTTTGTGAATCTTAGGAAGAAAAATGGAAGCAGGCGTGAATTAAAGAATGGAGGATCAAAATTAACCACAGCTCCTACTTGTAAGTCCACATACTATTTTTATCAAGAATATTGCCTGTAGCATAATATAGCATGATATTCAATAACTTATAAGTTTAGGAATATTTGAGTGTAACAAAAAGCAATCTCAGAGATCAGCCTTGGTTGCATTACTATTCCTATCAGTTTTTAGTAGAAGGAAGTAGTAAAGGAAGTTTTTAGTAGGAGGAAGGCAAGGAGCCTAGATCAGAGATAAGAACCTGGTTTAATACGTAAAGATATGGGTGAAAACTTGTGTCAGTGAATTCTCTACCACTAATGTACTTCAATTTGGGATGTGTTCATATATGTATTCAGGCATAAACAGGGGGTCTTGGAATGGATTCCTCACAGATAGGTGGGGAATATATATATGTTCCAGTTTATTTCCGAAGTATTAAATAGACATAAATAATTCAAATCCTCTGTTAGCAAAACAATGTTCCTTGGACAATCTGCTTTTTCTTAGCACATTCAGTTAGGAAAAATAGTTACACAGAATGAGAATGACGTTTAAGTTGTTTAAGAATAAATATGCTTGTGTTCTAGTATTTTAAAAATACTTTAGATCTCAACAGTTCCAATAAATATACTAAAAATATTATCTAAAAATACAGGCTTGTGGTAAATTTCTTTTATCATTTGAATTTATCATATAAATATTATTAGAAAAAATCAACTTGTTTGTATAGACTCAAGGGTATTTCAAATTACCCCCTAATAATAAAACTTATTTTAAAAATATCCCACATGATTAAAAACTTCAAAAGCTATCTGTTCTTGTAGGTGACTTTTAGCAATTTCAGTCCTAAATTGGTTTTGTTAACATTTTAATTTCTTTCTGAATAAAATATTTTTTCTGTAATTTACTATTGGTGTTTTTAAAGTAAATCTTAAATACTTTTCATTATTTATGTACAGGTAAATACATTTATCTCTTAATGTACATGGTACAACATGTTTTATTTGAGATATTTTCAAAAACAACTACGACAGTCACCCCTCATCTGTGGGGAATCCATTCCAAGATCCCCTGTGGATGCCTGAAACTGCTATTGGTTTTGAACTCTGTTTCCTTTTTTCTACCACAACTTTAATGTCTTTCCAGTCTTAACTAAGTACTTATCATACACTGTGGCTGTAACTTTTGCAGTTTGAGGTGCAACAGCAAAATCAACAAGAGTTTCTTTTTCTTTCTTTACACTTTCATGAATGTTCTTACCATAAATTTTAACAACCTCAGCATATGATTTTTTCCTATTAAATGGAGAACTTTCATATTTTCACTTAAAGGAAGCACTTTATGGCTTTTCGTTGTCAAATTGCCAACATCACTACTCTTGTGTTTGAGGGCCAACATTAAGTCAAATGAGGGTTACTTGAGCATAAGCACTGCAACAGCCAATCTGATAATCCAGACAGCTATTAAGTGACTAGGGATGGGAAGTGTATACGTATACAGCATGTATGCTAGCGCCTATGCTAGGCAAAGGGATGGTTCACATCCCAGAAGGATGGAGTAGGATGGTGTGAAATTTCATCACGCTACTTAGACTGTGTACAATTTAAAACTTCTGAATCATTTATTTCTGCAACCATTTAATATCTTGAGACCATCATTGTCTTTGGGTAATGGAAACTGTGGAAAGCAAAACTGTGATAAGGGGGAACTACTGTATATGTTATGATATCTTTTAATATCTTCACAATTGCACAAGTAATACATGGTTTTATCAGGATTGTTTTCATCAAAATCCACACATAACCTTGGAAATAAAGGTTAAGTTAAACTTCAGCATTTTCCTCCAGTTTGATGGCCCCCTGAGGGACTGACATTTATACAGCCTTGTCATGACAACTCAAGAGATGCATCAACTCAGGATAAATTAAATTCTAGGCAGGATTGGTATGAATTGATTGCTGATCTGAAATGTTCCTAAATATATTGTATGTCAAGTATCTTAAAATTGTTTATTGTACAGTCTATGTTTTGTAGAATGCAGATGCACTAAAAAGTGGATGTGAGGGTTTCCCTGGGTGGCTCAGTGGTAAATAATCCACTGGACTATGCAGGAGACACGGGTTCGATTCCTGGTCCAGGAAGATCCCACATGCCAACTAAGCCCATGTGCCACAACTATTGAGCCTGTGCTCTAGAGCCCAGGAACCACAAGTACTGAGCCCACGTGCCACAACTACTGAAGCTCAGGTGCCCTAGAGTCCCTGCTTTGCAACAACAGAAGCCATCACAATGAGAAGCCTGTACACTGCAAAAGAGAGAAGCCTCCACTCTCTGCAACTAGAGAAAAGCCACATGGCAACAATTTGCATTCAGAAAATGACTTTGGAAGCTGTATCTGGGTATCTAAGACCTCTGTCATGTTGCTGTTATGTGTGCTGATACTTCACTTGTTTGGTATTTCTTGCTTAAATTTAGGTGAACTTGGGTAATAATTTGAGTAAATAAACAATGGGTAAGAAACACAAGCTGGAATCAAGATTGCCCGGAGAAATATCAATAACCTCAGATATGCAGATGACACCACCCTTATGGCAGAAAGTGAAGAGGAACTAAAATGCATCTTCATGAAAGTGAAAGAGGAGAGTGAAAAAGTTGGCTTAAAGCTCAACATTCAGAAAACGAGGATTATGGCATCCGGTCCCATCACTCCATGGGAAATAGATGGGGAAACAGTGGAAACAGTGTCAGACTTTATTTTGGGGGGCTCCAAAATCACTGCAGATGGTGACTGTAGTCATGAAATTAAAAGACGAAAAGGTATGAAAAGGAAGAAAAGTTATGACCAACCCAGATAGCATATTCAAAATCAGGGACATTACTTTGCCAACAAAGGTCCGTCTAGTCAAGGCTATGGTTTTTCCTGTGGTCATGTATGGATGTGAGAGTTGGACTGTGAAGAAAGCTGAGCACCAAAGAATTGATGCTTTTGAACTGTGGTGTTGGAGAAGACTCTTGAGAGTCCCTTGGACTGCAAGGAGATCCAACCAGTCCATTCTGAAGGAGATCAGCCCTGGGATTTCTTTGGAGGGAATGATGCTGAAACTGAAACTCCAGGACTTTGACCACCTCATGTGAAGAGTTGACTCATTGGAAAAGACTCTGATGCTGGGAGGGATTGGGGGCAGGAGGAGAAGAGAACGACAGAGGATGAGATGGCTGGATGGACATGGGTCTGAGTGAACTCTGGGAGTTGTTGATGGACAGGGAAGCCTGGCGTGCTTCGATTCATGGGGTCACAAAGAGTCGGACACGACTGAGCGACTGAAATGAACTGAACTGAACTGAACTGAAGCCTATTTCATCTTAAGAATTTGGTTATCATTCTACATTTGAAATCTACAGTGGTCTTATTAAATGACCCTTGTACAACAGAAGGATGGGTCAGAAGGGTCTTTTGAGGTTTCGGTGCTAAGGTAACTGAAAACTAATCTTTAGTTTGAGGCAGTGGACGTTTTTTGAGGCAAGTTACAGGAGACACAGGAAAAGGGCATGGCGACTCACTCCAGTATTCCTGCCTGGAGAATCCCACTGGACAGAGGAGCCTGGTGGGCTACAGTCCATCGCCTAGACTTGGACACAACTGAAGCAACTTAGCATGCATGTATACATGGGAGACACATCTTATCAATGGAATTTAGATGATATAGCTTCAAATTTCTGTAATTTAGCAGAATGTGTTAATAAAGGCAAAAAAGGGAAAATATCTAGAAACATGGCTTTTTTACTTTTTAAAAGCATTGACAAAATGGAAATTATATAAGAACACAAAGAAGCAGACTGAATGAGGGACTTCCCTGGTGGTCCAGTGGCTAAGACTCTGAGCTCCCAGTGCAGGGGGCCTAGGTTCAATCCCTAATCAGGTAACTAGATCCTGCTTGCCACAACTAAAGGTTCACATGCTGCAACTGAAAGATCCCACAGGCTGCAATTAAGACCCAGCACAGTCAAATAAGTAACTAACTAAATGAGTATACTACCCAAAGCAATTTATAGATTCAATGCAATCCCTATCAAGCTACCAACGGTATTCTTCACAGAGCTAGAACAAATAATTTCACAATTTGTATGGAAATACAAAAAACCTCGAATAGCCAAAGCGATCTTGAGAAAGAAGAATGGAACTGGAGGAATCAACCTACCTGACTTCAGGCTCTATTACAAAGCCACAGTCATCAAGACAGTATGGTACTGGCACAAAGACAGAAATATAGATCAATGGAACAAAATAGAAAGCCCAGAGGTAAATCCACGCACATATGGACACCTTATCTTTGACAAAGGAGGCAAGAATATACAATGGATTAAAGACAATCTCTTTAACAAGTGGTGCTGGGAAAGCTGGTCAACCACTTGTAAAAGAATGAAACTAGAACACTTTCTAACACCATACACAAAAATAAACTCAAAATGGATTAAAGATCTCAACGTAAGACCAGAAACTATAAAACTCCTAGAGGAGAACATAGGCAAAACACTCTCCGACATACATCACAGCATGATCCTCTATGATCCACCTCCCAGAATATTGGAAATAAAAGCAAAAATAAACAAATGGGACCTAATTAAACTTAAAAGCTTCTGCACAACAAAGGAAACTATTAGCAAGGTGAAAAGACAGCCTTCAGAATGGGAAAAAATAATAGCAAATGAAGCAACGGACAAACAACTAATCTCAAAAATATACAAGCAACTCCTACAGCTCAACTCCAGAAAAATAAGTGACCCAATCAAAAAATGGGCCAAAGAACTAAATAGACATTTCTCCAAAGAAGACATACAGATGGCTAACAAACACATGAAAAGATGCTCAACATCACTCATTATCAGAGAAATGCAAATCAAAACCACTATGAGGTATCATTTCACGCCAGTCAGAATGGCTGCAGTCCATAAGTCTAAAAGCAATAAATGCTGGAGAGGGTGTGGAGAAAAGGGAACCCTCTTACACTGTTGGTGGGAATGCAAACTAGTACAGCCACTATGGAGAACAGTGTGGAGATTCCTTAAAAAACTGGAAATAGAACTGCCTTATGATCCAGCAATCCCACTGCTGGGCATACACACTGAGGAAACCAGAAGGGAAAGAGACACGTGTACCCCAATGTTCATCGCAGCACTGTTTCTAATAGCCAGGACATGGAAGCAACCTAGATGCCCATCAGCAGATGAATGGATAAGAAAGCAGTGGTACATATACACAATGGAGTATTACTCAGCCATTAAAAAGAATACATTTGAATCAGTTCTAATGAGATGGATGAAACTGGAACCTATTATACAGAGTGAAGTAAGCCAGAAAGAAAAACACCAATACAGTATACTAACGGATATATATGGAATTTAGAAAGATGGTAACAATAACCCTGTGTACAAGACAGCAAAAGAGACACCGATGTGTAGATCAGTCTTATGGACTCTGTGGAAGAGGGAGAGGGTGGGGACATTTGGGAGAATAGCATTGAAACATGTATAATATCATGTATGAAATGAGTTGCCAGTCCAGGTTCGATGCACGATACTGGATGCTTGGGGCTGGTGCACTGGGACGACCCAGAGGGAGGGTATGGGGAGGGAGGAGGGAGGAGGGTTCAGGATGGGGAACACGGGTATACCTGTGGTGGATTCATTTCGATATTTGGCAAAACTAATACAATATTGTAAAGTTTAAAAATAAAATCAAATTTAAAAAAAAAGAAATAGACTGAGTGATGCAGCAAACATGTAAAATAAAATATGTAGAACAGAAGATGGTGATATCAGCAAGAGAAATGAATTAGTGAGGGTGCAACATAAAATTTGGTGGTGAACTATTACCAGCTGGGAGGTAGAAAACTGGTAGTTAGGGCAACTGTATTTGTCTTGCCAAAAAAGTCTCAACAAATTTGTTCTATTTACTCCTATTTGGGGTTTGTCAAAGGGTATTTACAAGGGATACTCCTTTTGTTAAGGCAAAAGAATAAAAAGATGGTTGAGATCTGCTTTAAAATTTTCAACAGGAAAACCCAAACATGTATGACTGGTCTAAGTTAAACGGCTTCGGGGTAGTGAACAGAGTTTTCTGCAATTACCAGAAATGGAAACATAATATATAGTGATATGAATTAGAGACAAAGAGGTCAACATTAAAGGACTAAAAGATAATATTTTGAAGATAATGTGATGTGGTGTTCAGTTCAGTTCAATTGCTCAGTCGTGTCCAACTCTTCGTGACCCCATGAATCGCAGCACTCCAGGCCTCCCTGTCCATCACCAACTCCTGGAGTTCACTCAGACTCACGTCCATTGAGTCAGTGATGCCATCCAGCCGTCTCATCCTCTGTCGTCCCCTTCTCCTCCTGCCCCCAATCCCTCCCAGCATCAGAGTCTTTTCCAATGAGTCAACTCTTTGCATGAGGTGGCCAAAGTACTGGAGTTTCAGCTTTAGCATCATTCCTTCCAAAGAAATCCCAGGGCTGATCTCCTTCAGAATGGACTGGTTGGATCTCCTTGCAGTCCAAGGGACTCTCAAGAGTCTTCTCCAACACCACAGTTCAAAAGCATCAACTCTTTGGCACTCAGCTTTCTTCACAGTCCAACTCTCACATCCATACATGACCACAGGAAAAACCATAGCCTTGACTAGATGGACCTTTGTTGGGAAAGTAATGTCTCTGCTTTTGAATATGCTATCTAGGTTGGTCTTAACTTTCCTTCTAAGGAGTAAGCGTCTTTTAATTTCATGGCTGCAGTCACCATCTGCAGTGATTTGGGAGCCCCCCAAAATAAAGTCTGACACTGTTTTAGTAAGTACTAAAATTATATTAAATTACAAATTGGAATATAAGAAAGTAAGGACAGCCTGTAGAAATGTCACCTCTATCTGAATGTTTTACTGGATTTGATATGTTGTGAGAATGGAGGGCTTTGCCATTGCTTGCTAGTATCTATCAGGTGTTAGTCTAGTTAGCCTCCACTCATTTCTACTTTGACATACAAATGAGAAGCTTTAGAATTGTGTGAACTGATTCTACTGATAACCTTCTCTGTGCTAGGTATGGTGAAACAGTTTAAGAAGTAGAGTGAACTAAAGGTGGCTGGTATACTAATATAGATTTGGCCAAGGAATTACATTTTTATTCTAATTTCATAAGAAAGTTCAAACACTTTCATTTGATGAAGGCTTCCAATACATTGGAAGGCTCCAATGAATAGTTAATTGCTCCTGTGTAGCCATACATCTTCGTTAGATTAAGATATTTGGTCCCTATAAAGAGGACACAGGGTTATTATTGATACATTGAAAATACTATGATATTTTATCTTTTAGAGAAGGAAGACACCTAGGAATAGGAACTGTGGTGACATATATGACTAATCCATAATGGCTAAGTCATTCAGCTAAAATATAGTGTCTTTCCTGATACATAAAAGTTGGGGAAATAACCTGGACTGGACCCCAGCAGACACTCTACAAATAGTATGGAATGAATTACTATCTTTGTAGACTCTCTAGATAAGAAGAGGGTTATTTGCACATTAATGAGTGTATTTACTGCACTTGAGCATTTATTAAACCTTATACTGTTACCGAAAAGAAATCTTAATTTTAATGGGGTTAAGAAAAATAATTCTAGAGACTTACAAACTGAACTCAGTCTCTTTGGAACTGTATCATTCTAAGTCACAAATGACTTCAAATATGTCTGCTGTACAGTTGCAGAAAGATTGGTCTTTGGCAAACATTAACACTATTGCACAATGGCATTCATTGAGGATTTTAGGCTTGTAAGTTACTTGGTGTGCAGCAAAGAAGAACCCTTTGGAAAGCCAAATGCAGGTCTGTTATTAGGCTCTGGTAGAAATAATTTCCTTCAGGGAAAAAGTAGATAATTTTAAACCTTGAGATAACCAATGCTTGTAAAGAATGCCAGAGAAATGTTCCAGAAAATGAGATCACACAGCAGAGGTCATTGACTAAATGAAAAGAGTATATACAGGAATATCCACTCATGGTGGCTCTGGAGGAAGTCTCTCTTATTTTTGTATTCATGACCAAACTATAACTCTGTCACTGAGACTGAAAATAGGACACCCCAAGGAGCTACCATCTCCTAGCTCCTAGTGAGCTAGGAGAATAGTCTGAACCTTTTGATTCTTCCCCTGATGAAGCAAAGCAAACTACATGGTTCATTAACAGAAGGTCCAGAACTGAGACAAGATGGGGAAATCTGTAGCCATTTACTTTGCAGATAAAGGATAAAGTCTTAACTGAAGGAGGCAAGAGTAAATATACACAATGTCAGGAAAAGGAGAGTATACAGAATCCTCACCAGTCTTATTGGGTGGCTTGAAATGAGTTTTGACAGTAATACTTATGTGTTGCACTTTGGGCTTCATTTACCCTGTGGTTGAGGTCATAGAGCAGTAGTAAATCAATGGCCATATATCCCCTTGGACAGCAAGGATATCAAAACAGTCAATCTTAAGGGAAATCAACCCTGAATACTTATTGGAAGGACTGATGCTGAAACTGAATCTCCAGTATTTTGGTAATCTGATGAGAATAGCCAACTCATTGGAAACGTCTCTGATGCTGGAAAGATGGAGGGCAGAAAGAGAAGAGGGCATCAGAGGATGAGATGGCTTGATGGCATCATTGATGCAATGGAAATGAACTTAGGCAAACTTCAGGAGATGGTGAGGGACAGGGAGACCTAGTGTGCTGTAGTCCATCAGGTTGCAAACAGCTGGACATGACCAGGTGACTGAACAACAGCAACAACAACATAAATCAAAACTCTGATCACAAGCTGAAGCTAATGTTAGCAACTTTGGCTAAGAAGCTTAACACCATGTGGACTTACATTACTCATCACCCAGAAAGCAGTGGTTTAATTAAGAACTCGAACAGACTACTTAAACACCTGATATTAAAAATAAACAGTAATAATGGTATAGAGGATTAGCTGGCTTGACTATATAAGTATTTCCATCTGAATAAGAAGTTTAGTAAAGTGGGGATACCTCTACCACAATTTTCAGATACAGAGATGGTAGTGAGGGAGTGGAGATTTCTATACTTAAAAAAAGTAACTTAAGGCCTATCTTCTTTTTAATTAAGATATAACTCCATGGGATCACAAAGAGTCAGACACGATTGAACAACTAACACCACCACTACACAACCACCAACTTGCATATAGGTTTCCCTGGCTAAGCAGTAAAGAACCTGCCTGCAATGCAGGAGATGTGGGCTTGATCCCTGGGTTGGGAAGATCCCCTGGAGAAGGGCATGGCAACCCACTTGAGTATTCTTGCCTGGAGAAACCCATGGGCAGAGGAGCCTGGAGGGCTACAGTCCATAGTGTTGCAAAGAGTCAGACACAAGTTAAGCAACTTAGCATGCATGCACAACTGACATATATGCTTTCCTGGTGGCTCAGATGGTAAAGAATCCACCTGCAACGCAGGAGACCCAGGTTCAATCCCTGGATTGGGTAGATCCCTGGATAAGGAAACATCTACCTGTCCCAGTATTCCTGCCTGGAGAATTCCATGGATATGGGTGCCTGGTGGGCTACAGTTCATGGGGTCACAAAGAGTTGCACATGACTGAACATTTAAGCACACACACACACTTCACTTCTGAGCCATAGTCAGCTCCAGGTCTTGTTTTTGATGACTGTATAGAGCTTCTCCATCTTCAGCTGCAAAGAATATAATCAATCTGATTTCTGTATTGACCATCTGGTGATGTCCATGTGTAGAATTGTGTCTTGGGTTGTTTGGAAAAAGGTGTTTACTATGACCAACGTGCTCTCATTGCCCTGCTTCATTTTGTACTCCAAAGTCAAACTTGCCTGTTACTCCAGGTGTCTCTTTACTTCCTACTTTTGCATTCCAGTCCCCTATAATTCCAGAACATCTTTTAAAATTTGGGGGGGGGGGTTATTTCTAGAAGTTTTTGTAAATATTCATAGAACTGTTCAACTTCAGCTTATTCAGCATTAGCAGTTGGGGAATAGACTTGGATTACTGTGATGTTGAATGGTTTGCTGTGGAAACATCCTAGATCATTCTTGTTATTTTTTAGATTGTACCCAAGCACTGAATTTCAGACTCCTTTATTGATTATTAGGGCTACTCCATTTCATCGAAGGGATTCTTGCCCAGAGTAGTAGATATAATGGTCATCTGAATGAAATTCACCCATTCCAGTTCACCTTAGCTCACTGATTCCTAAGATGTTGATGGTCACTCTTGCCATCTCTTGCTTGACCACACCCAGTTTACCTTGATTCATGGACCTAACATTCCAGGCTCTTTACAGCATTGGATTTTATTTTCATCACCAGAGATATCCGTAACTGAGTGTCATTTCCACCTTGGCCCAGCTGCTTCATTCTTTCTGGAGCTACTAGTGATTGCCCTCCACTTTCCCCAGTAGCATACTGGACACTTTCTGACCTGGAGGCTCATCTTCCAGTGTCATATCTTTTTTTTTTTTTCTAATTTTATTTTATTTTTAAACTTTACATAATTGTATTAGTTTTGCCAAATATCAAAATGAATCCGCCACAGGTATACATGTGTTCCCCATCCCGAACCCTCCTCCCTCGTCCCTCCCCATACCATCCCTTTGGGCCGTCCCAGTGCACCAGCCCCAAGCATCCAGCATCGTGCATCGAACCTGGACTGGCAACTCGTTTCCTACATGATATTTTACATGTTTCATTGCCATTCTCCCAAATCTTCCCACCCTCTCCCTCTCCCACAGCGTCCATAAGACTGTTCTATACATCAGTGTCTCTTTTGCTGTCTCGTACACTGGGTTATTGTTACCATCTTTCTAAATTCCATATATATGCGTTAGTATACTGTATTTATGTTTTTCCTTCTGGCTTACTTCACTCTGTATAATAGGCTCCAGTTTCATCCACCTCATTAGAACTGATTCAAATGTATTCTTTTTAATGGCTGAGTAATACTCCATTGTGTATATGTACCACAGCTTTCTTATCCATTCATCTGCTGATGGACATCTAGGTTGCTTCCATGTCTTGGCTATTATAAACAGTGCTGTCTTTTTGCCTTTTCATACTGTTCATGGGGTTCTCACAGCAAGAATACTGGAGTGATTTGCCATTCTCTCCTTCAGTGGACCACGTTTTGTCAGAACTCTTCACTACTATCCATCCGTCTTGGGTGGTCCTGCATGGCATGGCTCATAGCTTCATCAAGTTATGCAAGGCCTTTTGTCACAACAAGGCTGTGATCCATGAAGGGAATATACATTTTTGTACAGCAAAGGAAACCATAAACAAAATGAAAAGACAACACATGGACTTGGAGAAAATTTCATATTATGTAACCAACAAAGGCTTAACTTTCAACATATACAAACAATTCATACAACTCAATGACAAAAAAAATCAAATAACCCAATTGAAAAATGGAGAGAAGATCTAAATAGACATTTCTCTAAAGAAGGCAAATAGATGACCGATGAACACATGAAAAGATGCCCTTTAAGCTAATTATTAGAGAAATGCAAATCAAAAATACAATGAGGTACTAACTCACACTAGTCAGAATGGACATCATTAAAAAGTCTACAAATAATAAATGTTAGAGAGGGTATGGAGAAAAGGGAACCAAAAGTGAACCCTCTTATATTGTTGGTAAGAATGTAAATTGGCACAGCTACTATGGAAAACAATGTGGAGGTTCCTCAAAAAACTAAAACCAGAGTCAGTTATCATATGAGTCAGCAATCCCCCTCCTTGGCATATGTCCAGACGAAACTATAATTCAAAAAGACACATGCACCCCTGTGTTCATGTTGTTCAGTCGTTCAGTCATGTCCAACTCTTTGCAACCCCATCGACTGCAGCATGCCAGGCTTCCCTGTCCTTCACCTATGTTCACGGCAGCACTATTTATAATAGTCAAAACAAGGAAACAACCTGAATGTCCATCAACAGATGAATGGAAAAATAGATGTGGTATATGTACACAATGTGATATTACTCAGCCATTAAAAAAGAATAAAATAGTGTCATTTGTAGCAAGATGAAAGGACTTAGAGATGATCATACTAAGCAAAGTAAACCAGAAAGAGAAGACAAATAGTAGAAGATATAACTTATATGTAGAATCTGAAACGTAATACAAATGAACATATCTGTGAAATAGATTAACAGGCATAGGAACAGACTTGTGATTGTCAAGGGGGAGGGGGTTGGTGATGGGAAGGATTGGGAGTTTGGGACTCAGTTCAGTTCAGTCGCTCAGTTGTGTCTGAATCTTTGCGACCTCACGAATCGCAGCACGCCAGGTCTCCCTGTCCTGGCAACCTGTCCAACACCCTGTCCAACGCCCGGAGTTCACTCAGACTCATGTCCATCGAGTCAGTGATGCCATCCAGCCATCTCATCCTCTGTCATCCCCTTCTCCTCCTGCCCCCAATCCCTCCCAGCTTCAGAGTCTTTTCCAATGAGTCAACTCTTCGCATGAGGTGGCCAAAGTACTGGAGTTTCAGCTTCAGCATCATTCCTTCCAAAGAGCACCAAGGACTGATCTCCTTCAGAATGGACTGGTTGGATCTCCTTGCAGTCCATGGGACTCTCAAGAGTCTTCTCCAACACCACAGTTCAGAAGCATCAATTCTCTGGTGCTCAGCTTTCTTCACACTCCAACTCTCACATCCATACATGACCACTGGAAAAACAATAGCCTTGACTAGATGGATCTTTGTTGGCAAAGTAATATCTCTGCTTTTTAATATGCTATCTAAGTTGGTCATAACTTTCCTTCCAAGGAGTAAGTATCTTTTAATTTCACAGCTTCAATCACCATCTGCAGTGATTTTGGAGCCCCCAAAAATAAATTCTGACACTGTTTCCACTGTTTCCCCATCTATTTCCCATGAAGTGATGGGGCCAGATACCATGATCTTAGTTTTCTGAATGTTGAGCTTTAAGCCCACCTTTTCACTCTCCTATTTCACTTTCATCAAGAGGCTTTTTAGTTCCTCTTCACTTTCTGCCATAAGGGTGGTGTCGTCTGCATATCTGAGGTTATTGATATTTCTTCCAGCAATCTTGATTCCAGCTTGTGCTTCTTCCAGCCCAGTGTTTCTCATGATGTACTCTGCATATAAGTTAAATAAGCAGGGTGACAATATACAGCTTTGATGTACTCCTTTTCCTATTTGTAACCAGTCTGTTGTTCCATGTCCAGTTCTAACTGTTGCTTTCTGACCTGCATATAGGTTTCTCAAGAGGCAGGTCAGGTGGTCTGGTATTCCCATCTCTTTCAGAATTTTCCACAGTTGATTGTGATCCACACAGTCAAAGGCTTTGGCATAGTCAATCAAGCAGAAATAGATGTTTTTCTGGAACTCTCTTGCTTTTTCCATGATCCAGCGGATGTTGGCCATTTGATCTCTGGTTCCTCTGCCTTTTCTAAAACCAGCTTGAACATCTGGAAGTTCATGGTTCATGTATTGCTGAAGCCTGGCTTGGAGAATTTTGAGCATTACTTTACTAGCGTGTGAGATGAGTGCAACTGTGCGGTAGTTTGAGCATTCTTTGGCATTGCCTTTCTTTGGGATTGGAATGGAAACTGACCATTTCCAGTCCTGTGGCCACTGCTGAGTTTTCCAAATTTGCTGACATATTGAGTGCAGCACTTTCACAGCATCATCTTTCAGGATTTGAAATAATGTTTGGGATTAGCATATGCAAACTTGTATATATAGGACGAATAACAAGGTCTTATTATATATCACAGAGATTTATAGTCTATATCCTGTGATAAACCATAATGGAAAAGAATGCAAGAAAGAATATATATACATATGTGTGTGTATAACTGAACCACTTTGCTGTATAGCAGAAATTAACAAAACAGTGTACATCAACTATACTTCAATAAAATAAATGGTTATAACTGCTACTGCTACTGCTAAGTCACTTCAGTCATGTCCGACTCTGTGCGACCCCATAGACGGTAGCCACCAGGCTCCCCCATCCCTGGGATTCTCCAGGCAAGAACACTGGAGTGGGTTGCCATTTCCTTCTCCAATGCATGAAAGTGAGAAGTGAAAGTGAAGTCGCTCAGTCATGTCCAACTCTATCGGCCCCATGGACTGTAGCCTGCCAGACTCATCTGTCCATGGGATTCTCCAGGCAGATGCCAGAGTGGGGTGCCATTTCCTCCTCCAGGAGATCTTCCCAATCCAGGAATTGAACCCACATCTGTTACGTCTTTTTCTTGGGGATGGTCTTGATTCCTGTCTCCTGTACAATGTCAGAAACCTCTGTCCATAGTTCATCAGGCACTCTGTCTATCAGATCTAGGCCCTTAAATCTATTGCTCACTTCCACTGTATAGTCATAAGGGATTTGATTTAGGTCATATCTGAATGGTCTGGTGGTTTACCCCACTTTCTTCAATTTAAGTCTGAATTTGGCAATAAGGTGTTCATGATCTGAGCCACAGTCAGCTCCTGGTCTTGTTATTGTTGACTGTATAGAGCTTCTCCATCTTTGGCTGCAAAGAATATAATCAATCTGATTTCAGTGTTGACCATCTGGTGATGTCCATGTGTAGAGTCTTCTCTTGTGTTGTTGGAAGAGAGTGTTTGCTATGACCAGTGCGTTCTCTTGGCAGAATTCTATTAGTCTTTGCCCTGCTTCATTCCGTACTCCAAGGCCAAATTTGCCTGTTACTCCAGGTGTTTCTTGACTTCCTACTTTTGCATTCCAGTCTCCTATAATGAAAAGAACATCTTTTTTTGGGTGTTAGTTCTAGAAGGTCTTGTAGGTCTTCATAGAACCGTTCAACTTCAGCTTCTTCAGCATTACTGGTTGGGGCACAGACTTGGATTACTGTGATATTGAATGGTTTGCCTTGGAAATGAACAGAGATCATCCTTTCATTTTTGAGATTGCATCCAAGTACTGCATTTTGCACTCTTTTGTTGACCATGATGGCTAGTCCATTTCTTCTAAGGGATTCCTGCCGACAGTTGTAGATATAATGGTCATCTGAGCTAAATTCACCCATTCCAGTCCATCTTAGTTTGCTGATTCCTAGAATGTCGATGTTCACTCTTGCCATCTCCTATTCGACTACTTACAATTTGCCTTGACTCATGGACCTAACATCCCAGGTTCCTATGCAATATTGCTCTTTACAGCATCAAACCTTGCTTCTATCACCAGTCCCATCCCCAACAGGGTATTGTGTTTGCTTTGGCTCCATCCCTTCATTCTTTCTGGAGTTATTTCTCCACTGATCTCCAGTGGGATATTGGGCACCTACTGACCTGGGGAATTCATCTTTCAGTGTCCTATCTTTTTGCCTTTTCATACTGTTCATGGGGTTCTCAAGGCAAGAATACTGAAGTCATTTGCCATTCCCTTCTCCAGTGGATCACAGTCTGTCAGACCTCTCCTTCATGACCCATCTGTCTTGGGTGGCCCCACATGGCATGGCCTAGTTTCATTGAGTGCCTGATGAACTATGGATAGAGGTTCGTGACACTGTACAGGGGACAGGAATCAAGACCATCCCCAAGTTAAAGAAATGCAAAAAAGAAAATGGCTGTCTGAGGAGGCTTACAAAGAGCTGTGAAAAGAAGAGAAGCAAAAAGCAAAGGAGAGAAGGAAAGATATACCCATTTGAATTCAGAGTTCCAAAGAATAGCAAGGAGAGATAAGAAAGTCTTCCTCAGAGATCAATAGAAAGAAATAGAGAAAAACAATAGAATGGGAAAGACAAGATATCTCTTCAAGAAAATTAGAGATATCAAGGGAACATTTCATGAACAGATAGCCTCAATAAAGGACAGAAATGGTATGGACCTAACAGAAGCAGAAGATATTAAGAAGAGGTGGCAAGAATACACAGAAGAACTGTACAAAAAAGATCTTCACAATCCATATAATCATGATGGTGTGATCACTCACACTCATCTAGAGCCAAACATCCAGGAATGTGAAGTCAAGTGGGCCTTAGGAAGCATCACTTCAAACAAAGCTAGTGGAGGCAATGGAATTCCAGTTGAGCTATTTCAAATCCTGAAAGATGATGCTGTGAAAGTGCTGCACTCAATATGCCAGCAAATTTGGAAAACTCAGCAGTGGCCACAGGACTGGAAAAGGTCAGTTTCCATTCCAAACCCAAAGAAAGGCAATGCCAAAGAAAGGTAATGCCAAAGAATGCTCAAACTACCACACAATTGCACTCATCTCACACGCTAGTAAAGTAATGCTCAAAATTCTCCAAGCCAGGCTTCAGCAATAGGTGAACCATGAACTTCCAGATGTTCAAGCTGGTTTTAGAAAAGGCAGAGGAACCAGAGATCAAATGGCCAACATCCGCTGGATCATGGAAAAAGCAAGAGAGTTCCAGAAAAACATCTATTTCTGCTTGATTGACTATGCCAAAGCCTTTGACTGTGTGGATCACGATCAACTGTGGAAAATTCTGAAAGAGATGGGAATACTAGACCACCTGACCTGCCTCTTGAGAAACCTATATGCAGGTCAGAAAGCAACAGTTAGAACTGGACATGGAACAACAGACTGGTTCCAAATAGGAAAAGGAGTACGTCAAGACTGTATATTGTCACCCTGCTTATTTAACTTATATGCAGAGTACATCATGAGAAACGCTGGGCTGGAAGCACAAGCTGGAATCAAGATTGCTGGAAGAAATATCAATAACCTCAGATATGCAGATGACACCACCCTTATGGCAGAAAGTGAAGAAGAACTAAAGAGCTCTTGATGAAAGTGAAATAGGAGAGTGAAAAGGTGGGCTTAAAGCTCAACATTCAGAAAACTAAGATCATGGCATCCGGTCCCACCACTTCATGGCAAATGGATGGGGAAACAGTGGAAACAGTGTCAGACTTTATTTTGGGGGGATCCAAAATCACTGCGGATAGTGATTGCAGCCATGAATTTAAAAGATGCTTACTCCTTGGAAGGAAAGTTATGACCAACATAAACAGCATATTAGAAAGCAGAGACATTACTTTGTCAACAGAGGTTCATATAGTCAAGGCTATGGTTTTTCCAGTGGTCATGTATGGATGTGAAAGTTGGACTATAAAGAAAGCTGAGCACCGAAGAATTGATGCTTTTGAATTGTGGTGTTGGAGAAGACTCTTGAGAGTCTCTTGGACTGCAAGGAGATCCAACCAGTCCATCCTAAAGGAGATCAGTCCTGGGTGTTTATTGGAAGGACTGCTGTTGAAGCTGAAACTTCAATACTTTGGCCACCTGATGCAATGAGCTGACTCATTGGAAAAGACCCTGATGCTGGGAAAGATTGAGGGCAGGAGGAGAAGTGAACGACAGAGGATGAGATGGTTGGATGGTATCACCGACACATGGACACGGGTTTGATGGACAGGGAGGCCTGGCATGCTTCAGTTCATAGGGTCACAAAGAGTCAGACACGACTGAGTGACTGAACTGAACTCTTTTGTCTCCTGCGTTGGCAGGCCGGTCTTTAACACTAGCACCACCCAGGAAGCCTTTACTTTATAAAGTTGCCCAGTTGTGTCCCACTCTTTGTGACGCCATGCCCTGCAGGATGCCATGCCTCCCTGTCCTTTATCATCTCCCAGATTTTGCCCAAGTACATGTTCATTGCATCTGTGATGCCGTCCAGCCATCTTATCTTCTGGTGCCCTCTTTTCCTTCTGTCCTCAATATTTCCCAGCATCAGGGACTTTTCCAATGAGTCATCTGTGTACATCAGATGACTGAAATACTGGAGCTTCAGCTTCATCATCAGTCCTTCCAATGAATATTCAGAGTTGATCTCCCTTAATATTGACTGGTTTGATCTCCTTGCTATCTAAGGGACTTTCAGGAGTCTTCTGCAGCATTACAGTTGGAAGGCATCAATTCTCTGGCATTCTGCCTTCTTTATGGTCCAGCTCTCACAACTGTATGTGACCACTGGGAAGACCACAGCCTTCACCACGTGGACCTTTGTTGGATAAGTAGTGTCTCTGTTTTTCAATACACTGTTTAGGTTTGTCATTGCTTTCTTGCCAAGAAACAGTTGTCTTATTTCATGGCTGCAGTCAGTCTGATGTGATTTTGGTGCCCAAGAACAATAAATCTATCACTACTTCCACCTTTCTCCTTCTATTTGCCATGCATAATGGGGCTGGATGCCATGATCTTAGTTTTTTTAATAGTCTTAAGCCGGCTTTTTCACTCTCCTCCTTCACCCTCATCAAGAGCCTCGTTGGTTCCAGGGAACTATATTCAATATTTTGTAATAAAGTATAATGGACAAATATCACTGATTCAATGGATATGAATTTGAGCAAACTCTGGGAGATGATGGAGGACCAAGGAGTCTGGTGTGCTGCAGTCCACTGGGTTGAAGAGCTGGACAGAACTTAGCGACTGAACAACAACACAATGGAAAAGAATAATAATAATAATAATAATAATAAAAGACTATTTCACTGAGTCATTTTGCTGTACACATGAAACTAACACAATATTGTAAATCTACTATGTGGGTGCTCAGTCACTCAGTTGTGTCTAACTCTCTGTGGCCCCGTGGGTTGTAGCTGACCAGGTTCCTCTGTCCATGGCATTTTCCAGAAAAGAGTACTGGAACAGGTTGCCATTTACTCTTCCAGGGGATCTTCCTGACCTAGGGATTGAACTCACATCTCCTGCATTGCAGGGGGATTCTTTACCACTGAACCATCAGGAAACCCCCAAATATTAATAGTTATCTCTTTCTAAGAATATTTTGTCTTTTTGATTCTTTCCTGAGTTTGGTCAACTCTTATCTCATACCTTAATTTTAGTCCATATCTGTTCTTTTTGTCTTAGACTTAAAAAATTTTTAATATATATGTGCTTGTTTAAAAATTTGAGTTGGTGTCCTATGATACTATGTTATAATGATGTCCTGTTCTCTGAATGTTTTTAGGTGGAAAATGTAGAAATGCATTGGTTTTCTTTTTGTTTTATTCTTGTAATAGCTTACTATGGATATTTGCAATTGCTTTCTGGTCATTTGAAATCTTAAATTTTCCAGGACCATCAATTACAGTTATAGAGAGACAAGTAGGAGGAGTATGAATAGTTTATACTATTCATATATATATATATATATATATATATATATATAAGTTCACTATGTTCTTCTTCTTTTAGTCCATAATGTAATGAAAGTTTCAAATTTCTAGGACCTTCCTTGGAGGAGTATTTGAAGTGTCTTCTGATTTTGTGATTCTCTTTTGTTTCTTTTCTTTTTTCTTTTTACTATTTACTTACTTATTTTTATCTATTTGGCTGTGCCGGATCTTAGCAGGTGGGATCTTTTAGTTGCAGCACGTGGGATCTCTTAACAGCTCCCTGAATAGGGATCAAACCTGGGCCCCCTGCATTGGGAACATAGAGTGTTAGCCATTGGTCCACTGGGGAAGTCTCTCTTTTGTTTCTATAAGACCCTAATTTCCTTCTCTTTAACGCCTTTCCTTTCTTTTTACAACCAAGCTTGCTAGGAGTTCCTTTTTCTTCCATGTTCCTCCTTCCACAGAGGTGATGCTTTCACTGAGACTACTTATTTTACTCTGCATACTTCCAGGTCCCTTCCTCTCGATACTTCATAGCCTCTGCTATGTTTCAAGATTCTCTAGATAAGTAGGACAGTATGGAAGTGAGTCAGATCTGCCTTAAGATATCAGGATAGAAACTACTATATTCTTCTGAAAGATAAAGATGGTTAGGACATTTTGATCTTTGCAGATCTCCATATTTTTAATATATATTCTTTACAGAAATTTAAGGACTTCTTTACATGCTTGATTATCTGAACAGAAATTATGTTAAGCCCTGGGTTCATTATTTCTCATGTCTGTGTCAACTATGATATTCCATTCACAAAGGCCATGGCCAGAATTTACTTTACCCTTTATAGAATGTTTCTCTTATTAATTGAAGCTCAATTAAAGAGATGTTGAAATTATGTTGCTATGCGAGAAAATTTTGAACACTTGTCAACTGTTTCTGTATCTAGCTTAAAAATCCACAGTAATAATGTTTATGCAATGTTATGTTAAATACCTCAGACACTGTTAACCAAGAATCATAGAACTAAATCAATATGGTGATTATCCTCTTATTGAAGTGGATAATAGTAGATAGAACTTGGTGTCAGTATGACATTAAAGTCCAAGCTAAGGCCAAAGAAGTCAAGCATGCTAATCTCTACAACCATAAATGTTGAAATTTCAAACACTATCATACTTGGATTCTACAGCAAGGTTGATCCATGTCATCTATAAATTTTATAAATATTTATTCACACTAAACGGCACATAGGGATATCACTTGCTTGCCAGCATTTTTGTGCTGGTTACTGCTTGGCCAATCACAGAGGACTGGTCACCATGAAAGAATAAAAAGCCACCACACTATTTAGGATAACCTGAAAAGGGTGTTAAACAAAGGCAAGAAGGACAGATGGAATACTGAAAATTTGCAACTGTAAATACTTCTTTAGGACAAATTAACTACTACCAGATTTCAGTTCAGTTCAGTCGCTCAGTTGTGTCCGACTCTTTGCGACCCCATGAATCGCAGCACGCCAGACCTCCATGTCCATCACCAACTCCCGGAGTTCACTCAAACTCATGTTCATTGAGTCAGTGATGCCATCCAGCCATCTCATCCTCTGTCGTCCCCTTCTCCTCCTGTCCCCAATCCCTCCCAGCATCAGAGTCTTTTCCAATGAGTCAACACTTTGCATGAGGTGGCCAAAGTATTGGAGTTTCAGCTTTAGCATCAGTCCTCCCAATGAACACCCAAGACTGATTACCTTTAGAATGGACTGGTTGGATCTCCTTGCAGTCCAAGGGACTCTCAAGAGTCTTCTCTAACACCACAGTTCAAAAGCATCAATTCTTTGGCGCTCAGCTTTCTTCATAGTCCAACTTTCATATCCATACATGACCACTGGAAAAACCATAGCCTTGACTAGATGGACTTTTGTTGGCAAAGTAATGTCTCTGCTTTTCAATGTGCCATCTAGGTTGGTCATAACTTTCCTTCCAAGGAGTAAGCGTCTTTTAATTTCATGGCTGCAATCACCATCTGCGGTAATTTTGGAGACCCAAAAAATAAAGTCCGACACTGTTTCCACTGTTTCCCCATCTATTTGTAATGAAGTGATGGGACTAGATGCCTTACAGTTACCTGTTTAGTTGTGTGTGACCTTATTTTTGTTTTCTTGAAGTATTGAAGACTGTAAATTATCATGTTTCCAATAAGGGGAATTGAAATAAATTGGGGATAAAAAGGTAAAAACTTTCTGTCTCCTGGTTTAATGGGTTACACAGGTGGAGTTTTAAGCTTGTTTTTAAATGACTCAGAGAATTTTGGAGCAAGTCTTTGGGAATAGTTATAAGGCCCTTGGAGGAGGGAATGGCAACCCACTCCAGTATTATTGCCTGGAGAATCTGCATGGACAGAGGAGTCTGGCAGGCTTCAGTCCATGGAGTCGCAAAGAGTGGGACATGACTGAGCGACTAAGCACAACACAGCATAGCTCTCCTCTTAAGAGGCAGTTTTAGATCAATATCCAAGGCGGGTAATTAAGTGAGAAGAGACTGGTCCAGGGAAAAGTCTCTTCACACTTAACTGAGGAGATGTGACACAAGGGAGCTTTCCTTTCAATGTAAACTCATTTAGGGCTTTCAGAAAGCAAGGATCAGGCCAGCTGCAATCTGAAATACGCCCTGTATCAAGTCCTGTGTTACACTTGACTTGGGAGTGATCATCTTTGCTCTTATGGGGAAAAACAAAACAAAGCAAAAACCTAACAAGGTGCCATGAGAATGGTAATTATCTGAGATAATGAGAAACTGCCCAAGGGAAATTAGCAAAAGTTTGGTTTGTTGACAGGAAATTACATGACACTTTCACTAAGTAACTTTTCAATTCTCATATGAGGAGGAATGGGCATTATGAGTAGATGTTTCCATCAGTCCCTAAAATATCTCCTCTAAAGGAGTGCTAATAATGAGAGACTTTAAAATTCGAATTATATAGGGTACTAATTAATTCATCTCTTATTAAATCTGATTCAAGGATTCTTATTGCTTCTTCCTTTCCAAGCTCCATCAATGCCAGGATCCCTGGCTCTTTAAACTTCACTAATAATATGAATTGGTGGCAATAGGTGACTTATTACCAAAATATATTTGGAAACAAGCTGTTCTCAATTTTTAATATGCACATGCTATTGATCTCTTATTATTGACTTCAGAAACTTTCTTGGTCCTTTGAATCACCAATATTGCTTCCTCTAAAGTTTCAAAAACGAACTTTTTCATAGAGCCACAAGAGACTCTAAATAACCAAAGCAATCTTGAGAAAAAAGAACAAAGTAAGAGTAATTCTCCCTGACATCAGACTATATCTCAAAGACACAATAATCAGAACAACATGGTACTGGCACAAAAACAGAAACATAGATCAATGGAAAAGAATAGAGAGCCTATAAATAAATCCATGCATTTATCATAAATTATCATCTATGACAGAAAAAGCAAGAAGATACAATGGACAAAAGAAAGTCTCTTCATTAAGAAGTGCTGGTAAAACTGTATGTGAAAGAAAAGTTAGAACATTTTCTAATACCATATATAGAAATAAACTCAAAATTAATTAAAGGCCTAAACATAAGACCGGAAACCATAAACCTCTCAGAAGAATACACAGGCAGAACACTCTTTGACATAAATTGTAGTGATATTTTTATCTGTCTCCTAGTGCAAAGGAATCACTTCCCTGGTGGCTCAGATGGTAAAGCATCTGCCTATAATGTGGGAGATCCAAGTTTGATTCCTGTGTCAGGAAGATCCTCTGGAGAAGGAAATAACAACCCACTCCAGTACTCTTGCCTGGAAAATCCCATGGACAGAGGAGTCTGGTTGGCTGTAGTCCATGGCATCACTAAGAGTCAGACACCACTGAACAACTTCATGTTCACTTTCACTTTCATGCATTGGAGAAGGAAATGGCAACCCACTCCAGTGCTCTTGCCTGGAAAATCCCAGGGACGGGGGAGCCTGGTGGGCTGCCGTCTATGGGGTCGCACAGAGTTGGACTCAACTGAAGTGACTTAGCAGCAGCAGCCAGTACTCTTGCCTGGAAAATCCTACGGAGGAAGGAGCCTGGTAGACTATAGTCCATAAGGTCGCAAAGAGTCGGACACGACTCAGCAACTTCACTTTCTTTCAATGCAAAGGAAGCAAAGCCAAAACAAACAGATGAGACCAAATTAAATTTAAGACCTTTTTCACAGAATATAAAACCATTGATAAAATGAAAAGAAAACCTATTGAATAGGAGAAAATATTTGCAAATGATATAAATGATAAGAGTTAATATCCAAAATATATGAATAGTTCATACAACTCAATATAAAAAATATAGGCAGAAGATCTGAATAAACAGTTTTTCAAAGAAGGTATACAGATGACCAACAGGCACGTGAAAAAACGCTTAACATCATTAATTATTCAGTTCAGTTGAGTTCAGTCTCTCAGTCGTGTCTGACTCTTTGCCACACCATGAATCGCAGCTCGCCAGGTCTCCCTGTCCATCACCAACTCCTGGAGTTTACTCAAACTCATGTCCATAGAGTCGCTGATGCCATCCAGCCATGTCATCCTCTGTTGTCCCCTTCTCCTTCTGCCCCCAATCCCTCCCAGCATCAGGGTGTTCTCCAATGAGTCAACTCTTCTCGTGAGGTGGCCAAAGTATTGGAGTTTCAGCTTCAACATCAGTCCTTCCAATGAACACCCAGGACCGATCTTATTTAGGATGGACTGGTTGGATCTTCTTGCAGTCCAAGGGACTCTCAAGACTCTTCTCCAACACCACAGTTCAAAAGCATCAATTCTCCGGCACTCAGCTTGCTTCACAGTCCAACTCTCACATCCATACATGACCACTGGAAAAACCATAGCCTTGACTAGACGGAACTTTGTTGGCAAAGTAATGTCTCTGATTTTTAATATGCTCTCTAGGTTGGTCATAACTTTCCTTCCAAGGAGTAAGCGTCTTTTAATTTCATGGCTGCAATCACTATCTGCAGTGATTTTGGAGGCCTCCCATATAAAGTCTGACACTGTTTCCACTGTTTCACCATTTTTTTGCCATGAAGTGATGGGACCAGATGCCATGATCTTCGTTTTCTGAATGTTGAGCTTTAAGCCAACTTTTTCACTCTCCTCTTTCACTTTCATCAAGAGGCTTTTTAGTTCCTCTTCACTTTCTGCCATAAGGGTGGTGTCATCTGCATATCTGAGGTTATTGATATTTCTCCTGGCAATCTTGATTCCAGCTTGTGCTTCCACAGCCCAGCATTTCTCATGATGTACTTTGCTGCTAAGTCACTTCAGTCATGTCCAACTCTGTGCGACCCCATAGACGGCAGCCCACCAGGCTCTGCTGTCCCTGGGATTCTCCAGGCAAGAACAGTGGAGTGGGTTGCATATAAGTTAAATAAGCAGGGTAACAATATACAGCCTTGACATACTCCTTTTCCTATTTGGAAGCAGTCTGTTGTTCCATGTCCAGTTCTAGCTGTTGCTTCCTGACCTGCATGTAGGTTTCTCAAGAGGCAGGTCAGGTGGTCTGGTATTCCCATCTCTTTCAGAATTTTCCACAGTTTATTGTGATCCACATAGTCAAGGGTTTTGGCATAGTCAATCAAGCAGAAATAGATGTTTTTCTGGAACTCTCTTGCTTTTTCCATGATCCAGCAGATATTGGCAGTTTGATCTCTGGTTCCTCTGCCTTTTCTAAAACAAGCTTGAACATCTGGAAGTTCACAGTTCATGTATTGCTGAAGCCTGGCTTGGAGAATTTTGAGCATTACTTTACTAGTGTGTGAGATGAATGCAATTGTGTGGTAGTTTGAGCATTCTTTGGCATTGCTTTTCTTTGGGATTGGCATGAAAACTGACCTTTTCCAGTCCTGTGACCACTGATGAGTTTTCCAAATTTGCTGGCATATTGAGTGCAGCACTTTCACAGCATCATCTTTCAGGATTTGAAAAAGCTCAACTGGAATTCTGTCACCTCCACTAGCTTTGTTCATAGTGATGCTTTCTAAGGCCCACTTGACTTCACATTCCAGGATGTCTGGCTTTAGGTCAGTGATCACACCATCGTGATTATCTTGGTCATGAAGATCTTTTTTTTACAGTTCTTCTGTGTATTCTTGCCACCTCTTCTTAATATCTTCTGCTTCTGTTAGGTCCATACCATTTCTATCCTTTATCGAGCCCATCTTTGCATGAAATTTTCCCTTGGTATCTCTAATTTTCTTGAAGAGATCTCTAGTCTTTCCCATTCTGTTGTTTTCCTCTATTTCTTTGCATTGATCACTGAGTAAGGGTTTCTTATCTCTCCTTGCTATTCTTTGGAACTCTGCATTCAGTTGCTTGTATCCTTTTCTCCTTTGCTTTTCGCTTCTTTTCTTTTCACAGCTATTTGTAAGGCCTCCTCAGACAGCCATTTTGCTTTTTTGCGTTTCTTTTCCATGGGGATGGTCTTGATACCTGTCTCCTGTAGAACGTCACGAACCTCTGTCCATAGTTCATCAGGCACTCTGTCTATCAGATCTAGGCCCTTAAATCTATTGCTCACTTCCACTATATAGTCATAAGGGATTTGATTTAGGTCATACCTGAATGGTCTAGTGGTTTCCCTACTTTCTTCAATTTAAGTTTGAATTTGGCAATAAGGAGTTCATGATCTGAGCCACAGTCAGCTTCCGGTCTTGTTTTTGCTGACTGTATAGAACTTCTCCATCTTTGGCTGCAAAGAATATAATCAATCTGATTTCGATGTTGACCATCTGGTGATGTCCATGTGTAGAGTCTTCTCTTGTGTTGTTGGAAGAAGATGTTTGCTATGACCAATGCGTTCTCTTGGCAGAACTCTATTAGTCTTTGCCCTGCTTCATTCCGTACTCCAAGGCCAAATTTGCCTGTTACTCCAGGTGTTTCTTGACTTCCTACTTTTGCGTTCCAGTACCCTATAATGAAAAGGACATCTTTTTTGGGTGTTAGTTCTAGCAGTTCTTGTAGGTCTTCATAGAACCGTTCAACTTCAGCTTCTTCAGCAGTACTAGTTGGGGCATAGCCTTGCATTACCGTGATATTGAATGGTTTGCCTTGGAAACAAACAGAGATCATTCTGTCATTTCTGAGATTGCATCAGGTACTGCATTTCGGACTCTTTTGTTGACCATGATGGCTACTCCATTTCTTCTAAGGAATTCCTGCCCACAGTAGTCGGTATAATGGTCATCTGTGTTAAATTCACCCATTCCAGTCCATTTTAGTTCGCTGATTCCTAGAATGTCGACATTCACTCTTGCCATCTCCTGTTTGACCACTTCTAATTTGCCTTGATTAATGGACCTAACATTCCAGGTTCCTATGCAATATTGCTCTTTATAGGTCAGAGCTTGCTTCTATCACCAGTCACATCCACAACTGGGTATTGTTTTTGCTTTGGTTCCATCCCTTCATTCTTTCTGGAGTTATTTCTCCACTGATCTCCAGTAGACTATTGGGCACCTACCTACCTGGGGAGTTCCTCTTTCAGTATCCTATCATTTTGCCTTTTTATACTGTTCATGGGGTTCTCAAGGCAAGACTACTGAAGTGGTTTGCCATTCCCTTCTCCAGTGGACCACATTCTGTCAGACCTCTTCACCATGACCCGCCCATCTTGGGTGGCCCCACATGGCATGGCTTAGTTTCATTGAGGTAGACAAGACTGTGGTCCATGTCATCAGATTGACTAGTTTTCTGTGATTATGGCTTCAGTGTCTGCCCTCTGATGCCCTCTCGCAACACCTACCGTCTTACTTGGGTTTCTCTTACCTTGCATTGGACTTGGACCCATCCAAAAGTCTTTATTTTACCTTAACTACTTCTCAACAAGCTCTATGTCTAAACAGAGTCATATTCTGAGGTATTGAAAGTGAGGATTTTTATTTATGATTTTTTTTAGAGGCATAATTAAGGAACAGGATACTGGTAGGAATGAGTATGGGTAGTGACATAACAAACTTTACATTTAATAAGATTGTTCTTGGGGCAGTGTGGAGAATGAATTGGATGATAATATTAGTGGATGAAGATGGATTCCTTAGGAGGTTATTTTAGTAACTCATGCAAAATTTCAATTGTGCCTATACAGAATGTGAGGAGTGGATGAATATGGGAGACTTTAGGAGACAAAATGTACAACTTAACAGTGGGTGATGCACAGAATCAGAGGGAGAGTGCAGTGTCAAGGATTTCTGCTATATGGTTTGCATAACTGATTGTTTAGTGGTGTTACTCCTCAAGACAGAGAACATTGCAAGGTAACTATACTTGAAGGTGGGACTTACAGAAGACCCTAATTTCAAATTTGGACTTGATGACTCTAAAGAACCTTTGAGACTTTCAATGGAACATGTAAAGTAGGGTTTTGGATGATGATATCATCAAAAGAGAAGGGAAAACAAATATTTCCTAAAACCTGTTCATTGATGATCTGTGTAGATGATCCACAGTAATCCCTGTGGATTATAAATGTATGTTTGTATGTGTGTGTGCTCAGTCACTCAGCCATGTCTGTCTCTTTGCAATCCCATGGACTGTGGCCCACCAGACTCTTCTGTAAATGGAATTTTCTAGGCAAGAACATTGGAGTGGGTTGCAATTCCCTACTCCAGGGATCAGATTATAAATACAGTTTTTAATTATGACAGCTAGTTGTTGTGGTGAATGAATTTGACTTTATCCTACAGGGAATCCTTTGGAAGTGTTGAAGGAATATATTCATATTGTTTTCCTTTGTTTTTTAGAGAACAAATTTGGAAATAGAGGTAATAAGTATTATCTTCATTCATTTTGAAGTTACTGATGAAAATCAGTGTGCCTGTAATCACTGTCTCACTTCTGCATTTTTTACCTTGGAAACTATCACATTTTCCAATTTTCTAATGTTTTGTAGGCAATAGGTGAGAGTTCAGTGATTTCTACATTTTCCATTACTTAAGAGTTTTGCAGTTGTCTTAAGATAACAAAATATCTATGTAAGATATTTATATAAGAAATTAAAATTCCAGTGTGACACTGAGATTTTTCTCAGTCATCAAAATCTGGGTTGGGAAGGATGGCTCACTGTAAAGGAGACACATCTGACACAAAATTTAGTAAATAAGCCTTAATAGAGGAATGAAGTAAATGGAAAAAACAAAGTAACCACAATATGATATAGAGAATTTATTGAACTAAAAGAGCCATGAAGCTTATATATACCTTATTTTTAATTTTGAAGAATGAAGATAACCCTAGTCTTTAAATTTGGTGGCTGTCTATAATATACAGCTTTTAAAGTTTCATGGAATCATAAGAATAAGGGCCTAAGTAATACAGCCTTTTATACTATAAAATAGGACTTCCCTGTAGATCAAACAGTAAAGAATCTGCCTGCAATGCAGGAGACTGGGGTTCCATCCCTGGGTTGGGAAGATGCTCTGGAGAAGGGAATGGCAATCCATTTCAGTATTCTTGCCTGGAGAATCCCATCAACCAAGGAGCCTGGTGGGCTACAGTCTGTGGGGTTGCAAAGAGTCAGACAAGACTGAGTGACTAACATACACATACTATAAAATATATAATATAAAATATATAATATATAGCTGGTGGCAACCCACTCCAGTATTCTTGTCTGGAGAATCCCATGGACGGAGGAACTTGGTAGGCTACAGTCCATGGGGTTGCAAAGAGTCAGACACAACTGAGCGACTTCACTTCACTTCTTCTCAGCACTGTCTCCTTTAATCTGGAGGTGTTTCTTTCCTATTACTTTCGAATAAAAAAATTCCCAAAGCTTTCTACTTCTTGGCTTAATTATGCGGAATTCATGAAGTGAAATTAGAAATGTCTATTATTTGATGATTTGGATTACAAAGAAAGCAAAACACTTTATTTAGGACAAAATCTCCACTTTGGAAAGAAAATGACATTTTTGTAACATTCACATGATCAATTTTCAGCAAATTACTCCAATGAATCTTACTAGGTGTATATATTATAGCAGGGACTGCTGTGGGTATGTGTTTAGTAATTTAAATCTTTTTTTTTTTTTTTAGCTCAGTGAAGATGGAGAATAACAACTTGTTTTCGCCACTGGTTAAACAGTTTTGTTTTTTTTTAATGCATTTTCATTCAATGTCTTTATGTATTATAAACATCAAGAGGGTATTGCTATAAAATTATGAAATGGATTTTTAAAATGTTATTTTCATTTAACTGCTATTATTGTGGTAAATGTTTATTTGTTTCCCTTTCAGAGAGCATAGGAGGTTACACTCACTGAAAAACATTTGGGAATTTCTATTCTAGATTTTATTTTGGGTATAGTTTATAAGTATAGAAGAAAATCGATCTTATTACGTCATTAAATATCTGATATTATAGTCATAATAGCAGTAAAACCTATAACCGACTTAGGAATAAATAAGAAAAATGCTGAAATTATATGAAGAAAGCTGTGAAAGTGACTACTATACTTGGACACCATCTTAAACAATTTCCAAATGCCTTTTGATTATTTCAAAGACTAATGCCTACTCTCAGTAGTCTGTTATTGAATATTTAAATGGAAAGTATCTTTAATAATTAAACTGTTTTTCTATGAAAAAAGATATTTTCATAGAAAAAATTAAAGATTATTTGTTCCTAACTTTAGTTAAAGTTTTCAGTGTCACATATTTCTTATTAAAAGTAACAACATTTTATTTTTTCTGTTTCTGTTAATATACCATGGACGATCCTTTTCTATATCTGTCTAGGCATATACATGCATACAGACAGATACAGAGGCATAAACACAGACATACATGCATACATATATGAGAAAATTGTGTATTAAAGGGTGTCTATGTTTTTATCATAACATTTTTGTCTGTGTGGGGAGGGGAGTGAAGTATCTCTTCTCTCCTTTTGCTATTCCTACCATTACATCTACTTCTGCACCAGAAGACCACTGTTAGCAACTTGGTTATTATTCCACATTTATCCATACTCATATTTATTTATATTTATAAACAAAATTTTTTAAATTCATTTATTTTTTATTGAAGTATAATTACTTTACAGAATTTTGCTGTTTTCTGTCAAAACTCAACATGAATCAACCATTGGTATCCATTTTCCCCTCCCTTTTGAACCACCCTTCCATCTCCCTCCCCATCCCACTCCTCTAGGTTGATACAGAGCCCTTGTTTGGGTTTCCTGAGCTATACAGCAAACTCCTGTTAGCTATCTATTTTACATACAGTAATGTAAGTTTCCATATTACTCTTTCCATACGTCTCACCCTCTCTTCCCCCTCCCCATGCCCATAAGTCTATTCTTTATGTCTGTTTCTCCATTGCTACCCTGTAAATAAATTCTTCAGTACCATTTTTCTAGATTCCATATATTTGTGTTAGAATACCATATTTATCTTTCTCTTTCTGACTTACTTTACTCTGCATAATAGGTTCTAGGTTCATCCACCTCATTAGAACTGACTCAAAGCTGTTCCTTTTTATGGCCAAGTAATATTACATTGTGTATATGTACCACAACTTTATCCATTCATCTGTTGATGGACATCTAGGTTGCTTCCATGTTCTAGCTATTGTAAATAGTGCCACAATGAACAATGGGATACATGTGACTTTTTCAGTTTTGGTTCCCTCAGGGTATATGCCCAGTGGGATTGCTGGGTCAAATGGTGGTTTTATTCCTAGTTTTTTTAAGGAATCTCCATACTGTCTTCCATAGTGGCTGTATCAATTTACATTCCCACCAACAGTGCATGAGCATTCCCTTTTCCCCATACACTCTCCAGCACTTATTGTTTGTAGACTTTTTGATGATGGCCATTCTGATTGGTGTGAGGTGATATCTTATTGTAGTTTTGATTTGCATTTCTAAAATGGTATGGACCTAACAGAAGCAGGAAATATTAAGAAGAGGCAGCAAGAAGACACAGAAGAATGGTACAGAAAAGATCTTCACAACCCAGATAATCACGATGGTGTGATCACTCACCTAGAGCCAGACATCCTAGAATGTGAAGTCAAGTGGGCCTTAGAAAGCATCACTATGGACAAAGGTAGTGGAGGTGATGGAATGCCAGTTGAGCTATTTCAAATCCTGAAAGATGATGCTGTGAAAGTGCTGCACTCAATATGCCAGCAAATTTGGAAAACTCAGCAGTGGCCATAGGACTGGAAAAGGTCAGTTTTCATTCCAATCCCAAGGAAAGGCAATGCAAAAGAATGCTCAAACTACCGCACAATTGCACTCATCTCACACGCTGGTAAAGTAGTGCTCAAAGTTCTCCAAGCCAGGCTTCAGCAATATGTGAACTGTGAACTTCCCGATGTTAAAGCTGGTTTTAGAAAATGCAGAGGAATGAGAGATCAAATTGCCAACATCTGCTGGATCATGGAAAAAGCAAGAGAGTTCCAGAAAAACATCTATTTCTGCTTTATTGACTATGCCAAAGCCTTTGACTGTGTGGATCATGATAAACTGTGGAAAATTCTGAAAGAGATGGGAATACCAGACCACCTGACCTGTCTCTTGAGAGTCCTGTATGCAGGTCAGGAAGCAACAGTTAGAACTGGACAAGGAACAACAGACTGGTTCCAAGTAGGGAAAGGAGTACGTCAGGGCTGTATATTGTCACCCTGCTTATTTAACTTATATGCAGAGTACATCATGAGAAACGCTGGGCTGGAAGAATCACAAGCTGTAATCAAGATTGCAGGGAGAAATATCAATAACCTCAGATATGCAGATGACACCACCCTTATGGCAGAAAGTGAAGAGGAACTAAAAAGCCTCTTGATGAAAGTGAAAGAGGAGAGTGAAAAAGTTGGCTTAAAGCTTAACATTCAGAAAATGAAGATCATGGCATCTGGTGCCATCACTTCATGGGAAATAGATGGGGAAACAGTGGAAACAGTGTCAGACTTTACTTTTGGGGGCTCCAAAATCACTGCAGATGGTGATTGCAGCCATGAAACTAAAAGACACTTACTCCTTGGAAGGAAAGTTATGACCAACCTAGAGAGCATATTAAAAATCAGAGACATTACTTTGCCAACAAAGTTCCGTCTAGTCAAGGCTATGGTTTTTCCAGTGGTCATGTATGGACGTGAGAGTTGGACTGTGAAGCAAGCTGAGTGCCGGAGAATTGATGCTTTTGAACTGTGGTGTTGGAGAAGAGTCTTGAGAGTCCCTTGGACTGCAAGAAGATCCAACTAGTCCATCCTAAAGGAGATCATTCCTGGGTGTTCATTGGAAGGACTGATGTTGAAGCTGAAACTCCAATACTTTGGCCACCTCATGTGAAGAGTTGACTCATTGGAAAAGACTCTGATGCTGGAAGGGATTGGGGGCAGAAGGAGAAGGGGACGACAGAGGATGAGATGGCTGGATGGCATCATCGAGTGATGGACGTGAGTTTGCATGAACTCAGGGAGTTGGTGACGGACAGGCGTGCTGTGATTCATGGGGTCGCAAAGAGCTGGACATGACTGAGTGACTGAACTGAACTGAAAAATGCCTCAGAAGCAATTAGCTGCCTACACAGTAAACTCTAATGACACAAAGTGTGGTTCTAATTGTTACACTTGGGTATGTCTGGGGTGATTTGCTCATGGATTAGCTCATAATGCCCAGCAGAATGACTTTGCCTTCATCCTACAGGGAATCCATTGGTAACTTTCACTGAGGGAATTCCAAGATTCTTTTTGCTTTGTCAGGAACAGATTTGAAAGTGTACAAATAAATATGTTCGTGCAAGTAAGGCTTTCAAGGAAAATCTTTTCACAAGTGAACACTGTTTCATTCTATACCTTCTACTTTCTTTCTTTAAGAAGAGATGAAGCCATACCTGTGAGAATGTGTGCTCAGTCGCATCCGACTCTTTGTGAGCCCACGGACTGTAGCTCACCAGACTTCTCTGTCCAGGAAATTTTAACTTGGTATCTGAAATATATTTTTCCATGCTAAGATGCTTTAGTCATGTCCTACTCTTTGCAAGCCTACGGACTGTAGCTTACCCGGCTTTTCTGTCCATGGGATTCTCCAGGCAAGAATACTAGAATGGGTAGCCATTTCCTTCTCCAGGGATCAAACCCGTATCTCCTGTGTCTCCTGCATTGGCAGACAGATTCTTTACCAATGCGACACCTGGGAAGCCCACATGTGAGAACAGTGGTGGCCTAATCAATTTGGCATTCATAAAGGTGACTCTGACTCTAACATAAAGTATGGTAGAGGGAAATATACATTTTTAAATTTTATTTGAAAAATCACCATTTTTTCTTAAAGAGCACCATCATTTTCTCATTCTCCCCAAGTCTTACAGAAACTGAATGATGACACCAGGATCTGCCTAATTTTAATTATTTGTAGTTTTCAATCTGTCTACCTGATAAATAAACATCCAGGTAAGCGATCAAAATCCTGGCAATCCTATGAGATTTTCTATTTCTCTTCATGACAAATAATTCCATATCCCTGTAATAAATACTAGATGTTTTACTGCTGAGAAAATAAACTTAATAAAATTTATTTTTAACAGTAAATTTGAAGAAATAGAAGAATAAACAAATGGGGAAATAATTATAATGTTTCAGATATTATATCAAAGTTTCAGATATTATTTCATAATCTATATAAAATTTTCTAGTCAGGGTATGGACAACTAAATGATGCTGTTCAAACTTGTTAAAAGTTATTCATGGAATCATGAAAAGATGAGATAAAATCACCAATTGTATCTTTATTCAGATCAGATCAGTCGCTCAGTCGTGTCCGACTCTTTGCCACCCCATGAATTGCAGCACACCAGGCCTCCCTGTCCATCACCAACTCCCAGAGTTCACTCAGACTCACGTCCATGGAGTCAGTGATGCCATCCAGCCATCTCATCCTCTGTCGTCCCCTTCTCCTCTTGCCCCCAATCCCTCCCAGCATCACAGTCTCTTCCAATGAGTCAACTCTTCGCATGAGGTGGCCAAAGTATTGGAGTTTCAGCTTTAGCATCATTCCTTCCAAAGAAATCCCAGGGCTGATCTCCTTCAGAATGGACTGGTTGGATCTCCTTGCAGTCCAAGGGACTCTCAAGAGGCTCTTTAATTCCAAATGTATGAGGATTATCTATCTATCTATCCATTCATCTATCTATCATCTATATCTTAAGATGAAAGATCCAAAATTCTTAATAACTTTTGACCTAATTATGAAATTTGGAAATATCAATTATAGGTTGAGAGTTGATAAGAAATATAGATAGGGTTAGTCAGAACAAAATGTCCACTTTGGAAGTGAAACAATCTGAATCTGTACTCATTGTCCATATGGCCAGTTTTCAGTGGAGATATATCATTCAATCTTCTTGCTATTTGTATTGTGTTTCCATGTCTCTTTGCAGGTATATACTTTAAAAGATATATTCTTAAAACTAATATTTGTTCATGTAAGTGAAGATGGAAAATAACTAAGATCTATCTTAAGATTAAATTAATACAATTTTGGTAAATAGGTAAATTTTTGTATATATCTTAATCAACAAAAATATGTATATAAATTGTGTTATTTATTTCAAGAAACAGCTTAATTTTCACACTAAATTATAGGTGGATTTTCCCCTTCTAAGTAATCTAAGAAACTCTATGTTCACTTCCAAATATCTTAGTATCTTTTTTTTGGATTTACTTTTAGGCAAAATTTATATGTCACAGAAGAAAGTATAGTTATTTAAAGATCATGTCAAATATTTCATTTGCATTATTGACAAAAAATTAAACACATCAATATATCCAAAAAGAAAAGTACTTAGTTATAAAAACAAAACAATAAACTTACTGTACTTTATTTTTTTTTAAATTTTATTTTATTTCCAAACTTTACATAATTGTATTAGTTTTGCCAAATATTGAAATGAATCCACCACAGGTATACATGTGCTCCCCATCCCGAACCCTCCTCCCTCCTCCCTCCCCATACCATCCCTCTGGGTCATCCCAGTGCACTGGCCCCGAGCATCCAGTATCGTGCATCGAACCTGGACTGGCAACTCGTTTCTTACATGATATTTTACATGTTTCAATATCATTCTCCCAAATCTTCCCACCCTCTCCCTCTCCCACAAAGTCCATAAGACTGTTCTATACATCAGTGTCTCTTTTGCTGTCTCATACACCGGGTTATTGTTACCATCTTTCTAAATTCCATATATATGTGTTAGTATACTCTATTTATGTTTTTCCTTCTGGCTTACTTCACTCTGTATAATACTGTACTTTATACCTAATTTTATTCATTTAGAAAATATTTTTTGAGTATTACAAAAGAGAGAGAGAAAGAGAAATCACTCTCAATGGTTGAAGTCAAATATCACTGAAAATATTGAAAGGTGTATCTACATAATCCAAAACAATTACTGAACTGAAGATATATTTTTACAAATGTCCTGATTAAAGGGGATATATAAACAAGGAAGATGCATTTTAAAAAAATAAAATAGAACTATTTTCATGGTCTTTTATGACTATGTTCTTCACCTACTCTTTTCACTGCAGTGATAGTCTGAATGGATATGATGGAGGCAAACAAGACTCTGGTGATGGAGTTTGTTCTCACAGGACTCACAGATCTCCCAGGGCTGCAGGTCCCCCTGTTCCTGGTGTTCCTGGTCATCTATCTCACCACCATGGTGGGCAACCTTGGACTGATTTTTCTCATCTGGAAGGACCCCCATCTTCACACCCCCATGTATTCATTCCTGGGCAGTTTAGCCTTTGCAGATGCTTGTTCTTCCTCTTCTGTGACTCCCAAGATGCTAATTAATTTCTTATCTGTGAATCACACAATATCCCTGGTTGAGTGCATCTCCCAATTTTATATTTTTGCTTCCAGTGCAAACACAGAATGTTTTCTCCTGGTGGTGATGGCCTATGACCGCTATGTAGCCATATGCAATCCCTTGCTTTACCCAGTGGTGATGTATAATATCTTCTGCACCCAATTAATAGGTGTTTCGTATATTATTGGGTTTCTTCATCCCATGATGCATGTGGGTTTGTTATTCAGATTAACTTTCTGCAAATCCAATGTAATACATTATTTCTACTGTGAAATTTTACAACTATTTAAGATGTCGTGTACTGATCCTAGAGTTAATATGCTCCTGATCTTTGTATTTTCAGTCTTTATACAGTCTTTCACTTTTATGAGTATCATTATCTCTTACACCCATGTTCTCCTTGCCGTCCTGAAAAAGAAGTCTGCAAAGGGCAGGAACAAAGCCTTCTCCACCTGCAGTGCCCACCTGCTGTCTGTTTCCTTGTTCTATGGCACTCTTTTCTTCATGTATGTGCGTCCTGGGTCTCCATCAGCTGAAAAGCAAGATAAACTATATTCTTTATTCTATACAATCATAATTCCTCTGCTAAATCCTTTTATTTACAGTCTGAGGAACAAAGAGGTTATAGGTGCTTTGAAGAGAATAATAAATTAATAAACAGATTTTAAGGCAAAATTCGAACTGTTCTTTTCAAACTTTGCAAAATCAAGGGGTCTGCCTGCAGTTAAGCAAATTGGCCTTGGCTTTATCATTTAAACAGAGGGTAGTGTCTAGGGCAGTGTCTAAGTACTGTGTGATGAAAGTCAGCTTCAACGGCAAGAGGTGTTCATATCACAGAAAACTAATTTTTAATGAAAAATTAAATCCTTTACATTTGAGTCAGTTCTAATGAGGTGGATGAAACTGGAGCCTATTATACAGAGTGAACTAAGCCAGAAAGAAAAACACCAATACAGTATACTAATGCATATATATGGAATTTAGAAAGATGATAACGGTAACCCTATATGTGAGACAGCAAAAGAGACACAGATGTATAGAACAGTCTTTTGGACTCTGTGGGAGAGGGGGAGGGTGGGATGATTTGGGAGAATGACATTGAAACATGTATATTATCATTCGTGAAACGAATTGCCAGTCCAGGTTTGAAGCATGAGACAGGGTGCTCGGGGCTGGTACACTGGGATGACCCAGAGGGATGGGATGGGGAGAGAGGTGGGAGGGGGGTTCAGGATGGGGAAACATGTACACCTGTGGCGGATTTATGTCAATGCATGGCAAAACCACTACAATACTGTAAAGTAATTGGCCTCCAATTAAATAAATTTATATTAAAAAAATAAAACTAAGGATTTAGGGTTTGCAGTGTTTCACTCTGTAAATTCCATCTAAATTAGATACAGTAGTTTGCAATTTTACTGTGGCAGACATTTGCATGTTTCTTTATTTGAGACTGGAGTGAGTGAGTGAAGCTAATTTTCTAAGCTTGAATATCAAAATTCTGGCTGTTTCTCAACTGTTCAGAGACTCAGATGAAATGACTTCTTGTAGGAGATTGTCCCTGAAGAGGAAAATTTCTTTGAATGAAGAAAAGGTTTAAAAATCACAGAATACAAGAGATTGGTGCATTTTACTGGAGAATAATGGAAGTCAGGATAAAATTAAAAATGGACTATTGAATTTGGCGCAAATATATGCAGATACATAGTGCATTTTACTGGGAAATTATAGGCAATAGTGATATTCAAGAATTTTCAGATATTAAAAGATTTCAGAATATATTTCCTCAGATATTAGTAGTCTACTGTATTAATCTTTACATTTTTAATAAAGTATAAACATAAATTCATATAATTTTCATACTTCTTATACTCTTGTATGTTTACTATTTAAGTAAAAATATATGATGCAATTACACAATGCAACATTTCTTGTGTAAGTGCCACGCTGGAATGAGTCTCATTTCCAAAATGATTGTAAAACCTGTAATATAATATTTATTGTTCTTTCATTGATCACTCTGTATGGAATGTGTAGTGACTTTCTCTATTGGCCATATTCTAAATTTAATGGAATTCTAAAGTAGTAAATGTAAAATTTGTTTTCACTTATAATAATATTGCTAGCTAACCACTGCTGTTGCAAAATCCTCAGGTGATGACCTGGTATTGCTGATCAATAAGGAAGAATTAAGAGGAAGAAATATGTAGACAGAAAATCTGATGTGTGGATACAACAGGTATGCAGGATAGGAGGATGCAAGGCTGAGAACTGAAGCCAGCAATGCAGCTCCTCTGCTCTGTCTTAGACTATCTTCAATCTTTCACAGGGCACCGAGAATAAGTGAGCTTAAAATGATTATGTGAATGTAGTCAGCCATCCAAACAGGCAGTGACAAGAAGAATGAACACACCGAAGGCAAATGAATTAGAAAGTTCTACAAATCAAATCAGTACTGATGGTTAGCATACTCTTTAGTACTACCGTTCTTAGGAACTGGGGTGAGGATTGACCTTTTCCAGTCCTGTGTCCACTGCGGGGTCTTCCAGATTTCCTGACATAATGAATGCAAAACCTGCTTCATGACAAACCAAGACAGTGTGTTGAAAAACAGAGACATCACCCTGCCAACAAAGGTCTGTGTATTCAAGACTATAGTCTTCCCAATGGTCATGTACAGTTGTAAAAGTTGGACTGTAAAGGCATAACGCTGAAGAATTGATGCTTTCAAACTGTGGTGCTGGAGAAGGCTCCTGAAAGTCCCTTGGGCAGCAAGGAGATCAAAACAGTCAATCTTAAGGGAGATCAACCCTGAATATTCACTGAAAGGACTGATTCTGAAGCTGAAGCTCTAGTATTTTGGCCATCTGATGTAAACAGACAACTCACTGGAAAAGTCACTGATGCTGGGAAAGATTGAGGGCAGAAGGAGAAGAGGGCATCAGAGGATGAGATGGCTGGACAACATCATCAATGCAACAAACATGAACTTGGGCAAACTCTGGGAGACGGTGAGGGACAGGGGTGTGCTGGCGTCCATAAGGTCACAGAGTCAGACATGACTGAGTGACTAAACAACAACATTTCCATTTTTACTGTCCTACATATGAATACCAGACTTCAGTTAAAACTTGTGAGACAAATAAGCAAACAGCAACAACAAACCAAGAAAGAAACAACCCAATATCAAAATAGAAAACACTAAAAATAACTAGTGTCAGATATGACTCAGAAGTTGGGATTATCAATCAGGAAATTTAAAATGGCCATGATTACTATGTCAAAGTTTCTATGCATTAAGAGATTTTAGAGAGAATTTAGAGAGAAAGAGAGATAGCATTTTTTAAAAGTCAAGTGAAAGTGCTAGAAATACATATTTTTTAAAACATGAGAACAAAGGTAAGGATATTTTTGGTGAGCTCATCAGTAAATAAGACATGGATAAATCTATGAACTTGAATATACATCAATGAATATTATCAAAATTAAATATAAATAAGAAAAGAGTAAAAAAAAAAAAAAACAACCCAGGACATTCACATACTATGAAAGACCATCAAGTTATCTAATATGTGTGTAACTGGAAACTGAAAAGAAAAGAATAAGAGTGGAGCTAAAGAAATATTTGAAAACATAATTGTCAAGAATTTTCCAAAGATAGTGAAAGTCACCAAACCAAAGATTCAAGAAGCACACAGAACCTGGGACAGAATAACCGAAACAAACAGAAACCAAATCACAGCAAAATAAAAATGCAAAACAACAATTATATTAAAGCAGCTAAAAACTAGAGATAAAAAGAAAAGTTTGAAGGTAGCTAGAGGGGAAGAAAAAGTATACAGTCAGAAAATAACTGAGTATTGAGTGACATATTTCAAATTGTGGGGGGAAAAGACCTGCCGACTCAGAATTTTACCTAATAAAAAATAACTTCCAAAAATGAATGTGGTCCCAGTCCCCAGTTTGGGGGAATTTCCTCCCCGCTGAGGGACATGCACGTGCTTTTGAGATCTGCCTCTTTACTCCCACAGATGTAGGGGTAGGTTTAGATGATGGGCCAGGAAGCTTGGAGCTGGGTGGGTTGACCCTCTTACCTGGCTGGGCCTCCAACACCCCTCTTCTGTGTCTCCTTCAATACAAACCAGGAATGGGGCAGGGGAGGACAGTGGCTGACGTTTCTGGGTTCCTGGGTACTCAGTGCTATGTGAGTTCTGCAGAGGAATGGCATGGTGGGCCCTTTAGGGTGCAATGAAGTTGGAACCTCAAGGCAGCTGGACTTCTCAGCCTGAGGGCTAGTCTGGGGCCATGGTGAGAGTGACTCTGAAGGGGCCACCTCCAAGCCTTAGGCCGTCTTCTTGGCGCAGCAAACAGGACAAGGTGAAGCTGAGGCAAAACCCAGAGGGGTTCCTGGATATCAGAATTTCTAGAAGCTCGGAAGCAGAAGAGGATCACCCTCTGGGAAGGTGTTTTAGGATCTATTGTCTTGAGACTTTGCAGCTCAGTGTCAGTATCTGTGTAGCTGTGTCCCCTGCTGCAGAAGTAGGTGGGGGAAGCTGACAACAAGAAGGATCTTCAGGGGGAAGCAAAGAGGAGTCCTTCCTGTAGCAGGCTCGACAGGGAGAGCAGATGAGCACTGAGAACTAAGCGGCTTGGCATTGACGAGCACGTGGTCTGAGTGTGGCTGTGTACCTGCTGCTGGAAGGAAAGTCAGTCAAGCAGGAGATATGTCCAGTGAGATGCTGCTGAGTCCCCTTTTATTGGAGCACCAGTATGCTTCCCTGTGCACCAGAGCCCATTGCAGTAGCTTAGACTAGGGGCTCCCACTTCACTATTCCGTACTCCTTGGTCACTTTGACCTTTGGGTGTGAAATGGTCCCCTTTGTCCAGGTCACCACTCTGGGTTTTCCCATACTTTCAAACTGAGGTGGGGAAAGAGGAAAGGCAGGGAAACAGGGAACAAGGCCCTGGGATTTGTGCTGGGGCTTTTGGAGTTAGGTTTTTCATTTTATACATGCTACTGCTGCTAAGTCGCTTCAGTCATGTCTGACTCTGTGTGACCCTATAGACAGCAGCTCACCAGGCTCCGCCATCCCTGGGATTCTCCAAGCAAGAACACTGGAGTGGGTTGCCATTTCCTTCTCCAAAGCGTGAAAGTGAAAAGTGAAAGTGAAGTCACCTAGTCATGTCTGACTCTTTGTGACCCCATGGACCACAGCCTACCAGGCTCCTCCATCCATGGGATTTTCCAGGCAAGAGTACTGGAGTGGGGTGCCATTGCCTTCTCTGCATTCAATACATAGGAAACAGTAAATTGGGGACAGGAAGAATGGGGGCAGAGAGTTTTGAGGAAAATGGCTGGAAGGAGGGTAAAATTCATTAACACTCTTGATTTAAAACCCCATGCCAATCATTGCTTTGTTCTTAAACAAAGAAACCTAGGACACAATAAAAAAATAGAATATAAAATAAAAACTTTTGTGACAAAAACTGAAAAAAAATCATTATCTGAAGTCCTAGAAGAAAAGAAAACATTAAAGGAAGTTTTTTAGGCAGAAGGAGTATGATACCTAAGAGAATCTTGGTGGTACACAAAAAAATATTACTGAAAATGGTTAAAATGTTCATATAAAAGGCTCTTTCTTATTTTGGATTAATCTAAGATATAACTGAATGCCAAAAAAGAGTAGCAATATATCATACTTTTACAGATAAAATATATGACAATATAGCAAAAAGATTGGAGGGAGAATTTGCAAGTATATTCTTGTTAGATTATTACCCTACAAATATAGTGGTATAATAATATTTGAAGGTAGATGTGATTAAAGTAATATATTGTATATCCTAAGAGAATCACAAAAATAGACAATGTATAAATAATCCAAATAAAGATATAAAATGGAGTAATAAAGTTTCTATACTCCAAAAGCAGGCAAGGAAAGAACAGAAGAATAGAAGATAGAATAGAACAGAGAATAGAAGGATTGACCTGAATCTCCTGCGGCTCTCACGGTGGCAGGTGGATTCTTTACTACTGAGCCACCCGGGAAGCCTCTTGAGAATAACTAGATAGCCTGAATATTTGTACACTTTAAAACATTTTGAATTTTTAGTTAAAAGTTTTCAGAAAAAATCCAAGTACATATATTTTATATAAAACAGATAAGCAGAAATAGCTAAATCATCTTCTAGGAATTTTTTGAGAGAAGTATCCAAATATTCTTTTAGACATTCTAGGGAAAGATATAAGTGCAGGGAAAGGACAGCAAGGTAAAATATATAGCTGTCTGAGCTTTGGTCAAAATAAGACAATATTGTGGCTTACACTAGAGGTCCCAGGAATTTTTCTCTATTAAGCTCAATGTGAATATTGATTTCCAGTACTGGAAGAGATGGAGTCAAAGGTGTGCAAAAGTTAACCCTTGGTGCATAAAGCTGGCCTGCATTGGCCAGACCAAAGCCTGGTGGCCAATTTGGAAATGAGAGTGAAGTGGAGTTGGCCATGTTTGGAAAGAAAATCCAGGGTGAGCTTATTTCTCTAGTCAGGAAGAAAAGATGACTAGACGTTTTTAAAGGGAGCATGCCCAAGAACTACTTAGCATTGCTATTAAAAAAAGAGAGAGACAAATCAGACTGTCATAATCAAAGTCCACAGTCTGAAGTTTAGATACCCCTTAAGCCCATATTTGTGGTCCCATCAGAATCTTGTCATTTCATACATCACATTAACATCTCCTTACTTTGGGAGAAGGACAAAGGTAAATGAAAAGGGAATCAGAGTAGGAATTTAAACTCCTTTCTCTAGAGTTACTACTCCAAACATATTAAACAGGAACAGCAGGTTGCAAAACTGCATAATTTTCTTATCTGTAAACATGCAGATGTATGTGTATTTGTATAATACATGATACAAAAATTTTAAAGATTTATACTAAAATATTAAGAAATCTGTATGCAGGTCAGGAAGTAACAGTTAGAACTGGACATGGAAAAACAGACTGGTTCCAAATAGGAAAAGGAATATGTCAAGGCTGTATATTGTCACCCTGCTTATTTAACTTATATGCAGAGTACATCATGAGAAATGCTGGGCTGGAAGAAACACAAGCTGGAATCAAGATTGCCGGGAGAAATATCAATAACCTCAGATATGAAGATGACACCACCCTTATGGCAGAAAGTGAAGAGGAACTCAAAAGCCTCTTGATGAAAGTGAAAGTGAAGAGTGAAAAAGTTGGCTTAAAGCTCAACATTCAGAAAACGAAGATCATGGCATCCGGTCCCATCACTTCATGGGAAATAGACTGGGAAACAGTGGAAACAGTGTCAGACTTTATTTTTCTGGGCTCCAAAATCACTACAGATGGTGACTGCAGCCATGAAATTAAAAGACGTTTACTCCTTGGAAGGAAAGTTATGTCCAACCTAGATAGCATATTCAAAAGCAGAGACATTACTTTGCCAACAAAGGTCCGTCTAGTCAAGGCTATGGTTTTTCCTGTGGTCATGTATGGATGTGAGAATTGGACTGTAAAGAAGGCTGAGCGCCGAAGAATTGATGCTTTTGAACTGTGATGTTGGAGAAGACTCTTGAGAGTCCCTTGGACTGCAAGGAGATCCAACCAGTCCATTCTGAAGGAGATCAGCCGTGGGATTTCTTTGGAGGGAATGATGCTGAAGCTGAAACTCCAGTACTTTGGCCACCTCATGCGAAGAGTTGACTCATTGGAAAAGACTCTGATGCTGGGAGGAGTTGGGGGCAGGAGGAGAAGGGGATGACAGAGGATGAGATGGCTAGATGGCATCACTGCCTCAATGGATGTGAGTCTGAGTGAACTCCGGGAGTTGGTGATGGACAGAGAGGCCTGGCGTGCTGCGATTCATGGGGTCGCAAAGAGTCGGACACGACTGAGTGACTGAACTGAACTGCTTAGTAGTGTATATTTTTGTGCTGTAGTGTGCTTAGTCGCTCAGGTCGTGTCCGACTCTTTGCAACCCCATGGCCTGTAGCCCACCAGGCTCCTCTGTCCATGGGGATTCTCCAGGCAAGAATACTGTAGTGGGTTGCTCTGCCCTCCTCCAGGGGATTTTCTCAACCCAGGGATGGTACCCAGGTCTCCCGCATTGCAGGCAGATTCTTTACTGTCTGAGCCACCAGGGAAGCCAGTATATATTTATAGATGATTATAAAATATTTTATTTTCCTATGTTTATCAATATTTTCAAATATTTCTGCAATGGACAGCTGTATTTGTGAAATAAAATAATTTCAGAGTGAGTCAATGAAAGATACTGATAACGAGTCTGTCATTGACCAAACTCTATTCAGTTTACTTTGAGTTCTTTTTCAACCAGGCTTGATTTTTGAACTTTCATGTTCATCCCTGAATTGTCCAGTTTTAGCAAGAATCCTGCTAAGTCAGTTTGACCAGTACTGCCCCTACCCTTGATATCTGATCATCCTTGATACATAGTTAGGTTCCTTATCCTCCACCATCCCCCAGGTGAAGTCTGATCACTCTAACCTGCCTTCAGCAATACTGTGAAATAGCTTCAGCCAAAATTCCCCTTATTCCTGATGTTTCCTCTTGGTAATTTTTCACCCACTGCCTCCCTCCCCACTCCTTGGCTGTAAGTACTCACTTGCTTATGCTATATTCAGAGATGAGCTCAACATCTCTCCCCCATTGCATGATCCCATTGAAGTGGTCCCTATATCTATTAAAATGTGCTGTTGCTTAGTTGCTAAGTCATGTCCAACTCTTTGCAACCCTATGGACTGTAGCCTGCCAGGCCCCTCTGTCCATGGGATTCCCCAGGCAAGAATACTGGAGTGGGTTGCCATTTCCTTCTCTAGTGCATCTTCCCAACCCGAGGATTGAACCTATGTCTCCTGCATTGGCAGACGGATTCTTTACTGCTGAGCCACCCAGCCACCCATATATCAACTAAAATATTCTCCCCTTGAATAAGGTCTTCCTTATCAGCTTCAGCAAGTGTCACTAAATTATTTTTTCTTCATAGCATCCAGATTGGAGAAGAAGAAATAAATATATTTTAAACAGATGGTTTTTCTTTACTTCTTTGCCTTTCACTAGCAAAATTCTAAGAAAGCAGAATATGGATTAGTGAGTCTATCAAACAATATGCCTTTTTCCCTCCTATGTTGCCAGCCACATTTGAGTTTCTTTAACCTTTTAGATATAAAACCAAGATGTCACAAATAAGTAAATTAAGTTTTATTATATAATATATAAATGTTCATGGATAATTCTCTCTGTTAATGCACAAAAAGAAAATCTGAACTTGTTACCACCTTGTTCAAACTCCTTCAATAGTCACTCTTTAAGTTGGGCGTAAAGAACAAAGTCCCTTACCTTCCCTCCAAGGCCACATGTTACCTACATGTACCGGCCTCTCTGACCCCACGTGGCTCCTCCTCGCTTCTCTTTTTGTAAACCACATTTGCCATGTTGTGATTGTCCAATTATCTAGGCTCTTTGATAACCTGACAGTCCCTCCAATGATGAAGGCACTGTGGACGGCACCTGTCTACAAGCAATAATCACCTTGCTGCAGATGAATATCCCTAGGCCCCACACAAACCTACTGAAACAAAATCTGCATTTTAACCAGATTTCCAGGAGATTCACAGGCAATAAAGTTTGAAAAGTACTGTCTAGGTCTCCTCCCACTGTGGTCTTTTGTTTTGTTTTTCTTTTGCTTCTCCTCTGAACATTGCTTTGTAAGATTTCTCATCAAATTCCATCTTAAAGCTAGAGGTTAGGTGTGATTCTGGAATGTGAGCTACAGTTAACACGAGGAGGACAACTTGGGGTTTGCCCCTTAATGGAATCTAGAACTTCAGAATCATTAAAATCATATCTGATTAGCTCAGACAACAGGATACTAAGCAGAGCATCAAAATTTATAGATAAATGGAAATTTTCATAAACATATCAGAAGCGTCACCTGTTGTGGAAGGTAATGGCATAAAGTATGATTTTTATTGTGAAAACTGGAGCTATCTACAATGATTGACGTTTATAATTGTAAGGCCTATAATGCTCCATGGGACAACTGTATTTCTCATACATGTCCATGTCCACCATACACAGTAAATGCTTTGTCCTAAAGGAAATCCTTGGGTGGTATCAGGGGAATTTTAGTCCTTCATTCCTCCTTCTTCTGGCAAAAACATACACCTGTATAATTGGTTGACCGTTCTGATCAGAGAAATTAATATCAACTATAATTTCTTGAGCTTGGGAAGTGAAGTATTCAAAATGAATCAGTGTGCAAAGAACTGCCGTCTGTGTTATTGTCATTCTGTGCTGTTGTAGATTTTTCTACTCTAGAAAGCCAAAGTATTGAAAGGATATCTACAATTTCTTGTAATTTATGGGTAAGAGAGCAATGATTTGTATAATAATAGCTATTCTTTGTATAAAAATACTGTTTAATTTATAATCATTTCAGATTGGGTTCAAAAGATGTCCAAGTAGCCAGGTAGAGAAGAAAAATATTAGTGAATTAATTGTGTATTTTTGTGACTAAAAGCTAGATACGTAAAATAGCTCTAAGAATTGTTCCTTTTAAATTAAATGTTTTATTATTTTTTAACTATAAAGATTTTATAAGGTAAATTTTGGTGAGCCAGAAAGTTAAATAATTTAACATTAGGTTTAATGTTTCAGGTCATATGTTTCTTATATAAGAAATCATTTTAATGATTCTGACAAAAAGAATCACTCTGATTAATTAAATGATGATTAAAACTTTTAAGGTAAATCACTTAAACATTAATTCCTCTATTCCTTCACCTACTTATGAGAATAATTTTAATATATATAGTATAGAAATATATATGTACTCAAATACAAATGAAAAATATATATCATATATGTATGTTATAAAATATACATAAATATATGTAAAATGTTTTTACATATGAAAACATATGTAAAACATGTCTTCATATGAAAAATATAAGTAAATCACATATAAGTATGTTATAAAATATATAGACAAAGTTTCTCCATTGTGTTTTCTAGTATTTATGAATTAATAAGTACTTGTGGGATGATTCAATGGTAAAAAATCTACCTGCAATGCAGGAGACACGGGTTCAATCCCTGGGTTGCAAAGATCCCCTGGAGCAGAAAATGGCAACCTGCTCCAGTATTCTAGCATGGAGAATTCTATGGACAGAGGAGCCTGGTGGGCTGCAGTCCATGGGGTTGCAGAGTTGGACATGACCGTGAGGCTGAGCAAGCATGCAAAGTACCCACACACATATTAAATTTGATAATTCTCAATTACTTATTGATTAGGATTGAACGAGGAAGGAAACTTTGTATAAAAACCTACTTAACTGAAATTATTGATGATCATTATATTGCCTGTATTCAAGATCCAGTTTTTTGGCTGTTTTTGATTCCCTCTCAAAACTAAATATCCCACAACTGATAGAGAGTAAAGTGCTCTCAAGTTAAATGAACAGGATTTCTAGATAAGGTCAGTTCTAATCACCCTAATAACAAAGAGAAAGCAATTTTCAATATGGAATTTTCTGACAGTACCAATATATTTATGATCAATACAAAATTTGTAAAATAAAATTTAAAATTAAAGTCTCTTTTTCATACACAAAGTCTATAGGAAAATAAACTTTGAATAAAAATAGGTTTTCAGGACAGATAGCCTCAGGGCACACCAGTTAAAACACTCTCTCCTGAGTCTCTGAACCTTTCTCTTTACAACTTCCCCTCGCTATCCGCAAGTTGAACATTCCTATGAAACCTTTTAAAAGCTGAAATGGCATAAACAGAAGAAGCTATTACCTTAGGACCTAAGATGGACAAAATAAATCAAGATAAAGTACAGATGTTCACAAACACAGTTCAGAGCTATGATGACTTGATGATGAACAGATAAATATAGTTCCCTGAGGAAGGAGCTTGGTGGCATCACTCTGGCTGCTGGGGGTATGTGTTGTCTCTATAATTGCTTGCTGCAAAAGAAATGCTGAGCACTGCTTTTGCCTTTTTATTGGTAATAGCAAAATTCCTCTTCAGATCTCACTCGGTTATTAATATGGTTCTTTCACACAAGAGAAGTGGCAGTAAAGCAAACTTTTGAATAGAGAGGCATACCTGTATTTCCTCTTTGGTCTTTCTTGGATACTGCCTCTCTCAGATACTTCCTTGTCAGCTCTTTGGGTTGTCTTTCCTATACTTATCCATCTATGTCTCTGATATTTTCCATCTATTACCACCTCTCTGCTGTTTTCCTTTCATCAATATATACTGCCTTCCCACTTTTCCTGTTTCTTTTCTCCTCTCAATTCCTTCCTTTCCCATTTTTTGAAAACTTTCATTAAAATGTTCTAGAGAAAAAAGAAAACTCTGTAAGTGTCTAGAAGTACAGAAAAGCCAATGGTTCTCTACCTTTCTTGGGGTACTCCGTACCCTTCCCAGAGAAGGCAATGGCACCCCACTCCAGTACTCTTGCCTGGAAAATCCCATGGATGGAGGAGCCTGGTAGGCTGCAGTCCATGGGGTCATGAAGAGTCGGACACAACTGAGCGACTTCACTTTCACTTTTCACCTTCATGCATTGGAAAAGGAAATGGCAACCCACTCCAGTGTTCTTGCCTGGAGAATCCCAGGGACGGTGGAGCCTGGTGGGCTGCCGTCTATGGGGTCGCACAGAGTCGGACACGACTGAAGCGGCTTAGCAGTAGCAGTCTGTCCTTCATGTAGTTCTCTTTGAGTATCTTTTCTCTCTTGAAGTTCACAACACTCAGCTTTCCAGTTTCCATCCTGCTTTTCGGCTTAGAACTCTTTTCTGGTCTCTCCCTAGTCTTTCTCTGTTGTGAACTAGGACTCTTGGTTACCACAGGAAATGAGTTAATTGAATGGAAATGGCTCCAGCATAGCAATGCAAGAGAGAATGGAGAAATTGGGTGAAAAAACAATCTGGAACAGAAGGAAGGAAGCAAAGGAGCCAATCGACAGCCAAAATCATGTCCCAACACCAGCTCAATGAGACCTGCTGTCACGACTGTTGAATTTGGAATGCCAGCTGACACAATGCCACGGCCATGGATGCAGGATGCATTTGCTGGAGTCTTGATATTGCTCTTTACAACCAATATTCTCTTTTGTTCCTGTACCTTTTCTCTTTTATTTCCATATTCTAAATGGAAGTTTTGTGGATTTGGTTTGCCAAATCTAGATCAAGTTCCCTCACTCTGTGTGCAACAGGAATGGAAAAGTCAGATTCTAGCTCTGTTGGCTTCTATTTTAAAATTAAAATTAAGTTTTACACATAGTTGGTTTACAATGTTGTGTTAGTTCCTGCTGTACAGCAAAGTGAATCAGTTATACATATACATAGGCATATACCTAGTCTTTTTAAATTCTTTTCCCATATAGGTCATTATGGCCATCATCTTTTGGCTTCTTGAATGGGTGATACCTCTACCAGCCACCAAGACTATGTGGCAGAAAAATAGATCAGATGTTGGCTATCAAATATATGCTGTGTATCCACTGTGCAACCTCTTTAATATAACTTCCTCAAGTTTCTTTCCATGTCCTTCTTTATGCACACTCTTCAATTGATAGGTTATTAATAAATATACTTTCAGCTACTCCCCAAACTCCTAAGACATTACTTATATTAAGGTATAGTAAGAAAGTTATGACCAACCTAGATAGCATATTAAAAAGCAGAGACATTACTTTGCCAACAAAGGTCCATCTAGTCAAGGCTATGGTTTTTCCAGTGGTCATGTATGGATATGAAAGTTGGACTATGAAGAAAGCTGAGCACCGAAGAATTGATGCTTTTGAACTGTGGTACTGGATAAGACTCATGAGAGTCCCTTGGACTGCAAGGAGATCCAACCAGTCCATTCTAAAGGAGATCAGTCCTGGGTGTTCTTTGGAAGGACTGATGCTAAAGCTGAAACTCCAATACTTTGGCCACCTCATGCAAAGAGTTGACTCATTGGAAAAGACTCTGATGCTGGGAGGGGTTGGAGGCAGGAGGAGAAGGGGACAACAGAGGATGAGATGGCTGGATGGCATCACTGACTCGATGGACGTGGGTCTGAGTGAACTCCGGGAGTTGGTGATGGACAGGGAGGCCTGGCGTGCTGTGATTCATGGGGTCGCAAAGAGTTGGACATGATTGAGCGACTGAACTGAACTTAACTGAGGCTCATATTACTAAGTACATCTCCTCTTAATGTTCAGAGGATGCTCGCTCCACAAACTGGCCTCTGCAGCTGAGATCTTGATTTCAATTTTTGATGATTATCTAGTCATCAGGACCTAGTGACTGCACTTTGAATTCTTTTGCATCTATCTCTTTGTCTCTCTCACAACTACCAAAGTTATATTGCCAACGGACTAGGCACTATACATGCATTTGAATCACTTGTGGAGCATTTTTAAAAGTACAGATTATTAGAACTCCATCTTGATCCACTGAATTAATTTCTACAGTAATATCTCACAATATATATCCTGCATAAAAAGCTCCACAAACAATTCTGGTGGATAATCTGGTTAGAAATCCCCTGGACAATAGCAACTTTTTCCTGAAGAGTATCCCTGACCCCAGCTTCTCCTCCATGACATCTATTTTCTGCACTAATGAAAAACTAAATTAAAATACTCTCCAGTGTCTTTCCCTGTCTTGAAAACTTTCACTACATACATATTACCTGAGGCAAAGAGTTCAAGATCCTTCACATGGTATTCAATTTATTTTATAATCCTGCTCCTTTTAAACATCTGTTCCCTTGACTGATAATCCATATCCCAGACTCAGAATTTCCCTACCACAGTCTATCAAGTCCCCACAAATTTAGCAAATAGTTAGAATGTCTCTTTTATGTAAATGTATTAATTTCCGCACATTATTTGAACTGAAATTATTGTACTGACTGGCATCTCTTCAGATCCCCCAAATAGTTTATTATAGTAATATTTTATGAAAGTAAAAGGACATTCTGGTAGAAGTATGATTTATTTTGACTCCACTTTCCAAGCTTTCATTTCATGAAACCATAGTGAATGTTCTTTCTAGATTTTTTGCATTTTATTTCAGGAGACTTCCAGTGAAGATATGGAAAAGGAAAATATAACATTGCTGACAGAGTTTGTTCTCACAGGACTTAAGTATCAACCACAGTGGCAAATCCCCTTGTTCCTGGTATTCTTGGTGGTGTACCTCATCACCACTGTGGGGAACCTTGGACTTACTGCTCTCATCTGGAATGACTCTCAGCTTCACATCCCCATGTACTTATTCCTTGGGAGTTTGGCACTTGTGGATACTTCCATATCATCCACAGTGACTCCCAAGATGCTGGTCAACTTCTTCATCAAAAGCAAGACAATATCTCTCTCTGAATGCATGGTACAATTTTTTTCCTTTACAGTCAGTGCAACCACAGAATGCTTTCTCTTGGCAAGTATGGCATATGATCGCTATGTGGCCATATGCAACCCTTTACTTTATCCAGTGATTATGACGAACAGACTATGCATGCGACTGTTGGTCTCATCATTTGTAGGTGGTGTTCTTCATGCCTTTATTCATATAGGATTTTTATTTAGATTAACCTTCTGCAGTTACAACACAATACACAACTTTCACTGTGATATTATGCCACTGTTCAAAATTTCTTGTACTGATCCTTTTATTAATATTCTTATAGTTTTTATTTTCTCTGGTTCAATACAGGTGTTCACCATTCTGATTGTGCTTATTTCTTATACACTAGTTCTCTTTACAATTTTAAAAAAGAAGTCTGTTCAAGGTATAAGGAAGGCTTTCTCCACCTGTGGAGCCCACCTCCTCTCTGTCTCTTTATACTATGGGCCTCTTCTCTTCATGTATATTCGTCCTGGATCCACACAATCAGATGATTACGATATGATGGACTCTCTCTTTTACACTGTCATAATCCCTTTGTTAAATCCAATTATCTATAGCCTGAGAAATAAGAAAGTCATAGACTCATTGATGAAAATTTTAAGGAGGAATATTTAGGTTTCATAATATCTGTTCTCTTTCCATTAAAACAGTCATAAAACTGCAGATCAGATTTTGTTATGTGTCGACTAGTGTCCAATTTTTTGTAGTTATAACTGTCATTATTTTAATGACCTAAAATGTTAGTTTCTAATAAATTCCTTAAAATGTCTATACTTTTTTCAAAAACACAAAGGAATTTTAATTAGGTGTTCATATAATACTAAAATAACTAAAGCAGAAAACACATGAAAACATTTTACATGCTTGTATGTTCTTCAGTATGGTTTTATAAGTGAATTTATTAAGCATAGTTTAAGCACTAAACTAGTGCTGTACCATTGAAAATTACTTGAGCATGATGTCTTTGATACAATATAGCTGTATGAAAGTGAAAGTGAAAGTCAGTTGTTCAGTTGTGTCTGACTCTGCAACCCCAAGGAATGCAGCCTGTCAGCCTCCCCTGTCCATGGAATTCTCCAGGCAAGAACATTGGAGTGGGTAGCCATTCCCTTCTTCCCTTCTCAAGGGGATCTTCCCAACCCAGAGATCGAACCCAGTTTCCCACATTGCAGGTGGATTCTTTACCGTCTGAGCCAGCAGGGAAGCCCAATATATACAATATAGTTGTATAGCCTGGAGACACATATCACATTTAACTCCGCAGCAGAGGTGGGCTTGTGTTTGAGTGAACAGAGGCAAATCCCAGGAGTTCTGCTAGCCATCAAAAAGTCTTTTACTCCACTTTATTTGAAATATGTTGAATCTCACTTCTTGTGGGGACCGATTCACCAATTTCATCAATTCCAACCTAATCAGGAACACCCTCACAGAAACACCCCCAAATAATGTTTAAGTAGATATCTGGACAGCCCATGGATTAGTTGACACATAAAATTAACAACTACAAGTTCACTTGCTGTCAGCTTAGTGGCCATACACATATCTTAAAATTATAATCTATTTCTAAATAATGATAATAACAAGGAATAATTCCACCTAACATGATACAACTCTGCTGTGTACAACCAAAATGTATTACCTCTTCCCAAGAGTGGAGGTAAAATCTTTGAGTGAGGTTTACTATTCATTTTCTTTGATATCAGGTAATACAATGTCAAATTAACAACACTTAATTATGATAATATAAAGTCAGTACATCTTATGTCTCATGATAAGGGAATAAGAATGGAAAGAAAACAAACACAAGTGTTATACAGACACAAATGTATTCATATAAACTAAGAAGGAAATCTCTTGGCAATTACAATCCTCCTGTCTATAACTGGACGTGTCATTGTTGTTGGTATTTTAACTAACTTCTTTTACTACCCATTCTGTGTTCTCTTTGCCTTCAGCAAGCACCTGACTCAGATGGTCATTGTTTTTCACTTGGTTCAGTTCAGTTCAGTTCAGTTCAGTCACTCAGTCGGGTTCGATTCTTTGCGACTTCATGAATTGTAGCACGCCAGGCCTCCCATCGATTACCAACTCCTGGAGTTCACTCAAACTCACGTCCATTGAGTCAGTGATGCCATCCAGCTCTCTCATCCTTTGTTGTCCCCTTCTCCTCCTGCCCCCAATCTCTCCCAGCAACAGAGTCTTTTCCAAAGAGTCAACTCTTCGCATGAAGTGGCCAAAGTACTGGAGTTTCAGTTTTAGCATCAGTCCTTCCAAAGAACACCCAGGACTGATCTCCTTGAGGATAGACTGGTTGGATCTCCTTGCAGTCCAGGGACTCTCAAGAGTCTTCTCTAACACCACAGTTCAAAAGCTTCAATTCTTCAGCGCTCAGCTTTCTTCACAGTCCAACTCTCACATCCATACATGACCCTGGAAAAACCATAATCTTGACTAGACAGATCTTTGGTGGCAAAGTAATGTCTCTGCTTTTTAATATGTTATCTAGGCTGGTCATAACTTTCCTTTCAAGGAGTAAATGTCTTTTAATTTCATGGCTGTAATCACCATCTTCAGTGATTTTGGAGTCCCCAAAAATAAAGTCTGACACTATTTCCACTGTTTCCCCATCTATTTCCCATGAAGTGATGGGCCTGGATGCCATGATCTGAGTTTTCTGAATGTTGAGCTTTAAGCCAACTTTTTCACTCTCCTCTTTCACTTTCATCAAGAGGCTCTTCAGTTCCACTTCACTTGCTACCATAAGGGTGTTGTCATCTGCATATCTGAGGTTATTGATATTTCTAAGGGCAATCTTGATTCCAGCTTGTGCTTCTTCCAGCCCAGAGTTTCTCATGATGTACTCTGCATATAAGTTAAATAAGCAGGATGACAATATACAGCCTTGATGTACTCCTTTTCCTATTTGGAACCAGTCTGTTGTTCCATGTCCAGTTCTAGCTGTTGCTTCCTGACCTGCATACAGGTTTCTCAAGAGGCAGGTCAGGCAGTCTGGTATTCCCATCTCTTTCAGAACACACAGTCAAATGCTTTGGCATAGTCAATAAAGCAGAAATAGATGTTTTTCTGGAACTCTCTTGCTTTTTCGATGATCCAGCAGATGTTGGCAATTTGATCTCTGGTTCCTCTGCCTTTTCTAAAACCAGCTTGAACATCTGGAAGTTCACAGTTCATGTATTGCTGAAGCCTGGCTGGAGAATTTTGAACATTACTAACGTGTGAGATGAGTGCAATTGTGCGGTAGTTTGAGCATTCTTTTGCATTGTCTTTCTTTGGGATTGGAATGAAAACTGACCTTTTCCAGTCCTGTGGCCACTGCTGAGTTTTCCAAATGGTGAATGATATTCACCACATGAATGTCAACATTCATCAATACCAACATTAATGTCATCAGTACCAACATTCTTCACTTGGTAGAATGACCCAAATTTCTAAAGAGTCTGGGCCATTAGAACTATTGTGTGGTTTGGCCTCAAAGTTTTTCATTGACCATAATCATGAGAATAACAATGCTAAGAGATACCCTAGAGGGTGTTGTGTATTCCAGACATACTTTTTATTACCTTTTTGTGGAGGAGTCCAGTTTCCTCTTGTTACTTGCTATCAATCACCTCACCCAATATAGCAACTCATTTCTTTGTCTCATGATTCAAAGAAATGGAAAGTCAAAGGGCCTGAGTGGTAGTCTACTTTCAGACCAATGGAAGCATTGTTGTCTGTCTTGGTGGAACCAGGCTGTCCTGCTAGAAGTTTTTCCCTTCACCATTGTCCTTCCTGAATTTCACAGAGAGGAGCTGCGTGCCGCAGCTCTCCGCTTTCTGATGGTGCCCGCATACCATGCAGAACCATCTGTAAGTCAGGCCCCAGACTTCTTGGCCAACTAATTATAAGGACACAGGCCCCAGCTGGGACACAGAAGCCTTTGCGGCAGGATTGGAAGCCAATAGCATTGGAACCACTTCTTCAAGTAACTTATTTGTGCCTTCAGGGCCTTTTCTGCTTGATCAAGTATATGCTGTTTCTATTTGATGAAGGAATGCTTCTGTGCACACTGAAATTTATGGTTAGTGGGTCAGATAACATCCAATTTGTCAAGGGAAGCTCCAGTATCATAGCAAATTAGTGGTCCATGGTTAAACATTCATTTTTTTTTTACCAAGGTTAACTATCAGGCCTACAGCTGTTTCTCTACAGTAGAGTAGTTTCCACAGAGGATGGCAGTGCTTTGCTCAAAATTCTAAGGGCTTGCATTTCAATCTCCCTCCAGAGGCTGATTAAAGGCTCCAAGGAGCTGTCACTGCTGATTCCGGCTCCACTGGATCTGCTGGATATGGCCCGAGAGGCAGAACAGCGTGCACAACAGCCTACACACGGTACAAACAAAGCCAAAAGCTCCAAGCTCCACTCAAAACTAGCAATTGGTAACTGGCTGGAATAACACACCCAAATACGGATACTACTGCCTCCACAGTTCACAGAGGCACATTATGTGTTGTGCCTCTCTTGGTTTCAACAAGGGCCAGATGCAACAACTTACCCTTAACCTTAGAAGGTTTTTTTCTGACAAGCTCTGTATCCCTAAAAGTGAAGTTGCTCAGTCATGTCCGACTCTTTGCAACCCTGTGGACTGTAGCCCACCAGGCTCCTCCGTCCATGGGATTCTCCAGGCAAGAATACTGGAGTGGGTTGTCATTTCCTTCTCCAGGGGATCTTCCCGACCCAGGGATCGAACCCCAGTCTCCCACATTGCAGGCAGACGCTTTAACCTCTGAGCCTCCAGGGAAGCCACCAGGTGTCTGTATCACTGGACACCTGCAAATTTCACCGAAACAGAAGACCCCTGAACTGTTATTATATTTATTTCCTACCCCTGTCCTGCAAGTGGCTTCCTAATAAATACTACTTCTTACTCACTAAGACTGATAAGCACACTGTCATCCAGGTAACAGACTAAAATGATATAATATTTACAAATCATACATTTTATAAAAGACTTGTATCCAGAATAGATGAAACAGTCCCAATACTCATAATAAAGACAAATAAAATCAACCTAAAATGGGTAAGATATTTGAACAAACACTCCATCAAAAAAAAGATACAGAGATGTCAAAGAAAGATGCAAAAAGACACTATAAAAATTAGTTACTAGGGAAATGCAAATAAAAGTAAAATAAGTTATTATCAAAATGACTAAAATTGAAAAGACCATCCATACTGGAAGCAGTAATACAGGTATTTGTGCTCAAGGATAGACAACCAAATAAGTTAGGAAGTAATGACCCCAAAATAAAGAAGACAGCATACTGAAGGCAAGTGCTGGTTATGTTGAAGCTACCACTACACATCACATACCCCACTCTATTCCTCTATGCATTTTTCACATGACTCCTCTCTTCTATGATATTTTTCTCCTCTATTTTGGCTTTCGTCAGCAAAATTCTAAGGAAGCAGATCAATAAGTCTATGATGCTGTTTGCTTCCCCTCATCTAGCCATCCAAGTCCCAAGTGGAGATTAAGCATTTTCTTTTGTTACTCAGATGTCACATCAAATTATCAAAAATAAGTAAGTTAACATTTGTTTATCGAATGAATTACACTGACAACTTTGTTAATGCAAAAAAGGAAAATCTGATCATTGTACCACCATTTCAAAATCCCATAAGAGTTTTTCTTTAAATTGGGATATAGAACAAAGTCTCTGACCTGGTCTTCAAGGTCCTGTGTTACCCACATAAGCTGGCCTCCCTGACCCCATTTGGCTTCTCCTTGTATCCCTTTTTTCAGCTATAATAATTTTGACTTGATTTACAAAATGTCAAATTGTCAGTTGAAAAATGGAAAAAAAAGTGAATAATCTGCATATTTTATTTTTGAGGGTAAAATCTGGATGAGCAAAATAGCTCTAAGAACATAATATACTCTTTATTTAATTATCTGGTTAACATATTTTGGTGAACTAGAACTACAAACAAATGAACAATAGTTTAAGGATTTAGGTCATAATGTTTTCTGGATAAGAAATCTTTCTGATAATTGTGTTCAAAATGTTTATTTGATTTAATTACCCGCATTCTCTAAATCACTTAAATAGTAATCTCTATTCTTTCACCCACTTCTGACAATAATTTCGTAATATATACCTGTACACACACAGACAGAAAAATGCAGAAAATGTTTCTCCAGTGCTTTTCTCAGATTTATGACTTAATAAGTACCCACATATCAAATTGAGAGTTTTTTAAAGTTTAGTGATTTGGGATTGAGTGGAACGATGTATACTCATAATAAATGTACATTTAACAACTTCAATTGTTAGCACAGGATATTTATATTGCCTTTATTCAGTTCCAGTCTTTGCTCAATTTTATTTCACTAATAAAACCTGTGGAGACGCAAATGCTGTGCATGTAAACCAGAAGGATTTCTAGAGAAAGTCAGCTCTAATCACAATAATAACAAAGAAAAAACATCTTTTAAAAATGAAAATAACTTTGAGGCAATGCTAGTATATTTATAAACTAAAAGTAAAATTACAATGAAAGTCTCTAATTCATACACAAATTCCATAGGAAAATAAACTCGGAATTTTGAGTAAAAGAAAAAAGAAATGTTTCCCTGTGCTGACAATCTTTGTTGAAACCAGAGTTGATAGATATTTACCCCTCAAACCACTGAGACTTTCCTCTTATCTCATCTTCAGGTCTTCTGTGATACTTCCTTTCTTCATTGCTTGTCTTTCCTACACTTACTGTCTATGCTCCTTAGTCTCTTCCTGTTTTTTGTTTTTCCTTGTTTTCATCCACTCAAATTTCCCATTCCACTTCTCTACCCACTCTCTTCTCAATTCCCTCCTCTCTCTTTTCAAAACTTTCATAATATTGCTGTATAAGGAAAAAATGCATTTGCCTGTGGGTGGTAAACAAATGTCAACTGCTGTCCACATCTTAAATACTTTATTTCATTCTCCTCACTGCTGTGTCACTTGCTTCCCATTCCCTTCTTACTATTCTCTGATCTCAACTCTATCCCCAAATGGAGACTGCTCCCACTAAAAATCTCTTAATTCTCACACTCAGTGACTTCTGTTCACTCCTTATCCTCCCAGAGAAGTTGTTTTGCTTTAGACACCCTATTTTGCTTTGTCCTTCTTGAGTATTTTCCTCTCTTTAAGTTCCCAACACTCAGCTTTCCAATTCCCACCTTCTCTGTTCACTCTGCTCAGCATCCTTTTCTTGTCTTTCCTTTTCTCCTCCTTTGTGAGCCAGAGCTCTTGGTTGCAAGATGAAATGAGTTAACTGAATAAAAACTGGCTTAAACACAGAAATGTTAGGGGAATTGGAGAAATCCACTGGAGAAATTGGCAAGATACAAAGAAAGAAGTCAGACAGTCAATAGCCAAAAACATGTCCCAGCTCTAGCTCAATAAGATCACTTGTCATTGCCGCTGAACTTGAATTCCACGACTCACTATCGATGGCACTGCTATGTGCACAGGATTCATGTTCTGGTTCCTCAGCTGATTTTGCAATCAAAGCAACCAAAATTCTCTTTGTCCCATGTTTGACCTCTGTCTCCCCTCTCCAAATCCCAAATCCAGGGTAAATGAGTTTTTTTGTTTGTTTTTTTTTTTTTTTCCCCAGCTATACCAAGTCCCCTCCCTCTAGGTGCCATGGATGGGAAAGTTAGTTTCCAGAAATTTTGGCTTCTAGAAAGGATGAGAGCTTTAGTCTCCACCAAGACTAATTTGGTAGAAAAGAGAATCAGATGTCATCCATCCAATAAATTATGTATATTCATCTTTAATCTCTTTATATAACTTCTTCAAATTTATTTTCATTCCTTCCATTTTTTACTTTATGCACACTGTTCAACGTATCAGCCATAGTAACTGCTTTCATTCACCTCAATGATACCCAAGTCATTATTTCTATTAAACACTTGTAGAATCACACTGCTATGTTTATCTCACTCAGATGTTCAGAAGATGCCCCTTGCAAAAACTAGCTACTGCATCTGAGTCTTCAGTCTCAGTTTTTAATGAACACCTAATCAGTCACCCAGTGACTCTCTTACTAACCACACCTTCACATTTAATCTGTCACCAAATCTCATTGATTCTATATTCTGATTTATTTTTAATAATTTTATTTACTTATTTATTTTTGGCTGTCCTGGTTCTTTGTTGATGTGTGGGCTTTTCTCTAGTTGCAGAGAGCAGAGGCTGCTCTGTAGTTGCAACTTGTGGGCTTCTCATTGAGGGGGCTTCAGTAGCTGTGGCTCCTGGCCTCAGTAGCTGTGGTTCCCAGGCTCTACAACACAGGCCCAACAGTGGTGGGTCATGGGCTTAGTTACTTGGTGGCACGTGGTATCTCAATTTGTCCCACCCTCTCTTTTCCCTGCTGTGCCCACAAGTCCACTCTCTATGGTATCTTCCTGGCCCAGAGATTGAACCAAGGTTTTCTGCATTGGCAGGTGGATTCTTTACCACTGAGCCACCAGGGAAGCCCTGGTTTATTTTGATCTATGTCTCTGTCAGATGTTCAAGCTGGATTTAGAAAAGGCAGAGGAACCAGAGATCAAATTACCAACATCCATTGTATCATCAAAAAAGCAAGAGAGTTTCAGAAAAACATCTACTTCTGCTTTATTGACTATGCCAAAGCCTTTGATTGTGTGGGTCACAACAAACTGTAGAAAATTCTTAAAGACACGGGAATACCAGACCACCTTCCCTGCCTCCTGAGAAATATGTATGCAGGTCAAGAAGCAACAGTTAGAACTGGACATGGAACAAAAGACTGGTTCCAAATCAGGAAAGGAGTATGTCAAGGCTGTATATTGTCACCCTGATTATTTAATTTATATGCAGAGTACATCATGAGAAATGCTAAACTGGATGAAGCACAAGCTGGAGTGCTTGTTCAAGATTACTGGGAGAAATATCAGTAACCTCAGATATGCAGATGACACCATGCTTATGGCAGAAAGAGAAAAAGAACTAAAGAGCCTCTTGATGAAAGTGGAAGAGAAGAGTGAAAAATTTGGCTTAAAACTCAACATTCAGGAAACTAAGATCATGGCATCCAGTCCCATCACTCTTGGCAAATAGATGGGGAAACAATGGAAACAGTGACAAACTTTATTTTGGGGGGCTCCAAAATCACTTCAGATAGTGATTGCAGCCATGAAATAAAAAGATGCTTGCTCCTTGGAAGAAAAGTTAGGACCAATCTAGACAGCATATTAAAAAGCAGAGACATTATTTTGCCAAGAAAGGTCTGTCTAGTCAAAGCTATGGTTTTTCCAATAGTCATGCATGGATATGAGAGTTGGACTGTAAAGAAGGCTGAGTGCCAAAGAACTGATGCTTTTGAACTGTGGTGTTGGAGAAGACTCTTGAGAGTCACATGGACAACAAGGAGATCCAACCAGTTCATCCTAAGGGAAATCAGTCCTGAATATTCATTGGAAGGACTTATGCTGAAGCTGAAACTCCAATACTTTGGCCACATGATGTGAAAAATTGACTCATTTGCAAAGACCCTGATGCTGGGAAAGATAGAGGGTGGGAGGAGAAGGGGACGACAGAAGATGAGATGGTTGGATGGCCTCACCAACTCAATGGACATGAGTTTGAGTAAGCTCTGGGAGTTGGTGATGGACAGGGAAGCCTGGCATTCTGCAGTCCACTGTGTTGCAAAGAGTTGGACACAACTGGGCTACTGAACTGAACTGAACTGACATCTCTGTCTTCTCCCTCATCACCCCAATCACATCACACATGAACAAGAACTTCACATACTTTTAATCACCTGGGGAGTACTGAAAAATACATGTTATTTGACCACATTCATGATCTTTTGGATCAATTTCTAAAATAGTGTCTCAGACAATATTCTGCATGAAAAATTACCCCAAACAATTTGGACATATAATCTAATTTGGGAATAACTGGACAAGAGTCATAGCTTACTAAAGAGTATTTATGACCCAAGATTCTTCTTCCTACATTCTGTTTTCTGCAACCAAATATTTAATTTCAAAAATAACCATTGATGACACGCCACATCTTAAAAGTTTTCAGTGCTTGCCTAATGATTAATGAATAAAATTGAAGATTATTCTTATGATATTCAATTCACTTGATAACCTAGGCCTTTCCAACATTTTTAAAACCTGCATTTATCTCAAACACACAGAATTTCCATATCTCATTAAATAGTTTCCCCATACATTTGTTCATGTTCAGAATTTCCTTTTTCTAAATAAGTTTATTCCTGTACATATTTTGAACTAAAATAATCACATTTTCCAAATATAACAATTTTCCCCAATACTTTTCTCATATTAAAGTACGAGTAAATAAAATCATATTCAGGCTAGTTTATGGTTTTGTTTATATTAGCCTAACTGTTTTTTTAATCTTCCGATATATAATCTTCTTTTCACATTTATTGCATTGTTTTTCGAGGCCATCTATTAAGGATACGGAAATGAAAAAAGCAACATTGCTGACGGAGTTTTTTCTCACAGGACTTAAGTATCAACCATAGTGGTAAATCCCCTTGTTCTTGTTCTTGGTGATATACTTCATCACCATTGTGGGAAATCTTGGTCTGATTGTTCTCTTCTGCAGTGACCCTAACCTTTACATTCCCGTCTTAATCCTTGGAAAATTGGCCTTTGTTGATGCCTGGATATCCTCCGTAGTGACTCCAAAGATGCTGGTCAACTTCTGTACCAAGAGCAAAATTATCTCTCTCACTGAATGCAAGTTACACATTTTTTCCCCTTGCAATCAGTGTAACCACAGAATGCTTTTTGCTGGCAACAATGGCATATGATTGCTATGTGGCCATAGGTAAACTATTATATTATCCAGTGATTATGACAGATAGACTGTGCATCTGGCTACTAGCTTTGTCATTTTTAGGTGGCCTTTCTCATGCCACACTTGATAACACTTTTTAATTCAAATTAACCTTTTGTAATTCCATCATAGTATAGCACTTTTACTGTGATATTATACCATTGTTTCAGATGTCCTGTACTGACCCTTCCATTAATTTTCTGATAGTATTTATTTTCTCTGGATCAATACATGTATTCACCTTTCTCATGTTCTTGTGTCTTATTTGCTTGTTCTCTTTACAATTTTAAAAAAGAAGTCTGTTGAAGGCGTGAGGAAGACCTTCTCCACCTGTGGCACCCACCTGCTATCTGTCTCTTTGTATTATGTGCCTCTTTTCATGTATGTGTGCCGTGGATCTGCACAAGCAGATGATCAGGATATGATGGATTCTCTATTTTACACTGTTATAATTCCTTTGTTAAATCCAATTATCTACAGATTGAGAAATAAAAAAGTCATAGATTCACTGACAAAAATGTTAAAAAGAAAAGAGTAGATATCATACTAATAAATGTTCTTTTTTCATTAAAACAACACAAAATGTTACAGGTTAGATGTTGTGACATGCTGATTAGTGTTCAAAGTTTTCTACATTTATAATTGTCCTATTATTTTAATAACTTAAGATGTTAGTGCCTAATAAATTCTTTAAAGCATTTGTTCATCTTATTCTAAAATATATAAGGTATTTAATCAATTGTTTATGTCATAGAAAAGTAATTAAAGTAGAAAACAAATGGAAATATTTTATGTTTGAATGTTCTTCAATGTGTGACTTTATAAATGCATTAAGTACTAAGCTAGTGGAGTTCCTCTGAATAGTTTATCATGTATTTGATACTCACACAACTGTAGAGCCTCATATCACATGTAACTCCACAAGTAGGCAGGTTTGTGTTTGAATGAACACAAGTATTCCCAGAATTCTGCCTGCCATCAAAAGGTATTACTTTCTACTTTATCTGACTCATCACAAATCTTTAGTAGGGATGAACTCTCATATCACATAGAGAAATAAACAGAAATTAGAAAATAATGAGGAAAAATGGCATTAGAAGTAAGATATTAAGTCAGAGCTACAGTGTAAAAGATGCCCTTAGCTAGTATGCTTTTTAGAGAAAGGCAAAGAGGCAAGTTGTGTCTCACTGTCTATGATGCTTTCTAAGGACCTTTCTAGCTTTGTTTGTATTTGAAGGTCAGTCTGAAAAACTTCACTAATTTAGAAAACTAACAGATTACAATGATGGTTTAAGTTGGATAGGCATAGAAAAGAAGAAAAAAAAATGGAAAAATAGAAAGAAAATGGTCAATTTTTCTAGAATTAAAAATAGGCAAAAGATTAAGATTTGAAGAACAGTAGTATATTGTTAACAGTTAACAATAACAGTAATTGTTGTTGGAGTGTGTTGTTGACAATGAGGGGCTGTAAATGTATATTTGTTGTTGTCATTGTTCAGGTGCTAAGTCGTATCTGAATCTTTGTGACCCCGTGGACTGAAGCATGCCAGGCTTCCCTGTCCTTCACTATCTCCTAGGCATGTTCACTGAGTTGGTGATGCTATCTAATCATCTCATCCTCTGTTGCCCTCTTCTCCTTTTGCCTTCAATCTTTCCCAGCATCAGGGTCTTTTTCAATGAGTCAGGTCTTCGCATCAAGTGGCCAAAATACTGGAACTTCAGCTTTAGCATTAGTCCTTCCAATGAATAGTCAGGATTGATTTCCTTTAGGATTGACTGGTTTGATCTCCATGCAGTCCAAGGGACTCTCAAGAGTCTTCTCCAGCACCACAATTCAGAAGCATCAATTCTTCGGTGCTCAGCTTCTTTATGGCCAAACTCTGGCATCCAGACATGACTACTGGAAAAACCATAGCTTTGGTTATATGGACCTCTGTCGGCAAAGTGATGTCTCTGCTTTTAAATATGCTGTCTAGGTTTGTCAAGCACCTTTTAATTTCATGGCTTCAGTAATCATGTGCAGTGATTTTGGAGCCCAAGAAAATCAAATCTGTTACTGCTTTTACTTCTTCCCTTTTATTTGCCATAAAGTGATTGTATCAGATGCAATTATCTTAGTTTTCAGAATTTTGAGTTTTAAGCCAGCTTTTCACTCTTCTCTTTTAGCTTCATCAAGAGGCTCTTTAGTCCCTTTTTAGTTTCTGCCATTAGAGTGGTATCATCTACATATCTGAGGTTGTTGCTATTTCTCCAAGCAATCCTGATCCCAGCTTGTGAGTCATCCAGCCTGGCATTTCACATGATGTACTCTGGCTTCTCTGATGGCTCATATGGTAAAGAAACTTCCTGCAATGCAGGAGACCCAAGTTCTATCCCTGGGTTGGGAAGATTCCCTGGAGAAGGGGATGGCTACTGGCTCCAGTATTCTTGTCTGGAGAATTCCATGGACAGAGGGGCCTGGTGGGCTACAGTCTGCAGGGTCACAAAGAGCTGGATATGACTGAGAAATTAACACACACTCTGTGTATAGGTTAAATAAACAGGGTGACAATATATGGTCTTGTTGCACTCCTTTCCCAATTGTGAACCACTCAGTTGTTCCATTTAAGGTTCTAACCATTGCTTTTTGACATGCATACAGGTTTCTCAGAAGAAGGTAAGGTGATCTGGTATTCCCATGTCTTTAAGAATTTTCCACAGTTTGCTGTGATCCACACAGTAAAAGCCTTTCATGTAGTCAATGAAGCAGAAGTAGATGTTTTTCTGGAATTCCTTGCTTTCTCTATGATCCAATGAATGTCAAAGATCAAATAACTTTGAGATGATACAAGGTTATGTAGCTCAGTGAGCGGATGGGAAGAACATGGAAATAAACAAGAATTTGGATGTTTGTGCCTTCAAGTCCTTAAATGTCCATTTTATCCCACTACATACTCTAAGAATAATAAGTTATTCATCTTCAGCTCCACCTTTCTCTTCATCTCACCACTGACTCTATGTATATTCTTTCTGATACCACTGAGACCTTCACCTTCATAACTACATATCTTTTTGATTTACAAAACTCAAGTTACTTTTCCTCCCATTCTGGGGATCCTGTCTTACTTCCCAAACACAGCTGCCAAATTATTCTTTGTATGCAGAACTCGGAGCAAATCATATATTAGACATAAATGTTGTCAGAATATGATTTTTTTAACTTCTGAGAAGATATTAATACCATTTAAATGACACTTATTTGAATGAAATGATTAACAGATTGTCATGATATTTCCTTCTACTTTTCGATATAAAGCAAGAAACTTGCTAAATGTACTGTGAGTATTTGTGTTAACATAGGGTTTTCCAGTTAACAGAACCAATATGATATAAATATATAATTTATATATACATATAGATATCTATATATCTAAATGTTTATCATATAAAGAGTTTTATTATAAGATATTGGCACATATAATTATAGAGACTGAGAATCTGCCCTCTGCAAGCAGGAGACCCAAGGCAATAGATGTTCATAGTTCAAAGGCCCGAGACAGTAGAATCAATGGTATAGATTTCTGTCCGAGTCTGAAATCTTAAGAACCAAAACCATCAAAGACATGAAAGAGCAATGTCTGAGACAAGTAGAGAGAAAATTCAATGATCCACTGCTTTTTTTGCTGTTGTTGTTAAATTAGGGAGAGGCATCTGCTTTACTCAGTCTATTGCTGCTGCTGCTAAGTTGCTTCAGTCGTGTCTGACTCTGTGAGACCCCACAGACAGCAGACCACCAGGCTCCTCCATCCATGGGATTTTCCAGACAAGAGTACTGGAGTGGGGTGCCACTGCCTTCTCTACTCAGTCTACTAACTCCAAACTAATCAGGTCTGGAAACACCCTCACAGACACACATCCATAGGTAATATTTTTCAAGATATCTGGATATCCCATGGCCCAGAGAAGCTGATACATAAAGTGAGCCATCACAAGTTTACCTGTTATCTATTTGGCATCTATACATAATTCCTTACCATATTTAATCTTCAAATAAAGACAACAAGGTCATAATTCTGCCTAACATGATACAACTATGCTGTGTACAACTGAAAATGCACTAAGTCTTTCCCCAGATAAGAAGGTAAAATCCTTAAGTGATGTTTACTCTTCTCCTCAATATCTGGGGACTTAATACTATGATGTCTAATTAACAATGCTTAATTACAATGATATATAGTTAATACATCTTATGTTATGTGACAAGGGATAGGGAATAATAGTGGAAAGAAAACAAATATATTATCTGTATATGTATAAACATACACACACACGTATTCTTACCAAAACAGAAAGAAAATACATACATGCCAGAGTCCAGCTCCAGCAGCCAGGGGATCAGCCTGAAGGGATGAGGTGTTGGCAGGAAACGATATAGCCTCTGACAGGAGGTAGGGGACTACATGTTTATTTCAGGCATCAGGTTCTCTTTTATACTTTTTCAAAAGCATTAGGTCAGATGTTTGACATTTTCAGTTCCCCCTCACCCAGATTATTGTTTCATTGTTGCCCTTCCTGCTTCAGCGATTCTCTCAGAATCCTGTTTACTTGTGATTACATTGTAACTCATGCTTATGTCTGGGCTGCATACCACATTCCTCAGTTTATTTCTTATCTTTCTAAATCCTGCTTGCCCCTAGTATCTGAAGCTCACTATCTCCTAAAAAGGCTTCTAGCTATTCTTAATTATTCCTAAACCAAGCTCAGCAAACTTCCTTTGCCATAAACATATCCCTCACAAACAGGTCTTAGATAATAGTCCTTCCCATGGCCTCAAGCTGTGGCCTACCTGCTCATTCTGGGACATTCTTTGTAAAAATTCTTAAACAAATGTCAATGGTTACTTTATAGATTATTTTCTGGGCACAACTGCAGAAGGCTTTGTGCTTTCTCAAGCTTCTCTCAAGAACAATAAGCATCTTAACATTCTTTCCAACCAACTCAACTGAAGAAAGGAAGAAACAAGTCAGAATCACAAGAGCTAACTCCTTCATCCCAGTCTGTGCCTGCGGAATGAGGCGAGTAGGCTGGGGCCGTGCCTCCATTTTGTCAGTAATGCCTAAGGTGGCTCCTGACACATACAGCAGCATTACTGTCTTCATATCTGTAACTAATGACATGGCATTTAAAACTTTATACATTTATACATTCTTCCACTACCAGTCATATTCCCATTGACTTCAGGAAGTACTGAAGCTAATTATTGCTATTTACCTGGTGGGGTGACACAAATCTAATGACCCAAAGTAGCCTGAGGCATTAGAACTCCTGCCCAACTGGTTTGTTAAAGTTTGCCACCGAGCTTAATCATAGGAAAGAACCTCTAAGAGAGGTGCTATAAAATTTTTTATAAGAGCAATAATAATTTAAAAGAAATTTCAATATCTAATATGATCTAAAATCTTAAAATCTAGTATCATTTCTATCATTTAGTCTTATTGTTTTGATTTCCATTTTTATGTTTTATAATATGCATAATATTTTAGCAGTGTGGTATGTCTATCTAATTTATAAATAAAATTTTTATGTTTAGAAATATACCAAATGACTTTACTGACATGAATGTACACCAAAAATGGTTTGGAATCTCTCATATTGTGAAGCAACCAGCAGTTGGAAAATAGGTGAAATACACGAGGAGATGAGACAATCTGGGGGAAATTCTAGAATGAAAGAAGAATGAGATCAAGTATAGAACTCAGGGGAACATTAGTATAATTAAGGAAAAAGAAAGAACCACAACTCAGCATATAATCTGTTCCAGCAGATGGAACAATCAGGAAGATTGAAGCAGTGAGTCTTATCACAGAAGCCAAAAGTTAAGATTTTCAATAGAGTCAAAGCCTACAGTTTGGTTAGAAAGGTAATTAGATGTTCTTTGGAGCAGGCATTTAGAGTTAGTTGTGACTTTACTGAGAAACAGGGTTTGGTAAATTGGAAAGGACAGAAAAAATCAATGGAAAGGAACCAAAACTTCCAATCTAATTCTCCATTCCCTTTATATTACCTGTTCTCTTTATATTATGTATAAGTAAACTTCTACCACTCTAGTTTGCTATTAATCTTTTAATTAGGTCTTGCTTTTTCAAGTTTCTAGGCTTTTAACATTTGATTCCCTCATGCTAATTCTTTCCTCATGTGCTTTGCTTATAAAATCCTAATTTATCTTCAAGGTTCATCAGGAATGACAATTCCACTTAGAAATCTTTTTTTTTTTTTTTTGATTTGTCCAGGTCACAGTTAACTTTGTTCACTATATTTTAATACAGCTTATTTATACTTTTTTATATCACAACCTAAATTGCATGGTAGTTAGCAATGTAAGTGTCTCTGTCATCACTAGGAGATTCTTATCAGAAGCATTTGTAAAACTTGAGAAAGTCTTATCCCCCATGCTCATATTCTGTGCTCACTTTACCCACCATCTTTTCCAACACCATGTCTATTGCAAGCACTTGATTAAGGTTAAACTGAACTGAAATTTTAAAAATAAAAAAACACATACTGAGGATCTAGCTCAGTTTGTGAATGCAGGTTCCAATTACATATGACACAGTCAGTGACTTGCTGACTTAAGCATATATAGTCAAGACTTAAAATCAAGACACATACAAGTCGTACTTGATCAAGTAGCAAATGCAAAATAAAAACAAGTATCATGTATACTTTGGTCACCTGATATGAAGAGCCAACTCATTAGAAAATACTCTGATGCTGGGAAAGATTGAAGGCAGGAAGAGAAGCAAATGACAGAGGACGAGATGGTTGGTTGGCATCACCAACTCAATGGACATGAGTTTGAGCAAGCTCTGGGAGATGGTAGAGGACAAGGAAGTCTGGCGTGCTGCAGTCCATGGGGTTGCAAAGAGTGGAAAAGACTGAGAGACTGAACAGCAACATTCTTGTATATTAGGAAAAGAAAAAATAAATTTAAGGACCTAGGAAAGTCCTTAAGGAGGAGATTTGATTTGAGATGAGGATGGTGTAGTTCTTGGAGTAGAGAGGAAGACAGTGTTTTAGATGAGGGAAGCATAAGCAAATTAATTAAACAGGTGCACAGAACAATGAAGGGAGGCACATGGCCGAATGCCCTGAGGTGAGAGGAATAAAGAAAGGTGACAGGGAAAATACAGACAGACTGTGTAGCCTCTGAAAAGACAAAAATTAAAAAAAAATGGACTTGTGTGAAAAACCAATGGAAGACCTTGCAAATTCTTGAGTAGGAGAGTATAATTTTTTCATTCACTGGACAAATATTTGTTGAGCACCACAAAATGTCACATATTGTTTAAGATGTTAGAAATATACAGGGGTGAACATAACAGAGAAATCCCTTTCCTTTTAAGTCTATATGCTAATGGTGATTGGGTGGAAGGAGTGACCGGCTGACTCCTTGTGATACAATAACAAATAAATACGTAGCATATCGAAGGTAATTAATGGAATGAAGGTTCTTGAGAGTCCCTTGGACTGCAAGGAGATCAAACAAGTCAATCCTAAAGGAAATTAACGCTGAATACTCATTGGTAGGACTGATGCTGAAGCTGAAGCTCCAATACTTTGGGCACGTGATGTGAAGAACCAACTCATTGGAAAAGACCCCGATGTTGGGAAAAACTGAAGGCAGGAGGAGAAGGGGATGAGATAGGATGAGATGGCTGGATGGCATCACTGACTCAATGGACATGAGTTTGAGCAAACTCTGGGAAATAGTTAAGGACAGGGAAGACTGGTATGCTGCAGTCCATGGGGCTCGCAAAGAGTCGACACAATTTAGTGACTGAACAACAGCAAAGTGGAAGGAAGGGGAAAAAATAAGGTAAAAAAGATAATAGCAGCTGAGGGAAACTGAAAAGGTAGGAGAAACATCTAAGTAATTCATATGTAGGAATAAATAATGATATTACAGTTTTCAAAGAGGTTTTTAAAAGATATTGGGACAAATGTAAATAACAGAGTAAAGTTAATGACCCTGGCTGAACCTATCACATCTTTTAGTCTCCTTTCAAAATTCTAATAATCTTTCATAAGGCATATTAATTGTTTCAGTAAAAGGTAAAATTAATATTAGATTGTTTTCAGCTCATTTAAAATTTATGCAGATAATAAACAGCATTTAATAAGAATATATATAATAATTATCAAGGTGATCATCAAACAACTTTAGTCTTATAAGGCATCTATTTATGTGTAGGGGATTGAATCTCCCCACAGAAATACTCTCATGTCTGTGCAAGGAAATCCCTTAGGATTTGATGGAAAATTTTAACTTTGCATTGTAAGGAACATAATTATTGACTCTGACCTCTTTGCAGTCTCCTGACTTTCATTCTTTTAATCCCAAATGTTTTAGAGACCAAAGTTTATATTCTGAAATTCTGTAAGACCTAAGCCAAGAAGGAAACGTGAGGTGCTACAAAACATTCTTAGTGAAATTTAGGTAAGGGGGATATTCTAATTTATTTTTACTTTTAGTATTAACATCCATTTATATATTTATCTGCAATTATTAAGCATTTTTGGTTGTTATTAGGTTTCAACTATGCCATTATCTTTCCAGCTCTTTTCAAAACTGAATTGTGGAAAATTCAGGATGAGATTCAAACTGTTATTCACAATGACTTTTTCAGACTCAGGTAGAACTTCAAAATATACAGGTAAAGATAAGAACTCTATTAAATAATTCAGGCACTCACATTGAACACTTCTAACTTAGCTGAATAATTAAGTGGATTATTTTTAGTACTTTAAAACAAATAACCAAAATTTTCAGTTGGTGTTTTTACTTTGATGTTTTGATTATGGAAAAATAAAACTATTTTGACCAAAGAATTCATATTAGTAAACCTAACAGTTAACAGTGTTAGTGGATCACTAAATGATAGCTTTTTAAGAAGAAAACAAAATTTGTCCTCAAAAATTACATTAAGATTTAAAGGGTTTTCTCTTCTAAGTTTTTGAAAAACTAAAGTATAAAAGCAAGCTTACTATTATTTATTAGCTTTTATTCCACTGTGATATACTTTAGAAAATCTTACACAGTTTTTTTAGAGTCCGAAAAATAGCTGATGAGTAGATTCAAATGAAAGGATACCTTCTTTTAAATTAAATATGTATATGGTATTTATCATAAAAACATTATTTAACATATATAACATGCTGATTTGATACGTTTGTATATGGTAATATGATTGTCACTGTAACATTTAGGACTCTGTCATGTCACATAATTGTCATTTCTGTGGTGGGAATAATTAAGATCTAGTCTCAGTACTTTTGATGATTATGGTAAATATTTTTGTCTACATTCACTATACTGTGCATTAGATTCCAGGACTTATTTATCTATTAGTTGCAAATTTGTACCCTTAAACATTACTCCTATTCTATTACTCCTTATCCCCTAGTAATACCATTTTACTCTGTTTTATAAGTTTTGCTTTTTTAGATCCACATGTGAATTATACCATGCAGTATTTGTCTTTCTAATCACTTAGCATAAGGTCCTCCAGGTCCGTTCATGTTTTCACAAATGGCAGAGTATCATTCTTCCTTGTGGCTGAATAATATTCAATTGTGTGTGTGTGTGGGTGTATGTACACATACATACACACACCACACTATCCACCTTGTCTTCTTTATCCATCCATCCTATGATGGACACTAGGTGTCTTGTCTATTGTGGATAATGTTGCAATAAATATTACAGTGCTGCTGCTGCTAAGTCACTTCAGTCGTGTCCAACTCTGTGCTACCCCATAGACGGCAGCCCACCAGGGTCCCCCATCCCTGGGATTCTCCAAGCAAGAACACTGGAGTGGGTTGCCATTTCCTTCTCCAATGCATCAAAGTGAAAAGTGAAAGTGAAGTCGCTCAATTGTGTCTGACCCTTAGCGACCCCATGGACTTCAGCCTTCCAGGCTCCTCCATCCATGGGATTTTCCAGGCAAGAGTACTGGAGTGGGGTGCCATTGCCTTCTCCGATTACAGTGCAGATATCCCTTTTATAACTTGTTTTCATTTCCTTTTGATTATACACCCGGATGTGGAACTTAGGGATCATATGACAGTTTTATTTTTAATTTTTTGAGGAAAATCAATCTTATTTGTAATGGTTGAACCAATTTACATTCCCACCAATAGTGCATAATGGTTCTCTTTTCTTCACATCTTTGCCAATACTTCTTATTTCTTGCCTTCTTGATGACAGGCATTCTGAGAGGTATAGGGTAATTTCTTGTGTTTTTGACTTGCATTTTCCTAAGGATTAGTGATACTAAATACCCTTTCATGTGCTGTTGATTACTTGAATGTCTTCTGGAAGAATACCCTTTTAGTTCCTCTGCCCACTTTTAAATCAGATTTACTTTTACTATTGAGTTGTATGAGTTCCTTATATATTTTGGATATTATTCCCCAATTTTTGAATGATGAGGTTTGAAAATTTTTCTTTGTAGACTCTTCTTCAAAATTAATAGACTCAACTTGCAGGAGAGGTCACTAAGGATCACTGATAGGATTCTGAAAACAACTTCACCCCTTCTAGGTCACTGGGATGGAGGTAGGGCTGAAATCAATACTGTTTTCTCCTTGTAGCACAGCACAGCTGTCATAAGTACAAGTCACAGTTAACTTCAAAATGTCTATAATTTAATAAGCAAATTGTGCCTTCAAATATAAAAAGGTAGATTATACATAAGACATTCTAGATTGTGTTGCATATACAAGACATGCTTGAGAGCAGACAAAATGGAGATCAGTGTGATCTGGGGCATTTAGTTAAAACTTTCTTAAATAGCCTTACATGTAAATTATGCTTTATATAAAAAGAGTAAATGATTCAGATACATGGGTAAAAGCACCAGAAATAATCATGGACAGAGTCAGTATTTATGGAAATAGGCATGACACTGGGAAAAGGAATAAAAGATATGCTAATCAATGGATATATAATTCCTTAGCTACCAAAGAATACTGTTTTTTTTTTTTTTTTTAAGAATACTGTTTTTAAAACTGAATAGGGAATAGTCCTCCCCTTAATCTTAGTAATCTTCATGCAACTCCTAAGGCAAAACTTTAACCTGTCTATTGTATTTTTTTTTCCAAACAGGCACTCCATGGGGAGATTGTATGAAAACTTTTGCTCAATGAAAAACATATATATAAAGAAAAATTGATTTAAAATTTATTCTAAAAAATTTTAAATACTGACATTGAACTTATTTGAGGACACTGAAGCAAATATGGATACTTTAAATTTGCACACTGTACTTGTACAATTTCATAAAGACAAACTTTTCCCACTGTAAGCATCCTCCCTGGAATTATCAAAACATTCTCATGAACCTGAGGTTTAGATTTGAGGTCATAGAGGCTGACATGTTAGAAGTCTGTGTGCCTGTATCACAGAGACAGTAGGAGAATCTGAAGAAGAAGCTCTTCTCTTTGTTGTAAAAATAAAAATTTTGAAGATAAAATAATACATGCTCTAAATTAGAATCTTATATTTCCATAATTCTTATCTCAACAAATAAGGTAGAGATGGCTGAGAATAACTGCTCCTTGGCAACTGAATTTATCCTCATAGGATTTACAGAACACCCAGATCTGAGGATTCTTCTGTTTCTGGTGTTCTTTATCATCTTTCTGATCACCATGGTGGGGAATCTTGGTCTCGTGGCATTGATAGTAACAGAGCAATGTCTTCATACACCAATGTACATCTTCTTGGGTAATCTTGCTCTGATGGATTCCTGTTGTTCCTGTGCCATCACCCCCAAAATGTTGGAGAACTTCTTTTCTAAGGACAAGATGATTTCTCTCTATGAATGCATGGTACAATTTTATTTTCTCTGTCTTGCTGAAAGTGCAGACTCCTTTCTCCTGGCAGCAATGACTTGTGATCGCTTTGTGGCCATCTGCAAACCACTGCAGTACCACATCATGATGTCACAGAAACTCTGCATTCAGATGACCACAGGGGCATATGTAGCTGGAAACCTGCATTCCATGATTCACGTAGGGTTTCTGTTTAGGTTAACTTTCCGTGGGTCTCATCAAATCAATCACTTTTTTTGTGATGTTCTTCCATTATACAGACTCTCCTGTGTGGACCCTTATATCAATGAATTAATGATATTTATCTTTGGAGGATCAGTTCAAATATTCACTATTACCATAGTAATAATTTCTTACCTTTATATCATTTTCACAATTTTCAAGATGAAATCTAAAGAAGGAAGAAAGAAAGCTTTATCTACTTGTGCATCCCACTTTCTCTCTGTTTCAATATTCTATGGTTCTCTTCTCTTCACGTACATTCGACCGAATTCAGTTAATGAAGAAGACAAAGATTTACCTGTTGCTATTTTTTATACTCTAGTGATTCCTTTATTAAACCCTTTTATTTATAGTTTAAGAAATAAGGAAGTAATAAATGTTATGAAAAAAATTATGAACATATCATAACATTCTGAAACAATTACCATGCCATGTGGACAGCTGATTGCAATTTGAGAAAACTTTTTTCAAAATCAAAGAATATTGAGAAAATGGGAAATGACAACTTTCAATATAAAATATTAAATTAGTAAAACATGATTAGTTTCTGAGCTGAATAAACAAGTTCAGAAACAAGACTTTCTGCTAAAATGCACTACAAAATATAAGCTACTAGTTTTCATCAGGGATAAACTAAATAATTGCTCCTGAGTAACACAAAACTGTGTTCCATTATGATTAGTTCCAACAGTTACGATTAGTTTCAGAGTATAATAGTTACAATATTGCTGGCAAATTTCTGCAATTGGAAGCCATAATCTAACGAACTCCTCATACCTCAAGTTCTCAAAAATTAATTCCTTCTTAGGCAATACTGTGTGACAGAAGTAAGCTATATATTTCCATTTGAATATAAATTTTGAATTTAAGATATTATATTTGAATACGAATTCACATAAAACATGCAATTCATGGGGTCGCAAAGAGTCAGACACAACTGAGCGACTGAACTGAATTGAACTGAACACATATATATGGAATCTAGAAAGATGGTACTAATGAAATTATTTGCAGGGCAGCAGTGGATACACAGACATAGAGAACAGACTTATGGGCGTGGAGGTGGTGGAGAAAGGAGAGGGTGAGATGTATGGAGAGAGTAACAAGGAAACCTTCATTATCATATGTAAAATAGATAGACATATAGTAAACAGGAATTTGCTGTATGACTCAGGAAACTCAAACAGGGGCTCTATAAAAGCCTATAGGGGATGGGATGGGAGGGAGGTTCAAGAGGGAGGAACATAAGTGAATCTATAGTTGATTACCAACAAAATTCTGTAAAGCAATTATTATTCAATTAAAAAATAAATTGAAAAAAAGAGGGACAGACTCAGCTCAAAGCCCAGTCCTCCTGGTTCTGATTCAGCAACTTGGGATTATATACCCCTCCCTACCCCCAGAAATTGAGCAAAGAGCAAGTTCAATCTCACAACCAGTGTAGGCTCTAGAAACTACATCTTTAGCCCCACCTTGTACAAAATTACTACTCTGCTTATTTAATTATATGCAGAGTTCATCATATGAAACGCTGGGCTGGATGAATCACAAGATGGAATCAAGATGGCTAGGAGAAATATCAACAGCCTCAGATATGTAGATAATATCATTCTAATGGCAGAAAGTGAAGAGGAACTAAAAAGCCTCCTGATGAGACTCAGAGAGGAGAGTGAAAAAGCTGGCTTAAAACTCAACATTCAAAAAACAAAGATCATGGCATGTGATCCCATCACCTCATGGTAAATAGCAAAAAAGTGGAAACAGTAACAGATTTTATTTTCTTTGACTCCAAAAAACTGAAGACTGTGATTGCAGCCATGAAATGAAAAGATGCTTGCTCCTTGGAAGGAAAGCTATGATAAACCTAGACAGTGTATGAAAAACCAGAAACATCATTTTGCTAACAAAGGTGCATATATACAGTCAAAGCTATGTTTTTTCCAATAGTCACGTATGGATGTGACAGTAGGACCATAAAGAAGACTGAGTGCTTAAGAATTGATGCTTTCAAATTGTGGTCCTGGAGAAGTCTCTTGAAAGTCCCTAGGACTGCAAGAAGATCAAACCTGTCAATCCTAAAGGAAATCGATCCTGATTATTCACTGGAAGGATTGTCGCTGAAGCTGAAGCTCCAATACAATGGCTAGCTGATGTGAAAAGTCGACTCATTAGAAAAGACCCTGATGTTGGGAAAGACCGAGGAGAGGTGGGGAAGGGGGCAACAGAGAATGAGATGGCTGGATAGCATTACCAATTCAATGGACATGAATTTGAGCAAATGCCAGGAGATAGTTGGAGGACAGAGGAACCTGGCATGTTACAGTCCCTGGAGTCTCAAAGGGTTAGACAGGACTTAGTGACTGAGCACCAATAGCAAAATTTATTTCCACCCTCCAAAACAGACCCCTTTTATTATATTAAGGAGGAAATAAAATTAAGAGAACTCTTAAGTGCAAGGTTTCATTTCAACTCTCTTCCCCCATAATATCACTTTATAATTTCTGACTGCTAGAAGGCAATGGCACCCCACTCCAGTACTCTTGCCTGGAAAAGCCCATGGATGGAGGAGCCTGGTAGGCTTCAGTCCATGGGGTCACTGAGTCGGACATGACTGAGCGACTTCACTTTCACTTTTCACTTTCATGCATTGGAGAAGGAAATGGCAACCCACTCCAATGTTCTTGCCTGGAGAATCCCAGGAACAGGGGAGCCTGCTGGGCTGCTGTCTATGGGGTCGCACAGAGTCGGACACAACTGACGTGACTTAGCAGTAGTAGCAGCATTCTTTTCATTTACTCCATGGATCAGACACCACCCAGTGAGGATATGGAAAAAGAAAATGCAATATTACTGACAGTTTATTTTTATTTTCACAGGACTTACATACCAACCAAATGGCAGATCCTCTTGTCATTGGTGTTCTTTGTGATATATCTCGCCACTATTGCGAGGACCTTTGATCTGACTGCTCTATTATGGAATGACCCCCCACCTTCACATGCCTATGTACTTATTCCTTGAGAATCTGGCCTTTGCAGATTTCTAGATATCATCCACAGTGACCATCCTGCCCCCAGCCAGTTGCTAGAGAAACTCTTTGCCAAGAGCAAAATGATCTCTCTCACTTAATGCAAGATACAATTTTTTCCTTTGCAATCAGAGCAACCACAGAATGGTTTTTGCAAGCAACTATGACGTATGATCACTACGTGGCCATATGCAAACCATTACTTTATGCAGTAAATATGATCAATAGACTATGCAACCGGCTGCTACTTTTGTCATTTTTAGGTAGCCTTGTTCATGCCATACTTCATCATGTTTTTAAATTCAGATTGTGTGTGTTAGTTGCTCAGTTGTGTCTTGATTCTTTGCAACCCCATGGGACTGTAGCCCACCAGGCTCTTCTGTTCATGGGACTCTCCAGGCAAGAAGACTGGAGTGGGTTGCTGTTTCCTCCACCAGGGAATCTTCCTGACCCAGGGATCAATGTCTCCTGCATTGACAGGCAGATTTTTACCATTAGCACCAAAGTCAGATTAACCTTCTGTAATTCTATAATGTAGTACATATACTGTGACATTGTTTAAGATTTCATGTACTGACCTCTGCATTAATTTTCTGATTGTATTTATTTTCTCTGGATCAATACAGGTGTGCATCATTCTGACTGTTCTTTTTCCTTATACAGTTGTTCTGTTTACGATATTAAAGAAGAATTCTGTACAATGCATGTGTGAATCTGTGTGAGTGCACACTCAGTTGTGTCTGACTCTGCGACCCCATGGACAGTAGCCTGCCAGGCTCTTCTGTCCATGGAATTTTTGCTGTTTCCTTCTCCAGGGGATCTTCCTGAACCAGAAATCCAATGAGCATCTCTTGCATCTCCTGCATTGGCAGGCAGGTTCTTTATCAGCTGAGCCACCAGGGAAGCCTGTACAAAGCATAAGGAAAGCCTTTTACACATCTCTTAACTATCTCTTTATACTCTGACCCTCTATTCTCCATGTGTGTGCTCCCTGGATCTGCAGAAGCAGATGTTCAAGATACCATGGACACTCTATTTGTGAACTGTCATAATTCCTTTGTTAAATACAGTCATCTAGTCTGAGCAATAAGAAAATCATAGATTCTCTGGCAAAATGTTAAAGAAAAATGTTTAGATCTCATACTAATGTGTTCTTCATTCATTAGAAGTCACATAAGTGTGCAGATTAGATATGTATTGATTAGTGTTCAAAGTTTTTCATTTATAATTGCCCTAGAATTTTAATGACTGAAAGACAGAGTATTAATAAATATATTAAAATATATGAATGTGTGCATGCGTGCATGCTAAGTTGCTTCAGTTGTGTCCGACGGTTTGCGACCCTAGGGACCATAGCCCCCCAGGCTCCTCTGTTTATGGAATTCGCCAGGTGAGAATACTGGAGTGAGTTGCCATGCCCTTCTCCAGGGGATCTTCCCGACCCAGGAATCAAACCTGAGTCTCTTACATCTAACCTGCATTGGTCGGCAGGTTCTTTACCACTAGTGCCACCCAGAAAGACCAAATTATCCCAAAATATCAAAGCCATAGAAGAACTTAATTGAGTGTTCGAGTTAAATTAAAGTAATTAAAGAGGAAAACAACATATTATACACAGATGTTCTCAATGTGGCTTCATAAATGCGTTATGCACTACAATAGTGCAATTGCTCTAGACTCAATTCTCATATTACACAGATAAATCAGCAGAAATGAGAAGATAAAAAGAAAAAATGAGAAAGGAGTTAAATAAATGAAAGTCAGAACAAATTATAAGAGGATGTTTTTAGCCCAGTGGGTGTCCATAAATAATGAGAAGAGGGGAGCTGCCTCTCATTGTCCATGATACCTTGAAAGACACTGTCTAGTTTTCTTGTGTGTTATACAGTAATCTGAAAAGCTTCACTAATTCAGAAAGCTAAGAGATGAGGTTTCAGATTTAATTGATGGGCATAGAGAAGAAAAGTGAAGTGGCAGAATAGGAAGGAAATGGGCTCAACCTTCCTACAATTTAGAAATGATGAAACTGATAAGAAAAAGGAAGTAATATGGAAAAGTTATTGGAATATATTGTTGAGTAACAGAGGCTTCAAATGCATATTACCAAAGTTCAAATAATTGTAAGATGATATGATATCATCTTATCATATCATATGAGTAGCTGGGAAAGATAAAATGAACCAGGAGCTTGCATGATTTGTGCCCCTGAAGTGCTTAAATGTCATCTTTTGTCCGACTTTATACTCTGATAATATGTGATTTATCTTCAGGTCCATTTCTTTCCTTCCAATCTCACCACTGAATCCATACACATTCCTATTGACACCACTGAGGACCTAAAATTACTCACATTTGTCATTTGTAATAGTTTTGTTACTTCTTTTATGTCATGTTGATATTCTCTTACTTCCCAAACATTACTATTAGATTATTCTTTATAAACAGAATTCTGATTAAATAATATTCCTCTTCAATAACTTTTGATGGATTGCCATTGCCACCAGACTATGCATGTATATATGGTATACATATGCAGAACTTCATATATGAATGTTCAATTTGTTAAGATCTATGCAAAGAGTCAGACATGACTGAGCGACTGAACTGAACTGAACTGAATGTATCGATAACATGATAAACACACACACACACACACACACATACTACTCTGAATTTGCGGATATTATTTGAGCACTTTTCTTCCAAATTTAACTCTGAAATCTCTGCTTCCACAATTTTCCTAATGGACCATATGTTATACCAAAATTAATTATTGAAAGCCTCAGGACAAAACTTTCTTTCTGGTACATGTTTTATTTTCATACAGGTCTCTCCACTGAGAATGCTTCCTCTAGGTATCTATCTTCATCTCCAATTGAAATGGTCCTTCCTTCAAAGTTTAAATGTTACAGTTTTGTTTCCACAAATGATCTTGTGTAATAGTGTAATACTTATTTTTAGCCTATATGTTTTTTTTTAGATTACAGTTTACAAGTCTCGCTATTCTTTAATCTTTTGTGGTGCTTATTAGCACAACTGTTTACATACATGAAGTCCTAAATAAGCATTTAAGAAATATATGTAAAATTGAAATAAATATTACTTTCAGTTCAGTTCAGTCACTCAGTCGTGTCTGACTCTGAGACTCCATGAACTGCAGCACGCCAGACCTCCCTGTCCATCACCAAATCCCAGAGTCCACCCAAATCCATGCCCATTGAGTCAGTGAAGCCATCCAACCATCTCATCCTCTGTTGTCCCCTTCTTCTCCTGTCCTCAATCTTTACCAGCATCAGGGTCTTTTCCAATGAGTCAGCTCTTTGCATCAGGTAGCCAAAGTATTAGAGTTTCAGCTTCAACATCAGTCCTTCCAATGAATACCCAGGGCTGATCTCCTTTAGGATGGACAAGTTGGATCTCCTTGCAGTCCAAGGGACTCTCAAGAGTCTTCTCCAACACCACAGTTCAAAAGCATCAATTCTTTGAAACTCAGCTTTCTTTATAGTCCAACTCTCACATCCATACATGACCACTGGAAAAACCATAGCCTTGACTAGACGGACCTTTGTTGGCAAAGTGTCTCTGCTTTTGAATATGCTGTCTAGGTTGGTCATAACTTTCCTTCCAAGGAGTAAGCATCTTTTAATTTCATGACTGCAATCACCACCTGTAGTGATTTTGGAGCCCCCAAAAATAAAGTCAGCCACTGTTCCCACTGTTTCCCCATCTATTTCCCATGAAGTGATGGGCCCGGATACCATGATTTAGTTTTCTGAATGTTGAGCTTTAAGCCAACTTTTTCACTCTCCTCTTTCACTCTCATCAAGAGGCTCTTTAGTTCTTCTTCACTTTCTGCCATAAAGGTGGTGTCATCTGCATATCTGAGGTTATTGATATTTCTCCCGGCAATCTTGATTCCAGCTTGTGCTTCCTCCAGCCTAGCGTTTCTCATGATGTACTCTGCATATAAGTTAAATAAGCAGGGTGACAATATACAGCCTTGACGTACTTCTTTCCCAATTTGGAACCAGCCTGTTGTTCCATGTCTAGTCCTAACTGCTGCTTCCTGGCCTGCATACAGGTTTCTCAAGAGGCAGGTCAGGTGGTCTGGTATTCCCATCTCTTTCAGAATTTTCCACAGTTTATTGTGATCCACACAGTCAAAGGCTTTGGTATAGTCAAAAAAGCAGAAATAGATGTTTTTCTGGAACTCTCTTGGTTTTTCAATGATCCAGCAGATGTTGGCAATTTGATCTCTGGTTCCTCTGCCTTTTCTAAAACCAGCTTGAACATCTGGAAGTTCACGGTTCACGTATTGCTGAAGCCTGGCTTGGAGAATTTTGAGCATTACTTTACTAGCATGTGAGATGAGTGCAATTGTGTGGTAGTTTGAGCATTCTTTTGCATTGCCTTTCTTTGTGGTTGGAATGAAAACTGACCTTTTCCAGTCCTGTGGCCACTGCTGAGTTTTCCAAATTCGCTGACATATTGAGTGCAGCACTTTCGCAGCATCATCTTTAAAATACTTCAAATGAAGTTAGAGTCTTTTACTTGATATCAATTTTGTAATGAGTTCAGGGGGATCACTTGCTCTGGGATGACTACTGCATGTCAGTTTGCCACTCTAAGTTTCTTTCAAGACAGTCACAAGTATCATACACCTAAAGTGAATTAAATATTTTTCTTTTTATCATGAGGATTATTTCCTGGGATGTATCAGGAGAAGCTCTTAAGTTAGATGTTTGCATCAAAATATTTACAATAATATTATTGTTACATATTTCTGGAGGTACTCACAAAGTTAAACCAGGTCAACTTCCAAGACAGATACATTTGTTATCACTGGAAAAAAATTACTTGTCGGGATTATATGATTTTTGGACCATAATTCTCAAGGAAATTTCATATGCAAGCTATTCCTTATGCTGTAATAATATGATGAGAAGGGATGTAAGTCAGCCTCATTTGAGGGTTACAGTTAACAACTGTATCATGATATTTCCATTTATTTTTCAGTATAAAGGAAGAGGTTCACTAAATATACAGTCTTTATATCGATCAGAATTATCCAGGGTAGTACCAACGGTAGGTACACATATATGAAGACAAATATAGAAATGACCTTATATCACTCTCTTCGTAAACCTATATCTACACATACATCTATATCTACGTATATGTATTATTAGATTTTGGTCACCATATTATGGAGGCTGAGAATACCTGTGATCTGTTATCTGCATGGTAGAAATCCAGGAGAGCTGAGGCAGTTATCAGGTTTGAAATCAAAGAACTGATGGTATACATTCTAGACCACGTATGAAAAGCTGAGAACCAATAGCATGGAGGGAAAAATAAGATTCATGTTCTGTCATGAATCAGATTCAGTCAGCCTTCCTCTGCCTTTCTGTTCCATACAGGCCCAGAATGGATGAGATTTCACTCACATACAAAGGGTGCTGTAATCCACTTTACTAAGTCTACTAAGTCTATACTAATCTCTTCTAGAAACACACAGACACACACAAAAATAATGATAACTGGATATCTGGGCAATCTAGATCAAGTCAACGTGACACAAAATATGAACCACCACAAGTTCACCTGTTGTCAGCTTAGTTACCACACATAGCTGATGGTAAAGAATCCGACTGCCAGTGCAGGAGATGCAAGAGAAACAGGTATGATCTACAGGTTGAGAAGATTCTTTGGAGAAAAAATGGCAACCCACAACAAACTGGAAAATTCTGAGAGAGATGGGAATACCAGACCACCTGACCTGCCTCCTGAGAAATCTGTATGCAGGTTAAGAAGCAACAGTTAGAACTGGACATGGAACAATAGACTGGTTTCAAATTGTGAAAGGAGTACATCAAGGCTGTATATTGTCACCATGCTTATTTAATTTATATGCAGAATACATCATGTGAAATGTCAGGCTGAATGAAGCACAAGCTGGAATTAAGATTACAGGGAGAAATACCAATAATCTCAGATATGCAGATGACACCACCCTATGACAGAAAGCAAAGAGGAACTAAGGAGCCTCTTGATGAAAGTGAAAGAGAAAAGTGAAAAAACTGGATTAAAACTCAACATTAAAAAAAAAAAAAGATCATGGCATTGGTCCCATCACTTCATGGCAGAGAGTTGGGGAAACAATGGAAATAGTGACAGACTTTATTTTTTGGGGCTCCCAAATCACTGCAGAAGGTGATGGCAGCCATGAAATTAAAAGACATTTGCTCCTTGGAAGAAAAGCTATGACAAAACTAGACAGCATATTAAAAAGAGGAGATGTTACTCTGCCAACAAAGGTCTGTATAGTCAAAGCTATGGTTTTCCCAGGAGTCATATAGATTTGTAAGAGCTGGACCATAAAGAAAGCTGAGCACCAAAAAATTGATGCTTCTGAACTGTGGTGTTGGAGAACACTCTTGAGAGCTCCTTGGCTGCAAGGAGATAAAACCAATTATCCTAAAGAAAATCAATCCTGAATATTCACTGGAAGCTCTGATACTTTGGTCACCTGATGCGAAGAACTGACTCATTAGAAAAGACCCTGATTCTGGGAAAGACTGAAGGCAGGAGGAGAATGTGACGACAGAGGATGAGATGGTCAGATGGCATCACCCACTTGATGGACATGAGTTTGAGCAAACTCTGGGAGTAGGTGATGAATGGGGAAGCCCAGCGTGCTGCAGTCCATGGGGTCACAGACTCGGATACGACTGAGCATCTGAACTAATATTCCAATATAGACTGCTATGTATAAACCTAATGGCAACCACAAACCAAAAATCATAATAGATACAACACATAAAAAGTAGAAAGAAATACAAGCCATAAGGTTATCAAGTCAGAAGGGAAGAAATCAAAGAAGAAGAAAACATAAAAAAAGAAGTACAAAACAACTAATAAAATGGCATTAAGTACATACTATCAATAATTATTTTAAATGTAAAAAGACTAAATGCTTCAACCAAAACATACAGAAAGGCTGAAGGGATACAAAAACAATACCCATATTTATCCCACAGATACTCACTTCAGGTCTAAAGACCCACAGAGACTGAAAATGGAGGGATGAAAGTTATTCCATATAAATGGAAATCAGAATAAAGCTAGGGTGAAGTGAAAGTGAAAGTTGCTCAATTGTGTCTGCCTCTTTGCTACCTGGACTATAAAGTCCATGGAATTCTCTAGGCCAGATTACTGGAGTGGGTAGCCTTTCCCTTCTCCAGGGATCAAACCCATGTCTCTAACACTGCAGGCAGATTCTTTACCAGCTGAGCCACAAGGTAGCAATACTTATATCAAATGAAATAGACTTTAGAACAAAGACAGGAACAGGAGACATAGAAACACACTACATAATGATCAAGGGATCATCCAAGAAGATATAACCATTGTAAATATTTATATACTCCACATAGAAGCACAATACAGAAAGCAAATATTGATGAACATAAAGGAAGATGTTGACAATAATGCAATCATAGTAGGGGACATTAACACTCCTCTTACATCAGTGGATGGATCATCCACACAGAAAATCAGTAAGGAAACTGATCTTCAAGGATTCTTTAAATCAAATGGGCTTAATAGATATGTATATAGGACATTCCGCCCCACAACAGCAAGAGCACACTGTTTCAAATGCACATGGAACACTCTCCAGGATACATCACGAATGGCAGCACCCAAAAACAAGCCTTAGGAAATTTAAGAAAATTAATATCAGATCAAGCATTCTGACCACAATGTTTTGAGACTAGAAATCAATAATGAGAAAAACAAATCCCTCCAGAAAACACAAACATGTGGAAGCTAATAACACACTACTAAAAATTCAATGGATCAATGAAGAAATCAAAGAAGAAATTTTTTTTAAAAAGGGGGAAAAAAATGAAAATACAATGATCCTGCAAAGGCAGTTATTAGACGAAAGTTTACAGCTAAACAAGTCTACCTCAGAAATAAGAAAAATCTCATTCCTGAGTAAAAGGAAATAAAACATACAGGTCAAAGCAGAAATAAATGAAAGCGATTAAAAGAAAAATATATAAAAGATTAATGAAACTAAGAACTGGTTCTTTGAAAGATAAACAAAACTGTTAAACCTTTAGCCAGACTCATCAAAAGAAAGAGGATCTGAATCAAAAAAATAAGAAATGGAAAAGAATAAATGACAACCAGCACTACAGAATTACAAAGGATCATAAGAGATTACTATGAACAAACTATATGTCAATAAAAGGGACAACCTAGAAGAAAAGGATAAATAACAAGATATGTACAGTCTCTCAAGACAGACCAGAAAGAAATAGAAAATATAAACAGACCAATTACCAGCAGAGAAATTGAATCAGTAAAGTAACAACAACAACAAACACAACAAAACCCCCAACAAACAAAAGTCCAATACAAGGTAGCGTCACAGGTGAATTCTATCCAACATTTAGAGAAAAGTTAACACCCATCCTTCTCAAAGTATTCTAAAAATTACAGAGGAAGGAAACTCATTTTACATTGCCAGGGTTACCCTGATATAAAAGCTAGAAATACATATATCACAAAAAATTATAGGCCAATATCTATGATGAACACCAAGGCAAAAGTCTTCAAATGAATATTAGCAAACCAATTTCAACAATATATTTAAAAGATCACACATGATTAAGTGGGTTTTATACCAAGTATGCAAAGATGGTTCTACAAGTCAATCAATGTGATACACCACAGCAAAAAAATTGAAGAATAAAAATCTTATGATTATTTCAATACATGCAGAAAAACCTTTTGAAAAAATTCAACATCAATAAAGTTGCAAGATACAAAATTAATATGCAGAAATCTGATGCATTTCTATAAATTAACAATGAACTATCAGAAACAGATATTAAGGAGACATCTCATTTATAATTAGATTAAAAAATAAAATACCTAGCAATAAACCTACCTAAGGACATAGAATAACTAAGAAAAGTATAAGACACTGATAATAGACATGAAAGCATACACAAATAGATGAAAAGACACTGTGTTCTCTGACTGGAAGAATCAACCTTGTTATAATGACATACTACCCAAGGTAATCTACAGATTCAGTTCAATCCCTGTCAAAGTATCATGACATTTTTCATGATAGAACAAATAGTACTAAAATTTGAATTGAAAAACAAAATAATTCAAATAGCCAAAACAATCCTGAGACAAAATCACAGAGCTGGAGGTATATATACTCCCTGATTTGAGAATATACTACAAATTAAAGTCATCAAGACAATATGGCACTGGAACAAAAACAGGTGTATAGATTAATGGAACACAAAGGAGAGCCCAGACATAAACCCATAAACTTATCATTATTTAATCTACAGTAAAAGAGGAATGACATACAATGAGAAAATTCAGTCTCTTCGGTAAGTGCTGCTGGCCATAAACAGGAGTGAATTTGAGTTAGCTGAACTGAGGTGGATGAACCTAGAGCCTGTTATACAGGGTGAAGTAAATTAAAAAGAGAAAAACAAATATCATGTATGAACACGTATTTATGGAATCTAGAAAAATGGTACTGATGTACCTATTTGTACGGCAGGAATAGAGATGTAGACATAGAGAGTGGACTTGTGGGCACAGCAGGGAAAAGAGAGGGTAGGACAAATTGAGAGAACAGCATTGAAACATATACATTATCATGTGTAAAACAGATAGCTAATGGGAAGCTGCTGTATAACACAGGGAGCTCAATCTGCTGCTCTGTGATGACCTAGAGAAGTGGGAGGTCCAAGAGGGAGGAGACAAGTGTGTACCCATGACTGATTCATATTATTGTATGGCAGAAACTAATACAACATTGCAATTATCCAGCAATTCAAAATAAATTTAAAAAATAAGTGCTGCTGGGAAAACTGGATGCTACATATAAAAGAATGAAATTAGAACACTTTCTCACACCATATACAAAAATAAACTCAAAATGGCTTAAAGACCAAAATGTAAGACCATAAATCCTTAAAGTGGCTTCCCAGGTAGCACTGCTGCTGCTGCTGCTGCTGCTAAGCCACTTCAGTCATGTCCAACTCTGTGTGACCCCATAGACGGCAGCCCACCAGGCTCCGCCATCCCTAGGATTCTCCAGGCAAGAATACTGGAATGGGTTGCCATTGCCGTCTCTAATGCATGAAAGCGAAAAGTGAAATTGAAGTCACTCAGTCGTGTCCGACTCTTTGCGACCCCATGGACTGCAGCCTACCAGGCTCCTCTGCCTATGGGATTTCCTAGGCAAGAGTACTGGAGTGGATCACCATTGCCTAATCCTCAGGTAGCACTAGTGGTAAATAATTCACCTGCTAATGCAGCAGACATAAGAGATGTAGGTTTGATCCCTGGGTTGAGAATATCCCCTGGAGTAGGAAATTGGAACCCAAACCAAAATTCTTGCCTGGAGAATCCCATGGACAGAGAACCTAGTAAGCCCCAGTCTATAGGGTTGCAAAGAGTCAGACACAACTGAAGTGACTTAGCATGCACAAATCCTTACAAGAAAACATACTTGAACATTATTTGACATAAATCATAGTAATATCTTTTTGGATTTGTTTCGTAAGACAGAATAAACATTTTCAATATAATTTGTCATTGGAGGAAATGCAAATTAAGACCATAGTGAGATATCATGACCTACCTACTGAAATGATAAAATTGGAAAGACTGCTTATACTGGAAGCAACAATGCACACACCTGTTAAATTTAAAAGAAAAAAAAAAAACCAAACTGATAGATTAAAAAAAAAAAAAAGAGTGAAAAGATAGTTACACAGTATTGAAGTGGGCAGTATGTTTAAGGCAAGGGTGGGTTATCTTGAGGCTACATATTGTGTGTTGATGCACATTTGTTACTTCATCTGTCTGCTGAGTTTTCACAGTGACTTCTCTTTATCTATATTTTCTTTTTCACCTCCTTTTTAGCTTTCACTAGCAGAATTCGACTGAAGTGACTTTGCAGTAGCAGCAGCAGAATTCTATTTACATAGAAGAATTGAAAAATGACCCAAAAAGTGTCCTTTGCTTTATCTCTAATTTCCAATCAAATCCCAAGTAGAGGTTAAACATGCCTTGTATACTTCAGATATAAAAACACATCACAATTGTCATATTATAATATTTTGATGTAAATAATGCCATTATTTTCTTCAGTGATGCTCAATGGCAACTTTGTTTATACTTAAAGGCAAATCTGAACATGTGACCACCATGTTCAAAATCCCTCAACAGTTTTCATTTAAGTTGGGGTATAGAACAAAATCTCACCTACCATGAGATCTGATGTGACCCCACCAATGCTGGCTTCCCTTGACCACTCTGACTCCTCTTTGCTTTTCTTTTTATATTTCTGCTACATCTGCAAAATTTTTTGGTTTATTTCTCTAATTATCTGGTTTTTTGATAAGGTAGGCCTGCAGATGATGAAACTGAAGAAGGCAAATGTCTGGAGATAACCCCGTATTAGAAATGTAGACACACAGTCATCACTACTTAAACAGAATTTGCATTTTAAAATAACCTCTGGAATATTCATAGGGATTAATGTTTGAGAAGCACTAAGCTAGGCCACTTCCCACAGTGGTCCTCGGTTTTCTTTTTCCCTTTTCTCCTCCTGCGAATTTTGCCTAGTAAGGTGTCTCACTAGTTTTCAGCTTAAAATAGGAAGTCAGGTGTAGTTGTGGAATGTGAGCCATGGTCTGCACAAGAAGGAAAAATTTAGGAGTTGACTGCTAAAGAGAATCTGTAACTTTGGCCTGACTGAAATCATGTGTGATGAGCTCAGACAATACTGTACTCAGCAAAGAAGTAAGACTATCAAATTTATAGATAAACTGGAGTCTGCATAAACATTTCAGAAGTGCCTGTGGTGGAAAGAAGTGGTATGAAGTGCAATTTCAATTGATATACCTGGCAACTGTCTACAATGATTTGATGTTTATGATTTCAGTCTGTAATGCCCAATGAGACAACCTGGATTTTTCATACATGTCCAAGTCCCAAATGCCCAGTAGACCAGCTTAGCTTTGTCCTAAAGGAAATCTTCGGGCATTATCAGGGGAATTTGAGTTCTAAGCTCTTTCCTCTTCTGACAAAAGCACACAACTGTACAACTTATTGACTCCGTGTTAAAGACAAATTCATATAAACAACAGTTTCCTGAACTTGGGAAATGAAGCCTTCAAAATGAAACAGTGTACAAAGAACTGTTGCCTGTGTTATTGTCATTGCAGTGCTCTTGTATTATTTTCTACTTCAGAAAGCTAAACTCTAAAAGGATCTTGAAAACTTCTTAGTAGATATTGGTAAGAGAGAATGATTTCTATAATATCATTATGTTTTTACTGAAAACAAAGAGTCGGACACAACTGAGCAACTGAATTGAACCGAAAGTTAAAAATACTATAAAATTTATAATTTGAATTGGTTTACAAGATATCAAAATAGCCAGGTGAAAATGAAAAACAAATAGTGAATAATCTGTATATTTTATTACTGTGAGTAAATATGGTTAAGCAAGATAGCTCTAAGGCCACATTGTAATCCTTAATGATATTTAATTATTTGGTTACTATAAGTATCATATAATTATTCCATAAGATTAGCTTTGGTAAACTGGAACATTAAATAAATTAACAGTGGGTTGAAATATTTAGGCCACAATGTTTCCCATGCAAGATCTTCCTGACAATTGTATTCAAAATATTTATTCTACTTAGTTAACCTACATTCACTACTTTTCCATGTATTTCTTAGGTTATTTCACTGAATATGTAAATATATCATCTATCTATCTATTTACGTATCTTCTGAAATGGTAAAAATACCCCTCTAGTCTCTTTTGATCTTTAGTAAAAGGTAGGCCTTAAGTCCGGAGAAGGGAATGGCACCCCACTCTAGTACTCTTGCCTGGAAAATCCCATGGATGGGGGAGCCTGGTGGGCTGCAGTCCATGGGGTCGTGAAGAGTCAGACACGATTGAGCCACTTCACTCTCACTTTTCACTTTCATGCATTGAAGAAGGAAATGGCAACCCACTCCAGTGTTCTTGCCTGGAGAATCCCAGGGATGGCGGAGCCTGGTGAGCTGCTGTCTATGGGGTCGCACAGAGTTGGACACGACTGAAGCGACTTAACAGCAGCAGCAGCAGGCCTTAAGTACCCACACTGAATTAAGAATTTCTGATTATTTATTAATTTGGGATTGCATGGAAGAACTGCAATTACAGGTACATTGCCTTTATTCAGTTTTAGTTTTTAGCTCAATTTGATTCTGCTACTAAAAGTTGTGGAGAAGCAAATGCTATAAAGAAAAGCTGAATTTCTAGATAAATTCAGCCTTGACTACAGTAATAACAATGATAAAGCATCTTTTAAATATGAAAAGAACTTTGAGGCAATGCTAGTATATTTATGAATAATTTTAAAATAAATTGAAAATGCAATACTATTTCATATATAAATTCCATACAAAAATAAACTTGGAATTTTGAATAAAAGTAAAAGAAAGGTTTCCCAGTGCTGCCAACTTTTGATGAAACCAGATTTAAGACAAATATTTGCCACGACTAAGCCCCCAAACTCTGAGACTTTTATTTCATCTTCAACCTTTCTAATACTTTTCTCTCCCCATTTCCTGATCTTTCCTATGTTTATCCATGGTTCTTAGTCTCTTTCTGCTTTTTGTTCCTTTTTGTTTTCTTTTCACTCAATCAAATTTTCCACTTCACTTCTCTACCCATTCTTATCTCAATATCCTTGAAAAACTACATGATATTGTTCTACAGGAAAAAAAAATTCACATCTGTCTTCCAGTGGTTCAGTTCAGTTCAGTCAGTTGCTCAGTCGTGTCTAACTCTTTGCGACCCCACGAATCGCAGCACGCCAGGCCTCCCTGTCCATCACCAACTCCCGGAGTTTACCCAAACTCACATCCATTGAGTCGGTGATGCCATCCAACCATCTCATCCTCTGTTGTCCCCTTCTCCTCCTGCCCCCAATCCCTCCTAGCATCAGAGTCTTTTCCAATGAGTCAACTCTTGGCATGAGGTGGCCAAAGTATTGGAGTTTCAGCATCAGTCCTTCCAATGAATATCCAGGACTGATCTCCTTTAGGATGGACTAGTTGGATCTCCTTGCAGTCCAAGCGACTCTCAAGAGTCTTCTCCAACACCACAGTTCAAAAGCATCAATTCTTTGGTGCTCAGCTTTCTTCACAGTCCAACTCTCACATCCATACATGACTACAGGAAAAATCATAGCCTTGACTAGCCGGACCTTTGTTGGCAAAGTAATGTCTCTGCTTTTTAATATGCTATCTAGGTTGGTCAAGAAATGTAAACTGTTCTCAACATATTAGATACTTTCTTTCATTCTTCTCACTGCTGTGCCACTTCTCATTGTTCTCTAACTCAACTCTGTTTCAATATGAAAACTGCTCTCACTAAAGCCACTGCTGCTGCTGCTAAGTCACTTCAGTCGTGTCCGACTCTGTGCAACCCCATAGACGGCAGCCCACCAGGGTCCCCCGTCCCTGGGATTCTCCAGGCAAGAACACTGGAGTGGGTTGTCATTTGCTTCTCCAATGCATGAAAGTGAAAAGTGAAAAGTGAAAGTGAAGTCGCTCAGTCGCGTCTGACTCTTCGCGACCCCATGGACTGCAGCCTACCAGGCTCCTCCGTCCATGGGAGTTTCCAGACAGGAGTACTGGAGTGGCGTGCCATTGAGGTTATTTAGTATCCCCTAAGTTTGCTCATCTTCAGAATTTCTTTCTTCTCTTCTAAATCTTCTTCTTTCTGTGCAAAGTTTTAAATGACATAATGCTTTTCTGTGTTCTAAATCTGCTCACTTCTGAAAAAAATTTTAAATGATGAAATTGCATTATTCTAATATAACTTTTCCACTACTAATTTTCATGTATCATAGTAAGAGTAAATAAAATAAAAAATATTCAGGTTAGTATATGCTTTTATTTCAACTACACTCAGCAGATTCTGTTTTAAAAATAAATGATGTCCCTTTTCCATTTACTACATTGCATTTCAGAGGTCATCTATTAAGGATATGGAAACAAAAAATGCAACGGAGCTGAGAGAGTTCATTCTCACAGGACTTACACATCAACCAGAGTGGCAAATTCCCCTGTTTCTGCTGTTCTTTATGATATATCTCATCACCGTCATGGGAAACACTGGTTTGATTGCACTCATCTACAATGACCCTCAACTTCATATCCCGATGTACTCTTTTCTTGGGAATTTGGCCTTTGTGGATACTTGGTTATCATCCACAGTGACTCCCAAGATGCTAGTCAACTTCCTGGGCAAGAGTAAGACAATCTCTCTCTCTGAATGCAAGGTACAATTCTTTTCCTTTGCAATCAGTGTAACCACAGAATGTTTTTTGCTGGCAACCATGGCATATGATCGCTATGTAGCCATTTGCAAACCGTTACTTTATCCAGTGATTATGACCAATAGACTATGCATGCAGCTGCTAGTCTCATCATTTGTAGGTGGCCTTATTCATGCCTTAATTCATACAGGTTTTTTATTCAGATTAACCTTTTGTAACTCTAACATAATACTTCATTTTTACTGTGATGTCATGCCACTGATTAAAATTTCTTGTACTGATCCTTCTATTAATGTTCTGATGATATTTATTTTCTCTGGCTCAATACAGGTGTTCACCATTCTGATAGTTCTTGTCTCATATACACTTGTTCTCTTTACAATATTAAAAAAAGAAATCTTTGCAAGGCTTAAGGAAGGCCTTCTCCACCTGTGGGGCCCACCTCCTGTCTGTCTCTTTATACTATGGGCCTCTTCTTTTCATGTATATGCGACCTGGATCCACACAAGCAGATGACCAAGATATGATGGACTCTTTATTTTACACTGTCATAATTCCTTTCTTAAATCCAATTATTTACAGCCTGAGAAATAAGAAAGTTATAGATTCCCTGACAAAAATGTTAAAGAGAGATGGTTGTATCTCATAGTATTATCGGTACTCTTTTCATTTAAATATTAACAAAATTATGTGGTTTAGATGTTGCTATGTGATAGTGTTCAGTTTTTTTTTGGATGTATAATTGTTCTATTATTTTAGTGACTTAAGACCTTAGTAACTAATAAATCTCATAAAATAGATTTATATTCTTATTCAAAACACATAAAAATTTAATCCTCTTTATAGAATACTAAAATAAAGCAAAAAACCCCAAATATTTTCTATGCCTGTATGTTCTTCAATGTGGTTTTAAAATGCATTAAATATTAAAACAGAGCAGTTCCTCTGAAGGAGACTTGTTTATGATGTCTTTGACACTTATAAGTCAATCACATTTAACTCCAAAGTGGAGGCAGATTGGTATTTGAATGAAGAGAGGCAAACCCTAGGAATTCTGCTGGCCATCAAAAGGTCTTACATTCCACTTTATTTGGTGCATGGTGAATTTCATGTCTCATGGGAATCAACTCTCATATCACAGAAAGAAATAGGAAAGCAATGAGAAAAAAAAAATGACAGGGCATCTAAGATAATGAAGACGAAGAGCTAGACTATGAGAGATGCTTTTACCTTAGTGTGCTCCAAGAGAGACACAAAAGGCAAGTTATCTCTCACTATCTATGATGATTTCTAAAGTCCTTTCTAGCTGTGTATGTATTTGTAGGTCAATCTGGAAAACTTTTCTAAGAAAGTTAATAGATAAGCTAAAGGTTTAGGATGGATAAGAATGAAGAGGCAGAATTGGGAAATAATGGTCAATAGTCCTAGAATTTTTTTTAAGTGACATTAATTAGAAAAAGAAATAGTCACATGTAAAGGTTATTGGAATGTGTGGATGACAATGAGAAGTTTTGCATACTAACATGCATACTAACAAAGTTCAAATAATGTTAAGATATGATACCATACTGCCCAGTGAGTGGCTAGCAAAGACATGAACAAGAGTTTGGATGTGTGTGCTCCAGATGTTCATTTTCATTCCATACTCTAAGACTAATGAATGATTCACCATCAGGTCCACCCCTTGTCTTCCTCTCACTATTGATTCTAGGTATATTCTTGCTGATACCACTGTGACCCTTACCTTCATAACCACCTACCTCTAAAACTCTAATTACTTGTTGCCTCCATTCTGCTGATTCTCTTATGTCCCAAACATATCTGCCAGATTTTTCTTTGTAAAAAGAACTGAGATTAAATCATATAACTCCTCAAGGATTTTTAATGGGCTCTCATTATTACTGAGTTTTCCAAATTTGCTGACATTCTGAGTGCAACACTTTAACATCATATTAGGTTGTCATTAAGGGAATCAGTGGTGCTATCAGGGGAATTTTATTTTATTATTCCTTCCTCTTCTGGCAAGTGCACACAGTTAAAATGTATATAAGCAGCATTTTCCTGAGCCTAGAAAATTAAGCCTCCAAAGTGAATCTGTGGAAAGAACTGTCACATTACTGTCATTCTGGTGCTCTTGTATTATTTTTTGCTTCTGAAAGCCAAACTCTCAAAGAATCTCAACAATTTCTTAACAGATATAGGTAAGAGAGGATGACTCTTATAATATTCATTTTTAATAGAAATTTAAAATACTTTTAAATTTATAATAATTTTGATTTGGTTTACAAGATACCTGAACAGTCAGTTGAAAATTGAAAGTAAATTGTGAATAACCTGTTTATTTTATTACTGTGAGTAAATATGAATAAGCGGAATAGCTCTAAGGCTACATTTTACCATTTAACCATACTTAATTATCTGCTTAGCATAATCACAAGACTCCACAGGATAAGAGTTGGTAAACTAGAACGTTAAATTAAAAGTTGATTTAAATATTTAGGTCACAATGTTTCCTGTGTAAGTAATTTTTCTGATAATTGTGTTCAAAATATTTATTCCATTTAATTAACTACACTGGTGGATTAAATTTTAAGTTATATCACCTAAATAGTAACCCCTCTATCCTTTCATCCACTCCTTAATTATTTCATTGAATATATCTGTGTACATATATATGCAAAAGTGCTGGAAACAGCCCTCAATCATTTTGACCTTTATTACTTCATAAGTACCCATACACTGAATTGAGAATTTTTCATTATTTACTGATTTGGGACTGACTGGAAGGAAAGAGTATTTCAAATAAATACACAGTTAACAGCTGCAGTTATTGGCATTGGTTATTTATATGACCTTTATTCAGTTCCAGTCTTTGGCTCAATTTTATTCTGCTAATAAAACCTGTGGATAAGCAAATGCTGTGACGGAAAACCAGAAGGATTTCTAGAGAAAGTCAGCTCTAATCTCTAATAGCAAAGGTAAAGTATCTTTCAAACATGAAAAGAAGTTTGATGCAGTGTTAGTATATTTATAGGCAATATACATTTCTGAAGTCAATTTATTTCAATTAAACACTGTCATACACAAATTCCGTAGGAATAAAAACTTGGATATTTGAAGGAAAAAAAAAAGGAAAGTTTCCCAGAGTTGAAAAATTTCAAGGAAAACTACGGTTAATATAAACATAAACCCCCAAACCGTTGAGACTTTCCCCTTATTTAATCTTCAGCCTTTCCCTGATACTTCCTCTCCCTCCTCATTTCTTTCTCTTTTTACACTTATCCATCTATGCTCCTCCCTCTCTTCCTGCTTTTTGTTGTTTCATGTTTTCTTTCCACCCACCTACACTTCTCATTCTACTTCTCTACCCACTGTCATCTCAATGCCCTCCTCTATCTCTTTTGAAAAATTTCATGACATTTTTCTACAAGGAAAAAAAAAATCTCATCTGTTCTTCACATCTCAGATACTCTGTTTCATTCTCCTCACTGCTGTGCCATTGGCTTCCATTCACTTTCCAGTGTTCTTTGATTCAGTTCTATGACAAAATGGAAACTGCCCTCACTAAAGCCACTAAGAATCTCTTAATTTCCACACTCAGTTATCTCTGTTCACTCATTATCTTACAAGAGCGGTCACTTCACTTTGGGCACTCTACTTTCCTTTGTGCTTTTAAAGTATTTTCCTCTCTTTGAGTTCCCTACATTCAGCTTTCCAACTCCTTCCCTCTTCTCTGATCACTCTGCTCAGTAGCCTTTTCTGGTCTTTCCTTTTCTCTTTTTTTGGGTGAGCTAGTACTCTTGGTTCCAAGAGGAAAACAGTTAATTTAATGAAAACTGAATCCAACAATGAAATGCTAGGAAAGTTGGAGAAATCCATTGGAGAAATGGGTAGTCAACACTCCAAATCATGTTCTAGCTCTAGCTGAATAGCCCTGATGTCATTGTTGCTGAACTTAAATACCACAAATCACACTGAAAATGCCATTGTGATGGGCACAGGATTCATTTTCTGAGGACATGATACTGTTCCCCTGGTTGAATTGGCAACCAAAATTCTCTTCTGCACACATCAAGTCTTTGTCATTCTCTCTATATATTCCAAATTCAGTGTATGTGCAGTAGCATTACTAGCAGTAGATCAAGCTCCTTTACATTAGGTTCAGGAAAAAGTCAGTTTCTAGAAGTTTGGTTTCTAGACTTACTAGATAGAAAATAGGATCAGGTGCTATGTATCTTAAATTATGTATATACTTATACACACACACACACACACACACACACACATCCACTTTTAAATCTCTTTAAATTTCCTCAAATTTATTTTCATGCTTTATTTCCCTTTACCTTATACACATTTTCCAATGAATAGATCATACTATATTTTAGCCACTTCTATGACTCCCAAGTCATTGTTTTTTATTTTTATTAAGGTTTTGTAGAATTATATTTGTAAAATTATATACCTGGGTGTTCAGAGGATGCTCATTGCAAAAACTGGCCATTTCATCTGAGCTTTCAAACATCAATTTTTGAAAACTGTTGGTGAGTTAGGATTTTTTGAGCTGAAGCCACCCATTCTCCTTGTTAGTCCTTGCATTATACCCTTCTCTACTCCAAACTAAGATATTTTGGTTTGTTTGACCTCACACTACATCAGGGACACAAACCTGCATTCAGCAACACAAAGGAGTCTTCATTCTGATTTATTTCGGTCTCTCACTTTGTCTTCTTTGTCACTCCTAATGTCATATCACACATGAAATAAGAACTTCCCATACATTTAAATCACCTGGGGAATATTTATACAATATATATTATTAGACTTCATTCAAGATCTACTGATCCAAGTCTACAGTAATACTTCAGAATCTATAATTTGAACAAAATTTTCTCAGACAATTCAGATGTGTAATCTAGTTTGAGAGTCACTGGACAATAGCCACAACTTCCTGATTAGTATTCATGACACAAGTTTCTCTCCCTGCAGTCTATTTTCTGCAGTCAAATATTTAATTTCAAAAATAACAGATGTTGTCACTTCCTGTTTTATATGTTTCCATTTCTTGCTTATTTCTTGAAGAATATAGCTCAAGATCATTCATATGGCATTCAATTCATTTTACAAACTGGGTCCTTCTAACATCTGTACTTAGATGCTGCATCCATGTCCTACACATAGAATTTTTTGACCTCCTTCTATAGCATCCCCTAACTTTGCCCAGAAAGTCGTCTTCTCTTCTAAATCTGTTCATTTTGGTGCAAATTTTTAAATGTTGTAATTGCACTGTCTTAACATAATTTATACAAGTAATTTTTATGTATGATGTAGTAAGATTAATAAAAAGCATTTAGATAGTATATGGGTTTATTTCAATTACATTCAACAAATATTGGTTTTAAAATTCTTGATAACTTTTTTTCCATTTACTGCACTTGTTTCAGAGGCTATCTATCAAGGATATGGAAACAAAAAATGCAACAGAGCTGACAGAGTTCATTCTCACAGGTCTCATACATCAACCAGAGTGGCAAATCCCCCTGTTCCTTCTGTTCTTGATGATATATCTCATCACCATCATGGGGAACCTTGGTCTGATTGCTCTCATCTACAATGACCCTCACCTTCACATCCCCATGTACTTATTCCTTGGGAGTTTAGCATTTGTGGATGCCTGGGTATCATCTACAGTGACCCCCAAAATGCTGGTCAACTTCCTGGGCAAGAGTAAGATGACCTCTCTCTCTGAATGCAGGGCACAATTCTTTTCCTTTGTCATCAGTGTAACCACAGAATGTTTTCTTCTGTCAACAATGGCATATGATCGCTATGTAGCTATTTGCAAACCATTACTTTATCCAGTGATTATGACCGATAGACTATGCATGCAACTAGTAGTCTTATCATTTTTAGGTGGCCTTATACATTCCACAATTCACACAGGTTTGTTATTCAGAGTAACATTTTGTAACTCTAATATAATACATCACTTTTATTGTGACATTATGCCACTGATTAAAATTTCTTGTACTGATCCTTCTATTAATGTTCTGATGGTATTCATTTTCTCTGGTTCAATTCAGGTGTTTACCATTCTCATTGTTCTTATCTCTTACTCACTTATTCTCTTTACAATATTAAAAAAGAAGTCTATACAAGGAATAAGGAAGGCCTTCTCCACCTGTGGAGCCCACCTTCTGTCTGTCTCTTTATACTATGGGCCTCTTCTCTTCATGTATGTGCACCCTGGATCTGAACAAGCAGATGATCAAGATATGATAGACTCTCTATTTTACACTGTCATAATTCCTTTCTTAAATCCAATTATCTACAGCCTGAGAAATAAGAAAGTCATAGATTCACTAACAAAAGTGTTAAAGAGATATTCTTAGATCTCATAGTAATATCTGTTTTTACTAAAGCATTAAGTAAATTGTATAGTTTTGATCTTGCTATGTAATGATTAGTAGTCAAAATTTTTTGTACTTATAATTTCCTATAATTTTAGGACTTATGTTAGTACCTAATAAATTCCCTAAATAATTTTTACTTCTTATTACAAAAATTTTAATTAACTGTTTATAGAATACCAAAACAAAGCAAAAAACAAAGGCAAACAATCATTTTATATGCTTTTATGTTCTAGAACATGACTAAAAATGCATAAAGTACTAAAATAGTAAAGATCCTCTAAGGGGGAATTGTTTATGATATCTTTGATACTTATAAACCATAGACCTAGAGACAGAGAGTCTTATTACTTTTAACTCCACAGTGGAGGCAGGTTGGTATTTGATTGAACAGAGGCACATCCCAGGAATTTTGTCTGCCATCAAAGGTCCCATATTCCACTTTATTCAGGCTATGGTAACTTTCATCACAAGAAACACTGGACTGGAGGAAACACAAGCTGGAATCAAGATTGCTGGGAGAAATATCAATCACCTCAGATATGCAGATGACACCACCCTTATGGCAGAAAGTGAAGAGGAACTAAAAAGCCTCTTGATGAAAGTGAAAGAGGAGAGTGAAAAAGTTGGTTTAAAGCTCAACATTCAGAAAACTAAGATCATGGCATCCGGGCCCATCACTTCATGGCAAATAGATGAGGAAACAGTGGAAACAGTGTCAGACTTTATTTTTATGGGCTCCAAAAATCACTGCAGATGGTGATTGCAGCCACGAAATGAAAAGACGCTTACTCCTTGGAAGGAAAGTTATGACCAATCTAGACAGCATATTAAAAAGCAGAGACATTACTTTGCCAACAAAGGTCAGTCTAGCCAAGGCTATGGTTTTTCCAGTGGTCATATATGGGTGTGAGAGTTGGACTATAAAGAAAGCTGAGCACTGAAGAACTGATGCTTTTGAACTGTGGTGTTGGAGAAGACTCTTGAGAGTCCCTTGGACTGCAAGGAGATCCAACCAGTCCATCCTAAAGGAGATCAGTCCTGGGTGTTCATTGGAGGGACTGATGTTGAAGCTGAAACTCCAATACTTTGGCCACCTGATGTGAAGAGCTGACTCATTGGAAAGACCTTGATGCTGGTAAAGATTGAGGGCAGGAGGAGAAGGGGACGACAGAGGACGAGATGGTTGGATGGCATCACCGACTCACTGGACATGGGTTTGGGTGGAGTCTGGGAGTTGGTGATGGACAGGGAGGCCTGGTATGCTGTGGTTCATGGGGTCACAAGGAGTCGGACACGACTGAGTGACTGAACTGAACTGAACTGAACTTTCATTTCTTGTGGTAATCACCTGTCATATCACAGAAAGAAAAGGAAAACAAGGAGGAAAAAAATGGCATGGGAGTAAGACAGTGAAAACAGAGCTACACTGCAAGAGATGCTCTTAGCTTAGAGTGATGCTTAGAAAAGGCAAAGAGGCATGTTTCCTTTCATTGTCTATGACTTCTACAGTCCTTTTTGTGTCTGTATTCTATTGATCAACTTGAAAAGCTTCATTAACTAAGAAAGCTAGGAGATTAGATTGAAGATTTATGCTGTATTGCCTAATAGAAGAAGAATGAAGGGGTAGGATAGAAAAAAATGGATCAATATTCTTTGAATTTTTAAAAAGTGAACCTAGTAAGAAACTAGAAACATGTAAAGATTATCAGATTATCAGGATGTGTAGTGGACAATGAGGAGATCTAAATGCATCTCATCAAAGTTCAGATAATGTTAAGATATGATATCGTGATGCCTGTGGGGTGGCTGAGAAAGAAATGAAAATGAACAAGAGTTTGCATGTTTTCACCCCAAAGTCCTTAAATGTTCATTTTCATCACACTCCATACTCTAAGAATAATGAGTGATTCACCTTCAGGTCCACCCCTTCTCTGCCTCCATCACTCATCCTAGGTACATTCTTACTGATACCACTGTGACCCTCACTTTCATAACCACCTACCTCTGTGATTTACAAAATCCCAGTTACTTATCCACTTCATTCTGCTCATTTTCTCTTATTTTCCAAACATATCTTCCAGATATTTCTTTGTAAAAAGAAGTCAGATTAAATCATATTACTCTTCAAAGCTCTATAATGGATTGCCATTACCAGGTTTTTTGTGTGGTGTGTGTGTATGTATACACACAACATACATACTTTAGCATATATTTATTTATACATGTGCATGTTCAGACTATATGATGTCTATATATGCATATATCTATATATCTATCTATATCTATATATCTGTATATATCTTTCTATCTCTATCTTCCTTACCCTGCATTTGTTCACTGTGGTATAAGTTGAGGTCCTTTCAATTATACTATGGTTGAACTCCAAGTTCTTTCCTTCACAATTCTCCTGTGGACTCTCTTTTATATCAACAATAAGTTACTGAAAGACTCTGAATACACTTCCCTCCTCAGTTATGTCCTTTTGCTCTTACTGGTCTCCCCACAGAGAATCCACCTCCCCAGCCCCCAACTGCTCCTTCATAATTTCCATGGTGTCTTTCTTCAAGGTCTGTCTTGTACCTTAGAGTGTATGAGATCCACTTTCAGATTGCCCTAAAGAGGATGGCAATGTCCACTCATTTGAAACACTGTTAGTTTATTTACTCTTCTTAGACCACCCTTGGGCATGGATATTACTTATTTGGGGCCTAAAAACTCTTTTAGATAGCAACTTAGAAGTCTTAACACTCTGTATTTTTTGCAGTGAATGGCAGAATAGCTTGCACATATGAATTTCTAAACAAGTGTTTGTGAAATATTTATGAAACTAAAAAAAAATCACAGTACAAATATATAGAATGCAATAAGAGTGCACCACTCTTTTTGAATCTTGTAACAAAGCACAAGAAGATTCCTTGGTTTGAGATGGTTACTGCATGCAGCTTGGCTTCTGTTATCATATTTCCTTTTAGTTTTCAAAATAAAGCAAAAATTCATTAAAGGAACAGCGCATTTTTATATTAGTATAGGGTTTTCCAGAATAACAGAACCAAAATATATATTTAGTTGACCATTATATCTAGTACTGTGGGCAAGAATCCCTTAGAAGAAATGGAGTAGCTCTCATGGTCAACAAAAGCGTATGAAATGCAGAACTTGGGTGAAATCTCAAAAATGTCAGGATGATCTCAGTTCATTGCCAAGGCAAAGCATTCAACATCACAGTCATCCAAGTCTATGTCCCAGCAACTAGTGCTGAAGAAGCTGAAGTCAAATGGTTCTTTGAATACCTACAAGACTTTCTAGAACTAACAGCAAAAAAAGATGTCCTTTTCAGCATAAGGGATTGAAAGGCAAAAGTAGAGAGTCGAGAGATACCCAGAATAGCAGGCAAGTTTGGCCTTGGAGTGCAAAATTGTTGTTGTTCAGTCGTTCAGTCATGTCTGACTCTGCAGCTCCATGGACTGCAGCACACCAGGTTTCCCTGTCCTTTACTATCTCCTGCCATTTGCTCAAACTCATGTCCATTGAGCTGATGATGCCATCCAACCATCTCATCCTCTGTTGTCCCCTTCTCCTCAGGTCCTCAATCACTCCCAGCATCAGAGTCTTTTCCAATGAGTCAGCTCTTCGCATCAGGTGGCCAAAGTATTGGAGCTTCAGCTTCAGCATCAGTCCTGCCAATGAATATTCAGACTTGATTTCCTTTAGGATTGACTGGCTTGATCTCCTTGCAGTCCAAGGGACTCTGAAAAATCTTCTCCAGCACCACAACTCGAGAGCATCAATTCTTCAGTGCTCAGTTTTCTTTATGGTCCAACTCTCACATTTGTACATGACTACTGGAAAAACCATAGCTTTGACTATACAGACCTTTGTCAGCAAAGTGATGACTCTGCTTTTTTAATATGTTGTCTAGTTTTGTCATAACTTTTCTTCCAAGGAGCAAGTGCCTTTAAATTTCGTGGCTGTAGTCATGGTTCACTGTGATTTTGGAGCCCTAGAAAAAAAAATCTGCCACTGTTTCCATTTTTTCCCCCATCTATTTGCCATGAAGTGATGGGACAATGATCTGAGTTTTTTGAATCCTGAGTTTTAAGCCAAGAGTTTTAATAACTTGAGTTGCTTTAATTACTTGAGGGACAATTTAAAAATACAGATTATTAGACTTTATTATTAACCCACTAAATCAATATGCACATTAAACCTCATAACCCATGTTTTACACAAAAAGTTCCTTAGCCAATTCTAATGTGTAATCTGGTTTGGAAACCACTGGACAATGTAACAGTTTCCTGACTAGCATTCCTGACTGTAATTTCCACTCCCTGTAGATTATTTTCTATACTACCTCATACAAATTTCTTAAAATATCTTACAGTGCCACTTGTATCTCTTATTTTCAGTGTATACGTACTAGATGATGAGTAATGTTCAAGATACTTTGCAAGCCATTCAATTTATTTCATTATCTAAGTCTTTCAAACTTCTTTTCCCTAGACCCTATATCCATGTCCTATATACAATTCCCTATCACACTCCACCCTGCTTCCCCAAATTTCACACGTGTTTAGAATGTCTTTCATTTTTCTAAATCTGTTCATTGCTTCACATTTTTTGAATTTAAATAAGAATTTATTTCCATTCCCCCCCAAAAGATCCATATTAAATGGTAATAAATATTTATCCCATTGATTTCAGAAAATATACAGTGAGGACATGGAAGAGCAACATTGCTGACAGAGCTTGTTCTCACAGGACTTAAGTATCAACCACAGTGGCAAATCCCCTTGTTCTTGGTGATATACCTCATCACCATTGTGGGAAACCTTGGACTGATTGCTCTCATCTGCAATGACCCTCACCTTCACATTCCCACGTACTTATTCCTTGGAAAATTGGCCTTTGTGGATGCCTGGATATCCTCCACAATGACTCCCAAGATGATGGTCAACTTCCGTGCCAAGAACAAAATGATCTCTCTCACTGAAAGCAAGATACGTTATTTTTCCTTTTGCAGTCAGTGTAATCACAGAACATTTTCTGCTGGCAACAATGGCATATGATCACTAAATGCTATTTGCAATCCATTAATTTATCCAATGGTCATGACCAGTAGGCTATGCATCTGACTGTTTGTTTTGGCATTTTTAGGTGGCCTTTTCCATTCTGTAATTCATAATGCTTTTTAAATTCAAATTCAGTTCAGTTCAGTGGCTCAGTCATGTCCAACTCTTTCAATCCCATGAACTGGAGCATGCCAAGCTTCCCTGTCCATTACCAACTCCCGGAGTTTACTAAAACTCATGTCCATCAAGTCGGTGATGCCATCCAGCCATGTCATCCTCTGTTGTCCCCTTCTCCTCCTTCCCCCCATCCCTCCCAGCATCAGGGTCTTTTCCAATGAGTCAACACTTCACATGATGTGGCCAGAGTATTGGAGTTTCAGCTTTAGCATCATTCCTTCCAAAGAAATCCCAGGGCTGATCTCCTTCAGAATGGACTGGTTGGATCTCCATGCAGTCCAAGGGACTCTCAAGAGTCTTCTCCAGCACCACAGTTCAAAAGCATCAATTCTTTGGTGCTCAGCTTTCTTCACAGTCCAACTCTCACATCCATACATGACCACTGGAAAAACCATAGCCTTGACTAGACAGACCTTTGTTGGCAAAGTAATGTCTCTGCTTTTCAACATGCTATCAGGTTGGTCATAACTTTCCTTCCAAGGAGTAAGCATCTTTTAATTTCATGGCTGCAGTCACCATCTTCAGTGATTTTTGGAGCCCCCCAAAAATAAAGTCTGACACTGTTTCCACTGTTTCCGCATCTATTCCCCATGAAGTGATGGGACTAGATGCCATGATCTTAGTTTTTTGAATGTTGAGCTTTTAAGCCAACTTTTTCACTCTCCTCTTTCACTCTCATCAAGAGGCTTTTTAGTTCCTCTTCACTTTCTGCCATAAGGGTGGTATCATCTGCATATCTGAGGTTATTGATATTTCTCCCAGCAATCTTGATTCCAGCTTGTGCTTCTTCCAGCCCAGCGTTTCTCATGATGTACTCTGCATATAAGCAAAATAAGCAGGGTGACAGTAGACAGCCTCGACGTACTCCTTTTCCTAGTCTGTTGTTCCATGTCCAGTTCTAACTGTTGCTTCCTGGCCTGCATACAGGTTTCTCAAGAGGCAGGTCAGGTGGTCTGGTATTACCATCTCTTTCAGAATTTTCCACAGTTTATTGTCATCCACACAGTCAAAGGCTTTGGCATAGTCAATAAAGCAGAAATAGATGTTTTTTCTGGAACTCTCTTGCTTTTTCAATGATCCAGCGGATGTTGGCAATTTGATCTCTGGTTCCTCTGTCTTTTTTAAAACCAGCTTGAACATCAGGAAGTTCACGGTTCACGTATTGCTGAAGCCTGGCTTGGAGAATTTTGAGCATTACTTTACTAGCGTGTGAGATGAGTGCACTTGTGTGGTAGTTTGAGCATTTTTTGGCATTGCCTTTCTTTGGGATTGGAATGAAAACTAACCTTTTCCAGTTCTGTGGCCACTGATGAGTTTTCTAAATTTGCTGGCATATTAAGTGCAGCACTTTCATAGCATCATCTTTCAGGATTTGAAATAGCTCAATTGGAGTTCTGTCACCTCCACTGACTTTGCTCGTAGTGATGCTTTCTAAGGCCCGCTTGACTTCACATTCCAGGGTGTCTGGCTCTAGGTGAGTGATCACACCATCGTGATTATCTTGGTCATGAAGATCTTTTTTGTACAGTTCTTCTGTGTATTCTTGCCACCTCTTCTTATTATCTTCTGCTTCTGTTAAGTCCATACCACTTCTGTCCTTTATCGAGCCCATCTTTGCATGAAATGTTCCCTTGGTATCTCTCATTTTCTTGAAGAGATCTCTAGTCTTTCCCATTCTGTTGTTTTCCTCTATTTCTTTGCATTGATCACTGAGGAAGGCTTTCTTGTCTCTCCTTGCTATTCTTTGGAACTCTGCATTGAGATGCTTATATCTTTCCTTTTCTCCCTTGCCTTTCTCTTCTCTTCTTTTCACAGCTATTTGTAAGGCCTCCTCAGACAGCCATTTTGCTTTTTTGCATTTCTTTCCCATGGGATGGTCTTGATCCCTGTCCTGTACAATGTCAAGAGCCTCCATCCATAATCAGGCACTCTGTCTATCAGATCTAGTCCCTTAAATTTATTGCTCACTTCCACTGTATAGTCATAAGGGATTTGATTTAGGTCATACCTGAATGGTCTAATGGTTTTCCCCACTTTCTTCAATATAAGTCTGAATTTGACAATAAGAAGTTCATAATCTGAGCCACAGTCAGATCCCAGTCTTGTTTTTGCTGACTTTATAGAGCTTCTCCATCTTTGGCTGCAAAGAATGTAATCAATCTGATTTCGGTGTTGACCATCTAGTGATGTCCATCTGTAGAGTCTTCCCTTCTGTTGTTGGAAGAGGGTGTTTGCTATGACCAGTGTGTTCTCTTGGCAAAACTCTATTAGCCTTTGCTCTGCTTCATTTGGTATTCCAAGGCCAAATTTGACTGTTACCCCAGGAACAATAGGAAGTTTCTTGACTTCCTACTTTTGCATTCCAGTTTCCTATAATGAAAAGGACATCTTTTTTGGGTGTTAGTTCTAAAAGGTCTTGTAGGTCTTCATAGAACCGTTCAGCTTCTTCAGCATTACTGGTTGGGGCATAGACTTAGATTACTGTGACATTGAATGGTTTGCCTTGGAAATGAACAGAGATCATTCTGTCATTTTTGAGATTGCACCCAAGTACTGAATTTTGGACTCTTTTGTTGACCATGATGGCTACTCCATTTCTTCTAAGGGATTCCTGCCCACAGTAGTGGATATAATGGTCATCTGAGTTAAATTCATCCATTCCAGTCCATTTTAGTTCGCTGATTCCTAGAATGTTGATGTTCACTCTTGCCATCTCCTGTTTGACCACTTCCAGTTTGCCTTAATTCATGGACCTAGCATTCCAAGTTTCTATGCAATATTGCTCTTTACAGCATTGGACCTTGCTTCTATCACCAGTCCCATCCCCAACAGGGTGTTGTTTTTGCTTTGGCTCCATCCCTTCATTCTTTCTGGAGTTACTTCTCCACTGATTTCCAGTAGCATATTGGGCACCTACCGACCTGGGAAGTTCCTCTTTCAGTATCCTATCATTTTGCCTTTTCATACTGTTCATGGGGTTCTCAAGGCAAGAATACTGAAGTGGTTTGCCATTTCCTTCTCCAGTGGACCACATTCTGTCAGACTTCTCCAACATGACCCACCCGTCTTGGGTGGCCCCATACGGTATGGCTTAGTTTCATTTAGTTAGACAAGGCTTCTGTCCGTGTGATCAGATTGACTAGTTTTCTGTGATTATGGTTTCAGTGTGTCTGCCCTCTGATGCCCTCTGGCAACACCTACCATCTTACTTGGGTTTCTCTTACCTTGGACGTGGGGTATCTCTTCATGGCTGCTCCAGCAAAGCGCAGCTGCTGCTCCTTACCTTGGACGAGGGGTATCTCCTCACGGCTGCCCCTCCTAACGAACTTTCTGCAATTCCATCATAGTACATCAATTTTACTGTGATATTATACTATTGTTTAAGATTTCCTGCACTGGTCCTTCCATTAAATATCTGTTGATATTTATTTTCTCTGGGTTTATACAGGTATTCACTATTCTCATTGTTCTTGCCTCTTTTACACTTGTTCTCTTTAGAATTTTGAAAAAGAAGTCTCTACAATGCATAAGGAGGACCTTCTCCATTTGGCAGCCCATCTGATATCTGTCTGTTTATACTATGGGGCTTTTCTCTTCATGTATATGCACCCTGGATCTGCACAAGCAGATGATGAGGATATGATGGACTCTGTTTTACATTGGCATAATCCCTTTGTTAAATCCAGTTATATACAGCCTAAGAAATAAGAGAGTTGTAGACTCACTGGCAAAAATAGTACAGAGAAATGCTTAGAATTCATACTAGTATCAGTCCTCCTTTACTAATACAAGTCATATAATAATACAGGTTAGATGGTGCTATATGACAGTTAATGTTCAAAATTCTTTGCACTTATAATCACCCTAGAGTTTTAATGACTTAAGGTAGGAGTGCTAGTAAATATGTGCATATGCCATTAAAATTTTAGAAAACACAGAATAGTATTTAATCAAGTATTCATGTCATATTAGAATAATTAAAGAAAACATTAAAATATTTTATACATATGTTCTCAATATGGCTTCATAAATGCATTAAGCACTACAATACTGTAATCACTCTGAAAAAATATGAATATGATGCATTTGCTAGTAGTAGAGCTGTGCAATCTGGAGACTCATAGTATACTTAACTCTACAATGGAGACAGGATTGTGTTTGAGTGAACAGAGGCCAATCCTGAGAGAGTAAGAGGGTACTTACTTGCCATGTTGCCATGTCACTAATTCAGAAAGCTAAGAGAAGAGATGCAGATTTAACTGAGATGGGAATAGGAAGGAAAAGATAACCAGCAGAATAGGAAGGTAATGGTTTGGACCATCCAACACTTTAAAAATAATGAAACTGATAGAAAAAAAAATAATATGTTAAGTTTACAGGATTGTGTTGATGAAAGCAAGAGTCTTCAATTGCATATTGCCAAAGTTCAAATAACATTAAGATGATAGGATATCAGAGTGTACAGTGACTAGCTGGGAAAAGACATGGAAATGAGCAAGAGTTTGAACGTTTTGTGCCCCCACACTTTTTAAATGTTATGGTAGCTTTTGTCGTTTTCTAGACTGTATGAAAAAGAAGTGATTCATGTTCAGATTCATTCCTGACCTTCCAATCTCCTCATTGTTCTACATATATTTAGAGTGAGTTCCTCACCCTAGAACTACTCACATCTGTCTGTCATTTGAAATAATCTTGTTTTCAAGTGATGAGTCCAGGGAGATTACTGGGCTTGGGATAGCTACTAAGTGCCAGATCACCTTCCTAGGTTTTTTCAAGACAATCTCAAGGATCATACACCTAAAGTGAATTAATCATGTTCTTTTTATCATAAAGATTAGCTCATGGGATATATCAGGAGAAGAATGTTAATTAGATGTTTGGATTAAAGATACAAACTATAAATATTTATAGAATATATCACTATTACATATTTATAAAGTACAGGTCACAAGATTAGAACAAATCTTCTGCTCTCTTTTGTATCCTGAAGGATATTCCCAAGCCCCGGAGAGAAAGTAAATGATTCACAGTCCAGGAACTTTTACTATTTCTCCTTAGACAATCTATGCTATTGCATATATCCCTCTTTGGCCAATTTTTGTTGCTTCATAACATTCCCATTGTTTTGATTTTTCCTGTGAGTTGTCTAAATATTTGTTTGTTCATACACTGTTATGACTAAAAGGCTATGATGCCAATACAAGCAACTGATACGTATTTCTTTGAAATGATAAAGGCTTGTTTTCCTAGTCGGCCTTTTGTTTGAATGAAAAGGTTGACATCAAAGTATGAGTCTACCAGCCCGTGTATTACCTGTGTTGTCCTTCTTAAGCTTGGTGGGTATGAAGTAGGCAATGGGGGGGTCTGTCAGAAACTCAGGCTTCCTGTCTAACCTTCTCTCAAACATGTCTAAACTAGAGATTCTGTTGCTTTGATATGTCTTCAGAAAATCCAACTTAATGCTTTTTAAAAATTCACTCAAATACCCTCTTCATTGATGTTCTCCTACTTGCACTTGGGTTACAGATTTTTTTTTTCATTTTTGTATATTATATATGCCATTTCAGCTGCATTTGGGAAAGATGTAAAAAAAAAACACTACAAAGCCCACATTTTAGAAGACATTTTGCAGATTTATTTAAAAAGAAACTATGATGTATGTACATTACTTCATGGTCTTTATACAAAAATATAATATCACAATTTTGTTCAGTTAATTCACTCTCTGGAACACTTCTGATATTGGATGAAACCACCTTAATAAACACTGATAACATAATAGAAATACTATTTATTATCAAGGTATACATATTTTCTAAACCTGGAGATTTAAAAGAATTTATAGTTCCTCTTTCTTTATACATAAGGATTAAAATGTTTTTCTCATCATTTTATAATACCTTGTGCTGCTGACAAGTTGCTGACAACATTATCCTACAACCATGTTCAAAGAATCAACACAAACATTAGGTAAAAACAAACACCATCAAATCTAGGATAGTATTTTTCATTCTGAGTTGTGAACTACTTAGGACAGAATTTTATTAGTATACATTAGGTAAGTATGAACACCAGACTTTTGTTGTTGTTGTTTCTCTCTAATATAGTGGCTCTCAAACTATAGTGGCCTCATAATCACCTGGAGGGCTTGTGGAAACATAGATTAATGGGTTTTGTCAGGAGAATGTCTGTTTCAAATGCTATTGCTTTTGGTTTGGGACCCTATGAGATGACTGCTCTTTTACATAATCAGTGAAGTAAACATTTTAAAATCAAGATATAAAAGGCAAATCAAAATGGAGTTTCTGTACTTCTGTTCTCTACTTAAACAGCATGATGTAAATATTCTGAAGATTTCCACTCTAGGTTTTATACTTTCCTTCCCTTGTTGGGCAGCTGGATCCAGATTTTAACGGGGCATCTTTTCCAAAGGATGAAATACTGTGGACGTTTTTATAAACTTTTCTTTGAAAACATAACTGACAGTGTTGCTATCCAATCAAAATCCAATTGCATCATGTCAGTAAGGTTAATGGGAGATACATTTGTTAATTCGAAAAATGAGTTGTCAGAATGGATCAACTTTTAAGGCTTCATCTTATTTGAGATAGTATCTTCTAAGTCAGTCTTATTTGAGGGTAACAGTTAACAATTGCAAGATGATATTTCCCTTTATTTTTTAATACTACAATGTACAATGAGTATTATATATATATATACACACACACACTGTACATAATATATATATATATACATACTATATAGATAGATAGATCAATCTAGATCAATGTAGATCTAAATCTATCTATATCTACATCTAAACATATATCAATATCTGTAGCTAAAGACATTTGTTGTAAGATATTGGCTCACATGTTTATTGATTCTAAGAAGTTTCATCATCTGCTTTCTGCAAAATAGAGACCCAAAAATGCTGATGGTAGTTTCAAGGCTTAAGAATACAAGTGTTGAAAGTATAGATTCCAACTCACAAATGGTTGGCCATCAACTTTATTCAGCTCACCAATTTAACACTTTTCCAAAACACCAACTGTCAAAAGACACAAACAAAAATAATGTTTAACCAAATATTTGGGCTTCCCTAGATCAGGTCAGCTTAATCCATAAAATGAATCATTACAAGCCTACTCATTGTCAACTTGGTGTCCATACACAATTCCTTAAACTGTACTTAAACTTTAAATGAATACAATAGCACCCCTGGGCCAAGTTGGCAGAGTAGGAAGACTATGAGCTTACCTCCTCTCAAAGGCACACCAACATTACAATTATTTACAGAACAACTATTGATGAGAAAGACCAGAATCAATCAGAATAGATCTTCCAAAACTGAAGATATAAAGAAGGAACCACAATGAGATAGGTAGGAAGTAAGTCAAGTTGCAGTAAAGTTAAGACATACACCCATTGTGAGTGATCCACTACTGGGAGAATAATTACAATTGCAAAGGTTCTCTGAAAGGAGTGAGGGGCAAGCCCCACATCAGGCTCCTCTCCTTGGGGATTCTGCACCAGAAAGATGAGCTCCCAGAACATTCATCTTCGAAGGCCACTGGGGCTGACTTCTGGATGATCCAGAGGACTGTGGGATATAGAGACTCTATTCCTAAATACAGCTCCCCACATCTCCCCTCACCCCACAAAATGTCATAGAGGCCTGTTCACCAGAGGGCTTAGGACATGGCCCCATATCAGCATGTAGACACTGAACCTCAGAACCCCAGGCTCCTGCAGCCAGAGACCCCAGGCCCTAGCTCTACTCATCAGTGAGCAGACATCAGCCCTAGGACACCCTGGCCCAGGCCCAGGCCCAGGTCCTGCCAAGCAGCAGACTAAGAATTAATATTGGTAAACTGACCATACTATCCAAGTCAATCTATATATTCAAGGCACTCTTGATCAAAATGCTAATGACATTTTTCATAGAACTGGAGCAAATAATGTAAAAATTTGTATGGAAAAACAAAAGACCTTTACTAACCAAAACAATCTTAAGAAAGAAGAACAACCTGGAGGTATCAAACTCCCTGACTTCATTCTATATTACAAAGCTATAGTAATCAAAATAGTATGGTACTGGCACAAAACAGACACATAAAGCAACTGAATAGAATAGAAAGCCCAACAATAAGCCATGTAGTTATGGTCAAGTAATCTACCACAAAGGAGGCAAGAACATAAAGTGAGAAAAAGACAGTCTTTTCAATAAGTTTTGCTCACAAAACTGATAGCTACATACAAAAGAGTGAAATTAGAATATTTCTGCACATCATATACAAAAATAAACTCAAAATGGAAAATAAACATCTAAGTGGAAAATTAGAAAGCATAAAATTTCTAGAAGAAAATATAGACAGAACACTCTTGGTCCTAAATCATAGTAATATATTTTGTCTCCAAAGGCAAAGGAAACAAAAGCAAAAATAAACAAATAGGGTTTAATTAAACTTAAATGCCTTTAAAAAACAAAGGAAAACATTAACAAAATAAAAAGGCAAACTAACGAATAGTAGAAAATATTTGCAAACAATATGAAAAATAAATGGTTAATATATGAAATATACAAACAGGTCATAAACTCAACATGTAACAATCAAATAGCATGATTAAAAAAATATACAGAGGACATGAATAGACATTTTTCCAAAGAAGGCATACAAATGGCCAACAGGCAAATGAAAAGATGCTCAACATCGCTAATCATCAGAGAAACGCAAATCAGAAGCATAATGAAATATCACCCCATACCTCTTAGACTGACTGTCATCAATGAGATAGCAAAAACCAAATGCTGGTGAGAACGTGAAGAAAAGGGAACCCTTTTACACTGCTGATGGGAGTGTAATTTGGTAAAGTGACTGTGGAAAACAGTATGCAGCTTTCTCAAAAAACTAAAAGTAGACTACTATATGAACCAGCAAATCCACTTCCAGGTATATATCTGAGGAAAATGAAAATGCTAATTTGAAAAGAAACATGCACCCCAATATAGTCACAGCAGCATTATTTACAATAACAAAGATACAAAAGCAGTCTGAGTCCATCAACAGATAGAATAGATAAAGAAGATTAAGTATGTGTGTGTGTGTATATATATGTATATGTATATATATATATATATATACTGCCTTCAATGCAAGAGACCTAGGTTCAATCCCTGGATTGGGAAGATTCCCTGGAGAAGGAAATGGCAGCCCACTCCAATACTCTTGCCTGGAGAATCCCATGGACAGAGAAGCCTGGTAGGCTACAGTCTATGGGGTCGCAAAGAGGTGGACATGACTGAGCGACTAACACATGCACATAAATAAATGTACATACATACAATGGAACACTACTTAGCCAAGAAAAATAATTAATTTTTTTCATTTGCAATGACAGTGAAATAAATCAGCTAGAGAAAGAAAAATAACATATGTTATCACGTGTATGTGGAATCTAAAAATAAAACAAAGGAATAAATATAACAAAACATAAACAGACTTACAGATACAGAGAACAAATTAGTGTTTACCAGTGGGGATAGGGAAAAAAGGAAGGGAAAGACAGTGTTGGGAACTTAAGAGGTACAAACTAAAATGCATAAAATAAGTGCACTATAATGATCTATTGTATAGCACAGGCAATATAACCAACGTTTTATAATCACTTTAAATGGAGCATAATCTATAAGAATTTTGAGTCACTATGTTGTATACCTGAAACTAATATGTGAAAGTGAAAGCCGCTCAGTCGTGTCCAACTCTTTTCGACCCCATGGACTATATAATCCACGGAATTCTCCAGGCCAGAATACTGGAGTGGGTAGCCGTTCCCTTCTCCAAGGGATCTTCCCAACCCAGGGATTGAAACTAATATATTATATATCATCGTGTGTGCGTGCTAGGTTGCTTCAGTCATGTCTCACTCTGTGAGACCCTATGAACTGTAGCCCTATAGGCTCCTCTGCCCATGGGATTCTCTAGGCAAGAATACTGGAATCGGTTGCCATTTCCTTTCCTGGGGAATCTTCCTGAACCAGGAACTGAACCTGTGTCTCTTATGTCTCCTGCATCGGCAGGTGGGTTCTTTACCGCTAGCACCACCTGGGAAGCCCAGATCATGATAAATCTGGCCATTTCTCCTTCCAGGAAACCAAGATGGTAGACTGCTCAAAGTTTTGCCACTGGGAGGATATTCCATCACTACTATCCTACAGGGATGTCAAGGACAGTGTCAGTAGTGCGGTAGTTGTCCACTCTCAGATGGTGTCTTCATGTGGTACAGAATCATTGTTAAATCAGCTCCAGGTAATCTCTTCCTCTTTCCATGCATTATAGAGACCAACCCACAAGACCATAGTGCAGGCTGGGCTAGAGAAGTCACTGAAGCAGGTATGGGGATCATGTTTCTTCAAGAAACATACTGGTGTCCTCAGGGCTTGCTCAGGCCAGAGTGGGTACATTACTCTTCCATTTGACAAAGTTATGGCAGTGTACTGCCAATTTTATGGCTTGGTGGGTCATATAACATCAAGTTTATGAAAAGCTGCTCTGGTCTCATGGAAAACTGACATTTTAAACAGCATTTTATTTTTTTTTTAATTTTTTAATGTAAATTTATTTATTTTAATTGGAGGTTAATTACTTTACAATATTATATTGGTTTTGCCATACATCAACATGAATCTGCCACGGGTGTACACGTGTTCCCCATCCTGAACCCTCCTCTCCCCTCCCTCCCCGTACCATCCCTCTGGGTCATCCCAGTGCACCAGCCCCAAGCATCCTATATCCTGCATCAAACCTGGACTGGTGATTCATTTCATATATGATATTATACATGTTTCAATGCCATTCTCCCAAATCATCCCACCCTCTCCCTCTCCCACAGAGCCCAAAAGACTGTTCTATACATCTGTGTCTCTTTTGCTATCTTGCATACACGGTTATTGTTACCATCTTTCTAAATTCCATATATATGTGTTAGTATACTGTATTGGTGTTTTTCTTTCTGGCTTACTTCACTCTGTATAATAGGCTCCAGTTTCATCCACCTCATTAGAACTGATTCAAATGTATTCTTTTTAATGGCTGAGTAATACTCCATTGTGTATATGTACCACAGCTTTCTTATCCATTCATCTGCTGATGGACATCTAGGTTGCTTCCATATCCTGGTTATTATAAACAGTGCTGCGATGAAACAGCATTTTAAATGTTTAAGCATTCAGCCTCTAAAAATGCTTAGACACAGGCCAACAGCTATATGTCACAAGGAGAGTAGTTATTTGCGGTGGATGCAGGCCTTTGCTCCAGAACCAAGGGTCTGCTCTACTTTCTACCTATGTGTGTGCTAGTCACTCAGTCATGTCCAATTTTTTGCAATCCTGTGAACTGTAGACTGCCAGGTTCCTCTGTCCATGGAATTCTCCAGGCAAGAATACTGCAGTGGGAAGCCATTCCCTTCTCCAGGGGATCTTCCTCACCCTGGGATCGAACCTGGTTCTCCTCCACTGAAGGCAGATTCTTTACCTTCTGAGCTACCAGGGATGCCCAAGAGGCCTGCGAAAGACTCCCAACTGCATCCTTGTCTGCCACTGCCACTCCAAGCACCATAATTTCTGTGAGATCATGTGGTTCATTTGGCTGAGCAGTTTGCACAGTAGCCTGGACCTTTTGTAAACTTTCTCCTGTTCTGAGCCACACCCAAAGCTAGCAGCTTTGGCTGGAATGGGCTGGAATAACACACCCAAATGACAATGGTGTTGTTTCTAAAATCCACAGGGTCCCACTAGGTGTTGTGCCTTTTTTTTTTTTTTTTTTCCTTTGGTAGGAGGTGCCAGATACAACAACTTATCCTTCACATAACTAAAATTGAAAAGACTATTCATACTAAAAGCAGCAATGCAGACCTTTGTACTCATTCATAGGCAACAAAATGAGTTAAAAGGTAATTTTACAAAACTTGCTGCTGCTGCTGCTGCTGCTGCTGCTAAGTCGCTTCAGTCGTGTCCGACTCTGTGCAACCCCATAGACGGCAGCCCACCAGGCTCCCCTGTCCCTGGGATTCTCCAGGCAAGAAACTGGAGTGGGTTGCCATTTCCTTCACCAATGCATGAAATTGAAAGTCAAAGTGAAGTCGCTCAGTCATGTCCGACTCTTAGCGACCTCATGGATTGCAGCCTACCAGGCTCCTCCGTCCATGGGATTTTCCAGGCAAAAGTACTGGAATTTATGGAGAAGTAAATGGGAACCCACTCCAGTCTTCTTGCCTGGAAAATCCCATGGGCAGGGGAGCCTGGTGGACTACAGTTCATGGGGTCGCAAAGAGTCAGATATGACTGTGTGACTGAACATGTACACAAATGAAGTGGGCAGTAAATTGTTGCGTTTGAGTTATGCTGAAGCTACTGATGCACATTATACTGCTTACTCCGTCCTTCGCTGAGTTTGCATCCTGACTTCTATTTGGTCTATGGTGTTTTTTTTTCATGCCTTTTTCTGCTTTCACTAGCATACTTCTAAGAACACAGGATAACTGATTAATGAGTCTACCAAAGTCTATGCCCTTTGTTTTGTTTTTTTTCCTAGCTACTAAGTTGGTCCCTAGTGGAGGTTAAGCATTTTTCTATTTTTCAGATATCAAAACTAAATATTATCATTTTCATATTATACTACTTTGACATAAATAATGTCACTATATTTATAAATAAATGTTCAATGGCAACTTCTCTGTTAATAATTAAAGGCAAATCTGAACATGTAACCCTCATGTTCAAAATCCCTCAATATTTTCCCTTTCAATTGAGATAAAGAATGAAGTTCCCAACCCAGACTCCAGATCTTCTGTGATCCTACCTGTGCTGGCCTCCCAAAAAAGCTCCTCTTTGCTCTCTATGAATGCCAACTCCATTTGCAATTTTTTTTTTCTTTCTATAATGGTCTAGCTCCCTGAAAAGCTAGACCTGCAAATGAAGGAAGACCTTGAGGAGTGAAAATGTTCAGAGGTATAACCGTGTTAGAAATGAAGACACTCAGGACCCAGTTCTAACCTATTGAAACAGAATGTGCATTTTAAGAAACTCACCAGGAGATTCACAGGACCTGAAATCTGAGGAGCACTGATCTAGGCTACTTCCCATACATTCTTTCTTTTTGTTTTTCTTTTGCGCCTCTCCCTGACCTATGCCTAGGAAGATTTCTCATCAAATTTCATTGTAAAGTGGAAAGTTAGAAATTGGCATGGAATATGAGCTACAGTCTTCATGAGGAGGACAACTTACTTGGGGTTGGCTCATAAAGGAGATTTCAAACTTTGGCTTCTGAAAACCAAATGTGATTAGTTAAATCAGACCATACTGACCAAAGCACACAGAGTATCAAAATTCATAGATAAACTGGAGTTTGTATAAACATGTTAAAAATGTCATCTGTGATGTAAGTAGTGCAATTCCAGTTTTAAAAAAAAATCTAGAACTGTCAACACTGATTTGATTTTTATTTCAGAGTCTGTAATGCCCTGAGGTATTGCCTGGATTCCTCATAAATGTCCATGTCCGTAACACCCAGTGGAAAAGCTTAGGACTGTTGTAAAGAGAATCAGTCATTGGGTGTTATCAGGGGAATTGGGGTTTTTCACTTCCTCCTCTGGCAAAAGTGCACAGTTATGTAATTGGTTGATGTGGTTCAAAACAAATTCATATAAACAACATTTTCCTGAGCTTGGAAAATGAGGATTCCAAAATGAATCAGTGTGCAAAATGATGCTGCCTATGTAGAGTCACCGCAGTGTTCTTGTTCTATTTTCTATTTCAGAAAGTAAAAAACTGAAAGGATCTCCACAGTTTCTTAAGAGATAATGGTAAGAGTGAATGATTTCTATAATACTCATTATTTTTTATAAAAAGTTAAAATATTATTAAATTTATAACAATTTTGATTTCATTTATAAGCCAATTCAAGTCAATGTAGAGCCAACTGAAAATGAAAAATGAACAGTGAATAATCTATAACTTTTATTATTGTGAGTAAAATCTGGATGAGCAAAATAGCTCTAAGACTACACTGTATTCCTTAATGATATATAATTACTTAGAATAATTACAATGACTCTGTAGGATAAGTTTTGGTGAAGCAGAACGTCAACAAAATTAAAAGTGAGCTTGGGGATTTAAGTCATAATGTTTCCTGTATAAGAAATCTTTCTGATAATTGTATTCAAAACACTCATTTCATTTTGTTGCTGTTGTTGTTCAGTCACTAAGTTGTATCCAACTCTTTGCGATGCCATGACTGCAGCACTCCAGGCTCCCCTGTCTTCCACTATCTCCTGGAGTTTGCCCAAATTCAAGTTCATTTAACCATTTCATCTTTTGCCACCCCTTTGTCTTTTTGCCTTCAATCTTTCCCAGCATCATGGTCTTTTCCAATGAGTTGGCTCTTCACGTCAGGTGGCCAAAGTATTGGAGTTTCAGCTTCAGCATCAGTCCTTCCAATAAATATTCATTTAATTAACCACATTAACAAATTAAATTTTAAGTTGATTTGCTTAAACCATAACCTCTCTATCCTTTCACCAACTTCTGACAATAATTTCATTGAAAAAAAATATATCTGGAAAAATTCAGAAAATATTTCCCAGCGCTCTTTTCTGCCTTATGACTTAATAATTACCCACACATTGAATTGAAAATTTGATTCTCATTAGTTATTGAGGACTGCATGGAACAAAACCCATTCCGAATATACATTGAACAAATTCAAATTTTTGGATTGGTTATTTATGTTGCCTGTGTTAAGTTTCAGTACTTGGCTCAATTTTTTCTGCTATCAAGCTGGTAGAAAAACAGAATCTGTCAGGTAAACCCAGCAGGATTTCTAGGCAAAGTCAGCTGTAGTCATAATAATAACAAAGATACTGTGCAGTGGTAGAATATTTAACAGCAATACAAATTTGTAAAGTAAAATTAAAATGAAAGTCTCTGTTCCATAGGAAATAAACAGAGTTTTGAATAAAAGAAAAAGGATTTATAGTACTGACAGCTTTTAACAAAAATCAAATTTAAGACAAATATTTAAGCCATACCTCTAGCCTTTCCTTATTTCATCTAAGCTTTTCTCTGATACTTCCTCATTCCCTCTTCAATGCTTTGTCTGTCCTACACTTATCTATCTATATCCCTTCTCCTCTTTTGCTTCTTGTTTCCTTTTCATCTCCCCCTCCAAATTTCCCATTCTATTCCTTTATCCTCTTTCTTCTCAATGCCTGCCTCTCTTTCTTTTGAAAATTTAATGACATTGTTTCTCAAGGCAAAAAATAATTTGCATCTGTCTCCACATCTCAGATAGTCTCCTTCATTCTCCTCACTGCTGTGCCACTTGCTTCCCATTCATTACTTATTATTATCTGACATTTGTTTTGTCACAAATGAAAACTCATCTCACTAAAGCCATTACAAATCTCTTAAACCCTATTCAGTGATTTCAGTTCACTCTTTTTCTTACCAAATAAATTGTACTTTCCTTTGTCTTTTTTGTGCTTTCCACTCTTTAGGCTCATAAAACTACCTTTCTAATTCCCTCCTGCTTCTCTAGTCACTGTTCAGTAGCCTTTTCTGGTCTTTTCTTTTCCCTCCTTGTGTGAGCCAATGTTCCTGGTTGCAACATGAAATGAGTTAATTCAATGGAAATTGGCTCTAACAAGTAAGTGCTAGGAAAGTTACATAAATCCACTGGACAAATGGGCAGGAACACACAAAAAAAGAAGTTGAACAGTTAACCACCAAAATCATATTGCAGCTCTACCTCAGTGAGACCTGTTGCCATTGCTGCTGCATTTGAATTTGAATTTGAATGCTGAATTTGAAGCTCACAATGAAAATGCCATTGTTGTGGGTGCAGGATGCATTTTGGCGTCATGATATTGCAATTTCGTTGACTTGGAAAATCTCTTTTCTCAACATTTGACCTCTTTCTCCCCTCTTCATATCCAAATTCAGTGTAGATGAGTTTGAGTGGCTAATGTTAGATCTGGTCCCCTCACTCTAGGTTCAGGGGGAAAAGAAGGTCAGTTTTTAGAATTTTGACTTCTAGAGTGAATGCTTATTTTTGTCTAACACCAAGAGTCAATCATATGGAAGAAAAGAGAATACAATATTATTAACTAATACATGATGGGTATCTATTTTAATTTAATATAACAGCTCCATATGTATTTTCTTTTACCTTATCCACACTGTCCACTGTCTTCTGGATAGGCCATACATACTATACTTTCTGCCACCTCAATGTCTCGTAAGTCATTATTTCTTTTAAGCTCGTATAGATTATTATCGCTAAATTTATGTCACTTTGATATTCAGAAGTTTCTTGCAAAAACTGGCCTCTGCATCTGAAGTTTCCTTAATTTTCCATTATCACCTAGTAAAATACCAAGTGACTTTCATCTTTCCTAACCCACTCTTCCAGCTTTCCTGATAGCTCAGTTGGTAAAGAATCTGCCTGCAATGCAGGAGACCCTGGTTTGATTCTTGGGTCAGGAAGATCCGCTGGAGAAGGGATAGGCTACCCACTCCAGTATTCTTGGGCTTCCCTTGTAGTTCAGCTTGTAAAGAATCTGCTGCAATGCAGGAGACCCTGGTTCTATTCCTGGATCAGGAAGATGCCCCTGGAGAAGGGAAAGGCTACCCACTCCAGTATTCTGGCCTGGAGAATTCCATGGACTGTATAGTCCATAGGGTGGCAAAGAGTCAGATGACTGAGCAACTTTCACTAGCCCACTCTTTGTATATCATGTGTCACGAAGTCCCAGTAACTCTATACTGTGATTTATTTTGATCTGTTTCTTTGCCTTCTCAAAACTCCCAATGTCATATCACATATGAACAAAAAACTTCAGATACATTTAAATCACTTGGGGAGCATTTATAAAATGCATATTATTAGATGCCATTTATGATGTGCATGGCATTGAATTCAGTTGTTAAACCAGGCCCTTGTAACATTTTTACTTCTGATGCTGCATCCATGACTAAAACACAGAATTTCTCTACCTTAGCAGTTTTCCCATAAATTTGCCTCATGTTCAGAATGTCTTTCCTCTATTCTACATCTGCTCACTCCCATATACATTTTGAGATACAATAGGTGGTTGGTCAAAAAGTTTGTTTGGGTTTTTCCATAAGACCACACAGAACAATTGAGCAAAGTTTTTGGCCAACGTGATAGTTGTTTTTTTCCAGCACAATAATTTCCACCAAATACTTTTCATGTATTTCAATAAGAGTAAATAAAATAAAGTGTATGTTTGTATTTGTATTGTCTTCCTGAAATTTTCTTTTTAATGACTGGTGACTGTCCTTTTTCCATCTACTGCACTGAATTTCAGAGGCCATCTATAAAGGATATGGAAACAAAAAATGCAACAGAGCTGACAGAGTTTGTTCTCACAGGACTTACGTATGAACCAGTATGGCAAGTCCCCCTGTTCCTGCTGTTCTTGATAATATACCTCATCACTATCACGGGAAACCTTGGTCTGATTGCTCTCATCTGGAATGACCCTCATCTTCAAATTCCCATGTACTTATTCCTAGGGAATTTGGCCTTAGTGGATATTTGGTTATCCTCCACAGTGACTCCCAAGATGCTGGTCAACATTATCAACCAGAATAAGAGGATATCTCTCTCTGAATGCATGGTGCAATTTTTTTTGTTTGTAGTCAGTGCGACTACGGAATGTTTTCTGCTGGCGATGATGTCGTATGATCGTTATCTAGCCATATGCAACCCACTACTTTATCCAGCGATTATGACTCATAGACAATGCATGGGAATGTTAGTTTCATCATTTGTTGGTGGCCTTTTTCATGCCTTAATTCATACGGGCTTTTTATTCAGATTAACCTTTTGTAATGACAACATAATACATCACTTTTATTGTGACATCATGCCCTTGTTTAAAATTTCTTGCACTGACCCTTCTATTAACGTTCTGATGATATTTATTTTCTCTGGTTCAATACAGGTGTTCACCATTCTTATTGTTCTTATCTCTTATACACTAGTTCTCTTCACAATTTTAAAAAAGAAGTCTGCACAAGGCATAAGGAAGGCCTTCTCCACCTGTGGGGCCCACCTTCTATCTGTCTCTTTATACTATGGTCCTCTTCTTTTTATGTATGTGCGCCCTGGATCCACACAAGCAGATGATCAGGATATGATGGACTCTCTGTTTTACACTGTCATAATTCCTTTCCTAAATCCCATTATCTACAGCCTGAGAAATAAAAAAGTCATATATTCACTGCTAAAAATATTAAAAAGAAACATTTAGATTTAATACTAATATGTGTTCTCTTATATAAAAACAATATAAAATTATGTAAATTAAATGTTTAATTGTGTTTAATGTTCAAAGTTTTTTGCATTCATAACTGTTCTATTATTTTAATGACTTAAGATTTTAGTACCTAATAAGTTATTTTAAATATTTGTATATATTATTTAAACACACAGGAAATTTTAATCAAATATTCATATCATACTAAAATAAACAGAAATGAAAATATTTTACATGCTTGCATATTCTTCATTGTGGTTTTATAACTGTATTTACTAAACATATATTAAGCACTAAAATTGTGCTTTAACTCTGAAAAGAACTCAAATATGAGGCCTTTGATCATAATCAACCATATAGTTTGGAGACTCATATTACATGTAACTCCACATAGTAAGCATGTTGTGTTTGCGTGAACAGAGGTAGATCCCAGGAACGCTGCTGACCATCAAAAGGTCTTCTATTCTACTTTATTTAGGACATGGTGAGCTCACTTCTTGTGTATTCAACTCTCATTGGACACAGAAGAATAAACACAATGGGAAAGCAATGAAGAAAACATGAGAAAGGATTCAAGGATTTTGACCTGACCTTCACCACTGAAGGATTCTCTTAACTCAGCCTGCTTCTATGAGGACCAAAAAGGAATGTTGCCTCTCACTGTCCATAATGCTTTCTAAGGCCCCTTCTAGTTATACTTGTTATTGTGTAGTCTGAAAAGCTTCACTGTGTCAGAAAGCTAATAGTTTAGATTGAGGACCTATTTTGAAATGGGCATAGGGAATAAATAACTGGCAGAATAGGAAGTAAATGGTCTCAATCTTGGAAATCTGCCAAATGGCACAGTGGTAAGGAATCTGCCTGCCAATGCAGGAGGCACAAGACATGCGGGTTTGATCCCTGGGCCAGGGAGATCCCCTAGAGGAGGAAATGGCAACCCCCTCCAGTATTCCTACCTGGAAGATTCCATGAACAGAGGAGCCAGGTGGAACAGTCCACAGGGTCACAAAGAGTCAGACAAAATGAGCACACAAGTGCAAACTACTGTAGGGACTGAATGTCAGTTTTCCCCCAAATTCATATGTTGAAGCACCAACCCCTTAATATGGTGGTATTAGAGTAGACTCTTTGGCAGGTAATTAGTCTTAGATGAAATCATAAGATCATGAACTCCTTGTTTCAAAATTCAGGCTTAAATTGAAGAAAATAGGGAAAACCACTAAACCAATCAGGTATGACCTAAATGAAATCCCTTATGATTATACAGTAGAATGAGAAACAGATTTCAGGGATTAGATTTGATAGACAGAGTGCCTGAAAAAATATGGACAAAGGTCCATGACATTGTACAGGAAGCAGTGATCAAGATCATTCCCAAGGAAAATGAAATGCAAAAAGGCAAAATGGTTGTCTGAAGAGGCCTTACAAATAGCTGAGAAAAGAAGAGAAGTTAAAGGCAAAGGAGAAAAGGAAAGATATACGCATTTTATTGTAGAGTTCCAAAGAATAGCAAGGAGAGATAAGAAAGCCTCCTCAGTGATCAATGCAAAGAAATAGAGGAAAACAACAGAATGGGAAAGACCAGAGATCTCTTCAAGAAAATTAGAGATACTGAGGGAACATTTCATGCAAAGATGGGCTCAATAAAAGACAGAAATGGTATGGACCTAACAGAAGCAAAAGATATTAAGAAGAGGTGGCAAGAATACACAGAAGAACTATACAAAAAAGATCTTCATGACCCAGATAACCACGATGGTCTGATAAGTCATTTAGAGCAAACATCCTGGAATGTGAAATCAAGTGGGCTTTAGGAAACATCACTATGAATAAAGCTAGTGGAGGCAATGGAATTCGTTAAGCTACTTCAAATCCTAAATGATGATGCTGTGAAAGTGCTGCACTCAATATGCCCACAAATTTGGAAAACTCAGCATTGGCCACAGGACTGGAAAATGTCACATTTCATTCCAATCCCAAAGAGGGGCAATGTCAAAAAATGTTCAAACTATCATACAACTACACTCATCTCACACGCTAGGAAAGTAATGCTCAAAATTCTCCAAGCTGGGCTTGAATAGTACATGAACCATGAACTTCCAGATGTTCAAGTGGATTTAGAAAAAGCATAAGAATAAGAGATCAAATTACCAACATCTGTTGGATCATAGGAAAAGCAAGAGAATTCCAGAAAAAAACATCTACTTCTGCTTCATTGACTATGCTGAAGCCTTTGACTGTATATGGATCACAACAAACTGTGGAAAATTCTGAAAGAGATGGGAATACCAGACCACCTTACTTGCCTCCTGAGAAAGCTGCATGCAGGTCAAGAAGCAACAGTTAGAACTGGACATGGAACAACAGACTGGTTCCAAATTGGGAAAGGAGTACATCAAGGCTGTATGTTGTCACCCTGCTTATTTAACTTATATGCAGAGTACATCATGCAGAATGCCAGACTGGATGAAGCACATACTGGAATCAAGATTGTCAGGAGAAATATCAATATCCTCGGATATGCAGATGACACCACCCTTATGGCAGAGATCAAAGAACTAAAGAGCCACTTGATGAAAGTGAAAGAGGAGAGTGAAAAAGTTGGCTTAAAATTCAACATTCAGGAAACTAAGATCATGGCATCTGGTCCCATAAATTCATGGCAAATAGATGGGGAAATAACAGAAACAGTGAGAGACTTTATTTTGGGGGGCTCCAAAATCACTGCAGATGGTGACTGCAGCCATGAAATTAAAAGACGCTTGCTCCCTGGAAGAAAAGCTATGACAAACCTAGACAGCATATTAAAAAGCAGAGACATAACTTTACCAACAAAGGTCCATCTAGTCAAGGCTATGGTTTTTCCAATAGTCATGTATGGATGTGAGAGTTGGACTGTGAAGAAGGCTGAGCGCTGAAGAATAGATGCTTTTGAACTGTGGTGTTGGAGAAGACTCTTGAGAGTCCCTTGGACTGCAAAGAGATCCAACCTGTCAATCCTAAAGGAAATCAGTCTTGAATATTCTTTGGTAGGACTGATGCTGAAGCTGAAACTCCAATAGTTTGGCCACCTGATGCGAAGAACTGACTTCTTGGAAAAGACCCTGATGCTGGGAAAGATTGAAGGCAGGAGAAGCGGATGACAGAGGATGACATGGTTTGATGGCATCACTGACTTGATGGACATGAGTTTGAGCAAGCTCTGGGATTTGGTGCTGGACAGGGAAGCCTGGTGTGCTGCGATTCATGGGTTGTAAAGAGTCAGACACGACTGAGTGACTGAACTGACTAATTAAGGTCATAAAGATAAGGCTTTTCATGATGGGATTAGTCCCCTTACACGAAGAGAGAGAGACAAGAGAGCTAGGTTTCTCTTCAGGTGTACTCAGCTAGGAAAGGCCATATGAGAAGGCAGCTGTTTGCCAGCCAGAAAGCAAGTTCTCACCAGTACAGTGTTTGTTGGACCCTTGGACTCAGACTTCCAAACCTCAGAATGTAAAAAATAAATGTCTGTGTTATAAGGCTAAAAATCTATGATATTTGATTATAGCAGTGTGAGTTAATAAAAAACCCCACTACTTGGCCACAGCAATCAGAGCAGAAAAAGAAATAAAAGGAATCCAAATTGGAAAAGAAGAAGTAAAACTCTCACTGTTTGCAGATGACATGATCCTCTACATAGAAAACCCTAAAGACTCCACCAGAAAATTACTAGAACTAATCAATGAATATAGTAAAGTTGCAGGATATAAAATCAACACACAGAAATCCCTTGCATTCCTATACACTAATAATGAGAAAATAGAAAGAGAAATTAAGGAAACAATTCCATTTACCATTGCAATGAGAAGAATAAAATACTTAGGAATATATCTATCTAAAGAAACTAAAGACCTATATATAGAAAACTATAAAACACTGATGAAAGAAAACAAAGAGGACACTAATAGATGGAGAAATATACCATGTTCATGGATTGGAAGAATCAGTATAATGAAAATGAGTATACTACCCAAAGCAATTTATAGATTCAATGCAATCCCTATCAAGCTACCAACGGTATTCTTCACAGAGCTAGAACAAATAATTTCACAATTTGTATGGAAATACAAAAAACCTCGAATAGCCAAAGCTATCTTGAGAAAGAAGAATGGAACTGGAGGAATCAACCTACCTGACTTCAGGCTCTGCTACAAAGCCACAGTCATCAAGACAGTATGGTACTGGCACAAAGACAGAAATATAGATCAATGGAACAGAATAGGAAGCCCAGAGATAAACCCAGGCACATATGGACACCTTATCTTTGACAAAGGAGGCAAGAATATACAATGGATTAAAGACAATCTCTTTAACAAGTGGTGCTGGGAAATCTGGTCAACCACTTGTAAAAGAATGAAACTAGAACACTTTCTAACACCACACACAAAAATAAACTCAAAATGGATTAAAGATCTCAACGTAAGACCAGAAACTATAAAACTCCTAGAGGAGAACATAAGCAAAACACTCTCCAACATACATCACAGCAGGAACTTCTATGACCCACCTCCCAGAATATTGGAAATAAAAGCAAAAATAAACAAATGGGACCTAATTAAACTTAAAAGCTTCTGCACAACAAAGGAAACTATAAGCAAGGGGAAAAGACAGTCTTCAGAATGGGAGAAAATAATAGCAAATGAAGCAACTGACAGACAACTAATCTCAAAAATATACAAGCAACTCCTACACCTCAATTCCAGAAAAATAAATGACCCAATCAAAAAATGGGCCAAAGAACTAAATAGACAGAATGATTTCTATAACATCTATTTTTAAAACTAATGTTAAAATACTGTTAAATTTTATACTAATTTGATTTGGTTTACAAAATGCCAATATAGACAGTTGAAAATGGAAAACAAACACTGAATAATCTATTTTATTATTATAAGTAAAATCTAGATGAGCAAAATAGATCTACGACTATACTGAACTCTTTAATGGTACATAATTATATGATTAGAGTAATTATAATGATTCCATAGGATATGTTTTGGTGAACTAGAACATTAAACAAATAAATGTGAGTTTACAGAATCATAATGCTTTCTCTGTAAGAAATCCTTCCGATAATTTTGCTCAAAATATATATTCCATTAACTTAACTATATTCTCTGATTGATTTTTAAGTTAAATCACTGAAATAGTAAACTCTCTCTCCTTTAACCCAATTCTGACAGCAATTTCTTTGGAAATTAATTTCATTGAAATATAATTTCATACATATTTATGAAATTGATTGTATACATATATATACACACAAAGATTGTAGGTATGTGTGTGTGTGTGCATGTATATGTATATATGTATATAAAACTGTATGCAGAAAGTGTTTCCTAAGTGCTCTTTCAAATTTATGACTTAAGTACCCATGCATTAAATTGAAATTTTTTGTTTGTTGAATTGTTTAAAATTTTATAGAAGGAAGCACATTCAAACAAATATACATTTAGCAACTGGAGCTGTTACCATTGTTTATTTACATTGCCTGTATTAATATTCCAGGCTGGGGGTTAAATTTTTTTCTGTAAAACTGGTAGGGGAATAAATGCTCTCAATTAAATTCATCAGGATTTCTAGAGAATGTCAGCTCTCTGTGACAACAAAGACTCTAAGTAGAGTTAGCATATTTATTAACAAAAGAAATTTATAAAGTAAATTTTCTTGTCAAATAAGTGAATTAATATATTTCTGGTTTGACATGTTCATAACTAGCTACATAATATGGTTCAAATGATTGTGAAATATATGAATACTTATAATTACTATTCAGTTCAGTTCAGTCGCTTAGTTGTGTCTGACTCTTTGTGACCCCATGAACCGCAGCACGCCAGGCCTCCCTGTCCATCACCAACTCCTGGAGTCCACTCAAACCCATGTCCATTGTGTCGGTGATGCCATCCAACCATCTCATCCAGGATGTCTGGCTCTGGGTGAGTGATCACACCATCGTGATTAGTGATTATCCGGGTCATGAAGATCTTTTTTGTACAGTTCTTCTGTGTATTCTTACCACCTCTTCTTAATATCTTCTGCTTCTGTTAGGTCCATACCATTTCTGTCCTTTATTGAGCCCATCTTTGCATGAAATGTTCCCTTGGTATCTCTAATTTTCTGGAAGAGATCTCTAGTCTTTCTCATTCTATTATTAGCTACCTTAACGATTCCCAAGTCATTATTTCTCTTATGCTCCTGTGGAATAATAATGCTTAGTATATATCACCTGGATGGTCAGAGGATGCTCCTTGCAAATACTTGCCACCACATCTGAGTTTTAAATCTCAATATTTGATGACTTTCTACCTGGTAATCAAGTGACTCTTATGATTTTCTCTCTTTTATTAACCACCTCTTTACATCTAATATGTCTGCAAGTGCTAGTGGTTCTACATTCTGATTTACTTTGAACTATCTGTTTGAATTCCTCATCACCCCAATGTCAAAGCACACATGGAATAAGATTTCTGCATATATTTTCATCACCTAGGAAACAATAAAATGACTGGATAACATTCATGACCTAAAGAATCAACGTTGATAATAATACCTCAGAATCTATTTTGTACCACTCCCTCTCCCAGACACTTCTAATGTGTAATCTGTTGTAAGAATCACTGGTCAATAGTCATAACTTCCAGATTAGTACTTCTGACACCAGGCTACATCCCCTGAAGTTTACTTTATTCAACCAGTTATTTAACTTTAAAAATAACTGAGGATGCTTCTCCATGTTTTAAAAATTTTCAGTTTGTCTATTCCTTAAAGAATAAAATTCAATAAAGTTTCATTAGTACTCAATTTATTTTATAATCAGGCCCTTTTAACATCTTAATTTTGACACTATATCCATGCCCTAAACACGTTTCTTCCATCTCGTTTAATAATCCCCCATAAATTTGATCATGTTCAGAATGTCTTTCTCTTATTCTATATCCATTCATACCTGTACATATTTTGAACTGAAATAATTACATTATTCCAATAAAATTATTTCTGTAAATACTTTTCAAGTATTTGGTAAGCATAAATAAAATAAAGGGCATTCAGGCTTGGTATATGGCTCTATTCAAAGCTCAACATTCAGAAAACGAAGATCATTGCATCTGGTCCCATCACTTCATGGCAAATAGATGGGGAAACAGTGGAAACAGTGTCAGACTTTATTTTTTGGGGGCTCCAAAATCACTGCAGATGGTGACTGCAGCCATGAAATTAAAAGATGCTTACTCCTTGGAAGAAAAGTTATAACCAACCTAGATAGCATATTGAAAAGCAGAGACATTACTTTGCCAACAAATGTCCATCTAGTCAAGGCTATGGATTTTCCAGTGATCATGTATAAATGTGAGAGTTGGACTGTGAAGAAAGCTGAGCACCGAAGAATTGATGCTTTTGAACTGTGGTGTTGGAGAAGACTCTTAAGAGTCCCTTGGACTGCAAGGAGATGCAACCGATCCATACTAAAAGAGATCAGCCCTGGGTGTTCTTTGGAAGGAATGATGCTAAAGCTGAAACTCCAGTACCTTGGGTACCTCATGCGAAGAGTTGACTCATTAGAAAAGACTCTGATGCTGGGAGGGATTGGGGGCAGGAGGAAAAGGGGACGACAGAGGATGAGATGGCTGGATGGCATCACCAACTCGATGGATGTGAGTTTGAGTGAACTCCAGGAGATGGTGATGGACAGGAGGCCTGCTGTGCTGCGATTCATGGGGTCGCAAAGAGTCAGACACGACTGAGCGACTGAACTGAACTGAACTGAACTGAACCAAATTTCCTTTTTAAAATTCTTGAGAAATGTTTTCTCCATTTACTGCATTTTATTTCAGATGCAATCTATTAATGATATGGAAACAAAAGATGCAACAGAGCTAACAGAGTTCATTGTCACAGGACTTACACATCAACCAGAGTGGCAAGTGCCCCTGTTTCTGTTGTTGTTGATAATATATCTCATCACCATCGTGGGAAACCTTGGTCTAATTGCTCTCATTTACAATGACCCTAAACTTTACATCTCCATGTACTTATTCCTAGGGAACCTGGCATTTGTGGATACTTGGTTATCCTCCACAGTGACCCCCAAGATGCTGCTCAACTTCTTTGCATGAACAAAATGATCTCTCTTCCTGAATGTAAGATACAGTTTTTTTCCTTTGTAATCTGTGTAACTACGGAATGTTTTCTGTTGGCAACTATGGCATATGATCGTTATGTGGCCATATGCAAACCACTAATTTATCCAATAATCATGACCAACAGACTATGCATTTGGCTGTTAGTTTTGTCATATTTTGGTGGCCTCCTTCGTGCCATACTTCATAATGTTTTTTTTTTTACTCAGATTAACCTTCTACAATTCCAACACAGTACGTCACTTTTACTGTGACATTATACCACTGTTTAAGATTTCTTGTACTGACCCTTCCATTAACATTCCGATAGTATTCATTTTTGCTGGGTCAATACAGCCATTCACCATTTCCATTGTTCTTATCTCTTATGCTCTAGTTCTCTGTACAGTTTTGAAAAAGAAGTCTTTACAAGGCATAAGGAAGGCCTTCTCCACCTGTGGAGCCACCTCCTATCTGTCTCTTTATACTATGGGCCTCTTCTCTTCATGTTATGTGCTCCATGGATCTTTACAAGAAAATGATCAAGGTATGATAGACTGCCTATTTTACACTGTCATCATTCCTTTCTTACATCCAATTATCTACAGCCTCAGAAATAAGAAAGCCATAAGTTCACTGGCAAAAATGTTCAACAGAAATGCTTAAAACTCATATTAATATCCATCCTCTTGCTAAAATAGTCATATAGTTGTGGAGATCTGATGTTGCTATTTGTAGTTTTGTGTATAAGTTTGTTCCTCTTATAACTATCCTAGAATTTTAATGACTCACTAAGGTGGGATTTCTGGAGAAGGCAATGGCACCCCACTCCAGTACTCTTGCCTGGAAAATCCCATGGACGGAGAAGCCTGGTAGGCTGCAGTCCATGGGGTCGCGAAGAGTCGGACATGACTGAGTGACTTCACTTTCACCTTTCACTTTCATGCATTGGAGAAGGAAATGGAAACCCACTCCAGTGTTCTTGCCTGGAGAATATCAGGGACGGGGGAGCCTGATGGGCTGCTGTCTATAGGGTTGCACAGAGTCGGACACGACTGAAGCAACTTAGCAGCAGCAGCAAGCAGCAAGGTGGGATTTCTAGTAAACATCTTAAAATATGTGGATATGTAACTCAAAACCAAGAATAAAGATAAATTTTAATCAAGTGTTCATGTAATATTAGAATAATTAAAGAGAGAAATTATCATAGTTCACATATATATTCTCAGTGTGGCTTCATAAATGCATTAAGCAATACAATAGTATAATCACTGAAGAAAATGGAATATAATGTCTTTGATAGCAAAAACTCTGTGTAGTCTAGAGACTTACATTACATTTAATTCTATAGTTAGGATTGTTTTGAGTGAATGGAGGACAATTGCAGAAATTTGTGTCTATAAATAATTGAGAGAGAATTGAAATGAATACTTTAAATGAAGTAAAATTGCAAGGCTTATTATCAATCTTGTGTTGAGCCCATGGAGATTACTAGGCCTACAATGGCTACTGAATGTCAGATCACCTTCCTGTTGTTGTTCAGTCGATCAGTCGTATCCAACTCTTTGAGACCCCATGGACTGCAGCACACCAGGCTTAGGTTTCTTTCATGGCAATTGCAAGTATCATATACCTAAAGTGATTAATCTTGCTCTACTTAGCAGGAGGATTATCTCCTGTTATATATTAGGAGAAACTCTTTAGGTAGATGTTTGTATTAACAATTAAACAGTATAAGTAAAAATATCATTATTACATATATCTAAAAGTGAAGGTCACAAGATTAGATCAAGTCATTTATCTTGTTTTTGTTCCCTAAGGGATATCCCCAAGCCTCAGAAATGGAGTTAATAAATCACAGTCCAGATATTTTTATTATTTTTCACTATAGGATCGATGTTATTGCATATTGCCCTGGATTGTTATTTTTTGTTGCTGTATAATATTCCCATTGCTCTGATTTTTTTTCTGTAAGTTATCTAAATTTCTGTTTGTTCACAAACTGTTATGACTCAAAGCCTATATTTCTAATATAGGCAACTGGTGTATATTTCTTTGATAACCACAAAAGTTTGATCCTATAACTGGCCTTTTGTTTGAATGAAAAGGTTGAGCACAATGTATCACCTGCCAAGTTCTTCTTTAGGTTGAGTAGGTATGAAATAGGCACTGGAGGCCTGTCAGATGTCAGACTTCTATGGAGCCTTCTCTTGAATATGTCTAATCTATAGATTCTAGTGCTCTGATGTATGTTTCAGAAAAACCCATACTAATTGATGCCTTCCAAAATTCATTAAAATCTCTTCACTGATGTGTTCCTATTTTTATTTCTGTTAAAGTATTTTTTTTTCCATTTTGTATATCATATAAATTTCCATATCATTTCCATATGATTGGATTTATATGGATTTATATGATATGGATTTATATATACCATTTATATGATATGGATTATATATAATAATCCATAATAATATGGATTATTTCCATATAATATGGATTCTATAAATTTCCATATGATTTCCATATCATTGCAGTGGAATATTGGAAAAGATGTAAAATATAAACCCTTACAAAGCTCACATTTTAGAAGTATTGTCCAGATATCTTTAAAAAAAGAAACTATGAAATGACATATGTTTTATTTAATGTTAGTGAGATGTAGAAGCTATTAGGCTACATTTATCCAGTTATCTGAAACACTGATGATATCAGATGAAAATGCTACTTGGAAACACTAATAATACAACAGAAATACTCTTTATTATGAAGATATATCAATTATTTAATCTTGAGATTTAAGAGAATTTACAGCTCCTCTCCCTTATGTACATAGATAATTTTTTTTTCTCCTAATTTTATAACACCTTGTGATATTGAGAAGTTGCTGAAAACATTATCCTTTACAATGGTCAAAAAATCAACACAATCACAAGTAAAAACAAACTCTACTAAATCTAGAACCATATTTCTCAGTCTGAGTTGTGAACTGCTGTTGTGTTGTTGTTCGATTGCGACGTCATATTCAATTCTTTGCGACTCCATGGAATGCAGCACACCAGCTCTGTCCTCTATTTCCTGGAGTTTGCTCAAATTCATGTCCGCTGAGTCAGTGATGCAAACCAACCATCTCATCTTCTGCCACCCCCTTCTCCAGCAGGAAAGGAAAGATTGCCTTCAATTTTTCCCAGCATCAGAGTTTATTTGAATGAGTCAGCTCTTTGTATCAGGTGGACAAAATACTGGAGCTTCAGTTTCAGCATCAGTCCTTCCAATGAATATTCAGAATTGATCTTCTTTAGGATTAACTGGTTTGATTTCCTTGCTGTACCAGGGACTCTCAAATCTTCTCCAGCACCACAATATGAAAGCATCAGTTCTTCAGCACTCAGCCTTCTTTATGGTTCAACTCTCACATCTGTACATAACTACTGGAAAAGCCATAGCTTTGACTATATGGACTCTTGTTGGCAAACGGATATCTTTGTTTTTTAATAAGTTGCCTAGGTTTGTCATGGCTTTCCTTCCATAAGCATCTTTTAATTTCATGGCTGCAGTAAACATTCTCAGTGATTCTGGAGCCCAAGAAAAGAGAATCTGTCACTGCTTCCACTTTTTTCCCTTCTATTGTCCATGATGGGATGGGATGGGATGCCATGATCTCAGTTTTACTAATCTTGAGTTTCAAGCCTCCTCTATCACCTCTTTCACCCTCATCAGGAGGCTCTTTAGTTCCTCTTTGCACTTTCTGCCATTAGAGTGGTATCATCTGCATATCTGAGGTTGCTGATATTTCTCCTGGCAGTCTTGATTCCAGCTTGTGAGTCATCCAGCCCAGCATGTTGCATGATGTACTCCGCATATAAATTAAATAAGCAGGGTGACAGTATACAGCTTTGACATACTCCTTTTCCATTAGGAACCAGTCCATTGTTTCACATCCAGTCCTAACTGCCACTTCTTGATATGCATACAGGTTTCTTAGGAGACATGTAAAATGGTCTGATGTTTCCCATCTCTTTCAGAATTTTCCACAGTTTGTTGTGACCCACACAGTCAAAGGCTTTATTCAATGAAACAGAAGTTCTTCTGGAATTCCCTTGCTTTCTCTATGATCCAACAAATGTTGGCAATTTGACCTCTGGTTCCTCTGCTTTTCTAAACCCAGCTTGTATATCTGGAAGTTCTCACTTCACATACTGCTGATGGATTCACACATAGCTTGAAGGATTTTGAGCATAACCTTGCTAACACGTGAAATGAATGCAATTGTATGATAATTTGAACATTCTTTGACATTTCTTCTTTGGGATTGACTGCCCAAGTACTGCATTTCAGACTCTTTTGTTGACTATGAGGGCTACTCCCTTTCTTCTAAGGGTTTTTTGCCCGCAGTAGTAAATATAATGGTGATCTTAATTAAATTTGCCCAGTCTCTTCCATTTTACTTCACTGATTCCTAAGATGTTGATGTTAACTCTTGCCATCTCCTATTTGACCACATCCAATTTACCTGGATTCATGGACCTAATATTCCAGGTTCCTACGCAATACTGTTCTTTATAGCATCAGACTTTACTTTCACCACCAGACGCTGGATACATCCACAACTGAGTGTCATTTCTGCTTTGATCCAGCTTCTTCGTTCTTTCTGGAGCTATTGGTAATTGCCCTCCACTCTTCCCCAGTAGCATATTGAACACCTTCTGAGCTTGGGGAGAGTGTCATCTTTGTCACCCCCCAAAATATCATATCATTTTTCCTTTTCATACTGTTCATGGGGTTCTTGTAGCAAGGAATCTGGAGTGGTTTGCCAGTCTCTCCTCCAGTGAACAATGTTTTTTGAGAACTCTCTGCTATAATCCGTCCATCCTGGGTGGCCCTGCATGGCATTGCTCATAGTTTCATTGAGTTTCCACAGCTTTTTTGCCACGGCAAGGCTGTGATCCATGAAGCAGAGCAAATCCTATCTGAGAAACAGTACTATGTATTGGATGTAGATTCAAAAAATATACATCTTCTGAACTTTGAACTTTCTGGTATTATCATACAGAAACTTTTGTAACTTAGTTCTAAAAGTCCATTGTATCTTTCACTCAAATTAGCTGCTTCAGAATTTTAGGGAACAGGATAAGACAAGTGAATTTAATAATAATGGGGCCATTATGACATTTCATTTGCTATGAGGTAAATTCCTTGATCAGAGGCAATGAAATGTGGAATGACAGTGTGGAATGAGATGTACCATGACAGTGGATAAGGAATCCTGTAAGTCCACAAATGGTTGTTTCAGCAGAAGCACTGCCTGTAGGGGAGGCAAATCTGTATCTAGAGTAAATATTCTAGTAAGAACAAAACACCAACTCTTTCTTGATGGAAAACTGTCAAAGTAATCAACCTACCACCATGTAGCTGGCTAACCACCCCAATTAATGGTGAAATATTGGGGACTCAATGCTGGACTCTGTACTGGCAAATGGAGCACTCTGACATGACCTTAGGCAAGCTGTCCATGTTAAGTGGAAATTAATGATGTAGGGCTCACGTGTAACCTTTGTTCTTGTCATCATTTTGCCTTTTTCATGAGCCTATCTGGTGATGACAAGTGTGGCTGGAGAAAGAGGTTTACTGGTGACCATAGAATGGTTTTCAGCTACAAGTATTTTTTTTTTTAATACATTACTCTATATTCCTGGAGTCTTGTGCAGGTCACAAGATTAGATCAGTTCATTTGCCTTATTTTAATGTCTCTGAAGCATTCTCTGTTCTAGGAAAATGGAGTGGATTGATCACTTTGAAGTTGCTTTTAATCTTCTCCCTAAAGATTATTTAATTGTATATGTCTGTAGTTTGTTGATTATTATTGGCATACAATGTTTCCATTGTTCAAATGGTCTCCTGTCAATTATGTGGATTTTTGCTTTTTCATACACTGTAGTGACCCAAAGACTAACTGAAAGTGCAGGCTACATGTATGCATTTTCTTCTACTGTCTTTAAGGACATTTCCTAATGGATTTTTCTTTGAATGAGAAGTCTGATGTCAAGTTATCAGTATATGAGTGGGCTGTATAACCTATCAAGTCTTAATTTAGCTTGGTGAGTACAGAACAGACAGTTGGAGGCTTCCAAGAAACTCAGACCTCCTTGGAGCCTTCTCCTACAAATGTTTGGTCTACAGACTCCTCTACTCTGTTCTGACCTTCAGTACAATTCAAACCGCTTTATGCCTTCCAGAAATTATCAAAATATCTAGTCAAATGATGTGATTCCACTCACCTTCTGTTACAGATTTATTAATTTAGTACATTATTTTTCATTAGAGTGGCCCATTAGGAAAGAGGTAAAATATACACTTTTGAAAAATACAGATTTCAGAAAATATTTCACATACAAAGAATATATATTCTATATTTAGAGAATATGATTCCTTTAAAAAGATACTTAGAAAATCAATCTGTAATGTTTAACAGTTATTTAGGTGTTTAGCATGATACCATTTAACTAAATTCAGCCAGTTGCCTGGAACACTGCTGGAAACTGAGGACAGCAAGTGGCATAATTCAAAAGAAGGCCTGAGACAGGAGGGCCAATGCTATAGATTCCTGTCTGAGTACAAAGTCTTGAGAATCAGGATCACCTAGAGCACCTAAAGATAAGTGTCAACCAGGCAAGCAGAAACTGAATTCAACCTTCCTCTGCCTTGCTGTTACATTCAGACCCCCAGCAGACTGGATGATGCCAGGTACATTGGGAGGATCATGTGCTTTACTCAGGCCACCACTTCCATACTAAGCACTTCTGGAAACAGTCTCACAGACACACTCCAAAATAATGTTTAGTCAGATAAATGGACAGCCCACATCCCAGCCAAGTTGACACATAAAACTAACCTTAAAATCTATCCATAATCACCATGGCACTCATACATATCTCCTAAAGACATATGTTATCTCCACACATAAAAAGAATAAAGTTATATTCCACCTAACAGAACACACCCATTTGTGGATAATGGAAAAGGTACTATCTCCTTCCCCAGAAAAGTAGGTAAATTCTTTGAGTGATATTTATTTCTCTCCATGGTATATGGGAACTTAAATACTATAATGGCAAATGAACAACCCTCAACCTCGATATTATATAGTCAGGATATTCTATGCACATGCCAAGGAAAAAAGACTGGAAAGAAAACTAAGAAATTTGCTCTACACATACACAAATGTATCCACATTACATTAAGAAGGAAATATCTTGGCAATTACAGTCCTCATATCTGTAACAGCTCACATGACTGTAGCTGATATTTATTTTGTAGCTGATATTTTAATAGAATTATTTCTCTACACATTCTATATTCCTATTGGCTTCAGGAAGGCTCTCAGGTGAACACTGTTCTTCACCTGGTAGGATAAACCAAGCTTTCATTCCTGAAGAGTCTGAGCCATTAGAACTACTGTCTGATTTTTTTGTTGAAGTTTTTCAATGACCTTAATTATGGGAATGAAAACACCAAGAGACTAGAGAATCTTCTCTACTTCAGACACTCTTTTCCTTGCTCCCTTTGTAGAATAATCTAACTGTGTCCTGGTAGCTGCCATCAATCACCTTGGCCACCACAGAATGTCTTTTTTGTCTGCTGATTCAGAGGAATGCAGACCCAAAGGTATGGAGTGCCAATCTACTTTCAGCTCAGTGGAATCACAGTTTTGTGTCCCGGTAGAAACATTCCTCCCTCTGTAAGTCAGAGTCTAAGGCAAGAAGGACAGAAAAACACAGAAACAAGAAACGAATATTCTGTAGGGGTTCTTAGAGTTAACAGTGACTGGAGCCACTCCCATTTTTGCTCCTTGATTCCTAGACCCATTAATCTGCTATGGGTGAAACAGTATCATATACTGGTGGTTGGTTCAGAGATTTGCCATTCTATCAAACTATATGTTTCAGAATGATGGGGAATAGGGTAAGACCAGGGATTTCCACAAGCATGGGCACACTGCCACACTTATTTTTGCTCTGAAGTGAATTCCTTGACCAGAATCAGTGCTGTTAAGAATACTGTGACAGAGCTTCCCTGGTGGCTCAGTGGTAAAGAATCCATCTGCCAATGCAGGAGACATGGGTTTGATCCCTAGTCTAGGAAGATCTCACGTGCCTCGGAGCAACTAAGCCCATGTACCACAACTGAAGCCTGCACACCCAAGAACCCACGCTCTGGAACAAGAGAAACCACTGCAATGAGAAATCCGCACACCACAACACAAGAGTAGACCCTGCTGTCCACAACTAGAGAAAAGCCTGCACAGCAACGAAGACCCAGTACAGCCAAAAATAAAATAAATGAATAAATAAATAAAATTATAAGAAAAGACTACCATGACAGTGGATAAGTGAGATTGTTAGTTTCTCAGTCATGTCTGACTCTTTGCAGCCCCATAGACAGTAGCATGGCAGGCTCCTCTGCCCATGGAATTCTCCAGGAAAGAATATTGGAGTAGGTACCTATTCCTTTCTCCAGGGGATCTTCCTGACCCAGGGATCAAATACGTGTTCCAACACTGCAGGCAGATTCTTCACCGTCTGAGCAAGAATACACACAAGAAATATACCAAAAAAAGTGTCAATGACCCTGATAACCACAATGGTGTGGTTATTCACCTAGAGCCAGACATCCTGGAGTGTGAAGTCATGTGGGCCTTAGGAAGCATTACTATGAACAAAGCTAGTGGAGGTGATGAGACTCTAGCTGAGCTATTTCAAATTCTAAAAGATGATGCTGTTAAAGAGTTGCACTCAATATGTCAGCAAATTTGGAAAGCTCAGCAGTGGCCACAGGATTGGAAAAGGTCAGCTTTCATTCTAATTTCAAAGAAAGCCAATGTCAAAGAATGTTCAAACTACCATACAATTGCCCTCGTTTCACATGCTAGCAAACTAATGCTCAAAATCCTTTAAGCTAGGCTTCAACAGTATGTGAACCAAGAAATTCCCTATGTACAAGTTGGATTTAAGAAAGGCAGAGGAACCAGAGCTCAAATTGCCAACATCCATTGGATCATAGAAAAAGCAAGGGAATTCCAAAAATATCTACTTCTGCTTCATTGATTACACTAAAGTCTTTGATTGTGTGGATCACAACAAACTGTGGAAACTTCTTAAAGAGATGGGAATACCTGACTACTTTACCTTCCTTCTGAGAAACCTGTATGCAGGTCCAGAAGCAACAGTTAGAACCGGTCATGGAACAACAAACAGGTTCAAAATTGGGGAAGGAGTACATCAAAGCTGTATATTGTCACCCTGCTTATTTAACTTATATGCACAGTATATCATGACTACACTATTCATGAGCTGGATGACTCACAAGCTGGAATCAAGACTGCCAGGTGAAATATTAACCACCTCAGATATGCTGAAGATATCTAATGGCACTCTAATGGCAGAATCAGAAAGGAACTAAAGAGCTTCATAATGAGGGTGAAAGAGGACTGTGAAAAAGTTGGCCTAAAACTCAACATTCAAGAAACTAAGATCATGGCATTCGGGCTCAACACTTCAGGCAAATAGATGGAGTAAAAGTGGAAACGGTGACAGACTGTATTTTCCTGGGCTCCAAAATCATTGAGGATGGTCACTACAGCCATGAATTTAAAAGATACTACTCCTTGGAAGAAAAGCTATGACAAACCTAGATAGCGTATTAAAAAGCAAGGATATCACTTGGCCAACAAAGGTCCATATAGTCAAAGGTATGGTTTTCCCAGCAGTCACATACAGATGAGAAATCTGGACCATAAAGAAGGCTGAGTGCCAAAGAATTGCTACTTTTGAACTGTGGTGTTGGCAAAGACTCTTGAGAGCCCCTTGGACAGCAAGGAGATCAAACCAGTCAATTCTAAAGGAAATCAACCCTGAATATGCATTGGAGGAACTGATGCTGAAGCTGAAGCTCCAATATTTTGGCCACCTGATGTGAAGAGCCCCCTCATTGGGCTCTGATGCTGGGAAAGATGAAGGCAGGAGAAGAAGGGGTGACAGAGCATGAGATGGTTGGATGGCATCACTGACTCAATGGACATGAGTTTAAGCAAACTCTGGGAGACAGTGAGAAACAGGGGAGCCTGGCGTGCTGCAGTCTATGGGGTTGCAAAGAGTTGGACATGATTGAGTGACTGAACAACAACAATGACAGTGGATAAGGAATTCTATAAGACCAAGGAGGATAATATTGGCAGAAGCATTGACTGCAGGGAAGTCAATAAATCTAGACATATCTAGAGTAAGTATATATTCCAATAAGAACAAAGGACTCCCACTTCAGATGTAACCATGCTGCCACCAGATACACAGCTGATCATGCTAATGAATGGTGGTGCTGCATCAAGGGCTTAATATTGGGCTTGACTGCTGACTGACTGGGTACCCAGCAGTGGCTGAAATCAAGCTTGACTTAGGAAGGGAAAGTAAATGTTGTTGAACTTATTAATAACCTCTATCCCTACCACCTTGGCCACTTAATTTGGGAGCCCACTGAGTGGTGACCGAGGTGTTTGAGAAAGACTGACTAGTGTCTATACATTGTGTGTTTAATTGTTCAGTCGTGTCCGACTCTTTGTAACCTCATGGACTGTAGCCCACCAGGTTCCTCTCTCCTTGGGATTCCCCAGGCAAGAAAATTGGAGTGGGTCACCATTGCTTTATCCATGGGAGCTTCCTGACCCAGAGACAGAACCCGGGTCTCCTGCACTGCAGGTGGATTCTTTACCATCATCTTAATCACTTAATGATAATATTCTATTCTGCTGAGATCACTTTTTTTGGTGAACATTTGCATGGGACACAAATACCTTCATGTTTTTTGCGCATTCAGAGAGATCTATTAACATAACTCTTCTACAGATCTCTTTGTCATTGATTTCCTATCATATTCCTTCAAAGTCTATGAATATTCCAACAAACCACTGGCCACAATAAATGAATCACACATAATCACACAACTGTCCATTTCTCCTCCCAAAGAAAGTGTACAATCAGGTGCAATGGTCAAAGACCTGCTCAACAGAAAGTTCTTCCTTCACCACTGTCCCCTGCAATGTCACAGAGCTGTAGTGACAGCTACAGAAGCTGTAGTGCAGCAGCTGTCCACTTTATGACGGTGCCTGCATACCATTCAGAATCATCTGTAAATCAGGCCTCAGTCTTCTCAGTCAACTAATCATAAGGACACAGGCCCAGGCTGGGAGACAGAAGGCATTGAAGCAGAAGTGAAGGCAAATAGAGTTTGGACCACTGCTTTAGTAACTTACTTGTGCTCTTAGGGCTTGTTCCTGCTTCATCAAGTTTATATATACTAATTTCATTATATGAAGAAATGCTTCTGTGCATACCTAACTGCATGGAGAGTGACAGGGATACTATTCAGCTTAGCAAGGGCAGCTCTAGTATCATGGAAAATTGATGGTCATGGTTAAACATTCTTTTTCTCCTAAGGCTCACTAGCAGGCCAATGGTTGTTCCTCTAAATTAGAGTAGTTATCTAGAGGATGGCAGTGCTTTGCTCAGAATTCTAAGGCCATGCACTATGATCCACTTCTAGAAGTCTGTTAAAGGTGCCGAGCTCTTCCACTGCCACTTCCAGCACCAGTGCTTGTGCTGGGTATGGCCCATGAGCACAGCAGCTTTTATGTTAGCCTTGATATGTTGGAAAGCCTCCTCTCCTGAAGAGAAGTGAAGTCGTTCAGTCATGTCAGACTCTGCGACCCCATGGACTTTAGCCTACCAGGCTCCTCCATCCATGGGATTTTCCAGGCAAGAATACTGGAGTGGGTCACCATTTCCTTCTCCAGGAGATCTTCCTGACCAAGGGATTGAACCCGGGCTTCTCACACTGTAGGTGAATGCTTTACTGTCTCAGCCACCAGGGAAGTCCCTTCTCTCCTGGGCTTCACTAAAAACTAGTAGCCCTTCCTGTCACTTGGTAAATGGGCTGGAGGAATACACCCAGATAAGGATAATATTGCCTCTGAAATCCATCAGTTCAGTTCAGTCACTCAGTCATGTCTGACTCTTTGCAACCCCATGAATCACAGCATGCCAGGCCTCCCTGTCCATCACCATCTCCCGGAGTTCACTCAAACTCAAGTCCATCAAGTCGGTGATGCCATCCAGCCATCTCATCCTCTGTCGTCCCCTTTTCCTCCTGCCCCCAATCCCTCCCAGCATCAGAGTCTTTTCCAATGAGTCAACTCTTCGCCTGAGGTGGCCAAAGTACTAGAGTTTCAGTTTTAGCATCATTCCTTCCAAAGAACACCCAGGGCTGATCTCCTTTAGAATGGACTGGTTGGATCTCCTTGCAGTCCAAGGGACTCTCAAGAAATCCATAGAGGCTTTTTATTGTAAAGCTAATATTTTTGTGCTTATGAGAGCACAGTGAACAAAAGGTTACATTTGGTTACAAGAGATTCCCACCTTTCCTCACCTTTCTTCATCTGCTACTCAGACCCTTATCACCCAATTTGCTGTCAGTTTGGAGGTTTCTGCTTTTCTTTGCCAATGGACTCCTGCTGTTTACAAGATGCGTGATTTCCTGGTTCTTTCCCCCATTTTGCTGCTTTTCCCTAGCTACCTGTATGCTGTAACATTCCCCCCTCAAGGAGTCTGGACCCTAAAAATCTTTTACTCATCATGCACCAAAGCCAAGACACTTCTTTGTTGTTGTTCAGTAGCTTAGTAGTGTGCAACTATTTGCAATCCCATGGACTGTAGCACATCAAGTTTCCCTGTCCTTCACTATCTCCCAGAATTTGCTCAAACTCATGTCTATCAAGTTGATGATGCCATCCAACCCTTTCATCCTCTAATTCTCTTCTCCTTTTGTCTTCAGTCTTCCCCACATTAGAGTCTTTTCAGGTAGCCAAAGTATTGGAGCTTCAGCTTCAGCATCAGTCCTTCCAATGAATATTGAGGGTTGATTTCCTTTAGGATTGACTGGTTTGATCTACTTCCTGTCCAAGGGACTCTCAAGAGTCTTCTACAACACCACAATTCAAAAGCATCAGTTTTGGGGCACTCAGTCTTTTTTATGGCCTGATTCTCACATCTGTACATGACTACTGGAAAAACCATAGCTTGACTATATGGACCTTTGTCGGCAAAACAATGTCTCTGCTTTTTAATACGCTGTCTAGGTTTGTCATTGGAGAAGGCAATGACAACCCATTCCAGTACTCTTGCCTGGAAAATCCCATGGATGGAGGAGCCTAGTAGGCTGTAGTCCATGGGGTCGCTAAGAGTTGGACACGACTCAGTGACTTCACTTTCACTTTTAACTTTCCTGCATTGGAGAAGGAAATGGCAACCCACTCCAGTGTTCTTGCCTGGAGAATCCCAGGGATAGCGTAGCCTGGTGGGCTGCTGTCTGTGGGGTCACACAGAGTCGGACATGACTGAAGTGACTTAGCAGGTTTGTCATAGCTTTCCTTTCAAGGAGCAAATGTCTTTTAATTTCATGGCTGCAGTCACCATCAACAGTGATTTTGGAGCCCAAGAAAATAAAATCTGCAACTGTTTCCACTTTTTCCCCTTCTATTTGCCATGAAAAGATGGGGCCAGATTTCATGATCTTTGTTTTATGAATGTTGAGTTTTAAGCCAGATTTTTCTCTCTCCTATTTTGATATAAATAACGTCATTATTTTTCTCAATAAATGTTTAATGGCAACTTCTCTGTAAATATTTAAAGGCAAATCTGAACATGTGACCGTAATATTCAAAATCCCTTAGTAGCTATCCTTTAAGTTGGGTAAAGAACAAAGTTACCCAACCAGCCTCTAGATACTCTGTGATCACTCACACTGGCCTCCTTTGTCTACTTTGTCTCCACTTTGCCTCTCTCTTTGCACACATGCTCCATTTGCCATTTTTCTTTGTTTCTGTATTGTTTCTGTAATGATCCAACTCTCTGAGAAGCTAGGCGTGCAAATGAAGGAAGTCTCTGAGGATCACAAATATCCAGATACAGCACCCTGCGAGAAATGGTGCCCCTCAGGAACCACCTCTGACCTACCAAAACAGAATCTGCCTTCTAAGAAGATCACCAGGAGATTCATAGGAATTGAAGTTTGAGGAGCACTGATCTTGGCTACCTACCACTGTGGTCCTTCCTTTTGCTTTTCCTTTGCTCTTCCTAGGAAGATTTCTCATCAGTTTTCACTGTAAAGTGGGGAGTTAGGTGTGGGTCTGGATGTGACTTACAATTTCCATGAGGAGAATTTTCTTGTAGTTGGCTTCTGAAGAGATTCTAGAACTTTGACGTCATTAAAATCGTGTGTAGTTAATTAAGACCATACTGAAAGAATATCAAAATTCACAGATAAACTGGAGTTTGCATAAACATGTCAGAAATGTGTTCTGTGTTATGTAAACATAACAATGTTTATGATTTCAGAGACTGCAATGCCCTGTGGAACAGCCTGGATTCCTCATAAATGTCCAAGTACATAATGCCCAGTGGAAAAGCGTAAGTTTGTCCTAAAGGGAATCCTTGGGCACTATCAGGGGAATTTTAGTTCATCATTCCTTCCTCTTTTGGCAAAAGCATACAGTTATGCAATGGTTGACAATTCTGTTCAAAACAAATTCATATAAACAACATTTTCCTGGGCCTGGAAAATGAAGCTCTCAAAATGAATCAGTATGCAAAATGATGCTGCCCGTGTTATTGCAATTGCAGTGACTGAGTTCTATTTTCTATTAATACTTCAGACAGCTGAATGCTAAAGGGATTTCCACAATTTCTTAACAGATATTGGTGAGAGAATGATTTTTATAATATTCATTATTTTTTATAGAAAGTTGAAATATTATTAAATTTGTAATAATTTTGATTTGGTTTATAAGATATCAAAATATCCAGTTGAAAATGGATAACAGTGAATAATCTGCATATTTTATTATTGTGAGTAAAATCTGGATAAGCAAAATAGCTCTAAAACGACACTGTATTCTTTAATGATATAAAATTATCTGGTTAAAATAATTGGAATGATTCCATAGCTTAAGTTTTGGTTACAAGACTGTTAAACAATAAAAGGCAGTTTAGGAATTTAAGTCAGAATGTTTCTTGTAAAAGAAATTTTTTTGATAATTGTATTCAAAACACTTATTTCATTTAATTAAGCAGACTCTCTGCATTTAAGTCACTTAAATAGTAAATCACTTAAATAGTAACCTCTACTTTGTAACCTACTTCTGACAATAGTTTCGCTGAAAAAAACATGTATATAGAAAAATGCAAAAAATGTTCCTCTAGTGCTCTTTTCAGCTTTATGACTTAATAATTACCCACACATTGAGCTGAACATTTTGATTATGTAGTTTTAGGACTGCATAGAAGAAAAGTGAAGCAAAGTCATTCAGTCGTGTCCGACCCTTTGAGACCCCTTGGACTGTAGCCTATCAGGTTCCTCTGTCCATGGGATTCTCCAGGCAAGAATACTGGCGTGGGTTGCCATTTCCTACTACAGGAGATCTTCCCAACCCAGCAATCAAACCCAGGTCTCCCGCATTGTAGGCAGACACTTTACCATCTGAGCCACCAGGGAAGTCCTGCATAGAAGAAAGACCAGTCCAAATAAGCGTACATTTAATAACTGCAATTATCAGCACTGGTTATTTATATTGCCTGTATGAAATTCCAGTCTTTGACTCTATTTTTGCTATCAAACTGGTAGAAAAGGAAAAGCTGTTAAGTAAATCCATCAGAAATTCTAGGGAAAGTCAGCTCTAAGCACAGTGATAGCAATGATACTAGGCAGTGATTGTATATTTACTAACGATACAAATTTATAAGGTAAAATTAAAAAGAAATTTCCTATTCCTTACACAAATTCCATAGAAAAATAAACTTGGGATTTTGAATAAAAGAAAAAGAAAAGATTCTCAGTGCTGACAACTTGTAATAAAAATCAGATTTAAGACAATATTTAAGTCCTATTTCTAGCTTTTCCCCTTATTTCATCTGAGCCTTCCTCTGATACATCCTCTCTCCCTCTTCATTGCCTTGTCTTTCCTACACTTAACATTGATGTTCCTTCCCTTCTTCTCTTTCTGCTTCCTGTTTCCTTTCCACTGCCCCTTCCCCATCCAAATTTCCCATTCTACTGCTTTATCCTTACTCCTTTCACTGCTTCCTCTCTCTCTTTTGAAAACTTTCATAATGTTGTTCCACAAGACAAGAAATCCACATCTGTTGCCCACATCTCAGATACTCTTTCATTTTCCTCACTACTGTGCCACTTGCTTCCCTTCCATTTCTGGCCTCGACTCTCTCACAAATGGAAACTGCTCTCACTAAAGCCACTGAGCCATCGGGGGACTACTAAAGCCACCAAAAATCTCTTAATCCTGACATTCAGTGATCTCTGTTCACTCCTTATCCAGACAGATAATTTATCTGACTTAGGCACTGTTCTTTGTTCTTCTTGAGTATTTTCCTCTCTTCAAGTTCCCAACACTTAGCTTTCCATTCTCTCCTGCTTCTCTGATCATTCTGCTCAGTAGCCTTTTCTGGTCTTTCCTTTTTGTATGAGCCAGTATTCCTGGTTGCAAGATATCTCACAGTGACAAAGCCACTGTTGTGGAAACAGGATGAATTTTGTGTTGTGATACTGTGTACTTGGCTGATTTGCAACCAAACATCTCTTTTTCACATTTGACCTCTTTCTCACCTTTTCATATCACAAATCTAGTGTAGGTAGGTTTGAGTTCAGTCAGTTCAGTTCACTCAGTCATGTCCGACTGACTCTTTGCAACCCCATGAATTGCAGCACGCCAGGCTTCCCTCTCCGTCACCAACTCCCAGAGCTTGCTCAAACACATGTACATTGTGTCAGTGATGCCATCCAACCATCTCATCCTCTGTCATCCCCTTCTCCTCCTTCCTTCAGTAGTTCCCAGCATCAGGGTCTTTTCTAATGGGTCAGCCCTTTACATCAGGTGGCCAAAATATTGGAGCTTCAGCTTCAGCATTAGTTCTTCCAATGAATAGTCAGAACTGATCTCCTTTAGGATTGACAGGTTGGATCTCCTTGCAGTCCAAGGGACTCTCAAGAGTCTTCCCCAACACCACAGTTCAAAAGCATCAATTCTTCAGGGCTCAGCTTTCTTTATAGTCCAGCTCTCACATCCATACATGACTACAGGAAAAACCATAGCTTTGACTAGACCGACCTTTGTTGGCAAAGTAATGTCTCTGCTTTTCAATATGCTGTCTAGGTTTGTCATAGCTTTTCTTCCAAGGAGCAAGCTTCTTTCAACTTCATGGCTGCAGTCACTATTTGTAGTGATTTTTGAGCCCAAGAAAGTAAAGTCAGCCACTGTTTCCACTGTTTCCCTATCTATTTGACATGAAGTGATGGACCAGATGCCATGATCTTCGTTTTTTGAATATCGAGTTTTAAAACAGCTTTTTCCTTTCTCCTCTTTCAATCTCATCAAGAGGCTCCTTAGTTCCTCTTCACTTTCTGCCATAAGGGTGATGCTATCTGAGGTTACTGATATTTCTCCCAGCAATCTTAATTCCAGCTTGTGTTTCATCCAGCCCAGCATTTCACATTATAGGGAGACATAATTGACATACTTTTGACAGAGTACATACCTGACAGAGTACATCCTTGACAGAGCCTTGACATACTCCTTTCCCAATTTGGAACTAGTCTTTTGTTCCATGACCGGTTCTAACTGTTGCTTCTTGACCTGCATACAGGTTTCCTAGGAGGCAGGTAAGGTGGTCTGGTATTTCCATCTCTTTTGAATTTTCCACAGTTTATTGTGATCTACACAGTCAAAGGCTTTAGTGTAGTCAATGAAGCAGAAGTAGATGTTTTTCTGGAAGTCTCTTCCTTTTTATGACCCAATGGATGTTGGCAACTTGATCTCTACCTTTTTCAAGCTTGAATATCTGGAAGTTCTCGGTTCAGGTATTGTTGAAGCCTAGTTTGGAGAATTTGGACCATTACTTTGCTAGCATATGAAATGAGTGCAATTGTGTGGTAAGTTTGAATGGCTAACCCTATATCTAGTTCCCTCAATCTAAATTCACAGGGAAAGTCAGTTTTCAGAATTTTGGCTTCTAAAGTGAATGACAGTTTTTGTCTACCATCAAGAATCATGTGGCAGAAAAGAGGATCAGATGATGTAGCAAAATCCATTTTAATTTAACTGCCTCACATTTAATTCTTTTTACCTTATGAATGCTGTCCACTGGATAAGTCATACAAAGTATGTTTTCTGCCACCTCAATGATTCCCAAGTCATTATTTCTATTAAGCTCTTGGAGAATCATACTGCTAGGTTTATGTCTCTTTAATCTTCAGAGGGTGTTCTTAGCAAAAATTGGCCACTGTATCTGAGTTTTCAATCTTAATTTTTGATGATTATCTAATCAGACACCAACTGACTGTTTTACCTTTATTTATAACTCTTCACATCTAATGGTGACTTTACCTTCTGATTTATTTTGATTTGTCTGCCTTCTTCAAAATTTTCAATGTCATATCACACATGGAATGAAAACTTCACAAACGTTTTAATCACTTTGGGAACATTTATAAAATACATATTACTAGATGTAATCTATGACCTACTGAATCAATTTCTACAGTAATACCTCAGAATCTGTATTTTGTACCGAAACTCCCCCAGACAATTCTGTTACATAATATGGTATGGAAATCCCTTCATAAAAGTTCCAGTCTACTGATCAATATTTATGACACCAGGGTCTTCAGCCTGCAGCCTATTTTCTACAGTCAAGTACTTATTTTAAAAAAAGCAAATGGTGAAGACACTCCATGTCTCAAAAATCTTCTATGTCTGTCTATTCCTTGAAGAATAAAATTTAAGATCTTTCACATGGCATTCAATTCATTTTATAATCCAGGGCCTTCTAACATCTTTACTTTTTTTTGGGCTGCACTGGGTCTTCATTGCTATATGCAGGTTTTATCTAGTTGTGGTGAGCGGGGGCTGCTTTTCACTGTGGTGAGCAGGCTTCTCATGGCACTGGCTTCTCTTGTTCCAGAGCACAGGCTCTAGGGCCTGTGGACTTCAGTAGCTGTGGCACAAGGGCTCAGTAGTTGTGACGAATGGGCTGAGTTGCCCCATGGCATGTGGGATCTTCCTGGACCAAGGATCAAACCCATGTCCCCTGCATTGCAAGGCACATTCTTAACACCTGGATCACAAAGGAAGCCCCACATCTTTACTTTTGATGCATAATGTCTTAATGTCTTCTCTTCTATACCTGTTAATTATTGTACATACTTTGAAATAAAATAGTTGCATTTTTCTAATCTAATAATTTTCTAAATACTTTTCATTTATTTTAGAAGAGTAAATAAAATAAAGGGCATTCAGGCTAGTGTATGGTTTTATTTCAATTATTTTCACCAAATTTTCTTTCTTAAATGATTGATGACTGTCCTTTTTACATTCACTATATTTGATTTCAGAGGCCTTCTATTAAGGATATGGAAAGAAAAAATGCAACAGAGCTGACAGAGTTTGTTCTCACAGGATTTACATATCAACCAGAATGGCAAATCCCTCTGTTCGTGCTCTTCTTGTTTATATATATCTTCACTATCATGGGGAACCTGGGTTTGATTGCTGTCATCTGGAATGACCCTCACCTTCACACCCCCATGTACTTATTCCTTGGGAGTTTAGCCTGTGTGGATACTTGGTTATCCTCCACAGTGGTCCCCAAGATGCTGGTCAACATCTTCACCAAGAATAAGAGGATATCTCTCTCTGAATGCATAGTGCAATTCTTTTCCTTTGGAGTCAGTGCAACCACAGAATGTTTTCTGCTGGCAACAATGTCATATGATCGTTATGTAGCCATATGCAATCCATTACTTTATCCAGCGATTATGACTAACAGACTATGCATGCAAATGTTAATTTCATCACTTACAGGCGGCCTTCTTCACGCCTTACTTCACACATGTTTTTTATTCAGATTAACCTTTTGTAATTCTAACATAATACATCAATTTTATTGTGACATCATGCCGTTGTTTAAAATTTCTTGTACTGATCCTTCTATTAATGTTCTGGTGATATTTATTTTCTCTGGTTCAATTCAAGTGTTCACCATCCTTATTATTCTGGTCTCTTATACACTAGTTCTCTTTACAATTTTAAGGAAGAAGTCTGCACAAGGCATAAGGAAAGCATTCTCCACCTGTGGTGCCCACCTCCTATCTGTCTCCTTATACTATGGGACTCTTCTTTTCATGTATGTGCGCCCTGGATCCACACGAGCAGATGATCAAGATATGATGGACTCTCTATTTTACACTGTCATAATTCCTTTCTTAAATCCAATTATCTACAGCCTGAGAAATAAGAAAGTCATAAATTCACTGACAATAATGTTAAAGAGAAATATTTAGATCCAATACTAATATGTGTTTTCTTACTTGAAAACAACACAAAACTATGTAGATTAGAGCTCAATTTTGTTTGCATTCACAACTACCCTATTATTTTAATGACAAGATTTCAGTACTCAAAAAATTCTTTAAGATATTTATATATCTTATTAAAAGAGACAGGGAATTTTAATCAAATGTTCGTATCATGTTAAAATAAATAAAGAAGAATTTAAAATGGGAAAGTCCCTGGCTATCCAGTGCTTAGGACTACACACCATCACTGCTGATGGCCTGAGTTTGATCTCTGGTCTGGAAACTAGGATACTACAAGCTGCGTGGCACAGCCAAATAAATTAAAATGAAAAAAACTTTACAAGCTTCTATATTCCTCATTGTGGTTTTTAAAGTAGATTTATTAAACATGTATTAAGCACTAAAATACGGGTTTCCCAGGCGACACAGTGGTAAAAGAATATGCCTGCCAATGCAGGAGACACAGCAGATGTGGTGTGGACCTCTGGGTCAGGAAGATCCCTTGGAGGAGGAAATGGCAACCTGCTCCAGTATTTTTGCCTGGAAAATTCCATGGACGGAGGAGTCAGGCAACTCCATGGGGTCACAAAGAGTTGGATATTACTGAGCGAAAGAGCACACAAGTACTAAAATAATGCAGAACCTCTGAAAAATACTTGAGATGAGGTCTTTGATAGTAATACATTCTTATAGCCTGGAGACTCATGTCACATTTAACTTCACATAGTGGGCATTTTATGTTTGAGTGAACAGAGGTAAACCCCAGGAATATTGCCAGACATCATTCAAGGTTTTATTCTACTTTATTTGGTCCCTGGTGATCCTGCTTCATATGGATTCAATTCTCATGTGACACAGAGAAATAAACTGAAGAGGAAAGAAATGAAGAAGCATGTGAAGGGAGTTAAAACTCTGAAGGGCAGGCAATATGAGATGCTCTTAACTCAGCGTGCTTCTATACGGAGATAAAAGTAAGTTATTTCTACTGTCTATAGTGCCTTCTAAGGCCCTTTTTAGCTGTGTCTGTTTGTTGCTGGGTAACTGAAAAGCTTCACCAGTTCAGGAAGCTAAGAGTTCAGACTGAATGACTAAGTTGGGATGGGTATAGGAAGAAGAGAAGTTGCAGAATAGGAAGGAAATGGTCTCAATCTTCCTAAAATGAAAAAAAAAAAAAAAAGTTTGTAAGGTAAAGAAGTCAGTAGTATATAACATTTATTTAAATGTGTTGTTATCCTGAAAGGGTTTTAAATGTATATTATCAAAGTTCAAATAATGTCAATAGCATGATATCATAGTTCCCAATGTGTTGGTGGCACAGACATGAAAATGAGCAAAAATCTGAATATTTTCTGTCTTAAAAGTCCTTGAAAGTTGGCTTTTCTCAAACTGCATATTATTTAAGTATGCTAAGTGATACATCTCCAGACCCATGTCCACCTTTTTCTCAACACTGAAATTCCACACACACTCCTATTGATTCCACTCAGGCCCACACCTTCAAAATTATCAGCATCTGTTATCTGTAAAACTCTAGTTGTTGATTCCTCCACGTTGCTAATATTTCCTTAAGAAACAGGACTGTAATTAGACCATATCATTCTTCAATAACTTTTAAAGGCTTGTCATTGCCATCTGAGTGTAAGCATACATGATAAATGTATCTAGAGCTGTAGATATACAGATGCACTATAATTATTTTTTCATGTGTATGCAGATTATATGATATATAAATAAAAGTACAAATATTTGTATATATTGAAATGTATCTATATATACAGATTATATTATATATAAATACACTATCTAACCATCTATCTATTCTCTATCCAGCATTTGTTCACTCTGAAATTATCTGAGGTCCTTTCAAATAAAGCCTTAGTTTAACCTAGTTCAAATTGGAAGGTTCTTCCTCCACGATTCTCCTATGTTATATCCAAACTGAGTTTCTGAAAGCCTTCTTGACAAACCTCTCTCTCAGGTTCATGCTTTTGTTCACACAGGTCTCTCCATAGAATGCCTTCCCCACTCAAATGTTTCATCTTCATTTAAAACTGAAATGGGGAGGCGGTCCTAAGATGGTGGAGGAATAGGATGGGGAGACCACTTTCTCCCCCACAAATTCATCAAAAGAACATTTAAACGCAGAGTGAAATCCACAAAACAACTTCTGAATGCCGGCAGAGAACATCAGGCACCCAGAAAAGCAGCCCATTATCTTCAAAAGGAGGTAGGAAAAATATAAAAGACAAAAAAAGAAACAAAAGAGGTAGGGACAGAGCTCCGTCCTGGGAAGGGAGTCTTAAAAAGAGAGAAGTTTCCAAACACCAGGAAACACTTTCACTGCCGAGTCTGTGCGTAGCCGTGGAAGCACAGAGGGCAACATAATAGGGAGGAAAAATAAGTAAATAATTAAAACCCACAGATTAGGAGCCCAACAGTAGCTCCCCCAGTGGACAAGCAGCACAGACACCTGCGCCTGCCACTAGCAAGCGGGGGAGGGGGGGGTGGGGTGGGGCGCTGGGCAGGGAGGCGCGGGCTGCATTGCTTAGAGTAAGGATCGGGCCTTAATGCCCCCAAGGGTAATCACAGGGAAGTACTTTGGGCTAGCAAACCAGACTGTGGGATAGCTACCATGCTAAAAGCCCTAAGACACCGCCAGGCCCACGCACAGAACAAAGGGCTGAACAGAACTAGCCCGCTGCAGACAATCCCCTGCTGGTGACAGGCAGCCAGGGCCAGAAGGGGGCAATCACAGCCCAAGAGAGACATTATCTACCAAACTGCAAGCAGGCTTCTTTGCTAACTAAGACTTCTTGGGGTTCTGGACAGTCATCTGCCTGACAAGGTGTGCCAGTTGTACACCCAGAAAACCGAGCAGCAGGGATGGGAGAGGCGATAAGTTGCAGTGACCACGCTCGCCAAATACCTCATCACCCGAGCTGCTCGGAGCTGGGAAGGGCACAAAATGCAGGCCCAACGGAGTCTGCGCCTCTGAGGACAACCCGAGTGCCTGAACCTGAGCATCTTGGACCTGGGAGATGCATGCAGCCCAGGGCTAGCCTCGGAGGGTTCCCGGCGGAGCAACCTAGAGCCTGAGCTGTGTGGGCAGGGAAGGTGCATGCGTCGTGAGCGGGGGCAGGCCCAGTGTGGCTGAGACACTACGAGCACACGCCAGTGTTATTTGTCTGCAGCGTCCCTCCCTCCCCACAGCACGACTGAACAAGTGTGCCTAAAAAAGTGTCCACCACCGCCCCCTTGTGTTAGGGTGGAAATCAGACACTGAACAGACCAGCAAACAGAAGCTACAACCGAGGGAACCGCCTTGGAAGTGACAGGTGCAATAGATTAAAACCCTATAGTTAGTACCGACTACATAGGAAGGGGCCTATAGATCTTGAGAAATATAAGCTGGACCAAGGAACTATCCGAAAATGAACTGACCCCACAACACTGCCCACAACACCAGAGAAAGTCCTAGATATATTTTTACTATTTTTATGATCATTCTTTTATTTTTTCTTTTTTTTTCTTTTCTTTTTTCTAACTTTTAAAAAAAATTTTAAGTCCTCTATTACTCCTTTAATTTTCATTTTCATAACCTATTACTTTTCAAAAAAATTTTAAAGCAAACTTCATGTATATATATTTTTTTAATAACTTTTGTGACTTTGTTTTTTTTTTTCTTCTTCTTTTCTTTAATATTGTATTTTTGAAAATCCAACCTCTACTCTAGAATTTTAATCTTTGCTTTTTGGTATTTGTTATCAATTTTGTACATTTAAGAACCTTCATTACCCATTTTTACTTGGGAGCGAGATTACTGGCTTGACTGCTCTCTCCCCCTTTGGACTCTCCTTTCTCTCCACCAGGTCGCCTCTATCTCCTCCCTCCCCCTTCTCTTCTCTACCCAACTCTCTGAATCCCTGTGTATTCCAGACGGTGGAGCACACTTAGGGAACTGATAACTGGCTGGATCTGTCTCTCTCCTTTTCATCCCCTCTTTTATCCTCCTGGCACCTCTGTCTCCTTCCTCCTTCTTCTCTTTTCTGTATAACTCCATGAACATCTCTGAGCGGTCCAGACTATGGAGCACACATAAGGAAGTGATTATTGGCTAGCTTGCTCTCTCCTCTTTTGATTCCACCTCATCTCATTTGGGTCACCTCTAACTCCCTCCTCTCTCTTCTCTTCTCCATGTAACTCTGTGAACCTCTCTGGGTGTCCCTCACTGTAGAGAAATTTTCATCTTTAACCCAGATGTTTTATCAACAGTGCTGTATAGAAGAAGTATTGAGACTACTGTAAAAATAAGACTGAAAACCAGGATTAAGTCCAAATACTGAGAACATCATAGAACACCTGACTATGTTCAGGGAACATTAAGCGATAGGAGCTCATCAAACGCCTCCATACCTACACTGAAACCAAGCACCACCCAAGGGCCAACAAGTTCCAGAGCAAGACATACCACGCAAATTCTCCAGCAACACAAGAACACAGCCCTGAGCTTCAAAATACAGGCTGCCCAAAGTTACTCCAAAACCATTGACATCTCATAACTCATTACTAGACACTTCATTGCACTTCAGAGAGAAGAAATCCAGCTCCACCCACCAGAACTCAGACAGAAGCTTCCCTAACCAAGAAACCTTGACAAGCCATCGATACAACCCCACCCACAGCGAGGAAACTCCATAACAAAGAGAACTCCACAAACTGCCAGAATACAGAAAGGCCGCCCCAAACTCAGCAATATAAACAAGATGAAGAGACAGAGGAATACCCAGCAGGTAAAGGAACAGGATAAATGTCCACCAAACCAAACAAAAGAGGAAGAGATAGGGAATCTACCTGATTAATTCCAAATAATGATAGTGAAAATGATCCAAAATCTTGAAATAAAAATGGAATCACAGATAAATAGCCTGGAGGCAAGGATAGAGAAAATGCAAGAAAGGTTTAACAAGGACTTAGAAGAAATAAAAAAGAGTCAATATATAATGAATAATGCAATAAATGAGATCAAAAACACTCTGGAGGCAACAAATAGTAGAATAACAGAGGCAGAAGATAGGATTAGTGAACTAGAAGATAGAATGGTAGAAATAAATGAATCAGAGAGAAAAAAGAAAAAGGCATTAAAAGAAATGAGGACAATCTCAGAGACCTCCAGGAAAATATTAAACACCACAACATTCGAATCATAGCAGTCCCAGAAGAAGAAGACAAAAAGAAAGACCTTGAGAAAATACTTGAGGAGATAATAGTTGAAAACTTCCCTAAAGTGGGGAAGCAAATAACCACCCAAGTCCAGAAAACCCAGAGAGTCCCAAACAGGATAAACCCAAGGCAAAACACCCCAAGACACATATTAATGAAATTAACAAATATCAAACACTAAGAACAAATATTAAAAGCAGCAAGGGAAAAACAACAAATAACCCACAAGGGGATTCCCATAAGGATAACAGCTGATCTTTCAATAGCAACTCTTCAGTCCAGGAGGGAATGGCAAGACATACTTAGAGTGATGAAAGAAAATAACCTACAGCCCAGATTACTGTACCCAGCAAGGATCTCATTCAAACATGAAGGAGAAATCAAAAGCTTTACAGACAAGCAACAGCTGAGAGAATTCAGCACCACCAAACCAGCTCTCCAACAAATGCTAAAGGATAGTCTCTAGACAGGAGACACAAAAACAGTGTATAAACTCGAACCCAAAACAATAAAGTAAATGGCTATGGGATCATACTTATTGATAATTACCTTAAACGTAAATGGGTTGAATGCCCCAACCAAAAGACAGACTGGCTGAATGGATACAAAAACAAGACCCCTATATATGTTGTCTACAAGAGACCTACCTCAAAACAAGGGACATATACAGACTGAAAGTGAAGGGCTGGACAAAGATATTCCATGCAAATAGAGATCAAAAGAAAGCAGGAGTAGCAATACTCATATCATACAAAATAGACTTTAAAACAAAGGCTGTGAAAAGAGACAAAGACAGACACTACATAATGATCAAAGGATCAATCCAAGAAGAAGATATATAACAATTATAAATATATATGCACCCAACATAGGAGCACCACAATATGTAAGACAAATGCTAACAAGTATGAAAGGGGAAATTAACAATAACACAATAACAGTGGGAGACTTTAATACCCCACTCACACCTATGGATAGATAAAGAAACACAAACTTTAAATGATACAATAGACCAGTTAGACCTAATTTATATCTATAGGACATTTCACTCCAAAACAATGAATTTCACCTTTTTCTCAAGTGCACAGGGAACCTTCTCCAGGGTAGATCACATCCTGGGCCATAAATCTAGCCTTGGTAAATTCAAAAAAATTGAAATCATTCCAAGCATCTTTTCTGACCATAATGCAGTAAGATTAGATCTCAATTACAGGAGAAAAACTATTAAAAATTCCAACATATGGAGGCTGAACAACACACTGCTGAATAACCAACAAATCACAGAAGAAATCAAAAAAGAAATCAAAATGTGCATAGAAACGAATGAAAATGAAAACACAACAACCCAAAACCTGTGGGACACTGTAAAAGCTGTGCTAAGGGGAAAGTTCATAGCAATACAGGCATATCTCAAGAAACAAGAAAAAAGTCAAATAAATAATCTAACTCTACACCTAAAGCAACTAGAAAAGGAAGAAAGGAAGAACCCCAGGGTTAGTGGAAGGAAAGAAATCTTAAAAATGAGGGCAGAAATAGATGCAAAAGAAACAAAGGAGACCATAGCAAAAATCAACAAAGCCAAAAGCTGGTTCTTTGAAAGGATAAATAAAATTGACAAACCATTAGCCAGACTCATCAAGAAACAAAGGGAGAAAAATCAAATCAATAAAATTAGAAATGAAAATGGAGAGATCACAACAGACAACACACAAATACAGAGGATCATAAGAGACTACTATCAGCAATTATATGCCAATAAAATGGACAACGTGGAAGAAATGGATAAATTCTTAGAAAAGTAAAACTTTCCAAAACTGAACCAGGAAGAAATAGAAAATCTTAACAGACCCATCACAAGCACGGAAGTTGAAACTGTAATCAGAAATCTTCCAGCAAACAAAAGCCCAGGTCCAGACGGCTTCACAGCTGAATTCTACCAAAAATTTAGAGAAGAGCTGACACCTATCCTACTCAAACTCTTCCAGAAAATTGCAGAGAAAGGTAAACTTCCAAACTCATTCTATGAGGCCACCATTACCCTAATACTAAAACCCGACAAAGATGCCACAACAAAAGAAAACTACAGGCCAATATCACTGATGAACATAGATGCAAAAATCCTTATCAAAATTCTAGCAATCAGAATCCAACAACACATTAAAAAGATCATACACCATGACCAAGTGGGCTTTATCCCAGGGATGCAAGGATTCTTCAATATCCACAAATCAATCAATGTAATATACCACATTAACAAATTGAAAAATAAAAGCCATATGATTATCTCAAAAGATGCAGAGAAAGCCTTTGACAAAATTCAACATCCATTTATGATAAAGACTCTCCAGAAAGCAGGAATAGAGGGAACATACCTCAACATAATAAAAGCTATACATGACAAACCCACCCCAAACATTATCCTCAATGGTGAAAAATTGAAAGCATTTCCCCTAAAGTCAGGAATAAGACAAGGGTGCCCACTTTCACCACTACTATTCAACATAGTTTTGGAAGTTTTGGTCACAGCAATCAGAGCAGAAAAAGAAATAAAAGGAATCCAAATTGGAAAAGAAGAAGTAAAACTCTCACTGTTTGCAGATGACATGATCCTCTACATAGAAAACCCTAAAGACTCCACCAGAAAATTACTAGAGCTAACCAGTGAATACAGTAAAGTTGCATGATATAAAATCAACACACAGAAATCCCTTGCATTCCTATACACTAATAAGAGAACATAGAAAGAGAAATTAAAGAAAAAATTCCATTCACCATTGCAATGAAAAGAATAAAATACTTAGGAATATATCTACCTAAAGAAACTAAAGACTATATATAGAAAACTATAAAACACTGATGAAAGAAATCAAAGAGGACACTAATAGATGGAGAAATATACCATGTTCCTGGATTGGAAGAATCAATATAGTGAAAATGAGTATACTACCCAAAGCAATTTATAGATTCAATGCAATCCCAATCAAGCTACCAACGGTATTTTTCACAGAGCTAGAACAAATAATTTCACAATTTGTATGGAAATACAAAAAACCTCGAATAGCCAAAGCAATCTTCAGAAAGAAGAATGGAACTGGAAGAATCAACCTGTCTGACTTCAGGCTCTACTACAAAGCCACAGTCATCAAGACAGTATGGTACTGGCACAAAGACAGAAATATAGATCAAAAGAACAAAATAGAAAGCCCAGAGATAAACCCACGCACCTATGGACACCTTATCTTTGACAAAGTAGGCAAGAATATACAATGGAGAAAAGACAATCTCTTTAACAAGTGGTGCTGGGAAAACTGGTCAACCACTTGTAAAAGAATGAAACTAGAGCACTTTCTAACACCATACACAAAAATAAACTCAAAATGGATTAAAGATCTAGACATAAGACCAGAAACTATAAAACTCCTAGAGGAGAACAAAGGCAAAACACTCTTCGACATACATCACAGCAGGATCCTCTATGACTCACCTCCCAGAATATTGGAAATAAAAGCAAAAATAAACAAATGGGATCTAATTAAAATTAAAAGCTTCTGCACAACAACAAAAAAAACTATAAGCAAGGTGAAAAGACAGCCTTCATAATGGGATAAAACAATAGCAAATGAAGCAACTGACAAACAACTAATCTCAAAAATACACAAGCAACTCCTGTAGCTCAATTCCATAAAAATAAATGACCCAATCAAAAAATGGGCCAAAGAACTAAATAGACATTTCTCCAAAGAAGACATACAGATGGCTAACAAACACATAAAAAGATGCTCAACATCACTCATTATCAGAGAAATGCAAATCAAAACCACAATGAGGTACCATTTCACACCAGTCAGAATGGCTGTGACCCAAAAGTCTACAAGCAATAAATGCTGGAGAGGTTATGGATAAAAGGGAACCCTCTTACACTGTTGGTGGGAATGCAAACTAGTACAGCCACTATGGAGAACAGTGTGGAGATTCCTTAAAAAACTGGAAACAGAACTGCCTTATGATCCAGCAATCCCACTGCTGGGCATACACACCAAGGAAACCAGAATTGAAAGAGACGCGTGTATCCCAATGTTCATCGCAGCACTGTTTATAATAGCCAGGACATGGAAGCAACCTAGATGTCCACCAGCAGATGAATGGATAAGAAAGCTGTGGTACATATACACAATGGAGTATTACTCAGCCATTAAAAAGAATACATTTGAATCAGTTCTAATGAGGTGGATGAAACTGGAGCAGATTATACAGAGTGAAGTAAGCCAGAAAGAAAAACACCAATACAGTATACTAATGCATATATATGGAATTTAGAAAGATGGTAACGACAACCCTGTATGCGAGACAGCAAAAGAGACACAGATGTATAGAACAGTCTTTTGAACTCTGTGGGGGTGGGGGTATGATTTGGGAAAATGGCATTAAAACATGTATAATATCGTATAAGAAACGAATCGCCAGTCCAGGTTTGATGCAGGATACAGGAAGCTTGGGAATGGTGCACTGGGATGACTCAGAGGGATGGTATGGGGAGGGAGGTGGAAGGGGGGTTCAGGATTGGGAACACATGTACACCCGTGGCGGATGCATGTTGATGTATGGCAAAACTAATACAATATTGTAAAGTAAAAAAAAAAAAAAATCTAAAAAAAAACAAACAAAAAAGAATAAAAATAAATGACGCATCAAATCACAAAAAGAAATGGATGAAACCTGAATGAATGTTATTAAGTAAATAAGCTAGTCTGGAAATGATTATACACTGCATGTCGCCAACTATGTGACATTCTAGAAAAGGTCCATAATTTGTTGTTATTGCTGTTCAATGTTTCCGTTGTTCAGATGGTTTCCTGTCAATTATACGGATTTTTGCTATTTCATACATTGTAATGACCCAAAGATTAACTGAAAATATAGACATCATGTATATATTTTTTTTCTACCATCATTAAGGACATTTCCCTAATGGATTTTTCTTTGAATGAGAAGTTTGATGTCAAGCTATGAGTATATGAATGGGGTGAATAACCTGTCAAGTCTTAATTTAGCTTGGTGACTGTGAAACAGTTGGAGGCCTCCAAGAAACTTATATCTCCTTGTAGTCTTCTCTTGTAGATGTCTCCTCTACAGATTCCTCTGCTCTGTTTTGACCTTCAGTACAATCCCAGCTGCTTTGTGCCTTCCAGAAATTACAAAAATCCCTAGTCAAATGAGGTGATCCCACTCACCTCTGATCATTTTGTAGATTATTTTTGTCATTTCAGTGGCCTGTTGGAAAAGAGGTAAAAGATACACCTGTGAAATATTCACATTTTAAAAAAGGTGTTCTTCTGATTCCTTTAAAAAGAAACTGTGAAACTCAATCTGTACTATTTAACAGTTATTTAGGTGTATAGGATGAGATCATTTTGCTAAACTCACCAGTTGTCTGAAACACTGCTGATGCTGGATTAAATCAGTCCTTAGAAATACAAATAATATACTTGAAACACCGTTTATCATGAAAGTGTATTTATTTTCTTAACCTGGAGACTAAAAGGAAAGAACAATTCTTCTCTCCTTATATATGATTTTTCTCATCACCTTAGAATACCTTAGTACTGAGTGAGATATGCTGTTCAGGAGCCTGTGGATAAAATTGTTCTGGACTGTGTTCAACATGATTAGGACTAGATAAAAACAGATATTAATCAAAGCCAGAACTATGTAACTAAATTCTGGTGGTTAAATAACTTTGGCAAAATGTTATTTAGTACATGTCAATACCTCTCTGGTATAGTATTTCCCTTTCATTGTTTTTGCTCTTTTAAAGCAAAAGTCTCAAAATTTAGCAGGCATCAGTCATTTAAAGAGCTTAAAGAGACAAACTGAAAGGTGTCATCATTAGAGTTTCTGATTCTGTTTTGTTTTTTGTTGTTGTTCAGTCCGAAGCCATCTCTGACTCTCCACAACCCCATGGACTGCAGCTACACAAGGTAAACCACTGCTGGTTTCTCCCCAAATTCCTATGTTAAATCACTAACCCCCTTATGTGGTGTTATTTTGAGTGGAGTCTTTAGGAGGTAATTACTCTCAGATGGGTCATAAGGATAAGACTTACATGATAGTATTGAACGTGAAAGTGAAAGCGAAGTCGCTCAGTCATGTCCCAGTCTGCGACCCCATGGACTGTAGCCTACCAGGTTCCTCCCTCCATGGGATTCTCGAGGCAAGAGTACTAAGATAGGAGAATAATTGCTTTAAACAATCAGTAAAACAAAACTGGTATAGCATTAAGATATTTAGAGAGCAGACAGAATGGAATTTCTATACATTCTCTGTGGTGTGGTTGTCACTAAGTTGTGTCCAATTCTTGTGACCATATGGACTGTGGCCCACCAGGCTCCTCTGTCCATCAGATTTTCCAGGCAAGAACACTGGAGGGGGTTGCCATATCCTTCTCCAGGGGATCCTCCATTTCCTACTTAAAAAGCATTACGAAATATTTCTGAAAATTTCTACCCTCTGTTTATACTTTCCTCCCAATTTTGAACAGAAGGACACAGATAGGGTATGTGTTTCAAGGGATGAAGTATTTTAGACTTTAAAAAAATTACTTTTTCCTGGAAACCATGATTAACATTAATGATAACCAATGCAAACTTAGTGCCTGATTTCAGGAAGGTTAATGGGAGGCACTTCTGTTCCTTTTGAAAAACAATTAATTATCAACATAGATTAGTTTTTACACGTGTTTTTCAAAAGAAATTTCATATACAAATGTTCCTTATATTGTAATGATGTGATGCTTACTACTTCTGAGAAGGTAGTGAGACCTTTTGAAACAAATCTAACTGTTGAATCATGACATTTTCTATAACGTACAAGATAAAACAAGAAGTTCACCAAATGTACAGTGAATTTCTGTTGTAGTCATGTTTGTCCAGAGGAACAGAACCAAGAAGATCTATGTACTTCTGCTGCTGCTGCTAAGTTGCTTCAGTCGTCTCCGACTCTGTGCGACCCCATAGACAGCAGCCCACCAGGCTCCCCCGTCCCTGGGATTCTCCAGGCAAGAACACTGGAGTGGGTTGCCATTTCCTTCTCCAATACGTGAAAGTGAAAAGTGAGTGAAGTCGCTCAGTCGTGTCCGACTCTTAGTGACACCATGGACTGCACCCTACCAGGGTCCTCCATCCATGAGATTTTCCAGGCAAGAGTACTTATTTTCTACTTATAAACTAAAGTCATTTTTATGAGATATTGACTCACAATTATGGAGGCTGAGAGACTCCGTGAAATGCCCTCTTCAAGTAGGAAACTGAGGACAGCAAGTGTCATAATTCAAAGGTTCGAGTCAGTAGTTAGTGTTAGTCGCTCAGTTGTGCCCAACTCTATGTAACCCCATGGACTGAGCACCAGGCATCTCTGTCCATAGAATTCTCCAGGCAAGAATACTGGAGTGGGTAGTCATTCTCTTCTCTAGGGGATATTCCCAAACCAGGGATTGAACCCAGGTCTCCTGCACTGCAGGCAGACTCCTCACCATCTGAACCACCAGGGAAGCATGGTATACATTCTTATCTGTGTATGAAATTCATAGAATCATGGTCACCAAGAGCAGCTGAAGACCAATGTCAACCAGGCAAGCAGACACTGAATTCAACCTTCCTCTTCCTCATTGTTTCATTCAGACCCACAGCTAATGGGGATGATGCCCAGATATATTGGGGAGGACCATATGCTTTACTGAGTCCACCAATTCCATACTAACCACTTATGGAAATACCCACAGAGACACACACCCAAATCATGTTTAATCAGATATCTAGACAGCCCACAGCCCAACAAAATTGACATATAAAATGAACCATTACAAATCTAAAGTGAAGTCGCTCAGTCGTGTCCGATTCTTTGTGACCCCATGGACTGTAGCTTACTGGGCTCCTCTGTCCATGGGATTTTCCAGGCAAGAATACTGGAGTGGGCTGCCATTTCCTTCTCCAGGGGAACTGCCCAACCCAGGGATCGAACCCGGGTTTCCCACATTGTAGGCAGATGCTTTACCATCTGAGCCACAAGGGAATTTACCCATCTACCCATGGTCAACTTGGCACCTGTAAACATCTCCTAAGACCATATTTTATCTTCACATAGAGAAAACAACAAAGCTAAATTCCACCTAACATTATACACTTACATATGTATAACAAAAAATATTCTACCTCTTTCTTGAGGAGGTAAAATCTTTGAGTGATATTTATTTTTCTCCTTGATATCTGGTCATTTGTGTGTTATTAATTTGATATCATATTATTTAACTAGTATTAATAAAGTCAGTACATCTTATGTCACAAGATTAAGAGAATAAAAGTGAAAAAATTTGCCACACACACACAAATGTATTCATATCACACTAAGAAGGAAATCTCTTGGTTATTACAGTCTTCATATCTGTAAATGATCACATGATTGTAGCTGATATTTTAACTAACTTTTTTTTTTATCCATTCTGTACTCCCTTTGCCTAGGTGGACAGTGTTCTTCACCTTGTGTGGTAACACGAACTTTCATCCCTGAAGAGTCTGGGCCATAAGAACTACTGTCTGCATTGGTTGGTTGACGTTTTCATTGACCTGAATCATGGGAATGAAAATACTAAGAGATACCTTAGTGGGTTTTATGTATTTCAGACATACTCTTCGTTACTCCCTTTGTGGAGCAGTCCCATTTCCTCTTTGTAGCTGTCATCAATCACCTCATCTAGCACAGTAACTCCCTTCTTTGAGGATTCAAAGGAACATAGAGTTAACAAGATTGAGGGGGCAGTCTATTTTCAATTAGTGGAATCATTGTTGTGTTTCCTGGTGGAAGCATTCCTCTGTTTGGAAGTGAGTCCACAAGGCCAGCAGAGGAGAAAATTACAGGAACAGGAAACAAGTAGTTTGTAGTGGTCATTAAGGGTAGTAGACACGGGCGCCAATCCCATTTCTGTCTCCTGATTCCTGGACGCATGAATCCTTGCTTTGAGAGAAGCAGTACCAAATACTGGAGGTTCAGAAATATTCAGTCTTCTTGAGTTCCCTGCTCTAGCCTTGCAAGATATTGCCATCTAGTTCTGCTGTTAACTGAGGCTTTATGAGAGCTATTCATCATTCTATCTAACTGTATGCTTCAGCGTGGTGGGAAATAGAGTAAAGCCAGTGAATTCCACAAGGGTGGACATGTTAACATTTTTTTTTTCCACTAAGTTGAGGTCCTTGATCAGAAGCAGTGCTGTCAGTAGTACTATGACAGTGGATAGGGAATACCATAAAGATGGAAGGATGATAATTTTGGCAGAGGCATTTTCTGCAGGGAATCCCATATACCTAAATATATCTGTATCTAGAGTAAGTGTCTATTCTTGTAAGAACAAAACACTCCCATTTCCATGATGGAAACTGTTCAAAGTAATGAACCTGAAACTAGGCACATGGGTTCACTCCAATGAATGGTGCCACATCAGGACTCAGTGATAGTCTCAGCTGCTGGCTACCTGGGCACTCGACAGAGGTCACAGTCAAGCCGGCCTTAGGAAGCACAACTCAAAGTTAGGTGTTAAGAAGATATGTAGCCTCTATCTCTGACACACTGACCACTTTATTTGTGAGCTCACTGAGTAGTGACAGAGTGCTTGAGAAACAGTGACTAGTGTCCATACATTCAGTTCAGTTCAGTCACTCAGTTGTGTCGGGCTCTTTGCGACCCCATGAATTGCAGCACGTCAGGCCTCCCTGCCCATCACCAACTCCCAGAGTTCACTCAAACTCACGTCCATCGAGTCGGTGATGCCATCCAGCCATCTCATCCTCTGTCGTCCCCTTCTCCTCCTGTCCCCAATCCCTCCCAGCATCAGAGTCTTTTCCAATGAGTCAACTCTTTGCATAAGGTGGCCAAAGTATTGGAGTTTCAGCTTTAGCATCATTTCTACCAAAGAACATCCAGGGCTGATCTCCTTCAGAATGGACTGGTGGGATCTCCTTGTAGTCCAAGGGACTCTCAAGAGTCTTCTCCAGCACCACAGTTCAAAAGCATCAATTCTTCGGTGCTCAGCTTTCTTCACAGTCCAACTCTCACATCCATACATGACCACTGGAAAAACCATAGCCTTGACTAGATGGACCTTTGTTGGCAAAGTAATGTCTCTGCTTTTGAATATGCTATCTAGGTTGGTCATAACTTTTCTTCCAAGGAGTAAGGGTCTTTTAATTTCATGGCTGCAGTCACCACCTGCAGTGATGGGTCACCTTAATAGCTTAATGATAAAATCCCATTCTGCTAAAATGACTTTTTTGGTGAGCATTCACATGGGACACAAATATTTCATGTTATTTTTACCCATTCAGAGAGCTCAATTAACATAATTCTCAAATTTTGTTGTATTGCCAGTCATTTTCCTTCAAAGTCCATGAACATCCTGCTAAACCATTGGCCACAGCCAATGAACCGGTGTATAATTACATACCTGCCCCTTTCTCTTTCCAAATAGAGTGAACAACCAGGTGTGATGCTCAAACTTCTGCCCACTAAAAGGTTTTCCCATCACCAATGTCCTTCAGGAATGTCACAGAGAGGAGCTGTAGTGCAGCACATGTCCACTTTCTGATGGTGCCTGTATACCATGCAGACTCATCTGGATCTGCAGGCTCCAGTCTTCTCTTCTCTGTAAGCTAATTACAGAGAACTCCCCATAGGACCACAGGTCCACACTGTGAGAGAGACACCATTGTAGCAGGAGTAGACAACAACAGAATTTAGACCACTTCTTCAGGTAACTTATTTGTGCCTTCAGGGCCTGTTCCTGCTTGATCAAGTGTCTACTAGTTTCATCTGATAAAAGAATGCTGCTGTATACACACAACTTTATGGTTTGTGGGTCAGATAACCTTTAGTTTAACAAGGGTAGCTCTGGTATCATGGCAAATTTTGGCCATGGTTAAACATACACTTTCTACTGAGGCTCACTAGCAGAGAGTGAGCAACAAACAATGATTACTTTCCTCAAGTAGAGGAGTTATCCACAGAGGATGGAAGTGTTGTGCTCAAAATTCTAAGGGCCTGCATCTATTTCCACCTCTAGAGGCCTATTAAAGGATCCAAGCATCCACCACTGCTGATTCAAGCTCCATTGGATCTGTTGAATATGGTCTAAGCCAGCAGTCTGCAACCTTTTTGGCACCAGAGACTGATTTCATGGAAGATAATTTTTCCATGGACAGGGGAAGGGGAGGATGGTTTCGGGATGATTCAAGAGCATTACATTTATTGTGCACTTTATTTCTAATCTAATGTTGCTTCTGCTCTGACAGAAGGTAATGGTCCAGGGCCCAGAAGTTGGGGACCCTTAGCCTAAGGGACTGAAGAGCTTGCACAGAAGCCTAGACATGTCCCATGTCTCTTATTCTGAGCCCCAAACAAAACTATCAGCCTTTCCCGTCCTTCAGTAAATGGGCTGTAGTAACACATCCAAATAACAATAGTATTGCCTCCAAAATTTACAGAGGCATATTATCTGTTGTTCCTCTCTTTCAGTTTCAGGAAGGGCCAGAAGTAATATCCTTGACTTAGAAGAATTATCTCAACATGTGCTATATCACTGGACACCTAGACATTCCACTAAAGTAGAAGGCCCCCAGAGTTTTGTGAGATTTGTTTTCTATGTCTTTTGCGAATGTCTTACCAATATAAATACTTCTTGCTTGCTATAACCAATCAACATAATGTCATCACTGTAACAGATTAGTGTGTTACATTTCAATATTTACAAATTATATATCTGATAAAAAAATTTTCACTGGGGATACATGAAGCACTCCCAAAACTCATAATAAAAAGATGAATAACCCAATTAAAAATTGGGCAAACTATCTGAACAAACACTTCACCAAAAAAGGTAGACAGATGTCAAATAATGTTACAAAAAAGAGGCACAATATTATGAAGTCACTAGGGGAAAGCAAAGAAAGCACAATGAGGTATTAAAAATTAAAATGACCATGAATGAAAAGACTACACATACTGGAAGCAGTAATACAGGCCTTTGTGCTCACAGGTAGGCAACCAAATAAGTTAGGAGACAATTACACAAAATTGAAGAGGGCAGTAAATTTTATCCAAGTGTTGGTTGTGCTGAAGCGACCTGTGCACGTTACATTCCCCACTCCACCGTCCTGTGTACTTTTCACAGGAACCCCTCTCTCCTATGTTACTTATCTCCTCTATTTTGGCTTTCACCAGCAAAAATGTAAGGAAGCAGGATAAGTGATTAATCAGTCTATCAAAATGATGTGTTTTTGCTCTCCTCCTATCTAACCAGGAGGTCTAAAGTGGAAGTTAAGTACTTTTTTCTTTTCAGATATCACACCAAAATGTCACAAACAAGTAAAGTAAGCTTTATTTTTCTGAATGAACATTCATGGACAACTGTCTCTGTTACTGCACAAATCTGAATTTGTTATCACCATGTTCAAAATCCCTCAATAGTTTTCCTGTAAGATGAGGTATTAGAAAGATGGTAACAATAACCCTGTGTACGAGACAGCAAAAGAGACACCGATGTATAGATCAGTATTATGGACTCTGTGGGAGAGGGAGAGGGTGGGATGATTTGGGAGAATGGCATTGAAACATGTATAATATCATATATGAAACGAGTCGCCAGTCCAGGTTCGATGCACGATACTGGATGCTTGGGGCTGGTGCACTGGGAAGACCCAGAGGGAGGGTATGGGGAGGGAGGAGGGAGGAGGGTTCAAGATGGGGAACACAGGTATACCTGTGGCGGATTCATTTCGATATTTGGCAAAACTAATACAATATTGTAAAGTTTAAAAATAAAATAAAATTTAAAAAAAAAAAAGAACAAACTCCATAATCTGGCCTCCAGACTCTGTGCTATCCACATATGCTCACTTCCCTGACCCCATCTCGCTCCGGCTGCCTCTCTCTTTGGAAGCCATATTTACTACTTTGTGTTGTTCCAACGATCCAGGCTCTCTGAGGGTTTAGAACTGGAATGAGAGTTCCAGCTACACAGAAAGGTCAACTTTCTTGCAATTGGAGTTTGGGGGGAATCTAAAACACTGACCTCATTCAAATCATATGTGATTGGCTCAGACAAGATCATACTGAGCAAAGTTCTCAGAGTACCAAAATTTAGAGATATGCTGGAGTTTACACAAACATGTCAAATATGTCATCTGTGTTTGAAAGTATGGCATAAAGTACAATTTTAATAATTAGAACTGGAGCTGTCTACAATGACTACTGCTTATAATTTCAGAGTCTGTAATGCCCTGTGGAACAACATGGGTTTCTCATACATGCCCAAGTCCTCAATGCCCAGAAGAACAGCTTAGCTTTGTCCTAATGGAACTCCATGGACACGATCAGGGGAATATTAGTTCTCCACTCCTTCCTCTCTGGCAGTCCTACAAATGGTTAATTCTTGTGTTAAAAAAAATTTAATAAACAACATTTTCCTAAGCCTGGATAATGAAACCTCCAAAATGAATCAGTGTATAAAATATTGCTCTTTGTGGTATTGTCATTCCAGTGCTCCTGTATTATTTCTACCTCGGAAAACCAAATGCTGAGAGGATCTTGACAATTTCTTAACAGATACTGGTAAGAGAATGATTTCTATAATGTTCATTATTTTTCAAGGAAAATTAAAATACTGTTAAACATAATAATTTTGATTTCATTTACAAAATGTCAAAACAGGCATTTGAAAAGGGAAAACAATAATAAGAAGTAAATAATCTGTATGTTTTGTTGTTAAAAGTAAAATCTGGATGTGCAAAATAGCTCTAAGACTATTTTATACTCTTTAATGGTATGTCTGATTAGATTGACTATAATGACTCCACAGGATATGTTGTGGTGAACTAAAACATTAATCAAATTAAAAGTGTATTTAGGGATTTAGGTCATAATGTTTTTAGTGTAAGAAATATGTATTAAATATACATTTATTTAGTTATCCATCTATGTTCTGTCCTCTTTTCCTGCTCCTTGTTTTTTTTTTTTTTTTAATTTTATTTATTCACTTATTTTTGGCTACACTCAGTCTTCACCATTATGCACAGGCTTTGTTTAGTTGTGGAGAGCAGGGGCTACTCTCCATTTGTGGTGCATGGGCTTGTCATTGCAGTGGCCTCTCTTGTTGCAGAGCATGGTCTTGAACCCGTGTCCCCTGCTTTGGGAGGTGGATTCATAACCACTGGAACACCAGGGAAGTCCTTCCTGCTTCTTATTTCCTTTTCACTCAAATTTGGCTTTCTACTTCTTTATCCTCTTTCCTCTCAATTCCCACCTCTCTTTCTTTTGACAACTTTCATGACATTGTTCCTCAAGAAAGAAAATCCACATCTGTTCACATCTTTATTTCATTTTCCTTAATGCTGTGTCACTTGCTTTCATTCAATTCTCATTATCCTACAACCCCTAGTCTATTACAAAATGGAAACTTCTCTCACTAAAGCCACTAGAAGTCTCTCTTTTTTAAAATTTACTTTTTAGTTGAAGGATAATTGCTTTACAGAATCATGTTGGTTTCTGCCAAACATCAACATGAATCAGCCATAGGTATACATATGTCCCCTCTCTCTTGAACCTCCATCCCACCTCCCTCCCCATCACACCCCTCTAGATTGTCACAGAGCCCCAGTTTGAGTTCCCTGAGTCATAGAGCAAATTCCCATTGGCTATCTATTTTACACATGGTAACATTAGTTTCATTCTCACACTCAGTAATCTCTGTTCACTCCTTATCCTACTAGAACATTCATTTTGCTTTAGGCACTGTACTTACCTTTGTTCTTGCATATTTTCCTCTCTTTAACTTTTCAGTCTCAGTTTTCCAATTTCCTCCTGGTTTCTCTCATCACTCTGCTCTGTAGCTCTTTCCTTTTTTTCCTTTTGTGTGAGCCACAGCTCCTGGTTTCAAGACAAATGACTAAACTGAAAGGAAACTGGCTCTAACAAATAATGCTAGGAAATTTGGAGAAATCCACTGGAGAAATAGGCAGGGACATAAAGTAAGAAGTTAAGCAGTCAACAGCTGAAATCATATCTTAGTGCTAGCTCAATAAGGGCTGCTGTCATTGCTGCTGAACTTGAGTGCTACAACTCACAATGAAAATGCCACTGTTTTGGGTGCAGGATGCATTTTCTGGGGTCCTGTTATTGCTCCCTTGGTTGACTTTGAACCACAAATCTCTTCCGTTCATATTTGACATCTCTCCATGCTCTATATATTTCAAATCTAGTGTAGATGAATTTTACTGGTTAACCATAGATCTACTTCCCTCTCCAGGAAAAGTCAGTTTCTAGAACTTTTGGCTTCTAGAGTAAACAACTTTTGTCTGCCACCAAGACATTTGTAATAGAAAAGTCAATCAGATCTAGTAAATGATGTATATACATTTCAATCTCTTTAATATAACTTCCTCACCTTGATTTTCATGCTTTCTTGTTTTAACATTATGAACACCATCCACTGGGTTAGTCATATATGCTATATTTCAGTAACTTCAATGACTTCTAAGTCATTATTTCTATCAAGTCCTTATTGAATGACACCTCTAAGTCTATGCGATCTGGATGTTCAGAGATGGCTCCTTGCAAAAATGGGCCACTGCATCTGAGTTCTCAATCTCAAATTTTGATTATTATTCCCAGCTACCAAGTGACAATCTCTTTTACTAACTATCCTTCATATCTATTATGCTATCAAGTCCTAATGACTTAAATCTAATTAATTTTGATCTCTCTGTCTTCCTCAAAACTCCCAATATCATAGCACACAATGACTTAAGAATTTCAAATGCATTTTAATCACTGAAGGACATTTATAAAATGCATATTACCGGTATTCATGACCTGCTGAATCAGTTTCTATTATAATACCTCAGAATTTATTTTTGTACCAAAACTCCCCCAGAAAATTCTGATGTGTAATCTGGTTTGGGAATCATGGACAAGAGTCATAGGTTCCTGATTAGTATTTCCACAACTGGTCATTCACCCTGCAGTCTATTTTCTACAACCAAATATTTAATTTCAAAAATAACTGATGATGCCAATCCCTGTTTTAAAGTTTTCAATGAATGCCTATCCTTAAAGAATAAAGTTCAAGATCTTTCACATAGCACTGATTACTTTTATAATCCAGGCCCTTCTAACTACTTACTTTTGACACTATATTCACCTTGAAAACGCAGGATAGTTTTCCCATAAATTTGCTCAAGTTCAGAATGTCTTTCTTCTCTTCTACATCTATTCATGACTGTTTACATTTTAAAATAAAATGATTGCATTTTGCCAAAATAGCAACTGCTACAAATACTTTTTATGTTTTTAGTAAGAGTAAATAAAGGGCATTCATTCTAGTGCATGGTTCTGTTATTCTCAATGAATTTTCTTTTAAGAATTCTTGGGAAATTTTCTTTTTCCATTTATTGCATTGTATTTCAGAGGTCATCTATCAAGGATATGGAAACAAAAAATGTAACAGAGCTGACAGAGTTCATTCTTACAGGACTTACACATCAACCAGAGTGGCAGATCCCCCTGTTCCTTCTGTTCTTGATGATATACCTCATTACCATTGTGGGAAACCTTGGTCTAATCATGCTCATCTGCAATGACCCTCACCTTCACATCCCCATGTACTTATTCCTTGGGAATCTGGCCTTTGTGGATACTTGGTTATCCTCCACAGTGACCCCCAAAATGCTGCTCAACTTCTTTGCCATGAGCAAAATGATCTCTCTTTCTGAATGTAAGATACAGTTTTTTTCCTTTGCAATTTGCGTAACCACAGAATGTTTTCTGCTGGCTACAATGGCGTTTGATCGTTATGTGGCCATATGCAAACCATTACTTTATCCAGTGATCATGACCAATAGACTATGTATCTGGCTATTAGTTTTGTCATTTTTAGGTGGCATCTTCCATGCCATAATTCATAATGCTTTTTTACTCAGATTAACCTTCTGCAATTCCATCATAGTAAATCACTTTTATTGTGACATTATACCATTGTTTAAGATTTCCTGTACTGATCCTTCCATTAATTTTCTTATAGTATTCATTTTTGCTGGATCAATACAGACATTCACCATTTCCATTGTTCTTGTCTCTTATACACTTGTTCTCTTTACAATCTTAAAAAAGAAGTCTCTACAAGGAATAAGGAAGGCCGTCTCCACCTGTGGAGCCCACCTCCTGTCTGTCTCTTTATACTATGGGCCTCTTCTCTTCATGTATGTGCTCCCTGGATCTGCACAAGAAAATGATCAGAATATGATGGACTCTCTGTTTTACACTGTCATAATTCCTTTCTTAAATCCAATAATTTATAGCCTGAGAAATAAGAAAGTCATAGACTCACTGACAAAAATGTTAAAGAGAAATGTTTAGCTATCATATTAATAAGTATTCTCTTTTCATTAAAACACTATAAAACTATACAATTAGATGTGTCTATGTGTTGATTATTATTTAAAAGTTTTTGCATTTACAGTTGTACTATTCTTTTATTGACTTATTCCCAGGCGGCTCAGTGGTAAAGAATCTGCCTGCCAATACAGGAGACACAGGAGATGTGGGTTTGATCCTTGGGTCAGGAAGATCCCCTGGAGGAGTAAATAGCAACCCACTCCAGTATTCTTGACTGGAATATCCCATGTACAGAGGAGCCTGGTGGGCTACAGTCCATGAGGTCGCAAGAAGTCAGACACGACTGAGCAACTAAGCATCAGTTCATTTCAGTTCAGTTCAGTCACTCAGTCGTGTCTGACTCTTTGCGACCCCATGAACCACAACACGCCAGGCCTCCCTGTCCATCACCATCTCCCGGAGTCCACCCAAACCATGTCCACTGAGTCAGTTATACCATCCAACTATCTCATCCTCTATCATCCCCTTCTTCTGCCCTCAATCTTTCCCAGCATCAGGGTCTTTTCCAATGAGTCAGCTCTTTGCATCAGGTGGCCAAAGAATTGGAGTTTCAGCTTCAATATCAGTCCTTCCAATGAATCCCAGGACTGATCTCCTTTAGGATGGACTGGTTGGATGTCCTTGCAGTCCAAGGGACTCTCAAGAGTCTTCTCCAACACCACAGTTCAAAAGCATCAATTCTTCGGTGCTCAGCTTTCTTCACAGTCCAACTCTCACATCCATACATGACCACTGGAAAAACCATAGCGTTGACTAAGCATACAAGATGTTAGTATCTAATAAGTTTCTTTAAACAACTTCGTATTTTAATTATTTATGTCATACCTAAAAAATTAGAGCAGAAAACAAGAATGAAAAAATTTTTACAGGCTTATATGTTGTTCAATGTGGCTCTATAAATACATTCAGTTGTAAAATAGTGCAGGCTCTGTGAACAGGACTTGATTATGATATCTTTGCTATTTCTACAGCCATGTAGCCTGGAAACTCATATCAAATTTAACTCTGTATGGAGGCGGGTTTGTGTTTGGAGTGAACAGAAGTAATTCCCAGGAATTTTGCTAGCAATCAAAAGGCCTATTATTCCACATTATCTGAGGTATGATAAATTTCACTTCTTGTGGGGATAAACTCCATACCACACAGAGAAATAAAGAGAAATGAGAAAGCAGTGAGGGAAAAATGGTATGGGAGCTAAGACAATGAAGACAGAGCTACACTGTTAAGAGATCCTCTTACCTTAATATGTTTCTTAGAGAAAGGGAAAGAGGTGAGTTGCCTCTTAACTGTAAATGATTCTTCTATATGTCCTTTCTAGGTGTGTCTGTATGTTATAGAGCAACCTGAAAAATGTCACTATTTCAGAATGCTAAAAGACTAGACTGATAATTTAAATTGGATAGACATAGAGAATAAGAGAGAAATGGCAGAACAGGAGGAAAATAGTCAAAAATTTCTTGCAAACAAAATCCAGGAATGAACAGCTTCACTAGGACGTTTTACCAAACATACAAAGAACTTATTTCAAAAGAAATAAGAGAAAATATTCCCAAATTTATTCTGTTAATGTTTACCACCATTACCTTGATACCAAAACAAAAGACATTATTAAAAAAATAATATTGCAGTGCAATAACTTTGAAGGATATAGATGAAAATCAAATTCAACACTACCCAAAAGTATCATATACCATAATGAAGCAGGATTCATTCCAGGGTCAAGGATGATTCATGCAAATCAATAAACATCATATCAACAAAAGGAAAGAAAAAAAAACCATATGATCATCTCAGTAGATTTAGAAAAAAACACTTGATAAAATTCAACATCCATTCTTGAATTAACTATCACCAAAGTAGATATAGAGGGAACATATCTCAATATCAGTTCAGTTCAGTTCAGTTGCTCAGTCATGTCCGACTCTTTGCGACCCCATGAACCGCAACACGCCAGGCCTCCCTGTCCATCACCAACTCCTGGAGTCCACCCAAACCCATGTCCATTGTGTCAGCGATGCCATCCAACCATCTCATCCTCTGTCATCCCCTTCTCCTCTGGCCCTCAATCTTTCCCAGCACCAGGGTCTTTTCAAATGAGTCAGCTCTCCTCATCAGGTGGCCAAAGTATTGGAGTTTCAGCTTCAACATCAGTCCCTCCAATGAACACCCAGGACTGATCTCCTTTAGGATGGACTGGTTGGATCTCCTTGCAGTCCTAGGGACTTTCAAGAGTCTTCTCCAACACCACAGTTCAAAAGCATCAATTCTTTGGTGCTCAGCTTTCTTTATAGTCCAACTCTCACATCCATACATGACTACTGGAAAAACCATAGCCTTCACTAGACGGACCTTTGTTGGCAAAGTAATGTCTCTGCTTTTTAATATGCTATCTAGGTTGGTCATAACTTTCTTTTCAAGGAGCAAGCGTCTTTTAATTTCATGGCTGCAATCACCATCCACAGTGATTTTGGAGCCCAGAATAATAAAGTCAGCTACTGTTTCCACTGTTTCGCCATCTATCTGCCATGAAGTGATGGGACCAGATGCCATGATTTTAGTTTTCTGAATGTTGAGCTTTAAGTCAACTTTTTCACTCTCCTCTTTCACTTTCATCAAAAGGCTCTTTAGTTCTCCTTCACTTTCTGCCGTAAGGGTGGTGTCATCTGCATATCTGAGGTTATTGATATTTCTCCCGGTAATCTTAATATACAAAAAGCCATTTACAACAAACCCACAGTCAATATAATACTCAATGGTGAAGAGCTGAAATTTAGGAAAGAAACAAAGATGCTCACTCTCACCATTTCTATACAATATCATATTGGAAGTCTTAGTCACGGAAACCAGACAAGAAAAAAGAAATGAAAGGTACTCAAACTGTAAAGGGAAATGTGAACTGTCACTATTTGCCAATGAGATAACACTCTATATAGAGAAGTACCAAGACTCCATCCAAAACCTATTAGAACTAGTAAATTAATTCAGCAAGGTATCAGGATACAAGATTAATATACAGAAATCGGTTGCATTTCTTTACACTAACAATGAAATACCAGGAAAAGAAAATAGAAAACAATTATTCTATTTAAAACTGCATCAAAAAATAACTAGGAATAAATTTAACTAAGCAAGTGAAGACCTATATACAAAACTTTAAAACACTGATAAATAAAACTGAAAATGACTTAAAGAATTGGAAAGATATGCTCTTGGATTGGAAGAATTAATTAAGCTAAAGTGGCCATAGTACACAAAGCAATCAGTGCATTTAATGCAATCCCTATCAAAATATCCAGGATACTTTTCATAGATAGAACAAATAACCTATGGAACAATGAGACACCAGATTGCCAAATGTGACTTGGGGAAAAATAATAACAAAGCTTGATATATATATATATATATATATATATAAATATTTATATATATATATATAAAACCCTTCTATATTTCAGACAATATGACAAAGTTACAGTAATCAAAACAGAATGTTTTGGGCAAAAAAACCACAGACATATAGAACAATGGAACAGACTGGCTATGAGTTATATGATTGATGAGTTATCAATCAATTTTTAATGAAAATCTATCCAGTCAACTAAATGACTTCTCTGTCCTTCACTGACCACCCCCTTCACATCAAATATGTCACCAAAGTGGTGACTCTACATTGTGAATTCTTTTGCATTCTCTTCCCTCTCCTCTCAAAGTCATTTTGCCCAGGGCTAGTTGGCTAGTGGTAAAGAACCCACTTGCCAATGCAGGAGATATAAGAGCAGGTTCAATCCCCAGGTCGGGAACAACCCCTAGAGCTGGAGAAGGCAACCCACTCCAGTATTCTTGCATGGAGAATCCCATGGACAGAGGAGCCTGGTGGGCTACTGTCCATAGGGTCACAAAGAGTCAGACACAATTAAAGTGACTTAGCATACATGTAGGCATATTTCATCCAAATAGATCTCATCTATTATAGAGGTAATAAAATTAAGAGGGCATTCGGATATGCATGGTTTATTTCAACTCTCATTCCCATTTACTCAAGTTGAAAATTCTTTGTCTTTATTTCTGGTTTACTCCATTTCATTTCAGGTTATACCCAGTGAGGACATGGAAAGGAAAATGCAACGTTGGTGACAGAATTCATTCTCACAGGACTCACATATCAGCCAGAAGGGCAAATTCCCCTGTTCTTTCTGTTCTTGGTGATATATCTCCTCACCATCATGGGAAACCTTGGCCTGATTGCTCTCATCTGCAATGATCCTCACCTTCACATCCCCATGTACTTATTCCTTGAGAATTTGGCCTTGGTGCACGCCTGGATATCATCCACAGTGACTCCCCAGTTGCTGGTCAGTTTCTTTGCAAAGAGCAAAATGATGTCTCTCACTAAATGTAAGATACAATTTGTTTTCCTTTGGAACCAGAATAACCACTGAATGCTTTTTGCTGGCAACAGCAGTATATGATTGCTATGTGGCCATTTGCAAACCATTACTTTATCCAGTTATTATGACCAATAGACTATGCATTCAGCTATTAGTTTCATCATTTTTAGGTGGCCTTTTCCATGCCATACTTCATAATATAACTTTTATTAAGATTGACCTTCTGTAATTTTAATATAATACATCACTTTTACTGTGAATTTGTACCACTATTTAAGGTTTCCTGTACTGACCCTTCCATTAATTTTCTGATGCTATTTATTTTCTCTTGGTCAATACAGATGTTCAGCATTCTTACTGTTCTCATCTCTTACACATTTATTATTTTTACAGTCTTAAAAAAAGAAGTTGGTATAAGGCATAACTAAGGCCTTCTCCACCTGTGGGGCCCACCTCCTATCTGTTTCTTTATACTATGGGCCTCTTCTTGTCATGTATATATGCTCTAGGTCTGTACAAGCAGATGATCAAAATATGATGTACTCTCTGTTTTACATGACCATAATTCCTTTCTTAAATCCAATTATCTATAGCTTGAGAAATAAAGTCATAGATTCACTGGCAAAAGTATTGAAGAAGAATGCTTAGATTTCATATTCATGTCAGTTCACTTTTTACTGAAAGTCATAAACTGTGCAGATTAGATGGTGCTACTGTTGACCAGGGTTCAAAGTGTTTTGCAGTTATCATTATTACCCTAAGTGTTTTAAAGAATTAAGCTGAGAGTACTAATAAGCATCTGAAACTCTATGTACGTTACTCAAAAAAGTAGATAAAATTCTAATCAAGTGTTCATGTTATACCAAAAAAATTAAAGATGAAAACAAATTAAAATCTTCTGCACATATCTTCTCAATATGTCTTCATAAATGCATTAAGCACTATGACAGTATATTCACTCTTAAAAAAATTGAAATATGATGTCTTTAATATTAAGAAACCTGCACAGCCTGAAGAATCATATCATGTTTATCTCCCCAGTGGTGACAGGCCTGTGTTTGAATAAACAGAGCAAATTTCAGGAATTCTGCTAGCCATTGAACAGTCTTCTATTTCACTCTATGTGGGACATAGTAAATTTCACTTTTTTGTAGAGTTTCAACTCTTTGTGCTCCAATTGTGCCCAGTTGTTCAATTGTGTCTCAATCTTTGCAACCCTATGGATTGTAGCCTACCAGGCTCCTCTGTCCATGGAATTTCCCAGGCAAGAATACGGGCTGGGTTGCCATTTCCTCCTGCACAGGGTCTTCCAACCCAAGGATTGAGCCTGCATCTTATGCATTGGCAGGCAGGTTCTTTACCACTGAGCCACCTGGGAAGCCGTGCAACTCTCTAATCACACAAAAAAGGCAACAGAAATGAGTAGCCAATAAAAATGAAAAATGAGAAAGGAGTTAAAGCAGGAAAAATCAGGTCAAATTGCAAGAGGATACTCTTAGCTCAACGTGTCTCTATCTAACAAGAAGAGCGAGGATGTCTCTCACTATCTTTCCTCTTGAATGGTTCTGTCCAGTTTGTGGGTATGTTGTAAGGTAATCTGAAAAGCTTTACTGATTGAGAAAGCTAAACAACGAGACTGAAGATTTAATTGTTATGGGCATAGAAAGGAAAAAAAGAAGTAGCAGAATAGGAAGGAAATGGTCTCAACTTTCATACAATTTTGAGAAATGCGAAACTAATCAGAAAAAAGAAGTAATATGTATAGATTATTAGAATGTGTTGTTAACAAGAGGCTTCAAGTGCATATTACCAAAGTACAACTAACATTAAAATGATCTATCAGAGTTCAATGAGTAGCTGGGAAAGACATGAAAATGAGCAAAAGTTTGCATGATTTATGCCACCACAATCCTTAAATGTTAGCTTTTGTCACAATCCATACTCTAAGAATAACAAGTGATTCATCTTCAGGTCTATCTCTGACCTTCCAGTCTCACCACTGATTCCATACACATTCCTACTAACACCGTTGATGCCCTCACTCTAAAACTACTCACCTCTGTCATTTTCAACATTCTTGATACTTCTACTATTTGGTTATGTTCCAAAAATTGTTGTCAGATTATTTGTTATGAAAAGAACTCTGATTTATATTTCTCTTCAATAATTTTTAGTGAATTGTATTGCTATCAGATTATGTATATAGAGTATACCTATCTAGAAATCTCTATATGCATATGTATATTTGTTTATGTGTATTTACATATTGTGTAATTTATAAACATATCTATCCTTAACTATCTGTCTTACTCTTCATTTGTTCATGTTGCCATTATTTGGGGTCTTTCCCCCCAAAAATCTTGATTTAACTCCAAATTCTCTTCTTCCACTATTCTCCTAATGGACCCAATGCTATAACCAAAATGAATGACTGAAACTCTTCTGGACAAATGTTCCTCTCAGGTACATGTTTGTTTTCATACAGGTCTCTCCACTGGAACATTCTCCCCAAGTATGTCCATCTTCATTTGAAATTATAACAGTCCTTCCTTCAAGGTCTATCTTAAATGTTATATCTTCTACAACACATTTCCAGAACACCTCAAAGAGAAAAATAATGCTGCCTCATTTTGAAACATTGAATACTTTATTTAGGCTCTTAGGCCATTGATAACATTGTGTAATTCTTATTTGGGGCTTATAAGCTATTTTTAGGTTACAGTTTAGAAATCTCACTATTCTCTCATTCATTCCTATGTGGTGCTTAGCAGAGTTGCTTACACACATGAGGTCCTAAATAAATATTTATGCAATATATGTAAACTTGAAATGATTCTGACAGCACAAATATTTCAAATGAAGCATGAATGCATCACTTACTTTTCAGTCTTTCACTAAGCCCACAGAGATTACTAGGCCTGGGATGGCTACTCTATGTCAAGGACCTTCATGTTTTTCTTTCAAGATGATCACAAGCATCACACACCTAAAGTGAATTAATCTTGTTCTTCTTAGAAAGAGGATCAGCTCCAGTGATAAAGTATGACAAAATATCAGGGTGAAGCTCTTTAGTTAGACATTTGGGTTAAAGATACAAACCATATAAATATTTACAACAAATAACATTATTACATATTTTTGGAGGTGCAGCTCACAAGATTATGATCTGCTTTCCTTTTGCTTCTTGAGGACGTCACCAAACCCCAGAAAGCAAGTGAAAGGATAACAGTCATGATGCTTTCATTATTTTTCACTAGGGAATCTATGTATTTCCATATATCTATAATGCATTCTTTTTTTTTTTTTGCTGTATAATATTCCCATTGTTCTGATTTTTTCCTGTAATTTTAAGTTTTGCTTTTTCATACACATATAGTTATGACCCAAAGACTACACTGCTAAAATAAGCAAATGATATATGTGTTTTATAATCATAAAAGTTTGTTTCCCTAATTGGCCTTTTGTTTGAATGAAAAGGTTGACAACAAGCTATGAGTATGTGAGCATGGTTTACCTGTCAAGTCCTTCTTTAGGTTGGGTGGGTATGAAGAAGGCACCGGGGGTCTCTCAGAAACTCAGGCTTCCTATGTAGCCTTCTGTTGAACAAGTCTAATCTAGAGATTCTGCTCTGATGTGTCTTTCAAAAAAGTTCTTAACTATTTTATGCTTTCCAGAAATTCACCAAATCTCCTCACTGATGTTTTCCCATTCTCACTTCTATTAAACATTTTTTTTAAATTTTTGTATATCATATATGTCATTTCAGTACCATGTTGGAAAAGATGTCAAGTATGAACTTGAACAAAGCTCAAGAAACTATGAAATTAAATTACTTATATATTATTTAATGGTATTTAGATGCAATGAACTATCACATTGCTTATCACAATGCCAAGTTCATCCAGTTGTCTGGAACACTACTTATATTGGATTAAACTACACATTGGAGATGCTAATAATATAACATAAATACTCTTTATTATGAAGCTGTATTGATTTTCTTAACCTGGAGATTTAAAAGTCTCCACAGTTCCTTTCTCTTTATGTACATTTATAAACATTTTTTTCTCATCAATATCTGATGCTGTTGAGAAGTTTCACAATATTATCCTATAGAGTGTTCAAATAGGGCTACCCAGCCTGTCCAGTGGTTAAGACTCCACCTTGCAATGCAGAGGATACTGGCTCAATCTCTGGTCTGGGAAGATCCCACATGTGTGTTTTTCTGGAATTCCCTTCCTTTACTATGATCCAGCACATGTTGGCAATTTGATCACTGGTTCCTTGGCCTTTTCTAAACCCAGTTTGGACATGTGGAAGTTCTCAGTTCATGAAATGTTGAAGCCTAGCTTGAAGGATTTTGAGCATAACCTTGCTAGCATGGGAGATGAGTATAATTGTCCAGTAGTCTGAACATTCTTTGGTACTGCCCTTCTTGGGAATTGGGATGAGGACTAGTCCTGTGGCCACTTCTGGGTTTTAAATTTGCTGACATATTAAGTGCAGCACTTTAATAGTATCATCTTTTAGGATTTTAAATAGCTGGAATTCTGTCACCTCCACTAGCTTTATTGGCAGCAGTGATTCCTAAGGCCCACTTGACTTCACACTCCAGAATGTCTGGCTCTGGGTGACTGACCACACCATTGTGGTTATCTGGGTCATTAAGATCTTTTCTGTATATTTTTGCCATCTCTTCTTGATGTCTTCTGCATCTATTAGGTCTTTATCATTTCTGTCCTTAATTGTGCCCATTTTTAGATGATATGTTCCTTTGATATTTCCAATATTCTTGACGAGATCTCTAGTCTTTCCCATTCTGTTGTTTTCCTCTATTTCTTTGCGTTGTTCATTGAAGAAGGCCTTCTTGTCCCTCCTTGCTATTCTCTGGCACTCTGCATTTAGTTGAGAGTAGCTTTCCCTTTATCCCTTGCTTTTGGCTTCTCTTCTTTCCTCAGCTATTTGTAAAGCTTCCTCAGACAACTACTTTGGCTTCTTGCATTTTTCTTTGGGATGGCTTTGCTCACTGACTCCTGTACAATATTATGAACCCCTGTCCATAGTTCTTCAGGCACTCTGTTTACTAGACCTAATCTCTTGAATCTATTTGTCACCTCCACTGTGTATTCAGAGGGGATTTGATTTAAGTCATAGCTGACTGGCCTAGTGGTTTTCCCCACTTTCTTTAGTTTAAGCCTGAAGTTTTCTATAAAGAGCTGATGATCTGACCCACAGTCAGCTCCAGGTCTTGTTTTTTCTGACTGAATACAGTTTCTCCATCTTTGGCTACAAAGAATGTAATCAATTTCGTTTCAGTATTGACCATTTGATGGTGTCCATATTTAAAGTCATCTCTTGTGTTGTTGAAAAAGGGTGTTTATTATGATCAATGGGTTCTCTTGGCAGAATTCTGTTAGCCTTTGCCTTGCTTCATTTTGTGTCCCAAGGCCAAATCTATCTGCTACTCCAGGTATCTCTTTACTTCCTACTTTTGCATTCCAATCCCCTATGAATAGGACATACATTTTTTTCAGTATTAGTTCTAGGAAGTCTTGTAGATCTTCAAGTGTACCCACTGTCAACTTGGTACCCATAAACACTTTTTAAAAATTATAATTAAATTTAAAATAAGGATAACAGTAAGAGCATAATTCTACCAATAACGATGCAATTGTGCTGTGTACAATCAAAAATGCATCAAAAGGGGGCTTCCCTGGCAGTCCAGTGGTTAAGAATCTGCCTGCCCAATGCAAGGGACATGGGTTCAATCCCTGTTCAGGAAGATTCCACATGCCACGGGACAATTAAGCCTGTGACCCACAACTACTGAAGCCAGTGCACTCTGGTGCCTGAGCTGCTCAACAAGAGAAGTCGCCACGATAAAAAGCTCATGCACCTCAAGGAAGAGTAGTCCCTGTTCACCGCAACTAGAGAAAGCCTGCACAGAAGACCTGCAGCAACGAAGACCCAGTGTAGACACAAATAAGTAAATAAATTATTTTAAAAGACACTAAGAGGGAAAATATTTGCTCTTTAATATCTGGTAACTGAAATACAATGATGTTAAATTGACAATGATTAATCATAAGATATTTACTCAATACATCTTATGATAAGAGAATAATAGTGTAGGGAAAAGTAAGACATTTGTTGTACACAAGCACGAACACATACACCATAATGTACTCTTATCAAAGTAAGGAAGACATACTCAAGGCATTTTGTAACTGATCTCATGGTATTTATAACTACCTTCTTCCACTTCCAAATCCATTTTCCCTTTACTTTCATAAAGTACTGTAGTTAGTCACTATTCTTTATCTGGTGGGGTGACCCAAATCATCATTCTCAAAGAGTCTAGAAAATTTGAAGTTCTGCCCAATTAAAAAAAAAAATTATTGGGGGCTTCCCTGGTGGCTCAGCTGTAAAAAAGTCACCTGCCAATGCAGATGAGGGCTCAATCCTTGGGTTGGGAAGATCCCTCAGAAAAGGAAATGGCAACGACTCCAGTATTCTTACCTGGGAAATCCCATGGACAGAGGAAGCTCGTGGGCTACAGTTCGTGGGGTTGCAAAAGAGTTGGACATGACTTAGCAACACAACAATAACAATGGCTGATTTACAATGTTATGTTAGTGTCTGCAGTACAGCAAAGTGACTTAGTTATACATATATCCACTCTTTTTCAGATTCTTTTCCAATGTAGGTCATTCAGATAAGATCAGATCAGATCAGTTGCTCAGTTGTGTCCGACTCTTTTGCGACCCCATGAATCGCAGCACGCCAGGCCTCCCTGTCCATCACCAACTCCCGGAGTTCACTGAGACTCACGTCCATCGAGTCAGTGATGCCATCCAGCCATCTCATCCTCTGTCTTCCCCTTCTCCTACAGAGTATTAAATAGAGTTCTCTGTGCTATATAGTAGGTCCTTATTAGTTATCTGTTTCATATATGGTAGTATGCATGTGACATTCCCAATCTTCCAATTTATCCCTTTCCTTTTACCCCCTAGTAACTATAAGTTTGTTTTCTAAATCTGTAACTCTATTTCTGTTTTATAGATAAATTCATTTGTAGGCTTTTCCAAGATTCTACATGTAAGTGATATCATAATTATCTTTCTCTGTCTGATTTACTTTATTCATGATGACAATCTCTAGATTCATTCATGTTGCTTCATTTGTTGAAGTTTGCCATTGAAATAAGTTTCAGAGACTAGTACTTCTAAGAGATGCTATGAGGGATTTTCTTTTTCCAGACACAATTTTCTTTATCCCGTTATGGAGCGGTAGTCCAATTTCCCTTGGTAGTCAGAATCAGTTACTTCTGGTGACTTAGCCTTCCTTGCCTGATGATTCAGAGGAATGAGGAGCCCAAAGTGGCCCAGTAGCACTCTTAAGATCCTACTCAATGGAATCACTGCTGTGTGTGCTGGTGGAAGTATTCTTCCCTCTGGCTATAAGGACTCTCAACCTCTGAGCATAATATCTTGGAAAATGAAGTTAACTTGTCTAGTGGATCTCTAGGTGTAATACTGAGTGGTGCCATTTCTATTTCTACTTCTTGATTTTTGACCTATGAATCCTAGCTATCTGAGAAACAGTATTGATTTTAAAAGCACACAGCCTTCTGAAGAAACTTGATCACCTATGGTACTGTCCATCCAGGAAGTACTGTAACTGAGTTATAAAAGGCCGTTCTGACATTCTCTCAATCTAACAGCTTCAGAATGAAGGGGAACTAGGTAAAACAAGTGAACTCAATAGTAATGGGGCCATCACCACATTTCATTTGCTGTTGAAGTAAGCTGAGCAGTAGATAAGTAATCTTGTAAGTCCACAGATAGTTGTTTTGGCAGAAACACAGTCTGCAGGGAAGGAAACTCAGTATCTAGAGTTAGTATCTATTCTAATAAGGACAAAACACTGACCTTTCCACAATGGAAAATTGTCCAATGTAATCAATCTGTCACCAGGAAGCTAGCTGATCAGCTCCATAAACAGTACACTATCAAGGACTCATTGTTGGTCTCTGCTGGCAGACGGGGCACTAAGATGTGGCCATGGACAGGCTGGCCATGGTGAGTAGAAGCCCATGTTGCTGATCCCACAGGTAAACTTTATTCCTGCCACCATGGTCCCCTTTGAGTCCATTTGGTGATGACCAGGGTGGCTGAAGAAAAATGTTGACTGGTATCCATGACTGGGTCATCCTGTCCACTTCATTATTAAAGTCCTTCACTGCTGAAGTCATCATTAATTGAGCATTCACATCAGACACAAATATATTTATGATTTTTCCCATTTGGAGGGAAATATCCACATACTTCTTCTTCAGATATTCTTGCCATCAATTTTCCAGTAGTATTGTTTCAAAGTCCCTTACCATCCAGCCAAACTATTGGTTAAAGCCCACAAATCACTATATAATCACATACCTGGCCATTTATCTTTACAGGCAAGTAAGCTATCGGGTATCCAAGTTCTGTACCTTGGGAAGATATTCCATCACACTCTCTGCCAGGGAAGTCACAGAGTGGGAGTAATGTTAGAGTAGTCCACTTTGGGATGGTGTCTGCATATGATGCAGAACCATTGGTAAACCAGATCCAGGTCTTATATTTCTCTGTTAATTATAGACAACCCCTACCCCTGTTATTAGGCCACAAGTGCAGGCTGGGATAGAGAATCCAGTGCAGCAGGCATGGGAACCATGGGCATTTGGGTTGCTTCTTCATAGACATCACTGGTACCTTCAAGGCTTGCTCAGGCTAGAACATGTACATACCACTTGCATTTAATAATGGTGTGACAGTGTACTCCCAATTTAATGGCCTGGCAATCATACAACACCCAATTCAGGAAAGGCAGCTCAGATGCCATGTAAAACTGATGACCCATTGTTAAGCATTCAGTCTGAGCCACCAGGGAAGGCACAGGGCAGGCTAATAGCTGTTCTTCACATGCTGCTATTCAGTGGCTCCATTACATCCAACTCTGCAACCCCATGGACTGCAGCATGCCAGGTTTGCCTGTCCTTCATTGTCTCCAGGAGTTTGTTCAAACTCATGTCCATTGAGTTAATGATGCCATCCAACCATCTCACCCTTTCGCCCCATTTTTTCTCATGCCCTCAATCTTTCCCAGCATCAGGGTCTTTTTTAATGTGTCAGCACTTCACATCAGGTGCCCAAAGTATTGGAGCGTCAACTTCAGCATCAGTCCTTTCAATGAATATTCAAGGTTTATTTCTTTTAGGATTAACTGGTTTGATCAACTTGCTGGCCAAGATAATCTTAAGAGCCTTCTCCAGCATTAAATTCTGAAAGTATTTAATCAATTCTTTGGCGCTCAGCCTTCTTTATGGTCCAACTCTCAAATCTGTACATGACTACTGGAAAAACCATAGCTTTGACTATACAACGGTTCTATGAAGACCTACAAGATCTTCTAGAACTAACACACAAAAAAGCTGTCCTTTTCATCATAGGGGACTGGATTGCAAAAGTAGGAAGTCAAGAGATATCTGGAGTTACAGGCAAATTTGGCCTTTGAGTACAAAATGAAACAGGGGAAAGGTTAACAGAGTTTTGCCAAGAGAATGCATTGGTCACAGCAAACACCTTCTTCCAGCAACACAAGAGATAACTTTACACATGACATCACCAGATGGTTAATATCAAAATCATATTGATTATATTCTTTGCAGCCAAAGATGGAGAAGCTCTATACAGTCAGCAAAAACAAGACTGGCATCTGACTGTGGCTCAGATCATTAACTCCTTACTACAAAATTCAGATTTAAATTGAAGAAAGTAGGGAAAACCACTAGACCATTCAGGTATGACCTAAATCAATCTTATAATTATACAGTAGAAGTTACAAATAGATTGAAAGGATTAGATCTGACAGAGTGCCTGAAGAACTATGAACAGAGGTTTGTGACATTGTACAGGAGGCAGTGATCCAAACTATCCTCAAGAAAACGAAATACAAAAAGGCAAAATGATTGTCTGAGGAGGCCTTGCAAATAGCTGAGAAAAGAAGAGAAGCAAAAGGCAAAGAGAAAAGGAAAGATATGCCCATTTGGTTACAGAGTTCCAAAGAACATCAAGGAGAGATAAGAAAGCCTTTTTCAGTAATCAATTCAAAGAAACAGAAAAAAAAAAATAGAATGGGAAAGACTAGAGTTCTCTTCAAGAAAATTAGAGATATCAAAGGAACATTTCATGCAAAGATGGGCACAATAAAGGACAAAAACAGTATGGACCTAAGAAGCAGAAGATGTTAAGAAGAGGTGGCAAGAATATACAGAAGAACTATACAGAAAAGATCTTCATGACCCAGATAACCATGATGGTGTGATCACTCACCTAGAGCTAGACATCCTGGAATTTGAAGTCAAGTGGGCCTTAGGAAGCATCACCACAAACAAAAATAGTGAAGGTGATGGAATTCCAGTTGAGCTAATTCAAATCTTAAAAGATGATGCTGTTAAATAGCTGCACTCAATATGCCAGCAAATTTGGAAAACTCAGCAGAGGCCACAGGACTGGAAAAGGTCAGTTTTCATTTCAATCCCAAAAAAGGCAATGCCAAAGAATGTTCAAACTACTGCACAGTTGCACTCATCTCTCACATTAGCAAAGGAACACTCATTCTCCAAGCAAGGTTTCAATAGTATATGAACAATGACTTCCATTTGTTCAAGCTGGATTTAGAAAAGGCAGAGGAATCAGAGATCAAATTGCCAACATCCGTTGGATCCTTGAAAAAGCAGGAGAGTTCCAGAAAAACATCTACTTCTGCATTACTGACTATGCCAAAACCTTTGACTGTGTGGATCACAATAAACTGTGGAAAATTCTTAAAGTGATGGGGATACCACATCATCTTACCTGCCTCCTGAGAAATCTGTATACAGGTCAAGAAGCAAGAGTTAGAACTGGACATGAAACAATGGACTGGTTCCAAATTTGGAAAGAGTACTTCAAGGCTATATATTGTCACCATGCTTATTTAACTTATACACAGAGTACATCATGAGAAATGCTGGGCTGGATGAAACACAAGCTGGAATCAAGATTGCTGGGAGAAATATCAATAACCTCAGATATGCAGATGACACCACTGTTATGGCAGAAAGTGAAGAAGAACTAAAGAGGCTCTTGATGAAAATGAATGAGGGGCTGGTGCACTGGGACAACCCAGAGGGATGGTATGGGAGGGAGGAGGGAGGAGGGTTCAGGATGGGGAACACATGTATACCTGTGGCGGATTCATTTCGATATTTGGCAAAACTAATACAATTTTGTAAAGTTTAAAAACAAAATAAAATTTAAAAAAAGAAAAAGAAAAAGCAAGAGAGCTCCAGAAAAAAAAAAAAAAAAAAGAGAGAGAGAGAGAGAGTTTTTATACTATGATGTTAACTGAAAGGGCAGGCTGCAAAATTATAGACATGACCATGTGTTGTGTGCTTAAAAAAAAAAAGAAAAGAAAATGAATGAGCACAGTGAAAAAGTTGGCTTAAAACTCAACATTCAAAAAGCTAAGATCATGGCATCCAGTCCCATCACTTCATGGCAATTAGATGGGGAAACAATGGAAACAGTGAGAAACTTTATATTTTGAGGGGGCTCCAAAATCACTGCAGATGATGACTGCAGCCATGAAATTAAAAGACACTTGCTCCTTGGAAGAAAAGCTATGACAAACCTAGACAGCATATTAAAAAGCAGAGAATACTTTGCCAACAAAGGTCTGCCTAATCATATCTATGATTTTTCCAGTAGTCATATATGGATGTGAGAGTTCAACCATAAAGTTGAGCACCGAAGAATTGATGCCTTTGAATTGTGGTGTTGGAGAAGACTCTTGAGAGTCCCTTGGACTTCAAGGAGATCCAACCAGTCAGTCCTAAAGGAAATCATTCATGAATATTCATTGGAAGGACCAATGATGAAGCTGAAACTCCAAAACTTTGGCCACCTGATGTGAAGAACTGATTCATTGGAAAGGACTCTGATTCTGGGAAAGATTGAAGGCAGGAGGAGAAAGGGATGACAGAGTATGAGACAGTTGGATGACATCACTGACTTGATGGACATGAGTTTGAGCAAGCTCTGGGAGTTGGTGATGGACAGGGAAGCCTGGTCTGCTGCAGTCCAAGGGGTCATAAAGTGTCAGAAACGACTGAGTGACTGAACTGAACTGAAATTTACTATACAGACTTTTGTCAGCAATGTAATGTCTCTGCTTTAGATACACTGTCTAGGTTTGTCATAGCTTTTCTTCTAAGGAGCAAGCATCTTCTAATTTTATGGCTGCAATCACCATCCGCAGTGATTTTGGAGCCCAAGAAAATGAAGTCTATTATTGTTTCCATTTATTCCACATCTATTTGCCATTAAGTTATGCTTCCTCCCATGGAGAGTATTATCTGCAACAGATCTGAAGACTTTGTTCCAAACCTAAGGTTTAGCACTTATCTTGACCTGCCAAAGGCTCCAAAGAGCATCCCTATCTTCCACTACCACTTCAAGCACCTCTTTCTGCTGGATCATATGGTCCAAGTGGCACCACAGCTTGGAGAGAAGACTAGGTCTTTTGCAAATCTCTCGCCTCTTCTGAGCCATGCCCAAATCAAGCAGTTTTTCTGGTCCCTTGATAAAGTGGTTGTCTTAATGTACTCAACAAGGATAATGTTCCTTCTAAAATCCATAGTAGCCGACTAAGGGTTCTGTCTCCTTTTTGGTTGCAGGATGCGCTAGATGCAACAATGTAGCTATACCTTATGACATTATAATTCCACATGACCCACACAACTGAATCTCAAGAATTTCACGAAATTAAGTGGACCCTGAAATTTTTTGGATTTATTTCTCATCTTCTAGCAGGCAAATGTCTATCAATAAGTCTAAAGCAGTTGTTATTTCTTGCTCCCTAGGTCCAGTCAGCATAATGGACCAGTGGGATATCTTGTAGAAGGAAAAGAAATAAAAATCCCTAGAGAAAAATTTATAGATCATGTATGTGATAAAGCCTTGTATACTGGATACAAAAAAAATTCTCAAAACTTAATAATAAGAAAACATATAGCTCCATTAAAAAGGACAAAAAGTTTAAACAGACAGGTCACTAAACTAAATGTATATATGTTAAATAAGAACACAAAAACACGCTCCATGCCACTGTACTTGGGGATATGTAACTGAAGACCACAATGAGATACCATGACCCAACTATTAAAATAACTAAAATTGAAAAGACTATCCCTATTGGAAGTAGCGATACAGACTTTTGTACTAATAATTAGGCAACAAAAAGAGTTTAAAGGTAATTACATGAAATTGAAGAGGGCAGTGTGCTTAAGTCAGGTGTGGGTTAGGTTGAGGCTACCAATGCACATTATACTGCTCACTCCATCCTCTTACACTGCTGAGTTCTCACAGTGACTTCTCCTTTATCTATGATTTTTTCACCTCTTTTTAAGGTTTCACTGGCACAATTCTAAGAAATACTATAATCGATTAATGAATCTACCAAAATATATGCTTCTTTTTTCCCCTAGCTGCCAGTCATGTCCCAAGTCGAGGTTAAACATTTTTCTGCTCGTCAGATATCAAAGTACAATATTACTATTTTCATATTATGCTCTTTTGACATAAATAATGTTATTTTTGTAAATGAATTCTGTATGCCAAGTACTCTGTTAATAATTAGAGGCAAATCTGAACATGTGACCACCCTGTTCAAAATCCCTCAATAGTTTTCCTTTGAGATAAAGATAAAAGTCCCCAGCCTCGTCTCTCATGCTGTGATTCAACCCATGCTGGCCTGCCATGTCCAATCTGGCTCCTCTTTGCTTCCCTCGTTTGCATGTCAGCTCCATCTGCCTTTTTTTCCCATCCCCCCCACCCCCACCCCCAACTTCACTAGTGATCTTGTTCTCTGATAAGCTAGGCCTGCCAACGATGGAAAACCCTGAGGATGCTAAACGTCTAGAGGCAACACCTTGGTAGAAATGAAGACCCTCAGGACCCAGCCCTGACCCATTGAAACAGAATATGCATTTTCAGAAAATCACCAGGAGGTTCACAGGGATTAAAGTTGGAGAACAACTGATCTAGGCCACCTCCCACTGTGATCCTTTGTTTTGTTTTATCTTTGCTCCTTCCCCTGACCTATGTCTAGTAAAATTTTTCTCCAAAAATTTCACTGTAGAGTGGGGAGTTCTTTGCAGATCTGGAATGTGAGCTATAGTTTCCACGAGGAGGACAACACTCTTGTAGTTGGCTCCTAAAGGGAGTCTAGAATTTTGTCTTCATTGAATTCATGTATAATCAGCTCAGAAAAGACCACACTAATTAAAGGACTCAGAGCATCAAAATTTGTGGATGAATTGAAGTTTGCATAAACATGCCAGAAGTGTCATCTGTTGTGGAAGGTAGTGACATAAAATACAATTTCAGTTGTTAAAACTAGAATTGTCTACAATGACTTGATGTTTATGATTTTAGAGTCTGTAATGCCCTGTGGAACAACCTGGACTTTCCCTACAGGTTCAAATCTATAATGCCCAGAGGAACAACTTAGTTTTGTCCTAAAGGGAATCGATGCATGATATTAGGAAATTTTAGAGCTTCATTCCTTCCTCTTCGGTTTAAAAAGAACCCTTTCATATAATTGGTTGACTCTTTGGTTCAAAGCTAATTTACATAAACAAAATTTTCCTGACCTTGGGAAATGAATGTGCGAGGAATTGGAATTGTGGCCTGTGTCATTATCATTCCAGTGATGTTGCATTATTTTCTACTTAAAAAGCCTACCTCTTTGAAAGGATCGCCACAATTTCTTACAAGATATGGGTAAAAGAGAAATAACTTCTATAAGGCGTATCATTCTTAGGTAAAACAGGCAGAATACTGTAAAATCTATAATTTTAGATTGACTTACTATGTCAAAAAGGCAGGTGAAAAAAATTAACAATATGAAATATCTATATATCATATTTTTGTGACTAAATCTAGATAAGCAAAATAACTGTATGACTGAATTGTCCCTCAATGATAATTCATTATCTTTCTAACATAACTATAAAGACTTCATAAGTTTTGGTGAACTAGAATCTTAAAGAATTTAAACTGGCTTTAAATATAGGTCACATGTTTCCTACCTAAGAAATTTTTCTGGGTATTCTGATTAAAAGTTTCATTCTTCTTAATTAATCACAGTTGCTGACTGAACTTTTAAGGTAAGTCACTTACATATTAATTTCTCTATTCTCTCACCTACTTCTGAGAATACTTTTATTCAGTATTTTAATATATATTGTAAGAAATATGCATAAAATGTTCCCCTATAATAAAGACCCACACACATATTGAATTTGAGCATTTTCAATTATCCTTTAATTTGGAATTGCAAGGAACGGAGCCTATTCAAAATTAAATACATTTGACAACTAGAATTACTGGTATTGGTTATTTATATTACTTGAATTAGGCTCCAGTCTTTGGCTCAATTTTATTTTACTAGAAAAACTGGTGGGAAGAAAATGCTCTCAAATAAACACAGCAGGATTTCTAGAGAAAATCAGCTCTAATCACTCTAATAAAATATATAAATTAATTTTTAATTAATTATGGAAAGAACTTTCCAGCAATGCTAATATATTTAAAAACAGTCAAAGTTTCTAAGGTAAACTTTAAAATTAAATTCTCTGTGTCACACACAAATTCCCTAGGAAGATAATCTTTGAATTTTGAAAAAAAGAATACAGAAGGATTCCCAGTGTTGACATTTAATGAAAACCAGGATTAAGACAAATATTTACCTGCAAATTTTCCCCATATTTCCTTCTTGGTGTTTATCTGATACTACCTGTCTTCATTGTCTTGTCTTTCCTACAGTTTTCTATCCGTGTCTCTGTTATGCTTTTTATATTTCTTGACTTGTTTTTTAAATAACTCACCCAATTGCTCCTTTCTACTTCTATCCTCTTTCTCATCTTGGTGTCTTCCTCTCTTCAGAAAGTGTGAAAGAAAGTGAAAGTGTTAGTCCTTCAGTCATGTCTGACTCTTTGCAATCCCACAGACTGTAGACCACCAGGCTCCTCTGTCCATGGAATTTTCCAGGCAAGAATACTGGAGTGGACTGCCATTCCCTTCTCCAGGGGATCTTCCCAACCCAGGGATTGAACCCGGGTTTATTGCACTTCAGGCAGATTCTTTACCATCTGAGCCACCAGGGAAGGTCAACAAAACCTGTGTCTAAACACTTTAGAAAATATGTATTTAAATACTCTACAGGAAAAAAAAAAACTTTTATCTATAGGAAGTAGAAAAATTATAATTGTTATCCATTTTTTTCTTGGTGTACTCAAAAACATTCTCCTCGCGTTATGTGCGATGCTTCCCGTTCATTTCTCACTATTCTCTGGCCTCAACTCTATCATAAATTGGAAACTCCTCTCACTAAAGACACTAAAAATCTCTCATTTCCCAGATTCAATGATTGTTCACCTCCTGTTCTAGGGAGGCATTCATTTTGCCGATCAGTGTTGCACTTGATTATGTCCTTGTGTCTTTTTTCTCTTAATGTTTACAACACTCAACTCTCCAGTTCTTCCTTCTGCTTCTCTGATTACTCTGCTCAGTGTATCTTTTTGGTCTCTCCCTTCTCTCTCTTTGGCTAAAGCTAGGGCAATGGCACCCCACTCCAGTACTCTTGCCTGGAAAATCCCATGGATGGAGGAGCCTGGTGGGCTGCAGTCCATGAGGTCGCTGAGAGTCAGACACTGAGTGATTTTACTTTGACTTTTCACTTTCATGCATTGGAGAAGGAAATGGCAACCGACCCCAGTGTTCCTGCCTGGAGAATCCCAGGGACGGGGAAGCCTGGTGGGCTGTTGTCTATGGGGTCGCACAGAGTCGGACACTACTGAAGTGACTTAGCAGCAGCAGGGCACTTGTTTGTAACAGAAAACTAGTTAGCTGAATGGAAATTGACTATTACATAGAAATTCCAGGGAGATTAGAGGAATCTGCTGATAAATGGGCAGGAACAGAAGAAAACAATACAGTGAGACAGTAGCCCAAATCAAATCTCCACACTTGCTCAGTAGGAGCTCCTATCGCAGCTGCTGAATTGTAGAAGCCACAGCTCACACTGACAATGCAGCTGGTACAGATGCAAGAAGCATTTCCTAGGGTCTTGATATGGCTGCCTTTGCTGACTTTGCAACCCAAATTCATTTTTTCCTGTTCCTTTGGTCCATGCTCGATGTTACAAATCCAGTGTTAGTATGTTTGACTATTCAAACCTAGATCAAGTCCCCTTACTCTAGTTGCAAGGGGATGGAAAAGTGTTTCTGGCTCCTTTGACTTCTAGAGTACGTGGTAGCCTTTGCCTGATACCAAGACTCATGTAGTAGAAAAGAGGATCATTTTCAGCTATCTAAAATGATATGTATCTATTTCAAAACTTCTTTAATAAAATTTGCCCATTTTGTTTTCTATATCCTCCTCTTTTTTCCTTATGCACACTTTCTAATGGTTAGGTCATTCATAAGTATGCCTTCAGTTATCCAAATACTCCAAAGTCATTGTTTATATTCAGTGCTAACAAACATACTAGTAAGCTATCCCACCTGGATATTCAGAAGATGCTTTCTCCACAAAGTGGCCCAAACATCTGAATTCTCAAGTTCAGTTTGTGATGACCATCTATCCAACTCTGTCTCCTTTCTCCTTCACTGACCACCTCCTTCACATCTAAGTTACTGAGTCTTAGTGACTCTACATTCTGATTTATTTCTCTCTTTTTTTCTCTTCTCATCACGGGTGACCCCATGGACTGTAGCCCGCCAGGCTCCTCTGTGGGATTTCCCAAACAAGAATACTGGAATGGGTTTGCTAGTAGTAAATTACACCAGAGAGACCAGAGCGTCACATGAATTTGAATCAACTGGAGGGAATTTTTGAAATGCAGATTGTTGAGCTTCATTCTTGCCCTCTTGAACATACATTTACAAAATACTGCATAATCTGTATTTTGTACAAATATTTCACCAATTTTGATGTGTATTCTGATTTGAGAACAATTCAATAAGAGTGTCAGCTCCCTAATTAGTATTCCTGACACTAGTTTCCCTCCCCCACAGAGTTTTTCTACACTACCAAATATTTATTTTAAAAAATATAATGTGGGTCCTTGTATTAAAAATTCCAAGTGCATGCCTTCTGTCTGACAAAGTTCAAGATCTTTCACATGACATCCAAATCATTTTGTAATAGTTCAAATTTCTTTTCCCTGGAATCTCATCCATATCCTAGACAGAATGTCCCTCACACATTCAGTTATCTCCATAAATTTAGCTAATGTTTACAGTCTTTTTCTTTTTTTTTTTCTAATTTTATTTTATTTTTAAACTTTACATACTTGTATTAGTTTTGCCAAATATCAAAATGAATCCGCCACAGGTATACATGTGTTCCCCATCCCGAACCCTCCTCCCTCCTCCCTCCCCATACCATCCCTCTGGGCCGTCCCAGTGCACCAGCCCCAAGCATCCAGCATCGTGCATCGAACCTGGACTGGCAACTCGTTTCCTACATGATATTTTACATGTTTCATTGACAGTCTTTTTCTTTTCTCTATATCCTTTCATTCTCCCACATTTTTAATGCCATAAATGCATTTTCCACTACACCAATTTCCAAAATTAGTTTCCATTGCTATTTGTTGTTGTTGTTTAGTTGCTATGTTGCGTCCAACACTTTGTGACCCCATGGACTGTAGCCTGCCAGGCTCCTCTGGGGGATTACCCAAGTAAGAATACTGGAGTGGGCATGCTAGTACTAAATACATTTAAGGCACTCTGATAAGTGTATGACTTTGTTTCAACTACATTCTCCCAATACTCTTTTTATAAAGCTTACATCTACTTGGGCTTCCCTGGGGGCTCAGAGAGTAAAGAATCTACCAGCAATGTGGGAGACCTAGGTTCGATCCCTGAGTTGGGAAGGTGCCCTGGAGGTGGGCATGGCAACCCACTCCAGTATTCTTACCTGGAGAATCCCCATGAAAAAGCCTGGGGGGATACAGTCCATGGGGTCATTTACATCTACTTATATCTTACATTTATTGCATTTCATTTCAGGGAGCATGGATCCTAAAAATGCAACACTGCTGTCAATGTTTGTTCTCACTGGACTTCCCCATCAATTGGAGTGGCAAATCCCCCTGTTCTTGTTGTTCTTGGTGATATATGTCATCACCACTGTGGGAAACCTTGGACTAATTTATCTTATCTACAATGACCCTCATCTTCACATCCCCATGTACTTCTTCCTTGGGAGTTTAGCCTTTGTGGATTCTTGGATATCATCCACAGTGACCCCCAAGATGCTAGTCAATTTTTTTGCCAGGAGTAAAATGATATCTCTCTCTGAATGCATGTTACAATTTCTTTCCTTTGCATTTGGTGGAACCACGGAATGCTTTCTGCTTGCAACAATGGCATATGATCGCTATGTGGCCATATGCAAACCATTACTGTATCCAGTGATTATGACCAACAAACTATGCATCCAGCTGTTAGTCTCATCATTTGTAGCAGGGCTTATTCATCCCATGATTCATGTAGGTGCTTTGTTCAGGTTAACCTTCTGTAAGTCTAACATAATACATCACTTTTACTGTGACATCATGCCATTGTTTAGGATTTCTTGTATTGACCCTTCAATTAATGTCCTAATGGTATTTATTTCATCTGGGTCAATACAAGTGTGCAGCATTATGACTGTTCTTGTCTCTTATACATTTGTTCTACATACGGTTTTGAAAAATAAGTCTGTACAAGGCATAAGAAAGGCCTTCTCCACCTGTGGAGCCCACCTCCTATCTGTCTCTTTATACTATGGGACTCTTCTCTTCATGTATGTGCGCCCTGGATCCACACAGGCAGATGATCAAGATATGATGGATTCTCTATTTTACACTGTCATAATTCCCTTGTTAAATCCAATCATCTACAGCCTGAGAAATAAGAAAGTCATAGATTCACTGACAAAAGTATTAAAGAGAAATATTTAGATCTCATACTATTATCAGTTCTTTTTTTTTTTTTTTTACTGATAGTCACAAAATTGTGCAGATTATATGTGGTTCAGATTGGGTTAGGGTTCAAGGTTTTTTACAGTTATAATTAGTGTTTTGACTCAAGTTGTTAGCACTAACATACTCCTTAAGATATTCATGTATACTGTTCAAAAACATAAGGAAGTTTCAACAATTTTCATGTCACATTAGAATAATTGAAGCAGGAAACAAAATATTTTACATACTTGTGTATTTTATAATGTAGATTTATAAAATGATTAGGCACTGAAATAATAATGTTCCTCTAATAGGATTTGACTCTGTTGTCTTTGATAGTAATATAGCTGCACAGCCTGGAGACTCAACTGCATATAAATCCACAATGTATGCAGTGTGTTTGAATCAAATGGTGTAAATCACAAGAATTCTGCTGCAAACCAAAAGGTCTTTCAGTCCACTTTATTTGGGACATGGTGAATTCCCCCATCACCATGGGGATTCAACAGTCATATACCAGAGAGAAATAAAAAGAAATGGGAAAAGCAATGAAGAAAAATGAGAAGCAAGTTAAGACAGTGAAGGGAGAGTCAAATGTTAAGAGGATGCTCTTAGCCCAGTCATTGTCCATGAGCAACAAAAAGAGGGAATTGGCTCTCACTGTCTATGATGTCACTTCCCAGTTGTCCCTGTATTTTGTAGGATAATCTGAAAACCTTCACTAATTAGAAAGCTAGATGAGACTGCAGAATTTAATTGGGATGGGCTTAAAGAAGAAAAGTGGCACAATAGGAAGGAAATGGTCAATCTTGCTAGATTTTTTAAAGGGAAACTTTTAAAATGAATCAATAATATATAAATCTTTCTGGCATGCAGTGTTTACATGATTTTGAGTGCATATTACAAAATTTCAAATAACGTTAACTTGATATAATGCCATAGTGCCTAGTGGGTGGCTGGAAAAGACAAAAAAATGAGCAAGATTTTGGATATTTTTGTGTCCTCAAGTCCTTTAACATTAGTTTTCATCTCACTCTATACTCTAAGTACAATGAGAGACCTATCTTTGGGTCCACTCCTGACTTTCCTTTTACAACACTGAAATTCCGTACACCTACTTACTGATGCACTGAGGACCTTATCCTACAAGCTATCTGCCTCTGTCTTTTGCAAAACTTTCCTTTTATCATGTTGGTACTCAAAAGTCCTAAACATAGTTGCCAGGTTATACTTCATAGACAGAACTATGATTAAATCATATCCCTTTTCAATAACTTTTAGAGGATTGACATTGCCGATGGATACTGTACAAATACAGTATTTGTATTTAGCTCTGTAGATGTAGTCATGCATATATTTATTTGTTCATGTGTATGTCCAGATTACATGAAATACGTATACATACATTCATAGACATCTGTATCTATATCCACACCCCCTGTATTACATCTTTCTAACTTACTCTATCACTATTGCATATCTTTCTATCTCTACCTCAACCTCCATTTCTATCCTCCTGATTGCTCCCTGATTTTCTCACCATCTATTATATGGTCCTTTCAAATAATATCTTGGTTTAACTCAGAAGTCACTGACCCCACAATTCTCCTAATGGACCTTGTCTTATACCCAAAAAGAGTTTCAAAAAGCTTTCCAAACACCCTGAAGTTACACAGCTACATGCATTTGCTAATACAAGTCTGTCCACAGAGAATATACACTGTTTATTGACAATACATTCATCTTTATTTACAACTCAAATGGTGTCCTTAATCCAAAGCTTTTCTCATATATTACAGCATTCATAATGCATTTCCACATTATACTGAAGAAGATAGCAATGTTTAGTCAGTTCTTTCATATTTCTTAGGTCACATTTGATCTTCTGTTGGTTGGCCAAAAAGTTTGTGTGGGTTTTTCAATAACACCTTAGAGAAAAAACAAAACAAACTTTTTAGCCAACCCAATATAATACTTATTTGGGGACCACAAGCTTCTTTTTTTTTTTTAATATAAATTAGATGTCTTAGTCTCTATCTTTTGCAGTAATGAGCATAACTTTGCAACACTGCAGCTTACACACATGAGGTCTTGAATAAGTATCTCTGAAATATTTATAAAATTGAGCTGAATATGACAGCACAAATACATAGAGTGCAGTAAGAATATATCACTCATTTTTAATCTTGCAGTGAGCCCAGGAGACATTGGGGCTTAGATGGCTACAGCACACAACTCATATTCTTCTTTAATGATAATTGCAAGCATTACGCACATAAAGTTACCTATATTCTTGTTCTTTTTATCATTATGATTGGCTCCTGGGATAGACTATAGCATATATCAAGGAGAAGCTATTCAGTTGGATGCTTGGTTTAAACACCTGTTTGGTTTAAACATTGGTTTAAAATATACAAGCATTAAAAAATATAATTATCCTATCATTTGAAGGTCCACTTCACAAGGCTAGACTGGGTGATCTGCCCTTTTTTTGTTCCCAAAAGGGATATTCCCAAGCCCTTGGACAAAGAATAGAAATGGATCATAATTTAGCTGCTTTTACTTTTTTCCTAAGAAAATCTATGTTATTGAATATATCTATATTTAAAAAATTTTGTTGTTGTATAACAGTCTCAGTGTACTGATGCTTTAATGCGAGCTGTCTTGATTTTACTTGTTCATTCATTATTACAATCCCCAAACTGGATTGATAATACAAAAGCTACTATCTTCTGCCATCACAATGGTCTGGTTCGCTAAATGACCTTCCTTTGAATCAGCAGTCTGATGTCACACTATGGCGATACGAACAAAGTCTATTACTTCTCAAGACTTACTTTAGATTGGGTGAGTACAGAACAGACGGTTGGGGTCCTCTCAGAAGCTCAGAATTCCTGTGCAGACTTCTCTTTTATATGCCTGGTATATAGATTCCTCTGCTAGTTCTTATCCTTTAGTGCAATCACAAATATTTTACTTTATGCCTTCCACAAATTCACCAAAATCCCTAGTTCATAGATGTGATCTAATTCTCACTTCTTTTACAGACATTTCTCATCTTTGAACTTCATTTCTGTCACTTTAGTAGCATGTTGAACTCCCCAGGTCAGTAGGTGCCCAATATGCTACTGTAGAAGAGTAGTAACTCCAGAAAGAAAGAAGAGGCTGAACTAAAGTGAAAACAACACCCACGTGTAGATGTGGCTGGTGATGGAAGTAAAGACCCATGCTGTAAAGAACAATATTGCATAGGAACCTGGAATGTTAGGTCCAAGAATCAAGGTAAATTGGAAGTAGTCAAACAGGAGATGGCAAGAGTGAACATCAACATTATAGCAATCAGTGAACTAAAATGGATCAGAATGGGGGAATTTAATTTAGATGACCATTATATCTACTACTTTAGGCAAAAATTCCTCAGAAGAAATGGAGTAACTCTCATAGTCAATAAAAGAGTCCAAAATACAATACTTGGGTGTAGTCTCAAAAATGACAGAATGATCTCTGTTTCCAAGGCAAACCATTCAATATCACAGTAATCCAAGTCTATACCCCAACCACTAATGCCAAAGAAGCTTAAGTAGAAAGGTTCTATGATGACTTATAGACCTTCTAGAACTAACACAAAAAATGATGTCCTTTTCATCATAGGGGACTGGAATGCAAAAGTAGGAAGTCAAGAGACACCTGGAGTAACAGACAAATTTGGCCTTGGAATACAAATTGAAGCAGGGCAGAGGCTAACAGCTTTGTCAAGATAATACGCTAGTCATAGCAAACACCCTGTTCCAACAATACAAGATGACTCTAAACGTAGACATCACTGAATGCTCAATATCAAAATCAAATTGATTATACTGTTGGTAGTGGAAGATGGAGAAGCTCTATACAGTCAGAAACAAACAAGACCAGGAGCTGACTGTGGCTCAGATCTTGAGCTCCTTATTGAAAAATTCAGGCTTAAATTGAAAAAAGTAGGGAAAACCACTAGACCATTAAGGTGTGACCTAATTCAAATCCCTTATGATTATACAGTGGAAGTGACAAATACATTCAAGGGATTAGGTCTAATAGACAGAGTGCCTGAAGAACTATGGATGGATGTTCATGACATTGTATAGGAGGCAGTGATCAAGACCATCCCTAAGAACAAGAAATGCAAAAAGGCAAAATGGTTGTCTGAGGAGGCCTTACAAAAAACAGAAAAGAAGAGAAATGAAAGGCAAAGGAGAGAAAACGAAAGATATACCTATTTGAATGCAGAGTGCCAAAGAATAGCAAGGAGAGATAAGAAAGCCTTCCTCAGTGATCAGTGCAAAGAAAAAGAGGAAAACACTAGAATGGGAAAGACTAGAGATCTCTTCAAGAAAATTAGAGATACCAAAGGAACATTTCATGCAAAGATGGGCATAAAAGGGTAGAAACAGTATGGATCTAACAGCAGCAGAAGATATTTTAAAAGGTGGCATAACTATACAAAGAAGAACTATACAAAAAAATTCTTAATGACCCAGATAATCACAGTGGTCTGATCACTCACCTAGAGCCAGACATCCTGGAATGTGAAGTCAAGTGGGCCTTAGGAAGCATCACTAAGAACAAAGCTAGTGTATGTGATAGAATTCCAGTTGAGCTATTTCAAATCCTAAAAGATGATGTTGTAAAAGTGCTGCTCTCAAAATGCCAGCAAATTTGGAAAACTCAGCAGTGGCCACAGGACTGGAAAAGGTCACTTTTCATTCCAATCCCAAAAAAAGCAATGCCAAAGAATGCTCAAACTACCATACAGTTGCAGTCATCTCACATGCTAGCAAATTAATACTCAAAATTCCCCAAGTGAGGCTTCAACAATACCTGAACTGAGAACTTCCAAATGTTCAAACTGGATTTAGAAAAGGCAGAGGGAACCAGAGATCAAATTGCCAACATCCTCTGGATCATAGAAAAAAGCAAGAGAGTTCCAGAAAAACTTCTGCTTTATTGACTATGCCCAAGCCTTTGACTGTGTGGATCACAACAAACTGTGGGAAATTCTTAAAGAGATGGGAATACCAGATTGTCTTACCTGCCTCCTGAGAAATCTGTATAGTTAAGAAGTAACAGTTAGAACTGGACATGGAACAACAGACTGGTGTCAAATCGGGAAAGGAGTCAAGTCAAGAAGTGACAGTTAGAACTGGACATGGAACAACAGACTGGTGTCAAATCAGGAAAGGAGTATGTCAAGGCTGAATATTGTCACCCTGCTTACTTAACTTATATGCAGAGTACATCATGTGAAATGCCGGGCTGGATGAAGCACAAGCAGGAATCAAGATTGCTGGGAGAAATATCAATAACCTCAAATATGCATAAGGTCTCCCCTTATGGCAGAAAGCAAAGAGGAACTGTGGAGCTTCTTGATAAAAGTGAAAGAAAATAGTGGAAAAGCTGGCTTAAAACTCAACATTCAAGAAACAAATGTCATGGCATCTGGTCCGGAAACTCGATGGCAAATAGATGGGTAAACACTATTTTCTTGGGCTCCAAAATCACTGCAGATGGTGACTCTAGCCATGAAATTAAAAGACACTTGGTCTTTGGATGAAAAGCTATGAGAAATCTAGACAGCATATTAAAAAGCAGAGACATTACTTTGCCAACAAAAATCTATCTAGTCAAAGCTATGGTTTTGCCAGTAGTCATGTGTGGATGTGAGACTTGGACCATAAAGAAAGGTGAGTGCTGAAGAATTGATGCTTTTGAACTGTGGTGTTGGCCAAGACTCTTGAGAGTCCCTTAGACTGCAAGATCAAACCTGGCAATCCTAAAGGAAATCACTCCTGAGTGTTCATTGGAAGTGTTCACTGATTCTGAAGCTGAAGCTCCAAGCCATTGGCTACCTTATGTGAAGAACTGCCTCACTGGAAAAGACCCTGATGCTGAGAAAGATTGAAGGCAGGAGGAGAAGGGGACAACAGAAGATGAGATGGTTGGATGGCATCACTGGCTCTATGGATGTGAGTTTGAGCAAGTTTTGGGAGTTGGTAATGGGACAAGGTAGCCTGGCATGCTGAAGTCCATGAGGTTGCAAAGACTCAGACATGACTGAGAGACTGAACCAAACTTAGTAGCATGCTGGAAAAGAGGAAAATATACACTTCTGCTAAAATCACATTTTGGACAAGATATCTTTTTGATTCCTTTATAAAAGAAATGCAAAATTACCTATGAATTACTTAATGATTACTTAAGAGTAAAGCATGATTTTATATTGTTAAGTTCACTTGGTTGTCAGGAACACTGGTGATGGTTGATTAAACCATTCCATGGAAACACTAAAAATATACATGAAATAATGATAGATTACAGTGAACGATGTTGGATTCATGATCTCCTAAGAAGAAGATTTAGTTTTGGGACCAGGGACCAGGCTGATCACTCAAGAGCTTTTCTGTAGCAGAGTTTTATTAAAGTATAACAATGGACAGAGAAAGTTTCTGACACAAACACCAGAAGGTGGATGGAGAGTGCCCCCCTTCCTAGTCTTAGCAAGGGAGCTATATACTTTTTTCATTGGGTGATACAGTAAATCAAAAGAATGTCTGAAGGTTGTAAAGGCAAAGGCCTTACCAGACCCACTACCACAATTTACATTTTACAATGACAGGATTAGTCAGAAGTTTCTTAAAGGAGAAACATGTCCTCGAGCAGGATACATTTTTTTTTTTTTTTTACTTTACAATATTGTATTGGTTTTGCCATACATCGACCTGAAGCTGCCACGGGTGTACATGTGTTCCCCATCCTGAACCCACTTCCCACCTCCCTCCCCATCCCATCATTCTAGGTCATCCCAGTGCACCAGCCCCGAGCACCCTGTATCATGTGTCAAACTTGGACTGGCGATTCATTTCATATATGATAATATACATGTTTCAATGCCATTCTCCCAAATCATCCCACCATCACCCTCTCCCACAGAGTCCAAAAGACTGTTCTATATATCTGTGTCTCTTTTGCTGTCTCGCATACAGGGTTATCATTACCATCTTTCTAAATTCCATATATATGCGATAGTGTACTGTATTGGTGTTTTTCTTTCTGGCTTACATCATTCTGTATAATAGGCTGCAGTTTCATCCACTTCTTAGAACTGATTCAAATGTATTCTTTTTAATGGCTGAGTAATATTCCATTCTGTATATGTACCACAGCATTCTTATCCATTCATCTGCTGATGGACATCTAGGTTGCTTCCATGTCCTGGCTATTATAAACAGTGCTGCAATGAACATTGGGGTATATGTGTCTTTCTCAATCCTGGTTTCCTCGGTGTGTATGCCCAGAAGTAGGATTGCTTGGTCATAAAGGCAGTTCTATTTCCAGTTTTAGGGAATCTCCACACTGTTCTCCATAGTGGCTGTACTAGTTTGCATTCCCACCAACAGTGTAAGATGGTTCCCTTTTCTCTGCACCCTCTCCAGCATTTATTGCTTGTAGACTTTTGGATCGCAGCCATTCTGACTGGCGTGAAATGATACCTTACTGTGGTTTTGATTTGCATTTCTCTGATAATGAGTGATGTTGAGCATCTTTTTATGTGTTTGTTAGCCATCTGTATGTCTTCTTTGGAGAAATGTCTGTTTAGTTTTCTGGCCCATTTTTTGATTGGGTCATTTATTTTTATGGAATTGAGCTACAGGAGTTGCTTTGCTTAAAGCTCAACATTCAGAAAACGAAGATCATGGCATCTGGTCCCATCACTTCATGGGAAACAGATGGGGAAACAGTGGAAACAGTGTCAGACTTTATTTTGGGGGGCTCCAAAATCACTGCAGATGGTGACTGCAGCCATGAAATTAAAAGACACTTACTCCTGGGAAGGAAAGTTATGACCAACCTAGATAGCATATTCAAAAGCAGAGACATTACTTTGCCAACAAAGGTTCGTCTAGTCAAGGCTATATTTTTTCCCATGGTCATGTATGGATGTGAGAGTTGAACTGTGAAGAAGGCTGAGCGCCGAAGAATTGATGCTTTTGAACTGTGGTGTTGGAAAAGACTCTTGAGAGTCCCTTGGCCTCCAAGGATATCCAACAAGTCCATTCTGAAGATCAGCCCTGGGATTTCTTTGGAAGTTTCAGCTAAAGCTGAAACTGCAGTACTTTGGCCACCTTATGCAAAGAGTTGACTCATTGGAAAAGACTGTGATGCTGGGAGGGATTGGGGGTAGGAGGAGAAGGGGACGATAGAGGATGAGATGGCCAGATCACACCTGACTCGATGGACATGAGTTTGAGTGAACTCCGGGAGTTGGTGATGGACAGGGAGTGCTGGCGTGCTGCGATTCATGGGGTCATAAAGAGTCGGACACGTTGAGCAACTGAACTGAACTGAACTGAATATAAAAATGATTTCTTAACAAGAATTCACATTCTTGCCTTTATATTCAATGTAGTTTTGGAATTCCTAGCAATAGTAATAGAAGAATAAAAACAAATAAATGGAACCCAAATTGGACAGGAAGAAGCAAAACTGTCACTGTTTGCAGATGACATGATACTGTACACAGAAAATCCTAAAAATAACACTAGAAAACTACTAGAATTCATCAAAGAATTAAGTAAAGTAGCAAGATAAAAATTAATATACAGAAATCTGTTTCATTTCCATACACTAGAAATGAACTATCAGAAAGAGAAATCACAGAAATTATCCCATTTACAATCAAGTCAAAAAGAATAAAATACTTAGGAATAAACTTATTTAATAAGTTTATTAATAATTTAATATGCTTAATTAATATACTTAAGTTAATAATAAATTAATAATTTAATAAACTTATTTAAGACCTGTTTTCTGAAAACTATAAGATGTTGATGAAAGAAGTTGAAGACAACACAAACAGATGGAAAAATAAACTGTTCTTGGATTTGAAGAATCAATGTTGTTAAAATAACCATATTACTCAAGGCAATCTACAGATTCAGTGCAACCCCTATCGATGGTATTTTTAACAGAAATGAAACAAATAATTTAAAATTCATATATTAACATCCAAAACAATCTTAAGGATAAAAAACAGTGCTGGAGGAATCAAGCTTCCTAATTTCAGACCATACTACAAAACTACAGTAATCAAAAAAGTACAGTACAGGCACAAAAACACACATATAAATCAATGGAACAGAATAGAAATCCCACAAAGAAACCAACACACTTATGATCAATTAGTCTACCACAGAGGAGGCAAGAATATACAATGGATCAAAGACAGTCTCTTCAATAAGTGGTTCTTGGAAAACTGGAGAGCTACATGTAAAAGAAAAAATTAGAATTATAGTAGATTTAACTATAAAACAATGATTCTACATTTTTATTGATAATATTCTATACAGAGTGATTAAAATATATTGGTTATATTCCCTACATCCTATATCTTATCCATTTTATATCTAGTAATTTTTACTTCTTAAATCTCATTTTATGTGACTCCAATAATATATGCCCTGTAATTTTCTGTGTCCTCCAATGACGGAGGATCCTGTGTGTGGCAAGTGCCATGTGTATCACAAGCTTTCACAGGCATTACCTTGTCAGATGTGAAGAGCCACACGCCTCATGCAGCCCCACTGAAAAATAATCTGCTTTAAACAATATTTACAGGAGATTCAGAGACATTAAAGTTTTTGAAGCACTGACCCAGGCACCTCCCATTGAGATCGTTGTCTTTGTTTTCCCTTGTTCCTTCAGTGATTTTTGCTTAGTAAGATTGTTCATCAGATTTAAGGTTAAAGAGGCAAGTTTCCTATAGGTCTGGAAGGTGAGCTGCACTTTGCATGAGGAAGACAACTATTGGCTCCTGAAGGGAATCTACAACGGTGGTCTCATTAAAATCATGATTAGCTCAGGCAAGACCATACTAATCAAAGTACACAAAGTAACATTTTACAGATAAAATGGGGTTTGCACAAACACTCCAGAAACATCATACCTGGTGGAAAGTAGTGACATAAAATGCAATTATCAACTGTTAAAACTGGAACTGTCTACAATAACTTGGTGTTTATGATCTCACAGGCTATAATGCCCTCTGGGGCAACCTGGACTTCTCCTGAATGCTCAAATCTACAGTTCCCAGAGGAACAGCTTGGTTTTGTCTTAAAGGGAATTCTTGGGCAATAATACTAGGGGAATTTTAGTTCTTCAATCCTTCTTCTTTGGACAAAAGCACACAATTACACAACTAGTTGACTCTTGGCTTTGAAGAAAATTTATATTAACAGCATTTTCCTGTGCTTGGAAAATAAAGCCTCAAAAATGAATCAGTGTGCAAAGAACTGTGACCTGTTTTATATGCCATTCCTGCCATTCCTGTATTTTTTTCTATTTTAGAATGTTTAATATTTTGAAGCATTTTAAAAATTTCTTACAGTTGGGTAAGAGAAAATACTTCTGTAATATTTACTATTCTTTGCATATTGTTCTTTACATATAAAGTTAAAATACTAAGGAATTCTTAGTAATATTAGGCTGGGTTTACAAAATGCTAATAAAGTCAGGTGAATATAGAAAACAAATAGTAAATAATATATATATTTTATTTCAGTGACTATACTTTAAACAAGAAAAATGATTGTAAGCCTGGATTACTGCCTAAACACAGATAATGTTTTATTATCTGTGAACATAACTATAAGTACTTCATGAGATAAATTTTGATGAATTGAAAATTGAACAACTTAAACAGTATTTAAATATCACTTCATAATGATTAATAGCTAAGAATTCTCTCCAGTTATTCTTAGTGAAAAATACATTTTATTTACTTGATGACATTCTTTGAATAAAATTTCTAAGTTAAGTCACTTAAATTTTAACCCCTTTATCCTTCACATACTTCTGACAATACTTTATTTAAACATTTTATATACATGTATCAGGAAATATGCAGAAAATGCTCTTCCACTGCTATTTCCAGCATTTCTGAATTAAGGATACACATATATATATTTGAGTTTGAGAATTTTCAATTATTTAGTGACTTAGGATTGCATACAAGGAAGCCCATTCAAAAAAAAATCAACAACTGCAAATACCGTTGCTGATTTTTTATGTAGCCTAAACTAAGGGTCACTATTTCGCTCAGTTTTATTCTGCTAAAAATAATCTGGTGGAGAAAAGTGTGTCAAGTAAAACTAGGAGGACTTCTAGAAAAATTCAATTCTAACCAATGTAATAACAAAGATAAAGCAACTCAAATATGGAAAGAGCTTTATAAGCAGAAATCGTATACTTACAGGCATCACAAAGATTCTAAGGTAAAATTTAAGATGAAAATCTATTTCATATGAAAATTTCATACAAAAATGAAATTTTGAATAAAAGAATAAAAGAAAAAGGAAGGATTCCCATGGTTGACAATTCTTAATGAAAACCAGAATTAAGGTAAATATTTAATGCCTACATCTTAGCCTTTCCCTTTTTACCATCTTCGATCTTCCTCCTACATACCCTTACTTCTCTTCTGTGGCTTGTCTTAGGCGTCTATGTCTATACTTATGGGTCTATGCCTATTTCTCTTCTTCCGTCTTGTGAATTTTTCACCCACCCAAGTTTATCTTTCCAATTCTCCTGCTTCCTTTTTCTACTTGATGCCTTCCTCTCCTTTTCTTGAAAACTTAAAAAAAAAAAATTATCTACAGGAAAAAAATTTTATATCTGTCTAGGGTGAGTAGAACAACAGATTGTTCTCCAGATCTTGGATTCTCTACTTCATCCTTGTCACTATTGTGCCACGTGTTCTTGTCCTTATTCTCTGGTGTCAACTCCATCACATAATGGACACTTCTCTCACTAAAGTCATTTTAAAATTTCTTAATTTTCATACTCAGTGATATTTGTTCTCTCCATGTCTCATCAGTTCATTTACTTTGGCATCTGACACTATACACTTCTTTGATCTTCTTCAATATCTTTCATCTCTTTATGTTCATAACCCTGATATATCTCCAGTTTCCCCTTGATTTTCTGATCATTCTGCTCTTCTGGTTTTTCCCTGTCTTTCCTCACTGACAAACAGGGCTACTGGTTCCAACATGAAATGCTTTCTTGAATAGAAATTTTCTTTAACACAGAAATGCTAGTGAGATTAGAGGCACCAGATGGAAAAATGGCAGCAACAGATGGGAAAAAGGCAGCCAGTCAACAACCAAAATTATGTCCCAATATTAGCTCCTTGGGAGCTGTTGTCACTGCTACTGGCTTCGATGCCCCTGATCGCACTGACAGTGACACTGGTGTGGGTGCAGGATACATTTTCTGAAGTCTTCCATTGCTGCCATGGCCACCTTAGCAAAGAAAACCCTTTTTTGCCCTTGTCCCTTTGTCACTCTCTCTCTCTACATTTCAAATCCACTGTAGGTGGGTTTGACTTGCCAAGTTTATATCATGTCCCTCACTCTAGGTGCAAGAAGAATGGAAAAATCAGTTTCTGATTCTCTGGGATTCCAGAGTAGGTGGTAGATACCTGCCACCGGTGGCAGGAGGGTGGAAAAGAGGGTCAGATACTGGCTATACAAAAAAGTGACATGAATCCTCTATAACCTCTTTAATATACTTATTTTTCATTTTCACTCTCCTTCTTCACTTGGTGCACATTCTCTAATAAAGATGTCATATACCGGTATGCTCTAAGCTACCCTCAATCATTCCCAAGACATTTATTTCTAATAAACTCAAGGAAAACTCATACCACAAAGTATATCACTTAGATGTTCAGAGATCACTATCTCCACAAACTAGCCAGTGCATAAGAGTTATCAAGCTATTTTCAATGGAAATCTACTCAAGCACCAAGAGACCCCTCTCTATTCTTCACTTACAACCGTCTTCACATTCAGTATTAGGTGACTCTGCAATGGCACCCCACTCCAGTGTTCTTGCCTGGAGAATCCCAGGGACGGGGAGCCTGGTGGGCTGCCGTCTATGGGGTCGCACAGAGTCGGACACGACTGAAGCGACTTAGCAGTAGCAGCAGCACACTCTGGATTCTTTTGTATGTACGTCTTCACCCTGTTCATCACTCCGAATATCACTTCACTCAAGGACTAGTTACTTCATATGTATTTCAATCACTTGAAAAGTAAGTTTAAAACACAGATCATTATACTTCATTCTGAACCACTAAATCAATTTTTACAGTAAAACTTTATCATTTATATTTTGCACAAAAAGTTCCTAAAAAAATGTTGATCTGGTATAATCTGGTTTGGAAATTAGTGGACAATAGCAACAGCTTCTTGACTTTTATTCCTGATTTTACTTTTTCATTTCTGCAGCCAATTTCCATAGAAACATATTTATTTTAAAAACTCTTACAGTGCCACTCCCATCTCTTATTTTCAGTGCATGTTTATTACCTGATGAATAATGTTCAAGATTCTTCACATGACATTCAATTTATTATCCAGGTCCATCAAGCTTCTTTTCCCTGAACCTATAGCCATGTTTCAGACAGAATTTCCCTATTACACTCAACTCTATGCTCAAACATCTATTTAGAATTTTTCATTTTTCTGAATGTGTTCACTGCTTCACATTTTTTGAATTGTATTTATTTTTATTCCAACCAAAGAGACCTCATTCATTTCACAGATAATAACAAACCTAAGAGGGCATTCTGATATACATGGTTTATTTCAACTCTCTTCCACATATCTTCATGTTTTAAATTCCTTGTGACTTTAAAAAAAAATCATTTTCTCCATTTCATTTCAGGTAACACTCAGCGAGGACATGGAAAAGGAAAATGCAACATTGCTGAGAGAATTTATTCTCACAGGATTCATATATCAACCAGAATGGCAAATTCCCCTGTTCCTGCTGTTTTTGATGATATATCTTATCACCATCGTGGGAAATCTTGGTCTGATTGCTCTCATCTGCAGTGATCCTCACCTTCACATTCCCATGTACTTATTCCTTGGGAACCTGGCTTTTGTGGATGCCTGGATATCATCCACAGTGACGCCCCAGTTGCTGGTCAATTTCTTTGCAAAGAGCAAAATGATGTCTCTCACTGAATGCAAGATACAATTTTTTTCCTTTGCAGTCAGTGTAACCACAGAATGTTTTCTGCTGGCAACAATGGCATATGATCGCTATGTGGCCATATGCAAACCATTACTTTACCCAGTTATTATGACCAAAAGATTATGCATCCGGCTATTAATTTCATCATTTTTAGGTGGCCTTTTCCATGCCATACTTCATAATGCTTTTTTATTGAGATTGACCTTCTGTAATTCTAACATAATACATCACTTTTACTGTGACATTGTACCATTATTTAAGATTTCCTGTACTGATCCTTCCATTAATTTTCTGATGGTATTTATTTTCTCTGGGTCAATACAGGTGTTCACTATTCTTACTGTTCTTTTCTCTTATACACTTATTCTTCATACAGTCTTAAAAAAGAAGTCTGTACAAGGCATAAGGAAGGCCTTCTCTACCTGTGGAGCCCATCTCCTCTCTGTCTCTTTATACTATGGGCCTCTTCTCTTTATGTATGTTCGCCCTGGATCTACACAAGCAGATGATCAAGATATGATGGACTCTCTGTTTTATATGGTCATAATCCCTCTGTTAAATCCAATCATCTACAGTTTGAGAAATAAGAAAGTCATAGATTCACTGTCAAAAATGTTAAAGAGAAATGCTTAGATCTCATATTAATATACTTCAATTCAGTTCAGTCACTCAGTCATGTCTGACTCTTTGCGACCCCATGAATTGCAGCACGCCAGTCCTCCCTGTCCATCACCAACTCCTGGAGTTCACCCAAACTCATCTCCATCAAGTCGGTGATGCCATCCAGCCATCTCATCCTCTGTCGTCCTTTTTTCCTCCTGCCCCCAATCCCTCCCAGCATCAGAGTCTTTTCCAACGAGTCAACTCTTCGCATGAGGTGGCCAAAGTATTGGAGTTTCAGCTTTAGCATCAGTCTTTCCAAAGAAATCCCAGGGCTGATCTCCTTCAGAATGGACTGGTTGGATCTCCTTGCAGTCCAAGGGACTCTCAAGAGTCTTCTCCAACACCTCAGCTCAAAAGCATCAATTCTTTGGCACTCAGCTTTCTTCACAGTCCAACTCTCACATCCATACATTAATATACTTACTCCTTTATTAAAAGTCAAAAATTTGTGTAGATTAGATGTTACTCTATATTGACTAATGCTCATAGATTTCACACTAATCATTGCCCTAGAGCTTTAATGATTTAAACTGGGAGTATTAATAAGCATCTTAAAATGTTTATATATTACTGGAACACATAGAAAAAAATTTCATCAAGTACTTAAGCCATACTAGAATAATTTAAGAGGAAAACAAAATATTTTACACATGTGTTCTCAATGTAGCTTCACAAACACATTAAATACCATAGTGGTGTATTCAACTCTGAAAAAAATTTGAATATGATGTTTTTGATAACAATAGAGCTGTGCAGCCTGAGATTTATATCACATTTAACTTCACAGTGGAGGCAGGTTTGTATTTGAATGAAGAGAGGCAAATATCAGGAATTCTGCTAGCATCAAAATGGCTTTCATTCCACTCTATTTGGGACATGATGAATTCCACTTTTTGTAGGGTTTCAACTGTCATATTGACAGAAAAACTAACAGAAATGGTAAGGAAATTTAAAAGTTTCAGAAAGGAGTTAAAGCAGCGAAAGTCAGGCAAAACTGTATAAGAATATTCTTCACCAAATTCTCTCTATGAATAACTAGTAGAGGGAAGATGCCTCTCAGTGTTTATGGTATCTTGAATAAAGGTCATGTCCAGTTGTATTTGTATGTAATAGGGTAATCTCAGAAGCTTTACTGAATCACAAAGCTATGGGATGAAATTGTAGATTTACCTGGGATGGGCAAAGAGAGGAAAAGGGAAGTGGAGGGATAAGAAGGAAATAGTCTCAACTTTCCTACAATTTTAAAATAATGAAACTGATCAGAAAAAAAGAACTATGTATAGATTATTAGAATGTATTGTTGAGAACAAGCTGCTTAAAATGCATAGTTTTGTTTTTGTTTAGCTGCTAAGTCCAACTCTTTGTGATCCCATGGACCACAGCCCCCCAGGCCCCTCTGTCCAAGGTATTTCCCAGGCAAGAATTACTGGAATGGGTTGCCATTTCCTTCTCCAGGGAATCTTCCAGACTCTTGGATCTAACCCACATCTCCTGCATTGGCAGGCAGATTCTTTACCATTTTGGGAAGCCCCAAACTGCATATTGTTGTTGTTCAGTCACTCAGTCATGTCCGACTCTTTGTGCCCCATGGAATGCAGCATACCAGGCTTCCCTGTCCTTCACTATCTCCTGGAGTTTGCTCAAACTCATGTCCACTGAGTCAGTGAGGCCATCCAACCGTCTCATCCTTTGTCACCACCTTTTCCTGCTCTCAGTCTTTCCCAGCATCAGGGTCTTTTTCATTGAGTTGGCCCTTTGCATCAGTGGCCAAAGTGCTGGAGCTCCACCTTCAGCATTAGTCATTCCAATGAATATTCAGTGTTGATTTCCTTTAGGATTGACTGGTTTGATCCCCTTGGTGTCCAAGGGACTTTCAAGAGTCTTCTCCAGCACCAAAGTTCAAAAGCATCAATTATTCATTGTTAGGCCTTCTTTATGCTCCAACTCTTACATACATGACTACTGGGAAAACCATAGCTTTGATTATACAGATCCTTTGTTGGCAAAGTGACGCCTCTGCCTTTTATTTTTTAATACACTGTCTAGGTTCGTCATAGCTTTCCTTCCAAAGAGCAAGCATCTTTTAATTTCATAGCTGTAGTCACCATCCACAGTGATTTTGGAACCCAAGAAAATAAAATCTGCCACTGTTTCCATTTTTTCCCCATGTATTTGCCATGAGTCATGGGGCCACATGCCATGGTCTTAGTTTTTTGAATGTTGAATTTTAGGAGATTTTTCAGTCTCCTCTTTCACTTTCATCAAGACTGCCAGAGTTCAAATAATGTGCCTGATAAAATATCATTGTATTCAGTGGTGACAAACATGAAAAAGAGCAAGAGTTTGCATGTTTGGTCCCCCAAAAGTCCCCATATGTTAGTTTTCATCACACTCATACTCTAAAAATAACAAATGATTTGTCTTCAGTCCAACTCTGACCTTCCAATCTCACCACTTATTCTATACACATTCTACTGAAACCACTGAGGCCCTCACCCCAAAACTATTGACATCTATCATTTACAGTAATCTTATTACTTATCCTACATCCTGTTGAGTCTCTTCCCAAATTTTGCTCTCAGATGCTTTTTTATAAATAGAGCTCTGAGTAAATATTCCTCTCAATAACTTTTAATGGATTTTCATCATTACCAGATTATAAATTCTCCAGGCAAGAATACTGAAGTGGGTAGCCATTCTCTTCTCCAGGGAATCTTCCTGACCCACGGATCAAACCCAGGTCTCCTGCATTGTAGGCATATTCTTTACCATATGAGCCACCAAAGAAGCCCATGTATATGGTATACCTCTCTAGAACTCTCTTTATGCACATGGATATGTTTGTTTATTTACAAATATGTACAGATTATATATATATATATATATATATATATATATATATACACACACACACACACACATATATATAGCATCTCTTCTTCCACAATTCTCCTAATGGACACCATGTTATATGCAAATGAATTACTGGAAGCCTTTGGACAAACCTTCCTCACAGGTACACAGTTTTGTTACTACAGGGCTCTCCAGTGAGAATGCTCCCTCCGGGAATACCTGTCTTTATTTGCAATTGTAATCGTCCTTTCTTCAAGATCTGTCTTAAATATTAGAGCTTCCATGATGCATTTCCGATTACCTCAAAGAGAATAAAAATACTCCTTCATTTGAAACATTTATTTATTCTTTTAGGCCACAGATGACATTATGTAATTCTTATTTTTGGCTTACAAGCTTTTTTAGTATACAGTGCATTACTTATTTTCAATCTTGCAATGAGCTGACAGACTAGGCCTGTGATGGCCACTCTATGTCAATGCACCTTCATATGTTTCTTTCAAGATGATCACAAGAATGATACACCTAAAGTGAATTAATCTTGTTCTTCTTAGCAGGAGGATCAGCTCCAGAGATAGAGCATGACAAAGTATCAGGGTGAAGTTCCTTACTTAGACATTTGGATTAAAAATATAAACCAAATAAATATTTACAACAAAAAGCATTATTACATGTTTTTGGAGGTGCAGGTCACAAGATTAGATCAGATCATATGCCTTCTTTTTGTTTCTTAAGGGATACCCCAAACCCCAGAAAGGGTGAAAAATATGCTTTCATTATTTTTCACTAGGGAATATATACATTTGCATGTGTCCATATTGCATTCATTTTTTTGCTGTATAATATTCCCATTGTTCTGATTTTTCTTTTAATTTAGTTAAATTTCTGCTTGTTAATACACATATAGTTATGAGTCCAAGACTATATGACTAATAAAGCAAATGATATGTATTTGTTTTATCATGATAAAGGTTTGCTTGCCTAATTGGTCTTTTGTTTGAATGAAAGCACTGACATCAAGCTGTGAGTATATAAGCATGCTTTGTTACCTGTCAAGTCCTTTTATATTGGGTGGGTATGAAGTAGGCACTGGGGGGTCTCTCAGCAACTCGGGCTTCCTGTGTAACTTTCTCTTGAACATATGTAATCTATGGATTCTTCTGTTCTGATGTGTCTTTCAGAAAAATTCTATGTTATGCCTTGCAGAAATTCAACACATCTCTTCACTGATGTGTTCCCATTCTCACTTCTGTTATAATTTTTTTCCATATCAAATATACAAAAAATTTTTGCATATCATATATGTCATTTCAGTAGCATGTTGGAAAAGATGTGAATTATGAACTTGCACAAAGCCTGCATTTTAGAAGATAATCTGAAGAATTCTTCAAAAAGTTCCTATGAAATTACATGTGTACTCTTTAATGGTATTTAGATACAATGTATAATGTCACAATGCTAAGGTTATTTAGCTGTTGATATTGGATTAAACTATCTGTTGGAAATGCTAAAACACCGTTGAAATACCCTTTATTATGAAGGTGTATTAATTTGTTTAACCTAGAGAGAAAAAAGAATCCATAGTTCCTCTCTATTTATATACATGATAAACTTTTTTTTCTCATCAATTTACAATACTTTGTACTGTTGAGAAATTGTTGAGATTGTACTGCTGCTGCTAAGTCACTTCAGTAGTGTCCAACTCTGTTCGATCCCATAGACGGCAGCCCACCAGGCTCCTCCATCCCTGGGATTCTCCAGGCAAGAATACTGGAGTGGGTTGCCATTTCCAATTCATGAAAGTGAAAGTGAAGTCACTCAGTCGTGTCTGACTCTTATCGACCCCATGGACTGCAGCCCACCAGGCTCCTCTGTCCAGGGGATTTTCCAGGCAAGAGGACTGGAGTGGGGTGCCATTGCCTTCTCCGTGAGATTGTACTGCTACTGCTAAGTCACTTCAGTCGTGTCCGACTCTGTGCGACCCCATAGATGGCAGCCCACCAGGCTCCCCGTCCCTGGGATTCTCAGGGCAAGAACACTGGAGTGGGTTGCCATTTCCTTCTCCAATGCGTGAAAGTGAAGTCGCTCAGTCCTGTCTGACCCTCAGCGACCCCATGGACTGCAGCCTTCCAGGCTCCTCCATCCATGGGATTTTCCAGGCAAGAGTACTGGAGTGGGGTGCCATTGCCTTCTCTGGAGATTGTACTAGTCTGTGTTAAAAGAATCAACACTTAAGGAGTCAGGTAAAAACAAACACCATCAAATCTACAACAGTAATTCTTAGTGTGAATTGTGAACTAACTAGCCAGCATCTCATTAGTGATTCAAGGTAAGGTAAGCCGTAATATTGGTGGCATTATCACATTTCATTTGCTATGAAGTGAATTCCTTGATCAGATAAATGCATGCAATATGAATTGCCATCAGAGTGGATAAGGAATCTTGTAAGTCCACAGATGGTTGTTTTGGCAGAAGCACTGACTCATTGGAAAAGTCTCTGATGCTGGGAGGGATTGGGGGCAGGAGGAGAAGGGGACGACAGAGGATGAGATGGCTGGATGGCATCACTGACTCGATGGACGTGAGTCTCAGTGAACTCCAGGAGTTGGTGATGGACAGGAGGCCTGGTTTGCTGCGATTCATGGGGTCGCAAAGAGTCGGACACAACTGAGCGACTGATCTGATCTGATCTGATCTGACTGCCAGCAAGGAAGAATCTTTATCTAGAGCAAGCATTTATTCTAATAATAACAAAACACTTTTCCATGATGGAAAATTGTCCAATGCAATCAACATGCCAGCAGGTGGCTGGCTGATCACCTAAATGATGCAGTATCAGGGACTCTGTGTTGGTCTCTGTGCTGGCAGAAAAGGCACTCAAAATGACCTTGACTAGCTGGCCATAGTGAGCAGAAGTCCATGTTGCTGAGACTATACATAATTTCCATTCCTGACACTATGACACCTTTTTTCAAAAACCTATTTTGTGATGATGGGGTAGCTATAGAAAGAGCTTGACTGGTATCTGAGAATGGGTCATCATATCCACTTAATGATTAAAGTCCTCCATTGCTGAAATCATCCTTTACTGAGCAGTCACATGGGACACAAATATCTTAATGTGTTTATTGGGATCTATCCACATATTTCTTCCATATTTCCTTGGCATCAATCTTCCAGTAATACTGCTTCAAAATCCCTGCCCATCAGCCAAACCATTCTCTAAAACCCTTGGGCTATTATATCATCACCGATCAGGCCATTTCTCTTTCTAGGAAAGTGAACAACCAGGTGAACTGCTCAAAGTTCTGTCCATTGGGAGGGTTTTCCACCACTGCTCTCCTCCAGAGATGTCACCGAGAGCGGCAATGGTAATCTGAGAGTTGTCCACTCTCAGAAAGTGTGTGCATATTTTGTAGAACCATCTGTAAACCAGGTCCAGGCAATCTCTTTCTCTACTGACTATTGACAACACTCATGCCACACTCCATTAGGCCACAATTCAAAATGGGATAGAGGCTTTGCCTCAAACCTAAGGTCTACACTGTTTTTTATCCCTATAGAGGCCTGCCGAAGATTCCAAACAGCATCCCTATCTGCACTACCACTCCAAGCAGCATTTTTTCTTCTGCTGGATCATATGACCCAAGTAGCACAACAGGTTGAACAGCAGCCTAGTCCTTTTACAAATACTTCTCCTGTTCTGAACTACAGTCAAAAGCAGAAGTTTTTCTGGTTCCTTGCAACCAGTGAGGATGATGCTGCCTCCAAAATCCACAGTGGCCCACTAAGCGTTCTGTGTTTGTTTTGGTTGCAGGATGGGCCAGATGCAACAATTTATCCATCACCTGTGAAGGTGTACCTCTACATGACCCACCCAACTGATCTCCAAGGAATTTCACGAAGTTAAATGGGCCTTGGAATTTGTTGAATTTATTTCTCATCTACTAGTATGCAACTGTCCACCAGTAAGTATAAAGTAGTTGCTATTTCTTGCTCACTAGGTCCAATCAGCATAACGGACCAGTATAATATCTTGTGGGAAGAAGAGAAATCAAGATCCTTAAGGAAATATTTGTAGACCATATGTGTGATAAAAGACTTATATCCAGGATATATGAAAATTTCTCAAAACCCCAAAATAAGAAAATATATAACTCCATTAAAAATGGACAAAAGGTTTAAACAGACACTTTAGTAAGCTAGACATGCTGCCAAGTCACTTCAGTCGGGTCCGACTCTGTGCGACCCCATGGACTGCAGCCTACCAGGCTCCTCCATCCATGGGATTTTCCGGGCAACAGTACTGGAGTGGAAGCTAGATATACATATGTCAAATAAGAACACAAAAACGTGCTCAATATAATTTGTCATTGGGAAAATGCAAATGAAGACCACAGTGTGATACCATGACCCACCATTAAAAAGGCTAAAATTGAAAAAGACTACTCACACTGAAAGTTGCAATGCAAACCTTTGTACTTATATACAGGCAACAAAATGAGTTAAAAGATAATTACACAAAATTGAAGGGGATAATATAGGTTATATTGAAGCTAATGATACACATTATATTGTTTACTTCATCCTTCTGTTGAGTTTTCATAGTGATTTATCTCCAATCTGTCTTGGTTTTTCACCTCTTATTTAGCTTTCACTAGGACATAGGATCGGAGAAGGCAATGGCAACCCACTCCAGTACCCTTGCCTGGCAAATCCCATGGGTGGAGGAGCCTGGTAGGCTGCAGTCCATGGGGTCGCAAAGAATCAGACATGACTGAGCGACTTCACTTTCACTTTTCACTTTCATACATTGGAGAAGGAAATGGCAACCCACTCCAGTGTTATTGCCTGGAGAATCCCAGGGACGGGAACCTGGTGGGCTGCCCTCTACGCGGTCGCACAGAGTCAGACAGGACTGAAGCGACTTAGCAGCGGCAGCAGATTTTCCCTTAGCTATCAATCTAGTTTCAGGTGTAAATTAAACATTTTTTGACTTTTCAGATATCAAAACATGAAATGTGTTCATATCATACTATTTTATCACATATAATATCATTTTTTAAATTAACGTTCAATAGCAACTTCTCTGTTAATAACTAAAGTCAAATCAGAACATGTAATCATCTTGTTCAAAATCCATCAGCAATTTTCCTTTTAGTCCGCATAAATAGCAAAGTCCCTGACCTTGTCTCCAGATCCTCTGTGATACCACCAGTGCTGGCCTCCCTTTGCCTTCTAGCTCCTCTTTGCTTCTCTCTTTGCATGCCAGCTCCATTTGTTATTCTTCCTTTCTTTAATAATCTAGCTCACTGATAAGCTAGGCCTATCAATTATGGAAAATCCTAAGGATGGCAAATGTCCAGAGGCATCACCTTGATAGAAATGAAGACCCTCAGGCCTTATTCTTCACCTACTAAAATAGAATCTACATTTTAGAAAAATTTCCAGGAGATTCACAAGGATTAAAGTTGGAGAAGCAATGATCTAGGCCACCTCCCACTGTGGTCCCTGGGTTTTCTTTCCCACAAAATGTTGCCTAGTAAGATTTTTGATCAATTTTCAGCTTAAGGTACAAAGTTACTTGTAGGTCTGGAATTTTGATAAGGGGACAATTTTATTGGGGTCAATTCCTAAAAGGAATCTGGAACTTTTGTCCAAGTAAATTCAAGATGATTAGCTCAGGAAAAACATACTGATGAAGGCACTCAGAGCATCAAAATTTACAGAAAAATTGAAGTTTACATAAATATGTCAGAAGTGTCATCTGTGGTGGAAAATAGTGCAATTTCAATAGTTAAAATGAGAACTGCCAACAATGACTTGATATTTACAATTTTAAGGCTAATGCCCTGTGGAAAAACCTGTACTTCTACATGTTCAAATCTATATACCCAGAGGAGAAGCTTAGTTTTGTCCTAAAGGGAATCCTTGTATGTTATCTGGGAATTTTAGTTCTTCACTTCTTCCTGTTCTAGCAAAAAAAAAAAAAAAAAAAAAACAGTTATACAACTTGCTGACTATTATATTCAAAGTGAATTTATTTAAACAACGTTTTCCGGAACTTAGGAAACAAAGCCTCCAAAATGAATGGGTATGCAAGGACTTGCTTACACGTGTTACTGTCATTCCAGTGCTGTTTTTATTATTTTCTACTTAAAAATCCTAACTCTTTGAAAGGATCTCCACAATTTCTTACAAAATATGGGTAAGAGAAAACTGAATTCTATAAGATTGATTATTCATTTTATAAAGTAGTCAAAATACTGTATAATTTATAATAATTTTAGATTGATTTCCAGGATGCAAAAAAAACCTGACAGTGGAAAATGTAAAACAATGGATACATTATCTGTATATGTTTTTCTGTGAGTAAATCTGTGAGCAAAATATCTATAAGATTGAATTATTCCCTTTAACAATAACTTATTATCTTTCTAACACAATTTAAATGACTTTATAAGTTTTGGTGAACTAAAATGTTAAACAATTAAACTGGATTTAAACATCGGGTTATATGTGTCCTACGTAAAATATTTTTCAGTTTATTCTGATTAAAGATCCATTATTTTTAATTAATTACAATCTCTTAATAAACTTTTAAGGTAAGTTACTTATATTATCTCCTCTATTCTTTCACTTACTTGTGACAATAATTTCACTGAATATATGTATATATTATATGTATTATATGTGTATATATTATATTGATAAGCATATATTCAAGAAATATATAGAAAATATCTCTCTTCTGGTCTTGCCAGTTTTATGATTTAAAAAAGACCCACACACATATTGTTTGAGAATCTTCAATTATTAGTGATTTGGGACTACATGGAAAAGAGCCTCTTTCAAATAAAAAAATACCTAACAACTGTAATTACTGGCACTGGTTATTTATATGACCTGAATTGGGCTCCAGCCTTTGAATCAATTTTTTGCTAATGGAAGAAATTGCTCTCAAGTAAAACCCAGCAGGTTTTTAGAGAAGTTCTAATTACTGTAATAATAAGTATAAATCAACTTCTAAATATTGAAAGAACTATCTAGCAATGCTAGTATGTTTATAGACAGCCAAAGTTTCTAGGGTAAAATTTAAATTAAAATTCTCTGTCACACAAATTCCCTAGGAAGATAAACTTGGAATTTTAAAGAAAAGAGTAAGAAAAGATTCCCAGTGTTGACAATACTTAATGAAAACCAGTTAAGACAAATATTTACCTGCAAACGTTCCCCTTATTTCCTTTTCAGTGTTTATGTCTTTACTGGCTTGTCGTTCCTACACTTATCTTTCCACATCTCTTGCTATATTTTATCTATTCCTCACTCTCCTTTTTTTCTTTTTTCATCTACCCAAATTTCTCCTTTCCACTCCTCCTGTTTGTTTTCTCTTCTTGATGCTTTCCTCTCCCCTCTCGAAAATTTTTACTTAAATGCTCTACAGGGGAAGAAAAAAAACACATTTGCCTATGGGCAGTAGATAAATTCCAATTGTTTTCCTTTTTTTTTCTTACTCAAAAACACTCCCCTTATTCTGTCTACCATGTTTCCCGTTTGTTTCTTACTATCCTCTGTCCTTGACACTATTACAAAATGGAAACCACTCTCCATAAAAACACTAAAAACCTCTCATTTCATTTTTCTTTATTCACTCCTTGTTCACCAGAGCATTCATTTTTCCAATTGCTGCAGCACGTCATTATGTCTTTGAGGGTCTTTTCTCTTTTTATGTCCACATAATTCAATTCTCCAGCTCCTCTTCTGCTTCTCTGATCACTCTATTTAGAACATTTTTTTTCTTTTTTTTTCTTTTTTTTTTACTTTTAAATTTTATTTTATTTTTAAACTTTACATAATTATATTAGTCTGGTCGCTCCCCTATCTCTCTTGGTTAGAGCCAGGGCACTTATTGTGCTTCCCAGGGGCACTAGTGGTAAAGAACCCACCTGCCAATGCAGAAAACATAAGAGATGTGGGTTCAATCCCTGGGTAGGGAAGATCCCCTGGAAGAGGGTATGGCAACCCACTCCAGGATTCTTGCCTGGAGAATCCCATGGACAGGGGAGCCTGGTGGGCTACAGTCCATAGCAAAGAGTCATACAAGACTGAAGTGACTTAGCACACATACACAGGGCACTTGTTTGCAACAGAAAGTTAGTTAGTTAAATGAAAGTTGACTATTACGTAGAAAGTCCAGGAAGATTGGAAGAATCAGCTGAAAATGGGCAGGAATAGAAGAAAGCAACACAGTGAGACAACAGCCAGAATCAAATCCCTACACTTGCTCAATAGGAGCTCTGCCACAGCTCACACAGACAATGTTGGTGCAGATTCAGGAAGCATTTCCCAGGGTCTTGATATGGCTGCCTTGGCTGCCTTGGCAACCAGAATTCTCTTTTCTTCCTGTCCCTTTCTTTTATCCATATTACAAATTCAGTATTGGTGCATTTGACTGGTCAAACCTACATCAAGTCCTCTTACTCAAGGAGCAAAAGGAATGGGAAAGAGTTCCTGGTTCTTTTGATTTCTAGAGTAAGAATGACATGTATTCACTTCGAAGCCTCTTTAACAAAATTTCCTCAAGTTTCATCCCACACCCTCCTTCTTTTCACCTTATACATACTTTCTAATGGTTGCTGCTGCTGCTGCTAAGTCACTTCAGTCGTGTCTGACTCTGTGCGACCCCATAGACGGCAGCCCGCCAGGCTCTGCCATCCCTGAGATTCTCCAGGCAAGAACATTGGAGTGGGTTGCCATTTCCTTCTCCAATTTCTAATGGTTAGGTTATCCATAAGTATGCCTTCAGCTACCCAAATACTTTCAAATCATTGTTTATATTATGCTGTAACAAACTCATACTACTAAGCTATCCCAAGTGGATAATCAGGGGATGCTCTCTCTATAACAAGTGGCCAAAGCATTTGAGTTCTCAAATTCAATTTTGATGACCATCTGCCCATCACCAAGTGTCCTCTCTCTCCTTCACTGACCACTCCTTCCAAACCTAACATGTCACTGAGTCCTAGGGACTCTATATTCTGATTTATCTTGGTCTACTCTTTGCCTTTTTCATCAATCCTAATAACATATTACACACTGACTAATAATTTCACATGCATTTGAATCAACTAGAGAGCATTTTGGAAATACAGATTATTAGACTTCATTCTTATTCCCACTGAATCAGTATCTACAATAACACCTCATAATCTATACTTTGTACAAAAATTTCCCCCAGACAATTCTGATGTGTATTCTGGTTTGGAAAACACCAGACAGGAGTATCAGCACTTTCTAATTATTGTTCGTAATTCTGCTTTCCCTTCTCTGCAGAGTATTTTTTACATACCAAACATTTAATTTAAAAAATATCTTGCCATGAATTTCCTAGTCCTAAAACTTTTCAGTGCATACCTACTGCCCAAGAAATAAAAGTTCAAGATCCTTCAAATGTCATTAAAATAACTCTATAATTCAAACTTCTTTCCCCTAAACCCTCATCCAAGTCCCAGATGAAGAATGTTTCTAACACATACAAGTATCCTCACAAATTTAGCTATTTTACAATGTCTGTCCTTTCTTCTAAGTCTTTTAATTCCTGCACATTTTTTGAACTGAAATACTTACATTTTCTATTATGCCAATTCCTCAGATTATTTTTCATTGTCATGATAGTAGTGAATAAAATCAAGGGTATTCTGACAAGTGCATGGTTTTATTTCAACTACTTATTCCAATATTCTTTCTATATAATCTTAATGAATGTTCCTTTTACATTTACTGCATTTCGTTTTAGGGGCTACCCAGTAACAACATGGATACTAAAAATGCAACATCACTGACAGAATTTGTTCTCACAGGACTTACATATCAACCAGATTGGTATATTCACCTGTTCCTGATGTTCCTGATAGTATATCTCATCACCACTGTAGGAAATCTTGGACTAATTGCTCTCATCTATAATGACCCTCACCTTCACATCCCCATGTACTTATTCCTTGGGAGTTTAGCCTTTGTGGATGCTTGGATCTCATCCACTGTGACTCCCAAGATGCTCGTCAACTTCCTGGCCAAGAGGAAGATGATCTCTCTCTCTGAATGCATAACACAGTTGTTTTCCTTTGCATTCAGCGCAACCACAGAATGTTTTCTCTTGGCAACAATGGCGTTTGATCGGTATGTGGCCATATGCAAACCATTACTTTATTCAGTGATTATGACCAATAGATTATGCATCCGACTGTCAGTCTTATCATTTGTAGGTGGCCTTATTCATTCCATAATTCATATAGGTTTTTTATTCAGATTAACCTTCTGTAAGTCTAACATAATACACCACTTTTATTGTGACATCATGCCATTGTTTAAGATTTCTTGTACTGACCCTTCAATCAATGTTCTGATGGTATTTATTTTCTCAGGGTCAATACAAGTGTTCACCATTCTTACTGTTCTTGTCTCTTATATACTTGTTCTCTTTACAATCTTAAAAAATAAATCCATACAAGGCATAAGGAAGGCCTTCTCCACCTGTGGAGCCCACCTCCTATGTGTCTCTTTATATTATGGGCCTCTTCTCTTCAGGTATGTGCACCCTGGCTCTGCACAAACAGATGCTCAAGATATGATGGACTCTCTATTTTACACTGTTATAATCCCTTTGTTAAATCCAATCATCTATAGCCTGAGAAATAAGAAAGTCATGGACTCACTGACAAAAGTGTTAAAAAGAAATGTTTAGATTTCATAATGTTATCTGTAGTCTTTTTTTTTTTTTTAAATCATCATATGGATGTAAAGATTAGATGTGTCTCTGTTTTGGTTAGTGTTCCAAGCTTCTTGTGTTTATAAAACTGCCTTTGTTTTTTAAGGTGTTATGACTTAAAGTGTTAGCACTAATATACTCCCTAAAATATTTGTATATGTTGTTCAAAAATACAAAGAACTTTAAACAAGTATTTATGTCATGCTACAATAACTGAAGCAGAATACAAATTAAAACACTTTTATGCTTAAATGTTCTTCAATATAGCTTTATAAAGGCATTAAGCATTGAAGTAGTATAGTTCCTCTGAACAGCATTATGTTGATTTAGATAGGAATACAGCTGTGCAGCCTGTAGACTCATATCTCATTTAACTCCATAGTGGAGGCGGGTTTGTGTTTGAACAGAGGCAAATCGCAGGAATTCTGGGGCCATCCAAAGGTCTTCCATCCACTCTATTTGGGACATGATACATTTCACTTCTTGTGGGGATTCAATACTCATATCACAGAGAGAAACAGAAACTGGGAAAGCAATGAGGAAAAAATGAGAATGAAACAGGGAAGGTCAAACCAAATTGTAAAAGGATGCCCCCTTAGCTTAGTGTACTGTTTTGAATAATGAGGACAGTTCTCTCTCATTTCATATATTTCCTTGAAAGGTAATTTCCAGCTGTGTTTGTATGTTGTGGGATAACCTTAAAAGTTCACTAATTCAGAAAGCTAGGAGATGAAATATCAGAATAATTGGAATGACATAGAGAATAAAAGTGATGTAACAAAAAGGAAATGGTCAATCTTGCTAGATTTTTAAAAAATGAAGTTACTAGGAAGATAAAGAAATTATTAATATATAAAACATTTCTAACACCAGTCAGAATGGCTGCTGTCAAAAAAGTCTACAAACAATAAATGCTGGAGAGGATGCAGAAAAAAAGGAACCCTCTTACACTGTTGGTGGGAATGCAAACTACTACAGCCACTATGGAGAACAGTGTGGAGATTCCTTAAAAAACTGGAAATAGAACTGCCATAAGACCCAGCAATCCCACTGCTGGGCAAACACACTGAGGAAACCAGAATTGAAAGAGACACATGGACCCCAATGTTCATCACAGCACTGTTTATAATAGCCAGGACATGGAAGCAACCTAGATGTCCATTGGCAGATGAATGGATAAGAAAGCTGTGGTACATATACACAATGGAGTATTACTCAGCCATTAAAAAGAATGCAATTGAATCAGTTCTAATGAGATGGATGAACCTGGAGCCTATTATACAGAACGAAATCAGAAAGAAAAACACCAATACAGTATACTAATGCATATATATTGAATTTAGAAAGATGGTTGGAGCAGGAAATGGCAACCCACTCCAGTACTCTTGCCTGAAAAATCCAATGGACAGAGGAGCCTGGTAGGCTACAGTCCATGGGGTTGCAAAGAGTTGGACATGACTGAGAGATTTCACTTTCACTTTTCACATTCATGCATTGGAGAAGGAAATGGCACCAACTCTAGGGTTCTTGCCTTGGGAATCCCAGGGACGGAGGAGCGTTGTGAGCTGCCATCTATGGGGTTGCACAGACTCAGACACGACTGAAGCAACTTAGCAGCAGCAGCAGCAAGATGGTAACAATGACCCTATATGTGAACAGCAAAACACAGATATAAAGAACAGTCTTTTGGACTCTGAGGGAGAAGGCAAGGGTGGGATGATTTGAGAGGGTAGCTTTGAAACATACATAAAAATAAAAATCTAGACCGTGTTGTTTATATGATGGCTTCAGATGCATATTCAGTTCAGTACAGTCGCTCAGTCATGTCTGACTTTTTTCGACCCCATTAATCACAGCACGCCAGGCCTCCCTGTCCATCAACAACTCCAGGAGTTCACTCAAACTCATGTCCATCAAGTCGGTGATGCCATCCAGCCATCTCACCTTCTGTTGTATCCTTCTCCTCCTGCTCCCAATCCCTCCAAGCATCAGGGTCTTTTCCAATGAGTCAACTCTTCACATGAGGTGGCCAAGTATTGGAGTTTCAGCTTTAGCATCAGTCCTTCCAGTGAACATCCAGGATTGATCTCCTTTAGGATGGACTGGTTGGATTTCCTTGCAGTCCAAGAGACGCACAAGAGTCTTCTACAACACCACAGTTTAAAAGAATCAATTCTTCGGCACTCAGCTTTTGTCACAGTCCAACTCTCAGATCCATACATGACCACTGGAAAAACCATAGCCTTGACTAGACAGACATTTGTTGACAAAGTAATATATCTGCTTTTTAATATGCTATCTAGGTTGGTCATAACTTTCCTTCCAAAGAGTAAGCGTCTTTTAATTTCATGGCTGCAGTCACCATCTGCAGTGATCTTGGCACCCAATAAAATAAAGTCTGACACTGTTTCCACTGTTTCCCCATCTATTTGCCATGAAGTGATGGGACCAGATCCCATGATCTTAGTTTTCTGAATGTTGAGCTTTAAGACAACTTTTTCACTTTCCTCTTTCACTCTAATCAAGAGGCTTTTTAGTTCTTCTTCACTTACTGCCATAAGAGTGGTATCAACTGCATATCTGAGGTTATTGATATTTCTCCCAGTAATCTTGATTCCAGCTTGTGCTTCCTCCAGCCCAGCCGTTCTCATGATGTACTCTGCATAGAAGTTAAATAAGCAGGGTGATAATAGACAGCCTTGACGTACCCCTTTTCCTATTTGGAACCAGTCTGTTGTTCCATGTCCAGTTCTAACTGTTGCTTCCTGACCTGCATATAGGTTTCTCAACAGGCAGGCCAGGTGGTCTGGTATTCCCTTCTCTTTCAGAATTTTCCACAGTTTCTTGTGATCCACACAGTCAAAGGCTTTGGCATAGTCAATAAAGCAGAAATAGATGTTTTTCTGGAACTCTCTTGCTTTTTCGATGATCCAGCGGATGTTGGCAATTTGACATCTGGTTCCTCTGCCTTTTCTAAAACCAGCTTGAACATCTGGAAGTTCACAGTTCACGTATTGCTGAAGCCTGGCTTGGAGAATTTTAAGCATCACTTTACTAGTGTGTGAGATGAGTGCAACTGTGTGGTAGTTTGAGCATTCTTTTGCATTGCCTTTCTTTGGGATTGGAATGAAAACTGACCTTTTCCAGTCCTGTGGCCACTGCTGAGTTTTCCAAATTTGCTGGCTTATTGAGTGCAGCACTTTCACAGTATCATCTTTCAGGACTTGAAATAGCTCCACTGGAATTCCATCACCTCCACTAGCTTTGTTTGTAGTGAGGCTTTGTAAGGCCCACTTGACTTCACATTCCAGGATGTCTGGCTCTAGGTGAGTGATCACACCATCATGATTATCTGGGTCGTTAAGCTCTTTTTTATACAGTTCTGTGTATTCTTGCCACCTCTTCTTAATATCTTCTGCTTCTGTTAGGTCCATATCATTTCTGTCCATCGAGCCCTCTTTGCATGAAATGTTCCCTTGTTCTCTCTTTTTCTTGAAAAGATCTCTAGTCTTTCCCATCCTGTTGTTTTCCTCTATGTCTTTGCACTGATCCCTGAGGAAGGCTTTCTTGTCTCTTCTTGCTATTCTTTGGAACTCTGCATCAGATGCTTATATCTTTCCTTTTCTCCTTTGCTTTTCACTTCTCTTCTTTTCACAGCTATTTGTAAGGCCACCCCAGACAGGCATTTTGCTTTTTTGCATTTCTTTTCCATGGGGATGGTCTTGATCCCTGTCTCCTGTACAATGTCACGAACCTCTGTCCATAATTCATCAGGCACTGTATCTATCAGATCTAGGCCCTTAAATCTATTTCTCACTTCCACTGTATAATCATAAGGGATTTGATTTAGGTCATACCTTTATGGTCTAGTGGTTTTCCCTAATTTCTTCAATTTAAGTCTGAATTTGGCAATAAGGAGTTCATGATCTGAGCAACAGTCAGCTCCTAGTCTTGTTTTTGCTGACTATATAGAGCTTCTCCATCTTTGGCTGCAAAGAATATAATCAGTCTGATTTCGGTGTTGATCATCTGGTGATGTCCATGTGTAGAGTCTTCTCTTGTATTGTTGGAAGAGGGTGTTTGTTATGATCAGTGCATTTTCTTGGCAAACTCTATTAGTCTTTGCCCTGCTTTATTCCATATTCCAAGGCCAAATTTGCCTGTTACTCCAGGTGTTTCTTGACTTCCTACTTTTGCATTCCAGTCCCCTATAATGAAAAGGACATCTTTTTTGGGTGTTAGTTCTAAAAGGTCTTGTAGGTCTTCATAGAACCATTCAACTTCAGCTTCTTCAGCGTTACTGTTTGGGGCATAGATTTGGATTACTGTGATATTGAATGGTTTGCCTTGGAAACGAACAGAGATCATTCTGTCGTTTTTGAGAGTGCATCCTAGTACTGCATTTTGAACTCTTTTGTTGACCATGATGGCTACTCCATTTCTTCTGAGGGATTCCTGTCCGCAGTAGTAGATATAAGGGTCATCTGAGTTAAATTCACCCATTCCAGTCCATTTTAGTTCACTGATCCCTAGAATGTCGACATTCACTCTTGCCATCTCTTGTTTGACCACTTCCAATTTGCCTTGATTCATGGACCTGACATTCCAGGTTCCTATGCAATACTGGCCTTTACAGCATCGGACCTTGCTTCTATCACCAGTCACACCCACAGCTGGTTATTGTTTTTGCTTTGGCTCCATTCTTTCATTCTTTCTGGAGTTATTTCTCCACTGATCTCCAGTAGCATATTGGGCACCTACTGACCTGGGGAGTTCCTCCTTCAGTATCCTATCATTTTGCCTTTTCATACTGTTCATGGGGTTCTCAAGGCAAGAATACTGAAGTGGTTTGCCATTCCCTTCTCCAGTGGATCACATTCTGTCAGACCTCTCCACCATGACCCTCCCGTCCAGATGCATATTACCAAGTTCAAATTATGTTAAGATTATATGGTGTCATAGTGCCTAGTGGATAGCTTGGGAAGATATGAAAATGAATAATATTTTGGATGATTTGTGACCTCAAGGTACTTAGATGTCAGCTTTCATCTCACTTTAAGCTCTAGATACAATTAGTAATCCATCTTCATGACTCTTACCTTATCTTCCTCAACACTGAAATTCCATACACTTTAATATTAACACTACTGCGGTCTTTACCCTGAAAATTATCTACCTTTGAGTACTTACTTACCTCCTATATCCTAAGGATACTCATGAGTCCTAACCGTACCTGACAGTTTATTCTTCATAAATAGAACAATGATTAAAACATATTCCATTTTGATAACTTTTAATGGATTGGTGTGCTAATAGATTATTTGCAAATATGGTATTTGTGTGTATATATATATTTTTCTGTGTATATACACATACATATGATTCATGGGTATGTCCAGATTAAATGACATATATAAGTATATATCTATATAGGAGAAAAGGAAAGATATACGCACTTGAATGCAGAGTTCCAAAGAATAGCAAGGAGAGATAAGAAAGCCTTCCTCAGAGATCAGTGCAAAGACATAGAGGAAAACAACAGGATGGGAAAGACTAGAGATCTCTTCAAGAAAATTAGAGATATCAAGGGAACATTTCATGCAAAGATGGGCTCAATAAAGGACAGAAATGGTATGGACCTAACAGAAGCAGAGGATATTAAGAAGAGGTGGCAAGAATACACAGAAGAATTGTACAAAAAAGATCTTCAAGACCCAGATAATATGATGGTGTGATCACTCACCTAGAAACAGACATCCTGGAATGTGAAGTCAGGTGGGGCTTACAAAGCATCACTACAAACAAAGCTAGTGGAGGTGAAGGAATTCCAGTTGAGCTCTTTCAAATCCTGAAAGATGATGTTGTGAAAATGCTGCACTCAATAAGCCAGCAAATTTGGAAAACTCAGCAGTGGCCACAGGACTGGAAAAGGTCAGTTTTCTTTCCAACCCCAAAGAAAGGCAATGCCAAAGAATGCTCAAACTACCGCACAATTGCACTCATCTCACATGCTAGTAAAGTAATGCTCAAAATTCTCCAAGCCAGGCTTCAGCAATATGTGAACCCTGAACTTCCTGATGTTCAAGCTGGTGTTAGAAAAGGCAGAGGAACTGCAGATCAAATTGCCAACATCCACTGGATCATGGAAAAAGCAAGAGAGTTCCAGAAAAACATCTATTTCTGCTTTATTGACTATGCCAAAGCCTTTGACTGTGTGGATCACAATAAACTGTGGAAAATTCTGAAAGAGCTGGGAATACCAGACCACCTGATCTGCCTCTTGAGAAACCTATATGTAGGTCAGGAAGCAACAGTTAGAACTGGACACGGAACAACAGACTGTTCCAAATAGGAAAAGGAGTACATCAAGGCTGTATATTGTCACCCTGCTTATTTAACTGGAGAAGGCAATGGCACCCCACTCCAGTACTCTTGCCTGGCAAATTCCATGGATGGAGGAGCCTGGTAGGCTGCAGTCCATGGGGTCCCTAAGAGTCAGACACGACTGAGTGACTTCACTTTCACTTTCCACTTTCATGCACTGGAGAAGGAAATGGCAACCCACTCCAGTGTTCTTGCCTGGAGAATCCCATGGACAGAGAAGCTTGGTAGGCTGTAGTCCGTGGGGTCTCACAGAGTCGGACACGACTGAAGCAACTTGGCAGTGGCGGTGGCTTATTTAACTTATATGCAGAGTACATCATGAGAAACGCTGGACTGGAAGAAGCACAAGCTGGAATCAAGATCGCCGGGAGAAATATCAATAACCTCAGATATGCAGAGGACACCACCCTTATGGCAGAAAGTGGAGAGGAACTAAAAAACCTCTTGAAGAAAGTGAAAGTGGAGAGTGAAAAAGTTGGCTTAAAACTCAACATTCAGAAAATGAAGATCATGGCATCTGGTCCCATAACTTCATGGGAAATAGATGCGAAAACAGTGGAAACAGTGTCAGACTTTATTTTTCTGGGCTCCAAAATCACTACAGATGGTGACTGCAGCCATGAAATTAAAAGACGCTTACTCCTTGGAAGGAAAGTTATGATCAACCTAGATAGCATATTCAAAAGCAGAGACATTACTTTGCCAACAAGGGTTCGTCTAGTCAAGGCTATGGTTTGTCCTGTGGTCATGTATGGATGTGAGAGTTGGACTGTGAAGAAGGCTGAGCACCGAAGAATTGATGCTTCTGAACTGTGATGTTGGAGAAGACACTTGAGAGTCCCTTGGACTGCAAGAACATCCAACCAGTCCATTCTGAAGGAGATCAGCCCTGGGATTTCTTTGGAAGGAATGATGCTAAAGCTGAAACTCCAGTACTTTGGCCACCTCATGCGAAGAGTTGACTCATTGGAAAAGACTCTGATGCTGGGAGGGATTGGGGGCAGGAGGAGAAGGGGACGACAGAGGATGAGATGGCTGGATGGCATCACTGACTCGATGGACGTGAGTCTGGGTGAACTCCGCGAGTTGGTGATGGACAGGGAGGCCTGGTGTGCTGCAATTCATGGGGTTGCAAAGAGTCGGACATGACTGAGCGACTGAACTGAACTGAACTGAATAGCCAGAAAAAACAGTCAGTGAACTTGAAAATCAGTTTAGTTCAATTGCTCAGTCGTGTCCGAATCTTTGTGACCCCGTGGATTGCAGCACGTCAGGCCACTCAGTCCATCACCAACTCCCTGAGTTTATTCAAACTCATATCCATTGAGTCGGTGATGCCATCCAACTATCTCATCCTGTCGTCCCCTTCTCCTCCTGCCTTCAATCTTTCCCAGCATCAGGATCTTTTCCAATGAGTCAGTTCTTCACATCAGGTGGCCAAAGTATTGGAGTTTCAGCTTCAGCATCAGTCCTTCCAATGAACACCCAGGACTTATCTGCTTTAGGATGGACTGGTTGGATCTCCTTAGAGTCCAAGGGACTCTCAAGAGTCTTCTCCAACACCACAGTTGAAAAGCATCAATTCTTCAGTGCTCAGCTTTCTTCACAACCCACTCTCACATCCATACATGAATACTGGAAAAACCATAGCTTTGATTAGATGGATGTTTGTTGGCAAAGTAATATCTCTGCTTTTTAATATGCTGTCTAGGTTGGTCATAACTTTTTTTCCAAGGAGCAAGCATGTTTTAATTTTATGGCTGCAGTCACCACCTGCAGTGATTTTGGATCCCCCCAAAATAAAGTCTGTCACTGCTTCCATGGTTTCCCCATCTATTTCCCATGAAGTGATGGGACCAGATGCCATGATCTTCATTTTCTGAATGTTGAGTTTTAAGCCAACTTTTTCACTCTCCTCTTTCACTTTCATCAAGGGGCTGTTTAGTTTTTCTTGACTTTTTTCCATAAGGGTGGTGTCATCTGCCTGTCTTATGTATTGATATTTCTCATGGCAATCTTGATTTCAGCTTGTGCTTCCTCCAGCCCAGCATTTTTCATGATGTACTCTGCATATAAGTTAAATAAGCAGGGTGACAATAGACAACCTTGATGTACTCCTTTTCCTATTTGGAACCAGTCTGTTGCTCCATGTCCAATTCTAACTGTTGCTTCCTGACCTGCATACAGATAGCTCAAGAGGCAGGTCAGGTGGTCCAGTATTCATATCTCTTTCAGAATTTCCCACAGTTTATTGTGATCCACAGTCAAAGGCTTTGGTATAATCAATAAAACAGAAGTAGAAGTTTTTCTGGAACTCTCTTATTTTTTCAATGATCTAACGGATGTTGGCAATTTGATCTCTGGTTCCTCTGCCTTTTCTAAAACCAGCTTGAACATCTGGAAGTTCATGGCTCATGTACTGTTGGAGCGTGGCTTGGAGAATTTTGAGCATTACTTTCTTAGTGTGTGAGATGAGTTCAACTGTGCAGTAGTTTTTTAGAAATTTATTTTTTCACAGTGCAAATGTAAATCACAGGACATGGTGCCAGTGTGGTAAGGTTCTGGTAACAGCCTACTTACTGATTTGTAGAGAGCTGACTTTTCAGTGTATCTTCACATGATAGAGAGCAGAGACAGGAAGGAAACTCTCTCCTGTTCTTCTTATAAGGGCATTAACTTCATTCATGAGCGCTCCAGTTTCATGACTCATCTCCCAGAGGCCCCATCTCCTAATACATATTGGGGGTTAAGATTTTATCATATGCATTTTAGGGAAATATAAATATTCAATTCATAAAATTGGGGACCATATGACCATATGTTATGAACAGTCAGTCTATAACAGGGGGTCCCTGACCCACAAAATTGATGTCCTTTTCACTTACAAAATACATATATTCCACCCCACAACTCCAAAAGTCTTAACTCATTTCAGTATCAAATCCAAAATGTAAAGTCCAAAGTCTCGTCTAAACATCATCTAAATTAGATATGAATGAATCAAAGTACATTTTAAGGTTGGAGAAGGAAATGGCAATGCACTCCAGTACTCTTGCCTGGAGAATCCCATGGACAGAGGAGCCTGGTGGGCTATAGTCCATGGGGTCGCAAAGAGTCGGACACGACTGAGCAACTTCACTCACTCACTCACGTTTTAAGGTATGAATTATACTTGAGTACATACTCATATTCAAGGTATGAGTTATCCTTAGGTGAAATATATCTCCATTTTTGCTCCTATAAAAACCAAATTAGTACAATGGTGGGACAGGCATAGAATAAACATTCCCATTCAAAAAGTGAGAATTAGAGAAAAAAGAAGTGATGATATGTCATAAGAAAGCACAAAACCTATTGAGGCAAACTTCATGAGTTTTCAAAGCTTGAGACAAATCTTTGGCTTTATGTTTTTCCCTTATATAAGAAAAATAAATCTTGACTCTTACTTCACCACACATACAAAGTAACTAAAATGTATCACAGGACAAAACATAAAAGCTAAGCTATAAAACATCTAAAATAAGAAAAATTGCAATTTCAAGGGTATTCAATTATATTTTAGAGAGGATATAAAACAGAATTACCATAAGAGAAAAATTTGACAAGTGAAACAGCAAAATATAAACCATCTGCTATTAAAAAAAAAAAAAAAAAAAACATAATTTAGAAAATGAAAAGCCAAGCCACAAACTTGGAGAAAATAACTGTAGCACACCTATCTGACTAAAAACTTGTATTCAGAATATTTAAAGGACTCTTCAACTCAGTAGGAACAATTCAAATCATCCAATTTTTAATGGGAAAAAATAGTAGAATGAATGCTCTATAAAAGAAGATATGCCAAAAATATGAAAAGATGCTCAATAGCATTAGTCATCAGAGAAATGCAAAATAAAATCATGGCTAAATTTGAAAAGACTGACAACACCAAGTGTTGCCAGGAAGTGAAGCAAATGAAAGTCTCATTCATTGTTGGTAGGAATACAAAATAGCACAACTAATCCAAAAAAGTTTGGCATTTTCTTAACAAGTGAATCATACAGTTACCATTATAACCAAGAAATTCTTGATATTTACCCCACAAAATGAAAACATATGTCCTCCCAAAGACTTTTTCTCATGGTAGATTTATTGTGAATGGTCAAACTGAGGACAATGCAAATGTCTATCAGTGAAAAGTGTTAGTCACTCAGCTGCGTTCAACTCTTTGCAACCCCTTGGACTGTAGCCCACCAGGCTCCTCTGTCCATGGAATTTCCAGGCAAGATTACTGGAGTGGGTAGCCATTCCCTTCTCCAGGGGATTTTCCTGACCTGGTAAAGCCATACAGTGGAATATTGCTCAGCAATAAAAAGGAATGAACTCTAGACTATGGTACACGCAAAAAATAGATGATTTTCAAAACAGGTAAGGTGAGCAAAAAAACTCAGACACAAAAGATCATGTGTTATACTATTACTGTGAAATCCTAGAAAAGGCAAAATTAATCTATAGTTACAGAAAGTGAGAATGACTGGGAGGGGTAGTGGATAGTCTGAAAATGATGAAAATGCTATGAATTTTGATTGTGCTAGCAAGAGAGTTCCAGAAAAACATCTATTTCTGCTTTATTGACTATGCCAAAGCCTTTGACTGTGTGGATCACAAGAAACTGTGGAAAATTCTGAAGGAGATGGGAATACCAGACCACCTGATCTGCCTCTTGAGAAATTTTTATGCAGGTCAGGAAGCAACAGTTAGAACTGGACATGGAACAACATACTGGTTCCAAATAGGAAAACGAGTACGTCAAGGCTGTCTATTGTCACCCTGCTTATTTAACTTATATGCAGAGTACATCATGAGAAATGCTGGACTGGAAGAAGCACAAGCTGGAATCAAGATTGCTGGGAGAAATGTCAATAACCTCAGATATGCAGAGGACACCACCCTTATGGCAGAAAGTGGAGAGGAACTAAAAAGCCTCTTGATGAAAGTGAAACTGGAGAGTGAAAAAGTTGGCTTAAAACTCAACATTCAGAAAACGAAGATCATGGCATCCAGTCCCATCACTTCATGGGAAATAGATGGGGAAACAGTGGAAGCAGTGTCAGACTTTATTTTGGGGGGCTCCAAAATCACTGCAGATGGTGACTGCAGCCATGAAATTAAAAGACGCTTACTCCCTGGAAGGAAAGTTATGACCAACCTAGATAGCATATTGAAAAGCAGAGACATTACTTTGCCAGCAAAGGTTCGTCTAGTCAAGGCTATGGTTTTTCCTGTGGTCATGTATGGATGTGAGAGTTGGACTGTGAAGAAGTCTGAGCACCGAAGAATTGATGCTTTTGAACTGTGATGTTGGAGAAGACACTTGAGAGTCCCTTGGACTGCAAGGACATCCAACCAGTCCATTCTGAAGGAGATCAGCCCTGGGATTTCTTTGGAAGGAATGATGCTAAAGCTGAAACTCCAGTACTTTGGCCACCTCATGCAAAGAGTTGACTCATTGGAAAAGACTCTGATGCTGGGAGGGATTGGGGGCAGGAGGAGAAGGGGACGACAGAGGATGAGATGGCTGGATGGCATCACTGACTCGATGGACGTGAGTCTGAGTGAACTCCAGGAGTTGGTGATGGACAGGGAGGCCTGGCGTGCTGCAATTCATGGGGTTGCAAAGAGTTGGACACGACTGAGTGACTGAACTGAACTGAGTAGTTCAAAATTTGTCAAAATGTCAAAATTTGTCAAAATCCACTGAACTCAATGTATACTTAAAATGGTTATAGTTTAATAGGCAAATCATACTTAAATAAAAATTATTTTAGCAAGAGAAAAAGTAAGGCCTAACAATACATTGTCTCTAAGAAATGTACTTTAAATATACAGATAGATACAGATTAAAAGTAAAAAATAGAAAAAAATATACGATGCTCAGAGTAACCATAAGAAAGCTGGAGTGACTACATTAATATCAGAAGAAAAGATGATAAGACAAATAATATTGCTAAAAATAAAAAAGATTTTACAGTAATAAAGGGATCAATTTGTCAAAAAGACGTAACAGTCCTAATAGTGTATGCCTTTAATAATAGAATAATAATGGAGCAAACAGATGTAATCAAAAAGAGAAATAGGTAAGTCCATTATCTTTGTTGAGGATTTTAACACCCTTCTTTCAACAATAGAACAATGAAGTGATAAAATTATAGTGAAGAGAAATAAGATCTGAGGAACAATATCACCTTTCTTAATATAATTGACCGCTTGTAGAACAATACAACCAACATCTTCAAGAAATATACATTTTTTAAGATAATCACTTGCTGGAGACACATGTCTCCATAAATTTAAGAAAAATAAAAGTATACAGGGTATCTTTATCCATAATGGAATTAAATTAGAAAACAACAAAAAGATATTTAAACAAACTGAAAATATCTGTAAATTTAAAAAGTTTCCTCTAAGTAATCCATACATCAAATAATTCACAAAAGAAACTAGAAGAAAATTTGAATTAAACAATAATGAAAATAATATTTTAAAATTTGTGTACTGCTATTAAATCAGTGCAAGGAGAAAAAGTGTATAGCATTAAATAATTATACTAGGACAGAAGATAGATCTAAAATCAATTATCTAAGCTTTCACTTAAAAATTTAAAGAGGGGCAAAATAAACCCAAAATAAATGCAAGGAAAAATAATAAAGATAACAGAGGAATTAAAAAAAAAACATAAAATAGATGTATAATGAAGAAAATTGACAAAACTAAAAATCAGTTCATTGAAAATATAAAAATTAGTAAAGTTTTCAGTTCAGTTCATTTCAGTCGCTCAGTCGTGTCCAGCTCTTTGTGACCCCATGAATTGCAGTACACCAGGCCTCCCTGTCTATCACCAACTCCCGGAGTTCACTCAAACTCACGTCCAGTCGTGATGGTGATGCCATCCAGCCATCTCATCCTCTGTCGTCCCCTTCTCCTCCTGTCCCCAATCCCTCCCAGCATCAGAGTCTTTTCCAATGAGTCAACTCTTCCCATGAGGTGGCCAAAGTACTGAAGTTTCAGCTTTAGTATCATTCCTTCCAAAGAACACCCAGGACTGATCTCCTTTAGAATGGACTGGTTGGATCTCCTTGCAGTCCTAGGGACTCTCAAGAGTAAAGTTTTAGTGAGAATTAAATAACTAGGGTGAGTAAACACCCTATCACCTACACAGGGAATGAAAGAGACTATTACTACAGATTTTATAGTATTAAAAAAATATGAAAATATGAACAATTTTATGCCAAAAAATTAAACTACTTAGATAAAATGGATAAACTTTTTGAAAAATATAATTCCCCAAAACTGTCACAAGAAGAAATAGAAAGGTTAAATAAACCTCTAATATGTAAATTGAATTAATATAAATTTTTTCCTACAAAGAAAAGTCTAGGCCCAAATGAAACCATTAGAAACCACTGAACAATTTAATCAAACATTTAGGGAATTAAATAATACCAATGTACAAAAATTCTTCCAGTAAATAGAAATGATGGGATATCTTCCTACCTTATTTGATGAGGCCAGCACAATCTTGATATCAACACAAGAAAAGTGCACTTTTTAAAAAGAGGGATCAATATACTTCTGAATATGTAGTCAAAAGTGCTTAATAAAATATTAGCAAATCATGTTCAGAAATAGAAAAGATAATATATCCTAAAGTGATTTCATTCCAAAAATGCAAAATTGCTTTAAAATCAATAAGCTAATGGATTAAAACCAATATTTTAAGTTATCATATTAACATAAAAAATAAAAATATGATTATTTTAATAGATGAAAAAAATACATATGAAAAAATCTAACATTCATTCTTGCTTTCTTAAAAAGCTAACAATGGTCTATACACAGAAGGAAATTTCTTCAACTTGACAAAGTTCATTTATGTAAAATCCACAACTAATTTTATACATAATGTAAAAATATAATGTGCTCAGTCAATCAGTCATGTCTGACTCTTTGCAGTCCCATAACTGTATCCCACCAGGCTTTCCTGCCCATGGAATTTTTTTTTTTCAGTGTATTTTTATTTTTTATTTTTATTATTATTTTTTTTTTTTTTACTTTACAATATTGTATTGGTTCTGCCACACATCAACATGAATCTGCCATGGGCGTAGACATGTTCCCCATCCTGAACCCCCCTCCCACCACCCTCCCCATACCATCCCTCTGGGTCATCCCAGTGCACCAGCCCCAAACATCCTGTATTGAACCTGGAGTGGCAATTCATTTCTTATATGATATTATACATATTTCAATGCCATTCCCCCAAATCGTCCCACCCTCTCCCTCTCCCACAGAGTCCAAAAGACTGTCCTATATATCTGTGTCTCTTTTGCTGTCTCGCATACAGGGTTATCATGACCATCTTTTAAATTCTATATATATGCATTAGTATACTGTATTGGTGTTTTTCTTTCTGGCTTACTTCACTCTGTATAATAGGCTCCAGTTTCATCCACCTCATTAGAACTGATTCAAATGTATTATTTTTAATGGCCGAGTAATACTCCATTGTGTATATGCACCACAGCTTTCTTATCCATTCATCTGCTGATGGACATCTAGGTTGATTCCATGTCCTGGCTATTATAAACAGCGCTGTGATGAACATTGGGGTATACGTGTTTCTTTCAATTCTGGTTTCTTTGGTATGTATGCCCAGCAGTGGGATTGCTGGGTCATAAGGCAGTTCTATTTCCAGTTTTTTAAGGAATCTCCACGCTGTTCTCCATAATGGCTGTACTAGTTTGCATTCCCACCAACAGTGTAAGAGGGTTCCCTTTTCTCCACATCCTCTCCAGCATTTATTGCTTGTAGACTTTTGGATTGCAGCCATTCTGACTGGCGTGAAATGGTACCTCATTGTGGTTTTGATTTGCATTTCTCTGATAATGAGTGATGTTGAGCATCTTTTCATGTGTTTGTTAGCCATCTGTATGTCTTCTTTGGAGAAACGTCTATTTAGTTCTTTGGCCCATTTTTTGATTGGGTTGTTTATTTTTCTGAAATTGAGCTGCAGGAGTTGCTTGTATATTTTACAACAGAGAAAAAACAATCTCTTTAACAAGTGGTGCTGGGAAAACTGGACAACCACTTGTAAAAGAATGAAACTAAAACACTTTCAAACACCATACACAAAAATAAACTCAAAATGGATTAAAGATCTAAATGTAAGACCAGAAACTATAAAACTCTTAGAGGAGACCATAAGCAAAACACTCTCTGACAAAAATTACAGCAGGATCCTCTATGACCCACCTCCCAGAATATTGGAAATAAAAGCAAAAATAAACAAATGGGACCTAATTAAAATTAAAAGCTTCTGCACAACAAAGGAAACTATAAGCAAGGTGAAAAGACAGCCTTCAGAATGGGAGAAAATAATAGCAAATGAAGCAATTGACAAAGAACTAATCTCAAAAATATACAAGCAACTCCCGCAGCCCATGGAATTTTTAAGGCAAGAATACTGAAGTGGAATGCCATTTCCTACTCCAGGGGATCTTCCTGACCCAGGGATCGAACCCATGGCTTTTGTGTCTCCTGCACTGACATGCAGATTCTTTATCAATAGCTAAATACTTTGCCATTACATTGGTAAAACTCACCACTCTGTTCAATATTTTACTGGAGGTCCTAGTCATTACAGTAAGTCTAAGAAATAAAAAACATAAAGAAAGTTAAGAAATATTAAAATTCTCTGTAACAAGAGGACATGGTTGTTTTATACAGAGAATCCTAAGGAATCTGTAAAATAATGATGGTAACAGGTTTATTTATTAAACCTATAGTATAAAAGTTATATATATATATATATATATATATATATATATATATATATATATAATGTATACCCATACATACACATATATATATAGTGTTCTTATGTGTGCTAGCAAGAAATGTTTAGAAAATAAAGTAAAAAGTAAAGCCCTACTTACAATATCATAGAAATCATAATAGTAAGGGATACATTTAACAAAAAGTATAGAAGACCTTTATTCTGAATTCTATAAGCCACTGCTGTGAGACATTAGAAGAAACCTCAACAAATGAAATCTTGGACTGAAACATTCAATACCATTAGAATGTTAATTCTTCCCAAATTTATCTATAGATTCAAAGCTGTGCTGTGTATAGTCACTCAGTAGTGTCTGACTCTTCACAACCCCACGGACTCTAGCTCACCAGGCTCCTTTGTCCATGTGGACTCTTCAGGCTATAAACTGGAGTGGGTTGCCAGGCCTCCTCCAGGGGATCTTCCTAACCCAGAGATCAAACTGGGATTCAGTGCAATTTTAATCAGAATATTACTATCCAATACTCTGGTTACCTGAAGCAAGAGAGGATTAAATAGTTGGATGGCATTATTGACTCAAGAGATGAGTTTAAGCAAACTCCAGGAGATAGTGAAAGACTGGGAAGCCTGGTATGCTGCACTTCATGGGGTTGCAAAGAGTCAGACATGACTTGGCTACTGAACAACAACAGTTATGGATCCTATATAGAAATTAACAAACTGACTGTAAAATTTAAATTAAAATGCAAACAATCTAGAATATCCAAAGCAATTCTGAAAAAAAAAAACTATTGAAGGACTTGCTGATTGATTTTAATACTAACTTTAAAGCTATCATAATTCATATGGTATGATACAGAACTAAAGTCATAAAAGCAGATCTGTGGATGAGAACCCAGAAATAGGATCACACACATGAAGAATATGATTTTCAACAAAGGCTTGAAAACATTCCAACACAGGAAGTAAGGTCTTTTTAACATAATATACTACATGAAAAAAAAAAAAGCATTGACCATTACCTCTTATTATACACAAGATTGATTCAGGATTTATATTGTAAACCTAAAAACTAAAACCATAAAGCTTTTGGAAGAAAACAGAAGAGTATCTTCAAGAAATAGGGGTAGGCAGAAATGTTTAGACAGAACATGGAAAGTAGTATCATTAGAAACTGATAAATTAGACTATTAAATGAAATTTTCTGTTCATCAAAAGATACAATCAAGAAAATGAACAAGAGGGTCACATTTTAGGAGAGAATAGTTGCAAAACTATCTGACAAAGGACAATTAAAATATATTTTAAAAGTCACTACAATTAGAAAAAAATCAAAAATAGATAAGGACTTTTCCTTTTAAGCTAAGTGAAAGAAGGCTCTATCAAAGTACCTTGAGCAGAAGTGACTTCACACGGCTTATACCTCTGGCTGCTCTGTTGAGACAAGACTGTAGGATGCATGGGTGAAAACAGGAAAAGCTGTTGTATGACTTTTGCATTATCAGGTAAGAAATGGTGGTTTGCACCAGGAGAGTAAAAAAGGTTAGATTCTGAGTACATTTTGACGTTAATGCTGACATTTTTTTTAAACAACTGACGATAGTTTTTACCTGAGTATCTGGAAAATGGAATCACCATTTTTTAAAAATGAGGGAGATATAGGAGAAATACAATTGGGAATTTATAGTAATAGAGAAACTCAGGTTTGGCCATGATAAATGTGAGATGCCTACTAACGTTTATATAGAGATGTCAAGTAGGAAGCTAGATATACAACATAATGAATTTGCCAGTTTATAACTGAAAACAAAGCTTTGGTTTTCCTTGCTGCAGAACTTTATTTCCGCTCAAAAAAAAAAAAAAAAAAAAGTTTCTTCCTCCTCTCACAAATTAGATCAATTTCCCTTTAAAGAGGATGTGATCGGATCCAAGACAAATCCAGAGCAGCTAATTCTCTCCTTGAAAAATAAAACCCCAATAAACAGACTGAAAGAGTTGAGCAGAACACCCAGGACTGAAGGCAGAACCTTTGTAGCTTTCATACCAGGAGACAAGTCAGGAAAATAAAGGACAGGCCACAGGGTCTCTGAAAAACAATTAAGAAAATGATGAAGAAGAGAGAGAGAGAAAACAGGGAAAAGAAGAGAAATATTTATGTCAGGACAGGTGATAGAGGCAGAGCTTCCTCTATCTTTCCCAGGCTCCTAGAGATTGGGAAAGGGAAGAAGAAGGAGTTTTAAAGGGAAGAAAAGAGATGCGGAAATCACTCCATAACGCTTTATATCCTCTAAAAGTATCTGCGTTATTAAAATAGATGAAACTAAGGCTTTCCATCGGAGAAGGCAATGGCACCCCACTCCAGTACTCTTGCCTGGAAAATCCCATGGATGGAGGAGCCTAGAAGGCTGCAGTCCATGGGGTCGCTGAGGGTCGGACACGACTGAGCGACTTCACTTTCACTTTTAACTTTCATGCATTGGAGAAGGAAATGGCAACCCACTCCAGTGTTCTTGCCTGGAGAATCCCAGGGACGGGGAAGCCTGGTGGGCTGCCGTCAATGGGGACACACAGAGTCGGACACGACTGAAGTGACTTAGAAATTAGCAAAAGGCTTTCCAAAAGAAACTAAAGTTTCTTCCCCGTGTTTATTATTTCAGAGTTTATTGCTAGTTTCTAATATTTATACTGATTTTTCACATATTATTTATATAAATCAATAGCTTAAAAATCTGATATATTAAAAAAGACTCTTCTCTCATTTTATTATGAAACAAAATGGAGGGGCTTCTTCAAATATTTCTTAGAACAGAAATTACCAAAATATTTCCCTTTTTCAGACTATCATTAATCTTTGAAAAATAATCCATCAGTTGAGATCACTGAGAACAGTACCTTGGCTAACACTCTCATTCACTCATTAACTGTAGACGTACATAGACAATTAACACTCTCTGCTGAGAATACAATAGTGAACCTGAGAGTCTTCTCTGGAGACTCTATTAGAAGTTTGATGCTTAGAGATGAGGAATAGGGAAACTTCTGTAATTGTAATTATGTATCCATAATCTACATGCAATGCTCAGTAGACATTATTAGGAAAGCAATAGGGATTTCTTAGGAAAGGTAACATTGGTGTCATCAAATGAAAATAATAGTTACATAATATTGACAAAACCCAAATCAACCTTGGCATTAAGGGCAGAAGACTTTGCTCTGCCCTGGCACTGGGTCAAGCTGACTGCGTTCTCCCACTACTCATCCACTATGAACCTGAAGCTGACTCATTAAAGCGAAATGTTAATGGCAATGGCTGCTCCTGAAATTTCTTGTAACACTTTTCTCTGTGCATTCTGATTCATTAGCTCGGATTCTTTTCCCTCTAATTTCTAGCTCCATTTTCCATCCTATACTTTCTCAGGAATTCCCCAGATCTGGCAGTACTGAGTTATAAGTACTACAGAGGAGGGGTCTCATTTTCCTAACCTTGATTAAAAGTTAGCCCTAGATTACATTAATAGAAATCAGCATCAGGAGTTCATTAGTACTTCTGATTCTCCCACAAATCTCCTTGGACTAATCATGTACAAGAAATGGGGTGTTGACCTGATTCAGGCCAGCACTATCCTCATTATTAATGCTGACAAAGCAGAATAGTTAAGTGCATGAAATTTTAGGTTTAGACTCCTGGGTTTTGAAGTTTGACTCTATCATTTACTAGTCATATATAGCCTGGTTAAGTCACAAACTCTCTGCACCTCTGTTTTCCCATTTATGAGCCAGGTGGAGGGTGAAGGTGAAAATAATACTGACTGCAGAGATTTGTTATGAGGATTTACAAGGGTAGTTGTTGTAAAATATTTAATACAGAAACTGGCCCAAATAAAGAGCCAAGAAAATGCTAGCTGGAATATTATAATATTCTTGGCAAAACTGAGGTCTTCTTGGAATTATATATACACAACTATTTCAGGTCTGAGATGATAGCAATAGGTATATTTGAACATGTGTAAATTTTCATTACATTTAAACATTGAATGGTCTCATCATTTCCAAATATGAATGAACAGGTTCTCTCATGGATTTCTACAGTGCTGAAACATTATTTTTTTACTTGGAGGTCATTTTGTTCAATTACTAGACATTTTCCCCTATAACTATTGAGATATAATTGACATCGCAGAATCATATAAGTTTAAGATGTTCTATGTGATAATTTGATATATTTATATATTGCAGTGATCACCACAATAAGGCTAGTTAACATTTTCATAAACTCATATAGTTACCATTTTTATGTGAATTTTTAAGACTTTCTTTACACTTTCAAGTGTATAATATAGTATTGTTAAGAAGAGGCCTTATATTAGATCCCTAGAACCCATTCACTTATAACTGGAAATTGCTACCTTTTGACCACCCTGACCAATATCTCCCACCCTTAGAAACCACAAATATACTCTCTATTTCTATGAATTTGGCTCTTAAATAGTTTTAGTTTTGTTTAATTATTTTTATTTTCAATTTATTTCTTCTTTAAATTGAGGTAAAATTAACACAACATTAGGTAAGTTTCAGGTATACAACATAATGATTTGCTATCTGTATGTATTGCAAAATGGTCAACTACATTTGGTTAACATCTGTCACCATACTTAATTACAAATTTGTCTTGATAAGAACTTTAAAGATCCAGTCTCCTACCTAATTTCAAAAGTATGACATAGTATTAATTTTTATTTCCAATTGGAAGACAATTGCTTTACAATATTGCATTGGTTTCTGCCATATGTCAACATGAATTGGCCAAAGGTATACATATGTCCCCTCCCTCTTGAATCTCCCTCTCTCTTCCCATGCCATTCCACTCCTCTAGGCTATCACAGAGCACCAGCTTGATCTCCCTGGGTCATATAGCAACTTCCCACTAGCTATCTGTTTTACATATGGTAATGTGTATGTTTCAATGCTACTCTTTCAATTTGATCCACTCTCTCCTTCCCTGCTTGTGTCCATAAGTCTGTTCTCTATATCTGTGTCTCTATTCCTGCCCTGCAGATAGGTTCACTAGTACCATCTTTTGAGATTCCATATGTGTGTGTATATATATATATATATATATATATATATATATATTCATATACAATATCTATTTTCCTCTCTCTGGCTTACTTCACTCTGTATAACAGGCTCTTGGTTCATCCAGCTCACCAGAACTGACTCAAATTTGTTCCTTTTCATGGCTGAGTAATATTCCATTGGCTTCCCAGGTGGCTCAGTGGTAAAGAAATCCACCTGACAAAGCAAGAGATGCAGATTCATCCCAGGGTTGGGAGGATCCATTAGAGAAGGAAATGGCAAACTTCTCTAGTATCCTTGCCTGGGAAATCCCATGGACAGAGGAGCCTAGTGGGCTCAAGACCATGGGTCACAAAGAGTCAGATATGACTTAATGACTGAGCATGCAATATTGCATTGTAATGATATAGTATCATTAACTACATTTACCATGCTGTAAATTATATTCATGACATTCATTTTATAACTAGAAATTGTAACTTTTAAGAATAATTTTATTTATTTTATCCTCTGCTGGCTGGGTATTCTGTGTGGACTTTCTCTAGCTGTGGTGAGTTGGGGCCAATCTTCATTGCAGTGCAAGAGCTTCTCATTACAATGGCTTCTCTTGTTGCGAAGCACCAGCTTTAGGATGTGACGGCTTCAGCAGCTGAGGCATGTGGACTCAATAATTGTGGCTACTGGGCTCTAGAGCACAGGCTTAATACTTTTAGTGCCTAGGCTTAGTTAATCTGCAGCATGTGGGATCTTCCTGGACCAGGGATTGAACCCATGTCTCCTGCAATGGCAGGCAGATTCCTTACCACTGAGACATCAGGGAAGCCCCAGAAATTGTAACTTTTGACCCCCTTTACCCATTTTGCCCACATTCTATCCCAGGCAAGCATCAATATGTTCTCTATATCAATACGTTTGGAGGCTTTTCAGGGCAGGAAGGGAGGCTGTTTGGTTTTTCACTTGTTTTTTGGCTTCCCAGGTAGCCCTAGTGACAAATTCACTTGCCAAAGCAGGAAATGCAAGAGATGTGGGTTTGATCCCCGTGTTGGGAAGATCACCTGGAGTAGGAAATGGCAACCCACTCCAGTGTTCTTGCCTAGAAAACTCTATGGACAGAAGAACCTGGTGGGCTACAGGCCATGGGGTTGCAAAGAGTCAGGCATGCTGAGCACACATCACAATATATCAATGAGCTTGGGGGCTTTGGGAGTGGGGAGGTTGTCTGGTTTTTTGCTTGCTTTTAGATTTAATATATAAGTGAAATCATACAGTTTTTATCTTTTTCTGTATAACTTATTTTATACTGTCTCTATTTATACATACATAATATATATAACACTTTCTTTATCCATTCATCCATCAATAGACACTTGGGTTTTTCCTTGTCTTGACTATTGTAAATAATGCTGCAGTGAACATGGGCTGCAGCTGTCTCTTAGAGATAGTGATTTCATTTCCTTTGGATATATCACCAGAAACAGGACAGCTGGACCATATGGTAGAACTTCTTAAAGGATTTTTAATGAGCCTCTATATTGTTTTCCATAGTGACTATACAAATTTACATTCCTACCAAAGTGTAAAAGAGTGCTCTTTTCTCCACATCCTCACCAACACTTGTTATTTCCTGTCTTTTTGATACAGCCATCCTGCCAACTGTGTGGTGATAGCTCTTCATGATTTTGACTTGCATTTCCCTGATGATAATGATGTTAAGCACTTTTTCATGTAGTTGCTGCTCATTTCTATATCTTCTTTTAAAGCGTGTCTTTTCAGGCCCCTTATTCATTTTTAAATCAGATTATTTATACTTTTCCTATTGAGTTGTAGTAGTTCCTTACATTCCTTTTGGATATTAACTTTGTTAAATATATGGTTCTCAAATACTTTATCCCATTCCATAGGTTGCCTTTCATTATATTGCTTCTTTGGCTATGCAGAATTTTTTTAGTTTGATGTAGTCCTACTTACTTATTTTTGCTTTTGTTGCCTCTGCTTTTGATGTCATATCCAAAAAAAATTACTGCCAGAATCAGTATCAAGAATCTTTGTCCCTATTTATTCTAGAAGTTGTAACGTTTTAGGTCTTACATTTAAGTATTTAGTGCATTTGGAGTTAACCTTTATGAATGGTATAAGATTTGTTATTGTTATTCAGTCACTCAGTCAGGTCTGACTCTGTGATCCCATGGTCTGCAGCACACCAGCCTTCCCTGTCCTTCACTATTTCACAGAGCTTGCTTCAGCTCCTGTGCATTGAATCAGTGATGCCATCCAACCATCTCATCCTCTGTTGTTCCCTTCTCCTCCTGCCTTCAATTTTTCCCAGCATCAGGATCTTTTCCAGTGAGTCAGCTCTTTGCATCAGGTTGCCAAAATATTGGAGTTTCACCTTCAGCATCAGTCCTTCCAATGAATATTCAAGGTTGATTTCCTTTAGGATTGACTGTGGTCTCCTTGTAGTTCAAAGGACTCTCAAGAATCTTCTATAGCACCGCAGTTCAAAGGCATTAATTCATCAGCGCTCAGCCTTTTTAACTGTCCAGCTCTCACATCCGTACACGACTACTGGAAAAACCACAGCTTTGACTATATAGCCCTTTGTTGGCAAAGTAATGTCTCTGCTTTTTAATATGCTGTCTAGGTGTGTCATAGCTTTTCTTCCAAGGAGCAAGAGTCTTTTAACTTCATGGGTGCAGTCACCATCCACAGTGATTCTGGAGCCGAAGAAAATAAAGTCTGATATTATCTCTTTTTTTTTTTCTAATTAAACTTTTCTTAATGGGTCTCAAATTCTGTGACAGATTTTTGGTCAAGTTGTTTTCATTTAAAAGTACTGATTTTAAAAACTAATAACTTAAACTGCCACACACAAAACATATGGTCCACAAAAACATTCTCCTTTCCTTCTGAAGGTTTTACGATGCATTGTTATTATCTCTTTAAGAATTTTTCCACAGTTTATTGTGATCCACACATCAAACACTTCAGTGTAGTCAATGAAGCAGATGTTTTTCTGCCTTTTCTATGATCCAACGGATGTTGGCAATTTGACCTCTCATTCCTCTGCCTTTCCTAAATCCAGTTCATACATTGAGAATTTCTCGGTTCACACACTGCTGAAGCCTAGCTTGTAGGATCTGGGGCATTACCTTGGTAGCATGTGAAATGCATGCAATTGTGCAGTAGTTTGAACATTCTTTGGCATTGCCCTTCTTTAGGATTAGAATGAAAACTGACCTTTAATTTTATTCCTCTACATGTGAATATCCAGTTTCCCCAACACCATTTATTGAGGAGACTAACTTTTTGCCTTTGAACATTCTTGACTCCCTTGTCAAATATTCATTGATATATCATGTAGGTTTATATCTGGGCTCTCAACTATGCTCCCTTGATCTGTGTATCTACTTTTATGCCAATACCATACTGTTTCACTTCTATAGCTTAGTAGTATAATATACATTATTAAATGTGATGTCTCCAGCTTTATTCTTTTTCTAAACATTGCCTAAGCTATTCAGAGCCTTTTGTAGTTTCATACGAATTTTGGATTGCTGTTTGTATATCCATTAAAAAATGCTGTTGAAATTGTGACAGGAACTACATTGACTGTAGAGATGGCTTTAGACAGTATGGACATTGTCATAATATTAAATATTCCAAATTATAAACACAGGATCTTTCACTTTACTGATTAAATTATTCATAAGTGTTTTTGATGCTATTATAAATGGAATTACTTATTTTTTTAGAATTTTCCTTGTTAGTATATAGAAACAGAACCAACTTTGCATGTTGATTTTTCATCCTGCAACTTTACTGAAATCACTGATTAGTTCTAACAGTTTTTGGTGGGATCTCTTTATTTATTTTAATTGGAGACTAATTACTTTACAATATTGTATTGGTTTTGCCATACAATGACATGAATCCACCACCAGTTTACATGTGTTCCCCATCCTGAACCCCTCTCCTACCTCCCTCCCCATCTCATCCCTCTGGGTCATCCCAGTTCACCAGCCCCAAGCATCCTGTATCAAGCATTGAACCTGGACTGGTGATTCATTTCACATATGATAATACAAATGTTTCAATGCCATTCTCCCAAATCATCCCACCCTCACCCTCTCCCACAGAGTCCAAAAGACTGTTCTAAACATCTGTGTCTCTTTTGCTGTCTCACATACAGGGTTATCCTTACCATTTTTCTAAATACCATATATATGTGTTAGTATACTGCATTGGTGTTTTTCTTTCTGGCTTACTTCACTCTGTATAATAGGCTCCAGTTTCATCCACCTCATTAGAACTGATTTAAATGTATTCTTTTTAATGGCTGAGTAATACTCCATTGTGTATATGTACCACTACTTTCTTATCCATTCATCTGCTGATGGACATCTAGGTTGCTTCCATGTTCTGGCTATTATAAACAGTGCTGTGATGAACACTGGGGTACACATGTCTCTTTCAATTCTGATTTCCTCAGTGTGTATGCCCAGCAGTGGGATTGCTTGGTCATATGGCAGTTCTATTTCCAGTTTTTTAAGGAATCTCCACACTGTTCTCCATAGTGACCATACTAGTTTGCATTCCCACCAACAATGTAAGAGGATTCCCTTTTCTCCACATCCTCTCCAGCGTTATTGCTTGTAGACTTTTGGATCACAGCCATTCTGACTGGCATGAAATGGTATCTCATTGTGGTTTTGATTTGCATTTCTCTGATAATGAGTGATGTTGAGCATCTTTTCATGTGTTTGTTAGCCATCTATATGTCTTCTTTGGCGAAATTTCTGTTTAGTTCTTTGGCCCATTTTTTGATTGGGTTGTTTATTTTTCTGGAATTGAGCTGCAGGAGTCGCTTGTATATTTTTGAGATTAGTTGTTTGTCAGTTGCTTCATTTGCTATTATTTTTCCCATTCTGAAGGCTGTCTTTTCACCTTGCTAATAGTTTCCTTTGTTGTGCAGAAGCTTTTAGGTTTAATTAGATCCCATTTGTTTATTTTTGCTTTTATTTCCAATATTTTGGGAGGTGGGTCATAGAGGACCTGCTGTGATGTATGTCAGAGAGTGTTTTGCCTATGTTCTCCTCTAGGAGTTTTATAGTTTCTGGTCTTATGTTGAGATCTTTAATCCATTTTGAGTTTATTTTTGTGTATGGTGTTAGAAAGTGTTCTAGTTTCATTCTTTTACAAGTGGTTGCCCAGTTTTCCCAGCACCACTTGTTAAAGAGATTGTCTTTTCTCCATTGTATATTCTTGCCTACTTTGTCAAAGGTAAGGTGTCCATAGGTGCATGGATTTATCTCTGGGCTTTCTATTTTGTTCCATTGATCTATATTTCTGTCTTTGTGCCAGTACCATACTGTCTTGATGACTGTGGCTTTGTAGTAGAGCTTGAAGTCAGGTAGGTTGATTCCTGCAGTTCCATTCTTCTTTCTCAAGATTGCTTTGGTTATTTGAGGCTTTTTTTGTATTTCCATACAAATTGTAACATTATTTGTTCTAGCTCTGTGAAAAATACCATTGGTAGCTTGATAGGGATTGCACTGAATCTATAGATTGCTTTGGGTAGTATACTCATTTTCCCTATATTGATTCTTTCAATCCATGAACACAGTATATTTCTCCATCTATTATTCCTCTTTGATCTCTTTCACCATGTTTTATAGTTTTCTGTATATAGGTCTTTAGTTTCTTTAGGTAGATATATTCCTAAGTATTTTATTCTTTTCGTTGCAATGGTGAATGGAATTGTTTCCTTAATTTCTCTATTTTCTCATTGTTAGTGTATAGGAATGCAAGGGATTTCTGTGTGTTGATTTTATATCCTGCAAATTTACTATATTCATTGATTAGCTCTAGTAATTTTCTGGCGGAGTCTTTAGGGTTTTCTATGTAGAGGATCATGTCATCTGCAAAGAGTGAGAGTTTTACTTTTTCTTTTCCAATTTGGATTCCTCTTATTTCTTTCTCGGCTCTGATTGCTGTGGCCAAAACTTCCAAAACTATGTTGAATAGTAGTGGTGAGAGTGGGCACCCTTGTCTTGTTCCTGACTTTAGGGGAAATGCTTTCAAATTTTCACCATTGAGGGTAATGTTTGCTGTGGGTTTGTTATATATAGCTTTTATTATGTTGAGGTATGTTCCTTCTATTCCTGCTTTCTGGAGGGTTTTTATCATGAATGGATGTTGAATTTTGTCAAAGGCTTTCTCTGCATCTGTTGAGATAATCATATGGTTTTTATTTTTCAATTTTTTAAAATGGTGTGTTACATTGATTGGAAAAGGCAATGGCACCCCACTCCAGAACTCTTGCCTGGAAAATCCCATGGATGGAGGAGCCTGGTGGGCCACAGTCCCTGGGGTCGCTAAGAGTCAGACACGACTGAGCGATTTCACTTTCACTTTTCACTTTCATGCATTGGATAAGAAAATGGCAACCGACTCCAGTGTTCTTGCCTGGAGAATCCCAGGGATGGGGGGGCCTGGTGGGCTGCCACCACTGGGTCGCACAGAGTCGGACACGACTGAAGCGACTTAGCAGCAGCAGCATTACATTGATTGATTTGCAGATATTGAAGAATCCTTGCATCCCTGGATAAAGCCCACTTGGTCATGATGTATGATCTTTTTAATGTGTTGTTGGATTCTGATTGCTAGAATTTTGTTAAGGATTTTTGCATCTATGTTCATCAGTGATATTGGCCTGTAGTTTTCTTTTTTTGTGGCATCTTTGTCAGATTTTGGTATTAGAGTGATGGTGGCCTCATAAAATGAGTTTGGAAGTTTACTTTCCTCTGCAATTTTCTGGAAGAGTTTGAATAGGATAGGTGTTAGCTCTTCTCTAAATTTTTAGTAGAATTCAGCTGTGAAGCCACCTGCTCCTGGGCTTTTGTCTGCTGGAAGATTTCTGATTACAGTTTCAATTTCCATGCTTGTGATGGGTCTGTTAAGATTTTCTATTTCTTCCTGGTTCAGTTTTGTAAAGTTGTACTTTTCTAATAATTTGTCCATTTCTTCCAAGTTGTCCATTTTATTGGCATATAGTTGCTGATAGTACTCTCTTATGATCTTTTGTATTTCTTGTCTTCTGTTGTGATCTCTCCATTTTCATATCTAATTTTATTGATTTGATTTTTCTCCCTTTGTTTCTTGATAAGTCTGGCTAATGGTTTGTCGATTTTATTTATCTTCTCAAAGAACCAGCTTTTGGCTTTGTTGATTTTTGCTATGGTCTCTTTTGTTTCTTTTGCATTTATTTCTGCCCTCATTTTTAAGATTTCTTTCCTTCTACTAACCCTGGGGTTCTTCATTTCTTCCTTTTCTAGTTGCTTTAGATGAGAGTTAGATTATTTATTTGACTTTTTTCTTGTTTCTTGAGATATGCCTGTATTGCTCTGAACCTTCACCTTAGCACTGCTTTTACAGTGTCCCACAGGTTTTGGGTTGTTGTGTTTTCATTTTCATTTGTTTCTATGCATATTTTGACTTCTTTTTGATTTCTTCTGTGATTTGTTGGTTATTTAGCAGCGTGTTGTTCAGCCCCCATATGTTGGAATTTTTAATAGTTTTTCTCCTGTAATCGAGATCTAATCTTACTGCATTGTGGTCAAAAAAGATGCTTGGAATGATTTCAATTTTTTTGAACTTACCAAGGCTAGATTTATGGCCCAGGATGTGATCTATCCTGGAGACGGTTCCATGTGCACTTGAGAAAAAGGTGAAATTCATTGTTTTGGGGTGAAATGTCCTACAGATATCAGTTAGGTCTAACTGGTCTATTGTATCATTTAAAGTTTGTGTTTCCATGTGAATTTTCTGTTTAGTTGATCTATCCATAGGTGTGAGTGGGGTATTAAAGTCTCCCACTGTTATTGTGTTATTGTTAATTTCCCCTTTCATACTTGTTAGCATTTGTCTTACATATTGCCATGCTCCTATGTTGGGTGCATATATATTTATAATTGTTATATCTTCTTCTTGGATTGATCCTTTGATCATTATGTAGTGTCCTTCTTTGTCTCTTTTCACAGCCTTTGTTTTAAAGTCTATTTTGTATGATATGAGTATTGCTACTCCTGCTTTCTTTTGGTCTGTATTTGCATGGAATATCTTTTTCCAGCCCTTCACTTTCAGTCTGTATATGTCCCTTGTTTCGAGGTGGGTCTCTTGTAGACAACATATATAGGCATCTTGTATCCATTTGTATCCATTAAGCCAGTCTTTGTCTTTTGGTTGGGGCATTCAACCCATTTACATTTAAGGTAATTATTGATAAGTATGATCCCGTTGCCATTTACTTTATTGTTTTGGGTTCGAGTTTATACACCCTTTCTGTGATTCCTGTCTAGAGAAGATACTTTAGCATTTGTTGGAGAGCTGGTTTGGTGGTGCTGAATTCTCTCAGCTTTTGCTTTTCTGTAAAGCTTTTGATTTCTCCTTCATATTTGAATGAGATCCTTGCTGGGTACAGTAATCTGGGCTGTAGGTTATTGTCTTTCATCACTTTAAGTATGTCTTGCCATTCCCTCCTGGCCTGAAGAGTTGCTATTGAAAGATCAGCTGTTATCCTTATGGGAATTCCCTTGTGTGTTATTTCTTGCTTTTCCCTTGCTGCTTTTAATATTTGTTCTTTGTGTTTGATCTTTGTTAATTTGATTAATATGTGTCTTGGGGTGTTTTGCCTTGGGTTTATCCTGTTTGGGACTCTCTGGGTTTCTTGGACTTGGGTGATTATTTCCTTCCCCATTTTAGGGAAGTTTTCCACTATTATCTCCTCAAGTATTTTCTCATGGTCTTTCTTTTTGTCTTCTTCTTCTGGGACTCCTATAATTCAAATGTTGGGGCATTTAACATTGTCCCAGAGGTCTCTGAGATTGTCCACGTTTCTTTTAATTCATTTTTCTTTTTTCCTCTCTGTTTCATTTATTTCTACCATTCTATCTTCTACCTCACTATCCTATCTTCTGCCTGTGTTATTCTACTGTTGGTTCCCTCCAGAGCGTTTTTTATCTCATTTATTGCATTATTCATTATATATGACTTTTTTATTTATTCTAGGTCCTTGTTAAACCTTTCTTGCATCTTCTCAAGCCTTGTCTCCAGGCTATTTATCTATAACTCCATTTTGTTTTTAAAATTTTGAATCATTTTCACTATCATTATTTGGAATTCTTTATCAGATGGATTTCCTTACTCTTCCTCTTTTGTTTGGTTTGGTGGGCATTTATTCCTTTACCTGCTGGGTATTTCTCTGCCTTTTCATCTTGTTTATATTGCTGTATTTGGGGTGGCCTTTCTGTATTTTGGCAGTTTATGGAGTTATCTTTATTGTGGAGTTTCCTCACTGTAGGTGGGGTTGAACAGGTGGCTTGTCAAGGTTTCCTGGTTAGGGAAGCTTGTGTTGGTGTTCTGGTGGGTGAAGCTGGGTTTCTTCTCTCTGGAGTGCAATGAAGTGTCCAGTAATGAGTTATGAGATGTCAGTGGGTTTGGTGTGACTCTGGGCAGCCTGCATATTGAAGCTCAGGGCTATGTTCCTGTGTTGCTGGAGAATTTGCATGGTATGTCTTGCTCTGGAATTTGTTGGCCCTTGGGTGATGCTTGGTTTCAGTGTAGGTATGGAGGCGTTTGATGAGTTCCTATTGATTACTGTTCCCTAGAGTCAGGAGTTCTCTGCTGTTCTCAGGATTTGGACTTAAGCCTCCTGCCTCTGGTTTTCAGTCTTATTCTTATAGTAGCCTCAAGACTTCTCCATCTACACAGCACCAATGATAAAACATCTAGGTTAAAGATGAAAAGTTTCTCCACAATGAGGGATACCCAGAGAGGCTCACAGAGTTACATGGAGAAGAGAAGAGTGAGGAGGGAGATAGAGATGACCAGGAGGAGAAAAGGGGGAATGAACAGGGGAGAGAGCAAGCTAGCCAGTAATCATTCCCCTATGTGCTCTCCACAGTCTGGACCCCTTTGAGATGTTCATGGAGTTACACAGAGAAGAGAAGAGGGAGGAATGGGACAGAGGTGGCCAGGAGGATAAAGGGGGGAATCAAAAGGAGAGAGACAGATTCAGCCAGTAATCAGTTCCCTAAGTGTTCTCCATAGTCTGAAACACACAAAGAGATTCACAGAGTTGGTTAGAGAAGAAAAGAGGGAGGGAGGAGATAGAGGCGACCTGGTGGAGAAAAAGGAGAGTCCAAAGGGGAAGAGAGCAGTCAAGCCAGTAATCTCGCTCCCAAGTAAAAATGGGTACTGAAGATTGGGTTCTTAAAGGTACAAAATTGATAACAAATACCAAAGAGCAAAGATTAAAAATCTAGAGTAGAGGTTGGATTCTCAAAAATACAATAGTAAAGAAAAAAACAAAGTCACAAAAATTATAATATATATATATGAAATTTGCTTTAAAAATAGGGTCTTTTTTTTGCAAAGTAATAGTAGGTTATAAAAATGAAAATTAAAGGAGTAATAGAGGACTTAAAATTTAAAAAGAAAAAATGTTTTTAATTTAAAAAATGATAATAGTAAAAATATATCTAGGATTTTCTCTGGTGTTGTAGACAGTGTGGGATCAGTTCATTTTCAGATAGTTCCTTGATCTGGCTTATACTTCTCAAGACCTATAGGCCCCTTCCTATGTAGTCAGTGCTAACTACAGAGTTTTAATCTATTGCACCTGTCACTTCCAAGGCTGTTCCCTCTGTTTTAGCTTCTTCTGTTTGTTGGTCTCTTCAGTGTCTAATTTCCACGCTGACACAAGGGGGCGGTGGTGGACACTTTTTTAGGTTCACTTGTTCAGTGTTGCTGTGGGGAGGGAGGAACACTGCAACCAAATAACACTGGCGTGTGCCAGCAGTGTCTCAGCCACACTGGGTTCGCCCCTGCTCACAGAGTGTGTGCTTTCCCTGTTTACACTGCTTAGGCTCTAAGTTGCTCTGCCGGAACTGTCTGAGGCCGGCCCGGGATTGTATGCACTTCCCAGGTCCAATCCACTCAGGTTCAGGTACTCGGGTACTCCACAAAGGTGCAGACTCGGTTGGGCCTGCATTTTGTGCCCTTCCCAGGTCTGAGCAGCTCAGGTGACCAGGTGCTTGGCAAGCATGGTCGCTGTGACTTATCGCCTCCCCCGTCCCTGCCGATTGGTTTTCTGTATGTACAACCAGCTCACCTTCTCAGGTGTGCTGTGTGTCTCTTCTGGGGAGCTGATCTCTGGCTGCGACCCTCCTGGCGGATGTTGACTGTCCAGAATCCCAAGAAGTCTTGGTTAGCAATGAAGCCTGCTTGCAGTTTGGTAGATGATGCCTCTCTGGCGCCACGATTGCCCCCTTCCAGCTCTGGCTGCCCTCGCCTGCCTGTCTCCAGTGGCAGATAGGCCAGTCCACAGCCGGCTAGCTCTGCTCAGTCCTTTGTTCTGTGAGCGGGCCTGGCAGTGTCTTAGGTTAGGGTTTTTTGTGGGGTACTTATCTCACAGTCTGGTTTGCTATCTCAAGTTAGTTCCCTCAGATTGCCCTCGGGGCATTCAGGCCTGGTCCTTACTCTAAGCAATGCAGCCCGCATCTCCCGGCCCAGCCCCTGCTTGCTAGTGGCCGATGTGGGCATCTACACTGCTTCTCCACTGGGAGTTACCGTTGGGCTCGTAATCTGTGGGTTTTAATTATTTATTTATTTTTCCTCCCAGTTATTTTGCCCTCTGAGGTTCCAAGGCTTGCCACAGACTCGCCAGTGAGAGTGTTTCCTGGTGTTTGGAAATGTCTCTCTTTTTTAAGACTCCCTTCCTGGGACGGATCTCCGTCCCTACCTCTTTTGTCTCTCTTTTTATCTTTTATATTTTCTCCTACCTCCTGTCAAAGACAATGGGCTGCTTTTCTGGGTACTTTATGTCCTCTGCCAGCATTCAGAAGTTGTTTTGTGGAATGTACTCAGCGTTCAAATGTTCTTTCGATGAATTTGTGGGGGAGAAAGTGGTCTCCCCGTCCTATTCCTCCACCATCTTAGGACCATCCCCTACCTTTAGGGTTTTCTATATATAAGATTATGTTATTTGCAAACAACTGTATTCCTTTTATGAATTTTTCTGGCCTGATTGCTCTTGTATGTACTTCCAGTGCTAGAATGGGTTAAAATGGTGCATATGTGTATACTTGTGTTGTCATTAATCTCAGAGGCCTAGATTTCAACTCTTCACTAATGAGTACAATAGTATTTCAGCTGTGAGTTTGTCACGTGTGTCCTTTTTTAATGTTGAGGTACATTACTTCTATACTCAAGTTTTAAGAATTTTTATCATGAAATAATGTTGAATTTTGTCAAATGATTTTTCTGTATGTATAGAGGTGACCATATAGTTTTAATCACTCATTCTATTAATATGGTATATTTCACATGCTGATCTGCATATATTGAATCATCCTTATATCCCAGGAATAAATCCCATTTGATTATGGTGTATGATCCTTTCAATGTGCTATTGAATTTGATTTGCTAACATTTTGTTGAGGACTTTGTAACATCTATATTCATCACAAGTATTAGCCTTTTGTTTTCTTTCCTTTAATGGTCTTATGTGATTTTAAGTGATATGAAAAAAAATTTTTTTTAATTTTGTGGTGCATATCAAAGATATGTTTACACTATCCTATAGCTTTTTTTTTTCTTACTGGTTTCAAAATTCTTTCTTGTCTCAGACTTTTGACACTTTGACTACAATGTTTCTGGGTGTGGACTTCTTTTGGCTTTTCATTTGGGCATCTCTGGTGGGCTTCCTCAATCAGCATGTCCATTTACTTTCCCAGGTTTGGGAAGTTTTCAGACATTTATTTTGTTGAATAAGCTTTTTGCCTCTTTCTTTTTCTACTGGGATTTCTATAGTACATATATTAATCTGCTTCATGACATACCAAAGTCCCTTAAGTTTACTTCAAATATTTTCATTCTTATGTTTCTTCTCTGACTAGATAGTTTTCAGTGACCTGTCTTTAATTCTGCAGATCTTTTATTCTGCTATTCTAAAGGGATTCTGAATCTCTCTAGTGAAGTTTTCAGTTCTATTATTTTTTTCCTTTACTTCATGATATCTATCTGGTCCTTTTTTAAAATTTTGTATTTCTTTTTTGAAATTCTCCCTTTATCCATGCACCGTTCTGCTGACACTGATGACTATCTTTATTAAAGTTATTTTAATTCTCTGTCAGGTAAATCATACACAGGTTTTCCCCTACTATTCAAAAATAGGACATTTTTATGAAATCTTTCATAAACCAAAATTATATGAAACAAAGAAGCAAATACTTTAGTACAAATGTTGCTAAAGAATCCACAAAATATATCAAGATAAAGCATAGATGCTCACAGATGAAGTTCAAAGCTGTGGCAGCATGATGTTGAGATGCTGGGTGTAGTTCCCAGGAAAGGAGCTTGGAGGAACTTGGGGCATGTGCTATCTCTATAACAGTTTACTGCAAAACATATGCTGAAAGCTGTTTTCACTTTTCCCTTTTTTCATAAAAGCAAAAATCCTCTTCAGATTTCTTTCAGTTAGTTAGAACAGGTACTACTGTAGGTCTTTCATAAAAGCAAAGTGGCATAAAGAGAACTGTTGAAAGCATGGGATATCTGTATTTTCATTTCATTGGGATTGGTTTCTAGAAATTTGTCTTACACTTCCTTTAGGATGATATTTCACTGTTTCTTCATTTTTCTTAATTCTTTCTGTTGATATGTCAGCATTAAACAAACAGCCACCTCTTCCAGCCTTCTTGGATTGGCCTTATACTGAAGAAACTCCTCACTGATCATCATGGCCAGAGATTCTGGGGGCCTCTTAAATTTTTATGCTAGTCAAACCTACCAACTTTATTCTTAGTGATCCCCAGCTGTGTAGAATATGATGGATCATGATGAGCAAGGCAGAAGCCAATCCCTTGGATAGAATCTAGAAAAACTGGAACATTGGACACATTTAATTTTTTTCCTCTCTAGGGAGAAGTTGGGATCAGGTATTTTTTGCCCTCTTACTCTGTGCTGTGCTGACTGGATGAGCTGTGACGAGTGCTAGCATGCTAGGTTCAAATTTCCTTCTTTATTCTCAGTGACCCTACAGGCATCTGGAGTTTTCTGGGCCCCATCAGTATTCCAAGACAGGGAAGACAAAAGCAAGTGCCTTGGGCAGTCCCCAGAAAAATTAGACCCTTGGAAATATGATGCAGTCATTTCCTTGTTCCCCAGTTAGAAGCTAGAATCTGAAAGTTTCCTCCCAATCACCTGGTACTGAGACATAATTCATAATTTCTGAGGGTAGGAATTATGGGATGAATAGGTCCCAAATTTTCCTATTGGCTTCAAGGTAACTGGTTTTATGCTCACTCAGGATGCAGTAGACATTCAGTTTTCTGAGTTTTACGCAAAGGCAGTTGGTCTGTGTGTTGCTGTTGAATTGGTTTGTTCATGGGAGCAAGGAGAGTCTAGAAATTCCTATTCTGCCACCTTGCTCATTTCTCATCAGACAGACGATGACTGAAGTTGAGAGTTAAAGAGCCTGTGTTTATTATTTTCTGTAAGCACTTTAGTGCACTCAGAATCCACCCCATGTCATAATTCTTATGGTCATTATTAGTTCCATATTGATCAAGTGAACTAGCCACTTTAGTTCCCAAAGAATATGCTTCAACTGACACCGTAGTTTATAGCTTAACTGTGATTGCTATTTATGTTGCCCTGAATTACTAGTTGTCAGGTCTCATTGTCAAGGATCTTAGCACAATGATTAATCCAAGAATCAAACTTATTTCATAATTCCTTTTTTTGTGGAATCTATCTCCTGAAACCACTCCTAGCACCAAACCTGGATCAGCAAGAGTCCAGTTAAAAGACAAAGGAGAAGTTGGGAACAGGAGTAGATAACTAGAGAACTCAGAAAAATAATAAAGGTAAACTTGGAAGTAAAATTTTTTCCCAAGGCTGGGATCCAGACCTTGTCGTAGACTGGGACTTGCATCCCAGTGGATGGGAGAGTAAATCTGCTGGATTGCTTTGGGCCAGAGTTTATCCAAAGCTAGCTGGCTAATGAAGTAAAGAAGAAAACAAATGGGCCTGGAGCATCACTCAGGAAGCCTACAACTGAGGTATTGCTCATGAATTCATTGCTCACGAATGCTGTTGGTAATTATGTTGATGGATCAAGAGAAGACACTAATTAGAATTAGATAAGAACCAGCCTCTTATAATATCCTTCTAGTTCCCTCTACTGACAAAACTTATCACTGCACCATCTGACAAAGAAGTGTCCATGAGGTTCAGTTCCAGCATCACAAATAGATTAATAAAAGTATTCCTATTTAGCAATAAAAATCAATGAGCTGCTAGTACATACAACAATGTAAGTGAATCTCAAAAGTATTACACTGAATGTGCTGTGTGATTAGGTCACTCACTCATGTCTGACTCTTTGCAACCCCACGGACTTGTAGCCCACCAGGCTACTCTGTCCATGGGGATTCTCCAGGTGAGAATACTGGAGTGGATTGTCATGCCCTCCTCATTACACTGAATAAATATATCTAGACACAAGATCCTACAAACTGTTTTCATTTTGGAAAAGACATTTTAGTGGAGGCAAAACTATAGTGACAGGACACCAGGTTAGAAGCTGCCTAGGGCCAGATTGGGGGAAGAGACTGACTGCAAAGAGATATTCAACAACTTTTTAGGGTGATGAAAATGTCCTGAAATTTGACTGAGGTAGTGGTACAACTCTGTACAGTTTCCTTAAGTGAATAGATTTCATTACATATAAATTATACCTCAAAAAGCTGTAAAATAATCTCCAGTGATTTTTGTTCTTCTCTCTGCTGCTTTATTTATATAAACTATCCAAACTTGGTAATTTCACTCTCAAAAATTAGTCATCAGACATCAACAAGATAGCCTAATAAGATATCCCTAATTCATATTCCCGCTTCAGCAACAATAATCTGGCATCCATCCACAGACAAGAGTAACTTTGTGAGAGCTTTGAGGTTTAGGTAGAAGACTGTGAAAACCCAGTGAAGTCCACAATCTAGGAGAGCTGTTTTGAGAAAGAAGAGTTGTACTCAGGCAGCTGACTTAACCGACCATAGTCCCAGGTACAAACCTGGAAACAGCTCCATAACTCCTAAGAACTCGACTACAGCCCCATTTAGCTTTGGTTCCATTACCAGTACCATATACCAAGAATTCCAGGAAGAGTCATGCACACCTGTATGTCACACTTGTGTGTCAGGCACACAAACCTCTGTCTGAGCTGTGTACCTGAAGTGTTCCATGAAATGGCTCCAGTCCCTCTCAGCTGTAGTCCAGGTGCCCCTGGAGAGGCCTAGCAAACTCAGTCTGGTTGTAGACACAGAAAGAACCCTGTAACTGGAGGCCTTTCCAGTCACAATCCATGAACATTTCTACTGGCTCAGGGACCCAGAGGACGTGCTTCTGTCTGCACCCCTAGAGATTTTGAAAGGGCCCTAAATTCTGTTCCTGCTTACTCCCAGCTGCTCAGAGATAGCACAAGAAAGGAAAGAGTAAATATTAGAGCATAAACAAATAAAAGAGATTAGAAGGACAATAAAAAAGATCAATAAAACTAAGAGTTGATTTTTGAAAGATAAACAAAATCAAAAAACCTTCAGCTAGACTAACCAAGAAAAACAGAGAGGACTCAAATACAGTTATAAATAAGAAGAGACATTGCAATCAATACCACAGAAATACAAGGGATGATACAGGCTATTATGAAAAGCTATAATACAATAAATTGGATAATTTAGACCAGGGGTGGGCTACAGTCCATGGGGTCGCAAAGAGTTGGACATGGACATGATTGAGTGACTTCACTTTCACTTTCACTTTCACTTTCACTTTAGACCATTGGATAACTTTCTAAAAATATACAACCTACCAAGGCCGAATCATGAAGAAACGGAAAATCTGAATATATCAAGTAAAGAGATTTAATCAGTAATCAAATCCCTACCAAGAAATAAAAGCCCAGGACCAGTTCATTTCACTGGTGAATTCTATCAGACCTTTAAGCAGAATTAAAGCTACTGCTGCTGCTGCTGCTAAGTCGCTTCAGTCGTGTCCGACTCTGTGCGACCCCATAGACGGCAGCCCACCAGGCTCCCCCGTCCCTGGGATTCTCCAGGCAAGAACACTGGAGTGGGTTGCCATTTCCTTCTCCAATGCATGAAAGTGAAAAGTGAAAGTGAAGTCGCTCAGTCGTGTCCGACTCTTCGAGACTCCATGGACTGCAGCCTACCAGGCTCCTCTGTCCATGGGATTTTCCAGGCAAGAGTACTGGAGTGGGGTGCCATTGCCTTCTCCATTCCCTAAAGCTAATCCTCCCTAAATTCTTCTTAAAAATATAAAAGGAGGGAACACTTTCAACCTCATGATACAAAAATTAAATAGTAACACTACAAATACACTATGGGCCAATTTACATGAGGAACATAGATATAAAAACACTCAGCAAAATTCTAGTGGATCAAATTTCATAGCACATTAAAAGGATCATATACTATGAACAAGTGGGATCTATCCCTGCGATATGTGGTCAACATATACAAATCAACAAATGTAATAAGCCACATTGACAGAATGAAAGATGAAGTCATATGATCATTCAAAAGATGCAGAAAAATTACTTAATCAAAATTCAACTTCCTTTAACAATAACAGATTTCAACAAACCAAATGTAGAATTAAAATGGCTCAACATAATAAAGCCATATATAACAGGCTCACAGCTTAAATCACACTCAACAGTGAAGAGCTGAAATTTTTCCTTTAAAATCAGGAATATCACAAGGGTGCCTACTCTCACCACTCCCACTTAACAAAAATGTTAACAATACTTCCCAGAGTAATTAGGCAAGAGAAAGAGACAAAGACATCCAAATAGGAAATAAAGAAGCAAAATCATCCTTGTTTTCAGATGACATGCTCTTATATATAGACAAATCTAAAGACTCTACCAAAATACTATTAGAACTAATCAACAAGTTCAGTAAAGTTACAGGATACAAAATCAGCATACAAAAATCAGCTACATTTCTATACACTAATAACAAAATATATGAAAGAGAAACAAAGAGAATAATCCCACTCACAAAAGAATCAAAAACAATAATACACTAGAATATACAATGGAGAAAAGATAGTCTCTTCAATAAGTGGTGCTGGGAAAACTGAAAGGCTACATGTAAAAGAACGAAATTAGAACAGTCCTTAACACCAATCATAAACATAAACTCAAAATGGACTAAAGACCTAAATGTAAGGCTGGACACTATAAAGTTCTTAGAAGAAAACACCCATAACACTCTTTGACATAAATCGCAGCAAGATCTTTGTTGATCCACTATCTAGGATCATGAAAATAATAACAGAAATAAACAAATGGGATCTAATGAAACTTAAAAGCTTTTGCATAGCAAAGGAAACCACAAACAAAAAGAAAAGACAACGCTCAGAGTGGGAGAAAATATTTGCAAATGAAGCAATTGACAAGGGATTAATACTCAAAATATACAAACAGCTCATGCAGCTCTATATTAAACACAAACAAACAAACAAATCACCCAATCAAAAAATCGTCTGAAGACCTAAATAGAAATTCCTCCAAAGAAGACATGTAGATGGCCAACAAACACATGGAAAAAATGCTCAATATCACTAATTATAGAAATGCAAATGAAAACTACAATGAGGAATCACCTCACACCCATCCAAAAGGCCATCACTGAAAAATCTTCAAATAAATTCTGGAGAGGGTGTAGAGAAAAATGAACCCTCTTACCCTAATGGTGGGAGTGTAAATTGATACAGCCACTATAGAGAACAGTATGAAGATTCCCTAAAAACCTAAATATAGAACTACCATATGACTCAGCAATTCCATTCCTGGGCATATACCCAGAGAAAGCCATAATTCAAAAAGATACATGTACCCCAATGTTCACTGCAACACTATTTACAACAGCCAGGAATGAGAGCAACCTAAATGTAATCAACAGAGGAATGAAAAATGAAGATGTGGTATATAAATTCAATGGAATATTACTCAACCATAAAATAGAACAAAATTGTACCATTTGCAGAGATGCGGATAGACCTAGAGACTGTCATACAAGAGTGAAGTCAGAAAGAGAAAAACAAATATTATATATTAACACGTATATTAACTTGTGGAATCTAGGAAAATGGTATGTGTGTTAGTCTATCAGTCATGTCCAACTCTTTGCGACCCCATGGACTGTAGCCCACCAGGCTCCTCTGTCCATGGGATTTTCTAGGCAAGAACACTGGAGTGGGCTGCCATTTCCTTCCCCAGGGAGGAAAATGATATAGAAGAACTTATTTGCAAAACAGGACTAGAGACACAAATATAGAGAACAAGAGTATGGGTACCAAGGTGGGAAGCCGGGTGTGGGGTGGATTGGGAGATTGTTATATATACACTAATACCTATAAAATAGATAGTTAATGAAAATCGACTGTATAGCACAGGGTACTCTACTGAATGCTCTGTGATGGTCTAAATGGGAAGGAAATTCAAGGAAGAGGGGATATATGTGTACATGTGGCTGATTCACTCTGCTGTACATTATAAACTAACACAACATTGTCAAGTAACTATACTCCAATAAAAAATAAAGTTAAAACATAAAATATTTATAATATTACTTTGCTAGCTATGGGAAACCTAGATGAGATCACCTATTGTGTTCTGCCTTTTTGCCAGCTACTATATATCAATGATAATGATTATCACCAAATTTTAATTTATTATTTAAGCTTGCAGAAATAGCCAGAAGCCTTCATGTTCCCAGCAAACTTTAGAGGCTTCATTACCTTACTGTGTATAAAAGTCTTTATATTACTTTTCATTACTTTACTGTGTATAGAAGTATATATACTGTATATATATTTTAATGCTATTAAAATAAATTAATTTTTCCTATTTCAGTTATAGCACAAATAAAATCATCCTTTATTTCAAAACACTCAGTCTTATAAGCATCCATAGTACATAAATTTAGTTAACTGGTTCCATCTGGCGATATAAATCCTACAACAAATATACAAAGACTGGAGCCAAGAATGACATACAACCCTCTTGGTGGCACTCAACCTAAAGTGTCAAAATGAACTTCAGAAATACTTGCTCATGCTTGACATGAAACACACAACTAATCACACTCAGTATATGGCAGTTTAACAAAGAGAATTATAAGGACTGACTGGGCCAAATTTTATGCTTACCACTCCTGTTTCTCATGTGTACCCTCAAACTTAAACAAATCTTCAGAAGAGAGTTAAGTCTAATATGATGCTTTAGCCAACTCCTAGAGAACACTTTTAAAGTATAAAATCAAGAATATCTTGAACCCCTGTTTAAGTCACATCTATTTCCTCATTCTCCTTCTGATCCCTGTAAATCTGTTTAATTGTCATCACCTCAAATGATACTTCGGTAAGAAAATCTGTTCCGATTCCACTGCTATGGTTAAGCTTCTCACACATCTACTCTACTTCACTGAAGCGTTTTCACAATTGTGAAATGAAGTGAAGTAAAGTTGCTCAGTCACGTCTGACTCTTTGTGACCCCATGGACTATACAGTCCATGGAACTCTCCAGGCCAGAGTACTGGAGTGGGTAGCCTTCCCCTTCTCCAGGGGATCTTCCTGACCCAGGAATCAAACCGAGGTCTCCTGCATTGCACAGCTGTAAATATAAAAGATTCACACAATTTTGTTTAATGCTTGTCTCTCCAGTTTTATATCTGGCACATGCGTGCATGCTTAGTCACTCAGTCGTGTCCAACTCTTTGTGACCCCATGGACCACAGCCCACCAGGCTTCTCTGTCCATGGAATTTTCCAGGCAAGAACACTGGAGTGGGTTGTATTTCCTACTCCAATACCTGGCACAGCATTCAATAAATAACTTTTGAATGAAGAACAACAAAAAAAACCCAATGGTATACTTAGGAGTAAGATGAACCAAATAGGTAAAACATTTATGCACTGAAAACAATAAGGCATTGATGAAAGAAATTAGAACAGATGCAAAAAAAAAAAAAAAAGGAACAATATCCCATATCATGGTCTGGAAGAATTAATATTGTTAATATGTCCATACTATCCAAAGCCAGCTATAGATTCAATGCAATCCCTATAAAACTCCCAATGGCAGTTTTCCTCAAAATAGAAAAGAACAATCTTACAATTCATGTGGAATCACAAAAAGACCCCAAGAGCAAAAGTAGTTTTGAGAAAGAAGGACATAAAAATATTCTAAAGAATTTCAATGTGGTGTAGGTCCATTTAAATATATATATATATATATATATATATATATATATATATATATATTCAACACATTCTGATTAGTTAGCAAGAGCAGCTGACTAACATCAAGGAATATGGTAATTTACAAGCTAAATATTAGAAAAATTCTTTTTACAGGATTTTCTTGGAAGTCCAGGGGTTAACATTTCACCTTCCAATACAGGAGGTGTGGGTTTGATCCCTGGTGGAAGAGCTACAATTCCACATGCCTTGTGGCCAAAAAAACAAAACATAAAACAGAAACAGTATTATAACAAATTCAATAAAGACTTTAAAAATGGTCTACATCAAAAAAAAATTTTTTTAAGAAAAATCCTTTATAAATTAATAGTTTTTTAAAACAAAGTGCCATGATTTTTAAATGTACTCAAGGATGGGCTTTTTTTAGTTAAATAAATACGTACTTGTGAGGAAAAGAGGATCTAATATTCAGTTCAGTTCGGTTGCTCAGTCGTGTCTGACTCTTTGCGACCCCATGAACCGCGGCACACCAGGCCTCCCTGTCCATCACCAACTCCCAGGGATCTAATATAACACTGAGAAAAAAGTCAGAAATGCAGGAATAAAAATTATTATCATAGAATCCTGAGGAGGCAATGAGTATCAGAGTGTGATCAACAGTGACTAATTATTAACGTATAGCTAATTAAGATAATACTTGAAAAATGCATTTCAATTTGGCAATTAGGAAGGGAGAAGTTATCTTGGTGAGAGAGCAATGTCAGCAAAATGGAGGGTGTCAAAAACAGAACCAGTTACAACCAGAACCTCTCAGCCCCTCCTATTCCTAGAATACACACAGTCTCTGGCTACCCAGATTTACTCTCTATTCCTTAAATATGCTGTTTCTTCCTATTATACCTCACCACACATTTTCTGCTTAGTGAAATTTAGCTTTTCCTTGAAGAATCATTGGAATTCTTTGTGATGCCATCTCTTAGCTCTAAGTTATGCCCTTCTTTGTGTTCCCGTATACCTAGATCACAGTTTTATTTTGATCAAGTGTTTGAAAAATCAACATGATCCTTAAGCTAACTTTAAAGATGGCCATTTGATTTAACCTCAGACTTTCAAAAGTCTTAAATTGATGCTCTTTGGTTTACCTTTGTTTTGGGAACTATGTCTCTCAGGTTAAGAGTTTCTGCAGAAACACTGATGCAGATACCAAGGAAATCCCTTTAGAATCAATGGAAAACTTTTACTTTGCTCCAAGGCTAATATAATTATTGTCACTGACATATTGGTGGATGGAGTGTTCTAAATTTTCATAATTGATTCCCAAATGTTTTCAAGACCAAGGTTTTAATATTAATTTTGCTAAAAACAAATAATATCAGGTGGCCAATTACATACTATAAAATATCAGTGAACTCAAAATACAAGGACAAATTTCTAATTTATTTAAAATATTAAAATGCAGAAACACCCATTTTCCTAAAATGTCAGCATTTTTAATTGGTTGTTCATATTATCTAATTAATAATTTTCTTGGTTTCTCTCTAAATTGAAGACACTATGAAAGGCCATAACAAGACACAGTACCTATTTTGACTGCAAAAGGACCACTGTCTTATCAGCAGATACACAGGTAAGGCTATAAAGAATTCCGTAAAATAATTCTGGGAGATAAAGTAAACTGATTTCTAATTCAGTTTAATTTATATAATAATGTATGTTTCAAGTTGGGGAAGAGAAAATGAGTTTTCACTCAGGACTACTCTGATCCAATATCTTCTCTATAAAATATGATTATTGAAAATTAATCCATAGTCCACATGACAAGTAACTTTAGTTGACTCACCATCAGGTATTGCTAAAATAATAAAACACTGTCTTTGAATATTTTTACTAAGTTTTCATAAAATACTTTAATTCTGAAAGATTTTTCAAAAACTGTTATAGATCTACATTATAAAGGGCAAACATATTTTACTCATTTTACAGCCCTCTAGTGATAAAACTCCAGAAAACCTCATGATGCTATGTGAACAAAAAGAAAAACAATGTATTAAGTTCAGAACAGACAAGGATAAGAAAGGGAAAAAGTTAAATAAAATATTTTTAAGGTAATATACTTTGAAGAACTTTCAGGTTCTTCTCCAACATTATTTATTTGAAAATTTCAGAAACCAAAGATTTTATCAATTTATGGAAAAGAAGAAATATGATTTTACCATTCCTTAAAACTTATCCTTCTTGTAATAATAACTATTACAGTAATTTATAATAAATCTGGGTGATCAGTGAATTTCAATAAATATATAGTGCATTAGAAGGAAATGATGAGTTTGTAAACATAATCATATAATAAATGTAGAACCTCCATGGGATTCACCAAAATGACACTAGTTGCTTAGAAGAGGTATAACAGAGTGTGTGTGCTGTGCTCAATCACTTTAGTTGTGTCCGACTCTGCAACTCTATGGACTGTAGCCCGCCAGACGCTATCCATGGGATTCTCCAGGCAGGAATGCTGGAGTGGGTTGCCATGCCCTCCTCCAGGGAATCTTCCAGATCCAGGGATCGAATCCCTGTCTCCTGCATTGCAGATGAATTCTTTACCCACTGAGCCACCTAGGAATCCCATAATAGAGTACAAGATAGGTATTTATATAAATACTTTGAATGGAGACTTGGTAACATCATAATCTCATAATGTTAAACATGTATTTAGGAGTTAAACCTAAAGACAGGAAGTATTAGGATAAATGAGTAATTAAGAATAATAACTTCTTGAGGGCATATGCCATACCACCATAGTAGTAGGATCCAAAATGTGATGAAATAAATATAAAAATGATAACAAAATTAACCTATTAATAAAACTTCTAAAATTTCTATATTCTTACTGTCTTAAAGGCTTAAAATGTCTTCCTTTAAATTATCCCTTGATAAAGGGATACTAAGCAAGAGAAATAATTTTTAAAGCCAACTATGATTCTGGGAAGTTTTAAAAGTTAGGCATTTTAAATGTCTAAATTAATTTATTTTCAAACACCACATCAATCCCATAGGACTGTATTTAAAATTTTTTTTCCTGGAGAAAAAAACACCATAAAATTTTTTTATGTCTTCTAATTTTGGAAATGTCAAATTATATACATTAACCAGGAATTAGTACATCAGCATTAGATAATTCATGCATAAAAATGTTTTCTGCCCTGAGAATTTACACAGGATTTCTAGACTACCCCTCAGTACTCAGTCTGTGATACTTTTATTCTCACAGACTTAATCTACTATGCATGTACTAGTATTCAGGACACAGCACAGGATGATTAAAGACGAGCTTCTTTCTTTTTGTATGTGGGGAAATTAGAGGAAAGAACTAGATACTTTCTAATTTAGAATCTCATTTCTGTGCCATTTCTATCCCAGCTGAAAAGCCAGGAATGGCTAAGGAAAACCAATCTTTGACAACTGAGTTCATTCTCAAAGGACTTACAGATCATCCAGTGCTGAAGACCCTTCTGTTTCAGGTGTTTCTTACCATCTATCTGATCACTATGGTGGGCAATCTTGGTCTGGTGGCATTGATTTTTATGGAACGTCATCTTCACACTTCAATGTACTTCTTTCTGGGTAACCTCGCTCTGATGGATTTCTGTTGCTCCAGTGCCATAACCCCCAAGATGCTACAGAATTTATTTTCTAAAGACAGAATGATCTCCCTCTATGAATGCATGGTACAATTTTATTTTCTCTGCCTTGCTGAAACTGCAGATTGCTTTCTCCTGGCAGCAATGGCCTATGACCGCTATGTGGCCATCTGCAAACCACTGCAGTACCACACTATGATGTCAAAGAAACTCTGCATTCAGATGACCACAGGAGCCTACATAGCTAGTAACCTGCATTCTATGATTCATGTAGGACTTCTACTGAGGTTAACTTTCTGTAGATCTAGTCAAATTGACCACTTTTTCTGTGACATTCTTCCACTATATAGACTTTCCTGTACTGACCCTTATATTAATGAACTAATGATATATATTTTTTCAATGCCAATTCAAATCATTACCATTGCCACTGTCTTGATTTCTTATGTTTACATTCTTTTCACTGTTTTCAAAATGAAATCCAGAGAAGGGAGAGGTAAAGCCTTATCTACTTGTGCATCCCACTTTCTATCTGTCTCAATATTCTACATTTGTCTTCTCATGTATATTCGACCATTTGAAGAAGGGGATAAAGATATACCAGTGGCAATTTTTTACACAATAGTAATTCCTTTATTAAACCCTTTTATTTATAGCCTGAGAAATAAGGAAGTGATAAATGTTCTGAAAAAAATTATGAGGACCTATAATATTCTTAAACAAACTTAATCTTCTATGGAAAACTGATTTTATTAAAATGATTTATAGATTAAGGGACACAGAAAATGAAAACTGTATTCTTAAATAAAATATTAATCTATAATTCATTAGACTGCTGCTGCTGCTAAGTCACGACTCTGTGTGACCTCAGAGACAGTGGCCCACCAGGCTCCCGTCCCTGGAATTCTTCAGGCAAGCATACTGGAGTGGGTTGCCATTTCCTTTTCCGGTGTAGGAAAGTGAAAAGTGAAAGTGAAGTCGCTCAGTCGTGTCAGACTCTTCTCGACCCCACGGACTGCAGCCTACCAAGCTTCTCTGTCCATGGGATTCTCCAGGCAAGAACACTGGAGTGGGTTGCCATTTCCTTCTCCAATGCATGAAAGTGAAAAGTGAAAGTGAAGTCGCTCAGTCGTGTCCGACTCTTAGCGACCCCATGGACTGCAGCCTACCAGGCTCCTCCGTCCATGGGATTTTCCAGGCAAGAGTACTGGAGTGGGGTGCCATTGCTGGTAATAAAAGTTATTATTGAGTTTCCTCCTGATTTTAGTCTGGTATTTGTGGAATTTGGATTAAGATCTGCCGGACAATTTTGAATTTCATTCATATATCTTTAAACCAACGATTTATATAAAGATATATGAATGAAATTCAAAATTGTCCATCAGATCTTAATCCAAATTTCACAAATACCAGACTAAAATCAGGAGGAAACTCAATAATAACTTTTATTACCAGCAATGGCACCCCACTCCAGTACTCTTGCCTGGGAAATCCCATGGACGGAGGAGCCTGGTAGGCTGCAGTCCATGGGGTCGCTAAGAGTAGGACACGACTGAGCGACTTCACTTTCACTCTTCACTTTCTTTTTTTTTTTTTTTTACTTTATTTTTATTTATTTATTTTTTTAAATTTTATTTTATTTTTAAACTTTACATAATTGTATTAGTTTTGCCAAATATCGAAATGAATCCGCCACAGGTATACATGTGTCCCCCATCCTGAATCCTCCTCCCTCCTCCCTCCCCATACCATCCCTCTGGGTCATCCCTGTGCACTAGCCCCAAGCATCCAGTACCGTGCATCGAACCTGGACTGGCAACTCGTTTCTTACATGATATTTTACATGTTTCAATGTCATTCTTCACTTTCATGCACTGGAGAAGGAAATGGCAACCCACTCCAGTGTTCTTGCCCTGAGAATCCCAGGGACGGGGGAGCCTGATGGGCTGCCGTCTATGGGGTCTCACGGAGTTGGACACGACTGAAGCGACTTAGCAGCAGTAGCAGCAGAAGATTATTCTTATAGAATTGTCTCAGATCAGTATTTTCAACTTAATAACTCAACAAAGAATCAAAATTAAATGTTTAGAAGAATTTGCCTTGATTTACCTTGTTTAGCTAATGGAAAACATTATGTCTGATTCTATGTAGACTGTTTGAAACACTTAAAATTTTCTGGCAGACTGAAATGATAATTCTTATTCAGAAAACTGACCTGGTAGACACAAGTAGATGAGTTTGAGGGAGAGAGAGACTAGAAGCAAGCTAACTAATTGCATGTGTGAGCGTGTGCCCAGTTATTCATGATAGCTTATGGTGAACAGTGTCACTGGATTCATGGTCTCCAAATGAGAAGATTTAACTCTGGGACCAAAGATAGTCTCAGTCACTCAGAGCTTTGTGTAGAATTTATTAAAGTAAAAGGGACAGAGAAAGTGTCCAGCAAGAGGCACTGGAAGGGGGCAGGAGAGTACCCGCCTCACTAGTTTAAGCGGGGCCTTATATACTTCTCAACCAGCTGCTGAAAATAGATTAAAAAATATGTCAAGGCTACGAGAATTTTGCCCAGACCCTTTCCTGTAACGTACATCCTGGGTTGACATCAGAACAAGATTAGCCAGAAAGAACAGGTTGCTGCTGCTGCTGCTGCTGCTAAGTCACTTCAGTCGTGTCCGACTCTGTGCGACCCCATAGACGGCAGCCCATTAGGCGCCCCCGTCCCTGGGATTCTCCAGGCAAGAACACTGGAGTGGGTTGCCATTTCCTTCTCCAATGCACGAAAGTGAAAAGTGAAAGCGAATTTGCTCAGTTGTGTCCGACTCTTAGCAACCCCATGGACTGCAGCCTATGAGGCTCCTCCATCCATGGGATTTTCCAGGTTAACTCAGAGCTAAAAACTGTAGAAGTTTTTAACCCAGACCTTCTCCCATAACATACATCTGAAGCTCAAAAAAGGTGTGTCCTTGAACAAGTGATACTGTTGCCTATGAGACCAACTTGTTTCTGACAAAAGAAAGTGAAAAAGAAAGAATGTTTACCTCCTCCTTAAAGGGGCCTTAGGCTTGGACTCATCAACCTGCCTAAGTTAACTATCTCACTCAAGTCGTATCCAACTCTTTGCAACCCCTTGGACTGTAAGACCGTCAGGATCCTCTGTCCATGGAATTTTCCAGGCAAGAATATCAGAGTGGATTGCCATATCCTATTCCAGGGAATCTTCTTGATCCAAGGATCAAATCTGAGTCTCTTGCACCTCCTGCACTGGCAGGCGGATTCTTTACCACTGCACAGCCTGGAAAGCCCCTAACTGTGCAGTAATCTATATTTAAAGTAATGAAGTTTGATCTAGATACAATTCCAAGAATGGGGGGAAAAGGAGTGAGAAGGAATAAACACACACACACTCACAGTCACATATACATTTTGTAGAATAATTAACAACAAATTATAGCAAGTTGGCTACAGTAGATTCAGATCTACTTTAACCTGAAGTGTGATTAAGGTCCTTCACCTTTTTGAAGGCATCAATCATATTATATATTATGGAACATAGAATAGCAACTTACATAAAATATACTCAATAAGCATTCTAAAAAGTATTAATGAAGGCAGTTTTTTGTCTAATTTTTCAGTAATGCTGAAATATATTAATATTTTATTTGTTTTCTGGCCATTTTTACTTCTATGAATTTTCTATTCACTTTCTCTTTGTCTTACTATTTTTTTCCTCATTTATTTGTACCAATGTTTATAGAGAAAAAATATTAAAGTGTTGTGACTATTAGTGGTAAATGATTTCTCTGTGTGCTGATAGTATTTTCATACTTGTTTGTCTTATTTATAATTAATACAATTATAAAATTGATATATTTATTAATTTTTAAAATACGCACTTTTTTTTAGATTTCTTTTCTTTTCTTTTTCACATACTTTTGTTTAGATTTCTTTTCTTAATCCAAATTCTACTATTAGCCAATATTTGTTTCTCCTTCTTTTGTATTTTTTTTCTCCTCTTCCTCCCCCTTGTTTTCCTCCTTTTTTGTGTGTGTGATAGTGTGTATTTGACCTTTGAGTCTTCCTGGAAACTATTTAGTATATGGCATGAATTGAACATGTAACTTTACTTGGCTTTTTTATCCAAAAATAATCCACATATTAATTCAACTCAAATAAACATCAAAGGAGGACTTCTTTGGGAAAGTGGCAAAATTAATTCTAAAAGTTTTGTAGAAAAATAATAATAAATAAGCAAACACACTTGATGTATTATATATTAAAATATATAATGAAGTACCAGCAACTGAAATAATTTGGTTGCAAATTAAGAATTCAGTTCAGTTCAGTTGCTCAGTCGTATCCGACTCTTTGCGACCCCATGAATCGCAGCACGCCAGGCCTCCCTGTCCATCACCAACTCGAGGAGTTCACCCAGACTCACGTCCATCAAGTCAGTGATGCCACCCAGCCATCTCATCCTCTGTTGTCCCTTCTCCTCCTGCCCCCAATCCCTCCCAGCATCAGAGTCTTTTCCAGTGAGTCAACTCTTCACATGAGGTGGCCAAAGTACTGGACTTTCAGCTTTAGCATCATTCCCTCCAAAGAAATCCTAGGGCTGATCTCCTTCAGAATGGACTGGTTGGATCTCCTTGCAGGCCAAGGGACTCTCAGGAGTCTTCTCCAACACCACAGTTCAAAAGCATCAATTCTTTGGCGCTCAGCCTTCTTCACAGTCCAACTCTCACATTCATACATGACCACAGGAAAAACCATAGCCTTGACTAGATGAACCTTTGTTGGCAAAGTAATGTCTCTGCTTTTTAATAAGCTGTCTAGGTTGGTCATAACTTTCCTTCCAAGGAGTAAGCCTCTTTTAATTTCATGGCTGCAGTCACCATCTGCAGTGATTTTGGAGCCCAAAAAAATAAAGTCTGACACTGTTTCCACTGTTTCCCCATCTCTTTGCCATGAAGTGATGGGACCAGATGCCATGATCTTCATTTTCTAAATGTTGAGTTTTAAGCCAACTTTTTCACTCTCCTCTTTCACTCTCATCAAGAGGCTTTTTAGTTCCTCTTCACTTTCTGCCATAAGGGTGGTGTCATCTGCATACCTGAGGTTATTGATATTTCTCCTGGCAATCTTGATTCCAGCTTGTGCTTCTTCCAGTCCAGCATTTCTAATGATGTACTCTGCATATAAGTCAAATAAGCGGGGTGACAATATACAGCCTTGACATACTCCTTTTCCTATTTGGAACCAGTCTGTTGTTCCATGTCCAGTTCTAACTGTTGCTTTATAGATAAATGAAAAAATGAGATTATCCAAAAGTAAATTCCCAAATAAAACAGGAAGAGCAAAGTAAACCAATCAGGAAACAAAGGGTTGTTTAATGAATAGTCTTCCATCAATTGATTAACTGTTTCTTCCATTTGTGTTAAACTTTATAAATTTCCTCTCATTCAGAGATATCCTATAAATCTACACCATATTTTTTCCACCTTAAGTTTTTATACATAGCACTTTTACTCAACTGGAATTCATTCTATAATGTTGTGAAGTAAAAATTAAAATTTGATTTTATGGCTAAATGGCATTTATTAACTAACTCTTCTCTTACTAAATTTTATGCCTCCTTTCTGTTTATATACTCACATATATACATGCATACACAAAGAGGTCTATTTCTACCTTATCTAGTCTGCACAATAAAAAAAGACAGTTCTAAGTGATCAATGTGGCAAACTAGGAGGGTATGGACCTCATCTCCCACCATGAACACATCAAAATATATCTATATGTAGAGAAGGCAATGGCACCCCACTCCAGTACTCTTGCCTGGAAAATCCCATGGACGGAGGAGCCTGGTAGGCTGCAGTCCATGGGGTCACTAGGAGTCGGACAGGACTGAGAGATTTCACTTTCACTTTTCACTTTCATGAATTGGAGAAGGAAATGGCAACCCATTCCAGTGTTCTTGCCTGGAGAATCCCAGGGACAGGGGAGCCTGCTGGGCTGCCATCCCTGGGGTCACACAGAGTCGGACACAACTGAAGCGACTTAGCACCAGCAGCCGCAGAGTAATTCTCACTGAAAACAAACTGCAGACTGACAGACTCTTGTACAACCAAGGCTGTAAGACAGAACCACATGGAATTAGATAGGAAGGTAAGAGAAGTGAACAGATCAGGACTTGCATCTGTTAGAGGGGACAGAGAAGAAAAGAGGGATTACACAAGTGGCGATACTTTCTGGGGAGTGAGTGGTTGGAGCAACATATTGGATACTCTAGTCCAGGGTTGTAACACTGAGAAGTGGAGTCCCCTTACCTGGTTTGAAAAGCAGTAGAACTACCAGGAAGGCTGTAAGAAAGCTAGACTGCTTATGAAGAGCATGCATATACTTGCTTGCTCCCAAAGCAAGACAGAGGAAGCAGATTTCCCATGACTGCCCTGAGTTGAGCACTTGTTTCATCCCTGCTTGTTCTACTGCATAGCTCCGTGCTAGAGCAAGGGCTGCTGTGACTGACAGAAAAACTCAGTTGTGAGAGATGGAGTAGGCTTGGATCTTGAACACATCTGAAAGAGGTGAGTGAAGTGAACGTCGCTCAGTTGTGTCAGACTTTTTGTAAAACCATGGACTATACAATCCATGGAATTCTCCAGGCCAGAATACTGGAGCGGGTAGCCTATCCCTTCTCCAAGGGATCTTCTTAACCCAGGAATAGAACCAGAGTCTCCTGAATTGCAGGCACATTCTTTACCAACTGAGCTATCAGGGAAGTCCCTGAAAGAGGTGGGACAGCAATTAATGGTGTTTAAAAAGGCAGTGCATCAGAAGCATTCTGCAACTCTGAATAAGCCCAGAACCACCATAGCTCTTACCAGACCCATGCAGAGTATCCACTCCAGCTCCTCTAGCTCCAGCACTGCTTCCCTCTGGGATGAGGGCACTGGTGCTGGGAGGGAGAGAACCCACACTTAGAAGGAGCAGAGCTACCTCAGACTTGACACCTCTGGCTCCAACTTTCTCACCTCCAGCCCTGCCTGCTACCAAGGTGATAACTGTCAGGACATCCAGAGAAAATGCTAAGTCAGATGCAGATTCCCCACCAAAGCTACTAGGCATACGCAGACTGTACAAGCATGCTCCCACAAAAGGACACCACTTTAAGACCAAAGTAAGTAACTGTTTCACCTAATTTCACAGAAAGGGAGAAAGTTAAGCAAAAATGAGGAGACAGGCAAATTTGTCCCAATTAAATAACAGGACAAAATCCATGAAATAATAACTAATTAAGCAGAAATAAATGATTTACCAGATAAGGAGTTCAAAGCATTAGTAATAATAATGCTAACTGAATTAGGAAACAGAATATATGAATACAGTAAGAATTTTAAGAAGGAATTAGAAAATATAAAAACCGATCAGTCAGAACTGCTAAGACTAGACTAAGTGCATTCATCATACACACAAATGGTAACTATGTGAGGGGGTGATATGTAAATTAGCTTGACTGGAGTAATAACTGTTCTATGTATATATTAAATCATGTTGTACATCTTAAATATACACATTTTTATTAAAAGTGTATAGAAATATTATAAAAGAAATAACATTACCTAATTTCAGAAATGAACTGGGTTCTTATTTACTTCAGGATTGACTGGTTTGATCTCCTTGCAGTCCAAGGGGCTCTCAAGAGTCTTCTCCAACACCACAGTTCAAAAGCATCAATTCTTCAGTTTTCAGCTTTCTTTATGGTCTAACTCTCACATCCATACATGACTACTGGAAAAACCATAGCTTTGACTATACGAAACTTTGTCAGTAAAGTGATGTCTCTGCTTTTTAAATATGTTGTCTAGGTGTGTCATAGCTTTTCTTCCAAGGAACAAGCATTTTGAGTTTCATGGCTGCAGTCACCACCTGCAGTGATTTTGGAGCCCAAAATAATAAACTCTATCACTGTTTCCATTATTTCCCCATCTATTTGCCATGAAGAGATGAAACCAGATACCATGGTCTTAGTTTTTTGAATGTTGAATTTTAAGCCAGGTTTTTCATTCTCCTCTTTTACTTTCATCAAGAGGCTCTTTAGTTCTTATTCACTTTCTGCCATAAGGGTGGTGTCATCTGCATATCTGAGGTTTTTTACATTTCTCCTAGCAATTTGATTTCAGCCTGGGCTTCATCCAGTCCAACATTTCACATGATGCACTCTGCATATAAGTTAACTAAGCCGGGTGACAATATATAGCTTGACATACTTCTTTCCCAATCTGGAACTAGTCTGTTGTTCCAAGTCCATTTCTAAGTGTTCCTTCTTGACCTGGATAGAGGTTTCGCAGGAGGCAGGTAAGGTGGTTTGATAACACCACGTCTTTAAGAATTTTTCACAGTTTATTGTGATCCATACAGCCAAAGGCTTTAGCATAGTCAATGAAGCAGAAGTAGATGTTTTTCTGGAATTCTCTTGCCTTTTCTATGATCCAACAGATGTTGGCAATTTGATCTCTGGTTCCTCTGCCTTTTCCAAATCCAGCTTGAACTTCTGAAGTTCTCAGCTCACTCAATGTTGAATCCTAGCTTGGAGAGTTTTGAGGATTACTTTGCTAGCGTGTGAGATAAATGCAATTGTGTGGTAGTCTGAACATTCTTTGGCATTGCCTTTCTTTGGGATTGGAATGGAAACTGATCTTTTCCAGTCCTATGGCCACTGCTGAGTTTTCCAAATTTGCTAGAATATTGAGTGCAGTACTTTCACAGCATCATCTTTCAGGATTTGAAACAGCTCAACTGGAATTCCATCACCTCCACTAGTTTTGTTCACAGTGATGCTTCCTAAGGCCCACTTGACTTCACATTCCAGGATGTCTGGCTCTAGGTGAGTGATCACACCATCATGGTTATTTGGGTCATTAAGATCCTTTTTGTATATTTCTTCTGTGTATTCTTGCCACTTCTTCTTAATATCTTCTTCTTCTGTTAGGTTGATACCATTTCTGTCCTTTATTGAGCCCATCTTTGCATGAAATGTTCCCTTGGTATCTCTAATTTTCTTACAGTGGTCTCTTATCTTTCCCATTCTGTTGTTTTCCTCTATTTCCTTTCATTGATCACTGAGGAAGGCTTTCTTGTCTCTCCCTGCTATTCTTTGGAACTTTGCATTCAGATGAACTAGTATGTATAAAATAAAAATGCAGAAGGATGTATTGTACAACATGAGAAGTAGCCATTATTTTATAATAACTTTAAATGTAGTATGACCTATAAAAATATTGAATCACTATGTTGTACACATGACCTGAATGTAATATCATAAATCAACAGTATTTCAATAAGAGAAAAAACAAATGATAGTTTATATTCTGGTAGGTAGGACAGACATTTTTTAAATGATTATACTAAATAGTATTATGATTGGGGAAGATTTTTTACCTCTACCTGAAGTCAACATGTTAGATTCAACAAGGTTCAACAGGGAAGCCGGGAGTGCTTCAGTCCATGGGGTCGCAAAGAGTCGGACATGACTGAGCAACTGAACTGAACTGAATTGACTGAAGGTTCAACTACACAATTCTCTAATATATTCAATCAAGACACATAAAGTCACACTTGGGTAAAGTGGCAAATGCATTACAAAAAAAACAGATAAGTATTTTGTAAATGAAAGAAAATGAAAAAACAATTTAATTTAAATAACCCAGGAAAGTCCCTCATGGAGATCTAATTTGAGATCAAGAGTTAGTAGGATTGGGAGAAAAGAGAGAGAAAAGAAGGGGTTAGGTGAGGGAAACATTAAGAGTAAATTAATGAAACAGGTGCATAAAGGAACAGTAAAGGGATAAACATGGCCAGTATCCTGAGGTGAGAAAAAGTCAAGCTTTAGTTTAAGATGCAGAGATAATGTAGAGTATCTGGAATACTTAATTAAGGAAAATGGGTTTGTTTGAAAACTTAGACCATTTTCAAATTCTTGAGCAAGGAAGTATAATTTTTTTCATTCATGGGACAAAAATTTGATGCAAAGTACCACATACTATTCAAGGTGTAGGAAATACATGAATGAAAGTAACAGAAAAATCACCTCCCTCTCAAGGTTATACACTAATGGTGGTTGGGGAAATGGGACTGACCAATTATTATATTGAAGAATGATTCATGGAATGAAGTGGGGAAAAATCAAAACAGGGTAAAAAGATAAAGGCAGTTGGGGCAAATTGAAAAGAAAGGAGAATCATCACAGTAATTCATTTGTTGGATTACGTAATGATATCAGAGTCTCCAATGAGATTTTTGTAAAACAGCAGAACAAATCCAACTCACAGAATGAAACTGAAGACCCTACCACATCTTTTAGCCTTTTCTTAAAATCTAATCATATTTCATGAATCGTATTAATTTTCCCTGTCAAAAAAGAAAGGTCAAGTCAATATGACATTCTTTCTGCTCATTTCACATCTAGGTAGTAAGTCAAAGAGAATTTTTAAATGAAGTCAGTTACATAATAATCAACAAAGTGATCAATGAATGATGTTAGGTTACTTCACTAAGTAACCTTAGTGAAGATAATTTGCTTTAATCTCATTATCTCACAGGTCATTTTTATATGTTTATGGATTAAATCTCCCCACAGAAATACCCTGATGTTATTGCAGCAAATCCTTTAGGATTTGATGGAAATTTTTAACTTTCCATAGTTAGAAACATACTTAATGACTCTGAGCTCTTTGTAGTCTCCCAGATTTTCATTTTTTAATCCCAGATGTTTTTGAGACAAAGGTTTATATTCTGAAATTCTAAGGCTTAACATCAAGAAGCAAAAATGAGGTGCTGGAAGACTTTACAGTGTAAGCTACACAAGAAAAGTATTCTCATTTATTTTTACTTTTAATATTAGCATCCACTAATACATATTTATATGAATTATTACACATTTTTTCATTGTTGTTAGATTTCAACTACTCAGTGATCTTTATAGATCTTCTCAAAACGGAAGGTTATGGGAAACTTTTAATGTAGTTGTATCTACTCCAGAAAATCTTACATAATTTTTGCAGAAATAGAAAAATAACAGATGAATCAATTCAGATTAATGAACTGTGTAGGATATTTTGATTATATAAATATACACATGCATATATATTATACATATATATATATGATATATAACATTGTGTTCATTTAAATCCCCTGGAGAAGGAAATGGCTACCCACTCTGTTACAGCCACGCATTCCGGGAAACAAACTCACTCAGAAGGACAATGCAAATAGTGGAGTGCAATTTATTACACCGGCGGGCCCAAGGCAGAGTCTCCTCTCAGCCAAGGACCCCAACCAGCATGTGTGAAAATCTTTTATACCTCATGTGTACGTGTCCAAACCCACCATCCCAATTTCCTTGAGACTTACATAAAACAAAGGAAGGGTAAATACAATCACAATAACCCCATCATTCAAGTGTTAGGTGTTCAAACAGTTAATAATCAATAAGCCTATGGTTACACTCCGATAGATACAGAAAGAATTTATGACCTGTCTGGAGGCAGAGGTGATTAGAGCATATTTTCTCTTAGGCGATGAGTAACCTGGATGTGATCTTCAAGATTCCCCTGTCCAGAGGGGGTCTTATCCTTCTATTGTAGTTTCCATAGGCACTAAGCACAGAGTCCAGAGTCCATTGGAGAGGTGGCCGAGCATGATCAGCATGAACAGGCCTACGATGGAGTCCAGGCCCTATGAATTCCTTCTTCAACTCCAGTATTCTTGCCTGGAGAATCCCATGGACAGAGGAGCCTGGCAGGCTATAGTCCATGGGTCGCAAAAGTTGGACATGAGTTAGCAACTAAACCACCAACATATTGATTTGACAAAATGGTAAATAGAAATATGATTCCCATTTATTGAAGCATTAGTTGGCACTCTATCGCATCACAGAGCTGTCATTTAGTCTGTTAATAATTTTGATGACAATGATAAAATATTGTTGGTTTATATCCACTACACAATTAATTAGATTTCCAGGAATTATTTGTTGCAAGTTTGTGGTGGCTCAGTGATAAAGACTCTGCCTGCCAATGCACGAGATGTGAGTTGTATCCCTGAGTCTGGAAGATCCCTTGGAGAAGGAAATGGCAACCCACTCCAATATTCTTGCTTAGGAAATCCCATGGATAGAGGAGTCTGGCAGGCTACAGTCCACAGGTCGTAAAGAGTCAAGACAGAACTTAGCAACTAAACAACAACAACAGCCCTTAAACACCATCTCTCCTATTCCCTCAATCCTTATCCCCATGTATCCACAACTGCTTTTATGAATTTTTTTTTTTTAGATTCACCTGTAAATTAAATCATACAGTATATGTCTTTTTCCGTCTGACTTATTGGTAAATTCAAAATGCCTATAATTTAATAAGGGAATTCTCTATACACATATTTTCAAAAAGCAATGTAAATTACACATAAGGCATTCTAAAACATTTTGTGTACATAAGACATGCATAAGAGTAGAGAAAACAGAGAGTAGCTTGGCCTGGGACATTTAGTTAAATCTTTATGAGGTAATATTTTGTATAAATTTGCTTTACAGAGAGGAAACAAAGATTCAGATATATGGGTAAAATCAACAGGAATATGGCACAGACAGAGTCAGTGTTTATGGAAATGTGTATGACACTGGGGAAAGGAATGAAAAAACTGAATGATAATCAATGGATAATTAATCCCTTAGCTTTTCAAAATTACTTTCTTTAAAACTGAATAGTCCCCTTGTTAATCCTTAGTGATCTTCATGTAATTTTAACATATAAATTTAACATATTTATTGTATGCTATTTTTAAATATTCACTCCTCTAAGAAAACATATGAAAACATTTACTCAAGAAAAAATATCTTTCTGACCTACTTCACTCTGTATAACAGGCTCTAGTACCATGTGTAAAATAGATAGCTGGTAAAAAGTCGCTATATAATACAGGGAGCCCAGCCTGGCACTATGTGATGACCTAAAAGGGTGCACTGTGGGGAGAGAAGGGAGGCTCAAGTGGGAGGTGATATAGTTATGGCTGATTTGCGTTGTTGTAAGGCAGAAACAAATACAACGTTGTAAAGCAATTTTCCTCCAATTAAAAATTTAAAAAAGCTAAAATGAAAAAGATCTATATATAGGAAAATGAGTTTTGATTTATTTTTAATCTTTAATTTAAAAATTGACAATGAACTTATTTGGGAACCAGAGAAAGCAATGGCACCCCACTCCAGTACTCTTGCCTGGAAAATCCCATGGGCAGAGGAGCCTGGTAGGCTGTAGTGCATGGGGTCACTATGAGTCGGATACGACTGAACGACTTCACTTTCATTTTTCACTTTCATGCATTGGAGAAGGAAATGGCAACCCACTCCAGTGTTCTTGCCTGGAGAATCCCAGGGACGGGGGAGCCTGGTGGGCTGCCATCTATGGGGTCACACAGAGTCGGACACGACTGAAGTGACTTAGCAGTAGCAGTATTTGGGAACACTGTGCCAAATATGGGTACCCTAGATTTGTACAATAGAAAAAATTGATAAAGACAAATCTTTTCCACAGTAACCATCTTCCCTAAAATTATCAAAATAGTCTCATGAATCTTGAATTTAAGAGCTGAGGTCATAAAAGATGATATGTTAGTGAGACAAATGTCCCCCAGAAGTCTGTGTGCCTCTATCACAGAGACAGTGTGAGAAGCTTGAAGAAAAAGCTCCTCTCAATATTAAAAAAAAAAAAAATATATATATATATATATATATATATCGAAAACCATACACACTCTAAATTAGAATCTTATGTCTCCATCATTTCTATCTCAACAGACAAGGTAGAGATGACTGAGGATAACTTCTCCTTGACAACTGAATTTATTCTTATAGGATTTACACATCACCCACAGCTGAAGACCCCTCTTTTTCTGGTGTTCTTTACCATTTGCAGCCATTTGCAGTGGGGTTGCAAAGAGTCAGACATGACTGAGCGACTTCACTTTCTTTCTTTCTTTCACTTTCCATTATACAGACTCTCTTGTGTGGACCCTTATATCGATGAGTTGATGGTATTTATCTTTGTAGGGTCAATTCAAACCTTTACTATTACCACAGTAATAATCCCTTACCTTTTCATCCTTTTCACAATTTTCAAAATGAAATCTAAGAAGGGCAGAGGCAAAGCCTTATCTACTTGTGCATCCCACTTTCTCTCTGTCTCAATATTCTATGGTTCTCTTCTCTTCATGTACATTAGACCAAGTTCAGTTAATGAAGAAGAAAAAGACATACCTGTTGCTATTTTTTATACTCTAGTTATTCCTTTATTAAAATCTATTTATAGTCTAAGAAATAAGGAAATAATAAAAGTTATGAAAAAAATTATGAAGATTTCATAACATTCTGAAACAAATATCATGCCCTATAGCCAATTGATCTTGAGTAAATTTTTTTTTCAAAATCAAGGATTATTGAATGGAAAAGTGAAAATGTCCACTATTTAATATATAAAATTACTAAAACACAATTGGTTTATAAAATCAAATAGCTTCAGCAAGGAGAGACAGAGATGTAGAGAACAAATAAATAGATGCCAAGGGGGAAGGGGGAGGGATGAATTGGGAGACTGGGATTGACATATATACTGTACTTGCATTATGTATAAAACAGATAACTAATGAGAACCTACTGTATAGCAGCACAGGGAACTCTACTCAATGCTCTGTGGTGACCTAAATGGGAAGGAAATTCAAAAAAGAGGAGATACATGCTACGATGCATATGAATCATCTCCATAACTAGATTATGCTGATTCAACTCAAAATGAATTCCTCCCCAAAATGAATTTCTTCCCACTTTAGAATAAAAAAAGGTTCAGAGTAGCACTCTTACCACCAAGTGGCTGACTGATCTCCTTGAGTGATGTTGCCACACTGGATGCCAGAGTGGTCTTTTCTGGGCAAGTTGAACTTCTGGAAGTAACAGTTGCTAAATCAGCCTAGAAAAACTGGAACCTCTGCTATTAGGCAACATATATGCCTCAAGCTGGAATCAAGATTGCCAGGAGAAATATCAATAACCTCAGATATGCAGATGAAACCACCCTTATGGCAGAAAGTGAAGAGGAACTAAAGAGCCTCTTGATGAAAGTGAAAGTGGAAAGTGAAAAAGTTGGCTTAAAGCTCAACATTCAGAAAACGAAGATCCTGGCATCTGGTCCCATCACTTCATGGCAAATCGATGGGGAAACAGTGTCAGACTTTATTTTCTTGGGCTCCAAAATCACTGCAGATGGTGACTGCAGCCATGATATTAAAAGACACTTACTCCTTGGAAGGAAAGTTATGACCAACCTAGATAGCATATTCAAAAGCAGAGACATTACTTTGCCAACAAAGGTCCATCTAGTCAAGGCTATGGTTTTTCCTGTGGTCATGTATGGATGTGAGAGTTGGACTGTGAAGAAAGCTGAGAGCTGAAGAATTGATGCTTTTGAACTGTGGTGTTGTAGAAGACTCTTGAGAGTCCCTTGGACTGCAAGGAGATCCAACCAGTCCATTCTGAAGGAGATCAGCCCTGGGATTTCTTTGGAAGGAATAATGCTAAAGCTGAAACTCCAGTACTTTGGCCACCTCATGCGAAGAGTTGACTCATTGGAAAAGACTCTGATGCTGGGAGGGATTGGGGGCAGGAGGAGAAGGGGACGACAGAGGATGAGATGACTGGATGGCATCACCAACTGGATGGACATGAGTTTGAGTGAACTCTGGGAGTTGGTGATGGACAGGGAGGCCTGGCGTGCTGCAATTCATGGGGTCGCAAAGAGTCGGACACAACTGAGCAACTGAACTGAACTGAACTGATCCCAGCCATATAGCCATTGTTCATGTGTCCATAATCCAGCACTGGGGTGGTGGATGAACAAAGCTTTATGACCTCAACTGGCTGAGTCATTCTAATTTGGTTCTTTAGTAGCTCTGCCATAGTAGATGTTGTGTGGAGGACATTTACATACAATATAAGGTGCTCCTGCTCTGTACACCGTATCCATTCTGGGAGATTCATTTATATGCCTATTCTTCCTGATCTCTGACCTTCTCATCTCTCTCCCCCCAAGACACTGACCAATATCCAAATCATTCATCTCTACCCTGAATCTATATAGTTTTAACTTGGGCCACTTCTCTTTCTATAGAGTAGAAATGGATAATCATTCCAATACTCTAAAGGAGGAGTTCCCCTTCCTTTCAAGATCACTCTGGCTAGGGCTATAGCTCAGTGACAATTGGCTTGTATCAACAGACCAAGTTTACTGTCCAAAAACTAACTTGGCTGTTTGAGGCGAGATGTGTGGGTTGAGAGAAAGAGGTCATTGCAATGGTAGTAGTTAACAAGGCAGTCCGGGTCACCTACTTGTGTGGCTTATGGTATTCTCTGGCCCTGCTCATAATAAGTCCTTAAATGGTCCATCTTTGTCTTCTAATGAATTGTTCCTGGGCTCACTCAACCTTATACTTATTAGTCTGATAAATTCCAATTCATGAGTCAGCTCTGGCTTCTTGGTCACCTGATGTTCCAAAGTCAGGAGCTCTTTCTCTAGTAGGGTTTACAGCACTCCAGGGAATTATGTTTTTAAATAGTTTATTATTCTCTGCTGCAGAAAATAAGGCCTTGCCCCAACACCATAAGCAACTCTCCTACTAGAGTTTTCTGTTAACTTTCCACTCACTCTATATCCTCTTCCCACCCCAGATATCTCCAACACCATTGGTCTGATGAGTCACTGGACTCAAATATCAGGGCTCTTCACCCCCAGCTTGAGCCTGCTGAAGAGCCCATTCCTGTGTTGGGACCCACCAAAACTTGCTGCCTTCTCCATTTGGGCAGATGTGTCTTTGTATAGGATCTCTTCCTCTACGTCAGACATTTTTAAATGTTTGGAAATAGATTCAAACAAGTACATGAATTGCTATATCACAGCCCTAAGATTTTAATTATATACCATACATCATTACACCTTTTTCTGAATATAAGATTATTAATTTTTTAATTGATAATAGTGTTAGTAGGAGTAACATTGTTTTTATTTTTTTTAATTTTATTTTATTTTTAAACTTTACATAATTGTATTAGTTTTGCCAAATATCAAAATGAATCCGCCACAGGTATACATGTGTTCCCCATCCTGAACCCTCCTCCCTCCTCCCATTTTTAAATCAATACACAAAATAAAACTTTTAATACCAATTCTTTAATTCTTACTCTATTTTCATATTTTATACTACACATAATATTTTAGCATAGTGATACTTCTACCAAGTCATAGATAAAATGTACATATTCAGAATATACTCCCCAAGATTTTAGTAATATGAATATACACCAAAAATGGCTTGGAACTCTCCACTAGTGAAGCCACCATAAGACGGAACAAAGTGGAGTTACATAATTAGATGTGACAATCTAGAGGAAAATCTAGTATTAAAGAGGAAGGTCAAGTATAAAACTAAGGGAAACACAAGCATCATTAAACACAAACAGAGGAAAACAACCCAGCATAAAAGACAGATATGGAACAGTCAGGAAGATAGAAACAGTGAGTACTATCACAGAACCAGAGGTGAAGATTTAAAAAAATACCAAACATCACAGCTTGGTTAGAAAGATAATCACATGTTCTTTGGAGATGACATTTAGAGTTGGTTGTGACCTTATTGAGAGACAGAGTTTGGTGAATTGGCAGGGACAGAAAAGAATGGGAAGGAACCAATTAGAACAATTTCTAATCTATTTTCCCATTCCATTTATACTACCTGTATCTCCTATATCCCTTGGACCTATAAGGAGGTCCAACCAGTCCATCCTAAAGGAAATCAGTCTTGAATACTCATTGGAAGGACTGATGCTGAGGCTGAAATTCCAATACTTTGTCCACCTGATGTGAAAAACCAACTCATTGGAAAAGACCCTGTTGCTCGGAAAGATGAAGGCAAGAGGAGAAGGGGATGACAGAGGATGAGATGGTTGGATGGCACCACCTACGTGATGGACATAAGTTTGAGTAAGCTCCGGGAGTCAGTAATGGATAGGGAAGCCTGGTGTGCTGCAGTCCATGGGGTCGCAAAGAGTCAGACATGACTGAGCAAGTGAACTGAACTGAATCTCCAATATCATGTATGAGTAAGCCTCAGCCACCCTAGATTATTTATAAATATTTTATATATATTATTTATATCATATTATTAGAATATATACACTATTTATATATATTTTAATTAGGTCTTGCTCTTTCAAGCTTCCAGGATTTTTACATATGCTCCTATTAGTCTTCTTATTTTCCTCATGTGCATAATTTATTATAACTCTACTTATCCTGCAAAGTTAATCTGAAATGGCACTTCCAATGAGGAATCTTTCTTTTTTCCTCTGGGTCTCCATCCATTTTATTCACCATGTTTATATGTGACCTATTTACACTTTTTAATATCACAGCCTGAATTGCCTTCTAGTTAGCAATGCACGTGTCTTTCTCTCACTAGATTATGAGCTTCTTGTGGAGCCATTTCTAAAACTTAAATATTTCTCTTCCTGTGCTCATTCTACCTACCATCTCTTCCAGCACCCTGCATATTAGAAGTACTTGATTGAAGTTAAACAGAACTGAAATTTTAAATATCAGTGAAGCGTATATTGAGAATCTAACTCAGTGTGTTGTCAGAAGCATAGAATACGTAAGACATGATTGGTACTTTATGGATATTTAGCCAATACTTTTATAATCAACACATAAGAAGTCACATGTAACCAAGTGGCAAATGCAGTGTAATAGCAGGTAGTTACTAAGCAGAACAGGAAAAGGAACATCAATATAATTGAAAGGAATGTCCTCATGGAGATCTGACTTAAGATCAAGAACGAGTATGTTGGGCTGAAAAGAGAGGCTGAACAAGGTGTTTTAGCTGAAGTAAACTTTTAAGTGTAAATTAACCAAGTGGGCGCGCACAAGACCAGTGAAGGGATAAACACAACCAAGTGTCATGTCCTGAGGTCAGAAGAAGAAATCAGGATCATAAGTAAGATACTGAAAGACTGTGGACCATCTAGAATACTAAGTTGTTTTTAAAAATTGATTGTTTGAAACTAATGAAAGATGATTTCAAATTCTTGAGCAGGAAAATATAATTTCTTTCATCTAACAGGTATTTGTTGACCATTACAATCTGCCACATACTATCAAGGCATTATAAACACGGAAATGAACATAACAGAGAAGAAAACCTTTTCCATTTAGCTCCACATGCTAATAGTGAGGGAGATATTGATTGACTATAAATGTACCAACAAATAAATATGTAGTATACTGAAGAGTGATTAGTGGAATGTAGTGGGAAAAAACGGTAAGAAGGATAAAGGCAGCTGGGGAAAACTGAAAAGTAAGGAGAACCATCTAGGTAATTCATGTTGTTGCTGTTGTTCTTGTTTAGTCACTGCTTTAGTTGATAAGTTGGGTCTGACTCTTTGGCGACCCCATGGACTATAATCCCGCTGTCCATGCGATTTCCCAGGGAAAAATACTGGAGTGAGTTGCCATTTCCTTTTCCACGGGATCTTTCTGACCTAAGGATTGAACTCGCATCTCTTTCTTCCATTGCAGGTGGATTCTTAACTGCTGAGCCACCAGGGAAGTCCTGGGTAATTCATATGTGGGGCTAAAAAATAATATCAGAGTTTCCAATGATACTTTGCAAAATATCAGGACACATCTACTCACAGATGACCCATGATAAAACTACCACATCTTCTAGTCTCCTCTCAAAATTCTAATCATCTTTCATAAACCATATTAATTCCTCAAGTAAAAAAAGGTCAAGCCAACACGAGACGCTTTCTTGCTCATATTGCATTTAAGCAGAATAATAAACAGAATTTTAAAATGAGATCAGTTACATATTAATCAATGGGTAATGATCAAATAACCTTAGTGACCTTAATGAAAGTAAACTGTTTTAATCTCATTATTTCACAGGTCATCCTGATGTGTGTTGGTGACTGAATCTCCATATGGAAATATACTGGTGTCACTGTGGGGAAATCCCTTAGGATTTGATGGAAAATTTTACTTTGTAATGTAAGGAACATAATTATTGACTCTGACCTATTTGTATTTGCCCATATTTTCATTCTTTTAATCCCAAAAGTTTTAAGAGACTAATGTTTATATTCTGAAATTCTATGAGATCCAAGATCACAAGGGAAACATGAAATGCTGCAAAACCTTCTGCTGTGAAATTTAGGTAAGAGAAGTACTCTAATTTATTTTTAATATTAGTACCCCTTAATACTTATTTATCTAAAGTATTTTGTTGTTATTAGATTTCAATTACTCAGTTATCTTTTTACCTCTTCCCCAAACTGAAGGCTATGGAAAAACTAGAATGATATTCAAACTGTAAAGTACCCTGACCTTTTTTGTCAGTTAAATTTTTTAAAAATACACAGGTAAAGACAGAAAGTGATTGTTAAATAATTTAGGAACTTGCACTGAATATTTTGCTAGCTTAGCTCAATAATCCAACAGCTAATATTTAATATTTTACAACAAAGATTTTTCAGCTGAGTTCTTTAATACTTGATTATGGAAAAAATAAACCCATTTTTTAAAAAAACATAGAATTAATTTGATTAGATATCAGTCAATATTTCTAGTGGATCACTAAATAATGGTAGAAGATAGCCATCTAAAGGAAATAAAAATTTGTTCTCAAAAACTATATTAAGGCTTAAAGAAATTTCTCTTTTTCTAAATGTTAGAAAACTAAAGCATAAAGTTTATTTTATTAACTTTGAATCTATTGTGATATACTTCAGAAAATCTTGTATAAATTTTTAGAAGCAAAAAAAAAAAAAAAAAATAGATGAGTCAACCCAGATAAAAGATACCTAAAAAGTTCTTATTTTATATATATAAAATAGATGAGTCAACTCAGATAAAAGATACCTAAAAGTTCTTATTTTATATATATATAATTGAAATATATTTGACATACATTGTGTAAGTTTAATGCTTATAACATGTTGATTTGAAAAACTAGTAATTGATTGCATTTGCAGAATGTTAGCTCTCTATAACGTCACATAATTTTCATTTTTGTGGCAGAAATAATTGAGATCTAGTCTCTTGGCAGTTTAGATGATTATAGTAAAATATTGTTTATATTCACTATAGTGTGTACTAGATCTTATCTGTTAATTTCAAGTTTGTACCAATAAAGAATACCTTTCCTGTTTCCTCATCTCCCAGAGTCCCTGGTAACCACTATTTTACTCTGTTTTCATGTTTGGCTTTTTTAGATGCACGTTTCAGCTATGTCTTACAGTTTTTGTCTTTCTCTGACTTATATAACGTGGCACAATGTCCCCAAGGTCAATCCACGATGCTGTAAAATGGAAGGATATCCTTCTTTCTCATGTCTGAATGTCCTTTCACTTCTATCCATTCATCCTTAGACAGATACACAGATGTTTCTGTATTTTAGCTACTGTAACTAATGCTGCTATAAATACAAGACTGCATATATCCCTTTCATAATTTGTTTTCATTTTCTTTGAGTATATATACAGAAGCACAATTGTGGGATTACATGGTAGTTCTATTTTAAATTATTTGAGGAAACACCATGCTGGCATCCATAGTGGCTGAACCAATTTACATTTCCACCAACAGACTTCTTGCCACATTCTCTGTTCTCCACAGTTTAGGCAACAGTTGTTATCTCTCATCTTCTTGATGATAGGCATTCTGAAATGTGTGAGATAATATCTCATGGTTTTTGATTGGCATTTCTCTAATGATTAGTGATGTTGTCCATCTTTTCATGTGTCTGTTGATCATTTGGATGTCTTTTGTAAGATTATCTTGGTAGTTCCTCAGCCCATTTTTTAATCTGAACGTCTATACTTTTATTATTGAGCTGTATGAGTTTTCACATACTTTAGATATTAATCTTAATTTTTAGGTGATGAGTTTTGAATAATTCTCCTTGTAGAATCTTCTCAACCTGCAGAAGAGTTTACTAAGGATCACTGTAAGGACCACCAAAGAAGTTATTAAGGATCAGTGGTAGGACCTGGAAAACAAGTTCACCCATCCCAGATCACTGGGAGGGAAGTAGGACTAGAATCAATACTGTTCTTTCTCCTTTTGCACTGTACAGCTGCTATAAGAAGTATAAGTTACAGCTAACCTCAAAATGTCTACTATACAGTAAGTAAACTGTACACATTTATGAAAAATGCAATGTCAATTAGATATGTTATCAAAGATTGTGTTGGGTATACAAGACATGATGGAGAGTCCAGAAAGTGAAAATTAGTGTGATCAGGGGTATCTGGTTAACTTTATTAAATAATAGTATATCTGATCTGATATACAAACCATGCTTTAGATGAAGGAGAAAAGGATGCAGATGTCTTAGAAATAGAAATAATGGCACGGACAGTCAGTGTTTATGAAAATGGGTATGACACTGAGAAAACAGATACAGAGGTGATAATCAATTCTTATTTTACTCCTTAGCTTTCTGAGTTTACTTTCTTTAAAACTGAACAGTACTCTCAATAATCCTTAGTAATCTTCAAACAATTCTTAAGACATAAATTAACATATCTATTCCATGCTATTTTAAAATGTTTATTCCACTGGGAGAGTTTATGAAAATTTAATTTTTAAAAGTTTCTATATATAGAAAAAGTAATTTTAAATTCATTTTTTAAAAACTTTAATACAAAAACTGAAACAAATTTTATGGGCAAAATGAAGCAAAGATGAGTACCTAGTTTGTACACCATATTTCCATAAATTCATAAAGACAAACTTTTCCCACTGTTAGCATCTCCCCTGTGATTACCAAATAGTCATGTGAATTTTGAGTTTCAGAGTTGAGGTCATAGACGCTGACATGTTATGGAGATGAATATTCCCTAGAAGTTTGTGTCCTTGTATTCACAAGACAGCAAGAGAAGCTTTCTCCTTATTAAAAAAAATATATATATATTAAAAGGAAAGTTATACACATTCTTTTTTATATATATATACACATTCTAAATTGGAATCTTATCTCTCCATAATTCCTATCTCAACAGACAACAGTAGAGATGACGGAGGATAACCTCTCCTTGACAACTGAATTTATCCTCATAGGATTTACAGTTCATCCAGAGCTGAAGACCCTTCTGTTTCTGGTGTTCTTTACCATCTATCTGATCACCATGGTGGGAAATCTTGGCCTGGTGGCATTGATAGTTACAGAGCATCGTCTTCACACACCAATGTACATCTTCCTGGGGAATCTTGCTCTGATGGATTCCTGTTGTTCTTGTGCCATTACCCCTAAGATGCTACAGAACTTCTTTTCAAAAGACAGAATGATTTCCCTCTATGAATGTATGGCACAATTTTATTTTCTCTGCCTTGCTGAAACTGCAGATTGCTTTCTCCTGGCAGCAATGGCCTATGATCGCTATGTGGCCATCTGCAAACCACTGCAGTACCACACTATGACCACAGGGGCCTACATAGCTGGAAACCTGCATTCCATGATTCACATTGGACTTTTGTTTAGGTTAACTTTCTGTAGATCTCATCAAATCAATCACTTTTTTTGTGATGTTCTTCCATTATATAGACTCTCCTGTGCTGACCCTTATATCAATGAATTGATGATATTCATCTTTTCAGGGTCAGTTCAAGTATTCTCTATTATCATAGTAATAATCTCTTATCTTTTCATCCTTTTCACGATTTTTAAAATGAAATCCAAAAAAGGAAAAGGTAAAGCCTTATCTACTTGTGCATCCCACTTCGTCTCTGTCTCAATATTCTATGGTTCTCTTCTCTTCATGTATATTAGACCAAATTCAGTTAATGACAAAGATAAAGATATACCTCTTGTTATTTTTTATACACTAGTTATTCCTTTGTTAAATCCTTTCATTTATAGTCTAAGAAATAAGGAAGTAATAAATGTTATGAAAAAAATTATGAAGAAAACATAACATTCTAAAATATCATTCCATATGGACAATTGATTTTAATTTGATAAAACTTTATTTTCAAAATCAAGCAATACTGAGAAAGTAGAAAATAGCCTCTTTATATAAAATACTGAATTACTAAAACATTATGGTATATCAATCAAATAAGCAAGTTCAGTGAGGAGAGAGATTCTGCTAAAATATATTCCAAAATCTAAGCTACCAGGTTCTATCAAGGGTAAATAATTATTCTTGAGACCACAAATTGTGTCAGGATGAATTTAGTCACAATAGTAACTATTACTTCAGAGTATAATGAATTACAATTTTCAACAAATCCAACAAAGGTAAGGAATAGAAGTAACTATATAGGAAGGTCCCCTCCATTTAATACTGTTGGCATGCTGCTGGAATCCTAAGGCATAATCTTACAAAGCCCTCATATTCCAAGTTTTTAAATATCAATCCCATGTTAAGCAACACTGTATAACAGAAGTAAATAGTATGTTTGAATTTGAATTTCAGTTTTGAATTTGTTCAAGAGATTATGCTTCACCACGAATTCAAGCAGAGCATGTATTCTCTAATCAGGAACAGTTTTCTCTTTAGTGTTGGTAAATCTTCTCTCAACTTCTCCAAAATAGAGTATCTGAATACATTAATGGTTTATCAATCTGTAGTGAAAATCATGCTATTTATACTGATAAATGTATGAATTTTACATTTTCATGTAGTTTGATTGTTCATTACATATATGACTGTGTAATTTATGAACACAATTATTTTTAAAAAGAAGTTTTATTTTCTCTTTCTTACTTCCCTTGCTTGTTATTGGGAATAACACTAACCTGGACTGATCCAATGTAAAGGATTGATATATACACAGCATTAACAAAAGGTGAAGGTGCTATTGAAACATAAATGAGAGAGAAAGTAGCAAAAATTTAAATAAACAAAAATATTTATTGATCCTTACAGTGCAAATGTGATAGAAAAAATAATTCCCTGAGAACCTATTGTCTGCTGGGCACTAAGCTAGACATTTCATATATACAGACATGGCTTTTCATGTTTTCCTCAGTAAAAATCTCATACTTTGAAATATTGTGGTGTTTACCCAAGTTCATCCAAATCATTGGAGTAAAGTAGAATTTGGGTCAACAAAACCTTTTGCTACATACTTGGAAGTTCAGAAAGTGGAGATCCTTGTAGTTGGGACATTTAGTTCTTAAGTAGCATCAGAAATAATTGCACTTTAAAGTAAAGCAGGGGATAAAAAAAAATAAATAAAGCAGGGGAATTTTAATATTTGGAAAAAAACAGCAATGGGTATGACCAGTCAATGTTTATGGAAATGAGTGTGGCACAGGGAATGGGATCAGGGAGTTGAACAATGTAACAGAGTCAGAAAGCCTACAAAACTATTGGTTGAGCTGTTGATAAATATGAGAAGGTGGAAGTGGATAAGGTTACTGAGAAGCTTAAATTTAAGGAATTCCTTCAGATTCAGAGGAATCCAAATCTGTTTTAGAGGCATCAGATACTAAAGGCTTCCTAGAGCAGAGTGATATATTAATAACTTTACATTTTATAAACCTGATCATGTGACAGACTGGAAAGGGACCTGAAGCAAGAAGACTAATTTCAATAATTCATGTATTAGATGAGGAGAACTGAATCTGGGAAATGCTTTAAAAGTAGAGAATATTCTATATATTAAATTGTACTTGTTAGACAACAAAATGAAAGCCTATCTTTTTCCTGTATCAAACATGTCATAAATTATTTCATACCACCAATTCTTAATAAGAAGTCTGACACATTTGGCCATTCAATTAACATTTTTCTTTCAATATGGTTTTAATATAATTATATAAGTAAAAGTGTAATATTCTCATTTTTATTTTTGGATGAATTAATGAATACCTTTTAAATTATTAATTTCACTTTCTTACATTGTAAATACTGACAGATATAATTCGCATAAACAAAGTTCTTTAGGTTCCTAACATATTTTACAAGCTAAAAGGAATACAGATATCAAAAATTTTGAGAAGCTCCGAATTAGATGGATGTTGTACTTCCAATATTACCTTCTATTTCAGTGGCTATTTTTAGTTGCTAGACTTGCATGCATTGATTTATGTTTGCCATTTCTAAGGGCACCATGATATTGTTGCATATTTCTGTAATACCCTTGCCCATCCTTAGCAACACTGAATCCCAGAGGTCTGTAAGGGAAGAACCTGTAACTTACTTAGGGTCAATGAGACAAAAGAAATAATTTTCTGGAATTTTCAGGCAATTGTGTATCCTATATTTGAAAAGAAATCCACAAAACATATGATGTTTCTCCCTCTGAATGTCATAGAACATGCATATAATATCTGGCACAGTAAATGTCCATTTGCCATCAAGAGGTAAGCCAGCCTAGAGAGGAAGTCAAAATAGAAAAGGGGGCATAGCCAAAAAAATCACACAGAAATAGAGTCACTGGAATAAACCTTCCCTCTGGTTGCATAATCAAACAGATATCCTTACTTGTCAAGCTTGATTAGAAAAGATGCTTTATTTACAACAGAATAAATACTACCTGATATATTCGTGCCTCTTGCCTTATCTCCCATTTTTGTATCTTATTTTAAATTAATCCTCATACATCTTTTAGCTTACAAATAACTTTTCAATAGTATATACTTAACTATTAAGCAGATCTATAAGTCTTTTACTTTCATTACATTATTTTAATTTCCTATAATTCCACCTTAAAAAAGAGGCTTCATAATTTGTCCAAAGAAATATTAAGATGAAGCTGAAGAATCAAACTCAGTCTATTTTGCTCCTTAATCCATGTTCTTAACAACTAAGTCATACTATACATAGGATAAAAAAGTCAAAGTAGCATGAGAAGATAACTTTCAAGTAGCTAACTTGTTAAGGGGCAGAGAAATAGGGAAGATATTCAAGAAATATGTGAATCAATGACATTTTCCTCTAACTCTATTTTGAAAATTTTCACATCTATGGAAAACTTGAGAGAATCACACAATTAATGTGCATGGATTTTTTAAACACCATTAAACAAGTGTTATCATTTTACCACATTTGCCTGTGTCCAAATGTGTATGTGTGTTTATTTCATGTATATATACAAATACAAATGTGTATGATGACATTATGACACTTTATCCACCAGTTCACAGTCATAACATCATTATTATCATCAAGAAATTTAACATCACCTAATATGAAGTTCCGGAGAAGGCGATGGCACCCCACTCCAGTACCCTTGCCTGGAAAATCCCATGGATGGAGGAGCCTGGTAGGCTGCAGTCCATGGGGTCGCTAAGAGTCGGACACGACTGAGCGACTTCCCTTTCACTTTTCACTTTCATGCATTGGAGAAGGAAATGGCAACCCACTCCAGTGTTCTTGCCTGGAGAATCCCAGGGACGGGGGAGCCTGGTGGCTGCCGTCTATGGGGTCGCACAGAGTCGGACACGAAGTGACTTAGCAATGAAGTGACTTAGCAATATGAAGTTCACATTAAAAATTTTCCTAATTATCCAACCTAAATATTTTCCCATGTTTTCTCCTAGAAGGTTTATACTTTTAAGTTTTACATTTAGATCTGCAATCTATCTCAGTTAATTTCTGAAAAATATGTAGGGACTCTGTCTAAGTTTCTTGGACATAGAAATAAATTTGTTCCAGCACATTCATCAACATGGAGTGTGGAATAGATTAAGAGGATGTGGCACATATATAGAATGGAATATTACTCAGCCATAAAATGAACGAAATTGTGCCATGTGCTGAGATGTGGATGGACCAAGAAACTGTAATACAAAGTAAAGTAAGTCAGAAACAGAAAAAAAAAAACAAATACCATATATTAATGCTGCTGCTGCTGCTAAGTCGCTTCAGTCATGTCCAACTCTGTGTGACCCCATGGACGGCAGCCCACCAGGCTCCCCCGTCCCTGGGATTCTCCAGACAAGAACACTGGAGTGGGTTGCCCTTTCCTTCTCCAATGCGTGAAAGTGAAAAGTGAAAGTGAAAAGTGAAAGTGAAGTCGCTCAGTCGTGTCTGACTCTTAGGGACCCCATGGACTGCAGCCTACCAGGCTCCTCCGTTCATGGTTCTAGAAAAATGGTAGAGATGTACCCATATGCAAAGCAGAAACAGAGACACAGAGATAGACAACAAATGTATGGACACCAAGGGGTGGGGGGAAACAGGGAGGTGGGATGAACTGGGAGATTGAGATTGACACACATATACTACTATGTATACAATAGATGAGTAATAAGAACCTACAGTATAGCACAGTGAACTCTATTGGGTGCTCTGTGGTGACAAAGAGGGAATATATGTATACATATAACTGACTCACTTTGCTATATGGCAGAAATTAAAACTTCATTGTAAAGCAACTATACTCCAATTAAAAAAAATTTTTTTAAACACATATACATAATGAAAATAGATGATCAGTCGCACGATCTAACAGGATTTTCCCCTGTTGATGGAAGGTCACCCAAGGTAGAGCTATATTTCAGTAGCAATACATTATGACATCAATATACAAAGCTGACTATCCAAGAACTAACTTGGCCTTCTGAGGCCAAATCTGTGTGTCGAATAAAAGATGTCAGTGCAATGATGGTAGACAACAAGAAATACTGGATCACCTACTTCTGTGTCTTATTGTGTTATCTAGCCCTGTTCAGTCTAGATACTTTGTCATCTGATGAATAGCTCCTGGGCACACTCAACCTTGTACTTTTTTATCTGATAAATTCTAGCTCATATTCTGGCCTCTTGGTCACATTATGTCCCAAAGTAAAAAGCTCTTAGGGTAGTTTTTTTTTTTTTTTTAATAGTTTATAATTCTTTGCTGCAGTCAACAAGGCCTTGCTCAAAAACCATAAGCAGTTCTTCTATTAAACTTTCCCATAAACATTCCACTCACTCTACATCTCTTCTCACCTCCGACGTCTCTAATACCATTGGTCTGCTGAGTCATTGGGCCCAAATAACAAGGCTGTTTAACCCTACACCTTGACCTGTCAAAGGGCCCTTTCCTGTTTGGGGACCCAATCAAAACTTGCATTCTCCATTTGGGCAGACGTGTCTCTGTGTAGGATCTTTCACACTATGTCAGACATTAAGAAATGTTTGGAAATAAATTCAAACAAGTGCTTGTTATATTGCAACCCTCAGACTTAAACAATACACTGTATATTACTATATTTCTGTAACTATTATTTAATTAACAATAGTGTTAGTGGGAGTAACAATTTTTATAGCATTATACATGAAAATTATAATACCAATTATTTGAGTAATATTCTTTTCTATCTATATTTCATGTTTTATGATATATATAACATTTTAGCATAGTGGTACATTTACCTATAGGGACTTCCCTGGTGGTTCAGTAGTAAAGAACCATCCTGCCAATGTAGGGATGTGGGTTTGATCCCTGGGTCAGGAAAATCCCTGGAGAAGGAAATGACAACCCAGTCCAGTATTCTTCCCTGGGAAATCCCAAGGACAGAGGAGCCTGGTGGACTACAGTCCATGGGGTTGCAAAGAGTCAAACACAACTTAGCAATTGAACACACACACACACATTTACCTATTAGTAGGTATAAATGAATGTAATAGGAATGTACTCCCAATTATTTTCTTGATATGAATGTACACCAAAAGTGTCTTGGAACTGTCCTCTAGTAAAGTCACCATAAGATAGGACATAGTTGAAATACATAATTTGATGAGTTAATCTAGTGGAAATTCTAGAATGATAGAAGAGAAAGGTCAAGTATAGAACCAAGGAGAATACAAGCACTATTAAAGGCAAAAAAGAGAAATACAAACCAGCATACAAGACTGAGATGGAACAGTAAGGAAGACAGAAAAAGTGAACATTAACACAAAACCAGAGACAAAGACTTTCAACAGCACCAAATACCACAGCTTGTTTAGGAAGATAATTAGATGTCCTTTGGAGTTGGTATTCATCATTGGTTGTGACCTTACTGTGAGAGAGTTCTGTGAATTGGCAGGGAAAGAATCAAATAAATCAGTTTTCAGTCTATTTTCCTAATCCTTTTACATTATCTGTAAGTGTCTCCAATATCATGCATAAGTAAGCTTCAATCACCCTAGCTTAACATTCTTTTTAAAAGCAGGTCTTGTGTTTTTGAGTTTCAGGGATTTTATCATTTGCTTCCATTAGGCTGCTGCTTTTCCTCATGAAGATGGCTTATTATAAACCTACTTATCCTGCAAGGTTCATCTGAAATGATGCTTACAATGAGAAATCTTTTTCCCCTAGGTCACATTCACTTCCTTTGCAATATTTTTAAATAGCACATTCATTCACAGCCTGAACTGCTTGCTAGTTAGCAATGTAACTCCCCACTTAGATTATGAGCTTCTTGTCAGGAGCCATTTCTAAAACCTAAGAACTTCTTATCCCTACCATGCTCACATCATGTGTTCACTCAACCTATCATCTCTTCCAATATCCTGTATATTTTAAGTAATTGATTAAGGATAAAACAGAAGTAAAAGTTTAAATATCAATGGAGCATGTACTGAGGATCTACCTTAGTGAACTGTTAGGAGCTCAAAATACATATGGCATGATCAGTGATTTAAGGATACTTAGCCAATATTTTTGCAGGAGACACAAGGAATGAGGGTTTGATCTCTGGATAAGGAAGATCCCTTGAAGGAGGAAATGGTAACTACTCCAGTGTTCTTGCCTGGGAAATTCCACAGGCAGGGGAGCCTGGTGGGCTACAGTCCATGGGGTCACAAAAAGTTGGACACAACTGAGTGACTATGCAGCCGCAGCAGCCAAGGCTTTTATAATCAAGACACATAAAGTCACACTTGATAAAGTCGCAAATTAATTATAAAAGCAGCACCATGTGTATCAAGAAAAGACAAAATCAATTTAAATGACTTGGATATGGTGCTCGCTTCAGCAGCACATATGCAAAAATTGGAATGATATAGAGATTAGTATGACCCTGTGCAAGGATGACACATATGGCTTAGGAATGTCCTAATGGAGATCTGATCTGCAATTAAGGATGAGTAGGACTAAGGTAAGCAAAGAGAGAAGGTGGTTTTGGTGAGGGAAACATTGTGAGTAAATTAATGAAGCAGGTGCACAAATGAACAGTGAAGGGGTGACATGGCCAAGTGTCCTGAGGTGACAGGAAAAAATCAAGGCTGTAGTCAAGATACAGAGACACTGTAGAACATCTAGAATACCAAGAAGGAGAAATGATTTGGTTTGAAAATGAATTAAAGAACATTTCAAGCTCTTAAGTTGGTGAATAATTTTTTTTCTTTCATCTGACAGGTATTTGGTGAGCACTACAAACAGCCATTTATTATTCAAGCTGTTGAAAATACAGGAATGAATGTAACACAGATTCTCTTCCCACATTAGCCTACCTGCTAATGGTGGGTGAGGGGTAAGGTGGGTGGAGTAATCTATTACAGATGAACTAATAAATAAATATGTAGTATATCAAAGAGTGATTAATGGAATGAAGGGGGGAAACAGAATAAGAAACATAAAGGCAGCTGGGTAAACATAAAAAGAAAGGAGAACCATCTCAGTAATTCATATGTAGGACTAAATAATGGGTTTTCAGCGAGGTAGTTATAAGACATTCAGTTCAGTTCAGTCACTCAGTCGTGTCCGTGTCTTTGCAACTCCATGGATGGAGCATGCCAGGCTTAACTGTCCATCACCAACTCCCAGACTTTGCTCAAACTCATGTCCATCCAGCCAGTGATGCCATCCAACCACTTCATTCTCTGTCGTCTCATTTCCTCCTGCCTTCAACCTTTCCCAGCATCAGGGTCTTTTCCAGTGAATCAGTTCTTCGCATCAGATGGCCAAATTATTGGAGCTTCAGCTTCAGCATCAGTCCCTCCAATGAATATTCAGTACTGATTTCCTTTAGAGTCAAAAGAGTCAAAAGATTGACTCTTTTGATCTCCTTGCAGACCAAGGGATTCTCAAGAGTCTTCTCCAACACCACAGTTCAAAAGCATCAGTTCTTGAGCGCTCAGCTTTCTTCATGGTCCAGCTCTCACATACACACATGACTACTGGAAAAAGCATAGCTTTGACTAAATGGACCTTTGTCACCAAAGTGATGTCTCTGCTTTTTAATATGCTGTTTAGGTTGGTCACAGCTTTTCTTCCAAGGAGCATGCCTTTTAGTTTCATGCCTGCAGTCACAATCTGCAGTGATTTTAGATCCCAAGAAAATAAAGTCTGTCACTGTTTCCATTGTTTCCCCATCTATTTGCCATGAACTGATGGGACCAATGCCATCATCTTAGTTTTTTGAAAGTTGAGTTTTAAGCCAGCTTTTTCATTTTCCTCTTTCACCTTCATCAAGAGGCTCTTTAGTTCCTCTTTGCTTTCTGCCATAAGGGTGGTGTCATCTGCACATCTGCAGTTATTGACATTTCTCCCAGCAAACTTGATTCCAGCTTGTGCTTCATCCAGCCCAGCATATCACATGATGTATTCTGCATAGAAGTTAAATAAGCAGGGTGACAATACACAGCCTTGTCATACTCCTTTCCCAATTTGGAACCAGTCCATTTTTCCATGTCTGGTTCTAACTGTTGCTTCTTTACGTGCATCCAGATTTCTCAGGAGGCAGGTAAGGTGGTCTGGTATTCCCATCTCTTTCAGAATTTTCCATAATTTGTTGTGATCTACACAGTCAAATGTCAATAAAGCAGAAGTAGATGTTCTTCTGGAATTCTCTTGCTTTTTCTATGATCCAACAGATGTCAGCAATTTGATCTGTGGTTCCTCTGCCTTTTCTAAATCCAGCTTGAACATCTGGAAGTTCACATTTTATGTACTGTTGAAGCTTGGCATGGAGAATTTTGAGCATTACTTTGCTAGTGAGATGAGTGCAATTGTGCAGTAGTTTAAACATTTTATGGCATTGCCCAAAATTTCCAATTTTGGAATTCCATAATTCCAATTCCATTGCCCAGTTTTCCAATTTTGCTGGCATATTGAGTGCAGCACTTTCACAGCATTATCTTTTAGAATTTAAAATAGCTCAACTGTTATTCCATCACCTCCACTAGCTTTGTTTGTAGTGATGCTTCCTAAGGCCCACTTGACTTCACATTCCAAGGTGTCTGGTTCTAGGTGAGTGATCACACCATCATGGTTATCTGGGTCACGAAGATCTTTTTTGTATATTTCTTCTATCTTCTTGTCACCTCTTCTTAATATCTTTGGAACAAACCAACTCAGTTTGATGACCTTCACTGAACATACCAAACCTTTTAGTCTCCTCTCAAAATTCTAATCATACTCATAAACCATACTAATTGATCCAGTAAAAGGCCAAGCTAACACAAGACCCTTTTATGCTCATTGTAAATTTATATAGAATAATAAAGAGAATTTTTAAATGAGGTCAGTTATTTAATAATCAACAGATGATGCTCAAATGACCTTCATAACCTTAGAGAAGGCAACGGTTTTAACCTCATTATCTTATAAGGAATCCTGATGTGTCCAAAAAAATACCTTAAGATTTGTGGAAACTTTTAACTTTTCATTAAAAGGAACATAATTATTGACTCTAACCTATTTGTAGCCAGCCATATTTTCATTCTTTTAATCCCAAATGTTTTAGAGAACAAGGTTTATATTCTGAAATTCTATTAGCCATAACACCACAAAACAAATATGAGAAGGTACAAATCTAGGTAAGGAAAATATTCTACTTTTTACTTTTAATACTACCCCTTATTATTGAATTATCTGAAATATTCAGACAGTAGTAGTCAGCTACTCAATCATTTTTCTAGCTCCTCTCAAATCTAAAGACTATGATAAAAGTAAGATGAGAATAAAAGTTTAATTCCCACTGATATTTTCTGATTAAGGCAAACATCAAAATATACAGGTAAGGATACAAATAACTATTAAATAATTTGGGAATGATAATGAAAGTTTTTCTTTATAGTTTAGCTGAATAATTTAGGGATTATATTTAATATTTTAAAAGAAATAAAATTTTCAGCTGGGCTCTTAAATATTTGACTATGGAAAATAAACCCATTTTCAACATAGATTGCTATAATTAGACAAAATGTCAGTATTCCTAGTGTATCACTACCAAATAATGGTGATCTACTAGGAAGATAGCCATTTAAAGGAAAACAAAGCTTATTCTCAAAAATTGTATTAAAGTTAAATGGTTTTTCTTTTTCCAAGTGTTAGAAAATAAAGTAAAAGGTAAACTTACCTTTATTTATTAGCTTCTAATCTACAGTGATATGCTTTACAAAATCTTAACATGATTTTCTTAGAAACAGAAAAATAGATAAGTAGATTGCAATAAAAGATATCTAATTTTTAAAATTTTATTATTTTAAATTGTTTATAACTTTATTGTTGAATTGTATGAGTTCCTTACACATTTTGGATCAGATCAGATCAGATCAGTCGCTCAGCCGTGTCCGATTTTTTGCGACCCCATGAATCGCAGCAGGCCAGGCCTCTCTGTCCATCACCAATTCCTGGAGTTTACTCAGACTCACGTCCATCAAGTCAGTGATGCCATCCAGCCATCTCATCCTCTGTCGTCCCCTTCTCCTCCTGCCCTCAATCTTTCCCAGCATCGGGGTCTCTTCAAATGAGTCAGCTCTTCACATCAGGTGGCCAAAGTACTGGAGTTTCAGCTTCAGCATCAGTCCTTGCAATGAATACCCAGGACTAATCTCCTTTAGGATGGACTGGTTGGATCTCCTTGCAGTCCAAGGGACTCTCAAGAGTCTTCTCCAACACCACAGTTCAAAAGCATCAATTTTTCAGCATTCAGCTTTCTTTATAGTGAAACACTCACATCCATACATGAGTGCTGGAAAAGCCATAGCCTTGACTAGATGGACATTTGTTGACAAACTAATGTCCCTGCTTTTTAATATGCTGTCTAGGTTGGTCATAACTTTCCTTCCAAGGAATAAGCGTCCTTTACTTTCATGGTTGCAATCACCATCTGCAGTGATTTTGGAGCCCCAAAAAATAAACTCTGACACTGTTTCCACTGCTTCCCCATCTATTTGCCATGTAGTAATGGGACTGGAGGCCATGATCTTAGTTTTCTGAATGTTGAGTTTTAAGCCAACTTTTTAACTCTCCTCTTTCACCTTCATCAAGAGGCTCTTCAGTTCTTCTTCACTTTCTGCCATAAGAGTGGTGTCAAATGCATATCTGAGGTTATTTCTCCTGGCAATCTTGATTCAAGCTTGTGCTTCTTCCAGCCCAGCATTTCTCATAATGTACTCTGCATATAAGTTAAATAAGCAGGGTGACAATATATAGCCTTGACGTACTCCTTTTCCTATTTGCAACCAGTCTGTTATTTCATGTCCAGTACCAAGGGAACATTTCATGCAAATATGGGCTCAATAAAGGACAGAAATTGTAGGGACCTAACAGAAGCAGAAGATATTAACAAGAGGTAGCAAGAATACACAGCACTATACAAAAAAGTTCTTCACGACCCACATAATCATGATGGTGTGATCACCCACCTAGAGCCAGGCATCCTGGAATGTGAAGTCAAGTGGGCCTTAGGAAGCAACACTACAAACAAAGATAGTGGAGGTGATGGAATTCCAATTGAGCTATTTCAAATCCTAAAAGATGATGCTGTGAAAGTGCTTCACTCAATATGCCAGCAAATTTGAAAAACTCGGCAGTGGCCACAGGACTGGAAAAGGTCAGTTTCCATTCCAATCCCAAAGAAAGGCAATGCCAAAGAATGCTCAAACTACAACACAACTGCACTCATCTCATTCGCTAGTAAAGTAATGCTCAAAATTCTCCAAGCCAGGCTTCAGCAATATGTGAACCGTGAACTTCCAGATGTTCAAGCTGGTTTTAGAAAAGGGAGAGGAACCAGAGATCAATTGCCAACATCCGCTGGATCATTGCGAAAGCAAGAGAGTTCCAGAAAAACATCTATTTCTGCTTAACTGACTATGCCAAAGCCTTTGACTGTGTGGATCACAATAAACTGTGGAAAATTCTGAAAGAGATAGGAATACCAGACCACCTGACCTGCCTCTTGAGAAACCTGTATGCAGGTCAGGAAGTTAACATGTAACAATATTATTTTTATTTTTGAATTAATTAATAAATACATTTTAATTTCTTTGTTTAAATTTTAATACTGTAAATAATAATAGATTTAATACACATAAAGAAAGCTCTTTATGTCCTAAGACACTTTGCAAACAAGAGGAAATCTAGATACAAAAATTAGATGGATATTATACCTCCTGTGTCACCCTCTGTTTTACTCAACATTTTCAGTTTTCAGGCTTGAATGCACTAATTTTGTTACCCTTTTCTAAGAGTACCACAATTTTTGTCATTCTTTCTGCACCGTCAATCCCAACCCTTAAGAATGCTGAATCCCAGAGGTCTGTTAAAAGAATATATGACTTATTTGGGGCTAAGGCAAAAGGGTGTTTTAATGGAAGTTTCTGAGGAAATATGTATCTTTTATTTTAAAATAGATCCACAAAACAGGTAGTGTGTCTCCCTCTTAATGCCATGCTGTGTGGATATGATATTCAGCAGTTGGGGTGCATTTTGCCATCCCAGGTGGCACAGTGGTGTAGAATCCGCCTGCCAATGTAGGAGACACAAGAGACAAGTGTTTGATCCCTGGGTCCGGAATATCCCCTGGAGAAGGAAATGACAACCCACTACAGTATTCTTATCTGGAAAATCCCATGGACACAGAAGTCTGGCAGGCTACAACCCATGGGGTTGCAAAGAGCTGGACACTACTGAACACACAGGGATACAGGCCATCAAGATGGTAACCAGCTTGGAGATGAAGTCAATACACAATGAAGGGCAAAGCTGAGGAAATCAGAGAAACAGATTCAGAGAAATTGGAACAAACCATTCTGCTGAGTGTATAATCTAACAGATCTTAATGTTTAAGCTTATTTGGAAAAGATGCTTTATTTTCAAATGAGTAGTAACTGAAAAAATTCATATATCTTACTTTATCTCTCATTTTCCTCTGTGTGTGTATGTACACGCATGCATTCAATCATGTCTGACTTTTTGTGACCCAATGGAATGTAGCCTACTACATTCCTGCTGCTGCTGCTAAGTTGCTTCAGTCATGTCCAACTCTGTGCGACCCCAGAGACGGCAGCCCAACAGGCTCCCCCGTCCCTGGGATTCTCCAGGCAAGAATACTGGAGTGGGTTACAATTTCCTTCTCCAAGGGATCTTCCGGACTCAGGGATCAAACTTGCATCTCTTGTGTCTCATGCATTGGCTCAGTGATTTCGGACTCTTTGCGACCCCATGGGTCCAGGATATGACTGTATAGTCTGACTTCCGTGGTTGCTCTGATGGTAAAGCATCTGCCTACAATGCAGGAGACCTGGGTTCGATCCCCGGGTCAGGAAGATCCTTTGGAGAAGGAAATATCAACCCACTCCAGTACTCTTGCACAGAAAATCCCATGGACGGAGGAGCCTAGTAGGTTGCAGTCCATGGGATCGCAAAGAGTGGGACAGGACTGAGTGACTTCACTTTCACTTTCATACAGGCACAGAATTCTCCAGGCCAGAATACTGGAGTGGATAGCCTGTCCCTTCTCCAGGCGATCTTCCCAACCCAAGGATTGAACCCAGGTCTCCCGCATTGCAGGCGGATTCTTTACCAACTGAGCCACTGCAGGTGGATTCTTTACCAACTGAGCTCTCAGGGAAGCCTCATGCGTTGGCAGGAGAGTTCTTTACCAGCTGAACCACACGGTGCTAGTGGTAAAGAATCTGCTTGCCAATGCAGGATGTAAGAGATGCAAGTTCTATCCCTGGGTTGGAAAGATCCCTTGGAGCAGGAAGTGGCACCACACTTCAGTAGTCTTGCCTGGAAAATTCTATGGGCAGAGGAGACTGGCAGGCTACAGTCCATGGGATTCCAAAGAGTCAGACATGATTGAATGACTCAGCACACATTCTCTTGTTTACAAATAACTTTTCACCTGCATCCATTCAACTATTCAGCACAAATATTTCATGTCACCTTTATGACACTATTTTCATTTCATATAACTTCACTTAAAAAAAATTGAACGGCAGAGATGTTCCATGATCTATTCACAGAAATACTAAGGTGGAGCTCAGGAATCAAACCCAGGCTATCTAGTTCCATAATCCATGTTCTTAGCAACTAAATCATACTATACATAGCATGAAGAAGTAAAGGAAGTATGAGAGGATAATTTTCAAGATTATCTAACAGTACACACAAAAATAAATGTAAAATGGATTAAAGACCTAAATGTAATGCTGGATACTATACAATTTATAGAGGAAAACATAGGCAGAATACTACAACATAAATCACAGCAATATCTTTTGGAAAACTCAGCAGTGGCCACAGGACTGAAAAAGGTCAGTTTTCATTCTGATCCCAAAGAAAGGCAATGCCAAAGAATGCTCAATCTACTTGCACTCATCTCACATGCTAGTAAATTGCACTCATCTCACATGCTAGTAAAGTAATGCTCAAAATTCTCCAAGCCAGGCTTCAGCAATACGTGAACTGTAAACTTCCAGATGTTCAAGCTGGTTTTAGAAAAGGCAGAGGAACCAGAGATCAAATTGCCAACATCCGCTGGATCATGGAAAAAGCAAGAGAGTTCCAGAAAACATCTATTTCTGCTTTATTGACTATGCCAAAGCCTTTGACTGTGTGGATCACAATAAAATGTGGAAAATTCTGAAAGAGATGGGAATACCAGACCACCTGACCTGCCTCTTCAGAAATCTGTATGCAGGTCAAGAAGCAACAGTTAGAACTGGACATGGAACAACAGACTGGTTCCAAATAGGAAAAGGAGTACGTCAAGGCTGTATACTGTCACCCTGCTTATTTAACTTATTTAACCTCAGATATGCAGATGACACCACCCTTATGGCAGAAAGTGAAGAAGAACTGAAAAGCCTCTTGATGAAAGTGAAAGAGGAGAGTGAAAAAGTTGGCTTAAAGCTCAATATTCAGAAAACAAAGATCATGGCATCTGGTCCCATCACTTCATGGGAAATAGATGGGGAAACAGTGGAAACAGTGTCAGACTTTATTTTTTGGGGGTTCCAAAATCACTGCAGATGGTGACTGCAGCCATGAAATTAAAAGACGCTTACTCCTTGGAAGTAAAGTTATGACCAACCTAGATAGCATATTCAAAAGCAGAGACATTACTTTGCCAACAAAGGTCCATCTAGTCAAGGCTATGGTCTTTCCTGTGGTCATGTATGGATGTGAGAGTTGGACTGTGAAGAAGGCTGAGCACCGAAGAATTGATGCTTTTGAACTGTGGTGTTGGATAAGACTCTTGAGAGTCCCTTGGCCTGCAAGGAGATTCAACGAGTCCATTCTGAAGGAGATCAGCCCTGGGATTTCTTTGGAAGGAATGATGCTAAAGCTGAAACTCCAGTACTTTGGCCACCTCACGTGAAGAGTTGACTCATTGGAAAAGACTCTGATGCTGGGAGGGATTGGGGGTAGGAGGAGAAGGGGATGACAGAGGATGAGATGGCCAGATGACATGCCTGACTCGATGGACGTGAGTCTGAGTGAACTCCAGGAGTTGGTGATGGACAGGGAGGCCTGGCGTGCTGCGATTCACGGGGTTGCAAAGAGTCGGACATGACAGAGTGACTGAACTGAACTGAACTGATTTCAGGCTTCCAGGATTTATCATATGTTTCCATTCTGTTGCTGCTTTTTCTTCTGGGCTTCACATATGATAATTCTACTTATTCTGTAAAGTTCATCTGAAATGATACTTCCAATTAAAAAAATCTTTCTTTTTTCCTCTGTGTCTCTATTCATTTTCTTCACCATATTTTCATATAGCATATTAACAATTTTATATCACAGATTGACTTGTCTGGTAGTTACCAATGTAACCATTTTTCTCCCCACCAGATTATGAGCTTCTTGTCAGGAGCCATTTCTAAAATCTAAGAACTCCTTATACTCTGCTCATTCTACCAAAGGTCTCTTCTAACATCCTATATACTGTAAATACCTGACTAAGGTTAAACAGCACTGAAATTTGAAAAATAAAGCAGCTTGTATTAATGATCCAGCTCATTATGTTGTCAGGAGCCCAAAAGTCATAAGACATGATTGGTAACTTATATGGGCTTCCCAGGTGATCCAGTGGTAAAGACTCTGCCCGCCAATGCAGGAGACATAAGAGACGCAGGTTTGATCACGGTGTTGGGAAGATCCCCTGGGGAAGGGAAAGGCTACTCACTCCAGTATTCTGGCTTGGAGAATTCCATGGACAGATAAGCCTGGCAGGCTACAGTCCATGAGGTCACAAACAGCCGGACATGGTTGAGCGACTGAGCACACAAACATACACGTGGATATTTATTCAATACTTTACAATCGAGGCGTATACAATCCATATTTGATAAAATGGTAAATACATTTTACATTTACTGGCTTTGTCTTATCACAGAAGCCAGTAAAAGGGAAATCCTTTTTTAATGTTCAGTTCAGTTCAGTCGCTCAGTCGTGTCCGATTCTTTGCAACCCCATGAATCGCAGCACACCAGGCCTCCCTGTCCATCACCAACTCCCAGAGTTCACTCAGACTCACGTCCATCGAGTCAGGCATGTCATCTGGCCATCTCATCCTCTGTCGTCCCCTTCTCCTCCTACCCCCAATCCCTCCCAGCATCAGAGTCTTTTCCAATGAGTCAACTCTTCGCATGAGGTGGCCAAAGTACTGGAGTTTCAGCTTTAGCATCATTCCTTCCAAAGAAATCCCAGGGCTGATCTCCTTCAGAATGGACTGGTTGGATCTCCTTGCAGTCCAAGGGACTCTCAAGAGTCTTCTCCAACAACACAGTTCAAAAGCGTCAATTCTTCGGTGCTCAGCTTTCTTCACAGTCCAACTCTCACATCCATACATGACCACAGGAAAAACCATAGCCTTGACTAGACGGACCTTTGCTGGCAAAGTAATGTCTCTGCTTTTGAATATGCTATCTAGGTTGGTCATAACTTTACTTCCAAGGAGTAAGCGTCTTTTAATTTCATGGCTGCAGTCACCATCTGCAGTGATTTTGGAACCCAAAAAAATAAAGTCTGACACTGTTTCCACTGTTTCCCCATCTATTTCCCATGAAGTGATGGGACCAGATGCCATGATCTTTGTTTTCTGAATATTGAGCTTTAAGCCAACTTTTTCACTCTCCTCTTTCACTTTCATCAAGAGGCTTTTTAGTTTCTCTTCACTTTCTGCCATAAGGGTGGTATCATCTGAGGTTATTGATATTTCTCCCAACAATCTTGATTCCAGCTTGTGTTTCTTCCAGTCCAGCGTTTCTCATGATGTACTCTGCATATAAGTTAAATAAGCAGGGTGACAATATACAGCCTTGACGTACTCCTTTTCCTATTTGGAACCAGCCTGTTGTTCCATGTCTAGTTCTGTTGCTTCCTGACCTACATATAAGTTTCTCAAGAGGCAGGTCAGGTGGTCTGGTATTCCCATCTCTTTCAGAATTTTCCACATTTTATTGTGATCCACACAGTCAAAGGCTTTGGCATAGCCAATAATGCAGAAATAGATGTTTTCTGGAACTCTTGCTTTTACCATGATCCAGCAGATGTTGGCAATTTGATCTCTGGTTCCTCTGCCTTTTCTAACACCAGCTTGAACATCTGGAAGTTCACAGTTCACATATTGCTGATGCCTGGGTTGAAGAATTTTGAGCATTACTTTACTAGCGTATGAGATGAGAGCAATTGTGCGGTAGATTGAGCATTCTTTGGCATTGCCTTTCTTTGGGATCAGAATGAAAACTGACCTTTTTCAGTCCTGTGGCCACTGCCGAGTTTTTCAAATTTGCTGGCATATTGAGTGAAGCACTTTCACAGCATCATCTTTCAGGATTTGAAATAGTTCAACTGGAATTCCATCACCTCCACTAGCTTTGTTCGTAGTGATGCTTCCTAAGGTCCACTTGACTTCACATTCTAGGATGTCTGGCTCTAAGTGAGTGATCACATCATTGTGATTATCTTGGTCTTGAAGATCTTTTTTGTACAGTTTCCTGTGTATTCTTGCCACCTCTTCTTGATATCTTCTGCTTCTGTTAGGTCCACACCGTTTCTGTCCTTTATTGAGCCCATCTTTGCATGAAATGTTCCCCTGGTATCTCTAATTTTCTTGAAGAGATCTCTAGTCTTTCCCATTCTGTTGTTTTCCTCTATTTCTTTGCATTGATCGCTGAGGAAGGCTTTCTTATCTCTTCTTGCTATTCTTTGGAACTCTGCATTCAGATGCTTATATCTTTCCTTTTCTCCTTTGCTTTTCACTTCTCTTCTTTTCATAGCTATTTGTAAGGCCTCCCCAGACAGCCATTTTGCTTTTTTGCATTTCTTTTCCATGGGGATGGTCTTGATCCCTGTCTCCTGTACAATGTCACGAACCTCATTCTATAGTTCATCAGGCACTCTATCTATCAGATCTAGTCCCTTAAATCTATTTCTCACTTCCACTGTATAATCATAAGGTGTTTGATTTAGGTCATACCTGAATGGTCTAGTGGTTTTCCCTACTTTCTTCAATTTAAGTCTGAATTTGGCAATAAGGAGTTCAGGATCTGAGCCACAGTCAGGTCTTGGTCTTGTTTTTGTTGACTGTATAGAGCTTCTCCATCTTTGGCTGCAAAGTATATAATCAATCTGATTTCGGTGTTGACCATCTGGTGATGTCCAAGTGTAGAGTCTTCTCTTGTGTTGTTGGAAGAGGGTGTTTGCTATGACCAGTGCATTTTCTTGGCAAAACTCTATTAGTCTTTGCCCTGCTTCATTCCGTATTCCAAGGCCAAATTTGCCTGTTACTCCAGGTGTTTCTTGACTTCCTACTTTTGCATTCCAGTCCCCTATAATGAAAAGGACATATTTTTGGGGTGTTAGTTCTAAAAGGTCTTGTAGGTCTTCATGGAACCGTTCAACTTCAGCTTTTTTTTTTTTTTTTTTTAATGTAGAGTACTTAAATGTGCTCAAGGAGGAGATCTTAGTCGAGAACAAAAATGAGTAGGTCTAGGGTGAGAGAGAGTGAGAAGATATTTTAGTGAGGAAATAAAAGCAAATTAATGAAGCAGGTGTATAAGAGGAAGAGTAAAGGGATGCACGTGGCCAACTGCCCTGATCTGAGAGGAAGAAAGCAAAGTGAGAGGCAAGATGCAGACTGTGGGGCATCTGGGATGACAAAACAAGGAAAAACTGTTTGAAAGCTAATCAAAGATCCTTACAAATACTTGAACAAGGAAGTATTATCATTTCTTTCATTCAACAGATAAGTATTTGTTGAGCACTACGAAGTACGATGTATCTATTCAAGTGTTAGAAATAAAGGAATGAACATAATCAAGACATCTCTTTCCTCTTAAAACAACAGAGATTAGAGGAGGAGTGACTGATTATAGACATGCTGAGTGCTAAAGAACTGATGCTTTTGAACTGTGGAGCCGGAGAAGACTCTTGAGAGTCCCATGCACAACAAGGAGATGAAACCAGTCTATCTTAAAGAAAATCAACCCTTAAAAATTCACTGGGAGTATTGATACTGAAGCTGAAGCTCTAATAATATGGCCATCTGATGTGAAGAGTTGACTCACTGGAAAAGACCCTGAAGCTGGGGAAGATTGAAGGCAAAAGGGGAAAAGGGGGCTGCAGAGGATGAAATGATTCAATAGCATCAGCTACTCAATGGACATGAATTTGAACAACCTCCAGGAGAGAGTGAAGGATAGAGGAGCCTGGCATGCTACACAGTCCCTTGTCATTCAGTTGCTCAGTCCTTTCCGACTCTTTGTGACCCCATGGCCTGCAACTCGCCAGGCTTCCCTGTCCTTCACCATCTCCCAGAGTTTGTATCAGGTGGCCAAAATATAGGAGCTTCAGCTTCAGCATCAGTCTTTCCAATGCATATTCAGGGTTGATTGCCTTTAGGATTGATTGGTTTGATGTCCTTGCAGTCCAAGGGACTCAAGAGTCTTCTCTAACACCACAGTTTGAAAGCATCAATTCTTTGGCATTCAGCCTTCTTTATGGTCCAACTCTCACATTCGTACATGACTACTGGAAAAACCATAGTTTTGACTAGACAGACTTTTGTTGGCAAAGTGATGTCTCTGGTTTTTAACGCACTGTCTAGGTTTGTCATAGCTTTCATTCCAAGGAGCAAGCATCTTGTAACTTCATGGCTGCAGTCACCACCTGCAGTGATTTTGGAGCCCAAGAAAATAAAGTCTGTCACTGTTTCCATTGTTTCCCCATCTATTTGCCATGAAGTGATGGGACCACATGCCATGATCTTCATTTTTTGAATGCTGAGTTTTAAGCCAGTTTTTTCACTCTCCTCTTTCACCTTCATCAAGAGGCTCTTTAGTTCCTCTTTGCTTTCTCCCATAAGCGTGGTGTTGTCTGCATATCTGAGTTATTGATATTTCTCCCGGCAATCTTGATCCCAGCTTGTGTTTCATCCAGCCCAGAATTTTGCATGATATGGTGGTGGATGTTTTTCTCTAAGTCATGTCCAAATCTTGTGATCTGCTGGACTGTAGCCTGCCAGGCTCCTATGTCCATGGGGATTCTCCAGGCAAGAATACTGGAGTAAGTTGCCATTTCCTTCTCCAGGGGATCTTCAAGACCCAGGGATCAAACCCGTTCTCCTCCATTGCAGGCTGAATCTTTACCGACTGAGCTATGAAGAAAGCCCCTTCACATGATATACTCTGCATACAGTTTAAATAAGCAGGGTGACAATCTACAGCCTTGACATACTCTTTTCCCAATAAGGAACCCATCTTTGTTTTGTGTCCAGTTCTAACTGTTGCTTCTTGACCTGCATACAGGTTTCTGAGGAGACGAGGTCAGGAGGTCAGGTGGTCTGGTATTCCCATCTCTAAGAATTTTCCACAGCTTGTTGTGACCCACGTAGTCAAAGGCTTTAGTGTAGTCAATGAAGCAGAAGTAGATGTTTTACTGAAATTCTCTTGTTTTTTTCTATGATCCAACGGATACCGGCAATTTGATCTCTGGTTCCTCTGCCTTTTCTAAACCCAGTTAGTATATCTGGAAGTTCTCAGTTCACATACTGTTGAAGCCTAGCTTGAAAAATTTTGAGCATGACCTTCCTAGCATGTGAAAGGAGTGCAACTGTGAGATAGTTTGAAATTGCGCTACACAGTGCATGGTGTCACAAACAGTCGGACACAACTTAATGACTGAACAATAACAAATAAATATATAGCCTCCAGGAGAGTAATTATTAGAATAAAGGAGGAATCAGCATAATAAAGACAAAACAGCTGGTAAGGACTTAAAAGAAAGAACAACTTCAGTAATTCATATCTGGGACTAAATAATAGTATCAAAGTTTCCACTATGGGTTGAGGAGGACACGGGACCAAATTCAATTCACAGGGGGAAGGTGATACTCTGGCTACATCTTCAACACCATTTAGTATCATCTCCAAAGTAAATCATCTTTCATAAACAATATTAAGGCCATAAAATATTAATTACTTCAACAGAAGGTGAAACCAACCTGACTCTTCTGCTTATTTTACATTTTACAAAATGAAGGCAGAGAATTGTAAAAATGAGGTCAGTTACGTTAGATTCAGCAAGATGACCTCAAATTACCTTGGTGACTTTAATGAAGGTCTTTTACTTTAACCTAATTTTTTTCACAGGTCATCTTTAATTAACTTTTGGTAGCTAGATCATAGTGACATAATCTCCCCACAGAAACACAATGAAATCATTACAAGGAAATCCCTTTAGCATTTGATGGAAAATTTAAATTTGTGTTGTATGGAAAATAATTACTGATGCTCACCTATTAGTAGTCTCCCAGATGTTTATTCCTTTAACCCCAAGTGTTTTAGAGACTAAGGTTTATATTCTAAAATTCTAGTAGACCTAACACCGGAAAGCAAATAACTAGGCATTTACATAAGGCATATGTAACTAGGCATTACATAAGACTTCTCAGTGAAATCTAGGTAAGAATAAACTTCTATTTTACTTTGCTTTTATTTCTGTTTCTATTTTACTTTTAATATTAATATAAATTAACATTTATTTTTTGAATTATTAAGCATTTTTGTTATGCAAGATTTCAACTATTTAGTTATCATCCTAGCTATTTCCAAAACTGAAAACTATGGGAATGAGGGTGAAAAAATTCATTGCAACTTATGCTGACCTCTCTGATTATAAAACTTCAAAATATACAGGTAAAGACAGAATATAATTCTGTTATATAATTCAGACCTGCACATAGAAAGTTATTTCTATCTTGGCTGAATAATAAATTGGCATATATTTAATATTTTAAAACAAAAAATAGATAAAACTTTCAGCCAGTTCCCATAGTTTGAAATTGAAATAAACCATTTTGACCATAGAATTTATATGATTAGACACTCAGTCAATATGTCTTGTAGGTTACTAAATAATAGTAGAAGGTAGCTCTTTAAAGAAAAACAAAATTTGTTCTCACAAATCATATTAAGATTTAAAGGGTTTTCTCTGAGTCTTAGGAAACTAAAGTAGAAAAGCGTGGCTTACTTTTATTTACTTTTAATGTACTATGACATACTTCTGAAAATCTTACATAACTTTCTTAGGAAACAGAAAATAGTAGGCATGTTAATTCAGATAAAAGATACACAGATACTTCTAAGCAAAGAATTTTGATAATATCCTTTGTAAACTGTTCTTCAAAATTAAATCTCAACTTGCAGATAGCAAATAGTTCATTAAGGATCATTGGTAGGATACTAAAAATAAGTTCACCCGTCCCAGGTCACTGACCTGGAGGTAGGACTGGAAATAATCATGCTTTTTTCCCATAGCACTCTACAACTGTTTTTGAAGTATAAATTACAGAATATCTCAGAATACTTATAATATAAAAAGAAAAATACACATACACATATGGAAAAAGCAAGGTTAGATTTTATACAAGCAATTCTAGATTGTATTGGATATAAAAAATACTCTTGATGGTTCAAAAAAATGGAGACTGGTATAGTTTGGGACACTGAATAAACTTTATTATGCATTATTATAAAAAACTATGCTTTATATAAAGAAGAAACTATGCTTATATAAAGCATATATAAAACACTTGACTGAGTGACTGAACTGAACTGATGCTTTATATTTATATAAAGATGTAGGTATCTAGGCATGTTCAAAGAGAATAGTGGATGCAGCATGACACTGTGAAAAGAGATGAAAGAGATGAAAATCTGTAAGTGCAATTTTCTTAGGTAATTTTCTTTAAAGATGAACAGCCCTGTCCTTCATCCTTAGTGATTTCCACACATTCCTAAGATATAAATCAAACATAACTGTGTATGTTATTCAAAAATTGCCTCTACTGGGAGAATACATGAAAAGTATCTAATTATATATATATATATATATATATATATATATATATATATATACACACAAACACACATTTGTTGTTGTTCAGTCACTAAGCAATGTCTGACTCTGTGATACCATGGACTGCAGCACACCAGGCTTTCCCCTGTCATTCACTCTCTCAGAGTTTGCTCAAATTCATATCCATTGAGTTGGTGATGCCATCAAACCATTTCATCCTCTGTCACCCTGTTCTTCTCCTGCCCTCAATCTTTCCCAGCACTGGGGTCTTTTCCAATGAGTTGGCTCTTCCCATCAGGTGGCCAAAGTATTGGAGCTTTAACTTCAGCATCAGTTCATTCAATGAACATTCAAAGTTGATTTCCTTTAGGATGGACTAGTTGGATCTCTTTGCTGTCCAAGGAATTCTCAAGAGTCTTCTCCAGCACCACAATTCCAAAACATCAACTCTTCAGCGCTCAGCTTTCTTTATGGACCAACTCTAATCTGTACATGACTGCTGGAAAAACCACAGTTTTGACTATACAGACCTTTACTGGCAAAGTGATGTCCCTGCTTTTTACTGTACTGTCTAGCGATGACATAGCTTTTTTCCCAAGGAACCAGCATCTCTTAATTGCATGGCTGCAGCCACCATCTACAGTGATTTAGGAGCCCAAGAAAATAAAATAAAATAAACTGTTTCCACCTTTTCTTCATCTATGTGCCATGAAGTGATAGGACCAGAAGCCATGATCTTATTTTTTTTGCATGTTGAGTTTTAAGCCAACTTTTTTACTCTCCTCTTTCACCTTCATCAAGAGGCTCTTTAGTTCCTCCTCACTTTCTGCTATTAGAATGATATCACCTGCATATCTGAGGTTGTTGTTATTTCTCTCAGAAATCTTGATTTCAGCTTGTGATTCATTCAGCCCAGCATTTTGTATGATATACTCTGCATATAAGCAGGGTGATAATATACAGCCTTGACATACTTCTTTCCCAATTTTGAATGTGTCTATTGTTCAATGTCTGGTTCTATCTGTTGCTTTTTGATCTGCATACAGGTTTCTCAGCAGACAGGTAAGGTGGTCTGGTATTCCCATCTCTTTAAGAATTTTTGACAGTTTGTTGTGATCCACACAGTCAAAGGCTTTAGCGTAGTCAATGACGCAGAAGTAGATGTTTTGTTTTGTTTTGTTTTGTTTTAATTCTCTTGCTTTTTCTATGATCCAACAGATGTAGGCAGTTTGATCTCTGGTTCCTCTGCCTTTTCTAAATCCAGCTTGTACATATGGAAGTTCTTGGTTCACATACTGTTGAAGCTTAGCTTGAAGGATTTTGAGTGTTACCTTGCTAGCATGTGAAATGAGTGCAATTGTGCAGTAGTCTGAGCATTCTTTAGCATTGCCTTTCTTTGGGATTGGAATGAAAATTGACCTTTTCCAGTCCTGTGACCATTGCTGAGTTTCCCAAATTGGCTCAACATACTGAGTGCAGCACTTCAACAGCATCATCCTTTAGGATTTGAAATAGCTCAGCCAGAATTCCCTCACCCGCACTACTTTTTATTGTGGCACTTCACACTCCTGGATGTCTGGCTCTAGGTGAATGAGATATATATGTGACTTGGTATTTATTTTAAGGGACTCATACAAAATCTGGGGCTTCTCAGATGCCTTTAGTGGTAAAGAATCTGCCTGCCAGTGCAGGAGATGTGGGTTTGATCCCTGAGTCAGGAAGAGCCTCTGAAGGAGGAAATAGAACCCACTCTAGTATTCTTGCCTGGAAAATCCCATGGACAGAGGCGCCTAGGGAGCTACAGTCCACAGGGTTGCAAATGGTTGGACATGGGTCAGCGACTGCACACGAGCACATATAAAAAATGACACATTATTTGGGAATACTGAATATGGGTGCCATAGATATATATAGTGTTCTTCATAAATTCATAAAGACAACCCCTTTTCACTGCAAGCATTCCCCCTAAAACTACAAAAATATTTTGGAGAATCCTGAATTTCAGAATCAAAATTTTACATTTCAAAGAAATAAATGTCTCCCACAGGTCCATGTCCCTATATCCCAGAGGAAATAGGGGAAGTTTTAAGAATGGCTACATTCCTTGTATAAAGAAAAATTTGAAGAGGAAAACTATAGACACTCTAATTTCAATGCTGTATCTCCACAATTCCTGGGTCAACAGAGAAGGTAGATATGACTGAAGATAACCACTCCTTGACAACAGAGTTTACTCTCACAGGATTTACAGAACGTCCAGAGCTGAAGACCCTTCTGTTCCTGATATTCCTTACCATCTATCTGATCACCATGGTGGGGAATCTTGGTCTGGTGGCATTGATAGTCACAGAGCATCGTCTTCACACACCAATGTACATCTTTCTGGGTAACCTCGCGCTGATGGATTCCTATTGTTCCAGTGCCATTACCCCAAAGATGCTACAGAACCTCTTTTCCAAAGACAGAATGATTTCTCTGTACGAATGCATGGCACAATTCTATTGTCTCTGCCTTGCAGAAACTACAGATAGCTTTCTCCTGGCAGCAATGGCCTATGATCGCTATGTGGCCATCTGCAAACCACTGCAGTACCACACCATGATGTCAAAGAAACTCTGCATTCAGATGACCACAGGGGCCTACATAGCTGGAAACATTCACCCCGCAATTCATGTAGGGTTTCTCTTTAGGTTAACTTTCTGTAGGTCTCATCAAATTAATCACTTTTTTTGTGATGTCCTTCCATTATACAGACTCTCCTGTGTGAACCCTTATATCAATGAACTGATGATATTTATTGTTTCAGGGTCACTTTCAGTCTTCACTATTACCATAGTCATAATCTCTTACCTTTTTATCCTTTTCACAATTTTCAAAATGAAATCCAAAGAAGGAAAAAGCAAAGCCTTGTCTACTTGTGCCTCCCACTTTCTCTCTGTCTCAATTTTCTATGGTTCTCTTCTCTTCATGTACATTCGACCAAATTCAGTTAATGAAGAGAACAAAGATATTATACCTATTGCTATTTTTTATACTTCAGTGATTCCTTTATTAAACCCTTTTATTTACAGTCTAAGAAATAGGGAAGTAATTAATATTATGAAGAAAATTATGAAGATTTCATAACATTCTGCAACAAGTATCATTCCATATGAACAAGTGATTTTAATTTGATTAAAGTTTTTTCAAAATCAAGAAATACTAAGAAAATGGAAAATGGCCACCTCACAAATAACATTAGATTGTTAAAACATGATGGCATTATCAGTCAAATAAATACAGTCAAACGAAGAAAATATGGTAAAATATATTCACAAATCTAAGCTACTAGGTTTCATCAGAAGTGAACTAAATAATTACCATTGAGGTCACATTTGTGTCACAGTATGTTAGTTAAACTAGAAGCTATATTTCAGAGTACAGTAAGTTACACTTTTAGACAAATTCAGCAAAGGCCAGGAATTGAGGTCAGTACATATAAAGAGCACCTTCATGTGGCAAATTTCTAGAATCCCAAGGTATAATCTTACAAACTTCCCAATATCCCAAGTTCTCAAATATTAGTACCCTCTTAAGCATGTGACAGAAGAAAAAACATATATCAACTTCATTTTCAATTTTTTAGTTTGTTCAAAAGATTATGTTTGAGTATGAAATCTCACAGAACGTATATTGATTAATAAAAACTTTTTCTCTTTAGACTGAGTCAATTTACACTTAAGTTCTCTGAAATGCAGTATATGTACTTTGGTGTACTATCAATCTGTACTTGAAGATGATGCTATTTATATTGACATCACTATGAATTTGACATTTTCATGTAGTTTGATCATCACATATAACAGTGAAATTCCTGAATATATCCTTAAATAAAGTTTTTTCTCTCTGATATTATTATTTGTCCTTTTTATCATTAGGAATACCACCAATATGGTCTGATTCCAGGGTAAATTACTGGTATATGCATATCATTAACAAAAAGTTGGAGATGCTGATCAAACATAAAGGAGCCAGAAAACAGTAAAAATTTAAATATCTAAACAATGATATTTATTGATCCTAACATATAAATATGGAAGAAAAATAATTTACTGAGAACGTGCTCTCTGCTTGATGCTACATTAGACCTTTCATATATATTACATATCAATTCATAAAACGTGATTTTTCATGCTTTTCATCAGTAAAAATCTCATATTTTGCAATATTAAGGAGCTGGCCCAAGTTCATCCAGCTCATCAAATTCTGCCAGAATTGAATCAGTACTACCTTTTCCCTATGTGATTAGGAGTTCAGAAAATGGAAATCCTTGGAGCCTAGCGTATTTAGCTCTTAAGTTGCATCAGAAGTAAAAATATGCCTTAAAAATGGGAAAAAAATGATTTTTGGAGGAAAATAGAAATGGTTATGGCTGATGTCAATGTTTATGGAAAACAGAGTGGCTCTGGGAATGAGGATGAAGATGAACCATGGGATGGAATCAAAAAATGAACAAAACAGTCAGAGAGAGCTATCAGTTAATTTGGGGGAAACAGGGGAGGTGCCTCAGTTACTGAGAATCTTAAAGGCCACCCTAAGGAATCTGACTTAATCTTAGAAGCTGAAGTCTCCTTGGAGCAGAGCAATATGATTGTACATTTCAGAATCCTGATCTTGCAGCTAATCAGAAAGAGACTTAAAGCAAGAAGGCTAACTTCAAAAATTCATGTATTAGATGAGAAGAACTGAAACTGGAGAATATTCTAAATGGAGGGGGATGCACAGATAGAAACATTTTAATGAAATAAATAGTAAACTGGAACTGTTGATAATAAAATGAAAGCCTATCTTTTCCCTGCAAATATCAAACATGACATAACCAATTCCATATCACCAATACTTAATAAGGTACCTGATACATTTGGACTTCAATAAACTTTTCACTGCAGCCAGGTTTTCTGGAAGAGTTTTTAGGCCTCCCTCTGAGCCCTCCTTCAATATAGTTTAATATAATTGTGTAAATTAATGTAATAGGCTTATTATTTTTATTTTTGAATGAATTAGTAAATTTTAATTTCTAACATTGTAAAATGGATAGATATAATCCACATAAACAAAGTTCTTTATGGTCATAAGACACTTTATAAGCAAAAAGAAATCTCAATTCAGTCACTCAGTCATGTCCAACTCTTTGAGAGCCCATGAACTGCAGAACGCTAGACCTCCCTGTCTATCACCAACTCCCAGAGTCCACCCAAACCCATGTCCACTGTATCGGTGATGCCATCCAACCATCTCATCCTCTGTCATCCCCTTCTCCTCTGGCCCTCAATCTTTCCCAGCATCAGGGTATTTTCAAATGAGTCAGCTCTCCACATCAGGTGGCCAAAGTATTGGAGTTTCAGCTTCAACATCAATCCCTCCAATGAACACCCAGGACTGATCTCCTTTAGGAGGGACTGGTTGGATCTTCTTGCAGTCCAAGGGACTCTCAAGAGTCTTCTCCAACACCACAGTTCAAAAGCATCAATTCTTCTGCATTCAGCTTTCTTTATAGTCCAACTTTCACATCCATACATGACTATTGGAAAAACCATAACCTTGACTAGATGGACCTTTATTGGCAAAATAATGTCTCTGCTTTTTAATATGCTATCTAATTTGGTCATAACTTTCCTTCCAAGGAGCAAGCATCTTTTAATTTCATGGCTGCAATCACCATCCGCTGTGATTTTGGATCCCAGAAAAATAAAGTCAGCCACTGTTTCCCCATCTATTTGCCATGAAGTGATGGGGCTGGATGCCATGATCTTAGTTTTCTGAATGTTGAGCTTTAAGCCAACTTCTTCACCCTCTTCTTTCACTTTCATCAAGAAAAACTGTACAAAAAAAGATCTTCATGATCCAGATGATCACGATGGTGTGATCACTCCCACGCACCTAGAGCCCGACATACTGGAATGTGAAGTCAAGTGGGCCTTAGGAAGCACCACTACAAACAAAGTTAGTGGAGGTGATGGATTACAGTTGAGCTATTTCAAATTCTAAAAGATGATGCTGTGAAAGTGCTGCACTCAACATGCCAGCAAATTTGGAAAACTCAGCAGTGGCCACAGGACTGGAAAAGGTCTGTTTTCATTCCAATCCCAAAGAAAGGCAATGCCAAAGAATGCTCAAACTACCGCACAATTGCACTCATCTCACACGCTAGTAAAGTAATGCTTAAAATTCTCCAAGCCAGGCTTCAGTAATACGTGAACTATGAACTTCCGGATGTTCAAGCTGGTTTTAGCAAAGACAGAGGAACCAGAGCTCAAATTGCCAACATCTCCTGGACCATCAAAAAAGCAAGAGAGTTCCAGACAAACATCTATTTCTGCTTTATTGACTATGCCAAAGCCTTTGACTGTGTGGATCAGAATAAAATGTGGAAAATTCTTAAATAGATGGGAATACCAGACCACCTGACCTGCCTCTTGGGAAACCTGTATGCAGGTCAGGAAGCAACAGTTAGAACTGGACAGGGAACAACAGACTGGTTCCAAATAGGAAAAGGAGTATGTCAAGGCTGTATATTGTCACCCTGCTTATTTAAAAAGAAATCTAGATACCAAAAATTATGAGAAGCTATGAATTAGAGGTATGTTGCACATTCTATATTCACTATTTTAATGGATATTTTTAGTTTTCAGGCTTGTATGCATTGATTTAGTTCCCCTTTCCTAAGGGTACCAAAATTTGAGCTATGTATCTCTGCACCACTCCCCAACCCTTAGCAACACTGGAGCACCAGAGATCTGTTAAGAAAAGAACATGTGACTGACTCAGGGCTAATGAGACCAAAAAAAATTTATTGTCTAGAACTATCTGGGAAATAAGTATCATTTATTTGAAAAGATGTTCACAAAAAGGATAGTGTCTCTCCTTCGAGTCATGGTATGTGACTATGATATATGGCACAATTTATGTGAGGGATCGGGGGCAGGAGGAGAAGGGGATGACAGAGGATGAGATGGCTGGATGGCATCACTGACTCGATTGAGTGAACTCCGGGAGTTGGTGATGGACAGGGAGGCCTGGTGCGCTGCGATTCATGGGGTTGCAAAGAGTCGGACATGACTGAGTGACTGAACTGAACTGAACTGACTGATGTGTATTTTTACTCACAGTCTTCAGGCATCTGACTTTACAGGATGGATCTGGTAGGCTTTGGCTGAGGATGGCACAACTAGATGTGTTTTTCCAGTAGTCATGTATGGATGTATGGATGTATAGTTGGACTATGAAGAAAGCTGAGTGCCGAAGAATTGATGCTTTTGAACTGTTGTGTTGGAGAAGATTCTTGAGAGTCCTTTGGAGTGCAAGGAGATCCAACCAGTCCATCCTAAAGGAAATCAGTCCTGAATATTCATTGGAAGGACTGATCCTGAAGCTGACACTCCAATACTTTGGCCACCTGATGGGAAGAACTGACTCATTTGAAAAGACCCTGATGCTGGGAAAGATTGAAGGCAGGAGGAGAAGGGGATGGCAGAGGATGAGATTGTTGGATGGCATCACCAACTCAATGGACATGAGTTTGAGTAAGTTCCGGGAGTTGGTGATGGACAGGGAAGCCTGGCGTGCTGCATTCCATGGATTCACAGAGTTGAACATGACTGAGCGGCTGAACTGATGTGTATTTTGCCATCAAGAAGGAAACCAGATTGGAGATAAAGTCAATACACAATGGATGGCATAGCTGAGGAAGTCACAGAAACAGACCCAGAGTCACTGGCATAAATTCATCTGGTTTTACAATCTAACAGCTCTTCTTAATGTTTAACTTTGGAAGACATGCATTATTTATAACTAAGGAAATGTTAATCGATACATTCATGTCTCTTGCCTTACCTCCCCTTTTCTATTTTTAAATAATCTATTTTTAAGTCTATTTTTAAATAATCATCAGACAGTCTTTAGTTTACAAATTACTCTTCAGTAGTACCCATTCAGGTATTATTCACATCTATCTTATTTTAACTTTTTTTTTTGATTCTGTACTTTTTAAATAGAATAACTGTAACAATATACTGTAATAAAAGTTATATGGATATAATTCTATACTTTTATTTCTTTTATTTTTTATTTTTTGCAGAGCTTTCTTTTTTTTTTAATTTTATTTTATTTTTAAAATTTACAATGTTGCATTAGTTTTGCCAAATATCAAAATGAATCCGCCACAGGTATACATGTGTTCCGCATCCTGAACCCTCCTCCCTCCTCCCTCTCCATACCATTCCTCTGGGTTGTCCCAGTGCACCAGCCCCAAGCATCCAGTATTGTGCATCGAACCTGGACTGGCAACTCATTTCATACATGATATTATACATGTTTCAATGCCATTCTCCCATATCTTCCCACCCTCTCCCTCTCCCACAGAGTCCATAAGACTGTTCTATACATCAGTGTCTCTTTTGCTGTCTCGTACACAGGGTTATTGTTACCATCTTTCTAAATTCCATATATATGCATTAGTATACTGTATTTATGTTTTTCCTTCTGGCTTACTTCACTCTGTATAATAGGCTCCAGTTTCATCCACCTCATTAGAACTGATTCAAATGTATTCTTTTTAATGGCTGAGTAATACTCCATTGTGTATATGTACCACTGCTTTCTTATCCATTCATCTGCTGATGGATATCTAGGTTGCTTCCATGTCCTGGCTATTATAAACAGTGCTGCGATGAACATTGGGGTACAGTGTCTCTTTCCCTTCTGGTTTCCTTGGTGTGTATGCCCAGCAGTGGGATTGCTGGATCATAAGGCACTTCTATTTCCAGTTTTTTAAGGACTCTCCACACTGTTCTCCATAGTGGCTGTACTAGTTTGCATTCCCACCAACAGTGTAAGAGGGTTCCCTTTTCTCCACACCCTCCCCAGCATTTATTGCTTGTAGACTTTTGGATCGCAGCCATTCTGACTGGCATGAAATGGTACCTCATTGTGGTTTTGATTTGCATTTCTCTGATAATGAGTGATGTTGAGCATCTTTTCATGTGTTTGTTAGCCATCTGTATGTCTTCTTTGGAGAAATGTCTATTTAGTTCTTTGGCCCATTTTTTGATTGGGTCATTTATTTTTCTGGAGTTGAGCTGGAGGAGTTGCTTGTATATTTTTGAGATTAGTTGTTTGTCAATTGCTTCATTTGCTATTATTTTCTCCCATTCTGAAGGCTGTCTTTTCACCTTGCTAATAGTTTCCTTTGATGTGCAGAAGCTTTTAAGGTTAATTAGGTCCCATTTGTTTATTTTTGCTTTTATTTCCAATATTCTGGGAGGTGGGTCATAGAGGATCCTGCTGTGATGTATGTCAGAGAGTGTTTTGCTATGTTCTCCTCTAGGAATTTTATAGTTTCTGGTCTTACGTTGAGATCTTTAATCCATTTTGAGTTTATTTTTGTATATGGTGTTAGAAAGTGTTCTAGTTTCATTCTTTTACAAGTGGTTGACCAGATTTCCCAGCACCACTTGTTAAAGAGATTGTCTTTAATCCATTGTATATTCTTGCCTCCTTTGTCAAAGATAAGGTGTCCATATGTGCGTGGATTTATCTCTGGGCTTTCTATTTTGTTCCATTGATCTATATTTCTGTCTTTGTGCCAGTACCATACTCTCTTGATAACTGTGGCTTCTTGTTTTATATTGGAGTACAGTTGATTAACAGTCTTGTGTTAGTTTCAGTTGTACAATAAAGTGATTCAGTTATATATATATATATATATATATATATATATATATATACACATGTATCTATTTTTTTTTCAAATATTTTTCTCAGTTAGGCTGTTACATAATAATGAGCAGCGTTCCTGCACTATACAATAGGTCCCTGTTGGTTATCCATTTAAAATACAGCAGTGCATACATGTCAATCCCAAACTCCCTACTATCCCTCTCCACCATCCTTCCCCAATGGTAACCTTAAGTTTGTTCTTTAAGTCCATGAGTCTGTTTCTGTTTTGTAAATAAGTTCAGTTGTATCATTTTTTTTTAGATTTCACATATAAGCTATATCACATGATAGTCTCATTGCAATACTATTTATAATGGCCAAGACATAGAAGCAACCTAAATGTCCATCAACATAAAAATGGATAAAGAACATGTGCTACCTATATACAATAGAATATTACTCATCTACGTCTATTGTCTTTTACCTTCCTTACTCTATTTTAATTCTGTATAATTCCACTTTAAAAATTTATCCACAAAAATACTAAGGTGGAGCTCAGGAACCAAATCCAGGCTATCTAGCTTCAGAGGCTATATTCTAACCACTAAGTCATAGTGTGTTGTTAGTCATTCAGTCAAGTTACACTCTTTGTGATCCCATGGTCTGCAGTCTGCCTCTGTCCGTGGGATTCTCCATGCAAGAATATTGGAATGGGTAACTATTCTCTTCTCCAGGGGATCTTCCTGATCCAGCGATCGAACCTGGGTCTCTTGCATTGCAGGCAGATTCTTTACCATCTCAGCCATAAGAGGTTCACATAGGATAAAGAAGTTAAAGTAGCAGGAGGAGAAAACTTCCAAGAAGCTAAGCTATCTAGTGGATAGGACAGAAATTCAAGAATGCTATGAATCAATGATATTTTCCTCCAAATTTATTTTGAAAAATTTCAAACATATCAAAGTTAAGAGAATGCTCAGAGATTTTTAAAATCAATATTAAACAACTATTAACATTTTACATTTGACTGGTAAGCCATCTCCAAATGTGTACATACATATATACTTATGGATGTGAGAGTTGGACTGTGAAAAAGGCTGAGCGCCAAAGAATTGATGCTTTTGAACTGTGGTGCTGGAGAAGACTCTTGAGAGTCCCTTGGACTGCAAGGAGATCCAACCAGTCCATTCTGAAGGAGATCAGCCCTGGGATTTCTTTGGAAGGAATGATGCTAAAGCTGAACCTCCAGTACTTTGGCCACCTCACGTGAAGACTTGACTCATTGGAAAAGACCCTGATGCTGGGAGGGATTGGGGGCAGGAGGAAAGGGGGACGACAGAGGATGAGATGGCTGGATGGCATCACTGACTCGATGGACGTGAGTCTGAGTGAACTCCGGGAGTTGGTGATGGACAGGGAGGCCGGGCGTGCTGCGATTCATGGGGTTGCTAAGAGTCGGACATGACTGAGCGACTGAACTGAACTGAACTGAACTGATACATGTAAACAGTATGACAGTTTACCCAAAAATACTTCAACATACATCTCAAAGGAACACAGACATTTCCTACATGATCATAATGTCATTATAATCTCTATGTAATTTAACAGCACCAAATATGAAAGTCACATCTGAACTTTTCCCAATTTTCCCAGATTGTCCTCTATAGTGATTTATTTTTCATCAAGAATTCAGTTAAATGTCATTTTTTATTTATTTGATAATTTTTATATTTTATATAGTTTTCAAAGGTTACACTCCATTTCTACTTATTATAAATATTGGTTTTAGTCTCCATGTTATATAATGCATCTGTGTAGGCTTTCTTACACCAAATAGTTTGTACCTCCCACTCTCCCAACTCTATATTCGCCTTCCCCACTTCCTCATTGGTATGTTCTCTGTATCTGTGAGTCTGCTCTCTTTTTCTAATATTTACTAGTTCACTGCATAGTTTAGATTTCACATGTAAGTGATATCATACAGTATTTGTCTTTCTCAGTTTGACTTGTTTCACTTAGCACAATGCCCTTCAAGTCCTCTCATAAGACAACAAATGGTAAAAAGGCATTATTTATATGGCTGAGTACTTTTCCACTGTGTGTGTGTGTGTGTGTGTGTGTGTACACTTCTTCATCCATTCATCTGTTAGTAGACACTAGTTTCCACGTCTTTACAATTGTATAATGCTGCTAGGAACACTGGGGTACGTGTATCTTTTTGAATTAATGGGCTTTTCCCCAGATGTATACCCAGAAGTGGAACTGCTGGGTCAAATGGCAGTTCAGTTATTAGTTTTTTGGAGAAACCTCCATACTGTTGGCTGTACCAATTTACATTCCTACTGACAGTGTATGAGGGTTCCCTTTTCTCCACATGCTTCTGAACATTTGTTATCTGTATTGTTTTATATGATAGCCATCCTGAATGGTGTAATATGATAACTTACTGCGGTTGTAATTTCCATTTCCTTGATGATTTGTGACATTGAACACCTTTCCATGTGCCTGTTGGCTACCTGCAATTCCTCCTTGGAAAAAGTCTATTCAGTACTTACGTCCATTTAAAAAAATCAGGTTATTTGGGTTTTTCTGATGTTGAGTTATACAAAACTTTTATATATGCTGGATATTAATAATATCTTTTATCAATCATCAGTTCAGTTCAGTTCAGTTCAGTCACTCAGTCATGTCCAACTCTTTGTGACCCCATGAATTGTAGCACGCCAGGCCTCCTTGTCCATCACCAGCATGAATCACAGCACACCAGGCCTCCCTGTCCATAAGCAACTCCCAGAGTTCACCCAAACTCTTGTCCATCGATTCGGTGATGCCATCCAGCCATCTCATCCTCTGTCGTCCCCTTCTCCTCCTGCCCCCAATCCCTCCCAGCATCAGAGTCTTTTCCAATGAGTCAACTCTTCGCATGAGGTGGCCAAAGTACTGGAGGTTCAGCTTTAGCATCATTCCTTCCAAAGAAATCCCAGGGCTGATCTCCTTTAGAATGGATTGGTTGGATCTCCTTGCAGTCCAGGGGACTCTCAAGAGTCTTCTCCAACACCACAGTTCAAAAGCATAAATTCGGAGAGGAGGAGCCAAGATGGCGGAGGAGTAGGACGGGGAGAACACTTTCTCCCCCACAAATTCATTAAAAGAGCATTTAAACGTCGAGTAAATTCCACAAAACAACTTCTGAATGCCGGCAGAGGACATCAGGCACCCAGAAAAGCAATCCAACTCTTCGAAGGAGGTAGGAAAAAATACAAAAGACAAAAAAAGAGACAAAAGAGGGAGGGACGGAGTTCCGTCCCAGGAAGGGAGTCTTAAAAAGAGAGAAGTTTCCAAACACCAGGAAACCTTCTCACTGCCGAATCTGTGCCGAGCTTTGGAAGCACAGAGGGCAACATAACAGGAAGAAAAAATAAATAAACAATTAAAACTCGAAGACTGCGAGTCCTATGGTAACTCCCCCAGCGGAGAAGCAGCACAGACGCCTGCACACGCCATTAGCAAGCGGGGGCTGGGCAGGGAGGCACAGCGCCGGCTGCATCGCTTAGAGTAAGAATCTGGCCTGAATACCCTGAGCACTATCTGAGCGAAATAATTTGGGCTAGCAAACCAGACTGTGGGATATCTACCACGCGAAAAGCCAGCCCCAACCTAAGACACCGCCAGGCCCGTGCACGGAACAAAGAATTGATCAGAGATAGCCGGCTGCAGACCTTCCCCCTCCGGTGACAGGCAGCCAGAGCCGGAAGGGGGCAATCGCAGCCCCAGAGAGACATTATCTATAAAACTGTAAGCAGGCTTCTTTGCTAGCTAAAACTTTTTGGGGGTCTGGACGGTTAACATCTGCCTGAGAAGGTGCACCGGTTTTACACCCAGATAACCGAGTGGCGGGGAGGCGATAAGTCGCAGCATTGGCGCTCGCCAAACACCTCATCACTTGAGCTGCTCGGACCTGGGAAGAGCACAAAACTCAGGCCCAACTGAGTCTGCGCCTCTGAGAACTACCCGAGTGCCTGAACCTGAGCGGCTTGGACCTGGGAGGTACATGCAACCCAGGGCCAGCCTCGGATTGTTCCCGGCGGAACAACCTAGAGCCCAAGCAGTGTGGGCAGGGAGGCTACATGCGCCGTGAGCGGGGGCAGACCCAGTGTGGCTGAGGCACTGCGAGCGCACACCAGTGTTATTTGTTTGCAGCATCCCTCCCTCCCTCCCCACAGCGCGACTGAACAAAGAGAAGAAATACAGCTCCACCCATCAGAACACTGACACAAGCTTCCCTAACCAGGAAACCTTCCTTGCATTCCTATACATTAATAATGAGAAAACAGAAAGAGAAATTAAGGAAACAATTCCATTCACCATTGCAACGGAAAGAATAAAATACTTAGGAATATATCTACCTAAAGAAACTAAAGACCTATATATAGAAAACTATAAAACACTGGTGAAAGAAATCAAAGAGGACACTAATAGATGGAGAAATATACCATGTTCATGGATTGGAAGAATCAATATAGTGAAAATGAGTATACTACCCAAAGCAATTTATAGATTCAATGCAATCCCTATCAAGCTACCAACAGTATTCTTCACAGAGCTAGAACAAATAATTTCACAATTTGTATGGAAATACAAAAAACCTCGAATAGCCAAAGCGATCTTGAGAAAGAAAAATGGAACTGGAGGAATCAACCTACCTGACTTCAGGCTCTACTACAAAGCCACAGTTATCAAGAGAGTATGGTACTGGCACAAAGACAGAAATATAGATCAATGGAACAAAATAGAAAGCCCAGAGATAAATCCACGCACATATGGACACCTTATCTTTGACAAAGGAGGCAAGAATATACAATGGAGAAAAGACAATCTCTTTAACAAGTGGTGCTGGGAAATCTGGTCAACCACTTGTAAAAGAATGAAACTGGAACACTTTCTAACACCATATACAAAAATAAACTCAAAATGGATTAAAGATCTCAACGTAAGACCAGAAACTATAAAATTCCTAGAGGAGAACATAGGCAAAACACTCTCTGACATACATCACAGCAGGATCCTCTATGACCCACCTCCCAGAATATTGGAAATAAAAGCAAAAATAAACAAATGGGACCTAATTAACCTTAAAAGCTTCTGCACATCAAAGGAAACTATTAGCAAGGTGAAAAGACAGCCTTCAGAATGGGAGAAAATAATAGCAAATGAAGCAACTGACAAACAACTAATCTCAAAAATATACAAGCAACTCCTCCAGCTCAACTCCAGAAAAATAAATGACCCAATCAAAAAATGGGCCAAAGATCTAAATAGACATTTCTCCAAAGAAGACATACAGATGGCTAACAAACACATGAAAAGATGCTCAACATCACTCATTATCAGAGAAATGCAAATCAAAACCACTATGAGATACCATTTCACACCAGTCAGAATGGCTGTGATCCAAAAGTCTACAAATAATAAATGCTGGAGAGGGTGTGGAGAAAAGGGAACCCTCTTACACTGTTGGTGGGAATGCAAACTAGTACAGCCACTATGGAGAACAGTGTGGAGAGTCCTTAAAAAACTGGAAATAGAAGTGCCTTATGATCCAGCAATCCCACTGCTGGGCATACACACTGAGGAAACCAGAAGGGAAAGAGACACGTGTACCCCAATGTTCATCGCAGCACTGTTTATAATAGCCAGGACATGGAAGCAACCTAGATATCCATCAGCAGATGAATGGATAAGAAAGCAGTGGTACATATACACAATGGAGTATTACTCAGCCATTAAAAAGAATACATTTGAATCAGTTCTAATGAGGTGGATGAAACTGGAGCCTATTATACAGAGTGAAGTAAGCCAGAAGGACAAACACCAATACAGTATACTAACGCATATATATGGAATTTAGAAAGATGGTAACGATAACCCTGTGTACGAGACAGCAAAAGAGACACTGATGTATAGAACAGTCTTATGGACTCTGTGGGAGAGGGAGAGGGTGGCAAGATTTGGGAGAATGGCATTGAAACATGTGAAATGTCATGTATGAAACGAGATGCCAGTCCAGGTTCAATGCACGATGCTGGATGCTTGGGACTGGTGCACTGGGACGACCCAGAGGGATGGTATGGGGAGGGAGGAGGGAGGAGGGTTCAGGATGGATTTTCTTTTAAAAATAAAAAGAAAATTATCTAAGAAAAAAAAAAAAAAGAAAAAAAAAAACAATAATAATCTTAAAAAAAAAAAAAAAGCATAAATTCTTTGGCTCTCAGCTTTCTTCACAGTCCAACTCTCACATCCATACATGACCACTGGAAAAACCATAGCCTTGACTAGATGGACCTTTGTTGGCAAAGTAATGTCTCTGCTTTTGAATATGCTATCTAGGTTGGTCATAACTTTTCTTCCAAGGAGTAAGCGTCTTTTAATTTCATGGCTGCAATCACCATCTGCAGTAATTTTGGAGCCCAAAAAAATAAAGTCAGCCACTGTTTCCACTGTTTCCCCATCTATTTCCCATGAAGTGATGGGACCAGATGCCATGATCTTCGTTTTCTGAATGTTGAGCTTTAAGCCAACTTTTTCACTCTCCTCTTTCACTTTCATTTGCAAATATGTTCTCCCACTAGGTTATCTTTTCATTTTGTCCAGTTTCCTTTGTTGTACAAAATCTTTTAAGTTTAATTAGACCCCACTTGTTTAATTTTGCTTTTGTTTCCTTTGGTTTTAGTAAATTTTTTTTTTCTTTTTTTAATTTTATTTTATTTTTAAACTTTACATAATTGTATTAGTTTTGCCAAATATCAAAATAAATCCACCACAGGTATACATGTGTTCCCCATCCTGAACCCTCCTCCCTCCTCCCTCCCCATACCATCCCTCTGGGTCGTCCCAGTGCACTAGCCCCAAGCATCCAGTACCGTGCATCGAACCTGGACTGGCATCTTGTTTCATACATGATATTTTACATGTTTCAATGCCATTCTCCCAAATCTTCCCACCCTCTCCCTCTCCCACAGAGTCCATAAGACTGTTCTATACATCAGTGTCTCTTTTGCTGTCTCGTACACAGGGTTAAGGAAATATTGCTGCAACTTATGGCAAAGACCGTTCTACCTATGTTTTCCTGTAGAAGTTTTACAGTATGTGGTCTTACATTTAGGTCTTTAATCTGGTCTTATATTCATGTCTTTGAGTTTATTTCTGTCTACAATGTTGAAGAATGTTCAAATTTCCTTTTTTTACGTGTAGCTGTCCAGTTTTCCCAACACCGCTTCTGCAAGTGACTGTCTGTTCTCCATTGTGTATTCTTGCCTCTTCTGCCATAAATTAAGTGACTATAAGTATGTGGGTTTATTTATGGGCTTTACCCTCTGTTTCATTGATCTACGTGTCTGTTTTTAGTGAGTACTATACAATTCTGAATACAGTAGTTTTGTAGTATACTCTGAAGACAGGGAACATGATTCCACCAGTTCAGTTCTTCTTTTTCAAGATTGTAATGGCTGTTTGGAGTCTTCTGTGCGTCCATACAAATGTAAACATTTTTTGCTTATGAAAAATGTCATTAGTATTTTGATGGGGGTTGAAAAATAGGTAAACTGCTTTAGTTAGTATAGTGATTTTGACTATATAAATTCTTTCAGTACAAGAACATGGTATATCTTTCAATCTCTTTGTGCTGTCTTCAGTTTCTTTCTTCCATGTCTCACAGTTTTCTGAGTACTAGACTTTTACCTCCTTAGATAGGTTTATTTCTAGCTATTTTTTTTCTTTTTGATGTGATGATAAATGGAATTGTTTCTTAATTTCCCTTTCTGATACTTCATCATTAGTATAGAGAAGTGTAACATACTTCTGTATATTAAGTTTGCATCCTGCAACTTTAACAAATTCACTGACAAGCTCTAAGAGTTTTCCAATTTCATCATTAGGATTTTCTATGTACAGTATTACATCATCTGCCAAATGTAACAATTTTACTTCTTACTTTCCAATTTGAATTACTTTATCTTTTCTTCTTCTCTGATTTATATGGCTAGGACTATGTTGAACTGAAGTGGCGAGAGTTGGCAACCATATCTTCTTCCAGAAAAGGAAGAAGAGGAAATGCTTTCAGCTTTTCACCACTGAGTATGTTAGCTGTAGATGTGTCATATATGGCCTTGAATGTTGAGGATAGTTATAGATCATTGTCTTCACACACCAATGTACATCTTCCTGGGAAATCTCACTCTGATGGATTCCTATTGTTCTAGTGCTATTACCCCAAAGATGCTACAGAACTTCTTTTCTAAAAATAGAATGATTTCACTCCATGAATGCATGGCACAATTTTATTTTTTCTGCTTTGCTGAAACTGCATATTGCCTTATCCTGCCAGCAATGGCCTATGATCGTTATGTGGCCATCTGCAAAACACTGCAGTACCACACTATGATATCAAAGAAACTCTGCATTCAGATGACCACAGGGGCCTACATAGCTGGAAACATTCATACCATGATTCATGTAGGGTTTCTCTTTAGGTTAACTATCTGTCAGTCAGTCACTCAGTCATGTCCAACTCTTTGCGACCCCATGGACTGCAGCATGCCAGGCCTCCCTGTCCATCATCAACTCCCAGAGTCTACTCAAACTCATGTCCATTGAGTCAGTAATGCCATCCAACCATCTCATCCTCTATCATCCCCTTCTCCTCCTGCCTTCTGTCTTTCCCAGCATCAGGGTCTTTTCTAGTGAGTCAGTTTTTCACATCAGGTGGCCAAAGTGTTGGAGTTTCAGCTTCAGCATCAGTTCTTCCAATGGATATTCAGGACTGATTTCCTTTAGGATGGACTGGTTGGATCTCCTTGCAGTCCAAGGGACTCTCAAGAGTCTTCTCCAACACCACAGTTCAAAAGCATCAATTCTTCAGTGTTCAGCTTTCCTTATAGTCCAACTGTCACATCCATACATGACTACTGGAAAAACCATAGCTTTGACTAGATGGACCTTTGTTGGCAAAGTAATGTCTAGGCTTTTTAATATACTGTCTAAGTTGGTCATAGCTTTTCTTTCAAGGAGCAAGTGTCTTTTAATTTCATGGCTGCAGTCACCATCTGCAGTCATTTTGGAGCCCAAAATATAGTCTCTCCCTGTTTCCATTGTTTCCCCATCTATTTGCCATGAAGCGATTGGACAGGATGCCCTGATCTTAGTTTTCTGAATGTTGAGTTTTAAGCCAACTTTTTCACTCTTCTCTTTCACTTTCATCAAGAAGTTTTCTATAGGTCTCATCAAATAAGTCACTTTTTTGTGATGTCCTGCCATTATATAGACTCTCCTGTGTGGATCCTTACATCAATGAATTGATGATATTCATCTTTGTAGAGTCAGTTTTGTCTTCACTATTACCATAGTAATAACCTCTTACCTTTTTATTCTTTCCACAATTTTCATGATGAAATCCAAAGACAGAAAAGGCAAAATCTTACATGTGCAGCCCACTTTCTCTCTGTTTCAATATTCTATAGTTCTTCCTTCCTTTTCATGTATGTTCGACCAAATTCACATAATAAAGATGATAATGATATATCTATTGCTATTTTTTATACTCTAGTGATTCCCTTGTTAAACCCAGTTATTTATAGTCTAAGAAATAAGGAAATAATGAGTGTTCTGAAAAAAATTATTGAGAAGAATTTATAAAATTATGAAACAAATATCATCCAATATGGACAGCTGACTATAATGTCATTAAACTTTTTTCAAAATCAAGGAATATTGAGAAAATGGAATGGCCATGTCATATATAACATTAAATTACTAAAACATGATGATGTATCAGGCAAATAAACAAGTTTAAAAGAAGAGAGTGTGGTAAATACATTTCAAAAGCTAAGCTACTAGAGGTTTCATGAGGAATGAACTAATTAACCTTGAGGTCACAATTATGTGAAATTATGTTTCAAAGTATTAGTTCAGTTCAGTGCTCAGTCATGTCTGACTCTTTGTGACCCCATGGACTGCAGCATGCCAGGCTTCCCTGTCCAAGTAAGTTACAATTTTCAACAAATTCTACAAATGTTAAGAATTGAAGTCAGTATATATGAAGTCACCTCCATTCAATATTTTTGGCAAATTTCAGGAATCCCAAGGCAAAAATTTGCAAACTCTCACATATCCCAAGTTTTCAACTATTAAACTTTTCTTAAGAAGAATCATGTGATAGAAGTAGTCTTTATGTCTCATTTGATTCTGAATTTGAGTCTGTTCAATGGGTTTTCTTTTAATATGAAACCACACAGAATATATATTTGCTAATCAAGAACATTTTCATCTTTATTATTAGTCAATATTCTCTAAAATTAAGTATTTTATTTACTCTATTACTCTCTGAAATAAAGTATCTATAAATTTGTGATTTTAAAATCTATACTTGAATATGATGCTATTTATATTAACATCACTATGGATTTGATATTTCTAAATAGTTTGGTTGACCATCATATATGACAATCCAATACATAGATATATTCTTAAATAAAGTTTTTCTCGCTGATACTGTTACTTGTCTTGCTTGTTATTAGGAATACCACCAAATTAAGACTGACTCCAAGATAAATTATTGATACATTCAAGGCATTAACAAAAATCACCAGGTTCTGATCAAACAAAAATCACCAGGCTCTGATCAAGCAAAAATGAGGTTGAAAATTGTAAAAATATAAAACAATATCAAAATTAAATTTAATTTTAAATATAACAATTCAAATTTATTAAATGCATTTATTATTAATCATTAATCATAAAATTTAATAATTTAAATCTAAGACCAGATACTATAAAATGTTTAGAGGAAAACACCGAAGAACACTCTTTGACATAAATTGCAGCAAGATCTTTTTCAAGCCATCTCCTACAGTAAGAGACATAAAAACAAAAATAAACAAATAGAACCCAAATTAACTCAAAAGACTTTTGCACAGCAAAGGAAATCATAAGCAAAATCAAAGCACAACTCACAGAATAGAATAAAATATTTGCAAATGATGTGACTGACAATGGATTAACCTCCAAAATTTACAAACAGTTCATGTAGCTCAATATTAAAATAAACAAACATCCAATCAAAAAATAGGCAGAAGAAATAGACATTTCTCCAAAGAAGACATGCAGATGGCCAAGAGACACATGAAAAGAGGCTTGACATTGCTAATTATTAGAGAACTGCAAATCAAAACTACAATGAAGTATCACCACACACCACACGGCCAGCATGGCCATCATCAAAAAGTCTACAAACAATAAATGCTGGAGAATGTGTTTCAAAAAGGGAACCTTCCTACACTATTGGTGGAAATGTGAATTAGTACATTCATTATGGAAAAGAGTATGAGGGTTCCTTAAAAAAGACTCCACCAGGAAATTACCAGAAATAATCAATGACTATAGTAAAGTTGCAGGATATAAAATCAACACACAGAAATCCCTTGCATTCCTATACACTAATAATGAGAAAACAGAAAGAAAAATTAAGGAAACAATTCCATTCACCATTGCAACGGAAAGAATAAAATACGTAGGAATATATCTACCTAAAGAAACCAAAGACCTATATACAGAAAACTATAAAACATGGTGAAAGAGATCAAAGAGGAATAATAGATGGAGAAATATACTGTGTTCATGGATTGAAAGAATCAATATAGGGAAAATGAGTATACTACCCAAAGCAATCTATACATTCAGTGCAATCCCTATCAAGCTACCAATGGTATTTTTCACAGAGCTAGAACAAATAATGTTACAATTTGTATGGAAATACAAAAAAAGCCTCAAATAACCAAAGCGATCTTGAGAAAGAAGAATGGAACTGGAGGAATCAACCTACCTGACTTCAGGCTCTACTACAAAGCCACAGTTATCAAGAGAGTATGGTACTGGCACAAAGACAGAAATATAGATCAATGGAACAAAATAGAAAGCCCAGAGATAAATCCACGCACATATGGACAAAGGAGGCAAGAATATACAATGGAGAAAAGACAATCTCTTTTTGACAAAGGAGGCAAGAATATACAATGGAGAAAAGACAATCTCTTTAACGAGTGGTGCTGGGAAATCTGGTCAACCACTTGTAAAAGAATGAAACTAGAACACTTTCTAACACCATACACAAAAATAAACTCAAAATGGTTTAAAGATCTAAACGTAAGACCAGAAACTATAAAACTCCTAGAGGAGAACATAGGCAAAACACTCTCTGACATACATCACAGCAGGATCCTCTATGACCCACCTCCCAGAATATTGGAAATAAAAGCAAAAATAAACAAATGGGACCTAATTAACCTTAAAAGCTTCTGCACATCAAAGGAAACTATTAGCAAGGTGAAAAGACAGCCTTCAGAATGGGAGAAAATAATAACAAATGAAGCAACTGACAAACAACTAATCTCAAAAATATACAAGCAACTCCTCCAGCTCAACTCCAGAAAAATAAATGACCCAATCAAAAAATGGGCCAAAGAACTAAATAGACATTTCTCCAAAGAAGACATACAGATGGCTAACAAACACATGAAAAGATGCTCAACATCACTCATTATCAGAGAAATGCAAATCAAAACCACTATGAGGTACCATTTCACACCAGTCAGAATGGCTGCGATCCAAAAGTCTATAAATAATAAATGCTGGAGAGGGTGTGGAGAAAAGGGAACCCTCTTACACTGTTGGTGGGAATGCAAACTAGTACAGCCACTATGGAGAACAGTGTGGAGAGTCCTTAAAAAACTGAAAATAGAACTGCCTTATGATCCAGCAATCCCACTGCTGGGCATACACACTGGAAACCAGAAGGGAAAGAGACACGTGTACCCCAATGTTCATCGCAGCACTGTTTATAATAGCCAGGACATGGAAGCAACCTAGATGCCCATCAGCAGATGAATGGATAAGAAAGCAATGGTACATATACACAATGGAGTATTACTCAGCCATTAAAAAGAATACATTTGAATCAGTTCTAATGAGGTGGATGAAACTGGAGCCTATTATACAGAGTGAAGTAAGCCAGAAGGAAAAACATAAATACAGTATACTAACGCATATATATGGAATTTAGAAAGATGGTAACAATAACCCTGTGTATGAGACAGCAAAAGAGACACTGATGTATAGAACAGTCTTATGGACTCTGTGGGAGAGGGAGAGGGTGGGAAGATTTGGGAGAATGACATTGAAACATGTAAAATATCATGTAAGAAACGAGTTGCCAGTCCAGGTTCGATGCACGATACTGGATGCTTGGGGCTAATGCACTGGGACGACCCAGAGGGATGGTATGGGGAGGGAGGAGGGAGGAGGGTTCAGGATGAGGAACACATGTATACCTGTGGCAGATTCATTTTGATATTTGGCAAAACTAATACAATTATGTAAAGTTTAAAAATAAAATAAAATTAAAAAAAAAAAACTAAAAATAGAGCTATCCCTTCACTGAGCATATGTCTGAAAAAAAACAAGGTTCAATAGGATACATGCACCCCAATGTTGACTGCAGCACTATTTACAATGGCCAAGACATGGAAACAACCTAAATGTCCATCCACAGAAGAATGGATAAACAAGACATGGAACACATATACCACGGGATATAATTTACCATAACAAAGAATGAAATAAGGCCATTTGCAGCAACATGGATGGACCTGGAGATTTTCCTAAGTGAAGTAAGTCAGAGAGAGAAAGACAAATACATATAAAATCACTTCTATGTGGAATCTTTTTTTTAAATAATACAAATGAACTTATTTACCAAACAGAAACAGACTTAGAAGACAAATTTATGGTTACCAAAGGGAAAATGTTGAGGAATGGATAAACTGAGTTTGGGATTGACATGTACACTCTACTATTTTAAAATAGTTAACCTACAAGGACCTACTATTCAACACATGGAACTCTGATTGATATTCTGCAGTAACCTAAACAGGCCCTTTAATGGATCACTGCCTTGTGGCAAATGGGTTTATGTAACTCAATGAAGCTACCAGCCATGCCAGGCAGGGCAACCTAAGATGGATGGGATACAGCAGAGAGTTCTGAGAAAAACATGGTCCACTGGAGGAGGGAATGACAAACCACTCTAGTATTTTTGCAGTGAGAATCCCATGAACAGTATAAAAAGGCAAAAGGATATGACACTAAAAGATGAGCCCCCAGGTTGGAAGGTGTCCAATATACTACTGGGGAAGAGCAGAGGGCAATTATACTATTGTGCCAGAAAGAATGAAGTGGCTGGGCCAAAGCGGAAATGATACTCAATTATGTATATGTCTGATAGTGAAAGTAAAATCTGATGTTGTAAAGAACAATATTGCATAGGCTCCCGGAATGTTATGTCCATGAATCAAGGTAAATTGGACATGGTCAAGTAGGAAATGGCAAGAGTGAACATCAGCATCTTAGCAATCAGTGAACTAAAATGGACAGGAATAGGCAAATTTAATTAAGATGACCATTATATCTACTACTGTAGGCAAGAATCCCTTAGAAGAAATGGAGTAGCCTTCATAGTTAACAAGAGACTGAAATGCAGTACTTGGGCACAATCTCCAAAGCAACAGAATGATCTCAGTTCATTTCCAAGGCAAACCATTCAACTTCACAGCAATTCAAGTCTATGCCCCAACTACTAACAACAAAGATGAAGTTGACCAGTTCTATCTTCAAGAGATGGGAATACCAGACCATCTGATCTGCCTCTTGAGAAATTTGTATGCAGGTCAGGAAGCAACAGTTAGAACTGGACATGAAACAACAGACTGGTTCCAAAGAGGAAAAGGAGTTCATCAAGGCTGTATATTGTCACCCTGTTTATTGAACTTATATGCAGAGTACGTCATGAGAAACGCTGGACTGGAAGAAACACAAGCTGGAATCAAGATTGCTGGGAGAAATATCAATCACCTCAGATATGCAGATGACACCACCCTTATGGCAGAAAGTGAAGAGGAACTCAAAAGCCTCTTGATGAAAGTGAAAGTGGAGAGTGAAAAAGTTGGCTTAAAGCTCAAGATTCAGAAAATGAAGATCATGGCATCTGGTCCCACCACTTCATGGTAAATAGATGAGGAAACAGTGGAAACAGTGTCAGACTTTATTTTTGGGGGCTCCAAAATCACTGCAGATGGTGACTGCAGCCACGAAATTAAAAGACACTTACTCCTTGGAAGGAAAGTTATGACCAACCTAGATAGCATATTCAAAAGCGGAGACATTACTTTGCCAACAAAGTTTCGTCTAGTCAAGGCTATGGTTTTTCCTGTGGTCATGTATGGATGTGAGAGTTGGACTGTGAAGAAGGCTGAGCGCCGAAGAATTGATGCTTTTGAACTGTGGTGTTGGAGAAGACTCTTGAGAGTCCCTTGGACTGCAAGGAGATCCAACCAGTCCATTCTGAAGGAGATCAGCCCTGGGATTTCTTTGGAAGGAATGATGCTAAAGCTGAACCTCCAGTACTTTGGCCACCTCATGCGAAAAGTTGACTCATTGGAAAAGACCCTGATGCTGGGAGGGATTGGGAGCAGGAGGAGAAGGGGAAGACAGAGGATGAGATGGCTGGATGGCATCACTGACTCGATGGATGTGAGTTTCAGTGAACTCTGGGAGTTGGTGATGGACAGGGAAGCCTGGCGTGCTGCGATTCATGGGGTCACAAAGAGTCGGACACGACTGACTGACTGATCTGATCTGATCTGATAATGACCTATAAGACCTTCTAGAACTAACACCAAAAAAAGATGTCCTTTTCATCATAGGGAACTGGAATGAAATAGAAGGAAGTCAAGAGATACCTGGCGTAGTAGGCAAGTTTGACTTTGGAGTACAAACTGAAGCAGGGCCAAAGGCTAATAGAGCTTTGCCAAGAGAATGCACTGGTCACAGCAAACACACTTTTCAACAACTCAAGAAATGATTCTACACTGGGACATCACCAAATGTTCAATACTGAAATCAAATTGATTATATTCTTTGTAGTCAAAGATGAAGAAGCCCTATACAGTCAGTGAAAACAAGACCTGGAGCTGACTGTGGCTCAGCTCATCAGCTCCTTATAGCAAAATTGAGGCTTAAACTAAAGAAAGTGGGGACTGATACTAGGTCATTCAGGTGTGACTTAAATCACATATCTTATGATTATACAGTGGAAGTGACAAACAGATTCAAGGGATTAGATCTGGTAGACAGAATGCCTGAAGAACTATGGACTGAAGTTCATAACATTGTACAGAAGGCAGTGAATAAACCCATCCCAAAGAAAAAGAAATGCAAGAAGGCAAAGTGTTTGTCAGAAGAGGTCGTACAAAAAACTGAGGAAAGATGAGAAGCTAAAAGAAAGGGAGAAAGGGAAAGATATACCCAACTGAATGCAGAGTTACAGAGAATAGTGAGGAGAGATAAGAAGGCCTTCTTCAGTGAACAATGAAAAAAAAAAAAAAAAGAGGAAAACAACAGAATGGGAAAGACTAGAGATCTCTTCAAGAAAACTAGAGATATCAAAGGAACAGTTCATGCAAGGATGCGCATGATAAAGGACAGAATCAGTAAAGACTTAACAGAGGCAGAAAATATTAAGAAGAGGTGGTAAGAATATATAGAAGAACTGTAGAAAAAAGGTCTTGATGACCCAGATAACCATGATGGTGTGATTACTCACTCAGAGCCAGACATCCTGGAGTGTGAGGTCAAGTGGGCCTTAGGAAGCATCACTGCGAACAAAACTAGTGGAGGTGATGGAATTCCAGCTGAGCTATATAAAATAAAAAATACTAAAAGATGATGGTGTTAAAGTGCTCCACTCAATAGGGAGTTGCACTCAAAAGTGCTATCATCAAATATGGAAAACCCAGCGTTGGCCACAGGACTGAAAACAGTCAGTTTTCATACCAATTCCAGAGAAGGGCAGAGCTAGAGCTAAAGAATGTTCAAACTACCGGACAATGGCGATCACTTCCCATGCTAGTAAGCTAGTACTCAAAATCCTTCAAGCCAGGCTTCAGCAGCACTTGAATCAAAAACTTTCAAGTGTACAAGCTGGGTTTAGAAAAGGCAGAGAAGCCAGAGATCAAATTGCTAACATACTGGATCATAGGGAAAGCCAGGAATTCCAGAAAAGCATCAACTTCTGTTTCAATGATTACGCAAAAGCCTTTGACTGTGTGGATCAAAACAAACTGAGGAAATTTTTTAAAAAGATGGGAATACTAGAGACCATCTTACCTGTCTCCTGAGAGACCTGTATAAGGGTCAAAAAGCAAGTTAGAACTTGAAGTGAAATGAAGTGAAAGTCACTCAGTCATGTCCAACTCTTTGTGACCCCATAGACTATACAGTCCATGGAATTCTCCAGGCCAAAATACTGGAGTGGGTAGCCTTTCCCTTCTCCAGGGGATCTTCCCAACCCAGGGATTGAACCCAGGTTTTCTGCATTGTAGACGGATTCTTTACCAGCTGAGCCACAAGGAAAGTCCAGTTAGAGCCTTACATGGAACAAATGACTGGCTCAAAATTGGGAAAGGAGTACGAAATGGCTGTATATTCTCACCTGTTTATTTAACTTATATCCAGAGTGCATCATGCAAAATGCTGGGCAGGATAAATCACAAGCTGAAATCAAGATTGCCAGGAGAAATATCAACAATCTTATATATGCAAATGATACCACTCTAATTGCAGAAAGCAAAGACGAATTAAAGATCCTCTTGATGAAGATGAAGGAGGAGAGTGAAAAAACTGGCTTAAAACTCAACATTAAAAAAAAAAAAAAAAACTAAGATCATGGAACTAGTCCCATCCCTTAATGGCAAAGAGAAGGGGGAAAAGTGGACACAGTAACAGATTTTCACTTGGGCTCCAAAATCATTGCAGATGGTTACTGCAGCTGTGAAATTAGAATATGCTTGCTTCTTGGAAGAAAGGCTATGACAAACCTAGACAGCATACTAAAAAGCAAAGACATAACTTTGCTGACATAGGTCCATATAGTCAAAGCTATGATCTTTCCAATAGTCATATATGGAAGTAAGAGTTCAACCATAAAGAAGACTTAATGCTGAAGAATTGATGCTTTTGAATTGAGGTGCTGGAGAAGACTCTTGAGAGTCCCTTGGACAGCAAGGAGTCAAAGCAGTCAATCCCAAGGGAAATCAACCTGAACACTCATCTTAAGGACTGACGCTGAAGCTGAAGCTCCAGAACTTTGGCCACCTGATGCGAGCAGCCAATTCATTGGAAAAGACCCTGATGCTGGGAAAGATCAAAGGCAAAGGAGAAGAGGGCAACAAAGGATGAGATGGTTGGATGGCATTAGTGATTCAATAGATATGAACTTGAGCAAACTCTGGGAGATGGTGAGGTACAGGGAGGCCTGGCGTGCTGCAGTCCATGGGGTCACAAAGAGTCAGACACAACTTAATGACTGAACAACAACAACTTAAACAGGAAAAGAATTTGAAAAAGATAAAATAAAAATATGTATAACTGAATCACTTTGCTGTAACCTGAAACTAACACAACATTAAAAATCAACTATACTCCAATATCAAATAAAACTAAAAAGTAAAACAGCAATACATAAAAGATAATAAAAATAAAAGGGGTTGTAAATTAAAACCAAAAATGAGTCTTGTTACTCTCCTATAATGAAATCATCAGAAGATGGAATATAACTGAAATATACAAGTAGATGTGATAATCTGGAGGAAACTCAGAGAATGAAAGAGAAGTTGGTCAAGTACAGAACCAAGGGGAACACAACACTGTAAAAGCAAAGAGAGAAACACAACCCAGCATTAAAACTGAGATGGAACACTCAGGAAGACAGAAGCAGTGAGTTTTACCACAGAACCAAAGTTGAAGATTTTCAATAGTACCAAACACCACAGCTTGGTTAGGCAGATAATTAGATGCTCTTTGGAGTTTCCTTTTAGCATTGGTTTTGACCTTACTGAGAGGCTTCAGGGAATTATCAGGGAAGGACCCAAACACAACAATTTTCAATTTTCCCATGCCCTATAAGTACGTATAAATAAGATACTGTAAATATCTCCTATATCATGTATGCATATACTTCAGCCAAACTATCCACTTTGTAATTTGGTCTTGCTATTTCAACCTTCCAAAATTTAACATATGCTTCCAATCTGCTGTTTCTTTTCCACATGTGCTTCATGTAGTACAATGCTACTTATCCACCAAGGTTCATGTGAAATGATACTTTCAATGAAAAAATCTTTTTTTTTTCTTTCAGGTCTCTATTCATTTCATTCTCCTTATTTCCATATTATATGTTTATACTTTTTTATACCACAGCTTGAGTTGTTTCCTCGTTACCAACGTAACTGTTTTCTCCCCACTAGATTATGAACTTCTTTTCAGGAGCCATTTCTAAAATCTAAGAACTCTTTATCCTGTGCTTATTCTACCCACAGTTGTTTCCAATACCCTGTATATTGTAAATATTTGATTTAAGGTTAAACAACTGAAATTTGAAAAATCAATGCAGCTTGTATTAAGGATCTAACTCATTTCATTGTTAGGAGCCCAAAAGATGTAAGACATGACCAGTGACTTACGAATATTTAGCCAATGTCTTTACAATTAAGACACATAACATATACAATTCATATTTGATAAAGTCACAAATGCATTATAAAGGCAGGTAATTATCACAAAGACCAGGAAAAAGAAAATCTTTTAATTTAGAGGGAGGACTAGAAAAATCCTTAAGAAAGACATCTCATTTGAGATCAAGAATGAGTAGGACTGCGGTGATAGACAGTGAGAAAAAGATATTTTAGATGAGGAAACATAAGCAAATTAATGAAGCAGGTGCACAGAGGAAGAGCGAAGGAATGTACATGGTCAAGTGCCCTGTGGTGAGAGGAAGAAAGCAACTGTGCAGCAACAGGGCTGGCAAAATAAGGGAAATTATTTGTTTAAAGAGACACTGATGTATAAAACAGTCTTATGGACTCTGTGGGAGAGGGAGAGGGTGGGAAGATTTGGGAGAGTGGCATTGAAACATGTAAAATATCATGTAGGAAACGAGTTGCCAGTCCAGGTTCGATGCACGATGCTGGATGCTTGGGGCTGGTGCACTGGGACGGCCCAAAGGGGTGGTATGGGGAGGGAGGAGGGAGGAGGGTTCGGGATGGGGAACACATGTATACCTGTGGCGGATTCATTCTGATATTTGGCAAAACTAATACAATTATGTAAAGTTTAAAAATAAAATAAAATTAGGAAAAAAAAAAAAAACGAAAAAAAAAAAAAATAAAAATGAACCAAAGACCATTTCAAATACATGAGCAAGGGAGTATTATCTTTTTTCATCATCAGACAAATATTTGTTCAGCACGTGAAAGTGTCACATATTATTCAAGTGTTAAAAATAAAGAAATGAATATAAGAGAGACATCTCTTCCCTCTTAAGCTCATAGAGGCTGGAGGATGAGTGACTGATTATAGATGTACTAACAAATATACGGCATGCTGAAAAGTGATTATTAGAATTAAGGGGGAATCAGCATAATAAAGACAAATGCAGCTGCTGTAAATTTAAAAGAAAAGAGAATAGTCTCAGTAATTCATATGTAGGAATATATAATATTAATAACATCAAAGTTTCCAAAATGGGTTTTGGAGGACATGAAGCCAAAGTCAACTCACAGAGGGAAGAAGTTGATACCATGGCTGAATCTTCTACACCTCCAAATCCAATCATCTTTCATAAACCATATTAATCCCATAAACATATTAATTCATCCAGTAGGAGGTGAAACCAACCTCTTCTGACCATTTTACATTTTACACAAAGAATGCAAAGAATCATAAAAATTAGGTCAGTTAAATAAGATTCAGCAAGATGATCTCAAATTACCTTACTGACTTTAATGAAGGTCTTTCACTTTAAATTTTTCATTCATGCTCAGTGGCTAAATTGTGTCTGATTCTTTGCAACCCCATGGATTGCAGCCCACCAGGCTCCTCTGTCCATGGGATTTTCTAGACAAGAATACTGAAGTGGGTTGCCATTTCAAGAATACTAGAGTGGGTTGCCATTTCCTCCTCCAGGGGATCTTCCCAAACCACAGGTCATCTTTAATTAAAGTTAGGTAGTGTATGTCAGACTTCCCTGGTGGCTCAGAGGTTAAAGCGTCTGCCTGGAATGCGGAGGACCTGGGTTCGATCCCTGGGTTGGGAAGATCCCCTGGAAAAGGAAATGGCAACCCACTCCATTACTCTTGCCTAGAGAATCCCATGGAGGGAGGAGTGTATGTCATAGTGACCTAATCTCCCCATAGAAATACAGTGAGGTCATTGCAAGGAAATCCCTTTAGCATTTGATGGAAAATTTACATTTGTATGGAAAATAATTATTAACACTGGCCTATTAGTAGCCTTCCAGTTGTTTATTCTTTTAATCCCAAATGTGTTAGAGGTTTATATTCTGAAATTCTAGTAGACCTAAACCATAAAGCAAACAATGAGGTGTTACAAACCACTTAGTGAAATCAAGGTAAGAGGAATAGTCTAGTTCACTTTTACTTTTAATATTAATGTCAATTAATGTTTATTTTTCTGAATCATTGAGCATTTTTTGTTGTTGCTAGATTTCAACTAGTTATCATTCTAGCTAGTCTCAAAACTGAAAACTATGGGAACTAGGATGAGAAAATTTATTGCAATTTATGCTGACCTCTCTGATTATAACGTAGAACTTCAAAAAATACAGGAAAGAACAGAATATAATTCTGTTATATCATTAAGGACTACATACAGAAAGTTTTTTCTATCTTAGCTATTAAATATTTTAAAACAAAAAAATAAAGAAAACTTTCAGCCATTGCCTGTAGTTTGGAATTCAAATAAACCATTTTGACCAAAGAATTTATATAATTGAAACTCAGTCAAAATGTTCTTGTAGATCACTAAATAATAATAGAATATAGCCTTTAAAAGAAAAGCAAGATTTGTTCTCATAAATCACATTAAGATTTAAAGGATTTTCTCTCTTCCTAAGTGTTAGAAAACTAAAGTATAAAGGCATGGCTTTCTTTTATTTATTAGCTTTTACATACTGTGACATACTTCAGAAAATCTTACATAATTTTCCCAGGAATTAGTAAAATAGTAGATACACTAATTCAGGTAAAAGAAAGAGATGCTAATTTTTTTAAATAATGAATTTCAATACTATCCTTTGTAAACTATTCTTCATAATCAAATTTCAAATTTCATACACCAAATAGTTCATTAAGGATGTTTGGTAGGATACTGAAAACAAGTTCACCCATCTCAGGTCACTGATCTGGACATAGGACTGGAATCAATCATGCTTTTTCCCCATAGCTCTCCACAGCTGTTATAGATGTATAAGTCACAGGAAACCTCAAAGTATCTAGCGTACGACACAGGGAGCTCAATCCAGAACTCTGTAACAACCTAGAGGGGTGGGATAGGGTGGGAGATGGGAGGGAGTTTCAAGAGGGAGTGGACATATGTGCACCTATGACTGATGCATGTTGATGTATGGCAGAAACAAACACAATATTCTAAAGCAGTTATCCTGCAATTAAACATAAATAAATTTAAACATAAGAAATTGTGCATGCACACATGAAACAAAAGCAATATTGGATTTTACATAAGCAATTCTAATTTGTATCGGGTATATAAGACACTCTTGATCATTCAACAAATGGAAACTGGTATACAGTCTGGGGCACTGAGTAAACTTCATTAAGTATCATATATAAAAATTATGCTTAATATAAAAGAGGAAAGGATTTAGATATTTGGGTACCTTCAAAGAGAATAATGGATTTAGCATGACACTGGGAAAACAGATAAGAGGTGATAAGCTATGGGTATTTCTTTTCTTAGCTTTCCAAGGTAGTTTTCTTTAATAAGAACAGGCCTCTCCTTAACCCTTAGTGATTTTCATGCAATTCCTAAGATATAAATTTAACATATCTGTGTACACATTTTAAACATACCCTCTACTGAGAGGGTGTGTGAAAAATATTGCTCAATTTAATATATACACACACACACACAATCATACATACACACATACACACATACATACACACACACATATATATATAAAGTGACTTGATATTTAAGGACCTCTAATATAAAAACTGACATATGTTATTTGGGAATGCTGAATCAAATATGAGTGTCCTGGATATGAATTGGAGAAGGAAATGGCAACCCACTCCAGTATTCTTGCCTGGAAAATTCCATGGACAGAGGAGCCTGGTGGGCTACAGTCTACAGTCAGTGGGGTCGCAAAGAGCCAGACACAACTGAGCACACATACGCACACACTGATACATATAGTATTCTTCATAAATTCTTAAAGACAAGCCTTTTCCATTGTAAGCATCCTCCCTAGAATTACCAAAATATTCTTGGGAAATCTGAGTTTCAGAGTCAAGATCATAAAAACTGACATTACAGAGAAATGAATGTCTCATACAGGTATGTGTCCCTGTTTCCCAGAGGAAATAAGGAAAGCTCTATTCAATATATAAAAAAAATTTTTTTGAAGGGAAAATCATTGACATTATAATTTCAAATCTTATCTCCACAATTCCTATGTCAACAGAAAAGGTGGATATGACTGAGGATAACCACTCCTTGACAACAGAATTTATCCTGATAGGATTTACAAATCATCCAGAGCTGAAGACCCTTCTGTTTCAGGTGTTCTTTATCATCTATCTGATCACCATGGTGGGAAATCTTGGCCTGGTGGCACTGATAGTCACAGAGCATCGTCTTCACACACCAATGTACATCTTTCTGGGGAATCTCGCGCTGATGGATTCCTGTTGTTCCTGTGCCATTACCCCTAAGATACTAGAGAACCTCTTTTCTAAAGACAGAATGATTTCCCTCTATGAATGCATGGCACAATTTTATTGTCTCTGCCTTGCTGAAACTACAGATTGCTTTCTCCTGGCAGCAATGGCCTATGATCGCTATGTGGCTATCTGCAAACCACTGCAGTACCACACCATGATGTCAAAGAAACTCTGCATTCAGATGACCACAGGGGCCTACATAGCTGGAAACATTCATCCCACGATTCACGTAGGACTTCTGTTTAGGCTAACTTTCTGTAAGTCTCATCAAATCAATCACTTTTTGTGTGATGTCCTTCCATTATACAGACACTCTTGTGTGGATCCTTATATCAATGAATTGATGATATTCATCTTTGCAGGGTCAGTTTTAGTCTTCACTATTACCACAGTAATAATCTCTTACCTTTTTATTCTTTTCACAATTTTCAAGATGAAATCCAAAGAGGGAAAAGGCAAAGCCTTATCTACATGTGCATCCCATTTTCTCTCTGTCTCAATATTCTATGGTTCCCTTCTTTTCATGTATGTTCGACCAAATTCAGTTAATGATGAAGATAAAGATATACCTGTTGCTATTTTTTATACTCTGGTGATTCCCTTGTTAAACCCATTTATTTATAGTCTAAGAAATAAGGAAGTCATAAATGCTATGAAAAAAATTATGAAGAATTTATAACTTTATGAAACAAATATCAATCATCCTTATGGACAACTGATTATAATGTCACTAAACTTCCAAAATCAAGGAACAGCAAGAAAGTGGGAAAAGGCCATGACATATATAACACTGAATTACTAAAACATGATGATGTATTAGTTAAATAAAGATGTTCAAAAGAAGAGAGTATGGTAAATATATTTCTAAATCTAAGCTACTAGTTTCATTAGGAATAAACTAAATAATTACAGTTGAGGTCACAATTGTGTCACAGTATAATCAGTTACACTAGTAACTGTATTTCAAAGTATAATAACTTAAAATCTTCAACAAATTCAGCAAATGCTAAGAATCAAAAGTGAAAGTATTAGTCTCTCAGTCATGTCCAACTCTTTGTAACCCCATGGACTGAAGCCTGCCAGGTTCCTCTGCCCATGGAATTTTCTAGGCAAGAATACTGGAGTAGATAGCCATTCCCTTCTCCAGGGATCTTCCCAACCCAGGGTTCAAACCTGGGTCTCCCACATTGCGGGTGGATTCTTTGCTGTCTAAGCCAACAGTTTGAAGCCAGTCACCTCCATTCATATAAAAGCCACCTCCATTCAATATCTTTGGCAAATTTCAGGAATCCCAAGGCATAATATTACAAGCTCCCTTATATCCCAAGTTGTCAAATATTAGTCTCATCTTAAGCATCACCATGTGACAGAAGTAAACTATATATTTCATTTTATTCTCAATTTGTTCAACAGATTTTGTTTGAATATGAAATCACACAGAATATATATTCGCAAGTCAAGAATATTTTCCTCTTTAGTGTACTATAGTCAGTTTTCTGTCAAGTTCTCTGAAATAGAGTATCTATAAATTTGTGGTGAATAATTCTGTACCTGAAGATGATGCTAATTATATTGACATCACTATGGATTTGATAATTTCATATAGTTTGATTGGATGACCATCATATATGACAACTCAACACCTGAATATATTCTTAAATAAAGCTTTTTCTCTCTGATATTATCTGTCTTTTTTGTTATTAGGAATACCACCAACGTGGACTGATTCCAAGGTAAAGTATTGGTATATACATAGCATTAACAAAAAGTTGCAGGTCCTGATAAAGCAAAAATGAGGCATAAAATAGTAAAAATTTAAATATCTAAAGATAATATTTTTAATCTTTACATGTGCAAACATAGAAGAAAAAACCAATTTATACTTAGAACCTGTTCTCTGGTTGGTGCTAAGCTAGACCTTTCATATATATTACCTGCCAAGTTATCAGATGTGATATTTTCATGCTTTTCATCAGTAAAAACCTCATACTTTGCATTATTGAGGAGCTTGCCCAAGTTCATCAGATTTAGCCAGAATTTGAATCAATTATTACTTTTTCCCCACGTGCTTGGGAGTTCCAAAAAAAGGAGATTCTTGTAGCCTAAAGTGTTTACTCCTTAGCAGCATCAGAGGTAACCTGTGCCTTAAAAAATGAAGAAAAAAATTATATCTGGAGGAAAACAGGAATGATCATGACCAGATTCAATGTTTATGGAGAAGAGTGTGGTACTGGAAGTGGAGGATGGGGACAGAGTCAGAAAGTGGGCAAAATTGTTGGAGAGAGCTATTGGTGAATATGGGGGAAAGGGGAGAAACAGATCAAGTTACTTGAGAATCCTAAATGTCACCCTAAGAAATCTGAATTTATTTTAGAGCCATCAGACACTTAAGTGTCCTTGGAGCAGAGTAATACAATTGTACACTTCAAACACCTGATCATGCAACTGACTAGAAAGAGACTAAAGCAAGAAGGCTAACTCTATATCAGATGAGGAAAACAGAAACTGGAGAATACTCTGAAAGTAGAGGAATGCACAGACAGCAGCAATAGTTGAAAGAAAAGAATAGTAAATTGTAGCTGTTGGATAATAAAATGAAGGCCTATTTTCTTTCCATGAATATCAAACATGATATAACTCATTTCGTATCACCAAAACTTAACAAGGTACCTAACACATTTGGTTATTCATTAAACATTTCCTTCAATATATTTTAATTATATAAGCAAATATATACTAGGCTTATTTTACTTTTGACTGGATTAATAAATTTTAATTTCATGGTTTTTATTTCTAATACTGTAAATATAGACATATTACAATATAAACACAGTTCTTTACGGTCATAAGATACTTTATGAGCAAAAAAAGGAATCTAGATAACAAAATCTTTGACAGTTCAGAATTAGAGGGATGTTGTATGTTGGGCTGGATAAAGCACAAGATGGAATCCAGATTGCCAGGAGAAATATCAATAACCTCAGATATGCAGATGACACCACCCTTAAGGCAGAAAGTGAAGAAGAACTAAAGAGCCTCTGGATGAAAGTGAAAGAGGAGAGTGAAAAAGTTGGCTTAAAGCTCAACATTCAGAAAACTAAGATCATGGCACCCAGTCCCATCCAAGTGACCAAGTGAAGTTGCTCAGTCGTGTCCAACTTTTTGCGACCCCATGGACTGTAGCCTACCATGCTCCTCCATCTATGAGATTTTCCAGGCAAGAGTACTGGAGTGGGTTGCCATTTCCTTCTCCAGAGGATCTTCCCAACCCAGGGATCGAACCCAGGTCTCCTGCATTGTAGGCAGACGCTTTATCATCTGATACCCAAGGGAAGTCCTTCCAGTCCCATCACTTCATGGCAAATAGATGGGCAAACAGTGGCTGACTTTATTTTGGGGGGCTCCAAAATCACTGCAGATGGTGATTGCAGCCATGAAATTAAAAGATGCTTACTCCTTGGAAGGACAGTTATGACCAACCTACACAGCGTATTAAAAAGCAGAGACATTACTTTGCCAATAAAGGTCCATCTAGTCAAGGCTATGGTTTTTCTAGTGGTCATGGATGGATGTGAGAGTTGGACTATAAAGAAAGCTGAGCACTGAAGAATTGATGCTTTTGAATTGTGGTTTTGGGAAAGACTCTTGAGAGTCCCTTGGACTACAAGGAGATCCAATCAGTCCATCCTAAAAGAGATCAGTCCTGGGTGTTCATTGGAAGGGCTGAAGAAGCTTAAACTCCAATACTTTGGCCACTTGATGTGAAGAAGGGACTCATTTGAAAAGACCCTGATGCTGGGAAAGATTGAGGGCAGGAGGAGAAGGGGACCACAGAGGATGGGATGGTTGAATGGCATCACCAACTCAATGGACATGAGTCTGGGTAGGCTCCGGGAGTTGGTGATGGACAGGGAGGCCTGGCGTGCTGCAGTTCATGGAGTTGCAAAGATTCGGACACGACTGAGTGACTGAACTGAACTGAACTGTATGTCCTATATTCATTGTCTATTTAAATGGGTATTTTTAGTCTTCAGACTTGAATTTACTGATTTAGCTTCCCTTTTCTACAGATGCAATGATTTTTATTATGTATTTCTGTCCCACCGACCTCGACCCTTAGCAATTCTGTATCCCAGAGGTCTGTTAAGGAAAGAATATGTGACTTATTTGGGGTCAATGAGATTAAAAAAAAAAGTGATTTTTCTAGATGTTTCTGGGAAATATGTATTGTTTATTTGAAAAGACATTCATAAAAGATAGGATTTCTCCCTCTTGAAAGGTGTGTGAACATGATAGCTGGCGTAATCTACATCCATTTTGCCATCAAGAGGGAAACCAGCCCAGAGATGAAGTCAGTACACAAGAGAAGACATAGCTGAGGAAATCACAGAGAAATCAACCCACGATCACTGGAATAAACTATTTGACTGGTTTTATAATCCAACAGACCTTATTAATTTACCTTGTTTGGTCAAGACACATTATCTGTAACTGAATATATGAGAACTGACACATTCTTGTCTCTTGCCTTGCATTTTTATAGTCTATTTTAAAACAATCCTCAAATAGTCTTTAGCTTACAAATTACTTTTCACCAGTACCCATTTGTCTACTCATTACATCTATTGTCTTTTTACCTTCACTGCATTATTCTCTTTTCATATAACTCCACTTAAAATATATGAGGGATACAGAAGTCCCACAATTTATCCACAGAAATACTAAGGTGGAGCTCAGGAATCAAACCCAGGCTATCTAGCTCCATGCCCATGTTCTTAGCCACTAAGTCATACTACACACAACACAAAGAAGTAAAAGTATCAGGAGAGGAAAACCTCCAAGAACCTATGCTGTCAAGTGGACAGGGAAATAGAACAGAGATTCAAGAATGATGTGAATCATTCTTGATGTGGGTAAAAATAAATTCTTCCAAATTTATTTTGAAAAATCTCAAACATATCAAAGTCAAGAGAATGGCCACAGATGTTTAAGTCAAGATTAAACAACTGTTAAAATTTTACATTTGACTTGTAAGCCATCTCCAAATACATACGTATGTGTGTGTGTGTATGTGTGTGTGTTTGATGACATTATGAGAGTTTACCATAAAAACTTCAACATACATCTGAAAATAATAGACATTTATTCTAATCCCAAGTAATTTAACAACATCAAGTATGAAGTTCACATTTGAACTTTTCCCCATTTTCCCAATATTGTTCTCTATAGTGATTTATTCTTTCAACAAGAATTCAATTAAAGGTAACTTAATTTTTTTGATTTTTACTTTCTATACAATTTTTTAAGGTTTCACTCCACTTACACTTATGACAAGTATTGGCTATATTCCTTGTGTTATGTAATACACACCAGTAGCCTATCTTACACCCAGCAGTTTGTGCCTCCCATCCCCCGACCCCTACACTACTCCTCCTCCAGCTCCCCACTGGTAACAACTAGCTTGTTATCTATATCTGTGAGTTTCCTTCCTTTCTGTCATATTCACTAGTTTTTTGTATTTTTTAGAGCCCAAATATCATACAGTATTTGTCTTTATCTGACTTATTTTTCTTAGCATAATGCCCTTCAAGTCCATCCATAATGCAGCAAGTAGCAAAATTTCATTCTTTTTATGGCTCAGTAATATTCTAGTGTGACTTCCTCTTTATCCATTCATATGTTGATGGAAACTTAAGTTGTGTTGCTGTCAATTTCTTTCATCAATGAGTTGTAAGTTACCTGAGTACAGGTGTTTTTAGCTCCTTAATTAGATTTATTCCTAGGTATTTTATTCTATTTGATGTGGTGGTAAATGAGATTGCTCTCTTAATTTTGTTTCTGAGAGCTCATTTTTAGTATTAATATGCAACAATGCAACAAATTTCTGTACATTAACTTTGCATCCTGCAACTTTACTTAACTCATTGATGACTTCCAGTAGTTTTTCAGTGGTGTCTTTAGCATTTTCTATGTACGGTATCATGTCATCTGCCAAAAGTGACAATTTTACTTCTTTTCTAATTTGGATGCCTTTACTTATTTTTCATCTCTAACTGATGTAGCTAGGACTTTCAAAAATATGTTGAACAGAAGTGGTGAGAGTGGGCATCCTTGTCTCTTTCTGAATATTAGAGAAAATGTTTTCAGCTTTTCACCATTGAGTATGATTCTAGCTGTGCGTTTCTCATATACAGCCTTTATTATGTTGACGAATGTTCCCTCCATAGGCCCACTTTCTGGAGAGCATTTTTATAAGTGTACACTGAATTTCATCAAAAGATTTTTTTCTACATATATTGAGATGATTCAGTTCAGTGCAGTCATTCAGTCATGTCCGACTCTTTGCGACCCCATGAACTGCAGCACGCCAGGCCTCCCTGTCCATCACCAACTCCCAGAGTCCACCCAAACCCATGTCCATCGAGTCAGTGATGCCATCCAACCATTTCATCCTCTGTCATCCCTTTCTCCTCCTGCCCTCAATCTTTCCCAGCATCAGAGTATCTTCCAATCAGTCAGCTCTTCACATCAGGTGGCCAAAGTATTGGAATTTCAGCTTCAGCATCAGTCCTTCCAAGAATATTCAGGACTGATTTCCTTTAAGATGGACTGGTTGGATCTCTTTGCAGTCCAAGGGACTCTCAAGAGTCTTCTCCAACATCACAGTTCAAAAGCATTAATTCTTCAGCACTCAGCTTTCTTTGTAGCCCCAGTCTCACATCCATACATGATCACTAGAAAAACCATAGCCTTGATTAGATGGACCTTTTTTGACAAAGTAGTCTCTGCTTTTGAATATGCTGTCTAGGTTGGTCATAATTTCCTTCCAAAGAGTAAGCATCTTTTGATTTCATGGCTGCAATCACCATCTGCAGTGATTTTGGAGCCCCAAAAAATAAAGCCAGCCACTGTTTCCACTGTTTCCCCATCGATTTGCCATGAAGTGATGGGACCAGATGCCATGATCTTCGTTTTCTGAATGTTGAGCTTTAAGCCAACTTTTTCACTCTCCTCTTTCACCTTCATCAAGAGGCTCTTTAGTTCTTCTTCACTTTCTGCCATAAGGATGGTGTCATCTGCATATCAGAGGTGATCGATATTTCTCCCGGTAATCTTGATTCCTGCTTGTGTTTCTTCCAGCCCAGCATTTCTCATGATGTACTCTGCATATAAGTTAAATAAGTAGGGTGACAATATACAGCCTTGACATACTCCTTTTCCTATTTGGAACCAGTCTGTTGTTCCATGTCCAGTTCTAACTGTTGCTTCCTGACCTACATATAGGTTTCTCAAGAGGCAGGTCAGATGGGCTGGTATTCCCTTCTCTTTCAGAATTTTCCACACAGTTTCTTGTGATCCACACAGTCAAAGGCTTTGGCATAGTCAATAAAGCAGAAATAGATGTTTGTCTGGAACTCTTGCTTTTTCAATGATCCAGCGGATGTTGGCAATTTGATCTCTGGTTCTGCCTTTTTTAAAACCAGCTTGAACATCTGGAAGATCGTAATTCACGTATTGCTGAAGCCTAGCTTGGAGAATTTTAAGCATTACTTTACTAGCGTGTGAGATGAGTGCAATTGTGCAGTAGTTTGAGCATTCTTTGGCATTGCCTTTCTTTGGGATTGGAATGAAAACTGACCTTTTCCAGTCCTGTGGCCACTGCTGAGTTTTCCAAATTTGCTGGCATATTGAGTGCAGTACTTTCACAGCATCACCTTTCAGGATTTGAAATAGCTCAACTGGAATTCCATCACCTCCACTAGCTTTGTTCATAGTGATGCTTTCTAAGGCCCACTTGACTTCACATTCCAGGATGTCTGGCTCTAGGTGAGTGATCACACCATCCTGATTATGTGGGTCGTGAAGATCTCTTTTGTATAGTTCTTCTGTGTATTCTTGCCACCTTTCTTAACCTTCTTCTTAATCTTCTCCTTCTATTAGGTCCCTACCATTTCTGTCGTTTTTGAGCCCATCTTTGCATGAAATGTTCCCTTGGTATCTCTAATTTTCTTGAAGAGATCTCTAGTCTTTCCCATTCTATTGTTTTCCTCTATTTCTTTGCATTGATCACTGAGGAGGTCTTTCTTATCTCTCCTTGCTATTTTTTGGAACTCTGCATTCAAATGGGTATATCTTTCCTTTTCTCCTTTGCTTAGATTAGATAATTTTTATTCAACAATTTGTCAGTGTTGTATATTACATTTCATTTGTGGGTATTGTTTTTGCATTCCTCCCTTTGATCATGCTGTATGATCCTTTTTATGTGTTATTGGATTCAGTTTGCAAATATTCTATTGAGAATTTTTTCATCTGTGTTCATCAGTGATGCTGGCTTGTAAGTTTCCTTTTTTCTTGGTATCTCTGTCTGGTTTGGCGATCAGGGTGATGCTGGTCTCATAGAATGAATTCTGTAGTGTTCTTTCCTTTGCAATTTTCTGAAATAGTTTCAAACCATAATTGTTAATTCTTCTCTAAATATTTGATAGAATTTACCCAGAAAGCCATCTTGTCCTGGATGTTCTTTTGTTGGGAATTTTTAAATTACTGACTCTACTTCATTACTGGTAACTGGCCTGTTTATATTTTTAAATTTCTTCTTGGTTCAATCTTGAGAGGTTTTATCTTTTTAAAGAATTTTTCCATTTCCTCATTTTGATATATGGCAAAACCAATACAATATTGTAAAGTTAAAAAATAAAATTAAATTTAAAAAATGGAAAAAAAAAAGAAAACCTTATTTATAATAGCAAAAAAATAAAAAAATAAATAAATAAAATGTCCCTTTATTTGACATAGTCACCATAGTCTCATAAGATGCCATGTATTTCTATGGCATCAATTGTAACTTCTTTTTTATTTATGATTTTATTGACTTGGGACTTCTCCATTTTTCTCCTGAAGAGTCTGGCAAAAATCCATTCATTTTCTTCATCTTTTCAGTAAACCAGCTCTTAGTTTCACTGATTCACTGATCTTTCCTATTGCTTCTTTAATCTCCATTTTATGTATTTTTATTTCTTTTTTCTACTATCTTTAGGTTATCTTCTTTTTCTAGTTCCTTTAGGTATAGGGTTAGGTTGTGTAAGATTTTTCCTGTTTCTTGAGTAAGCTTGTATTGCTATAAACTTTCCACCTAAAACTGCTTTCGGTGCATCCCTTAGGGTTTGCACTGTTGTTTTAGTTTCATTTCATGCAATGATGGGCATAATAAAGGACAGAAATAATAAGGACCTAACAGAAGCAGCAGATATTAAGAAGAGGTGACAAAAATACACAGAAGAACTATACAAAAAAGATCTTCATGACCCAGATATGATGGTGTGGTCACTCACCTAGAGCCAGATATCCTGGAGTGTGAATTCAAGTGGGCCTTAGAAAGCATTATTATGAACAAAACTAGTGGAGGTGATGGAATTCCAGCTGAGCTATTTAAAATCCTAAAAGATGATGTTGTTAAAGTGCTTCCCTCAATGTGCCAGCGAATTTGGAAAACTCAGCAGTAGCCACAGAACTATAATAGGTTAGTTTTCATCCCAATCCCAAAGAAGGGCAATGCCAAAGAATGTTCAAACTACTATATAATTGCATTCATTTCACATGCTAGCAAGGTAATGCTCAAAATCCTTCAAGCTAGGCTTCAACAGTACGTGAACTTCTAGTTATAGTTGGATGACTTTCTCACAGTAGGAACAAAAGTAAATTTGAAATGTATTAAAGAATTAAATGTAAGACTTGAAACTATAAAACTTCTGGAAGAAAACATAGGTGATATGTTCTTTGACATTGATCTTAATAGTGTTTAATTGGATATGTCTCCTCAGGAAAGGCAATCAAAAGCAAAAATAAACAAAGGGGATTACATCAAACTAAAAAGTTTTTACACAGTGAAGGCAATTATTAATATAATGGAATATCCATCTACAGAATGGGAGAATATATTTGCAAACAACATACCTGATAAATGATTAATATCCTAAATATACAAAGAATTCATATAATCAGTTTAAAAAAACAAGCAAATTTTTAAAATGGGGAGAATATCTGAACAGATATTTTGCTAAAAAAAATCATACACGAGGCCAACATGTACATGACAAGGTGTTCAACATGGCTAATCATCAGGGAAATGCAAATCAAATCCACAATGAGCTATCACTTTATATCTGTCATAGTGAAGTGAAAGTTGTTCAGTCACGTCCAACTCTTTGTGACCCCATGGACTATACAGTCCATGGAATTCTCCAGGCGAGAATACTGGAGTGGGTAGCCTTTTCCTTCAGGGGATCTCACAATCCAGAGTTGGAACCCAGGTCTCCTGCACTACAGGCAGATTCTTTACATCTGAGCCACAAGAGAAGCCCAAGAATACTGGAGTGGTAGCCTATCCCTTCTCCAGCAGATCTTCCTGACCCAGCAATCGAACTGGGGTCTCCTGCATTGCAGGTGGATTCTTTACCAACTGAGCTATGAGGGAAGCCCACACCTGTCATAAGTATTATACCAAAAATAACAAGAATGAGTGTTGGTGAAGATGTGGAGAAAGGGAGAGAAAGTAAATTAGTGCTGCTACTATGGAAAACTGAATGAAGAGTCCTCAAAAAATTAAAAACAGATCTACCACTGATCCAGTAATTTCATTCATGTGTGATATATCCAAAGCATGCAAAAAAAATTAGGAAATATATGTGCACCCCTATATAAGATATAAAAGCAATATAACTGCCCATCAGTAGATGAGTGGATAAAAGAAAGTGTGATAATAGATACATAATGGGGAAAAGGGAAACCTCTTACACTGTTGGTGGAAATATAGATTGATACAACCACTATGAGGAACAGTATGAAGTTTCCTTTAAAAACTAAAAATCAGGGAGGCAGAGAGGGAGGCTCAAGAGGGAGGGGATATATATATATATAATTATAATTCATTCACATTGCTGTACAGCAGAAACCAGCACAAATTGAAAAGCAATTACCTTCAAATTAAAAAATAAACAAAGGCATGAACAAGAGAGAAAATGAAGAACAGAACATGCTAAATAAGTAGCATCTTTATATACAAAGACCAAGAAAAAAGGATGAACATTGAGATATAACAAAACAATTAGAGCGTTTCTGTTGGCTTCTTTTTGTAAGAATTCTTTCAATAAACTAAATTTTTCAAAAAAAAAAATTAAAATTATTATACGACCCAGAAATCTACTACTGGGCATATACCCTGAGAAAGCCATATTTAAAAAAGACACAGGTACTCCCAATGTACAATGCAGCACTCTTCACAGTAGCCAGGACATGGAGGCAACCTAAATGTCCATTGACAGATGAATACATAAAACAGATGTGATACATATATACAATGGAATATTACTCAGCCATAAAAGGAAACTGAAATGGGTCATTAATAGGCACATGGATAGACCAAGAGTCTGTCATATAGAGTGAAGTAAATCAGAAAGAGAAAAACAAATATCATATATTAATGCATATATGTGGAATCTAGAAAAATGGTACAGATGAACCTATTTGCAGGGCAGGAATAAAGATTCAGACCTAGGGAATGGATGTGTGTACACGGGGTGGGGGAGGGAGGGATGAACTGGGAGATTGATATTGATGCATGTGCACTGCCATGTGTAAAACAGATAACTAGTGGGCACGTACTAGGGGGATATTGCAGGGAGCTCAGCTCATTGCTCTGTAATGACCCAGATGGATAGGATGAAGGGAAGGTGGGAAGGAGGTACTAGAGGGAAGGGACATGTGCATACATACAGCTGACTCACTTTGTTGAACAGCAAAAAATAACAATATTGTATAGCAACTATATCCCATTTTTAAAAAGAATAAAACAGATAAGAATAGGGAAAAAAAAAGAAAAAGAAAAACAATGAAAATTTGCCATTTGTCACAACACAGATGAGCCACAAGGGGATTATGATAAATGAGTGAGACAAAGAAAATACTGTATGACTTCACTTAAATATGGAACTTAAAAAATAAAACAAATAAACATAACAAAACAGAAACAGAATTATAAATTAAACAAACAGGTGCTGACCAGAGGGGAAGGTGTTGAGGGAAGGAGAAAAACACATAAAGAAAATTAACAGATTCAAATTTTCAGTTGCAAATAATTGAGTCACAGTCAAATATACAGTGTGGTGAATATAGTCAATAAATATGTGACATCGTTGGATGCTGATATATTGTAACTAGAATTATCATGATCTTCAGTTTACATATACACTGTACAGAAATATCAAATTACTATGTTGCATAACAGAAACTGAAATAGTATTGTAGGTCAATTATACTTCAAAAACAAATGTTCATAGAAAAAGAGATCAGATATATGATTACCAGAGCTTTTGTGTATGTGTTTGTGTGAGTGAGTCTGTAGGAGGGCATGGGAGATTGTAAGAAGGCATTGAAAAAGTACAAATTTCCAGTTATAAGATAAAAAAGAACTATCATGTAAAGGAGGAGGTGTTCGTGGAAGTTCAAGCCAACAGGAGAGGTCTAGCTATCTAGCAGTGAAAGAGACAGTGGAGTACAAAGACTTGGAGCTCATCTTCCCTCACAAACACATCAAAAATACATCTACACGTGGAACAGTTCTTACCAACTGAAATCTTGCAGAAGATACCTTAACAACCAATGCTGCAAGAAAGATACCAGTCCAGGTTCGATGCACAATACTGGATGCTTGGGGCTAGAGCACTGGGACGACCCAGAGGGATGGTATGGGGAGGGAGGAGGGTTCAGGATGGGGAACACATGTATACCTGTGGCAGATTCATTTTGATATTTGGCAAAACTAATACAATTATGTAAAGTTTAAAAATAAAATAAAATTTAAAAAATAAAAATAAAAAAAAATAAAAATAGCTATAGTAATGATGACAATTGAAAAAAAAAAAGGAATCAAGATGAGACGTGTACCTTTGGAGATGGAGCCGTGAAAGAGGAAAGGTTTCCTCACCCTGGGAGCCCCTTTGCCATATGTGATGTCCACCAAGACAGATGGAGTGGCCTGGACTCTGCTGTAGAGGAGTATACATGTGCTGGCTTGCTGCCAGGCCGAGCAGACAGGGACCTGCGCTGATAGCTGTCATGTCACTACATTTTTCAGCCCAGGATTGCTCTTACTAGTGCACACAGCTGCTGGGTATTGAATCTCGGACTTCAGCAGACAGACCCAGGGAAAGGACTCAGTTTGGCTACATGGAGATGGCCTGAAGGTTCTGTGGTGTGCTACAGGTTGCTTGGCATGCACAAGGCAATGTCCAGGCCCACCACAGGTGCCCCATTATCAGGACATGAAGGCTTTGGCATGGGTCCACCACAGAAGCCCACTGGCAGTGTGCTCACGGTCGGGCACAGGTCCAGCAGCAGGGGGGTTTGGGAGCACGCACATGCCAGCGGTGGTACTAACATCTCAGCCATCTCCTAGTGCTCACACAGCAAGGATGGGTCTAGGGGTGGTGCAAGCAGCAGCAGACTGCATTGGCGCACATACTGGGTGATGGGCAGCATTGCAGAATCACACATTCCTGGCAGAAAGCCCCGGGGAGGAACACTCAGTAGCTTCTTTCATAGTGAAAGCGCTACAGTCTCACTAACATCACACCACAGCTTACAATCAGATCTGGAGTCTACCACTCCAAAAACTAGAGAGAGACTCTGCTCCTTGACAGGGCTATAAAAGCCACAGAGCAAAGAGGACGCCCTGCCCAACACACAGTGCAGGCTCTGATTACCAAAACAACACTCATACTCCCTGTCAAGGAGACAATTGGCAGTACACCCTGAGGAAAGATGAGGCAGGCATCCATGCAAAAAACCCTCACACCAAAAATATTACTTTTACAGTCAACACAGGGATGCTCCCACATAAAAACAGCCCATCAAGACCACAACAAATAAATGTTTCTCTTAAATTCATAGAGTTAGAGAAATTTAAGTAAAAATAAAAAACAGAGGAAATACTCTCAATTAAAAGAAATCACCTGAAGGAACAATGAAAGAACTGCCCAGTCTACCAGACTCCAACTTCAGAAAGGAGGTAACAAAAAAGCTAAAATGATGAGCAAATACTATCAATAGAGACACAGATCACTGTAACAATAAACCAGAACTATAAAGAGGAACCAATCAAAATTCGACAACTCAATTGCCAAGATAAAAACTGAGTTAAAGGCAATGAATGGCAGACTAAATAACGCAGAAGAATGAGTGATCAATAAGACAGAAAAAGGAAATCACCCAATCACAACAGTAGACAGAAAGACCAGTGAAAAACATGAATGCAATGTATGATAATTATGGGATAATATAAAGCTTACCAACCTACACATAACAGGTGCCCCAGAAGGACCAGAAAGAGAGAAAGGAATCAAAAATGTATTTGAAAAAATTTATGGCTGAAAACTTCCCAAACTTAAAGAAGGAAACGCATAGGAAATACAGCAGGTCCCAAACAAAATGAACCCAAACACACACCAAGAGTGATCATAATTAAAATAGCAAAAAATAATGAGAGGATTCTAAAGGCAGCAAGAGAAAAATAAAGAGTCATTTACAAGGGAACCCTCATGTGGCTATCGGCTGATTTCTTGAAAGAAACTGCAGGCCAGAAGGGAGTGGCAAATATATAATCAAATCTGCAACCTAGGATACTGTACCCAGCAAGAAAACCATAAACAAAGCAAAAAGAAAACCCTAGAATGGGAGAAAATATTTGCAAACAAAGCAGCCAACAAGGAATTAACCTCAAAAATATACAAACAGCCTGGGCAGCTCTATGTCACACACACACATACACACACACACACAGACACACACACAGACACACACACACACACACACACACACAATCAAAAAATGGGTGGAGGACCTAAATAGACATTTCTCCAAAGAAGACATACAGATGGCAAAAAGCACATGAGAAAATGCTCAACATCATTAACTACTGCTGATGCTGATGCTAAGTCACTTCAGTCGTGTCCAATAAATACCAGAGAAATGCAAAATAAAACTACAATGAAGAATCACCCCTACACCAGTCAGAATGGCCATTATCAAAAAATCTACAAATAAATGCTGGAGAGGGTGTGGAGAAAAGGGACTCCTCCTACGTGTCAGTGGCAATAAAAATTGGTACAGCCACTATGGAGAACAGTATGAATGTTCCTTAAAAAACTAAAAATAGAACTACTATATGAGCCAGCATGGTCATATACCCAGAGAAAACCAAAATTCAAAAGGATACATGCACCCCAATGTTCACTGCATTACTATTTAAAATAGACAGGCCATGGAAGCAAACTAAATGTCCATCAACAGAAGAACGAATAAAGAAGATGTGGTACATATATACAATGGAATATTCAGATCAGATCAGTCACTGAGTCGTGTCCGACTCTTTGCAACCCCATGAATCGCAGCACGCCAGGCCTCCCTGTCCATCACCAACTCCCGGAGTTCACTCAGATTCATGTCCATCGAGTCAGTGATGCCATCCAACCATCTCATCCTCTGTCGTCCCCTTCTCCTCCTGCTCCCAATCCCTCCCAGCATCAGAGTCTTCTCCAATGAGTCAACTCTTCACATGAGGTGGCCAAAGTACTGGAGGTTCAGCTTCAGCATCATTCCCTCCAAAGAAATCCCAGGGCTGATCTCCTTCAGAATGGAATGGTTGGATGTCCTTGCAGTCCAAGGGACTCTCAAGAGTCTTCTCCAACACCACAGTTCAAAAGCATCAATTCTTCGGTGCTCAGCCTTCTTCACAGTCCAACTCTCACATCAATACATGACCACAGGAAAAACCATAGCCTTGACTAGATGGACCATTGTTGGCAAAATAATGTCTCTGCTTTTGAATATGCTATCTAGGTTGGTCATAACTTTCCTTCCAAGGAGTAAGCATCTTTTAATTTCATGGCTGCAGTCACCATCTGCAGTGATTTTGGAACCCAGAAAATAAAGTCAGACACTGTTTCCACTGTTTCCCATCTATTTCCCATGAAGTGATGGGACCAGATGCCATGATCTTCGTTTTCTGAATGTTGAGCTTTAAGCCAACTTTTTCACTCTCCTCTTTCACCTTCATCAAGAGGCTTTTTAGTTCCTCTTCACTTTCTGCCATAAGGGTGGTGTCATCTGCATATCTGAGGTGATTGATATTTCTCCCAGCAATCTTGATTCCAGCTTGTGTTTCTTCCAGTCCAGCGTTTCTCATGACGTACTCTGCATATAAGTTAAATAAACAGGGTGACAATATACAGCCTTGACGTACTCCTTTTCCTATTTGGAACCAGTCTGTTGTTCCATGTCCAGTTCTAACTGTTGCTTCCTGACCTGCATACAAATTTCTCAAGGGGCAGATCAGGTGGTCTGGGATTCCCATCTCTTTCAGAATTTTCCACAGTTTATTATGATCCACACAGTCAAAGGCTTCGGCATAGTCAATAAAGCAGAAATAGGTGTTTTTCTGGAACTCTCTTGCTTTTTCCCTGATCCAGCGGATGTTGGCAATTTGATCTCTGGTTCCTCTGCCTCTTCTAACACCAGCTTGAACATCAGGAAGTTCACAGTTCACATATTGCTGAAGCCTGGCTTGGAGAATTTTGAGCATTACTTTACTAGCATGTGAGATGAGTGCAACTGTGCGGTAGTTTGAGCATTCTTTGGCATTGCCTTTCTCTGGGATTGGAATGAAAACTGACCTTTTCCAGTCCTGTGGCCACTGCTGAGTTTTCCAAATTTGCTGGCTTATTGAGTGCAGCACTTTCACAGCATCATCTTTCAGGATTTGGAATAGCTCAACTGGAATTCTATCACCTCCACTAGCTTTGTTCGTAGTGATGCTTTCTAAGGCCCACTTGACTTCACATTCCAGGATGTCTGGCTCTAGGTCAGTGATCACACCATTGTGATTATCTGGGTTGTGAAGATCTTTTTTGTACAGTTCTTTTGTGTATTCTTGCCATCTCTTCTTAATATCTTCTGCTTCTGTTAGGTCCATACCATTTCTGCCCTTTATGGAGCCCATCTTTGCATGAAATATTCCTTTGGTATCTCTGATTTTCTTGAAGAGATCCCTAGTCTTTCCCATTCTGTTGTTCTTCTCTATTTCTTTGCATTGATCGCTGAGGAAGGCTTTCTTACCCCTTCTTGCTATTCTTTGGAACTCTGCATTCAGATGTTTATATCTTTCCTTTTCTCCTTTGCTTTTCACTTCTCTTCTTTTCACAGCTATTTGTAAGGCCTCCCCAGACAGCCATTTTGCTTTTTTGCATTTCTTTTCCATGGGGATGGTCTTGATCCCTGTCTTCTGTACAATGTCATGAACCTCATTCCATAGCTCATCAGGCACTCTATCTATCAGATCTAGGCCCTTAAATCTATTTCTCACTTCCACTGTGTAATCATAAGGGATTTGATTTAGGTCATACCTGAATGGTCTAGTGGTTTTCCCTACTTTCTTCAATTTAATTCTGAATTTGGCAATAAGGAGTTCATGATCTGAGCCACAGTCAGCTCCTGGTCTTGTTTTTGCTGACTGTATAGAGCTTCTCCATCTTTGGCTGCAAAGAATATAATCAATCTGATTTCGATGTTGACCATCTGGTGATGTCCATGTGTAGAGTCTTCTCTTGTGTTGTTGGAAGAGGGTGTTTGTTACGACCAGTGCATTTTCTTGGCAAAACTCTATTAGTCTTTGCCCTGCTTCATTCCGTATTCCAAGGCCAAATTTGCCTGTTACTTCAGGTGTTTCTTGACTTCCTACTTTTGCATTCCAGTCCTCTATAATGAAAAGGACATCTTTTTTGGGTGTTAGTTCTAAAAGGTTTTGTAGGTCTTCATAGAACAGTTCAACTTCAGCTTCTTCAGCGTTACTGGTTGGGGCATAGACTTGGATTACTGTGATACTGAATGGTTTGCCTTGGAAACGAACAGAGATCATTCTGTTGTTTTTGAGATTGCATCCAAGTACTGCATTTTGGACTCTTTTGTTGACTATGATGGCTACTCCATTTCTTCTGAGGGATTCCATTACTTAACCATAAAAAAGAATGAAATAATGCCATTTGTAGCAACATAGATGGACCTAGAGATTGTCATACTGAATGAAGGAAGTCAGACACAGACAAGTAGCACATGACATTGCTTATATGTGGAATATAGGGGGGAAAAGGTACAAATGAACCTATTTACAAAACAGAAGTAGAGTCACAGATATAGAAAACAAACTTATGATTCCCAGAGGATAAGCGGGGAGGGCTCAGTTGAGAGACTGGAACTGACGTATATACACATCACTATATAAAAACAGATAACTAGTGAGGACTGGCTAGATAGCACCAAAGGACTCTATTCAGTACTCTGTAATGGCCTATATGGGAAAAGAATCTTTAAAAAAGGAGTGACTATATGTATATGAATAACTGATTCACTTTGCTATATGCCTGAAACTATACATACTGTAAATCAAATATACTTCAATTAAAAAAATTTTAATGGATTAAAACTTATGTGTAAAACCTGAAACCATAAAACTTCTAGAAGAAAACATAAGCAGTACACTCTTTGACTCTTGTCTTTGTAATATTTATTTTCATATGTCTTCTCAAACAATGTAAACAAAATCGAAACTAAACATACTAAAATATATAACATTAAAAGCTTTTGCACAGCAAAGGAAACAATCAACAAAATGCAAAGGCCACCTACAGAATGGAAGAATATACCTGCAAACAATATATTTGATTGGGGGTTAATGTCCAAAATATACAAGAACTCATACAACTCAACCTCAAAAAAATAAACAACCAGATTATGTTTGGGCATAAAAATGGGCAGAGTGTAGGAATAGACATTCTTCAAAAAAAAAAAGACACAGAAATTACAAACAGGCACAGAAAAGATGCTCAACATCAACTAATTACCAGGGAAAAGCACATCAAAACCACAATATCATCTCACTCCTGTCAAAATGGCACTTATCCAAAAGACAACAAATAATAAATGTTGACAAGGATGTAGAGAAAATGTAACATCTGTGCACTGTTGATGGGAATGCAAGTTGGCAAAGCCACTATGGAAAACAATGGAGATTCCTGAAAAAAGTAAAGACAGAACTACCATGTGACCCAGCAATTCCACTCCTGGATGTTGATTTGAAAAAAATTAAAATGCACTCTTGTGTTGATTGCAGTATTATTTACAATAGCCAATAAATGATTCAACTTAAGTGCCCATCAACAGATAAATGGATAAAGATGTGGTACACATGTATAATAGAATAACGTTGTTTATTCACTAAGTCATGCCTGACTCTTTTGCAACCTATGGACTGTAGCCCACCAGGCCCCTCTGTCCATGGGATTTCCCAGGCAAGAATACTGGAATGGGTTGCCATTTCCTTTCTCCAGGGCATCTTCCTGACCCAGGGATTGAACCCACATCTCCTTCACTGGCAGGCAGGTTCTCTACCTCTGAGCCACCAGAGAAGCCAATAGAATAATACTCAACTATAAAAAAATGAAACTTTACCATTTGTGATAACATGGAAGGATCTAGAGGATATTATGCTGCTGCTAAGTCACTTCAGTCGTGTCCAACTCTGTGCGACCCCATAGACGGCAGCCCACCAGGCTCCCCTGTCCCTGGGATTCTCTAGGCAAGAACACTGGAGTGGGTTGCTATTTCCTTCTCCAATGCATGAAAGTGAAAAGTGAAAGTGAATTCGCTCAGTAGTGTCCGACTCCTATCGACCCCATGGACTGCAGCCTACCAGGCTCCTCTGTCCATGGGATTTGCCAGGCAAGAGTAATGGAGTGGGTTGCCATTGCCTTCTCCTGGATATTATGCTAGGTGAAATAAGTCAGAGAAAGACAAATATTGAATGATTTCACTTACTGTGGAATGTAAAAGCCAAAATAAACAAAGAACCATAACAAAACAGTTATAGATACAGAAAACAAACAGCTGGTTGCTACAGGGGAAACGGAATCAGGGAGGAAAGAAATAGGTGAAGAGGGTTAAGCAGAACAAACTTTAAGTTGCAAAATAACTTAAGTCCCAGGTATTCAATGTACACTGTGAGGAATATGGTCAATAACCAATATTTTTGTATGGTGATATATTATAACTAGACTTACATACATGAGGAAATGAGGTGGTAATTGTTTTGAAATGCATAGAAATACCAAATCACTATGTTGTATACCAAGAACTCACATAGTGTGGTATGTCAATTATACTTCAAAAGCAAATGAACAAGCAAATTCATAGAAAGAGTGATCAGATTTGTGGTTACCAAAAGTTAGGGGTGTGGGGAGGGGGAACTGGATGAAGTCAGTCAGTCCAAAGATACAAACTTTCAGTTATAATATAAATAAGTACTAGTGATATAATGTACAACTTGATAAATAGAATTAACACAGCTGTATGTTACATATGAAAGTTGTTAAAATTCCAAGAGCTCTCATCAAAAGAGAGAAATGTTTTTCTGGTTGTTTAATTTGGTATCCATCAGATCAGATCAGATCAGTCGCTCAGTCGTGTCCGACTCTTTGCAACCCCATGAATCGCAGCACGCCAGGCCTCCCTGTCCATCACCAACTCCCGGAGTTCACTCAGACTCATGTCCATCGAGTCAGTGATGCCATCCAGCCATCTCATCCTCTGTCGTCCCCTTCTACTCTTGCCCCCAATCCCTCCCAGCATCAGAGTCTTCTCCAATGAGTCAACTCTTCACATGAGGTGGCCAAAGTACTGGAGTTTCAGCTTTAGCATCATTCCTTCCAAAGAACACCCAGAACCAATCTCCTTCAGAATGGACAGGTTGGATCTCCTTGCAGTCCAAGGGACTCTCAAGAGTCTTCTCCAACACCACAGCTCAAAAGCATCAATTCTTCGGCGCTCAGCTTTCTTCACAGTCCAACTCTCACATCCATACATGACCACAGGAAAAACCATAGCCTTGACTAGACGGACCTTTGTTGGCAAAGTAATGTCTCTGCTTTTCAATATGCTATCTAGGTTGGTCATAACTTTCCTTCCAAGGAGTAAGCGTCTTTTAGTTTCATGGCTGCAATCACCATCTGCAATGATTTTGGAGCCCCAAAAAATAAAGTCTGTTTCCACTCATTGGAAAAGACTCTGATGCTGGGAGGGGTTGAGAGCAGGAGGAAAAGGGGACGACAGAGGATGAGATGGCTGGATGGCATCACCATCATGACTGGACGTGAGTTTGAGTGAACTCTGGGAGTTGGTGATGGACAGGGAGGCCTGGCGTGCTGCAATTCATGGGGTTGCAAAGAGTCGGACACGATTGAGCAACTGAACTGAATTGATACCAATATGTTTTCCCTGATGCCTCAGCATAAAGAATCTGCCTGCAATACAATAAATGTGGGTTTGCTCAGTGTAAAGAATCTGCCTGCAGTGAGTAAAGGTGGGTTTGATCCCTGGGTGGGGAACATCCCTTGGAGAAGGAAATAGCAACCCTCGCCAGTATTCTTGCCTGGGAAATTCTATGAACAGAGCAACCTGGTAGGCTACAGTCCATGGGGTCACAAAAGAGTTGGACACAACTTAGCAACTCAACAACAACATATATCAATATAAATGATATCATCAGTCACTGATATTTTGTTGTTGTTGAGTTGCTAAGTCATGTGTGACTCTTTGCAACCCCGTGGACTGCAGCACATCAGGCTTCCCTGTCCTTCACTATCACCAGAGTTTGCTCAAGCTCATGTCCCTTGAGTAGGTGATGCCATCCAACCATTTCATCCTCAGTCGTCCCCTTCTCCTCAGGCCCTCAATCTTTCCCAGTATCAGAGTCTTTTCCAAGGAGTCAGCAGTTTGCACCAGGTGACCCAAGTATTGGAGCTTCAGTTTCAGCATCAGTCCTTCCAATGACTATTCAGGGTTCATTTCTTTTAGGATTGACTGGTTTGATCTCCTTGTTGTCCAAAGGACTTTCAAAAGTCTTCTCCAGCACCACAATTGGAAAGCATCAATTCTTTGGCACTCAGCCTTCTTTATAACCAGCTTCTTTTTTTATTATTATTAGTTTATTTATTTGAATTGGAGACTAATTACTTTACAATATTGCCATGGTTTTTGCCATACCAGCATCTTTTATGACTCCTGCATAGGCAGGCTGGTTCTTTACCACAAACGCCATCTGGGAAGCCCCATTGATATTTATATTTACATAATTAATAATTGATGTTTATATATACATATCAATTATATAGATATATCCAAATATTGATATTTATATCAATATAAATTAAATTCTGTAGCTTCCCTGGTGGCTCAGAGGATAAAGCATCTGCCTGCAATGCAGGAGACCTGGGTTCGATCCCTGGGTTGGGAAGATCCCGTGGGGAAGGAAATGGCAACCCACTCCAGTATTCTTGCCTGGAGAATCCCCTGGACAGAGGAGCCTGGCAGGCTACAGTCCACCGGGTCTCAAAGAATCAGACACAACTGAGCAACTTCACACACACACAAATTAAATTCTGATATGGTGACTGCAGCCATGAAATTAAAAGATGCTTACTCCTTGGAAGGAAAGTTATGACCAACCTAGATAGCATATTCAAAAGCAGAGACATTACTTTGCCAAAAAATGTTCATCTAGTCAAGGCTATGGTTTTTCCTGTGGTCATGTATGGATGTTGACACTTGGACTGTGAAGAAGGCTGAGCGCCGAAGAATTGATGTTTTTGAACTGTGGTGTTGGAGAAGACTCTTGAGAGTCCCTTAGACTGCAAGGAGATCCAACCAGTCCATGCTGAAGGAGATCAGCCCTGGGATTTCTTTGGAAGGAATGATGCTAAGGCTGAAACTCCAGTACTTTGGCCACCTCATTGGAAGAGTTAACTCATTGGAAAAGACTCTGATGCTGGGAGGGATTAGGGGCAGGAGGAGAAGGGGACAACAGAGGATGAGATGGCTGGATGGCATCACTGACTCGATAGACGTGAGTCTCAGTGAACTCCGGGAGATGGTGATGGATAGGGAGGCCTGGCGTGCTGCGATTCATGGGCTCGCAAAGAGTTGGACACGACTGAGCGACTGATCTGATCTGATCTGATAGGGCTCCAAAACAACACAATTTAAAGACGCTATTTTTTTTTTTAAGCTCCAGACTAGAAAATACTGAAGATCCTCTTGGATAAAGAAATTACATTCATTGAAAATCATTTATGTTTCCTTGAAGGTGAAACTTTGTCTTGAGGGTTTTTTTGGTGGTACTAAATCATATTTATAAAAGGCTTAAGCTCTCAATAAGAACAGCCATTGTTATTGTTACAGAGTGCTTTTGTAGTTGGAAGTCCTCACAACATTTTACAAGAGAACGGCAAGAAATATTTGTTGACTACTGTGGTTTGCTGATGCGAGGAGGCATTCAAGCCCTTAGGAATTCAAGGTCCTTCACTAGAAAAGTCATTTCCATTTTAAAGCTGAAGAGTATAGAGATCCCTTATGAAGCAAACCTTTGATGTATACTATCTGGGGACAGAGTCCTAGAGTGATTCGCCTGAGACTGGATTCTTGTTTTGTTTTGTTTTTTAATGAAAGGATTGATTATCAGACTGCTGGAGATTTTCTAGGGTTCTTTGTTTCATGTAATGAAATTGTGATTCTTGAAAGATAGATTCAGCCCTCCTTGCTAATGATGTCTCTGGCCCAAAGGGCTACCTCAGTACAAACTCTTTCCTTATTCTGTCATATCTTTACTGGAAATCCCTGTTTCCTAATAATGTCCACTGTGCATTGCCTGCAAATGAAGCGAAATTCATTTGCAGCTATGGAACTTATCCAATTCCCAGTCTCTAAGAACCAAACTTTTAATAAAGTCTCCAGTGAGGAAATTCAGGTTTGCTAAATATTTCACTAGATATTATCCATTCATGCAATTTCCCCCCATCTAACTAAAGTTAAAATTAACCAAATCATACAGAGCCCTAAATAATTTTAGCAGCATACTCAAAAAAAAAAAAAAAAAATGAAAAGACACAAAAGCATTAAACAAGATAGCAGTAATTACAATAAAATTACTACTCTAGTATAATAAAGTTTCCTAATGTTTGCATAAAGTGCAGAAGCTTTTCTTGCTTGCCCTTTATACAGTGTGTCTATTTTTTTTATTTATTTTTTTATTGAAGGATAATTGCTTTACAGAACTTCATTGTTTTCTGTCAAACCTCAACATGATCAGCCATAGTATACATATATTCCCTCCCTTTTGAACCCCCCTCCCATCTCTCTCCCCATCCCACCCTTCTAGGTTGATACAGAGCACCTGTTTGAATTTCCCGAGCCATACAGCAAATTCTTGTTAGCTATCTATTTTACATATGGTAATATAAAGTTTCCATGTTACTCTTTCGATACATCTCACATTCTCCTCCCCTCACCCCATGTCCATAAGTCTATAATCTGTCTGTTTCTCCTTTGTTGCCCTGTAGATAAATTCTTCAGAACCATTTTTCTAGATTCTGTATGTGTGCATTAGAATATGATATTTTTCTTTCTCTTTCTGACTCACTCCACTCTGTGTAATAGATTCTAGGTTCATCCACCTCATCAAAACTGACTCAAATGCATTCCTTTTATGGCTGAGTAATATTTGCTGGGAGAAATATCAATAACCTCAGATATGCAGATGACACCATCCTTACAGCAGAAAGTGAAGAGGAACTAAAAAGCCTCTTGATGAAAGTGAAAGAGGAGAATGAAAAAGTTGGCTTAAAGCTCAACGTTCAGAAAACAAAGATCATGGCATCTGGTCCCATCACTTCATGGGAAATAGATGGGGAAACAGTGGAAACAGTGGCTGGCTTTATTTTTGGGGGCTCCAAAATCACTGCAGATGGTGATTGCAGCCATGAAAATAAAATATGCTTACTCCTTGGAAGGAAAGTTATGACCAACCTAGACAGCATATTGAAAAGCAGAGATATTACTTTGCCAACAAAGGTCCATCTAGTCAAGGCTATGGTTTTTCCAGTGGTTATGTATGGATGTGAGAGTTGGACTGTGAAGAAAGCTGAGCGCCGAAGAATTGATGCTTTTGAACTGTGATGTTGCAGAAGACTGTTGAGAGTCCCTTGGACTGCAAGGAGATCCAACCAGTCCATTCCAAAGGAGATCAGTCCTGGGTGTTCATTGGAAGGACTGATGTTGAAGCTGAAACTCCAGTACTTTGGCCACCTCATGTGAAGAGTTGACTCATTGGAAAAGACTCTGATGCTGGGAGGGATTGGGGGCAGGAGGAGAAGGGAATGACAGAGGATGAGATGGCTGGATGGCATCACTGACTCGAAGGATATGAGTTTGGGTAAACTCCAGAAGTTGGTGATGGACAGGGAGGCCTGGCATGCTGCAATTCATGGGGTCACAAAGAGTCGGACACAACTGAGTGACTGAACTGAACTGAACTGAATATTCCATTGTGTATATGTACCACAACTTCTTTATCCATTCATCTGTCAATGGGCTTCCATGTTCTAGCTATTGTAAATAGTGCTGCAATGAACAATGGGGATACATGTGTCTTTTTCAACCCTGGTTTCCTCAGGGTACATGCCCAGGAGTGGGATTTCTGGGTCATATAGTGGTTTTATTCTTAGTTTTTTAAGGAATCTCCATACCATCTTCGGACACAACTGAAGCGACTTAGCAGCAGCAGCAGTATACCATCTTCTATAGTGGCTGTATCAATTTATATTCCCACCAACAGAGCAAGAGCATTCCCTTTTCTCCACACCCTCTCCAGCATTTATTGTTTGTCAACTTTTTGATGATGGCCATTCGGACCAGTGTGAAGTGATCTCATTGTGTTTTTATTTGCATTTCTCTAATAATGAGTGATGCTGAGCATTTTTTCATGTGTTTGTTGGCCATCTGTATGTCTTCTTCGGAGAAATGTCTGTTTAGGTCTTTTTCCTACTTTTTGAATGGGTCATTTGTTTTCCTGGTACTGAGTTGTATGAGCTGCTTGCATATTTTGGAAATTAACCCTTTGTCAGTTGTTTCATTTGCTATTGTTTTCTCCCATTCCAAGAGTTGTCTTTTCACCTTGCTTATAGTTTCCTTTGCTGTGCAAAAGAAAAGTTTAAGTTTAATCAGGTCCCACTCACTTACTTTTGTTTTTATTTCCATTACTCCAGGAGGTGGGTCATAGAGGATCTTACTTTGATTTATGTCATCGAGTGTTCTGCCTATGTTTTCCTCTAAGAGTTTTATACTTTCTGGTCTCACATTTAGATCTTTAATCCATTTTGAGTTTACCTTTGTGTATGGTGTTAGGAAGTGTTCTAATTTAATTCTTTTATATGTAGCTGTCCAGCTTTCCTAGCACCACTTATTGAAGAGGCTGTCTTTGCACCATTGTATATTCTTGTCTCCTTTGTCAAAAATAAGTTACCCGTAGGTGCATGGGTTTATTTCTGGGCTTTCTATCTTGTTCCATTGGTCTATTTCTGTTTTTGTGCCAGTACCATACTCTCTTGATGACTGTAGCTTTGTAGTATAACCTGAAGCCAGGAGGTTGATTCCTCCAGCTCCATTCTTCTTTCTCAAGACTGCTTTGGCTATTCAGGGTCTTTTGTGTTTCCATATGAATTGTGAAACTTTTTTCTAGTTCTGTGAAAAATGCCATTGGTAATTTGATAGGTATTGCATTGAATCTGTAGATTGCATTTGGTAATATAGTCATTTTCACAATACTGATTCTTCCTACACAGAAACATGGACTATCTCTTCATCTGTTTATGTCATCTTTGATTTCTTTCATCAGTGTCTTATAATTTTCTGAGTACAGTTCTTTTGTCTCCTTAGGTAAGTTATTCCTAGATATTTAATTCTTTTTGTTGCAATGGTGAATGGGATTGATTCCTTAATTTCTCTTTCTGATTTTTCTTTGTTAGTATACAGAAATGCAAGTGATTTCTGTGTATTGATTTTGTATCCTGCAACTTTGCTAAATTCACTGATTAGCTCTAGTAATTTTCTGATGCTACCTTTAGGGTTTTCTGTGTACAGTATCATGTCATCTGCAAACAGTGAAAGCTTTACTTCTTCTTTTCTGATCTGGATTCCTTTTATTTCTTTTTCTTCTCTGATTGCTGTAGCTAGGACTTCCAGAAGTATGTTGAATAATAGTGGTGAAAGTGGACACCCTTGTCTTGTTCCCGATCTTAGGTGGAATGCTTTCAGTTTCTCACCATTTTAGAATAATATTTGCTGTAGACTTATCATATATGGCCTTTACTATGTTTAGATAGTTTCCTTCTATGCCCATTTTTTGAAGAGTTTTAATAAATTGTTGAGGTCCTTTAATGGACCGGAACCTGGTGGTCCGGAATCGATGATAAGAAAGTAAAGGAGAGAGAGAAAGAGGCTGATATTCCTTGGTTTACACAGAAAACCAATAAAGCCCTTTGACACAGGGCTTGTGTCACTCACAAAGGCACCTGGCACCCTCTTTAGGGGGTGAAGGCATAGTGCACCTTCACCAGAGGGTTTTAGAAGCCTGGGCAGGAGAATGCGCATGACAGGTCTCTGCACTCCAGAAGAATTAGCTTGAGAGAGAGATAGAAGGAAAGCAAGACACAAGGACCAAAGCTCTGATGGAGCAAAGGTGTTTTAATCAACATGGTGTGGGCATATATACTGCGGGCATAATAACTACAAGGTAGTTATTCTCAGCAAAGATAAAGATTAAAATTCCAGACGTACAAAACATAGGCGACCCATATTAAAGAGAGAGAGTTGTAAACAATCACTTTTACCATATGGTTCATAAGAAGGAAGAGGGTACTTACCACCGTATTGAAAAACTAACGAATGAAATGCCTGGATTCCTCAGCCCCAGGAGAGGCTTGCCTCTCCTCTTAGATCCTGAATATTCAGGAATTAATAAGGAATAGAGGATTCCTGACAGATCCAAAACAGCACACAGGAAGCCTCCTGTTAAATGCTACCTGACAATAAATGAGTGCTGAATTTTGTCAAAGACTTTTTCTGCATCTATTGAGACTATCATATGGTTTTCATCTTTCAATTATTAATATGGTTTATCACATGGATTGACTTGCATATATCGAAGAATCCTTGCATTCCTGGAATAAATGCGAATTGATCATGGTGTATGAGCTTTTTGATGTGTTGCTGAACTCTGTTTGCTAAAATTTTGTTGAGGACTTTTGCAACTATGTTCATCAGTGATATTGGCCTCTAGTTTTCTTTTTTGGTGTTGTTTTTGTCTGGCTTTGGTATCAGGGTTATGGTGACTTCATAGAATGAGTTTCGAAGTGCACCTTCCTCTGCAATTGTTTGAAAGTTTTAGAAGGATAGGCATTAGCTATTCCTCCACTCTCTTCTCTTCGAGTCTTTGGGTTGGCATGCCCTCACTCTTCAAGGATGGTCTCTCCTGCTATCTTCTAAATAAAATAGAGCTGTAACACTGATTTGCCTAAGAGCTATAACATGGTTTGTCCAAGACCCGAGAGCTGTGACGTGCCAAGGGCTTTAATGTCCATCGCTCCAAATCTTTGTTGTGATGAGACAAAGAACTGAGGAACACACACTCGTGTGACACCTATGGTGCCATGACTCGGGTTTAACCTGACTGAAACAACCTCTGCGCGGAAGAGGCCAAGCACAGCAGGAGCCCAACTCAGGGAAGCTCCCAGGCTAGAAGTGGAAGGCGAAGAAACCCAGGACTGGGGAAGGCCCATTGTGCTGGAAACCGGGACAGTGAAAAACTAACTCAGCAGAAAGCTCATGCATCCCAGTCTCAGATTCCAGAAGACCTCCGGTTAAGCCCTAGAGCCCACGTTGAAGGTCAGGAAGGGCGGCAGTGAGGAGATATCCCCTGTCCAAGGTAAGGAGCAATGGCTGCGCTTTGCTGGAGCAGCCAAGAAGAGATACTCCATGCCCAAGGTAAGAGAAACCCAAGTAAGATGGTAGGTGTTGCAAGAGGGCATCAGAGAGAAGACACACTGAAACCATACTCACAGAAAACTAGTCAATCTAATCACACTAGGACCACGGCCACGTCTAACTCAATGAAATTAAGCCATGCCCATGGGGCAACCCAAGACGGGCGGGTCATTGTGGAGAGATCTGACAGAATGTTGTCCACTGGAGAAGGGAATGGAAAACCACTTCAGTATTCTTGCCTTGAGAACCCCATGAACGGTATGAAAACACAAAATGATAGGATACTTAAAGAGGAACTCCCCAGGTCAATAGGGGCCCAATATGCTACTAGACATCAGTGGAGAAATAACTCCAGAAAGAATGAAGGAATGGAGCCAAAGCAAAAAGAATACCAAGCTGTGGATGTAATTGGTGATAGAAGCAAGGTCCGATGCTGTAAAGAGCAATATTGCATAGGAACCTGGAATGTCAGGTCCATGAATCAAGGCAAATTGGAAGTGGTCAAACAAGAGATGGCAAGAGTGAACGTCGACATTCTAGGAATCAGTGAACTAAAATGGACTGGAATGGGTGAATTTAACTCAGATGACCATTGTATCTACGACTGCGGGCAGGAATCCCTCAGAAGAAATGGAGTAGCCATCATGGTCAACAAAAAGGTCTGAAATGCAGTACTTGGATGCAATCTCAAAAACAACAGAATGATCTCTGTTCGTTTCCAAGGCAAACCATTCAATATCACAGTAATCCAAGTCTATGCCCCAACCAGTAACACTGAAGAAGCTGAAGTTGAACTGTTCTATGAAGACCTACAAAACCTTTTAGAACTAACACCCAAAAAAGATGTCCTTTTCATTATAGGGGACTGGAATGCAAAAGTAGGAAGTCAAGAAACACCTGGAGTAACAGGCAAATTTGGCCTTGGAATATGGAATGAAGCAGGGCAAAGACTAATAGAGTTTTGCCAAGAAAATGCACTGGTCATAACAAACACCCTCTTCCAGCAACACAAGAGAAGACTCTACACATGGACATCACCAGATGGTCAACACCGAAATCAGATTGATTATATTCTTTGCAGCCAAAGATGGAGAAACTCTATACAGTCAACAAAAACAAGACCAGAAGCTGACTGTGGCTCAGATCATGAACTCCTTATTGCCAAATTCAGAATTAAATTGAAGGAAGTAGGGAAAACCACTAGACCATTCAGGTATGACCTAAATCAAATCCCTTATGATTATACAGTAGAAGTGAGAAATAGATTTAAGGGCCTAGATCTGATAGATAGAGTGCCTGATGAGCTATGGAATGAAGTTCGTGACATTGTACAGGAGACAGGGATCAAGACCATCCCCATGGAAAAGAAATGCAAAAAAGCAAAATGGCTATCTGGGGAGCTATTTGCCTTACAAATAGCTGTGAAAAGAAGAGAAGCGAAAAGCAAAGGAGAAAAGGAAAGATATAAGCATCTGGATGCAGAGTTCCAAAGAATAGCAAGAAGAGATAAGAAAGCCTTCTTCAGCGATCAATGCAAAGAAATAGAGGAAAACAACAGAATGGGAAAGACTAGAGATCTCTTCAAGAAAATTAGAGATACCAAGGGAACATTTCATGCAAAGATGGGCTCAATAAAGGACAGAAATGGTATGGACCTAACAGAAGCAGAAGATATTAGGAAGAGGTGGCAAGAATACCCAGAAGAACTGTACAAAAAAGATCTTCATGATCCAGATAATCATGATAATATGATCACTCATCTGGAGTCAGACATCCTGGAATGTGAAGTCAAGTGGGCCTTAGAAAGCATCACTACGAACAAAGCTAGTGGAGGTGATGGAATTCCAGCGGCGCTATTTAAATTCCTGAAAGATGATGCTGTGAAAGTATTGCACTCAATATGCCAGCAAATTTGGAAAACTCAGCAGTGGCCACAGGACTGGAAAAGGTCACTTTTCATTCCAATCCTGAAGAAAGGCAATGCCAAAGAATGCTCAAACTACCACACAACTGCACTCATCTCACATGCTAGTAAAGTAATGCTCAAAATTCTCCAAGCCAGGCTTCAGCAATATGTGAACTGTGAACTTCCTGATGTTCAAGCTGGTGTTAGAAGAGGCAGAGGAACCAGAGATCAAATTGCCAACATCCGCTGGATCATGGAAAAAGCAAGAGAGTTCCAGAAAAACACCTATTTCTGCTGTATTGACTATGCCAAAGCCTTTGACTGTGTGGGTCACAATAAACTGTGGGAAATTCTGAAACAGATGGGAATCCCAGACCACCTGACCTGCCTCTTGAGAAATCTGTATGCAGGTCAGGAAGCAACAGTTAGAACTGGACATGGAACAACAGACTGGTTCCGAATAGGAAAAGGAGTACATCAAGGCTGTATATTGTCGCCCTGTTTATTTAATGTCTATGCAGAGTACATCATGAGAAACGCTGGACTGGAAGAAACACAAGCTGGAATCAAGATTGCCGGGAGAAATATCAATCACCTCAGATATGCAGATGACACCACCCTTATGGCAGAAAGTGAAGAGGAACTCAAAAGCCTCTTGATGAAAGTGAAAGTGGAGAGTGAAAAAGTTGGCTTAAAGCTCAACATTCAGAAAACGAAGATCATGGCATCTGGTCCCATCACTTCATGTGTAATAGATGGGGAAACAGTGGAAACAGTGTCAGATTTTATTTTTGGGGGCTCCAAAATCACTGCAGATGGTGACTGCAGCCATGAAATTAAAAGACGCTTACTCCTTGGAAGGAAAGTTATGACTAACCTAGATAGCATATTCAAAAGCAGAGACATTACTTTGCCAACAAAGGTCCAATTAATCAAGGCTATGGTTTTTCCTGTAGTCATGTATGGATGTGAGAGTTGGACTGTGAAGAAGGCTGAGCGCCAAAGAATTGATGCTTTTGAACTGTGGTGTTGGAGAAGACTCTTGAGAGTCCCTTGGACTGCAAGGAGATCCAACCAGTCCATTCTGAAGGAGATCAGCCCTGGGATTTCTTTGGAGGAAATGATGCTGAAGCTGAAACTCCAGTACTTCAGCCACTCATGCGAAGAGTTGACTCATTGAAAAAGACTCTGATGCTGGGAGGGATTGAGGGTGGAGGAGAAGGGGATGACAGAGGATGAGATGGCTGGATGGCATCACTAACTCGATGGACATGAGTCTGAGTGAACTCCGGGAGTTGGTGATGGACAGGGAGGCCTGGCGTGCTGCGATTAATGGGGTCCTGAAGAATCAGACACGACTGAGTGACTGAACTGAACTGAACTGAACTGATGTTTGATAAAATTGTCCTGTGAAGACATCTGGCCCTGGGCTTTTGTTTTTTGGGAGATTTTTGATCACAGCTTCAATTTCAGTGCTTGTAATTGGGTTGTTCATAATTTCTATTTCTTCCTGGTTCAGTCTTAGAAGATTGAACTTTTCTAAGAATCTGTCCGTTTCTTCCAGGTTATCCATTTTACTGCCATATAGTTGTTCATAATAGTCTCTTATAATGCTTTGTATTTCTTCATTATCTGTTGTAACATCACCTTTTTCATTTCTAATTTTGTTGATTTGATTCTTCTCTCTTTTTTTCTTGATGAGTCTGGCTAAAAGTCTGTCAATTCTGTTTTATCTTCTCAAAGAACCAGCTTTTAGGTTTATTAATCTTTATTATTGTTTCTTTCATTTCTTATTCATTTATTTCTGCTCAGATCTTTATGATTTCTTTCCTTCGCCTAATTTTGGTTTTTGTTGTTGTTGTTGTTCTTCTTCTTCTTCTTCTTTTTCCAGTTGTTTTAGGTGTAAAGTTAGGCTGTCTATTTGATGTTTTTCTTGTTTCTTGAGGTAAAATTGTATTGCTATAAACGTCCCTCTTAGAACTACTTTTGCTGCATCCCATAGGCTTTGAGTTGTTGTGTTTTCGTTGTCATTTGTTTCTAGAAATTCTTTGATTTCCCTTTTGATTTCTTCAGTAACCCATTGGTTATTTAGAAACGTGGTGTTTAATTTCCATGTATTTGTGTTTTTTACAGTTTTTTTCCTTGTAATTGATATCTGGTCTCATAGCATTGTGGTTGAAGAAGATTCTTGATGTGACTTCAGTTTTCTTTGATTTGTGACCTAAGATGTTGTCTATCCTGGAGAATGTTCCATATGCACTTGAAGGTGTATTCTTCTGCATTTGGATGGAATGTCCTGAAGATAGCAATGAGATCCATCTCATCTAATGTATCATTTAAGACTTGTGTTTCCTTATTAATTTTCTGTTTTGATGATCTGTCGAAAATCCCATGGATGAGAGGAGCCTGGTGGGCTGCAGTTCACGGGGTTGCTAAGAGTCAGACACGACTGAGCGACTTCACTTTCACTTTTCACTTTCATGCATTGGAGAAGGAAATGGCAACACACTCCAGTGTTCTTGCCTGGAGAATCCCAAGGACGGGGGAGCCTGGTGGGCTGCCGTCTGTGGGGTCGCACAGAGTCAGACACGACAGAAGCGACTTAGCAGCAGCAGCCATTGATGTGAGTGGGGTGTTAAAGTCTCCTACTATTATTGTGTTATTGTCAATTTCTCCTTTTATATCTGTTAGTGTTTGTCTTATGTATTGACGTGCTCCTATGTTGGGTGCATAGATATTACAATTGTTATGTCTTTCTCCTGGATTGATCCCTTGATCATTATGTAGTGTCCTTCCTTATCTCTTGTAATCTTCTTTATTTTAAGGTCTATTTTGTCTTATATGAGGATTGCTACTCCAGCTTTCTTTTGCTTTCCATTTGCATGGAATATATTTTTCCATCCTCTCACTTTCAGTCTATATGTGTCTTGAGATCTGAAGTGGGTTTCTTGTAGACAGCATATATATGTTGTTTTTGTATCCATTCAGCCAGTCTGTGTCTTTTGGTTGGAGCATTTAACCCATTTACATTTAAAGTAATTATTGGTATATATGTTCCTATTGCCATTTTTTTGGAGAAGGCAATGGCGCCCCACTCCAGTACTCTTGCCTGGAAAATCCCATGGATGGAGGAGTCTGGTAGGCTGTAGTCCATGGGGTCAATAAGAGTCAGACACGACTGAAAGACTTCCCTTTCACTTTTCACTTTCATGCATTGGAGGAGGAAATGGCAACCCACTCCATTGTTCTTGCCTGGAGAATCCCAGGGACAGTGGGGCCTGGTGGGCTGCCATCTATGGGGTCGCACAGAGTCGGACACGACTGAAGTGACTTAGCAGCAGCAGCAGCAATTGCCATTTTTTAACTGTTTGGGGTTGATTTTGTGAATCTTTTTTTCTTCTCTTGTATTTCTTGACTATATAAGTCCATTTAACATTTGTTGTAAAGCTGGTTTGGTGGTACTGAATTCTCTTAACTTTTTCTTGTTTGAAAGCTTTTGATTTCTCCATCAATTTTGAATGAGTTTCTTGCCAAGTACATTAATCTTGTTGTAGATTTTTCCCTTTCAGTACTTTAAATATATCCTTCCATTCCCTTCCGGCCTGCAGAGTTTCTGCTGAAGGATCAACTGTTAAGCATATGGGGTTTCTCTTGTATGTTACTTGTTGCTCTCCCTTGCTGCTTTTAATATTCTTTCTTTGTGTTTAGTCTCTGTTAGTTTGATTAGTATGCATTTTGGTGTGTTTCTCCTTGGGTTTATCCTGTATGGGACTCTTTGTGCCTCTTGGACATGAATGACTTGGACTTAAATGACTGTTTCCATTTCCATGTTGGGAAAATTTTCAACTTATAATCTCTTCAAAAATTTTCTCATACCCTTTCTTTATCTCTTCTTCTTCTGGGACCTTTATTATTCAAATGTTGGTATGTTTGATATTGTCCCAGAGGTCTCTAAGACTATCCTCAGTTCTTTTCATTATTTTTACTTTATTCTGCTCTTCAGAAGTTATTTCCACCATTTTATCTTCCAGCTCAGTGATTCATTCTTCTGCTTCAGATATTCTGCTATTAATTCCCTCCAGAATATTTTTAATTTCAGTAATTGTGTTGTTTGTCTCTGCATGTTTATTCTTTAATTCTTCTAGGTCTTTGTTGGAGAAGGGAATGGCGACCCACTCCAGTGTACTTGCCTGGAGAATCCCAGGGATGGGGGAGCCTGGTGGGCTGCCATCTATGGGGTCACACAGAGTCGGACACAACTGAAGGGACTTTGCAGCAGCAGGTCTTTCTTAATTGATTCTTGCCTTTTCTCCATTTTGCTTTCAAGGTTTTTGATCATCTTTACTATCATTATTCTGAATTCTTTTTCAGGTAGTTTGCCTATTTCCTTTTCATTTGTTGGGACTTCTGTGTTTCTAGTTTGTTCCTTCATTTGTGTAGTATTTCTCTGCCTTTTCATTATTTTTTTTAACTTACTGTGTTTGAGGTCTCCTTTTCCCAGACTTCAAACTTTAATTCTTTCTTCCTTTTGGTTTCTGCCCTCTAATTTTGGTCCAGTGGTTTGTGTAAGCTTCTTATAGGGTAAGACTCATGCTGAGTTTCTGTTTGTTGGTTGGTTTATTTTTCCTCTGATGTACAAGGCTGAGTGAGGCGGTAATCCTGTGTGCTGATGATTGGGTTTGTATTTTTGTTTTGTTTGTTGTTTAGATGAGGCATCCTGCACAGGGTGCTATTGGTGGTTTGCTGATACAAGATCTTGTATTACAGTGGTTTTGTTTGTATGAGTTCTCTCTATTTGATACCCCTAGGGTTAGTTCTCTGGTAGTCTAGGGTCTTGGATTCAGTGCTCCCACTCCAAGAGCTCAGGGCTTAATCTTAAGTTTTGCATGGGTCTATGCATTCTTTTCTGCTGGTCAGGTACTCCTGTCCACTCTCAGGTGCTGTTCTGCACACACTTCCGTGTCTGACTGTGTATTCCTGACGTATCCATGGAGAGAGATGTATTCCACGTTCACCTACTCCTCCACCATCTTGTTCTCCATGTTTCTATTTTGAAAGAACTCTTAACTGGTTTTATCAAGCCCTCTTACATATTCATGAGACAAAATTTCCAAATTTTTCTATGGAACTAGCTCAAGTGTTATGGTACACTTTTGACCGCCTATTTGCTGCAAGTAACAACCTTCTCTGCACTTCTCAAGACCCACTCAATAAATACTCCATTTGGCAAAGAGTATCTCAGTATAGAGTATCTCAGTATATATGGTCAGTTTTAGGAAAAAAGTAAATTTTAAATATTAATCAAGATTTGGAAAATAGTTTGATCAAAATTGATCTTATTGATCTCAAGTTTATGGTTCACTTGTGCAGAGCCTGAAGCATATGAGCTGAGAATCCTAGGATACAGTCCTGAGGCACTGTAGTAGAAGGAAATGACATAAGAGATGTTATAAAGGAAGAACCCATGGGACTCGATGGCAACTTAATCACAAGTTGAATATGGGCAGTGAGAGAAATCTGTATACGGGTCAGGAAGCAACAGTTAGAACTGGACATGGAACAACAGACTGGTTACAAATTGGGAAAGGAGTACATCAAAGTTGTTTATTGTCACCCTGCTTATTTAACTTATATGCAGAGTATATCATGAGAAACACTGGGCTGGATGAAGCACAAGCTGGAATCAAGATTGCTAGGAGAAATATCAATAACTTCAGATATACAAATGACACCACCCTTAAGGAAGAAAGCAAAGAACTAAAGAGCCTCTTGATGAAAGTGAAAGAGGAGAGTGAAAAAGTTGGCTTAAAGCTCAACATTTATAAAATTAAGATCATGGCATCTGTTCCCATCACTTCATGGCAAATAGATGGGGAAACAATGGAAACAGTGAGAGACTTTGTTTTGGGGGCCTCCAAAATCACTGCAGATGGAGAATGCAGCCACGAAATTAAAAGACACTTGCTCCTTGGAAGGAAAGTTATGACCAACCTAGACAGCATATTAAAAAGCAGTGATATTACCTTATCAACAAAGGTCCATCTAGTCAAAGCTACGGTTTTTCCAGTAGTCATGTATGGATGTGAGAGTTGGACTATAAAGAAATCTTAGCGCTAAGAAATTGATGCTTTTGAACTGTGGTGTTCAAAGACTCTTGAGAGTCCCTTGGACTGCAAGGAGATCCAACCAGTCCATCCTAAAGGAAATCAGTCCTGAATGTTCATTGGAAGGACTGATGTTGAAGCTGAAATTCCAACACTTTGGCCACCTGATACAAAGAACTAACTCATTTGAAAAGACCCTGATGCTGGGAAAGATTGAAGGTGGGAAGAGAAGGGGACAACAGAAGATGAGATAGTTGATGGTATCACCAACTCAATGGACATGAGTTTTAGTAAACTCTGGGAGTTGGTGATGGACAGAGTGGCCTGGTGTGCTGCAGTCCATGGTGTCATAAAGAGTCAGACACGACTGAGTGACTGAACTGAATTGAACTGAACTGAACTGAGGAGAATAGCAGTGACTTAGAGAATCCTGACGGTTTGAACCTGGGGGTGTATGATGTCTTCCTGTTTCTCTTAGGATACACTTGAGAGTCTTGACCCTGGACCACAAGGACCTATGATATCTGACTCCTGATTCCCATTCTAGCTTCACTTACTATCACTATTCCTCTAATTTACTGTGGTACAAATGCTCTAGTTGCTCAGTTTTTGAAACCCACTAGGCTACTTCCCATCTCAAAGCTTCTAAATGCTGTCTATGGAATAAATGTCATTTGTCTCACTTCTTCCCCAATTATCTGGTTAATTCATATAATCTCAAGGCTTCAGCTTATGTGCTGTTTTCTCAGGGAATTTTTTCCCGCTCCCATCCACAGATGAGGGTAAGAAGGTTGTTATATTCACTGATAGTTTTCTGTATTTGCTTAATGTGTCTCTCTACTACTGGATGATTAAGCTCCACGAGGCTCAGGACCATGTTTAACTTGCTCACTGCCTTTACCAAAGGACTAGCACAGTGAGTAGCATTAATAGATGACACTACTGATAAAGGCATGAAAAGATATTTGAGTGAACAAATGGAATCTACCACCCACAATATTGTTTCCCTCTCTTCTTCCTTTGTTGTCTGGTTAACTCATACATTCCTAGTCTTCAGCTTATATGATGTTTTTTTTCAGTTATGTTTTTCCTGACTAATCATACTATGAAAGCCTAGGGGGGTTAAGAGGAAATATTCCTTCTTAGTACAAGGCAATGGCACCCCACTCCAGTACTCTTGCCTGGAAAATCCCATGGACGGAGGAGCCTGGTAGGCTGCAGTCCATGGGGTCGCTAAGAGTCGGACACGACTGAGCGACTTCACTTTCACTTTTCACTTTCATGCATTGGAGGAGGAAATGGCAACCCACTCCATTGTTCTTGCCTGGAGAATCCCAGGGACGGCGGGGCCTGGTGGGCTGCCATCTATGGGGTCGCACAGAGTCGGACATGACTGAAGCGACTTAGCAGCAGAAGCAGCAGTACAAGGTAATTCTCCTTTCAAGTGTGTCTAGTTTGACTGGATGATTAGAAATTATGGAAATATCCCACGGACATCAGTTAGGTGATTAGGACTGCAAATGGATATCTGGGAGCCAATTGCATCATCTGGCTTGCATTCAAATGTCATTGATTTCTAAGTAAGATGAAATGTTCAGAGATGGAACTTCAAAAATTGCTTATGATGAAACGGAAAATAACAGTTTTAAGAATGAGAGAAGGTTTAATCTTTCAAATGTTTTAGAGAGGTCAAGGAGAACAGAAGTCCAAGAAAGGTCACTGGACTTGAGGGAACAGGTCATTGGAGAATGTGGTTATTACAAAATAAAAGAAATGAAAAATCTAGGTTGCAGACAATTAAAGAGAGTTAATGGAAAAAGCAGATGTAGATGCTTTTAAAGAAGTTTGGTGCTAAAAATTGAGAGAAATGAGAAAGGAATTAAGAATTGACAGTGAGGTCAATTGGAGGTTTTCCAAAATAGGACCAAAAAAAAAAAAAAAAAAACCAACACTTTTTATAGTGAAAAAAACTGAAGTCATTTGAATCTTTGGGCCACTAGTTTTATTTAAGAAATACTATCTCATTGGCTTATACTACGTTATTCTCTGATCCTTTCCCTCTTTTATCTCTGCTTCCTTTCTTTTTTCCTCCCTTTTCTCCCTACCCTTAGATGTGGACTAGCCAATAGGTAAGCACTAAGCAGATTGTTATTGAGTACATGAACTGTGTATAATCCAAATTACAATGTGCTGTAAGTACAAAGAAACACACCAGAATTTGAAGACTTAGTATAAAAAAATAATATAAAATATCTATTAATAATTTTGTATTGATTACATATTGAAATTATATTTTATAACTATTTAGTTAGATATATATTATTAAATTTACTTTTTTTAAACAAAATGTTTTATTATTAAAATAAAAAAACTTTGTATAAAAGCGTAACAGATAAAAATCTCTATTTACATGTATTGATTCAAGGTCCAATTATGCACCAAACACTGAATCGAACCGGCATAGCTACAGGCTGCAGATGCAAAGCAAAATGCACACACACACACTCTGAATCTACCTCTATGAAAGGTTTGATTCATGCCAAAACAGGGCCAGGGAAAGACAACACACGACTCTGCCCAGAAACTAAACTGGCAGAGATGGCAAGTTCGCAAACTGGTGACAGTCACCCTTCTCCAAAAAAGGCACTTCTCAGTTATAAAAGTGCTTCAAACCTGAACACGAATCCTCTATGCCTGGCTTATAATTTCTTCAAGAAAGCAAAAACTGCAAAGGATTGTAGCTGAGTTTAAGTATCAATTTTCCATGCAAAATAACCAAGAATTTATTTGAAACACCTGATGTTATGAACTGAAATAAACTTGGCAAACTCAATTATCCTGAGGTTTTATTCCATGAATTCAAAGATTGGCCTACTCCTGAAGCCTCCCCATCTCAATTTCCTAGGATGGCTTTTCTACATTGATTTCAAGCTTAGTACTGTCCTCGAACCTTCATATTGTGACTGTGTGGGCCAGATGCACATGGCAGAGGAAATACAAGTAAAATACATGAAATATTATCCTCAAAAGCCTCCACAGTCATATGCTCTACTTGCCAACAATCACCTAATTTTTCCACACGGTCTTAGAACTTTTGTGCCATGATTCTGCTAAAAAGGTTGACAAACACTATATCAGACCCAGTGTTTACATGTGAGCAAGTTACAGGGATAGTCTCTGAAATTGGATAGAGGTAGTTAATACTACTACTGTGTTTCTAAGTGCTTGGTTTTATGCATGGATTCCAGGGCTATTTTCAACGCCAATTAAATCCAACATGCTTTCATAAAACTTCGTTCAAAAAGGATTCCCAAACTAAATGATGGAGGAGAATCACTGGAAATAAGAGGACAGCATGGGGCAAGGGGTGGGCAGAAAAGCAAAGGAGAAACTGCAGGAGGGCAGAGTACAGCTGGCACTACACTTCTGTGATGCCCAGACACACGCGTGCATTTAATGGGAACAACTGGATTTGCCTCTAAGACAGACCGAGCCTCAGAATTCTTAACCCGGGTTTCAATCACATGACAAAACTGAAGACTTTAACAAGGAAGATTTGCGAAGTGGAAGGCAAGTAGTGGATCTTCCAATTATTATCCTTGCATTTCAAACTCCTGTTTTAGACTTTTCAAGTAAGCATGCACGTTCCCAAAGCCATGGTACTTGGCTAAGTACACGAGCACCCCAGTCGCACACCGCCCATCTCGCTGCCGACAGAAGCTGCAGTTGCAGATCCCGCGACACGGTGGGCAGTGCCAGTTTGGGTCAAGCAGAGCATCCTTGACTTCTTCACCATAACGGTTTCGAAGGCAGGGACCACAGAATGGGCCTCGAACACCCCAGCACTCTGGGTTTTAAATATAAAGCAAATATAAAGCAAAACAAAGCAATGCTTGCAAAACTCCTGTCAGAATTAGAAAGCTTCCCTGGCTCCTTCCCCGGAAGGCGTTCCCTGCCGGGCCCCAGTTCACGTCCAAAGACACCCCAGGAGGTGCACATTTCCAGGTGTTGCCTGCAGGAGAAACCCTGAGCGGAGAGCTCGTCCACTCACAAGGTCTAGGTCCCAGGTCCTTGGGTCACTCAGAGCCCTGCCCACAGAGGAGGAGGAGGAGGAGGAGGAGGAAGAGGAAGACAAGTACATGTTGGTGAGGAAGAGGAAGTCCATGGTCGGCTACATGAATGAAGATGACATGCCCCGAAGTCGTCGCCCGGGACCCATGACCCTTCCCCATGTTGTTCGCCCTGTGGACGAAATCACGGAGGAAGAGTTGGAGAACATCTGCAACAATTCCCGAGAGAAGATCTATAACCGTTCATTGGGGTATTATTAAATTTAAATTCGTAGGTTTCTTTTTACTATTTTTAATGTAGTTACCAAAAAACTCTCTGTTACATATGTAACTTTTGTTATATTTCTATTGGACAGCACTGCTCTAGGCTTTCTTACCTGTATCCTCTCTCTAGACTTCAGAAACCACCTCTAGACAATTGACTCATAAATATACATCTTCACATAAATGTATATTCAGACTTCTGTGAAGCTCAAATCCTTGTATTCAATTGCCAATCAAACCAAAGTTCCAAATATCAAAAAATGGGCCAAAGAACTAAACAGACATTTCTCCAAAGAAGATATACAGATGGCTAACAAACACATGAAAAGATGCTCAACATCATTCATTATCAGAGAAATGCAAATTAAAACCACTATGAGGTACCATTACATGCCAGTCAGAATGGCTGCTATCCAAAAGTCTACAAGCAATAAATGCTGGAGAGAGTGTGGAGAAAAGGGAACCCTCTTACACTGTTTGTGGGAATGCAAACTAGTACAGCCACTATGGAGAACAGTGTGGAGATTCCTTAAAAAACTGGAAATAGAACTGCCTTATGCTGGGCATACACACCGAGGAAACCAGAATTGAAAGAGACGTGTGTACCCCAATGTTCATTGCAGCACTGTTTATAATATCCAGGACATGGAAGCAACCTAGATGTCCATCAGCAGATGAATGGATAAGAAAGCTCTGGTACATATACAGAATGGAATATTACTCGGCCATTAAAAAGAATACATTTGAATAAGTTCTAATGAGGTGGATGAAACTGGAGCCTATTATACAGAATGAAGTAAGCCAGAAAGAAAAACACCAATGCAGTATACTAATGCATATACATGGAATTTAGAAAGATGGTAACAATAACCCTGTATGTGAGACAGCAAAAGAGATACAGATGTATAGAACAGTCTTTTGGACTCTGTGGAAGAGGGTGAGGAGGGGATGATTTGGGAGAATGGCATTGAAACATGTATATTATCATACATGAAACGAATTGCCAGTCCAGGTTCGATGCAGGATACAGGATGCTTAGGGCTGGTGCACTGGGAAGACCCAGAGGGATGGTATGGGGAAGGAGTGGGGGGGAGGGCTGTTCAGGATGGGGAACACGTGTACACCTGTGGCAGATTCATGTTGATGTATGGCAAAACCAATACAATATTTAAAGTAATTAGCCTCCAATAAAAACAAACAAATTTAAATTAAAAAAAAACTTAGCTCCTGCTCTCTTTCCCCAAATCAGATCCTCTTCCAGTGTTTTTGGCTTACTTCATTCTGTACAATAGGCTCCAGTTTCATCCACCTCATTAGAACTTATTCAAATGTATTCTTTTTAATGGCTGAGTAATATTCCATTCTGTATATGTACCAGAGCTTTCTTATCCATTCATCTGCTGATGGACATCTAGGTTGCTTCCATGTCCTGGATATTATAAACAGTGCTGCAATGAACATTGGGGTACACACGTCTCTTTCAATTCTGGTTTCCTCGGTGTGTATGCCCAGCAGTGGGATTGCTGGGTCATAAGGCAGTTCTATTTCCAGTTTTTTAAGGAGTCTCCACATTGTTCTCCATAATGGCTGTACTAGTTTGCATTCCCACCAACCGTGTAAGCAGATTCCCTTTTCTCCACACCCTCTCCAGCATTTATTGCTTGTAGACTTTTGGATAGCAGCCATTCTGACTGGCATGAAATGGTACCTCATAGTGGTTTTGATTTTCATTTCACTTATAATGAGTGATGTTGAGAATCTTTTCATGTGTTTGTTAGCCATCTGTATGTCTTCTTTGGAGAAATGTCTATTTAGTTATTTGACCCATTTTTTGATTGGGTCATTTATTTTTCTGGAATTGAGCTGCGGGAGTTTCTTGTATATTTTTGTGATTAATTCTTTGTCAGTTGCTTCATTTGCTATTGTTTTCTCCCATTCTGAAGGCTGTCTTTTCAGCTTGCTTATAGTTTCCTTTGTTATGCAGAGCTTTTAATTTTAATTAGGTCCTGTTTTTTTAGTTTTGCTTTTATTTCCAATATTCTGGGAGGTGGGTCATAGAGAATCCTGCTGTGATTTATGTCGGAGAGTGTTTTGCCTATGTTCCCCTCTAAGAGTTTTATAGTTTCTGGTCTTACGTTTAGATCTTTAATCCATTTTGAGTTTATTTTTGTGTATGGTGTTAGAAAGTGTTCTAGTTTCATTCTTTTACAAGTGGTTGCCCAGTTTTCCCAGCACCACTTGTTAAAGAGATTGTCTTTTCTCCATTGTATATTCTTGCCTCCTTTGTCAAAGATAAGGTGTCCATAGGTGTGTGGATTTATCTCTGGGCTTTCTATTTTGTTCCACTGATCTATATTTCTGTCTTTGTGCCCATACCATACTGTCTTGATGACTGTGGCTTTGTAGTAGAGCCCGAAGTCAGGCAGGTTGATTCCATTCTTTTTTCTCAAGATTGCTTTGGCTATTTGAGGTTTTTTGTATCTCCATACAAATTGTGAAATTATTTGTTCTAGCTCTGTGAAAAATACCGTTAGTAACTTGATAGGGATTGCATTGAATCTATAGATTGCTTTGGGTCGTATACTCATTTTCACTATATTGATTCTTCCGATCCATGAACATGGTATATTTCTCCATCTATTAGTGTCCTCTTTGATTTCTTTCACCAGTGTTTGATAGTTTTCTATATATAGGTCTTTTGTATCTTTAGGTAGATATATTCCTAAGTATTTTATTCTTTTCATTGCAATGGTGAATGGAATTGTTTCCTTAATTTCTCTATTTTCTCATTATTAGTGTATAAGAATGCAAGGGATTTTTGTGTGTTGATTTTATATCCTCCAACTTTAGTATATTCATTGATTAGCTCTAGTAATTTTCTGGTGGTCTTTGGGGTTTTATATGTAGAGGATCATGTCATCTGCAAACAGTGAGAGTTTTACTTCTTATTTTCCAATCTGTATTCCTTTTATTTCTTTTTCTGCTCTGATTGCTGTGGCCAAAACTTCCAAAACTATGTTGAATAGTAGTGGTGAGAGTGGGCACCCTTGTCTTTTTCCTGACTTTAGGGGAAATGCTTTCAATTTTTCACCATTGAGGATAATGTTTGTTGTGGGTTTGTCATATATAGCTTTTATTATGTTGAGGTATGTTCCTTCTACTCCTGCTTTCTGGAGGGTTTTTATCATAAACGGATGTTGAATTTTCTCAAAGGCTTTCTCTGCATGTATTGAGATAATCACATGGCTTTTATTTTTTAATTTGTTACTGTGGTGTATTACATTGATTGATTTGTGGATTTTGAAGAATCCTTGCATTCCTGTCCACCCTCCCTTTAAACCATTTTCTCCAGAACTCTCTCTGCCTCATTGAATTTCTTTAGTACCTTGAAGTTGTCATGTTTCCTCCAGAAATAGGGCCTTTGTAAGTCATTCTCACAACTTACCTATTCCATCCTTCTCTGGCAAATTCTGTTTAACCTCCAAATTTCAGTTCAGTCATCACTTTCTCAAGAAATCTTTCTGTTATCTCCCCTCATTCCCATTCCCACCTCAAGTAATAATGACAGTCTTGGTGGTAGTGATAGCATTTCGTATTATTATTTATTAAACACATATGCATTAGGCTCCCTTCTGGTGTTTCACAAATAATTCACTAAGTCTTCTAATCTACTTTTTTTAGTCTCCATTGAGGAAATTGACACATGGAGAGGTTAAGGAACTTTTCCACAACCAACTGTAAAGTGGCATAGCCAAGATTCAAAATTAGGTCTTGTTTTCAGAACCCACAGGGTTAACTACTACATTATATAGTCTTTTCAGACTAGGCTAAACCCCTCTATTGTAAGTCTTATATCTCTAATAACCTTGCTTTCATAATAGTGAAGTTGTAACTATAAATTCATTTGTGTGAATATTTGGTTAATGTCTCCTGCAACTTCCTCCCAGCTCTATAAGGGAATGGGAATCAGATACCACGTCTGCTTTTGTTTACTGCTTGACTTCAGTGCCCAGTATTGTGGCTGACATAAAGTAGACATACAATATATGTGAATAAAATGATACAAGATAAATGTATGTATATCTGAAAAAAAAGAAAGGAAGACAGGAGAAGGAAAGAGGAAAGGAGGGAGGGAGAAAGAAAAAGAAAGCAAGTTCCATGTTTCCAATTGTGGGTTTCTCCGTTGAGCACAGCACAGCCTACCACTGTCTATTTCTTTATCTGTTCTAAGAAGTCTTCTGACTGTGATGAGAACAAATTCAGGGATCCTGTCTTGTATACTGAATGACTTTAGAATTCCTCCTGAGTAATTACTTGATTATGTGTAGCTGAGTCATTCAATCTTCATTTCAGTCAGAGAATGTCAAAATCGGACCAAGCACTGAGTAATCCACCTATAACATAGTTGTGAAAGCCAAGTTCTCAAAAACACCCTACACTCCAGCCAGACTGGGGACTGCTTTCCATTTCTCTAACACTTCATGAGCTTTCATATCTCTGACACTTGGCTTAACATTCCTTTTCCAACATTTTGTGCTGAGAAAATATCCATGTATCTTTCAAGAAAGTAAAGAAAGTGAAAGTAAAGTCTCTCAGTCATGTCAGACTCTTTGCGACTCCATGGTCTGTAGCCTACCAGGCTTCTCGGTCCATGGGATTCTCCAGGCAAGAATATCTTTCAAGGCCAGGTCAAGTGTCCTCTCCTGGATAATTTATAATAAGACATCAAGGTAAGAGAAATCCAAGTAAGATGGTAGGTGTTGCAAGAGGGCATCAGAGAGAAGACACACTGAAACCATACTCACAGAAAACTAGTCAATCTAATCACACTAGGACCACAGCCTTGTCTAACTCAATGAAACTAAGCCATGCCCATGGGGCAACCCAAGATGGGCGGGTCATGGTGGAGAGATCTGACAGAATGTGGTCCACTGGAGAAGGGAATGGAAAACCACTTCAGTATTCTTGCCTTGAGAACCCCATGAACAGTATGAAAACGCAAAATGATAGGATACTTACAGAGGAACTCCCCAGGTCAACAGGGGCCCAATATGCTACTGGACATCAGTGGAGAAATAACTCCAGAAAGAATGAAGGGATGGAGCCAAAACAAAAACAACACTCAGTTGTGGATGTGACTGGTGATAGAAGCAAGGTCTGATGCTATAAAGAGCAATATTGCATAAGAACCTGGAATGTTAGGTCCATGAATCAAGGCAAATTTGAAGTGGTCAAACAAGAGATGGCAAGAGTGAATGCCGACATTCTAGGAATCAGCAAACTGAAATGGACTGTAATGGGTGAATTTAACTCAGATGACCATTGTATCTACGACTGCGGGCAGGAATCCCTCAGAAGAAATGGAGTAGCCATCATGGTCAACAAAAGGGTCTGAAATAGAGTACTTGGATGCAATCTCAAAAACGACAGAATGATCTCTGTTCATTTCCAAGGCAAACCATTCAATATCACAGTAATCCCAGTCTATGCCCCAACCAGTAATGCTGAAGAAGCTGAAGTTGAATGGTTCTATGAAGACCTACAAGACCTTTTAGAACTAACACCCAAAAAAGATGTCCTTTTCATTATAGGGGACTGGAATGCAAAAGTAGGAAGTCAAGAAACACCTGGAGTAACAGGCAGATTTGGCCTTGGATTATGGAATGAAGCAGGGCAAAGACTAATAGAGTTTTGCCAAGAAAACACACTGGTCGTAACAAACACGCTCTTGCAACAACATAAGAGAAGACTATACATGGACATCACCAGATGGTCAACACTGATCTCAGATTGATTATATTCTTTGCAGCCAAAGATGGAGAAGCTCTATACAGTCAACAAAAACAAGACCAGGAGCTGACTGTGGCTCAGATCATGAACTCCTTATTGCCAAATTCAGACTTAAATTGAAGAAAGTAGGGAAAACCACTAGACAATTCAGGTATGACCTAAATCAAATCCCTTACGATTATACAGTGGAAGTGAGAAATAGATTTAAGGGCCTAGATCTGATAGATAGAGTGCCTGATGAACTATGGAATGAGGTTCGTGACATTGTACAGGAGACAGGGATCAAGACCATCCCCATGGAAAAGAAATGCAAAAAAGCAAAATGGCTGTCTGGGGAGCTATTTGCCTTACAAATAGCTGTGAAAAGAAGAGAAGCGAAAAGCAAAGGAGAAAAGGTAAGATATAAGCATCTGAATGCAGAGTTCCAAAGAATAGCAAGAAGAGATAAGAAAGCCTTCTTCAGCGATCAATGCAAAGAAATAGAGGAAAACAACAGAATGGGGAAGACTAGAGATCTCTTCAAGAAAATTAGAGATACCAAGGGAATATTTCATGCAAAGATGGGCTCGATAAAGGACATAAATGGTATGGATCTAACAGAAGCAGAAGATATTAGGAAGAGGTGGCAAGAATACACAGAACTGTACAAAAAAAATCTTCACAACCCAGATAATCACGAGGATGTGATCACTCACCTAGAGCCAGATATCCTGGAATGTGTAGTCAAGTGGGCCTTAGAAAGCATCACTACAAACAAAGCTAGTGGAGGTGATGGAATTCCAGTTGAGCTATTTAAATTCCTGAAAGATGATGCTGTGAAAGTATTGCACTCAATATGCCAGCAAATTTGGAAAACTCAGCAGTGGCCACAGGGCTGGAAAAGGTCAGTTTTCATTCCAATCCTGAAGAAAGGAAATGCCAAAGAATGCTCAAACTACTGCACAATTGCACTCATCTCACATGCTAGTAAAGTAATGCTCAAAATTCTCCAAACCAGGCTTCAGCAATATGTGAACCGTGAACTTCCTGTTGTTCAAGCTGGTGTTAGAAGAGGCAGAGGAACCAGAGATCAAATTGCCAACATCCGCTGGATCATGGAAAAAGCAAGAGAGTTCCAGAAAAACATCTATTTCTGCTTTATTGACTATGCCAAAACCTTTGACTGTGTGGATCACAATAAACTGTGGGAAATTCTGAATGAGATGGGAATACCAGACCACCTGATCTGCCTCTTGAGAAATTTGTATGCAGGTCAGGAAGCAACAGTTAGAACTGGACATGGAACAACAGACTGGTTCCAAATTGGAAAAGGAGTTCATCAAGGCTGTATATTGTCACCCTGCTTATTTAACTTATATGCAGAGTACATCATGAGAAACGCTGGACTGGAAGAAGCACAAGCTGGAATCAAGATTGCCGGGAGAAATATCAATCACCTCAGATATGCAGATGACACCATCCTTATGGCAGAAAGTGAAGAGGAACTCAAAAGCCTCTTGATGAAAGTGAAAGAGGAGAGTGAAAAAGTTGGCTTAAAGCTCAACATTCAGAAAACGAAGATCATGGCATCCGGTCCCATCACTTCATGTGTAATAGATGGGGAAACAGTGGAAACAGTGTCAGACTTTATTTTTGGGGGCTCCAAAATCACTGCAGATGGTGACTGCAGCCATGAAATTAAAAGACGCTTACTCCTTGGAAGGAAAGTTATGACTAACCTAGATAGCATATTCAAAAGCAGAGACATTATTTTGCCAACAATGGTCCGTCTAGTCAAGGCTATGGTTTTTCCTGTGGTCATGTATGGATGTGAGAGTTGGACTGTGAAGAAGGCTGAGCGCCAAAGAATTGATGCTTTTGAACTGTGGTGTTGGAGAAGACTCTTGAGAGTCCCTTGGACTGCAAGGAGATCCAACCAGTCCATTCTGAAGGAGATCAGCCCTGGGATTTCTTTGGAGGGAACGATGCTAAAGCTGAAACTCCAGTACTTCGGCCACCTCATGCGAAGAGTTGATTCATTGGAAAAGACCCTGATGCTGGGAGGAATTGGAGGCAGGAGGAGAAGGGGACGACAGAGGATGAGATGGCTGGATGGCATCACTGACTTGATGGACATTAGTCTCAGTGAACTCCAAGAGTTGGTGATGGACAGGGAGGCCTGGCGTGCTGCGATTCATGGGATTGCAAAGAGTCAGACACGACTGAGTGACTGAACTGAACTGAACTGAGTTGTTTTTTGATGTGTGTCCTATGTGTGTGTAAGTATAGTTCTAATTGAGATGTTGGGCGTAATTGTGGGATATTTTAATATGACTCCTCTCTTATGGATATGGCTCTGTTCATGTGGTTTAGATTGGAAGCTTCCCTGAAGGGTTGGGAATTCTTAGTGGCAATCTCAAGCAAAAGAGCTAAGTCCTCAGACAAAACAACATAAGGGGAGCTCCTGCCCACTCTCCTGTCTCTCACTTTCTTAGAAATAGCTCTCATGGAGTTGAGCCATGCCTAAACTTCCAGACAACTGGGAAGAAACAGCATCTGCCCATGAAGGGTAGGATTGGAGATTGGTAAGGAGGCCTTGCCATAGGAAACCAAAAGGACAAGATGACTGACTCACCTGTATAAACCAGATTATCAAGATCAGCAGCATTCAGACATTTTGAATGCCCTGAATGAGTCATGATATGCATCACAATTATTCTGTTTCTAATAATAAGCTTCATGGAAAATAGATGGGAAAACAATTGAAACAGTGAGACACTTTATTTTCTTGGGCTCAAAAATCATTGCAGATGGTGACTGCAGCCATGAAATTAAAAGACACTTGCTCCTTGGAAGAAAAGCTATGACAAACTGAGACAGCGTATTAAAAAGCAGAGACATTACTTTGTCAACATAGGTCCATCTAGTCAAGGCTATGGTTTTTCCAGTTGTCATGTATGGATGTGAGAGTTGGACTATAAAGAAAGCTGAGCACTAAAGAATTGATGCTTTTGAACTGTGATGTTGGACAAGACTCTTGAGAGTCCCTTGGACTGCAAGGAAATCCAACCAGTTCATCCTAAAGGAAATCAGTCCTGAGTATTCATTGGAAGGACTGATGCTGAAGCTGAAACTTCAATACTTTGGCCACCTGATGCGAAGAACTGACTTATTGGAAACGACTCTGATGCTGGGAAAGATTGAAGGTGGGAGGAGAAGGGGACGACAGAGGATGAGATGGTTGGATGGCATCACCGACTCAATGGACGTGAGTTTGAGTAAACTTTGGGAGTTGGTGATGGACAGAGAGGCCTGGTGTGCTGCAGTCCATGGGGTCGCAAAGAGTCAGACACAACTGAGTGACTGAAATGAACTGAACTGAATAATAAGCTATCATACTTTAATATGGTTTTATACATATAATATATACACATACACATGAACTAAAAAGGATTCCATATTATCTCAGTAATACTTTCCTCATTTCTTTACAGTATAGTACCTTGAGTGGAAGAAATACAGAGAGATCATAGCTAGCCAGTGGGCAATTATTCATTACCTGACAAAGCCCATAGGCGCATATCACTCAGTCAACATCATCTGCCAACTTGCTTTCTCAGTGGGGAAAACGTTTGAGAATTACTCCTCTTGTTGCATATTGCTACATTTTGTTTCCCAAAGTATGTTTAAGTCTGATGGGCCAGAGTGATTGAGAGAGCAATGCTTTTTTGTGGTCACCATGGTCTTGGCAGCAATAGTGACTACTTCCCCAGGGATGAGAATCTGGGAATTCTCATGAGAATTTGTGAGAATCTCATGAAAATTCAGATACATGAGAATCTGGGAAAAGGTTTGGAGGATGAATTTTGCCCCTCCCACATGGGAACTGGCACTCTACTGCCAAACTAGAATGTTATTCTATTATGAAAAAGACAGATTTCTTCCAGGAAGCTTTTTCAACACCCCGAGACAAATTAATTTGCTCCCATCTGTTCTCCCATAGTTCCAAACATATGATTATACTATAGATTCTACCACCTTGCATTCTAAGTATTTGTTTACATCACTGCCTCCTTAGTACATTGAGAAGTTGCTGTAAACAAGGGTTGAATCTTACACAGCTTTGAATTACTATTGCTTATTCACTGTGCTTAGCATTGAATAAGCATAATAAGCACTGTTAGCTCTTTGCTTTCTTTTATTTCTTGGCTGTGTCACACTGATCTTATTTCCCTGACCAGGGCCAGACTGGGGACCTCAGCAGTGAAAGCTCAGAGTCTTAAACTCTGGACCACCAGGGAATTCCCCAACTGTCAACTCTTGAACAAGGGGCCAAACATGACCAGAAGAACAAATCAATATTCATCACATTAAATCTGGGGTCCTTTTTTGTTGTCTTGGGTTTTCGTTTTGTTTTGTTTTTTTAAATAACAATCTTAAAGGCATCTTTAGTTCACAGCTTTAATCTTATCATGATACCTAGGGGCACCCAAACAATTATTTGTTAATTTATGCTGTGTCAACATGGAAAATATCACACACAGAATAAAGAAATGAATCATACACAGAATTGTTTTTCTGAAACTCAGCTTTGATAGAGTCAGTCCCTTGACAAATTTATTCAGGTCCTACTAAATAGCATTCAAGCTCTTTGATTTGGCATTCTGACCTCATCTTTTTTAGGATGCTTCCTATAATTTCTCCATCACTCTATTCTATTCCCACCAGGCATTTTGGATATTAGATAATCTGGCCTAATCTAAGCCAGAGAGTACCAGAAGACTGGAGTGGATTGCTATTCCCTTCTCTAGAGGTTCTTTCCAACCCAGAGTCCAAATCCATGTCCCCTGTGTCTCCTGCTTGGCGGGCCAATTCTTCACCACTAAGCCACCTTAAAGTAAGTCATTTGTACAGTCCATTTAAGCCACCTTAAAAAGAGGTGGGAAAGGTGCTACTTTAAGACCTCTGCTCACACAATCTTTCCTCTCAGTCAATAAACCCTGTTTCAGTTCCCACTTCTTTTATGAAGCCTTTCCTGAACAAGCCAGAGGGAATTTTTTCTTCCCACCTACAACTTTATATTCATATTGGTAACAAGGGTAAATTAAAATCAAACATGGCCTTTAATATTTGCTTAGAAATGGGCATTTGCCCTACTCCTTAGGTCTCAAAGGATACAAGTAATTATTCCAATTTAGTATTCTTGTAAAGTTTAGGAAATTAAATCTCTCAGGCGAAACTCTGATGTCAATGCCAAGTAAATCCCTCTAGAATTATTTAAAATATTTGAGCCATTCTCTACCAACGACATAAATATTATTGTTGATTTGTTGGTAGAAATGTTCTAAACAATCAAGAAGATAGAATTTTATTTCTGGGTCTACTTTAAGAACCATCATCAGGCAACCAAATAGCCTTTCTTAAGCTCTTATTAGGGAAATCCAGGTGAGAAAATGCTTAATTTGGGGGTAGAAATATTAATCTCCAGAAACATTTATTTAAGTTCTTTAAGGTTTTCTCCTTACAATTTTTATTTGAAAATGTTTAAAGCTCCTTGAAGTCTTTTGTCTACCCTAAAGGTCCACTGTATAAGAAATGGATGAATGACTATAATTTATCTGCATCATTTCTGAATTTAAAAGAAGCCTAAATTTACCCAAAAATAAATAAGTAAAAACATACTTTTCTAGTAATTACAGAAAACATTAGCAACATTTTTGGAACTTCTTTTAAAAGGGTTTGCCATATAACTTACAACTCAACAGGAAAAATGTAACATTAGCCTCTACAAGGAAATGGTGTTTAAAATTTTTGTGTCAGACATTCTTTACATATTAAATAAACAATATAAGGAAGGAATATATATTTAAATCATGCTCTTAAACTCCTGATATAATTTTAAGGAGCTTTTCAGTTTATCTTTTAATTTTTAGAGAAATAAAATATCAATGTATTTTAAAATATCATTTCTGTCTGATTAATTATCATCAACTGGGGAAAATGAAGGAAGCTGATGTTATGCACTTCAAGTTGGCAAGTATAAGCCATTTAATGAACTTATTCAAATTATATAGATTTAAAGTTTTTGATTTTTTAGACTTCAGGTTATCAAGAGTAAGGCATTTAATGAAAAAATATTAATTCAAATTATATAGATTTCAAATATCCATTTCTAATATTGTTTCTAAAGGAATCAGTCACAAATAGTCTGAATTTAAAAGTTAGTAAACAGTTTCAGGAAGCCAAAAGAAGAGATCTTCTCTCTAAAATATACAGTATATTTATGGTTAATGACTATTCAGCAAATTATCAATGTGCAAATGTCCAGGAGAGTCTACTAATCTTCTAAGAGGGTAGACATCACAGAGCAGGCATTTAGTAAATAACAAATCTATGAATTGACTAAAACAAATGAAGGTAGATTGAAATAAAGCATTCACCAATAGATTAGCACTGTTAGGCTATAAGGAAAAATATGAGGGATAGATAATTGAAGTTTCAAGACACACTGAAATTTAATAAATATGAGGATTATAGAATCTCAGAATATTGTGAAAACATTTGATGTTAGCAGAACTTGACACTGAAGCGTTAGTGCTTTAATAAAGGTAAGTGGTTTCAGGAATGCATTACCACAAGACATGAACATATTCCTAAATGATCTGAAATGTGTGTAAGACTGTTGGCAAATTCTTATTTAAACCATGAATTTTATTATCATTGGAATGGAGCAGACACTTCCTCAACACATTCATTGTGATTTAGCCACTACAGAATTATAAAGTGCAGAAAACATTAGTTGGATTCCCAATAACTATTATGGGGCTATCAAGTTTTAAAACATAGATTTAAGAGCATGTCATTTTAAAAGTAATATTTATTGTAGAGAATTTGAAATAGAAGGAAAAAACAGACAAAAAAGATCTATAATTTCCACTGCACAGGGAAAGCTAGTGTGAAAAATTTTATGTGTTTCTGCCTGCCCTTTTCATTCATCTGTGAGTATTTATTTGGAAAACTAGAATTATTACATGCACAAAACTTTGTATTCTGTTTTTCACATAATGTTTTATTATGTCTGTTTTATCATTACTTTAAATATTCTAAATAAACATTGTTTTAAAGTATTGCACAATATACCACTGTATGGATGATTCACATTAACTTAATTATACTGACCAAATGTTTACAATTAGAATTCTTCACTATTATAAATAACGCTCTGGTGGGCATAATTATATATAAATCTCTGTGTGAGGTTCTAAATATTTCTTTCTTCTAGATTCATGATTACTGGTCACAGATCTGAACATTAGTTTCTTTCACCTATAAACAAATTATTTTCCAATAATTGCACCAGTTTATACTTTTGCCAGAAATACAGTTGTTTAATTTGGTATCCATCAGATCAGATCAGATCAGTCTCTCAGTCGTGTCCGACTCTTTGTGACCCAATGAATCGCAGCATGCCAGGCCTCCCTGTCCATCACCAACTCCCAGAGTCCACTGAGACTCATGTCCATCGAGTCAGTGATGCCATCCAGCCATCTCATCCTCTGTCGTCCCCTTCTCCTCCTGCCCCCAATCCCTCCCAGCATCAGAGTCTTTTCCAATGAGTCAACTCTTTGCATGAGATGGCCAAAGTACTGGAGTTTCAGCTTTAGCATCATTCCTTTCAAAGAAATCCCAGGGCTGATCTCCTTTAGAATGGACTGGTTGGATCTCCTTGCAGTCGAAGGGACTCTCAAGAGTCTTCTCCAACACTACAGTTCAAAAGCATCAGTTCTTTAGGTTCCCATTTTACTGTACTTTAAACAACACTATATATAGTATCCTTTTTTCAATATGGTTATTTTGATAGGCAAAATAATTATCCCCTTGTAATTATTTCAAATTATGTTTTTCTGATTAGTCAAACATTTTCAGTTTGTTAAAAATTTTATTTCTTTTGATATTTTTATGTTTCTGTCTTTTATCTATTTTCTAGTGATTATTCCTATTAATTGGGCTTCCCTTGTGGCTCAACTTGTAAAGAATCTGCCTGCAGTGCAGGAGACCTGGGTTCAATCCCTGGGTTGGGAAGATCCCCTGGAGAAGGGAAAGGCTACCCACTCCAGTATTCTAGCCTGGAGAAATCCATGGACTGTAGAGTCCATGGAATCACAAAGAGTCGGACACGTCTGAGCAACTTTCACTCACTTCACATTCCTATTGACTGATAGAAGCTCTTTATGAAATAAAACAATAGAAATGGTATCCTATTTATTGAAACAATGTCCTAGTTTGTGTCTGACATTGATGTTATTCGTGATGTTTTTCACAGATAGCTATATAATTGAATTTATCAATTTCTAACCCTTAGGAATGCTTCAGTTTTTTTGATAGCATTTAAATTTCTTTACATTTTAATATGCACATGGACACAGGAGCAACTTTATACTGTATGCCTAAATGATATTTTAAATACCACAAAGACCAGGAAAATAGTTTTAAAAAACATTTTATAATAGAAAAAAATATATAACATAAAACTTATCATTTTAACTATATTTAAGTATCTATAGTTCAGTGGCACTAAATTTATATTGTTGTGCATCTATCATCACCATCCAACTCCAGAACATTTCATCTGCCCAAACTGAAACTCTGTACCCATTAAACAATAATTCCCCATGGCTTCCCTACCCAGACAACCTTTAATTCCTGTAAGTAGCATCACACAATATTTGTCTGTTTGTGCCTAGCTTATTTCACTTGGTGAAATGTTATCAAATTTCATTCATGTTTTAACATGTATCAGAATTTCATTCCTTTTTAAGGCTGAATAATATTCCACTTTTTGTCTATACGACATTTTGTTATCCATTCATCCAGCAGTGGACAGTTGGGTTGTTTGCACCTGTGGCTATCCTGAATAAAATTCTATGAACATGAGAGTACAAAAATAGTCTTTCAAACAACAATGTTAATCTATGCAGATACAGTCACTGAAATAGTTTGAGAACACTGACAGTAACTGAAAGTGGTGTAAAAGTGTTAGTCACTCAGTCATGTCCAACTCTTTGGGACCCCATGGATTGCATGTAGCCTGCCAGGATCCTCTGTCTATGAAGTTCTCCAGACAATAATACTGGAGTGGGTAGCCATTCCCTTGTCCAGGGGATCTTCCCGACCCAAGGATGGAACCCAGGTCTTCCACATTGAGGACTGATTCTTTACCAGCTGAGCCACCAGGGAAGCCCATTTGATACCTATTGGTGACACCTAAATTACTCACCTTTACCTAAACCACACAGAGAAAACTTTTGCACTGAATCTTCCTCTCAAAACCTCAAAAGCCATCTCTGTCCATCTAACTTGACATTTTTCTTGAAAATATGCTGGGAAAATGTTAAATAACTAGCTTAAAAGGTAACAGCTCCGGGAGATTGATACTCCCCCAGATAAGCGTATGCATCCAAAAGCACATAACTTGTCAAAGTATTGTGGAAGAAGCTCCTTGCCCTTTTGGACCTGAGAGCTCAAGAGTTGAATTGAGCATACTATAGATTACTACCTCATTTCTCCACAACTTTTTTTTTTTTTTCCCCCTCAACAGAGGAGTCAGGAATGGCTAAAGAAAATCATACCATAAAAAGTGAGTTTATCCTCACAGGATTTACAGATCACCCAGAACTGAAGACTCTTCTGTTTGTTGTGTTTCTTACCGTCTTTCTGATCACCATAGTGGGCAACCTTGGCCTGGTGATACTGATTTCGAAAGAGCATCGTCTTCACACACCGATGTATATCTTTCTGGGAAACCTGGCTCTTGTGGATTCTTGCTGTGCCTGTGCTGTGACTCCTAAGATGTTAAGGAACTTCTTTTCTAAAAACAGAATGATTTCCTTCTATGAATGCATGGCACAATTTTATTTTCTTTGCACTGTTGAGACTGCAGATTGCTTTCTCCTGGCAGCAATGGCTTATGATCGCTATGTGGCCATCTGCAAACCACTGCAGTACCACACCATGATGTCAAAGAAACTCTGCATTCAGATGACCACAGGGGCCTACATAGCTGGAAACCTGCATTCCATGATTCATGTAGGTCTTCTATTTAGGTTAAATTTCTGTGGATCAAATCACATCAACCACTTTTACTGTGATATTCTTCCTTTATACAGGCTCTCCTGTGTTGACCCTTATGTCAATGAACTGGTACTATTTATCTTTTCAGGTTCAGTTCAAGTCTTCACAATAGGTAGTGTCTTAATATCTTATATCTACATTCTGTTAAGTATTTTCAAAATGAAATCCAAAAATGGGAGGGTCAAAGCTTTTTCTACCTGTGCATCCCACTTTTTGTCAGTTTCATTATTCTATGGATCTCTTTTTTTCATGTACATTAGACCAAATTTGCTTGAAGAAGGGGATAAAGATATACCAGCTGCTATTTTGTTTACGGAAGTTGTTCCTTTACTTAATCCTTTTATTTATAGCCTAAGAAATAAGGAAGTAATAACTATCTTGAGAAAAATTCTGAAGAAAGAAAAATCTCAAAAAAGTTTAAAACAAATGATGTCTACTATACATTAATTGTTTAAATGCAGAAAAAAATTCCAAGTAAAATTTAGTTCAGTTCAGTTCAGTTGCTTGGTTGTGTCTGACTCTTTTTGACCCCATGAACCATAGCATGCCAGGCATCACCAACTCCTGGAGTTCACCCAAACTCATGTGCATTGAGTTGGTGATACCCTCCAACCATCTGTCATCCCCTTCTCCTGCTGCCCTAAGTCTTTCCCAGCATCAGAGTATTTTCCAATGAGTCAGCTCTTCACATCAGGTGGACAAAGTATTGAAGTTTAAGCTTCAACATCAGTCCTTCCAATGAACACCCAGGACTGATCTCCTTTAGGATGGACTGATTGGATCTCCTTGCAGTCCAAGGCACTCTCAAGAGTCTTCTCCAACACCACAGTTCAAAAGCATCAATTCTTCAGTGCTCAGTTTCTTTACAGTCCAACTCTCACATCCATACATGACCACTGGAAAAACCATAGCCTTGATTAGATGGAACATTGCTGACAAAGTAATGTCTCTGCTTTTGAATATGCTGTCTAGGTTGGTCATAACTTTCCTTCCAAGGAGTAAGCGTCTTTTAATTTCATGGCTGCAATCACCATCTGCAGTGATTTTGGAGCCCTAAAAAATAAAATCAACCACTGTTTCCACTGTTTCCCCATCTATTTGCAGTGAAGTGATGGGACCAGATGCCATGATCTTCGTTTTCTGAATGTTGAGCTTTAAGCCAACTTTTTCGCTCTCCTCTTTCACCTTCATCAAGAGGCTCTTTAGTTCTTCTTCACTTTCTGCCATAAGGGTGGTTTCATCTGCATATCTGAGGTGATTGATATTTCTCCTGGCAATCTTGATTCCAGCTTGTGCTTCCTCCAGGCCAGCGTTTCTCATGATGTACTCTGCATATAAGTTATATAAGCAGGGTGACAATACACAGCCTTGACGTACTCCTTTTCCAATTTGGAACCAGTCTGTTGTTCCATGTCCAGTTCTAACTGTTGCTTCCTGACCTGCATACAGGTTTCTCAAAAGGCAGGTCAGGGAGTCTGGTATTCCTATCTATTTAAGAATTTTCCACAGTTAATGTGATCCACACAGTCAAAGGCTTTGGCATAGTCAATAAAGCAGAAATAGATGTTTTATTCTGGAACTCTCTTGCTTTTTCAATGATCCAGTGATGTTGGCAATTTGATCTCTGGTTCCGCTGCCTTTTCTAAAACAAGCTTGAACATCTGGAAGTTCACGGTTCATGTATTGCTGAAGCCTGGCTTGGAGAATTTTGAGCATTACTTTACTAGCATGTGAGATGAGTGCAATTGTGCAGTAGTTTGAGCATTCTTTGGCATTGCCTTTCTTTGGGATTGGAATGAAAACTGACCTTTTCCAGTCCTGTGGCCACTGCTGAGTTTTCCAAATTTGCTGGCATATTGAGTGTAGCACTTTCACAGCATCATCTTTTAGGATTTGAAATAGCTCAACTGGAATTCCATCACCTCCACTAGCTTTGTTCGTAGTGATGCTTCCTAAGGCCACTTGACTTCACATTCCAGGATGTCTGGCTCTAGGTGAGTGATCACACTATCGTGATTATCTGGGTCATGAAAATCTTTTTTGTACAGTTCTTCTGTGTATTCTTGCCACTTCTTAATATCTTCTGCTTCTGTCATGTCCCTACTATTTCTGTCCTTTATTGAGCCCATCTTTGCATGAAATGTTCCCTTAGTATCTCTAATTTTCTTGAAGAGATCTCTGCTGCTGCTGCTGTTGCTGCTGCTGCTAAGTCGCTTTAGTTGTGTCCGACTCTGTGCGACCCCATAGATGGCAGCCCACCAGGCTCCTCTGTCCCTGGGATTCTCCAGGCAAGAATACTGGAGTGGGTTGCCATTTCATTCTCCAATGCATGAAAGTGAAAAGTGAAAGTGAAGTCACTCAGTCATGCCCGACTCTTAGTGACCCCATGGACTGCAGCCTACCAGGCTCCTCTGTTCATGGGATTTGCCAGGCAAGAGTACTGGAGTGGGGTGCCATGATCTCTAGTCTTTCCCATTCTATTGTTTTCCTCTATTTCTTTGCACTGATCACCAAAGAAGGCTTTCTTATCTCTCCTTGCTATTCTTTAGAACTCTGCATTCAGATGCTTATATCTTTCCTTTTCTCTTTTGCTTTTCACTTCTCTTCTTTTCATAGCTATTTGTAAAGCCTCCTCAGACAGCCATTTTGCCTTTTTGCATTTCTTTTTCTTGGGGATGGTTTTGATTCCTGTCTCCCGTACGACGTCATGAACCTCCATCCATAGTTCATCACGTACTCTATCAGATCTAGTCCCTTAAATCTATTTCTCAATTCCACTGTATAATTATAAGGGATTTGATTTAGGTCATACCTGAATGTTCTAGTGGTTTTCCCTACTTTCTTCAATTTAAGTCTGAATTTGGCAATAAGGAGTTCAGGATCTGAGCCACAGTCAGCTGCCGGTCTTGCTTTTTGCTGACTGTATAGAGCTTCTCCATCTTTGGCTGCAAAGAATATAATCAATCTAATTTCATGTTGGCCATCTGGTGATGTTCATGTGTAGTCTTCTCTTGTGTTGTTGGAAGAGGGTGTTTGCTATGACCAGTGCCTTCTCTTAGCAAATCTCTATTAGCCTTTGCCCTGCTTCATTCTATACTCCAAGGCCAAATTTGCCTGTTACTCCAGGTGTTTTTTGACTTCCTACTTTTGCATTCCAGTCCCCTATAATGAAAAGGATATCGTTTTTTGGGTGTTAGTTCTAAAAGGTCTTGTAGGTCTTCATAGAACCATTCAGCCTCTTCAGTGTTACTGGTCAAGGCATAGACTTGGATTACCTTGATATTGAATGGTTTGCCTTGAAAACGAACAGAGATCCTTCTGTCATTTTTGAGATTGCATCTAAATACCACATTTCGGATTCTTTTGTTGACTATGATGGCTACTCCATTTCTTCTAAGGGATTCCTACCCACAGTAGTAGATATAATGGTCATCTGAGTTAAATTCACCCATTCCATTCCATCTTAGTTCGCTGATTCCTAGAATGTTGACATTCACTCTTGCCATCTCCTGTTTGACCACTTCCAATTTGCCTTGATTCATGGACCTAACATTCCTGGTTCCTATGCAATATTGCTCTTTATAGCATTGGACCTTGCTTCTATCACCAGTCACATCCACAACTGAGTGTTGTTTTTGCTTTGGCTCCATCCCTTCATTCTTTCTGGAGTTATTTCTCCACTGATCTCCAGTAGCATGTTGGGCACCTACTGACCTGGGGAGTTCATCTTTCAGTGTCCTATCTTTTTGCCTTTTCATACTGTTCAAGTGAAATTACACAGAGAAAATGTAAAAATTTCATGTAAAATATTAAAATATATCATAATACAATCAACTTACACAGAAATATGTAAGGTAGGAATGTCTTAATTCAAAATGACAAAACCCCAAAACCAAATTTTGAATTAATTCAAGAAATAACACAAGACTTCCCTGGTGGTCCAGTGGTTAGGACTTCACCTTTCAATGGAAGGTGTGTGGGTTCAATTCCTGGTTGTAGAACTAAGATTCCATATGCCTTGCAGCCAAAAAACAAACAAACAAACAAAACAGAAAACAGAATCAGTATTGTAACAAATTCAATAAAGACCTTAAAAAATGGCCCACATCAAAAAAATCTTAAAAAAAAAAAATAACACATACATTTCCAAGATCATGGATTGTTTTAGCATGAGGGATTATCACCAAGGAAAAGAAAAACAGCAATTATATCACAATAAAACTGAAAAAAAAGTTTTTAAATTGTCAGACAAAAGGAAGAATAAAAACAAAATTAGCAGTTACAAATATAAAGGGTAGTTCAATTAAACCTTAATAGCAAGTGTACATTAATAATTTGGCATGTGAACACTCCAGTTAAGCTAAAAGGGTTTAAGGGCATGTGAATCTTCAACCCATGAAATCGCTTACAACAATTTGTGACAAAGTTGAGGCGAGTGAATTTTTTTTTTTTTTTTTTTTGAGGCGAGTGAATTTTGTAGAATCACTTTTAATAGCACATTGTAGTTAGAATAGAGTTAGTTAGGAAATAAAGGTGTGATATAAAAGTGAATACTAAATTTCCAAGTTGACTTTCCTATCAACTTGTGTAATGAAAGATGGAATGTCAATTTTCAAGAGTAGTTATCTTCACAGACATTTATTTACCCCCATATAAATATGCACAATAATGCTATCACATAAAGTTCCAGGCAAAACCTCATTTAGGATTTGAAGAGTGTGTTGCCAGTGAGTTAGGCTAAATTTCTCTATCCACCTTCCTGAGAGATGAGGAAGGGGTTCAACAATGAGGACACTTACTACACTATATGGAAACATGAAGAAAAGTATGCTTCTTGAACTGTGGCTAAGGCTTATCTGAAACTATTTTTTTCTTTTCCTGCTGTAAAACCTGAAGTTCTAGAAGGTAGGTAGAACTGCATGAACTTCATGTGACATAATGAAAGAATTTCTTTCCAGTTATTTATTCAACATATATCTACAGAGAAGCACTATCTATGCAGAAGCACTGCTTTAGGTGCTGGGATAACTAGCTACCAAAATACCAGGTTTTCCATTTTTTTAAATAACAGAACATTGCCATAACTTTAATGACTAACTTCTTCCAAGAAGGACTCTTATCAAGTAAAAGAAATCCCCCTTTCCACCTTCTCTCCTGATGCTCTGAGGTCACATCTAAATTACCAGGTCAGGTGGTAGCTATGGCCCAGCCTAGCTAGCCACCAAGACTGACTTCACATGGAAAATCAATATGTTGCGTGTATTTACAGAAAGTGGCAGGCATGCAAGTACAATATTTCTAATTCTCTAACTTATGAATACAAAACTATAACTACTTAGTTTATACTTGTAATTTCCATAAAAATCTAATTCAGCTCATCCCATGTAAGCAAAGATTTCAAGATCGAAAATGGAGACATTTCAAGATTTCCTTTGTTGTTTCAATCTTCCTACCCATTTTTAGCCCCTGCAAAATTGCTCTGAAGTTGGCATTGCTTGCTGATGCAGATCTGTTTTATCAGTGAGCCGATTCACTACCTGGTTTCAAATACTGGATCATAACTGATGTGATGAAGCATCAGGGAGGCAGAACTTATGCCTATAGTCCATTCACCTCTATAAATCATACTAAATGTTAGAACTTTACATCTTCAGATTAATATCATAAATCTCAGGTTATATTTTTAATCTGTTAAAATGGGACTATATTTGGACTATGTATAAGGGAGAAATAATGTGTTTTATTAGACAATTGTTCCTACACCAGAAAAAATAAAAGACCTCATGGCAACCTTAAATGTTCCTGAGTCCTATACATCTTTCAGAAATTTAAAATTAATGTTGTAAATTATTTCTATTAATTTGAAGTTTTCATTAATTTTTTACTAAAATACAGTTTTAACTAAATAAAGACATGACTATCTCATTTTTTTTCCCAAGAGGGTAAACCTGTTAATGGGGTTAGGCTCATTTATTACTTAAAAAAATGTTTAGGAACTTCCCTGGTGGTCCAGTGGTTAAGACACTGCACTTCCACCACTGGATTGCAGGTTCGATCCCTGGTTGGGGAACTAGGATCCCTTCTGGCATGATCAAAACAAAAATTTTAAGATATCTGTAGTATACACTGGGTATATAAGGTAGGAGAGGAAGTATGCTGTGATACAAAAACAACATAAATATACAATATAGCATAGCATAGTTACTTTATTCAAAAATATTTCATGTGTAAATACTTACTAGGTACAGTCTTAACTTAGTTTAATCTCCTATAGCTCACAAGTACAAAGGTTATATTTTGCTACAACATTTACATTGTACTGTTTCAGCAAAAATTCACTAATATTCTATGGATCTTGTAGTTAATAGATAAACAATTTGCAAAACTTCAGAAAATTGAATTATAAAGATAATTTTAAAATTTATGTAACATAACTATACTTAAAGGTAAATAAAAATTTAAAGAAATTTAAGAAATTTAAAATATATGTAACAATCTTCTTTATGACTCTATAACGGCCAGACAATATGTTTTAAAACATTTCTTACAGAATTACTTAGTGGTTAACTCTTCAAATCCTTAAAAACCAAATATCTCTTGGACATTAGAAGGATAATAAAGGAATATTATGAATAATTCTATGCCCATAAATTTGATAACCTAGATGAAATGGACCAATTCCTTGAAAGATACAATCTGTCAAAACTCATACAAAAAGAAATAGACAATCTGAATGAGTTTATATCTATTACAGAAGTTGAATCAATAATTAATTAACCTTCCATAACAAAAAGCACCAGGCCCAGAGAGGTTCAATTAATAATTTCTACAAAACATTTAAGGAAGAAATTGTACCAATTTCCTACAATTTCTTTCCAAACATTGTGGGCAGTGAGAATATTTTCTAACTCATTCTATGAAGCCAATATCACTCTAAAACCAAAACCAGACAAAGACAATACAAGAAAACTATAGATTAATATTTCTCATAAACATAGTTGAAAATTTTTCAGCAAAATATTAGCAAAGTGAATTTAACAATATATTAAAAGTTATACACCATGATCAAGTGGAATTTATTTCAGGTATGCAAGGCTGGTTCAATATTTTAAAAAGCAATTAATGTAGTTTATTACATCAGCTGGTTAAAGAAGAAAAATTACATAATCACCTTAATAGATGCATAAAGAGTATTTGATAAAATTCAACATCCACTCATGATAGAAATTCTCAGTAAACTAAAAATGGGGAAGGATGTCCTCAACTCAATAAATAATATCTACATAAAATTATAGTTAACATCAAACTTATGGTGAGAAACTTGAAACTTTCCCACCTAGATCAGAAGCAAAGCAAGCAAAAACACCGTAGCTTTTCAACATTGTACTGGAATGCTAGCTAATGCAATGAAACAGGAAAAGGAACTACAAAAGGATCTTGAAAATTTTAAATTACAATGGAAGAAATTTTTAAAAGTCAATTTGAGTTAAAAGATTAAGCTGACCTAATATTTTAGAAAGTAGAAAAAAAGGATTGAAGATTAAAGTAAAAAGATAAGGAGTTTATATAATAGGAATTGTCATCATCTTATCAAATAATAGGAAAAAATAAATACTACCTGGGAAATATTTACATATTAATAAATACAAGAAGAATACACAGGATGATTGTGAAGTGAAATGATGAGACAAAAGAAAACAAGGATTAAAACCAGACTAAAGTGACAGAGAGCTACAGAGAAGTGTTCAATTTAAATATTTAATGTTCCTATTGGCCATTTCGGAGAAGACAATGGCACCCCACTCCAGTACTCTTGCCCGGAAAATCCCATGGACGGAGGAGCCTGGTAGGCTGCAGTCCATGGGGTTGTGAAGAGTCAGACATGCCTGAGCGACTTCACTTTCACTTTTCACTTTTATGCATTGGAGAAGGAAATGGCAACCCACTCCAGTGTTCTTGCCTGGAGAATCCCAGTGACGGGGCAGCCTGGTGGGCTGCCGTCTATGGGGTTGTACAGAGTCGGACATGACTGAAGCGACTTAGCAGCAGCAGCATTGGCCATTTTGATATCATCTTTGGAAAAAAATACCTATTTAGTTCTTCAGGGTGTTTTAAAATCAGATTGTTTTTTGTTTTATGAGTTTTTCATATATTTTAGATACTAACCCTTTACTAGATAGTTTGCAAAAATGTTCTCTCATTGTGTAGGTTGTCTTTTCATTTTGCTAATTGTTTCTCTTGTGTGCTGAAGCTTTCGAAAAGACACTCAACATCACTCATCATCAGGGAAATGCAAATTGAAACCACAGCGATGGTATTGCCTCACATCTGTTGGAGTCTTATCATCAAGAACACAAAAGACAACAGGTGCTGGCATGGATGGTATTGAAAAGGCAACTCTTTCACACTGGTGGTGGAAATGCAAACTGGTCCAACCACTGTGCAAAACACATGGAAGTTCCTCAAAAAACTAAAAATAGATTTACTAATCCAGCAATTCCACTTCTGCGTATATATCCAAAGGGAATGAAAACAGGGTTTTAATGAAATAGCTACACTACAATGTAATGTTTATTACAGCTTTATTCACAATAGCCAACATATGGAAACAACCAGTGCTCATCAATAGATGAATGAGTAAAGAGAGATGTGTTACATACACACAATGGATTATTTGATCCTAACAAAAAAGATTGTCATTTGCAACAATATGGATTGACCTTGAACACATTGGGCTTCCTTGGTAGCTCAGATGGTAAAGCGTCTGCCTGCAATGCGGGAGACCTGGGTTCGATCCCTGGGTTGGGAAGATACCCTGGAGAAGGAAATGGCAATCCACTCCCGTACTCTTACCTGGAAAATCCCGTGGACAGAGGAGCCTTGTAGGCTACAGTCCATGGGGTCGCAAATAGTTGGACACGACTGAGCAACTTCACTTGAATACATTACGCTGAGGTAAGTCAGACAAAGAAGAGAAATACTGTATGTTATCACTTATACATAGAATCCAAAAAAGTCAATCCTGTAAAAAGAGTAAAATGATGGTTACCAGGGGATTAGTATGGGGAGGGCACAGTGGTAGTGCTTAAGGCTACAAACTTGCAACAGTTAGGGATCTAATGCACATAGAGACCTATGCACGATATAATGAATATAGACAATAACATTGTACTATAATTATGGAATGTGATAAATAACAATAGCAATCACATCACAATATATAAATATTGAAGTACACACTATTATACAAAGTTACATGTCAAATTTATTCAATAAAAATTTTTAAATAATTAAACTTCTAGAAAATAATTTTGTGTCAAAACAGTAAGAAAAAAGGCCTTATTAACTAAAGGAGAATTTTTTTTAATAAGAGAAAAGTGATATCATAATGTATTACATGGCATAGATATCAGCAACAAATATATATTCAAAATAATAAAAATAATGACTACTGATTTAACCAAAGTGGTGATTTAACTGCACTGAGAGGGTAAAGGGAATGAAAGAGGATTCTCTGAGGAGGGCTGTGGTATAGTGAGAGAGCTGTTACCTTCCTCTGCAGAAGCGTCTGTAAGAAACTATAAAAAGCAGTATAAGCATATCACATAGAAATACAAAAATGAGTCTAGAAAAAATTTAGGAGAGTTGAAACTGGTTGAGGGTTGGGGAGGGCAAAATTAGGGTTAAGGTATAGATGCTATTTTTTTTATTATAAAGGCTTTTATTATAAACCTTTATTATAAGGCTATTTAAAATTATCTGATATTTGAAATGCTGCAAATTATTTTGATAAAAATAAAAGAAGAATTTTAAAACATTGGTAACATTATTTTAAACTTGAGTCTTTTGCTCCTTTCCACGTCCAATATTTATGATAGAAAATTAAATTAGCATTTTTGAAGAAAGGTATGTTCCAAACATTTGAAATTCCAAGCTTCTTTTGGTCTCTGTGTCCCTCAGAAATTTGCAGCAACATGGATGGAACTAGAGGAAGAGAAGTAAGTCAGAGAAAGAAAGACAAATACCATGTGGTATCACTTACACATGGAATCTAAAATATGACACAAATGAACTTACTTACGAAGCAAAAGCAGATTCACAGATACAGAGCACAGTCTTGTGGTTGCCAAAGAAGGCGTGTGGGGGAGGCATGGATTGGGAGTTTGGGGTTAGGAATGTAAACTATTACATACAGAATGGATAAACAGGATCCTACTGTATAGCATAGAAATTGTATCCAATATCCTGTGATAAAGCATTATGGAAAAGAATGGATATGTATAATGGAATCATTATGCTCTACAGCAGAAATGAACACAATACTGTAAATCAGCTTTACTTCAATAAAATAAATTTTTAAAAAATTAACAGAAACTCCTTGGGAAAAGTATATTATTACAAAAAGTGGCAAGAGAATTTGCATCATAAATGCCAAGGGAGGACCTAAAGGAAAGGTACATATTAAATGCTGCATATACAGAATGAAAGAATTTTTGGCCAAAGGTAAAAAATGAGTCTTTAGGCATCCAATTAGGGTAAGACTTTGAAAACTGCTGGGGCAGGCCTAGACAAGAAGCAGAACTGGCCTGATGCAGCCACAGATTCTGAGATATTTGCAACTTTGGGGTATGCTGGGCTCCTGTGGGGATAAAACTTCTTTACCATCTAACCACGACTTACAGTCCAATTACTTATTGCTGCATGATCCCAAAACTTGATGACTTAAAACAACAACAATCACTATATTATATCTCCCATGGTTTGGGGTTGACTGTGCTCACCCAGGCAAGTTCTTATTTAGCATTTATCATGCGGTTGTAGTCAAACGGTGGCTGGGGCTACAGTCATCTCAAAAGCTTCTTCAGTTGTATGACTGGCCGTTGATGCTAGCTGTCAGATGGGATCTAAGCCAACACGTGGCCTCTCCTTGTGATCAGTGTTAAGGGTTGAATTTTTGGCAATAGGATCCTTACAGATGTAATCAAGTTAAAATGAGGTCATTAGGATGAGCCCTAAACCTATATGACTAGTGTCCTTTAGAAAAAGGGGACACAGAGACAGATATGCAGAGGGAAGACAGTGCAGAGGGACAGGAGAATGCCTTACGAAGGTGAATTGGAGTGATGTACCTAAGTCAAGGAACAACAAGGAGCGCTAATAAACTGCCAGAAGACGGGAGGAGGCAGCGAATGATTCTTTTCATAGGTTGCAGAGGGAGTGTGGCCCTGCCAACACCTTAATTTCAAACTTCTAGCCTCCAGATCTGTGTGATGACACAATTCTGCTGTTTTAAGCCACCTTTCTGTGGTACTTTGTTATGGCAGTGCTAGAAAACAATACACTTGTGTTTCCTGACAGCATGGCTACTGGGTTCCAAGAATATACCAAGAAAGCAGGGCAGGAGTGCATGACATTTTGAAGGCCCAGCTTGGGAAGTCACATAAAAGCAATCTTTGAGACAATCACTACATTTTACTCATTTAAGGAAAGGGGACAGAGTGTCAATGCCACTCTATAAGATGTTCTTGTGGAATGAGATATACTGTGTTGGCCTTCACAATTTATACAGTTTACAAGAGCTTCCCTCACAGCTCAGTTGGTAAAGAATCTGCCTGCAATGCAGGAGACCTGGGTTTGATTCCTGGGTTGGGAAGATCCCCTGGAGAAGGAAATGGCAACCCACTCCAGTATTCTTGCCTGGAGAATCCCATGGACAGAGAGCCTGGCAGGTTATAGTCCATGGGGTCTCGAAGAGTCAGACGTGACTTAGTGACTAAACCACCACCACCACCACAAGAGTTGAGGAAGAGTTGAGAAGGATATCAACGGCTAGTTTGAAGGGAAAATGTTAAGGACTGCTTAGTCACTTATTCTTTGTAAAATTTGTTCTTCCCTGGATAAAGAGGACTCTTGTGAAACAAAAAACAAAGCAGGGAACACCAAAGGAATTCAGCTTTTCAGATATGGAGCTTCTCAGATGTCCCTTAACTCCCATGGTCCCAATAAGTCAAAATACTACAAGAGAGGTACAGTTATCATCACTCGTGACAAGAAAATGAAGCCCAGTATGGCTGAGTCACTTGCTCAGGGTCCCATAGTAGAATTTGTGTTCTGAATCCCAGGCTGACTGCAAAACCTGCATCTCACCTATCATGTAAGAAGTCACATGAAAGATCTGATGAAGATGTCTGATGAAAGATCATCCTGAGGGCTGCACTGAATAGTTCAAGCCATGCAGTGCCGAACAGCATGGTACTTTTTATTTACTCTCCAAGATTTAAAAATCAGGAGAATATTTATGAAAGCAAAATGTAACTTTGAAAAACTGGGAGATCTGGCAATAATTATTTCTTTTTATGCCACCTGCCTTGTCTCTTTGAACATCTGAACACGTAACTTACATTACAAAATACTGCTTTTCATCATACTTCATTATTTCAATTTTGCAGTGAAAACATTCACCAACTTGCTACTATAAACTATAAAATATATTGATTTGAACAATTTCTCACTGTCTTAGTTCACCTTTTATAGTGAAAATGTTAAAAAGGAAAAAAATGAGCAAAAATGCCCAGAAGGGGTAATTTATTAGCTAATATATAGTTATATATAGTGGTTTTTTTAAAAGCAAAATAACCAACAATAAACAAGTTAAATATATTAATTCCATTTTTAAAAAGAAAATCTTACACAGTAGATGACTGCTAAGCTGTAAGTCCTTTTTTAAAAAAAGAGTTTTATTGGGCAGGATTTTAGGTATGAACTTGATAGAAATATGATGGGACAATAGTCAACATAATTCATTTTAAGCAAGTGTATGTTATCCTTTTATTAAATATGAACATACTGTTTCACTTAAATTATTTTCATGCTTTTTAAATACTTTTACGTGTTGTTTTTGCTGGTGAATCTATATCAATCCCAAGGAACTAAAGAAACAAAACTAGTTAATCCTGTTTAATGTGTTAACAAGAAAGTAAATTCTATTTTACAAAAGAAAGAAAGCCAAATGTTTATGTGGGGAAGAGTGTATTATCAAATTAGTATGCTAATTTTGGAGATATGAGTCACTGCATGCTAATATGACTTACAGATATATTTTGAAAGATTTTCTTTAGAAGATAAAGATAGAAGAATATGTATGTCATATAGAAAATTTGAAATAAAAATCCAAACCTTTTTATTAAGAGAAAAAATTACTGGGAGTTTTTTAAACTATGATTTCATGGAGAGATATGCATCTGTGTGAAACTAGTTCTTCACAAAACCAGAGATGGAAAATGAGAGGTAACACACCCTGAGACACTGATGGCCATCTTAGGGCATCTAAGCACAGGTACTTATGTCATCTACAAAGGTGGAAGTGAAGTGAAGTCGCTCAGTCGTGTCTGACTCTTTGGGACCCCATGGACTGTAGCCTACCAGGCTCCTCCGTCCATGGGATTTTCCATGCAAGAACACTGGAGTGGGTTGTCATTTCCTTCTCCAGGGGAACTTCTCGACCCAGGGATTGAACCTGGGTCTCCTGCATTGCTGGCAGATGCTTTACCCTCTAAGCCACCAGGGAAGCCCCAACAAAGGGGGAAGCTGGAGCTATATTTGGCATGTTTGCAATAAATCTGGAGATGATTATAATAAATCTTTAATAAATTAATACAATAAATTATTATAATAAATCCATAACAAGTAGACTAAAAGAGTTGCTTGACGTTATCACAGTTAGGGACGACAGGACAAATTGGTTTATCCATCTCTGGATAAAGATTAGCTGAATAGAGATTAGCTCTATGAGTAGGCAAAGAAATGTAATTTGAGGGGCTCTAAACAATTCTCCTAGTCAAAATATTTCTTCATCTCCATAGCAACGAAATATTCCACCATTAGAATGTTGAGACAAACATGGTGAATAGATTTTATCTTTCCTGACAAGTGAGCAAGTAAGAGCATGACTGAACGATTAGGGATGCTGTTCAGGGATTCAAAAATTAAATGTGTTATTCTCCCCTAGTTTAGAGGCAGCCCATGTTCCACATGACTTTCATGAAAGTAGGGGTGCAATCTGCATCCCCAGGGCCTACCTCAATGCCTAGCACCAGCTGAGGTGCTCAAACAGTATATGAAGAAAGGCAGGAAGGAAGGGAGAAAGACAAGAAGCAAAAACTTAGGATTACGGCCTTGAAAGTCCAGGTGTTAAAATGGAAATAACTTCCTCAGAAAGTGTGACTCATTTTCTCAGTAGCATAAAATCAACTCAATCTCTATTTTACCAGCTATTCAGCAGGAAACAGCCCAGAGCGGAGGAATGAGGCACAATTCTAGGAAGCGGTCAGTCCCACACACCAAGGCAAGACCGTGCCCTAAGTATGATACCTGGAAGACTGGGGCAGCCTGAGGATGCCAGGCTGCACGGGAAGAATCAGAGCTGGATGTGGCAGGGAGCAGGGCCCTGAATGCAGTTATCTTAGCTCTGTGCTGGCTGAACACAGAATGTGACTACCCAAAGAGTGCATCACCTGAGCACTCCCTTAAGAATCTCACGCTGTCACAAGAAAAAACATAAGGCTGAAATTTATCATGACAAGAAGTCTTGCAGGGCCAAGTTATGAGCACCAAGGAAATGATGTTTTTTGCATAATTTCCTCAGCAACCTGAAGGCTGTTACACTCTCCACTGTCTCCTCTTCATCTCTTCCTGTAAAGTGTGTCCTCTCTCTTCCTGTCATCATCAGGAAGGCATGCACTGAGTTTAACATTCTCTTAGTGTGGGAAATCATATAGAGCGACACACAGTGAAAAGAAATACACAGGTGCAATCTCTGCTCCTCACAAATTTACCTAATGAAGGACATTAAAATGGAGAAGGAAATGGCAACCCACTCCAGTATTCTTGCCTGGAGAATCCCATGGACAGAGGAGCCTGGCGGGCTACAGACTTTGGGGTCACAAGAGTCCAGCACAACTTAGCGACTAAGCCAGCCAGGACATTAAAAAAGAAAAGAAAATGGTATAAGCTATTTACAGTATATAAATTGAATAAAATTAACTAATGTGCATGAGTGCTGTGCTAAGTTGTTTCAGTCGTGTCCGACCCTGTGCAACCCCATGGCATGTAGCCTGCCAGGCTTCTCTAGTCATGGGATTCTCCAGACAAGAATACTGGAGTGGGTTGCCATGCCCTCCTCCAGGGGAATCTTCCCAACCCAAGCATTGAACCCCATGTCTCTTATATCTCCTGCATTAACAGGTGGGATATTTACCACTAGTGCCACCTAGGAAGCCCATAATTAACTCATATTAATTGGCTAATGTAATTGACTAATATTAAACTAAATAGTTTAATAATAGACTTTCTAAATAGATTTTCCCAGTGGCTCAAATGGTAATGCATCTGCCTACAATGTGGGAGACCCAGGTTCGATCCCTGGGTTGGGAAGGGTCCTCTGGAGAAGGAAATGGCAACCCACTCCAGTACTCCTGCCTGGAAAATCCCATGGATGGAGGAGCCCATTAGGCTACAGTCCATGGGGTCGCAAAGAGTCGGACATGACTGAGAGACTTCACTTTAAACTAAATAGGACTTCATTCTTCATAATACTTTTCCCTCTCAATTTTTTCTTCTATTTAACTAAACATATTTAAATATGTAGCCCCTACTTAGATGGAACTAATTTTTGAAATAGATTTATTACTCTCTTCCTGAGGAAATACTCACTAAGAAAATAAGTCTTATTTGAGGACTGATGAGAGGAAACGAGTCTCAAAATTTAATAATTATGTGTCCTTCTATGTACTCACATCTGAAAAAATGAGTATTGTGGTTAACCAGACTTACAAGCTTAGTTCAAATATTTCAAGAAAGATAAGACATTTATTTATTGATTCACACATCATTCAATAAATATTTGTTAAGCATTTTATTATATACTAGACACTGTGCCAAGCACTGTGTACTATGAGTTAAGTCAAACAAGACTTCTGCTCTCTTAGGTTTTAAGTAATCCAAGGAAGGAAAATGTTAAACAAAATTATTACTGTTTAATAATGCTTAAGAGGATTTAAATGTAATGTATTTTATTACTTCAGTCTCGTTTTATCAGAAGCTCCATGTTCCCTATTGAGATGTTAGACCCCTGAGCAGGATCTGCAGGGGGCAGTCTAAAAACAGATTCTTATAGCATTTAGCTCATCAGTCCCGTCAAAGATCTGTAAATGCCCTGGGGAGTCATCAGAGTATGGAGAAATAGGAAACAGACATCTCTGGGGAGATAAGCTGAAGGCTCTGGGCTTTCCCCCGTCCTACCCACTGTGGTAAGGAGGGGCTTGCCTCCCCCTCATTCTGCTTAGTCCCTTGAGAAGGGACACGTGCCCCCTGGAGCTTGAGGAACCTATGGAAGAATATCCGCTCCACCTTTGAAAAGTTAAAAGCTGTAAGGACTTGGCTAGATGAGGCTGGGCGAAGCCGCGAAAAGTTAGGTTGAGTTGGGAGAGACCTGCATTTCCACTGTCCAGGTATCCATTAGCCGTTCCTGTTACCTGAGGACTGAATGTCTTTCCCCACAGACGGAGCTGACCTGTGGTCCCAATAAAAGAGAACTCCTAAACAACCTGAGAGCACCAGGACCCCAACAGGGAGGAACCAGCCTGCCAGGAAGCCAGGCACTGAAGGGAGAGCGGTGAACAAGACAGCTGAAGGAGAGCACTGACTTCTCACGCTAAAGGAACCACACTAGAAAAGTCTGTGGAGGGCGGCGTCTGAGAAACTCCCCACAGCGGCCCTTAAAAGAGAAAGAGCAGCCCTGTGTGTGGGCCTCCATAGCCCCAAGGTCAGAGGACACCTGAGGCAGCCATACAAAACTGTACTTATTCCTAGTCTACTCTTCCCACGGTTTGACCACAGAGGAGTAGTCGACTGAGGAGGAAAAGTGACTGAGGGCAGAGAGAAGAGGCCGGTCAAGTCTCCTCCCAGCCAGAGGCAAGACTAAACCAGCAGAGCACGGAGTTTCAACTCGGAATGGTGTTTTAGTTTTAATATTTCACGGATTAGACTGATTATCAGACTGGACTGAACTTTTTTGGGTTGCTATCAAAAAGAACTACTTCATTAATTATTTGTATGTGCTCAGGTGCTTAATTAATTGTGTCCGACTCTTTGCGGCCCCATGGACTGCTGCAACACACCAGGCTCCTCTGTCCAGGCAAGAATACTTGGATTCTCCAGGCAAGAATACTGGAGTGGGTTGCCATTTCCTATTCCAAGGGATCGAACCCATGTCTCTTGCGTCTCCCGCATTGGCAGGTGGATTCTTTACCACTAGTGTCATCTGGTAACCCAAAAACCTACCCTAGACTTAATTGATGTGTGGGAAGAATGGATCAGTGGAGCTTAAACAGAGCGATGATAAATAGTCACTCTCAAACTTGGACTTTACTGCCTCCCACATTGAAGAAATTCAGAGCGCTGTGAAAACATAAGAGAGAGGATTAGCCCATGATAGATGGTCAGGAAAAACTTCGCTGAAGAAATAAATATTAAGTAAATTTTGATTAGAAAAACAAATAAGAATTCTTCTAACCAAGGCAACAAAAAATTATAAACATTTTCTAGTACAGCACTTCCCATGAAATGTGCAAAAATCACAAAAGCCTAAGTGGTTAATTTGACAAAAAAAAAAAAAAAAAACTGCCCCCTCTTCCTCTGTTAGTTCTGCTGCTGCTAAGTCGCTTCAGTCGTGTCCGACTCTGTGCGACCCCGTAGACGGCAGCCCACCAGGCTCCCCCGTCCCTGGGATTCTCCAGGCAAGAACACTGGAGTGGGTTGCCATTTCCTTCTCCAATGCAGGAAAGTGAAAAGTGAAAGTGAAGTCACTCAGTCCTGTCAGACTCTGTTAGCTCGAGGCAGGCGGGGTGGGGGGGGAGTCTCAAAGTTATCCTGAAGGATTCCTTACAGAGCTTTCTCTCCAAAGTATTGAACTTGAGCTTTTATCTATCAGTTCAATTTCTTGCATAGATAATCTAATTTCATATATACACTGTAAAGTAGGGTTTTCTAATAATTTTAAGGGTTATCCAATCAGAAACTTCCCTCTTGCTTTCTGAGGGACTGCTCTTTGCAAGGCTATGTGGGAGATGTTGGGAGATGCAAAGATTAAGTGGGCAATAAAATCAGGAGGGAAGATACTATGTATAGTAATCAATGTTAAACAAGGCAGAAAGTGACAGAAGCCACAGAAGGGGGCTACTCAGAGTGATATAAATGTTCAAAAGAATAATACATTTGAGGTGAACTTTATTCTATTTGGCAAATAAATGGTCATGATTTTTGAAATGATATAACTTCAGCAAGCCTTGAATAAGTGGAGAATTTATTCCAGAAATACAACATAACAAGAAGCACGGATCTAAGAAAGTGCAAACTGGGTACAGTTAACAGTGAGTCTTATTAAAGTAAAAGAATGGAACAGAAAATGTTTCAAAGATGGAACTAGCTAATGCTAGAGTTTGGAGGTGAGACTAAAACTAGACAACACCAGATTGCTTCTAGAGGAGTCACTTAATGTTTTCAGTAAAAGGTTGATGTGATCAAGTCTATGCTTTTGCAAATCAGACCAGCAGAATGTGTAAAATGGATTACAGGAGAGAGAGCTGGCAGAAAGGCTACTGTCACCATCCAGCAGCCTGAACCAGGGGAGGCCAGCAGGCTTCCAGTGAGACAGACATTATGTAGAATCAGAAAGCTTTGGTTAAGGCAAGGGAACAGGAAGAATCAAAGATGATGTCACCACCAAAAGTCCAGCAGATGGGGAAAACATGAAGAAAATGGGAACTGGAGAAATGATGAGAAGATGAGCTCTAATCTGGATATATTAAGTTTTAGATAGCATGAAAACTTAAATATATTACGTTTTAGATAGCATGAAAATATTCAAATGGAGCTACTTTGAAGATAGTTAGAAATTTAGACCTAAGGCACAGGACAGAAGGCAAGACTGAGGATCTGAAATCGTCTGCTGGTTAATTATGTTGTTGTTGTTCAGTCGCTCAGTTGTGTCTGACTCTGTGAGCCCATGGACTGCAGCACACCAGGCTTCCCTGTCCTTCTCTATCTCCTGGAGTTCACTCAAACTCATGTCCATCAAGTCGATGATGCCATCCAACCATCTCATCCTCTGGCATTTCCTTCTCCTCTTGCCTTGAATCTTTCCCAGCATCAGGGTTTTTCCAATGAGTCGGCTCTTCACATCAGGTGGCCAAAGTCTTAGAGCTTCTGTTTCAACATCAGTCCTTCCAATGAATATTCAGAACTGATTTCCTTTAGGATTGGCTGGTTTGATCTCTTTGCAGTCCAAGGGATTCTCAAGAGTCTTCTCCAACACCACAGTTCAAAAGCATCAATTCTTTGGTGCTCAACCTTCTTTATGGTCCAACTCTCATATCCGTACGTGACTACTAGAAAAACCATAGCTCTGAGTATACAGACTTTTGTTGACAAAGTGTTGTCTCTGGTTTTTAATAAGATGTCTCTGGTTTTGTCTAGGTTTGTCATAGCTTTTCTTCCAAGGAGCAAGTGTCTTTTGGTTTCGTGGTTGCAGTCACCATCCATAGCTAATAATGGTTACCATTTACTGAAAGTTTCAGATGTGCTAAACACCATGCTAAGTGCTTTACATGTGTTATCTTACTTAAGCCTCACAACAAACATGAAAAGTGAACCCACTGAGACGTAAGAAGTGCTATAACTTTCCCAAAATTTCTCAAGCAGTAAAAAGAAGAACTGAGGTTATGAGCAAATGTCTAAATCCAAAGCACATGGTTTAGATGTGAAAGTCATGAGTTAACTAGAGAGTAGCTCTGCTAGGGGCTTCCCTGGTGGCTCAGAAGTAAAGAATCTGCCTGCAATGCAGGAGACTTGGGTTTCATCCCTGGGTCTGGAAGATCTCCTGGAAAAGAAAATGGCATCCCATTCCAGTATTCTTGCCTGGGAAATCCCAGGGACAGAGGAGCCACATGGGGTCACAAAAGAGTCCAACATAACTTAGCAACTAAACAACAAGCTCTGCTTGTTTATCTAGAAGGTTCTCCAGTACCTGGGGTGGGGAATTCCTACCCACCTTCTGTGGTGGAAGGAGAGAGAGATCACAGCACCTTCTACTCAAAGACTCAAGGCCTTTCCCTCCCCTTCCTGCTTCCAGGCATCTTCTTACTGCAAATGGGAAGGGAGGGGCACCCCTGCCGTGGAGGTTGGTTTATAGTTAAGATAATGAAATTGGATTCTGCTGCCCCTAAATTGGTCCTGGAAGAAGTATTAATCCCAAGTGTTTGAACACCTTCTAGTTGTTTTTTAGATAATTTCCTATCGTTCGTATCTTTGAATGTGCCTTTAGGTCTTGAGCAAGAAAAATGCCACTCTGCAACTTATTTTAAGTGTTCATGAAAAACACTCATGACTGGCCCTATGGTGTGTGTCCCTGAAATCCACTGCCACCCTCAGTACTTAAAATGAACCGTCCAAACCAAATTGCATTGCATGTGGTAGCAGTTCATTTCAGGAGCCAGAGGACAAGCCACAGGAACCCAAGTTCCTCCTGTTCTCTCAAAGGACCTGGATCCACTCTAAACGAGATAAAGTCAGATTTTTTTGAGGCAGCTAATCTTAAACTGGCACCCCACTCCAGTACTCTTGCCTGGAAAATCCCATGGATGGAGGGGCCTGGTAGGCTGCAGTCCATGGGGTCGCTAAGAGTCAGGCACGACTGAGCGACTTCACTTTCACTTTTCACTTTCATGCATTGGAGAAGGAAATGGCAACCCACTCCAGTATTCTTGCCTGGAGAATCCCAGGGACAGAGGAGCCTGGTGGGCTGCCATCTATGAGGTCGCACAGAGTCGGACACGACTGAAGTGACTTAGCAGCAATCTTAAACCAACAACTGATGTTTAGCAAAATCATTGAAAGACAAAAAAAAACCCCTCAGTGGTGCAGTCTTATTTGGGAAAAAGCATAAAAACACAACTTTTTAGAAATTCTTCCATTTTGAGATGCAAGAATGGTCTATAATGAAGTGCTGTGTTTTGAAATAACCTTAACTGGAAACCAGACTTGCCCCAGCCCTCATCCCTGCTGGCATGCAGCCACAGGACAAGCCATGACAGCTCCACTCCTGCCCAGACTGGAGCCTAACCCCACAGGCCGAGCAGAGGCTGCCTCCTCCCCGTGGGCGGCCTTGTTTCCAAACAAAACCTCATAGTGTCTGAGCTCTTATGCTTTGGGAGCTATGTACCTGCTTATTAATATTTAACCTGCACAACTGTCTATTCTCATCTTTCATCCTCAAGCATTTCTGGCTTGTGTAGAGGTTAACATCAGTCTCATATCTCTGTACTTTCTGGTTCTAATCAAAAGAGAAGGAATGCAGTGAACTGACAAGCAGACAAGGATCAAAGTATTCATTTTCTCTATGGAGGCCTAACACCCTATGGGCTTCCCAGGTAGCTCAGCTGGTAAAGAATCCACCTGCAATGCGGGAGACACTGGTTTGATTCTTGGGTCCAGAAGATCCCCTGGAGAAGGGATAGGCTACCCACTCTAGTACTCTTGGGCTTCCCTGGTGGCTCAGATGATAAGGAATCCACCTGCAATGCGGGAGACCCTGGTTCGATCCCTGTGGTGGAAGATCCCCTGGAGGAAGACATAGCAACCCACTCAAGTATTCTTGCCTGGAGCATCCCCATGGACAGAGAAGCCTGGCGGGCTATAGTCCATGGGATCGCAAACTGTTGGACACGACTGAGCGACTTAGTACAGGACAGCACAATCACCCTACAGTACTTCTACTGGGGGTGGGAGTGGGGTGTGGGGGTGGGGTGGAGGGTTGTAGGTGGGGGTGGTGAAAGTACTCAATTAAAGAAACTAATTTAGAATGAAGCCAAAAGAAATGAGGCTACCTGTTAACTCCAGCCAAATCTGAACCTTAGGACCTGGACTGGAGGTCCTGGAGGTCTGAACTGGAGTGTCTTGGGCCAGCAGGCAAACCCTTTGTACATCCTTAAGCAGCAGTGGTATGATGGATGGGGGCCCATCTCAAAGAGCCCGGTTATCAGCAGAAGAGAGTGCCTGAAAGCACAGGAAAGAAATAGCTTCTAGAAGGCAGGCACCATGCCAGGTCTGTTTACAGAGCCTGTAAACACTGTCTCCTTTTAACAATCTGCCAAGAAGAGAATCTGATATCTTGCTTTTAAATATGGCTTTCAAACACAGTTTTCAAACATAGCTACTCACTGGAATCACTTGGTAGGGTTTAAAAAAATTATAGTGACCTGGCCACATCCCAGATCAACTGAATCAGAACCTCTAGAGAACAAATCTCTATTTTCTAAAGTTCTCCAGGCAATTCCAATATGCAGCCTAGGCTGAGAACCACTCCCTGGGTTGGCCAGGTCATTACTGGCAAACCCATCCAATCAATGCAGCCAGTCGTAAGCATTTTTGAGTGACTTATTTATGCTGAGAAATTTACATAATCCTCATTACAACTCTAGGAGGTAGGTCTGATAATCATAGCATTTCACAGATGGGACAAGTGGGACTTGGAAAGGCTAAGTGACAGACCTGGGATGACATTTTAGTATATTGAATCCTGAGCTGGATAGGATTCCCTGACAGCTCAGCAGTAAAGAATACATCTGCAAGGCAGGAGTTCCAGGTTCGAACCTTGGTTTGGGAAGATCCCTGGGAGAAAGAAATGTCAACCCACTCTCGTATTCTTGCCTGAGGAATCCCAGGGACAGAGGAGCCTGGAGGGCTACAGCCCACAGGGTCACAACAGTCAGACTTGGTGCCTAAACCACCAGCACTCCTAAGCTGGATATTTAAACATCATATACTTTGTTGCTATCATGCTTCCAGCAATCACTCCAATCAGAGAATACATTTTTTGTTTGTTTTTCTTTTGTAGAGAGAAGTATGCAAGTGTTGGAGAAATCGAAAGGGTTTGTTCTAATATGCTCTCCATAAAGAGAACAAAGTTGAAGAGGAAGAGTACAGGTTTCCAAAAACTAACATTTGTAGAGATTTGAAAAACATGTGTTATGGGACAATAAATAAACAGCCAGCAACAAATGTCAAATGGCAATTTTTAAAAACAGAATCAGCTTAATAGTTTTAAGCAGCCCTCCTTGGTATATTGAGACTAAGAAAACTGGATGGCATAGTTCTGCTGTGGACATAAGAGAAAGAACCATGAAGGTGCCATGAGAGATTATGCGAACAAGAGACTCAAAGCTGCTTGTGTATATCACAATGACAATACAAGCTGATCAGAGATAAACAAGAACAGAGGCAGAAAGACTGGGAGAGGCTGAAACACTGTAGAAGTGAGATAAAGTTCACATCTGAGACACTGAGTCTGAGGATGGAAGGTGATACAGCACCCCAAAACTCAAATATTTTAAAAGGTGAAGATGAGAGGGTAACAGGCAGGAAGGCCAGGGGTCTCCAAACGGAGGAAATAGCCTGCAAGTGTCTGACATTTTTATCTCTCCTAAGCAGCAGGAGGAAACAAACTAGTGATACTTTTTTCCTTCTCTATACAAATTTAAAAGGAGGTATCTCTTAAAATACTGTGTTGCCATAATGACACCTGGTTTCACCTGAAGTTAACTATTCTCAAACCTTGAAATAAACAATGCATTTTTCTTATGGAAATGTTTGCCTTAAGCTATGCTAATGTGCTATGATTTACCCCAAACTTTGTCTTCAAGTCAGTTCCAGCTCATGGCTCAGAACCCACTTGACAAACCAGTGTTATACTCAGATATTGTTCCCCTAATCTATGTAAATAAAACTATTTGTATGGTTTTATTTTCTACAAGATTCAAGTTAATCATTTTATGGCCCAGGATGAACCATTTGGTGCCAATATTATCCCAAAACACATCTTATGGGTAAGAGGCCTGGTGCCATTCTGAGTTTTAAGACATTCCTTTATGAACAGACTGCTAATGACTATATAACATCCAGCTGAAGACTAGCAGGGGGGTACTCTTTCTGTCCCCTTCTGATGCCTATGTCAGAAGCTTTCTCTATCTCCTTTATACTTTAATAAAACTTTATTACACAAGAGCTCTGAGTGATCAAGCCTCGTCTCTGGCCCCAGATTAAATTCTTCTCCTCCGGGGGCCAAGAATCCTGGCGTCTTTTTTCATTCAACAACAATCTTTCATCTTGGGGGCTCGTCCGAGATCCTTCAGGACAAGGTAAGGATGCTTGGAGCTCTAGTTCTTTGTTCTCTTAGCGAACACATTTTCTGCTGTGCTTTACTAACCCTATGGTGTGCTTGTGTGAATAAATGACATGCCCTGCGCTAAACAAGTGAAGAGCCCTGCTCTGCGGTTGCACGGTGATCTCATACGGCTTATGACAAAAACCTGTTGGGGATTTACACTGACCTGCCAATCCCAAGAGGCACCCAATGTCTCCTTCGGGAACCGACCAGAAATGGGCAAAGTGTGTAGACCAAACTCTCCTTTCTTGGTCAAGCTTTTTGGTCTCTGACCATTTCATAACTCCTTGGAAATTAGAAGTACTAACCTAATCTATCGGATCATAGGCTTTCAAGGGACTTGTGATCTATACTGTTACTGTGTACTGTGGCTTAGGTCCCAAACGGATTGGCAATCAGAAAAGTGCCTAGCCTCACTAGGAATCAAAAGTTCAAAAGCTAGATAGAGCTCTACTCCAAAAACATCTCTGAGGTTAAGGGTTACTCAGATTGGGACTGCAATGGTTTTTTCCTTTGGTAACGCTGGCTCTTAGTGGACCAGAGGAGGCTCTTATACTGGTGTGGTGATGGTTGGAAGGAACATCTCAGTTTTATGTTCGTATCAGTCTTATTGTGGTCAGGAATAAACTCAGGGTCATGCACAGGTACTCAGGTGACGAATGTTTCCCCCAGAGGTCTTAACTTGGGAGGCCTTCAGGAAGGTTACTCTGATTGCACCCCGGGTGGCATCAGAGGCAAGCAAGGTTAATGGTGAAGAGCTGGACTTTAGGTAGGGATGCTATCAGATCTACCCCTGGTACATCCCCACCCCATCTCGGTGGTAGAACCGGGAGGGACAAGGATGGTGCCTGCATCGGTAAGGGACAGACTAAGTCCGACCAGGAAAGAAAAGCTTTTGGTGTAGTCTGTCTACACCCCCATCTAGAGCAGGGAGGGACACCTCCGGTAGAAAGATGGCACTGGTCGCTTTTTTTCTGTCTTATAGAAGAGAGCTAATAATTCTAGCCTCACTCCTTTGAACTGTATCTTGAAAAACTGGGATAGATTTGATCCCCAGGACTTAAAGAAGACACACCTGGTCTTCCTATGTGATACTGCATGGCCACGGTATCCACTGGAGGACGGCGAATGGTGGCCAGTTGGAGGGTCTCTTAAGTATAATACTGTTCTACAATTAGACCGGTTCTGTAAGGAACAAGGGAAAAGTTATCTTAAAGGATAGATTTCTCACTCAGTCGGCTCCAGATATCCACCATGAGCTATTAAAACGGGTGTATGGACCAAATCAGCCTTTAGATACTCTGTTACAACTGGCTCAGACAGCCTATTATGGTAGGGACTATGAGAAAAAGAAAGAAAGGCAGAAAAAGACAAAGAAAAAGGAGGAAGCCTTGGCAATGGCTATGAAAAACAGCCTGAAAAAGATGCCCAGAGGGACCCAGGTGAAAAGAGATGGGCTTGCTATTACTGTGGAAAGGAGGGACACCTCAAGCGAGATTGCCCTTAGGCATCTAAGCCTCCCTGGCTCCATGTCCAGTCTGCAAGGGACCACACTGCAGGAGAGACTGCCCCCAGAGGCGCAGGTCTCCAGGGTCAGACTCTCAAAACAATCAGGACTGAAGGCGCCGGGGGGGTCCCCACACAAGCTCCCATCCTAATTACACCTCAGGAACCCCAGGTATTAATAATTGTGGGGGGCCAATCCGTCAATTTCCTTTTAGATACTGGAGCAACTTACTTTGTGCTTACTGAAGCCCCTGGCCCACTTTATTCCCGATCTGCTTCCGTAATGGGACTGTCTGGACGAGCCAAGAGGTATTATTTCAGTTATTCTTTATCTTGCAACTGGGATTCTGTGCTATTTTCACATGAGTTTTTGATCGTGCAAGAATCTCCCTCACCACTTTTGGGAAGGGATATACTGAGCAAGGTCCATGCCTCTGTTTTCATAAATATGGAGCCCTCCCTTTCTCTCCCTTTAGTTGAACAAAATGTAAATCCTAGAGTATAGGCTGATGGAAAATCTGTGGGTCGAGCACAAAATGCTATTCCTGTAGTTGTTAAGCTCTAAGACCTGCAAGTATTTCCACATAAGAAACAGTATCCACTAAAACCTGAGGTTAAGGAACGGTTAAAACACATCATCGAAAATTTAAAGGAGCAGGGACTATTAATTTCCTGAAACAGTCCCAGCAACACTCCTATTTTGGGTATAAAGAAATCAAATGGCAAATGGAGACTAGTTCAAGATTTACAAATAATAAATGAGGCTGTAGTTCCTTTACACCCCATGGTGCCTAATCCTTATACTCTATTGTCTGAAATTCCTGAATGAGCCAAATATTTCTCAGTAATTGATTTAAAAGATGCCTTCTATTCAGTGCCTTTGGCGGAGGAAAGTCAATTTCTATTTGCCTTTGAAGACCCTACACAGCCAGCTTCTCCGTTAACTTGGACAGTTTTGCCCTGGGGATTTCGTGACAGTCCTCACTTATTTTGACAAAGTTTGTCATGGGATCTACAAAACTTTAATAGCTCTAAAGCGGTGGTGTTACAACATGTAGATGATATTTTGCTCTGTGCTGAGACAGAGGAAGCTTGTTCACAAGCCTCAAAAGGTTTCTTAAACTTTCTGGCAGACTGCGGTTACAAGGCATCAAGAGAAAAGGCTCAGCTTTGTCAACAATCAGTTAAGTATCTGGGCCTAATCATATCAGAAAGGGACTAGGGCCATTGGCCCTGAGAGAATTAAACCTATACTAAATCAAAGACAAAAGAGAATTCTCTCCTTAGTTCATATTTTTAAAATGCTGCAAAGATAGAAAATAATATAAATTGGACCTTACAAGTTTGCTGAAAGTGTGCAAACGTTAATGTCAATGCTTTAATTTTGCTAACAGAAATTTTAAGACTAAAAAGGATTTGAATGACTCTTCTTGAAGAGAGCAAATAATTATTCTAATTCTTTATGCAATTTAGAATTTTCACATAATTTGAACCAAGGGAAAAATAAATCTCTTTACAACAGTGTGTTGGAACACCTGATGAGCAAAAGAAAAAGAATTCCTATACATAACTGTGTTTTCTTGTTTTATTTCTCTTTTCAAAGTATGAATCATCACTCCTTTATGAGAAGGGGGCTGAAAGGAGGACAAGAGACTCCACCTACGTGTGCCAGGACAGAGGTGAGCGGAGTTTGTGAAATAATAATTTTCATCTTCAGAACTGTACCCATTACCTACTCCTTTAGCTGTTGGGAAACTTTTCAAAGTGTTGCAGCTGGCAAAATCAGCTTAAGACAACAGGTTGTTTTCATTTCTGGTGAAAGCTTGTTGTTCCATCACTCAGTTGTCCGATTCTTCGTGAACCCATGGACTGTAGCCTGCCAGGCTCCTCTGTTCAAGGAATTTTCCAGGCAAGAATACCAGAGTGGGTTGCCATTTCCTTCTCCAGGGGATCTTCCCAACCTAGGGACTGAATCCATGTCTGTTACACTGGCAGGCAGATTCTTTACCACTGAGCCACCAGGGAAGCCCCTTCATGAGGGTTAAATTTTAAAATGCCCTCACATTATTTTACAGTAATTGAAAATGATTGGATCTATATTATATATGTTTCAACAGTGCTAGCCTGCAATTTAGCAATATCTCTGGGATAAAGAAAAACAAACTCTATTTATTTGGTGTATAGTCATCTCATTCTCACTGGGGTCACCAATCAGTTCACCTGTGACTTAACTCCATCTATCCTCCCTGTGCAACCCCCAGCCCCATACACACACACACACACACACACACACACACAACTAATACTTAGGTCTGGTAAAACTTGAACACATTACAGTTAAATTCTCAAGACCTTAATGTATCATGACCTAGACGGTAGGCACACAATGTTAATTGAACAAATAACTTCTGCCCTTTTTATTGCATCAACTTTTAACTGTGTTTATGTCTATCCTTAAAAATTTTTCTAAAATGAGTTTTTGCTCTAAAGGATATAGAAGACATTATTCATATCATGAAATGAGGTTAGGAACCATAAAATTAAGATCTTAAAACATGTTTCTTAATTCTTAAGTTGCCATAAAACTCACATTCTGAAAAATCTGAAAATTATTTTGCTTGGGGGTTGCTTTCAAAGATTAGCTGAAGAGATTAATAACACATTCTTTGGAGAAGGCAATGGCACCCCACTCCAGTACTCTTGCCCGGAAAATCCCATGGACGGAGGAGCCTGGTAGGCTGCAGTCCATGGGGTCCCTAAGAGTCGGACAGGACTGAGCGACTTCACTTTCACTTTTCACTCTAGTGCACTGGAGAAGGAAATGGCAACCCACTCCAGTGTTCTTGCCTGGAGAATCCCAGAGACAGGGGAGCCTGGTGGGCTGCCGTCTATGGGGTCGCACAGAGTCGGACACGACTGAAGCGACTTAGCAGCAGCAGCACCACATTCTTTGCGACTGATTTTATGTATTAGTTTAATCAAAAACGGTTAAATATCAGTAATTTCCTATAGTTCCACCTGATTAGAATCATCAGATAGCTGCTGCTGCAGCTGCAGCTGCTAAGTCGCTTCAGTCGTGTCCGACCGTGTGACCCCATAGACGGCAGCCCACCAGGCTCCTCTGTCCCTGGGATTCTCCAGGCAAGAATACTGGAGTGGGTTGCTATTTCCTTCTCCAATGCATGCATGCATGCTAAGACACTTCAGTCATGCCCAACTCTGCGCAACCCTATGGACAGCAGCCCTCAGGCTCCTCTGTCCACAGGATTCTCTAGGCAAGAATATTGGAGTGGGTTGCCATTTCCTTCTCATTAGATAGCTGAAAACCTGTAATATTTATACATCAAGTGAAACAATCCAAGCCTTTGTATTCCAAAGAAAAAAGCCTTCGAAGGAGAGAATGACCTTAGCTACTCTGAAATACACTAAAACTACAACACATATTCAGTACCGGGGTTTATTAAGGAAGGAATCTACTGGTGAGGCTCAGGAGTTGGGTTCTGACTGAGCTTCCTCAGTGCACGTGAAAGATGGGTATTAGAATAGCAGTTAGGTAACTCTGGGGTAACAAGAAGCAAAGATATTGTTTAAAATAAAAATCAAAAAATGTCATGTTGGTCATTAATTTAAAAATCCCATTCCCCAAAGAACGTTGTGCTTGTTCACCTAGCTTTTGTACCATCCACAAAACGTGCTGAAAGGCAGTGAAACTTCAAGAGTTAGGAAGAGGCAGAAAACTGAGTAATCAGCCATTTCACAGGCAATAATCTACTGAAGAGTAACATTGGGTTTAAGTCTGAAGCTAACTTAATTATTTTATATAGAACATAAACATCCACAGCCATTAAATGACTTTACGAAAACTAGCCATGTTGGGGCTTCCCTGGTGTCCAGTGGAAGTCCACTGGCTGACTTCAAGCAGCCAATCCACGGGGAAGGGGTTCGATCCCTAGCAGGGGAACTAAGACCCCACGTGCCATGTGGCACTGCCAAAAGATAAAAAACAGGAACAAAAAACTAGCCACGTTAGCAATGATACATAATATTATCATAATACATGATAAGTATCATAATACATGATACTTTGAAAACAGGTCTTAAAACTGAAACATTAAAAAATTGTCTCATTTTCTAGTGGGGGCATCCCACATTTTCTAGAAGAAAAAAAAGAGACCCAAACAATAGACATAAAGACAGGCCTTCAGAGCAACAATGCACTTCCCTCAGAAAATCACAGTAATCCTCATTCAGAATCCTGTAGTGCTTTTTATCCTAAGGTACTGAAATTTAATCAACTCAGACACTATACACAACTCTGAGTCTCTTCTCATTTTTTATTTTTTAAAAAAGACAGATTTAGGATTTCGTAAGAAATTACTGTTACATTTTTTTTAATCTGTCAAGTACTACAGTAATGGAATAAATAAATAAGATTTTTTTTAAGTTCAATGTTTATAGACATATTTATAAAAAAATGACTGAATTAGAAGACATTAAATAATGCTGACACACCAGGAGGGGTTTAGGCAAGGAAAGGCACATCATTCCACCACAAGAGATAAAGACCAGTCGGAAGTTAATGACCAGCCAAAGCTTTAGGTCTTGTGGTAGTTTTCCTAGCTCTGGAGGGTCATTACGGTGGAACCTTCTTTATGGTACTTAGCTGAAATAAACAGCAGTTGGAAAATTTTACTTGGTGACCTCAATGTATTATTTAAAAGAAAGCACTCTTGTAATATGTCTGGTGTGTGAGGAGGGAAGGAATAAAAATCCAAAAAGGTTTGCTGATACTGGAAATCCTATTGACATATTAAAGATTTTTTTTAAAAAGGTAAAATAAGGTTAATCGTCTTGACTCGCTGAACTGGAATTTTTGTAGTTAACAAAGTTAAAATTCCACGTAAACACTCCCTTTCTTTTAAACAGACAGTGTACAGATAAAAAAACTGCAGTATTTCACTTCAGATGAAACTATATGCCAATATTTAGGGAAAAGGATCTTAGATGATTTCCTTATTTTAGATAGCCTAAGTCCTTGAAGACAGCACTATATCTCTGGCTGACTGGCTGTCTACAATAGCAAAGCGAATATAAGTTTTGACAATGATAAGAGGTTTCCCAAAGAAACTGTAAACAGATACAGTTACATTACTGAAAAGTCTAATAGACGTTAGCAGAACTTGCTATGGGTCAACCTCCTACCACCAATTTTCCTCACAAATTTGTGCCAAGACTCTACCCATTTTTCTCTGTCTGGATTCTGAACCTAGATTAGTTTGACTAAAAGATGGAATCACCCAGGTTCCATTTAAATTTTAGTTGTGTTGAGAAACAACTGTCTGCATGAATAAATAAAATGGGTTTTCAGGATAAAATGGTATATCCACACAAAAAAAGTTAAATTAAAAACAATTCAGGGGGAGGTAACGGACAATATTAATATAAAAAAAAAATCATAAAAATGGCAACTGTAAAGCAGGCAGCTTCCCACTCATGCCACACGATATGCCTTCATTAAGGTGTACTCTTTCCGGTTGGTATGAGCAGCCCAGATGAAGAGAGCAGAAGCCATGAACTGTAAGGGAGCTGACACGCAAGCCAGGCAGAAGGACCATCCGAATTCACCAGACACGTCCTCAGGCAGCTCCAGTTTCTGGTGGAGTAGTTCAATTCCAGCAACGTAACAACTCACTGAGCCCAGTGTACACAGACCTTGGAGGAAAATTTAGGGGAAAAAAAACAGCATAGCTAGATAAGAGCATGATAAAAGGCAGCGACATGTGATCCCTAAGGCGACAAAGAGGTAAAACTAAGTTTGAAGAAGAGACCCACCTGCAAGGAGATGGAGAATGCCTGTGGCGATGGTGGGATACAAGCTTCGGCAGATACAAGCACAAAGTCCAATCAAAGCCCCAAAGCACATCAAACCTAGACTAACAAAAGGTAAAAGGAACTGGCAACGCCAAAGATCTGATTTCAAAAGAGAGAGAGAGACAGAAATGAAATGTTACCATTTCAGTTTTCTCACAATGGCAATTTCTTTCATATTCTATTAGAACTTTTCTCAAAAAGGTGAGAATGGGGTACTTTGATATTGAGGCTTTTTTCCTAAAGCACATTGTTCAAAACAGTGCTAACTTTCTTCTGACAAAAGCAAAAAGACACTAATAGTTAACTATTACTGAGGGCTTCCTATGTATCAGGCACTGTTCTATACATGCTTTGTGTATTAAACCTCCCAACATCCCTATGAAGAAGGTACTATTACCTCCATTTTATAAATGAGGAAACTGAAAGAAGATAACTTGTACAAGGTAACACAGTAAGTGGAAGAACCAGACTGGAAGCAAAACCTTCTGGTTCTACATACATATTTAAGTCCTTATAGGATCTCAAGGCAGGAATAACAAGTAAATGAATAGTGATTATAAAAGACCTGTTAAAAGAATATACACAAAGCACAAAGCAGAGGATCTAGTATATACCAGGCACTCAAAAAATGGCAGTTTTAATTATCATAAAGTCCCTCAACAACATTGGGAAAAAAGCTGATGACTTTCCAAAGCACCCCGTTACCTCTTCAAACTATATTAATTATTACCAATGTAGGAACATCAACTCTGAACCAAATTTTACCTTTTAGGGCTAGTTTTACTTTCTGGCACTACACCAATGTCTTTTTTCTAACTTCCCTTCAAACTCTGTTAGTAACAAACTTCCTATGCATTGACAATGCAAAATTGAATACTTGCCATTTATTCAACATCCCCTCTCATGAAACGGTCATTCTTCCGGGCACGTTCCAGTAACTCTAATAGCCTAGAGACTAGGTCCAAATCTGAAGATAGTATTTCCCAGGCAGCCTGACCATCAAGGAACAGAATGCTCTTAACAAGCACTTTCATTTTTGACATCTACACTTTTGATACCACCACCTAAGACTAGATCAATAGTTTTGGGAGGCCTGACACTTAAGTTGACTCATGTAAAGCTTGCAGTCAACTTTTTTCACATATCCCTAGCTGAACACAGAAAAAATGAAGTGTTTAACTTAAATATAGACATTTATATTTATTCCTATAAATTTCCTCTTTAAACAGGCCTATTAATAACATCTTTTTGTGAGTATAGATTCTGTCACCCAGTGTATTAGCTGCTCAACTTCTTATCTGCAATTTGTTAAGTACATATCTAACTTCTAAAATATATTATCAAGAAGACAGAGTTTGTTGGGATAACATTAAAGATCTTATTTCAAGTTGACACAATGTACAATGTCATCTTGTTCCAAAATCAGAGTTCAACAAAAGACATATAAAGTTATTTTCCTTTTTTCCCAACAAAGTACTCACAGGTTCGAAGCAGATCAATCCCACTATTGTGGTTTCCAGGCTCAACAAATTTCTCCATGAACTGCTCATTTAGTGTGAAACTCATGCATTTTGTGACCATATCAAATGACTCTGTAATAAGAAAAATGATTGCTTGTTGCGTTTTTGCTTGTTTTAATTTTAAACATTTAACAAAAATCTGTAATTATTCTCTGAAATAAAAGGTGACGTGGAAAAATGTTCTCAGGAGAGCACCCTCTTTGGCCCTGAGTGACACACAGGACGGACTAATGCCCAAGAGACCAACAGTTCTCAGCCGCAGGTGTGACATAGGTACAGGAAGGCAAAAAAAAAAAAAAAAAGGAGTAAAATGAATGAGAATAGACAGTAAGATGACTATGAAGGAGGAGGGGACAAAGAATAAAATAAACTTTGATCCTTCTCCCCCAAACCTATTCCATCAGTCTTGTTCCCCATCTCAGGTAAACAATAATTTCATCCTTCTCATTCCTCAGACCAGAAACTTTATAGAGTCATTCTTGCCCATAAGCATTTCATCAGGAAATCCCACAGGCTCTACCTTCAACATTTATCTAGGATCAGGCACTGCGCTCAGTACTACCACCCTGATCTGAGGCGTAACCATCTTTCACATGAACTGGTTCAACAGCCTCTTAAGTCTCCTGGCTTCCGTCTTGCCCAGCCACCTGTCTGTTTTCAACACATCTGCCTAGGTGACCAGATTATCTTTGCTCTGCACAAAGCCCCACAATGGCTCCATCACACTCAGAGTAATATCCAAAGTCCTCATCACACCTACAGAATCCTGCCTGATTTGCCCTACTCCCACTCCCAGAATACATCTCTGACAGTCTACCCAACTCTCCCCAGCCCCCTCCCTTCCAGCCTAGGGAATTCCATGCTGGTTCTTGAGTATTTCAGGCATGCTCCCACCACAGGGCCCTTAGAGTTGTTCCGTCCCTTCTAAATTAGTCTCCTTATTTCCACAATTACCCACAGGGTCAACTCCTTCACCTTTATCAAGTCTTTACTCAAGTGGTGTTTTCCTGCTGCAGCCTATCCTGCCTTTACTATTGAAGAACATAACTTATATGCCCACCAACATCCCCTTCCCTATGTACTTTCAAATCCCCTTTATTTTACTCTATTTTTCATAGCACATCACCTTCTACTACATAATTATTTATTCTGTTGATACTGTTACACCTATTTGTTGTTTATTGCCAGTCAGCTATTAGAATGTTAGCTCCCCAGGACTAGGGATTTTTGTTTTTTTCCTAACGTACACCTAGCTCCTAGGCCCTGAACATGAAAGTGTGCAATAAATATTTGTTGACTGAATAATAAATGATTGCTAAGATTCAAGTATCAAGTGTTCCTATGCTCTCATAAATAGAACTGAACATTTTAAATAAAATTCAACCAACTTTCTCTCTTTCCGATCACTTTCTTTTTTGTATAAAATCACACTATCATCCTTCTGATGTACAGTATTTTGAGCCTGTTGTGCTGTGATTTGAATACAATGCTCCCCACCAACAGGCCACCAGAACTAGTCATAAATGGAAACAAATTTATAAAGCTGTTACTTGCAAAGAACTCTAAAGCTTCCATCTTAACAACTAGAAATTAAAAATTTTCAATGCTAAGAATGCTTACAAAATAAACCTGAGAGGTAGTTTCTTAATTTTTTTTTATTCTCATAATGCATATTTTTAACCTAAAAACTCCATCAAGATTGTTGTAAACAGGTCTTAAACAAGGAGATTTAAACAGAGTTGGCCAAATTAAATCCTCAAGATTTAGAGGGCAAATGATAATATCTACTAAAACACAACTACATATAAATGACTATTAATTCATATGTGTTGACTTGATTTTGGATACTAGTACTTTTAACAATTACCAAGTATTTAAAATCTTCCAAAGTACTTTACTAATTATTTTCTCATGACATGTGTGAGATTAATACAACTATTTCAATGTGTGGTTAAATAAGTACAAAGATTAAAAATGGCTTTCTCCAAGATAAGGACAGTTACTCATTCAACCAATATTAATGAGTACAATATTAATGAGTACAATTAATTAATGGAAACTGAGGAGAGAAGGTGATAGGGAAAAAGAAATACATAAGATTTATTTCTTTGGGAAGAGAAAGAACCCACAGACATTCTTGTACATAACTGGCCATCATCGTATCACTTTCTCTATTATTGAGTAGCCATTGCAGAAGACGCAAGAGATGTGAGCTCAATTCCTGGGTAGCGAAGAACACCTAGAGTAGGAAATGGGAACCCCCTCCAGTATTCTTGCCCAGAAAATACTATGGAGAGAGGAGCATGGCGGGCTACAGTCCACGGGGTCACAAAGAGTCGCCCACAATGCAGTGTGTGCGCGTGCACGCGCACACACACGCAAACACACACACACACAAAGGAGACAAAAAGTTAAAATAAGACAAATACCTGTCCTTTCTGGCGGGCTATACCAGTACGTGTTTTGGGGTATAGTGATACACCGTCTCCACAATCCCACTGTGCCATTATATCGGAAAAGTGCATCACTGTAAGTCTTTTCATCTGCCTCATCACTAGCAAAGTCATTCCAGATGCTTTTGTTCAAATCGCTGGAATTTTCTTGAACTGGACTCCGATACTCATACCAGAAGTCTGTGCCAATTGAGGCTGCCATGTAGATGGTAGAAATGAGGCTAAGTACACAAGCAATTACAAACGCTGTAGCAAAACGGTTATCCATTCTGGCATTCAGACTGCTCTGTTTAGAAGTTGAAAGAGAAGAAAAGTTAGACTTCAAGGACAAGTACAGATTTTGAAAGGAATTACGTCAAAATCACCCTTTACCCTATTCCCCATCCCATGGCTCTTTAAAGTAATGTATAATCATTAATGAATTAAAAAAAAAAAAAAGAAGCAAGCATGTTTTAAATTAAGTTCAAAACAAAACTCATTATCATGAAAGTACTTATTGAATGCTCACATACCCAGGATGCTACGGAGACAGAAGTCTTGTTCTCTAGTCTATCACCTGCACACTAAAACAGACAACACTGAAATGGACATACACATTACAGATACAAACAGCAGACATGCCCAAAGTCAGCAATGTACCTTGCATACATTTTTAATGACAGACTGCAGAGCATTAAGTGTTCTGGGTCTGAGTGTGAAAAAGGCATAGGAAAAGGAAGCAGAGGAAATCGGCTCCTCCCAGTTTCCTCTGAACAGGGAAACCTTTTAAAACAAGGTAAAGAAAAGAGTAAGGAACTATTTAGAAGACAGCTGAAAATGTCTGTTAGCCCAGAGAGAAAGGTTGTTTCAGGCGCACGGAGGAGCAAAGAGAATAATAATATGCAGTAATGCTAGATACCAATCTGCCCCTAATCCATTAAAGCTAAGCCAAGCTCCCTTCCGCTGTCAAAGTCTTCACTCCTTCCTACCTACTCGCCCCGTTCCTTATACTTTTGAACCTTCTTATCTGCAAACTAAAAGATCCTCAGCCGGAAGGAAAACTCTGAATTAGGCAAATATTAACACTCCAAAGGCGTGGACTGGGCTGAATGGCAATAGTAAATGGCCGCAACACAATGACTCAAGGCGGATCAAGCTGAGTCAAATACTGCAAATATATACCATGAACCGCGCCAAACACCTTAAAAAGGAGCTCGAAAACAAGCTCGCAAACTGGGGTTGCTGAGTTTGGAAAATGGCAAGTGACTCAGGAGAGATCAGAGCAACCACAATCGTTAACGATGATAACTCCAGAAGTTGGGTTTGTATTTTTATTTTTTTAATTATTTTTCATCCTGATGCTCTCAAATGACCTTAAAAGGTCCCGAGCACCAGCAGCGGCGGTTCTCCCAGGCCGGACGCCTGGAGCTGTCACCTCGCGGGTCGCACCCTGGGGCTGGGGGTGGTCGAGACGAGCGGGCGGACTCTGGGGCGGGGCAGCCCTGAGCGGTCCCCGGCCAGGGGCCCCAGATACCCGAGAAGGCCCCTCCCCGGAACAATCAGCCAAGGGAAAAGCCCGGCGATAACCCCCCACTCAGGACCCACACGGTCCGGGCCGCGCCCAGGGAGGGGGCCCCCTCTTCAAACTGCTGGAAACCTCGAACGACTACACGACCCCCGCCCAGCGACGTCGGCCCCGCTCACTCACCGCCCATCCTCCTGCTCCGCCAGCTTCGCCCTCAAGCTCAAACCACAGCACCCTACTCTCTCCGCGCCTCCTCTGACGCACTTCCCTGCAGAGCCCGCCCCCTCCATAACTCCCGCGCCTCCGCCTCCGCCTCCACCCCGGGCCGGGCCTGGCCCCGGAGCCGAGGGGACTTGTGGGAGTTGTAGGAGGGACAGATGAAAAGCTGCGGGGGGCGGCAGACGGCATTCCTGGCGCTGGGCGCGGCGCATTGTGGGAGATGTAGTTCAGCTTCCGAGGTGCGCAGAAGGGAGGTCTGAGCTGATTGTTTCTTATATTTTACTACGAAGGTCCACCGAGTAAGGCGAGGTGTTTCGGGTCACTACGGATCATTAATTGTGACTAATGTGACTCAGATTTTTCCAGTTGTGCTTTCCCTACCACCACCCTAATTGTGAAACAACAATGCGATTATCCTTTTAAAATATTAACCCAATAATTTTAAAACTCTCCTACAGGCTCATTCCCATTGCACCAGGTAGTCTTTCTGGTTTTATGGCTTAAGTTTAGACTAAGAAGGATGTAACCTGACAGAGTCCCTTGGACTGCAAGGAGATCCATCCAACCAGTCAATCCTAAAGGAAATCAATCCTGAATATTCTTTGGAAGGACTGATGCTGAGCTTGAATCTCCAATACTTTAGCCACCTGATGTGAAGAACTGACTCATTTCCAAAGACCCTGATGCTGGGAAATATTGAAGGCGGGAGGAAAAGGGGAAGACAGAGGATGAGATGGTTGGATGGCATCACCGACTCAATGGACATGAGGTTAGTAAACTCAGGGAGTTGGTGCAATGGCACCCCACTCCAGTACTCTTGCCTGGAAAATCCCATGGACGGAGCAGCCTAGTAGGCTGCTGTCTGTGGGGTCACACAGAGTCGGACACTACTGAAGTGACTTAGCAGCAGCAGCAGCAGCAGCAGGGAATTGGTGATGGACAGGGAGGCCTGGCATGCTGCAGTCCATGGGGGTCGCAAAGAGTCTGACATAACTGAGAGACTGAACTGAACTGAACCTGACAGAAGGCATCCAAATAGAATGTAATGACATTCTTCAGGTTTCACATGATTTTTGGCTGCTTTCTCTTAAAGGCAAATGATGTTTTCTCTTTATTGTAGTAAAGCTTCCTTTTTAAATAAATTGGTTAAAATATTAATACTAAGCATCTCAGATATGTCAAAAAAGTGAATACTTTTTAAATTTAGTATGAAAAAGACTGAATTTTGGAGAACATTGCATTAAGTGGATAAGGTCATGAATGACCTCAGAGATTGCAGGTGACTTTACCACAAGGGGCAGCAGAGGATGAGGTGTTTGGTTGGCATCATCTGCTCAATGGACATGAATTTGAGCAAACTGGAGGAGATAGTGAAAAACAGGGAAGCCTGATGCTGAAGTCCATTGAGTCCAAAGAGTTGGACACAACTTAAGCGACTGAACAACAAGAAGTAGGGCACAGAGGCAACGAAAGGATTCTAAGCCTTCAAGTACTGCATAGAAATCCACAAACAAGAAACAGCGACGTCTCTTTAGTGACCCATGTGCACCCAAGAATGTGCTCTGAGAACAGCAAAATGTCAGATTTCTCAACAGATACCTACAGAGACTGGACTTGCCAGGTGGCTCAATGGTAAAGAATCTGCATGCAATGCAGGAAATGTAGGTTCAATCCCTGGGTTGGGAACATACCCTAGAGAAGGAAATGGCAATCCATTCCAGTATTCATACCTGGGAAACCTCATGGACAGAGGAGCCTGACAAGCTACAGACCATGGAGTCTCAAAAGAGTCAGACTCAGCCTATGTACCAAACAACAATCTACAGAAACAGCCAACTCAAGGACCAGCAGGACTCTCAAACACTTCCTCATCCCCCAAATCCCTTTGAATTTGGCCACAGCACAGGGAAAAGGTAGGAGCCCCAATCTGATACTAAATTTCTACCACCCTGATAGACTGAAGGTGTATCATTTGTTTTTCTATTTTTAGCCTTATTTCTTTTGCCAGAATTGGTGAACTGATATTCACATCCAGTACATAATTAAAATAAGGTAATAGCCAAATATAATATTCAAAATTACCGGATTTTCATGTAGGATATCGGATCAAAGGAGAAGTTTGTTAGAGGTACCAACTAGAGAAAATGGTGGAGGTGCTCAGGCAAATTGTTAATGCATAATAAAACTCCTCAATGCATTTTTTCACCAGGAAATGTTTTCATCCACTGGCTTCATTAGAAATTCCCTACCTTCTTTCTCCAGTGAAATGGAACTATCTCTCTAGAGAAGTTACATGGTAAATAAAACCAGGTCAAAGAGAAGTTTGAAAAAGGAAAAGGAAGACACTGCCTCAGTTCACAAACAAGGAAACTGAGCCCAGGGAACAACTGACTTCAAGCTTGAATACTGGGGTGAGCTGACTAGTTTTGTGACATTAGAGAATTTACTTAATCTCTTTAAGTCTCAGTTTATTTTTATCTAAATTATGATGTTGACAATAGCACCTATTCCATGTGATCATTGTGAGAATTAAATGAGAAAATACATATAAAATACCCAGTCTAGAGCCTGGGGCATACTAGACAATTGCTAAACTATTAGTATTTGCAAATATTTGTTCAACACCTATAATCTTTGAATAGGGGCAATATAAACACCTCTTTAAAGCTCTCAGTTCCCCTGGAGGCCGGAAGTAAGCCGTTTGTGTTGGTCCCTGCTCACTTCAGAAGGTTTAGCAACACTGTTTGTTGTTGTTTGTTGTTTAGTTGCTCAGTCGTGTCTGACTCTTTGTGACCCTAGCCCACCAGCTCCTGTGTCCATGGGATTTCCCAGGCAAGACCATTTCCAACCTCTGGACCAACTTCCAAATGGCTAAGAAGGATGCCAGGACCAGATTTTAGGCATCCTCGCTCAGCTTCACTCAGGAGATTCCCAGGCTGGGCTCATGGCATATGAAAGTCCTCATGATTCAGGAGATGGATGTATCTGGAGAGACCTTCAAAGGAGGATGACGCTTTCATCTATCAAATCTGCAGAATGCCTAGAAAACACAACACATTTCAGTCAGCAGTTTAGCATGGACCTGGGAGTGTCTGCACACTTGAGGTTGTGACCTTCCTGCCCACTCAGCCCAGAGGACTTGAACCACTCCATCACACCCAGTACCACCAAGCACACAACCATGTTTCTGGCCTATCTTTACATCTTGGGGTTTCTGTCTTCTATCTGTGCTTGCTGCTCATGTGAATAAGCAAAATAAATACTTAATAAATTCATGCAGTTAAATTTGTTTTCATTTCATACCGCACTGTTTGGGAAACGGTAGCTTGCCTGATGTATTTTCACATAAAGATGATTTAGTGCAACCAAGTACAGATTATGAAATTTAGATTTAAAAGCAAAGTTGGGCTAGTCCTCTGGCTTAATTTGTTAAGGATGGTTCTAGTTTCAGCAAGAAGATATTGTAATTACACTCTACTTTAAATAAACCAAAAATCTAGTTATGTAGATATTATAACTTGTTTTTATTATGTGCTTACAAAAACAACTCTTTATGTGAGAATTCCCTCCAATACAAAACTCCCTAATACACTTAAATATTACTTTTAATTGTACTTTTTTAAGGAATTAAAAACTATATTAAGCAAAATATACATTCCTTGTATTTTTCTCATATAGTTTTGTCCTGATTGTTTTCATTATGAACTTTGGAGTGCAGAAATAAGGAAAATAGAAAAATATCAAGTTCTGGGCTCTAATCAATAATGATCCTCAAACAGATGTATCAATCTTTGAATTTCTTTGTACCAATTCACTATAGAACAATGCAAAGTTAATCAAGGACAAGGCAAATAAAAAGTATGTCCAAAATAGCTCTTTCCTTTTAGTAATTCCTGTCAGATGTTACACAGAAGAACAAAACAAACTATAGCTGTTCAGATATCCATGTTTCTGAAGGACAGAGAATGGACCATGTGTAAATGAGAAGTTTAATTTGTCCTTTATTTTAAAATCATCAATGTGAATCTTTGGTAGATAACCTCTTTCTGGGCCCCAGTGTCCTCATTAGTTAAATGGTTGTACTAGATGATCACTAATGTCACTTAAAGCTGTATAATTTATGAATCATAATTCTGCTAGAAGAAAATGGTTGCTATAGGTCCACAGAAGTGCAGTTTCACTGGAAAATGCATGTATTCTATACCTCCAGCTAAAGTAAAATACAAGACAGAGAGAGTGGGAAATGTAGATGGACAAAGAAAAAGGATGAAAGCTGCATGCATGCTGATTAGAAAAGATACAGCAGTTCAGACCTTTGCTATTTCAACAAAATCAGTAATGATGGAAAATGGAAGCTGTTGGAGAAGTTTGTGAAAAATACTTATTCATCGCAGATGATTCAAAACTCAAGCTAATTCAGTCAAGTTCTACAAACACTTATCGACCACCAATTGTATGCTTGGTACCAGAGACACCAGTGTAAATAAATACAGTTTTTGCTGTACACAGCCTAAACCCAGATTAAATCAACAATTATGAAGAAGCCTGAAGTGTAGGTGCCTAGAATACTAAGGTACTACTGTTTAGGTAAATATGAGATACCAAGAGAGAAAAAAATCCAACAAATGAAGTTGGGGATAATAGCAAATAGGTGCCACTTAATTTGCACTAAATATTGCACTAAACTCTCCTGTCAGAATAAAAATAAATAAATAACTCAGTATAAACAGAGATTTTAAACTGGACTATTTAAATGGTCATACATGTTATGATACTCAAATAAGAAATGGACAAGCAAGTGTTTCTAACAAATGAATATACAATCACTTTATCTGATAAGATTTATCAAAAACAAATAGTTTGCTTCATGATCTTTGCCATTTACCCTGGGACAAATCAGTACAGCATATATGAAGAGATTTCTTTCTACTAGACCATCTGCTACGTAATCTAGTGAATCCTAACTAATATGGGGGTCAGAATGGTTGATAGAGAAGAAACAGAAGTAATATATCACAGTGCCAGTTGGGGTGGCTGTATTCACACAAAACCTCCAATCCACCCGTGAAGCAGTCTGTAAGTCACAGGTATGGCTGAATGATGATAGTAGATCCACTCGGGCAGATGCCTCAGTGACAAAAACTTACTCTCTCTCCATTTTTAACATTTAAGTCAGTTCTGAACATATCTCAGGAATTAGGACACAGAGTAAGGGAGGGTTTAGAAGTCTAAATTAATTCCTAAAAATTTCTGAGATCCAGGCCAGAAGACTTCTAAGAAGTTCAAACTAAGAGGTGATTTTTAAACTTTTTAAAAAAATTAGCCAAAATAATAACAAACATAATGTATAAAGATGGTTAAGATCTGTGAATTACAACAGTGGCCCTAAACTTTAGTGTATTTAAGAATCACTGCTGCTGCAGCTGCTAAGTCACTTCAGTCATGTCCAACTCTGTGCGACCCCGTAGATGGCAGCCCACCAGGCTCCCCCGTCCCTGGGATTCTCCAGGCAAGAACACTGGAGTGGGTTACCATTTCCATCTCCAATGCAGGAAAGTGAAAAGAGAAAGTGAAGTCGCTCAGTCATGTCCGACTCTTCACAACCCCATGGACTGTTGCCTACCAGGCTCCTCCGTTCATGGGATTTTCCAGGCAAGAGTACTGGAGTGGGGTGCCATTGCCTTCTCCGAGCCACTCCTAATGACTCTGATTCAATAGCTCTGGGACAAGGTTTAGAAAGCTACAGTTTAGTAGGTATCCCAGGGGACTCTGACATGAGTAATGTGGTCTAGCATCCACAAATTCAAAACAATGACTTTAAGGGGCCAAAAAAAAGACTACAGTTGGATAACTACTATAACCTTGAGGTAGTGGAATGATATCAGATGGTCTCTGCCTTTAAGTTGCTCATGATCAGCTCAGGAGGTCAGACACCAAAAAACTTACCATGTGAGATGAGGTAATAAGTAGTTTACAAGTAGCATTGTGAAAGGTCTTAGAACATACAAAGGTGTAGGCAATAATCTCTGTTATCAGAAAGGATGAGGGAGGGAGTATTTCTTTTCTGGAAAAATAATTCTTAAGAAGTGACATGTGTGCTGTAATTCAGTTACTGATATTTATAGCTTACTCTTTTTTATTTCTGGTCATCGCCTGTTCATACTGCCTTTTCATATGCTTATGGTGTCCAGTGTTGTTTTTGAGTTTTGGTCTATTTGGTTTCTTCATGTTTATTTCAAAGGGCGTTCAAGGTTAAAAGTGATCATCATTCAGAACTTATTTAGAACTATGACCTCCCCTACTCTATCTAGTCAGCTTTTATCGTGGGTTCTGTCTTATAACAGCTTTATACTCTTTGAGTTATTAAAAGACCAGTACTATGCTGTTTGGGCTTCCCTGGTGGCTCAGCAGTAAAGAATTTGCCTGTACTGCCGGAGCTGCAGGAGACTCAGTTAGATCTCTCTGAGTCTGGAAGATCCCCTGGATGAGGGCATGGCAACCCAATCCAGTATTTTTGTCTGGAGAATCCCATGGACAGAGGAACCTGACAGAGGAGTCCTTAGGGTCACAGTTGGACATGACTGAAGCAACTTAGCATGCATGCTCACAGTATGCAATTTGTTCCCTTTTTTGGCTCAAAACAATTTTCTAACTCAAGTTCCAAGATACTGTTGATCTGTGGTGAGTATTCTCATACTGTAGCATTCTACCACTAATTACCATAATCCAAAGTGACTATATGATAAAGCAAATCATTTTGCCTACAGGTGCTTCAAAGTTTACTGAGGAAGTCAGACTTATTTGAGATAATTGACATCAGCAGGCCAACAAATTTGGAATGCTGAAAGAAAATTTAAGGCCTGAAAAATAAATGTACAGTCAAATGTGATCCTCTGGAGTATGAGCCTAAACTCTTTTCCATTGTTATAATTGTATGCAGAATTCCTGAGATATATCTAAAATTTGTTTAACATTTTAGGCCTACAATCAACATTATCTCTTTAAATAGCAGAACTTCTGGCTGAAGAATGTGAAATTCTAATAGTACAATTAACGTACAAGTAAACTTTAAAATATATATATATATAAAATTGCTTCTTTAATGCAAACACACACACACAGTGTTTAAATACTTGAATATTTTACGTTTACCTCATCAATCCTTGTCAAGTAAACATTGTCCTACTTCAAACTCACAGACTGAGTTATTCTATTAAATATTTAAGGCTTGCCCAGTGGGAAAGATTTCTATCCCAGAAATGTCAAAAAGTTAATTAGCTATATCTCCTCTGCAGCCTATACTTAGGGAAGGATATGGCCTCCCACACTCCCTCAGGGACAACACAGAGCAGCCTAGGACACAAAAGAAAACAGACTGAGGCCCATAAATCAACTCCCTAGTGACTTTCTGGAGCTGCCCCAGATCAGGGGAGCCCTCCCCCTTCCCTGACCCAGACTACAGGTCTGAGACTGAATAGAATATGGCAATAGAACATGGCAGGAGGGAACCCAGCAGGCAGGATCGTTCTCTACAATGTGTTAATTAATTGTGGAAGAAACAAAAATTCAGTGGAAAGGACTTCGAATGTTTAGCAATTATATTTTCTTCTACGCAATAGTAATATCAACCCAAAACTGTAATTTTGAGGGTGACATGAGATGGAGGGACAGTGAGAAGGACACAAGAGTGTGAGGGAGCCTTGAGCTACTTCAGCCAGTAAAGAATTTAAACAGGAGTCAACTTCAGAATTTGTCGTGTTTTACTATGGTCTTCCTAAACAAAGGGAACAGGTGAGAGAAAAATATGATAGAATCCTTCTGCTACTAGGCTGTCCCTCAAGTGTTTTGAATGAACCTCAAATCTTCCTTTTGTAGTGCTTTCCTTTTATACTGGCCACTGTATCGTAGTGTCAACTAATATATGGTTGTCTGTTGCCAAGTCAGTCATTCCAAAAGGGAAGTTCACTGATGTGTGGAGGCACTTATTGAAAAGTCAGAGTTCAGAAGCTAAAAAATCAGTCCTATCAAAGTGAAGTGTAAAAAAGAGTAGATCAGAGGGAATCTAGAGACCGGTGGAGGATAGTTATTTGAGGGTTCATAAGGAGAATTCCTTCAAGGATATTATTCAAGGATATTAATGCTAACAAAAGGAAACCACGTTTGTTGAATTACAGTAACAGAAAACAATGGAAAAATAGCAGTTTGTGCCTTTCAAACCTGTGTTTGTAAGCTGCATAAATAACAACAGTGCCTGCAATTAAACCCCAATGAATTCATCCTTGCTAAATTATACTGGATCAAAGTAACATTTCCAAAACACCTACTAGGTGCAAGGTACTATGCTAATTGCAGTGAAAAACATTTTAAATAATAATAAAAATACGAGACGTGGTCCCAGCATTTTGGGTATTTTTTAAAACTTACTGAACAAGACAGGATCTGTTATGCATGAACTGAAAGAGCCAAATAAATGAGAAGAAATTAATTGGAATCATGTTTGCCATAGATGCAGACTGGTATGATTTGGGAAAATTTCAGTTTACTCTCCATGCAATGGAAGACTATTGAAAAGTCTTCATATTCCACCAATGATATGATTGAAAAGAGTACCTTGAGCATCACCACCTTAAAATTCTAAAAGTAACAGGAGGCTAGATCAAAAGGGTTCTCAATGTTAGAAAAGCAAAGATGTCTTTAAATTTAAGTAGGTAGGAGAAAAAAAGTTAATTCATCTCCTAACTTTTGAATTTAAAGAAATAAATTGAATACTTTGAAGAAAAAAGCCAAAGAGCACCTCAGTTTTCTGTGTGTGTATGTGTGTGTGTTAGTCGCTCACCCGTGCCTGGCTCTTGGCCGACCCCATGGGCTGTAGCCCACCAGGCTCCTCTGCCCATGGAATTCTCCAGGCAAGAGAATCCCTGGAGTGGTTGCCACGCGCTCCTCCAGGAGATATTCCTAACCCAGGTATTGAACCTGGGTCTTCTGCACTGCAGGCAGATTCTTCACCATCTGAGCCACCTCCTGGGCAAATGCAAATAAAGAAAACCATAACCACAACCACCCAACACCTATCAGGGTGGTGTTCCTTGTGGGCCCTTTCTGAGGATTGGTAGAAACTGTGTTTTTTAATCTCTGTTTTTATGCTTGTCCCAAGATCTTTTAAGGAAGGGGGTGGGGCAGGGGGAAGAGGCAGACGCTGTATAAAAGAAGCTGCCTTGAGAATATTCTAAAACACATACAAAAACTTCCTAGGTTAGGAAACTTACCAGATTTGGCAGCTGATGGACCCAGTGATGGACCCAGAAGCAACCACGGTTTATTTGGAATATCTCTTTGTTACAAGTCACAATCCTGATATTGAAGAGACCCACTCCCATGTTCCTTATACATCAGTCTTCCTTCCGGTCTTCTACACAGCTGTGTTCCTGATTGGAGTGTCTGGGAACCTCATTCTCATGAGTGCACTGCATTTCAAACGGGGCAGCCGAAGACTGATTGACATCTTTATAATCAACCTGGCTGCCTCTGACTTCATCTTCGTCATCACTTTGCCTCTCTGGGTGGATAAAGAAGCATCTCTGGGACTGTGGAGGACAGGCTCTTTCCTATGCAAAGGAAGCTCCTACGTCATCTCAGTCAACATGCACTGCAATGTCTTCTTGCTCACCTGTATGAGTGTGGACCGCTACCTGGCCATCGTGTGTCCAGCCGTATCCAGGAAAGTCAGGAGGAGAGACTGTGCCTATGCAGTCTGTGCCAGTGTCTGGTTTGTCTCCTGCCTCCTCGGGTTGCCTACCCTTCTGTCCAGGGAGCTTACCCTGATTGATGGTAAACCATACTGTGCAGAGGAGAGGGCCACTCCCGTCAAACTGACTTGGGCCCTGGTGGCCTTAATTTTTACATTTTTTGCCCCTTTGGTGAGCATTGTGTCCTGCTACTGTTGCATCACAAGGAAGCTGTGTGTCCATTACCAGCAGTCGGGAAAGCATAACAAAAAGCTGAGGAAATCCATAAAGATCATCTTTATCGTTGTGGCAGCCTTTGTTCTCTCCTGGCTGCCCTTCAATACTTTCAAACTCCTGGCTATTGTCTCTGGATTGCAGCAAGAACTCTACCTGTCCTCAGCTTTTCTCCAGCGGGGGATGGAGGTGTGCGGGCCCCTGGCATTTGCCAACAGCTGCGTCAACCCCTTCATTTACTATATCTTTGATGGCTACATCCGTCGGGCCATCGTGCGCTGCTTGTGCCCCTGCCTGAAGAACTATGACTTCGGGAGCAGCACTGAGACATCAGACCTCACGAAGGCTCTCTCCAACTTTATTCACGCAGAGGATTTTGCCAGAAAGAGGAAGAGGTCTGTGTCACTCTGAAAAGGACAGTGACATTTCAAGCTCTGTTGATGGGATTGAAGGGTTCATTTGTGCCCACGACAAAGAAAGAAGAAAAGTATTGCTAATAGTATTCATATTGCTTATGAATACAAAGAAGTGTTAATTTTTAAAGAGACATCTAGAAAGTCTCGGTGTTCATGGATATAATTAGGTTATATGCTGTTTTTTTGTTTTTTGGTTTTGTTTTTTTTTTTGGTTTGAGCTGAATAGCCTTATTTGACCCTTGCCAGTCAAGTTCACTGGGCAAAATACAACTCTCCTAAGTCTTGAACTCTGAGATAAGGCTCTTGCTTGGACCAGTTCCTTTCTTCATGGGTGTTAATGCACATTCCAGCCTTTTCCTCTCTCAGGAAACTTGATCCACACCACCCTTCATACTGGGCTCCAGAGTGGACTGCATGTAAAGGATTCCACCCAGTTGTAACTGGTGAGAAATATGGTGACAATGCAGATAGTAAAAAACTATAATATACCTGTGCTCAGTAATTACTTGTTCCTGAGTAATGAAGTCAGGTTCTGGCCTTAATCTTTGATCACGCTTAATTTGGTGATTCCATACCACCTTCCAACCTTATCTTTCACCCTATACCATTCACAGTGACTTTGGGCTGGTGAAACCTCATGGGGAAAAAATCGTTCTGTATTGTGTTTATAATTTAGGACTTACTTTACCACTTGGTCTTCAAGAATATTTTGACATAGAATAAGCTTTGACTTTTGTTTTCCTTATAAGATATATTGGTTAAAATGTATCTCATTATAATGGTATAATAACTACTTTTCAATGAGGTTTTACTGTGCTCTTGTTTTCCTTTTAGCCTTTATAAATTAGGATATGATTTTGTTTTAATTACGTTTTTAATTACCTAGTTATCTAGTTATCAAATAAAAATGTTACTACTACTATAATTGGAGGTCATCTAATGCTTAGCTACACCCTCATGCAGATTATCATTTTGTATTTTAATTAAAATGTTAATGCTGCACATTCCCTAGAGCATCATTTGCTTGGTGTATGTAATTTCACAATTTGATCTGATAATACAGGAAGACAGGATGCTCAGTATTCAGGTGAAGGGAAAAATCTGTAACAAAAATGTTACTGATATTTTATATGTAGTTTTTTGAAACTCAAAAACCTTCGAGAACTCGCTCAACTGATAAATATTTACTGAGCCAATTCATACCTATATTCCTTTCAAAACTTTGAAGTTAAAATGTAATTAGCAGCAACCACAAAAGACTTTGCAGCAGCAAGCCTACTATTGTAAATACCTTTTGATTCAAGATAAAGTAGTTTTTTTACCTCCACTGTTGACACAAATGAATTACTATTTTAGTTTTAAATGTTAGGTTTGAAAATCAGAGAAAGCTTCAAATCTTTTCAGAGACGACATAATTCAGGATCATCCTATGTACCTTAATATTAAGAGAAATCTCAAATATTGGGCATCTTCCTATAGTCTGTCTAGAAGTTTGGGTTTGATAAATTGGTTAATTTATTAATTTCTCTTAAACTTTTATTAAATAAAAATATAATTTCATTATAAAAGTGTTCATCTATGTTGTATTAATTGCTATTAACATATCAATTAACACTGATACCCTAACAGTGTTTTAACAAATTATCATAGATATAGAAATAAAAAGACTGTAAATCATAAGAAATAAATTTTCTTGGAAAACTTCAAAAGTGAATTAAATTAATTATTAATTAAAAGTATTAATTTAATTAAAAATTAAATAAGTAATTAAATAGATTGCCAAGCGTTAAGTAAAAACAAAATACCAGATATTTACTTTTCAGAAACAAATCAACAAAAGCACTGTAACTAATCAATGCCTTTGAGAAATGCTACCTTTAGAAAACAGCCCAGTCAATCAGCTGCAGTATTTGTTAGGAAATGAAAAAACCTGGGTTACTTGGTTTAACTTCACCTTTAATGTTGGGACATTGAACAAATCATTTTAATCTTTCATATCTAAATGTCCTGGGTAATATCCATGCCCATAGTATCCTTAAGTTTAAGACTAATAAATACAAGTAAAAAGTTCCTTAAATATTAAAAAGTTATGTAAAATGATTGTTTCTATCATTAATTATTGAATGTTACATAAAAATTTCCAAACTAGATTATTAAATGACTCTTAATCATTTTCATTTAACAAATATTAGAGTTTATCTTACTTCTGTATCATCCCTTTTATTTTTCCATTTTAACACTGAAGAAAATATACTGTTGTACTTTTAAATATTTTAAGTGGATATGCTGTGTGCCTTATAAAAATCTTAGCATATTTTATATTCATAAGGTACCAGTGATGGAAGGAATATAGGCATAATTCTACAGATAGCATAACTGATAGAAAACATTATAAATGTAATTAATATGTCACTATGAAAACTTACCACAGAAAAGCTCTCCATTAAAGCCTGGATAAGAAGTTGTCTGATAACTTATAATTAATTTAAAAATTAAGGCACACACAGTCACAAACACACATTTAGTCCATTTGGGCCATATAGAAAGATGAAAACTAACCTGACATTCCTGGGAGTCCCACAGTTCGTCCTCTCTAACAAGTCAAGATTACCCCAGAGTGAGAACAACACTAAGTAAGAACAGTCTTGAAGGAAGCTATGTGCGTGACTGAAAGGGGACATAAGTTACTAGGGGTCACAAGTTAATTTTTAAATAGATGCAGAAATACACAGTATGATGGGAAGCTGAGTAAAAGAAATCTTCCTCTGATTCATCTCAACTCCTCAAATCATTCTCTATCCCCCCAAGAGATATCAGAAGTGAGAAATGACTTATCAAATGTGCATGCCACAGAGAAAAGTGAGCCTCAGTTTTCCTGCACAGCTCATTCACAAAAGTCAAACAATAATAAAAGAATTACAAATTTGTTTCTCAAAGAGCCCCTGATGGAGCCTGCTATCAAGATGATGCCTCCACCATGAGAGAGAGCAGTGCCATCCAGAGGAAAAGCAGAAGGATAATTCTAACTTGTAAACAGTACTGGATTCAACTGCTTCCCACAGAGCTTGTAGGTTGGATTATCCCTTGCAAATGCCTGTTCTTATTTTCCGTTCTTTTCTTTGAGTCAACATTCTTTGCTTTTATCGATTCTGTGAGTAAGCAGTTACGACTAGACTTTACATGTCAGTAGACAGAGAAAAACTACTCCAGCTCTGACTTTTAATTGCAGATGAGTGCCTCTTGTCTCTTATCTTTGTCAGTTTCTTAACAGAACTACATTAGCAAAATGTATCTGATAAGTGGAAATTTCATCCTCAGATTGATTAAACTTCAACATTTAAACAAACCTTTAAATATCCAATGTGTCAAACTATTAGCAAAGTGAAAGTTCTTATGACAAGTTGAAATACCATAGTATATAAACTCAACTGAAATGTTCATTTATTAATCTAAAAGTGGAAGGAGATATTCTGTTACTTGACAAGCATTATTAACCTAAAAAGTTCTTGGTTTATGTATGTGAGTACCAAATTTCTAAGATTCAATGGCACTTTAAAATTACAGTGGCACCTTTTCTGAGTTGGGCACATATAACTAAGTTGAATTGTCATTGTTTTAGGCAAGTGGCCCATTTGAAGGATTCATATGATACAGTGTTCGTATTATTTTTGTAATGCTCTGCAGACCGAGTAAAGATATCATTGCAGGAGGATTCTTTACCAGCTGAGCCACAAGAGAAGCCCAAGAATACTGGAGTGGGTAGCCTATCCCTTCTCCAATGGATCTTCCCGACCCAGAGTCTCCATTGCAGGAGGATTCTTTACCAACTGAGCTATCAGTGAAGCCCTAAGATATCATCAATCTGACATTATTCAGTGATTTTTTTTCTTTTCTAATTAAGAGATTCAATAATTAGCTAGTTTACTATCACTTCCATATTAACAAGAGTTAGGCTTCCTCTATGAGTACTTCATATTTGTCAATATTGGTGGAAAATTTAGCGTTTTTATCTGCTAGCCTCTATCAACAGAGTCGGACATGACTGATGCAACTTAGCATGCATGCATGCATGCATTGGAGAAGGAAATGGCAACCCACTCCAGTGTTCTTGCCTGGAGAATCCCAGGGACAGGGGAGCCTGCTGGGCTGCCGTCTATGGGGTCGCACAGAGTCAGACATGACTGAGGTGACTTAGCAGCAGCAGCCTCTATCAATTATGATTAGAAAGATTTTATTTCCTTATTACTATTAGTTTAAATGAAATATAAAAGGTACTTTTTGCTAGAATACTTTGTATTTGCAGAAGCTATAGATATTCTTGTGATGTTCTTAGATCAAATAAAATTTTTTCATCAATAATTGTGTGAGTAAAGACTTTTAAATTTTTTTTAAAAAGTTTCTGTGGCAGAGTCTTTAGCAGACAATTCTGCTTTTTTTCCATATAGACAGTGTGTAAGAACTGTCTGTTGTAAAATGCTCACAAATTCTTAAATCTGAAAATTCCAGTATAGCATATAAAATACTCCATACAAATTTTGTAAAGTTTAACCTCTTCAGAGATACTGTATGATGTGTAGAAAATAAAGCAAAATTGAGATCTCAATTCTAAGTATTTAGCCTAAACTGCTAATTAAGTCATTACTCATCCCATCATAGGTCAGTGGTTTAATTTTATACTTTTATGCCTAGACCAGTGGAGTTTCTTGGAAAATAGTCAATATCTCAAACATCAAAGTGTGAGTGCAACGTGTCTATTGTACACAATGCATTATGACAGCCAGAAATTTGTTAATCTAACTGATGGGTTCCTCATTATAATTTATGGATTCTGAAGCAGGTGTACTGCAGTCATCCACTCACAAAACCTCTCTCTCTCTCCCCTCCCCTCAACCCCACATCTCCATCTCTCTCTCTCTCTTTCTCTGTCTCACACACACACATGCAAACACACAAACACATAATGTACAAATACAGCTGATAAATACCCACTGACTTCTGTTGCTAATATTCAGTCTAAAGTACTTGATAGAATGCAAGAAAGGGAAAAATAAGGCAAAGAAAAAATATAGTAAACATAAAATACAAAAGAAAATGTCATATATAAAAAATAAACATATCAACTAATACAATAAAATAACATAATATTATATTGTAATAAGACAATTGATATTGTAATAATACAATAAAAACACAAATGAATTAAAATTTCCTGTTAAAATTGAACCAGTAGCTCATTCTCACAGTCATCTAATATATATGTGGCACTACTAGACTCTGTAGAATGTAAAGAGATAGAGGTAAAATTTACTTCCTCATGGAGTTTACAAGCCTCTAGTTATCTTTTAAATCAAAGAATGGAGTATTACCATCCAACAAGAACTTGATATATGCAGAGAAAATGACAAGTCAAATCACTTTATATAATCTTTTCCAATGTTTAGGGAAAAACCAGTATTTGTCCATACACAAGTTTCTTCATGCAACTGCCATTTTGATATGGTTATTTCCTAAATATCATCCATATTTTCTTAAAGAAAGTGCATCCCCATCACTGGCATCCCCCAATGAAGATACTTTTACTGATCTTAAAGATTTTTAGGTGTAAAAGATTATTTTAAACATAAGAACACCTCTGGTTTCAATTTATTTTCAAACAAATTTAAAAAGTTATGTAAAGTAGATAAATCTACTCTAACCTTGCCCAAAGACCGTGATTTAATGAGATGCCCTCTCTCTTAACCCTCTGTTTAGACCAAAAACAAAACTGACAACTCAGGTGGAGAAGTGGTAAATGAGAAACGAAACTTCCCCCGTGGTTTCATGTTTAAAGCAAAAAAAAAAAAACAGATTCAGAGGAGCTGAAGGTAGATGGAAATGGCAACTCTATTTCTAGTGAAAAAGATGTTCATGCAATGCAGATCTGACTTGTATGCATTAATAAAAATAGTTTAAATTAGTAAAGAATTGAAAAATGAAGTCAATGCAGAACTGCAGAACTTACACAGACTTTAGGATTTTAAATTACAGTAGTTTCACTTAGATAATTCAAAGTACTGCCAGTAAACTTATGAAAATATTTAGCATGATAATCAAAGATGACCAAATTAAAATTAAAAAAATAATTTTACCTATTAAGTTAGCAAATATTTAAACATTAAATACTGAAGCTTACCAGAATTAAAGGTGTGGAGTGTGGGCAAGACTTCTTGGGCTATTGATTGAGTATAACTTGATTAAGATTTCTACAGGATTTAGAAAATCTATGAAAAGAAATTTCACTTCTAGGATTTTACCACGCAATGTAATTATGGCAAAATGCAAAGATATAGATTCATGCATTTTTATTGCAGCACTGTTTGCAAAAGAGACTGGTACATATTAAGAGCTTGATAAATAATAGTTGATAAATAACTCCATCTTAGATTACAGATGAAGAAAACAGAATTCAAAGAAATCAAGTTTCACATAATTCTTAAGGAACTGAATAAAAAATGAAACCTGATTTCAGTCAAACTGAAGCCTATGCAATTTCAAAGCTCATGCTTTTTCCACGATGCCATATTTTTTTCCTCTGATTCCCTTACTCTTTAATAGACTCTGTTAACAACCTTCACTTGTTTATTATTTTTTCCAATGCAAATCTCTCAAATCACCAAACCCTTTGTCTGTTCTTGACTAACATTGCCTGAGGGAGAAGGAAGTTCATTTTACTGAAAGTTTGTGTGGTTTTTTTTTTTTTCAAAAGAAAAACATTTTCTTGTAACAAGTTTCCCATGATCTCTTAATTATGACGTTTCAGAAACAGCATCTTCCATCCAACAGTCACTAAAAATCCTTATCTAGAAAAACAGATACAGGCTGCATGTAAGAAATGGACAATTATCTATTTTACTCCCCCTCCCACCCAACCCCACACTAAAGGATAGTAGCATTATGACAGAGGTTTTCACAGGAAAACACTTTTTTTAAGCGTGAATAGGTACTAAGTAAGAATCATAGTTTCATTTTCTTTATCCTTCAAATGTTTCTAGTCCCAGATTTCTGAGAATATACCCATAGCAAGAGTCTGAGTGAACTCCAGGAGTTGGTGATGGACAGGGAGGCCTGGCGTGCTGCGATTCATGGGGTCGCAGAGTCGGACACGACTGAGCGACTAATCTGATCTGATCTGACCCATAGCAAGAAAAAAAGTAAATCTAATGCCAAAGCTCACGCTATAGACAGTGTGGGCAATGCAGCCTAACCTGGTCCAGAAATTGAAGTTTCACCCATCTTTCTTATTAAGTGCTATTCATTATGCCAAGAAGCTGCCCTGATCCGTGTGCAGAAGACATTCAGTAGCCAGTGCTCCTGTCTTTCAGGAACTTTGTTTACACTTTTCAGAAGGCACATTTATATAAATGGCTTCCTGATTTCAGTAGGGACTCTCCAATGTAGCTTTGAGAAACACAGAAGTTTCTCAGATTAGGAACATTATTGTTGTTGTTCAGTCACTAAGTCATGTCTGACTCTTTGCAACCCCATGAACTGTAGCATGCCAGTCTTCTTGGTCCTTCACTGTCTCCCAGAGTTTGTTCAAACTCATGTCCATTGAATAGGTGATGTCATCCAACCATCTCATCTTCTGTCACCCCCTTCTCCTCCTGCCCTCAATCTTCCCAGCATCAGGGTCTTTTCCAATGAGTCAGCTCTTCACATCAGGAGGCCAAAGTATTAGAGCTTTAGCTTCAGCATCAGTCCTTTCAGTGAATATTCAGGGCTGGTTTCCTTTAGGATTAACTGGTTTTATCTCCTTGCTGTCCAAGGGACTCTCAAGAGTTTTCTCCAGCACCACAATTCGAAAGCATCAATTCTTCAGTGCTCAGCCTTCTTATAAACACTGTAAACTTACAAACATTATAAACTACCCCAAACATAAGGTAAAAATTTGATTTAAATTTACAATAAATAAGAAATAATATTTACCATGCAGCATTTTTAGGAAGGGGAATTAAGAATGTTACAACGTAAAATGATAATAAGGTTAATAATTACTGGCCCACAATTAAGGAAAAATAAAATATGATTTTTAAGCATAAGAGAGCATGGTACTCAAGTATTAAACCTGCTATTTATTTTTAACGCAAAGAATAATTACTTCAGCTTGCTTTATTTAGGGAATATATTAAAATGTTAATAATGGTTTTTTTATATAGTAGAACCAAGGACAGATTCACTTTTAATTTTAATTTATTTTTCTTTACATTTTATGAATATTCTATATTTCCTATAATGAATATGTATTTTCTTTTTTAAACTTTAAAATAAAAGATGCTGGAATAAATGGTCACATGTGGCATAAAATACACATTAATATTTTGGTACAACTTTGCGTCTTCCTCTACAGTCAAAAATAGGGATTTTTTAAATGTCATGTTCAATTTTAAATTCCTTATTCGTAACTGGGATGATTTGACTCTGGACAAAGTCTTACCAAATTAAAGCTCAGCCAAGTCGCATTTGTTCTCATATCAAATGCAGCAAGTAATTATTTGGGTCAAAGATTCCAATTTCCTTTCCTAAATTGACTTGCCCATTAAGTTAAATGTCAGCCTAGTTTGAGTACGTAGGTGCAGTTTTTACATTATTTTTTGCGTATTTTAACTTTTTGATTAAGTGTAAATTAGAACTGGTTCAACAGAATGATAGTTGACTATAGGTCTTGCCAATTAATTTCAAATGCTCTCTTTCAGAACATTTGCAAATAATATGATATTTCTGGAAAAAGTGAAAATATTTCCAAGTGAAAACTTTCTGAAATACAAGTAATGAACTTTTTATTTGAGCAGTCATACGAGAATGAATGGTGACTTTAGCATTTTTCTACTTCACTCGGATTTACCTACAAAGTATTGTAGCATCGTTGACATCTGAATATTGTTTACTAAGCTCTCAAGGAAGGAGAACCACTGGCCTAACATCAATTTTCCATTGTAACAGTACAGCTCTATTACCAAGAAAAATGCACAGGGAAGATGACTCATAATAAATATCTACAACTCCCAACGATCTATAAAGTGCTTCACATGTATTAACACACTTAATTTAATCCACGCCACCCTCCTCCCTTCCCCTCTTTTCTCATAGCAGTCAGACCCTCCATCTCAGTCCAAAGGTCTCTCCCTACCTTCTCTAGCTCCATCTCCAATATATCTCTTGCCTATTCTTGTCTTGAGGTCTGCTTCTCTGCAAACTAGAGCTAACATAGGAAGAAAACTTCTTTTTTCTTCTGAGAGAATAAAATTTTCTGAAGGTTCAAGAATTCTTTGGGGAAGTGCTTTCCTTACTGACATGTCAAAATAGAGCATGCTATACAATGGAATAACAAGCATTTTATGCATTTTCATACTTCATATATAAAATCATACATAAAGCAGAGAATTATAAAAGTGTGCCTCTGATAAGTATCTTGATTATCTGGCTTAAGGAAAGTCCTCAATGACACCTTAAGTAATAGGTAATAATTCTTAGTGCTATAATGATAAGTAATATTGTGGCTATTATTGGAGTTTTCTTGCACCTTTCTCCCACTTCCCTGGAAAATTCAAAAGAAGAATGCCTTAAAATAATGGCATAACTACAAAAGTATAAAGTAATATAGTTGGAAACATAAGGGCTTTAAAATCAGAAAATTTGAGTTAGAAACCATAACAACAGACCACTAGTAACATCGATATGAACTTGGACAAACTATTGACATTCTCTGCCTCAAGTTTTTACCTGTTAAATGAGGATAACACTGTTTTCCATGGAGTTGTTGAGATAGGTCACACAAATAAAGTCTATTTTGTTTTTATATTATTTATTGATCCTATATGCAGGAACATAAAAATATATATTTTAACAAATTTTAATTTTTAGTAATTTAATTATGAGGACTTAAAATGTATCAAGTTGTTGAAGTGTATATAAATGTCATGTAACATTATATATTAGTCATAGTATATACATACCTAAACAGGTAGACCCAAAAAATCAGCATCCTCATTCACAGCTAGTAAATTTATTTTCGCTCTTGGGCAACAAATTTTATCAACTATGTTTGAGAACTATTTTTATTCAAAGCATTATAATATATTTATTATTTAGTTCTTGCTAGTGCTATAACAGAAAATATCTTTAAAGCAAGAAGAGGATCAGACATAGATGTCTTTCCTTAGAAGTCTCTGTAAGTAAGGTTTTTCAGCTGGGTTAATTAACACAGTTGTATATGTATATCTATAACTCTATCAGAAATTATATATAAAGAGGGAAGGAGGAACTTAAGGATTTACAAAGCCACGGTTTTGCTCTGAAGATAGAAGAAAGTGCTAGCTACAGGCAAGAAGTTCCCTCTGTGAAAGTCAAAGCCTTTCTTGGCTTTGACATTTTTGATGAGTTAAAGTGCAGAAAAACCTACAAATGTAGATCTGCAAATGTTTAAAGTACTTCATCAAACAAAGATCAAAATATCACATATATTTTATTTATGTCTCTATGTAGAGAAAATAAGAAATATAGTAGTCTTCCCACTTGCCTATAATTGTGGTGCTTAACAACATTGCCCTCTGGGAGAAACAACTCTGTTTTGGGGCAGGGGGTGTGATTGGCAGAGGGACAAGTAAGGGAGTGGAAGATAGGGAACAGCATCATCATTGTTGCTGATTTTCCATTTATTTTAGCAAATAAGATGACTAGCCAGCTGAGAATGTACAGTGTTGGGAAGGCTTCTCAGGGAGAGTTAGAACAGACAGGTGGAGCCTAGGAGAAAAATTCACCTTCTCCAACTGCACTTCTGCTGCTGCTGCTGCCAAGTCGCTTCAGTCATGTCCGATTCTGTGCGACCCCATAGACGGCAGCCCACCAGGCTCCTCTGTCCATGGGATTCTCCAGGCAAGAACACTGGAGTGGGTTGCCATTTCCTCCTCTAATACATGAAAGTGAAAACTCAAAGTGAAGTCGCTCAGTCGTGTTCGACTCTTAGCGACCCCATGGGCTGCAACCTACCAGGCTCCTCCTTCCATGGGATTTTCCAGGCAAGAATACTGGAGTGGGGTGCCATTGCCTTCTCCAGCTCTACCCTATAAAGACACTGACCCAGTGGGAGAGGGGAATGACCTCAGAGTCATTAACCCCTCTATATCCTCCACCATTGGATAAGCCTGCCATGATTGGCTTACTTCAGCCACTGAACCATCTTCACATGAATGCATGACTTCCATCTTCAATTTTTCTTTAATCATTTCTGTTTTTGTGCTGCTCCACTTTCCGTTAAAGTAAAAACAGCACTAACTTTTTAACTAAATCAAAGATGCTTTAAATTCTATGAAGGCTTTACAATTTGCAAAAGTTTCACACACATGATTTCATATAATCCCATAATAATGTTTGTTTGTTTGTTTTCTCCTACCCTATGTTGCCACTCCCCTTTCCCTCTCCCCACTGGTAACCACTGGTTTGTTCTTTCTCTGGGTGAATCTGCTTCTTTTGTTTTATTCACTAGTTTGTTATATTTTTTAGATCCACATATGTGATACATTCAGAGAAGGCAATGGCACCCCACTCCAGTACTCTTGCCTGGAAAATCCCGTGGATGGAGGACCCTGGTGGGCCGCAGTCCATGGGGTTGCTAAGAGTTGGATACGACTGAGCGACTTCACTTTCATGCATTAGAGAAGGAAATGGCAATCCACTCCAGTGTTCTTGCCTGGAGAATCCCAGGGACGGGGGAGCCTGGTGGGCTGCCGTCTATGGGGTCCGCACAGAGTCGGATAGACTGAAGAGACTTAGCAGCGTGTGATACATTGTACTTTTCTTTGTCTGACATATTTCACCTAGTGTAATGCCCTCCACTTCCATCCACGTAGCTTCAATGGGCAAAATTTCATTCTTTTCTATGGCTGAATAATATTGTATCACGTGTGTGTGTATTCAATTGTATGTATGTATATATATACATACAATTGAATCTTCTTTAATCCATTCATCTGTCGATGGACATTGTTTCCATACCTTGGCAATTGTAAACAATCCTGTTAAGAACATTGGGTTGCATGATCTTTTCGAATTAGTGTTTCTGTGTTTTTCAGATATGTACCCAGGAGTGGAATTGCTGGGTCATATGGTAGTTCTATTTTTAATTTTTTGAGAAACCTCCATCATGGTTTCCATAGTGGCTACACCAATTTACATTCCCCCCAACAGTGTACAAGTGTTTCCTTTTCTCCACATCCTTGACAACATTTGTCATTTGTCTTCATTTTGTTAATAGCCAGTCTGACAGATGTGCAGTGACAGCTCACTGTGATTTTGACATGCACTTCCCTGATGATTAGCAATCTTTTCAAGTGCCTGTTGGCCATCTGCATTCCCTCTTTGGAAAAATATACATCCACTTCTTCTGCCCATTTTTTCCCCTTCGGGGAAAGTGTAAATGCAGTCCCCTCTACCACAAGTTATGCAGCCGAGTTTCCCATGTTTGGAGAAATCAGAGGGGTCAGCACACCCAGAGTGCAATGGGTAAGTCTCACCTGGGGCAAACCACATTCGTGATCATGGTAACTCCCCTGCCAGGTAAGTATCCCATTTTTCAATTTTTTTAAAAAATTTCTTTTTGTATGAGCTATTTATATGCATTTAATATTAACCCCTTATTTGTCATATCATTTGCAAAAATTTTCTCCCATAACCCCTCCTATTAAGTAGATGGTCTTTCTGTTTTGTTAATGGTCTCCTTTGCTGTGCAAAATCTTTGAATCTTAATTAGGTCCTATTTGTTTATTTTTGCTTTTATTTCCTTTGCTTTAGGAGAAGGATCCAAAAAACGTATTGCTGTGATTTATGTCAAAGACATAAATCTGCCTATGTTTTCCTCAAGGAGTCTTAACATGTTAAAAAAAAAATGAGTTTTTAATATGATAAATGATTGTTTTTCCCCCTTGCTTTACTATAAAACACAGAGTGAGACACAATAAGAGAATCCTCATGGCCTTTAAAAGTAATGTATTCAAAATTTTCAATGTAAAAATCTAGTTAAATTCAGATCCAAATTGTTAGATTTATTGTGCCAAATTTCAAATGGAAATGTGGTTCTCTGCATTTTAAAATGTATAACAACTGTTTATAATATTCTGTATAATACAGACATATCACTATGTGCATGACAGAGTTAAAGGCTTATTTATGCAATTTTTATAGAATACAACATAAACATTTCTGTCAAAAGGACTTGTAAAATCATCTACCTCAACCCACTCATTTTTCAAATGAAGAAACTAAGTGTAGAGTCTTATTCAGAAGCAAAAGTCCTTTGTGTTATTTTAAAAAATCATTAAGCTGATACACATGGGTACTATTATAAATGTTGTTAAGATAGTGATACATTTCTGTTGCTGGTGGTAAGTAGCCACCCCTGAGTACTCTAAGTGCTCACCTCTCCTGGCCTTCGGTCATCTTTCCTAGGAGCTCCTGGGCCCTTCAACATCAACCAACTAAAGGGTTAACCCTGTGTAAGCAGGAGGCCCGTGGGAGACAGGTTCCTCCTGAAGTGGTGCCCATGAAGATGCAGGCTGTTAAACAGTTGTGAGCATCACCCCTGCCTGCAGTCAATGACAGAAACTTAAAATTCCCAGCTGCATCGGACACCTGTCAATTGAGCCAGTGTCCATTCCGATGCTTTACCCCCACCCTCAGGCAGTCATCTGCTCCTTCCCACCCAGCTCATGTGTTTTGGTAAAAGCTGAACCTACTCTCAGGCCCATAGAAAAGCCTTAATAGACTTCAGCTCCTCGGTTCCTTCCACACCTAGGCCACAGCCACCACAGGGTGAGCATGTGACCAGTTAACTAGGCAGTTCAGAGTGTCGGGTCAGCATTGCTATCTCCCCAGCTGGGCTGCATGGAAACTTGCAACCACCTTATTAACAGCAGGGGGGCCAGTCAGAATAAAATTAACGTGGTTAACAGTTAAGAGACAAGACAGAAAAACAAAGCAACACAAAACAAAATTTTAAAACTGAGTTTTTACTGGCATGGCTGAGCTGCTAGTTCAATGAACCTAGGTCCTCCCTACATCTGGACTTTCCAGTCACCTGAACTTTACTCTGTTGGTTGTTTTCTCTTGTTGTTTAAGCCCATTTGAGTTGAGTTTTATTTCAAACCTCAAAAGACCTCAAAGTTCCTCCAGCAGTTTTGCGAGAATTCTACAGTACAGCACTTAAGTTAAATATATCACAAAGTTATAAAACAAAACAGAATTTCCCAAAATGTGTTCCAAAGAACATGAACTGTAAGAGAAGTTAATAGTTATTATGGTCCTGGAGAGGAACAGCTCAATAAAGTCAACTAAAATAGACCTGGATCATCTCACAAAGAAGATTTGTGGTGTACTCAAAATATAACTTTTATTTTTTATTCTTACCTAATCTTTTTCAAATGTATTCATTATAGTAATTGCCCCTTGCCTGAAGACCTTGGGAGATTTATTGACTTTTCTACTTATTTTGGGGGGAAGACTTTTACATCTCAAATCACAACATTAATTCAGAAAACAAAATAACTTTGTTCTTTTCTTCTCACCATTCACTTAATAGCCAGCTCTTTGGGGAAAGTTGGGGTGGGGTAAGTGCCAGATTTAATAGATTAAAATATGAGATGCCTAGTAATATTTGAAATTCAGACAAATGACATATATTTTTTAATATAAACATGTCCCAAATATTGCATGGGATATACTTATATTTATAATTAAAAGTGTTCGTTGTATACCTGAAATTCAAATTTAACTGAAGATCTTGATTTTTTTCTAGGAATGGTAAGTAAAAGCAAGGAGAAAAGGCAAGGGGAGTTATAGTTCTTTGCTGAATGACTATGTTCTTTGGGCATGGGGGATGGTGAAGGTGACTCATATGAGCCAACATTCATGTTCTTTAAATGTTTCTTCGTAGGGGAACCTCCCCAGCATCAATACTCAAGACTTGAGTGATACTCCTCATTCCCTCAGGATGTCTACGTCCCCTAGTCCATCAGCTGGGAGATATAGATTTGTCCGCACCAGATATAGATTTGTCCCCATACATCTTTGGCCCTACACAGCCTGGCCTCCAAAGTGGCAAAGCACTTGAAACAGTGCCTGACACAGAATATGTGCTCAGTAAACATCAACTGTTATTAATAGTAGGAGTTATCAGCATTAGTAGCAGTATAAGCAGTAGTACTGGGGTTGCCTAGGTGACAATTTAAAAATGGCAAACTGAGTTTTGATTACATTGAGACGTGTCATTTTGCAAATTCATGTGTTTCTGATTTTACTGGTCTAAAAAAGTAAATGTTTCCATACATTTGAGTATGGCTTAGTGAATCAAAATGCCTGTAGAGTCCTTAAATAATACTATAATTTTCGTATCCTCTTGTATTGAGTTGACCAAAAAGTTCATCTTGGTCTTTCCATAACATCTTACAAAAAACTGAAATCAAACTTTTTGGCCAACCCAATATTTTAGCCATGTAAAACCTTTTTTGAAATGTAGACATTTTCACATAGTTAGAAGATATATAATTAGAAATTATTTTGTATCTTTTATTTTTAAATAAAGTGAGATAAAGTGTTAGTCACTCAGTCATATCCAACTCTTTGTGACCCTATGGACTATAGCCCACCAGGCTCTTCTGACCATGGGTTTCTCCAGGCAAGAATACAGGAGTGGGTAACCATTCCTTTCTCCAGGGGAATCTTTTCTACCCAAGGATTAAACCCAGGTCTCCCTCATTGCAGGCAGATACTTTACCATCTGAGTCACCAGGAAAGCCCCATCCTCTTTTAAAGACAGGAGGGTGCTTAATCCAAAAGAAACAAATATTATTAGTAACTTTGGATAAAAATATAATCATTACAAAACACAACATTGTCTATCTTCTAACCAAATTTCCAAAAAAGTGCACTTTTGTTTTGTGATTTTTCAACTTTTGCAGCTCTGCCTGAAGCCACAATCTTATGACTTGGATCACAAGATAAGCATCCCGCTGTCATTAATTTTTAAGCAATGTCTCAGTTTCACATGCAACCCAGAAAGGGCAGAAAGAAAAACAGCAAGCCCCACCAGCATGTGCCTCAAGATCACTCATTTTAAACACACAGTTGTATCCTAATTTGCCATAAGCAGCACGCCAAGGAAAGGTGGGCTCTAGATGAGCTGGTGAAAAATCCCCATCAGAACGATTGGGTCTGAGTAGTTCAGCAATCTTGAGAAGCAATTCCATTCAACTTCAACAGACTATTTTGTCACGGTATGAGCTGTGTCCCCCTCAAAAAAGATGTGTTGCCGTCTTAACCCCCAGCACCTTAGAATGTGACCTTATTTAAAGAGAAGGTCTTTATAATCAAATTAAAATAGGGCAATTAGGGTAGGCTTTATTCCAGTATGACTGATGTCGGTATAAAGGGGGGAAATTTGGACACAGACCCAGAGGGCTTTCCCAGTGGCACAGCAGGAAAGAGCCTACCTGCAATGCAGAAGATGCAGGAGATACAGGCTTGAGCTCTGGTTCAGGAAGATCCCCTAGAGGAGGGCATGGCAACCCACTCCAGTATTCTTGCCTAAAGAATCCCATGGACAGAGGAACCTGGCGGGCTACAGTCCATGAGAACACAAAGAGTCGGACACAACTGAAGTGACTGAGCATGCAGATGGACTATGATGTGAAGTGACTCAAAGAGAAAATGGTCATCTACAAGCCAAGGAATGCCAGAAGCTAGGAGAGAAACCCCCAAACAGACACTTTCCTAGACCCTTCGGAAGGACCATGGCCCTGCTGACACCTTGCTTTCAAACTTCAGGTCTCCAGATCTATGAAACCACAATTTTCTGTTTCTCTAAGCCACCCAGTACTTTGTCATGCTAGACCTAGGAAACTAATACAGCGTATGAAAGTATGTCCTTCCAAACATCCAAATTACTAAAAGTAGCTGTTCTATACTTTTTTCTGCCAGCTTTTGATAGCTCATCAAATCTCAGGTTCTGCCCTTTGAAGTTAGTAGAAATGTATACACAAAAGAACCCTACAAAATGATGATACAAGGGAGATAAAATGAAAGAATGCCATTTCAGTATTTCTAATTTTTATTCAAATGGTTAAGAAAAGTATCTCTTTTACTGAAGGGGGTCACATGCATATTCTGCCTCTGAGATTGCTAGATTAAAAAAAAAGTACTCTTCACTCTTTATTTATTTGGGGGCAGGTAGGGTATTACTTTCCCAAGCAGGGAAACCTGTGCCCCATGCAGTGGAAGCATAGAGTCATAACCACTGGACCACCAGGGAAGTCCCCAGACTGCCACATTTAAAAGTAAAATATTAGTGTTAGAGACCAGGTATATTACATTAAGAATAAATTTTAATTATAATGAATAATCCTGGGATCCAAGGATTGACAGCAATTCTTGAACATTTATTGGCTCCACTCAGAGGATTATTTCCAGTAACTAACAGGTCAGAGCTTAAGTCCAGCTCAGCCTTGCACACACGGCCTCTGAGTTCCCCTGGAGCCCTCATTTACTGGGCGTGACTAAAGCAAAGCAGGGGAGGAAGTGCACAGCTTTCTTAAGCTCCCTGCCTCATGCATAACCCTGACTATTTGCTGAAAACATCCACACTATTGGAAAAAATAGCAAGAAGTTTTGTTGGCTGGATTGTGGTAGGATTCCTGGAAAAGCACAGTCCTCAAAGCTTACCTGAGAAAATTCTCACAGGAGTTAAAACAGTTTCCCTGTTTTGTGTTTTTCTCTTCTCCCTATTTATTCTGCAAAACTCCCCATGGAGGCCTTTGTCCCTCAGACCTCTAATCTGAATAGCATCACCTGTTAAGCCCAAAGTGTCTGGACAGAGAAATTAGACCAGGGAAAACAGGACTTCAGGTTTCTAAGACTGGGATAACCACAAGCTGTGGTGGGGCTTTGCACGAGCCCCTTCCGCATTGGCTACAGAAACCTCAGATTCTTATGTGTGAAATGAGGAAGTTGTACTACATGGCTTCAAATAACTCTTACAACTTAAAAACCCTTTGACTTTGATTCTTTTTTTTTGTTTTAATCTTTATAGACATATAGTTGATTTAGCTTCCATGGTGCCTCAGACTGTGGAGTCAGTCTGCAATGCAGGAGACCTGAGTTCAATCTTTGGGTTGGGAAGATCCTCTGGAGAAAGGAATGGCTACCCAGTCCAGGATTTTTCCTGGAGAATCCCATGGACAGAGAAGCCTGGCGGGCTATAGCCCATGAGGCTGGGAAGAGTCGGACACAACTGAGCGACTAAGCACACACACACACGTAGTTGACTTACAACGTTGTGTTAGTTTCTGCTGTACAGCTAAGTGAATCAGTTATACATATACATGTATGAATCTTTTTAAGTTTCTTTTCCTATATAAGTCATTACAGAGTACTGAGTGGAGTTCCCTGTGCTGTACAACAGATAACATATGATATCACTTATATGGATATCTAAAAATGGAATCCAAAAAGTGGAGTCTAAACAAATGATACAAATGAACTTATTTACAAAACAGAAATAGAGTCACAGATGTAAAAAACAAACTTGTGGTTATCAGAGGGCAAAAGGGGGAAGGAATAAATTGGGAAATTGGGAAATTGGGATTGACATATACACACTACTATATATAAAATAGATAACTAAATAAGGTCAGACAAATATCCTATGACTTTTATTCTAAACTCACAAGGGAGCAGGGCGTGGGTGCTACAATGATGCAATGACCTCACAACTTAGGCTAATTTTAAGAAGAAAAGGAAGAACCCTGACCGAAGAGATGGTGATGTTACCAAAGGAAAGTTAGAGGGGTTTGTGGTAGATTCCCAAGGAAAGTGCTACAGTATTAAATGATCCTACCTGGAAATAGAGAAGTAAGACTTCCAGCTGCAGCAGACCAAGCCATTCCCAGGGAGTGGGTCCCACTGAGCCAGCAGGAATCATCACATGTTGGGTGATCCACCAGTGAACTCTCTCTCTGTCTCTGTCTCTCCCTGTCTTTCCCAGATTGCTCTTACTTACAAAACTCTCACCTCACACTGAGAATGACTCATATTCTTTCATGAGCTCAAGTAATATATCAGGATTCCAGGAGGAAAAAGATGGTAACTTCAAATTAAGATAATTTAAGAGGGGCTTAATAAAGAAAGATCACAAGGTATAGGGCAGTAGCCTGGGATTGGTACCAACAGAGCTTATCCATTCAGTTCAGTTCAATCGCTCAGTCATGTCCAACTCTTTGCAATCCCATGGAGGATAGCACACCAGGCTTCCCTGTCCATCACCAACTCCTGAAACTTGCTCAAATTCATGTTCATCGAGTCAGTGATGCAATGCAAATTTTTTGGTGTGGGATAGGTATAAGTATGAGAAGTGGACGACAGAGGATGAGATGGCTGGATGGCATCACTGACTCAATGGACATGAGTTTGGGTAGACTCCAGGAGTTGGTGATGGACGGGGAGACCTGGCATGCTGTGATTCATGGGGTCACAAAGCACTGGACACGACCGAGCGACTGAACTGAACTGAACTGAAGTATAAGTATCTAACAAGATTCCTTAACCCCAGAACCCCACATTGTTCCTCCACCAGAGATGGAAGAGTTGGTAAAAAATAAAAAGTTCTAAAAGTTTGCTACTTGTTATTCTTTGTAATTAAATACATGAAAGACTGGTTTTTCTTTGGATACACTCTGTGTTTATATTAATACTTAACCCGTGACCAAACGTCTAGACTTAAAACTGGGGGGTGAGGACTTCCCTGGTTGTCCGGTGGTTAAGAATTCGCCTGCCAACCCAGGGGAAACAGGTTCAATCCCTGCTCTGGGAAGATCCCACAAGCCACAGGGCAACTAAGCCCATACGACACAATTACTGAGCCCAGGCACCCTAGAAGCCATGCTCCACAGTGAGAAGCCCATGCTCTGCCACTAAGAGTAGCCCCTGCTCACTGCAACTAGAGAAAGCCCGCATGCAGCGGTGAAGACCCAATACAGCCAAAAATTTGAAAAAGCAAAAACAAAAAACTGGGGGAATTCACTCTAGAATTCATTCTCTCACAAATGCCCAGCATTGCTTCAGGAGGCCACCAGGGTCAAACTTCTACAGTCTTACCACAGGTCTTCTTTAATCTGAGAATCTTTCACTGTGTCCTGCTTTATCTGGTATGCTTATCTTAAAACCCCAGCTGGATCAATTCTCTTAGTTGTATTTCTACCCAAAAGAATAGCAAAATTACTCGATATCTAACCTAGGATAGCAAAACGCTTCCATTCTTCACTCTCATATACGCTCAACTGATGTGACTAATCGACCGTTTCTCATTCCTGGAAACTGTAAAATATGGTACTGAGTGTCTCTGTCAACAAATTCTGCTTCTGTTTCCTCCCTTAGGAAACAGAATTTTCAAAGTGATATGAATATGTTCTATAAAAGCCTTGTTAAGACCTATTGCAATAAACCATTACCATATAATAATAGCTCACTCCCTGTAATCACCTTCTGCCAGCTTACTTATATATCATGCTTCTCCTTCTCATCTGCTTCTCTTAATCTTGTAACATCCCTGGTGTTAAGGACTAGTCACAACTAATTAACATTTATCCTTCAGGTAGCGTATGCTGTAATCACTGTGGTAATCAGTGTGTTTTCTTACCGGAACGCTGTTTATAAACAAAGGCAGAATTCTTCCACTTCTGACTGAAAAGGGCCAACTGAGGCAGGGAGAACATCGCCTAGGGGGATATAGCACTCCTCTGTGTCTTACGCTTTGTTGTTGCTCAGTCCTACTCTTTGCAACCCCACGGACTGCAGCATGCCAGGCTCCTCTGTTCAAGACCAATCAAATCAAATCCTGGAATACCAAAGCTGGGGCTGGGGCTGGGGGTGGGGGTGGGGTGGCCGGGAACCTTTCTTGATGCTAAAAAGAGGTAATTTTTAAGATAATAAGAGACAGTTAAAACAAAGAACTTGTCATGTACAATTGGTAACATAAACTAAGATTAGCTCCAAAGGAGCATAGATAACTACGTGCTGGTTGACTTCATGCTTATTCATTTATTCAGCAAATATTAAGTACTCCCAAGCCAAATATTTGCCAGGCACTGTTATCAGCATTGTTTACAGGCTCTTCCTAAACTTCAGAAGTTGTCTGGAGGGCAATCACCAGGTCATTGCACACATTAACCCTGAATCAGTCTGCATCAGATGGGTGGATCATAGATTTGCCATAACTTAATAACATTAGGAGAAGGCAATGGCACCCCACTCCAGTACTCTTGCCTGGAAAATCCCATGGATGGAGGAGCCTGGTAGGCTGCAGTCCATGGGGTCGCTAAGAGTCGGACACGACTGAGCGACTTCTTTCGCTTTTCACTTTCATGTTAGCAGCAATAAATTGATTTCTTCAATTACATAAGCATAATGCATCTAATACAAACCTTTTGATCTGAGTTATTACAAAGAATGTATAAATAGACAAAAATAAATACTGAAGTCCTACTTCTTTACCTGACTAAAATTCCGTTTTTTTTTTTAAAGGCAAATGCTTTGGAAAAATACATAGTTGGCTTTGTCTATGCTTTGTGCTGGGCTAAACCAGTTCCTCTAATATCAAAGCTTCCTTTTCCACCAACTTGATCCACTGTCCTGTTGCCCAAAGTTCTTGTCCCCACAACTTCACTTTACCCAGTCTGATGACAAGACACTGAACTCCTGCAAACAAGAAAGAATGCTTGTGGGATACTATAAGTGACTAAATAATTTCAAAATGCTATTGGTTTGTTTTCTTTCTAGAGTATACATAAACAGTAATGAAATTTCAAAGGAACTAAAATCCTTCTCCCATTCACTACATAAGTTAACACCTCCTTTTCATACAAGTGATCATGTACAAAGCTGTTCAAAAAAGTAGTTTAGATATGAGTTTCATTTAGAATTTCTCAGCTGCATATTTTGTCTTTCACCTATTATTTGACAATTATTTTAATATATACACCATTCCCAGTACTTAAAACAAGAAATTATGATTTTTTAAAAAACATAGTTAGAAAAACAACAGAGGAGAAACCGGTGGGTGAAGAAAAAGTCATTGAAACAAAATTTATCTCAAGAAGAAAAGGAAACCAACAATGCAGCATTAGCAAAAATGTCTTTCTAGAATTATACTTGTTGATGAGGAAATGACTGAAAATCAGGAGAATAAACATGCCTGCCTTCTTCTACTATTCCAAATACCTTCTCTTATACATAATTATGCAGAATCTTACCTTAAAGAGGAAGATCACAGGCTACTATATCACTGCTTTTTTGTTCAAACTAAAAATCATATCTTTGTGTTTTTTTTTTTTTTTTAAAGTTAAGTGAAATTCAGAAAGACAGATACAAGGCAAAGAGAGAGAGCAAAGAAGCCAGATTCCTGCCTGTATGTCTGAAAGAAGGATTTCTGAAAGGTTTTATTGTATTTTATTTTTTTGAAACCTTTTCAGCTCTAGCTAAAGCTGAAGCTAGCCTGAGCATCGCGTGCCATTCTTGAAGGGTCCTTGGGGCTGACTCATTTGTTTTATCATTTCTTGTGAAAACGAGAGGTGGCAACTATCACTGGAGAGCAAAGGGTGACTTGGTGACTGATCTCTTTACCAAGCTGAGGGAAGCAATCACACGCGAGGTTCAGAAGCTCCCCACTCCCTGAGAAACCCAGCAGCTTGGTAGAAAGGGAGTAAATTCTATACAAGCAGACAGGTGGTAACTGAGAATACAAACATGAAGAAAAGAAGAATAAACATCTTTTTCAGAAATATATACTGCAGTAACAATCAGAATTATTCTACTTCTCATTTATACCCTATGCTCTTAACTGTAAATAGTGCAATTTAAAATAGAATTGATCGTTGCTCTGTGTTTTAAAACTTTGCTCCCTTTCTAAATGCATCACTTCACTTTTAACTGTCCTTAGAACCTTCATAGTTTACTTCCTCTAAAATAGGTGCACTTTTAATAGAACGGTGGGGGCAAAAGTCACAAACCCACCCATAGGACCAAGGAGTGAGCAATGGGAACAATGAGCAGGGGAAGATAAAAAGTAGTAAATGCCCTAAAAGAAGTCACGGGAAAGTCAGGGATTCTTCTTTCCAGAGTCAATGGGGCTTGACTTCTGATTGAGCTGAACTTCAGAAATAGACAGTAATGTCTTCTCTCATGGATTTGGGAAGGAAATTCTTGTTGTTCTTTAGATGCTGAGTCATGTCTGACTCTTCAGCCCTATGGACTGTAGCCCACCATGGGATTTCCCAGGCAAGAATGCTGGAGGGAGTTGCCATTTCCTTCTCCAGGCAATCTTCCTGACCCAGGGATTGAACCCACATCTCCTGCATTGGCAGGTGGGTTCTTTACCACTGAGCCACCAGGGAAGGGGAAGCCCTGGAAAAGAAATGACCAAAACATTTGTGGAATACTTCTTGGGATAGGAGTGAGGACAGACAGACACTTTACAGACATATATTTTTAATCTTTAAAATATCCTGGGGAAGTAAATATTATCTCAATTTTAAGATGATAAAGTTCAGATGCATAGTTAATGGAAAAGGAGAGAAAAACAGGTAGACTGACTCCCATTGTCAATCTGCAGACTAAATGTTTCAAAAGCACATCTGCTTTCTTTGTGACTAATAACCAACATATTTTTATTAATTCAATTACTGAAGCATGTCCTCCTATAGTAACTGAATTTATCTTCATTAAAGCACCGATAGGATGTTCTCTCAGGTGAGAAAAACGAGTCTCAGGGTGTTCTCAAGATCACTCATCCTGGAAATTATAGTGCCAAAATCAGAGCATAAATCCTGTGCCCTCAATTCTTCTGCTTTTTCAATCTTTCCCTTTGCCTTTCATCTCTGCTCCCCTCCTCTCCTTATGATTCATGAGAGGGCTGTGATGTTCTTAAACTCTCACATCCACTTGCAGCCAGAATTGAAGCTTCAGCCCATCAATTTTACAGCTTGTCTCCCTGTTGAAAGCCAAGGGTCCTTACGAGAGACAGCACTTTAATCTTTCATCCATCATTTGCACTTTAGTATGACAAAGGGATATCAGTTTGTCTTTAATAGACTTATTTCTTAGGGTATTTTCAGGTTCACAGCAAAATTGAATGGAAGGTCCAGAGATTTCCCATGTACCCCGTCCCCCACCCATGTTATGTTTTCAACATCCCCTACTAGCGTGGAACATTCGTTACAATTGATGAACATAAATTAACACATTGTTATCACCCCAAACCACAGTATACATTAGAGTTCACCCTTGGTGCTATATATTTTGTAGGTCTGGACAAACGTATAATGACATATATCCACCATTATAGTATCCTCCAGTGAGGTTTCATTGCCCTAAAAATCCTCTGTTCTCCGCCTATTCCCCTTCCTTCACCCTAGCCTTTGGCAACCACTGATCTTTATACTGTGAAATTAGTTTTTGATGGGAGGGGGGAATGAAAACTAAAACAAATGAACAATCAAACACAGAAGACAAGAGCATTTAGACTCAAGGTACACGGGTTGATGTGAGTGGGGAAACTGAAGACCTAGACAGAAACTCAAGCAACTTTATAAGTAAGTTAGACACACCTTTCGCTACCCCACCCATCCTCACATCTTGCTGAAGACTCAGCTCAGTGGATTTGAAACAGTTTTAACAGTGAAAACCTATGTTGAAATAAAAGCTTATATTTTTATACATAATATAATAAGAATGTAAATGATATATGTTAGCGTGCACATTCAGCAATTTTAATGAAAGTTATAGTCTTACATGCCCCCCAACATCTACCTCAACTGACAGCATCCAGTCTATTTTTAAAATTTCAATTTAGTTTAATGGTATTGAGATTAAAATCCAATTCATAGTAACAAATATTTGCAAATGGTTCTTTAAAGGAATTCACACTGCAGTCTAGGACTACATCCATTAAACTGAATCAGAAGTTTGGAACAGCTCTAACAACTTGTTTGCATTTTTTAGTATAAACATAAAAGTCTAAGACACGCCTAAAAATGTACAGTCAGTATTAACAGCATTTATGTCAAAATATTATCAAAATATGTGTTCAGTTGCTTTTATCCAATTGTATCACATTGCACGGGAGACCCTGGTGGGCTGTCGTCTGTGGTGTCGCAGAGTTGGACACGACTGAAGTGACTTAGCAGTAGCAGCAGTGCTAGTCCTTAAGGAAAGAATTCACCAAAAAGCATTCCTGAGTTTTTCCAGGAACATGATCACTTAAGTATTATTATGGTGTAGTCTTAGTTGTGCATAGTCATAGGCTTAAATTTTTAAATGACTAGTACAAAGCTATAAACCTTTCTAAGCCAAGGGTACATCTGTAAGAACTACATATGAACAGAGCCAGGGAAAACTCTGGGAAAGAAGACTATTTACAAGAGCTAGCCTTGCCAAGTATTAAAAAATACGATAAACCTCTAGTAATTAAACTGTGTGGTGGAACAGATAATCAATGAAAGAGGCCACAGGGTATAGACATAGACCCAAATACATATAGAAGACATGAATATGATCAACTTGAACCCTTCAGTATAGAAAAAAATGAATTTGACACATGGTGGGGAAGTTACATGGGAGCAGGGTGGAAAGCTGGATTTCCCACATTCCTTATGTCAAAATTCATTTCTGGTGCAGGGATGCACTGAAACTGGCATACAGCCAGCTGACAAGAGGCAACTGTGCACATCTTTTTCTAACTCTGTGTTAAGTAAATTTACATAGATAGCTTGTAATTGATCATGGTAGGGTGTTTACACTTCAGAAATTGACAAATATTACAAATCAGGGCTTTTCTTTTTGTTTCTTGAGATTCAATTTTCCAGTCACCAGTTCTGGGAGGTTAAAAAAAAAAAGTAAGATATGAACCAGAAGATAATGTGAGTATTTTTCTCTTAATAATTTTAAAAATGGTAGAGAAAACTTTTTACAAAAATCCAAAATACAGTTTACTACAAAAAGTAAAACCTTCTACTCTGAAAAACTTCTGTAAGTAATACCAAAGTTAAAATGTCAAAATGGGTGAAAATATGTACACAGATAAAACAGGGCTAATTTTCTTAATATACAAAGAGTGCTAACAAATTAATAGGGAAAAGAGTAATTCAATGTAAAGATGATTGAAAGACATCAATTGACAGTTAACAGAAATATTAAACTGTTCAATAAATACATGAAAAAACTGCTCAACCTCACGCCTAACTAAAAAATCCAAATTGAAAAAAAATTTTAAACCTATACAATGGCCAAAATTTAGTGTGGGTTGTGATGATGAGGGTAGATACAGGGAAGCTTATTCATTCACTGTGAGACATGATTAAATTAAATTTTATATTGTTAAGTGAAATTTAAAATTCACATTTGTTTTAATTTAATAATTCTACTTCTAGGAATTGGTCTTAAAGACTTTCATAGACTCACAAAAGTAAGACAGGGATGATTGTTATGACTGTTTGGATAAAAGTTATGTATCACAGCCTAAGAAATTACCCTGAAACTTAAAAGCTTAACATCATAACAAACATTTATTTCATGCAGTGTCTGTGTGTCAGGAGCTGGAGAGCAGCTTAGCTGGGTGGGTATCTCACGAGGTTGTAGTCATGGTATGAGTGGAGGCTGCCATCATCTGCAGATTGACTGGGGCTGGAAGATCCAGTTCCAATGTGACTCACATTCATGGCTGACAAGTTGTAGGAGACCTTAGTCCATCACCCCAAAGACCTCTCAGTAGGACTGTTGCAGTGTCCCCAGCACAGGACAGCTGGCTTCCATCAGAGTGACCGATCTGGAAAACAGCAAGCAGAAGCCACAGTGCTTCATAGGATCTAGTCCTGGAAGTCACACCTGACCACTTCCACAATATCCTAGTTACACAGGTCAACCCAATTCAGTTAGGGAACTGTATACAAGACGGCACAAAGACCAGGAAGAAAGGTCATTGGAGGCCATCTTGTGAGGCTAGTTTACACCATTTGGACTAACAAGAGAAAAAAATTAAAAAGAATCTCAATATTCATTAATAAAATACTGGTTAAGATTTTAACTTAATAAAATGTTATAGAATCATTGAAAAGAAGGAAACACCCTATCTCTGCTGTGATGGAAAAATGCCCAAAATATAAAGTATGTAAAGCACATATCTATACTTTTATAATAAGATTCCCTTGATATTCTTATAAAAATAGGCATGTATGTACAATTACATGCATAGGAGCATGAAATATCTGCAACAGTTTACAAGGAGAGCTATCAGTGGGCAGTGGAACTGGGTGATAGTGGTTAGGTATATATAGCTTTTTATTGTATGCTCTGAACATATAATAGAAATGCTTGAAAAAAATCTTACTGTGCACATATATCACATTTATAATTTTTAAAACTAGTTAACAATAAACTCCACAGATATTACAGGACAGACAGCCAAAGGGGGACATTATTTTACCCAAGCTTAGGCAGACTTCCTTCAGATTCTAGCTCCTGCTTGGAAGAGCTGAGTAGATAAGCAGGGCAAACATAAGATGGTTTACTGAGCTGAGGACTGAGTACTGCCAGTCTTCCAAGTCTTCCAGTCTCCAGCCTCTGCAAAGCTGGATTAACAGGAGACAGGAACTGTCCCCAAAGTAGAAATGTGTTCTGTGGTGGATGGCTTCCTATCTGAGGCCACAGGGGCCTTTGGAGCGTCTGGCAGCTGAGATGTGCAGAAATGGTAGGGTTTGCAGTAGGCAGCTGTGACACAGGGTCACACCACCCCGGAACACCTCTTAACACCTTGATGTTAGCAAACCTTGGCTCCAGTGGATTTCCAAAGTATCTGCTACCCGCTGGGGCATGTGAACACCTGTCCTGGAAGATTTTCAGCTGCTGGAAGTTGAGTGATCACTCCTGCTGGATTATCTTGAATGGGTTGAAGCCCAGGAAAGCCCATGCTCAGTTTATTATAAGGCCAAGTTTGGGCTTTGAAGCCTAGAAGACGTCCTCCACTGGGTTGATAAAGAAGATAGCTGAGAATTGTCTACAGCAACATGAGAAAAATGGAGTCATAGGGTTTTAAGGGAGCCTCCTAAAAGCTTATATCAAATGCCAATAATACAATGATAATAATTATTAAAGGTGCATCTGACATTTGTGTGGTGGTTGGGGTGGGGGGGTGTTAGTCGCTCAGTCATGTCTGACTCTTTGCAACTCTATGGACTGTAGCCTGCCAGTCCCCTCTGTCCATGAAATTCTCCAGACAAGAATACTGGCATGGGTTGCTATTCCCTTCTCCAGATCAGATATTTATTAAGTGGTTATTGTTCACTTACTAGTCATATCCATTTTCCAAGTTAAAAAGCTGAGAACTGGAGAGGCTAAGCAAACCTCCCAAAGATATTATGCACCCTTTTTTTGAATTTCGGTTTGACAAATAAGGTGTATAACATACTTGGGAAAGTTGGTTAGCCTCTCCAGTTCTCAACTTTTTAACTTGGAAAATGGATGTGATTAGTAAGGGAATAATACTGATTAGTAAGTCAGCCAACAGCTGATTCATTGGTTAAAGTCCCTGATGCTGGGAAAGATTGAGGGCAGAAGGAGAAGAGGGCACCAGAGGATGAGATGGCTGGATGGCATCACCGATGCAATGGACATGAACTTGGGAAAACTTTGGGAGATGGTGAGGGACAGGAAGGCCTGACGTTCTGCAGTCCGTGGGGTCACAGAGAGTTGGATACAACTGGGTGACTGAACAACAACAAAGCAAACTTCCCAAGGATATTATGCACTTTTTTTTTTTGAATTCTGGTTTGGCAAATAATTCAAAAATGTACTTAAAAAAAAAAAAAAAAACATGGAATCAAACATTTTAAGAATTCATGAAGCACTTCTGCCCAAGGAAATAGAAGAATGCTGCTAGTTAACCCATGACTGGAAACCATCAGTGGAATTCACAGAAGGGGAGATTTCTGTTCAGTATAAAGCATAAGCTTATTCAGAATTAAACTAGATTTAATTAAATAGGTTAATTTTCCTGAGAGGTAGTAGGCTCTCCATCACTGGGAATGTTTAAGCAGAATCACAGTTACTACTTGTTAGGTATAATACAGAGAAATGTGAGCAGCATACCATTGGCTTCTATTTCAAATCTAAGTTTCAATGTTCCTATGAGAATAAAGGCTTCACTTTGTTATGCTTTGGGTTGAATTGAATTGAAGCTTCTAATTGCACAAGGCTGGATAGAGTATATTTCTTGAGATTGAGAGTATAAACATTTAAGTACTTATTATATGCATGGCATTGTTTAAAGTGCTTTACATAGATTAACACAGGTAATCTTTCATAACACCCTAGTGAGGTACATGTTATGTACACAAGATTTACCTAAAGATTCTAACCTCAAATTCTGGGTACCAAGTCCATGCTCTTCAGCACTCCGCAATGTTTATGCTCTGCGTAGTGAGATTGTTGCAATTACAAGACCCTTCAGGTAGAGAAGGTTTAGCTAAGACACTGCAGATAAATGAATAAACAGACACAGGAAGTGGTTTGTTGCATAATAGGGAGTTTCTATCCATGTTTCTATAGTTACACCACCAAACCACAGACTGATACCAAGAAAAAAAATCAGTGCGAGAAAACCCTCGATATCATTAACATTCCTTGATTCTGAACTCAGCACAGATCAGCTTAATCTAAAATTTTTAGTTTAGTATGGGAAAAGGAAAATAAGGAGAAAACAATGAAAATAGCATTAGTAGAACATAACTTTCCTACCTTTTGTTTCTTTATTTTTTCCATAACAATAGGATTTCTTTTCATAGAGCAACATCCATAAGACATTTACTGTCCCTTATTGAATGCAAATCACGGTGAGTTGCTGGTGGTACCGGCAATGAGAGGCAAGGTCTTGACTGACATCTCTGAGCTTCCAACAACTCAGTAGTTCAGTTCAGCCTCAAAACCAGACCTCTGGAGGCCTGAGGTCGGAAGAACCAGAACACTTGGCTCTGGGGTGTTGAGCAAATACTTCATTCACCCTTCAGTTTTTCTAACATATGTAATAGAAATAATAGTACCTCTCTCAGAGGATCCTTTCAAATATTGAATAAGTTAACTTGTGTAATTTTAGAACTCTGCCTGGCACATAGGCACATAGAAAATCCTCAATTAGCGTTAGCTATTAATATTAGCTGGTGTGAGGGGAAATGGAACATTTAAGTGTAAATCTAAACTTGCAAAGAGATGTTATGTTACTGAGTGGCATGTGAGAATCAGATGAGAGTTACAGATACTAAATACACCTGGGTTCAAAGTGGAGTGAGATGGTTACCGGTGGGAGTGGTAGGGGCCACTGGGGCAGACTTTCAAGGCGAGGAGAGGAGAGCCAAGAAACGGATTCTTTTGCCCACTTTTGATGTGGCATACTTTCAAATTCTGTCACAAGTAAAATTTTCTCAGCTAATCTAAGGTGGTCTATGATATAACACTTGACCACAAAGAAAAAAAAATAGAAGAGAATTAAAAAGTTAAACAATAGGTGGGAAACAATGATACACAAAAGAATTAAAATGCACTAAGAAATAACATGTTATTTCCTTCCCAAATAAAATATATGTACATATAAAAATATGTGCTTAATATTGATATTTTGATATACATGTTAATAAATACCTATCACTGAATAGTTTTTCACTCTTCCAGCTAAATTACTCCATCAGATTACTCAAGTTTCTTAGCTTTAAAAATAATTATTATTTTTGATGTTGACCTGACAAAGTGAAAAGCAATTGACTGAGGCATCTGTCTGTATAATCTAAACATATGCACATCTATATTTTTTACTGGGAGGGGAGTAAGTAACCTGCAAATGACTAAACTCTTCTTCCTGACTCATCTCATCTACTCTTCTTCTGACTTTTAAAATGATAACTAATCATTTACTTTGTTTTCTTTTTATGAACTATCTGACTTGTTTTAATGTCTTCAGTACACCTTAACAGATTTACTAAATACGTACTGTCTGGATGCACTCGACAGTTTACAGAACTCTTTCCCATGTACTCTATCAGTTACCTCTCACAGTAATTTTGAGAGGAACACGTTACTCATTTGGTTTTACAGATGTGGTAACTAGAGTAGAGTCTATGTGACTTTCCCTGGATCCCACAGCTTTGACTGGTCTGAGATCTGGGCTCAGGTGGTATGGGAATATTAGCAAAAGTTTCAGAAATGATTGGTATGCCTTGAAGAGTCCTCGTCAGTTGACTGGTTAAAAAAAGAAAAGGGGAGAACAGTACAGACTTATATTTGAGTCTCTGTCTATAAATTTTTTGTGTTGTTATTTGTCTTTTTTTTTTTTTTTTGCTTTCCCTATTGAAAGTTATTTTTCCTCACAAGCTTCCGAAGCCTGCCAGAATTAGCAACTAATTCCTGCAACTCCCGATTATGGTCTGGTCTCTATTCTTCAGGTGAGTAAGAAGGGGAATCAAGCAGAGACAAACTGGACTGCTGGGCCCTTGGAAATCTTCCCAGGAATTGTCCTATTGTTTATCCTTATAGCTTTATCCTCATATCCTTTATAGCTTCCCTTGTGGCTCAGCTGGTAAAGAATCTGCTTGCAATGTGGGAGACCTGGGTTTGATCCCTGGGTTAGGAAGATCCCCTGGAGAAGGGAAAGGCTACCCACTCCAGTATTCTTGCCTGGAGAATTCCATGAACTGTATAGTCCATGGGATTGCAAAGAGTCGGACACGACTGAGTGACTTTCACTTCACTTTTTATCCTCATTAGGGATGAAAGTAAATTGTTAAAGCTGCAGGCCTGTGTATTGGCATCATTGGCCCCAGAAAATGTGGCCAAGGCTGGCAAAGCTGCTTCCTACTGTACAACTCTTCAGCATAAGTGGTGGCTCATGACAATAGACTTGCAAAATGTAAGGAGTTTTTACAAAGAGCTGGGCACCAGGGTTGTTGGAGGAGAGATTAGCAGGAAGCCCAAGATAACTTAGGAGCCTATTCATAAGCAATTTTTGGCCACCAGAAAGAATGTTCACCCAATTCTGGAAATAGGACCTCATGGCCTGATGAACTATGGACTTCTGAGTCTCATGAGTGGAAGGAGTAAGAAGAGTGGATGAAGAGAAACTTCATGGTTTAGGGGGAAATGGGAGAGGAAAAGTAACCCCTTAAAAAGGCAAGTGGATGGTAAAGGCAAGGAAGGAGAAGATTTCAGTGGTATGATAGTTAATTTTATGTATCAACTTGGCAGGGCCATGGTGCCCAGTCATATAGTCAAATATTATTCTAGATGTTTCCATAAGTGTGTTTTTCAAATGAGACTAACATTTAAATGAGTGGAGCTTGAGTAAAGCAGATTGCTCTCCATAATGTGGGTAGGCCACTTCCAATCAGCTGAAAGCCTAAACAGAACAAAAGCCTGACCTTCCTGAGCAAGAGGAAATTCTGCCAGCAAATGGCCTTCGTTGTTCTTTATTTATTTAGTTTCACCAGGTCTCAGTTAAGGCATGTGGGGTCTAGTTCCCTGACCAGTGATAGAACCAGAGCCTCCTGCACTGGGAGCATGGAGTCTTAGCCACAGGACCACCAGGGAAGTCTTGGCTTTCATTTGACTTGAACTACAGCACTGTCTCTTCCCTGGGTCTGCAGGCTGATGGCATTAAAACTTAAACTGCTTAGATTTGTCAGCCTCCATAATGCCATTATGGAGCCTATTCATTAAGTTTCTTAAGAGATAAAAGATATGTATCTCCTAGGCAATGGCACCCCACTCCAGTACTCTTGCCTGGAAAATCCCATGGATGGAGGAGCCTGGTAGGCTGTAGTCCATGGGGTTGCTAAGAGTTGGACATGACTGAGCAACTTCAATTTCACTTTTCACTTTCATTCATTGGAGAAGGAAATGGCAACCCACTCCAGTGTTCTTGCCTGGAGAATCTCAGGGACGGGGGAGCCTGGTGGGCTGCCGTCTATAGGGTCGCACAGAGTCGGACACGACTGAGGCGACTTAGCAGTAGCAGCAGCATAGGTTCAGTTTCTCTGGAGAGCCCTCATACAGGTGGGTTATAGTCCTCAGCCTACAAGGAGGGGATTTAAAACTGGTGAACAAAAACCAGGGATTGTGCACCAAGCCAGGTGTGACTCTAATTGGCAAGTATTTGTATACTGATCTCACCTTTGGCTTCTTAATTTTCCAACGTTAGTTTTTCCTTGCCAACTTTTCTTACTTTTAATTGAATACATCCTATTATACTTCATATGTTATTATAAATCCCCTTCATTCCTTTTTAGGATGTTAGAAGTATAAATAAGTTAATAGATCCTCATCATTTGAAACCATGATTTAAGGTTTGATTTAGATTACTACCTATAAGGAAGAAAGGAGTACATCAAGACTGTATATTCTCACCCTGCTTATTTAACTTATATGCAGAGTAATCATGAGAAATGCTGGGTTTGATAAAGCACAAGCTGGAATCAAGATTGCCAGGAGAAATATCAATAACCTCAGATATGCAGATGATACCACCCTTATGGCAGAAAGTGAAGAAGAACTAAAGAGCCTCTTGATGAAAGTGAAAGAAGACAGTGAAAAAGTTGGCTTAAAGATTAACATTCAGAAAACTAAGATCATGGCATCCGGTGCCACCACTTCATGGCAAATAGATGGTGAAAAAGTGGAAACAATGACAGACTTTATTTTGGGGGGCTCCAAAATCACTGCAGATGGTGATTGCAGCCATGAAATTAAAAGACACTTACTCCTTGGAAGGAGTATTATTAAACAGCATATTAAAAAGCAGAGACATTACTTTGCCAACAAAGGTCCGTCTAGTCAAAGCTATGGTTTTTCCAGTAGTCAAGGATGGATGTAAGAGTTGGACTATAAAGAAAGCTGAGCGCTGAAGAATTGATGCTTTTGAACTGTGGTGTTGGGGAAGACTCTTGAGAATCCCTTGGTTGAAGATCCAACCAGTCCATCCTAAAGGAAATCAGTCCTGAATATTCATTGGAAGGACTGATGTTGAAGCTGAAACACCAGTACTTTAGCCAGCTCATGCGAAGAGCTGACTCATTGGAAAAGACCCTGATACTGGGAAAGACTGAAGGTGGGAGGAGAAGGGGACAACAGAGGATGAGATGGTTGGATGGCATCACCGACTCAATTGACAGAAGTTTGAGTAAACTCCAGGAGTTGGTAATGGACAGGGAGGCCTGGCGTGCTGCAGTTCATGTGGTCTCAAAGAGTCAGACACGACTGAACAACTGAATTGAACTGAACTAACTGAAGAACAAAATGATGAGGAAATACAGAATTCCAAGTGCATGTGCAAAGGAAAGTATTTTGGTAAAAGAACAGAAAGAATTGAAATTAATTCAGAGGATAAACATCAAACCACAGATATGGAAGCAAGAACCAAAAACTCTATATTAAAAAAAAAAAAGATGAGTAACAAAAGGGAAATGAGTTGTTAGTAGGCCTACCTAAATTTTTATAAAAATTATATAATTAAAAATATTTTCTGGTGTGAGAAAAATTAAAGGGTTCAAGGATATGATACAAGTAATGAAAACATTGCTATGTTGTCTTCATACATATGCTTTTCAAAATGTGTATGCTTCTTATTCTAAAATATTTTTCTAAATTAAAAAAATGCAGATAAAATTTCATGCTATGTCAATAAGAGGACTTTAGGGCTTTTCTGACTATCTGTGATTACAGAAAGACACTAGAAATCACAAGGAACAAACAACAGTGAACTCAGAATGTCATACCACAAAAGAAGAGTAGGAATCACCCACCTGCCCACGCGAGGATCTGGCCTGGGTGAAACATTGAGAGTAAGCCCACATTCAGGAAGAAGCACTCCCCATCTAACAACTCATCTTTCCTAAATAGAAAACATCTTTCAGTCTGATTTCCTTGCTCTCCTGTGGTGCATCTCACACCGATCCAACCGTGAATTAATAACATTATAGCGGCAGCACACAGATTGTTTGATCGACAGTCCAGGGAGGAGGCCAGATTACTTGTTCCAAGTCCCATGCTGGCTCATTACTTCCACTGAATTTCCTCTAATCTGGAGGGGATCAAGGAGGAGCAGTCAGGAGTCATGAGCTTTTCATTAGGTAACTTTCCTTTCATTTCCATTTCATATTCTACTGATTGCCAAGGAAACCATGTTGAGGTTTTCAGCCACTGGTAGCAAGTCCTTCAAGTTGTCACTAAAACATAATTTGAAGAAAACAAAGTAGATCTATAAAAACGGAAATGTTTATTATTTTTTTTAGGTTTCTTTCTTTACAAATACAACTCTGCTCAAGTTCCTCTATAACTCATGAGATGCTTCTGTGGTTAAGCCAGAGGGCTGCTATGTTTAAAAAATACAACCCCAGAAACAGTGGTCAAGTTGTTAGATGGCCACTGATTTCAATATAACTTCTAATCTCCCAAGCAGAACCTTTAAAGAAGTCACACATCTGGGACATTGTCTAGCACCCACCCTTTGAAATGCCTTCCCTATATACATTGATATGTATGAAATCTGTGATTTTTTATTTTATGACAAATAGTTTTACTTATTAGTATAGACAGAAAAGACACTTTAGTACCACACTGAAAGTTCTATGGATCTTGAGTATTAGAACCTGTTAAATAATTCTTTCCTAGCATATCTGACTCTTAAACTAGTTAGAAGATTCCGTGCATTTAATGAATCTTAACACGAAGTTAAAAACAGGAAGAGGTCTTTAAAACACTGATAAGGTAATGGCAACTCACGATAAAAAAAATCAATACCAAGGAAACCAGAATTGAAAGAGACACATGTACCCCAATGTTCATTGTACCACTGTTTACAATAGCCAGGACATGGAAGCAATCTAGATGTCCATCGGCAGACAAACGTATAAGAAAGCTGTGGTACATATACACAATGGAATATTCAGTTCAGTTCAGTTCAGTCGCTCAGTCATGTCCAACTCTTTGTGACCCCATGAATCGCAGCATGCCAAGCCTCCCTGTCCGTCACCATCTCCTGGAGTTCACTCAAACTCATGTCCATAGAGTCAGTGATGCCATCCAGCCATCTCATCCTCTGTTGTCCCTTTCTCCTCCTGTCCCCAATCCCTCCCAGCATCAGAGTCTTTTCCAATGAGTCAACTCTTCGCATGAGGTGGCCAAAGTACTGGAGTTTCAGCTTTAGCATCATTCCTTCCAAAGAACACCCAGAACTGATCTCCTTTAGAATGGACTGGTTGGATCTCCTTGCAGTCCAAGGTACTCTCAAGAGTCTTCTCCAACACCACAGTTCAAAAGCATCAATTCTTCAGCGCTCAGCTTTCTTCACAGTCCAACTCTCACATCCATACATGACTACTGGGAAAACCATAGCCTTGACTAGATGGACCTTCCTTGGCAAAGTAATGTCTCTGCTTTTGAATATGGAATATTACTCAGCTATTAAAAAGAATGCATTTGAATCAGTTCTAATGAGGTAGATGAAACTAGAGCCTATTATACAGAGTGAAGTACATTAGAAAGAAAAACACCAATACGGTATATTAACGCATATATATGGAATTTAGAAAGATGGTAATGATGACTCTATATGCGAGACAGCAAAAGAGACACAGATGTGAAGAACAGTCTTTTGGACTCTGTGGGAGAAGGCAAGGGTGGGATGATTTGAGAAAATAGCACTGAAACATGTATATTATCATATGTGAAATAGATCACCAGTCCATGATACAGGATACAGGGTGCTTGGGGCTGGTGCACTGGGATGACCCAGAGGGATGGGATGGGGAGGGAGGTGGGAGGGAGGGTCAAGATGGGGAACACATGTAAACCCATGGCTGATTCATGTGAATGTATGGCAAAAACCACCACAATATTGTAAAGTAATTAGCCTCCAATTAAAATAAATTTTAAAAAAAGACAAAAAATTTTAATAAAATAAATCTTCTCAAACTTCAAAAAAAAAAAAAAAGAAACAACTATATGATGGAAAAGTATACAGAATGATAAGGGTTTTGAGATCTTAAGTAAAATGTAAGATCTTAAAAAAATTCACGGCCTTTACTTTTAAATTAATCTGATAAATGTTAGCAGTTAAAAAATCAAATAGGATGGGGAACACATGTATACCTGTGGCAGATTCATGTTGATATATGGCAAAACCAATACAATATTGTAAAGTTAAAAAATAAAATAAAATAAATTTTAAAAAATCAAATAGGAATAAAGGTTTATAATGAAATGTAGCAATTCTCTGTCCCCTGGTCATCTATCCGTAGTCCTGATCTACAAAAGCATCTTGTTTTAAAACTTTTAGATCTATCTTCTGTTAACTTCTATATTATTAAATGATCAGCTCAATCTCTTTTCTGAGAATATTAATTAGAGATGTCTGTTTTCTCTGCTTCTCTCTCTTATATTTGGAAGTTTTCCTCAAATATCTGATGATCTATGATCTTAAAAAGGCAACAAAAATTGGACTGAAAACGCTAGATGTCGGGCGTATGAGGGTGCAGGATAAGAAAATAGTTGTGCATGGTGAAAATGCCAAAGATCCCTCCTAGGGGTAAAGCTTTTTTTTTTTTTTTTTTGTCTAGAACTATTCTATGAAATTGTTTTCTAGAAAAGAGCTCTTGAATTTCCTGCCCAGCTGTAGGTGAAATTCCCTTGAGGGAAAAGTCCTCAGTCAGGAGGTCACTTTTCAAGAAAACCCCTATTGCGGTGCCAGCCTGTCCTGTATTTTTGAAGATTTTAAATAACAGAGGGAAGTGTTTAAGATATAAAGTTAAGGGGGGAAATTAGTATGCAAAATTGTATATACAGTATGACTTGACTAAATTCAAATTTACATGAGGTAGCTAGAAAGAACTACACCAAAATATTAAGTGGTTATGGTTATAGTTATTTCTGAACAGTGGTACAAAATGTGACGATTATTTCCTTTTGATACAGCTGTTTTCCAAAATTTCCATAAAGTATTGACACTGATTTAAATATTAGGGAAAAATACTTGATTTTTAAAGAAACACATATCAGGATGCCAAAAGGAAAACTCACAGAAGTAGATACATGCTGGTATCAAAGTAAAAGAATCTTTCTGCCCTAGCTTAAAGGGTATAATTAAACGTTTACTGTTTTTTAATATTTAGAAAATATGAGGATATTAAGGAAAATCCCCCTGGTATACTGAAATGGCTGCTTGCATACAAGAATCCAGCTAAGAAATAGCACACTGCTAATTTTGAAGCTCTTGGAAGCTTTGCCTCAGTCCTTTTCCCCACTCACCAGAAATGTATTTGTCCTTGGCTTTTCCTTAGTTTTTTCACCTAAATACAGTTTATGGCCTAGCTTTGCATCTTCTGAATTTTATACAAATAGAATCAAACTGCACGTTTTATTCTACAGGTTGCTTTTTTCACCTCATATTATGTTTGTGAGTTTTATGGATAATCCTAGTTTATATTTTTATTCCAATGAACATCTCTACTACAACATCTTTATTTAACATCTACAGTCTCCATTTCTTTTAGACAGTATCCATTAGTCCCTCTAAAACTGATGAGATATTAGCATACTTTCATTTCCTCCCTGGTGACACCAGCCTGGGGTAAGAAAACAAACTTTATTGTTATCTTTTTCTTCCTTTGATTTATCAAGATATTCTGCTTTCTGAATTCTCCAACTTCATTTTTAGTCCTTTAAAAGGACAAAAATGTACACTATTTTTACCAGAAATCTTTGAAATTTTGATGTCATTAATTTTAATACTCCCCCAATATCTTTATTTGTGAATATATGCATTAATGTACTAATTTATTATGGACAAATAATTACATTACACATAAAAATAGAACTTTTGAAGAGAGGGTGTTTTCTTATTTTTCCTCACAGAACTATCACACGTCCACCCCTCACTCCCTCCCACGAGCATAGACACCCTCTCGATTCAGATGAGTGGTGCTCCATCTTTTCAGGATTATGTATCCTTTTGAGTCAAGTTAACATCAGGAACTCAAAGAAAAAGGCACACATTTTCTCATGATTTCAGGCAACTCACACTTCAGAAATTCTGTAGGAACTCAAGATGAAGACCCTGCTTTAGACATTCAAAATTATTCGGATTATAGACATTGCCAACTTTAGAATCTCTTTGTCTTTAAGAGAAGTGAAACAGGGTGGAGCCATTTGATAAGACAGAAACATCATAGTGGAATTAACTGTGCTTGATTAAATATGTGATAACTCCTTTAGATAGTCTCTCCGACTATACCACAGTTCAGCGAAGGAGAGATCTGCATTCTCTTTCATCTCCTCCCTTTTCCTGCCTCCCTCTCCTCTTTTGCTGTCTTGTTCTATGTCTCTCTCATCACCCTGCTCCCTTTCTCTTCAATTTCTCAACACCCACCAGCAAAACAAAAACAAAACTCAACACAGGGTTAGATGTTCTTGAGCAAACGGGCTCCACCTACTGGTTCCTTCAGGAATTTCATGTGAGTGAAAGTCGCTCAGTCATGTCCGCGACCCCTCAGACTATACAGTCCATGGAATTCTCCAGGCCAGAATACTAGAGTGGGAAGCCTTTTCCCTTCTCCAGGGGATCTTCCCAACCCAGGGATCGAGCCCAGGTCTCCAGCATTGCAGGCGGATTCTTTACCGAGTGAACTATCAGGGACACCCTAAAGAATTTCATATTTAAACACAAACTTGAGAAACTGGGCTTCCCTGGTGGTTCAGATGGTAAAGAACCCACCTGCAGTGAAGGAGACCTGAGTTCGATCCCTGAGTCAGAAAGATCCCCTGTAGAAAGGAATGACTACCCACTCCAGTACTCTTGCTTGGAGAATTCCATGGACAGAGGAGCCTGGTGGGCTACAGTCCATGGGGTCACAAACAGTTGGACTCGACAGACATAGAACAGACTGGTTCCAAATAGGAAAAGGAGTACATCAAGGCTGTATACTGTCACTCTGCTTATTTAACTTATATGCAGAGAGAAGGAAATGGCAACCCACTCCAGTGTTCTTGCCTGGAGAATCCCAGGGACGGTTGAGGCTGGTGGGCTGCCGTCTATGGGGTCGCACAGAGTCAGACACGACTGAAGCAACTTAGCAGCAGCAGCAGCAGAGTACATCATGAGAAACACTGGGCTGGAAGAAGCACAAGCTGGAATCAAGATTGCCAAGAAAAATATCAATAAGCTCAGATATGTAGATGACACCACCCTTATGGCAGAAAGTGAAGAGGAACTAAAAAGCCTCTTGATGAAAGTGAAAGAGGAGAGTGAAAAAGTTGGCTTAAAGCTCAACATTCAGAAAACGAAGATCATGGCATCTGGTCCCATCACTTCATGGGAAATAGATGGGGAAACAGTGTCAGACTTTATTTTTGGGGGCTCCAAAATCACTGCAGATAGTGATTGCAGCCATGAAATTAAAAGACGCTTACTCCTTGGAAGGAAAGTTATGACCAACCTAGATAGCATATTCAAAAGCAAAGACATTACTTTGCCAACAAAGGTCCGTCTAGTCAAGACTATGGTTTTTCCAGTAGTCATGTATGGATGTGAAGAGTTGGACTGTGAAGAAAGCTGAGCGCTGAAGAATTGATGCTTTTGAACTGTGGTGTTGGAGAAGACTCTTGAGAGTACCTTGGACTGCAAGGAGATCCAACCAGTCCATTCTAAAGGAGATCAGTTCTGGGTGTTCTTTGGAAGGAATGATGCTAAAGCTGAAACTCCAGTACTTTGGCTACCTCATGTGAAGAGTTGACTCATTGGAAAAGACTCTGATGCTGGGAGGGATTGGGGGCAGGAGGAGAAGGGGACGACAGAGGATGAGATGGCTGGATGGCATCACCGACGCAATGGACTTGAGTTTGAGTGAACTCCGGGAGTTGGTGATGGACAGGGAGGCCTGGAGTGCTGCGATTCATGAGGTCGCAAAGAGTGGGACATGACTGAGTGACTGAACTGTGCAACTAACATACACTGAGAAACTAAAGACACTATCCAATATATGGCAATGAAAATAATTTTATTACCTAACATATTTTAGTACCTGAGAAAACCTTGGTAATTTATAGACTAAGATCATTTCTAAAAATCTGAACTTAATTCCTAAGTTATCAAACATGTTTATTGTAGCATGTATTATTTTAATATAGTCTATGTAGAAACATAGTAACATTCTAACCCTTAATTACAATCACACCTAACTTGTCTTTTTTGATTCCCTTCCTCCCTATTCCATTTGTTCAGGGAGCTACTCTCAGGACCCTTTGTTGACACCTTTCTCCCTGCTCATTTCTCTGCCCCCAGTTCAGTCTTTGACTCTTTCTTATTACATTACACTTGCTTCTCCAGATGGCTCACCTATTTTTTCAATTAAGACCTTCACACAAACAATTGGTAAATATATATTTCTAGACTTAACTTCTCTCTCTTGAGCTTTAGACTCACATCTCCAAATACAGGTGTAGGTGCCTTGCAGGCATGCCAAGCTCACCAAATTCACTCTTCTCATTTTTTAAATGACATTCAATCTGTTCTCTGGAGAAGGGAATGACTACCCACTCCAGTATTCTTGCTTGGAGAATTCCATGGTCAGAGGAGCCCGGTGGGCTACAGTCCATCAGGTTGCAAAGAGTCGGGCACGGCTGAATGACTCAGCACACAACGTCTTCTAGTTATCCACTGCTGTTTAACACGCCACCTCAAATGTAGTGACATAAAGCAGCAACCATGCTCTTCCGCTCAGATTCTGAGAATCAGGAATTCTGTCCGAGGGAGCACAGAAAACAAAGCTAGGTGGAGCTGAGCAGACCACCTTTTGCTATTACAAGAGAGATACCATATCTTCCTCACTTCATCAAATAAGAGGGAGGTGAAGATGAAAAGTGTGTGTTGTTTCCTTGAGATATATTCACAGTATTTTAAAGCCATCCTCTTGTTTAATAGCCTAAGATCAAGTACACACTAAAGAATTAAAAGTTACTCAGCATAAGTTAGTAAGTTAATTTGTATTCATACTATGGACAATGTAACCTACATTTCTGTGAACAAATAAGTTTTGGCCATAAAGCTATCAACCTCTGCAGCCACCCCCAACAGTACATCCTGAAGGGAACTCAGGATGGAAAAAAAAACAAATACTGGCGTTAGTTAAGATGTATGTCAACGGAATAATTTCAGTGAGCCCAGACTCTTGCATCTCCTCATACATAGAAAAGCACTAAAATCACTACCTTAAGATATCTGGGATTTTTTGTGATTACAGTAATCTATGGATATTTGACTACTTTTTTTCCAGCAAAAACTCCCCTATATCCTGGCTGCCCCCTTTCCTCTTTGTAACTATTTCTCAGAGCTATCTAAGAGGTTGCCATCCTGGGCTATAAAATGTTCAGTAAGGTCACCAAATAAAACATGACTCTCAACTTTTACTTGTGTACTTTTTTCAGTTGACAATATTAAATATTGAGAATATCTACCAAATTATTTTTCACAGTTAAACTACAACTTGAACTAAAAGAATGGATAAATTGGGTCGAAATTTTGCATATTATACTCATGGTTAGAAAGATGTCAAGCAGCAAGCATGGAGTATTCTAAAAGCCTCAGGATGCCTCATCAAATCAAAAAACAGAAGCACATTTTATCATACGTAAGCATAAGATAAGGGCTTCCCAAGTGGTGCTAGTGCTAAAGAACCCACCTGCCAATGCAGGAGACATAAGAGAATGGGTTCAATCCCTGGGTTGGGAAGATCCCCTAGAGGAGGACATGGCAAACCACTCTGGTCCTCTTGCCTGTGGACAGAGCCTGGCAGACTGCAGCCCATAAGGTCGAACAGAATCAGACACAACTGAAGTGGCTTAGTATGCACACACACATGCAAGCACAGATAAACAACTAGGAAGACTTTTACTCTAAAAATCCATTATTCACTTGCTGTTAAATAACAGAGACTTCAACTCAGTTCGGTTCAGTCGCTCAGTTGTGTCCAACTCTTTGTGACCCCATGAATTGCAGCACGCCAGGCCTCCCTGTCCATCACCAACTCCCAGAGTTCACTCAGACTCACGTCCATCGAGTCAGTGATGCCATCCAGCCATCTCATCCTCTGTCGTCCCCTTCTCCTCCTGCCCCCAATCCCTCCCAGCATCAGAGTCTTTTCCAATGAGTCGACTCTTTGCATGAAGTGGCCAAAGTACTGGAGTTTCAGCTTTAGCATCATTCCTTCCAAAGAAATCCCAGGGCTGATCTCCTTCAGAATGGACTGGTTGAATCTCCTTGCAGTCCAAGGGACTCTCAAGAGTCTTCTCCAACACCACAGTTCAAAAGCATCAATTCTCAACTAGTACAACTTAATTGTGAACTTTAGTTTGGAACCTCCCTAACCATCTCTAAGAAAATACATTCATGACAGAGTTGATGCAGCAACTCTTACATGACCACAAAGTCAACTTGCATTCCTAAGTGACTGAATTTGTGTCAACTGATTGAAACTATGGTGGATTCGAGTATGTCAAGTGTTACATTCAAACATGTTTTGAAATGTGAACAGGAATTAGTAAGTGAAGGATACTTTAAAATACTAATATGTTTAACTTCTAGAATCAAAATCAAGTGTGCCGATTAGAAGATGGGAACAGTTTAATCACCTTGCTCTGCCAGTGGATGTGGGGTGTGTGTAGAGTAAAACCACCTATAGAAACAGGTCTGAGAGGTTTACTTTGTGCGACCCATGCCAGTTTCAGGTCATAACACAAAGATAATCAGTAACTGTAAATTGTAAATGTCTAAGCTTCACTAACTTGAATATGCTAATTTAAGTCTATTATGAAAGTAGAATTCATATGTTTATTTGGAAAGAAGCAACTTTCTATAAATGTGGAATTTCGAATACATAGTTAATATTTGACAGCAACAATACAAACACTCTTGAAAACAATTTCTAAATGGGTTCTTAAAAGATGTATACTGGGAACTTCTGTCTTCACAGACCAGGAATGAGACAGTTCTAAAGGAAGCCAAAATTCCTAGGTAGGTTAAGTCCAGGGTCTCAAGGAGGAGAGAGGGGTCTGAGGCGCTCAAGGAGAAAAGGACAAACTTTTTTTTCTACATTGCTTTGTCTTAGTTAATATAACAATGTATCTTGCTCAAGGATGTTTCTCCGCAACAAGAACCTTCTGACTAATCTTATTCTTAAAACTTGTATACTGTGGGAGCCCGCCTGGTGAGACCTTTCTGTTGTCAACTCTAAGCCTGTTAATTTAAGATGCATGTTGGGGGAGTGGGTCTGATAAAAGTATATAAGGCCTTGCTAAGACTAGAGAGTGGGGCATTCTCTGTTCCCCTTCTGATGTCTATGTCAGAAGCTCTCTCTGCCCTTCTTTACATTTTTATAAAACTGCTACACAAAAGCTCTTGAGTGATCAAGGCTGGTCCCTGGTCCCAACGCTAAAACTTCTTCCGAGATCATGAATCCAACCTCATTCACCGTAAGCTATCAATGCCACAGTATAATGTTGTAAAACAATGCTGAAAGGAAAAGGTTGACACGTCATTCCAAAGGTAGATGTTATAAATGAGGATGCTCTGCTGTGTGACCCCATGGATAGACTCATCTTAAATATTTTGAAATAAGTATAGTGTACACTGAATGACTATACGAATACAGACTGTGATGACTAAACTGTGCTGAAGGAGACAGAGACTCCAAACAGAGATAGCAGCAGCCTGAGCACAGGTCGGATAGTAGAAACTTCTGAAATGCTCAGAAAAACGTGGGGTGGTGACATGAGTCTGAGAATGCCACACAGGGGAGGGTGGAAACAGAAGTTAAGGCTGACAGATCTGGGAAAAGATGGTGGATGGCTTTCACTATCAGACTGAGCTTAGAAACTTCTCTGTAGGAGAAGGAAGGCTGCTCAGTACATTTGAGGGCATAATTATGGGGTTCAGTGAAGTATTATAGGGAGAGGATGGAGGTCAGAGTGACCAAGGGCAGGTGGTAGATTGCAAACATTCAGGTGAGAGGGAAGGTGGGACCAAAGCAGTGATAGCAGTGGACAGAGGTGGGAAAAAAAACACTTCAAAGGGGGACACAACAGGATTTGACTAGGGCAATGAGGGAGGGGTGCCAAATCTATTCTGTGGTTTTGAGAATCACACAATTGCACAAATCTATTCTGTGATTTTGAGAATCACACAACTGCACACCTCCCACTGAGAGCTGGGGTACAGTTCCTGCCCCTGTGGATCAGGAGTCATTCTTAGTGACTCACTTGTAACTAAAAGAAGGTGAAGCGACGCTGCACAGCCTCTGGGGTGAGATCAGAAGACACCGCCTCTGCCTTGCTGGGCGGAACGTGTGCTCTGAGCCACCTGCAGACACTAGATCCACCATGGGAGCTGAGCCTATCCTCTGAGTCAGCCTAACCAGGCACAGACGCAAGTAAAACAAACCCGAACACGATTCCAGCCGTGATGAACTGTAACAGCAAATGACTCGTGGAAGGATAAAGCATTTAAAAAAAAAAAAAAAGATTATTTGGTCTTCTAATCTGACACTCTTTAGCATGCAGAAGTTTTTATCTCATTAATTACTCAGTTGAACAGGTGGGTAAGCAGAATACAGTCATAAAGTAGAGGTTAGAAATTTGCTCCAAAGCATTTATATCCCTCCCCCAAATTTCTACCCTTTATGACCATCAATATAATGTGTGAGACAGCAGCAGTTAGGTGTCCAAAGCATTTAGAGGTGTACCCTGGGCCTCCAGCAGACTCTATCAATACACATTTGAAACAAAAATTCACTTTGAATAACCGCAGAATGATTTTCCAATAGTTACGCAATTCTGCTATTTTTTCCCCTATAGTCTCATCTGTAAGAAAAAGACAAGATTACCGAAGAGTATAAAAAAACTGACATGTACCCAAAATTTATGAAATTTATATTAGTCCAATGCCCAGAGCCCAATAACCCCAAACACAAGGTTGGCAGATCTATATGATAGGGACTTTTTATTGTAAAAGGCAAACCGAAGTATACTGAACATTTGCTCCTATATGCCTAATAATATTTTTTTTCATTTGTCTGACTTTGTTGAATTATAAGTCATAAACAAAATAAAATTCCATGATTTTAAGTGTCCAGCTCAATGAGCTCTGATAAATGTATACAGTCTGGTATCAGTGCCACAATCAATACACCGAATATCTGCATCACTTCAAAACATTCTTCTGTTCCCTTTCACAGTGAATTTCCCTACCCAGCCCCTGGCAGTCACTGATATGCTTTCTCTTGTTAAGAGTTTTGACTTTTCTAGGTTTTCATATAATGCAGTCATACAGTGAGTGTGTTCTTTTGTATCTGGTTCCTTTTACTCAGCATAACCATTTTCTGATATTCACCCATGTTGCTGCATTTATCAGTAGACGTTTCCTGTCATTGTTGAGTAGTATTTTAACATAAGGATATCTTATAACCTGGTTATCCATTTACCTGCTGACGGGCATTTGTGTTATTTCCAAATGGCTATTGAGAATAAACCTGCTATGAAAACTCAAGTACAAAACTTACATTTTTCTTGGCTAAAATATTTAGGAATGAGGAATTATGGTTTTAGTACTAAAAAATATTCATCTTTCCTAAATCAACTATCCTAGAAAAAATGAAAAATACAAACCTTCCTTAGTTATACTTCATAACAAAATTTATCAGCATACTTGTGGGAAGAGAACTGAAGAAGTCACACATCTTCAAGCTCTGAAGAGTCACACACAACCATACATTCAACATATTCCAAAATAATGCTCAATAACGTGTAGGGAGATACCATTCCTTATAAACTACAATATATTATGAATAAAATACATTCATGTTATTATTTGAACAAAGAAGTCTCAGAAACTCTGTTGTGATTTTCTCTTAGGAGCAAAGTTAAGACTTGCAGAATCTCTAATTTAAAAAGAGGGTGATTTCAATTCATCCATCTTCTAAGAAATATGTTTATAAAATGCCTACATGCTTCTTACATTAGTTGTCTGCTCTAATTAGAGAAGGAAAATGTTTCTCACTTCCTAAATGAGAAACATTCCCTAAATTCACAAATCCCCCGGATTGTCCTTAGTCTAAATCTCTGTATAGAAGTGTCTGGAATAGAAGTGTGCAAATATCAGAATTCAAGGATATAAGCTTTCATGCTGAAAAGTGCATAGACTTTCAACATCGACAAAAATCAAAACTGCCACTTAGATATTTCTTGTTTAAATAACAGTGATGTTACTTTACAGTTAACTGTAGGTAATCACTGAATTGTAACACATGCAGAAATTAAGAAAATTTCCAGTGTTTCTAAATATCTATCATTATAAAAATGAATATTTTACCAAATTATGGTTTCTAAAGATATAAAGATTATGATCTAAGAAACTTCAGCAATGACAAAGTAAAATTTTTACCTTTGTTTCCAGCAGCTTTCTAAAATTACCATTCTAAATCTTATTGAATTAATGAAAATAAAATTTACCCCAAAACAGATTTTTGTGGCAGAAACTAAATCTTTAAAAAATACATGAAGTAAAAGTAACATGAGAAGTTTCCTGAAACAAATTATAATAGTTAGATCCCCTTAACCAATTCTTGGAAATACAATGTCCTTGTTTGTAAACTTGTCATATAAAATGATTCTAAAGTACAAATGAGTTTTTACATCAACTAGTTGACAAGGTGCCACCTCACCACCCACCAACAGCATCTGGCGGAAGCGTCCAGTGCTTAACACACATTTCACCACCTGTCAAGGAGGCAGACTCCAGGGTAGAGAAAGAAGCCTTGAGCTCTAAGACACAGGTAACTACGTGCCACACCGTGGGGGTGGTGTCGGCCAGTGGATCAGGAAGTGCACTGAGTGTCCCCCAGGCCCCAGGAAGGCTGCTCTGTCTGCATCAAGGCACCCAGTCCCTCGGGTGGCGCAAAACTTCCAGCATTTCAGCTTCTTTAGAGTTCTCTGAGGGTGAATGCATGTACTCCCATCTATGAAGGTTCAAAACAGAAGCAAACACATGTAATAACAATAAAAAATAAATAACAACATACACACCTCTTTATCTAAACTAAATAAAATTCTAAGGGTAATAAAAAGTCCTCTAACTCTTTGTCTTCACTAAGCTTTCAAAAAATATTTGCTGCTAAAGAAATAAAGTTTCTTAATAATTCTTGGAGCATAGTCTAACTAATATTAATACTCCAGAGCCAAAACACACTTTTATTACAATCTAGGGTTTTGTGAAGTATAGAACCTCAGATGATCCATGGGCAAACTTTTTTTTTAGCTTAGTACTTTTTCTTTTATTTTAATGTGTTCATTTCTATTCATGACAAAAATGTTGGTTTGCCTTTAATCTTCTCTCTGAAAAATATGAGTATAAAATTTAAGTAAATAATATGTCAGATTATATACAAATATATAAACAATGGTGAAAATGGCTAAACTGTAGTATGAACTCTGGTAAACACTAGTTTAGACCAGGGGCTGGCAAACTTTGGGCTTCACTGATGGCAAGAGACACGGATTCAATTCCTGGATCGGGAAGATCCCCTGAAGAAGGAAATGGCAACCTACTCTAGTATTCTTGCCTGGGAAATCCCACGGACTGAGGAGCCTGGCAGGCTACAGTCTATGGGGTCGCAGAGTCAGACACGACTTAGCAACTAAAACAACTAGCAAACTTTCCCTGAAAAGGGTTGAATAATAAATATCTTGGGCTCTTGGGGTCATATACATATTGCAGGCTGTTGCCTATTCCTTTTTTGCCTGTGATTTTCTTATAAAGACAGCAAAGTCAAAACCAAGGAAGTCTTTAGGAAAGCTATTTGTGGTATCAATGTTCATGCTTTGTAGGGGTCAGAGGACTGGGGGGGTGGGGAGTAACTATCATTCTCATGAGTTATGCTTACCGGGCAGTGAGAGGTAAAGACATCAAGATGCTTTCAATCCTCGATCCCGGAGTGAAGAGGCCAAACTTTGTACCCCGATCGTACAGCAAGTTAAATTCTACATACCTGAGATGAAGACATCAAAAAAGATTAAGAGCTGGTGAGTATAGTCTTATACTTCATGGGGGGTTGATGGGTTGGGAAGGTGTGTGGGGGTTGGTGGGCATCTTCCCACCAGCCCCACCCCATCAGCTGTAACTGGCACAGGAAACACCAGTCTCATCAGCTGACTTTTCTCCATCCGGACAGGCGTAAAGAAAAGGGTATTCTACCCAGCAAACAAGAGGATATAGATTCAGCCCCAGCACACAGCAGTTACAAAACAACAAGGTTATGTTTTGCAATAAATAAACAGGATGAACACAAAGCTTAGAACTTGAAGGCACAAAAACAAGAAAAGCAAATGGCACCCTTTATCAGGATAGAGCAGCTCTCTCTGGGTCTCCCATAGAGTCTGAGATGTTTGAGTCAAAGACTTCATTCTACTGCTAATAACTCACATGAACTAAGACAGTGTAAAGTTCTTGTAACTGAAAAGCCAAGAACAGTTAACAGAACTCTATCATCTATAGTTACTAACATATCCCAGATATTTCCTTTCCTTAAAGTAGTTAATAGCATTAATAAGCAGTCATATAATTCTGTCTTGCTGCAGATTGATGACAAAAGTCATAATGACAGGTAGTAGTGATTTGAGTTGCAGTGCTTAGCTTTATTTTCTTAGAAAAATATCCTTAACATCAACTAAAACCTGGTTCAGGATATAAGTCTTCCATTAACAGACACAGAGTCATATCTAAACTCTGTCTAGCTTAAAAATCTGTGATTTCCTTTAACATCAAAAGATTCTTTATAAAAGGGTCTTTTGTCTCCAACTTCTTGGAGATATTTCAAAAAGATCATTTCTACTAGCCAAAAGAATTGAAAATGACTCATAAAGCTAAAAATTTCAACAAACAGTTCCCCCTTCAAATCATTTCTCAACTCCTTCAAAAACTACTCTCTTGGTCCAAACTTCCCTCAGATATTATTATCATTAATGCACTGGTTACTGTAATTTAATCACAACTAAAATATATATATATATATATTCTCTAGATTCCGACAGTGCTTCAATTTTTAGAAAGCACCCTTCACTGTGGAAACTTGCCAATGGCTCTGAGAAAATTTAATAAGTTACATTCATGGATCCCTTTCTACTTCTCATCATTTATCAACGACTAAGTTTTGTGCACTAATAACTAATACCTTCTTTAGTCTGTTTCAAAAGATAACTTAAGTGAATCTTCTTAACTTCTTCCTAAGACCACAGGAAAAAAAAACATCAGTCTCTCAACTCCCTTTCTCACCCCTGATGTTATCTTTCTGAAATGTGATATTTAAGGGATGGCTGTGATTCTCTATTTGTACTGATGTCTTGTTCAGAGACCCCTGTAAGGAGCTCCCAAATGAGCCTCTTGTGCTCATGAGCGAATCCTTGTGCTGCTTTCCTGTTTGAGTGAACAGGAAATGTTCCTTCAACATTCACTCAACAGGAATGTTCCTTCCTGTGTATTAGCCTGACTTTCACCAGGTTTTGCTTAGATCTGATCTTTCCGATCCTTTCCATACATTTATCCACTCCGAGATATCTGTAAACTATGAACCTCAGCCATTCCCATTCCCTTTAATATAACTGATATCTACCTTGTATCCTGTTTCCCTGTCCCAAAATACAACAAAACAAGTTACAGATGTTTAGTTTCTCTGAAAAAGAAACTAGAAAAGAACCTTCCAAGACTGGAGGTTCAAGGTGTGGGGAGAGAACAGAAGTAACTGAGGGCAGGCACGTGTGTTCAATCGTACCTGACACTTCGAGACCCCATGGACTGTAGCCTGCCAGACTTCTCTGTCCATGGGATTTCCCAGGCAAGAATAATGGAGTGGGTTTCCATTTCCTCCTCCAGGGGATCTTCCCGACCTAGGGACCCAACCCGCCTCTCCTGCATTGGCAGGCAGGTTCATTACCAGTCTACCACCACAAGACTAAACGAGATTGCCAAAGAGGCTGTAAAGTCAAAAGATAAGCAGCCTGACTACCACAGGGGAAAGTTGTATTTGGGGCGACAGGAAGTGGGGAAAAGTAATATAGATAATGGGTTATGAATGCCACGTAAGAAAGTGACGTCAGGGCTCAAAACCACAAAAAAAGAGCTGGGGTTATCTTAAGTCCCAGAATTGACTGCCATTTTAAGGCCCAGAGATAAGGACAGTAGAAGGGGCCTCTGCCTCTCTTTGAAAGTATCGTCACCCACCACACCACAGAAAATTAACCTAACACCCCTGCCAAATTTTTGAATTCTGCCCAATTCAAAAAACACGACATGCAATGATACACACAAATGGAACTCTCAAAATACACTGTCAATTAATAACAATAATAAACAGAATAAGACATTATTCCTATGTCCAAAAAGTTTTAAAGGCTTCACCTCATAAGTAGTCACAAACCCTGCTGGCTTTGCATAAGAAATCTCACGTAAAACTAGAACATTGCACTTTCCACAGAGTTTGGTTTATTTATTTATTAATTTTTAGTTTCTCTTTTTTTGTTGTTTTACGTTTTCATTTCTTCCAGAGTTTTAATTTACCCTCTTGGGATGGTCTTCCCTACTAAACTGTGAACATCTCTGCCCAGCATGGGCCCTAGCCATGGGGGCATACAATAAATGTCAAGAGAAAGGGAAGGAGGAGTAAGGGTGTATTTGGGAAACCATAGGACCAAAAAACACACCCGTCCTAAAAAAAAATGCCCCTGTTTAATACATGTCTGACGAGAACACAATGAAATTCTCATTTTCCCGAGTTTTATACACAGGGAGCAGGCAGGCACAGGCAGTTCTAAGAAAGAGTAAACAACAAACATTTATCTTAAGACTTGGAACAGTATCTAAGTGAACGTTTTCAGGGCATTAGCCTTATCTCCTTAAGTTCCTAAAGCTTCATATGCCCAGGACAGAATTAATATAAATGAGAAAATCCATTTTTGTAGGCATGGACCAGTAGAACACATGCGATTAAGATGGTAATGAGAAACAGTGGCTAATCTGCAGCAGATCCACAATCACACCCCAGCTGAAGATGCCCTCACGTGGGTCATCCAACTGAGCTCACCAACTCAGCGCACAAAGCAGGGTGGCCAAAGTGAGCACCGTGGCTGGAAACACTAACTGCTTAACCATTCACATGGAAGAAGGTCTGCAAGTTTTGAAGGCACAATGACCTGGTTCCACATCTGGGATCTTTGATTTACCAGCTGTGTAAACTTGGGCAAGGGACTTACTTCACTAAGTTTTATCATCTGTAAAATGATGATAGTTATACCAATTCCACAGGTTTGTGATGAAAATTAGAGGCAAACAGCCTAATGTACTGGCCAGCACATATGAACAGTTCCATAACAAACAAATATCATTACAGTTCCCTAACTAACAATTTCTAAAACAATCATTTTCAGTATAATGACTTCCATGAAAACCTGACGTTAAACAAAAAAAGGTATGATTCAGAATTTACAAAGCAGCAAAAACATTAAATGATTCTCCTACCTTGGCAGAAGGTTGGAAGGTATTGTTTGAAGACAAACTAAAAGAAATCAGCCGAATTCAATTCAACAAGTACTTACTATAAGCCTAATATGAGTCTCTAATGTACAGACAGATTAAACAAACTTTGCTCTTTTTATAACACTATTTGACAGTGTTTTTTTACTTCACTTTGTTATTTATCTAGTTATGAAAAGAAATCAGGGTGAGCATTAACACAGCTCTGACAAAGTACTGCCCAAGATGACCATCAGCCACTGTTATTACAGTTGCTCCGCTCCACCCTCCCACCTCTTATGACATGAGAGGGTTCATCGCTCACTCACCGTCCTCTTCGGAGCTGCTGCCACAACTTCTCCTGGGGAGTGAAGGAGTCATTACAGTGCTTCTTCACAAGGGGGACGTAAGAAGGAATGATCGCCTGGGTACAGCTCTGCACAAAGCGAAACACCTCCTCCTTGGATGGAGAGTCGAGGTCATCAAAAAAGATACCCCCGATACCCCTCCGCTCCCCACGATGGGCTATAAAAAAGTAATCGTCACACCTGGAAAACACAGCAAGACCACAGAAGGAAAAAGAGACGTGTGTGAAAATCAGTGTGAGCATTTCAGCTTATAGCACCATCCCTGACTAATGCCAGCACAGTGCCCTTTCTTTTCGTCCACATCTGAAATGAAACTAGACTTTTAGACAGATTTCCTGCAGTTATTACCAATGTAGAAAACACTTACACTTTTACCTACAAATCAAGTAGGCAAGTGAATACATATCTATCTAACGTGGCATTGTAAGACCTTTACTGAAAAGAAAAACAGAGTCCGCTCTTAATACTCTTATTTCTTAAAACAAGTGATGCTGCTGCCCTCGGAAACATTGCTGCTTTTGCAGGAGGCAGGAACCCTTCACCAACAATGACACCAACCAAGTCCATGACCAGGTGCTAACCCCTAAGCTCTCTGAATCAGTTCTCTGAATTCAGTTCTTAGAGGTAATCAGTAAATTACCTCTAAGGTCTCTCTCAGCAATAAAACGTGATGACTCTACAGTATGCGTGACTCAGGGGAGGGTCGGTGGAAGGAAATGTTCAGAGAATAAGAGTCCTCAGAACGTTAAAGGTTGCCCTTCTGAACCAGCACATGAGACTATCACTTTGTTCTCCAGTCTTCCCCACCTGTGCCTACTAGAGCAGATTTCCTAAGTCACCTAATTGCTAAATCTGTGGTACAGCTGACTTCGTGGAAATAGTTAACTTCTTTCCATTATCTCGATATAAAAGGGTTTGTAAACAGAAAAAATTGTACAAACAAAAACTAAAAACTACTGAAAGGTTATCGTGAAAATAGCCCTAATAGTTTAAAATTTTTTAAAAGGTCGGCGGGGGGGAGGGGCAGAAGATACATATCCCTAGAACTGATGCACTGGTATAATTCACCTTGACTGCAACTTCTTGACTTTTTTCCACACATACATTTTATTAACAGAGTTAAAGAACAGCCAGAGCAAGGCTGTAAAGCCAGCTTTAATGAAATCATATTATTTCCACATCTCTATTCATGGGATTATGAAATTAAGAGATTTAACTAAATACACTAAAAACTTTTTAACTAGCCTGTATCTGAGATATTTTCTTAATACGACTCAGATAAAGTTCTTCAGTAACAGGGATAAAAGCAAACCAAAAAAAAAGAGAATATCCCATTCTCCTGCTGGAAGGAAGCTAATATGTAACAAAAAAACAATTCTTACACCTCTGTGTCCATGGCTGTGCAGTGTTCAGTGGCAATGTCAAATCAAAAAGAGGTTATGTAAATATCTTATCTTTTCTGAAGATTTTAAAATGAACTCCATATTCTTACATAAATAACAGCAAGATTCTACAAATATTAACACTAAAAACGAAGCAAAAAACAACCCACCCCAAACCCTTTCTGTTCCTCCTTTTTCTAGAATGGCATTTAGTTCTAAGCAGTGATGAATACTTTATTCTTATTCCAGATAACTTATGCAGAGATTCCATTTCATATCTATCAAATACCCTGGGTAACTCTTTTATCATTAAGAGTTTCTTTCACAAAGCTTCCAATCCCAGTGTTCTCCTTGTCCCAAATCTCCAGTACATTTGCACCTCCCCTAATAGTTCTCCAACTTTTCCCATGCTCGAACACATTTCTATGGCAACAACGAGATGATAATCCTCATGTGGGGCGAGAATTTAATACAGTAAGTCCCTTATACAAACCTTCAAGTTGCAAATTTTCAAAGATTCTACAGTTGTGCATGCCCAATCTTCTGAGTTAGTTCCCATGTCTGGTGTACACTGTCACACGCATGCATCCTCTGCAAGTACATGTGCTTCTGTGCACTTTACTGTACAGTACTACACAGTGTTCAGTATCCTTATTTCAAGCCCAGGATGCTCAGAAGCAAGCACAAAAATGGCAGTCTGTAGCTGGTACTATGCTGTACTTTTCAAGTTACTGTACTGTAAGATTAAAAATGTTTTATTTCCTGTCTGTTTATCTATTTATGTATTATTTGTGTGAAAAACATTATAAATCTATTCCAGTACAATCCTATATGACCGACTATATTACCTGGGTACCTAGGCTAACTCTGTTGGACTTATGAATAAACTGGACTTATGAACGCCCTCTCGGAATGGAACTTGTTTATTTGTAGGGGACTTACTGTATCCCAACTTAGGATTAAAAAGCCTCTGATTCTCAGGCATAGATCACCTTCAAGTTTATATACTAATCATCTGGTTTAACATTAAAACCATGTAAAACTGGTATCTCACTTCTGCTGGGCAAAGAAAACAGTTCAACCTTCATAAGCTGCAAAAGGTATGTAGTGACACAGTAGTGCCTTCAGCAGCTACAGAAGGAATGGTAAACATGTAGGGATCATGAATAGTTCAATAACTTTACCTACCACTTTTTAAATTTGGGATAGAGATCTGGACCATGCTGGTCACATGCCTCCTTGAGAGTCCTGTGAAAATGGACCGCATCCTCTTGGTTCAGATATGTTGGGGTAAGGTCACATCCACCACCAAACCACCACAGGGTGTTACCTACGAAATCAAGACACGTGATTCAAGTGGATGCTGCTCTAAAGGAAAAGTTAGGCACATTGCTTTAAGTGCCATCACCTGCAGAGGCACGCACAGCAGCGGCAGGCACTGCTCAAGAGCTTGGACAGGGTAATAGCCCAACTAATGGCACACAGAGGCTGGAACTATATTTACATCACGAGGCATGATCAACTGTACCCCATCTTAAAGCCACTGATAATGGACTGGGACTAGCAAAGCTACGTATGCGGAAAATAATTTCCAAAAGCAAGTTCTCAATGGCAACTTAACAGGGCCCGTGAGGTTTCCCTTTGTTCATGATAAACTGCTATTTGCAAAGACCCCTATGTGCACTTTTGGTTCAGGTGCATTACACCATTCCTTGTGTTGGAGGAAATATGGGGACATCAGAGTCCAGCCAATACTCCTTTCACTTTTCACGTCTAGTGTATACAATCCATTGCACCTGCCAAGGAGTAAGCCTTCACGTGCCTCCTGAAACAATTAAGACTGTACTTGATTTTTCTTGACTTTAGATGTTATGCTTAGTAACCTGTTTTAAAATACTCATTTTGCACAATAATACTTTTCACAGCTTGAGACACTTACCGTCCGCTTCTTCCACCTCGAAGTATCTGTAGTTGAAATGGATAGTAGGAGTATGAGGATTCTTGGGGTGAATGACAGAGCTCACGCCCATAGCAGAAAACGGCAATTTACCTGGAAAGGAATACAGAGAACTGCACTTGAACACCTGGCTTGATACAAATTAACTCCGACATGGTTTCTGAATCAATTTTCAAAGGCCGCTTTTTAATTTATCTCTTAAAACATAATTTTAAAAAAATAATTGTAAGGAATCCCCAGGTGATCCAGAGCTTAGGACTCCTCGCTCTGACTGCCGAAAGCCTGCAGTTCAATCCCTGGTCAGGGAACTAAGATCCCACATACCTCAGGGTCAAAAAACGAACAAACAGACAACTGTTAACATTTTAGCACATGTGCCTATGTGCAAATGTGTGTGTGTGTATATATACTACATGTTTGTGTGTATGCTTAGTTGCTCAGTCATGTCTGACTCTTTGCGACCCCATGGACTGTTGCCCACAAGGTTCTTCTGTCAATGGAATTCCTCAAGCAAGAATACTGGAGTGGGTTGTCATTAAAAAAGAGTAACTGTGAACAGGCTCATCTGGTATACGCACCTGAATGGAATTTTACAGAATCAATGTTAATTTTACAAATAAAACTTATAGAGAGAAAAGGTTTGCAGGAACTATTAAAGGCTGCTGAGATTGTCTGCATATTAAAAAGCAGAGACATTACTTTGCCAACAAAGGTTTGTCTCATCAAGGCTATGGTTTTTCCAGTAGTCATATATGAATGTGAGAGTTGGACTATAAAGAAAGCTGAGCACCGAAGAATTGATGCTTTTGAACTGTGGTGTTGAAGAAGACTCTTGAGAGTCCCTTGGACTGCAAGGAGATCCTAAAGATCAGTCCTGAGTGTTCACTGGAAGGACTGATGTTGAAGATGAAACTCCAATACTCTGACAACCTAATGCAAAGAGCTGACTCATTTGAAAAGACCCTGATACTGGGAAAGATTGAAGGCAGGAGAAGAAGGGGACGACAGATGGTTGGATGGCATCACTGACTCAATGGAGATGAGTTTAAGATGAGTTTGAGTAGACTCCAGGAGTTGGTGATGGACAGGGAGGCCTGGTGTGCTGTGGTCCACGGGGTCGTGAACAGTCGGACATGACTCAGCGACTGGACTGAACTGAACCGAGATTGTCTGATTTACCATCTTTTGTCTTCAGTAGTTTTCCTCTGCTTCTCATTTGTTTTGCTGCTTCCTCAGAAAGATTTCCATGAACGACAGAAATGCTAACCCCAGCCTTTTCAAAAACATGCCCATCTTGAAGTACACAGCTGATGCCACCACCTCCTGTGAAGAGAAATGTAAAATGAGGAGAGAATGTAAGGGTATGTGCAAAGCTGAAAACTACTGCTGCAAGAAGAAAGTGGGATTAGGAGTTATCTTCCTTCTCTACTTTCCAAATCGTCCATAATATCAGTATATTTATAAGTGTTAAGTACAATAAAATTAGATAACCAGCTTAGCACTATGATATTTTCTATTGACTATTAGCAAATATTTTAACTCTTCACATCACCATTTCTTCTATGTCATTGTTTGTTGTTGTTTAGTTGCTAAGTCCTGTCTGACTCTCTGCAACCCCATGGACTGTAGCCCACCAGGCTTCTCTGTTCATGGGACTTTCCAGGCAAGAATACTGGAGTGGGTTGCCATTTCCTTTTCTAGGGGATTTTCCCAACCCAGGCTTGGAACCCATATCTCCTGCATTAGCAGGTAGATTCTTTACCACTGAGCCACCTGGGAAGCCCCTACATCCTTACATCATCCTCTAAATTACTGAAATAGTTTCCCTTTAAATAAGACCAATCAGAATGGCATCTATTTGTTATGGGATGTGAGAAAACTAAGATTAAAAACTGGAATGAATATATTTGAAGAATGTTCTATTACTACCAAATTTAAGAGTTCCATATTGTTTCAATTGTTTTTCTCTCAAGTGTGCTGTTTGCCTTTTCATTTTGTTTAGAGGTAATTAAAAAACAGTAGATATTTGAATGCTTAAGGGATTCGGAGGCTTAAACTGAGTGAGATACATATTAACATTTAGGTGTATGACCTTTAAGGCTTCTCAGGTGGTGCTAGCGGTAAAGAACCCGCCTGCCAATGCAGCAAACGTAAGAGAAACGGTTCGATCCCTTTGTGGGGAAGATCCCCTGGAGAAGGAAATGGCAATCCACTCCAATATTCTTGCCTGGAGAATTCCTTGGACAGAGGAGTCTGGGGGGCTATAGCCCCTGGGGTTGCAAAGAGTCAGTATGAGCTTTACTCCCGGTAGCTGGTATGTTTGTTTTTTAGGACACTAGAATTAATTGTTTCCTGAAGTTTCATGTTTGGCTTGTTTTATTTCTAAGAATTTTTAGAGCTGGATGGGATCCAGTACAATCCTTGTATATTTCAAATGAGAAAACTGAGGCCCAGAAAGCAAAACACCATCTCCAGAAACACACAACTAGCAAATGGCCCAAACAATTTGTCTAAGTGCTTTCTAAGCATCAAACAGTATCTGCAGCAGTTCATATATAGTCATGTTATTTTATCGTTACAATACCCTCATATAAAATTTCATTTCATAGATGAGGAAACAGAGGCACAAAAAGTAACTTTCGAAGGTCACACAGCCAGTCCAGGTTGTCTCCTGAATCAACAGTCTTCACTTATAAACATTACAAGATAGGGAATTCCCTGGCAGTCCAGTGGTTAGGACTCTGAACTGTAACTGCTGAGGGCCAAGGTTCAGTCCCTGGTCAAGGAACTAAGGTCCCACAAGCCACGAGGCAAGGCCAGGAAAAAAAAAAAAAAAGAAGAAGGCTTAAAAAAAAAAGCTACAAGATGGAAAACACTAAGAAAACCAGATTTAGTTTCATTTAAAATAAATGGGTCAATATCACAATCCAAAACCAGCTGATAAGAAGTTGCTGTAGTATTTCCAGGTAAGAAGGATCAAAAATCCTTTAAGTTTATAACCAAGATACAGGGTTTCACCGTATAGGTAATAACATGAATATATGACTCTATAAGAACTGGGCTTTAATACTTCAGTATTTTGCCAACTGAGGTAAAGATTCTTCTAGCAGGAAATATAACGGGTGCACTTGGCTGAACTGCTAGCCATTTCTTGCAAAACCTGGGTAAAAGACACAATGACACAACACCCTCAGCAGGAGGAGTCTAGCTGACAGTAAGGAAGAGACTTTCTCTTTCCATCTCCAGAGAAGGAGAATGGGTAAACGAACCCGGAGAAAGAGATAAAATGTAGAGACAAACCTATGCTGAATTACAACCTTGGGCATCCTTGCCTGTGGGTTAAAACTGACCTTAAGACTTCTTTGAGAAGTGCCATATAAAATTGCAGACTTTGGAAATGTTCAGTACTAGAGTGACAGCAGGTTTGGGTCCACACCTGCAAGGTGAGGGCTGATGACCCTGTCAGTGTCAACCGTTTTAAAGGTGAACCTTTTAACCTGGCAGCCGCTGTGTAGGTACCCCTTCCTTACTCCCATTCCTTATTCTGAGTCATTTTCTCCCCGCAAACTAAAACCCGACCTCTTTTCCCCATCTCCACCCCCCGCTAGGGGCCGACCTCCTCACCTTCCTTCCTCTCCCACCGGTCCACAGAGAAGCGGGCGCCCCCGTCCACCTGTGCCAGCGCCTGGCACACCTGGGCCTGGGTCTCCAGTATCAGCAGCTCCATCTTGGTCTTCATGTCGTCCGGCCTCCTCCGCAGCTCGCGCAGGTCGGTCACCGGCGGGGCCATGAAGCAGCGGCAGCGGCGGGCCAGCTCATCGTCCTCCTCCTCGGGCCTGCCGAGAGATGCGCTCTGCGCCCCGGAGCTCTTGCGCACCATCTCGGCCCGCTCCACGTGCCCGAAGGCGACGGCGGCCAGTCCCACCAGCCCCGCGAGCCCCGCGGCTAGCCGAGTTCTCAGCCGGGAGCCGCCTCCCACGGGGGGTCCGTACCCCAGCCCGCGGCTCTGCTCGCCGCAAGCGGTACCAGGGGGGCGGCACAGGCGTCCGGCTGCGCAGCGCGGGGACCAAGCGCGCAGCATCCCGTAGGCGCGCAGCTCCCCGCAAGCGCCCCGCACCGCGCGCCAGCAGGGACCCGCGCTCAACCAGCGCAGATTCATGGCCATGCTCTCGCGCTGTCACCCTGAGCAGTGCCCGCCTCCCGCAGGCCGGCCCCTGAATCCCCCAAGATCCCCGGTGGCAAGTGGCGCCGGTACTGGGAACCTTTGCTGGAGAAGAGATACTACCGGGTCGATCCCCCGCGGCGGCGGAGGCGGCGGCGGCGGGCGGGAAGTGAGGAATGCCGGGATCTGTAGTCCCGGCTCATATCGCCGCCTGCAGGGGCGCGCCGGCGAGATAAAAGAATCCAGCGTCCCCAGAAGGGCGGATCCCATGGGAGGAGAGCTGGGGTGCTGGGTAGGAGAGGGCAGGGAAAGCGAAGGCAGAGATAAAAGAGGCCTTCTTATCACATACAACCTCTGTCGGTTCAACCAATCACAAGGAGAAGGCAAAATAGGGCTGGCCGAGCCAAGGGCTAAGCAGAGTAGAAATACGGCCAGAGACCCCTGCCCCAACTTTTATTTTTATATCGAGTTGCAAATCCTGACTCTTGTGTTTCCCTTTGTTCCCAATTCTAGTCCTCTAAGGCTTCTAGAGCTTGGACGATTGTGGGGGGAGCCTGGGAAACTCCTTACCGATGAACTAGTTTTTTTGTTTTTGTTTTGTTTTACAATATTGTATTGGTTTTGCCATACATCAACATGAATCCACCATGGGTGTACACGTGTTCCCAATCCTGAACCCCCCTCCCACCTCCCTCCCCATACCATCCCTCTGAGTCATCCCAGTGCACCAGCTCCAAGCATCCTGTATCCTGCATCAAACCTGGACTGGTGATTGGTTTCTTATATGATATTATACATGTTTCAATGCCATTTTCTCAAATCATCCCACCCTCTCCCTCAGAGTCCAAAAGACTGTTCTATACATCTGTGTCTCTTTTGCTGTCTTGCATACAAGGTTATCATTACCATCTTTCTAAATTCCATATATATGTGTTAGTATACTGTATTGGTGTTTTTCTTTCTGGCTTATTTTACTCTGTATAATCAACTCCAGTTTCGATGAACTAGTTTTTAAAGGGAGTAAGAAAAGCTATAATTGGGCCCATAGGAGAATTCTGAGAAAAGAATTTCTGGAGTCAACTACATAGCACAGGCCTAGCATTAAAATCTTCCCAGGCCTTGCCTACACAGTGCCCACTCAATTATTTTAGGAATAAGAAAAGCAAAGTATTGTACTGTTGACGGAGTTTGTAATTTCCTCCAGTTCTGTCGCCTCACAACAAAAATTTGAAGCAGCCGATAGACCAGCTTTACAGCCCATGGACAGATCAGTGTAACAGCCCTGGGTTGGACTAGTGTTACAGCTCTGTTTTGCAGCTGAGTTTTATTTAGAAAGTAAAGGAAAATGCATCCTCAAGCCTTGAGGGCATGCCGACTCAGAAGACCTGAAGAGAGGCCCCCAGCCCAATTTTGGCTCCTCTTTTTAGGCCAGGAGTGCTGTTTTACCTGAGGTCCTCACTCTGGTCCTCTGACCTTCCTTTGTTTTATTTTCATGGGTTTTTCCCTTCCTTGTCTTTTAGCCACCACCATTCTGGACTCCTTTTTCCTGTTCTAACTACCTAATAGAACTAAACTGCATAAAACTCATGACCTGGTGTGTTTGAGTGATCAAGGAATGGAGATTTAAAAAATACTTATCATACAGTTGTAGGATGCTGCCAAGTATTTTTCATGCTTCGAATAACTCCTGTTAACTAGGCAGGACATTCACCTACCCCCTCAACACACACACACACACACACACACACACACTCTCTCTCTCTCTCTCTCTCTCTCTCTCTCTTTAGAAAAACAAGGAAAGAAGCTAAAAGATTTGATAGATTATTTTTGTTCCCGTATCCATGTCACAGTTCCATTATGTCTGGAAGTGTAAGAAGGAGGAACTTCCCTGGCAGTCCAGTGGTTAGAGGCCGCCCTTTCACTGCTGTGGGCCCCAGTTGGATCGCAGGGGGGAAACTAAGGTCCTGCAGCCAGGCCATAAAGCCAAAAGAAAAAGAAAATGTAAGAAGGACTGTTATGGGCGAATTTGTCCCTTAAATCTCCAAGATGATTTTAATTTCTAGTAGTAGATAATTAAGCCATTGGTGGTGGTTTCTACGTTTTTTCTTTGTGGCTAGATGCAGCAATGGAACTTCCATGGCTACAGGTCAAACTAGTTGTTCAAGGCAGATATTTTATCATCCACAGATAACTACATCCAGTGGCTCTCATACAGAGAACATTCTTGGCTGGATGGGTGTGCTTGACTTCCTAGCAGATTCAATGAGTGTTAAATGCCTGGATTAAGAAGTGAATAAACCACATTAGGGAAAGTTTTGGCCACAGTATAACTTGCTGGGAGGCTGAGTTGGCAAAGGAAAAGAAAGATAACTATCGCTGTATAACGTGACCCACTGCAGGGAACATGGGGGCTGGGTGAGCACCAGGAGGGGACCAAGTCCAACCTGGAAGCCTGGTAGGTCTTTTGGCAGAAGAGGCACCAAAGCTGAAGAACCTTAAGGCGGTTTGGCCCTCAGCAGGGACAGGGAGGGTCTGGGGGGCTTGGGTGAGGATAAAGAAATGTTGTTGCCAAAGTCTACTTAGTTGCTTAGTCCTGTCCAACTCTTTGTGACCCCATGGACTGTAGCCCACCAGGCTCCTCTGTCCATTGGGTTTTCCCGGCCAGAATACTGGAGTGGGTTGCAATTTTCTTCTCCAGGGGATCTTCCCAACCCAGGGATGGAACCTGTGTCTCCTGCATTTACAGGCAGATTCTTTACCACTGAGCCACCAGGGAAGCCCAAAAGAAATGTTAGTTGGTTATTAACACTTCTTGTGGAGAAGGTAATGGCACCCCACTCCAATACTCTTGCTGGGAAAATCCCATGGATGGAGGAGCCTGGTAGGCTGCAGTCCATGCAGTCGCTAAGAGTCGGACACGACTGAGCGACTTCACTTTCACTTTTCACTTTCATACATTGGAGAAGGAAATGCCAACCCACTCCAGTGTTCTTGCCTGGAGAATCCCAAGGACGAGAGAGCCTGGTGGGCTGCTGTCTATGGGGTCACACAGAGTCCGACATGACTGAAGCGACTTAGCAGCAGCTACCCTTCTTCAGTGGTCTAGACCATTGAAAAGAATACAAACTTTCAGTTATAAAATAAGCCCTGGGGCTGTAAGCTACAGCATGATGACTATAGTTAACAATGCTGCTGCTACTGCTAAGTCGCTTCAGTCATGTCCAACTCTGTGCGACCCCAGAGACGGCAGCCCTCCAGGCTCCCCCGTCCCAGGGGTTCTCCAGGCAAGAACACTGGAGTGAGTTGCCATTTCCTTCTCCAATGTATGAAAGTGAAAAGTGAAAGTGAAGTCTCTCAGTCGTGTCCAGCTCTTAGCGACTGCATGGACTGCAGCCTACCAGGCTCCTCCATCCATGGGATTTGCCAGGCAAGGGTACTTGAGTGGGTTGCCATTGCCTTCTCCAACAGTTAACAATACTATATTGTATATTTGAAAGTTGCTAAAGGAATAGGTCTTAAAAGATCTTATCACAAGAAAAAAATGTTAACTCCGTATGGTGATAGATGTTAACTAGCTTATTGCAACCATCATTCTGCAATAGATACATGTTTATAAAATCATTATGTTGTACACCTAAAATTAATTTAATATTATAGGTCAATTATACCTTAATTAAAAAAAAAAAAGAAAAAGAACTGTCACTCAAGAAAGGGTTTATTTGCCTTTTTCAGATGCCTGTGATGGAATTTGACTGAGCCTGGTTGTGATGAATGAAATTGATTAATAAAAAGGAAACTCTCTGGCCCATTAGTGCCTTAATTCTGGGAATACCCATAAAGTTAGTAAAAGATAAGCAGGCACAGGCTATTTTGAACATTTGTTCAGGCAGATAGGCTGGTCTTGAGCCCAACTGTCTGCTAGTTTCCAGATTTCCACCCCTCTTCATCCTTAGCTTTTCTATGCCCGGGGCCTCCTCATTTCTTCTTCTGGTTTCCAGTACCTTCCCTACCCTCACCTTGTTATGCTATGTGCTGGGAGCCAGCGTGAGGAACTCCACCCGTGGCAAAGGTCATGAGGAAGGAGGCTAAGCATACGCAAAGGTGGGATCGAGCCTCAGGAGTCCCTCTGGATATTCTCAAGCATCTACCCCCAAAACCAGAATCTGCCTACTTTACTGTTTTGTGTTCTCACCTCTGACTTTACGGGGGGCTGTCCCCCACCACCATCTCGCTCTCTCTGAAAAAGAGTTAACTTACAGCTCCAGTTTATAAAGTTCCTGGGCATAATAGGAGTGTTTAAATCCAAACCCCTGAGATGGCTCTCTAACTTGCCTGACAAGTTTACCTGGACTCCTACAGCTGTGCATACAATTGTTTACAGTCTCCCAGCCTCGACAGGCACAGGAAGCTTAAGATATTCAAATAGCTTAGAGCCTCTTGAAGAGTTAGAAACTGTCAGAATAAAACTAGTAGAAGATTTCATTGATGAGCCAATGCTTGCTGCCAAGTTTCCACATCCCCTGTATTGTATCCTTGAACGTGTATTAATTAATATAGTTGGTATGTAGAAAAAATAAGCAGTGGCCTTGGTGTTAGCAACTTTAGACCCTTAAGGTAATAAATTCTTTCCTTTGTTGTAAACCCACTGTACCTCTGCCCTATAGGAATGCAACTTTATCTAACACCTTTGGAGGATGGTGCCAAACCTTAAAATAATTACTCTTAGAGAAAATAAGTCTTATGGTTGACAAACCTTTGTCAGAGTCATAAAATATTAATAGGCCTTCTGGCCAGAAGATGATGTAAATCACCTAAACCATTTGTATACAATAAGTTTGCAGAAAAAAAAACCCTGGTTTTGATAAGGATCAAAGACTGCTGACTTTGCATGATTTCACACCCCCTATTATCCTCTATGTGTAACTTATAGTATAAAAGCCCCTGTTGAAAATAAAGCTACGGGCCTGCTCACCGAAGCTTGGTCTCCCCACGTCATTCTTTTTTTCACATTCTGGCTGAATACCCATCTGGAGCGTGGAGGTCCTCTGCGACCACTTATTTGCCTGGGCTTCTAAGACCCACTCGAGAAGGTGCCTAAGGTGGGGCACCTTCTGCTATTCAAGAGGGTGCCTGCAGCCTCCATGGTCAGAGCTAACCTGATGTCACAGGTTATATTGATTTTCCGCGTAAACCAAGTTATTCAGCCTCTTTTCTCCACTGAACTTTCCTCCTGAGCTATCCTCATTCTATTACTCTTTATATCTTTGATGAATATTTAAATAAATCTATTGTATCCAGTTCACTGAAGCCATCTCCCCTTCGAACTCCCTGGATCAGCCGGGGCTGGACCCCGGCAGCTATGCTTGAAAAAGACCTTAACAGCCTGATCAGTGTGAATTTAAACCACAGTTCCTAGGGATTCAAATTGTCTCCAAGGAAGACGCTAGTATGTAAGTTTTATTTGTCAGTGTAGAGTAAAAGACAAGCCCTCATCAAGCAAGTTCAAGCATCAGAAAGTTGACAGGGATAAAATCTTGCAAGCTTACAGTAAGTAGTAAGACTCAAGGTGTAAGGTAGAGGTTCTCATCCTTTTCGAACCCAGTTGCCTGCACTGCTCTGTGTTCCATGTGACCCTACAGCCAAAAGATTCTGACTAGCCTTATTCCAGGTCACACAGTATAGGTACATTATCCGTTTTCAAATCCACATGCTTCCCAGAATCCTTATGGGCTTTCCCTCCTCTATGCCCTAAAGTTGTCAACTAAAAAACATTTCACAACCTAAATGTTAACAGTTATGTTTCATTTGATGATAATTTTTAGGAGGCAGCATCTCAAGTAATCCTGAGAGAACTGTTTTGAGAAGGTGAGGGGTGGAGGTGGGGAGTCAGGATATACAGAAAATTTGCAACAAAGGGCAGGTAGTCTGAAGTCAAAGGTTATTAACAATAAAGAAAACCAGATAGCTCAAGTTAAGGAATTTAGTGCTTTTTCTATGCATGAGAAGGTGGAAGAGCCTGGGCTCACTGAAATCATTCCTGTGATATGCACCTCACCTATCTGGGGCCAGTATCCTGTGTTTTCACAAACCTGAGTTCCCTCAGGGCTCACTAGCTCACTGTCCAGTGGTGGCTGCAATCTCTGATGATTGTGATAGCCTTTGTTTACTGATACGACAGGAAATATCCCATTTATCAAAGCGCTGTTGAACATAACTGACTTCAGGCCTGCCAATAGTACATGAGTCTGCCCTTTAGTAGAGAGAATTAGAAGAGAGCCTGACATCCCTCTGGTAACTATCCTGCCTTCTAACAACACACACAGTCATAACTCCACTGTATTTACTAAATTGTACTATTTTTACCCATTCCCAAGTTTGGAGAGCCAAACTTAAGAAATTTATTATTCAAGTGACTCAGTTTGGTTACTTTCAGCTAGCTACAGAAAGTCAGGCTAATTGTTAGCAAAGTACTATATTGCAAAACAGATATGTTTGCCTTGGCTTACTTAGGCCAATTTATCAGAAATTCTAGTGGGAGTGGTTGTTGGTTTATAGGGCTTCTCAGATATTGCTAGTGGTAAAGACCCCACCTGCCAGTGCAGGAGACATAAGAGACTCGGGTTCTATCCCTGGGTCAGGAAGATCCCCCGGAAGAGGGCATGGCAACCCACTCCAGTATTCTTGCCTGGAGAATCCCATGGACAGAGGAACCTGGAGGGCTACAATCCATGTGGTTGCACAGAATCAGACATGACTAAAGCAGGTTAGTACACACAAACATGGATTGATAGCAGTGAGATTATCAAAGAACTGGAATTTTTGAGATTGTTATTCTATTTTTGACTGAGAATTTGCATTCTAAACTTTTAGGTCTTTAGAGGCAAATATTTACATGAATCATTAAAATGATTTTTAAAGCTAAATATAAGCTAAATATCCAATTCAGTGTTGATGACTTGTTCTTTTTCTTTACTGAAATAATTTCAAAATTAGTTTTTCATAGAGGTATAGATACTACCAAGTATTCCAGAAAATTTTTATAAAATATAGAAAACCATGGTGCCAGCCCCTTAAGTCTTTCAAGTTCCATCTTTAGCTCCTCTGTAATTCTTCCCTATAGTAATATGTATGTGATACGTGGAGTTGCAGCAACCATTTTGTGACCAAGATTAAGGAAGTCCCACGAGAAATATATTTCTTCTTCAATATTACAGAGTAGTAATGGCTCCTGATGACATTCTCAAGCAAATGCACCAGCCCTGGGCTGTCTACCTTTGTAGTTGTTGTTATACAGGAAAAAATAAATAAGGTACTAGTTGTCAGACTTTGTTTTACTTGCAGCTTAAGTCTTTCTAATACTTTAATTATTCCTGCTCACCCTGCAAGCAATCAACAATAGCTAAGGGTAGGAGATAGGATCATGTTAAGACACAGGGGACCTCCCTCTATAATTAGTGTTGGAGAGAATGAGTGGTGAGTGTGGGATGTCATTTCTAGAAAAGGGGAAATATGATAAGCAAATGATATTGTAAATGCCTACTTTAGAGAGAAGTTTTTGAAGATGATTCCAGCTATTGAGCCAATGTGGATCTAAAATTAACAAAAATATGAAATTCAGAAAGAGAAGAGATAGGAGGGAATCACTTTGATCCAGACAGTTATTGAAAGAGTTGTTTCCACCAGCTTGACTGAAGCTCTCCAGATGTTCATTTGTGTGGATGCAGGAGTTCCATTTCTTTCTACCCACCCCTTCACTATCCTATGTTCTCAACATCCATTCTAGGAGGCTTAAGAATATCATGGGTCAACTGAAAAGAGGGGGCAGGGGAGTCATTTTGGAAAACGTTAGGGAAAAAGCGTGATATATGCAAGTGTCCTTTCTGTTAGGCAATCAAGGAACAATGGGCACTAGATTGCTATTGAGTAATCTTAATAAGCAGACAGAAATAAGAATAACAATAACATTGCTCCTGGGTACCTGCCCCCGTGATGACTTCATGACACTTGCAACTGGTGGTTTTTGCATAAGAAATGAAAGCTGCTTCTTCCATTCATGTCATGGAGAATTCATCTCAGGTGGTGGATGGACTAGAATACTGTCTTGGAAAAGGAGAGGGTAACAGGAAGGAAGGCTAGGGGCCTCCAGAGGAACTAGGCTGCAAGTGTCAGATGATTTTTGTCTCTCTCTTAAGTGTCAGGAGGGAAAAAGCTACAAGTGTCAGATTTTTTCCCCTTCTCTGTACAAATTTAAAAGGAGGTTTCTTTTAGAATTCTGTGTTGCCATGACGGTACCTAGTTCCACCTGAACTTAACTTTTCTCAAACCTTGAGCTAACCAATGTGTTTTTCTTATGGAAATATTCTTCTTAAGCTATGTTAATGAATTATGTATTTACCTTAAGTCTTATTGCCTAAGACTCAGAACCTATAGTGGCTCAACAACCCAGTGTGTTTTACCCATGGAAATGTTCCCCTAAGCTATGTTAATGAGCCTATGTATTTGCTTGGAAACCTGCCTTTCTTCAAGGTTCATGTCAATCGTTTTATGGCCCAGGATGACTCCCCTTGTGCCAGTGTTATCTCAGTATGAATGTTGTGGGTGAGGGGCCTGGTGCCACTCTCTGAGTTTTGAGACATTTCCTTTCTCTAATTAGCAGCCTGCTGATAGGTATATAACTTCTTGCTAAAAACTAGCAATGGGGCACTCTTTCTGCCCTGTCTGATGTCTGTGTCACAAGCTTTCTCTCTTTTACACTTTAATAAAACTTTATTACACAAAAACTCTGAGTGATCAAGCCTTGTCACTGGCCCTGGATCGAATTCCTGTCCTCTGGAGGCCAAGAATCCAGGCATCTTTCTTGGCTCAGCAGCAATCTTTCAAAAAAATATACATCTAAAGCCTTTTAACGTAAACCCATAAACCCAAACATTTTAGTAAGTTTAGGAGTCAAGAATTAGTTTCCTTTGTTCTCTGCATCTATCTAGAGTGACCTTTTCTCCCCTATCTGTTTAGCTAGGGCCAGGAGTTGCTTCTAGAAGTGATGGGGTTGAATGAATGTAGAGGGAGAGAGAAGCACATTTGAAACAATTCCCTCATTACAGACACATTGAACTTAATATCCTGGTGGTCTGTGTAAACTGAAATGTGGGTCTAGAGAGGCATAAGGACTGAAAGGGTAGATTTATGAGATACCCATAGCTGAAATGATTAAAAGTTCACAGAATAACTTTGAAACAAAGGGATGAAGGGCTCAAAGTTAGAAGACAGGGCACCAGACACATTTAGGGACAAAAGAAACTGGAAGTCCTATGTCCCAGAAGCATGCAATGGGGAGCCAAGGAGGAAAGTGTGGCCAGTGGATAGAAAGTTGAACTTTCTGATTGGAGAGCTTAGTGCTGAGTACTGGATACTAGAAATTATGAAATCACTGGATGCCTTTGTGACAAGAGCTTCAGAAAACCAGAGGAGAGGGCAGGTAATTTAAAAGAATGCATAGAACAATAGTAGCTTGGGTAGGCACTTATAAGACTGATCTTTTGTCTAAGTTGGAAGACTTGAGCATGCTTTTGTTTTTTGCTGAGAAGAGTGAGGCAACAGAGAGAACTAAAAATGCAAGAACAGGCACCATTAGGAGACCCCAAGGCCAGACCCAAGGTTTAATTCCTTTGATCCTTTTCCCAAACTGAACCATTCAACCTCCAGTAAGAGAGCACAAAGGTCAAGGGGAATAGGAATGAGGACTGAGGGAAAAGATTAAATACTTTTGGTCTTAATATATGTAGCTTCAAGGGATCAGGCTTTCTTGCTCTAAGTATTTGACCCCCCTCTCACCCTCATTCTAACTAGTTCTGAGGCAGCCTGTCCTAGTCTCCACTTTAATCAAGAGGTTATGAGAACTTTGTGGGATAATTATTCTCAGTCATACTGAGTCCTGGTCATTCATTCTTCCTACAGACATTTATTTAGCACATTTTATGTGCTACATTGAAAACAACCCCATAAAAGAAAGAACCACTGTTACTACCCTCACATGATGGATCAAGAAACTGAAGCTTAGGTTTAGACATAGAGCAAGCGTGGAGTTTGTTTCTAATGTTGTTTTAACATTACTTTACTATCTGATTCAGAGCCATTCTACTAAAACAATGAGACCAGTGTTTTCTAAATCCCTACATCTTGCTAGAAACTTAAGAGTACACAAAGGAGCTAATACCCTCTTCCACTCTCCTAGAAAGAAATTCCATTTGAGCCACCAGACAATCTCCTTAAATGAAATATCACACAGTCAGTACCCATTTTGCATGGTACTTTGGGATCATAAAAATGATCGTGCAAACAGAAGCCAAACAAATCAATCTTAATAATGTTAAAAAAAAAGAACTGACTGTTCTGTAATCTTTAAAATATTTTGTCAAAACACTAAAGATTTGGTTACTGTAAGTTATAAATTAAAAAATATCAAAACTGATATTTACTTAGTTCCCTTCAATTTAAAACATTAGAAACATTCAGAAGTAAAGTGTTTTATTTCTTTGTACTTATCAAGAAATTTTTGGGAATTGCCTGGCTATCCAGTGGTTAGGACTCTGTGCTTTCACTGCAAGCACACGGGTTTAGTCCCTGGTCGGGAAACTAAGATATTGGAAGCAGCGAGGTATGGCAAAAATACTGCCTTTTCTGTTGTATATCTTGCAATATGAAACAAGCATCTTTTCTATTCCTTGGTGAATTGTCAGTCTTCTTTCTAAGTTTGTATTAGCTTCTAATATTTTATCCTTGCACTTTTGGTGGTGTCAAATATTCCAAGAGTTCTGTAATCTGAAGATTTCCTGTTTGTTTCTTTGTTTACCACCAACACTTCCTCTGGGACATCTTTATCTGGCTTGTCATAACCACTTTTTTCATCTATGTCAATTAGTTAACCTTCACAAAGTTCCTGTCATGCTTAATGTTATGTGTCAACTTGGTTGGGCCATTGTGTCAAGATATTTAGTCACATCTTGAATTGCACCATCAGCTTTCACTTCGGTCTCCAGTACACTGGTTCACTCTGCACATTTTCACTTGTCGGCCTCCAAAGTCATGTGAGCCAACTCTTTAAAATACGTCTCTCGCTATGTGTATGTGTATATATATATGTAATATATGTTCTATTGACTCTGTTTCTCTGGAGAACACGGACTAACAGGTCCTCTAGCTAAGCATCTGTGTCTCGAACAGTGGCAGTGATGACATTTCCTTGATCAGCTTTTTCTAATTCCATTTATATTCGATTAGAATTTCACTTTTTGTTTCTTTACTCCACTTTCATCTCTACTGTCCAGTTATCATTTTTGTAAAATGTCACATGGGTTTATCACTGGTAGACAAAGAAGCAACATAGCTACACACTTTGCTCTCTGTATGTAAACTGGCAGCAGATGTGCAGTGGCCAGTCACCACAAACCGTTCTTTTTTTAATTTTTATTTTATATTGAAGTACAATTGATTGACAATGTTGTGTTAGTTTCAGGTGGACAGCAAAGTGATTCAGTTACATTGATATGTATACATCTATTATCCCCTTAATTTTCAAGTTCTCTTCCCATATAGGTTATTAAAGAATATTGAGTAGAATTCCCAGAGCTGCACATTAGGTCCTCATTGTTTACCTGTTTTTAAAAATAATCCATCTTATTTACTTTTGGCTGCACTGGATCTTCATTGCCGCATGCAGGCTTTCTCTAGTTGCAGTGAGCAGGGGCTACTCTTCATTGCAACACATGGGCTTCTTATTGTGGTGGCTTCTCTCGTTGCAGAGCACAAGCTCTAGGCACACAGACTTCAGTAGTTGCAACACTCGGGCTCAGTAGTTCTGGTGCATGCGCTCAGTTGCTCTGTGACACGTGGGATCTTCCTGGACCAGGGATCAAACCTGTGTCTCCTGCATTGGCAGGCAGATCTCCATCCATTGTGCCACCAGGAAAGTCCTAATTATTTATTTTGTATATAGTAGTGTATATATGTTAATCCCAACCTCCTAATTTATCCCCCACCCCAGCCCCATTTCCTCTTTGGTAACCATAAGTTTGTTTTTGAAATCTGTGAGTCTGTTTCTATTTTGAAAATAAGTTCATTTGTATCATTTTATAAATTCCACATATAAGTGATATCATATGGCATTTTTCTTTGTCTGACGTATTTCACTTAGTATGATAATCTCCAGGTCCACGCATGTCACTGCAAATGGCATTATTTCGTGTTTTATGGCTGAGTAATATTCCACTGTATATATGTACTACATCTTTTTTATCCATTCTTCTGTCAATGGACATTTAGGTTGCCACCAATAGACTTTCAAAAAACATAATGTGATTGGTCAGTGAATAGCCTGCGCATCTCTTATCTATGTAGTGATCTGTGGACTGAAGAGCTAGCACCAAGTTTGTACTTTATATATCCATCTCTATCTCTGTGTACCACATGTGTGTGTGTGTGTGTGTGTGTGTAGTAACTGAAATTTGAACTGTGTGGCTGGTCAACCAGTGGTACTTAACTAAACCACAGTAACTAATTAAATGTATGCATATTGAAGCCATGCAATGCAAGGACTGCTTCTATTTACTTTTGAACTAATTGTCTAGGTCCATAAATCTCTACTATGAAGGACAGTCCCTTGAACAGCAAAAAGATCAAACCAGTCAATCCTAAAGAAAGTCAACCCTGAATATTCATTGGAAGGACTGATGCTGAAGCTGAAGCTCCAATATTGTGGCCACCTGATTCAAAAAGCTGACCCATTGGAAAAGACCCTGATAAAGCTTGCAGGCAGGAGAAGGGGGAAACAGAGGATTAACTGGTTGGACGGCATCACCAACTCAATGGACATGAGTTTGAGCAAACTCTAGGAGATAGTAAAAGACAGGGAAGCCTGGCATGCTTCAGTCCATGGGGTCTCAAAGAGTCATATACAACTTAGCAACTGAAGAACAACTGTGATGGATAAGAAAACCGGTTCTCAACTGAATCAGCAGCACCCCTATGTAAAAGTTGTATCATTTTATTAACTGTTATCCTTGAAATACCAGATACTTGCTTTCTTGCCTATTATCTGTGAATAGCTGGCTGCTTAGAAAATCACATAAAAATGTTCAAATATAGAAGGTGGTTTGTGGCACAGACAACTATTTGTCCACTGAAAATCCATTCTCCAATTCTTCCTTGAATTGTGAAAGTCAAAGTTTTATTGGGCCATATAGCTTTCTCACTAAAGACTACATTCCCACCCTCCCTTGAAGATTATGGCCAAATTCTGGCCTATGGGATGTGAGCAAAATTGTTGCATGCCACTTCTGGGTTTGTCATTAAATGGAAAGGATGTGTTCTTCCCTGGCCATTTTTCCATTGGTTAGGATACAGATGGAAATGGATCAGCTATTCTGAACCCCAAATGGAATCTGTATGTTGAGTGTAGATATCAGAGCTACTATCTCTAAATAGTTATATTAGAGGGAATAAACGTCAATCTTGCTTTAGCCACTACATTTTGGGATCTGGTTATAGACATATAATTCTAACTAATGGATGGTTTCCTGTGTGGGAATACGCAATAGTGTAACATAGTAATACAGGGGATTTACATATATTTATATCACACTAAAGAGTTAATTGATTCTCTTCCCTTCCAGCTCTAACTTAAAGAGGATAAAAAAAAAACAAGGTTCTAAGTATAATCCCCTTCTGAGAAAATAAATTGAGCAGAACCTGTTGAAGACAATTAATGACGTCATGAAGCCACCACAGACAGGATGAGTAAGATCTGCTACTCTGCAATGTGCATTTGATGTTTCACATTTAGCAGTTACTGTGCACTAAGGCTATGAGCCTCTATTTCTAGTCACCAGACATGCTGGGATGGAGGCTTCCAATAATTAAATTTCCAGGAGCTGCTAAAATGTGATGAGAGACAGTTACTGGAATAATTACATAATTTTTGTGGCAAAGTAAATTTAATATAGTGTTAATCAGTTAAGTCATTGACATGGAAATACTTTATCCTAATGCAGTTCTTAAAATTTGTGCATCAGGAAATGTGGCTCTTCAGTAAGCAACAGATTAGAAAGATCTGATTTAACACGAACAAATGCGTAACACTTCCCTTGTGCCTCAGCTGGTAAAGAATCCGCCTGCAATGCAGGAGACCTGGGTTCGATTCCTGGGTTGCGAAAATCCCCTGGAGAAGGAGAAGACTACCCACTCCAGTATTCTGGCCTGGAGAGTTCCATGGACTGTATTTGTTAGTCCATGGAGTCGCAATTTCAAGTCAATTCAATGTGTAACATTTGTGTATATGCACTAGAGGGCACTCACCTACTGTTTTCTAGTTGAGCAAAATGGTTTCAAACAAGCCTATTGAAGAATTACCTTCGAATCTTGTTTAAAACGTAGACTCTTAGACTGTAAAGGAACCCTGTGAATCTGCATTTTTAGTAAGAGCTTATTATAAGGGAGCATGGTTAAGAGGATGACTTGTGAAGCTTGACTGCCAGGATTTGAAACCTGGCTTTGACACTTGTGAACTTGGGTAATTATTTAATCTCTCTTCTTTGGCCACCTCATGCAAAGAGTTGACTCATTGGAAAAGACTCTGATGCTGGGAGGGATTGGGGGCAAGAGGAGAAGGGGTCGACAGAGGATAAGATGGCTGGATGGCATCACTAACTCGATGGACATGAGTCTGAATGAACTCCGGGAGTTGGTGATGGACAGGGAGGCCTGGCGTGCTGCTATTCATGGGGTCACAAAGAGTCGGACACGACTGAGTGACTGATCTGATATGATCTGATCTTACCTAAGTTTCCTTATCTGCCAGATGGAGTCAGGAATAGCACCTATGTCTTACGTTGTTGAAAAGATTAGAGAGTTAACCTAGAACATACAATATAATGCCTGGCAGTAAATATTCACTCTATTATTAAAAGTTTTTTGTTTGTTTGTTTTTTGTTGTTTTGGTTTTTGGTTTACCCAAAGAGTTTTATTTGGGCAGCTCTGGGGACTGGGAGGGACTGCACATAAAATAAGGTGTTGGGCCTCTTGTTGGTGAAGTGTGGCTTGTGCTAGCAACACAGGACCTGATGGGGCAGTGCGAAGTTGATCTTGGAGTAGTGGAACTGCTTGACTCTTGGTCAGTGGCACTTATACTGACTGTGGTCTCCTCCACCTTCATGATCTGTATTCAGTGTGCTCTGCTGCTGCTGCTGCTAAGTCGCTTCAGTCGTGTCTGACTCTGTGCGACCCCATAGACGGCGGCCCACCAGGCTCCCCCGTGCCTGGGATTCTCCAGGCAAGAACACTGGAGTGGGTTGCCATTTCCTTCTCCAATGCATGAAAGGGAAAAGGGAAAGTGAAGTTGCTCAGTCGTGTCAGACTCTTCGAGACCCCATGGTCTGCAGCCTACCAGGCTCCTCCGTCCATGGGATTTTTCAGGCAAGAGTACTGGAGTGGGGTGCCATTGCCTTCTCCATCAGTGTGCTCAGGCACCCACATCTCTGTCTGTAGGGATTGAGAGAGGGCACGGTACATGTGTACATTCCCCCAAACTTCCCATCACGTGTAGGGGAAGAAGGCACTCAGGGATCCAATGGCCACAGCATCTGTCCGCAGCAGGCACTGGCTACCAGAGCTGTAGAACCTTCAAATTCATTTTGAGGGGCAAGGCCAGAGCCTCCCAAAGGCAATGAAATCCACTTGGTACTAGCACCTCTGTTTAAACTATAGCTATAATGAACAGCAGGCTTCCTTGGTGGCTCAGTGATAAAGAATCCACCTGCCAATGCAGGAGACTCAAATTGGATCCCTGGGTCAGGAAGATCCCCTGGAAAAGGAAATGGCAACCCGTGTCTAGTATCCTTGCCTGGGAAATCCCATGGACAGAGGAGTCTGGTGGGCTACAGTCCCTGGGACTGTGAAAAAGTCAGACACGACTTAGTGACTAAACAAGAAACAGCAGTTTTCAGGTTTAGGTGCTTAGAAGTTTTTTTTTTTTTTCAATAAAGATGCACATTGATATTGTTGCAAGAAGACTTGAGAACTACTCTTGAGCAACACAAGACTATTTTTAAAAGAAAAAAAGAAGATATTCTCAACATTCTACCCAGCTGGGCTAAAACTTCAGGTTCTGACCCCCAGCTAGAGTGACCACAGAATGGGAAGAACCAAAGGTACCAGATAAAGCTGGTGTTTGTATGTTCTGCCAAACAGTTTTTACTTTATTCAGAAGTCAATGGAAAGTCATCTCAGGCATTGAGGCAGAAGATGGCATGATTAGGTCTATATTTGAGATGGATTACTCTGCAAGCAGAGTGGGGGTTGGAATGTGATGGGTTACACTGGAGGCAGATGGGTGAGGGAGCTCGGGTAGATGCAACGCTTTTCCTTTTCCAGCCCAGAGAACGGTCTCCAGAAAGCATTGCAATTATCCACATTAGTGATTCTAGTATTAACAATTTGAACCTTATAAATCTTTTCTTCTTAGATGAAAATAGAGTGGAGTTTGTAATGAAGCACTCTGTGCCAACCCTACCTGATGTTTTATACACAGTATAGAGCACACAGTACCTGGCAGGCATCCTCCCTAAGTTTTGAGGCAGCCAGTCCTGCAATGAAAGCTCATTAGCTGTGCAGTCATCAAGGAAAAACTGGACCGCTTTCCACCATATCAGAGGCTGTGAAAGGACCACATTCTGTGTCTCAACTGGTGAGCCTGTCGAGGTTGGGGTAGATTTCCAGGAACTGTGGCAGCTTTGAAGTGTCTGACCTAAGAGAGATTAAAATAAACTTCAGTTCTGCTCTATCACACCCCAGCCAAAATGGGAGGCACCGCGAGGGGGGCAGGAGAAAGTGGTGGAAGAGGAAGGGAAAACTGAAGTCACAGTCTCCTCATTGGCTTTGCCTTGAATTCACCAACACTGCTCTGCTGTCATCAAATTAGCGGAGGCAACAGTGCTTGGGGAAATAGCTACAATACATGAGTCTTTTCTCTAGTTGCTGAGGAGTGGCTATGAATGATTTTATGAGAAAAGAATCTATCCCTGGGGCCCCATCTAACAGGATCAATTCCTACTTGCTCCCTCAGCCAAGTCTCATGTATCGCCCATGTACCTAGTCACTTAGTTCCTTAGAAACATATCTGTTTCTGAGTCTCTGAAAACACGCGAAATATAAAAAGATAAAACAACTCTTCCCTCTGTTAAGACGCAGAATCAATCTTAGACTGCTTAGAGCTAGAAAGAATCTAATCCAACGGTTTTCAAGTTCGTTTTAGTATCTGATCCCTTCAGATGAAATCCGGTGAAGAAGTTCAAATAATATGTGAACAGAAAGCAGAGCTGCTTTTATTGAAAGGCATTTCTGGCTGGGCAATGCCTCTATTTTTGTCACATCTCCAACACCCTATTTTGTGAATTAATTCTTTGAACAGCCAGGACTTAAAGGAGCAAAGTCTGAAAGTCATGATGAAACAAGTTCTTCCATTTTACAGAGGACAAAAATGAGTCCCAGAGAGTTCATAGTTATTTGGTTTTATGAGGGCTCCCCAGAGTAGTCATTTGCTAAGAAACACTTGTGAAAAAAATAATGTTTTCTTGATGGATGATGACGTAGGTGCACAGATATATTAAATGCAACTTGAGCATTTATCAATGGATATTATTTTTTATTCAGCCCCTTAATTTTCACATCATATTTTAAAAGGTAAAGGAAGTGAATTTGCCATTAACCATATGAAATTTTTTGGAACTAACTGATTCTCCCTAAAGCTTACTAAGAGAAAAATTTAACCCTAAAGCTATAACCAAATGTTTGAGACTGTGAGAAAATCAGAATACTCAAAAATTAATCCAGGAAATGAGTGTATCCCACGTGTGCATGCAAGCTCAGGCATGTCTGGCTCTTTGAGACCTCATAGACTGTAGCCCTCCAGGCTCCTCTGTCCCTGGGATTTCCCAGGCAAGAATACTGGAGTGGGTTGCCATTTCCTTCTCCAGAAGATCTTCCTGACCCAGGGACTGAACCCACATGTCTTGCATTGACAGGTGGATTGTTTACCGCTGAGCCACCAGGAAAGCCCATGACACACTTTATGACTTGTATTTTTTATATATATATAGCAGCTTTATTGAGCTATAATTCACATATTATGCAATTCACCATTTAAAATATACAGTTAAAAAAAAAGTTAAAAAAAATATACAGTTAGGTGGCTGAGATTGTGGAGTAGGAAGAGCCTAAGCTCATCTCCCACAGGCATATCAAAATCACAACTGTTCACAGAGCAACTATTAATGAGAAGGACATGAAGACTAGCTGAGAAGATCTTCTACAGCTGAAGATATGAAGAAGAACACTACAATAAAGACGGGTAAGAGGGGCAGAGATGTGAGATACGTGAGACCCACATTCCCAGGTAGATGACTCACAAACAGATAATTGCAGACATTCTCCCCAAGGAGCTAGGAGTCTGAGCCCAATACAGAGCTCTAGGCCTAAAGAATCCTAAACAGTTGGCTTGGAAGGCCAGTGGGGTTTTATATACATATATGTGGTATATTAGACCACAAAACCCATCTCAGTGAATTTAAGAAGACTGAAACTATATCAAGCATCTTTTCCAACAACAATATAGGACTAGAAATCAACTACAAGGGAAAAAAAATGTGGAAAACCACAAACACACATAGGCCAAATAATATGCTACTAAACAACCAGTGGGGCTTCCCATACGATGTAGAGGTAAAGAATCTGCCTGACAATGCAGGAGACTCAGGAGACACGGGTTCAATCCCTGGATCAGAAAGATCCCCTGGAGAAGGCAATGGCAAGCTGCTCCAGTATTTTTGCCTGAAAAAAATTCCATGGACAGAGAAAACTGGTGGGCATGAAAACTGATTCACAGGATCACAGAGTCAGATGCTACTGAACGACTGAGAACACACAACCAGCCAATGGATCAATGCAGAAATCAAAGAGGAAATTAAAAAAAAAAAAAAAACACCTGGAGACATGAAAATGAAAACAATGATCCAAAAATCTGTGGGATGCAGCAAAGCAGTGCCAGGAGGGAAGGTGATAGCAATACAACCCTTCCCTAAGGAAATAAGAAAAATCTCAAGCAATCTAAACATACGCCTGAAGGGACTAGAAAAAGGAGGACAAACCAAACTCAGTTGAGAATGTTTCCTTTAAATCAAAGGTTAACCGATGTAGCTCACCATTGTAACAGAATAAAGAGAAGAAAAAAAACCCATAGAACTAAACAGGCGACGATAAAGGCATTTGATAAACTTCACCATTTATCCGTGGTTTAAAAACCTCTGTGGTACAGCCACACTGGGAAATAGTTCAGCACTTCCTTATAAAACTGAACATGAAACCACCATACGACACAGCAATTTGCACTCATGGACATTTATCCTGGAGAAGTGAAAACTGACATTCACACAAAAATCTATACATAAATTTCCAGAGCAGCTTTATTTGTATAGCCCCAAACTGAAACAACCCAGATGTCTTTCAATGGGTGAATGTTTGCACAAAGTGTGATATATCCATACTAAGGAAAGCAGTAAAAAAGAATGAACTCTTTATCTGTGAAACAACTTGGATGAATCCCCACGGAATTATATTGAGTGAAAAAAAAAAACAGTTCCTGAAGATTGCGTACTACATGATTTATTTGATTTGTATAAAATGTTTGAAGATGAAATTTTAGAAATTAAGAACAGATTAGTGCTTCATAGGAGTTAGGGAAAGAGATGTGCATACACATGAACAATCTTTGTGGTGATGAAAATGTTCTGTATTTTGACTATGGTCAACTTACATGTGATGAAATCACACAGAACTAAATACACATGAGTGTATAAGTGTATAAGTAAAATGGAGAAGGAAATGGCAACCCACTCCAGAGCTCTTGCCTGGAAAATCCCATGGATGGAGGAGCCTGGTGGGCTATAGTCCACAGGGTCGCAAAGAGTCAGACACGGCTGAGCGACTTCACTTTCGCTTTCACTATAAGTAAAATGGGAGAAGTCTGAAAAAGATTGTGGGATTGTAATGTCAAGGTCCTGATTGTAACATTACACTATATGTCTGCAAGATGGTACCATGGGAAGAAACTGAGTAGATGGTACAGACTTTCTCAGTATTATTTCTTACAACTGTGTGTTAATCTACAAATTACCTCAAAAGAAAAGTTTAATTGAAAAAACTTCTCCTAAAAATCTAGTAATAGATGAGAACTTCCAAATCTAATCAACAGTAGTTCTAAAAAGCATGTAACAAACATACTTTTGGGGAAAATATTGAAAGCTTTACTTGAATATTAAGAACAAGATAAATGCCTGCTTTTCCCCATTTTTACCCGGCACTGTATTAAAGGTTGCAGCTACAGAATAATGCAAAAAAAATTAAATGTAAGTTATAAGGGCAGGAAAAGAACTAAAATTACTATTAGTCACAGGTCATATGGCTGCATATGTAAAATTCCAAAAGGAAGTACAGTTAAATTTCAGAATCAATGAATGTATTAGCAAAGCTACAGGAAAAGTCAATGTATAAGACTGTGTTATAGTATTCAAAAATCAATTGTAACATTAGCCAAAAGAACCCCAAAATATTTAAAATATGGCATTTAAAATAAAATTAAACACATGAATAAATCTACCAAAAGATATGCAAGGCCTCTACACAGAAAACTATTAGGATTATTAGGAAAAATTGTTGTTCAGTCATGTCCAACTCTTTGTGATCCCATGGACTGAAGCATGCCAGGCTTCCCTATCCTTCACCATATCCAGGAGTTTACTCAAACTCATGTCCATCGAGTCATTGATGCCATCCAACCATCTCATCCTCTGTCATATACCACAGATGTTTTTAAATGCCCATATTATAAAGTGGTCAAGTTCCTAAGTTAATCTATGGAGCAGGTGCAATACTGATCAAAATCCCAATGAATTTCTGTTATTGGCTTTTCTGAAATTGACAAGTGGTTCCAGTGTTCTTGCCTGGAGAATCCCAAGGACGGGGGACCCTGGTGGGCTTCCGTCTCTGGGGTCGCACGGAGTCAGACACGACTGAAGTGACTTAGCAGCAGCAGCAGAGAGGTAAGGAAAGACAAACTGAAGTTAAACAACATCATGGGAAGGACTTCCCTGGTCATCCAGAGGCTAAGGCATCACACTTCCAAAGCAGGCAGCCCAAGTTTGATCCTTTGTCCCGAACTAGATGCCACATCTACAACTAAGTTCACACGCCACAGCTGAAAAAAAGAACCTGCCACAAAGAAGATCTCGTGTGCCACAACTGAGACCCAGTGTAGCTAAATAAATTATTTTTTTTTTAAATCATGGGAAATTTTGCTCTGAGAATTAGTTAACAGAACTACTTAAAATATTAAAATCTTATAGAAGTTAAAGGAGTACAATTTGTTGTTGTTCAGTTGCTAAGTCGTATCTGACTCTTAGTCGAAACCCCATGGACTACAGCATGCCAGGCTCCCTTGTCCTTCACTATCTCCTGGAGTTTGCTCAGACTCACGCCCATTGAGTCAGTGATGCTATTCAACCATCTTGTCCTCTGTTGCCCACTTCTCCTGCTACCCTCAATCTTTCCTAGCATCAGGGTCTGTCCCAATGAATACAAATTTTGTGCAATACTGGCACAAAAAATGGACCAAAAGACCACTAAAACAGAAGAGAACATGTAGAAACAGGCAGTGAATAGATGGATACACAATTATGACAAAAGTGGAGCTACAGGGAAGTGGGTAAAAGACAGTCTTTTCAGAAAATAGTGCTGGATCGATGTGTAAATTTTCTGTAGCTGCCATAACAAATAACCACAAACTTAATGGCTTAAAGCAACACATTTATTATCTTACCATTATTTAAGTCAGCATTCCAACATAAACCTCACTAAGATAAAATAAACGATTGGCAGAAACGTTCTTTTCTGGAGGCTCTAGGAGGGAATTAATTTCCTTGCCATTTCCAGATTTCTAAAACCACTGGAGAATCCCAGGGATGGGGGAGCCTGGTAGGCTGCAGTCCATGGGGTCGCTAAGAGTCCGACGCGACTGAAGTGACTTAGCAGCAGCAGCAGCAAAACCACCCACATTCCCTATTCTACATTGGCTTGTGGCCCCTTTCCTCAATCTTCAAGATCAACAGTGTTGCATCTCTCTGGCTTGTTCTTCGCTAATTAAATTTCCCTTTGACCGCAGCCTGGAAAGATTCTATTTTAGAGCTCAATTTGGTTAGGTTGGGCTCAGTCAGATAATACAGGATAAACTGTCATCCCAGAGTCACATCTGCAAGGTTCTCTTTGCAGCAGAAGGTAACATATTATGAGGCTCCAGGGATCAGGACCAGGACATCTTTGTGGGGTCCTCATTCTGCCTACCACAGTCAACTAGATACTCTTTGTAAAAAATAAGAAAACTTCCTTCATCACTCATCAAATACAAAATCAATTCCAGATAGGCCATAACTCTACATGTGAGAGTTTGAAAAATTAAACTTTTGGAAGAAAATATAGAAAAATGTTTTCATGATATTGGGGTGGTGAAGGATTTCATGACCAGAACAACAACAACAAAAAAACACCTTAAGATTGAGAAATTGATCTAGATTAAAGTTAAGAATTTTTCATCAAAATCTCCTAAAAATAATGAAAATGCAAGCCACAGAGTGGGAGAAGGTACGGGCAATACACATCATCAATGAACAGCTGTGTCAAAGTTTGGGTTCCCCTGAAAGCAGAACCTGAGAAAAAGGCTTGGTACAGGAGCTTCCAGGGATCCATCGTGTGTGTTAGGCTTCACAATAAAACAAGTTAACACCAATAAAAACAAAAGTCTTAAATGTAGTAGCTAACATTTATTCAATGCTTTCTATGTACTAAACTCTGTTCTAAGCATTTTATGCAAATCAACTCAGTTAACACCTCAGACATGCCCAGAAGTAGATGCCTTTATGGGCTTCCCTGGGGGCTTAGACGGTAAAGAATCTGCCTCCAATGCAGGAGACCCAAGTTCAATCCCTGGGTCGGGAACATCCCCTGGAGAAGGGCATGGCAACCCACTCCAGTATTCTTGCCTGGAAAATCCCACGGACAGAGGAGCCTGGCAGGCTACAGTCCATGGAGTCGCAAAAGAGTCAGACGTGACTGAAGCGATTTAGCAAGCAAGCAAGATGCCTTTGTAATCCCTGGGGAAGGACACTGAGTCACAGTTAGTTAATGTCCTAAAGCTACTAGGCACGGTTTGTGATGGCAGGGATTGTTGCCTGTTTTGTTGGCTGCTACTTTCCCACTGCCTGGAAAAATGCCTCTTCATTGAATAAAGTGGCAAAATAAGATTCACACCCATGCTGCCTTTGGCAAATCTTGCATTCTTAACCATGACACAGAACAGCTCATAATGTTATTCACTTAAAATCTCCTATTCAGATCCAGGGTGTAAGAATGAAGATAATAAAAGCACAGAAAAATTAAAATTATTTTTTAATTTTAAAAATAAGTTTTTATTTAAAAAATAAAGATACATTTAAAAATAAAGATACAATTTAAAATCCATTCATCTAGATTTCTTAGAAGAAAGGGGGATGGGAGAAACCAAAGGCCAGAAGAATGTTTTCAAATACTTTTCTTCCCCACAGGTTTGTTTAAGATCATATTCCCGTCTTTGCCAGCCAGCATTTTAGCCCTTGCCAATGAACTTCCCAGATCATGGAAAGCCACCTCTTAACCCTTTTCCCAAGACCTGAGCCTAATCCCAACCCTCTCTCAACTGAAAGACATGTTCGTGTTGACTGTCGGTTCAGCAGTTGTGTTTCTAGCCACTGAATCAAATTAAACTGAAATCAAAACCAAACACACGTTCCTCTAAGAAACAGCCAAGACTTTCACGCTAAATACCAAACATTCTCCCCGCCAGCAGTTCAGGCGTTCTAGCACACAACTTTAAGATGTTAACCAAGAATTGTCCAGACTACAGATCATTGCTTGGAAAATTTTCGTTGCTACTGGTGGCGATGATGTGTGTGTGTGTGTGTTTTTAAAACCAATGTAGAAAAGTTCATGCAACAATGTGCTCCCATTTTAAGAAAAAATGATTTCAGTATAATTTTGTACAATAAAGTCTCTTCTGAGAGATCACAATTTTTCTTCTGTTGGATGATGTTTTTGGTGGTCAAGAGAAATATTGAAAAGTAGTATTCTTTTTTTTTTTTTTAATGAAATGGGCATTTAAATGAACCATAAATCAACATTGGTCAGTTGAAGCTATGGAAGTGACTGTTACAATGACTTTATTATTTTTTTTTAATATTGGTGTAGATCAACAATGTCTTGTTAGTTTCAAGTATATAGTAAGGTGATTAACTTATACATACATATATATTCTTTTTCAAATTCTTTTCCCATTCAGGTTGTTACAAAATATTGAGTAGAGTTCCCTGTGCTATACAGTAGGTCCTTGTTGGTTATCCATTTTAAATATAGCAGTGTGTACATGTCCATCCCACACTTCCAAGGTTTTGGTGCTTATGATAATGTCTCCAAAGAAACTATACAGCCTAAAATAATAATATATCACTACTCTTTGTACATTTTACTTTCTATGAACTATATTTATGTGCATATCCATTTTCATATCAAATCATCAGATCAGATCAGTTGCTCAGTTGTGTCCGACTCTTTGTGACCCCATGAATCACAGCACGCCAGGCCTCCCTGTCCATCACCAACTCCCAGAGTTCACTCAGACTCACGTCCATCGAGTCAGTGATGCCATCCAGCCATCTCATCCTCTGTCGTCCCCTTCTCCTCCTGCTCCCAATCCCTCCCAGCATCAGAGTCTTTTCCAATGAGTCAACTCTTTGCATGAAGTGGCCAAAGTACTGGAGTTTCAGCTTTAGCATCATTCCTTCCAAAGAAATCCCAGGGCTGATCTCCTTCAGAATGGACTGGTTGGATCTCCTTGCAGTCCAAGGGACTCTCAAGAGTCTTCTCCAACACCACAGTTCAAAAGCATCAATTCTTCGGCACTCAGCTTTCTTCACAGTCCAACTCTCACATCCATACATGACCACAGGAAAAACCATAGCCTTGACTAGACGGACCTTTGTTGGCAAAGTAATGTCTCTGCTTTTGAATATGCTATCTTGGTTGGTCATAACTTCCCTTCCAAAGAATAAGAGTCTTTTAATTTCATGGCTGCAGTCACCATCTGTAGTGATTTTGGAGCCCCGAAAAATAAAATCTGACACTGTTTCCACTGTTTCCCCATCTATTTCCCATGAAGTGATGGGACCGGATGCCAAGATCTTCGTTTTCTGAATGTTGAGCTTTAAGCCAACTTTTTCACTCTCCACTTTCACCTTCATCAAGAGGCTTTTTAGTTCCTCTTCACTTTCTGCCATAAGGGTGGTGTCATCTGCATATCTGAGGTTATTGATATTTCTCCCGGCAATCTTGATTCCAACTTGTGTTTCTTCTAGTCCAGCGTTTCTCATGATGTACTCTGCATATAAGTTAAATAAACAGGGTGACAATATACAGCCTTGATGTACTCCTTTTCCTATTTGATAGGAAATTTTCCTATTTCCTATCAAATCATAATGCCTGTTTATTATTATTTCCTTGAGCCTATTAAAATACATGATTTCTATTTTCCCAGAGGTTCATATACAGTGTTTTTTTTTTATTCAGTCATAAAAAACATTTTTAAAAACTAAGATCATGGCATCCAGTCCTATCACTTCATGGCAAATAAAAAGGGGAAAACTAGAAGCAGTGACAGATTTTACTTTCTTGAACTCAAAATTCACTGCAGACAGTGACTGTAGCCATGTAATTAAAAGACAGTTGTTCCTCGGAAGGAAAGCGACGACAAACCTAGGCAACATGTTAAAAAGCAGAGACATCACTTTGCTAAGAAAGGTCTATCTAGTCAAAGCGATGGTTTTTCCACTGTCATGTACAGATGTGAGAGTTGAATCATAAGGGTGAGCACCAAAGAACTGATGCTTTGGAATTGCGGTGCTGGAGAAGACTCATGAGAGTCCCTTGGACTGAAAGGAGCTCAAACCAATGAATCCTAAAGAAAATCAACCCTGAACATTCATTGAAAGGACTGATGCTGAAGCTGAAGCTCCAATACTTTGGCCACCTGATGGGAAGAGCCAACTCACTGGAAAAGACCCTGATGCTAGGAAAGATCAAAGGCAACAGGAGAAAGACGTGGCTAGATAGCATAACTGACTCAATGGACGTGAATTTGAGCAAACTCTGGAAGATAGCAAAGAACAGGGAAGACTGACGTGCTACAGTCCATGGGGTTGCAAAGAGTCAGACAAGACTGAGCGACTGAACAGCGACAATGAACAATAAAACTCTATTCATTCAAATTATTGACTTAAGAAATATAAATTAAAAAAAAGATAAAGTAGACAGTACTGCCTTGTAACATGTCACCAGAGCTTTGTGCTAAGGTGTTTCCAGTCCAACAAATGGCTATCTTTGATTTTCAGATGCCTGCTAGTGTAACTATATGTATTATCATCTGGTACATATTTCTACATCTTTTCCACAAAGATATAAAAGTCTTTAGTTGTATTCTGGCATTTCTCTCCAATATTTTTTAAACATTACCAAAGTGCTTCCTATAGTCACTTACAGAAGTCATTATTCCAACCAAAGAATAAAGTTCATCTAGACCTGGATGTGTTCTACCTAGATTTAAATTATCTAGTTACCCTTATTCCCTACTACTCTATCTGGACTTCCTTCAGTCTTCTTGGGTGGCTCAGACAGTAAAAAAAAAATCTGCCTGCAATGTGGGAGACTTGGGTTTGATCCCTGGGTCGGGAAGATCCCCCAGAGAAAGGAATGGCAATTGACTTCAGTATTCTTGCCTGGAGAATCCCATGGACAGAGGAGTCTGGTGGGCTATAGTATATGGGGTCGCAAAGAGTCAGACACAGCCCGGTGACACACACACACATACACACACACACTACTTCCTACTTCCCTACTACTCATATTTCTCTATTAATATTTGAGATTTGGTTTATCTACATGTTTCTCTTTTATATACCACTTCAGTTATTCTGCTTTCTCTCTGTCTTTGTCTAACTTCAATTTTTGTCCCATTAGTGTGTCTCTTTCTCTCTACTTTGTTCTTTTTTTTTTTTTTTTTTCATTTAATTGTATTTATTTTTGGCTGTTCTGGGTCTTCATTACTGTGAGCAGACTTCCTCTAGTTTCGGCAGGTGGGGGCTGCTCCCTAGTTGCGGAGCTTGGACTTCTCACTGCGGTGGCTTCTCTTCGTTCCAGAGCATGGGCTCCAGGTGCACAGGCTTCAGTAGTTATGGGGCACCGGCTTAGTTGTCCTGAGGCTTGTGGAATCTCCTTGCACCAGGCATCAAAGCCATGTCCCCTGAACTGGCAGGCAGACTTTTAACCACTGGACCACCAGGGAATTTCTCTACTTTGTTCTTTTTGGCCAAAAACATCTCCATCTCCTAATCCTGCCATGTACTTCTTGCCTCAAACCTTTGTTGCTGTTAGCTTGAAACATATGAAAGTATACATTGCCTGATATTTTTTTTACATTTTCATTCCCCCCATATGTTTGTCTTCCATGTTTCTGTTTTTGCCCTCCCAGTGTTTGACCATTTACTTATTCACTCTTAGTGGATGAATATCTATTGACGACCTGCAATGTCCAGGTCTATGCTAGATGATGGCAACACCAAGTCATGACCCAGCAAGCACCTTCAAAGAGCTCATGAACTAGTAGAGAATTCATACAGATAAGCAAGAAGTTACAAAGATGTGGAAAGAATGACTATAACCAAGGAGCACAAAGGTGGGGATACTAAACCCAGACTGTGGAAGTCAGAAAACATGTTCTGGAAGGTAAGACAGCCATTCTAAGGCCAGAAGTAGAGGCTACAGGACATATGTGCAGGCCCACAGATTTCTGGAGATGTCATCTTTTTTCATCAGAATCACTTGTGACATCTTAACTTTTAAAGTTTACTATTTCACTATCTTGATAAATTACTTCTCACTCTTTCATTAATAAAAATTTTAAGGACCCGCTCAGTACCAGGACCACAATAAGTGTGGTCTTTTCTTTTTAAGGCCCACTGTTTAATATCTATTTTTATTTATTTATCTCGTCTTAGCTGCAGCACGTGGGTTCTTCGATCTTTGTTGAGTCACACAGAATCTTTTTTAGTTGTGGCTTGTGGAATCTATTTCCTTGACCAGGGATCGAACCTTCATTGGAAGCATGAAGTCTTAGCTACCAGACCACCAGGCAAGCCCCTAAGACTCAAATTAAAGACTCAAGGCAAAAAAAAAAAGACTCAAGGAATTCTCTGCTTTCACCCTCCCCCATAATTTGGGGGAACTTTTAACCTGTTTTTCCAAAATGCAAAGTACTCATTTGGCTCTTGCTACTGTTTCTTCCTCAACAACAAATAACTAAATTTTTAGTTTCCTTTTTACTTTGAAATTGCTCAGTGTAATTTATTGAGTGCTTTCTATGGACAAGGCACCATACTATGAGCTCTGGGAGATATACAACGATGACTAAGCTTCCTCATGAAGCTTATAAACTAATAAGGGAAAGGTGCACAAAGAACAGGATATAGAGAATAATAGATGCTCTACTAAAGATATTTTATGTTTAAAGATTAGAATTTCTTAGTTTTAATTAAATTCAGAAGAGGATTGCTTGTTTTTTCCTGAATCATTAGCAAGTTGATAAGATTAGGACAGAAAGTCTAGATCAAGTCAAAACATTTTTGAGAGGCATTGTGTAATTTTTTTAAGCTATTTTTGTTTTCAATACATCCCAGAGGAAAGGGTGCCTGTACCAGTCTGATTGTATCCAATAATTCAGAAGTCAGTTCATTAGATTAACAAAATTTAATAGTGGTATTATGGATCAAATTAGATTTTAAAATAGGTATTGGAATTTCAGTGTTACCCCTGGGCTTTCACATTCTACATTATGTATTTCTGTAATTTTGGAATACTTCTTAGTAATGATAATGTGTTACTTTTTTAATTAGAAAAAATACATTCATAAATACATATATGGAGCTTCAATTAGGAAGATGAATGTGTGCCCTAAGTCGCTTCAGTCATGTCTGACTCTTTGCAACTCCTCTGTACATGGAATTTTCCAGGCAAGAAATCCTGGAATGGGTTACCATTTCCTACTCCAGGGGATCTTCCTGACCCAGACTGAACATTCACCTCTTATGTCCTGCATTGGCAGGTGGGTTCTTTACCACTAGTGCCACCGAGGAAGCCCAATCCAACTCTAGCAACCCCATGGACTGCAGCCTACCAGGCTCCTCCATCCATGGGATTTTCTAGGCAAAAGTACTGGAGTGGGGTGCCATTGCCTTCTCCAATTAGGAAAATACATTGTGCTAATTCTCCAGAAAGGTATCTGTTAGCTTCCTTTTTCAAAATGAAATATATGTACATATGATTATAAAAGTTGAAAAAATATGGAAAAAAGAAAAAAATTACCTATAAAGCCACTACACTAACTCAATTGTTTTCTATGATGTGTTTTTCTCCTCTTGTTTTTTTTTGTACATTGATGAGGTTGTTTTTAAGTGATGAGATAGCAACAGTTCATTTTAAAATTTTAATTTGTCTTATTGAAGTATGGCTGACTTACAATGTTGTGTTAGTTTCTGATATAGAGCAAATAATTCAGTTATACATGTATATAATAGTTTACATTTGTTTATCCCAAACTCCCAGTGCATTCCTCCCCAGCCCTCCTCCTTTTTGGCAATCACGAATCTGTTCTCTATGTCCTGTGAGTCTGCTTCTGTTTATAGATAAGTTCATTTGTGTCATATTTGATTTATTTATTTTTATTTTATATTGGAATATAGTTGATTAACAATGTTGTGTTAGTTTCAAGTGTACAGCAAAGTGATTCCGTTATATATACATATATGAAAGTGAAAATCAGTCATATCTGACTCTTTGTGACCCCATGGACTATACAGTCCATGGAATTCTCCAGGCCAGAATACTGGAATGGGTAGCATTTCCCTTCTCCAGGGATCTTCCTAACCCAGGGATTGAACCTAGTTCTCCCGCATTATAGGCAGATTCTTTACCAGCTGAGGCACCAGGGAAGCCCAAGAATATTGGAGTGGGTAGCCTATCCCTTCCCTAGTGGATTTTCCTGATCCAGGAATCAAACCATGGTCTCCTGCATTGCAGGCTGATTATTTACCAGCTAGTCAAGGCTATGGTTTTTCCTGTGATCATGTATGGATGTGAGAGTTGGACTGTGAAGAAGGCTGAGCACCAAAGAATTGATGCTTTTGAACTGTGGTGTTGGAGAAGACTCATGAGAGTCCCTTGGACTGCAAGGAGATCCAACCAGTCCATTCTGAAGGAGATCAGCCCTGGGATTTCTTTGGAAGGAATGATGCTAAAGCTGAAACTCCAGTACTTTGGCCACCTCATGCAAAGAGTTGACTCATTGGAAAAGACTCTGATGCTGGGAGGGATTGGGGGCAGGAGGAGAAGGGGACGACCGAGGATGAGATGGCTGGATGGCATTACTGACTCAATGGACATGAGTCTGAGTGAACTCTGGGAGTTGGTGATGGACAGGGAGGCCTGGCATGCTGCGATTCATGGGGTCGCAAAGAGTCGGACACTACTGAGTGACTGATCTGATCTGATACATGTATTTATTCTTTTTTCAAATTCTTTTCCCATTTAGTTTATTACAGAATATTTAGTGGAGTCACTGTGCTATACAGTGGGTCCTTGTTGGTTGTCTATTTTAAATACAGTACAGTGTCACACCAATATTTGTTGCAGTGGTGTTTACAACAGCCAATACATGTAAGCAACCTAAATGGTCATCAATAGAATAATGGATGAATAAGATGTAGTGTATATATATATGATGGAATATTACTCAGCCATTAAAAAGAATGAAATAATGCTATTTGCAGCAACATGAATAGACTTAGAGATTATCGTACTAAGTGAAGTAAGTCAGAGAAAGACAAATATCATATGATACCACTTTTATGCAGAATCTAAACAAAGTAATACAAATGAACTTGTATTTACAAAACAGAAATAGGTTCACAAATTTAGGAAACAAACATATGGTTATCAGAGGGGAAATGAGGTGTGGTGAGGGATAAATTGGGAATTTGGGATTGAGAGAGCAATATTTCTTAATAATATTTAACCCACAGAAATAAGAACATTTTCTTCACATATACACAGTTCTGTGTTTTGGGCCCAGATGGAAAGGTAGAATCATGGAATATTTATATGAAAATACCTTATAGATTATTCTGAAATATTCAAACTCTCATTATCATCTCCCACTAGGTAAAACCATTATCTTCCAGGTTTACTACTTTGTAGATGGAGTCATATTAACAGTAATAATCCAGATTTTATTGACACTTGTCATGAAGAGAGGTTCATGACATTGTACAGGAGACAGGGATCAGGACCATCCTGAAGAAAAAGAAATGCAAAAAAGCAAAATGGCTATCTGAGGAGACCTTATAAATAGCTGTGAAAAGAAGGGAAGCAAAAAGCAAAGGAGAAAAGGAAAGATATACCCATTTGAATGCAGAATTCCAAAGCATAGCAAGGAGAGATAAGAAAGCCTTCCTCAGTGATCAGTGCAAAGAAATAGAGGAAAATAATAGAATGGGAAAGACTAGAGATCCCTTCAAGAAAATTAGAGATACCAAGGGAACATTTCATGCAAAGATGGGCACAATAAAGGACAGAAATGATACGGATCTAACAGAAGCAGAAGATATTAAAAAGAGGTGGCAAGAATATGCAGAAGAACTATATCAAAAAAATCTTTATGACCCAGATAACCAGGATGGAGGGATCACTCACCTAGAGCCAGACATCCTGGAATGTGAAGTCAAGTGGGACTTAGGAAGCATCACTGTGAACAAAGCTAGTGGAGGTTATGAAATTCCAGTTGAGCTATTTCAAATCCTAAAAGACGATGCTGTGAAAGTGCTGCACTCAATATGCCAGCAAATTTGGAAAACTCAGCAGTGGCCACAGGGCTGGAAAAGGTCAGTTTTCATTCCAGTCTCAAAGAATGGCAAATGCCAAAAAAGCTTGAACTACCACACAATTGCACTCATCTCACATGCTAGCAAAGTAATGCTCAAAATTCTCCAAGCCAGGCTTCAACAGTACGTGAACCATGAACTTCCAGATGTTCAAGCTGGATTTAGAAAAGGCAGAGGAATCAGAGGTCAATTGCCAACATCCGTTGGATCATCGAAAAAGCAAGAGAGTTCCAGAAAAACATCTATTTCTGCTTTATTGACTATGCAAAACCCTTGACTATGTGAATCACAAGAAATTGTGGAAAATTCTGAAAGAGATGGGAATACCAGACCACCTTACCTGCCTCCTGAGAAATTTGGATGCAGGTCAGGAAGCAACAGTTAGAATTGGACATGGAACAACAGACTGGTTCCAAATAGGGAAAGGAGTACGTCAAAGCTGTATATTGTCACCCTGCTTATTTAACTTCTATGCAGAGTATATCATGAGAAACGCTAGGCTTGAAGAAGCACAAGCTGGAATCAAGATTGTTGGGAGAAATATCAATAACCTCAGATATGCAGATGACACCACCCTTATGGCAGAAAGTGAAGAACTAAAGAGCCTCTTGATGAAAGTGAAAGAGGAGGGTGAAAAAGGTGGCTTAAAACTCAACATTCAGAAAACTAAGATCATGGCATCTGGTCCCATCACTTCACAACAAATAGATGGGGAAACAGTGGGAATAGTGAGAGACTTTATTTTGGGGGACTCCCAAATCACTTGCAGATGGTGACTACAGCCATGAAATTAAAAAACATTTGCTCCTTGGAAGAAAATATGACCAACCTAGACAGCATATTAAAAAGCAGAGACATCACTTTGTAAAAAATGTTCTGTCTAGTCAAAGCTATGGTTTTTCCAGTAGTCATGTATGGATGTGAGAGTTGGAGTATAAAGAAAGCTGAGCACTGAAGAATTGATGCTTTTGAACTGTGGTGTTGGAGAAGACTCTTGAGAGTCCCTTGGACAGCAAAGAGATCCAACCAGTCCATCCTAAAGGAAATCAGTCCTGAATACTCATTGGAAGGACTGATGCTGAAGCTGAAACTCCAATACTTGGCCACCTGATTTGAAGAACTGACTCATTTGAAAAGACCCTGATGCTGGGAAAGATTGAAGGAAGGAGAAGGGGACAACAGAGGATGAGATGGTTGCATGGCATCACTGACTCAATGGATATGAGTTTGAGTAAGCTCCAGGAATTGGTGATGGATAGGGAGGCCTGGTGTGCTGCAGTCCATGAAGTCGCAGAGTTGGGCTGTGCAACTGAACTGAACCTAATGTCATGAAAAGGTCCCCCAAATTTTTCTGGGACTTCAGGTAATGTTTCACTTGTGCTATAAGTAAAACCAGTTACCTGTCTAGTCACCTCCTTTTTTCTTTCCTCTTCTCAGCTCTAACCATCATGGGCTAGATGTTGCTGAGTTTCCTGATGATGCTGCTGTCCCTAGGATGCTGCCACAGATGTCCTAGAAATGCCAAAGCAGTGCTGTGGTGTGTACAGAAGCATAGACTGCACTTCCCTGGTGGTTGATAATCTGCCTTCCAATGCAGAGAACATGGGTTCAGTGCCAGGTCAGGCAAGTAAGATCCCACATGCTGCAGGGTGACTAAGCCCTGAGCACCACAGTGAAGATCCCCAGTGCCTCAACTCAGACGTATTTATGTTGATGTATGACAGAAACCAAACCAATATTATAAAGCAATCGTCAATTAAAAATAAACTTTTAAAATAATATAAAGACATTTTTTTAAACCAAAGCAAGCACAGAATGTCCCCTTCTCCTCTCCCATTGTAGGTTCCCCAGCACACCATTTGTGTCCCATGTCCTGGGACACTTTCTACTCAAAATGTGGTCCATGGACCAGCATCATTGGGCAGAATTGTTAGAAATGCAGGCTCTCAGGTCCTGTGTATCAGAATCTGCCTTTTAAGAAGAGTCCCAGGTGATTCATATACAAGTGACGGTCTGAGGAACACCTACTCAAGACACGCTCTGAGGCTACGATAAGAATTCGTTTGGGACAAGAGCAGTGTTGGGTCAGAAAACAAAAGTAGCAAATAATAGGTCCTTTTATAATGATTTCTTCTCTTTGAAGACCTTGTCTTTATGACTGGGCCAAACATAGGCTACGTGGCCCCTTCTCTTAGGATGCACTCTCCCTCAGGAGCCCCTCAATCCTCACTACCTCACCAAGAGAGACTTTTGATGACCTGTCACTTCTATTTCAGTGCAACCAGACGTGGCTTAGGCTCAAACTAAGAATCCACCACACATGGGAGATCTTATACCATGTAAAATATATATATTTATATGTATTTATATGTATATATAATTTATATACATGTAAAATAATTTTTTTTTGTAACAAATATTGATTCAGCAGCTATCATTTCCTAATGGAGAAAGAACCAAAAGGTTCCCACATGGAAGAGTTTTACTGTAGGTTGGAGAAACCAGCCTTATATCTTGACCCTACAGCGTGTCTGTGCCCTTTCTCCAGGTGAAACACCCTCTTCCAGTTCATTTCTCTACATTCTTACCCACGCTCCAAGGCCAATTTCAAATGCCAGTTTATCAATGTTCAGTTCAGTTCAGTCACTCAGTCGTGTAATTCCCTCCTATACATATGCCTTTAACAATTCAGAAGCTTCTGTGTGTTCAGTCGTGTCTGACTCTTTGCAACCCTGTGGACTGTAGCTCACCAGGTTCTCTGTCCATGGAATTTTCCAGGCAAGAATGCTGGAATGGGTTGCCATTTCCTCCTCCAGGGGATCTTCCCGATCTAGGGATCAAACTGCGTCTCTTGCATCTCCTGAGTTGGCAAGCAGATTCTTTACCACTTGAGCCACCTGGGAAGCTCTGACAAGTCAGAACTCCCATCATATCCTGCTTTAAGATTGTGTATGTTGAGGCCTTGTGAGAAGGGCATATGTCCCTTATAGGCAAAAAGTGTATTTTAGTCAGTTTTCTTAGATTCTCCATAGGACCTAACATGATATGCCGTAACTACTTTTTGAAAAAAAGGAAACAATTAAAGGTAATGAGCCTATTCTGTTAATGCTTCCCCATTCAGGAAGTGTTTAAATCAGCCTTCTCAAATCATAGTCAGAGAACATGGGGGCAAATACAAAACACTGGCTGGGATAGTTAGGAGGATTCCACTTTTTCCCAACTTTCTCTCTATCAGATTGGTTCTTTCATGCAAAATAAGGTCCTCATTAGTAGGTTAGTAGCTGTTAATCTCAGCTGAATAGCATTTCATCTTAACTTGTTTTCAGCTGAATAGAAGTGGGCTGGCTATATATATATATATATATATTTAAGCCTGTTAGTATTTAAGAAGTCTCTTACCTTGGTGGGTAGCACGTTTTATGCCTGGTTTTTCCTAAAGCTGAGATGGCATCCCAGGCAAAGGGCCTTCTTTCTGAAGAATGTAGGGATGCTCTTAATCAAGTAGCATCTTATGAGCTGCATATCAGTGATGCTTATTTATCTATGGTTAGTATGTGTCCTGGAGTCACTGTCAGGGAGGTTTCAGATCTGGTCAGGATAATATATCTTACAAAGCCTTACTTATTTTTGTTGCAGCCATGTTTCTTGTTTGATACTAGAGGGACCAATTTAGTGGCTGGGATTTTGCTTCTTTGAGGCCCAGTGATTTAGAGCTGTGATTGCAAACTGTGGGTGAATAGTTGGGAGAATAATTCTTTTCCAGAGTAGTCCCAAAACTTGTGTGGGCATCAGACACTGCTATAAATAATTTTTCATCTATCTGCTAGTTTAGAGCTAGTGCTGATATGGTAGGGTTAATGAAATAGTTTGACTTTTGTAGAGTTCAATTGTTTTAAACATTTTCTTAAGTTTATTTACTTATTGGCTGCACTGGGTCTTCGTTGCTGTTGTGTGTGCTTTCTCTGGTTATGGTGAGTGGGAACTACTCTAGTTGCGGTGCATGGGCTTCTCATTACGGTGGCTTCTTTTATTGCAGAGCTCAGGCTCTAGGGCACACGGGCTTAGTTGCCCCGCAGTATGTGGGACCTTCCTGGACTAGGGATCAAACCAGTTTCCTTTGCACTGGTGGGCGGATTCTTAAACACTAGACCACCAGAGAAGTCCCAAGATTGACTTTTGAGTGTCACTTACTTTATGCTGGACTTCTGCCAGTTGTCAACATAAATACTGGTTATAGTGCTAGCATATAGGGTTCATAAACCTGACCCTTAAAGAGGCCTAATGGCCAAATGCTAGGCACCGCGTGTTAAAACCTGGGTCACGTCTCTGAAGTAGCCTGGGTTTGAGAAGGCAGTTGGGGCCTTCTGGAAGTCAAAGAGCAAACTGAGAACCCTGGACTGAACAAAGAAGGCCTCTTTTGGACAGCCACAGAGATAACAAAGTGAGTTTGTGTGAGGTTCCAGTCCTAAACATCGACTCCTCTCACCTGCAGTCTCTCCCCATTCTTATCCCTGCTCCAGGCCTGTTATTACATTGAAGATCCAGAAGCACCTACTTTTCATACATTCTTCCAAGACCAAGCTGATGTGAAGAGGGAGCATGCAAAGCAGTTCATAAAATATCTAAGAAAGTATAAGTGTAAAATCTGCCTTCCGGTGATTAAGGTGACGATGTAGCTTTGTTATGATGATCTCTATAGGGCCTTTGCTGGGTCTGGATAACTAAGTTATCAGTTGCTATCTGACTTGTTCCATTACTCATGTTCCTACATGGGATTATAGAAGCTGACTGAGGGTAAGCATGTATCTTGTTTGTAACCTCTTTATATCATTTTGAGTAAATTTCAGTCACTAAATCTTAGCTTTTCTTTTCTGAAAGAGTGATACAAAGTGTGACCTCTGGACCAGCAGCACCAGCCTGACCCGGGATCTTATTAGAAATGCAAATTCATGGGCCCCACTCGAAGAAACTGAGTCACCCTCTCTAAGAGAAGGGCCCAAGGAGCTAAAGAGCTTAATAAGCTCTCCAGATGATTCTAATCCTCTGTATAGTTTGAGAAGATCTACTGTTCTCTTCTAGAGTGGTTTGTATCTTATGTTAGCTCTTTAATTCAGATACACCCTCAGGTATTTAATACAGCTGCCTCTTCAATGTATTTAATAAAACAAACTTTTTTCCCACTGGAACAGACTCTACATTTGTAGAGTTGTACATTCTATTTGCTACATGCTGCTGCTGCCGCTTAGTTGCCTCAGTTGTGTCGACTCTGTGCGACCCTAAGGACTGCAGCCTGCCAGGCTCCTCTGTCCATGGGATTCTCTGCTGCTGCTGCTAAGTGGCTTCAGTTGTGTCTGACTCGGTGCGACCCCATAGACGGCAGCCCACCAGGCTCCCCCCTCCCTGGGATTCTCCAGGCAAGAACACTGGAGTGGGGTGCCATTGCCTTCTCCTGGGATTCTCTGCTGCTGCTGCTAAGTGGCTTCAGTTGTGTCCGACTCTGTGCAACCCCATAGATGGCAGCCCACTAGGCTCCCCCATCCTTGGGATTCTCCAGGCGAGAACACTGGAGTGGGGTGCCATTGCCTTCTGGGATTCTCTAGGCAAGAGTAAAAGAGTGGGTTGCCATGCTCTTCTCCAGGGGATCTTCCCAATCCAGGGATTGAACCTGGGTCTCCTGCATTGCAGGCAGATTCTTTAATGCTGAGCCACCAGGGAAGCCCTATTGCTACATACTTGTCTCTTATTTCCTCTTTCTTAAGAATAATTACTATTACCAACTTAAACATTATGAATAGGGACACACCCAAATGATAGAGAATAGGTATTTATGTTCTAAAGGGCTTCCCCCATGGCTCAGATGGTAAAGAATCTGCCTGCAATGTAGGAGACCTGGGTTTGATCCCTGAGGGACTGGCAACCCATTCCAGTATTCTTGCCTGGAGAATCCAATGGATACAGGAGCTTGGTGGGCTACAGTCCATGGGGTCTCAAAGAGTCGGACACAACTGAGCAACTAACACAAACATACATATTTATGTTCTAAAACCAAGAAACAGAAAAAAGTGACAATCTAAAATTGATTTACTCCTAATGTTTTTGATATACTCTAAAGAAACGATCTAAACCTTAGTTGATGCTATTACATGTGGAAATATGCCTCCTTATCTGAGGGGTTCTTTTAACTCCAGGTCTCTAAAGACAACTAAATGTCTGGTGATAACTGAACTGAACTACTCTCCAAAGCTAAAGAAATTCCAAAGCTAATGAAGAGTGCACATAACTGTGCTAGTGGTAGCTGTGCTTTGCAGAACATTAAAGTCACCTGGAGAACTTTTAAAAGCCCTGCTCCTCAGTACCAATTAAGTCAGAATGTCTGCAGCTGAAAGCCAGACACCAATATTTAAGGGGCTCCAGTGATTCCATCATGCCACAAAGCATGGAAACTACTGGCCTTTGCAAGCCTGTAAATCTACCCAGGAAGTAGGGAGTGACTAAACTGTGCCTTAGCTAGCAGAGTGACTCCCTGTTTCTCTCCAATAGAGGCCTGATATAGATAACTGGGGAACTGGTAAACAAGCTCTACTGTCTGCTCTGCAGTTGGAGAATGAGTTAAACAAGCTCCTGCAAGACCTGAAGGCCTCAGCTTCTAGGAATAAAGAAACCAATGTAAGTAGTAAACGGGTCATTTCACTTCTAGGTGATGGCTTGCTTTTAGGAAATGAACCCAAGGCAATGGATCATCTAATGTGTTTATTTCCTCTGAAGGAAGTATATGAACTTATTTCTTAGAGTAGTTGGGAGGTGGGAGGAGCAGTGGCCCTGGTAAGGAGGAATGCAACTCAATACAAGATGGAGAAGTCTTTTCAGGAATAATTTGCACTCTTGATATTTAAATCCATCTTGAGAACCGCTATCCTAGACTACCCCCACAAAAGTGAATGTCAATGGTGACCTATTCTATAGACTTCTCTGAAGTGTTCTTTGGTTAATGGTGAACACTCTATTGCAGTGATAACATTTCTCACCAAACTTCTTAGTTTCTCTGGAAGTTGAAGAAAATAATCTGGTAGAAAAGCTATCAACCTTGCTGCTATTGAACTCACTGTAGAACCCTGAAAACTATCAAATACCTGAGCCTTACACCAGAACCCTAAAATTTCAGTGCTTGGGAATGAGGTCTGGGAAGCTACTTGACACTTACCTATGATTCAAATAGGGTGAAAAATCATTACAGTATAGCTTATTAAATTAATCTGTGCTTTTGATGAGATGCTTTAATACTCATACTCGTTGAAAGTGGATGTTTGGTGGGAGGGGGGTTCAGGATGAGGGGGGGAGACACACACATACCTGTGGCCAATTCATGTTGATGTATGGCAAAAACCATCACATTATTGCAAAGTAATTATCCTCCAATTAAAATAAATAATTTTAAGAAAAGATAACATTGTAAACCAACTATACTCTAATAACTTTTTTAAAAAGTGGATGTTTGTGTTCATCTGGAGGTCTTGAATGTCAGAGATCAATGCCTTTGAACTTCATCATGCATGTAAATCATCTAGTCCCTTCTTAAAACATAGATTTTGATTTAGTAGGAGTGGAAGAGATTCAAGATTCTGCATTTCTGACAAGCTCCTAGAACTGCTGATCCATGAGCTATAATTTGGGTAGCAGATTAGATTGCCTCCTGCTGCAGACAAGGTCCTTAATGAGTTTTTTCTTGTTTTTATTTCTGTAGCTCTTACGCTTCATGAAAAAGTTCCTGGATGAACAGACCAGGAACATAAAATATCTGGAATACCAGCTTAACTATCAGAAGGAGTTGGAAATGTCAACCCAGAGTGAAGGACAGCCTGAAAATGCCCCCGGAACATCTGCAGCAGCAGGTCAAGAGACAGAATCTACAGGCAACTCTCCAAGTCCTCCTGCCCAGAAGGTCCCAAAGTCATCTCCTTAAGAATCCTGATCTCCATTTGACAGAAATATGCTTCTCTTTTCATCTCAGATCCTAATCCTCCTGTTGTACATGCAAATAAATGTGTTTTGCATTATGATTATGTGTAGAGAGATTGCTATTGGAGCACAGGAAAGGTTAGGTTCATAAATGGGAGTTTGAAAGCTTCTTGAGGTACCATGGATACATTAGACTTAAAAAAAAAAAAAATTCTCAACACCAAGATGTAGAGTCAGGTTCTAGTAAATTCAGTTAGTCCAAGTGGATACAGATGAAATTAAGTATCATAACCTAATGTCTTGCTAATTCTCCTCCCCACAACTTAATATATTGCTGCTGCTGCTAAGTCGCTTCACTTGTGTCTGACTCTGTGTGACCCTATGGACAGCAGCCCACCAGTCCCCTCTGTTCACAGGATTCTCTAGGCAAGAATACTGGAGTGGGTTGCCATTTCTTTCTCCACTTAATATATTAAGTTTACAAAATAGTAGGGTTTTCTAATAAATGCAAAGCTAAACTTAAACAAGAACTCTTGGTCTAGAAAAGATGACTTCACTTGAAAGGTATACAGTGAATAGGCAGCTGCAACCCAGGTGCCCTCCCAGTGCTGGACGCAGGCATAGAGAATGGGTACACATGTAACTAAGACACGACAGACAAGTGTTAGGATGGCCCTACCCTCTCTGCTGTGGGCTAGCCAGCAGCTACTGGGGAAATTGCTTTTAGGAGCAAAGAATGAGCATGCAATCTTGGATCACACCCAAGGGCCTCAGGTGGCTAGTAGCACCTAGGTAAAAGAGGCGTCTATAACGGGTGCCTAAACAGTGGAAACAGTGTCAGACTTTATTTTTTTGGGCTCCAAAATCACTGCAGATGGTGACTGCAGCCAGGAAATTAAAAGACGCTTACTCCTTGGAAGGAAAGTTATGACCAACCTAGATAGCATATTCAAAACATTATTTTGCCAACAAAGGTCTGTCTAGTCAAGGCTATGGTTTTTCCTGTGGTCATGTATGGATGTGAGGGTTGGACTGTGTAGAAGGCTGAGTGCCACAGAATTGATGCTTTTGAACTGTGGTGTTGGAGAAGACTCTTGAGAGTCCCTTGGACTGCAAGGAGATCCAACCAGTCCATTCTGAAGGAGATCAGCCCTGGGATTTCTTTGGAGGGAATAATGCTGAAGCTGAAATTCCAGTACTTTGGTCACCTCATGCGAAGAGTTGACTCATTGGAAAAGACTCTGATGCTGGGAGGGACTGGGGGCAGGAGGAGAAGGGGGACGACAGAGGATGAGATGGCTGGATGGCATCACTGACTCAATGCACGTGAGTTTGTGTGAACTCCAGGAGTTGGTGATGGACAGGGAGGCCTGGCGTGCTGCGATTCATGGGGTTGCAAAGAGTCGGACACGACTGAGCTACTGAACTGAACTGAATTGAAAACTCTGGGATGTAATGTCTGATCTGAGGTGGAGTTAGTGTAATAATAATAGAAATAAAGTGTGCAATAAATGTACTTGAGTCATCCTGAAACCATCCCCAACCCCTGGTCGGTAGAAATATCTTCCTTGAAACCGGTCACTTGTGCCAGAAGATTGGAGACCACTGCACTATAGGATTGTGTCCTGACTTGAAAACTAACTCAATGGCTTTGAATAAGTTTTTATTTGCCTTAGGCATTGATGCAGTTTAATCATCTGTAAAGTGGGATTACTATTACTTAGTTCATAAAGTTAATAAAAGGATTGTGCTGTGTTGTGCTTAATTGGTTAGTCCAAATAAAAGGATTAAGGATTATATAAAGTATCTAACCACAGCGCCTGCTCAGATTATGTATTCTGTTATTTGTACAATAAATAGTGCCACTGCTTAAACATGTGGAAAGCCAGTACATAACAGAAGCACTGACAGTAAGAAAACAAATCACTGAAATTAAGCCAGAATCTTAATACATTTAATCTTAAAATAATCTTGTTTGAAACAAGGATAAGTGATCATGAGAAAGAACCAACTATATATCTTGGAAAAACTGAAGTTAACAAATGGGCTGAATATTCAAATAAGCACAGCTAATCAAACAAGTGATCTAGAAGTAAACTAAGAAGTTCTCTGGCAAAAGAAATGGTCTTCAAAAGTTAAAACATGGAGTTGCAACAAAAGATCTAGTTAGAGTTCCAAGAGGAAAGGAATCAAGAGATCTATTATAGTGAAATTTTAAAGCGTCAAGGATGAAAAAGTTTGCCATTAAGTCATCATTTAAGGAAAACTGATGTATTAATAACAGCTTTTTCACCAATATTAGAAGCAGAAATAAAAATCTTCCAAACACTGGAGGGGGAAATTAATAGACCTAGGATAGAATAGCAGAGAAGGCGATGGCACCCCACTCCAGTACTCTTTCCTGGAAAATCCCATGGATGGAGGAGCCTGGTAGGCTGCAGTCCATGCGGTCGCGAAGAGTTGGACATGACTGAGCGACTTCACTTTCACTTTTCACTTTTCACTTTCATGCATTGGAGAAGGACATGCAACCCACTCCAATGTTCTTGCCTGGAGAATCCCAGGGACGGGGGAGCCTGGTGGGCTGCCGTCTATGGGGTCACACAGAGTCGGACACGACCGAAGCGCCTTAGCAGCAGCAGCAGTAACAGCAGCAGGATAGAATAGACTAATTCGGGTATTCACTATATTTATCAGAAGTTTTTAACCCAAAGACCTTTACTGTGAACAGTATCACTGTTTCAATAGCAAAATGTAAGGGCATGGGCTTCTATGGGCAGGTTTAAAGTAACCTAGCTGATATTAATATAAGTGTGCTATGCTTGAGCAATTCTAATGGGAAAGGGTATGCCCCGAGGGAATAGTCAACCACATCATGGATTTTTCCTACCTTTTATACAAGTCACACATCTTGAAAATCATTGCCATGGCAAGCTTGTCACCACTGGAGAAATACTAGTGTACAAAACACTCTTGAGTAAAGTTCTCACTTTTACAATTACTAATTTATATTAATTTTATACTTATTAGTGAATGATAGAAATTCACATTAAATTGAGAATAAGACCACATTATCCTCAGCACTAATTATTGCGTTCTGAACGTTCTCAAACAGCATTTCTGAACCTCAGTACTATTTTTTTTATTGATGATATTCCCCATTCTATGTATTACATCCCTGTGACTAATTTTTTTATAATTTTATTTATTTATTTTTGGGAGTGCTGGGTCCTCATTGCTGAGCAGGCTTTTCTCTAGTTATGGCGAGTGGGGGGCTACTCTCTGGTTGAGGTGCACAAGCTTCTCACTGTGGTGCTTTCTCTGGTGGAACACGGGCTTCAATAGTTGCAGCACATGGGCTTCGTAGTTTCAAGTGCCAGGCTCTAGAGCACAGGATCAATAGTTGTGGTACAAGAGCTTAGTTGCTCCATGGCATGTGGGATCCTCCTGGAAAAGGGATTGAACCCATGTCTCCTGCATTGGCAGGCAAATTCTTTACCACTGAGCCACCAAAGAAGCCCTCAACCTCAGTACTATTAATATTTTGAGGCTAAAGACCCATTGTTATAGGGAGTAATCCTTCCCATTGTAAGGTGTCAAGGAACATCCCTGGCCTCTAACTACTAGATAGAGCCTTCTCCAGTTGTAACAAAAATGTCATTCTCTTTTGTGGCTAAGCAATATTCTATTGTATATACATATTACATCTTTATCCGTTCATCTGTTGATGGATTCATAAGTTGCTTCCATACTTTGGTAATTTTAATTCCATACTTTGGCAAATGCTGCTACGAATGTTGGGGTACATGTATCTTTCTGAATTAGTGTTTTTGTTCTTTTCAAAATTTACCTAGGAATGAAATTGCTGGGCCATGTGGTCTGTCTATTTTTAGTTTTTTGGGAAGCCTCCATACTGCTTTCCACAGTGGCTGCACCAATTTACATTCCCACCAACACTTTAGGAGGGCTCCCTTTTCTCCACATCCTCACCAACATTTATTTCTGCTCTTTTTTTAAAATGTGACTTTGGATTGTTCTTTTTATATTTATTTATGTTCCACTTCATGGCATGTAGGATCTTAGTTCCCCCACCAAAGATGGAGCCTGAGGCCCCTGAATTGGAAGTATGGAATCTTAACCACAGACTGCCAAGGAGGTCTCCTATTTGTGTTCTTTTTGATGATAACCATTCTGACCACTATGAGGCGATAAGCACATTGTGGTTTTGATTTGCATTTCTTTGATGATTAGTGATGTTGAGCATCTTTTCATGTGACTTTTAACCATCTCCGTTTCCTCTTTGAAAAATATGTATTCAGTTCTGTCCATCTTCTAAATGGATTGTTTTTTGATGTTGAGTTATATGAGTTATTTATATATGTTGAATATTAACCCCTTATTAGTCATACCATTTGCAAATATTTTCTTCCATTCAGTAGACTCTCTTTTTGTTTTGTAGGTGGTTCCCTTTGCTGTGCAAAAGCTTTTAAGTTTAATCAGGTCCCACTTGTTTATTTGTTCTTTTGTTTCCTTTGCTTTGGGAGAGGGATCCAAAAAAAAAATATTGCTGCAATTTCTGTCAAAGAGTGCTCTGCCTATATATTCCTCAAGGAGTTTTATAGTATCTGTTCTTACAGTTAGGTCTTTAATCCATTTTGAGTTAATTTTTGCCCATGGTGTTAGAGAATACTTTCATTTCACTCTTTTATATGTGTCTGTCTAGTTTTTCCAGCACCACTTATTGAAGAGATTATCTTTTCTCCATTGTATATTCTTGCCCCCTTTGTCATAGACTAATTAATCATAAGTACATGGGTTTATTTCTGGGCTTTCTTTCCTGTTCCATTGATTTATATATCTGTTTTTGTGCCAGTTCCACACTATTTTGATTACTGTGGCTTTGTGGTATAGTCTGAAGGCAGGGAGTATGATTCTTCCAGCTCTGTTCTTCTTTCTCTAGATTGTTTTGACTATTTGGGGTCTTTTGTGTTTCCATACAAAATTTAAAGTTATTATAGTCTTATGAAAAATGCCATTAGTTCTATTTTCTTGAATCTGCCACCTCTGGGTGACTCCTCATCCGAACGTATTCTACTTCTAACTCCAACCCTCTTGTTGCACTAACCCTCTTTGATCATAGAAGTTCTCACTGATAATGGGACCTCATCCTTTTGGGAGTGAATATTTACTATTGATTTCTGACACCTACCACTTTTGCAAATCCTATTCTCAGAAACAGCTGCAGCACTGTTGTGGCTTTCTGAACTAAAGCCTATGACTTCAGATGCTCCAAACAGTTATCACCTAGGATACTTAAAGGAAGAGAACGAGGAGGAAAAAACCCATTAATAATAGAGTGTGTGTCATAAAGCACACACACTAAAATGTTTACTTCCTAAAAGTGAGGAATACTTCTTGAGTGCAAAAATTATATCATTTACCTGCTAATGAGGTTTCAGTAATAGGGCTATGCTAACAGAAGGTCCTTTTGGAAACTTTAGGTACATAAATGCAAAAAGGCAAGCCCTCATAAAGAATCATGAAGGCAACCTAGATTGGAGGAAGCCAGTTAATTTTGTGACTACAGAAAAGAGATACTGCTTTAGAAAAAAGTATCAAAATCACTTAGCCTAGATGGCTATCCTGGTCATTTCTCACCTACAGGAAATTCTTAAAAATGAATGATTTAGAAATCCCCATCTCAAGTAACAATGATCAATACAAAAGAAGAAAGGGCTTGGTGGGGAACTGATATGTAGATGCTATTAGAGAAAAAGGAAGGGAAATAAACCATAGTTTATTAACATATGAGGACTACTTTGATATGGAATAGTTGCAAACTGTGAACAAATATTTATTTATTTACTTGGATCTTGTTTGTTTATTCATCAGCCACTCAATATGTTTTGGCTGGGAGTTTAACCCATTTGCTGCTAAGTCACTTCAGTCATGTCTGACTCTGTGTGACCCCATAGACGGCAGTCCACCAGGCTCCCCCATCCCTGGGATTCTCCAGGCAAGAACACTGGAGTGGGTTGCCATTTCCTTCTCCAATGCATGAAAGTGAAAAGTGAAAGTGAAGTCGCTAAGTCGGGTCCGACCCTCAGTGACCCCATGGACCGCAGCCTACCAGGCTCCTCCATCCATGGGATTTTCCAGTAAGAGTACTGGAGTGGGGTGCCATTGCCTAATTAAATTACATGTAAATTACTGATGGGGAAGGGCTTTCTATTGCCATTATACATTGTTTTCTGTATGTCTTTAGTGACTTTCTTACTGCCTTTCATTGTGTTTTTTCTTTTTTTTAAATATAAATTTATTTTAATTGGAGGCTAATGACTTTACAATATTGTATGGGTTTTGCCATACATTGACATGAATACACCATGGGTGTACATGTGTTCCCCACCCTGAACCCCCCTCCCACCTCCCTCCCCATCCCATCCCTCTGGGTCATCCCAGTGCACCAGGCCCGAGTACCCTGTCTCATGCATCAAAGCGGGACTGGCAATTTGTTTCACATATGATAATATACATGTTTCAATGCCATTCTCCCAAGTCATCCCACCCTCACCCTCTCCCACAGAGTCCAAAAGACTGTTCTATACATCTGTGTCTCTTTTGCTGTCTCGCATACAGGGTTATCGTTACCATCTTTCTAAATTCCATATATGTGCGTTAGTATACTGTATTTGGTGTTTTTCTTTCTGGATTATGTCACTCTGTATAATAGACTCCAGTTTCACCCACCTCATTAGAACTGGTTCAAATGTATTCTTTTTAATGGCTGAGTGATACTCCATTGTGTATGTGTACCACAGCTTGCTTATCCATTCATCTGCTGATGGACATCTAGGTTGCTATTATAACAGCACTGCGATGAAGATTGGGCTACAAGTATCTCTTTCAATTCTGGTTTCCTCTGTGTGTATGCCCAGCAGTGGGATTGCTGGGTCATATGGCAGTTCTATTTCCAGTTTTTTAAGGAATCTCCACACTGTTCTCCATAGTGGCTGTACTAGTTTGCATTCCCACCAACAGTGTAAGAGGGTTCCCTTTTCTCCACACCCTCTCCAGCATTTATTGCTTGTAGACTTTTGGATAGCAGCCATTCTGATTGGCATGAAATGGTACCTCATAGTGGTTTTGATTTGCATAATGAGTTATGAGATGTCAATGGATTTGGTGTGACTTTGGGCAACCTGTATATTGAAGCTCAGGGCTATGTTCCTATGTTGCTGGAGAATTTGAGTGGTATGTCTTGCCTGGAACTTGTTGGCCCTTGGGTGGTACTTGGTTTCAGTGTAGGTATGGAGGTGTTTGATGAGCTCCTATCAATTAATGTTCCCTGGAGTCAGGAGTTCTGTGGTGTTCTCAGGATTTGGACTTAAGCCTCCTGCCTCTGGTTTTCAGTCTTATTCTTACAGTAGCCTCAAGACTTCTCCATCTATACAGCACCATTGATAAAACATCTAGGTTAAAGATGAAAAGTTTCTCCACAGTGAGGGACACCCAGAGAGGTTCACAGAGTTACATGGAGAAGAGAAGAAGGAGGAGGGAGATAGAGGTGACCAGGAGGAGAAGAGGGGGGATCAAAAGAGGAGAGAGCTAGCTAGCCAGTAATCACTTCCCTATGTGCTCTCCACAGTCTGGACCACTCAGAGATGTTCATGGAGTTATACAGAGAAGAGAAGAGGGAGGAAGGAGACAGAGGTAGCCAGGAGGATAAAGGGGGGAATCAAAAGGAGAGAGACAGATCCAGCCAGCAATCAGTTCCCTAAGTGTTCTCACAGTCCAGAACACACAAAGAGATTCACAGAGGTAGGTAGAGAAGAGAAGGGGGAGGGAGGAGATAGAGGCGACCTGGTGAAGGAAAAAAGAGAGTCCAAAGTGGGAGAGAACAGTCAAGCTAGTAATCTTGCTCCCAAGTAAAAATGGGTACTGAAGATTGGGTTCTTAAAGGTACAAAATTGATAACAAATACCAAAAAGTAAAGATTAAAAATCTAGAGTAGAGGTTAGATTCTCAAAAATACAATAGTAAAGAAAAAAAAAAGTCACAAAAGTTATAAAATATATATATGAAGTTTGCTTTAAAAAATAGGGTCTTTATTTTTGCAAAGTAATAGTAGGTTATAAAAATGAAAATTAAAGGAATAATAGAGGACTTAAAAATAAAAAAAAATTTTTTTAATTAAAAAAATGATAATAGTAAAAATATATCTAGGACTCTCTCTGGTGTTGTTGTGGACAGTGTGGGGTCAGTTCATTTTCAGATAGTTCCTTGATCCAGCTTATACTTCTCGAGATCGATGCTGTGCTATGCTAAGTCACTTAAGTCGTGTCCAACTCTGTGTGACCCCATAGACGGTAGCCTACCAGGCTCCCCCGTCCCTGGGATTCTCCAGGCAAGAACACTGGAGTGGGTTGCCATTTCCTTCTCCAATGCATGAAAGTGAAAAGTGAAAGTGAAGTTGCTCAGTCATGTCCGACTCTTAGCGACTCCATGGACTGCAGTCTACCAGGCTCCTCCATCCATGGGATTTTCCAGGCAAGAGTACTGGAGTGGGGTGCCATTGCCTTCTCCTCAAGATCTATAGGCCCCTTCCTATATAGTTGGTGCCAGCTACAGGGTTTTAATCTATTGCACCTGTCACTTCCAAGGCAGTTCCCTCTGTTTTAGCTTCTTCTGTTTGTTGGTCTCTTCAGTGTCTAATTTCCACCCTGACACAAGGGGGCGGTGGTGGACACTTTTTTAGGCTCATTTGTTCAGTCCTGCTGTGGAGAGGGAAGAACACTGCAAACAAGTAACACTGGCGTGTGCTCGCAGTGTCTCAGCCACACTGGGTTTGCCCCCATCACAGCGCGTGTGCTTTCCCTGTTTACACTGCTCAGGGCTTTAGGTTGCTCTGCCGGGACTGTCTGAGGCCGGCTCTGGGTTGTATGTACTTCCCAGGTCCAAGCCGCTCAGGTTCAGGTACTCAGGTACTCCACAAAGGCACAGACTCGGTTGGGCCTGCATTTTGTGCCCTTCCCAGGTCTGAGCAGCTCAGGTGACCAGGTGCTTGGCGAGCGCGGTCGCTGCGACTTATCTCCCCCGTCCCTGCTGCTCGGTTTTCTGGGTGTACAATCAGCGCACCTTCTCAGCTGTGCTGTGTGTCTCTTCTGGGGAGCTGATCTCTGGCTGCGACCCTCCTGGCGGATGTTGACTGTCCAGAATCCCAAGAAGTCTTGGTTAGCAATGAAGCCTGCTTGCAGTTTGGTAGTTGTTGCCTCTCTGGGGCCTCGATTGCCCCCTTCCAGCTCTGGCTGCCCTCGCCTGCCTGTCTCCGGCGGGGGATGGGCCAGTCCACAGCCAGCCAGCTCTGCTCAGTCCTTTGTTCTGTGAGCGGGCTTGGCGATGTCTTAGGTTAGGGGTTTTGGCAGAATAGCTATCCCACAGTCTGGTTTGCTTTCTCAAGTTAGTTCCCTCAGATTGCCCTCGGGGCATTCAGGCCTGATCCTTACCCTAAGCAATGCAGCCCGTCCCTCCCTGACCAGCCCCCGCTTGCTGGTGGCGGATGCGGGCATCTGTGCTGCTTCTCTGCTGGGAGTTACCATAGGGCACGTAATCTGTGGGTTTTAATTATTTATTTATTTTTCCTCCCAGTTCTGTTGCCCTCTGAGGTTTCAAGGCTCGCCACAGACTCGTCAGTGAGAGTGTTTCCTGGTGTTTGGAAACCTCTCTTTTTTAAGACTCCCTTCCCGGGACAGATCTCCATCCCTACCTCTTTTGTCTCTTTTTTTGTCTTTTATATCTTTTCCTATCTCCTTTCGAAGACAATGGGCTGCTTTTCTGGGTACCTGATGTCCTCGCCAGCATTCAGAAGTTGTTTTGTGGAATTTACTCAGCATTCAGATGTTCTTTTGATGAATTTGTGGGGGAGAAAGTGGTCTCCCCGTCCTATTCTTCTGCCATCTTAGGACCACCCCCCAAACATTTTAATTTTAGCTATTCTAGTGGATATACAGTGCATCCTATTGTAGTTTTCATTTGCATTTCCCTGATGACTATGAAAAGCAAATGTTTAAAACTGTTACAAAATAATATTGGAGAATAACTTAGCCTTCTGCCCTGGTTTTTTGAAGGAGCAGAACTGAGTCTGATTAAGAGGAATATTACAAATGCAGTCTGCTAGAATGGCAACATACAGACACTGAAGGCTGTCTAGGATCCTACCTGTTAGCATTAGAGGTATGAATACTGGGTCACTGCATGGAGGTTTGCTGATGCTCACAGATACTATTATTACCAATATTGTTATGCATATTTTTATTTTTTGTTATTCATTTATTTTTGGCTGTGATGGGTCTTTGTTGCTGTGTGTGGGCCCTCTCTAGTTGTGGCGCACAGGCTTCTCATTGCAGTGGCATCGCTTGTCATGGAGCTAGGGTTCTACGGCGTGCAGGCTTCAGCAGCAGCGGCAAGCGGGCTCAGTAGTTGCGGCTCTCAGGCTCTAGAGCATGAGAACTCAGTACTTGTGGCACAGGGGCTTAGTTGCCCTGTGGTATGTGGGATCTTCCTGGAACTGGGGTTGAAACTGTGTCTCTTGCACTGACAGGCAGATTCTTAACCACTGGACCACCAGGGAAGTCCTGTTTTGTTTACTTGAATCCTAAAAGATGAAAGAGCAATTATGCCTGTGCAAATAATTTATCCATGCCTCTTTAATTCCTAGCAATGTGATGTTACCAGTAGAAAAAATTTTTCTTCTTAAAAACACTGCAGAGAACTCTTCTTAAACATTAGAAAACAAAACTGCTAGATTTTGTATCTCTTCAGTAATAATAAATCAGCTCAATTAAACAAGTACCTGTAGAGTACCTTCTATTTATCATGGACTTTACTCGGATGCTGGGAATACAAAATTGAATGCGCTTTGCCATCAAGATGTGCACTATCTAGTAAAGGATGCATAGTTATGTAAATAACTAGAATTCAATGTGGTAAATGCACCAATAAAGGCCTATGTGAGGCAGAGTAGAAAACAGAGAGTGACCATTTGTGTCAGTGTAAGGGGAATACAGGGCTTCCCAGGTGGCTCAATGGTAAAGAATCTGCCTGCCAAGCAGGAGAATCAGGTTTAATCCCTGGGTCAGGAAAATCCCCTAGAGAAGGAAATAGCAACCCACTCAGGTATTTGTGCTTAGGAAATCCCATGGACAGAGGCGACTGGCAGGCTATATATAGTTCATGGGGTCACAAGAGTTGGACATGACTTAGTGACTAAACAGCAGCAGCAACACCAAGGAGGATGCAGCCTAAAAAAAGCATCTGATGTGGACCTGGGTGGATGACTCAGAGTTCAGTGGGATGGGGAAGCAGAATAGAAACTTCAGGCTTAGCCAGTGGTATAAGGTCAGATCCTGAAGTGTTTTGCAGCATGTTAACATCCCTTAATTTTGTTCTTCAGAGGGTGGGAACGAAACAAGTAGTTTAGACAAAGTTTATGCCTTGATAAACTTGGTCAGTTTATGACTTGATCAGTTTTGCAGTTTAGAACAATAACCATGGTAGCACAGTAGCTGATGGTGTGTTATTCTGACATCACTATCTGTATTATGTGATAAAATAAATAACTATTTATGTTGGTGTTTTTGAGAACTGAGATTTTCTGTGTGAAATGAAAGTGTAGGATCAATGAGATCAAGTAAAAATCCTATAGATATTTAATTGTAAAGATCAGAATGAGCTCATGATATAGTTATCTTTTAAAGAAAATTCTTAACTGTCCACTGAAAAGACTTAGAAACAAGTAGCAAGGGGCACCCCGACAACCTCATTTTGGTCTCTAAATACTTTTTGTCACTAAAAGGAACAAGGGCTCATTTGAGAAATGGCTGCTTGTAGTTCTGAGTCAGGAAATATATTAAATAATCCTGAAACATGTTATCATATAAGAAATCAAAGCTATCAAAAAGAAGTCAGAACAGAGCAAACTAGTGGTCACCAGTGAGGAGGGGCAATATAGACTAAGTGGGGGAGCAGGAGGTACAAAGTATCTAGTGTAAGATAGGCTACAAGGATGTGTTCTACAACACGGGGAATATAGCCAGTATTTGTAATAACTGTAAATGGAGTGTAATCTTTAAAAATTATATTTAAAAAATTTTAATTGTAAAAAAAAGAAAGCAAACTTGAAGAGGCTTCCTTTGGGTAAGGTTAGCCACTTTGAGAAAAAATAACTGCAGTGGATTACATGTGTGCTAAGTCACTCAGTTATGTCCAACTTTTTGCAACCCAACCCTATGGACTGTAGCCTGTCAGCCTCCTCTGTCCATGGGGATTCTCCAGGCATACTGGAGTGGGTTGCCATACCGTCCTCCAGGGCATCTTCTCAACCCAGAGATCAAACCCATGTGTCTTATATCTCCTGTATGGCAGGTGGATTCTTTACCACTAGCGCCACCTGGGAAGCAGTGGACTAAGACATACCAGATGCTTGAATTTATGAATAAAATATTGAACAATAATAAAGTATTAATAATTGTTACTATTTAATAATTATAATAAATGATACTAAAAAATAGTCACCTTTGGAGGATAGTAGAGACCTAACTGAAAACTGTATATTGTCACCCTGCTTATTTAACTTCTATGCAGAGTACATCATGAGAAACACTGGGCTGGAGGAAGCACAAGCTGGAATCAAGATTGTTGGGAGAAATATCAATAACCTCAGATATGCAGATGACACCATCCTTCTGGCAGAAAGTGAAGAAGAACTAAAGAGCCTCTTGATGAAAGTGAAAGAGGACAGTGAAAAAGTTGGCTTAAAGCTCCACATTCAGAAAACTAAGATCATGGCATCTAGTCCCATCACTTCATGGCAAATAGATGGGGAAACAGTGGAAACAGTGACAGACTTTATTTTTTGGGGGCTCCAAAATCACTGCAGATGGTGATTGCAGCCATGAAATTAAAAGATGCTTACTCCTTGGAAGGAGTGTTATGACCAACCTAGACAGCATATTAAAAAGCAGAGACATTACTTTGTCAACAGAGGTCCGTCTAGTCACAGCTATGGTTTTTCCAGTGGTCATGTATGGATGTGAGTTGGACTATAAAGAAAGCTGAGTGCCAAAGAACTGATGCTTTTGAACTGTGGTGTTGGAGAAGACTCTTGAGAGTCCCTTGGACTGCAAGGAGATCCAACCAGTCCATCCTAAAGGAGATCAGTCCTGGGTGTTCACTGGAAGGACTGATGTTGAAGCTGAAACTCCAATACTTTGGCCACCTCATGCAAAGAGCTGACTCATTTGACAAGACTCTGATGCTGGGAGGGATTGAGGGCAGGAGGAGAAGGGGACGATAGGATGAGATGACTGGATGGCATCACTGAGTCAATGGACATGAGTCTGGGTGAACTCCGAGAGTTGGTGATGGACAGGGAGGCTGTGTTGCAGTTCATGGGATCACAAAGAGTCAGACATGACTGAGTGACTGAACTGAACTGAAAACTGGTAAAAGAAAGAATCAAAGATTTATTTTAACCTGTCTTTCCTACATGAACTAACTTAGAATAACCAAATTGTCATAAGGGAAAGTTTTTCATTCTAGAAAATAATACAGTGTGAAATTTACCCTTTTGCCAGTCTTTAAAAATACCTAGGCAATGATCATCAATGGCTATTAACAGAAGGAAAACCAATCAGGCATTTTGTGCCCGCTAACAAAATCACACACTAGTACTTATGAAGTCATTTTGAAAATAAAAGGTGAAACTACATCATATCAAGCCTCAAGGTTTCACTTGCCCCTTTAGGAAATATGGGAGAGAAGTGTCTAGTGAAGAACAACAGAAATGCAATCAACAAAATCCATAATGTGAGAAACTATTGAATGAACGTCACAAGTTCTCCAACAAATTATATGGGGGCAAAAAGGAGAAAAGAGGCGTGTGGCCTTTGATCCTAATTAAATCAAATTTCTAAAACTTTAAAGAATTTTGTCTCATAAACTTTATGAGACAACCGGTAAAATCTGAACATTGATAATATTTTATGTTAAGGAACCATTATCAATTATTTTCAGTATGATCATTATATTATGGTTATGTATAAAATAAGAATCTTTACATTTACATTTTAGAAATATAAATTAAAATATTTATAAATGAAATGATGAAATTTTAAAGGGAGAAGGGAGAATGGGGTAAAGATGAAGCAAGATTGGTTATTGTTGAAACTGGGTAATGGGATCCTTTGGGGTTTATTACACTATACTGTATACTTTTCAAAAATAACTTTTTAAAGTTGCTTTTGAAGGGCAATTTTATCTCTTTAATATCTGATTCAGAACAGGCAAGGTCAATTCACCACAATCTCTAGGTGCTGATACTGGCACCCTGAATTTCTTGCCCAGGTGTCCATCTTTCCTTCACAGAGATCTCTGTAATCATCTTTACATTAATGTTCACCTTGTCGTGCTTTACAGAGAGGTCTTTTTAATTTTTATTAATTTATTTATTTGTAACTGTGCGGGGTCTTCGGTGCTGTGTGGCTTTCCCTAGTTGCCGTGATTGGGGGCTTCTCTTGCTTGTGGTGCGGTAGCTTCTTTGTTGAGGAGACAGGCTCTAGTGCGCAGGCTCAGTAGTTGTGGGGCATAAGCTTAGTTGCTCCCAGGCAAGTAGGCTCCTCCCTGGCCAGGGATGGAACCCATGTCCCTTGCACTGGCAGAGGGATTCCTAACTGCTAGACCATCAGGGAAGTCTCAAAGAGGTCAGAGTTTGGAGAACTAGTCATGTAGTCTTTTTCAAGTTGCTACAGTTATCACTGGGCCCAAGGATGTCTGGTTTCCTATTTCCTTGAATAAAGCACAGTGCACATTGCCACCAGTCAATTACTGGACTATTTTAAGAGTGCTCTTTTCTGCCTAGTTTTTCTTTAGAACAGAAGGGTTTCCAAAAATGGCCTCCAAACCATTTTGTCCTTGATGTCGCTGACTTTCACACCAAATCAAAAGGGTCTCACTTAACATCTTCTCAGGTGGGCTCCTTGTGTGTAGTCCATGCACCTGCTATGAGGATTGAGTTCTCACTAGCTTCATCTTATGCCTGCATATGAGTGCATTGCAGATTTTCCTGAGGAGTCAGAAGTAATAAGTGAAAATTACACAAAGCATAAAAAAGGCAACACGTAAATAGAATACTAGCTGTTTCACTGCCCCAAAGCCTCTCAGCCATCCTGCTATCTCTAGCTATCTTCTTTTCAGAATCAACCAGAATATTGTGGGTCCACACCTCTCTGTTCTAGGCTTTCTCCAACATCTCAGCATTTGGATCTCCATCATGGACTAGTGAAGAATCAAAAAATTATTCCTTCTTTAATATGAAAGCCCTAAACTCATCTTTGTCTGAACATGACCCAGAGGGCCAAAATCTGCTCATGCATTTTACTGAACAAATGTGCAGCTGTCTTTCCAACAGGAATTCTGCTTTCCTCCAAGCTAACAAGCTTCAACTGGTGCTTACCTTCCAGGATAACAAACTTTTACAATTAAGTTTTTCTCTTTTCCTTTCACAGTATTTCTCCTTAAACTACAGTAGGCACTATGACTTTCCTTACACATTGAAAGAAAAAAAATAAGATGATCAATTATGCACACAGAAAAAGAACATCTAGTTGGGAGCAAATATACCCACAATAAATATACCCAGATATACAAATATATATATATATTTGTGTTTTAGGATGTGTATTGTCTTAAAATATTGTCTGGAATGGGAAAAATGACCTTCCTATACTGTGACTAAATTTTGCTTTTGTTTGTGGCAAGCTGACCTATTATGAAGCTGAAATTATAAACATACATGAAAAAGCAGCTTAAATGTGCTACTTACTAATAAGCATAAAATGATGTAGAAGCATGACACATTTTAAAAACTACCTTCTGGAGTTGGGGTGATGACAATAAAAGTCAATGTTTCCCGAGGGCATGTGATGTTATACTTCTAAATGCTTCACATTGGTGCACTTGATTACCTTAATCATCCTAAATGGTTCTTTAGAGTTAATGCAAGGAACACTTTGCAGAAAGTACTGATAGTAGTTCCAACTATAGTGAGGAAACTGAGAGGCTAAGAAATCAGTAAGTCAGTCTGGTGAGTTACTCTTAAGCCAGTGGTCATTACCTGCTCAGTTATGTCCAACTCTGTGACCCTTTGGACTGCAGCTCACCAGGCTCTTCCCTCCATGGATTTTTCATGCAAAAATGCTGGAGTGGGTTGCCATTTTCCTCCTCTAGAAGATCTTCCTGACACAGAGATTGAACCCAAGGCTCCTGTGTTTCCTGCATCGCAGGCGGATTCTTCACCCGTTGAGCCATCAGGGAAGCCTTGCTCCATGGTAGTGACTGTTATGAGGATCCTAAGTGATCTGAATTAGAAACAAAGGCAGGTAATCTCTTGGTTCCTTGTTCTCTAGAGCTATATCATGTTTTGTCCTGTCTCTATATGTGCACCTGCATCTTTCTTTTCCTTTTTCCAGTTTCTCTATGTTGTTAGCTCATAGTCAACTGAGTCCTCTCAACTTGGTATATCCTTCATTTAAGCAACCAGCAAAAACTGACCACTAGCTTTGAATTTCAATTCCAAAGTACTGTGAGAAAGACTTCAATTAGCCTTAGGAGTCAGGGTTCCCTTGCCCCTGGGGACAAAGGCAGTGGCTATAGGAGTAAAGCAAGGTCATATACTATAAATATATTATACTGGTGTAATATGTTCACTGAATTGGTATCTTTTGCATGTACAAGTCTATTTGGATTAAAGTCACAAGAATGTTTTTAGACAGATACACTCTTTCAGCCCATTCCAGAACAATGATTGTTTGTACTCGTCCATGGCCTGACAAATACAGAATCTGTATAGACGTACAGCAGAAATCTGGGTTAGCTCTCTGGAGCCACCACAACAAACTAGGTGGCTTATAAGAAATTCATTTTCCCACAGTCCTGTAGGCCAAGGTCCAAAATCAAGGTGTTAGCATGGTTGATTCCTCCTTGAGACTCTAAGGGAGAAAATGTTTCATGGCTCTCTCCTAACTTCTGGTGATTGCTGGCAACTCTTGGCATTTCTTGGCTTGTGGAAGCATCACTGCAACCTCTCTCTTCACATTGCCTTCTCCCTGCATTTCCCCTCTCCTGTCTCCTATAAGGACTTTGCATTGGATTTAGGGCTCACCCTAACTCAGCATGATTTCATTTTGATCCTTATTCTAATTATATCTGAAAAAACTCTTATTGCAAATAATATCACATTTTGAGTTTCTGCGTAGATATAAATTTAGGGGGACATCATCCAACCCACCAAAACATCTATAAAGTGTCTTTGCAACTGACACCATAACACCCCTACTTATTGCCTCTAAATTGATTTGTTCTACTTTTATCAAATACTTACTCTATGGCAGGTACTGTTCTCAGTATTTCACAGATAATAATTCATTTAATAGTTGTTATCAATTGGTGGGGGCTTCCCCAGTGGCTCAGTGGTAAAGAATCCACCTGCCAATGCAGGTAGACATAAGAAATGTGGGTTAGATCCCTGGATCAGGAAGATCCCCTGGAGGAGGGCATGGCAACCCACTCCAGTATTTTTGTCTGGAGAATCCCATGGACAGAGGAACCTGGTGGGCTACAGTCCACAGGGTTGCAGAACCAGACATGACTGAACCAACTTAGCATGTACACACACACACACACACACACACACACACACACACATGAACTGGTCTTGTTTTTCTTCTGGGTTATTGCTCTCATGTATAAAAGACAGGCCACACTTTCCTTTGCAGCTGGTCCAGTGCTCTGTGCTCTGTGCGTGGGAATTTTGATAAAGACTAAGCTGAGACCCAGCTGCAGTGCCTGACTCTTGACAGTTCATGTAGTCTCTCACTTAAGAGTACTGTGTCACCTCCTGGAGACAGCTAAGTAAGACATTCAGGAAACTAACACATAGGACTTAAGATCCCTTGTGTAAGTATCTCCCTGGAAAATGAGCAGCAGGAGAGCTCCATAAGGAAAGAAAGGGACAATAATGAAGATGGCCACACAGCCACAGCAGGAAGCAGAACTGGCTGTGTCATTCCCCGCGGTGTTCAGGGATGTTCCCAGAGTTTCAGGGACAGGGAGGAGATGTCCAGCTCATGTGCCCCACCCACCAAGTTTTCCTAGATTGCTGCTTTTGTCTTCTTCTCCTCCACTTAGACCCAGAGGGACAACTAAGTAAGGTGCTAGGTTGAACTGAATATTTGGGTTTTGTTTTAAAATGCTGTGAGGATCTATAATGTAGCAATCTGGGAGCCAAAATAAGAATCCAGCAAATGGGGACTTCCCTGGTGGTCCAGCGACTAGGACTGTGCCCCCACTGCAGGGGTCTTGGGTTCAATCCCTGGTCAGGGAAATCGATCCCACATGCCACAGCTAAGAGTTCATACGCCACAACTAAGCTTTGTGCAGCCAAATAAATAAATAAAAGTAAATTTAAATATTAGAATCCAGCAAATGAATTGTATTTCCTTTTAGTGGAGTAACAAGTATTAAGAGTATATGTAACATTTGGAGCTACTGATTTACTTGGAATGTATATGTATCAGCCTGGGATTCAATGCTATTTATTCACTATACTTATGCCTTCACAAAGCACAGATGAGCTGAAGTTTTTATTCTGTAGGCACTCCATAAAATCTTATGATACTTGTGGTCAGCTGGAAGGATTAACTTCCACCAATGATAAAGGCAGATGTCACAGAACACTAAAAGAATAAAAATGACACATGTGATAGAAATTTTTTTTTTAAAGAATAAAATCTTACATTTGGGACAACATTCTAAGGGGTATTATGCTATGTGAAATAAGTTACAGAAAGACAAATACTGAATGATTTCACTTATATGTGGGATCCAAAAAACAAAACAAATAAAAATGTACAAACATTAAAAAACCAGAAACAGTTACAGATACAGGGACCAAAAGGTGGTTGCCAGAGTAGAGGGAGGTAGGGGGAAGAAAAAAATAGATGAGAGAGATTATGAGGGACAGACTTCCAGTTATAAAACAAGTGAGTCACAAGTGTAAGTGTATAGTGTAGGGAAGATAGTCAAAAATTATGTAAGAGCTTTGTATGGTGATATATTATAAACAGACTTACCTTGATGATCATTTTGAAGTGTATGGGGGGAAAATCACAATGTTATGTAACAGGAATCAAGGTAGTGTTGGTAATTATACTTCAAAATTGAGTGCAATCACATTCATAGAAAAAGAGATCAAATTTGTGGTTATCAGAGGTGAGGGGGTGGCGTGCAGGGAGAAGGAATTGGGTGAAGGCAGTCAAAAGATACAAATTTCCAGTTACAAGATAGATAAATACTAGGGATATAGCATACAATATGGTAGCCATAATAAACATGGCTATATGGTGAGAGTAAATCCCAAAGGTTTTCATCACACAAATTATTTTTTACTATTTCTTCAATTTTGTGTCCGTGTGAAATGATGGATGGTCACTAAATTTTTGGATAATAATTTCATGATGTATTTTAAATCAAAACATTTTGCCCAAAACCCTAAAATTATATAATTCTACTTTAATTATATTTCAATACAACTGGAAAAAAAATATTGGCCACAATAGGAAGTATTGAAAATTGGAATAAATTTTGATGTCTTCTATTCCAAAAACAAGGAAATGGACAACTACAACAACCCAGTCCAGGCAGGATTACTAAGAGCCTCTATCTTCAGGAATGAAGGTTTGGGTCACCCACCAAACAAGGAACTACGACTAACTATAACTAACTGAGGTGCTTGCTGAAGACAAAAGAATACATAGTGGGTAGTAAAAGAAGGTAGTTATAAATAGCAGCTACAATCACATGACCAGTCAGAAGTGAGGACTATACTGGCTATGAGCATTGACTCCTTATTATTAAGGAATATTAATAAGGAGCATTTCTTCCTATTTTATTATGAATAGATTTGTATGTATATGTTGATATATAAACAGTTGACCCTTGAACAACTTGGGTTTGAACTGCATGGATCCCCTCATACATGAATTTTTTTCAGTAGTAAATCCTACAGAACTACATGATCCATGGTTGGTTGACTCCACTGATGCAGAACTGAAGATATAGGGGGCTGCGGATATGGAGAGTCAACTATAAGTTGCAGACAGATTTTCAACTGCAAGGAGGGCCAATGCCCTTAACCCCCCTGTTGTTCAAGGGTCAACTGTGTATCTTAGTTTTCTTTCCTCTTTTATTCCCTTACCATGTAACATAGATGTATTGACTTTATATCATGGTCACTTTTTATTGATTACATATAAATATTAATTTAACATAATAGTATTTAAGTTATAGGATTTTAAGGAAAAGAGTAAGCATCACTCAAGGACTTTACCTTCTCTTCTGGGGAAAGAGTTAGTGCTTTTTTTTCCCCCCTTGGCTACACCATGAAAAATGTGGGATCTTTGTTCCCCAAGCAGGGATCAAACCCACACCCCCTGCAATGAAAGTATGGAGTCTTTTCTCCTAGACCTCCAGGGAAGTCCCAAGTGCATTTTTGATTATATACAGAATAGTTGTATCATGTTAGGCATGATTGTCTGGTCATTGTCTTTGAGATTAAGCATGATTGAAGGAGATGGTATGGGTGCCAAGTTAATAAGGGTTGGACTTACGGTTAATTTTGTGTGTCAGCTTGATGGAGTCATACAGTGCTCAGATATTTAGCTAACATTTTTTTTTCTGAGTTTGTGAGGATGTTTCAGGATTACATTAGCATTTGAATCGGTGGACTCAGTAAAGCTTCCTTGATGTGGACTCAGTAAAGCAGATTGCCTTCTTCATCCAATTCACTGAAGGCCTTGAAGGCCTGAATAACATAAAAGGCAGAAGAAGGGAGAATTCACGCTTTCTGCCTGATGACTTGAGCTGAACACTGGTCTTCTATTGCCCTCAGAAAGACTACCATCAGTTCTCCTGGAACTCAGGTCTTTGGACTTAGACTGAACCACACTACCAGCTCTCGTGCATCTCCAGCCTGCAGATATATCTGATACCAGATATATATGCTCCAATACTTTGGCCACCTGATGCAAAGAGAGGAATCATTGGAAAAGACCCTGATGCTGGGAAAGATTGAGGGCAAGAGGAGAAGGGGCAGCAAAGGATGAGATGGTTAGATACCATCACCAACTCAATGGACATGAATTTAAGCAAACTCCAGGAAATAGGGAAGGACAGGGAAGCCTGTGTGCTGCAGTCCATGGGGTCACAGAGAGTCAGACATGACTTAGAAACTGAGAAGCAACAAAAAATCATATATATATGGTATATCTGATATCAGCTATATATTTTTTTAAGATTTTCTTTGATAAACTGGCTCATTTGATTAGGAAAACTGAAAAGTCCCACAGTTTGCAAGGGGATATATATATATATATTTGTGTGTGTGTGTGTGTTAGTTGCTCAGTCTTGTCCAACTCTTTGTGATCCCATGGACTGTAGCCCATCAGGCTCCTCTGTCCATAGGATTTCCTAGGCGAGAATACTGGAGTGGCTTGCCATTTCTTTCTCATATGTGTGTGTGTGTATGTGTGTGTGTGTGTGTGTGTGTGTGTGTATCTAGATTAGAATAAAATTAAGTCCAATCTCGGAGAAGGCAATGGCAACCCACTCCAGTACTCTTGCCTGGAAAATCCCACGGATGGAGGAGCCTGGAAGGCCGCAGTCCATGGGGTTGCTAAGAGTCGGACACAGCTGAGCGACTTCACTTTCACTTTTCACTTTCATGCATTGGAGAAGGAAATGGCAACCCACTCCAGTGTTCTTGCCTGGAGAATCCCAGGGACGGCGGAGCCTGGTGGGCTGCCGTCTGTGGGGTTGCACAGAGTTGGACACGACTGAAGCGACTTAGTAGTAGTAGTAGTAGTAAGTCCAATCTGAATTTTTACTTGTCTTTTGGGTTGGAACAACAACAAAAGTCATAATGGCTAAATTTTTCAAATTATACCTGAGCAAGGGAAGTGACATTGGTAGGTAATTTATCTAACCACTTTATATAGAGAGAGTAATTTGGTTTTGAAACCTATCAGGAAATCTAAGCCTGATCATTTAAAAATAAATTTTACTTGTGTATTTTTCAACCTTTGTTCATCTTATTTTATTTTTTTACTTTTTAAGTATTTTTATTTATTTATTTGACTGCACCAGGTCTTAGTTGTGGCTTGTAGGATCTTCCGTCTTCATGCTGGCATGTGGGATCTAGTTCCCTGACTAGGGATTGAACCCAGGCCCCCTGCATTGAGAACAGGGAGTCTTAGCCAGTGGATCACCAGAGAAATCCCTATTTCTCTAACTTATTTTAAAATTTACAAATAGTTTCAAGAAAAAAAGACAAATCTTTACATGTCTCTATAGCACTTCACTGATTTAAAAATCTAGCAGATATAAAGTAAAGCAAGATTTCATATTACATGGCTATGTTTTTTCAAATTAGCCTTGGAGCAAAATAAAATAATTTCCCTCTGCTTTTTGCCATTAGCTGCCTATCTGCCTACCCCTGATTGATCTCAGGCCCTTGCCAGTAACCTGCAGCTCTGACTTGAAGGGGTAAAAGAAAAGTAGAAATCTGTAGTTCAGAACTGGCTCTCCTAAAATTTGTCTTCCTTTGCCTCTAAGGAGGATATTCCCTTTAAAGATACCCATATATACTTCCTCCAAAATCTTGAACTTGTTAATAATACCCTAGCTTGGGTATGATGATGAGAATCAAGATTTGGAGCAAAAGACCTTGATCCTAATTCTGCTGCTCACTGTATGATGTCAGGCACGTCACCTGACTTCTGAAATTTCAGGTTCATCCCGTGTAATCACTGACAATCAGCTATATCTCTAAGAATTATAGTAAATACAAGAGAAGTGAGTAACTTCTCAATGACTAATATATTGTTGGATGAGGACAAATGCTTATTCTTCATAGATAAAATCAGTCTATTTTATCTGTTTATAGATTTTATGTATTCATAGATAAAATCAGTCTTCATGACATATCTGAAATTTCTTCCTACTGACTAGTCATGGAAATTTGCTCAAAACTGAAAATTCAATCTAATTTAAGAAGTGCCTGTTACCTACTAGGTATTTTGAAAAATTCAGGATAAGAATGAGATACTGTTTTGCTTTCAATTTTCTCATAATATGATTGCCATAATTTACTCTGGAATTTTAAACTCCTCAGTGCCTAATGCAAAAGTCACATTAATTTCCCCTTCTTTTTTTTTCTTTTTTGTTGTTCAGTCGCTAAGTTATGTCTGACTCTTTTCAACCCCATGGACTGCAGCATGCCAGGCTCCTCTGTTCTCCACTATCTTCCAGAATTTGCTCAAATTCTCGTCCATTGAGTCAGTGATAGTATTAACTATCTCATCTTCTGCCACCCCCTTCTCCTTTTTCCTTCAATCTTTCCCATCATCAGGGTTTTTTCCTAATGAATCGGCTCTTCAAATCAAGTGGCCAAAGTATTGAAACTTCAGCATCAGTCCTTCCAATGAATATTCAGGGTTGATTTAGAATTTACTGGTTTGATCCCCTTGCTGTCCAAGGGACTCTCGAGGCTTCTCCAGCACCACAATTCAAAAGCCTCAATTCTTCAGTGCTCTGCCTTCTTTGTGGTTCAACTCTCACATCCATACATGGCTAGTAGAAAAGCGATAGCTCTGACTATACAGACCTTTTTTGGCAAAGTGATGTCTCTCCTTTTTAATACAGTGTCTAGGTTTGTCATAGCTTCCTTGCTTCCAAGGAGCAAGCACCTTCTAATTTCATGGCCACAGTCACTGTCCACAGTGACTTTGGAGCCCAAGAAAATAAAGTCTGTTCCTGCTTCCACTTTTTCCCCCATCTATTTGCCATGAAGTGATGGGATGAAATGCCATGATCTGAGTTTTTGAATGTTGAGTTTCAAGCTAACTTTTCTTTTATAGCTAATTCTTATTAAAATACAGAGAATAAAAGCAATAGCTAAATAACAAATACCATTGGACATTTCTAAAAAAAGTTTTTTTGGCTGAACTGGGTCTACACTGCTTTGCACAGGCTTTCTTTAGTTGCAGGAAGCGGGGGCTAAACTTCGTTGCAGTGCGTGGGCTACTCATTGCTGTGGCCTCTCCTATTGTGGAACATAGGCTTTAGGCACACAGACTTGAGTAGCTCAGGTCCACAGGCTTAGTGAAAGTGAAAATCACTTAGTTGTAGTTGGGGTTACTCAGTTGTGTCTGACTCTTTGCGACCCCATGGACTATACAGTCCATGGAATTTTCCATGCCAGAACACTGGAGTGGGTAGCCTTTCCCTTCTCCAGGGGATTTTCCCAACCCAGAGATGGAACCCAGGTCTCCTGCATTGCAGACGGATTCTTTACCAGCTGAGCCACAAAGGAAGCCCACAGGCTCAGTAGTTCGGTTAATGGGCTCTAGGCCTTGGGCTCAGTGTTTCCAGTGCACAGGCTTAGTTTCTCTGCAGCATGTGGACTCTTTGGACCAGGGATCAAACCTGTGTCCCATGCATTGGCAGGTGGATTCTTATCCACTGCATATTACTAGGGAAGTCCCACATTTGCACCAACATTCTACAAAATTTGTGACCTCATTTAGGAAATGGATGTGCATAATTTGAAAGTCTTCAATATTGTCACAATTGCTTGGCGAATCAACAAGTAGCTTTACAATAAGGGAAGAGAGAATTGTACTACACAAAGGGAAGAAAGGATGAAAGAAAAGCTAGGGAAGCAATTTATTATTTTTTCAATTTTAGAAAAAAATATTAAAAATATGTTTCATTTGGTTTAACTGAGTTAGCATTGCTTCATCTTTAAAATATTTACTTGCAGGGAATTCACTTGCAGTCCAGTAGTTAGGACTCGGCACTTCCACTGCCCAGGGACTGGGTTTGATCCCTGGTCAGGGAACTAAAATCCTGGAAGCCATGCAGCACAACCATCCCCACCCTCCCAATTTTTTTTTTCTTACTTGCAGAATCCTCTTTGAATGCAGTTGAGAAAGAATACTATTTGAGTTTTTCCAAAATTATAGAATACATTATGATGTTAACTAATCAAATACTTAAATAAAGAAAGAGGCTAGAAAGAACAATAAGATGTGTGTGAAAACCAAGTTGTTACCTAAAAGAGTCAGGGCTTTTGACCTATAATCCCACTATTGGGAATATATCTTAAAGAATAAAAGTTATGTGTACATACCTTTGTAAAACAGTATTTGCAAAAGCAGAGTGCTAAAAACAATTTACTTGTGCAGCAGCTACACAATGGCTAATGAACAATGAGGGAATCTGTGCAACCACTAACAATATAAATAGACAGCTGCAGAAACGTGAATGCAAAGCTTTTAAGTGCAAACAAAGTAACTATAATTAGGTGAAATTAAAGTATGCATACATGTAACAGAAGAAGTGGTGCAAAGACATAAATAACTCTCCCGTATGAAAGCATACTTTTATATTAAAGGGTTTAGAGAGATACTGGGTTGGCCAAAAAGTTTATTCAGGGGTTTTTCCATAACGTCTTGTGGAAAAACTCGAACAAGCTGTTTGGCCAACCCAATATAGTAAATATACCATAAGAGTCATCTGTTTAAAGTTTACCATTCAAGGGTTTTAAATATATTTATAGAGTGCTTATTTTTTAGAATTATTAAAATTTTCCTTTCTTTTTTTTTTTAAAGATGAGATCAGTAGATCTAATTGCCTGGGACAAAGAAAGAGGAGTCACATTTTCATTTAAGATCTATTTGTTTAAGATCTTTTGAAAACTTGTTGCTGCTATACCCAGGCAATGAATATAATTTCCACTTAATATCTAAATAGATGTCCAGGCAATCCAATAAGACTTTCTTAAAAATCCAAATACACTGCTGACAGTAAATTACCTCTTCATTTTTCAGCTTACATAAGGTTTGTGTAGTCTGGTCCTTGCAAGTTTAAATCCACCTCGTCTACTGTCAAATACAGGGACACCAGTCTCTAGTGCATTCTGCACTGATATGAGGCTTTATTCTCAGGAATAAATGTGGTAAACATGTTAGGCTTTGAATTTAGACTTTCTGTTTATAAACAGTCCTGCTGGTTATCATCTAATCTTGGCCTCACTTGCCCGGTTACTTCATCTGCAGAATGGGGATAATGGCATTTTCTTTCAGGGTGGTAACTGGCATGATGGATACAAAACAACACAGTAGCTGAAATGCTGGTGAGGTTCACTCACTGTTATAATTACTACCATTATTCCTCCTATTATATTAGTATAGACCGAAATAACCACAAACAAGTCTTGTTTCTCAGATTGACCAACCATGAGTAAACCAATTAAGGACATGAATTGCTCCTAAGGAATTCTTCAGCACCCCTCCCATTTCCTGGGGTGCTCCTTTGCACCAACACTCAGGCTATGTGCCATTCCAGAAAGGAGGGGAGACTAGCCACCCTGTTCTTCTGCATGTGTGTGCATGCATATCCATGGAACTGTTCGGTAGCTACAACACCTCCAGCACTAATCTTCCTACTGCACTCATAACCTGCCCCCAAAGGGCCATCCACTCATTCCGATATGTGGCTCTGCTTTACTCCCAACTGTAGCTTTGGGGAAATTCCAAAGGATGGTCTTATCAGAGGAATAACCCAGTCATATCAGCCTTTGACTGTAAAATTAGCTAAAAGTTCTGCTATGTTGGCAGCAGCCTCACAAACCTATTTGCAAGAATATTCTGTACCTATACAGATACAAACCTGCTTAAACTGTGATCCAAATATTTTTGAGATGTGCCCAAAGTGCTGCCCAAAATATTTTGGTTATAGGTCCCTCGGGTTCTTTCAACAGCATTCTTGTAATTCTTATGTGTGTGTTCTTACATGTGGGCTCAGAAAGATTGCTTCCTAAAGAGGGTAAGAAGGTTTTGTATTATAAGACCCTGAGCTTCACTTTTGCCAGGAAAGAAGTTTAAAAGGCTTTGTTTTCAAAAACCTGGAGCAGAGTCTCCGAGGTCAGTTGTCTGAAAAGATCAGGGTTCCAAGATGGAAATAGAGTGGAGAGGCCTAGACTTGAGGGACAGGGGTGGTGGGAAAGACTGACACGACGGGGCTGCCCACTTCTCACACTTCTCATACCTGCCTGACTGCATGACAGTGAGGTTCCTGACAGTGTAGTTGGGGGTGGAATACACTATTTAACTTGAACAGTAAACAGTTTTGATTGTGACAATCAGAGTCAAGGTCAAGGTTCCATCTCAAATTTCCAATAAGCCCCAGAATTCCTTATAGAATTGAGAGATAGGAAAAGGGTTTCACCCACCCACTCCATGAATAAAATTAGATTTTCTGCCAGATAAAAACTAGATTGTCTTCCAAGCTGGATGGAAGTGTATGGGGAGACAGATTGATTTGATTTAGGGGAAAAAAGTTACATTTCTTTCATTTTGAATGAGTGGCATATATCGTGTTAGTTACTCTCCCACTTCAGCTGCATTTAACTGGAAGGGCTTTGGCAAGTATTCTTAGGCTTATTGTTGAGAAATTCTCTGTTACCTTGAGAAGTTGTATTCGCAAGAGATTATCTGCAAAGCAAAAACAGATTTATATATTTATATGTGATAGATTATTATTCTTTGGAATTTAACTTACATGATTAGATTCAACCATCTAGATTATTTAAATGAGGTATTGTCGGACAAGGCAATTTGTGAATTTGGAAGGAAACTGCAAGAGAAGATAAATACTGTGCAAAAACCAAAAGTTTTAGAGACAGAAAAACATGCTGTAAGAACTTGGGCAATTTGCCTACTTCCTCTTAGGCTTGGTATTTTCATCTGTAAAATAAAGATACGATAAGTATATATTCCAACAAGTTATAGTGAGGAAGAAAATGAATATATATTCAACAGCACAAATCCTTCAATAAATGCTCATTTTATTTTCCATTATAACCACACTTGGCTTCTTTTGATCTCCTTTATTTTATTTTTTAAAAGATTTATCTATTTTTAGCTGTGCAGGGTCTTCAATGCTGCTTTTGGGCTTTCTCTTGTTGGTGCACGGCCTTCTTATTGCGGTGGCTTCTCTCGTTGCGGAGCACAGACTCTAGGTGCACGGGCTTCAGCAGCTGCAACTCACAGACTACAGCACGTTTCCCCTGCACTGGCAGGTAGATTCGTAACCACTAGACCACCAGGAAACCCTGATCTCCTTTATTTTTAAATAAACTTTATTAGTATGTAACATACAGAACAGTACACCAAAAGCATAGTTTCATGAATTATCGCAGCAAGAATACACCTTTATAGTTACCATGAGGTCAAGAAATAGAACATAACTAAGTCAAGGAAGCCCCTCCTTCTCTCCCATTTGTTACCCCCTTTATATCCCTCACTGATGTGACCACTATCCTGACTTCTAACACCATCATTTAGTTTGGGGAGTTGTATTTTTCTCTTAACATTTTTTTTTTGTGATAAGGATATCACATGAGATATATTCTCTTAAACTTTAAGTGTACATTGTTGTTGACTACAGGTCCAATGTTGTACAGCAGATCTCTAGAGCTTATTCATCTTATTTAACTGACACTTTATGCCTGTTGATTAATATCATTATTAAGCTTGGATGATTTTTAAACTTAACACATATTGAATCATGCAGTACATATCAGTTGGTACCTGGCTTCTTTAACTTACGGTATTGATGAAATTCATTCATATTTTGCATTAAACAGGAATTTATTCATGATCATTGCTGAAGAATTCTTCCGTTGTTTGAATACACTACACTATGTGTATCCATTCTTATGTGAGTGAGCATTTGTGTTGTTTCCAGATTGGGACTTTCATGAGTAGTGCTGTGACAATTTTCACTCATGTGTATGCATTTCTGTTAGGAATATGTATAAGGGCCAAATTGCTATGTCATATGGTATGTATACAAACAGCTTTCATGTATACTGCCAAACAATTTTCTCAAGTGGCTGTGCCAATTTTCTCTCTCACAAGGAGTATGAGAGTTCCTGTTTTTTATCTCTGTACCTGGTACTGACAGTCTTTTCTTTTTTGATGTAGACTTTCTTCTCAGGATATGTTATCTCACTGTGGTTTGATTTAGATGCCCCTGATAACTAATGAGGTTGAAAAGCTTTTTCATGAATTTGCTACTTACTTGGATATCCTCTTTTGTGAAGGCCTTGTTTAAAAGTTTTATTGCACATTTTTAAAATTGGGTTGTCTGTTTTACTGTTAATCTTTTTATTTTGTTTTGGTAATTCTACTGTATGGATACCACATCTTTAATCCATTCACCTGTTGCTGGCATTTGGATTTCCCTGGCTTGGGGCAATTTTGAGTAAAATGTATACAAATATTTGTAAATACATATGCATATATGTCTTTCTATTCACATATGTTTCCATTCCTCTTGGTCAGAGTGAAATTGCTAAGTGAAATGGTATTTAATAAATAACTACCAAACTGTTTTCCAAATTGATTATACCATTTTATATTCCTACTGTATGAGTTCTAGTTGCTTCATATGCTCACCAACCCTTCTCCCTACCTCCTTCTCTTTCTCTGTCCCTCTCTCCTAAATTACTCCTAATCTACTCCTATTGCCTTTTAATTTTATTTTTTTCAGTTCTATAATTTCCATTTGAAGAATTTTATACTTTGTAGTTTTATACTGAGCTTTTCCATTTTGTCATCTTATTTCTGGAACATATTAATATGTTATCTTAAAGATCACATATAATAATTCCCATATTTGGATCTCCAATGAGTATATTTCTATAATCTGTCTCTTCTTGTTTTTCAGTCAGGTGCTCTCACCTCCTGGTATACCTGGTAGTTGGCAGGTATACCAATTGGCATACCAGGTAGGCAGCTAGACAATATATATGATAATTGTTTATGTGTAATATATATTATAGTTTTATATATGATAAATTGTAGAGATATTTTAAAATTCTAGATAATACCTTACAGAGAGCATTCATTTTTGCTTGGCAGTTTAGCAGTTAGCTAAAGGAAGATTAAGTTTCATTAAATCAAGGATTTAGTTGATTTACTGTCTAGCCTTTGTAGAGTTATAAGTTAAAACTGGAGTGTTTGCCTGAGTCTCTCCTTGGTCAGCCTGAAGTCTTCATTTTTGACCACAAGCACTGTAAGAATGTTGGAAACTCCACTCAGCTTCTCAGCTTCCTGGCTTCTACTCATAAACAGACAAATGGCTAAAGTGAGACATTAGGGTCAAGCTGGGCTCACTTCTCTAAATTTTCATTCTGTCTTAGCCTAAGTTCCTTAGAAAACAGATGCTGGGGTAAAGGTTAAGTGTTAATTTTTCACTAGGAAGTACACACAACACAACAACACAAGAGAAGGCTCTACACATGGACATCACCAGATGGTCAAACCAGAATCAGATTGATTATATTCTTTGCAGCCAAAGATGGAAAAGGTCTATACAGTCAGCAAAAACAAGACTGGGAGCTGACTGTGGCTCAGATCATGAACTCCTTATTACCAAATTCAGATATAAATTGAAGAAGGTGGGGAAAACCATTAGACCATTCAGATATGGCCTAAATCAAATCCTTTATGATTATACAGTGGAAGTGAGAAATAGATTCAAGGGATTAGATCTGATAATCAGAGTCCCTGAAGAACTATGGATGGAGGTTCATGACATTGTACAGGAGGCAGTGATCAAGATCATCCCCAAGAAAAAGAAATGCAAAAAGGCAAAATGGTTGTCTGAGGAGGCCTTACAAATAGCTGTTGAAAAGAAGAGAAGTGAAAGGCAAAGGAAAAAAGGAAAGATATATCCAGTTGAATGCAGAGTTCCAGAGAGTAGCAAGGAAAGATAAGAAAGCCTTCCTCAGTGCTCAATGCAAAAAAACAGAGGACAACAGAATGGGGGAGACTAGAAATCTTTTCAAGAAAATTAGAGATACCAAGGGAACATTTCATGCAAAGATGGGCACAATAAAGGATAGAAATGGTATGGACCTAACAGAAGCAAAAGATATTAAGAAGAGGTGGAAAGAATATACAGAAGTATACAAAAAAGATCTTCATGACCCAGATAATCACAATGGTGTGATCACTCACCTAGAGCCAAGCATCCTGAAACTCGAAGTCAAGTGGGCCTTAGGAAACATCACTATGACCCAAGCTAGTGGAGGTGATAGAATTCCAGTTGAGCTATTTCAAATCCTGAAAGATGATGCTGTGAAAGTGCTGCACTCAATATGCCAGCAAATTTGGAAAACTCAGCAGTGGCCACAGGCCTGGAAAAGGTCAGTTTTCATTCCAATCACAAAGAAAGACAATGCCAAAGAATGCTCAAACTATCACACAATTGCACTCATCTCACATGCTAGCAAAGTAATGTTCAAAATTCTCGAAGACAGTCTTCAACAATACATGAACCATGAACTTCCAGGTGTTCAAGCTGGATTTAGAAAAGGCAGAGGAACCAGAGATCAAATTGCCAACATCTGCTGGATCATCAAAAAAGCAAAAGAGTTCCAGAAAAACATCTATTTCTCCTTTATTGACTATGCCAAAGCCTTCAACTGTGTGGATCATAATAAACTGTGGAAAATACTTAAAGAGATGGGAATACCAGACCACTTGACCTGCCTCCTGAGAAATCTGCATGCAGGTCAGGAAGCAACAGTTAGAACTGGACATGAAACAACAGACTGGTTCCAAATAGGGAAAGGAGTACGTCAAGGCTGGATATTGTCACCCTGCTTATTTAACTTATATGTAGAACACATCATGAGACATGCCAGGCTGGATGAAGCACAAGCTAGAATCAAGATTGCCAGGAGAAATATCAATAACCTCAGAAATGCAGATAACACCACACTTACAGCAGAAAGCGAAGAAGAACTAAAGAGCCTCTTGATGAAAGTGAAAGGAGAGTGAAAAATGTGGCTTAAAACTCAACATTCAGAAAACGAAGATCATGGCATCTGGTCCCATCACTTCATGGCAAATAGATGGGGAAACAAAGGAAGCAGTGACAGACTTTATCTTTTTAGGCTCCCAAATCACTGCAGATGGTGATTGCAGCCACGAAATTAAAAGATGCTTACTCCTTGGAAGAAAAGTTATGACCAACCTAGACAGCATATTCAAAAGCAGAGACGTTACTTTGCCAACAAAGGTCCATCTAATCAAGGCTATGGTTTTTCCAGTAGTCATGTATGGATGTGAGAGTTGGACTATGAAGAAAGCTGAGTGCCAAAGAATTGATGCTTTTGAACTATGGTGTTGGAGAAGACTCTTGAGAGCCCTTTGGACTGCAAGAAGATCCAACCTGTCCATCCTAAAGGAAATGAGTCCTGAATATTCACTGAAAGGACTGATGTTGAAGCTGAAATACCAATACTTTGGCCACTTGATGTGAAGAACTGACTCATTTGAAAAGACCCTGATGTTGGGAAAGATTAAAGGCAGGAGGAGAAGGAGATGACAGAGAATGAGATGGTTGGATGGCCTCACTGACTCAATGGACATGAATTTGAGTAAGCTCTGGGAGCTGGTGACGGCCAAGAAAGCCTGGCATGCTGCAGTCCATGGGGTCACAAAGAGTTGGACACAACTGAGTGACTAAACTGAACTGAACTAAATAACTCTGAGATAGTAAAAGTAAAAGGAAAATAAAGCTGGTAGAAGAGGAGGAAAAGGAGATACAGATTAGTCTGCAGATGACCACAGCTTCATGTAGAGAAGCTCACTGTGTAGAAGCACTTTGTCTTGGAACAGTCTGTTAGAGGAAGAAAAAGACAGGAATTAATTCAATGGCTCCCTCTGTTGATTGACTTAACTTTTATTGGTCAACCTTTACCGTATAAGACATTAACATCTATGCATTCCTGATGTTTCAACTGACCACTTCAGACCCAACAAGGAAACAGAATCCCATACCCTACAACATGTTACTTCCTCTAACTCCAGAACTAATGAAAGAAATCAGATCCTTATGATTATGGTGGGACCTGGTGCCATAGCTGCAGCAGCTCATCCCGTTTCAGGAGCAATGCAATCTGTGCCGGAGACTAGCACTCACCTTGGAGGAAACGGAAGCACCCTGCAAAGCCTGTTGATGAAATAGTTGTGACTTCATGTCCATGGTAAGTTTGAGGACCTGGGGAACAGATAGGACCTTGAAGATTTAAGGAGGTTTCCTCAACTTATCCAACGCACCTTCTCCTAGGAATCTTGTTCTCTCAAAGCCCTTGGTGGTATCATAGTTTTCAAATGTCTTTTAGCAATGTTTTTATGTATTGTCCAGAATTTCTGATTGTCAGGGGAAGGTTTAGTCTGTAACCAACTACTCTACATTATTAGGAAACAAACAAACAAACAAACAAACCTCACTGCTATCTTTTAAAAGGGGCTTCCCGGATAGCTCAGTGGGTAAAGAATCCACCTGCAATGCAGGAGACACAGGAGACATGGATTTGATCCCTGAGTTGGGAAGATTCCCTGGAGGAGGAAATGGCATCCCACTCCAGTATTCTTGCCTGGAAAATTAAGTGGACAGAAGAGCCTGGTGGGCTGCAGTCCAAAGAGTTAGACATGACTGAGCACTATCATGGGTCCTTTAAAGATCTTAATAAAGTTAACTACAGGCACAACTGACACCCAAATATGGCTAAAAAGTGAGTTGACTTTAGCCTCAGAGTAAAACCTGTGGGACACCAAGAAGCCAGGTTCTCATCTGTTAGATGTAAATCACCCCTTATCTCTGTATTGATTTCTCAGGTAAATTCAGCTGATGTTTTCAAAGTCATCTTACCCGGATTTCCTCAGATTAGTCACAGACTTTATTACTCATTTAATGGAAATTCCCATCCTCACTAAAGCACTAACCTTGGGGAGGCAAGGGTACACAATATGCCAATGGCATCATTTCCAAAGCTGAGGGTTCACAAGTGATTTGTTACATATTTACTCTGTGTTTGTTACATAGTTACTCTGTGTTACATATTTACTCCGTGTTAATTTTACTGCTGCAAAAACTCAGCTCACACTAACATTTATCTTTCCTTCCTTATCAGACTTATCTCTGATCTTACCTACAGTGTATGATTCAACTCCTTGTGACATACTCTAAAAATTTCAGGGACTTCCCTAGCAGTCTAATGGTTAAGACTGTCCTTCAATGCCAGGGGAGAGATTTGATCCTTGTTGGGGGAGCTAAGATCCTATATGATTCCTGGACAAAAAAACCAAAACATAAAACAGAAGCAATATTGTAACAAATTCAATAAAGACTTAAAAAGAAAAAGAATTTTAGAATTTCCTCACCAGTTGTTCTGAAACACTGCTGACATATATGAACCCTGAAATTTTTAGCCTTGTCCAAGTTAGACCAAAGATTTTGGTTCCTAATGAAACCTTCTTACAGAAATTTACTGTTGTATCTTTCTATACTTTTATGTAATATGGAAAACAGGAAGTATAGTGTAAGGAGCTCTATCAGGAATGTTAAATAAAGGTCTTCTCTTCTACTTGTCTCCTTCTCAGAGTGCCTTAGATGCCTCTCTTTAGAAAATATCACCCTTTGGAGAATGGTAATAGATGCATGCTTAATGATACAAGTCATGGATATCCAAAAATGTTTCATTAGCTTTCTGCAAAAAACAAAACAAACAAACAAAAAAAAAAACAGCAAGTTTTCTATGAACATTTTAGGATAATAACCTTTCTCTACTTCCTCCCAATCTGTCATTTGTCTCCACCATGGGTCATCCTTGCCCCAGCAATTTGAACGTTTGTGACCAATGGGAAATGGTGATTTTTCCAAAGAGAAGAGGACTTTTCTTCAATGAAGGGAACATGCATGGCTGTGGTTCCCTGCTAATGTATAGGCCCCATCACAGCATCAAGAAATATTTTATCACAAAATTGTGTATGCAGTTAAAAAACTGTGTGCAGTATGATCTCAATTATATGATATGTGTGTCTACAAAATATATATGCATGTATGATGATATACACTAAAGTGTTAACCAATTATGAATCATAGAATTATGGGTATGAGCTAATTTTTTGTGCTTATCTGTGCTGTCATCATTTTACTTACTGGGCATATAATTTTTTTCAAAAAGCTTAAAAAAAACTGCTTTTGCCAGATGTTGTGTTCTCCCAAGTAAAATACACATCCTATGCTCTTCTAGGCAATAAGTCAATAAATAGACATGAAATGCATAGAATAGGACTTAGCACAGAGTCTGTTCTCAATAAAGATTAGTTATTTGCATACTACATAGGACATTAAATTCAGCTTTTTTGTTAACTGCAATTTTAAAATATCTGTGTGCTGCGTGCTAAGTTGCTTCAGTCATGTTTGACTCTTTGCGACCCTATGGACTACAGCCCACCAGGCTCCTCTGTCCAAGGGATTCTCCAGGCAAGAATACTGGAGTGGGTTGCCATTTCCTTCTTCAGGGGATCTTCCTGACCCAGGGATCAAACCCACCTCTCTGTGTCTCCTGCATTGGCAGGTGGATCCTTTACCACTAACGCCACCTGGGAAGGCCCCCCAAAATTTACAGTTAAGCTTTAAAAAATACCTTTTCAGTCATGATATCATTCAATTTAAGAAATTTTCATTCATTAATTTATTTTTTTTTGTCTATGCTGGGTCTTCATTGCTGTGTGTGGGCTACTCTCTAGTACGATGCACAGACTTCTTATCAGTGGCTTCTCTTGCTGCGAAGCATGGGTTCTAGCATGCAGGCATCTATAGTTGAGGCTCACGGGCTCCAGAGCTTGGGCTCAGTAGTTGTGGCACAAGGGCTTAGTTGCTCCACACCATGTGGAAACTTACTGGACCAGGGATTGAACCCGTGTTCTCTGCATTGGCAGCTGGATTCTAAACCATATGTCATTTAAATTTTAACATAAACCAGTGAGAGAAGCAGGAGAACATTCAGTAATATGTAATCAAGTAAGCACTAGAGTATCAAAATTGACTAATCAACTTAGTTCAGAATTTTAAAAAGTAAATGCTAAATAAAAGTAATTTTGTTTACAAAAAGTACAAATAAAAAATCTATATTCAAAGGCAAGGGTCTTAAAAGAGTATATGGATCTATTAAAGGAACCACATAATTTACTAAAAGTGCTTGCCTCCTTTTTTAATATGATATATAACTGAAACAGAGCAAAAAAACTTATAATGACTACTAGGCAGAAGATTGTAAGGGATTTGAAGTCAATAACTCTTTAGCTATGGGTGCTGCCCCTCATTAGCTAAGGTTATAATCTGGGTAGAAAAGAATGAAAAATTATTTGGAAAGAAAAATGATGAGCAAGAGAAGCATAAAAGAGGAAAAAGAAGGAAGGAATGGAAAGGAGAGGAAAAAGAGAATATTATAGAGCTTAACTGGAGGAAAGAAAAAAAGGAATGATGAAGCAAATAATTGGAAGCGTGGCATCTATGAAGACCAACTAATGCTACATATGCCAGGCCTCCTGCTAAGTGTTTTTCCAGAACTATCTCATTTAGTTTTTACATCAGCCCTCTGAAATTGGTATTCTATTGTCCATATTTAACAGATGGGGCTTCTTGGGTGGCTCAGAATAAAGAACCCACATGCCAGTGCAGAAGATGTGGGTTTGATCCCTGGGTAGGGAAGATCCCATGGAAAAGGAAACGGTAGCCCACTCCAATATTCTTATCTGGGAAATTCCATGGGCAGAGGAGCCGGTGGGCTGCAGGCCAGGGGGTCGCAAAGAGTGAGGCATGACTTAGAGACTAAACAACAACAACAACGACAACAATTTAACAGATGAGAAAACTAAGATTTTCAGGGTTTAAGTGATTTTCCCCCCAGATAAAATACTACATCTTTTTCATGAGGTATATCCTATCTCTTTGAGCCTCACTTTAGCCTGATTTATCTTCTTAGGGTGTGATGTCCCATCTTCCCATATTATAAAATAAATGAGCAGAATATCTGCTGTTTGTTTTACATCTTTTATATTGACATTATTTTCTATAATCCTCTAAATCAAGTAGGCTTAATGAGGCTTTCAATAATTTAATATGAGGAGGCATGGCAAGATCTAACAATAATACCATGTTCCTATTTTCCCAACTATAATTTGTCATTAATTCTAAGACATTGTATAATATTTTCAAATTTATTACACATAAAATTTTACTAAAGCATAAAGAGAAAATCATAGAATACTTTTTTGAAAAGCATCAAATAAAACAAAATTATGTTTTGGCCCCAGAATTCTAATGTCGTCACCATAAGGGCCAGACCTCTATATTGCTGCTTACTTAATAAGGAGATTTCCTATTAACAGCTGAATGGGAAAACTGTCTGATGTTAAATTTTATACTTCCCTCAATATTTGGATAAAAGGGTTCTGGATTGATAGAGAGTCCAGATGTAGGTTATAGCTTGTGCCCTGTCAGTTGTGCAATCTTTGACCTAGTCCCTAACTTCTCAGGGTCTTAGTTTTCTTTTTCTGTATAATTGTATTTATTTATTTATTTTTGGCTATCCTGGGTCTTCACTGATACAAGGGTTTTTCCTATACTTGCAGCAAGGGGAGGCTCCTCTCTTGTGCGTGGGCTTCTCACTGTGATGGCTTCGCTTGTCGTAAAGCACGGGATCTAGAGCACACGGCTTCAGACTCTACGGCACAGGCACAGTAATCGTGGTGCACAGGCTCAGTTGCTCTGCAGCATGTGGGAGCCTCCTGGTCGTTGTTCACATGATGTACTCTGCACAGAAATTAAATAAGCAAGGTGACAGTATACAGCCTTGACATACTCCTTTCCCAATTTGGAACCAGTCTATTGTTCCATGTCCAATTCCAACTGTTGTTTCTTGACCCAAATATAGGTTTCTCAGGAGACAGGTAAGGTGGTCTGGTATTCCACCTCTGAGAATTTTTCAGTTTGTTGTGATCAACACAGTCAAAGGCTTTAGCATAGTCAATGAAACAGAAGTAGATGTTTCCTGAAATTCTTTTGCTTTCTCCATGATCCAGTGAATGTTGGCAATTTGATCTCTGGTTCTTCTGTTTTTTGTAAGCCCAGCTTGTACATCTAGAAGTTCTCAATTCACATACTGCTGAAGCCTAGTTTGAAGGATTTTGAGCATTACCTTGCTAGCTTGTGAAATGAGCACAATTATACAGTAGTTTGAACATTCTTTGGCATTGCCCTTTTTTGGGGATTAGAATGCAAACGGGCCTTTCCCAGTCCTGTGGCCACTGCTGAGTTTTCCAAATTTGCTGACATATTGAGTGCAGCACTTTCACAGCATTATCTTTTAGAATTGTAAATAGCTCAGCTCAAATTCCATCACTACCTTTGTTTGTAATAATGCTTCCTAAGGCCCACTTGACTTTGCACTCCAGGATGTCTGGCTCTAGGTGAGTGACCACACCATTGTGGTCATCCAAGACTGGGATCGTCCCAGATCAGGGATCAAACCCGTGTCTCCTGCATTGGCAGATGGATTCTTCACCACCTAGCCACCAGGGAGGCCCAAAGGTCTTACTTTTCTGTTCTGTAAAATAAAGGTTTAGGCAATATGTTTGGGAAAATCCTATGAATGTTTAGCTTGTTAAAAAAAAACAAGGCAGGGAGCTCTCTTGTGATTAGAATTAGAATAAGAAGAACTCAGAAAGTAATACTTTAATGTCTCTGATACTTTGTTAACATTTTTTCATGTATTTAATCATGACTGTTGACTTCTATTTGGTGCCATAAATGAAGAAGGACTTCCCTGCTGGCTCCGTGGTAAAGAATCTGCCTACAATGCAGGAGATGTGGGTTTGGCCCCTGGGTCAGGAAGATCCCCTGGAGGAGGAAATGGCAACCTACTCCAATATTCTTGCCTGGAAGATTCCATGGACAGAGAAGCCTGTCAGGCTACAGTCCATGGGGTTGAAAAGAGTCGGACATGACTGAGTGACTGAACACACATAAATCAGGAAAACAGAGGCACTGTACTCTTAAACATTGGTTTCAATGATTTTTTTTTTTTTTGGAAATGTCTCTTAGGGAAGGGAAACAAAAGCAGAAATAGACAAGTAATACCACATCACACTAAAAAGCTCTTGCACAGTAAAGGAAGCCATCAATAAAACAAAAAGCCCACCTGCTGAATAAGAGAGGATATTTGCAAACAGTCTATCTGAGAAGGGTTTAATATATCCAAAATATACAAAGAAGTGATACAACTCAACATAAAAAAAAGAAACATGATTCAAAAATAGGAGGATCTGAATAGACATATTTACAAAGAAGACATACAGGTGGCCAATGGACACAGGAAAAGATGCTCACACTCACTAATGATTAGGGAAATGTAAATCAAAAGCACTGTGAGATATTACCTCAGACCTGTTAGAATGGCTATTATCAAAGAGACACCAAATAACAAGTGTTGGCAAGGAGATGGAGAAAAGAGAATCCCCATACACTGTTGCTGAGAATATAAATTGGTGCAGCTACTATGTAAAACAATATGGGGGGATTCCTCAAAAAATTAAAAAGAGAAGTACCATGTGAGCAAGCAATTCCACTCCTCAGTATTTATCCAAAGAAAACAAAAACAGTAACTCAAGAAGATATATGTATCCCTGTGCTCATTGCAGCATTATTTACAATAGCCAAGATATGCAACCAAATAGATAAATGAATCAAGAAGTTGTGGTATATATATATATACACACACACAAAAATAATAGTATTAAACCGTAAGGAGAATGAAACCTTGCTGTTTGCAGAAACATGGTTGGACCTAGAGGGAAATATGCTAAGTGAAATAAGCCAGACAGAATCCTCATGATTTCACTTACATGTTGAACCTAAAAACAAAGCAAATGAACAAACATAACAAAATAGAAACAGAGTAATAGATTAGAGGAGTAAGAGGTGATTGCCAGAGGGTAGTGGAGAAGTGCGAAGTTAAGAAATAGATGAGGGAGATTAACATGTACAAACTTCCAGTTGCAAAATAAATGAGTCACAGGTATGAATTGTGCAATGTGGGAAATACAGTCAATAATTATGTAATAACTTTGTATGGTGACAAATGAGAACTAGTCTCATCAAGGTGATCATTTTAAAATGTGCAGAATTATTGAATTAGGAACTGATTATATATCAGGAACTAGCATCATATTGTAGGTCAATTATACTTCAAAAATAGACAAACAGAAAAAAGATCATAGTTTTGGTTACAGGGGATGGGGGAGGTTGGATAAAGGCAGTCAGAATTTCTGGTTTTAAATAAGTGCTAAGGATGTAACATACAGCATAATCAATATAAGTAACACTGCTGTTAAGTATGCAAGCTGAGAGTAAATCCTAAAAGTTCTTATCACAAAGAAAAATTTTTTCTATTTCTTTAATTTTGTATCTATGTGATATAATGTTGTTTTTCAGTTGTTCAGTCATGTTCTGACTCTTTGCAACCCCATGGATTGCAGCATACCAGGCCTCCCTGTCCCTCACCATCTCCTGAAATTTGCCCAAGTTTATGTCTATTGCATCAGTGATGCCATCCAGCCACCACATTTCATATGTGATATAATAGATGCTCACTAAACTAATGATAGTAATTTCACAATGTATGTAAATCAGATCATCATGCTGTACACCTTAAACTCACAGAGCACTGTGTTAATTATAGTTCAATAAAACTGGAAGAAAAAAATAAGACATATTACTGGTAGGTGATAACGCTAAACCTAAAAAAAATAATAAGCCACCAATTTAGTGAATGCTAATACCAATTTGGTGAATGCCATTCACCTTTATCATTTTGTAATAATTTGGTTAAGATATGCCACAGCCAATGGTTTGGTCAAAGCTGAGATAATTGCATGCATTTTACTGATACACATAGTAGGTAGCGATCAGAGTGTTGACACCCAGTTAAAGAGTGTCACAGGGGCATGGAGGAAGAGGGGAAATAATTACTCAATAGCCCTTGGAAGCCATCCTCAATTAAGGTCAAATCGCACTAATAAATCACAACATTAAGATTGTATAGCTTACTATTTATGATACTTTTTCTCAGTTGAAAGATTTCAAAATCTTCAAAAGTGGAAGCCTTGAGAATTACAATTGTAAGTAGCTACAATTACAATTGTAAGTAGCTATATTTTTCAAATCACTTAGTGTGTATTTGGCTTCAAGCAATACATACACTACTTAAAGTGGCTTAAAAATAAAAATATGTTGCTTTACATTCAAGAAGTCTGAAGGGAAATGTTCCCAGATTTCTTAAAGCAGCTCAACAATTGCATTAAGTGGCAAACTCTACAACCACCAGCCCTGGTCATTGGCTCAATGCCTTCATGCTTACATAATGGCCTCCCGTGTTCCAGGCATCACAGGTCCATATGACAATATTTGGACCGCAAAACGATTATTTCTCCCATATGTCTTTTTTATTTTATTTTTTTTTACAGAAGAAATTCTTCCCTAGACTCCTTATTTTCCACTGGCCAGAAACGAATCTCCTACTAGTTCCCCAGCTGCAAGGGGTTTTCCTTGCAAAGCAGCACCTGCCTTTTCCAGGGCAAAAGGCAATACACGCTCACTCTTCCGTGTTGGTATGTGTCCTCCCAAGCATGTCTTTCTTGTGGAGTTTTAATCTACTTTGTTTAAATCATATTGAATATCAGGTTTTGCAACCTGTCTTTATATTTTACCGTAAGCATTTGTTCCACAGTAATAGTCTTTGGAGATTTATTTTAAATGATGACATGATATTCCATGCAAAAAGAGTACATCCTAACTAACGTATAATAAGCAGCATTCTTTTTATTTTTGGAAATCATACTGGGTAAAAAGCACTATATACCAGAAGATTTACACAAGTACCTCTAATCCTTAGAACAATCCTGCAAGGAAGCTATCATCATTCCAAAATAGGAAACCAACCCAGAGTTTAAAACTTACTGGCCAAAGGCGATTCAGCTCTATTTAAATAGAATTAAAGCCACAATGTATCATCTTGCTTTTAGTAAACCATCAGCAGGTATTCAATTCCTGTCAGTAGTTACACTGAACTTACTCTGACATCCTGTGTTTCACAATTCTTGGTAAGGCTTACTCTGATGCTTCATCCTTCATAATTCTTTAACAGTACTTCCTACAGTTGCCCTGACAGTTCATCTAGCACATACAATTAGTTATATTCTTCAACATTCTTAAAGTTAAGTTCAGTCTCTTATAGTACCAATAATAAAAATTCCTGGTTTGATTCTGTGTAGCAAAGTAAATTTCCTTATCCAATATACAATTCTGTGAACAAGATATGCAGATGCTTGTAGAGCAATATAGACAAAAGTATGTAAAGTAAGATTAACAAGTAAAGTTTATATTAATACATCTATATATGTGGGTACTTCCTATAAAAGGCTTGGTCCATATCCTCAAACAGGTGACAGTGTTTTTCTTCTGAAAACACTATAAACAGCATCTGGAGGTGTCAGTCATTTAAAGGGAATACCTAAATAAAAAAGGAAAAATAAGGAGTGGGGAAAGCAGGGAAAGAAAGAAGGAAGAAATGTATATATAGGGCTGCTGCTGCTAAGTCACTTTGGTCGTGTCCAACTCCGTGCGACCCCATAGACGGCAGCCCACCAGGCCCTGCCGTCCCTGGGATTCAACAGAAGGGAAAAACCAACATTGCCATAATTATTGTCAATTTTGCTGTGACAATGAATTCTAGAGCAGACTGGAAAACAGCACAGGGCAAATGTTTCTGGCCAACCAATAGGACTAGCAGAGATTAACCCAAATTCAACTTTGTCACTGGTTGCATCACTGCAGTTTACCTTCTCTGAGTATACACCCTCCTCCCCTCCCATCCAGGCACTTGAACTCTGCATCACAACATACTCCCTGTGCAGTTTCGGGCACTTTGCATGATTTGACTTATTTCCCTAGGACATACACCAGGGGCTTTCCCATATACCACCGCCTTTCAATGTTCAGGCCCTGCCTCCATGTGCTTCCCCTCCCCACTTGCCATTTTGGCTTTTGGTGAGGGTGGTTCCAGGACAAAGTTGACAGAAACAAGTTTCTTCTGGACTCCACACAGCAGAGCCAAATAGGAAATGATACTGGCAGCTTCACCTGTGAGGCCAGACACTGAAAAGCAGACGGGAACGCAGTCCCTTAGAGGAACTCACAGATCCACCCATGCGAGGAGCTGCCTGTGAGAACGGGGTCCTTTGTCCGAAGGACACAGCTCTGGGAGCTGCCTCAGTCCTTGAGGGTTTGCTTGCAAACATAGCTCTCTGTCCCGCCACCCCAGAGATTAGGCGCTTATTTACTGCAGGCACCTGGAGTTCTGTGCAAACTTCTCACGCACAGGGAAATGTTATCTGGTGTAAGAAATAATAACAGGGAGCCATTCCCATGTTCTCAAGATTTCTTGTGACTTTTTGTAAGATGTATAGGTCAACCAAGAAAAAATGTCAACTGTCTTGTCTTTCTCACGCTCTTCTGTATAAATATAAGATGCTGAATAAAGTTGGTGTCAGACTGCGTCCCTTCGTGGAGACGTGTCTGAACCTCTCGACCCCATCTTTATTGTAGTCTCTTGCTTTAGTTTCTTTCTTAGCCCCGCCGTGCACGTTCTCAGGACCTGATCGACTTTGCCGGCTAGCACTGGCACACCCAGCCACCCTGCTTTGCCCTCTGGCCTAGTTCCCCAGGCTGCTTCAGGGTGAGTGAATCAAAAAGTTCTTCTCAGTTTGTCTGATAACATATTGAATTAGGCTTCCTGGTGGTTTTTTTGCTCTATCCTAGTGGGATTTCTTTGGAAGGAATGATGCTAAAGCTGAAACTCCAGTACTTTGGCCACCTCATGCGAAGAATTGACTCATTGGAAAAGACTCTGATGCTGGGAGGGATTGGGGGCAGGAGAAGGGGACGACAGAGGATGAGATGGCTGGATGGCATCACTGACTGGATGGACGTGAGTCTCAGTGGACTCCGGGAGTTGATGATGGACAGGGAGGCCTGGCGTGCTGCGATTCATGGGGTCGCAAAGAGTCGGACAAGACTGAGTGACTGAACTGAACTGAACTGAGTGTAAGCCTCTGGGAGGGAGAAAGAAATTCAAGAATTTGCTGTGGTTTGATCTATGTAACTAACCAAGAAAAGTTTTGGTTTTATCTTTTCTTCATTCTAGATTACCAGTGTGGTTACTTAGTATCTTGTTAATAATCCAGTGCTACAGATTTAGCATTACTTGAGAGGAAAAAATGATGACTGAATGAAGACATGAAAAATATATCTTATTGATATGCATATTGATTAATAAGTAAATTTTATAAATTTATTAAAAGATAGACTTTTGATAAATATAGATCTGGTTTTCATTCCACCTTCTATATGTCCTAGCAGAGTGGCTTAGGACTAGTTGGCTAACTCCTTCAAGCATCATTCAATTTCTTCATCATTGAAATGAAGGTTATGGTTCCTACCTCAGAGGGATGTTATGTTTGATAAGAAAGGATGTCTATGAAGTGTAAGACATAGAGTGATCAAGCAGAAATACTAGTTCACTTTCCTCTCTCTTTAACCAATCATCCCCAAGAGAATATAGATTTTTTTTAAGTTTTTGAAATAATAAACAAATGCATTGCAGCATTAAAACAAATGCATTTTGAGCATAAAACCCTCAAAAAGTTTATAAACTAGTTGGGGACTTTAATGCTAGTTCACCTAGAACAATAAAAGAATGTTACAGGCTCATAATTTGATTACATGATTGTGTATTTCTGGTTATAAAAATATGATTGTTAAGAAAAAAATGAAGTAAAAATGGACTAGAGTTTTCTGTTAGGCAGGCCTTCTCCTAGAATTTTCTAGGTATTCTGGGGAGTAAGAAATAGATCTGGCGTGAGGTTAATTATGTAAAAATAGTAATTATATTTTTCTATTTAAAAAATGACTAACATATACCTGATGACACTTTTAGGGGTGTTCCAGACAAGGTCCTACTAATCCTCTGAGAACTAGTCCAAAGTCTCTTTCAAAAACAAAAATTCTTTTAAGAGCTCATATTAGAATTAACCTTTCCATAAAACTCTCTTATAAATCCCTAACACTTTGTTGCCACTTTATACCTATCATGGTGATTACAAAAGTATTTCACATGGCCAAATTTCCCCAGGCTTATTCACATTCAATAAAAGAACCATCAAAAATGTGTGACATAAGTAAGAATTCCCACCCTCCTTCCTGCTCCTGCTTATCAAAGAGGTAGATACTGTATCAAATACCAAGAATGACTTGAAAATACAAATTCCCCATTTGAAATTCCACATGGAATCAAAACTCCATAGGAAAAACTTCAAACCTAGACTTTTCATCTTGTGTCTTACCTTTAGAAGCAGTTGATGAAACACATTTGCAATTTTTAAAGTATTTTCAAATGACTCATGAATCATGTTCCTTCTTGGCTATCTAATACAAATCCAGGGTGTTAATTACCATCTCTGTGGAAACTATTCTTCTGTCTCTCTCTGGCCGATTCTTTTGCCACGTACTAAGGGATTTTATGATGCTTTTCCTCTCAAGAATCAGACAAAGTAATAAGTATACAGAAAGAACTGAAAATATCTGGATAAAAAACAAATAAGCTCAGTCAAAATTAAAGAGAAGAATAAAAGAATTTACATATCCTTCCTCTACTATGTGCCAGACACTGTTCAAAACATTTTCTAATTAACTCATTTAATCCTTACAGCAGACCTATGGGGTAGATATAAGTGTCTTCACTTTGAAGATGAAAAAAATGAAGTGAGAGAGATGAATTCACTTACCCAATGTCAAAGAGCTGGTGAAAAAAAAAAATGTAAAATAAATTCCTTTATTTAAAGAATTGGCTCACACAATTACTCAGGCTGGTAAATCCAAAACCTACAGGTTGAAACTGGCAGGCTGAAGACCCAAAAAAGAACCCATGTACCAGTTCAAGAACAAAGGCCTTCTAAGGCTGGTAGAACCCCGTCTAGATCTGAGGAGTTCAGTCTTTTCTTTTCAGGCCTTTAGCTGATTGCATGAGGCCCACTCACACTACAGACGGCAATCTGCCTTACTCAAAGTCAGCCACTTTAAATGTTAATCTGATTGAAAGACACCCTCACAAAAACATCCAGAATAATGTCTGCCTACATCTACATATCTGGGCACCATGGCCTACACAAGTTGACATGAAGTTGGCCATCGTTACATATATACTTCTTCATGAAAGAAGATATTTTGATGGTACCTTGGGGATCATGAGTTGGAATATTTGAAGTTCCTGCTTAAGGGCTAAATATATACAAGACATTGGGCCAAATTCTGTACTGACCACTGAACATAACTGAAAATTTGGTATCATAAATAAATCTTGACTATTATTAATAGCTTCGCTTGCAATTAGCCTCTTCCTCCTAAAACCTGAGGGTAAACCCAACAAAAAAAAGAGATTCATCAAGATTTTCAAATAAAATGACGTGTTTCTGCATATAAGTATTCCATCTATCTGAGAGAATTAGAAATGGCTCTACAGTCTACCCAAGTCTGAGCTGGAAATAGGGCAAACTTGGACAAAGCATTCAGACTTCTTTGTTTTCCAAAAGGACAATGACTAGAACCATCTCTCCCCACCTTCTGCCTGAAACACACACACACACAAGTTATGCACAGTGATTTAAAATTAAATTTAAACAAGTTAAAATTAAAGTGGTGTGATTTCTTCCAGAATGTTATAGGTAGCCCTGGTGATAAATTATCTAAAGCAGGGGATATATCAGACAGCCCACTGGGATGCAGGTAGCAAATATCAGAACCTATTAAATCTCTAATGAGAATGAGTATATAGTTTTTAGTTTAAAATAAATATCTAAACAATAGTCATATCTACATTTGTCCTTGGGATAATCTACCAATCGTTTGTCACATACAGTATTAAAGGGGACCTAAGGAAGGAGTGAGGAGAAGGCAATGGCACCCCACTCCAGTACTCTTGCCTGGAAAATCCCATGGATGGAGGAGCCTGGAAGGCTGCAGTCCATGGGGTCGCTGAGGGTCGGACACAACTGAGCGACTTCACTTTCACTCTTCACTTTCATGCATTGGAGAAGGAAATGGCAACCCACTCGTGTTCTTGCCTGGAGAATCCCATGGGCTGCCGTCTATGGGGTCACACAGAGTCAGACACGACTGAAGTGACTCAGCAGCAGCAAGGAAGGAGTGAAAGGTGTAGAAGGCCAAGGGGTTGACAATGGCACTCTTCTTTGTTGGTTTCCTGTGTATGGTAGACCACATGTACCTGGTTCAGTGGATTTATATATCCTGGTTCTAATTTCAAACTAACACTCACAAAATGAACAGATGACTGAAAAAAACATATCCTGGCAACTAGGTGAAAGGGTGAATAATGCATGCACAAATGAACAATGAGAAAACTGTAGAGATGACACTCATTTGCAAAACAAACTTGTCGGGCACATTATCAAAATATATTGAAATATCAGTTCAGCATTACGTTGTATGATTAGCATTATGTTGTATGGTTAACATAAGGACTACTATTTTTAAACTATTTCATTTTTATTTCATTGTATCAATTTATTGCAAAAGTGGCCACAAATTGTATCCATTCTGTATGCATGTTCCTTTGCAATATGACTACAGTTACTCCCATGAAGAAGGAAAGTCTATTCTTCTATCCATTGAATCTACACTGCAGAAATAATTACACAAGGAGAGACTTAAAAAGTGGTTGTCCACTGGGGATTGTTCCCTTGCTGCTCTTTGGAACCATGAGGCCCCTGCATGTAAATAAGTCTAAGTTAGCCTGGTGGATGATGAGGTGTGGCCCAGTCCCCATAGGAGAGCCAGCTAACTTAACTGTGAAAAGTTGAGAGGTGGAGCATCTAAGAATTTTAAGGCTGCTATCCCACAACACACTGACACACCCACATAATTCGACTTCTAAAGAATTGTGGATGTGGCTTTCCTTACACTGAATAGACTCCAGTCAGATTCAGAGACAAACCACAAAGTTTTAAGAGTTGTACTAATGAACCATGTACTTGGGTCAAAGAAATTAGATTGCTCAAATTACAAAATATGAGTCTTATGGTAAAGGAACAAAGTCTCAGAAGACAGCCAAGAGCTTAGAAGATAGAGCTAAGAGACTTGGAGGACAATGACACAGGGAGATGAAACTAGACTTAATCCAGAAATATTTCCCACCCCCAGAATGGGCAGACCTAGTAACAAATGTCCTATTGGATCTCAGAATTGCTGTAAACCAACGGCTGCTATGTGTTTCAGATACCTCCCCTTCGTGATGGCAGTGTTTCCTGTCCGATTCTGTCTGCCCAATCATGTATATTACTGGGTGTACTGACAAGCAATGTATGATCTAGAAAGCCACAAGCTCTGAGGAGCCTCATCTGATCTGATTTAGATCACAAGATTCCACACTAGCCTGATGCCATAGTGAGACGAGATTTGGGGGATCTTACACGTGGATGAAATGGTAATTTTTTCTGAAGGATAGACTGCTAGATTGTAAAAGTGGCTATAATACATCGTAGCTTCTTCCACCAGGAGATGTCTATTTTTCCACCCTTTGAATCTAGACAGATATTATGACTCATTTCACCATTCATGTACAACAAAATTGATACCACACCAATATAAGGCACCTTTCATTTCATAAACAAAATGAAAAGACAACCTACAGAAGAGGAGAAAATATTTGCAAATGATGTGACCAACAAGGGCTTAACATCTAAAACAGACAACTCATAAAACTCAACAACAAAGAAATTTAAAACAAAGTTAAAAATTGGGCAGATGGCCAAAATAGACATTTCTCCAAAGAAGACATACACTCTGGGCATGTATCTGGAAAAGATGAAAACTAATTTCGAAAGATACATGCACCCTGATGTTCATAGCAGCACTATTTACAATAGCTGAGACATGGAGACAACCCAAATGCCCATCAATAAACAACCAGTTTAAGAAGATGTGGTACATACACACACACACACAATGGACTATTACTCAGCCATAAAAAGAAATGAAATATTGCCATTTGTTACAACATGAATGGACCTAGAGATTATTATGGGATTTCTTTGGAAAGAATGATGCTGAAGCTGAAACTCCAGTACTTTGGTCACCTCATGTGAAGAGTTGACTCATTGGAAAAGACTCTGATGCTGGGAGGGATTGGGGGCAGGAGGAGAAGGGGACGACAGAGGATGAGATGGCTGGATGGCATCACCGACTCGATGGACGTGTCTGGGTGAACTCCAGGAGATGGTGATGAACAGGGAGGCCTGGCGTGCTGCGATTCATGGGGTCGCAAAGAGTCGGACATGACTGAGCGACTGAAGTGAAGTGAAGTAAGTCAGACAAAGATATATGATATTACTTACATGTAATCTAAAAGATAATACAAATGAATCTGTATATAAACAGAAACAAACTCACAGGCATAGAAAACAAACTTATGGTTACCAAAGGAGAAAGGGAGAAGGAAGGGGAAAATTAGGAATGTGTGATTAATAGATACAAACTATGATATATCATTTAGGTAAACAACAACGATTTACTGTACAGCCCAAGGAACTATATTCAATATCTTATAACAATCTATAATGGAAAGTAATCTGAAAAATCTATATGTATATATAATTGAGTCACTTTTTTGTACACTCCAAATTAATACAATATTGTAAATCAACTATACTTCGATTAAAACAAAAACAATGTAAGCTTTTAAAAAAATTTTATGTATTTTAATTGGAGGAAATTGCTTTATAATGTCATGTTGCTTTCTGCCATACATCAGCATGAATCAGCCATACATATGTCCCCTCCTTGAACTTCCCTCCCACCTTCCACCCCATCCCACCCCTCTAGATTGTCACAGTGCAACACGATGAGCTCCTTGTTTTATACAGAAACTTCCCATTAGCTATCTGTTTTACATATGGTAAAGGCTATATTTCAATGCTACTCTCTCAATTCATCCCACCCTCTCCTGCCCCTACTGTGTCCGTAAGTGTGTTCTCTATGTCTGCATCTCTATTCCTGCCTTGCAGATAGGTTCCTCAGTACCATTTTTCTAGATTCCATATATATGAATTGATATATGATATTTGAAAAACAATTTAAACTTTATGAAATAAAGCATAAGATATATTTCATGTTTCTCTGAGATGTCAAGGAAACTAAGGTATCCATAAGAACCAATATCAGAGTAAAAGTAAAAATGGGCTTCCCTGATAGCTCAGTTGGTAAAGAATCCACTTACAATGCAGGATACCCTGGTTCGATTCCTGGGTTGGGAAGATCCGCTAGAGAAGGGATAGGCTACCCACCCCAGTATTCTTGGGCTTCCCTTGTGGCTCAGTTGGTAAAGAATCCGCCTGCAATGCAGGAGACCTGGGTTCTATTCCTGGGTTGGGAGGATCCCCTGTAGGAGGGAAAAGCTACCCACTCCAGTATTCTGGCCTAGCAAATTTCATGGACTGTATAGTCTATGGGGTCACAAAGAGTCAGACACACCTGAGTGACTTTCAGAAAGTAAAAGTGGAAAACCTAAGTGGTAATCAAGAACAAAACCTAGCATTGTTCTGAGGCCATCTCCAGAAACCCTGGTGGCTTTGAGTTTCAGTTTTCATGTCTGGTTATTTCTGGTGACAGATAACAATGCTCAGGGACCTCTGAGACTGAGAGTTTAGTTGGATCACACCCTGCATTGCCTAGACCCTGTGGACAAATAATGGCCCTCCAAAGATGTCCATGCCACTATCTCCTAAACCTGTGAGTAAATTGTTACATGGCAAACGGGAACGAAGGATGCAGCAGGAATTAAAATTGCTAATCAGCCTACTTGAAGGTAGATTATCCCAGCTTATCCAGTGGATCCAGTGTAATCACAGAGCCTTTTAAATGTGGAAGAGGGAGACAGAAGTTGGAGTCAGAAAGAGGTTTGAAGATGCTATGCTGCTGACTTCAAAGACAGAGGAAAGGGCTATGACTCAAGGAATGTCTATGGCCTCTAAAAGCTGGAAGAGGCAAGAAAACAGATTCTCTCTCACAGACAGAAGCAGTGTAGCCCTGCTGATATCTTGAGTTTACCTTGATGAAACTCCAGATTTCTGACCTCCAGAACTGTGATTTTTTAAACCATGAAGTTGGTAATTATTTGTTACAACAGCAACAGAAAAGTAATACAAACCCTAAAGGGATAATATATTTCCAGAACATTTTCAAACAAGATTAAACATTTTCAAAATAGGATTGCTGTGGGGAAATTATGCCTATGGAGATGACTGAATAATTTCTATAATAAATGTTAAAAATGAAACACCAACATATTCAACCCACTCAGGAATTTAACAAACAGACTCTTAACTTATTGAATTGGATTTAATCAAATGAAAGGTGTTATTTGCCTCTGGGAAAATCAAAGCAAGTTTCTTCAAAAATTATATTTACTGAAAAAGAAAGAGCTGCATCACCATAAGCCTGAAACATGAAAATGACTTCAGTCCTTCTGCTGATTTCAAAGCCATAAGTAGAAATAGATGCCCTTGTCTGAAGTCGTTTCCTTCCTAGTCTTTCATCTGCCCTAAGCGGAAGAAGTGGGTTTTATAAGTGAAGTACAGTGGTACCTTGCTGTCTGAGGAGGATTGGCTCTAAGAGCCCAGAAGATACCGGATCTGCAGATGTTCAAGTCCTTTATATAAGACAGTCTATGATAGCCCTCTGTATAGGCAGGTGCAGAGGACCCACTAACAATGATTCTAATTTCATGGCATTCAAAATATGAATCATGAGGGTTATTTTGGGGCACACTGTACATATAGGAAATGCAACAGACCCAAAAGCTGCCAGAGTGAGAGCCCAGTACTGCTTCTGTCTCTTTTTCTTAAGGGCTACTGCTTCCAGGTGAGAAATCTTTTCATCTCCTTTAAACTCCACAGGGATTTGCTACTACAGCAGTAACCTCAGAGTTTAATATTTTCCTTTCAGAGTTCTGTCCTGTGTTTTAGAACACTTTTGCTAAAGAAAAGCTTTTATGGTGGGTGTGTGTAGTTACTTCAAAAACATTTGAAGCAAAGATAAATTAACTGACTGGGTTGAAAGGGATTCAGTGTTGGGGAGAAAGGAGCTAAAGATAGGATGCAACCAAGAGAACATAATATTGGCTTTATCCAAAGCTAAGAAACAGCAAATTGTATTCCTCCTTAATGCCCTTACCCTTCACTTCTATCCGTTGCTAAGTACTCAGGAACTAATACTGAGCCCTGGCAGCCTTATATCCTGCACAGCTAATCTGCAGAACCCTATCGGAGTGTAGTTTCTTTTTAACATCCTCACATCTCATCAAGACTCAACTGTTATGATTTTTTCATTCTCCTGCTTCCATGCTAGCTCTTACCAGGAAGGAGCTCACAAACTAACATGTGTGCAATAGTGCACATACAAGATTCTGGTATTTTCCTTCCCACACAGAAGTGGGTGATGCCTCGGACTACTCAGTTTATCTCCTCCAGGAATCCATCCACCCAGGGAGTATCTTTTCTGTCCTTGTCAAATCAGTTTATGGAATTGACGTTGAAAAGTGGCAATAAAGGTAGAACCTGAACTATGGGAGGAGAAAGAAAAGATATTATCTTCAAAATAAAGACAGAAAACAATTTTGGAAATTTAGAGTAAATGGAAAGTGCTAGAATGGTGCAGGTACCAGATAAGTGGGAAAAAGGTAAGAGAGTTATTACTGGGGAGGGTTAAAAAAATCAACCTTAATGCATTTCTAAACGCATGAAAATTAAAACCCAACTCCATTTTTACACCTAATGAATATTTGATCTGTACTTTTACGAATAAGACTATACATAGACTGGTATGTGTGTGTGCTCAGTCGCTCAGTCGTGTCCAGCCCTTTGCAACCCAATGGACTGTAGCTCTGCATAAGCTGTTTGTATATTTTGGAGACTGAGCCTTTGTCAGCTACTTTGTTTGCAATTATTTTCTCCCATTCTGAGAGCTGTCTTTTCATCTTGTTTGTAGTTTGCTTTGCTGTGCAAAAGCTTTTAAATTTAATTAGGTCCTATTTGTTTATTTTTGCTTTTTTTTTCCATTACAATAGGAGGTGGGTCAAAGAGGATCTTGCTATGATTTAAGCCAAACAGTATTCTACTTATGTTTTCCTCTGTTTAATAGTTTCTGGCCTTACATTTGAGTCTTTAATCCATTTTGAATTTATTTTTGTGTATGGTGTTAGGAAGTGTCCTAATTACATTCTCTTACACATAGCTGTCCTTTTCCCAGCACCACTTACTGAAGAGGCTTTTTGCCATTGTGTATTCTTAACTCCTTTGTCAAAGATAAGGTGACTATAGGTGCCTGGGTTTATCTCTAGGCTTTCTATCTTGTTCCATTGGTCAATATTTCTATTTTTGTGCCAGTACCATACTTGATGACTGTAGCTTTGTAGCATAGTCTGAAGTCAGGAAGGTTGATTCCTCCAGCTCCATTTTTCTTTCTCAAGATTGCTTTGGCTATTCAGGATCTTTTGTGTTTCCATACAAATTGTGAAATTTTTCATTCTAGTTCTGTGAAAAATGCCATTGGTAATTTGATAGGAATTACATTGAATTTGTAGATTGCTTTGGGTGACTTTTCTGGTAGCTCAGCTAGTAAAAAATCCACCTGCAAGGCAGGAGACCCCAGTTAGATTCCTGGGTCTGGAAGATCCGCTGGAGAAGGGATAGGCTACCCACTCCAGTATTCTTGGGTTTCCCTTGTGGCTCAGCTGGTAAAAAGTCTACCTGCAATGCGGAAGACCTGGATTTGATCCCTGGGTTGGGAAGATCCCCTGGAGAAGGGAAAGGCCACCCACTCCAATATTCTGGCCTGAAGAATTCCAAGAACTGTATAGTCCATGGGGTTGCAAAGAGTCGGACACAACTGAGTGGCTTTCACTTTCACTTTGGGTAGTAGTGTCATTTTCAGAAGATTGATTCTTCCAATCCAAGAACATGATGTATAATGCACACACATTCACACATATGTATTAAATATATGCAGCAGGCACTGTCCTAAGCTCTTTGCAGATATTACCAGATTTAATTCTCAGTCTTATAAAGGTAGGCATTCATATCTCCATTTTGTAAATGGAGAAACTAAGCTTCACAGAAGTAAAATTCCCCCTCAGAACTCACAGAGGTCACATAACAAGTAGCTATTAGACCCAGAAGATGAATTCATTATGCTGTCAATCCCCACTAATACTATTTCCCTTAATATGGACAGAGTAAATATTAAAAAATGAGTGGTTATATCAAGCACATGTCATCAACTCCATTTTGTACCCAAGGAAATTGGGATTTTTTTTTTTTAATTTAGCTGCTCTGCACTGCTTGCAGGATCTTAGTTCCCTCCCTAGGGATTGAGACTAGCCACCCCCCCTCCCCCAACTCCACCTGCAGTGAAAGCTCCTACTGTTGTACTGACTACTGGGCCACCAGGGAATTCCCAAAACTGGGATTTTAGACAAGCTAAATGAGTTATCTAAGATCACAGAGTTTGTTAGAGGCCCAAACTGGGAAAATTTTACTTCAGTCTTCTATAATTCAAGAAATCCAAAACATAGTAGTCACATAAGAAGGATAATACAATTTCTTTGTTCATCCAAGTTAGGGATAAAGTGGCTAGTATAAATGGGAAGGGTTTTCATTTTCTCCAGACAAAATATATAGACAAATTTTACTTTTTTTTTTTCCATTTTGGTTCAAAGTCATTAGCTAAAAGTTCATATTTTAATAAGGAAATGCTTGCACACTTAAACATGCATGTAGAAACTGGCATTTTAATCCTCAAAAATTTTTATATAAAGGATTTCATAACAGCAAAAAAAAAAAAAGGAAGAAAAGAGAAAAACCTTCCTCACTCAAGGTTTCTTTGTTAATGAGTCAAAATAGACAAAATCTAGAAGAGTTTCATTTATGTGCTGGTCAGATCTTCACAATTTTCTTTCACTGGTAAAGGCAGCCTTTCAGTCACAGACTCTAAATGAAGTGTGGTTCTATCCTGAGCTTCTCAATATATAACCTCCTGGGAAGTACCTTGTATTGGGTTGCTAGAGGCTTTCCTGATTCAATTTTACGACTTCAATATATATAACCTTCCCCTGATGAGCTAAAGGCCATTTATATAGTTACTGAAAACAGATCAGAATGAGCTGTTTCCTTTACTTACACCTTTTAAAGCTACCATTTTAGCAAGAATCTCCAAATTCTCTATTCATTATTCATGGGTCCTCATTATTCCGAGAAAGTGATCATCTGTTTTCTTCTCCCTTTGTGGACTCTCCCCTTGCTCTCATGGGCCACACATGGGGTTGACCATTGTTTCTAATGACACACAACACTCAGGTCTTCTTCTCTCTTCTTTACTCCCAGCCAGTGTTGTCTACCAGTGAATGATACTCACCTCAGTGTACCATGACCTCAGAAACCTGCCCACAACCACCTCCCTGCCTTCTGTTATGGTTATTCACCCTTCTGCTTCTTGTATTTGTAGAGAAGGATATCTGTGCCTCTTCTGGAGCGTGAATTTCTATTAAATTTGCTTTTGTGTCTGGAGCATGAACTCCGTAACGGCAGAGATCTGTTTTTCATCCTTGCTTCCCCTGCACTAAGATCAGGGTCTGATGTGACACAGGTGGGCCTGTAGAACTATTGGATGCAAACTGTTTGCTGGGCCAATCCACTTCACTATGTTACATTCCTTCCAAACCTGTAGGAGACAGGAAGAATAAAAGAAAAGCAGGCCCTGGCAAGGGCCGCAAAAGAAATTTATAATTATTGATAAACTGGATGCTATAAGGCGTGAATGAGACTCTTGGAACAAGTCCAGAGGGAACAGTTCATAATCTTGAAAACAAGATATGATCCTGGGGTCGTAAAACCGATCCCAGACTGTTTCTCGACTGGTGTCTCAGAGTCACATGTTTTACATATCTGGTGGAAAATCTATAGATCAATATATTAATCTTAGTTACTGATTTGTTATGATTACTGTTTCCTATGAAACAGTTTATGATTACTCAGTGGTTAATGATCACTTTGTTCTTCGGCCCCGAAGGCCACATGAGTTAGTTTAATTTCCGCATATTCTTTGATTCATGACTGAAAGTAAAATAAAGCCGGCTTGGATTCCGTTTCGGCACCTTCACTTTGGAGCGGTGTCGGTCCCCTGATCCTCGCTTTTCTCTGAATTCTTGCGTCTCGTTTCTCATTCTCTCATCGTATCGCGCTTTCGGAAACCCTGCTTGTCGAGCTGGTCTCCGAACAAACCAAAGCTTCTTAGTCTAATAGAAAGAGGGAAACCTGGGATCCGTTCTCTGGTGTGCTAGATATAGGCCCTTCAGTTCAGTTCAGTTTAGTTCAGTCGCTCAGTCATGTCCGACTCTCCAAGACCCCATGAATCACAGCACGCCAGACCTCCCTGTCCATCATCAACTCTCCGAGTTCACTCAAACTCAGGTCCATCAAGTCGATGATGCCATCCAGCCAGCTCATCCTCTGTCATCCCCTTCTCCTCCTGCCCCCAATCCTTCCTAGCATCAGAGTCTTTTCCAATGAGTCAACTCTTCACATGAGGTGGCCAAAGTACTGGAGTTTCAGCTTTAGCATCAGTCCTTCCAAAGAACACCCAGGACTGATCTTCTTTAGGATGGACTGGTTGGATCTCCTTGCAGTCCAAGGGACTCTCAAGAGTCTTCTCCAACACCACAGTTCAAAAGCATCAATTCTTCGGTGCTCAGCTTTCTTCACAGTCCAACTCTCACATCCACACATGACCACTGGAAAAACCATAGCCTTGACTAGACGGACCTTTTTTGGCAAAGTAATGTCTCTGTTCTTTAATAGGCTATCTAGGTTGGTCATAACTTTCCTTCCAAGGAGTAAGCGTCTTTTAATTTCATGGCTGCAGTCACCATCTGCAGTGATTTTGGAGCCCAAAAAATAAAGTCTGACACTGTTTCCACTGTTTCCCCATCTATTTGCCATGAAGTGATGGGACCAGATGCCATGATCTTAGTTTCCTGAATGTTGAGCTTTAAGCCAACTTTTTCACTCTCCTCTTTCACTTTTATCAAGAGGCTTTTTAGTTCCTCTTCACTTTCTGCCATAAATTATTTAACCTTTCAGCATCTGTGTTCTGTGAGAGTTTTGGAAAAGTAATAAGTAGTATATTGAAAATATATAAAGTACCTACCATTGTAACACAGTGTCACACACATTGTAACACAATGTGACACAGTTCAGTGAAGTGTGACTATTATTATAATGATTTTGTTCTTGTGGCCCCTCATGGTCACACCCCTGCTAAAAGATTGTGTGTGTGCATGTTACACACCTAGCTGGAGAGGACAACTCTCACCTGGTCAGCATGATGTGTTCTTTAGAAAATTTCCTGACCCTCACTTCCCACTGGGATCATTCATCAATCAATGCCACTATTTGATCTTGCCGTAATCCCTGTGCCCTTACTTCAGTGATAGTCATAACCTATGGAGGTTATATTTTTCTTTCTTTGTCTGGAGATTTTTTGTTCTGACATGTGTGCTACTTGTGGTGGTTTAATCACTAAGTCATGCCCCACCCTTGCAACCCCATGCATGTAGCCTGCCAGGCTCCTCTGTCCATGAAATTTCCCAGGCCAGAATACGGAAGTGGGTTGCCATTTCCTTCTCTAGGGGATCTTCTTAACCCAGGGATAGAACATGGGTCTCCTGCATTGTAGGCGGATTCTTTACTGACTGAGCCACCAGGGGAACCTGTTTGCTATTTTACACTAAAATATTCTGTACACTTATAAAAGAATCACACTTTAAAATATAGGAAATATTCTCTTTTTATAACCAGCCCTTGAGAACTCACTAAATGCTGAAACTTAAATTTTCTCATCATTAAAAATATATAGTAGCACTCTATGTGTTAATATATATCTCCCAGTCATATAAAGTGAAGAAGTTTCTTTGCTTTGAACTGAGATACTTTAGTTAAAAGCATCAGTTGTTAGGAAACCTTACTTGCTTTCACAATGCAAGGAACCATCTGGACCTCCAGTAGTTTAGATGGCTTGATAACAGATCACTGATTAAATGTTGAGGGCAAGAATATGATCATTTATTGCAGCTGCCAGATCAGAGAAGAGTGTTTGTCACGAAACAGATAAAGAAGATTGAAGGTATCTTCACCAGGACCCAGCTAGTACTGAGGCCAGCAGGAATTTGGACCTAGGCCTGACTGACCAAAGCCCTCAAAGCTTGCGCCTAAAGCCCGCGATCGTTTTACCATTGCAGGATTCAGTGTGTGAATGATCCTTCTAACATGTCCAGCTGCCATCCCTCCTACCACAAAGTACAAAACCCATAACCTATTCCCCTTCTCATGCAATATAGGTAGCCCAATTTGTCACTCTACTAGACCTACAGAAGAAAGGGAAGGCTTAAAAGAAATCATCCCTCCTAAAGAAATTTCCACCATCTCAAGAATATTTGGAGCTAATTGGAATCTAGAAAGGTAGGTGGTTTTTTGTACATCTGCAGATAACAGCGACCCTGGTAAACCATTTCCTAGAAATAATTCTTTGGTGGTTATCTGGAAGTGAGTGATTTTGTTTGGTTGTGTTTGGTTTATGGGTGGTTGGTTTAGGAAGGGATGAATAATTTTATAGTTAAGGGGTTAGGGTTAGAGTTAAACCCCCTCCTCAGGCTCGTCAGACCAGTTGGAAGAAATGAGCTTGTCAGTTTCAGACAGTTATTTTCAGGCTGTAGAAACCCTAGAAGGAATTTGAGTCAATCCATTATTTTCCAGATCTGACCTCCCTCTGCCAAACTTCTTTCTGGCTAACACTCTAATTTCCCTTGGGCTTTTCCTTCTTTAACAAGATGTCTTTGTTTTGATTTAGCCTAGGACTAGGCTGGGGTCTTAGGGAGGAAAAAATTTGCATTTGAAATGAGGAAGTGAAAACAAAAAAAGGAAACAAAAAACCAATGTTGTGGCAAAGGCAGCTGTTTCCTACAGAACCTTGATAACTTGCAGCTGTTCACTGTCTTTTGGAACCAGTGGAAACTGGCTTCCGCCCTGGCCTTGCCTGCTGCTTCTCCAGCCTCCCTCACCTGTCCGATAGCTCTGACTTCCCCACTGTCATTTCCACTGCAAGGTGACATCCTGGGATACATGTATGAGCTCTGGTACAACTCAATCAGTTCTTCGCTCACTTATGAGCAAAGCTATGCTTTTCTTACAATGGCGATGACAGATGACACTTTACAAATACTCCCTCGTTTAATCCTCAGAGTTCCCCAGTGAGGAAGACTGTATTATTATCCTCATTTCATCGAAGAGGAAAGCAAGACTTCAGCCTTGTGTCCAAGTTGCTTTTCTAACTCCAACGTCTGCTATCTGAACCAAAGGGTTTCAAAATATCTTCCTATCAGCAGAGTGCTTGTCTGGAGCAGAGATTTCCAGGCAGCCAGCTCAGAGATCCTAACTAACTGAGTAAACGTGGAGTGAAGCCCAGTAATCTGTTTTCAACAGACATCTCTGATGAAGGCAGGGTTTAAATCTTCCCAGTGAGCTTCTCCATTTTTATATACCCTTCTTGGCACAGCCCCATCACATGTCTATCTTCTGATTAATCACTCCCTCTGGTTTCTTAGAGCACATGGCTCTCATGGACAGTACAGCAGGAACCACGGTGTGTGTTAAAATTAGCTGGTTTTATTTCTGTCTCCCTCACGAGCTGGGAGCTACTTCATGTCCAGGATACTGTTTCTTTTTGGCTTCCTCTTCCTGAATTGCTCCCTCCGCTGATTTTTACATAGCTGGGTTCTCTTCATTACTGGGGCTTCAACTTAAAATTCCCTTCAGAAAACCTTTTATAATAATCTTAAGAATTTAAGTCAGAAGCCCACCACAAATTCACTGTTGTATCACTCAGTTTTCATGTAGAGCAGAGCACAGGACTTTGCATAGTCAGTGTTGTTAGAATTCTTGATAGATTATCCAAAGGTAAATTAAGTACATTCTTAGGGCACCAGGAGAAGAGGTACCCTATTTTTCTTTTTAATAGAGGTTGGCATATAATTATATTTTTAAACTTTAGAAGTCAAGTGCCAAAAAAAAAAAAAAAAAAGGTTCTTGCTGGTCTCTTCCACTTATATTATGGCTTAGAATTATTTTTATATTGAATTATTTATTGAAAATGAGCTCTGTAGCATGTGGGGCCTTTGAGTTTCTAAAGGTTTAACCTGGCACTGGTATATATTTAATATATTTGTCTTCCAAAACATTTTGAAAATAAATTGGACAGATATTATTATCCGGTCCCATGTTGAAGAGCACACTGCTCTCCCCAAATCTTCATGTGTTCACCAACCAGGAAGCTCTCTGAACCCTATCTTGTTGGGCTTTTACAGTAGGCACGATTGATTAAGTGATTGGCCAATGGTGACTTAATTCACCCTCCAGTCTCTCCCCACTTTGGGGAGGTCTGGGAATGAATCTGAAAGTTCCATCCCTCTAACCACAGAGTCAAACACCCTCTTCCAACACCACAAGAGAAAACTCTACACATGGACATCACCAGATGGTTAACACTGAAATCAGATTGATTATATTCTTTGTAACCAAAGATGGAGAAACTCTATACAGTCAGCAAAAACAAGACTAGGAGCTGACTGTGGCTTAGGTCATGAACTCCTTATTGCCAAATTCAGATTTAAATTAAAAAAGGTAGGGAAAACCACTGGACCATTCAGGTATGACCTAAATCAAATCCCATATGATTACACAGTGGAAGTGAGAAATAGATTTAAGGGACTAGATCTGATAGACAGACTGCCTGATGAACTATGGACAGAGGTTTGTGATGTTGTACAGGAGACAGGGATCAAGACCATCCCCAAGAAAAGAAATGCAAAAAATCAAAATGGCTGTCTGAGGAGGCCTTAAAAATAGCTGTTGGAAAAATGAGAAGTGAAAGGCAAAAGAGAAAAAGAAAGATATACCCAGTGGAATGCAGAGTTCCAAAGAGTAGCGACGAGAGATAAGAAAGCCTTCTTCAGTGATCAGTGCAAAGAAATAGAGGAAAACAATAGAATGGGAAAAACTAGAGATCTCATCAAGAAAATTAGAGATACCAAGGGAACATTTCATGCAAAAATGAGCTCAATAATGGACAGAAATGGTAGGGACTTAACAGAAGCAGAAGATATTAAGAGGTGGCAAGAATACACAGAAGAACTGTGTGAAAAAGATCTTCATGACCCAGATAATCATGATGGTGTGATCACTCACCTAGAGCCAGACATCCTGGAATGTGAAGTCAAATGGGCCTTCAGATCAGATCAGTTGCTCAGTCGTGTCCGACTCTGTGCGACCCCATAGACGGCGGCCCACCAGGCTCCCCCGTCCCTGGGATTCTCCAGGCAAGAACACTGGAGTGGGTTGCCATTTCTTTCTGCAATGCATGAAAGTGAAAACATAAAGTGAAGTCACTCAGTTGTGTCCGACTCCTAGCGACCCCATGGACTGCAGCCCACCAGGCCCCTCCGTCCATGGGATTTTCCAGGCAAGAGTACTGGAGTGGGGTGCCATTTCCTTCTCCAATGCATGAAAGTGAAAAGTGAAAGTGAAGTCACTCAGTCATGCCCAACTCTTATCGACCCCATGGACTGCAGCCCACCAGGCTCCTCCGTCCATGGGATTTTCCAGGCAAGAGTACTGGAGTGGGGTGCCATTGCCTTCTCTGGTATTTAGGAATATATGGTCCCAAAAGGACATTTATCAGAAATCAAAGGGACAATTCTCTTTTCCACATGAGGGAAATCATCTTTTGCTGCTGTTGGCATATTTTTCTGAGTATCTCTTGGCTAAATTTTCAAAATAGCAGAAGAATCAGTTTATCAATATATAGTGGGTTTAGCGCATTACTTAGAAATGTTGATATCATAGACTCTTAGACATATACATTTTAGGAATTAGAAAATTAATCCTATATATATGTAGAAACTGATTCTGAAAACAGTTATATTGCTAATACAGTCAAGTTATTCCATTACTAGACACCATGTGGTGTTAATTTGAATGGCTAGATAAGTATACTGCCCCTTAAAGAAATGCGTGTGTGCTAAATCACTTCAGTTGTGTCCAAATCTTTGCAACCACATGGTCTGTAGTCCGCCAGGCTCCTCTATCTGTGGGATTCTCCAGCCAGGAATACTGGAGTGGGTTGCCATGCCCTTCTCCAGGGGATCTTCCTGACCCAGGGATCGAACCTGCAGTCTCTTACATCTCCTGCATTGGCAGGTGGGTTCTTTACCACTAGTGCCACCTGGGAAACCCCTTTAATGATATGGTTTGGTCCAAAAGATAAAATTAAAGATAAGTAGAGAAAAAATGAACTAAGAAACATGTCTAACAGAATTTTCCACCTGGAAATCAAGCAGTAATCTTGATTTAAAATTAGTTCTCAAAGCCTGCATTTTTATAAACTCTATAGAGGGGCCAGGAAGGGAAAGGCTACCCACTCCAGTTTTCTGGCCTAGAGAATTCCATGGACTCATGGGGTCACAAAGAGTTGGACACGACTGAGTGACTTTCACTCACTCATAGAGGGTCCATGGTTATTTTCTGATGAGAGCCCGGATTGTCAGCATACTAGGGTGCTAGTTGTACTGCAAGACGCTTTTCAGGCTGTAAGATGAAAAATGTGACTGACTTTAACAGTGAGTGTATTTTAATATATTACATATTAATATAATATATGGCATACACAATTCGGTAAATTAACTGTACAACAATTCCAGAATTGGATAATTTAGCAGCTGGTCCACCTCATGAAGGATCCATCCTTTCTGTCTTGTTGTTCTGCCATCTCCAGATGCTAACTTGATGGCTCATTCCTGGAAGAAAGACAGAGAGAACACTCATTTTTTTCATTTACCTTCTGAAGAGATAAGAAAAAATTTCCAAAGGCATGCCTGTTATTGACCTCCTCAACCACAATGGTTACATGGTTGGTTCAAGCCAATCCTGATTTACACCCCTGGGGCTGGAAAAAGTCCAATCTCCCTTAAAGTTTATGGCCCATTGAGTTCTCAAAATACTTGGGTTTTGAGAGCAGGGGAAAATGGATTTCAGACCAACCATTCCTTCAAGAAGGCAGTGTGTCTGACGGTCAGTGGGGCACAAAGAAGGGTTTGTATCACTCCTTCTCCCACCATTTATATCAGCTTCTCCCTGATAGCTCAGTTGGTAAAGAATTCGCCTGCAATCCAGGAGACCCCAATTTGATTCCTGGATTGGGAAGATCCCCTGGAGAAGGGAACAGCTACCCACTCCAGTATCCTGGCCTGGAGAATTCCATGGGGTTGCAAAGAGTTGGACACAAGTGAATGATTGTCACTTTCTCCCACCCCATTATAAAAAGGAATCCTTATTATTCACAAGTTGTTCCAAATACTGAGATGAATGTTGCTTTTGTCATTTTCACTTAGGCTTGGCTATTTTTCTGGATAGAAGTAAAATAAGTAATTACTTTCTGTTGCTTTAACTGCAAGAGGATTTAAATGCAGCTCTCATGTGACTCCGATCCCTATTCCCGAAGCTACTAAGCTTAAATCCCTCAATCGGCTCAGCCAGTCCTTATGGTTTCCAAATCCTTTACTATGTCTTCTCACTACACATTTTTTATTTCTCGTTGATGAACTAGGAGAAACTCAACTTTCAAAACCTACCTCTGGAAAGCCTTTTCAAATTCCTTGTGGTCATTCTGCACCCCCTTCTCTGGTGTTGTCCTCTCATGCCTCCTCAGTACCAACATATACTGAACTCAACATGCAGTCATTATGCCAAAGGCTTCATCGAGTGTCTCACTTAGCCTTCACAGGAACCCTATGGGACAGTTAAAACTTTATCTCAGTTTCATAAATGACAACACTGAGACACAGAGAGGTTAAGTCATTTGTGAGGTCACACAGTATATAAATGGTGAGACCCGGATTCAAAACCAGATGATTAGACTCCAGGGTCCTGGCTCATGAGCATTAGATTCTACAACCTGCTATGCTCTTATCTCCAGAGTTCTTCTTGCCAAGTGACTGGAACATAGTGAACACTTTACAAATGCTAAATGAATGACTGACGATTTTTCTCTTCTGTAGAATATCATTTATTATGTGATGCCTGGTATTGAAAACACTGCTCCAAATGGCTTTTGACCAGAACAAAATAAATAGCACATGTGGGAAGCCAGATAATGCTCCCTCCCAAAACTGTCTATATCCTAATCCCCAGAAACTGTGAATGCTGTGCTACAGTCCATGGGGTAGCAAAGAGTCAGACAGGACTAAAATCACTCACTCAATGACAGCTAGCCGTCTTCTCGTCCTCTTGATGTTCGGCACGTTGAGTTTTCAGACTACAGACAGATTAATCTACAAATATAGATGCTCTCTTCTCATTTTTTAAAGGCTCTTAGTTGGCATCTGCCCCCACATGTTGTTCAAACCCTCTGGATTGTCACCGCCATCCTATGCCTGTTGTTTGCACTCACTGATGCTGCTACCTTAGAAGTCTGTTTCCCAAGAGCCCATTCACAAGAAAAAACAAATTCCCCCATAGGCTTGGGACTGTATTCTCATCACAGAACCTAACATTATGCATTTGGATGTAGTTAGAAATTGTTTTTAATCTAAATTTCTAAAACATCTGTGTATGGGAGAGAAAAAGAAAATTTATCTGAAGTTAAACCATAAAGCACCTTTAAAGTATTTTGAATCCTGAAAATCAGTGATAGAATGAAATTTCTGACCTCAAGCTAATAGATCCTTGCGTTTATTAAATAGGATATAAAATATTTACTGGATGACTCAATGGACATGAGTTTGGGTAAACTCCGGGAGTTGGTGATGGACAGGGAGGCCTGCTGTGCTGCAGTCCATGGGGTTGTAAAGAGTCGGACACGACTAAGCGACTGAACTGAACTGAAAATATTTATTATTGTGTCTTGCCTACCTATCTACATTTGTGTTTTGTTAAGAACCTTGTTATTCCTCCTATGAATCGGAGATATCATCTGTCTCACAGTCCTTTAATAAAGTCTTTAACTTGGGAAGTCGGTATATTTAATTCCCTAAACCGTTTTTGAAGTGGCATCAGCTACTTCTGGAAACCTATTAGAAATAAAAATTCCCAGGCCACACTCTAGTTCCACAGAATTAGAAACCCTGAGGTGGGGATGACAATCTGGAGCAATAATTAGGCTATTGAGCTATGTTAGGCGGCCAGAGTCAGAATGTAAGAACTCTAAAGCTCTTTTAGGAAAAGTCATTCATATTTCAGCGGCTAAGAAACTTGGGTAAGATTGTCTTCTGGCAAATTCTAAGTAAGTGCATGTCATTTTAAGCAAACACTAGAAAAGAAAAATATTTAGGAAAAAATAGACCAGGAAGATTATTTTTTGCATAAAGCAAATTTCCAAAGTTATCTCTCCAAGTTCTCCCAGGAAGTTGTTTCCTCTAGTTTCCACCAGGCTGTTTATCTCCAGCAGTTACAAAACCCTGATAAACAGTGTTAGTCTACAAGTATGCTCATTTGCAATCATCATCATGTTGGGAATTTTGGACATTCACCACTGTGTTCTTTGAACTTAGCCAATGTATGACACAGAATCTCAGAAAGTGTTTGTAGTCTGAAACTTATGAGCCTATTTCCCTCATATCACTTCACAAGGCAGAAACTCCAGTGTCTAGGATTCTGTATGTTTAATGCCTCAATTGTCATTGTGCTGGGCATACAGTAGGTTCTCGATAAACCTATAAATGACTAAATCAATGAAACCCTGATTGTTCACTTGCTGTCATGTCCAACTCTTTGCGAACCCCATGAACTGCAGTATGCCAGGCTTCCCTGTCCTTCACTTTCTCCTAGGGTTTGCTCAAACTCATATCCACTGAGTCAGTGATGCCATCTAAACCATCTCATTCTCTGCCACCCCTTCTCTTCATGTCCTCAATCTTTCCCAGCATCAGAATTGACTGGTGTGCAGAATGGCTGCGATCCAAAAGTCTACAAATAATAAATGCTGGAGAAGGTGTGGAGAAAAGGGAACCCTCTTACACTGTTGGTGGGAATGCAAACTAGTACAGCCACTATGGAGAACAGTGTGGAGATTCCTTAAAAAACTGGAAATAGAACTGCCTTATGATCCAGCAATCCCACTGCTAGGCATACACACTGAGGAAACCAGAAAGGAAAGAGACACGTGTACCCCAATGTTCATCGCAGCACTGTTTATAACAGCCAGGACATGGAAGCAACCTAGATGTCCATCAGCAGATGAATGGATAAGAAAGCAGTGGTACATATACACAATGGAGTATTACTCAGCCATTAAAAAGAATACATTTGAATCAGTTCTAATGAGGTGGATGAAACTGGAGCCTATTATACAGAGTGAAGTAAGCCAGAAGGAAAAACATAAATACAGTATACTAATGCATATATATGGAATTTAGAAAGATGGTAACAATAACCCTGTGTATGAGACAGCAAAAGAGACACTGATGTATAGAACAGTCTTATGGACTCTGTGGGAGAGGGAGAGGGTGGGAAGATTTGGGAGAATGACATTGAAACATGTAAAATATCATGTAAGAAACGAGTTGCCAGTCCAGGTTCGATGCACGATACTGGATGCTTGGGGCTAGTGCACTGGGACGACCCAGAGGGATGGTATGGGGAGGGAGGAGGGAGGAGGGTTCAGGATGGGGAACACATGTATACCTGTGGCGGATTCATTTTGATATTTGGCAAAACTAATACAATTATGTAAAATTAAAAAAAAAAAAAGATTGCATGTGGAAATGGAAAAAAAATAATAATAATAATTGACTGGTGTGATCTCCTTGCAGTCTAAGGGATTCTTAAGAGTCTTCTCCAGTACCACAGTTTGAAAGCATCAATTCTTCCATGCTCTGCCTTCTTTATGGTCCAACTCTCACATCCATACATGATTACTGGGAAAACCATTGTTTTAACTAGACGGACCTTTGTTGGCAAAGTGATGTCTTTTCTTTTTAATCCTCTGTCTATGTTTGTCATAGTTTTCCTTCCAAGGAGCAAACATCTTTTAATTTCATGACTGCAGTCACCATCCATAGTGATTTTAGAGCCCAAAGAGAGGAAATCTGTCACTGCTTCCACCTTTCTCCCTTCTATTTGCCATTAAGTGATGGGACTGGATATTGTGATGTTAGTTTTTTTAATATTGAGTTTTAAGCCAGGTTTTTCACTCTCCTTTTCACCTTCATCAAGAGGCTCTTTAGATCCTCTTTGCTTTCTGCTATTAAAGTGATATCATCTGCATATCTGAGGTTGTTGATATTTCTCCTGGCAATCTTGGTTCCAGCTTGTAACTCATCATGCCTGGCATTTTGCATGATGTGCTCTGCATATAAGTTAAATAAGCAGGGTGACAATAAACAGCCTTGACCTACTCCTTTCTCAGTGTTGAACCAGTCAATTGTTCCATGTAAGGTTCTAACTGTTGCTTCTTGAGCTGCAAACAGGTTTCCCAGGAAACAGTTAAGATGGTCTGATAAGAGTTTTTCACAGTTTGTTATGATTCATACAGTCAAAGGCTTTAGCATAGTCGATGAAACAGAAGCAGATGTTTCCTGGAATTCCCTTGCTTCCTTTATGACCCAGCAAATGTTGACAATTTAATCTCTGGTTCCTCTGCCTTTTAACCCAGTTTGTATATCTGGAAGTTCTTGATTCAAGTACTGCTGAAGCCTAGCTTGAAGGATTTTGAGCATAACCTTACTAGCAGAGGAAGTGAGTACAGCTGTCTGGTAGTTTGAACATTCTACAGTCCTGTCCTTCTTGGGAACTGGCATGAAAATTGACCTTCTCCTGTCCTGTGGCCATTGCTGGGTTTTCCAAATTTGCTAATATATTGAGTGCAGTGCTTTAATAGCATCATCTTTTAGGATTTTAAATAGCTCTGGTGGAACTCCATCGCTTCCACTAACTGAGTCCCTTTTAATTCAAAAATTGAGAATAATAGAAACCCTAAAACACCATCACTATCAGGGTTCTGATGAAAATGGTGTACAATCACCCTTTACAACAGAGTTTTTATTGTCACTTCTCAGAAAAACTACTGGAGGAGGGTCAAGCATTCTAAGTATTTTGATATGCTTCTAAGCAAGTTTCTACTGCATGTAAAAAATCCTAAAACATGTTTTGAAATTTTGGTTACAAATAAATAGGTGCTTATTGTGCAAATCAAACATTCAGAAATTTATAATTTAGAAAGAAAAGTCCTCCATGAATACATCCTCCAGAGGTGGTTCATGTTCATGGCTGGTGTGTATCCCCTTAGACACCTTCTGTTAGTGTTCTAACATAAGTTTTATTATAACCATCATTATTTCTATTACTTTTTTTTTTTTTTACATCTCACAATAACAGGATCCTACTAGGCAACCTGTTTAGCAACTTGCTGCTAAAATTTAATAATATCTTAGACATTATTCCAAGTCATTAGATGCAGGACTAGTTCATGGTTTTAGTGATTACACAGAAATCTCTTGTATATGTGATCCCTACAACTCCAATCCCTTAGCAATGGTTGTTTGACTCATTCTGGTATCTCTTCATTATATTTAATAAGCAATAAGAAAGTGAAGTCACTCAGTCGTGTCCAACTCTCTGCGACCCCATGGACTGTAGCCTACCAGGCTTCTCTGTCCATGGGATTTTCCAGGCAAGTGTACTGGAGTGGGCTGCCATTAATAAGCAATATCTAAATGGCAATTCTTAAACACAACTTTGCATAACTATGTAAGGTGTCTGCAACAGAAGTTTCTATCAGTGGAACTGCTACAATAAAGTATACATTGTATACATAAAGTATATATAATGTATACATAAAGTATATATTCTACAGTAAAGTGTTCATGTTTAAAATTATAATTGACTTTATTAAAATATCCTTTGGAAAAACCTCACCAGTTTGCATTTGCACCAAAAGCACGAGAAATTATCTTCACACTAAGTTTTAATAATCATGATTTTCACCAATAAGTGTAAATGATATATAGCTTTAAATTTGATTAGTGAAGTCAAGACTCTTTTCAAATTTACTAGAATGTAAGCTCCAAAGAGCCAGAAATTACTGTCTGTTTTCTTCACTGCTACTTAATATATACCTGTTTAGAATGGTATCTGGCACATAGCAGGCATACATATTTGTTTAATTAAGTAATGTTTATTTTTCTCCTCAGACTGCTGTTCTTTCCATGTAGTTTCCCTATTTTTCTACTAAATTCTTGATTTTTTTTTTTTTTTTTTTTTGCCTCCTAAGAGCTCTTGGCCTGATAAGAAGAGAAACCATTTGATATGTGCTGCAAGTATTTTTTCCCAGCTTGTCTTTTTATTTTTTGGTGTATTTTATCTTTAGAAACTGCATTTTTGTGAAGTCAAATGTATTAACCTTTTTCTTCAAGCTTCTTTCATGCCTAGTTTTTCCCACTTCAAAATAAAAGCAAGATTCACATAGATTTTCCTCTTGTTCTTTCAATGTGGGCTTAAGGGTTTTATTTTTGTTTTCATCTGATATTTTTATCTGGTCTCTATTGATTGGAAAAACACACTGTATAGAATAAAGAGCATACAGGTAAGGAATCACCAAGTTAAAGAATTCAAATTTGTACCTAAACACGGATGCATTTTTATTTGACACTTTTTTTACTGTCTTTCCCAAACACAAATAACTTTGTTAGTGTCTTTTTAAAAATTACAAGTATTACTCATATACATTATAAATATCACAAGTTAGAAACATTTAGAGTATACAGCAAAAAATCCTCCTTCCCTTTCTTTCTCTGCCACTGTAATTCTAGAAGAAATCTCTGTCAACATTTTGTCGTGTAGTCTTTAGGACCTTTTCTTATGTACTCACAAATATATACACACGTCAGTGATCCTTTATTTTTTCTGCTTGATATAAATGAATTGCACAATATGTTTTATGAATGTAGAACTTCTAAAGCCAATATAATGGCTGTCATCATATTAGTATATGTATATGCAGATTTCTAATAGTTTTGCAATAGTTGCATTCATTTTTCCAGGCCAGAATACGGAAGTGGGTAACTGTTCCCTTCTCCAGGTATCTTCCCAACCCAGGGATCAAATCCAGGTCTCCCACATTGCAGGCAGATTCTTTACCAGCTGAGCCACAAGGGAACCCCAAGAACACTAGAGTGGGTAGCCTATCCCATCTCCAGCGGATCTTCCCAACCCAGGAATCAAACTGGGGTCTCCTGTATTGCCCATGGATTGTTTACCAAAGGAGCTATCAGAGAAACCTAGGATATACTACCATAATATAATTAATCACTTTCTATTCTTTCTATTATTTTCCTGTTTTTAAACATTACAAGTAATGCTTCTGTGACCAACCCCATACATATTTTTGTGTTCTTATGTAATTATTTCTGCAGGATGGAGTCCTAAAACATAAAATTGCTGATTTGAAAGGAACATGCATTTACAGCAGACTAGAGTTTGGGACGGAGAAAGCAATGGCAACCCACTCCAGTACTCTTGCCTGGAAAATCCCATGGGCAGAGGAGCCTGGTGGGCTGCAGTCCATGGGGTCGCTAAGAGTCGGACACGACTGAGCTACTTCACTTTCACTTTTCACTTTCAGGCATTGGAGAAGGAAATGGCAACCCACTCCAGTGTTCTTGCCTGGAGAATCCCAGGGACGGGGGAGCCTGGTGGGCTGCCGTCTATGGGGTCGCGCAGAGTTGGACACGACTGAAGCGACTTAGCAGCAGCAGAGTTTGGGAAACACAGAGAAGCCTTTGTGCCACTCATAGCCCACTGTAATGACTCCACCTTGCACTCTGCTTCAGGAGTGCTATGGAAAATATTTTCTTTTAAGTATAAATTTTTGAACATAAAAATATAGTTAATTATTTGAGTGTAGGTTTATGTACACTTTGCCCAGCAATTCCGCTTTTAGGGATCCATCCTATAGCAAAACTCCCATGAAATGAAGTAGCAAAAGTTCAGCTCTGTAAACCAGTTATGAGACAAATGTGTTAGTTTAAAATGTCATAATTTTTATCATTAATGGTCTGAGAGCTCTGAGTGAAGTGACCTGTATATTTTGCTTGAATTATCAGTCACAGGACTGGATATTAGCAGAGCATCTTCATAGATAGATGGGGAGAGGGCATATCTGCTAGGACAGTGATCCAGGCATTGAATGCTTCTCAGAATTGAACAAGAGCTCTGAGCAAGCTGCTCTAACATACAGCAGCTTTGTGCACTGCCCCACACAACTCCGGGGGTGGGGGGTGGCGGGGGGCTACTATCTTGGGGGAGGGGCTGTCCTGCCATCAGGGGGTGCTGTGAAGGGAGTTACCCAGCAATCAGGAAGGCCAACCTCTTCATTGATGGGGTAACTGGGAACTGGTTGAGAGATTTCAGGTCCTTTCCCTTCCGATCCTCATTCCTAAATCACTTGGCTTGAGGCCAGAACTATCTTGCAGGGAGAAAAGTCAAGGAACTTTAATGAGGGTTTCGAAATTCAAATCCCAAACAACTTTTTACATCTGATCAGCTCAGTTCAGTCATTCAGTCCTGTCCGACTCTGCAACCCCATGGACTGCATCACACCAGGCCTCCCTATCCATCACCAACTCCCAGAGGTTACTCAAACTCATGTCCGTTGAGTCCGTGATGCCATCCAACCATCTCATCCTCTGCTGGCCCCTTCTCCTCCCGCCTTCAATCTTTCCCAGCATCAGGGTCTTTTCAAATGAGTCAATTCTTCCTATCAGGTGGCCAAAGTATTGAAGTTTCAGCTTCAGCATCAGTCCTTCCAATGAATATTCAGGACTGATTTCCTTTAGGATGGACTAGTTGGATCTCTTTGCAGTCCAAGGGGTTCTAAAGAGTCTTCTCCAACACCAGAGTTCAAAAGCATTAATTTTTTGGAGCTCAGCTTTCTTTATAGTCCAACTCTCACATCCATATATGACCACTGGAAAAATCATAGCTTTGACTAGACGGACCTTTGGCATAGTAATGTCTCTACTTTTTAATAAGCTCTCTAGGTTGGTCATAGCTTTTCTTCCAAGGAGCAAGCATCTTTTAATTTCATGGCTGCAATCACCATCTGCAGTGATTTTGGAGCCCCCAAAATAAACTCTCTCACAGTTTCCACTGTTCCCCATCTATTTGCCATGAAGTGACGGGACCAGATGCCATGATCTTCGTTTTCTGAATGTTGAGCTTTAAGCCAACTTTTTCACTCTCCTCTTTCACTTTCATCAAGAGGCTTTTTAGTTCCTCTTCACTTTCTGCCATAAGGGTGGTGTCATCTGTATATCTGAGGTTATTGGTATTTCTCCCAGCAATCTTGATTCCAGCTTGTGCTTCTTCAGCCCAGCATTTCTCATGATGTACTCTGCATATAAGTTAAATAAGCAGGGTGACAACATACAGCCTTGACGTACTCCTTCCCTGATCTGATAGCAGCCACCAAATTGCCCTCTAAAAAGGAAGTAGTTCTTTACACTTACTTGAATAGATTCCTTGCCACCTTTGCCAGAAATTCATTAACTCACTTATTTAAAAAAAAAGATTCACTTATTTTATTTTTGGCTGTGCTGGGTCTTTGTTGCAGTGTTCAGGCTTCTCCTTGTGGTGGCTTCTCTTGTCATGGAGCATGACTCTAGAGCAGTTGAGTTCCAGTGGTTGCAGCATGTGGGCTGCATAGTTGTGAAACCCACATCCCCTGCACTGGCAGGAAGATTCTTAAGCACTGGATAGCTAGTGGAGCTCTCATTAACTCTTTCACTGCCCCCCCCCCCACCTTTTTTTTTTTGCTTATCTGATTTCTCATTACTGTCTAGATTTTTTTCACATAGTTTTATTATTTAAAAAAGACACTAAAATTTTTGCAAGTTTTTGGATAATTTGTATTTCTTCAGTGAATTGCTTGCTGATGTTCTGTGCTCTATTTTTAAATGGGTAGTCTTATTTTTTGTTTTTTGATCCATAGGAATTCTTAATTTATTCTGGATATTAACCATTTTTAATAATATCGCAATCATTTTCCATCAGCTGTCTTAATTGTGCCTCCCATCATATAGATACTGACATGCTCCTGTGCTTAGAACACTTTGAGCCCCAGTTCCACCCTCCTCTGCTAGCTTGTTGAAGGAGAGTAAATACAGTCCCTGATAACTACTGAGCCACTAAGACCTCTGAAACCTTGACAGGACTAGCACAATCAGGAGACACTATCATTTATGAAGTGGCAAATAAGCTTTCTGGTAGACTTGAATTCCTTTCTCATGCACTCACAATTCTGGGGAAAACAATACAATGTTTATTTATGTATGCAAACATGTAGCTGATACCCTGCTCTGGAATAGAGATGTTGGAGAAGTTAGGGTTCGCTTGAGAGTACTAACTGCCATTTTCTACATTGCTGGCAGAGTCATAGCTCTAAGTTAAGATTTACATTCCTTACACACTGGTTTATTATTTTTGAGATCCACATATCCTTGAATTCTTTGTCTTTTTGGCTGCACCAGGCAGTGTGATAGGTCTTAGTTTCCTGTGCTCAGTCACTTGGTCGGCTTTGACTCTTTGTGACCCCATGGACTGTAGTCCACCAGGCTCCTCTGTCCATGGAAGTCTCCAGGCAAGAATACTAGAGTAGGGTGCCATTACCTGCTCCAGGGGATCTTCCGGAATAAGGGGTGGATCCTGTGTCTCTTACATATCCTGCACTGGTAGGCGGATTTTTTTTTACCACTGTGACAAATAATTGCTTGTAGGAGATAAAACCACAAGATAATCAGAAGACAGATCTGGCAGGATCTTTACCTAGAGTTGGAAGAAGGACTGTATGTTGGTCAAGTTCAGTCTTGAGCCAGGTACTGTTCAAAACTAAATCCCCCAAGCCTTGAGAATGTTAAGTTCAGTTCAGTTCAGTTCAGTTGCTCAGTTGTGTCCTACTCTTTGCAACCCCATAGATTGCGGCACACCAGGCCTCCCTGTCCATCACCAACTCCCCAGGGCTGATTTCCTTTAGGATGGACTGGTTGGATCTCCTTGCAGTCCAAGGGACTTTCAAGTCTTCTCCAACAACACAGTTCAAAAGCATCAATTCTTCGGTGCTCAGCTTTCCTTAGAGTCCAACCCTCACATCCATACATGACCACTGGAAAAACCATAGCCATGACTAGACAGACCTTTGTTGGCAAAGCAATGTCTCTGCTTTTTAATATGCTGTCTAGGTTGGTCATAACTTTTCTTCCAAGGAGCAAGCGTCTTTTAATTTCATGGCTGCAGTCACCATCTGCATGATTTTGGAGCCCACAAAAATAAAGTCTGACACTGTTTCCATTGTTTCCCCATCTATTTCCCATGAAGCGATGGGACCAGATGCCATGATCTTAGTTTTCTGAGTGTTGAGGTTTAAGCCAACTTTTTCACTCTCCTCTTTCACTTTCATCAAGAGGCTCTTTAGTTCTTCTTCATTTTCTGCCATAAGGGTGGTGTTATCTGCATTTCTGAGGTTATTGCTATTTCTCACTGCACTCTTGATTCCAGCTTGTGCTTCATCCAGCCCAGCATTTCTCATGATGTACTCTGCATATAAGTTAAATAAGCAGGGTGACAATATACAGCCTTGATGTACTCCTTTTCCTATTTGGAACCAGTCTGTTGTTCCAAGTCCAGTTGTAACTGTTGCTTCCTGACCTGCATACAGGTTTTTCAAGAGGCATGTCAGGTGGTCTGGTATTTCCATTTCTTTCAGAATTTTCCACAGTTTATTGTGATCCACACAGTCAAAGGCTTTGCCATAGTCAATAAAGCAGAAATAGATGTTTTTCTGGAACTCTCTTGCTTTTTTGATGATCCAATGGATGTTGGCAATTTGATCTCTGGTTCCTTTGCCTTTTCTAAATCCAGCTTGAACATTTGGAAGTTCATGGTTCGTGTGCTGTTGAAGCCTGGCTTGCAGAATTTTGAGCATTACTTTGCTAGCATGTGAGATGAGTGCAACTATGCAGTAGTTTGAGCATTCTTTGGCATTGCCTTTCTTTGTGATTGGAATGAAAACTGACCTTTTCCAGTCCTGTGGCCCCTGCTGAGTTTTCCAAATTTGCTGGCATATTGAGAATGTTAAAGAAAACATTTTTTTTCCCCCATAAACTTAAAAGAGGATATTGTGTGAAAGAGGTCTCTTGTCACTTTGTATCTCCAGTCCTGGGATTCATCTACTATGATCTGATGTGACCTGCTGAGAGTATGCCCCTACAAGTAGGTATCTTCTGCATAGAGTAGACAGTCCTATGTCAATCATGCCAAGAAAGCCTGCTCTTGGTCTAGGGTGTGAGAATTTGGAAGGCAGATCATATATTGGGGTCAGGAAGAAATACTACTTTCTTGAACTTTAGACTGTGATTCTCCAGAGTGCTGAATGGCACTCCAGGCTGGCGTGGGGAACCTGGCTTTCACCGGTCCCTGGATACCCTGGGATACATCCCATCAAACAATATCATTTTAATTCAAAGAGATCACACCATCTATAATTAAAAAACAAACCTAGCAAACTGGTCCAACCCTATGTGTACACTGCCTAAATATTATGGTTTCAAGGACCTTTAAAAGACCCTGCATGTCCCAATAGTTCTCTATTTCCTGGCCCTTCCCCTCCCGCTTTATTAGAATAAATCATCTATACAAAGGCTGAGTTAATTATCTTTACATTGTGAAAACATTGTAGCCCAGAGACTGCTACAAATTTACCCTGCTTAATTCTTTACCACCTTCCACAAGAATTCAAAAATTTTACATAGTTGCAATCATGTTCCCATGAAATAATGTATTCTGCATTAAAAAAAATCTTTGACATGTCAAAAGCACCTGCCCAGATAGTTACATAATAGGTAAAGCATTCTGGAAAGAGAGCTGATTTTGGTTCTAGGTACTTTCATTCAAATCACAGCTCCAAAATGGGTTGGTATGATCTTGGGCATATTATATAACCTCCTGACTCCACTTTGTCATTTCTGGGATAAGATTATTCTGGTTTGCGTGATGAATTGGAGGAACAGACATGATACATGAAGGGTAGCTGACTCATGGTAGGAAAGAACTGGTAGTTAATATCCATACTTCCTGATTTTTTTTGTGATAAGCATTGTGCCAAGAACTCTCTACCTCATCATCTATTTTAATCCTCATCACAACCCGTGAAGAGAGGTTGTACTCTCTCACTTTACAAAAGGAAGCACGTTGAGGTTAAGTCACTTGTTCAAGGTCACACAGGCCAGAGGAGGCAGTGGAATTTGAACTAGGTCATGGTGAGTAGTGTCTTCTTGGCCAATACTGACTATGAAGAAGCACAAATGTCACCTAAGAATAATGGACTGCCTCTTCCCTTAGCACATGACTTTGCAGATTCAAGAATCCTAGGAAAGGGACTTCCCTGGCAGTCTACTGGTTAAGACTTCACCTTCCAATGCCTGGTCAGGGAGTCAAGGTCTCATGTGCCCTGGGGATGAAACACTAAAACATAAAATAGAAGCAATATTGTAACAAATTCCACAGAGACTAACAAAAAATGGTCCACATCTTAAAAAAAAAAAAGTCCTAGGAAAGCTAGAGAGTAGGAGGTAAAATCACTGCTTTAATTCTGAAGATGATGAACATAAGAAGGGTAATAAACTCAGCAGAACCTAAAAGAGCATAGTAACTTCAAGAAAAATGGGCCCAGTTGGACAAATACCCTCTTCCTTGTGGTTCAGTCAGTAGAGAATTTGCCTGCAATGCAGAAAACCACCTAAAATGCAGGAGGCCCAGATTCATTTCCTGGGTGAGGTGAGAAGATTCCTTGGGGGAAGGAAATAACCCACTTCAGTATTCTTGCCTGGAAATTCCATGGACAGAGGAGCCTGGAGGTCTACAGTCCATGGGGTCTCAAAGAGTCAGACACAGTTGAGGAACTAATCCATCACCACCACTCAGATGTCTGAGGTACCACCTTTGTAATTACAAAATCTGTGTGGGTTACTACAAAGGCAATTTGTAGAAAGGGTACCGGTTGGGGAATTCCTGAACTCTTTGGGTTTTTTTGATTGTGTGTGTGTGCTCAGCCGAGTCGGATTCTTTGATAAAATTGGGAAAATAACAAGTGCTGCCTCCTAGGGCTGTTGTTAAAATCAACACCAACACCAGAAGGTCCATCACAAAGGACTTTGTTTCAGGGCCTGACACGTTACTCACTCTGAACTGCACCCAAGTCTGTGGCTCTTCTCCCAGGGCATATGATTTATTTCACAAACACTGACATTTAAAAAATACAGCTATCCAAGTATCATCACTATAGTACACGCATTTCTCAAGGGAGACCTATTTTAACAAGCAAATACACATTTCGTCTTCCTTCCCCCTAACGCATCGTTTCCTCCAAAAGACAAAAAGCACTAACACATTTGTCCTTGAAGGGCAGAGCTCAGAAATTCTGGTCTCTCTGGACACTCCCGCCCTTTCTGCTGGGGACCAACCGCCTGCCCCGCCTCGTGTCACAGAAGTCCCCGCCGAGCCAAGCAAAAAGTGTTTACTTCTGCCGCCTGCCAGCCCGGCGGGGAGGAGAAAGCTCCCTAGCCGCCCCTCTCTTTCTCCCCTGCAGCTTTCAAACAAACCGGGGCGGGAAAGGAGTGTCTCCTTGGCTGTGGAACCAGATCCTCCTACCTCGTCCAAAGCCACCCGCCGCTTTCCCCGGGCCTTCCCTTGGTGATTTTCCTGTCCGGGACGCCCGGGGAGGGCGCGCGGCTGGAGTCCCGCCAGCCGGAAAGGTAGGGGCTCGGCCGCGCTCCAGCCTCGCCCGCCCGGGGACGCCGGGCCCCAGCGGCTCTCTCTGCACCTCACTGCCCCGCACCTTCCTCGGCGCACTCGGCGGCGGCCACAGCCGCTGCCGCGAGAGGAGCTTCCCCGCGACTCCGGAGGCGCTCGGCGCAGTCGCCGAGGATCCGGCCCCGGGCGCTGTGGGCAGCGCACGCGCCGCCGGGCGCCTCGGATTTCTCGCTGGTCCCCCGCCGGGTCTGGGAGACTGCCTCCTTCCCGGGCCGCCGCTGAGCCGCGCTACCGTCCTCCGGTTTCCGCCGGCTCGATGCTGCGGCTGCCGCGGGAGAGGCAGCACCCGGCTGGAGAGAGCGGCTGCGGGCGAGCTCCCGGCCCCGGAGCCCCGCGCGCCTCTGCGGTCTTCGCGCCTGGGCCTCGGCGAGTAACTCTCCCCAGCCCGCTTCGCTGCGGGTTGGCATCGGCGGGGGGAGGGTGGGGGAGGGAGGTTGGGGGTGGGGAGATCCGCGGGCTTTGCCTCTGAGGCTGAGGATCAGGGGCCGGGGGGCGCGCCTCCATGCACCCTCCCACCCCCAGGAGCCTGCATGCGCTTGCCCGGCGCCCCGGGTTCAGGGAGTGGGGGGCGCGCGGACCCGGGTGCTCACCGGGTAAGGGCGGCTGGGGCGCTGGGCACTGGAGCGGCCGGCGGGGGTGACGGGTTCCTCGCTCACTGTTGTTTCTTTGTAAAAGGGGATGTACGCGACCCGGGGCGAGAGGTCTGGAAAGTTCTCTCGTTTTACCTTAGAAAAAATCTACGAGAAACCCTTCTTCCCGCCACAGTGGAACTAGACCTAAAGAAACCAGCTCGGAGGCGATTTGGCTCAAAGTGCAGGGACGAGAAAATTGCAGGGACTTGGCCTGCCGTTAATTTGGGGGAAAGGGGAGAAGAAGCTAGTGGTTTTGAGGCCGAATGCTACCGAGCTCCCTGGCGATCTCAGCTCCTTGTGTGGTGTTATTTGGGCTTGAAAGAGAATCTATAAAAGGCAGTTTTCAGAAAATAAAAACAAACCCAAAACACCTTTGCGGGGGTGGGGTGGGGGGGTGGGGTGCAGGTCTTAAGTGGAAGGGCGGGGAGAGAGGTTGGTGACCGGGTTGAGGGTGGGGTTGCTGTTCGAAGATGTTGTTTTAAAAACGGTACTTGGGAGTGGTGATGAAAGCGACATCTTGAATGCCAACGTATCGGAAACTACAGAAGCCGCAGATTCTAAATCCAAAAGTCACACGTGCTTTAAGAGGCCCGCCACCTGAGAACTGTAATTAGGTAGATAGTTAAGAATACTGCGAATCTACCAGAAGCTCCTTGCCCTCTGGCCCCATGTTCACGCTAGTCTCGTGGTTTCTGATAGCTGCTCTTACAAGGCTAGCTTTGATATTTGACTTTCCAGTGATAAAACTTAGTGTCCCGGCTGCAGGCTGAGAAATTATATCTTTTGACTTAAATGGAGATGTTACATATTTGGGAAGATCTGGTCAGGTTGCCAGGCTATTTTACATCTGAAACATGATGATTTGACATTTGTAAATTGATTTGTTTTCCCTTCCTTTTAGTCTCACCGCCGACTTTTAGTACGAAAATCTGTAAAGAGCCACTCTTAGATGATCTAGTTTGTCGTCTCCGAATGAGGCTGATTGGCTCGGAAGCACTTTAGATAATGGCAACTTTGGTTTATGAGAAGAGAACTTTTCTCAAAACTGTGTATCTGTTCTGGCATCAAGTGGTCCTTAAACGTGGAGGGGGAGGGCCTTCTCACAGGCCTTTTCTTGAGCAATATTTTCACCAAGTCCCTCCCTGGTTGTCACAGTTTCAGGTAGTACCGTGTCTCCGTATTACGGTGTAATAGAATGAGATTGCTGTTTTGATTGTTTCAGTAGATTTGTTGGAGATATTCAATTTGTTCTTATGCCCCAAATCAATACAAATCTTTGGAGCTCAAAAGGAATAGAAATAGTGTTGGCAGAAGAATGACTTTAAGAGACATAGCATTTAAAAAAAATCAGTCTGTCTTTTGTGAAGATTGTAATTTTAAGTTTTCTCATTTTAAATAATAGTGGCAGCTGTTTGCTTCTGTGGGAGATATTTCTGTGTTCCATATCAGATGGAATATTATGAGAGAGAAGTGAAGTAATGCTGTGCTTCCCATGTTTCTCTGACAAGCATCATCTGCTAACCATGCAGATTACCAATAGGCTTTTTTCCATTGTGATTGCATTCAGACTGGGGGCCAGAGACCTGTTTAAGTGCATTCTAGGTGATACTTATCAAGGAGGAGAGGAAAGCACAAAACTCAGGTGGTTCCCAGTATGGTTCCCAGTATTATCCCCAGTGAGTTCACCTGTGCTAGTTGATTTAATCTTCACAACCACCCTAGGAGAAAGGAATGCTTGACCTTATTTTATAATTAAAACAAACAAACAAACAAACAAACTTGAGACTGCCCAAGGTTAAGTGACTTAGATTGGATCACAGGAGGGTCGCTTCACTTCTGCCTTGCAGGGGTCCCAGGAAGCCTCTGTAGCAGATGTTCCTCACAGGTTCTTCCATTCATTTGCTTGTCTTTCTCCTGTGCCTTCCACCCGCTCACTTGTATCCCCCTCTCCTATCTGAACACACCTTCTTAATTACCCCTCAGGCTTGGCTTCTTGAGCAGATGCTCTACATACTTTGTCTTTCCTCTTGTTAGTTTCAGACTTTCAACGATTATCTTCTATCTTCTCCACATCTTTGACATGCCCCTTGGGTGGGTTGTGTCTGGCCAGGTTTACAAGGGCCTGTTATTGCCAATAGCTTATGTTCTGAATGTTCTTTTCATTCTGAATATATTTTCAGGGAAGTTCCTTTTTGCCTGGAAGAAATCTTCACAGGGCTACCTCCTCACTATCACTGTTGAATCTCTCTCTCCTGCTTATCCTAACTACAGTGGATAACAGCATACACCACAGTTTCCAGTTGAACCCTGATGAGTTAAAGTGTTTAATTTGGAGTGCACTTGATGTATAGAACAGGATGTGTGCATTGGACATAACAGTGTTTTTGTAGAAAGCTGTATTTATGGTTCTATGTCAGGGTGTCAGAAGCACAGTTCTCACTGTAGTGGGGTAGCAGGTGTTTTTTCTCCTGATGGTGACTGAATTGGTCAGGAACTTGGCTGCCAGACAGGCGGTCAGGCTAAGAAGCAATGATATTTTGTGGGTGAGGATATGATAAAAGAGAGTGAGGAGCAGTAGGATCTCAGTCTCTTCCCCGTGTTCATATTTCTTTTTTTCTTTTTGGATATCTTTTGGTCATCCCAGGAGGAATGGGCAGCTTACCACTTACTACCACAACCTTCTGCATCTGATCAGGGTTTTCATCTTCCTGGACCTTTGGGAAAAAGGAGAAGGAAAGCACCCAACCTTTAGGAAATTTCTTATCATGAACACTAGAAAGCTGAGTGAAGAGTCTCTTCTGTGTTCTCTCTTCTTCCCCCTTTTACCTGAGATGCAATGTGCAAGGGGGATCATTTCATCCAGTTGCACAGAGTAATGCTGGTTTTTGAAGAATTCTTTAAACATTGACTTACTTTTTATGTGATTGGGGATGGAAAGATCTGTGGGAGATGAGAGAATAAGGCCTCCAGGAGAGGAAATGGCAAGGAAGCTGGCGATTTCTCTAAGGGAAGGAAGCAATGTTATTCTCACCCCCGTGGCGTGTGGAAGCAGGCCTGGAATTGGTGTGGTTGTGGGTCATGGTCATGACCATGTGCTTTGATGGGGTAACAAAAGGGGCAGAGAATGGTTTTGCAGTGGCTCTTGAGTGACTTTCTGCAGTCATCTATATGGTGGAACTTGAGATTCAGCCAATATTTATTGCGTCCCTACCATGTACAGGAGATGTTCTAGGTAGGGTGTGCAGCATTGAACAAAACACATTCTTTGCTCTTACAGAGTTTATGTTTCTGTGGGAAATGGAATCAATAAATCAGATACAAATATATGGGAAAACACTTTTCAGATAGAATGAGTGTTATGAAGACAGTTCATTGTGGGGGTGTGCCAGACAGGGTCTGAGGGAAGCTGGTTTAGGGCAGAGAGCTGCCATGAGGGGGTGGTGTATGAAGAAAGATAGGAATGGTGAGAAGCCAGTCAAGTGAAGAGCATTCTAGGCAGAGGAAACAGTGGCCGCAGAGGCCCGGAGGCATAAACGAACTGCGGATGTTTGCAGAACTTGGAGAAGAGTGCAAAAGGGCAAGCTAGGAGGAGAGGAAGTCAGTGAGGTAAGCAGAAGACTGCTTGTGAGATACCTTCAAGTCTTAAGGAGGAGTTTGAATTGTGTTTTAATTAGAATAAGATGCCACTGGAGGCGGATTTAGAGATTCAGTCTTTACCTGGTGGTTGATGGACTTTCCTCTTGGGCTTTTTCTTGCTCTCTCTCTCTCTCTCTCTCTCTCTCTCTCTCACACACGTTTTCATTCTTCACATTTTTCTTCTCCCCATTTATTGGCCATCACTGATTTCCCTTCCTTGCTCTAGGCCAGGGCACAGGCATGTCCACACTGAGAAGCGGTTCTCAGAGGATTGTGTACAGTTTTCCTCTCACTCACTGAAATAAATCCTTGTACTCACTCAAGCATGAAACGCTCCATCACTAGCTTTGATTGCTCAACTTCTCTCTAGGCTGAATATCTAGTTGTCTCTAAGTCTCTGGGTTGGCTGGTGGCATCTGAAACTAGATATGAAAAACTAAGTTAATCATCTACTCAAATTGATCACAGTTGGTATCGTTTGCAAGTGTGATTGATTTGAGTAGATTAACTTAATTTTTCCCATCTAGTTTCAGATGCCACCAACCAAAAGGACAATTATCGTCTGAAGAGGGGATATTCTATATAATGGGAAACTCTTCCCTTTTCCTGATGCCAGCCCCCTTTCCCCCAGGCTATGCAGGGAGTTACAGTTTCAGTGGAAATGAACTCTTGTAATAGTTGCCATGGGACTATACTATGCCTTAGAAATTTTGTTTCTATCGTTCTTCATAGATAATCTTCTCAGTCTTAGAGTAACACTTAAATTATGAAAATTTATGACCAAGGCAGTACTTCCTAGTAGCACTGGTTTATCAGAAATGAACAGAGGCATTTTATCAGGTATCCTTTGATTCCAAGATAGCTCATCATCTCCAGTATCCAACTCTCTGGGGAAACTTGGTATACTCTTAGAAAATTACTTTTGAGATTATTTAGCCAGATGCCCTGCTCATTTATTAATTTACATACTTAACTGACATATATATATATCAGTTATCTTTCAGCTTTTGGTATCTGTTTCCTTATGGCTGATGTGCTGACATAAAATCTGGAACATGTTTCAGTTTAAGCAGGCAGCAATTATGTCTCGTCTTGTTTGCCCCGTGTCCTCCACCTGGTGTGGCGTTCAGAACTTTATAAATAGAACAGACGGTTGCCAGGTATCTCCATCCGTGCCCATGGATTAACTCACAGTGTGAATAGCTCAGCTGTAACATCTTAATAACTCTTAGGCTTCATCTTTGTAACTATTCGGATTATCAGTGTATCATTTCAAAAACTTGACCCATTGGAGAAAATAGGTGAAATGTGCATTCATTCCTGTGGGTTTGTCTAAATTAATTAAAACTTTTCTGGCTTTGAAACTTTTTTTGAAAATTATTAGGTTGACATGTAAGAGACTGGTATGTGAATATTATCAGATGGCTATTCTCAAATTTGTTTTCATGTACAGTAAACTTTCAGACATGAGTCTGAGTGAACTCTGGGAGTTGGTGATGGACAGGGAGGCCTGGCGTGCTGTGATTTATGGGGTCACAAAGAGTCAGACACGACTGAGCGACTGAACTGAACTGAACTGAAACTTTCAGAGATGGTTAGATAGTATTACTGACTCAATGAACGTGAATTTGACCACCTCCAGGAGATAGTGAAGAAGAGGGGAGCCTGGTGTGCCATAATCCATGGGGTTGCAAAGAGTCAGATGCAACTTAGAGACTCTGTTACAACAAATTTTCAGTTTCATAATTCATAATTTATGATAATTTGAGTTGGGTTTGTAGTTACATTTGTGAGGAAATAAGTGTGCCAAGAGATTAGATAACAAAATCATTTCCCTCTTTAATAGCCCAGCATCTCACATCTATGGTTTCATGCCCTTTAGTAAGCACCGCTTGAATTCCATTGCTTATTATGATATGTCTTAGGTTTCTGTTAGATATCATTTAACCTAGCTGGAGACACAAACAGATTCACTGGGGATAAAAAGCTCTTCTCATCTCTTCTCATCAGGGCCAGAGCTGAGAGTGAGTCCCTGCCTGGGAAAGGAAACTGAGAAGGGCCAGCTGTGGACTCTTGCTGAAACTCAGAGTGACAAAGTTTCTCACGAAGAATGGCGTCTTTAGAGGGCATCTTCCTGGTTAATAGAGATACTCTGTATACATATTTTAAAGGTTCTACCTTTTAGATTTTTTTCCCCCTGTCCCTCAAGGACATGCTGCTATAATACCAACAATATAAACAAAGTCTTCTTGTCTTTGAGCTGATTTTATGGAGTCTGCCTCCCCAATAAGATTTTAGTCCTCAGAGAAGTTATCAGCCCAGTGTTTCTGATAGCTTAGAGGAGTTTTCTTCTTAGGAAATATTTTATTGCAAATATTTAGGCCAGCACCATAGAAGGTGCTGCTTTTATTAAAATAATACAGTACAAAGTGTAATAAAATGAAATGCTTTTATTAAAATCTGTGCAGCCCTTTAGTGTGTAAGAGTCCTTCATGTCTTAAGGGATAGAAGAGGCAAAGATGGGGAATATGCGCATATTCTATGTTCAGCACAGAGCCAAAGAATTAAAAAATCAGGTTTTTTTTTTTTTAATTCCCTGGTTTGTTTTTATGGATAATATAAAGCTGGTATTAGATCATGTAATATATAATTATTATAGTATAATAAAGTTATAAACTGCACTTAAAATGGAAAAAAATGGGTTATCTTGTTGCATTTAGACAAGAGCGATGAGTTGATCCAGTTCCAGATGGATTTCCAGCTGCTTTTCAGCAACAGCAAGTAATTTAATTCATAATTTTATTTAATTGACAGACTCCGCAAGTTATAGGACTTTTTTTTGTGAATGATTTTGGTGAGATAAAGAATACTGCTGTCAAGATCCTTTTGATAGTTGAAGCCAATATCTCAAGTAAATGTCAGAGTAAGTTAGCTAATCACTCTTGTTTGATCCCAGCTATGCTACAATTAGATTAGAAATAATTGGATTTTTTCTTAAGCAGGATGTTAAGGGATATGTGTAATTTCTGATGGTTGAAATATCTGTAAATGTTTTGTAGGCCTGGGATATTTTTGGAGGACAAAACTGGCCCATCTACTGCAAAAAACCTGAAAAGCTTCCCTCCATTTTTAGAGTTGGTGTGTAGGCCTCCTCTGCTTTAACCGTAAATAATGCAATTACATTCTTCATACAGAGCTTCTACCCAAGGTCACCACCTATGACCACCAATATTCCTGTCCATGCACCTTTTATATTAACATTCCTCAAGCATGGTTTTTATTACAGAAATTTTTTTCTGCTCAAAAATCCAGAGAATTCTTCCCACAGGTCTTTGAAGTTTTCTGCTCTCTCCTGTTGCCTTTTTTTTTTTTTTTTTACTGTTCCATTTGCTCCTGCAGTCACTGCAAGCCTCCCTGTGCTGCAGATTGTGAAGGCCTTTAGAACTGGTGCCCTTCTCCTTCCACTCCCCTCCCACCCCCATCCAAGCTAGATGATAACCTGCCTTTCCAGCTTCATGGCTGATAAACTGCCTGACTCTGAACACATTGCCTAACTTCTGTGAAGATCACTTTCTTCATCTCTAAACTTGAATAATGCCCACTTCACAGTTATGATAATTAAAAAAGAAAGCATGTGCAAATAGTTCAGTATAGGGCCTGCCAAATACCTAACACTTAATCGATATTGTTACATTATTATTATAACTCTTATTATAGCTATTATCATAACTCTTGTTCACTGGATAGTTAAAATTTGACTTTCTCCAGAAAGTCTTTCTGTTTGGCCTTCTCTGGCTCTAATTTTTTTTTTTTTTTTTAACCAGTCTGAGTCCTATTAGAACCTGACTTCACTTTCAGTTCATGACTTCACTTTCAGTTCAGTTCAGTTGCTCAATTGTGTCCGACTCTTTGCAACCCCCTTGCAGCACGCGAGGCCTCCCTGTCCATCACCAACTCCTGAGTTTACTGAAACTGATATCCATTGACTCGGTGATGCCATCCCACCATTTCATCCTGTGACTTCAATTTGGACTCTATTTATCTACTCATGTTGTTATATTCTTCAGTTTTCCTTGAACAGTAATAAATATTTGGACACCTTTCATGTGCCAGGCACAGTACTAATTATAATATAGAGATCCATGGGCAAACAGTGGAGGGATGCAGTGTGCAGTGTATGTGTGTACACAAGTGTGCGTGTATGTGCATGTACGCATGCTTCAGGTGGAGTTGGGAGATGAAAATCTGTTGATTGGTACTGTGATTTTTCAGAATAAACTAGGGTTGAGAACAAAAACTACTCTGTTCATTTGTCCATTAAAAAAATGAACATCTGTTCATCTTTTTCTGTAGTTTAAAAAACCTGATAGTTGTATCTTGAAACATATGTTCTTGAAACACTTTACATATACTTTCTTTCTTAGAATCTTCTCTATCCTTATCTCAACATGGGTAGAGGTAGAGAAGGAAGACTTTCTTGAAAAGTGGAATCCCACTAGCTGCCTCCGATTTATGGCAGTTTTCACGAGAAGATGATGAAAACATTTCATGAGAAAATGATGAACATTATTGAACATAATACATATTTGATATTTGATCTCTCATTTTTAATAACCTAAGTGTTTGAAAGAAACGTGAGGGAGTTCCTTGGTTGCCTAGTGGTTAGGATTCCAGGTTTTCACTGCCATTGCCCAGGTTCAGTCCCTGATTGGGGAACTGAGATCCTGCAAGTCACACATAGCACAGCCAAAAAAAAAAGAAAAAGGAGATGTGAAGTATCATTTGAGACTTCTGAAACCTGGGTTTCTATATGAAGTTTGAGAGTGGAGATATCCAAGGAAAACAGTCCACAGGACTACTATAAATGCATGGCCTTGAAACTTCCAGTACCTCCCTATTACATTTCACACTCAAGAAAGCCACAGCTTCCTCTTCTATAATTATTTGCTTGATAATTTTTATGTGCAGTTTGATTAAGATTTTATTTTTATTTGTTTCCTTTGCAGTTAAAGTTTGGCTTCCTTTCCTCCTCTCTGTTCCCCTTTCTTATTCCTCTTCTCCTCCCCATTCCCATTTTTAAGACATCATTCAATTTTTAACACATCAATATGTTATTCAGAGCTTCTTCAATTGTTGTTGTTCAGTCACCAAGTTGTATCTGAGTCTTCACCACCCCATGGACTGCAGCACTCCAGGCCTCCCGGTCCCTCACCATCTCCCAGAGTTTGCCCAAATTCATGTCCAATGAATTGGTGATGCCATCCAACCATTGCATCCTTTGTCACCCTCTTCTCCTTCAGTCTTTCCCAGCATCAGGGTCTTTTCCAATAAGTCAGCTCTTCGCATCAGGTGGCCAAAGTATTGGAGCTTCAGCTTCAGCATCAGTCCTTCCAATAAATATTCAGGGCTGATTTCCTTTAGGATGGACTGGTTTGATCTCCTTGCAGTCCAAGGGAGTCTCAAGAGACTTCTCCAGCACAACAGTTTGAAAGTATCAATTTTTTGGTGCTCTGCCTTCTTTATGGTCCAGCTCTCACATCTGTATATGACTACTGGAAAAAAACCATAGCCTTGACTATATGGACTTTGTTGGCAAAGTGATGGCTCTGCTTTTTAACATACTGTCTAGGTTTGTCATAGCTTTCCTGCCAAGAAGCAATTGTCTTCTAATTTCATGGCTATGGTCACCATCCCCAATGATTTTAGAGCCCAAGCAGAGGAAATCTGTCACTGCTTCTACCTTTTCCCCTTCTATTTGCCATGCAGTGATGGGACTGGATGCCATGATCTTAGTTTTTTTAATATTGAGATTTAAGCTGGCTTTTTCACTCTCCTCCTTCACCCTCATCAAGATACTTTTTAGTTCCTCTTCGCTCACTGCCAGCCTGAATTTTAATACGAGGAGCTGATGATTTGAGCCACAGTCAGCTCCAGGTCTTGTTTATGCTGCTTGTATAGAGCTTCTCCATCTTTGACTGCAAAGAATATAATCAGTCTGATTTCAGTATTGACCATCTGGTGATGTTTATGTGTAAAATTGTCTCTTGTGTTGTTGAAAAAGGGTGTCTGCTATGACTGGTGTGTTCTCTTGGTAGAACTCTGTTGGCCTTTGCCCTCTTCATTTTGTACTCCAAGGCCAAACTTGCCTGTTACTCCAGGTATCTCTTGACTTCCTACTTGTGCATTCCAGTCCCCTGTGATGAAAGGGCCATCTTTTTTTGGTGTTAGTTGTAGGTCTTCTAGGTCTTCATGGAACCGGTCAACTTCAGCTTATTTAGCATCAGTGGTTGGGGCGTAGACTTGGATTACTGTGATGTTTGCCTTGGAAACAAACCAGGATCATTCTGTCATTTTTAAGGTTGCACCTAACTATTGCATTTCAGACTCTCTTGTTGATTCTGAGGGCTACTCCATTTCTTCTATGGGATTCTTGCCCACAATAGTAGGTATAAGGGTCATCTGAATTGAATTCACCCATTCCTGTCCATTTTAGTTCTCTGTTTCCTAAGATGTCCATGTTTATTTACTCTTGCCATCTCCTGCATGACCGTGTCCAATTTACCTTGATTCATGGAATTCCAGGTTCTTATGAAATACTGTTCTTTATAGCATCAAATTTTACTTCCATCACCAGACACTTCCACAACTGAGCTTATGCAATATCTGATGTTAAATGTCTGACTTATATTTAATTCTAGGATATCCTACATATTTTTACTGCAGAAATACATTTTCTACCAAATCTGAGTGGGGTCCAGTGTATTTTAACTCTGTCTTTTGGTGTTAATCTCTCTTGCTTAGAAATTAGGCAAGAGGATGGAAAACTCCATAACCACAAGAGTTTAAAATTCCCAGAGGAGAATTAGATGTGAAAGAAAAAACATTGGAATATACTTGAGCTGTAATTAGCCTGAAAATGGAATGTGTGGCAGAGGTCCCCAAGAAGGCTAGGAAAACAGGGCAGAGCAAAAACTGTTGTAGCTCATTTCTGGCACTGTTTTGGGAAGCCTGTGCCCTTATTGTGGGTCTGTGGTTGTCAAACAACTTTTTTTAAGACACCCAGAAATTTTGCCTCTAGAAATTGTCAATCTTTTAGTTCAAATATATGTACTCCTTGGCCCTTATATTTTTCTCATTATAAGTGTGTTACTTTGGCATTTCCATTTATACACCAGCACCTGGGAGTTGAACATCTCAGGTAAACTGACCACTCAAATGTCTGAACCAGCAGGGCTGAGTGGCTGACTGTTGGGTTGGGGCTTCTCCCAGGTAAAGCTCCTTTCTGAAGTTACACCTGGGCTGTCAACACCTTTATGGCTTGGACAGCACCAAGTTCTCTAAAAGTAAAGCTCTTATGGAAATTCATCATCCATGCAGAGGAGCATACAAACCATGTACATATGAAGTGAAAGTGAAAGTCGCTCAGTTCAATTCAGTTGCTCAGTTATGTCTGACTCTGCGACCCTATGAATTGCAGCACTCCAGGCCTCCCTGTCCATCACCAACTCCCGGAGTTCACTCAAACTCACGTCCATTGAGTCAGTGATGCCATCCAGCCATCTCATCCTCTGTCGTCCTGTTCTCCTCCTGCCCCCAGTCCCTCCCAGCATCAGAGTCTTTTCCAATGAGTCAACTCTTCGCATGAGATGGCCAAAGTACTGGAGTTTCAGCTTTACCATCATTCCTTCCAAAAAACACCCAGGACTGATCTTCTTTAGAATGGACTGGTTGGATCTCCTTGCAGTCCAAGGGACTCGCAAGAGTCTTCTCCAACACCACAGTTCAAAAGCATCAATTCTTCGGCGCTCAGCTTTCTTCACAGTCCAACTCTCACATCCATACATGACTACTGGAAAAACCATAGCCTTGACTAGACGGACCTTTGTTGGCAAAGTAATGGCTCTGCTTTTCAATATGCCATCTAGGTTGGTCATAACTTTGCTTCCAAGGAGTAAGCGTCTTTTAATTTCACGGTTGCAGTCACCATCTGCAGTGATTTTGGAGCCCAAAAATATAAAGTCTGACACTGTTTCCACTGTTACCCCATCTATTTGCCATGAAGTGATGGGATCAGATGCCATGATCTTCGTTTTCTGAATGTTGAGCTTTAAGCCAACTCTCTCACTCTCCTCTTTCACTTTCATCAAGAGGCTCTTCAGTTCCTCTTCACTTCTACCATAAGAGTGGTGTCATCTGCATATCTGAGGTTATTGATATTTCTCCTGGCAATCTTGATTCCAGCTTGTGCTTCTTCCAGCCCAGTGTTTCTCATGATGTACTCTGCATATAAGTTAAATAAGCAGGGTGACAATATACATCCTTGACGTACTCCTTTTCCTATTTGGAACCAGTCTGTTGTTCCATGTCCAGTTCTAACTGTTGCTTCCTGACCTGCATACATGTTTCTCAAGAGGCAGGTCAGGTGGTCTGGTATTCCCATCTCTTTCAGAATTTTCCGCAGTTCACTGTGATCCAAACAGTCAAAGGCTTTGGCATAGTCAATAAAGGAGAAATAGATGTATTTCTGGAACTCTCTTGCTTTTTCCATGATCCAGCAGATGTTGGCAATTTGATCTCTGGTTCCTCTGCCGTTTCTAAAACCAGCTTGAATATCTGGAAGTTCAGGGTTCACATATTGCTGAAGCCTGGCTTGGAGAATTTTGAGCATTATTTTACTAGCATGTGAGATGAGTGCAATTGTGGGGTAGTTTGACCATTCTTCAGCATTGCCTTTCTTGGGATTGGAATGAAAACTGACCTTTTCCAGCCCTGTGGCCACTGCTGAGTTTTCCAATTTTGCTGGCATATTGAGTGCAGCACTTTCACAGCATCATCTTTCAGGATTTGAAAGAGCTCAACTGGAATTCCATCACTTCCACTAGCTTTGTTTGTAGTGATGTTTCCTAGGGCCCTCTTGACTTCACATTCCAGGATGTCTGGCTCTAGGTGAGTGATCACACCATTGTGATTATCTTGGTTGTGAAGATCTTTTTTGTACAGTTCTTCTGTGTATTCTTGCCACCTCTTAATATCTTCTGCTTCTGTTAGGTCCATACCATTTCTGTCCTTTATTGAGCCTATATTTGCATGAAATGTTCCCTTGGTATCTCTAATTTTCTTGAAGAGATCTCTGGTCTTTCCCATTCTGTTGTTTTCCTCTATTTCTTTGCATTGATCGCTGAGGAAGGCTTCCTTATCTATCCTTGCTATTCTTTGGAACTCTGCATTCAGATGCTTATATCTTTCCATTTCTCCTTTGCTTTTCGCTTCTCTTTTTTTCACAGCTATTTAATAGTCACTCAGTTGTGTCCAAGTTTTGACGACCCCATGGACTATACAGTCCATGGATTTCTCCAGGCCAGAATATTGGAGTGGGTAGATGTTCCCTTCTCCAGAGGATCTTCCAAACCCAGGGATTGAACCAAGGACTTCTGCATTGCAGGCAGATTCTTTACCTGCTGAGCCATGAGGGAAGGCCATGTACATATAGTTCAATACATTTGCTCCCAAGACGCACACTTGTGTAACCTGCCTCCAGGTGAAGAGGCGGAACATAGCCTGCCTTCCAGGAGTGCACAGAGCACTCTCACTTGATCACTGCTCCTCTCCTACCATGTAACCACTACTCTGACTTTCACCACCATAGGCTATCTTTTTTTTCTCTTTCTCTTTAATTTGAAATGGCACCCATGGTGTTCTGAGTGACTCTAGGATGTCAGAAGGGCTTGCCAGGTGATGCTAGTGGTAAAGAATCCTGCTAATGCGGGAGACCTAAGAGACACAGATTGAATCTCTGGGTTGGGAAGATCCCCTGGAGGAGGGCATGGCAACCCATTCCAGTATTCATGCTTGGAGAATCCCATGGCCAGAGGAGCTTGGTGGGCTACAGTGCACAGGGTTGCAGAGAGTAAGCCACGACTGAGCAACTTAGCATGCACGCAGAGAATCAGAGTCCCTCTAGCTCAGAGGAAGGACTGGGCGTCAAGAGATGTGTTATGGGTTGAGTCGTGTCTCCCTAAAAAGACATGTTGAAGTTATAACTCCCAGTACCTCAGAATGTGACCTCATTTGAAAATAGGGTCACGGAGATGTAGTGGTTAAGATGAAGTCATGCTGGAGTAGGGTGGCCCCCTGGTCCAGTGTGACTGGTATCCTTATAAGAAGCATGTGTGTGAGGACAGAGACACAGGGAGAGCACCATGTGAAAACACTGGGTTGGAGTGATGGCATCTATCAGCCATGGGGTGCTAAGGAGTGCCAGCAAACCACCAGAAACTAGCACGAGGCAAGGAAGTATTCCCCCCTACCAGGTTCAGATGGAGCATGGCCCTGCCAGCACTTGGCATTTGGACTTCTAGCCTCCAGAACTGTGAGATAAACACCTCTGTTATTGTAAGCCACCGTGTTTGCGGTACTTTGTTGCTGCAGCCCTGGGAAATGAACACAGAGTGTCCGTGGTGGGCCTGGTGCCTGAACCCTCCTGTCTCCATTCCCCAGATCCCCCCTAGGCCTTGGTTCTGGAATTTTCCCTGTCTTGCCCCTGGCTGCTGCATGTCTGTGATGTGCCCCATAGGAGGACAGAGGTTTCATGGCAATGATATGGCTTTTTCTTTATTTCTCCACACTATTCTTCCCTAGTGTTTTTGGACTGAACCAGTTTGGTTTCCTGGGATATCCCAGACCAAGCTTCGCACGTCATCTCTCTAGACTTCCCACCAGTGCCTCTCTGGCCCTCTGCTGTGGTGTCCTTAAGCCATTCTCCCAGACCTGGCCTGAGCCACCTCCTCGGTCCAGTTGTCCCCAGTTACTCTGATTCACAATCATCTTTGATAGGGGAAAAAAAAATAGAACTTTATGCTTTAAATGAAATCTCTATTTTTCAAATAGTACAGCATGCTGTAAATAAAGGTTTCATTTTGCTCTACTTTGACATATCAAAGGCCAGTTCTCATTTTAGAAAGTAAAAAAAAGCCCTCAGATCAAAAAACAGTCCAACAGTTAGGCTTCAGTTAGTAAGAAGGGACTAAGCAGAGGGTAGCAGATGACAGAATGCTTTTTTCTTCAGCAAAGGATTGGGTTTAGACTGCCTGACAGTAACTTCTCTTATTCTGGGCTGAGTTTCTGGGGTAAGGGGAATGCTAAGAACCATACTGTTTTGAAGTCCCCAGGGTGACTTCACATGCCCGGGCCACTTGCTTTGCCCTTCTTTCGTACTCTTGTTTCAGGACCCAGAGATTTGCTGGGGACGTTTGTCTGGAATGCTCTCGGCACAGACTCGCCCTTCACCTTACATGTCCATAGCCTAGCGTGGTTGCAGAGGGCATGTGCCTGTCATGGCCCCTGCTTTCTGTTCAGAAGTCACTGCTTACTGCTAGTAACACCAGGGGAAGCCACCAGACATTTAGAAAAATCACAAAGGTGGGGAAGTTTGAAAAGTTTAAGCAGTTCTACTTTTGGTTTCTGACCTCTTGCTGATTCTCATTCTCTTTATAACTAGTTTCTACTGCTCATACAATATATTTTGTCCTTTGAGGGGGAATGCAAAAAAGTTGCATGTTTTAGGCTTCTATGTTTTTTCTATAAGATACATATTACTTAATTGAAAAACAAGAAAGTAGGGCACTTTGAAGTTATAGTTTGGAAAAGGAAATGGCAACCCACACCTGTATGCTTGCCTGAAAAATCTCACGGACAGAGGAGCCTGGCGAGCTGCAGTCCATGGGGTCTCTAAGAGTCAGACACGACTGAGCAACTAAGCATGAAGCTATAGTTAAGAGGTCAGCATGGGGCAAAGGTTATGTTTGGTATGTCTGTGTTTTTGTGGACTTGCCTTTAGAGCATCTGTGCTCTCAGACGGTTTTTTCCCCCCTGAGATTTTGTGCCATGTGATAAGATGGGCAATAAGTATCTGTGTTGGATGGATAAATGGATAATTGAGCTTCTCCATTTGCTTGGCCAGTTATTTCACTAAACTACTGGTAGGATGAATTGCAGTTGAGTTCTGAGCTGCCTCCTGAAGCCTGGAGGTTTTCCTAAGCCCAGGGGGATTTCTTGGACTGGAGACCAGGAATTTAGAAGTGATATCCCCTTGGCTCTGGCCTGTGAAATGTGCTAAAACATTTTGGCTAATTGTGACCATGGAGCTGACTGCATGGTGATCCCCAGTGCACTGGAGTTACTTCTTTCATTGGAAACCCAGCTTTGTTTACCTTCTTAGGAATGTTGAACACTTCCTTGGAAATCTGCTAAGAGAGGAAACATTTCTCCCCCCTCTCTTCAGAGAAAATACTCTTTCTTGAATTTCCTTTACATCTTCTAGACTAGGGTGGTTTATTTTTGTCTACACCTAGCCTTGTGGAATCTTAGTTCCCAAGGATTGAACTTGGGCCACGGCAGTCAAAGTGCAGAGTCCTAACCACTGGGGCCACCAGGGAACTCCTGAGACTAGGTTATTTTAGCGTGTAAAGAATGCAGCCATTAGTAAACATTTATTCATATTTTAAAACATCTACCTTTTGTGGTTTTCTCAGATTCTTTATATAAAGTGATATTAAAGGTAGAGGAATGCCATTGATAAGTCTTCACTTATTTGTAGACTTGACTTCAGTTTAGCCTGGATAATAAACTTTGTTACAATATCCTTGAACTAAACATTTCCATTAATGTAAATAGATCATTGTGTATGGTCACACTGTTTATGGGTCTAAAGACTTCAGGGTGAAAGACTTGGTGTTTTATTACTTTGCTTCGTTGTCCACTTTATCCATCCTTGACTCTGGTACATGGGAGTACCTCCCAATTGCTCGATTCTAAAGAGAAATTTGAAATTTGAAATTCTGTGGGGTAGTGTCTTGGATTATTTTCTGCCTAAAACACTGAACAAAGCATTCCAGGGAAAGCTTTGGTTTGTTTACTTGCTCAAGCACTCAGAGTTTTCTGCCTAGTCACTGTGGTTATCAGAAAAAGAAAGTGGTTATAAGACTATTTTCTGCACATGCTTTTTCTTCAATATGTTTTGTTTTCAACAGAATGATTATAGATTTACTTTACCTATAAATGTATTTTCTCATTTAAAATACTATTAACTTTGCATTTGCAAAGAGTCATCAGTTCAGTTCAGTCACTCAGTCGTGTCCGACTCTGCAACCCCATGAATCACGGCACGCCAGGCCTCCCTGTCCATCACCAACTTCCGGAGTCCACCCAAACCCATGTCCATTGAGTTGGTGATGCCATCCAACCATCTCATCCTCTGTCATCCCCTTCTCCCACCTTCAATCTTTCCCAGCATCAGGGTTTTTTTCAAATGAGTCAGTTCTTCACATCAGGTGGCCAAAGTATTGGAGTTTCAGCTTCAACATCAGTTCTTCCAATGAATATTCAGGACTGATTTCCTTTAGGATGGACTGGTTGGATCTCCTTGCAGTCCAAGGGACTCGCAAGAGTCTTCTCCAGCACCACAGTTCAAAAGTATCAATTCTTCGGCACTCAGCTTTCTTCACAGTCCAACTCTCACATCCATACATGACTACTGGAAAAACCATAGCCTTGACTATACGGACCTTGGTTGGCAAAGCAATGTCTCTGCTTTTTAATATGCTGTCTAGGTTGGTCATAACTTTTCTTCCAAGGAGCAAGTGTCTTAATTTCGTGGCTGAAGTCACCATCTGCAGTGATTTTGGAGCCCCCCCAAAATAAAGTCTGCTGCTGTTTCCCCATCTATTTACCATGAAGTAATGGGACCAGATGCCATGATCTTAGTTTTCTGAATGCTGAGCTTTAAACCAACTTTTTCACTCTCCTCTTTCACTTTCATCAAGAGGCTCCTTAGTTCTTCTTCACTTTCTGCCATAAGGGTGGTGTCATCTGCATATCTGAGGTTATTGCTATTTCTCCCAGCAATCTTGATTCCAGCTTGTGCTTCTTCCAGCCCAGTGTTTCTCATGATGTACTCTGCATATAAGTTAAATAAGCAGGGTGATAATATGCAGCCTTGACATACTCCTTTTCCTATTTGGAACCATTCTGTTGTTCCATGTCCAGTTCTAACTGTTGCTTCCTGATCTGCATACAGGTTTCTCAAGAGACAGGTCAGGGGGTCTGGTATTCCCATCTTTCAGAATTTTCCACAGTTTGTGGTGATCCACACAGTCAAAGGCTTTGTCATAGTCAAAGAGTCATAACTGGTATGTTAAATATCTAGGTATTTTTAAACAGCTTGAGTTATCAAAGTTTATGCTTTAGAAAAAAAGACTATGTGGAAGTGAAATTTGAATTTTAAAGTATTTCTAGCAGTTTGTAGGGATTCCCTGATAGCTCAGTTGGTAAAGAAACCACCTATAATGCAGGAGATACCTGTTCCATTCCTGGGTTGGGAAGATACCCTGGAGAAGGGAAAGGCTACCCACTCCAGTATTCTGGCCTCCATGGGATCGCAAAGAGTTGTTGGTAAGATTATCTTAGTAAACTGCTTTTTTTTAGATTGGAAAAAAAAATATTTGGCTCCAAAATGACATTTAGATCTCTGAAAACAGCCTAAATATCTGCTGATAGGGAATGGAAAGAGTTGTGGTGCAATTGATTAATAGGATACTGTACAGAATTTGAATGAATCAGACCTTTATGCATTGGTATGGATGGATCTCTGAGCGTGAAGTGTAGAGTGAAAAAATTCAAATTTCAAAACATTCTGTATTTCGTATGTAAATGTTAAACCATTACTTAAAACAGTATCATATACCACGTATGTGTGTACATGTATGTGAATAAAAAGTAGGCAAATTCATGATTGTGGTTGGATCCCAGAGAAAAAGAGGAGGGTAGGGAGAGGAACACAAATCTCCATTAAAAAAGAATCCCTGAGAAGATAATGGTTATTTTGGTTAATGGGTTTGTGAGCATTTGGTATATTAACATTTGGATTTCTGTTAGTGCTTCTGTAATGAAAAACTTCATGTACTATTTCCTAATGAAATAGGTTTCAACCTAGGAATCTTACATTTATCAAAACTCTGGGAATGAAACTGAAGATTTTCCAATACATCCATATTTCACTATGTCATTCTGTGAAAAATGAAAATTGGCGTAATGAATCTTGAAGATGAGGAAGGCTTCAAGTTGATCTGGTTCCTGGAAAGACAGAGTAGCTGATGGGTTCAGAATAAATAGACCAGCAGCGGATTACCTCACCCAACCCTGGCTCGACATCTAGCTTTGAGACACCCTGGACAAGTTAACTTCTCTATGCCTCTCAGTCTCCTCATTTACAGAATTAGAAAAACAGGCCCAACTCCGCACAGAAGTCCAAATGTTAATATACCAAATGCTCACAAACCCATTAACCAAAATAACCATTATCTTCTCAGGGATTCTTTTTAACGGAGATTTGTGTTCCTCTCCCTACCCTCCTCTTTTTCTCTGGGATCCAACCCCAGTCGTGAGGATTCTGTGAGTTCATGCATGTGGTAGGTATGCAACAAAGATGAGCTCTTACTTTCATGCTCACTTCTATTAGCAGCAGCCTCAGTCACAAATGCCATTTCCTTTGCCGGGAATGCTTTTCATTTTTACCCTGATTTCATCTGTTTACTCCTCAGAGGAGTTCTCTGTGAATTCTCTCAAATTCCTCTGAGGCTCTCTGTCCTCCCCTACCTAGGTTAGTGCCTTGTCCAATCACAGTTGTAAATTTAATAATTACTACATAGTAATAACACCAAATAGTATTACTTAATAGTAATAACAACTGCTTGTTACTTTCTCCGTCTCTTCCTGGATTGTAAACTAATTTTCTTCTTCACTACTGTGTCTTTGGTGCCTGGAACAGGGTCTGGCATTGGGAAATAGTTTTTTGTTTTGCTTTTTAAAATTGATTTTTGGCTGTGCTGGGTCTTCGTTGCTGCACAGGCTTTTATGCAGTTGTGGGGAGCGGGGGCTACTCTTCATTGCTCTTCATGAGCTTCTCACTGAGGTGGCTCCTTTTGGTGTGGAGCACAGGCTCCAGGGCCCGTGGGCTTCAGCAGTTGCAGCTCCTGGTCTTGAGAGCACAGGCTCAACAGTTGAGACTCACGGGCTTAGTTGCTCCTCGGCCTGTGGGATCTTTATGGATCAGGGATCCAACCTGTGTCTCCTGCATTGGCAGGCAGATTCTTCACCACTGAAATACCAGGGAAGCCCAGAAATTGGTTATTGCCTAAATCAGCAAAGTTATAGTAGAGGTGAAAACTTCCATAGTTAATTTTACCAGGAAATGAGTTGACTCCCTTTGCCTAGAGGATTAATTTAGCTTGCATTCGGAAGTAAATCTAGGATTATATGATTTAATAAAAATATATATCACATGTATGATGGTTTCTTTGTAACAATAATTATACCCCAAGTTAAGATTAGCATCGTATTTGTAATTTGATTTTGAAGGATCCTCTGGTGGATGGTAAGCTGGAACATTTCCAACACTTTAGCCTTAAGATTTGATAGATGCTCTTCTGATTGTTTATCCTCAAGCTTACTTACTTTTTTCCTTTTATTTTTTTTTACTTTTTTCCTTTTAAAAAGAGCAAAAGGGGAATTAAACAGGAAATGATGCTTCTCAGGGAGCAGAATAAGCTTACATTCATTCAGAATACACTGATGTAATAAGTAGCTTGAGGAAAAGGGCTTTTGTAAATCAGATGAAATGTTACTTATAACTTTTAAGCAAACTATAAAACAATAAGCCCTTTGGAAAGGGGACTTACTGAGTAGGAGGAAAGACAGGAAGCTGGTTCCCTCTTAGCTGTGGGCTTATTTATTCTGGGAGAGAAACCTATGAAGGATTTAAAATTTGAGGAAGGGCTGTGTGTTCAGATACCAGCATATTTCTCCAGGAAAGACGTCACTTAGGATTTTGAACTGATTAAAAGCCCAAGTTTCTTAGATAAGGAGAGAGCTAAGCAAAATCTGAGCAAGAAGGAAACTTTCAAACCATTGAAGGGATTTTACCACCCAAATGGGGTGGAGGAGAGGTGAAATGTCAGGGCAGAGCCCTACATGGAAAAAGAAGACCACAAGTGTCGCCTTGGGAGTCTTCTGTCCGCATACCCTCACTTTGGAGACACATGATTTTTAATACAAATCACTAGGAAAAAAAGTTATAGCTATGTTTTATCTTATCCTACTTCTCTGTTAACTGTTGTATACGGAAATCATAAGTAACTGCATTTTAAATGCTGAGCATGCATTCATTCATTCACTGGGACACACTTACTTTGCCAAACTTGGAGTAAAATTGTCCTTTTTTAACTTTTTTTTTTTTAAAGGAAGTTAAAAAAAAAAAGTATTGTTTAAAATTGGGCAAAATTGGTTATTGCTTTAAAGTATCAGCTGGGGGGATATTGGAAGGTACCAACCCATAGCTTTATTTATTTATTTATTTTTAATTTGAAGGTGTGTGCCTGCAAAATTCCAGTAATAACTACTTAATATATAAAATGTATTAATCATCTGCCCCCAAATCAGGGTTGGAGAGTACTTTTGAAGTCATGTTGTTAGAAAACTTTGGGAAATACTGGTTTAAGTAACATTCTAACACTTGTAACCACACTGCATTAGCATGGGCATCACCTTGGAGCTTGCAAGAAATGCAGAATCTCATGACCCTCTGACCTTCTGACAGGAACCAACAGTTTACAAGGTGCTCAGGTGATGATAATGGACATTAAAGTTTTTTAAGGACTACTATACAAATCCATCCCAAGCAGTTTTTTAAAACAGTATCTTTAGCAATGAGCGACTCATTGTCCAGAAATGGAACCTGTATTATCTTTAGGTAACCTAAGCGTGTTCTTCCATGCCAACTTCAAAGTTGTTAATTCCTTGAATTTTGCACTCACTGGCCTTGGATTAACCCCCACTAGCCCTCAGAACCAGGCTATGCCTCTTTTTCATGAAGGTCATTCAGACTTGAGAATAGCCATCTTGTTTGCCTTCCATGATTTAAGCTTCTCCAGGTGTAACTAAATCCCCATCCTCTAGCTATTCCTGGTGTGACATTGTTTGAGGTTTCTTGCCTAACCTTCCAGCTTCAGATTTTTGATCGCTTCTTGACTCTAGTAGATAGTAACTAGTATAGGTTGAAGACAATAGAAACCCAGGAGTTGTGCTTTCTATACATTTAGGGAGAATGATTCTGAGGTGCAAGTTTATCATTATCTGCAATTTCCTTAGCTTCAAAATTCTGTCTCATGGTGGAGACTTCTATTATCATAGAATTAGGATAGAATAGAATGGTGGTTGTTTAGTTGCTAAGTTGTGTCTGACTCTTGCAACCCATGGACAGTAGCCTGCCAGTCTCCATTGTTCATGGGATTTTCCAGGCAAGAGTACTGGAGGCAAGAGATCCAGGGGATCTTTCCCACCCAGGGATTGAACCCTGGTCTCCTGCATTGCAGGCATATTCTTTACCAACTGAGCTACCAGGGAATTCCCTAATAGAATAGAATAGAAGTCTTCTATTATAATTGCCACTAAAGAGCACCCCTTTGCTTTTGTTCTGATTTCTAAATGCACAAACTGCTTAGCACTTCACAAGTGAAATGTATATTGAAATATATGAAAATAAGCATTTTCTGTTTCTCCATAAATTTTGAACTTTAGAGAAAAAAAAAATCCCATGCAGTCCACAACTCAGCATATCAACTGATTTCTTTTTTCTCTCTCTTGCAGTCATGAGTCACCACACATAACATCTCACGTATGGAAATGTACTCAGCTTTTTAAAACTTTATTTGGTAGAATCTAAATATTTTTCATGTTACTCTATGATTTTCATAATTAAGTGTAATCATTTTCTTATTGTAGGATATTAGAGTCATAAATGAGTTCTGAAATAAATATTTGCTCTATTTTTAGTGGTTTTGTTTTTGATATTTGTTTCCTAAGAGTTTTTATTAAGAAAAAAACACACACTTTCTACTAACACAAGAAATACAGAACATGCAGGGTTTTATGTTTTATTTGTTTCTGTATCAGAGTTTTTAGTCTTGTATAAGAAAAACGGTAGCAGGAGCAATTTGAGATTTTTTTCTTCCAAAGTTTTTTGGAGAAAGTAGCCTACCACACATTGTTAAAGCAGTTGCTGTTCTCACTAATTTCCCACCCTTCCTTCTGGATATTTTTGTTCTTGATCTCTCCTCCTCCTCCTCCCTCCCTCCCTCCCCTTGCTCTTCAGAGTTTTCCAGCAGCTCCTTCTCTCACCTCTGCATTGAACAATAAAGCTGTGTGTATGTGTAGAGAGGAGCTGAAAAAGGAGACAGATGGTTCTTTCATTACCAGGTTGCTCCGGATTAATTGAGTTGGATCTGTTATTTTTTTCAAGGAGACTGAGCTGGATCCCGTGGATAACCAGTCATGAGCTACAGTCATGTAGTACATGCAGCCGGTTTTGCTGTTGGGTTTCTTTGTTTTTGGTAATCACGTCATCCTGTGGAGAATTTAGGGAGGGGCCTGTAGTGACTTTACTAAAGTAGTGTTTTCATTAAGACTTTTCTTTTTAATGGCTTAAGATTTTTCTTGGGTTGCTGAGCCATCCTTGTAAGCATGCTGAATTTGTGTTTTGTTTCAGCACTTGGAAGTGAAGAAGCAGCACAACCTCTTATCTTGGATAATTTCTAGTGGACAGTATAGCAGCAGCCTTCTGGGCCTCTGGCGCCCTTACCACATTCTACACCCTCACAAACAGAGAGGACCTCTGGGAAACAGATTCCTAAAAGTGCAGGTGAGCAAAAGCACCAGGACTGTCATCTCAGACTTCTTAGATGTTTGAACACTTGAAATGTTCTGATACAATTCTTATACAGTTTAAACTGACTTTATTGGTATATAATTGCTTTACAATGTTGTGCTAGTTTCTGCTTTAATAACAAAGTGATCCAGCCATCAGATCAGATCAGTCGCTCAGTCGTGTCCGACTCTTTTCGACCCCATGAATCGCAGCACGCCAGGCATCCCTGTCCATCACCAACTCCCAGAGTTCACTCAAACTCACGTCCATCGAGTCAGTGATGCCGTCCAGCCATCTCATCCTCTGTCATCCCCTTCTCCTCCTGCCCCCAATCCCTCCCAGCATCAGAGTTTTCAAATCCAATGAGTCAACTCTTCAGCCATATGTCTACATATATCCTGCTTTTTGTGAACCTCCCTCTCACCCCACTCTCCATTCTACCCCACCCTCTATCCTACCCCTCCAGGTCAGCACTGAGCACCAAGCTGAGCTCCCTGTGCTTTACAACAGTTTTATGCTGGCTGGTGACTTAAAATACCCTCTCCTTCTATGTATACAGCTACCTGTTAATTTATCTCTTACTAGTTTAACATGTAGCCAGAGGGCCTTTGAAACTATGTTATTATGTAACCAGTGACTCTTTCAGTTCAGTTCAGTCCAGTTGCTCAGTCCTGTCCAATCTTTTGCCTCTCCTCGGACTGTAGCACTCCAGGCCTCCCTGTCCATCACCACCTCCCCGAGTTTACTCAGACTCCTGTCCATTGAGTTGGTGATGCCATCCAACCATCTCATCCTGTCATCCCCTTCTCCTCCCAATCTTTCCCAGCATCAGGGTCTTTTCAAATGAGTCAGTTCTCTAGCATATCCCAAAATTGAGCTATGAAAGCTTTAGTTATTATTTTTATTCTCAATCTTAATGGCCTTCTTTGGGACTGTTCTAAACCAACATAAAGTGAAAGAGTAAGTAAACTGAAGTTACAACTAGAATATTACATGCATCACAAGTGCTGTTCACCAGCTGTGTTAGAATGAACTCTAGTTCCTTCTCTGCCTTTATGGTACAATTAATAATATTCACTCAAGTATTTTAATATAGTTTGTAGTTATATTCTCCTTACATTCCTAGAATCCCATTACAAATATACACCAATTTATAAATTTATTCTGAGAAAGCTCTGGAGCTCAAATGTCTACTAGGAATTAGCTCTGTGTTTTACCCATGAATCCATCATCTTTCTGATACGTTGAGATTTGTCAGAGAACTATTATTCATCTAGCAAATTTGTCATCACTTTGTTTACAAATCATTTTGTGAAGGACACTTATTGACTGACAACATTGTGCTTTATGGGTACTGGGGAGTTTGGGCATTTACAGTGGTTTGGGGATTTAGTCCTTGGGAATCTCTTGAGATCTTCATTGTTCCCACCAAAATTATGAGTGGATTCAAAGCCTATTCCTCGTGTCCCAAGCCACTGGGCTTGCAGAACTCTTGAGCATAGGCTGGAGGTAGGGCTGGGTCTTTAGTTTCTTCCTGCCAGAATATTTATGTTTGGCTACATTGGGTCTTCGTTGCTGCATTCGGGCTTTCTGTAGTTACACTGAGCAGGGGCTACTCTCTAGGTTTCTCATTACAATGGCTTCTCTAGAGCATGGGCTCTCGAGCACAAAGTAGTTGTGCCTCATGGGCTTAATTGCCTTAAGACACGTGGAGTCTTCCTGGAGCAGGGATTGAACCTGTGTCCCCTGCACTGGCAGGTGATTCTTAACCACTGGACCAGCAGCGAAGTCCCAGAAACATCTTAACTGAATGAAATCTGGGCTTTAAAGGGCTTCCCTGTGGCTCAGTGGTAAAGAATCCATCTGCAGTGCAGGAGACATGGGTTCAATCACTGAGTCAGGAAGATCCCCTGGAAAAGGAAATGGCAACCCACTCCAGTATTCTTGTCAGGAGAATTCCGTGGACAGAGGAGCCTGGCAGGCTACAGTCCATGGGGTATCAAGAGTCAGACACGACTTAGCAACTAAACTACCATTGCTGGGCTGTAATCTCTTGGTGATTTGTGGAACTGCCTTTCCTGTCTGCCTATATATCTCCTTCTATCAAGAAGATGGAACTATTTTGAGTCTTTATAGCCTAAGTGTGAAGAGCAGAGATTCTGGTGTGTGCCTGGGTTCAAATTCCAGCACTGCCACTTACCACTTGAGCATCTGTGGGCACATTATAACTTCTCTGTGCTTTAGTGTCTTCATCTCTATGATAGGGGTGGCCTTTCTTAAGGGGTGGTTTTGAGGATTAAGCGAGTTATATACCCAAAGCATTTAGTTTTATTGCCCTCTGTTGCGTTGTTTCTTCTTCTTTCTCCATTCCCAGTCTAGGGCTGACAGATATTCAGCTCTTCATCCTTACCTTATTAGGATGAAGGTGTTAGGTGTTGCTGATTGACCCCAGCATTTGCTTCTGAGCCTCGAACATAGTATTTGAATCCTCAGCATTGTAATGGATCCAAATCAGAGTGTAAGATGAAAACTATTTTCCAAGTCAGATTATCTGTAAAGCTCTTGATTTCATTTCTTGCTTCAAGACATAAATTTGGGGTCGCACAGAGTCGGACACGACTGAAGTGAATTAGCAGCAGCAGCAGCAGCTGATTACAAATCTAGGTTGTTTGGTTTTACTAGTGCTCGGAGCAGTTTTATTATGAAAAGCATAAAACGGTATGGCTTCTATAGCCAGAAATATGGTCTGAGTTTTGCTAATGATTTACTATTATCTTAAATGCCTTTTTATTTTATAAGCAGATGAGTAAGGCTTTCTAATACAGATACTTTGAAATGTTTAAATGAATGTAGAGAAATAACAGCTAGCATACAGTAATGGAAGCTTAACTTTTTTTTTTTTTTGGCTTTTGTTGTACAACGTCATGAGTTCTGTAGTATATTTACAAGGATGTTATGAAGTTAGTTTTTTAGCGACGTCTTGGTGTATGGGCAGCTGATACTTTATTAGTTTTAAAAGAAGAATTAAAAACAAGATTAGGAAAGTCCTTATCATGCGCCAGACATTTTTCTAAGTGCTTTATATTTACAACTTACCTAGCTCTATTAGGTACTATCTTTATTCCCATTTTACAGATGAGGTATAAAGAGATTTTAAAACTTCCTAGGGTCATATGACTAGACAGAGGTAGAACTGAAATTCAACCGAGGGGTCTGATCACCACACAGGCAACTTTAACACCCAATTGTGCTGCTACCTACGAAGACTAAATTGTATGAAGATGAGAAGGAAGATGGAAGAACCAAATTAAAGATTCTTAAATGCCAGGCTAAGCGATTTTATGTGTATTTGGCAGACAATGGAATGCCACTGAAGGTTTTCCTGTGGGGCAGGTGACAAAATGCGAGCTGGCCTTTGGGGAGTTTATGCCAGCGAGCACGTGGGCTGGTTTAAAGGGAAGATAGCTTAGAGATCATTGCTAGTGGTTTGAGAAGTAATGAGAACATGGGTTTAGGAACAGGATTGAGATAAGAGCTCTAGAACACCTATATTTAGGTGTGGTGAGGAAGAAGAAAAAGGCGTTAGAAGCTCAGGTAGCAGGAGTGAGACCCTGTGCTGCCCAAGGGAGGCATTTTAGGGACTGAAAACTGTAGAGACTGGAGAGGACTGGAATGAAATGAAGTTCAGTTCAGTTCAGTTCAGTCGCTCAGTCGTGTCCGACTCTTTGCAACCCCATGAATCGCAGCACGCCAGGCCTCCCTGGTCTATCACCAACTCCTGGAATTCACTCAGACTCACATCCTTCAAGTTGGTGATGCCATCCAGCCATCTTATCCTCTGTCATCCCCTTTTCTTCCTGCCCCCAATCCCTCCCAGCATCAGAGTCTTTTCCAATGAGTCAACCCTTCGCATGAGGTGGCCAAAGTACCCGAGTTTCAACTTTAGCATCATTCCTTCCAAAGAACACCCAAGACTGATCTCCTTTAGAATGGACTGGTTGGATGTCCTTGCAGTCCAAGGGACTCTCAAGAGTCTTCTCCAACACCACAATTCAAAAGCATCAATTCTTCAGCGCTCAGTTTTCTTCACAATCCAACTCTCACATCCATACATCACCACTGGAAAAACCATAGTCTTGACTAGATGGACCTTTGTTGGCAAAGTAATGTCTCTGCTTTTGAATATGCTATCTAGGTTGGTCATAACTTTCCTTCCAAGGAGTAAGCGTCTTTTAATTTCATGGCTGCAGTCACCATCTGCAGTGATTTTGGAGCCCCCCAAAATAAAGTCAACCATTGTTTCCACTGTTTCCCCATCTATTTGCCATGAAGTGATGGGACCAGATGCCATGATCTTAGTTTCCTGAATGTTGAGCTTTAAGCCAATTTTTTCACTCTCCTCTTTCACTTTCATCAAGAGGCTTTTTAGTTTCTCTTCACTTTCTGCCACAAGGGTGGTGTCATCTGCATATCTGATATTTCTCCCGGCAATCTTCATTCCAGCTTGTGCTTCTTCCAGCCCAGTGTTTCTCATGATCTACTCTGCATAGAAGTTAAATAAGCAGGGTGACAATATACAGCCTTGATGTACTCCTTTTCCTAAGACTGCAGGGTTATTACTGTGTACCCACGATGGGCCTGGAATCAGGCTGAAGGAAAACCCACATAAAAATGTTCTCCTGAGCTGCCAACTCTGCTACTTATGAGTGAGGTCACTTTTGGCAAGTCTTTACTTTTTTTCTAAATCCTGTCTGCTTCTCCTGTTATGTGGTGACATAAGACCTTACTCTGCCTGAATGCCCTGAACTCTTGCAGTTTTTCTAGCTCTAAGATCTATAATACTTGGGTTCCAGTTGTGAATAGCAGTCATTGGAAATGTTGTTGTGATTGTTTGGCAATTCAGTTGGCCCTTTTAGGTAAATAAGGTGATGAAGAATGAAGTGTCTGTCCCTTAGGTGTAATCTGAGAGAAATCCTATATATTTTCTCTGAGGCTGTAAACAATATAGGAAAGAAAATGTCTGGGAATTTACAAAGAGACTGCAAACATCTCCTAGAATGGTGAGCAAAATTTTTCTCAAAGCCATTTGTTTTCAGAGAGTCCTCTAGTTTGTTCAGACAAAATTCTGTTGATTAGAAATTTTCAAAGATCAAGCCCAAAGGACTCTTAAAAGTGGTATTATGGAACTTAGAATGAGCTTCCAGTTCCTCTCAGACTGCTTTTTGTGAAGCCCTGATCCTCTTCATGGGATCTAATTCCTTTTTCCTTGGACCTACTCCAGCAATGCTTCTCAAACATGCAGATCACTGGGGATCTTGTTAAAATGCGTATTTGATTCTGTGGATCAAGGAGTGGAGCTGAGATTCTGCATCTCTACCAGGTTCCCAGGTGATACTGAAACTGTTAACCAATGAAGGTTCATGAGCCTATAGTGATACTGAAACTGTTAACCAATGAAGGTTCATGAGCCTATAGTGAGGCCAGATAACTAAATGTCAGATTTTGGAGCAGAGAAAGGTTTATTGCAGGGCCAAGCCAAGAGAATGGGTGGCTTGTGCTCAAAACCCCTGACCTCTCAGTTTATTTGGGGGGAGAAGTTTTTATAGGTAAAATATGGGATGAGAGAGGCAGGGTATGTGACTTCGTTCTGATTGGTTGGTGCTGAGGTAACAGGGTATGTTCCAGAAATCTTGTGCTGAGCCTGAAGTTACCATCTTATGCCTGGGTGGGATGCTGTAGTTTCTGCAGAAGAACTCAAACATGCATCAGTTCAGTTCAGTCGCTGAGTCATGTCCGACTCTTTACAGGAGTGAGACCCTGTGCCACCCAAGGGAGGCGTTTTAGGGATTGAAAACTGTAGAGACTAGAGAAGACTGGAAGGAAATAAAGTTCAGTTCAGTTCAGTTCAGTCGCTCAGTCATGTCCGACTCTTTGCGACCCCATGAATCGCAGCATGCCAGGCCTCCCTGTCCATCACCAACTCCCGGAGTCTACTCAAATTCATGTCCATTGAGTTGGTGATGCCATTCAACCATCTCATCCTCTGTCCTCCCCTTCTCCTCCCACCTTCAATCTTTCCCAGCATCAGGGTCTTTTCAAATGAGTCAGTTCTTCACATCAGGTGGCCAAAGTATTGGAGTTTCAGCCTCAGTATCAGTCCTTCCAATGAATATTCAGGGCTAATTTCTTTTAGGATGGACTGGTTGGTTCTCCTTGCAGTCCAAGGGACTCTCAAGAGTCTTCTCCAACACCACAGTTCAAAAGCATCAATTCTTCGGCTCTCAGCTTTCTTTATAGTCCAACTCTCACATCCATACATGACTACTGGAAAAACCATAGCCTTGACTAGATGGACCTTTGTTGGCAAAGCAATGTCTCTGTTTTTTAATATGCTGTCTAGGTTGGTCATAACTTTTCTTCCAAGGAGCAAGTGTCTTTCATTTCATCGTGCAAGCACCATCTGCAGTCATTTTGGAGCCCCCCAAAAATAAAGTCTACCACTGTTTCCACATCTATTTGCCATGAAATGATGGGACCGGATGCCATGATCTTAGTTTTTTAATGTTGAGCTTTAAGCCAACTTTTTCACTCTTCTCTTTCACTTTGATCAAGAGGCTCTTTAGGTCTTCTTCACTTTCTGCCATAAGGGTGGTGTCATCTGCATACCTGAGGTTATTGATGTTTCTCCCAGCAATCTTGATTCCAGCTTGTGCTTCATCCAGCCCAGTGTTTCTCATGATATACTCTGCATATAAGTTAAATAAGCATGGTGACAATATATAGCCTTGACGTACTCCTTTCCTTATTTGGAACCAGTCTGCTGTTCAATGTCCAGTTCTAACTGTTGCTTCCTGAACTGCAAACAGGTTTGTCAAGAGGCGGGTCAGGTGGTTTGGTATTCCCATCTCTTTAAGAATTTTTCACAGTTTGTGGTGATCCACACAGTCAAAGGCTTTGGCATAGCCAATAAAGTGGAAATGATGTTTTTCTGGAACTCTCTTGGTTTTTCAATGATCCAGCAGATGTTGGCAGTTTGATCTCTGGTTCCTCTGCCTTTTCTAAAACCAGCTTGAACATCTGGAAGTTCATGGTTCACATACCGTGAAGCCTGGCTTGGAGAATTTTGAGCATTACTTTACTAGCATGTGAGATGAGTGCAATTGTGCGGTAGTTTGAGCATTCTTTGGCATTGCCTTTCTTTGGGATTGGACTGAAAACTGACCTTTTCCAGTCCTGTGGCCACTGCTGAGTTTTCCAATTTTGCTGGCATATTGAGTGCAGCACTTTCACAGCATCATCTTTTGGGATTTGAAAGAGCTCATCAAGCGTGCATAATGACATATATTCCTTGAGGAGGAGCCAGGACACTGCCCTGAGGCTGCACTGTTGTTTCTTAACTGCTCCTCCTCGTTTCTACATCCCCTCTCTGTCCTGATTAGCGACTGTTTGCCCTTTGAAACTCAGGGAAGGTCTGTTTCCTACAAACAGAAAGTGGGAGACACAGGAAGGATTTATACCAGGGAGGGCCCCATGGGGTCCTGCTGGTTTTTGAACCACACTCTGAGGAGCTGGGATCTAAAATGTTTCATTCTACTTACCACAGAAGATAATCATACTCCTTTTGGAACAATGTAACTTCTCTCGCCAGACCAGGAGCTCTGTTCACCATGTCTTGAAGTAGAGCACACATCAGTAATAAGTGTTCAATAGTAGTAAGGTAATCCGTTCTTACCCATGTCAGTGATTTGTATGGTTCAGTGGCATCAGTAATGTGAATTGTTTATAGATAGAGGATTTTCCTTTTAACTGAGAGATTGAAGCAAATAATCTTCATGTAAGTTAAGAAATACATTTACTGTGTGACCCATGATAACATGTATATACCCAAATCCTTAATTTTTAGTGTAGTGATTCTGAAAACTGAAGTCTCTGTGCACCAGTGTCAAATTGAATCTGAGAGACAGAGATTTGGGTGAAGTTAAAAGGAAGAGCTTTATTACTTTGCCAGGCAAAGGGGAACAGAGCAGTCTTGTGCTCTGAAAAACTGTGTATCCCCTCCTGGAAGGGTTTGGTGAAGAATTTTACAGCAGTGGTCCAAGCGTATGGTTGCTGATAAGGGTCTAGATGTGTGCAGGTCCTTCGCTCTTTTAACCTGGTCTCAGGGTCTCCTTTGTATCTGCATCCTCTTCCTTCCCTAATTAGCAACTGTTTGAATCTGCTCTTTAAAACTCGGGGAAGGCCACGGAGGCTGGAGGGTGTTCCGTACAAACAAGGAAAGGGGTGGGGGCACAGGAAGGCCTCTGTGCCCACAAGCCCACAGGGTCCTGCTTGTTGGTTTCAGTAGCTGTATTTATATAATAGTAACTAAATGTCTGTTAACTGGTGAATTGATAAACTGTGATTATAGTATAGACATAAAATGGAAGTGATGTCATCTAATTTAAAAAGTATACAACCTAAAAGTTGAGAATTATGTTTTATTTGGTGGCCTTTCTGAAGACTGTAACTGGAGAGACAGCCTCTCAGATAGCTCTGAGGAACTGTTCCAAAGAGGTTAGGGAGGAGCTAGGATATAGAGGAGTTTTTGCTAAATTAAAGGACTTCCCTGGTGGCTCAGATGGTAAAGAATCTGTCTGCCATGCAGGAGATCCAGGTTTGATCCCTGGGTCAGGAAGATCCCTGACCTTGCCTGGAGAATTCCATGGACAGAGGAGCCCTGTGGGCTATAGTCCATGGGGTCACAAAGAGTCAGACATGACTGAGCAACTAATGCTTGCTTTGCTAACCAAACAAACAAACATAGGTGGACATCAGAAAATTACTGCTAATCACAAAAGGGACATCTTAAGTTAATGATTTTGGTGCTTCTCTGTGTGTGGGAAGATGCAAAGTCTGGGCTCATTGAAATTACTCCTTTGATAGACATCTTAACTGTTGAGGACCCATATCCTGTTTTTCTCCCTCTCAGGGTGTGCTGTCAGAGGTTTTAGGGGTGATAGAGGGAGTGGGGAGAGTGGCTGCAGTGGCCGATGGTTTGATGGTGGGCAACCGTGTTGTTTATTGGGATGGCAAGCAACATTTTTTCCCTCACAATAAGGAAAAGGAAGGAATTCCTGGTAGAAATAATGACATGGGCAATTTTTTTCAAAAGCATTATGCTAATATACATAAGCCAGAAATAAGATATGACCTATCTGATTCCATTTATATGGCCTTTTAGAGAAGTGAAACTACAGTGGTAAACAGATCAGGGGCCAGAAACTGGGGGAAGAGAATTGCCTCCAAAGAGGGACGCAAGAACTTTCAGACTTGATGGAAATGTTAAGTATGATTTTGGTGATTGTTACACGACCTTACAGGTTTGTCAAAGCTCATGAAATTGTATACTTAAAAGTGGTGGATTTTATTATAATTTTTTCCCTGTACACAGTTAATCTTAAAAATTGGCCACATCATTAACCTGTTAACAGTACCTCTTACTCATAGAGTCTACCAAGTCAGTGGAGCACTAATATAAGTAGAGAAAATTTCCACTCTGGGAGAAGAAATGAGTCTCTGGGAGAAAATATGAATGAACAGTAGGAACATAAGAAGTTCCCTTAAAAACTTCTTTGTTTATTTTCAACAAAGCTGAGTCTCAAAGGAGAAATCTTGAAAACAGGAGCTTCAGTTCATTTATTTTTAACATCTAGTATAGTATACTATTAGCTGAATGATTTTGGTGTGTCCTGTTACACTATTAAAAACACCAAAATTCTGCTGATAAGTCATTTCTTTTTATATTCTTTGCAGAGAGCATACCCAGTTTAGGGGGAAAGATTTGGTCATCTGCTTTGGCACTGAGGACTTAGCTTTTATTGGGTAAAAAGATATGTCTATACATCCTAGGGATGAAATCTGGGGAAAGCATTGGCTTTTTCGAAGGATTGAAAGAGGAGGTATGTGTATGCATATAGGAAATAGCTGCATAGCATTGTATAGCAGAAGAACCGAGGGGAAGAAGAGAAAAAAAAATGATACATATTCTTCTTCTGCTATGAACAAAATGCTGTTTAGAAATCAGCCAAATGTATACAGTTGTTCCAATTTGTTGAAACTATACAAATCTTTTGTAGGGGGAAGTGTGCATAAATCAAACTATAATTTTCTGTTTATTTACTCAGTAATATCAGATTTCCCTCCTTAATTTGTTTTAAATAACAGTAGCTCAGAACTTCAGATTTCAGTTTAGCTTTTTAAGGTGGTATAATATTACTACTTAATTTTATAGGTATTATTCTTTATTTTAAAATTATGGCCTATTGAAAATTTTCAGATCCTTCTAGTAGAAATCTGATCAACCAGATTTACTAATTCCTTAAGATTTATCTCTTTGTGAATTGAACAGTTTTTCATATTATATTATTTCTAAGTATATTTTAATAGATGCATACTTTATCATTCCCTTGCTTAAAAAGTTAAGTGACTATATTAAGTTCATGCTGTTATAGTTATAAAATACAGTGATTATAGTTTTTCAGAATGTACAATTTAGAAGTTTCCCATAATGTATAGAAAGATCTCTTGAGTGGGAATGCTATCATCCCTGCTTTCATCATTGTGTGTGGAAAGAGCTTAGGGCAAGGCTGGCCATTTTTTAAGTACTTAATAAAAGTGAAAGTGTCAGTTGCATCGGACTCTTTGCAACCCCATGGACTACAGGAATCCATCAGGCTCCTCTGTCCATGGGATTCTCTAGGCAAGAATGGAGTGAGTAGCCATTCCCTTCTCCAGGGGATCTTCCTGACCCAGGGATCGAACCCAGGTCTCCTGCATTGTAGGGAGATTCTTTACCATCTGAACCACCAGGGAAGTTTCTTAATGAAGTGTGCTGTTATTTATACCATCATCAGCACCAAAGGGTGGAGCTTCTTGGTGTATAAATGAGGGGACACATTTGAATTGTGCCATTCATAATAAGGACCATTACTTGAAAGAGGGGCAGTAAATGAGTTAAAGAGAACTGAGGCCTTTCCGCCCATCACTACAGAGTCCTGTGTGTCTCCTTTAAGGCTTGGACTCTGTGGAGATGGCTGGATCTAGGAGGCTTTGGGGGCCCATGGGGCTGGAGTCAGAGACCTAGACATCAGGGCAGAGATGGAGCTGCTACTCATGCTCACAGGGACATGTAACCGCAGAGGAGTTACAGGCTGAGCAAGCAGTAAACACAAAGAGGAAGGAAGGAAGGATGTAAGATCTGTTGTCAAGTTGAGATGGTCTTGGGTGTCATCGTGAGCTGTGGTCTGGTGGAGCCCTGAGTGAAGAAGGACCTCTCCCAGGGTTGAACGGACACAGGCTGAGAGCAGGGCCAGTTGGTAAGATTGTTGAGACGAGCCTTGAACAGGGGCGGGCAGCTGAGAGGAAACTTGTGGTTGAAATTCTGTCTGCACAGGGTTCTGCGGAGCCAGAAGGGATGTCCTTTTCTAACTTGCACAAGGATGCAAGTTATTTAGTGTTTTTGTTGAGCACTAGTATGCTGGGTTAGAGCAGAGGCAGAGCAGCAGCACAGCAAGACATTGGTCGCTGGCGAAACAGAGGGCGTCGGGACGAGAGTGGATGAGGACACGGTTTAGGATGCTACTTACTTAAAATTGGAAGTTTGGTTGCTGGGCTCCTGGGTTAGTTGTGAGAGAAAGAAGAATGCAGACCCTGGAAAACTAAGGTGTAATTCAGGGACCTGGCAGCAGGAACTCAGGCCTGGTGAATGACATGTTCAAGGTCAGCGTGGGATTAGTAAGAACCTGACCAAACTGTTGAGCTGCTGCTGAAGGCTTCTCAAGTTCCTTTGGGCCAGAATCAGTCTCAGAGGTTGGGGTGGGACTGAGCCTCAGATGGGCTCAGGGATGTGTCTGCATCTGAGCCTGGAGGGCACTGGGTGTACAGAGGCCAGACAGGCTGGGTCCATCCACATGGGGAAGCATGATTCTTCCCTGAAGTCATATAATATTGATTGAGATACCCACGGGGTTTTTGTACTTAGGGAATAGAATGCTGTGTCCAGAATTACTGCCGAATATGCTTTTATCTAACTGGTGGTTGGAAAAACAAGCCCCTTTATATTCGAAAAAACATTAGGAGAGTCTAAAAAAAGAAGAATCTGACATTTTCAAGTGTCATTCCGTAGGGTTTTTGTTCAGTTTTTGTAAGCAACACTGTTATGGTTCTCTGGGGCTCAAGGAAGCACCTTGAAATAAAAACCCTCCAGTTTGAATCTTAAGCATACTGAAGTTTGAGAATTACTGCTCTAGGACACTTGGAGGAAAAAATAACAGGTTTACTGAAATCCAGAAGAATGGGGTAGGGAACAACAAGGTTGTGAATAGTAGAGTTTTATTTCAGCACAGCTTTTGACTATGAACTTGATCTCCATTTCACCAGTTCCTAGGATTGTCACTGCATAGGGGGATGGCAGGATGGACAGATTAGACCTTGTGTAGTGCTTAGTCTGGTATCAGAAGGATAGACCTGCACCCATTCATAAAAGCTCATATCTGGAGAGCAACAGTACAGTGTGTGAACTCTGGTCTGATAGATATGGGTTTGAGACCTGTTCTGCAGTTTATCAGCTCAGGAAAGTTGCTGTTTCTCTGAGCTTCAGTATGCTTATTTGTGAAATGGGAGATACGAGTTTACTATAGTCCTTACAAGGTGATTGTGAAGATTACATTAGATAATATACCAAAAGCATTTTATCAGGGGCCTTGACACATATATAATACATATATATCTTAATGATTCTAATCAGCCATTATTCACTGGGCATTGGCCATGTGCTGAGCATTTTGGGTAAAAAAATTAATACAGAACATCTAGTTATGAGACCTGGAACTCCATTCATTGACTGTCTACTTAGCGTCTTCTGTGTAACATGTTTTGTTAGATGCAGATACATACATGGAAATAAAATGATGGGCAAGTCCTGCTCTCATGGGTCTTGCCATCTAGCGGGGTCATCATTGTAACGTCTGTTATGGTCTCTGTATCAGTACATTTGTTATTTGTTTCCTCTGTGGTTACCTTGAGAATCCTAGAGCAATGATTCTCAAATTTTAATTTGGGTCAGCATAAGAATCAGACTGGAGTGCGCTTGTTTGAATACATGTCCCCAAGCCCCAGAAACTCAGGTGTAGTAGGGGCTGAGGAAAGTGCATGTTAACAAGTTGTCAGCTGGTGCAGACCCTTGAACCTGCCATATCGCTTTGGGGAGCCTGCCCTGCAGCCCTCTCCCATCCACTGTGTCTGAATTTGCATTTTGGAACTCTGCCCACCAATGGAGCACTCTCAGGAAGCTGTGTGTCTGAATTTTCTCGTTTGGGTTCCCCTCATGCCTTTTGTCTTGATAGATAGGCATAGAACTGTGAAAAGCAATGGCCACACTTAGTCTGCTTCTGTTTCTTACACCATGTGAGCTGGGACAACTCACCCCGAGAAACTTTCAGTTCCTTCATTCATCAAGGAAATGATACCTGCACATCCATTTATCAAGCTTGTTTTGAGCCTTAAGTGAAGTGATGGCATACAAGCTTTTTATGAACTTAAAAAAATATACTTTAATTATTAAAGAGAAGGAAAACCTGTTGCCAAGATTGAGCCCACTTTGGTATATGTAGTGTGTGCTCAGTCACTCAGTCCTGTCTGACTCTTTGCGACCCCACGGACTCTAGCCCACCAGGCTCCTCTGTCCATGGGATTTCCCAGGCAAGAATACTGCAGTGGGTTGCTGTTTCCTACTCTAAGGGATCTTCCCAACCCAGGGATCGAAACCCAGTCTCCTGTATTGGCAGGTGGATACTTTACCATTGAGCCACTGGGGAAGCCTCTGGCATATGTAGATTACTCATCCATTCAGTTATGTATCATGATTTGAGAAGAAATAAGCATTTGATCTCTGCCAGCGATTCCTGCTCTCCCTTGAAACTCTACTCACACTGTAGGTGAATAATTGATTTATGGTTTAAACTTTGTAAGGGTATTTTAGGGACCCTGGTCTTATTAATAGTGGCATCTGCAGCCAAGAATCTGCTATGTATTGTTTAATGTCAGGATTTTGAAACTTGTTTTGGTTATTGGAGCTATGTTGAAGGGCTTTGTTTCCCTTTAAACCAGGCACTCTGTGTTAAATCCTAACTGGTGTTGCTTTGAATCTTGGGCTTAAAGCAAAATGGTTGTGTCATTTATAGACTTACAATTAGAGACTTCACTTATTTCTGCAAGTTTTTTCCTGTGAGCAAGCAGAAGAACTCAACATGCTTATCACACGGATATCCTGGCTGTCCCCAGTTTGCTTCGCAGCTTGAGTATGGATGCTGTGAGTTGCCCATGACACATGAGAGAGTGAAAAAGCTTCCAAAATTTTTCTGAGTTGGTGTACACAGTGACCCTTCATGAGTAGATTCATTTTACATTTTGAAGGGAAAAAAATGTTTCTCACCCTTCTTTGGTTTCAACTAAACAACGAACTGGTGAGGCAAAAACAACAATCTCACTTACTCATACTTCCTTGTTCTGTAAAGTAATAGGTAAAATTTCCAAGGAATATATTTTGAGGGACAGGTAAGCAAACTGAATTGAAAATACTGAGTTCTTCCTTTAGACTTTAATGTGCTGCTTTACCTTAATGCAAATTTTTTTTGATTAATTTTAATTATATTTGACTGTGCTGGGTCTTCACTGCGTGCAGGCTACTCTCTAGTTGCAGTGTTCAGCTCTCTGATTGCAGCGGCTTCTTTTGTTGTGGAGGGTGGGCTGGCTTGGACTTCAGCAGTTGCGGCTCCTGGGTGCCAGAACACAGGCTCAGTAGTTGTGGTGTGTGGGCTTAGTTGCTCCACAGCATATGGGGTCTTCCCAGATCAGGGATCGAACCTCGTGTCTCCTGTACCAGGGAAGCCCTAAGTATGTTTTTTTAAAAAACTGCTGTTACTGGTAAGTGGTATCCTTGTTGAGTGTTTGCATAACTGATGTTACTTTGGATGGAGTCTTAAATATTTGAGTATTTAAACAAATTGTTTGGTGATTATTTTGGCCCATGGTAAAATGCCTTCCAGGACAGTCTTAAGCCTGGTATTCGTAATTTCTAAAACTTTCTTGGTCCAAGTCTAATTTGTGCATTTTAGAACTTAGTTGCTAAACATCGCTGATAACTGAAACCATCAGATATGCAACAAAAAAGGCTTAGTTGCGGTGTATTTTTAGATGAGTCACAGGATATATAGAGTTCCTCAGTGTTCTTTGGAGTTTTTTGTATTTATCCTACATTCGTGTTTGTGTGACGCATGAAAAAAGAAACATTTGCCAGGGCCAGTTCAGTCCGAGGCATGAGCCAAGGCCAGTCCAAGCCAGCTCCCTGTATCCTGTCCGCATGAAGCCTGGCTCATGGCCTCTGGCTAAAGGGTTTAATATGATCACTTCTCTCACATGGGCTTCCCAGGTGGTGCTAGTGGTTAAGAATCTGCCTGCCAGTGCGGGAGACGCAAAAGACACGGGTTCGATCCCAGGGTCTGGGACCCCCTGGAGAAGGAAATGGCAACCCACTCCAGTATTCTTGCCTGGAAAATTCCATGGGCAGAGGAGCCTGGCAGGCTACAGTCCACAGGGCCGCAAAGAGTTGGACACGACTGAGCAGACATTATTCTCTCACACAGGAAGGGGAAGAAGTGGAGCCAGCATTTGCTGCACATGTCCTAAAGGTCAGGCTCGCTGTCTCGCTGTCCTTGTTTCCTCAATAAACTAGGTAAGTGATGCATCCACCATCTTCACTGCCTCATTTTCTTGGGCTTTCACTCTGATCATCCAAAACCTGAGTTTTCTCCATTCCTTGGATTTTTTTTTTTTTTGCCAATTATTTCTCAAGAAACCCAGAACCATACTTTTTTTTTTTTTTTTTACCCACTGGATGATCATGCAATTTATTTCTTGCTTTTTACCAAAAACTTAAGATGATTTCTAAAATAATGCATAATATGTCAAGACATATATTACAGAGGGATGAGGAAGACAGAATAAAGTGGACAGGGAGGCCTGGGCCCAGGAAGATCTGTGCCCTTCCTTGCTTTACTCTCTCTGCCAGCAGAGGGTGTGGCCTTTGTGCCATGGCTGTGCGCAGTTGACTCTTCCCTTCAGTCCAATAGGAATACTGCTCAGGCTGCCCAATGGGTGGGCCAAGTCTCCCTTTGGTTTTCTCAAACCCATGCACTTGACTGTGTAGGAAACAAAACTCAGAGCTGGCTTTAGTTTTAGAAAACAAACAACCATAAGATATACACGCTTCTTCAGCACTCACTTTCGTGTCCTCAGTTATGCCAGATGCCCATCCTTTTGGCTAATGTGTCTACTGGCCCAAAGAGGATGCTTGTGTGCTGTCACTCCTCAACATGTGAGAACAGTCGGGCTGGAAGAGGAAGACTAATTTACCTAAGGCCCTCCCACCCCCAGGCCAGGAATTATGTGGAGTTGGGCCATGATTTCTGTCCTCTGATTTCCAACCAGTGTTGATTGGGGATTTTGTTGCTAAACTGAAAGTGTGTGTAAACTAAAGTTTGCTTGTTTAAGGCATTCATTTGCTTCCTCCTGACACAGCCTTTGCTTCTAATTAGTTTATAATAGTGGCATGTGGGGGTGGTGGCTGCATTCATTGCAGTGAGAAGCAACAGCTGACGGCGAGGGTGGTGCGCCTAGCAATCTCCATGGGATCATCACTACAGTTGAGGATCACTTCCAAACAGCCCCGCTCCCTCAATAGCTCCTGAGAGTCTCAACTCTAATTGTGCCCAGAACAATTAATGACACTTGTTATGATGACCTCACATTATCAAGAACAGTTTCGAGTGTAGTCGATTATACCTATAAAGGCAATGGCACTCTTTAAGAATCTAACCAATCACATACATTTCAATAAAATTACAAAAAGAAAAAAGAATCTAACTAGACTCACATGTTCTACACTGCATCGCCCTAATTGAGGTTAGCTTTCTTGGTGGCTCAGATGGTAAAGAATCCGCCTGCCAATGCAGGAGACCTGGGTTCGATCCCTGGGCCAGGCAGATCCTCTCTAGAAGGAAATGGTTACCCACTCCAATATTCTTGCCTGGAGAATCCCATGAACAGAGGAGCCTGGCAGGCTACAGTCCATGGGATCCCAGAGTCAGACATGACTGAGTGACTAAACACTTTCACACTTTGGACAAGAGTGAGTGGAGTGGTACGTTCAAGTCTAGATGGACCAGAAACCTGGTAAGAGATGCAAAGATGCACTGAAATAAAAACATTTTTAAATTTGTCTTTCACATTTACTTACATGTAGAAGTGAGAACATATTCATATCTGCCTATGAAGCAGAAGTGGAAACTAAAGAAAATGTTTTAGGCTTAAAAAAAAATCTATTTTGTAAAGGTGTTAAACTTACCTATGCTGTGACATGGTGCATATAAAAGTGTGTAAAAATTGAGGCTATGGTAAATATTTTTTAGTAGTTTTTTCCCCAGTCTTTTAAAGTGAGGAAATGACTTTTAGCTTATATAACATTTAAAAGTCATTTTGAGCACTGATGAAACAAAATGTTTTTTTTACATCTTAAGGTATATATTCACTTTCTCTTGAGAGAGAGAAAATAGATATTTTTTTAAAAAATGGGTATTAAATGGATGTGTAAAATTTTGTTCTGAATGAATTTTTTACTTCTTTAATATGGGAAAGTATTGTTCTAAACATGGATCGTGTTGTGTTGTTTAAAAAAGATGAGAGACAGAAAAAAAAAATTCTCTTTCTGCATATTTAGTAGGTGTTTCCAAAATAACAGGCTGACATCAGTTTCTTCTGTTCTTCCCTCTATATGTTTCTTTATTCGCTAATGCTTGTAGGTAGGTCATTGTGTAAATCATCTGTGTAATGATCTTGGCTTCATTCCCTGTGTTCAGGTGGGCCAGCCATGAGAGGGTACCTTTTGGCCATCTTCCTGAGTGCTGTCTTCCTCTATTATGTGCTGCATTGTATATTGTGGCGAACAAATGACTACGGGTAAGTCTTATTTTTGCTGCTTAAAAATGGCCCCCGACTGGGTCTTTCACATGGACACACAAATGATATTAGAAGGACCTATTACAAAGCAAACAAACAAACCCTGTAACATTTTGAGCCTTTTCTAGCTTTTCCATTATAAGTTAGAGTTTTACCATCCTAGTATCTTATTCATTACAAATAACCGTTTAAATATTGGTAAGCAACATTGGGTTTTCTTTTTTTTTTTTGGACTTTTCAGTGAAGCAGTGCTCTTGATCATCTTTGGGATTCTGATTTATATAATTCATCTTTTTGAATTGATGGAGTAATTCTTAGACTCAGTGGCATTTGAGTCTTCAGTTCAGTTCAGTTCAGTCGCTCAGTCGTGTCCGACTCTCTGCGACCCCATGAATCTCAGCACACCAGGCCTCCCATCACCAACTCCCGGAGTTCACTCAAACTCACGTCCATCGAGTCAGTGATGCCATCCAGCCATCTCATCCTCTGTCGTCCCCTTCTCCTCCTGCCCTCAATCCCTCCCAGCATCAGAGTCTTTTCCAGTGAGTCAACTCTTCGCATGAGGTGGCCAAAGTACTGGAGTTTCAGCTTTAGCATCATTCCTTCCAAAGAAATCCCAGGGCTGATCTAAGAGTCTAAAATACTGGGATAAGATTGTTGATAAATGTGGACACTTACATATGGTTTCCTTTGTTTAAAAATATTTGCTGAATAGTGATATAGGCAGAATTTGAAGTGACTTTGACTTGAAATATTACATGCAAAATTTGGAGAGGCACAGATAACTTTATTACAGAGAAAACTCCTATATTAAGCTTTTTATCCTTTTCCCTTTTCTATTTTGAAAAGTATTTACTTAGTTTGAATAAACAGATTACAAATAAGAATAAACTACAATATGTGACCTGAATAGAAATGACTGGAACAAATACAACACAGAACTTGATTTCCTTGCACTAGTCGCAGAGCATGTAACAATTGAGAAAGCTTCAAAATCAATTATATTTCTTTGAAAAAGGAGTAACGGCAGTTCCTGATCTATCACAACTAATCAACTTAAATACAAGCTTCCGGACATGAATTTCATGAGTGAACCCACATGATCATTTTTTAAAACAAGGAAATTTTGACAAGTTGAAGTAAAGTAAAATGGTTCATGGCTTCTAAGCAACAGGTTTTGTTTTTTTAAAAAACAGAAGAAAATTCAGAGCAGCATTGTCACAGGATAAATTAATGCTATACTACCATATACAAAATTTTGCTAGAGCTGATTAATTACAATGCAACTTTTCAAATTAAAGCAAAACAAATCCAAAGATTAAAAAAATGATTCTGTCTAATCTGAAAGTGTACTGATTTCTGTAAGTCACAGAGCATGTGATGTAGGGCAACTGTCTATACTTTCCTTGGGATGTGTTTAAAAAAAAAGGGAGGTGCATCTAAAAGCAAAGAACTTACTGGAATTTGAGACTAAATTGACCATGCAAGTATGTCTCACCATATGACTGTTGCTGGTGCTTATCAGTGCCAACCAGACATTTCCTTGAGTCACTCTATGACAACTGTCCTTTTGGGATTCAAGTTCACAGTTAAGGCTGGGCTGTTAGGTTGAAAAAAGAGCACTGTTGTCATTTAAGCTTTTATACCTCCCTCAATTTCTTAACACCTGAATAAGTCCAAATACAGGATAGTTAATCATTTCTTTTTCTAGAAACAAATGAAGTCACTTGTCTTTCTTGTTAATTGATGTTTTTTCTGCTTTTTCTCCTGGGAATGATTTTTTTTACTTGAAACAGTGAACAGATGAACCTCAGTTTATATCTAAAAAATAAACTTGCCAAATGTTGCTGATACTAAAAACAGATTAGTTATTGTGGGAGAAGAAACAGATAATCTAGTTTAAACAGTGTATTAAACATTTTATAGCATATAAAATGTTTCTTAGCATTAAGTTTTTGTTATGATGCTACCCTAGGGAGAAACGTTAAGGAAAAAAACTTTCCCGATTTTCTTCAATGTAGTTAACAACAAACACCTCTTATAATGGTAATTAATATGAATTTGTTTTTTATGAAGTATTCTAATTTACCAAATTTCACATTTAGGTGGGGTGGGGAGAGAGGCTCTCTCTTCCTAACTTTCCAAATTCTTGAGCTATACTTTGCTTAACTACCATTCCCACCAAGAGTTTCAGACCATTGATAACCATGCTAGTCTATCAAGAACATTCTAAAATATTTTCTATAATAAAGATAAATAGAAAAGTTAATATACATATTGCTTTATTTTGCAATGTTTGCAACAAACCATGTAAAATTACATGCTTTGAACCAAAAGTATCCTCGGTTACACGAAACTGTTTTTTTAACACTGAGGATGGGTTATTCAAAAATACTAAAATGAAAGCATCAAAATAGATTATGTCTTTTTCTCCTCAAAGTATATCTTTAAAACTCAGAATTCAGAAATTACTTTGCTTGAGTTTCCCAGAGTTCTGCTCAGAAATTGCCTACTGTTTAGTATAAATGTTTAAAAAAAAAAAACAACTCTTCTGCAAATGACTAGAGCAGAAAAATTGTGATGTGGACAGCAGGTTGGAAAACCCAATTACTTAGCTTGTAAATGTATAACGTAGTTCTGGAGAACAGCTGTCTGTTAGTCTCGAGGTATCCTTTCTTCCTATTGCCAGTCCTTTGGCAAGGAATCAAGTCTTAATGACCTTTAAATTCTGAATGGGTGGTATTATAAGACGTCAAATAAACCACAAAAAACTCCTTCACTTAGACAAAAGTTCAGTATTTTTTGCCAGTGTTTGAATAGTAGATGCTAGATCGTGTTTCTAGGTTTTGTTTTACTAAATTAAAAAAAAAATGGTGCTTCTGCATTTGATTTCATTACTGGTTGGTTGAAAAATCATTGTAAGGCTCTTTATGGAAGGAACTTAGGCAAATCATTGTAATGCTCTTTATCGTCGCTGGAAAACTCCAGTGCCAGGTGCATGGGTTTGGCTGTAAGTTTTGAGGTTTTTGGACAACCCGGCTTTGATCCCTGGGTGGGGAAGATCCCCTGGAGAAGGAAATGGCAACCCACTCCAGTATTCTTGCCCGGAGAATCCCCATGGACAGAGGAGTCTGGCGGGCTACAGTCCATGGGGTTGTAACAGTTGGACTCGACTTGGTGACTAAACCACCACCACCAATGAGTCAGAGATCTTAGAAGTCTGATCCTACACCACGTGAAGCTCCTACAGGCATCTCTCCCTGTATCTTTGCTCCTTCCTGTCTCTGTTCCACACTTAGTAATGGGAGATAAGAACAGAAGAGAAAGCACGAAGTTGGCTAGATTGCTAATTCCCAACAAAGCATATTCTGGCTCACAGGGGAAATGATAAAGAAGACAATGAAAAGGGTCCAAATTCAGCACATTTTTTGGTCATTAGAATTCGAGGCATGTTCATGTCACTCCTAAACTAACACATTACTCCACAGAAAATATCATGAAATTACTTCAGATGCTGTGAACTTGCTTCCTTAAGCAATAATGAATAATTATTGTCTTTAAAAAAAACACTCAAAGTTTGGCTTCACTGTATCCTCAAATAGTTTGTTTTCTATTTTAATAGACTTGGAAGCCAAGTAATATTTTATACTTTATTTTGTCCTCTGACTATAATTTGACTTTCATGGCTTGGTGTCATATCCCACCATATTTATTTATCTTCCTTACAAGTAAATCAAGAGGTTTTTGCCATTTGGGGTATTTACCAAAGATGAGTCTCTTCAACTAGCCTTATAGTACGGAAACCTAGAGTTTTAACTGGGAATTTTGTACTAAAAAAGTTTAAAATTGAGTCAATCCCTGAAGGGGTTAGGCTATTTCTGTCTGAATCTGATGATTATAGAAGAAAACTGATTGGTTTTCTTTTTTAGGTTAATTCTCCGTACAACTGATGATCATTCCTAGTTTCTCATGTGAAGCCGTTTTCCTCTTTTCTGGCTGCGTCTGGATCCTGCTGCCCTGTCCCCTTCATCTAGCTTCATTGTCATGCTCTGTCTTGTTTCACAATACCCTTTCACATGGTGGAGACAAGTGTTCCATTCAGGAGACACACAAGCACCTAACCTGTGCCAAGAACAGAGGAGAGTTCGCTGTGATGCCAAATAGTGGGATGGTTGAGTCCCCAGGTCACAGGCAGGGGCTACGGAACCTGCCCAGGGCAGCATCTCTCTGGCATTTACTGCCCATAGGTATCCACGCAGGTGGCATGGAGGACCTTGACAGCCGTGTGCATTTCTCAGGAGTTCAGGAACTTCTAAAATATGAGCCAGGTCATGGCTTCCATACTGTGGGCGTCCTAGTTCTTCTTTCTTTATTTTTTTCCTAGTTCTTCTCGAAGGGTCCTTTGAGTCGCTGCTCTCTGACCCTTCTGGGTCACTTGTCACCTCAGCCTTTTTTCCACTCTCTCTTGCTTTATATCCATGAATCCTCAGACATGTCCAGGACTAGGAGAAGTTTCTGTCCTACCTCAGGGGCTACAGTGAGGATTCCTATCCCCTGTCTGAGAAGCCTCTCCCTGGTGATACCACTTGAGTTCCCAGGATACCGTTTGCTTCCCTTTGGGCTGGCTGCCCAGTTCTACTTTCTGACTGACACTATTTTTTGTCTCCTAGGGTGACACCTATGGAAATGAAGCAGAGAAATAAGATCCGGTCTTGTTTATCAAAGCCAGCTTTTGCCTCTCTCCTGAGGTAAAAATACAAAAGAAACCGTGGCACACAAAATGTTCAAAAATGTGTTTGTAATTGTTCTCCACACTTGTTTGCTTTTTTTTCTGTGCAAATCTTAACAATGTAAAATGGATACCCTACATTTAAGGAAGAGCTTGACTGTCCTATGTCTTTTTGTGCTTTTAGTCAGAACTCTGCATGTATTTTAAGAAAAGGCATTGAAGAACTCAGTCAGACCAGTTTTCTTTTCACACAGGTGAGATTAGAGAGGTCTGGTTGTCTTTGATCATAAGCGTGCACTGTCCTTTTAGGGTTTTATTTTCCCACCCTTGTTCCCATGTTATTTTCCGCCCTTTTTATTTTGTGGTTTCTTCTGCCTTACCTCTAGGTTAAAGTTTACAGCAGAAATTTTCCTTTCACAAACTTTTAATGAACTTCATAGAATATAAATAATGATTATTGATTATGGTTATCAGGACTTGAAAAGAATTTACTTTTCCATCCACAAATATTCTCTTATCACCACAGCTTTGATAGAGTGCTGGTCAAAATGCTTCCAGAAATAAATAACAGTCAGGTCTGGGCATGTTGAATTGTGTAAACACATACAAGCTTTTCAGCATTTTTGTCTGTTACGGATCTAAAATTCACATTTTTTTTTTCCTTATTTCCTTATATTACTGTACTGTCCTGTCAGCTTAAAAAATATTCACAGCCTAAAAGTTGAGAGTTATGCTTTATGTGGTGGGCATTTTTAGGACTTCAAGTCCAGGAGGCAGCATCTCAAGTAACCCTGAGAGAACTGCTTCAAGGAGGGAAAGCTAGGTTATATAGAAGTTTTGCAACAAAGAGCAGGTAGTCTGAATGTTAAAAGATTATTGCTAATTAAAGGAAAACCAGACATCTCAAGGAATTTAGTGCTTTTCTATGTATGGGAAGATGCAAGAGTCTGGGCCCACTGAAATCATTCCTTTGACATACACCTTAGCTATCTGGGGCTAATGTCCTGTGTTTTCACATCCTGAGTTCCCAGGGGCTCACCAGTTCACTGTCAGTGGTGGCTACAATCACTGATGACTAAGACAGTATTTACTGGTGTGGTAGGAAATATTCCATTTCTCAGTACCTTTCCGTGACTGGTTCTTAATCTTTAGAGGCTACCAGTTCCTTTAAAATCAGCCAACTCTGGAATGCTTTAGAAACATAAATATTTTTATGTCTAACTATGGGTGTGCCATGGCTGCTTGTAGTCAATCCATGGATGTGTGTCCGATTAGGACCATTGCAAAACTAGAAGAGTGATTAAAAAAATTTTTGTTTACCATGACCCATAGTAAGAAGTATATCTTGCCTTGGAACTTAGTGTTTGTACTAAGTTTATTTATAATAAAAAATAAACAATTTTTACCTCTCCTACTCCAGATACCCTATAATCTGTTCTATTCACTTTTTAAAAATGAGCTGATCTTGACTTGCAAAATTGACTTCATGAGCCACGAACGGTTGCAAACAGCAGGTTTGGAATGCTTCTCTAGAATCAAGGTACCCTTTTATCTCTAGCTTTAGGGAAGAAAGGTATTTCCTTTCTGAGAAAACCCAAAGGGGTTAAAGTATTTATGAAAGACTGCTCAGCAGATGTGTAAGTCTGCACACCTGTCCTTTGAATAGCATTCCTTGGAGGCAGGGCTATCCTTTGCCAGTAACCACTGGGAGAAGCTCTGCTGGGAAACCTGGCAGTGTTAACCTGTGGTTAACGTGCTAGGACTGGACAGCTTTCCTTAGTGTTGAAGTTAGGCGTAGTTTCAGCTTTGTTAGCTGAAACAAATGGGTTAGTAACTCCAGATAATAGTTACTTCACTTTTTTATAGCTTCTGTTTCTTTATCTTGTCAACTGAATTAAAAAAAATCACAACCTAAAAGTTGAGAATGTTTTACTTGGGAACCTTATTACCTTACTCTGGCTCAGCAGGTAAAGAATCCACCTGCAGTGCAGCAGACACAGGAGATGTGGGTTCGATCCCTGGGTCGGAAAGATCCCCTGGAGGAGGAAATGGCAACCCACTCCCGTATTCTTGCTTAAAAAAATCCATGGACAGAGGAGCCTGGTGGGCTACAGTCTATGGGGTCACAAAGAGTTGGACACGACTAAGCGATAGAGCAGAGCACAAACATTAAGGACTGGAGCCTGAGATGGCAGCCTGTCAGATAGCGCTGAGGAATTCTTCCAAAGAGGCAAGGGAGGAGCCAGGACACAGAGTAGCTTTTACTGAAAACGACAAACAGACATGTTGTCAAACATTAAAAGATGACTGCTAAGCACAAAAACAGACATCTCAAGTTATTGGTTTCCATGCGTTTCTATAGATAGGAAGATGCAGGAGTCTGGGTTTATTGAAATTATTCTTTTTGTTATGCACCATAACTGTCTAGGGCGCCAAGACCAGTATTCTGTTTTTCTCCATTGTGAATTTCCCTCTGGGGCAGCTGTAGTGGCTGACGGCTTGCTGGCCTCAGCATCCTTTGTTTACTGAAATAGCAGGTCACCTTTTTTGTCGACAGTCTAAATTGACTAGTAGAATTTACTTTTCTTTCCAGGCTTTCGTAGGAGTACCAAGAGCAGATATGTAATATGATTATTATAATGTAATATAACCCACTGTAATATAATACAATGTCATGTATAATTATTATAGATAAGGGTGATACTTATTGAGCCCCAACTATGTGTGAGACATGGTACTATCAACTGGAAAAAAAAAAAAGAAAAAACACACAACTAAAAGTTGAGCATTATGTTTTATTTGGGGTGTTACTGAGGACTTAAGCTGGGGATACAGCCTCTCAGATAGCTCTGAGGGACTGTTCCAAAGAGGTATAAGAGAAGCCAGGATTTATAGGAGTTTTTGCAAAAACAACAAACCAACATCAGGGAGTCAAACATCAGAAGATTAGTGCTAATTAAACCAGACAGACATCTCAAGATAATGAATTCAGCCCTTTTCTATGTGTGGGAAGATGCAAGAGACTGGATTATTGAAGTTACTCCTTGGATATGCACCATAGCTATCTGGGGCCAGTATCCTGTTTTTGTTTTTCTTCCTCAATTCCCGATAGAGTGCAGTTGGAGTTCAGATGGAGTAGCTGAAGCCTTGAAGGCTTCAACATCCTTTGTTTACTGAAATGGCAGGCCACATTCTTTGCCCACAGTGTTGAACAATTATTTCATTTAGAAATTTAAAATCAAAAGACCTGACACTTTTCCCAGAGCAGATCCCAAGCTTAGAGATCAACCCTGATACAGATAATGACCTTTTGAAATTGGCTGGGATCCCCCTCTCCAGGCTGCTAACACTTGTCACAACTGAATCTGACATACACACTCTTCTCAGGTAGGAAGGGATGGTCTCTCAACTCTTTGCCTAGTTTGAATATGGTGTCAGTTCTCAGTTCAGCTCTGGAGATCTTGAGCTCCTCTGACTTGCCCAGGTTAGTAGTTCCTGAGAAGCAAAACCAGGATAAAGCTGAAGCTAATTCATCCTTATTTGTGCATGCGTGCATGCTCAGTCGCTTCAGTTGTGTCGGACTCTTGTGACCCCTGTGGACTGTAACCCACCAGGCTTCTCTGTCCATGAGATTCTCCAGGCAAGAATACTGGAGTGGATTGCCATGCCCTCCTCCGGAGGATCTTCCCAACCCAGGGATCCAACCCATGCCTCCTGCACTTGAAGGTGGACGCTTTTCCACTGAGCCATTGGGGAAGCCCTCGTTCCTATTCTAGTGCTTCTTATTTCCATTTGTCATGTGGCCTCTGAAAACCCAGGGGCACTCTGGTCTCTGCCTGCAGTTTATTTAGGAAGAACAAAACTGGTAAAGGCGGAAAGAAGGGACCATTAAAAAAACAGAGATGCCTCATGAAGCATTCTTGTCTGAGAGAGTACCCGAGTATAGCAGCGGGGTAGAGAAGCAATAAGACACCCATCATTCTTGAGTATATTTTAATTTAATGACATCAGGAGAGAGTTCAGTTCTAGTTACCTCTAGCTTTTAGTGTATTTTAATTTTCACTGCTGACAACAGCTTTATATATATGGTATCTTTTCTTTGGGGAGTGGGTCAGCATTTATACTTTTATTTTCCCTCCTTTGTTCTTTTGTTTCTTCCTGTAGATGGCTGTCTTTGGGGTTCACTTGTATTTAAATTCTGTGTCCCCTCCCCCAAGCTGTTACATAATTTTGGTTTTACTACCTGGAAAGCATTTCCATTCTGGGTGTGTAGTTCCATTGCCCATCCTATTCTATGTAACATTTAAATAGTGTTTAAGATGGTTTTGAAAGAATCTTAAAAATAATTATATGCTCATTTTATAGTCAATATAATGATAGGAATGACATACTACAGTTTTTTACAGTTGTGATTTTAAAAACCTGCAAATATTATACACATTTGGGAAAGTCATTCTTCATCCTTATCTTCCAGGTATCATCAGTTTCACCCTTTTCTGTGTGCAGCTAATTTTAAAAATACTGCTTCCTTCTATGGTAGCGATAAGTTTGATTTGCCCTATGGGATGAAAGCATCAGGTCAGTAATATTACTCTTACCCTGCCCTAATACTGTGACTGGTGTTTGATGTGAACCATATGTTTGTATATAATTTTAAGGTCTTTTAATCTTTTTGTTTCATAGTGATTCCTAAGGATGTGATTTTTGAGATTGGGTGAAAGGAATTATATTTTAGTATGTAAATCCCCATTCCTTTTGAGTCAGTGTAGAATAAAAGAATGAAGAAAGGTAGATTTTTGTTGTTGTTGTTGAGAAACTGTTTTTCCTGCTTTTGTTTTACCACCGTAATTCGTGAGTTCGATGCCTTACTTTATTCCAGTTGAGAATTAAGAAGACAATTCTGTGGATTAACTTCCTCCTGTCTCCCATTTTGCCTCTTTACCTAGGAGTTTTATGTCATCAGCAAGCTCTAGGTCCTTGGTCAGTCTTTTAATTTAATCAAAGGATATTTTGTTTTTGCTAAATTTAGAGAGAATTGCTCCATCCACTAATGATGAAACAATTTTCCCTCTGCTTACTGACCACTGCTTTGCTTTACATTCTAGATTTTTGAGAAATCCTGAAAGCCTTTTAGGTGACAAGTCTATAGTTTCCTGAGTTAGATTTTCCTTATTCAGCTGATCCTGTGTGTATTTAGAATACATTGTAGAGAGTTCGATAAGTTTAAACTTGCAGAATATTGAGTTCTATATCAATATCATTTTCTGAATCATCTGATATGGTAATTTTTGGTTATGATTGTTTTCAGATTAAGCATATTATTTTTCTGAGATTTTTGCAAAGTGTCCTTAGAGTGTTTATATTTTAGGTGCCCTTGTTAAGTAGTGCTGACTAGTTGCAGTTATATCATGAATTTTCACCAGGGAATAAATCATAGGTAATCATACCAGTTTGAAGTGGATTTGGGGGAGGGCAGAGGATAAAGTGGTTTACCATGTACCTAAGAAGTCATGATTGCTTTTATTCCTAACAGTCCACTTGTTTTCTAGCCACACACTTTCGACTGGCTCTTTGGAAACTGCCGAATTGTGATATCTTTGATGAGTTTGACAAGTGAGTTTGTTTTCTTGCTTCTGTTTTACTTTTAGCTTTAGCTAAATTTTAGTACAAAATATGTACTTCAGTGTAACATATATTCACTCAGGAAGATTCCATAGCTTTTGTGCATAACTAAAATGCCTAGGAGTTATTTCTGTGGCACTTGAAGTAACAAACTACAAATATAATTTAGACACTGCATAATTGTTGGCTCAAAATTGCAGACAGTCTTGATTACACACCACGCTAGTGCCAAGTCAGGACATTTTTAACCCACAGTCATCTTTTCTAAGTTGTTGTTACTGAAGAATTAATTCACACTCCCTGTTGATCAGCTCACAGCCTCCCTCCATGGTCCCCATACCTTCCCATACATACTCTAAATTGCTCAATCATGAGAATCTTTTCTGTTTCACTTGAATATTGGATTTCAGAAACAGCTCTCTTCCTTTTATTCAGAATTATATTTGAGGGAAGTTAATGGTGTGCTTAGACACACATTTTCTGGCAACAAAAGGCAGTTTAGTTTTTGGAAAATTCGGGGGTTCAGTTACCTCTTAGGAACTGAGTTGCCTAAGACAGACTTCTTAGCAAGTCAACTTATTTTACAGAGATGGGCTTATTTCCCTCAGTTTTAAACTGAATTTTGGAATTTAGCTGGTTGTCCAGTGGGATGAAAAGGGTGACCTGCAGATGTGAGACCTCTATTGAAAAGGAAAATGGGCAGAATTCCCTTCTTATCCAGGAGAATAGAGGCACTTTTTGATACATACAGAACTTATGGTAGTGGACAAAAGTGTGAAATTGGAGATAGTTCGCAAGACAGCACTGGAGGAGCAGTGCCAGATTTTGTCTGAATTTATCTCATTTTTCTCTGTCAGGGACCCAGATTCAGTTCAGTTCAGTTCAGTCGCTCAGTCGTGTCCGACTCTTTGCGACCCCATGAATCGCAGCACGCCAGGCCTCCCTGTCCATCACCAACTCCCAGAGTTCACTCAGACTCACGTCCATCGAGTCAGTGATGCCATCCAGCCATCTCATCCTCTGTCGTCCCCTTCTCCTCTTGTCCCCAATCCCTCCCAGCATCAGGGTCTTTTCCAGTGAGTCAACTCTTCGCATGAGGTGGCCAAAGTACTGGAGTTTCAGCTTCAGCATCATTCCATCCAAAGAAATCCCAGGGCTGATCTCCTTCAGAATGGACTGGTTGGATCTCCTTGCAGTCCAAGGGACTCTCAAGAGTCTTCTCCAACACCACAGTTCAAAAGCATCAATTATTCAGCGCTCAGCTTTCTTCACAGTCCAACTCTCACATCCATACATGACCACAGGAAAAACCATAGCCTTGACCAGATAGACCTTTGTTGACAAAGTAATGTCTCTGCTTTGTTGAGGTGTAATTTATGTAATAATGTTGATTCATTTCAGATTATACTTTTTTATAATTTAAAACTATTCTATCAACCTAATCACTTTCAATTTTTATTGCATATCCACAGCAGCCATATATATTCTTTCCTGACATTTATATAACTCTTATCTGTATTGTTTTATGACGACTTTTGGCATGTGTGCTTTTTATCAGTTCTCTCCAATTTTTACAACCACTCAGCAGAGTATGCTTGATGATTTTCATTTTTAAAATCGAGAGACTGAGGCTAGGCAAATCCATGTTGTTTGTTATAGTTGGTGAATGTCAGAGCCAAGATGTGAACCTGGATGGGTCTATCCAGGGCTGGATGTTTAAGAGTGATAGTGGTTATGTCTTAAATAATTGTAGCAAGTATCTGCAAATCTTTGAAAAACTCTTTGTCCCTGTAAATGTGAGATACTGTCAGGATTGTAGATGGTACATGACTGGAGGTTTTGTTCTGGCCTGGTTTCTGTCTCAGAACTGTTGTTTAGTTGCTCAGTCATGTCCGACTCTTTGTGACCCCATGGACTGCAGCATGCCAGGCTTCCCAGTCCTTCACTAGCTCCCGAAGTTTGCTCGAACTCATGTTTATTGAGTTGGGGATGGTATCTAACCATCTCATCCTCTGACGCCCTCTTCTCCTTTTGTCTTCAATCTTTTCCAGCATCAGGGTCTTTTTCAATGAGTTGGCTCTTCTCATCAGGTGGCCAAAGTATTGGTGCTTCAACTTCAGCATCAGTCCTTCCAGTGAATATTCAGGACTGATTTCCTTTAGGATTGACTGGTTTGATCTCCTTACTTTCCAAGGGACTCTCAAAAGTCTTCTCCAACACCACAGTCTGAAAGCACCAATTCTTTGGTGCTCAGCCTTCTTTATGGTCCAACTCTCACATCTATACATGACCACTGGAAAAACCATAGCTTTGACTAGACGGACCTTTGTTGGCAACGTGATGCCTCTGCTCTTTAATACATTGTCTAGGTTTGTCATAGCTTAAAACTATCTATGCTTTATTTAGTTGCTTTCAGAGCCACTCTCTACACAAGTGTTCATCATCTGTACTTAGCTCAGCCAGGCTACTTCCTCTCTTCTTGCTGACTTGATCTGGCTCTTCCCCACACTTCCTCTTTTCTCACAGGGAGTGCCCCCCACACCCACCATCAATTCACATCAGGTTCTTAGTGTCACCAGCACTGGCAGGGAGGCGAGTGTGGGTGGTGATAAAGGATTGCAAATCATGCTGATGGTACAAGGGTTCTTGGATCTGAACTTGTTAAGAGATGGAAGTCACATCAGTGTACAGACAGAAACCATTCAGGTGTGGAGTGAATGGCGAATATCCATTCGCCATTTGGGGCCTCCCAGAGCGAGCACAGTGATGCACTGGACACTCAGCACTGCTCAATTGCTTGTTTGACACGTCCAAAGTTGGTCCCTAGAGATGTCAGAAAAAGTGTTTTGAAAGTAAATAAGAATATACTTGTGACAAAATTATCTTCATTTACATATTGACTTTTAGGAGGAGCTCACATGTAATAATAAATTTGACCTACGTTCTAAGTATGGGCTTCCCTTGTAGCTCAGTTGGTAAAGAATCTGCCTGCAGTGCAGGAGACCCGGGTTCAATCCCTGGGTTGGGAAGATTCCCCTGGAGAAGGAAATGGCAACCCACTCCAGTATCCTTGCCTGGAAAATCTCATGGACAGAGGAGCCTGGTGGGCTGCAGTCCATGGGGTCGCAAAGAGTTGGGCACGACTGAGCGACTAACACTTACTTACTTACATTCTAAGTACGTCCTTCTACATTTGTCTGAAACCCACAGTACAACCCAAAGATCATAGCAGGCCTCAGCCCATGCCCAAGTTTATATTTTAAGTAAACTCCAGCAAAGCAGAATACACTAAACTGCCAACTGCTGCCTCAGAGTCCCCTTAGTCTGTCCCCCGAGTGACCTTTATATGGTTCTCATTTCTCCTCTTTGCCTGGGAAAATGCTCTAGAAGAAAGAGGTCTGAGAACAGTCGGGCTTCTCAGGCTGAGGACCTGGACCCCCTCTTAGTTGAGGAGTCCTCCCGGAGCCTGCTCTGTGGATCTGGGAGCTGTGGCCCACGTGCATTAGGAGGGGTCTGTGGGTGCACTCTTTGTAGGATTCTGTGAGTCAGAGAGGAGAGGGGCTCAGGTGGAGAGAGGCAAGAACCTCCTTTTCAAGTCCCTTCCCCCTTTGGCTTTTCTATTCACCCTCTGTCCTCTTTGTCCTCCCAGAAAGCTTCAGATATTTTTTCATTGTTTCAGATCTGAATTCTTTACTTACCCATGTAGCAATCACGATCTCTTAGTTGGGGTAGATTTCTGTTTTGTTTTTTTGGCTGCTCTACCTGGCTTGCAGGATTTTAGTTCCCCAGGGAGGGATTGAACGTTCACCCTCTGCAGTGCAAGCACTGTTCTAGGGACATCCTGGGATAGATTACACTGTGAATGAAGAAACTCCAAATATTAGTTCCATTTATAAGATACAAATTTTCCTCTTTCTGACAATTGTCATATAAATGAAGTTTGCATATAAGCATTCTCAGACCAGCTCAGTGACCAAGGCTTCTCTATTGTGACTGTTATTCCTCCCTATGGTCCATTCTGATGGTTGGACTTTGACCAGTCGTATGTCACATTCTAGCAGTAGAGGGGACAAAGGAGGAAGGGCATGCCCCTAGCCATTGAGACTTGCTTCCTTCTTTAAGGCTATTCCCCAAAAATTACATACAACCCATTATTACATCCAGTGATGTGCTGGAGCCAGTTGGTACCAACTTGTGAGAGCTGCTGCTCTTCCCAACTCTGTGTTCAGTGCCATCAAGGTAGAAGATTGAAGTTAGCCATGGTGGGAATGTATACCATTGAAAATGGCAATGCTACGAACCAAGGCTCCCCATCATCTCCCTGTCTCCCAAGGGGGACTAATTGTTAAAAAAAAAAAAAAAAAAAAGCTTGCTAGCAGCCACCAATTATATCCCACTGGCTAGAGGTATAATCACAGGGCCACACCTCACTGGGAGGTGGACTGGAAAGTGTAGCCTCTATTCTAGGTGGCTATGTGCCCGCCTAATGAAACATAATTATTGAGTGGCAAGTAACAGTCTTTGTCAGTGTTGTCTACCATCTTCTGTTTCTGTGCCTGGAAATATTCAAGATTCTAAAGTCAGTTATGTAACACTATACCAACCTAGCTCACTTGAAGCAGCCAATTGTGGTTTGTCTCTTGGAGATGAAAGCTGTTGAAAAATGTTGGTGTTGCAGATCATTCGGAGGTGGAGTTTCTTCCAGAGGTCTTTTTTATGCCATCTTTGTAGGTAACGTGAGTAAAGTAACTCAGTGAGGCAGATCAGCCTTTTTCTAAAGTTAGTACCATGAAGAACTTGGGCCAGAATTAGAGGGGAGGGAACAGGAGTGTGTGTTTGGCCATAACTCTGTGTGGAAGAGCCTTGGAGTTGTAACAATTCCACGCTTGTTCTTTGTTCTACCTCCATGCTTCCCTAACCTCTTTGCCCCGACCACCAACACTGCTCCCCACCAACCCGTTCTGTTTCAGAGTTTTTGGTCACTTAGCAAAAATTGTGATAATTGGCCTCTCCTCTTATAATTACTTCTGTTATATTTTTGTTATATGAAAAGTATTCATTTTAGAAAAAATGTTCATTCTAGAAAATTGTCTTTCTCTGTGATTTTGTGACAGTTCTCAGTTTTTTCCTGTGAAAAGATGAGAACACACAATAGGCCATTTGCATCCCCCATTCTTGTTTTATTTGTTTATCTCTTTGGTATGTGGTTTTTTTAATTGAAATATAATTGCTTTACAGTGTTGTGTTTCTGCTACACAATATTGTGAATCAGCTATATGTATACATATATCCCCTTCCTCTTGAGTCTCCCTCCCACCCTCTCCCCTATTCTGCCTCTCTAGGTCATCACAGGGCACCAAGCTGAGCTCCCTGTGTTATGCAGCAGCTTCCCACTAGCTGTCAGTTTATACATAGTACTGTATATATGTCAACACTATCTGTCAATCTGTCCCACCCCCACCCCCTTGCTGTGTCCACAAATTCATTCTTTACGTCTGCATGTCTGTTCCTGCCCTGCAAGTGTGTTCATCAGTACCATTTTTCTAGAATCCATATATATGTGTTAATATATGATGTTTGATTTTCTCTTTCTGACTTAATTCACTCTGTATGACAGACTCAAGGTTCATCCACATCACTTCCACTGACTTAACTTCATTCCTTTTTATAGCTGAGTAATATTCCATTGTGTGTGTGTGTGTGTGTGTGTGTATATATATATATATATACACTGCATCTTCTTTATTCATCATCTGTTGATGGACATCTAGGCTGCTTCCATGTCTTGGCTATTGTAAATAGTGCTGTAATGAACACTGGGGGTACATGTGTCATTTTGAGTTGTGGTATTCTTAGGGTATATGCCCAGTAGTGGGATTGCTGGGTTCTATGTTTAGTTTTTCAGGGAGCCTCAATACTGTTCTCCACAGTGGCTGTACCAATTTGCATTCCCACCAACAGTGTAAAAGGGTTCCCTTTTCTTCACACCCTCTCCAGCATTTATTGTTTGTAAATTTTTTTGATGATGGTCTTTCTGGCCAGTGTGAGGTGATACCATAGTGTATTTTTGATTTGCATTTCTCTGATAATTAGTGATGTTGAGTATCTCTTCATTTGCCTCTTGGCTATCTGTATATCGTATTTGGAGAGATATCTATTTAGATCTTCCACCCATTTTTGATTGGATTGCTTGGTTTTTGATATTGAGCTCCATAAGCTGTTTGTATATTTTGGAGATTAATTCTTTGTTGCTTCATTTGCAAATATTTCTCCCATTCTCATGGGCTTCCCAGGTGGCACTGGTGGTAAAGAATCCATGCCTTCTAATGCAGGAGATACAAGAGAAGTGGGTTTGATCCCTGGATCCAGAAGATTCCCCTGGAGAAGGAAATGGCAACCCCTCCAGTATTCTTGCCTGAGAAATCCCAGGGACAGAGGAGCCTGCTGGGCTACAGTCCATGAGGCTTCAAAGAGTCAGACATGATTGAGCAACTACGCCTGCACACACTCCCGTTCTGAGGGTTATCTCCTCATCTTGTTAATGCTGCAAAAGCTTTTAAGTTTAATCAGGTCCCATTTTTTAATGTTTGTTTTTATTTCCATTACTCTAGGAAGTTGGAGAAGGCAATGGCACCCCACTCCAGTACTCTTGCCTGGAAAATCCCATGGATGGAGGAGCCTGGTAGGCTGCAGTCCATGGGGTCGCTAAGAGTCGGACACGACTGAGCGACTTCACTTTCACTTTTTACTTTCATGCATTGGAGAAGGAAATGGCAACCCACTCCTGTGTTCTTGCCTGGAGAATCCCAGGGATGGGGGAGCCTGGTGGGCTGCCGTCTATGGGGTCGCACAGAGTCGGACACGACTGAAGTGACTTAGCTGACTCTGGGAAGTGCGTCAAAAAGGATCTTGTTGCAGTTTATGTCAGAGTGTTCTGCCTATGTTTTTCTCTAAGAGTTTTATAGTTTCCAGCCTTATATATAGATATTTAATCAATTTTGAGTTTATTTTTGTGTATGGTGTTAGTATTCTAATTTCACTCCTACATGTAGCTGTCCAGTTTTCTCAGCATCACTCAGTGAAGAGACAGTCTTTTCTCCATTGTATATTCTTTCCTCCTTTGTCATAGATTAAGTGACCATAGGTGTGGGTTTATCACTGGGCTTTTTATTCTGTACCTATTTCATAGGTCTGTATTTCTGTTGTGTATGTGTGTGAGTACCATACTCTTTTGATTACTATAGCTTTTTCATATAGTCTGAAGTCAGGGAGCCTGATACCTCCAGCTCTGTTTTTCTTTCTCAAGATTACTTTGGTTATTTGGGGTCTTTTGTGTTTCCATACAAATTGTAAATTTTTTTGTTCTAATACCATGATGAATACTATGGTAATTTGTTATGGATTGCATTGAATCTGTGGATTGTTTTGGGTGGTGTATTCATTTTCACTATATTGATTCTTCCAATCCAAGAATATGATATATTTTCCCATCTGTGTCCTCTTTGATTTCTTTCATCAGTGTTTTATAGTTTGCTGAATATGGGTCTTTTGCTTTCTTAGGTATATTTATTCCTTGATATTTTATTCTTTTTGTTGTGATGGTAAATGGATTCTTTTCTTAATTTCTGTTTCTGATCTTTCATTGTTAGCATATAAGAATGCAAGAGATTTCTGTGCATTAATTTTGTGTCCTGTAACTTTACCAAATTCATTGATTAAATCTAGTAGGGTTTCTGATGGAATCTTTAGGATTTTCTATGTATGGTAATGTGTCACTGCAAACAGTGAGAGTTTTACTTTCTCTTTTCCAATTTGTATTTCTTTTTCTTCTCTGATTGCCACAGTGAGGACTTCCAAAACTGTGTTGAATAGGAGTGGAGAGAGTAAACATGCTTGTCCTGTCCCTGATCTTAGAGGAAATGCTCTCAGTTTTTCACCATTAAGAATGATGCTTGCTGTGGGTTTGTCACAGCAAACAGAGTGTGTGTGCTAAGTTGCTTCAGTCATGTCCAACTCTTTGTGACCCTGTGGACTGTGGCCCACCAGGCTCCTCATGGGCCACATGGGGATTCTCCAGGCAAGAATACTGGAGTGGATTGCCATGCCCTCCTCCAGGGTATTTTCCCCACCTAGGGATTGAACCCAGGTCTCCTGGTCTCCTGCATCGCAGGCAGATTCTTTACCACCAGCACCACCTGGGAAGCCCTGGCCTTGTCATATGTTGCCTTTATTATGTTGCCTTTATTATATAGATTCCCTATATGCCCATTTTCTGGAGATTGTTTTTAAAATCAGAAATGGGTGTTGAATTTTGTCAAAAGCTTTTTCTGTATCTATTGAGATGATCATATAATTTTTATTCTTTAATTTGTTAATATGGTGTATTATGATTTTGGGTATTTGATTTTGTGTATTTTGAAGAATCCTTGCATTACTGTGATAAATCCCACTTGATCATAGTGTATGATCATTTAAATGTGTTGCTGGATTTTGTTTGCTGGTATTTTGTTGAGGATTTTTGCATCTTTGTTCATTAGTGATATTGGTCTATAATTTTCTTTTTTGTGATAGTTTTGTCTGGTTTAGGTATCAGGGTAGTGGTCTCACAGAACAAATTTGGGAATGTTCTTCCCTCTGCAATTTTTGGGGAAAGTTTTAGAAGGATAGGTTTTAGCTCTTCTTGAAATATTTGATAGAATTCACTTGTGAAGCCATCTGGTTCTGGACTTTTGTTTGTTGGAAGATTTTTCATTCGTTTCAATTGCATTACTTGCGATTGGTCTGTTTATATTTTCTAGTTCTTCCTGGTTCAGCCTTGGAAGGTTGTCCCTTTCTAAGAATCTGTCCATTTCTTCCAGTTTGTCCATTTTATAGGCATATGGTTGCTTGAGGTAGTCTCTTGTGATACTTTGTATTTCTGCAGTGTCAGTTGTGATTTCACCTTTTTCATTTCTAATTTTATTGAGTCCTCTCCCTTTTTTTCTTGAGTCTTGGCTAAGGTTTATCAATTTTTTTTCGTAAGAACCAACTCTTAACTTTTATTGATGCTGTTGTTTTCTTCATTTCTACTTCATTTATTTCTGCTATGATCTTTATGATTTCATTGCTTTTAATTGACTTTGGGTTTTCTTTGCTCTTTCTCTAGTCACTTTAGGTGTAAGATTAGATTGTTTATGTGAGAGTTTTCTTGTTTCTTGAGGATTGAATTGCTGTAAATTAGAACTGTTTTTGCTGTGTCCCATAGGTTTTTGGTCATTGTTTTTGTTGCCATTTATTTCTATGTACTTTTATTTCCTCTTTAATTTCTGTAGTTATCACTTGGTTATTTAGCGGTGCATTATTTAGCCTCCATGTTTTTGTGTTTTTTATAGTTTTGTTCCTTTGATTAATTTATAATCTCATAGCATTGTGGTCAGAAAAGATGCTTGATACTGTTTCAGTTTTATTAAATCTTCTGAGACTTGATTTGTGACCCAAGATGTAGTCTATCCTGGAGAATGTTCCATGGCAGTAGTGTAAGTTCCATGGCACTAGTGTAAGAAGTGTATTCACCGATTTCAGGTGGAATGTCCAAAATTATCAATTAAATCTATCTAGTCTGTTCAGGAAATGGCACCCCACTCCAGTACTCTTGACTGGAAAATCCCATGGATGGAGGAGCCTAGAAGGCTGCAGTCCATGGGGTCACTGAGGGTTGGATATGACTGAGCGACTTCACTTTCACTTTTTACTTTTTTGCATTGGAGAAGGAAATGGCAACCCATTCCAGTGTTCTTGCCTGGAGAATCCCAGGGACGGGGAGCCTGGTGGGCTGCCGTCTATGGGGTCTCACAGAGTCGGACACGACTGAAGTGACTTAGTAGCAGTCTATTGAGTCACTTAAAGCTTGTATTTCCTTATTTATTTTGTATATATGATCTGTCTGTTGGTGTAAGGGTGGTGCTAAAGTCCCTCACTATTATTGTGTTAACTGTTGATGTCTCCTTTTATGCTTATTAGCTTAGCATTTGCCATGTGTATTGAGGTGCTCCTATGTTGGGTGCATAAATATTTGTAATTGTTATATCTTCTTCTTGGTTCGATCCTTGAGGTATGTGTATCCTTGAGGTATGTGTTTTTAATGGAAGGTTAGTAATCTTGGGCTTTTCCCTTTATATTCTTTCTGGGTTTCTCCTGAGCAGTGGTCCAGCAGGTTGGGATGGGGTGAAAGTTGAGGCTGCTGAACCATTCCGAGAATCCCAGTTACCCAGCTCCCTGTCCCTGTTCAGTTGTGTGGACTGGGTCTGTGCTGTGCTCAGTCGCTTCAGTCCTGTCTGACTCTTTGCAACCCCGTGGACTGGAGCCTGCCAGGCTCCTCCATCCATGGGGATTCTCCAGGCAAAAATACTGAAGTGGGTTGCCATGCCTTCTTCCAGGGGATCTTTCCCACCCAGGGATTGAACCTGTGTCTCTTGCATCTCCTGCATTGGCAAGTGGGTTCTTACCACCTGGGAAGCCTGTGGACTGGGAGCCAGACCCCAAAGCATGGTAGAGTCACAGAGTGGGTCAGAGGCAGGAAGGATGGAGATCACTAGTCCAGTTCCCTCATATGAAGATGAGAGGACTGAGGTCCATTAGAGGTTAGGAGGTCTCTAGAGTTGCACTCCTCTCTATTTCCTCCCTCTGCATTTTAACAAGCAGAGCAAAAACAGAAGACTCCACAATTAGTGTCTTAGATTGAGCGTCATCTAAAGAGGTAAGGGAAAGAAAACACTGTAACTGAATTCCATTTGAAACATTCTTTAGAATTTCCAGGGCTGTAAGCAATCCCCCACCATTATTTAATGTGGCTTCTGTCTTTATCCTTAACCCCAAACCATTAAAAAAAATATATTTAAGACTGCATTGGGTCTTAGTTGCAGCTTGTGAGGTCTTCTTGCATCATGCAGGATCTGTTGTTGTAGTGCACAAGTTCTCTGGTTGCAGTTCACAGGGCTTCAGAGATTGTGGGCTTAGTAATTACAGTATTCAGGCTTAGTTGCTCCATGGCATGTGGGATCTTAGTTCCTTGATCAGGGAATTGAACCTGGTCCCCTGCATTTCAAGGCAGATTCTTAACCACTGGACCACCAGGGAAGTCCTGACCTCAAACCATTTTTAATACTTTCATAGGGTTAAACTAAAACATCTCTATGTTATATATATATAATCGCAAGGGATTTGATTGAGATCATACCTGAATGGTCTAGTGGTTTTCTCTTCAATTTAAGTCTGAATTTTGCAATAAAGAGTTCATGATCTGAGCCACAGTCAGCTCCCGGTCTTGTTTTTGCTGACTGTAAGGAGCTTCTCCGTATTTGGCTGCAAAGAATATAATCAATCTGATTTTGGTATTGACCATTTGGTAATGTTCACGTGTAGAATAGTCTCTTGTATTGTTGGAAGAGGGTGTTTGCTGTGACCAGTGCGTTATGCAGGAAGTGAAGAAGAACTAAAGAGCCTCTTGATAAAAGTGAAAGAGGAGAGTGACAAAACTAGCTTAAAATTCAACATTCAGAAAATGAAGATCATGGCCTCTGGTCCCATCATTTCATGGTAAATAAATCGGGAAACAATGGAAACAGTGAGAGACTTTTTTTTGGGCTCCAAAATCACTGCAGATGGTGACTGCAGCCATGAAATTAAAAGATGCTTGTTCCTTGGAAGAAAAGCTATGACCAACCTAGACAGCATATTAAAAAGCAGAGATATTACTTTGCTGACAAAAGTCCATCTAGTCAAAGCTATGGTCTTTCCATTAGTCATGTGTGGATGTGAGAGTTGGACTATAAAGAAAGCTGAGTGCTGAAGAATTGATGCTTTTGAACTGTGGTGTTGGAGAAGATTCTTGAGAGTCCCTTGGACTGCAAGGAGATCCAACCAGTCCATCCTAAAGGAAATCAGTCCTTAATATTCATTGGAAGGACTGATGCTGAAGCTGAAACTCCAATACTTTGGCCACCTGATGCAAAGAACTGATTTATTGGAAAAGACCCTGATGCTGGGAAAGACTGAAGGCAGGAGGAAAAGGGGATGACAGAGGATGAGATGATCGGATGTCATCACTGACCTGATGGACACGAGTTTGAGCAATGTCCGGGAGTTGGTGATGGACAGGGAGGCCTGGTGTGCTGCAGTCCATGGTATCACAAAGAGCTGGACACAACTGAGCAACTGAACTGATGTTGCATGTGTAAATTAATTGAAATAGAACTATATTCAAGTTTTTTCCTCTTAAAGATAAATGATCTGGATAGAATCTTCTCTGAATAGATACTACTGAAAAAGTTTTCTCAACTGTCATTCTGAAGATCATGCACAGAAAATATATCAGTTGGCCTTCTCTGTAATTTCACCTCCAGCCAGAGAATCCTAAATGTGGGAAAGAAAAACAAAGAAATATGTTGAGAAACCATTTTTTTTCCTTTAAGGTGAAATTTACATAAGATAAATGAACCATTTTAAAGAGAACAGTTCAGTGGCATTTAGTACAGTCACAATATTATGCAGCCACCACCTCTAGCTAGTTCCAAAAAGACAAACCATTTTAAAACAATTATTAGAGTAACCTTTTGTGTTTGCTTTGATTTTTCATGTTCCTCCTTTTATGGGAATACTCAAACTAGCTGTCTGACTAGAACTTCGGCAGCAGAGAGGTGATGATAAGGACAGAAAAGGATAGGTTAAGAAACAGTTTGTTTTATTCTTTTGTGAGGGAGTGGGGAGGGCAGGTGGTGGGCATGGTCCATCTAAAACAGGAGACAGCATAGTGAAAAATTGCTAGAGCCAGCAGGTCAGTTGTAACTTTCCTGTGATCTTGGGCAAATTTCTGAATTTCTGAACCTTGGTTTCTTATAAAAGAGGAGGCAGAACTGCATATGCACATTATACCAGGGTCAGTTTTGCTAGTTAATCGTTAAGTGAGGGTGACCATTATGCAATAGTTAAGTCAGTGTAGCCGCTGGAAGAAACTGGGTGAAGGGTACGCAGGACTTCTCAGTACTATTTTTGCAACTTCCTGTGAGTCTAGAATTATTTCGAAATAGAAAGCTTAAATTGAAAACATATGACCACCTGAAACTTGTACATGAATGTTCATAGCAGCACCATTCATAATAGCCCCAGAGTGGAAACAGTCGAAATGTCCAGCCTCTGCTGAATGGATGAATTAAATGTACATCCACATGATGGAATATAATTCAGTCATAACAAGCAGTGTAGTACTGATTCATGCTCTAGCATGAAGGAACCTTGAAAACATTTTGCTCAGTTCAGTGAAGGAGATCAGTCACAAAAGATCACATATTTGTATGACTGCATTTACTGTACATGACTACCATTTCCAGGTGGTGCACTGGTAAAGAGTCTGCCTGCCAATACAGGAGATGCAAAGAGATGAGGGTTTGATCCCTGGGTTGGGAAGATCCCCTGAATAGGAAATGGCAACCCATTCCAGTATTCTTGCCTGGAAAATTCCATGGACAGAGGAGCCTGACAGGCTACAGTCCATGGGGTTGCAAAGAGTTGGACACAACTGAGCTCAAGACATGTCAACATGTCTACTGTACAGGAAATGGGCAGAATAAGCAAATCAATTGTAGATAGAAAGTAGATTAGTTGAGCCACTGACAAGGGTGAGTGACCCCTACCGGCTATGGGGTGTCTTTGTAGGGAGGTGAAAATGTTCTGGGTTGGATAATGGTGATTGTGGCACAGCTTTGTTAATATGCTAAAAACCTGCTGAATTTTATTATTTAAAAAGGTGAGTTTTGTGGCATGTGAATTATATTTCAATTAAAAAAAGTTTTAAAAAGGGGAGATGGTTGAGATATCCTCTAGATTCCTTTCCAGCTGCTTTGTTCAGAGGGCACAGTGATGCCCCAATTAGAACAAATGTTTAGGAATAACACACTCTAGTTCTCTTGCCATATTTGCCCTGTGCTGTCACTGTTGATTTCTCAGGACTCAAGTTCCTCATTATTCTTCAAAGCACAGCGTGTGCAGGGTGGCTATATATATATTTTTTTTTCCCATAAATGTCAGTAATTGAAGATATTTTAAGGGAATTACATCACAAAGAAGCAATACTTAGAATGTGCCCATGTAATGAGGTCCTGACCCTTCCTGGCTATCTGTGGAGCTCCTTAGCACTCGCTTGAACCCTGGCCTTGAGGGCTGTTCCCTTTTCCTCAGTGGGAGTGCCTCCTTCCACAGCCAGAGCAGTGGAAACCCTGAATTACAGAATCTTAGCCCTCACTTAAAGTACATGAGCCAGCTCTCCACTCCCAACCATCACCATCGCATTCTGCAACCATGCCAGATTCTGCAAAGAGTGCCTGAGTCCTGCACAGGTGGTTATAGAATAATTCAATATAAATATGTCACTTAATGGAAGCACTGTGTTAAGTCAGTTGCTTGTTAAACGGATGGGGGATTTGTGAAAGTTTCCTAGTTGCTCAGTCAAGCAGAATGAATTATGTCAGCATCAGCAGAGCTGGGTTAGATTGGCAGTCAGCCAGGACAGGAGCATAGCCTTTGACAACTTAAGATGTCAGCAGTGTATTTATTAAAAAACAAACCAAACAAACAAAAAAAAACAAGCTCTATAAGAAATATCAATGTCTGCTTCACTACTCTGGACATCTTCCAGTCTCACAGTATCTTTACATGGCAGCATTTTCAGCCAGGAGGAAGACTTGAGACTGAGGGGAGGTTGATATTCTGCTTTAACAAAGTGAACCATACATGGCAAAGAGAAACATAAGTGTGTTTTATAGCAGCTACTGTGGTCAGATGTTGGATAGAGAGAGATACAGAAACCATGGTATACATGCTAGGGGTAATGGCTCCATGCAATGTAGATCAGCAACATTCCAGACCTCAGTAAGGGGGCTTCCCTGGTGCACTAGTGGTAAAGAATCTGCCTACCAATGCTGGAGGTGCAGGAGATGTGGGTTCAGTCCCTGGATAGGGAAGATCCCCTGGAGGAGGAAATGGCAACCCACTCCAGTGTTCTTGCCTGGAAAATTCCATGGATAGAGAAGTCTGGTGGGCTACATCCATGGGGTCATGAAGAGTTGGGCTTGACTGAGAGACTGAGCATGCACACAGACCTCAGTGATTTCCTTACTTCATAAAGGCATACTGAGACCCAAGAGGTTCCATCACAAGACCAGGGTCCCAAAGATGCTGACTGAGGGGCCAGAGCTAGCAGTGAGCGGTCCATTGCACAGGGTTTTAGAATCTTCAGGCTTGCAAGTGACACTCTTCCTAAGAGTGATCTAAACTCAGCGGATGTTTATTATATCCCATATCTAAAGATGTGTGGGTTCAGGTCCACAGATTTGTGGATCCGGCTCATAGGGCAGCCACTTATGGCTGCACACACTGGATTGCACGAACCCGGGGGTGCCGACGTGCACATGTAGTTGTCTGGATGGTACCTGTGTATTTGGACTGTGTACCACCTTACATCTGTGTGGACTGGCTCTGGTTACAGGATTGAATTTGTGGCTCAGTGATGTCAGGGCAGCTTCTTGGTGGTTCTCTCTATCTTTTTATCTCAGGTTTGAGATGACTACAGCTGCTCTAGCCTTGTCATCATGTGTCAGTATCTAAGCGGAAAGGAAGGGATGGCTAAAACGAAAGTGTTCTGTTCAAACCGTTCTCTTCCTAAGGGTAAAGGGTTTCCCAGAACATCTAACAGATTTCCCTAATATCTGATTGCCCAGGGATGGGTCACATGGCCACATCTAAACCAACCTTGGCACAAGAATATACTCACCCCTGTTAGACTTGTGAAAGCAAGGTTCTGCCAGCAGGCACAGGGGTAATGGGAAGATGACAAGTGGGATCTGCCAAAGATTGTTACATTGAAGATGGAATGATACATTTTAATGTATATGATGCTGCTGAAGGGACAAATGAATATCGAAAACCATTCAGAAAAGACAGATCATAGATCACTGGAAGTGGACAGTTCAAATTTACTTCCCCTATATTGATAGCTGATGTTTCACTGCATAAGTTAGTAACTTTTCTGGATTTGCCTGACTGAAAAATATGTCTTTTACCTACAGGAAGTGTAAGCTCTTACCATTACTGTCTCAGCAGTTTTCTAGATTTTTCATTAACAGGTTCAGGCAGTCCAGAATTATTTTGTTTTCTGGGTAAGCATTTTGAGGCACATGGATTTCTCTGTTTCCAGGATAGAGGAAGGAAGAACAGATATCTGTTTCTCCAGATACAAAGTCATGCTTAAAGTGACAACCAAAGCAGTTTCTAAAATGTACAACTTGTGAATCAGGAAATTTCAGATTAGAGGATGCAGAAATATAAATGATACTATTCTTGCCCTTTAGGGATTCACAGTTCACTGCAGCTGTTTGTGCATGGTGTGCTCAGTTGTGTCCGACTCTGCGGCCCCAAGGACTGCAGCCCGCCAGGCTTCTCTGGCCATGGAATTCTCCAGGCAAGAATACTGGAGTGCATTGCCATTTCCTCCTCCAGAATCTTCCTGACCCAGGGATTGACCCGCCATCTCTTGCATCTCCTGCATTGGCAGGTGGATTTTTTAACTACTCGCACAACCTGGGAAGCCTGTGTTAATTAAATAGCGTAAAGTTAATAGTCTCCCAAAGGTCACTGAAAATTATTGATTCATGCCTCGGAAACAAGGGAGGCCAGGAGCCCAGGCCAGGGGATGAAGCCATGGAGAGGGCGAACCACTCCTTTGATAACATGAGGGTACCTTCTGGGGAGAGAGGGAAGCGGGGAGTAACAAGGTGTGTGGTTCAGACTGTATCTGTTCCATTGTGCATTTCCTAGCGTCACGGGAGCATTGTGAGTCACCGCTGCAGAGAAGATGTTATTGCCAAAGAGAAGTCTTAGGCACATCCCTAATGAAGTTTCTAGTGTTATATTTGATATGATATTAAAAAAAAAAAAGTGTTGATCTTTGCTGTATCCCTTGCTGGGAGGAAAAGGAAAATTCCATTGATAAGGTTTGCTTTTAAAGACATCAGTAAACTATTCCCATGGTGAAGGACCTTCCCCAATTCCACCTGCCCTCTGCAAAGCCAACAGAGAAGAAAACAGTGAAATTTCTAAAATGTGTGACCTTGGCAGTATAAAGCGTCTTTGTAACTGGAGTTCTCTTGGGTGAGGTAGTGTCCATATGATTTGTTTCCATTTTTCCCAAGTGGGAAGAGGCTGAGATGATTGGGTAGCAGAAATGACTGGGGAGGGGAGTGGCTTGCAGCCTTCTTTGAAGGAAAGAGGGTTGGTCTAGATGCCATAAATTATAGATATTCTTCCTTCACCTCTCCACACAGGTGACCTCATAGGAACAGAGCGGTTATTCCGATCCTGCCCATTCCTAGCCACTCCCTCCCCGGTGCCCGGCCTTGCTTAGTGTTCTGATGGGGAGGTGAAGCCAGTGTCTGGAGTTTCAGCATCTCACTTGCATTACTGGCCCTGAGGTTACAGAAGGAAAAGCCATGCAAGCTGTGTGTGTAGGAGCTGCTCACTGCCATGGAGCCCTCATGGGCTAGATCTGCCAGGGAGGATGGCCACAGACCCAGAGAGGACAGGGTTGACCAGGGAGCAATCCCATCTTCTCCAGGCCACCTAGCTGCAGACCACTGTGGACAGAGTGGTTTCCTGGAATTGGGGTTTATGTCAAACGTGTATATTAGAGCAACTAGAAATGTTATTTTAATAGTTGAAGGCAAGCAGATTTAGAAAAGAAACACGTCTAGAAAGTTTAAGGTGTAAAACCATCAAATAGAAATAGATGAACTAAACAAATTCTAAATTAAAAAGGTACATTTACATGTATAGGAATGTGTATCTTGTCTCTTGTTAACCCAACAGGGCCAATGCCTGGCTCCTTTCAGTAGTTCCTGTACTGCTGTGTTCTCTGTGTTTAAGAATTCTACAGCGTTTATGCAACTTTGCTACTTATTAGTTTCCTAAAGCCCTTAGGATCTGGAGTTCATCTGGTCTGCTGATTTCATGGTACTTAGAGAAGCAGTTTTTTCCTCATAGTTCCACGTCATGAGGGCCCTGCAAGGACAATCTCAATAGCCTTACCCTCTGTAGTTTTGTCCCTTGGAGAAGAAGGACATTATCTTTTGTCATTTCTCTAGGCCTAGCCGAGTGGTGGTGAGAGCTTGGAGCTGGATGGGCCAGGCCATAGTTTTTTGTTTGTCGGTTTGTTTTTAATTAGTTTTTATTGGAGTGTAGTTGATTTACAATGTTGTTAGTTTCAGGTGTTCAGCAGCCTGAATCAGTTCTACATATATCCTCTGTTTTTAGATTCTGTTCCCATATAGGCCACTGAAGAGTGTTGAGTAGAGCTCCCTGTGCTATATGGTAGGCCCTTGTTGCTTATACGCTGTTGCTGTTCAGTCTCTAAGTCATGTCTGACTCTCTTGCTCCCAATATTTCCCCCTTCTGTCCATAGTTTGTTTTCTGCATCTACGGCTCTATTTCTGTTTTGTAAATAGGTTCATTTGTACCATTTCTTTAGATTCCATATATATGAGCTATCATCTGGTATTTGTCTTATACTGACTTACTTCACTCAGTAGGCAATCTCTAGGTCCATCCATGATGCCACAAATGGAATTCTTTCTTTTTTTTTTTTTGGTTGACTAAAATTCCATTGTATATATGCACCATATTGTCTTTATCCATTTCGCTGCTGATGGACATTTAGGTTGCTTCTATATCCTTGCTCTTGTAAACAGTGCTGCATTGGGGTGCACGTATCTTTTCAAATTACGGTTTTCTCCAGATTTATGCCCAAGAGTGGCACTGCTGAACCATAACAGTAGCTCTGTTTTTAGTTTTTTAAGAAACCTCCATACTGTTTTCCATAGTATGTACCAATTTATGTGCCCACCAACAGAGTAAGAGGGTTCCCTTTTGTCCATATCCTCTCCAGCATTCATTATAGATATTTTGATGACGGCCATTGTGGCTGGTGTGAGGCGATACCTCACTGTAGCTCTGATCCTTTCTCTACTAATTAGTGATCTTTAGTATCGTCTCATGTGCCTGTTTGCCTTCTGTGTGTCTTCTTTGGAGAAATGTCTATTTAAGTCTTTTGCCCATTGTTTGGGTCTTTTTTTGTTTGTTTGTTTTTTGATATTGGGCTGCATGAACTGTTTGTATATTTTGGAGATTAATCCTTGTCTTTTTGTTTTCTTCATGGTTTCTTTGCTGCACAGAAACTTTTAATTAGGTCCCGTTTGTGTGTTTTTGTTTTCATTACTTTAGGAGGTGGATCAAAAAAGATATTGCTGTGATTTATGTCAATGAGTGCTTTGCCTATGTTTTCCTCTAAAAATTTTATAGTACTGGGTCTTACAATTATGTCTTTAATCCATTTTGAGTTTATTTTTATGCATGGTATGGTGTTAGGAAATGTTCTAATTTCATTATTTTACGTGTAGCTGTCCTGTTTTCTCTATACCACTTATTTCTTCTTTGTAATAGATTAGCTGACTATAGGTGCATGGGTTTATCTCTGGGCCTTCTATACCATTTCATTGGCCTATATTTCTGTTTTTGTGCCAATACCATACTGTTTTGGTTTTTTGGTTACTATAGCGTTTTAGTATAGTCTGAAGTCAGGGAGCCGTATTTCTGCAGCTCTTATTTTTCTTTCTCAATATTGCTTTGGCTATCTTGAGAAAAAAGAATGAAACTGGAGTGGTCAACCTCCACATGAAAAGCACGTGAAAAGATACTCAACATCACTCATTATTAGAGAAATGCAAATCAAAACCACAGTGTGTTATCATCTCATGCTGGTCAGAATGGCTTTCATCAAAAAGTCTATAAACAATAAGTGCTGGAGAGGATGTGGAGAAAAGGGAACATTCTTACACTGTTGGTGGGAATGCAAACTGGTATAGCTACTATGGAAAACAGTGTGGAGATTCCTTAAAAAGCTGAGAATAGAACTGCCACATGACCCAGCAAACCCACCCCTGGACATATACCCCGAGGAAACCAGAATTGAAAGAGACACATGTACTCCAATGTTCATTAAGGAAAGGAAAGGAAAGTGAAGTCCCTCAGTCGTGTCCGACTCTTTGCGACCCCATGGACTGTAACCTACTAGGCTCCTTTGTCCATGGGATTTTCCAGGCAATAGTACTAGAATGGGTTGCCATTTCCTTCTCCAGTGGATCTTCCTGACCCAGAGATGGAACCCAGGTCTCCCGCATTGTAGACAGACGCTTTACCGTCTGAGCCCCCAGGGAAGTCCAAATGTTCATTGCAGTACTGTTTACTATAGCTGGTACGTGGAAGCAACCTAGATGTCCATTGGCAGATGAGTGCATAAGGAAGTTGTGGTGCATATACACAGTGGAGTAATACTCAGCTGTAAGAAGGAATGCATTTGAGTCAGTTCTAATGAGGTGGATGAAACTGGAGCCTATTATACAAAGTGAAGTGAGTCAGAAAGAGAAAAACAAATACTGTATATTAATGCATATATATGGAATCTAAAAAGATGATAATGATGATCCTACATGCAGGGCAGCAAAAGAGACACAGATGTAAAGAACAGACTTTTGGACTCTATGGGAGAAGGTGAGAGTGGGATGACCTGAGAGAAATAGCATTGAAACATGTATATTAACATGTGTAAAATAGATGACCAGTGCAAGTTTGATGCATGAAGCAGGGCACCCAAAGCCAGTGCTCTGGGACAACCCAGAGGGATAGGGTAAGGAGGGAGGTGGGAGGGGAGTTCAGGATAGAGGCCACATGTATATCCATGGCTGATTCATGTTGATGTATGGCAAAAACCATCAAAATATTGTAATTACACTCCAATTAAATATCTGTTTTCCAAAAGATTGCTTTGGCTATTTAGGGTCTTTTGTGTTTCCATACAAATTGTAAAACATTTTTGTTCTAATTCTGTGAAAAATGCTATTGGTAATTTGATAGGGACTGCATTGAATCTGTAGATTACTTTAGGTAGTGTAGTCATTTGCACAATATTGATTCTTCCAATCCAAGAACATGGCATATCCATCTGTGTGTGTCATCTTTGGTTTCCTTCATCAGAATCTTGTAGTTTTCTGGGCACAGGTCTTTATTTCTTTAGGTAGGTTTATTCCTAGGTAATTTATTCTTTTTGATGTGATGGTAAATGGGATTTTTTCCCCTTAATTTCTCTTTTCTGATTTTTCACTGTTAGTGTATAGAAATGCAAGAGATTTCTGCATGGTAATTTTGTATCTTTCAACTTGATCAGATTCATTAATGAGCTCTAGTAGTTTTTTGGTAGCATCTTTAGGATGTCCTATGTATAGTATCATGTCATCTGCAAGCAGTGATAGTTTTACTTCTTTTTCAATTTACATTCCTTTTGTTTCTTTTTCTTCTCTGATTTCTGTGGCTAGGACTTGCAAAGCTATATTAATAGCTTTGTGTGGACATTCTTGTCTTGTTCCTGATCCTAGAGGAAATGCTTTCAGCTTTTTCTTTCTACCGTTGAGAATGATGTTTGCTGTGGGTTTGTCATATATGGCCTTTATTATGTTGAAGGCTAGGTCCTGTTGGCTGAGAGCTGAACAGTAGATGATCCACTGGCTGAGGCTAATACCTGCCAGCAACAGGAAGTTCCACCACATGTCCTACTTTAAAGCTCTTTGGCAGGAATACAGAGTAAACTTTTCATTTGTATACTGGCTAAGCTTTAAGGACCAGTACCTGTTTGGGGAACTGAAGTGAGCATGGGCGGATACAAAGAAGTCACACTTTGCCCACCAGGTTCTATACTGTCTGTCTCCACACTTACAATACATAGCCATAATTCAAAGCTGGCATCTCAGGGGAATGGGTAACGCTGATGGAAAATACATACACTTCTAGTATAGAACACACTTGTATCAATATTAACATGGAGAATCTTATGTTGAGGCATATTTTTGTAGTCCAGAGGCCTGGACTCAATCCTAATTCTACCTCTTTGGAGTATGACTTTGAAATGTTACCTAAACACTTTTTAAAAAATCTTTTCTTCTGTAAAATGGAAATATCAGTCTTACTTATCTCCAGGGGTGGTTATGAGAAGCATAATGAAGGGATGTATGTGAACTGATAAGCATTAATAGTTGCTAACAATGATATAGTTCCTATGGAACATGATTTCTTGAGTCTTACTATATCCCTAGACCTGTGAGTTACAATTGATTCTTTTTCTGGGTTCCTCAAAGTATGAACAGGTTGTTGGAATCAGCCAGTTTTGTAAAAGATGTCTCAAGCTCTCACTTGTCTATTTGTTCAACAGTGTGCCATGTAAGAAGTGTGTGGTGGTTGGTAATGGAGGAATTTTGAAGAATAAGACATTAGGAGAAAAAATTGACTCCTATGATGTAATAATAAGGTAAATATATTTTCTATTTGCTAACACGGAACTGTTTTAAAAGAACATAGTTTCCTGCTTTAGTATGACCTTTTTAAAAGGAAGTGGAGTTGCTTTAGTATGCTTAAGTACAGTACATATTACTCAAGTTGTTGGCTGGAGTAGACTTCGATTTCAGGTCATTCATTTAGCAAATATTTATGAAATCCCCTGAACATTCTGGGCACAGGTCTAGCCCCAGGGAGCTATTACAGTGAATAAAAATAATGTTCTTCCTCCCTGTGAAGCTTACATTCTAATGGGAAGAAGAAAACAGTAATTAAGAAAAGAAATATAATAAATGTCATGTAAACAATCAAAACAGTTAAATCATCAAGAATGAATGAATGGTTGTTTTTGAATGGATGGCAGTGCTGAGGCAGAGACATCTTAAACTAGACCTAAGTGGCCATATGAAGACTAGGGAAGAGCAATACAGGCAGAGAAAATGCTGGCTGAAGGTCCTCCGGAAGGCATGACGCTGGGTTTGAGAGCAGCAAAAAGAAAACCAGTGAGGTTGGAAGGCAGCAGACTGGGGAGAGGGGTGCAATTGGCAGCTGAAGATGTAGTTAAGGAGTGGGCTTTGTAGGATTTTGTCAACTTGGATTTGGGCTCGTGTTTAAGTATAACAGAAAAGTTTTGAAAATCATTCAGCAAGAATGCAACTCTATCTGGTTATGTCTTTTTTTTTTTTAATTGTATTTATTTATGACTGCACTGGGTCCTTGTTGCTGCACGCAGGCTTTTTCTAGTTGCAGTGAGCAGGGCCTGCTCTCTAGTTGCGCTGCATGGGTTTCTCATTGAGATGGCTTCTCTTGTTGTGGAGCACAGGCTCTAAAGTGTGCGGGTTCAGCAGCTGGGACGCATGGGCTTAGTTGCCTCAGGGCATGTGGGATCTTCCAGAGCAGGGATCAAACCTGTGTCCACTGCATTGGCAGGCAGATCCTTAACCACTGGACCACCAGGGAAGCCCTGGTTTTTTCTTTAGAATACGCTGATGGTAGCATGGAGAATAAAACATGAAGGACAAAGGTGAAAATGAAAAGACCAGTTAGGTTGCTGCATTTGGATAGAGAATGGTGGCTTGCAATAGGATTGTCATGGCGGGGACAGAGATAAGGGACTAGATTGAGGCATGTATTAGAGTTACAGTTATCAGGATTTGCTTTTTATTGAATGTGAGCAGAGATGGGAATAAAGGAATGCAGGATACTTCCCAGGTTTTCAGCTTAATAGACTAGCTGGATAGTGGTACCATTCATTGAATTGGGGAAGACTAGGGTAGGAACAGGTTTAGGGGAGAATCAAGATTTTGGTATGAACATACCACGTTTGAGATGCTTATTAGATTTATAGTATATACATCAAGTAGGCAGTTAGATAAAGCGGTTAAATCTTATAAGTTGTATGTAAACCATGGACTGGGTGAGATTTCCCAGGAGCAGACAAAGAGGGCTCAGGACTGAGCTTTGAAGTACTGAAAGGTTGTGAAAGGAGTAAAGGAGCTGGAGAGGATCTGCTACTGAAGTAGGAAGAAAGTCAGGAAAACGTGGTCATAAACGCCAAGCCAGGTGATCATAAATGCCAGCCAGACAAAGAGGGCTCAGGACTGAGCTTTGAAGTACTCAAAACTTAAAGGTTGCAAAAGGAGTAAAGGAGCTGGAGAGGATTTGCCACTGAAGTAGGAAGAAAGTCAGGAAAAGGTGGTCATAAACGCCAAGCCAGCACAGTGTTTTAAGACAGGGAGGTTTCAACCATGACAGATGCTGGTGAGAGGTCCTGTAAGATGAGGACAGAGTTCACATTGGACTGCCAAGTTGAAGCTCACTGATACTCTTGACAGAAGACTTGGAGGCGTGGTGCTGGGGAGAAGCCCAAGTGGAGTGGTTTGAGGGAATGACAGGTGAGAAAGCAGAGAAACTAGTAAACTAGTATAAACAACTCTTTGGAGAAATTTCACTGTGGTGTTGAGACATAAGATGGTCACTGGAGATAATTCCAGACTCCTAAAGGAGATTTTCTGTTTTGTTTCCTTTTATAGATAGGAGATTCTAAAACATTAGTAAACTGATGGAAATGAATAAAGAGATTGGCATGGTAACGAGAGAGGGCATGGGGCCCAGAGCACAGTGTGGTTATCTCTGCAGTGGAAGGGAAAGTTGGGGTTGTGGTCACAGCTACCGAGAGTCCCACAGACCTAGTGGTGTGGTAATGAGAACATTTCCGTCTCTGTTTTCTTGTAGTAAAGGCTGAAGTCAGGTCATTCAGTGTGTATGTGTTGGGAATGGCTATGAACAGTCTTCTGAAGAGTGGGAAAACTTCCTGCTGGGCAATGCATTAGGGTGACCTGGCAGTGCTTGGGCGTTTTGCTGGGTTACAAGTTGCCGAGGGTTTCTGCATAGTATGGTCACCTCATTTTCTGGTGGTTATCCATTTTGAGGAAGCTGTGAAGATTTATCCACAAAACAATGTTCAAGGACTCACAGAATTCTTTGTAATTGTGTAAAATCTGCTTGCCTAGAACCACATCAGGCCCTTGTGGGAAAATGCCACTGGCAAGACATTATGAAAGTCATTTCAGGTGTTATTAAGGCTGCTTTATATTACATAGTGCCATAGGGTCAAACAGTATTTGTCTCCTGGGTGACATTATTTTGGCAACAAAGCATTCCTTTTCATACCACACTTTCATGATGTGTCATAAATAGTGCATGTCTAACCTTGGCTTATTTTGAACATCTGCAAATCCAACACTGGATCATTTGTGGTTCATTCACCCCAGCAGTAGTTACTCTTGGTTATGCTTAGGTATAAATATAGCAGTTTTGTTGTTCCTTTACTTCAGAGCACATCAATTCTGATGGGTCTTCAAATCACCTTAACTGTGACTCTTGCCTGTTAGTCACTTAGGCACACATCCATGTGCTCCATGATGGTGTAACCCTGGGCACGGAACTTTATCTCTATGGATGTCAGGGCCCTTACCTACAAACACAAGGGGTTTTATCGAGATGTCCTCCAAGGTCTGTTTTGAGTATCCTGGGGTTTTATGTTCCCGTTTGTTTCATTTTGTCTTCAGTTTTTCTGGAGGTAAGAATGAACTATTGGTGGCCCCACAGTTAATTTTCAAACACAAATGAATGTTTCTGCCTTTGATCAAGCAGCTGTTTCAGGAAGGGGAGTTATTTCCTTGGCTGTGAAAGACTTGGTGGATTGCCACGTGGCTTTAGAGCCCAGCTACGTGGCTGACGATGTTTGTCTGGCTCTGAAATCTGAGAACTGTGATGGAAATGACCCTGACTGCTCTTGGTCTACATGTCTTGTGTGTTTACTACCCACAGAATGAATAATGGTCCCGTTTTAGGACATGAAGAGGAAGTTGGGAGAAGAACTACCTTCCGACTTTTTTATCCAGAATCTGTTTTTTCAGATCCTAATCACAATGACCCTAATACTACGGTGATTCTCACTGCTTTTAAGCCGCTTGATTTAAAGTGGCTGTGGGAATTGTTGACAGGTGGAAAAATAGTAAGTTGGCAAAATCGATCTGTCTTCTGATTTCCTTTATTTTTTAATATTAAAAAAAAGACAACAACAAATTGTATTTTCTATATTCTTACTTTATTTCAGAGCCCTAATGGTTTTTGGAAGGAGCCAGCCTTAAATCTGATCTATAAACCTTATCAAATCAGAATATTAGATCCTTACATCACCAGAATGGCAGCTTACGAACTGCTTCATTTCCCAAAAGTATTTCCCAAAAATCAGGTATGTATTTTCCTTCACACAGTTTCAAACTAAAGACATTACTGCGGTGGAATAGAGGGTCCCTGGGAGTCTTAAAAACTGGGTGAGAATCACAACTCATGAGGTGACTTCTGAGGGCCACATCTGAGTTAGTGAGATTAGGTTATCTGTGGATTTTATCTGTATGTTGTTCAGGTTGCAAGGAAAACAGCCTTTTAAATGTAGTGTTTTTCCTGCTCTTGCAGGGCCCTTCTGGGGTCTCCTTTTAGATGTCCAAGTGGCCCATCTCTCATCGCCTCCTCTTCACTGCTCTGCAGGGAGGAGAGTATTGATGGGGGAAGGGGGAGGGGGTGTGTAGTGCTGATGGCCAGGCTGTGTGCAGACAGCAGGATTCTTTAATTCTTTTTAATTACAAGGAATCTCATTGACTTTGACTCTTGTATCCCTGTTTGTCTACGTTCCCTAGGAAAAAAGTAGTTTAGATCCATACAGTGACAGGCTGTATTTTTCATTTGAAGCTTGAGTAAATGTGTAATGTGATATCTCAGCTGAAAGGAGGCTTTCCTTTTTGTAATTGGGGAAAATCCAAAGAAATAAACTTGTATTTTGTTCCTTTTCATTAGCACAATAAAAAATTCTGAAATATTACATGCTTAAACAGCTTTTACAAGGGAATATTTTTTTAAAAAGGAAATCATCCTTTTTTTCTCTGTATAATTCAGATTATCTCCCAAGCTCTTTTGCATTTTTTATATCCTTCTAGACTCTTGTCTGTGCATTTACAAACATAAATACTTTTTTAAAAGTTAATTTTATTGGATATAGTTGCTTTATAATGTTGTGTTAGTTTCTGCTGTACAGCAAAGTGAATCACGTATTCGTATGCCTATATCCCTTTCTTAGACTCCCTTCTCATTTAGGTCACCACAGAGCACTGAGCAGAGCTCCCTTGCTGTACAGTAGGTTCTCATTAGTTATCTCTGCCATACATAGTGCTACTAGAGTATATATGTCAATCCCGATCTCTCAATTCATCCCATCCCTCCTCTCTCCTTGGCATCTGTAAGTTTATCTGTCTCTATTTCTGTATAAGTTCATTATACCATTTTCCCAGAGTCTACATACAAGCAATATTTTTCTTTCTGAATTCCATCTGTATGACAGTCTCTAGGTCCATCCATGTCTGCAAATGGCACTATTTCATTCCTTTTTACAGCTGAGTAGTATTCCACTGTGTATATGTACCACATTGTCTTTATCCATTTCTGTCAGTGGACATCTAGGCTGCTTCCATGTCCTGGATATTTTAAATAGTGCTGCAATGAACATTGAGGTGCATGTATCTTTTTGAACTATGGTTTTCTCCGGGTATACACCCAGGAGTGAGATTGCTGGGTTATATGGTAGTTCTGTTTTTAGTTTTTTAAGTAATCTGCATACTCCTTCTCCACCGTAGCTGTATCAATTTACATTTCCACCAAAGGTGGGAGGGTTGCCTTTTCTCTGCATCCTCTCCAGCATTTATTGTTTGCATCAACTTTTGTCTATGCAGTTACAAACACAAGCACTTTTTTTGTTGTTGTAATTTGTGATTATACTATATTGTTCTGCTGTTTCTCCTCTCTAACTCTTCCCCTATTTACAGACCTTTAGTTTTCTAGCCAGCTTTTTTTCCTCTATAGGTAATGTAGAAATGCATGTGCTTATAGGGATTTTCTGCACACTTGTGTGATTTCTGTAGGCAAGACACCTGGAAATGGATTTCCGAAGTCAAAAAAGCATAAATATTAAGTCCTGTCTTGCTAATTTTGAGGGGAAAGGACAGCTTCTGAATGTGTATTTTGTGAATTTTCAGCTCTTACTTTCCTAAGTGAGGTAAGATCAGATTTATCCCTTGATTTTTGCTTTAGGTAGTGCACAGGAAGCCTCTGGTCTTTCTTAGAGGTGGTACTAGAACTAGTTGTAAGTGCACTGAAATTCCACTAGGGCAGTGTCCGAGAAGCCAAGTGAGGGGCACAGCTGTATTTCAGAGGTCAACTGTGTCAGATGCCGTCCTGGAAACACAGAGGTCACACTGATGGGAACAAGTATAGGAAGAGGAAGAAAGCCCGATTGAACTGGGTAAAAGAGAAAGAACGTGGGACATGAGTGAATGGAGGCGAATCTTCAATGGAGTTTTGCTAGAAAAGAAAGCAGAGGAATGGCGGGAGACATAGGCTCAAGGAAGGGTTTTTTTGTTGTTGTTATGGCTTTTTAGATAGATATGTTTGTATGCTGAAGGGACGATTCATTAGAAATATTGATGATGAGACAAAGGGGATACTTGTAGAAGCAAAATTGTTGAGAAAAAAGATGGGGTAAAATGGAGCGCATGAGTGGAGAGGCTGGCTATGGGTAGAAACAGGGACAGCTCATCCACATAGGAGGGAACACTGAAAATATGGGTCAAGACAAAGGTAGATTTGGGATTGGGAAGATGATGTAGCTCTTGTCTGATCGATTCTGTTTTCTAAGAAAAATGAGGATTAAACTGGCAGTTTAAAGTAGGAAGGAAGTAGAGCTGTTGGATAGAAAGGTATGAGATTGTCATCTTGCAGAGTAGAAATGGAAGTTTACTGGGGGAGTATAACTGGATTGTTGGACATGACTGAATGCCCACTGGAGGTGGTCATAAATGTAACCTGTGACCAGTCAAGTATGCCGTTTTCTCTGACCTTAACCAGGGTTAAGATTCTGTCAGGGACAATATAGGTTCTGTGGGTGATGGGTGCTAAAGGAAATTGAAGGCCTACATAAGGGAATGACTATAATGGTGAATGGAAAACTCTAAGGTGTGAAGAAAGGAAAGAGTGACCTTGAAATGTGATGGCATCAGTGAGGTGGGATGACTCCTAGGTTTTTAACCCTACCATTAGCTTCCTTTCACAGCAGATGGAGAAGCTGTGCTGGAGTCACTAGTGTCAGGGGTAAAGAAAAACTTAGGTAAAAGGCTGTTAGGCTTTCAGACAAATTTGCTTCCTGGAGTTTACCTGATTTTATTATGCTGCTCTGATTTTTCCTGAAACCATAATAATCATATGTAATGTCCATGGGATCTGTAGGAAACATTTAATCAAAAGAAAATCTCCTTGAATTTTTGTGTTAAAAAAAAAAACTTAAGATATATTTTGTTTTCGCTTTTGAAGGCTACCCTATGAGAATTAAAGCTTAGAATGCCAAGACCCTTCAAACATCTATGATAGTACTTTTTAGGATATATGTACATGTGAAGGGGATGTTTGGTTTCTTTTAGTTAAAATTTAAATTTATCAAGTTAAAAACAAAACTGAGTGTGACTTTACTATGTATATACATTTGGAATCTTCATTTTCTAGTCAGATCCTCACCTTGGCAGTTTGTTATTGAAGTTACTCGATTAAAGCCATCTTTCCCTAGAGCTGAATTATCAGCATTATGAAACAGAACTATTTTCTGGCTAAATGATTTGAAGCCTTTTAGCATGATTCCGTGGGCTTCCCTGGTGGCTCAGAGGTTAAAGCGTCTGCCTGGAATTCGGGAGACCTGGGTTTGATCCCTGGGTCAGGAAGATCCCCTGGAGAAGGAAATGGCAACCCACTCCAGTATTCTTGCCTGGAGAATCCCATGGAGGGAGGAGCCTGGTGGGCTACAGTCCATGGGTCGCAAAGAGTCAGACACGACTGAGTGACTTTAGTGAATTAAGTGGTTCTTACATTTCATACATGGGTTTAATATGCTCAGGCTTTGCTTTTTCCACAAGTCGCCGGACTTGATGTGTTTTTTAAACAAGGCGGTACATCCTTTTCCTCAAGCCTTCATCTGATAGGTGTCTTCTGGACTAGTACTGCAGTTAGGTTTTACTTGAAAGACTTTCTAAGATTTCAACCAACACTTTATAGAGTCAGGATATTAACTTGGCACTTGAGCCTTGGGGCATGATGAAGGTTGAACTTAAGTTTTTGTCTCGATGAAATGCTCAGAAGATGCTGTAAGATGGATCACCGAAATAGGCTTTGGAAACAAGTACCTTGTGTGGACTTTTTTCCCTAAATTTTCATTTCCTCCCCCAGAAACCCAAACACCCAACCACAGGCATCATTGCCATTACACTGGCATTTCACATATGTCATGAAGTTCATCTTGCTGGCTTTAAGTACAACTTTTCTGACCTCAAGAGCCCTTTGCACTACTACGGGAACGCCACCATGTCTTTGATGAGTGAGGTAAGCTTGTATATTCCGCCATCTCACCCTGTCATTTTACTGAGGGAACAGGTTTTGAGAGGTTGATGGCTTAATAAGGGTTTACAGAGATAGCACGTGCTGAAATTAGGAGTGGGGTCCAGAGTTCATACTACAGCAGCAGCTCCCAATCTGTTGGCCTCAGACCCTTGGAAGAATCTCATCAAACCGACATAGGGACCAAGCCTTACCTTAGATGCTGTATTTGATGCACGGTTTGAAAAGACAGAAACCTGTTGTTTGAGATATGACAAATTCACCTAAAAGCATGGCCGTGATCATGCTAATTATTTTTATGCAGTTTTTCAGTTAAGTAGATGGGAAGGTCTATAACTTTTTAACCTCATGAATGAATCATCATGGTCAGAAAAGTAGTAAACTTTTATACTAGATCATTTTTCTCTTGAATAGGGATTAATAATGGTAGATTTGATCCTTAAATTTTTACTGTGAATGGGAACGAATGTCCTATTTTCCTAATAACTTAGATTAGTGGCACAAGAGATAGGAGTTAAATATGACATGTACATTTTAACACTGAACAATAAATGATTTATTGTTAAGTATATGGATATATCCCATGAAATGAAACCAATCCCCTTAAATCCTCATCCCTAAATACTATGTAAGCTGAATACGTGGAATTATTCAGGTTAGATCTTGTCAATTTGGTTTCTAGATTTACACCATAATTCAGTAGACCAGGGTTGGGTTCTTTACTGGCTCAGAGGTTAAAGCGTCTGCCTGCAACGTGGGAGACCTGGGTTCTATCCCTGGGTCGGGAAGATTCCCTGGAGAAGGAAGTGGCAATCCACTCCAGTATTCTTGCCTGGAGAATCCCAAGGACGGAGGAGCCTGGTGGGCTACAGTCCATGGGGTCACAAAGAGTCGGACACGACTGAGTGACTTCACCTCAGCAGACCAGAAGATGATGTGAGGGAGCCTCTTAAGTGATGGTTTAAGTGGAAAGAGTGGGCTTTTAGGGAAGGCTCTGGCAAAAGAATGAGCAATGAAAAACAATAGACAACAAAAGTTCAAGTCCATGTCACTTGTTACTTGAGTTTTTTTTATATAGCATATTCCATTGCTGCCACTGTTAATATCTTCAGATTGGGATAGACGGTGACTTTCGTTTTTCTTCTTTAGAATGAATATCACAATGTGACTGCGGAGCAGCTCTTTCTGAAGGACATTATAGAAAAAAACTTTGTAACCGACTTGACCCAAGAGTAACCCTACAGACTCAGAAGATAATGCTAACAGTATTAGTTTTATTTTTATACTGCAATTTTTAGTTTATTTTTAAATATGTTGGATGTACTTGTCAAGAAATTATGTGTATTAAGTCTGTTGCTGCCTGGTGATTCATAACCACCAGCTTAATTTCTGTGAATATATTTAATTTATGGAAACCAAGATGTTAAGATATCAGGGAAAGTGAACTTTTCATTGCCTTGTTTAAAAATAAGCTAGTTTTCTGAGGTGTTTTTAACTATAGTTAGTTCATCTTAGACTTCTGAAGGGACGTTGACTTCCTAGTAAATAAGGGGGGGTTAGTTTCCTACAACAAATTTTGAATGTAACAGGACATTTTGCGAGGTTCATCTGGCTACTGTAAATTGGTAGGGAACTGGTGTGCAGCAGTTCCTTGATGTAGTGTACTGGACCCACTTCAAGTGTATAACTCTAGTTCCTTTTAGTTATATCTGAGGAACTGGACTGGAGTCTTAAACCAGACCTGAAGCGTGGATGGTTATGGAAATCTAAGATCATACTGGCTGAATTAAGCATTTTTCTCCTGCAGTTAAGTAAACAATGATTATGATCAGTAGTTTGGTAGAATGAAGATTTTTTTTTCTTTTTAAGTCAAAAGAAACAAGATAAACATGAAACTCTGGATAAGTAGATAACCAAAGACTGCAGTTCTTAAAGCCTGGTGACTTCATTATTTTAAAGAAATAAAGTTCATACAAAGAAGCTGAAGTAGGCAAGCTCAAGGAGGAGAAAATTTGTAAGCAGTATTTTTTGCCTGGCTTATTCATTCATTACATTTTCGAAGCTTATTTGAAGTAAAGTAAAAAAGACAAGACAAGAAACAAAGAAGACAAGAACGAGTAAACCTTTAGAAGAGTCAAGCTGTTTCTGGATTTCAGTGGCACTGTCATGACAAAACCAGCTGTCCACATGATTCAGTCACATCTTCAAATGGAAAGCTTACCTAGGGTGCACCAGAAAAGACTTGTGGGATGCAGACAAGCCAGTTGGACTAAAGTGGTGAGCCAGTCTCCCTTTTCACTTGAATGACTATAATCAATGGTTATGGGAAGGGAGGAGGACAGTGGGTGAAGAGAGCAGTAGAAGTTACATGGCTAGAATCAAAAGCTGTCAGAAGAGGTATGTGTAGAAAGAACTGGTATCACTGGGAGACAGTGATAATTATCACTGACAACCTGCCTCCCTAAAGAGGGTGTATAAATATTAGGTCAGAAACAGGAATAAATGACATACTTGAAAGTGGTGTTGGGGGAGAAAACTAGTAGCTGGTTGAACTCAGACCTACATGTTGAATATGGACTCTGTGCTGTTAATCCCAGCGTATGTTCACACATACCTCTCATTTGATCCTTCTGATAACTCAGGTGGAAAAGGCATAGCTGATCATCCCCTCATACCACACAGCCAGGGGCCACAGCTAGACTGTGGATGCTGCGTCTGGCTTCAGAAAGGATGGTGCTGGCTACAGAAAAAAGTCAAACACTAATGGTGGCATTTTCAAATGTTACTGTGAATACTATAACACTGGCCATAATATTTCTGGCTGATCTTAAAATTGAGGAATCTGGTATTTTGTATAGTACGAGAATTGTTACAAACCTCAAGGTTTAAGAAAAAAAAAAAAGGAACAAGACACATATATACAATTTATTAAAAACACATGAACACATTAAAATCTCACTATTTATACAATCAAACTCTAGCAACATATACAAATATTGAGTGACTACAGTACATGCCGAGGTAAGAAAAGTACATTCTGGGAGAATATCACTGACACTCAAAGCCATTTTTATTTCCAATACGTATTTCAATATATGTTTTGTTTCTACCTTTCCCAGTGCCAAAAAAGAAGAGGAGGAGATGAGAAGAAGAAACTAGTTACAAGTTGGATTATATGAGAACTGGTGCCACAGTTGACCTAAAAATATCCAACTCTTACTTAGATATTGCAATTTAGGGATTTCAAGTTCAGAACCAAAAGGCAAAGCCAGTAGGTAATTTTTTTCTTTAAATAAACAGAACTTAACTGATTTCTCTTAAGAGGGTTGAAAAGCTTTTATTGTCCCACCTAATCTAGTTGTTCTTTCTAATCCTATTATCTGACATGGTGTTTTCCCATAACCCTCTTGCTCTCCAGGTAACAATTTGGAGCCCAGGGAAAGAGGTTCAAGCTTTATTACATTCCACAGAATTATGGCCACATGTATATTTAAATAAGCTCATTTTCTGCTCCCTCTTGTGGATGGGAGGGAGAAGGGCAAATGTATACATAACATATTTTCAATTACTGTATAAATCTTCTACTCGAACCATTTCAACAGCAAATAAACCCATTGTTCAATGCAAAGTGCAAATAGCGAAACGTGAACTTAAATAATTGGGCTAGACCCTGCATACACAATAGGATCTATTTAGATTTACAGCTTTTAATACAATATAAATCAGCATTCACAATATCTTACCTTTAACTGTGCTGGTTCCTAAGATCAAGTAACAGCGAAGTCAGTGTAATTTTATGAAACCTTAAGGGCCACATTTCCTGTACCACTGTCTGATTCTATTTTTATAACTGCATTAACAGGAAAAAATTTAACCCAGTAAGTCACAGTGACTTTTTTTTTTTACATGTTTCAAGCAAAGAATAAAAAATCAAGGCAATTTTGTAAAAAAATGGTTACCTTCACATTTTCAGTTGTTACTTGATTGTCTCCAAAGCTGTATATATATCAGACATAGTAACGTTAAAAAAAAAAATTGTAATATGAAAACGAATTAAAAAGTACAAACCAGAACAACCTTTTGTATCAGGCTCAGCTCAATTGGAAAGTAAAATATATAATAGTAGTTAAAAACTAGATATTTTATAAAAATTATTGGTAGTTCAGGGACAGCACAGTGGCAACATATGAATCAAGTCTTAAAACATGCATTATTTAAGAAAACATTTGCTTCTCAAAAAAAAAAAGTTCTATGGGAAAACAATCAGGTACGCACAATTAAAAATAGCAAGCATCTTTGGAAAAAAGAACTAGTTACTGAACTCATTTCTCTTAAAGCTTCAAATAGGCATATGATTTTAGAAAGTAGATTTTTGTATACTAAAGATGAATAAAAAAATAAAGCAATTGGTTTACTCTCTTCCCACCTGGAGGGGGATGACTATGTGCTTTACACATTCATACCTGTTTTAATAAAAGTTCAACATCTGTGCTTTTTGTTTCAAATATTTTGAAACAAAATGTGTATTGGTTTTTCAGTGAATAAAATTATGCCTCAAAAGTCTGTTGGAAAAAGGAAAAGCAACTGAAAATAAGACCAACAAAATCATACAACTAGAACGCAGGGAGGCTGTAGAATTTGGCAGTTCTGTTTTGGTTCAACGTTTTACAATACTGAAAGACTCATGGAAGCAAGCAAAATGAACACTGTACATAGTTGGTTAAATTTAGCAAATTCTGCCATCATCTGGCGGTACAGGCTAAAAGAAAAGACTAGAACCTGCTGGGGAAGTACATTTCAATATTAACTATAAACTAGGGGATGTAAAATTGATATATTTTAATTATATGGTTAGCTTCTCATATCATCTTACCAATCTGAAGACTTCTAAAGATGGTTTCTACACTAAGGCTAGTAAACTGCAGATGATTTCTATTTCAGTCATTTAGACTACTTCTGGGTGACCGAAGTTGCCCAGAGGTACCAAAAACAAGATAGGAATTTTCCTTTGCTAGGATGCTAAAACATTTGTTCCCTCTGTTCCCTGTGATACACGAGACTACTCACACCCCCGACCACATAGATGGCATAATCACACAGAGCCGAAAAATACATGCTGGGTTTGCATTTCTTACTGTGGGAAAATATTTATTTATTTCACTAAAAATAATAAATACCTTGAGATTCAAAGAGTCTGTATATAAAACCAAAACAATTTGGTTACTTTTGTGGAGGGGAGGTAATTTATACGATTCCTGAGGAATAATTTTGCCTTTCACGTTGAGAAATATTAAGTGGGTATTGTTTACAGTGTTCACGTTTACAAGTCCTTAACTTTTCACACTCTCCTAGGAAGAATCCCATTGCAAATAAAGTCTGGAGCAGAGGATCTCCTTTATAGCTTTTTTAATTTATAAAATTCCTGTTTCCGCATGAAGACACTAGGGGATCTAAATTAATGAGATTGATAGAGCAAGCATCACGCACTGAAAACACTCAGGCATTTATAACATGAGAATGGGGCAGGCCCCAAGGGCCCCAGGTGGAACAAGCCAGGGATGAGACCAGGTCATGTACTATGAAATGTTTACGTTCATCAGAGTGTCAGAAAGTGAAAAATCACTCTGCTCTCTACAGGTCAGTTTCCCAGCTACAGCTCTTCCTAAGGAAAAGATGGTTAAATATATAATGCTGCAATCAAAACCATGATTATATCAATATATATTTTTTAAATTCAGAAAGCAATACAGGAATAGAAGAGGAAGAAATCACAATAGTACCCACCTTTCACAAATTGCTGAATTTCAAGCCATTAGACATTTTAAGAACAGTACCATGCGTTATTGCCAAAAAGGCTTACAGAGCCATCTCGAGTTCATCAATGTACCTGCAGCATCAGTAATAAATACTCAGTGATTTTAAATTTCTTTGAAGTGCATAGTAGGGAGCCTTTTCTGTATAAAATAGTGTTTTACAGTAGTAACAAACAAGATGTTTGAAATTTCATAGGCAAGCAGTAACTGTGCCACAGTAACCCTTTTAAAGCAAGATGGTAAGATTAGTAGTTTTTTGTACCTCGGTCATCACACTTCCCCTCAACCACATCCGTGACAGATATGTAATACGTTCTACCACTAATACAACAACAACAACAAAGGCCATGTGCTTTAAAATGACGCTTTGTAAAAAGCAGCATCACCTTCAAAGGACTTCTTTAAAAACGTCACATTCACCCTCCCTCCCTGCTTCTGACACCTCCTGCGTGCTCTGCGGCACCTGGTACACCAGTTCGTCCGGGGCGCTTGGGCCCGGCTTCCCACCTTTCGGGGTATCATACTGGGCCTGCGCCGAGGAGCAGCTGTCGGTCCTGGAGAGGAGAGTGTTGTATGTTCCCACTGAGGGCGGTGGTTGGTTCCCTGCAGCTTTGAAAGTGGAAGTTGAGGGCAGGCCAGCTGCAGCTGAGGGGTGCCCGGACATGTCCATGACGATTGGTGTTGCGTACTCAGGCCCGGTCACCGGCAGTGGTTCTGCATAGGCGTGGTAAACTTCTTGCATTGGGGAGCTGTAGGGATCGAGGTCAGCATACCCTGCTTCTTTTCCTTCTTCTGGTTTAAAGGTAGACCTCTGATGGAGGGGGCCCACAATTCCTCCCACAAGTGGCTGCGCATACTCTGGGTGTCGCAAAACACAAACAGAAGAGTTCTCTCATTAATGCCACAGGCTTACCCTGAAAACACACACATCTTTATGGCACCTGTGCTATCATGGAGACGGATGGATTTTCCTGCAAGAATCAACTTCAAAATGAAAAAAGATGTTATCTCAAGGTAGTATGTCAATGTGCCAGAAAGCTTCATTCATGGAATTCTGCATAAAGAGTGTATGTGTTCTTCAGATTTACAGATAACTATTTCATTCGAAAATAAATAGTCCATTACTGTATTGGTCTTGAAAAATAATTTCATGTTTTTCTTTTTCAAATATTAGGACATGTTTAAAATATACACTGGGTTAACAGGATAAATACTGAGGCCACTGTGTCTTTTTCCTGCTCTCCTTTTAATACCCCCAAACTCCCAATAAAACCAAATGAAATTCCACATAAGCAGACAAAATACCCAAAGTTTTTAAGAAATGAATACCCTGATTTTATGGATAGAACATCTGAGACACAGAAGTGACTCTCTTGAGGTCTTTTTTAAAAAGTGGTTCTACATTTGGAAACTACCTCATCTCGTACACGTGGAAAAGATAAAGGATACTGTGAATACCCAAGCACTTTACAGCAAGCTCAGCGGTGTGCCCTCGAGCCCGGGCTGTGCTGTGATTACCTGCGGAGTCCGCCTGCAGCATGGTGGGGACCTCTCTTGGACTCAGGTGGTTCACCTCGCTACTGCTGTAGCGAACTGGGGTTTCCTCGTGCTCCACTGATTTGGCGGGAAGAAACTGCTTCATTCCTTTCCACCAACCTTCATGGTGATCATAAGCAAGAGAGACCATTAAAGAGAAAGCTATGTTTGAAATGTAACAGTATACGAAGGGAGAAATTCTGCTGCATTTAAGCCATTTCTGTAACAAAGATCTATAAAATGAGCCTTGATGATCAAGAATTTTTTTTTAAAAATGTGGTAAAATACACATAACATTTTCTATCTTACCCTTTTTTTTTTTTTTGGCTGCACCCACACGGCTTCCAGGATCTCAGTTTCCTGACCAGGGATTGAATCCAGTAGTAGGAAAAGCCTGGAATCCTGACCACTAGGCACCAGGGAACTTTCTGAACCACTAATTAAGCAGCTCAGTGATACTACATATGTTTACATTGTTGGGCAACCCTCACTCCAGCCATCTCCGTCTTGTGAAACTGAGGTTTCACATCCATGAAACCGTAATTTCTGATTCTCTCTTCCCCTCAGTCCCTGGAAACCAGCACTCTACTTTGTCTTTAGAATACTATATATAAGTAGTACCTTGTATAAACGGAGTCATATGTTATTTTTCTTTTTGTGACTGGCTTATTTCACTTAGCATAAAGTCCTCAAGGTTCATCCACATTGTAGTATATAGTACAGAATTTCCTTTTTTAAGGCTTAACATTCCATTTTATGTGTATACTGCATTTTGCTTATCCATATACTAGTGGATCGATACTTGGGTTGCTTCCATGTTTTAACTATTTAATACTGCTATGAACATGGAAGTAGACACATTTATTCAAGACTCTGTTTTCAATTCTTTTGGGTATACACCTAGAAGTGGAACTGCTGGATCATACAGTAATTGTATTTTTAACTCTTTGAGGAACTGACCAAAAACACACACCTACTTTCCAAAGAAGCTGTACCATTTTACATTCCCATCAACAGTGCACAATGGTTCCAATTTCTTCACATCCTTGCCAATACTTGCAATTTTCTGTTTTTCCCCTATTCTCTATTTTCTCTCATTTTATTATTTACTTCTTCCCAGTAGCTCTGGGTTTAGTTTGTTCTTCTTTTTCTAGTTCCTTAAGTTGTTCAAGCTTTTTTTCTGCTTTGATAGACTGTCCAATGCAAAGCAGAACACGGTACAAATCTCTATCAAAAGCAAACTGAAGCAAACCACTGCTGTTACAGTGCAGCCAGACAGTTGTTACAGCAGTGGTTTTTAATACAGTAATAAGTTCAAAGAATTCTAAGATTAACCTTGGGCGGGGGATGGGGGGAAGCGGCACAGGATCTGACCCCACCACTGCTCTTTTCTGCCCTAGTCACAGTGAACTCTCTGGGCTCCGAACAGTCATTCCAGTGAGGCTGGGGAAGAGGGAGACCCGCAGAAGGGCCCTGCTGTGACCTGCAGCAAGCTGCCACCTGCCACACACAGTAGGAATCAGAAGGAACGACAACTCATGGCAGAGATGGCAGACTAGCTCCACTGGGACAAACAGCCACAGCAGAGTGAGCCACGCTGTCACCAGAACTGCAGTCTCCCACCTCTTGCCTAGCGTTCACGTATACCATGCAGAAAGCTGGTCTCAAGACAGAGACGTACATGGAGGCAAATCAGACACGTTTCCAGAAGGAAAAGAGCAAAGCGTGTGTTATGAGAAATTCTTATAACGAAATTCCATTTCATTACTCAGCGACTACAGGAGATTTTTACAGAAAAGAAAAAAATCAGAACAGAAGAGGAATGCCATTTTTCTAACAGTGCCGGGGAGTTCATGTGGGCCTGAAAATGGCTTTCCTCTTCTACTGTCGCCCCCTACAGGGCAGGGCTTCCCTCTGCTGCTGCTGCTGCTGCTGCTGCTAAGTCGCTTCAGTCGTGTCCGACTCTGTGCGACCCCATAGACAGCAGCCCATCAGGTTCTCCCGTCCCTGGGACTCTTCAGGCAAGAACACTGGAGTGGGCTGCCATTTCCTTCTCCAATGCATGAAAGTGAAGTCGCTCAGTCGTGTCCGACTCATGGACTGCAGCCTACCAGGCTCCTCCACCCATGAAGAGATATGAAGCTGTAAATTACCTGCCCGGTCCCAGTACGGTAAGTCATAGGTGCCTTTAGTTTTTTTCTTTCTGGAAAAATACAGGAAAAAAAAAAAGCAAATAGAGTGAACTCACTAGTAAGAAAGCTCTGAAACAGTAAGATAAACACTCAAAAGTTAATAATTAGTCAAGAGTACACACTGCTACTTGCTGATCTACCCGGGGGAGACCTCTTTTTCATTTGACTTTCAAAGTTGCCATGGTTGAATTCTGGACTCAATAAATATTAAGCAACTATCTGCTGACAGAGTTATTTTGTTAACCAACTCTTTCCCACTCAAAACGGATAAAGAGTTGTTTTTTTTTTTTTTAAAGACTGATTCTGTAGATAAAAAAGCTGAATCAAACCAGAGACCCAACCCTGACATGTTAGGTTTATTTTGGTTTCAAATACAAATTTCACAAATCTGTTGATTCATCAAGTTCACAGGACAACAAGAATAACAAAACCCTTACATTTTCTTCTCCATTGTTATTATTTTCTCAACTTACTGTTTTTTCCCTACGGTCCTTTGCCCCTGAGAAGTTTAAAGTGTCACACATACCCTTAACTGCGTAGACCTGATTCCTCTACCCTGCCCAGGACAAGCCACACCATCACTAACAGGGAGAGAGCTGAGGACCATGCGGGCTGTGGAGAAGGTTCTCCTTAGCCCACTCCTCAGAATTCAGAACATCTTTCCCTGGGGAAACTTCCATCCCTCCCTAGCATTAAGAACTGCTATCTACAGAGAAAAATATCAAGCACATGAAAGGACATTTTCTGGTTCAAGAATGTAAATCTAATTAAAATAATGCTCTGCAAGCTAAAGAGAAAGAAGCTGTTGCATTGTTATAAATGAGCTCCAGAGGGTTATGTGATTTGCTCATGATCACAAATGAGGCTTCCTCAAAAGCCCAAGGTATGCGCCTTTCCTACTTGGACACATTCTTCTCCAGTATAAGACTGTGTTTTTATTATTGATACTAAGAGCTTCCTCACTTAAAAGTATGGCTGTATTTAAAATATAATACTTCATTATTTCAAGGAAGTAAAGTGTAAAATTTGTGGATAAGAAGATAGGTGCTGAAGCTGTCCAATGGTTGTACTATAAAATAGGATGGCATATTCTTGATCTCAAATGAAAAAGCTTCAGGTTGTTTATTCATGACATGTAAAGTACTTAGAACAGTGCCCGGCATGGGTCAGGGAGTCAGTAAGTGGCAGCTGTTTTTATTATTACTTTTCTCCTGGCTACCTTCCATAAGCCCCTTAATGGCAGTTCCTCTTTGCTCCTTGTCACAAAGCCAGTTGTCTGCAATTTCATTCACTAAGTTCTTAAAAGTAACCTTAATTCTGCAGCTCAGATCTTCTGTCCTGAACAGGATCGTGTTCCATCTACCTCTCTGTGGAGTCTGAATACCCACAGAGTCCTCTAGACACCATCCCAAACCCATCCCAGGACTTGTCTCGGGGCTCTCAAACAGTTCTGCTCACCATTCCTCACCCCCCGGCCCGGGGCTTTAACCGTAGGTGATTAGACCTGATCAGCTGATTGTCAGAGGCCTGGACCAAATCCCCACCCTGCCATGTGCTGACCAGGTGACCTCGGCAGGTTACTTGTGCCCTCTCAGTCTCACTTTCCTTTTCTGTAAATGGGATCTGTAACAATACCTGCTTTACAAACTGGTTAAATGAGTTAAACATGTAAGGCATTTAGAATAATGTGTAAAGTCAGCATTTCATTTGATTTTGTATAAAGATTTGCCATTGATGTTCTCATCACCACTATTGCTGGAGAGCAGCATAAACTTCCCTTCCTGGACTCTCCAACAGCCCTGTTCCCTCCTTCCCCTCCTCACCCTCCCCCGCCATGCTAAGCTGTCAGTCCTGCAGACAGGGTCCTTCCTCCCATGGAACACGCTGTAGTCAGTCCTGTTTTGATGGGACTTCTTTTGTGTTATGATTCCTACTCCTCTTGTGTGAAACTTACGGGATTTAAGCTATTTATGATGTGTGTGTGTGTGTGTGTGTGTGTGTGTTATTTGCTCAGCTATATCCAGCTCTTTGCGACTGCATGGACTGTAGCCCAGCAGGCTCCTCTGTCCATGGTATTCTCCAGGCAAGCATACTGGAGTGACTTGCCATTCCCTCCTCCAGGGGATCTTCCCGATCTAGGAATTGAACCCAGATCTCCTGCATTACAGGCAGATTCTTTACCAACTGAGCTACCAGGGAAGCCTGTACGACTTGCTACCTAGTTCAAAATGGGAGTCCCAGTGGCCAAGGTGAACTTTCCTAAGAGTTGTTTTGAAACGTCTGCTGTAGGGTTGCCAGTGTCTTAGCATGGTAAACTGAGAACATTACTTTAGATCAGAAGTTTGATGGGCCATGTACAGCACAGGAACAGACAGAGAGACCAAAGGAATCAGGACTCCTCCCCTGGGTAACAGTTACTCCATAAGAGGAGACCACTGAGCTGAGTGACCTGAAGGCTCTTGGCTGGAGGCCCTAACCCCATGCACATGGACGTTGCCTGTGGCCCTGCTGGGGCCAAGGCCTGCAGTTGGACCAGAGACTGCTGCTGCTGGTGCCAAGACGCCTCCTTCCAGACTGCTCCTTGGAGTGGTTCGTTACCCCACTTTCCCTACTCTGCCCAACCTGAGTTCTGTGCTAATTACGTGTAATAAACCCAGTGACTTGTTGAACACGGGCTACTGTTTTATCTCCAATCTTGTGATTCCTATCTGCCCTGAGAGCTCGGCCCTGTGACAAGCAGGTTCCATGGTGGATGGTTATCTGCAATGTATTCTCTCCCACTGGACAGACTTTGGGGCTCACGAGAGGATTCCCACCAGATGGCTCAAATATTTGGTACAGAGTCAGAGCGCAAATATTTAATGGCTAAACAAATGAACTCCCTCCAAACCTGTTAAGTCACCAAAGCTGTCCCCGCTGCTATGTTATCCCTACTGGTCTAACTGCACAAGCCAGAAACTGGAGTGAATCCTAGATCCTCCTCCTCCTCTGGCAAGCAGCCCATCAAGCCCCCCACTGACACCACTGGCAAACTCTCCCCCTCATGTCTGCCCCCTGTCCTAGAACTGATGTGTTATGTTCTTGCCTGGCCTTAGTAGATTCCTAACTCATCTCTCTCTTTTCTAGTCTCTTGTCTCTTCAATCCACCCTCACCAACTGCTGCCACCATTTACCTATAGTCATCTGAGAGTATCACCTGCCCGCTGAACACTGGTCAATGTCTTCCCCATCTACAGAAAGCCTTCCTGGTCCAGACCCAGGCTTCATTTCTATGAGTCTCCCAGTGCTCCCCGATGCCAAGCCCCTGTGAGACAACTCACTATTCTGCCTACATTCCACATCTCTGTGCCTTCTCCCAAGCCATGCCCTCAGTCTGGGCCATTCTCTCTTCCTCTATCTAGCTAAAATCAACTCCTCCTTTAAGGGAAAACTTGTCAAATGTGAGGATTACTCTTTTCTGGAAAGAAGGTTTCAGGTAACTCTCAAAGTTCTTGCATCTGTGTTCCTCTGCACTTCACGTACAACTCATCAAGCCAAAGTACAGTGGTCAATCTGCCAGACAATCTGGAGATAAGAATGTGTTTCATTCTCTCAGTAAATGTTACTCAGTGTCTGTTATACCTTACTACTGTGTGTAACCCAGTGTGTAACACAAAGTTTGATATAATAAAGGTACTCAATAACTTTTTACGGGATTGAACTTACTCATTTTTTATGGGAATAAAGGAGAAATGTACATATTTTTATTTTAATGACCACCTTAACTCTTCCTCTCAAAAGGGTTCATCTTCTATATTTAGTTCTATTTCATATTTGGAAACATCCCCTCTAGGACCAGTCAGGTGAACTGGTTTTGCACTAACCTGTTTCTCCAATGCCAAGCACACACTAGTATGAGAATGAGAGTGGTGAGCACCATGACCAACACAGGGACAAGGACCGCGGCCAAGGCTACATCTGAAAAACAGCAGCAGACAAAAACACATTAACACCAAAGAAAGAATCATTAAGGAGAAGAGTAAAGATTAACCGTATCATCATTCAAAGTTTTTCTAGCTCAAAAAAAAAACAACCCCATAATTTATGTCATGAGAGTGGGCACAGGTGGTAACTGTAGAGATTTCATAGATACATGGAAATTTGTTGCATTATTTGCTCCACCATTCTATGTTTTTAAAACACCAAGACAGATTAAAAGACAAATGATAAACCAGGAAATATTTTCTGCATATGTGGTAAGAGGTTAATAATAGTTAATCTATTACAGAGTTTACAGTAAAAAATAAACAGGAAGGTCAGTAGAGATAATAAAGCAATGCATTAAGAAGCAAAGAATTCAATGCTGAGGTACACTGAAAGCATATCGTGGAGCACAATGCTGCAGATTACATGCGTTACCTGATTGAAGAATATGAGGATGCTTACAAGAAACAATTCTCTCAGTACATAAAGAACAACGTAACTACAGACATGATGGAGGAGATGTATAAGAAAGCTCATGCTGTAATACGAGAAAATCTAGCATATGAGAAGAAGCCTAAGAAAGAAGTTAAAAAGAAGAGGTGAGGTGGAACTGTCCCAAAATGTCATTTGCTCAGAAGAAAGATCAGCTTCCTTCAAGTTCAGGAACAGGCTGCCAAGAGTTAATAAACCAAACCTCAATTTGCTATCAAAATTTTTCAGATAAAGACAATAATAAACTTATTGAACAAGCGAAAAAAAAAAAAAAAGGGAGCATTAAACATGTTCACCTCACTAGTAATCAGAGAAGTAGAACTCAGACAAGAATAAGATGCTATGTTTGCTTATCAAGTTGGCAAATATTTAAAAGAACAACTAATTGCTGAAGAGGGTCTCAATGCCTATTGAGATCATTCTGATTGGCATTTTGGGGCAAAATTTATAAAAAGGTGTTACTTGACAATTCTCTATGCAGAATTATTCTTAGGAGAAAACTATGATGCCATTCAAAGATGTACCTTTAAAGATCTTTGCTACTGTGTCTGCAGAAGAGTGAAAACCGGGAAATGATCCAAACGCTCAACAATGAGGGGGAGGAAGTAAATCACTGTATCCTCCTTATAATAAAATATTACCTAGGTACTGGAAGTGACTGCAAAATAGTTACAGATGTGAAAAAATAACAACATAGTACCAAGTTGTTGTTCAGTTGCTAAGTTGTGTTCCACTCTTTGGGACCCCAGGGACTGCAGCCGCCAGGCTTCCCTGTTCTTCACCATCTCCTGGAGCTTGTTCAAACTCATGTGCATTGAGTCAGTGATGCCATCCAACCATCTCATCCTCTGTTACCCATTTCTCCTCTTGCCTCCAATCTTTCCCAGCATCAGGGTCTTTTCCAATGAGTTGGCTCTTTGTATCAGGTGGCCAAAGTATTGGAGCTTCAGTATCAGTCTTTCCAATGAATATTCAGGGTTCATTTTCTTTAGGGTTGACTGGTTTGATCTCCTTGCTGTCCAAGGGACTCTTGAGAATTTTCTCCAACACCACAGTTTAAAAGCATCAATTCTCTGGCACTCAGCCTTTTACTGTCCAGCTCTCACACCTGTACATGACTACTGGAAAAACCATAGCTTTGACAATACACATCTTTGTAGGCAAAGTAATGTCTCTGCTTTTTAATACACTGTCTAGGTTTATCATTGTGTTTCTTCTAAGGAGCAAACATCTTTTAATTTCATGGCTGCAGTCACCATCCTCAGTGATTTTGGGGCCCAAGAAAATAAAGTCTATCACTGTTTCCATTGTTTCCCCATCTATTTGCCATGAAGTGATGCAAGCAGATGCTATGATCTTCATGTTTTGAATGCTGAGTTTTAAGCCAGCTTTTTTACTCTCCTCTTTCACCTTCAAGAGGCTTTTTAATTTCTCTTTGCTTTCTGCCATAAGGGTAGTGTCATCTGCATATCTGAGGTTATTGATATTTCTCCTGGCAATCTTGATTCCAGCTTGTGATTCATCCAGACTGGCATTTCACATGATGTATTCTGCAAATAGTATTAAGTATTGAAACCAAATGCATGTATGAACAAGGCAGAAACCAACACAATGCTGGAGCCTGCGGGAACTTGGAGATCACTTAATAAGGGGATTAAGTGATCTCACTCTATAGATAAAGAATCCTGGGTAGAAAATGGTCTGCTTAAGGTCATCTGTATGGAACAACTGATCAAGAAAGGAGTAAGACAGGGCTGTCTGCTGTTGCCCTGTTTGTTTAAGCTATACACTGAGCACATCATGAGAAATGCCAGGCTGGATGAGTTACAAGCGGGAACCAAAATAGGCGAGAAAAACATCAACAACCTCATGATAAGCACATGATACCACTCTAACGGCAAAAAGTGAAGAGGAACTAAAGAGCCCCTTGATGAGGGTGAAGGAGGAGAGTGAAAGAGCTGGCTTAAGACTAAATATTAAAAAAAAACTAAGATCATGGCATCTGGCCCCATTACTACATGGCAAACAGAAGGGGAAAAGGTGGAAACAGTGACAGAATTCCTCATCTTGGGCTCCAAAATCACTGCAGATGGTGAGTCCAGCTATGAAATCAGAAGACAATTGCTTCTTGGCAGGAAAGTGATGACAAACCTAGACAGTGTGTTGAGAAACAGAGACATCACTCTGCCAACAAAGGTCCATATAGTCAAGGCTATGGTCTTCCCAGTGGTTAGGTACAGTTTTGAGAGAAGAATCGTAAAGAAAGCAGAATGCCAAAGAATTGATGCCTTCAGACTGTGGTGTTGGAGAAGACTCCTGAAAGTCCCATGGGCACCAAAGAATTAATGTCTTCAAACTGTGGTGCTGGAGAAGACTCCTGAAAGTCCTGCGGGCAGCAAGGAGATCAAACCAGTGAATCTTAAGAGAGATCAACCTTGAATAGTCACTGGAAGGACTGATACTGAAGCTGAAGCTCCAGTATATTGGTCATCTGATGTGAACACATGACTCATTGGAAAAGTTCCTGATGCTGGGAAAGATTGAGGGCAGGAGAAGAGGGCATCAGAGGATGAGATGGTAGACGTGAACTTGGGCAAACTCTGGGATATGGTGAGGGACACGGAGGCCTGGTGTGCTGCAGTCCATGGAGTCACAAAGAGTTGGACATGACTGGGAGACTGAACAACAAGGTCATCTGGTTCAAAACTGGGAAAGGAGTATGTCAAGGCTATGTATTGTCACCCTGCTTATTTAACCTGTACGCAGAGTACATCATGCAAAACGCTGGGTTGGATGAATCACAAGCTGGAATCAAGATTAACGGGAGAAATATCAACAACCTCAGATATGCAGAGGTTCACCCTTATGGCAGAAAGTGAAAAGGAACTAAAGAGCTTCTTGATGAACATGAAATAGGAGAGTAAAAAATCTGGCTTAAAACTCAATGTTCAAAAAACTATTAAGATGATGGCAAGGCATCTGATCCCATCACTTCATGGCAAATAGATGGGGAAACAATGGAAACAGTGGCAGATTTTATTTCTTGAGCTCCAAAATTACTGTGAACAGTGACTGCAGCCACAAAATTAAAAGATGCTTGCTCCTTGGAAGAAAAGTTATGACAAAACTAAACAGCATGACCTATAATCTTTGAACCACTTTCGTACCTCATGTTTTTATCCAGCACTCTTATTGTAATATGTACTAGTCTGTGAACAATGTCAAATAAAAAAGAACGAACAGGTAGTGTGGTGGAGCTGAGCTAGTGTATTATACACTAGTTGTAAAAATAAAAATGAAGTGAGCTATATTTTGTTCATTTAAAATGGTGTTTTGAATTTCGTATGCAGAAAACGTTTTGTTACATTGCAGATTTTAATGTATTTAATAAATGCAACATGCAAAAAAAAAAAAAAAAACTAAACAGCGTATTAAAAAGCAGAAACATCACTTTCCTGACAAAGGTTCAATAGTCAAAGCTATGGTTTTCCAGTAGTCATGTATGGATGTTGAGAGTTGGACCATAAAGAAGGCTGAGCGCCGAAGAGTTGATGTTTTTGAATTGTGGTGCTAGAGAAAATTCTTGAGAGTCCCTTGGAGATCAAGAATCAAGGAGATCAAACCAGTCAATCATAAAGGAAATCAACCCTGACTATTCATTGGAAGGACTGATGCTGAACCTGAAGCTCCAATACTTTGACCACTTGATGTGAAGAGCGAACTCATTGGAAAAGACCCTGATGTTGGGAAAGTTTGAGGGCAGAAGGAGAAGGGGACAAGCAGAGCATGAGATGGTTGGGAAGCATTGCCAACTCAGCAAACACAAGTTTGAGCAAACTCCGGGAGACAATGAAGGACAGGGAAGCCTGGCATGTTGCAGACCTTGGGGTCGCAAAGAGTTAGAAATGACTGAGCGACTCAACAACAGTAAAGGTCATCTGGGAAGTTGGTTTTTCCCCCCACTCCTTAACCTCCTCCTGGCCATGAGGGTGACGATAGCAACAACTGCTGATATTTACTGGGTGGGAAGCTCCAGACCTGCATCTCCTTTACTCCATATCATCATAACCCAAAGAAAGAGCGAGCCTGAAGATTCAGGAAGGGAGAAGATAATCCATAACACCAGGCCTCTGAGAAGTAGGATGGATGGGAAATGGATGAGTATGCAGGTTCCAGAAAAAGGTTCCATTGAAGTGCCCTTCAAATGGCTTCTACTTTGTGAAGTGGAAGATGTAACTGAGAGTGAGTGAGGATCTCTAGGTCAAGGGTTTGAAAAATACAGAGAATGTTTCTAACAACTACTGTTGGGAACAGACAGAAGAACTAACCAGGGAAACAGAAAGACCACCAGCTGGTACTGAGGGAGGACCCTGATGTTAGAGCAGCACAAATCTGACCATGACGTGATTTTCACCAGCATCACTCTTACACTGGATGTAAAAATGGAGAAAGGAGAAGGGCATACAACAGAAATCATGACTCAGGATAGAAAGGACTAAGACATTAGAAAAGTATAAGTGCTTTATCCCTAAAATGTGTGAAACTGTAGAGAAAATAGTCAGGCTAAGATGGATACTGTTTGACTTAATCAGAGGTATTATTAATACAATATATGCTTAGGTTCAAAAAATAATAAATTCTATACAGTACTATTTCAAAGAAAAGGAGACAGGAGGTCTTCAATCAAAAATGCTCTTTGATTAGTATGCTCTTTGTTAGTCTTTTAAAGATTACATGGACCCTAGTTCCAGAATAAAATGCTTTAAGAACAATTTTAGACCTAAGATTTTAAAATTCTATAATCAGATTTTAAGATGAGCAACACTTAAAAATGACTATTCTTCCATATGGTATGTGGTCTGGGATTCCACCCAAACGCATGGTTTCTGTAAATTGAAGGTCTTTGTGGGATGCTGAAATTTCTTGTCTCTGTCAACTCTTGCTTCTTTCTAAAGTGGACAAAATAAATGTTGCCCGCAATTTCAATAATCAGAGTGTTGCCTCAAGTTCTCAGCCACTACCCCCTACCCATGACCATGTACCCCCAGAGGAATTTAGGATGGAGAAAATTGGAATACCGACTCTAAACAGTTAAGATACATATTAATGAGTAATTTCAGTGAGCTCAGACTCTTGCATCTTCCCCTACATAGAAAAGCATTAAAACCGTTAACTTTAGATGTCTTGTTTTTTTATCTTTTTTTTCCCCGGCAAAAATTCCTATATATCCCAGCTCCTCCTTTATGTCTTTAGAACAGTTTCATAGAACTACCTGAATGGCTGTATCCCAGACTACAGTCCTCAGTAAGAACCTGCATAAAACACAATTCTCAACTTTTAGCTTGTAAGTTGTTTTTTTTTTTTTTTCAATCAACACTAGCCTTTCCTGCAGCATGAGAAAGACACAGGTCTCTTTGGGAATACTTCAGAAGATACGAAGGAAACTGATGTGGAAAGTTGTAGAAAGCTATCTGAATCCAGACAAATTTTCAGAAAATTAGAATGATTAAAATTGTATTAAGTTACTCTGAATGAATGCTTTCTCTTCTCTGCACTGTCCCGAAAATTAGGGTGCTTTTTATCTGTCAACACTGAAATCAATTCCTTAATGGCATTGATGTGATGTTTTTGTTCCTGAACTCAACTGAAATTTTGTTTTCAACTAGTAAAATCAAACACTAGTATGCTTATATATTTTAACATTTTATATAACAATAATAAGCAACAAGCTTGAAAGTAAATTGGAAAACAGTATTTGTCATCTTAAAAAGTAACTATAAGCATTTAAAAAAAGAGACCAAATTTTTAAAATAAATGTTAACAGTATCTTTTTTTTTTTTTTTTAAAAAGTATATTAATTTTCACCAAACCTTTTGTTATTTTTCTTCTTCCCTTTTTGCTACCAAATCCCTATCTAACAAATTAATATACAATCAGAAAAAAGTTTGCTTCTTGCTATGGTTTTAGTTATTTTTAGAAAAATTTTCTTTGTAAGGCTGAGGCTCCATGTATTTATAGATATAGAAGGGAAAAAAAATCACAAAATGAATTTTATGATTCCTTTATCATCTAAAGTTAATTATTTTAGATGATAACTTTATCATCTAATTAATGATTGTAATGCTTTTCTATGTAGGGAAAGATGCAAGAGTCTGAGCTCACTGAAATTATTCATTAATATGTATCTTAACTGTTTAGTGGAGAAGGCAATGGCACCTCACTCCAGTACTCTTGCCTGGAAAATCCCATGGATGGAGGAGCCTGGTAGGCTGCAGTCCATGGGGTCGCTAAGAGTTGGACACGACTGAGCGACTTCACTTTCACTTTTCACTTTCAGGCAATGGAGAAGGAAATGGCAACCCACTCCAGTGTTTTTGCATGGAGAATCCCAGGGACGGGGAAGCCTGGTGGGCTGCTGTCTATGGGGTCGCACAGAGTCAGACACGACTGAGGTGACGCAGCAGCAGTAACTGTTTAGAGTCAGTATTCCGTTTTTCTCCATCCTAAATTCCTCTCAGGGTACATGGTCATGGGTGGGGGTAGTGGCTGAGAACCTGAGGCTGAGAACCTAGAATACAGCAGCCAGCTCTAAATATTTAAAGAATCATTTTACATTGTAACAGATAAAAGAACTTAACAATGCAGCCAGTTTTTTCTATAAGGTATGGAGTTGAACTTTTTGCAATACTTAAAAAACAAGGGGGAAAAAACTTTGAGGGTTTAAAAGCTGGAGATGTTCCTGAAAACTTGTTAAAAACAAACAAATTCACTCCTATAAACAGGTGTTAATTTTCGGTCTGCATACCTTTGGTCACACTTGGAGTTACGGTAGTGTTTTTGATTTCAGGAGCGGCAGTTGTCTGCTCTGTCTGTGTAGGAAATTCATTGCTACTTCGAGGTTGTAGTGGTTGAGTAAATTTGGGGGCACGACCTTGAAAAAAATTTTAAAACTCTTTATTCTTTTATCTATACCAACTTGATTAAAACAGTTACTTTATAATGCTTTTAACATATTTATGGAAAATTATACCACAAAACTAGGGAATACTGAATGCTCACTTTTAAAGGAGGCATACCTTTGGCTATTTTTGGAGGGGTTGTAGTATTTCTGAGGTCATTGCTGCTCCGAGGAGGCGGAGGTTGAGTAAGTTTTGGAGGACGACCTTGAAAAATGGTTTAGAAAAGTTTCTACATTTTGCTTATAAAAATCATTGTTAAAAAATAGTAATTTTAAATGTCTTTAACATTTCCCACAGTACTTAGTTTTGCACAGTAACTTTAAATCTCAGAGAAAAATGTCAGAATGATAAATGTACTCTGCAGTAAATGCACAAATATACTTTGATTTCTGAGTTTTTTAAAAAATTAAATTGTCTGAAAAGAATCTTCTTAGGAAGGAGAATATCAGATGATATTGAAAGGATAGAGAACGTTGAAAGGATAAAGCTATAAAAATGTTGTCACAATATATATGCTTACTACTCATTCAACTCATTTAATAAATATTTATGGAGGGCGTACTATGTGTCAGGCACTATGGTAGTTTGGGGGGATATAACAGTAAACAAAGTATTAAAATATTATATAATTTTGGTGGAAGTTATTCCTACTTTTAATTTATTCAAAGTAAAATGTACTTAGGCTAAGATGAGTGTTACAATCATCAGTGCTTAAATGATAGAAATATTCTACTACATGAGACCTGATTATAAATGATTAAGGTTGAGACTACATTTGGAAATCCAACTCTTTTCTTTGTCTCATCAGTGATGCTCTTTCTTCTTCCACCTGTAACTTTAGAAACCAGTTTGATATCTAATATGATAGTTAATAGGGATAACTATTTCTTTTTAAAAATCCCTTTAAGAAGATATGATAACTACAGGATAAGCACATTATTATTAGTTTCTCAGAGAACAGCGAAGTCATTTTTAATTAATGCAATGAAAACAAGATGCCTTAAACATATTGTTGAATTACCTTTAGGAATAAATTGACATCCAAGCAGTTCCATTTTCATGGCAATTTTCTGCTGCCATTGGGTAGGATTCACTCTAATAAAACGTGCAATAATTGGTGGCAAAAAGTTATTACGCACATCCTGGTGATAATCTTTGTTTCCTTGAAATATCTTTAAAAAACAACAAAAAAAATTGGTACTTTACATCAACAGAGGCCAGGGCTAAACTGCTCCACTGAAACATGTTTTTGAGTTTTGCTCTGGGCCTTAAATGAGCTCTGCAAAGTATGACAAGAAGCATTAATTTGTATGAAAATAAATCATAATTTGGAAAAACTATTAAGAAGCTGCACATTCTTCATAAAAATGTCATAAAAGGAAATACTGAATATAAAAATCATTTTAAATGACTTAAAAACATAACAAAAGTTCTAACTTGGCAATTTGAGGAGAAGGTTTTAGTTGTAGTGCACAATATATTGTATTAATAATTCCTGTGGAATCATCAGCTATTTAAATAAATTTATTTTTAAAGTAAAGAATAATTGAACATTTGAGGTCTTAGAGGAAATGCTTTACTGTATACTTTTCATAATTTTTCTCTCAATAAATTGACTGAAAGTGAACACACTAGTAAACACATAAGGAATATATATCTCCACCTACTGGAGAAACTGTATAAGCACAGTTCCCATTTCTCTGCCAGCGGAGAGTGGGAAAACCTCACAGACAAAGGATACCGGGTTGAGTTCTTAGAACTATACTGTCTCAGAAAGATGAGAACTAAAGCTGCTCAGATCTTGCCTAACAACACAAAAATGTAAGCCTTGAAAAGATCACGATTTCCAAGTAACCTAACTGCATCCCAGAATAGCTATGTGTGCTACAGCAGAAAAGCAGGTCAGAACTGATAAACCAGACCACTTCCTCATTTTACAGGTAAGAACTCTGATCCTATAGGCAGTGGTTTAGTTGCTAATTCGTGTCCAGCTCTTTGCCACCCCATGGACTGTAGCCAACCAGGTTCCTCTGTCCATGGGCTTTCCCAGGCAAGAATACTGGAGTAGGTTGCCATTTCCTACTACAGGGATCTTCCCAACCCAGGAACTGTACAGATGTATCCTGCGTCTCTTGCATTGGCAGGTGGATTCTTTACCACTGAGCCATGTGGGAAGTCCCAACCTAGAACTCTAAACCCAGTGAAATTATCTTTCAAAAAAGAAGTCAAAAATATTTTTTCAGAACTTTGTTAAGACGTTTTTAAAATATAAGCATTGATAATACTTATGATTATAAAAATTATTTCACAAGTATAACAAATATTACTATACAAATAAATATGGATGTGTTAATAGTAAAAAGTTGTCAAGTTTGGGGGCATTAAGCAGAAATAAGTTACATACAGAGACAATATTGTTATTTGCTTCAAGGGGTGGAGGCTCACTAAAGGTGAAGTTCATGTAACATCAAGTAGAAGAGAAGGGGGAAGGCCTTGAATAACAGCTGAAGAGTTTAGATCCAGATGAAAGACTAAAAGGAACCCCTGGAGTTTTTTGAACAGAGATAAGTGGCAAGTGAAAATGTCAGCATACCATATATATGACAGAGAACTGGCAGTATCGTAAAATCAAAACAAAACTCATGAGGAGTTTCATTGAAAAAATGTGCTCGTAATTCAATTCCAGATGAGAGGCAGTCACCTTCCCTGGGGACAGGGACCCCTTGCGGTAGGTGGATCAAGACCGGGAGCCCTGGTGAAAGAAACTGACCTCCAGTTGAGAGCCACCTCTGCTGTTCTCTCTCTACCCCTTAGCATCTGTTCTGGCACACAACAGAACTGCCATTTTTGGCTAACTAAAAAATAAGATGAGGAAATTCTCTAGGTAGGAAAAAAATAGTTGTTTTTTTTACAACAAATGTTGGTAAGATCTTGAAATGATCTTTCTATAATTTCGTATAATTTAATGCCCTTCTGCCTTATCCTCTGCACCCCCCTCACCTTGCCTAGAGAGTAGAAATCTAGGAACAAATTAGGATCTCCACATTCTGTGGATTGATAAGAAAAGTTTTTTAAAGATAAGAAATTAATTAATTGTAATAAATAATAAATTATTTAAACAATGTAATTAATACTGGAAAAAGAAATCAAGAAAGTACTTACCCTTATAATCATCAAAAAGGACCCAGAAGCCCTGAGAATGTCCTAACCATGTTAGAAGGGTAAGGCTAATAATTGTGCTATGCTTAGTCACTCAATCGTGTCCAACTCTTTGTGACCCTATGGACTATAGCCCTCCATTCTCCAGGCAAGATTACTGAGGGGATTCTTATGCCCTCCTCCAGGGGATCTTCCCAACCCAGGGATCAAACTCAGGTCTTCCACATTGCAGGTGGATTCTTGACCAGCTGAGCCACCAGGGGAAGCCCAGTAACCAACACTACCTAAAATAACCAGGAGAGGGCAGAGTAAGACCAAACGATATTTAATTGTTAGTATCACAAAGGAAGAGCTTCTGTGGCTTATTGCAAAGGCCACACCTACCCATCACCCTCTTCTGAAAATGCTCTTTCGAAATACTTTAGTGATCATTTTACCTTATCCTGGTCCACACCAGGCTCTCTGTACACAGTCCACCTCTGCCCATCAGCACTGTATAGAATCTTGTAGGCTGACACGTAGTAATTGTGCTCCACCATGGTGGAGCCAGTAGTCACAATGCCTAGAACAGGAAGGTCATTCATTAGAGCTCACAGTCTGATCCTTGAAGTTTGTTCATCACTGAAGCATTAACACCTAAAATGTACTGTTCAAACAGTTCTGTCTGTGGCACAGGACCATACCTAAGGGCAAGGTTTCATCCTGATAGGAACTACTCCTTGGCTTTGTTCCCTTGGAGGGACAGGAAGAATTATGACCACATATAAGGAAAGGACTATTGTATTTTGGCAGCCTGTATTCATGTCACTGCAAAATACTGCTCACTTACTGAAAAAGAATGACTTCCTGGGAATGAATAAAGATTATTGGCATTATTTTTAGTACCAAAGCAAAATAAATTTTAACAAGCAATCCTAACCAAATATTCTGACCATTTGTTCAGTTCAGTTCAATTCAGTTCAGTCGCTCAGTTGTGTCCGACTCTTTAAGTTGCTGTAAATAATTAAATTTATACTCGGCACGTGGGATATTATCTGTAGCACTTAAAATGGACTCATTGAACACAAACTTCTCTTAATGCTGTTGTTGCTGTTTAGTCACCAAGTCGTGTCTGACTCTTTGTGACCCCACGATTGTAGCCCTGCAGGCTCCTCTGTCCATGGGATTCTCTAGGCAAGAACACTGAAGTGGGTTGCCATTCCCTTCTCCACTTAATGACTGTAGGAGATGGTTATTTCAGATGCCTCAAGATCCCTTTACTCTAACACTACCCTAAAAAAAAACTTACTACAACAAAAAGAAAAACTAATAAGAATCAAGTACCAACTCCTCTCCTTTGCAATGTTTTATAAAACCTTCTTTGGTCATATTAATACCAGTAAAAGGAATTCTTTGGGTGTTCTTTGGAAGGAATGATGATAAAGCTGAAACTCCAGGACTTTGGCTACCTCATGCGAAGAGCTGACTCATTGGAAAAGACTCTGATGCTGGGAGGGATTAGGGGCAGGAGGAGAAGGGGACACCAGAGGATGAGATGGCTGGATGGCATCACTGACTCGATGGACATGAGTCTGAGTGAACTCCGGGAGTTGGTGATGGACAGGGAGGCCTGGCGTGCTGCGATTCCTGGGGTCGCAAAGAGTCGGACACAACTGAGCGACTGAACTGACTGACTGACTGAAACTAAACCTGGTGGTGGTGGTTTAGTCGCTAAGTTGTGTGTGACTCTTGTGACCCCATGGACTGTAGCCTGCTAGGCTCCTCTGTCTGTGGCATTCTCCAGGCAAGAACAGTGGAGTGGGTGGCCATTTCCCTCTCCAGAATTAAACTTAAAATCATATAATTAAATTTGCAGTGACCAAATTTTCCATGAAATTCTTACATGTCACCAGGTTTTCAAATGAAATCAGCATTATAAATTGTCTAGAAAATTCTGTCTCTTTTACCTGTGATCTTCTTTTCCTTATTCAGATCTACTTGCAACCACTGATATTCATCAGTGGCAAAAGCAGCCCAAGGAGGTCCAGGTTTTTTCAGCCTGGCCTTTTCAGGTTTCCAGCTGTTCTCTTGTCCTGTGTGGTCCGTCCACTCCAACACAGATGATGCTGTTATTTGAGCATCAGCGATCACGCCAGATTCCATGCCTAGTGTTCCATAACAACCTGAAACAAAGAAGAAAGTAATTCGGTTTCCAGACATAAATTCAAAAAGCTATAAATACTTATTCATTGGAAACTCTGAATTGTACCTTTAATTAACATTCACTATGCTGACAATAGCCTATACTAGAGGATTTCAAAAGCAGGCAAATGCTTCTTGGGTCTGTCTTTGTGTTTCATCAGAGAACATACAGATGTATTTATTCACAGCAATGCATGTGAGTGTGCTCGGTCACATCCGATTCTTTGCTACTCCATGGACTGTAGCCCACCAGGCTCCTCTGTCCATGGAATTCTCTAGGTAAGAATACTGGAGTGGGTTGCTATTTCCTCCTCCGGAGGTTCTTCCTGACCCAGGGATCGAACCTGCGTCTCCTGTATCTCCTGCATTGGCAGGCATATTATTTATCACTGAGCCACCTGAGAAGCCCATTCATAGCAATAACCACTAGTTACTGGTGACACCTTACCCTCTCCCTGGGACACTTTCCTCAGTGGGCAACAGGCTCCCCTACTCAGATGTCACCTTCTCCATGAGGCCTGCCCCAACCCACTTCAAACTTCCAACCAGTCCCTCCTGCACTGCCTGTCCTCTCTCCTTGCCTTATTTCCTACATCTTCTATAATGTTATAGACAGTACATTATAAACATTCATTTACTTATCCACTGTTCATTGTCCATATCTCACTACCAGAATGTAAATTCTGCTCACTTTTGTTTCACTAGCACCAGAAGAGTGTCTGGTGACAAATGAAAAAAGGCACTTAATATTTTCTGTTGATTAATTACTTCAGACATATTAAAAAAAAATCCCTTTTTCTTAGGAAACTTCCATGGTCACTTGATCATTTCTCTATTAATATAAAACCTCCAGTTTATTCTATTCATTAAATTATTATCTATTTTATCCTAAAGGAAATCAACCCTGAACATTCATTGGAAGGACTGATGCTGAAGCTCCAATAATATGGCCACCTGATGCGAAGAAATCGACTCACTGGAAAAGACCCTGATGCAGGAGATAGAAGGCAGGAGGAGAAGTGAGTGACAGAGGATGGGATGGTTGGATGGCACCCCCAACTCAATGGACATGAGTTTGAGCAATCTGTGGGAGATGGTGAAGGTCAGGCAAACCTGGTGTGCGCCAGTCCATGGGGTCACAAAGAGTTGGGCACGACTGAGTGACTGAACAACAGCTACAATCTATTTTCTCTCCTAGAGTTATTTGTGGTAACTAAATGAGGAAGTGCAAAAAAAAAAAAAAACCCAAAAAACAAAAAACCCATCACAACAAAAAACAAAACCTAGAAATTGGCAAAATGCCTGACATACAGTGTTCAAAAAAAAAAAAGGCTATTATACAAATCATAATAGTTATGAAGTCCATGAGAGGCTTACCACTTGTCTTAAATGTAAAAAGACTTGTAGATAAGTGTCCCCTGAAAGAGAAAAAGGTTTTTTGGTGACATTCATATACAACACATTACTTGCTCATATTTGTCTTAGCAAAACTTTCTTGTTTTTATTTTACTAAGAATCATCTATGGCTATATATTAGTCAACTGCTATTGTTCCTAGCAAAAAAGAAGTCACATTTCTAATTAAGCAGAACAACTACTGAAATCAGCATAAATAATTTTGTCTTCAAGTATCTAGTGCCTAGTTTCATACATGATTATGTAAGTGTATCCATGCAACCTTTAATAAATACTTATTCTATTTCTTTCTCATATTAACATAGGAGATTAACACATTCCTAAAATGTTTCTACAGAAATTGCTTTTTGGGACTATAAAACAAAAGGTGACCTTCTCAGAGAAAGAGGCTCAAGTTTCCAGGGGCAAACAAGAAAAGCTGGCTACTAAGAAGAGACTGCATTTGTTACAGGAAATCAATGTTTCAGTGCTACAAGGTAGCACTGCATTTGGGTTTTGTAACTGGCAGGAAGGTGCTTGGGGAGAGCACATGGGTGGACAAGTGATTAGTTCACCACATGGCAGGTCCAGGGGTCCTGAGGAACTTGCAGGGATAAAACCATCCAAATCAGCAGTGTATATGTCTGCCTTCAGCACAACATTCAAACCATTACAAGTGGATGTGACTTGTCCTTCATTAAAAAAAAAAAAAAAAAAATGAAAGAACTCATGAAAAAAAAATTCTTTCTAAAAGTAGAACAGAGGAAAGGAATGAAACAACTTGCATAAAATTATCCAGAAGAAACCAGAAGAGAAAAGGTAGCTGACTCCATCTATATCGTGGATGGACCAATGACAGTCCAGGTGTCGCCCGCTTTGTGTGGTCAGACAGCTTAGAATGGTTTTCACATGGTTAAAAAGTTGTCAACAAAACGAAAAAGAGTAAGCGACAGAGACGCTGGCTTTCTACAGTAAAACTCTCCACTGTCCGGAGTGTGGAGCTCTGGACTTCTGAAGGAAACTGGCCCAGGACCTACAGAGAAGCTGGTTTCAATTACACTGCAGGATCAGGCGTGTCTGAGATGTAAGGTTTAGGGACAGATCATCCATACTATGTTTCTATTCAGTGTTTCAACTCCTCCCACTTTTGATACCTAGTTTAGGTTTTGTGCAACAGTAGATCATAAATACAATGAAAACACATTCCTACAAAATTCTCTCGGGATGGCAGGGATTCATAATAGTACTATCTCTGATTTATGTCAAAATTTGACTTCTATTCAGTGTATTTCAAATATCTTAATCCACCTTGGGCCACACAGGCATAAGGAACAGAGTAGTTATGCCTTCTCATCTTTAAAATGAAGTAAAGATTTGGCAATAAACTTCTAGGCTTATTCTGGGCTCTTTCTACGCTTAGAAAGAAACAAATTACTCCCCCAAGTGACTACCACCCTCTCAGCTGGAGAACAAGCCAAGAGAGCACAACCTTGGCTGTGCACATCAGTGCACTCAGACGCGGACATAGCCGTGAGTCCTTATCACACAAACGTTATTTCATGAACACCATCACCAGCAATACCGCTCAGGCCTCATTTGGCCCTATCCCGCCCCATGCAGCACGTTTATTATAAACAGCACAGGTACTTACACCACGGACGTTACGTTGTTAGCCAGGGAGCTTTCATAGTATGGGATGCCCTTGCTAATTACGACACTGATCTGGCCACCCAAAGTGTTTGACACGACGCCTGCATGCACACCGGCCATGCACAATGGGGAGGACTTCAGGAAGGAAAGAAACAAGATGAGTTCCACATTTTCTTTTGATAATTCATAAACAAGACAGTTACACTGCCTCTAGAAATCATTTGATCTGGGCAGTTTTCTTAATAAACATGGGGTAGATGACTGGTAATATAACACAGAATAGATTTTTAGCAGAAGAAAAAGAACAAAACATTACGTATTACTAAAAAGAAGTAACTGTCAGAAAATAAAAGTCACGATAAACAACAGTTACACATCTGTCTATGAGAAGTTGTGGCATCACTTTAACTTAAGTCTACAGCCAACTTACATCTCTATATCCATGAGGGATGGCTCCTGATATCTCAGCAAAGGGGAGCAGGCAACCAGCTGGGCAGTACTTGCTGTGAAATAAAAACAAGTTAAATGGTACACGTTGCTGTACTTTCTGGGGAAAAAGACCAAAAAATAACACTTACCATTTTTTAGTTCACTGTAAACACCATAATCTCACCAGCCTGAGAGAACCACCACTTCTAAAAGGTCCTTAAGACTTTCTTCCATCCATCTACACACGTCTTCACCCACATATATACAAAAATCACCTCATATTCTACATGTTGATTTGATTATTTTATTTCATAATGAATGGCAGACATATTTCTACTGTAAAAGCAATTCACAATACTTAGTAGCTACATAATACTTGATTTTGTGGATGAACTGTAATTTGATTCACCCATCCTCTACTGATTAAATTAAGGTGATTTAAAATGGCATTCATTCACTTACTCACTCATCCACCCACACACTCCACACGTTTACATGTATGTCTGTAACTCTGTCTATTAAGTGCTGGGCTGTGCAAGGGGTGGGGTTCACGAAGGTCAACCAGACAAATGGTGGCGGTCCTCCCTGGGTTTACATGCCCAGGTAGGAGAAGTATTAGGTATTGAGCCAATACTTCATGAAATCAAAGAATGAGATTACGTTTCTGCTGTAAAGAAAAGGTAGTCTGTGAAATAATCAGGACTGTAACTTCACAAAAGTACGATGAACATCTGGCAAACCTGCTATGCGCCAAGCAGCATTCTGAGTTACACTCAGGTCATCCACGTAAAGACCCTACGTGGGGTGCTAGGTACCATCATTGTCCTCATTTTACGGATGAAGAGGCTGAGGAGCTGTGTTTCCACGTCACACAGCAGTGCCGAGGCAGCTGGGCTCGTTTCTGTGTTCACATGTGGGGCTCTGCAACTGCCTCAGCCAGGGGATGGGGCTCTGAGGAAGCGGAGCCTCAGCAGGGAGCCAGAGACCACCACCGCAAGACAGCAGGGACATGCGCCTCAACCAGAAGGGACAGCCTCTCCCTGGGGCAAGGTGGCTCACGTGGGTCTGGACCAAGGACAAGCCACGCAGGCCGAGCGCTGTGAGAAAGGTGCGGCTGGTCTGAAATAAGCCTGGAACAGGAGCCAGGGATCAGATCACACAGAAGCTGGGGGGTCTGTGGTGAGAAGACTTGGGGGTACATTTCTAAAAGAAGTCATTAAAGGATTTTGATGGTGTCTACACATAACCTGATTCATTGTGTTTTATTTTGCCTTTTTTTTAAGTTCTTCTGGCTCCTGGAAAGAAAAGAGACTGTAAGGACCATGAGTGGAGGATAAGACACTGTTAGGTAGTCCACGCAAGAGAGGATGGCAGTGTGCACTTGGGTGGTGAAGATGGAGCTGGTGCAGGGTGGGGTTCAAGACAGCTGACCCTCTGGCAGGGCTGCGTGACACACACTGACACCAGGATTACCTCTGCTGACCAGGATCCCCCTGGAGGGCTGAGGAGTACCCCCAGCTCACACAGAGAGAATCATTCTTGAAGACAAAATGAAACCATTCTTGAAGATAAAATGAAGTTTCTTTGGGAAGTAGTAGCAAGTTGGGGGAAGTAAGTGAGATGGGTCTTTGAAGATAAGAATGAATTTACTAAGCAGCAAAGAGTAAAGTGGTTCCAGACAAAAGTTCGGAGAGCTCAGAGCAGTATAAATAATCCAGAGACGTTTCAATGTAAGACTAGAAAAATGGCCTACAGACTATTTGCAAAGGACCCTGAGAACCAGGCTAAGGAACAGTGATGGTGTTTTGTCATAGTAAGTTTTGAAATAATATTTCAAAGCAGAGGAGTGATAGAACACAGACTTTAGAAAACATCTTGGCAGAATGTGAATGGCAGAAAAAAGCCAGCAAAGGTTAGAAATGGGAAACCAATTATGAGTTCATCCTAGTCCAGGCAAGAGTCAAGGGCGTAATGCAGGGAAATGATAGTAAAAATGCCACCGGGGTGAGAACAGTGAGGAATTCTCTAACAGCCTCAATTGTCTTCCTAACTCTTTTTGAGTAAAAATAAATAGCTCTTCTATCTTTCCAAGGAGTTTTTACTAGATTTTGAAGAGTGACTAGTTCTACTTTTAAAGTATATCCAAATTATATTTCCACTGTGGAGAAGATTTAAATGCTACAGGTAAAGCAAAATTTAAACATGGCAATTGAGTGGCTTTAAATAAGCTCTGATTTATTGATGTTTTAGAACAATGGTTATGAGTCATACAACATACATTATAATCAAGTGCGTAAGATGAGGATAAAGTAGATGAACAGTAACATTTAAGAAAAAAAAGTCACAAATACAGTCATACCTGAACTCAGGTTCCAAAAATTTGGATGCAGTGTCTAAACAAGTAATTAGATCTAGAAAAACAAACAAACAAAAAAATGATTCAATAAAATTAGGTTTACTCTTGCAGAAATACCAACTGTTTTTCCAAATCCAAATCATGTTGTTTTAAACTTCAAAATCTTAACAGGTTGTACTTTTAATTTTTTTTAAAGTTTTTGTTAATTACGACTTATTTCTGATTTTAAGTATCATGATTTCTGGGGCTATGTCTGCTGCTGCTAAGTACCAGTACTAAATACTGCCACATCACCTCATACAATCACATACCATACACATGGATGGTACACAGAAAAAGTATAATTTATAGCCCTGAAGTAGCTTCTATAATATACAGCTCATGAAACAAAAAATGTTTGTTATTACAAGACTAAAAATGATTCTTTGCTGATTACACATAAGGAAAACAGTAACAAAAGAGAGGTGAAAAAAAAAAAAAAAAGAGAGAGAGGTGAGTTAGTTCCATGGCTCTAAACAATTGCTATTCAAAATCTGGTCCTTGGGTAGACCAGCAGCAGCAGCAGCATCTGCTGGGGTGTTACTAGGAATTCATATTCTTGAACACCATCCACAGCTACAGAATCTCTGGGAGTGGGGCCCCAAAATTTGTTTTAACAAGTCCTGCAGGTAATTCTAAAGCACACTCTGCACAAGATGAAGCATAAAAGTTTTAACATTTTCTATCTCAAAATCAAATCTGTGTAAAAGCTAACCTTGTCCAATTAAGAACTAAGTCACATGCTGTGTATAAGAGGCTTCTGGTCCAAACACTTCAGTGGTTTCCTTCTGCTCTTAAGACAGACGGCAAAATTCTCAACATGGCCCACAAGGTCCCACCTCAAGGAACAACATCTCAAGGTCTGGTTTTGTCCCCATCTTGCCTTCTTGCCATATGAGCCTTCTTTCTGTGCCACGGTGCTCTCTTGGCCAGGAAGGCTTTCCTACTATCCCTTTACCTGGCTGACCCTCTCTAGAGCTCAGCTCAACCATCACATCCTCTCAGAAGCTGTTACTGATCTTTTCAAGTCCAACTGTGATAGCATATAGTAGGCACTTACAGGTTTTCTGGTTTAATGAATGGATGACTATATATATTCTCACAGTCTTATGTAAGAATGGTCTGTTGCAATTCTAGAGTTAGAAGCAACATCATCTTATGTCTAGAGACTGAGGCTGTTGGTCTCTATCTTGGTATCATCAGCAGCTATCAGAGCATACAGTTTTAAGAGGAGACTTTCTACCAACATTTACTGAATAAATGGAAAAATAAAAGTTTGATTGCTAGCATGTTTGGCTAAGTCCAATCATAGACTAACCCACAGGAGGAAAACCTAGAAGGTCGTAAGCCAATCAAAAAGGTGAGACTTCACATACAATATAAATGATGAGGCCACCCAAAACACTGACAGAAGTAACACTTCACATGCTTCCTAGCACAACGAAGGGACACAGATATCTGTTAAATCAGTAGAAAGCACAAAATAACTAAGTATTCTTTTTTACAATTCTGAAGGAAAATTATGTATTTATTATCCAACTGATATGTGTCTTGAAAGAACTAGAGCGTAATAACTGTTAAACTAACAGGAAAGTAGTATTTTGAGAGCGAGTACATGGATTAATATTTACATACCACAGGTACTTGAATGACAATTAAGGTAAATCTGTGTTTAAGGAGTTTGAGGGGATACATGCCTGGTTAGAGTTTCATGACCACCTGGTTGACTGACTGGGAAAAGCAGACAAACTGAATTACCTGTACTTTATAGCTATTCAAGGCAATCTTTACACAGCCTCAATAAGAAATTATTTTCCATTTTCCTGCTCCGCCAAAAGACTTTCCAACTTCTAAGATTAGAAAGTGAACTTCTAAGATTAATAGCCCGGGATGAAAAGGTAGCTGTGTGGTCCAGCATGGTATTCAAGCCACAAGAGGACTGCCAGCTGGCCCTATTACCTTCAGGCCACATGCCAGAACGCTAGTCTACTATGGATATACTTGATCAGAGCTGGGCTTTATTATAGTAAAAGTCCACGCAGTGCTGAAAGTCCAGATTATGCTCGAATGAATGTAACTCACGTGACCTTGCTCCCAAATGCCCTGGGGGCTCAAAAGCGCTCCTAGGAGGAAAACATGAATTCAAAACAGAAGGCTTTATAAGGAGAGTTACGAAGACAACAGACAGAGAAAGGAAGTCATGATTTAGAGATTTTGACCTTTACAACTCCACAAAGGCAAAGGAAATAGCAATTAAGCAGAGAACTGAGAAGTTTTAAAATGTGTTTTTTAGAAAGCATTTCCCAAGTAAATAGCCTTCCAGAAAAAATCACTATTACTCTAAGGCTCCTAGTTAATAAGTACACAGCCTGGGCAAGATGAATACAGCTCAAAGAAAACCATCTGACTCAGGAAAGACTTCACATAGCAATGTAGGAAGTTATCGTAATGAATGGAACAGAACTGAGGGTCCAGAAATAAATCTTCAAATTTACAGTCAATTGATTCCAACAAGGATGCCAAGACAACTTAATGGGGGCAAAAATAGTCTTAAACAAATGGTGCTAGGACAACTGGAATATCCACATGCAGAAGAAGGAAACCAAACCCCTATCTCAGACCATACACAGAAGTTAACTCAAGGTGGAGTCAAATTCAAGACTTCAAACTATAAAATACTTAGAAGGAGATACAGGTATAGATCTTGACTTTGCCTTAAGCAATGGATTCTTAAGACATGACACCAAAAGCATAAGCAAATAAACTGATTTCCTGATTTCACCAAAATCTGAAACTGTTACACTTCAAAGAATGCTATCCTGAAAGAGAAAAATAAGTCAAAGAATAACACAAAATATTTGTAAATCATGTATCTGGTAAGAATCTAGTATTTAGAATACACAAGGAATTGTTACAACTAGACATTAAAAAGAAATCTCAATTTTAAAAGGATCAAAGGATCTGAATAGTCATTTTTCCAATGAAGATATACCAAAAGGCCAATAAGCACCTGAAAAGACATTCAACATGATTAGCTATCAGGGATATAAAAATAAAAATCACAGTAAGGTCTGATTCTGATAAATAGGTACATATATACTCAGAGAGGTGGTTGATGGATGTGAGGTTTGAGACAGAGTCAAAGATAACTTGAAGGCTTCTGATCTGTGCTAATTAAAAGTATGCATTCCAAGTACAGCATATGGGCAGTGGGTTTTCCCGGTGGCCAAGTGGTAAAAGAATCCACCTGCCAGTGCCAGAGATACAAGAAGACGAGGGTTCCATCCCTGGGTTGGGAAGATCCCTGGAGGAGGAAATGACAACCCACTCCAGTATTCTTGCCTGGAGAATCCCATAAACAGAGGAGACTGGCAGGCTACACTCCATGGGGTTAAAAGAGACCGACATGACTGAGCACACATGCACAATTAGTCCCTCAGTATTATCCAACTCTTCGCGAGCCCACACACTGCAGCACACCAGGCTTCCCTGGCTATCACCAACTTCTGAAGCTTGCTCAAACTCATGTCCATTGAGTCGGTGATGCCATCCAACCATCTCATCCTCTGTCCTCTCCTTCTCCTCCTGCCTTCAATCTTTCCTAGCATCAGGGTCTTTTCTAGTGAGTCAGTTCTTCACATCAGGTGGCCAAAGTACTGGAGCTTCAGCTTCAGCATCAGTCCTTCCAATGAATATTCAGAACTGATTTCCTTTAGGATTGACTGGTTTGATCCTTGCAGTCCAAGGGACTCGCAAGTCGTCTTCAACACCACAGTTCAAAAGTATCAATTAAAAAAAAAGTATCAATTCTTTGGTGCTCAGCTTTCTATATGGTCCAACTCTCACATCCATACATGACTACTGTAAAAACCATAGCTTTAACTAGATGGTCCTTTGTCAGCAAAGTAATGTCTCTTCTTTTTAATATGCTATTTCAGTTGGTCATAGCTTTTCTTCCAAGGAGCAAGTGTCTTAATTTCATGGCTGCAGTCACCATCTGCAGTGATTTTGGAGCCCCAAAAATAAAATCTACCACTGTTTCCACATCTATTTGCCATAAAGTGATGGGACTGGATGTCATGATCTTTGTTTTTTGAATGTTGAGTTTTAAGCCAGCTTTTTCACTCTCCTTTTTCACTTTCATCAAGAGGTGCTTTAGTGACTCTTTGCTTTCTGGCATAAGGGTGGTGTCATCTGCATTTCTGAGGTTATTGATATTTCTCCTGGCAATCTTGATTCCAAATTGTGCTTCATCCAGCCTGGCATTTTGCATGATGTACTCTGCATATGTTAAATAAGCAGGATGATAATATACAGCCTTGATGTACTCCTTTTTCAACTTGGAACCAGCCTATTGTTCCCTGTCTGGTTCTGACTGTTGCTTCTTGATCTGCATACAGATTTCTCAGGAGGCAGGTAAGGTGGTCTGGTATTCCCAACTCTTTAAGAATTTTCCACAGTTTGTTGTGGAAGTCAAAGGCTTTGGCGTATCAAGCAGAAGCAGATATATTTCTGGAATTCTCTTGCTTTTTCTATAATCCAACGGATGTTGGCAATTGGATCTCTGATTCCTCTGCCTTTTCTAAATCCAGCTTGAATATGTGGAAGTTCTCAGTTCATGTAGTGTTTTGATGTCTAGCTTGGAGAATTTTGAGTATTACTTTGCTAGCGTGTGAGATGAGTACAATTGTGCAGTAGTTTGAACATTCTTTGGCATTGTTTTTCTTTGGGAGTGGAATGAAAACTGACCTTTTCCAGTCCTGTGGCCACTGCTGAGTTTTGAGTGCAGCACTTTCACAGCATCATCTCTGAGAACTTGAAATAGCTCAGTTGGAATTCCATCACCTCCTCTAGCTTTGTTTGTAGTGATGCTTCCTAAGGCCTACTTGACTTCACATTGCAGCATGTCTGGCTCTGGGTGAGTGATCACACCATCATGGCTACCTGGGTCATGAAGATCTTTTTTGTATAGTTCCTCTGTGTATTCTTGAGACCTCTTCTTAATATTTTCTGCTTCTATTAAGTCCATACCATTTCTGTCCTTTATTGTGCCCATCTTTGCATGAAATGTTCCCTTGTTATCTCTAATTTTCTTGAAGAGATCTCTAGTCTTTCCCATTCTATTGTTTTCCTCTATTTCTTTGCATTGTTCACTGAGGAAGGCTTTCTTATCTCTCCTTGCTATTCTTTGGAACTCTGCATTCAGATGGGTATATCTTTCCTTTTCCCCACTGCCTTTCGCCTCTCTTCTTTTCTCAGCTATTTCTAAGGCCTCCTCAGACAACCATTTTGCCTTTTTGCATTTCTTCCTCTTGGGAATGGTCTTAATCACTGCCTCCTATACAATGTCACGAACCTCCGTCAATAGTTCTTCAGGCACTCTATCAGATCTAATCCCAATCTATTTGTCACTTTCACTGTATAGTCATAAGGGATTTGATTTAGGTCATACCTGAATGGTCTAGTGGTTTTCCCTACTTTCTTCAATTTAAGTCTGAATTTGGCAATAAGGAGTTCATGATCTGAGCCAGTCAGCTCCTGGTCTTGTTTTTGCTGACTGTATAGAGCTTCTCCATCTTTGGCTGCAAACAATATAATCAATCTGATTTTGGTATTGACATTCTGGTGATGTCCATGTGTAGAGTCGTCTCTGGTATTGTTGGACGAGCATGTTGGACATGACCAATACGTTCTTCTGACAAAACTCTGTTAGCCTCTGCCTGCTTCATTTTGTACTCCAAGGCCAAACATGACTGTTACTCCAGCTATCTCTTGTGTCCATGGGGTCACAGAGAGTCAGACACGACTGAGTACACACACATAACAGTTAGGCAATGATAACTGCAAGAAGAAGCACCAATAAAGCACTCATTGTCAGCTCAATTATGCTGGGTCCACTTTAACATGTCTGGTAACACCAGAAAATCAGTAGTTTGTTCACAGTGAACAGCAGTATATAATTCACTCTGTTCACTAAGAGCTTCTGCATGGGAAACTTTTTTGGTAATTTTAATCCTTAATAAATACAAAAGAATATTTATAACATACACATTACTACACAAAACACCAAATATATGGCATACTTCATCTTGGTGCTCTGGACAACAGAGTAGCAGCAGTAGCAAGGAGCATGCCACAGGGGTTCTTCCAAAGCCCATAGCACCCAATCCCTCTTTTCTTGCACAGCCCAAAGGACAGGTGGTATCCACAGGGCAGAGTCTACACTTGTCTTAGCAGCAGTGTCTACCCCGAAGTGAGTGTGATCATAATGTCTACACGAAGAGCTGCTGTAACATCTGCCTTCCTTAACCTCAGAAGGCTTCATAGAGGAGGAAAGGGTCAGTGGGGTTTTGCAGGGAGGATAATGTGATTGCGAGGAAGAGCATGAGAAAATTAAAAAAAAATTAAAAGGTGAGCCAATATTCAATAACAGGATGACAGATTCAGGGTTTTCTTAACGAAAACATCAACATCAGATTTTCTAAGACAGCTCTGACTTAGCAATATCACTATGAGCCATAATTGATATCTTATGCATAGGCCTTTCTTTAAATTACAATTAAAAATTTTTCCAATACATAATAACTGAATAGGCTTGGGAGCTTCATAATTATTTCATGAAATAATTTTTAAAAATGACATCTAATGCTAATCCACATAAAATACTATGAAAATATGATAAATATTTTATAAGTTCACATACAATAAAAAGTATCAGCATATTGGTTACTAACTTAGAAATATTTTTGATTGACAGCACTGGTTATTCCTGAGACTACAGACTGTGAAAGAGATTTAGATTTTCCTCCAATTAATACTGTTATGATCTTGAATATATTGAAAATGACTCGCAGCAGTGTTAGTATCTATCACAAGAGTATAACACAAACTATATTAGCTGCAGGGTGTAAGTTTTGTTCACTTGATGCCATTTACTCCTGAGGGAAGTGATGCTTGAGTGCCTGTATTTATTCTAACTCAAGAAAGCATGGAGTAGGAAATGGCAACTCACTCCAGTATTCTTGCCTGGGAAATCTCAGGGACAGAGGAGCCTGGCAGGCTGTAGTCCATGGGGTCACAAAGAGTCGGACATGACTGACTAACACTTCCACTTTTCTTTCAACAAAGCATAAAGCACTATAACTAATTATATTTATTTACCAGAAGTAAGAAAATACATGAAGCAAGACAATGTAGACCTATAGATTCTCCTCCTTTATTTGCTTGAAATTCTTTTAACTAACAAACTCCCCAGAGCCTGAAGGGACATGACACCATGCTTTCCTAATTCTGTCAGCAACCTTGCACTGTAAGTGTACAGATAGTCCCTCCATTCAAGAGCTAGCGGACTAGGGACAGGTTCATCTTTCTACTTGATTCTCATGTCAGTATTATTGCGTGACCCTGGGCATAATTCCTTGTTTCCACAATAGGAACCTGGCACTGATTTGTACCATCTGCAATGTAGTGTCAGGGAAATTTACATATATAATAAAATGTAATTTATCGTGATTGAGAGTCTAACATTAGCAAACCAACATTTACTAAGTGGGAGATAACTTCTGTAGTATTTTACATGGAATCTCCTTTTACATACTGAGAGTAGAGTAAGTCTTATGTTTCTCCTAGAAAGATTATTAATACATCACCATCTATGGAAGCTGAGTCCACAACAGGAGCTCAGGGGAAATTTTCTCAGATGGAAATATTAAAAAAAAAATTTTTTTTTAAACAGACAATGTAGGCATGGCTCAGTTGCCTAAGCAGTAAGTGATACAGTTGAATAGACCACAGACTACTTATGGATAAATCAAATCCTCTTCACACCTAAATGCCTATATACTAAAAAATGAATTATAAGACACGTTAAAATGACATAAGACATTGTATATTAAATATACAAGACATTTAAAAATATTAAAAATTATAAGACATCTTTTGTAATTTAGTATCGAGGACACGCATAATATCTAGTGAGAGTTGCAGTGAATGAATTTGTCCCCTGGATGGCACAAGTCAGCACAAATATATATGCAGCCCCTTCAAAGCACTTCTAACTTACTAAAAAGAAAAAAAACAAAAACAAAACCCAAACCACATAGAAAACACTTAAAATCATTAAGGTGCTCTTCAGGTTATCTGTCAGCTTGAAATAAACTTTATCTCACAAAGATAAACTGCCTCTTTGGGTTATATCATCTTAACAAACTAATTCTGTTTATAAATGCTCTTTCTCTGCAAAACTGGTAAAACTATTCATCAGCACCTTAGTTCTACAAATTGACAACAAAATACAGATATTTTTCTGCATGTATACAAACACCATACATACTGATTTGTGTACAAGGACAAATTTTAAAATATGCATGTCAACTGAGACTTCATTAATAAAATCTTACTGAATAGCTTAAAAGTTTTAAACTGCTTGCCAGATACAACAGAAACTAGGTACACAACAGAAAAACTAAAAACAGAAACGTAGCTAACATAGTACTCAAAACAGAAAGGATCCTATAAAATTACTGTACAATTAAGGTAGCAAACAAGGAATTCATGCTCTATTTTCAAAACCAAAAACATCCCAAGCAGGAAAAAAAACAACCAGTTACAGAAATCTGGACTCTATTAGAAAGGAGCTCTCTATTCTGCCCCTATGTTTCATTTATAAGTTAATATAATCTGATGGAAGATGGAAGAAATGGAAAATATCTGCCAAAAAAATGTGGTTAAAGAATGTAGCAATTAAAACTTTTTATACTATTGTTGTTAATTCTAAAAATAATCTAACATATAGCAACAATAACCCTGTCAAGTGGGAATATTTGCCAGGCTCAGCTGTTCCCAAGTCTTATGCACACTGTCATCAGATTCGAAGGTGTTGGCAGACAATGAATAAACAAGTGTTTATGAATTCCACTTAGGGAACAGGTTAATATATCTTCATTGGATTACTTTATTTCACATGAAATTTTAAAATAGTTCCTGTTTCTTTCTAAAAAAAAGAAAAAGGCAAACTTTGACCACTATAAAACTCTGGATTGATGAAATCTGAAGTAATAAGCTTTAAAATTACTTTTCAAGTGATAATTCACATTTTAAAAAAGGAATATCAGACTATCACTTTTCAGCTGGCCATGTACCTAGATATGTGTACACACAGAGAGTCACACACACAGACAACTAATTGATGGCACATGACAAACAGAGGCTGCCTTAAAAGACCTGAAGCTACTGATGCAAATGTAGACATGTCTTCTGAGCTCATTATTCAGTAACTAAAATTACCTAAAAAATTATTGCCCAGAGTCATCCTAGAAATGTTGAGCTTTACTTAGAAACTGGCTAATGTTGAACAGATTCAAAACCAGGAATTGAGAGCACTCATCTATAAAATTTATTTTATTTTCAAGTCCCATGGTAAATGTTGTTTTTTACATTTACATTTTAGGATAAAAATGTCAGCATCATTTATCATTCTGAATTAAAAGACCTAAGTGCATCTGGACCTGTGCAAGGCTGGCTGTGCCTCTCTTGGTAAGACCAGCAGTAACAAGGAGTTTCGCTCTACAGAACTTCTAACCCCAGGATACCTCAGAATCCATGAATATCTTCAACTGTCAGAAAAGGAAAAAGTGTTAGTTGCTCAGTCGTGTCCGACTCTTTGCAACCCCATGGACTGTAGCCTGCCAGGCTCCTCTGTCCATGGAATTCTCCAGGCCAGAATACTGGAGTGAGTTGCCATTTCCTTCTCCAGGGGATTTTATAGACTCAGGGATTGAACCCGGGTCTCCTGCATTGCAGGCAGATTCTTTACTGCCTGAGCGACCAGGGAGTCCCTTCAATTGTCAGATAAAAATTTCAATTTCAGAAAGTCTAGTTCCATCCCTGGGTTGGGAAGATCCCCTGGAGGAGGAAATGGCAACCGACTCCAGTATTCTTGCTTGGAGAATCCCATGGACAAAGGAGCCTGGCGGACTACAGTTCATAGGGTCGCAAAGAGTTGGACACTACTGAAGTGACTTAACACACACACCAAGTCAGAGTAGAACTACCAATCTTCTAATTATCACTGAAGTGCTGATTCATATATTTTTCTGTCTTTCTATGTTACCCAGTGGAAACAGGGAAACTTCCTTTCATTGGTAGATAAAATCATTTACAGGTGAAAATTAAAAGTGGTAACTGGTAATGGGAAAGATTGGAAACTTCTGCTCAAAGATCTTAAAAATAACAAAGAGGAATAAGACCATAAATTACAAAAATTAGACTCTGAAGGGAAGAGGACACCAGGTACAGAGCCCAAGACACCACAGCAACTCAGCGCCTCACCCAAGAGGCTTCTTTGTGTCCAAAGCCTCTTACTTCAACATGAATTTGTGCAGACCGAATACTAACTCTTTGAAATGTTTCCCTGGAAAAGACACGCCTGTTCAAGTCTTTAAGAAGAATTAAATTGGAATCTGGCCTAATTCTGGAGCTACTTTTATAACATGCATTGTATACACGCACGCTAAGTCACTTCCTGCTTGTCTGACTCTTTGTGATCCCATGGACCATAGCCTGCCAGGCTCCTCTGTCCATGGGATTCTCCAGGCAAGAATACTGGAGTGGGTTGCCATGCCCTCCTCCAGGAGATCTTCCCAAACAAGATCTTAATTTGATCATCTCTGATCCAGGTTCCTCTGAATAGCCTTTTAACTGGCCTCCTTACAATTATTTTCCCCTCTCTTTGGCCCATTCTTTACAGATCTAGGAACTGCAAAAACATAAATCCAGTTACATCACTTCTCTGCTCTAATAGCTTCCATGCAATTTTATTTTATTTTTTTTTGATAAAACTCTAACCCTTACATCTTCCACAAGGTCCTGAATAATGTGACTGACTTTCTACTCATTCACTTCACCTCAGCTGTGCTGGCTGTTTCTCCAGTTCCCTCAAAGTTCCTGGCCTGTGCATCTGCTATTCTCTTCCTTGTAGTGTTCTTCCTTGTTTGTCTGGAACCTCCAATTAATCCTTTGATTCTGGGCTCAGGAGTGGTTTCTTGAAGAGAGCTTTAATCTTCATCTATCTCCTACTACCCGTACCCCTATGGCCTCTTATTGTTTGAATGTTTCCTTCATCACGCTTATTTTAACTGCAATTAAGCAACCACGTGTTTAATGCCTTTTTCCAACCCTTTACTGCAAGTCCTATGAAGGTGTGATTGCCTCTGTCTCATTTACTGCTGTCTTCCCAGTGCCAGGAATATGGCAGGAAATAAGGTACTAAAGGGAATATAATTTTGCAATGGGCTCCTGTAAGAAGTAACGAAAACTAGTCTATCTCACACAAAATCATGCTATCAACAACACATCACACTATAACATTAACAAGTCTTTGTGACACTTTAACACATGAGGAAGCCAGTGAAGCAAGGTTTTCACCACTTTTGCATTCCCAAATACTCTCAACCTTCACCTAGGTTATGAAGCTGGGCACATGTGATGTTCCTTGAAAATATTCATGGAATTCAGTGTGGCAGCTAGGTTTCCTGGATGGTAACAAACTGAGACTCTAAACCAAAGCCAACCAGCCTTCAAATGAACAAGTCATTACAAGAAATTATGCCTGAAAGGCCACCCAAGAAGAAGTAATATGAGATTCAACCAGTGCCCTCTTGAATCTAGCCAATTCACTTCAAATAAAACAAATGCTTGATGGATGGGCAAGAGCACACAAAAAACATTAAGAAAAAGTCCAAGAGCGAGCTGTGAAATAAGGAATTCCCAAGATGATTATGACTTTGGACAGTGTTACTATAAAGAAGTTCCAGATTATGGTGGATATTTCAAAAAATCTTTGGAGCCTAAGATTCATCTAAAATAGTGACACAGCTATTTGAAGTTTAGCACAGACAGTGCTTCTGGTATCTGAGATGACTATTAAGTTCTTAAGAAACTCTACTATAGGACATTCAGGTCCCTGTGGATCAAAAGCTCTGTAATTTAAATATCCAATGTAAGAAACCTTTTTTTTTTTTTTTAAAGAGGAGATACTTATTTTCCAGAAACTTTTAACTCAATGAATGACAAAGAGAGAAAGGGGCAAATGGGAAAATGTAGAATAAATAATTTAAACTGACACCGTGACAAGAAACTTAAGGAGAATAAGAAACTAATTATCTTCTATCCTTTCACCCAATAACCCAAGACTTTCACAAAGTAAAACTGAAAAGGACAGGAAGCTTATCATTTTACTGTGTTTTCTGCCTTATTCTCTTGATAGTGGGAGGGTGGGCAGTGGGAAAAATGAGATACATGTTTGTACAGTAGTGAAGGGGTGAAACTAACATTTTTTTCTGCCTACTGTGATATGTGCCTAAGACACTAAACATGTATTATTAGATTTAGTCCTTATAACTAACCCACTTGCAGATGAAGCTCACTGCGGTGACGTGACCGGTCAGAGGTCCCCTGGCTGGTGGCAGAGGCAAGCTCTTACTCCAGAGCTACCCAGTGCCCCTTCTACAACACCCCGCTGCCTTAGTCTCCTTGTTCTGTCAAATACATTAACTATTTATTTAGCAGAACATTTCCAGTTCATTTCTTTCCATTATTCCATTCAAATGAGCTTTCTTTTTCACTCTGAGGGATTCTATTAGCCTTCACACCTTTTCCCATAGCTTAGAGATTAAGGGAAAGCAGATCTTCCTTTACATACAGCAGCTCCCCTCTCTTATACTCTTAACGCAACTTTTTTTTTTTTTTTAAACTTTACAATATTGTATTAGTTTTGCCAAATATCGAAATGAATCCGCCACAGGTATACCTGTGTTCCCCATCCTGAACCCTCCTCCCTCCTCCCTCCCCATGGGTGTGGAGAAAAGGGAACTCTCTTACACTGTTGGTGGGAATGCAAACTAGTACAGCCACTATGGAGAACAGTGTGGAGATTCCTTAAAAAACTGGAAATAGAACTGCCTTATGATCCAGCAATCCCACTGCTGGGCATACACACTGAGGAAACCAGAAGGGAAAGAGACACGTGTACCCCAATGTTCATCGCAGCACTGTTTATAATAGCCAGGACATGGAAGCAACCTAGATGCCCATCAGCAGATGAATGGATAAGAAAGCAGTGGTACATATACACAATGGAGTATTACTCAGCCATTAAAAAGAATACATTTGAATCAGTTCTAATGAGGTGGATGAAACTGGAACCTATTATACAGAGTGAAGTAAGCCAGAAAGAAAAACACCAATATAGTATATTAACGCAACTTTTAATGAGGCACAGAGCGTGTATCTCAAACCCAGCACAGCCAGGAAGGAACAGCTGGCACCGCCCCGAATCCTTCCCAGGCTCATTCATTCCCAGACATTCTCATGCCGAGGAGGTTCTTAACGATTTTCTCATTTACACAACATAAAGTAGAGGCTAATTTTTAATTTTAAATGGTCAGCCTAGATAAAATCATTGTTGAATATCAAAATAATTATCACTTTTCTACTTTAAATGATTTCTTTGTATTAGTAAAATTAAAAAAATTTTTCTCACCACAAGAATCCAATGGCAGAGGGGAATGAACGAATGCTACAGTGACCAAAACTTGAGAGAGATTTCATTCAAGTCCTGCATTTTAGCTTACAGAGATTTGAGGTAATTTTCCATTCTATTCCACTAAATAGCCTTGTTTTTAACTCCCCCTTCATATTGTAAATGTTAACAATTTAGAAAATATCTCATACTTATTTTGCAGTGTCTCAGAGAGCACTTTCCCCATTATTCCTGCTGGTATGCAACACACTTTTTTAGGAAAGAATGGTAATACGGTTTTTAACACAGTAAGATGAAGCAGTAACCTGTGGATAATAAAGCTTTAAATTGATTATTTCAGTAACTGACAGATTTTTTAAAAGTTATTGCTTGTGTTCCAGTCTTATAAAAGTGGAAAAATCAGTATTTCTTCTGCCAAGGAAAGGTAAGTATATAAAAGGACTTTATAAAAAGTTAGTATACTTAATTTTTAAAATTCTGAAACTGATTTAATTTTATTTGTCAGATTTATGTATGTGTTATAAACTGTTCGATCTTCCTACTCTATTCCAATCTCAGATAACAGGTACTCACAGAAAATATCGCATTTCTGTTTTCAGAAATTGTAAAATGTGGGAATCATCATATAAAGTGAAAATTACCTTGCTTTTCTATAACTGAGTATGAAGCCAAAAATCCTCGTCCAGAAACGTGAATTCCACTCATGAACAGCACTGTGACTTCATTGCTTTTTGATTCAATTGAATGGTTCATTTGCAAGCCCAGACCGCAGTATTTGCCTAGGATGAAAGAAAAGCAGATATTTGGTATGATTCATAAAGTCAACATTATGTACGATGTAGGTAACAGAATCATAATAATACACCAAGCTGACCAAACTAGGTATTACATTAATCTAAAATGATGACTAGAATATTACTCTGGAGAGAGAATAAAAAAAAACCGGAAGTAATAAACTGTTCAAATGACTCAAAGGCAGAAACAGTGTATTCAGACATCACTGACCTTATAATGACTCAATTTCCTGTGAAACACAAGTATTCCCTTTTAAACAGTGACAAGGAATTAAAAAACAAAATTAAAGTATTTCAGGTAGGCAAGTGGCTCATAAATGAACCAACAGTTATTGGTGGTATTCTTAACATGTTTCCCATAGGGTTACCCCAGATTTCTGAGCACAGGGACCCCTCCAAACTTTTACAGATCTTCTCAAGTTTTCTTCCAAGAACTGTTGGACTTCTGTCAACCCCTTTAGGTGGTCATGTTCAGTCCTACAGTTTTAACTATGATAACGACAATTCACATTCATGCCTCTATAAAGCCTTTTCCTTGAACTTCAGAAGCATATATCTAACTGCCTAGCAACTTTTACTCTTTAAGGTTTCACAGACATGTAAAAAATAACAGATCTTCCGTCAGAACAGATCTAAGTTTATTAATATAAAAGAGAAGAAAATAAAAGAATTAAAAGAAAAGATGTTGAACCAATAACTAATAAAAATGAGTTTTTCTTATGTGCATGGTAACTTTAACAAATTCTGAATAAAAAGTTCTAAAAATATTTTAAGTTGAGCAATATCACTTTATGTGCTTCCCTTATAGCTCAGTCAGGAAAGAATCTGCCTGCAATGCAGGAGACCCGGGTTTAGTTCCTGGGTCAGGAAGATCCCCTGGAAAAGGAAATGGCAACCCACTTCGGACACGACTTAGTGACTAAGCCACCACCAAATCACTTTAATAAGAGTAATCTGTACTTCCATAGACATCATTTTCAAGGACTATATATTATCATATGAGTAGAAAATGCTAAATAATTCACCTCTATCACCACGACCACCACTCCAACCAGAATTGGTAAGGGAACTAAGGTCCCTTATATATACAGAAAGTGAAGTCTACTCAGTCGTGTCCGACTCTTTGCAACCCCATGGCCTGTAGCCTACCAGGCTCCTCTGTCCATGGGATTTTCCAGGCAATAGTCCTAGAGTGAATTGCCATTTCCTTCTCCAGGGGATCTTCCCAATTCAAGGATCGAACCCAGGTCTCCTGCATTGTAGACAGACACTTTACTGTCTGAGCCACCAGGGAAGTCTATATATACAGAAGTCAATTGTAAAAAATAACCTAATCAAAATGGACAGAAGACCTAAATAGGCATTTCTTTAAAGAAGACATTCCAATGGCCAAGAGGCACATGAAAAGATGCTCAACACTGCTAATTACTAGAGAAATGAGGTGTCACCTCAAACCTGTCAGAATGCTATCATCAAAATTCTACAAATAATAAATGCTGGAGAGGGCGTGAAGAAAAGGGAACTCTTCTATATTGCTGATGGGAATGTAAACTGGTGTAGCCACTATGGAAAACTGTAAAATAAAGCTACCATATGATCCAGCAATCCCACTCCTGGTAATATATTCATAAAAGACAAAAACTCTAACTTGAAAAGACACGTGTACCCACCCCGCCCTGTGTTCACAAAGACACGTGTACCCACCCTGCCCTGTGTTCACAAAGACACGTGTACCCATCCTGCCCTGTGTTCACAAAGACACGTGTACCCACCCCGCCCTGTGTTCACAAAGACACGTGTACCCACCCCGCCCTGTGTTCACAAAGACACGTGTACCCATCCTGCCCTGTGTTCACAAAGCACTATTTACAACAGTCAAGATACAGAAGCAATCTAACTGTCTATCAACATATGAAAGGATAAAATAAAGATGTGATATATACATACATACATATATATGTGTATGTATGTATATACACATATATACACGCACAGCCATAAAAAGCGAAATATTGCCATTTGCAGCAACATCAATGGACCTAGAGAAGTAAGTCAGACAAAGACGATATATGATATCATTTATACAGGGAATCTAAAAAATAATACAAATGAATTCATTACAAGATAGACTCACAGACACAGTAAACAAACTTATGGTTACCAAAAGGGAGAGAGAGAGGTGGGGAGGGACAAATTAATATGTTTAAAAGGGACTCAGTAATATCACTAAGAATAGATTTGCCTTTCCTTCTAAAGAAGGAAAGATTAGGACTACTTAGTCATTGTTCACTTTGATTTCAGGGAAAGTGGCTATTTCAACATTATTTTGTTCATGAATAAATGACAGATCCAGTATTTGCACATTTTAAGATGAATAAGGTTCATGAGAACCCCATGCTGCTAAGTCACTTCAGTCGTGTCCGACTCTGTGCAACCCCATAGAGGCAGCCCACCAGGCTGCCCTGTCCCTGGGATTCTCCAGGCAAGAACACTGGAGTGGGTTGCCATTTCCTTCTCCAATGCATGAAAGTGAAAAGTGAAAGTGAAGTCGCTCAGTCGTGTCCGACTCTTAGTGACCCCATGGACTGCAGCCCACCAGGCTCCTCTGTCCATGGGATTTTCCAGGCAAGAGTATTCGAGTGGGGTGCCATTGCCTTCTCCGGAGAACCCCATGAACAGTATGAAAAGGCAAAATGATAGGACACTGAAAGAGGAACTCCCCAGGTCAGTAGGTGCCCAATATACTACAGGAGATCAGTGGAGAAATAATTCCAGAAAGAATGAAGGGAAGGAGCCAAAGCAAAAACAATACCCAGTTGCGGGTATGACTGGTGATAGAAGCAAGGTCCAATGCTGCAATATTGCATAGGAACCTAGAATAGTCAGGTCCATGAATCAAGGCAAATTGGAAGTGGTCAAACAGGAGATGGCAAGAGTGAACATCGACATTCTAGGAATCAGTGAACTAAAATGGACTGAATTTGACTCAGATGACCATTATATCTACTACTGTGGGCAGGATCCCTAAGAAGAAATGGAGTAGCCATCAAGGTCAACAAAAGAGTCCGAAATGCAGTACTTGCATGCAATCTCAAAAACGACAGAATGATCTCTGTTCATTTCCAAGGCAAACCATTCAATATCATGGTGATCCAAGCCTAGCCCCAACCAGTAACGCTGAAGAGGTGAAGTTGAATGGTTCTATGAAGACCTACAAGACCTTTTAGAACTAACACCCAAAAAAGATGTCCTTTTCATTATAGGGGACTGGAATGTAAAAGTAGGGAGTCAAGAAACACCTGGAGTAAAAGGCAAATTTGGCCTTGGAATACGGAATGAAGCAGGGCAAAAGCTAATAAAGTTTTGCCAAGAGAACACACTGTTCATAGCAAACACCCTCTTCCAACAACACAAGAGAAGACTCTACACATGGACATCACCAGATGGTCAATACCGAGATCCGATTGATTATATTCTTTGCAGCCAAAGATGGAGAAGCTCTATACAGTCAGCAAAAACAAGACCAGGAGCTGACTGTGGCTCAGATCATGAACTCTTTATTGCCAAATTCAGACTTACATTGAAGAAAGTAGGGAAACCATTAGACCATTCAGGTATGACCTAAATCAAATCCCTTATGATTATACAGCGGAAGTGAGAAATAGATTTAAGGGACTAGATCTGATAGACAGACTACCTGATGAACTATGGACGGAGGTTCATGACATTGTACAGGAGACAGGGATCAAGACCATCCCCATGGAAAAGAAATGCAAAAAAGCAAAATGGCTGTCTGAGGAGGACTTACAAATAGCTGTGAAAAGAAGAGAAGCGAAAAGCTAAGGAGACAAGGAAAGATATAAGCATCTGAATGCAGAGTTCCAAAGAATAGCAAGGAGAGATAAGAAAGCCTTCCTCAGCAATCAATGCAAAGAAATAGAGGAAAACAACAGAATGGGAAAGACTAGAGATCTCTTCAAGAAAATTAGATATACCAAGGGGACATTTCATGCAAAGATGAGCTCGATAAAGGACAGAAATGGTATGGACCTAACAGAAGCAGAAGATATTAAGAGGTGGCAAGAATACACAGAAGAACTGTACAAAAAAGATCTTCACAACCAAGATAATCACGATGGTGTGATCACTGAGCCAGACATCCTGGAATGTGAAGTCCAGTGGGCCTTAGAAAGCATCACTATGAACAAAGCTAGTGGAGGTGATGGAATTCCAGTTGAGCTATTTCAAATCCTGGAAGATGATACTGTGAAAGTGCTGCACTCAATATGCCAGCAAATTTGGAAAACTCAGCACTGGCCACAGGGCTGGAAAAGGTCAGTTTTCATTCCAATCCCAAAGAAAGGCAATGCCAAAGAATGCTCAAACTACCGCACAATTGCACTCATCTCACACACTAGTAAAATAATGCTCAAAATTCTCCAAGCCAGGCTTTAGCAATACGTGAACCATGAACTTCCGGATATTCAAGCTGGTTTTAAAAAAGGCAGAGGAACCAGAGATCAAATTGCCAACATCCACTGGATCATCGAAAAAGCAAGAGAGTTTCAGAAAAGCATCTATTTCTGCTTTATTGACTATGCCAAAACCTTTGACTGTGTGGATCACAATAAACTGTGGAAAATTCTGAAAGAGATGGGAATACCAGACCACCTGACCTGCCTATTGAGAAACCTACATGCAGGTCAGGAAGCAACAGATGGAACTGGACATGGAACAACAGACTGGTTCCAAATAGGAAAAGGAGTACGTCAAGGCTGTATATTGTCTCCCTGCTTATTTAACTTCTATGCAGAGTACATCATGAGAAACGCTGGGCTGGAAGAAGCACAAGCTGGAATCAAGATTGCCAGGAGAAATATCAATAACCTCAGCTATGCAGATGATACCACCTCTATGGCAGAAAGTGAAGAGGAACTAAAAAGCCTCGTGATGAAGATGAAAGAGGAGAGTGAAAAAGTTGGCTTAAAACTCAACATTCAGAAAACGAAGATCATGGCATCTGGTTCCGCATCTGGTTCCATCATTTCATGGCAAATAGATGGGGAAACAGTGGAAACAGTATCAGACTTTATTTTGGAGGGCTCCAAAATCACTGCAGATGGTGACTGCAGCCATGAAATTAAAAGATGCTTACTCCTTGGAAGGAAAGTTATGACCAACCCAGATAGCATATTCAAAAGCAGAGACATTACTTTGCCAACACAGGTCTGTCTAGTCAAGGCTATGGTTTTTCCAGTGGTCATGTATGGATGTGACAGTTCAACTGTTAAGAAAGCTGAGTGCCGAAGAATTGATGCTTTTGAACTGTGGTGTTGGAGAAGACTCTTGCAAGTCCCTTGGACTGCCAGGAGATCCAACCAGTCCATCCTAAAGGAGACCCATCCTGGGTGTTCATTGGAAGGACTGATGCTGAGGCTGAAACTCCAATTGTTTGGCCACCTCATGCGAAGAGTTGACTCATTGGAAAAGACCCTGATGCTGGGAGGGATTGGGGGCAGGAGGAGAAGGGGACGACAGAGGATGAGATGGCTGGATGGCATCACTGACTCGATGCACATGAGTTTGGGTGAAATCCGGGTGTTGGTGATGGACAGGGAGGCCTGGCATGCTGCGATTCATGGGGTCACAAAGAATCGGACACGATTGAGCGACTGAACTGAAGTTTCACGTGAGAAAATGTACCTTGAGACCTTTACTCTTACTTCACACATTCACAAAGAACAATCTGGATGGACTGAGGATTTAAATGTGGAGAAGGGGAAAATTAAAGCATTTAGAGGAAAACCCTGAGAACATCTTCATAACCTGTAAGGGGGCAAACATTTTAAAACAGAATGTGAAAAGTATTAATACTAATCATGAAAAAAAAAATTGTGAACATTAAAATTAGGTTAAAATTAATGTTTGATTATCAAAAGATACCAATATAAAGGAATAAAAAGGAAAGGTATATTAAGGGAGAATATTTGTAACATTTATATCTAAAAAGAACCCATAACCATTTATATCTAAAAAGAACCCATATATTTAGAATATATAAAAGAACCCCTACAAATGAGAAAATAATCATCCAATAGAAAAAAATGCATTAAAAACTTCAAGATTCTTCACAGAAGACATTCAGTGGCTAATAAATACATGAAGAGAGAACAATATCATTAGCCATTAAATAAGGCAAAGCTACAACGTGATATCTGTTCATACAAACTAGAAGTGTGATCAAAGAAAAAAATAGAGAACAATAACTAGAACTCTCCTACATTGGTGGTGGGTGTGGAATGGCACAACCACAGAGGTTCTTGGCAATATCTACCAAAGCTGACCATATGGACACTCAGTTTAGTTCAGTTCAGTTGCTCAGTTGTGTCCGACTCTTTGTGACCCCATGAATCGCAGCACACCAGGCCTCCCTGTCCATCACCAATTACCAGAGTGCACTCAGACTCACGTCCATTGAGTCAGTGATGCCATCCAGCCATCTCATCCTCTGTCGTCCCCTTCTCCTCCTGCCCCCAATCCCTCCCAGCATCAGAGTCTTTTCCAATGAGTCAACTCTTTGCATGAGGTGGCCAAAGTACTGGAGTTTCACCTTTAGAATCATTCCTTCCAAAGAAATCCCAGGGCTGATCTCCTTCAGAATGGACTGGTTGGATCTCCTTGCAGTCCAAGGGGCTCTCAAGAGTCTTCTCCAACACCACAGTTCAAAAGCATCAATTCTTTGGCGCTCAGCTTTCTTCACAGTCCAACTCTCACATCTATACATGACCACAGGAAAACCCATAGCCTTGACTAGATGGACCTTTGCTGGCAAAGTAATGTCTCTGCTTTTCAATATGCTATCTAGGTTGGTCAGGGAACCAACAATTCCTCTTCTAGATACAGAAATATGCATTAATGTTCACCAAAAGATAGGTGATAGAACATTCACAGCAAACAATTAATAACAGCCAAAAAGGGTTATTCATATAGTGGATATATCTTAGTTTCCTTATTGTCAGAAGTTTAGCTTGCTTCTGATTTTTCTACACAGTGAATAATATTGCAATAAACATTTTCCTAACATAGCTTCTATCTTTTAAAATATTTAAGAGTGATTTTTAGAGTGATTTTTAATATTTGCTTCTACACTGCTACTTAAGTGAGCTATGCCAGTTAATATAGCCTCAATATTAAAAAAAGACAAATTTCATCACACCACTATATTAAAAGCTATGTTTTTAACCAATCCAAGAGTAAGGGAGGTCATATACTTAGCTCTAAAACTTTTACATTTCTCTGATTATAAGAAAAGTTGCCTCCTCCAATATCCTCCTTCATAATGGCAGCATGGACAAAAGAGCACCCAAATTTTTATCAGTACCCATGATGGTGACCAAAGGGTCCTGACTGAAAATGTTTTTGCGATCATGCGGATCAAAATATCTGCAAAGCAATACCAATCTTCCTCATCAAATTTTTCTAAGTAGGCTTTTCTTCTCTCTTGTGAAACTTTCTACCTGAACTGAGAACTCTAAGACTTTTTCTCTGGAAAATCAGCACATTTCTGGATAGAGGAAAGCTCCATACTCAGAAAAGGTAAATGACTCAAGGCACTGGCTCTTATTAAGTTGACAGCTTCTTTTAGGACAGCTGGCAGAGTTTTCTTATACTAAGTACACTAATGTGAAAAGCAATGAGTTATAACTGTGTGGACTTCAGCAAAACCAAATGTGCTGCCAAGCATCACAGGTGAGACATACATAGCATACCAAGAAATTTCTTTCAGAGATTTTCTGGAAAAGTAAACTTTTTACCACTAATAAGATGTCAAAGACTTTTTAACATTTCCTGTAAGGGTTCACAAATACGAGTTCTTGGGCACGGTCAGCATCACATGGCCTAGTTTTATCCAGCTGAATGACAATGAGAAATGGGACAGGTGTCAATTCCTCACTAACCTGTCTCAAAACATTAGAAAAAACATTCCGAAGGACACCATTTACAGAGACAAAGCTTTAGCATTTCTCTGTTCTTGTCCACAAACCAGCTTGACCATTCTAGAGTACACAGATTCACTAAGGCCTTTTGAAATGCATGTGGCTTCTGTACTTTCCAATGCAACAAACAACCTCATACAACTCTTCTGCATTAGGAACAAATCCAAGTTAAATGTCGGTACCCATCCAGCTTCTAATTAAAAAAAATTCACAGTAATCAATGTATTTTTGTGGTAAACACATATGAGATGACTTTAGCCTTCTTGAGATCATGTTTTCACAGACCAGGACTTTATCTCACATGAAATTCTTACATGGCTCTTATGTCTACTACATAAGATGCCCATAATCATTAAGATTAGAGATCAATTCTTTAACTCCTGCCCATAAATAAAATGTTAATGATGATTTTATTGTAATAACACTTCTTTCAAATCAAATAATTTATACTTTAACTTGATGTAAAACAATACTTTTTTTTGACAAAGAAAACTTTATAAGAAACTCCAAGAATGAAATTTATTTTATTTTTGTTAGGGTCACAAATCCCTAAAACATATCAAGAGATTTCATGGAGTCTAAAAGTAATTTAACTGGCAAAGGTTAATGAAAGACCCATCAGGGGAGACAAAGACACTTAAAGATATCCCATGCATAGCTAGAAAATACTGAAAACTAAATCCACTGGTAGATAAGATGACTGACCTCAGAGAAGGAACTTAAAAGCAAAGAAATCCTGAATAGGGGAATTTTGGATAGGAAACACTTCGGTGGGAAAAGTAGGTTAAAAGTAGCAGAGAGATATGGAAACTGTATGGCAAAGATGGGGACGTGATCAAATAAGAGCAGGAAATTTAGGATCTTGCAAGATTATATATATATATATAAAGGATATACAATCCCTTCCCTTCTATAGCCTCTTCTCTTGAGGGGAAAAATAAAGTAGGAAAGAAAAATTTACTACACTAATAGAAGAGGGCTATCATGAACTTATGATAAACTACAAAACTTGTAAACCATATAAACCACTGCAAACTGCCAGTATTGTCCACAGAAATACTTAGGCATTGTCTTTATCTATTTAAACAAAAAAGGTAGGAAAAAAAATGAGAATCTCAGCAATTCAATTTATGGAAACCCCCTCATCCCCCAAAATGATGGTAAAACAGAAAGAAACTGGAACACAGCACTAAACTTAATTAAATGTCCTCAAACAAGCAACTGGGGATATGGCAAAACACCTCGAAACAGAAACTCAAAAACTAAGAACAGAAATGGACCAAAAGTAGGGAAAAAAAAAGAGTTGGCTGATCTCAGAAAAGAAATGCTTTAAAAAAGTGACAAAATTATGTCAGAAATATTACAAGGTGCACAAGGAATAATATTTGAATGCAAATATGATAATAAATGTTGAAGAAAAGAACAAATACAATGAGAAAAGGAAACTGAAAAAAGTAAAAAGTATCAATGAGAACGTGGCTTAAATGAATGTGATTGAAACAGCAAAGAAGGCTGTTTTCTTACAATTAAGGTATTTTAAAAAGATACACACGACAATGGAACAGAAATAACATTAAACTATAATTCAAGAAAGTTTTCTAGAATCTAAATAGTGAAAGAGCTCATTGGATACAGTGAAAACTAACCCAATGATAAACTTCAATACATATCCTTGTAAAACTGTTTGACTTTAAAGGAATCTTTACGTAAGCTTCAATACAAAAATTAAGTATCTTATAAGGGCAAGAGAATTCAATTAGTATCAAACTTCTCAAAAAATAACAATAACATAAAAAAGCCAGGCAATAATGGAAGAGCATTTTTTTTTAACTCAAAGAATGAAAAAAAAAAAAAGTCAAAGAATGAACATATGAACCAAAAACTTACATATAAGATCAAACTGATACTCAAGGTAAGAAAAAATTTTAAATTAAGCAGCTCTAAACATACAAGATAACTGTACTCAAGCCTCTTTTAAGGAATCAATCTATTCAAAGATGAACTTCACTCATTTAAGATACATTTGGGAGAACTTAAGTAAAAAGACTGCCAGTGAGCATTTAATATATTTAAACAGTGATAAAAGTTGGATGAGTTGAAGATTCAGATATTATATGATACAGGCTATGTGTTATAAATTTTGTTCTGTCAGAGTAGAAATGAGGAAAGCAGCAGGAAGGAAAGAGGAAAGAATTAGGTTGGTACAAATGTAATTGCAGTTTCGGACTGTGAATTTTATATCATTATAAATAGGCTCCAACACATCTTTATTAATCGAAATAGGAACCATTACAATCAGTACATTTTTGCCCATGAGAAATATGCTTTCTTATTCTTGTAGCATAAAAATTGTGCTTCAGGATTTGATAAACTCTTTTAAAACATTTTCTGCCTCATGCTGGTTGTGGAAGCATTTTCCCCACAAAAAGTCGTCCAGATGCTTGAAGAAGTGGTAGTAGGCTGACGAGAAGTCAGGTGAAAATGGTCAACGAGGCAAAACTTTGCAGCCCAATTCATTCAACTTTTGAAGCATTGGTGTGAGACATGTGGTCAGGCTTTGTCATGGAGAGGAAGCGGGCCCTTTCTGTCAACCAATGCCGGCTGCAGGCATTGCAGTTTTTGGTGCATCTCATAGATTTGCTGAGCATACGTCTCAGATGTAATGGTTTTGCCAGGATTCAGAAAGCTGTAGTGGATCAGACCAGCGACAGACCACCAAACAGTGACCATGACCTTTTTTTGGTGCAAGTTTGGCTTTAGGAAGTGCTTTGGAGCTTCTTTCCAGTCCAACCACTGGGCTGGTGATCGCCGGTTGTTGTATGAAAGCCACTTTTCATTGCAAGTCACAATCTGATCAAGAAATGGTTCCTTATTGTTGCACAGAATAAGAGAAGACGATACTTCAAAACGACAATTTTTCTGATTTGTGGTCAGCTCACGAGGCACCCACTTACTGAGCTTTTTCACCTTTCCAATTTGCTTCAAATGCCAAACGACCATAGAATGGTCGACACTGAATTCAGCAACTTCTCGTATAATTATAAGAGGATCAGCTTCGATGATGCTCTCAATTGGTCATTTTCAAATTCTGATGGCTGGCCACTATGCTTATCTTCAAGGCTCTTGTCTTCTTTGCAAAACTTCCTGGACCACCACTGTGTTGTATGTTTGTTAGCAGTTCCTGGGCCAAATGTGGCAAGTTGTCTCTGCTGCTTTTTGACCCATTTTGAACTCAAATATAAGAAAATCACTTAAATTTGCTTTTTTGTCTAACATCATTTCCATAGTCTAAAATACATATAAAATACACAGCAAGTAATAAGTCATTAGCAAAAAAAAAAAAAACACAGTGAAAGACATGTAGTAAAATGAGGTATAACATAACCATATTTATTTCAGAACGTATTCAATATCAAATGGTAAATTCCAACAAGGCAAAAATCACAATTACTTTTGCACCAACCTAATAGAACAGTTCACTGAATGTTATATGAATAAAAGATAGGAGTTACAGGCAACTGGTAGGAATGAAAAGACACCATGAAAAATAGACAAATCAGATAATAAAACATGAAGTCAATGGGATTAGAGGCATTTAAGAACATAAAATCAAATAAAGTGGAAGGTAATACTTAAAACTACAAAACTTATTTAAACTCCAAAAGGAGTTTAAATATAGATGAAAAGAAAACAATACAAAGAAATAAACACAGCAAATATAAAACACATGACTGATTATACCTTAAAATAACATGAGTTAAGCCAAAAAAAAAAAAAACAGTTTTATAAACAGATAAAACAGGTCTTAGCTTTAATTATTTTAAAAAAATATTTTCAATTTGGTTCATAAAATGAGACCCTCAAGTATGTAATATACAAGAAATACATCCCAAACAAAATGATTCAGCAAGGCTAAAAGGAAAGGAATGAACAAAGACAGGAATGCCAAGCAAATGAATGTAAAAAGAGATGAGGAGGAAGGTGTCTATGTGATACTATTATCAGACAAAGAAAAATGCAAACTAAAAAGTACTAAATATGACAAAGGAGAAACTTTTTAATGCTAGAAGTCACTATTTAAAATGAAGACAATATAATTATGAATAGCTATGCAACGACATTGCAATCACCTTTATAAAAGTAAAAACCCAAAGATATGCCGAAAGAACAAAGATACTAGAAACAGATCAAGTAGATAAAAATATGAAAACCTAAACAGCATAATAAGATATTTTGGATGCATATTAAACTTTATATCTTACTATTAGAGAATAAACCATCCTCTCAAGCATACATCAGACAGTCACAAAAAAAGATAGCTTAGATTATACATAAAAGCAAGTTCCATAAAGAAGAATATTATAATTTTTCTAAGCACAATGCAATAAAACTAAAACACTATTAACAGTAACAGTATGTGTACAATGTTTATTTTAATACTAACTACCTGAGGATCAACTTGGAGGCAGTGAGCTGATACTCTCAATCTAAAGCAGCACTACTGAGAATTGGGGCCAGACAGTACTTTGGGGGCCTGTCCCATGTGCTGTAGGCACATAACACACCTCCTAGATGCCAGGAACACTGCCTGTCCCCAGTGGGACAACCAAAAACATCTCCAGACATCTCCAGTGTCCCCTTGGAAGGCAAAATACCAAACTTTTGAGGACATTGTCCAAAGAGAAAATGACAAAGCTTGCAAAAAGAAAAATCAGTTGACTGAGGTTTAGAGAGTTAAATTAAGCATGAGGCTGAAGCTAAATACAAGAGTTACAGGTCCAGCTAGGATTTAGAGAGAGAGAAGGGTAAGGATTAGGATAATCTGTAATAGAAATCTGAGCGAGTTAATGAAGGAAGATATTACCTCTGGGTGGTTAGCTTTCATATAAGTTGTGTTTGTTGTATAAAAAGTTTGTCTCTCTTATGTTTGTGCATCAGTTAACATATTTTAGTCACTGTAGAAAACAGATTTTTCAGGGCTGACATTTGTTTTGATTGGTCAATACCTATGTTGAAACTACTATTAAATATTTTATAATACTGACTGTAAAGAAAAAATAATGTCAGAATAGGGAGTTCCCTGGTCACCTAGTTGTTAGGATTCTGGCCTTTCACTCTTGTGGCCCAGATTTAGTCCTTGATCAGGGAAATGAGATCCTGCAAGCTGCCACGTGCCCCCCTCACCCCCCCAAAAAAATGGTTATTTCAAAATAAATAAAGGAAAAAGCTAAAAGGAAAAAGTTAATGTTTACTAGAAAGTTGCTAGTTTCAACAGTTTAGGGTAAGTGGCTGCTGCTGCTGCTTCAGTCGTGTCCGACTCTGTGCGACCTGATAGACGGCAGCCCACCAGGTTCCTCTGTCCCTGGGATTCTCCAGTCAAGAACACTGCAGTGGGTTGCCATTTCCTTTTCCAATGCATGCATGCATGCATGGTCGCTTCAGTCGTGTCCGACTCTGTGTGATCCCACGGACAGCAGCCCACCAGGCTCCTCTGTCCACAGGATTCTCCAGGCAGGAATACTGGAGTGGGTTGCCATTTCCTTCTCCACAGGATAAGTGGACCATGTAGTAAAAGAAATTAAGGAGTAATGTCACCACCACCATGTGTGTACGCTCAGTCAGGTCCTGCTCTTTGCAACCCCATGGACTGTAGCCCGTCAGGCTCCTCTGTCAATGGAATTTTCCAGGCAAGAAATATTGGAGTGAGTTTGCAATTTCCTATTCCAGGGGATTTTTCCAACCCAGGGATAGAAACCATGTCTCTTGTGTCTCATGTACTGGCTGGATACCTGTTAATACCTGCCAATAGATACCTACTAATAGCTGGTATCTATTACTCTATAGCCTAGTGGTTGAGGTTATAGACTTTGCTGTTAGCCAGACCTTAATTCAAGTCCCAACTCTGCCTATACGACTTTGGGCAAGTTGCTTACTTTTTTTAATTTATCTGTTTTATGGGAATAATGTGCAGGATTCTTGTAGGACTCAATACAATCAAGCATGCCAAGGGCTTACAGTAAGAGACACCAATTCTGGAGCCAGGCTGCTTAGGTTTGAATTCCACACAGCAATTCGCCAGCTGTATGACCTTGGGCAATTTATTCAACCTCTCTGTGCTGTAGTTCTCTCATCAGTAAATGGGGGTGATGAAAGTACCTATCTCAAGAGTTCTTGTGAAGACTACATAAGTTAATTGACAAAAGAGATTTGAATAGTACCTGGCACAATGCAAGCACTGCATGCATGGTAGTTATTTTCATTATTAAACTGAGCTTCTACAGAATAAGAAATAAAAAAATTAGAAATCATTATCATCATTATATACCTAATATTATCATTACTTTAGCTTTTTCAAAAGGTTTGGTGGTAAAGAGAAAGAAAACATATTTACTTTTTCTCTTAAACAAGGAAGACCTAAGCATATTATAGAGAAAGGGGACAAACAATACAGAAAGGGAAACTTCTCTGAAAACATAATAGACACGGAATCATTTACGAGATGAAGCCCTGAGGACCTCAGTTTCCCTCTTTGTAAATATTATCTGAAGAATCTAAGAGACACAATTTTTAAAGATACTTTGGATGAAGGTTTAAGACAGAATATATATCTTTAAATATACCTTTGAACACATAGACACACATTTACATTTATTTTACAGAATGCATTTTCCTTTAATAGCTACTAGGTTTTAAAATATTTAGCTTCTCTTTTAGAGATCTACCCACAAATTACTTCATCTCCCCAAAAGTTCATTTAAAATGGAAATTTTAAGCAAAATCCAGGAAGAAAATATATACAATAGAGTGGGAAAAGGACACAAGTAAGCAAAGATTTTTCTCTTAAATATTTGTTTTTAAATTTCACGTTTGGACTAATTATCAACAATATCCATCAGGGAAACGATGCTGCTGCTGCTGCTGCTGCTACTACTGTGTCGCTTCAGTCATGTCTGACTCTGTGCGACCCCATGGACTGCAGCCCACCAGGCTTCTCCGTCCATGGGATTCTCCAGGCAAGAACACTGGAGTGGGTTGCCATTTCCTTCTCCAATGCATGAAAGTGAAAAGTGAAAGTGAAGTCGTTCAGTTGTGTCCGACTCTTAGCGACCCCATGGACTGCAGCCTACCAGGCTCCTCCATCCATAGGATTTTCCAGGCAAGAGTATTCGAGTGGGGTGCCATTGCCTTCTCCAGAAACGATGCTAGTAGATGTCTATGAACCAAAATAAAATATTGGAGTTATATATGTATAGAAAGTTAAGATTAACAACAAATGAACTTAATTTTCACCTCCATGATTGTGGGGCAACCACAGAGCAACCACTATGTCTCAGACACCAAAGATTAAAGAATAATCAAAGGGGAAAAGCCACAATGAAAGTTTTTCTCATTCCAACACAATCTGCCTATCAAAGGAACAGATCTGGAGAGCCAGTCTTAACTCTATCATTAAACACATCCTTTTTGTCTGTGAAAATAGGTACCGCTACACTAATTTCACAAAGATTTCTGGACAGTCTAGCTACTTAGAAAGTTGTTATATAGTATCATAAAACACTCGTATGTTTAAATAATGTTACATATTACTGCCCACTCTTTAAAGAAAATAGAAAATAACCATGTAAGCCAAAAGTGCTTTATCAATTAAGTCACATTCTAATGATTTACAATTTAAAAAGTGATTCCTTGAGAAACATTCCTTTCACTTTCTTGATTATTCCATAATACAATCTTTCAGGGGATAAAAGTCCCTAAAATTAACACTTACAGGGGAAAAAAAAAATCTAAGCTTTATACCAATGTAGGAACCATATTTATAGGAAAACACAGCTCATTTGAAGCTGCCTCTGTTCAGAAGGGACCCTGAGAAAAGATAACACAGAAAACAGGATTCTTTACCATTGTCACTGGAATCCTAATGCCCACATATATTTGTTTCTATCCTATAATTCCTGGCATATCTACCTAATCAGAATATTAAACAGTTATTCTTGAATGACCTTTATTTCTCTGCCAATCAGGAAAGTTACTTTTCTACCCTTCCCCTCCCCTGCCCCAAACAGCTCCTCAAATGGAGGACCAGAGGATATATGGTAGGTGGTGATGGGAGGGGTAGGGAGGTGGGGTGGAGCAGAACTAAAGTCCAACAGGAATCATCATCACTCAGTCCCCTTGACCTTTCTGCATCTTTCCACTCACCTGTGTGAAGAGATAGCAAGGGAAAACAAACCCCATGGAAATAAGGGAGAGCTGAGCACTGTAAAGTATTACTTCATTTAAGCTTCCTACAGTACAGGTGATGACTTTGCAGTCTGGACCGAGGCCCTTGTAGAAACGATTCTCAGCAAGTAGGTCCTAGAACTGGTATGAGAACCTGGTGAGTGATTTAAAACCTGTGCTCCATTTCTTTCCCATGTCACTCTTCCTCTTTAGCAGCATAACCCTATTGTCCAAATACATAATCCTCTTGTCTTTTTTTAATAAAAAGCACTTTCATTATGGAAATTAAAAAAAACAAACAAACACGAAAGTAGAGAGATGCACTCCCTTGTGCCCGGTGTGCCATTCTGGTTTCACCTGCCCTCTTCCTACCACTTTTTTCTCTGACATATTTAAAAACAAATCCAAGACATTTTTTTTGAACTTCAGAATGTCTCTAACAAACCAGATCTTGAACAAACCAATATAACATTACCACATCCCAAAAAATTATTCCTGACTATTGCTGTATGCCCAATTACTCTTATCTTACCCTAAAATTTCTCTGCTTATCTTAAAAATGTCTTCTTGCAATCAATTTGGATCAAGATCCAAACAAAATCACAAGGGCCACACATTACTTTTGGAAGACATCTCTCTCTAATGCATGCCAGTTATCTTGATCTCCTTCCTTTTCTTTTTTTAAAAAATGCCACTTATATATAGTCTTTATGGTTGATAGAATGTGTTTCTCTAGCTCCTTTATTTCCTAGAAACTGCTAAGGGCTTGATCAGATCATGGTTCACATTTTTCATCGTTGTCTCAAAGCTGCTCAGGTGGTACTGCTGACTCCCTACTGCATCACCTCAGGAGGCAGTTAATATCCAGCTGCCTTCTATTAATGTGACAGTTATAGATAGTTCCTCAGGCAATTTGAGTTTCTAAAAGTTTATCTGAGACCATATATTCAAGGCAACATGCACATGGTGATCAAGAACCCAGATTAATTGAGAGCTGACTGGGAGACAACAGTGGTTATCGCTCAATAGACCAGGAACTGTTCCTCTTGGTAGGTAAGAGGCTGAAAAGTGGGGAAGAGATGAAGGGTTTGACTCGAGATGGAGAGGAGCCCAGGAGATGCACACGATGCTCAAAAGAACAAGATACTAAGTTCCAGTTATAGTTCTAAAAGACATTTTACATACCTGTATCAGTAAGTCTTTCCAAATAAAGTCACAGATAGATTTATTTATTCTATGATATTAACTCACCAAGATAGTCCTAGGAATTTTTCTACCTTTCCTGCTAAAGAGAAAGGTGCTGATCTCTAACCAAAGGTTCTCAACTTGACCTCAAAGTATATTCTCCTGGGAAGCTTTAAAATTCCCAAGGTGTGAGTCCAACCCAATCCTGATTCAACTGCTTTAGGTTGGGGACCAGAGATCTGGCATTATTTAAAAATCTATCCAGGTGACTCTAAAATGCAGCCGTAATTGAGAACCATTGTTCTTAGCTAAAAGTAAGGACAACAGCAGCTAATATTTACTAAGCAAATATTATGTGTCAGGTACCCTTCTAAGCACTTCACATGTACTAGTCTCATTTGCTATATTACAACTGAGGAAACAGAGATCAGGTAACTTGCCTGAGGACACAGAGCAAGTTAAAAGCAGAGTTAGTACTTTACTAACAGGAGGTTTGAATCCAAAACCCGTGCTCTTAATTACTATGATATACTGACTCCTAAGCATGACTTATATTTAACTGCAGATAAAATTATCAAAGAAAAAAACCAATACAAAAAGATAATTGACTTTCTCCTCCTTAGAAGCAGTAGAGTGGTATCTTGTTGCAAAGGAACCAACACAAGCTTATTAGAAAAGTGGACAAGACAGACAAGAATCTTCTTTTCCAAAAGATTCAAATTTAAGATTTCCAGACATTCCAATAATTTCCCACATATCCTATGGAGCATAATTACTCAGTGTTAAGTATCTAATACGGCTTCAGTTTTAAAACTCTGGCCACTGATATATTGAAAATGTCCTACCTATTTCGGTTCTACCAACTCCAATTCCATTGTAAATTCTCAAGTAATTAAAGTGACAAGAATCAGAATCTTCGATGTCAAAGTCACCAAATTTGATGCGCACTCTCTCTCCCGTCTTTACACGAATCTCCCATTCGCAAACAGTGCTGTTAGGATAGGTGTGTGGGTAGTTTATAGACGTCAGGGTTCCACTTTCAGGACCTAGTACAGTATGTCCACATCCATCACCTTTAAAAAAAAAAAGTTAAAAAAGTGATATATTATTCTTTATATCTTTAGCTTACACTATAAATAATCAGGGTTCTGTGAATATTTTAAAATACGTATGACATCAGATATTTTATACCAACCACCAATACGTCTGGTACACAAGATATACTAGATGACATGGTTCTTGGTAAATCAAGTTGTGTGAGCCAGGTGAAGCCAGGTTAGGTCAAAATAATCAATGGTTAGCTTTATGAGTTCAAAGAACTTTCCACTCAGAATAAACAGAAGTAAACATAACTTAGCAACAATTATACCATATTTATATATACATATCATAATAAATCCAATCTTTAAGAGTATTCACAGTAATTGTTCAAAATAAATAAAACTATAAAAATAAATCTACATGATCAGTTTCATCTATTTACTTACAAATACCACAAGCCTTTTCTAAAATCTCTGTAAGAAGTTGAATGATTTCTAAAAATACTTAAGCTATACTAAAGACAGGCTTCCCAGGTGGCACAAGTGGTAGAAGAACCAGCCGGCCAATGCAGGAGACTTAAGAGATGGGGGTTCGACCCCTGGGTGGGGAAGATTCCCTGGAGGAGGGCACGGCAACCCTTCACATATTGGTAGCAGCATTATTTGTTCCAGAAATTCCCTCAGCAACTGAATATGGAAACCTAGGTAACTTAACACATAGTAAAAATCCAATATCCGCATTCTTCCCTCTATCATAAAATGTGCTATTTCACTGAGCACCTAGAAAGAGACAATAATACTGATTAAAAAGTTTCAGCTGCTGCTCCAATTGTATCATTTAGCATTCCTTAATGATGGGATTCAAATAAATGTCTAATAGGAAAATGAATACATCCTTTCAAAATGATACTATTTTCTCCTTCAAAAGAGCTGTTTATAATCACCTTCTCGAATTGTTCAGAACTTCAAAAAAAACTATTAAAAGTGACACTTCTGAGTTTTAACCTCAATATGGATACAGATGAATTTAAGAAAACTTTCTATTATCTTGATTTTTTATTTTTAAGAACAATGCAGGGCTGATTTTATTTACTAGAACAGAGTTTTAAAAGCCTATGAATAAGAACATAGTATCTAGCAAGTAGCAGTTGTAAAATAAATGTTTATTTGCAAGGAGATCCAACCAGTCCATCCTAAAGGAAATCAGTCCTGAATATTCATTGGAAGGACTGATGCTGAAGCTGAAACTGCAATACTGTGGCCACCTGATGTGAAGAGCTGACTCATTTGAAAAGACCCCGATGCTGGGAAAGACTGAAGGTAGGAGGAGAAGGGGACGACAGAGGATGAGATGGTTGGATGGTATCACCAACTCCATGGACATGAGTTTGAGTAAACTCCAGGAGTTGGTGATGGACAGGGAGGCCTGGTGTGCTGCAGTCCATGGGGGTCACAAAGAGTTGGACACGACTGAACTGAACCGAATTGAATGAATAAAGAAACTGTACATTAACCTATGAAAAAGTTATCTCTAACTAGTCCCACAACTAGCTTCAAGGAAGAAACAACAAGTCTGTACCTAGATTCTGAGGACAATACTTAGTGTCTTTTGCTAATAAGGAAATTTTACTCTCAAATCCACATTAGTATTGTTACTTAGTCTACTAAGGTCAATGCCAACATCCGGCTTCTTAAATGAATCTCCCTCTGTTGGTAGGTTTTAACCAACATTGTGCTTAGTCACTCAGTTGTGTCTGACTCTTTGTGACCCCATGGACTGTAGCCCGCCAGGTTCCTCTGTCCATGGGGATTCTCCAGACAAGAATTCTGGAGTGGGTTGTCATGGCTTCCTCCAGGGGATCTTCCCAGCCCAGGGATCGAACCCATCTCCCTAATTGTGGGCAGATTCTTTACCATCTGACCCACCAGGACTTCATTTGTCTTCTATACCTGCCTTCACTCCACACGCAAAAATGAGGCATTGTGGCTCAATAATATCATAATACAGAAAGGCACCATTAAATAAACCTGTGAGTTTTTGTGATACATCCACTGATCTTTTACAAATATAAAATTTAGAACGTTATACAACTCAGAGGAATAGAAAATAACCACAAAGTTCCCCTGAAACTACCATGAAAATACCTTTAATATCACTACTGGATATCACCTAAATTAAAAACACAAAGATACAAAAACCTCCCTTGTGAAAATAAATGAATTATAATTTAAATAACTTTTGAATAATCACCAATGTTTTTCCTTAGAGAAAAAGACAACCATCCTAAGAGAACTTCTATTAATAGCAATATGAAACTAGTCAGAAATGTACTCTTACCACTGAAAAGATGAAACCAAGCTTTCTGGAAGCGTTTCAATCTTTAAAAAGTACCCTGAATAAATGAAGTAATTCAAAATATAAGTGTATTTTCTTTAGTATGTATAAAACTAAGGCAGTTTTTTAAGTGATTAGAAGTGTTGATGGATTTCAGAGCGCCAAGAATTTTGCTATTAACAGCTGAAGTCAGAACTTAGTAATGGCAGACTGTGGCATTTCATGTATTCCCCACAGGCTATTATTTAACCTAAGGTTGTCATGTAAAAATGATTTTTTCAAAAGGACAAGTAGAGTGTTAGGAGATACCTGTTTTAGATATCAATTTTTAGATATCTTTATGTACATATTTGTTTGATTCTTCATAAATACACAAAACGTCTTTTTGCCTTTTCCCCTATGCAGTGTAGTTCTTACAAAAGTTAACAAAATAAATACTAACCGATGAAAAAACAGGATTTTTGCACACGTGCTGATGAAGAAAACAGTTAAAATGGAGCTATCTTTTTTCAGTATCTTGTGTAGGGGGAGGGCATGAATAGTCCACAAGTTACGTGCCAAGAATGTTCTAAAATATGTGATGGAGTTCAGAGCTTTTCTCTTCTTGCAAACAAGATGATATGCACCAGAAACTAAAGTTAAAAGAAAGTCTCAAACCTACTGCAATCCACAAGCTTGAATGTTTCATATTTCCAAGTCTATTTGATAAGTTTAACCTGATTTGGCTGGGCTGACCAAATACCAACTGCTATGAAGAACATGTTTAGAATATTCCAGTTGAAAAGGGACACTAGACCAGCAGTTTTCAAATGTTTTTTTTCTGTTATTACAAGTAAGAAATGTTTTTACACTGCGACTCAATATTGTTTTAAATATATATTCCTGACCCACAAAAGGGTCCCCACCTGCACAAAAAAAAACACTGTACCACGCACCCAAAGGTGACAGTGCTGAATTCTCAAATCAAAGAAAGACCCTGCGCTCATTTTTGCCCAAGTTAGAAAATGTGCTTTCAGTTTATTTCTACAGTGCCTAAAATACTTGAAATGGGACACAATATTTAAAAAATAACACTAAAATCGGGAAAATATTATCAACAAATCACCTAACACATGACAGCAGAGGTTCTCAAATAGGGGTGGGGGACATTGGAACAATTCTACCTTCCACTTGGCAGAGCACAGAGGTGGGTGGGAGAGATGCCCTGGAGGAGGGCGTGGCAAGCCACCCCCCTGACTGAGGGGCTAAACAACAACAAGAGACAGGTCACCACTGGAGGGGGAGGGCGCTACCAGCATCCAGTGGGTAGAGGTCAAAGACACTGGCTAAAGTATCTTACAAGGCACAGAACAGCCCCCAAGAATAAAAGGGTGATGGACCCGAAGTGTCAGATAGTATCAAGGCTGAGATGGGCTGACTTGGAGAAAAGGCTAGGACGTCTCCAACAGAAGATCTGAGTTAGTTCCTTTTCCTCTGGCTAAGGGTACAACCCAGGGAATAGTTTTCCCCATAAGGTCAAAGAAATAAGCAGAAAGCTTATTTTTCTTTAAGCCAACAGGAGAAGGAAAAAAAAAAGGTTCTTCTTATTACTCTACAGCCCTCAAGTATTTTTCTTGGTCGAGGCCCCTTACTTAACACGAGGGTTTGAAAAAGGACGGTAATAGGGTCAGGAAGTAAGAGTCTCCAGATTTTCTGCTTAGCTTTGTAACTGGAAAGAATAATAATCTGTGACCAGGCTAACACCACCTACTATTACTCACTTTCACAAGGTAGAATTGACAGAGAGTGTAACCACTACTGGAAAAATAATTTTCAAAATGGGTATCGTAGGACCAATCCATATACTCCCTCTCATCAGTAACTCCACATGTCCAGCTCTTTCTCCCTCTCTAACTCCATCATCACCACCGTGCTTGTCAGCCACTTCTCCTTCTCCCCTAGATGGTCTCTACCAGACTACAGTGGGCCATAAAGGGTAGAAAGCCTCTTCATGCAACTTTTGAATTTTAATTTTATTTCAGTGGAGAGAAAACACTGGAATTTGATCTCACTGCCCCTTCGGCTGCAGATTTATCTAGGGGATTACTCAGAGAACATGTGTTCACTTCCTCTGAATACTGTCAGGTCAGATGTGTTAAGCCAGATACAAATTTTGATACTGCTCCAGGAAAATAGCTGAGTAATTTTTTTTTTACTATATATCTCAAGAGAAAACACAAGGAATGTTAATTTAAATAGCAGTGAATTAATACAGCAAAGAACACATGCTTATTTTAGGCTGCTTTCTAAACTTCAAGTGTGTTTTTCAGATAAACATGTGCTCATGATGCTGATTTTATGTAACCTTCCAGCTAACCCCATATTGTAGTCACATTACTAGTAAAAATAATAAACATTATCTTATTTAATTTTATTAACATGAACACGAAAGGACTTCAAAAAACACTTTCTTTAACAAGAACAAACACAAATGTAAGAAACTTTCATAAATATGCCAAAAACGTAGAGCAAGGCAACTTTCATTACAATCATCATAAACTAGGAGAGGCTTATATTTTTCCAGTGGACTTTCACGGGTTTTTGTCAGAGTGCACGGGTGAGTCTGACTATATACTTCCTCTAAATAAGAGTCACTTCTGTCACATCTTGTAACACATCTGTGAGATCTTATAAGAAATGGAGAAGAGAGGCATTCAGAGTAGGAAAGTGTTCCGAAGAACGACTTGCAAGTATCAATCAGGATATCCTATTTCATTATTTCATTTGACTTCAATGAAAATTTTTAATGCATTATTTAGCACTAAGAATTTTCAGACTACAAAGTACTGTATAAATCCTATTACTCTAAGATTTTTAAAGCTGCATCACTACAATCTCAAAAAGATATTTCAAGGCCATACTTTAATTTCATTCATTTTTTGAAAAAATATTGCAATAAGATGGATACGTGCTGAGAGCTGCAAGAGGGTTATGGTGGCAATTTTAAGGAAAAGAAACAGCTCCCAGCTCGATCTTTAAGCCCAAACTCCTGCCTGCATGTAATAATAATTTACAAAACTGAATCACATGAAGGAAAGTGAGATGTTTAAATCCTCTTCAATCCCCACCAAGCACACACTCTACATAGAACATAATGGTTAAGCAAATGGGCCCTGGGGTCACACGATGAATGTAAATGCCCTACCACTCACTGTGATCTTGAGAAGGTTGTTTACTGCTGCTAAAGGTCAGTTTTTCTTCAAATGGGTATACTACTATCTCAAACCACATAGGGTAAGAATTAAATGAGGTACTGTATGAAAACACCTACTGTCAGGCTTCCCTAGTGGCTCAGTGGTACCCTACCACTCACTGTGATCTTGAGAAGGTTGTTTACTGCTGCTAAAGGTCAGTTTTTCTTCAAATGGGTATACTACTATCTCAAACCACATAGGGTAAGAATTAAATGAGGTACTGTATGAAAACACCTACTGTCAGGCTTCCCTAGTGGCTCAGTGGTAGAGAGTCTGCCTGCCAGTGCAGGAGATGCGTGTTAGATCCCTGGCCCGGGAAGATCCCACATGCCACAGAACAACTAAGTCCGTGTGTCACAACTCCTGAGCCTGAACTCTAGAGCCGGGAAGCCAAAACAACTGAGCCAGCGTGCCCTAGAGACCGTGCTTTGCAATAAGAGAAGCCACCACAGTGAAAAGCCCATGGGCTGCAACCAGAGAGTAGCCCCGCTCGCAACTAGAGGAAAGCCCACAGGGCAACAACATCCCAGCACGACCAAAAATAAATAAATACATAAATAAATAAAAAGATAAAACAAAGCAAAAAAACCCTCCCTACTGCTGCTGCTGCTGTCGCTTCAGTCGTGTCTGACTCTGTGTGACGCCATAGACGGGAGCCCACCAGGCTCCGCCGTCTCCAGGCAAAAACGCTGGAGCTGGTTGCCATTTCCTTCTCCAATGCATGAAAGTGAAAAGTGAAAGTGAAGTCGCTCAATCATGTCCAACTCTTCGTGACCCCATGGACTGCAGGCTACCAGCCTCCTCCGTCCATGGGATTTTCCAGGCAAGAATACTGGAGTGGGGTGCCACTGCCTTCTCTGACCCTCCTTACTATCAAGGGCCTAATCCACAATAATGTGCTCAATAAATGTCTGAGGGTATTTATTACAGTCATGAAGACCAGAATCATATGTGGATCTGGTGCGTTTGGCACAGCCTCGCTAAGCCATCAGAACAACGGCTCATTACTTTAGAAGATTTACAGCAGCTTTAAAGCTTCGACTACAGTGTCCTGTGAAAAGTATAAATCATGAGAAAGTAATTCTCACTAATCTTCTCCCGGATGACCTCTACTTCACTTCAGTGACTCATGAAAACACAACCTAGACTTTGTTTTTGCTATTACTGTAGACTCCTCCCACCTGTGAATGTCAAAAACTTTAATGTCTCACTCCTTTGGTCAGTCTCCTGACCTTTCGGCTCTCTTACACCCACTGCTGGCTTTCTGTGAACTTCTCTCTTTCCTCCCCATCTATTATGTGGCCCTTAGCCTTACTTCTTTCCCCACCCAGCCTGGATCTCACATCCAGTGTGTGAACTACACTCTTCCTGGTACCTTCACTTTCTGGCCACTATGCCTTCTTGAGGATCTCTCTGCCTGGGAAACCCTCCACCTGGGATCAAATGATCTCTCTGCCCAGGAGCCAAGCACGGTTGGAAAAAAAAAAAAACCACCACAGTCTAAGAACAGCTGTCATTACAATAATGGATCCTGATCTCAGATGGGCATTGAAAGTCACCAGTATTTTTACTTAGTGTTTCTCAAAATTTCGTCAACATTAGAACATTAGGTTCTCAGGCCCCCATCTCTGTTTCAGTAGATTATAATAAATATGGCAGAAAAATTATCTGAAACTTGGAAATACGCTAAAAAAAAAAGGTGAGCAGTAGAAACTTTAAATGCCATAGAGACCAAAAGCTGCCCAAAAATTACAGAGCAAAGTATTTAATTGGACTTGTAATTTATCATCAACTAAAGGCCCTAGTCTTCATTGGACATAAACTTGCAGTTTTTTAAAATTAATTTATTTTTTAATTTAACAGCATAAGGTTGGGGTACTGGTGAGAGCCTGGCCTCTGTGTCCATCTGCTTACAGACTAATGCTGACCAAGCCACTAAGACTTTTCAGCTCTATGAAATGCTTTATTTACTACATAAACTCCGAGACCAAAATAAGGGTTACTGAGAATGAGGTAGCATTCAATGTAAAGGGGAAGCTTTCATCAAGTTGTTGTCTTCAAACTTAAATTTACTCTTCCTATTAACAGAGTAAGTAAATTGTAAGAGTAAGCCAAAGGACAAGCAAGAGTGAGTCCCTGTAACCAAAGATGAACAGCATCACCCCGGATTGTTAGATAAACCACTGTTTATACTAAGAAGTGTTTCCTTCCTGGTGGTGAAGGGCAGGTGGCTGGAAAAGAGCTTTATATCCTGTGTATCCCCGTGTTGGTATCATGGATGCACTTACACAGGGTACTAAGCTTGACTTAAATTCCTTATTCAGTTGTATATTTTTTGCACTACTTCAGTTGTATCATGTGCAATCTCTTGACCAAGCCTATTTTTAAACTCTGGTAGAGTACCATTTTATACATATTCCCAGCTGCAGAATTGGTATTGCTTATTCTCAGCAAGAGAGATTGTTTGCATGGAAAGATTAATAGCACTAATTAGCTTTCTAATATTTTGCACTTTTTGAAATGTTTGTTTTTTATGTGATTATATTTAAAACTTTAGTAAATAATGAAATAAAACCAATTTGACCAGTTGAAAAAAAAATTAATTTATTTTTTAATTGAAGGACAATTGCTTTATAGTATTGTGTTGGTTTCTACCAAACATCAACATGAATCAGCCACAGGGTTTACCTATGTTCCTCCTCTCTCATTTGAACATCCCTCCCACCTCCTTCCCTATCCCACCCCTCTAGGTTGTTACAGATTCCCAGTTTGAGTTCCCTGAGTCATACAGCAAATTCCCACTGGTTATTACTCCTTGGAAGGAAAGTTATGACCAACCTAGATAGCATATTGAAAAGCAGAGACATTACTTTGCCAACAAAGGTTCGTCTAGTCAAGGCTATGGTTTTTCCTGTGGTCATGTATGGATGTGAGAGTTGGACTGTGAAGAAGGCTGAGAGCCGAAGAATTGATGCTTTTGAACTGTGGTGTTGGAGAAGACTCTTGAGAGTCCCTTGGACTGCAAGGAGATCCAACCAGTCCATTCTGAAGGAGATCAGCCCTGGGATTTCTTTGGAAGGAATGATGGTAAAGCTGAAACTCCAGTACTTTGGCCATCTCATGCAAAGAGTTGACTCATTGGGAAAGACTCTGATGCTGGGAGGGATTGGGGGCAGGAGGAGAAGGGGACGACAGAGGATGAGATGGCTGGATGGCATCACTGACTCGATGGACATGAGTTTAAGAGAACTCCAGGAGTTGGTAATGGACAGGGAGGCCTGGCGTGCTGTGATTCATGGGGTCACAAAGAGTCAGACAAGACTGAGCGACTGATCTGAACTGAATGTATGTTTCCATGTTACTGTCTCTATACATCCCACCCTCTCCTTCCTCCGCTCAAGCTGTGTCCATAAGTCTGTTCTCAACGTCTGTCTCCACGGCTGCTCTGCAAATAGGTTCAACAGTACCATCTTTCTAGATTCCATATCTATGTGTTAGTATATGATACCTGTTTTTCTCTTTTGACTCACTTCACTGTGTTATCAGTTCAGTTCAGTCGCTCAGTCGTGTCTGACTCTCTGCGACCCCATGAATCGCAGCACGCCAGGCTGCCCTGTCCATCACCAACTCCCGGAGTTCACTCAGACTCACATCCATTGAGTCAGTGATGCCATCCAGCCATCTCATCCTCTGTCATCCCCTTTTCCTCCTGCCCCCAATCCCTCCCAGCATCAGAGTCTTTTCCAATGAGTCAACTCTTTGCATGAGGTGGCCTAAGTACTGGAGTTTCAGCTTCAGCATCATTCCTTCCAAAGACATCCCAGGGCTGATCTCCTTCAGAATGGACTGGTTGGATCTCCTTGCAGTCCAAGGGACTCTCAAGAGTCTTCTCCAACACCACAGTTCAAAAGCATCAATCCTTTGGTGCTCAGCTTTCTTCACAGTCCAACTCTCGCATCCAAACATGACTACTGGAAAAACCATAGCCTTGACTAGACGGACCTTTGTTGGCAAAGTAATGTCTCTGCTTTTCAATATGCTGTCTAGGTTGGTCATAACTTTTCTTCCAAGGAGTAAGCGTCTTTTAATTTCATGGCTGCAGTCACCATCTGCAGTGGTTTTGGAGCCCAGAAAGATAAAGTCTGACACTGTTTCCACTGTTTCCCCTTCTATTGCCTATGAAGTGATGGGACCAAATGCCATGATCTTCATTTTCTGAACGTTGAGCTTTAAGCCAACTTCTTCACTCTCCTCTTTCACTTTCATCAAGAGGCTTTTTAGTTCCTCTTCACTTTCTGCCATAGGGGTGGTGTCATCTGCATATCTGAGGTTATTGATATTTCTCCCGGCAATCTTGATTCCAGCTTGTGCTTCTTCCAGCCCAGCTTTTCTCATGATGTACTCTGCATATAAGTTAAAGAAGCAGGGTGACAATATACAGCCCTGACGTACTCCTTTTCCTCTTTGGAACCATTCTGTTGTTCCATGTCCAGTTCTAACTGTTGCTTCCTGACCTGCATACAGGTTTCTTAAGAGGCAGGTCAGGTGGTCTGGTATTCCTATCTCTTTCAGAATTTTCCAGTTTATTGTGATCCAAACAGTCAAAGGCTTTGGCATAGTCAATAAAGCAGATGTTTTTCTGGAACTTTTGCTTTTTCGATGATCCAGCAGATGTTGGCAAGGCTCTAAATTACAAGTCCATCTACCTCATTAGGACTGACTCAAATGGGTTCCTTTTTATGGCTGAGTAATATTTCATTATATATATGTACCACTGTGTCTTTATCCATTCATCTGTTGATGGACATCTAGGTTGCCTCCATGTCCTAGGTATTGTAAATAGTGCTGCAATGAACATTGGGGTACATGTGTCTTTTTCAGTTTTGGGTTTTCTCAGGGCATATGCCTAGTAGTGGGACTGCTGGGTCATATGCTAGTTTTATTCCTATAAAATTGTAGATTTTTGTCCTGTGGAGATGTATATAATTTCTGGACAGTTGAAAAAAAAAATCCAAATATTACAGTTTAGAGCCCTAATAGCCCACTTTTAGTCATCTAATCTAGCAATCACAGCCTAAGACTGCCTATCTAAACACCTAGTCTCTCAAATACTCTTTGGACACATTTTAACCTCTTACTGATTCCTTCACTAATTAATGAGTTGAATAAAATCTTTGATGTGTTAATTTTACATTTGCACGACAGGTACAATTTTGCTACAGTGGCGCCTAGGAAGGGTCCACGCTTTTAATAAATTTCGGAATTCTAACAATGAGAGCAACAAAAAAAACACACAATCTTTCTCCACCCAGTGTTCCCCAATATCTGCCACTTTTTCCCACTTTTTTTTTCTTATAGAGAGAGCTTTGTCAGTTTTCCACGTTTGCTGTCTTATTTCTTTTCCTCCTGTACGCCCTCCCATTCTAGGCTCAAAATACAATAATTCAGTTTCTAGACAGTTGTGGGATGGATTGTACTCCCCCTAGACCCCATTATCCCAACACCCAAATTATATGTTCCTAATTCCTGGAACCTATGAATGTCACCTTATTTGGAAACAGGTCTTAGCAGATGTAATCAATTTAAAATGAGGTCATACTGGATTAGGACAAATCCTAATCCAGTGTCTGGTGTCCTTATAAAAAGAGGGAAAGTTGGACAGGGATACAGACATAGGGAAAATACCATGCAACTTCAGAGGCACAGACTGGAACGATGCAAAGGGATTCCAAAGACTGCAACTCCCAGAAGGAGCAAGGAAGGGCCGTCACCTAGAGCCTTCAGAGACAGCACATGGCCCAGCCGATACCTGACTTTCCGAAGTTCAGCCTGCACAACTGTAAGACAATAAATTTCTGTTGCTTGAAGCCATCTAAATTTGTGGTGATCTGTTATGGCAGCACCAGGAAGCACAGACCTACCTTCCCAATGGGACTATTCACTAAAGCGGTCAGTTTACGAGCTGCCAAGTCAACAGATATTTTGCCATCCTTATCATCTGTGACCTTTCCACAGCATCTGGTATTGCTGGCTTTTCCTTCCCTCCCACCTTCCTTCCTTCCTTATCGGCCCTCCCTCCTTCTTAGAACTCTTCTTCCCCAACTTAGTTCTTCTTTAAACTCTCTAATTGCCACTTCTCCAGCATCTTAGCTGACATCTTTTGACTACAGATAACTGACTCTGCGGTTCTCCAGCTCTTTCCCCTCTCTCTGTATGCTGCCAGGGCCATCTCTCCACCCTGACTTCAGTTACCACTAGGTGGAGAATGCTCCAAAGTTTCCAACCTTTCTCCTAATTCTCAAATCTGTCATCTACTTCTATATTAAGCATCTCCGCTCAGAAATTCCACAGTATTCAAACTCATGTACCAAGATTCAATGAGCATCTTCCATGTGCCAAGTACTGAACCAGGTTCTAACGAACAAGAGAAATGACAAGGCCCTTGTCCTTACAAAATTTACAAAATAGTAAGACAGACATAGTATTAATGAATAATTTCTGGAATGTTGAGTACTGCAGGGAAGTAATGGATGTGATACAGTGTGTGCGTGCGCATGCATAGGATAAATAGCAATTAACTAGACAATTACTTGTGGATGAGGGAGGTGCTGAAAGCAGAGAGAAGACAATTCCAGAAGGAAAAAAACAGCATTTTTAACTGACCTTTGCTCTCTCAGATTTAACTGGTCATTAAGTTTTATACTTTGTTTCCTTAGTATCTCTAAATTTAGTCCCTCTGAACAAGTGCAGGCCCTTTCAAGAGTTCTCTAACAGGTTCCCTCCACTTCCTTTTTTTCGTCTCCAATCCACTTGCCCACACTCCTGCCAGTTTCTTAGACTGGGTCATGCAGGTCGCTCATTTTAAAAACCTTCAACTGTTCTCAAACTCTTCGACAAGAATACAAAGTCCATTATAATCTGTCCCCTGACTCCCTTTCCCATCTCATCTCAACTTTTCCCACAAACTCTCTGCCCCCGCTCTGGAACGATGGGCTCTCAGGTAACTCCCCCATGCTCCACCCACTCTCTCCTCTGCACTTCTCAGCTCTGCCAACAATAATGTCCTTACTCCTCAGAGCCACCTGGCAAATACCTACTCAGTGTTCTCTTGGGAAACCTTTCTGAAAGTCCAGGTCTTTCTCTCCATTTCCATTATTAAAATCTCTTTATTGAATGTGCTTAATTATGCATATTTATGTCGGTTTGCCACACCAGCTGTAGAACTCTGCTAGGCAGGCAAGGTATTCTGTTTGCCTGGGTAGCCACAGACATAGAAACAAGGTGCACTGGGTTCTTAACATATGCTGCCAAATTTAGAAAATAATGAACTCAAAACACAAGGGTAGGCACAATGGTAGATAAGTGATACAACAGAAAGTACACAGACTTTCCAATGTAAATTCTAGCTATGCCAACTTCTGAGGTGATCCTAGCACTTAACCTCTACATCCTCAACTATACATGGGAATAATACCACCCATCTCCCAAGGTAACTGTGAGGGCTTGGTAAGAACTTACATAAAGTGCAGTGGATTCTATAAATGTGAACAATCTCTCTGAAGATGATGTCTACGTATCTAGTACCCTCCCTTCCTTCTGGGAACTACTCTGTAGTTTGCAACAGTTTTCATATGACCACATGCCCCCTGGTTAGCTAACTGGTCCAAGGGTGGGTACTGACTCACACTGGGCCCATCTGAGGCCAACTTACCCTGCCCTCCCATTTCCTGCCCTTGTATGTCAGGGAAACCCCAGAATCTCTCTAGTGCTGAGGCCATAAGCCTTGAGGATTGCCAGCAGCCATGATCTGCTACATACAGAGAAAGCCTGACTGTAACAAGACAGAGCCCTTGGTGTCTGAGGTCTGGCTGCATCTCTGCTTTTCTCAGAGCTTAGTCTGGCTAAGTCCTTAAGAAGATTCCGCAAACTACCTCAAAATGCTCCCCAAAATTACCTTTTACTTTAAGCATGTGTAATTTTCAGTTCCCTATAACCCTCCTAACTAAAACACTCTTCCTCCACCCATGCAACAGAATGTCTCACATCCAGACCTATAAAGTTAGCATCTAGGATAAAAAGAGTAACCAGAAATAGTTCATGCTTGGAAGAGAGAGAGGAACCATGAAGCTGAAAATGATCTGAGGGTGGAGATCAAAGAAAGTTGAAGTCTATCAACAGGTAGGAAGTTGGAGAAAGGGGAGGCCAAAAGCGAGGGGCCAAAACCTGTATTAAGGTCTCAGTGGGCTGGAGGCCAAGTAAGGATATTTCACATGAACAATCACACCCTGCTGGCTCATTTCTTCACTACACGGCCTGACCCCTTCACTAAGCTAGGGGTGGAACTTTCCTATACAGTAAGTGTAGGGAAAATGGGAAGAAGGACCAGAAGGATGGAGAAGCACTGGATCTCAACAGAAAGCCAACACTTGAAAATGGAAATCTTAACTGTAGAGTAGGGAAAGAGAAACAAAATTTTCATTCACATGTTGTTTTACTCACTGAACCAAAATTTAGCAACTGCCTAGATTTGGTCACAGCCTCATGCATTCTACAGAGGTGAGTTATACATTAAAAAAAAAACACTGAGCGTGACATGCCTAGTATTAATATTTAAACCCATATATGTCTGACTCCAACATCTCTATACTTTCAAACTCCATCCAAGTTAAAAAATAATGAAGACAAAGAAACCTCTTGGGTTTAAAAGAAAAAAAAAAAAAAAAAAAACAACTCACAGTTGAAAAGACACTTTCAGAAGAGCAGAAGCTAGACTGCAAGGAAATCATCATTTAACAAATATGTGTGCTGACACTAAGAAAATGTACAGCACAAATTTAGTCTACTTGTTAGTTGGTCACTGAAAAAAAGGAGAAATATAAGCTGCGGGCAAAGCAACCAGTTGAAAGAAAAGATGTATATATAAGCCAGTGGCGTCTTGACTGTGTTTCCAGATACACGGTTAAGAAGCACCATGGAAGTTTAAATTATACTAAAAGCACAACTTATATTCCCCAATAAAGCAGGGTTCTGGACAAAGTGGAAGAGATGATTTGAGGAAGAAGAAAAGGCGAGGCAGGAGGTAGTTTTACTTGCAGGGATGAAGAACAGGACAAGGGTTTAGGACAAGGCAGGTCAGTCACGATGCTGTGGCTGAGCAGAAATCCCATGGGAGGTTCGACCAATGGTCCTTATCTGAGGCAGATCTAGTCACAAAGGTCACACGCCTTTCTCCAGCAACCCTGAGCTATTCAGAACAAGAGAAAGCGGTGGGGACTGGCATGTGGGCCAGGTTTAGGATCTATCCAGGACATGGAGAAAAGCATCAATGGGATGATGGACCTGGGCTGAGACAGGTGATCCAGAAATGGGCAAAGGGACTGGGTAGAAGCAGAGGTAGCTAAGGGTGATGTCACTGCTAATATCACATAGGTACAAACGCTTCAGTCTGCCCTGCAGTGGAAGTCCTCCACAATCTTGTCCCCACTGACTTTTCCAGCCTGTTTCGCATTACTTTCCTCTGACACCAGATTAGTGAAGCTACCTGAATGTGCTCCAGGAATTTCAGCCAGCAAAGAAAAAGGAGGCAGGCAACAACTAGAACCAAAACTAGGGAGTTTTATAAAGCTGGAGGTGACTATTCAAATCGAAATCTGAATGAGAGGGCAAAGGAGTGCACCTCACTGGCTTTCATTGATTTTGGCTTAGCACAGCTCTTAAAGACCAACTTATTTGACAGGGCAACACAGCAGTGTTCTCTAAATAGCAGCCGTGGCTTTGTTCAGAGTTCCAGTTGAGGGGGGACTCCTCTCATTATGAAAGCAAAAGAGTCTAACTCCTGGGAAGAGGGTGGCTGGGAGAACACTGGGCAGAATGTCAGGCCCTGTGCAAGCAGGTTAAGGTTCAAGAAAAGGCTCTATTTCCATGGAACTAAGAAGCCCAGGCTCTGAGGGAATCAGACAAAGGACAACAGTGTGAAGGACATGCAGGTGCCCAGAGACTAATGAATAACATGCTTGGGGCAGCAAATTCACTGCAGAAATGAGTTCTGATTTTTTTTTTTTTTTTTTGGCCCGGCTGAGTGGTTTGTGGAATTTTAGTTCCCTGACCAGGGCCTGAACCCAGGCCCTTGGCAATGAAAGCACCATGTCCTAACCACTGGACCATCAGGGAGTTACCCTAAATTCACATTTTTGAATGACGGACATCATGGTAAGTATTAGAATTTAGAAAGTGAATAAAACTCTGCCAGATATAAATATTTAATATACATTGTGATTAATGACTGAACAGAAAAAACTAGGAATTACCATCTGGAGATGAGTGCATGTGGTGACAAGAGAACTCTTCTCAGAAAGGATGATACTGAGGAAGGTTTGAAGGATGATAAGAGGTTACTGCTTCCCGGGGGGCTTAATGGTAAAGAGTCTGCCTCCCAAGCAGGACACATGGGTTCAATCCCTGGGTCGGGAAGATCCCCTGGAGAAGTAAACGGCAACCCACTCCAGTATTCTTGCCTGGGAAATCTCATAGACAGAGGAGCCTGGCGGGCTACGGTCCATGGGGTCACAAAGAGTTGGACACGACTCAGCAACTAAATAACAAGGAGGTGACCAAGCACATAAGGAAAGGGGCTCTTTCTCTTCAAGTAGAGAAAATGATACATGTAAAGAGATCAGTAGAGAGAACAAGGTAAAACAGGATCAAATTACATATGAGAGGAATAAAAATCTCAGTTTTACACAGAACTATATATATATATATATATATATATATATATAAAGGGTGAGGGATGAGATAAAGTCAGAGAAGGAAGGGAGGGGCCAGATTCTGAAAAAATATATATAAAACGCAAAGGACTCCTCTCGCTATAAAAGCACAGGAGTCTAGATACTGGGAAGATGGTAGATTTTATCTTAGGTGGTAAAGGGGCTACTGGACATACTACGGAAGTATTAACAGAGCTCCAAGAGGGCAGTGCCCCAGTGCACAGAACCATAGCCCTCAGAAAAGAACCAACAAATATTTGCCCAAATATGGGGCAAGAGTGCAGGGTATGGGGCTTGCGGAGGAAGCAGTGGGCCAGGGCCAGAGGCTGAGGCATGCTACTCACCGCAGCAGGGCTGGCTTTGACACTCACAAGTTTCCTGACTCCTTGCTGTTCTGATGCTGTGATCTTACTCCTTAAATGTCACTCATCCCTGTGAACTAGGAATCTACTGACCCTAACAGCTGATCTGCTTAAAACCATTTTATCAGCAAGGTTTCTCCTACTTCCCTAGGCACTGTGAGCTTACCCTCCTTTTCAAACTCACAGCACTGTGCAACTTTCCCTGACTATTTACACACACGCTCCAACTCGAAGATGATTATTACTCCAACTAGACTGCAGGATCCCTGAAGACAATGACAGTATTTTACTCGTTCATAACTATCTTGGGGCTGTGTTAACATATGTGCACACACCCTGGGAGTTTATAGTTGGAACTCTCTCATGCTGAGAGTTGATCCCAAGCAATTAAGTCCTGACTGCAAACTCCCAGAAACTGTACTCCACAGAAGCAAGGAACGCTGAGCCTCCTCTCCTTAGAAAGCAGTTGAGGGACTGTGCATCTTGGTCTTTCCAGTAACTCAAGCAGCTAGCCAAAGATCTTCTTCCAACTACGTACCTTCAGAGTGCAGGTGGATCTAGCAGGCGATGCTTTAGCAGCCTGTTAAGATCATTCCATTATCCGTCTGCTTCAGTGGACACTGGCATTCATTTAGTTCGAGTTTATGTGACTATTTGTATTTTTTTGTACTAATAGAGTATACTGATTCAATCCACATAAGGACCTGGAAAATTAGCATTATGTGGGTTTCTAAACTAATCGTTTGAACTGACATACTTTCTTAAAGATCCTATCGTAAATGAAGAATTTAATCAAATGGATTAAAGAAAATAATGTAATAGCAGTTTTTGAACAATATAGTAATTACTTCATAAAGAATAAATGTCCTGTGAAAAAATTTTTAATTTCAAAATTTTTGTCTTGCCATATTTTCAAAGTAGCCTTCTGTTTACTAAATCAGCCTATATTAATTTTAACATGTATGTTTGCAGAACATAACACCACATTACTAAGATTACAACCACATAAGATTATGTAGGTGTGTGAACATGGACTAGAAAGGAAGATGAAGTAAAGTGAAGTGAAAGTTGCTCAGTCATGTCTGACTCTTTGCGACCCCATGAACTATACAGTTCATGGAATTCTCCAGGCCAGAATACTGGGAAAGGAGTATACTCCAGGGAAAGAAGTGGGTAGCCTTTCCCTTCTCCAGGGGATCTTCCCAACCCAGGGATTGAACCCCAGTCTCCTGCATTGCAGGTGGATTCTTTACCAGCTAAGCCACAAAGGAAGCCCAACAAAAATTATAAATTGATAGATTAAAGGTAAGACTGTAATTATTAGTTAAATTTTTGGTTTTGAGTAATTGTTATATAATTGTTATCTGTATGATATTCTTAAAATAAATAAAATGCTAAGGCCATAAGGTTGTTATAAAATAAACTGAATCTGTGAGCCACACAAGAAAAACTGCCAAGTGGTCTCACTTCCTATATCAACAATCACATTTAGCAAATATCACTCCCTCTACAAAGCTTTTCCTGATCTATATAGTTTCATGTTATCAGTCCACATCCTTCCAACTAGTCAAGAAGTGGAAGTGAAAACCATCTATTTGCATGCATTTAATTAATACCTAGGATTACCACCTGAACTTTCATACCCTAGGTTTATTTTGTAAAGTACAATCTTATATTTAAAGTCTAACTCTATGTAAATCAAGACTTTCCTCATCATACTATAATCTGATGCTTTCTTTTTGGAAATTAATTAATTCATTATCTTTTAAATTCTAGTACTGATACTTTAACACATTTTGTTGGTCTTTTAGAATGAAACTTAAATGTTCACACAGAACTATTCATTATTTCCAGAACAAAATAAAGTTTCCTCTCTGTTGATAACATTGGGAAATCTACCTAAAAATCATTAACCTGTAATTTTACAATTAATTTTTAATTTACAAGCTTTTAAAATATGGATTTTAAATTTGATCATTAACACATGGAATATGTGCTATATTTCTAATCTCCACTATGCAAAATTCATCAGAAATAGAGAAGAAAAAGCATGCTTTGATTTTTGCCTCTCAAAAAAACTATATATAAGAGCCCTAGTGTTAGTTGCTCAGCTATGTCTGACTCTTTGCAACCCCATGGACTGTAGACCTCCAGCCTCCTCTGTTCATGGAGTTTTCAAGGCTAGAATACAGGAGTGGGTTGCCGTGACCTCCTCCAAGGGATCTTCCAGACCCAGGTATTAAACTTACGTCTCCTGCATTGCAGGCAGATTCTTTACTGTTTGAGCCACCAGGGAAGAACTTAAGAGCCCTAATGTTTCATCAGACCAAAAATAATTAATTAGGTTAATTCTAAATTAACCTAATGTCAATATTAGTAATAATTATAAATGTTCTTTGCACTGGGACGTGTTCATTTCCAACAATTCACAAATACTGCTCAAAAACTATTTCCCTGCATCACAAGCAAATAAAGGCACTACTGACAGACTGTACATTTTTTTCACACATTAGTTCAAAAATCATTGTGAAACTGAATGATTCTTTTTAAAAAAGAATTTGACAGATTTATTAAATTAGCTAACAAAAATAATTACTTTCATGAATATTTTCTATTCATAGGCATAAAGAAGTCAGTCTCAATGGATTTTTAAAATTTATTCCCCTGATATTTTACCACATTCAAATAACATTCTAATCTACGGGCTTCCTTGGTGGCGCAGTGAATAAGATTCTGCCTGCCAATGCAGGGGTCCTGGGTTCAATCCCTGCCTGGTCTGTGGAGCAACTAAGTGTGCGTGCCACAACTACTGAAGCCCGAGCCCCCTAGAGCCTGTGCTCCACAGTAAGAGAAGCCACCGCAAAGAGAAGCCCATGCACCGCAACTACAGAAAGCTGCACAAAAGCAATGAAGGCTCAGCGCAGCCACAATGAAAAAAATTCTAACCCAGAAGGTAGGCAAACCTTCCATGACACAAATGAGGAAGCTGAGCTTTTGAGATGAGGCGACACAAATTCCTACAGTCATAATGTAAACCAAAGACTTAAATTCATTCAGTTGCGGAACTTCCTATTAAGTAAACTTATTACAGTAACAAATAGGCAATCAGCATAAGTTCCACCAATTTAAGTTTTTTAGAGAGACATACACTTTATAGGTAAATAATGCTTTCAATAAAAACAAGAAAGACTTTGAAGATGAACTTAATATCAAACTCAGAACTCAAGACACAAATATAAGCCATGTCTAAAACAGCATCATAGTCAAACAGATGTGAATAAACAGAAATTACAAATATATTAATGAAGTAAGATTAAATACATCTCTGTTGTGAAAGGTTGACAAGTTTTCAGACCAATGACAAATTTTATTCTAGACCAAATAAAAAGAAAAAAAAAAAATTTGGTCAGCAGAAAATCTGCTGAAGAATGGCATTAATGTGTGGCATTAACTGGAATGAGTGTAGCATCTTCCACTTCAAAATGAGGTCTGAAAGATTAAAAGAAAAAAATCCTGAAATACATTTCTACCTCAAAATACATATTAAATGCATTTCTACCTAGGATGGCTAAGGAAAAAAAAAATCTGTATATCACAAAACACTTTCTCACAGCTTACTTTTATTGCAATTTGCAGAACACTGGAAAATGCATAAAGAAATTACTTACAACTCTACCATCGAAAGACAACTTTTATCATTTTATTATCTCCTTCCAATCTTATTATAAAGACTTCTGATAGAGTAAAAACTCCAGCTTGTAACTTAACATTACAATATAGTAGACATCCCCATTAGAAAAAATTCTATAAGCATCTTAAAGCACTGCTTCTCATTTCAAAGTCAGACTTCCTTCCAGGTTATGTGAAGAATCCCAGAGGACCCTAAAGCACATCTGTTAAGACCGGTAACACGGACGGCACCACAGACTGCATCCGGATCCGCTGAGTAAGAAATACAATTTTTTAAAAATTGGGGAATTCAAATGCCATACAATTTCTGGGTTTTCAGGTGATGTATACCTAAATGACCCTTACTTTATCAATTTAGTAAGCTCATGATAACAATGATAATCAGTTATAGCTGTTTGTACTTTACCCTTTGCCAGACTCCTATGTACTAGCATTTCATTTTTATCAAGCTAAGAAACAGGCATATACTCATTTCACTGATGTAGAAAACTGAGGTACAAACAACTTAAGTGATTTTACAAAATTTACCCAATCAACTTGGGAGAACTAGAAATCAGGTCTTTTAAATTATCAGGATCATTTCTATTTGTGTTAATCTATACAGATGTTTTTATAAACATGACACTGTGAAAGAGAACCAGATACCCTAGTTGTTAAAATGCTTGGTAAAAACTAAAATTAAAAAAAAAAAAGGTAATGTTGCATGTTTAATTAGGCCAGGCTTGAGAAACTCTAAAAACAAGGCAATTGTCTCATTTGCAGAGGAGACATTTAATCAGTTATAAACTATTCAAAGATCTTTTTTTTTAAACATGACATAAACACTTTCAGATTCTGAAATAAGTAAAAGTGGTCAGAGTATCCTGCTTATGTAGTTATACTTTGTATCAACATAACTTACTTTATGGGTGTCTCAGTTTCCTTATGTTTGAAATGGGATAACAATACTTAACTCAGAGGGCTGTGGTGAGGATTAAATGAGTTAATAGATGTAAATCACTAAGGGTTGTCACAAAATAAGACCCATTCAATCAGTGTTAGCCATATGTTAATATAATCCTGTTTTGCTTTTTCTTTCTACCAGGAGGAAAATAGAAGCATAGGTTCTAAAACTTTAATGAAGGAAAGGAATTTCACTCTAATTTATTAAGTGCTGATGTTCAAGAATTCGATTAAGAAGATGATCTAACTGAAACCTGAATGCTGCCTAGAGCTGAAAGAGGTCAGTTTACCAAATACATTGTTTCCATTTACATTATATTTCCACATGCCTGTCAAAGTTTTAGCATCTTCACAATGACCTGCTTAAGACCATGATTCCATACTCTACTGAAAACTACATGAAAGCAACATTAAGCTGGACTTAAACGTGGAGATCAACCTAAAAACAAACAAACAAATATCTTCCAAGTGTTAAGCAACAATCCAGTTCTTATCTCTCTCAGTGTAATAAAATGGAAATTCAATGGAGAAATGTGTTCAATAATTTGATGTCAAATTGTTTTCAAAATTGCTGTTCAATGCCTGAAAAAAGTACTAAAAGGGGGAAGAAATCAGCCCAGCATTCTCTTTCAACTATGATTATTAAGTAAATAGCTTTATACGCTCTGGAATAGGTTCTCGAAGGATTGTAGTAAGAAAGAAGTTTTGTCACTTTCTGTAAGGGCTTGCCCATTTAATACGGATCGCTCCGTCTGGGCAATAGAGCACGCTGCCTTGGGTCCCAGACGCAGAGTCTGACCCAAACAATCTATCTAGACCACCATCCTGAATAGGCAGGGGTTGCAAAGGGCATGTTCTAAATCCAAGACTCAAAGATAACCAGAATAAACTCTATTCGATTTTGAACTTGACACTTTCACAAAAGATAATCGTCGTCAACTCCCTTCAATGGATTTAAGATGCTATTCAATTACCTGGCCGTTTTACTCTGTCCATCCATCCACTTAGCTTAACATTAGACAGCGCATCTCCAAAACCTCTCCTTTTCCTCACAAATACTTTCCCCAGAACAATCCAATGCCCAAAGGAGGTCTTCATAGCAAGGTCTCACTTCCCTCTTTTCAAAAAAAAAAATGAATGGGCTCCCCCAAAAGTAAAGCCTCGCCAACTTGGGGAAAAACAGCCTGCCAAGCTTTGCAATTCAACCCAGCGAGTGCGGGACCAGGCACCGAAGCGCACAACTACCCTGCGCGTCTGCAGATTCCGTAACGACCCGGACACCCTGCGCCCCAGAGGCTCCCACGGCGCCCCCACGGCCCCCGGGGCCCCGCGCGCAGCGCACTCCTTGGGAAGAACTCACCTTGCTGGGCTCCGGCGTCCTCGAGCAGCAAGAGCAGGATAAGTAAGAGAAGGAGGAACAGAGGCCTGGGGAAGGAGGTGGAGGAGGAGTTGGAGCGAAAAGGGAGGGGGTAGGAGCGGGAGAGGGGGAACGCGGCCCGGGCGGGGGCGGCGACCGCGGCCCGGACTAGGAAACGTTGAGGGCTGTGCCCGGCTCTCACCACCGCCCGGCTCGCCATCGCGGCGGCCGGCAGTCCGCCTGCATAGTGCGGCCGCCCCGGGGCCGCGGCACCGGGCGAGGAGGCAAAAGCAGCGGCGGGAGAGCAAGAGGCAGCGCGCGCTTCGCCCCACGCCGCCCGCACTCCGCGAAACCTCCTTCTTCTTCGTCCCTTCCCTCCGCTCCCCTCCCCGGGACCCCAGGCCGGAGCGCTAGGGAGGGGAGGGAGAGAAATGGGGTGCTCGAGCCGCGGAGGACAGCTGGGGCGACGCGCCTCCAGAGCCGCGTTCAGCAATCCGACCCCTGCCCACCGCGCTCGTCCTGGGCTCGGGCTGGCTGGCAGGCAGGCCGGCCGCCCGCTCCCTCGCGCTCCCTCTCGCGCGTGCTGGCCACGCCTTCACAGCCCACCCCGGCCAATCCCCGGGCAGCTCTGGTCCGTCTCCCTCTGTGCCACCCAATCAACACTCGTTCGCCTCGGTCGACCCGTTAGCTCCCCGGCCCACTCCTCGATCTCCACCGCCCCTCATCTCTCTCCTCCAATCCCCTGCGGCCTTGGGAAGCGTCCCACCCGCCTCCCCCAAAACGGGTTCCGCCCCCAAACTCTAGCCCCCGACAGCCCCCGCCCGACCCGCGCGCCTGTTATTGTTGGGACTTCAGCCCAAGCTGATCCCGGAGAGGCGGTTGCTTGCTCTGGTCAATGACTTCCGGGACTTCCCCTAGCCCGCTCTCCCTGCTGCTCTGGCCCAACTTGCTCATTGCTCCTCCCACGTCGCACATCAGGCCACTGGAAGGGGTGGGAAACCTGGATTCTGGATGATTTTAGCTGGGAGCTGAGTCTGAGGGACTTTTTTTTCCTCAATAGCAGAGCATTTTTTTTAAAAATTACATCCAGTTGTTGCAGCAACTCCCAGTTACAATAACAGATACAGTGTTCAGTGTAAGATATATATGTATTTACTGTTTCCTATGCCTTTTTACTATGTTAATGTGGGCCGGAGGATGGCCGGAAAAAAAAGTATATGACAAGATCCATGCCCCTAAAGCAATTTAAACCTGACTTCCTAACATTCACTAAGCCATTCTACCAAGACTTGTTGGTCACCTGCTGTGTACCTGCAAACGTACAAGTTGTGGGATTTGCAGTCATAATACAGAAATCTTCCAAGATCTTGTGTTGGGACAGAGATGGAAATGCATCATGAAAATCAGAATAAAATAAATACTAACTAGAGTCGCGAGTAATCAGATGGAGGCTGTTAAGAAGATGGAGTAACCAAAAGAAAAAAAAAAAGAGAGAGAACAGGCTTTGGGAAAGGGGAAAGCAAAGGACTAGGCAGAACTGGTTTTAGGAGAAAGATGCCATTTAGGATGTTTTTCTTATCTCTCCTCACTTTTCTTTGGAACTCTGCATTCAGATGGGTGTATCTTTCCTTTTCCCCTTTGGCTTTCGCTTCTCTTTTTTTCCTCAGCTTTCTGTAAGGCCTCCTCAGACAAACATTTTGCCTTTTTGCGTTTCTTCCTCTTGGGAATGGTGTTACTCACCGCCTTCTGTATAATGTCACAAACCTCCTTCCATAGCTCTTCAGGCACTCTATCAGAGCTAATCCCTTGAATCTATTTGTCACTTTCACTGTATAGTCATAAGGGATTTGATTTAGGTCATACCTGAATGGTCTAGTGGTTTTCCCTACTTTTTTCAATTTAAGTCTGAATTTGGCAATAAGGAGTTCATGATCTCAGCCACAGTCGGCTCCCAGTCTTGTTCTTGCTGACTGCATAGAGCTTCCCATCTTTGGCTGCAAAGAATATAATCAATCTTCTTGATTTCTGTGTTGACCATCTGGTGGTGTCCATGTGTAGAGTCTTCTCTTGTGTTGTTGGAAGAAGGTGTTTACTATGACCAGTGCATTCTCTTGGCGAAACTCTGTTAGCCTTTGCCCTGCTATATTCGGTACTCCAAGGCCAAATTTGCCTGATCATTGCATGCAAGATGGGCACAATAAAGGACAAAAATGGTATGGACCTAACAGAAGCAGAAGATATTAAGAAGAGGTGGCAAGCATACACAGAACTATACAAAATAGATCTTCACAACCCAGATAATCACAAAGGTGTGATCACTCACCTAGAGCCAGACATCCTGAAATTCAAAGTCAAATGGGCCTTAGGAAGCATCACTACAAACAAAGCTAGTGGAGGTGATGGAATTCCAGTTGAGCTATTTCAAATCCTAAAAGATGGTGCCGGGAAAGTGTTGCACTCAATATGCTTCAAATTTGAAAAACTCAGCAGTGGCCACAGGACTGGAAAAGGTCAGTTTTCCTTTCAGCCCCAAAGAAAGGCAATGCCAAAGAATGCTCAAACTACTGCACAATTGTACTCATCTCACACACTAATAAAGTAATGCTCAAAATTCTCCAAGCCAGGCCTCAACAGTATGTGAACCATGAACTTCCAGATGTTCAAGCTGGATTTAGAAAAGGCAGAGAAACCAGAGATCAAATTGCCAACATTCGTTGGATCATTGAAAAAGCAAGAGAGCTCCAGAAAAACATCTACTTCTGCTTTATTGACTATGCCAAAGCCTTTGACTGTGTGGATCACAATAAACTGTGGAAAATTCTTCAAGAGATGGGACTACCAGACTACCTGACTTACCTTTTGAGAAATTTGTATGCAGGTCAGGAAGCAACAGGAAGTAACAGTTAGAACTGGACATGGAACAGTCCAAATAGGGACTGGACTGGTTCCAAATAGGGACTGGACTGGTCCCAAACAGGGAAAGGAGTACATCAAGGCTGTATATTGTCACCCTGCTTATTTAACTTATATGCAGAGTATGTCATGAGAAACGCTGGGCTGGATGAAGCATAAGCTGGAATCAAGGTTGCTGGGAGAAATATCAATAACTTCAGAAATGCAGATGACACCACCCTTATGGCAGAAAGCAAAGAAGAAATAAAGAGCCTCTTGATGAAAGTGAAAGAGGAGAGTGAAAAATTTGGCTTAAAGCTCAACATTCAGAAAACTAAGATCATGGCATCTGGTCCCATCACTTCATGGCAAATAGATGGAGAAACAGTGGAAACAGTGACAGACTTTATTTTTTAAGGCTCCAAGATCACTGCAGATGGTGACTGCAGCCATGAAACTAAAACACGCTAGTTATGACCAACCTAGATGGCATATTAAAAAGCAGAGATGTTACTTTACCAACAAAGGTCCCTAGTCAAAGCTATGGTTTTTCCAGTGGTCATGTATGGATGTGAGAGTTGGACTATAAAGAAAACTGAATGCCAAAGAATTAATGCTTTTGAACTGTGGTGTCAGAGAAGACTCTTAAGAGTCCCTTGGACTGCAAGGAGATCCAACCAGTCCATCCTAAAGGAAATCAGTCCTGAATATTCATTGGAAGGACAGATGCTGAAGCTGAAACTCCAATACCTTGGCCACCCGATGCAAATAACTGACTCATTTAAAAAGACCCTGATGCTGGGAAATATTGAAGGCGGGAGGAGAAAGGGATAACAAAGGATGAGATGATTGGATGGCATCACCGACTCAATGGACATGAGTTTGAGTAAACTGCTCCGGGAGTTGGTAATGGACAGGGAATCCTGGCATGCTGCAGTCCATGGGGTCACAAAGAGTCGGACATGACTGAGTGACTGAACTGACTAACTGGGATGTTTTTAACATGGGACCCTAAAGACGGATGGTGTCATTAAAAAACTGGAAAGGTGAATTAGGTTGTATGAGAGAGCGAGTCAGTTTTGGACATACTGGACTTCCATTATGGTCCAGTGTTTAAGAATCCACCTGCCAATGCAGGGGACATGGGTTCATTCCTTGGTCCAGGAAAATTCCATATGCCTCGGAACAACTAAGCCTGTATGAGACCACTGAGCCTGTGTGCCTCAGCTACTGAAGACTGCCTACCTAGAGCCGGTGCTCCATAACAAGAGAAGCCACCATAATTAGAAGCCCGTGCATTGCAACTGGAGAGTAGCCCCAGCTTGCTGAACCTAGAGAAAGCCTGAGTGCAGTATCAAAGACCCAGTACAGCAATAAATAAATAAATAAAAATTCTGGACATACTGAACTTGGGATGTTCACTCAGCTAGTACATTATGTTATATAACAGGCAGGTTAACATTTTAGTCTAAAGCTCAGGTTGAGGAATACCTTGAAGTTATGGGTGAGGGTCATAAGACTAAGATCCTCAAATGAAAATCTGAGAATTCAAAAGGACTTTGGAGGTCATCTTTTTCAATTCCCCTGCTAACCCCTCATACACTAAAACCCTTCCACCAGTTTTTATTCAATTAGCATTTATTGAATGCCTATAAAACCCGACTGTGCTTAAGGCCTAACATGGACAGTAAGCAAACAAAGTTCAGTCAAAGGAGCCAACATTGTATGGGGGAGGCAAACATATAAAGAAATTTGTTGCTATCAGTGCCATGTTGGAAGTATGGACTGATGACCCAATATCAAATGGAAGGAGTTCAAGGAACCCGTCATGGCAAGGATGAACCTCTACCAAGTCCTGAATGAGAAGACAAAGTGAGGAAGGTGGTCTCAGGCCAGCTGTAAAGTAGGCTGGCCCACAGACCCCATGGCAAATGGCGCTGATGGAGCTGAATGAGGGTAACTATTGCTGACTTAGTGGGAGCAACTGGAGACTAGTGTGGAAAAGTGGGTAGGGACAAGATCTACAAGAGAATGAGATGGTTGGATGGCATCACTGACTCGATGGACATGAGTTTGAGCAGGCTTCAGGAGTTGGTGATGGACAAGGAAGCCTGGCATTGCAAAGAGTCGGACACGACTGAGCGACTGAACTGAACTGAACTGAAGAAGTCAGAATTTTATTCTGTAGTATTGAGAAGCAACTGAAGGATTCTAAGAAAGAGTGACATTATCAATCTTTACTTTAGAAAGCTCAACCGGATAGGTAGGTGAGGAATGGACTGGAGGAAGAGAGACTGTGGAGACAGGAAGAGCCAGTGCAGAGACTAGCCCCATGATCTGTGTGATTAAAGGGAGTGATGGTGGGTCTGAACAGCAATTCCAGTGGGCTTTGGAAAGGGGAGAGTTTTCAAGGAATGTTTATGAATGTTTTACTGCCTCAATATGGTGAGTAAGGAGGAGTTGAAGAAGATGCTCAGGTTTCTAAGTAGAAGGCAGTGCCTATCACACAGCAAGGGAAACTGGTTGGATGAGAATGTAGAAGACAAGGCTATGAGTTCAGTACGGGGACAGTTGAATATGTACTGATGTGACAGGCAATCAGTCATGTGCTAAGACTTCCAGGTATTGCCGTTCTCTCTGAGACAACCTGTCTTGTTTGTTGGACAACTCCTTTCATCAGGCATTGAGAGATAACCTTGAGGTCACAGAGGTGGTGGACAGAGCAAGATTTTATGAATCTCAGGATGGTGTTCTATCGACTACACAGAGCTGCACCAGAGGCAGAGTCTTCCTCTGTGAGCTAACAGGTTAGAGAAGCCTTCCTGGAACAGGGAAGCTGGGCTGTAGGTGCCTCGACTCCTTGTTATCATAGGATGAAAAGATCCTGGCAACACATACCTACATATGCCTAGCACAAGAGGTAGGAGCACTTACATTCTTCATCTCTTTTTTTCATCCCTGTTTTACAGACTATCTGGAATTTTAAAGGGTTATTAAAAGTGGAGAATAGAGAGCTAAAGAGGTTCTAACTGAGGTCAATGGCAGGAAGGGGATGAGGGGGAAAGGAGCAACTCAGAGTTATATAGAGAGAGGTGAAATCAAAATATCTTGATGACTGAGATCATTGAACAACTTCAGTATGTATTCTTATGCTTCCATTTCCTGGGATTTAGGAAATACAGAGTACAGAACTCTGGCTGAAGACCATCTGTGGAGGCCCCATTACTGTCTGAATGAGGGAACTGTAAGCAGAGCAAGTAGGTAGAAATTCTTTCTGCCTCTGTTCTCTTCTCACTTCTGAACATTGTTATTCTACTAAGTTTGCAAAAATGACCACAAAAGACCACACTGAGAGGGCCAGAATCTTGGAACACCTCACACCAGTAGAGTATAACAGATACTCATTTCTAGGACAATGCCTGGGGAGGGTAGAATTCTAGTTTATATGAGGTTTCTCACTGCCTGCATGTTACTCAGGCCAATTTTGTCATCTTCCTCATCTCTGGGGCTTGGTGTGTGTGGGGGTGGGGGTGGGGGTGGAGGGTTGACATCTGCTGAGGCATTACTTGTCCAGGACTATTAACACGCATGACTCAGATGGCTGGGCTAGATTAGAACTGAGGATTCTAAGCAGGACCCAGAGTAGATGGTTCTAGAGGAGGGCCATCATCTGAGCAACCCCTGGAAGCTAAAGTGCTTCCACAAAGGAGACCCTGGTCCAAGCTCCTTCCTACAGAGTCTCAAAAAGGCATGTACTTTAGGGGTTCCCATGGGGACAAGACCAACATAGAAAACACATACTGAGTAATTAATGCCTTCACGACACAGGAGCTCACTGACAACGCACTAGGACTTGTAGCAGTCACGGTGACTCTGTTCATGGACTGGTAAGTGAATGAATACTTTGGATGGAGGCTCTGGGAAAAGGCATGCATGGGGTAATTGTATATGAAATATAAGAAAACTGAAATATATATCATTTTAATATATTTATGTTTGTTTAATCCATGTTAAGAAATTTAAAAATAAGTAGAGTCTCACCTTAAATTTTAATTCCAAGACCTTACTCCCCTTTTTTGTCCTCTCTCTGTTCCTCTCATTCTTTCTTCCTTAATTGATAAGTGGAGGAATAGTGAAAATGAAATTGACCTGTAGAGAAAAGGAGAAATATGAAAACAGAGGTAACATACCACTATTTCTGCTTTCAAATGAATCCCAGATCAGCCACTTCTAAGGAAATAAGATGGAGGAAAAGAAGCTGGGGGCTGGTGTATTTGCTTCTGACTGTACCAGAACATCTGGGTTTTAATGGTATGATACAGTAAGAATCCTTGGCACCATCATTGCTATTAAATGTCTGTTATGCATTAATAAAACAGAAGAGGCTCATTTAATATGGCATTTATACTGGAAACCTTGGGATGATGATATGTAATGAATCACTGGTGGGTTTTATCAGTGAATGTGTATTTTTGGCAGGATAACAGAAAGAGAGAACAAATGAGAATTTACTTTTGTGATCTTCTAGAGGAATGGGAGAAAGAGAATGTGGCAGTTCTAGGGAAATATTTCAAACTTCAAAGACCAGAGCCCTAAGATCTGGTTACTGTTTTCACAGGAGCATTTTCTTTGTCCTGTTGACTGTTTGGACAAATGTTTACAACCAAGATGGTTGCTAAATGTCTGAATTCTGCTGAGGAGACTTTCTTCATTTCCACAGAAGGAAGTGGTTTGGATACATTTTTCTCCCTCTCTTGTAAGTTTCTTTCAGTGAGCCTTGTCAGTCAAATGTAGCGCTCAGGTTTATTGCTCCAATTTCCTTAATATGTATAAATTATTTCTTTAGGTATTTATTTGTTATAGCAAATATAAGTGTTGGGAACCTAATTTATTATAGAAGATATTGAATTTCTACTGGTAGATAAAGAGGTTAAATATTTTTTCTTGTCCTATTTCAGCAACATGATTAACCATGATAATTTTCCATTTGCCTCTTCCTCTATTACAAGCATCTCTCTCTTTCCCCACCCTACCCTCCTTGGTTTTTCTAGGAACATAAGAAATTTAACCAATTCACTTTCTTGGAGGTCAAAAGAAGAAGGCTTCAGCTTGGTATTTTATCTCTAATGGAAGCTGCAAAGGATTTGTGTACACACTGACCTCCATAAGAGCAATATCATGCCTAGAAATTAGAGAATTAATTACACATGCATGGTTAGCAGAGAAGTGAAAATTGAAGAGTGAACATACCAGAGTACTGGCAATAATATGATTTAGGTATGTAGTAGCTGCACGCCTCCCCCTGAATTCTTTCCTCTGGGACCTTGGCTGGCAACGCAGCCCAGAATTAAATAGACAAAGATGAAATGCTGTTTGGCTTCTGAGAAATTGAGTTGTTTCATGAGCTCATGGAAAACTATAACCAGATAGTTCTATCCAACTGAAAAGTGCTGTCTAGCCTCCAGCAAGGCTCCTGGCCTCTTTAGGTATCAGTTTCCTTGTCTGGAACAGAAGATATTTAGATATCAGTATATGCATCTGTTTGGGTGAGTGCTCAGTTGTGTCCGACTCTTTGTGACCCCATGGACTATAACGTGCCAAAGCTCCTCTGTCCATGGGATTTCCCAGGCAAGAATATCAGAGCATGTTGCCATTTCCTTCTCCAGGGGATCTTCCTGAGCCAGGGATCGAACCATCTTCGCTTACATCTCCTGGATCGGCAGGCAGATTCTTAAACACCTCACCACTTCATTTGGAGCTTCTGCTCCAAATTTTTGCATGATTCTTTTCTAATTTGTATTTCCTATAGGGTCCATGGGATTCCCTGGTGGCTCAGAGGGTAAAGAGTCTGCCTGCAAAGTGGGAGACCTGAATTTGATCCCTGGGTCGGGAAGATCCCTTGGAGAAGAAAATGGCAACCCACTCCAGTATTCTTGCCTGGAAAATCCCATAGACGGAAGAGGAGCCTGGCAGGCTACAGTCCATGGAGTTGCAGAGATGGACACAACTGAGCGACTTCACTTCATAGGGTCCGTAGTAATAGGATGCATGCTTGCATGCTAAGTCGCTTCAGCCATGTCCAACTCTTTGCAACTCTCTGGACTGCAGACCACCAGGCTCCTCTATCTGTGGAATTCTCCAGGCAAGAAAACTGGAGTGGGTTGCCATGCCCTCCTCCAGGGGGTCTTCTTGGATATATGCATAAAGTTAGACAATTCTTCCAAATTCTCATTGTCTGCTGCTCCCTTTCATCTCACAGCCAGATTCTAAATCCTTAATCCCTATATCACTTCCTATAATAGAAGGGAGAGGAAACTGATGACTACAGAATTCCTATCTGTGAAAGCATTGTTTGTGCTGAGCAGGAGTGGCTTTACAGGAGTTGCTTCACACACCCTCACCCTGCCCAGCAGTGCCCTTATAAACAGGGGCTGGATGAAGAGTTTCAGTTCTGTTCTGTGAAAGGAGCAGATGGGACCTTGGAGGGGGAGGGGACCTTATCAGGAAGGAGATGGGGGAGGTCAGAGAAGATAAAGCTGGCCTGCAATTTGAATGGAAGCTGGAGTTGAGGAAAGGCGAGAAACAGTGCAAATTCCCCAGTGATTGGAATGCTAAGATTGTTTGTGGCATATGCCACTCCCACCCCTCTTCCTCCCAAATTCTTCATTAAGTTTGCTCTAGTCACAGCCTAGACCGGGTGAAACTCTGAGAAAAGGGGAGTTGTACACAAGTTGTGTAGGGGACAATCAGGTTGTAGAGTTTATTGATTCTATATGGAAAAGGAGGGATGCTTCCTTAAGAGGTGAAATGACAGCAGAGATCAAAAATTCAGAGAAATCAGAAAACTCCTAGAACCAGAGGCCCGGAGAAACCGAACCCTCTGTGCCACTCACCATTTCTTAACAAGAGACTCAGATTCCATCCCTAAGTACGTCAGGATATTTGAACTATTTTAAGTATTAAAGGACGACGTGATTGTTGCAAGCTAGAAGATTTGGAATCATCCAGGTAGCTGACATCTGTTATACTAGGACAAGTGAATAATAATAACAATAATTCTACTTTTTATTTTCTAAGATTCAAGAGAATAGAATTAGAGATTGTTTTTAATGTGCATATTCTTTCAACGATTCCTTTTGGATCTTTTAATTAAATTTAATTTAGATCCTTTAAATGTAATAAGTCAGTAAAATAGGAAGCAGTATTTTCAACAATCAGCCTTTAGAGATTCAGTGTGTAAAATGAATACCTAAGGCTTTTAAAACAAATAAGTATATCATTTCCTTCATATCACATTCACAGACTAGCTAATGTTAGCCTGCCTTTCAGTACAATAAGGTATAAATGAGATGCAAAATATACATTTTCATTTAAATTGATTTTTTTATTTGGGGCATTCTATTAACCATAGTTTGTGAAATGACAGACTGTAGACTAAAAGGAAATAATATATTGTTCAGATTAACCTGACTTGCCATGAGCTTCTGCATTAATCATCAGGTTTTAACACCAATAGAAGTCATGCTTTACATTTGACTGACATACACTATCATTTTGCTCCTAGTTAACATACTGCACAAAAGTGATAATGTGAGGGATTTTTCTGAAGGATTGATTGCAGACCAAGATAACTCCTAGGAGGGGAAAAAAGCAGAATATAATTTCCCTTGCTTGGCTAATTTCTTTTTTTAATCTTGAAGGACAGTACATGCCTAGTGCTCACAGAATTTTGAATAAATAAAATTATTTTCTCATCATATATCTGGCATTATATACTGGTAATCCCTTTAAATCAGAGCTTAGTTTCCATTTGTAGGTCTGAAAATATGTAGATTCATTTTTGATAAATATAGTCAGTATATTTGATACTACTGATGACTAAAATGGAGGGTGAGAGAAGACCTTGATAAAAGATATAAATTATTGTCACAAAAAGTCACATAGTAACAAAAAATCATGGATTTCCTATTTGCCTAGGTGTCATTTGGAAGATGCTCAGATATTAACAACAGTTCCACCTTATAACAAAATTTAACTATTTGTTTAGCTGCTTGATTTGAAACAGTAAAAGTGATTTTATTTCCCCCAAATCAAATACCAGACAAAGCAATTCAGGATTCAATTTGGTCTTTTTTATCACATGTTATTATACACATATACAAAAATAAGATTAACAAAGTACTTCCTATCATAATATAAATATATCCATTCACTCTAGATACTGTTAGATGTCACATATGCATAAAATTAATTAAAGCACCTACAAAATAATATCCCCAACAGAGAGCCACGCAATATGTATATAATTCAATTGAACTTCTCTACAAGTTAACCAACTCTTAATAGCCATACATACATGCTTATGGCAGCTGTCAATTTAGAGAAATTATAGTTGTGCATGGCCCAGAATAAAATCTTTTAATACCATCTATGTCCTAATGGAAAACAAAATGAAACAAATGAGCTGTGTTTAAAGATACATTAAAATATTACACTCAGATACTTCTCTGGTGGTACAGGGGATAAAAATCTGCCTGCTGATGCAGGGGACATGGGTTCGATCCCTGGTCTGGGAAAATCCCACATGCTGTGGAGCAACTAAGTTCATGTGCCACAACTCCTAAGCCCACATGCCCTAGAGCCCGTGCTCCGCAGTAAGAGAAGCCACCGCAATGAGAAGACCATGCTCTGAAATGAAGAGTAGCCCTCACTCACTGCAACTAGAGAAAGCCTGTGTGCAGCAACAAAGACCCAGCACAACTAAAAATAAAATATAAATACATTAATTAAGAAAATATTATACTCAAATCCTATCTGTCATCACATATTCTCTCCTGAAAGTAAGTTTCCAACATTTATGTCCGTATACTATGTGCGCAAAACATTTAAGCTCTTCTTTACCTTTCAAGATTTTTTTCCTGGTCCTAGAATCATTTTCATAGTTGTGAATTTCATTCTATTCCATCCTGTGAAATTATCCCCACCTTTATTTTCCCAAACCAAATTAATCCAAGAGGTGGCTAACATCCGTGAAAGATAGAGTAACCTCTAAATATCTTTCTTTAAAAATTATCTTCATGGCCTTCATGTAGCCAATAAATGATAAGAAAACTGTATTTAGGAGAAGACAGTGTGAATTGTCTCTGATGATATCTTGAGAATGTAAAATATCCTTGAAAAAAAAAATGTAAAGAAACTCAGAATTCCACACTTTACCCAGTGAATGTTCATTTTTTTTCTCTAACAGATTTCCAAATTAATTTAAAACAAGCTGCATAAAAATTATGACATAATTTTCTGGACTGCAGAATCAATGAGTTGCTCTCCTGAGATGGTGAGTACCAACTAAGTCACCTGTGGTCTCTTTTGAGTAGTGATGGGAAAAATACTGAGAACCACTGGGCTAGAAGATTCAGTTCTGACAACCAGGCAGTTTGAGTTCATTTGGGTCTCTGACTTTTTCAGATTTACAGTTAAAAATCCTTTTTATGTCTGTTTCTGCCAAGCTTATGTCCCTTCCAAGCTGTATATCTTCCATATTCCTTCTCCTTTTCTATGAGTCTAAAAGAAAACACTTTGATCCATTAATGGAATGTAGTTGACCCAATGCCCTCTCTGTCACAATGTTGATTTACAGCCTCCAGGAGCAACGGGCAGCAAGCCAGGCTGCAGACAGTGACTAAACCCCAACAACACGTCAGATGCGGTGCTTGCTTAATGGGCCCCTCTGTCTCCAGTGAGCAGCCCGCCTGTCACAGTGGGTGCAGCTTTCTCATGGTAGGAATTAGTTGCACACATTTTCCTGCCTCCAGGATTTGTCAGAAGGCTGTCTATGACCAGGATGAGCCACTGAAGAATCATGCTCTAATACTGGGTCCCCTCCTGTGTGTGGGGAACCTGGCCAGAAGGGGAAGGGCAGGGCACTCACGTTTAGTGAGCATCTACCTCTGCTAGGTATTTGACACATGTGATGTTACTGATGTTTTCTGGCATCTCAGTGAAGTTTAATTATTCACACATGAAAACACTGGTTCAGTGATTAGGAAAGGACTCAGCAGGGTTGAGATTCCAGGCCTGCCTCACATGAGCAATGATGGTGTTTTTTCAGCCTAACCACACTGCCTCCATATTATTCTGAGAAATGCTTATATCACTCAGTAACCTAGACGTTTTACAAAACCTGCTACCAACAGGCAACGAATACCTAATAAAAGTGCATTTTTTGTGTTACAAAATTATCATTTGATACAAATGGTTATTTTGAAAACCATGCTAGGAGATGTCCATTTTATCTCTTGTATTTTCTAAAAGCTCATAAAATTTTTGTCTTGAGTATTTTGATAAGTACACAAGCCCAGGTCCTGGAATTGTATAGCATTGAATTTGGGGTTCAGAGAATGTACTGGCATTCTTCATCTTTGCTGAATCCCACCAGAGATCAAAGAATCTGAGAGATTAGTTTCCAGTTAAAAATGGTAGATTGACCACAATGTTTATTCCCTCCTCAAAATGATGTCAAAATGATATTAAAAGAATTCGGAAAGTATTAATATATACCAATAAGGACAATGGCTAGACCTGAAAATGGAGGGGTGGTGGTGGTGATCAGTCAGTGAATGTACCTATTGATCTGCAGGTCTCTGGTGCCCTTTTGCCTTCCTACTCTCACAATTCCAAAAACCAAACCACAATGTATATCTATAAAGTAAATGAAATGCTGTGAAACTTTCTGAGATTCTGGAACATTCTCCTATGCCAGAAGTATGCTGCTTATATTTTGTCTTGGGCCCATTGAAGGTCTCTTGAGGTAGGCTTGGTCAGTGGGTATTTTCATCTCATATCTCTGGAAGTCCCAACATTCTGTTTGCATTTTAACAGCTACTTACTAGATAGGCAAGAGCACGAACTGACTTGGTGCCAAGCTAATTGTCAAGCTCTTTTGCAGTGAGCCAGTTTGGCAACATAAAACTGTAAATTTTATAGTGAACCATATGATAATTTTGTCATAAACTGGGTTCTGAAGGCATTTCTTTTCAACCACCAGTGTGTATTAAGTCACTTCAATAGTGTCTGATTCCTTGCGACCCCATGGACTCTAGCCCATGAAGCTCCTTTGTCCATGGGATTTCCCAGGCAAGAATACTGGAGTGGGTTGCCATTTCCTTCTCCAATAGATCTTCCTAAGGAAGATTCAAACCAGGGATTGAACCTGCTCTCTTGTATCTCTTGCATTGGCAGGTGGGTTCTTTATCACTAGCGCCACCTGGGAAGTTCCAACTTCCAGTAAATCTTAGAATAACCCTTTACCACCATAACCCCAAACATGAGAAACAATTGCTCTGCCGAAAGTCATGCTTGTGTCTCTACTTTGCTTCACTTCTTCCCCTCCTCCATGCTTTCAGCTGCTTTGCTACATCCACTTGCGTGAAGTCCACCTACAATGGACTTGGTACAAACTATTAAGAGTAACTGGAAATCACAAATATTGCTTTACACTGTTGGACTTTCTTAGCTTAGGTTAAAGGTTTTACAGAATCCCTTCTGGAGCTTAATTTTTCCCCTCAAATCTTACTGTAAAGTGAGCCATAGACCATTCCTTTAATATCACGTGATCTTAAGATCCAGGCTTAACTGTGAATGTTGTTCCACATACATGCTTACATTTTAAGTAACTAGAGTATTTGCTGCTAGAGATCATGGAATATTTTATATTAATTTTAGTGTCTCTTGACAATAGACAGCACCATAGTGGTTTTCAATACATTTTTGATGCATTAATAATGTATCAATGAAAGAACCGTGAGTTGTTTTTTTTTTGCTCAGAAAAATTGTCTTCTTTTTTAGATTTTATGTGCCACCCTTCTATTTCCAGATTTCGCCAGTACCTTCTGTCCTAAAACCCATGTTACAGGATAAAAATAAAAAATAAACCCCTATTTAGCAAAGTCTGTATATTTAGGTTTCTGTTATTTGCAGCCATATGCACTCTTAACTGGAGAAGGCAATGGCACCCCACTCCAGTACTCTTGCCTGGAAAATCCCATGGACAGAGGAGCCTGCTGGGCTGAAGTCCATGGGGTCGCTAAGAGTTGGACATGACTGAGCGACTTCACTTTCACTTTTCACTTTCATGCATTGGAGAAGGAAATGGCAACCCACTCCAGTGTTCTTGCCTGGAGAATCCCAGGGACGGGGGAGCCTGGTGGGCTGCCGTCTATGGGGTCGCACAGAGTCGGTCACGACTGAAGTGACTTAGCAGCAGCAGCAGCACTCTTAACTGATGTGTATGTGTGGGGGGAGGGATGTACCACACTCCTGCTGAAACAAATCATTAAGCAGGTCAATAATGAACATGTTCTAGGAGGAATTTGTATTGAAAAGGCTTTGCTGTAAATTGGCCTAACAGTCACTTTCATGGATGCTGAGCATGAAATTGGAAAAGAATAGGTGTGTGTATACGTATAACTGAATCACTTTGCTGGGCACCTGAAACTAACACAGCATGGTTAATCAACTATGGTGGTGGTTTAGTCGCTAGGTCATGTCTGACTCTTGCGACCCCATGGACCATATCCTGCCAGGCTCCTCTGTCCATGGGATTCTCCAGGCAAGAATACTGGAATGGGTTGCTATTTCCTTCTCCAGGGGATCTTCTCGACCCAGTGATCGAACCAGGTCTCCTGCACTGCGGCAGATTCTTTACAGACTGAGCTATGAGGGAAACCCTTAATCAACTATGAAGTATGAAGTGAAAGTTGCTCAGTCGTGTCTGACTCTGCCACCCCATGGAATATGCAGTCCATGGAATTCTCCAGACCAGAATATTGGAGTTGGTAGCCTTTCCCTTCTCCAGGGGATCTTGCCAACCCAGGGATTGAACCCACGTCTCCTGCATTGCAGGCAGATTCTTTACCAGTTGAGCCACCAGGGAAGCCCAGAGATGTCTGGCAAGCATACAAATACATGTGATAAAAAGTGGAGTCCAGTGCCTACCATGAAATGGGTGTAGATGCAGTGGGTAAAGACTTTGCATTTTGTTGGGGAGATCTGGAAAGCTTCATAGAAGAGGCCTTGAAGATGAACTAGATTTCAGTAGGTTGAAAGGTTAGGATATGATCAGAGAAGAGAATGGTGTAGACAAAGGCATGAACGTGGGAACATGGAAAGTATGATCTTAAATGTTACTAGCTACCATACAAACTATACTATTTTTTCCCAACTCCTGATAACTGTCAAAATAACATTTTAGATCACTGAGATCCTGCATTTATATTTTAATTCAGCTACCACTGACCCTTTTGTCAGAGAAAAAATTTATTTCTCTGTTTAGTTCTAGCAACAAAAGGATGAACTGAGGACATTGTGAATTGGTGGTATTAATTAAACAAATTCTTCATTTTTACCCTCTCTCTGTGATAGAGTTTGGAATATACTAGTACCATATTTATTTTCCATGATTTTTTGGAAGTTGCTGTTTTTAACGACCTCAGGATTATAATAAATGCAATCTCCTTGACTATCTTTGCCCACCCTGTAATGTGTGATGATCTTTAACTGGACTCCTTGTCAAGCAAAAGAACATTCTACAAAGGAACTGATAGGGCCTGTGTACTGATAAGAATGTGTATTTTGTGAATTTTTCCACAGTGTGGGAGAATCCTTAGTGAATCTTTATTCACCACTTTAACTCCTATATTTTTAAAATCAAGTCTCTGATATACTTTGTTCCTTGATGGTGGGATGGAGAGATTACCTTTCTTCAAGGTTGCCAAGTAATTAATACCATGGACTTCTTGGCACATAATCGGAGCCAACCATCTGAATGATTGAACACACTGTAGGGTTTTCAGCAAAGAAATGTAATTAATTAAAAGTGTGCGTAACAAAAATTATATTCTCTGTGGGCACAAGGAAGCTGGAATAATGCTACTCTGAAGCTGCCACATGCCCATTGTGTATTGTTCAACTCTAGACAGTGACATTCGCAGCATAGTCTGGGGAATGGCACCCTTGTTGCTGGGTGGTGCACAACCGCCAAGGCCATACAAGGCAGCCCGGGCCATTCTTTGGTTGTCTTTTGTTGTGCTGACTGTAGCTGAAGGAGTCTCTTGCCAAGTTTCCCTGTATATTTTGCCGTTCCTGCAGCTCTTACTTTTCTTGGAGCTTTGGCAGTGGGATCTGTTGGCAGCTCTGTTATCCTAGGCCGTCTTTGCCTGTGTCCTTGAGTTCCTAGACAACCTGGAAAACTGACATGCATATACCCACAGTCTTTGCTGGGCCTTTAATGGGGATATTTTCTCTGTTAGCATTTTTTCCCCTCCTTCCGGTTGACAAGGTCTTCCCCTGCCTGTGACTTTTTGCTTCTAAGAGAACCATATTTTGTTTTTGTGTCCTTTTATGAGGGTGACTATATCATATACAGCCTAACTGAGAACACTTTAAAATATTTCATATGGTCATCCTAATACAAGGACACAAAGACCAAACATGATTCTCTAAGAAGGAGCTATTGATAATGATGCTGGGATAACAAATATAAACTGGGACTATCCTGAGCACCCTGGGGTGTCTGATCACCTGCCCTTCTCTCTCTCTAAGCTGATATGCAGCAGGTTCACACCTTAAAGAGTAGGAGCTATGTGTGGGATATTTCTGGGCTTCCCTGGTGGCTCAGATGGTAAAGAATCCACCTTCGATGCGGGAGACCTGGATTTGATCCCTGGGTGGGAAGATCCCTTGGAGGAGGGCAAGGCATCCCACTCCAGCATTCTTGCCTGAAGAATCGCCATGGACAGAGGAGCCTGGCAGACTATAGTCCATGTGGTTGCAGAGTCCAACATGACTGAGCGACTAAGAACAGCACATGGGATATTTCTGTTCAGTGAATCATTAGACAAAGCACCTTCACCATTAGCACCGCTTCCAGGACTCTCCAGACCTCCCTCCAGCATCTCAACAGCATGGCTTTGGCATGGCCAGAGGCCTATAGGGCCCTTGCTTGCTTGCTAAGTCACTTCAGTCGTGTCCAACTCTGTGCGACCCCCCCATCCCTGGGATTCTCCAGGCAAGAAGACTGGAGTGGGTTGCCATTTCCTTCTCCAGTGCATGAAAGTGAAAAGTGAAAGTGAAGCTGCTCAGTCGTGTCCAACCCTCAGCGACCCCATGGACTGCAGCCTTCCAGGCTCCTCCATCCATGGGATTTTCCAGGCAAGAGTACTGGAGTGGGGTGCCATTGCCTTCTCCGTATACCAGGCCTAAGGTTTGCATGTGCTGTGATTATTAAACATAATCATAAACAGTTATTAAACACCTTGCTATTATGCCAGTTCTTTTACCAGCTCCGTAGTCTCCCTTTCTCTTACTTTGTCATCTATCAACCTAGTCTCAGGACTGTGAAGATACCCACAGTCTATTTTTCTGTTTCATCTCTATTATACTTGTATGTCACATTCAATTTTGTAGCTGTTATTTATACTTATCATAAATAGCAAGATATTTATTTAAGAGAGGAAAAAAAAGAAAAAAAGAGAGGAAGGTATTAGATTTTGTTATCAACATTACTGAATTGCAGGGTATTTATGGTTTCTTCAAGCAAGGAGCTTTTAAAGGGGAGTTCTGTCTCTTCTCATAATCACAGCATTGTAAAAAGATTGTTTCTGTGTGTGAATCCACTCCCCTGGCTGGAATGTGGAGAAGACAATTGGTCTCCATGAATAGGATTAAGAAAACCAAAGGAGAGTTTCAGAGAGTTAGGGCTAAGAAGAGGGAAGAAAAAGATTGTGTTGTTTTGCTCAAAAATCACATGGCAAATATTTCGGATTACTAGGTCAAGTTAAGGCTTTGTGAGAAGTAGAGAAAAAAAAAAAAGAAATTTTGTGACTGGTGAAAAAAAAGTTTCTTTTTTGAGAGCATCAACTATGAAACTTGGATGAAATTCCCCATATGGCAATTGTGAATTGAAGGGTGAGTTCTGGATCAAGAACCAATGTTTTCATGGCTTTATATAAATGTGAGACCTGAAATATTTAAAATGCTAATAAGCATTTAGCAAAGACTTCTTTGAAAATTTGGTATCTTTTAGGTCATGTCCAGAACTGAGATAGAGACAGGTGTAAGGGGAGCATAGAAAGTCTCACAGTGTGGAGACATATAGAAAGAGCATGTGACCCAGAGTCAAGTGAAAAATATGGGTTCAAATCCCAGCTCTGCCCCTTGCTAACCAACCTCTCTGAACAGTGACTCTTTCACCTTCAGTTCTGTTCAGTTCAGTTCAGTCACTCAGTCGTGTCTGACTCTTTGCAACCCCATGAATCGCAGCATGCCAGGCCTCCCTGTCCATCACCAACTCCCGGAATTCACTCAGATGCACGTCCATCAAGTCAGTGATGCCATCCAGCCATCTCATCCTCTGTCATCCCCTTCTCCTCCAGCCCCCAATCCCTCCCAGCATCAGAGTCTTTTCCAATGAGTCAACTCTTCGCATGAGGTGGCCAAAGTAGTGGAGTTTCAGCCTTAGCATCATTCCTTCCAAAGAAATCCCAGGGCTGATCTCTTTCACCTTAGAACAAGGCAGATAATACTTTTTCTATCATGTTGTCAAGATTTTACAACTTAATGTACAAAAACTGCCGACTAGCATGCCTGCTGCTGCTGCTGCTGCTAAGTCGCTTCAGTCATGTCCGACTCTGTGTGACCCCATAGACGGCAGCCCACCAGGCTCCCCCGTCCCTGGGATTCTCCAGGCAAGAACACTGGAGTGGGTTGCCATTTCCTCCTCCAATGCATGAAAGTGAAAAGTGAAAGTGAAGTCGCTCAGTCGTGTCCGACCCTCAGTGGCCCCATGGATTGCAGCCTTCCAGCCTCCTCCGTCCACGGGATTTTCCAGGCAAGAGTACTGGAGTGGGGTGCCATTGCCTCTCTGACTAGCATGCCTACTCCATAGTAAATGCTTAATAAATTCATGTCTTAGAACGTGGGCTATTTTAATGCAGAATGTAGGTACTAAGGTACTTGATTTTTAATAAAGAATTTAAGGCAGAGAGAAAGGAAGGATAAATGTGACCTGAAAATTGGATAAACCTCCATGTGTGGAGGGTCTATGGAATGTGTGGAGAGGTGAAGAAATACATACAATGAGGGAAGGAGAAAGAAGGAAACTGGCAATCTTGGAGGTGTTGATTTTATATATCAGGTTAAGACAGGTGACGTAGTGATACCAATATAGGAAATGCAAGAGATGTGTGTTCCATCCCTGGGTTGGGAAGATCCGCTGGAGAAGGAAATGGCAACCCGCTCCAGTATTGTTGCCTGGAGAATCCCATGGACAGAGGAGCCTGGAGAGCTATAGTCCATGGGGTCGCCAAGAGTCGGACTCAACTGAGAGAATGTGCATTCATACACACAAGACCAAAGAACTTCCTGGCATACACATGATGCCTTTGCTTTTCTGGAGGTCAGAGGGAAAACTGTAGCAATTTCTGGCTGAAGAGACTGAAGAAAGTTCTAGTGCTAGCATGACTGCAGCACAGGGTCAGTATTTTGCTGAGAAGTTCATAACCTTGAGGTCTGTAGGCTCCTAGAGGAGGTGTATGGAGAAGGCAATGGCACACCACTCCAGTACTCTTGCCTGGAAAATCCCATGGATGGAGGGGCCTGGTAGGCTGCAGTCAATGGGGTTGCTAAGAGTCAGACATGACCGAACGACTTCACTTTCACTTTCACTTTTCACTTTCATGCATTGGAGGAGGAAATGGCAACCCACTCCAGTGTTCTTGCCTGGAGAATCCCAGGGACGGGGGAGCCGGGTGGGCTGCCGTCTATGGGGTTACACAGAGTTAGACATGACTGAAGCGACTTAGCAGAGGAGGTATAAGTGTGCTTCAGGAGGCCCTGTGAACCCCTCTGAAGCTATGGGAAAATCTTGGCAGATATTTGTGTCCTGGGGAACAGGCTCCATCATGTTCTTTGGATTCAACAAGAGCCGTCCTGGGAGTTAACTCCCACAGTCTATGGTTCCCCACTGTGTAGCAATGATATAGTTTTGGAAACTAATATCTGCTCTAGGGAGGTGTGCTTGATCTAAGGATAACCCCACATCTTCGAAATACTTGGTTTAAATTAGAGAGAATAGAAAAATAAACCTGATGTACCCATCACTGAGTGTTTTTCCTGATTTTTGAGAGAGAAAAACTGCTCTTTGACTAAAGGCACAGTCAGGGGAAGCATGTGACCAGCCTACAACTATGAAGGGATGAGTCTGACACTGTGGACGGAAGCACAGAGAAATGGAAAGAACTAAAGCCCTCATGACTTCAGTAAGCCCTGGTCCAACCATTTCCTGAAGCCTGACCTCCATCTGGACTTCCCTCCTGTTACTGATAAATGTTATGTAAGTGACCTTGGGTAGGGTTTTCTGTTACTTTTAAACAGTCATAGCTGAATGGAGATGGTGACCCCCAAAGCTGAGAGCCAGTTGTTTACACTACATTAAAAGAAGAATCATAGAGAATGCTTAAATGAACTGTTTCATGGTTAAAACCATTTCAGTATAACTGGATAATGATATCTTTCTTTACTTCATCTACAGAGGTGAAATAATTTGTGCTTTTCACTTTAATATGAGTGCCCTTGAACCCTTCTATAATGGTAGTGGGAAGAAGGAGCACTATCACATAGACGGAGGTGGTAGTGTGAAACTTAGGGAGTGTGCGTGGGGGAGGGCCTTTTAATTATGCAGTGTATACACTTATGCTTTCACGATAGTTTAGAAAAAGTCATATACATAAGAAATGTAATCAGGAAGGTCTGTGATGCAACTGTCTCAAGGCATCACTGGGCATGGAGCTGTCTGCTTTCAATCTTGATCCACAGTGCTCTTTGCTAGCCTTTTATCCTGGAGGTAACTCTTCTGCTTTGGTGCCATTGGTAATTGGATGGTCTCTGGGCACCAACCTAGTCTGTGTGCTTCACTTGCCTTTACAATCTACAGAGACACAAGTAAACCCTAACTTTAGTGGAGGACTATCCTCCCTGTACCCTTCTCATATCCACTCCTCATCCACACTGAAGAACCCTGGATTGGCACATCACCTTGCTTTTCTCTCTAGTGCACACTTACTTAAACCCCATATTCTACTTCCAGCTGCTCTCTATACCACTATAGGTCATGGAAGACTTGGGAAGATGAGGAGGGTAATCTATGGCCCGCCCACGGCTAGATCACAAAAAATGAAAGTGAAAATCGCTCAGTCCTGTCCAACTGTTTCCAACTCCAGGGACTATAGCATCCCAGGCTCCTCTGTCCATGGAATTCTCTGGGCCAGAATACTGGAGTGGGTAGCTGTTCACTTCTCCAGGGAATCTTCCCAATCCAGGAATCGAACCCAGGTCTTCCACATTGAAGGCAGATTCTTTACTGTCTGAGCCACCAGGAAGCCCAGATCGCACCAGATTGCAAAAGGAGGGTAATTTATGGCCCTCTCATGCCTATATCGCAAAAGAGTCAGGTATGACTTGGCAACTAAACAACAATAACAATATGGCTGTTAATAATATAATGTCAATGGCAAGATTTGCTATCTCTATAGCCTCTTCCATAATTCTGTGAAGTTGACTCTTCTAACACTCTAGACAGAAAGTTAGGTGAATGTCTACTTTACTCTCAGAACTCAAACTTAAAGGAAAATCTAAGGGAAATTCTGTGGGTCTATCCTTACTGCTATCCTGTTTGCATTTTTATCAATTTGATTAATAAATAGAAATCATAGTACTCTAGTCTACAGATGACACAATGCTGGGAGAAACAGCTAAACACAAAATATCTGAAAACCCTTGTCTAGTGCTTACTATATCCGTTCTTCTATCTACCTTACCTGTATTAGCTCATTTAATTCTTATTTCATAGATGAGGAACAAGTTACTTGCCCAAGGCCACTTAGCAAGAGAAGAATAGAGTTGAGGTTTGAATCTAAGTGGACTGGCTCTAAAGTACATGCTCCTAGTCTTTCTGTTTTGATGCCCTCAGCATGGTGTAAGAGTTAAGCCAATAGAATGGGTATTTTAGATATGCTAAAACAAACAGCAGAATACAATAGATAAGGAAAGAGCTGATTTTACAACAGATTATATGAAAGAGGTCAAGGGTTTTTGGTTGATCATAAGCTGGATTTGAAAGGAAATAAGCTGCTTCTAAAAAGGTTAACACAACCCTAGACTTCTGACAAGGAAAAATATGATTCAGCAGAGGAAGTAAATGTTCCACTGTATTCTAACTCTGACTAATAGATTATGCTGGAATATTTCATCTATCAGGTATCAGAGTTCACGAGCAATACTATCCAACTCAAGATGTTAGCCAAAATGATGTTCAGTCCAGTGACTACTCCATGTAAAATGAGGGCATATAATAGCAGTTTTTAGATATTTGAAGAATATCTGAAGAGGTATGGTCTATGGTATGGTTAATATCTTAGCTCAAAACCAAAAGGAATCATCTAAATATTCAAAGTCTTTCACAATAGTTAGGGCTGCCTCATTAAGCAGTGAGTTCCCAGGCAATAGAAGGTTCAAAAAGTGTCTGGATGACAATTTGTTGAACATCTCATTTGTTGGAAAATAGTGTTTATTGGAATAGCATTGCAACAAAGCTGTTTTAGGAATCTGGGTTTTCTTAGGAATCTGGCTTTTCAAAGGTAATTTTTAGCCAAAAATCAGGTATCTACACAATTGTTAACTGGAAAGCATCAAATTAAGAAAGCTTTGAAGGACTCATCTTAGCATATAATAATGGGCAATATTACCATTAAATTTGAAGTAAAATACTTAAATGAAACTCCTAAACTCCTTATCATATATTTTACAAAAATGTTGGAATCCAATTTCAAATGGATGTTTTCCTGCCACTTTAGTGTTTTTAAGTGCTTTGTCTTTGAGAAAATACTGTAATAAATAAAAGTGGGCAGGTGAAGTGGCTGAATACCCTGTCAAGATGCCCTGTCCAACGAGTGCACATGTGATGAGTGAGGAAGGGAGAAAAGGTTAATGTAATTAGAGAAATGAATTCTGGGTAGCCCCAAAGAGCATGTCTTGTGAGTCATCTACATTCACATTTCTTTGAACTTTGTCTATCCTAAGGGAGATGAAGCAATTACATAGACATAATGTGTTACCCTTTCAGTACAATGCAACCCACATTCCTCCATACATTCATCATCATCTGTGGTATTTGTGTTCAGTGCTGTCACGCAAGCTAGTTGCCAACAATTATTAAAAAGAAAACCGAAAGGTTATGCATTTAGGAGATAAAGCAAGGTTAACTTTTGAAACATGCTCTATGAAGATGTCAATCCATTAAGGGGAAAAAAATCGCTAAGAAGCTCCTCAAAGATACTCCTGCATCAAGAACTATCTCCAGAGACCTACGAAGTAAATGAAGTGATTATCTGTCACTCACAATTCTCCGAAATGGAATCCACAATGGCTGTGATATAGCTGCATATGAGCTTCCCCTTGCATTTTTACCTACATTCTCATTCACTGATTGTGAAAGTCTTTTTCTCTGGACTTTCTCTCATTACCTGCTTTTTTTTTCTTTAACAACAAACAAAAATACTCTAGATTTCATTACCAGAGCCACTTATGTAGGGAGCATCCTGTCTGGCACGGTGTTAATACTACCTCTCTCAACTTCTCAGGAAAAAAAGAAACTATTTTCAACACATATTTTTCCTCCTCTTACCTCCTCCCCTCCCTTTCTCTTCTTTCCTCCTTTTTTCTCTCTTTCCCTCCATTCCCTTCCTCTTACTCCTCCTCCCACTCTTCCTCCTCTTCCTCTGGAATCCATGTTTCCCTTAAAAATGAATTTTCTTCTATCCCAATTAATTTTCTCAGACTACAAATAAAATAGCACTTATACTGTGCTTGCTATGTGCCAGGCAGTTTACTAAACACAATGCATATATTGGCTCATTGGTCTTTGTTGGTCTCTCCAACCTGAGAAAGTATGCCCTATTGTTACATCTTTCAGAGAAAGAAAACCAAGGCATGGAGAGGTTGTATAATTTGGCAACAATCACATGGTAATGAGGTCTGAACACAGGCCTTGTGGTTCCAAAGTCCATGCTTGAACCAATGACACATACCCCTTCTCGAACTTTAGGGTTTTCCAGAGCATGGCTTCCTTAGAGACTGATAAAGAAGGGAACTAACATTTACTGGGTACCTAATTCATGCCAAGCACTCAACATATATTATCTAGTTAGATCTCTGCTACAGCACTTCAAGTCAGGGATTATGATCCCAGCTTTATAGACAAAGTTAAAAAAAAGCAAACTTACCTAATGTCACACTGTAAGTCACAGAAACAGATTTCTGTCTAGCTAATTCTATACATTACCTTCTTCATATTAGATTGTCACTTGTAGCCAAATATAGAGCAAGAAGCCTGTACCTGAGACCTCATCTTTGGCACTGTCTTCTCATTCTCATACCTTGACTTCTTGGGCACTCTAGAAAACTTGAGATAGTCAGTCAAGGCTTCATTTTTCTCTTAATTAGTCCTCAAGAATGTGCTCTCTTGTCTGGTAGACTTAGGCGACCTATGACCTCAGCTGGTTCTGAGTCATGCTGCTAACTCTGATCTGCATCACACACTTTTTTTCTTTCTTTGTGGTGCTTAATCCTGAGATGGGATATCGAGAGGCAATGACTACAGAAGAACCGCATGCATTATAAGAACTATTATAAGAAGATTATAAGAACTATTAGGTTGAACCACATATGAAACAATGTTGCATACTTTTTATATGAAAAAAACTAATGTTTTTGTTGGTAAAATAAGTCAAATAGTGAAATTTAATATGGATCAGCATCTTATGTTTTACAATACCCATTTTTACTTCAATAATTTGTATAAAGTACAGAAAATAGACCAATTTTTAAGGAAAGCGTAATACTATTGTGAAAGTATACTTGTATCAGTATGTCTAATATAATTTTATTTCTTATCTAAATCATTTTTGGTGGGCCAAGCAGCTCTGGCAGCCTAGCATTTGCCATGCTGCTAAATCTCAAAGAAATTTAAAAATACATTGAGTTTCATGAAAATTAAAATATAGCGTATGTAAATTTGGGGGATCTAGTTAAAGCAGTGCTGAGAGGAAATCTATAGTGCTAGGTACCCTAGAAAAGAAGAAAAATCTCAATTGATAATCTAAATTTCCATCTTAAGAAACTAGGAAAAGCATTATAAGATACCCCCCAAGTAAGCATAGAAAGGAAATCATAAAGGAGGACATAAATAAATGAACTTGAATATAGAAAAAAAGAAAAAAATCAATGAAACAAAGACCTGATTCTTTGAAAAGATTAATAAAATTAATAAGCCTCCAATAAGATTAACAACATTGAAAAAAAGACACAAGTTACATAAATCAGGAATGAATCACTGTAACAAGGTCTATATAAGTATAGACCCTGCAGACATCAAGAGGGTAATAAGGGAATACTGCACAGAACCCTATACGCATGAACTTGACAGCTTAGTTGAACTGAACCAATTCTTCTAAAAGCACAAACTACCACAACTCATCAGATATGAAATGGACCATTTGAATAATCCTACAACAACTACAGATATTGAATTTATGATTTAGACTATCTTTTCCGCCCCTTCCCTAGGCCCAGATGGTTTCATTGATAAATTCTTCCAAACATTTAAGGAGGAATGACTGCCAATTCTACACAGCCTTTTTGGAAAATAGAAGAGGGCACATTTTCCAATTCATTTTATATGGTCAGCACTAACCTGATAGCAAAACTTGGCACAGGTATTATAAGACAATAATAGTAATAATAATAACAATAGTACTAATACTATATGACTCCTCTGCTTAGATCTGCTTCAGCTTCCTATGTAGAGGTGATAAGGAGAGGCTTATTTTATCCTATTCTTTGCAAGACACATACATTCTATGCATTCCTGATAAAGTGCTCTCCAGATGTGATTGACTATATGTGTGGCAGACCTAAACAGAATGGCTACTCTTGGGCTGATGATTAGAGTGAATGAATATATATTTAATACAAATATTTAATTAATATTTAACTTCTGTTATTGTAATAGCAATGTATTTTCCCATTAATAAGTAGTAAGAGCAAAAACTGTGCTTTTAAAATCACTGTGGTTAAAAAAAATCAGTATGGTATGCATTCATGTTCATAACAGTATTTCTCAAAATAGCCAAAAGGTGGACATAACCCATATGCCCACTGATGGATCAATGGATAAACAAAATGTGGCATATATATATATATATATATGTTGTATATATATATATATACGACAGAGTATTATTCAGCCTTAAAAAGTAAGGAAATTCTGATACATGTTACAACATGGATGAACCATGAGGATGTCATGCTAAGTAAAATAAACAGACACAAAAGGACAAATATTGTATATTTTGACTTATATGAGGTACCTAGAGAAGTCAAATTCATAGAGATGAAAAGCAGAATGGTGGCTGTCAGGGTCTAGGGGCAGATTAGGGGGAAAGTGGAAGTGAGAATGAATAGTTGTTTAAAGGGTACTGAGTTTTAGTTTTGCAAAATGAAAAGCATTCTGGAGATTGGTTGCACAACAATGTAAAATTAATTAACACTACTGAACTGTACACTTAAGAATGGTTAAGAGAGTAAATTTTATGTCTATTTTACCACAACTAGGAAAAAAACACTATTGTAAATACTATAGTATACATGCCTTTTCTTAAAGACATTTAGGATAACTTCCTTAAAGTGTTGGGGTCACATTTTAAAGTGTTTGGTGAATATTTCCGAAGTGTTCATAGAAACATGGCACCAGTTTATGCTCCTTGCTGTTTAGTCGCTCAGTCCTGTCTGATTCTTTAGAGACCCCGTGGACTGCAGCAAGCTAGGCTTCCCTGTGCTTCACTATCTCCCAGAGTTTGCTCAAGCTCATGTCCATTGAGTCGATGATGCCATCCAACCATCTCATCCTCTGTCACCCGCTTCTCGTCATGCCCTCAATCTTTCCTAGCATCAAGGTCTTTTCCATTGAGTTGGCTCTTGGCATCAGGTGGCCAAAGTTTTGGAGCTTCAGCTTCAGCATCTGACTCTTTGCGACCCCATGGACTGTACCCCACCAGGCTCCTCTGTTCATGAAATTTTCCAGGCAAGAATACTGGGGTGAATTGCCATTTGCTACTCCAGGGGATCGTCCCAATCCAGGGGTTGAACCTGTGCCATCTGTATTGGCAGGAGGATTCTTTACCACTGAGCCACCTGGTTTCAGCATCAGTCCTTCCAATGAATATTCAAGGTTGATTTCCTTTAGGATTGACTGGTTTGATCTCCTTGCAGTCCAAGGGACTCTTAAGAGTCTTCTCCAGCACCACAGTTCAAAAGCATCAATTATTCAGTGCTCAGCCTTCTTTATGGTCCAATTCACTGGAAAAACTATAGCTTTGATTACATGAACTTTTGTCGGCAAAGTGATGTCTCTGCTTTTTAATGTACTGTCTAGGTTTGTCATAGATTTTCTTCCAAAGAGCAAGCATCTTTTAATTTCATGGCTGAAGTCACTGTCCACAGTGATTTTGGAGCCCAAGAAAATAAAGTCTGTCACCATTTTCAATTTTACCCCCATCTATTTGCCATGAAGTGGTGGGACTGGATGCCATGACCTTAGTTTACTGAACATTGAGTTTTAAGCCGGCCTTTTCACTCTTGCAGCTAGATGTGACAATATAGCTGAAGTCTAATAATGAGATCTAAAAATAATGGTATGTATAAATAAAAAAAGTTGTATCTAAAAGTAATGGTATGTGGAGTTTCTGGAATGTTTTCTTTAAGTAAAGGACTTGTCTTCTTTCCCCTTTGTACCTGCTGCTCAGAATGTAGATAGGGCTGATGGGTCAGCTATCATTTTGGACATTGATTTCCACTTGAAAGTCACATGAAGCATAGCAACAAATAGAAAAGCTATGAATTCTTGACATCTGGAACTGCATTGTGGGCTCTGGACTGCCTGCCTCCAGACTGTTAATGTTGGAGACAAATACATTTCTAGCTCATTTTGATCTCTTTGCTCCTGAATTTATCCTTTAGCTTTAGTTTTCATTCTTTTCAGTTTTTGTCACACAGGTGAAAAATACCTTAGTTTTGTTATACACAGCTCCTTGACCACTAAGAGATAAGATTTCTGGAGTTGTTGCTACTTTTAGCTAAGCAAAGGAGAGGTACCCAGGGGGAATTTTTTCTTCTTTTCGTATCTGGGATGGCATATTGCTAGGGTTTGCAATATGAAAGAGTAAATTCATTATCATTACCTTTCTCTTTAATTCAGAGACTGTCTGGAAGATAAAGTTGCTAAGATCAATAGATATTTATTTAAACACTCTATGCAATTGATACTTGGAAAGAATGCTTATATTTTGATCATCATGCTTTAGAGGATTTTAATAAGGATAAAAAACCAAGGTGTCAGATACTTCTGATTTTTTTTAATAAAACAACTGCCCTGAGAAACTGGATCTAATGTCTCAAGGCAATTTAAGCCTTGTTACTCTTGTGGGATGGGTATGGGGAGGGAGCATGGTGAAACTCTGAAACCTTTGTTGATGTTTTTTAACCTGAGTGTATTATCACATGGGGGGCTTCTAAAAACACAGATTGCTAGGCCCCATGCCTCCAGGATTGACTAGCCACTTTCTAGGCAGGAAGAACAGCAAAGTGAGCAACTCTGGTGACACTTGCCTCACTTTAGGCATTCTGCCACCCTTTTGGAATAACTCTGCCAACTCCAGGGACCAGGGAAAACAATTAGAAGGAAACAGAAATGGCAAGAAGGAGACTGTACTTATTTGAGGTCACTGCTTAGATTTCTTCAGGACTTTGGACTGATTTTCATCAAGTAGACTGGTTTCTGTCAAATTAAACTTTTCCTTATTCCCACAGTAGGAGCACCATGTAAAACCTAATCTCTGCTTCAGTGCATGAGGTGAAGTATTAGTCGCTTAGCCCTGTCCAAATCTTTGTGACCCCATGGGCTGTAGCCCACCAGGCTCCTCTTTCCATGGAATTCTCCAGGCAAGAATACTGGAGTGTGTTGCCATTCCCTTCTCTAGGTGATCTTCCCCATTCAGGGATCAAACCCGGGTCTCCTGCATTGCAGGCAGATTCTTTATCACTGAGCCATCAGGAAGCCCTCTTTGCATACAGAGGACATTCTCCTTTTGGCATTAGGGAGCAGAGCTGCACACCCTCATCTTGTCTCCTTATAGATTAAATGATGCAACTGAATTTATATCACAGTGTCCTGGAGAACATGCAACTGCTATAGTAGATATTCCTGGCTATGTTTCAGCAACAAGAGAATTGCTTTAACTACTATTCCAGACTCCACCGATCTTTTCTGCTTTACTGTGTTTAGCATTAACTCTGAATTAGGATGTATGTGGTTGAAAATAAATGTTCAGCCACAGGATGAATTTATAGATGAGGTTTCTTAATAGTTGTTTCCTTTAACAACACTTCCTTTAAAGGCATTGCACATTATCAATATTTAACTTGGTGCTTATCCACTCTAAGTATTTTGTTTACAATTACCAAGTTACTATATTGTTGTCAGTTCTATGCAAACTTTTATCAACTAAAACACATCTGAGTGGAAAGTATTCATTATCTCACTTCAAACTCTGCAGTCAGGTCAATAGCTAAAAGATAGGTGAGACATAATTGAAATTTACAGATGTGATTTATTTTCTTATGTCAGTTGGAGATCTTATTCTATGAAAAAAATAGAGAAATAAATTTGGAAAGCCATTGAAAAACTGCTCACTTTAGCAATTTTGTTTTACAATTTTTTAAAAAAAAAATCAGAGATTCAGAGAGGTTAGATAATTTATTTGCTCAAGATCATGACTAAACTCATGACTGATCCAGTACTAGAAATGGGCCTCCTAGTGCTTTGTGAAGTCAATATTAAGTGTAGTGAACTGAATCCTAGCATTTCAAAGGATGTATGAATCATTATCGGAGAAGGCAATGGCACCCCACTCCAGTACTCTTGCCTGGAAAATCCCATGGATGGAGGAGCGTGGAAGGCTGCAGTCCATGGGGTCGCTGAGGGTCGGACACGACTGAGCGACTTCACTTTCACTTTTCACTTTCATGCATTGGAGAAGGAAATGGCAACCCACTCCAGTGTCCTTGCCTGGAGAATCCCAGGGACGGGGCATCCTGGTGGGCTGCCGTCTACGGGGTCACACAGAGTTGGACACGACTGAAGTGACTCAGCAGCATGAATCATTATAATTCTCTTAGTTCTATTTTATGAGGATTTTTTTAAAAAAACAGAATATTCAAATATATTTTGAAAGAAATGCACCAGACGATTTACGTACTGATGTCCTTCCAAACAGTTCATTAAAATGTCTGATTTAAAATAAGTAATATTCACTGGAAGGATTGATGCTGAAGCTCCAATACTTTGGCCACCTTATGTGAAGAGCTGACTCATTGGAAAAGACCCTGATGCTGGGAAAGATTGAAGGCAAAAGAAGAAGGGGGCAGCAGAAGATGCGATGGACCAACTCAATGGACATAAATTTGAGGAAACTGGGAGACGGTGAAGGACAGGGGAGCCTGGTGTGCTACAGTCCATGGTGTTGCAAAGAGTTGGATATGACTTAGCGACTGAACAGCAACAACAAAAAACCCTATCATTAATGATGCATATCTGCTGACTTATGAGGAATCATAAGTAAGTGATACAGGGAGAAATTCGGAGAAGTGATAAAGATGCTGAAGAGAACCCATAGGAGAAATAAATAGTCCATGGAATGTGTTTGGAGTAAACCTTTTCCTTACTTTCTCAACATTCAACATTCTCAGTATCTCAAAATATACATCTACTATTCAGACTTATTTTTTCTTCACTCTGTATTGTTGCCATAATTACACAAGATACTTATGGATAGATAGGAATTCCCTGGCAGTACAGTGGTTAGGGCTTTGTGCCTCTACTGCCAGGGGCATGAATTTAATCCCTGGTTGGAGAACTATAATCCCACAAATGTCACAGTGCAGCCAAAAAAAAAAAAAAACCCACACAAAACACAAAAAGCCCATACCACATATGGATAAATGATGACAGCAATACACTGATGACAGTAATCCATTTCATAGCAAACTAGTATTCTCTTAATTGAATGTAGTTAATAAAAGTGATTGAGATTTCAAAACACAATATTAAGTCCTTATTCCTTGAGGAGTTATAGAGAACAATTGGGTTGTGAAAACAAGGGAAATTGTGAAAGAAAATTGACTTTAAATGACTAATTTTTAAATTAAACTTTTTATTTTGTATTGGAATACAGTCAATTAACAATGTAATAGTTTCAGGTGGTCAGCACAGGGGCTCGCTCAGCCATACATATATATGTTACCATTCTCCCCCAAACTCCTCTCCCAGCGAGGCTGCCATATAACACTGAGCAGAGTTCCCTGTGCTATACAGTAGGTCCTTGTTGGTTATCCATTTTAAATATAGTAGTGTGTACTATATTCAGTTTTCACCTTGACAAGTTCTGTGGCCATACAAAGATATGGCTGAATGAATTTAGGACAAAAACAACCTATCAACCATGATGAACTCATTAAAATCAGCTAATGCACTGCCAGTTTGGTTAGACAAAACACAGTCAAGTCAGATGAAGTGAAGTGAAGTGAAAGATGCTCAGTCATGTCCAACTCTTCGCAACCCCATGGACTATATAGTCCATGAAAGTCTCGAGGCCAGGATACTGGAGTGGGTAGCCTTTCCCTTCTCCAGGAGATCTTCCAAACCCAGGGATCAAACCCAGGTCTCCCACATTGCAGGCAGATTCTTTACCAGCTGAGCCACAAGGGAAGCCCCCAAATGAGATGACTGGAGTGAGAAATATTGATGTCTTACTTACTCAATGTTTTATGGGTAGGCTTGAGCACGTCACCAAAAAGGGAACCTCCAAAAGAATGCCAGAAAACGATTTCTTTGCTTTCACTTGTCTTTTTGGCTTTGCCCTTCCTGTTTCTGCACTTTGGAACCATGTGGATGAAGGGAATTCACTTCTTTCCCTTTCTGTGACTAAGGGAATAATCACATTAATTAGTAATAATTAATAATTATTAATGACTAATAAATAATAACTAATAATGTGATTATTAATAATAATCACAGATCAGACTATGGAAAATATTTGTAGCAGCTGACTATTCTAGAAAAAGAATTACATCAACATCTATATGTTGCCTGATATATTTCACAAACTAGAACAAAAAAATCTTAAAATTTGTATGGAGACACAAAAGACCTCAAATAGCCAAAGCAGTCTTGAGAAAGAAAAACAGAGCTAGAGGAATCAGGCTGCCTGACTGTATATAGCAATCTTATTGCCATTGACAGACTATACTACAAAGCTACAGTCATCAAAACAATATGGTGCTGGCACAAAAAACAGATATAAATCAATGGAGTGGGATAGAAAACCCGGAAATAAACCCACACACTTATGGTTAATTAATCTATGACAAAGGAGACAATCTTATACAATGTAAGAAATATAGTCTCTTCAATAAATGGTGCTGGGAAAACTGGACAGCTACGTGTAGAAAAATGAAATTAAAATACAATTTTGTACCATGTACAAAGATAAACTCAAAATGGATTAAAGACTTAAATGTGAGACTGGAACATAACTAAAAAGAAGCAGGAGAATCTGGGCCTTGCTTTAGAGCTGCAGCATGCAAATTTGGCTTTGGAGTACAGAATTAAGCAGGCAAGGGTGAATAGAGTTCTGCCAAGAGAATGCACTGGTCATAGCAAACACCCTCTTCCAACAACACAAGAGAAGACTCTACACATGGACATCACCAGATGGTCGACAGTGAAATCAGATTGATTATATTCTTTGTAGCCAAAGATGGAGAAGCTCTATACAGTCAGCAAAAACAAGACTGGGAGCTGACTGTGGCTCGGATCATGAACTCCTTATTGGCAAATACAGATCAAAATTGAAGAAAGTGGAGAAAACCACTAGACCATTCAAGTATGACCTAAATCAAATCCCTTATATCCCTTATATACAGTGGAAGTGAGAAATAGATTTAAGGGACTAGATCTGACCAACAGAGTGCCTGATGAACTATGGATGGAGGTTCATGACATTGTACAGGAGACAGGAATCAAGACCATCCCCAAGAAAAAGAAATGCAAAAAAGCAAAATGGCTGTCTGAGGAGGCTTTACAAATAGCTGTGAAAAGAAAGGAAGCGAAAAGCAAAGGAGAAAAGGAAAGATATTACCATTTGAATGCAGAGTTCCAAATAATAGCAAGGAGAGATAAGAAAGCCTTCCTCAGTGATCAATGCAAAGAAATAGAGGAAAACAACAGAATGGGAAAGACTAGAGATCTCTTCAAGAAAATTAGAGATCCTAAGGGAACATTTCATGCAAAGATGGGCTCAATAAAGGACAGAAATTGTAGGGACCTAACAGAAGCAGAAGATATTAAGAAGAGATGGCAAGAATACACAGAAGAACAGTACAAAAAAAGATCTTCATGACCCAGATAATCACGATGGTGTGATCACTCACCTAGAGCCAGACATCCTGGAGTGTGAATTCAAGTGGGCCTTAGGAAGCATCACTACGAACAAAGCTAGTGGAGGTGAGGGAATTCCAGTTGAGCTCTTCAAATCCTGAAAGATGATGCTGTGAAAGTGCTGCACTCAATATGCCAGCAAATTTGGAAAACTCAGCAGTGGCCACAGGACTGGAAAAGGTCAGTTTTCATTCCAATCCCAAAGAAAGGCAATGCCAAAGAATGCTAAAACTACCGCACAATTGCACTCATCTCACACGCTAGTAAAGTAATGCTCAAAATTCTCTACGCCAGGCTTCAGCAGTACATGAATCATGAACTTCCAGATGTTCAAGCTGGTTTTAGAAAAGGCAGAGGAACCAGAGATCAAATTGCCAACATCTGCTGGATCATGGAAAAAGCAAGAGAGTTCCAGAAAAACATCTATTTCTGCTTTATTGACTATGCCAAAGCTTTTGATTGTGTGGATCACAATAAACTGTGGAAAATTCTGAAAGAGATGGGAATACCAGAGTACCTGACCTGCCTCTTGAGAAACCTGTATGCAGGTCAGGAAGTAACAGTTAGAACTGGACATGGAAAAACAGACTGGTTCCAAATAGGAAAAGGAGTACGTCAAGGCTGTATATTGTCACCCTGTTTATTTAACTTATATGCAGAGTACATCATGAGAAATGCTGGGTTGGAAGAAGCACAAGCTGGAATCAAGATTGCCAGGAGAAATATCAATAACCTCAGATATGCAGATGACACCACCCTTATGGCAGAAAGTGAACAAGAACTAAAGAGCCTCTTGATGAAAGTGAAAGAGGAGAGTGAAGAAGTTGGCTTAAAGCTCAACATTCAGAAAACTAAGAGCATGGCATCTGGTCGCATCACTTCATGGGAAATAAATGGGGAAACAGTGGAAACAGTGACAGACTATATTTTTCTGGGTTCCAAAATCACTGCAGATGGTGATTGCAGCCATGAAACTAAAAGACGCTTACTCCTTGGAAGGAAAGTTATTTAGGACCAACCTAAATAGCATACTAAAAGGCAGAGATGTTACTTTGCCAACAAAGGTCCATCTAGTCAAGGCTATGGTTTTTCCAGTGGTCATGTATGGATGTGAGAGTTGGACTGTGAAGAAAGCTGAGCACCGTGAACTCCGGGAGTTGGTGATGGACAGGGAGGCCTGTGTGCTGCGGTTCATGGGGTCGCAAAGAGTCGGAGATGACAGAGTGACTGAACTGAACTGAACTGAATGCAAACTCTTAGTTACAGCATGTGGGATCTAGTTCCCTGATCAAGGAGGAAACCTGGGCCCCCTGCATTGGGAGTATGGAGTCGTATCCCCTGGACCACCAGGGAAGTCCCTGACGAGAGTTTTAAAAGTGTTTTAGAGGAGAACAAGATGGTGGAGGAATAGGTGGATGTGAAGTACATTCTCTTTCCACAGATACATCAGGAATACACCTTCAGACACAGAAGTGCATGGAGAACACCAGCTGAGAGCAGACAGGAGTACCTGACCAGTGGAAAAGGATACATAGAACCACACAAAACTTAGTAGGACAAAGGAACTACGTGGGGAAACAAGAATGTTAGCAGGACTGGACTTACGCTCAGCAGGTAGGGGAACTGAAGCAGGGGTCTGATCCCCACAGTGGGGCAATTGTCTGAGTCAGAGGAGAAACATTTAAGGCTGAGAGTGAAACAGCTGATCTGTGGCAGCCTAAATGGAATGAGAATCAGACAGTCTTTGCCTCAGCCATACATACCCCAGACAGGAATGCTGGTCTCCTGGAAGGCGCAGTGGCTGGGAGCTGAAGCTTAGGGATTGTGCAGCAATTCCAGGGCAAGGGCCACTATTGACTGCAGAGAGATGGATTGAGGGGATGTGAGGGAGGAGATAGTGGTGGGAAATGCCAGTGGAGGGAAGGCAGGCAGCCACGGAAGCAAGGCAATACTGCTGAGTCACCCATAGTGGGTGGAGCCATCACCATAGCCTCTCTCTCCCCACACGCCAGTATTGGCAGCTGAACATTAGAGAGCCTGGCCCATCAAACACTTGATGCACTACAGAGTAGGACCCCAGCCAGGGGGCCCCTCTATGTGCCTGATGTGCTGAACAACAGAGAAGGACCCCACAGCAAGGGAGCCCTCTAAGTGCCGGAATGGGCAGATCTTCGGAGAAAGACTGGTCAGAGGCCATCTGATAGCCAGCTACAAGAGGCTCGAAAAAAGATTCCGATAGGGCTATAACTCCTGCACACTTGGCACCACCAGGGTCCCCACAAGCCACGCAGCTGCACCACCTTCCTACTCAACTCTCACTGGGGCAGAGCTGCCACAGGCAAAAAAATGTCTTGAGTCTATGCACGCAGGGTCGGTTTGGTCATGTCCAACTCCTTGCGACCCTGTAGACTGTGGCCTGCCAGGCTTCTCTGTCATAGCTGGGGTTTTCCAGGCAAATATACTGGAGCATATCGACCAATACTGGTTGCCATACCCTTCTAGAACACTATATTTCCTGATGCCCTAGTCGCCAACCCCTCTGAGTACCTGGTGCTGCCAGAACCCCTGTGACCTAAGCAGCTGCACTACTTCCACACCTGGCCCTCACAGGGGCAAACTCAAGTCCTCCAGGGCAGCCTCAGGAGCTAAACCCCAGTGGACGACCCGTAGATAGAGGTGGAAATAAAACCACAATTGAAACCCAGGGGCAGTGTGGCTAAGGAAGAAGACCAAAAACCCTCCCACCAGTTGTACAAGCTGCAGATTAAATCCACACGATCAACTAAGCAGACTCTGTGTCGATGGAATATATGAAAGGCCACTGAGAGCTCCTACAAAATAAAACTCACAAGCTCTAAGAGCTGTGGACATTGGAGGAAAGAACACACAGAAATAGGACCAGATTAGAATCTGAGCTGCCCCTACAGCCGGTCCTGAGATCAGCACAGTGATGGAGGGCATCCTAGGGAGTTAAGTTGGACTGTGACTCACAGAGAGGGAAGGGACTCTGACAGCAGTGACTCCAGAAAAAACATTTATTATTCTTATATTTTGACTTGTTCTGTAGATTCTTTTGGATTTTTTCTGCCCCGCCTTCCCACCTGTTGTAGTTGTCGATTTTATTGGCACTAAGAAATCCAATTTAGCTTTTGAGCTTTTTTTTTTTTTGTCTCAGTCACATTTTTTACTGTTGTCAAAAACCTCTGCCTCTATATTGGGCTTTTGCAGTTCTATGGAGTTTTCCTTTTTCCTTTTCTATTTTTTTAATTTTTAACGTTTTAAACCTATTATTTTTTCTACACTTATTCTTTTGTTTGCTTTTCCTACTGTTCTTTTCCCCTTGCAGTTACTCTTTAATGTATATAAATCTTCTTTAGCTACCTGTATTTAACTTTGCATATCTATTCTTTCTTTCTTTTCTTTCTCTCCTTTCCTCTCAACATATTTGTTAACTTGTTTTCATTGCTTTATTCCCCAATTGGCACCTTGCTTTAGTTTTGTTTTCCAGTTTGTGCTTTAATTAGTTTTGTTTTGGTAGATATAATTTTTGGTTTCCTTTGTTTGCCATGTCAATCTATTGTACTTTATTTTTGTTGGACTGTTTTGATTTTGATTATGGGTGTATATGTATATGCGTATATGCAGTCACACTTCCTATTGTTATAAACCTCTGCCTGTTCATTGGACTTCTGCAGTTCTGTGAAATTTTCCTTTTTCCCCCTTTTTTCTTTCTTCTTCCATTTTTTTTTCTTTTCTCTTTTTAAAAATTAATTTTTAATTTTTAACACCTATTATTTTTTCTACATTTATTCCTTTTTTTGCCTTTCCTACTGTTCTTTTCCCCTTGCAGTTAATCTTTAATGTATATAAATCTTCTTCATCCACCTCTATTTAACTTTGCATATCTATCCTTTCTTTTCTTTCTTTCATTTCCTCTCAACATATTCATTAGTTTTGTTTTCATTGCTTTATTCCCCTCTGGGTACCTTGCTTTAGTTTTGTTTTCCAGTTTATCCATAAGTTAGTTTTGTTCTTAACTGGTAAATATAATTTTTTATTTCCTTTGTTTGCAGGGTCAATCTATTGTACTTTATTTTTGTTGGACTGTTTTCACTTTGCTCATGGATGTATATGTATATGTGTACATTTCATTATTTTAATTATTATTTGCCTGATTTTGTAACTGCCATTTGTCTGGGGTTCATCTTTGGTTTCTCATTTTTGGATATTTGTTTTCATCTCACTTAATGGCCCAGAGGTTAAAGCGTCTGCCTGCAATGTGAGAGACCTGGGTTCGATCCCTGGGAAGATCCCCTGGAGGAGGAAATGGCGACTCACTTCAGTATTCTTGCCTGGAGAATCCCATGGATGGAGGAGCCTGGTGGGCTACAGTCCACAGGGTCACAAAGAGTCGGACATGACTAAGCGACTTCACTTTCACTTTCAAAGCCATAACAAACCATTTGTGGAATCTTTGTTCCTGACCAGAGATCAAGTCCTGAGCCTTTGGAGTAGGAGCACTGACTCCAAGACCCTAGCCTACCAGAGAACTAACCCTCAGTTCAGTTCAGTTCAGTCACTCAGTCGTGTCGACTCTTTGCAACCCCATGAATGGCAGCATGACAGGCCTCCCTGTCCATCACCAACACCCAGAGTTTACTCAAACTCATGCCCATCAGGTCGGTGATGCCATCCAGCCATCTCATCCTCTGTCGTCCCCTTCTCCTCCTGCCCCCATTCCACCCGGCATCAGGGTCTTTTCTAATGAGTCAACTCTTCGCATGAGGTGGCCCAAGTACTGGAGTTTCAGCTTTAGCATCAGTCCTTCCAATGAACACACAGGACTGATCTCCTTTAAAATAGACTGGTTGGATCTCCTTGCAGTCCAAGGGATTCCCAAGAGTCTTCTCCAACACCACAGTTCAAAAGCATCAATTCTTCAGCGCTCAGCCTTCTTCACAGTCCAACTCTCACATCCATAACATGACCACTGGAAAAACCATAGCCTTGACTAGACAGACCTTGTTGGCAAAGTAATGTCTCTGCTTTTGTATATGCTATCTAGATTGGTCATAACTTTCCTTCCAAGGAGTAAGCATCTTTTAATTTCATGGCTGCAATCACCATCTGCAGTGATTTTGAAGCCCCCCAAAATAAAGTCGGATACTGTTTCCACTGTTTCACCATCTTTTTGCCATGAAGTGATGGGACCAGATGCCATGATTTCAATTTTCTGAATGTTGAGCTTTAACCCAACTTTTTCACTCTCCTCTTTCACTTTCACCAAGAGGCTTTTTAGTTCCTCTTCACTTTCTGCCATAAGGGTGGTGTCATCTGTATATCTGAGGTTATTGATATTTCTTCCAGCAATCTTGATTCCAGCTTGTGCTTCCTTCAGCCCAGTGTTTCTCATGATGTACTCTGCATATAAGCTAAATAAACAGGGTGACAATATACAGACTTGACGTACTCCTTTTCCTATTTGGAACCAGTCTGTTGTTCTATGTCCAGTTCTAACTGCATATAGGTTTCTCAAGAGACAGGTCAGGTGGTCTGGTATTCCCATCTCTTTCAGAATTTTCCACAGTTCATTGTGATACATACAGTCAAAGGTTTTGGCATAGTCAGTAAAGCAGAAATAGATGTTTTTCTGGAACTCTCTTGCTTTTTCGCTGATCCATGTGTATAGTCACCCTGCTATCTAAGGCCTACTTGACTTCACATTCCAGGATGTCTGGCTCTAGGTGAGTGATCACATCATCGTGATTATCTGGGTCATGAAGATCTTTTTTGTACAGTTCTTCTGTGTATTCTTGCCACCTCTTCTTGATATCTTCTGCTTCTGTTAGGTCCATACCATTTCTGTCCTTTATCGAGCCCATCTTTGCATGAAATGTTCCCTTGGTATCTCTAATTTTCTTGAAGAGATCTCTAGTCTTAGAGAAGTGCAAATCAAAAGTACAATGAGATATCACCTCATACCAGTCAGAATGGCCCTCATCAAAGAGTCTACAAACAATAAATGATGGAGAGGGTGTGGAGAAAAGGGGACACTTTTGCACTGTTGGTGGGAAAGTAAATTGATACAGCCAATATGGAAAACAGTATGGACATTCCTTAAAAAACTAGGAATAAAACCACCATATGACCCAGCAATCCCACTTCTAGGCATTTACTCTGAGGAAACAAAAATGGAAAGAGACACATGTATCCCATTATTCATTGCAACACTATTTACAATAGCTAGAACATGGAAGCAATCTAGATGTCCATCAACAGATGAATGGATAAAGAAGTTGTGGTACATATACACAACGGAATATTACTCAGCCATAAAAAGGAACACATTTGAGTCAGTTCTAATGAGGTAGATGAACCTAGAACTTATTATACAGAGTGAAGTGAGTCAGAAAGAGAAATATTGTATTCTAACACATATATGCAGAATCTAGAAAAATGGTATGAAAGAATTTATTTACAGGGCAACAATGGAGAAACAGACACAGAGAATAGATATGGACATGGGGAGAGGGCAGGAGAGGGTGAGATGTATGAAAAAGTAACATGGGAACTTACATTACCATATGTAAAATAGATAGCCAAGGGGAATTTGCTGTATGGCTCAGGAAACTCAAACAGGGGCTCTGTATCAACCTAGAGGGGTAGGATGGGAAGGGAGATGGGAGGGAATTTCAAAAGAGAGGGGATATATGTATACCTATGGCTGATTCATGTTGAGGTTTGACAGAAAACAGCAAAATTCTGTAAAGCAATTATCCTTCAATAAAAAATAAATAAATTAAAAAAAAATGTGAGGCTGGACATTATAAAAATCTTTGAGGAAAACATAGGCAGAACACTCTCTGACATAAATTGCAATAATATCTTTTCAATCCATCCCCCAAAGTAATGGAAATAAAAACAAAAATAAACAAATGGGACCTAATTAAACTCAAAAGCTTTTACACAGCAAAGGAAACCATAAAGAAAATGAAAAGACAGCCCAAAGAATGGGAGAGGATGTTTCCAAATGATGTGACCGACAAGGAATTAGTCTACAAAATTTACAAACGGTTCATGTGGCTCAATATAATCAAAACAAACAGCCCAGTCAAAAACTGGGCAGAAGACCTAAGCAGACATTTCTTCAAAGAAGGCATACAGATGGGCAAGAAGCACATAAAAGATGTTCAACATTGCTATTTATTAGAGAAATGGATTTCAAAACTACAATGAGATATCACTTCCTACCTCAGGATGCCTATCATCAAAAAAATCCACAAACAATAAATGCTGGAGAAGACAGGAAGAAGGGGAACACTTTTACACTGTTGGTGGGAATGCAAATTGGTACAGCTACTATGGAGAACAATATGGAATTTCCTTAAGAATCTAAAAACAGAGCTACCATATTATCTTGCAATCTCACTCCAAAGCATGTATCAGGAGGAAAACGTGGTCTAAAAGGATAAATGCACCCTACTGTTCACTGCAGTGCTTTTTATAGTAGCCAAGACATGGGAGCAACCTAAATGTCTATCAACAGAGGAATGGATAAAGAAGATGTGTTACATATACACAATGGAATATTACTCGGCCACTAAAAAGAATGAAACAGTGCCATTTGCCACAACGTGGACAGATCTAGAGATTGTCATACTGAGTGAAGTAAGTCAGACAGAGAAAGTAAAATACTGTACGATATTGCTTAAGTGCAGAATCTAAAGAAGTGAGACAAATGAACTTTCTTTACAAAAGAGAAACAAACTCACAGACTTAGAGGATGAACTTATGGTTACCAGGGGAAAAAGGTAGTTGGAGGAATAGTTAGGGAGTTTGGGATTGACATATACACAATGCTATGTTTAGAATGGATAACCAACAGGACCTATCATATAGCATAAATAAATAAGTGTTTAGAGTAAAAAAATGATTCATTAAAAAAATCTATATATTGTTTCCATGATTGATTCTTAGCCTACATAGAAATGATTGATAACAATAAGATCTAGCACGTATTTTTTGTTAACTGCTGCTGCTGCTGCTAAGTCGCTTCAGTCGTGTCCGACTCTGTGCGACCCCATAGACGGCAGCCCGCCAGGCTCCCCCGTCCCTGGGATTCTTCAAGCAAGAACTTTGGAGTGGGTTGCCATTTCCTTCTCCAATGCATGAAAGTGAAAAGTGAAAGTGAAGTCGCTCAGTGGTGTCCGACTCCTAGCGACCCCATGGACTGCAGCCCACCAGGCCCCTCCATCCATGGGATGGGGGGATTTTACAGGCAAGAGTACTGGAGTGGGGTGCCATTGCCTTCTCCGTTTGTTAACTATGTATTATATAATTACTGCTTAATGTACATGTTATTTGATCCTTAATACCATCTAATCAGGTTGATTCATTTATTATTAATATTTCTATTTTACAGAAGAAGAAATAAAGGTAAAAAAAGCTTAAGCTACTTGCTTACGATGTGCAACATATCATTGATAGAGTTAGAATTTAAACCAGGGCTTTAAACCCAAATCTTAATCATTCCACTCTTCTTCTTCTTGATCAGAGGTCAAGTTCGAAGTATTTGAAAAGAAGACAATTTTTTTGTGAATCAAGACAAATTATTCATGGAAGTTAAAAACCCATGCAAAATGAGAAATATAGCAGATGCATTGATATTATAGTCCATCTGGTTGTTTGGAAACAAGAATTTTAATTATAATTTCCATAAACAAAACCCTAAAAGTCTAGTATCTGAGGAAAAAAAACAGATAAAAAACATTTTATGAGATAATCTAGCCCATTCTTTGTCTTAACCCAAGGATGACTGGAACGAGAATCTTAAACGTCACTTGAATTTCTGGGTTCTTCTTTCAACAGGTATACTTGTTAGTATTATGAACAGCTTAAAGAATTTTAAGATACAGTTCTTGTCTCCCTAGAACTTACCATTAAGAAAACTGGTTATTCACATTACAATTTAGATGACCATATGTAGCCTCACAGAGCAATTCTATTTAGTTAAGTATTACAATGAATACTACAAACAACATCTAAGTCTTTGTCCATGGATTCCTGGAGGGGTGCTCTGTGCTTAGTCCCTTTGCTAGATGTATTCAAGCAGGGGTAGAGCAATGTGGACCATTTATGAGAAGTTTCATGAAGGAAGTGAGCTTGAGTTAGGACCTGAAGAATTAAGAGAGTGGCAAAGTGGGTGTAATACGTGGGAGGAAAGATCAGCTTGGTATGTTCTGGAGAGAGTGAAGAGACAGATGTGGCTGGAACAAAGGAGTGTAGAGAGCAGTTAACTGGGTAGGGGCTTCCTTAATGGTTCAGTGGGTAAAGAATCCACTTGCAGTGCAGGAGCCACAGGAGGTACAGGTCTGATCCCTGGGTCTGAAAGTTCCCTTGGAGAAGGCAACCCAGTCCTAGGAAATCCCATGGACAGAGTAGCCTGGTGGGCTACCATCCAAAGGATTGCAAATAGTTAGACATGACTGAGTGACCATGCACTCATGCAAGGTACTCTTAGGCTTAGCAGTTTGTAGTAGATCTTAAAGCAGCATGGAATTATGGAAGGTTTTAAAGAGATGTTCAAGTGTTTTAGGATGAAAATAACAAAGATATGGAGAAAAGATTGGAAAGGGACAACTTCAAGTCAGGAGAATGGTTAAGAAACTAGAGCAGAACTCCTGGTATGGTGCAGGAGATGTGAAATCGGATGGATTGTTTCTGCCTCCTGAAGGTATGGCAGGGCTATTCCCTGGGATGGTAAGATAAGATGGAGCTGCAACAAACTATTAGAGAAGATAAGATCCATAACTCAAAATTCAAGAGAGTAAAATCCGTTCTTCAGGTTATAGGGGCAAGCGTGGGGCTGAGAAATAAAGATGAAGCTAAAATGAGCTGCATAAAGGCAAGATCTGACCTGCAGGAGAGGAGATAGTATGGGGCAAAGTAACAGGTTGTAAGAAGGTGAGGTTTTGTAGAAAGTTGTCTAAAGCTCTTTGAAGGGGGTGCCAGTCCCATGGCCTAACTAAGTCATTCTAAGCAGAGAATGAACAGATAACCATCACTGTGGCTTATGAAACATTAGGAAGTGTATTGCAGTTGACAATAATCTTGTTGGACATCAACCTGTCACAGTTTTGAGGACCTTGGGGAACCTACATCAGCACTAGGCGTTTTCTCAGAATTATGTCTTTCTCTGAAATGACAGAATATTTTGGATGACCACAGATTTTGCATGATCCAAGTCCTGAACCTTGGAGAAGATTGCAAGATGGGAACGAATTCAAGAAATTTATAAAACTGAATGAAAAAATTTTTGATGGAGTAAGATCTAAAATTATATGACTTATAAGATCTAAAATTATGTAGTTTTAGATGAGAAAGAGACTTTAGAAATTTTTTATAGTTCCCCACCTAAGCTGGAGTCTCAAAAATAATATTCACTATTGTCCTTTAAAAGTTTTTATATCAATAATATATCTGTATACTTTATAGCATTTAAATTTCCCCCTTTTATAATAGTAGGTTGGACTCACAGACAAATATTAACATTTGAACTACCACATACTTTATTATAAATCCTACTGCTGTGATCATATTCATTAAAAGATAAAATAAATTGGGATATTTAGATGATAGTTTTTAAAAAAATCTAAAATCTGTTGCCCAAAACCCCCAAAAGCTGTTTTAAATGATGTTGTAGAGAATTCCATTGAGAAATTTCTAGCCTAGTTAGTAATACCATCTATAGTTGCACCCTACATATAAGTAGGTGAGAAATGTTTAAAGTATTAAATCTCACCTGCTGCTGCCAGGGAGAATAGTTGACAGAGCTACAGGAAGTCACAGAAAGCCAGGGATATATGCCCCAGTTGGGAGACATTTTCAGGGGACATTGAAAAAAATTTTTTTTTACTCAGAATCTGAACATTGACCATGTGAAGAGAAGGACAAGGATGTTCTGCTATTATATTCATAGTCCAGCATGAGAAACTGAACAATCATAAAAATCAGGATGATAAAAATCAGGATGATCCATGAAGGATCAGGGTGTATTTTCTATAGTGACAGCTGGCTAAGCTTTGTGTCAGATCTCTAGAGAAATAGTGATACTAACACCAGGATTAAAGAAACTTACGAATTGGTTCACACACATGTATTTATGTTATAAAGTATTATGTTACTGTTTATATTATAAAGTAATAGAATTATAATCTTATTCTATTGTCACTTTAATTGAGAGTTTTTTTTGGTAGCTCTTTTTTCTCCATTTTCTTCTTTTGTTCTCTTGTGATGTGCTGGCTGCCTTAAGTGTTATATGTGTTGTTGTTGTTGCTAAGTCGTGTCTGACTCCTTGAGACCCCATAGACTGTAGCACACTGGCTTCCCTGTCCTTCACCATCTCCCGGAGTTTGCTCAGAGTCATGTCCATTGAGTTGGTGATGCCATCCAACCATCTCGTCCTCTGTCATCCCCTTCTCCTCCTGCCTTCAGAATTTCCCAGCATCGGGGTCTTTCTCCATGAGTCAGCTCTTCGCATCAGGTGGCTAAAGTGTGGGAACTTCAGCTTCAGCACCAGTCCCTCCAATTCAGGATTGATTTCCTTTAGAATTGAGAATTGATGCTTTCGAACTGTGGTGTTGAAGAAGACTCTTGAGAGTGCTTTGGACTGCAAGGAGATCAAACCAGTTATGAGTAAGAGGTAGTATTATGAGCCAAAGACATAGGATTTGTCTTTGTAACCAGTTCTTCTTCACCAAGATGAATATATCCTGGCTCATTTGCTTCACTATTTCTTCTCACTAGTTTGGGCATGAAGAATGTTCTTAAAACCATATTACAAAGGCAATCAAAGAGATATATTCTGAAATAAAATCATACTTTTCTCTACATAAAAAAAGACCACAGCAATATAAACACATCCTAAATAATCTGTTTTCTCTGGAGAATAAATTTTCTGCTCTCAAAACAGCTGTACATCCCATCTTGTTCTTATTAGAGTTTAAGTCATATAATGAACTGTGAAAAGAATGTTACGTGCCAGTGTACCCTGTCCTCACACTAAACAGCTTCGCAGTAAAGGCTAGTTTATCATTCCTTGTTTAAAAATGCAATTCCTGTGGTTCCTTCAGAGGTAGCCAAATTCAACTTGAATGCTACCAAATCATTCCTTGTTTCCTCTTTTAGCTACCCTTGGGTGTTTTCAAATGTGTGTCACTTTTCAATAAAAGGTCTCCTATATTGCAAATTTACAGTAGCATTCTTTGATTTTTTAATAATAAAATATGGAAGTAAATTTAGGAATTGTCTGCTCGGTATACAAGGCGGCATGATACATTTCAATTTTGCACTGACATCAGTGACTAACTTTTTAGTAAGGTGCAAAGCTGTTGTAAGACATTTTCTAAAAAAAAATCCTGATCTGGATATGTCTGTGTTTATGAATTAGCTAATTTAGGGGAATCATGCCAAGAAAGTCAGATGAGTAAGAGGCATCCCCAAGATGACAGAAATATGTGAACCATTTCTATAAAAGTGGAGCCTGTGCCTCTAGTCTTGCGAACATTCAAGGCTGATTTTACATGGGATGCATGAAAACATTTGTGCTTCACTGTTTTAAAGTAAGAGCTACAGATTGCAATGGCAGGCTCACCGCTACAAGGTTTCCTCATTAGAAATTCTCACTTATTGAACAATCCAGCTATACACCTAGACTTGAATTAGTCTCCTGGAGGCTGAATCACAGATGATAATTAGTCAGGATGCACTCTTATAGGAAATGACTATGGATGTTTTGGATTTGTAAGAATGAGAAAAAATGACCCTGGCTAAAAATTAGTGATGAGTAAGGGATATGCAAAGGAAGGTGTCTTCTGGTGAGAGGCATGCTGGGGATATTTGATCTTCTTGCCTCTGTACTGTATTTAGAATTGGTTATTCCATCAATATGTGTCTAACCTCTACAAAGAAAATATATGAAGCCTGAAAATCAATCATTCTCCATCTCCAGCAAGGTGGAATGAATTAATTGACATCGATGTTGCTCACACTTGTTCAGTTGTGAATCCTTGAACTTGTGTGGATACATCTTATTATAATAACTGAGATGAGAAATACTGATGCCTGAAACACAAATGCCAAAAAATGCACAGAAAAAGAGGAAAGGAGAATTTGAAATAATTCTAAAGGAAATCAGTCCTGGGTGTTTATTGGAAGGACAGATGTTGAAGCTGAAACTCCAATATTTTGGCCACCTGATGTGAAGAGCTGACTCATTTGAAAAGACCCTGATGTTGGGAAAGATTGAGGGCAGGAGGGGAAGGGGACGACAGAGGATGAGATGGTTAGATGGCATCACCAACTCAATGGATATGAGTTTGGGTAAACTCTGGGAGTTAGTGATGGACAGAGAGGCCTGGCATCCTGCAGTCCATGGGGTCGCAAAGAGTCGGACAGGACTGAGCGACTGAACTGTACAATCAGGAATGACACTTTATCCTGTGATTATTTTTTTTCTAAAGTCTTTTTGATTATAGATGTAAACATTCTGGAAATCCCACTCTGCACTGACCATTTTTCTTTGCTAACTGTCTAGGAATGCAAACGTTTGGAGTTTATGAAAATTCTTGACTTTGTTAATTCTGTACTTCCTGCTTTGCCTATAGAGTATGAAATTCATACTACGTATTCAAAAAAACATTAATTTGAACAATTTGGCCATTTTCATTGATGCAGAAAGACAATTCCAATATTCAGAGTGTCTGAGGTTCAGTTTGATTTTATTCATCTGTCCTAACCTCTATCACCAGAGCTTTATTTCTCAAGTACCTGATTTCCTAACTTGTAACAAAAACTTTGTCCACAATTAATAGTTCCTGCAACTCATTCACAGAAATGAATAAGATAGCTATGAGTGATTGTAAAAGAATATAGTTGTGAGAATAGAGTGAGTAATGATCTTGATGACTTATATGGCAGGAAGAAAACACTGACTTTGAGAAAAGTCCAGATGGATGTTTTTACTTAACACTCATTCTAGTCTGGTTTAACATAGTTCAGTATCATTTGTTACTAGTTTGATGCCATCTAGCCTCTAGTTACTTTTTTATTTTTGAAGGGGTCATGTGGGTATTGTTTTGTGGAGTTTCTCTAAGGAGCAGTTTATAAGAAAGGTTTTAAGATTAATGAACATGAATTTCCTCCAGTGATGTGAGTAGATAGGAACTGTGGGAAGCAGATCTATGAAGAATGCAGTGCTGAGTAATTTAAGCCCATACTCTCCCAATGCTTACAGTGAAAATTCAAGGATCACTTACAAATCTATTGTAATTTAGGCTAGAGTTTCATAATTCACTCAATAAATAATATCCATCATCTGTTATATGGATACCATGGTATTGGGCACTGAGTAGAAAGTGAATATGAAGAAACTGTGATCCTGTATTTAAGGATTTCACATTCTAAAGTTAAATTCTAGTTTATAATCTAGGTTTATCACAATATCAATATCACAAGGTGCCTGAAGAGAGGCTAAAATAAAGGCTAACAGAATTTTGCCAAAAAAACACACTGGTCATAGCAAATACTCTCTTCCAACAACACAGGAGATGACTCTACACATGGACATCACCAAATGGTTCATACCAAAATCAGAACGATTCTATTCTTTGCAGCCAAAGATGGAGAAGCTCTATATAGTTGGCAAAAACAAGACCAGGAGCTGAATGTGGCTCAGATCATGAACTCCTTACTGCCAACTTCAGACTTAAATTGAAGAAAGTATGGAAAACCATTAGGCCATTCAGGTATGACCTAAATCAAATCCCATATGATTATACAGTGGAAGTGAGAAACAGATTCAAGGGATTATATCAGATGAGCAAAGGGCCTGAAGAACTATGGATGGAGGTTTGTAGCATTGCACAGGTGGCTTAAAGCTCAACATTCAGAAAACGAAGTTCATGGCATCTGGTCCCATCACTTCATGGGAAATAGATGGGGAAACAGTGGAAACAGTGTCAGACTTTATTTTTCTGGGCTCCAAAATCACTGCAGATGGTGACTGCAGCCACAAAATTAAAAGACGCTTACTCCTTGGAAGGAAAGTTCTGACCAACCTAGATAGCATATTGAAAAGCAGAGACATTACTTTGCCAACAAAGGTCCGTCTAGTCAAGGCTATGGTTTTTCCTGTGGTCATGTATGGATGTGAGAGTTGGACTGTGAAGAAAGCTGAGCGCCGAAGAATTGATGCTTTTGAACTGTGGTGTTGGAGAAGACTCTTGAGAGTCCCTTGGACTGCAAGGACATCCTACCAGTCCATTCTAAAGGAGATCAGTCCTGGGATTTCTTTGGAAGGAATGATGCTAAAGCTGAAACTCCAGTACTTTGGCCACCTCATGTGAAGAGTTGACTCATTGGAAAAGACTCTGATGCTGGGAGGGATTGGGGGCAAGAGGAGAAGGGGACAATAGAGGATGAGATGGCTGGACGGCATCACTGACTCGATGGACATGAGTCTGAACTCCGGGAGTTGGTGATGGACAGGGAGGCCTGGCGTGCAGCTATTCATGGGGTCACAAAGAGTTGGACACGACTGAGCAACTGAACTGACTAACTGACTGACAGGAGGCGATGACCAAACCATCCCCAAGAAAAAGAAATGCAAAAAGGCAAAATGGTTGTCAGAGGACGCCTTAGAAATAGCTGAGAAAAGAAGAGAAGTGAAAGGCAAAGGAGAAAGGGAAAGATATACCCATCTGAAGGCTTTCCTGGTGGCTCAGCAGTAAAGAATCTTCCAGTAATGGAGGAAACCTGAATTCAATCCCTGGGTCAGGAGGATCTGCTGGAGGAGGGCATAGCAACCCACTTTAGTACTCTTGCCTTGAGAATCCCATAGACAGAGGAGCCTGGCAGGCTGCAGTCCTTAGGGTCGCACAGAATCGGGCATGACTGAAACACCTAAGCAGCAGCAGCAGCATACCCATTTGAATGCAGAGCTCCAGAAAATAACAAGGAGAGATATGAAAGCCTTCTTAAGTTAACAATACAAAGAAATAGAGGAAAACAATAGAATGAGAAAGACTAGAGATCTCTTCAAGAAAATTAGAGATACCAAGGGAAAATTTCCTGAAAAGATGGGCACAATAAAGGACAGAAATGGTAAGGACCTAACAGAAGCAGAAGAGATTAAGAAGAAGTGGCATGAGTACACAGAAGAACCATATAAAAAAGGTCTTAATGGCCAAGATAACTATGATGGTGTGGTCACTCACCTAGAACCAGACATCCTGGAGTGTGAAGTCTTAGGAAGAATCATTATGAACAAAGTGGGTGGAGGTGATAGAATTCCAGCTGAGCTATTTCAAATCCTAAAAGATGATGCTGTGAAAGTGCTGTACTTAATATGCCAGCAAATTTGGAAAACTTAACAATGGCCATAGGATTGGAAAAGGTCAGTTTTCATTCCAACCCCAAAGAAGAACACCACCAAAGAACGTTCAAACTACCACACAATTGAGCTCATCTCACATGCTAGCAATGTTCAATATCTTTCAAGTGAGACTTCAACAGTATGTGAAACAAGAACTTCCAGATATACAAGCTAGGTTTAGAAAAGGCAGAGGAACCGGAGATCAAATTGCTAACATCCATTGGATCATAGATAAAGCAAGGGAATTTCAGAAAAACATCTACTTCTGCATCATTGACTATGCTAAAGTCTTTGAATGTTGGATCACAACAAACTGTGGAAGATTCTTAGAGACTGGTATACCAGACCACTTTACCTGCCTCCTGAGAAACCTGTATGAAGGTCAAGAAGCAACAATTGGAACCAGACATGGAACAATGGACTGGTTCCAAATTGGGAAAGGAGTACATCAAGGCTGTATATTGTCACCCTGCTTATTTAACTTATACGCAGAGTGCATGTGTGCCTGCTAAGTTGTTTCAGTCATGTCCAACTCTTTGCGACCTTAACATCATGCGAATGCCGAGCTCGATGAAGCACAAGCTGGAATGAAGATTGCCAGGAGAAATATCAGTAACCTCAGATATGCAGATGACACCGCCCTAATGGCAGAAAGTGGGGAGGAATTAAAGAGCCTCTTGATGAAGTGAAAGAGGAGAGTGAAAAAGCTGGCTTAAAACAACATTCAAAAAATGAAGATCGTGGCATCTGGTTCCATCACTTCACGGCAAGCAGATGGGGAAACAATGGAAATGGTGACAGACTTTATTTTCTTGGGCTCCAAAATCACTGTGGATGATGACTGAAGCCATGAAATTATAAGACACTTGCTCCTTGGAAGAAAAGTTATGACAAACCTAGACAACTTATTAAAAAGCAGAGACATCACTTTGCTGACTAAGGTCTGTATAATCAAATCTATGGTTTTTCCAGTATTCATATATGGATGTGAGAGTTGGACCATAAAGAAGGCTGAGCACTGAAAAACTGATGTTTTCAAACTGTGGTGTTGGAGAAGACTCTGGAGAGTCCCTTGGACAGCAATGACATCACACTAGTCAATCCTAAAGGAAATCAACTCTGAATATTCATTAGAAGGACTGGTGCTGAAGCTGAAGCTCCAATACTTTGGCCACCCTTAATGCGAAGAACTGACTCATTAGAAAAGACCCTGATGCTGGGAAAGATTGAGGGCAGGAGGAGAAAGTGGCGACAGAGGGTGGGACGGTTGGATGGCATCACCGACTCAATGGATATGAGTTTGAGCAAGCTCCAGGAGATAGTGAACGAAATGGAAGCCTGCCATGCTGTAGTCCCTGGGCTTGCAAAGATCTGGACGTGACTGAGTGACTAAAGAACAACGGGTTTGAAAGGAGGACATATTTTGTTTGGTGACCTGGGGATATGAGTTTTGAACTGAACCTTGAAATTGGGTTAATTGTTAGCACAGGTAGGAAAAGAAGATGGAGAGGAATCCTAGTGAGAGTGAATGGCATCTGATTATCTCCAAAATTCTCTCTTCAACTTGCCTCTAAACATTACTGCCACTGTATTCATCAACACGTTTGTTATGTCTTACTTACTCTATGGCAGTTTCCTCTTTGGTAGATCTTCCTATCTCCAGTCTCACCTCTTTGAAATGTATCCTCTGAAAATACATTGCCACATGTAACTCTCCCACTAGAAAACATGAAGTATTTCTCATTGCATGCCTAGAAAACAAGTCCACATACAAGGTCCTTTATGATCTGACCAAGTTCTACCACTCACGACTTTGCACCTTTCAGGGGACATTTAACAATGAGTGGAGACACTTTTGGTTTTCACAGTTCAAGAGAGGGTGCTCCTGGCATCTTCTGCAAGAGGTCAGGGATGCTGCTAAATATCCTAGAGAGCACATGATGGTCTCCCAGCACAAAGAATTACTTGGCCCAAAATGTCAATGGTGTGAGATCAAAAACCCCTGGTTTACATTACACTTAATTCAATTGTGTAATTATAATAACAACAGATTTGGGAAAAGGGCCCACTGACTCTTAATAAATGTCAAATTCACCCAGCAGCTATAGAATTCTACGGGTAAATAGAAGAGTTTAATATTAATTTATAATCATTTAGCATGTCCTATGCATCAGCCAAATCAGTGCAAACACAGCCAACACAGGGAAATCAGTGCATTATTTAATCTCTAGTGTTTTTCCAGGGTCATGTATGGATGTGAGAGTTGGACTGTGAAGAAAGCTGAGTGCTGAAGAATTGATGCTTTTGAACTGTGGTGTTGGAGAAGACTCTTGAGAGTCTCTTGGACTGCAAGGAGATCCAATCAGTCCATTCTGAAGGAGATCAGCCCTGGGATTTCTTTGGAAGGAATGATGCTAAAGCTGAAACTCCAGTACTTTGGCCACCTCATGCGAAGAGTTGACTCATTGGAAAAGACTCTGATGCTGGGAGGGATTGGGGGCAGGAGGAGAAGGGGACAACAGAGGAGGAGATGGCTGGATGGCATCACTGACTCGATGGATGTGAGTCTGGGTGAATTCTGGGAGTTGGTGATGGACAGGGAGGCCTGGCGTGCTGTGATTCGTGGGGTCGTAAAGAGTCGGACATGACTGAGTGACTGAACTGAACCGAACTGAGTGTTGTTTTAGTGAACATTAATTAAGGAAGCTTCTACTCAGCTTGTATTCTCCTGAACAAGCTGCCTATCTTCGTATTGCTAGATTCTTGGATGCCTTCTTCCTGTCCTGGAATTCTCTTTCTTATTCCTTCACTGAATAAACGTACACCTATTGCCTGGAGAATCCCATGGACAAAGGAGCCTGGTGGGCTGTGGTCCATAAGGTCACACAAAGTCAGACCTGACTGCAGTGACTTAGCATGCACGCACGCATCTTTTAAGTCCCAGATTAAATATACCCAAGGGGAAACTTTTCTTAATTCTCCATACAGTGGATTGGTCTAGCAATTCCCTCATAACCCACTTTTGACATGGTTCACAGATTATTATAATAATTTATCATGTGTGATTCTTCTATAGTCCGTTGAAGATAGGGTTCATGTTTCATTCATCTTTGCACCACTGGTACTTATGACAGTACCTGGCACACAAGAAAGCAATCAATATATGTTGATTCAAAAATGAATAAAGGGCTTTGCAGGTGGTGCAGTGGATAAAAATCTGTTTGCCAATGTAGGCAACACAGATTTGATCCCTGGTTCAGGAAGATTCCACCTGCCATGGAGCAACTAAGCCCATGTGCCACAGCTACGGAGCCTAAGCTCTACAGTGTGTGAATGAAAAGCCCACTCACCACAACTAGAGAGTGGCCCCCGCTCTCCCCAACTAGAGAAAGCCTGCATGCAGCAAAAAAGACCCAGTGCAACCAAAGATGAAATAAATAAGCAAAAATGTTAAAATGAATGAATGAGGAAGGATGAAAAAATTATATGTACACTAGAAACAGTTCATAGCCTGTTTTGCATGGAAAGAAGACATGAATAAAAGACTTGTAAAAGATCAGACTGCAAAGATATTTAGGACTTAGATTATAGAGTGCTTTGAAGGCCTGGGATTTGTGGTTTATATTGTAAGGTTTAGAGAAAGTAGAACTTTTTTTTTTTTTTTAATAAGGGGTGACACAAAGTGGCACTGTAGAAACATTAAGCTGGTGGAGGTATTAGAAGGTATTTGGTAATTAGAAAGCATTTAGCCACTTAATCATAATGTATGTGAGGCTTATGTAAATATTGTGGGTTTTAGTGCTGAAGAGAGCATGTGAACTTAATCTTGGGTCACTCCCAAGCCTGAAAGAGAAGGAGGCAGAACATCACTGTAATCATAGTACTTGTCCCATGAGATCTGTGTATTCCACTGAAGAATGGGAGTGAACAGCAGTGAAGAAATTGACAGGGACACAGGGTAACTGCTAGAACTGACCAAAGTCAGATGTGCCCTGGAGGTGTCCGTGCCTCTCTCGGTAGGCATACTTCCTAGGTATATATCATGGGGGACTTTGCTCTTGGTATTTGTTATCTTAGAGGAATCTGGTAGCTTTTATTCCTGCCCACTCATCTTTTCCATTTTCCTTTTTATAGCTACAGAATCCTTTGGGGGGATTCTTCTCCATTTTCCTTTTTATAGCTACAGAATTCTTTGGGGGGATTCTTCTCCTCTTTTACGTGGTCTTGGTATACAGATTGATCATGCCATTCCTGTCCTCTTCCTTTCCAGGCATATTTGAGCACATGACTCAGGCTGAGCTAATCATAGTGCCACACCTACCTGGACAGTTCTTTCCAAGGGTCCGTATATCAGTCAAATCAGGTCCATCAGAATTCTTCCTCATAATCTTACAGCTGGGGAGGAATCACTTCCTTTCACTTAGTAAACCATAAGGATATGGACCTAGACTGTCATTGGCTGTGCCCTCCAATGCATGGAGAGGCCTTGCAAGGAGTAGAAAATAGAAGCCAACATGCAAAGTGAAGCAGAGCTCAACAGAAATAAGAATGGGATGGAGACAAACATTGTGGTGGCAATGAGGCCCCAATCCAATCTCTGAATGACTGGTTTCTGTGGCTTCTTGTCTAAGTTCATGACCTGTCTCAGTATGGTTCCTAATCAGAGGAGTCAACTCACTTCCTTTTCTGCTTAAGTTAGTTTTTGCTGGGTTGTGGTCATATGGAGCCAAAGGAACCTCAACTCATAGAGTTTCCTATTACCTGCTATTTGCCTGTATTATTACTAGCAGCAGTCTATGATCCAAAGTATCAGCTCTTATTGCTATATAAAATTTCTCTTACTCTTGATCAGAGAAACTAGGGATATTCCTCCTTGGTTCTCTACCACATCTAAATTTGATCCAACAAAATTATTAAAAGTCAAAACATAAATGTTTTAAATTCTAGTAGTGTAAGTGCTCAAAACAGTTAAAATTTGAAGGAGAATTTTGCTCTTTCTCTGTATCGCCGCAGCCGTGATAGAGTGAATTTCATTACAGTGGAGTCTCCGTCAGGTCCAGATGTGGCTCCTCTTGTTTGGAGACTTAGGAACTTCAAAGACCGGTTTTGTCCCCTCTCTCCCTACTCTATAATAGATAACAATGGAAGAAAAGGGACACACTGATTCAGAGAGTGGGGAATGGTGACAGATAGCGGGCACTGGGCTATGGAAGTACTGAAATCCCACTGAGTAGACATTGTGAGTATCCTGGGTGAAAGAGCTCCCTTAATTCATTGGGCTGTGATTCTGTTCTCAAGAGGAATCTCTTTTTCTGTAGGTCTTCACAGGATGTCTTTTTCTCTTTAATCTTTGGTGGATCTGAAGTGAGCATTGGGTGGGTATTCCCTCCTTGGGAGCCGAATAGCTTTCTCAACCCATGCTTATCAAGGAAGCTCTGAGGTTTTAAGACAAATGCTTTTTTGGTCAAAGTTCTTGTTTCTCTGACAATTAATTCCCCTAAGAGGAGAAGGTTTCTGATATATTTCATATACCAGTAACCTTCCTCTTCTGAAACCTAGTTCTCAGATCTGCTTTATTTCTATGCTGATTCAACCCTAAACCATGTTTTATCTAGATCACTTTAGGGCTATTAAGTTTAAATGGCCTTTAATCTGACTTTGCCTAGGAGCACTTTGACCAACTAGGAATTTTAATTGTGCATTTGTCACTGAAAGCTTTTGTAAGTCCTGTTTCTTACTTTTGAGATGTAGAAGATAACTTTCCAACCTGAAAGGACTTGAATTTCTGGTCTTTTTCTACGATTTCCTTCCAGCCTGCTTTCAAATGGTCAGTTTTCTTGTTTTTGTTTTTTTCCTGAAATTCATTTCTCCTTGGTAATGCCTTGCTAAATGCAACAAAAATCACCAACAGATAGCACTAAAGATCTATTTTCCATTGTTTCACTGAAACTTCTGGCTGAATATTAATGTGAGCTGACTTCCAAGTTACTACACATGACAGTTATACCAAATATTTTATCACTGCAAAACACATATCATTATCTTTTTAGCCTCTGATATCAGCTTCCTTGCTGTTCATCAGCCACTAGGCAAATTCACATATGTTAGGTTTTGTTACACCAACACCCTGCATTCACGGGTTAGTTTCTTTATTGGGATGATTAATGCTAGCTACCACAATAAATATGTTGAAATCAGTGCTTTTACAACCAAGGGTTCATCTTATTTGTCTATGTCCAGAAAGAATTATAGGCAGGGGATGAGGGAAATTTTCCTCTACACTGTCATCCAGGAAACCAGGCTAATGGAGGTTATAATATCTTGTAACTATATGACCCAGGGATCAAACCCAGGTCTCCCACATTGTAGGCAGATTCTTTACCACTGAGCCACCAGGGAAGTTCCCTAACACACAAGCACTACCGGTAACACTTGGCTTTTGAGATTTCCCTAGCACAGGAAAGGAAGGATGGAGTGGCCCACCAGTCTTAGCTCTATAGGCCCAGAAGTCATAAATATCACTTCTACTCAATGGCCTGTTGCCTTAACTCATCATCCTGCTCTAAAATAATTGCAAAGGAGGCTGAGAAACATCAGGATGCACATGGAATAGTTGGTGAGCCCTGACTGTCCCTGTCCCTGGGAGCTGTTATGGAAGTTAGACAGCAAGGTCTTGGCAGGAAAGTGTCTGGTAGTCATTAGTTCTGTTCAACAAATATTTCTGGTTCTTTTTCCCAGCAGATTTGTACTTCCCTATTTCCCTGGAATTAGAGTGGTCATGAACTTTGGTCATTCATTGCTTTGGGGAATGAAATGTGAAGAGAAGGTTATGTATTTCTTTCAGATGGACTCTTTAAGACCAGTGTGCAATTTGTTGTGCACTCTCTTCATCTGCTGCGAGGACCAGCAGTGTTCCAGACAGAGTTTGCTTCCCTAGCGTGGGTCCCAGAGAGGATGACTTGAAGCAGAGATCCAGACAAATTGCAATAGACATGCAGTGAGAGCACAAAATTAATCCTAGTTTTGAGTAGGAAGTGGGTGGCTGTTTATCGCTGAAATATATTTCATTCCATTCTCATTGATATCATACTTTCTCATCTTTGTTTCTTTAATGCCAGGGATTCAACAAATGCCTGACTTTTTGGCTTGTGTTACTACTGTTTTCCCCAGTAAATCCTTATCTTTTATTAGCAATGATGTTCCCAAGTAGTAGAACTGAATTTTCTGATGGTTACGTGAATAGTATTCCAGCCAGTAGCCGTTCATGGGATGGAGTTATAGTCAAGAATATGAAGAAAGACCACCAGTGGCTGTTAGCCTTGCTTTCAAAGTAACGCTTTCTGCAAGTGAATTTTAGCAGAAAGTCTTTCAAATACAAACTTTTATATTCCTTCCCTTTCTTTCTCATTCTCTCTCTCCCTGCCTCCTGGGTTCAATTTAACTGGAGGAAAATTCTTCTTCATTATGATGACAGAACAGTGAATCTTAGAGTGATCACAGAAAATAGGTGAAGTGGCTTGATTGTACTTCTGGGTTTAAATGTAGGTAGAATTATATAATGGGAAGGGCTTCCCTGGTGGCTCAGATGATAAAGGATCTACCTGCAATGTGGGAGACTCGGGTTCAATCCCTGGCTTGGGAAGACCCCTTGGAGCAGGGCATGGCAACCCACTCCAGTATTCTTGCCTGGGAAATCTCTTGGCCAGAGGAGCCTGGCAGTCTACAGTCCATGGGGTCCCAAACAGTCAGACAGGATTGAGCAACTAACACTTTCACTTCACTTCATATAATGGGAAAGTTACTAGATTTGTATTCAGAAAATTTGAATTTGAATCCTGTCTCTGCTACTAACTAGCTATGGACACTTTAGTTAATTTCTTCACATAAATTTGGGCTAGTGTAGACTGAGTATTCTACAGTGTTGCTATGAAAATAAAAATATTATAAAAAGATATATAATGATTGTAAATTCTCTTTTAAGATGACCATAAAGGCCAAAGTTACTATTATCAGAAAATTTTTTTTTCCTCTTTGACTTATTTGCATTAAAAGCTTTTTAAATATGAGGAAACCTATGAGACAGACTTACCTGATTGCAAACTGTTCTCGTTCTCTGCACCTGTCTGCACTTTACATGCAGAAGGTTTGTGTGATGACCTAGAGGGGTGGGATGGGCAGAGGTTAGGAGGGAGGCTCAAGAGGGAGGGGATGTAAGTATACATATGGCTGATTCACATTATTGTACAGCAGAAACTAACACAAGCAATTATCTTCCAAATTAAAAAAACATTTTTTTTAAAAGAGCGTTTGGCACAGTCAGCCAGGAAGAAACCTTGTTAAGACTTCATTTTTGAGAACAGTCCTTTACCTGTCCTTTAAAGTCCTTTACCTTTACTTGTCAATTTGGGGTTTAAAAAAAAAAACCTATTGACTGTAATTTAAATACGACATTTACTCGATTCATATTTACATACCTGGAGAAGTTTTGACTTTTGAACTTTATACAGCAACAAAAAGATTAAATGGAAAGGACTGCATCTACACAAAGGTATGAGAACTCTATGCAGTTTACCAACGGGTAATTCAGGCAAAATTGTGTCTCCAAACCATTTTGATATTTGCTTTCAATTCTTCTCAGTAGGGAGCTGGTAAACCTTGTGGGCAGTTGTGCTTAAAGGAAACATGGCTCATTGTTGCTTCCTGATGCTTTCCAGATTCTCTTCTCTTTCAATCATACTTCTTTGTACAGTGTTGAATCATCTAGTGATTTCTGTGTCCCTCGCTTGGATGACCCACCTAATTATACTGGAGTAGTTGTTTTACTTACAATTTCAAAGAATTTTCAGTCTCTCTGAAATTTTATCAAAGATTTTAAATGCAGCCTTTATTGATTGGTACTTCTACAGAGCTAAATATTGCTGGTCTTAATTTCATGTATTTAAGACAGGCAGGCCAGATCTCTTCCACTGACCCCCACTGGCCTCACTCTCAACTATTCTGTACCTTGCCTTCTGCCCAGACAGGGAGACTCATACAGACCACACCAGGGGCTTCCCACGGGGTTTCTGGTTGAGTCTTTCCAATGGAAAGTGCTGGGAGTAGATTGGAGGCAGAGAAAGGGGAGGGAGGCCCTGGCACCCTTCCTGCAAGGTCTCCTCCAGCCAGCTGTGTCTCTCCAGCAGTCATGGATTCTCTCAAGGCAGCAGGCATGACTCTTTCCCTGGTTTCCAGTACTACTCCCTCCCCTCTTAATAGCTTAGGTATTAGGCTATTATTATGAAGTCTTGGATGCATGGTGACCCTAGTCCACTTCATTGAAAATGTCTCTTTGTAAATAAACCTTCATTGAATTACTCTATTTTGACCCACCAACTGTTTCCTCTTGGGACACTAAGTAATTCAGTGGACATCTCTATTTGAACCTACTCCTCATATTCCTACTTTCTCTTTCATGCTGCTGTTATTGTTGGCACTTTACCTGTGTATGATGTATACCCTTTCTGTGTATTTCTATTTAGTATTCTATGTCTCTGAACTGCCTTTATATTCTCTGCCAAATGAGATATATAATTTTCAGGTCTGTGGTGTATTTCTTTTTTTCCCTTTTCTTTCAAAATAATTGAAAACCTACAAAAAGGAGCAAGAATAATTTGAAGAGTTTTTTAATTTTGAACAATTTGAGCAAGTGGTTGACAAGATGACTTATAATCTTCAAATACTTTAATGTGTATTTTTGACAAATAACATTTTTCTGCCTAACTACAGTAACACCACTGAAGACAGGAAATTTATGTTGATATATTGTTACCACCTATATCACAAATATTATTCAAGTTTTGCTATTTGTCCCAAAATGTCTCCTACAGTAAAAAAAATTTAACCCAGGGTCACATGTTATACATAGGTATTTCATCTCTGTAGTCCCCTTAAAATCAAGAACGATTCCTCAGTTTTTGTTTTTTTTTTTAACTTTCATGGGTTTGACAGTTTTTGAGTTAATTTATAAACTGTCTCTAAGTTTATCTAATGTCCCCCAAGGATTAGATTCAAGTTGTGCTTCCTCTAGGGCTGGAATACCATCATAATGATTTTGTGTTCTTCTTATTGCATCCAATTACATGGTACATGTTTTCAATTTATCCCCATAATACTGACATTAATTTTAACAATTTGTTTAGGTGAAAGTGAAGTTGCTCAGTCGTATCCAACTCTTTGCGACCCCATGGACTGTAGTCTACCAGGCTTCTCCGTCCATGGGATTTTCCAGGCAAGAATATTGGAGTGGGTTGCCATTTCCTTCTCCAGGAGATCTTCCCAACCCAGGGATTGAACCCAGGTCTCCCGCATTATAGGCAGACGCTTTACTGTCTGAGCCACCAGGGTGGTTGTTTAGGTGGTGTCTGCCAAATTTCTCCTTTGCAAAGCCATTTTTTTCTTTATTGCAATGAATAAGCATTTTGTGGATAGTTGAGACTGTGTAAACATTTCATTCTTCATCAGACTTGTACTCACTAACTTTAGTATCTACTGATGTTTCATGGCTAAATTCATTATTACTATGATGGTTGCCAATTGGTTATTTTCTAATTAGACCATTTCTCCTACACTGATTAGTTGGCATTTTATGGTAAAGAATTTATTCTTCCAATTGATTTTTTCACTTATTTGTTTGTATCAGTATAAACTTATAAATTCCTTAGAGAGGCCAGTGGGAGCCCTTTCAGGATGATTTCTATAATTGACCATTTCCTGACTAATAAAATATTCAGACTCATCTTTAATTTTTCCTTGCCTTAACCCTAAAGTCAGCCATTTCTCCAAGGAACGCTGGCTTCTTTTAGTGGAGAATTGTGTTTAGAAACTGGGCATCTGGTATGCTAACTAGTTTCAAAGTGTCATTGCACCCAGGTGCTATCAATGGAAAGGATTAGGCCATATATGTAAGTAGGTGCTCTCTATATGTGTATTGTATATGTTGCTACGTAACTAACATAGTAGCTTAAAACAATGGGTATTTATTACTTCACAGTCTAGTCCAGAATTCAGAAGGGGTTTAGCTGGGTGATCCTGGCTCTGTCCCTCTCATGAGGTTGCAGTCAAGATGTTGGCCAGGACTGTAGTTTTCTTAAGGCCTGACGAGGACTGGAAAACATACTGACAAGGTGGCTTACATGTTTGGCAAACGGACCGGTTGTTGGCAGGAGGTCTTTTTTCCTCATGTCATTGAGCGTCTGTCACCTTAGTGCGGTGGCTGGCTTTCCCCAGACGGAGGAAGCCCAGATGTCTTTTATGACCTAGCCTCAAAAGTCTCACTCTTTCATTTCTTTAACATTATTTACACAACTGAACCTTATTCGGTATAGGAGAGGACTTCACAAAGGTATGAATAACTGGATTCAAAAATACTGGAGGCTGTTTTAGAAGCGGGCTACAAAAACATCCATATCTATCTATTTATCAACTTACATATCTCCCTGCCTACCTAACATCTAACTACTGGAATCTATGTGTTTATACTGGTTCTTCCAAGTTCAATCCAGCATCACAGGATTCATCCTAGCTTGTCCTAGGCAGTGAAGATGCTGATCCCCACCATTCTTAAAGTTCCAATATATCTACTTATTTCATCAACACCCATATATGTAATCAATCTCCTGGCCCAATGCCTAGCAATAGCGACACCATGTATAAATACCCTCCTCAACAAGCATTTGGGGAGAAGGAAATGGCAACCCACTATGGTATTCTTGCCTGGAGAATCCCAGGGACAGAGGAGCCTGGTAGGCTGCAGTCTGTGAGGTCGCACAGAGTCGGACATGGCTGAAGCAACTTAGCAGCAGCAGCAGCAAGCATTTAGGCTTTTACTCCTTGCCAGGCCACGGCAGCCCCTGCTCCTACGCATAGCCCCCATGAACTACTGGCTTGATGACACCCCACCTAATGTTTTTTGAACTGAGCTATTCAGGAAGTTATTCCTTTCTATTCATGAAGGAAGATAAGGAAGTGTGACTTTATTTTGTTGTTGTTGTTGTGAATTGTAATGTGGCAGTGGGAAAAATGTACAATACTTAGATTTGGCCTAGAGAACTAAATCTCTGGCTCTCGCATCTACACAGAGGTCCAAGAACTATGTCACATTTCCTGCCTATATGGGCTAGGCATCTCTGCCTCTGTGAACAGTTGCTTGTTTAGTCTGTCAAGGACACTTCCATGCAGCCTACATTTATAGTCTTTTATCTCCTCCTTTTCCCCCTTTCCTTTTCACTTCTTTTCCTTTCCTTTCATTCTGTTCTTTTCATCTCCCTTCCCTTCTCTTTCTTCTTCACTTCCCACAGCCTTTATCCTTGTCAATCTTTTTTTCCTAAGTGGCCTTTGCTTCAAGTTTGTCACTTACATCTCATGGGCACAATGATGTTTGTTTATCACATAGCAGTCCTAAAGGTATTACTTGTGTGGTGCAAAAGGGCAACCTATACTGCTCCTTTATTAGAATGATTTTGATGCATCTTAGCCTTCCATTCATATAAGAATGCTTATTTTGAGATCATGGCAATAGAATTTCAAAGTCACCGTTATTTCTATGCTCCTGCTGAAGAGTTTACTAGTGACCCGAGGACTTCCATATCTGAATAAGAATACAGAGAAGTGAGACAGGATTTCATTCTAACATTTACTTTCTCTTAACTACAGGCTGAAGAATCACATGAACATCTTTCCTGCTCTGGTCTTTTCATCTCCCCAGAAAGTTAGGATTTACTAGATGAGATGTTTTCTGTGGGTTGTAAGACTCATGGAAGGCATGGAAGGACGGATATTAAGACTGAGCAAGCTGTTAAACTGTTACGGGCTTTTTATAAGGAGGGCTAGTGGGCTCCTCTCCCCCACCACACCCAAGATTTGGAACTGGAAATTGGGCTTGGTTAAATCACCCACAGAATTGCATGAGGTTTGGGGAATTTGGATGGGAGCTTTCTCTCTATTCATAGAAATGTATCAACATTATTTGTTCTGCCCTGCCTGTGGAAAGATGCCTGGTAGGGGAGATAACACACGCAACATGTCAGAGCTGGGGGACTGACACCTCTGAGCTCAACAGGTCTTACACCTCACTTGAGAATAAGATGTGTGCACTTGGGAATGCAGGCTCGGTAGGGAGCCAGGACAGTGTGAGCAGATGAATATTTAGTACATTTCATGGGCTCCAAGGTTATCATCACACAAAGCTAATATGTCATGGCGGTTTCGTGCTGTGAGGAATTCACTGTGGCTTGTAAAATGGCCTACATTTTTTCAAGTAGGGTCAATGCCAAATCTTATCTAAAGTAACTCTTTAGAAATATCATTCCAGTGACTTAGGAAAAGGATGAAGCAAACAGCTGTACAAGATAAACATTTTAAAATGTGACGACTGACACTTTAGAGGGGCACAGAAAAATTCCTAGATAAGACAGTATGACAACATTAACCACATTATAGAATACAGGGGGTTCCCAAATACCACTTATATCTTGTGCTTCTGGTAAACTATACTAAGATTTCATGGAAAGAAACTGAAACCCACTTTTGATCACTGTTCCTTATGATTTTAAGAGGGTAACAGAATAGCAACATTTCTCTTAACATGAATTTTGACATTAAAATCTCTTTGTCTATTCATTCTAATGCCAGTTTTTCTGGATGCATTTAATGTGTTCATTTGAGTAGAAAGAGAGCATTAATTTAAAGAAAGGTACAGGACAGAATAAGCTGTTATCTCGCTCTGGCAGGAAGGATGGAAAGGAATATAACCTTTAGAGATACTTTTCTAGAAGTCATCATGGTAAATTAAATTAAAAAACAAAACCAAAAACTTTTTGCTCTTTCAACAGGTCTGTTGGACTTTTCATGCTTTCCTTGCTTTTATTATTCATTTGTCTTTATAAGAGAACTGAAAGGAACAAGGTTAATGGAGTTTTAAAATAAATTTGTAAATAGTTAAAACAGAGTGAAAACATATTAATTCGTTTCTGTTTCTGAAATGCATCTTTCTTCTCAACAGGTGGAGAATGCCATAGGGACAAAATCATTTAAGTTTCTTAACTTCAGCGTAAAGAGGCTGTCACTATTTCAAAATCCATAAACAATGGGAATCCCCTGGAGGTCCAATGGTTAGGACCCAGTGCTTTCCCTGCCAGGGCACGGATCGATCCCTAGTTGGGGAACTCAGACCCCCACATGCTGAGCATGGTGCAGACAAAAAGATAGGTAAACAAAGTTTTTATTTCCCAATGCAACCTTTGTGGCACAAAAGTATTATTGCCTACTATGGTGGAGATTTATTATCTTGCCTCTCTAGTGTTGATTATCACATCTTCTCATAACCACACCTTCATTTCCTTAAGATATAAGCTTTCTCCCACCTTCCATTCATGTGGTATGTGTATGTGTGTGTGATCAGTCATGTCTGACTCTTTGCAACCCCATGGACTGCTCCTCTGTCCATGGGATTTCCAAGGCAAGAATAGTAGAAGGGTTGCCATTTGCCATTTCTTCCTCGAGAGGATCTTCCTAACCCAGGGGTAGAACCCGCAACTCTTGCATCTCATGCATTGGCAGGCAGATTCTTTACCACTGGGAAGCACTTCACACAGTATGTGTGAGACCAATCAGCGCATTCAGTCTCTCAACCACAATGCACAGTGATTGGTTCCAGGATCACCATGTGACCCAGTTCAGGCCAATGAGAGTCAGTTCTGGACTTGGTTGACCATATCGGTAATTAGAATCTTTTTTTCACTGGGATTTTTAGCTGCAGGATGATAAGGGAGACCCGTGGTGACTGAAAACAACCACACAGACAGAACCAGCCTGAGAATAGAGGCAAACAGAGAAAAAAGTGCTGGTGAGAGGAGGAAAAGGACTGAGTGCTGATATTTGAGCACCAGTTGAAATATATCTGAATTCCTTTACAGAAGTTTTTTTGGCTTTTAAGATGAAGTTGGCTTTTTAGATCAAATTTCTGGTTAAAAAATTAGCAGAGGGCAGACATGGGCTATAAAGTGTTAGTACTGATTGCTAAGCTGTTGCTTAATATGTGGCCAATCCACACTAATGTTTAAACACTTTTTGCCTTAACCTATTCAGATTTTAAAAATCTATCTAAGTAAAACATTTTGGTGCTTATTATGTGCCAGCCACTGTCTTGATCACTTTACCAATAACAACTCAGTTCTCATACCAAGGCCATGGTGGAGGTCTTATTAATATCCTCATTTTACCATGGAAGAAGAAGAGGCACAGAGAGGTCAGGTAACTCATCTAAAGTCACACAGATAGCAAGGGGCAGACCAGACCTGGGAACTGAAACCCTTCAGTCTGACTTTAGATCAATTCTAACCATTACACTACCCCGCCTTTTCAGATTAGTGCTCTACCTTGTCCAAATTCATAAACAAACAATGTATTACTGTGCATTTTATGAAAATTTTTGAGACAGGTGGATATTGTCATACAGCTTGTTGGTTAAAAAAAAAAGTGAGACCAACAGGCAATATGGTGTTGTGATTGAAAGTGTAGGCTCTGCCTTCAAACAATCTGGGTTTGAATTCCAGCTATGCTAATTACCAGCTGTGTGGGTAAACTACTTTACCTCTGCATGGAGCCTTTATTTCCTCTTTTGTAAAGTGGAGCCAATATCTACCTCTCCAGGTTGTTGTGAGGGTTAAAAGTGATAGTGTTTCTACAGAATTTCACCGAGTTCACTACCTTAACTATTGCTATTATGGATAAATCTCACCTTTTTTTGTTATGCCATTCTTATGCATAATGTTTTTTCTCTTTTCCATTCATATTCTTCAATACATATGGCTACTCTGCTCTCGTTGGACCAGTGCTTTTATTATTTCCTTGCAGCTCTATTCTTTTAATTAATTTCAGTCTTTTAATCATCTCTGAACTTGCCCTAATTATTTTTTCCAGTTCTAAGAGGATTTTCTTTTGGAGCAACGAGAGAAAGCATGGAATACAGAGAAAGTCAAGTTCTGCCCTACCTTTTTGCTTCTGTCTTTAGAGAACCAAAAAAGTACCAGTAATTTCCTGTTCCTGTGTAAGTTGACAGATTTGGTGTTACTCGTTTGTTTCACCCTTCAGATCATTTTCTTTGGAGAGAAACTATCAACTACTTGTTAGGGAGTTGCCTCTGATCCCCATGATTCCACACAGAAAGCCAGGGTGCCTGTTTTCAAGGGCAAAGGCCCAGGATCAAGCAGTAGGTGAATTTCAAAATTTTGATACTCTTAATGGGCAATATGAAAGTATTTAAAAATATATGATATAATACCATTGGAAAATCTGTACAAAGACTCTTTAATCATGGTTGTTCCATTCCTGTGCTTTGTGTGTCGTGGGTAGCCACAGTTAAGTGCTTCGGAATATCCCCTCAACCCAGCCCAGTGAAGAACAATTTGCAGTCTACTACCGTGGTCTACTACACGTGGGAGCAATAAGGCAATTAAAAGCAATCAGATGACTACTGCATTCCATCCATCTTTCTCCTCTTGACTTTCTGCATTCATCAGCCATGGAGATAAATTTAAATGTAATTATCATATTTTACTATAATTACATGAGAACTCAATACATAGTTTACTTCCCCTGGACTTTTAGACAAAGGTAATGGGAGATCCAACCTAACTAAAATGACCCAGTTCTAATGCTTTGTGACTCAATTAGATCTGAAAGTTGAAGATAGAAAGAAAACTGCTTTAATATTCTGTTATCCTTAAAAATTAAATTTAATCTCCTTTATTTTTTTATGTGGTGCAGCACTGTTAGAAGGAAATATTTTCCCTCTTCACACAAAACATTATGGAATGAGCATCAGCCTTTCCTCTGAGGACTTTTATGCTCGGCCATTGCTGGCTGTAGGATGTGGCATGGAATGGACAAACATGACCTCGTGATCCTTCTGCTGATGTGGACCTTTGAGGAAGATCAGGCAGATTTTCCAGACAACTGGTTTAAGAGCACAGAGGTAGATAAACTGAAAGCACTGCTCTGCCTCGGCCTTGGCATCAGCTCGTCTTTGAAGCCATGAGTCATTTTCCTCTTAGCAAGGGAAAATGCTATTGAAACAATTCATTCCTCAATGATTCAGAAAGAATTTTGAAAAACTGATGACAATGTTGTCCATTATTTTGTGATGGTTACAGATTTCTCTGATTTTTCCCAAGCTCCAGGGGACTTTTCTAGTTATTCATCTTAACTATTGTAGGCAGTGAGCTGGCAGAGGTTGGTTTTTTGGTTGGGATGTTGTCTTAGAGGTAAGTTTTTAGTATCAAGGCCAAGACACTTGGGTCTCCAGATTCCATGACAAATGGAGCCATTGGTGAATTTTAAAAAAGGAATTCCCCAAACTCTGACTTGTTTTGGTCCATTTGATTGGGGCTTCTCTGATGGCTCAGTGCTAAAGACCATCTGCCAATGCAGTGGATGTGGGTTCAATCCCTGGGTCAGAAAGATCCCCTGGAGAAGGAAATGGCAACCCAGTTCAGTATTCTTGCCTGGAAAATCCCATGACAGATGAGCCTGGCGGGCTACAGTCCATAGGGTTGCAAAAGAGCTGGACATGACTTAGCAACTAAACAATAGATTGTTTGACTTTATGAAAAGTAAGATGAAGCAAGAGCTTAAGATTGAAACTTTCAATATGAGGAAATGTGTTGATTGACCTGTTATTTAAACTGGAAAGAAATATAAAGGGTAGAGACAGTTCAACTGACTTAAACAAAAACCACATACACACACACATACACACACACAAAACTTTAATGAGGAGTTTTAATTGTCTGCTTGGATAATTAACATTTATTTTGCCCATCTCTTTTTTGCATTTGACAGATTATTTCATGGAACCCTGATATAATTTAGGTAGTCACAGATTTTATACATAAATGGAATAGGCTGTGGTAGCATGTAAACCATTATATTTTTATAAAAACAGGTGATTTTGCTTATCAATTACTGTGCATAATTGATAAGCAAAAGACATCTGGGTGTATACATTACACTCATCAAAGTGATAGTCCAGGCAAAAATAGCCCTCAGGAGATTCTATGCAGGCTGCTGCAGTGTCCTAGCAAGTCATAAAGTCGGAGTGAAGGTGGAGCCAGAGAAAGATGGCATTTGGTGATCCAAGAACCAAAAGTTTGCAGTAGGATGCTCAAGAACAGGAATTAAGGTCTGTGTGTGAATTTCCAGGAGTGAGAAATGCAGGGCCCTGTGTCCAAGAAGAGCTACAATATTAGGAAGGTATCCAACAGGGATCAGAATAGGGACTGAGTCCCCAGACTGGTGGTGACTGGGTTTCAGCACCAAGGCAGAAGCTCAGTTTAATGAATCAGTCAGTTAGTAAGCAAACACTTATTGAGTGACTACTGTATGCCATTGGTATGCCAGGTTCTGAATGTACAAAGGAAAACAAGACACAGCTGCTGTCCTCTAATTTCTCACAATTACAGACTGGGATGCAAGTTTATGACCTAACTAGGAACAAGTATCACAAGATGATAAATGTTAGAATAGAGAGAGCTGGCATTATTTATGTCTTTTCTGCCAGTTGTCAGGAATGGTCTCTTAGATTGGGGATAAGGAGTATTTAGACGGGGATTAAGTAATTCTGTCTATGAGGAAAAGAAGGCTGTAGAGGTCAGACTGAGTCAGGGCCTGCCTCTGCTTAGATGATTTATGCAGGAGCAGCAAGATGGCATTTTTAAAGTCTTGGCAGATATATCCTTGCTCCATATACTGTCACAGCTCAAAAAGAGCGGATGAAGAACTGTGACTGGAATTAGAGTTCTCCTTTGCTCTCAGCAGTGGGCTTCATACATTTCAGCTAATCTAACTATCAAAGAGTTTCAAGGAGGAAAATATGTAGAAAGTAAAATAATTCATTTGCAGTTGAGGGGATGCATCCAAGAAAAGACAGGCATGGTAAATCATGCTTTTCCTCCATTTGCTCATTTCTCTAGAAAGGAAAATCCTCGTGATTTATTTCATCCCCTAAGTGATTCTTCAATTATTTTTATCCACATGTGATTTCTCCGTATATTTCTTCATAATACTTTGTTTACATCTATTGTTTATACTAACCCCAAAGATGCAACCAAATTTGTCATTTCATATGCTACAGGACATGTGAACAAAACATAACAAAACAATGTAACAAATATAAGCAAGTTTAGTCTAATCTGCCAAGCACTGAACTTAGTCCATTGGTAAGACATCTGTTAGGTTGCATGAGATGGTGGGAATGAACTCTGGCCTAGGAATCAGGAAATTCCGTATCTACCCTGCCATCCTGTTTCATGCATGGTGACATTACCTACTTCGGTTTCCTTATCTCTCACATGCTTAGGTCCTGCATATATTACAAGTTTTAAATGAAATGATGATGACAGATACAAGTACTTCCAATTGTGGCCTACAGCCTCCTCTAAGCCTCATTTCTACACCATCCCTCTATGTATCTTCACCTTCAGGAAAATGAACATTTGACTTGGCCTTTATCTCTTATAGTTCAAAAGTAGCTCTTCTATTTTCCCTCAGAAACACTTGGGTCAGTCTCTACTATCTAGAAAACAGTGAAAAGTGAAAGTGAAGTCGCTCAGTCGTGTCCGACTTTTTGCAACCCCATGGACTGTAGCCTATCATGCTCCTCCTTCCGTGGGATTTTCCAGGCAAGAGTGCTAGAGTGGATTGCCATTTCCTTCTCCAGGGGATCTTCCCGACCCAGGAATCAAACCCGGGTCTCCTGCGTTGCAGGTAGACACTTTACTGTCTGAGCCACCAGGGAAGCTGCTAGAAAACGGTGAATGAGGATACAAAGCGACCATTCTTGTTTCCTTGACGAGTGTGGTTTAAGCAAGTTGAGCTGGTTGCCCATTTCTGGATGATTTAGGCTTGAGCCAAAATTCAACAGTATGTGAGATTTTTATTGGTTTGTTTGTTTCCTAGTAGTTTGGATTTCTCAGAGAGAGGTTGCTCTAGTTAAGATACCTTACTTTACAGTCAGCAACTTACTTGGGGGTTTCTATGCTGGAATTAATGCTTCCATCAGATACAGATAAAAACAAAATTTAAAAGTCTAGAATGACTTCTGTTTAGTTCAACTAATTGAGGGACTAATTGGCTGTTCTTTAGCCATGTTTCTCAGGGGCATATCGTTCTAATCAGATAAATTGATTATTCTTTCTGTGTGCTTTTGAAGAAGCAATGATTTTTGTTGGAATATGCCTTTACTATTATGTTTAACTGTATTAACAGATATATGTTGCTAACAGTGTAGGCAAGTAGCATGTATTGAGAACTGCAATGATCTGCTGCAGGGATTTTAAATGTCATCCGTCTTCTTAGGTCCATTGCAGATAAGTAATCAAAGCTCAGAAAAGTTACCTAAATTAATCAGGGCAAACTATTAATATTTTTTCTTTCAGGATTGAAGCCCAGCTCTTCTTGACTCTGAAATGCAACTTTTGATGAGAAGATTACATACTGAAAATATAAGAAAGAACAAAAATAAATAACCAAAATAAAATAAAACGAACCTCTTTTTAATGCCTTGAGGCAAACTCCAAGTTATAACTTCAAGATACTGCTATGCCAGAGTAAGTCAAATTTGGCTTGTTTTAAACTTTCATGTTTAAACGAGGAGATATTTTTGTCTCCTGGGTTTAGCACATACTTGAAAATGAAAGTGTTAGTCGCTCAGTTGTGTCAGGCTCTTTGCAGCCCGCCAGGCTCCTCTGTCCATGGGATTCTCCAGGCAAGAACACTGGAGTGAGTTGCCATTACCTTCCCCAGGGGATCTTCCTGACCCGGGGATCAAACCCGGGTCTTCTGCACTGCAGGTGGATTCTTTACTGTCTGAGCCAGTGAAGCCCAGCAAATACTTGGTGCTTGATAAATATAGATTGACTGGGGATGTGACAGTTGCACTAGGAAAGAGCTTTGCTTGTACATTTCAGAAAGACACTGGCGAGGCCTTCTGGAGCATGTGTGCAGTTGTGGCAGCTCCAGAACTGGCCATGACTCCTCTGTGGGAGAGGGAAGTGGTTTCCTCTAGGAAGAGGGTTGAGCAATAAAGCCACAGAGGTTTGCTGACACATTTGCTAGGCATGACTTATGCTCATTTGGAAGTTATTCTGTGGCTCCATTAATAAGGTGTTTCCCAGTGCATCACAGCTGCCCACCATCCATCCCCTCTTCCAGTGGGGTCGATGGCGTCCCGGTTTGTGGCAAAAGCAATTATTCCCTCACTGCCAACCCTGATTATACATCACTTGACTCCAGTAATGAGCAGAGAAATTCAGCAATACCAGTAAATCAATGTTTGCCAGGTGTGGGGTATCACTAATCTTTTGACTCTGAGAATGCTGGGGATGTGTAAGTTTATCAAGCATTCTTAGGAATAACTGTCACTACTGCTTGCAGGATTAACGGATGAAAGCTAAAGTAGTTTCTTTGCATCGGGGTAATTTATTTTCTTTTTTCTTTTATAGTTTGTTGGTTTCTAATTATAAGATAATATATGGTATTAGAGAATATTCTGTAGAAAAGTTGAGAGAAGAGAAAAACATCATTTACAATTCCACCACAATAAATAAGACAACTACTGCTGACATTTTGTTGGATTTCTTTTTGGTCTTGGCAGCTGAGATCATACTGAACATATAATTAGTATACCTTTTCTTGCCTCTTCACTTAATATTATTTGACTACTTTCGTAAGTTATTAAAAGCACAAAAAAAACCTTTTAATGGCTTTTTAACTTATTATAATTATTTTCAATGTTATTATAAAGCCTCCCAAATGTATGTAATGGTTATATAATATTTTCTCCTATAAAGTGAAAGTCCCTCAGTCCTGTCTGACTCTTTGTGACCCCATGGACTGTACAATCCAAGGAACTCTCTAGGCCAGAATACTGGAGTGGGTAGCCTTTCCCTTCTGCAGGGGATCTTCCCAACCCAAGGATTGAACCCAGGTCTGCCACATTGCAGGCGGATTCTTTACCAGCTGAGCCACCAGGATACTCCAAGAATATTGGAGTGGGTAGCCTATCCCTTCTCCAGTGGATCTTCCTGACCCAGGAATCGAACCGGGGTCTCCTGCATTGCAGGTCGATTCTTGACCAACTGAGCTATGAGGGAAGCCCTTTCTTCTATATATCAGCCTATTTTTCCGAGGTCACATACCTGGTTATTCGCAGAACCAGGGCTAGAAACCATTTTCTCTTATTCATCTAAGAGCATAATCCAAGTAAGTTTTTCTTCACATTCTCAGATGAAGGATAATATTAAAAGTAGAATGGGGTTTTGATTAAAACTGAACTTACTCTTCAAAAAGAGTTTCACATCCTGTATATTCAGTCTTTTTCATGTTTCCCAGAAGAACACTTTTGTTTTAAGGGAGTTAAAAGAATGCAGGGAAAGAACAACACTGGTAGTACACTCTAATAGGATTTATTTTACTGGTTAAATAGTACATCACCTTTGTGTCTGTACAGCTGGAATATAAGCAGATTTTAAGTGACAAATGCTATAACATTATGGCATCTACTCTAGGTTTGTGGGACTAAGTTATGTTGTGGGTTCAATTATAACAGTTTGATCTATAGTTTGAGTATGAACACTGAGATTCTTCTCCCCTCCACCAAGCTTTGACATTTTTTTAAGATGAAGAAATAGGAATGTGGAAGTATAATCATTTGTCTGAGGTCACAGAGGGAGATGATTGCACAGCTGGAATGTAAGCCTTGTATTTGACTAAAACCTTGGCTTTGTGGGTCTAGCTAGACACATAAAGCTTTTCTCTTCCCCAGCAATGACTTTTAGTACCAGCTTTCAGAGACTGACATTCAATCTAAGCTTTGTGATTAGTATTTAGCAGGAGAAGAAGGGGAGGAATTACTTATCTTTTTGCATACATTAGCATGCAAATGACTCTTTTCTCTGCACTGTGGAAGGGTCTGAAATGATCACATATACAATATATCTTTTATCAGTGGTCCTGGATACAAATGTTGCTTTGATGAATCCACATTTAGAGGCCTTCTCCAAACATTTACAGTGCTTTTTAGGATTAGAACTTCTACCTACTGTCATTTTTAACAAAAGGAGAATTATGATTAAGTTAATTTATGCATTATTTACCCTGGTCTAAACAGTCATCCTGGTATATTATTTTTTTCCAGTGGTTTTCCTATATTTAAAAGAGAACATGAATATGTTCCCAGAATTTTCCAAGATTATGGTATTTGTTTATTTGTTGATCTGTTAAGACTTTCTTGCTAAACAGCTATACATTGGCCGAGGAAAGCCACATGAATTTACCCATATTTATTTTTCTCTGATAAATTAAGGTCACTCTTATGATCTTAGAGGTCTCACAGAGAAAACTTAAGACAGGTCCTGGGCTTCCAAGGTGGCTAACTGATTAAAAAAAAAAAAAATCCACCTATCAATGCAGGAGATGTGGGTTTGATCCCTGGTCTGGGAAGATTCCACATGCTGAGGGGCAGCTAAGCCCAGGAACCACAACTGTTGAGCCTGCATGCCCTAGAACCACTGGTGCACTGCAATAGAGAATCACCCCCTCTCATCACAACTAGAGAGACGCCTGCTCAGCAGCGAAGACCCAGCACAGCCAAAAATAAATAAATAAAATTACTAACAAAAAAAAAAAAAAAAAAAGAAAGGAAGACAGAACAGGCCCTCCAGTTAAATTCCCTGCTGACAGTCCTTCCCTAGAAGACTTCCCTATTGAAGTATCCTTGACCCATGATCCTAATCTGCAAGCAATCTTGCCCAGGCAAGGTGTCCCCTCTAACTAGCAAGCATTTCATTTGGCAGAGTTATCCCTTTGTTCTTTGCAGGCTTTAGTGTCAGGAGGTGAAGGTGAAGGTGAAGTCGCTCAGTCGTGTTCGACTCTTTGCGACCCCGTAGACTGTAGCCTACCAGGCTTCTCTGTCCATGGGATTCTCCAGGCAAGAATACTGATTGCAAATCCTTGTTTTTTTTCATGACCTAACCCTTTGCTTTTTCATGCCTAATTTCGTTGATGAAATTTAGCAACTTTATTTTGATGTGACAAACTGCACGTAAAGTGTACAACTTGATAAGTTTTGACATGTGTGTACACTCGTGAAGCCTTCACCACAATCAAGATGATGAACATATTCTGCAACCCCAAGAGTCTCTTTTGCTCTTTCGTGATCCCTCCCTCACCTCCCTCCCTGCCTCCTCCGGCACCCTCAGGCAACCGCTGATCTGCTTTGTGTCAGTACAGATTAGTGTCCATTTACTACGAATTTTATATAACTGGCAGAGTCATACAGAATGTATTATTTTCTTGGTCTGGTTTCTTTTACTCAGCATAATTTTTCTGAGATATGTTCATGTTGTCGGATGTATCCTTTTCATACTGAATAGTATTCTATCATATGGATAAATCACAATTTATATCCGTTCACGTCATCCAGTTATGAATGCAATAACCTTTACAGAGTGGAAAAGAAAAGACACTACGGTATAATACTTTTATGAACTTCTTTCTCTATAATAAATTTTACACTATCTCTTCATGTTTACCTCTGTAAGTATTAAAAATGAATTATAAATACAATTTAACTATGCAAATTAAAAGGGTCTTTTGGACCCAGATGGTAAATTGACTATTTTTTTCTGGGGTCCTGAGGGATAACCAAGGAAAACTCTCTGAAATTCTAATTGCTGGAAGAGAAGAACATTTTTTGAAATCTAACATCTCACTTTCAACAGAATTTTAGTAAATAGAAATATATCAGACAAACATTAAAATGATCATCACCAGCACCACAAAAAGAATACTGGAGGGGATCCTTACAATGCTAACCACCTAAATGAGCAGATGCTTTTTGACTTGAGAAATCCGGGTCTAAAGACTCTTTCTGCTATATTGTTTTTCCCATAAGTTTCCCCCTTTTTAAAAGAGAATGTGAAGATTTCCCCAGAATTTTCACCTAAATCATCAGCAATTTTCCTCACATCTTTTAAAGCAATTGGTCTTCTCAGATTCTCAGCTTGAGGGAATGAGCTACATTTCATTCGGAGAGTGGGAAGCAGTGGGTCAGATAAAGCTCACTCAGGACACATAAAGGACTTGGCCTGTTCATTGGGTAACTGCCCAGCTTAAAATTAGGATAATGAACTGCCTTCTTTACCTGAATGAAATATTTCTCATGTTTCAGATTTCAGAACTCTTTTGGAAGGCTTCCATCTCTCCAATTTAGTTGCAAGTGAAACACACAAAAAATCTGCTTCCCACAGGCTGTTTGATTTAGAAGATATTGATTAACAATCAGCCAGGAGATGGGAACAATCTATTTTGACCTAACAATTTCACCCATCTTTTTAAACTGACTTTCAGAGTTTCCACTCATGGTGCACATGAATGCTACATTAAAGGATACATGCCAAAAATCCTAAAATATTAAACAATTTCTGGTTATTAAGGAGTTTTTGAATAGAAGGAACTGTTACATTGGAACTGGTCTGCCTGTGAGCTGTTCAGTGGAAGCAGGCAGGACGGGAAAAGAATATTCAGTAGAGTGTCCCCAGTGAATGTCCACACATTACTGGATGTGTGTGAGTGTCTAACCCACGCCCTTGTTACGGAATCTTCACTATCACTGCAACAGTTAAAAAATTTAGCTGAAACATGGATGGACCTAGAGATTGTCATACTGAGTGAAGTCAGAGAGAGGAGAAATATCGTATGGCATTCCTTAAATGTGGAATCTAAACAGAACTGATATAAAGGAACTTACAAAACAGAAAGAGACACACAGAATTAGAGAATGAACTTAAGCTTGCCTCTACACACTGCTATATTTTAAATGGATAACCAACAAGGACCTACTTTAAGGCACATGGAACTCAGCTCACTGTTCTGTGGCAGCCTGGATGGGAAGAGGGTTTGGAGGAGAATGGATGTGTATGGCTGAGTCTCTGCCGTTCACCTGAAACTGTCACAACACTGTTAATCAGCTATACCCCAATAAAAACTAAAAAGTTTAAAAGAATTTAGCTAAAGAGCATGTCTTACAATTTTTTTTTTAAGGTAGGCAATTAACCTATCCATTGGCAGACCAAATTGATTTGATTAGGTCTAAGATATTCTCATGGAAACTGATAACAAAAAGAATTTAAATTCTACCATCTCTTTATGGAAAATTCCATACAAGCACAGTTTTTAAAAAATCTCCTTTATCTTTTACTATTGTAAAATGAAAAATATATTTTTTTAATATTTCCAAGAAACGTCAAAGGACCCACCCAACTCCCAGGCTGCTCACAGTTTTTTTTTTTTCTCTTAATTGCTTTTACATCGTGTCCAAGTCTGACCATTTGCACTTAACATTTGCTTGATAAACTCTGCCAAGCTGAAGGATGCTTGTCTGTTTTACATTCCTTGGCCTGTGAAGCGTTTTTTTCTGCTTCACATGCCTAAGGGGGCAAAGGTCAAACCTCCTCAGCTGCAGATGAGGTCATCGTTGCTGATGGTCTGCAGCTGATCACAATAAAAACAGGGTCTCCCCTGTGACCAGCCCTCCCCATTTAGGAGCAGTGATGTCATCTCTGGTGAGACAGGATGAGACATGCAACTGGGTTTAAATTACACTACATAAATTTTTCTTCTGACTTCACTGCAATCTTTTATTTATTTTTGCAGAAATACTAGCTTAATCATGGTTTCAGACTAAAAATAAATAGATGAAGTAGAGGAAGCTTATGTTTTACAAGTAGTCCTTCATATCTGTTAGGCAAAGCCAGAAGAAAATGCTGTTTTCCTACATCAAAAGAAATGAATATTGGCAATCTCATATGCCAGTCTCATCCTAACACTTTCAAAGTACCTCTCTCCAAGAATACTAAGTGTTCTTACAAGGATTTCAGAATCAGACCTTAGTTCAGGTGTCCCCAAACTCTAGGCCATGGACCGGTACCTCCTGTCAGATCAGTGGCAGCACTAGATTAGAAATAAAGTGCACAACTCGGAAAAGGCAGAGGAACCAGAGATCAAATTGCCAACATCCACTGGATCATCAAAAAAGCAAGAGAATACCAGAAAAATATCTACTTCTGGTTTATTGATTATGCCAAAGCCTTTGTAAAGGTCACAACAAACTGTGTAAAATTCTTCAAGAGATGGGAATACCAAACCACCTTACCTGCCTTCTGAGAAATCTGTATGCAGGTCAAGAAGCAACAGTTAGAACTAGACATGAGACAACAGATTGGTTCCAAATAGGGAAAGGAGTATGTCAAGGCTGTATATTGTCACCCTGCTTTTTAAACTTATATGCAGAGTACATCATGCGACATGCCAGGCTGGATGAAGGACAAGCTGGAATCAAGATTGCTGGGAGAAATATCAATAACCTCAGATATGCAAATGACACCACTCTTATGGCAGAAAGTGAAGAAGAACTAAAGAGCCTCTTGATGAAAGTGAAAGAGGAGAATGAAAAGGCTGGCTTAAAATTCAACATTCAAAAAACTAAAATCATAGAATCCAGTCCCATCATTTCATGGCAAATAGATGGGGAAACAATGGAAACAGTGAGAGACTATTTTTGGGGGCTCCAAAATCACGCTGATGGTGACTACAGTCATGAAATAAAAGATGCTTACTCCTTGGAAGAAAAGCTATGACCAACCTAGAGAGCATATTAAAAAGCAGAGACATTACTTTGCCAACAAAGGTCTGTCTAATCAAAGCTATGGTTTCTCCAGTGGTCATGTATGGATGTGAGAGTTGGACTGTGAAGAAAGCTGAGCGCCAAAGAATTGATGCTTTTGAACTTGGTGTTGGAGAAGACTCTTGAGAGTCCCTTGGACTGTAAGGAGATAAAACCAGTCAATCCTAAAGGAAATCAGTCCTGAATATTCATTAGTAGGACTGATGCTGAAGCTGAAACTCCAATACTTTCGCCATCTGATGTGAAGAGCTGACTCATTTGAAAAGACCCTGATGCTGGAAAAATCAAAGGCAGGAGGAGAAGGGGTCGACAGAGGATGAGATGGTTGGATGGCATCACCGACTCAGTGGACGTGAGTTTGAGCAAGCTCCGGGAGTTGGTGATGGACAGGGAAGCCTGGCGTACCGCAGTCCATGGGGTTGCAAGGAGTTGGACACGACTGAGCGACTGGACTGAACTGAAAGTGCACAAGGAATGTAATGCGCTTGAATCATCCTGAAAGCATCCACAACCCCACTCTGAAAGAAAAATTGTCTTCCAGAAAGCCAGTCCCTCAGCTGAAAAGTTGAGGTCCACTGCCTTAGTTTGAATTCCACCTCTGCCATTTATATCTGGGTGACTATAAACACGTCAGATTGAATTTCTACTCAGTTGTTTTAAATGAAGAAAGTACTATGTACTCACAAGATTATATTTAACATGTGAAAGTGCTTAGAAGATCACCTGCCTATAGGAGGCATTCAATCCCTTGTGTCAGTAATAATAACAGCAATACTGGTAGCATAGCAGCTCAGGTGCCTTAACAAAAGCCCTCAGAGTCAGAAATGTTTTATAATTCATAACTTTTCAGATTTTAGAAAGATGCTTCAGTGCTTATACTCAGGACCAGCTATATAATTTGCAAGGTCCTGTGCAAAATGAAAACTGCATGACCTCTTGTTCAAAAATTATTAAAGATTTCAGGATAGTGAGAGCAGAGCTTTACTCCAGGTGCAGGCCTTTGTAAGTCTGAGGCCCCGAGTGACCGCCCTGCTTCCACAGTGTCTCAATATACGCCCGCAGCAAGGGGCTGAGAACAGTGATGAAACACATCAACACTTCTCTCAGGAAATGTATGAACATTCACACCAAGTGGGGCAAATAAAGCCAGTAGATATTCTCACTTCAGTTCAGGTTGGATTTGCTACCAAATGAGTTTATTATAAACTTAGAAAAATTGACAGTTTTCAGAGGCTTTGGATTTTGGAATACCAGAAAATGGATTGAGGTGCTATTCGCCCACACCCTGGGCATTTATGTGGTAGAGAACCCTGAAGCCAATGGGAACTGAGGTTGGGTCTTGTTTTGATGCATAATAGTTGTGAGACTTTTATTTAGACTCTTGAAATGAAGTGAAAGTCGCTCAGTCATGTCCGACTCTTTTGTGACTCCATGAACTATAGCCCTCCAGGCTCCTCTGTCCATGGGATTCTCCAGGGAAGAATACTGGAGTGGGTTGCCTTTCCCTTTTTCAGGGGATCTTCCCAATCCAGGGATCAATCAAACCCAGGTCTCCTGCATTGCAGGCGGATTCTTTACCAGCTGAGCTACCAGGGAGCTCTTGCTGCTCCTGCTGCTAAGTTGTTTCAGTCGTGTCCGACTCTGTGCGACCCCATCGACAGCAGCCCACCAGGCTTCCCCGTCCCTGGGGTTCTTCAGGCAAGAACACTGGAGTGGGTTGCCATTTCCTTCTCCAATGCATGAAAGTGAAAAGTGAAAGGGAAGTCGCTCAGTCGTGTCCGACTCTAGCGACCCCATGGACTGCAGCCCACCAGGCTCCTCCATCCATGGGATTTTCCAGGCAAGAGTACTGGAGTGGGGTGCCATTGCCTTCTCTGAGGGAGCTCTTGCTGCTGCTGCTGCTGCTAAGTCGCTTCAGTCGTGTCCGACTCTGTGCGACCCCATAGATGGCAGCCCACCAGGCTCCCGTCCCTGGGATTCTCCAGGCAAGAACACTGGATTGGGTTGCCATTTCCTTCTCCAATGCATGAAAGTGAAAAGTGAAAGGGAAGTCGCTCAGTCGTGTCCAACTCTAGCGACCCCATGGACTTCAGCCTACCAGGCTCCTCCGTCCATGGGATTTTCTAGGCAAAAGTACTAGAGTGGGGTGCCACTGCCTTCTCCGGAGGGAGCTCTTAGGCAAGGCCAATTGGAGGCAGAAGTGTAGCGTGGTTCTCACTTCTGGGGAAGGATTCTCCACTGAGGAAAATGGGAGTGGGGGGAGTGAGAGGGAAACCAAGCCTTGGTGGGTGGATGGGCAGCAAGCTTCTAAAATCAACAGCAAATCAACAATGATGACACAAAAACATGACAATCTGACTCTCTCTTCTACTTGGTTGGAGTCCTGCTTTCACACATTTTCCTCTAATGCCTTTTTATCATGGTTTAACAACAGTCAGGCTAATGTATTTTCTTTACAAATGTGCAGAAAATAAAGAACATGCTCAAATAGAGTAACTGTGTCTCCTGTCTGAAAACCCACCCCAGCCGTGTCTTTGGCTAGAGTTTGAGTCCCTGAAATAATAATGGATACCATTTATTGAAATTTACTATTTGGATAAACTAATGGCACTTGAATACCTGAATAGTAGGGTCTTAGATTTGGGCTTCCTATTTTAGTATCTGTTATGTATTCATCAGGGTTACATATACAGGGAATATCCACTAATTACCCCAAAGAATGATCCCTGAGATAAGCAGTTTGAATGAAACAAAATTAAATACATATATATTTTTATATCTTCCTCACAATGTGGAAATAAATCAAACTTAATAAGTATAATGTGCATTAGGTTATTAATATATACTCTTATTAGGATATAAAATAAGTGGGAAGAATTAAAAAAAATTTAAGAGGTTGGAATTTTAGGGGGAAATTGAAAAACAGGAATGAACAAGAATATATGTACAGATGTGCATGAGAAAAAAATACTGATTTTTAATATTCTTACAGAATAAGGAATGAGACAGTTGATGGACTGTTATAGTAGAACAGAAGACTATGCAATCATTTCAAGCATGTTGGACTAAGAAAATTAAGGGCAGGACCTATATTCCACTCATTTGCCCCCTAGGAAATGAAGCTGCCTAAGAAAGAAAACATGACCAACTCCAATTATTTTTCACAAGCAGTGTGTGGAATTGTGTTATTATTCAATAGAAATTCAAAGTAGAAAAGTATCTTATTATAGTTGCAGACACACCAAGAAATTTCCAGCTGCAACAACTGTATTATTAGAGTGAGTAGAAATATTCAGAAGTGAGTGTGTTTACCTTAAAATATCTAAATGCCAGATGTAAAGTGTTTGATCATTTAACATTTCATCACTAGTGACAGAGCCCTGATTCCAACCCCAGCAATCTGCTTCCAGAATCAGCGCTCTCACCTTACCAGACTGTCTCTCTATTGATTATTTCTTGTGACTTTAGTCCTGGATTATTTTATCTCCTCATGTTTAGAAAGTCTTTAATTTTTATAACAAACAGAAATAAATGCTTAAAGTATTTTGAAGCCCTTTTAACTCTTGAATGATGAGAAGTTTTCTATCTTTATCATGATGTACTTAAGTTTCCCTGATCCTCACTAGCCTCTCTTATGTGCAATAGAAGGATTTTAATAATTGCCTCACAGAGTTTTTTTTTTTTAATGACATTAGATATTATGAAAGTGTCATGGAGCTCCCTTACCTAGATGGCTGTGGGACTACTTACTTGATACTCTAGATTCCAGAATCTTAATGATCAGTTAGGGTCCATCCAGTCCCAGAATCTACTTAACCAATACCTGGAGAGGCTCTTGATTTGAGAACTTTAGAAATACAAAAACATTTTTGAAAATCATTACATCCATATTTGGTTTTAATCACATATAGCTTCTTATTTATATGTGCTGCTGCTGCTGCTAAGTCACTTCAGTCGTGTCCGACTCCATAGACGGCAGCCCACTGGGCTCCCCCGTCCCTGGGATTCTCCAGGCAAGAACACTGGAGTGGGTTGCCATTTCCTTCTCCAATGCATGAAAGTGAAAAGTGAAAATGTGTACTACTTATCAATTTATTGCCTCTCAGGTCCAAATTTATACTCCAATATCTGCTCTGTCATCAAGGATGGAATTCTGTGAGCATCTCGCCTTTACAGCAGGCTTTTCAGTAGAGGACACTAGAAGGATGTAGCAGGCTGAAGGGGGAATCTGCTGTCATCAGAGGGTGCAAACTCAGGAGTGTGTGTTTGAAAACAGGGTTGTGATCTGCCCCAGCCAAGAACCCAGAATGTGTGACACTTCCAAATCCTCGCAGCTCCAGCCCATCTAGATGCTGTACACTACAGGTCTCCTGCCTCCATAGGCACCTTCACTCGCTCAGCGCACTCCAGTCCCTGGTCACTAGCTGAGGCTCACCTATACTCTGCCTGTGCCTGGAGGGCTCTCCTCTCTCTGCATGTCAGTGTGCCAAGTGGGACAAGTCTGCACTCCCCGAAGGTTGCTTTCTTGTTTGCCCACTTAGAGCAGATCAGACCTGGTCCAGGAAAACCAGAAAACTTCTCTGGCACACTGTGGGATGCAACCTCACCTTCTCCAGTGAGGTATGAACTTAGCCTTGGGGAGGAAGTCGTTCTTCCAAATTTGGCCTTCCTTGGGAACTCTCAGTCTCAGCCTTCGGACACTATATATAGTTTTCATAATACCTTATGGTTACTCTTTGGTTATAGTTTCATAATCCTTTAATATTAAACTTCCATTGTTTAAATCACTGTGTGTAAATCAATGAAGTCAGAACACTGCCTCACACCATACACAAAAATAAACTCAAAATGGGTTAAAGACTTAAATATAAGACACAATACCATAAAACTCTTAGAAGAGAAACAGGCAAAACATTCTCTGACATGAACTGTAGCAATGTATTCTTAGGTCAGTCTCCCAAGGCAATAGAAATAAAGGCAAAAATAAACAAATGGGATATAGTCAAATTCATAAACTTTACTTAGCAAAGGAGACCATAAACAAAATGAAAAGTCAACCTATGGAATGGGAGGAAATATTCTCAAATGATGTGACAGGCAAGAGGTTAATTTCCAAAATATACAAACAGCTCATACAACTCAATAAGGAAAAAAAAAAAAAAACCGCAAATCCCCAAACAATCCAATGAAAAAAATGGGTATAGGACTTAAACAGGTATTTCTCCAAGTACATACAGATGGCCAATAGGAACATGAAGATATTCAGCATTGCTCATTATTAGAGAAACATAAATAAAAACGGAAACGATTTGTGTATCTACATGATTTGTGTATCAATGATATACATGATATATGATATACATGATATATATGATATATGATATACATGAATCGTATATTTGTGGATCACCTTACACTGGTTAGAATGCGTGTGTGCTAAGTTGCTTCAGTTGTGTCCAAAGCTTTGCAACCCTATGGACTGTAGCCTGCCGGGCTCCTCTGTCCATGGGATTTTCCAGGCAAGAATACTGGAGTGGGTTGCCATGCCCTCCTCCAGGGGATTTTCCCAACTCAGGGATTGAACCTGCTTGTCTTACGATTCCTGCATTGGCAAGCAGTTTCTTTACCACTAGTGCCACCTGGGATGCCCCTCTGGTCAGAATGGCCATCATCAAAAAGTCTACAAGTAGGAAATGCTGGAGAGGGTGTGGAGAAAGGGGAACTCCCCTACACCGTGGTGGGAATGTAAATTGGTATATCCACCATGGAAAACAGTACGGAGGTTCCTTAAAAGACTAAAAATAATTGCCATATGACCCAGCAATCCCACTTTTGGGCATATATGCAGAGAAAACCATAATTTGAAAAGATACACACATCCCTATGTTCATAGCAGGACTATTTACAAGAGCCAAGGTGTGGAAGCAACCTAAAGGGATGACAGGTGAATAGATAAAGAAGTTGTGGTACATATATACAATGGACCACTATAGAGTTATAAAAAGAGATGAAATGATGCCATTTGCAGCAACATGGATGGACCTAGAGATCATCAGACTAAGTGAAGTAAGTCAGACAAAGGTAAATATCATCTTTCACTTATACACGGAATCTAAAAAAAATGATACAAATGATCTTATTTATAAAACAAACTGACTCATAGACCTAGAAAGCAAGTTATGGGAGCTTATGGTTACTGGGGAAGCAGGGGGAAGGATAAAATCAGGAGTTTGGGATTAACAGATACATACTATTATATATAAAATAGATAAATAACAAGGACTTACTGTATAGTACAGGAAGCTATATACAAAATCTTATACAAACCTATAATGGAAAAGAATCTGGAAAAAATATATCTGAATCACTTTGCTGTATACCTGAAACTAACACAGTATTGTAAATCAGTTATATATATGTGATCATATATTATAATGTATATGATGTATATCAATTATACTTCAATTAAAAAAATCACTGTGTGGTTTCTGTCTTGCAATTGGACCTGAATTCTTACATGATATTTATATACAACAAAAAATGAAGAATATACAATGAGTTTTGGTTTTAGACCAGTTCCTCCTCTCTAAGAGTTTCCAACCTGATAGCTTTCTGTTGTTTCTTTTTTCCTTTTCTCATTTCTTCCCTCCCTTCCTTCCTCTCTTCCTGCTTCCATCCTTCTTTTTCTTTCAGCTCTGAAGATGGCTGGATAACATGAGACTTCAGCATCTCTCCCTAACCTGAGGGTGCTATCATGGTGCTATAACCTGAGAACATCATGGTGTTCTGTTGAAGAGACTCCACTTTCCTTTCCCGATGCCTCTGCCTTGCTCTGATTATGAGAGGGGTTTTAAAACTGATCTGGCAGGGAGCTTTTTCAGTCTCAGGATCTTGCAAGCTAATGGACCCTCTCATTCCTTCAGCACCATGACACTTCTTGTGTAATCCCACTATATGGTACAACTTCCCTTCATTAAATCAACTTCTTAATGTTTGGCAGTATTAGAAATGCTGGAACAGAAAGCATCATGTAAGACATGATGATGTTAAGTGGAAAACAGCAAAACATTAAAAATTTATAGTTCCTGAAGGACAAATTATAAAGGTCTGTCCCTTGGAAGTTTCTATTGATTGACAATGACTATTAGTCTCCCACTGGGAGAGGCCAATGAAAAACTATGCAGATTCTGGAACAAACTTTGCATTGGGGCATTTGAGGGAAGAGTGAGTTGTGCACAAGTAAGGCAAGCTCTTCCTTCAGATGCGGAGCTGCTTTGTAACTTAGCCTCAAAGGTCTAATGTCTGAGCTCCTGGGATGACCCTTCTCAAGTCTCACAGCTTCCCACATTCTCCTTTCTGTTCCCACAAAACAGTTATGCACTAGCCTCTGCAATTAAATATTTAATAAATGAGAAAAACAAGCTAGAAACCTTCATCTCTTACTTATACTGTAGAAGAATAATATGAGAATGAAGGTGAAAACTATGAACATGAAGAGATTCTGTGCTTTTTCCTAGGACAGTATTCCCCTCTACTGGTGAAAGCCTGTAACTATTTTTTCCCCACCAAAGCTGCTTTAAAAAGAAGTAATCAACTAAGATGTTTGTTTCTGTGTTTTAAGGGAACACTGGTATTTTCTTACACATATCACATTATTTTTAGAGCCTGAAAAAAATCCCCAAGGAAATCATCCTTTATTTTTTTTTTTTCACATATTCAGTCCTGAAAATTTCTTCCCCAAACAATACCCTGGTGTCTGGGGAGACACTGCTTTTTGTTTTTTTAAATCAAAAGAGCATTTCTCTCCCAGCATGTGTATTATTTTCTACAGAGCCTAACTAATTATAGTTTAGGAGGAAGTTCTTTCAGTATTTATCCCTGCAGACCCTCCTCTTAGTCTCCCCAGAGAATCATCCCCAGTGCAGATGTACTGCAGAATTGAGAAATAATAGGTATCTGGTATCAGATTCAGTTGACTTAGTAAAGATCTTTGTGACCTAAAGTTGAACCTATCCCACTGATTTCTGTTTTCTGAGAAATGTTAAGTCAGAAAACCCTGGAGGAAGTAGACTATTCTAATGACTCACCTGGGAAAGCCCAGAGGAGGTGCCTTATTAGACTCAAAGAGGCTAACTGAGCCCTACAACTTCTACACGTATTAACACTGGCATGCTTTTTGCATTGATATTTGACATAAGGAAGAAGTAGGAAATATGTAAATATGGGAGAAAAAAGAAATTGATGTTTGGATCAGATTCCTCTTATCATTCATCTGGACATTTTGATGAAGGCAATAGGTGAATAATTAAAACAAAGTGTTTACACACTGTTTTCAGGGTATTACTTGACTATCCTTGCTATCCTAAAGGGCCTGCATCATGTATTATGTGCATAAATATTTAAATTCATCCTTATAGTACACTAATAATTATTTCAAACTCAACTCCCAATTAAGTTTGAAACCTTGGTGTTGTTTTTCCAATGTTTTCCCTCTCCTCTTTGAATTGCATATTTACTCCCTTCTAAAACTAATACTATTGTGGAGAGTGTCAAAAACTAAAGAAAAGTTAAAAACCAAGACTCTCAAAGAGATAAAAACGAATAGTTGTTAAAGATTTTATTCTACACGTTAACCAATAATGTTATCTGAAAGGTGGATTTGCTTCTTGGCAGATTCTGAGCCAACAGACATCACTAAGCTGAAGACTGGGAGAAGGGAGGATTTATTATTACTTGCATCAGGTAAGGAGAACATCAGGGGTCTTTCCCAAAGAAGTGTCTCTCTGAGCAGCAAAATTAGGGACGTTTTAAGCTAAGGGTATGTGCATATTAATGAAGGGGCTTGAGCAGAGGAGAATTTAGCATAGAATTGGGGCAAAGGACTATAAAGTCCAAGCTTCAGTTGATTGAAATCTGGTCAACATCATCCTTCCATCCTTCATTTGACTGGGGGCCTTAGTTCTGCAGAATTCAAAAGACCTGTATCAGATTGTTATGTATATTCCTTGAGGAACTAGGACTGTTTTATTGCTGAACTATGGTTGACTGCTTTTCCTTTGCTCCTATATTCCCTTACTTCCCTTAAGAACACCTAATTACTGAGACTTGCTCAAGGGCAAGCATTGTGGCCAGACTTAGATCACAAAAACAGCTTAGGCCAAAATGGATCCTCTTATGTCAAGAAAGCTATTCCTGCTTCTCTTTCTCTGGGGACCTCCAAACCTATGTACTAACAGTGATGATACTGGACATATGTCATAACTCATTCAAGAAAATCTGAAGAAACAGACACATTTATACATCAGGAATATGGAACTGAATGTGTACATAGAGGCAAAATTGATTTTCCCACAGGAGTATGTGTGTGTGTGTGTGAATGTGCGCTTAGTCACTCAGTCATGTCCGAGTCTTTTCGACCCCATGTACTGTAGACTGCCAGGTTCCTCTGTCCATGGGATTCTCAAAGCAAGAATATTGGAGTGGGTTGCCATTTCCTACTTCAGGTCCCTATCCAAGGAAAGAATTTGCATCTCCTACGTCTCCTACATTGGCAGGCGGATTCTTCCCCACTGTGTCACCTGGGGAAGGTGAATCAGTTGAACATCTACTGAACAAGACTCAATTTGTATGTTAATAGACAAGAATTATTTTACATTGTTACTTCTTATCTTCAATTTACACAGTTGCAAAAGCGCTCAGGGACAATAAAAGACGGCTGCTGCTGCTGCTGCTGCTAAGTCAAATCAGATAATCCTGAGAGTGGTCCCTAGATGCCAGACAATGCGTAGCCTTCCAGTGAAGCACAAAATTTTTCCTGTAAGAGAAAGTAATTTCATGCTTGATGCTCTTTCCTTTCTCGGTTTTCTTAGAAAACAGGCAGATCCAAGACTCACTCTACAACTTCTGAGCTTCTATATCAGATTTTTCTTGTTATTTCTCACCCACATGAAATAGTGAAACTGGGTAAGAATTTGCACAATACACATGCGAGATAGTCCATAGTTTGAAGTTTTTTCCTCGATGTTTAACTGTGAAATATACACTTTTCTTTTGTTCCTTTGCATTCGTTTTATCCACTTAGCAAATATTTGCCAGTCACCTGTTTATCCATTTGCAGGTCTGAAAAAACAGAAGTAGATCAGACAGGGTCTCTGTTCTCAAGGAATTTGAATACAAGAGATCTGAATTTTATTTCAGACACTCAGAAGTATAAGATAACAATATAATTTATTTTCTTTAAATCAATGGTATTCTGAATCTGAGACCCATTACTTGTTTGGCAAATCATTTAATTTCAGTCATTATCCAGCTTCTGTGGGGTCATCTGTAGGTCCTAACAGTAATAATAATAATAATAAAAGCAAAATATTTGTGGGGCTTGTCTGTGGTCTTCAGTCCCAAAGGAGAAAACTATGCAAACCTCTGCAATGCAGTAGGCTTTCTGGCAAGCTCATTTATGTGGGTTGTCTCTGCTTTTGGTTGTCTTTGACTAGGTTATCTTACAATTCCATTAAGATAGAAGTTAACTTGTAGGACAATAATAATAATGAAAATTATTATTGTGCATACTTGTATGCACAGCTAAGCAAATGACTCCTGTACATGACTATGAAAATGAGTTTTGACAGGATATAAATCTCTGAAAGCCCAATTTTCATTTGAACCATTTTTATATAGCTTACTGGTTCATTCTTTACTATCTAAACCACCAGGGAAACCCCTAAATAAAATACTGATGTGTTCATTTTCTTTTTGTGCAAGAGTCATGTTTTTATCCTCTTTTAAAATGTACATAGTCTGCTAACCAAAATAATACAGGAAGCTGGAAATAAGAGTTTATTTGGGGTCTTAAGAATTCCAATTCAGGAGACACAGAAAGAGTGCTCTGAGGAAGAGAAAGGGTTGGGGACTTATAAGGACAAGTTAATACAACACTGTAAGGCAACTATATTCCAATAAAAAACAGTTTAAAAACAGCCATGAGATTGTTAGTTAAGCATCGCCTGGCTGATATCGACTGGATGGTATCTGACTGGTATCAGCTTTGATACCAGTCAGAAAATATTTGTTCTTAAGGAATCACAAGTTGTTTTGGGCTAGGGGTCCAATAAATAGACTGTGATGAGTTATTTTAAGCAAGGGTCCAGTAAGTGTCTTGAATTTCTGGCAGGTATCCTGGATAACTTTATCAGGTAAAGAGGTCAGATTCTTTCCAGGCTGAGACATATTTAAGTCATACTTCTTCAGTTGCCTCCTGGCTCCATTTAGAGAGCTCTTAGCAATACTGACTCCATTTTGATTTTCCTTTCACACGGCCCATGAATATGATCCTACTGAAGCTCCCACGTCATTTGAAGTGGTTTCCAGCCTCAGCAGGGATGATATCCTTGCTAGGGATCTGTAGATTTAGGGCTGTTGCATGGTTGTGCAGGTTTTATACTCAGTTCTGGGAGGCACCATTTACGGGGAGCAGGAGAACATTTTTTCAGACAGTAAATACGCCACAGGCCATAGGTCTCATGGGTCTCTGTCATAACTACTCAATTCTAGAGTTGCAACTGTATACAGCTATAGGCACTACTTTAGTAAATACAGAGGGCTGTGTGCCCCCACCCCTCCACTTTTATTTACAAAAGTAAGTGCCAGTGCATGGGCTGCAGCTTGCCAATTCCTGACATACACCATGTCTGCTTGTCAGGAGTCCCCCCAAGTGAGTGAAAGTCAACTCTTGCCCGACTCTTTGCTACCCCATGGACTATACAGTCCATGGAATTCTCCAGGCCAGAATACTGGAGTGGGTAGCCTTTCCCTTCTCCAGGGGATCTTCTTAACCCAGGGATCAAGCCCAGGTCTCCCGCATTGCAGGTGGATTCTTTACCAAAGCCCCTCTGGAATGCTCTAAAAGGATGAGAAGTAGGGCCTCGCCATCCATCTGTCTTTCCTCTTTTCTCCTACTCACTCCTATAAAGCTGCTTGATTTTTTTCCTCATTATCCTCTAGTATAATTTTCTCAAAAATTTTGGGCTTTTGAAAATGAAAGACAGGAGGCAAATTATCAGGAAATTTCACTTTGGTCTCATAATGTCCCTGAATTAAAGGACCAGATACAGGAGCTACTTTAATAGAAACAAAGGAAAAATTCAAGACTAAAACAAACAGATCTCAGTAAGCTACCCTGTCACAGATATAAGGCCTATTTTTTTTTTCTATAATCATCATTTTTAAGATGTTCTTAATTTTGTGAAACATTTTATGGTTTTCTTTTTTCCCACAAAATTGTGATCATGTTTTATTATATGATAACAATTTTTGTTAATGATATATCATGATTAATACTCATTATATAAAACTGTTGTAGCCACACAGTTTGTTTCTGGGAAACAAACTCACTCAGAAGGACAATGCAGATGGTGGAGTGCAGTTTATTACACCAGTGGGCCCAAGGCAGAGTCTCCTCTTAGCCAAGAACCCTGACCAGTTTTTGTGAAAACCATATACCCTAAGTGTACTTGCTCAAACCCACCTCCCCAAATTCCTTGAAACTAGTCTGGACAAGGTAAAAGAGAGATACGATCAAAGTTAACCCATTATTCATGTGTCACAAGACTAGATAAACAGTGTATATTTAAGTGAAGAGGAACTAAAAAGCCTCTTGAAGAAAATGAAAGAGGAGAGTGAAAAAGTTGGCTTAAAGCTCAACATTCAGAAAACGAAGATCATGGCATCTGGTTCCATCACTTCATGGCAAATAGATGGGGAAACAGTGGAAACAGTGTCAGACTTTATTTTTTGGGGCTCCAAAATCACTGCAGATGGTGACTGCAGCCATGAAATTAAAAGACGCTTACTCCTTGGAAGAAAAGTCATGACCAACCTAGATAGCATATTGAAAAGCAGAGACATTACTTTGCCAACAAAAGTCCATCTAGTCAAGGCTATGGTTTTTCCAGTGGTCATGTATGGATGTGAGAGTTGGACTGTGAAGAAAGCTGAGCGCCGAAGAATTGATGCTTTTGAACTGTGGTGTTGGAGAAGACTCTTGAGAGTCTCTTGGACTGCAAGGAGATCCAACCAGTCCATTCTGAAGGAGATCAGCCCTGGGATTTCTTTGGAGGGAATGATGCTGAAGCTGAAACTCCAGTACTTTGGCCACCTCATGCGAAGAGTTGACTCATTGGAAAAGACTCTGATGCTGGGAGGGATTGGGGGCAAGAAGAGAAGGGGATGACAGAGGATGAGATGGCTGGATGGCATCACTGACTCGATGGACGTGAGTCTGAGTGAACTCCGGGAGTTGGTGATGGATAGGGATACCTGGCGTGCTGCGATTCATGGGGTCGCAAAGAGTCAGACATGACTGAGTGACTGAACTGAACTGAATTGATTTATCAATAGGCCTGTGGTCATATCCTGATAAACATAATGGAATTTACAACTTCGTTCTGTTACAGAGATAATTAGCATATTCTTTTAGGCAATGGAGAGTCCAAGTACAAGTCCTGAGGCTCTTTTATCCGGGGGGTCTGGTTTTCCATTGGTATCCCACTTCTATAGACACCGGGCATAAAGTTCAGAGTCCATTGGGAGGGTGACGATGTGTGCAGCCTAATGTTCACAGGCTGGCCTAAGATGGAGTCCAGCTCTGTCTGTTTTCTCCTTCATTCCCCCCTCTTGATGCTCTTAACTCATATTATGAGCATCATTCATAGGGATATATTGCACCCTGGCTCTCTGAACACCAATTTGGGAGAATGACATCAACCTTCATTGTTGATACATTGTATCATAATACATTGTAAAATTCAGGGTCTACAAAGCAGCACTATCAAGGCAACTATAACAGTGGTAAATATAGTTTTCCTCCAATGGCCCTTCATCCAAGATAGGACCGAAGTCCAGAAAGGAATGTTTTCATTTGACATTGCTCTTACCTGGTTTTTCTGTCATCTAAAACAGTCGATACATTGCTAGATAAGTCAGGAATGTATACACAACATTCAACCTTAATTATAGCACAGGTCCCTGCTTGAGCATCTGTGAGTATGTCCAAAGCCATTCTATTATGACTTACCGCTTTTCTCATTTGGATTTGCTCTTCATTTAAGGCTTGGATGGCTTTTGTTCTATCTAGCAGGGCCTGTTTTGTGAAATTAGTCAAGGCCTCTACTTTAATCATAAAATCTGTTGTCCCTATAGAGGGTACGAATAAGGCAGCAATATACTCATACCATTGAAACACAGATCTTGTCCACCTAGCATGTAAATAAGGTAGATTTACTGGGGCTTGTTGTAGGTAGGCTTTTGTTACACTGGCATTTATATTAAATGTAACCCCATGACCTGAGTCTATTGACTGTAGGTCTTATACCAAGAGAGCAAGGAGAGTTTATGATTGACAAGAGAGAGAAAGTCTCTTTTCGTCATCCCAGAAAAGAGCAGAGTGGTTTAATATGTCCTTGGCAGAGCAGTGACACCACCAAGGAAGTCCATCCGTCACTGATAGAGGCATAGGCCCACATACCCAGCAGTTGGAAGTGCTGTGGAAGTCTGCGTAGGAATGTGCCCATGAGATGCAAACATTGTCCTGAGTTGAAACGGAAGTTAAATTCAAAATCACGTTGATGAGCCCAAGCAGCAGGAGTTGATTATGCGGCTTCATCCTGAAGGGGCTCGTCCAGGATCTTCTTTCCCTTCTTCTTAAGGATGGTCTTAGTCTCTGGAGGGTCAGCGGGGTCCCTCTGTGCAGTCCACTCAGCGTTTTTTGAGTCTGTGTGGTATGCTGTCTTCACCCTGCATGATGGATCCAAGGGACAATACCTGCAACTTTAACGGGAGAGGTGGATATAGCTTGGGCAGTTCAGGTGGAGCCAGATCCTGGAAGTGTTGGCCAGAGGCTTCTGTCACCGGGATCGGAGCCTGCCAAAACTGCAGCTCTACAAACTCCAGGAGAGCTGGTGGAAGAGCAGTGGCTGCTGCAGGAACTTCACCTGGCGCTGGATTGGGCATTAAGGCGGCCTCCAGTCCTGGTGGAGCACTGGGAGACAGGCACGTCATTATCCAGTATGGGGGAGGGGTGACGTCATCCCCATCCAAATCCTGCCAGATCCCAGAGGGAGAAGGGGGATCAGCATGTCTTCACCTGCTGGTCAGCACAGCCGAACCAGAACACCATGTGGTCCAAGACTGTTTCTCCATTAAAGTCCTCTCTGCCTTGGTGGGCTTGATCAGGTGCTGATGAAAACACAGATGGGTTAAATATCCCATGTCCCAGGCCATCTCCAGAAAAGCCAATTCATACTCACTTATGTATCCCCCTCCTTCTAGCCTAACAATTCCGAGGGGATCAAGAATTTCACAGCAGACGGGCCACCTCCTGGGGGAGGGCAGAATACGAGCATACAAGGACCAGTTTCCTATCCTAAAAATCCCCTGGCAATCGCTGGTAATAATTTTCCCTGAGACTGCGTGGACACACCTCCTAAATGACCTTCACAAATTTCCTTCCTAAACCCTAGCATGCTCGTTGACCTGTGTACCAAGCAATTGCCGCCCCCTGCCTATCCTAAAATCCCCTGGTGATCGCTTGGTAATAATTTTCCTCGAGAGGGTGTGGACACACCTCCTAAATGACCTTCACAAATTTCCTTCCTAAACCCTAGCACGCTTGTCAACCTGTGTACCAAGCAATTGCCACCTGCCTATTCCAGGCTCCTGTGGGTCCGTGCCCCTTCTAGTCCCTCCCAGGGGGCTGATCAGGCCCCTCTTCCACCCTGCTGGGTGGATTCCTCCTCACCTGAGAGCTCAGTTCCCCTGCTGCCGTCCACTACCCGCTAACGTGAAAGGTCCGGGCGTTGAGAAGCAGAATCCTTCCAGAAGGGTGAGGCACCATCCCCCCTCTAGAAGATTCAAGCCGCAAGGCCTCAGAGTAGTCCCAAACGGGACTTGTCTCAAAGTGAGGAGTTTCCCGGCCAATGCACCAAATGGTGTAGCCACGCATTGCAGGAAACAGACTCACTCAGAAGGACAATGCAGATAGTGGAGTGCAGTTTATTACACCTGTGGGCCCAAGGCAGAGTCTCCTCTTAGCCAAGGACCCTGACCAGTTTTTGTGAAAACCTTATATACCCTAAGTGTACTTGCTCAAACCCACCTCCCCAAATTCCTTGAAACTAGTCTGGATAAGGTAAAAGAGAGATAACGATCAAAGTTAACCCATGATTCATGTATCACAAGGCTAGATAAACAGTGGATATTTATCAATAGGCCTGTGGTCATATCCTGATAAACATAATGGAACTTAACGACTTTGTTTTGTTACAGAGATAATTAGCATATTCTTTTAGGCAACGGAGAGTCCAAGTACAAGTCCTGAGGCTCTTTTATCTGGTAGGGGGGAGGGGGGAGGTCTGGTTTCCCATTGGTATTCCACTTCTATAGACACCGGGCACGAAGTTCAGAGTCCATTGGGAGGGTGACCATGTGTGTGGCCTAATGTTTGCAGCCTGGCCTAAGATGGAGTCCAGCTCCTCGTTCAAAACATTCTTTGAAAATATGGATTTTTGTGGTTGTAAATTATTTATCAAATAATATATGCTAATTTGTTTATTTAACATATGAAACACTGGAAAAAAATGTACCTTCAAAAAGCAGGATTTGGTTAACTAAATTAGAATACTTTATGTTTTTTCAAAACACTTCTCACGTGTACACAGACACAGAAAGCAAAGAAAGAAGCGCTAAGTCAGTGGTGTCCTAATGTTTACCAACCAGCGAAAGATTTTAACTAGGCTAGAAAACGCTATATGGCTTCTGCTTACTGCTTCTGAGATGCTGGCTCAGGAGGAAACCAGCTCTCTGGAAGGAAGTCTGACTGCCCTGAGTCTACCTTGCTGGAGAGGACACATTCAGGTGCTCTGTAGATGGCCACCATCAACTGCCAGCTCTGTGAGTGAGCAGTCATGAACTTCCAGTTCAGCTAGCCCTTCAGATAACTGTGGCATCAGCTAAGGTCTGGTTGCAACTATCTAAGGAACCCCAACTAAGAAACACCTAGCTAAGCCATTTATGAATTCCTACCCCATATAACTGTGAGCAGAAGAAAATAGTTGTTGTTTTTATACCACTAATTTTTAAGTTAACTTGTTATATAGCACTAGTTTCAAAATTGGGAAAGGAGTATGTCAAGGTTGTATATTATCACTCTGCTTATTTAACTTATATGCAGACTATATCATACAAAATGCTGGGCTGGATGACTTACAAGCTGGAACCAAAGACTCCTGGCAGAAATATCAACAACCTAAGATGATACCACTTTAACGACAGAGTGAAGAGGCACTAAAGAGCCTCATGTTGAAGGTGAAAGAGGAGAGTGAAAAAGCTGGCTTAAAACTCAGCATTCAAAAAGCAAAGATCATGGCATCTGGTTCCACCACTTCATGGCAAACAGATGGGGAAAAAGTAGAAATGGTGTCAGATTTCATTTTCTTGGGCTCCAAAATCACTGTGGATGGTGACTGCAGCCACAAAATTAAGATGCTTGCTCCAGGAAGAAAAGCTACAACAAACCTAGGCAGTGTATTAAAAAGCGGAGACATCACTTTGCCAACAAAGGTCCATACAGTCAAAGTTATAGTTTTTCCAGTAGTCATGTATGGATGTGAGAGATGGATCATAGAGAAGGCAGAGTGCCAAAGAACTGATGCTTTCGAACTGTGGTGCTGGAGAAGACTTTTGAGAGTCCCTTGGACAGAAAGGTTATCAAACAGGTCAATCCTAAAGGCAATCAACCCTGAATATTCATTGGAAGGACTGGTGCTGAAGCTGAAGCTCTAATACTTTGGCTACCTGATGGGAAGAGCCAACTCATTGGAAAAGACCCTGATACTGAGAAAGACTGAGGTCAAGAGGGGAAGGGGGCAACAGAGGATGAGATGGTTGGATGGCATCATTGACTCAATGGACATAAGTTTGAGCAAACTCAGGGAGACAGTGAAGGACAGGAAAGGCCAGCATGCTGCAGTCCATGAGGATGCAAAGAGTCAGATGTGACTTAGTGACTGAACACTAGCACAGCACTAGGAACTTTAATAGGAAGAAAACACTATGTTTGAAGAGTCATTTTACATGGAGAGTGAAGGAGAGGAATCAAAGAAGATTCTAGAGAAGGAGGACTTCCCTTGTGGTCCAGTGGTTAAGAATCTGCCTGCCAATGCAGGGGACACATTCAACACATTTCAACCCCTGGTCCAGGAAGATTCTACTTGCCATGTGGCAATGAAGCCTGTGTGCCACAACTACTGAGTCCTCACACCCTAGAGCCCGTGTTTCACAATAAGAGAAACTACCTCAATGAGAGGCCTGCACACCACAACGAAGAGTAGCCCCGACTCTCCGCAACTAGGGAAAGCCCACGTGCAGCAAAGAAGACCCGCACAGCCAAAAATGAATAAATGCATATATTCACTAATTTAAAAAAGAAGATTCTGGAGATTGAACCTTGTGGAAAATAACTATCATTTGGTGAATGAGAAAATGAACTGAAGAATTAAAATGAAGGAGAGAAGATGATGCAGATAATCTTGAGTCTATTAAACTTGGAATGTGTCTTAGTTCAGGCTGTTATCACAGAATTCCATAGACTGCGTGGCTTAAACAACAAAACGCTATTTCTCTTAAGTTCTAGAGGCTGGAAGTTCCAGTGTCTGGTGAGGGGCCACTTTCTGTTTGCAGTTGGCCATTTTCTCCTGGCATTCTCACAGGTCTGAGAGCAGAAAGCCAGAGAGCAAGCTGTGTCTCTTCTTATAAGAGCACTGTGATATTGCAAGTTATAATAAGGTGTCTTTATTCTTCCATCTTTGTGACAAAGAACTCCCAGGGCCCTAGTAACTTCCTAAGTGATAGAGCAATGAAGGTGTCTTTTGTTATTCAAAACAAGCCCTTTTCAACCGTAGTGAGGTGGTTTTCAGAAAGGCCTTCATCAAAAAAAAAAAAAAAAAAAAAAATCTAAACAATAAATGCTGGAGAGGGTGTGGAGGAAAGGAAAGCTCTTGGCTGTTGGTGGAAATGCTAATTGGTGCAGCCACTATGGAGAACTGTATGGAGGTTCCTTAAAAAACTGAAGATAGAATTACCTCAGTCACTCAGTCGTGTCTGACTCTTTTTGTGACTGCATGGACTGTAGCCTGCCCGGCTACTGTGTCCATGGAATTCTCCAGGCAAGAATACTGGAGTAAGTAGACATTTCCTCCTCCAGGGATCCTCCTGACACAGGGATCCAACCCAGGTCTCCTGCATTGCAAGCAGATTCTTTACCGACTGATCCACGAGCGAAGCCTCTGCCATGTGACCCAGCGGTTCCATTCTTGGGCATATACCTTGAGGTGGCTTTTGGAAAGCCCCTAAGTTTGGGGACTGGTTCCCCGGGAAGCCAATCACATGATTAGAGGGTTAATATTTTCAGCCCCACTCCACAACCTTCTGGGAAGAAGCGCTGGAGGGTGAATCAATCCCCAGTGGGCCAATGATTCAGGCTTCCCAGGTGGCTCAGTGGTAAGGAATCTGCTTGCCAATGCAGGACATGCAGGAGACAATGGCTTGATCCCTAGGCTGGAAAGATACCCTGGAGTAGGAAATGGTAACTTTCTCCAGTATTCTTGCCTGGAGAATCCCATGGACAGAGAAGCCTGGTGGGCTACAGTCCATGGGGTCGTGAGAGTCTGACACAGCTGAATGACCTAGAAGACACAGGCACAGTTAATGATTTAATCAACCACACCTACACAATGATGCCTCCACAAAAATCCCTGAAGTACAGGGTTTGGAGAGCATCCTGGTCGATGAACACAGGGAGGTGCCTGAAACACGGGTGTCAGGGAAGGTTTGGAAGCTTTGCTCCCCTGCCCATATACTGACACCTTGCCCAGTGTTTCTCTTCCATTTGGTTGTTCCTGCACTATATCCTTCTATAATAAACCAGTGATCTAGTGTGTAAAATGTTTTCCTGACTTCTGTAAGCCATTCTAGTGAATTAATGGCACCTGAGAAGGGGGTTATGGGAACCCCTGATTTGTGGTTGGTCAGAAGCACAAGTGACAACCTAGGATTTGAGTTAAGATCTGAAGTGGAGTCACTCTCACAGGACTCAGCCCTTAACCTGTGAGATCTGATGCTATCCCCAGGCAGTGTCAGATTTTGTTAAATTGTAGGATGCTCAGTCAATAACCTTCAGAGAATTGGAGGATTACTTGACGCTGGAAAAACCTGCACACACCTGGTCACAGAAGCATTTAGTGTGAGTAGTAGAAAAGACGGAGAAGGCAATGGCACCCCACTCCAGTACTCTTGCCTGGAAAATTCCGTGGATGGAGGGGCCTGGTGGGCTGCAGTCCATGGCGTTGCTAAGAATCGTACACCTGAGCGACTTCACTTTCACTTTTCACTCTCATGCATTGGAGAAGGAAATGGCAACCTACTCCAGTGTTCTTGCCTGGAGAATCCCAGGGACGGGGGAGCCTGGTGGGCTTCCATCTATGGGATCGCACAGAGTCGGACACGACTGAAGTGACTTAGCAGCAGCAGCAGCAGCCAGTACTCTTGCTTGGAAAATCCCATGGATGGAGGGGCCTGGTGGGCTGCAGTCCATGGGGTTGCTAAGAATCGTACACAACTGAGCGACTTCACTTTCACTTTTCACTTTCATGCATTGGAGAAGGAAATGGCAACCCACTCCAGTGTTCTTGCCTGGAGAATCCCAGGGACGGGGGAGCCTGGTGGGCTGCCATCTATGGGGTCGCAGAGTCGGACACGACTGAAGCGACTTAGCAGCAGCAGCAGTAGAAAAGAGAAGAAATTTAAGTGTTTTTACTCTTTCAATCAGTAATCCCATTCAACAGGGCTCTACCCTTGTGGTTAGGTATAATCACGTCCCAAAGGCCTTGATCTAATACTGTCACTTGGAGGTTAGAATTTTAACATGATTTGTAGGTTAACAGAAACATTCAGTTTATAATAAACTGTGTCAAAATAGTACACGCATGAAAGACATTCAACATCACTAATTATTAGAGAAATGCAAATCAAAACTACAATGAAATACCACCTCACACCAGCCAGAATGGCTACCATCAAAAAATTTGCAAACAATAAATTCAGGAGAGGATGCAGAGAGAAGGGAACCTTCCTACACTGTTGGTAGGGATGTAAATGGGTGCAGCCACTACGGAGAATAGTATGGCATTTCCTAAAAATACCTAAAAATAGAGTTACTATATGATTCTGTAATCCCACTCTTGGATATATATCTGGAAAATAACATGATCCAAAAGGATACATATACCCCAGTGTTCACTGCAGCATGTTTACAATAGCTGACACGGAAGCAACTTACATGTCCATTGACAGTAGAATAGATAGAGAAGATGTGGCACTTATGTGCAATCAATGGAATATTACTCAGCCATGAAAAAGTATGGAATAATGCCATTTGCAGCAGTATAGATAGACCTAGACAATGTCATACTTAGTGAAGTATGTCAGACAGAGAAGGAGAAATATCATATGACATCCCTCGTGTGTAAAATCTAAGAAAAAAAATGATACAAATGAACTTAGTTACAAAACAGAAAGAGACTCATAGACTTAGAGAAGGAACGTATGGTTGTGGTGGGAGGAAGATGGGAGGAAGGGATAGTTTGGGAGTTTAGGATGGACATGTACACACTGCTATGTTTAAAATGGAGTACTAGCAAGGACCTACTGTGTAGCACATGGAATTCTGCTCAATGTTATGTTGCAGCCTGGATGGGAGGGGAGTTTGGGGGAAAATGAATACGTGTATATGTACGGCTGAGTGTCTTTACTGTTCACCTGGAACTATCACCACTCTGGTTGTTAACCCCCTATATCCCAGTAAAACACAAAAAGTTTAAAAATATAATGCATACATTCACGAAAGATTTTATATAAGAATATTTATAGTACTTTAATGAGATTAGTCCCAAAGTAAAAATAACCCAAATCCGTATCAATAGGAACCTGTCTAAATATCCATATTATTAAAGGAAATAATTTTCTTTAATCAAATGAACACTGTTGATGTAATATCCTTTCCTTGCTTATTTTTTTTTTTTAAGAAAAGAGAATTCATGAATAAAAAATAGAGCAACTGGGAGCCAACAGGCTTTTCAAAAAAATTAAAAGTCAACAACATATTTTGTACTGTGGTGCTTTTCAAAAAGAAAAGATTGTCCCTGAGGAACACAGACCTTAGACGATGAGAAAATGACCCTCAAGAGGTGATCTTTTATTTAAACAAGCAGTTTGCTGATTGGCACATAGTTTTATTTTTAGAAAATAAAAAAATTGGCACATCAGGTTTTATTTTAAAACTTTTAATTATTTGAATGTACATTCTGACCTGTTATTTTGAGACACAGATACTCTAATCACATGAAACCATTCTAAAATCACTAGATTTCTCAAAAATTTCTACAAAAGTGTTTTTTTTTAATTGAAGTACTGCATATAAATGATAAAAAATTCAAATAGTTCAAAAGAGTATATTATGACAAGTTTCTTTCTGGATGAGTTCTTATCTCTCCCTTACCATAGGTGTTCTCTGTGAAGTTTCTTGTGACTTTTTCCACAAATATTCTATGTTAATTAAAGTGTATATAGGTGTATGATGGCATAGCTTTCTACCATATGACTATGCCAATATGTTATACTATATCTCGTATATAACATAGATCTCATATATGTATTATACTATATATATGAATACATATTTAACATGTTTTGTATTAATGAGCATTTAGTTTGCTTTCAAATTAAAAAAAATTACATCTGTAATAGCATATGTATACACATCTGTATTTCATATATATAAAAAATCATATATGTCAGTGTATGTATATGAGATTTATAGCTTAAACTTCTGAAAATGGAAGGGCCAGGTCAATGGGCATATGAATTTTATCTTTTAAAAGATAATACCAAATATCAAATCTTGCTTCCCCAAGATTTTACCAGATTTACCTTCACTGCCTATTTTCTCGCATCTTTACAAATAGATATTATAATTGAATATTTTTATCTGCTATTATTATTGACAAAATATGCTACTGCTTTAATTTTCATTTTTTAAATAATGAGTTTAGCATTTTTAATATATTTTTGGCCAGTAAAATGCTAAACTCATCATTTTAAAAATGCAAATTAAAGCAGTAGTATATTTAATCAATAACAGCAGAAAAAAATATTCAAGTTTTGGCCAATTATGGGCTTCCCTGGGCACTCAGATGGTAAGTGTCTGCCTGCAATGTGGGAGCCCTGGGTTCTATACCTGGGTTGGGAAGATTACCTGGAGAAGGAAATGGCAACCCACTCCAGTACTCTTGCCTGGAAAATCCCATGAATGGAGGAGGAGCCTACAGTCATGGGGTCACAAAGAGTCAGACATGACTGAGCTACTTCACTTGGCCAGTTACAATTCCCTTTCCCAGATTGTCCAGTTTTCTTGTTTATAATAGATTTGTAAGGCTCTTTGCATATTAGGGGCTATAAACTATGAGCTATTCAGTTGTAAATAAGTATACTGACCAGGATAGGAGCGTGGGCCTCTAGAAGGCATATTCTTGCCCTCTTGCCACATGGGGACAAATGAATGAAGCAGGAAGACCATAGTCGGAGAGCTCTTTTCCCAATAAATTCTGAAAGGAATAGGATATCTGTTTTATGGGCTTTTTCATTCTGAAATGAACCTATTTGTTGTTGTTTGTTTGCTAAGTTGTGTCAAACTCTTGTGTGACACCATGGACTTTAGCCCGCCAGGCTTCTCTGTCCATGGGATATCCCAGGCAAGAATACTGGAGTGTGTAGCCATTCCCTTCTCCAGGGCATCTTCCCCACCCAGGGATCAATTCCATGTGTCTTCATTGGCAGGTGGATTCTTTGAGCACTGAGCTACCAGGGAAGCCCAGAATGAGCCTATATTGGAATATAATTATTAAAAACATACCCTGCTGCATGAGTAATAATTAAATGGCATGATTTCATTTAAAGGACAGTGGAACAGTGACACAGCACTCTTAAATTTACAACAAAACATTAGACCTGTCCTCTAAAGTGGGCTTCCCAGGTGGTGCTAGTGGTCAAGAACTTGCCTGCCAATGCAGGAGGCATACAGAGACACAGGTTTGATCCCTGGGTTGGGAAGATCCTCTGGAGGAGGGCATGGCAACCCACTCCAGTACTTTTGCCTGAAGACTCCCAGGGACAGAGGAGTCTGGTGGGCTACAGACCATGGGGCTGAGATGAGTCGGACACTATCGAAGTGACTTAGCATGCATGCATGGCTTCTAAAGTAGTGTTCATCTGGGTTTGGTGGCATAAGATGCATTTTATTTTAGGGATTTGCTTTTTCCACTTCATTTCTAAAATAGATTAGCAGAGATGTTTAAAGATTTAGATACATTTTGGTGCTTAAAATCAAATTACGTATTTATTTCTGTTACAGCTTTTGCTCCATAAGGGAGAACTATTTCCCCATGATTCCCATGGGATCATCATTTCCAGGTCTGCAGAGAACCCCAGAAAAAAAAAGATTTGATTTTCTCTTAATAGGAGTGTTAAAAGTGGAGTCTGGTGTTTTTGCTCAAATAAAGACAAAGGGCTGAGCAGTTGAGCTCCTAACAACCCTTACAGAAGTCAGCAAGTATGTATGTGCTGCCCAAGGAACACACTGAAGTTATGAATTGAATTTACCACTCGTCACAAGTGGCCAGGGCCCAGCAGGCCATGCAGTCCAGGAAGGAAAGACATATTTCTCTTCTATGTGATGGCAGCTGCTGCTGTCATTTTGCATTGACCTCAGGTGGCTGAGTTTCCCGCAAAGTGTCTACGCAGGACCAAACATGACCGAGATGCAGGTTATGCTCTCGGTTTCCAAACGCTATCTAATCTTTCCTTATGTCAGAGACTTAGAAGAAATTATAATTTACAGGCCACTTGTTAGATGAGTTCAGAGACTGAAATGTCAGCCAGTAACTGAGTCACAGGCCATTGGGTGCCAGACACTTATAATTCACTATCTGACGGAGGCTTTGTACTTAATAGAGGCCTGATATTTTAAAAGATATGAGATTAGTCTCCACATAAAATCTTCCACTGCTATTCATGTTGCTATTTGTTTTTATCCAAATATTAAAGAAATGGGAAGTGAAATTAAAAATTGTGCAGCATATATAAAAATGTAAAAATGATCAGCAAATAGATTGTATGAGATGATGGATCAGAGAGGTCCATAAAACAAGAAAGAGTGAGTGGTAAAATGGGAATAATTACCCAATGCTATGTACTGGGTGTAACTTCCCTGGTGGCTCAGTGGTAAAGAATATGCCTGCCAAGCAGGAGATGAGGGTTTGACCCCTGGGTTGGGAAGATTCCTTGGAGAAGGAAATGGCAACCCACTCCAGTATTCTTGCCTGGGAAATCCCCTGGAGCCTGGCAGGCCACAGTCCATGGGGTTGCAAAAGAATCAAACATGTCTTAGCTGCTAAACAACAACAACAATGTACTGAGAAGGCAGTATCTGCTGACCTAGGAGAAGATATCTGAGATTTTTGCTATATCAGCAAAAATTCAAGTTGACATGATGCATATTGTAGCATCTCTAGGAATAGATACAGCTTATGCATCTTTAGCAGGGGTGTCACAGAAAATTCAGTCTTCTCACAAACCCTATTGCATGGTACAACACACATTTCCGACTTATTGCATTAGTCATGATGTTGAGTTTGATCAATGGACTAAAATCGTATCTGCCATGCTTCTCCACTGTAACATTATACTTTTCCCCTTTGTAATTAAAAAATACTTTGTGGGAAGTTACTGTAAATCTTTTGAGGGCAAGAGGAGAAGGGGGCAACAGAGGATGAGATTAGATGGTTGGATGGCATCACTGACTCAATGGACATGAGTTTGAGCCAATTCCAGCAGATAGAGCAGGATGGGAAACCCTAATGTGCTGCAGTCCATGGGGTCGCCAAGAGTCGGACACGACTGAGTGACTGAACAACAACAACTTTAAATCTGTACAAATATTTCTTTCCTAATCACTTCAATGCACTCAACTACATAGGATATAAATAAATATCCTATGTAGTTTAGTGGTAAGTAACCTCTTATTATCATTATGTATGTTGGTACTCAAATTCTCTCAGAGTTGACCAGTAGGAGTCCCTTTAAGTTGGAGTCTTCATTTTTTTGACATGACCCATTATTCTTTGAGTGCTTCTTGACTTTCTATCAAAACAAGATATTGCAGGTTCATTTTGTATTTTCCTTCTTCAACTGATGTCAGCCATTTTGCCAAGGTGCCTTTTAACGAAGAATTATACTTAAATATCATGATCTGGTTCCTAAGCATGCTCATTGATTGAGGCTGTTGCTGTTCACAGTTTCTTTAAGTGATAACATATAAACAAATATACCTCTGCATATTTACTTCTCTTTAATTTAAAAATCAACTTTATTGAAGCTGAACTGACATACCATCAAATGCACACGTTTCAAGTGTGCACTTGAATAAGTATTGACAAATGTACATAACCTTGTAATGCCCACTCCAATCAAGAAATGATACATTTTCATCACTCCAGAAAGCTCTTCTATTCTCCTTTGCAGTCAGTTCCTCCTAACCCTACTACAGGCAGACACTGATCTGATTTCTATCATTGTAAGTCGATTTTATCTGTTCTAAAAATTCATAACAGAATCGTATTGGTTCCAACTTTTGTTGTGCTTGGCTTCCTTTGTTCAACATGGGGTTCATTCATGTTGTGTGTATCAGTAGTTTGCTCCTTCTCATTGCTGAATAGCATTTCATTGTATTAATAGACCATGACATGCTTATGTCATCATCTAGTCATGAACATTTGGGTTGTGCTGAGTTTTGCTTTTATAAATCAAGTTGCCAGAAATACATACATGTGTGTTTTTGAGAACATATGCCTCCATTCCTCTTGGGTAAATACCTAATAGTGGAGGTGCTGGTCAGATGGGGAGTGTGTGGTTAACTTTTTGAGGAAGAGCCAAACTCTTCCAAAATGGCTGTATCATTTATCCTCCTATCAGCAAAGGATGGGTTTCAGTAGCTCCTCATTTGCTGATACTGTGTAATGCCAGTCTTCTTAATTTTAGCTCCTTTATGAGTGTATAACTTCCCTGGTGGCTCAGATGGTAAAGCCTCTGCCTGCAATGAAGGAGACCCGGGTTCGATTCCTGGGTTGGGAAGATCCCCTGGAGAAGGAAATGGCAATCCACTCCAGCACTCTTGCCTGGAAAATCTCATGGACGGAGGAGCCTGATAGGCTGCAGTCCATGGGGTTGCAAAAGAGTCCGACACGACTGAGCGACTTCACTTAAGAGTGTACAGTGGTATCTCACGATGGTTTAAATCTTTATTGTATTGATGACTAATGCTGTTGAGAATTTTTATGTGTTTATTGATTATTATTGTATCTTCTTTTTCCATGTTCAAATACTCTGGACATTTTTGGAGGTTGCTTTTTCTTATTGAGTTATAAAAGTTCTTTTACTTTTGGATACAATTTTCTCCTTTCAATTCTCACCTTTCAATTTTCTTAATAGAACATTTTAAAGAGCAAGAACTTAAAATGTGTCTAGAGTCTAACCATTTTTTTTCTTGTCCTGAATAAGAAATTTTTTCTTAACTGAAGGTCATAAACATCTTTCTTTTATGTATTTTTCAAGGCGTTTTATAGTTTTAGCTGTATCTTTATGATTCATTTTATTTGTATGTCAACAAAGAGAATAATGAAACGGTATTATTACACATTTGAACTTTCACAAAAGCGCCAAAAAATACATTGGATCAAGGAAGATTCCTTCCTTCTTTGTAAACCATGAGAAAGTAACTTTGGGATTAAGTGATGGTTGTATTTCCATAGTCTTCTGGATAATAATGTTTTGAGCAAATGTACATGGAAATAAAATTCTTGAGTGTTCCAAATTTGGTTTTATTGCCAAAAAAAAGTCCCAAAAAAGTGAAAATATACTTAGCGCCAAATCAGACTGATTTTATTTTTTTAAATAGCCTTTTCAGAGGCTTTATAGCCCAGAAGAGAGAATGTTAACTGCACTGGCCCATCAGCATATAAAGTCAAGGAAATGATTTTCTCCACTGAATAACTCTTTAATTTTCACAGGAAGGCAAATTTATTTCTCCTCTCTTCTTCAGTTTGCCATTTAAATTCTAGATAGTAGCTAGGTTGTCTTTCGTGCTCTCAAAAGCTCTTTCAGTACCGTTTCCATATTTCATAAATCAGAGTTCTCAGCTTTGGCACAACTGCCCTTTTGAGTTGGATAATTGTATTAGTTCACTGGAGCTACCATAACAAAACATCACAGTCTGGATGACTTAAACAACCGGAATGCATTTTCTCACAGCTCTGGAGGCTAGAAGTCCAAGATCAAGGTATTGGTAGGTTTGATTTCTTCCAAGACCTCTTCCCTTGTCTTGCACGTGGTCTTGCCCATGGTTATATTCTTGCTATATCCTCACAGGGTCTTTCCTCTGGACAAGTACATCCCTAGTGTGTCTCTGTTCATCCAAATATCCTCTTTTCATAAACATACCAGTCAGAATAAGTTGGGGCCTATGCTAATGACCACATTTTAATGTAGTCACTTCTCTAAAGGTCCTGTCTCCAAATAGAGTCACATTCTGAGGTGCTGGAGGTTTGGGTTTCAGCATATACATTTTGGGGAACATGATTCAGCCCATAAAAATACTTTCTTTACTGTGATAACCATTCTGTACATTGTAAGATATTTACCAGCATTCCTCACCTTTACTTAGTAAATGCCATTAGCACACTCTAGTTGTAACAACCAGAAATTGCCAAATATTCCCTAGGGGGTAAAGTCACTCTTGGATGAGTATTACCACCTTAAAGGAACTTAAAGATATTTTGTAGTTTGTTTCCTTTCTGTCCCACAGGATTTACCACTACTGTATAAAATCACTCAGTAGTTGATATCATTTTGATTGGAGACATTACTTGAAACTGCATCCTTTCTACTATATCATGCACGTTTTACAACATAAACATTCGAAAAGTTGAAGTGAATTTGGGAACATAAATTAATGGGTGCTTATTGAATGCCATTAATTCTCTCTGTCCATCAATCCATTCATCCATTACCTGTTATTATTTTCAGTTCTAATCCAACTGCCTAGGATTTTTATTCTAGCTTTCTCTCTTTCCACATTTGTAACATCCGTGTTTTTTTTTGTGACGGTGAGAAGCGTTTATCCATATATGTAAGGGCATGTGTCTATCTATGTGTCTACCTACCTATCTCAGCCCCCTTATATGTATCTAATCTCTCAATGTCACTGTCACCACTGGGGTCCTATCCCTTATGTGCATGACCTCTTTGCTCTCCTGAGCTCCAAAACCCCTGGGCAGCTCTCCTGCGTACTTCTCACACTGCTCAAACTTTATGCCTGTGTTGGGGTACCCCTGTGGAGATGTCTCCTTCACCCTGATTGGTGATTGCCTGAGCTGAGCTGCCTCCCACCATGGTGACCTTCTCACCTGCTTGGGCTCTGATATCATGCAGAGCCACTCTTGCAGAGACATTCTCTTAACTCCTCTCCAACTCTGACAATCCTCACTAAGCTGCCCTCAAAACCTCCACTTGGAATCTAATTCCCTATGTCAGCCCCACTCCCCTACCCCCTACCCCCTACATCTATGCTTTCCTCACCCTGCCTGGGCTCTTTTAGCTCCTACTGACATGACGCTGTGTGGGATGACTGTTTTGCCTTCTCAGACTGGGTCTCTCTGTTCCCTGCCTCTTGACTCTACTTTGCTTAGCCCTATCTAATGACTTTGGACTGTTCTTTTTTCCCAGCAAGAGAAGGGAAGGAACAAGAAAGAAAAGGAAGGGAATAAAGGCAAAAAGACTTTTAAAGAGGCTAAATGGAATGAAAAGGAGTTGGTCAGAAGAGATCCTGTTCAAATCAAGATTCATCATTTTCTCCATAGGCTAGCCCTTCCTCCCATTTCTATCCGTGGTTACATTCTCCTTATCAGCAGGAAGCTCTTTGGTAAAAACAGAAAATTATAGTCAATGGGCATCTGCTTAACACTGGTTAGAAAATAATTTTTGTAAATTTTTTCCCAAGCCGTGGGGGTTTCTTCATCTTAAGTACCTTGAAACTTTTTGAATTGTTTTTGAATTGTAAAGGTTTAGGATCATATGAGGAGAGGGCAGTGGCACCCCACTCCAGTACTCTTGCCTGGAAAATCCCATGGACGGAGGAGCCTGGTAGGCTGCAGTCCATGGGGTCGTTAAGAGTCGGACACCACTGAGCGACTTCACTTTTACTTCTCACTTTCATGCGTTGGAGAAGGAAATGGCAACCCACTTCGGTGTTCTTGCCTGGAGAATCCCAGGGACGGGGGAGCCTGGTGGGCTGCCGTCTATGGGGTCGCACAGAGTCGGACACGACTGAAGTGACTTAGCAGCAGAAGCAGCAGCAGGATCATATGATGGAAAGGAAAGATAGACTTTCTATGAAAACATCATAAGAATGCCAACTTTCTCCAGGGTCTTTGGTCCTGGGGTGGGAAGATTAGCCTTCATGTTGGACAAGAATTGTAGCCTGGCATGAAAACATCTGTTTAAACCTTGAAAATCAAATGGACTGATTCCTTTTCCAAGAACTGTCATTAATTCATTGTTTCATTAGACAAGTCCTGGACATTGATTTCTTTTTTGGTAAAGTGAGAACAAGCATTCCTCACTGGCCAAAATAAGCAGGGGTCAGTGGAATAAAAAAACTTAAAACCCAGACATGCTGTACTTCTCAGGTGAACTTTTACATAAGAACAAAATATTGCTTTATTTCTAAAATACCATTATCTTTTTAAGAAACACTCCAGAAGGAAAAATATTTTCATCGCTTTGGAGATTAAAGTACCAGCAAATATTGGTTTAAATATGCGGCTCATAGGGTCTTTTAAAAGACAATCATTCATATCACTGACATTTGAAATGAAATAATCATGCAAAAATGAATGCTTTGGTTATTTGTGATGGGAAAGTACAGAGGTTGGCCCCTTGATCATGGAATTTAATGAAGTTAATGGGAATTTGTGGATGCTTGGAGAAAGACAGATAGACTCAACTATCCTGTAATACTAACACTTAACATTTTTTTCCATGTCTATTTATCAAATAAAATATCTGTGTCTTTAAGTTTATGACCTGTAGCTTTTATTATAAACTGTTTTTGACTTAAGAAGTCATTTGGCTAAGTTCTCTCTGTCTTTTATTGACTTGAATGACTTTAGCTGAATTACAATCAGATAAAGTTATCAATTGTTGTAGTTGGCCTGGAAGGCCAAATGATGGAGTGGAAAGTGCACTGGACAAGGAGTCCTGAGAACTGAGTTCATGCTCCAGGTCTGTGGGACTGTAGCTGTTTTCCTCTTTGGGCTTCAGTTTCATTTGTCAAATAGGGGATGAATATATTGTACCTAACCATCTCAAATGGCTTTGTGTGACACTAAATAAATGTGAGAACAATTTTAAAAACTTTTCTTGGAATGTAAATTGGTACAACCTCTATGGTGAACAGTATGGAGGTTCCTTAAAAAACTGAAAATAGAACTACTATATGATCCAGTAACCCCATGCCTAGGCTTATGTCTGGAGAAAACTACAATCTGAAAAGCTCCATGCACCCTATGTTCCCTGCAGCACTATTTACATTAGCCAAGACATGGAAGCAACCTAAATGTCCTTTGACAGATGAATGGATAAAGAAGATGCAGGGTATATATCAGTTCAGTTCAGTTCAGTCGCTCAGTTGTGTCCGACTCTTTGTGACCCCATGAATACATATATATATATATATATGAATGTTACTCAGCCGTATAAAGGAATGGGATAATGTCCTTTGCAACAACATGGATGGATCAAGAGATTATCACAGTAAGCAAAATCAGACAGAGAAAGACAAATACCACATGATGTTACTCATATGTGTAATCTAATTAGAAAAGATACAAATGAACTTATTTACAAAAGAGAAGCAGATTTACAGATATGATTACCAAAGAGGCATAAATCAGGTGCTTGGATGGACATACACACACTCGTATATGTAAGGTAACTTGGACTTCTCCGGCAGTCCAGTGATTAAGAGTTGGTACTTCCACCTCAGGAGGCATAGGTTTGACCCCTGGTCAGAGAACTAAGATCTTGCATGCTGAGTGGCCAAAACAACAACAACAAAACAAAACAAAATAAAATAAAGAAAGATAGCTGCCAATAAGGACTTACTGTAAAGCACAGTGAATTATACTTAATATTCTGTGATAATCTAGATGAGAAAAGAATCTAAAAATGATGAATACATGTAGAACTGAATCACTTTGCTGTACACCTCAAATTAACACATTGTAAAGAAACCATATTATAAATAAAATTATTAAAAAAAAAGAAAATTACATAATGCTGTACTCTAGAAGACTAATTTACATTTCATTGCCTCTATGGTGATTTACATTTTTCAAGTGAATTTATCTTCCTGTCCACATTTACTCCACTTTCCAACTACTCCTTTTCTGAAATCAGTGGCATTGCTACTCCTCTGATCACATGGAGATCACTGGAGATTCTGTGGACCCATTCTATTTTTCTGTGACCTTTTACTGTTCATTTTCTTACCAAGCCTCATTATTTCTTCCTCTGTGTTACAGCTCAGTTGTCCTCTTTTGCTCTGTTTTCATTTCTACCAGCCTGTCTTTAATAGGAGACAGTGTAGCAAGAACCATGTTCAGTTTTATTCCTCTTTGGAGAGCTTCTAACTAGTGACATTTTAGGTGAAACTTCCCAGTAGAAAGCAGACTATGACTCTTATGCCTTTTACACTGAATCTTGTTTTGGGCAGGCATTCTGGGGACACCTGAATTTGCATAAAAGGAGAACATGATATCCAGAAGTTATGGCTACACACAGTATATAGAGGGACACAGGGAAAGAGTTGATACTTATGGTTGAGGGAGAGGTTCTCCAAAGAGCTGGGATTGTCCCATTCATGAATAGAGCACAAGGGTAGAGTAGTGGGTGATATTTGAAAATCCAGAGTGGAAAATATTATCTAGGAAATCAGTGGACCAGGAAGCAGAGGTTTCGGCAGTGAGCAGGAGTCTAGACCTTGGGAGGGACTCTGTTAAGAGTTGGTAATGTCTCTAGCCAAGGATGAGGAAGTGAGTGTACCAAAGTGTACCAGGTACTAAGAATCAACTAGATTAGAAGTGAGGAAACTTGACTTTAAAATCACAATACCTTTATTCTGGCCCATTTGCATATTACCTTGTTATTGCCTCTTCTGATAATCAGTTTCCTCATCTGTAAAGCAAGGATGAGATGTCTATGTAATAAGGGTACTTTACGGCTTAAATAAAATGATATATAGTCTGGGTTAATATTCATTGATATTCTCACTGATTTGAAAAGTATTATTTTTACCACTTTCACGTGTGACAAAAGCAGAACTTCAGAAATTTTTTGAAATAGGGACAAGACTCGCTTATATTTTGGCTCAATTTACTCCCTTTGGGAGTCACTTTACTAAACTTTCTTAGGGTTTTTTTTTTTTTTTTTAAACAAATGCTAAAAAGTCATCCTTTCATTCAACCAATATTTACTGAGCATCTACTATATTTGAGGAACTGTTCTAAGGGCTTGGGATATTTCATAAGCAAGTCAAACACAAATTTCATAATGCAGCTTATATTATGTGGGAAGAGACAGATCTCTTAACATAAACAATGAATATAATATACATCCTATATTAGAATGTGCTAAGTGCTATGGAAAAAAAAAAGCAGGAGAAATAGAGTTAAACTTTTTAATTTGGGTAGGTCTCATTGAAAAGATGATATCTGAATAAAGACTTGTAAAAATGCATGAGTAATATGTGTGGATATTTAGAGGAAGAGTGTACTTGGCAGAGCGAATAGTCAGGGCAAAGGCCGCAAGGTGGGAGTTTCCCTGCCATGTTCTAAGGTAGGAATTGGAAAACAGCCTATGGACCAAACCTAGCCCACCTACTGTTTTTGTCAGTAAAGTTATTGACACACAGTTGTGCTTACTGTTTACATATTATGCATGGTTTCATGGTGTTACAGCGCCAGAGTGGAGTAGTTGGAGTAGAAACATAAAGGCCTTTAAAACCTTGTTAACTGTTCACTGTTTGAAAAGCTTTACAAAACAAATTTGCCAACCCTTGCTCAAGAGGCCAGTACTGGAGTGAACAAATAACAAACTCTTATGTTTTCTTTTTTTGTGAGTAAAGGGATTAAAATTTTTATTTATTCACCACTTGTCTTTATGGATGTTCCTTTCTAGCTTACTGAGACTGTGTCTAGAGAAAACACATCAATCCATTTTTTTCAACAGACCAAATAAGGGAGTTTATGGCTTTTATCATGTTTATTTCCCCTAACAGTGGCAACTAGGCTTTTATTAATTCTTTTGTTCATGAGAGAAAAACACCTAGCTGTTTTCGCAAAGAACATTCAAAAACCAGTGGTGAACAGAAGTGTGATACCAGACGAAGTCCAATAGGTGGCTGTATTTCTCAAAGTTTCAAAACCAGTGTGATGGTCTGATGCATGCAGATTTATATATATCTCAGTTTGCTGTTCCCTCACTTTAATTCTGTGATGCCAGGATCATTAATTTTATGATAATGGGATAAGTAGTACAGAGAAAAAGAAAGTTTATCACATAACCAGAGTATTTCATTTACTGTATCAGTGTTTCTAGTGTTCATTCAGCAGATTCACAACCAATATTCATTCATATCCTTAGTCTGGTTAGCCACTCTGTGGTACCCTCTCAAATTACACGGAATGTGTACAGAAGAGTTGAGAATCTGTAGTTAGAGACCTAGAATGGCATCCGGGATGCACCATGGAGCAGCTGAGTGAATTTGGAAGTTATTAGGTCCGTTGGAGTAATTTAATCAGTTAAAGTCATTAATAAGAACTGCCGCTTCACAGTATTTTGGGAGATTATATATGGAATATATAATTTTTATCAATTATATCTTAATTTTTATCTAGAGTTTTTATGCAATACTAAATGTTACTGTTACTCTTCTTTTCTCTTGTCTCAAATGTTTTTCACATTCTATTTCATTCTATCAGAAATGTTTTTGGAAAAATCTCAGCTTACCAACTCTGGTCTCTCTCTATAATGACTGCTTTGATCTCATTGATTTTGAGTTCATTCTTATTCTCTTAGCACTGGCATTTAGACATCTGGAACCATGTCATCCACAATTTTTCCCCCAAGGATTTTTTTCTACTATTTCTATACTTGTGTTTGTCTCCTACAATGCCATTGTCCAAAATGGAATCTCGTTTTACTTCAAAGTACTATTTCAGTATCTTTTGTTTATATTAGCACGATTTTTGTCAGACATGGTCTTTCTAGTCCTTATAAAATAATGCCATCCCTGGGCTGTTATTTTGATAAGTCAATGTGCAGAAAATGAAATTTAGTAATTTGTGAACTGTATAAGACATGGTACTAAAAATTTTAGTTGATAAAGTTCTATTCCAGGAAGGTTACAACTGAATGTGAAATATAGTAAAAGGAGATAATTCTCTATGTTACAAGTCAAAATAACCGTATTTTAATCCTACTCACTTCATTACAGATATCTATTGCCTCTATCACTCTCCTGCTACAGAAAAATTAAAGAGCAGGTGTACATATGAAAAATGTTGGCAGGCTCTCTGATATCTCAGATACACGACTGTACTCCAGACTAGCCATGTAAAGTCCTGTCATTATACAACCCTCTTGCTCCTCCATACCTTTTGGCCCTAAGTATTCATTCTGAAATAGAATTCTGTTACTCATCCTATGGGGAAGAGGTTTCTACATTTTTTAGTTTCTGGAATACTGTGGCCTGTTTTGATCATTTTACCCAACACAGAATTTGAATAAGTACAAAGAGTTAAAAAATAAACAAACAAACCCAAGAGCCTGTACTGATTAGACAAGGTCAGTGGAAAAGATTACAATTTCAATTTTAAAAAAGATACTGAGTTGGATTATAAATGTCTACATTCAATGTAAATGCTAAGAGCAAATGGGACTTTATTCACCAAAGTTTTACTTGTGAAAATTTAGAAAGTTATGGTCATGTATTAATTAACAAACATTTATTTAATGCTTTTTATGTATCAGGCACCACAGCAGGTGACAGGGACATGGCAATAACCAAGACAGACGTAATCTCTGTCCTCATGGAGTGTATATGTTTTCTATAGTTGCTGTAACAACTACCGCAAAATTTGCAACTTAACGCAAATTTAGTATTTTATAGTTCTGTAAGCTAGCAGTCCAACGTATGTCTCACTTGGCTAAAATCAAGGCTAAAGATTTCTTGATTTTCTAAAGAAAGCCTGTATTTCTTTCTGGAATCCTTAGGGCAGAATCCCCTTTCCTGCCCTTTCCAGAGTCCAGAGGCTGTGCTTTGGCCCCTTTTCCTCTATCTTCAATGCCAGCAACATGGTATTTCTCTCTTTGTCCTTCATCTCCTTTTTCCAATGACTATAGCCGTGAAAGATTCTCCACTTTTAAGAACTTGTGTGATTAGACTTGGTCCACCTGGAAAATCCAAAGTACTCTCCCCAACTCAAGGTCTGTACCCTTAATCACGTTTGCAAAGTCCCTTCTGCCTTGGAAAGTAATATACTCACAAGTTCTGGAGATCAGGACATGGACATCATAGGGACCATTATTCTGCCTTTTATATGGAGCTATGGTGCAGTGAATGCGTAGCAAAACCAAATGCCAGTAGGCAGGCAAATGACTGAAATGAGTGGGTTCAACAGGAGAAGGCAGTGGTGAATTGGAGCAATCACACTGACAGTGCATGATGATCCTAGCTCTGTGTTGCCAGAACTTTTCATATTTTAAGAAAAGCTAGAACTGGATTATGTGAAATCTACCAATTCTTAAAATACAAGCAAATGTCTTAGATTGGTTCTCAGTATCAAGCTCTGAGCTGTAAATTAATACGTAAGTAATTTATTTATTTATTTGGTGGCTCAGTGATAAAGAATCTGCCTGCCAATGCAGGAGGTGTAGATTCAGTCCCCTGGAGAAGGAAATGGCAACCCACTCCAGTATTCTTGCCTGGGAAATCCCATGGACAGAGGAGCCTGGCCCGCCACAGTCCATGGGGTTGCAAAAGAGTCAGACACAACCTAGCAACTAAACAACAAAAATATAACAATTTTTTAGGAAGTCTTCCAGGGAAACTGGGAAGGGAGTGGGAGAGTCAGGACCAGGAAGGGGAAGAAACTCAGCAAGGGTGCAATCTTAGGCAAAGTCCTATAGCCTGATTTCACAGAGGAACTCTGGAGTGTAAGTCATATCTCATAGCTCCAGCAAGAGAGCTGGGGCTGTCATCATCACACACTGCTCAGCCACTAATTAAGAGATATCAAGGGGCATGTAAACCACCTGGTATTACCTGGATAATCATGAATAACAGTGTCCAAGTTATTTTCGTACTTGGCCTAATCTTTATATGCGTCTAGACATCAGAGTAGGAGAAGGCAGTGGCATCCCACTCCAGTACTCTTGCCTGGAAAATCCCATGTGCGGAGGAGCCTGGTAGGCTGCAGTCCATGGGGTCGCTAAGAGTCAGACACGACTGAGTGACTTCACTTTCACTTTTCACTTTCATGCATTGGAGAAGGAAGTGGCAACTCACTCCAGTGTTCTTGCCTGGAGAATCCCAGGGATGGGGGAGCCTGGTGGGCTGCCATCTATGGGGTCGCACAGAGTCGACACGACTGAAGTGACTTAGCAGCAGTAGCAGCAGACATCAGAGTGACAACAATTATTACAATTATCTGTGACTCTAGCTGACAATTCTAATTCTAAATGCCTTTCTATATCTTGGACTTCCCTGGTGGCTCAGACTGTAAAGCCTCTGCTTACAATGTGGGAGACCTGGGTTCAGTCCCTGGGTTGGGAAGATCTCCTGGAGAAGGAAGTGACAACTCACTTCAGTATTCTTGTCTGGAAAATCCCATGGACAGAGGAGCCTGGTAGGCTACAGTCCATGGGGCCAAAAAGAGTCAGACACGACTGAGCGACTTCACTTTCTTTCTTTCTTTTCTTTCTATATTTTGGGAAGTCTTCACAGAAGCTTGTAATAGTGTCTTATTGGTCAGTGAAAGACTTTATAGCCAGATGAGCTCCCATGTTATAGTAGAGAATGCGTAAGAAGCATAGTGGGCCAATATTGGTGAGAAAAATTTACTTTAGTCTCTTTGATCTTTTTTTTTTGAAACCACCATCCATTGCCTGAGACTATATCTAACACTTGGTTTTGCTACTGAAAAGAATGTTATTGGCACCTTCATTACAGTTTCTTGAAATTTTTTGGCTTCTTTTGAGATGATAGGTTTTCTGTGTTTTTTTTGGGGGGGGCGTCACAACAAAAATTCTAGTTTTTATTTGTATATCTTACAAAGCAATGAAAAGGCTCAGATGCCTTAAAAAAAAAACTATCCTAGGTTAATTAAGACACCAAGGTAAATTGGCAATTTTTTCAGAACTCAAAGAAAATAAGTTGCTTGATTTTTTTTTTTTTAATTAAGATTTGTGACTCTTTTGTCTCTGTTTTGCAAGATTTTTTTAAAGGAATTTTGACAATAAACAAATTTGCTGAACACATTTATTAGGTTGATGAGAAAGTAATTGTGGTTTTCAACTGTGAATTTTAAATTCTAATTAGGCTCAAACACATCTTTATTAATTAAAATAGAAATCATTACCAGCAACACATTTTTGCCAAAGAAAAATAAGTTTGTTTATTCCTGTAGCATAAAAATCCATACTTCAGGATTTGACAAATTCGTGAAATGCATTTTCTGCCTCCTGCTGGCTGTGGATGCATTTTCTCTGCAAGAAGGTGTCAAGATGCTTGAAGAAGTGGTAGTCGGTTGGTGAGAGGTCAGGTGAACACGGTGGATGAGGCAAAACTTCATAGCCCAATTTGTTCAACTTCTGAAGCAGCGGTTGTGTGATGTGTGCTTGGGCATTGTCTTGGAGAAGAATTGGGCCCTTTCTGTTGGCCAAAGCAGGCTGCAGGTGTTGCAGTTTTCAGTGCGTCTCATCTATTTGCTGAACGTACTTCTGAGATGTAATGGTTTTGCTGGGAATCAGAAAGCTGTAGTGGATCAGATGGGCAGCAGACCACTAAACAGTGACCATGACCTTTTTTTGGTGCAACTTCGGCTTTGGGAAGTGCTTTGAAGCTTCTTCTCAGTACAACCACTGGGTTGGTTGTCATTGCTGGTTGTCATATAAAATCCACTTTTTATTGCACATCACAATCTGATCTAGAAATGGTTTGCTGTTGTTGCACAAAATAAGAGAAGACAATACTTGATTTTTTTGATTTTCAGTCAGCTCATGAGGCACCCATTTATTGAGCTTTTTCACCTTTCCAATTTACTTCAAACGCTGAATGACTGCAGAATGGTCGACACTGAGTTCTTGGGTAACTTCTCACGTAGTTGTAAGAGGATCAGTTTGATGACGGCTCTCAATTAGTCATGGTCAACTTCCTATGGCTGTCCACTCTGTACTCCTCATCTTCAAGGCTCTCATGTCCTCTGTACAGCTTCTCGAACCATCACTGCATTGTACATTTGTTAGCAGTTCCTGGGCCAAATGCATTTTTGATGTTGTGAGTTGCGTCCACTGCTTTATTTCCTATTTGGTATTCAAATAAAAAATTCGCTTGAATTTGCTTTTAGTATAATTTCCCTAGTCTAAAATAAATATCAAATAAGTAGCAAGCAATAATTCATTAGCAAAAAACATAAAGTGAGAAATGTGCATTAAAATGATGTATAACATAACCACATTTATTTAAGAATGTATTCTAATATCAAATGGCAAAGTTCAACAATGCAAAACCGCAATTGTTTTAGCACCAACCTAAGAGTTACAGGTTAATCTGATCATCTTTGATTCTCTTGAAGGTGATAGAAATGGCATTAGAAAGCAATAATAATGCACTTGAAAATTTGAGAAGCCAATGTTTAAATTTTATTGTTTAGAGAGCTGAATGAATTTGGAAAAAGAGACTAGATGCTTTATCATGCCCAAGAGAACATGTGGTGTCAGTCTGGGGATAATCTCATGAGTCTTATTAAAGAAAGATTATATGACTGTACATGGAAGGTTTTGGCTCAATTTGGTCTGTCTACACTTAGCTCAGTCATAATTATATTCTCATAATATTTTAGGTGTTGCAACCACCATCAATTGCTCAACTAAACAATAAATTCCACATGGATGCATTTGTCTTATGGAGTTCACATCATAATTTTTCATTTAAAAAATATCATTTAATTGGTTTAAAGTACCAATATCACTGAAGGCTATTAGTGTACCAGTATGAAAACCAGCTCATAAAAATAGAGTCAGAAGAGTCAGAAATATTTTTATGCTTAATTCCTAGGCATTTTCTATGAGGTCAATAACTTGAATTTATTTTTATAGAATGCTGTTTGGTAGACTGTATATATAACTTGCTAATATCTTTTTACCTGATATTTCATCTTATACTGTCATGTGTTAGAGCCCCAATATTGTCAAACCTACAAAACAACCATGGTGAAGATAAGGGAGATGATAGTGTAGTTATATGTTCACAAATGTCAATGGTGTCAAAAGGATACTATTTTGGAAGTGGGGAGGCTTGCTTATGATTTTTACTAGCATCTGACAACACTTGAGTAACTTACCCCCCAGAGATCTATTTCCTCATCTCCCAAAATAAGGAGTTTTAGACTCAGACAACTTTTGCAGTGTTTTCCACTTCTAACATTCTGTCTCTTTCTTTGTTCCTCCATTCAGACAGGGTAGGGACAGGTCAGAATGACATCACCGTCTCTTCCCTCACTCAATTGATTTATCCTATGCTTGTCTGGCCATTTCTTTCTGAGCTTGAAATCCTGGTGTTCTGGGGTTTCTTGACCCTGTAAAGGAAGGCACTGGACTTTGTCCTAGTGAGTCAAGCCATTTGTTCCCTCCTCTAACACCATAACAACCATCTTTCTGTTTCTATTCCTTTTTCTTTGACTCTTTCGTAGTGAAGAAAATTGCCCTCAAGACACCATAAGGTTTCTTTGGTCACTTTCAACTGGTGGTCCTGGGAGGTAACAGGAAGGAATTGACAACCTGGTCTCTGGAGGAAGGGAGCTATATGATTTCCTCTGCCAGCAGCATTGAGAACCTACTGGAGAGACCCTGGCGAAGGTTCTCCATTGGAATCAGGGCATACTCTTGCCTTGGAAAAAGGGGCTTCTTTTTTTTCTGAGTGAGCGGAAGTGTTTAAAGCAGTTCCAAACTGTGTTCCTAGTAATTACATGTTCTATTTGCTTTTCCCCTTGTTTCTTTGGTTCTGTGTTTTTGCTAGAACAATCTGTAAGCTCTTTTAGAGCCTGACATTCTTTTTTATGAAAGGAATTTTGTGGTCTTTAGAGGAAGGAATGAGAAAAGAGAGGAGAGGAGAGAAAATGAGCCGCTTCCACTTCCTTCCCAAGTTCTTCTACTTTGGAGATTTATATTATGAATGACATGGGGAAGGGAGCACCTGGAAAAAGATATATATTTTCCTTTTAAACTCTTCAGAACACATATTTTTGTTCAAGGAACCATATGTAGTCCGAGGGGACTGAGAGTATATCTTATATAATTGTAGATTTTATAGCCTTGATTCTAGATATGCTTCCCTTAGGGCCTAGTGTATAAAAGTTGTAGGAGACTGTTAATTCCAAGAGCCTGACACACTTGTTCAACATTTATTTCCTGCCCATTACTACATTCCATTCTGAAATCACTGCGGATGGTGACTGCAAGCCATGAAATTAGAAGACAATTACTTCTTGGCAGGAAAGCTTTGACAAACCTAGACTGTTAAAAAGCAGAGACATCATTTTGCTGACAAAGGTTCATATAGTCCAGGCTATGGTCTTTCCAGTAGTCATGTACAGATGTGAGAGTTGGACCATAAAGAAGGCAGAGCACCAAAGAATTAATGCTCTTGAACTATGGTTTTGGAGAAGGCTCTTGAGAGTCCCTTGGAAAGCAAGGAGATCAAACCAGTCAATCCTGGTTTGAAGGAAATTAACTCTGAATATTCATTAGAAGGACTGATGCCTAAGCTGAAGCTCCAATACTTTGGCCACCTGATGCGAACAATTGACTCAATGGAAAAGACCCTGTTGCTGAGAAAGACTGAAGGCAGAAGGAGAAGAAGGTAACAGGTGCTGAGATGGTTGGATGGTATCATTGACTCAATGGACATGAGTTTGAGCAAGCTCCGGGAGATGGAGAAGCCTGGCATGCTACTATCCATGCGGTCTTAAAGAGTCAGACACGACTTGGTGACTGAACAACACCACCACATTCCAAGTACTCACCATTTCTAATTAAATTAGAATCCTACTACATTTCTTTCCATGGTGGCCAGAGTGGTACCTGTCCTTGGAAAGGATCCTAGTGGCCATGTTCCTAGCTCAGTAGACAAGTTAAGAATATATGTTGAGAAGGATAAACAACAGCAGATATGCTAGTGCCATTGCTGTTTGTGAAAAAGAAAATCAGAAGTGTTTCATCTTGGGTTCATGTTTTATATAGAGGTTCACAAAGCAAGCATATGTATCAGAGATATTTTTTAGTTAATATCATGTTTAGTTAATATCACCTACATTAAAATAGTAACTTGGCCTTTAAGCTGAGGTAACAGTATGTACCAGATGGGACTCTCCTTGCTTGACCTCTTTAATTGACATAATTTTTATAATTTGCCCATGTTAGTCATAAAATCAGCATGTGTTTAGGACTGGGCAAGGGAAGCAATGTTATGGTACACCTGTTAGGCTCCAGTTAATGTATTGAGATTCTACCTGGAAAATTTATGGGGACAGGAATATAGTTTAAAATGTGTAGGGGAGGGAAAGAAAATTATTATAACTCTCTTCTTGCCTTGAAGTACCCTTAAAGCTCCATTACTGAACTCTTTTGGGTTAAGTAGTAAAATTGGGAGAAGCAGATGGGGAAAAGCAATGTGTCTCAAGAGGCAGACACTGTTTAAAAGGAGGAAGAGTTTTGAGGATGGCACTAAAATTTAAGTATTCTTTAAATTCAACTAAGTCTTAGGAGATAAGCTTACCTAGTATTCATCTTAGAGAACACTGGAGAATGGCAGGAAATCCTAAGAATATAATCCCCAGTCCAAAAAAATCTCATTGTGTTATTGGAAGTTGGAGATGTCAGCCAGTAGACATGGGTAATGAAGGTGGGAAGGGAGGGAACATGTCAAGAGAAAGTATTATCAATAAGTCAAATCCTTTTTCATGAGATTTATTTTTTATTTTTTAAACTAAGGTTAGTCTGGTTGGGAAAACAAGAGAAGATGCTTTTGGATGTTTGTTGATTTAATTACACACCAGCATGTGATATCTTTAGAACTGCCATAGGAAATATGCTATTAATTTCCCATTCATATCAGATACGACTGATTCAATTCTTTTCCCCGATTAGTGTAGACTCAGCTTCAGAATCTTTCCATGTCAGTGACTTTTAGTAGCCACTATCAACAGTCACAGTTGGCACGAGTTCAAAGCTCACTCATCAACTTTGATGCTTAGGGTCAAGATGTATACCTATTATGACTAAGTTATCCTCTAAGGAATCTTTATTTTATAATACTCACAAAATTTCTGTCAAACCCAGATCCTTGTCTTTGTCAGTGCCATATTTTGGCATAGCCTTTGGAATACGCTTGGCTGGAGATTAAATAGCTTGGATGCTTTCCTTTGATATAGCACATTGTCTCATTCTTTCACAAAACTTTGAAAATATGAAATCTTTTATTTCAAGGCAGGGAACCTTTAAGCACTCAATAAATACTTATTCATTTGACTTGTGCCAAATTCTCACATCATCACCGCTGATACATGAGAGTCAGAAAGTACAATTCCATACAACTAAATCCTATTTTTAATGAGAGAGTCTACTGGTTTTCTCTTGGAGGGAGATCAGGAAGCCCACCTTCAATGGGAAAATTGTTATTTTTATGCAGCTTTGGAGTAGTTCTACCATGCTACATCTCTTGATTATGTTTGGCTTGACAAAAGTCAAATTCTTGTGAATTTGAAAAAAATAGCCTTTATCAACTTCAGTTTCACTGAAGTCTTTCTCTGAGAATAAAATTGATAACTTTGGCCAAAATAGATAACACTCACGCCTTGCTCATTCTTATATGCTACATTTCTTTAACAGTCAGAAATTATTCCTTAAGCATGACAACTGTACTTGCTTGTATTTTATAAGCTTTTTGAAAGGTCAACACCTTATTTATTTTATACACATATTCATCACATATGAATGAAAGCTTTAAAAAATGCTTTAAAAACTTACAACTTCTGTGAGATATGTTAATGGTGTTATTAGTAGGCTTAGTTCTGCCCTTTACTGTCTGTCCATTTACTTGTTTATTAAAGCCACAAGTACCGAACATATACTGGGATCCAGGAACTATAATAGGAAAGATAAAACTAGGCGATTGTGGCATTTTGCCTTTGCTGGTAGATGCAGAACCAATGTCAGTGCTCTTTTGTTAGAATAACAACAGACTAACCCTAGTGCCTTAACTTAGAGACTATCAAATTAGTTTTGTGTCTTCTATAGAGAAAAAATATTCTGTTAGGCTAGTTTGAGATTTCATTATCCAAATCATGTTATTCATCTATATTAGTATTAAGCTCATTGTCAACTAAAATATATTATATTCTCACAAGCGCTGCTGTCAAACCACATTATTTCTTTCATAAAACTTTGGGTCAATATTGGTGGCATTTTCTTTTTTTTTATTTTTTATACAGCATTTCTTTATTAACAAATTATATCACACAAATCAGGTTACTTTTTCTGTCTGATTACAGAGTTAACAGAACTTGCATCCACATTTAGAGCAGCAATATAAAAGTTTACCAGGAAGAAATTCTGTGTATGGACGAAAGGACTGCAACATGTCCTAAGAATTGAAAACTGGCAACTATGATGTAACAACTGCAGAAGATTCAGGCTTGTTTTCCATGTTTTTAACTCTCCAAAAGGGATAATACATTAAGGGGATAATACAGCCAAAGAAGGGATGATGTAAAAAATCACAGGAAATTAAATGAGTACAAAAACAGCACAAAGATCACGAGAACTTGAGAAGGTATGAAAAACCGAGCAGCGACAAGGCAGCTCCCTGGAGTTGCACCAGGCCTGACTGTTCCCTGTCCTACACGAAACTGGTGGACTCTTCATCTGGGCATTTCAGTCTGAGAAATCAGCCAGATTCATGATTTTTAAACAAAGGTTTACTTAGATACAACTTAGGGAGAGAAAGCTAAACATTCGGAAAGTATTAACTCCTTGAGAAATCAAAATTGTGCAGCCAAATGAAAGCAAAGTATAAAATCTGGATAAAAATGTTTCTCTAAAGGTAAAATTCAGCTTCCTGAGAGATTTCAAATCAAACACATAGTAAGAGAGTGGTTTTCAAAGTGGGTTTCAGGCCCATCCTCTCTTCAAACTTTTCTTATACCCAAACACTTCTAATTCTGTTTTTATCTTCTGTGGTTTCAGCAAACATCTCCTTTTTTAAAAAAAAAGGAAATCTGATGCCACCTCCATCCCTTTGCTATTGTTTGTTCTTTTAAATTTAAAAATCACTGCTATGAGAAAAATGAGATCTATGACATACTTTGTCAGTATTACTCACTGCAGATTTGAACACTATCCTATACAATAAACGAGTAAAAGAAGTTCTTAGGAAGAACAGAGTCTGCCCTGATGTAATGTGTGCTGTTTTTGGTCATTGAACTTTCTCATTCTAGAGATGTCTGTAAATTAGGGCTTACCTTCTCAACGAAGTTCTCTGTGACTGTTGACTGAAATGTGTCTGGATTAAGGTGTGGCTGGAATGTTAAGATTGTGTTCACACTGTCCAGAAATATTGAGAGCATGGAGGCAGTAGAAGAACAGATTTAGGGGCAGTGGGAATAGCAAAGTTTAATTTCTTCCTATTAGTGGCATTTTCAAGCCCAGAGAGAATGTTTTGAATTTCAGTTCTGTTAATGTGAATCTCCACAATATTGGTTTTTTAAAGATGATATAAGCATGCTTTTGCCTTCATATGAGTCACTGATTAACACATGGACTAAAACAAGGTCAAACACAAGCTCTGAAACACAGGATCTCTTCAATCAGACATGAAGCTCTTTCGTTTTGCCAAAACGTAGCTTATATTTGGACTTTCCAGGTAGTTCAGCTGGTAAAGAATCTGCCTGCAATGCAAAAGACCCCAGTTTGATTTCTTGGTCAGGAAGTTCCCCTGGAAATGGGATTAGTAACCTACTCCAGTATTCTTGGGCTTCCCTGGTGGCCCAGATAGTAAAGAATCTGCCTGCAATGTGGGAGACCTGGGCTCAATCCTTGGGTTGGGAAGATCCCCTAGAGGAGGGCTTGGTAAACCACTCCAGTATTCTTGCCTGGAGAATCCTCATGGACAGAGGAGCCTGGTGAGCTACAGTCCATGGGGTTGCAAAGAATTGGACACTACTGAGTGACAAAGCACAGCACAGCAGCAGCTTATGTTTCTTCACCTTTCTATAAGTCTCTTTTGAAAGATTTTGTCAAATATTTTAAGACATTCTTTATTACCTACAAGTTTTGTTGCTACAAATTTTAAGCTAAATTACTTTGAAATACCTTCAGCTTAGACCTGGGAATAGGCCATTTCCAGTTGTTATGATGGGGCAGAATGTGGAAAACATCTCTCTAAAAAAGATAAATCAGTCTGTGCATCTGAGGCTGGTTTGGACATGGAAAAACAAGAAAAAGGACACAAGAGAGGGAGCCATTGACACAATCAAAACAATAGATGCAATAGACCATGAGAGAGCCAACTAAGGTGTGAATAGTAAACATGAGAAGGACGGGAGAAATCTGATACATTTTGGAAGGAATAGAATCCCACGACTTTGAAAGGGTTTCAAAGATGACCCTGAAGTGAAAGTCACTCAGTCATGTCCAACTCTGTGACCCCATGGACTACACAGTCCATGGAATTCTCCAGGCCAGAATACTGGAGTGGGTAGCCCTTTCCTTCTCCAGGGAATCTTCCCAACCCAGGGACTGAACCCAGGTCTCCCACATTGCAGGCAGATTCTTTACATTGTAGGTGGATTTTTCACCAGCTGAGCCACCAGGGAAGCCCAAGAATACTGGACTAGGTAGCCTATCTCTTCTCCAGCAGATCTTCCCAACCCAGGGATCAAACTGGGGTCTCCTGCATTCAGTTCAGTTCAGTTCAGTTGCTCAGTCGTGTCGGACTCTTTGCGACCCCATGAATCGCAGCATGCCAGGCCTCCCTGTCCATCATCAACTCCCGGAGTTCACCCAGACTCACGTCCATCGAGTCAGTGATGCCATCCAGCCATCTCATCCTCTGTCGTCCCCTTTTCCTCCTGCCCCCAATCCCTCCCAGCATCAGAGTCTTTTCCAATGAGTCAACTCTTCGCATGAGGTGGCCAAAGTACTGGAGTTTCAGCTTTAGCATCATTCCTTCCAAAGAAATCCCAGGGCTGATCTCCTTCAGAATGGACTGGTTGGATCTCCTTGCAGTCCAAGGGACTCTCAAGAGTCTTCTCCAACACCACAGTTCAAAAGCATCAATTCTCCTGCATTAAACACTCCAAATGAGGAACTTTGGAGGGACATGTAATATTCTAATATGCACAGGTGGTATAAAGAAATATCTGAGTAGTTTTCATTATATCTTTCATTACATGTTTTATGTAGCATTTGGTACAGAACCTGAGACATTAATTATCAATGTCAATTTTATCAGGACACATCACTTCACACCACTCCTCTTAGTGTCCCCCCACTCCCTACACCCCCAGATGTCTAAAAAATGTGGGTCTATAATTCAAATGTACAGTAATTGAAGGCTGGGCAAGAAGTAGAGATTAGAGATGGAGAGAATGTTGGAAATCTACAGGAAGAGAAACAAAGGCCTGAAGATCCTCCTTTCAGGGAATGAAATAGAGGAAGAGGACTGAAACAAAGAGGAATAAGTTAGTGAGGCAGAAGAAACAAAATAAGAAGGCAAGCCAAGACAATAGTTTCTGGTGTTAGAGAATAGTCCAATATGCAATATGTTACTCAATGGAGACATTTGGATTTGTTCAGAGTGATTTTATCACTGACTTTATAGATTGATTACAATAGATTTGAGGGGTTAATAACAGATTACAAGGAATGATTGGTAGAAAAAGAAGTGGATTAAGGAGATGGGTGGGTTGACAGGAGGAACAGCTGCATTGAACTGCTTACATTTTTAGATGAGAGACATTTGAATGTTTGAAAATAGGAGAAATGAGATGGTTTAGAGAGGGAGGCTGCTAAAGAGTTTTCTTAGTGTTAACTGCAGGAAAGAGGCATTTGTAGAGATGAGAAGAGATGGGAAGGGACAAGAGGCAGTATTATCTTCAGAACAGAGACCTCTTTTTCAGAGACTGCATGAAGATAAATGCGAAAAAGGCAGATGAGCCAGATAATGTCAGAAAACTCTGTCCTTACTTTTCAGAACTTCTCGAGAGCACTTCCATTAATTGGAAGTTTGACTTTCTAACATTCACCTGCTCATCTCCTTGTTACCTTCATTTAGGACTTTGCTAGTTCATCCTCTGTGTAATGGTCAGTACCCATAAAAGCCAAGCCGTCTGAAAACCCCATTATAGAAAAGGGTGAATAGGAAGTACAGGCAGGGTGCGATCTACTTGGACTCATTCACTTTATGGTTCTAAATATGGGGTTCTTTAAGGGACATTCAAGGGGCTTCTTGACTGAATAATTGTTCTACCAGTGAAGAATAGAATCTGGTTTTTCATCTTTAATAGTTTATCTTTTGTTTTCCCACATCTGTTTTAAAAGTACAAAAAGTCAGAACTTCCTTGGGGTTTTGACCCTTTAAGGTTGGTCATGAGTTGTTTTTATCTTAATAAATATTTACTTAGGATTTGTTTCTCTTAGAACCTTTTCTTCCTTTGTTTCTTTCTCCCTTAGATCCTTTTCTTCTATCTCCCCTTCCTTTCTTTCTACTTTTCTTCCTTCCTGCTTGTGCCCTTTTGATATTTCAAGGACATCATGGAGGTTGGGGAATATGAGTCCTCAAATACCTCATGTTCTGAAGAGGCACATGGATACTAATGATAGCACAGTGAAGCACACGGTACCATGAGGACTGGGGTCAGTGCACTCAAGATCAGGAGTGTTACTGGAGGCAAAGAGAGAACAGTGGTGTCATTTGGAACATGCCACACCACGCAAAGAGGGATGACTTGGGAGGAAGACCCTATCAGGTAACCCTAGCAGTCAGAAGATAGCTGTCTTGAGGCCAGAAAACACGGGGGCCACAGAGTATGCCTGGGTTAGTCCTAAACCCAGGAATGTGTAGACAGGACATAAATCACAGTGCCTAATTCTTAAGCTTCAATATTTTTGTTGCCTACCAATGAGCAATTAGCACATAAAAGTTTGTGAATCCAACCCAGGGTTAGAATGAAGTGTTTCAATAAATTATGTGTCTATTCTTAAACAATAGTATCATTAAATTTGCCAAGCTGATTTTGGAAGGCAGAATAGCTCTCATAAATCAGTTTAACTGGGAAGGTTTAGATCTAATCTCAATTAATAATGAACTTCAAATGGGATGTTGTCTTTCCTCCAGCCGTTACCCAAATAAATATAGATCATTTATATTTTGACTTATCCCCATGGCTTTCATTGTTAGGTCACTGGAATTATTGTCAATGGCAAAACACAAAAGGAAAAAGAGAAAAAGGGGACTGGGAAAATGAATCTGAGGCCAACTTTTTCGTACTAAATACTTCCCTTCTGTTCAATTTTATTATTATTTTCACAGAGCTATTAAATATCTGTTTGGAGTAAATGTCATTAAAAATCTAGAGGCAAATTAGAAAAATAATATCTGAATTTAAAAATTTGCTTAAAACTACACAAACTTGTGGAAAGAGAATTCTCTGTGCCTCTACCCCTCCCAAAATGCTCCCAACTCACCCTGCTTCCACCCCTTCCTCTCCAAAAGGACAGTGCACTTAACCAATGCACTGGCTTAGACTTTTATTAGGTGCTCTAGTTATAAAGAAAGAACATTTTATTTTTTCCAAAAATGTTCTCCTTATGACATGATGCAAACCATCCCCCAAAAGGTGATTTGAGAAACTGCACATGATAGTTAGCAACTGCATTCTTTCTAAATGTCAGCAATGTGCCAGCTAATCTGCAGATTATAGAATTAGTATACTCTAATTTTAGAGACTTTTAAAGGGGAATATTGTTGCTCAAACCTACATTTACCTATGTTGAGAAATGGTCAAGAGATTCCTGCAGTGTTTGGATGTCAGGCTTAATGATAAAACGCGATATCACCACATTGTTGACCACACTTTGGAAATATTGATCTGATTGTGCTGCACATGATCATGGGTTTAGAAATATCTGACACTTTTTTCCTGTTGATCATAGCTTGATTTACAAATCCATTTTAATAATAATTCTACCTAGTTGTTTTAATTCCTTCTTTAGATCAAAGATTATCATACAAACTACTGGAGGAGTAAAGAAAAGGGACAAATATTCATTCATTACTATTCTTTCTAGAAACTTATTAACTTCTATCGTAATATATTCACTTCATCTTTTTTGATAATGATGTAATTTATTAAGCACCTATTATGTGACTGATTCTTTGCTGAGAACATTCTGTATATTGTCTCTAAGCTTCTCAAAAGCCTTGTATCCTAAGTATCATGAATTCCCTTTTAGAAGTGAAGTAGGACTACCCACGTGGCACAGTGGTAAAGAATTTGCCTGCCAATACAGGAGACACAAATTCAATCCTGGAATTGGGAAGATCCCCTAGAGTAGGAAATGGGCACCCACTCCAGCATTCTTGCCTGGTAAGTTCTCTTGACAGAGGAGCCTGGCAAGCTACAGTCCATGGGGTTGCAAAGAGTCAGACACGACTAAGTGAGCACAAAAAGAGGTGAAATAGCTGAAAAACAGCAGATATAGAATTTGACTTGATATTGAGTGAATCCAAGGCCTACGCTTTAACTAGATCAAGATGTATCTCTTATGTGAGAAGTGATGACATCACTTAGTCTTCTGCTCACATGTGTAACACACTTCCATCGGTAACAGCTTCCATTAGACTACAGGAAGTGAAACTTACTATAGGAAATGTTGTTTCAAACAGAAGTAAATTAGAAAAATAGCATCTGAGTTTAATTGGAAAATTTCTGTTTAGAACTGTACAAACTAAGTGGAAAGAGAATTCTCTGTATCACCACCACATACTGCCATGGACATCTAGTGATAATATACTTACCCAGTGAAAGACTACTGTCTCACTGGCCTTGTGAGTGAGAGCGCAGGTGTATAACCTGAATGTCCCCTACACAGCAGCCCCTCATACTGCTGAGAATCACTGCTATCTAGACATCTTCATCACATTGTGATTCTCTAATTAATCATGGGCTTAGAGAAAAAGGGTCAGCTGAAAGATATGCACCTCCATAAAATCACTACTGACAACATGATGCATTGTAGTTGAATGCTTCTTAAGTATTACTTGGATGCTATCCCATCAGAGTTCAGTTCCTGGAAAATTTGTCTTTCTTGAAAGAAATAACAAAAATCGAAAATTTTAATAACAAAATAACTCTGAGGAAAATAGCATGAAGTATGATGAAGAGCTCATCAAAGATGGAGACCCATCATGTTTATTTTGCTTTGTGCCTTGGCTCTCAGGAAACCCAAATTTATATTTTATGTTAAATTACAGCATATTAACTTAGATTGCTGGGAAAAAATGATCTTTTATGAGTTTTGCTTTTGTGTTTTTTAAATTAATTTGTATTGGAGTATATAAGAAAACAATGAAAAGAAAAAGAGGAAAACAATAGAATGGGAAAGGCTTGAGATCTCTTCAAGAAAATTATAGATATTAAGGGGCTATTTCATGCCAAGAAGGGCACAATAAAGGATAGAAATGGCAAGGACTTAACAGAAGAGGAAAATATTAAGAAGAGGTGGCAAGAATACATAGAAGAACTAAACAAAAAAGATCTTAATGACTCAGATAACCACAATGGTGTAGTCACTCACCTAGAGCCAGACATCCTGGAATGCGAAGTCAAGTGGGGCTTAGGAAGCATCACTATGACCAAACCTAGTGGAGGTGATGGAATTCCGCTTGAGTTATTCCTAATCCTAAAAGATGATGCTATTAAAGTAGTGCACTCAATATGCCTGCAAATTTGGAAAACTCAGCAGTGATCACAAGACTGGAAAAGGTCAGTTTTCATTTCAATCCCAAAGAATGTTCAAACAACTACACAATTGCACTCAATTTGCATTTTAGCAAGGTAATGCTCAAAATCCTTCAAGCTGGGCTTTAATAGTGCATGAACCAAGAACTTGCAGATGTACAAGCTAGATTTAGAAAAGGCAGAGGAACCAGAGATCAAATTGCCAACATCTACTGGATCATAGAAAAAGCAAGAGAATTCCAGAGAAACATCTACTGCTTCATTGACTATGCTAAAGCCCTTGACTGTGTGGATCACAACAAACTATGGAAAATTCTTAAAGAAATGGGAATTCTAGACCACTTTACCTGCCTCCTGAGAAACCTGAATGTAGAAACAATTATAATCAGACATGGAACAATGGACTGGTTCCAAATTGGGAAAGGTCTATGTCAAGGCTGTATATGGGCATCCTGCTTATTAGACTTATATGCAGAGTACATCATGTGAAATGCAAGGCTGGATGACTCATAAGCTGGAATCAAGATTTCCAGGAGAAATATCAACATGATATGATATCTCAGATATGCAGATGGTATCATCCTAAAGGCAGAAAGTGAAGAGCAACTAAAGAGCCTCTTGATTAAGGTGAAATAGGAGAGTGAAAAAGCCATCTTAAAACTCAACATTCAATAAATGAAGACCATGGCATCTGTTCCCATCACTTCATGGCAGATAGAAGAGGAAAAAATGGAAACAGTGACATACTTTATTTTCCTGGGCTCTAAAATCACTGTAGATGGTGACTGCAGCCATAAAATTAAAAGATGCTTACTCCTTGGAAGAAAAACTATGACAAACCTAGACAGCATATTAAAAAGCAGAGACAACACTTTGCTGGCAAAGGTCTGCATAGTCAAAGCTATGTTTTTCCTAGTAGTCATGTATGGATGTGAGAGTTGGACCATAAAGAAGGCTTAGCACCAAAGACCTGATGCTTTTGAACTGTGGTGTTGGAGAAGACTCTTGAGAGTCCCTTGGACAGCAAGGAAATCAAACCAGTCAATCCTAAAGGAAATCAGTCCTAAATATTTATTGGAAGGACTGCTGCTGAAGCTGAAACTCCAATACTTTGGCTACCTGATGCAAAGAGCCGACTCATTGGATAGGATCCTGATGCTGAGAAAGATTGAGGGCAAGAGGAGAAGCAGGCAACAGATGACCAGATGGTTGGATGGCATCACCGACTTAATGGACATGAGTTTGGGCAAACTCTGGGAGATAGTGAAGGAGAAGGAAGCCTGGTGTGCTGCAGTCCGTGGGGTGGCAAGGAGTCAGACATGACATAGCAACTGAACAACAACAACAAATATTTGCTTTACAATGTTATGTTAGTTTCTGCTGTACAGAAAAGTGAATCAGTTATACATATACATGCTGCTGCTGCTGCTGTCACTTCAGTCGTGTCCGACTCTGTGCGACCCCATAGACAGCAGCACACCAGGCTCCCCCGTCCCTGGGATTCTCCAGGCAAGAACACTGGAGTGGGTTGCCATTTCCTTCTCCAATGCATGAAAGTGAAAAGTGAAAGTGAAGTCGCTCAGTCGTGTCCGACTCTGTGCGACCCCATCGACAGCAGCCTACCAGGCTCCTCTGTCCATGGGATTTTCCAGGCAACAGTACTGGAGTCGGTTGCCATTTCCTTCTCTGATACATATACATATATCCCTTCTATTCTGGATTTCCTTCCCACTTAGTTCATCATAGAGCACTGAGTGGAGTTTCTTGTGCTATACAGTTCTCATTAGTTATGTATTTTATACATAGTGTCAATAGTGCACACACGTCAATCCCAATCTCCCAATTCATCCCACCCTCCTGTCTCCCCTGGTATCCATACATTTGTTCTGTGTCTCTATTTCTCCTTTGCAAATAAATCAATCTGTAAAAAATGATCCATCTTTTGATTGCTCACATTTTTTGGTACTTAATAGTTTGTCTTTAATCTAATGTTCAATTTTATATGTCATTGATTTAAAACTCTCTCAAATAAGGTTTTACATAAATGGACCATAAATAATACAATGAAAAGAAAACAGTTTCTACTTGTTCCATTTCAGATTGCCCAAGTCTCTGTTTTTTCTGATATTCTGCTTTCAGTTATCACTCACATCTAATCATTCATCTATTCTTTTATTTTTTCTTAAAGGATTCTTTCTCTCCTTTGGCTTACCCTCACCATTTCCACCTGTAGTATTCTAATCCAAACTTTCCTCATTACTGAATTACTGAATGTTCCCCAACTGACCTTCCTCTCCCAGTCTCTTTTCTTGCCTATTCTCTCTGTTCTGTCAACAATAGTCATTGGTCAACACTGTGTCCCAGTTGCTGTGTACTGATGAACAAGATAGGTAACAAAGGCAGATACTGAATGACTAATACTATAACCAGTGCAGCAGATGTATATGGGGGCCACCCTGGTCTTATGCAGTGTCTGTCATATTTGGCACTCCTGACATGTTTGTGCTGGATAATTCTTTGTTGTGGGGGCTGTCCTGTGTGCATTGTAGGATGTTTAGCAGCATCTCTGGCCTCTGCCCACCACATGCCAGTAGCACCTCCCCAGAGCCGAGAAGCAAAAGTGTTTCTAGCTGTTGCCAAATGCCCTCTGGGGGCAAAATTCCTCCCTAGTTGAGAATCATTGCTCAACTGTAGTCTGCGTAGGTTGGAAGATGAGTTTAATATGGAAATGTTTACCTGTGGATAGGCCATTTGGATGGCGAGCTGAAGAATGAGTAGGAATTAGTGTTGGGGAAGGGAGAGGTAGGAAGCTTTGGGAGATGGGAGAGTCTCAGTGTTCTAGGAAGGAAGCCCAATACATGCAAAGACCTTGAAGTGGGAATGAATGTGGAACATTCCAGGAACTGAAAGCAGACCAGTATGGACTAGAACAGCATCTGTTTAGATACTGGCTACTGCCAAGATGGAGAGAGGCACTCATCTAGCCAGTCTGTGTGACTTGTGCTTAGAACTATGAGCAGGGAGAGACCCCGCTTTGTAGCAGGAAAATGACAAGATCTTGAAGTGATTCAGGGCAATGGCAGGAGTGGGATGAAGGGAAAGACTGAGCCTACACCAGCATCTTCCACGAATGAGGCTGGGGCTGGGCAGGTGTGTTGATACAACAACGGTGAGTGGACAGGGGTGCGGCTAACTGGTGATGGCTCAGGAATAAGATATGTGTGTGTATGCATACTTGTATGCATGTATGTGTATATGATCTTTTTATCTATTTTAACAAGACGGTGACTTTTGAAAGAGTCTTGGAGGGTCTTTGTAGGATTATACAAGCTACCCTTCACAAACTTGCAACCCTTGGATTCAGGAGGTGGGTGCGGTGTAGAAGATGCACCTTCTGCTGGAAAGAGGCACAAAGGAAGCAGTCTTACAGAAGACAAGGAAAGGGAGGAAATGTTAATGAAGGGGTTGAGGATACAAGGCAGTTTTTTCCTCATAAGACCCCCAAGGATGCTGTTGAAGGCAAGGGAAAGGGAGGCAGCACTTGGGTGAGAGGGAAAAGAGGTACAGACTTTTCAAGGGCCAACAGTCTGGCACAGCTTAGAGGTCTGGGGCTTCTGTCTCCTTGGGCAATATACAGAGAAGGCTGGGGATGTGGCACATGGTAAATTATTTCTGGGTATCTCAAGGTACAGAGTGAGCATGTGGTTCTAATAGGGAGAAACTGGAGATTTAGGTATCATGAAACAAATCTTTTGCAAAGCCCACTTTTATCATGGGAGCTCTAACCCCTCCCTCCCTTCCAGAAACATGACAAAATAAAGCCTAGCCTCCAAGCCTTGAGTTACCATTTTGCTCCACATAAGCTGTGCTCTGCCTGGCATTGTCTTCCTGTCCTCATGTTTGCCTTGTTCTCTTCCCTGCCCCATGCCCTGAATCTGGTTTTGTATCTTCAAATCCTATTCATTTTTAAAGCCCTAGCTCATATCCTGCCTCCTTTGTGGCACCTTGCCAGATTGCTGTGCCCACAAGTGCTGCCTGCTCTTCTTAACTGGCACTTAATTAAAAACTACCTTGGGGCTCTTTTGGTACTGGTATCATATATTATTAACATTTAAAGGGTATGCCATTGTTGTTTCTAAAATTAAATTGCTAAATTCTTGAAAGCCAGGATTAGGTTCTGTGCCTATTATTATACTTCAAGAGGCCTAATACAGAGCTCAACACCCAGAAGACCCTCAATGGTTTGTTTAATGCATTGGTTAAAATATGGATTACTTTTCTGGGACAAATGCAAAAGAGTACTGGAATCAGTGTTGTGTGGCATGTAGACCCCAGGTGTGAAACCACTTGCACATTCATATCTTCTCCACTGCACAAAAGTTCTGGAAAGGAACTGACTCACTATTTTGCCCACCTTATAGGCAAACCATTCAATCACAGTAATCCAAGTCTATTCCCCAGCCCATAATGCTGAACAAGCTGAAGTTGAATGGTTCTATGAAGACCTACAAGACTTTCTAGAACACCCAAAAAAGATGTCATTTTCATTACAGGGGATTGGAATGCAAAATTAGGAAGTCAAGAGATACCTGGAGAAACAGGCAAATTTGACCTTGGGGTACAAAATGAAGCAGGGCAAAGGCTAACAGAGTTTTGCCAAGAGAACACACTGGTCGTAGCAAACACCCTCTTCCAACAACAAAAGAGAAGACACTACATATGGATATCACCAGCTAGTCAATACTGAAATCAGATTGATTATATTCTTTGCAGCCAAAGATGGAGAAGCTCTATACAGTCAGCAAAAACAAGACTGGGAGTTGACTGTGGCTCAGACCATGAACTCCTTATTGCCAAATTCAAACAAATTGAAGAAAGTAGGGAAGATCACTAGACCATTCAGGTATGACCTAAATCAAATTCCTTACCATTACAGAGTAGATGTGACAAATAGATTCAAGGGTTTAGATGTGATAGAGTGCCTGAAGAATTATGGATGGATGTTCATGACATGTACAGGAGGCAGTAATCAAGACCACCCCCAAGAAAAAGAAATGCAAAAATGCAAAATGGTTCTGTGAGGAGATCTTACAAATAGCTGAAAAAAGAAGAGAAGTGAAAGGCAAAGGAGAAAAGGAATGATATACCTATTTGAATGCAGAGTTCCAAACAATAGCAAAGAAAGAATGTAAAGAAATAGAGGAAAACAATAGAATGGGAAAGACTAGAGATCTCTTCAAGAAAATTAGAGATACCAAGGGAACATTTCATGCAAAAATGGGCGAAATAAAGGACAGAAATGGTGTGGACCTAACAGAAGCAGAAGATACTAAGAACAGGTGGCAAGAATACATAGAAGAACTATACAAAAAGGACCTTCATGACCCAGATAACCACAATGGTTTGATCATTCACCTAGAGTCAGACATACTGGAATTCAAACTCAAATGGGCCTTAGGAAGCATCACTATGAACAAAGCCAGTGGAGGTGATGGAATTCTAGTTGAGCTATTTCAAATCCTAAAAGATGATGCTGTGAAAGTGCTGCACTCCATATGCCAGCAACTTTGGGAAACTCAGCAGTGGCGACACAAATGGAAAAGGTCAGTTTTCATTCCAATCTGAAGGAAAGGCAATGCCAAAGAATGTTCAAACTACCGCACAATTGTATTCATCTCACACACTAGCAAAGTAATGCTCAAAATTCTCCAAGCCAGGCTTCAACAGCACATGAACCATGAACTTCCAAATGTTCAAGCTGGATTTAGAAAAGCAGAGGAACCAGAGATCAAATTGCCAACATCTGTTGAAAAAGCAAGAGAGTTCCAGAAAAACATCTACTTCTGCTTTAATGACTATGCCAATGCCTTTGACTGTATGGATCACAACAAACTGTGGAAAATTCTGAAAGAGATGGGAATACCATACCATCTGACCTGCCTCCTGAGAAATCTGTATGCAGGTCAGGAAGCAACAGTTAGAACTGGACATGGAACAATGGACTGGTTCAAAATCGGGAAAGGAGTACATCAAGGCTGTATATTGTCACCCTGCTCATTTAACTTATATGCAGAGTGAACCAGTGAAGTTGCTCAGTTGTGTCTGACTCTTTGCAATCCCATGGACTGTAGCCTACCAGGCTCCTCTATCCATGGAATTTTTCAGGCAAGAGTACTGGAGTGGGTTACCATTTCCTTCTCCAGGGGATCTTCCAGACCTGGGGATCAAACCAAGGTCTCCTGCTTTGCAGGCAGATGCTTTACCATCTGAGCTACCAGAGTACATCAAGCAAAATGCCAGGCTGGATGAAGCACAAGCTGGAATTGAGATTGCAGAGAGAAACTTCAATAACCTCAGATAGGCAGATGACACCACCCTTCCAGCAGAAAGTGAAGAGGAACTAAAAAGCCTCTTGATGAAAGTGAAAACACAGAGTGAAAAAGTTGGCTTAAAACCCAACATTCAGAAAATGAAGATCATGGCATCTGGTCCCATCACTTCCTGGCAAAGAGATGGGGAAATAATGGAAATAGTGAGAGACTTTATTTTGGGGGGCTCCAAAATCACTTCAGATGATGACTGCAGCCATGAACTTAAAAGACACTTACTCCTTGGAAGAAAAGCTATGACCAACCTAGACAGCATATTAAAAAGCAGACACATTACTTTGCCAAAAAAGGTCTGTCTAGTTGGAGGTCTCTCCAACTGTGGTGTTGGAGAAGGCTCTTCAGAATCCCTTGGACTTCAAGGATATCCAACCAGTCAATCCTAAAGGAAATCAGTCCTGAATAGTCATAGGAAGGACTTCTGCTCAAGTTGAAACTCTAATACTTTGGCGACCTGTGTGAATGAGCTGACTTCATTAGAAAAGACCCTGATGCTGGGAAAGGTTGAGGGCAGGAGGAGAATGGGACAACAGAGGATGAGAAGGTTGGATGGCATCACCAACTTGATGGACATGAGTTTGAGTAAGCTCTGGGGTGGTAATGGACTGGGAAGCCTGGCGTGCTGCAGTCCATGGGATCACAAAGAGTCGGACATGACTGAGCAAGTGAACTGAACTGAACAAGGAATCTAGAGCAACTCTGGGTGCAGATGGAGCAGTCAGGAATGCGGTGAAGGGACAGACTACACAAAGGTGACTATAAGTACATTGGGGACATGGGGATGAATAAGAGTATGAAGAATGTTGATACAAGGTCACCATTATTCAACACTTTGCCTCAGGCTTGAGTTCTAAAGTTTAAATTGTGAACACCTCAGAGAGAGCAAGCAAACTTCCATTTCATTATCTGTCCATTATCAATGAACAGACTTTTACTTCTATAAAAGTCACAATTGGAAATACACATTCTTCCCAAATTTACATTCCCAAACCTTAGCTGAAAGCAGTAGGCATGAGGAAAAGAGAGTTTGGTCTCAGCAAAGAGAAGAGTGGTGATGTGTACAGATTTGTCTGACAAACCATCACTTTTCTGAGTATTCTCAAAAAATAGGTGGCTTTAACTGTTTTATAAAATGACAATATTTTTCCCAACTCCTCTCCCCATTAGTATAGATGATAATCAATCCATTTTTCCAGCCCAGCCTGTCTTTAACTGGTTGCTCTTTGGCAACTGATGGACTTTCCATCTCCCTCTGTGTTGGGGGTTGGGGTAGGAGAACTCTACACGAGGCACCAGAAACACTCGAACAAAGATCTGACTGATACCAAGCATGGTGGGAGGGCCACTGCAGTGTCTTTCCATATTACCTTTCCATTATTACTGCTCAGGTTTATTTTTACCTTTAAAAATAACACTGCTGGGTGGTGAGTCCCTCAGCAAAGCTGAAACTACAAACTTGCTTGTTTTTAGACTCAAGAGTTATTAACAGTTTCCCAGGTCTCATTGCCCAATTTGGGGAGGGTTAGTTCCAAATCTGGAGAAGGCAATGGCACCCAACTCCAGTACTCTTGCCTGGAAAATCCCATGGATGGAGGAGCCTGGTGGGCTGCAGTCCATAAGGTCGCTAAGAGTCGGACACGACTGAGTGTCTTCACTTTGACTTTTCACTTTCATGCATTATAGAAGGAAATGGCAACCCATTCCAGTGTTCTTGCCTGGAGAATCCCAGGGACAGGGGAGCCTGGTGGGCTGCCGTCTGTGGGGTCGCACAGAGTCAGACACGACTGAAGCAACTTAGCAGCAGCAGCAGCAGCTCCAAATCTAACTCTATGACCAGTATAGAAATTCCTACCACTTTGGAATAGGCTAACAGAGTCTATTAATCATTTCTCTTATTTTCGGATGCTTTGACACCTTCAGGCCTTGCTGACCCTAAGGGGACTGTTCGTTTCAAGGTTAGCTAATTGCTAGAGACATGCCTTTTGTATGCAAACCAACCAACCCAGAAGACAAACTCTCAACCACCTCCATTACAGGGCTCTCACATTCCTGGGCCACCAACCATCTGTCCTAGTCACTTTAAGACTGGGTACCACAGAGAACTATATTCAATATCCTGTGGTAAACCATACTGGAAAAGAATACAAAAAAGAATATATGTATAACTGAGTCACTCTGCTGTACAGCAGAAATTCAATACAACAGTATAAATCAACTATATTTCAATAAAATTAAAAAAGAAGACTAGGTACTAGACCAGTAGGGACCGTGTCTATGCCCCAGAGCCTGCTGAAATATTTAAACTGGCCAATTCTAAAACTGCTTACCTTGTCTTCCTGCAGAAACCACGAGAAAGGCTCTTATCCATGTTTTTTCCCCCACTTCCCTGTCTCTTGACTGACTCTGGTGTTTCCCTTATGGTGTGATGTGCCCCACTTCTCATGAGATCTATGAGTAACAAGTAACTTTTCAATGGCAGTCATCTCCTGATCATACATGACTAATAATGAAACCTATATTTAAAAACATGCTGTTTTATCATAATCTTATAAACAACATGATCATTGATATTAGCTAACCCCATTTTTATGTACAGTATTAATATTTCAGGAGTCAAAAATATTAATATCCCCAAACCTACACTGTACAAGTCAGTCACAGAGAACAAAGAGGAATGTTTTGTTATAATTAACATCAAGCTTATCTCACTATACAGATCATTTTAATATATTATCTGATTCTAGACTCATAGGTCTTTAAAGGAGGGAACAATGACTTTACATTTTTTTATGTATCAAAGCATCATAATAATTTCTTTGGCATTTCTGTCTGGGTGGTAAAGTGAAACTAGTACATACTTTTGGTCAAAGAAATGTCTTTTCAATAGACAGGGTGGTTTTGGGAGTGATACAGGTAAAATGCTAACAGAAGATAGTTACACTGAGTCAATGAGAGAAACCAGTTCAGTTCTGTGGTCAATTCAGTTCAGTTCAGTTCAGTTGCTCAGTTGTGTCCGACTCTTTGCGACCCCATGAATCGCAGCACGCCAGGCCTCCCTGTCCATCACCAACTCCCAGAGTTCATTCAAACTCATGTCCATCGAGTAGGTGATGCCATCCAGCCATCTCATCCTCTGTCGTCCCCTTCTCCTCCTGCCCCTAATCCCTCCCAGCATCAGGGTCTTTTCCAATGAGTTCACTCTTTGCATGAGGTGGCCAAAGTACTGGAATTTCAGCTTCAGCATCAGTCCTTCCAAAGAACACCCAGGGCTGATCTCCTTCAGAATGGACTGGTTGGATCTCTTTGCAGTTCAAGGGACTCTCAAGAGTCTTCTCCAACACCACAGTTCAAAAGCATCAATTCTTCGGCGCTCAGCTTTCTTCACAGTCCAACTCTCACATCCATACATGACCACTGGAAAAACCATAGCCTTGACTAGACAGACCTTTGTTGGCAAAGTAATGTCTCTGCTTTTTAATATGCTATCTAGGTTGGACATAACTTTCCTTCCAAGGAGTAAGCGTCTTTTAATTTCATGGCTGCAGTCACCATCCGCAGTGATTTTGGATTAGTTCACCTTTAAAACCATATACTGACCTTTTTTACATTAGAAATAGAAGTAGGAACCTTAGAAGTCACCAAGATAAGCTTTTTTTTTTTTTTTTTGAACATCTTCCCTTGTATCTTTTATGTAGAAGCTGTATGATCTGGTCTTCTCTACTATCTAAAATAGAGGTCAGATTAAATTTTAATTCTTGCTCCAATAATGTGCTGTGCTGCACTAAGTCTCCTCAGTTGTGTCTAACTCTTTGAGACCCTATGGATTGCAGCCTGCCAGGCTCCTCTGTCCATGGGATTCTCCAGGCTAGAATACCGTGCCCTCCTCCAGGGGATCTTCTGGACCCAGGGATCAAACCTCATCTAAACACCCCAAGTGTACCCCAGTTATTTCTGGGGGTATTCAAAGGTTCTCTTTCACCAAACCAGTGTGTCCGCTACAGTTAATCATGGCATACTGTGGTTTTCCTCCTTTGTCTCTCACTAGCCTGTGCTACTGTCTACAAAGCTCCTTAGAGAAGCCCCATGGCTGGCCTAACTGACAGTACCCGTGATCAGCACTCCTATAGGGATGCCAATGGTGCTACTCCCAGCTATTGGATAGTCCTGTGGCTGCTGCCCTGAAGTGCGACTGAGAGGCAGCTTCTTTGTGCTTCATGACTACATCTTTATAAGGCCCAGAATGTCACAGAATTTCTTATGTATGATTTGGCTTTTGAGCTTTGTCATTCTAATCAGGTGGTTCATATCCAGTTCAAGGAGCCAGAGGATGATTGACTTCCCATGCCACTTACTCATTTACCCCTTTCTCCCCTCAGCTTTAACCCATCATTCTCTCCACCAAGCATCCTAATTTACTCCAGTTGTAATGCTCCCACAAAGCAGTTTGTAAAATGTTAGAGTCCACATTTCTATTTCACCAAGGAGGCTTTGCTTTACTTTATATAAGAGACCCCTTGAGATTGTTTTCCTAGAGTGAAGGAAGATCTATTCCAAAAGTGAATTCAAGTCCCCACTATCTGCAGTGAGAGAACAATTCAATGTTTTGAAATTACAGTTTTTTTATTCTTCTGGTCTCTCCTTCAAATTTTCAGAGATATTGCTGCTAAGTCACTTTAGTCATGTCCGACTCTGTGCGACCGCATAGATGGCAGCCCACCAGGCTCCTCTGTCCCTGGGATTCTCCAGGCAAGAACACTGGAGTGGGTTGCCATTTCCTTCTCCAATGCATGAAAGTGAAAGTCCACCTGCCAATGCTTTGAACCCTGGGTTGGGAAGATCCTCTGGAGAAGGCTGTAGCAATCCACTCCAGTATTCTTGCCTGGGAAATCTCATGGACAGAGAAACCTGGTGGGCTACAGTCCATGGGGTTGAAAAAGAGTCAGATATGAGTTAGTACTAAACAACAACAATATGTATATGCTGCTGCTAAGTCGCTTCAGTTGTGTCCAACTCTGTGAGACCCCATAGACAGCAGCCCACCAGGCTCCCCCGTCCCTGGGATTCTCCAGGCAAGAACACTGGAGTGGGTTGCCATTTCTTTCTCCAATGCATGAAACTGAAAAGTGAAAGTGAAGTCGCTCAGTTGTGTCCGACTCTTAGCGACGCCATGGACTGCAGCCTAACAGGCTCCTCCATCCATGGGATTTTCCAGGCAAGAGTACTGGAGTAAGTTGCCACTATATTAGGACTCATTTAAAGCTCAAGACTAAGAACTTCTTTCTCTTCAATTGTCTTTGCAATAAGGAGGCTTCCACTAATCCAGGATTTTGTAAACCTGTATGTACATTAAAACCACTTGGTGGTGGTAAGTTAAAATATTGGTGACTGGGGTCCACCAGAAAACAATTAAATTAAAATTCGTGAGGGTAGTACTCAGACAATGATAGTTCTTTAAGAACTCCCCAATCTTGCATTCCTATACACTAACAAAGAAACACCAGAAAGGGAAATCAAGGAAACAATCTCAATTAACTATCGCTTCAAAAAGAATAAAATACCTAGGAATACATTGAACTAAGGAGGTAAAGGACATGTACTCTGAAAACTACAAGACAATGATGAAAGAAATCAAAGATGACACAAACAGATGGAAAGATATACCATATTCTTGGATTGAAAGAATCAATATTGTCAAGATGCCACACTACCCAAGGCAATCTACAAAATTCAGTGCAATCTTTATCAAACTACCAATGGCATTTTTCACAGAACTAGAAGAAAATGTTTTAAAATTTGTATGGAAACTCAAAAGACCCAAAATGGCCAAAGCAATCTTGAGGGGGAAACAAAAGGAGCTGGAAGAATCAGGCTCTCTAGCTTCAGACTATATTATAAAGCTACAGTCATCAAAACAGAATGGTATAGCCACAAAACCAGAAATATAGATCAATGGAACATGATAGAAAGGCCAGAAATAAACCCACACACACATGGTCAATCAATCTATGACAAAGAAGGCAAGAATATACCATGGAGAGAAGACAGGCTCTTTAATAAGTGGTTCTGGGAAAACTGTAAAGTTACATATAAAAGGATGGAATCAGAACATTCTTTACACCATTCACAAAAGTAAACTCTAAGTGGATTAAAGACCTAAATGTAAGGCTGGACACTATAAAACTCTTAGAAACAATCATTGAAAGAACACTCTGATATAAATAGCAGTAATGTCTTTTTTTGATCCATCTCCTAGAGTAATGGAAATAAAAGCAAAAATAAACAAATGAGACCTAATTAAACTTAAAGGCTTTTGCACAGCAAAGGAAACCATAAATAAAGTGAAATGACAACCCACAGAATGGGATAAAATATTTGCAAACAAAGGGACTGACAACGGATTAATCTCCAAAATACACAGAGAGCTCATGCAGCTCAATATTAAAAAAACAAACAAACAACCCAATCCAACACTGGGAAAAGATCTAAATAGACATTTCTCTGAAGAAAACATACAGATGGCCAAAAAGCACGTGAAAAGATGTTCACCATCACTAATTATAGAGAAATGCCAATCAAAACTACAATGAAGCATCACCTCATACCGTCAGAATTGCCATCATCAAAAAATCTGCAAACAATGAATGTTGTAGAGAATGTGGAGAAGGGAGAATCTTTCTGCACTGTTGGTGGGAATGTAAATTGGTAAAACCACTATGGAGAACAGTATGCAGGCTCCTTAAAAAACTAGAACTTAAAAGTAGAACTACCATGTGATCCAGCAATCCCATTCCTGGGCATATATATGTCTGGAGAAAACCATAGTTTGAAAAGATTCATGCACCCCAATGTTTATCACAGCACTATTTACAATAGCCAAGACAGGGAAGCAACCTAAATGTTCACTGACTGATGATGTATGGAAAAAGAAGACGTGGTGTACACAATGGAATATTGTGTATATGAACTGTTTCACTAGTGGCTCAGATGGTAAAGCATCTGCTTGCAATGTGGGAGAACAGAGTTTGATCCCTGAGTTGGAAAGATCCCCTGGAGAAGGAAATGGCAACCCACTCCAGTACACTTGCCTGGAAAATCCCATGGACAGAGGAGCCTGGTAGGCTACATTCCATGGGGTCACAAAGAGTCAGACATGACTGAGTAACTTCACTTTCACTTTTATTGTGTGTATGTGTGCACTCAGTCATGTCCAACTCTTTGCGACCCCACAGACTGCAGTGCACCAGACTTTTCTATCAATGGAATTTTCCAGGAAAGAATACTGGAATGTGTATTTCAAGGGATCTTCCCAACACAGATATTGAACCCACGTCTCCTGCCTGCATCTTCTGCACTGGCAGGTGGATTCTTTACTACTGAGTCAGCTGGGAAGCCCACAATGGAATATTGTTCAGCCATAAAAACAATGGAATAATGTCATTTGCAGTAACATGGATGAACCTAGAGTTTATCATATTAAGTGAAGTAAGTCAGAAAGAGAAAGACAAATATCATGGGATATCATTTATATATGGAATCTAAAGAAAACAATGACACAAATGAACTTATTTATGGAACAGAAACAGACTCAAACTTCAAAAAAAAAAAAAAAAACAAAAACAAAACTATGGTTACCAAAGGGAAAATGTTGGGGGGAGGGATAAATTAGGAGTTTGAGAGTAACATTAATACACTATTATACATAAAATAGATAATCAACAAAGACCTACTATATAGCACAGGACACTCTGCTCAGTATTCTGTAATCAGCCATATGGGGAAAATATCCAAAAAAAAATGGGTAGTTTTCTTTTTTTGTGGGATCTTTGTCAGGTTTTGGTATTAGGGTGATGGTGGCCTCATGAACATAGATGCAAAAATCCTTAACAAGATTCTAGCAATCAGAATCTAACAACACATTAAAAAGATCATACACCATGACCAAGTGGGCTTTATCCCAAGGATGCAAGGATTCTTCAATATCTGCAAATCAATCAATGTAATACACCACATTAACAAATTGAAAAATAAAAACCATATGATTATCTCAATAGATGCAGAGAAAGCCTTTGACAAAATTCAACATCCATTTATGATAAAAACTCTCCAGAAAGCAGGAATAGAAGGAACATACCTCAACATAATAAAAGCTATATATGACAAACCCACAGCAAACATTATCCTCAATGGTGAAAAATTGAAAGCATTCCCTCTAAAGTCAGGAACAAGACAAGGGTGCCCACTTTCACCATTACTATTCAACATAGTTTTGGAAGTTTTGGCCACAGCAATCAGAGCAGAAAAAGAAATAAAAGGAATCCAAATTGGAAAAGAAGAAGTAAAACTCTCACTATTTGCAGATGACATGATCCTCTACATAGAAAACCCTGAAGACTCCACCAGAAAATTACTAGAACTAATCAATGACTATAGTAAAGTTGCAGGATATAAAATCAACTCACAGAAATCCCTTGCATTCCTATACACTAATAATGAGAAAACAGAAAGAGAAATTAAGGAAACAATTCAATTCACCATTGCAACAGAAAGAATAAAATACTTAGGAATATATCTACCTAAAGAAACTAAAGACCTATACATAGACAACTATAAAACACTGGTGAAAGAAATCAAAGAGGACACTAATAGATGGAAAAATATACCATGGATTGGAAGAATCAATATAGTGAAAATGAGTATACTACCCAAAGCAATTTATAGATTCAATGCAATCCCTATCAAGCTACCAACGGTATTCTTCACAGAGCTAGAACAAATAATTTCACAATTTGTATGGAAATACAAAAAACATCAAATAGCCAAAGCTATCTTGAGAAAGAAGAATGGAACTGGAGGAATCAACCTACCTGACTTCAGGCTCTACTACAAAGCCACAGTCATCAAGACAGTATTGTACTGGCACAAAGACAGAAATAATGATCAATGGAATAAAATAGAAAGCCCAGAGATAAATCCATGCACATATGGACACCTTATCTTTGACAAAGGAGGCAAGAATATACAATGGATTAAAGACAATTTCTTTAACAAGTGGTGCTGGGAAAACTGGTCAACCACTTGTAAAAGAATGAAACTAGAGCACTTTCTAACACCATACACAAAAATAAACTCAAAATGGATTAAAGATCTAAATGTAAGACCAGAAACTATAAAACTCCTAGAGGAGAACATAGGCAAAACACTCTCTGACATACATCACAGCAGGATCCTCTATGACTCACCTCCCAGAATATTGGAAATAAAAGCAAAAATAAACAAATGGGACCTAATTAAACTTAAAAGCTTCTGCACAACAAAGGAAACTATAAGCAAGGTGAAAAGGCAGCCTTCAGAATGGGAGAAAATAATAGCAAATGAAGCAACTGACAAACAGCTAATCTCAAAAATATACAAGCAACTCCTACAGCTCAATTCCATAAAAATAAATGACCCAATCAAAAAATGGGCCAAAGAACTAAATAGACATTTCTCCAAAGAAGACATACAGATGGCTAACAAACACATGAAAAGATGCTCAACATCACTCATTATCAGAGAAATGTAAATCAAAACCACTATAAGGTACCATCTCACGCCAGTCAGAATGGCTGCGATCCAAAAGTCTACAAGCAATAAATGCTGGAGAGGGTGTGGAGAAAAGGGAACCCTCTTACACTGTTGGTGGGAATGCAAACTAGTACAGCCACTATGGAGAACAGTGTGGAGATTCCTTAAAAAACTGGAAATAGAACTGCCTTATGACCCAGCAATCCCACTGCTGGGCATACACACTGAGGAAACCAGAAGGGAAAGAGACACATGTACCCCAGTGTTCATTGCAGCACTGTTTATAATAGCCAGGACATGGAAGCAACCTAGATGTCCATCAGCATGAATGGATAAGAAAGCCGTGGTACATATACACAATGGAGTATTACTCAGCCATTAAAAAGAATACATTTGAATCAGTTCTAATAAGGTGGATGAAACTGGAGCCTATTATACAGAGTGAAGTAAGCCAGAAAGAAAAACACCAATACAGTATACTAATGCATATATATGGAATTTAGAAAGATGGTAACAATAACCCTGTATACGAGACAGCAAAAGAGACACTGATGTATAGAACAGTCTTATGGACTCTGTGGGAGAGGGAGAGGGTGGGAAGATTGGTGCAATGGGACGACCCAGAGGGATGGTATGGGGAGGGAGGAGTGTTCAGGATGGGGAACAAATGTATACCTGTGGCGGATTCATTTCGATATTTGGCAAAACCAATACAATATTGTAAAGTTTAAAAATAAAATAAAATTTAAAAAAAAGTGGGTCTATGTACCAATTTCAGATGCTTTTAAGACTTTGACAGCTCCACTAGGAATAAAAACTCTGGAAGTCTTTTATTCAGGCTTTAATTCTAACAACCATTTAGCACTTTCATAGAAAAGGCATCTATTTGCCATTTCAGTTTTAAACACTGTCCCTGTCTGATTTCAGGAAAAAACAAAAAACCATATAGAAGTGTTATTATATGATTTCTGACCTTGGTAAAGCTATTCATTGTTTCCTTTATAATGGGAAACTGTCTTTGAGAATCTCTCAGGGAGCTTCCCTGATGGCTCAGAGGGTAAAGGATCTGCCTGCAATGCAGGACACACAGGAGATGTGAGTTCAATCCTTGGGTCAGGAAGATCCCCTGGAGGAGGAAAATGGCAACCCACTCCAGTATTCTTGTCTGACAAATCCCCTGGACAGAGGAGCCTGGGAGGCTACAGTCCAAAGGGTTGCAAAGAGTCAGATACAACTGAGTGCCTAAGCACACACGCCCAGTTCTTACTTTCTCACATCTGGTACTTGCCATGCCTTTATAAGCCTTGGCAGTCTTATCGATCGGGTCAAACCTAGAAATGCAGATAGACACTGTTTCTTCCTTAAAGCTTTAATTAAGGAAGTCTCTGTTTACCAGGATAAGATAATTAAGCTGAACATGTGTTCAAAGTATTTAAAAATACAATGTGGTTTCTCCATGGCCCAACAGAAATGAGACTCTTCATTTAAAAAGCATGCTTAAAGCATAATGAGTTTCTTAACATTTCATATACAAAAATATTTCCCCAAAGTTCCAAGATTTCTTTTTTCCATTCTTTGAATCTTATTTGAAATATAATGCTTTCATTGATATGATCTAGAAATAATTTAGTTGCTTATAAAAGTTAATTTAATTGACAAAGAAAATGTCAAAGAGTTTTCCATGTTACTGTACCATTCAGTTCAGTTCAGTTCAGTCGCTCAGTCGTGTCTGACTCTTTGCGACCCCATGAATCACAGCACGCCAGGCCTCCCTGTCCATCACCAACTCCCGGAGTTCACCCAGACTCACGTCCATAGAGTCAGTGATGCCATCCAGCCATCTCATCCTCTGTCGTTCCCTTCTCCTCCTGCCCCCAATCCCTCCCAGCATAAGAGTCTTTTCCAATGAGTCAACTCTTCGCATGAGGTGGCCAAAGTACTGGAGTTTCAGCTTTAGCATCATTCCTTCCAAAGAAATCCCAGGGCTGATCTCCTTCAAAATGGACTGGTTGGATCTCCTTGCAGTCCAAGGGACTCTCCCAGTGAGGACTAGTAAATGTTCATGTTAGTAAAGGAATATTGTTCAATATCTGCAGAAGAAAGTATGTTTTTGAGAAAGTATAAAAAGGGTCACTAAAATGACACATGTAATGAAGATAAATACAAAAGTCTTAAAACAAGGAATTAATGTTACCTATTATATTTTTTATTTTTCCACATAAGATTTGTATAGAACTTTTCAGATAATGAACAGAAGGATGTTAAGATTTTACTCTGTGAATTCATACATTTACTCATTAGAATAGAATGGTTGTTCATATATTACAAAAGTGGAAATCGAACAAAGACTGTGACTGACTACATAGTGCACATGGTACATCATTCATGTTTGCTTACATCTTTCCTATTCATTTTTCTTAGCTATTGATTTCCATAGAAAAGATCAGATGAGTCACAGTCAATGTAACTGAACTCAAACTACTATTCTGAATATTATTTTAAGTGAGTGAATTGTCATAAGTATGTGTGTTTTCTAACAACTTGAGGGTGTAACTCACCTTAAACTTGTACCAAGAAGGAAGACTCTCATACTTTCACCAAGTCCCTACCAGTTATCCATACAACCTTAACTCCTTGTCTTTCATATTTTATTTTTAGTCAACATCTACAAATGATTCCAGGAATTATTTTTGAGCACATACTACATGTAAAGCTAGATGCTCCGTGGAGACAAAGATGAGTGAAATACAATCCCTGAACACAGCAGATTATGTTCTAGTGTGCAGTTTCCTTTAACTGCAATATAAAGAAAAGTATGTCAAATAACAATACTAAAAATTAAAGTAAAGCTCATGGGTGGTTCTCATACCTGGGCTGGGAGGTAAGGCAAATTTAAAAGAATATGTGATACTTAATCTACTCATGTATTAAACAAATACATGCAATGAACAAAGTATACATTTCAAGGGGGAAGGAAAATGATAGATTTTCAGTGAATGGAGGGAAGATTCCCAAGGAAAACAAATGGGGTACAAATCAACCAATGTGAATCACCACAGAAGTGAATTGTAAAATAAAAAGCATAAGATCATCTCAATAGATGCAGAAAAGCTTTGGGAAAAAGTCAACATTCTTTTATGATACAAACTCTCAACAAAGTGGGTATACTGGGAATACGCCTCAACATAGAAAAGACTGTATGTGACAAGCCACAGCTAACATCATATTCAAAAATGAAAAGCTGAAAGCATTTCCTGTAATACAAGAAAAAAGACAAAGATGCTCACATTGCCACTTTTATTCGGTAGAATATTGGAAGTCCTGGCCATAAGAAAGAAAAAGAATCTAAACTGGAAAGAAAGAAAACTGTAACTGTTTGCAGGTGACATGATTCTATACATAGAAAATTGTAAAAGTGCTACCAGAAAACTACTAAAGCTCTTCAGTGAATTCAGTAATGTTTTAGAATACAAAATTAATGTACAGAAATGTTTCACTTCTATACACTATCAACAAACCATCCAAAAGAGAAATTAAGGAAACAATACTTTTTATAATCTCATCACAAAGAATAAAATACCTAGGAATAAATTGAGCTAAGGAGGTAAAGAATGTTCAAACTACTGCACAGTTGCACTCCTTTCATGTGCTAGCAAAGTAATGCTCAAAATCCTTCAAGCTAGGCTTCAACAGTATGTGAAATGAAAACTTCCAGACATACAAGCTGGATTTAGAAAAGGCGGAGGAACCAGAGATTAAATTGCGAACATCTGTTGGATCTTGGAAAAACAAGAGAGTTTCAGAAAAACATCTACTTCTGCCTCGTTGACTATGCTAAAGCCTTTGACTGTGTGGATCACAGCAAACTGTGGAAAATTCTTAGAGATGGGAGTTCCAGACAACCTTACCTGCCTCCTGAGAAACCTGTATGCAGGTCAAGAAGCAACAGTTAGAACCAGACATGGAACAACGGACTGGTGTCAAATTGGGAAAGGAGTATGTTAAGGCTGTATATTGCCATCCTGTTTACTTAACTTGTATGCATAGTACATCATGCAAAATGCTGGGCTGGATGAAGCACAAGTTGAAATCAAGATTTCCAGGAGAAATATCAATAACCTCAGGTGTGCAAATGACACTGCCCTTATGGCAGAAAGTGAAGAGGAAATAAAGAGCCTCTTGATGAAAAAAGAGGAAAGTGAAAAAGCTGGCTTAAAATTCAACGTTCAAAAAACTAAGATCATAGCATCCAGTCCCATCACTTCATGGCAAACAGATGGGGAAAAAATGGAAACAGTGACAGACTTTATTTTCTTGGGTTCCAAAATCACTGCAGAGACACTCGCTCCTTGGAAGAAAATCTATAACCAACCTAGACAATATATTAAGAAGCAGAGACATTACTATGCATGAAAGTCTGTATAGTCAAAGCTATGGTTTTACCAATAGTCATATATGGATGTGAAAGTTAGACTATAAAGAAAGTTGAGCTCCAAAGTATTGATGCTTTTGAACTGTGGTGTCAGAGAAGATTCTTGACAGTCCCTTGGACTGTAAGAAGATTCAACCAGTCAATCCTAAAGGAAATTAGTCCTGAATATTCATTGGAAGGACTGATGCTGAAACTCCAATACTTTGGCCACCTGATGCAAAGAACTGACTCATTTGAAAAGATCCTGATGCTGGTAAAGATTGAAGGTGGGAGGAGAAGGGGACAACAGAGGATGAGATGGTTTGATGGCATCACGGACTTGATGGACATGAGTTTGAGTAATCTCTGGGAGTTGGTGATGCTGCATGCTGCAGTCCATGGGGTCACAAAGAGTCGAAAGTGACTGAGTGACTAAACTAATTCTCCCTATCAGCAATAAATATCTTTCCATTTATTTGTGTCTTCTTCAATTTATTTTTTCAATGTTTTACAGTTTTCAATTTATAGATTTTAACTTCATTGGTTAAATATATTCCTACATGTTTTATTATTTTTGATGCGATTGTTAATGGGATTGTTTTCTTAAATTCTCTTTCACATGCCTCAGTGATAGAAACACAACCATCTTTTGTTTACTGATTTTGTATCCTGCAAATTTACTGAATTCCTGTATTAGTTCTAATAGATTTTTGGTGGAGTTCATCAGTTCAGTTCAGTTCAGTCACTCAGTCGGGTCCGACTCTTTGAGACCCCATGAATCGCAGCACGCCAGGCTTCCCTGTCCATCACCAACTCCCGGAGTTCACCCAAACTCATGTGCATCGAGTCGGTGATGCCATCCAGCCACCTCATCCTCTATCGTCCCCTTCTCCTCCTGCCCCCAATCCCTTCCAGCATCAGAGTCTTTTCCAATGAGTCAACTCTTTGCATGATGTGGCCAAAGTATTGAAGTTTCAGCCTCAGCATCAGCCCTTCCAATGAACACCCAGGACTGGTCTCCTTTAGGATGGACTGGTTGGATCTCCTTGCAGACCAAGGGACTCACAAGAGTCTTCTCCAGCACCACAGTTCAAAAGCATCAATTCTTTGGTGCTCAGCCTTCTTCACAGTCCAACTCTCACATCCATACATGACCACTGGAAAATCCATAGCCTTGACTAGACGGACCTTTGTTGGCAAAGTAATATCTCCAGAGCTTCCTATATATACTATTATGGCATCTGCAAGTAGACAATTCGATTTCTTACTTCAAATTTGGATGTCTTTTCCTTCTTTTTCTTGCCTAATCACTTTTGCTAGGACTCAAGTACTATGTAGTATGTTGAATAAAAGAGGTGAGAGTGGTTATCCATGTCTTTTCTCGATCTTAGATGAAGAAGCTTTTCAGTTTTGAAAATGATGTTAACTGTGGACTTGTCATATATGGCTTTTATTATGTGAGATACATTTCCTCTATACCCACTTTTTTAAGAGTTGTTATCAAGAAAGGATGTTCAATTTTGACAAATGTATTTTCTGCATTTATTGAGAAGATGATATAATTTTATCCTTCATTTTGTTAATGTTGTATGTCACATTGATTCGGAGATGTTGAACCACGCTTATATCCCTGGAATTAGTCCCGCTTGATCTTGCTGTACTATTCTCTTAGTGGACTGTTAAATTCAATTTACTAATATTTTGTTGAGAATTTTTGTATCTATGTTCATTGGGAATATTGGCCTGTAATTTTCCTTACTTGTGGCAACATTGTCTGGTTTTGGTATCATGGTAATTCTGGCCTTGTAAAATAAGTTTGAAAATTTTCCCTCCTCTTCCATTTTCTGGAAAGTTTGAGAAAGATTCTATCAATTTTTCATTAAATCCTTTGTAGAATTCACCAGTGAAGTCATGTGATGTTGGATATTTCTTTATCTGAGAGGTTTCTGATTATGATTTAACCCTTTTACCAATAAATGGTCTATTAAGATTTCCTATTTTTTCATGATTCAGTGTTGGTAGGTTGCATGTTTCCAGGACTTTTTCAGTTTCTTCTAGGTTATCTGATATGTTGGGCTATACTTTTCAGAGTAGTCTCTTATGACTCTTTGTATTTGGGTGATATCTTCTTTCATTTCTGATTTTATTTGAGTCCTTTCTTCTTTTTTCTTGGTGAATCTAGCTAAAGATTTTTTCCATATCTTCTAACTTTTAATTTGTATAGATTTTAAAAAAATGAGTTATAAATGTCATATAATATTATATTTATTTCAAGTATACTACATAGTGATTCTATATTTATATACACTTTTAAATGATCACCAAAGTAAGTTTATCTACCACCCATCACCATATATAGTTGAAAATTGAGTGTCTGTGTGATGAGAACTTTTACATTTCATATATACAATATAGCATTGTTAACTATAGTCACCATGCTCTACATTACATCCTCATGACATTAATTTTATAACTGGCAGTTTTTACATTTTGACTCTCTTCACCCAAATTGCACCCCCTCCAGTCAAACACTGGTCTGTTCTCTGAATATAGGAGCTTGGTAATTTTGTTTTGTTTATATTTCATATACAAGTGTTATCATGTGGTATTTGTTTTCTGTCTGATTTATTTCACTTAATACAATGTCATCAAGGTCCAGTTATGTTGTGGCAAAAGAGTCCATTTTTTAAATTGTAAACACATTCTACATATGAAAAGAGACATGAAAATTATGTTATGAAATATTAATGCAACTCTTGCATATCAAACAATAATAAAAGTAACTTATAGATCATGTGGCAATCCTTTCATTTTACAGATAAATCTAAATCCCAGTGAGGAAAATACTCATTAGTAGGAGACACTATCAAAGCATCTCTTCTGATTTCCTTTTTGGTACTTTTTCCTTTACAGGACATTGTGAGTTGTAAGAATAAAATTATGGGGTATTTACCCATTTTTATTTGGGTATATTTTTAAATTATAAAAATAAAGATGGCTAGAACATCTGGTAAAATCTGATGAGATCTATTTGTCTGGAATGCTGTTTTATAAAGATGACTGGTTGAAGATAAAACAATTAGGGGGTGTTGGGGAAAGGGAGAACAAACCTTAGAAGTATTTGGTTGGTTTACAACAGCACAGTATGCCCTAAGCTTAACTTCTGAGTGATAAGCAAAGAATATTTAGTGGGCTACAGATGCAGATATTTAGTCTTTTTGCATTGTAGTGTCCAATTTAGCAGAATATATGAATAGGTTGATAGAAAGTACAGACAATTAAAAAGAACTGCTCCTACTGGAATTTCACCCATCTTTGACTTCTCCTTCCTGCTGTGAAGCCACCATCATCCTAATACCAAAACCAGACAAAGATCCAGCAAAAAACAAAATGACGGGCCAATACCTCTGATGAATATAGATGCACAATTCTCAACAAAATATTAGCAGCAACACATAAAAAAGGATCATACATCATGACCAGATAGGATTCATCCCAAATTCACAAGAATGGCTCAACATATGCAAAACAATCAATGTGATACACTCCATCAGCAAAAGACAAAAAAATTACATGATCATCTCAATAGATGGAAATAAAAGCATTTGACAAAAGTCAACATCCATTTCTGATAAAAATTCTTACTAAAGTGGGTACAGAAGGAACATGCCCCCACATAATAAAAGCTATTTATGACAAAATCACAGCCACTGTAATACTCAACAGTGAAGAGCTGAAAGCCTCCTCATTAAAATCTGGAACAAGACAAGGATGCCCCCTCTCACCATTTCTATTCAACATAGTATTGCAATGGCAAAAAGCATGGCAAAAGCCATGGCAGTCAGACAAAAAAGGAAACGAAAGGTAACCAAATTGGAAAGGAAGAGGCAAAATTGTCATTATATGGAGATGACATGATACTATATACAGAAAACCCTAAAGACTCCATATAAAAACTACTAGAACTGGTAAACAAATTTAGCAAGGTGGCAGAATACAAGATTAATATACAGAAATCAGTTACATTTTTTTACACCAACAACGAAATATCAGAAAGGGAATGTAAAAAAAAATCTTTTAAAATTACATGAAGTAATATAAAATACTTAGGAGTAAACCTGACCAAGGAGATGAAAGACTTATACATTTAGAACCATAATACCTTAATGAAGGAAATTAAAGATGATTCAAAGACATAGAGAGCTATCCCATACTCTTGGATTGGAAGAATATTGTTAATATGGCCATACTACCCAAGGCAATCTACAGACTGGATGCAATCACCATGAAATTACCTATGATGTTTTTCACATAACTAGAAAAACAACCCTAAAATTTATATGGAACCATTAAAGAACCAGAATTGTAAAAATAATTCTTAGGAAAAAGAACAAAGCAGGAGGCATAATCCTCAGACTTCAGACAATATTACAAAGCTCCAACAACCAAAAGAGTGTAGTACTGGCACAAAACCAGAAACATGATCAATGGAACAGAGCAGAGATAAACCGAAAAATAAACCCACATACCTATAGTTAACTAATTTCTGAGAAAGGAGGTAAGAATATTCAATGAGGAAAACAAGTCTTTCTGGCAAGTGGTGCTGGAAACGTTGGACAGCTGCATGTAAATGAAAGAAATTACAATATGTCTTCACACAGTATATAAAAATAAACTCAAAATGTCTCAAAGACTTAATCATAAGACATGACACCATAAAATTGCTAGAAGAGATCATAGACAAAACTTTCCCTGATAAAAATCGTACAAATATTTTCTTAGGTCAAGCTCTCAAGGTAATAGGAATGAAAGGAATAAAAAGAAAAATAAATAAATGGGACTTAATCAAACTTACAAGATTTTGCACAGCAAAGGAAACCATAAACATAGTGAAAAGACAACCTACAGAATGTGAGAAAATATTTGAAAATGACATGAACTCCAAGAGCTTAATTTCCAAAATATAAAAACAGCTCATATAACTCAACAACCAAAAAAAAAAAAAAAAAAAAAAACCCCAAACAAATCAATTAAAAAATGGGCAGAAGAGCTAAATAGACATTTCTCCAAAGAAAATATACAGATGGTCAACAGGAACATGATAAGATGCTCATCATTGCTCATTTTCAGTCAGTTCAATTCAGTTGCTCAGTTGTGTCCGACTCTTTGTGATTCTGTGGACAGCAGCACGCCAGGCCTTCCTGTCCATCACCAACTCCTGGAGTTAACTCAAACTCATGTCCACTGAGTCATGATGCCGTCCGACCATCTCACCCTCTGTCATCCCCTTCTCCTCCTGCCTTCAATCTTTCCCAGCATCGGGGTCTTTTCTAATGAGTCAGTTCTTTGCGTCAGGTGGCTAAAGTATGGGAGTTTTAGCCTCAGCATCAGTCCTTCCAATGAATATTGAGGACTGATTTCCTTTAGGATGGACTGGTTGGATCTCTTTGCAGTCCAAGGGACTTGCAGGAGTCTTCTCCAACACCACAGTTCAAAAGCATCAATATTTCAGCGCTCAGCTTTCTTTATAGTCCAACTCTCACATCCATACATGGCCACTGGAAAAACCATAGCCTTGACTAGATAGACCTGTGTTGGCAATGCAAATCAAAACTACAATGAGGTATCATCTCATACCAGTCAGAATTAACATCATTAAAAAGTCTGCAAATAATAAATGCTGGAAAAGGTTTGGAGAAAAGGGAACCCTACTATACTGTTGGTGGGAATGTAACTTGGTGCAGTCACTATGGAAAATGGTATGTGAAGTTTCTCAAAAAGTTAAAGATGGAATTACCATATGATCCTGTAATCCCATTCCTAGGCATATATCCAGACAAAACTCTAATTCAAAAAGATACATGCATCCCTATGTTCATAGCAGCACTATTCGCAATATCCAAGAATGGAAACAATCTAAATGTCCACTGACAAATGAAAAAATAAAGAAGATATGATAATATACACAATGGAATATTACTCAGTCATAAAAAAGAATGAAATAATGCCATTTGCAGCAACATGGATAGAACTAGAGATGATCATACTAAGTGAAGTAAGTCAGACAGAGAAAGACAAATATCATATGCTGTAACTCAAATGTGGAATCTAAAATATGGCACAAATGAACCTGTGTATGAGACAGAAACAGACTTACAGATCTAAAGAACAGACTTGTGGTTGTCAAAGGGGAAGGGAGAGTAGGGGAGGGGTGAGCTGGGAGTTTGGAGTTAGCAGATGAGAACTATTGAACATGGAACTGACAAACAACAAGGTCCTACTCTAGAGTGTTGGAAACTATATTCAATGTCTTGTGATAAACTGTAATGTAAGAGAATATGAAGAAGAATATATGTATGTATCTATCTGAATCGCTTTGCTGTGCAACCAAAATTAACACAGCATTGTAATCAATTATACTTTAATTAAAAATTGAAAAAGCCTCAAATTTCTAAGTTACTTCATCCTAAGACATAACTCCCATTTTCCTTTTTTCTTGTTGCATTCCTCTCATATTATTTCTGTGTGAGAAATGAGGTCAGACAGATAAAAGATATATCAGGTGGTACACTAGGTAGAAGGAAATATAGTGAGGAAATAAACCTATCTTATGTATTATCTCATTAAGTAAATTAGATGCATTTAGTTTTAGAGTTCACCTTGTTACAAGCAAGATCAATTAAACATCTAAATGTTAATGAAAAAAGGCATGGTAGTCTCTGCAGATGAATGCTTTTTATAAATTAATTGCATTTCTACTTTTATATCTACCAGAAAGTTTATGGTGTTCATACATGGGGTAAGATATGAGGCATAAGCTAAACATTCAGGCAATGTGTAGTAATTTAAAACTAAGCCTGATGGAACAGTGTAGTTCTTCTAGGAAATATTTCTAGGAGTGACCCAATGACAAAGATAAACATTTTTAGTTTTTTAAGGAATGTCCATACTATTCTCTATAATGGCTGTTCCAATTTATGTTCCCACCAACAGTGTAGGAGGGTTTTTTTTTTTTTTCCTTGACATACTAACAAGTATTTACTATTTGTGGACTTTTTGATGAAGGCCATTCTGACTGGTATAAGGTGATACCTCATTATAGTTTTGATTTGCATTTCTTTAATAATGTTGGGCATCTTTTCATATGCCTTTTGGCCATATGTATGTCTTTCTTAGAGAAATGTCTGTCTAGGTTATCTGTCCATTTCTCAACTGGCTTTTTTTTATATTGAATTGTATAAGCTGTATTGTTATACACATCAATATACACATCAAAAAATATACGTAAGTATTTTCTCCCATCCTGTTGGTTAACTTGTCATTTTGTTTCTAGTTTCCTTTTCTGTTAAAAAGCTTTTAAGTTTAACTAGGTCCTATTTGGTTATCATTATTTATTCCCGTTACTTTAAGAGCTAGAGCCAAAAGGATATTGCTGTGATTTATGACAAAGAGTGTTTACCTATGTTTTCCTCTAGGAATTTTATGGTATCTGGTCTTACGTAGCACTACCATAAGATCCTGCAATCCCATTCCTGGGCATTTATCTGGAGAAAATAATAATTTTAAGATACAAGTACCCCAGTGTTCATTGCAGCACTATTCACAATAGCCAAGACATGGGAGCAACCTAAATGCCCACTGACAAATGAAAAAATAAAGGAGATATGGTACATATATAAATGGAATATTACTCAGTCATGAAAAAGAATGAAGTAATGCCATTTGCAGCAACATAGATGGACCTAGAGATGATCGTACTAAGTAACTGATAAAGAAAGACAAATACATGATATCACTGATATGTGGATTTTTAAAAAGAATTGATATACAAAACAGAAATAGACCCACAGATTAGAAAACTGATGGTTACCAAAAGGGAGGAAGGGATAAATTAGAAATTTGGGATTAACATATACGTATTACTAAACACAGAACAGATAACCAACAGGGACCTACTGTTTAGCACAGGGAACTATATTCAACATTTTATAATAGCCTATAAGGGAAAGGAATGGAAAAATAGATACATACGTATGTATAACTGAATCACTTTGCTGTACACCTGAAAAAAACATGCCACTGCAAATCAATCACACTTCAATTAAAAAAAGAACATAACTAGAAGAGATTTCTAAAGGTCTAATTAAAATAATTGTAGAAGTTAAGTGAAAATTTGGTGTGATTAAATATCCTGTTAAATATCCTATTAAATATCCTGTTAAATATCTTAAGAGGCAGTATAAACTTAAAAAATTAGTGGAAAAAGGAGAAACTTAAACAGTATATGCCATGATTTATTTCTTTGAAAGAAGGAACAAAAACCCTAACTAAAGCAAGCAAGATCAAATGTTATCTATTTTGTCATGCTGGTGGCTACATAGGTGTCTATTTTATTTTTTCTATTTGTTTAAAAATTTTATTATTAAAATTTTTAAGGGTGGGATTGTTATCACCATCATTTTCTATTTTTTAATTTTAAAGATGCATACTTAAATACTATATTGGGATGAAACAACGTATCTGGGATTTTTTAAAATACTTTAGCATTCATAAGAAAATAAGAGGAGCTAAAAGGATAAATAGAATAAGGGTGGCACAATCTTGAACACATTGTGTAAAAATTAATAAAGGAAAACCCCCTTGAAAATGGAGTCTGGAAGTCCTAAAGGAGAAGCTCTCATGTATGTATCATCTGCTGCAGCTTACTTTATATTCCTGGGCATGAAGAAGCTTACTTTACTACCCCAGTAGGAGGAAGGTAGCTTTTCTCCTTAGCCACAGCCCAGCCAATGAGAAACTCCAGGAGACAGTGCAGGACAAGGAAGCCAGGCATGCTGCAGTCCATGAGATTGCAAAGTGTTGGACATGACTTAGTGACTAAACAACAACAACAGCTCAGCCAGTGAGAAACCATCACCACCCTGAACTTCTGTTTTCCTACAATGGACTTTTTGTTCAAAGCAGCCCCTTCCAACTTTCTCCTTTTTCTCTATAAAGTAACCCTTCCTCTCCTATTGCAATTCCTCTGCCATTCCCAAACAAAAACACATTTTTTTTTTTTTTGCTGGTAAAATAACTGGCCATTTTATTTTTAAGTTTGAAAGTTAAATCCAGATGATAAGTTTATATGGATGTAAATATTTTAAAATGAGGAACAATGTATTATCTTAAAGCTGTTGGCACAAGAATGCTTAGATAAACACAAAATGGAATTAATAATTCATGAGGAATTAATAATTAAGATGATTAATGTATATTCTTTTTCACCAATTCTGCATTTCTAAAAGTTTCAATTATTTTATTTATACCAATTGTCCAAAAAGTTGGCGAGTTCATTTTTATGAGTGCAGAATAATAGTAATAACAAGTTAGATTCCTGGGAAATTTCAGCTCTTTGCTTGTATAATCTCTCTTGGTTTGTTCTTTTGTTCCTAACCATTAACTTATTAGCTTAACTTATTCCTCAACTCTGTTTTACCCACCTGCTCACTCCAAATGAGGACTTTGACCATGAGGGTCACTTTAAAGCCAAATTATAGAGGGGGAGAAAATGAATATGAAAAGGACTTAATGGGAATTAAATGAGAACATTCTGAAAAGTACACTTGAAATTGAAAGGAAATGGGGACATTCTCAGCAGGATAGAGTCCTGGAATTGGTGAACATTTGCCACACCAACCTGTTACTAATAAGTAGTTCCAATTTACTTATCGGAGCTCATCTAAATAACCATTCTTTTTCAATTATATGCTATTTCCTTATTTCCTCCTGTAAACACATTTTACATAAGAAGTCACAGTAATGTGAAGTTAGTTTTGTTCTTGGAATTTTTGTTAAGAAAATATTTGCACATAAAATGAAAAGACCCTGTTATTAGGAAATTAGCACACATCTTTTATCCTGCCCCAAAGGCAGGATAAATCCTTTATTGTGTTTCCTTAATTTTCCTATGTCCTGTATATTTTGGACTTGACAGCACTGCGTTGTATCCTGTGTTGGTGTTTCTGTTTTGGTTAACCAGACCAAGTTCAGGATTCAGGACTTTTAGCGCCCTTCCCAAAGCATGTTAAATCAATTATGGAGGCATAGGGTAGAAGGGAAAGCATTTCTACCCAAAAGGCCCCGCTGAAACTGTTAGATTCAATTAGGTACAAATTTAGTCTTGAGGATCAGATTTTTATATTTCAAGCCCAAACTCTATTCCCTTTGTTCATTTCTATACCCACACATACATCTTGCTACCAAGGGTATGTATCCCCACCGTGCTGTATAGCCCTGAAAAGACACAGTGATTCACAGCCGTCCTTCTGAGAAGTTGAATACATTCACCAGTTGGGTTTGGAAAAAATCTGAAGGCTTCTTTTTTGGGAGAGAAGTGGGAGAGGGAATTTTTTGTTGGTTACTACAGGAGAGATTTGGGTTTTAGGTTTTATTTTCATACCAGAGTTGAGTTGCCGAGCCGGAAATCAAATTAAAACTGGCATGTCTCTGTGGCTTCATTTGCTTTTCTTCCCGCCATGGGACAAGCTGGCACCAAAGCTTTGTTTTGAAACCCTGAAATTCAAGTCTTAGACAGTCAGTGCCAGTAGTGTGAGTTGAAATTGCTTGGTTTGACTTTCCATAGGATTGTGGGGACCCGAATAGAAAGATTGAATGGGAGTTTGTCTCAGCAGCTAGTAGAATATCTTCTTTGGTAAGGCTTGTTAAGGGATCCAGGCATTGTCTTACAAAATGTTTAAAGATTAAATTTGCACCAGCCCTTCTTCTACTGTATAGAGATAGTACCTTATTTATGGGAGAAAAGATGTACTAAGGTCAATACAAGGAAGTGAGGTTTGTTTTGTTTTGAAGGAGACTTTTCAGGGATCATGTTAAAGGAGCAGAGGAAACTGGGGCAAACAAAATTTGTTCAATGTAGGGTACTGCAAAAAAATGGATGAAGAAGATTTTATAGACATTTTGCTGTATATTACGAGTGGCATTCTCTTTGCAAACACATTGAGAAACTTATAAATTTCAATAGCTTTTAAGTGCCTCCTCCTACCTTTTTTTCCCCTATAAGGTTGGATTCCTTTAAGATGGAATTCTTAAGCACTTATACAGATTAAAAAGTAATAATGGTCTGGATTTATTCTCTTAGTAGGTTGCACAGTTCACCTAATATCCTAGGTTTATATTCAGGAAGAATTTTAAATCTCTCCTTTCATTAGTTTTTGTTTAATATTAGATTTTGAATTTGTAAATATCTCTGATCCAAGTCAATGTAATGGGAGATTTAATCATTTCTCTTTATTATTTTTTTATCCAGTATTAGATTTTATAATTAAAATTATTAATAAATTCGGGCAATATAATATGTTATTGATTAATAGAGGGGTCAGGACATGTGACGTTCACTGTAACTGCAGTCTAGTCAACTACTTATGCACAAAAATGAAGATCAAGTGAGAGATAATATATACACCTGCAACCACGAGGCTCCTTGTACTCATCCTCTTTTTTTTTTCTCCCTCACCAATATCATATATTAGAATTATCTTACAAATAGTCACAGACTATAAATTTGGAAGGGAGAAATATAGAGAGGGGAATGCTCCTGCATCTATCATGTGGAAATGATAACCGACCAGGTTGTTCAAAATCCCTTGAGTCAAGTTCAACTGGAAGAATGAAATGCGAATGTTGTTGACGTGCTTTTAAAGATTTCTTTCCAGATAGATTGCCTGTGGGTTTGATATTTACAGTGCGGTCCAGGTATGAATTTGAGAGGAGGAAAATGGATTCTGGTTATTTTTCCAGAATAATTTTATTTTTGTTTTTGTCATTGTTTTTGGCCTTGGACAGACTTATCTAGTGTACACACAAACACAGATGTTGCGGTTTAGAAGTGTGATAAAGACTCATTTTTTTCCCCTAAAAACAAAGCAAAAAACCTCTCTGATTACCTACTAGATGATAAAATTGGACTGAAAAGCTTCTCATGAATGGTAGACTTGGTGTGAAATGTGAAGTTTCTGTTTAGTGTCTCTCAGCCTGTGTACTCCATACATTATTTCTTATGAGGCATATTTGAAGATACATAGGCCTAAAGAGAAAGCTGATACGAGTGTGAACCTTGGACTAATGATACCTCACATGAGTTAACAAGGAATGGTGATAGCAAAACCTTTCAAATTAGGGAAGAGGAAAGCCACATACATATTGTGACAGATTTAAAAAACACGAATGTTTGTAATTCCACATCTGTACTTAATTTCATTAAATTTCCCTAGTTACTCAAGTCTGACTCAATGTAAACTTAAGTTCTACTGCTATGCAAAGCACAGAGTTGTTGGTTACTCTAGCTGGATATTTAGTTAGTAGCTAATTAGAAGAAGAGTTTAACCAGGAATTAGAGAATGTGATTATTTTATTTGGGAAAAAGTTAAAGATATTAAGTATGATTAAAATGTATTTTTAATCCACATTTTATGAAAACTATGATGCAGATGACACCACCCTTATGGCAGAAAGTGAAGAGGAACTAAAAAGCCTCTTGATGAAAGTGAAAGTGGAGAGTGAAAAAGTTGGCTTAAAGCTCAACATTCAGAAAATGAAGATCATGGCATCCGGTCCCACCACTTCATGGGAAATAGATGGGGAAACAGTGGAAACAATGTCAGACTTTATTTTTCTGGGCTCCAAAATCATTGCAGATGGTGACTGCAGCCATGAAATTAAAAGACGCTTACTCCTTGGAAGGAAAGTTATGACCAACCTAGATAGCATATTCAAAAGCAGAGACATTACTTTGCCAACAAAGGTCCGTCTAGTCAAGGCTATGGTTTTTCTTGTGGTCATATATGGATGTGAGAGTTGGACTGTGAAGAAGGCTGAGAGCCGAAGAATTGATGCTTTTGAACTGTGGTGTTGCAGAAGACTCTTGAGAGTCCCTTGGACTGCAAGGAGATCCAACCAGTCCATTCTGAAGGAGATCAGCCCTGGGATTTCTTTGGAAGGAATGATGCTAAAGTTGAAACTCCAGTACTTTGGCCACCTCATGCGAAGAGTTGATTCATTGGAAAAGACTCTGATGCTGGGAAGGATTGGGGGCAGGAGGAGAAGGGGACGACAGAGGATGAGACGGCTGGATGGCATCACTGACTCGATGGACGTGAGTCTGAGTGATCTCTGGGAGTTGGTGATGGACAGGGATGCCTGGCGTGCTGCAATCCATAGGGTTGCAAAGAGTCAGACACGACTGAGCGACTGAAGTGAACTGACTGATGATGCTTAGAAGTGGAATGAATGGAGAAAGTCTATGTTTATTTAGGCATTAATGTACTCTTGCTTTCCACATGAGTCCTCAGAGGGGAAGTGGGGAAAGAGTGAGAGTCAAATTAATCAAACTGAGGGCAAGTCACAGGCTAGGTCCAATTTAATGTCTATACTTGATAGATAATATCATGGCCACACTAGTCAACTTTTAGGTGAATTCAGACTTTAATGAATTTCAGGATCAGAAGATTTCTGAGAAGTATTAAGGCTGAAAATAAAAAACTCCTATTGAACTGAAGAAAGTAAAGCCAAAGAATCCTAACTTCGAGGAACTGAAGGAACCTCAGCCCCAATTCCAGAAAAGACTCTGAAAAATTCTTACCCACAGGTGAGTATCTACCCAATTCTAAAAAAAATCCTATTTCTAGAGGAAAGCATTCTACTGTGTTCTTTAATGAGTACAAATTATGAGGATTTTCCTTTGAAAATCTGAACCCCAACTACTTTAGCAGAGTTCATGGATGGGTGATCATCCTGGTATGATTCTGAGACAAGACCCATATAAGAACACACAACCTCCTGACATTATTAGAAATGTACCCAGAAAATTAAATTGAAGGGAACATTTTTCAGCTTTTGAACTCTTTTTTCCCTCAAAAGTGATATGTTATGTTGCTTGAAAACATGTCAGAAATATAAGAACCAACCCACTGATTAGTTTCTGCCATCATGCTTCTGAGATAGTTGAGGATCAAATGAGCCATTAGATGAAAAAGTGCTTGAGAATCTCAAAGTTGTTAAAATGTCAGTGATTACTTCAATGACTCTGACCCTGACACGCTATACTTTGTTAGGCTATCAATTAAAACTCACTAGGTCTCAGTGGCTTCATGAGAAAATGGGGAGGTTGGATTAATTGATATTTAAGATTGTTTTTGGTTCTAACATTCTATGATTTCAAGATGTTTGATTTTCAGTTAATTCAAGTCTGTTTACAAAAAAGCTGATCATCCCAAAGATATTCCTGAAATTGGGTCTTAAAATCATGGGTCTGAAAATATTTGTTCAGTAGGTATTTCTTTTAAAAAATAATTCCTGTTCTCTTATAACCTGGGTTATTTAGGGTAGACCTTCAGAGTCCTGTACACTCTTCTACTTCAAAAGAGGGCCAAACTTTTCTGGTGAAGAAGTTCCAATTATACACCAAACATAATCAGAAGGATCTGGCAGGATATATTGCCTATACTGTCCAGAATTTTCACATTTTATGCTGGTTTGGGAGCTTGGTTTTTGTTAAGTATTTTCCAACATCTCATCGCTCTTAATTGAACCCTGAAGGCTTTTCTTGGCAGTTGATCTCAGCCTTCACTAAGTCTGAGAAGGCCCCTCAATGTGGGCAGAAGCAGTATACTGTTAAGAGTCCTTATTTCTCTCTCAAGGTTCTGCTTAGGCAAACAGAGACCAACTCCTGCTGCTTGATTGATGCCCAGGCAAGATTTTCCAAGATAGAGGTTGCTGGTGCATAGGGTTTAAAACAAACCCCCAGTGGTTGCCAGGGGATGTGGTTTTGAGACTGGAGGTTACATATTCACATCTCCCTATTCCTCTTGGAGTCACTTCTGTTTTCTAGAGGGTAAAGGGAGTTGGCTAACAAAATTGAGCAAATTCGTGATTGATGGTGCTTTCCCTTTCTTGAAATTCATTAATATTTCTTTAGGTCTGCAAGTCAATGGTTTGAAAGCTCTTCAAAAGTCTGAATGGTGACAGAGTTTAGTTTCTGCTGTCTTTGTGCTTTTCTCATGTAAGGCTAGATGTGGTTTTTAATTTTTATATTTTTTCAACTTTAAAAAATATAAAGCAGTTTTAAAATGTTACTTTTCATTTATAGTTATTACAAAATATTGGCTATATTCCCATATTGTATAATACATCCTTGAGCCTTTCTTTCACCCAATAGTTTACACTTCCCACTCCCCAGTTTCCGTACTGCCCCTTCCACTTCCTGCTGGTAACCACTGGTTTGCTCTCTCTATAAATTTGAAAACAAATTTATAGGAAGAAGTGTTGCTTTGTATAATTGTTCATATCAAGGTAAGGTAGTGGCACTAATGAATTTGGATTGTATTATTGGCTAAAAACCAAGACATAGCCTAAATTACAGTGAAGGAAAGAATGACCCCAGCACTCTTTACTGTCATGAAGGATATTGATGTTTGATGAAATGATTTTGAATTCTATCAAAGGAGCCTTATCACTAACAAATAATAAAGTGTCACAGGAGAAGAGGAAAGGCTGGAGGTGATCTCTGGGTTCTCTATTGCAATTAAGTTAGTCTGCATACAAGCGAGTGACGTGACTGTGTCCATAGTTTACTAGACAAGGCTTCTACTATATGCAGCTCATGGTCAGCAGGGCCAAGGCCGGCCTGATCTCTTATACGCAGTGAGGGCTGCAGTATAAAGTAGTTTATACATTTGGAAGAAATAAATCACCAAATGTATATAAGTGATCAAAAATTTATTTTATTTTGAACCTTTATAAAAATAACCCACTCATAGAAAATCAGATATTATAAGACCAGAAAAAAATCATGCAAATTCCTACTACCCATTGACAGCCAACAGTAACAGTCTATTTCTAGCCATCTCTTTTCCTAAGCATTTTCAATCATGATTGTGATGATGTTGTATATAAAATTTTGTATTTGCCTTTTCTCATTTAGTACTTTATTCTCCCCCTCTCCCCAGCTTTACTGAGGTATAATTGACATAGAATGTTGTGTAACAGTGTAAAATGTGATGGTTTGATATACATTATATATTTTCATTTTTTTCATTTGATTAAGTTCCTTTGTAGAACTTGACGATAGAAATATAAAGCTGATCACTGAATAGACACTATTTTGGGTCCTCTTTAATTAACAATGCCTCAAGATTTTCTAGTATGCTGATATTCATAATTATCATTTTAGTGGCCATCACATTCCATCAGTTGTTGTACCATAGTTGAATCATTCCCCTACCATCCAAAGTCCTAGATATTTCCTGATTTTCCATTTCTTGCCAGTATAAATAATGGTAGGATGAGTATGTTATTCTACGGCCATTCCACCCTGAATGCGCCCAATCTCGTCTGATCTTGAATGAGTATGTTAGTACATATATATTTTTTCTTTCTTGTGAATTATTTTCTTAGGATAAATTCCCAAAGGTGAGATTCCTGGTACAAACGTCATGGGCACTTTTTTTGATTCCTGATACACAGTCAGACTACTTTCTAAAATCAACAACAAAAGGTTGCAAACTTGCAAATTAAACTATTCCACCACAATTTCATTACCCGGTCCAGTATTCTTGAACTTCCCTGGTGGCTTAGATGGTAAAGAATCCACCTGCAATGTGAGAGGCCTGGGTTCGATCCCTGGGTTGGGAAGATCCCCTGGAGGAGGGCATGGCAATCCACTCCAGTATTCTTGCCTGGAAAAAACCCAATGGATGAGGAGCCTCGTGGGCTACAGTGCATGGGGTTGCCAAGAATGACATGACTGTGTGACTAAGCACAGCACAACACCACAATTTCATGAGGACTGAATATTATGACTTTATTTCTTAGCATTTATTTCTTAGCATTTATTTTGCTCTACATGGTACACAGTGTGTGAATTACTTCTTATAATTTCAGCATGTTTTTATTTATTATAATTTCATTTGTTTTTATTCAAGCATTTTTCCACGTTATATACAATCTCATTGTTACCATAATTGAAATTTTAAATAATGGCTACATAAATGGGAACTGTGAATGGCTACATAACTGTGATCCTAAAGGAAATCAGTCCTGAATATTCACTGGAAGGACTTATGCTAAAGCTGAAACTCCAATACTTTGGCCACGTGATGGGAAAAACTGACTCATTTGAAAAGACCCTGAGGCTGGGAAAGATTGAGGGCAGGAGGAGAAGGGGACAACAGAGGATGGTTGGATGGCAACACTGACTCGATGGACATGAGTTTGAGCAAGCTCCGGGAGTTGGTGATGGACAGGGAAGACTGGCGTGATGCAGTCCATGAGGTTGCAAAGAGTGGGACACAACTGAGCAACTGAACTGAACTGACAGAACTGTGTATGTAACATGAATATAACTGCAGTTTATTTAACATTTATTTATTGATATTTCAGTCATTTTCAAATTCTCACTGTTGCAAATTACAAAAACATCTTTGAGGCATAAATGTATTCTCTAAAAATTTGTCATTTTTTTCCCTTTATGAGAGATACTCAGCATGTCAGTCCTTCTTCAAGCTATCATTGAGCAACAGAACTTTAAAGAACATCAGAAATTATCTCAACCAGCTTGCTCACTTTGTAAAAGAAACATATGAATGTTGCTGTGAAAAAGAATTTTTTCTTTCCTTTCTTGCTTTAATTCTCTTTAAGATGACTGTATCTGTGCCCTAAAGCAGCAGAGATGGGAAGTTAGATACTCCTTGCAGCTACAAAGGACATCTCTCAGGTGACAGTCTTTGGCTACCCAGTCCCTGATGAAAATCACGTGGGTGCCTGCTGATACATCCAATATACATTGTTCTGAGCCAGTCTGGTTTGAGAGTCCTTATAGTACTCCCTACACCATTGTTTCTTTCCCACTGGGCATGCTTCTCCTTCACATACTTTCCATCTGTCTCCCTCCTGTGTGATGAGCTATTGAGTCACAGAGCAGAAACAAAAACCTGGTGTCCTCATTCCTAACTCAATGATGAAACACGAGGGGCAAATGGGGAATGTTACTCTGGTGTTGATTTATCTGCTGGCCAAATACATTTTTGAGAGATTAAATCAAAATTTTGCTGTTTGTTTTCAATTTTAAACTGACTGATTTTCTTCTGTCTTTAGCTTTCATTATCTTCCTGATTACAATAAGAAGTCTCCAAGTTGAGACTTTTGGCTAACCTTGAGAAATCTTGTTGTTCTCCATTGCTTCATCTTTTTTCTCTTTCTTTGTGTCAACATTTCCTTTCTTTCATATTTGTTCCTCCTCTCTGAAGTATTCTTTTGATGTAAATGATAATTGATTTTGGGGCAGAAAAGTACTGCTTCACTTTTTTTTTCCCTCCTGATTTTTGGGTAATGGAAAAAGAAAATTAAAAAAAATGGGAGCCAGGTGACTTACTTTTGAATCTAAGTTCTAGGACTTGTCACATGTATTGCTATAACCTTAGGTAAGTTATAGCAATCTGTCTATACCTCAGTTTTCTTACCTATAAGACTGGCCTAATATTATAACTTCCCTCATAGAGTTGTTTGAGGATCAAGTAAGACAAGTAAATCATAAAGGTTCCATAAAAAAATGTTTGTTGTTATTTACTGAATCAGAATAAGAAAAAGAATGGGCTATAGACTCTAGTTTTTAAGTGCAAGTATACCCTGAAATTGCCAACATCCGCTGGATCATGGAAAAAGCAAGAGAGTTCCAGAAAAACATCTATTTCTGCTTTATTGACTATGCCAAAGCCTTTGACTGTGTGGATCACAATAAACTGTGGAAAATTCCGAAAGAGATGGGAATACCAGACCACCTGATCTGCCTCTTGAGAAATTTGTATGCAGGTCAGGAAGCAACAGTTGGAACTGGACGTGGAACAACAGACTGGTTCCAAATAGGAAAAGGAGTTCGTCAAGGCTGTATATTGTCACCCTGTTTATTTAACTTATATGCAGAGTACATCATGAGAAACGCTGGACTGGAAGAAACACAAGCTGGAATCAAGATTGCCAGGAGAAATATCAATAACCTCAGATATGCAGATGACACCACCCTTATGGCAGAAAGTGAAGAGGAACTAAAAAGCCTCTTGATGAAAGTGAAAGAGGAGAGTGAAAAAGTTGGCTTAAAGCTCAACATTCAGAAAATGAAGATCATGACATCCGGTCCCATCACTTCATGGCAAATAGATGGGCAAACAGTGGAAACAGTGTCAGACTTTATGTTCCTGGGTTCCAAAATCACTGCAGATGGTGACTGCAGCCATGAAATTAAAAGACACTTGGAAGGAAAGTTATGACCAACCTAGACAGCATATTCAAAAGCAGAGACATTACTTTGCCAACAAAGGTCCGTCTAGTCAAGGCTATGGTTTTTCCTGTGGTCATGTATGGATGTGAGAGTTGGACTGTGAAGAAGGCTGAGTGCTGAAGAATTGATGCTTTTGAACTGTGGTGTTGCAGAAGACTCTTGAGAGTCCCTTGGACTGCAAGGAGAGCCAACCAGTCCATTCTGAAGGAGATCAGTCCTGGGATTTCTTTGGAAGGAATGATGCTAAAGCTGAAACTGTAGTACTTTGGCCACCTCATGCGAAGAGTTGACTCATTGGAAAAGACTCTGATGCTGGGAGGGATTGGGGGCAGGAGGAGAAGGGGACGACAGAGGATGAGATGGCTGGATGGCATCACTGACTCGATGGACGTGAGTCTGAGTGAACTCCGGGAGTTGGTCATGGACAGGGAGGCCTGGCGTGCTGCAATTCATGGGGTCGCAAATAGTTGGACACGACTGAGCGACTGATCTGATCTGATCTGATCTGATACCCTGAAAATTAAGCTGACCAATCTTTCTTATTTAGCATTTTAGTTGAATTATTTTAAAAAAGGTATTTGAATTTTTTGAATGCAGTATCTCATCTAATCCTCAAAACAACCTAACTATATGAATGAATTATCCTTAGTGTGTGGATGAGGAAAATAATATTACAGAGATTACATACCTTGTCCAAGGTCATCTAGATAATGCCCAAACAGGATTTCTAGCCAATTTGGGCTATATATACCTCTTTTCAACAACTAGCCTATAGTAGTTATATCAGAGGAAAAGTAATTTAGAGTTAAAAGGCAGAAATCTTAGGAAATGAAACTGTGAATACCTTGGGTTTCTAAGAGAGGAGAGAAAGGTGCCTAAAATACCAAGAATAAAATGCCCATGTTAACAAGTGACTAAGTAACTAATGTTTGGAGAAGGCAATGGCACCCCACTCCAGTACTCTTGCCTGGAAAATCCCATGGATGGAGGCGCCTTGTAGGCTGCAGTCCATGGGGTCGCTAAGAGTTGGACAGGACTGAGCGACTTCACTTTCATTTTCACTTTCATGCATTGGAGAAGGAAATGGCAACCCACTCCAGTGTTCTTGCCTTGAGAATCCCAGGGACGGGGGAGCCTGGTGGGCTGGGCGTCTCTGGGGTCACACAGGGTCGGATACAAGGGAAGCGACTTAACAGCAGCAGCAGCCGCAAGTAACTAACGTTACCTACGTGACATGTGGCATCAAAGTCATCTTTCCCAGGATGAGTCACCAACAGTGGTGGAGGGGATCATGCTTAACATTCCTGGGCAGTTTAAAAGGACAGACAATAGGAAATAACAGGAAATAATAAAATAACTTGAAATTTAAAAAAATATTATACACAAAGTCATGATGCAAAAGAATAATTTTCCTTCTTTTTGTGGGGAGCTTCCCAGCCCAGGGATTGAACCCAGGTCTCTGGCACTGCAGGCAGATTCTTTGCCAAATGAGCCACCAGGGAAGTCCAAGAATAGTGAGTGGGTATGCTATCCCTTCTCCAGAGGATCTTCCTGACCCAGGAATCAAACCCGGGTCTCCTGAATTGCAGGTGGATTCTTTACCAGCTGATCTACCAGGGAAGCCCAATAGTTTTCCTAATAATCCTCAAATAAGTTTTAACCTTTAAGAAAGACTAGTATTTCCTCCTCAATTAAACCACACAGTTTCTGATTATAAGAGGTCCCATGTCCAAATGCTTCATCTGTCATTCTTCTCTCTGTCATTGCTTAGTTGCTGTCATGTTTGACTCTGCAATCCCATGGACTGCAGCACTCCAGGCTTCCCTGCCTTTCATGATCTCCTGAAATTTGCTCACACTCATGTCCACTGAGTCAGTGATGCCATCTAACCACCTCATTCTGTGTTGCCCCCTTCTCCTTCTATCTTACCTCTAAGAAATTGAAAACTAGGCATATTCTCTAGAAACTGGGGATAATCGTTCCTAATATCGCTTTTGTCTTCCTGTGGATTAGAGCTTGCAAATGTTGTCTGTTGCCCTCTCATGCCTTTCTCCCATAGCCCTGCCCTTGCCTTCTGTTCATCTCCCTCATCCTCTGAATAAGGGACACAGGTAAGGACAGAATGATAACTGTGACAGAATTTAATGGTCGTTAGGCCAAAACCTTCCTCAGTCCATATTCTTTTACTGTTGTATCAGATGAGCTGAAAGGGAGTACTAAAAATGATTCAAGGAGTTTCCATGGCCATGGAGCCTGCATGTCCAATTTCAAAATCAGAATTAATGTTAAACTGATATATTGCTTGAGGGTTTAAAGTTGTTTTTTTTTTTTCCCCTGAAAAACTACGCTAGAACATTGATTCCTAACTTAAAGGTCCTTGACTTCCTCCCTCCCAGATGTCTATGAAGAATAGGGATGTATGTTATTAACAGTGTGTGTTTTTTTTTTTTTAATTCAGAAATAATATATTCACCAAAGGCTAAAAATTTAAGTTTCTTTGTTTTTTGTTATAAGTGGTTGTGTTAGTTCCTAATCAGGAGTTCTAACTAAAAATTTTGTTTTAGATGCTAAAGGTGCAAAACTAATTAGCAGTTCACGATGTTTGTTTCATGGATTCAGCTACCACCTATACTCTTAGGACCACAAACCCTTGTTTTTTAAAGTTAATCTTTCTCTCTCTCTCTCAACTTCAAAATCAAATATCCAACTCCCTTACACCTATAGACTGCCAGATGTTGTACTGTACTGTAACTGTAAGTCACTTCAGTCGTGTCCAACTCTGTGCGACCCCAGAGATGGTAGCCCACCAGGCTCCCCCGTCCCTGGGATTCTCCAGGCAAGAACACTGGAGTGGGTTGCCATTTCCTTCAATGCATGAAAGTGAAAAGTGAAAGTGAAGTCGCTCAGTCGTGTCCGACTCTTAGCGACCCCATGGACTGCAGCCCACCAGGCTCCTCCGCCCATGGGATTTTCCAGGCAAGAGTACTGGAGTGGGGTTCCATTGCCTTCTCCGAGATGTTGTACTGTTGCTTCAAACTAATCTCATCTCTCTCCTCATTCCCAGCCTCCTCTTGACTTCCCTATTTTCATGAACCCATCACCCTCTTAACCATTGCTAAGAAAGACAGTAGAGAATCACTTTCTTCATAGCAGCACTATTTACAGTAATTAAGACATGGAAGCAACCTAAATGTCCATCAATACAGGAATGAATACAGAAGATGTGGTACCTATATACAATGGAATATTACTCAACCATAAAAAGGAAAAAATTGCATCATTTGTAGATTCCAGGATGGACCTAGAGAATATCATACAGAGTGAAGTAAGTCAGAAAGAATAAAAAAAATTGTATATTAATGTACATATGTGGAATTTACAAAAATGGTATAGATCTTATTTGCAAAGCAGAAATAGAGACACAGACATAGAGAACAAACACATGAATACCAAGGGGGAAAGGAAATATATAGATGAATTGGGAGATTGGGATTGACATATATACACTAATATGTATAATAATATATATGTATACATATATAATATGTATAATATAATAACGCGACTGATGCATAGCATAGCATGTATAAAATAGGTAACTAATGAGAACCTACTGCATAGCACTGGGAACTCTACTTAGTGTACAGTGGTGAAGTGAATGGAAAGAAAGTTCAAAACGGAGGGGATTTATGGACATGTATGGCATATTAATTCTGCTGTACAGTAGAATTAACTAACAGAACATTGGAAAGCAACTATACACCAATAAATATTATTTTTTTAAAAAACAATCACTCTTACTTTCTTCATCTCTCTCTTTTTCTAAATGCAGCCATTTAATTCCATCATTTCATTTATTTTAGAAATATCACTCAGTTGATAGTATCATTAAAAACGTCCAAAATTGTCTCCTTTCTTCTCCTCTGTAAAGTACATTCAATCCATAGCCATTACAGATCTGATTACAGTATTTCGGTTTTTAAAATCTGTTCAGTATCACCCAGAGAACAAATCCAAATCTCAAGCAAGCATATAAGGCCTTTTAATATGAGGGCCTCAGTCGAACACACTATCTCATCTGATGGTATTTCTGATCCATAGCTTCTAACCACCTATGGAAATACCCACACACTCTCTGGTCTTGTCACTGTCCTCTGCCAGCACTGCTCTTCCCCTCCTACTTTGTCTTGTTAATCTCTACTCATTTATCTTTATTTATTACTTTTTAAAAATATAAATTTATTTATTTTAATTGGAGGTTAATTACTTTACAATATTGTATTGGTTTTGCCATACATCAACATGAATCCAGCTCTTGCCACCTATCTTTAGCTTTTATTTCAAATGTAACTGCTCATTCCTTTTCATTGTACCCCATGGTATAATTTTCTTCATGTAATCATCAATTTGTTCATACATTCATCCATTTATTTATTTATCCAAATATTTGATGGGAGTCTTGTATGTATTCTAGCTAATAATACAGCAGAGAATAATGCAAAGTCCTTACCCTCATAGTTTTTTTTTCTTATACATTCTAGTATGAAATAAATAAAGGCTGATATAGTGTGATTCAGGTAGTGACAGTATCAGAAACAGAAATCAAACAGTTTAAGAGGAAAGAAGGTGACAGAGGTTGGGGAGAGTAGGTACATTCAGTCAAGAGATCAGGAAAGGTTTTTATAAGGAGGTGAGAGTTGAATAGATATTTTAATAAAATGCAAGAGTCATACTGGTGAAGTTCTAAAGGGTGGTGTATAGGCCATGAGAGAAATAAGAATCAAGAATAAAGTCTAGGCTCAAGACAAGGGCATCTGGGTGAATGACAACATCATTTCCTGGGATGAAGAATATTAAAAGAGCACAAGATAGGCAGAGGATATATTTATTACACACATTTATTTACAGATTTATATCTCTCATTAGTTTATAAATTCCTCGAATATAGGTTCCATGTTTTCTTTGACTTTGGACGAAATAAAATGGGCAAAATATTTTAAAACAGGGAGAATTGTTCATGGGTATGGCTCAATAAAAGGCCACTAAGCAGCAAAAATGTTGGAGAAGGCAATGGCACCCCACTCCAGTACTCTTGCCTGGAAAATCCCATGGACGGAGGAGCCTGGAAGGCTGCAGTCCATGGGGTCGGTGAGGGTCGGACGTGACTGAGCGACTTCACTTTCACTTTTCACTTTCATGCACTGGAGAAGGAAATGGCAACCCACTCCAGTGTTCTTGCCTGGAGAATCCCAGGGACAGCGGAGCCTAGTGGGCTGCCATCTATGGGGTTGAACAGAGTCAGACATGACTGAAGTGACTTAGCAGCAGCAGCAGCAAGCGGCAGAAATGTTAGGGACCTCTTTGCTAAAGTATTTCTACAGTGGTGTCTAGCTCTATAATTGTATTGCATTTAAGTCTAAAAATTTTAAGATGAGCGTTACCCAGGAGTTGAAAATCAAATACTTACTACCAATGGGTATTCAGAATAATATTCCATGTACAAAACATTATCTTTTTCACTAGAAGCTTTCAAGTTAAAAATAACATCTTCAATATGATGTAGAAAAAATGAATAGAATGGCAAAAAATGTTAACTGAAATATAGTTAATAATATCTAAGTCCTGAAGTGAAACTTAAAACTCAATGCCACCTGTTTTTGATTACTCATATCAGCTCTCTCTTTTCCAAACATTTATCACACAGATCACTTATCACATACTAAAGAGCCAGCCCAAGGGTATAGGAAGAACAGAGGGAATGGGAAGATAGGCTACAGCCCATTTCTACCACTTAGTTTATTGGACACCATTATGAGCTCTCAGAACCTGATTTTTGTTGACTGAAATGGGAGCAAACACGTCGGCTCCACCCATCTCATAAGGTTAGCCAAGTGGCTTCATGGACTTAAAAGCTTTTTGTAAACAATAAAACTTCATTCACAAAGTGATTCCTTTTCAGTTCAGTTCAGTTCAGTTGCTCAGTCGTGTCCGACTCTTTGTGATCCCATGAACCGCAGCATGCCAGACCTCCCTGTCCATCACCAACTCCCGGAGTCCACCCAAACCCATGTCCATTGAGTTGGTGATGCAATGCAACCATCTCATCCTCTGTCATCCCCTTCTCTTCCTGCCCTCAATCTTTCTCAGCATCAGGATCTTTTCAAATGAGTCAACTCTTCGCATCAGGTGGCCAAAGTATTGGAGTTTCAGCTTCAACATCAGTCCCACCAGTGAACACCCAGGACTGATCTCCTTTAGAATGGACTGGTTGGATCTCCTTGCAGTCCAAGGGACTCTCAAGAGTCTTCTCCAACACCACAGTTCAAAAGCATCAATTCTCCAGAGCTCAGCTTTCTTTATAGTCCAACTCTCACATCCATACGTGACCACTGGAAAAACCACAACCATGACTAGATGGACCTTTGTTGACAAAGTAATGTCTCTGCTTTTTAATATGCTGTCTAGGCTTTTATTTATGATATATTAGTATTTGCCTCTTTTCCAGGTCCTACAAGGCCTACAAACATTAATAAAACAAATCCCTATTCCCTAAGAGCTTAACCTGTGGTGGGAAAATAGGAACATAATCAAGGAACAAGAGAGATGGACAGCAAGATGCAGGTGTTACTACTGCCAGCATTGCTTGCATTGTAATGATTGGTGTACACATTCATTTCCCAAAGAGGCAGTAAATTCCTAAGTGATAGAGACCATGTCTTGAATAATATTCTTGTACTCACTATTGACAGAAGTTCAGTCCAGTTGAAGTTGGGACCTCAAAATTATTAATAGCTAAATGAATGCATCCAAATAGGGAGCTGAGCCAAGGAATCATCTCTATAAATATAAACATAATATAAATCTCCTACTCCATATACACAGTTCCCTTGCTCTGCCCTGTGTCTCCCTGCTTTTGGACTTTGGAATGTCCACTTTATAGAAGTAAATTAGTTTTTCTGGGGGAGGGGTGGGGGCTGGATTCCTTAACCTTGGTGTCAGGATTGCTGTTTCATAAATATTTCTGAAGACATTCTTGAAAGATATGCACACCTAAATTTTCTTAAGATAAGTATATTTCCTATAAATGTTTTGCAAAGTTAGTTCAATCTCTTGAAACTTGTAGAAAAATAGTTTGGGGGCATAGTTCTCCTTATTCACTGATTTTGCTATCTTTTATAATAGCTTATTGGAGAAGGCAATGGCATCCCACTCCAGTACTCTTGCCTGGAAAATCCCATGGACGGAGGAGCCTGGTAGGTTGCAGTCCATGGGGTCGCTAGGAGTTGGACACGACTGAGCGACTTCACTTTCACTTTTCACTTTCATGCACTGGAGAAGGAAATGGCAACCCACTCCAGAGTTCTTGCCTGGAGAATCCCAGGGACGGGGAACCTGGTGGGCTGCCGTTTATGGGGTCGCACAGAGTTGGACACGACTGAAGTGACTTAGCATAGCATAGATATTTTAGTGACTGCTTATAATAAAATTCCCTAGCACCCAGAGGGGTCATCACAACGGTTACATCCCGACACCTCCAGCTTAAACTGGTCAATTGCAGTGAGGTTATTACAGACGAAGGAAACAGCTGCAAAATGACACACTTTGCTCGGAAACTTGGTTTCTATGGTCTTAATCCAAACTTGCTATCTCTTCTGAATACACACTTTTGTGCAATGATGTTTTTCCTGAGTACATCCCAAACACAAACTGCCAATTTTAAGTATGACTCAGCATGAGTATTTAATTTGCCTGACTTCACAGAATAAATGGCTTATGACCTTATAAAATACAGGAAGTGACCATTTGATCATGAATGGTATGTAATTATCTTTTCATGCCCCTTAGAGGTGATGCTATTCAGTAGATATATCATCAAATAAGTGTAATTAACTGGATTTTTCAGAGCATATGAATTTTGTTGTTGGGACATGTTGATTTGGACATGAGAAACATTATAATGTACTGGGGAATGTCTTCTTTCAGAAATCAGGAAACCAAGATTCTGGTTCCATCTTTGTTAGTAATCCATCTTTGTCACTAACTCACTCAATAACTTTGGATAAACAATTTCACTTTTGAAATCCACTGTTCTTACTAGTTAATGGAGAGACTATTACTAAGTCCATGACAACCCTTTCCAGTTGGAACATTCTTTGGTGCTAATTACTTTAAAATTTTTTTATTGAAATTGCTAATCATTTTTAGCATTAGATAGTATTAAGTTAATTTATTACTTAGTCTAGGAAGAGTAATGTGCTTTGAAAAAGTATTGAATGACAGGAGGCAGAGAACTAGGTGACCTAAGTGGAAAGAGAGCATTTACATGAATTGAAGCATAGTATAAGACTAGAAATTAAAATATGTAGAACAACTAGTGAACAAAAAGAAAACACAGGTTAGTCTGCCTAATGTTCTAATAAGGTTATTGAATGAATCCTATGTGGGACCAGACCTCTTTAGGTCTTATTAAAAGGTGACCAAACTGGCTCTTTTACTTGAAACATCAATGAACCCTGCCCACCAGTCTATAAGAGCAGACTACAGAAGTTTGAGAATGAATGGAGTCTAAGATGAGAGCACTGCAGCTTTTGCTTCCCCTCCATGAAGGAGGTAGAATAGTGGTTCTCAGTTGACTCATTGGAAAAGACTCTGATGCTGGGAGGGATTTGGGGCAGGAGGAGAAGGGGACGACAGAGGATGAGATGGCTGGATGGCATCACTGACTCGATGGACATGAGTCTGAGTGAACTTCGGGTGTTGGTGATGGACAGGGAGGCCTGGCATGCTGTGATTCATGGGGTCGCAAAGAGTCGGACACAACTGAGAGACTGAACTGAACTGAACTGAACTGATGGTCCCCAAATTGAGAGATCTGAAATAATCACTTCTAGAAACTGGAAGAGTCAGCTTTAATCAAAGCCTGGCATCTCATTATCTGGTAGGTTGCAGAGGACTTACTAAACATCTTTGTGTCAAATTGAGCAAAGGAAAGGGAACTAGAGAGATATGGACTGGAGAGATGGGAAAAAGACTGAGGAAGGAGACAGGAGTGGAACAAGAGTTCACTCCCACTATCTTTCATGGCAAGATGCATGCAATATCTTATGGATCAAATGTCTTCTGGACAAGGGCAACCCAGAAGCAAGATCACTCTAAGAAGCATCTGATAGAGATATTAGGGTCGAGCTGAAACAAATCTCTCATGCAGAAGCTGTGTATTTAGAAGTCTTCACAAGTGTTCTTCTAAAGAATCCACTTATGTGCCCACTAATGAGCTATCAAATCAAGATTATTGTCCAGAGAAGAGTATTTAATGGGCCATCAAATCAAGATTATTGTTCAGAGAAGAGTATTTAAGAAGATATATTGATTGGATGGAATTCACTCAGTTGTGTCCAACTCTCTGTGACCCCATGGACTGTAGCCTACAGGGCTACTCTGTCCATTGGATTTTCCAGGCAAGGGTACTGGAGTGGGTTGCCATTTCCTTCTCCAGGGGATCTTCCCTACCCAGGGATCAAACCCAGGTCTCCCGCATTGCAGGCAGGCAGATACTTTACCACTTGAACCACCAGGGAAGCCCTAGGAAGATAGAGGTGAGAAACAATTGCTTATGACTTTCCATGTCTCCTCCCACCAAGCCAAAAGTGAAAGTGACCAAGAAAGGGGCCAAAGGGGTGTTCTCAGAGCACCCCATGTCCATATAGTCCTTACTCATTCTGCATTCTTCAGGCCAAAGCTAAAGTTGAGCTGAGGAAAGGAGGATATGAGGTTAAAGTTTGCAATGATTAAATAAGACTGGGCTCTTTTACAACCAAAAGGGACAAGAAAGTTGAAAGTGACTGTAGAAATTGAGATTTCACAAGGAGATAGGAAATAGAAATTCCTCCTGGCATAGTGAAAGCAGATTTAGCAAAATAGAAAATCATTTTAGCTTCATGTCCCACTAAATCCAGAATGCTCAGTAATCTGACAGACAGCAGGTTTTCTCAAGCCTTGGTCCAGGATCTCAAGTGTGGGGAACATAGCCTAGTTGAGGATGCTCTTATACCTGTTGCTATTGAACAGATATGTACATATCTAGCTTAGCTTCTAGAATTTATGGAAATTCATGAAATACCAGGTTCATTAAGAAGGAAAGGATGCTGGTCTGCTGTTCCAAAATATCTACAGAAAAATAGCTGTATATCTTTTTTTCTTGGGAGATAATTCTATCCATGAATATTTTCATATTTTTGCATAGTTGACCTTTATGACTAAGTCATAAATGCAGGAAGATAGAGATTGTGCCTTGCTCCAGGGACATTTAGAGATTTCCGCCCCCAGAGCCATTTGTTTACATTCCAGGGTAGAGCCCTTCCCTTCTTTTCCCCAGAGAAAATTTGGTTACATTTCAGAGTGAAGTTTTCTCCCTCTCTGGAGAGGAAGAGGGAGGGGTAGACACGTCAGCTGCCCTGTATAAACTTTGAGTCATAATGTCAGGGTTTCTGTCCTCTGATGAATCTCATGCATGCCCAGGTGAACAATTGATCCTCATCCCAGTGCCCTCTGGGGAAATGGAGCTAGATGCTCTGTGAGAAATAATCTGTTCTCTAATTCAGAGATTTCATATTTTCTGTCAGTGTATATGACATATACTACATACATAACACATATTGAGATATACTACATATATATGTGTGCTTCGTTTAGTCGCTCAGTTATGTCCGACTCTTTGCGACCCCAAGGACTGTAGCCCGTTAGGCTCCTCTGTCCATGGGGATTCTCCAAGCAGGAGTACTAGAGTGGGTTGCCATGCCCTCGTCCAGGAGATCTTCCCAACCCAGGGATTGAACCCAGGTCTCCCACATTGCAGGTGGATTCTTTATAATCTGAGCCACCAGGGAAGCCCACATTGTATGTCAATTTTGCAAAATCAATACGAAAATGTTTAACAACTTTATCCTACTGATATTTGTAAAAATTGACATTTACAACCAAATAAGCAGTCATTTTTAAGTCCACAAACTAGTATAAAGCATTTATATTTTATTTCTATTATGGGATTAATTTTAGAAATTGTTTTAGAGATATTGGTAGTTTAATTTGTTTGCAGAATAAAAATACTTGATTTTGCATTTATTAGAAATAACATTAACTCTGTTAGAAAAATATACTGATATGATCTATTATTCAGACATAAACTTCCTGAGTATTGGGTGGATACTGTAGACTACAGAATTAAGGCCTAAACTAGGTGCCGTTCTGAATGTTGACCCAGCTGGATGTATCTTTTAGGGCCAGTGAGACAATTGTGTTCTCATGAAGTTTGGTGAGGTTTCTGACCCTAACTTTGGCTGGATGAGGTGGGCAGCTGGAGGTCAAGAATAAATTTTCCCCCTATATTAAATTGAATAATTTTTTACGTTAAAAGGTCCCATTTTTTAAACACATCCCTTACTCTTCTCTGAAAGAAATGTAGAGTGAGGAGAGGCAGTTGGGGCATGGAAGAGGGAGCTGGGGCATGAGGCAAGAATGAGGAGGGATGATTTTGAGCTACTTAATTTGTCCTCTTGCCTTGACCCAGGGAAGGACCCAGGTCTTTAGTGACAAAATTGAACTAGGTGACCTGATCAGATGAAAGATTTTCCCCTGTGATAAGGGAGACCATGACGAGAGGACTAGGAGAGGTAGAAGTGATAATACAAATGAGCATATTTTCTGATCAAGTTGGCATTAGCTCAAGAAACTTATTCTGCTCCTGTTGTGCATAAGGTACTGCACTAGGAACTGGGCTGAAAAGATGCATACAACACAGTTCAAGGCTGTGTGTGTGTGTGTGTATTTCAATATAAAATAGCAAATGCAGGGATAAAGAAGCAAAGAAACAGAGATGGGAAACAGTATGGTGCCCTAGGAGAATCAAAAGTAGTTCAGTAAAATTAAAGCAGTGCTTTTCAGCCATGGTCACACAGAGGAATCATTTCATGAACTTTAAAATAAATTGCCCACGCGTAGGCCCCACCCTAGACCAGTAAAATGTGAATCTCTGGAGGCGAGCTCAGGCATCGATTAGCCTTTCAGCCTTCCCAGGTGGTTCTCATTGTATTTGGGTTGAAACCCACTGTCACGGTGGATAAGCATAAAGTTGGGCTTCATGAGAGTTCATGCAGTTTACCCACCTGTTACATAGGGTTAATAACACCTACCTCGACCAATTCATCAGGTTGTTATAAAGGAAGTCTGAATATGAGTATGCACTTGAAAATGCTTTGTAAACTACAAAGCCTGAAAAAAATGCAACATAATATTATTTCTCCTACCAGACTGAAAGTCCTTTGAGCATAGAGCATTATTAACTTTTATTAATATTAACCTCTATAAGTTAATCTTATTCATCTTTATATCACCACACTTCTCAACATAGTTGATATTCAATATATGTCTGCTGCTTGGGTGAATATATAAATAAATCAACAATGCAAGTAAACCCACACTGAACCCCTGAAACAGCACTGAAACAGAGAAAGTGAATAAAGTGAAAGTATTTCTTTATGATTTGTATAAAGTTTATAGGGGCACATGAGCTTATGAAGTGATTCAAATTAAGTTGATTTATTGCACCTTTCAAACAATATGTGAATGAACCTTAAAAATATGTACAGAAACATGTCTCTAATATTGAGTGTTCCAGCTGAGAACCCAGCTTGGTATGTAGACGATTTAAACAACAGGAGATTTCCAGAAAAAAAAGTCAGTATTTGAAATCAGAGCACAGTGGAATTCTTGGAAAGAAACCACATTTTCTTTGGAGTCTCCCACTTTCATCTTTTACATGGTCTGACTTTGAATAAAATCATATGTGGCATGTATGTTTGTATGTGTGTGTGTGTAATTTATGTGTGGATTTAGACAATATGGAGACATTCAGATAAAATAAATCTACAATCCAAAAGTGATTAGCGAATTTTAAACTTAAGAAAAAATGTTGCGTGTTTAGTCAATGAGGAAAGGCAAAGAACTATAAATGCAATTGTATTTTCATGCTACTCTTTGTGAATTTCAAAGAAATGTCATAAAATATACTCTCATCATTGGTATTAAAGAAAAGCCAGTTTTTCTGGGTGTTTTTTACTATTTGTCTTTATGATTGGTCATCAACTCATTTTCATTTTGCCTTTGTTATGCTCTCACATATAAGCTTCACTTCCCAGAAAGAGACGAATGTGTGCCTCTATCCAATGCTAGAGTGAAAGAAAGGGGGGTCACACAGAGGGAAAAAATAGGAGTAGAAACAGTACTCCCAGAGAGGTACCAATCGTAACACTTTTCATGGTTCAGAATCAAATAGGCATCAACATCTAATTAGAATTCCATACCAGGAACACAGGAACAAATTTGTTTTTAACTTCAGAAGTTTGACACAAAGATGATAATAACAGTTTGTGTCCAAGGAGACATAGTATCATGTCTAAGGAGATCCATTTGAATCTGTGTGTGATGAGCAGACAGAAGATAAGACAGTAGATCCAAGTTAGCATGCCAGGTGCAGAGCAACCCTCCTAGTGCCACTGGTCTAGACAGGGAGATGTTAGTATGGAGAAAATCCAAGGACTCAAGGAAAGTTAGCAAGGTAGGAGGCCTGCACTTGTCACAGGGATGTTCAGAAGGCCTGCCACTTTCACCAAATATCTTCTACATATGCCTAATGACGCTAGTCAAAAATATTTTTCAAGATATACTGTCTGATGAGGTAAGTTTCGCTTTAATGCTAGGTTAGAGTCTGTTGGTCCACACGGGCTAATGTGCAGATGGTTAGCAGCTCATTTGACAAGTTAGATTGAAACTAAAATAGATGGGAATTAATGCATTGCCCTTTAACCTCATTCATATACTCATCATCTCTTGTTAGTTTTTTTTTTATAATGGTCCTCTACCTATTTCCCTTGCCTGCAGTGCATCTCTACAATAATCTCCCCAAAATGTAAATCTAATAACATTAGTCTTTAACATCACCTTCATTGTTTTTAATGGAACCTTCAATGTGTTCTATTGTTCTGTGTGTGTGTGTGTTCCTGCTCAGTCATGTCCAACTCTTTGTGACCCCATGGACTGTAGCCCATCAGCCTCCTCTTTCCATGGCATTTTCCAGGCAAGAATACTGGAGTAGGTTGCCATTTCCTCTCCAGGGGATATTTCCAACCCAGGGATCAGACTCACAACTCTTATGTCTCCTGCATTGGCAGGCAGATTCTTTACCACTGCGCCAACTGGTAAGCCCATGAGGTTAATTTAAAAAAAAAATCTAACTTCCCACTATCCAATGACCATTAGCCCCATTCCTTGGCTTTTTCTATATATGGAGCATTCCAACCTCTAAACTGCTAAAATTCCACATGTCCTTCAAGGACAGCTTCAAAGCTTAGCTCTGGGTAGTTCTGCCCAAACTTCCAAGCTAAGATTTTTTGAATACTTTGTCCACCTCTTCTTTTTGAATTTTCTATAAAACTAAACATTTAAAGTGTATATTTATGTTTGTTTCCTCCATGAATCTGTGAGCTCATCAGAGGCAGGGAATCTTTCTGATTCATCTTATCTCTCATTTTCAGCATGCAGCATAGTGTCCAGTACACACTACATCTTCAGACATTTTTGGTTAAATGAATGTTGTGGTCCAGTCACTAAGTCATGTCCATTGTGACCCCATGGACTGCAACATTCCAAGCTTCCCTATCCTTCGCCATCTCCCAGAGTTTGCTCAAATTTATATCCATTGAGTTGGTGATGCTATGCAACAATCTCATCCTCTGTCATCCCCTTCTCCTGCCTTCACTCTTTCCCAGCATCAGGGTCTTTTTAATGAGTTAACTCTTCACATCATGTAGCCAAAGTATTGGAGCTTCAGCTTTAGCATTGGTCCTTCAATGAGTATTCAGGGTTGATTTCCTTTAGGATTGACCGGTTTGATCTTCTTGCTGTCCAAGGGACTCTCAAGAGTCTTCTCCACCACCACAGTTTGAAGGCATCGATTCTTCAGTGCTCAGCCTTTTTTATTGTCCAGCTCTCACATCCGTACATGAGTACTGGAAAAATCATAGCTTTGACTATATGGACAATTGTTGGCAAAGTAATGTCTCTGCTTTTCAACATACTGTTTAGATTTGTCATAGATTTTCTTCCAAGGAGTAAGGGGCTTTTAATTTCAAGGCTGCAGTCACTGTCCACAGTGATTTTGGAGCCCAGAAAATAAAGTCTGTAACTGTTTCCATTGTTTCCCCCATCTGTTTGCCATGAAGTGATGGTATGATCCTCATTTTGAGGTTAAAAAGTAGATGCATATACACTATATCATTTGAGACTAGGTTTGATTCAATATGATAGAAATTCAAAATAAATGACTCAGACAAGATAGTAGTTTTTCTTTGTCCTTGTGTAAAGGAAATTCAGAGACATATAGGCAATCTCAGGATGTACGGACCTAACAGAAACAGAAGATATTAAGAAAAGGTGGCAAGAATACACAGAACTATACAAAAAAAGATCTTAATGACTCAGATAACCACGATGGTGTGATTATTCACCTAGAGTCAGACATCCTAGAGTGTGAAGTCAAGTGGGCTTTAGAAAGCATCACTATGAACAAAGCTAGTGGAGGTGATGGAATCCCAGTTGAGCTATTTGAAATCCTAAAAGATGATGCTGTTACAGTGCTGAACTCAATATGCCAGCAAATTTGGAAAATTCAGCAGTAGCCACAGGACTGGAAAAGGTCAGTTTTCATTCCAATCCCAAAGAAAGGCAATGCCAAAGAATGCTCAAACTATCACACAATTGCACTCATCTCACACTCTAGCAAAGTAATGCTCAAAATTCTTCAAGCTAGGCTTCAGCAGTACATGAACCAAGAACTTCCAGATATTCAAGCTGATTTTAGAAAAGGCAGAAGAACCAGAGATCAAAATGCCAACATCCGCTGGATCATCAAAAAAGCAAGAGAGTTCCAGGAAAACATCTATTTCTGCTTTATTGACTACACTGAAAGCTTTGACAGTGTGGATCACAATAAACCATGGAAAATTCTTAAAGAGATGGGAATAGCAGATCACCTTACCTGCCTCCTAAGAAATCTGTATGCAGATCAAGAAGCAACAGTTAGAACTGGACATGGAACAACAGACTAGTTCCAAATAGGGAAAGGAGTATATCAAGGCTGTATATTGTCACTCTGCTTATTTAACTTATATGCAGAGTACATTATGCGAAATGCTGGGCTGGATGAATCACAGGCTAGAATCAAGATTGCCCGGAGAAACATCAATAACCTCAGATATGCAGATGACACCACCCTTATGACAGAAAGTGAAGAGGAACTAAAGAGGCACTTAATGAAAGTGAAAGAGGAGAGTGAAAAAGTTGGCTTAAAAAAGTTGAAGTATAGGATGTTTTAAATGCTACTATCATTTGATTAAAGGGTTGGGTAGGACATATTCTAATACACCTTGGAAAGAGTTTTGAGAGGATATTTCTTTGTCTCCAAGCAAGGAGAATCTCAACTGGATATTCCTTTAAAAATGAGAATCCATTCTGGACCTATCACTTCAGAAATGTTGATTATATTATGCTCATCAGAAACCTATTTGCCAAAGTTAGCACAAGAGAAATAATAAAGATCAGAGCAGAAATGCATGAAGTATATACCAGAAAAAGAATAGAAAACATCAATGAAACTATGAGGGTTTTCTAAAAGTAAACAAACTTGTAAAGCCTTTAGTTAGACTAACAAAGGAAATAAAAAGAGATGACTCAAATAAAATCATTAATGAAAGAGGAAAGCACTGATAACAGAGAAATATATAGAATTATAAGAAACTACTATGAATAATTAAAAAATTAGAATAAATAGATAAATTCCTAGAAACAAGCAACTTATTAAGACTGAATCAAGGAATAGAAAATATGAATAGACCAATAGTAAGTAAAGAAAGGAATCAGTAATAAAACACGTCCCAACACAGAAAACCCCAGGACCAGACAGGTTCACAGTGAATTCAGTGAAGCATTTAAAGTAGAATTAATGACAATGCTTTTCATTAACTGAACTCTTCCAAAGAACTGAAGAAGGGGGAATACTTGTAAATTCATAGTATGCCAGCATTGCCTTGATATCAAAACCAGATAAGGAGACTACAAGGGAAGAAAATTATAGATCAATAAGGGACTGATGAAGATATAGAAATTCTAACAAAATATTAGCAAACTGAATTCAAGAACATATTAAAAGCATCATACCATGACCAAGTAGAATTTATTCCTAGAATGCAAGAATGGTTCAATGCATGAAAATCAACAAATGCGATAACACCACACTAATAGAATAAAAAATTGAAATCATATAATTATCTTGGATACAGAAAAAGCATTCAACAAAATACAGAAACTTTTCATTATAAAAGCCCACAACAGATTGGGTATAGAAGGAACATAACATAATAAAGGCCAAGCATGACAAATCCACAGCTAACATTATACTCAATGTAGAAGAAATTGAAAGCTTTTTCTCTAAGATTAGATACTAGGCAAATGGTGCCCACTCTCTGTACTCTTACTCAATACAGTACTGGAGATCTTAGCTAGAGCAATTATACAAGACAAAGAAAGAAAAGGTATCCAAATTGAAAATGAAGACGTAAAACTGTTGTTAGTTGAAGAATATATGATCTTACATACATATTGTTGGAGAAGGCAACGGCACCCCACTCCAGTACTCTTGCCTGGCTGCAGTCCATGAGGTCGCGAAGAGTTGGATACAACTGAGCGACTTCACTTTCACTTTTCACTTTCATGCACTGGAGAACGAAATGGCAACCCACTCCAGTGTTCTTGCCTGGAGAATCCCAGGGATGGGGGAGCCTGGTGGGCTGCCATCTATGGGGTCACACAGAGTCAGACACGACTCAAGCGACTTAGCGGCAGCATATACATATTGTTGTTGTTTAGTCACTAATACATATCTGACTCTTTTGCAACCCCATGGACTATAGCTCACCAGGCTCCTCTGCCCATGAAATTTCCCAGGCAAGAATACTGGAGTGGATTGCCACCGCCTTCTCCAGGGGATCTTCCCAACCCAGGGTTCAAAGCATTGGCAGGTGGATTCTTTACCACTGAGCCACCAGGGAAGTCCTATATACATATAGGAAATCCAAAGACTTAAAAAAAAAAAACCTGTTGGAATTAATACATGAATTCAGTAGAGATGCAGGATATAAGAACAACATACAAAAAATGAGTTGCATTTCAATAAACTGACAATGAAGCATCTGAAAAAGAAATAAAGCTATCTTAGGTACAACATTAAAAACAACAAAATACTTAGGAATACATTTAACCAATGAAGTGAAAGATCTCTACCCTGAATTCTATAAGACTGTTAAAAGAAATTGAAGAAGACACAGACAAATGGAAAGACACCCCATGTTCATTGATCAGAATTAATATTATTAAAATGTTAATATTACCCAAAGCCATGTATAGTTCCGAACGAGCCCTATTAAAAGTCCAATGGTGTTTTTCACAGAAGAAAATCCTAAAGTTTGCAAGGAACCGAAAAAGACCCTGAATAGCCAAAGCAATCCTGAGAAACAAGAACAAAGCTGGAGGCATCATACTTCTTGATTTCAAATTATACTATAAAGCTATAATAAAAACAGTAAGGATACTAATATAAAAATAGGTATGTAGGTCAATGGAATAGAATAGAGAGCCCTGAATGAACCTCCCCCGCACCCCACCCCCCCCCGCCCCCCGCCGACATATATGGTCAACTAACATTTGACAAGGGAGCCAAGAACACCCAATGGGGGAAGGATAGCCTCTTCAACAAACTGGTGGAAATACCGAACAACTACATGCAGAAAAATGAAATTGGATCCCTATCTTACCCTACTCACAAATATTAACTCTAAGTGGATCAAAGACTTAAACATAAGACCTAAAGCTGCAAAACTTTTCAAAGAGAACACAGGGAGGAAACTCCTTTACTGGTCTTGGCAATGACTTTTTTTGGAAAGGAAAACACAAGCACAAACAACAACAGCAAAAATTAATTGCACAAATTATTCAGAAGCTCTAAAGAGCAGTATCTTTCTTTACCTGTAAAATGGGAATACTAAAAACACTTACATTCTATGGTTGGTGTGCATAATAAATGAGAGATACTACCTCATGGTTCTCCAAAGCATTCTCTGGCATCAGTGCCCTCGATGACCTGGGACCTTGTCCATAGCTATTTGTTATTTGGGAAGCTATATGTTATATTCATTTATGATAAGTTAATCAATATTTGATCACTGTTGTTTAAGCAGAAAGATTTTGAATACTGTCATGCTTTATATTTTAAAGCAATAGAAATTTACATTTCCAAAGAAATCTCCAATGAGAACCAAAACATATAGTCCAGATAGAAGCAGGAGTCTAATTATAATTCCTCTTAGGTTTTGGCAGCTGCTTAGGGGTGGTGATCGTAGGGATGGGATGTTTGGGTGGGGCTAAAGATGGTGAGCTTAGCCTGGGCTGTGGTGACCACAAGGCATCAGGCAGAGAGACAGTAGGTAGGTGTAGAGAGGGCTAAAACTCAGGACAGATTTAGAGCTAGGGACACTGGTATGGACAGTATCGGGTGCTGTGTGTCTTATGAGGTATCAATAAATCAATGTTGGGTGGCTGCAGAAGCCAGGTAAATGGAATGCATATGGGGACTGGAGAGAGAATCATGGACAGAATGAGAAAACACCCTAAACGTAGGAAGAAAAGCGCCTGTGGAAGAATCCAAGCAGGAGAAGCCTGAGTCAAAGGACAGTATTGAAGAGCAGAGCCATAGAAGCTATTCTAGAGATGCAAAATCACATTCTACCTACCTCTTTGTTGGGGGACAGTCTCACCCCCCACCACAATCTGAGTCTGCACCTGCAAAAGATCTCAAGCTACTGACCACAGCTGACTGGAGATCAGGACTTAACATTAGACTCAAGATGGGTCAAGCAGATTCCCTCTTCTTGATGGGTATAACTATAATTAAAGACTCTATTCATTTTACTGGGATTTTGCACTAGAGGCCATGGAAACTTAGGATCAGGACAGCCATCTCAGTGTTAAAGCAGAGAAAACTCATCTGAGGAGGTTATGAGATATTCAGCGACCACAGGGTGCTTGAGAAAGAGACTCAGGTTACAACTTTCTGGTTCCAGTTAGTTGCTCAGAGGTCCAGAGGGATACCTACCTGTGGGTTCCTGTTATCAGTCCTTAGGCTGCCTTGAGTAGGTTGGGTTCCCAGCAGCCAAGGATCACAGACTGAGGCAGAAATCAAAGGAGGAAAGCATTCTAAGGATATTGTGGCTAATGGTATGTAGAGATGCAACAAGGTTAATGATACAGTCTGAAATTAATCCATTCATTTGGTGAAAAAATAAGGGATTGGCCTTCCTAAGGGTGTAGTCAGAGTACTGATAGTGAGAGATTTAGGTAGTAGTTGGGATAATGAAATGGATGCAATCTGGCTCTTCAGAGGAGAGGAGAGAAGGGTAGGAAGGTACAGATTAAAAAAAAAATCATTTATTTACTTGGCTGTGCTGGGTCTTTGTTGCTGCATGGGCTTTTCTTTTGTTGTAGTAAGAGAAAACAGTACAACCTGTAGTTGCAGTAAGCAGGTGCTACTTTCTAACTGAAATTGAAATTTGCTGGAAGTGAAAGGTCCATAGAAGGGAAACCTTTGCTGAAGATATGATCTGCCAAGCAGAGGGTATGGTAGCATGTGAGGTACAAAATTATTTACTAGGGTGTAGGAAAATTTTTTCTCATTTAAAATTATGTGTGTATATCTTTTTAATGTACATATTATGAAAAAGTACAGTTGTATGATTTACACATACATATACATACATTGTGAGTATGTGCTCAATAATTTTATTGATAGAGGCATATGATCAAAAAAGGTTGAGGCCACAGCCCGAAACTGTCAGAGAAGCAGGATGTTCAGTCTTCTAAAAGCCAGCAGTGTCCTAGATAGCACAGATGTAGTGCTAGGAAGGCAAATGTTTTGGCAAAGGAAAACCATGGAAAACTTCATCCTAAAGAAGTTTTGCATTTTTATCCTTTTTGCTTGTGCTTTCTTGAAACCTTTACTTCTTTCTTAATGAGGTGAGCTTTATGGTACTGGAAAGAGTGGAACTCAAGTAGCTTTTATTTCATTACTTTTCCAGACCAAAGATTTGGTCATCAATGACCAATCCTAGCATACCAAAAAAACATGAAGTATGGAACAAAACATTTCCATAGAGCAAGTGCCAGAAGAATCTACTTTGCCTTTTCTCTTTCTTTTTTTGGCTGCACAGCATGTGGGATCCCAGTTCCCCAACCAGGGATTGAACCTGTGCCCCCTACAGTGGGAGAGCAGAGTCCTGAATACTGATCCACCAGGGAAATCCCATACTTAGATTTTTTTCTTAACTCAGTGGTCTTCCGATGTCCTAATGACTTATTTCTAACCAGTCATGGAAAGAAGTATCAAAGGTTTTTTGATTTCTAAAGCTAAGGCAATAGCTGTGCTTTCAATTTGTTTTGTTTCTTTTACATTTGAGGTAGAAAAATAAAGAAGATAGAAAAAAATCTTGTTCTGAACATTGAGAAACCCTTGGCCTTCCTACAGTTTTGTAATAATTATAATAAATTAATCAATTCAATAGCAACAGAGTCATCTTCAGGTTAAACATCTTTAGGCCCCTAGAAGAGAGAATTTAGAGCTCTCTTCTAAATTCCTCTCTGTGAAAGGGCAGAGTTTTCACTTTTGTTCTCCAACTGAGCTGACAGTGTATTTAGTTTAAAAAAAAAATGAGACAGATATTTGTGGCATAATGGAATGTGTGAGACTTGTAAGTTATTAACAAGAGAAGGCCCATCTTATCAACGCTCCCCAGTGAAGGTAAATCTAGGATCCTGTGAAGGAGGTGGGATGGGAAGAAATGACCCAGAGAAAGGGAAAGAGTAAGCAGAAATCACAAAGGCAAACTAAGAGCCTAGGTAAACTGCTATATAGTCATCTGAAGTGGATTCTGTGAGAAAGAAATGTGAGTCTTTGGGAAAAAGTTTAAAAAGTTTTGAATTTACATCATTTTTTAGAATCTATGCATGTAAACAACCATATCACATGAATTTCTTTTTGGTCATAAATCACTGAGAAGCCATGTCACACCTAACAGATTCTAAATAAATGGGTTGCCAGGTTGCCATTGGATTACAGTATTTATCCATCTTTCATTTTCAGAATTAAACTAGAAGACTCTATTCATCAGAGAATGTCACTCTTTACCCCAGAAATGAATGCTATTTCAAGAACTTACTGTAAGTTAACAATCATTCTGGAGAGAGAGGTAATCAACTCTAACTCAAAAACCTATCAGTGAGCCTGAACTAAACATCAGTATCATTTCCACATTGAGCTTAGTTTTAGTGGAAATTTGGATTCTTTATATCCTTATTATATTTTTGAAAAATTTATTTATGGTATTGATTTAGGTTTCAATTAACATCCTATTTTGGCATAAGGATAATAACTTCCTAATACTATTCTTTCTAGGCAATCTTATAAGGAGCCAATGACAACTAGAATTATTAAATTAAAATAATTTATGACAAGCTTTTAATTCAGATTTTATATATTGTAGGTTTATAATTTTCCATACACTGCTCTGAGCATATTTAAGTTACAAAAATTTGAATTATGTGCAAGATAGTGTACTGGTTAATTTTATGTGTCAACTTGGTTAGGCCATGGTCACCAGTTGCTTGGTCAAACATCAGTTTGGATGCTGCTGCGAAATTGTATTTTAGATGTGATTAACATTTAAATTAGTAGACTTTGAATAAAGTAGATTACCCCCTGAAATGTGAGTGGGCCTCATCTATTCAGTTGACCTTAGAGAAAAGGCTAAGGTCTTTAGAAAAGGAAGGTTTTCTGTTTTTAGACTGCCTCTGGAATCAAGATGGCAACACCAACTCTCTCTGGAATTTCCTAGCTGCCAGCCTGCTCTGCGGATTTCAGACTTGCCAGTGTCCACAATGAGGTGAGCCAGTTCCTTAAAATCTCTCTCCTTCTCATTCATATTTATATATGAATATAAATAGAAAGAAAAATTCCAACTCTCTACATAAGTTTTTTCTTCTTAATGTAATTGAAAAATTATATTGACATTATTTTGAGAATGAATAAAACCTTATAAATAGATGTATTCACATATCAAGGCTGTTTTTAAAACCAAGTAAACAGAAATGAAACATGGGTAGAAATCTATGTGTTCAAGGAATGGGCATTCTGCCGAGCACACCACTGAGGAGTGAGGATGGTGGCTCTATGTGGATTTCATTTTTAGGTGTCCTGTCGATTGTTACCCCCTTAATTCTGTTGGTTCCAACACCTGCTTGTTGGGAGAAGCACTGCCAGGTCTGAAGTGAAGCCCAGACGAAGCCAGCCTTACTTCACCTAAAACACCCTTTGTGGAAATGCAGTCCAAGCATTTCAATAGCTGTGGTTAGTCCACCGTTCAAAATTGAACCAAGATTTTGAAGATTATGAGAAAGCTTTCCAGATGCTGAGTCTATACATGCATTCTATCTGAAAATCAGTCTACTTAGATACACAAAGGTTTACCCAGAAATAATGAATGTTCTGTTTTGGCTGCTGCCCAAAGTAAGCAACTATAAGAGGTTCCAGTAATTTCTTCCTTCATGTGCTGATATTTAATAAGTTGGAAATGTCTGTCTTTCGGCAAACAGATTTTATGCCTCAACTTTTAACTCTAAGACATCTGTATGGTTAGACTAGAATTATAGAATACCAAATGGTTGGTAAGTTCAAGTGCTTCATTTAAGTCTTTGGTTTCCCGTGTAGCCCCTGAATTACAAAATCATCTCCACAGTAGAGTTGCCTGTTTGGGGACTGTTTTCTACTCTTGCCTTGAAAAGCTGAACTAGTCTGGCCGGTTGGCCTGTTGCTCACAGAGGGTCATATTGAAATGTGATCTCGAAATGCCTACAACTGTATATTTTCCAAATCTGCTGTAGTTGTAGAATCACAGCTGGGGGGAAAAAAAAAACTGGCGATTTTAGATAAGAATCTTATCTAATTATGGAATAAACTACAGTTTAAGAAGACAATCATCCAGGTACAGTGGGATTAGCCATGGACATCCTCAGACCAATTGCAATTATTTCTTTTTCCATTCATCCTTTACCACACAAAGCTTCCCCTGGGGCTCAGGGATCATGGTGAGAAGCCTGGGACTGGAGTGCCCTGGGATGTCAGGATGAAATGCATTAAGTGCAATGTGTATTTAATCATACACATGGGTTAGGAAGTGTATTTTGAATGCACTGCTTATCTTTCTAAAAGGTACAATCACTTGAACAATCTCCGTTCTCTTCAGTTTCTCACAACTTCCTTCTGTACTCACACCAGAAAGGAGTCTAACTTCTTGTAAGGCCAATATAGAAAAACAGACTGTATCTCATCTTGTCAGGACCAAGCTGGACCAACAAACCAAGGAAGGAGAGTTTGTCAAGAGAAAGAGACACGGATTAAAAAGAAAAAATACCTCAGACTAAACATTTACACATCATCTATCTGGACTTGACTCTGACCAGTCTGTTTTTAAATCTCTGGTGATGTGTCACAGACAGCAGAATACGTGGTCCTGAGGGCTGCCAGCTTCCCATCCAGAGACGTAGGTGGCCACAGGCATCTGCCCACCGTTGTCAAGATTCAGCAAGTCTGAATAAACATCAACATTTTCATAAGGAAGCTGAGGAATTCCAGATGCATCAACCCAGTGAGACAAATACTCTATAAAGGAAACCAGGGCAGACTCTCCCACACCTCTTGGACAGACATCCACATTTCTTACATGGGGGCATCCACTCACCCCCCAAATGTGAGAGTTGAATAAATATCAACCTCACAACCCAGACCAGTGAAGGCATATTTTGATTCCAGAAGTTAAGCACGCTGACCAAATGAGTCTACCTATGAAAACTCCTGGCCTTTTCCCCCGATCTGAAACCGGAATGACAAGAAATTTTTTTTTTCCCCCTCAGGAAAGAGAATCCTGCTGAGACTTAAACTCCATTCTAGATAGGATCTGGCTTCTAGAATTTTAGGCAAGATGCTAAGTCAGTTAAAAAACAAACTGGGTAGAAAAATCAAACATACAGAAATTCCCCGAACATTTTGAATGTTGTTATATAAGGTATTTTAAAGGGAAGGAATTATATTTTTAGAGGAAACACATAGAAGCCAGAATAGTTTTCAAAGATTATTCTTTCTCCTAGGTGTACTATTGCTCCTCTATTCATCATAAATTCATTAAATGAGGAACTGTCTTATTTAAATGTGGGAACGGTGAATTCAGCTCAAAATTGTTAATATTGGAGATGGAAATTCCTTCTGGAAGTTGTGGTTTTACTGCTTTTCCCCTGCTTGTCAGGTGGATTTTAGAACTATATTCTCATATGTTCTCTTTCCATAACTGGAAGCTTCCCTGTGAAGGGAGGATTTCGCAGTGTTGTTTTCTGCTCCAGTATGTCTAAGGGTCCACTCACCATCTGTCCTAAAATTGTGACAATGTATATTTTTAGATTCTTAGCAAGAAATAGTTACATTTGAATTCAAATTCAGTAAAATCCAGTAGTTTTAACAAATGAGTTAAGTTGTAAACCATTTATGCAGAAACTAATTGATGTAATGACATCATTCATTCATTTAATATTTGTTGAGTAGCCTAGTATATTCAGGCTTCTGCAGTGGGTCAGATGGTAAAGAATCTACCTGCAATGCAGTTTGATCCCTGGGTTGGGAAGATGCCTTGGAGAACGGAATAGCAACTCACTCCAGTATTCTTGCCTGGGAAATCCCATGGACAGAGGAGCCTTGTGGGCTACAATCCACAGGTCGCAATGAGTCAGACATGACAGAGTGATTAAGCACTAGTATATTCAGATATATTAAGTCTTTAATCTCTACTTATGGAGTAAAAGGTTTTGCTTCTCTAAGAACTTTCAGGCATCTGAAAGTAGACAGAGAAATCTAAAAATGAAGCAGAAAAAACAGGCCTAATCTCCATTGTCCTAACCAAGATCAGCATTTTCCTCGGAAAACATTGTAAGAAAAGAAGATGCTCAGAAAAAGTTGATTATTACTGAACAGGAGAAGGCAATGGCACCCCACTCCAGTACTCTTGCCTGGAAAATCCCATAGATGGAGGAGCCTGGTAGGCTGAAGTCCATGGGTTGCTAATGGTTGGACACGACTGAGCGACTTCCCTTTCACTTTTCACTTTCATGCATTGGAGAAGGAAATGGCAACCCACTCCAGTGTTCTTGCCTGGAGAATCCCAGGGAGGGGGAGCCTGGTGGGCTGCCGTCTATGGGGTCGCGCAGAGTCGGACACGACTGAAGTGACTTAGCATTAGCATTACTGAACAGCTATCTGTTTCATTTAAACTGGTATTAGATTTTACCAGAGGTAGAACTGCTAACTTGATTTATGTTCTAGCCTAAACAGCCATGCAGGATTTGGTTTCCTTTTCTCCTTTTGATGTTTGCACTTTGTGAGGCTATCAATTAATCTCTTACAATCTAATTGAAATGCAGACATGTGGAAGAAAAGCAGTTAGAATGACAAAGATTAAAACTCTAGGAATGCTCCTCAGGACTCAAAATTTATGGTCTGCATATTGAGTAATTGAGACTAGAGTCAACGGAAAAAAAAAAAAATTAGCAGTTTAAAGTTCAGTAGACTCTGGCTGTTGGTTTTGCTTGTTCCCCTCCACACTGAGAGGAGTGTGACCTATTAACTTCAGTGGAATTTTTGCTAGCTCTGCACCACAGGGTTGAGCCAGACAGCATATTGAAAGTGGGGCTCTTGTACACTTGGATTGAATGAATTCAGGAGTGCCAACCATTGTCAGTTAGTAGCTGAGGTGCAGAGATCTTGGCACAGAGGGTTTAAAAATATGTTCTGGCTAGTCCCCAAAGAACTATTTTGCTCTTAGAGTACTTTAAAAACACATTGAGTCATAGAGCAAGGCCAAATGTATGTCTGGCACAAGTTTATCTACTATATTCATTTGTATATTTTCAGGGTACCTATCAGGACGCCTAAGCTTTTATGAAGAAACATAATATCCTTCAACGGAAGTGACTGGAAGAGAATCCATTTCCTCTGTAAGCTGGGGCTATGATAATGAAATGCATAAAGGGTCAGGAGCTGGCCAAGCCTGTAGAATGACTGTGCACTGCTTACCATCTATACTTCACATGTAAGAGTTGGCCATTTCCAAAGTTATCAGTAGCAAGGCAGTGATGCTTCCTTCTCTTCACAGTGAACAAATAAATACATACAAAAGAGAGGCTTCCCTGGGGTGGCGGTGTACTGCTAATAAAAACAGGTGAACTAGGAGTCTGGAAAACTTAGTCTAGCCCAGTTCTGCTAAAACTGATTGCATAACCATGGGTAAAGCACAGTCACTCTAGGACTCCTCCTCATTTGCAAACTGAAGGGGTGTGACTCTCTAAGATATCTCCTACCCCATAGTTCTTAATCGCCAAGGGATGATGAGCAGAAAAAACGTGCAAGCACAGTGAATAATGAAACAACTTTGCAGATTTTATTCCTCTCAAATGCCAGATCTTTTTCATCAGCCCTAGAAACTCTCATTGCTCAAGTTCAGCATTCCTATAACCATGCTTCCTTGGTGGCTCAGACAGTAAAGAATCTGCCTGCAATGCAGGAAACCCAGGTTTGATCCGTGGGTCAGGAAGATCCCCTGGAGAAGTGAAAGACTGGTGAATGGATACCTACTCCAGAATTCTTGACTGGAGAATTTCATAGACAGAGGAACCTAGAGTAGGACACGACTGTGTGACCAACACTTACAACCAGGTTAGTCAAAAAGAAAGGCACAAACTAGCTGGATTCTAGAATCATGATGATTCAGTGGCTTATAAAGTTAGATGGAAGTTGCTATGGAAATAGTTGCACTAGCATTCTGGCATAGTTAACTTCTGGGACCATGTTTGAATAAGCTTGCTTTTGACTTCAAGCAAGGAATAGGGACAGAGATTCTGACTCAAATCAAGTACTTCAACCACTTTTCTGGAGAAGGCAATGGCAACCCACTCCAGTAGTCTTGCCTGGAAAATTCCATGGATGGAGGAGCCTGGTGTGCTGTAGTCCGTGGGGTTGCTGAGAGTCAGACACGACTGAGCGACTTCATTTTCACTTTTCACTTTCATGCATTGGAGAAGAAAATGGCAACCCACTCCAGTATTCTTGCCTGGAGAATCCCAGGGACGGGGGAGCCTGGTGGGCTGCTGTCTCTGGGGTCACTCAGAGTCGGACACGACTGAAGCCACTTAGCAGCAGCAGCAACCACTTTTTTGTTTCTCTGACAAAAGGTCTCTGGTCTTGGCCAGCATCATGACTGCCCAGGCCCCTTAATCTTTCTTGTTTTCACTTCCCCATTTATAGGATGAGGTACTGTCTAAAGTCATTTACTGCTCTGAAATTCTATCAGTTTCAGATTATTTGGGCCTTAGGATAGAGGAAAATAGTCAACTCTTTCTCCTTAAATATTTTTTCAAAATTAATTGTATGCATTAATTTTTATTATGACATACAACAAGCTGACATTTTTTACTTGTATGAAATTAATAAACCCAATATCTTTGAATCCTTCCTGTTCTTTTTAGCCTGCTCACCGTATGTAGGCATTCCTTTGTCTACCACTTGCTTCCCAGCTTTATTAGACCTCCCTAAAAACCTAGAAAAATATCCGTTTTTAAGCACTCTCTGAAAAATTTTTTTCATCAAAGAATTCTTTTTAATTATTTTTTTTTGGAGTATAGTTGATTAACAATGTTGTGTTAGTTTCTGCTGTAGAGCAAAGTCAGTCAGTTGTACATGTACATGGTGGTGGTGATAGTTTAGTTGCTAAGTCATGTCCAACTCTTGCAGCCCCATGGATTGCAGGCCACCAGACTCCTCTGTCCATGGAATTCTCCAGGCAAGAATGCTGGAGTGGGTTGCCAGTTCCTTCTCTAATACGTATGCATGTATCTACTCTTTTTTAGATTCTATTCTCATATAGGTCATTACAGAGTACAGAGTATCATTGCCTGTGCTATACAGTAGGCTCTTAATAGTTATCTATTTTATATATAGTAGTAGTGTATCTCAGAGAAGGCAATGGCAACCCACTCCAGTACTCTTGCCTGGAAATGCCATGGACGGAGGAGTCTGGTGGCTAACCTAGTGACTTCACTTTCACTTTTCACTTTCATGCACTGGAGAAGGAAATGGCAACCCACTCCAGTGTTCTTGCCTGGAGAATCCCAGGGACCGGGGAGCCTGGTGGGCTGCCGTCTATGGGGTCGCACAGTCAGACATGACTGAAGCGGCTTAGCAGCAGCAGTAGTGTATCTATGGAACTTCCCCAGTGGCTCAGAGGTAAAGAATCTGCCTGAAATGTAGGGGACACAGAAGATGTGGGTTTGATCCCTGGGTCAGGAAGATCCCCTGGAGGAGGGCATGGCAGTCCATTCCAGTATTCTTGCCTGGAAAATCCCATGGACAGAGGAGCCTGGTGGGCTACAGTCCATGGGGCTGCAAAGAGTCACACATGACAGAAGCTACTGAGTACAGCATACACATAGTGGATATATGTCAATCCAATCTTACCATTTATCCCTCAGGCCTTTCCCCTTTGGTAACCATAAGTTTGTTTTCTACATCTGTGACTTAATTTCTGTTTTATAAATAGGTTTACTTGTACCATTTTTAAAAGAAAAGAACCCCTCTTCAAGAAGACACAAAGTTCTTTACAGCAAGTCACAGTGGTAGTCAGCACTGGGATAGTGCCAGAAAAGCTAAATCTTTATTAGCTTGCTGTGCTGTGTGTGCTAAGTCGCTTCAGTCATGTCTGACTCTTTGCAGCTCCATGGACTGCAGCCCCCAGGCTCCTCTGTCTATGGGATTCTCCAGGCAAATACTGGAATTGGTTGCCATGCCCTCCTCCAGGGGAATCTTCCTGACCCAGGGATTGAACCTGTGTCTGCTGCAGCTCTTGCATTGCAGGCAGATTCTTTACCGCTGAGCCACCGGGGAAGCCATATTAGCTTGCTAGCACTGTCATAACAAAATACCACAAACTGGGTGGCATAAATAACAGACATTCATTGTCTCACAATCCCCAGTCTTCTTGGCTGGAGAATCCCATGAACAGAGAAACCTGATGGGCTACAGTCCATGGGGTTGCAAAAGTCAGAAAGGACTGAGCAATTGAGCATGCATGCATGCCCCAGGAGGTAAGAAGTGCAAGATCAAGGCGTCAGCAGGACTGATTTCTTCCGATGGCTGTGGGTGTGTGGAGGGATTTGTTCCTTGTCTCTCACCTGCTTCTGGAGGTTTGCTGGCAATGTGACATTTCTTGGCTTGTAGCATCTCTACCCAATCTTTACCTTCATTTCCACATCTTCTATGTGTGCATGTCTATGTCCACATTCCCGCTGTTTTAGTCACTCAGTTATGTCTCTTTGAGACTCAGGGATTGAACCCAGGTCTCCTGCATTTCAGGCAGATTCTTTACCATCTGAGCCACCAGGGAAGCCCCCATGTTGGATTAGGCGCCAGCATGTTCCAGTATGACCTCATCTTAACTAGCTACATCTGCAATAAATCTGTTTCCAAATAAGGTCATATTCTGTGGTACTGGGGGTTAATATTTTGATGTGTGAATTTGGGGCAGAGACGTTTCAACCCATAACATATGGCTTCCAAGATTCTTAGTGTGGGCAGGATCCAGTGAATGGTATTGTTTTCACACTTTGCACCAGGGCTCAGTTGCATTAATAACAAAACTTATGTGGAAGGTTCTGAGCTAAATTATGAAAAAGTGGAGTTTTCTTTCTGTTATCTTGCTCCCTCCTTCTAGGTCCTTCTGCCTCTGGTGGGCCCTCCACCCTTAGTCCTTTCACGTTCTGCCCTTCAGAATAGATGTATAACTCATAATATTAAATGCCTGTCCCAGCCTTTGTTGCTTTGGGGAACATTGCTGAACTCTCTTAGTTAATCATTACAGAATTTTAGATCTGTTTAGCTTCTTGGCTGGCAGCTTTATCTAACATGCTTTCAGAATAACAAGATATTAGATTTTAAAATCATCTATTTGTTTTCACTTTACAAGCCTTATGTATACCAAATTGGCAAGCTACTTATTTCTGTGACCACTTCTCTTCTTTTTTATTTGCTGGTTCAAGGAAAAGAACCAGAGGCTCTTTAAGGCTCATCTCCCTTCTCACCAACATCCATTTTGTCAGCTGTCACTATAATTTGTCCCTTTGACTTGTCTCATTTCCACATTTAGAAGTTATAAGCAGGTATTTTAAGCATTCTATTCGGGAAAAATATTCCTAGATTTTCCTATTTATAGAAATATCTAGAACCTATTCTGGGGGCCTAGGTTTGATCAAGTTCAGACACTTTCCCAGGCACTTCGTGTAGGTTATCTATTTCAATCTTACAGTAACCCTGAAGTATTCTTGCTTAAATTTATGAACAAAATAGAGACTAGCTAAAGAATTTGTGATCATTAATAGCCAAGAAGGAAGGACCTCTGGAGTTCTTCCTATTTCATTGAGAAATGCTGAAATTTAATAACATTTTGAATGGTAACAATAATAATAATTTCATATTTATTGATCACTTACTCTATTTTAGGTACCGGCCCACAAGTGCTTTGCCCACTTTATGCAATTTTATTCTCGTAACTCTTCAAGTAAGATGCAAACTCTGTTTTTGTTTTATTGTGATATTATTGACATAGAATATTACATTAGTTTTAGGTATACAACATCATAATTTGATATTTGTATATACTGCAAAATGATCACACAGGTCTAATTGACATCTATCACTACATATGGTTATCATTTTTTCCTTATGATAAGAACTTTTAAGATCTATTCTCTTAGCAACTTCCAAATATACAATATAGTGTTGTTAATTGTATTCACCCTGCTGTACATTACATCCTCAGGACTTATGTATTTTATAGTTGGAAGTTTGTACCTTGTGACCACCTTCATGCATTTTGCCTACCACTTAACTTCCACCTCTAGTAACAGTGAGTCTGTTCTCTGTATCTATGAATTTTTTTTTTTTTAAGATTTCTCGTATAAGTGAGATTGTACTGTATTTGTCTTTCTCTGACTCATTTCACTTAGCATAATGCCCTCAAGGTCCACCAACCTTCTTTTACAAAATGAAAAAATGGAGGCTGAAAGGAAGGTTAAATATCTTGACCAAAGTTTCATGGTTAGGAGTTAGTAAAACCTAAACTGGAACCCTGCCAGTTTAAGAATCAAGACCCTTTATTTTAACCACAACACTTTAATTGAAAGTGAAAATATCACACATTACTTTTCACTTGGTCATTTTTTGCAAAACAAACAAACAAACAAACAACCCCCCCCTCCGCCCCCAGCTATCTTTTATTAAAATTGTCATATATAAATACCACACATCTCTCCAGGATGTCTAGCTGAGTGCTGCGCACAAAGTTTATGCTGAATATATACTTTTCCTTGTAAGCAGTCATATGAATATATTCCTTAAATTTACAATAAATACAACTGGAAAAGTCATCATCAAAGTGGAGGCTGGGAAAAATACTGGACAGATTGTTGAGAGATCTAGGTTCTAGCCCTGGGTAACACCTGTGATACTAAGTTCCCTCATATGCAAATTTAAGAAGCTTGGTTTTAATGATTTGGCTTCAAAATGGTTTTAAAATGCATACCCCACATTTTGTAGTTTCAATCGTGTTTTAATTGTGTTGGAAAGTATTTTAACTTCTGGTTAACAGCAAAGACTATATGGAATATCAATTTCAGCACAGTGGTTTGTTTGCATGGGTTTTAGGAATGCAAATTATGTGTACCCAGGTTTTGGCTGACCCATATATTTAGGGTGTGTGTGTAACTCTGTGAGAGAGAGTGTGTGTGTATGTGTCTGTGTGTGTTTAGTATCCGTGGTCAGATCTAACCTAATCTGTGTATATTCCCTCAGAAATGTGAACTATGAAATTGTTTGGAGATAAATGTTATCTTCATTAATGTGTCCTTTCTCTTAACATTTAATTTTTAATTCCAGCTTTTAAAAAAAGATCATTTAATACTTTTCAGGCACAAACATTGGCAGCCATTAAACTATTTAGCTATTTACTAGAGATCCAAATAGGCAGGCTTCCTTTAGATACGGTAAAATTTTGATATGTATGTACGTATGGGTGCTCAGTCATGTCCCACTATTTGCGATCAAATGGACTGTAGCCTGCCAGGCTCCTTTGGTCATGGAATTTTCCAGGAAAGAATATTAGAGCTGGTTGCCATTTCCTACTCCAGGGGATCTTCCCGACCCAAGGATCAAACCCTGGTTTCTTGTGTCTCTTGCATTGGCTGGTTGATTCTTTACCATTGTGCCACATAGCTAAGTTTTATCCAGTGCTTAGTATTTTGCAGACGTTTTGTGTTTGCCTGTATTAGCTCCTTTAATCTTTATGCTGCTGCTGCTAAGTCGCTTCAGTCGTGTCCGACTCTGTGTGACCCCATGGACGGCAGCCCACCAGGCTCCTCCGTCCCTGGGATTCTCCAGGCAAGAACACTGGAGTGGGTTGCCATTTCCTTCTCCAATGCATGAAAGTGAAAAGTGAATGTGAACTCACTCAGTCGTGTCTGACTCATAGCGACCCCATGAACTGTAGCCTACCAGGCTCCTCCATCCATGGGATTTTCCAGGCAAGAGTACTGGAGTGGGGTGCCATTGCCTTCTCCAAATCTTTATGAGGCAGGTGCTGTTAACCATTCCATCTTTCAGATAAGGAAACTGAGACAGAGAGGAAATGTAACCTGCCAACCCACTAACTATTCTTTAAAATATGAATAGAAATCTGGGCTACTTCCCCACCAGTGATATTTTTTTAGGTACAAGAAAATTTGCTAATTAAAATTGCCATATTTATGGAAATAGATTCTAAAAAAGAATGGATATATGTATATGTATAACTGATTTACTTTGCTCTATAGCAGAAACTAATATGGCAACTATATGCCAATAAAGTTAATTTAAAAATTGCCACATTCAAACAATAAGAGTTAGAGTCTTAAAAAGTCAGTTTGTAACAACAAAGTTTGAGTTACGCTCCTAATTCTTAGGTATTCCCACCTTCCACTTAATTTTCAGATTTGACCTTGGCCTCCCTAGATTATTTCCTTTGACTATAACCTAACTGCATTATTTAAAATACTCCCAGCTTCAACGTTTCCATAGCTTTTCCAAGTGTAAACTTTTACACATTTTTTTCCTGTACCCAAGTTTTAAATGTCCCCAGAGAATGAGTCTTAATTGTGAGACATACAAACAGACGTTAAAATTTTTTTTTTTTTTTAACTTTTCCCCACTCTTAGCTGTTGCTAGTGTGGGGGTATTGTGAGAACAGAAATACTCTCATCTCAATGAGTTATATAGAAATTAAGCTATTAAATCAATAGATGAATGAATTTTCTGAGGTCTAGTTGGAAAATCAAAGCTGTGAGAGCCTGTATCTTCATCCAAAGTAGGCCTTCAAATCAAAACTGGTTGAGTAGGCAGCAAATTAGTCATAGCTTTTGCAAAAACATTCAAATTATTGATGCAAAACAATAGATTTAAAGTTTAAAAGGGAAGGCAATATCCATTTATTGCCCTCCTGTATGCAACTCATACTCAACTGCAAGAACAGAAAACCAATGGAAAAACATGTCTTATTTCCATATATTCTGGTTCATTCAGGTTTATTCTTCTGTGAATTGACTTTTCAGAGCTTTCATTTATTCTTCTACTGAGCTTTTCTTCTTATAAGAGTTCTTTATGGATTTCAGATATTAATTATTTACCAGTTCTAGGCACTATAAATATTTTATTCCATATGATAGTTTTGGATTTCACTTTATTTATGATTTCTTGTATCAAATAAAAGAATTAGTAGTTAAATATATCCATCATTTCCTTCATATTTTGGCTCTGTGTCTTTTTTTTTTCACTTGAGGTACAGTAGATTTACAATATCATATAAATTTCAGGTATATAAGATAGTGATTTACAATTTTTAAAGGTTATACTTCATTTATAGCTATTATAAAATATTGGCTATATTCTTAGTGCTGTACAATACACCCTTGCAACTTATTCATTTTATACATAGCAGTTTGTACCTTCTGATCCCCTGTCCCTGTCTTGCCCCTTCCCTTTTCTCTCCCCACTGGTAACCACTTGTTTGTTCTTTATATCTGAGAATTTTCTCTCTCTTTTTTTTTTTTGCCATATTCACTTGTTTATTTTTTAAGATTCTCTATATAATTGATATCATACATTATTTGTCTTTCTCTGTCATATTTCACTAAGCATAATACCCTCCAAATCCCATCCATGGTTTTGCAAATGGCAAAATTTCATTCGTTTTTATGACTGGGTGGTATTTCACTGCATGTATACATATGTGTATGTGTGTATGCATATATGCGTGTGTGTGTGGGTAACAGTTTTTATCCATTCATCTGTTGATGGATACTTAAGTTGCTTCTGTATTTTGGTATTGTAAATAGTGATGCTACGGCCATTGAGGTGCATGTATCTTTTTTAATTAGCATTTTTGTTTTCTTTGGATATATTCTCAGCAGTGGATACATGAATATTGTTGGGTCACATGGTAGTTCTATTTGTAGTTTTTTGAGGAAACTCCATACTGCTTTCCACTTGCTGCACAAGCTTACATTCTAACATGGGGCTTCCATTTTCCCACACCCTCACCAACACTTGTTGTCTGTGGCCTTTTGATGACAGCTGTTCTGACAGGTTTGAGATAATATCCTATTGTGGTTTTGGTATATTATTGGCCATCTGTATGCCTTCTTCGGAAAAAAAATCTATTCAAATCTTCTGCCCAATTTTTAAATTGGGGTCTATAAAGTTTTTTTTTCTTGATATAGAATTGTATGAACTTTTAATATATTGTGGTTGCATGGGTGTTGCATGTTCAGTCGCTCAGTTGTGACTCTTTGCAACCCCATGCATTGTAGCCCACCAGGCTCCTCTATACATGGAATTTTCTAGGCAAGAATATTGGAATGGGTTGCCATTTCCTTCTCCAGGAGATTTTTCTGACCCAGGGATAGAAGCTGCATCTCCTGCATTGGTAGGCAGATTCTTTGCCACTGAGCCACAAGGGAAACTCTTTGCCTTAAAAGACAGATCCCCAAAAAGCATTTCTATGATTTATATCAAAGAGTGCTCTATGTTCTATTCTAGGAGTTTTAGGATTTCTGGTCTTACATTTAGGTCTTAATCCATTTGGAGTTTATTTTTTTATATGGCATTAGAAAATGTTTTAATTCATTCTTTTACATGTAGCTGTCCAGTTTTCCCAGCACCACTTATTGAAGAGATTCTCTTTTCTCTATTGTTTATTCTTGCCTTCTTTATTGTAGATTAGTTGATCATAAATGAGTAGATTTATTTCTGAGCTCTCTGTTCTGTTTGGCTCAATGTGTCTTGATTAAGTAATCCTTTAGTACTGCGTGTCATGAAGATATTCTTTGATATTTTCTTCAAAAAATTAAAAAATTTGGCTTTTCACATTTAGCTTTTAAATCATCTATCATCTTATTTTTATATGTGGTGTGATGTGAGGTAAAATGTAATCTTATTTTTTTACCATATGGGAGACCAACTGACTCATATTTATATTGGACAGTCCATTTTCCCCCCAACAATTAATAATTCCCTATTTTCAAAGCCCTTGTGTATACAGAAGTATGATTCTAGGCTATATTATCATCATTGTTCTTATGGTCACTTCTTACAGTCAGTACCACATTGTTTTAATTATGGCAAGCCTTGATGGTAAATCAACTCTTATTTTTTGCGATTTTCTTTGTTCTTGATTCTTGTTTCACATTAAAAATATATTTGGGAATTTGATTGGAACTAACTGAAATTTTAAAGACATATTCATATATGTATTACGTGTGTGTATATATGTCTATATACATATCTAAAACATATGCATGTGTACATATGTATACACACCTATTCTGGGAGCCCTTCATTCTTTGAGATTGAATCTTTCTATTCAGTAAGATATCTCTTAGATATCTCTGTGATTTTTCAGTAAGATTTTACCTATTCACTTCACAATATTTTACATATCTTTTATTATCTTTATTTATAGAAACCAATAAAGGACCTATAGGAACCACATAGGAATGTTTATTGTAAATGTATCTTTTTTAATTTATTTTTATCTAAGGATAATTGCTTTACAGAATTTTGTTGTTTTCTGTCAAACCTCAACATGAATCAGCCATAGGTATACATATATCTCCTCCCATTTGAATCTCCTTCCCATCTCCCTCCCCATCCCACTCCTCTAGGTTGATACAGAGCCCCTGTTTGAGTTTCCTAAGTATAAATGTATCTTTTAAAATTACACTTTATAAATCATTCTGTCTCATAGAAATATGTTTACATTTTATATAACTGCATATTAATCTTACATCCAGCATGACTTTGCTGAACTTTCTTACCAGTTTTAATAGTCTGACAATAACATTCACCAATATTTTTAATGTAGAAAATAAAATTGTTTGCAAGCACTCCATTGAAAGAAGTGGTAATACTATTCATTTTGGAATTGAAAAGGAATTCTCTCAAGATTTGTTGTTCAGTCGCTGTCGTGTCCGACTTCGCGACCCCATGAACTGCAGCATGATGGCCTCCTCTGTCTTTCACTATCTCCCAGAGTTGGTTCAAACTCATGTCCATTGTGTCAGTGATGCCTTCTAACCATATCATCCTCTGTTGTCCCCTTCTCCTCCTGCCCTTAATCTTTCCCAGCATCAAGGTATTTTCCAATGAGTCAGCTCTTAACATCAGGTGGCCAAAGTAGTGGAGCCTTAGCCGCAGCCTCAGTCCTTCCAAAGAATATTCAGGGTTGATTTCCTTTAGGATTGACTGTTTTGATCTCCTTGCTGTCCAAGGAACTCTCAAAGAAGTCTTCTCTAGCACCACCATTTGAAAGCATTAATTCTTTGGTGCTCAGCCTTCCTTATGGTCCAACTCTCACATACATACATGACTACTGGAAAAACCATAGCTTTGAATATGTTTGTCGGCAAAGTGATGTCTCTGTTTTTTAATATGCTGTCTAGGTTTGTCATAGCTTTTCTTCCAAGGAGCAAGAGTCTTTTAATTTTGTGCTATAGTCACCATCCAAAGTGATTTTGGAGGCTGAGATTAGGTATTACCATTAATTTTTTTGTAAGCTACTTTCCTTATGCCAGAAGGTCTATTTCCCTATAACCAATGACTCTCTGATGAATCAGAGAGCATCAGAAACATCAGAGAGTGTATTAAATCAGAGTTCTGGGCTCTAGCCATGGAGTGTCTGATTCAGCAGGTCTGCGGAGAAGCCTGAATATTTACTTTTTATGCAAGTTTCTAGGTGGTGATGATGTTGCTAGTCAGAGGACCACACTGAGGACCACTGCCAGTGCGCTATGTTAAACTTTGGTCTTTATTATTTGAGTGTACTCTTCTGGTCAGATGGTTCTTATTTGCTTCTAAATTTGCTTATTCCAGCTTTATCGTGATCCTCTGTATTTTATTGTGATCCTTTGTTGATGGCTAATGTCAGCAAACAGTTTTATAAGTATCTGTCCAGCTTTTATAGTTACTGATCCCTTTTATACCTTGCCATTTCTGTTCATAGTGTATTTCTCCCAATAATTTACTATGAAAAAATTCAAACAGATAAGAAGTCATTTTACATTGAACACCTGTATAACCACCACCCATATTTTACTATAAACATCCTACTACATATTTGTCCATCTGGTCCCTCTGTATCCATTTATCACTATCATATCTTATATGCTTTTGTGTCTTTTTTTCCTACATCTTCAAGTCTTGCTTTTATTTTCTTTTTCTTTAGTCATCTTAATAATTTACTTCAGAATCTCTGTCAGAATGTTCTATTTTCTGCTATTATTGGGATTTTATATCTGCGGTATGTGCTGTCTCATTCCTGGTGGATTGTTTCCTTTTATTTTGTAATTGCATTGTAAACTTATTTTCATTCTCATAGGAATCCTGTGCAGCCTAGGTTGAAACCATGTCCTATCAGGGAATTTTTATGCTTTATTAATTCCATGACTCTTAGAAGTATTACTGGTGTAAGAGCAATTTTTATGGTAATTTCTTTTCCAAACCAGACAATGTTTGGTTCAGCCCCAACACAGAGAAATTATTTTAGCCACTCAAAATCCAGACTAAAGTAAACTTCCTTATATTCTCCCTGAGTCAGGAGGCTTTCCTTTTTCTTTTTAACCTTTTAATTGCAGCGACTTCAGATTCTAACTTATGTTGGTGGTCTCAGGTCCAACTCCTTGCTTTTCTGAGTTCTGGCTTCTCTGCTGCTGTTTCAATCTGGGTGAAAACTCAAGATTCGTACATCTTGAAGAGCAGATATGTTCAGCTCATGTACTTGCTACTCATTTCCCTTTTTTGGTTCCCTGTCATCTCTGGTTTCCCAATGTATTTAAAGAATGCCTGCTATAAAGTATTTCTTCCTGTTCTCCACTTCTTGTGTTTGTGACAAACAGAAGTCTACTTCTAATGAAGTAGAATGAAGTGAATGAAGTTTACTTCATCCACCTGGATTTTGTTTCTATATGTATCTTGAGGAAGTACCTATTTCTGTTTCTGATTCCCTAGATAGCATATTAAAAAGCAGAGACTTTACCAACAAAGGTCTGTCAAGTCACAGCTATGGTTTTTCCAGTAGTTATGTATGGATGTGAGAGTTGGACTATAAAGAAAGCTGAGCACAGAAGACTTGATGCTTTTGAACTGTGGTGTTGGAGAAGACTCTTGAGAGTCCCTTGGACTACAAGGAGATCCAACTAGCCCATCCTAAAGGAAATCAGTCCTGAATATTCATTGGAAGGACAGATGCTGAAGCTGAAACTCCAATACTTAGGCCACCTGATGTGAAGAAGTGACTCATTTGAAAAGACCCTGATGCTGGGAAAATTGAAGGTGGGAGGAGAAGGGGATGACATCCTTGGTTAGATGGCATCACCGACTCAATGGACATGAGTTTGAGTAAACTCTGGGAGTTGGTGATGGACAGGGAGGCCTGGCGTGCTGCAGTCCATGGGGTCGCAAAACGTTGGACACGACTGAGTGGCTAAACTGAACTAACTGAACTGATTTACCTATACTGGCAAGTCTTCATTCTGTGTTGTTTTGTGTTTTTCTAACAGAAGTCACCTCTATTTAAAATTCACCAATGGAATTCTCTCTCCATTTAAAATTTTTTTCGGCTTACATGTATTATAATCTAACCTAAGAGAATCACATTGAGTTTCTGTTCAGGAAAACCCCTTAGCTTACTTGCTAGTTGAATGAATTCTCTCTTTCCTCTCTGTATCATAGTCATCACAGTGAGTGAGGTTGATTGAGGCTCATAATACAGCAAACATTTAAGACCAGAAGCCTATTTTCTTCTCCAAGCCATATTGGTACCTCTGTTCCCATCAGGTGGCTTACAGACTTATCCAGAATTAGTTTTCTTGCTGCCTTATGTTATTTAATATTTCAATGTTATTTTAAATGACTTTACTCAAAAAAATTTTAATGCATTCAAATATATAATTGAATGAAAGTATGAGTGGAAAATAAAATTATTTCTATAAAAACCAAGTTTAGTTCTGTGATTAAGCCATGATAATCTTGTGTTTCTAAATAAAATTTTCTTTTAAGTGAGGCATAGATAAGAATTTTATAAATGATTGGGTAAATAGTCTCAAAGTCTTAAGACTTACACACCAATTTTAATTTGCAAAGGTATTTAAATTTTCACTTTAAAGAAGCCAAAGTTAGATATTAGAGACGTCGTATTGTGGCTCCGCTAGTAAAGAAACTGCCTGCAATGCAGGAGACCTGGGTTTGATCCCTGGGTTGGGAAGATCCCCTGGAGAAGGGAAAGGCTACCCACTCCAGCATTCTGGCCTGGAGAATTTCATGGACTATATAGTCCATGGGGTCACAAAGAGTTGGACATGACTGAGTGACTTTCACTCATTCTAATGAGTGACTTCATTAGAAATGATGGTCTTTGTACAACATGGACTATTATGGAACACTCTAATAAGATATTGATGTGTATTAAGTTAAAATATGATCTTTAAACAACATATCATTTAAGAATACTCCTCACACTAAATGACTTTTTGACTAAATAGTCAATTACTGGTGACTGTGTGAGGTAAGAGGACTCCTACTTGTTTGATTTTGTTATTACTTCTATCCAAATTACTTTCTATCTGAAATGTTTATAGTAACCTATGTTTATTTGAAAATGGGTCTAAGAGAATAGATGGGAAGCAATAAATTGGATTGCTTAAAATAAAATTAAAAATTAAAAAAAATTAGCAACTTATGACTAAAAATAAGGGATGCCAAGTACTATATATAGTTCATGAGAGATCTCTACTAGCCTGCTCCCATCCTTGAGATAAAGTCCTTGCTTATGATAATTATGGTTTGTGCCATGTGACTGCACAACCCTTGAGAAAGCTGAGGATGGGGGATATGACCCAAAGATATAGGCCATAGACCTATACATAAAGGAGGTCAGAGCCCCAGTAAGTTGGTCCTGGTAACTAGCACATTCAAACTGATCCTCTAAGCAGAGTTAAGTCCAAAGTAGAATAGCTCAGAAAAATAAAAGAAGGTAATAATATTACCCAAGAAGGCAATAATCAATAAAAGGAGACTGAGGAAAGGACTACAGAGACAGGTTAATTTACATGAAAGATAAAGAAAAACAACCAGAGAAAGAGGTAGGATGATAAGAGTGAGTCCTGGCCATAGGAAATGTGCATTCACACTGGCTTCCCAGAGATACCCTTTCATTTCTCCAGCTTTTGTGGATTCCAAACTGTAAAGATGCAGTTCCAATCATTGTAATGATTTCCTATTTCTCTTTAAAGACTTCAGAGACCAGGTGCTGCCCTTTCATACTTCTCCTTGTATCCCCCAAAACCTTACCTGGAATCTGAGTATATATGTGCTGCTTGATTGTTGAAAGAGTAACTAGTATAAGTGCAAAGAAACTAATTTACAATTCTATTGTCTTTAATAGCTAATATTCTTGAAGGCAGTGACCATATGTCTACCACATTTTGGTATGGTAATAAGCAACAGAATAAAAACAGCTTTAGTGAGTTTATCTGTACACATTTCTCATTTAGAACCCTATCTTAGCCAAGTGGCTTCCCAATATGTTGATATAACTTATCTCATATCTTTGTATGGAGTATTGTGAACTGCAGGCCATAAAATTTTGGATTGGGAGTCAAGAAATCTTGATTGTAATCACAATTCAACCATGACAAGGAGTTGGTGACTTTGGAAAAATATCCAAAATCTCTCCACCTCAGTTTCTTTATCTGTGGGACTCATTGTTTTTTGATTTAAGGTTATTGTAAAAACCAAATTAGAGAATATATGAAATTACATTGTAAATTTGATCTGCCATGCAAATAGAGGTGATAAAGCTCCAGAATCTCAGAGTCAGAAGGGACTTTGCAGCATCTTAGATCCAGACTTTACTTAACTTACAATAATTTTTAATGCTTTTAATCTTTTATAATTTTTACATATCTCCTCTGACTTCCATACTTGTCTCACTTAAATAGGAATAATATTTTAGCTAAGTCGCTTCAGTGGTGTCCAACTCTTTGTGACCCTATGGACCTTAGCCCGCCAGGCTCCTCTGTCCATGGAATTTCCCAGGCAAGAATCTTGGAGTTGGTTGCCATAATTTTAGCACATCTTGTTCAAATGAATTTCCTGATACTCCTAAAACAACATTTGAAAAAAGACTAGATTCATTTTTCTCGAGTTAACCACTAAATACAGAGGGAAGAAGAAAAAGGTTCACTCTCATACTCCATAAATACTAAGTTATTGACAGCATAAAAATTGTTTGAGTGTGCTACCAGACATGATTACATCAGATAGGCTGGGCAGAAGACAAAGGGGGTGGAGTACCCCCGGATCTCCCCGCACTCCTGGCCCCTCCTTCAGCTCCTGGGCTCCCTTCCATCTATGCTCTGTGGCAGCAACACACCTGTAAGTTTGACTTTTCCTCCCTAATTCTCATCTTTAAAACATATGTGTCCTCTGGGCTCTGCCAAAAATAAGCAGAGTTGATGAAGAAAAGGCCTGTTAAGAGGAGGATGTATTTCTCACCTTGAAAAACATTTGCATTTTCAAAGCTGTCTGAATAGTAGTCACAAGTATTGACAGGTTGAGTCAGCTGTGTGTGAAATCTTTCCTCAGGGCCTCTCCTGTGAGGCCCAACAAATAGGAGAGTTCTCTACACACGGGTGGGGTGTGTGTGTGCGTGCGTGCGTGTTTGTGTGTGTGTGTGTGTAAGAAGATAGCTGGCCAATAGGTGTCAGAGACTAATTTTGTAATCTTTGACAAGCCTTTCACTGATGTAGCCAACAGTGACCAGTTTGGAGAAAGGTTGTTTATTCATGATCCAAATGCATGCTGAAATCTCATTTGGCCCAGATATTCATATTCCTAGATATCATCTTGATATCGGGCCCCAAACCAACATTATGCTGGGAGACTGAATTCCTCAAATTCATTCCTTAAGTATTTCTACTCTATTGGGAAAATTTACTTCTCCCTCCTTCCCTACCTTCAACACTCTCTAGATTACAAAGTGAACAGTTTTAAAAGAGTCAAATGGAATGAAAATGGAGGAGTGGGATTTTAGGCATTCATTCCTTAGCAAGACACCCAAGAGGCCTAAGAATTCCAATCATATGAAGCCCTCTCCACAGCTGGGCTATGGTGATGATAACAGAGAAATAATTTCAGAAAAACTCAATTGGAAAAGATACAAAAGAGAACAATTCAGAAAATAATAAGAATGATTAATGGGAAGAAGATTAAATCAGATAAAAAGGGTATAGGGTTAAAGGTTTGGGTTCCAGAGGAAAAAAGTACCTATATTTTTTACTATTAATAATTAATTGTTAATAATTGGCAGAGTTTAATTTGGAGTTCTTTAATAAATTGTTATAAAAATCTTTCTAGCCTCAATGATTTTAGGCAAAGTAGGGGCCATTCAAATGGAGTTAAACCTATGATTTGCTTCAAGAATATAAAAAGCCACTTTAAACAAGATTCTGGTACATTGTCTGATCCTGAAAACCAAATACCAGTAAGAGGACTTATATTAGTGATTAAAAGTGAGGTTAGATTTAAAGAAGTTGTCATAGGTCTTAAGGGTGATTGATTATATACTGATATACTAAGAGAGCTTAAAAGGATATCTATTCCTAAAATATGTTCAACCAGTACTATAAGTAAATATAATATTTTATGTTCTTTTTATGCACTGGATTTATTTCCATGATTTTACCTCCTTAGTGAAAGTGTTGATTGAACCATTTGAACAGATCATGAAATAGTAATTACAGTCTTAGAGGCAAATTAAAGACATTTATACAATAGGAATTGTAATTATACATTGCAAACTAAGAATGGATTTTTTTTTAAATTAGGCTACTTTTGCCCCAATAAAAATCAAAACTTCTCTCAGAATGTGGTGCTTTTAATTCAGATTATCTAATATACCGAATGTCAAATTTGAATAGTGTTTTAGACACTAAGGTGTTAATATTTGAAGGTGTTTTAAGTAGTATTAAAAACCAAGTTATTTCACTGTAAAATTTATTTAGGATAATTTTCACAATTAGGTAGGCTGTCTGATAGCATCAAGTACTGGCTATTCACTGCTGCTCTAGATCTGAACGACAAAATGCTAAGGAGTTCTCAAGTATTCTCACTTTAAATTATGTTCCCAATCAAAAGTACGAGAAAATTGACTTAGGAGCCTTTTAATTTCTTTTGCCTCAATAAAGCAATATGCTTACTGTTGGATTTTAAAAATTATAGCTAAGCAAGGAAGTAGGGAAGAAACTACTCAAAACATGATCACTCAGAGAAGGGCATGGTTAATATTTTTGTTTGCTTTCTTTCTTCAGAGAAGTGTTCTCTGTGTGTTTGCATGTTTACATTTTGTTGTATAATGTTTCTCCTCATAAGACAATTTATTAGGAATATTTTTCAGCTATTAAGTATTGATTTCAAAATAGGTACACTTTGAAGACCAATAATTTTGGGAAGAATACTTTCAGAGACAACCTGTTTGGATTCAAAAGGAACAATGAGTATTAAAAGGCAAGAATTAAAAAAAAATTAACTGGAGGATAATTGCTTTACAAAGTTGTATTGGTTTCTGCCTTATGACAACATGAATCAGTCATAAGTGTGTGTGTGTGTGTGTGTGTGTGTGTGTGTGTGTGTGTGTGTGTCCCCTCCCTCCTGAGCCTCTCTCCCACACCTCTATCTCACTCCTCTAGGTCATCACAGAGCACTCAGCTGAGCTCCCTGTGTTATACAGCAGCTTCCCGCTAGTTATCTACTTCACACATGGTGGTCTACATATGTCAGTATTACTCTCTCAGCTTGTCTCACTCATTTCTTCTCTCTCTGTGACCACAAGTCTGTTCTATGATAGGCCACATCTGTGTCTATTCCTGCCTTGCTGCTGCTGGGGTGCCATTGCTTTCTCCAATTCCTGCCTTACACATAGGTTAAAAGGCAAGTGTTGAAACCTTCTCAGGGAACCTTTCTTCATGGTTATTTTGGCTACATATTCATGTGAGACAGCGTTCTGCAACCGTTTTTGCACAAAGGACCTGTTTCATGGAAGGCAATTTTTCTTTGGACTGGGGGTGGCGATAAATTGGGGATGATTCAAGTACATTACATTGATTGTGGACTTTATTTCTGTTATTAGACTTTGGCATTTAATCCAATTTACATCCACCTCACCCTAGATCATTAGGCATTAGATATTAGAGGCTAGGGACCCCTGATTTAAGAGACTTTACCCAACATTGGTGAACTAGTTATAGGAGACATATACTTACAGGTTAGAAGAAGCCTGATTTACTAAAAACTGTGTTAACCTGGGAACCAAGGGGCCTGGCATCTAATCAGGGACCTGCTGCTGCTGTTGCTGCTAAGTCGCTTCAGTCGTTTCTGACTCTGTGCGACCCCATAGACGGCAGCCTACCAGGCTCCTCTGCCCATGGGATTTTCCAGGCAAGAGTACTGGAGTGGGTTGCCATTGCCTTCTCCGAATCAGGGTTCTAGTGAGTAACAATCAGGCAAAGGAATTAACCTAGATGTCTTTGTTTATACTGTGAGCCTAACCCTGCCACTCTGATTTTATATACCATAAATAAAATAAATAAGGGTTACTTGACATGGATGATTCTGCATAATTTAGTTTAGAAATCTGTTCAGATTATTGTCATTTTTATGAGGAAAGCTGTGACAGAATAGGGATTCAAAGATTTTTACATCTATCTGAAAAAGCTATTCAATCAACCTGTTCCTTGAATCTTAGAAAACAATTTTTACAACATACCAGTCACTTGATACACCTACTTTTTTCTGTGATTCAAAATTGTACAGAATTGGACTAAATGCCAAAGTCTAAAAATGTAACCCTTTAGAAACAAGTAATTGAAGCTAAATTATTTTGAGGAAAGACTTTGTACTAAAAATATCAGTAATGATAGCTTATATCTATTTCTTTTTGTGCAGCTAATTTTTTTTCTTTGAATGGTTATTCAGAATTTAGAATCCCATCTGTGTCAGTAACAAACTTAGTTCACAGAAGGCTTTATTGCTGTATTAAAATTTTCTCACAGATGTAAAAGTTGCAGATGGCTTTGTTAGGTGGGGTAAATGAGAAGTTATAAAGGAAGGAAAAATCTGCTTTGGGATAGTCCCACCTACTGAAGTTTTGATAATATAAAGTTGTGAAAAGAGCCCTGAAGAGACATAATTAGTGTGTCTTTTCCAGTAGCAACATGCAAAGCCCTCTAAAAATAGAGGAGAAACTCATCTCTTTTAAAGATTTATTCAATAACTTAGCTTCATTGCTTATAAGAAATATTCCAAAATTAAGTCCCTTCTAACTTAGTTTAAACCCATTTTATCTTGTGAAAGATCCCCTGGAGGAGGGCATGGCTACCCACTCCAGTATTCTTGCCTTGAAAATCCCATGGACAGAGGAGCCTGGCGGGCTACAGTCCACAGGGTCACAAAGAGTCAGACACGACTGAAGCAACTTAACATGCACACACCCATGCACATCTGTGTCTGTGAACAGCTGGCTGCCACTCACTGAATACAGTCACTTTGTATATTTAAAGACTGGCACGTGCAGAGCTACGCGTGAAAGAATGAAATTAGGACATTTTCTAACACCTTATGCAAAAATAAACTGAAAGTGGATTAAAGACTTAAATCTAAGGCTGCAAACCATACAAGCCCTAGAAAGAAACATGGGCATAACACTCTCTGAAATAAATTGTAGTAATATTTTTTTTTGGATCTGCTTCCTAAAGCAAAGGAAACAAAAGCAAAAATAAAAAAAATAGGGCATAATTAAACTTTAAAACTTTTGAACAGCAAAGGAAACCATGGACAAAACAGAAAGACATCTACTGAATGGGAGAAAATATTTGTAAATGATATGACTGGTAAGAAGTTTATATCAAAAATATATAAATAGCTCATACAACTTAATATCAAAAAAAAAAAAAAACAATTAAAAGATGGACAGAAGACCCAAGTAGACATTTTTCCAAAAAAGATATACAAGTGGATAATAGGCACACAAAAGATGCTTAACACCACTAAGCATTAGAGAAATATAATCAAAACCACAATAAAATACCACCTCACACCTGTCAAAATGACTATCATTAAAATATCTACAATTTAGAGGACTTTAGCAAGGATGCGGAGAAAAGGGAAACATAGTACACTATTTGTGGGAAAGTAAGTTGGTACAGCCATTATGGAAAACAGTAGGGAGGTTTCTCAGAAAGCTAAAAACAGAGTTACCACATGATCCAGCAATTTTACCCCTGGGTATACATCAAAGATTCCTGGGTCAGGAAGATCCCCTGAAGAAGCACATGGCAGTCCATTCCAATATTCTTGCCTGGAGAACTCCATGTACAAAGGAGTCTTGTGGGCTATAGTCCACAGGGCCACAAAGAGTCAGATACGATTGAAGCAACTTAGCATGTATACATCAAAAAAAAAAAAAAAAGGAGAAACAATAATTCAAAAAGATACAGGTACTTCAATGTTCATAACGGCACTATTTACAGTAGCCAAGACATGGAAGCTACCTAACTGTCCATCTAGATGAATGAAGAAAGAAGATGTGGTACATAGTATACAGTGGAATATTATTCAGTCATTAAGTTCAGTTCAGTTCAGTCACTCAGTCATGTCTGCCTCTTTGCGACCACATGGAATGCAGCATGCCAGGCTTCCCTGTCCATTACCAACTCCTGGAGCTTACTCAAACTCATGTCCATTGAGTCAGTGATGCCATCCAACCATCTCATCCTCTGTTGTCCCCTTCTCATCCTGCCTTCAATCATTCCCAACATCAGGGTCTTTTCAGATGAATCAGTTCTTAGCATCAGGTGGTCAAAGTACTGGAGTTTCAGCTTCAGCATCAGTCCTTCCTTGAATATTCAGAACTGATTTCCTTTATGATGGACTGGTTGGACTTCTTGCTGTCTAAGGGATTCTCAAGAGTCTTCTCCAACACCACAGTTCAAAAGCATGAATTCTTTGGTGCTCAGATTTCTTTATAGTTAGAAAGAATGAGATAATGCCATCTGCAGCAACATAGATAAACCTGGAGATTATCATACTAAGTGAGGTAAATTAGACAAAGAATGCCAAGTATTATTACAGTATCATTTATATGTGGAATATAAAAATGATACAAATGAACTTATTTACAAAACCAGAAACAAAGATACAGATTTCAAAACAAGCTTATGGTTACCAAAGGGAAAAGGTGTTGAGGAGGGATAAACTGGGAGTTTGGAATTAACAAATACACACTACTATATGTATTATCAGTTCAGTTCAGTTAGTTCAGTTCAGTCACTCAGTCGTGTCTGACTCTTTGCGACCTCATGAATCACAGCACGCCAGGCATCCCTGTGCATCACCAACTCCCGGAGTTCTCTCAGACTCACGTCCATCGAGTTGGTGATGCCATCCAGCCATCTCATCCTCTGTCATTCCCTTCTCCTCCTGCCCCAAATTCCTCCCAGCATCAGGGTCTTTTCCAATGAGTCAACTTTGCATGAGGTGGCCAAAATATTGGAGTTTCAGTTTTAGCATCAGTCCTTCCAATGAACACCCAGGACTGGTCTCCTTTAGCAAGGACTGGTTGGATCTCCTTGCAGTCCAAGGGACTCTCAAGAGTCTTCTCCAACACCATAGTTCAAAAGCATCAATTCTTGGGTGCTCAGCTTTCTTCACAGTCCAACTCTCACATCCATACATGACCACTGGAAAAACCATAGCCTTGACTAGACGGACCTTTGTTGCCGAAGTAACATCTCTGCTTTTGAATATGCTATCTAGGCTTTGGTCATAACTTTCCTTCCAAGGAGTAAGTGTCTTTTAATTTCATGGCTGCAGTCACCATCTGCAGTGATTTTGGAGCCCCCCAAAATAAAGTCAGCCACTGTTTCCACTGTTTCCCCATCTATTTGCCATGAAGTGATGGGACCAGATGCCATGATCTTCGTGTTCTGAATGTTGAGCTTTAAGCCAACTTTTTCACTCTCCTCTTTCACTTTCATCAAGAGGCTTTTGAGTTCCTCTTCACTTTCTGCCATAAGGGTGGTGTCATCTGCATATCTGACGTTATTGATATTTCTCTCGGCAATCTTGATTCCAGCTTGTGCTTCTTCCAGTCCAGCGTTTCTCATGATGTACTCTGCATATAAGTTAAATAAGCAGGGTGACAATATACAGCCTTGACGTACTCCTTTTCCTATTTGGAACCAGTCTGTTGTTCCATGTCCAGTTCTAACTGTTGCTTCCTGACCTGCATACAGATTTCTCAAGAGGCAGTTTAGGTGGTCTGGTATTCCCATCTCTTGAAGAAGTTTCCACAGTTTATTGTGATTCCCCACAGTCAAAGGCTTTGGCATAGTCAATAAAGCAGAAATAGATGTTTTTCTGGAACTCTCTTGCTTTTTCCATGATCCAGTGGATGTTGGCAATTTGACTCTGGTTCCTCTGCCTTTTCTAAATCCAGCTTGAACATCAGGAAGTTCACAGTTCACGTATTGCTGAAGCCTGGCTTGGAGAATTTCGAGCATTACTTTACTAGCGTGTGAGATGAGTGCAATTGTGCAGTACTTTGAGCATTCTTTGGCATTGTCTTTCTTTGGGATTGGAATGAAAACTGCCCTTTTCCAGTCCTGTGGCCACTGCTGAGTTTTCCAAATTTTCAGGCATATTGAGTGCAGCACTTCCACAGCATCATCTTTCAGGATTTGAAATAGCTCAACTGGAATTCCATCACCTCCACTAGCTTTGTTCATAGTGATGCTTTCTAAGGCCCACTTGACTTCACATTCCAGGATGTCTGGCTCTAGGTGAGTGATCACACGATTGAGATTATCTGGGTCATGATGCTCTTTTTTTGTACAGTTCTTCTGTGTATTCTTGCCACCTCTTCTTAATATCTTCTGCTTCTGTTAGGTCCATACCATTTCTGTCCTTTATTGAGCCCATCTTTGCATGAAATGTTCCCTTTGTATCTCTAATTTTCTTGAAGAGATCTCTAGTCTTTCCCATTCTGTTGTTTTCCTTTATTTCTTTGCATTGATTGCTGAGGAAAGCTTTCTTATCCCTCCTTGCTATTCTTTGGAACTCTGCGTTCAAATGGGAATATCCTTCCTTTTCTCCTTTGCTTTTCACTTCTCTTCTTTTTACAGCTATTTGTAAGGCATCCTCAGACAGCCATTTTGCTTTTTTTGCATTTGTTTTCCATAGGGATGGTCTCGATCCCTGTCTCCTGTACAATGTCACAAACCTCCATCCATAGTTCAGATAACCAAAAAGAGCCTACTGTTTAGCAAAGGAACCTCTGTTCAATATCTGAATCACTTTTGCTGTACACCTGTACACCTGAAATTAACACAACATTGTAAATCAACTATAGACCAATATAAACTAAAAATTAAATATACCACAATAAGATATCTCCTCATACCTCAAAATGCCTATCATCAAAATGTCTACAAACAGCAAATGCTGGCCAGGATGTGGGCAAAAAGGAACCCTATTGCACTGTTTCTGGATATGTAAATAGGCACTGCCACTATAAAACACTATGGAAGTTTCTCAAACCTGAAAATAGAACCGCCACATAATCCAGCAACTCTACTCCTGGGTATTTATCAAAAAAACAAAAGAAAACCTCTAATTCTAAAGATACATGCACCCCGAATGTTCAGAGCAGCCTTAGTTACAATAACCAAGATATGAAAGCAATCAAGATATAAAGGTGATGCTATCCCACACAATGGAATATTAGCCATAAAAACATGAAATTCTGCTATTTGCAAGAACATGGATGGACATAGAGGATATTACACCAGTGAAATAAGCCAGGCTGAGAAAGATAAACATGATATGTTATCGTGTATATGTCGAATCTAAATGATAAAACAAATGAATACAACAAAACAGACGCACACATAGAACAAACCAGTGATTACCAGTGGGGACAAGAAAGAGGAAAGCAGCAAGATATGGTAGGAAATTGAGATACAAATGACTATGTATCACATAAGTAAACAGCAATGGTATATTGTACAGCACAAGGAAATATGGTCATTACTTCATAAAAACTTTAGAGTATAATCTATAAAAATATCACATCATTATGTTGTACACCTGAAACTAATACTGTATTGTAAATATACTTAAATTAAAAAAAATGTAAAGACTGTCGTGGAATGACTGCTCAGTCTTTTTCTTCATCAAGTGGTATAGTTCTATAGACATTCTATCTACAGTTGTACTGACGTTCTTTCAATGTCAGTCTTTGCTTCCAGTCCTTTAATCAACTTCTGGATCATATCTAAAGCTGTCACATGGTCTTTCATGAGTCAACTTTATTTCCATAAGTTCTCCAGCTGCTAAGAAACATGTCAGGATTTATGTTTAGTTGTCATAGCATTTTATGCCTCTTAATCTGGATTTCTTTGAAAATTCCAAGCACAAGGATAAGGCAAAGATAGAACTTTAAGAGGTACAGATTTACTTTTTGTTTGTTTTCCTTTTCTTTGGTAATATAATATTATGACAGTTTTGCCAGTAAGTCCAAACAGCTAGTCTGGAATTCTATATTTAGCAATAAAAACTCTTAAAAAATGAAGGTGAGATAAAGGCATTTTCAGAAAAATAAAACCGAGAAAACTTGCTTTCAGTATAACTATACTGTGAGAAATATTAAAGGAAGTTCCATAGGCTGGACAGAAACAACACCAGTTGGAAACTTTAATCTGCAGGAAGGATTGAAAGTGCCAGAAATGATTTTAAAAGGTATCTTTTCTTTTGTGTTTCCCAATTTCTCTGAAAGATGTTTAACTAAAGCAAAATCAACAGCAATGTATTGTAAGATATATAATATAGTAAAATATATGAAAACAAAAAGTTCTAAAATCAATAATCTAAGAAGCAAACACAATATCAATAGACAAAAGAAAATAATAGAGAACAGAAAAAATTTTGTGGAAGAGAAAATTCTTCAAGCTAAGTTGGTTCTTGAAAGGATTATTAAAATTGATATACACTAACAACACCAATTTAGGGGGAAAAAGCACAAAGTATAAATATACAAAATAAGACAGGAAACATGACTATAAATCTACAGTAATTAGAAAGATAGTAAGGTACTATTAAAGACAAAAGGCCACAAACCTGATGATTTAGGTAGATGAAATAGACAAATTCCTCAAAAACACAACTTAATAAATTGATTAAAACTGGTAAAGAAATTGATTTTTGAATCCCTCCAAAACTCTTTCAGGAATAAAAGGGGAAAAACAGTTTCTGATTCATTTTATGGGACCACTATACCAGCATCGGAGAAGGCAATGGCACCCCATTCCAGTACTCTTGCCTGGAAAATCCCATGGACAGAGGAGCCTGGTAGGCTTCAGTCCATGGGGTCGCTACGAGTCGGACATGACTGAGCGACTTCACTTTCACTTTTCACCTTCATGCATTGGAGAAAGAAATGGCAACCCACTCCAGTGTTCTTGCCTGGAGAATCCCAGGGATTGGGGAGTCTGGTGGGCTGCCGTCTATGGGGTTGCACACAGTCGGACACGATTGAAGCAACTTAGCAGCAGTAGCAGCAGCATACCAGCATAATTCTAATATCAAATGATGATAAAGCAACCATAAGCCCTTCATAAAAGGAAAATCAACCATGGAGTAATACCCCTCAACATAGGCAGAAAATTTCTTAACCAAATAGCAAATTTAACCCAGCCGAATATAAATAGAATAATATGATATGACTAACCAAGGATTATCCTAGGAATGCATGTTTGGTTTACTAACAGAATAAAAAACAGTCACATGGTTAGGTACAGAAGAGGTACAGAAAATATGTACAAAATAGGTACAAAAAAATCACATGACCATGTTTGATACCCAACTATGATAAAAATAAAAACTAGGAAAACTAAAAGAGATTCCACAAATTCTATACTGAATTTAGCTTAATGTTAAAATATTGAATGAGGTCTGTTTTTACCCCTCCTATTCAACATTCTACTGAAGTCTAAGGCAATGTAATCAGGCAAAAAAGGAAAAGGATCAAGGGAAACAGATAAAAATTCACTTTTATAAAGGATTTTATAAAATATGAAAGGATTCTATAATTATATAAAGGATTCTATATAGGATTATATAAAAGATTCTATAAAAAATTCTGCTAGACCCAGTAAGTGAATCAAGCAGTATCTCAAGGTCAATATATACAAATTGTTTCTACATGCAAGCAACAAAGAATAAGAAAATAAAAATGAAAACTTGATGTTATTTGTAATGACACTAAAAGTGATACTCAAGAATAAGTTTTTAAAAAGAAATCAAAGATCGTTTCATCTGAAAACCACACATCACTGAGTTTTTTTTTTTTTTTGAAGTATTTATTTATTTGGGGGCATCAGGTCTTAGTTAAAACTCAACAGTCAAAAAACGAAGATCATAGTTTCCAGTTCCATCATGTCATGGCAACCAGATGGGGAAACAAAGGAAACGGTGACAGAATTTATTTTCTTGGGCTCCAAAATCACCTTAGATGGTGACTGCAGCCACTAAATTAAAAAATGTTTGCTCCTTGGAAGAAAAGCTATGACAAACCTAGACAGCACATTAAAAAGCAGAGATGTTACTTTGCCAACAAAGATTGGTATGTATAGTCAAAGCTATGGTTTTTCCAATAGTCATGTATGGATGTGAGAGTAGGACCATAAAGAAATCTGAGCGCCAAAGATTTGATGCTTTTGAACTGTGGTGCTAGAGAAGACTCTTGAGAGTCCCTTGGACTGCAAGGAGATCAAACCAGTCAATCCTAAAGGAAATCATCCCTGAATATTGATTGGAAGGACTGACACTGAAGCTCCAATACTTTGGCCACCTGATGTGAAGAGCGACTCCTTTGAAAAGACCCTGATGCTGGGAGGGATTGAGGGTGAGAAGAAGAAGGGTGAGGGGGCGACAGTGGGGTGAGGGTGAGATGGTTGGATGGCATCATCCACTCAAGGCACATGAGTTTGAACAAACTCCCAGAGATAGGGAGCTACAGGGAAGCCTGGCCTGTTGCAGTCCATGGAGTCACAAAGAGTCGGATAGGACTTAGGGACTAAACCACAAAAGTCAAACCATAATGTTGTATACCTAACACTCATATAGTGCTGTATATCAGTTCTATCTCAATAAACTGGAAGAAAACCTATCACATAACAAAGTAGAGAATTACAAATGACAAATTAGAAAAAACATCAAAGAATATCTGATGTGAAGATGATTCTTCCTCACCCAGAGCTGTGACTGCTGCTCCAGCCAGAAGGTCTTTTGGCTTCATGGCATCATGTTCCATTTAATGGCCACACTCAAGAGAATATTCTATTCTAAATAACCCCCTTCAGGGGCTAACAGTTCCCACCTTCTTGAAAACAGTGGATGGTTGATCCCTCTAGAGCACAGGTTTTGAGTTAATGTAAGAATGCATGCGTGGAGAGGTGGGCAACAGCATGAACAGCCACACTTCTAGAAGGTTCTAACCAGCATCCAGGACAGCGGTAGAGAAAGTAGGAGTGAACAGGAGAAGAACACAGGGTAGTTGGGTGGGCAGAGCTAGTGGCCGGGGAGGTTCTAGTTTGTTTGGCCTCGGGGCATCCTTCCCCTTTACATGGTCACGCTGAAGTAGTACCCAGACCAGGCATCTGGCCAGCAGCTTACACTCATCACCTCCCACTGCCTCCTGGGCCATGGACCCCTGCAAAATGAGAGAGCTTGGAGCCTTCCTGTAAATGTGTGAGCAGGACTGGAGTGTTCTGAACACAGAGGAAATGAGCTTCCTGAGGGAATGGGTGGAGAGTATGGGGGCTAAAATGCCACCTGTTTCTCATAAACTAAATCAGAATTAAACACCTACGAAGCAAAAGCAGATAGTAAGAAGGTGAAGGAAAACATAAAGACAGACAAACTGTTAGGGGAAACACTCTGATTGAAACCGCCCACCCTGGGGAGGTACCATAGTAACCATTTGCATGAGTTGTTTTATGACAGGAGATCCTGATAAGGAATACGGAACTAATAAGCCACCACCAACCGGAAGAGTTCGGGAAAGGTCTAAAGGAGACACCGCGTGTCTGTCCACTTCCCAGAATCCCTCTCGCTAGCATCCATCCTGGCTGAGTGATGCGTGTACCACCAGGAAAGACTCTGAATTAGAATGATTGGTCAAAGACCACCCAGAAACTAATCCCATCACCATAAAACCCGAGACTGCGAGCCACGTGGCAGAGCAGTTCTCCTGGGTTCCCTTACCCTACTGCTCTCCACCCGGGTGCCCTTTCCCAATAAAGTCTCTTGCTTTGTCAGCACATGTGTCTCCTCAGACAATTCATTTCCGAGTGTTAGACAAGAGCCCAGTTTCGGGCCCTGGAAGGGGTCCGCCTTCCTGCAACAAAACCATCAACTGAGGAAAGTGATCTAGAATTTGATAATGATGGTGTGGTTGAACCAGACCATAATGCTCCTCAAGAAATGGGAGATAAAAATGTAGAGATAACTAAGGAGATGATGGATCAGGCAAATGATTAAAAAAAAATAATAAGTGGCTGCCATTGATGCTCTAAATGATGGTGAGCCACAGAATGCCAATGAGTCACTTAAAGATGCCGTCAAGCTAACCCCTTGTGTGGCCATTCTGTATGCCAAGAGAACCAGTGTCTTCATCAAATTACAGAAGGGAAATGCTGCCATCCAAGCCTGTGGAAGAGTTATTGAAATAAATCTGGATGCAGCTCAGCCATACATGTAGTGAGGGAAAGCACACAGACTTCTGGGCCATCAGAAAGAAGCTGCCAGTGATCTTGCCTCTTCCTGTAAGCTAGATTATGAAGATGCTAGTGCAATGCTGATGGAAGTTGACCCAAAGGCCCAGAAAATTGCTGATACTGGAGAAAGTATGAGCAAAAAGCCCAAAGAGTGAGAGATCAAAAAAAGAACAGAAAGGGTTAAGAAGGCTTGGGAAGAACTTGAGAGAGCACAGAGGGAGGAAGAAGCCAGGGGACAATCAGGAGCTCAGTATGGTTCTTTTCCAGGTGGCTCTCCTGGGGGAATTCCTGGTAATTTTCCTGGAGGAATGCATGGAATGGGAGGGGGGCATGCCTGGAATGCCATGAATGCCTGGATGAAAGAAATTTTTAGTGACCCAGAGGTCCTTGCAGCCATGCAGGACCCAGAAGTTATGGTGGCCTTCCAGGATGTAACCCTGCTGCTAAGTCGCTTCAGTTGTGTCCGACTCCATAGACGGCAGCCCGCCAGGCTCTGCCATCCCTGGGATTCTCCAGGCAAGAACACTGGAGTGGGTTGCCATTTCCTTCTCCAATGCATGAAAGTGAAAAGTGAAAGTGAAGTCGCTCAGTCGTGTCTGACCCTCAGCGACCCCATGGACTGCAGCCTACCAGGTTCCTCGGTCCATGGGATTTTCCAAGCAAGAGTACTGGAGTGGGGTGCCATTGCCTTCTCCGAGGATGTAACCCAGAACCCTGAAAATATGTCAAAATATCAGGGTAACTCAAAGGTTATGAAGCTCATCAGTAAATTGTGGGCCAAATTTGGAGGTCAAGCATAATGCCCTTCTGATACATAAAGTCCCTGCCAGAGGAAAAGCAACTTAGATCACCTAATGGATGGTGCAATAAAACAAACCAGTGTACTTCTGACCTTCTCATGAAGAAAGTTGGGGTGCATTGAAGATAATCACTAGGCCCTCTGCCCCAGATACAGCTGAAAACATTTTACAGTGGTTTGCCATTAGGGTGTTCAATTCAGATAATGTTTTCCTATTGTTGTGGAATTCTATGGTGATAATTAAATTGTTCTATATCAATTTCAAAAAAAAAAAAAGAAATAAAAAACTTTAAGCAATTTTTAAACCTTAAATACCTGTGGCGGATTCATTTTGATATTTGGCAAAACTGACACAATTATGTAAAGTTTAAAAATAAAATAAAATTAATTAAAAAAAAGGAAAAAAAATAAACCTTAAATAGTTAAAACAAATTAAAAGGTGTGTTAAATCCTATATTTTTCCTTACTAGTCATTTTGTTTTTTTCCTTTGAATTAATTAGGCAACAAAGATACTTCAGTATGGAAGATTCATCATTCAAGTTTGAGTGAAATAAAGCTTTAGTAGCAGGAGGAAAAGATAACATTTAAATAAAGTTTGAGTTGGACATGTAGTCACTGAGGCATTTTGATTTGTCTTCGTAATTGCTTGTTATTATTATTTTTAATGATTGGCTTCTGTAAAACTCTTGGGACCACCAGTATTGCAGTAGGACCGGGGTAGGGCTTCGAAGTACTTGGCAGGGCAGTGTGAAATGAACATGTCTTCTGCCATGTTAACCAACAAGAAATGTCAAAGCCATCAGTGATTGATTTCTGGCCTCCAAATGTGAATGAGGGCTCCCAAAACTGTGATCCAGCAGATGCTGCCATCCCCTGCCCGGCATGGTGACCACTGAGGAACTGTGAGAATGCAAGAAGTAAGGTCAACAAGGAAAAAGGTTTGGCCCCAGATATCTGAGGTGCATACGAAAGGAACTAATTCAGTGAGCCCAGAGGCTTATGTCTTCCCATACTGTAGAATGCTAACCTACTTAACTTGATAACTGATCTTTGATGTTCAGACTGCCTGTTCTCTCTTTTGCAAACTTGTATACTGCCTGACTTTCCCAGCCTCTTTAGAGCTGTTTTCTCAGAGCTGCTGAGATCCTGTTTCCTCGGCTTGGGGTACAAAACATCCCCCCCAATAAAATACCTCTCTATTTTCAGTCTGTGACTATAGATTTTAGTCTATAGCAGCAACCAATCTACTACATTTTATGCCACATGTACCCTGTGCACCTGCATTTATATCTTACACAGTGGTGAAGGGCTGGTTTTTAAAATGCTGCAGTAAAATTGTATTACTTAGTTGAGCTCTTGTCTGATTATCTAAAATAAATGTTTCATATTTCCACATCAGTTCAGTTCAGTAACTCAGTCGTATCCGTCTCTTTGTGACTGCATGGACTGCAGCACACCAGGCCTTCCTGTCCATCACCAACTCCATGAATTTACTTAAACTCATATCCATTCAGTTAGTGATGCCATCCAACCATTGCATCCTCTGTTTTCCCCTTCACCACCCTTCTTCAATATTTCCCAGCATTGGAGTCTTTGCCAATGAGTTGGTTTTTCGCATCAGGTGGCCAAAGTATTGGAGCTTCAGCTTCAGCATCAGTCCTTCCAATGAATATTCAGGACTGATTTCCTTTAGGATTGACTGGTTGGATCACCTTGCAGTCCAAAGGACTCTCAAGAGTCTTCTCCAACACCCACAGCTCAAGACATCAATTCTTCGGCACTTAGCTTTCTTTATAGTCCAACTCTCACATCCATACGTGACCACTGGAAAAACCATACCTTTGACTAGAAGGACCTTTGATGGTAAAGTAATGTCTCTGCTTTTTAATATGCTGTCTAGGTTGGTCATAGCTTTTCTTCCAAGGAGCAAGAAGATTCTATTTTCATGGCTGAAGTCACCACATGCAGTGATTTTGGAGTCTCCAAATTAAAGTCTCTCACTGTTTCCATTGTTTCCCCATCTATTGTGATGAAGTGATGGGACCAAATGACATGATCTTAGTTTTCTGAATATTGAGTTTTAAGCCAACTTTTTCACTCTCCTCTTTCACTTTCAACAAGAGGCTCTTTAGTTCTTCTTCTCTTTTTGCCATAAGGGTGGTGTCATCTGCGTGTCTGCTGCTGCTGCTAAGTCGCTTCAGTCGTGTCCGACTCTGTGTGACCCCATGGACTGCAGCCTACCAGGCTTCTCCATCTATGGGATTTTCCAGGCAAGAACACTGGAGTGGGTTGCCATTTCCTTCTCCAATGCATGAAAGTGGAAAGTGAAAGTGAAGTCACTCAGTCGTGATTGACTCTTAGTGACCCCGTGGACTGCAGCCTACCAGGCTCCTCCATCCATGGGACTTTCCGGGCAACAGTTCTGTAGTGGGGTGCCATTGCCTTCTCCCTCTGCGTATCTGAGGTTATTGATATTTCTCCTGGCGAACTTGATTCCAGCTTGTGCTTCTTCAGCCCAGTATTCTGCATGACATTGTCTACATATAAGTTGAATAAGCAGGGTGACAATATCCAGCGTTGATGTACTCCTTTCCAGTTTGGAACCAGTCTGTTGTTCCATGCCTAGTTCTAACTGTCACTTTCTGATCTGCATACAGATTTCTTAGGAGGCAGGTCAGGTGGTCTGGTATTCCCATCTCTTTCAGAATTTTCCACAGTTTGTTATGATCCACACAGTCAAAAGCTTTGGCATAGTCAATAAAGCAAAAGTGATGTTTTTCTGGAACTCTCTTGCTTTTTTGATGATCCAGCGTATGTTGGCAATTTGATCTCTGGTTCCTCTGCCTTTTCTAAATCCAGCTTCAACATCTGTAAGTTCATGGTTCACATACTGGTGAAGCTTCACTTGGAGAATTTTGAGCATTACTTTACTAGCCTGTGAGATAAGTTCAATTGTGTGGTATTTTGAACATTCTTTTGCATTGACCTTCTTTAGGATTAGAATGAAAACTGATCTTTTTCAGTCTTGTGGCCACTGCTGAGTCTTCCAAATTTGCGGACACATTGAGTGCACCACTTTCACAGCATTATCTTCCAGGATTTGAAAGAGCTCGACTAGAATTCCATCACCTCCACTAGCTTTGTTCGTAGTGATGCTTCCTAAGGCCCAGTTGACTTTGCATTCCAGGATGTCTGGCTCAAGGTGAGTGATCATACCACTGTGGTTATCTGGGTCATGAAGATCTTTTTCTGTATAGTGTTTCTGTGTTTCTTGCCACCTGTTCTTAGTAGCTTCTGCTTCTGTTAGGTCCATACCATTTCTGACCTTTATTGTGCTCATCTTTGCATGTAATGTTCCCGTGGTATCTCTGATTTTCTTCAAGAGATCTCTAATCTTTCCCATTCTACTGTTTCCCTCTGTTTCTTTGCATTGATCCTTAAGGAAGGCTTTCTTCTCTCTCCTTGCTATTGTTTGGAACTTTTTTTTCAAATGGGTATATCTTTCCTTTTCTCCTTTGCCTTTAGCTTCTCTTCTTTTCTCAGCTTTTGGTAAGACCTCATCAGACAACCATTATGCCTTTTTGCATTTCTTTTTCTTGAGGATGGTCTCAATCACTGCCTCCTGTACAGTGTCACAAACCTCCGTCCATAGTTCTTTAGGCAATCTAGCAGATCTAATCCCTTGAATCTCTTTTGTCACTTCTACTGTATACTTGTAAGTGATTTGATTTAGGTCGTACCTGAATGGTCTAGTGGTTTTCCCTACTTTCTTCATCTCCACATAGTGGGGAAAAAAAAGATGATTCCACGTCAGAAAAATGTTATGATTAAACACCATCAGATCAGATCAGATCAGTCACTCAGTTGTGTCCGACTCTTTGCGACCCCATGAATCACAGCATGCCAGGCCTCCCTGTCCCTCACCAACTCCCAGAGTTCACTCAGACTCACGTCCATCGAGTCAGTGATGCGATCCAGCCATCTCAAATTCAAGAACAGAACAATGTCAAAATTTTCTACACACTTCATTATACAACAGACTGAAGAAAAGTCATATGATCATTTAACAGATGTAACAAAATTCAGTTCAGTTTAGTTCAGTCGCTCAGTCATGTCCGACTATTTGCGACCCCATGAATCGCAGCACGCCAGGCCTCCCTGTCCATCACCAACTCCTGGAGTTCACTCAGACTCACGTCCATCAAGTCAGTGATGCCATTCAGCCATCTCATCCTCTGTCGTCCCCTTCTCCTCCTGCCCCCAATCCCTCCCAGCATCAGGATCTTTTCCAATGAGTCAACTCTTCACATGAGGTGGCCAAAGTATTGGAGTTTCAGCTTTAGCATCATTCCTTCCAAAGAAATCCCAGGACTGATCTCCTTCAGAATGGACTGGTTGGATCTCCTTGCAGTCCAAGGGACTCTCAAGAGTCTTCTCCAACACCACAGTTCAAAAGCATCAATTCTTCAGCGCTCAGCTTTCTTCACAGTTTCTCTCACATCCATACATGACTACTGGAAAAACCATAGCCTTGACTAGATGGACCTTTGTTGGCAAAGTAATGTCTCTGGTTTTGAATATGCTATCTAGGTTGGTCATAACTTTCCTTCCAAGGAGTAAGTGTCTTTTAATTTCATGGCTGCAATCACCATCTGCAGTGATTTTGGAGCCCAGAAAAATAAAGTCTGACACTGTTTCCCCATCTATTTCCCATGAAGTGATGGAACCGGATGCCATGATCTTCATTTTCTGAATGTTGAGCTTTAAGCCAACTTTTTCACTCTCCTCTTTCACTTTCATCAAGAGGCTTTTTAGTTCCTCTTCACTTTCTGTGGTAAGGGTGGTGTTATCTGCATATCTGAGGTTATTGATATTTCTCCCAGCAATCTTGATTCCAGCTTGTGCTTCTTCCAGTCCAGCGTTTCTCATGATGTAGTCTGCATATAAGTTAAATAAGCAGGGTGACAATATACAGCCTTGACATACTCCTTTTCCTATTTGGAACCAGTCTGTTCCATGTCCAGTTCCTATTGTTGCTTCCTGACCTACATACAGATTTCTCAAGAGGCAGATCAGGTGGTCTGGTGTTCCCTTCTCTTTCAGAATTTTCCACAGTTTATTGTGATCCACACAGTCAAAGGCTTTGGCATAGTCAATAAAGCAGAAATAGATGTTTTTCTGGAACTCTCTTGCTTTTTCCATGATCCAGCGGATGTTGGCAATTTGATCTCTGGTTCCTCTGCCTTTTCTAAATCCAGCTTGAACATCAGGAAGTTCATGGTTCATGTATTGCTGAAGCCTGGCTTGGAGAATTTTGAGCATTACTTTACTAGCGTGTGAGATGAGTGCAATTGTGTGGTGGTTTGAGCATTCTTTGGCATTGCCTTTCTTTGGGATTGGAATGAAAACTGACCTTTTCTAGTCCTGTGGCCACTCCTGAATTTTCCAAATTTGTTGGTATATTGAGTGCAGCACTTTCACAGCATCATCTTTCAAGATTTGAAAGAACCCAACTGGAATTCCATCATCCACTAGCTTTGTTCGTAGTGATTAGGAAAACTTAATAGTTTGTAATTTTAAAATATCTTAGTAAACTAGAACTAAAGGAAAATTCCTTTATTTTATTTTATTTTATTTTTAAACTTTACCTAATTGTATTAGTTTTGCCAAATATCAAAATGAATCCGCCACGGGTATACATGTGTTCCCCATCCTGAACCCTCCTCCCTCCTCCCTTCCCATACCATCCCTCTGGGTCGTCCCAGTGCACTAGCCCCAAGCATCCAGTATTGTGCATCGAATCTGTCAAACATCACAGTTAAGGATAATCTTTTCAGAAATACCTTCAAATACGTCAATAAGACCCTACTAAACTCACTACTTGGATAAGGCAATGGCACCCCACTCCAGTACTCTTTCCTGAAAATCCCACGGACGGACGGAGGAGCCTGGTAGGCTGCAGTCCATGGGGTCACGAAGAGTCGGACACGACTGAATGACTTCCCTTTCAGTTTTGACTTTCATGTATTGGAGAAGGACATGGCAACCCACTCCAGTGTTCTTGCCTGGAGAATCCAAGGGAGGGGGGAGCCTGGTTGGCTTCTGTCTCTGGGGTCGCACAGAGTCGGACACGACTGAAGGGACTTAGCAGCAGCAAACTCACTACTGTTCACCACAGTACTAGATACCATAAACAATGAACAAGACAAAAAAAATGTTAAGAGTTGTAAGACTTGCAAAGAATAAAGCAAAATTGTCATTATTTTCAGATATTAATTTCAGAGACTCTAAAAATCAGGAAAAGATTTTTATAGGATTGTTGATATAAGAGCAACAGACAAAAATCACTACTATTCATATAGTCTTAAAACATCTTAAAAATGTAGCAGTAACATAATCCTATATTTATTAGCAATGAAATCTATAGCTACTATTGATAAATCAAGCTAAAGATTTATATAATGTCATGGAGAAAATTATTTACTAAGGAACAAAAAAGAAATCTGAATACATAGAGAAGAAAATTTTACTTATGAATTGGAAGGTTTTTGATACAGTAAAGATGTAATTTTATCACATGAATGTATAAATTACAACAGTTTTCAATACAATTTCAACAATTAATGAACTAATAAAATTTTTATTAGTTTCCTAAAAGAGCTTCTAGAACTAAGACCCAAAAAAGACGTCTTTCTCATTATAGCAGACTGGAATGCAAAAGTAAAAAGTCAAGCGATACCTGAAATTATAGGCAAATTTGGCCTTGGAGTACAGAAAGAAGCAGGGCAAAGGCTAATAGAGTTTTGCCAAGAGAACGCACTGGTCATAGCAAACACCTTCTTCCAACAATACAGGAGAAGACTCTATACATGGACATCACCAAATGGTCAATACCGAAATCAGATTGATTATGTTCTTTGCAGCCAAAGATGGAGAAGCTCTATACAGTGAGCAAAAACAAGACCGGGAGTTGACTGTGGCTCAAATCATGAACTCCTTATCGCCAAATTCAGACTTAAATTGAAGAAAGTAGGGAAAGCCACTAGACCATTCAGTTATGACCTAAATCAAATCCCTTTGATTATACAGTGGAAGTGAGAAATAGATTTAAGGGATTAGATCTGATAGAGTGCCTGATGAACTATGGACTGAGGTTTGTGACACTCTACAGGAGGCAGTGATCAAGACCATACTCAAGAAAAAGAAATGCAAAAAGGCAAACAGTTGTCTGAGGAGGCCTTACAGATAGCTGAGAAAAGAGAAGTGAAAGGCAAAGGGGAAAAGGAAAGATACACCCATTTGAACGCAGAGTTCCAAACAATAGCAAGGAGAGATAAAAAAGCCTTCCTTAATGATCAATGCAAAGAAACAGAGTAAAACAACAGAATGGGAAAGACTAGAGATCTCTTCAAGAAAATTAGAGATACCAAGGGAACATTTCATGCAAGGATGAGCACAATAATGGACAAACATGGTCTGGACCTAGCAGAAACAGAAGATATTAAGAAGAGATGGCAAGAATACCCATAAGAACTATACAAAAAAGATCTTCATGACCCAGATAACCACAATGGTGTGATCACTCACCTTGAGCCAAACATCCTGGAAGGCAAAGTCAACTGGGCCTTAGGAAGCATCACTACAAACAAAGCTAGTGGTATTGATGGAATTCCAGCTGAGCTCTTTCAAATCCTGGAAGATGATACTGTGAAAGTGCGGCACCCCACAAGCCAGCAAGATTGGAAATCTCAGCAGTGGCCACAGGACTGGAAAAGGTCAGTTTTCATTCCAATCCCAAAGAAGGTCAATGCAAAATAATTCAAATTACCGCACAATTGCACTTGTCCCACAGGCTAGCAAAGTAATGCTTAAAATTCTCCAAGCCTAGCTTCAACAATACATGAACCATGAACTTCCAGATGTTCAAGCTGGATTTAGAAAAGGCAGAGGAACCAGAGTCAGATTGCCAACATCCACTGGATCACCAAAAAAGCAAGACAGTTCCAGGAAAACATCTATTTCTGCTTTACTGACTATGCCAAAGCCTTTGACTGTGTGGATCAAAACAAACTGTGGAAAATTTTAAAGAGATGGGAATATGAGACCACCTGACCTGCCTCCTGAGATATCTGTATACAGATCAAGAAGCAACATTTAGAATTGGACATGTAACAACACACTGGTTCCAAATTGGGAAAGGAGTACATCAAGGCTGTATATTGTCATCCTGCTTATTTAACTTATATGCAGAGTACATCATGTAAAATGCCAGGCTGAATGAAGCACAGGCTGGAATCAAGATTGCCTGGAGAAATATCAGTAACCTCAGATATGCAGATGACACCACCCTTATGGCAAAAAGCAAAGAAGAACTAAAGAGCCTCTTGATGAAATTGAAAGATGAGAGTGTAAAAGTTGGCTTAAAACTCAACATCCAGAAAACTAAGATCATGGCATCCGGTCCCATCATTTCATGGCAAATAGAAAGATAAACAATGGAAACGGTGAGAGACTTTTTTTGGGGGGGCTCCAAAATCAATGCATATGGTGACTTCAGCCATGAAATTAGAAGATGTGTGCTCCTTGAATGAAATGCTATGACCAACCTAGACAGCATATTAAAAAGCAGAGACATTACTTTGACAAAAAGGCACATCTATCAAACCATTCAATATCACAGTAATCCAAGTCTATGCCCCAACCAGTAACGCTGAAGAAGCTGAAGTTGAACGGTTCTATGAAGACCTACAAGACCTTTTAGAACTACACCCAAAAAAGATGTCCTTTTCATTATAGGGGACTGGAATGAAAAAGTAGGAAGTCAAGAAACACCTGGAGTAACAGGCAAATTCGGCCTTGGAATATGGAATGAAGCAGGGCAAAGACTAATAGAGTTTTGCCAAGAAAATGCACTGGTCATAGCAAATACCGTCTTCCAACAACACAAGAGAAGACTCTATACATGGACATCACCAGATGCTCAACACCGAAATCAGAATGATTATATTCTTTGCAGCCAAAGATGGAGAAGCTCTATACAGTCAACAAAAACAAGACCGGGAGCTGACTGTGGCTCAGATCATGAACTCCTTATTGCCAAATTCAGACATAAATTGAAGAAAGTAGGGCAAACCACTAGACCATTCAGCTATGACCTAAATCAAATCCCTTATGATTATACAGTGGAAGTGAGAAATAGATTTAAGGGCCTAGATCTGATAGATACAGTGCCTGATGAACTATGGACTGAGTTTCATGACATTGTACAGGAGACAGGGATCAAGACCATCCCCATGGAAAAGAAATGCAAAAAAGCAAAATGGCTATCTGCGGAGGCCTTACAAATAGCTGTGAAAAGAAGAGAAGCGAAAAGCAAAGGAGAAAAGGAAAGATATAAGCATCTGAATGCAGAGTTCCAAAGAATAGCAAGGAGAGATAAGAAAGCCTTCCTCAGCGATCAATGCAAAGAAACAGAGGACAACAATGGAACGGGAAAGACTAGAGATCTCTTCAAGAAAATTATAGATACCAAGGGAAAATGTCATTCAAAGATGGGCTCGATAAAGGACAGAAATGGTATGGACCTAACAGAAGCAGAAGATATTAAGAAGAGGTGGCAAGAATACACAGAAGAACTGTACAAAAAAGATCTTCAAGACCCAGATAATCACGATGGTGTGATCACTGACTTAGAGCCAGACATCCTAGAATGTGAAGTCAAGTGGGCCTTAGAAAGCATCACTATGAACAAAGCTAGTGGAGGTGATGGAATTCCAATGGAGCTCTTTCAAATCCTGGAAGATGATGCTGTGAAAGTGCTGCACTCAATATGCCTGCAAATTTGGAAAACTCAGCAGTGGCCACAGGACTGGAAAAGGTCAGTTTTCGTTCCAATTGCAAAGAAAGGCAATGCCAAAGAATGCTCAAACTACTGCACAATTGCCCTCATCTCACATGCTAGTAAATTAATGGTCAAAATTCACCAAGCCAGGCTTCAGCAATACGTGAACCATGAACTTCCTGATGTTCAAGCTGGTTTTAGAAAAGGCAGAGGAACCAGAGATCAAATTGCCAACATCTGCTGGATCATGGAAAAAGCAAGAGAGTTCCAGAAAAACATCTATTTCTGTTTTATTGACTATGCCAAAGCCTTTGACTGTGTGAATCACAATAAACTGTGGAAAATTCTGAAAGAGATGGGAACACCAGACGACCTGACCTGCCTCTTGAGAAATCTGTATGCAGGTCAGGAAGCAACAGTTAGAACTGGACATGGAACAACAGACTGGTTCCAGATAGGAAAAGGAGTACGTCAAGGCTGTATATTGTCACCCTACTTATTTAACTTATATGCAGACTACATCATGAGAAACGCTGGACTGGAAGAAACACAAGCTGGAATCAAGATTGCCCGGAGAAATATCAATAACCTCAGATATGCAGATGACACCACCCTTATGGCAGAAAGTGAAGAGGAACTAAAAAGCCTCTTGAGGAAAGTGAAAGAGGAGAGTGAAAAAGTTGGCTTAAAGCTCAACATTCAGAAAACAAAGATCATGGCATCTGGTCCCATCACTTCATGGGAAATAGATGGGGAAACAGTGGAAACAGTTTCTGACTTTATACTTTGGGGCTCCAAAATCACTGCAGATGGTGATTGCAGCCATGAAATTAAAAGACACTTACTCCTTGGAAGGAAAGTTATGACCAACCTAGATAGCATATTGAAAAGCAGAGACCTTACTTTGCCAACAAAGGTCTGTCTAGTCAAGGCTATGGTTTTTCCAGTGGTCATGTATGGATGCGAGAGTTGGACTGTGAAGAAAGCTGAGTGCCGAAGAATTGATGCTTTCGAACTGTGGTGTTGGAGAAGACTCTTGAGAGTCCCTTGGACTGCAAGGAGATCTAGCCAGTCCATTCTGAAGGAGATCAGCCCTGGGATTTCTTTGGAAGGAATGATGCTAAAGCTGAAACTCCAATACTTTGGTCACCTCATGTGAAGAGTTGACTCATTGGAAAAGACTCTAATGCTGGGAGGGATTGGGGGCAGGAGGATAAGGGGACGACAGAGGATGAGATGGCTGGATGGCATCACTGACTTGATGGACGTGAGTCTGAGTGAACTCCGGGAGTTGGTGATGGACAGGGAGTCCTGGTGTGCTGCGATTCATGGGGTCACAAATAGTCAGACATGACTGAGAGACTGAACTGAACTGATCAAAGGTATGGTTTTTCCAGTTGTCAAGTATGGATGTGAGAGTTGGACTATAAAGAAAGCCAAATGCCGAAGAATTGATGTCTTGAACTGTGATGTTGGAGAAGACTCTTGAGAGTCCTTTGGACTATAAGGTGATCCAACCAGTGAATCCTAAAGGATATCTCCTGAATATTCATTGGAATGACTGATGCTGAAGCTGAAGCTCCAATACTTTGAGCACCTGATGCATAGAACTGTCTCATTTGAAAAGACCCTGATGCTGGGAAAGATTGAAGTCAGGAAGTGAAGGGGACACCCGAGGATGAGATGGTTGGATGGCATCACCGACTCAATTGACTTGAGTTTAAGCAAGCTCTGGGAGTTAGTGATGGACAAGGAGGCCTGGCATGTTGCACTCCATTGGGTCACAAAGAGGTGGACATGGCTGGGTGACTGAACTGAATAAAATTTTTAAGAGTCCTATGAATTAAAAGTGGCACAACAGACAACAAAGTAATGGCAGTGGTTCCTCTGAGTAGACAGAAAGTGAAGGAAGTTGCAAAGGAAACAAGAGATTAAATCTCAGTCAAGTTTTATTTTTCATAATAACAGTATCTGAAGGACACAGTGTGAACATTGACAATTCTGGCTTCAGAACTCAGGACTGTTTTAGTGATATCTTGATTTTTCTCTATTGTTTAAACTTTTCAAATAAAAAGAGATAATATTGGCTTGTTTTTTTATTTTTTTGACAGGGTGTCTTTTGAAGATGGGCTTCCCGGTTGCTCAGCAGTAAACAATCTGCCTGCATTGCAGGAGATGCAGGTTTGATCCCTAGGTCAGGAAGAATCCCTAGAGAAAGAGATGGTGACCCACTCCAGAATTCTTGCCTGGGAAATCCCATGGATAGAGGAGCCTTGCAGGCTACAGTTTGTAGGGTTGCAGAGTCAGACACAACTTAAAGACTAAACAACAACAACCCTGAAAGTGAGCAGACAATAATGAGATGATTTTTCATTTTAATTCATTTCATCTAAAATACTTAAGGTTTCCACATAGGTGAGTTACAAACAGGTTAAATTCTATTCGGTTATAAAAATAAAAGAAAATGAATCCTCTGAAAAAGCAAGTTTACAGCAATTGATTATTAACACTAACTTTTACTATAAAAACTGGCACCACTGGAAAACAGGAAAAGGGCACCATTTACTCAGTAATATAATTTGTTTCCACAAGGCTAACAATGTCTAAAATCCTAGAAATTATCTGAGTTTAGAGATTGATTTAGACTACTAGAAGTTACAGATAATAAAAGCACTGCTTTTGACCTAAAGTAGTTATTAAAAAGTTTTCAAGCTTGTACCAGCTACAAAGCATTCTCTGATATTTTGGCCTCGTATTAGTCACTAGATTAGTATCCTAAGTAATCATTTCAGCTTAAATCTTTCTGAACATTGTTTTCTAGATGTAGAGCTGTTTCAACTTCTGCTTATTTGTGTTTGTTGAACATCACACTGTCTATACTGACTTGTATGGTTACTGGTTCTAATCACATTCTAAAACTTTACAGTGTGTTTCTATTACTAAGAATCATTTTGTTCTGATTGTTATCAAAATATTAGCACTTATTTTTTTTCAGAACAAGAGCTATATACAAGTGAGTGAGCTTCATGAAGCTAATGGAAAGAATTTTTAATCTTTTCAATTTGCATTAATGCTTAATGCAAATTAATGCTAATTAGTACTGAGAATGTTTAAAAAAATCCAAAGACTTGTGAAGGAGAATCTCTTTGACGGAGCAGGGAGGATTTCTGTAGAATCTGATATCCAACTTTGGCATAGAGTTTATCTGGGCTGGAGAGAGCCAGCTTGTTTCTCAAGCTCTTGATATTCTGCCTCAGTATGATTTCTATTTGATTCAAGAGAACCTGGAGAATTTTCTTATAGAGGAAGATAGAACACAGAATTTGCAAATTAGTATTTCCACTCTCACTTTAGTAGCACAATGATTTATTTTAGATAAAGAGTTAATACTGATTAGATCTTGTATCTCTTTAAAGGATATGAGTGAATTAAATCAGGAAGAAAATTATATTTCTAAAGTAAAATTATATTCCTTAATTTATTTCAAAGATTATTCTTCCACCTGGTGATTTCAGTATAAGGAATGTTATTCAGGGGAAAGCTTGAATTGAAGTTGCTTAATCCATCCTCGAGAATGTTACCATAGACAACATATAATAGGAAGTGCCTGTTTGATTTGTCAATTGGCCAGACTCTAAGTAATAAAAAGAGGAATGACTGGGTGCGTGACAGAGCATCCCTATGTACACTTCAGAAGAATTTATCTTATGTCACGAGGCATGGGTAGTATATTTGTATGCTCCTGAGATTGTATGGTTCTAATCAAAGTTAAAGAGGAATTGAAATCCCTGATCTAGACACATGGTTGGAGCTATCTCATATCTAATGTTGGGGCTTAAGAAAAGGCTTAAGCAATTGCATGCATGATTAAAGATTAAAGGAATTAGGATTATTTGGTTTGGAAGAAAGCACGATAGGGAAGTGTCTGACTATGAGTCTTTAAACATGACATTATTATTTTAGAGGACATTGACCAGCTGTTTTTCAGCCCCAGTATGTCTTAGATGTAAGAAAATATAAATATAGGCTAGATCATAAACTCTAGAATAAAGATATTAAGGGTTAGAAGAGACTGTATATGTGGCTATTATAAATATTTAATACTTATGGGAGCTCTTTCATATGGCTTCAGCCATATGAATCCCATAACATACAGATTTCACTAACATTCTTGGTAATATATTCATGGCATTCATTTCGATGAAAGAAAAGTAGCTATTGACATGACTACTTAAATTACAAGGTAATGAGTTTTTTTTAAATCACTGTAAAGCAAAAAAAAAAAAAAGTTGTTGAAGTAGCTCTCTTTCTTTTAAATCATTGATGTCTTCTCCAAATTAAGCTAAAGATGGAATCTTTGTGATATCCACTCTGATTCTTTGATTCCATCCATGGTCATAATAAGAAAGGGATTCAACAGAGTGAAGGAAAATTGCATTTCCTGAAGTTTCCACATTTTTACATTTTTCTTAGTGACAGTTACAAGCTGAAATAACTATGAGTTAACTGGATATGGAACAACAGACTAGTTCCAAATAGGAAAAGGAGTACGTCAAGGATCTATATTGTCACTGTGCTTATTTAACTTATATGCAGAATACATCATGAGGAACGCTGGACCAGATGAAGCACAAGCTGGAATCAAGATTTCCGGGAGAAATATCAATAACCTCAGATATGCAGATAACACCACCCTTACCACAGAAAATGAAGAAGAACTAAAGAGCCCCTTGATGAAAGTGAAAGAGGAGAGTGAAAAAGTTGGCTTAAAGCTCAACATTCAGAAAACTAAGATCATGGCATCTGGTCCCATCACTTCATGGCAAATCGATGGGGAAACAGTGGAAACAGTGTCAGACTTTATTTTTGGGGGCTCCAAAATCACTGCAGATGGTGATTGCAGCCATGAACTTAAAAGACACTTATTCCTTGGAAGGAAAGTGATGACCAACCTGGACAGCATATTAAAAAACAGAGACATTACTTTGTTAACAAAGGTCTGTCTAGTCAAGGCTATGGTTTTTCCAGTGGCCATGTATGGATGTGAGAGTTGGACTGTAAAGAAAGCTGAGTGCTGAAGAATTGATGCTTTTGAACTGTGGTGTTGGAGAAGACTCTCGAGAGTCCCTTGGACTGCAAGGAGATCCAGCCAGCCCATCCTAAAGGAGATCAGTCCTGACTGGTTTATTGGAAGGACTGATGTTGAAGCTGAAACTTCAATCCTTTGGCCATATGATGTGAAGAGCTGACTCATTTGAAAAGACCCTGATGCTGGGAAAGATTGAGGGCAGGAGGAGAAGGGTACGGCAGAGGATGAGATGGTTGGATGACATCACCAACTCCATGGACATGGGTTTGGGTAGACCCTGGCAGTTTGTGATAGAAAGGGAGGCCTGGCGTGCTGTGGTTCATGTAATCACAAAGAGTTGGACACGACTGAGCACCTGAACTGAACTGAATGAATTCTATGTGGGTGACTGTTCTTTCCTCCATTATCAGGATGAGACTGGGCTAAGTTGAGTCATAGACAAGACAAACTAGAAGACAGTGGTACTAGCACATCAACAACATTTTAGCATAGGGACAGAAATAAAGTTGATCAAGCAAATAAGTTGTGCCACCATTCTAAAACTCATAATAGGCATAAAACAGACATAAGGATGGAGTGTCTCTGCCACTAACTAAAATATCTTTGCCTGTCTTAATGTCATGAAGATTATCTTCTGGTTTCTTTGAGAAGTTTACAAAGCTTCTGCAATTATATCTATAATTCAAACTATAATCATGTGAAATAAAGATTAAAGTTCATTGTTTTCAATTTTGGTATCCAATTGGTCCAACAGAATTTTCTGAGACAACTCTTCTTTCCTCATTAATCTCTTTAGCACTTTGGTTGAAAATAATTGAGTACATGTGTATGAATCTGTTTTGAATGTTCTATTCTGTTCCATTGATTTATGTCCCTAATTTTATACCAATACCACTTTGTCACGGACACTGTAGCGTCACAGTTTTGAAATAGTTCTATGAAAGTTTCTTTCATTATGTTATAAATTTAGAAATGACATTTTAATTTCTAAAAAATCTCTTGGGATTTGACTGGGATTGCACTGAATCTGTATATCTGTGGTGAATTCTCACAATATTATTGAATCTTCCAATCCACAAACATGCTATATTCCCTTTTTAAATTTATGTATTCTTTAAATTTCAACAAGATTTTGCAGTTTTCAAAGTACAGGATTTGTACATATATTATGAAAAATTTCCATTTATTTTGTATTTCAAATTACTATAAATGGTATTTTAATTGCAATTTCCTTATCTTTTTGTTGCTGTTTGTGTTAGTTGCTCAGTCATGTCCGACTCTATGCAACCCCATAGACTATAAGCTCGCGAAACTCCTCTGTCCGTGGAATTATTCAGGCAAGAATACTGGAGTGGGTTGTCATTTCCTTCCCCTTTTGTTGCTAGTATATAGGAATAATATTGATTTTGCTAGTATAACCAAGTTCTGTAACCTTGCTAATCTCAACACTTAGTTTTAACACTTTTTAAAGGGGATTTCATTCATATGTAAATAGTTAAGTTATTTGTGAATAAACACTGTTTTATTTCTTTCCAAACTCCACAGCCTTTCTTCATTTTTCTTGCTTTGCTGCACTGGTAGAACCTCCAGTACAAGTTGAAGGGTGATGGTATAAAGGGATATTTTTACCTTTTTTCCAACCTAATTTTAGGGAGAAAATATTCAGTCTTTCACCATTAAGTATGTAAGTGTGATGTTATCTTTAGTTTTTCTTTTAATAAATGCTCTTTATCAGTCAAAAACTATTTTATTCTTAACTTGCTAAGTTTTCATAAATGGCTATTAAATTTTTCAGATTTTATTGTGGTAAGAAACACATGAAACTTATCATCTTAACATTTTTAAGTGTACAGCTCTGTTCAGTTCAGTTGCTCAAATGTCTTCAACTTGTTGCGACCCTATGGACTGCAACACGCCAGGCCTCCCTGTCCATCACCAACTGCCAGAGTTGAGTCGGTTACGCCATCCAACCATCTATCCTCTGTTGTCCCTTTCTCCTCCTGCCTTCAGTCTTTTCCAGCATCAGGGTCTTTTCAAATGAGTCAGCTCTTCGCACCATGTGGCCAAAGGACTGGAGTTTCATCTTCAACATCAGTCCTTCCAATGAACCAGTCAGGACTGATCTCCTTTAGGATGGACTGGTTGGATCTCCTTGCAGTCCAAGAGACTCGCAAAAGTCTTCTCCAATACCACAGTTCAAAGGCATCAATTCTTTGGTGCTCAGCTTTCTTTATAGTCCAACTCTCACATCCATACATGACCAATGGAAAAACCATAGCCTTGACTAAACGGACCTTTGATGGCAAAATAATGTCTTTGCTTTTGAATATGCTATCTAGGTTTGTCATCACTTTCCTTCCAAGGAGTAAGCATCTTTTAATTTCATGGCTGCCATCACCATCTGCAGTGATTTTGGAGTCCCAAAAAATAAAGTCAGCCACTGTTTCCAGTGTTTCCCCATCGATTTGCCATAAAGTGATGGGACTGGATACCATGATCTTAGTTTTCTGAATGTTGAGCTCTAAGCCAACTTTTTCACTCTCCTCTTTCACTTTCATCAAGAGGCTCTTTAGTTCTTCTTCACTTTCTGTGGTAAGGGTGGTGTTATCTGCATATCTGAGGTTATTGATATTCCTCCCAGCAATCTTGATTCCAGCTTGTGCTTCTTCCAGCCCAGTGTTCCTCATGATGTACTCTGCATAGAAGTTAAATAAGCATGGTGACAATATACAACCTCGACATACTCCTTTTCCTATTTGGAACTAGTCTGTTGTTCCATGTCCAGTTCTAAATGTTGTTTCCTGACCTGCATACAGGTTTCTCAAGAGGCAGGTCAGGGGCTCTGGTATTCCCATCTCTTTTAGAATTTTCCACAGTTTATTGTGATCCACATAGTCAAAGGCTTTGGCATAGTCAATAGAGCAGAAATAGATGGTTTTCTGGAACTCTCTTGCTTTTTTGATGATCCAGCAGATGTTGGCAATTTGGTCTCTGGTTCCTCTGCCTTTTCTAAAACCAGCTTGAACATCTGGACATTCACGGTTCACGTATTGTTGAAGCCTAGGTTGGAGAATTTTGAGCATTACTTTACTAGCATGTGAGATGAGTGCAGTCGTGCAGTAGTTTGAGTATTCATTGGCATTGCCTTTCTTTGGGATTGAAATGAAAACTGACCTTTTCCAGTCCTGTGGCCACTGCTGAGTTTTCCAAATTTGCTGACATATTGAGTGCAGCACTTTCACAACATCATCTTCCAGGATTTGAAAGAGCTTTTGCCTGGAAAATCCCATGGACGCAGAAGCCTGGTAGGCTGCAGTCCATGGGGTAGCTAAGAGTTGGACATGACTGAGCGACTTCACTTTCACTTTTCACTTTCATGCATTGGAGAAGGAAATGGCAACCCGCTCCAGTGTTCTTGCCTGGAGAATCCCAGGGACGGTGGAGCCAGTTGGGCTGCCATCTATGGGTTCGCAAGAGCCGGACACGACTGAAGCGACTTAGCAGCAGCAACAGCAAGTGAAATTCCATCACCTCCACTAGCTTTGTTCGTACTGATGCTTCCTAAGGCCCACTTGACTTCACATTCCAGAATGTCTGGCTCTAGGTCAGTGATCACACCATCGAGATTATCTGGGTTGTGAAGATCGTTTTTGTACTGTTGTTCTGTGTATTCTTGCCACCTCTTCTTAATATCGTCTGCTTCTGTTAGGTCTATACATTTCTGTCCTTTATTGAGCCCATCTTTGCATGAAATGTCCCCTTGGTATCTCTAATTTTCTTGAAGAGATCCCTAGTCTTTCCCATTCTGTTGTTTTCCTCTATTTCTTTGCACCAATCCCTGAGGAAGGCTTTCTTATCTCTCCTTGCTATTCTTTGAAACTCTGCATTCAAATCGGTATATCTTTCCTTTTCTCCTTTTTCTGCTTTTCACTTTTCTTTTCACAGCTATTTGTAGGCCTCCTCAGACAGCCATTTTGCTTTTTTGCATTTCTTTTTCTTGGGGATGGTCTTGATCCTTGTCTCCTGTACAATGTCATGAACCTCAGTCCATAGTTCATCAGGCACTCTATCATATCTCGCTCCTTAAATCTATTTGTCACTTCCACTGTATAATCGTTAGGGATTTGATTTAGGTCATACCTGAATGGTCTAGTGGTTTTCCCTACTTTCTTCAATTTAAATCTAAATTTGGCTATAAGGAGTTCATGATCTGAGCCACAATCAGCTCCCAGTCTTGTTTTTGTTGACTGTATAGAGCTTCTCCATCTTTGGCTGCAAAGAATATAATCAATCTGATTGCGGTGTTGGCCATCTGGTGATGTTCATGTGTAGAGTCTTTTCTTGTGTTGTTGGAAGAGGGTATTTGCTATGACCAGTGCGTTCTCTTGGCAAAACTCTATTAGCCTTTGCCCTGCTTCATTCCGTACTCCAAGGCCAAATTTGCCTGTTACTCCAAGTATTTCTTGACTTCCTACTTCTGCATTCCAGTTCCCTATAATGAAAAGGACATCTTTTTGGGTGTTAATTCTAGAAAATCTTGTAGGTCTTCATAGAACCATTCAACTTCAGCTTCTTCAGCATTACTGGTCAGGGCGTAGACTTGGATTACTGTGATATTGAATGGTTTGCCTTGGAGATGAACAGAGATCATTCTGTCATTTTTGAGATTGCATCCAAGTATTGCATTTTGGACTCTTTTGTTGACTCTGATGGCTACTCCATTTCTTCTAAGGGATTCTTGCCCACAGTAGTAGATATAATGGTCATCTGAGTTAAATTCACCTATTCTAGTCCATTTTAGTTCACTGATTCCTAAAATGTCAACGTTCACTCTTGCCATCTCCTGTTTGATCACTTCCAGTTTGCCTTGATTCATGGACCTAACATTCCAGGTTCCTATGCAATATTGCTCTTTACAACATCAGACCTTGCTTTTATCACCAGTCACATCCACAGCTGGGTGTTGTTTTTGCTTTGGCTCCATCTCTTCATTCTTCCTGGAGTTATTTCTCCACTGATCTCCAGTAGCATATTGGGCACCTTCCGACCTGGGGAGTTCATCTTTCAGTGTCCTATCTTTTTGCCTTTTCATACTGTTCATGGGGTTCTCAAGGCAGGAATACTGAAGTGGTTTGCCATTCCCTTCTCCAGTGGACCACATTTGGTGAGAACTCTCCACCATTACCTGTCTGTCTTGGGTGGCCCTACACGGCATGGCTCATAGTTTCATTGAGTTAGACAAGGCTGTGGTCCATGTGATTAGATTGGTTAGTTTTCTGTGATTGTGGTTTTCAGTCTGTCTGCAATGGCACCCCACTCCAGTGCTCCTGCCTCGAAAATCCCATGGATGGAGGAGCCTGGTAGGCTGCAGTCCATGGGGTCGCTGAGGGTCGGACACGACTGAGCAACTTCACTTTCACTTTTCACTTTCATGCATTGGAGAAGGAAATGGCAACCCACCCCAGTGTTCTTGCCTGGAGAATCCCAGGGACGGGGGAGCCTGGTGGGCTGCTGTCTGTGGGGTCACAGAGAGTCAGACACGACTGAAGTGACTTAGCAGCAGCAGCAGCCCTCTGATGGAGAAGACTAAGAGGCTTATGTATGCTTCCTGATGGGACAGACTGACCTAGGGGTATACTGGGTCTTGTTTTGATGGTGGGGCCATGCTCAGTAAACCTTTTTAATCCAATTTTCTATTGATGGGTGGAGCTGTGTTCCCTTCCTGCTATTTACAGCTCTGTGTTGTTAAGTATATTTAAATTGTTGTAAAAAAGATGTCCTAGTGGCTCAGAGGTAAATAATCCACCTGCAATGCTGGAGGATGTCTGCAGTTTAGTAGACAGGGCCGGAAGCTCCCCTGGAGAAGGAAGTGGTAGTTGACTCTGGTATCCTTGCCTGGGAAATCCCATAGACAGAAAAGCCTGGCAGTCTACAGGTCATGGGGTCACAAGAGCTGGACACGTCTTCGTGACTAAACCACTACCACCACCACCGAAAGAGATGTCCAAAAACTTTTCATCTTGTGGAACTGAAACTCTATACCCATTAAACAGTAACTGCCCGTTTCCTTCTCCTTCCAAGCCTAGTAACCTCCATTCTACTTTCTATTTTATGAATATGAAAATATGAATATGAAAATAGAAATACCTTTATGGGATCTCCATATAAGTGGAATCATACAATATTTGTCCTTTTGTAACTGGCTTATTTCACTTAGCATAGTGTCCTTAAGGTACATCCAAATTTAGCATGTTTGGAGGAGGAAATGCCAACCCATTCCAATATTCTTGCCTGGAGAATCCCACAGACAGAGGAGGCTGGCAGGTTACAATCCATGGGATCACAAGAATTGGACATGACTTAGCAACTAAACTACCATTACCAAATATAGCATGTTACAGGCTACAGAGAATTAAATAGCTTCATGGTATTTCTTTCTATGTAAACACCATGTTTGGTCCATTCATCTTCAGTGGACATTTGGACTATTGCTACCTTCAGACTCTTGTGAATAATACTGTTGTGAAATGGGTATACAAGTATCTTTTGAAAACACTGCTTTCAGTTATTTTTGATACATACGCAGAAGTAAGACTGCTAGATCATATGAAGGTTCTATTTTTAATTTGTTGAGGAACCTCCATACTATTCTCAGTAGCATTTGCACAAGTTTACAATTCTGTCTACAGTTCAGAAAGGTTCCAACTTCTCCACATCCCTGCTGAAACTTGTTATTTTCTTTATACATACACACACACACACACACACACACACACATTCCTAATGGGTGTAAGGTAGTAGCTCATGGTGGTTTTGATTTGTATTTCTTTGATGGTTCATGGTGTTGGGCGTCTTTTCACATCCTTACAAGCTATTTGTATATCCTTTTTGGAGAAATGTCAAGTCTGCCTTCTCATTGGTTTTCAGCAATTTGATTATGATTTCTTCTGTGTGTTTCTTCAGTATACGTGTGTGTGCTTGTGCAAAACACTGCTTGATATTGTCACATGTGTAACTGATACTCTGTTCCTTTTTTCCACAGGCACATTTCTTGCTTCATTTTGAAGAGATTATATTTTTATTGACTTTAAGTTTACTCATCATTTTTTCTTCAGTGTTGAACCTTCTGATACCAGTCAGTGGAAGTTGCATTTCTAACACTGTATTTGTTCATATATTTTTCATCTGTAGATATTCCATGGTTTTCTTTCCCACAATCTATTTTTCTCCTCATTATGCTCATGTTGCTTTTTTAAGTATCTAAATACCACATAGTAGCTTTTCAACCTCTTCTTTTAGTCTCCCTAGCCTTGATACTTTTTAAAAAATTTTTCTGATTCTTATCCCTGGCAGTTCAATTCAGTTCAGTTCAGTTGCTCAGTCGTGTCAATTCTTTGCGACCCCATGAATTGCAGCACGCCAGGCCTCCCTGTCCATCGCCAACTCCCGGAGTTCACTCAGACTCACATCCATCGAGTCAGTGATGCCATCCAGCCATCTCATCCTCTGTCGTCCCCTTCTCCTCCTGCCCCCCAATCTCTCCCAGCATCAGAGTCTTTTCCAATGAGTCAACTCTTCGCATGAGGTGGCCAAAGTACTGGAGTTTCAGCTTTAGCATCATTCCTTCCAAAGAAATCCCAGGGCTGATCTCCTTCAGAATGGACTGGTTGGATCTCCTTGCAGTCCAAGGGACTCTCAAGAGTCTTCTCCAACACCACAGTTCAAAAGCATCAATTCTTCAGTGCTCAGCTTTCTTCACAGTCCAACTCTCACATCCATACATGACCACAGGAAATACCATAGCCTTGACTAGACGAACCTTTGGGTCACAATTACCTGCTTATTGGCAAGTCTACTAAGTTTTCACTGAATGTTAGGCTGAATGGATATTTTGTGTTCAAACATGTATATTTTGATGTCTTTCTTGAAGAGCGTCGCTCTTTGTTCTGACAGGCAGTTAAATTGTTGATAAGCTGGACCATGTAGATCTACTTTTAAGGTTTTCTAGGGCAAGTCTACAGTTGTACTCCAGTCCTTGTAGCTAGTGCAGCTCTAATTTCAAAGTATCATATCTCTGGGGTCTTTACTGAAGACCTGGCTTATTTCCAAGGGCTCTTCATTTTGATGTCAGAGGTCATTTCCTCTTGTAGAAGCTGTGGGGATTAATTTATAATTCCCAATTGTTCTTTTGCCTGAGTTTGTGGAGTTTCACTATAATCACATCCAGCTTAAAACTCAAAAAAGACTCGAGGGAACTATATGCATATTTTTGAATCTCTTATTATGCATATCTTTCTCCTTTATGAAATTCTGTTCTTTAATTTCCAACATCTCAGTCTTTCTGAACTGTAATTTACATCTTCTCAATTCAGCGAGGCCAATTATTTCTTATTGTGCTCATATTCCCTGTATCTGCAGTTGGGAAATTGCCTCTAGGTAGAAATTTGGAGCAATTGTAGGGCACACTTTGGTTGTTTTCCCTCTTTCAGTCATCACATTCTGTGCAGCTTACTGCTCAAAGTTTGAAAGCAATTGCTTCATGTATTTTGTCAGTTTCTAATTGTTTATAGCATGAAGCTATATCCAATATTTGTCATTCTGTCATAACTCATAAAAGAAATTAATAACTGATTTTACATTTTAAAATTAGAGAAATATTTCAACTATACAAAATATTATAGGAAGATATGTCCATTTAAACCAGATTAAAAACAATTTTGCTATAGTGATTCAGATCATTTAATATGAAAGGAAAAAATGCTATAAATGTACTTACAGCTTTCATGTACATCAAGTCTACTTATCTTTCTCCTGTATTAGAGGCAAACATTGATGTATGTTTCCCAATTATAGTTTTATACTTGTTATAAATCTGTCCATACATAGTATGTAACATGGTTTTTTTCATATTTCATCTCAATAGCAGCTTCTCTCTATTAAACATTAAAGAACCTTTTCTGCCCATGTACAGCACATTCTCCAGGCCAATGACATGAAAGGAATGCCCATATAGACTACTGCCTCCTCCCTATGGAGTCTTTGCCTCTTTGGCACCTTAGTCCCACAGATTTCCACATTAGCAGAGCCAAACTCCTATGTCTTCCTCTTCAGCTCATTGAGTGGTGTCTCCACTTAGGCATTACCAACTTCTGCTGCAATCATTGATGTTTTTCCTACCAAGAAAGGTGGGCTGATGTAAATCTCAAAACTTATATTCCCTTTTTCCTCAAGGATCACAGTTATACTGCCTTTTGGTCATACCAGAAACAACTGAAATGTTTTTTCATCCAGTGTGATACTTGCTTACAATAAGAGGGTAAGTCTGAAACCGAATCATGATTTGCATAATTATAGGAGAAGTTTCCAAAAAGATGCTTAAAAAGTATTTTTATTACAGTGGTATAACTGAGATAAGTGATTCTATTATGTAATAATATACCACATTTTTAGAACTTCTTTTAATCTAAAGTTTAACTGCTGAAAATAAAATTCATATACATCACTCTCTCATCCCAAGCTTCCTTTCTTTTGGTTAAATTAACCAGTTACTCTCAGAGCTTCTCTGTGCCACTTGAGATGACATTATTTCTCTGTCCACAAGCTATCTCCATGTCAAACATCCTTATCGTTAGTTTCATTGCTTAGCTTCTGTGTCTCTTGCTATACCTCTTTTGATAATATACAGAACTCCTGTCACATCACTTCCATCCTATCAATGGAGTCATCGATTACCTTTTTAACTTCCAAAGCCAATGAACACTGTTCAGTTCCTACTTTGCCTTATGATTTACTACTTGGCACTCTTCTTGAAACATACTCTACCTTTAGCCTCTACTGATAACTTTTCTTCTTACCTTACTAACAACTCACTGTCCTTCGATGTTCTTTTTGTCTACTCATTCCTTGAATATTGAGATTTGTGGATTCTCTCACTTCATTCCACATACTCTCCTTGAACAATCACTTCCACTCTAGTATTTGTAAGGGTGAAAATTAAGCTAATGTAATAAAGAGACCTGCAAAGTCCAGTCACTTAAAGAAAAAAGAAATCTTTTTCAATGTCATGTAATAGTCTAAGGTAAATACTTTGGTGGTGGGAAGCTTTGCTCCAGGGACCCAGGTTTCTTCCCAGTCATTGCCTCCCCATTTCATAGGGCACTGCTGTGGTTTCCATGGTCAGGGCTGGGTTGTTCCAGGCTTCAGTTGTTCACCCACTGGAAGGAATTAAAAATACAGAGATGACATTCTAGCTGCCCCAGTTTGGGGAACTGCCATCACCATATTCTTAACTACCATTTGCACATCTACCATTTTCCCATTAGGTGCATTTTTCCACACATCACCCAGGATGGTCTTTTAAAAACACACACCTACTCATGTCACTTAAAAGAAAACCAATGGTTAAAAAGATAAAATTCCAACTCCCTGACTTGTCTTATAAATATCTCTACGTTCTCTCCCTGATGCTCAGCTACATCCAGAATTATTCTTTTTTTTTTTTTTTTTGAACTGTGTAGTCTAATAGAAGGTGGCTTCCTTTGTGGCTCAGTTGGCAAAGAATCCGCCTGCAATGCAGGAGATCTGGGTTCGATTCCTGGGTTAGGAAGATCACCTGGAGAAGGAAATGGCAACCCACTCCACTATTCTTGCTTGGGAAATCCCATGGACAGAGGAGCGTGGTGGGCTACAGTCCATGGGGTCGTAAGAGTCGGGCACGACTTAGCGACTGACCCACCACCACCATCAGAGTCCAGTAGTATTTAACTAATCTCAATTTCTTGTTATATTGTACGTCCTCTGTTTCCTTTATGTATGTCTTTCTCTTTGTCAGGTACATTTTGTCTTTTATTTGGCTATTTTCCATTTTTCATTTGCCAGGTTTCAGTTCAAATTTTACTTCCACTAATGAATGTGTAAGAGACTCTAATATATATAATCAGGGAAGTAATTAGAAAAGTGTGCAAAATATAACGTGAAGTATTAATAAAACCCATAATTTGGGAATCTATTGTATAAGGATGCTTACTGGCCAAAATTTTTAGTACAAGTTATCTTGCAGATGGTTGGAACATTTGACCAAAAACTGTGAAACCTTAACTAAGATTCATTAAAATTAGGTATCATCCCATTACAAAGAGTTATATTTACATCCCTGAATTTGAAAATGTAAAAGAAGCACGTGGGTATTTATTTAGGCATTTTCCCCGGCTCAATTTTCATATTTTTTGGTGCCCTTAAATATTTTTTGAATAACAAGACATAGCTGGTGAGGTCTTCTATAATGTCAGTTCAATTAACAATTTGAAAAACAAAATCTACTGTGCCTATCCTATTGTTTGCACATGGAAATGGGTAGTTTGGCCTGGGTATCTTGGCACATATGCTATATTTATTTTTAATCTGATTCATCTCTAGTTCAACTTGAAAAATTGCCTCTGTCATCAACATTGCCAAAGATATTTCATCAAAGTCTGTACTTCACCAGATTTCCAAGAAAGGCCATGGAGAATTCTGATTTTTCTTAGGTGGTCCCAGTAATTTCAGGCTTTGAAGAGTTTTGGAACAATTTTTTTTCTTTTAGACCAATATCCTTTTTAAAATGTTTTCAATATAAAAATTCATCCCAATAAGCTCATCCGTCAGCTATTCTGGCACTCACTGTACAGCTTTATACCCAGAATTTCTTTATGTACTTCTTTTGTCTTGTATATGACTGATTCTGTGCATCTCTTATTTTACATAGGATTAATTCTACAATTTTCAATTTTTAAGCTAATTACTTCATGATTTAGAGGGAAAATACTTGCTTTACATTTTACAGAATAAGTAAGACAATGCATAGCACATAGTAGCTACTCAGTAAACAACTGATAAATAAGAAGTTTATGGAAATTAATTAAGTGACCAACAGGGAAAAATCCTCCAAATACCTAAGGAAAAGATGTAAGGATGTAAAATAGTGCCATACTAATGTATGTTTTATTACTTCAAAGAAAGTAGTTTCCTAAATTAATCTCTACAGGTTCCTCTAAGTATATAAATGCTAATAAAATAGTTTACATCCTGGTGAACCAAAAAAATCAAAATATTAAATGCTATATGTTGCAATTGCTCTTATGAAATGAATTCCCCCTGTGTCCTTGCAATGGGATTACAACAGACAGTTATATGCTAACTGCTCTTTATTGCACCAAACAGTCCACTAGTTCAGCCAATAGTCCCATTTTTGGTAGGAAAGTAAGGAACAAAATTTTCTAAAGAAGAACATAGTGAAAGAGTCACAGTGTGGTAAATAAGTATATATTCTTTCAGGAGGATTTACAAAGGAGGAAGTAACAAAAGGATGGAGTCAGGCAATTCTCTGTGAAAATGGGGAAGCATCAGGCTAACCACAAAAGCAATGTGACTAGGGGAAGGGAAGCTGGAGGTAATGATGTGGAGCAGAGCCATGTGAAATTCCATGAGCCCCTCACCTCTTCTTCACAACATGGAGCATGTGTGTCTGTTTCACGTTATAGCAATGGAAGAGAACATAGCAGTTACTTTAATCCTATTCTATTTTCAGTGACTTTGTAATTAATTGAAGGTCATAAGTATTTAATGTTCTTTTTCTTTCCTACTTGGAAACTAACAAGAAGAGAATGTATTTCTTTCTTCACAATTCACACTGATATGCATTCTGGCCTGAACTACTGAGAGTCTCCAATAGAAAAACTGACACACCAGCAACTTTAGGAGCTATGAGGGTTTCATTCCTAATAGGAATCATATGGAAGACTGGCTGTCACAAATGTGAACACCAGCTTCATAGCTGATGTATCATTTTTGTGTGCAAATAAATATCTCAAGTATTTTCCAAAAGAATGAAGATGAAAAGGCAAGACAAGAATTACATAAGATCCAGATGAAGATGATGCAATTCCTATGTCATTCATATATTTTTCCCTTTTCATTCTGTTCATGGAATGGCAGTAAGATCAAGCTAGTCAATCCTGAAGTGAATCCTAAATATTCATTGGAAGGACTGATGCTGAAGCTGAAACTCCAATATTTTGGCCACTTGATGTGAAGAGCCGACTCATTGGAAAAGACCCTGATGCTGGGAAGGATTGAGGGCAGCCGGAGAAGGGGGTAGCAGAAGATGAGATGATGGGATGGCATCATCGACTCAATGGACATGAGTTTGAGCAAAATCCAGGAGATAGTGAAGGACAGGGATGCCTCGTGTGCTGCAGTCCATGGGGTTGAAAAGAGTCAGATACAACTGAGTGATTGAACAACAGTGATATCATTCATGAATTCATCTACCCAGAATTTTCCCAATATAATGGGCCTGTATAAAAAGGAGAGTGAAAAGTTCACAGGCCTGTTTTTGAACAAGCTTTTACTGAAATGTGGGCATTATTTAATCTTGGCCCAAGACATGAGCATCAAGGGTAACTGAAAGAGAAGATAAGGGCTCAAACCTATGCTGAATCTTCTCAAGAATTGATTGTTTTAGAATCTTCTAGATAATTACATTATGTTTTTTTTTTTTTTTTTTTTTTTAGTTTATAAGCTTTGCTTTTATTGAAGTCATAAATGCAGCTGCTGATGATGATAATGATGCAAGGACAATGGAAGATAATCTAATAATTCTACTTTTTGTCTTGGAATACACAATTAAAAAATTCTACATTATAGTATTCATAATGCTTGGGTAGTTCCTCGCCCCACCACCTACCCCCACCCCCACCCCCCAAACGCAGTTTTCTAATACAGTATATTCACTTATTTTGAGAAAGAGAATTGTCTTTATAGGCAAAACTAAACTAGCATTTGCTATGTATCAGCACTTTCTTTAATTCTCCTTCAGGAGACCTTTCTTTCTTTTTTTTTTTTTTTTTCTTCCAATTTTATTTTATTTTTAAACTTTACATAATTGTATTAGTTTTGCCAAATATCAAAATGAATCCTCCACAGGTATACATGCGCTCCCCATCCCGAACCCTCCTCCCTCCTCCCTCCCCATACCATCCCTCTGGGCCGTCCCAGTGCACCAGCCCCAAGCATCCAGCATCATGCATCGAACCTGGACTGGCAACTCGTTTCCTACATGATATTTTATATGTTTCATTGCCATTCTCCCAAATCTTCCCACCCTCTCCCTCTCCCACAGAGTCCATAAGACTGTTCTATACATCAGTGTCTCTTTAGCTGTCTCGTACACCAGGTTATTGTTACCATCTTTCTAAATTCCATATATATGCGTTAGTATACTGTATTTATGTTTTCCTTCTGGCTTACTTCACTCTGTACAATAGGCTCCAGTTTCATCCACCTCATTAGAACTGATTCAAATGTATTCTTTTTAATATGTTTTAAAATATGAAATTACAAACAGTAGAAAATTTTTTGTTTTTAAAAATATTTATGATAATTAACTGGCTAGAATAGACATTTGTAGTATTTCCTATGCTTTAGTCCTTACTCTCCCAGGGACGGGGGAGCCTGGTGGGCTTCCGTCTATGGGGTCGCACAGAGTCGGACACGACTGAAGCAACTTAGCATAGCATAGTCCTTATTCTGCAATCCCAGTAGTTCTAAGATTTCTTTCCTGCTACACTCAAGTTACTAGGGAAAACCAGAGGACAAGTCTCAGAGAAACAGACAGGCTTTGCCAAAAATATCTTGCTCCCAGTCCTTAAACTTCTACCAAAATGGTGACCCAGTACATAGTGACTATAAACATTCCCAGCATGCTGGAATTTGATGGTGAAACTTAGAAAACTTTATGAGAATCTAATGGTTCTGTGCATGTTTTTTCCTTTTAAGTTAGAGAGTTTAGGAGAAATAAACTACTGTTAGATTACAGTGAGGCTAATGAAAATTTGTGGAGAAACTATGTATATTTACTTTTCAATGCCTGGTGATTTTTTAGCTCAATGGTATTTTCCAGCAGAATCCCACTGTAAAAAATTTTATAAAACATTGCTTATAATTATGTTAAACATACCAAAATAAAACTTTAAAATGCCAGTAGCTATCCCAACAATAATGATAGAGAACTTTTAAATGTATGTATGTACACATATACACACATGCACCCTCAAAACCATACTCTTTAATAGGAGACTTACAGAAATAATCTCTAGGGGCTGCTGCTGCTGCTGCTGCTGCTAAGTCACTTCAGTCATGTCCGACTCTGTGCGACCCCATAGACGGCAGCCCACCAGCCTCCCCCGTCCCTGGGATTCTCCAGGCAAGAACACTGGAATGGGTTGCCATTTCCTTCTCCAATGCATGAAAGTGAAAAGTGAAAGTGAAGTTGCTCAGTCGTGTCCGACTCTTAGCGACCCCATGGACTGCAGCCCACCAGGCTCCCCCGTCCCTGGGATTCTCCAGGCAAGAATACTGGAGTGGGTTGCCATTGGCTTCTCCGCCTAGGGGCTAAGGACTATTAACTTTGTTTAAAACAAATCATATTGCTTAAAGTGGCTTTGTGCTTCACTTTGAGTGTTCTGAGGGACAAGCCAAGAAGTTGTTTTAGGAGAATTAATAATACTTCTTTAGAAGGGTTAGTCTTTGTTAGTTGTTCAGCCATATATGATTCTTTGTGACCCCACGGACTATGCCAGGCTCTTTGTAGCCTTCTCTTACAGTCCTGGCTTTCAGAATTTAGTTACAACCAATATAACTAAGAAACACTGGCTCATTCTTAATTCTTTTAAGTCTTGAAAGCATGAGTCTTCAGGAGACAGATCTAGGACACCAAGGAAGTACTGGACCTGAAAGTTTCAACATTAAGCAGTAATCAAATTTCCTACTATTTTGTCTGGAAGCTTCATTAGGGAGACAGAATGGGAAAATATATATTTTATTCTATGTTGAAATAGTTATCCAGTCTATATAAATTGAAAATTTTGCAGTTACAGTTTTGCCACTGGATGATGCTCTTGCATTTTCAGTAAGGCAAAATCATGCTTGAATAAGTTTATTGTCACCATAAGTCTAGCCAGATAGTGACCAATACTAGCATTATAATTGCAAGTTTTGCAAACAGGGATTTTTTTGTTTTTTTAAAAAAAGCAGCATTGGAAGAACTAGATGCCAGAAAGGTGAAGTGAAAAACACACAGTTCAGTTCAGTTCAGTCGCTCAGTCGTATCTGACTGTTTGCGACCCCATGGACTGCACCACACCAGGCCTGCCTGTCCATCACCAACTCCCAGAGTTTACTCAAACTCATGTCCATTGAGTTGGTGATGCCATTCAACCATCTATCCTCTGTCGTCACCTTCTCCTCCGGCCTTCAATCTTTCCCAGCATCACGGTCTTTTCAAACGAGTCAGTTCTTCACATCAGGTGGCCGAAGTATTGAAGTTTCAGCTTCAGCCATCAGTCCTTCCAATGAATACCCAGGACTGATTTCCTTTAGGATGGACTGGTTGGATCTCCTTGCAGTCCAAGGAACTCTCAAGAGTCTTCTCCAATACCACAGTTCAAAAACATCAATTCTTCTGCGCTCAGTTTTCTTTATAGTCCAACTTTCACAACCATACATGACTAATGGAAAAACCATAGTTTTGACTAGAAGGACATTTATTAGCAAAGTAATGTCTCTCCTTCCAAAGAGCAAGTGTCTTTTAGTTTCATGGCACAGTCACCATCTGCAGTGCTTTTGGAGCCCCCAAAAATAAAGTCTCTCACTATTTCCATTGCTTCCGCATCTATTTACCATGAAGTGATGGGACCAGATGCCATGATCTTAGTTTTCTAAATGTTGAGTTTTAAGCCAACTTTTCACTCTCCTCTTTCACTTTCATCAAGAGACTCTTTAGTTCCTCTTCACTTTCTGCTATAAAGGTGGTGTCATCTGCATAGCTGAGGTTATTGATATTTCTCCTGGCAAACTTGATTCCAGCTTGTGCTTCCTCCAGCCCAGCATTTCTCATGATGTACTCTGCAAATAAGTTAAATAAGCAGGGTGACAATATATAGCTTTGACATACTCCTTTCCCTATTTGGAACCAATCTGTTGTTCCATGTCCAGTTCTAACTGTTGCTTCCTGACCTGCAAACAGATTTCTCAAGAGGCAGGTCAGGTGGTCTGGTATTCCCATCTCTTTCAGCATTTTCCACAGTTTGTGGTGATCTACACAGTCAAAGTCGTTGGCATAGTCAAAAAAGCAGAAGTAGATGTTTTTCTGGAACTCTCTTGCCTTTTCAATGATCCAATGGATGTTGGCAATTTGATCTCTAGTTCCTCTGCCTTTTGTAAATCCAGCTTGAACATCTGGAAGTTCACGGTTCACGTGCTGTTGAAGCCTAGCTTGGAGAATTTTGAGCATTACTTTGCTAGCATATGAGATGAGTACAATTGTGCAGTAGTTTGAAAAACACTGGACCATCTCTATTTTATTCTGATGTGTGCTGTGGTTAGGATGTTTTGATCTAATAAAATATTAGTGCATTTTGTTGCCACTGCTCCCCAAAATACTTTATGGTTCTTGGCTCTTAACATGAAAAATAGGCCATAAAGCCCACTCCTGGGCATATAGCATGAGAAAACCATCATTTGAAAAGATACATGCACCCCAGTGTTCACTGCAGCAGCATTGTAAATAGCCAAGGCATGGAAATAACCTAAATGTCCATCAACAGATGAATGGATAAAGATGTGATACATGTATATAATGGTATTTTACTCAGTCATAAAACAGAATGAAAAAATACCATTTTCAGCAAGATAGATGGACCTAGAGATTATCATACTAAGTAAACCACACAAAGACAAATATCTGTGGAATGAACAAATGAACTTATTTAGGAAACAAACAGATTCACAGACTTTGAAAACCACTTATGTTTACCAAAGGGAAACTGTAGGGAGTAGGGATAAGTTAGGAGTTTGAGATTTACATATACACACTACTATATATAAAATAGATTATCAACAGGGCCCTACTGTATAGCACAAGGAAATTTACTCAATATTCTGTGATAACCTATATGGGAAAAGAATCTGAAAAAGAATGGATATATGATTTATGTATAACTGAATTACTTTGCTGTGCACCCGAAACTAACACAACATTGTAAGTCAAATATATTCCAATAAAAAATAAAAATTAAATTAAAAAATAGGCCATGAAATACTCATTGCCTCAAGGAAATGTTGTTATAGCACAATTTGATAATTTAAAACTCATACTCTCTGCTTTTTAACTACAAAAGTCAATATCTGTAACAAAGACAGCAAAATGCTTTGCGGATGCATCCTCATGGTCAAAGGACCCCTTCTCCTCCTCACTCTAGGGAACTGTACTGAGTTGTCCAGTGGAGAAGAGGGAGAGATGGAGGGGCTACACAGTATCAAATATCCATATGCCTCCGAGAAGGAGTCACTGCGTATACCCTTGTGCTCAGCCCTTTTGGAGGGTAAAAATATAATAAACATACTCATTAGAAACTCACCAATTTCTTTCATTTCTCCCTTCATAAATACAAATGGGCAACTAAGAACCACAGTTATATGAGAAGAATGTAGCATAAAAGAGAGAAAATAACAAAAACAGCAAAAAGGGTCAAGAAGGGATGGAGTCGGGAGGGAGAGAGAGGGAGATTTATTTTTAGGAATTGACTCACAATTGTGGAGGCTTGCTCATCCAAGATCTTCAGCCTAGGACAGCAGGCTGAAGATCCAGGGAAGAGTTGATGTTACGGACTGAATTCAAAGACAGACTGAAGACAAAATTCCTTCTTCCTTAGGGGACCTCAGGCTTTTTTTCTTAAGGCTTCCAGCGTTTTTTTCTTAAGGAATGAGACCCACTGACAGTATGGAGGGCAAGCTGCTTTACTCAAGTCTATGGTTTAAATGTTAATCTCATTTAAAAACAATACCCAACAGCAACACCTAGACTAGGGTTTGACCAAATAACTAGTTACTCAGCCCTAGCCAAGTTGACACATACAATTAATCATTATAAACATTAAAACTTTCAGCAGAAGGACTGGTGAATAAATTTAAGAAAATTTTCTGAAAGGTAAACAGAAGAGAAAAAAGATGGGATATATGAAGACAAAAGAAGGACATAAGTCATCAGATTCCAAGGGATCACAAAATAGGTAGTATGGTTGATAAAAAATGAAAGAAGCCTGGTATCTAAAAACTACTGAAATTTCAGAACATCAAAACTGAGAGAAGATTCTAAAAATTTTCAGAGGGGAAGAATCACTTCCCAAGGAACATGAATTATACTGGCACTGGAGTTGTCTCTAGCAACCCCTGGATTTAATCTCCTCAAAATTTGAGGGAAAATGAGATACTTGACTTCAAATTCTATCCTCAGGCAAACTATCAATCAAATAAGAAGTCAGGAAGAAGGAATATTCAGACATGTAATGACTCTGAAAGTTTTTCTGCACATACTCCTGTTGAGATATTCTAAAATTTACTCTGCCAATTCAAGAGGATGAAAAGCATCAAAGGAAAAGATGACCCTTTACATATATCTGAAGCAAAGAAGCTGGATTTATTACTTGCTTAGCAAGTAAGAACTGTGGATGTGGAATGAAGTCTCTAAATACAGCAAAGAGCAGACTTAATGTAAAACCTGAGGAAGGTGGAGCTTAGGGACTGGCTCACGTCCATAGGCATGCTGAAGTGAAGCACCTGCTGACTGGCCGACAATGAGAGGCCTGAGGACTTAAATGAAGCTACCACTGATTGACTTGGATAGGTTTAAATCTGTTCTGAGGTATCCTGTTTACGACTTGAGTTTTGGGGCTAAAGAACAATCAGTACTGTCTTTTCTTCATCATGGAGAAGAGGCTATTTTATTTTCAGAACAAAGAGGATGATGTGGAGTCCAGGAAAGTTAGACCCAAGCAAGAGAAATGAGAAGTTCTAGCTGACAGTGGCTTCATAGATCTAGAGAACCACTTATCTCAGTTGGATTAGGTGGCTGGTTATCTGCAGAAGTTAGGTATATAAATGCAAAGGAGAACTGAATAAAATATGAAGTATGTTTGAGAGTTTGGGGAGAAGCATGATATAGTATGGTGCCGCTGCTGCTAAGTCACTTCAGTTGTGTCTGACTCTGTGCGACCCCATAGATGGTATCCCACCAGGCTCCCCCATCCCTGGGATTCTCCAGGCAAGAATACTGGAGTGGGTTGCCATTTCCTTCTCCAATGCATGAAAGTGAAAAGTGAAAGTGAAGTCACTCAGTTGTGTCTGACTCTTAGCGACCCCATGGACTATAGCCCATCAGACTCCTCTGTCCATGTGATTTTCCAGGCAAGAGTACTGGAGTGGGGTGCCATTGCCTTCTCCGTTGATATAGTATCGCACTTATAAGCACATACCTGGAAGCTGATGGACTGTGCTTGAGTCCCATCTCTGCTTGTTACACACCTCCACTGTGCAACCTTGAGCATGCTACTTAGGCTCTCTCTGCCTTGGCTGCCTCATCTGTACACTGACTATAGTAATTGTCTCTACCTTAGAGAGACAAGGATCACACAATGTGTATTGTTATCTATTGCTTTGTTACAAATCATAGCAAAATTTTGTGGCTTAAAAAGTGCGAAGTATTTATTATCACTCATAGTTTCTGTGGGTCAAGAAAATGGGAGAGGCTTGGCTGGGAGACCTGACTCAAGGTTTCTGATGGTCTGGCAATCAAGAGTTGGGGGCTAACTATGGAAAACAATATGGAAGTCCCTCAAAAAAACTAATATTAGAGCTACCTTATGATCTAGCAACCCACTCCTGGGCATATACTCAGATAAAACTATAATTCGAAAAGATCCATGCACCCCTATGTTCATAGCAACACTATTTACAACAGCCAAGACATGGAAACAACCTAAAAGTCCACTGACAGATGAATGGACATGAAGATATGGCACATATATATACCAACGGAATATTACTCAGCCAGAAAAAAGAAGGAAATAATCCCATTTGTACCAACATGGATGGGCCTAGAGATTATCACACTAAGCAAAGTAAGTCAGAAAGACAAATATCCTATGATATCACTTACACGTGGAATCTAATGCACGACACAAATGAACTTATCTATGAAACAGAAACAGACTCACAGACTTGAGCTTGCCAAGGGGGAGGGGTTTGGTGGAGTGGAGGATTAGAAGTTTGGGATTAGCAGATGCAAACTAATATGTATAGAATTGATAAACAACAAGGCCCCTACTGTGTAGCACAGGGAACTATATTCAACATCCTATGATGAACCATAATGAAAAGGAATATAAAAAATATGTATAACTGAGTCATTTTTCTGTACAGCAGAACTTAAATCATTTTTCTGTACAACAGCATTGTAAATCAACTAAAATTCAATAAAGTATAAAAAGGATTTTAGGGCTATACTGGCTAGCAAATTGATGCACAAGAGGCCTCTGTCCCTTTTTCTGTGGGCCTCTCCCAGTGATGCTGGTATATCCTATGATTCAGTGGCTAGATTCCCCCCAGACAAAATGATAGAGGGGAAGAGCTTGGCAGAAATTACCCCATTTATGACTTAGTCTCAGAATCACATAGCATCACTTTTGCCTCATTCTACTCAGTAGAATGAATCGCTTTGTCCAGTCCACATTTAAGGGAAGGAGGATACAAAGACAGGAGGACCACTGATTTTACACATTATTTTAAAATTATGACATAACTTTGTAGAACAATCTTTGGCATAAAATAAGTAATGTATGTGTGTCTGATATTGTTAACACCATAATAAAAACTTTTAGCCTGTTTATTAGTATATAGAAGTATGTTTGACTTCTGTATATTTATATTTTATCTAGTATTTTGAAAAACTTTCATCAGTTTTTTCAGGGGAATTTTTTAACCTTCTATGAATTCAACCATAATACCTGCAAGTAAAGAATATTTTGTTTCTTGCTTCCAGATGCTTACGTATTCTATTTACTTCTTTGGTTTTGACATACTTGTTAGCACCTCCAGTACCATGCTGAAGGGCGTGGGCAACAGGTTCTCTTGGTTTGTCACTGGTAGTCGAGGACACACTTGCAACCTGTGATGCTGGCAGGAGGCTTTTTGTAGATATTCTTTGTTAGTTAAGAATGTTTTCTTCTGGACCTACCTTGTTAAGAATTTATTTTTTTAATCATGAATGGATATTGATTTTTTTCTTTTTTCTAAGACTGCTGATTTTCCTCTCTTAGATTGTAATGTGGTAAATCATGTCTTCACTTTTACCTTTCTTCATTGAATCATCCCAGCGCTAAGTAGGGTCATATCCTGAGATTTCTGAGTGAAGTAGATCAGGATTCAGAGCAAAGGCAACCCTCAAAGTAGACCTTTGGTCATTTGAAAACTTTTTAAAATTTTATATTGGAGTATAGTTGATTCACAATGTTACTTTGGTTTCAGGTGTTTAGCGAAGTGATTCAGTTATACATATATCTATTTTTTTTCAGATTCTTTTCACATATAGGTTATCACAGAACACTGAGTAGAGTTTCCTGTGATATACAGTAGGTTCTTGTTGATTATCTATGTTAATTGTACCTCATTGTGTCTCTAGCAAATCTGTTGGTAGAGAGCAAGTCTTGATAAATCAGGATATGCATTTATTATAAGCATTATTTTCTAGTTACATTTTTTTCTATTATGCATTTAGTAAAAATAGTTTTTCAGTTCTGGCAGAAATAGCTCTTAATAACAACCCTTTCATGGTACACTTCCGATGAAATGCAATAGTTAGTTGGGTCTTTAGAAAATAACCAAAAAAGGAATTAAAATGGAAAAATTGCATTTTCTTTTTTAACTTGTTTGAAACAATATGGACACATACATACACACACATTCAAACAGGCAGTGACTAAACTTAAGTACTGAAACAGTTTGGCTTCCTAAATTAATCTTACAGTTGAGGTATTTCACAAATATTAGTTGTTTTTGCCTTAAATAGGAAGGTGTACCCATGGAAAGGAATGAGTTCTGCTTTCCCTCAGGGCTCCTGTGAACAAAACATAACATCCCAGAGCTACAGCCAGGCAGTACATTAGGCTGCATTCAGTAATGCAAAAATAAAGCCTTATTTCATGTTTCCTTCTAAAATAAATAAATATAAAAAAGAAACAGGCTTTTCTGTTTTTCCTTGGAATTGAGCCACATTGACCTTAAAGATTTTACCCTTTCCCCTATTTAACACTCCAGCAGGTAAGAATTTTGCTGATGACCAGCTTGCTGGAAAAGTAGGACAGCCTCCCCTGGAACTCCCTGTCTTTCTCGTGATGCCGTGCTGGACGTGGCTCGCTCTCAGTCCGGCAGTCAGTGTTCTCTGAGCATCAGAACTGCTATCACAAGTCAATGCAGGTGTCGTATTCCAGTAAATGTCAAACAAGTTGTGGATTTCACTCACTTCTCATCCTGTGTCTTACTTAGGAGAGTGAAGGTTGGTTTAAAGAAGAAGGTGTAAGGGAAAAGCTGGCAAAGTCTTTATACATGTTGGCGAGTCATAAAGAAAGGCAAAGTTGGCGAAAGACAGAATAATAATTACTACCATGTTTGGAGTACCTAGCATGTGCCAAGCATTTATAAACATAATTTCATTTATCCTCTACCACTTTAGGGAGCAAGTATTGTTATCTCTGGATTACATATGAGAAGCTGATGCTCAGAGAAGTTAAATAAATTTCACTGCAGTCAGTGGTTGAACTAGGATATGAACCCAGTTCTCTCCAAGTCTAAACTCTGCACTGCAGCTTGCCTTAGTATTCCAAACAATGCATTTTCATTTACACCTATTAATACTTTTACTTTAATACATTGCCAGTGTTAAATTTCAGGAGTCAGCTATAATGATAAATGAACTAGAACAATTAGTTATTTATGCTTTGACTAATACTGCATCCAGAACTATGTTGACAAGATGCCCTGCTCTTTAAGGTGCTGTGGTAAGACAGTGTCTTGCCAACTCTCCTAAATTCAATAGGCTGTGGATTTTAATAAACATTCCCTTTAGGCAAATAAGCAATGCAATTTTTTATGGATCATTAAAAACAGCATTCTAGTGTAAAAGAGCTTTCAGATCTCATAAGTTTGATTGGTTGCCATTGGTTTATGATCATGAACAAATTACCAACCAATAATAAATGTACCAGTTCCAACAACTTTATTAAGCTCACATGATACCACCTGCATTAAAATTGCTGGAGAAATAACAGACCTCCTTTCAACCGATACTTGGACAACTGGTTGTTACTTTTCCAAATTTATGTTATTGAAAACTAATTCTTCTTTTATTTCTGCAAGCAATTCATTTTCTACGAATAGCTGTGAATATAAGCTTTCTGGAATTCAGAGACCTACACCTTTATAGATGTGAGATATCTAGAGAAATGTGACAGTGTAATTTTATGGATTTCCAATTTTTCTCTAAGGAAGTTATAGGAAAGGAGGAGAGACTGATAGTATCTAGAAGGATTTCTCCATATTAGTGCATCAATAATGATGAGCATGGGGTTTTTGCTTCATTTAAGAGGTAGATTGACCTTCAGTTTGGAATAAATATATATCCAATCAAAGAAGAAAATTATCATTTTATTTAATAAAGCTTCCTAACTTTTATTTCATGTACTGATTAATTTACTGAGGTATTATTTATTGATTATTGATATTATTACTTGCCCAATAAAAATGATCAAAAACTGAATTTCTCAGGATAGAGTACAGGGAGTTTTTGCTTTTATAGAAAAGGGACAGAAAAGAGACATGCAAAATATATAAAACACATAGAAAGAATACATAAGAAGACATCTAAATTTTCTACTTAGTCTGGTTATAAGAATCTACCCTCTCCATTTTTGTCTGGATTCATCAATTGCCACAAAATAAATACTTATAAACCATTCAAACAATTTAAATATATATCAAGCAAAAACTGAGTGTCTCTTCTGATTTTTAACCCCACTCTGATAATTTTTACTAAGAGTATATCCATTCAGACTTTTCCAATGCCTATAAGCACATATTTATAAAGATGTTACAAAATGATATCATATAGATTTCAAATATATATATTGATGAACAACGAAGGAACAATGAAAACCCTATAAATTAAAAAGGCAAGGTAAAAATGTGGTAAGGAGAAATACCAACATTCAGGTAACAGGACATCAGAGAGAAGTAAAAATGGAGCAGTACAAATATTTTCTAAAATAAGGAAGATGAACAAATTAAGATGAAAAGTTTTCATAGTTGCAAAGGAGGAGAAAGAAGGAAAAATGAACACACTTAGGCAAATATTAGTGAAATCTCAGAATGTGGAGAAGAGGAGGATTTAAAGGAAGAAGGGGAGAGGGAAAACAAAAAAAAAAGAAAAAGAAAATATTCTGAAAGCCTTTAGAGCAAAGAGGAATCACCTACAAAGAAATAAGAATCAAAACTGATGCCAGACTTCTGCATATCACTGAAAGCAAGAAGACAGTAGAGCAATATTTAAATATATATAAATTGTTATTCAAATGTAAATGTCTAAAATAAATATTTTAGCATACAATGCCTCAAAAATCTGCTACAGAATGACTCACACTGAAAACTCTTTAGAAAGAAGTTCTCATACAGGAAGAGACAGAAACATTAAGGAGATATGATATAAGGTAGTCAGAAGTATTAAAAGAATTTATATTATTTTTTTAAATGTTGAAAGCAAAGAAAGAAACTAAAGAAGTATTTCCATAATAATTCAATTAATAGTCTAGATAACATCAGCAAGATAATGGGCAGGTGGGGTGTAAAAGATGATGAAAGCATGAGAAAATTCTTGTTATGGAGAACAATGAATGCTGGTTCAAGTCACAGTTAAAATAGCAAGAAATAAGGGTATAAAGCAAGAAATGTAGAAAAGGTAAAGAGAATTGAAATAAAAAAGGAGGAGAGTAAAGTCCAAAAATATCTGCAAGCACAGCAAACGTAAATAAGTAAACTCACCACTTAAGAGATTGTCAGATTGGATAAAGAAACACCCATCTATATAATATTTACAAAAACACAAAGCCATGAGGTGACCAAAAGTAAACATGTAAAAAAAAAATATATATATATATATATATATCAGGCAAACATGCTTAATTACAGGAAAGGTGAGGTAGCTATATTATCATCAGTCACATAGATTTTAAGGCAGAAGGTAGCCAGTTTATCAGGGATAGCAAATGGCTATGAGCTGTATCTATTTCCCAGGTTAAATTTATACTTGTGAATTAATGAAGTATACAGATCTGCTAGCAGTTCAATTAGAATCATTTGTGGCAGAAAAAGGATAGGCCAGTTTTTTGTTTTCTAGTTGCTAAGTTATGTCCCACTCTTTTGTGACCCTATAGACTGTAGCCTGCCAGGCTCCTCTGTCCCAGGCAAGAATCCTGGAGTGGGTTGCCATTTCCTTCTCCAGGGGATCTTCCCGACCCAGGGATTGAACCCACATCTCCTGCATTGCAGGCAGATTCTTTACTGCTGCGCCATCTCGGAAGCTCGGTTAAATTTATATTGTGAATTAATTCATGAAGTATACACATCTGCTAGAGGTTCAGTTAGAATCATCTGTGGTAGAAAATGGATGGGCCAGACTTGTTCATCATCATGCTTGCCAATCTGCATTTGCTGGGTGATGGAATAATTATTTTCATTTTCTTTGTGTGGATGCCAGGGCTGGAATTTCTTTCTGTACTCAGGCAGCCATGGTAGCACACACAGTAGTAATATGTGCAGACAACACTGTTCAGGCATTATAGGTTCCTCACCAACATCATACTGAATGACAAAGCTTTAACTGGTCTTGTGAATGCTACAGGACTCTATACCTAGAAAGGAAGGTCAGAAGAAAGCCTTTAGAAATCCCAATTTTTCACTACCAATGGTGATCAACTGACTGTTATGGAGGCTTGCAGACATCCTCGTGAAGATCTTGAAAGTAAGAGACTCAGGCTACATTACCACAACTGAGAGGAATATTGTGTACAATCTCAAGAAACAGCTAAGATGTGGGGTATGGTGTGGGGAGAATGGTCATATCCAGGAGAATCATGAATGTGAGGGTCAGAGTCACTGTTTTTGCTGCGTGAGGAGATTTCTTTTTCTTTTCTAATCTGTCTGAGTTAGTTACTGCATTGGCTGAAGAGAATGTGGGCAGAGAGCATGTGAGAGCGTGAGAATCTCAGATTTAATGTTGATCATTGTAATTGATATATTTCAGCAAAAACTGGACTATTGCATTGAAAAAATATTATTGCTGGAAATAATTGTGTCATATATTCTAGAGCTAACAAACTTACGTGTATTTGTTATGTCTTTCCCTAGTTATACTGTCTTAGACACATGGAAAATGCTTAAAATATGTTTAATTTACTAATACATTATCTTTATCATAGTGAATAATCATTTTATACATTGGTAGACTGTTTAAATGTATTATTAAATAGTTTCTTTCAAAATTAATTATTATTAAACTGCACTGATAAAAATATGAGAATAAAACCACAGGAAAGTTTTCAAACCACTCATGCTTCTACTCATGCTTTAGTGCTTAAAGTGTTTTAAATAATTAATTACAAAAGTATTTGGTTCTGACAAGTATCCTAGTATAAGCAATTAACAGAAACATTAGCATATGTGGATTTTAGAAATGTGCCAAATAGCAAAGCTGTTGAAACAAATCAGATGTTTTTTTTTTTCTGTTTTAAATGACAAACATCCACAGTTAACACAATTAAAGAATAGTCTTTAATTGTAAGCTATAAGTAAGATGTAATCACAGAAAAATTGTCTGTATGGGTAGGTGTGCCTTTATTTTATGAGACTGTAATCCAGTCATGAAAATAATCTCTGGTTCATGTGCACAGTGCCTGAAGAAATCAGACCAGTAGATCTCAAGAAAATTCAATACATGCATGTCTCCTTGTTGCTTCTTTTCTTTTGTTTAAATCTCATAGGTATTTGCATTTAAAGAAGCACTCTCAGGGAATTTGTTAAGGGCAAAAGCTTATATATTCTTAGTTCAGTGAAAGACAAGCACAAGAATGATATGAAGAAGGAAATGGATAAAAGGGAAATCAGAAAATAAGCTCAGAATTTTAATAACCTTATCCTCACATTTACATTTATGACTGTGCTATGCTGTCATGTCTAACTCTTTGTGACCCCATGGACCATAGCCCACCAGGTTCTTCTGTCTGTGGGATATTGGAGTGGGTTGCCATTTCCTTCTTCAGGGCATCTTCCCAACCCAGGGATCGAACTCACGTCTTTTATGTCTCCTGTATTGGCATGCAGGTTCTTTACCACTAGCACCGCCTGGAAAGCCCTCTGACTGTCTAAGCCACCGTTATCTCTTTCATGCTCTGCCACATCTTCTAACTGCTTCCTCACATCTATTAATTCCACCTTTACATAGTAGCAGGGTGATATTTTAAAAAGATGAGTCAGATCATATTTCTCATTCATGTTAATCTATCAAGTGGCTTCTTCTTGTTCAGAGAATAAAAGCCCAACAAACACCACACTGTGACCTCCAAGACCTGACTCAGTCCTGTCCCTGCCCCACTGTTTCTGCTCACTAAAAGCCACACCCCCTCCATGCTCCAGCTGTTCGATCTCCTGTTCTGGTGCTGGACTAGCCAAGTATTCTTGCCTTAAGACTTCACAGCTGTTGCTCCCTCTGCTAAGACAATTCTATTGACAGATCTTTGCATGGCTGACTTCTAAGCTTTCAGGTCTCAGTTTAAATGTCACATTTATAGAACTTTCATGACCACATAAGACAATGCATCTTCTCTTCCATCTTTCTCTATTCCTTTACCCAACTTTGTTCTCCTCCTAGCAACAATCACTTTCCAAAATTACCTTATTTGTGTATTTTCCACCTCCTGCAGTAGGTACTCAATAACATTGCTTGAAGGCATGGATTGTGAATATTTCTGAAGACTACTTGGCTGGCACAGTGTTCAAATTAGATCTCTTGAAGCAATATTTCCTTGTCTTCTGTAAAAAGGATTTGAAGGATGTGAATTCTTTTTGACTTGCTTGATTATGCCTATAATTCTATCTGCAAAGAGCAGTGTTAGAACCAAACAGTTGATCAATCAGAAACTAAAACACATACATCTTCATGGATTACACTTTGGGGGAATTCATAGGAGCCCTTTGTGGATGAATGACTAGAAATCACTTAAATTTATCTTTGCTGCTGCTGCTACCCCAGAGATGGCAGCCCACCAGGCTCTGCCATCCCTGGGATTCTCCAGGCAAGAACACTGGAGTGGGTTGCCATTTCCTTCTCCAATGCATGAAAGTGAAAAGTGAAAGGGAAGTCGTTCAGTCATGTCCAACTCTTAGCAACCCGATGGACTGCAGCCCACCAGGCTCCTCCATACATGGGATTTTCCAGGCAAGAGTACTGGAGTGGGGTGCCAATGTATCTAAATATGGTTCATTGACTTAAAGTCAGATATTACTGTAATATTGTCATTGATTGTTTCTGAGAATGGAGGAAAATACAATTTATCCAACACTATTATGTTCTAGACACTACACTAGGCAGTAATTGGTACAGAGATAAAAAGAACCAAGCCCCACTACCTAAAACCATACACTTAAATAAATGACCATAGAACAGGACACATCATGAAAAGTATGATGAAAGTACAAAAAATAATTTAATATAGGGGATTTGGAAAGACTTTATGGAGAAGATAAATTTTTATTAATTTCTTAAAGGATGATATGACCATAACAGAAGGGAGTTAGGGGGCATGAACTTGGCTATGGACAGAACCTGACTGAAAGTTTTACTTAAAAGATGGATGATGCCCTCTTATGCTGCTGGTAGGAATGTAAACTGGTATACCCACTACGGAGAAGAGTATTGAGGTTCCTCAGAAAACTAAAAATAGAAATAACATATGATCCAGCAATCCCACTCCTGAGCACATAGCTGGAGAAAACCATAATTTGAAAAGATACATGCATCCCAATGTTCATTGCAGCACTATTTAAAACAGCCAGGACATGGAAGCAACCTAAATACACATCAACAGAAGAATGGATAAATAAGATGTGGTGTGTATATATATATGTGTGTGTATATATATATATATATGGAATATTACTCTGCCATAAAATGAATGAAATTGGGTCATTTGTAGAGATGTGGATGGATCTAGAGCATGTCATATAGAGTGAAATAACTAAGAGAAAAACAAATATATTAACTTATTTATGTGGAATCTGGAAAAATAATATAGATGACCTAATTTGCAAAACAGACATAGAGATATAGAGAACAAACGTATGAATATCAAGGAGGAAGGAGAGATGGATGGGATGAACTGGGAAAATTGGGTTTGATTTAAATACATTATTGATACTATGCATAAAACGGATAACTAATGAGAACCTACTATATAGCACAGGGAACTCTACTCAATGCTCTGTGTGACCAGAATGGGAAGGAAATCCAAAAAAGAGAAGATATATGTACACATATAGCTGATTCACCATGCTGTACGGTAGAAATATAATATTGTAAAGCAATTATAGTCCAAAAAATTAATTAAAAATAAAGTCAAGTATGCTTCTGAAAGACCATATGGTTTATCCCCAGAAGAGCAAGGCTTTGTAAAGACTGTCTTTTAAAGACTCATGCCCATTAACTGTCACTTCCCTAAGCCTCCTTATCCCTGACTCCTAGAAGCCATTAATCTGCTTTCTGTCTTTATGAATTTGCCTGTTCTAGACACTCCATATAAAACGAACTATACAATAAGTGGACTTTTGTGTCTGGCTTATTTCACTTGGCATATTACATTCAAGGTTGATCCATGTTGTTGCAGCATATCATCATTTCATTCCTTTCTATGACTTAATAATATTCCATGGTGTCTATCCACTTTATTGTTTGGTCGATAAGCCATGTCCAACTCTTTTGCAACCCCATGGACCACAGCCCACCAAGCTCCTCTGTCCATGAAACTTCCCAGACAAGAATACTGGAGTGGGTTGCCATTTATCTGCTTACCAGTTGATTAATATTTCTGTTGCTTCCATTTTTGGCTATTATGAAAAATTCTTCTATGAACATTCATGTACAAGTTTTTGTTTGAACAATTGTTTTCAGTTCAATTGGATTTCACTCAAGTGGAACTGTTGGGTTATATGATAATTCTGTGTTTGTTTTAAGGAACTTCTCAACCACTTTCCATATCAGCTGGACCAGTATATATATATATATACCCACTAGCAAAGTATGAAGGTGCCAATTTCTCTTCATCCTCAACAATACTTATTTTCCATTTTATTACTATTAATATTATTGCCTTCCTAGTGGGTATGAAGTTGTCTCTCACTGTGATTTTGATTTGCATTTTCCCAATTACTAACCATGCTGAGCTTTTCATGTCTTGATTGGTCACTTATATAACTTCTTTAGAAAAATGTCTATTCAAGTCCCTTTGGATATTAGACATTATTAGATATATGATTTGCAAATATTTTCTCTCATTCAGCGGGTTGTCTTTTCACTTTATTGTGTCCTTTGATACACAAGCTTTTAATTTTGATGATGTATATTTTATCTGTTTTTTCTTTTGAGGTCATATCTAAGAATCTGTTGCTCACTCTAAGGTCATTAAGGTTTATCCCAGTGTTTTCTTCTAAGAGTTTTACAGTTTTAGCTCTTACGTTTAAGTCTTCATCCATTTTCAGTTGTGTTTTATATATGGTATGAGGTCAGAGTCTAGTATCATTCTTTTACATGTGGTTATTCAGTTGTTCCAGCACCATATGTTAAAGACTACTCTTTTCCAATTGAATGGTCTTGGCACGTTTGTTGAAAACTAATTGACCATAGACATATGAGTTTACTTCTGGGCTCTCAACTCTATTCCACTGGTCGGTATGTCTGTCCTTGTCAATACCACATTATTTTGATTACTGTAGCTCTGAAGCAAGTTTTGAAATGAAGTGAGAGTTGTCTACTTTTGTGCTTCTTTTTCAAGATAGTTTTGGCTATTTTGAGCCTCATGTAACTCAGTATGAATTTTAGAATTAGCTTGTCCACTTTAGCAAAAAGGGAATTTGAATGTTAATAGGATGGCATAGAATCTGTAGATCAATTTGGGAGCCATGCCACCTTAACAACATTAAATCTTTTAGTCCATTAAACACAGAGTATCATTTCATTTATTTAGAATTTTTAAAATATCTTTTTTCTACCCATTGTCTTATTACCCAGCATTCTCTTGCAAGGTTTTCAGTTTGTCTATTATTTGCCCCATTATTTCTTGCCCCAGGTGGCAGCTGATAATTCATTGCCTTTAAAAGGTTTTGGCAGTGTCCCCTGAGTAGCCAACTCAGCTCATGGATTTTTATGAGTTAGGTAAAATAAAAGCAAATCCTTTGAGCTAGTCCTTCAGAGAGCCACCAGATATGTCAAGACAGACAGCCAAAATTCTTTGAGAATAAGTTCTGTTCTGCTCCCCCTGGTATCAGGAACCTGTGTGAAGAATGTAGCTTTACTGTCTCCAAGGCTGTCTCTGAGCTGGGGAGTGAGGAATGGGGACAGGGTAAGTTACAATGTCTCAAAGCTCTCTTAACGACACTCAGATAATTTTCTCTTGATTAAGCACTCACCTAGTTGCTAAAGTCTCTAGAATTCTGATAGTGCTGATGCTGACAGCCCTTGTCAGTTATTCACTTCTTTTGAGAAGGGATAAACTCTGGAGGTCCCTACTACACCAGGATCCCTGGTATCATTCTGAGACTTAAGTTTTTACTAAGGTAACAAGTAACCCCCAAATTTCAGTAGAGCAGTACCACAAAGGTTTATGTCTTGCTCATGACTTGTGTCCCTGTGCACATGCTGTGGCTGTGCTCCACATCTACCTCTATCTCAATACTCAGCATGACAAAGAGCCAGAATCTGGAGCCGTGCCAAGAGCTATGGCTGAGGAAAAGGGAATGTGTCACATCATCCATTCACTACTAAAGCTTCCATCTGGAAGTGACCCACTGACATTTCACTGGCCAAAGTAATCTGGATGGCCATGTCAGGCCTAACTTCAACGAGGGTGGTAAAGTACACTCCTAGCAGGTGGATCAAAGGAGGAAGAACTGAGTATTTGTGAACAGCATTAAGCAAAGAAAATTTGAGGAGGTTCCTATTAAAGAACCTATTTAATTGACTATTAAAGTTATAGTCAATTATAGTCAAGAGTACTTATATTAAAGAGTTTTGAGCCTCACAGTTAAGTAAATAGTGAGGTAATTTACTATAGTATGGGAGGTGAAGACTACATGGGGGCCCTGAGAATATGTAAAACATTTGGAACAGGTGTTATATGTAAGTAATTTGGTACAATGGGAATTTAAAAATGAAAGGAGTTGTTGAGCAGTGCTGAAGCCCAGTTGAAGTTAGCTATGTATTCATAGCTATGCATCTAATCATTGTGGGATAGTTTCCAGTAATACTTCAAAGCTCAAGACAAGCAAAATATATTGAGCAGTATAGGATGATCAATAATATAACACACCACTAAAATAGAAGCAAAGGCCATATTTGAATTTGGATAATTTGTGCTAAATTGAGATGCATTTTTTTTTTCCTCACTGGCTCATATAACATTTTGGACAGTTCAACCTCACTTATTCCACTTTGAATAAATCATAATGTAATGGGGTGAAATCCATGAGGAAAGACTTGCTTGTGGCTTGGCTGGATGACCTGCCCATGAAATACTGTTGACAAGACATAATTCTTGGCCTCCAGCAAGGATATCTAAAATATTTATTCTCTTAAAAATGCATACGTGACAGTTTCTATTGTTTCATCTTCAGAAGTTTACAAAATAAACTTTGGGAAATAAAAGGAATGATAAAAAGAAGTGATTATTTGTGGATTGAAGAGCAAAACATAAAAGATTTGAAAATTGGTGATTGAGTAATCTCTATCTGCATTGAGGGTGAGAAGAGACAATTAGATTTTACGAAACAAAACTAACTCCTTTGAAACAGTGGATCAGATGCTAGGATCAAGGCTGAATATGGACCCAAAAGGGGCCATTCTAATGACTGAAAGCTCTAATGACTAAAGGATGAGAGGTTGAGTGTTTAAAGTAGGGGAAGCATACTAGCTAGTTGATGGTAAAACTAAATCCAAACCCTATAGAACATAAACAGCTGCTCAACATTTCACCTTCAGTGCTACCCTTGATGTGACTTAATATGACAAGATTAAGTGAGGGAATGTACTTAAGTGTTCTATAATACCACCAGCCTTGTCCACCCATCTGCAAAGTTTAGCCATGTCACTTTCTCCTGGGTAAAACTATGAATGAGTGGAGGCAACTGAAAGAGTAACTGCCTTCATAAACATCTTTTATAGAGCCAGGTAAGAAGTTTATGACAATTCTAATGGCTGCTGCTGCTGCTGCTGCTAAGCCGCTTCAGTCATGTCCGACTCTGTGCGACCCCATAGACAGCAGCCCACCGGGCTCCCCTGTCCCTGGGATTCTCCAGGCAAGAATACTGGAGTGGATTGCCATTTCTTTCTCCAAAACTAATACAATTTGTAAAGTTTAAAAATAAAATAAAATAAAATAAAAAAAGAAAGTGAAAAGTCAAAGTGAAGTCGTTCAGTCGTGTCTGACTCTTAGCGACCTCATGGACTGCAGCCTACCAGGCTCCTCCATCCATGGGATTTTCCAGGCAAGAGTACTGGAATTCTAATGGAGAAGCTTGACAAAGAAGTTGATAGTCATTTGTCCTGAATTCTTTAAATTTCATCCCATAGATAGGCTGAGCTTATAAATTCAGTGAAACTTTCCTGAGTCCTGTTAAGGATAAGAACCACATTAGTCACACAGAGGGAGCACACAGCTAAATTACATGTGGTCACTATCCTTATGAACCTATAATATGGTAAAATTTAAAGGAATAGATGTAGGGGGAAAAGAGATCAGATGGAAGAATAGGAGGATGCAGAACTAACTCACCTGCACCCATGAACAGATCAAAAATACATCTATAGGTGGAACAATTCTCTGAAAACTAACTGAAGAATGGTGGTAAGATTCTGTACAACCAAGACTGTAAGAAAGATCCATATAGAATTGAGTAGAAAGAGAAGAGAAGCAATCAGGTTGAGACCTGATCTTGAATTTACCAAATATATATATATATATATATATATATATATATATATATATATATATATATATATATTCTACATCAAAGACATAATGAGGAAACCATGAGATGATAGGAGAGGTGCAGTCATGACATAATGAAAAACAATGTTGGGGAGGTGAGTAAAAATGCAGATTTTTTTTTTTAAAGAATGTGTTTGAACTTAAGTGACGACCAGTTTAAAATAAGTAGATATCATTACTAGTCAACATATAGGAACCCCATCAGTTCAGTTCAGTTCAGTTCAGTCACTCAGTCATGTCTGACTCTTTGCGACCCCATGAATCGCAGCACGCCAGGCCTCCCTGTCCATCACCAAATCCCGGAGTTCACCCAGACTCACGTCAATCGAGTCAGTGATGCCATCCAGCCATCTCATCCTCTGTCATCCCCTTCTCCTCCTGCCCCCAATCCCTCCCAGCATCAGAGTCTTTTCCAATGAGTCAACTCTTCGCATGAGGTGGCCAAAGTACCGGTGTTTCAGCTTTAGCATCATTCCTTCCAAAGAAATCCCAGGGCTGATCTCCTTCAGAATGGACTGGTTGGATCTCCTTGCAGTCCAAGGGACTCTCAAGAGTCTTCTCCAACACCACAGTTCAAAAGCATCGATTCTTCGGCTCTCAGCCTTCTTCACAGTCCAACTCTCACATCCATATATGACCACAGGAAAAACCATAGCCTTGACTAGACAGACCTTTGTTGGCAAAGTAATGTCTCTGCTTTTCAACATGCTATCTAGGTTGGTCATAACTTTCCTTCCAATGAGTAAGCGTCTTTTAATTTCATGGCTGCCACCACCATCTGCAGTGATTTTGGAGCCCAGAAAAATAAAGTCTGACATTGTTTCCACTGTTTCCCCGTCTATTTGCCATGAAGTGATGGGACCAGATGCCATGATCTTTGTTTTCTGAATGTTAAGCTTTAAGCCAACTTTTTCACTCTCCACTTTCACTTTCATCAAGAGGCTTTTTTTTTTTTAATTGGAAAATATTTTATTTTATTTTTTTTTGTTTTTAATTTTTTTTAAATTTTATTTTGTTTTTAAACTTTACAAAATTGTATTATTGGTTCCTCTTCACTTTCTGCCATAAGGGTGGTGTCATCTGCATATCTGAGGCTATTGATATTTCTCCCGGCAATATTGATTCCAGCTTGTGTTTCTTCCAGTCCAGCGTTTCTCATGATGTACTCTGCATATAAGTTAAATAAGCAGGGTGACAATATACAGCCTTGACGTACTCCTTTTCCTATTTGGAACCAGTCTGTTGTTCCATGTGCAGTTCTAACTGTTGCTTCCTGACCTGCATACAAATTTCTCAAGAGGCAGATCAGGTGGTCTGGTGTTCCCATCTCTTTCAGAATTTTCCATAGGTTATTGTGATGCACACAGTCAAAGGCTTTGGCATAGTCAATAAAACAGAAATAGATGTTTTTCTGGAACTCTCTTGCTTTTTCCATGATCCAGCGGATGTTGGCAATTTGATCTCTGGTTCCTCTGCCTTTTCTAAAACCAGCTTGAACATCAGGAAGTTCACAGTTCACATATTGCTGAAGCCTGGCTTGGAGAATTTTGAGCATGACTTTACTAGCGTATGAGATGAGTGCAATTGTGCAGTAGTTTGAGCATTCTTTGGCATTGCCTTTCCTTGGGATTGGAATGAAAACTGACCTTTTCCAGTCCTGTGGCCACTGCTGAGTTTTCCAAATTTGCAGGCATATTGAGTGCAGCACTTCCACAGCATCATCTTTCAGGATTTGGAATAGCTCAACTGGAATGCCATCACCTCCACTAGCTTTGTTCGTAGTGATGCTTTCTAAGGCCCACTTGACTTCACATTCCAGGATGTCTGGCTCTAGGTCAGTGATCACACCATCGTGATTATCTGGGTTGTGAAGATCTTTTTTGTATAGTTCTCTGTGTATTCTTGCCATCTCTTCTTAATATCTTCTGCTTCTGTTAGGTCCATACCATTTCTGTCCTTTATCGAGCCCATCTTTGCATGAAATGTTCCCTTGGTATCTCTAATTTTCTTGAAGAGATCTCTAGTCTTTCCCATTCTATTGTTTTCCTCTATTTCTTTGCATTGATCGCTGAGGAAGGCTTTCTTATCTCTCCTTGCTATTCTTTGGAACTCTGCATTCAGATGCTTATATCTTTCCTTTTCTCCTTTGCTTTTTGCTTCTCTTCTTTTCACAGCTATTTGTAAGGCCTCCCCAGACAGCCATTTTGCTTTTTTTGCATTTCTTTTCCATGGGGATGGTCTTGATCCCTGTCTCCTGTACAATGTCACAAACCTCATTCCATAGTTCATCAGGCACTCTATCTATCATATCTAGGCCCTTAAATCTATTTCTCACTTCCACTGTATAACCCCATAGTAACCACAAATAAGAAACAAAAAACAGATTCACTAAAACTTGAGAGAATGGGACACAAGCGTAACACTAAAGGAAATTATCAAAGCATCAGGGAAGAAACTAAAACAGGAAAAGACTAGAAAATAGCTACAAAAATAACCAGGAAACAAATAACAAAATGACAATAAGTATGTATCTATCAATATGTTTCAATGTCAATAGACGAAATACTTCAGTCTAAAGGCATAGGGTGACTGATTAGATTGAAAACAACCCATCTATATGCTGCTTACAAAAGACTTATTTCAGGCCTAAACATACACACTGAAAGTGAGGGGATGAAAACTGTATGTTTCGTGCAAACGAAAGGACAAGAGAGGGGGTGGTAATACTCATATAAGACAAAATAGACCTTAAAACAATGGCTTTAATAAAAGATGAAGGGAATCATATAATGATAAATGGATCAGTATAAGAAGAGAATTATTTCATCCATTAACATATACACACCTTACAGAGCAAGACCTAAAAGTATAATGCAAACATTAATGGACATAAAGAGAGGAACTGACAGTAAGACAATAATAGTAGAGGACTTTCACACCCCATTGACATCAATGGATGATCATCCTGACAGAAAATCTACAAGGAAACAGTGGTCTTCTATAATACATTAGACCAGTTGGACTTAATAGATATTTATAGAACATTAGAGACAAAATGTGTAGAATACACTTTCTTTTCAAGTGCTCATGAAATGTTCTTCAGGACAGATCATACACTAGAGCACAAAAAATTCTCAACAAATTTAAGAGGACAGAAATTATCTCAAGCATTTTTTCTGATTACAGCAGTATGAAGCTAGAAATAAATTACAGGAAGAAAAATGAGAAAAACAAAAATACATGGAAGTTAAGCAACGTACTATTAAAAAGAAATCAATGGGTGAATGAAGAAATTAACAAATGAGGAAATCAGAAAATACCTTGAGACAAATGAAAATGGAAACCAAAAACTCCAAAATTTATGGGATGCAGCAAAAGAAGCCTTGAGAGGGAAGTTTATAGTGATATAGGCCTACTTCAAGAAACAAATGCCAACAAACAAATTCCAAACTCAGCAGAAGAAAGGAAATAATAAAGATCAGAGAGGAAATAAAAAAATAGAGACATCAAAAAACCAATACAAAGATTGATGAAACTAAGCTATTTTTCTGAAAAGATAAATCATATAAAAATCCTATAAAAAGGAATATGCCAACAAATTGGACAATCTAGAATAACAGACAAATTTCTAGAAACATACAACCTCTGAAGGCTGAATCAGGAAGAAATAGACAATCTGAATATAACAACTAGTAGTGAAATTGAATTTGCAATAAAAATTTCTAGCAAACTGAAGTCCAGGACTAGACATATTCACAGGGAAATTCTACTAAAATTATAAAGAAGAGCTAATAACTATCTTTCTCAAACTATTCCAAAAAAATTATACAAGAGGGAAACTCCAAAATTCAGTCTACCAGGCTACTATTACTGAGAGTCTCAAACAAGAAAGATACTTCAAAAAACAAAAATTACAGGCCAATACATCTGATAAATATAGATGTAAAACTCCTCTACAAAATATTAGCAAATCAAATCCAACAATATATAAAAGAATAATATATCATGATCAAGAGGGAGTTATTCCAGGGATGCAAAAATGGTTCAATATCTGATCAATCAATATGTTACATCACATTAACTAAAGGAAGGATAAAAATCACATGGTCATCTCAATAGACACAGAAAAAGCATTTGACAAAATTTAACATCCATTCATGATAAAAACTGTCATCAAAGTGTGTGTATAGGGAACATACCTCAGTGTAAGAAAAGATATTTATGACAATTACACAGGCAACATAATATTCAGTAGTGAAAAACTGAAAAACTTTTCTCTAAATTCAAGAAAAAAACAAGGGCATCCACTCTTGCCATTTCTATTTAACACAGTATTCAAAGCTCTAGAGACAACAAGGAAATAACAGGATCATCTAGATTAGAAATTAAGAAGTAAAACTGTCAGTATTTGCAGATGGCATTATACCATATATAGAAAACCCAAAAGTTTCCACCAAAATTATTAGAGCTAATAAATTAATTCAAAAAAGTTGCAAGGTTAATACACAGAATGCTTTTCTATATACTGACAGTGAGTGCATTTCTCAGATGGAGAAAGCAAAAGAACAATCTTGCTAAAAATCACATCAAAAAAGAATAAAATACCTAGGACCAAATTTAATTAAGTGGAAGACATATATTCTGAAAACTATAAAACATTGAAAATGATACAAAGAAATGTAAAGTTATGCCATGTTTATTGACTGGAAGAAATAATATTGTTAAATTTGAGCTAAATTTGACTTTGATGGCTTGAGGCAAGTAGGAATCTTTATTGGTGCCTTTAATAGAAACAGAAGAATTAACAGAATGAAGGACCAGGAAGAAGGAAACATTATCTTGTCTCTAATCCCACTCTGGATCTCCCTGAACTTCTCTTGTGAATTAAGGAAATTGGGATCAGGACATAACTGCTTATTAACCATATAGCTCTATGAGCTGATATTTTGGGGAAGGAGGATGAGTTCATTTTGAGATATCTTTGGTTTGAGATACTTGTGGAGTATCCATTAGATATGTCAAGCATGCCAATAAAACTCAGAATTTGGAATTAGAAAACATGGGAGTGCAGACCACTTAAAATGTGTTCAAGACAATTCAGACCCTATTTTAGTGTGTGTGAAATAGTGTGGAAAACTATTCTTTTGGCAGAAATTGTGTACCTCTGAGTTGTATCCAAAAGTGTATTTCTTTTGGAGAAAAATGATGCAAATGTGCTAAACTATGTTTGAGTTAGAAGCAGGTGAAAAAGTATCTTTTACTATTGTTAAAGGATCTAAAATTCCTTCTGGTGCATTGGCTTATAGTGAGAGTTTAAAAGTTGAAACTTCACAGGTGTCAAGTTATCACTGAGGAATTTATTACTTATTAATAAAATCACTGTTACCATTGAAAACAATCTTGCACAGAAAGTAAGGTCATTTTCTAAAACTGCCTCAAGTGGAACAATAGAAGCTCAATTTCTCTGAACTTTACTGAGGTGAATGGATCAGCAGATAGGGAGGGGTAACAGGAGGGGCATGAATAGGGAAACATGATAAAACTGAGAAAATATAGTCTTCATTTTTACACTCTTCTATGTTTATTAAAGAGGAAATAAGAAGCAACGACTTGAAACTGCTCAGTGTTTAGATTCTGGACATAAGGACAGAGAAGCCAAGAATTGAAAAATGAAAATAGTTTTCTTTTCACTATGGTGCACATTCTTCAGCTTCATTTAATAGCCTTTAGAGAATGGTGTAAGCATGAGAAACACATGTCTAGCACTTCTTCACTTTTTTGTAATTGCATTTAGAAGTATAATTTGTTTGTACACATGTGTCTTCAGGTCAGTGTGTGAATACATGGATTTAATTTGAAAGGTCCCATCTTTCACAGATGACATGTTGGAAAGACCAGCCTCCTCGTCAAACTTCTGTATATGCCAACAGTTCACATAACTTGGAGGGAACAGTCTATACAGATTGAGAGCTATGGAGAAATTCACAAGGTCTGTTTTGTTAATCTGATAATTTAGAATATCATTCAGATTTTACTTCTATCTCTTTGTAGTAGCTAGGCAGCCTCTAAAATGGCCCTAAATGACCCTCACCTTCTGGTATTCATGACTTTGTATAATCTCCTCTCCTTGAGGGCAGGTTGGCTACCATGTCTAACAAAAAGAATACTGCAAAAGTGATGAATGATTAGGTGACCATGAAAGACTGTGACTTCAGTCTCAGGCCCACACCTAGTCTTTCCAGTTTTCTCTCAAGGATGTCAGCTGCCATATTGTGAGCTGTCCAAAGGAGAAGCCTATGTGGCAATATCTGTAGCCAACAGCCAGCGAGAGCCTGATGCCTGCCAACACAGCCATGTGAGTGAGATTGGAAGTGGTTCCTTCCCCAGCGGAGCCCTGAAATGATGGCAGCCACTGCTGATGTCTTGACTGCAGCCTCATGAAAGGCATTGAGCCAGAAGGCACCCGGTGTAACCATGCCCGGACTCCTGGTCCAAATAAACTGGGATATCGTAAATGTGTATTATTTTAAACAACTGTTTTGGAATAATTTTTTACACAGAAATAAAAACTAAAACATTTTCTTATTACAGAATACTGGTGAATCAACCAACAGCAAGTTAGAGGTTTTTTAAAAGTCAAATATGCTTCTGGAAGACTATAACCATGAACCATGGTTTATCCCAGAAGGGCAAGGCTTTGTAAAGATTCTATATTAAATAGGTTTAGTGATACAGATCTTTATTCTTTTATAGAGTAGACATTACTCTTCTTGATGAGGTCCAGTATTCTTGCCTGGAAAATCCCATGGACAGAGGAGCCTGACAGGCTACAGTCCACGGGGTCACAAGAGTCGGACACGACTTAGAGACTAAACCACCACCAACACGTTCTATTTCCTGGAGAGACAGAATCCTTAGGAGTCTTGCAGGATCTTTGGGAATACTACATGGTATACCATTTATTCTATATTCCTTTCCTATTGTTTTACCTGAGTATACAAGTATGACATTGTATGTTGCTATTTTGTTGTCCAGTCACTAAGTCATGCCCAACTCTTTGCAACTTCATTGACTGCAGCATGCCTTCACTGTCTCTTGGAGTTTGCTCATATTCATGTCCACTGAGTCGGTGATGCTATGAATATTGTATACATTGTGTACAAATTGCTGATATCGTTATTAGTTGTATGCACTTGAACTCTCTTTGTTAATGTTAAGAAGCTGTTGTACTTCAAATCTAGTATACTATATACTAACCTATTACGTTCTAATCAGAATGCCTCCTCTGCTTAGATATTCATGGCCTAAGTCATTTGCTGGTAACATTGAATACTCAAAACTCTGTAAATTTCAATTTAGTTTTCTACTGAAATTATTTGTCATCTTATTAGGTTGGTGCAAAAGTAATTGCGGTTTTGCACTGTTGAACTTTGTTGCTATTAGAATACATTCTTAAGTAAATGTAGTTATGTTATACATCATTTTAATGCACATTTCTTGCTTTATATTTTTGCTATTGACTTATTTTACTTGCTGTGTATTTTATATTTATATTTGGACTAGGGAAATGATGTTATAAAAAAGCAAATTCAAGTGATTTTCTTATTCAAGTTTAAAATGGGTTGTAAAGGAGCAAAAACAATTTGCAACATCAACAATGCTTTTGGTCCAGGAACTGCTAATAAATGTACAGTCCCTCATAGCTCAGTTGGTAAAGAATCTGCCTTCAATTCAGGAGACCCGGGTTCGATTCCTGGGTTGGGAAGACCCCCTGGAGAAGGAAATGGTAACCCACTCCAGTATTCTTGCCTGGAGAATCCCCATGGACAGAGGAGCCTGGCAGGCAATAGTCCATGGGGTCGCAGTGAGTCGGACATGACTTAGCGACTAAACCACCACCATCACAGTGGTGGTTCAAGAAGTTTTGCAAAGAAGACAAGAGCCTTGAAGACAAGAGCACAGTGGGTGGCCATCAAAAGTTGACCAATTGGAGGATCATCAAAACTGATCCTTTTACAACTATAGGAGAAGTTGCTGAAGAACTCTGTGTCGACCATTCTACAGTCATTCAGTGTTTGAAGCAAATCGGAAAGGTGAAAAACCTCAATAAGGGAGTGTATCATGAGCTGATCAAAAATCAGAAAAATTGTCATTTTGAAGTGTCATCTCTTCTTACTATATGCAACAACAAATAATTTCTCTATCAGATTATGATGTATGATGAAAAGTGGATTTTATACAACAACCAGCAATGACCAGCTCAGTGGTTGGACTGAGAAGAAGCTCCAAGTACTTCCCAAAGCCAAACTGCACCCAAAAAAGGTCATGGTCATTATTTGGTGGTCTGCTGCCCATCTGACCCACTACAGCTTTCTGAGTCCTAGTGAAACCATTACATTTGATAAGTATGCTCAGTGAACTGATGAGGTGCACCAAAAATTGCAATGCCGGCAGCAATGGTCAATAAAATGGACCCAATTCTTCTCTAAGACAATGCCCACCCACACGTCACACAACCAACGGTTCAAAAGTTGAGTGAATTGGACTACGAAGTTTTGCCTCATCTGCCATATTGACCTGACCTCTAGCCAACTGACTACCATTTCTTTCAAGCATCAAGACAACTTTTTGCAGGGAAAAATGCTTCCACAACCAGTTGGAGACAGGAAATGCTTTCCAAGCTATCATGGAATCATGAAGCATGGATTTTTATGCTACAGGAATAAACAAACATTTCTTATTGGCAAAAATGTGTTGATTGGAATTGTTCCTATTTTGATTAATAAAGACATGCCTGAGCTTGGCTATAATGATTTAAAATTCACAGTCTGAAACCACAACTACTTTTCAGAACCTAATATTTATACTTGAATCCTTGCCTTAAAGTAATTTTCTTCAAATTGAACACTTGGTTTCTTCTGTGAATCTTGTAATTATCACAATGATGGATCTAATAACTCACATCCATAAAGGTAAGTGACATTTAAGCTTTTAGATAGAAATCTTCAAAGGAGGTTATAAATATACTCATGTTCTTGATGACAGTGAAAGAGAAAAGTGAAAAAGCTGGCTTAAAGCTCAACATTCAAAAAACTAAGATCATGGCATCCAGTCCCATCACTTCATGGCAAATAAATGGGGAAAGAGTGGAAAAAGTGGCAGATTTAATTTTCTTGGGCTCCAAAATCACTGCAGATGGTAACTGCAGCCATGGAATTAAAAGATGCTTGCTCCTTGGAAGGAAAGCTATGACCAACTTAGACAGCATATTAAAAGGCAGGGACATCTCTTTGCCAACAAAGGTCCATATAGTCAAAGCTATGGTGTTGCTAGAAGTCAGGTAATATGTGAGAGTTGGACCAGAAAGAAGGCTGAGTGCTTAAGAATTGATGATTTTGAATTGCGGTGCTGGAGAAGACTCTTGAGAGTCCCTTGGACTGCAAGGAGATCTAACCAGTCAATCCTAAAGGAAATCAGTCCTGATTATTAGCTGGACATTCTGATGCTAAAGCTGAAACTCCAATACTTTGGCCACCGGATTCAAAGAGCTGACACATTAGAAAAGATCCTGATGCTGGGAAAGATTGAGGGCAGGAGAAGTGGGCAACAGAGGTTGAGATGGTTGGATGACATCACTGACTCAATAAACATGAGTTTAATCAAACTTTGGGAGATAGTGAAAGACAGGGAAGCCTGGCATGCTGCAGTTCATGGGGTCACAAATAGTCAGACATGACTTAGCCACTGAACATCAATAACAACTCTGAACATTGAACCTGTGCTGATTATTGGGCCTCATTTCTTGGAGCATACTATGGATAAATATTTATAATAACTTCTAGAATTTTCTTATGAGTGTTACAACTCTATTGCATAGTGTTTTTGCATTAAAAGATGAATTTATTAAATATTTGTACAAAGTCTACAATTTTGAGAACACTGCTTTGGTCTATCAAAATTTTTCATATATTAGAAGTCTCAGAAAACAATAGTATCCTGGGATATTCGATGTCTGGCAGTCTGCAAATGGAACATGATAAATTCTTAAATGTAATGCAACATGCTGCTTTTCCTTGCTCTCCTTTGCCAGTTTGAATAAAGCAAACAGGGGATAAAATTGGTAGAAAAGAAACAGAGTAAATAAGAGCTTTTGCTGAATATGTACACACTTTCAATATTCTTTCAAGAACTAAGGTAATCTCTTATGAAGACTTTCCTGTTTTCTTCAGTCAAAAACTTTATGAAATCCTCAGCATTTTCTTGACATCTCTAAGCTAGTCCTTCTTGTATTGAATTATAATTTTAGGTGAATATATTATTATTACTTCCCCACTTTATTATGCACCATCCCATCCCCCCTCACTGCCCACATAAAAAACTACACTCTTCAAGGCAAAAATTGTATCATTCTTGCTTTTATCTCAGCTCCTACCCCAACCATAACGCCTGGCATCGGGTGAGTACTCTAGACATCTTTTTTGAAGAAAAAAAAGAATGAAGAGGGCTTTTCCTTCTTCCTTTTGAGTATCAGCATGTCAAGAGAACTTCAGATTTCACATACTTGATTCAACGTACCTACTACGCAATCTATTTCTGGAAGATATACTGTGTGTCTAGGATATCCATGGGTTGAGACAGGCAATGGAAAAGTTACACAAAGCCAGAAGATGAATGTCCTATTTTCCAGGGTCTTGCCATCTGGTTAGCAACCATGATATTCTAAATGAAAGCTAGGTTTTTATCTGTCACTTAGGTACCTAATAGGATATGGTATGACCAAGCAAATAAATACTTATGCTATCCATTAGTGAGAGAGGCTCCTGCTCTCCCTTTTAACCAAAAAATTGCAGTGATTTTCCATATGTGCTTCTTTTATTTTCTCTTGGTACAAAGTTCCAGTAAACATACAAAACCTCTTTGAAGGAAAAAAAAAAAAAGAAATGAAATTTATGTAGAAATTTATTTAATCCTAAGTGATCGGAGACAAAAAACTCTTTCACCTAACTCAAACCACATAAAGGACTTTCAAAAACATTTGAACATTCCTGGGCTCTGCTCCCTCCACATATCCTACTAGCCAGACAAGGAAGTGCCGCGTTCCCTGTGTGAATCTCTTCTGTTGGACAATTAGTTCCACGTCTTGGGATCTCATTTCCTAAGGTCCTGCCAGTGACCTTCTCTTAAAAACCATTAATTCTTGTGAGATTCTGGCCAGGTGAAGTTTTGTCTGGCTTCTGGACAAGGGTGATCCTGGGCAGTCCTGCAAAGCCTAGAGCATTATTACACATCGCCTTGGAGTTGGAACATTTTTGGCCCTCCAGTGACTGGCTCAGGAAGGTAAAATGACTGGATGAAGCATCGCTGTGTAAGTCATAACTCTATAATCACAGTTGTGTGTGTGTGTGTTTTAAAAAAAGTATTTGGCTTTGGGGTGGCAGGCGCAGTGGTAAACCCTTTTGGAGAGTTTTGTGACCCTTTCCAGGGTTATTTATACTTGATGAAATGGTGAGTTCAGCTAAATGAATGGGTCCCCATTAATACACCCAAACTCCATCTAAAATCAAATGAAACTATAATACGCATGTCTCTGCCCTCTTTCCCTGAACAGTTGGAGTTTTATATGGTTACCTTGAAATTCCTCTGGCCTTTCCCTTATAACAATCAACCAGACTAAGACTGGCACTTTGTTCCAGGGAAAAGGAAAGGCCAGAGAATGTGGAGCATTTTGACTATCAGCTAAGAATCTCTATTTTTCTTCACTTTACCTATTACCTTCCAATATGTCTACCTGTCTAACAAAGGAAAGAGACACATTTTGAAAGGTATACGTTGGTGATGCACTAGCCTGTGGGCTTTGTTGTTTATTGGTGGAGTGGGAATTTAAAGGAAGAGAAAGAGGGACCAAAATTGGAAGCAATGATGATAAATGAAATAAAGGAATAGGAAGCACTGAGTTTACGAAGAATGTGTGCATAGTTTTTTTTTTTTTAATGTATTTATTGCAGAAGACTATTTCTTGATGACTCTGTATACATGGGAGAGGCACTATTTCACATGTGTGCTGTGCTGAGTCGCTCAGTTATATTCAACTCTTTGTGACCTCGTTGACTGTAGCTGGTCAGGCTCCTTTGTCCATGGAGATTCTCCAGGCAAGAATACTAGACTAGGTTGTCATGCCCTCCTCCAGGGAATCTTTCCAATGCAGCGATCGAACCCAGGTCTCCTGCATTGCAGGCGGATTCTTTACTGTCTGAGCCACCAGGGAAGCCCTTCACATTTGTAGATGCTCTATTTTATTTACTGAGTGGATTAGTTACTCTTCACTGAGAATACTTCAGAGAGGCTCTGAAGGACTGGGCCCGGTTCTTGTTCTTCCCTGAGATTTAGATCCTTTTTGTGGTAGATTTCCAAATCCATCCCAGTCAACTCTGATCTTACTGTGGGAGTGGGCTGGTCCCCTGATTATTCTTTGAACAGGGCTGGTCCCGAGTGGTGCTCTGGGGCTGCCCTGGAATGAAGTTCATGCCTGCGATGGGCTCCAAGATTCTAGGGCCCTAGTGGTCCCAGCATCATGATGCACTCCTCACCATTTCTCTTTATTTCCAGTCTCAGTCCAGGCAGGGATTCTGGTGTAGCTCATTTATGTCTTGCTGAAGCTCTTGTCATGCTGAATTTCCAGTGAAGCACTTGCTTACTCTGTGAGAAACTATTGCTATCACTACTACTGCTGCTTGCTAATACCATCTATTCCATGCCAACTTTTAATAAATGTGAATAATCTTCACAACCAAGATCAATGTTCTCATCTCTTCTAACACACTGGAAAATGAGGCTCTATGGAAATAAGTAACTTTCAATGGTATTAACTAGCTGATAAGAAGTAGAATCAAAATGGAACCCTGGCCTTTCCATGCTAAAACTCGATGTGTATGTGTATATATATGTGTGTGTGTGTGTGTGTGTGTGTGTGTGTGTGTGTGTATATATATATATATATATATATATGGAGAAGGCAATGGCACCCCACTCCAGTACTCTTGCCTGGAAAATCCCATGGATGGAGGAGCATGGTAGGCTGCAGTCCATGGGGTTGCCAAGAGTCAGACATGACTGAGTGGCTTCACTTTTACTCTTCACTTTCATGCATTGGAGAAGGAAATGGTAACGCACTCCAGTGTTCTTGCTTTGAGAATTCCCAGGGACAGGGGAGCCTGGTGGGCTGCTGTCTATGGGGTCACACAGAGTCGGACATGACTGAAGCGACTTAGCATATATATATATATTACTCTAAAGTCATAAATTATTTGGTAAATGAATTATTAACCACTGAGTTTGCTTCACACATTATTGACCAGAGATGTATTAATGCCATAGGCATTAGCATCTGCAACAATCCCCTGGTCAATAATGTGTTAATTATAAGCTCACAACTTAAAATTTTATCTTTTTATAACTAGAAATGTCTTAAATAAATATATATTTTATATATGAAAAAAGTGAGAGTGTAATCACTTAGTCATGTCCAACATTTTGCGACCGCATGGAATATAGCCCACCAGGCTCCTCTGTCCATGGAATTCTCCAGGCAAGAATACTGGAGTGGGTTGCATTCCCTCCTCCAGGGGATCTTCCCAACCCAGGTCTCCTGCATTGCAGGCAGATTTTTTTTTACTGTCTGAGCCATCAGGGAAGACCACACATTTTATACATGGAACATAACAACTCAACTCATCAAGTTTTTTTTGAGCGCCAAGGATGTGCTGTGTTGTTTTAACATTGGGATTGGAGCAATGAGCCAAACAAATTCAGTTTCTGATCTCATGCTGATATTTATTTTTGTCTCCTAGTGAGGGGAGACATGAAATAAACAATTTCTTTAAAAAGTCAATGCACAGGTGATGATAAAATCATTGAAAAAAATGAAGCAAACTAAGGGTGATAGATAATGAGAGGAGTGGTTAGGGGGCTGTGCTACTTTCAAACAGGGCAGAACGTACTGCCTTTTGATAAGATAACAGTTGAAAAAAAGACTAGAAGGACGTGATAGAGTGAGCCATGTGGCTGTCTGGTAGAGGAGCATTCCAATATAGGGAGCCCCAGGTGCAGAGGTGTTAAGGTGGAATTGGCTTGATGTGTTTCAAAAGTTGCAGGGAAGCAAGTCTACCTAGAGCAGAGAGTGAGGAGCTCAGCAGCTGGGAGGAGAGAAGAGATGGAAAGAAGAGGTGATTGGAGATGAGTGGGAGAGATAGCAGAGAGCCAGATCATGCTGGACGTGGATGGTCACCCTCATGACAGAGGATTTAGATTTCATGCAGAGATTAGAAGCCACTAGTAAAGTCTGAACAGAAGAAAAAGTGATCAGACCTGGTTTTTAAAAAGCATAACTGGGTACTCTGTGTTAAACCCAATATCAAAACAAGGATTGGGACAAGGGAACCCATGTGAAAACTATGCATAGAACACAAGTGAGGCATGACAAAGTCTTAGGCAGAGTGGGAGGATTCAAAGGGCAGCATTGGCATAATTTGTTGATGGACTGAAAGTGGGGAACGAGAGAAGTCAAGAATGACTCTAAGGTTTTTGCCTGACATAAGAGCAAGGATGGAGTAGTGTTTATTATTGAGATAAGAAGACACGGGAAGGGACAGATTTGGGGAAGTATGTTATGGAATATTATAAGTTCTATTTTAGACATGGTTAGTTTGAGATGTATATGAGCCACTTAATGGAGATCTTTCAAAGAGTCAGCTGGATACTAGGATCCAGAGCTCAGAGGAGAGATCAGGAAGGTAGATATAAATTTTGGAGACACTGATGTAAACCATGAGACTGATCTTTAGGTGACATTTGGGTGAAAATAGAGAGAGAATGTTTAAAGACTGAGCCTGAAGCATTCAAGCCCTAGTGACCAGCAAGATGGAGAAGATCCAGAAAAGGAGAGTAATTTCCAGTAAAAGAGCAGCCACTAAAGGAAAAAGAGGAAGAGTAAAATATGGTAGTTCTGAAGCTCAGGGAGTACATTAGGACTTAGGCAATAAACCATTTGTCAATAGAGGTCATGCATTAGGTCAAAGATGGTAGGGACTGACATAGTTCCGTTAGACTGAGCATCAGGGACATTACTAGATACAGTGTCCGGTAGTACTGCCATGGAATGAACAATCACTTTAAATAGAATTATATCCATTTCAGAAAATTACTCCCTTGACAGTTATACCCTAAAATTTATATTCCATCTAGTTAAATACAAATAGTCAGGAGTCACTTCATGGCAAATAAATGGGGAAAAAGTGAAAACAGTGGCAGATTTTATTTTGAGGGCTCCAAAATCACTGCAGACCATAAATGCAGCCATGAAATTAAAAGACACTTGCTCCTTGGAAGAAAAGTTATGAAAAACTTAGACAGCATATTAAAAAGCAGAGACATCACTTTGCCAACAAAGGTCTCTATAGTCAAAGCTATGGTTTTTCAGTAGTCATGTACGAATGTGAGAGTTGGACCATAAAGAAGGCTGAGCACCAAAGAATTGATGCTTTTGAACTGTGGTGCTGGAGAAGACTTTTGATATTTCCTTGGACTACAAGGAGATCCAACCAGTCAATTCTAAAGGAAATCAGTCCTGAATATTCATTGGAAGCACTGATACCGAAGCTGAACTCCAAAATTTTGGCCACCTGATGCAAAGAGCTGACTCACTGGAAAAGACCCTGATACTGAGAAAGATTGAGGGCAAGAGGAGAAGGGGTGACATAGAATGAGATGGTTAGATAGCATCACCAAATCAATGGATATGAATTTGAGAAAACTCAAGGCGGTAGTAAAGGACAGGGAAATGTCACATGCTGTAATCCAGGGGGTCACAAAGAGTTGGACACAACTTAGCGACTGAACAACGATAGCAACAGGAGTACAAACAAAAATTGTTTTCCTATTTTATTTCTAGAACTTGTCCTCATTCTAATGAAGACTTTCTGGTGAAGTGGCTTTTGAAATACTGGACTCAGTCATGAGCCTTTAAAGAAGAAAGACTTCTTTTGTCTCCCAGGAATGAACATCTATATAGCTTGTGATACACATACCTGGAGACTCTTGATTTTCCAAATTGTAGTTATCACAATACTCATCTAAGAATCCTGGAAAATGTAATGACAATGCACACACAAAAAGAGTTTAGCCCTTAAGTAGCTCCCAAACCTATGAATCATATTTCCTTCTTTCTTAATTTTTTTCTCCATAAAATATTAGGTAATATTCCTTAATGATTATGTCTCTTAAAATTAGTTTTGAAACACAGAAATAGCAAAGATTAAGTTTGAATCTTTAAGAGAAAACAGTATGGATTCAGGAAACAGTATGGCTAGAAACAGACAATTTCCCTTAAAAATAAAATGAAAGGTGTGTTTTGGGTCATCATGTTACTTTTGAATAATCCCAGATTTCTTTCTTCTGATATATGAAACAAGACAAACAACAAAAAAAGAGGAGAGGGGAGGGAGAGAGAAAAAGACAATGTAGCAACAAACCAAGCAAACTTACAGGTATGGAAGAGTGCTAACATTTACAACTATTACACGAGGGTGGTGCAGTTGGTAAAGAATCCTCTTGCCAATGAAGGAGACACAAGAGACACAGGTTTGATCCTTGAGTTGGAAAGATCCCCTGGAGTAGGAAATGGCAACCCACTCCAGTATTCTTGCCTGGAAAATCCCATCGACAGAGGAGCCCGGCTGGCTACAGTCCATGGGGTGGCAAAGAGTTGGATGTGACTGAGCACACAGGTTACATGCACATGTACACACACACCCTGATCTCTGCCCCTTTGTCAGACTTAAAACTCTTAGGAGACAAGATGAAATAGGTAAATCAAATTATTCCCAAGCTAGTTTCTTTTTTCTTTCTTATTTGAAAGAAGGAAATACATGATGAAATTGTTACTAAATTTTTAAATTCTCAAGGGTCATTTTTGCCTATTTTCTATACAGGAACTTCAGAATCAGCCATGAATAGCACCACCACAATGGACTTCACCAGCATTCAATGCTTGCCCTTGCTTAATAGGGACCACCATGGAGCTAAGCAAAATGCTTGTTATTTCTGTAAATTGAAAACAGGCATTTCAGAGCACCTAGTTCTGTAACGTTTCTTACAAAGCAACCAGGCTGTTTTTGGTAGAAGCCCAGTCCAAATACTGGAGAGGCTCTGCTCATGTCTCATTCCAAGGGTATTTCAATAGTTCTGAAATACAGCAACAGTACACCCAACCCCAGATTAGGGCATAGTAAGGATATTTATTTCCAGGGTCAATCTTGGAGAAAGTGGGAAATTTATTTTTGCTAACTTTTATTCTCTTCTAACTTTAGGTCAAATTTCTTACTTTTTTCTTCTTGCCTGTTTTCCCAGCACCATACCTCAGCTTAACTTTTTAAACACACACAAACACACATCCCTAGATCTTCTTCTACACTCTTCTTTCCTTCCATCATACACTTGTTTATTCACTCATCAGTCATTTGACAAATATTTCTTCATGGCTTACCATGGGCCCAGCAAGGTACAAGCCACTGGGTATAAAGTGGGAAACAAGACATGTGTCTAACAGGAGGAGCCAAGGATGAAAGGCAAGAATAAATAAGAAAACTATTCAGTTCAGTTCAGTCGCTCAGTCGTGTCCAACTCTTTGCGACCCCATGAATCGCAGCACACCAGGCCTCCCTGTCCATCACCAACTCCTGGAGTTCACCCAAAACTCATGTCCATCGAGTCAGTGATGCCATCCATCCATCTCATCCTCTGTTGTCCCCTTCTCCTCCTGTCCTCAATCCCTCCCAGCATCAGGGTCTTTTCCAATGAGTCAACTCTTCGCATGAGGTGGCCAAAGTATTGGAGTTTCAGCTTTAGCATCAGTCCTTCCAATGAACACCCAGGACTGATCTCCTTTAGGATGGACTGGTTGGACCTCCTTGCAGTCCAAGAGACTCTCATGAGTCTTTGGGGGAGTCCTAATTGATGTTAAAGAATTAAGTAGCAGTATATTTTAGTAAGTGACTGGGTGGCTCCATTAAAATATACCTTCCTATACTAGAGTCAGGACTTTGCTCTTTGATCTCCAAAGCAGCAAATAATTTGAAAAATTAATCCATGTTTTTCCGTTTAAAGCTTCCTTTCTTTCTTCCCCCCTTAATGTAATTTCTAGAGAATCTAGAGATTTGAAATGCAGAGATAATGCCATCATTCATATATATGACTCATAGCAGACATTTCCAGTTCCAAAGCAATGGGGTGAGACATTTGGGAACAGACAAAGGTTTATCACCTGGGTTGTACCAGAGCTTGGCTCTACTTGGCTCTTCTTTCTTTCTTTTATAGATGTCTCAATCTAAATCTGTCTCCCAGGCTCTTGATGTTTCTGGGTTTTTCCACTGTGTCGCACAGGAAAGGAAAGGACTTCACACCACTCCCCAGTGAGTTGTTTCTCTCATCTTTTTGGACCTGTCTCCACTCAGTCCTATCTCCCCTTTCTAGCCCTGTCATTCTACCCCACCATGGACCAGACTGTCCTATTTTTACCCCTGTAAAGGTCATTTCATCCTGTACAAAGAGGTCTTTTTATTTTTTTTACTGAAGAGTGACAAGTTGTCTAACATTTCAAGGAATGAAGCCTAAATAAAGGCATTCTTTTTTGTGTCTTAAAAATTCCTTTTGGCTCCATGCAACTTTGGGTTGCCACCTTTCCAAAGAAAATGAAAGGCCTAGATCATTAGTTTACAAACTTTATGAGTCTCTGAAATTCCTATGGGCTGTTTTTCATGCCTTAGACTCCAAACCCTCATTGCAGGACTGGGGCAGTGCCGGCTGCTGGTGGAGCAGACACAAAACAAACATATCTCCAACGGTCATGTTATTTTTCTTTCAAAGAACCCTTAGGGGTATTGTTAGTCTGAAGAGAAAGATAGGAAGGAAGACTAGATCTATGCCCTTCAAATGTACAGGGCCCCAAACCAGAGACAATCCCAGGATGGTGGACAACAGAGGTGAGCTGACCAGCAAAATGACCTTTAGATGAAGCGGATAGCAAGCACAGATGGCAATGCACAGAGTAAGTCTACATGCCACCTGCCCCAGACGGCATCTCAGGGCACTGTGAAACCACTCCTCCAGACCCAGAGATCAGTTTTGCAAGTTCCTTTCCTGGTCCCCAGGAACACGCAACAAAGGAGTCTCCCTTTGGAGTATCTTTTCAACTGGACCAGGAGAAAATCTGTGCACCCGTGGCAGGCTCTGGGAATACTGCAAGCCACTAAAACTGATAGATAGCTCACAGGAATTCTGCAGTTTAAAGAAGTGTTTGAAAAGCCCTATTCTAGATTAGTGTTCTATGTAGTTTCAAAAATTTTGAAACTTGAAAAGGTCCTTTGAAATCTCTGCCAACTCCTTTCTTGCACAAATGTAGACAACCTAAATAGGTAGAGTGCCTGGCTTGTGCTTGGATAGCTACTTAAAAACAAGTAGGCAATTAGGCGGGGAACATGAGAAGAATATGAAGTCAAATACATTAATAGATAGGAGTTTGGTTGTTATATATCTCTGTGAACTAAATTTAAAATCTATATAGACGGATATGTACACATCTATCACAAAGATGGGCTCGATAAAGGACAGAAATGGTATGGACATAACAGAAGCAGAAGATATTAAGAAGAGGTGGCAAGAATACACAGAAGAACTGTACAAAAAAGATCTTCACGACCAAGATAATCATGATGGTGTGATCACTCACCTAGAGACAGACATACTGGAATGTGAAGTCAAGTGGGCCTTAGAAAGCATCACTACGAACAAAGCTAGTAGAGGTGATGGAATTCCAGTTGAGCTATTCCAAATCCTCAAAGATGATGCTGTAAAAGTGCTGCACTCAATATGCCAGCAAATTTGGAAAACTCAGCAGTGGCCAGAGGACTGGAAAAGGTCAGTTTTCATTCCAATCCCAAAGAAAGGCAATGCCAAAGAATGCTCAAACTACCGCACAATTGCACTCATCTCATACGCTAGTAAAGTAATGCTCAAAATTCTCCAAGACAGGCTTCAGCAATATGTGAACTGTGAACTTCCTGATGTTCAAGCTGGTTTTAGGAAAGGCAGAAGAACCAGAGATCAAATTACCAACATCTGCTGGGTCATTGAAAAAGCAAGAGAGTTCCAGAAAAACATCTATTTCTGCTTGACTGACTATGCCAAAGCCTTTGACTGCGTGGATCACAATAAACTGTGGGAAATTCTGAAAGAGATGGGAATACCAGACCACCTGACCTGCCTCTTGAGAAACCTATATGCAGGTCAGGAAGCAACAGTTAGAACTGGACATGGAACAACAGGACTGGTTCCAGATAGGAAAAGGAGTACATCAAGGCTGTATATTGTCACCCTGCTTATTTAACTTATATGCAGAGTACATCATGAGAAATGCTGGGCTGGAAGAAGCACAAGCTGGAATCAAGATTGCTGGGAGAAACATCAATAACCTCAGATATGCAGATGACACCACCCTTATGGCAGAAAGTGAAGAGGAACTAAAGAGCCTCTTGATGAAAGTGAAAGAGGCGAGTGAAAAAGTTGGCTTAAAGCTCAACATTCAGAAAACCAAGATCATGGCATCTGGTCCCATCACTTCATGGGAAATAGATGGGGAAACAGTGGAAACAGTGTCAGACTTTATTTTGGGGGGCTCCAAAATCACGGCAGATGGTGATGGCAGCCATGAAATTAAAAGATGCTTACTCCTTGGAAGGAAAGTTATGACCAACCTAGATAGCATATTGAAAAGCAGAGATATTACTTTGCCAACAAAGGTCCATCTAGTCAAGGCTATGGTTTTTCCTGTCGTCATGTATGGATGTGAGAGTTGGACTGTGAAGAAAGCTGAGCGCCAAAGAATTGATGCTTTTGAACTGTGGTGTTGGAGAAGACTCTTGAGAGTCCCTTGGACTACAAGGAGATCCAACCAGTCCATTCTAAAGGAGATCAGTCCTGGGTGTTCATTGGAAGGACTGATGCTAAAGCTGAAACTCCAATACTTTGGCCACCTCATGCGAAGCGTTGACTCACTGGAAAAGACTCTGATGCTGGGAGGCATTGAGGGCAGGAGAAGGGGACGACAGAGGATGAGATGGCTGGATGGCATCACTGACTCAATGGACATGAGTTTGAGTGAACTCCAGGATTGGTGATGGACAGGGAGGCCTGGCGTGCTGTGATTCATCAGGTTGCAAGGAGTCAGACATGACTGAGTGACTAAACTGAACTGAACTGATCCTATATATAGATAGATACACATATAAGTATGTATGGTATAGATAGAGATATAAAAAAGAAATCTAGAAAACCATACAGACTACTGTAAATTTTTTATGATGAACTAGTGGTTGGATGTCAGTCACTCATTCATCAAAGCACTTCATGCAATAATAACTTCTTGAGTATTGAAACAAATGTTATATGCTGCAACTTTTTGGGAGATAAAATCTTTCAAACTCTTAGTCTATATATTTTGGGATATACCTCAGGAGATTACATAATTCAAATTTAGGAGTTAAAACAAGTATAACATCACAACTGCTTAGATCAATAGTGTTAAAAATAGGACAACAGACCCAAAAGAGAATTGGTTATTCTTAGCCCCATGTTACCAAACCAAGGCTTATTTACAGTTTTGGCTCTTCCAAAAATGAAATCTTTTTTTTTTAAATCATAGCATATCTTTATTTAAACAAGTCCCTAAAATGACATATTAGACTGTTTCCAAATTTCTTATTACAAATAAGTAATGTGAATACTAAAATAAAATTGATTACATTCTTTTTTTTTTTGCATTGATTGATTTTATTTTTAAACTTTACATAATTGTATTAGTTTTGCCAAATATCAAAATGAATCCGCCACAGGTATACATGTGTTCCCCATCCTGAACCCTCCTCCCTCCTCCCTCCCCATACCATCCCTCTGGGTCGTCCCAGTGCACTAGCCCCAAGCATCCAGTATCGTGCATCGAACCTGGACTGGCAACTCGTTTCTTACATGATATTTTACATGTTTCAATGTCATTCTCCCAAATCTTCCCACCCACTCCTTCTCCCACAGAGTCCATAAGACTGTTCTATACATCAATGTCTCTTTTGCTGTCTCATACACCGGGTTATTGTTACCATCTTTCTAAATTCCATATATATGCATTAGTATACTGTATTGATGTTTTTCCTTCTGGCTTACTTCACTCTGTATAATAGGCTCCAGTTTCATCCACCTCATTAGAACTGATTCAAATGTATTCTTTTTAATGGCTGAGTAATACTCCATTGTGTATATGTACCACTGCTTTCTTATCCATTCATCTGCTGATGGACATCTAGGTTGCTTCCATGTCCTGGCTATTATAAACAGTGCTGAGATGAACATTGGGGTACACGTGTCTCTTTCCCTTCTGGTTTCCTCAGTGTGTATGCCCAGCAGTGGGATTGCTGGATCATAAGGCAGTTCTATTTCCAGTTTTTTAAGGAATCTCCACACTGTTCTCCATAGTGGCTGTACTAGTTTGCATTCCCACCAACAGTGTAAGAGGGTTCCCTTTTCTCCACACCCTCTCCAGCATTTATTATTTGTAGACTTTTGGATCACAGCCATTCTGACTGGTGTGAAATGGTACCTCATAGTGGTTTTGATTTGCATTTCTCTGATAATGAGTGACGTTGAGCATCTTTTCATGTGCTTATTAGCCATCTGTATGTCTTCTTTGGAGAAATGTCTATTTAGTTCTTTGGCCCATTTTTTGATTGGGTCATTTATTTTTCTGGAGTTGAGCTGTAGGAGTTGCTTGTATATTTTTGAGATTAGTTGTTTGTCAGTTGCTTCATTTGCTATTATTTTCTCCCATTCTGAAGGCTGTCTTTTCACCTTGCTAATAGTTTCCTTTGATGTGCAGAAGCTTTTAAGGTTAATTAGGTCCCATTTGTTTATTTTTGCTTTTATTTCCAATATTCTGGGAGGTGGGTCATAGAGGATCCTGCTGTGATGTATGTCGGAGAGTGTTTTGCCTATGTTCTCCTCTAGGAGTTTTATAGTTTCTGGTCTTAGGTTTAGATCTTTAGTCCATTTTGAGTTTATTTTTGTGTATGGTGTTAGAAAGTGTTCTAGTTTCATTCTTTTACAAGTGGTTGACCAGATTTCCCAGCACCACTTGTTAAAGAGATTGTCTTTAATCCATTGTATATTCTTGCCTCCTTTGTCAAAGATAAGGTGTCCATATGTGCATGGATTTATCTCTGGGCTTTCTATTTTGTTCCATTGATCTATATTTCTGTCTTTGTGCCAGTACCATACTGTCTTGATAACTGTGGCTTTGTAGTAGAGCCTGAAGTCAGGTAGGTTGATTCCTCCAGTTCCATTCTTCTTTCTCAAGATCGCTTTGGCTATTCGAGGTTTTTTGTATTTCCATACAAATTGTGAAATTATTTGTTCTAGCTCTGTGAAGAATACTGTTGGTAGCTTGATAGGGATTGCATTGAATCTATAAATTGCTTTGGGTAGTATACTCATTTTCACTATATTGATTCTTCCAATCCATGAACATGGTATATTTCTCCATCTATTAGTGTCCTCTTTGATTTCTTTCACCAGTGTTTTATAGTTTTCTATATATAGGTCTTTAGTTTCTTTAGGTAGATATATTCCTAAGTATTTTATTCTTTCCATTGCAATGGTGAATGGAATTGTTTCCTTAATTTCTCTTTCTGTTTTCTCATTATTAGTGTATAGGAATGCAAGGGATTTCTGTGTGTTGATTTTATATCCTGCAACTTTACTATAGTCATTGATTAGCTCTAGTAATTTTCTGGTGGAGTCTTTAGGGTTTTCTATGTAGAGGATCATGTCATCTGCAAATAGTGAGAGTTTTACTTCTTCTTTTCCAATTTGGATTCCTTTTATTTCTTTTTCTGCTCTGATTGCTGTGGCCAAAACTTCCAAAACTATGTTGAATAGTAATGGTGAAAGTGGGCACCCTTGTCTTGTTCCTGACTTTAGAGGAAATGCTTTCAATTTTTCACCATTGAGGATAATGTTTGCTGTGGGTTTGTCATATATAGCTTTTATTATGTTGAGGTATGTTCCTTCTATTCCTGCTTTCTGGAGAGTTTTTATCATAAATGGATGTTGAATTTTGTCAAAGGCTTTCTCTGCATCTATTGAGATAATCATATGGTTTTTATTTTTCAATTTGTTAATGTGGTGTATTACATTGATTGATTTGCGGATATTGAAGAATCCTTGCATCCCTGGGATAAAGCCCACTTGGTCATGGTGTATGATCTTTTTAATGTGTTGTTGGATTCTGATTGCTAGAATTTTGTTAAGGATTTTTGCATCTATGTTCATCAGTGATAGTGGCCTGTAGTTTTCTTTTTTTGTGGGATCTTTGTCAGGTTTTGGTATTAGGGTGATGGTGGCCTCATAGAATGAGTTTGGAAGTTTACCTTCCTCTGCAATTTTCTGGAAGAGTTTGAGCAGGATAGGTGTTAGCTCTTCTCTAAATTTTTGGTAGAATTCAGCTGTGAAGCCGTCTGGACCTGGGCTTTTGTTTGCTGGAAGATGTTTGATTACAGTTTCAATTTCCGTGCTTGTGATGGGTCTGTTAAGATTTTCGATTTCTTCCTGGTCAAGTTTTGGAAAGTTGTACTTTTCTAAGAATTTGTCCATTTCTTCCACGTTGTCCATTTTATTGGCATATAATTGTTGATAGTAGTCTCTTATGATCCTTTGTATTTCTGTGTTGTCTGTTGTGATCTCTCCATTTTCGTTTCTAATTTTGTTGATTTGATTTTTCTCCCTTTGTTTCTTGATGAGTCTGGCTAATGGTTTGTCAATTTTATTTATCCTTTCAAAGAACCAGCTTTTGGTTTTGTTGATTTTTCTATGGTCTCTTTTGTTTCTTTTGCATTTATTTCTGCTCTAATTTTTAAGATTTCTTTCCTTCTACTAACCCTGGGGTTCTTCATTTCTTCCTTTTCTAGTTGCTTTAGGTGTAGAGTCAGGTTATTTATTTGACTTTTTTCTTGTTTCTTGAGGTGTGCCTGTATTGCTATGAACTTTCCCCTTAGGACTGCTTTTACAGTGCCCCACAGGTTTTGGGTTGTTGTGTTTTCATTTTCATTCATTTCTATGCAAATTTTGATTTCTTTTTTGATTTCTTCTGTGATTTGTTGGTTATTCAGCAGCGTGTTGTTCAGCCTCCATATGTTGGAATTTTTAATAGTTTTTCTCCTGTAATTGAGATCTAATCTTACTGCATTGTGGTCAGAAAAGATGCTTGGAATGATTTCTATTTTTTTGAATTTACCAAGGCTAGCTTTATGGCCCAGGATGTGATCTATCCTGGAGAAGGTTCCATGTGCACTTGAGAGAAAGGTGAAATTCATTGTTTTGGGATGAAATGTCCTATAGATATCAATTAGGTCTAACTGGTCTATTGTATCATTTAAAGTTTGTGTTTCCTTGTTAATTTTCTGTTTAGTTGATCTATCCACAGGTGTGAGTGGGGTATTAAAGTCTCCCACTATTATTGTGTTATTGTTAATTTCTCCTTTCATACTTGTTAGCATTTGTCTTACATACTGCGGTGCTCTGGTGTTGGGTGCATATATATTTATAATTGTTATATCTTCTTCTTGGATTGATCCTTTGATCATTATGTAGTGACCTTCTTTGTCTCTTGTCACAGCCTTTGTTTTAAAGTCTATTTTATCTGATATGAGTATTGCTACTCCTGCTTTCTTTTGGTCCCTATTTGCATGGAAAATCTTTTTCTAGCCCTTCACTTTCAGTCTGTATGTGTCCCCTGTTTTGAGGTGGGTCTCTTGTAGACAACATATGTAGGGGTCTTGTTTTTGCATCCATTCAGCCAGTCTTTGTCTTTTGGTTGGGGCATTCAACCCATTTACGTTTAAGGTAATTACTGATAAGTATGATCCCGTTGCCATTTACTTTATTGTTTTGGGTTCAAGTTTATACACCATTTTTGTGTTTCCTGTCTAGAGAATATCCTTTAGTATTTGTTGGAGAGCTGGTTTGGTGGTACAGAATTCTCTCAGCTTTTGCTTGTCTGAAAAGCTTTTGATTTCTCCTTCATACTTGAATGAGATCCTTGCTGGGTACAATAATCTGGGCTGTAGGTTATTTTCTTTCATCACTTTAAGTACGTCTTGCCATTCCCTCCTGGCTTGAAGAGTTTCTATTGAAAGATCAGCTGTTATCCTTATGAGAATTCCCTTGTGTGTTATTTGTTGTTTTTCCCTTGCTGCTTTTAATATTTGTTCTTTGTGTTTGATCTTTGTTAATTTGATTAATATGTGTCTTGGGGTGTTTCTCCTTGGGTTTATCCTGTTTGGGACTCTCTGGGTTTCTTGGACTTGGGTGATTATTTCCTTCCCCATTTTAGGGAAGTTTTCAACTATTATCTCCTCAAGTATTTTCTCATGGTCTTTCTTTTTGTCTTCTTCTTCTGGAACCCCTATGATTCGAATGTTGTAGCGTTTAATATTGTCCTGGAGGTCTCTGAGATTGTCCTCATTTCTTTTAATTGAAATCTTAAGCCAGTCAAGGAGGAATTGCCTGGTTAACAGGAGTTAGGTCATCTGACCAATAGATCCCTGCTGCTGCTGCTGCTGCTAAGTCGTTTCAGTCGTGTCCGACTCTGCGCGACCGCAGAGACAGCAGCCCACCAGGCTCTCCGGTCCCTGGGATTCTCCAGGCAAGAACACTGGAGTGGGTTGCCATTTCCTTCTCCAATGCATGAAAGTGAAAAGTGAAAGTGAAGTCGCTCAGTCGTGTCCGACTCTTCTCGACCCCATGGACTGCGCCTACCAGGCTCCTCTGTCCATGGGATTTTCCAGGCAAAAGTACTGGAGTGGGGTGCCATCATCTTCTCCGAATAGATCCCTGCCACCCCCTAAATGGAAGTGACCTTGCAGTAAACAACCTGCTTTTTTTTTTTTTTTGCCTAGTTTTAACTTCCTTGTTCCTATTCCTTTTGGGCTAAAAAAAAAAAGTCTTCCATTTTGCACAGCTCCTCAGAATTCCTTTCTATCTTCTAGACTGAATGCTGATCAATTAGAATTGATTTTTGCACACATTAAATCAGCATGTTTAATATGCCTTAGTTTATCTTTGAACAATTTTTTCCAGTTTGCTTAAACATCCTACCACATACCTCATTAAAAATAACCAGATTTGCTTATATAGACACACTATATTTATTTTTCATAAATTTATCTACATATTAATGAACTAATAGGCTTAAATTTAAATTAGATTATTAGCAAGGTAAATTAAAAATAAAAAAGTGAAATATTTTACATTATTTTATTTACCAACAATATGAAAGTGTTTTGCTTTCACTTAATGGGTTTTTTTGTTTAAAGCAAATATTCTTTCTTATTTTAAAACCTTAATTGAATGTGTTATGCTTTCAGTTCAGTTCAGTTGCTCAGTGGTGTCCGACTCTTTGCAACCCCATGAATTGCAGCACGCCGGGCCTCCCTGTCCATCACCAACTCCCGGAGTTCACTCAGACTCACGTCAATCGAGTCAGTGATGCCATCCAGCCATCTCATCCTCTGCCATCCCCTTTTCCTCCTGCCCCCAATCCCTCCCAGCATCAGAGCCTTTTCCAATGAGTCAACTCTTCGCATGAGGTGGCCAAAGTACTGGAGTTTCAGCTTTAGCATCATTCCTTCCAAAGAAATCCCAGGGCTGATCTCCTTCAGAATGGACTGGTTGGATCTCCTTGCAGTCCAAGGGACTCTCAAGAGTCTTCTCCAACACCACAGTTCAAAAGCATCAATTCTTCGGCGCTCAGCCTTTAGTGATTCAAAAATCTGATTTAGGTTTAGCTTGTTCTACATTTGGGGCCAATAGCTGCTTTATTTTTAAAAAGACTGCTAAAAATAACGCATAGGTCCAAAGGGAAAAAAACATTTCATTGGTTGTATTTAAACCTTAAGATTCATTTTTCAGTTTCATCCAACTAAATGGTCTCTGACAAATTTCAGTTAGTGAAGTCTTACATTCTTTAATGTCAATCCATTGTTCCTAAAAATAATAAGAACTTAGTTTATTTTTATATTTTTAGAACATTATTTCAAAATATACTAGAATCTTTCATTTGGAAAATGTTTTGACTGAAGTATTCTAATTTCAAGATCATTATTTGAGTAGATAACACTTTTGATAGGTATCAATTTTGCCAACAAGTAACATAATAATAGGAATATTATCCCTCAACCCAATTCTCTTTATATAAGAGTTTTTTGGTTTTTTTTTAAGTTATTTCTCACTTGTTGGTAAAATGTCACCTTTATCTTGAAGGGTCAGATTAATGGTACTTATTTTTAAGAAAATATTCACTAGGTAGCATATTACCAACAATAACTTGTTATCTTATCAAAGGTCAACTTTGAAATACAGGTTGCTTGCTAAAAGTGTTTAGCTTATCTTTGAATTCAACAATGTTTTTGCAGGTTGAGTGGGGACACTAGTCTGAAAACTCTGAATTAAATAGCCTTGTTAAGTATCAGCAAAATTGAATTTCCTTTTTTATCCTCAGCCAGTGAATTAGGCTGCACATTCCCTTAGGTGCATAAAGCCACTAAAGCTTCTACTAATGGGCTAATTATTTACTGATGCTGTCTCTTGGACTCAAATCCATTCTTCTATACTCTGCTAATTCTCCAGATTACTTTGCTACCTGGCTTCCCCTTAGGTCCTGCCAAAGAGACAAAACAGAGTCAAACTGGAATGTAGGAAGAGGATAGAACTTTGTTCTTTTTTTCTATTAACATTATCCTAGCAATAGCAATTCACCCAGGCAGCAGCAGTTGAGCCCAGGAGAGGTAATTCACTTGCTTCTAGTTCTTTTAGCACTCCCAGAGCCAGCCTCTGTATGCCCCTCTAAGGTCCCAGTAGGAGTCAGCTAAGATTCCTTTCCTAAAGATCTGAGCACAAAATCTTCAGGGGAGTCCTCTGAGTTTCTAGGATCTGGTAGTCCTAATACTCCCGTTCTCTAGTATTTGCTTCCTTAAGTTAATTCTCGGTTAAAAAAAAAAAAAAATTCTTTTCTTCTTTCACTCTTTTCATCTGAGTAACCAATTCTCTCAGAGAAGGCAATGGCACCCCCACTTCAGTACTCTTGCCTGGAAAATTCCATGGACAGAGGAGCCTGGTAGGCTGCGGTCCATGGGGTCGCTAAGAGTCGGATACGACTGAGCGACTTCACTTTCACTTTTCACTTTCATGCATTGGAGGAGGAAATGGCAACCCACTTCAGTGTTCTTCCCTGGAGAATCCCAGGGATGGTGGAGCCTGGTGGGCTGCCGTCTATGGGGTCGCACAGAGTCAGACACGACTGAAGTGACTTAGCAGCAGCAGCAACAAATTCTCTATATTAAATTCCTTTTCTTGAAATAACTTTTTCTTGTTTTTTGATTATACCTTAAGTGACACAATTGATTTAGACCAGAAGAAACCTTAGAAGTCTCCATTTCATTAAAAACAGGGACAAAATGACTAGATATATTAAAAATCTAAATGCAAAAAGCAAAACTTAGCAGTTTTTAAGAAAATGTAGGGTTATACCATTATGATCTCAGTTAGAAAAGAATTTTTAAAGACAACATAAAATTTACAAGCCATAAATTTAAAAAGTGATATATTTGACTACATTCAAGAATAAAATGCCTGTGTCACAAAGGATACCATAAATAAAAGCCAACTATTAGTTTGGGAAAAGATAATTATAGTATATATAACTGCTAAAACATTGACGTCCAGACTATTAAAAAAATTCTAAACACCAACAAAAAACAAACAATCCAATGAAAAAATACATAAATAACTTAAACTATTAATTTTAAAGAAAGAAAGAAAGTGAAGTCGCCCAGTCGTGTCCGACTCTTTGCGACCCTGTGGACTGTAGCCCACCAGGCTCCTCCATCCATAGGATTCTCCAGGCAAGAATACTGGAGTGGGTTGCCATTTCTTTCTCCAGGGGATCTTCCCAACCCAGGGATCAAACCCAGGTCTCCTGCATTGCAGGCAGACACTTTAAACTCTGAGCCACCAGGGAAGGTGGCTTCTCTTTAATTTTAAAGAGAAGACTAAATGGCTAACAAATACACTGAAAGCTTCTCAACCTCATTTGTAAACAGAGAAATGCAAATAAAAGCAACAGATACCACTGTGTCATAAAGGTAAAAATTGAAAATCTGAAAATGGCAAAACTCGAAAGTTCAAAATGGCAATCATGTTGGGAAAGATATGCTTCTATATACTGCTGCAGAGGCATGAACTGTTTCATGTTCTTTGGAGAACAATTTGGAAATATAATGTAATATAGGTGAAGATGTACATAGTCTATGGACATGACCCAACAATTCCACTTATACAGTAACTCACCAAGGGACCTGAGCTAGGATGTTTGTTGCCACATTTTTAGTAATAGCAAAAATAGTATTTGTAAATATGCATACCTTGGAACCATTCAGGGATTTAAAATATTAAAGAAAATCTGTATTTCCCAACATTGAAAGAAAAAGATGCTTTTTCCTGAAAGCAATAAAAATATAATCAATATGGCTTATTAAAGAGAAATGCATTTGCTTATGTAAAAAGATTCATATTAAAAAAAAAAAAAACAGCCTGAAGACTGGTTAATACAGTTTCTGTTTTACCCCTGTTTCTGCTCTGCCATTATCCTTATATAGACATATCAGCTTCCTCAAAGTAGCAAGATGGTTGCGCAGGTCACACTCAGGCGTGGTAGCATCCAGCACGAGATGAAGCCATTCACTTCTGTGCTTTCAAGAACAAGCAATCTTTCCTAGACACTTCCCAGCCATATTTTGCTTACTTCATTTCCTAGAATTATGTCACATTGCCCTGCATAGTCCATTCACTGGGAAGGATAAGATTACCATGATGGCTTATACTAATTGGCGTCTATTCTTGACATTGTGAAAGGTTCTCTTTTCCTAAGGAATGGAAGCCTCAACAAAACTGGGGCTTTGTTTGTCGAGGAATAGGGAGGGAATAGTTAATAGGCAGGCAATCACCAATTTTTAAAAATGTAAGATATAGAAGGAGATGCATAGTTTTATGTCTTTGTGAATCTTTTTAATGTTCTAAATCATACTAGATATTGCATAAAGATATAAACGCCTATAGTGAACAGTCAAAAACAAAGGCAGATACTCTATATGATGGTTATTGGGCTGTCCCATAGGACAACTGGAGTTCTGTGGTTCAGTTTGGGCCCCTTAGCAGTGTGCCAGATTCTGTGACCTCGAGGTTTTCTGTAGGAAGAGAGGGAGGGGAGTGATACAGGAGGGGAGCATCATCCTTAGCTGCACATTTTCTTTCTATTATTAAAGAAACAAATTCGGCAATATGTTAACATTTAAATCTCGGAGGTAAAATAAAATCCATCATTTTAAATATCAAATAGTTTTGTTCCCAAAGCCCAGGGTTCTCTATGTTGTGTTCAAATTCCTGTGTGTTGATTATCTGTCTTTTTGGGCAAAAAAGGAAAACAGTATTTCAAAGTTCAAAATTGGTACATTTTAACCCGAAGCAAATATATTTACTTTGGCAAAACTGTGCAAGATTTATGAATGATGATTAAAATGATCAAAATGTTAGCATTTCATTGTTATAGTTCCAAAAGGCCATTCTCCAACATGAATTCCCAGACAAATGTGAATGTGGCTTTTGGCTTTTTTTTTTTTGCTAGTTTGTTTTGGGTTACTCATTCATGTAAATCGCTGGGGAACAGGTAAGCCTCTGTTTCCTTCCTAAACTAACCCTTGCTTCTGTCCACACCCTGAAGGGTTGTACGTGGGCAGGACCCCTGCCTATGCCCTGTGAAATATATTCCAGTTGATCATAAGCATAGAACCTGGATTTCCTTTCCTTTTTTCTCTGGTCATTTGCATTTGCATACATTTTGACTTCTCATGAAATTGTCAGGGAGGTCACCTTGCCATTCCTTAGTTCCCCATTCTGCCCTCACTCCTACAGTATAATGGGGTTCTATGTCAATTAGTAAGAACAGGGGTTCACATAGCCTCTTGCCCATGAACATTTTTCTGGGGATTGGTAGGAACAGAACAAGAACAGAAGAAGAAGAAACAGACCTTATATTTTGGCCATTAAAGCCTCACAATGTTTGCAAAGTGGCACATGCTTTAATGAGGGCCTTCTGTCTGATTATTTTTTGTCATTGATATTCAGGAAGTCCAATCAAAAATATTTCCAAACAACTGCAACTAGACTGGTAATCTTCATTTTGCATTCCAGAGCAATGGCGCCCAAGTGCCCCTTAACCATTGGAAACGCTGGCTGGAGAGAGTTGACACAGATCCTGGAAGCCACAGCCTCCCTTAGGCTTCTCATTTCACTACTGGCTCATCAATGCATTGGCCAGAAGTAGACCCTGCATTGGATCCTGTGCTGGAAGTCCAGACTTGGTGTGATTTGAAGTGGGGTGGGGGAGCGGTTCCCACCCACTCTCACTGTATCCATTTTTATTTCCCAAAGAATAAGGAAGGGCTATTTCAACACACTTGATCTCAAACTATCAGCAGACAGACCTCATTATAAAAAGTGCTGGCACCATCTCTGATGTCTAAATATCAGATTAAACGAAAAGTCAGTTCTGACTCCTAACATGGCTCTTCCTCAATTGGTCTTACTATAAAATGAAGGGGTATTTTTTGTTATTTGTGCCCCATGCACTTACAATACTATTAAAACTATTTTTTCTGCTTGCTCATGAAGACTTATCCATCTTTTTCTGAAACTATTTATGAAGGTTATGTTATGAATTTGCATCATTAACCTTTAGACAGGACTACAGTTTAGTGGTTTTAAAGAGCAATTTAGTGGCGGGTGTAGCTTGAATGGTGCAGAGAGTAGTATTAAAGGTCGTTTTGGAGACAAGTATAATAGCGCTATTTTTCACTTAATTCAAAAGTATCTGAGCAGAGGAATTCTACTGTTGACTCACCTTAAATGAACCTCTTAGCCACAGTCTCAGTTTTCACTGTAGTCAGCATAACATTTTTATGCCTACCTGTCACACCAGCACTTTACAGAGTACCTATAGCAACACTTCCCTGATCACTTTGAATCTGCTCCATTACCAACTAGAATTTTCTTCACATTTCACAAAAAGAGACTATATGGATTTTAAATGTAATTTTCACTTATAGAAACACCCAGAGTGAGCATTCTTTAGCTTTTGTAGTTGAACCTTCCTCCTAGAAGCTCACAGCACTTAATATATAAAATTTCATTTGTGTCAATCCAACTGCTGTAAAATAAGTTGGGGTCAGGTTTTAATTATTTCCTCATGTTCCATGCAGATGATATGCTATTATTTTATAGTAAGTGAAGATTTTGAAGATACTGTCTCAAAGCAGGAGAAAGGAAATAACTGTTTCTCTTCCTGAAAACATGTATCCTCATCAAGCTTTGGCAGGCCTGCATCTGACCTTTTGTTCCTTCTATTATCTAAATACTTATTCGGCTTTAAGAAACCAGCCATGCATGTCTGGAATTATTACTAAATGTAACCTTCAGATTGCAATACCAGTTTATAACTAAGGAAAGAGTAAGCTTGGCCATGTTGAGGTTTAGAAAAATGTCATCTTAGTGAAGCATGGACCACTGTCTGCTTCATCCTCAGCCGGGTGCTTCTGCCTAGAACATCACGGCAGTCTTCAGCCTCACACTGACGTCTTGGCTGACTGTACCCTTTATCAACAAATATCCCAGGTCACACCCGTACAAGTAATAGCAGAAAAGAGAGGAAGGTCTCCCTATAGTCTTGTTCTTTTTGGATCTAATGCAGTGGTTTCCAACCTGAAGGCCCTAGATTTCTAGAAGTCCTTTAGTTGCAAAAATAAAAGCTCAGAGTTATTTATAATAAAATTTGAAGTCTCACATGAATTGCTTTCAAACTGTGGTGCTGGAGAAGACTCCTGAGAATTCCTTTGGACAGCAAGGGATCAAACCACTTTAGGATCAAATCCTAAAGGAAATCAACCCTGAATATTCATCGGAAGGACTGAAGCTGAATCTCCAATACTTTGGCCACCTGATTCGAAGAGCTGACTCATTGGAAAAGGTCTTGATGCTGGGCAAGACTGAGGGAAGGAGCAGAAGGGGGAGGCAGAGGATGAGATGGTTGGATGGCATCACTGACTCACTGGACATGAGTATGAACAAACTCTTGGAGATAGTGAAGGACAGGGAAACCTGGTGTGCTGCAGTCCATGCAGTTGCGAAGAGTTGGACACAACTAAGTAACTGAACAACAAAAATGACACATGAGTTGCATATTTTCACACCATTGTTGTGGCTTGCAAGAATCTCAGCATAGTATAGTAACACTCTGATATTTCACTAACAGCTCCAGTTGGCTATTCCGGGGTCTTTTAAGGAAACAAATGAATTATTACTTAATACATGTGGTGAGTTTGGTGGAACACAAATCTTTTTCAACTGGAATCTGTGGGGGAAATTATGGTGATGGGAACACCAGTCACTCCTATCTTTAGTTTGAGGTCATAGTCATTCAGTAGAAGAGCCCTTCACTTCACCGAATTTATAAGTTCTTCACCTTATTTAGCTCAATCCCCCAAATCTGGAGATCTAAGTGCTTCTGTGTGCTAAGTACTAAGAGCACAATTAAAGTTCATTAAAAGAAACAAAAGCAGGCTACCTACTCCTTAGAATCATACTTACTCAACAGATACATAGAGACCACCATGCCCAGGCTCTGTGCTGGGCCTTTGGAACATAAGAGTTCTACCCAAGACCGTTCTTGATCACACAGACATTGCAGTATTAGGGACGACAGATATGTATAAAATGATCACATAAAGAGAATTAAAATTACAGACATGGTAAATATTATCAAGGAGAAGCACATGGAAACCCTGACACAGGGATTTGACCTAGCCAGGGGTGTTGTGAAAAGCTTCCCCAAGGAAGATAACTTGAACTGAAACTAGTAGTTGAGTAGTTAACTAGTCAAGATGGGAGGAAGAATCATGCCAGCCAAAGAAATCATTTATGTAAATATTCTGTCTGGAAGATACAAAGTAAGTAAGTAGTAGGGATAAAAGGAAACCAGTTTGGTGGTGAGACTGTTGAAAACATGGGATAGTTAGTGGGAAGTAAGGCTGAAAGTTCAGTTCAGTCGCTCAGTCATGTCCAACTCTTTGCAACCCCAAGGATGGCAGCACGCCAGGCCTCCCTGTCCATCACCAACTCCTGGAGTTTACTCAAACTCATGTCTACCAAGTTGGTGATGTTATCCAATGATCTCATCCTCTGTCATCCCCTTCTCCCCCTGCCTTCAATCTTTCTCAACATCAGGGTCTTTTCAAAGATGTTAGTTCTTCGCATCAGGTGGCCAAAGTACTGGAGTTTCAGCTTCAGCATCAGTCCTTCCAATAAATATTTAGGACTGATTTCCTTTAGGATTGACTGTTTGGATCTCCTTGCAGTCCAAGGGACTCTCAAAAGTATTCTCAAACACCACAGCTCAAAGGCATAATTCTTTGGCACTTAGCTTTCTTTATACTCCAACTTTCACATCCATACATGACTACTGGAAAAACCATAGCTTTGACTAGACAGACCTTTGTTGGTAAAGTAATGTCTCTGCTTTTTAATATGCGGTCTAGGTTGGTCATAGCTTTTCTTCCAAGGAGCAAGTGTCTTTTAATTTCATGATGCAGTCACCATTTGCAGTCATTTTGGAGCCCAAAATAATAAAGCCTGCCACTGTTCCCATTGCTTCCGCATCTATTTGCCATGAAGTGATGGGACCAGATGCCATGACCTTACTTTTCTGAATGTTGAGTTTTAAGTCAACTTTTTCACTCTCATCTTTCATTTTCATCAAAAGACTCTTTAGTTCTTAGCTTTCTGCCATAAGGATGCTGTCATCTGCATATCTGAGGTTATTGATATTTCTCCTGGCAATCTTGATTCCAGTTTGTGCTTCATCCAGTCCATCATTTCTCACGATGTACTCTACATATAAGTTAAATAAGCAGGGTGACAATATACAGCCTTGACATACTCCTTTCCCGATTTGGAACCAGTCTGTTGTTCCATGTCCAGTTCTAACTGTTGCTTCCTGACCTGCATACAGATTTCTCAGGAGGCAGGTTAGGTGGTCTGGGATTCCCATCTCTTGAAGAATTTTCCACAGTTTGTTGTGATCCACACAGTCAAAAGCTTTGATGAAGTCAATAAAGCAAAAGTAGATGTTTTTCTGGAACTCTCTTGCTCTTTCAATGATCCAGTGGATGTTGGCAATTTGATCTCTGGTTCCTCTGCCTTTTCTAAATCCAGTTTGAACATCTGGAGGCTTACAGTTCACATACTGTTGAAGCCTGGCTTGGAGAATTTTGAGCATTACTTTGCTAGCATGTGAGATGAGTGCAACTGTGTCATAGTTAGAGCATTCTTTGGCATTGCTTTTCTTTGTGATTGGAATGAAAACTGACTTTTTCCAGTCCCGTGGCCACTGCTGCGTTTTCCAAATGTGCTGGCATATTGAGTGTAGCACTTGCACAGCATTATCTTTCAGGATTTGAAATAGCTCAACTGGAATTCCATCACCTCCACTAGCTTTTCATAGTGATGCTTCCTAAGGTCCACTTGACTTTGTATTCCAGGATGTCTGGCTCTACGTGAGTGATCACACCTTCGAGGTTATCTGGGTCATGAAGTTGGTTTTTTTTTTTTGTATAGTTCTTCTGTGTATTCTTGCCACCTGTTAATATCATCTGCTTCTGTTAGGTCCATACCATTTTTGTGCTTCGTTGTGCCCATCTTTGCATGAAATATTACCTTGGTATCTCTAATTTTTTTGAAAAGATCTCTAGTCTTTTCCATTCTATTGCTTCCCTCTATTTCTTTGCACTGATCACTGAGGAAGGCTTTCTTATCTCTCCTTGCTATCCTTAGGAACTCTGCATTCAAATGGGAATATCTTTCCTTTTCTCCTTTGCCTTTTGCCTTTCTTCTTTTCTCCGCTATTTGTAAGGCCTTCTCAAATGTTGTAAAATTCCACCATGAAGGACTTCTTAGCAATTTTGTTTTTCTTTAGCATGAGAATATGTAGAAACAGGGTGCGTAGTATATGTTACATGATTGAAACTGTGTGCTGTTTCTTTTTTTTTTTTTAAGAATCACTTTGGCTACGAGATGGAGAAAAGACTGCAGGTGGAGAAGAGAGATCAACTAGGAATCTATTGTTATAGTTCAGAGATCACAGTGGCTGGGACTCTTAGAGAGTTGGTCAAATAAATAGAAGAAATAAAAAGATTTAGTAATTTCCCTCAAACTCTTTAGTAGCCCCAGATGTCCTTGTCTTTATATGTGTCTCCATGTTTCCCAGGAGACTTTTCTTGGTTTCCCAATTTCCACCAGAGGATCCCCTCAGCCTCGTAGTTGGGTCCTACCTCCCCTAGGTATATCAGCCTTCCTCTGTGGTTTGCTATTCATCATTCCTGATATGGGCTGCTTGCTTTATTGTTAGGTTAACCCCGGGCTACTGCTTTCTAGACACAGACCACAAACTGTCACCCTGGGCATAATGAGTACAGCTCTAATGTCAAAGATAGTATCTGCTTCCTTGCCAGGTGGGCCCTTAGACAGGGCAGCCCTTATAAAATATAAAGGCTCCACTATGGCCGCATGGCCACCAAGGTTATTTAATAATTTACTGTTTAATATCAAGGCTCTTTGATTTCGAGTTTGGAGAGCAGGAAGATCAAAGCCAGCTTCAGCAGAACAGTTGCCTAAGTTCTTACCTCTGACTTCTGGCAGGACCATTTTTGTGATGCTGGCTGAAGTTGTGCAATAGGGTGCAACTTTCATCTCCCACTTGTTTAAATACAATGTTCAATGAGTGCTTAGTATTTGTCTATGGCATGGATAAATCAATCAGTCAAAGATAAGTTTCTGGTCTGATTTGCTCATTCAGAGTTAAAAAGAAAATAAAGTTATAAAGAATAATTATAAAATCTAACTCAAATTTCAACAACAGAGGGAAAGGGAAGATATCTAGTTGAAAATAGAACCAAGACAGGACCAGAAAGAAATTGAAAAAAGAAAAAGGTTTTGGTGAGAAGGTAGCATGGGAAAAATGAATTCTTATTCTGGCAGGAGAGAGAAGAAGCTGGAGGACACAGCTATAATCTGATGGACACAGTGTGACTCTGCATGTCCCAGATGGTTTTCCTCCATCTCCTCAGGCTGTTGTGACTGCCCCAAGTTTCTTGAAGACTGGGCTTCCGGATTGAAAATCAGTCTAGACATTTTATTCTCAGACTTTCCAGAGGAAGCGCGGTTGGTCACACTACCAGCATGGCAAATTGAGAACCTATTAATACACAGTTTTCACCTCATGATAGACATTTAGGCAACATCCAAGACAATTCAAAGAAATAAGGAACTATTTCCACTTTGTAAGAAAGTAAATGCTTCCTTGAAATCTACTATGTAGGTTGCTTAAATGAAAAAAGAGAGAAAGAATGCTAATGCAAACTTTTAAATGAATTGACATGCTCAGTTGTTCAGTTGTGTCAGACTCTTTTGATACCCATGGATTGTAGCCCACCAGGCTCCTCTGTCCATGGGATTATCCCGGCAAGAATACTGGAGTGGGTTGTCATTTCCTCCTCCAGGGAATCTTCTCAACTCAGGGATTGAACTCCTGCATCTCCTGCATTGCAGGCCAATTCTTTACCACTGAAGAAGCCCTGCAAATGCTAATATAAAAAACAGGGAATATCAGAATTTTCACCTTTGCTTTTTGTCATTTCTGAACATATTGAAATATTTTTATATTTAAGCCAAAAAAGTTTTGAATTCTAAAGAAAGACATGGTGATGTGGTGAGAAGAACAGAGGACTCAGAATGAAGATAAACAGGATGGAGTTTTAATTCTACCTATGTGACCTGGAGAAGGAAATGGCAACCCACTCCAGTGTTCTTGCCTGGAGAATCCCAGGGACGGGGGAGCCTGGTGGGCTGCTGTCTATGGGGTCGCACAGAGTTGGACACGACTGAAGTGACTTAGCAGCAGCATGTGACCTGGGACTAGCTACTTAATCTCTCTGGGTGCCTATTCCTTCAACATAAAAGTCACAATGTTGTTTGAATGACCTAGAAGAACACTCTACCTAGGATATTCACTGATTCCACTTAGGACTGATGCACAGAGTTACCGATTTTATATACTAGATCTGGTAGTGAATATTTAGGATTTTTTAAATGGAGGAGCAAGATATTATCAATTAAACAAGGAAGCCAGAGAGAGGTGATTCTAATGCCATGGTGGCCTATGTAAGCAAACCATACCTAAGCATTTAAATGCTTAATGGTTACAAAAATCAAAACTTAAGGACAATCAATCACAAACAGCCAACTAGGCTTTAAGCTATAACCAATCAGTCATCTTTTGTACATTGTGTATATAGTGTAAGTCTTTCTCCAGCTCCTACCACTTCTGATTTGGTGCTTCCTGATTGGAACTGACTTCTGCTCAAATGAACCCTTGAAATTTTTAATATACTTCAGTTTGTCTTTTCAGTTCAGTTCAGTCACTCAGTCGTGTCTGACTCTTTGCGACCCCATGAATTGCAGCACGCCAGGCCTCCCTGTCCATCACCAACTCCTGGAATTCACTCAGACTCACATCCATCGACTCAGTGATGCCATCCAGCCATCTCATCCTCTGTCATCCCCTTCTCCTCTTGCCCCCAATCCCTCCCAGCATCAGAGTCTTTTCCAATGAGTCAACTCTTCGCATGAGGTGGCCAAAGTACTGGAGTTTCAGCTTTAACATCATTCCTTCCAAAGAAATCCCAAGGCAGATCTCCTTCAGAATGGACTGGTTGGATCTCCTTGCAGTCCAAGGGACTCTCAAGAGTCTTCTCCAACACCACAGTCCAAAAGCATCAATTCTTTGGCGCTCAGCATTCAAAAGCATCAATTCTTCGGCGTTCAGCTTTCTTCACAGTCCAACTCTCACATCCATACATGACCACTGGAAAAACCATAACCTTGACTAGATGGACCTTTGTTGGTAAAGTAATGTCTCTGCTTTTGAATATGCTATCTAGGTTGGTCATAACTTTCCTTCCAAGGAGTAAGCGTCTTTTAATTTCATGGCTGCAGTCACCATCTGCAGTGATTTTGGAGCCCAAAAAAATAAAGTCTGACAGTGTTTCCACTGTTTCCCTATCTGTTTCCCATGAAGTGATGGGACCAGATGCCATGATCTTAGTTTTAATGTTTGAGTTTTAAGCCAACTTTTTCACTCTCCTCTTTCACTTTCATCAAGAGGCTTTTGAGTTCCTCTTTGCTTTCTGCCATAAATTTAGTGTCATCTGCATATCTGAGGTTATTGTTATTTCTCCCAGCAATCTTGATTCCAGCTTGTGCTTCTTCCAGCCCAGTATTTCTCATGATGTAGTCTGCATATAAGTTAAATAGGCAGGGTGACAATATACAGCCTTGATGTACTCCTTTTCCTATTTGGAACCAGTCTGTTGTTCCATGTCCAGTTCTAACTGTTGCTTCCTGACCTGCATACAAATTTCTCAATAAGCACATCAGGTGGTCTGGTATTCCCATCTCTTTCAGAATTTTCCACAGTTTATTGTGATCCACACAGTCAAAGGCTTTGACATAGTCAATAAAGCAGAAATAATTTGTCTTTTAACAATATTCAAAGCCCAGTGTGGATTTTTGTATAGTATTATAATCAGACATATAAATTATACTTCAAAGAAATTTTATATTTTTAGCTAGATAAACAATACAAGTTAAACTTTTGATATTCATTTCTTGGGGGAAATTAGTAAAAAAAATAATTATTGACTTTCTTGCTTGAATAATGAAAGATTCAAGATAGAGAAAACATATACATTTTTTGCCAGACTTATCTATAAAATCAAATGGAGGCCCTTTGTGAAAGTCAAAGAATATGTACTTTTCTAGTTCAATTAAAGACCCTAAGTAGGATATTGGGGAGATAGAACTCCTTTTCTTAATATATCCAGCAATAATGGGCTCTTAGTTGATGGTGGTGAGCAAAACAGTTCCCTGCTGTCCCTGTGGCCACAGAGTTTAGAGTGCAGTTATTTCTTTTCTCTGCACATCCACCACCTTACTTTTGGGTAGAACTCAAAACACAGAATGTAAACCACAGAGATATTCAGAAAGTTTCTGCATGCTTCTAAGTAAGCTCATGAAATAGCATGATAAAAATTCAAGTCCACCTGTACAATGCAGGGACTCCATTGTGCTGTCATCTCACAGGGAGAGTTTAGTGGAGATACATGAGTCCCCAGAGGGGCCCCCATTGAAACACATGGCTCTCTGACAAGTAAACAGTCTGAATCATCTATATCATTTTAATGAAACTGTGAGGACCAATAATGCATAGCCTATCCCAATGCCATTTCTATGCAAAGAGAACTGGCCAGGAGGGCATTCCAAAGGAAGTACATTGCTGATGGTGCCATAATCCATGTCACTAGTATTTTATCTTACCTGAATTATTTTGTTACATAATTAAATACTTTTTTGCTTGATCTTCCTTCTTTCTCTACCATATAGTTAGCAGACTGAGCAAATAAAATTAAAGGATGCCCAGATAAATTTGAATTTTAGTAAACAACAAATATGTTTTTAGGATAAGTATGTCCCATGCAATATCTGGGTCATACTTACATTAAAATTCAAATTGAACTGGGCATCCTGTATTTTGTTTAGCAATGATACTATGACAAGTTGCCTCTCAACCATGGCTTGCATAAGAAACTTTCTACATATGTATTTTTTTTAATGTCGAAAAACATTGACTCTTATTTGAAGGCTGCAGTAATCCCCTCTCTGAATATCCTTTGGCATGACAAATACCAAGTCTGTCAGAAAATACTTCATTAAATCCTTTCTTGAGGTAAGGGAATGGCCTAGGTGGCTCCTGGGAATCCCATTCAAGCTTATATTTTTGAGTCTCTAAGTCACATGATGATCAAATAATAAGCTCACTGAAGCTTCATGAAGGCAGGAACCTTGTGAATCTCCCCAGTGCCTAGCAGCCCATCTAGCGGAGGTGCTGGCCAGAGTAGGCATTCAGTGAATATATATTAAATAAGAAAAATTCCTTTGAAATTTGTTATTCCAGAAATAAAATAAAGGAAAAATTAGAGCAGATGTCTGTTTTCAACTACAGACCCAGTAGTATAAGGCCCCATAATAATATTGCCATATCATTACAGTCATGCCTGAAGCTGCATTCTAAGGTAATATATGAGGATTAATACATGTAGATTTCTAAAAGACGCCAAACCAGAGGGGTTTTTTTTGTTGTTGTTTGTTCATTTGTTTGTTTTTGTTTTCTCCAGGTACCATGTAGGGGCTCCCAAAAGGAACTATTTTGACTCCTAAACTTAAATCCTTTTATGGTCTCTCTGGGCCACCTGGGTATATTCTTAATCCACAATGTGAAGCTCCTTAGAGCACTTAGAGATTTAAATTGGGGTTTTGCAAGGTAGAATTTGTTTATGTATAAGGAAAGCCATTGTGACCTCAAAAAATACAAATGAAGCAATCAAGAAAGAGAATAAAACTAATTTATATTTAATTTGGCCTTCACTCAGCTATTGGGGAAATTTTGAAATTTTCCAGATTTGTCTTTTTAAAAGGATCCCCACAGGGAAAGACTCAGTGTTTCAATAATCCTTCTGTTTTCCTCCTAACAGAAATTTAAAAAACAGGAGAGAAAATACAGAAATTCTCTTTCACATGGTAGTGCTTCTGAGGCAGAAGGCAGCTGGGCCCCTCCAGGGTAAGCAATTTGAGTTCATTCCCTGTGGACAGAAATTCCAGGACAATGGAGAGAAGAGGCCGGGCTCTGCCCAGATAGAAGATAAGAGACCACATATTTCTCATTCTCAAGTCAGGGAGACCTTCCTGACTAGAAAGCTCCTTGGAGGTCAAAAGAGGGGTGGTGTCAAGTCTGCCCGTAGTGCTTTTTACTGGAATCCATCTTGACTGTAAATAATTCAAAAGTTGTGTGTCTATCCACATGTGCTGTACTTTTTTTCCTCCTAAGCCCTGGGATTTCTTTGGAAGGAATGATGCTGAAGCTGAAACTCCAGTACTTTGGCCACCTCATGTGAAGAGTTGGCTCATTGGAAAAGACTCTGATGCTGGGAGGGATTGGGAGCAGGAGGAGAAGGGGACGACAGAGAATGAGATGGCTGGATGGCATCACTGACTTGATGGACGTGAGTTTGAGTGAACTCCGGGAGTTGGTGATGGACAGGGAGGCCTGGTGTGCTGCGATTCATGGGGTCACAAAGAGTTGGACATGACTGAGCAACTGAACTGAACTGAACAAATGTTTTACTTGTTTCACTACTTTCAATGTTTATGGTGGTTTAGTCATTAAGTCGTGTCCAACACTTGTGACCCCATGGGCTGTTAGCCTGCCAGGCTCCTCCATCCATGGGATTTCCCAGGCAAGAATACTGGAGTGGGTTGCCATATCCTTCTCCAGGGGATCTTCCTGACCCAGGGATAGAACTCTGGTCTCTTGCATTGCAGGCAGATTCTTTACCGACTGAGCTATCAGGGAAGCCAGTTCAATCTTTATGGGAATTCTTTTCTGAAAACCCAGAGGGCCAGGGCCTTGTCACTGACCTTTGGTCTAGTGGCTAGGATTCAGCTCTCACTGCTGCGTCCCAACCTCATTCTCTGGCTGGGAACCGAAACCCGCTTCAATCCACTGCATACCAAGGCTACGCAAGATCAATTCATGTTTCAAAAGGAAGACTATTTTTAAATTGTTACTCAAGAAAAAGTTCCTCTTATAGTTTGAAATCAGGTTTCAGACTTTTACCAGAAATTATTATCCATCCCTCTTTCTTCCTCTAATGTTTCTTTCGGTATATCTGAATAGCAAGCAGGATTTTTAAAAATTATATACCTGTGCATACATAGCTATATTTTAATGCAGTTTCAAAGTATCAAGGGCAAAGAGGAAATCTTAAAAGTGACCATGGAGAAAAGATATTAGACTGACTTTGTTTTTATCACTAGAAACAGGAGATCAGTAAAATTTGGAGCAATATCTTCAAAATGCAGAGGGATAATAACTCACTTCAGAACTAAGTGATCAACTTTATTTTTTTCAGTAGGGAGAACAAAACAAAGACATATTGAAATAAACAAGGACTTTCAAGTTTACCACAGACAAATCCTTAATTTAAAAAAAATGCTTAAGCAAAAGAGACACAGATGTATAGAACAGTCTTTTGGACTCTGTGGGAGAGGGAGAGGGTGGGATGATTTGGGAGAATGGCATTGAAACCTGTATAATATCATATATGAAACAAATCACCAGTCCAGGTTCAATGCATGATACTGGATGCTTGGGGCTGGTGCACTGGGATGACCCAGAGGGATGGTATGGGGAGGGAGGTGGGAGGGGGGTTCAGGATGGGGAACACATGTACACCTGTGGCAGATTCATGTTGATGTATGGCAAAACCAATACAATACTGTAAAATAATTAACCTCCAATTAAAATAAATAAATTTATATTAAAAATAAATAAAATAAAATATTCTTTACTTTAAAAAAATGCTTAAAAAGATTCTTCATCAAGGAGAAAAGTAAACTTACAGGAAAGGAAAGATGTAGTAAAGCCAAATGTTAACATGGATTCTACTAAATATATTGATAAATATAATTGCTTCAAAATATCTAATTATCTTTTGCTTCACTTTTAAGATAAAACAATGCTTTGCAAAAATAAAAATATAATGGGATTTTAATTGATACTCAAGGAGATTAAGGGTCTGTTATGAAGGAAGGTAAAATAGTCACATTTATTAGGAGAAGTGATATTTAAATACATATGCAGAAAGAATTAGGGTAACAACATTAAAAAGAAACTGTATGGTGTTCAAACAAGAAGAAAAAATTGCACAGTATAGTTAAAAAAAACAAAAAAACACAGTCAAATACTAACCAATAGGAAACTGTTACAGAAATAATATCATACACAATAGAATTAAAGGCAAAAAGCATTGATGGAGAAAATACACAATAGAGGCAATAACTGTATAACAAATCATAACATGCACAAGTTTCTAAATGCCTAATAATATGGTCTTAAAATACATAAAGCAAAAACTGACCATACTAGTAGTGTCAGACCCACGTGAACAATGGAGACAGACTGCATTTAAATCTCCGCTCTACCGACTGCTAGCTTTGTGAATTTCTTTGTCCCTCGATCTCTTCTTCTGTAAAAATGATGTCCTCACCTTATACAGTTGGTTTAAGAATAAAATAAATTATTATATTTAGAGGACACATACAGTACCAAGCGCATATTAAGATCTACACATAACTTTTTACTGAGAGAATTTTAAGAATTGATTCCTCTAATAAAGTGAAAAATTGATATTCAGACAAAACATAATAATGCTAGAGGACTTGGATGAATATTGTTTTTCTAAAAGAGGATGTATATGGAACACTACCTCCAAAAGTAAAAAATATACACTTTTGAAATTACTGGAACATTATAAAATTAACCACATACTAGATCACATGTCGGAGAAGGCAATGGCACCCCACTCCAGTACTCTTGCCTGGAAAATCCCATGGATGGAGAAGTCTGGTGGGCTGCAGTCCATAGGGTCACTAAGAGTCGGACACAACTGAGCGACTTCCCTTTCACTTTTCACTTTCATGCACTGGAAAAGGAAATGGTGACCCACTCCACTGTTCTTGCCTGGAGAATCCCAGGGATGGCAGAGCCTGGTGGGCTGCCATCTCTAGGGTCGCACAGAGTCGGACACGACTGAGCAACTTAGCAGCAGCAGCAGATCACATGTATGGAGTAGAAAATGGCAACCTACTCCAGTATTTTAGCCTGGGAAATTCCATAGACAGAGGAATTCCTGGCGGGCTACAGTTCATGGGGTCGCAGAGTTGGACACAACTGAGCACAAATGCCTAGATCACATGTAATATCAACTATTTTCAATAATTTATAAAACCGTATCTTCTTACCACAAAGGATTAAATATTTTTTAAAAATAAAATAAACTTATTTTTAGAAAGTTGATATGTTCTCAGATGTAAAGTATGAAAAAAGATCACAATAGAAATTAGAGAATATTTATAACTAAGTAAAAATAAAAGTGTTATATATCAAAACCTGCCAGAAGCTGGTACAGTAGTAATTCGAGGGAAATTTATACACATAAATGGCATCTGGTCCCATCACTTCATGGGAAATAGATGGGGAAACAGTGGAAACAGTGCCAGACTTTATTTTTTGGGCTCCAAAATCACTGCAGATGGTGACTGCAGCCATGAAATTAAAAGACGCTTACTCCTTGGAAGGAAAGTTATGACCAACCTAGACAGCATATTCAAAAGCAGAGACATTACTTTGCCAACAAAGGTCCATCTAGTCAAGGCTATGGTTTTTCCAGTGGTCATGTATGGATGTGAGAGTTGGACTGTGAAGAAGGCTGAGCGCCGAAGAATTGATGCTTTTGAACTGTGGTGTTGGAGAAGACTCTTGAGAGTCCCTTGGACTGCAAGGAGATCCAACCAGTCCATTCTGAAGGAGATCAGCCCTGGGATTTCTTTGGAAGGAATGATGCTAAAGCTGAAACTCCAGTACTTTGGCCACCTCATGCGAAGAGTTGACTCATTGGAAAAGACTCTGATGCTGGGAGGGATTGGGGGCAAGAGGAGAAGGGGATGACAGAGGACGAGATGGCTGGATGGCATCACTGACTCGATGGACATGAGTTTGAGTGAACTCCAGGAGCTGGTGATGGACAGGGAGGCCTGGCGTGCTGCGATTCATGGGATCACAAAGAGTCAGACACGACTGAGCGACTGAACTGAACTGAACTGAAATGTATTTACTTAATAAATAAAATCAACAAAACAAAAGCTATTTCTTTTAAAGAAAGTACACTGACTCCATCAGTAAAAGAGAGAACATCAAAAGGAATAGAAAAATGGAATGAAAATAGTAAATATTGAAATTACTATATTTTTACGGAGTGCTTTATAATATCATAAAACATTATAAATAAATTTATGCAAATAACTTGTAGACTTAAATGAAACTGACAACTTTCCAGACAAATATAAGTTAGTAAAATTGCCTGAGGAAGAAATGATAAACATTAAATAAATTTAGTGAATTATACAATCTTATCTTGCCTAAAAAACACCAAAGCTTCTTGGAACTAACAATTTAAACTACAGAAAAATGTTTCAGAGAACAGTTAATGAGGGGAAACTACTCATCCAGTTTTATGAAGCGAATGTATCTTTACATCCAAAGCAGACATAAATAATGAAAGAAACAAAGTCCTATAGATAGATGCAAAAAATGCAATCAATTTCAAGAGTCATCAATGATGACTTTCAGCTAATTAGGAATAGAAGGAGAATCTTTGAACTTTTATCTATAGTTAATAGCACACTGAAATGTGAAATTTCAGATGTGTTTCAATTAAACTCAGGAACAACTCAAGGATGCCTATGAAACTGCTTCTAACACTGGAAATACAACACAAACAATAAGGTAAGTAAAGAAAATAAGGTATAAGGAGTACAAAAACTAGCAAAATTATCTTTGTTGAGACAATACTGTTTATAAAATTAAAGAAAATTTACAAACAATTGGCAAGTTTGCTAGACACAAGCTCAATATATAAGAATCAATAGAGTCCTTACATATGAATAATCATTAATGAGTAAAACAATGGCAGCTAGGTAGTTATTAATAACCAAAGAGAGTAAAGCACCTTTTAATAAATCTAGCAAAAGCTGTATAGCAAACTTTTGACAGAGAAAACTGTAAATATGAACAATCATTTAAAGCACTAATAGAAAATTAGGCTATGATAACAGATAAAAGACTAGTATCTAAAAGATATCAGCGCTCTCAAATTCACTTTATATTTTCATCCAACTGTGACTATAATCCCAGAAAGAATATATTTGCCTGTTTAATGTAACTTGCCAAGCTTATCCTGGAATTCAAATAAATGAATAAAAGTCCAAGATTAAGTAAGAAATTTAGAAGAAAATTAACTTTTAAAAGGAGAATATCAAGATATTTTTGTTGCTGGGGTAATTAAAATAGTGTAGAACAGGAACTGAAATAAATAAACAGACAAAGGGTCAGAAAAGAGAGCCCAGAAACTTATAAATATATTGATGTATGAGAGAGAAGAGATATTAAAATCAGTAAGAAAAGAGTGAATTTTTCATACATAGCTTTAGGACAACTGGGTATCTAAGTAAAATACAATTTCAAATATTTTAAAGCCCTAAATATTAAAAGTAAGACTTTAAAACTTTTAAAAGAAAATATAGAATATGTTTATTATCCTGAGGTTGGCAAGATGTATATGCATAAAAGGCAAAACTCATTAAGTAAAAACTATGATATATCTGCCAACATTACAATGAAAATTTTCTATTTAATAAAATACCACAGAGTTAAAGGAAGCCACAGAATGGGATTTTATATTTACATGGGGTATCACCAATGAAGGTTTCATATTCAGAACATACAAATATTTACAAATAAATAAGAAAAATATAACAACCCAATATGAATTGGGCTTCCCTGGTGTTTCAGAGGTTAAAGTGTCTGCCTGCAATGCGGGAGACCTGGGTTCGATCCCTGGGTCGGGAAGATCCTCTGGAGAAGGAAATAGCAACCCACTCTAGTATTCCTGCCTGGAGAATCACACGGAGGGAGGAGCCTGGTAGGCTACAGTCCACGGGGTTGCAAACAGTCGGACACGACTGAGCTACTTCACTTTCACTTTCAATATGAATAAAGGCCAATATGTGTGAGGTATTCAAGAAAAGGAGTGTTCAAATGGCCAACAACGTAGAAATTAAAAGGTTCAGCCCCACAAATGATTAGGAAAATGAAAGCTAAAACCAAATGCAAATTAAAACTATTCACCTTTCAAATTCAGCAAACCAATTTTAAAGTCTGGAGATACTCTAGACTTATAAAGGTTAAGAGGTCACAAAGATTCTCATACATTTATAGTGAACACAGAAATTGGTGTAGCTATTTTGGAAGGAAATTTACCATTCATAAAGTTTAATATGCCGTATTAGTTTTCTATTACTGTGTAACAAACAACTATCGACTTCATGGCTTAAAACAATGAAAATTTGTTAGCTTACAGTTCTGGAGGTCAGAAGTCTGTCCTGGGTTTCACTGGGCTAAAATCAAGATGTCTCTGCTGGGCTGCGTTCCTAGCTGGAGGCTCTAGGAGAGAACCCGTTTTTGTTGCCTTTATCCAGTGACTCCGGACTTGTACCACTCAGCGCATGCCCCTCTTCACCATCTTGAAAACCAGCAACAGCTGGTAGAATTTTTTTCAGGTGGTAGCTTATGACTCTCAGTTCTGCCTCCTCTTCTGATTTCAAGGATTCCTGTAATTAGATTGGGCCCTCCTGAGTAAGCCAATTAAGTAAGCCTTGCCTTCTAAAGATACTTAATTACATTTGTGAAGACCCTTTGGCCATACAAAGTCTAACATATAAACAGGTTTCAAGGACATCTTTGGAGGAACCACATATATACATGTGCTCCCCCTAGCAATTTTACATCAGAGGCCTTAAAAAATTATTGCAAATGAACTCAAAGAGATATTTAGAAATACATTTATTGGGACATTGTGTATATTATGAAAGTTTTTTTTTAATTGTTTATTAATAGGAAAATAAATATCAGTGCATTTCCACAATGGAATTCTTCATAGGGTTAAGATAAATTGTAAAAACATAATAGTGAACAAAATAAAGATGCAGAATTACATTTGTTTGAGTATGTGTATGTATGGATGTGCATGGATAAGGAGAGATGATTGACATAGACAGATGATAGAGATTATAGCAATGAATTGGCATAATAAATTCAATGGTTTATTTGAATTCATTAAATTCAATAAATTCAAATGGTTATCTTTGGGAAGTTAGGGGAAGATATACAATACGTTTACCTTTGTTAGAGCTAGGTGGGTAGATGTGTTTTCCTTAAAATACTCTCCAGCTTTTTTATGCTTTCAGTGTTTCACAATAGAAATTTGAAGACACTTGTGTAAGGACACTAAATGGAAAAAAGGAATCCCATGGAAGATGCAAAAGCTAAGAAGAGGAACACACTGAGCTAAGCCTAGATTAGTTGGTATTACAAATAAACACTAAACTGAACATCAAGAGCCTGGAGTTTCATCTTAGCTCTGTGACTATTTACCTATGTAACTCTGAGCACATTACTAAACACTACCAGATATTAGCCTCCCCATATCACAAGTGAGGACACAAGAGAACACTCTAAGTTTGCTGTAAACATAAGATAGTCTATCTGATGGCTTTTAAGTACAGTCACAGATTGTTGACACTAAAATATGTCTGGTTTGACAAAGTACATCTTCTTGAAATTGAAATTCTTGAAGTTCATGTCTACAGAACTTGTATGAATACATGTACACGCTCCTACACACACCAACACTGCATAATCCCTGCTTTTGGCTTAAAATCACTACTATCTGCCAGTCTTTTGAGGCTAAAAGATGGCTCCATAGCTGTTCAGGGAAACAGTTATTAAATCCAGTCTGGGATAAAATGTTGAGATGGAATTGAATTTGGAGCCCTCTTCTTTGTGATCTTCACAGAATCAAGCTCAGTTTTTCATTTGTATAATCTCTTTGGGGAACATGTTCAGTGGTAAGCTGTTAAACAGTACATCTCTAGAACACTATTCCCCAAAAGAGACCTATTAATGCCATAGAATTATGGTAACTTGCCTGTCCTAATTTAGGAACAGACAGTGTTAGACTATGGGGTAAATATTTCCTGGCAAAAACTATATAGTCATTCAAATCCCAGTGTTGCTGAGTGATCTCCTTGCCCATGCCAGAAGGGCCCCTGGACTGCAGAAAGAAGTCCCTTCACGGATGCTCTGCCACCTCACAAATGCTTCCTTTGTCCTATGTACAAAATCAATGCTGAGGATTTTATACCTTGCTTCATGTCTTTGGACACTATTTGGCATATCCTTCCAAGCGATGTCTTCTTCAATAAGAACAAGCCACTTACTTCTGATGACATGAATTCTTGAGTAGGACTCTGACTGGGACATACATTGCCTGAGGCAGGAGGCTGGGCTCACTGGCTGTCTTCTGAGCAGCCCGGCTTTCATGTCCTAGTTACTCAACTTTGAGCACAGCCAAAATTTATCTCAAGCCAAGTTCTTCTGGACAAAAAACACTGAAAATTCTTGCCTGCTTCAAGCCAGTAGAAGACTCCAGCCGGATATTGGACCTGTCAAGTAATTTTAATCACTAAAAGAAGAATAGGTTAGACTCTTGCTCTCATTCTCCATAGTGCTAAGGCCACATATAGGCCACCTCTAAATGAAATTTGTATATTTTAGTTTAAATTCTCTGTTGGTTTTATTGATCCTGTACATATGATATTTCAGAATACAGTTTTCAATCATATATGTATTCCTGAAGACCCATGAAGTGACTGCTGCATGTTTAAAATAAAATTTTTATTTTATTAAAATTTTAATAAAAATTTTTATTAAAAACATTAAAAAATGTTTAAAATCAGAATTTTTTATTTTAAGAGAGAGTATTTTAGATGTTATACAACCCTCTTCACTTTCCTGTCACTGCACTGTAACTGTCTCCTAGTCATTTCCCCATATACTTTAAGAATTTGACCTCAGGCTCATGGCTTTCTTTTCCAACATGAAGGTTCTTGTGGACAACTTACCAAATCCCAGATATCTCTAAACGATAGCTTTCTCCATATGTTACATTCTAGAACATGCCACTTCACAAACTGTTCACTTGCAACCTCTAATCTTTTTACTTTACAAATACGTGGACATGATTCTACTCTTACGGCTTGTCAATTCACTGACCCTTCCATTTTTACTTCCTTATCATCTTTTATCTCCCTTTTCAGGTCAGATTGAATGCTCTAGAATTTCAGTGATGATCCTGATAAAACCATCATTTTTTTTTTGCCTTTCTTTTCACAGAAAATTCTAATCCTATATAAACTCAATTATCTGCTTTGGAAGATTCAGTTCAGTTCAGTCGCTCAGTCATGTCTGACTCTTTGCGACCCCATGGACTGCAGCACGCCAGGCCTCCATCACCAACTCCCAGAGCTTCCTCAGACCCATGCCCATTGAGTCAGTGATGCCATCCAACCATCTCATCCTCTGTCTTCCCCTACTTCTCCCACCTTCAATCTTTCCCAGCATCAGGGTCTTTTCAAGGGAGTCAGTTCTTTGCATCAGGTGGCCAAAGTATTGGAATTTCAGCTTCAACATCAGTCCTTCCAATGAATATTAAGGACTGATGTTTTTTAGGATGAACTGGTTGGATCTCCTTGCAGTCCAAGGGACTCTCAAGAGTCTTCTCCAATACCACAGCTCAAAAGCATCAATTCTTCAGCACTCAGCTTTCTTTATAATCCAACTCTCACATCCATACTACTACTGGAAAAACCATAGCTTTGCCTAGATGGATCTTTGTTGGGAAAGTAATGTCTCTGCTTTTTAATATGCTGCCTAGGTTGATCATAACTTTTCTTCCAAAGATAGGTCTCACTATAAATTTGGAATCATAAACCTTATTTTTTCTCTGCTCAACTTGCCTTCTGACTTTCTTCAAAAATTACTTCAAACTTTATTTTCTATTCTCAAACTTCTACTTCAACCTCTCATATTGACTATTGATTTTTAGCTGATTATGTTACCCTTTACTTCTTGGAGAGAGAGAGAAATCCACCTGAAAAGAATCAACTAACTTCGTGATCATCCAACCTACAAATCCACCTGAATGTGCTTGCATCTTTTCCTTCCAAGTGTACTTCTGAAGCATTTCTTCCATCTGAACTCTGAGATCCTATGCCTTACTGATTGCCCTAGAGCATTTACTTCCCCTGCTTTCCCATGAATTACCAATCTTCACACTTTACATAAGCTCTTTCCAAAGTCTTCCAACCATTCCAACCATTTTTTAGTAAGTTTAAAAAATCTGTTTCTTAATTTGAGTTTCCTGTTCTGTGAATATTATATTCATATATTGTACCAGCTTTCTATGGAATCTTTTCTTTATCCATTTGTAGTATTTTTTTGTAGATTCTATATGTAAATAGTCAGCTAAAACACTGCAATAAGTGTTGTTTGCTTGTAGTTTTCCTTTTAGATTTGTTTATGAGGTTTTTTGTCTAATAGGAGTTTTAATTTTACTGAACTCAGATTTAGCAGGATTTTCTTTTACTGTTTATGCATTTTGCATCTTTTAAAAAACTGTTTTTTTAAAGATATATTTCAATATTCTAGAAATTTTAAAATGTTACTTTTTACATTGCATCTTTCATTTACATAGATTTTCCAAAGAGAATAGTATAAACTAAGAACCTTTCTTTTTTTTTCTTATAGATAATTATCCATGCAACATTTATTCTCCTACCCAACTTCTACCTAATAATTTGAAAAAGAAACTTAGTCATTGACAAGATCTAAATATTTATGTCTACTTTGGCACTCTATTTTTTGTCCCATTGATTGATTTTCCATTCAGGCATCAATATCACACTGCTTTTATTATTAAATTGCTATATCTCTTTAACATATATTGATATCTGATGGGGAGTGTTCCACCACTATATTCTTCTCTAAACTCTTTTGACTTTGTTGGCTCACTGCATTTTTATTTGAATTTTAGTTTTCAATTTGTCAAGTTACAGGAAATTTGATTTGATTTCTTTAATAAGAATTGCTTTATATTTATAGATTAATTTGGGGTGAACTGCACTTTTTTGGTATTATTGGTTCCCAGCCATAAACACGGTACATAGTTTTCATTTATTTTAGTCTTTTTATGTATTTTAAGAATAAATATTATACGTTTATCACCAAAGTGAGTAAAAATATAAATTATTCAAATCAAAACATAGAGGGAAAAAAGAGAGAAAAATGGAACAGAACATTTAAAATCTTTGGGAATAAAAATCAAGCAGTTTAACACCCATTAACACATCCTAGAAGGAAGAGAGAAAATAAATGGTATATAAGAAATATTATACAAGATTATTACTATGATTTTCCAAATTGACAAAAAAAATAGTAACTTATATATCCTAGAATCTCAACAAACACAGGATAAAGTAAACCATACTTAAGGAAATCATAGTTAAAATTCTCAACAGCAAGGATTAAGTGAAATTCATAAAAGCAGTCAGAAAAAAACTCTGACATTTCACTTACACACAAAGAAACAAGATTGATGGCTTAACTTATTGTTGAAAAATATGTGCTCTGAAAGTGTAAAAAGAAAAAAAATCCTGCAAATTAGAATTCTATCTTTAATGAAAATATCTTTCATAAATGAAGGCAAATTAAAGAAACTTTTAGAGAGACAAAAGTTAAAAGCTGAAAAAAATTTCTCCAACAGATTTACACTATAGAATAAAATATTTAGGCTAAAGAAAGTGATACCATAAGGGAGTTCAAATTTACAAGAAACATCAAAAGGCAATGATGAAGAAACTAGTGGGAGTAAATATGAAATAATCTGATCTGATATAAAATTTATACTTATTTGCATTCTCAACTCTCAGATGGGCTTTTAAAAACTATGATTTTGTAGCTTAATCAGTTTGCTTCATTATTAGTTGAGAATGTTTTGGTTTTAAATATATATGAAAGAATTTCCTTTACTTAAAAAGAACAAATTTATTTTCAACTGGAATGTGCATTATATAAAGAAAAATTTATTTAGAGGGAAAGTTTCATTATACAATATAAACAATATATTACTGTTTCTTTTTATTTATCTGTTTTAAACCTTAGAAAATATTAATATTAGATTTAGCTTTCCTTCAACAGTTAGTCTTTGCTGACTCTAATTTGAAGTGACCATAGGTTCTAAAATACTTAAAATCTTTATAATTCTCTCCCAATCCCAATAACTCAAAGTTTTAATTTTTCATTGCTAATTTTGATGGTTATGTCAACTTCCTTGTTTTGTTAATATTAATGGGTTTTACTGGCAGTTTTATTTGGTTAAGTCTTATTCTTGCACAACCAATTTTATAATCAGATCAGATCAGTCGCTCAGTCGTGTCCGACTCTTTGCAACCCCATGAATCGCAGCACGCCAGGCCTCCCTGTCCATCACCAACTCCCAGAGTTCACTCAGACTCACGTCCATTGAGTCAGTGATGCCATCCAGGCATCTCATCCTCTGTCGTCCCCTTCTCCACCTGCCCCCAATCCCTCCCAGCATCAGAGTCTTTTCCAATGAGTCAACTCTTCGCATGAGGTGGCCAAAATACTGGAGTTTCAGCTTTAGCATCATTCCTTCCAAAGAAATCCCAGGGCTGATCTCCTTCAGAATGGACTGGTTGGATCTCCTTGCAGGCCAAGGGACTCTCAAGAGTCTTCTCCAATACCACAGTTCAAAAGCATCAATTCTTCGGCACTCAGCCTTCTTCACAGTCCAACTGTCACATCCATACATGACCACAGGAAAAACCATAGCCTTGACTAGACGAACCTTTGTTGGCAAAGTAATGTCTCTGTTTTTGAATATGCTATCTAGGTTGGTCATAACTTTCCTTCCAAGGAGTAAGCTTCTTTTAATTTCATGGCTGCAGTCACCATCTGCAGTGATTTTGGAGCCCAGAAAAATAAAGTCTGGCACTGTTTCCACTGTTTCCCCATCTATTTCCCATGAAGTGATGGGACTGGATGCCATGATCTTTGTTTTCTGAATGTTGAGCTTTAAGCCAACTTTTTCACTCTCCACTTTCACTTTCATCAAGAGGCTTTTTAGTTCCTCTTCATTTTCTGCCGTAAGGGTGGTGTCATCTACATATCTGAGGTTATTGATATTTCTCCCGGCAATCTTGATTCCAGCTTGTGCTTCTTCCAGTCCAGCGTTTCTCATGATGTACTCTGCATATAAGTTAAATAAACAGGGTGACAATATACAGCCTTGATGTACTCCTTTTCCTATTTGGAACCAATCTGTTGTTCCATGTCCAGTTCTAACTTTTGCTTCCTGACCTGCATACAGATTTCTCAAGAGGCAGATCAGGTGGTCTGGTATTCCCATCTCTTTCAGAATTTTCCACAGTTTATTGTGAAATAAACATATATATATATAAGTTTATATATATATATATCCTTCATTTTATAATGAAGGAGTATAATTAATTTGGTTCTCCAAATGCATGGAAAAAAATATGGACCCCCTACAATGACATAAAAAGACAAAGGAATTCTAGGATCTTGTAAAAAAAAAAATGTTTTAAACAGTTTTAGGATGATTTCTACTTTTTGTTTTGCTTTTTGATATTATTGCATTGTTTTTAACCATGCAAACATTTTCCTCTCCTCTTCCTTAATACACACTTTTCTGTATGATTGATTCATGGTACTGACACAAGGAATTCTAAGTGTATTGAATCCAATAGGATGTGTAATATGTGGGATTTAATAAAGACATGCACTGCTATTTCAATGGAATCACAGACTCTGCATTTGAATTCACAACAATCCTTACCAGGAAGAATTCTTCAACAACTAGCAGGTTTCCATCAATATATTTGGTAGAACTTCATCAAATCTTAATAAATCAAAATAATTCTTAGTATTGATTTTCTTTCTTTTCCCAAATCAGAAGACAAGAACTCAGCATCTAGATCACCTGAAAGAATGTTGGTTTCTTCAAGGGCTTCTGTTAATCAGTGACTTATATTCAGCACCTGACACTGGGAGTATATTTAGTGCTCTAGCCATTGGCTCAGAAGGTAAAGAATCTGCCTGCAATGTGGGAGGCCTAGGTTCGATCCCTGGTTCAGGAAGATCCCCTGGAGAAGGAAATGGCAACCCATTCTGGTATTCTTGCCTGTAGAATCCCATGAACAGAGAACCCTGGTGGGCTACAGTCCATGGGGTTGCAAAGAGCTGACATGACTGAGATTAACCCTTTCACACTTTCACTTTCTAGCCATTGTCATTATCTTCCTCAAACCCTGTCTGGCCTATAAACTCAATTCATCAATATAGCATCTTTTTTTTCTAAGTACGTCAGTGCTGTCCATTCTAGGGGAAAGAAGAGACCAGAACTAGGACTAAACCTAATTCCAACCCCAGTTTTGATCTCTGTCCCAATCTTGGCCTCAGCTTTGGATGGAATTTTAATGATCCCATTTTCACTGGGCAAATGGCCCCTTAAAACCCTATCAGAGATGCATTGAGCTTTAACCACCTACTCCTCTAGAGCAAATGGACCTTGGAAAGCTGTCAGTCCTTTATATGTCAGAGTCAATTTGAGCTGTTTCCTTTTCACCCAACACCTAATTGAGATGAGTCACATGAATAAACAAAGTAAATTCCTCTGTTGGAGAGAAAAAGAAGATATGACTAATAATTTCAGATCATACCTAAATTATGAGGCTAAATAAAGGTCTACAGTCTTGAGAAGCTTGTAAGAAGAGATGCAGCCAGTGGGAAATAGTGCAGGAGGATGCTGAACTGTTGCCAAAGATGAATTTAATCAATCCCTATTGAATGATTTTTCAACCTATCATTTAGAATAAAGAAAGCAAATTCTTTTCTGCACCTAAAGTTGGTTCTTTGTAAAAACAGACTGTGAGGAAAATACGCTTTCAGAAGAGGACTAGCAGAGGACATCTGATATTAAGTGAACGAGAGAATTTGGAGTCAGAAGAGAGTCGTAAATTTTTCAGATAAAATGTGAACTTGTACATCATTTTTTAGGGAAAAAAATTGAATATAACATTGGCATACAGGATATAATACCAAAATAAATCCATCAGACATATTTCGAATACCTATTATGTGCCTGGATAAACTCCATTAGATCTAAGTAGAGATAACTGCTTGGAGAAGGCAATGGCACCCCACTCCAGTACTCTTGCCTGGAAAATCCCATGGACCGAGGAGCCTGGTGGGCTGCAGTCCATGGGGTCTCTGAAGGTCGGACACGACTGAGCGATTTCACTTTCACTTTTCACTTTCATGCATTGGAGAAGGAAATGGCAACCTACTCCAGTGTTCTTGCCTGGAGAATCCCAGGGATGGGGGAGCCTGGTGGACTGCCATCTCTGGGGTCGCATAGAGTCGGACACGACTGAAGTGACTTAGCAGCAGAGATAACTGCTAAAAGAACATAGTGGTTTTTGGTGTTTGTATTTGAATGTCATATGAAAAATAGATTCTGTTGAATGGCTTTGTACATAAAATAGCCCAAGGTGACTTGGGATGCATGTCTTTTGAAAAATCATACTTTATACTATTGAAATTTAAGCACACTTGACATATGTACATAAGTACTGTGTCATATGTCATATGTGTCGTATGTCAAGTACTTGTAAGTGTAGGGATCTTTCTTGAATTTATACCCAGAGTCTGAGTTGATGAGAAAAAAAAAGCTTCTACCCCAGTTTGTTTTATCTTTTCCTAATAATTATTTTCCAAGAATGTCAGGTAAGTTTTCTTGCACCAGTCAATTTCACATCTGCTTGATATAACATACATATCAATATTTTAACAGTTATAATACATATTGCAATCAATGATAAATAGAATTTAAAAATGGAAAGCATTCTTAACTCAATTTTTTTCTGTTCCTATTATCTCCAGGTCAAGGACATCTTAGTTTATTTTTTTTTTCACTTAACTTATTTTTTAGGAATGTTTGTATTAAAAATGTCTTCCCCACCCTGCCCTCCCTCAAGACTTTTGGTTTGGCTTGTACATGAAAAAATGAAAATAGATTGAAAGTTGTCCTCCTGTCCTTACAACGAGAAAAAAGTGAACAAATTTAAAATCAATGATTTTCTTGGACTCATTGGAGATCTTTGCCACAAAGAAAACCTCTACCCTAAAATCTGGAAAGACAAGTGAATACAGAAAATCACAACTAAGACCTACTTACTGGAACAGAAACCACTGAAACCATAAATTTCAGTGAACTTCATAAACATATATGAACAAAAACTTCATAAACATACGTGAACACATATATGATAATTTTGATAAACTGCTAGAGGCTGAGTGATGGCTGCAGTCTTGGGTAAGGGTGGAGGCACAATCTGTGTGTGGGGGTTGGGGGAGGCTTTACCTCCAGAAAGGCCATCAGGTTCTCTTGATGAAGAGCCAAGAAAAATATTCTAATAGCTTTGGCAAAAATAGGTGAAGAATGATCATTATGAAATATATCCAAAGGGTTTCAGTAACAAAGGTCTATGTTCAGGGGGAAAGATTTTATCAGAATTTTACTCGATCTGAAGTTATAGCACTGCTCCCACTCCAGCCCTCTCTAGCCTTGCAGTTTCACTTAGGGAGAGAGAAAGCAAAAAAACATTATAAAGGTCAGAGTCACCACAATGAAGGATAAAGACATGCTGAAAATCTAAGATCTAATCATAAGATTAAAGAATATTAAGCTTCTCTGGTGGCTCAGTGGTGAAGCGTCCACCTGCCAATGTAGGATACATTAATTCGACCCCTGATCAGGGAAGATCCCACCTGCAGCAGAGCAACAAATCCCATGTGCCACAACTATTGAGCTTGCACTCTATAGTCTGGGAGCTACAGCTATTGAAGCTCACGTGCCATAGAGCCTGTACTCCACAGCAAGTGAAGCCTGTGTGCTGCAATGGGAGAACAGCGACCCACTCACTGAAACTATAGTAAAGACTGCACAGCCAACTATAAATAAATACAATTTTTTTCAAAAAAAAGAATACTTCAACTGCCACACACTATTATCCTACAAATAGAGCTCAGTGTTTAACTGAGCAACTGAAATGAACTGATATACCTGGGAAACACAGAGAAGAGAACCACAAGACAAAGACTCTCTGAGGAAGAGTACTTAAACAAGCTCAAAGTCAACAGGGAGAGGATAAAAAAAGACAGGGGTATCTGAAGACTCTAGTGCATACACTTACAGCAAATATTGCACAGTGTTCAACAGCTCAGTTCAGTCGCTCAGTCGTGTCCGACTCTTTGCGACACTGTGGACTGCAGCACGCCAGGCTTCCCTGTCCATCACCAACTCCTGGAGCATGCTCAAACTCATGTCCTTCAAGACAGTGATGCCATCCAAGCATCTAGTCCTCTGTAATCCCCTTATCCTCCTGCCTTCAATCTTTCCCAACATCAGGGTCTTTTCCAATGAGTTGGCTCTTCACATCAGGTAGCCAAAGTATTGGAGTTTCAGCTTAAACATTAGTCCTTCCAATGAATATTCAGGACTGATTTCCTTTATGATTGACTGATTGGATCTCCATGCAGTCCAAGGGACTCTAAAGAGTCTTCTCCAACACCACAGTTCAAAAGCATCAACGCTTCAGCGCTCAGTTTTCTTTATAGTCCAATTCTCACATCCATACATGACTACTGGAAAACCATAGCTTTAACTAGACAGACCTTTGTGGGCAAGGGAATATGTCTGCTTTTTAATATGTTGTCTAGGCTTGTCATAGCTTTTCTTCCAAGGAGCAAGCGTCTTTTAATTTCATAGCCATGGTCACCATCTGCAGTGATTTTGGAGCCCAAGAAAATAGTCTCTCACTGTTTCCATTGTTTCCCCATCAATTTGCCATGTAGTGATGGGACCAGATGCCATGATCTTAGTTTTCTGAATGTTGAGTTTTAAGCCAGTTTTTTCACTCTCATCTTTCACTTTCATCAAGAGGCTCTTTAGTTCCTCTTTGCTTTCTGCCATAACCTTATCTGCATATCTGAGGTTTTTGATATTTCTCCTGGCAATCTTGATTCCAGCTTGTGTTTCATCCAGCTGGGCATTTCACATGATGTACTCTGCATGTAAGTTAAATAAGCAGGGTGACAATATACAACCTTGATGTACTACTTTCCCCATTTGGAACCAGTCTGTTGTTCCATGTTCGGTTCTAACTGTTGCTTCCTGACCTGCATACAGATTTCTCAAGGGGCAAGTAACGTGCTTTGGTATTCCCATCTCTTGAAGAATTTTCCACAGTTTGTTGTGATCTGCACAATCAAAGGCTTTGGTGTAGTCAATAAAGCAGAAGTAGATATTTTTCTGGAACTCTCCTGCTTTTTTGATGATCCAGTTAATGTTGGCAATTTGATCTCTGGTTCCTCTGCCTTTTCTAAATCCAGCTTGAACACCTGGAAGTTCTCGGTTCATGTACTATTGAAGACTTGCTTGGAGATACTTGAACATTACTTTGCTAACAATTGTGTATTGGTTTGAACATTCTTTGGCATAGCCTTTCTTTGGGATTGGAATGAAAACTGACCTTTCTCAATCCTGTGGCCACTGCTGAGTTTTCCAAATTTGCTGGCATATTGAATGTAGCACTTTCACAGCATCATCTTTTAGCATTTGAAATAGCTCAACTGGAATTCCATCACCTCCACTAGCTTTGTTCGTAGTGGTGCATCCTAAGGCCCACTTGATTGCATTCCAGGATGTCTGGCTCTAGGTGAGTGATCACAACATCGTGGTTATCTGGGTCATGAAGATCTGTTTTTTATAGTTCTGTGTATTCTTGCCACCTCTTCTTAATATCTTCTGCTTCTGTTAGGTCCATATTGTTTCTGTTCTTGTTATGCCCATCTTTTCATGAAATGTTTTCTTGGTATCTCTAATTTTTGCAGTGTCCAACCCCTCACCTCATCAACATAAAAGTTCACACTAAAGTTTTTTTTTGCCTCAATTCCCATAATGTTCAGTTCCCCTTGTCCCCCTAAAATATTACAAGGCATGCTAAGAGGGAAGAAAGACCACAGTCTCCAGAGACAAAGCAAGCATTATATTTACTAATGGAAAAAGTGGACACAGGACAATAACAAGTAAGTAATGTAAGCAGAGAGATGGAAAATCTAAGAAAGTCTCAAAGAAGCCAAAAACACTGTAGCAAAACTGAAGAGTACCTTTGGGCTCATCAGTAGACTGAACAGAGTCTAGGAAATAATCAGTGAACTGAGATACAAGTCAATAGAAACTTCCCAAAAGTAAATGCAAAGGGGAAAGATAATGACAAAAATAGAACAAAATATCCAAGAAAAAAATAACTATCTTTTCGTATCATATTTAAACTGCAAAAAACAAAAGACAAAGGAAATCTTGAGAGAAGTTAGAGTAAATTTTACCTATAGAGGAAAAATAATACGGAGATAAGAATTACAGTGAGCTCTTCAGAAATCATGTTAGCAGACAGAAAATAGAATGAAATGTAAGTGCTAAAGAAAAAACCACCAACCTCGAATCCTATGTCCAGCGAAATTGTCTTTCCCAAGTAAAAGAGAAATAAGACTTTCTCAGACAAACAAAAACTATAGGAATTCACCATCATGATATCTACTCTGTAAGAAATGTTAAAAACAATTTTTCAGGGAGAAGGAAAATTATAATAGGTCAGAAACTCACATCTGTATATAGAAAGGAAGAGCATTCGGTTCAGTTCAGTCACTCAGTCGTGTCTGATTCTTTGCGACCCCATGAATCGCAGCACACCAGGCCTCCCTGTCCATCACCATCTCCTGGAGTTCACTCAAACTCACGTCCATTGAGTTGGTGATGCCATCCAGCCATCTCATCCTCTGTCATCCCCTTCTCCTCCTGCCCCCAGTCCCTCCCAGCATCAGAGTCTTTTCCAATGAGTCAACTCTTCTCATGAGGTGGCCAAAGTACTGGAGTTTCAGCTTTAGCATCAGTCCTTCCAAAGAAATCCCAGGGCTGATCTCCTTCAGAATGGACTGGTTGGATCTCCTTGCAGGCCAAGGGACTCTCAAGAGTCTTCTCCAACACCATAGTTCAAAAGCATCAATTCTTTGGTGCTCAGCTTTCTTCACAGTCCAACTCTCGCATCCATACATGACCACAGGAAAAACCATAGCCTTGACTAGACAGACCTTTGTTGGCAAAGTAATGTCTCTGCTTTTCAATATGCTATGAAATAAAGTAAAACAAAATCTTCTACTTTTATTATTCTTAATGATCTAAAAGATAGCTGTTTAAAGTAACAATAGTCACAATGTATTGGGTAATTATAGAATTCAGGCAGGTAAAATGAATGACAGCAATGTCAAAAAGGATGAGAGGGAAGAATAGGACATACTTTGTTATAAGGCTCCTGCACTACAAGTGGAGCAATACAGTGTTATTTGTAGGTGGACTTAATTAAAAATATATGTTATAAACGCTAAACCCACTGCTAATAACTTCTTTAAATTAAGTATAATTGATATGCTACTACAGTTCTCCAAAGCTGATATCGTTCAGGTATCTGGGTCAAAGATATTTCTCAATAAGGCAATCATCTAAGAGTGCCACAGGTAGCTCCTTTTATAGTTCAAAACCCTTTTTAGAAAATTTCAGTTGGCAATATATTTTCCTCCATAGGTTACAAAGAATCTCATAATCACTAAAAATATATTTTAAATGGGAGATTTAAAAAATATATTTCTACCTACATCACTTTCATCTATGTTACATCAATGAAAATGTTTTCTTATGTTCTTTGTTAATATAAAATTGTTCTAAAACATTAGTAATAAACATTTCAGAAGATTTAGGTTATTTATATCTTGTGAAAAAAAAGTTTAAGTGTCGGTCACTCAATTATGTCCATCCTTTTGTTACACCATAGCCTGTAGCCTGCTAGGCTCCTCTGTCCATGGAATTCTCCAGGCAAGGATACTGGAATGGGTTTCCATTCCCTTCTTCAGGGAATATTCCCAACTCAGGGATCAAACTGGGTTCTCCTGCATTGAAGGAAAATTCTTTACCATCTGAGCCACCAGGGAAGCCCAAATTAACTAAATTCAGTAAAAATTATTCAGTGACATTAAAAAATCCTACAGTGGGATATCACAAGAAGACAAAAGGTCAGTGAACTATTCATACAGAATAATCCCTGCTAAAATAGAATGGTTTTTAATAAAACCAGAAGTTTGTTTTTTTCAGTTATTGCTTCCATGGGTTTTCAGTGACATTCAATTAGTCAATTAATACATCTTTTTGAATTTTTAACTTTGTGACCACTTTTAAGCACTCAAGATTCAGTGAAATTTTGTATTACTATTCCTCCTTGCAGTGCATGACAGACCTCATTAAATTATATTGGTATAGTTTCAGAGTGGGCTTGGATGTGCCTTTAGAATCTTTCAAACAGCTTCAGACATTCCTTCCATTTGATTAAAATTGCCATACAAGACGAGATTCATTCGCCATTTCTGGTTTAAATTAAAGATATGTAGTAATTATATTGTCACACATAAGAATGTTGGGTAGGGTCTGGGTAAATGCTGGAACATGTTCCAGTTCATTTCAAGGCATTTGAAAAACTATCTGGAAAAACAAAGAGACAATATAAACTGAAAATAAAAGGCTTAGGGATGAGTTGTAGAGGGAAAGGGAATTAAGGCCAGCAAGAACACTATAAAGGACAAACTCTACTGAAACTCATTGTTCTAAGAGAGAACATGGTAATTTATTGATCTTTCAAAAATATTAAAACAAGACTAGAAAATGGTGTGTCTTGGTATCAATAAAACCATATTTCCCCCACTGAAAATAAAACACACATTTTAATATTTTATTATTTATGTTATTAGAAATTATTATATTATTACATTCTGTTATAATAAATTATTATATTATTTATGTTGTTTTAGATTTCAAAAGAAAATTGGTTTCTAACATTTATAAAAGTAGACTTCAATAAATTGTCATTATTTATGCTTATGTGAATTTGTCATATGTAGAATATAATACTTTATTAGATAATTTAAGTCTTTCATATTGGCAGTATACTGCAAAGTTAAATCTTCACCCCAAATTTGGATTCTTAAATGTAATTTAAAATGTATTATGAGATACTAAAACATAATCTAGTATATAATTTAATTATAATATATAGCATATAATGGAGCATCTCAAAACTTCTAAGTATTTCCACTGAGGACAAATAGAGAAATTGGGTGAAATTTAAAATAGCATCTTAAAGCATCAAGGGAAAGGCTGAATCATTGAAGACAACATTTAAAGAATTCAATACATTATATTAATATCAGATTAGACAAAGTAAAAGGCAAAATTAGTAAATGAAAAGTAGATCAATAGAAAATGTACAGTTCAAAGTGGAAGAAGGTGGAAGAACAGTGAATAAATACAGAGAGAAAAGCAAAAAATGTATGTGGACATAATGAAAAAGTGTAGTGCTATTTATAATCAGAGTTCCAGAAGGAGAGAATGGGAAAGAGACAATCCTTGAAGGGGTAATGACTGAGGATTTTCTAAAATTGATGTAATCTCTTCATTCATATATTTCAGAAGCTATACTTTTTAAGAGAGAAATAATCTAAAAGCCATCCAAATTTAAAGTGTACTAAATAAAATAGCTGAATAAAAAATTCAAAGAAAACATTTTGAAAACACTCAGAAAAGAGCATTTCATCTGAAGAGTGGCAATAATATGAATAGCAGATGACTTCTCAACAGAAACAAGAAGTCAGAAGCTAATGAAATGAGACCTGTTAAGTACTGAAGAAAATAACTATAACCTAAAATTCGATGTAAAAAATAACATTTAAAATAAAGGCAAATGTCAAGGGAAGAAGTAAAAATGAGAACTGAAGAGAGAATTACAAAAACAACCAGAAAACAATAAAATGGAAACAAGTACATACCAGTCGATAATTACTTTAAATAGCAATAGACTGCTCCATTCAAAAAAATGTATGGTGGATGCTATGATGAAAAAATAAAAGACCTTTCCATATGCTGCCTACAAAAGACTCATTTCAGAGTTAAATACACAGACTGAAAGTGAGAGGATGGAAAAAGATATGTCATACAGAGACAAGAAGAAAGTGGGTATAGCAATGCAAATATCAGACAAAGTAGAATTTGAAACATTTATAAAAAGGGAAGGGCATTACTTAGTGACAAAGGGATCAATACAAGAAGAGAATATTACACTCATTAATACTATGCACCCAATACAGAAGGACCTAAAGCAAACACTCACACATAAAGGAAGAAATTGACAAAAATACAATAATTGTAGGGAACTTAAACACCTCAATGATATCAATGAGAAGATCATCCAGTCAGAAAATCTGTAAGGCAATAGTAATCTTAAATGACATAACAGACCAATTAGACTGATTTGATAACTATAGAACATTACATCCCCAAAAAGCAGAATACACATCCTTTCAAGTGTTCATATAATGGTTTCCAGGAGAGACCTCATGCTAAGCCTCAAAATAAGTCTCAACAAATTTAGGAGGAGAGAAATTGATAATTTTTTCCTCACCATATCAGTATGAAACTAGAGATCAACTACAGAGAAAAAAGTAGAAAAGACTAAACAAGTGGATACATGTTAGACTAAGCATGTGGATACATATAACATGCTACTGAAAAACCAATGGGTCAATGAAGAAAACAAAGAAGGAATCAGAAAATATCTTTCAATGAAAGTAAATGGAAATACAACACACACAAAAATTATGGGATGCAGCAAAAGTGGTTCTAAGAGAGAAGCTTACAGTGACGCAGGCTTTCTCAAGAAACAAGAATAATCTTGAACAAGCCAACCTACCACCTAAGTGAATTAGAGGAAGGAAAACAAAGCACAAAATCAGTAGAAGGTAGGAAATAATAAAGATTAGAGGAAAACTAAATAAAAAACAATAGAAAATATCAATGAAATAAAGAACTGTTTCTTTGTAAAGATAAATTTGATAAACCTTTAGCCAGCAGCAATAAGAAAGAAAGGGAGAGGACCCAAATTTAAAAATAAATCAAATTGGAGAAATAACAACTGATACCACAGAGATACAAAAAAACAAACAAACAATTAAACTACAAAAAGTTATAACCCCAAAATTGGCCAACCTAGAATAAATGGACAACTTTCTAGAAACATACAACCTGCCAAGACTGAATCAAGAATAAACAGATAATTTGAACAGACTGATCACTAGTAGTGAAATTGAATCTGTTTAAACCTCCAAGCAAACAAAGTTGAGGACTGGACAGTGTCACAGGGAAATTTTACAAAATATAAAAATAGTTAGTAATTATCCTTTTCAAATTCTTCCAAAAATTGAAGAGGATGGGATATTTTCAAACTCATTCTATGAGGCTACCATTACTTTGTCACCAAAACAAAAATATTACAACAGATGAAAATCACAAGTCAGTATCTTTGATGAATATAAATGCAAACATCTTCAATAAAATATCAGCACGCTGAATCCAACAGTATATGCAAAAAATCAAACACCAAGGTCAACTTGAATTTATTCCAGGGAAAGAAGGATATTTCAAGAGGGATGGTGTATATATATATGTATATATATAAATGTAGCTGGTTCATGTTGTTGTACTGCAGAAGGCAATACAGTATTGTGAAACAATTATCCTCCAATTAAAAAAAATTTTTAAAGAAAAAAAGCAATCCAAGTGATAAATCACATTAACAAAAGGAGGGACAAACATCACATGATCATCTCAATAGATGCAGATAAAGCATTTGCCAAAATTCAACATGATTTTATGATTAAAAACTCTCCAGAAAGTGATATAGAAGGGACATTTCTAAGACAATAAATGCTATATATGACAAACTCACAGGTAACATACTCAACGGTGAAAAGCTGAAAGCATTTCCTCTAAGATCAGGAACAAGACAAGGATGCCCACTCTCACTACTTTTATTCAACACAGTATTAGGAGTCCTCACCATGGCAATCAGACAAGAGAAAGAAATAAAAGGGATACAAGTCAGAAAGTAAGAGGTAAATCTGTCACTGTTTGCAGATGACATGATTCCATACATAGAAAGTCCTAAAGACACCACCAAAATACTAGAACGCATCAATGAATTTGGTAAAGTTGTAGGATATAAAATTAATATACAAAAATATATAAATTTCTGTATTACATTTCTATACACTAACAATGAACTATTAGAAAGAGAAATTGAGGAAACAAAATCATTTACTTTAACATCAAAAAGTACCTAGGACTAAACCTACCTAAGGTGGTAAAGACTTGTACCTGGTAAACTATAAGAAACTAATAAAAGAAACTGAAGATTACAAGAACAGATGGAAAGGTACACTGTGTTCATGTGTTGGTAGAATTAATATTGTTAAAATGATCATACGCCCCAAGGCAACCTACATATTCAACGCGATTGCTGTTCAGTCGCTCAGTTGCGTCTGACTCTGCAACCCCATGGACTGTAGTACGCCAGACTTCCCTGTCCTTCACCATTTCCTGGAACTTTCTTAAGTTGAGTCCATTGAGTTGATGATGCCGTCCAGCCATCTCATCCTCTGTCATCCCCTTCTCCTTCCACCTTCAATCTTACCCAGCATCAAGGTCTTTTCCAGGCTCTTTGCATCAGTTGGCCAAAGTATTGGAGCTTCCACTTCAGCATCAGTCCTTCCAATGAATATGCAGGGTTGATTTCCTTTAAGATTTACTGGTTTTATCTCCTTGTTGTCCTAGGGACTCTCTAGAGTCTTCTCCAACACCACAGTTCAAAAGCATCAATTCTTCAGCCCTCAGCCTTTTTATTGTCCAACTCTCACATTCATACATGACTAGTGGAAAAACCATAGCTTTGACTAGATGGACCTTTGTTGTCAAAGTAACGCCTCTGCCTTTTCATATACTGTCTAGGTTTGTCATAGCTTTCCTTTCAAGGAGGAAACGTCTTTTAATTTCATGGCTGCAGTCACCATCTGCAGTGATTTTGGAGCCCAAGAAAATAACGTCTGTCACTGTTTCCACTGTTTCCCCATCTATTTGCCATGAAGTGATGAAGAAAGCTGAGCACCGAAGAATTGATGCTTTTGAATTGTGGTGTTGGAGAAGACTCTTGAGAGTCCCTTGAACTGCAAGACTATCCAACCAGTCCATCCTAAAGGAGATCAGTCCTTTGGAAGTCCTTGGGTGTTCTTTGGAAGGAATGATGCTAAAGCTGAAACTCCAGTACTTTGGCCACCTCATGCAAAGAGTTGACTCATTGGAAGACTCTGATGCTGGGAGGGATTGGGGGCAGGAGGAAAAGGGGACAACAGAGGATGAGATGGCTGGATGGAATTACCAACTTGATGCACATGAGTTTGGGTGAACTCCGGGAGTTGGTGATGGACAGGGAAGCCTGGTATGCTGCAATTCATGGGGTCGCAAAGAGTCTGACATGACTGAGCGACTGAACTGAACTGAACTGAACTGATGAAACTGGATGCCATGATCATCATTTTTTGAATGTTGAGTTTTAAGTCAGCTTTTTCACTCCTCTTTCACTGTCATCAAGAGGCTCTTCAGTTCCTCTTCACTTTCTGCAGTGTTTCTGCGTATCTGAGGTTATTGATATTGATATTTCTCCTGGCAATCTTGATTCCAGCTTGTGATTCATCCAGCCTGGCATTTTGCATGATGTTCTCTGAATGTAATTTAAATAAGCAGGGTGACAGTATACAGACTTGATGTGCTCCTTTCCCAATCCTTATCAAAATATCAAGGGTATTTTTCATGGAACTAGAACAGATAATCCTAAATTTATATAGAACAACAAAAGACCCTGAATTGCCAAAGCAAGCTTGAGAAAAAAAGAACAAAGCTGATCAAAAATCCTCCTAGACTTCAGACTATACTATAAAACCATAGTAATAAAAACAGCATGATGCTGGTGCCAAAGCAAAAAACAAAGAAACAAACAAAAAATACATAGTTAATGGAACAGAATAGAGAGCCCAAAAATAAACCCAGACACCTATGGTCAATTAATCTACAACAAAGCAGGTGAATATGACTGAGAAAAGACAGTCTCCTCATTAAATAATGCTGGAAAAAATGGACAGTTACATATAAAAGAATGAGATTACCATATTTTAATGCTATATACAAAAATAAACTAAAAATGTATTAAACACCTTAATATATAACCCAAACCCATAAAACTCCTAAAAGAAAACTAAGATGAAACACTCTTTGACATAAATCATAGCAATATATTTTTGAAGCTGTCTTCTAAAGCAAAGCAAAAAGAAAAAGTAAAGAAATGATGCTTAATTAAACTTAAAATCTTTTGAACAGCAAAGAAAATCACCCACAAAATGAAACGACAACCTATTGAATAGGTGAAAATATTTGGAAATGATTTGACCAATAAGGCTTAATATTCAAAAAATATATTTTGATATATATATATATATATATATATATATATGGTATAAATATTTCATACTACTCAATATCAAAGAAACAAGCAATCGGACTGAAAAATAGCAGACGATCTAAATAGAATCTTTTCCAAAGAATCCATCTGATGGTCTATAGGCACATAAAAAGATACTCAAGGTTTAATCATTCTAGAAATGCACATGAAAGCCTCAGTGAGGTATCACTTCACAACTGTCAAATGGCCATTATCAAAAAGGACACAGAAACAAGTGTTTGTAAAGATACAGAGAAAAGGAAATCCTCATATACTGTTGGTAGAAATACAAATTGGTGGAAAATAGTATGGAGATCTTTAAAAATAGAAACTAAAAATAGAACCACTTTATGACCCAGCAATTTCACTCCTGGCTTTATATCCAGAGCAAACAAAAGCACTAATTCAAAAAGATGCATGCAGCCCAACGTTCACAGCATCATCAATCTACAATAGCCAAGATATGGAAGCAATCTAATTGTCCATAAATAAATGAATGGATAAAGAAGAGGCGGTATACACACACAATTGAGTACTACTCTGCAGTCCATGGGGTCTCTGGGAGTCAGACACGACTGAGCGACTTCACTTTCACTTTTCACTTTCATGCATTGGAGAAGGAAATGGCAACCCACTCCAGAGTTCTTGCCTGGAGAGTCCCAGGAACAGGGGAGCCTGGTGGGCTGCCGTCTATGGGGTCACACAGAGTTGGACACGACTAAAGTGACTTAGCATAGCATAGCATAGCATAGCAACCCTAGAAAAGAATAAAATATTGCCATTTGCAATGACATGGATGGACTTGAAGGTACTATGCTTAGTAAAGTAAGTCAGAGAAAGGCAAATACTGTACAATAACACATACTTAAAATCTAAAAGGTAGATTAGTGAATATAACAACAACAACAACAAAAACAGACACAGATGTAGAAAACAAACAAATGGTTACTAGTGGGGAGAAAGTAGTGGGGAGGGATTAAGAGATACAAACTACTATGTATAAATATATATGTTAAGGATATATTGTGTGGCACAGAGAATATAGCTAATATTTTATAGTAATTATAAATGGAGAATAACCTTTAAAAATTGTGAATCTCTACGTTGCACAGCTGAAAATACTTAATATTGTACATTAATAGAAAAAAATTTTAAAGTATATATGGCTTTTTTCCCCAGGAATAATCTACGTAATATTGGTTTTGACTTAGAAAAGTTCAGGTTTGCTATGTACACAATTGTTAGTTATTCAAATTAATAAGAATTTACAAATTTCATTCCTTTAAATTAACAAGTTACCAATGGCATTTTAAAATAATTTAATTTATAAAATCATTTGCTTTCAGTAATGTACATATTTCAGAAATAAATCTACTACTATGAAGTGTTTTTATTCTGTAAATTACTGATTTCTGAGCAAGAACACTTAGATTCTATGCTCTATACTTTAAGACCACATATGTTCTCTATAATTATCTAGTTAATACTGTTTTTGGGAATGTATTTTAAATATAATTTTGAGGTGCTACTTCATGCACAGTTAAAAGCACAAATAAACCTTGTATGTCTACTATTTAAATTTTAACCAAATTTTTATATCATCTGAAATCCATTAGTAGATCCAGACCTTGCATTAATAATAGTTTCATAAAGCTTACTAACATTTATGATAATCTTTCTAGTTTACAAAATTATTTTATTTGTTCCTCACAAACATAGGTAAATAGATCTGGTATTAATATTCTTATTTTATACGTTAAAAAATCTGAGATTCAAAATTTCACACCTTTTCTCTGTACCACTCTATCACACCTAACATGATCACTTTAACCCTCTCCTTACATAAGCTCTTGATAGTGTGGTCATTGTTCACTACACTATATTTCCCCAAACTCTCTCCAGAAACATTGATGAATTTAATTATATACAAAAAGATATTTGCTTAATGATATGATTGTTAACACAATGAAGTGACAGGTGATTGAGACCAATGAGAGATCAATACCTAGGCTCTACAAGAAATACTTGGGAATCAATGAAAAAAATCAATTCCACAGGAAAAATGAAAAAGAATATGAACAGCATTTTTGAAAGAAAAGTACAGAAAGCTAGCCACCCTATAAAGAAATACTCCAATTCATTAGTAGTAGAATTTTAAGTCCTCTAAAATTACCACATAGGTCTCCAAGTGAAGATATATCTGGATAGTCCTTGCAAAGTTATTGGGGGTGGTAGAAAGCTGGAGGCACTTTATATGGCCTTCAATGGGAGAGTGGAAGCACACCATTGAGAACTATGCAGTAATTAAAATAATGGTTTAGATGTACATGGCAATAGAATTGAATCTTACATAAAATCCAAATAACAGCATTTACATAAATTAAGAATAATGCCTACAAAGCAATATTTCATGGATATTGAAATATTAATTTTTATAATAATGCCTACAATGCAATATTTCAAAGCAATATTTTGCTAGATCAACAACAACAAAAAACAACAACATTAAACAGTTTGGATAAGTGCTTATAGGAGAGAGAAAGGCAGAAAACTATGCGGATAAAGAGAAATGATGGGAAAAAAATGAATGAAGGAAACACTCTCTTCCCTCCCCATCACTACTATCTGTCTACCTCTCTCCATCATCAGTAACCTAAATCTCCTTCACTTCAGGAACATTACAATCTTTTACTTTCCTCCTCTCCATTTTTGTCACCTTGGACACAATGCCTTTTAAAAATCCAAATTTCTTAATTCTACTCCCTTTTAAGAATTCTTCAAGCTTCCTTTAGCTTTCTGTTGTTGTTCAGTCACTCAGTCACGCCTAACTCTGCAATCCCATGGACTGCAGCACAGCAGCCTTCCATGTCCTTCACTATCTCTCAGAGTTTACCCAAATTCATGTCCAATGAGTCAGTGATGCCAACCAACCATCTCATCCTCTGTCGTCCCCTTCTCCTCTTGCCCTCAGCCTTTCCCAGCATCAATGTCTTTTCTAATGAGTCGACTATTCACATCAGGTGGCCAGAGTATTGGAGATTTATTTTCAGTCCTTCCAATGAGTATTCAGGGTTGATTTCCTTTAGTTATCTGGATAAAGAGCAAATCCTTAGCACAATCCTATCCCTCCTTGTGTTGAGCATTCTGTTCCATGTAGATGCTCTAATGTCTATGTCAATGCATCTGTCTAGAATGTTCTTTGGTTCTCTCTTTAGCTAACTAATTTGTATTCATCTTTCAGATCCATCTCTCAACATCTGGCTAGATCACTTCTCTTTGCTATGGTCTCAAATTTCAGTTGAGTCAATCAGTCATGTCTGACTCTGCAACCCCATGGACTGCAGCACACCAGGCCTCCATGTCCATCACCAACTCCCAGAGTTTACTCACACCCATGTCCATTGCATTGGTAATGCCATCTGATCCTCTGTTGTCCCTTTCTCCTCCTGCCTTCAATCTTTCCCAGCATCAGGGTCTTTTCCAATGAGTTAGTTCTTCGCATCAAGTGGCCAAAGTATGGAGTTTTAGCTTCAACATCAGTCCTACGAATGAACACCCAGGACTGATCTCCTTTAGGATGGACTGGTTGGATCTCCTCACAGTCCAAGGGACTCTCAAGAGTCCTCTCCAACACCACAGTTCAAAAGCATCAATTCTTCAGCGCTCAGCTTTCTTTATAGTCCAACTTTCACATCCATACAGGGCTACTGGAAAAACCACAGCTTTGACTAGACGGACCTTTGTTGGTAAAGTAATGTCTCTGCTTTTTAATATGCTGTCTAGGTTGGTCATAGCTTTTCTTCCAAGGAGCAAGCATCTTTTAATTTCATGGATTCAGTCACCATCTGCAGTAATTTTGGAGCCCCCCAAAATAAAGTTTCTCACTGTTTCCATTGCTTCCCCCATCTATTTGCCATGAAGTGATGGGACCAGATGCCATGATCTTAGTTTTCTGAATGTTGAGTTTCTTTTTTTTTTTTAATTTTTTATTTTTAAACTTTACATAATTGTATTAGTTTTGCCAAATATCAAAATGAATCTGCCACAGGTATACATGTGTTCCCCATCCTGAACCCTCCTCTCTCCTCCCTCCCCATACCATCCCTCTGGGTCGTCCCAGTGCACTAGCCCCAAGCATCCAGTATCGTGCATCGAACCTGGACTGGCAACTCGTTTCATACATGATATTTTACATGTTGAGTTTTAAGCCAACTTTTTCACTCTCTTCTTTCACTTTCCTCAAGAGGCTCTTTAGTTCTTTAGTTTTCTGCCATAAGGATGGTGTCATCTGCATATCTGAGGTTATTGATATTTCTCCTGGCAATCTTGATTCCAGCTTGTGTTTCATCCAGCTCATCATTTCTCATGATGGGCTGCATATAAGTTAAATAATCAGGGTGACAATATACAGCCTTGATGTACTCATTTCCAGATTTAGAACAAGTCTGTTGTTCCATGTCCGGTTGTAGCTGTTGTTTCTTGACCTGCATACAGATTTCTCAAGAGGCAGGTCAGGTGGTCTGGTATTCCCATCTCTTTAAGAATTTTCCACAGTTTGTTGTGATTCACACAGTCAAAGGCTTTACTGTAGTCAATGAAGCAGAAGTAGATGTCTTTCTGGAACTCTCTTGCTTTTTCAATGATCCCATAGATGTTGGCAATTTGATCTCTGGTTCCTCTGCCTTTTCTAAATCCAGCTTGAACATCTGGAAGGTCACAGTTCACATACTGTTGAAGTGTGGCTTGGAAAATTTTGAGCATTACTTTGTTATTGCATGAGATGAGTGCAACTGTGTGGTAGTTTGAGCATTCTTTGGCATTGCCTTTTTTTGGGGATTGGAATGAAAACTGACCTTTTCTAGTCCTGTGGCCACTGCTGAGTTTTCCAAATTTGCTGGCATATTGAGTGAAGCACTTTCACAGCATCACCTTTTAGGATTTGAAATAGCTCAACTGGCATTCCATTACCTCCACTAGCTTTGTTCATAGTGATGCTTCTTAAGGCCCACCTGACTTCACATTCCAGGATGTCTGGCTCTAGGTGAGTGATCACACCATCATGATTATCTGGGTTGTGAAGATCTTTTTTGTACAGTTCTTCTGTGTATTCTTGCCACCTCTTCTTAATATCTTCTGCTTCTGTTAGGGCCATACAATTTCTGTCCTTTATCGAGCCCATCTTTGCATAAAACATAGTGTAATTATTATTTATATCACTTATTACACATGTAATTATCTCTGGTAATTATTTAAATAATTTCTATTTCTATCAACATTTTTAAACTCCTTAAAGTTAGGGCCCCTACTGGTTTTGCTCACCAATGTATTCTAAGGACCTGAGAGGGTGCCAGGCCCTCATAATCAGCCCAATAAATTATCTGTTAAACAAATGGTTAAATTTAAAAATTCCTGGTTTAAGTATAGATATCTGCTTTCATAATTTTAAAATGAGAGATATATAGAAGGAAGTTAGAGTAACAGTAATCATAAACAGTCTATGAGTCAAAGAAATGATGTTCAAAAGAGAAAAGCATGAAATCAAGAAACACAGACAACACTTTACTTCTAGATTTAACTATTAAATGATTACTTTGTTATAAATGTGTGAAAAAGATGAGCACCACATGCCTGGTTTTTGTTTCTCCATTCGGGATCTGTGTATAATTCTATAGCTGATGAATATAAGTTTTTTAAATGGCATTCCAAATGACACCCTGTAAACGATAATTTTTTTTTTTCTGAGACAAAGCCAGGAGCTTTTACACCACAGATGTCCATGTACCCAAAGATTCATTGTGCAGAAACTAATCCCAAAATATTCCCTTTTAAAATTTGCTAACTTATTCCCTCATGTAAACAAAAGCAAAGACAGTCCTACATGAAAGAGAATGAGTGTTGCTACATTTTGCAAGTACACCATACCTGTTTTTTAATTCTGTGGCATTCCAACTCACCTAAAGAAAACCTTAGAAAGAAAACTATAAATGTTATACCCCATGCATACACACTTAATAATGACTAGAACACATGGAAGTTGTAAAGTCAGGAGGAAAATCAATGTTTCTCATTGAAACTAGTCTAGTCATAGAGAGGAAGCCTCAAAAACAGGATCTTTGTTATTCAGAAGTCACTGCCAGTCAGCCTAGTTATACTTTTAGAGGAAGATAAAATCTGATCAGAGTTTATGTGTCAGGTGCTTTACAAATATTATGTCACTTAATCTTCCCCTTCAAGTCCTGTGAGGTAGTGTATATAAATATCAACATTTACAGCAGAAGAAACTGAGACACAGTTAAATAGTTAACCAGAGCAGACAGATAACAGTGGGGGCAGGGCTTGAATCCAAGTATAACTCCAAAGTCTTCATGTTTTCCCTTCAGGCCTGCTTTAAAGCATTCTTCCTCTGCATCTATTATTGAGTCTCTAGAGTTCTTCTCAAAATGTTTCTTCTCCCACCAATTTGACTCTGTAATCTTTGAACACTTTCACTGTGGTTACCATGACAGATATTACAGCCTTGTGGACCCACTGCTCATCTAACTGGAAGGTCACTTGGGGCTGATTTCTATTTCACCTCTTGTCCTCTTTCGCTTTTCCTCTTGCTGGTCACAGAATGTCTTGGACAGACATTTGCCACAAGCACTAAAATTTTAACATGTGAAGAGTTGAAAGAATAGCATAGTAAACAATACTCTGTCACTTCCACATTTAAGAATCCTTTTCAGGTCAACTTGACTCTAACATTTTCTAAATGCAATTAGACCAACAAAATGTTCCTCTTATCCAGAGTTTACCTCATTAGGGACCACAATAAAGGGAAAATTCTCCAAGCTATTCAAAAACAGATCTCTTCTACTTGATTATTTCTCTACTAAATAAAACTGAAAAGATTTCCCTTCCAAATATCAAGCCCCTCATATTCATGGACTTTCTTTATCCAAGTAGTCTATCTCTCAACCATCCACATCACTCACAAATTATTTTATCCACACTTCACCTTTTAAATAAGGTGTTGGTTTCTAGCTATGTGAGGGGAAACCATGACTTCCTTCAAACAATATGAATTCAATGAAAGCTATGCTACACTGAAATGTATATGATCAGATAAGCGCATGACAAAGATGACTGTGGTTGATTAAAGTTGGATATTGCAAATACACTGATTATTTAGCGTTAGTCACACAGTCATGGCCGACTCTTTGACAACCCATGGACTGTAGTCTGCCAGGCTCCTCTGTCCATGGAATTCTTTAGGCAAAAATACTTGGGTGGGTAGCCATTCCCTTCTCCAGGGGATCTTCCTGACCCAGGGATCGAACCCAGGTCTCCTGCCTTGCAGAAAGATTTTTTATTATCTAAGCCACCAGGGAGGTCCCCCAAATAAGCCGGTAAATCCTGCAAATTTAGGTATGAACAAAGCTTTTCTCAACCACTCATTTGTTCTTTTCTTGTCACTGGTAAACCTTATAGATCTACTCTCAGAAGCTGACCTCCTTCTGAATATGTGATGATTCTACGATGGAAAATCTGCATCCCTGAGTGGTAGCTTGTATTTCATTCCCTAAATCTAAACTCAGAAATAGCATCCTTTCTTTTCCTAGTTTAGAGATGGTTCATGATAGCTCTAAGTTTAGACACAAAGGAATATCTAAATCTAGCTTTTCCTGCTTGAGCTACAAGTAAGCATCTATCTTTTGCTCCTTCTTCCAGATGTTCCTAATCCACTGTCCCCCTCCACATACACACAAACACACGCACACATACACACATCCAAATCTTTTGATGTATGACATGTTGGAATGCTGGAGCGAGAAGTGTACTTTCTGGTCAGACAAGAAAATAGCACTAAACATGGAACTAGGGACAAAATTCTAATTTTAAAGAAAGAAGTTCAGTAGATTCCAAGGATTTCATTTTATACTATGGGACCTCTATTGTGCCAGGAGGAAAAAAAAAAGCAGAAGATATACACAAAATGACTTTTATTATATTTTTGCCCTAATGAAAAATTTTGATAAAAGAAAATGTAAATTTAGAACAAAAGTGATATTTGGGCTTACTTTCTAATGCAACACATTCGTTCTACTTACTTTTACTTTTATCCAGTTTTATGAAAATATGATTGACAATGTATAAATTTAAGATATACAATGTGATGATTTGACATGTGTATATTGTGAAATGATTATCAAAATAAGGTTAGTTAAGGCTATGGTTTTTCCAGTGGTCATGTATGGATGTGAGAGTTGGACTGTGAAGAAGGCTGAGCGCTGAAGAATTGATGCTTTTGAACTGTGGTGTTGGAGAAGACTCTTGAGAGTCCCTTGGACTGCAAGGAGATCCAACCAGTCCGTTCTGAAGGAGATCAGCCCTGGGATTTCTTTGGAAGGAATGATGCTAAAGCTGAAACTCCAGTACTTTGGCCACCTCATGTGAAGAGTTGACTCACTGGAAAAGACTCTGATGCTGGAAGGGATTGGGGGCAGGAGGAGAAGGGGATGACAGAGGATGAGATGGCTGGATGGCATCACTGACTCGATGGACGTGAGTCTGAGTGAACTCCGGGAGTTGGTGATGGACAGGGAGGCCTGGCGTGCTGCGATTCATGGGGTTGCAAAGAGTCGGACTCGACTGAGCGACTGATCTGATCTGATCTGAACACATTCAACTCTTCATGTGGTTATCATTGTGTTTATCATTGTGTTTATATGTTTGGCGAGAACACTTAAGATCTGCTGTCTCAGCAATTTTCAAGTATACAATATAATATTGTTAATATTGTTAATTATACAGTCACCCTGCTGTACATAAGCCCTCCTGAACTTACTCCTCTTATAAATGAAACAGTATACCCTTTGACCAAGATCTCCCCATTTCTCTCACCCCCTGGCAATCACATATAAGTGAGATCATACAGCATTTGTCTTTCTCTCTCTGACATTTTACTTAGCATAATGCTCTCAAGGTCCATTCACGTGATCACAAATGGCAGGATTTCCTTCTAAGTGAGAAAACTGTGGCCCAAAGAGATAATGTTACCTGTCCAAACTCTTACAGCTTTCTGGTAGCAGAACAAGAAATGGAACCCAAGTCTCAGTGCTATTATTTTTGTATTGTATTTGAGTCAGGATCAAAGAACACCAAAGAAAGAAAGTTTAACAGTGTATCAACATTCTTATTTATTTAACTATAATGTTACTGGATTATAACATTTTGGGCTATGTCCCTTGAGTTCATAATTCCTCTGTTTTGTACTTTAGAAATGTGTGTGTGTGGTGATACAGTGCTATTAATTCTTTTATTGATACACCATAGAGATGACTGTCAGGATTGTTTATTTTACAGACATGTAAATTCCTTTCTTTAAATGCTCTTGGCAACAGCAGGGAACACTTTCTTCTTTTCCCCGTTATAGCTGTGAAATTCCATTCAGTAAGACTGTCCCAGGCAGTTTCAAAAAGTACCATTACCTTTATTTAGCAATAAAAATGGTGATTTCTAGTGAGAAATTAAAGCAAACAGCAGGCAAGACTCACTGATACTATGATCCTGGTGCCAGAGACGGCAGAGAGAAGCAAATGAACTTGACCCCCAATTGTGTTTCAGCTGATTTCTGGAGTCAAATAGCATAAAGGGACTATGATTCTCATGCAGGTTCAGTATTATCCTATGGACAGTGGAGCAATGAAGAGAGGATGAGCCTGAAAATCTGGGGCTTAACAAATGCGTTCATAGAAAACCTGATGAGCTTTGGCTGGTTCAAAGCAGTGTCTGGTCTGAAACAAGTGTTTATTGCCTAGTGACCAGAGTTTCCTTTATTGAAGTTGTATGACTCACTTGAATGTTTTGCCATACCAAATTACTTAGCTAATTTCAATAAGGAACCCAGCTATGTTATTTCTTCCCCAGACTTCTCTAAATAAGTTTCTTTTCTTTCTCATATCCCAAATACAACTATTAAAAGGGAAATATCTTAATAATTTTGAGAAACTCGAGAGAACCTCTTCGAAGTATAAGATATGAGTAGAATATTGTACATGACTCACAGTTGAAAAATGTTTTAGCCAATGTTCAGGGCCTCTGAACACAGTTCCAGGGGTATCATGTATAATACAAATGGAGCATCCAGACTATTAACATCTGGTTCAAAGAAGAAATAATTCTGAGATGGGATAGTATCAAAGGTCAAGAAAGCATGGACTCTGTGAAAAGCCTTGACTCAGATGACAGAGACATGAAGAACAGAATGTTAATGAGAAAAAAAAAATGAGAGATATGAAAATTGATCTAGTTTGGGGAACTTGCCAGACATTGTTCAATCAATCAGGGAAGGCAATATCACACTCTTGCCTAAGATCACAAAAATGACCATTGAGGTACGGCACTGAGGAGGACCTCAGTTTCCTGTTCTTAGAGTCTCTGACTGACCTCTTGTGGGCTCTTTATGTCCATTTACTCAGTCACATCCAAATCTGCTCTTCACCCTGGACTCGGAGTTTTTTTGTTTTTTTAATGTAAACTAGATCACGTTACCCACCATGACTGAAACTTCACAGGATCATTCCTACCTGATTTTCCTTGTCTTCAACGGAACATGATCTGATCTCTACTTGTCTCTCCGTTTCCTGCTGATTTCTTGTATCTTGTTTCCTCCCTCCATGCCCTATTCCTTATGCTCAGTCCTTTGGCTATCTTCTTCTGCCTAGAAATACACACTTTAGAACGAGTGCTCTTGCTGTTCCTCTGTGTGGAATAATGTATCAGAGATATTTTATGCCTGGACCTTTCCTGGCATTCAGATCTCAGCTCATATATTACTTCTTTAGTGAGGCCTTTGATAAGCATCTAATTTAACTTGGTACACCACTCCTGACCCATAACTTTGTATTGCATTATGATATTTTATCTATATAACCTAGCATTTATTTTTTAGCAGCTAAGCCATGTATGAAGCATCACTACAAACAAAGCTAGTGGAGGTGATGGAATTCCACTTGAGTGATTTCAAATCCTAAAAGATGATGCTGTGAAAGTGCTGTACTCAATATGCCAGCTAATCTGGAAAACTCAGCAGTGGCCACAGGACTGGAAAAGGTCAGTTTTCTTTCCAATCCCAAAGAAAGGCAATGCCAAAGAATCTTCAAACTACTGCACAATGACACTCATCTCACATGCTAGGAAAGTAATGCTCAAAAATTCTCCAAGCCAGGCTTCAACAGTACATGAACTGTGAATTTCTAAATGTTTAAGCTGGATTTATAAAAGGCAGAGGAACCAGAGATAAAATTGCCAACATCCACTGGATAATCAAAAAAGGAAGAGAGTTCCAGAAAAACATCTACTTTTGCTTTATTGACTATGCCAAAACCTTTGACTGTGTGGATCACAACAAACTGTGGAAAATTCTGAAAGAGATGGGAATACAAGACCACCTGACCTGCCTCCTGAGAAATCTGTATGCAGATCAAAAAGTGACAGCTAGAACTGGGCATGGAACAACAGACTGGTTCCAAACTGGGAAAGGAGTACGTCAAGGCTGTACATTGTCACCCTGCTTATTTAACTTATATGCAGAGATCATCATGAGAAATGCTGGGCTGGATGAAGCACAGCTGGAATCAAAATTGCCAGGAGAAATATCAATAACCTCAGATATGCAGGTGACACAACTCTTATGGCAGAAATTGAAGAGGAACTAAAGAGCCTCTTGATGAAAGTGAAAGAAGAGAGTGAAAAAGTTGGCTTAAAACTCAGCATTCCGAAAACGAAGATCATGGCATCTGGTCCCATCACTTCATGGCAAATAGATGGGGGAAGCAATGGAAACTTTATTTTTGGGAGCTCCAAAATGACTGCAGATGGTGACTGCAGCCATGAAATTAAAAGACGCTTGCTCCTTGGAAGAAAAGCTATGACTAACCTAGACAGCACATTAAAAAGCAGGGACATTACTTTACCAACAAAGGTCCATCTAGTCAAAGCTGTGGTTTTTCCAGTAGTCATGTATGGATGTAACAGTTGGACTATAAAGAAAGCTGAGCTCTGAAGAATTGATGCTTTTAAATTGTGGTGTTGGAGAAGACTCTTGCGAGTCCCTTGGAGTGCAAGGAGATCCAACCAGTCCATCCTAAAGGAAATCAGACCTGAATATTCATTGGAAGGACTGATGCAGAAGTTGAAACTCCAATACTTTGGCCACCTGATGCAAAGAACTGACTCACTGGAAAAGACCCTGATGCTTGGAAAGATTGAAGGCAGGAGAAGAAGGGGACGACAGAGGATGAGATGGTTGGATGGCATCACCAATGCGATAGACATGAGTTTGAGTAGGCTCCAGGAGCTTGTGATGGACAGAGAAGCCTGGTGTGCTGCAGTCCATGGGGTTGCAAAGAGTCGGACATGACTGAGCAAGGGAACTGAACTGAAGCCATGTCAGCTCTTTTGTAACACCATCAACTGTAGCCCACAAGTCTGTAGCCCATCTGTCCATTGGATTTCTCAGGCAAGAATACTGTAGTGCATTGTCATTTCCTTCTCCAGTAGATCTTCCCAATCCAGGGACTGAACCCACATCTCCTGCATTGGCAGGCGAATTCTTTACCACTGACCCACAAGAGAACCAAGCCTAGAATTAGCTGAGATTATTTTGATATATGTTTTTGTTTGTTTACCATGTCTCCTGCCTCCTTTTTCTGTCCTCTTCTCTGCCATATTCCCTCCATCAAGACCTTTGCCTGGTGCATAATAGGCACCTACTATATATTTAATGAGGAAATCAGTCTTACCTAACTAACTTAATATTGCTTTGACAATAATTTCAGCTCTCAGTCAGTCCAGGAGTAAGCAAGAGGAACTACTGCTTTGAACTTAATCTCCTGCAAAAAAGACAAACTGAGCCAATGGGAGAGATAAGAACTTCGGAGAATGTGAACAATGTTCTTGGAATTGATAATAAAGCTGTGGAAAGGAATGCCAGGAGACAGCCAGACATTTACCCAGGACTTCAGGAAGGCACATCTCAAAAAGTATAAGACAAATTAGGTATGACTGCATGGCCAGAGATTCTAAAAGAAAAGATTGCTTCAGAGAGATGGAAGAATAAAAATGACAGTCTGATAATACAGTCACTGATTATATTTTTTAAACAAAAAATGGAACCTTAGGTACTGTCTGGGATGAGATCATATTTTAAAAAGACATGTACAAAAGATGGAATAAACAGTGTAAAACCAAAAGGAAAACAAAAGTGCCATAAACCCATTAAAACTGTGAGTCAAAGTCCCAAATTGGCTGTGGAGTACAAAAAAATAGAATATAGAGTTTAAATGTCCTCTAAAAAAATTACAATTTGCTCTTCTCAAATTGAGAACATGAAAAGTCAAATCCATTTGGGTGAGACAGAGTAACATTAGTAAAAGTCCAAACTCAATGTCTTGCTCTCAGATTTTGTATCAGGAGAAATTACTTTCAAGTTGAAAAAAGAAGAAGCATGAAGAAGTAAAATGAGGCACAAGATAGACTAAGAAAAATACATTACTGGGGTGATCTATGTAGCTGCTGCTGCTGCTAAATCACTTCAGTCGTGTCCGACTCTGTCCAACCCCATAGACGGCAGCCCACTAGGCTCCTCTGTCCCTGGGATTCTCCAGGCAAGAACACTGGAGTGGGTTGCCATTTCCTTCTCCAATGCATGAAAGTAAAAAGTGAAGTTGCTCAGTCATGCCCAACTCTTAGCGACCCCATGGACTGCAACCTACCAGGCTCCTCCGTCCATGGGATTTTCCAGGCAAGAGTACTGGAGTGGGGTGCCATTGCCTTCTCCAGATCTATGTAGCTGGGAGTGTTAAAACAACTCACAACCATGCAATCTTTAAGGAATCAGGTTGACTGGTACAGAGGGGAAAAAAACTTCATCATAAAGCTCCCAAAGGGTAAAATAAATTTCTACAACTGCATACCCACTAATTTGGATTGTTCATGGTAAAATACTAAAGCATGTTATTGGGGTCGCAAAGGAGTGTATCTTAAGTATTTTCCATGAACCAGGAGCATAGCAGGATGTTAAAACCAACCAACCAACCAAAACAACTACCAACGAGGTCTCCTCACACAAATAAGCTTGGGAAATGTTGAGTTAATTCAAGTTAAACAATGACTTCTAATATTGCACTTTACAATGTACAATATGCACTGGGACTTCCCCCCCAAAAAGGGCGTATAGTATGTGTTATCCCAAATTTAACTGATCATAGAAGATTTTTCCTTTTTTTTCTTTTAGCATCACATAGATGCTAGAATCTTGTTGAATATAATTTGGGGAAACAGTGTTCCTGTGGCATGCTGCAATATTTTTATATTTGGGGTCTTTGTGTTCAATCAACACTTTTACTAATAATTTAAATGAAGACAAAAGGGTCTGCTTATCATATCTACAGCCAACACAAAGCTTGGAGATACAGTTAATATGATGGATGATGGAATCAAGTTTTAAAAATATTATGACAGGTTGAAATATTGGGCTGAGCCCAACAAGATATTATTAGGCTCCAAGATCATCTCACAGGATAAGAGACACCTGGCTTAGCAGCAATTTCTATGAACAAAATCTAGAGGGTTTACTTGACTGTAAATTTAGTATGAGCCCATAGTATGTTGCCCTTGCAAAGAAAAACAACATAGTCAAACTGTTACACTAGGATGTTTTCACAGATGAAAAAACATCTAGTCAGGGGCACTGCTAACTGCATTGTCTTCAGTGCCGGTCATACAACATTTGGAACATTTGGAAGTGAAGTTAAGTATTGGATGTGCTCAACTGAGGATCACAGAAAAGGGAAGATGTCTGGGTGCTGGGTTACAATAACAACACAAAACTAGAAGTGTTTGGTGTAAATATATGAATACTTGAATTAAACTCCATACAAGGAGAGGTTTTCTAATCCTTCTCATTTCAAGGAGAAACAAATTAAAATGCTGATTTATAAGATGGTGAGCTTGTTATTCTTGGATATCTTCAAGTCAGGTTGGGTGATTGTCTTTCCAGGACACTGTAGGTGGAATTTCTATACAAACTCCCACTTTCTGAGTCTAAATGGTTTCTAGAAGTCCATGATACTAGGCATTTAAATACTGTTTTTCTGGTCACTAGAATCTTATAAGATTTTCATATACAGCACTGAAAATGCTAGACCAGGAAATTACCTTAGAAACAATCTATGTAAGACTCTGCTTTTTGGAACCAAGAAACTAAGGCTCAGAATATTTCCACTCCTTAATTTTCCAGATGTTTCCTGGGTTCAAAGCCCTGAAATATGTAACTGTAGAGAACACCAAGAGGAACAATAAGAACTTGATTGTCATAAGTTTATAATCTCAGTAGCCAAAGCACAACACAGAGATACAAAACATATGTAATTGGGGCAATTCATTCTGATTGGCAGATCAGGAAATATGAAAATTGGGAAGGTATTCGAGCAGAGAAAAATCAGCAAACTCCACAGGAGAAAAGCATTTGGGGAAGTGACTTTTGTGGAGTTGGAAGTGGTCTCTTGTAGGACCAATGCAGGGTAAAGGACTGTAGAGTCCTTGAAAAGGCACTCATGTCCATTTGAATCAGAAGTACTGAGACCTGGATCCCAGACACCTTGAGTATGATCTCAAAGATAGACATAGATTCCAGGTGGACATATCTCTTTAGGCCCACAAACTCATTGCCTCATGGGGGAAGGCATAGACAAAGGAGGGCCAGAGAAATGTCTTCTAAACCTCAGGGCCAAGGACAGAAGCCCCTTTTGTCACAGTGTAGGAATTTTTATTTTATTTTGGAGCCATTCAAGATTTTTTTTCAGAGGAAAGTGGAGACCACTTGAAAAGAGCATACTGCTGAGCCTGGAATCTACATTTTCACATCCCTAGTCCAATATGTCCCCTGTTACCCCACACAGTGCCTATTAAGTTTTGTGTTCCACATTGACTGACCTCTAACTCAACTGTTATGGGCACCTATTATTCTTGGTATGGATCTAAAACAAAACATATAAATATTTCCAAAAGGAATCAACAGTGCCTATTCACATTAAAAACTGATTTTTTTTAAGGGGATAAGAAAATATGAAGAATAAAGTATCAGAGGTCATTAAATCAGTCCAAAATAACATGACTATTTACTGAATACCCCACATGTGTGCATGTGTATGTGTGTGTGTATGTGTATAGTTTCTAAACCTTGTAACAACCCTACAATGTAGTTACGGTTAATCTCAACCAACAGATGAGGAACTGGAATTGATCATGTAGTGCCCACTAATAAGTTACTGAACCTGGGTAAAAACTCAAGTGTTTTCTGATCAAAATGCTCATGATATTCCCTCTATAGCACTCAATAGTCTAGTGGGGAAAGGGCAGCAATGTTGTTCAGATTGTCCTTTCCTGTGTGTTAAACTCTATTTTATAAGAATAATGTAAAAGTGAAAGTTGCTCAGTCAAGTCTGACTCTTTGCAGCCCCGTGGACTGTACAGAATGTAAATTCCTCAAGGAAAATTAGTCTACTTTACACTTTCCCTATTCCTTACAACTGCAATTAGTACAGTAATAGCATATAACAAGCAATTTAATCCAGTTGAAAAACCACTGATTCATTTGGCAAATATTTATGAAAAGTCTACTGTGTGCCAGGCACTGTTCCTGGCTCCCAGGATATACCAAGGAACAAAACGTGCAAATTCCCAGCCCTCAGGCAAAGTTCAGTTTCTTGCTATCCTTGTGTTCTTAGTTGATGTGAAGGAAGATTGACCTTAGCTTCTGGATCATGTTCACCATGGCGGACACATGGCCCTCTCTATAATAGGGCAGTTGCTCATTCAAGGCCAACAAAAGGAGGTCTCTGCTCCTTCCAGCTTCTAATTTGAGCTCTGACCTCTAGATTCAAATTCATAGGACCCATGTAATTATGTCAGGCCCAGTCAGGTCTTCTCTGTTTTAACTCAATCAGTTGCTTAAATGTACTTAAGTAGATAGAATTAAATGTACTTAAATTGTTAAAATGTTTAGTAATTAAAATAAAATTTAAATCTATAGTTAATATTACTCATCTTAATTACATCTCAGCAATCTCTTTTGCTATATGACATAACATAATCATAGCAGTGAGATCTCTTCTTACTCATAGATCCCATCCACACTCAAAGGAAGGGATTAAACAAGGCTGACACACTGAGTTAATCTTAGGATTCTATCATAGGCAGTAAAGGAACTTGTGCCTTATAGTTTTCATTAATTAATTCATTCATCATTAATATACACTTACTGACCATGTGTTATATACATACTATACTATGGGCTACAGCTAAATAAATGAATAGACAGATGTCACTGCCTTCAAGGGTCTAAAAAAAAAAAATTCAATAAATAAAAGTAATAGTGAAACAATACAATAACTGCAATAAAGAATTGTGTAAATGTGCAGATTTGGCACAGAAGAACTGATAAATCATCTAGAAGGCCAGATAGCATTGTGAAATTGATGCAGTAGCTGTCATATTAAGTGGACTCAAACCCTTCTGAATATTTAGCATTGATTTTGACACTTTCAAGGAAGGAGTTACAATGGAGACATATTATCCCTTACTGATACTAGCCTTTTTCTATATAACAAAGGAATGCTGAATCTTTCCATCTACTTAAACATACATGACAAAGTATGGCTACACACTTTGTGGGCTAATCAATTTCTCAGTTAAGTCTATAAAATGAAATTGATGAGTCTATGGAGAGGGCTTTCTACATTCATGGATGGGGTCAGAAAAGTCCCAGTTTCTATTAACAGTAACAGAACTACTGGAGCTAAACTTTCTTCCATCTGCAGGTTGGAAATATAGGTTAGGTCATACCACTAGTAAATCTATAGCAAGATCCCACAGGGCAATAAAAAACAGTGAACACATTCATTTCTTGGCTTATAGACAGGGGAACTACATGCATGCCTGGACTCCAGAGGAATGACTTTGTACAGTTCTGTTTGTAGTTACACATGGTCTGTATAAACAGATGAAGGGTACTTGGCTTCCTTTTGAACCAGGAAGGGTAGTAAGACTCTAGCAGCCAAAAGAAAAATACTGATTGTTGGCTACAAACAAATTTGATCAATGGTCTGGGAGCTTCAACTTGCCATTCTATTTCCTTAGCAAGCACTTCATCTTGTGCCAGCCCCTGCTGTGCACCGTGTTTGATTTTGCAGACTGGCTATTCATCATCCCTTGGTTTTCTCACCAAGCACAAGGGTGCCAACAAGGCTGTTTGCTGCCTCAAGATAGCAGGTGGCAATGTTGGCAGTTAAATAGTCAGCAAGACATTAATCTCACTCTTATTGCTTTGTTCCAGAAAAACACAGAACTTAGTGGAATCCCATTTCTCCACCTCCCAAGTTTTTTCACCTATCAGATTATTTGGAAAAACACAAAACCCAAGAAACTTAGCAACATAGAAGTTCCTTAGCTCAGGGACCCTAATCGATACATATTTCTAGAATAAACAAATGAAATCTTCACAAAGAGAGCCAGACTATCATGCCAGGGAAGAACTTTTTTTTTGTAAAATAAAATATGTGAATTGTCTTTAATATAAGACTTTGAGTGGCTGATTGTTTCATTGATGGTTCCATTCATGTGATCTGCAGTGTTTCTCAACCTCAGCACAACTGAGGCCATAGATCATTCCAGAGTAAAATGAAAATGATGAGAATAATGTTGATTATCTGTCTAGATCCCTTCAGAATCCTTTTATTATTTCTTTGTGTGAATCCATATCCCAGCTCCCCTGTATTGTGCTCTCAAAGGCTTACCTCTGCACTTTGCTTCAGAGAACTGTTCTTGGGTGACTGGACCTGCTCTGCTCATTGGTGCAGAGAGCTAGGGATGCCTAGGAGATATTGGGTTTCAGGCTAGATTATGGAGTCAACTCTGGGACGTAATTTCTGTTTTAGTCTACAATGGAGGCAAGCTGAGATTGGGTTGACTTCCCTCCTCCCGACTCCCACATCAACTTCTCCCAGAAGATCTTCCTTAACAAATCACCTCCACAATCAGACAAGCATTTTTAAGAGATTCTTCTGGCTGTGACAAGGAGAAAAGAGGGTAGGCTGAGATCAAATGAAAATAACACCAGCCTCCTAAATATTGAGTATATCACAGTTCTCTGGAGTAGAAGCATCTCGGATGGGAATGCTGTCCAAACTTCATTCAAAGCAGGGACCTCTTGTAAGCATTCTTTAACAGATCAGCTTTAGCTTGAAGATCTAGAAGCTTATTCTCTTACAGCACAATCTTTTTTCATAGGATTGTAACAGTCATAAATTCTTCCTATAATGAGCCTAAATGGGTCTCCCATGAAGTCTGCACATTGTTCCCAGTTCTGCTCTTTAGAGTCTCACAGATTAAAACTAATCCTTTGAACACGTGGTTAATTGTATGTGTCAACTTGACTGAGCCCACAGGGTGCCCAGATATTTGATCAAACATTATTCTGGGTGTGTTTGTGAGGCTGTTTCTATCTGAGTAGACTGAGTAAAGCAGATTATCCTCCCTAATGTGGGAAGGCTTAATCCAATCAACTGAAGATGGGAATTGAACAAAAAGGCTGAGTAAGAGGGATCTCCTCCTGTGTGACTACTTGAGCTGGGACATTGGTCTTTTCCTGCCTTCACAAAAAATGAAAAACCAGCTCTTCTAGAATCTTGCACCTGCAGGCTCTCAGACTGGAACTATACCCCCCAACTCTTCAGAGTCTTCAGCTTGCTATATCCAGATCTGGGGACTACTCAGTCTTCATCATCACACAAGCTAACTTCCTATAATAAATCTTGTTGTAAATATTTACTCCATTGGTCTTGTTTCTCTAGGGAACCCTGACTAACACAATGTAATATCCCTCAGGTAGGGGTTTCCCTGTGTAGTCTGATTTCAGAGCACCTGATATCATAAATGTACCCTATCCATTCCAGCCTATCAGAACTCACTGGTAGTGAATACATTGTTTTGGATAGAGGGGTTGTACTGCCATAAAACTTTGGTTAAATGTAAGCTTACAGGAGAAATACATGAGAAAACAATACATGAATTCAAGAACAATTTTTACTTTCCTCCCAGAGCTTTGGGGCTTCTCTGGTGGCTCAGATGGTAAAGAAGCTGTCTGCAATGCAGGAGACCCAATTTCCATCCCTGGGTTGGGAAGATCGCCTGGAGAAGGGAATGGATAACCATTTCAGTATTCTTGCCTGGAGAATTCCACGGACAGAGGAACCTGGCAGTCTATAGTCCATGGGGTCCCAAAGAATCAGACACAATTGAACAACTAACACCAGAGCTTTGAGTAGGTGAGATACAGGGGAGTATGTTTTGACATGAGATGTAAAGTCTTGATAAAAGGATCAATGCAGGGGATTAGGCTCTGGGAAGTTACCATAAATCAGGCTTCTAGGAACTGGGGTGGCATGAGGTGTCTGAGATGTGGAAGGGTACAAGAAGGCAGACAAAAGACTGTTGGAGATCAATTTTTCCTCAGACTGGCTCAGCATAAAAAAAAATTCCCACTGATGATTTAAACTGATGTCTAGTTTACACATATTTCTAAAAGAAATTAATAAATTTAATATTTTTGTATACATTTTTTAGGCATGAACTATTTCCTTTGCTCACTTTTCATGTGGTGAATCCAGCTGTTAGGAACAGAATCAACAGAGTACTTCTTGGCTGTAAGACAGTTGCTAAGACAATATATTAATATCTGACTTGGTTGGCAACTTTGGGATAAAATTCTCTAAGTGTGTAAGGCAAGGAACTAAAACCTCATAGCCATAAATTATAATCATCCATGAAGTGGTCTAGGCTCTTAAGATCCTGGGGTAGAGAGATTTCGCATAAATTAAACACTCAGTGGATTTTTTTGTGTGTTAACAAGAATAGTTATTACCTGGGAAAAAATTAACATCTTCATGAGAACATTACTCTCATCTATTTTTAATCTTGGCCATTTCTCTTTATGTGTTACTTAACAATTAATGAGTTAATAAAAGAGATTTGAAAAATGATATCTGGCACTGAGTCCTTTGAAGATCTAGATATCTTAACAGGATTCATTTATTTAAATTACACTACTCTACACTTGATAGTAATTTTCCTTTGGCTATACACTAACAGCATTTCTAATGTCAATCAAATTTATTTATACACAGACACTCTCTGAAGAGAATGCATATCATTTCTAATCTATGGCTCCAAATTATTTTTAATACTCTTTAATTGCACCAAATTATTGCTGTTTATTTCAATCTCACCCTAAATTTCATCACTTTTTAAAACAGAAAACACTGTCTGAAGTTCTAAAGAACTGGTTGAAGTCCAGAAATTAAAATACGGCTGGGTGCTTTTAAGCAAAGTCATAATATCTCTTTATGCCTGCTGTTTTTCCTTAGATGCTTATACAGGCCTTAAAGAACATGATTTAAAAATGACTGTAAATTAGAATATTCTACAATTCGAATGTGTTGTTTTCACACTAATGTGTATGCTCTTGATTTAGCAATATTTTTTTAAATTCAAGTAAATAAAAGAGTGCATTCAATCTCAAATACTTAAAAGAATGGCTTGGAAGAAGTTAAGCCATCTCTAGCATTATAACTTTATCCTAGCTTATTAAGTGATAGGAACTGTTAGAAGATATAGAGTAGGAAAGACATAGTCCTTTCAACATGCAATGTCTTACCTTTAAACTCATTGAGCTTCAACTTCCTGAGATCTTAGGAGACAGCAGAGCTTCCCTCCCAACTTTGTATTCCTTACTGGTACTGGGCTTGCATCCCAGTATAAGTGGGAGATTAGCTTTTTATTGAATTTTGAATTAAACTGTGTGGTTTTAACTGATAGTGAAGATGACTACCAGGTCACTGGCACATCCAAACTGTATGGAGGATTTGCAGCAGAAGTACCAAGAACTCTCCAGGGAATGCTCTTGGAAAACACATGGTGGTTTCCCTTCTTTTATAGACACCAGAGTCTATGGAGATTATATAGCCAGACTTGTATTTGAGATGTGAATATGTAAAAATATAGACAGAGTCAATATAGACTGAGAGATAAAGATATGTGAGCTTGGATTACTTACACTGAATCAGCCTCCATCATTTTTTTTTGGATCCTCACATGGTGTCTATCAGTTTTATAAAGCTACAAATTTAATTATTTAACTTATACACATTTACTGTACAGGTACTACTCTGTAGATTCTACAAGTAGCCAAAACAAACAAATAGAACCAAACCCAAACTCATCAAGACCATCTATTCCTCCACTCAATAATAATATGTTATATAGCATGAGTATAATATGAGAGTCAGAACTCAGCCATTTCCTCTGTTGGTTTCAGTCCCAGAGCATCACTCACATGTGTATCTCTGCTTACTAAATTAAGATTGTAGGGGAAAAATGCAATCCTTACTAGATTTAACATATATCCTTAGTAGATTTAGATGTATAATAAACACATAGTTTTAAAACACAGTTTCTTACACAGCCTAAATATAAGCCAACTGCATAACCTGGTGCTTGACTGGAATATCAATGACCTATCCCAGTGCTGAAGAGAAAATAAACTGCATTGGGCTACTGAAGAGATGTTATGTTGATCCTCCATATGCACCTTCCTAAGTCAGTTTAGTCACTCAGTCATGTCTGACTCTCTGCGACCCCATGGACTGTAGCACACCAGGCCTCCCTGACCATCACCAACTCCTGGAGTTTACTCAAACTCATGTCCATTGAGTTGGTGATGCCATCCAACCATCTCATCTTTTGTTGTCCCCTTCTCTTCCTGCCTTCAATCCTACCCAGCATCAGGGTCTTTTCCAATGAGTCAGTACTTCGAATCAGGTGGCCAAAGTATTGGAGTTTCAGCTTCAGCATCAGTCCTTCCAATGAATATTCAGGACTGATCTCCTTTAGGATAGACAGGTTGGATCTCCTTGCAGTCCAAGGGACTCTCAAGAGTCTTCTCCAACACCACAGTTCAAAAGTATCAATTGTTCGGTGCTCAGCTTTCTTTATAGTCCAACTCTCAAATCCATACATGACTACTGGAAAAACTATAGCTTTGACTAGATGGACTTTTGTTGGTAAAATGATGTCTCTGCTTTTTAATATGCTGCCTAGGTTTGTCATAGCATTTCCTCCAAGGAGCAAGTGTCTTTTAATTTCATGGCTGCAGTCACCATCTGTAGTCATTTTGGAGCCCAAAAGAATAAATTCCCTCACTGTTTCCATTTCTTCCCATCTATTTGCCATGAAGTGATGGGACCAGATGCCATGATCTTAGTTTTCTGAATGTTGAGTTTTAAGCAAACTTTTTCACTCTCATCTTTCATTTTCATCAAGAGGCTCTTTAGTTCTTCTTCAGCTTTCTGCCATAAGGGTGGTGTCATCTGCATATCTGAGGTTATGGATATTTCTCCTGGCAATCTTGATTCTAGCTTGTGCTTCATCCAGCCCAGTGTTTCTCATGATGTACTCTGCATACAAGTCAAATAAGCAGGATGACAATGTACAGCCTTGACGTACTCCTTTCCCAATTTGGAACCTGTCTGCTGTTCCATGTCAAGTTCTAACTTTTGCTTCTTAACCTGCATACAGATTTCTCAGGAGGCAGGTCAGGTGGTCTGGTATTCCCATCACTTTAAGAATTTTCCACAGTTTGTTGTGATCCACACAGTCAAAGGCTTTGGCATAGTCAATAAGGCAGAAATAGATGTTTTTCTGGAACTCTCTTGCTTTTTCAATGATCCAACGGATGTTGGCAATTTGACCTCTGCTTCCTCTGCCTTTTCTAAATCTAGCCTGAATATCTGGAAGTTCATGGTTCATGTACTGTTGAAGCTTGGCTTGGAGAATTTTGAGCATTACTTTGCTAGCGTGTGAGATGAGTGCAATTGTGTGGTAGTTTGAACATTCTTTGGCATTGCCTTTCTTTGGGATTGGAATGAGAGACTTAGGATAATTTTGACTTTATAAACATTTCATCCTCCACACTCTCCCTGTGTTTGGGTACCAACACAGGTATACAATTTAAATCCATGGTATTCTGTCTATGGGATTTTTTTTAAAATTTTAATAACTAAAAATTTTTGAAAAAATAAGCAAAAGAGTCAATGATGCAATAATTCTATCAATATGAAGCATTATTTAATATTAATAAATATTTATAATCCTTGTGATCTTCCTATCTAAAAAGCATCATTATCATCAGCATCAGGCATGCATTTTTCAAGAGGAAAATAATAGAATAACAGCAAAACTTGGAGAAGGGAGAGAGTCTGCTTTGTGATATTTCAAGTTCTTTCATCTTGGTGAATGGTGTCATTCATGTTATCCTGACTGTAGCCAATTTTATGTTTTCACAAAAGTTTCTTATTATTTCAAAAAAATGTGTCCAACTTTTAAGGGATATGATCTTTTATACTTCATAGTTTACCCAGGCCCTTAACATTCTGTTGATGAAGGGGCAGTGGGTGGGGGTAGATCACCATCCTTTTTGTTTTAGAGATGACAGAACGGTTTTGATAAATATTTGTAAAATTTTTACGATGGTACATTTCTGTAGAAAACCTATCACAGCTAGGAAAATTAGTTGAATATCAAGCATACTGATATTATTTAATCATCTTTTTCTCCACCCAGATAAACACTTAATGGCTAGCATGGCTTTATATTTCTTCAATCTTTCTGGTGGAAGGCAGAATCTGGGTGTGGGAAAATTGTGGTGGGAAAAGTCTGAAGACTGGAACTTGGTTAGGAAATTTGTTGGGATATGTGAACAGATCAGATCTAAATTGAAAGTAGTATATCACACTCAGGCTTAGAATACAGCTTCTCTGGAATAGGAATACTGACTGTTGTTCTAGTGTGGCTCATCTGGGCTGTAGCTTCTCACAGTATGGGTGAAATATCACTGATTTGGGAAAGAATAAAGAATAATATTTATATATTTCTATCTATCTATATAAATAAATATAGATATTTGAATCACCTACCAACTGAACACTGTGAGTGATGAGTATTAGATGGAAGATGTTTTGCAACCACAAAGCATTATTATTGCATCTTATGAATGTCTGAACCAGGCATGAATTTTTAGTAAGAAATAAAATGAGGACTTTGCTTTTCCAAGACAGATAGAATATCACATGATTTATAATGAAGGAATAAAGTGGGATAAGCATGAAACATCAAGAGTTCCTACAATACATAAGCAAATACAATATTATAGAAAGCCCCAGGGTGCTGTATTTTCCTCCATAACAGGTTATTTCTGATATTTAGACTGGTAAATAAACTGACCAAATTGTGACCAAAATGTGACTTGCATGCTGGATCTGGAAAATATGAAAAGGGTCTTAAGAACAAACAAAGGGAAGTCAGAAGTTGAACTTAGTTCATGTTTGAAGGAGGAATAGAATTTGAACTTGAACTTAGACAAAGAGAAAGAAGAAGAAGAAGGAAGAAGAACCAGCATTATCAAATCATAGAAGTGACACTGCCCATGACTCATTTTGCAGTCAATAGCATACCTGTTTGGCCTGAATATGCAGATTATATTGAAGATAAGAGCAAATATTAGATTGGGGACAGAATGTAGAAGGCTGAGAATGCCAGACTAAGGAATCAATGTAAAATTAAAATTTAACACTATTAGGCACAGAGATTGCACAGAATGTTTTTTATGATTTTATAGTAGGAATTTCTTAACCATAAAAATGATGCATTTAGCTAAATCAAAATTTCAAACTTTTGCACCATGGTTAGAATTAAAATGGAAAAGGCAATGGCACCCCACTCCAGTACTTCTGTCTGGAAAATCCCATGGACAGAGAAGCCTGGTAGGCTGCAATCCATGGGGTCGCTAATGGTTGGACACGACTGAGCGACTTCACTTTCACTTTTTCCTTTCATGCATTGGAGAAGGAAATGGCAACCCACTCCAGTGTTCTTGCCTGGAGAATCCCAGGGACGGGGGAGCCTGGTGGGCTGCCATCTATGGGGTCACACAGAGTCAGACATGACTGAAGTGACTTAGCAGTAGCAGTAGAATTAAAAGATAAAAAATATACAGCAATTTCAAAAGACAATCGAAGCTTCTTACAAAACTAAATATATTCTTACCTAATGATTCAGCAATTGTCCTTGGTATTTACCCAAATGAATTGAAAAATTATGTTCACAGAAAAACCTACACACATATGTTTTATTCACTATTGCCAAATTAATGCTTTATTCATAGTTGCCAAAATTTGAAAGCAACCAAGATGTCCTTCAATAGATGAATGTTTAAATAAACTGTGATATATGTATATAATGGCAAATTATTCATTAATAAAAGAAATGAGCTAAAACCCACAGAAAGACATGCAGGAAACTTAACTGTATATTGCTAAGTGAAAAAGGCCAATTTGAAAAGCCTACATACGGTTTGATTCCAACTATATGACATTCTGGAAAAAGTAAAACTATGAAGACAGCACAAAGATTAGTGTTTGCCAGGAATTTGGGAGGATGTAGGGAAGGCTGAATCAGTGGAGCACACAAGTTTTCAGGGTAGTGAAAGTATTGTGCATGAAGCTGTAAAGGTGAATGCATATCATTATACATTTTAAAAACCCATAGAATGTACAAGGCAAAGAGCAAACTCTAATGTAAACTATGGACTTCGGTTAATGAAAATATATCTATACTGGCTTATCAGCTATAATAAAGGTACCACATTAATGCTAGATATAAATGATAAGGGCACCTTTTGTTGGGGGGAGAAGGGAGTATATGAAAACGCTTTACTTTTCATTTATTTTTCCTTAAACTTAAAACTGTTCTAAAAGTAAAATATGTTAAATTGAAAAAACAAACATAGGGACAATAGAATAAAGATGTTTGCAAGATATAAAGAAAGAAATCAGTAGCTGGAATAAATGAAGAGCCCCACAAATCAATAAGAAAAAGACACACAATTCAGTACAAAAATGGATGAATAAGCCTGGCAATATACAAAAACGAAATTTGAATGGTAAATAAATATGAGAAGATGCTCAAGCTCATTAGTCAATATATTAAAACAAAACATTTATTGAGTTTTCATTGAGCTCAGGTACTATTTTAGGTACTTGGGTTACATGAGTTTACCAAATACAGAGGCATGCACATGTGAAGGTAAAAGTATTGCAAGTAAGTCTTTTTTTTTGCATTCATCATATTGGCAAAAATTAAATGTCTGATTTTATCAACTCTTGGCAAAGATTTAGAAGAAGAGAGAATTTCATGCCTTAGGGGTAGGTATAAAAAGTAGTTCAAAAAGTGTGAAAGAAAAAAAAAACTGATAATGTCTTGTAGTATTAAATGCACATACTTTATTATTTCCAAAATTCCACTTCTAAGATTGTAACCTAAAAATATTCTTGCACATGCAAACAAGGAAACAAAAGCAATAATGTTTATTATAGCATTGTTGTAATATTTTAAGACTGGAAACAATCAGGGAGTCCACAAATATGAGTATATACAAAGAAAGGAATATTATGAAAAAGTAAAAGAAATCAAGCAGATATCAATGTATCAAAATGGCTAAATCTCAAACCATAAATTTGAGGGGAAAAATGCAGTTGGCAGAATACACAGCATGTAAAAATCATATTAATAATAATGTACACAAAATAGTACTACATATTGTCTTTGTACATATGTGTTTGTATACACATGTATGAGGGGCTTCCCTGGTAGCACAGATGGTAAAGAATTTGCCTGCGATGTAGGCAACTTCAACTCCTGAGTCAGGAAGATCCCCTGGAGAATGGAATGGCTATCCACTCCAGTATTCTTGCCTGGAGAATTCCATTTGGATTAAAGTATAACTGGCTGCATATGGAGAGGATGGAAGGGAATGGAAATGGATATGGGGAGCATAAGTAGCTTCACCTTCATCTTCATCTTTGTTTTATTTACTTTAAAAATTGATTAAATAAATATGGCAGAATGTTAATAAATGTCAGTTTCAGTTAATGAGCATAAATCTGTTATATTATTATGTTTCCTGTATTTTAAAAAAAGAGTTCTGAATATAAGTAAAATTGTAAGAAATATTGATGAATTTATTACAACTCTAATTCAAGATAAGCAAATGTTTTCATACATCTGTCAGAATTTCTGACTCAAAATGGCATGCAGCCAATAAGCCCTAACATAGCACTTTCAACCCCTATGAAAATTAAGAATGCAGACACCAAAAAAAGGGAAAAAAATCTCACAGTAACACAGTCATAATCTGGGCAGAATTTCCTCTAATTTTCAGACCAAAGAAATTGAAGAGAAAATTATAATCTGTGGATGGTTTATGTAGTAGAACTGAAATAAAGCAAGTCTGTTCACCAAAACACAATTAAATAATCCCTTTAGTCCTCCCTGTCGTCTGTTCATTGATGCAGATTTGTTCGCAACCACTAGACTGAAATATAGTTTTTGTGTCCGATTCTTTGCTACCCCCATAGACTATACGTTCCATGAAATTCTCCAGGCCAGAATACAGGAGTGGGTAACCTATCCCTTCTCCAGTGATCTTCCTGATCCAGGAATCGAACCGGGGACTCCTGCATTGCAGGTGGATTCTTTACCAACTGAGCTATGAGGGAAGCCCTTTCCTTGTTTAAGGAGAGGTAAACAGAAGGATGATAACATGTGATTCATGGGAAAACAACACAAGTGAAAGGATAACTTTCCCAGGATTCTGAGCAGAAGAATAAACCTCTGAAAAAACATACCACCCGAAGCAGAACAAAATTTTTATTAAATTTCATGGTTTCCTCTTTAAAATATAAGAAGACATTTTCCTTTAAAAGATGCAGAAAGTCATAAGAGAAAAACATTTGTGATACCGTAACTAAACAAGATGATATTAAAAAAGACAGAGAAAAGGAAATGAAAGGAGAAAGAAAATTAAAATACATTATCAAAAGCAGGAAGGAATGAAATTCAAAAATGCAGAAGATAAATGAGCAATTGAGGGACAAACATAAAAAGCTCTCCTGCAATATATTCTGAACCCCAGTCTACTTCAGTTGGCCTCTGTATTGCTGGCTGGATTCTGTAGCCCTGGAGGAAAGTTCACGCTGCAGCATTCTCTCCTAACTTTCCCTTTGATTCCTCTCCTTTGACAAGTCCAGGTACTGTGTCTACTATCAAATAGTTTATCCCAGAGTTCAGCTGGAATCTCCTGTTACTTTTTGGTAATAATAAAATACAATATTTCCACTATTTTTATTTAGCACTTATAAAAATATCTAAACTATTTGCATGAGACATTTTTCCAAGAGAAACTTTCCTTACCCATCTCCATAAAACAGAGCTACACAGAATAAAACTTTGCCAAGTATCTTGAGTAAATATTTTTTGCATGGTCAAAAGTCATACTAAATGACTTGAGTAATTTTGCTTAATTAAAAGAGACCAATAAACCACCTAGGAGCAAATATTAGTTGTTACCATACCCTGGACCTTCTAAATAGGATCTGTAAATGATCCCTTATTAATTGTTTAAAACTTTATATATATTATACAAATGTACATATTTAAATTATATTATACACAGTAGTTGTGTTATTTATAGTTACATTGTTTATATATACATATAATATATATATACACATATGCTTATAGTGTCATAATCTTTAAAAAGTCAAGAAATAAACTGCACAAACTCCAAGGAAATATGCCTATATATTAACAGCAACTGTCCATTGTTGCTTAAGTTTTAGAATTATTTTATTATCTCTTTCATTTATTTTCCAAACATTCAAAAAACACAGAACTTAGAACTTCTCCTAGTCATGATGAAATATCAAAAATTGAGTTTAACTTCTTGCTGTAAATAACTGGGCAAAATATATGAAAAAAACTGCTTTCTTACTTGGGAAAACAGAAAATGCAGGATTGGTATGTCTAAGAGAATAAGAAATGTAGTTGAGCTTTACATTTATATGGCCTTTCTGCCTGGGGCCAGTTACTGAAACATAAATACAGGGTGCGAGAATGCAGTGAGAATTCAATTGGCCTCCCTGCATTGAGGAGGTGAAGATCAAAACTATGAAAGCTGAAGCAGCTGGAAATTTTGGGACAAAGTTTCTGAAAGTAGGCAGTATGAAGAAAGGTCTGCATAGGGGTCCCAGTGTGGGTTACTGAGTACTAGCCCTGACATGCATAGGAGTAGTTTTGCTTCTGGCATCAACAAATATGTTCTTATTAAGTTGCCTTTTCTGCAGATAATAACCGTATACTCTGGAGAAACTGCAAAAGAAATTACTTGAAAGAATTGGATTGTGCCAAACAGCAGGCATACTCTGGAACTTGCACAAAAAGAAATTTTTTATACAGCATTTAGCTTGAAAGCAAGCTATACTTGGCACCAAGTGAAGTGGCTAAAACTCAGTAGAAAACACACCATCTTTCAGGCCTGAATAGTCTGCTAGCAAGTGAGGTTGCATCCAGAAAAAGAGAACATAGAGAGAGAGTGACAAACTCCATGCCTACACTTTGCCAAAATCTTTGGGTGACCCATGAACCATGAATACATGAAGTCTACTTTAAGTCTCTTAGATAAGAAGAAAAGAACTGAGCTATCCAAAAGGCTTAATTTGCAGTCTGAGTCCCAACCAAGGTAACTGCCTACAAAAACAAAAAAAAATAAACCGTTCTTGAACTAATATAGTAGAATCCAGAGTTTTCACAACATATCAACAATTCCAAGGACAGACTCCAAAGTTACTCAACATATGGAATAACAGGAAACCATGACTTATTCTCAAGGGAAAAGAAGATCAAAAGAGATAGCCCCCAAGGTAGAATTATTAGATGGGTACTGTAAAGCAACTATAATAATAATGCTAAGAAAAAGAAAAAATACTATAATGGGTGAAAAAAGAAGTTTAGGAGAGAAATGGAAGTTATAAAAAAGAATCAAAAGAAAATTCTAGAAATAAATATATGAAATTTAGAAGTTCACTGTATTGGTTGATTTAACAGCAGAATGGAGATGAACAAGAAAAAACACAAGTTAACTTAAAATAAATTGAGTAATTGCTCTCTGAAGAACAGAGAGGGGAAGTGTGTGTGTGTGAGTGTCTGTGTCTGGGACCTGTTTGACAATGTTAAGAGCTAACTTCCACGTACTGTAGTCCCAGGAGGATCAGAGAGAAATAATGGAGTAGAAGCAATATTGAAAAAAACAGTGTCCAAATGTTCTCAAATTTGGTAAAGATGTAAATTTATAGATTCAAAAAATCAGGAAAATGCAAATGGATAGATATAAAGAAATATTTATCCTAAGTATATCATAATCAAACTGCTGAAAACTGAAGATAAATGTAAAACCTTGAAATCAGTGAGTATAATGACAGATTATATGGGATGATGTAACAAATGATTCAAATGATCATTAGTTTCTAATCAGAAAAGTACAGGTGAGAAAACAGTGGACCAATATCTTTCAAAAGACTGAAAGAAATAAAAATCTATCTAGAATCCTACATTTAGCAGATGTATTATTTAAAGTATTTTTAGACACACACACACAAAAAATGTCATCATTAGCAGACCTGTATTATAAGAAACACTGAGGGAATTTCATCAGGAATGAGGGAAATAATATACATTTGAAAGTGAAAAACATAAAGAAAGAGTGTCAGAAATTTCAAATAACTAAATATTTTTCTAATTTATAAATTTTTATAGATACAATTAAAGAGAATGTAATGTATTGAACAAAGTGGTATAGCTACTAAGCCAATAGTGAAAATAAAGTGGCATAGTCCATTTCAAATATTCAGTCACTATGTAAAAAGTAAGAAAAGAGAAAAATAAATGTAAAACAAATTAAACAATTAGAAAACAAAAACAATATGGTAGAGGACAGAGAATGAGATTGTTGGATGACATCACTGACTCAATGGACATGAATTTGAGCAAGCCCATGGGGTCGCAAAGAGTCAGACACAACTGAGCAACTGAACTGAACTGAACTGTTGTACACCTGAATTTAACACAACATTGTGAATCTACTAAAAGTTAAAAAATAAAAATAAACGGAGAAATTAAACTCAAAGTTAGTAGAAGAAAGAAAGAATAAAGATAAGCACAAATGTGCACCTGTGGCTGATTCATGTTGCTATATGGCAAAAACCACCACAATATTGTAATTAGCCTCCAATTAAAATAAATTAATTAATTTAAGGAAAATTAATGAAATGGAACTTTTTAAAACTGAGTTTCTGGGGGAAAAAAATCAGTGAAATTCAAAAATTTTAGTTTCAAGAAAAAGAGAGAAGATACAAATTACCAATATTAGGACTGAAATACGGAGATGGCAATGGCACCCCACTCCAGTACTCTTGCCTGGAAAATCCCGTGGATGGAGGAGCCTGGAAGGCTGCAGTCCATAGGGTTGCTGAGGGTTGGACACGACTGAGCAACTTCACTTTCACTTTTTACTTTCATGCATTAGAGAAGGAAATGGCAACCCACTCCAGTGTTCTTGCCTGGAGAATCCCATGGACGGGGGAGCCTGTTGGGCTGCTGTCTATGGGGTCACACAGAGTCAGACACGACTGAAGCGACTTAGCAGCAGGACTAAAATAAAGTACATCAGTACAGATACTACAGATATTAGGATAGCAAAACAATATTACATATAATTCAATGCCAAAAAATTCAACCACTTGGATGAAATGGAAAATTTTCTTGGTAGATACATATTAACAAAGCTGAGATGAAAGAACCAAGTGAGAGAAATTAAATCTGTAATTTAAAATCTTCTCATGGGGAAAACTAGTAGGAAGAGTGTCATATTGGAAAATTCTGCAAATTATTTAAGAACAAAATACAACCAATCCCACACAAACTCTTGCTGAAGTAGAGGAGAAGGGAATGCTTATCAATTCATTAGCCAAAAAAAAAAAAAAGATATTATAAGAAAATAAAAACTATGGAGCAATATCTTTTGTGAAAATAGATTCAAATTTTTAAACAGAATATAGTAATGTATAAAAGTTTAACATAGCAGGAACAAGTAGGGCTTAGTCCAGGAAAGCAATATTGATTTCACATATAGAAGTTCATCAGTATAACTTACCACATTAATAGATAGTAGAAAATTATTCAATCTTTTCAATAGACATAGGAAAAACATTTGATAAATTCATTATCCATTCACAGGAAAAAAAATCAGCAAGTTAGAAATAAAAGAATAATACTCTTTTTTTTATAAGCTAAGACTACAAGTTCAAGTTCAGTCGCTCAGTCATGTCCAACTCTTTGCGAGCCCATGAATCGCAGCACGCCAGGCCTCCCTGTCCATCACCAACTCCTGGAGTTCACTCAGACTCACGTCCATTGAGTCAGTGATGCCATCCAGCCATCTCATCCTCTGTCGTCCCCTTCTCCTCTTGCCCCCAATCCCTCCCAGCATCAGAGTCTTTTCCAATGAGTCAACTCTTCGCATGAGGTGGCCAAAGTACTGGAGTTTCAGCTTTAGCATCATTCCTTCCAAAGAAATCCCAGGGCTGATCTCCTTCAGAATGGACTGGTTGGATCTCCTTGCAGTCCAAGGGACTCTCAAGAGTCTTCTCCACCATCACAGTTCAAAAGCATCAATTCTTCAGCGCTCAGCCTTCTTCACAGTCCAACTCTCACATCCATACATGACCACAGGAAAAACCATAGCCTTGACTAGACGGACCTTTGTTGGCAAAGTAATGTCTCTGCTTTTGAATATGCTATCTAAGACTATAGACCCTTCTAAATGCATGGAATGCTATTTTCCAGGTCTAAGTTTCCCTTCCATCTGATAATGCTACTGACACATGAAATTGAAAATAGCAAAAGTAAAACATAATTTCCAAAAGTAAAGATATAAATACCAAAAGTTAAAACATAATTATGTTTTTAAAAATATAAAGTAAAACATAAAACAGATTTATTATTATTTATAAATAGTAACTAAAAATGAACAAATACTAGATTTATAATTGTTGTTTGTATTCAGCAAGTTCCATCTGAAATTGCTTATTACCTCTCAACTTCTGCATTCTCTGACTGGTTCTATCCAGAAGTCAAGAATCATTGGGGCTTTGTTTTCCACCTCAAAAGGTTACTGCAGATACCAACTATTACTCAAATCAATGTTCCTAGGAATTAACCTCAAACCCTCTGCAATATGTTCCTGGACTGTCTGAATGCTGTCATGTTTGATATACATAGAACTACTCTTTTTTTTTTTTTAAGAAAATGTTTATTTCTTAAAAACACACAAGTACTTGATTTACTTATTTTTTTAAAATATTGGAGTTCAGTTAATTTACAATGCTGTGTTAATTTCAGATGTACAGCAAAGTGAATTAGTTATACATTATGTCCATTTTTTTTAAAAGAATCTTTTTGCATATAGGCCATTACAGAGTATTGAGTAGAGTTCCTTATGCTCTACAGTAAGTTCTTATTATCTATTTTATATATAGTAGTATGTATACTTCAACCTCAATATCCCAGTTTATCCCTCCCCCGCCCCTTATCCCCTAGTAACCATAAGTTTGTTTTCTACATCTGTGATTTGACTTCTGTTTTGTAAATAAGTTAATTTTCACCCTTTTTTGAAGGAGAATCACAAAATTTTTTTTTACAATGTCTAATGATATTATTATATAAAAGGTTTTAACATTTAGTAACAAAATACATGAACACACTAATGAAAATAGCCAAAATATATTGCTTTGGGCTGAATATTTGTATCTTCACCAAATTCATATTTTCTTTTTTTTTTTTAATTTTTTTTAATTTTTTATTTTATTTTATTTTTAAACTTTATATAATTGTATTAGTTTTGCCAAATATCAAAATGAATCCGCCACAGGTATACATGTGTTCCCCATCCTAGACTCTCCTCCCTCCTCCCTCCCCATACCATCCCTCTGGGTCGTCCCAGTGCACTACTCTTGACTGGCATGTGCTCTTCCTTTTCCTATAAATAGGAGTTCACAGATTTTTTCTGTAAAAGTTCAGATGGTAAATATTTTAGGCTTTGCAAACCCAAGGTTTCTGTTGCAAATATTCAACCCTGCTGTTTTACTTTGAAAGCAGTTATACAATGCATGAGAAAGTGAGTGTGGCTGTGTTCCAATTAAACTTTATTGACAAAAACAACACTTGACCTCGATTTGGCCAGAGGGTCATAATTTACTGACCTTGTGCTCTAATATCTTTTCTTTTATTCAAAATATTGTGTAAAACACATTTCACAATTAGGAGTGGAAGAACCAAACCACCTTGCTTAATATTTATAGCTTTTCTAGACAAATAAGAAATTTAAATAAAAGTATTTGGGGGAGCTACCAAGTAATGTTATCTGTATATCTGCTTTCTTTCTACTATTAAACTACTCAGGACTAGAGCCCCAAATCTCCCATTTCTATATACAAAAATATGAACAAAAATTGATCATCATCATGGTAATAATCAAGATGATACTAATTTTAATATCTTAAGAAGTATCCAGTTAGTGCTCATGATGAAAAAAACCTCAGAAAAGAGAAGAGTATCCACTTAAACCTTTGTTTTATCTGCTTCTGGAATGATAACACAGTGTGTAGCATAGTTAATGGAAGAATAGATATCCATTCAGTGTTAATTCGGTTCCTGAGACTGAATGGATGCAATGAAAAATGAACAGACACAATAAAATCTAACATACATCAAATGCATGGAACTCTGTTTGGTACAGATACATGTTTACAGCACTTACTTGGGCTACTTGGTTAGAACTGCAATAAAGAATTAATCCAAGAACAAATACCAGTATTAAGGCACATCACAAGTGCTTTTAATTTAGAGTTAGTTTTAAAATGTTAGCTGAATACTTCCACCACATTCCATTCTCCCTCATAATCCATTGACCAGCTCTCTTGATCTAGGGCCAGGGTATCTTCAGCAGTGAAATAAAGCTTGTTCCAATTACCAAAGTAATCATATGATTATAGTTCCCTAGACACTACATTTAGTGTACATAAGCTCACACAACTCTGCCCTATGGGACAGCACTGGCTCACAAATCCTTTGTTGGATATGCCTGAGAGATTTCTGGCTCAGTCTGGCTTAGTTTGAAGTCATGAGGATTGAACCCTACTCCTCCATTTCCATTCATCTATGCAGTGTGGGTCATCACCATCCCTTTTGATCATGTCTGTGTTGACATAGTAGGTGAGCCTTCAAAAAAACAGCTGGTGTTTCTCCCTCCCAAATAACACTGTCCTCAGCTAAATCAAATGACTTCCTAATATGGAAATTATAAGTATAAAGTATCAACACAGGCAAGCAGAAATCTGTATTTTTCAGTGCATCTACCTCTCAATCTAATTCTTCTTAGGTTAACATTTAATCTTGGGATATACATGTAAAATAAGTGGAGTTTAACACATACTTGTGTATTCCCTAGCTGTATTGTGTTGTATTCTGTAGCACAAATATGTCCATTTAATAAGTGATTCAGCAATCTTAAAATGATAAATTAAAAGTTCTTTACAAGATTTTACATTTCATCTCCAAATTGTATTCTATTTTTACCATCTATTACAAGACTAATTTGAGAAATTAAGGCTAAACTTTCCATACTTCCTTGTTTTTTTTTTCTTTTAATCAACCAATATGGCTAGGGTAAAATTTATTTATACAGACATTTAAAAAAATTACTTTTTTTCTCCACTAGTAAGGAAAAAGAAAGGCCCAAAGGGGAAAGGCCCATTTTAGTCTTCAACCTCATGCAATTCATTTTTTTTTCTTTAATGAAAAATATCTTCTTTTTTCTTTATAAAACCTAGTAAATCAAGGGAAACTTCTCTTGGTTTATTAAACAGAACATTTTCAGACTTGCCATGTTATGTTACAGTATCTTTTTCTTTGCCAGTGCATCTAAGTTTAGACATAGGGATGCTGTGCTGGAGGGAAAACGCTGTTTAAGGAGCCATTCTAATCCCAGATCCCATGTGAATTACTCCTTTCCATATTTAAAATTAGTATCTGGAGTAGTCAGGTTTCCATGAGCCATATGCCAACCACACTAATGGGTCAGGTAAAGGGAGATCCATGAAACTCAGACACTAGTCCTGATAACTATCAAACAATAGTCTGACAGAGTACTAGTGAGGCATGGGCTATTTATCTTTTAGTTTTTTATTCCCTTATATCTGAGAAATATATGCCATCATGGCTTTTCCAGACTCCTCTGCTCCCACCATCCTAAAGGTGGCTTCTAGCTTCTTTTCTGCTTAGTGCATTTCCTAAAGGCAGCTGATGAGTTCTCACTTTAGCTGGAAGAGAACATTGATCAAAGGGATGAATAGAGAGTCCAGTGGAAACAATTCCTTACAACTTTACATCTTGTAAATACTCTCAGAGCAAGGAGACAGAAAATAAATACATCAAAAGCAAAGGAAAAAATGTGGCTGAACTAGTCAATATTGCTTCTGAGTGCCCATCATGGGCCCTAGACTATACACACAGGAATTGTAAATAGACAATTATTTTAAAGTATGTATGTGTGCATGTACGTGTGTGTGTGTGTGTGTGTGTGTGTGTGTAAAATGGAAATTTAAAGTGTAGTCAGTCTTTTCTACTTGTTTATAATCTGTGGAGAGCAAAATTTACCTATATGAAATGGCAAAAGTATAATCAACTCTGATACTCATACTTAGTTTAACAGTGTTCAGAAAAGAGGCATAGATTGGGTTACATTGTTACAGAGAGTCATCTTTTATTTTCCTATCAGTGACATGCAAAAGAAATCTTTGTTGACAGCCTAAGCAATCACTAAGAAATAAGAATCTTACTTACTTATTCAAACTGCCCGAGCTAAACCACTTTCAGTAGAGCTAAAGGCATTGCCCAAACTTTGGAGCTGGGTCACTTGGGCTCACGTTTTACTTTGCTAGATACGTGGCCTTGGGCAAATTACTTGACCCTTCTTTGCTCAGTTTCCATATTTGTTTAGTGAAATATTTCCAGAATGTTCCCCATAGGATTACAGTGAGAGTAAATTAAATTCATATCATTTTTACTACAGGGTCTGCTGGTAAGAACCATAAAAGTACTCATTATTATTTCAAGTACAGTATTTGGTGGTAAGTATTATGAAGTATTTCTTATCATTTCTGGTTTCTACACCATATTGTTGAATTTCTCCAAGACGTCAATATAATTTGGGAATAACAGACCAGCACAGTACCTTGAAATTGGAAATCCATGATTGCTGAATGAAGGAACCCAATGCAAGGAGGGTGATAGCTTGAGTCCAGGAGGCAGTGAAATATTTGATGTGATAACACTGATCTGATTCTTCCATTTCTTTGAGTAAGGAAATGATTATCTTAGGGAGTTCAGAAAGAGCTCATGCTCGGGCCAACAACTTAGGTGAAAATACTGCAACTGTGTTTCAGTGTCTGACTGCTTTCCTTTTTCTTTAAGTTGGAGTATAATTGCTTTAAAATGTGTTAGTCTCTGCTATACCATGAAGTGAATCAGCTGTATGTGTACCTATATCCCCTTCCTCCTGGACCTCTCTACACACTTGATCTCACCCATTTGGGTCATCTGAGAGCACTGAGCTGAGCTCCCTGTCCTCCACTAGCCAGGGGGGAAGGGGGGAGGGGCTGTCGGTATCACTGCCTCTTTCTCCCTGAAGGTGTCATGAGGATGAATTTGTTCAATATCCTTGAGATTTTCAGAGATAACTGTCAGTGCAGCATTATCAGCTGCTGCTGCTGCTGCTAAGTCACTTCAGTCGTGTCCGACTCTGTGGGACCCCATAGACAGAAGCCCACTAGGCTCCACCGTGCCTGGGATTCTCCAGGCAAGAACACCGGAGCGGGTTGCCATTTCCTTCTCCAAAGCCTGAAAGTGAAAAGTGAAAGTGAAGTCACTCAGTCGTGTCCTACTCCTAGCGACCCCATGGACCGCAGCCTACCAGGCTCCTCCGTCCATGGGATTTTCCAGGCAAGAGTACTGGAGTGGGTTGCCATTGCCTCTCCGGCAGCATTACTAGAAAGCAGGACAAATCAGACATGATAACCACATTTCCTTAAAACACTCAGCTATTCTTTTCAAGAGTATGTCAAGGCTGTGCATTGTCACCCTGCTTATTTAACTTATAGGCAGAGTACATCATATGAAATACTGGGCTGGATGACGCATAAGCTGAAATCAAGATTGTTGGGAGAAACATCAACAACCTCAGATATGCAGATGATACCACTTTAATGGCAGAAAGCGAAGAAGAACTAAAGAGCCTCTTGATGAAGGTGAAATAGGAGAGTGAAAAAGCTGGTTTAAAACTCAACATTTCAAAGATCATGGCATCTGGTCCCATCACTTCATGGCAAATAGATGGGGAAAAGTGGAAAGAATGACGGATTTCATTTTCTTGGGCTCCAAAATCACTGAATGGTCACTGCAGCCATGAAATTAAAAGACGATTGCTCTTGGAAGAAAAGCAATGACAGACCTAGACAGCATATTAAAAAGCAGAGACAACACTTTGCCAACAAAGGTCTGTCTAGTCAAAGCTATGGTTTTTCCATTAGTCATATATGGATGTGAGAGAGCATAAAGAAGGCTGAGCCAAAGAATGGATGCTTTCGAACTGTGGTGCTGGAAAAGACTCTTGTGAATCCCTGGGACAGCAAGATCAAACCAGTCAATCCTAAAGGAAATCAAGCCCGAATATTCATTAGAAGGGCTGATGTTGCAGGTGAAACTCTGATACTTTGACTACCTGATGAGAAGAGCTGACTCATTGGAAAAGACACTGATGCTAGGAAAGATTGAGGGAAGGAAGAGAAGCGGGTGACCGAGGATGAGATAGTTGGATGGCATCATCGACTCAATGGACATGAGTTTGAGCAAACTCAGGGAGATAGTGAAGGACAGGGAAGCTTGGTGTGGTGCAGTCCATGGGGTTGCAAGGAGTCGGACATGACTTAGGGATTGAACAACAACAATTAATTACATTTTTCTTCACAGGGAAATTTTATACTTCCTTTTCTCCTATAGAAAAGTCAAAGTTCACACCTTCATATTCAGCTGAAAGAAGGTTAACCAGTTAGTTAGACTTGGAATAGAAGATGATAACCTCATGCCATGTCATATTGTACATTTCTATGCTGCTTCACAAAATTTTTTTCAAGTCATTTTAACATAGATTATTTGCATGTCTCTTACAATATCTTCATAAAGTATAAAAAACAGTAGCCACTTTTTCTTTTGATGAGGAAACTGTGGCTTGAAGATATAAAATGTGTTATTCATCCACTTTTTCAGGCCCCAAATGGTATTAATTCCAGTTCACTTGACTCTCATTTTCTTTCTTTTTTTTTTCTTTTCTTTTATTTTTAAACTTTACATAATTGTATTAGTTTTGCCAAATATCAAAATGAATCCATCACAGGTATACATGTGCTCCCCATCCTGAACCCTCCTCCCTCCTCCCTCCCCATACCATCCTTCTGGGTCGTCCCAGTGCACTAGCCCCAAGCATCCAGTATTGTGCACTGAACCTGGACTGGCATCTCGTTTCATACATGGTATTTTACATGTTTCAATGCCATTCTCCCAAATCTTCCCACCCTCTCCCTCTCCCACAGAGTCCATAAGACTGTTCCATACATCAGTGTCTCTTTTGCTGTCTCGTACACAGGGTTATTGTTACCATCTTTCTAAATTCCATATATATGCGTTAGTATACTGTATTGGTGTTTTTCCTTCTGGCTTACTTCACTCTGTATAATAGGCTCCAGTTTCATCCACCTCATTAGAACTGATTCAAATGAATTCTTTTTAATGGCTGAGTAATTTTCTTTCTTTTTCTTTCTAACCTTCATGACTTGAATTCCCACAGTTGCTGATAAAACTGTAAAGAATAAGGTTTAAATTGCTTAGAGAAAATGTCTTAACCATTCAGTGATTTATATTTTATTCAGCTACTTTTGTAACAAAATGGAATAAAAAGAATTTACTCTTTCTCCTGCATTCTTTTGACCCTGCCCCACAAGGGAGAACCCCAGAGTTCCATCAATGAACACACAACTTGAAATTGCATTATCTGTCCCCCAAAATTCCTTTCATTACTTCTTGGATCCTAGTTAGTCCTACATAGCTAATAGACAACAGGAGTCTAGTCCCTGCCTCAACCCTACTCCCCACCATCTTCCAGCAAGGAAAACAAATTTCTATAATCAAGGTACAAAGAGGAGCAAGGATCCAGACTTTTTCTAAACTGGTAGGAAATGCTCCTACTCAAATACACTGGGTAATTAATTTTTTCATACATTCAACACAATATTTACTCAGAAGTTATGATGAGCTAAGTTCTAGAATAGGTGCTGGAAAAGTAGATTTTAAAGATAATAAAATAAAGATAAACCTGATTCAAAGAGCTTGTGCCCAATGGGAGATCTCAGTTGTAATGCCGTATTATAATACTATATGTTGGCTGCTCTGAGATGTCCAAGGAAGCCTTCCCAGGGAGTGACATAACATACAAAGAACACTAAACATTTGAGAAAGAGGAAACATCTGTTTCCACTGAAATGCAGCCAGGACCACTGTAAGCTGTCCAGGGACAAGGTGGAAAATGGGGTCTAGGAAGAGCTGGTGCTCCCCTTACCCCACCCAAAGAGGTTTCATAGACATGAAGTTAGCACTAGGACAACTCTGAAGCGAAAGTAGTATGCAACAGCCACCTGGAGGTAAATGAATGGGTGGGAAAGGGTCCTAGCCATCTTCTGCCTTGGTGTTTTGGGAAGGAGAGCCTGGGGCAAGTCCACACCAACTTGACTACTTCCTTCTGCCCCACAACTGGTTCCAGAATCATTTATGAGGTTAGGCAGAAATTAGTTACCCTGAGTGATAATAAACAGTATACAAATAAAACACATGAGAGATGAGGCTCTGGTCAAGGGCAGCAGAGAGAGGAAGCACAATATAAACAGAAAGGAAGAGGGACAGTGTGTCATCATTTTTCTCTGTTGTTTTTCTCTGAGCAGGAATTTCATGCCATTTATGAAGCAAGAATGAATTTTAGAAACTAAATATATGTAAACTTGATGTCCTTGTCACACTATTGATAGGATTTTATCTTTTTTTGCTCCTTCCCTTTTTGTTTCTTTTTTATTTTTACTGTTTATTTTTGAAGCATTCTGACATCCTCTCATCATGTTTAGCAGGCTGTTTTTCACCCAATTAAAAAATTAAATATCTCTTAATCTTATAGTGTAATTCAGTTCTGTTATACTCACTGACAATAAATAAATGAATAAACAAATGGCTTCAGGGGTATAAAACTATAATTATAAATAGGACACTGTGACCAGACTGTGGTCTAGAGTAGATAGATGACAGGATGGAAGAGAGGAGGGAAAATGAATGGTAAGGGAATGAGTCTGTAAGTGCTAAAGGTTATGTAAAAGGGAAATTCTTAGTATATCTCAATTACAGAGTGGGAGGTGGGGGCTGCTCACAAGCCTTAGGGAGCAGCCAACTGAGGTCCTGTTCTAGGCTGAGCCCATATCCACACAGTGACAAAGGGAAGTTAGTATGAAGGAAGTCCAAATGGCATACCGTTCCAAGAAACAATCTTTAATAAGAATATCTGGGGAACAAGGTGAGAATTGGGGATGAAAGCACTCAGTCATGAATTTTTAATGTAGAGTGATCTTAAGGATAAAGGCAATTAGATATTTTTTAACATGACAAACTACAGTTACTGATCAGAGGCCTCTAGTGTAGGATGATTATGCTAAGATGGGGTTTAGAAGTTTAGGATAAGAGCCTGGACTGCAGGTAGTGAGCATGTCTATCTTTCCATTCTGATAACAACCCACAGGGGTTTTAAGGGGGCAAAGGGCTACCCACTCTGTTTGGTCAGACCTTCACCTTGATTGCTGTGCCTCTGCTGTTATTATTGTTAATATTTTGAATAACATCCCCAGAATTATCTCCACACCAAAAATGTGATCAAATAACAAGAAAAGAGCCCTGGTCAAGCAGTACTGTTTGCTCCTTGATAAACATTGCAAGGAGAAATCCTGCCATTGCAATATTCTCTTTCCAATCAGTGGGGTTAATCAGCAAGCAATCTTTGGGGAACAGCTTATACTAAAATGAATAACTACATGAATATAATGTATTATAAAGTAATTATCAAGGAGATTTGCCTTGAGGAAACCAGGACTGTCCATTGGTAGATCAGAATCCACTGGGAAACGTGGCCCTTCATATCCACTCCATATGAGCATTCCTGTCCTTCACCTGGGGAGGAGATATGGGGAAACCCTGGTCTTCTAGAACATTTCCAAATTCAATGATGCTTGCTTGTGTGCTAGGTTACATCAGTAGTGTCTGAATCTTTGTGACCCTATGGACTGTAGACTGCCAGGCTCCTCCATCCATGGGATTCTCCAGGCAAGAACACTGGAGTGGGTTGCCATTTAGAGATATAATCCAACCAAGAAAGAAAATCTCCATTGACTTCTGAACTCTTTCCAGCCTTTTCTGTTCTTACCAGCCCCCAGGCAACAGTGCAGTCAGCTTCCAGCCCCAGCTACTCTAGTACACAGACCCCTTGCCCTGCTAACTTTAGAACTCTGTGACTTTCATGACCTGTTATGTAAAATATAAGGAATAGCAGCCAGATAAATCACTAACTATAGTATTAAACATACAAGGTGACAGTCATTCTGCTTGGGAGTTGAGCAGCATGGACAACCTAAAACCAGTAGATGTGCTCTGGAGGGCATTCTTCAGTCAGACAGAGACTGATGGCTCCAGGCAGCAGCTTACCAAAATTTATATGAGTTTCAGGAATCCAGGTGGAAAAAATGAAATTATGGGAGGAAGTTAAGGACAGGAACATAGAAAAGCCTATGCTTCTATATTCAATAAAGGATTCATTTTCTTTTACAAGAGGGCAAGTTTCCTGTTTAGCTTTATGGGAACATGTTTTAGTATTTTCCTTATACTGAGACATATCACTAAACCACATATGGTATGATAGGCATCATTTCTGATTCAGGAGGAGAAACTATCATGGATAACAAGCTAGACATTCAGGTGTTCTTTGGATATATCTCACCTCATGGAACTTTTAAACACTTATTTATTCATTTATTTTTGGCTGCACTGGGTCCTTTGCTGCGTGGGCTTTTCTCTAGTTGCCGTGAGTGGGGGTTACTCTCTAGTTCCGGTGCTCAGGCTCCTCACTGTGGTGGCTTCGTTTGTTGCAGAGTACAGGCTCTAGGCACGTGGGCTTCAGTAGGTGCACTGCCTGGGCTCCAGACTGCAAGCTCAGCAGTTGTGGCACCCAGGCTTAGCTGCCCCGTGGCATGTGATATTTCCCGGACCAGGGATCAAACCTTTATTCCCGCATTGACAGGCGGTCTTTACCACTGGACCACCAGGAAGTCCCCTCATGGAGTTTTGATTTGTTTTTTGTTTGCTTTTTATTTAGGAATAACTTTCAAAGCATCACCCTTCTCAGATACCTGATCCCAAATGCCAAAAAAAAAAAAAAAAAAAGCTCAGACAGTAGCAAGTTCTCATGGCTGGACAGGTGTTTGCTTTGCTGCACCTTAGGGCAGCCTGAACATGACAACATGGCTTCACTTTTCCTTCACATTCTTTCACCTACACACGTAAATAACTGGAAAAGAAAACACCATGCCCAGACGAAAAAACTGCCAACTATTTCCCCTCTGAGCATTTGCTTTTCTGGAAAGGGAAATCATATTATATACTACATGCATGGGGAATGAATTTCCATTGCTTGCCCCCAGACCATGAGATTTATGTGCTAATGTGAAAGGTGAATATTAACTATATATTTTGCAGGTGGAGGTGAATCAGTGAAGTTTTACCATACATAGGATTTTACCTTGGTAGTAACACTGAAGCCATGGGGTCAATTTCTCAAATTCTAGGCCAAAGCAAACTTCTAAATGCCATCACTTCCACAGAGATTTGGTTCCTTTTTTTCTCTAAATGTAGATGATTGACTGTAGAATAATCTGCTGCTTCAGTCCATGTTGATTTGTATAAAAACACTTAAGTCCAAAAATAGACCCAGGGGCAGGGAGAGAAGTTAGCAATGATTATTTATTGGACATTCACTCATATTCATGAATATTTGCTAGAAAATATTTATTAAGCATCTGTTACATGCCAGGGAAAATACTATGTGCCAAGAACACAGAAATGAAGTGGGCAGATAAAGACTGCCACCCCCCTCAAGCTCAAAGCTAAAAACAGGAACAGAAAATAAATCAGTAGACATTTAAATGTAGGCTATAATGTCATGTAATGTAAGTACTGAAAGGAATAATAAAGCAGAGGAAGAAGCTATTATTCTTTCAAATATTCTTGCAAATTTTCTTTAGATGCTGTTAGAGAAAGCCCCCTTTGGTCTAGGTGTGTGGAAGTAAACTGAACAGTCAAAGGATCAAATAAGGGTTAATAACATAGAGTATGATTTATATTTCATGTACAGTATGATTTATAGAAGATAGAAAAATATTTAAAAATATAAAAACTTAAGAAACATAGATGGGTAAAGGTGGTCAAAGGCACAAACTTCCAAATTATAGGATAGATAAGTTCTAGGGCTATAAAGTACAGTATGGTGATTATAACAATGAAAGTAACACTCAGTCATGTCTGACTCTTTGCAACCCCATGGACTATAGACCGCCAGGCTCCTCCGTCTGTGTAATTCTCCAAGCAAGAATACTGGAGTGGGTAGACATTCCCTTCTCCAGGGGATCTTCCCAACCCACGGATTAAACCCTACTCTCCTGAATTGCAGGCAGATTCTTTACCATCCAAGCCACCAGGGAAGTCCAATAGTTAATAATAGCATAATGTATATTTGAAGAAAAATGTAACTATTTGAAGGTTAATAAACTTAATATGGTGATCATTTTGAAACACATATTATATCAAATCATTATGTCATACACTTAAAACTAATCACTGTTTTATACCAAAGAGATCTCAATAAAACTGGAAAGATATATAATATATATCTTATTCACAACAATTCTGTGAGGTGGATAGGTTATCTCAATAATTATCATCCTATCCTCCTTTTACAGGTGGTAAAGCTGTTAAGTAATAAGAAATTCACATAGTTTGTGAGAGACAGAGCCAGGATCATGGACAAAGACTTCCTGATCCTAAATACAGTGTGTGTTCAAAGTACAATGCTTATCATCTATAATTGAAGCTAGGTATTGAGCTTTGTGGAAGAGTTCTTTTTATTATAATTGGAAACCAAAATAGATCTGTCTATTAGAGTCTGCAATGCTTAAGGTCCCTGAGCAGAAGTCCATGATTGTCTCTTCTGCCCATGACTGTTTCCTCCTACGGCTGTTTTCAACCAGAATGAAGCCATAACCCAAGAGGCAAGAGTTTCCAAAGACCTGATTAAGCTGTCCAGTTCCCATGTGGTAAGAATTTGAACTAAGAGGTCAATGATTTGTAGATAACGATTCATATAGGTAAGCTGAACTCAAGTGAAAATAGCTATATGCACAAGGAGAAAGGAAGGAAATTCAGTGGGAGAGAGGAAATATAAGAAACAGGGAAGAAAAGAATGAAGTAGACTAACACAGAGAAACAAAGACAACTATATTTTCCCTACAGAAAGTCTAGGTTGTCTGTTTCCTAAATGACTGCTTCAGATCCTCAAAGCATACACCATTCATGGAAATTATAGCATTGGTAGCTAGACTGAAAAGACCAATGATTTTTATCCTAATTAATACCTCTAGGGATAAAATTCTTAACCTGTATGACTGTTGTTGACAAGGATGAGATAGGAGGTGAAGAACTGTCATCACCTGCTTACTAGTAGAACTAAAAAACATAGATCATCTAAAACTTTCTTCTTGGCTCTCTTTTTCAACTTTTCCACCTATTATAAAGAGCTATAGAATGTCAGAACTGGAAGAGAAATAACAGCTCATCAAATCCAAGTCGGTCAAGCTAATTTTATTTCATTTAGCTGCATAATATCCCTGGGAGGTTGGGAGAGGCAGAGAAGATGGAGGGAGAGCTGTGGCACCAGGAGGATTCACCTGGGCCCCAGGGCTTATTTACAGCAAGGAACTCCTGGCTTTGAGTCCTCTGTCTTTTTCAGCAACAATTACGTGACAGTTCATACTTTATTCTCTTACAATTCCTCCCAGAGACTATATGCCAAGATCAGGAAGATCAACACTTAATGTTTTCCACTTCAGAATAGCCACAGGCCATTGGGGCCACACAACAGAAAAATCCTGAATGAATGCAAATGAAACAAAAAGTAGGAACTAGTAAAAGAAAGCTATGTAGGGTTTAGTAGTTTACACCCAGAATGTGTTCCAGAAACTTCCAAGCTTGCTTCCTGGTCCTATCCCTGTTTATTGGAATGAATCAACCAAGTCATTATTTTCCCAAGTCCAATTTTCATTTGCCAGACAGAAATAACAGCACTGATAACCAGGATGCTATGAAAAACACGAATGAAATAAAAAGAGCACCGAAGACAAGAAGAACTATAAAACCATGGATTTAGAGAGAGACAAAAAAGAAGCCTTGACAGGTAATCTAGCTTTGAAATATAGAATAAGGTGTACTATACTTCTCTCCTTTGGCAGTTGTTAGGGACTTGCATTCATATATCTGTATTTATATCTCCAGAAAACTTTGCCAAACAGTTGGAAAGAAGAGAGAATGGAGAATTCATGGATCTGCTTTTACTGCTCCCCTCCACTCTGAGGCTCTTTGCTGAATCCAAGAGGAGAGGTTGATTGGGAGAACAGAAGTAGCCATGAACTAGGGTAAAATTTATCTCTGGAAACTTTCCATTCATTCCCATCCTTCCCAGCATCCCCATCCCACTGTTCAGCTGTCCTCCCCACTGTCTTTTACCAGATTTTTTAAGTGGTTTTATGCTACCACTGCCTTAAATGATAAGAATGTCCTCCCCTAAGGAACAAGTTCCATTTGCCTCCAGGCTTACCAAAGAAACAGCTATCATATAAACTTTGTGTGATCCTCCACAAACATCTGTGGGGCTCTGTCATTTACTAGATACCAGCTTCAGCTTATACTCTTCTCATACCATGGACATTCTTAACCAGATGAAATACAGCTAGGTTCCGAAAGATGACAGTGCTAGAAATGTCAGCTACTCAGCAGGCCAATAAACCTAGGTACTTACAGCCCCCAGAGACAGAGGGCAGTGATCCATGTGGAACAAGGCTGATGCTTAAGTAGCTGAGCAGAGGCAGGATCTGACAGTGGCCTTGGTGTTCCTGTTCTCTGGCCCATGGCTGAGCCAGGGCTTTCATCAATGGACACATGAGCACAAGGGAAGCTAAAACCCAGGCAACCACCATGAAGTCAGAGAACAAGAGCAGCCAAAAAATATTGACCTGGCTTTGAAAAAGAGAGAATCTGTGGGGGTGTAGGAAAGCTTGTTCTCTCCATTCCCAAAAGACAAACAGTTCTTTTCATAAAAAGTAGAATGAAGTCTAAGTCACACATGTGACCTCAAACTGAAGAACAGCTAAGTATTTACAGATTTTTCCACTGGTATTCAAAAAGATGCCCCATTTTTCTCCACCATCCAGTTCAAGTGGCATATCTTCAACTCTCACAGTACTTGCTATGAATAGACCAGACTGGCTTTGTTACCATCTGAAATTCTATAACAAGTATGTTTCAGCCTTGGCCGGCATTCTAAGGAGAACAGCAGGAACCTTATCACTGCAAAGTCCAAGGAAATCAGAACACGAACCCACGGTTGATATATTTTCTCTTGACATACACAATTTTGCTGAAACTGCTGACTTGAAATTTGAAATGCAAGGGTGTTTTATATGAAAATTCTACAAGGACTTATGCTTCAGAAAAGGTTTTTGGTATTATACCCCTATTGCTGTAATACCTTGTCACCAACTGGTTCTGAATTCACTCTGTTCTTACAACTAAGTACGCTTTCAAAAAGGTGCCAACTCTAATTCCAAACATGAACCCTTTTTTCTTTATCATTTAAACTTTTCCATTGTTCACTGATGCCCCAAATGAAAGGTGCTTCATTTAGCAGTGTCACAGCAGTATACCCATTCCTGTGTTTCTAACATTGGCCGAGATCTATCTGTGTCTCAGTCCATGAGCAAACATATTATGAACCATATGTTTCCTAGGAAGATACGTGAGATGGAAATTGGCAGATTGAGATTGCACTTGAGAATGTCTAGTGAAATTACTTTGGATCCTTGATGTATGGGAAAGCGGTTTGGATGGCTGACCAGACCAGATACTGTGCATGCTCGTGCCAGGGGAGCCAGAACAACACGCTGACCCATTCCAAACCATTGGGGGGAGGCTGCTTAACTAGGGAAGTCTCTAGTTCGAGGGTTGGGTGATTTAAATGCTCAGTGGGAAAAGTTATTGGTCAGTTGATAGGTCAGCCATGGTCTGAAGACTTTTTCTCTTAACATAACAATTTGTCTTCAAACTTTTTAAAACCTCCAGTAGACTCTCTGCTAGCCAAATATTTAGTGGTTTTGTGAAGTTTTTTTGTATTCCTGTCAAATGCAGTTCTTTAGAAATCCATTTAAAATGTTGTCTCTTTTCCATATGGCATTCTGAAAGGGAACAAGGAATTGCAAATTTAAGATTGTGACAAAAAAGAATGCTTTTTGTAACTATTTCCGTACTTGCTAAGTTTCTTAAATGAGTTTGATTTATATTGTGCCAAGAGTGAGTACCATGTTTATCATTAGGACCATGATTTTTTTTAAAGCCCTATAGACTTTTGGCAATTAGAATAACTGTACATATAGTATGTTGCAGGGTTTTGGTGTTTAATTTTACTGTGATTTGAAGTTTGATTGACTGATTCCACAAATGAATTTTGAAGAAGGATAAATCATTCAAGTTTCCTCTCAACACTTTCAAAGCATCTTTAGTGAAGCTTTAAGGTCTAGGACCCCAAGCACTGTTTGCAAAGTTGTTTTTAGTCGATCTCATTGCCTTGTTCTGTATGCTGGGACACCACATTTTCTTAGATTTTAAAACTGTAGGGGCTGTAACTTTGACCATTCTCAATGTGACTCTGTAAGACAAGCCAAATAATTTACCCTTCTGAGAAGACTTAGGGTCCTTTCCAATCCACGGCTCTCTTCAGGGTGGTTCTCCATCCATAGATTGTTGTACTTTACATCTTATAATCCCCACCCTCCTCCCAACTCTGGCTATAGCCAAAGAATATGTACCCAACCCAAAGGTGGTCATCCATAGACTGGGTGAGGTCCAAAAAGGGGTTGAGCTGGAGAGCTCTACTCAACAAAACGTTGCAATGACTGACCCTGGATCCCATCACACCTGTCACTTGAAATCAGATTGAGGGATGTACAAAGTTGGAATCAGCTGTGGGAAAAGAATTTAGGAGAAAAATAAGATAGATGGCACAACTAAAGGGTAAAAGCTGAAGGTGGTAAGAAATAAGTAAAGAACAAGGCATAGGGGAAGCTGACCTTGAACAGGACAGAATACCGCTGGGGTTGTCAAGCATCACCACAGCTGTGGATTGTTAAAGATATTGCTGCATTTTAATTGGCTCCCCAGTGTTCTATCAGTTTGGCTGTGGAGTTGCTGAGACTGGTTTCTGTCCTTAAAGCACATCTCTGTTAACAGAGATGAAACAATTGGGCTTTTTCCAGTTTCTGACAAATGATACTTGACATATTGTGCCAAGAGGGAGTACCATGTTTATCATTCGGACTGTGATTTTTTAAAAGTCCTATAGACCTTGGCAACTAGAATAAGTGTACATAGGGTATGTTGCAGGTTTTTTGTTTTTATTTTTGCTATGTTTTGAAGTTTGACTGATTCCACAAATGAGTTTCTTTATTAAGTAAGTGATTATACAGAGTGAAGTGAGACAGAAACAAAAACACAAATACAGTATACTAACACAGATATATGGAATTTAGAAAGATGGTAATGATAACCCTGTATGTGAGATAGCAAAAGAGACACAGATGTATAGAACAGTCTTTTGGACTCTGTGGGAGAGGGAGAGGGTGGGATGATTTGGGAGAATGGCATTGAAACATGTATAATATCATATAAGAAACGAATCGCCAGTCCAGGTTCGATGCATAATACAGGATGCTTGGGGCTGGTGCACTGGGATGACCCAGAGGGATGGTATGGGGAGGGAGGTGGGAGGAGGGTTCAGGATGGGGAACATGTGTACACCTGTGGTGGATTCATGTTGATGTATGGCAAATCCAATACCATATTGTAAAGTAATTAGCCTCCAATTAAAATAAATAAATTTATATATTTTTTAAAAAAGTAAGTGATTTATTTTCTATGAAGTGAAACACCTATTTTGTGGATAGATGTTTTGACAGGTTCTATGAGAACTACAAAGGTGAAAATCCACAATTACTATACTCAGTGGGCTCATTGGTTTAAAGAACTAGTATCATAGAGCATCGACAGAGGCAGAGAAGGGTTAAAAGTGGACACTCTGGACCAGACTATTGGCTTACAATTAGCAGCGTGCCCCTATACAAGTTACTGAGCCTCTTTGTGCCTAGATTTCCTCATCTATAAAATGGGCAACACTGTAAAACTGTAAGGGAAAGTGTTAGTCACTCAGTCGTGTCCGACCCTTTGCCACCCCATGGGCTGTAGCCTGCTAGGCTCTTCTGTCCATGAAGATTCTCCAGGCAAGAGTACTGGAGTGGGTAGCCATTCCCTTCTCTATGGGATCTTCCCAACACAGGGGTCAAACCCAGGTCTCCTGTATTGCAGGCAGGTTCTCTACCATCTGAACCACCAAGGAAGCCCTGTAAAACTTGTAAAACCTACCTCACAGTATACTTGTTAGGATTATGTGAGGTAAGATCTAAAAAGAGTCCAGAATAACTAAGGTTGTCCATGCCCTTCCCAGGTAGCTGAGGTCCTTGGTGGGGGAAAGGAAAGATTTGTGTTGATTAGAGCATCTCTCTATAAACTTATTCCTCATGGGAAGATGGCCCATTTGTCAAACCAGTCAATGCAGATTCCAAGGTAAGTGTCCATAGAACAATACCCACTCAGTGTTACTGATCCTTGGCACAGAACATCCCTTTTCTCATTGGGCATTGACTTGCCACGGAAGGAATTTGGTTCCCCAGTCTCCCTGCCCTTTCTTTGCTCCTACCTTTGTCAGACATCTGCTACACATGCAGCTCTTGTGTCTGCTTCACCTTTCCCTGCATGATCTTGTTCTCTCCCCCTCCTCCCTCGTACTTTCTTACAGGAAAGAACCAGGGGCAATTTTCTTTACAACATATGTAACCACACAAAACATACATTTCCCTCTTGGCTCTGGAGTGTTCTGAGTCGATCAAGACCATCTGTGCTTGCATATCCAATATCCCCCAGTCTACCCCACCCCCTAAATCTAATCCTTTCTGTGTAATTTAGCAGGATCTTTGTGCTACAAAGCCCTTAATAATTTTTAAACAAAATTACCTTAATACATAGCAATTGCTAAATGCAATACGGAAATATTTATTTTTCTTGCCAGCCATAGATTCCAGAGTCTGTAAGCTGCCTTGCATAACTTGCAGAACTCTGTGCGATGCAAACCATATAAGACACATTTCTTAAAAGCTACTCCTTTGGGGGGTCTAGCAGCACATCATATCCAATTCTACAAGAAGTGAACACTACAAATTATCAGCAAGTTAATTGCTCAGGGCAAGAACCCAAGCCAGCCTTATAATGTTTAATTTCCCCTTGACCCTTCTTTGGCTGACATCTGAGAGGCAATACTGAGTCTTTCCTGTGGCACCTGATCTCTAATTGTTGACTTTTGCTTATCATCACTGCAAAACACTCAGACAGCAATTCTACTGACAGACAGGAAACCAACTGGAAAGTCACAACATCAGAGCATCCTGGAATATGTAAGATGGTCACATAACTGTAGTCATGGAGAAGTACTGAAGATAAAAAAATTATTTTTGTAATCCTATACTTACAAAATCATCTAAGTGTTAATGGATTTTCCCATGGATTTAAAAATATATAGTCATTCTTTCTGGAATTTTTGAAACCCCATGAGTTTGCCATTTGCTCCACCGAACCTAAATTTTTTGAATCCTACTGAGTCATTCAGCAAAGCTGCCTGAACTCTTTGTTGTATGCAGTACACTTGGATTGACTCTGTGGTGACTATAACAACAGGTAAAATACACATTTTAGTCCCCAGGAAACTTACCATCTAGGGAAAAAAAAAAAAACAATATAAACAGGTGGTAGGCAGATTAATAGCTTAAAGTTATCTATTCCCTAATCTCTAGAACCTGTGAATATGTTACCCTACATGGGAAGATGGACTTTCCCATGATGGGACTTTTGGGACTTTTGTCCCAGATGTGACAAAAGTTGCAGATATTGTGATGGGGAAGATAATGTTGTATTATTTGGGTGGCTTCAACATAATCACATGATTCTTTAAAATCAAAGAGAAAGTGAAGTGAAAGTGTTAGTTGCTCAGTTGTGTCTGACTCTTTGCAGCCCCATGGATTCGAGGCTACCAGGCTCCTCTGTTCATGGAATTCTTCAGAGAAAGATACTGTAGTGGGTTGCTATTCCCTTCTCCAGGGGATCTTTCTGATCCAGGGATCAAACCCAGGTCTCCTGCATTGCAGGCAGATTCTTCACGGTCTGAGCCACCAGAGAGAAGAAGATATACATGATCAGAGAGATACAGTGTTGCTGGCTTTGGGGCCTTGAGCCAAGGAATGTGGACAGTCTCTAGAAGCTGGATGAGGCAGGGAAATGAATTCTCCCCTAGAACTTCCAGAAAGGAATAGAGTCCTTCTTACATCTTGATCTTAGCCAAGTGAGAACCATGGCAGGTTTATGACCTCCAGACTTGTAAGCTAAAAAAGTTTGAGTTAAGTCACTGGATTTGTAGTAATTTATTCTAGTAGCAATAGAAAACTAATACAATACATACTTTCAATACAAGTCAGAGAGTGTCAATTGCTATAGCAGAGGTACAAAGTGATCTTCTATGAAGGTCAGCATGATGAAATTGACTCTATTTTTCACCCTTGCTGTTCTTGACTCTAGATTTGTATTCCTTTTGGATTTGCAACAAATAATAGCAACATCAAAGTAGTATCACAATACTCTCTCTATCTTCATGGGGGCTCTACAGCACAAAGGTAAGCTGCCCATGCACATGGTTTAAGTGAATTGCACAAGATGAGAAGCTGGCGAAGTGGCTAACCCTGAATCAAACAGTCCACACCCAAAAGGCATTTTCCAAAGCTGTGACTAATGTAGCTGAAAGTAAGTTTCTGGGATCACAAAGATACGTTCATGATAGCATCTTAGTGATGGCAAACATTATCCTAAAACTGTTTTTATTTTAAAAATTATTTTTATAGCATTCCTGGAGTCTGATACCCACTTTTAGAAAGATTTAAAAAATAAATCTAGGACTAAATATTAACTCCTTTCCTGTAGTCTTCATGGTGAGTCAAAAATGAAGTTGGAATTGCTAAAGTGTCCCAGACTAAATGGAAAAGATAAACAAAATGAAAAAGGTTAAAAAAAAAAAAAAAAGAATCTGAGTGAGAATTAATAGAAATAATACCTTAAATTTTTTCACACCTATTTATACATGGTCACACTTAATACTTATAATAATGTGACGATCTTATTATCCTTGCTTTACCAAGGAGGAAACCAAAGTCTCAGAGGTTCAGTGACTTGTTACTAAGTAACAGTGCCCAGACTTAAACCAAGCAGTAATTAGAAAACTCTACCTCTTTTTCCCTAACACTATCCAAGGCCTGTAGGCCCCTGGAGGGCAGGGACTGTGGATGTCAACAGCACTTCATAGAATGCCTGTACTCAGCAATGACTGTGAAATGAAGGCAAATGCAGTCTTCCTTCTATGCTCCATCACTGGGCAGCTCTCAACTAGAACACAAGACAGCACACATTCTCAGAAACTCAAGTGATTCTAGAAAGAGGTTTTAAATCTTTGGGACAGATTCAAATCACCTGTGGAGCTTTTGAAAATTCAAATATCTTTATGGCTTACTTCACTCTGTATAATAGGCTCCAGTTTCATCCACCTCATTAGAACTGATTCAAATGTGCCAGGAGCCGGCATATTGCATGTTGAGTGCATATTGCATATTGAGTGCAGCACTTTCCACAGCATCATCTTTCAGGATCTGGAATAGCTCAACTGGAATTCTATCACTGCCAGTAGCCAGCGTGAGGAGCTCCGCCCATGACAAAGGTCATGAGGAAGGAGGCTCGGCACACGCAAAGGCAGGATCGAGCCTCAGGAGTCCCCCTGGAAATTCTCGAGCATTTACACCCAAAACCAGAGTCTGCCTACTTTCTGCTTTGTGCTTTCACCTACACCTCTGACTTTACGGGGGGCTGTCCCCCACTACCTCTCTGAAAAAAGAGTTAGCTTACAGCTCCAGTTAATAATTCCTGGGTGTGACAGTGTTTCAGCCTACAAACTCCTTTGGAAGTCCTCTAGCCTGCCTCAATAGGTTTTTTCCGGCCACATGTGATTGTTCAGAGCCTCCCAACTGTGAGAGGCAGGAGATGTTCTAAACTGTCTAAACACAGATTCTTTTGAGTAGTTAAAAGATTGATTAGAAATTGTATTGGGTGGGAAGATTTGGGAGAATGACATTGAAACATGTAAAATATCGTGTAAGAAACGAGTTGCCAGTCCAGGTTCGATACATGATACTGGATGCTTGGGGCTAGTGCACTGGGACGACCCAGAGGGATGGTATGGGGAGGGAGGAGGGAGGAGGGTTCAGGATGGGGAACACATGTATACCTGTGGAGGATTCATTTTGATATTTGGCAAAACTAATACAATTATGTAAAGTTTAAAAATAAAATAAAAAAAAAAAAAAAAGAAATTGTATTGGTGAAGTGTTTTTCACTTATTGGGCCAATGTTTGCTGCTAAGTCTCCATACCCCTTACCTACTGTGTCCTTGGCAGTGTATTGATTGATATAATGGGTGTATAGAAATGTAAGTAGTAGCCTCAATGTTTGTAACCTTGGACGCTTGAGTTAATTCTTTTCTTGATTGAGCTCACCTCACCTTTGCCCTATAGGAATGCAACTCTATCCAATGCTTTTTGGAGGCTGGCGCCTGACTTTAGAATAATCGCCTGACTTTGGAATAATCACCTTTAGAGAAAAATAAGTTTCTTAAAATGTTAACAGGCCTCCGGGCCAGAAGATGATGCAAATCACCTAAGCTTTTGCATATGATAAGTCTGCAGGAAGAAAGCCTGGCTTGCTGCATAACTCTACCCCTTCCCCCATTATCCTCTATGCATAACTTAAGGTATAAAAACTACTTTGGAAAATAAAGTGCGGGCCTTGTTCACCAAAACTTGGTCTCACCATGTCGTTCTTTCTCTTACCTTCTGGCTGAATTATTCAGCCTCTTTTCTCCACTGAATTTCCTCACTGAGCTATCCTCATTCTATTACTCTTTATATCCTTAATTAACGTTTAATTAAGCAATTGTTTCCTGATCCTCGCCTACGCCGTCTCTCCTTCGAATACCCTGGATCAGCCGGGGCTGGACCCCGGCACAAATGTATTCTTTTTAATGGCTGAGTAATACTCCATTGTGTATATGTACCACAGCTTTCTTATCCATTCATCTGCTGATGGACATCTAGGTTGCTTCCATGTCCTGGCTATTATAAACTGTGCTGCGATGAACATTGGGGTACATGTGTCTCTCTCCCTTCTGGTTTCCTCAGTGTGTATGCCCAGCAGTGGGATTGCTGGATCATAAGGCAGTTATACAGAGTGAAGTAAGCCAGAAAGAAAAACACCAATACAGTATACTAACGCATATATATGGAATTTAGAAAGATGGTAACAATAACCCTGTGTACGAGACAGCAAAAGAGACACTGATGTATAGAACAGTCTTATGGACTCTGTTGCAGAGGGAGAGGGTGGGAAGATTTGGGAGAATGGCATTGAAACATGTATAATATCATGTATGAAACGAGTTGCCAGTCCAGGTTCAATGCACGATACTGGATGCTTGGGGCTATTGCACTGAGACGACCCAGAGGGATGGTATAGGGAGGGAGGAGGGAGGAGGGTTCAGGATGGGGAACACATGTATACCTGTGGAGGATTCATTTTGATATTTGGCAAAACTAATACAATTTGTAAAGTTTAAAAATAAAATAAAATTAAAAAAAAAAAAAAAGAAAATTCAAGTATCTTGGTACCTCGTCTTGCTATTGCAGGGCATAAATAAGACCCTCTTCGGACCAGGTCTTACAATGAATCATCTAATCCCATTGAAACACAGGTTTCAGGACACCACAAAACAGAAACCAAATGGTTTGCTCTTTCTACTTTTTTCCTATAAAACAAGATGTTACATAATAAGCAAATGATACCCCCTAAACTCTCTAGTTTCCTGACATGAGTCAGGACAGTCCTGAACTGGTTTTCCTAGTAATAAAGTATCTCCAAAGGAGTTCTTCATATAACTGGCAATCAAACTGTTGGTAGAGAGAAAATAACAGGCAATCAAACAACTGTTCCTGTGTCGAAGAGGTCTGTGTGCTTGCACGTATAGCGAGAAATGGAAGATTTATGAGAATACTGTACCATAACTTTCTTACCTCTTTCCTTACTCTAAGGGCCTTGTTTTTTATTATTATCTAGTAGAAACCTGGAGAAGGCAATGGCACCCCACTCCAGTACTCTTGCCTGGAAAATCCCACGGACAGAGGAGCCTGGTGGGCTGCAGTCCATGGGGTCGCTAGAGTTGGACACGTCTGAGCGACTTCACTTTCACTTTTCACTTTCACGCATTGGAGAAGGAAATAGCAACCCACTCCAGTGTTCTTGCCTGGAGAATCCCAGGGACGGGAGAGCCTGGTGGGTTGCCGTCTATGGGGTCGCACAGGGTCGGAGAGGACTGAAGCGACTTAGCAGCAGTAGAAAACTAATACAATGAGCGTTCATATCTAAATAGACCTGCAGTTTGAATGAGAACTCTGTAAATGTTACACATTCTCCCTTACTATAACACGGAAACAGAAGTGGCACAGAAACCTGGGTGAGTTAAGAACAATGATCATAGATTATTAAATCCATATGTTTTATTAAAAGGCAAAATGGTTACCGCATGGTGTGCAGGATTCTCTAAGTCCATCTCAGGGGGGATGAGCCAGACGCCCAGATTTTTAAAAGAGGTCCGGAAGTTATTTGGGTGCACACTAGAATTGACGACCAGTGTTCTGTAATCAAAATCCCCCTGTAAGCTGAACTGTGGCTAACCTTTTATTGCTCTATCATAGAATGGGTATGAGACTTGAATCTACAACCTTTCACTGGCTTAATTAAGCTATTCTTCTCAGTCCTCTTAAATGAAACAGAAGGGACTAAGTGAAATCTAGAAAGTGTAATACTATGTAAACAAAACAAAACACTTTTAAAATTATAGCTAAAAAGAACTGGAGTAAAGGGAAATTATTTTAAACAATCTGATGACAGAATTTTCTCAAAAGGAGAAAAACAAATGTTCAACTAGCCCTTTTGCAAGACAGTCCTAACAATGAGGTCAGTCAAGCAAAGTGGCATTTTTCCTTGGAATTCATTGAGGTATTCAGGTCATAATCGGCTGCGGCATTTGGGAAAATTTAGGGGAAGAAACTTGGCTCTTGGAAAAGTGGGAAAAACTATCTCAATGCCCCAGAAGCTGTCTTTCAAACTCCAGATTTGCAGTGGGGCATTTAGAGTTAGAATTTCCAGTAAAGAAGAAAATATACTGAAGCCACAGCTTTCAAACAAGGGGGAAGATCAAGGAGATGGTTTAAAAAAAAAGAAAAGAAAATTCTGGAAGAAATAGTCATAGACAGTTGAATGGTCAAATAATCTAACTGAATCATAGGAAAGAAAGATGCTGTATCTAAATGTTAGGTTGGGGATGAGTGTCTTGAGCTCATGAAGTGATTACCCATTTGTTGAACACAGGTGCACTGAACGGATGCCACTCTCATTAAAAAGTTTCATTTATCAAGTTTACCATGGTAATTCTTTGTCATATACCCTCCTGGGACTCTGCCTGGCCTGCTTTTTATATTATTTTCTTAAAAAGACTGAGGATGGTTTAGGGTGACTAATATCATAATCCACCACTTGATCATGTATTTCAGCAGTACCCACTGTGTGCCTGGCACTCTGCCAAGGAATGTAAGAACGACAAAGAAGTAAAGCATGATGTCTATTCACATGAGACAAAATCTAACTGTAGAAATAGAACTTCAGCACATGCCGATATTAAGTAACAATTGTTTACCTGATGCCAGTTAGAAGTACAATGTGATATCTGGATAGAAGGAAGCAATGTGGGCTGGGGTATTTGGGAGAAGACCTCAGAGGGAGGTTGAGCTTGATCTATACCTTAATGAACGAAATGGAGGCGGGAGGCATTAAGAAAGAGAGTGCGAAAAGAGCTAGAGGCAGTGAAAAGCTCAGAGGGTACAAGGAAATGATTATATCTGTCTGGACATTGAGCTTGAAATATATATATGTTTGAGATTTGGGGTGTGAGTCATGGAAAAAGACTGTGGTACAGCAGAATGAGTCCAGGTTTTGAGACTGAATTCTGATTTTGCCACTATAACCTAGTTCACTTTGGTATAGTCATTCAGGCCGAATCTTTGCGACCCCATGGACTGCAGCAAGCCAGACCTCCGTGTCCATCACCAACTCCTGGAGCCCATTTGAACTCATGTCCATAGAGTCAGTGATGTCATCCAACCATCTCATCTTCTGTTGTCCTCTTCTCCTCCTGCCTTCAATCTTTCCCAGCCTCAAGATCTTTTCTAATCAATCAGCCCTTTGCATCAGGTGGCCAAATTATTGGTGCTTCAGCATCAGTCCTTCCAATGAATATTCAGGACTGATCTCCTTTAGGATGGACTGGTTGGATCTCTTTGCAGTCCAAGGGACTCTCAAGAGTCTTCACCAACACCACAATTCAAAAGCATCAATTATTTGGGTGCTCAGCTTTCTTTATAGTCCAACTCTCGCATCCATACATGACTACTGAGAAAACCATAGCTTTGACTAGATTGACCTTTGTCAGCAAAGTAGTATCTCTTCTTTTAAAGATGCTGTCTAGGTTTGTCATAAAGTTTCTTCCAAGGAGTGTCTTTTTAATTTCATGGCCGCAGTAACCATCTGTGGTGATTTTGGAGCCCAAGAAAATAAAGTCTGTCACTGTTTACATTGTTTCCCCATCAATTTGTTATGAAGTGATGGGACCAGATGGTTTTTTGAATTTTGCCAGCTTTTAAGCAGCTTTTTCACTCTCCACTTTCACTTTCATCAAGGGGCTCTTTAGTTCCTCTTCACTTTCTGCCACAAGGGTGGTGTCATCTGCACATCTGAAGTTACTGATTTTCTCCCAGCAATCTTGATTCCAGCTTGTGCTTCATACAGTCTGGTCTTTCACGTGATGTACTCTGCATGTAAGTTAAAAAGCAAAGGCGACAATATACAACCTTGATGGTGCTCCTTTCCCAGTTTTGAACCAGTCTGTTGTTCCATGTTTGGTTCTAATTGTTGCTTCTTGACCTGTATACGGGTTTCTCAAGAGACAGGTAAGGTGGTCTGGTATTCCCATCTCTTTAAGAATTTTCCCCAGTTTGTTGTGATCCACACAGTCAAAGGCTTTAATATAGTCAATGAAGCAGGTGTTTTTCTGGAACTGTCTTGCTTTTTCAATGATCCAATGGGTGTTGGCAATTTGATCTCTGGTTCCTCTGCCTTTTCTAAATCCAGCTTGAATATCTGGAAGTTCTCAGTTCGTGTACTATTGAAACCTAGCTTGGAGAATTTTGATCATTACTTTGCCAGTGTGTGAGATGAGTGCAATTGTGTGGTAGTTTGAACATTCTTTGGCATTGCCTTTCTTTGGAATTGGAATGAAAACTGACCTTTTCCAGTCCTGTGGTCACTATAACCTAAACATCCTTCTAATATGGGCTGGAAAAGCAGAAATTTTAGTTGTACTTATTTGAAAATGCCCCCTGACTTATCTCTCCTTAAATATTCCTCCTTAGCCTCTGTGCTTCTCCAAACCACTTCTACCTCTGGCTTAGGACCATTTTCCACCTCCCTAATAAAAAAGATGGAGAACCAAAGAATTGATGCTTTCAAACTGTGGTGCTAGAGAAAACTCTTGAGAGTACCTTGGACAGCAAGGAGGTCAAAGCAGTCAATCCTAAAGAAAATCAACCGTGAATATTCACTCAAAGAACTGATGCTGAAGCTGAAGCTCCACTACTTTAGGCAGCTGATGGGAAGAGCCAACTCATTGGAAAAGACCCTGATGCTGGGAAATATTGAGGGCAAGCGGAGAAGGTGGTGACAGAGGGTGAGATGGTTGGATGGCATCACCAACTCAATGGACATGAATTTGAACAAACTCTGGGAGATAATGGAGGACGGAGAGCCTGGTGTGCTGCAGTCCATGGGGTCACAAAGAGTTGGACACGACTGAGTGACTGAACAACAACAAATGCAGGTCATTAACCAGAACCGTAGGACACACTCCACTGGAGACAATGTTGCTACTTGTCACCTGGAAACAGTCACCCTGAGTGAGATGCAATACCACCCTGACCCTTTCTTTTTTCTACAGTGCCTGCAGACAAGGCTTACAAGCACAACAGGCTTAAGGTAGTAGTCCTCAGACTGGGCAGAACATTAGAATTACCTGGGGAGCTTCCAAGATACTGATGTTCAGACCACTGAATCTGAATCTCTGCAAGGTGGTACCCAAACATTAGCATCTTTTAAAGCTTCCAAGTGATTCCAACATGCATCCATGGGTGAGAACTACAACTGTAAAGCAGTCACCTGGGAGATTCTGCTGGACAAGATTGTCACACTTCAGGTTCCACAAAGTGATCTGGAGGGAGAGAGACTTGCTACTAGACCTTCTGCGGTCCAACTCAGGTGGGGCATGGACCCTTTGAGCAACTTCTCTTTAGGCTCTGTCCATCAGCATGAGTTTCAGACAGACCTGTTCCCTACTTTGATTGGCCAATGAGCAACTGTTGAGCCACATTAACATGGCTCCCCCAGATAAATTATTCTCAGAGATTGTACAGCTTAAACCCATGAAAGGAGTAGGAATATATTCACAAATGACTCAAAAACTTCTCACAAGTGACTCAACACTTTACACAATTATGAGAAGATGAGTTTGTTTATTTCTTTCCTTCCTTATATCTCTCTTGACCCATGCTGTTTTCAGTTTGTGGCCCCTTTTCGCCCACTAAAAAGTAAGGGAAAAACTCATTGTTGTGCTATATCCATTTAATGGCACTTTTTTAGCCATCCAGAGAGCATCTAAGTCTGAGAATTATACCTCAAAAGAATTATGTGCTCAAACATTTTTGCTTTTTTTGTTTCTTTGTGAGGGTTGAGAAAATGTGGTTAAATTCTTCTAGATAATACCTTAATAAGCTTTGGATGAGTCTCTTAGTCTTTCTGAGCCTCAGCCTTCTCATATAGAAAGAGATAATATTAGCAACAAATCACAGGATTGTGATTTTTTTTTTTTAATTTAATTGGAGGATAATTGCTTTGCAATGTTGTGTTGGTTTCTGCCATCCATCAGCATGAATCAGCCATAGGTATACATATGTTCCCTCCTTCTTGAACTTTCCTCCCACCTGATCCCACCCGTCTAGGTTGTCACAGAGCACCAGGTTGAGCTCCCTGCATCAACAACAAATCCGAGCTGGTTATTTATTTTATATATGGTAATGTATATGTTTCATGGCTACTTCCCCACCCTCTCCTTCCCTCACTGTGTCCACAAGTCTGTTCTCTCTGCCTGCATCTCTATTGCTACCATACAAATAGTATACCTCGCTTTTGAAATGCTATTCTTTTATAGTATTTTGTCCCCATTAGTTCATGAAAGATATGAACCATCTCATTTCTTACTTTAATTTTTAAATTCCCATTTATCATAATTTCCCACTTCTGTTACTCTTGCCCTTCGATAGGCTCCCATCTTAAAGTGTTTTGGGTTAATTCTACTTGCCTTCTTAGAATAGCTATTTTGATGTGTGTGTGTGTGTGTGTGTGTGTGCATGCATGCACAATGTGACCTGGGAGTGGGGGTGGGGATTGCATGGTATGGTGAATATCTTATGCTTCCAATTTTACCCACTCAATATGAACTTTAAAAAATCTACTCATGTGTCCTTTAACTATTTCTTCTTTTGTTGCATATATTCCACGATGTGCTCTAAATCACAACCTCAGCAGACCCCCAGTCTAGCTGCAATACCTCAATGCCACAAACAACACCATTGCTCTCCAGACTTTCTGGGGTTTATATCTAGATGTGAAATTTCTGGGCCATATGGTGAAGCTATATTTTTTAAAACTGAGTTCTGCTCACTAGAATGGTCTACAGGCAATCTGCTGGTAGGGAAGGTTCCTAGTATAATCCCACATGGCCTCCAGCACTTGGTACAGCCTGAAGAACATGTTATTTTAAAATAACATTCATTTCTATTAACATTAAGACCTAAAATAGCGAGATGGTCTAAAGAAGGACATTTCATAAATAACATCTTGTTCTTCAAACAGCCTGGTTTGATCCCTTCACTATGAGAGATTGAAAGTATACAGAGTTATCTCCACTAAAGGAAGGCACATTGCATGCCCTCCATTTGGAAGGAGAGTCAGAACTTCAATTTAATAGGAAGACTTGAAACTTTCTTTTCAAGAAAGTTGTAGCCACTGCGAACTGCAAAAATATTTTTCACTTGAGAAAGATGAGTACTAGTGCCTTGGGCCCCAGGTCACTCTGCCAAGGATAAAATGAGGACACCACAGTTACACCTCAGGACTCGGACCTGACAAGACTGCTAAGCTATGGTGGCAAAGAAGACACAGTCTGTGACCTCATGGAACTTTACAAGACAGTGGCAAAGATAGAAGGCAAAAAATAATGACAAAAGATACTTGTGAGTCTGAGATTTAAGCACTCTCACTGAAGTAGACTTTTGAATTATCTTGACTGTCAGAGCCTAGTTCCCTGGGATATGTAGTCATGGCTCTTATCACCCAATTTAGAAATCTTTCCCAACTCCCCTGTCTGCAAGAAAGATGAAGTCCCTTGCTTGTGTAAGCTACTTTCCAACTCACAGTATATCCAGGTTCTCTCTCTCTTTATTTAAGCAAGTCTCTTAACTTGAATTTGTCTGGCATGTTCAGATCCATCTTTTTGGCCAAAAATTATTCAAAGATTAATGGTCCCGAGAGAAATAAGGTTCCCCACACTAGATTTTGAAGGAGCTGTTCAATCTTTCTTAATTCAGCAGTGAGAATGATGAGCTGGAACAAGAATACCCCTGACAGAAACTGTCCTCATCGGCTATTTTTCTTGTATCCCAAAAGGGTTTGATGGGCTCTTGAACTTTCCCCTTGAGCTAAGTAGTTGGAAAGTACTTTGACTCCTGGCAACTTACCCAGTAGGCTGATAAATGTGACTTAGCTACCTTAGTTCTGGTTTGCGGGAAACAATAGAATTTTCTATGGTTATTTTGTATACTGTTACAAAAGAGAAAGCTTTTCTTTCATATGTGTGGGCTCTGTAGGCAGGAAGGATTGTGAAGGAAAAATTAAACGGTAACAGCAAATCCGGTTGACTCCTGGGATTTCAAGTATGACAAGCAGTGCCTTTCTCTCCCCATTATTGATTTCATGGTGTTTAGAAGTAACTGCTAGGTTTTCTTTTAAGTGTATTAGAAAATATTAGGGTTAAACTTATTGTTGATATGACATATGGAATACATTTTAGCAAAAGGGCTGCTAACTCCCTACATGATACGTGGGTTTTTAATCTGTGTTAAATGAAAAAAATATGGTGTTTTTTATTTTACTTTTTAGAGTTGAAAGTCTATTACTAAGGGTATATTGAGATTAAGGAACTCTAGCACTCTCTTTTTTTACAGTCATCTTAATGGCTAATATAATCATACCAATTATGAAGTTGAGAGGATCCAGTAATGATACCATTTGTTGGAAACTTTCTTCATTTTAGGCACTGCATCATTTCTTCATTTGTTTATGCAATTAACAAATATTTATTAGTACATATGACAGGCACTCTGATAAACACTGAGACTATAATGGAAAGACTGAGACAGTCCCTAATCAGCGGGAAAGACAGAATTCAAACAGAAAAGAAGCAGATAATCACAAGAAAAGGTTCTGAATATTGTAATAAAGAAAGACAGCACTATAAGAGAACAAAAGGAGGATGAGACTGAGGGATATGAAGACAGGAAAACTATGTTTAAGGTGAGGCCTGAAGGAGGAATGGGAGTTATATTTGGGAGAAAAGAGAGAAGAGGAGTGATTTGTAGGCAATGGGAATAATCTTAGGCAAGATTACAGCTGAGTGAAAGATTATAGCATATTCCAGGTACTGACGTGAGTCCAGGTGTCCTTGAGCTGGAATGTGCAATGAGAGGAAGTGGAGGCAGTGGCCATATTATAATAATCTTTTAAAAGCATGATTGGGGCTTTAGAATTTATTCCAAGACACATAGGTAGTATTATCCTCATATAACAGATAAGAAAATTAGCTTTGAGAGGTTAACTATATTGCCAATTATGAGCAAGTAAGAAGAGGTGGCAAGAATACACACAAGAACTATACAAAAAAGATCCTCATAACCCAGATAACCACGATGGTGTGATCACTCACCTAGAGCCAGAAATCCTGGAACACGAAGTCAAGTGGGCCTTAAGAAGCATCACTACAAACAAAGCTAGTGGAGGTGATGGAATTCCAGTTGAGCTATTTCAAATCCTGAAAGATGATGCTGTGAAAGTGCTACATTCAATATGTCAGCAAATATGGAAAACTCAGCAGTGGCCACAGGACTGGAAAAGGTCAGTTTTCATTCCAATCCCCAAAAAAGGTAATACCAAAGAATGTTCAAACTACCACACAATTGCACTCATCTCACACGCTAGCAAAGTAATGCTCAAAATTCTCCAAGCCAGGCTTCAGCAATATGTGAACTCTGAACTTCCAGATGTTCAAGCTGGATTTAGAAAAGTCAGAGGAACCAGAGATCAAACTGCCAACATCTGTTGGATCATTGAAAAAGTGAGAGAGTTCCAGAAAAACATCTATTTCTGCTTTATTGACTATGCCAAAGCCTTTGACTGTGTGGATCACAATAAACTGTGGAAAATTCCTAAGGACATGGGAATACCAGACCACCTGACCTGCCTCTTGAGAAATCTGTATGCAAGTCAAGAAGTAACAGAACCAGATATGGAACAACAGACTGGTTCCAAACTGGGAAAGGAGTACACCAAGGCTGTATATTGTCACCCTGCTTATTTAACTTCTATGCAGAGTATATCATGAGAAATGCCAGGCTGGATGAAGCACAAGCTGGAATCAAGATTGATGGGACAAATATCAATAATCTCAGATATGCAGATGACACCACCCTTATGGCAGAAAGCTAAGAATAAAAGAGCCTCTTGATGAAAGTGAAAGAGGAGAGTGAAAGAATTGGCTTAAAGCTCAACATTTAGAAAACTAAGATTATGGCATCTGGTCCCATCACTTCATGGCAAATAGATGGGGAAGCAATGGAAACAGTGAGAGACTTTATTTTGGGGGGCTCTAAAAGCACTGCAGATGGTGACTGTGCCATGAATTAAAAGACGCTTGCTCCTTGAAAGAAAATCTATGACAAACCTAGACAGCATATTAAAAAGAAGAGACATTACTTTGCCAACAAAGGTCTGTCTAGTCAAAGCTATGGTTTTTCCAGTAGTCATGTATGGATGTGAGAGTTGGACTATAAAGAAAGCTGAGCGCTGAAGAATTGATGCTTTTGAACTGTGGTGTTGGAAAAGACTCTTGAGAGTCCCTTGGTCAGAAAGGTGATCCAACCAGTCCATCCTAAAGGAAAACAGTCCTGAATATTCATTGGAAGGACGGATGCTGAAGCTGAAACTCCAATACTTTGGCCACCTGATGTGAAGAACTCATAGGAAAAGACCCTGATGCTGGGAAAGATTGAAGGAAGGAGAAGGGGACAACAGAGAATGAGATGGTTGGCTGGCATCACCAACTCAATGGACATGAGTTTGAGTAACTCCGGGAGTTGGTGATGCATAGTGAAGCCTGGCATGCTCCAGTCCATGGGGTCACAAAGAGTCAGACACGACTGAGCAACTGAACTGAACCGAACTAAACCAAATTGGTCAAGTCAGGTTTGTAAATAAGCACTACCAAACTCCAAAAATCTATGAGTTTTACCTGTTCACTTATGGTCTCTCTTCTAATCTACATGAAACAGCTGCTGGGTATTATTATCCTAAGAATTATATGTAGAGAAACTCTGAGTGTAAATTACATGAAGACAGAAATCGAGTATCTGTTTACCACTGCCAATACTTAAAATGGTGCCAAGCCCATTCATTCAGTGCTCCGTGAATGAATGAATGAATAAAAGAAAATTGATGCAAGCTGAAGATTTAAAAGGTACACTACGAGGTTATGTAGTGTTTTTCTCTGCTCCTCTCTAGCAGGTAAAACTGTGAACCCTGGAAATGGTATAAGGTACAAAGAAAACAGAACTCTAAAAGATGGGGAGAAGAAGATGGGTTATTTTGGGAGCCCAGGACTTGGGGAATGACACAATGACAGGCTGTCTTGCATCTGCCATCTAACAGAGGCCCAGTGTTTCCTGATCCCCAACTTAGCAAAAGAAGGCAGCTGAAGTAGGCCTATCTCTTCCTAGGACTGAACAGGAGTCCCTCTGATAACATCAAGTGAGCCAGACACCTCAGGTAGGGTGGATGGATTGGGAGCCACACCAAAAATTAGGAGCCTGGGGAAGCATTCTTCTTCCCTGCAGAGCCTGATACTCCTGTTTTGCAGTAGACATGAAGTGGAACTGGAGGAAGAGACTCGGCCTTGTCTGAGAAGCTCACTCTTCCAGGGCCCCAGAGTCTCCTATCCTTGCTCAGAGATATCAGAGCAACCAAGAGGTATCAGTCCTCATCCATGGAAGAAAAACTCAAGAGATTCATCTTGGGACATCACTGCTTCACCTTTTGCCAACACTGGGAGGAGCAATACACGCCCTAGTATCACCAGGTCAACCAAGTAGACCAAAATAAGACCACATAGACTCTAAATGGAGAGGACAGTGGCAGAGGATGAGATGGTTAGATAGCATCACAGACTCAATGGACACGAATTTGAGAAGCTCCAGGAGATAGTGAAGGACTAGGAAGCTTAGCCTGCTATAATCCATGGGGTTGTAAAGAGTTGGACATGACTTAGCAACTAAACAACAATAAAACTCTAAATATGAAACTACCATTGGAGTCACAGTCCACAAAGGGCACCAAACCTGACGCAATAAATCTAAACAGGGTTCAGTTCAGTTCAGTTCAGTCACTCAGTCATGTCCGACTCTCCGCAACCCCATGAATCGCAGCATGCCAGGCCTCCCTATCCATCACCATCGCCTGGAGTTCACTCAAACTCATGTCCGAGTCAGTGATGCCATCCAGCCATCTCATCCTCTGTCATCCCCTTCTCCTTCTGTCCCCAATCCCTCCCAGCATCAAAGTATTTTCCAATGAGTCAACTCTTTGCATGAGGTGGCCAAAGTATTGGAGTTTCAGCTTCAACATCAGTCCCACCAATGAATATCCAGGACTGATCTCCTTCAGAATGGACTGGTTGGATCTCCTTGCAGTCCAAGGGACTCCCAAGAGTCTTCTCCAACACCACAGTTCAAAAGCATCAATTCTTCAGCACTCAGCTTTCTTCACAGTCCAACTCTCACATCCATACATGACCGCTGGAAAAACCACAGCCTCGACTAGACATACCTTTGTTGGCAAAGTAATGTCTCGGCTATGCTATCTGGGTTGGGCATAACTTTCCTTCCAAGGAGTAAGCATCTTTTAATTTCATGGCTGCAATCACCATCTGCAGTGATTTTGGAGCCCAGAAAAATAAAGTCTGACACTGTTTCCACTGTTTCCCCATCTATTTCCCATGAAGTGATGGGACCAGATGCCATGATCTTAGTTTTCTGAATGTTGAGCTTTAAGCCAACTTTTTCACTCTCCTCTTTCACTTTCATCAAGAGGCTCTTTAGTTCTTCTTCATTTCTGCCATAAGGATGGTGTCATCTGCATATCTGAGGTTATTGATATTTCTCCTGGCAATCTTGATTCCAGCCTGTGCTTCTTCCAGCCCAGCATTTCTCATGATGTATTCTGCATAGAAATTAAATAAGCAGGGTGACAATATACAGCCTTGACGTACTCCTTTTCCTATTTGGAACCAGTCTGTTGTTCCATGTCCAGTTCTAACTGTTGCTTCCTGACCTGCATACAGGTTTCTCAGGAGGCAGGTCAGGTGGTCTGGTATTCCCATCTTTCAGAATTTTCCACAGTTTATTGTGATCCACACAGTCAATGGCTTTGGCATAGTCAATAAAGCAGAAATAGATGTACTATTTGCAAAAATAAGATATTTAAATGAAATCCGGTGTTCTCTAATATAATAGACAAATGACATCAAGAATGTAATAGAAAATCATCCGCCATACAAAGAACAAAGAAAATTGCAACTTGAGGGAGAAAAGACAATCAATTGAAACCAAAAAAAAAAAAAAAAAAAGATGGATCTAATGTTGGGTGTTCTTTGGAGGGAATGATGCTGAGGCTGAAACTGCAGTACTTTGGCCACCTCATGTGAAGAGTTGACTCATTGGAAAAGACTCTGATGCTGGGAGGGATTGGGGGCAGGAGGAGAAGGGGACGACAGAGGATGAGATGGCTGGATGGCATCACTCACTCAGTGGACGTGAATTTGAATGAACTCCGGGAGATGGTGATGGACAGGAAGGCCTGGTATGCTGCGATTCATGGGGTTGCAAAGAGTTGGACACGACTGAGCGACTGAACTGAAATGAACTGAATGTTCAAATTATCTGAAAACGCTTTTAAAGAAATTTCATAAAAATACTCTATTAACAATCTATTACAAATTCTCTTAAAAATCAATTTTAAAATAGTAAATTTTAGTAAAGAAAAAGAAGTAATAAAACATAAACAAGATGTAAATCATGGAGCTGAAAACTGCCAATAACAAAAATAGAAACTCACTGAATGGGCTCAGTATTTGAGTGGAGATGACAGAAGATAGAATCAATGAACCTGAGAGCAAAACATTAGACTAGTTATTCACCTAATCTGAACAACAGAGAGAAAATAGACCAGAAGAAACTAACAGTCTCAGGGATCTGGGAGACAATAGGAAAATGAACATTCACATCATTGGTATTCCAAAAGAAGAGGAAAAAGACAGTGGGACTGAATTTGAGTAAATAATTCCTGAATTTTTTCCAAATTTGATGAAAGACATAGGCCTATAGTTCCAAGAAGCTAAGCAAACCCCCTGAAAATATAAACTATGAAATCCACAACAAGAAATATCATAAACTCTTGAAAACTAATGATAAAGAAAAAAATGTTGGAAGCAACCAGACAGAAACTACACATTATAGGGGAATCTCAGTTCAAATAAAAGTGAGTTTCTCATTGAAATCATGAGGCCATTAGGGTGTGACACAATTTTTTTCAAGTGCTAAGAGGAAAAAAAGGATGAGTTGTGAGTTCTATATCTTTATAAATAATTATTCAGGAATTAAGGGGAAGTAGAGGAACCAGAGATCAAATTGCCAACATCCTCTGGATCATTGTAAAAGCAAGAGAGTTCCAGAAAAACATCTATTTCTGCTTTATTGATTATGCCAAAGCCTTTGACTACGTGTGGATCACAATAAACTGTGGAAAATTCTGAAAGATGGGAATACCAGACCACCTGACCTGCCTCTTGAGAAACCTGTATGCAGGTCAGTAAGCAACAGTTAGAACTGGACATGGAACAACAGACTGGTTCCAAATAGGAAAAGGAGTACGTCAAGGCTGTATATTGTCACCCTGCTTATTTAATTTCTATGCAGAGTACATCATGAGAAACGCTGGGCTGGAAGAAGCACAGGCTGGAATCAAGATTGCCAGGAGAAATATCAATAACCTCAGATATGCAGATGACACCATCCTTATGGCAGAAATGAAGAAGAACTAAAGAGCCTCTTGATGAAAGTGAAAAAGGAGATTGAAAAATTTGGCTTAAAGCTTAACATTCAGAAAACTAAGATCATGGCATCTGGTCCCATCACTTCATGGGAAATAGATGGGGAAACAGTGGAAACAGTGTCAGACTTTATTTTTCTGGGCTCCAAAATCACTGCAGATGGTGATTGCAGCCATGAAATTAAAAGATGCTTACTCTTTGGAAGGAACGTTATGACCAACCTAGACAGCATATACAAAAGCAGAGACATTACTTTGCCAACAAAGGTATGTCTAGTCAAGGCTATGGTTTTTCCAGCAGTCATGTATGGATGTGAGAGTTGGACTGTGAAGAAAGCTGAGTGCTGAAGAATTGATGCTTTTGAACTGTGGTGTTGGAGAAGACTCTTGAGAGTCCCTTGGACTGCAAGGAGATCCAACCAGTCCATCCTAAGGGAGTGATCTCCCTGGGTATTCATTGGTGGGACTGATGTTGAAGCTGAAACTCCAATACTTTGGCCACCTGATGGGAAGAGCTGACTCATTTGAAAAGACCCTGATGCTGGGAAAGATTTCGGGCAGGAGGAGAAGGGGACAACAGAGGATGAGATGGTTGGATGGCATCACCGACTCAATGGACATGGGTTTGGGTGGACTCCGGGAGTTGGTGGTGGACAGGGAGGTCTGGCATGCTGTGGTTCATGGGATCACAAAGAGTCAGACATGACTGAGTGGCTGAACTGAACTGAACTGAAACATTCTCAAAGGAGAGAAAAGTAAAATAATTTGTTACCAAGAAACCTTACTGTTAAAGATTAGCTGACAGAAGTTCTACAAATGGAAAATAAATGATCAATAGAAAGGAAGAAAAGAGAAAAAAAATGAGAAAAATATGTAGGAAACTTGTTTTTTCCAGTCAGCATAATTCCTTTATTCATCATCTAAGTTGTTGTTTACATCAACTGTTCCTTCCTTTTTTATTGTTGAGTAGTGTTTCATGGTGTGTTTCATGGTGTGTTTCATGGTGTGTATATAAAATAGTTTGTTTAATCATTTGCCTGTGAAATGAACACAGATTAGTGTTTACCAGGAGTCAGGATTGAAGAGGGGAGTTAGTACAAGAAGGAGGATGGTATGGTTGTAAAAAACCAAGAGGAGGAAAAAGAGGAGGAATTCTTGTGGTGCTGAAATTCTTTAGTATCTTGACTAACGTATTAGATACATGAACCAACAAGTGATTTAATTATATAGAACTTAATACACAGAAATGCATATACATACACTAATGAGAAGGAGAAAACCTGAGAAAGCTGAATAAAAATAGTGTATTATATCAATGTCAATGTTGAAATATTATACTAGAGTTTTGAAAATGCAAAATTGGGGAAAACTTGGCAAAGTATGCACTGGATAGTCTTTCATACTTGCACATAAATCTCTAATTATATCAATTAAAATCTCAATTAAATGAAAAGGTAAAGTACTGTAGTAGCCAGCCTCCAAGGTGGCTCCAACTGAGGACCCTTGGTATTCACCCCTTGTGGAGGTCATCCCATAGAAAACACTATAGTGTCCACCTTACCTTTCTCTGGATCACACGCTTTGTGGAGGCCACCCACAGAGCATCAGATTTTCCATCTACTATAATGGAAAACAAAAGAGAGAGAGAACTATAGATTTGCTAATAAGAAAAGCAGTACAATTATAGAGATTCTTATCCTTCCCCAAGATAGCCCTCATTATCAGATCTCATAAGGATTTAAAATTTGCACACCCTCTCTTTTCATGTTTTCTGGCTGAAGCAATAACTTGAGAAAGCGTCCTCACCAAAAACATGAGCTAGCTCTCAAGATAGAACAAGTGTTTATAGAATACAAGGGTGAGCAATGAATCTGGTGCTAGTCATGGTGAAATCTGAATAAATGGTTTTAATGTAATTGAAGATTATAATATAGGGTTGTTGTATAGTCACTAAGTTGTGTGCAACTCTTCTGCGACCACATGGACTGCAGCCCACCAGGCTCCTCTGTCCATGGAATTTCCCAGGCAAGAATACTGGAGTGGGTTGCCATTTCCTTCTCCAGGGGATCTTCCCCACTCAGGAACCAAACCCAGGTCTCCTGCATTGACAGACAGATTCTTTACCACTGAGCCACCTAGGAAGCCCATATATAACATAGGGTAGTATGCAAAAATTTCTGCCATAAAACAGATACTCTGTGAGAGGGAAAACAGTAGTAAGGCAGAAAAACACTACTTCAGCAAACTCAGGAGCTGGAAGATAGGTGAAGAATTTACTTTTAATGCCTAATCAGCCCAGATATTTGATTTCAGTGAGGATAACAGGCAGGATTGGCCAAATTAATACAGTGGATGGAGATCATAACATTACTTAATTTTGATACACTCTGCAAAGATGACTATTGCAAATAAGCTATTAAAGATTAGAAAAAAAAATCACCAGTAAACCACTAGTCATACTTCCCAATTCAGAGTGAGAAAAGAAATATTTGAAAAGGAAAACGAGAAGGTATTTGCTTTAGATTTCACAGCAAGACAGAAATAAGTCTCTATAATAGGCCCATCTGGCTCTGAAACTCATGAATTTTTACTATTTGGCCTCTGTCTGTGATCCCAACAGATCTGTACTGAAGACATTCCAAGCTAACAAGCATCTATCTTACATTTTCATATTTCCAAGACCAGAGAGCAAAGCAAAACAAACAACTTACCCTTGAAACGTCAATTGGCATTGCAATGTATGAGTGTGCAACAAGAATAAAGGAAAAAGAAATGATAATTATATTTCATGGCAATAGTCACTGACAAAAAGAAGAATGCATTAGATATGAGAAAAGGACATCTGACTCATTCAGTGACCACCCAGGAGACCAAGAAGGAAGGGACTCCCCGAATTTGTGATGTCCAGGAATTTCCAGATCTTGGGCCCTTTGATATTTGCTGATATTTGAAACATAGTTTTCACACTGTCCTTAGTTATGTTGCTAACAAAATAATATGGCAGTTCTAAACAAATGATCCATTTCTCAAAACACAAAATTCAAAGCATATTTCTAGCAGTGGCTGTTAAGGAACTCGGCCAGAAAGGAACCTAGAAATCTGAAAGCACATTGAGCGAGTAAATCAGATTTCAAACAAAAAATGTTAAAGGAAAATTATCTTCTTAAATTAAAACTTCCTTTTTGGAAAAATTGTATCCCTCTTTCAGAGGAATAGCACCTCTCTTAGGCTATTTCTACGTGATCTGTGAGAGAAGGATCCTTTTCTCCCGGTACACTATTGATCCTTTCTCCTAATCATGCCAAGTGCTGTGAATGAAGTTTCATGAAACAAAATCTGAACCAGGAACACTTGAATCAAGAAGCACAATTGCTTGATGTAACAACTGAAACTATAGGTACTTGAGACCCAGTGTGTATGGCTTTCACCTAGAAGTTTCTGAGAGAAAAGTCTCATGCTGAGATTTGGACCTTTCCATTTCAAAGCTGTCAGGACATTTTTTTTTTTTTTTAATGATAAGTTTTGAGCACAAATACCAAAAAAATTGAAAAAGCTAGAGGCAATGGATAACAGGAAAAGATGAAAGACCCAATTCAAATGGTTGGGCCAAGTAATGACTAAGGAGAAATAATAACCATTTGCAAATATTTGAAAGAATTATGGAACAAGGGGAGAGGAATTTCTTTGAGTTATCCAAAAGGGTATAACTAACAGAAACAGGATTAAATTGAGCAGAGAAAAATGTAGGCAGAGCATAAGGGAGAAAATGACCATGTAATAAGATCTGTCAGTCTGTGGAAGAGTCATCCCCAGGAAGTGGTGAAAACCCCATCACTTGAATCATTGTCAGCTAAGTGGAAAAATTACTCTCTTAAAGAGGACTACCCAACCCTGGAAGAAGAGGGACTTGATGAGCAATGTGTCTTTTCCATCTTTAGTTTCTATAGTTTTGGAAAAGAAAGAGAGGAGGAAAACTGAAAGAGAAACCTGGTAGAATATCTTGGAGAAAAAAATTTTAATCTGGAAACCACAGAACAGTCATGGTGAGCAAAAGAACAAATGAGAGAGAAAACCCACTAAAACACGCCAGTTTCAATAAATAGGAAAAATTTAAAGCAAGGCTGAAGAGGGAATGACTTCAAAGAAAGGTTGGGTATTTATTTAATGACTTTTGTTTTCTATGCACAATAAAATACCAGATTCATCTCAACATTCCTCTTAAGCAATTGAAGGACTGTCATGATTATCCCTGAGTTAGACTAACAGTTGTGTTAGATCTCTAAGTGAAGTGAAGTGAAGTCGCTCAGTCATGCCCAACTCTTTGCGACCCCATGGACAGTAGCCTGCACCAAGCTCCTCCGTCCATGGGATTTTCTAGGCAAGAGTACTGGAGTGGGTGATACTTCAGAACAATCCAGGTGATCCAATTAATCATCTATGGTGGCTGAGGCCCCAAAATACTAGTTAGGCACAGAGTTAGGCTGATTATAATTAAATAATAATTAAATCAATAAATACCATATATTGACCATCGACTATAGGTAAAGTTCAATGTCAGATAATGTCAGGAATACAAAGAAGCGTAAACATGGTCATTTTTCCCTTTGAGTGCTGAGCCCACTGGAAAGACAGACAGATTGGGAAACTTCTCATGTCTTTGGGTCACTAAGCACCAAGGCTCTTGCTTGGACAGGTTTCTTCTTCTTACTCCTGCTCAAAATCTCAGGGACTCAGTCTGCTTTTCCCTTCTAGTAGCTTTTTCTACCCACTCTATCCCCTCTCCACAAACCTAGCTTCCCCATTTCTCACTGGCATGAAGAAAAGGAGTCAATTTCTTTTAAGTTTTCAGAGTTAATCAGCACTAGGGTATAAACAAGAGCCCATCAGATCAGATCAGTCGCTCAGTCATGTCCGACTCTTTGCCACCCCATGAATCTCAGCACACCAGGCCTCCCTGTCCATCACCAACTCCCGGAGTTCACTCAGACTCACGTCCATCGAGTCAGTGATGCCATCCAGCCACCTCATCCTCTGTCGTCCCCTTCTCCTCCTGCCCCCAATCCCTCCCCGCATCAGAGTCTTTTCCAATGAGTCAACTCTTCGCATGAGGTGGCCAAAGTACTGGAGTTTCAGCTTTAGCATCATTCCTTCCAAAGAAATCCCAGGGCTGATCTCCTTCAGAATGGACTGGTTGGGTCTCCTTGCTGTCCAAGGGACTCTCAAGAGTCTTCTCCAGCACCACAGTTCAAAAGCATCAATTCTTCAGTGCTCAACCTTCTTCACAGTCCAACTGTCACATCCATACATGACTACTGGAAAAACCATAGCCTTGACTAGATGGACCTTTGTTGGCAAAGTAATGTCTCTGCTTTTGAATATGCTATCTAGGTTGGTCATAACTTTCCTTCCAAGGAGTAAGTGTCTTTTAATTTCATGGCTGCAGTCACCATCTGCAGTGATTTTGGAGCCCAGAAAAATAAAGTCTGACACTGTTTCCACTGTTTCCCCATCTATTTCCCATGAAGTGATGGGACCAGATGCCATGATCTTAGTTTTCTGAATGTTGAGCTTTAAGCCAACTTTTTCACTCTCCACTTTTGCTTTCTTCAAGAGGCTTTTTAGTTCCTCTTCAGCCCATAATAACAACCAATATTTCTTGTGCACTTATTCTATGCCAGGAATAGTGCTGAGTTCTTAAAATACACTATTTATTTTAACTCTTGTCAAAATCCTATGAGTTGAGTAATTGACCATATCACATAGGTTATTAAATTAAGCAATAGAGCCACGATATGAGCACATTTTGCAAAGGACTGAACTGTGTGCCTCCAAATCCATGTGTTGAAACCTTAATCCCCACTGTGACTCTACCCGGAGACAGGGCCTTTAGGGAGATGTTATTGCTGCTTAGTTGCTCAGTTGTGTCATACTCTTTGCAACCCACTGGACTGTAGCCCACCAGGCTCCTCTGTCCATGGGATTTTTCAGGCAAGAATACTGGAGTGGGTTACCATTTCCTTCTGAAGGGGTTCTTCCTGACCCAGGGATCCAAACCAGGTCTCCTACATTGCAAGCATTTTCTTTTCCCGCTAGGCCACCATGGAGTTAAGGTTGAATGAGTTCATACGTTTGGGGCCTAATCTGAGTATTTGTGTCTTTATGAAAAAAGAAAAAGACACTAGAGATCTCTCTCTCTACAGGCAGAGAGGAAAAGCCATGTGAGGACACAAATGAGGAGGAGACCATCTACAAGCCAGGAAGACAGGCCTTACCAGAAACCAACTCTGATGGTATCTTGACTTGCACTTTCAGCCTCCAGAATTGAAAAAGTAAATTTCTGTGTTTAAGCCACCCAGCCTGCAGTATTTTGTTATGGCAGCCTGAGCTGACTAACAGACACTTTCTTACTCCACAGTCTTTTCTTTAAACTACTCCTCTATTCCATTTATTCACTAAGTCTCTGCAGACATTTCATTCTTTAGGAGAGTGAAAGTCAAAGCATAAGAATATTAATTTAAGGATTAATTCCCACTGAAATATAATTTTCTGTTTAATAATCACATTAATCCTTATCCTATTCTAAGAAACTGTCTTACCAGTTTATGGATGATTATCCAATTTTGTAAGTATAAGAAAAAGGTGCTGAAGAATCACAAGTAATACTATTGACAAATAACGGCCTGAAAGATTTAGTCCAGTTTAATTAGATGAAAATAAAGACAAGAAGGATGCCAGAATAAATACTCTAAAAGAAAATGGTTTTGAATAACAAATTGTAAAAGATCTATGTGGAAAATTAATGAAGCTTCCATTTTTCTTTGCAAAAATGACACTTCATATCTGTAAATATCAAATGTAGAATGACAGATATCATAACATTACATCAAATGGTTCTGTTTGATTTCCCCACAGAAATAAAGGAGAACTTGATTTACATTTTATTTCTTCTTAATATTAGCATAGGTTGAAGTGTATGTAATTAATAAGCTAATTATATTACTTGGTTTAATAAATATACTTCATAATTTTTAGTTTTATTTTTCAGTATAGGTGGTTCAAACAGTAAAGCATCTGCCTATAATGCAGGAGACCCAGGTTTGATCCCTGGGTTGGGAAGATCCCCTGGGGAAGGAAATGGCACCCCACTCCACTACTCTTGCCTGGAAAATCTCATAGATGGAGGAATCTGGTAGGCTACAGTCCATGGGGTCGCAAAGAGTCAGACACGGCTGAGTGACTTCACTTTCTTTTTCCTTCTTTCAATATAAACTTCAACAAATCTTTCATTCATTGTTAAATGTGGAATTTTGGTCCCTATTGAAGCAAATTCACTTCAAGTAGCCTGTTAACACGGAGAAGGCAATGGCACCCCACTCCAGTACTCTTGCCTGGAAAATCCCATGGATTCAGGAGCCTGGTAGGCTGCAGTCCATGGGGTCGCTAAGAGTCAGACACGACTGAAGGACTTCACTTTCACTTTTCATTTTCATGCGTTGGAGAAGGAAATGGCAACCCACTTCAGTGTTCTTGCCTGGAGAATCCCAGGGACGGGGGAGCCTGGTGGGCTGCCGTCTATGGGGTCGCACAGAGTGCGACTGAAGCGCACTGTGATGCGACTGAAGCGACTTAGCAGCAGCAGCAGTACCAGCAGCAGCAGCCTGTTAACAGAACTAGGTTATAAACTGTATAAAACTCAACTAACACAAGTTATTTCATTTATAGTTCTCCATTTAGGCTCAGTGGTAAAATGTCCACCTGCAATGCAGGAAACTTGCAAGAGATGCAGGTTTGATTCATGGCTCGGGAAGATCCCCTGGAGAAGGAAATGACAACCCACTCCAGTATTCTTGCCTGGGAAATCCCAAGGACAGAAGAGCCTGGTGGGCTATAGTCCATGGGGTCGCAAAGAGTTGGACACAACTGAGGACATACACACACACACAAATTTACTTCTTAGATAATAAATGAAAGTTTCTTTAGTATGTTGTTTCTACTTTAAATTCTAAGCAGCAGAGTTAACAGTCAATCTCCATCTCTCCTCTTCTGGTTTCAGTTACTACCATAGTAATAATAACCAACAAAAAGATAATGTTTTGCATTGAAGTCCTAAATTCAATTAGCAACTCTACAACTTTTTATATTTGTTGACTCCTTTGATGAAGACATGCTCTATGTTCTCCAAAGGGACAGTTATTCAGGATTAAGATGAGTCTAACAGCTAGAGTGTAAACCACCTTAAGAACAAAATAGAATATTTTTGGGAAGTAGTCAGTCATCATTATAAGAAAGAATTCACTATGTGTACATTTATGGAACAAATATATATTTATGATGACAAATAGGGGACTGAAAATTAATGTCCTAAGAAAGTTCTGCTTTGGCAAGTTTTCTAATTCAATTTAGTATCATGAGTTCTTGAAATATCACCTAAGATTCTTCAAGCCTATCTTTGCCGACAAGGTATCGTCTTTCAACCAGCAGTCTGAAGCAAGATGTCTAATAGCCTGAAATATCCTTTCCATTTTTGAAAGCTTCAAATGTCTCCACACTACAGAATTTATGACTATCCATGATATATTCCATCATTTCCCCTGTATTTTTTCCTGGCATTATGTTGAAAGGGTGATTTAAACATTAAGATTTATGTGTCATTTAGAGTAAAGGCAGTCAGTTTGTCATCAGAGAGATGTGATCTGGCTGCCATCTGACTGAAGTAGTGAGTTTCCTTTTTAGTGACAAGGCAAAAAGAAAAAAGTGAAGAGGACCATAGAACAGCATTATTGAATCAACTCTGAACAACAGATATGCGGAGTCACTTAGGAACAGAAAAGCTTTGGTTTTGGTGTCAGACAGACCTCAGTTCTGGTCCTGAGTCTCTTTACCACTGCATAAACTTTGACTGAGTCCATAACTACTCTGAGCTTCAGCTTCCTCATCAGTAAAATGGAAAGAATAATAGTGCTGTTGTAAGATTTAATGTGGTAATACACATATAGCAGTAAGTAAGCACAGAAGCTGACATATGGCAGACAAGTCCATAAAATTGTATGTTTCATTATCAAAATATTTTATAAGAAATAAGTAAAAGTCACTTTTTAAACCTTCTAACCACTAAACAACTCTTTCTCAAAATGTGGCATAAGGAAAATTTACATCAACATCAGAGTGTGAGGTGCTTATTAATAATGTGCATTCTGCCTCCCACACAGATCTCCTTAATTTTCTTAATTCATTTATCTACTGAATGAATTAACAAGTATTTCTACACCCATAATACATGCCTGTCACTGTCTGCCATTGGGAGAACAATGATATGACAGATAATTTCCCTGCCATTATAGAACTTACATTCTAGTGGGTAAGACACAAATAAATAAATAAGCAACAAGTGTTATAAACTAAATAGATTGATAATATAGGGCATAATCTGGGAAGGTCACCTTAGATAGGGTGGTCTGTCAAAACCTGTTCAGAGGAGGTGGCATCTGAACTGAGACTTGAAGGAGGAAATTGAGACCACCATGGAAAAAGATAGGGGAAAAGCATTATAGGCAGAAAGAATAAAAAAATTCAATGGCCTACAAGTCTGAAGTCTTGGCATGTTGATAAAGGAGACAGATGTAATTGGAATCTAGTGAGAGAGAAGAATGGTAGGAAACAATATTGGGGATGTTAGAGAAGAAAGAAATTATTCCCCATTATGCCATTCATATCCATTTTCTTCCTACTGCAAATTCTTCCCATCTGGGAATATCTTTTCCAGAATTAAAGCTGGTCTCTTTTTCTATACAAGAAACTATACAAGAGTTGGGACTTCCCTGTTGGCTCAGTGGTAAAGAATTTACCTGCAATGCAAAAGGCATGAGTTTGATCCCTGGCTTGGGAAGATCCCTTGGAGAAGAAAATAGCAACCCACTCCAGTACTCTTGCCTGGGAAATCCCATAGACAGAGGGACCTGACAGATGACAACCCAAGGGGTCACAAAAGTGACCCCATGTCCATGTTGTTAAGTCTTAGTGACTTAACAACATTCAAGGGTTGGTTAATGGGTAAACTACAGGCCCCATCATATTGCTATCTTGAGACGGAAACTGATGCTCAGCATCTCTCTCCACCAATCATTCTAGATTCCCTTCAGCCTCAATGAGTACATCTGCTAGACAAGGTAACTTATTTGGTAGATGACCCACACTATTATTCATGAGGAATCCAAGTCCCTGGTCACCATGACTTTCTCAGGCCATGACTAATGGACTTTACTATTACCATCAAAACTAAGCAGAGTTGCAGGGCTTTGCCAAAAGATGTCACATTAGATCATCTGGTTGCCATGTATATGATCCCCTGTTCCCATTGTATAACAGCCACTCTACTTTCCCCTAGTATTCAGGGTCAATTATGCTTTTCTGTTGATCTCCTTGTATGGGGAACCTATAGTAATTGGAAGACAGCAGTACTTTAAAATTACATGGAACTTTTACTATATTTCCTAATGGAAGCATTACCCCTTCTAGTCTCTAGCCTCAGAGCATAAAGCTTTTGGATTGGAGAGTATACATTTACCCCATTTGGGTCACTGGAAGTGATGATATGTGTGGTTATTCTGATTTCCTTAACTTGGTTCATGAACCAATTTATTCAACCTATTGGGGACCTAATACTATACAAAATCATTGATCTAGAGCAGGAACGCACACTTTTTGCAAAAATCTAAGCAGTAAATATTTTAGGCATTGCAGACCATAAAGTTTTTGTCACAACTACTCAACTCTGCCTCTATAGTGTGAAAGCAACCATTGGCAAATGTAAATGAAAGAGAATGATTGTTATCTAATAAAACTTTATTAACAACAAAGATGGGCTTTCCTTGTAGCTCAGATGGTAAGGAGTCTACCTGCAATGCAGGAGACCTGGGTTCAATCCCTGGGTCATGAAGATCCCCTGGAGAAGGGAATGGCAACCCACTCCAGTATTGCCTAGAGAATTTCATGGACAGAGGAGCCTGGCAGGCTATAGTTCATGAGGTTGCAAATAGTCAGACACAACTGAGCACCTAAGTACAACAACAAAGATGGCAGATCAGATATGGCACTTGGCCCCTTACTTGGAGTATATGGTGCATCCTGGAGGGTGACATGCCATTGCATCACCCTATCAGGCTGGCAGCTTCTGGGCAGTGGGCTGCCATGTGACAAGAGCCACTACCATACCCTCTTTGTTGTAGTTGGGATTTGGGGTTTGATTTGATGTTTTATGGAACCTAATTATCTGGTCATAAGATTAAACATACTGTAGCCCTCAAATAGTGATGGTGACCAAGCCTATGTCAGTAGGAATGACAAAATGAATGTTTTTTCCAGGGTAAAAGGGACCCAATATAATCAGTTTACTATGAATTGCCTCGGAGACCTTTTCAAATGATGGGGGATCAGTATTAGTTTCTCTTGCTGGCAGATTAGATATTTAGAAAGGGCAGTAGCTAAATAACTTTTGATAAGGGGGAACAGATCGTTTGGACCCTTACAGAGTCATCTTGCCAAACTGACTACTCTATTTATAAACCCATTGTCCCAGCACTGAATTAGGGGATGACAGATGCTATCTGATATCAGCTGGCCCATAAATCGATCATGGTATTTTTCCTCATTATACAAAACTTCTAGTTATATTAGAGCTGTTTATATTATGGCCTGAACTTGCTAGAGACCTCTTACCTTCTTTGAGCTTCACTAAAAGCAGGTAGAATATATGTCATTTGGTAAATGGATCCAAGAAATATTCCCAAGTATAAAATGATTTGCCACTCAGTACCTAAAGAGATCTACAAGGCATTATGCTAGCTTCCTAGTGGTGAGAAGTATGAGCTGTAAAATTTTTCTTAGTGTGGAGATGATACACAGACATGTTCCTGAAGACTGTTAAATTCACTGTTGTGTTAGTCTATGAATCTTCTGAGTATATATCCCCTACCCTCTGGAGCATATATGTCTTATCAAGGAGCTCGTAAATCTTACCAAGGCCTCCAACATGTTCATCATCTCTTGCTCATTTGTGCCAATTAACATGAGTCATCACTATGGGAGACCAAGTGATGTACTGCAGAGTATCCAAATGGTTGGGGTCTCCAGGAACTACATTGTAAGAAAGGACTGGAGAGTTAACACAGCCTGAATCAAGGCTGTACTGTTCTGTATTTCTTATTTCATGTTGATAGAGGTAGAAAATAACACATTTGCCAGATTAACAGCAAGTGCTGACAGTAAATAATAATTAATTAAATATGAACTCTGAAAGTCAAAGGGTCTTCTTGTTAAAACAAAAAGAGACTCTCAATTTCTGCATTTTTGAAGGGAAGAAAAATACTTTATAGATGGTGTTCACTCAGTCATGTCAAACTCTTTGTGACCCCATGGACTGCAGCATTTCAGGCTTACCTGTCCTTCACTATCTCCCAGAGTTTGCTCAAACTCATGTCCATTGAGTCGATGATGCCCTTCAACCATCTCATCCTCTGTCACCTCCTTTTCCTCCCACCTTCAATCTTTCCCAGCATCAGGGTCTTTTCCAAAATATTGCATCTTCAGCTCCAGCATCAGTCCTAACAGCCTAATAAGAGTATTAGAGCTCCAGAGAAAGTTGAGTTCTCAACTGTGGCAAATCTGATACAACATTGGAACCCTACTGGGAAAGCAAGGAATCTTGAATCTAGGGATAGAGCCAGTTGGGTCAGTTATCAAAGACCTAGAATTCCTATATCCTCCTGATCTTGCTGAGCTCACAGAAGTGGCCCACACATCCCTGTTAAAGGCTGGTGCTTCTCTTTCTGCTTTGCAAAACAATATGCATTCCTCTCAGGATCTGTCTTCACTTCCTCTCCTGACCACCAGACCAATATCTAGGGTTAATTTACAAAGTTACTCAACCAGGGAAGACTCAGTTCAGTTCAGTTCAGTTGCTCAGTCATGTCCAACTCTTTGCAACCCCATGAATTGCAGCACGCCAGGCCTCCTTGTCCATCACCAACTCCTGGAGTTTACTCAAACTCATGTCCATCGAGTTGGTGATGCCATCCAGCCATCTCATCCTCTGTCGTCCCCTTCTCCTCCTGCCCCCAATCCCTCCCAGCATCAGAGTCTTTTCCAATGAGTCAACTCTTCGCATGAGGTGGCCAAAGTATTGGAGCTTCAGCTTCAAAATCAGTCCTTCCAATGAACACCCAGGACTGATCTCCTTTAGAATGGACTGGTTGGATCTCCTTGCAATCCAAGGGACTCTCAAGAGGCTTCTCCAACACCACAGTTCAAAAGCATCAATTCTTCGGCACTCAGCTTTCCCCACAGTCCAACTCTCACATCCATACATGACTACTGGAAAAACCATAGCCTTGACTAGACGGACCTTTGCTGGCAAAGTAATGTCTCTGCTTTTCAATATGCTATCTAGGTTGGTCATAACTTTCCTTCCAAGGAGTAAGTGTCTTTTAATTTTATGGCTGCCATCACCATCTGCAGTGATTTTGGAGCCCAGGAAAGTAAAGTCTGGCACTGTTTCCACTGTTTCCCCATCTATTTGCCATGAAGTGATGGGACTGGATGCCATGATCTTCGTTTTCTGAATGTTGAGTTTTAAGCCAACTTTTTCATCTCCTCTTTCACTTTCATCAAGAGGCTCTTTAGTTCTTCTTCAGTTTCTGCCATAAGGGTGATGTCATCTGCGTATCTGAGGTTATTGATTTTAGAAAAGGCAGAGGAACCAGAGATCAAAGTGCCAACATCCACTGGATCATCAAAAAAGCAAGAGAGTTCCAGAGAAACATCTATTTCTGCTTTATTGACTATGCCAAAGCCTTTCACTGTGTGGACTACAATAAACTGTGGAAAATTCTTCAAGAGATGGGCATACCAGACCACCTGACCTGCCTCTTGAGAAACCTATATGCAGGTCAGGAAGCAACAGTTAGAACTGGACATGGAACAACACACTGGTTCCAAATAGGACAAGGAGTATGTCAAGGCTGTATATTGTCACCCTGCTTACTTAACTTATATGTAGAGTACATCATGAGAAATGCTGGGCTGGAAGAAGCACAAGCTGGAATCAGGATTGCTGGGAGAAATATCAATAACCTCATATATGCAGATGACACCACACTTATGGCAGGAAGTCTAGGTTTGCTCAAAAAGAAAAAGAAGAATATATCAAAGGATCAATAAGACCTCATTAACATATATTACCAGGTGTCAAGAGGTTCTAGATCAGGGGGGCAGAACTCAAAGCTGGATAAGTGAGAGTTTTATTTGCCATTCTTCTGGGGTATTGGCTTTAACTCCCTGGCAAGACTTTAGGGAAACTGTGTTAAGATACTGCTAGGATGATCCTGGGAAGCTTGGGGAAAAAAAAGCCTGTTCTAAACAAAGTGATAATTCTAGAACCATGAGCCTTCACACAATAACTTTTTAGGCCAGGGGTTTCTGTTAACCCTTTGTAACCAAGACATCAGCCAGTCAACTAAAATGTTTTGTTACACTCCTGTGTGCCTCCAGACAACAAAAACTATAAGATATTCAATTCAGTTCAGTTCAGTCGCTCAGTCATGTCCGACTCTTTGCAACCCCATAGACTGCAGCACGCCAGGCTTCCCTGTCCATTACCAACTGCCAGAACTTACTCAAACTCATGTCTGTAGAGTCAGTGATGCCATCCAACCATCTCATCCTCTGTTGCCCCCTTCTCTTCCCGCCTTCAATCTTTCCCAGCATCAGGGTTTTTTCCTATAGTCAGTTCTTTGCATCAGGTGGCCAAAGTATTGGAATTTCAGCTTCAGCATCAGTCCTTCCAATGAATATTCAGGACTGATTTCCTTTAGGATGGACTGGTTGGATCTCCTTGCAGTCCAAGGGACTCTCAAGAGTCTTCTCCAACACCACAGTTCAAAAGCATTAATCCTTCATCATTCAGCTTTCTTCACAGTCCAACTCTCACATCCATACATGACCACTGGAAAAACCATAGCCTTGACTAGACAGACCTTGGTTGGCAAAGTAATGTCTCTGCTTTTTAATATGCTAAGTTGGTCATAGCTTTTCTTTCAGGGAACAAGCCTCTTTTAATTTCGTGATTGCAGTCACCATCTGAAGTGATTTTTAAATTCTCCAGGGGATCTTCTCAACCCATGGATCAAACCCAGGTCTCCCGCATTGCAGGTGGATTCTTTACCAGTTGTGCCACAAGGGAAGCCCAAGAATACTGGAGTGGGTAGCCTATCCCTTCTCCAGCAGATCTTCCCAACCCAGGAATCAAACCGGGGCCTCCTGCATTGCAGGCGGATTCTTTACCAACTGAGCTATCAGGGAAGCCCTTTATAAGATATTGGACTGCTGCAATATCATCGACTTCTAAAAGTAAAGTATGGGATTTCATTCATCAACATTTAATGTGCTGGATGTGACTTACCTGATTTTTCACTATGTACTATTTAGTTAATAAGAATTTATTGATGCACCAACTGCCTAGAACTAAAGAATTAACAAAGTTCAGAAATGAATTCCTTGTTCTAATTTCAACATCTGAATTCATTTTGGCTTAGATCCCAACCCATGAAGTCTTCAAAGATAACCAGTGAGTTCCTGACACCTAGAAGCACCACATTCTGCCCTTCCTCATTTGATACTGGTAGGATAGTTCTACCTATGAAGGAGAAGAAAGCAATCATGCACTGCTGTTAATCAGTAAACCATGAGCACTAGTCAAGAACTGAGCAGAGAACTAAACTTTATAGAGTCAGCAGTATTTAAATACTTCTCAGAATGCTAAATTTGAAGATTTAATCCAAACACTATCTAAATAAACCAATAAATACAAAACACACATAAAGAAATAAGTGTAAGTATGTGAGTTCATATTGTTTATAAATAATGAACAGCTCAGGGAGACTGGTTTTATATACAGTGCATTCTTCCCTTGGTGCTTGCTGTGTGTTTAGGAAAATGAAAATGTATTACAGCTGGAAAGTCAGTGAACTGCTTCATGCCAACACTCCAGACTTCTCTTCTGGATCCCATATTCAAGGAAGCACTTGAGACTATGCAGAAGCTTCAACCTTTCCTGGACAAAGCAATCCAGGATACAACCACTTGGCTTCCTTCTGTGTGGAGGAGGCACTGAAAAATTTTCAAACTCTAGAATCATGTTCCTCATCATTTACGCAAGCCATACCACAACTTGTTAAGATCTTATGAGGGTAATACCATAATTCCCACTTCAGAGATGAAGAATCTGAGACACAAAGATGTTAAATGTCTTGTCCCAAGTCACAAAGCTAGTGAGAATAGAGACATCATTCAATCCTTCACGGTTTTCATGGAGAATTTGTGTCTTTATGACTTGGCAATGCTAACTTCTGCTCACATTATTTACTAACAATATTAATAAAAGCTGGAGTATACGAGAAGAATCAGGAGTGAAAAATATACAAATCATACAAATGAAGCTTATTACCCCCATTTGACCTGTTCCTTTGCCCAGACTGGCATCTGCATTTGATTTGAAAATCTTCACAGGAATCATGAGCCTCAAAGGACCACAAATGTTTCAGACACTTAAAAGAAACTTAATGGATAATTTTGCTGGTGATGTTCTAGAAAATACTGTTACCAAGACCATTCCTTTCAAAACTCTGAATTACCTAGGTGGCATATTTGCTTTGCTACCTAATTAAATGCACTACTTATGCAATTCTATCAGATGTGATTCTTGGGTTCTTTTACTCATTTTTTCTTGGCTTTATTCTTCTAAATGGAAGTATGAACTAAATTATATTATCATATCTCATCTTTTTTTTCTGGTCTTAAATACAATATGAACTTAATGTATGAAATCTAATGAATAGCAAAAGTTGTACAGTTGAAAGTTTGTAATACCTGACAAAGACACACGCAATATTTTCATAAACTTTTCTCTTCCTCATTTTCCTCCCTCTTTTTCCTCCCACCACTTCATTTATCTTGTCTGCGCCTACACTACTAGGGCGCATTAGGTAAGCATGCCTTTTCATTCTGCTTTATATCACCTATTTGCCTATTTCTTCAAAAGCCAAGAAGTTATTTGAGTAACTGATTGAATAATACCATATTTGATGGTTACAGGTTAAAGAGCATTTTGACGTTTTTTTAATTTGAAAAATAAAGCTGTAACAGACTTTTCTATTAATTTCCTTTGTTAAATTACCATCACCAATTTCCCAAATATCTGCACTGGGCTCTTCAATGACCTCCTGCAACTTCTCCTAATTCCCTCCAATCTAGTCTCGATGCTATAGTAAATAACCACTGGCAGAACTGAATGATTGTTCTTGGAATAAGCACCAGATTTTATTATGACAGCAAATCCCTGGATGTTTTGGCTTCTGCCTCCATCACCAGTCTCGTCTTAAAGTAATGCCCATTCTACTCTCTGGTCTTCCACCTCAGGATCTTTGTTCCAGTGGTTTCCTCTTCCTAGAGTTCACACTGTTCATCTATTTAACTCTTAATCATTCCTTAAGTTTCAAGTCAATCATCACTCTTTAAGGGAAACCTCCCCTAACTGTCCAGAATTCAGATTCCTGTTATATACTATTATGGAGTATATCACTGTGCTCTTTATAAAATTAAATATTACCTTTTATAAAAATCCTAAGTTATTTGGTAGACATGAAATACTATACCACTGTCATTTTAATTATGTTAATTTAAAGAAAGATATTTTTCAAATTCATATTGGTCATTTGTAGTTTTCCTATGAATCTTCTATATAATCTTGTTCACATTCTATTACAGTGTTAATGTGTCTTTTATTGATTCATGAGTGTTCTTAATATTTTAAGAGAATTAATCATATGCTTAATCATTTGCAAATATTTCCTGCCCAGGTCAAGATATACTCTTAAAGTGTATGTATAGCAATTTTAGTGTTTGTAAATAATAAAACAGTGTAATAAATTTTATCAATAATTTCTTCATGCTTTCCTAATACTCCTATTTTTGAAAAGAAAGGATATTTCTTATCATAATATCAGTACTATAATACTATAATAGTTTCAGGTATACAGCACAGTGATTCAGTACTTTTATAGGTTATACTCCATTAAAAGTCATTATAAAATAATGATTATAATTCCCTGTGCTATACAATACACCCTTGATGCTTATCAATTCTAAACATAATATGTTTGTATCTTTTAATCACATAACCTTATTTTCTGCCCACTATTAATAGTAACAATTAGTTTGTTTTCCATATCTGTGAGTCTATTTCTGTTTTGCAATACACATTCATTTATACTATATTTAAGATTCCACATGTGAGCAATAGCACACAGTTTTTGTCTTTCTCTGTCTGACTTGAAATAAGTGAAATACTAAGCATAATATTCTCTAGGTCCATCCATGTTGCTACAAAAGGCAGAATTTCATTATTTTGTTATGGCTAAGTAGTATTCCAGTGTATGAATCTATAGGGCTTCCCAAGTGGTGCTAGTGGTAAAGAACCTTCCAGCCAGTGCAGGAGACATAGAGATGCAGGTTCAATTTATCCATTGGTCTGTCAATGAATATTTTGGTTAATATCTTGGCTAATATACATAAGTGTTTTTATGAACAATGTGGTATGTGTATCTTTTCAAATTAGTATTTTCATTTTTTCCAGATATATACCCAGGAGAGGAATTGCCTGATCATATGATAGTCCCATTTTTAGGTTTTTGAGGAACCTCCATAATATTTTCCACAGTTACTGTACCAATTTACATTCCCACCAACAGTATACTAGTGTTCCATTTTTTATACCACAATAGTATAAAATTAGAACAATTACAGAGAGAAAAAACAGAAAAGAACAAATACATGATGACTAAACAACATGCTATTATAAAACCAATGAGTCAATGAAAACATCAAAGAGAAAATCAGAAAATGCTTCAAGACAAATGAAAATAGAAGCAATTCTCCAAAATCCATGGGATCAAGTAAAGTAGTCCTAAGAGGGAGGTTTAGAGCAATATAGGTCTTCCTCAAGAGATATGAAAATATCAAGCAATCTAATATACCACCTAAAGGAAATAGAAAAAGAACAAAGCCCAAAGTCAGCAGAAGGAATGAAATAATGAAGATCAGAGAGGAAATAGAGATCAAAGAAAGCAATATAAAAGATCAATGAAATCAAGAGCTGTAATTATTTTTAAAGATACAAAAAATTGGCAAACTTTTAATCAGGCTCACCAAGAAGAAAAGAGACCCAGGCAAACAAAATAAGAAATGAAAGAGGAGAAATAACGACTGATATCACAGAGATACAAAATATCACAAAATAATGCTATGAACAATTATATGCCAATGAATTGGAAAACTTAGAAGAAATGGATACATTTGTAGAAAAATGAAACCTTTGGGAATGGAATCAAGAATAATCCCACTGCTGGGCATACACACTGAGGAAACCAGAAGGGAAAGAGACACGTGTACCCCAATGTTCATCGCAGCACTGTTTATAATAGCCAGGACATGGAAGCAACCTAGATGTCCATCAGCAGATGAATGGATAAGAAAGCTGTGGTACATATACACAATGGAGTATTACTCAGCCATTAAAAAGAATACATTTGAATCAGTTCTAATGAGATGGATGAAACTGGAACCTATTATACAGAGTGAAGTAAGCCAGAAAGAAAAACACCAATACAGTATACTAATGCGTATATATGGAATTTAGAAAGATGGAAACAATAACCCTGTGTACGAGACAGCAAAAGAGACACTGATGTATAGATCAGTCTTATGGACTCTGTGGGAGAGGGAGAGGGTGGGGAGATTTGGGAGAATAGCATTGAAACATGTATAATATCATGTATGAAACGAGTCGCCAGTCCAGGTTCGATGCACGATACTGGATGCTTGGGGCTGGTGCACTGGGATGACCCAGAGGGAGGGTATGGGGAGGGAGGAGGGAGGAGGGTTCAGGATGGGGAACACAGGTATACCTGTGGCGGATTCATTTCGATATTTGGCAAAACTAATACAATATTGTAAAGTTTAAAAATAAAATAAAATAAAAAAAAGAATAAATGAACAATTTGAACACATTGATGACTGGTAGTGAAATTGTATTTAAAAAAATAAACTCTGAACAAATAAAAACCCATGATTGGACAGCATCACAAGGGTATTTTACTAAACATAAAAAACTAACAGCTATTTGTTTCAGACTATGCCCATAAACTGAAGAGGAGAGAACATTCCCAAATTCATTCTTCAATTCCACCATTACCTTAATACAAAAACTACACAAAGACACAACAACAATAACAACAAAAGATCAAATTACAGGTCAATATCTCCAATGAATATAGATGCAAAAGTCATCAACAAGGTACCATCAAACTGAATCCAACAATACATAAAAACAATCATACACCATCACCAAACTGGATTTATTTCAGGGATGCAAGGATGGTTTGACATTTGTAAATCAATCAATGCAATACACTACAGTGACTAAGAGAAGGATAAAAGTCACATAATAATTTCAACAGATACAGAAAAAGCATTTGACAAAATTCAGCATCCATTCATGATAAAACCTCATTAAGGTGGGTATAGAGGAAACATATCTCAACATAAGAAAGGATATTTATGCTCAGGGAGCCAAGATGGCGGAGGAGTAGGACGGGGATAACACTTTCTCCCCCACAAATTCATCAAAAGAGCATTTAAACGTCGAGTAAATTCCACAAAACAACTTCTGAATGCCGGCAGAGGACATCAGGCACCCAGAAAAGCAATCCAACTCTTCGAAAGGAGGTAGGAAAAAATATAAAAGACAAAAAAAGAGACAAAAGAGGGAGGGACGGAGTTCCGTCCCGGGAAGGGAGTCTTAAAAAGAGAGAAGTTTCCAAACACCAGGAAACCTTCTCACTGCCGAATCTGTGCCGAGCTTTGGAAGCACAGAGGGCAACATAACGGGGAGAAAAAATAAATAAACAATTAAAACTCGAAGATTGCGAGTCCTACGGTAACTCCCCCAGCGGAGAAGCAGCGCAGACGCCTGCACGCGCCATTAGCAAGCGGGGGCTGGGCAGGGAGGCGCAGCGCGGGCTGCATTGCTTAGAGTAAGAATCTGGCCTGAATACCCTGAACACTATCTGAGCGAAATAATTTGGGCTAGCAAACCAGACTGTGGGATATCTACCACGCGAAAAGCCAGCCCCAACCTAAGACACCACCAGGCCCGCGCACGGAACAAAGAACTGAACAGAGATAGCTGGCTGCAGACCTTCCCCCTCCGGTGACAGGCAGCCAGAGCCGGAAGGGGGCAATTGCAGCCCCAGAGAGACATTATCTATAAAACTGTAAGCAGGCTTCTTTGCTAACTAAAACTTCTTGGGGGTCTGGACGGTTAACACCTGCCTGAGAAGGTGCGCCGGTTTTACATCCAGATAACCGAGTGGCGGGGAGGCGATAAGTCGCAGCATTGGCGCTCGCCAAACACCTCATCACTTGAGCTGCTCGGACCTGGGAAGAGCACAAAACTCAGGCCCAACTGAGTCTGCGCCTCTGAGGACTGCCCGAGTGCCTGAACCTGAGCGGCTTGGACCTGGGAGGTACATGCAGCCCAGGGCCAGCCTCGGATTGTTCCCGGCGGAACAACCTAGAGCCCGAGCAGTGTGGGCAGGGAGGTTACACGCGCCGTGAGCGGGGGCAGACCCAGTGTGGCTGAGGCACTGCGAGCGCACGCCAGTGTTATTTGTTTGCAGCATCCCTCCCTCCCTCCCCACAGCGCGACTGAACAAAGAGAAGAAATACAGCTCCACCCATCAGAACACCGACACAAGCTTCCCTAACCAGGAAACCTTGACAAACCACCTGTACAAACCCACACACAGCAAGGAAAAGCCACAATAAAGAGAACTCCACAAACTGCCAGAATACAGAAAGGACACCCCAAACTCAGCAATTTAAACAAGATGAAGAGACAGAGGAATAGCCAGCAGATAAAGGAACAGGATAAATGCCCACCAAACCAAACAAAAGAGGAAGAGATAGGGAATCTACCTGATAAAGAATTCCGAATAATGATAGTGAAATTGATCCAAAATCTTGAAATTAAAATGGAATCACATATAAATAGCTTGGAGACAAGGATTGAGAAGATGCAAGAAAGGTTTAACAAGGACCTAGAAGAAATAAAAAAGAGCCAATATATAATGAATAATGCAATAAATGAAATTAAAAACACTCTGGAGGCAACAAATAGTAGAATAACAGAGGCAGAAGATAGGATTAGTGAATTAGAAGATAGAATGGTAGAAATAAATGAATCAGAGAGAATAAAAGAAAAACGAATTAAAAGAAATGAGGAGAATCTCAGAGACCTCCAGGAAAATATTAAACGCTACAACATTCGAATCATAGGGGTTCCAGAAGAAGAAGACAAAAAGAAAGACCATGAGAAAATACTTGAGGAGATAATAGTTGAAAACTTCCCTAAACTGGGGAAGGAAATAATCACCCAAGTCCAAGAAACCCAGAGAGTCCCAAACAGGATAAACCCAAGGTGAAACACCCCAAGACACATATTAATCAAATTAACAAAGATCAAACACAAAGAACAAATATTAAAAGCAGCAAGGGAAAAACAACAAATAACACACAAGGGAATTCCCATAAGGATAACAGCTGATCTTTCAATAGAAACTCTTCAAGCCAGGAGGGAATGGCAAGACATACTTAAAATGATGAAAGAAAATAACCTACAGCCCAGATTATTGTACCCAGCAAGGATTTCATTCAAGTATGAAGGAGAAATCAAAAGCTTCTCAGACAAGCAAAAGCTGAGAGAATTCTGCACCACCAAACCAGCTCTCCAACAAATACTAAAGGATATTCTCTAGACAGGAAACACAAAAATGGTGTATAAATTCGAACCCAAAACAATAAAGTAAATGGCAACGGGATCATACTTATCAGTAATTACCTTAAACGTAAATGGGTTGAATGCCCCAACCAAAAGACAAAGACTGGCTGAATGGATACAAAAACAAGACCCCTACATATGTTGTCTACAAGAGACCCACCTCAAAACAGGGGACACATACAGACTGAAAGTGAAGGGCTGGAAAAAGATTTTCCATGCAAATAGGGACCAAAAGAAAGCAGGAGTAGCAATACTCATATCAGATAAAATAGACTTTAAAACAAAGGCTGTGAAAAGAGACAAAGAAGGTCACTACATAATGATCAAAGGATCAATCCAAGAAGAAGATATAACAATTATAAATATATATGCACCCAACACCAGAGCACCGCAGTATGTAAGACAAATGCTAACAAGTATGAAAGGAGAAATTAACAATAACACAATAATAGTGGGAGACTTTAATACCCCACTCACACCTATGGATAGATCAACTAAACAGAAAATTAACAAGGAAACACAAACTTTAAATGATACAATAGACCAGTTAGACCTAATTGATATCTATAGGACATTTCATCCCAAAACAATGAATTTCACCTTTTTCTCAAGTGCACATGGAACCTTCTCCAGGATAGATCACATCCTGGGCCATAAAGCTAGCCTTGGTAAATTCAAAAAAATAGAAATCATTCCAAGCATCTTTTCTGACCACAATGCAGTAAGATTAGATCTCAATTACAGGAGAAAAACTATTAAAAATTCCAATATATGGAGGCTGAAAAACACGCTGCTGAATAACCAACAAATCACAGAAGAAATCAAAAAAGAAATCAAAATTTGCATAGAAACGAATGAAAATGAAAACACAACAACCCAAAACCTGTGGGACACAGTAAAAGCAGTCCTAAGGGGAAAGTTCATAGCAATACAGGCACACCTCAAGAAACAAGAAAAAAGTCAAATAAATAACCTAACTCTACACCTAAAGCAACTAGAAAAGGAAGAAATGAAGAACCCCAGGGTTAGTAGAAGGAAAGAAATCTTAAAAATTAGAGCAGAAATAAATGCAAAAGAAACAAAAGAGACCATAGCAAAAATCAACAAAGCCAAAAGCTGGTTCTTTGAAAGGATAAATAAAATCGACAAACCATTAGCCAGACTCATCAAGAAACAAAGGGAGAAAAATCAAATCAATAAAATTAGAAACGAAAATGGAGAGATCACAACAGACAACACAGAAATACAAAGGATCATAAGAGACTATTATCAACAATCATATGCCAATAAAATGGATGACGAGGAAGAAATGGACAAATTCTTAGAAAAGTACAACTTTCCAAAACTCGACCAGGAAGAAATAGAAAACCTTAACAGACCCATCATAAGCACGGAAATTGAAACTGTAATCAAAAATCTTCCAGCAAACAAAAGCCCAGGTCCAGACGGCTCCACAGCTGAATTCTACCAAAAATTTAGAGAAGAGCTAACACCTATCCTGCTCAAACTCTTCCAGAAAATTGCAGAGGAAGGTAAACTTCCAAACTCATTCTATGAGGCCACCATCACCCTAATACCAAAACCTGACAAAGATCCCACAAAAAAAGAAAACTACAGGCCAATATCACTAATGAACATAGATGCAAAAATCCTAAACAAAATTCTAGCAATCAGAATCCAACAACACATTAAAAAGATCATACACCATGACCAAGTGGGCTTTATCCCAGGGATGCAAGGATTCTTCAATATCCGCAAATCAATCAATGTAATACACCACATTAACAAACTGAAAAATAAAAACCATATGATTATTTCAATAGATGCAGAGAAAGCCTTTGACAAAATTCAACACCCATTTATGATAAAAACTCTCCAGAAAGCAGGAATAGAAGGAACATACCTCAACATAATAAAAGCTATATATGACAAACCCACAGCGAACATTATCCTCAATGGTGAAAAATTGAAAGCATTTCCTCTAAAGTCAGGAACAAGACAAGGGTGCCCACTTTCACCATTACTATTCAACATAGTTTTGGAAGTTTTGGCCACAGCAATCAGAGCAGAAAAAGAAATAAAAGGAATCCAAATTGGAAAAGAAGAAGTAAAACTCTCACTATTTGCAGATGACATGATCCTCTACATAGAAAACCCTAAAGACTCCACCAGAAAATTACTAGAACTAATCAATGATTATAGTAAAGTTGCAGGATATCAAATCAACACACAGAAATCCCTTGCATTCCTATACACTAATAATGAGAAAACAGAAAGAGAAATTAAGGAAACAATTCCATTCACCATTGCAACGAAAAGAATAAAATACTTAGGAATATATCTACCTAAAGAAACTAAAGACCTATATATAGAAAACTATAAAACACTGGTGAAAGAAATCAAAGAGGACACTAATAGATGGAGAAATATACCATGTTCATGGATTGGAAGAATCAATATAGTGAAAATGAGTGTACTACCCAAAGCAATTTATAGATTCAACGCAATCCCCATCAAGCTACCAACAGTATTCTTCACAGAGCTAGAACAAATAATTTCACAATTTGTATGGAAATACAAAAAACCTCGAATAGCCAAAGCGATCTTGAGAAAGAAAAATGGAACTGGAGGAATCAACCTACCTGACTTCAGGCTCTACTACAAAGCCACAGTTATCAAGACAGTATGGTACTGGCACAAAGACAGAAATATAGATCAATGGAACAAAATAGAAAGCCCAGAGATAAATCCATGCACATATGGACACCTTATCTTTGACAAAGGAGGCAAGAATATACAATGGATTAAAGACAATCTCTTTAACAAGTGGTGCTGGGAAATCTGGTCAACCACTTGTAAAAGAATGAAACTAGAACACTTTCTAACACCATATACAAAAATAAACTCAAAATGGATTAAAGATCTCAACGTAAGACCAGAAACTATAAAACTCCTAGAGGAGAACATAGGCAAAACTCTCTCTGACATACATCACAGCAGGATCCTCTATGACCCACCTCCCAGAATATTGGAAATAAAAGCAAAAATAAACAAATGGGACCTAATTAAACTTAAAAGCTTCTGCACATCAAAGGAAACTATTAGCAAGGTGAAAAGACAGCCTTCAGAATGGGAGAAAATAATAGCAAATGAAGCAACCGACAAACAACTAATCTCAAAAATATACAAGCAACTCCTACAGCTCCACTCCAAAAACATAAATGACCCAATCAAAAAATGGGCCAAAGAACTAAATAGACATTTCTCCAAAGAAGACATACAGATGGCTAACAAACACATGAAAAGATGCTCAACATCACTCATTATCAGAGAAATGCAAATCAAAACCACTATGAGGTACCATTTCACACCAGTCAGAATGGCTGCAATCCAAAAGTCTACAAATAATAAATGCTGGAGAGGGTGTGGAGAAAAGGGAACTCTCTTACACTGTTGGTGGGAATGCAAACTAGTACAGCCACTATGGAGAACAGTGTGGAGATTCCTTAAAAAACTGGAAATAGAACTGCCTTATGATCCAGCAATCCCACTGCTGGGCATACACACTGAGGAAACCAGAAGGGAAAGAGACACGTGTATCCCAATGTTCATTGCAGCACTGTTTATAATAGCCAGGTCATGGAAGCAACCTAGATGTCCATCAGCAGATGAATGGATAAGAAAGCAGTGGTACATATACACAATGGAGTATTACTCAGCCATTAAAAAGAATACATTTGAATCAGTTCTAATGAGGTGGATGAAACTGGAACCTATTATACAGAGTGAAGTAAGCCAGAAGGAAAAACACCAATACAGTATACTAACGCATATATATGGAATTTAGAAAGATGGTAACGATAACCCTGTATACGAGACAGCAAAAGAGACACTGACGTATAAAACAGTCTTATGGACTTTGTGGGAGAGGGAGAGGGTGGGAAGAATTGGGAGAATGGCATTGAAACATGTAAAATATCATGTATGAAACGAGATGCCAGTCCAGGTTCAATGCACGATACTGGATGCTTGGGGCTAGTGCACTGGGACGACCCAGAGGGATGGTATGGGGAGGGAGGAGGGAGGAGGGTTCAGGATGGGGAACACATGTATACCTGTGGTGGATTCATTTTGATGTTTGGCAAAGCTAATACAATTATGTGGAGTTTGAAAATAAAATAAAATTAATTAAAATTAAAAAAAAATAAAATAAAATATACTTGGCAATAGAGAAAAAAAAAAAAGAAAAGAAAGGATATTTATAACACACCAACAGCTAACATCATACTCGCAAGTGAAGAGCTGAAAACCTTTCCTCTAAATTCAGATACAACACAAAATTGCCAACTCTCACCACTTCTCTTTAGCATAGTTTGGGATGTCCTAGCCACAGCAACTAGACAAGAAAAATATAGTTATCCAAACTTGAAGGGAAGAAGCAAAACTGTCACTATTTGGAGATGACATGATACTAACTGTAGAAAAACTTAAGTCTCCACCTCAAAACTGTTAGAGCTAATAAATGAAGTCAACAAAGTTGCAGGATACAAGATTAATATACAGAAATCTATTGCTTTTCTGTAATATAATATTAAAATATCAGAAAGAGAAAGCAAAAAGTAATAATTGCAGCTAAAAGAATACCTAGGAATAAACTTAATCAAGGAGGTAAAATATCTATACTACGAAAACTAACAACATTGGTGAAGGAAATTGAAGATGGTGCAAAGAAATATTTAGATATACTGTGCTCTGGGATTGTAAGAATTAATATTGTTAAACTATCATACTATTCAAAGGAATCTACAGATTTAATGCAATACCTATCAAACTACCAATGACACTTTTCACAGGATGAGAAAAAATAACCCTAAAATTCATATGGAATTACTAAAGACCCCCAATTGCCAAAGCAATCTTGAGGGAAAAGAAAAAAGCTGGAGGTATCACACTCTCTGACTTCAAACTATACTACCAAGCCTCAGGAAATGCAACAGCATGGCACTGGCACAAAAACAGACACATAGATCAATGGGACAGAACAGAAAGACCGGAAATAAACCCCACACACTCCTGGTCAGGTAATCTATGACAAAGGAGACAAGAATATACAATGCGACAGACAGTCTCTTCAATAAGTGGTGCTGGGAAAACTGGGCAGCTGCATGTAAAAGAATAAGATTAGAACATTTTCTCACACCACATACAAAAATAAGTCAAAATGGACTAAAGGCTTAAAAGTAAGACCAGAAACCATAACATAGAAGAAAATACAAGTATAACATACTTAGACATAAATTGTAGTGATATTTTTTGGATTTGTCTTCTAAAGAAAAGGAAACAAAAGCAAAAACAAACAAATGGAATCTAACTAAACTTAAGAGCTTTGCAACAAAACAAAAAGACAGTTACTGAATGGGAGAAAATATTTGCAAGTGATAGGACTGTGTGTGTGTGTGCATGTGTGTTAGTCACGTAGTAATGTCTGACTCTTTGTGACCCTATGGATTGTAGCCTGTCATGTTCCTATGTCCATGGAATTCTCCAGGCAAGAATACTAGCGTGGGTAGCTATTCCCTTCTCTAGGGGATCTTCCCAACCCAGGGATTGAACCCAGATCTGCTACATTGCAGGCATATTCTTTACCACCGGAGCCACCAGGGAAGTCCAAGTGATATGACTGATAAGAGGTAAACATAAAAAAATATAAACAACTCATATAACTCAATATCAAAAAACAACCTGACTGAAAAATGGGTAGAAGACCTGAATAGACATTTTCCAAAAAAGATACACAGGTGGTCATGAGACGGATGAAAAGATGATCAACATTGCTAATTATTAGAGATATGCAAATCAAAACCATAATGAGATATTGTCTCACATCTATCAGAATGGATAGCATGAAAAAGTTTACAAATAATAAATATTGGTGAGGATGTGGAGCAAAGGGAACCCTGTTGGTAGGAATGTAAACTGGTGCAATCACTGTGAAAAATGTTATGAAGTTTTTCCTCAAAAACTAAAAATGGAACTATTATATGATCTAGCAATATATCTGGAAGGAAGGAGATATATATCTGGCTATATATCTGGAAGGAAGGAAAATTCTAATTTGAAAAGATGCATGCATTGCAATGTTCATAGCAGCACTGTACATCAGTTAAAATATGGAAGCAACCCAAGTATCCATCAATAGACAAATGAATAAAGAATAAGTGGTATGTATGTACAATAAAATATTACTCATCCATAAAAAATGAAATTTTGTTATTTGCAACAACAGGGATGAACCTGGAGGGTATTATGGTTAGTGAAGTAAGTCAGACAAAGAGAAATACCGCATGTTATCATTTGTATTATGATATCTAAAAGTAAAATAAATGAGCATAACAGTGAAAACAGACTTACAGACATAAAGAACTAGTAGTAACCAGCGGGGAGCAGAAAGAGGGAAGGGGCCGAGTAAGAATAGGAGATTAAGAGGTCTAACTATTATGTACAAAATAAATAAGCTAGAATGATATAATATATGGAACAGGATATATATATATCCAATATTTTATAATAACTTTAAGTGGAGTATAATCTATAAAAATATTTACTATGCTGTACAACTGAAACTAATACTTCATAAATCAACTATATTTCAATTAAGAAAAAACTCTAGAGAGTATTCAAATTTTCCACATTTGCAATGCTTTTTTTTTTCAATTTGTTTAAACCATAATCCAAATTAGGTCTATATGTCACAATTTAAATTCCTTTAGATCTATAAATTTTCCAATATTTCCCATCAATTTGTTTATTGAAGAGAGTAGAGGTTTTTTCCGTATAGTTTTTGCAGTTTGGAGTCTGCTAACTGCAGTCCCATGGTGTCATTTAACATGTTCCTCTGCTCCATGTTATGTTTCTCTATTTAGATGTTGAGATATAAGCAGATTCAAGCTTAATTTTTTGGAAAATACCTCAGAGGTATTGCAATGTAAAGTTTTTTTTTTTTTTTTTTCTTTCTCTCTTTTAATGATGTTACAGGTCACTGGTGATCTTTATTTAGATTGCTAATTTGCTAGAGGTTGCAAAATAGTGATATAATAACTCTTATTCCTTCTTTGATTAGTAAATGGGACACTCCATAAAAGTATAACTTTCCTCTTTATTTCCTCTGGAATCCAGAATAATTGCAGAAAACTTATTAATTCTATTTGATCTCTTCATAGGCCCTCTTCCGCCTATGGCTAAAAGAGAACAATTGTGATAGAATTAGAAGATAGTCTTCACCCCCAGAGCCAGTTAAACCAGTAGTGACAAAATTAACTTTTCCTCTTCAGTCTGATGACAGCAAAGTTGCCTCTGTGATGGGAGGAAGGGCAGCAGGAGACCATGGAAAGAAACATTTTCTCACCAAAATATATGTGAAGTGTTTCACACTTAACACACTCTCAGAGAATCTATAAATTAAAGATCGTTGTTTATTTATACTCAAGATTTTGTTTTGTTGAAAGCTTTCTTTGCCCCTTAGGCACAGGACTGAAAACCTAAAATTGACTTTCTTGGTGTATATTACGGGCTTTCCTGGTGGCTCAGATTGTAGAAAATTGGCCCGCAATGCAGGAGGCCAGGGCTCGATCCCTGGGTTGGAAAGATCCCCTAGGGAAGGAAATGTCAACCCACTCCAGTATTCTAGACTGGAGAATTCCACAGATAGAAGAGCCTGACAGGCTACAGTCTAGGGGGTCGTGAAGAGTCAGACATGACTGAGTGACTAATACTTGACTTACCTTGGTGTATATTACAATAAGTTTTTTTTTTTAATTACTGTTTATGATACCAGCAATTTCTCTGCCAGCTATGAAAAAGGGCATTAACTTTTAAGAGACTGTTGAGACCAACAGCAGAGAATGAAAATAAAATACCCTCAAAGCAGTAGATGCAAAACACTAGTTCATCTGGCCCACTTTGTCTGGCTGCCCATTGCCCAAGTACCAATGTATATTCTTCACACAGATGATGTATATTTTTATAATTTTCCCACATAAGTTGTCAGCATAAACTCAAGGCAGCATATGTATAAATGTGTGTATATATATATTCTTAAGTGTTTCATTACTTTGAAATAAACAACGAAGTATGAAATGTGATGTTTTGCTTTCTCTGGTTTCTGCTGAAAACTTCAAAGAAGCTGAGCTGATATGTGAACTGCCATGATTCAAGGGGTGCAGAATGTCAGTATTTTCAATCGGACTTATTCAAAAGCTGGTTGAGCTTTTGAATATTTGGGGCATTGATTCAGAAAAGAGTGTAAGGGTGCATACTTCAGAGTAGACTAAACATGCTTGTCACTAATTCACATTTGTGCATTTTTGTTTCTCCAATTTGAAATAGGTGACCAAAACAATCCAAAGAGATAGAATAGGACATTAATTCAAACATGATAAATTCAGTTCTTTTAATTCTAGACATTTTGATTAGCAATGAAAGGATTTCAGACTACAAAAAATAAGTCCTATGTGATCCAGACATCTAAGTCATTAACATTTGTGATATATATACCCAAGTATTTCATTTCATAAATTTATGATATGAAGAATGATTTAAGATGGTACTCTATAGGATATAAAGGATTTTTATATACATTTTCTTAGTGAAAACTCACAAAATCCCCCAAACTTTCTGTCTCCAAAGCCCATTCTCTTTGTTTCATTTGATCCCCACCTCGGTTTTCTTTTTTATTTATTTTAATGAAGTATCTTAAATATTTGATCTCCATTGGATAATGAGGAAAATGTCATCTTTGACACAAATAGAGATATTAGACTGAGATTTTTTTCCTCATTTAAAGCTATACTTTTCATTTGAGGCCCTCTACTTTAAAGATTTAATTAATTAAAAGATGATTCCCTTACTCTAAGTCTCACTTATCACAGCTACATGATTGACATTCTTACCCGGACATCCAAATGGCATATCAATTGCAATTCTGCCTAACATAGGCCTGAACTGCTGCTGCATGACAATTATTCTTTCCTGAATCTTCTTCACCTCAGTAAACATCATCACTATACCCAATTATTCAGGTGAAAAATCTAGTCATCCTTAATTCTTCTATCCCTTAACTCCATTATCACTGCTGCTGCTGCTGCTAAGTCGCTTCAGTCGTGTCCGACTCTGTGCAACCCCATAGATGGCAGCCCACCAGGCTCCCCCACCCCTGGGATTCTCCAGGCAAGAACACTGGAGTGGGTTGCCATTTCCTTCTCCAATGCATGAAAGTGAAAAGTGCAAGTGAAGTCGCTCAGTCGTGTCCGACTCTTTGCGACCCCATGGACTTCAGCCCACCAGGCTCCCCCATCCATGGGAGTTTCCAGGCAAGAGTACTGGAGTGGGGTGCCATTGCCTTCTCTGCCATTATCACAGTACCATCCAATTCACCAACAAATGCTTTTGGATCCACCTGAAACATATATTCCACATCTGTTTACTTCTCTTTCTTTATACTATATTCACCCTGGTCTAAGTCATTGTTATTTCCAGCTTTGATGACTGCAAAAGTCTCCCAGCTGGTTGTTTCTCTGCTACTTGTGCACCTCTATAATCTACACAAAAGTCATAGTAACATTTTTAAATGTGAAACAGATTTTTTTTCAAACTTCTACATCAAATTTTTTGGTAGCCTCCTACTGAATTTTGAATAAAATCTAAATGGCCAATTAGGTACCACATGATATGACCCTGCCCTTTTCTATGACTTCTCCTTCTTTAATTCCTCACTGCCTATGCTTTTGCCACCTTATACTTCTAGAATAAGCCAAAATCTTTCCCTCCTTAGGGGCTTTGCCTCCAGGTCTCTGCATATCTGGCCCCTTCTAGTCACTCAGTCTCAGTTCAGATGTTCACATTCTCAGTTCACATTCTCACTGACATTCACTCGTAAGTAGCCCTTTCCCACCACTGTAACCCATCACTTTCCATTACAACATTTCTGTTTCCATTTATTTCATAGCATACATGTGTGCTAAGTCACTTCAGTCATGTCTGACCTGGCAGGCTGTAGCCTGCCAGGCACCTCTGTCCACAGAATTCTTCAGGCAAGAATGCTGGAGAGGGTAGCCATTCCCTTCTCCAGGGGATCTTCCCGATCCAAGGATGGAAACTGCATCTTTTATGTCTCCGGCATTGGCAGGTGGGTTCTTAACCACTAGTGCCACCTGGGAAGCCCTTATTTCATAGCATCAATCACTAATTTCATTTATTTGGTTATTTGATTATTTCTACCTCCCTACCCCAATGCCATGCTTACTCCTTGGAAGGAAAGGTATTACCAACCTAGACAGCGTTTTAAAAAGCAGAGACATCACTTTGCCAACAAAGGTCCATCTAGTCAAGGTTATGGTTTTTCCAGTAGTCATGTATGGATGTGAGAGTTGGACTATAAAGAAAGCTGAGCACCGAAGAATTGATGATTTTGAACTGTGGTGGGAGAGTCCCTTGGACTGCAAGGAGATCCAGCCAGTCCATCGTAAAGGAGATCAGTCCTGGGTGTTCATTGGAAGGACTGATGTTGAAGCTGAAACTCCAATACTTTGGCCACCTCATGTGAAGAGCTGACTCATTGGAAAGACCCTGATGCTGGGAAAGATTGAGGGCAGGAGGAGAAGGGGACGACAGAGGATGAGATGGTTGAATGGCATCGCTGACTCAATGGACATGAGTTTGGGTAGACTCCGGGGGTTGGTGATGGACAGGGAGGACTGGCGTGCTGCAGTCCATGGGGTCGCAAAGAGTCAGAAATGACTGATCAACTGAACTGACCCCAATGCCAGTTTAAGACTAAATATTAAAAAACTAAAATCATGGCATCCAGCCCCATTACTGCATGGCAAATAGAAGGGGGAAAGGTGGAAGTAGTGACAGATTTCCTTTTCTTGGGCTCCAAAATCATTGTGGACAGTGACTGCAGCCATGAAATCAGAAGACAATTGCTTCTTGGCAGGAAAGCGATGACAAACCTAGACACTGTGTTGAAAAGCAGAGACATTACTCTGCTGACAAAGGTCCATATAGTCAAGGCTATGGTCTTCCCACTGGTCATGTACAATTGTGAGGGCTGGACCATAAAGAAGGCAGAACACCAAAGAATTGATGCCTTTGAACTGTGGTGCTGGAGAAGACTCCTGAAAGTCCCTTGGACAGCATGGAGATCAAACCAGTCAATCTTAAGGGAGATCAACCCTGAATATTCACTGGAAGGACTGATGCTGAAGCTGAAGCTCCAGTATTTTGGCCATCTGATGTGAACAGACGACTCCCTGGAAAAGTCCCTGATGCTGGGAAAAATTGAGGGCAGAAAAAGAGGGTGTCAGAGGATGAGATGGATGGACGGCATCACTGATGTAATGAACACGAACTTGGGCAAACTCTGGGAGATGGTGAGGGACAGGGAGGCCTGGCATGCTGCAGTCCATGGAGTCACAAAGAGTCAGATATGACTGGGTGATTGAACAAGAAAAACCCCGATGCCATCCTATGAATGGGGATCTAGTCTGTCTAGTTCATCCCTCTATGCCTTGAGTTGTGCCTGCATACACTCAGTTCTCCATGAAGATTTGTTAAATGAGCAAAAGAACAAAGTCCCTCCTGTTTGCTTAAATCAATAGAATTCTGGCTATATAGAATTCCCATTTTGTTTTAGGCTTGAAAATGGGAAAATGTGAGGGGAAATGTACATTTTTCTGCAAGGAATGCTAGAAACCCAGGCTCATATAATAGAAAACTTATTATCATAAAGGAAAAAAAAAATAAAGGATAAATTATAAGAAATATTTAGAGATATTTGTGGACAGTAATATACCCATTTCATGGGTGTTGAATCTATATACATCCAGAAGCCCACACCACAGCCTGGCTGGTATGCTACTGCCTTCTATAGAATGCTGAGAAAACTGGGCTTGTGGTCTAATGTAACAGGAAGGGCGGTTTGAGAGGCAGCAGGATTACTGCCAATATGACAGGGCCTCTCACCCTCAGCTCCCAGAGGGGAGAGACCAAGAACCACAAAACCACCAAGGCCAGTGCTCTGACTTCTGGAGAATATACAGGCCCCAGGGTAAGTAATGAGCTAGGCCTGGCAGACTGTATGTTATTCCGAGATGAGATGAAGAGAAACAGAGCAGAGATGGATGAGCGCCCGTGGGAAAAGGCGAGTATCAGCTCTCACACACACCATTGTGCCCTGCGTGACTGGGTTAAACAGAAATCTGGCAGGCAGCGAGAAAAGGAACTGAAGGAAGCAAAAAAGAGCAGACAATGCACTGCTCTCTCATTCTCTAACTTTCTGGTGAGGAAATAAAATGTTGCTACCAAGTACCACGTGATGGCATTAATTATCTCATCCTTCCATCATCAAGAGAGAATCGATTCATATTATCATTAATGTGAGGTCACTTTAGAAAAGGTAGTACATTGTAGTGATTAGTAATTGAAATTCTGGATCCCATGCAAACTTGGGCTCAAATTATGGTTTTATCTCATAGAACCATAACACTTTTTTTATAGTGAGGATGCTTTATTAACACTACATGAGATTGTATAAGGAAAAAATAGATGGTTCATGTGAAAAGATTAATTCAGCACCTGAAACAGAGAGCTCTCAATAAATAACAAAATATAAACAAGATATGAAATTACTATTTTACCATCTAATCTTCTTTTATCTTCCAATGGACAAAGCAAGTGGTCTAAATAAACACACATATTCTCCACAAAAAGAATCTATGGGATATTTTGAATGTGAAAGAAGTTAAGGAGCTAAAAAAGGTAAGTGTTCTATATTTAAAATATGTGTAGGTCTAGAAACCCCCCCAAAAGTCAACTATGAGCTGCAGGCTTTTAATTATTAAGAGCAATAGCCAGTTGTCAAATAAAGAACAAATAATATAATTTTAGAATTAAAATATAAACTTTTATATTGATGCAATATACTATTATTTTCCACTTGTTTGGCAAGGAATAAAAAGTTGAAGGATGACATTTAATAATAATAGTGTATAAAGAAATATGTACCCTTGTACACTTCTGTTGGAAGCATAAGTAAATATAAACTCTCTGGAGGACAATTTTCCAACATGTGCCAAACACTTTAAAAATGCTTCATCTTTGATCCAGAACTTATTCTAAGAAAACAACAAAGGAGTTCCACAAAGATACATGCATAAGTATCTCATTTTAGATTTTTTAACAGTCCTTCCTGCTCACAGAAATCTTGCCTGTCCATTGTTGAGATTTTGCTAAATAAATTATGGTAAATATTTTGTAGCCACTGAAAATGATAATATAGATATACATTGACATTACAAAGCTCATGATACATTGCCATTCATTGTAAAAGTTAATATTTTCCTGCACTTAGAAATATGATATCAGTTCTTTGCTGTATATATCATTAAGTATAAAAAAGAAAGTGAGAAAGTGGCAAAATTGGCAGAGTAGGAAGACCCTGAGCTCACTTCTCCCATGATTGTTGTTGTTTAGTTGCTAAGTTGTGTCTGACTCTTTGAGGCCCCATGGATTGTAGCCCTCCAGGCTCCTCTACCCATGGGATTTCCCAGGCAAGAATGCTGGATTGTTTTGCCATTTTCATCTCCAGCGGATCTTCCGACCCAGGGGTCAAACTTAGGTCTCCTGCTTGGCCAGCAGAATCTTTACCACTGAGTCACCTGGGAAGTCCACCCCCTCTCATAAGCACACTACAATTACAAATATTTATAGAGCAGTTGTCAATGAAAACAACCCAAAGACTAGCAGAAGAGATCTTCTATAACTGAAGATATAAATAAGGAATCACAATAAAATAGGGAGGAGGAGCAGAGACAAGGTAGAGTCAAGATCTGTACCCCCAGGCCAGGGGTCAAACTTAGGTCTCCTGCTTGGCCAGCAGAATCTTTACCACTGAGTCACCTGGAAAGTCCACCCCCTCTCATAAGCACACTACAATTACAAATATTTATAGAGCAGTTGTCAATGAAAACAACCCAAAGACTAGCAGAAGAGATCTTCTATAACTGAAGATATAAATAAGGAATCACAATAAAATAGGGAGGAGGAGCAGAGACAAGGTAGAGTCAAGATCTGTACCCCCAGGTAGGCAACCCACAAATGGGAGAATAATCACAATTAAAGAGGTTTTTCCCCAAAAGAATGAGGCCTCTGAGCCCCACATCAGGATCCCCAATCTGAAGGTCCTGCACCAAAAAGTGAGGTCCCCAAACATTTGGATTTGAAGGCCAATGCGGTATACTTCCAGGAGAGTCAGAGGTCTGTAGAAACCAGTCTCTGCTCTTAAAGGACTCACACAAACTCTCACACACTCCAAGATCCAGGGCAGAAGCAGCATTTTGAAAGAAGTGTGGGGCAGACACACTTGCTGATCTTGGAGAGCCTCCCCTAGAAGCAGCTGGAAACTGGAACTCATCCAGGGGAAAAAGATGCTGGCAGCAGCCATATAGGGGCAGCAGCTATTTAGCTCCTAAATGGTGCTGGCAAGTGCCATTTTGGAACACTCCTTCTGTCATATAGGCACTAGGACCAGCTCCTCCCACTAGCCAGTCAGTATCTTGGGGACACCCCAGGTCAAGCAATTTTGGTTGGGGTCATAGTCACACCCACCTGCAGGGTGCCTACCGTAAGACCTCTGGCAGCCCCCAGTCATCCCAGGACTCGATAGTACCCACCAGAGCGTCCAGGGCCCAGCTCCACACATCAGTGGGCCAGCACTATCTCTGGGGCACGCATCACCCTGCAGCTAGCCATATCAGAAGCCAGCCTCACCAGCCAGCCAGTTGACACCAGACCTGGGACCCTCCTAGGTCACAACCTCACCAATCAGTAGGCTGACACTAACTCTGGGACTCCATGTGCCCCATTACCAGCACCATGGGACCCTGCTTTGCCCACCAGAAAGCCTATACTAGCCCCAAGACCACCCAGGGTTCTGCAGCCAGCCAACTCAGGACATGATCCTGTCTGCTAGTGGGTCAGCATCAGGATTCCTCTGGTCATGCAGCCAGCCATGCCAGGACCTAGTTCCACCAACCAACTGGAACAAGGTCAGTCATGCGTATCAGAATGCCCATGGTAGTCAGTCCACCTCAACAGAAGGACAAATGCAGCCCAAATAGAGGGCACCTCTAGGACACATAGCTGTGGTGACCAGAGGGAAGTGTACTGTTGGGCCCCATAGAATGTCTTCTGCATAGGGCTATGTCTCCAAGTTCAGGAAATATACATAGAAATGAAAGTGAATTGGTCAAAATGAGGCAACAGAGGAATATGTCCCAAATGAAGGAACAAGATAAAAACTCAGAAGAAAAAGTAAGTAAAGTGGAGATAAGCAATCTACCTGATAAAGAATTCAAGGTAATAATCATAAAAATGCTCAAAGAACTCAGAGGAAGAATGGAAAAACATAGTAAGAAGTTTCACAAAGAGTTAGAAAAATATAAAAAAGAACCAAAGAGAGCTGAAGAATACAATAACTGAAACAATATACTAGAAGGAATCAACAGTATAACCCTAACCCTAACTAATTAATTTAAAAAATAAACTGCAAACTAGAAGACAGAGTGATTACCTAAGGTAAATGTAAAAAGGAAAAAAGAATTTTTTAAAAATAAGGTGCATGTAAGAGACTTCTGGGACAATGTCAAGTGTACCAACATTCATATTAAGAGGTTCCCAAAGACCTACCTTATAGCACAGGAAACTCTGCTCAGTATATATAACAACCTAAATGGGAAGTGAATTTGAAAAAAAAATAGATACATGTATATGAATAACTAAATTACTTTGCTGTACATCTGAAAGTAACACAACATTGTTAAGCAACTATACTCTAGTATGAAATAAAATGTTTTTTTCAAAAGTCATCCCAAAAGGAGACAAAAGAAATAAAATTTCAGAGAATATACTTGAAGACAAAATAACTGAAAATTTCCCTAACATGAGAAAGGAAATAGATATTCAGGTCAAGGAAGTAGAGTCAGGATCAACAGGATCAACCCAAGAACCTGACACCAAGACACATTCTAATTAAAATGGTAAAAATTAAAGACAGAAGATACCAGAAACAGCAAGGAAAAAGCAATAAATTATGTACAAGGAAACTCCTTCCCATAAGACTCAGCTGAAATTTTAGCAGAAAATATGCAGGCAAGAAAGGAGTGACACAGTATACATAAAGTGATGATAGGGAAAAACCTACAAGCAAGAATATTCTGTCTGGCAAAGATATCATTAAGATTTGAAGGATTAAAAGTTTTACAGATAGAGTTAGAAGTTTTGCAGAAAAGCAAGAGCTATCTCCAAGAGGTGGTGCAGTGGTCAAACATCAGCCTGTAAAGCAGGCAACTTGCGAGTTCGATCCCTGGGTCAGGAAGATCCCCTGGAGAAGGAAATGGCAACCCACTCCAGTAGTCTTGCCTGGAAAATTCCATGGACAGAGGAGCCTGGTGGGCTACAGTCCATGGCGTCGTGATGAGTCAGGCATGACTGAGCGCGAGCACACAAGAGTTAAAAGACATTCATCAACACAAAACAGCTGCACTAAAAATGTTAAAGGGACTTCTCTAAGAGGAAAGGAAAAGGCCACAAAATGAAAAATCTCATTGGTAAAGGCAAATATATAGTAAAAATAGTAGATCAACCACTTATATAGCTAGTAGGGAGATTAAAAGACCAAAGTAGTAAAATCATCTAAATCCACAATAAGTAGTTAAGGGATTACACAACACAAAATGATATAAAATATGATGTTAAAAACAGTGAATGTGGGTGGGTGAATTAAAAATGCAGAGTCATTAAATGCATCTGATCTTAAGAGATCAGCAACTTAAAATAATCACATATACATAAATTATTATATATACACTTCATGGAAATCACAAATCCCAAATTTATAATAGATGCACACACAAAAAGAGAAAGGGATAAAATGTGACACTAAAAGTGAAAGTTGCTCAGTCGTGTCTGACTCTTTGTGACCCCATGGCATATACAGTCCATGGAATTCTCCAGGCCAGAATACTGGAGTGTGTAGGCTTTCCCTTCTCCAGGGGATCTTCCCAACCCAGGGATCAAACCCAGGTCTCCCACATTGCAGGAGGATTCTTTACCAGCTGAGCCACAAGGGAAGCCCAAGAATACTAGAGTGGGTAGCCTAGCCCTTCTCCAGCAGATCTTCCCAACCCAGGAATCAGACCAGGGTCTCCTGCATTGCAGGCTGATTCTTTACCAGCTGAGCTACCGAGGAAGCCTGTGACACTAAAGATAGTCTTCAAATCACAGGGGAAGAGCACAAAAGAAGAAAGGAACAAAAAAGAACTGCAAAAATAACACCTAATCAATTAAGAACATGGCAGCAAATACACAGCTACGATAATTACTTCAAATGTGAACAGACTTAATGTTCCAATTGAAAAATATAGAATGGCTGAATGGATGTAAAAACAAGATCCATACATGCTGCCTACGAGAGACTCACTTCAGCTTTAAAAACACACACAGACTGAAAGTGAGGGGATGGAAAAGGTATTTCATGCAAATGGAAACATAAAGAAAGCCAGGTACTTACATGAGACACAATAAAAACACTGTAAAAAGAGATAAAGATATTACATAATAATAATTATGTAATCAATCCAGGAAGACATAACAATTATTAAGAAAAATATGTCCCCAACATAGGAGTACCTAAATACAAAAAGCAAATATTAACAACCAGGAAAGATAAATAGCCAGTACTACAATAGTAGCATGGGAATTTAACATCCCACTTACATCATTCAGACAGAAAATTAATAATGAAACACTGGCCTAAAATGATACATGTAGTTCAAATGGCGTTAAGAGATACATATAGAATATTCCACCTGAAAGCAGCAGAATACATACTCTTTTCAAGTGCACATGGAGCGTTCTCCAGGACAGATCATATACTAGGCCATGAAACAAGTCTCAGTAAATTTAAGAAGATTGAAATCATAACTAAACATCTTTTCTAAGGCAAACGCTATGAGGCTGGAAATCAACTACAAGAAAAAAATTTTCAAAACACAAAAGTATGTGTTGGCTAAACAATATGCAACTAAACAACCAGTAGGGCACTGAAGAAATCAGAAAGGAAATAAATACCTGGAGTCAGATGAAAACAAAAGCAAAATCAACGGTACTCAGCAAAAGCAGTTCTAAGAGGGAACTTTACAGTGATAAAGACTATCTCAGGAAACAAGAAAAATCTGAAATAAATAAACTAACATTACAACTAAAGGAACTAGATAAACAAGACATACAAAACCAGAATTCAGTATAGGGAAAGAAATAACAAAGATCAGAACAGATAAATGAAATAGATATTAAAGCTAACAAAAGATCAATGAAACTAAGAACTGTTTATTTGAAAAAAAATTCATAAACCTTTAGTAGACAGACTCATCAAGAAAAAAAAAAGAATCCAAATAAATAAAATCAGAAGTAAAAAAGTAGAAGATAAACTGACAAAAAATTGCAGAGGAAGCACACTTCCAAACTCATTCTACAAGTATCAACCTGATAATAAAATCAAAGATATACTTTTAAAAAAGAAAATTACAGGTTAATATCACTGATGAGCATAGATGCAAAAATCTGGGACAAAATATCAACAAACTGAATTTGAGAATATATTAAAAGGATCATATAGGATATATCATGATCAAGTGGGATTTATCCTAGGGATGGAAGGATGGCTCCATATCCACAAATCAGTCACTGTGATACACTGCATTGCTGTTGTTGTTCAGTTGCTCAGTTCTGTCTGACCTTTTGCAACCCCATGGATTGCACATGCCAGGCTTCCCTGTCCTTCACCATCTCCTGAAGCTTTCTCAAACTCATGTCCATTGAGTCAGTGATGTCATCCAGCCATCTCATACTCTTTTGTCTCCTTTTCCTCCTGCCTTCAATCTTTCTGGCATCAGGGTCTTTTCCAATGAATTGACTCTTCACATCAGGTGGCCAAAGTATTGGAGTTTCAGCTTCAACATCAGTCCTTCCAATGAATATTCAACGTTTATTTCCTTTAGGATCGACTGATTTGATCTGCTTGCAGTCCAAGGGACTCTCAAGAGTCTTCTTCAGCACCACAGTTCAAAAGCATCAATTCTTTGGTGCTCAGCATTCTTTATGGTCCAACTCTCACATCCATACATGACTAGTGGAAAAACCATAGCTTTGATTATACAGACCTTTGTTGGCAAAGTAATATCTCTGATTTTTAATATACTGTCTAGGTTGGTCATAGCTTTTCTTCCAAGGAGCAAGTGTCTTTTAATTTCATGGCTGCAGTCACCATCTGCAGTGATTTTGGAGCCCCCAAAAATAAAGTCTGACACTATTTCCACTGTTTCCCCATCTATTTCCCATGAAGTGATGGGACCAGATGCCATGATCTTAGTTTTCTGAATGTTGAGCTTTAAACCAACTTTTTCACTCTCCTCTTTCACTTTCATCAAGATGGTTTTTAGTTTCTCTTTGCTTTCTTCCATAAGGGTGGTGTCATCTGCATATCTGAAGTTATTGATATTTCTCCCAGAAATCTTGATTTCAGCTTGTGCTTCATCCAGCCCAATATTTAGCATAATGTGATGTACTCTGCATATAAGTTAAATAAGCAGGATGACAACACACAGCCTTGATGTACTCCTTTCCCCATTTTGAACCACATTAACACCACAGTAACAGGTTGAAAAAATAAAAATGACATGATCATCTTAATAAATGAAAAAAAAAATCTTCTGACAAAATTCAGCATCCATTTATAACCTAATTTCTCCACAAAGTGGGTACAGAGGAAACAGACCTCAACATAATAAAGGCCATTATATGACAAGTCCACAGCTAACATCATATTCAATGGCAAAAACCTAAAGGCATTTCTTTTAAGATCAGGAACAAGACGATGATAACCACTCTTGTCACTTTTATTCAACAGAGTATTGGAAGTCTTAGTCATACCAATGAGGCAAGAGAGAGAAATAAAGGAATCTAAATTGGAAAGACAGAAGAAAGGCTGTACTGCTTGCAGATGACATAATACCACACATAAAATATTCTCAAGACACCCCCCCAAACTTTCTAGAATTCATGAATGAATTTGGTAAAATAGCAGTATAGAAAATTAATATATATAAATCTGTTGCATTTCCATATACTATAATTGAACTATCAGAAAGAGAAATAAGGAAAACAATTCTATTTGCGTCAACATCAAAAAGAATACAGATGCATACTACTCTATATAAAACAGATAAACAACAAGGTACTACTATACAGCACAGGGAACTGTATTCAATATCTTATAATTACCTATAATATAAAGTAATCTGAAAAAGAATATATATATCAGAATGTATATTGATATATGATATATATGAAATATTTTATATCAGAAATTAACACAATATTATAAACCAACTATACTTCCATAAAAAATAAAAATTAAAATAAATTATCATCCAAAAAATATTAATGGTTTTTGGATGTCTTTTTACACTACTATTTCTTATAATTACCTATAATATAAAGTAATCTGAAAAAGAATATATATATCAGAATGTATATTGATATATGATATATATGAAATATTTTATATCAGAAATTAACACAATATTATAAACCAACTATACTTCCATAAAAAATAAAAATTAAAATAAATTATCATCCAAAAAATATTAATGGTTTTTGGATGTCTTTTTACACTACTATCAATCTTTGTTTGCTTCACCTAAACTACATCCAATTTCTTTTGTCTCATCAGCACTATAATGGTACACTATCAATTTTTTTCTTATCCACTATTACTTGACCAAAATATTGGCTTGACCAGAGAACACATTAGAGAACAGCACTGACTGGGAATGGTTCTCCTTGTCTTGTTTTCAGTGTTCTTGTGAAGGAAAGTCACCTAGTCTTCTGGGACCATTTTTTCCCTTGTAAGTGATAAAATGAGACAGCAATATACTGGAAGCATACAAGTAAAACCATAATGGTAGTTAGAGTATTTCGAAAATCTATCATTTTAGCTACATGATTTAATTTAAAACCAAAGGAGTAAGAAACAATAGGATGACTAGCCAGATGAACAGTTTTAAGGCTTGATATTGAAAATCCATTTCTCCTTTTTTAAAAGCAGCCAGAACTTTTTAAAGCGCTGTATTGTTTCCCACTATAATTCATGTCATCACTAACACCTAAAGCATAAAAGATGCCTGCCTCTTGCTTGCCTTGGGTGTTAGTGAGGTTGTGGCAGCCACTGAAAGAGAACTCAAATTTTGGCAATAAAAGTCACTTTTTACTTGAGTTTTCTCCTCTTTCCTTCCAAGTCAATGTGTACTTAGTTAATGATTTTGATGCCATTTTGGACCAAATAGAATAAATGTAGAGCCAAATGTACAGCTTATTTCATGGTATGTTTAGAATCAGCCCTACACTGCCAAAGTGAGGGAAAAAGTTGGATAAATCTGAATAGTACAGACAGCTCCTCTGGAAAATTTGCCTTGTCTGTCTGGGATTACCTGAATTATCAGTAAGCATTCATTTGTATACAAAAAATGTTTTCCTTTTGGACAAAGTTTTTGTTTTGCAGGAAACAAATGGAATCTGTTTTCACTACCAACCATCCAGTTGGAATATGTTGACCAAAATGACACAGTAGAGAATATGATGGAGAGAATATTAGAGAATATTGTGGAAAATATTCAGAAAAAATTCTCACAGTAGAGAATATTGCAGAAAAATCTTCACTACCCAAGAATATATAAGTTCTCTATCTGTGTAGGGGATACCTGCATTTCTATACACTAAAAATGAACTAACTAGGCAAAAAATAAGTTAAAACAATTACCTTTACAATAGCACCACAAAGAATAATATATTTAGGATTAACTTTAACCAAGAACGTGAAAGATGTATACACTGAAAATTATAAAATATTTATAGGGCTTCCCTGGTGGTCCAGTGGCTAAGAATTCACCTGCCAGTGCAAGGGAGGTGGGTCTATCTCTGCTCTGAAAAGATCCCTCATGCCATGTGACAACTAAGCCTGTGCACCACGACTACTGAGCCAGTGCTGTACAGCCTGTCAGTCACAACCAATGAGTTGAGCCACAACTACTGAAGCCTGTGGGTCTAGAGCCCATACGCTGCAACAAGAGCAGCCACCACAGTGAGAAGCCAATGCATCGCAACTAGAGAGTAGTCCCCATTCTCCACAACTAGAGAAAGCTGGCTCTCAGCGACAAAGACTCGGCACAACCAGAAATAAATAAAAAATAACAATCTTTAAAAAATTATAAAAGAAACTGAAAAGGACACAAGTAAATCGAAAAAGACATAAATAAATAGAGAAATATTCCATGTTCATTGATTGGAAGAAGTAAAGCTATTAAAGTATTCATAGTACTCAAAGTCATTTACAGATTTAACATAATGCCTATCAAAATTCTAATGGCATTCTTCATAGAAATAGGGGGAAAAATTAATCCTGAAATCCATATGGAACTGCAAATGGACCCAAATAGCTAAATTCTTAAACACGAGCTTTGAACAAGAAGATCAATGCTAAAAACACCACAGTTCCTGATTTCAAAATATATTACCAAAAAAAGTGATGAGAAATTAGACCACTGAGAATAAATTACAAAGCTCTAGTAATCTAAACAGTATGGTACCAGCATAAAAACAGATATATATGTCAGTGGAAGAGAAAAGACAGAAAATCCATACATTTATGGTCAGCTGATCTTCAATAATGGCGCAAAGAATAACACTCATTAATAAATACTGTTGGAAAAACTGCATATCTACAATCAAAGGAGTAAAATTGGACCCATGTCTCCTACCATATAAATAATGAATTCAAGATGGATTCAAGGCTTAAATTTAAGACCTGATATCATAAGACTCTAGAAGTAAACATAGGAAAACCCCTTGACATTGGCCTGTGCAATGATTTTTTTTTTTTTAAGATATGCTCCCCTAAGCACAAGCAACAAAAGCAAAAATAGACAAGTGGGATTACATCTAACCTAAAGCTTCTGCATGGCAAGGCAAACAATCAACAGAGTAAAAAGGCAACCTAAAAAATGAGAAAAATATTTGCAAATCATACATCTGATACGGAATTAATATTCAAAATATATAAGAACTCCTACAATTCCATAGCAAAATATAAAAGATAACCTGATTAAAATATAAGCAAAAGACCTGAATAGACATTTCTCAAAAGAAGACACAAATGGCCATCGAGTGTACAAAAAGATAATCAGTATCACTAACCATTAAGGAAATTCAAATAGAAACCACAGCATTATATCACTTCACACCTCTCAAGGTGGCAATTATTTAAAAAACAACAAAGCAAGCAAACAAAAACGAGAGTAGGTGAAGATGCAGAGAAAACTGGAACTTTGGTACAGATACGAGGGAATATAATTTGGTACAGCCATCATGGAGCAGTATGAAGGTTCTTCAAAAAATTAAAAATAGACTATTACATAGCAATTCTACTCTGAACATATATATAAAAGAAATGAAAGCAATATCTTCACTCCCATGTTCACTGCAGCATTATTCACAATAGCCAAGATACAAAAAAACCTAAGCAATTGTCAGTGGATGAATGAGAAAATAAAATGTGCTGTATTTATGATGGAGCAGGATGTGGCATGGTGCCCCCTCAAAAGAGCCTGAGCAGGGCTTTGGAATGTTTGGTGTTCTCTCCCAAGTGTGCTGCAGGCCCAGGTGTATGTATATAAGAGAATATTCAGTCAGTTCCATTCAGTCACTCAGTTGTGTCCGACTCTTTGCAACCTGGTGAACTGCAGCACACCAGGCCTCCCTGTCCATCATCAACTCCCAGAGTTTACTCAAACTCATGTCCATTGAGTTTGTGATGCCATCCAACCATCTCTTCCTGTGTCACGCCCTTCTCCTGCCTTCAATCTTTCCCAGCATCAGGGTCTTTATCTATGACTCAGTTCTTTGCATCAGGTGGCCAAAGTACTGGAGTTTTAGCTTCAGCATCAGCCCTTCCAATGAATATTCAGGACTGTTTTCCTTTAGGATGGACTGGTTGGATCTCCTTGCAGTCCAAAGGACTCTCAAGAGTCTTCTCCAACACCACAGTTCAAAAACATTAATTCTTCAGTGCTCAGCTTTCCTTGTAGTTCAACTCTCACATCCATCCGTGACTACTGGAAAAGCCATAGATTTGACTAGATGGACCTTTGTTGGCAAAGTAATGTCTCTGCTTTTTAATATGCTATTTTGGTTGGTCTTAACTTTCCTTCCAAGGAACAAGTATCTTTTAATTTCATGGGTGCAGTCACCATCTGCAGTGATTTTGGAGCCCAAAAATATAAAGTCAGCCACTGTTTCCACTGTTTCCCCATCTATTTGCCATGAAGTGATGGGACCAGATGCCATGATCTTAGTTTTCTGAATGTTGAGCTTTATGCCAACTTTTTCACTCTCCTCTTTCACTTTCATCAAGAGATTCTTTAGTTCATCTTCACTTTCTGCCATCGGGGTGGTGTAATCTGTATATCTGAGGTTATTGATATTTCTCCTGGCAATCTTGATTCCAGCCTGTGCTTCATCCAGTCCAGAGTTTCTCCTGATGTACTCTGCATATAAGTTAAATAAACAGGGTGACAATATACAGCCTTGATGTACTCCTTTCCCAATTTGGAACCAGTCTGTTGTTCCATGTCCAGTTCTAACTGTTGCTTCCTGACCTGCATACAGATTTCTCAAGAGGCGGGTCAGGTGGTCTGGTATTGCCATCTCTTTCAGAATTTTCCAGCATGCAGCAGCTGCATGGCACTTGAGCAAGTGGTGGCTGCGCCTTGCTGGGATGGCTGTGAGGAGATATTCCACGTCTAAGATCAGAGAAATCCCAGTAAGATGGTAGGAGGGGCAAATTCACATTTAGAATCAAACCCCATTCCTGCCAGAGATGCTCAGATGACTCAAACAAACCTTGTGTACACCAGGACCCTGGGACCCGACAGAGACTGGGACAGAACTGTGTTTGAGCATCTACTGTGGAGGTACGGGTCAGCAGTGGACTACCACAGGGACAGGGGCTCTGGGTGCAGCAGACTCGGATATGGTATAAGCCCTCTTGGAGGAGATTGCTATTAACCCCACCATAGAGCCACCAGAACTTACTCAGGACTGGGAAATAAAGTCTTGGAGGGCACAAACAGAACCTTGTGTGCACCAGGACCCAGGAGAAAGGAGTAATGACCCCACAAGAGACTGACCCAGACTTGCCAGGGAGTGTCCAGGAGTCTCCAGTGGAGGTGTGGGTTGGTGGGGGCCTGCTGCAGGGTTGGGGGTACTGAGTGTAGCAGTACATGCAGGGGATCTTTTGAAGGAGTTCACCATTATCTTCATTACCTCCACTATAGTTTGGTCCCACTAAATAGCAGGGAGGGAACACAGGTCCACCCATCAACAGAAAAATTGGATTAAAGATATACTGATCATGGCCCAGTCCATCAGAACAAGACCCAGGTTCCCCTGGAACAGAAATGGCAACCCACTCCAGCATTCTTGCCTGGAGAATCCCATGGATGGAGGAGCCTGATAGGCAACAGTCCACAGGGTCGTAAAGAGTTGGACATGACTGAGCGACTTCACTTTCCTTCCCTTTTCCTTTCAGTCTCTCCCATCAGGAAGCTTCCATAAGCCTCTTATCCTTCTCTATCAGAGGGCAGACAGACTGAAAACCACAATCACAGAAAACTAGCCATTCTGATCACATGGACCACAGCTTTGTCTAACTCAATGAAACTAAGCCATGCTGTGTAGGGCCACCCAAGATGGATGGGTCATGGTGGAGAGTTCCGACAAAATGTGGTCCACTGGAGAAGGGAATGGCAAACCACTTCAGTATTCCTGCCTTGAGAACCCCACAAACAGTATGAAAAGGCAAAAAGATAGGACACTGAAAGATGAACTCCCCAGGTTGGTAGGTGCCCAATATGCTGTTGGAGATCAGTGGAGAAATAACTCCAGAAAGAATGAAGAGACAGAGCCAAAGCAAAAACAACACCCAGTTGTGGATGTGACTAGTGATGGAAGCAAGGTCTGATGTTGTAAAGAGCAACATTGCACAGGAACCTGGGATGTTAGGTCCATGAATCAAGGCAAATTGGAAGTGGTCAAACAGGAGATGGCAAGAGGGAATGTCCACATTTTAGGAATCAGCGAACTAAAATGGACTGGAATGGGTGAATTTAACTCAGATGACCATCATATCTATTACTGTGGGCAGGAATCCCTTAGAAAAAATGGAGTAGCCATCACAGTACTTGGATGCAATCTCAAAAATGACAGAATGATCTCTGTTCATTTCCAAGGCAAACAATTCAATATCATGGTAATCCAAGTCTATGCCCCGACCAGTAATGCTGAAGAAGCTGAAGTTGAACGGTTCTTATGAAGACCCACAAGACCTTCTAGAACTAACACCCCCAAAAGGATGTCCTTTTCATTATAGGGGACTGTAATGCAAAAGTAGGAAGTCAAAAACACCTGGAGTAACAGGCAAATTTGGCCTTGGAATAGAAAATTAAGCAGGGCAAAGAGAATGCACTGGTAATAGCAAATGCCCTCTTCCCATAACACAAGAGAAGACTCTACATATGGACATCACCAGATGGTCAATACCAAAATCAGATTGATTATACTCTCTTCAGCCAAAGATGGAGAAGCTCATACTGTCAGCAAAACAAGACTGGGAGCTGACTGTGGCTCAGACCATAAACTTTTTATTGCCAAATTCAGACTTAAATTGAAGAAAGTCGGGAAAATCACCAGACCATTCAGGTATGACCTAAATCAAATCCCTAACAATTATACAGTGGAAGTGAGAAATAGATTTAAGGGACTAGATCTGATAGACAGAGTGCCTGATGAACTATGGACGGAGGTTCATGACATTGTACAGGAGATGGGGATCAAGACCATCCCCAAGAGAAAGAAATGCAAAAATGCAAAATGGCTGTCTGAGGAGGCCTTACAAATGGCTGTGAAATGGAAGCAAAAAGCAAAGGAGAAAAGGAAAGATATACCTATTTGAATGCAGAGTTCCAAAGAATAGCAAGGAGAGATAAGAAAGCCTTCCTCAGTGAACAGTGCAAAGAAATAGAGGAAAACAATAGAATGGGAAAGACTAGAGATCCCTTCAAGAAAATTAGAAAAATACAAGGGAAGATTTCATGCAAAGATGGGCTCAATAAAGGACAGAAATGGTATGGACCTTACAGAAGCAGATGATACTAAGAAGACGTGGCAAGAATACACAGAAGAACTATACAAAAAAGATCTTCACGACCCAGATAATCATGATGGTGTGATCACTCACCTAGAGACAGGCATACAGGAATGTGAAGTCAAGTGGGCCTAAGGAAGCATCACTACGAACAAAGCTAGTGGAGGTGATGGAATTCCAGTTGAGCTATTTCAAATCCTAAAAGTTGATGCTGTGAAAGTGCTGTACTCAATATGCCAGTAAATTTGGAAGACTCAGCAGTGGCCACAGGACTCAAAAATCTCAGTTTTCATTCCAATCCCAAATAAAGGCAATGCCAATAATGTTCAAACTGCTGCACAATTGCACCCATCTCACACGCTAGTAAAGTAACATTCAAAATTCTCCAAGCCAGGCTCCAACAGTACATGAACTAACAATAGAATATTAGTCAGCCTTAAAAGAAAAGGTAATCCCACTATTTGCATAAACACAGATGAAATGGGTGGATATTACATTAAATAAGATAGCCCAAATATAGAAAGACAAGTACTGTAGGCTCTCATATGTGAAAAAAAGAATTCATACTCTATGATGGTTGCCAAGGGTTGAGGAAATGGGGGAGTTAGGAAGATGTTGATCAAAGGGTACAAAGTTTCAGTATGAAATTTGATTGAGTTCTGGCAGCAACTGTAGTGTGGTAACTATAGCTAATAATACGCTATTGCTTACTTGAAATGTGTGAACAGAGTAGAATTTAAGTGTTCTCATCATATACACGAAATTGCTAAATGTTGAGTTTACGGGTATGTTAGTAGAATTCTTGGATTTCACATCAAAAGTACAATTCATAAAAGGAAAACTAAGAAACTGGACTTCGTTAATTTTTGTGTGTGTGTGTGAAGGATCTTGTGAGGAGGGTGAAAAGACAAACTACAGACTAAGAGAAAAGATTTGCAAATCACATGTATGACAAAGGCTTAATATCTATGATTATAAAGAACCTCAAAACTCAGAAGTTCAACAAAAAAAATACATAAACTAGTTAGAGTATAGGCAAAGGAGGTAAAGACATATTTAATGAAAATGTATAGATGGCAAATAAGCACATGAGAAAAAGTCATCATCAGTCATATAGAAATTAAAATTAAAGCCACAGTGAGATATCACTATACACCATTAGAATAGCTAGAATAAAAGAACAGTGACCACACCAGATGCAGCCAAAAATACAGAGAAATTGGATGACTTATTATTGCTAGTAGGAATATAAAATGGTACAGCCAGTATGACAAACAACTTGGCACTTTCTTCTAAAATTAAAAACACATTTACTGTACAACCCAGCTGCTGTACTCTTGGGTATTTATTTCAGGGAAATGAACACTTATGTTCACACAAAATCTCTACTTGAATTTTTACAGCAGATTTATTTGTATTAACCAAAAATTGTAAACAGCATAGATGTCTTACAATAGGTAAATGGTTAAACAAACCATGGTGCAATCATACCATGGATTACACAGAGGGGGAAAAAAAAGGAACACAGTATTGATGTACACAACAAACTCAATGAATCTCCAGAGAAATACGCTAAGTGCAAAAAACCTGCCCCCAAAGGGCTATTATGATTCCATTCATAGAACATTCTTAAAATAATAGAACTACAGAAATTAAAAACAAATTCTTTGTCAGGGATTAAGGAAGGGATGAGGAAGGGAGAAAAAATGGGTGTGGCTGTAAAAGGGCAACATGAGGAATCTGTGTTATGTTGTATATATTCTATATCTGGATCATATCAATTTTCACATCCTGGTTGTAATATCACACTATAGTTTTGCCAGGTGTTACATTGAGGAAAAAATAAAAGGTAAGAAGGAAGGAATAGTGAGGAAATAATAATTTTATAACCATATGTGAATCTATAATTGTCACAAAATTAAAAGTTTAGAAAACATCATTAATGATTTTAAAGGAAGGAGCACAGAATTGGATTCAGAGGACCTAGGATTTTGTTCAGTAACACTACTCAGGAGTCATGACCTTGAGTAAGTCACAACTTTCCATAGTTTTCTAATTTGTACAATGTGTAGGTTAGACACATTGCCCTCTGAAATCAAGTTACAGTTATACAAGTCTCTGACAGGTTTTTATTTCTTAGAAAAGAGTATCTGCATAAAATATACCCATTTCTACACAACTAAAATAGAGTTCTAGCTCACTAATGGAGAAGGCAAGGGCACTCCACTCCAGTACTCTTGCCTGGAAAATCCCGTGGATGGAGGAGACTGGTAGGCTGCAGTCCACGGGGGTCACTAAGAGTCGGACATGACTGAGCAACTTCACTTTCATTTTTCACTCTCATGCGTTGGAGAAGGAAATGGCAACCCACTCCAGTGTTCTTGCCTTGAGAATCCCAGGAACAGGGAAGCCTGGTGGGCTGCCATCTATGGGGTCACACAGAGTTGGACACGACTGAAGCGACTTAGCAGCAGCAGCAGCAGCTCACTAATAGGCAAATTTCTAAAGCATTCTCAGCCCAGCCCAAGATAGCATTTCCCCATGACGTTAGAGATGAAAAACTAGTTTAAGATTAAATTAGAAACTCTATCTTCTCAGCCTATCCAAAGTCCAAATAAATATTTGCATTATAGATTTTTTTTTTCTTCAGAAAGTGAAGCTTTTCCCAGACACTGTTTCACGAGGAGGGGAGATAACCCACACATATGTGGCAGGTCCTTTACTTCATCCTAACTTCAGCAGTGTTGGGTTTGGCTTAGTTATTAGGACTAAAACATTTACAGGCATTTAGGACACACTTCTTCTGGTCTTCTATCACCAGTTGATTGACTCCAAGACGTTTGTGTGTAAACCTGCCATTCTTGCTAGAAGCCACACAATGTTCTTTTTTAAAAAAGTTATTTCCTCTATTAAAATCCACAAGGTCTTCAAGGAACTTTAAAGAAACAAAATTATTTAAAAGCCACGTGACTTAAATTCACAAAGGTTTTTCTTAAATACTTGGAATGCTCTTATTCTGAGTTCACCTTGCATTGGTACTGATACATACACAAATTAATAGTGATACAATTCTGTGTGTACAATGTGCACAAAACTATGGAATAGATGACGGTTTGGTAGTGGCTACTTGTGATTCTAACTAATTAACTATGGATATCATTCTATATGCTTAAATATAAAACCAGGGTCCCTAAGCTGTAAAGAAAAATAAACTTAACAGGGTTTGGGGACTCTGAAGATCTTTGTAGGTATCATGCTTGAGTTTTCCTTGGGAGTTCAAAGAAAATGCAGAGTTAGAGATGGTTTATGTACTTTTTGGAATTTATTAATACACAAGTTTTTATTAGAACCCTATTATGTGCCAAGTGCTATCTAAGTGATGGAGGATGTTTTATAGACAAATAGATAAGTATCGTTAAGTGCTATGATAGAGGTAAGCACTAAGTACTAGTAGAGGACACAGGAAATTTTCTAACCCACATTTGAATTACTCTTTTTAATGGGCTTCCCTGATGGCTGAGATGGTAAAGTATCTGCCTGCAATGTGGGAGATCCAGGTTCTATCCCTGGGTTGGGAAAATCCCCTGGAGAAGGGAATGGACAGAAGAGGACTTCTACTCCAGTGGACTACTTCCTCCAGTATTCTTGCCTGGAGAATTCCATGGATAAAAGACCCTGGCAGGCTACAGTCCATGGGGTCACTAAGAATCAGACACAACTAACACTTTCAGCTTCTACTTATTGCTTTTTAAATTCAGAACCCTATGTGAACAGTGCCATGCATTGCCCCACACTGGGAATATCACATGGGCCCAAAGAGTTTCAATTGTTGGCTTATGGTATACTCAGAAATTTGTAAATAGCTAAAAATTTAAATCCAGAATGCCTGCTGCCAAGCAGCCCATTCACTTGTCAAGGTTGCTTGTGATAGAACAGAGGTGAGCGTGGTCACATCACAAAATGACTGATATGTATCACAGGCTCAGCAGAAATCTGGTTCCACAGGCCTTTCTGTGGAATGTTCTCCTACATAACTGTGCTTCTCTTTCTAGTGGCTCTGACTTTTGAGTTTTTCCTTCCTTCTCCAGTAAACCAGGCCATGTGCTATACAGAATTTATCCTAAACCCTGTCACATGACAATGAGAACCCAACTTTACTCTCTCCCAAAACAGACTTTCTGGGTGATGTTGCAAAGGAAGTAATAAGAAAGTATGCTAAAATTTTCTCTCAGACTTACACAACACAAGAGACCAAGCTTGTTGGAGGGAAATTGAGTATACTCGTGGACAGAGTGACCTTAGGTTCCCCATATAAACCCAACTTTCTCCATTCCAGACTGCTGGACTGTGTTAGCGTCTGGTTTGTCTGATTTGATTACGAGCCCCTTGGGCAAGAACTTTGTCTAAGTCTATGTTCTCTACAGCACCTAGCCCATTGTTGGCACCACGCACTGCCAAAGAACACTCAATCTCCGTTAACAAATAATGAGATTGACTTCCCAACTCAACATGATGAGGTTTCTGTCATTTCTATGCCAGTGTTCTTTCTGATTTGTATTGCATATTTATGTCTGGAGAGCAAGCTTCATGTGTTACTGAATCACCTCTGGACTGATCTTCTTTTCAGGAAATGTAGGCATGAAGTTGAGTATTTTTCAACCGCGAGTTTTGGGAACACAGACTGCTGAAATATTCTAGGCTACACGAAGGGGAAATGTTTCTGAGTCACTTTTTTTTCAGCAGTCATGGGGATCTCTGTGAGCCAAGGATGCAGACTGGTTAGCAGATGTGACCATAAAACCAGCAGGTCCCTTCAATGCAAATATTTCACTTTATTTTCTCTGTTCCCAAGGAAAATAGTCAGCTTTCTGGTCTACTGATGTCTTTTTAATCTTACCTTTTTAAATGTACTACTTATTTTCTCTAGTGCTGGATTAATTATTAAGTTTCTCTTCATGTTATATGAGTCTCCATATTGATTTTTATAGGCAGGAATCAGATATCACACATGGGATTTCACAACATAAACATAACAAAGGAATTTTCAGGGCAATTTCATCTTAACTCGACTAAAAGTGAAAATATTTTCCTAAAGAGAAGATATTTTCAGTATTATGTTTTGTTTTTTGTTTTTTTGTTTTTTGTCATTTAGCATGCCTTGTAAATTTTTTTGTTGGAAGTTAGATATGATGTAGTGGGTAACAAGAACTAGGGTAAATAGGCCTTTAGTGTGGGGGTTTATGTTTAATCTATCTAGAAGTTGAGCTGTGTTCAATGTTTAAAGTAGGTGTACATACTAGAGGCTTCAAATACGTCTATTGCCTTATTTTTGTCTCCTCTGTTGTCTTTGAACTTCCTAAGAATTCCTCAGAGACAGTCTATGGCTTCTAGCCCTTTCAGTTGTAACCCTCTGTCATTTACTGGAGCCCTACTGGAGTGTGTGGTGGGGGGAGGGAGAGTATTCAATAATCTTAAAATGAAATCTCAGTCTTTTAATTGGCCTGTGTCACTGAGCTGTGAACTTTATCAATATTTCTTAGCTTTACTCTCCATCTTAGATGAAACAAGATGGCTAGAGAGTGTCAGAGTTGGGTACATGCCCTTCCCTGGATGGAATAAGGCTCTGGTAAAGTTGTATACCCTGAAGAATGGGCTTTTGTCATGGTGTATGTTCTGGGTGAGTTTTTAAATTGTGACTTTTTTTGCCTTCCCCTGAAAGAGGCACAGGGAATCTTTCTTGACTCTTTACCAAGAGGATTTGAAGGGGTTCCTGAATGCAAACTATAAAAGTATGAGGGCTCCTTTAAGACTGTATCCTCTAGGAGTTTCTCATTCTCTTGCAAGTCCATGATCAGCATCCAACAATTCATTAAAATTATTGTTTAAGTCTTACTGTAAGTTTTGTAATGTTCCAATTACTTTTGCTGCAGGTAGGCAGATCTTGGTTGTGACTTTCTTAGAGCTTTGGTTTGTTTGGTTTGAAGGTAGAGATTGACCTGAGAACTCAGTGCACTGCTGTGACCAACAAAGGGTACTGTTTCTTTCTTTTTTTTTTTTTTGTAGATTCATCTTTTTTCTTGTGAAGATGGGAGGAACAGCTTCTAAGCTCTTTGAATGTTGAAGATGAATGATTATATGATTTTTCATAGGTAAAAGTTAATGTGATAAGGGAGTTGAAGTACTCCTACAAATAAGAGGCTAAATATTATTTTAAATTATCTTCAGAAACTATTTCTAATAATGATGTGAATAGGACAATTGAAATGGATAACAGTGTTGAGCAGAGTTTCCACTGGCCAAATTTGGAATATTTGATATTTTATAACAAATAATGAGTGAAATAAATTATAATACATTGAATAAAAATGAGCTCACTCATAATGATACCCCAATGTAATAACTTCAAGTATTTGGGACAGGGAGACTGAAAAGCTCTTATTTAGAGAAAAATGATAGTAAATGTAGAAAAGACAATAAAATTGGTAAAACACCATTTTGCTGAGACAAAAGTAATGATTGATTCAAGCAATATGTTTTAATGGATACCAAAACCATTGAAGAATCGCTGCAAAACACATATTTATACACTCTCACAATATTACTCCACAGAGTATTTACTAATCACAAAAGACAAAAGTACCTACACAATGAAGAAATCTGACAGATACCACCTTAACCAAGGTATCAAACTTAATTTTCCAATTAGGATATATTTATTTCATCCATTTCCTGATACGATACTCTGTGAAAGATATAACATCACATCTGTTGTCCTGCCAAAAATGTTCTTTACCTGAATCTAATCGTGCAAAAGTACTCATTTTAGTAATAGTGTGCAAAACAATGATCCAATCTCTTTAAAAATGTTAATATAGTGAAAGAAAAAAAGCTAGGAATTGTTTTAGATTAGAGGACAATAAGGAGATATCATAACTAAATATAATGCATGACTGTTTCTAAGCAACTGGAAAGAGTATGAATAACTATGAAAGATTTTATTGGGGCAACTTTAGAAATATGAATATGGGTTATACCTAGATAAAAGCATTGTATTAATGTCAAATTTTCTTATGATAATTATAATGAGGTTTGTGGAAGAAAGGTCCTGTTTTAGGAGAGATGTGTTGACGAATTGGGCTGAAAGTTATGATGTCTAACTCTCAAATGGCTGAATATTAACAATTAATGAGTCTGATTGAAGGGTCCTTTTTTGCAGCTTTTCCATAATCTTGATGTCTTTCAAAAGAAAACAATAGAAAAGTAAATGAAAGGAATGACAGTAGTAACAATTGTTATAAAATAAATGCTTTATCCTTGTGGGTGTTAAGACATAACAGAGAAAAGTTAAGTTTACCTTAGATAATAAATACACTGAACATTCTTTTAGCATGCTATGTGTAAATTAATTTTTTTGCAAATAAGACCCAAGTTATAGTAAAATAATCAGTCAAACATATAGGAACATAAAGATTACAGTATTCGGTCCAAAAATTCTTGGGTGAAAAACTTGTGAAAGAAATTTACAAGGGCTATGGCAAACAGTTGTAGGAAATTAAAAGCAAAATTTCAGATGCAATAAACTCATATATATTCTATTTATGTAAACATAAAAAGCCAATAAAAAAGTTAACATCAAATATAAATAATTGCTATAAAATGCCCTCCTACCTTAATTAAAAGCTTTGCAAAAACCTATTTTTCTTTCAAATCCTGTCATTTCAGTATACTGGTTACTTTGACAACTTGTGAAATGATGAAAATGTACACTTAGTTTTGGCCCTGAACATTTCCCTAAATAGGGCACATTCAAAGACACCTTCTCTTCTGCAAATGATGGTAAAGTAATTAAAATCCAACAGAAAGATCAGAACAAGTATTGCCAACTACTAGAAACTTTGTAAAGTGTGTTTGAGTAATTGTTTTACCCTCCTTTGCTGGAGGAGTGTGCCAAGACCCTAGGGATAGGTTAGGCATTGTGCTCATAGACAGGGTAGGAGAGTAAATAAGAGGGGAGAAGGATTGACTCTCCAATCTATTTGAGGTAAAGCACTGGATGATCTAGGAAGAGAAAAGTCCTTCTGTGTTGAGCCATGCTTTAGAGGTAGCTTCTTTCCAATTAGTGTCATTTATAAACTTCCTTTGCCCTGAGGAATTTAAGACTTGATTAAAAAACCAAAACAAAACAAACAAAAATCACCTTACTTAATAAGCAGCAAATGTCACAACCAGGACTGCAGTGTAGATATCCATATAGAGTACAATAATTAACATATCTGACAATGATGTTTGGCCACCTGCCCTCCCAAACTCTGAAAACAAGTAGTCTGTTTTTAAAGGGCTACATCACAGTTAGAGAAAGATACAATGAATTTCAAGGGTAACAGAAAACAAAGCAGATAATGAAAAGCTGCTGTCCTTCCTTCCAAACTTTGCCCTTTTTTACATACTCTTTGATGCTGGGAACTAGGAAGGGATTGAGAAGCTGGAGAAATGGAGAAACTAGACCAGGATTCATTCCCTTGATTCTTTGAGACTTACTTATACTCTCATTTTCTTCTTTTGGAGTAAAAGTCAAATATTTGCATCTCAAAAATCAGATGAGGGAAAATAGAAGTGAAGGACCTGAGCTGGCTGCAGGAAGTCCTAAAATCCTAGCAATTTGTCTTCAGTTCCTGCCCCCACTAGAGAGAGCTGCTGCTCTGGCCTGAGCAGAGCCTGAAGACCAAATAGCATCCAGTTCTCCAGACGTTTCTCTGATAGAAGTTCCTGTGTCTCAAGGTACCAGAATAAACCAAGTCTTTGGAGTCTGGAGTCTGACTGCTTGAGGGTTAAACCCCAGTTTTATTGTTGGTGGGTTTTTGAGGTTTTTTTCACTTGCCTTAAATCATTTAACAAATCAGAGTTTCAGTACAGTAGCCGGGCAGAGAGGAGGAGAGAGGGGGATGGTGGGAGGTTGGGGGAGAGGTACTATTTACTGTTTTTAACTTGGTGTGAGGATCAAATAAGATGAAAATTAAGGGTTCATTACCATGACTAACAGGTTCAGGGAATGAGGTTTGTCCATGCTCCTCAGCCACAAAGGAAGGGAGGGATTGGTGTCTTCTTGTAACTCTACGCAGAGCCAGATTGTGGGTAATAGAGGCTGGGACATCAGTCTATTATAGCTTCCTTTAACGTTAACCTAGACATGTTGCTAACACTAAGACTAGACAAAGTTCTAAAGGACATAATACTTGTCTTGATATTCTTGTCTTGCTCTTTCCAAAATTTGCTTTCACATTCAGAAACCTTTTTCTACACCTTTTTTCTGGCATGGGGGTTTCACCTAGCATGCCTCATACAACCCCTTCTACATCTTCACTCCTTTGGTAAACCTGCCTTCTACTTTCCCCAGTATCTCTGTGAAGATATCACCTACTTCTGTTGTAGCCACGTGTTCCGGGAAACAAACTCACTCAGAAGGACAATGCAGAGAGTGGAGTGGAGTTTATTACACCGGCGGGCCCAAGGCAGAATCTCCTCTTAGCCAAGGACCCCAACCAGTTTTTGTGAAAACCTTATATACCCTAAGTGTACATACCCAAACCCAACTCCCCAAATTCCCTGAAACTAGTCTGAACAAAGGAAAAGAAAGATACAATCAAAGTTAACCTGTGATTCATATGCCTTAAGCCTAGGTAGTTAACAGTGAACAATTATCAATAGGCCTGTCGTCATACCCCAATAAGCATAATAGAATGTATGATTCTGTTGCAGGAAGGGGGGACCCCTACCAGGGCCCAAAACGGGGCTCTTGTCTAACACTCAGAAATTAATTGTCTGAGGAGACACATGTACTGACAAAGCAAGAGATTTTATTGGGAAAGGGCACCCTGGTGGAGAGCAGTAGGGTAAGGGAACCCAGGAGAACTGCTCTGCTGCGTGGCTCACAGTCTCAGATTTTATGGTGATGGGATTCGTTTCTGGGTGGTCTTTGGCCAATCTTTCTAATACAGAGTCTTTCCTGGTGGCGCACGCATCGCTCAGCCAAGATGGATGCTAGCGAGAGGGATTCTGGGAAGTGGACGGACACCCGGTGTCTCCTTTCGACCTTTCCTGATCCCTTCCGGTTGGTGGTGGCTTATTAGTTCCGTATTCCTTACCAGGATCTCCAGTCATAAAACAACTCATGCAAATGGTTACTATGGTGCCTGGCCAGGGTGGGCGGTTTCAATCAGTGTGCTTCCCCTAACAATTCTATTCAGTTACACAGATAATTAGGGTATTCTTTTAGGCCAAGGAGAGTCTAGGTATGAGCCCTGGGGCTCTTCCTTCCGGGGGCCTGGTTTTCCAGTTGGTATGTCGTTTCCATAGACACTGGGCATATAGCTCAAAGTCCACAGTCTGGCCCAAGATGGAGTCCTGCTTTCAAGACAGAGCCTATTCTGTCTCTTTCCTCCTTCAGTTCTACAAGTCATTCAGCACACTAAGTTCTGTTCTCTTTCCTTCCCCTACTGACAAGATCTTTCAGTATCAATGTGGCACAGACATGATGTTTACAAAGTGAACAGTTATTTTGCCATCTTTGAATTTTATTGTTTCAATAATTTTCAAAAATAAGTACAATTAGATAAATTTTTCATTATTTGAAATAATATGTCAAAGAATTTAAATATTGGCATATCTTTCATAGATAAAACTGAAATTCTATCTTAAACAAAGAAAATGCAGTAATCCTAGATTAAAAGTAGGAAGAAAAGATGAGCCTTGACCCAATGTGACTTCCAAATTAATCATTTCCCTACCACAAATTCATTCTCCCTAATTATAAATTGTGATACATGACAGTTAACACATATTCTCTGAAATCCTGATTTTTCTTTAAGTTCTTTGCATAAGCGGACTATCAGTCCTTGTCAAGAAACATGGTTGCTTTATAGCTTTCTGAAACTATGCTTCAGTCATACATATCTGGGCACACAGTTTGGAAAACTCAAATTAAATTTCTCAGTATTTAGTTTATTATAGAGTCCACACTAACTGCCTTAGGGAAATGGACTTTTCAGTACCTTATCGTGGTTGTCACATTCTTAAGCTATGAGTTTCTTTTCACTAAAATTCATTAGTTTTCTGCAAATTCAGGTTTTAAACTTTGTGATATCATAGCATTTTTTTTTTTTTTTTTGTAGAGCTCCTTGGTCACAGGGGGCAATCTTAAGTGGAGTTAGAAGACTCATTACTGCCTTTTTCTCATCAAGTTTAAATTTATATCCATTTACTACCCTTTTCTGATATACTTACTCTGTCAATTCCAAGAGATAAGTCAGCTCGTGAAAATATCCTCCCTTTACCCCACACCAATATATCCATGTCCTTCGACCCCCAAAATTTATTCAACCTTACATCTGATACTTTATTTTGTTACCTGTAATTGAACATAACCACTTGGGTACCAAAGTTTAAAACGAACACGCAAAATGTCTCCCACACCTCTTACTACTTCCAACAATGAAAAAAAAAATGCATACTAATCTCCTCTCTAATTTCTGAATAAAGGAAAAACTCATACCTCAAGTTTAGTTGTTTTAATGATTTACTAAGGCTCTTGCAAAGGTTGTTTGCTGTTCAGGTGTCTTTGAAGGCGCAATAAAACATCTATCATCGAGACAGAATATAGACTCTTTCCATAAGTTCTTATAAGTTTGTGATTTTCAGCATTCACCTTGAATTTCCTTTTAAGATTGTGTATTAATGCAAAGAAGGAAAAAAATGAAGCCTATGTTTTTCATTCCCTGCCTATACACACAATCAAAGTTTTCAAAGCAAGATGTCATGCTAGAAATAAAATAAACATAGGAAACTTTCCTCTTGGCAATACTTTTCAGAGGCAAAGACTAAATGAATAGTAGCAAAGGTGGAAAGAGCATGCCAAATATTTTTACATTCATTTGAAAGTCTAAATAAAAAGATGATTGCATGATGTGCTTTGCCACACTGAGATTCTGGGAGAAATCTGCATGGAGAACATTCCTGGGGCTGGCACCCCTGGAGAGGGCCTCCTTAAATTCTTCACAGCTGGACTCCAGGGGCAGGCAGCTGGTCTGTGTGCCAAGGACATGGAGGGAGGAGGGAACTACCAAACTGATTTCTGAGGAAGCTGGCTCAGAACCCAAATATGAACATTACAGCCAAGACCCTGATTATTTGTCACTTTTTCCCTATAATTTTGAATCAGTAATCATATTCCTCTGAAGCCAGATGTTCATAAAATGATTGCCAGCCACATTTTACTCAATCTTTAGTCATTGATTTGCTTAAATTTTCTAAGCTAAGGATATTTCAGTCAAAGTTATACTGTTGCTACACAGAAATTCAATGACACTAAGAGCAAGCATTGATCAATTTCCAAACCTTAGTCCTTTAGGAGGTAAATGACTACCCTCTTTCTTTAACTCTTCTTTTAGCTTGTAAATCAGGACCTGTTGTTTTTAGATGAGCCTTTTCTTTCTAATGAATATTTGCAGCACCTACAGATAAGCATTTGCCTCCTCTGTCTTCAACTCTCTTTAATTATTATTCTATATGAATGCCTTCATGCTTATTATATGTCTCCAATGGCTTTATTACTTCCTAAATTCCTTAAGAACAGTGAGCTGTAAGTGCCTAGGAAAATGCTAAACTTTTTGAATATAATTTACCCCTGGATGTTTAACAGCTGCCTCTAAGAAAAACAAATCACTTTTTATGCTCATTGAATTATTAAAGACTGTAATTATTCTAATGAAAACTGATATCTCTAATTATTGGGAAAATTAGTATTTTCCATAAAATAAAGTTTATTAGTGATCACAGCTTAATTTTGGAGAAGGAAATGGCAATCCACTCCAGTATTCTTGCTTGGAAAATCCCATGGATAGAGGAGCCTGGTGGGCTACAGTCCCTGGGGTCTCAAGAGTCCGACATGACTTAGCGACTTAGACCACAAAGACGACCACCACCACCACACCTTAATTTCAGTATAGAAGTTAGTCAGCTTTATCAGATGGTGTTTTTATCAGTTAGTCAGCTTATCAGATGGTGTTTTCTCACCATCTGATATTTTCATGTCTACTGTCATTTTTGTATTTTAGCATATATATTTTAATATTTCCTCATCTGTGTTGACTACTTGACTGAAATAAATTTCTATAAGGCAATCCATGCATCACCTACCTGCTACATGGAAATACTATTTACAATGATAAAGTTCCTGGGTACCACTATAATATAAACTCTAACCAATGTTTAAAGATGGAAGAAAAGCATAAACACCTTCCACACTCTGCCATGCTCTGTCAAGTTAAAGGAATTCCCATATGGTTAAAGGAAAGCAGGAACTGAGCTTCACTAACTTGCGTGCTTTCCAACAACACTGAGTATTCTACTGTCTACTAGTCACAGGGGCTAACATTCTGACACCTTCCCAGCAGAATTCAACTACAAACTCAAAAAACAAAAAAAACCTAGCTAAGTAGGTCAGACTGCTGAGAACCCTGGCACTGAGTTTATTTCTGACTGGCCAAGGATTCAGTACCATGGAAGAATGACAACGACATAATAAATCTACCTTGTCTTTTATAAAGAAGTGATTTAATGAGAAATTTGGAGTATGTCTCTGATAGTATCAAACAGTTATTTTAAATTGAGTCCTGGAACACTATTCTGTCTCACACACACACAAATATAATCGAGAATGTGCCCATTCTTGATATGGCCAAAAAATGTTCAGAATTTCGTTAAAGCAGTGTCCACAATTTTTTTGACTATAAAAACAAAACTTAACACGCTAAACCTTATCTATACAAAGACAGTATTGAAAGAATCAATTTGATTTTTTTTAAAATCCACATCCATATATTCCACCACTATCTCAAACTTAATTCACTGTATTCCTGCCCATATCGGTTGTTACACTGCTACACTCAAAATTTCATAAATGTCACCTCTTTCCATATAGTCGAGTCCTGTGAATTTCACCTGAAGCTACTAATTTGATTCCTTACTTCCTTTCCACTCATATCCTCATTCCTCCCCTAACATACTGATGGTCCCTTGTCTAATCTCCTTACTGCCAACACATTTGTCATCCTGCCACCAGAGTTTTGGTGGCAAAGCACAAACCTAATTTAGCTTTTCCTTTGTTCAAAAGCCTTTAATAGCTTCCCTATACATGGAATAGATTTTTAAATTTTTTAACATGAAATTAAGGGCTGGCTTATGATTAATTTATCTCCCTGCTATTTTAAATGATATCAAATATTATAATGTGATTAAGAATACAGCTTTTCAATTTTAAAAACCTTGGTTTTAAATTCTGCCTTCAACATTTTTCTAAGTGATTTTAAAAACGGTTCTTACCCTTTCTCAGTCTCATACAAAATAAGAAGAATATTCATTGTGAGAATTAAATTAGATAACATATATGAAAGTACACAATGAATACTCAATATGTGATATTCATCATTGCTTTTTATTTTTCAACTTTATTAATATACACACCTTCATCACATGTATCTGAGGTGGCAAACAGATTGCTTTACCCAGGACAAATTAGTGAAGGGGTGGTGGTTCCTTGAGCCCTATGTTAAGAAGGATTCTGTGGCAAATCAGACTCAGCAGGAAAGAATATTGAAATAGGTTAGCCCTGGGCACAGGAAAGAGGGTCAGTTGCATTGATGCTACATGTTACATTCTAGCCAATTTCGAATGGGTGTTGTCCCTGTAATCTCCTATCTTATTGGATAGTTCCCTGTTTTTCTCCTTTTACCTGTCAAAATATTACTCATCATCTAAGACTCCCCCCACTCAAATTGCATAAACTTTGTCTTTCCTGTGTACTGCCAGTTGCACTTTGCATCCCTGTTGGAGCTCTTATTGCTGCCTGCATTGAATTATAACACTGATACCTCTCAGTTTTCTGTGCCCTGAAGGACTATTGCTCATTCACCTTTGTTTGCCCTGCAGCACCTGGGGTGGTGCTTGCAACAGGCCGATAGCAGCAACAACCAAAACTGATGCAGCCTTAACCATGTGCCTTGCCTTGCTGTTAGCATTTTTTACATATGTTAACTAGGCCATTCCTCATAATAACTCTGTGTAGTCTCATCATCCCTACGCCGGAAGAGGACAATGAGGCATAGAAGGTGAAAAAACTTGCCTAAGTTCACAAAAGTAGTAAGTCACAGTCTGTCTTCTTAACCATTGTGCTATACACCTTCTTAAAGTACACACTATGTTTACCGAATTGAATTATGGAACAATTTTTGTCCTGCACAGTTGGAAACACATTTTGATGTAATTCACTTTATTGAAATGTTTAGTTTGTAGACCAGCATGGCTGGTCACATGTTAAATATCCACTCTACAGAAAGGCTGTCCTGTATATACAAAGAGGTTTTGAGTGTGAACTTCGTATTAGGGGCTCTGTAGGGAAATTCTATATCACTTATATTATGTGTACATATCAGTTTATGTTGTTCATAGAATTACTGGTGTTTTATTTCATGTTGACTTTTTTCCTTAAAATAAACCAAATTTTTAAAACTCTAAAAAATTTCTCACGCACGAATTTTAATGTTGAAGATTTCCACAGTGAGATCATTGGAACTGGGCCAGAGAAACAATCATATCGAGAAGAGAAATAGTGTTTACATGTGCCAAATAAAGCCAGATGAAACCAGGGATGTTTTAATCCCTCTGTCAAGCGTGCATACCCACACATGGGAACCTGAGGGGAGGAAGGCTGTCATATTTAACTTGGGCTTTGCAACAACTTTCCCTTTCCTAATATGGATATTTTCTTCTACTTATCATGTGCCAAGTCTCAACAGGAGATCATGCCTTCACACATTTCCCCCTAAATGGAATAACCAAAGAAGTAGGTCTAGGCGGAACATTTGCCACTTTTCCTCTGGTTTCCTTGAGTCAGCTATGATGATGTCCTGAGCTGCATAAAAACAGAGTCAGGGTTATTTCTGAATAAAAGAGAGATGTGCGACCACGGACTCGCCTTGGGAGGGAAGTCAGTCAGAGATTTCATTGTTTTAGCCAGTGAGCCTTTTTAGCCTAGAATGCCTGTATGAGACTTCAAGAAATTCCCAGACAAAGCAAATTGGAGGGTGTGCGGACGGACATAGTTTAACATTACAACCATACTGTATCTTTATGACAATTGCACTTCCTCATGATATATGTGCATCCTGTAACTCAACTTATCCTTTTTACTTAGTAAATGTCAATGTCAATAAGACTTTTTTAAGTCTTATATTTGAAGGGCACCTGTAGTCTTAAAGGTCCAACCAAAATAATCATGAACCCTCAGAAAGTAACTGAATACAGACAAGTTTAAATGAATTCATATCCATGTAGATTGACTCATATATATTTTTCCTACATGAGATAAAAACCAGTTGCTCTTTAAGGGCTCCATGTGCAATGATCCTTGGAGCAGCACTGCCTTGCTAGAGTGAGCCTCAGCTCTCTCCTCCAGCCACACATTCCTGTCCTTGACCTATTACAGAAGTGTTGGACGTCTCTGTCTTCTATAGAGCACTGACTCACTAGGAAACAACTGCATAAGCTAAAATGAATTTGGCCTGATTTGGGAAGTGCTAGCATGGTTTTTTCCACCTTAAAAATATTTTATAACTAGACTTCTCAGTTACTGTCTGCTCCCAGGCACTATCTTTCATCTAACTTTCTTTCCATCGCAGCATGTTCTCAAAAAGCTCTTGAAAAACCCTGTGATTTCTTTTTTTAATAGAAACTTTGAAGAGTTTTTACAATTGGAGTGCTCTCTGCCTTAATGAGTAGTAGGGCTCCATGTTTCCAGCTGTTATCTCATTTGTTCACATGCCATTTCCTGCTAGAAAAAGAGCAAGTGTGTAAGAGAGGTGGAAGTGAAGTAGTGTCTCAGCATTTATGTTTATGATTATAGACCCTACATATTATGTGGAATTGGTCTAGAACTTCTGGCAGCTGTTCCAGACATGGATTAGCTAGATATAAGCTTGCTTGTTTTGAAGCCCCCCTCTTGTGAATGTTTACTTGGGGACTTTTTTTAATGATTAAAAGTATTAATTAAAATTATTAAATGACTGAATGAAATTATTTTAACATGTTAATAACTTCACCAGAGACTTATTTCCAAGTAAAAATTATACTCCCTCTGAAAATTGCCAACATTTCTGAAGAATATATGTTTGCTAATTTGAAGCAAGATTTTGATTTGGGTGATAACTGGGAGAGATATCCTATTTACCTGTATCTGAGAGCCAGAATGTATTTAACTAACTAGTATAGTCAAGAAGCAGTTTCACTAAAAGAGCTCCATTTTCTTTTCTTAAGATGTTTTAGGCTAACAGATATTCGAATTTCTATCTGGTGGGCAATAATAACTATATTTTCAGATTTATTTTTTATAAGTGTAAAGGAATTCATGGAGAGGGGGCAGAATCAATAATTATAAGATGTACATACTATTTTCCATTCTTATCATGCTCTGTTTTAATCTCCATCATTTAGCACTGTGCCAAGTAGGTATTAAGAACTTAGTGAAAATAAAATAAATAGTAAGCTTTCATCAAATAAATGGATGAATTTATATATTTACATTTAAGTACAATCTTTGTAATTATTTGAACCATATCTATTCCTAATATGTGTGGCCATCATTTCAATCACAATTGATTCATTCAGTTGGCAAAATAGCTGAAGTGATATTTATAAATATTGTGTTACTGCTGCTAAGTTGCTTCAGTTGTGTCTGACTCTGTGCAACCCCAGAGACGGCAGCCTACCAGGCTCCCCCATCCCTGGGATTCTCCAGGCAAGAATACTGGAGTGGGTTGCCATTTCCTTCTCCAATGTCTGAAAGTGAAAAGTGAAAGTGAAGTGGCTCAGTCGTCTCTGACTCTTTGCAACCCCATGGGCTGCAGCCTACCAGGCTCTGCCGTCCATGGGATTTTCCAGGCAAGAGTACTGGAGTGGGGTGCCATTGTCTTCTCCAAAATACTGTGTATATTGGTTTATATGACTTGCCTAGATTTGATTATTTTAGGAAATTTTGTGGTAGAAGATGGTAATGGTTCTCTTTAGTGCTTTTCTCAAATTATTCCCAGTAAGCACTTAGTAAGCTTACACTTCTCTTGGAGAGAGAGAGGGGGGTCACAAAAGAGACATCACTTTGCTGACGAAGATCTGTCTAGTCAAAGCTATGGTTTTTCCAGTAGTCATGTACAGATTTGAGAGTTGGACCATAAAGAAGGCTGAATGCCAAAGAATTGATGCTTTAGAATTATGGTGCTAGAGAAGACTCTTAAGAGTCCCATGGACAGCAAGGAGATTAAACCAGTGAATCCTAAAGGAAATCAACCCTGAATATTCATTGGGAGGACTGATGCTGAAGCTCTAATACTTTGGCCACCTGATGCAAAGAGCCAACTCACTGGAAAAGACCCTGATGCTGGGAAAGATCAGGGGGCAGGAGGAAAAGTGTGTAACAGATGATGAGATGGTTGGATGGTATCAGTGACTCAATGGGCATGTTTGAGCAAACTGGGAGATAGTGAAGGACAAGGAAGCTTAGCATACCACAGTCCGTGGGGTTGCAAAGAGTTGGACACAACTTAGCGGCTAAACAACAGGGTCATTTAACTTGTTTGGCCAAGGTAGTATGAGCAGAAGTGTCATATGTTAATTCCTGATTGAGGATATAAGGGTTAGTATCCGACTTGCTTTGCTCTTTTCCTTGCTGTAATGATTAGCTATGTTCCAGATAATGTCTGCTTCATCAGCCTCTGTCCAAGAGAGAAGAGGACAAGGCAGATCATAGCCCTAGGTCAACCTGCTACAGATATGGAGGGTGTTCTTTATTGTAGCATAAGCTAACCCAATCTGATTGATACTTTTATGAAAATCAAAGGAAGAGTGCCCCTGGAACAAAGGAGCTATTCATAGTGCTAAATGTTGCATAGTAGTTAACTACTGTAAAGGCTAAAGAATGTCCATTGTATTTGGTTACAGGAAAGTCATTTTCAAGTTTTTGTTTCAATAAGAATAGTCTCTACAGTGATAAGTATGAAACCAGACTGCAATAGGATCAGGAATTAAGAATTGAGGAAATGGAAAGAATGATTGTAGAAAACTCAAGAAGTTTTTCTGTGAAAGTGAGAGGAAATGTGAGTTAGTAATTGGAAGGAAATGTGAAATTAAGAAAGGTGGATTTCCTTCAAGATAGAGACTTAAATGTTGGTAAAATATAGGTTATAAAAAGTGAAAGGAGGAAATGATAAAAAGAAGTAGGGTCCTGAGGAAGCAGAAAAGAATGAAATCCAGGCAGGGGCTGTAGTACCAAACAGACAATATTGAAACTGCCTGCAATGCAGGAGACCTGGGTTTGATCCCTGGGTCAGGAAGATCTCCTGGAGAAGGGAATGGCAATCCACTCCAGTATTCAAGGGAGAATTCCATGGACAAGGAAGCCTGGCGGGCTACAGTCCTTGGGGTTGCAGAGTCAGACATGACTGAGCAAATTTCTTTCGCCATAGTCATAAAGGAGGAACAAAGGTTTGGTGGCACAAACTTCAAAGAGGTGAAAATCTGATGATTTAGGAAGTCCACAGTGACACCATCTACTGAGGAAAAGTGAAGACATGGCAAATCCAAAGGTTTGAGGGGAAGAGAAGTTTGTAAAGAACAGAGCATGTTTGTGATATGACCATATTTCACATTTGTGAAACATGGAGGTTCTATTACTAAGACTCAGTATGTTACATTTTTAATACAAAGAATAATGAAAAGTATGATGTTAGGTCAAAAATCAAGACTCATGTTTAGATTTTCAGGACAATTTAAACACAAAGTTATTGTCTTGTTGGCAGTAAAGTGAGCTGGCAACATTAAGCTATCCTGAAGTGAAGTGAAGTGAAGTGAAGTCGCTCAGTCATGTCCAACTCTTTGCAACCCCATGGACTGTAGCCTACCAGGCTTCTCCATCCATGGGATTTTCCAGGCAAGAATACTGGAGTGGGTTGCCATTTCCTTCTCCAGGGGATCTTCCCAACCAAGGGATCAAACCCCGGTCTCCCGCATTGCTGCTGTTGCTGCTGCTAAGTTGCTTCAGGCGTGTCCGACTCTGTGCGACCCCATTTCAGGCAGACACTTTACCATCTGAGCCACCAGGGAACTCTTATATTATTGCCCTCAAATATTTTTATCTTCAGAAGTTACAAGGTAATGCTTTACATTTCTAGTTTCAAGAAGATGTAGTGGACATCTTTCTATTTTCTTCGTCTGCTGAAAGTCATAATAAAAAATGAGAGTAAAGAAACAAAAATATAAACCTCATGTTTAATCAAATTCAAAGATATCTACAATCCTAAGTCATGATTATTTAAGGAAAGAAAAGATAGAGGAATTATGAAACTCTTAGCAGAGACAGGAAAAGTCAAATTTAAGTACCTGTGTGTGGTAGAGAAGGTAGAGATAACTACAAAAGTCTTAAGCAATTCATCTCAGAGGATTTCAGGAAAGGCCCAATAATTAGGAGCATCAGTTCAGTTCAATTAGGAGTATGGGGAACTGCAAAGTGAAAGTTAGGTAGGAACCTGATAATAAATAGAGGTCTTAAAGATTGTATATGGAGTGTTTAGGCCCCAGGTGTCCACTCTAACCTGCAGTAGCACGTGACTGCATCTCTTCTACAACTTCAGGATCCAGGAAGAATTTATCACAGAGAAATTGAGTCGGTAAGTTTCCAGAGGCTGAAAAGCACAAAAGAGGGTGAGTCCTGGACTAATGACGAGGAAATTAAGTGTAAGTCTGCAGAGTACCTACTGAGACTTCAGCCTCTTTGTCAAATCTGCCTCCTGAGCATCAGCAGTAGGGCTCACAGCCCACAACAGTGTCTAGAGAAGCCAGAAATTTGATACACAGACATAGAAATTCATAGCACTTGCAACAGAAATATCAGTTTTCATCCAGTTGTTTAAAGGAAGCTCATCAGCTGGCATGTGGCACCCATGGTCGCAGTGCTCCAATCAGCTTCTTAGCACTTTACTCGGGCAGAGGACAAAGATCAATATACTTTCAACAAAAGCCTCCAACATAGAAGAGAAAGGCCAAAGCAGACCAAAAAAATCTAACAAAAGGAACTCAGAAGAAATAGAGATAATACCGAGTGAAAATATTTAAATAAATTTGTACTTAATACTTTCAGATAGTTAAGATAATGTTGTAACCTTGAAAGAAAGACATATATTTTAAAAAAGAGGAAAAGTGAAATGAGAACACTCTCAGAAATTAATGTCAAACAGTCAAAACATTCTTTTAAAAAAAGAAAATATATAGAAAAGAAGGTAAAAGGATCAACAAGAAAATAGGACTAAAACGCAATGAAGAGGAATGTTTGAATTAAAAAATGAAAGAGGATCAGGATTCAGCAAATAGTAATTGAGAGAAAGAGAAAATGATGAACAGTAAACTATTTAAAAAGAAGAAAGTACCCAAAATTGAAGGATATAAAACTACAGATTAAAGAATTTAAGTATGCTCAAAACAATGAACATGGAAAGAACTACACACACACACAGAAAAGAAAAAAAAATCTGGAAAAATGCTAGTATGTATAGTTCTTTATTACAGTCTAGCTAGTGGAAATGTCAGTTACTCAAATATACACCAGACAAAATTCCATTGTTCCCAGGGAAGCTTCTTACTGATTATGATTCTCTTATCTACCCTAATGGCTCAATATTTCTAGTTCTCAATGAATAATAAGGAGTTGGCTGTTTAAAACCTTCCCAGACAATACTGACCTCCCTGTCCAATGTGCTGAATCTCACTCAGAATGAACTCAAATCTACATCTGGCATCCATAACTCACTCTAACACAAATTCGTTGTTAAATTTTAAAACATCCTAACTCTGTGGTCAGATATTCAACTTAGGAAAGTTCTTAAAGTCCCCAAACTCATTGAATTTTGTCTTCTGAAATCAGTTCCTTTCTCATTTCTTGAGAACTATTTGAATCTTCTTCAGATGCACTGTATATTCACATTATGGATGTGCAGCAACTCTTTTGGCATCTTACTCAAAACAGGCAGTGAAAAGAATATACTATACATTTTTGCTTACTTGGAAAAATAGGACTTTCATTGACATCTCCAATAACAGAGACCCATTATCATTTATAGGATATATTGTCCTTGGTATTTCTAAAATTATGTTACTCATAATGAATTTTCAACATGAAAAATTTTATATATCAAACTTTGTCTGTTTCAAATCTAACTACTTTCATTTATTTTCTATTAGTATCAGATAATCCTAAAATCCCTAACTCACCCAAGAACATGGGAGAAAAGATACTATTCATCGAATATTCTAGGATATTTAAAAGAAATTTAGTAAAATTTCTTAGCTCAAGTCACCCTTTATTGAATTGTCCCACTCTGAGTTTTAATACCTAAAGATGGAGGAACCCTATACAGTTAACAAAAACAAGACCTGGAGCTGACTGTGCCTCAGATCATTAATTCCATATTGAAAAATTAAGACTTAAATTGAAAAAAGTAGACAAAACCACTAGTCCACTCAGGTATGACCTAAATCAAATCCTTTACGATTATAAAGTGGAAGTGACAAATAGATTCAAGGGATCTGTTAGACAGAGTTCCTGAAGAATGATGAATAGAGGTTCATAACATTGTACAGGAGGCAGTGACCAAAATTATCCCAAAGAAAAAGAAAAGCAAGAGGTAAAGTGGTTGTCTGAGGAAGCTTTACAAATAGCTGAGGAAAAAAAAAGAAGCAAAAAGCAAAGAGAGAAAGGGAAAGATATACTCAACTAAACTCAGAGTTCCAGAGAATAGCAAGAGGGCTAAGAAGGCCTCTTTCAATGAACAATGCAAAGAAATAGAGGAAAACAATAGAATGGGAAAGACTAGAGATCTCTTCAAGAATATTGGAGATACCAAGGGAAATTTCATGCAAGAATGAGCACAATGAAGGACAGAAACAGCAAGGAAGGACTTAACAGAGGCAAAAGAGATTAAGAGGTGTTAAGAATATACAAAAGAACTATACAAAAAAGATCTTAATGACCCAGATGATAACCACAATGGTGTGATCACTCACATAGAGCCAGACCTCCTGGAATGTGAAGTCAAATGGGCCTTAGGAAGCTTTACTATGAACAAAGCTAGTGGAGGTGATGGAATTCTAGCTGAGCTATTTCAAATCCTAAAAGATGATGCTGTGAAAGCACTGTACTCAATAGGCCAGCAAATTTGGAAAACTCAGCAGTGCCCACAGGACTGGAAAAGGTAAGTTTTCATTCCAACTACAAAGAAGGGAAATGCCAAAGAATGTTCAAAGTACTTGACAGTTACACTCATTTTGCATGCTAGTAAGGTTATGCTCAAAATCCTTCAAGCTAGGCTTCAGGAGTACGTCAACTGAGAACTTCCAGATGTACAAGCTGGGTTTGGAAAGGCAGAGGAACCAGAAATCAAATTGCCAACATCCGTTGGATCATATAGAAAGCAAGGAAATTCAAAAAGGAAAAAAAAAAATCTCTTTCTGCTTCATTGACTATGCTAAAGCCTTTGACTGTGTGGATCACAACAAGCTGTGGAAAATTCTGAAAGAGATGGAATACCAGATCACCTGACCTGCCTCCTGAGAAACCTGTATGCAGGTCAAGAAGCAACAGTTAGAACCTTACATGGAACAACAGACTATTCAGAATTGGGAACGGAGTATGCCAAGGCTGCATATTGTCACTCAGCTTATTTAACTTCTATGCAGAGTACATCATGTGAAATGCCAGGCTGGATGAATCATAAGCAGGAATCAAGATTGCTGGGAGAAATACCAATAATCTCAGACATGCAGATGATACTACCTTAATGGCAGAAAGCAAAGAGGAACTAAAGAGCCTCTTGATGAAGGTAAAATAGAAGAGTGAAAAAGCTGGCTTAACATTTAAAAACATAAGATCATGGAATCTGGTCCCATCACTTCATGGCAAATACATGGGGTGGGGGGAGGGGAATGGAAACAGTGACAGACTCTACTTTCTCGGGCTCCAAAATCACTGCAGATGGTGACTGCAGTCATGATATTAAAAGACACTTGCATCTTGGAAGAAAAGCTATGACAAATCCAGAGAGTATATTTAAAAGTAGAGATATCACTTTGCCAGCAAAGGTCCATACAGTCAAGGCTATGGCTTTTCTACTAGTCATGTACATATGTGAGAGTTGGATCATAAAGAAGGCTGAATGCTGAAGAATTGATGCTTTAGAACTGCAGTGTTGGAAGAGATTCTTAAGAGTTCCTTGAGCTGCAAGGAGATCAAACCAGTCAACCCTAAAGCACATCAACCCTGAATACTCACTGTAGGGACTGATACTGAAGTTGAAGCTTCCAATACTTTGGCCACCTGATGCAAAGAGCCAACTCTGGAAAAGACTCTGATGCTGGGAAAGATTGAGGGTAGGAGGAGAAGATGGCAACAGAGGATGAGAGGTTGAATAACATCATCAACTCATGGACATGAGTTTGAGCAAACTCCAGAAGATAGTGAAGGATAGAGAAGACTGGCACGCTGCTGTCCATGGGTTTGCAAAGAGTCAGACACGACTTAATGACTGAACGCGTACACCATCTGTTACATCTTAAGGAAATTGCCTGCCATGAAATCCAGCATGGAATCCTGCCTCTGAGGCTTCATCTGCTATATAGTTGATGGTTAAGATGGTTGATGGTTAAGATGGTTAAGATGGTTATCAGGTCAAATTCTGTGGTTTATGTATATCACCTCCTGATTTCCAGTGAGTAGAAATGAAATAACTTAGACTTTTCTTTGACAATTTTTAATTTATATACAAGTTCTCAAAATTCTCACGTTTCTAAACATCTGTCCCCTTTCTAAAAAGAAACTACTAACATTAAAAGCATAAGTTTTGAAAACAAAGATACAGAGTATCTACCATGTGATAGAATTTTAATATATTCTTGTATAATGAATGACTAAAAGAAAATGCTGACAGTGGATAAGTAAAATTACACTAAGGCATTATCTATATGTTGGCAGCTCCACAGAATGTGGAAGTGACATATCTTTAACTTAATTTTCTTTTCTATCTTGTAAAGATTTTTAATTGAAGTACAGTTGATTTATAATGTTACAACTATTTACAATCTCTGGTGTACAGCAAAGTGATTTAGTTATTCTCACTTAATATTCAATATTTTTAAATGGAGTTAAATGTTTGGAGGAGGAGATTATTAACAAATGTGACTCAAATTGCCACAGCTTCATCAGTTGCTGGGCATATATGATATTTCATTTATATAAATGCCCAGCCCTATATACTACTTGCTGCTGCTGCTGCTAAGTCACTTCAGTCATGTCTGACTCTGTGCGACCCCATAGACGGCAGCTCACCAGGCTCCCCCATCCCTGGGATTCTCCAGGCAAGAACACTGGAGTGGGTTGCCATTTCCTTCTCCAATGCATGAAAGTGAAAAGTGCAAGTGAAGTCGCTCAGTCGTGTCCGACTCTTAGTGACCCCATGGGCTGCAGCCTACCAGGCTCCTCCGTCCATAGGATTTTCCAGGCAAGAGTACTGGAGTGGGGTGCCATTGCCTTCTCCATATACTACTTAGCAGATCCCATATTTTGGAAGAATGACTTCAATCTCATCCCCATATAGGCTTCCTGAAATTTCTGACTGTTTCCATTTTTTCCCACTGTGGGGTCCTCACCCAGCAGCCTCAGTGTTGCCTCTGTAAGTTTCCTCTCCATCACAATGATGCATAGCAAGTTGCTCCCGAGACTATACTAAACCCCAAGTTTACCAAAGCTGTCCTGTGGTCTAAGACAAAGTAATCAGGTTAGAAACAGGTTGGGGGGAATGTTGTGAAGAATAAACTATTTCTCTTAAGAATACATTGCATTTTTTTTAATCTCTATAGCTTTAAAAGAAATGGGCTTATCTAAGCCTTACATAGTTTTAGCCTGAAACTTTATTTCAGGGTTCAAGAATACTAGATCAGGACTGAGGATCAGTTAAACACAAAGCTTACCTTTCCCTTTTGCCTTACTTTTATATCCACCTGCCAACTAAGTTGACACTTACCGTCTTCTTCTACAAGGATTAAATCACAAGCTGCTGCAACTTCTGACCTGCAACACATCCTGAAAGAAGTTCAGGATGGAGATTAGGAGTGAGGCAATCTGTGCCTTGTGAAAAATTGGTGAAACAGGTCTTCAAATAGGTGTTTTCAGGGTATTTCATAAGCCCAATTCTTGTATCTCCTCATATTTAGAAAAGCACTAAAATCTTTCATAGTGATGTCTGCTCCTCATGACTAGCAGTAACCTTTGGGAGACTAGAAGCAGCTTCTGCATAAATGTATGCCTGATCACATGCACTCCTCCTTCACCAGAATCACATATATACTGATTTTCCCCCTACCTGTTCAGAGCAGTTTCTTAGAGCTCTCTGAGGTGCTGTCTCCCATGCTCCAGTCCTCATTTTACCCCAAAGAAAACAACTCACAACTCACACATTGTGCATTTTTTTCAGCTGATACATCTTTGCTCCTTCTTAGACATTCCTGTACACACAAACTTTCTAGGTCAGCCCCATTTACAGAAGTCCCTGTGCATATCATACTCAAGCAAATTTTCTTAGCAGTTGACAGCTCAACTATTTTTACAAATGGTATTCAGTTTGGACTCAGTTAAGACACTTTATTTAACATATACAAAAGGAGACAAGGTGTAGAATCTATATGTGGTATTATGGGCTGAACTGTGTCACTGCAAAATGTACATGTTGAAGTTCTAACCCCTAGTCCCTCAGAATATGTCTATATTTGGGGAAAAGGTCTTTAAACAGGCAATTAGTTAAAAGAGGTCATTAGGATGGGCTGTAATCCAATATGACTCATATATTTATAAGAGGAGTAAATTAGAACACAAAAATGTTCAGAAGAAAACTGTGTGAAGACATTAAGATGGCCATGTATAATACAAAGAGCAAGGCCTCATAAGAAACCAAAAATTCTGTCAACACCTTGATCTCAGGCTAGCCTCCACAACAGTGAGAAAATAAATTTTGGTTGGTTAAGTCATCCAGTTAATGGCACTTTGTCATGGCAGCCCTATGCAAACTAACCCATGCAGTATAAACTTTAAAGCAGAACAAAGAAAGAGATAATAAAATGTTTGACACCTGGTAGACATATCAGGTTGAGTGTATGCTTAGTCATGTCTGACTCATTGTGACCCAATGGACTGTAACCTACCAGGCTCCTCTGTCAATAGGATTTCCTAGGCAAGAATACAGGAGTGGGTTGCCATTTCCTCATCTAGGGGATCTTCCTAACTCAGGGATTGAACCTGCATCTCCTGCGTCTCCTGAATCTGTAGGTGGATTCTTTACCACTGAGCCACCTGGGAAGCCTCCAGTAGCTATAAGTCATGCAAAAAGAAGGTAAGGAGGAAAGAAATAGGCTAGTATAAATGGATTTTATCTAAGAAATATTGTTCAGTACCTGAAGATCTCAATTTGAAGATCTCAGTTATAGTTAGACAAAACTCACAGAACTGGAAAAGATATGAGGCTTTTTTCAATTTGCTTTTTTTTTTTTTTTTTCAATTAATGAAATGGAGGCTCAGAAATGTGAAGCAAAACGTTGTTTCAGTGTAAAAGGAAGCTAAGCTCCTAACTCTAGAAATGGGACATGGTTAAAAACTCAGAAAGAGATGCCATACCATTTCTAGAAGCATGACAATTAGAAAGGCAGAAATATCCAAAAACATGTTGGCATCATATGAGGAAAATAGCCTCATAAGACAATGGTTGGTAGTCCCATTTCTTTGAACACTACAATTTTGAAAACCAACCAAAACCTTCAGGTTCTTCCTCGAACTAGCCCTTCTGTCAACTCACTTTCCATTCATTCCAAATTAAAAAAAAAAAAAAAGTTGTTTTTTTTTTTTTTTTTTTTAACAGATGATATCTATCTGGAAAAAGAAGAGTGACATGGGATGACTTTGGGTTGCCAAGCCTGAGGGAACCCAGTGATCCTTTCTGATCAGTACCCATCCTTGTTGGCAGAGATTGCTAAGGGTGAATTGGCAGGAGCTGTCTTTAGGAAGTGCTGGAGCAAGAGTGGATGAAGATTCGCCTCCAAACTTCTATACAGAGGGACATATAGGAAAGAAAAATCATTATTTTTCAACACCTAAAAAGCTTTTCAGGGACTCTCTTTCAAATTTAAATATATAAATCACTAAAGGACTTCTCAGGTGGCACAGTGGATTAAAAACAAAAAAAATCTGTCTGCCAGTGCAGGAGATGTAAGAAACTTGGGTTCAGTTCCTGGGTCAGGAAGATCCCCTGAAGCAGGAAATGGCAACCCACTGCAATATTCTTGCCTAGGAAATCCCATGGACAGAGGAGCCTGGCGGCTACTGTCCATCAGGTTGCAATGAGTTGAACACAAATGAGCACACACACACTAATCAAGTCATTTTGTGTCTACTTTGCCATTGCCTCAATTCTAGCTGGTTTGGGGTTTGATTCAAAAAAGAGGTAGTCAAATTTGGGTTCAGAGAACAAAAACTTCTTTGTTTTCCAGAAATGTTAGGATGAAGTAATACACTACATTTATAGAAACTTCCCCCCCACAAAAAAAGAAACTTCCCCAAGGAGGGTAGGGGAAAATGGCAGGTTTTCCTCTAAGAAATAATTGCTTTTGGAATGATAAGAGGGGAAGTTACTCTTGCATAAGCATGTCTATCCTGACTGGCTATAATTTTTGGTTTTAGTTTGCTCTTTTAGGTCAGATGGTATAAATCATCATATTCAGACGGTTTAACTGTGTTCAGCTATAGTTGGATTTTCTGGCATACTAAATCTAACTTAAGTGTTAAAATAAACTAGAGCCAAGCTTTACATTCAAACAAAATCATAAAACTCTATCATATTTGAAAATAAGGAGATTGCTTACCAGCTTGAAAAGATTGAGTATTGACTTCATCATCTATTGTTTCCTGTAGCATAGCATTTATATTAATGCCAAATTCCAAAAAAAGAAATTAAATGAGTCTAATATGAACATATGGATATGTAATAGTATATAAATTTACTGAATATGGTCACAAGCAGCTGTCATTCCCTGAAGTTACAAACATACTGCCTACATTATTGTACCCATGTCAGGAAATGATAAATACAGAGCCAGTTCTCATGACTGACTTTGGATCTTTTCTCTCTTTTGGTGTATACTGAGTCTAATCAAAGTCTGCTTCTGATCCCATTTTCCCCTGAATTGCATCTCTGATTAAGAAAACACATCTTCCTTTCAAATCCAGATTTCAGTTCTTAATTTTGTCCTTTTCCTTTCCCCTCCCTGCTTTCAGACTTTGAATTAGTTTTGTTTCCAATTATTTATTCAAAAATGTAATGAGGATCTGCTCTGCACACTAACACATGCATATGATTACAGACACACGTGTGTATATGTGATATGCAAGAACATGAAAAAATCTTAAATTTATGAGAACTAGCTTATAAATTTCCAAGCTGCCATCAAGTCTTTTGCATAATAAACAAGACTCTTCATGATTTGGCATCTTTCTACTAATCTATTCTTTTCTCTTCCACTCCAGAAACTCTGCGTTGATTGTAGCACCTCTCCTCTGCTCGTCTTTGAAGATGATCTACAACTTAACAGAAACAAATCCAAGTTCCATTTATCCATGGATTATTCCTTTATTGGCTTTCAGTCTGAGTGCAATAGCTATGTCCTCTGAGAAGCCTTCTGTAAGCAAACCCAAGGGACTCATACATTCTCTCATGTTTTAATTCTTTGTATCTCTCATCCAGACTGTAACCTCCATTGAAGGGAATGACCATAAACAGAATCTTATTACATCTTTGTTTCCTCAATCACTAAGGTAATTCCTAACATGCAATATGCAGTCAATAAGTATCTGATTAATCAACTACCAAAGGAATAAACTTCTCATGCAAAGTAATTATTGTTCAACTCAAAACACTGAGAGATTATATCGTTTGGTGAAATTCTTTCTGTATACATTAGTTACTACCCAAGCAGGTTCCTAACAGAGAGCACGCTCTCTATTGCCTCTTCCGTAAACTGTTGCTCTTGAGAGAAAAAGACATAGTTAAGACTTGGTGCAAATTTATTGCCTGAAAATGACAGTCTATAGAATGGATAGACATGGTCACAATATGAGTACTGCAATCAAGGTATAATTTACACTAAATTGAGGCTAATGAGCTTGTCTAGAGACAGACACTCAGTAAGTCTTTATCTCTATGGTAAATGGATTATATAGCCCAAAACACTGACATAAAATTGGATGTTTGGACCCCAACTAAGGTAGGTGCCTTGGAAATACTAAGGACAATTCCTTAGTGTCTTGAGTAGCAACCTAAAATAATGTAAGTGTATTATCTCACTAGTTTCTCTGTTCTATGTCTCATGTCAAAATCAAGGTATTGGCCAACTGAGTTGGCCAAGCTTATCAGAAGACAAGCTTATTCTGATTGTAGGCAGAATTCAGCTTCTTGCAGATTAAGACTGAGGTCCTTGCTTCTTTGCTAGCTGTCAGCCAAATACTGCACTTAGCTTTTAGAAGCTCCTCTGTAGGTCTGGTCAGTGGCTCCTGCATTTTAAAATCAGCAAAAGCACATTGGATCCTTCTCACATTTGTGTTCTTTTTTGATTCCTCCTATCTGTTGACCACGGGGCTTTTTTGATTGCCACCTCTCTTTTTTGACTTGTATGCTCATGTCTCTTCTGCTTCCAACTAGAGGAAGTTCTATAAGGACCCATCTCAATAGATTGTGAAGACTTGGATAATCCAGGATAATCTCTTCATTTCATGGTATGGAACTGCCAACTCATCTGACAAGCCCCATTTGCCACGTAATACAAGAAACCTGTTTACAGGTTCTACAGACTAGGATACCAGCATATGGGGAAATTTTCTGTCAACCACAGTGCCAATTCAAACTTATAGCTTTAAAATGTTTATTGTCCATTTACTTACAGGAGCAAATAAAACAAACAATTTTATATTAAAAGTGCACATTTGGATTTATTTATTATTTTTTTTTCTCCTCTGCCCAAAACAGGCTGGGGGGAACAAACAAAATATTTCCTATGTTTTTGATCTTTTTGTTTTTCTTCTGCAATTCTATCTAGTGAGAGAAATAGAAGAAAACAACTGAACAAATAAGGGGCACAGTTTCAGTGCCCCCCTCCTGCCCCACCAAAAGAAAAAAGAAAGAATGATGGAAGAGCCCTTGTCACTGGATAACACTGACTTTGCTATTTAGATTTATTACTAAAGCAAAAAGAACAACAAAAAAGCTGTTTACACATGCAAATTGAACCATATCATTTTGTAGTAGTAAGGAATCTTCAAAGTTTTATATTCAATGTTCCTTATTTCATAAATGGGAACTCTAACACCAGACAGCAAAACCATTTGTTCCAGAGTGGAATTTATGACAAACTCAATAGCAAAATCTAAATCTCTTGGCTCTCAGTGTAATATTTATCATTCATGGTGATAATATTTATTTAAATTAAAATATAATAATTTTACTTGAATATATTTGACACATTACATTGTGTAAATTTAAGGTATAAAATGTTACTTTTACACTTTTATATATTGTGATATGTAATATGGTTGCCATTGTAACAATTTTTCCTCCATTACACATTGTTGTCCAAAACCATTATATTACACATTAGATACTGATAGCTTATTTACTACTGACTGCAAGTTTGTACCCTTAAACAACATCAGTTTTATCCCCACCTCTTGCCATTTTGATGTGTTTTTTTTTTTAATGAAGTTGACTTACAACTGAAAAATAAAAAGATAAGCAACAAATTTTTAAAGAGCAAGGGAAGCAGAGACTAAGATGGGAGTAGGAGGATGTGAGCTCACTTCCCCCCATGAATACATCAAAAATACATCAACAGGTGGATCAATTCTCACTGGAAACAAACTAGAGAACTACAGAAAGATTCTTGTACAGTCAAGGCTGTAAGAAAAATCCATACAAAATCAGGGAGGAAGGGAAGAGAAGAGATCAGCTCCTCCTCTGTGACCCCTGGAGAAGTCAAAGAAAATAGTGGTGGGGAGATTGCACAGGCAGAGATCCTCCCTAGGGAGTGAGCAGTTGGAGCCACATATTGGGAAGCCTAGCTCTAGGATCCAACACTGGAAAGATGAGTTCTCCTTAGCTGGCTAGAAAACCAGTGGAACGAACCGGAGGGCTGTAAGAAACCTAGATTCCACTTCTAAAGAGCACACAACATTTGCTTATTCCCAAAACAGGGCAGAGAAAGCAGATTAAGATTATACAAGACTGTGGTCAGTTTCCTGTGACTGCCCCCATGCATGCCCCAGCCTAAACTGAGCAGCGACTCAGAACTGTTTTGCTTAGTGACTTGGTTCCACACTAACAAACCCAAAGTTAGTAGAAGGAAAGAGAACATAATATAGAGCAGAAATAAATGAAATAGAGTCTAAAAAACATTGAAAAGATCAGTGAAATTAAGAGCCAGTTCTTTGAAAAGATCAACAAAACTAATAAACATTTTAGACAGTCATCAATGCAACACAAATCAATAATACCAGAAATGAAATAGAAGTTATAACAAATAAGACAGAAATTCAAAGGATAAGATATTAGCACAAAAAATAATACGCTGATAAAATGATTGAGAAGAAATGAACAAAACCATAGAAATATAGAACCTTCCAAGACTAAACCAGGAAAAAATGGGAAATATGATCAGATCAATTGCAAGTAAAAAAGTTGAATTGGTAGAAAAAAATTAAAAATCCAACAAATAAATGTCCAGGACCAGATAGCGTCATCAATTCAGTAGTTCATTCGTGTCTGACTATTTGCAACTCCATGGACTGTAGCATGCCAGGCTTCCCTGTCCATCACCAACTCTCTGAGCTTCCTCAAACTCATGTCCATCAAGTCGGTGATGCCATCTAACCATCCTGTCTTCTGTCACCCCCTTCTTCTCCTACTTTCAATCTTCCCCAACATCAGGATCTTTTCAAATGAGTCAGCTCTTCGCATCAGGTGGCCAAAGTATTGGAGCTTCAGCTTAAACATCAGTCCTTCCCATGAATATTCAGGACTGATTTCCTTTAGGATTTCTGGTTTAATCTCTTTGCAGTACAAGGGACTCTCAGGAGTCGTCTCCAACACCACAGTTCAAAAGCATCAATTCTTCGATGCTCAGCATTCTTTATAGTCCAATTCTCACATCCGTACATGACTAGTGGAAAAACCATAGCCTTGACTAGACGGACCTTTGTTGGCAAAGTAATGTCTGCTTTTTAAAATGCTGTCTAGGTTTGTCATAGCTTTTCTTCCAAGGAGTAAGTGTCTTTTAATTTCATGGCTGCAGTCACCATTTTGCAGTGATTTTGTAGCCCAGGAAAATAACGTCACTGTCTCCATTGTTTCCCCATCTATTTGCCATGCAGTGATGGGACCGGATGACATGATCTAGTCTTTTGAATATTGAGTTTTAAGCCAGGTTTTTCACTCTCCTCTTTCACTTTCATCAAGAGGCTGTTTAGTTCCTCTTCAATTTCTGTCATAAAGGCCGTGTCATCTGCATATCTGAGGTTACTGACATTTCTCCAGGCAATCTTGATTCCAGCTTGCGCTTCATGCAGTCCAGAATTTTGCATGATATACTCTGCATAGAAGTTAAATAAGCAGGGTGACAATATACAGCCTTCATGTACTCCTTTCCCAATTTGGAACCAGTCTGTTGTTTCACGTCCAGTTCTAAATTGCTTCTTGACCTTCATATAGATTTCTTAGGAGGCAGGTAAGGTGGTCTGGTATTCCCATCTCTTTAAGAATTTTCCACAGTTTGTTATGATCCATACAGTCAAAGGCTTTAACATAGTCAATGAAGCAGACGTTTTTCTGGAATTTTCTTGCTTTTTCTATGATCCAGCAGATGTTGGCAATTTGATCTATGGTTCCTCTGCCTTTTCTAAATCCAGATTGAACATTTAGAAGTTCACGGTTCCTGTACTGTTGAAGTCTGGCTTAGAAAATGTTGAGCATTACTTTACTAGTGTGTGAGATGAGTGCAATTGTGCAGTAGTTTAAGCGTTCTTTGGCATTGCCTTATTTGGGGATTGGAATGAAATTTTATCTTTTCCAGTTCTGTGGCCACTGCTGAGTTTTCCAAATTTGCTGGCATATTGAGTGCAGCACTTTCACAGCATCATCTTCTAGGATTCAAAATACCTCAGCTGGAATTCCATCACCTTCACAAGCTTTGTTCATAGTGATGTTTTCTAAGGCCCACTTGACTTCACACTCCAGGATGTCTGGCTCTAGGTGAGTGATCACACTATTGTTGTTATCTGGGTCATGAAGATCTTTTTTGTATAGTTCTTTTGTTTATTCTTGCCATCTCTTCTTAATATCTTCTGCATCTGTTAGGTCCATACCATTTCTGTCCTTTATTGTGCCCATCTTTGTATGAAATGTTCCCTTGGTATCTCTAATGTTCTTGAAGAGATCTCTAGTCTTCCCCATTCATTGTTTTCCTCTATTTCTTTGCACTGATCACTGAGGAAGGCTTTCTTATCTCTCCTTGCTATTCTTTGGAACTCTGCATTCAAATGGGTATATTTTTCCTTTTCTCCTTTGCCTTTTGCTTTTGTAAGACCTCCTCAGACAACCATTTTGCCTTTTTGCATACTTTTTTCTTGGGGATGGATTTGATCACTGCCTCCTGTACTATGTTATGAATTTCTGTCCATAGTTCTTCAGACACTCTATAAGATCTAATCCCTTGAATCTATTTGCCACTTTTACTTATAATCATAAAGGATTTGATTTAGGTCACACCTGAATGGTTATGGAACATGGAGCAACGGACTGGTAAAAAGGACATGGAATTGCAGACCTGTTGAAAATGGTTGTGCCTGCAAAGACAGAAATATAGATCAATGGAACAAAATAGAAAGCCCAGAGATAAATCCATGCACATATGGACACCTTATCTTTGACAAAGGAGGCAAGAATATACAATGGATTAAAGACAATCTCTTTAACAAGTGGTGCTGGGAAATCTGGTCAACCACTTGTAAAAGAATGAAACTAGAACACTTTCTAACACCATACACAAAAATAAACTCAAAATGGATTAAAGATCTAAACGTAAGACCAGAAACTATAAAACTCCTAGAGGAGAACATAGGCAAAACACTCTCCGACATACATCACAGCAGGATCCTCTATGACCCACCTCCCAGAATATTGGAAATAAAAGCAAAAATAAACAAATGGGACCTAATTAACCTTAAAAGCTTCTGCACATCAAAGGAAACTATTAGCAAGGTGAAAAGGCAGCCTTCAGAATGGGAGAAAATAATAGCAAATGAAGCAACTGACAAACAACTAATCTCAAAAATATACAAGCAACTCCTACAGCTCCACTCCAAAAAAATAAATGACCCAATCAAAAAATGGGCCAAAGATCTAAATAGACATTTCTCCAAAGAAGATATACAGATGGCTAACAAACACATGAAAAGATGCTCAACATCACTCATTATCAGAGAAATGCAAATCAAAACCACTATGAGGTACCATTTCACACCAGTCAGAATGGCTGCGATCCAAAAGTCTACAAATAATAAATGCTGGAGAGGGTGTGGAGAAAAGGGAACCCTCTTACACTGTTGGTAGGAATGCAAACTAGTACAGCCACTATGCTGAACAGTGTGGAGATTCCTTAAAAAACTGGAAATAGAACTGCCTTATGATCCAGCAATCCCACTGCTGGGCATACACACTGAGGAAACCAGAAGGGAAAGAGACACGTGTACCCCAATGTTCATCGCAGCACTGTTTATAATAGCCAGGACATGGAAGCAACCTAGATGTCCATCAGCAGATGAATGGATAAGAAAGCAGTGGTACATATACACAATGGAGTATTACTCGGCCATTAAAAAGAATACATTTGAATCAATTCTAATGAGGTAGATGAAACTGGAGCCTATTATACAGAGTGAAGTAAGCCAGAAGGAAAAACACCAATACCGTATACTAAAGCATATATATGGAATTTAGAAAGATGGTAACAATAACCCTGTGTACGAGACAGCAAAAGAGACACTGATGTATAGAACAGTCTTATGGACTCTGTGGGAGAGGGAGAGGGTGGGAAGATTTGGGAGAATGGCATGGAAACATGTAAAATATCATGTATGAAATGAGATGCCAGTCCAGGTTCGATGCACGATACTGGATGCTTGGGGCTAGTGCACTGGGACGACCCAGAGGGATGGTATGGGGAGGGAGGAGGGAGGAGGGTTCAGGATGGGGAACACATGTATACCTGTGGCGGATTCATTTTGATATTTGGCAAAACTAATACAATTATGTAAAGTTTAAAAATAAAATAAAATTAATTAAAAAAAAAAAAAAAAGAAAAAGAAAATGGTCGTGCCTGAATGGTCTAGTGGTTTTCCTTACTTTCTTCAATTAAATATGAATTTGGCAATAAACTTCATAGGTGAATTCTACCAAACGTTCGGATAAAAGTTAACACCTATCCTTCTCAAATTTTTCCAAAAAATTGTAGAAAAAAGAATGTTTCTGCTCCTCCTAAAAGGCCAGCCTTAGTCTGATACCAAAACCAGACCCCCCCCCCCCCAAAAAAAATTGTAGGCTAATATCACTAATATACACAGAGCAAAAATACTCAAGAAAATGTTAGCAAACCAAATGCAACAATACATTAAAAAGATCATGAACCATGATCAAGTGGTATTTATCCCAAGGATGCAAGGATGATTCAATATCTGCAAGTGAACCAACATGACACACCACATTAACAAACTGAGGAATAAAAATCATAAGGTCATCTCAATAGAGATAGAAAATTTTTTTAAAAATTCACCATCCATTTATGACAAAAACTCTCCACAAAGTGGATATAGAAGGAACATGCTGCATCATAACACAGACTATACATATTAAGCTCACAGCAAACATCATACTCAACAGTAAAAAGCTGAAAGTACTTTCTCCAAGATTAGGAACAAGAAAAGGATCCTCACTCTCACCACTTTTATTCAACATAGTGCTAGAGGTCTTAGCTTCAGAAATCTGACAAGCCATGAAAGGAATCTAAATTGGAATGGAAGAATTAGAACTGTCACTGTTTGCAGATGACTTGATACTATACTAAGACAATCTTAAAGATGCCACCAAAAAATTATAGAACTGACAAAGGAATTTGGTAAATTTACAGGATACAAAACTAATAATAATATACAAAAATCTACTATATTCCTGTATGCTGACAATGAAATATCAGAGGGAGAAATTAAGGAAACTATCCCATTTACAATCACAAATGGGATGCTTTCTTACAAAAAGAATAAAATACCTATGAATCAATATAAGGAGATAAAGGACCTGTACTTGGAAAACTATAAGGATATTGATGAAAGGAATTGAAGAATTTCCAAACAGATGGAAATATGTATCATTTTCATGGATTGGAAGAATTAATATTGTTAAAATGACCACACTACCCAAGACAATCTGTAGATTCACTGTAATCGCTATCAAAATGTCTATGGCTTTTTCCACAGATCTAGAACAAATAACTTTAAAATTTCTCTGGAAACACAAAAGATCCCAAATAGCCAAAACAATCTTCAGAAAGAACATAGTTGGAGCTAACATGCTTCTTAACTTCAGATTATACTATAAAGTTTCAGTAATCAAAACAGAATGGTTTGGCACAAAAAGAGACATGAAGATCAATGTAACAGAATAAAGAGCTAAAAAATATACCTATGGACTTATGGTCAATTAACCTACAATAAATGTACAATGAAGAAAATACAGTCCCTTCAATAAGTGGAGCTAGGAAAACGGACAGCTACATGTAAAGAATGAAATTTTAACCTTTCCTCACACTATATATGAAAATAAATTCAAAATGAATTAAAGACTAAATATAAGACTGGAAACCCTAAAACTTTTAGAAGATAGCATAAGCATAACACTCTTTCACATAAATCACAGCAATATTTTTTGGAACTCTCGCCTAAGGCAAAAGAAACAAAAGCAAAAATAAACAAATGGGAGTTAATTAAACTTAAAAGCTTTTGCACCACAAAGGAACTCATTAAGAAAATGAAAAGACAACTTTCTGAATAGGAGAAAATATTTATGAAAAGTATAAATGATAAGTTAATATCTAAAATATATAAACAATTCATACAACTCAGTATTAAAAATAAACAGCCTGATTATAAATGGGCAGAAGACCTGAATAGACATTTTTTCAAAGAGGATATACACACGGTCAATAGGCACATGAAAAATGCTTAACATCATTAATCATTAGAGAAATGCAAATCAAAACCACCATAAGATAATGTCTCACACCTGTCAGAATAACTATCATCAAAAACATAAATAAGAAATGTTGGCAAGGATGTGGAGAAAAGGGAACCCTAGTATACTGTTGGTGGGAATGTAAATTCATACAGCCACTATGGAAAACTGCATGGCAGTTCTTCAAAAAACTAAAAATTGAACTACTATATGACCAGCAATTGCACTACTGGTATATATTCAAAGAAAACAAAAACTCTAATTCATGTACCCCTATCTTTTAGTAGCATTATGTATAATACACAAGATATGGAAAAAAACCACACAAGGAAGATGTTATGTGTGTACACACACACACAAATACAAACCCACACACCCACATACATATAATGAACTACTAAGTCAACCATATAAAAACCAGAAATTTTGCCAGTTGCAACAACATTAATGAATCTGGAGGGTATTTATGCTTAGGGAAATAAGTCAGAGAAAGATAAATACTGCAAGATATCGCTAATATATGGACTATAAAAATAAAGCAAATGAATGAATATAACAAAACAGAAATATATTCACAGATATATACAACAAAGTAGTGGTTACCAGTGGGAAAGGAATGGGGGTGGGGACAAGATATATGCAGGAGATTAAGAGGTAAAGATTACTATGTATCAAATTAATAAGTAACAGGGATATATTGTGAAACATAGGGAAATGTAGCCATTATTTTATAACTTTAAATGGAATATAATCTATAAAAAATACTGAATCACTATGTTGTATACCTGAAACTAATATAATATTATAAATCAGGTATACTTTCATTTTTTACCTTTTTAAATTAGAAAAATTATTAAAAACAAAAAAACACAAGCAAGAACATGAACATATATTTTTCCAAAGAGCTATAAATTCACAACTGGCACAAAAAACGGTATCCATCATTATCTGTCATTAAGAAAATGCAAATCAAAACCACAATGAGAGACCATTTCACACCCATTGGGGGACTTTAATCAAGAAAACATAACATAACAAGTACTGGCAAGGATGTGGAGAACTGGAACCCTCATAAATTGCTGATGGTAATACATAATGGTACAGCTGCTATGAAAAACAGTTTGGCTGTTCATCAGAAAATTAAACATAGAATTACCATATGATCCAGTAATTCCACTTCCAGATATATTTTATTTCAAAAGAAATGAAAACATATGTCCATACAATAACTAGGGCCCACATTTCATAGCAGTGTAATTAGCTGAAAAGTAGAAATAACCCAAATGTCCATCAGTGGGCAAATGACTAAAATTCTGGTATATTCGTATATTCAAATAATGGAATTTTATTCAGCTATAAAAAGAAACAAAATACTAATGTATGCTACAAGTTGAGTCAACCTCAAAAACATTGAAGTAAAAAAAAAAGTCAGATACAAAGGCCACGTATTATGTGACTTCATTTATATGAAACATACAGAATAGGAAAATCTATCAAGATATAAGGCATATTAAAGAGATAAGTAAGATATGGAAAGAGGGGAATAGAGAGTAATTACAGTATATGAGAAGTTTTTATGGTATGAGGTAAAAGTTTTGAAACTAAAAAGAGCTGGTGTTTATACAACATTATGAATATACTAACTACTACTGAGCTGTACCTTAATTTCCACTGAATAGTACACTTTAAATGGTTAAATGGATATTATACATTGTAAAATGTATATTACATACATTTCACCTAAAAAAAAAACTTCTGCACAGTAACATCAATATGGTAACTTTTAAAAAAAATTAGTGAAAGAAAAAATCCCATGGAACAAGTAATACCTATAATACAAACTACCATATTGAGTAAGAGGGGAAACTGCCAATTATGTGATGCTAGGCAAATCCCATGGACAGAGGAGCCTGGTAGGCTGCAGTCCATGGGGTCGTTAAGAGTCAGACACGACTGAGCGACTTCACTTTCACTTTTCACTTTCATGCATTGGAGAAGGAAATAACAACCCACTCCAGTGTTCTTGCCTAGAGAATCCCGGGACGGGAGAGCCTGGTGGGCTGCCGTCTATGGGGTCGCACACAGTCGGACACAACTGAAGTGACTTAGCAGCAGCAGCAGGAAAAGCTTAATAGCAAACCTCAAATGGACAATACAAGATAAGAAACTGTTTGAACAATCACATTTAAAATATATATTAATAGGGAAAATATTAGTAGATTGAGTATACCAGCTAATTAAAATTTGCCTCATAACTATAAGAATTCTTCAAAAGGCTCATTTATCAACCTGACATAACTCAGGAAAGAAACAGTGATCATGAAGAAGAGTCAATAAATATTACCCAAAGCAAAGCACGAAATTTAAAGAAATGAATTTTAAAAGAAAAAAGAAAAGGAAAGAACACCCCAGAGCTGTGGTACAAATTTAAAACTATAAATAAGTATAATTGAAATGCCAGAGTCCTACTACATAATACAGAGAATTATATCCAATATCCTGCAATAAATCATAATGGAAAAGAATATGAAAAAGAATATATGTAAATGTATAATTGTGTCACTTTTCTGTACAGCAGAAATTAAATATAACATTGTAAATCAACTATACCTTAGTAAAAAAAAATTTTTAGAAAGAAATCAGAAAGAGAAGATGAAAAAAAAAACAGAAAAATAAATATTTAAAGAGATTATGCTTAGAATTTTCCAAAATTATTGATAAACATCAAACTTCAATTACAAGAAGCTCAAAAACACCAAATAGGCTTTTAAAAAAGAAATTGACACTGAATGATTTTGGCTGAAAATCAATCACAGAGAAAACCTTGAAGGAAGTCAGAGAAAAAGAAACACAGAAGAATTTAAGCCGAAATTACAGGAGACTTCTCATTAAATCTATGAAAGTTAGAAGCAATGGAGTGAAATCTTTAGAATGAAAAAGACAAAAGCTATCTACAATTTTATACAGAGTGTATGCCAAAGCCTTTGACTGTGTGGATCACAATAAACTGTGGAAAATTCTGAAAGAGATGGGAATACCAGACCACCTGATCTGCCTCTTGAGAAATTTGTATGCAGGTCAGGAAGCAACAGTTAGAACTGGACATGGAACAACAGACTGGTTCCAAATAGGAAAAGGAGTTTGTCAAGGCTGTATACTGTCACCCTGTTTACTTAACTTATATGCAGAGTACATCATGAGAAACGCTGGACTGGAAGAAACACAAGCTGGAATTAAGATTGCTGGGAGAAATATCAACAACCTCAGATATGCAGATGATACCACCCTTATGGCAGAAAGTGAAGAGGAACTAAAAAGCCTCTTGATGAAAGTGAAAGGGGAGAGTGAAAAAGGTGGCTTAAAGCTCAACATTCAGAAAACGAAGATCATGGCATTGGTCCCATCACTTCATGGGAAATAGATGGTGAAACAGTGGAAACAGTGACAGACTTTATTTTTTTGGGCTCCAAAATCACTGCAGATGATGATTGCAGCCATGAAATTAAAAGACGCTTACTCCTTGGAAGGAAAGTTATGACCAACCTAGATAGCATATTCAAAAGCAGAGACATTACTTTGCCAACAAAGGTCCATCTAGTCAAGGCTATGGTTTTTCCTGTGGTCATGTATGGATGTGAGAGTTGGACTGTGAAGAAGGCTGAGCGCCGAAGAATTGATGCTTTTGAATTGTGGTGTTGGAGAAGACTCTTGAGAGTCCCTTGGATTGCAAGGAGATCCAACCAGTCCATTCTGAAGGAGATCAGCCCTGGGATTTCTTTGGAAGGAATGATGCTAAAGCTGAAACTCCAGTACTTTGGCCACCTCATGCGAAGAGTTGACTCATTGGGAAAGACTCTGATGCTGGGAGGGATTGTGGGCGGGAGGAGAAGGGGACGACAGAGGATGAGATGGCTGGATAGCATCACTGACTCGATGGACGTGAGTGTGAGTGAACTCCGGGAGTTGGTGATGGACAGGGAGGCCTGGCGTGCTGCGATTCATGGGGTCGCAAAGAGTCGGACACGACTGAGCAACTGACCTGTAAATATTATCAGAATTACAACTTCTCATCAAAGGACACAGTTAAGAGAATGAAACAGCTAATGGGAGAAAATATTGCATATCACATATTTGATAAAGGACTTTGTTGCTGTTATTCAGTACCTAAGCCATGTCCAACTCTTTGAAACCCCATGGACTGCAGCACGCCAGGCTTCCCTGTCCATCACTATCTCCTGGAGTTTGCTCAAATTCATGTCCACTGAGTCAGGAATGCCATCCAACCATCTCATCCTCTGTCACCTCCTTTTCCTCCTGCCCTCAATCTTTCCTAGCATTAAGGTCTTTTCCAGTGAGTCACATTTTTGCATCAGGTGGCCAAAGTATTGAAGCTTCAGCTTCAACATCAGTCTTTCCAATGAATATTAAGGATTGATTTCCTTTAGGATTTACTGGTTTGATCTCTTTGCTGTTCAGGGGACTCTCAAGAGTCTTCTCCAGCACCAGAGTTGAAAAGAATTAATTCTTCAGCATTCAGCCTTCTTTGCAGTCCAACTCTTACATCCATACATGACTACTGGAAAAACCATAGCTTTGACTAGACAGATCTTTGTCAGCAAAGTGATGTCTTTGCTTTTTAATATGCTGTCTAGGTTTGTCATAGCTTTTCTCCCAAGGAGCAAACATCTTTTAATTTCATGGCTGCAGTAACCATCTGCAATTATTTTGGAGACCAAGATAATAAAATATGCTACTGTTTCCACTTTTCCCCATCTGTTTACAGTGAAGTGATGGGACCAGATGCCATGATTTTAGTTTTTGAATGTTTTAAGCCAGTTTTTTCACTCTCTTCTTTCATCCTCATCCATGTATGCAAAGGATTCTCAAAACTGAGTATTAAGAAAAGAAACAATCCAATAAGAATGGACAAAACAGACGTAACCAAAGATCCAAATTTACGGCAAATAAGCACATAAAAGAATGCCCATAGTCATTTTGGAAATGCCAACTACAGCGAGATACCATTAAACATTTCTTACAACAGCTAAAATAATTTTTTCAATCTGATGATATAAAGTGATGACAATGACCTAAAGCACTTGGGAATCTTATATCATGGTGGCAGGAATGAAAAATAGTTCAAGATGAAAAATGGTTCAGGAGTTTATTATAAAGTTAAATGTACAACTACCATATGATGAAGTAACCTCTTTATGTTCACTCTAAAAAAAGTGTAGGCAAATAATGTTATTTATAATCACCAACAATTTAAAATAAACTAATAGTTCATCAAGTATGGAATGGGTTAAAAAAAAAAAACGGTGATATAGTCACAGAATAGACTTCAATACAGCACTAAAAAATATCAAATTACTGATACACATAATGTGTACAATTATAGCAGAATTCTACAAGTCTTAAGAAACACATACAGCAAGAACTGTTGATATATAGAATAACTGTCACCTCCCAAAAGCCTTTTTAACCACTTTGTAGTAAATTCACCCTCATGTTCAACCCCTAGAACACACACCTGTTTTCTATCTCTATAGTTTTGTCATTGCAAGAATGTCACATAATGAAAGCAAAGAGCTTTTAGCCTTTTGATTTCTTTCACTTAGCTGTATTTGAAATTCACTCTCCTTTTAGCAACATTATAAATATTTCCTGACTTTCTTTTCATATATTTTTGAAACTCTCTTCTTTTGGTTTCCATGATACACATTGCCAGTTTTCTTTTGACCTCTTAGTACTTTTAAAAAATCTTCTCTGCAAGATCCTTTTGCAATATTGAACTTTTACAATTAAACTTTAAGACTGAAAATCAGTTCTAAGCACATTTTTTTTCTATAGCTAACTTCTTTCATTGGGGTGAGAATATTTAGTCCCATGATTTTGTATGTTACTTATATGCTCATAGGTCACAAGTTTATGTCTCTATACCGTAAGTCGATATGTTTCCATCTAATAAATCAAGATCCTATTAGCTCCTCACCAGAGCATTGACTGGCAGAGCAAAACTGCCCTGATTGGGAGTTTAACCTTCCCTTCTTTGGGGTTCTTTCAATTAAACCCTTAGCTAGGTTCTGTTTTCTCTACTCCTCTCAAAAGCAGTTGGACTTTCTTTGGATAGACTCTAAGGAAGCCCTCTATAATTCTCCTTTTTTGGTTATCTGCATTCAGAGCATCAGTTGAGCATAGTAATAGCCACCCAATTCTTATGTTATTTTAGCTTCCATTTCCCACGTTTCTCAAATGTCTGTTATGTGGAACCAGCTGATGGCTTCCCCTACACTGCTATGCCATCCCAGTGTACCACCGGCAAAACTTTCAACAACTAGATGGCTACGCCAGAGCCCTCTGTGTTCTACTTAGCACCAGTGATGGGATCCTTATTGTCAGATTCTAAGACAGTCTTAGCATGCAGGGTACTTACCAGATTCTTTTGGAAGCAGTATTTGTAGAAAGCAAGCATGAAAAAAGGGAGAAGTAGGGCCAACAAAAGTGTTGCCTAAGCCCATGAGGAGCTGTGGAACTAGATGTACCTTAAACTTTGTCCCCTTCTGGAACAAGATGGCCAGCCTTTTATTAGTCACTGCTGTGCATACTCCCACACCCCCAGAAGCTGTGTGTAATGTGATTTTCTGTATGAATATCTAAAGGAATTGATAGGTGAAGGCTGTCTTCTGTCAGCACTTTCACAGCCGGGGCAACAAGTTCTTCATTAAAGGGGGATCTGGGTGGTCAGTCTCAGTATATACCACAATGTTCCAAACCAAACTCTTGAAATTCAACCAACACCCTCCTCCCCCAGATATGACCCTTCTCCAGTCTTTCCCTTTCCAGGAATCCGTCCAGTAGTTCTAAAATTAGATACCTAGGAGTACTTCCTAATGTCTTCTTTATTGCCAGTCACCCACAATAACTCAGTCTTGTCAGACTCTGTGACCCCTGGACTGTACAGACCATGGAATTCTCCAGGCCAGAATACTGGAGTGGGTAGCCTTTCCCTTCTCCAGGGGATCTTCCTAACCCAGGGATCGAACCCAGGTCTCCCTCATTGCAGGTGGATTTTTTACCAGCTGAGCCACAAGGGAAGCCCATAGATTAGCATTAAGCACAAACATTTTAACCTCCAAATTATGTCTTACACTCTCCCCATTTCTCTTTTAACCATTGCCACCACCCCAGCCTAAGCCACAATCATCTCACCTGGAGAATCCCTAGCCTCCTTGCTAGTTTTTCTGTTTCCTCTCTTGCCTTTTTTCAATCTAATCTCTGCATACAAGTCAGTCTAAATTCTGTGAGGCATACATTGGATCATCTCACAACCCTGGCTTCAAACCTTTAAGGACTTTCACTGACTGGTTCAAAATTGGAAAAGGAGTACGTCAAGGCTGTATATTGTTACCCTGTTTATGTAACTTTTATGCAGGGCACATCATCCAAAATGCCAGACTAGATGAACCGCAAGCTGGAATCAAGACTGCCAGGAGAAATATCAACAACCTCAGATGTGCAGATGACACCACCTCATGGCAGAAAGTGAAGAGAACTAAAGAGCCTCCGGATGACGGTGAAAGAGGAGTTGAAAAGTTTGCTTAAAACTCAACAGTCAAAAAACTAAGATCACGGCATCTGGTCCCATTACTTCATGGCAAATAGAAGGGGAAAACTAGAAGCAGTGACAGATTTTATTTTTCTGGGCTCCAAAATCATTACAGACAGTGACTGCAGCCATGAAATTAAAAGAAGCTTATTCCTTGGAAGAAAAGTTATGATCAACCTAGACAGCATATTAAAAAGCAGAGACGTTACTTTGCCAACAGAGGTCCGTCTAGTCAAAGCTATGGTTTTTCCAGTAGTCATGTATGGATGTGAGAGTTGGACCATAAAGAAGGCTGAGCATCAGAGAATTGATGCATTTGAACTGTGGTGCTGGAGAAGACTCTGGAGAGTCCTTTGATATGCAAGGAGATCAAACCAGTCAATCCTAAAGGAAATCAGTCCTGAATATTCATTGGCAGGGCTGATGCTGAACCTGAGACTCCAATATTTCACTCTTTGAAGATGGGAAGAGCCAACTCACTGGAAAAGACCCTGATTCTGGGAAAGACTGAAGGTAAAAGGAGAAGGAAACAACAGAGGATGCGATGGTTAGATAGTATCACTGACTCAATTGACATGAATTTGAACCAACTCCAGGAGATAGTGAAGGACAGGATAGCCTGGTTTTCTGCAGTCCATGGGGTCACAAAGAATTGGACATGACAGCAGCTGAACAATAACAACATATAGAAATTAGAATTGAATACAAATGCTTTCACATCTACCACTAGGCTTTTAGTATTGATACCCTTTCTAATCTCCTCACAGGTCTCCCTTTCCATTACTCACCATGCTTCAGTCATACAGAATTCTTTCAGTTTTCAGAAGCTACTGATTATCTGCCATAAATAAAACATTTTCCATTTTCCTTCTAACCTCTGGTTATTTCGCCTGGTGAGTTCTTTGTCATCCTTCAGGTAACCTTCTTGCTACCTTCTCAAATAGCACTTTAATGACTTGCAGCGACAATTATAATATCCATTTGTGGATGTTTAGCATCTCTTTTATATTAGTGGAAATTTTAAAAATGTAGATTTCCATATTTAAAAGTTCTGCCTCTTCAAGGCAATTATCACAATTCAACCTCCCAGCTATAATGGCAGCTGGAGTACATATCTGTGACCCAGAATCTGTCCGTCATTTGCACCAGAGTTAGTCTTACACTGAGAAGGGACCTACATGTGGAACTGGGATCTCTCTAACTCTCCTTTCAAAAAGAGGTGACAGGTCTTTGGGGCAGTCATTGTAATTATCCTGACAACCCATCTTGATATTGATCCTGAATCCTTAATTTTCCCAAAGACTCTGTAAGCCACTTTCATGTGTCAATAAATTCCTTTCTTTCTAGAGCCAGCCACAGGGGATTGATTCCATTGCAACCTAACATTTGTCATTTGTCATCTCCAATTAAGGCAATCTGCTCTATTATTCTCTATCTCAAAACTCATTTTGTTTCCTTCATTTCATTAGCAATCTTGTAGTCAAGTTTGTGTGTTGTCTATCTTCTCTACTAGATTATAAACTCCCTGAGGGCAGAGTCTCTGTAGTTTTTAATTCAGAACCACATATGAAGTTCCTCTGTTGGTTCATTCAACAGACAGAGCCCTTCCTATTGACACAAACACCAAAGAATATAACATTAATAAGATATGAAAGAGCTTACATCATAGTTGGAAAGACAGACATAGAAATCAATCATTAAAAATCTAATGTGGCCAATATACTGGTTAAAATTGTCAAGGATTTTTATAGGTTTACCAAAGAGGAGCATTTAATACAATCTGTGGGAGGAGGGTGGAAGTCAGATTAAGAAAGATAAAGAAGCAGGAAAGAGTAGGAGGAGGAGGAGGAGTTTCAGGAAGAATTCTTGAAAGATGCTATGCCAAAGCTTCAAGGTGTGAGGAAGAGTCTGTAAGGTGAAAGGATAGGAGATGGAGGATGGTGGTGAAAAAAAGGATTCTAGGCAAAAGCGGAAGGTCCCAGAGTGAGGAGCCACATGGTAGCGAAAGGGGGACCTTTCTCAAGAGGGAGGCAGGAACGAGGGTGCACGGTTGGAAGAGACCGGAAAGGAAAGCACAGCTACATCAGGGGTGGACTCAAGCTCCACTGGAAATTTCTAAAATTATGCCTAAATTTAGAAAAGGATCACAAAAGAATGTGAAAAAAGATAAAAGATTAGTTTGAGTGATTTTTTTATTTATTTCCACAATCCTTGTTCCACTATTTTTTCAATTAAGTTTATAAAAATTCCTTTGCAACTATCTTCAACATATACTTGTCATGTTTCTATTGTGTATTTGTCAGCACTGCTATATCATTTATATGATATTAATTATAATATGTACATTTGACTTTTGTATGTATATTGTTTCCTCATATAGGCTACATTTCAGAAGTAAACACTACATGTTTATCTCTTCAGATCCCCATGATTTTAAACACCTCTGTGAGTTGTATCAGCATTTAATAAATGCTTATGGAAAGAATGGGTTTCCCTGGTAGTTCAGTGGTAAAGAATCCTCCTGTCAATGCAGGAGACATGGGTTCAATCCCTGGATCACAAAGATCCCCCTGGAGAAGGAAATGGCAACCCACTCCAGTATTTTTGCCTGGGAAATCCATTGAACAGAGGAACCCAGTGGGCTACAGTCCATGGGGTCTCAAAGAGTTGGATAGGACTGAGCAATTGAGCACAAGCATGACAAGTATGGAAGGAATATGCAAATCATACTTAGGAAACCTAAATGTAAAAGGAACCCTTTCCTTTTCTATGAATGTTAATGTGTAATATTCACAGAAGTTCAAAATATTTCACTGCAATCTGGTCTACTTTGTAGCCTTTGCCTACAAAACATATTTTTAAATATAAACTATCTAGGTGGTAGTGATGTCCATCAACACAAACACATCTAGCTTTTACAAATGATGAAACAGAACTCAAAGATTGAGATTATCAAATTGATTCACAATCCTACCAGGATTCACATAAATTTTCCCTCCAGCACCCAGACAAACCACTTTTCTAAGAAACCTTCTCGTCCCTTAATTCTCAATGAAAACATCCTTTAGGCCTGAACTACAGGGTCCTTGCTTCATATTCCAGAAGGAAGGAGGTTTTCAAAAGATTCTTAGCAGTGGCATGCAAAAACAGAGTGAAATGGGAACAGTAAAATAAAAAATATCATTGGCTGATTAAGAAAAGAAATAATGTCTTACCATCCCCTATTCATTCTTCACCCTATATAGTATCTGGATCAAAAATGCTCAAATACAGCCTAGCGAACAAGTTTTTATAAACATATCACCGACAATGCCAAGTGTAGACTGAATCTTCAGAGACTGAATCTTTATAACTCTTCACTATCTTTGTTTCTCAGGCCCACGTGGGCCTGTTCTGCTTTCAGTGGGTTAATTACCAAGGAAGCATTTTTCCTCTGTGGTCTAGACATAGAAATATCCAGATATTGTTTCCCTTGAAAGGCAGCCATCCTGCTGAATTTACTTGATCACCAATTCTCATGTTTTTTTAAGGCCAAATGGGGCTAAACACAATTTTTGAAGATTTTTCCTTCTCCTTTTTTTTTCACCGATTAACAGCTTGTTTGTTTTCGATTGAGGATGCTTCCAGGCAAACAGAGGGAAAGAGAAGAAAATTCTTTAATTTTTAAGGTAGGGAAACTCGAGAATGATGGCTTTGCTATAGCCAAAAAGAAACAATCTTTGGAACTAACATATAAGCATGAAAAAAAAAAGGTTATTCAATATTATATAATTTTAGTTGCATGAGTACAAAATAGGGATTTTGAGAATAATATAATTTTCTTAACTGAACCCGAAGGTAGGTGTCTGTTATAATCACAGGTAGGTAGAGAATAAGAGAAAAACAGAAAACTCAGTCTTTGAAAAAACCTTAATCCTAACATTATTATCACTATGACCTTGGATAAGTCACTTTTTTGAGCTTTTGTTTCTACAGATATAAACTAAAAGATTTGGGTGGTTTTATATTTATGATCTTTCCATCTCTGTAAGATTTTTTGACCTCTTGTGATTCTCAGCTTATAAAATTCTACCTGGAAATAGCACTGACTCCTGTCTTATGTGCCCTGCCCGCAATCCCCTGCCTCACCTCTATTTGGAGACATGATCTGCTTTCTTCTGTGGGAGTTATATAATAAATGTGAAGTGAAGACAGCTGAGCCTGCTCTGAAACCTTGATAAATAGTCCCAGTGTCCTGATTGTGCCTTCCCGGTTGGAAGCCAAAGAACTCCATACAGACAAAGGAAGGATTAACTGGTACTCGAGCGGAGTGCACACTGGCACAGGTGCTGGGCACACGTTGGCCATGTGAAGTTACCCTGAGACATCTCCTTTTTGGGAGGCTCTGGACTGCCCCTCTGCCATTATAGTCTCAAATTCCCAAGTCCCAGAGGCCCCTGTGCAGCCACAACAAGTCATGGTGCCAGAAATAGTGGTGAGTAGCAGGAATCCAACCCTGACACTATCAGGACTTGGTCCAACTCCTCACAACTCGGGCAACTCACTTGGCCACCAGCACCGTTTTCTCCCTACTTTGCTAAAATAGCCAAGTCTGTGATTGCTGATGCCCAGTAGTAATATTTCCATTCTAGGCCAGGAGCTGTGAAAACTATGTTTAAAAAATGCAAAAGCGTCAATATGATTAATGTTCTTAAAAACTGAGTATTTCTTTTTAGTGTGAAAACATCATTAAAGTGACTGGAGGCACTGATAACTTTTGGATGTTCTCTGACTAAAGGGATATAACACCCCTATCCCCAGCTAACATGAAGCCAAACTCTGTTCAGATACCAGAGAGCCATGTGAGAATAACAAAGGCTGAATTGACAAATGACAAGAACATCACCCCTCACAGGCCAAACCCTGCACTGGAGAGGTGTACTGAACCCTCCTCAGAGTCACCCAGACGGGGCTGTTCGTTTCTTTCTGAAACACGTGTTCCAACATTATTAGACACACTCTGGAAACAGCTACACATTGCTGAATGATGAGTTCTGAGGTGAAGACTTGTCAGTAGTATGGTAATGTGGATAAAAGACAAATATTTTATTTAGTGGTAGAACTGTCTGGCCCTTAAAAAGACACTACAAAATTTGTGACTGCATATGAAGTTAATAGTCAAGGTTTTGTGTCTAAACCACTGTCACAGAAGACAAACAACGCTCTTTGGGTTTTTTTTTTTTCTTGCTGCATGTTAGATGCCACATTAAAGCATACTAAACTAGCAGTTTCAGCCTCAGGGACATATTTTTCATGCAAGACTCCTCACACCAGATTGCATTCTTCAAACATCTGGGGGGTAGGTTTTCAAGTCCTATCTCCCCAACATTAAAAAAAAAAATTCCATATCTAAGCATATTTTAATTCTATCTCATTGAAGAAATCCATTGAGCAAACACCATTTATGTGGTTGGAGGGACTGACTGATCCCTTTTGGGCCTCTGTGACTAAAGGGATGTGCCACCTGTGTCTCCAGCTGACATGAGACCAAACTGCTCAGATACCAGCAAGCCACGTGGGAATAACAAAAGCCGAGTTAACAATGACAGTAATGCCACCTCTCACAGGTCACATTCTGCACTAGAGAGGTGTACCACGCCTTCCATGGAGTTACACAGATTGGGCCTCTCATTTCTTTCTGAAACATGTGTCCCGACAGTATTAGACACACTCTGGAAGCAACTACATATTTCTGAAGGGAAAGACTTCATGGGTGAAGACTTGCCAGTAGCATGGTATTATGCTGTGCTCTGTTTTGTGATGATACCACGATGTATTAGCCCATTCTACTCTTGCAGGCACTCAGAGTTTTCAGTTCTTTACTACTATGAACTACTGCTGAATTCATGGCTTCTGATGAAGCTGTGTACACATTTCTGTTGGTTATGTATGTGGGTGGGATATAACATATTGTCAAGCTGTTTTCCAGCATGTGTGTATGAATTTGGACCTCCAGCAGCAGCGTCTCACAGCAATAATATCTGCTGCTTCACATCCTGCCCAGCACTCAGTATTTTCCATCCTTCTGCCTTAAACATTCTAATAGATGTGTAGTATTGTTATATAGTGGCCTCTAGCTTGCACTAAAGGAAATCAGTCCTGAATATTCATTGGAAGGATTGATGCTAAAGCTGAAACTCCAATACTTTGGCCACCTGATGCAAAGAGCTGACTCATAGGAAAAGACCCTGATGCTGGGAAAGACTGAGGGCAGGGGGAGGAGGGGACAACAGAGGATGAGATGGTTGGATGGCATCACCAACTCAATGGACATGGGTTTGAGTAGACTCTGGGAGTTGGTGATGGACAAGGAAGCCTGGAGTGCTGCAGTCCATGGGATTGCAGAGAGTCAGACATGACTGAGCAACTGAACTAAACTGAACTGATAAATAATAATAAGCTTATTGGCTCTTTGAATATCTTCTAAGATTCTGTTCAAGCTCTGTTTATTTTTCTATTAGTTTATCTGCCTTTTTCTTATTGATTTGTCAGAGTGCTTTTTTATTCTGAATACAAGTACTTTGAGTCTCTTAAAGAGGCTCTTAATTTTGATATAAACTGAATTACTACTTTTGTTTTAGAAATAGTTCTTTTTGTGTCCTATTTAAAAGTCTTTGCCTGCTTTGAGATCATCAAGATCATCACCTGACTTTTCCTCTAAAAGTGTTATTATTTTCCTTTTATGTTTAGATATATAATCTATCTTAATTTGATTATTTTTATATGGATATACAATTGACCCACAACATCCTTTATTGAAAAGACTATTCATTCCTTGTTGCACTTTTTTCATATTTATAAAATCATAAGTTACTATACATGTGAATCTAATTCTGGACTCTCTATTCTATTTCACTCATCAATTTGTCTATCCTATCACCAAAGCCATACTATCTTACCTACTATAATTTCATAACAAATTTTGATATCTGGCAAGTTCTTCAGCTAAGTTCTTCTCAAAAAATGCTTTGGATATCCTTGGCTCTTACATTTCCAAATTTTATTTAACAAAAACATGTTGATATTTTTGATTAAGATTATACTAAATTAGTAGGCTCGTTTGGGCAGAATTAATATCTTAGCAATATTGAGTCTTCCATCTGTGAACATAGATTTGTTTAGATTCTCTTCATCTGTTTAGGTTCTGTGTAATTTCTCTCAATAATGTTTTGTAGTTTGATTGTAGAAGTGTGCACATTTTTCATTACATTAGTTGCTACGTATATGGTTTATTTTATTATAAATGACAATGTTTTAAGTTTCCATATTCTTCTGGTATATAAAATATTTATAAAATTATGCATGTAACCTTGTATTGGTGATTGCAGCCATGAAAATAAAAGATGCTTACTCCTTGGAAGGAAAGTTATGACCAACCTAGATAGCATATTCAAAAGCAGAGACATTACTTTGCCAACAAAGGTTCGTCTAGTCAAGGCTATGGTTTTTCCTGTGGTCATGTATGGATGTGAGAGTTGGACTGTGAAGAAAGCTGAGCGCTGAAGAATTGATGCTTTTGAACTGTGGTGTTGGAGAAGACTCTTGAGAGTCCCTTGGACTGCAAGGAGATCCAACCAGTCCATTCTGAAGGAGATCAGCCCTGGGATTTCTTTGGAAGGAATGATGCTAAAGCTGAAACTCCAGTACTTTGGCCACCTCATGCGAAGAGTTGACTCATTGGGAAAGACTGTGATGCTGGGAGGGATTGAGGGCAAGAGGAGAAGGGGATGACAGAGGATGAGATGGCTGGATAGCATCACTGACTCAATGGACGTGAGTTTGAGTGAACTCTGGGAGTTGGTGATGGACAGGGAGGCCTGGCGTGCTGCAATTCATGGGGTCCTAAAGAGTCGGACATGACTGAGCGACTGAACTGAACTAAACTGAACCTTGTATTAAGGGGCATTGCTAAATCTACTTGTAAAGTCTTGTTATTCTGTAGTGTGTTGCTGTGATGAATTACATTTAGTGATTAACTAATGTTAAACCACACTGGCATATCGAAATAAACTCTCCTTGGTAGCAAGTCAGATCAGATCAGATCAGTCACTCAGTCATGTCTGACTCTTTGCAACCCCATGAATCGCAGCACGCCAGGCCTCCCTGTCCATCACCAACTCCCGGAGTTCACTCACACTCACGTCCATCGAGTCAGTGATGCTATCCAGCCATCTCATCCTCTGTCATCCCCTTCTCCTCTTGCCCCCAATCCCTCCCAGCATCAGAGTCTTTCCCAATGAGTCAACTCTTCTCAAGAGGTGGCCAAAGTACTGGAGTTTCAGCTTTAGCATCATTCCTTCCAAAGAAATCCCAGGGCTGATCTCCTTCAGAATGGACTGGTTGGATCTCCTTGCAGTCCAAGGGACTCTCAAGAGTCTTCTCCAACACCACAGTTCAAAAGCATCAATTCTTCGGGTGCTCAGCCTTCTTCACAGTCCAACCCTCACATCCATAAATGACCACAGGAAAAACCATAGCCTTGACTAGACGAACCTTTGTTGGCAAAGTAATGTCTCTGCTTTTGAATATGCTATCTAGGTTGGTCATAACTTTCCTTCCAAGGAGTAAGTGTCTTTTAATTTCATGGCTGCAGTCACCATCTGCAGTGATTTTGGAGCCCAGAAAAATAAAGTCTAGCACTGCTTCCACTGTTTCCCCATCTATTTCCCATGAAGTGATGGGACCAGATGCCATGATCTTCGTTTTCTGAATGTTGAGCTTTAAGCCAACTTTTTCACTCTCCACTTTCACTTTCATCAAGAATTTTTTGAGTTCCTCTTCACTTTCTGCCATAAGGGTGGTATCATCTGCATATCTGAGGTTATTGATATTTCTCCCAGCAATCTTGATTCCAGCTTGTGTTTCTTCCGCTCCAGCATTTCTCATGATGTATTCTGCATATAAGTTAAAGATGGCCTCGATAAAGGACAGAAATGGTATGGACCTAACAGAAGCAGAAGATATTAAGAAGAGGTGGCAAGAATACACAGTAGAACTGTACAAAAAAGATTTTCAGGACCCAGATAATCACGATGGTGTGATCATTCACCTAGAGGCAGACATCCTGGAATGTGAAGTCAAGTGGACTTTAGAAAGCATCACTATGAACAAAGTTAGTGGAGGTGATGGAATTCCAGTTGGGCTATTTCAAATCCTGAAAGATGATGCTGTGAAAGTGCTGCACTCAATATGTCAGCAAATTTGGAAAACTCAGCAGTGGCCACAGGACTGGAAAAGGTCAGTTTTCATTCCAATCCCAAAGAAAGGCAGTGCCAAAGAATGCTTAAACTACCGCACAATTGCACTCATCTCACATGCTAGTAAAGTAATGCTCAAAATTCTCCAAGCCAGGCTTCAGCAATACGTGAACCATGAACTTCCAAATGTTCAAGTTGGTTTTAGAAAAGGCAGAGGAACCAGAGATCAAATTGCCAACATCCGCTGGATCATAGAAAAAGCAAGAGAGTTCCAGAAAAACATGTATTTCTGCTTTATTGACTATTACAAAGCCTTTGACTGTGTGGATCACAATAAACTGGAAAATTCTGAAAGACATGGGAATACCAGACTACCTGATCTGCCTCTTGAGAAATTTGTATGCAGGTCAGGAAGCAACAGTTAGAACTGGATATGGAACAACAGAATGGTAGCAAGTCAGTATTCCTTTTATTTACTAGACTGACTTTGTTAATATTTTCTTTTCTTTCTGTTTTTTTCATTTATTTTTAATTGAAGGATAACTAAAATACTTTGTTGGTTTCTGCCATATATTAACATGGAGCAGCCATAAGTATACTTATGTCCCCTCCCTTTTGAACCTCCTTCCCTATCTCCCATCCTATTCCACCATTCTAGGTAGTTACAGAGCCCAGTTTGAGTTCCCTGAGTTACATAGCAGATTCCCAATGGCTATCTATTTTACATATGTTAGTGTATATTTTCCCATGCTAGTCTCTCCATTTGCCCCACCCTCTCCTTCCTACCCCCCGCTACCTCATGTCCATACGTCTGTTGTTAGCTATGTCTGCATCTCCACTGGGAGAAGGCAATGGCACCCCACTCCAGTACTCCTGCCTGGAAACTCCCATGGACAGAGGAGCCTGGTGGGCTGCAGTCCATGGAGTCGCTAGGAGTAGGACACAACTGAGCGACTTCACTTTCACTTTTCACTTTCATGCATTGGAGAAGGAAATGGCAACCCACTCCAGTGTTCTTGCCTGGAGAATCCCAGGGCCGGGGGAGCCTGGTGGGCTGCCGTCTCTGGGGTTGCACAAAGTCAGACAAGACTGAAGAAACTTAGCAGATCCTGCAAATAAATTCATCAGTACCATCTTTTTAGATTCCATATATATGTTTTAATATGATATTTGTTTTTCTGACTTACTTCACTCACTATAACAGGCTCTAAGTTCATCTACCTCATTAGCACTGACTCAAATGCATTCCTTTTTATGGCTAAGTAATATTCTGTTGGGGTTCCCTAGTGGCTCAGATGGTATAGAATCTGCCTGTAATGAAGGAGACCTGGGTTTGATCCCTGGGTTGGGAAGATCCCCTGGAGAAGGAAATGGCTACCTACTCCAGTATTCTTGCCTGGAGCATCCCATAGACAAAGGAGCCTGGTGGGCTACACTCTACCAGGTCACAAGGAGTCAGATACTACTGAGCAACTAACAAGGAACAATATCCCATTGTGTTTATGTACCACAGCTTCTTCATCCATTCATCTGTCGATGGACATCTACATTGTTTCCATGTCCTAGCTATTGTAAGTAGTGTTACAATGAACACTGGGGTAGAGTGTCTTTTTCAATTATGGTTTTTTCAGGGTATATGCCCAATAGTGGGACTGTTGTGTCATATGGTAATTTTATTTCTAGTTTTTAAAGGAATCGTCATACTGTCTTCCATAGTGACTGTATCAACTTACATTCCCATCAACTGTGCAAGAGGGTTCCTCTTTCTCCACACCCTCTCCAGCATTTATTATTTGTATATTTTTGATGGTGGCCATTCTGATGGTGTGAGGTAATATCTTATTGTAGTTTTGATTTGCATTTCTCTAATAATGAGTGATGTTGAGCATCTTTTCATATGTCTATTAGCCATCTGTATGTCTTCATTGGAGAAATGTCTCTTTGGGTCTTTTGCCCACATTTTCATTGGGTTGTTTGTTTTTCTGTTACTGAGTTGTATAAGCTGCTTGTATATTTTGGAAATTAATCCTTTGTCAGTTGTTTCATTTGCCATTATTTTCTCCCATTTTGAAGGTTGTGTTTTCACCTTGTTTATAGTTTCCTTTGCTGTGAAAAAGCTTTTAAGTTTAATTAGGTCCTACTTGTTTATTTTTGCTTTTATTTCCATTACTCTAGGAGGTGTATCAGAGGATCTTCTTGTGATTTGTATCATAGAGTGTAGACTTTGTTACTATTTTAATTTTGCATCAATGTTAATGAAAAAATTGGTTTATTATTTTTATTATTATGTCTTTTCTCAATTAAAGATCTCTTAAATGTGCCTCTTGAAAAGCATTACAAGCTGTTCCCTATTTGTGTATTCTCTGGAAGAATCTGTACAATATTGTTATGTCTTTCTCAAATGTTTGGAAGAATTCACCAGTGAAACTATCTACGCCTAAGAATTAGATTCTGGAAACATTCTAATTATGTTTTAAAATACATATCTGATTTTTAATATTTTCTATTTCATCTTATGAAAAATTTAAAAAGAGAATTTTGAATTATTAATACATCTCATCCAAATTATCAAATTTATCAGAGAAAGTGCTTATAATATCATCTCATTTGATGTACTACGATCTGTACATTTTCATTTCTGAAAATTTGTGCCTTCTTTTTTTCTACATCAATCTTGTGATAATTTTATCAATTTTATGAATTTAATCAAAATACCAACTCTGTTGATATTTATTATTATTTTATTTATGCTCTTTCGGAGAAAGCAATGGCACCCACTCTAGTACTCTTGCCTGGAAAATCCCATGGACAGAGGAGCCTGGTAGGTTGCAGTCCATGGGGTCGCTAAGAGCCGGGCACGACTGAGCGACTTCACTTTCACTTTTCACTTTCATGCATTGGAGAAGGAAGTGGCAACCCACTCCAGTGTTCTTGCCTGGAGAATCCCAGGGACAGAGGGGCCTGGTGGGCTGCTGTCTATGGGGTCGCACAGAGTCAGACACAACTGAAGTGACTTAGCAGTTATGCTCTTTATTATTTCTGTCCTTATAGTCTTCTTAGTTTATATTTGCTTTTTGTTATCTTGCTTCTTCTGTTGTAAGTTTAAATAAATTTATATTTAGTCTTTTTTCTTTTCCAAAATGCGATTGACCCTCAAACAATGAAAGGATTAGGGAAGATGATGACCAAAACCATTCCAAAGAAAAAGAAATGCAAGAAGGTAAAATATTTATCTGAGGAGACCTTACAAATATCTGAGAAAAGAAGGGAAGTGAAAGGCAAAGGAGCAGGTGAAAGACATACCCAACTGAATGCAGAGTTCCAAAGAATAGCAAGGAGAAATAAGAAAGCCTTCCTAAGAGAACAATGCAAAGACATAGAGGAAAACAATGAATGGGAAAGACTAGAGATCTCTTAAAGAAAATTAGAGATACCAAGGGAATATTTCCTGAAAAGTTCGGCAATAAAGGCTAGAAATGGCAAGGACCTAACAGAGCAGAAAAAGTTAAAAAGAAGTGGTAAGAATACACAGAAGAGCCATATAAAAAAAAGTTTTAATGACCCAGATTACCACAGTGGTGTAGTCACTCACTTAGAGCCAGATATCCTAGAGTGTGAAGTCAAGTGGGCCATAGGAAGCATTTCTATGAACAAAGCTAGTGGGGGTGATAGAATTCCAGCTGAGCTATTTCAGATCCTAAAAGATGATGCTACTAAAGTGCTGCACTCAATATATCAGCAAATTTGGAAAACTCAGCAATGGCTACAGAACTGGAAAAGGTCAGTTTTCATTCCAATTCCAAAGATAGGCAATGCCAAAGAATGCTCAAACTACCATACAATTGCACTTATTTCGCATGCTAGCTAGGTAATCCTCAAAATCCTTCAAGCCAGGTTTCAAAATAGTATGTGAACTGAGAACTTCCAGATGTTCAAACTGGACTTAGAAAAGGCAGAGGAACCAGAGATCAAATTGCCAACATCCATTAGATCATAGGAAAAAACAGAGAACTCCACAAAAACGTCTACTTCTGCTTCATTGAATATGCTGAATACACTAAAGCCTTTGACTGTGTGGATCACAATAAACTGTAGAAAATACTTAAAAAGAAGGGAATACCAGATCACCTCACCTGCCTCCTGAGAAACCTGTATGTAGGTCAAGAGCAACAGTTAGAACCTTACATGGAACAAACGACAGGAACAAAATTGGGAAAGGAGTACATCAAGGCTGTATATTGTCACCCTGCTTATTTAATTTATATGCAGAGTATATCATACAAAATGCTGGGCTGGATGACTCACAAGCTAGAATCAAGATTGTTGGGAGAAATATCAACAATCTCAGATATGCAGATGATACCACCGTAATGCCAGAAAGTAAAGACAAACTGAAGAGCCTCTTGATGAAGGTGAAAGAGGAGAGTGAAAAAGCTGGCTTAAAATTCAACATTCAAGTAACTAAGATCATGACATCCAGTCCCATCACCCCATGGCAAATAGACAGGACAACAATGGAAACAGTGTTGGATTTTACTTTCTTGGATTTTAAAATCACTGTAGACAATAACCGCAGCCATGAAATTAAAAGATGCTTGCTCATTGGAAGAAAAGCTATGACAAACGTAAATAGTGTATCAAACAGTAGAGACATCACTTTGCTGACAAAGGTCCATATAGGACAATTTGACAAAGGTCAAAGCTATGGTTTTTCTGTGACTGTGGTTTCAGTCTGTCTACCCTCTGATACCATCTCTCAGCACCTCTCTTAAACCACAATCACAGAAAACTAGCCAATCTGAGCACATGGAGCAGAGCCTTGTCGAACTCAATGAAACTAAGCCATGCTGTGTGGGGCCACCCAAGATGGACGGGTCATGGTAGAGAGGTCTGACAGAATGTGGTCCACTGGAGAAGGGAATGGCAAACCACTTCAGTATTCTTGCCTTGAGAACCCCATGAACAGTATGAAAATGCAAAAAGATAGGATACTGAAAGATGAATTCCGCAGGTCAGTAGGTGCCCAATATACTACTGGAGATCAGTGAAGAAATAACTCCAGAAAGAATGAAGGGATGGAGCCAAAGCAAAAACAACACCCTGTCGTGGATGTGACTGGTGATAGAAGCAAGGTCCGATGCTGTAAAGAGCAATATTGCATAGGAACCTGAAGTGTTAGGTCCATGAATCAAGGCAAATTGGAAGTGGTCAAACAGGAGAGGGCAAGAGTGAACATCAACATTCTAGGAATCAGCGAACGAAAATGGACTAAATGGGTGAATTTAACTCAGATGACCATTATATCTATTACTGTGGGCACGAATCCCTTAGGAGAAAGGGAGTAGCCATCATAGTCAACAAAAGAGTCCAAAATGCAGTACTTGGATGCAATCTCAAAAACGACAGAATGATCTCTGTTCGTTTCTAAGGTAAACCATTCAATATCACAGTAATCCAAGTCTATGCCCCAACCAGTAATGCTGAAGCTGAATTGGAACAGTTCTATGAAGACCTAGAAGATCTTCTAGAACTAACACCCAAAAAAGATGTCCATTTCATTATAGGAGACTGGAATCCAAAAGTAGGAAGTCAAGGATCACCTGGAGTAACAGGCAAATTTGGCCTTGGAGTACAGAATGAAGCAGGGCAAAGGCTAATAGAGTTCTGCCAAGAGAACACACTGGTCATAGCAAACACCCTCTTCCAACAACATAAGAGAAGACTCTACACATGGACATCACTAGATGGTCGACACTGAAATCAGATTGATTATATTCTTTGCAGCTGAAGATGGAGAAGCTCTATACAGTCAGAAAAAAACAAGACTGGGAGGTGACTGTGGCTCAGATCAGGAACTCCTTATTGCCAAATTCAGACTGAAATTGAAGAAAGTGGGGAAAACCACTAGACCAATCAGGTATGACCTAAATCAAATCCCTTATGACTATACAGTGGAAGTTAGAAATAGATTTAAGGGACTAGATCTGATAGACAGAGTGCCTGATGGACTATGGGTGGAGATTTGTGACACTGTACAGGAGACAGGAATTAAAACCATCCCCAAGAAAAAGAAATGCAAACAAGCAAAATGGCTGTCTGAGGAGGCCTTACAAATAGCTGTGAAAAGAAGGGAAGAGAAAAGCAAAGGGGAAATGGAAAGATACACCCATTTGAATGCAGAATTCCAAAGAATAGCAAGAAGAGATAAGAAAGTCTTCCTCCGTGATCAATGCAAAGAAATAGAAGTAAACAACAGAATGGGAAAGACTAGAGATCTCTTCAAGAAAATTAGAGATACCAAGGGATTATTTCATACAAAGATGGGCTCAATATGGACAGAAATGGTAGGACCTAACAGAAGCAGCAATTTGAAAGGCCTCCCCAGACAGCCATTTTGCTTTTTTGCATTTCTTAGAGAACATTTCATGCAAAGATGGGCTCGAAAAAGGACAGAAATGGTATGGACCTAACAGAAGCAGAAGATATTAAGAAGAGGTGGCAAGAATACACAGAAGAACTGTATAAAAAAGATCTTCATGACCCAGATAATCATGATGTTGTGATCATTCACCTAGAGCCAGACATCATGGAATGTGAAGTCAAGTGGGCCTTAGAAAGCATCACTACAAACAAAGCTAGTGGAGGTGATGGAATTCCAGTTGGGCTATTTCAAATCCTGAAAGATGATGCTGTGAAAGTACTGCACTCAATATGCCAGCAAATTTGGAAAACTCAGCAGTGGCCACAGGACTGGAAAAGTCAGTTTTCATTCTAATCCCAAAGAAAGGCAATGCCAAAGAATGCTTAAACTACCGCACAATTGCACTCATCTCAAATGCTAGTAAAGTAATGCTCAAAATTCTCCAAGCTAGGCTTCAGCACTATGTGAACCGTGAACTTCCAGATGTTAAAGCTGGATTTAGAAAAGGCAGAGGAACCAGAGATCAAATTGCCAACATCCACTGGATCATGGGAAAAGCAAGAGAGTTCCAGAAAAACATCTATTTCTGCTTTATTGACTATTACAAAGCCTTTGACTGTGTGGATCAGAATAAACTGTGGAAAATTCTGAAAGAGATGGGCATACCAGTTCACCTGACCTGCCTCTTGAGAAATCTGTATGCAGGTAAGGAAGCAACAGTTAGAACTGGACATGGAACAACAGACTGGTTCCAAATAGGAAAAGGAGTTCGTCAAGGCTGTATATTGTCACCCTGTTTATTTAACTTATATGCAGAGTAAGTACATCATGAGAAATGCTGGACTGGAAGAAACACAAGCTGGAATCAAGATTGCTGGGAGAAATATCAATCACCTCAGATATGCAGATGACACCATCTTTATGGCAGAAAGTGAAGAACTAAAGAGCCTCGTGATGAAATTGAAAAAGGAGAGTGGAAAAAGTTGGCTTAAAACTCAACATTCAGAAAACGAAGATCATGGCATATGGTCTCATCACTTCATGGGAAATAGATGGGGAAACAGTGGAAACAGTGTCAGACTTTATTTTTCTGGGCTCCAAAATCACTGCAGATGGTGATTGCAGCCATGAAATTAAAAGACGCTTACTCCTTGGATGGAAAGTTACAACCAGTCTAGACAGCATATTAAAAAGCTGAGACGTTACTTTGCCAACAGAGGTATGTCTAGTCAAGGCTATGGTTTTTCCAGTGGTCATGTATGGATGTGAGAGTTAGATTATAAAGAAAGCTGAGCACCCAGGAATTAATGCTTTTGAACTGTGGTGTTGGAGAAGACTCTTGAGAGTCCCTTGGACTGCGAGGAGATCCAACCAGTCCATCCTAAAGACGATCTGTCCTGGGTGTTCATTGGAAGGACTGATGTTGAAGCTGAAACTGCAATACTTTGGGCACCTGATGGGAAGAGCTGACTCATTTGAAAAGACCCTCTTGCTGGGAAAGATTGACAGCGGGAGTGGAAGGGGATGACAGAGGTTGAAATGGTTGGATGACATCACTGACTCAATGGACATGGGTTTGGGTGGACTCCGGGAGTTGGTAATGGATAGGGAGGCCTTGCGTGATGCCTTCATGGGATTGCAAAGAGTCGGCCATAACTGAGTGCTTGAACTGACTGAACTGATGGTTTTTCTACTAGTCAGGTGTGGATGTGAGAGTTGGAACATAATGAAGGCTGCGTGCCGAAGAATTGATGCTTATGAACTGAGGTGCTGGAGAAGACTCTTGAGATACCCTTTGACAGCAAGGAGATCAAACCAGTCAATCTTAAAGGAAATCACCCCTGAATATTCATTGGAAGGACTGATGTTTAAGCTGAGGCTCCAATACTTTGGCCACCTGATGTGAAGAGTCGACTCATTGGAAAATACCTTGATGCTAAGAAAGATTGAGGGCAGGAGAAGAGGGCAACAGAGGATGAGATAGTTGAATGGCATCACAAACTCAATGGACATGAGTCTGAGCAAGTTCCAGGAGGGGATGGTGGACATGGAAGCCTGGCATGCTGCAGTCCACAGGGTTGCAAAGAGTCTAACCCGACGTAGTGACTGAACAACAACAAAGTGGTGTCAACATATATAGTCTAAAATCCGTGTATGACTTTACAGTAATTTTTCTATATCTGTCATTCTGCATCCAGATTCAGCCAGTCATGGATCATGTAGTACCAATATATGTATTTATTGAATAAAATCCACCTATAAGTGAATTCATACAGTTTAAATCCGTTTAAATACAGTTTAAATCTTCAAGGGTCAACTACGTAGAAATATATTCTCACCAGAGTGGATCTAAACTAGAAATTAGGAACCATTCTGAACTGCTTTATACTGCAAATATTTCAAAATTTTATTGCTGCAGTTTCTCTTGTCTTATATATAATATCAATAATCATTTTTATTTGCTCACATATTTTACTCCTCTGGAGTTCATAATTTCCTCCTATATTTCCATGCTTTATCTAGAATTATATTTCTACCTGAAAAATGTCCATTTAGTTTTTCAAAGGAGGACTTGCTAGTAACAAAAAAATTCATTACTTTTTATTTGACTAAAACTATATTTTTCATTTTTAAAGTATAACTTCTGGTACAAAATTAAAAGATTGAATTTATTTTCTTTCAATATCCTAAAGATGTCATTTTATTGTCTCCTAGCTTCTATAATTTCTATTGAGAAGCTGCTGCTGCTGCTGCTAAGTCACTTCAGTCATGTCTTACTCTGTGCTACCCCATAGATGGCAGCCCACCAGGCTCTCCTGTCCCTGGGATTCTCCAGGCAAGAACACTGGAGTGGGTTGCCATTTTCTTCTGCAGTGCATAAAAATGAAAAGTGAAAGTGAAGTCGCTGAGTCGTGTCCAACTCCTAGCGACCCCATGGACTGCAGCCTACCAGGCTCCTCCGTCCATGGGATTTTCCAGGCAAGAGTACTGGAGTTGGTTGCCATTGCCTTCTCCATTGAGAAGTTAGATACCAGTAATTTTTTAAGGCATTGATTTTAATTTTTTTCTTTTTTGTACTTCATTTTCAGAAGATTTCATCATTTACTTAGGTATGGTTTTGTTTATCTTCAACTTGAGATTCCCAGACTTTTCTAAATCTCTCAATTGACATATTTCATTAGTTTTAGGAAACGTAAATAATGATTTCCCCCATTTTCCCTTTTTCCTTCCATGAATTCTATTATATGTATATGAGAATTTAGATCATCCTATATATTTTCACTCACCTTTTTTTTTAATGTTTTCTATACATTTAATTCTGTATATTTTTAGTGAGTCATCTTTCAATTTACATGTCCTATATATTTCTCTCCCTAATCTACTCTTAGGAACACCTACTGAGTTCTGAACTTTAGAGTTATATTTTTCTATTTTAGATTATTTATGTATTATTTTTTTTACAGAGTATAATTTGTTGAAGAAAATCTCCATACTTTCATCTATTCTTCCCATCTTCTCTAATTTGTTTAATACATCAATCATAGTTATTTCAAAGATCTTCATGATAACTCTGATAGCTAGATTATCTATTTATCTATTTCATCAAAAAGATGAAAAAAGATTTCATCTTTTTCTTCTTTATCATCAGTCATATTTTCATGTCTTTTTGCATGTGTAGCAATATTTTATTGTATGTCAGACACTGACTATGAAAGAAATGAAGAGAATCTGAATAATACTATCTTTAACCAGAAAGGGTCTCCTCTCTTCTCTGTCATGCAGCTCAGGTAAGAGGCTGATCATTTTATCTAATCAGTAATTTACATGAATCAGAGCTGGATTGCAGAATAAGAATCAATCTACATTTGTTCCAACCCACTTCCTTGGGAATGGCCATCTGAAGCTTTCTGATAGAGAGCCAAACTGTTCTCTTTATCCTTGATCATGAAATACTTTGGATTTCCAGCTTTGCCATTCATAAGTTTCCAGCCCAGCTCTTCAGCCTCTACTCTGCTGCTGCTGCTGCTAAGTTGCTTGAGTTGTGTCCTACTCTGTGCGACCCCATAGACGGCAGCTCACCAGGCTTCCCCATCCCTGGGATTCTGCAGGCAAGAACACTGGAGTGGGTTGCCAAGATGTCTCCACTCTAGACATCTTAATAATCTAGCAAATGTCTTAATTGAGAAACTTAGTGAAGTGATTAAGGTAGGCCCACTCTCCCTGGAGTGGGTCAGATTTCACTTTGCCTTTTTGAAGGTTTTGGATTTCCTTCATTATCTGCAATGCTGCTACAGATCTCTAGAATTAGCCAGTGTCACATTGGGGTAAATTAGCCAAGCATTTGAAGAAGTCCCTAAAGTTTCCAATTTGTCTCTCTAGCCTCCTACAACTGCCAAAACAACAATTTGCTGGTTTATTTTTTGCTTAGAAGTGGGTTCATGCCTAAATTAAACCCAGTTGTCAACCATGTCACAAATCAGTTAAATTCCCCAAAAGGAAAAATCCTCAGGATCCAGCAAATGTCCCTAAGGGTGGGGTGGCTGGGGGATTCAGCTCACTCACCTCAGAGTTTTTATCTTCTTTCCCCATGGCTAGATGTCAGAGCTGGGGTGAGGGGTGAGGGAGGAGTGGGGGGTAGGGGTGGGGGTGGAGGGGAGGGTAGTGAGGAGGGTTGGATAATGAGTGAACTGATTAACCAAGTATTTTTCCCTATCTACTATGGTAAACCAGGTTCTAAAACCTTAGAATTCCAAATGCTGAGTACTAACCATTCTTCATTTAAGGTGTGGCCAGAAGAAACCAAGGTTTAACAGGAACAGGGTAAGTTACAGTAAACAAAGAGCTTATAGTGATAAGAATAAATTATGTTAATCCTTTCTTCTTCATCCTTCAGCATTATTATCTGGTTCCTGCCTCAGTTCAGTTCAGTTCAGTTGCTCAGTCGTGTCCGACTCTTTGCGACCCCAAGAATTGCAGCATGCCAGGCCTCCCTGTCCATCACCAACTCCCGGAGTTCACTCAGACTCACGTCCATCGAGTCAGTGATGCCATCCAGCCATCTCATCCTCTGCCGTTAGGGTTCCTGCCTGCACTCAACTAAAACTTCACTCTCAACTGTTTTCTTTCTAATGACCATTTTCAAGCCTTGCTTTTATTTAGCCTTCTATAGAAAGAACCTCATGTAGTGTCCCAGAGACATCAGAATTCAAGGACAATCACTAGCTGTTTCATTTAGAAGGTGCTACCTATTTTATTGGTCTTATCCATCTTCGGTGAAACATGGAGTACATATTAAGATTATGGTTTCATCCTCAAATAAAATGCTCTATTACTATAGCTTATATTAAATTGAAATATATCATAAACATATTCTAGCCTATAAAGCCTACATCAAAAAAAAAAAAAAAGAGAGAGAACATGTATTAACGGAAGTGTTTGGATTTTTTTTTAAGCATATAACTACAACGACTGAAATGTTTCCAGGTTGCTAATGCATTCTGGATCATGGTTATTAGTTTATGCTTGCTTTTTTCCAAAGGTATTTATCATCATAACTTGAGACAAATTGAACTCAATAAAACTTTAGACCATAGAGCTTTTGGCTCTTTTGACTATCAAAAATTATCTTGTTAAGATTGTTAGCAATACTGAGATGGCATAAGAAAGGAAAAGAAATTGCATGCCAACTGCATTCATTGTGAAAGCTTTCAGCACTGGGTTACACAATGGAAAAATCTCAAGGACATTCCCTCTGTCTGTGTGTTTGTCGTGATTACATGGAAATCAAGCACAACTCCAAGACATGAAGTGGACTCGAGTGCTTTGGAGTTAAAATACTGGGTATGTGGGAAAGATTCCCTGATGGGAGCTGGTATTTTCATGAAATGACTTTAAGATCAGGAAAGAAGATTTGCTGCTTGAGTTGAAGTAGGGAGCTACCAATAAATGCTAACCAATAAAAGGTTTAACATGGTAATTCACAAATTCATAAATTGAGAGTACACAATATTGTTTCTAAGTGTAGGTAATGTGGCTATTCCATAAGTAAAACTGTTAGCCTTTTTTTTTTTTTTTTCAATCACCCTATTTAAAGTCCACTTAGGATGGACCACAAACTCTTGGCAATGGCCTATAAAGACCACCAAGGTCAGGTTCCTATCCATTTTTGTAATTTGACCTCTCCCCAAACATCCTGCATTTCAGCTACTTTAAATTGCTTGACATTAAAGGTGTAATGCTAATTCTCACTTAGTACTAATTGTTTCTTCTACCCAGAATTTCTTTCCCTGCCTTTCCTTCTTACGGTGAGAAATGTCATCCTCAGCATGAAGTCTTTTCTAAACTCCTGACCACAGTTGGACACTTTCTTTCTTCTTGTTCTTACAGCATTCTATTCATACATGTATTATAGCCTCCACCTCATTACTCTCTTTAGCTTTTGCATCCTTCTAGGGAAGGAACGGGGGAGCCTGGGGGGCTGCCGTCTATGGGGTCGCACAGAGTTGGACATGACTGAAGCGACTTAGCAGCAGCAGCACAGCAGGGAATGAAAATATTGTAAAAACACTGACTTCCTTAATACCAGTGTTGGTGGTTTAGTCACTCAGTCATGTCCAATTCTTGCAACCCCATGGACTGTAACCCACCAGGCTCCTCTGCCCATGAGATTTCCCAGGCAAGAATACTGGAGTGGGTTGCCATTTCCTTCTCCAGGGAAATCTTCCCAACCAAGGAATCAAACCTGGGTCTCCTGCATCGCAGGTGGATTCTTTACCAACTGAGCTACAAGGGAAGCTTTAATACCAGTACTTTATCTGAAACATAAAACAGCAGTTAATAAATGTAGAGGGACTAAAGAGACACAGAAGGTAAGAAGGAAGGAAGCAGAGAAAGACTTTACACTTTTTTAATATGACCCCCCAAATATCTAGAATCTAAATTTTCAGTTAGTAAGCCCATAATACTATTTTAAAAGATTAAGTGTCTTTAAATATTCAAAATACAGTGATATAATCAAGAAGACAATTTGTGCATAATGGGCAGGCTTATACATAACCAATGTAAAGATATAGCAACTGACATTTTGGTCTCCCTAATTTTATCTTGCCTTCCTCCAATGAGGCTTCGTTTTCTATTCTGTTCATTTCCTGATCAGGATTTGTTTACCTGCTGTGTTGCTTTGTTACTCATCTCATTTCTTAGAGTCTTTTTCTCTGTTCAATGATGGCAGCTGGCATGGGTTTTGGATGCCTGGTGAGAAATAATTCTGTAAAGCATTATAAATTATTTATCTTTATTACTATTAAATACTGTAGATTTAGAATTAGAGTTGATGACATATTAAAATGATATGGGTTAATGCCATGCCAAATATAACTTCTATTTTCTGAGACACATGCCCAGGGATAAAATAACTTATTCTTTCTATGACAGTTATATAGTACTTATGAGTCATAAAGTACTTTATCTGCAATATCCATTTGATTCCTTATCTTTCAGGGCAGGAAAACTCAGACTTCTAGAGGATAAATAGTGGACACATAATTACTTATCCAGTAAATTGCCAAGTTAGGGCTTAAAACTGGTTTGACTTTGTCTTCTTTTTTATTAAACCACAGTTATCTTCTTGTACAGGTTTTCCTGGTAGCTCAGCTGGTAAAGAATTCACCTGCAATGCAGGAGACCCCAATTTGATTCCTTGGTAGGAAAGATCCCCTGGAGAAGGGATAGGCTACCTATTCCAGTATTCATGGGCTTTCCTGGTGGCTCAGATGGTGAAGACTCTACCTGCAATGCAGGAGACCTGAGTTCAACCCCTGGGTCAGGAAGATCCTCTGCAGGAGGGCATGGAAACCTGCCGGGAGCTGGCATATTGCATATTGAGTGCAGCACTTTCCACAGCATCATTTTTCAGGATCTGGAATAGCTCAACTAGAATTCTATCACTGCCAGGAGCCAGAGTGAGGCACTCCGCCCGTGGCAAAGGTCGTGAGGAAGGAGGCTTGGCATACACAAAGGCGGGATCGAGCCTCAGGAGTCCCCCTGGAAATTCTCGAGCATCTACCCCCAAAACCAGAGTCTGCCTACTTTCTGCTTTGTGCTTTCACCTACACCTCTGACTTTACAGGGGGCTGTCCCCCACTACCTCTCTCTGAAAAAAGAGTTAGCTTACAGTTCCAGTTAATAATTCCTGGGTGTGACAGTGTTTCAACCTACAAACTCCTTTGGAAATCCTCTAGCCTGCCTGAATAAGTTTTTCCGGCCACATGTGATTGTTCAGAGCCTCCAAACTGTGAGAGGCAGGAGATGTTCTAAACTGTCTAAACACAGATTCTTTTGAGTAGTTAAAAGATTGATTAGAAATTGTATTGGTGAAGAGTTTTTCACTTTGGGCCAATGTTTGCTGCTAAGTCTCCATACCCCTTACCTACTGTGTCCTTGGCAGTGTATTGATTGATATAATGGGTGTATAGAAATGTAAGTAGTAGCCTCAATGTTTGTAACCTTGGACCCTTGAGTTAATTCTTTTCTTGATTGAGCCCACCTCACCTTTGCCCTATAGGAATGCAGCTTTGTCCAATGCTTTTTTGGAGGCTGGCGCCTGACTTTAGAATAATCACCTTTAGAGAAAAATAAGTTTCTTAAAATGTTAACAGGCCTCTGGGCCAGAAGATGATGCAAATCACCTAAACTTTTGCATATGATAAGTTTGCAGGAAGAAAGCCTGGCTTACTGCATGACTCTACCCCTTCCCCCATTATCCTCTATGCACAACTTAAGGTATAAAAACTACTTTGGAAAATAAAGTGCGGGCCTTGTTCACCGAAACTTGGTCTCCCCATGTCGCTCTCTCTCTCACTCTGGCTGAGTCTCCATCTGGAGCGCGGAACCCACCATGCTTACTAATTATGCCTGGGCTTCTAAGATCCGACCAGGGAGGCCTCAGCGTCAACTCTCCTTCGGGAGAACGGAAGGACTCCTGCGGCCTACGTAAGTGGTGCAAACTTCTTGTCTTGAAGTTTTATTGGTCTCCCGCGTAAACCAAGCTACTCAGCCTCTTTTCTCCACTGAATTTCCTCACTGAGCTATCCTCATTCTGTTACTCTTTATATCTTTGATAAATATTTAAATAAATAGGTCGCCTATGCCGTCTCTCCTTCGAATACTCTGGATCAGCCGGGGCTGGACCCTGGCAGAAACCCACTCTAGTATTCTTGCCTGGAAAAGAGTCAGACATGACTGAGCAACTAAGTGCAACACAGCACAGCACACATCTTCTTGTACATACTTATTCCCTGGCCCCTCTCAATATGCCTACCCCTGAAAGAGTGATACTCTGAGTGCCAACTCATCATCTGCCCCTTTAAAGTTGGCTACCTCTAAGCTTGTTTTCTGCCTATGAAGAAGCCAAGATGCCTGAAGTTCAGGTTGAAGTCTAGGTGTCTCTGTAAGACACAAGGACTTGAATGAACTCCTTATTAAATACACTTCAGCATTTGCTGGATTTAGGTAGATTAGCATGAATTGAAGCTTAGCTTGGTAATCATTAGCTTTCACAAGACTTTTATCCATCAGAGGGCAGACAGAATGATATCGCAATCACAGAAAACTAACCAAACTGATCACATGGATCGCAGCCTTGTCTAATTCAATGAAACTATGAGCCATGCTGTGTAGGGTCACCCAAAATGGAACGGTCATGGTGGAGAGGTCTGACAAAACATGGTCCACTGGAGAAGGGAATGAGGCAACTCATTTCAGTATTCGTGCCTTGAGAACCCCATGAACAGTACAAAAAGGCAGAATCATAGGACACTGAAAGATGAACTCCCCAGGTTGGTAGGTACACAATATGTTACTGGAGAAGAGTGAAGAAATAACTCCAGAAAGAATGAAGAGAGAGAGCCAAAGAAAAACAGTGCCCAGTTGTAGACATGACTGGTACTGGCAGTAAAGTCTGATGCTTTAAAGAACAATATTGCATAGGAACCTGGATGTTAGGTCCGTGAATCAAGGTAAATTGGGCAGTCAAATAGGAGATGGCAAGACTGAACATCGACATTTTAGGAACCAGTGAACTATAATGGACCAGAATGGGGGAATTTAATTCATATGACCATTATATCTACTAGTGTGGGCAAGATCCCATAGAAGAAATAGAGTAGCCCTCATAGTCAACAAAGGAGTCTGAAATGCTGTACTTGAGTGCAATCTCAAAAATGACAGAATGATCTCCATTCGTTTCCAAGTCAAACCATTCAATATCACAGTAATCCAAGTCTATGCCCCAACCATTAATGCTGATGAAGCTGAACAGTTCTATGAGGACATACAAGACCTTCTAAAACTAACACCAAAAAAAGATGTTCTTTTCATCATAGGGGACTGGGATGCAAAAGTAGGAAGTCAAGAGATACCTGGAGTAACAGGGAAGTTTGGCTGTGGAGTAAAAATGAAGCAAGGCAGAGACTAACAGAGTTTTGCCAAGAGAACACACTGGTCATAGCAAACACCCTCTTCCAACAACTCAAGAGATGACTCTACACATGGACATCATCAGATGGTCAATACCGAAATCAGTTTGATTATAGTCTTTGCAGCTAAAGATGGAGAAGCTCTATAGAGTCAGCAAAAACAAGACCAGGAGCTGACTGTGGCTCAGATCATGAGCTCCTTACTGCAAAATTCAGACTTAAACTGAAGAAAGTAGGGAAAACTATTAGACCATTCAGGTTTGACTTAAATCAAACCCCTTATGATTATACAGTAGAAGTGACAAATAGATTCAAAGGATTACATCTGATAGACAGAGTGCCTGAAGAAGTATGGAAGGAGGTTCATAACATTGTACAGGAGGCCATGATAAAAAAACCATCCCCAAGAAAAAGAAATGCAAAAGGCAAAACTGTTGTCTGAGAAGACCTTACAAATAGCTGAGAAAAGAAGAGAAGCTAAAGGCAAAGGAGAAAAGAAAAGATATAGCCATCTGAATGCAGAGTTCCAAAGAAGAGCAAAGAGAGATAAGAAAGCCTTCCTAATGCAAAGAAATAGAGGAAAACAATAGAATGAGAAAGACAAGTTCCCGTCAAGAAAATTAGAGATATCAAGGGAACATTTTATGCAAGGATGGGCACAATAAAGGACAAGAAAAGTATGGACCTAACAGAAGCAGAAGATATTAAGAAGAACTGGCAAGAATACACAGAAGAACTGCACAAAAAAGATCTTAATGACCCAGATAACAACAAAGGTGTGATCACTCACACAGAGCCAGACATCCTAGGGTCCGAAGTCAAGTGGACTGTAGGAAGCATCACTATGGTCAAAGTTAGTGGAGGTGATTTAATTCCAGCTGAGCTACTTCAAATCCTAAAAGACAATGCTGGGAAAGTGCTGCATTCAATATGCCAGCAAATTTGGAAAACTCAGCAGTGGCCACAGGACTGGAAAAGGTCACTTTTCATTCCATTCTAAAAGAAAGGCAATGCCAAAGAATGTTCAAACTATCCCACAATAACGATTATCTCACATGCTGGCAAAGTAGTGCTCAAAAGTCTCCAATTAGGCCTCAATAGCACATGAAGCAAAACTTTCAGATGTTTAAGTTGGATTTAGAAAAGGCAGTGGAACCAGAGATCAAATTGCCCACATCCACTGGGTTATACAAAAAGCAAGAGAATTCCAGAAAAACATCTACTTCTGCTTCATTGGCTATGCTAAAGTCTTTGTGTGTATCACAACAAACTGTGGGAATTTCTTCAAGAGATGGGAATACCAGACCACTTTACATACCTCCTGAGAAATCTGTATGCAGATCAAGGAACAACAGTTAGAACCTGACATGGAACAATGGACTGGTTCCAAATTGGGAAAGGAGAACGTCAAGGTTGTATCTTGTCACCCTGCTTATTTAACTTATATGCAGAGTTTATCATGAGAAATACCCAACTGCATGAAGCACAAGCTGGAATCAAGATTGCCAGGAGAAATATCAATAATCTCAGATATGTAGATGACACCACCTTTATGACAGAAAGCGAAGAAGAACTAAACAGCCCCTTGATGAAAGTGAAAGAGGAGAGTGAAAATGCTGGGTTAAAATTAATCATTCAAAAAACTAAGACTGTGGCATCTGGTCCCATCATCTCATGGCAAATAGAGGGGGAAACAATGGAAACAGTTACAGATTTTATTTTCTTGGATTCCAAAATCATTGTGGATGGTGACTGCAGCCATGAAATTAAAAGATGCTTTCTCCTTGGAAGAAAAGCTATGACAAACCTAGACAGCATATTAAAAAGCAGAGACATTCATTGTGAACAAAGACCCATATAGTCAAGCTATTGTTTTTCTGGTAGTCATGTATGGATGTGAGAATGCTGAGCACCAAAGAACAGATGCTTTTGAACTGTGTTGTTGGAGAAGACTCTTCAGAGTCCCTTGTAAAGCAAGGATATCCAACCAGTCCATTCTAAAGGCGATCTGTCCTGGGTGTTCATTGGAAGGACTGATGCTAAAGCTGAAACTCCAGCACTTTGGCCACCTGAATCTAAGAACTGACTCATTGGAAAAGGCCCTGATGCTAGGAAAGAGTGAAGGCAAGAAAATAAGGGGATGACAGAGGATGAGATGGTTGGATGACATCACCAACTTGATGGACATGAGTTTGAGCAAGACCTAGAGGTTGGTGATGGATGGGGAAGCCTGGCGTGCTGCAGTCCATGGCGTTGCAAAGAGTCAGACATGACTGAGCAACTGAACTGAATAGTATTAATCAAATATTTTTAGTTCCCCTTTTGGGAAATTTTTGTAGAGTTAAACCCTACACTTGAAACTAGATATGGCCATGACAGGAAACTTCACCAGGAGCGAAATTTGAGCAGAAATGATGTGTTACTTCCAAGTAGAAGCTTTATGAATCAGAGTATGACCTGTGCCCCACCTTGATTTTAGAGGGTTTTTGGGGGGTTTTTTTGAATTGACAACCTGATAGTGTTGACATGAAGCCTCCCCTACCCATTTAAGACAAGAAACAGATCTTTCTTTGCCCTCAGTTCAGTCGCTCAATCATGTCCGACTCTTTGAGACCCCATGAACCACAGCACACCCACCAGGCTTCCCTGTCAGTTGCTCAGTGGTGTCTGACTCTTTGCGACCCCATGAATCACAGCACACCAGGCCTTTCGGTCCATCACCAACTCACAGAGTCTACTCAAACTCATGTCCATCGAGCCGGTGATCCCATCCAGCCATCTCATCCTCTGCCGCCCCCTTCTTCTCCTGCCCACAATCCCTCCCAGTATCAGGGTCTTTCCTAATGAGGAGTTTCAGCTTTAGCATCAGCCCTTCCAATGAACACCCAGGATTGATCTCCTTTAGGATGGACTGGTTGGACCTCCTTGCAGTCCAAGGGACTCTCAAGAGTCTTCTCCAACACCACAGTTCAAAAGCATCAATTCTTCGGCACTCAGCTTTCTTCACAGTCCAACTCTCACATCCATACATGACTACTGGAAAAACCATAGTCTTGACTAGACGGACCTTTGTTGGCAAAGTAATGTCTCTGCTTTTGAATATGCTATCTAGGTTGGTCATAACTTTCCTTCCAAGGAGTAAGCGTCTTTTAATTTCATGGCTGCAGTCACCATCTGCAGTGATTTTGGAGCCCCAAAAAATAAAGTCTGACACTGTTTCCGCTGTTTCCCCATCTACTTCCCATGAAGTGATGGGACCAGATGCCATGATCTTCGTTTTCTGAATGTTGACCTTTAAGCCAACTTTTTCACTCTCCTCTTTCACTTTCATCAAGAGACTCTTTAGTTCCTCTTCACTTTCTGCCATAAGGGTGGTGTCATCTGCATATCTGAGGTTACTGATATTTCTCCTGGCAATCTTCATTCCAGCTTGTGTTTCTTCCAGTCCAGTGTTTCTCATGATGTACTCTGCACATAAGTTAAATAAGCAGGGCGACACTATACAGCCTTGACGTACTTCTTTTCCTATTTGGAACCAGTCTGTTGTTCCATGTCCAGGTCTTCCTGACCTGCATACAGGTTTCTCAAGAGGCAGGTCAGGTGGTCTGGTATTCCCATCTCTTTCAGAATTTTCCACAGTTTCTTGTGATCCACAGAGTCAAAGGCTTTGGCGTTGACATTCTAGGAATCAACGAACTAAAATGGACTGGAATGGGTGAATTCAACTCAGATGACTATTTTATCTACTACTGTGGGCAGGAATCCCTTAGAAGAAATGGAGTAGCCATCATGGTCAACAAAAGAGTCTGAAATGCATAGTTGGATGCAATCTCAAAAATGACAGAAAAATCTCTGTTCGTTTCCAAGGCAAACCATTCAATATCACAGTAATCCAAGCCTATGCTCCAACCAGTAACTCTGAAGAAGCTGAAGTTGAATGGTTCTATGAAGACCTACAAGATCTTTTAGAACTAACACCCAAAAAAGATGTCCTTTTCATTAAAGGGGACTGGAATGCAAAAGTAGGAAGTCAAGAAACACCTGGAGTAACAGGCAAATTTGGCCTTGGAATACAGACTGAAGCAGGGCAAAGACTAATAGAGTTTTGCAAAGAGAATGAACTGGTCATAGCAAACACCCTCTTCCAACAGCACAAGAGAAGACTCTATACATGTACATCACCAGATGGTCAACACTGAAATCAGACTGATTATATTCTTTGCAGCCAAAGATGGAGAAGCTCTATACAGTCAGCAAAAACAAGACCGGGAGCTGACTGTGGCTCAGACCATGAACTCCTTATTGCCAAATTCAGACTTAAACTGAAGAAAGTAGGGGAAACCACTAGACCATTCAGGTGTCACCTAAATCAAATCTCTTATGATTATACAGTGGAATTGAGAAATAGATTTAAGGGACTAGATCTGATAGACAGTGTCTGATGAGTCACCCACTCCCACACAAAAACCAACCTGTTGATACAATGGACATGTAATGTGAGCAAATGTTTAAAACTTCTAAAATGTTAAGAGTTCTGACCAAGCATAACTTAGATAACTTAGCTTATCTTAACTGGTATACTTACTATAATGTGTTATTCCAATTCAGTAGTAATGTCGAATGTAACATGTCAATGGAGTCTTTTTGAAACTATGAAATGTGGGTGTGGACTGTTCTTAATTAAGACTATTAAACAGTCAAAGGCTCCTTGTCAGCTTATTGCTAATAAGCTTTTCAACAAGTATTGCAGTCTGTGACACTGAAAAATAAACTAGTGGAAGAAATAATTCCAAGGATAGTTATATGCATAAGGATACATATGCGGAGGGATAGGAATGATTGCATTTATGAGAACCTTAATCTTCCTCTTCCCCCCACCCATCTCAGCTGCCTCCAGAGATCACAGTTTCAAGACCAAGTCTCCCTATTGAGAAAAGCTAGATAATTCTTCCTTTAGAGACTTCAGACAAGTACTAATCTTGGCAAACTCTTCAAGGGTAAACAGAGGTAGAGACATACTCTATTATTGCACTGCTACTCTCCTCCAGCCTAAGGGAGTGGGTGCTTCATTTCACAGATTCCAGGGTACCTTTGAGCTTTCTTAGTCTCAAGTGGCATTCCCAGGCAAAAGATGCCTGTGGTGAATAATTTGAGAATTCATTCACAGACTAAGCAATTTCCAGTTCTGTACATGATGATCACTCAGATCCAAGCCAAATCTTGTCTACACATGTGCTGGCAAGGTTTCCTATCAAAGCACAAAGACTGTCTGAGCTAATGGTAGAGTTTGGCCCAAATCTGTTTTAACTTAAGTTCTGTGTTAATTTTTCATCTGAAATTTACCCTAAAGAATTAGGGTTGGATTTCCGGAGATGAGATTTGAGTAAATGAGAACTGTATGCAGAGGTGTGCATTTACTTTTCCCTCTACATAAACAAGAATTAATCCAGTGGGTATGTACACAGTAGGTGTGCTTATCACCACCATCAACATTGGGTTATCACACCTCATATAAATTGTAATTTGTTATACTCAAGTTCAGAATGGTCTGTATCCTTTGATTTCCACTTAACTTTTTTTCTCCAGATCAGAAATGCAGAGCTAAGAATTTGTTCAAGAAAGAAAAAAATGTAATTTAGTTAGTAATAGGAAAAAAATAAATCTTTAAAACCTATTAAATGGAGTAAGTTCAAACAAAACAAACCTGACAAATTTTCCCATCTCTTCGATGAATATGAATACAAAATGAAACATGATTTCAGTTAGTTTGCTCTATTCAGTTCAGTTCAGTCGCTCAGTCGTGCCCGACTCTTTGTGACTCCATGGACTGCAGCATGCCAGGTCTCCCTGTCCATCACCAACTCCTAGAATGTATTCAAACTCATGTCCATTGAGTCAGTGATGCCATCCAACTGTCTCATCCTCTGTCATGCCCTTCTCCTGCCACTGCTCCAAGTTTGGTCTATGCTGCTGCTGCTAAGTCACTTCAGTCGTGTCCAACTCTGTGCAACCCCATAGACGGCAGCCCACCAGGCTCCCCTGTCCCTGGGACTCTCCAGGCAAGAACACTGGAGTGGGTTGCCATTTCCTTCTCCAATGCATGAAAGTGATAGTCGCTCAGTCGTGTCTGACTCTTCACGACCCCATGGACTGCAGCCTACCAGGCTCCTCCGTCCATGGGATTTTCCAGGCAAGAGTACTGGAGTGGGGTGCCATTGCCTTCTCCGAGTTTGGTCTATATGTCTAGCTAATTTAATGACCATCAATACATTTTAATAGCCAATGGCTTAGGTATGCTGGCATACTCTAACTCTTTTTCTTATTATTACCCTTTTGTACAGATAAAGACAGAAAAAAGTAATTAAAGGCCAAAATTTTCCTAGAAAGGTCTATGTTTTGGTTATATATTTTAAAAGCTCCATTTTTAGACTTGGGCAGTTTAAAAATGCTAACATCTTTTAATCAGTCTACATATTTACTACATTTTACATATTTTTAAAATATGGCAATAGGTTTTTAAATGAATTCTATAGATTACATTAAAATATAATTATATCTGATTATATAAAAATCTAAGTAACATCCACCTTTGAGACAGTGATTCACATTCTAAAAGCCTCAGGGGTGGCAAGTAAGTGATAAAAAGGCAGAATGAAGACATAATGATAAGAAAATCATAGGAATAATTTAAACTATCTTTCAGGCATACTATCCCTTCCTAAGTCACTTGAGATATACAATTTTCATACTCTGAGAGGGAGAAAAAAAGAAAACCACATTCATCATCTTTTCCAGGAAACAGCTCTGCAGATTCTCTTTGCTTGTGGCTACATCGCTTCTGCAACAGCTGGGTGTGTGGGTGGCATGGATCAGATCTGCCAGTTTCCAGACTGAACCTAGGCCTCCTGAAGTGTTACAGGACTTCCCGGCTCTGTGGGGGGTCCGTGGCTCCCGTCTAGGCATTGGGATGGAGACAGGATGCGGTGCATGCAGAACAGGGGAAACACCTGAGAACACATGCCTGGCGTCTGTGGAGACCACCAGTATGTAGACCATTTATGCGACAAGGCTAATTCCAAAGGGAAGAGGAGCAGCCATTTCCCCCTTCAGCTCCAACAGCTGCAACCCTCCACACAGCTGCTGCTCTGGGTTCAGGATAGAAGAAAAACAACACAGAAGTGGGACATTCTGCAGTGGTTTGGCTGCTTAGAAGTAGGCAGAGTATAAGGAGAGCCATCAAGGGAAGAGCAGGCATCTTCTCCGCGCATGCCCTCTACTGCTCGGAGTAGGCTGCTAAGCTGTGCTGCTGCTCCACCCCATACCACAAAGGTTGACTTCTTGCTTAGCCAAAAAGTCCTCTGCAGTCTGGGATACTCTCCAGGGCAACTGTCCCTCCTGTGCTGACAATGCAGTCCACACTTGCAGAGTCTCTGCTTCCCTCCGCTGCACAGTCTGAGGAAGTAGACCCTGTGGTCAGCAAGGCAGTGGAAGAGAGAGCAGGAGAATTCCACCCAGTCATGGGGACTCCAAGTGATACCTGGCACTCCTGCTCTTGTTTCACTGACCACCTCCGGTCACCTCTAGGCAATGCCTGACCTCAGAGGGTGTGTATTCAGAAGTGGATATTGATGAACCTTAGAGCCATGTGCCCTTAACCTCTGAAGCCCTAAAATTAAGCTCTAGTTATATATGTAGCCTCCATTTTCCCAGAGAATGCATGCACCCATTCTGAGGTCTAGTTGTCTTTGTTCTCACATCTGGATTCCAATCTCCCTTCCAGAAGAGACAGGACAGAAATACATGGAGTGTGTCTATCCTGTGGAGTCTGAAAACAGAGTGATGGCTCCCTAAAAGTCTGCAAAGTCAAAGGTAACCAAAAAAATGTATCACAGGTTAAGATTTCCCCTGGTGGCTCAGGCGGTAAAGTATCCGCCTGCAATGCAGGAGACCCATGTTCAATCCCTGGGTTGAGAAGATTCTCCTGGAGAAGAGAATGGTAACCCACTCTAGTATTCTTGGTTGGAGAATCCCATGGACAGAGGAGCCTGTAGACCCATAAGATCATGAAGAGTTGGGTACAGCTGAGCAACGAAGCATGCATGCATGCATTGCCTCTCCACCCCATTAATGTAACGCTTGGAAGGAAAAATTGACTTGTGTCTCCCTGGGCTTTGCCTTTCTGCCTCTTGTTTTATGATCTTCTTTGGTTCTAGTTCCTAGTTGTTGATGCTAGTGAAAGGGAAGAAGAGGTGGAGAAAGATTAAGAGAGAAGGAAGGAGGGAAGAGGAAGAGAGAAAGCAGAAAGTACTTGTGAGATTATAAAGTTCCTCCAAAACCATCAACTCACATGAGCTTCAAAACAACCTGTAGACGAATATATATATTTATCCCCAAGTTATCAGTGAGGAAACTAAAACTCAGAAGGATTCACAAAGTAAAATTTAGAGCAGAAGCAGACATAAAGCTTAATTTGATGCAGTTTCAGGACCTTTAGAAACCAAAAGACAAGACTATGTTTTAACACATGCCTGGCCTTTTCTGAATGTCAGATGTCACTTGCTTTTTATCCCAATGCTCATTTTAATTTTTGAGAGCATCTAGATTAATTTTAAAAGGATTTCTTTAAGGTCCCTGGTCTCCTCATGTGCCTCGAATCCATCAAAACTAAACCTGGTAACTTTGATTGACCTCATGTTGGATTATTAGAGAAGGCATGGGTCCCCAAACCTTCTCTTCTAGCCCTTCCCTGCCAACTCATGCCTTATGGGTACCCAACTTGCCCTGCCTCAGCTGCCTATGAACAGGGCTCCAGTTCACCCCAGCTCTCTCCATGTGCTTGGTTTTGCACACTGAACAACACCTTGGTGATACAGGTAGGCAGAACAGGAAGGAGTGAAAGCATTCCCTTGAGATCTGTGTGCTCGTGGGCACAACACTGAATGTTCCCTTCAGCCCAGAAACTAAAAGCCAGTCTTTTAAAACAGAAAGTAAAGGCTCTTATTTTCCAAGCTACTTAGAAGAAGAATGCAAGTGCCAGCAGCCCAGGCTGCCAGTAGGGCCACTGGAAGCTATGGGGACTTGCAGAACAAGGCTGCAATGTCATAATCTCCTGGAGAAAGGGCCAAGGCAGGCCAAAGAGTCTGTGAGAGGAAGCAGGAATGTGTCTTCCAACAGCATGTTTGAGAACAAGCAGTTTCTTCCCCAAAGCCATCTGTAAGACTCTCAAACTGTGTCTGAGGAAGAAAAGGGCAAGACAGAGAGAGAGAAAAGTGAATTACTGGAAAAAGCAGGTAACTCTTTGTGAGTTGTGAGGGCAGCAAAAACACTGTCTACTAATTTGTTAGTCTTGGAAGCTGCATATTTGTGAATCTGACTGCAGTCAGGGTTTATAAGGACCTGCTCCTGAAAAATATGGCAAGGGTTTAACCTTAAATGTGGACTGTGGAGGGCTCTGGTGTGATTTAAGCCAGAGAAAACTGAGTTCCTCAGTACACAAGGTCCATCAGGTGACGTCCTGACTATTTTGGTTCTTGCTTACAGATTGTCTTTAGTTCATGGAAGAAGTTGGGGGAATATGTCTCAAATTTGAATGGAATCTCTCAGGAAGAAGGTCTAACTAAGACTTTTGTCTCTCTTGACTGCAGCCTGAGTAGTATTCTGAAGTACAGGTGGTAGATGAAAATCCCCTCATTGAGAAAGGAGAGGTTTCTGCCAAGTACTCCTCCCAGGCTTTAGAGGGTAGCTTCCTCTCAGCCACTTAGCATTCTGCAAGAAATATCACCTCTCATTTTCACACCCATGGGAGCTGTCTTGTTTAGGAATGTCTTTGGTTGCGAGTAACAGAAAATCTATTTATAGCAGTTCCAACAAAAGCAGATGTATCTCTCTCACCTAACAAGATCTTGGATCTAGGTGGGAGCTGGCATTGATTCAGAAGCTCAGTACCATCAGGACTGCCATCTCTGGGATTCTCTTACCTTTTCCCTCTTTCATGGTCACAAGCTGACTGATGGAAGAATGGGTAAAGAAGTTGTGATGTATCTCTGTATATATAATAGAATATTATTTAGCCTTAAAAAGGAAGGAAATTCTGTCATTAGCAACAGTTAGGTGAAACTGGAAGATGTGATGCCAAGTGAAATAAACCAGACACAGAAAAGAAAATACCACATGATCTTGCTTATGTGTGAAATCTACATAAAAGCAGGTACTATAACTTGGCTACAAAAGGCAGGAAAATAGGGGTGAGTGAGGAGACCTTTGTCAAAGGGTATATGGCTGAAGTTATGTAGGATGAACAAGTCTACAGATATAATGTCCAGCATGGTAACTATATTAGTAACATTGTACCATATACTGGAAATTTGCTAAGAATGTAGATCTCAGGTGTTCTGACAGCAAAAGTAATTATAGTAACTGTGTAAGGGGATCCATTTATTAATCAACCTAACTGCAATAGTCACTTTAGTATGCCTATGTATATCAAAACATCATGATGTACATCTTAAATACATATAATTTTATTTGTTTAAGATGGTTGCTGCATCACTGGGCATTATGCTATGGTCAAAGCAGGAAAACGGGGACAGAGCAGTGTCCTTTGTGATAACCTCCATTTGTCCAGACAACAGCGCCACTAGAGTTTCCATCGCACCTCTGTGTGTGTCCCATTCATCACATCTCCATCACGCAGCTTTGCACGGCATGAAGGGAACCTAGGGAGGTGACAGTTTAGCTGGATACTCTGCCAACCCAAACAAAATTAGGCTTCTGTCAACTACAAAAGGAATAAGTTTCTAGGGGAACAACTGATACTACCTGCCATACCCTGTGCATCGCACTGATCAAACTGCTTTGAAATGTTCTGTTTCTATCTGTGTCTCCCCTCCCACCAGAATTAACAGCACTTGGCAGACAGAGTGGCCCAGTCATTCTTGTATTCCCAGCACATGGCACATTGACTGGCACAAAACAGACTTAACAAACATAACTTAAGCTAAAAAAAAAAAATACTGGCTGAACAAAACTCCAAAAATAGAGAGGTAAAATAATTTCATTTAGATTCATTTTTGCGTGCACTTCTCTCTTTAAAGATAACAGGAAATATTGATGTAAGAGAAACATCAGTTACCCAAAAGATAAGACAGTCCAAGAAATGCATATATAATGCTACTCAGATGTGCACAGTTTCTAGCACAAATACAATGGGGTGGGTAATAATAATGAGTCTCCAAGATGGAAAATTTCATGCTCTATACAGGAAGGAGATCAAAGCAGTCAATCCTAAAGGAAATCAATCCTGAATATTCATTGGAAGAACTGATGGTGAAGTTGAAGCTCCAATACTCGGGCCACCTGATGTGAAGAGCTGACTCACTGGAGAAGACCCTGATGCTGGGAAAGATTGAGGGCAAGAGGAGAAGAGGGTGATAGAGGATGAGATGGTTGGACAACATCACCAAATCAATGGTCATGAGTTTGAGCAAACTCAGGGAGATAGTGAAGGACAGAGAAATCTGGCATGCCACAGTCCTTGGGGTCACAAAGAGTAGGACACAACTTAGCAGCTGAATAACAATAGTAATATTAATATCTTTACAAGGTCAATATCACTTGCCTCATTTTAGAGATGCTAGGAAAGTGGCACAATGTCTAAGAGCTGCAGGTGGTAAAACCAGAGTATGAACCTGAGTATATCTATCTTCCTCCACTGTCCGTCTTGCATGAGGGATGTCTGTCACTCTAACTTTTCTCAAGGGAAGCACCAGGGCTGGCAGATCATCTAAATACAGGGCTTCCTGTCTCCAAAGACACCATTCCATCTTTCCTCTCTGCCTCCCTCAGAGAGAGCAATGCTGTGCTGTTGAAGGTCCGGTGGTATTGCTGAGCATGAGGAAAGGCTTATTTTTTCCCCAGAATCCATGATAAACTTAGAAAAAAGAGGAATACAGAATAGAGTAGGCCCCTCTGAAGCCAACTCCATGCAGCATGTAAACCTAGACCTACATCCAGGAACAGAAGCTTCTATCAACTCTTCTTTCAGGCAGCAGCAGTCTGCTGCCATTAGGCTGACCAGGAGGAAGAGCAGAGGCGTGTATGTGTGTCTTTGGACTACCAGACGAGACATGTTATGAATTTATATCAACTCAGACGAGGAAGTGTAAACAAGAATGAAATGGATACATTTTGACTTATGATTTCAAGTTGACCACAATGATCTGCAAGTGACTACAATCCCCTGGCCACCACCTCTCTAACAGATTAATGAAGCTTTGTGCCAAGAGCTTGGAGTCAGGTATGCCTCTGTAGGGAAATGTGATATTTCAGGCCTGACTCACCTAAAAGCTTTGGACACAGTCTGTGCGTGTGTCTGAAGCGTATCAGTTGCATTGCTTATGGAAAATACAATTCAGATGAGGTTCTTCATCAAGAAATCAGAACCTAATTCAGTAAAGTCTACTCATGCAATTCAAGAACAGTTTTCTGTGGGGATTTCTGGATGCCCAGGGGCTGGGAGACAAGCCCAGCCCACAAGTCCAACTGGTGTTCGTGGCATGTGCACTCTCCTAAAACATTCATTTCTGAGACTGTGTACAAAATAAGAGTGAAGTTGGAGGTGGTGAAAAAACCTCAGATAAATCACTGTGACCAGAACTGTTTTTAAGGATCTGTAGTTCAGCAGTCAGATACACACTGAGGTTGTATAATCCTTTGGATGGAATAAGGGAGTTCTCCAGTATACTGCAAAAAAGTATTCTGAGCCCTTCAGGCACAGAGACTGTACATTTTGGCTGGAGTATTGACCTGGGATTTAAAGCCAGAATTACAAGCTCAAAATGAGAGAAAAGATGAACTAGGGTTGTCAGACATAGAGTCATCTTATTCTTCATATTTTCACCAATATAATAATTACACTTTTTTTTTGATTGGTATCAAATGGATTACTCAGGAACCTCACATTTTGGTTTACTGAGGATAAGTAAAACAATTGAGTACTCACATAAGAGTACACAGTTTGCAATCGGATAAACACTAGGAAAGAAAGAAGAACCTATAGTGTGGGGATGGGAGTCAGTCATGTGCTAAACATCACTTGTAGTCTCAATGGACCCTTTGCCCAAGTCCATGTGGCCAGGCACTCCTGGGCTCGTCCCTGGGACCTCTTAGGCAATGGCATCTTGCCATGGTTCCCCGGCTTGTTGTGTCTGGAAATCTCTCCTGGTCAACTCTAAACCGGAGGTACATTCTGAAGTGGGTCATCTGGGGAAAGAGGTGGTTACCCTCAAATGCACTTATCAGAATCTCCACAGTCTGGAGCTCTTGGTTATGGCCAGGGATGAACAGGCTGGCAGGCTGGGAGTAGGAGGCCCTACCTTGAACTCTGTCACTGGTTGCAAGTAAACCATTATTATATAGAAGAAAAATGACTGGCTTGGGCTTTCAGCATCTACTCCTGGAAGTGCTACTAAAGATCCCATTTATTATGCAAAAACGCATGGCAGGTTATGGGAATAGAGGACCGAGACTGGCCCAGTAGTGCCTACATTACTGGAGAACTCCCAGCCCACCCTCTATCCCAGTGCAACCCAATGAAACCACTACAAACGCAATGATAAAAGGTGTTGTGGAGCTGCAGAAACCACAGAGAATCTACAGCAAGAACAATGTTCTTAATTTCTTTTGAACTTTTAAACAGAAAAGTATTTGCTATTGCAATCAGTGAGGGCATGGAGTAGAAAAAATGGACAAAAATTTACATCAATACATTTTACAGAGAAATAGTCTAGTTGTAGTAAGCTTGTATTTCCTTGTTCATTTATTTTAAAATTAAGAACTTTCAAACATGAAGGGAGACAGATGAGAAGAGCAACTGACGATCATAATGAAGTACTATATACTGTCACATACTTTCATATGCTGAGAATAAATTAAGGAATAAAGATATATTAAGTATTATGACAGAAAGTATTAAGTTGGTCAAAACATTCATTTGTGTTTTTCCATACAATCTTAGGGAAAAATCCAAACAAACTTTCTGGCCAACCCAATACAATCTACAACCTTCACATGATATGTTCTACACCTAACCTTGGGTGCAGTACCCATCTGGTCCTGCAGCCCTGCCTCTGAGAACACCAGCCCCATACCATTAGCAGCAAGGCAGGGCATCAGAAGAACCAAAGAGTTTGGAATAGAAATAGAAACTTCCTGTGCAACTGAAAGCTGAGAAATCGAAGCCGTGCAATGTGTGATAGGCACTTTGCAGGTCAGATTTCTTCTCTTCCCTAACTCATAAATACAGCCATTACATATTGGAGTAATAATAATCCACATGTCTATAGCTCCTACAGCATACAAAGAACTTTCAAATATGTGATCTCATTGAAACAGCAAGTGACTCCATTCTCTGTAAGAGTTTCTAGAATGAGAAAACGTATTATGTGAAACAAAAGATGGCTTGTTCTCACCTAAGGCTCTTCTTTATTAATGGTAGGTCAGTAAAAGCATGCCTGGGATTCCAGAGACAGAGTCTGGGGAAGCTGGACTGGGAAAAGCGAGCAGTCAAGCAAAGGTGAGGTTTGAGACAGTCAGGCTCCAGCCTGACCCCTAATGGGAGCTCAGGAATAGAAATTACACTTCAGAGTTTGTCCCCACCAGAAACACAAGGGCTGGGCTTTCCTATTCCTGCAGATACACTCACTGACAGACGGTTCACAGGGATTTAGGGGTGGGGAACATCAGTCCCAGACACTGCCACTGTCTGCACGTAGAAGGCTCCAGAAGGGAGTTGCAAGTGAGGAGTGTTAGAAGAAACCCAACACACGGAAGAGGGAAGCTCACAGACATGAACAGAAAACAGGATTCCAGGGAATCTGGGTTAAGTAATGACACCATACTCTCTGGGTTTAGCTCTGTGGACAACAGGCTTTGAAAAATAATATGAAGGCTAAACATTCAAAATTCCACGCCAAAACTATTGGAATGTATACAAAAAGTATCTCACAGTGTAAGAGTGAAAGGCAGTAGGAGGAGAAGAACCAGAACCCCAAGGAAGCCTTACTCTATGCATGCGTTGAAAGGTGGCTTACAATAGAAAACTATTGAGCAAATCCCAGGGTCCTAATAAGGTCAGCACTAAATTCTGACTATTACTGACCAGCCATGAGACTTTGGACAAGTCATTTCACATTGTTGATTTGTAAACATCTTTTTAACTGGAGGGATAGGAGGAGAAGGTTACAGTGATAGTTTATGTTTATTCATACATCTATACTGTGCCAGGTTCTAAAATTCACCTGCATGATCTCACAATGCATCAGGTGTCCTTTCTGTATTTCATAGGTCACACAGCTAGTGAAAGTTCAAAACAGAATATGTCTGCATCTAAGAGTGTTAAATTCTTCCATTATTACTTTTCAGAGAGTGTCTGGAGTTCTATTGTTTAACCCAAAGTACGTATAGAAAGAAGGACATAGAGTATACCAAGATACAGATGGAGTACTGTCCCAACTCTGCATAACTCCTGGGGGTACTGATCATTGCCTGCATCCCCTATCCAGAATTTTATATAATTGAGATGTTCCACAAAGCCCCAGTGAAGAAAGCAAAGACGACTCCTTCCATTCAATGCTTCACAATGTGTTTAACTAATATCTTGGCATCTTTGTTGTATGGATTAGCTTCGAAGAACATAACTGAAATGTCAGGGACAAATGACTTCACTAAAAGCTAGTTCAGTTCAGTTCAGTTGCTCAGTCGTGTCCAACTCTTTGTGACCCCATGAATCGCAGCACGCCAGGCCTCCCTGTCCATCACCAACTCCCGGAGTTCACTCAGACTCACATCCACCGAGTCAGTGATGCCATCCAGCCATCTCATCCTCTGTCGTCCCCTTCTCCTCCTGCCCCCAATCTCTCCCAGCATCACAGTCTTTTCCAATGAGTCAACTCTTCACAGGAGGTGGCCAAAGTACTGGAGTTTCAGCTTTAGCATCATTCCTTCCAAAGAAATCCCAGGGCTGATCTCCTTCAGAATGGACTGGTTGGATCTCCTTGCAGTCCAAGGGACTCTCAGGAGTCTTCTCCAACACCACAGTTCAAAAGCATCAATTCTTTGGCACTCAGCCTTCTTCACAGTCCAGCTCTCACATCCATACATGACCACTGGAAAAACCATAGCCTTGACTAGACGGACCTTTCTTGGCAAAGTAATGTCTGCTTTTCAATATGCTATCTAGGTTGGTCATAACTTTCCTTCCAAGGAGTAAGCATCTTTTAATTTCATGGCTACAGTCACCATCTGCAGTGATTTTGGAGCCCCCCAAAATAAAGTCTGACACTGTTTCCACTGTTTCCCCATCTAACTTTTTGCTTTAAAAAAAAAAAAAAAAAAAAGCCTTTCTTTTTGTTGCATGTTACTCAGAAGTTGCTGACTAAGTAATTCTTACCATTGTTTTCCCTAAGTTCATGTGTCACTTCTTGTCCATAACAAAAGACTTTAGACCAACCTGAACATACATATCACCTTAAAAGCTTGTGCTATTTATGATATTGGGGGGAGGTGCTTTGTTACCTCACACACACACATATACACACACCATACAGGCAAAGGATCTGTTTTAAGCACTACCCATGACATTGGCCTAGATTAAGAGCCTGAACAATAGCATGAAATTGGAGTTCTACAGAAGTGAATATCAGATAGAATTAATTTTATCAAAGGAGCTCAAAATATCTTGACACGAAGACCCACTTTCACATTACTGGTACATGCTTCCATTATAGAAATTATTAAGTTGTCATTATCTGTTTACAAGGGCTTCTCTTGTGGCTCAGCTGGTAAAATATCTGACTGCAATATGGGAGACCTGGGTTTGATCCCTGGGTTGGGAAGACCCTCTGGAGAAGGGAAAGGGTACCCACTCCAGTATTCTGGCCTGCAGAATTCCATGGACTCTAGTCCATGCAATCAGAGTTAATACCACTGAATGACTTTTACTTTCTTTCATCTGTTTACATAAGAAATTGATGGTCCCTTTTGAAAGTAAAACTCCTTGAGGGCAAAAAAGCCAAGACTCAGGTCTCTGTGTGTCCCTGCGTCCTCTCCCCAGGCCTAGAACATGACAGTCACTCACTATTACAGAATGAATGGGTGTAGGACTGAGCAGCATGGAGCATGCTCACCCACCTCCTTGAGTAGTAGACTAGTCAAGTCACACAGCTGCCTGAGGACCCACCAAGGCTAACCTATCCTGTGAAACTGCTACTGCTAAGTCACGGCAGTCAGATGGGTGCCTTATCAGAGATCTTAAAATTAGGACTTCCCTAGTGGTCCAGTGGTTAAGAATCCGCCTGCTAATGCAGGGGACATGGGTTCAATCCCTAGTCTGGGAAGATCCCACGTGCCATGGAGCAACTAAGCCTTTGCACCCCAGCTATGCCTGTGTACCACAACTACTGAAGCTGGCATGCTCTAGAGCCCACGCTCCACAATGAGAGAAGCCACCACAATGAGAAGCTCATGAACCACAAATGAAGAGTAGCCCCTGCTCACTGCAACTGGAGAAAGCCTGCATGCAACAATAAAGACCTAGTTCAGTTCAGTTCAGTCGCTCAGTTGTGTCCGACTCTTCGCGACCCCATGAATCGCAGCATGCCAGGCCTCCCTGTCCATCACCAACTCCCGGAGTTCACTCAGACTCACGTCCATTGAGTCAGTGATGCCATCCAGCCATCTCATCCTCTGTCGTCCCCTTCTCCTCCTGCCCCCAATCCCTCCCAGCATCAGAGTCTTTTCCAATGAGTTAACTCTTCGCATGAGGTGGCCAAAGTACTGGAGTTTCAGCTTTAGCATCATTCCTTCCAAAGAAATCCCAGGGCCGATCTCCTTCAGAATGGACTGGTTGGATCTCCTTGCAGTCCAAGGGACTCCCCAGAGTCTTCTCCAACACCACAGTTCAAAAGCATCAACTCTTCAGTGCTCAGCTTTCTTCACAGTCCAACTCACATCCATACATGACCACAGGAAAAACCATAGCCTTGACTAGATGGACCTTTGTTGGCAAAGTAATGTCTCTGCTTTTGAATATGCTATCTAGGTTGGTCATAACTTTCCTTCCAAGGAGTAAGCGTCTTTTAATTTCATGGCTGCAATCACCATCTGCAGTGATTTTGGAGCCCCCCAAAATAAAGTCTGACACTGTTTCCACTGTTTCCCCATCTATTTCCCATGAAGTATAGCCCTGCAAAATTAATTTAAAAATATTTTTTTAAGAAATCTTAAACTTAAATGTCAAGGTATGTATATTATATTGGGTAGGGCCAGAAGTGTGTATTTTTGGATCCCAGGCTATCCTTATTCAAATTCAAACATAAAATAGATGTTTATTTATCCTACATGATTTTCAGATTCCATGTACTCTCCTATTAATTCTCCCAAATCCACCACTTGCCTCAAGATGTACTCTCAGAGTTATATTTATTATCATGAGGTTTAGATTAAAATGCAAATCCCTATGGCATAGGTAACACTTTAATTATAGTTATCAATAATTTATACTTTAGTATGGAATAGATAACATTTTAATTACGGTTATCAATAATTTCTACTTTAGTGTTAATAAAAGCTCCCACAGTAGAATTTTATTAAAAGACTGGGGAAGTTAAGGGATCAATAAATAAAATGAAAATAGAATTTCTTTGAAGACATACTGGCACCTCTTCACTGACCTGCCTTGGCCTGGTCTTGACTACAGCCAGGCAGTCTTCCCCTGCATTCACCTGTTGTCAGCAGGACCAAAGCTCTCTCAGATGCAGGAGCTCAGACATACTGTGACAGTTCTTCAGTGAACCCTGAAGATACAGAGCCTGCTGTCATCTCCTCCTCAGTTTGGGGAATCACCCAAATATCATTAGATTCGGAATAACTTAGCAAACCAAAATCTTAGTGAGCACAGACCACAGACACATGGCCCAGTCACAAGTCCTCAGTTGTGAGTCATGGAAGGAATAAGTCATAACCTGTAGCACGTTATGTAGTGATCTGGAGCCTGAGAACCATGCGAGTGGGGTTTGCCACCAAACAATTAGTTGTGCATCTATAAGGTTTTTGTTTGGTTTCCATAAGGATTAAAAAAGGGGGGGGGTGCGAGAAATATTAAGATATTGCATAATCAAATAAAACTCAGAAATTCTGCATTAAAACAATTTTTTTTTTTAAATTTTAGGACTCCTCGGGGACTGTAACTATTTTAAGTTGCACTGTGAGGAGGAGAAATAGAGTTCCATGTTTCCCAAACATATATGATGTTAAACCCTATTTTCAAATACCATTTCTCAGAACTAGTATTCTACTGGACAGAATTTAGGAATTGTCAAACTGCAAGATTCCCAAAGCCCTTCCAAGCAATAATATTCTGAAATTTCACTCTACAACTCTCTTGTTTCTTTCCTCTTATCCTAGTAAGGACTTCCACTGAACATTCTATGTATCCAAACTCTGCAGTCTCCAAAATACCAACTTTCTGCATTGGTAGTAATTACAGCAGTAGAACAATAGCTAACAACTATAATGTAATTGTTTGCTATTATAACATAAGGACAGTACTTGGGAGAAATGGAGCATATCCTTCTGTCATCACGCCTTCTTTCAGGCAACACTGAAAGTACGGGTAGAAAACAGTTCCCACTAGAAAATCTCTGAATGTTCTGCCCTTCAAGGTTGTTTAAAACAAAAAAAAATGCTTAATGACATACTTAGAAAAGAAATTCTGGAATTCCAACACCATTTTTGTGTAAGAAAATAACAAAATCCTTTGTTTTGTGTTAGCGGTGTTGTAACTAATTAAGGGGGAAATCAGCTGCCGGTTTACATGAAAAGACAGGCCTGATTCCGCTGACATATTTGCATCCACAAGAAGCAAGCTGATGGTCTGCTGCCTGTGGTGTGGTGTTCAGCTCAGCCTCTGCCCACTGGGACTCATTAGCCAAGGGTTACAAATATGTAACCAGTGCTTTTTCCAGATCTTCTACCGCAAAGTAAGTACCAGGGTGTCTGTCGCCTGCCTCGAAGGCCTGGATCTGAGCCACTCAGGATGCTCCCAGCTGCTCAGCCTGGAGCCAGGATTTTCATTAGATGGGTTCCCTTGCATGCAAGCACATGCTACCATTGTATAAATGTTGCTCTTTTCTTCATTAAGAGGTGGAAAAGGAGACAAACATACAAATAAATAGCTACTTTTTAATTTTCATTTTTTAACTTTCTTAATGTTTAATAAACAACTTCTTGCTCTACTCTCACTTTCCCTAAAGTTGAGTCAACATATAGTCCAAGTGGCTTTGGGAATTGAGTAAATATTGCAAAGGCTTGTTCTCTTAATGGGAGTTTGTCCCATTCTGTGATTTGAAAGTCTTATTTATAAGCAACATTAACCAGAAGAGCCCCCAAGTAAACACAGAAAGCCACATGCAGGATCCAAGGGTAGGGTCTAAGTCTCACTGGGCTGGAATAAGTCTACCTACAGGCAGCTCTGAGCCAGCTGGGCGACGGAGCCTCTCACCAGGCAAGATGCCCTCCTCAGTCTCCTAGCTATGCCCTTAGAAGTGCTCCTTGGGGTCAGAGAGCAATAGCACATTGACTGTCTCTAGATAGTTGCTATTAATGTTGACGGGGATTTTTGCAGAAACCAATGCCTCTGGTCAGTGAATTTTATTTTGGCCGACAAAAATTAATTCTGTTATTTCACTAATACTTTGTAGCTTATTACATTTAATAGTTAACCTGACACATCTGTAAAGTCTTCTAATTTTCATGAAACATTGTCTTCAATCCACTTTTCTGTAGAAAGAAAGGAACATATATTTTGCAGGACCACAAGTTTTAGTGTCACTTTCCATGTCATAATCAATCACTAAGGTTTTTTTGTATTTTTGTTGGTCTGCTGCTGCTAAGTCGCATCAGTTGTTGGTCTAATCAGAACTATATTCTGAAGAATTATCATCTTCTGGGACACTAGATTGTCACTCAGACAATCAGAGAAAGTCTCTGTATAAAATTCACCAAAATATTCTTCACTCAGAACTTCACAATGCATCATTTTTTTTAAATGTTATGTTTGTAATATACATAAGGTTGAAACAAAAAGCTAGAGGAGCAGAATATGAATGATAACAACAATCACAAGCTGTATAATGAACCCTTGATCTATTTGAAACTCTAACAATTTTGCAGTGATATTAACGTTAACATTTGGGTAACAAAAGATGTATTAATAGGTTTGCAGTCAATAATGGATTACAATCTCCAGGTGTTCCTTATCTCTCATTTATCTATCAGATTAAACCAGCTCCTTAAAAGAGCTCAGAAAAGGAGGCCATGTCTTGGGGACACGATTGTGGTGAGTGAGATGGGGCCTTTACACAATCTGTGTGACAGAGAATGGCAGGATCTATTCACAAGGGCTTCTCACTGGACATTTACATCCCCCAGAGTTCTGACCAACAGATTAGAGCAGAGAGATATTAGAGAGCGTGTCAAAGAAGAATTCCAAAAGGGAGCTCAGAAGAGTAAGTGATAAAAAAAAAAAAAAAGAAGAGTAAGTGATCAGCCAGCATCACAAATTGCTGGGAAGAGCATCCCAGAGAAATACGAATGCTCTCTGACAAACTCAGCCCAGGCCCCCCATGCACAGTCTAATGAAAAGTTTTCTAGTCAAACAGGACACTTTCCACAGTCTCAAAATAGGAAGAGAAAGAAAAAAACAGTAAAAACTATAAGTCACAATCACTTTATTTAGCTCCCCTGTATACTCTGGAGACATATCCATGTTTTTTCTCAGCAACCAGAAGTCCCACACACCAGAGCTGTGGTCAGTTCAGTTCAAGAAGAAATTTATGCCCAGGGACAGTGACTTAGCTTGTCCCCCAAAACAGAAAGAAAGAACAGTATGAACAGATTTAATCTGCATTTGGCTGTTAAGCATGCTAAGTCACTTAAGTTGTGTCCGACTCTTTGTGACCCTATGGACTGTAGCCTGCCAGAATCCTCTGTTCATGGAATTCGGGTCACCATACCCTCCTCCAGGGTATCTTCCTGACCCAGGGATGAAACTCCCATCTCTTAAGTCTCCTGCATTCCAGGCAGGTTCTTTACCACTAGGGCCACCTGGGAAGCCCTGGCTGGTAAGAGAGAGGTGAAAATTCAGTTCAGTTCAGTTTAGCTCAGTTGCTCAGTTGTGTCCAACTCTTTGCAATTCCATGAACCACAGCACACCACGCCTTCCTGTCCATCACCAACTCCTGGAGTCCACCCAAACCCATGTCCATTGAGTAGGTGATGCCATCCAACCATCTCATCCCCTGTCGTCCCCTTCCCCTCCTGCCCCCAATCTTTCCCAGCATCAGGGTCTTTTCAAATGAGTCAGCTCTTCACATCAGGTACCCAAAGTACTGCATTTAAGCTCCAACATCAATCCTTCCAATGAATACCCAGGACTGATCTCCTTTAGGATGGACTGATTGGATCTCCTTGAAGTCCAAGGGACTCTCAAGAGTCTTCTCCAACACCACAGTTCAAAAGCATCAATTCTTTGGCACTCAGCTTTCTTTATAGTCCAACTCTCACATCCGAACATGACCACTGGAAAAACCATAGCCTTCACTAGACAGACTTTGTTGACAAGTAATGTCTCAGCTTTTTAATATGCTGTCTAGGTTGGTCATAACTTTCCTTCCAAGGAGTAAGCGTCTTTTAATTTCATGGCTGCAATCACCATCTGCAGCGATTTAGGAGCCCAAAAAAATAAAGTCTGACACTGTTTCCACTGTTTCCCCATCTATTTCCCATGAACTGATGGGATCAGATGTTATGATCTTCGTTTTCTGAATGTTGAGCTTTAAGCCAACTTTTTCACTATCCTCTTTCACTTTCATCAAGACTCTTTAGTTCTTCTTCACTTTCTGTCATAAGGGTGGTGTCATCTGCATATCTGAGGTTATTGATATTTCTCCCAGCAATCTTGATTCCAGCTTGTGCTTCCTCGAGCCCCGCATTTCTCATGATGTACTCTGAAAATAAGTTAAATAAGCAGGGTGACAATATACAGCCTTGATGTACTCCTTTTCCTATTTGGAACCAGTCTGTTGTTCCATGTCCAGTTCTAACTGTTGCTTCCTGACCTGCATACAGATTTCTCAAGAGCCAGGTCAGGTGGTCTGGTATTCCTATCTCTTTCAGAATTTTCCAGTTTATTGTGATCCACACAGTCAAAGGCTTTGGCATAGTCAATAAAGCAGAAATAGATGTTTTTCTGGAACTCTCTTGCTTTTTCAATGATCCAGTGGATGTTGGCAATTTGATATCTGGTTCCTCTGCCTTTTCTGAAACCAGCTTGAATATCTGGAAGTTTACGGTTCATGTATTGCTGAAAGCCTGGCTTGGAGAATTTTGAGCGTTACTTTACTAGCCTCTGAGATGAGTGCAATTGTGTGGTAGTTTGAGCATTCTTTGGCATTGCCTTTCTTTGAGATTGGAATAAAATCTGACCTTTTCCATTTCTGTGGCCACTGCTGAGTTTTCCTAACTTGCAGGCATATTGAGTGCAGCACTTTCACAGCATCATCTTTCAGGATTTGCAATAGCTCAACTGGAGTTCCATCACCTCCACTAGCTTTGTTTGTAGTGATGCTTCCTAAGGCCCACTTGACTTCACATTCCAGGATGTCTGGCTCTAGGTGAGTGATCACACCATCATGATTATCTGGGTCGTGAAGATCTTTTTTGTACAGTTCTTCTGTGTATTCTTGCCACCTCTTCTTAATATCTTCTGCTTCTGTTAGGTCCATACCATTTCTGTCCTTTATCGAGCCCATCTTTGCATGAAATATTCCCTTGGTATCTTTAATTTTCTTGAAGAGATCTCTAGTCTTTCCCATTCTATTGTTTTCTTCTATTTCTTTGTGTTGATCACTGAGGAAGACTTTCTTATCTCTTCTTGCTATTCTTTGGAACTCTGCATTCAAATGGGTATATCTTTCCGGTTCCCCTTTGCTTTTTGCTTCTCTTCTTTTCACAGGTATTTGTAAGGCCTCCTCAGACAGCCATTTTGCTTTTTTGCATCTTTTTCTTGGGGATGGTCTTGATTCCTGTTTCCTATACTATATCACAAATCTCCATCCATAGTTTATCAGGCATTCTGTCTATCAGATCTAGTCCCTTAAATCTATTTCTCACTTCAACTGTATAGTCATAAGGGATTTGATTTAGGTCGTACCTGAATGGTCTAGTGGTTTTCCATACTTTCTTCATTTTCAGTCTGAATTTGGCAATAAGGAGTTCATGATCTGAGCCACAGTCAGCTCCCAGTCTTGTTTTTTCTGACTGTATAGAGTTTCTTCATCTTTGGCTGCAAAGAATATAATAAATTTGATTTCAGTGTCAACCATCTGGAGATGTGTAGAGTCTTCTCTTGTGTTGTTGGAAAAGGGTGTTTACTATAACCGGTGCATTCTCTTTGCAGAACTCTATTAGCCTTTGCCTTGCTTCATTCTGTACTCGAAGGCCAAATTTGCCTGTTTCTTCAGGTGTTTCTTGACTTCCTGCTTTTGCATTCTAGCCCCTATAATGAAAAGGACATCTTTTTTGGGTGTTAGTTCTAGAAGATCTTCTAGGTCTTCATAGAACTGTTCCACTTCAGCTTCTTCAGCATTACTGGTTGGGGCATAGACTTGTAGGATTACCGTGATATTTAATGGTTTGCCTTGGAAATGAACAGAGATCATTCTGTCGTTTTTGAGACTGCATCCAAGCACTGCATTTTGGACTCTTTTGTTGACTATGATGGCTACTCCGTTTCTTCTAAGGGATTCTTGCCCACAGTAGTATATATAATGGTCATCTGAGTTAAATTCACCCTCCAGTCTATCTTAGTTCACTGATTCCTAGAATGTCAATGTTCACTCTTGTCATCTCCTGTTTGGCCACTTCCAATTTGCCTTGATTCATGGACCTAACATTCCAGGTTCCTATGCAATGTTGCTCTTTACAGCATTGGACCTTGCTTCTATCGCCAGTCCCATCCACAACTGGGTTTTGTTTTTGCCAACACCCAGGTGAAAATTAAAAGCAACATTTCATGTTTGGGAGACATAATTGCAAATAAATTAATTGAAAGGTAAATACACTGAAGACCCAGAAGCTTCTCCTCGTAAACTTGTGGAGAAGAAAAGAAACAAACACAACTGAGCCCAATGGCCTTGTTTTCCTCCAGCTAAGACTACCTTCTCAAATATCACCCACTTGTACTCAGTAGTGAGAACTCCAAACCTTGGTGGTTCTGTAGTTTTGCCACAAACTTTATTTTTGAGAAGCCAAGACCAGCAGAAAACCTGACTGCGTGTTTTCTTTCTTTTTTTTTTTTTTGGAGAGAGAGCCTTGAACTCCCCTCATCGAAATTTTCTGAGGACAAATAAGGTAAAGTAGACTTGAAAATAGGTATTTAAAAGAATCAGAACTTCCAGGATATTCAGCCTGAACTACAGTTACATTTCAACAAATAAATACATAAGATAGATAGTTTAACTACTGGGGTCTCCAACAAAAACCTTAAGGGAACCCAAATGTATGACCTTAGGGGACAACATAAGGGCTACTTAAATAAGCCTCATTTTAATTAACTGTAGCATAGCTGATCACTGATGCACCCTCATAACTGCATATTTATACTCCTGTCTGCTAGTAGAATAGGTGGCTGGGCTTTTGTTTTGCTTTATCCAAGTGGAATGCATTTCTCTAGGAGCACAGCATATCTCAGACCTGGGTCTGGATGGAGCCCAAGGAATGTGAGATCAGAGAGTGCCTGAAGTTACCAGATAATGGCCAACAGGCAATAAAGCTTTTGATTCTGTAAAATAAAGAATTGGACTAGATGAACTCTTAGGAGACTTCCAGTTTTAACATTCTGTGATTCTATGATTCCACCCCACATTCCATATTCATTGACAAACAAGGAAAATCTGATCTGGACTGGTGGTTTCTGAGATCTCATGATTCCATAAAGGACCAGGAAAATGTGGTCATTCCAGACATATTTAATTTGTGCATATTTCATCATTGCTGAGCCCTTCCCAAACATTAAACTGGGAGTAAGGTTCAGGGGCATTTGAAAAACATCACAGAAAGGTCCTGGCTATTTGGTTTATATTATATTAATCTAAGGGAGAAATAGTAGATTCTGCACCATTCTTAACAGGTGACTAAAATCCTGGAGGCAACAATGAGATCTATACTGGAAGACTCTGAAAGAGGAGTCCTTGAGGGAAGAGCTTGGAAAGAGCTCAGAATGTTCAGTCTAGAAGTTTTGTCAGACTACAATTCATGGTATTTTTGGCTAAGGCTCACCATATGTTAGGAAAATTAAAGTGACTTTGTTTTTCAAAAATGAAATGTATTCTTCAGCACCAGAAATAGACATAGAGAACAGACTTCTGGACATGGTGGTGGCGGGGGAAGGAGGAAGGAGAAGATGAGATGTATGGAGAGAGTAATATGGAAACTTACATTACCATATGTAAATAGATAGCCAATAGTACTTGCTGTATGATTCAGGGAAATCAAACAGGGCTAGGTAACAGCCTAGAGAGGTGGAATGGGGACAGAGAAGGGAGGGAGGTCTAAGAGGGAGCTGCTATATGTATACCTATGGCTGATTCATGTTGATATTTGGCAGAAAATAACAAAGTTTTGTAAGGCAATTATCCTTCAATTTTAAAAAAAAGAAATGAACCTTAAAAAATGAAATGTATTCCAATAACAAAAGCAAAGAAATTATACATCTGCTTTTTTAAATTAAGGTTTAATTTACATACAGAAATTTCACCCTTTGTAGTTAAAATGCTTTAAATTGACAAACACACATGATCATGCATAACCACCACCATAACCAAGTTAAAGAACAGTTCCATCACCCAAAAGAATTATCCCTTGCCTCTTTGTTGTCAATCCCTCTCTCATTGTCCAGCCATTGGCAACAACCTATCTATTATTCTCTTATGGATTTTGCCTTGGAAAGAGTGTCATATACATGAAATTGCATAGAAGTCAACCTTATGAGCTTGGCTTATCTCACTAGCACAATAAATGTAAGCTTTATCCATGTCATACATGTATCCATAGTATATTCTTTTTTGTTGCTGTGTAGTATTCCACCGCATGGTTAGACCACAGTTGGGAACCATTTGGGTTGTTTTCAGTTATCAACAATTACAAATAAAGTCACTATAAACATTTCCATACAAGTTTTTGTGTAATGTAGGGTTTAACTCCTCAAGAACAAGTACTTAGAGAATGAGATTGCTAGGTCAATACACTGAGTGTATGTTTAACTTTATAAGAAATTCCCACACTGTTTTCCATAGTGGCTGAACCACTTGGCATTCCCACCAGCTTTGTTCTAGAATTCAAGTTCCTCTACAATTTTGCCCACACTTGGTAAGATCAGTGTTTTTCTTTAAGAATTTCTAATAAATGGGCAGTGATGTCTCATGTGGTTTTAATTCGAATTGCCCTACTGGTGTGCTGCGATTCACGGGATCGCAAAGAGTCAGACATGACTGAGTAACTGAACTGAACTGAACTGACTGAATGACTAATGATGTTGAACATAATTTCATATGCTTATTTGCCATCCATATATTTCTTTGGTGAAGTAACTGTTCAGATTTTTTCCCCAGTTTTAACTGGGTTATTTCCTTATTGTTGCTTTCCATTATTATTTTATATTCTAGATGTAAGTCCTTTATCAGATATGTATGTGACTTGAAACTATTTTCCCCTAGCTTGTCTCTTCATTATTTTAACAGTAGATTTTGAAGAGTGATAGGGCTAATTTTGAAGGCCAAAATTTATGGCTGAGAGATAAAACAGAAATAGTAAAAGCTCATAACTCTTATTTGACCCTCATCTTCTCTGCTGAGAATGCTCCCTAGAATGAATATTAATGCTACAAACACTAGCAGAAGAGGGTTGAAACATCCAATGTTTTAGTAAATTTTAACAGAATATCTTGTTCTCTAAACAAGAACCCATGATTCTGTTAGAGGGAATGCAAATATGAGGTGTGCCAGTGAGAAAATGGGAAGACTAGCAGAGGAGCCAGAGGACTGCAGACCCACTAAATGTCTTAGTCCCAAAACAGAGGAGGAGATGGAAATAGCACCTAGCAAAGGACACTGAACACAAAACAATGCTGATGAGACTCCAGCATAGGGAGATATGGTGAGCACATGGACAATTCACCGTTTCTACTTGGAGTTGGCATGAGTTCATTAGTAGGTTACATGAAATCAACCTACTTTTTCTACTCTCAGGTCAAAAACACATAATAGGTACAGAACATATGATGTCTATATTTTACAAAGTATTCTTTAAATAGCTTAGTTGATAATGTGGGAAAATGGGGGTGAGATGGTCCTTCATTAGTTACATTTGCAGTTTTTGAAGAAATCCATGCAATGGGTCAATGGAAAGCTAGAGAGAGTTTGCCTTGGTTCTCTCACCCCAAATAATTTTATCAATGATTCATACAAAAATATGGGGTAGGCATTCTAAATTTGTAGAAAGCTGGAAATGATTATAAATCCATGAGTGATTATGATTTAGGAACCAATAAAGACTAAAAACATCTTTACAAGTCAGGCTGAATATAAGTTTTAAAGGAGATAAATTTAAAGTCCTGAACTGAAGTCCAAAAACCAGTTTGTTTTGGGTATTGAAGGATACAGGGCTTAGTGCAAAGAGGTAAGAACATGACTTATGGTTTAAATCAACAGTATGCCTCATATGAGTAAACAAGGAAGTATGATGTCCAAAATTCCTAACATGCAAGCTTGAGAGATACTGATGGAAGTTTATCATTTTAGAATGAGGACAGCTGATGGTTCTATTGGGGCCCACCTGGAGTTTGTGTCCAGTCTAAGGCACTACCCACCTCCCCTCTCCTCTAGCAACACTACAAACTGGATAATGTTCTAAGAGCAGTAGTTATTCATTCATATGATGTAAGCAATGACCAAGAAAATGGGAAATGCTGGACATATGAGGGAAGAAATAAAGACTTTGTGAGCTTATAGTTGCCGACATAAAATAGTGAAAGTTTGCAAGTAACTGAGGAAATAGAATTGCTCAAAATAACCCCAAAGGGGTTATAACCCCAGAACTAAGACCAAGGGGAGAAAAGTCCAAGTACGAGAAAATTTCTGAATTGCTGCTCAAATATGGAGAGTTTGTTTTGAAAGTTAGTGATTCTTTTTTTTAATTTTTATTATTTTTTAATTTTTTTAATTAATTTGTTTTTTTTTAATTTTTTTTCACTCTTAGCAAATTTTTATTAAATTCTTATCTATACAATTTGATAGCTCATTTAGCACAAAACATTCACTTTACAGATTAAAAATAAAAATAAAAGTAGAATTGGAAGTCCAGGGCTTAAAGTGACTTGTTTAAGATCAGATACTACAGCTTTTATCTTTACTTCACAGAGTCTAGATAAAAACACCTCACAGTGTACAAAGTTCAGTTTAAGACTGTTTTCTGAAAATGTTAGGTTAAACAGTGGAAGAGAATGGCAATACCTTTTATTTGTCTCTTTCCTTTTTTGCTTGGTTATTTCTTTTAAGGCATATGGAAAATTACTCATAAAATGGTGTTTGAAATCAATAAGGTAATTCTTTCAAAGCCATGACTCCTAGTAAAATAAGCACAGATTAGAAAATCTATAAGAAACAATAACTTAAAATAGCAAATAAGACTTTAAGCAGAAACAACAACTTGTCAATATTCACTCACAAATTTTAATTGGAGGCTAATTACTTACAATATTGTATTGGTTTTGCCATAGATCAACATGAATCCACCATGGGTGCACATTTGTTCCCCATCCTGAACCCCCCTCCCACTTCCCTCTCCATACCATCCCTCTGGGTCATCCCAGTGCACCAGCCCTGAGCATCCTGTATCATGCATCGAACCTGGACTGGTGATTCGTTTCACATATGATATTATACATGTTTCAATGCCATTCTCCCAAATCATCTCACCCTCGCCCTCTCCCACAGAGTCCAAAAGACTGTTCTAGACACCTGTGTCTCTTTTGCTGTCTCACATACAGGGTTATCATTACCACCTTTCTAAATTCCATATATATGCATTAGTATACTGTATTGGTGTTTTTCTTTCTGGCTTACTTCACTCTGCATAATAGGCTCCAGTTTCATCCACCTCATTAGAACTGATTCAAATGTATTCTTTTTAATGGCTGAGTAATACTCTATTGTGTATATGTACCACAGCTTTCTTATCTATTCGTCTGCTGATGGACATCTAGGTTGCTTCCATGTCCTGGCTAAAATAAACAGTGCTGCGATGAACATTGGGGTACACATGTAAGGAATCCAAATTGGAAAAGAAGAAGTACAACTCTCACTGTTTGCAGATGACATGATCCTCTACATAGAAAACCCTAAAGTCTCCACCAGAAAATTACTAGAACTAATCAATAAATGTAGTAAAGTTGCAGGATATAAAATCAACACACAGTAATCCCTTGTATTCCTGTACACTAATAATGAGAAAATAGAAAGAGAAATTAAGGAAACAATTCCATTCACCATTGCAACGAAAAGAATAAAATACTTAGGAATATATCTACCTAAAGAAACAAAAGACCTATATATAGAAAACTATAAAACACTGGTGAAAGAAATCAAAGAGGGCACTAATAGATGGAGAAATATACCATGTTCATGGATCGGAAGAATCAATATAGTGAAAATGAGTATACTACCCAAAGCAATCTATAGATTCAGTGCAATCCCTATCAAGCTACCAATGGTATTTTTCACAGAGCTAGAACAAATAATTTCACAATTTGTATGGAAATACAAAAAACCTCAAATAGCCAAAGCAAACTTGAGAAAGAAGAATGGAACTCGAGGAATCAACCTGCCTGACTTCAGGCTCTACTACAAAGCCAAAGTCATCAAAACAGTATGGTACTGGCACAAAGACAGAAATATAGATCAATGGAACAAAATAGAAAGCCCAGAGATAAATCCATGCACCTATGGACACCTAATCTTTGACAAAGGAGGCAAGAATACACAATGGATTAAAGACAATCTCTTTGACAAGTGGTGCTGGGAAATCTGGTCAACCACTTGTAAAAGAATGAAACTAGAACACTTTCTAACACCATACACAAAAATAAACTCAAAATGGATTAAAGATCTAAACATAAGACCAGAAACTATAAAACTCCTTGAGGAGAACATAGGCAAAACACTCTCTGACATAAATCACAGCAGGATCCTCTATGACCTACCTCCTAGAATATTGGAAATAAAAGCAAAAAATAAACAAATGGGACATAATTAAAGTTAAAAGCTTCTGCACAACAAAGGAAACTATAAGCAAGGTGAAAAGACAGCCTTCAGAATGGGAGAAAATAATAGCAAATGAAGCAACTGACAAACAACTAATCTCAAAAACATACAAGCAACTCCTGCAGCTCAATTCCAGAAAAATAAACGACCCAATCAAAAAATGGGCCAAAGAACTAAACAGACATTTCTCCAAAGAAGACATACAGATGGCTAACAAACACATGAAAAGATGCTCAACATCACTCATTATCAGAGAAATGCAAATCAAAACCACAATGAGACACCATTTCATGCCAGTCAGAATGACTGCTATCCAAAAGTCTACAAGCAATAAATGCTGGAGAGGCTGTGGAGAAAAGGGAACCCTCTTACACTGTTGGTGGGAATGCAAACTAGTACAGGCACTATGGAGAACAGTGTGGAGATTCCTTAAAAAACTGGAAATAGAACTGCCATATGACCCAGCAATCCCACTGCTGGGCATACACACCGAGGAAACCAGATTCTTTTTTTTTTTAAGGAGGCATTCAAGAATAAACCAGATTATCTCCAGGAGCAGAGGTATATAAAGGAGATCACAAAATACAATAAGTAGATACATAAAATAACTATGAAGGTCTTATCTGACTTAATGAGTATGTGTGTCAATGATCATATGATCCTTGTTTGAATGCTCACTTTTTTGAAACTTGGGGAAAAGGGGAAAATTAACAAATATGTGGCAGGAACTGGGACTCAGAGCTACAAAAGAATATTTGGAATCAATTTGGAAATGCTTCCAAGAAGTTACATTTGGACTTTTGGTTGCTTTTGAATTTTGTGTCAAACTGAAAATTAGATTTTAAGATTTTATGAGTTGCAGAGATATTAAATTTTTTACATGATTTCTTCTACTTGACATTCCTAAGAAATCATAAGCAACTGAAAGAACAGTAATAAACAAATACAATGTTAAATAGGGCAAGAATTTTTTCATTAGATATAGTGGGAGCCATCTAGAGTTTTGGCAAAATTTTAAAAAAGAGAAAATAAACATGTGGAAGGGGGGAAAGTGTACTTCATAGCTGGGCTCAATATTGATCAATATAGTAATAATTCTCTAGAAATAATCTGCGAGGAATTAAGATGAACATGAATTGTCATAAATGGTGTAATGGGCTGCATACAACAAAAGATAATACGCTGAAATAAAAAAGAAAAAAAAATAGGGATACAATGATCAACAGAAACATTCATGGCAGGGAAACTGAAAACCACCAAAATCCTGTCAACACAGTTAATCATGTGCCTTTTCTAAAAAAGTGTCAGCACTACATTCTTCCAGGAAATCATCCCAGAATCACCCTGCTCTGAGTCCATAGAGTTCAACTGGTTAAATGGCTAAAAGCAAACAATCAATTCAGAAGCTGAAAAGTTCACCTGTTCTGGGGGTGGAAAATGACAGTGACAGACCCAAAGAAAAAATAATAATGAACTGAATTAAAATTTTCTAAACTTTTCCTTTGTTTCTTGGCAACACATTCAACACCATTTAGCATAACAACATGCTGTGGGATGTACAACACACATATACATATTATAGATGTGTATATTTACATATATAAAGACATTTTCCTGTTAATCCTATTTCTTTTACTTTCATTACTCAAATATACATTGGGAATAAAAATGTAGAATTTTCACATACATATGTAGAGCTCAAGCAGGGAGAAAATCTCATTCATGAGTTTCAAAAGTATAAGTAATACCATGACTAGGATCGTGTAGTCATATGAACTCTGTCTTTACAGTTCAACTAAATATTCTAGTATTCCTTTGGGGGAATATGTTTTTGGTTGTAATTAAAGTTAGTCTGACACCCAGGAAAAGAAGGTGGTTGTGACAGTGGTATTTCTTAGAGAGATATATATATATATATGTAGATCCCTACCACCCAAGTGTCTTCGTATTAGAAACGTTATCATTCTTTTTGGTTAAATATAGTATTCCTCCTATAAATTTCTTTAACCACCAGAGTTCCCAGAAAATAAGTAAACCATTCAGTTCGAAAAGCTAAATGCCAGTGAGTTTGTCTATGTTTTTCCTTCCCAGCAAGAGAACAGAAGAGGAATGGAGGAATCTTAAATAGACACAACAGTGGTCAAGAGGAAGAGGTGAAGGGGCCAGGAAAGGAAGGGTACAAGAAAGTGAAGTCAAAGGTCATGTTTCACAAACTCCACTTTTCTTTCCACCTTTGCTTCTGTAAACTCTGGCTTTCATAATGAACACTCCCAAAGCATAATAGCTTACCAGGTGGCTCAGTGGTAAAACAAACAAACAAACAAACAAACAAAAACCCACCTGCCAATGCAGGAGACATAGGTTTGATCTCTGGGTCAGGAAGATCTCCTGGAGAAAGAAATGGCAACCCACTCCTGTATTCTTGCCTGGGAAATCCCACAGACAGAAAAGCCTGGTAGACTACAGCCCATGGGGTTACAAAAGAGTGGGATATGACTTAGCAACTAAACAATAACAACAACAACAAACACATAATAATTAGCAAAATACAACTTGGTAGAGCTGATTTTATGCTAGCAGTGATCAAAGTAAATTTTGTCAAAACCTTTAAAAAATGACTTGATCTCCTCCTTTCAGGTCATCCTCAGAAGAATACTAAAAAAACCTCACTGCTATTGATCAATTCATTTATTTTTAAAGAAAATTCTGTAAACTGCCTTTCCATAAACACACCTGCTATATTATAGATATGACCCCATGTGGCTTTGTGTAAGAGTGTCTCATAAATACCACCTCCTCCAGGAAGTCTTCTCTAAGTCCACAACAATACTCCCCCATAATCACACCTCCATGCTCTTCTAGGGCTTTGTCAGCTCTCTCTTAACACTTCTTTCATTCAAATGACTTTTTCAAATTCATCATCCCAGCTAGATAGCAAACTCTTTTGCATACCCAGCATCTAGGCTAATACTTGGCACAAACACATTTGATAACACTTTGACATATGAATGATCAAACACCAAAAGATAAGTGTATGTTCCTTGACTATTACTTTAGACTATGAGCTCCTTGACAAAAACATTTAATTATAGGACAAGGCTGCCCGGTGGTGATGCTTTCCTCCAAGTGTCTCCTTTTGGATTACCCAAAATTATTTTTCCTTCATAAACTTAGAAAATTTTCAATCTGTTACCTAAACTTTCATAAATAGTAGGTTGGTGATCCTGTACCACCAGGAAGATAGATTAGATGACTTATTGGAATTTTCCAGCTTCACAGCACAATTTCAGGAGCATTAATAAGTAAATATTATACTAACTGGCAATTCAGACAGCAGTTATAATTTTAGTCCTCTTTGTCATCACTGCCTTCATTTCATTCTTATGAAAATATCAATGTGTTTTGGGAGGTCTTAGGGAAATGAACCAAACCTATTTAGCTAGAACAACTCAATCCTCCTTTCTTTTAAGTCCATATCCTTTTCATCTGTGGACCAATGTAGAAACCGTTTCCCTCCTGCAAAGGAGCCTGCCTTTGCCAAGCCAAACAGCAGGCACAAAGGCAAATGGAGCGGGTGCCCTGGCTCAGCCTCTAGGCCCTACCTTTGAGGACTGGCAACAGGCGTCTTCTCCCTTCTTCCAACACCTTCCACATGATGCTCGCTGACCTCCAGTGGCAGTTCCAAGTTCTTTCACAAGTACTCATGGAGGCCAGTTGGATTTCTCTTGAACAGTTTAAATTGCTCCACCTACCTAGTCAAGAAGAAATTCAGAAGTTACGAAAGTTCTGGAATCAATGGCTTCTTTTTTATACAGTCACCGACTAAAATAGCAAAAACGTTAAGCAGAAGTGAATTTCAACATTCACTTTCAGATACTGTTGGGTATTTTAAGCATTAATACTTGTAGTAGGACTGAAATACATGTGCAATAATCCAGATATACACTACACCTGTTGCTATAATGTCTAACTCATCTCATCTTTCTCTAGAACCCTGATTAAAGTATAGGAGGAAAAAAAAAAAAACGTATTTTCCAAATTAAAATCATTTCCTTTAGGTTAATTCAGTCAACTGTAAGTTCCTCACTTTTTTTAGTGAGAACCAACCCCCAACCCCACTCCACCTTCCAAAGGTGGCATCTAGGTGCAGGGGAGGCTGACATATCTACGTGTCCTTCATTGCTCTTTTCTTCCCTCTGTAGTGTATTGTGCTTGATCTGGTCTTCTTCATAGGAACCCATCTATGGCATCTGTTGAGATGAAAGCACTCCCTGGCATGGCACCACTTTAACTTCTGCTGAGTCCTTGTCCTGATTTAATGCTTAGGTGTCTCCTCCCAAAGACATACAGAAATATTTAACTCCCCTAAAGGCCACACCTAGTCTATAGGTTAGGATGGAGCATGCTCCAGTTGGAGCATCATGGTGCCAACCATGTAAGTACTGCCTGTCAAGGCAGATAGGCTAGATTTGATGTGTTCCTAACCTATAGACTAGGTGTGGCCTTTAGGGGAGTTAAATATTTCTGTATGTCTTTGGGAGGAGTACCTTCAGTATTCTCAGAGAAGGCAATGGCACCCCACTCCACTACTCTTGCTTGGAAAATCCCATGGACAGAGGAGCCTGTTAGGCTGCAATCCATGGGGTGGCTAAGAGTCGGACACAACTGAGCGACTTCACTTTCACTTTCATGCATTGGAGAAGGAAATGGCAACCCACTCCAGTGTTCTTGCCTGGAGAATCTCAGGGACGGGGGAGCCTGGTGGGCTGCTGTCTATGGGGTCGCACAGAGTCAGACACGACTGAAGTGACTTAGCATAGCATCAGTATTCTTTGTCTGGGAAGCAAGAAGCAAGCCCTCTACACAGGGAGTTTCCCAAAACTATCTCAGTGTTTCTGCTTCTCACTTCCATTTCTTGGGATTTTCTCCAAGAGAGGAAAACGAGGACAATAACATCTGACTTCTTGTTTCTCTTCCTCCTACCTTCCTGTCTCTGTGGGGAGGCCAAACAAAAGAAAACACAAAAACAAAAAACCTAAGTACCCTGATGGGAACTTTCCTTGCAACAGATTCCAACATTTCTATACAATGACTTCTAATAAAACCCTATTGAAGTAAGTGTTCCAGGTTTGGGTTTTGATATCAATATTTTTAGTGAGGGAGAGTTAGAAATTTAATAAATCCTCTTCCTTCTCAAGAAAACAAGATTTCAAAACCATTGTATTACTGTGGACTCAAAAAGTCATTTTTGAGGCTCATTCCCAGGGCAAAAAACAGGAACACAACAACAATAACAATAAAACTTTATAGCTAATCTTAAGGACAGGAAGCCTTCAGGAAAATGTGATTTTAAAAAGAATGAAAAATACAACTGTTATATATTTTCCAAATATTGATTCACTTTCAGATTTTTTTGATAATATGAGAAATAACAAGTATTATACTAAATCACACTGTCTCTACAATATGGTTTATTCTAGACAGTTGATAAAGGGAAATGAGACAAAGAATGGCATGACAAACTACAAGTAAATATAAATAATTTCCCTATAAGCATTTGGATGTGATGTTTCAAAGTAAAACTTTGCAGTTTATAAAACAAACTCAACCAACATATGTAGAGCCTTCTATATGCAATACACTGGAGACCAAGTAATGAATAAAGATCACAATCGTACTCATTTTCATTTTCCTGCTTGTTTTATGATGATACTATTCCCCTGTCCCTTTTTACTCTTTCTATTTGGTTTATCTTTTTAATTGGGGTATAGCTGCTTTACAATGTTTTGTTGTTTTCTGCTGTATGTACAACAAAGTGATGAGCTATATGTATACATATAGCCCCACCCTTCCCCCATCTGTCTATCTCATACACATATACCCATACAAACATTTATCTATATCCTATATTAACAGCAAGGCAATGATAATAGACAATACTTTGCTGTTTTCTAATTCTTATGACAAAACATTGTGACAAGAAGAGGAAGTATTTGCAATCTCATATATATTATAGCTAATAAAATTGAGATTCAATAAGGTTAGATAACCTGCCCAAAGTCACTCATAAGTTATAAATTAAGACTTAAATCTAAGTCCTTTGACACTGAGTTGGCAACTTCTTCCATGAACCACTTTACATCTTCTTGTTGCCAGAATTTCTCCAAGTAATGGTCTTAATTTACCCCCAGTGGGCCAGGGAACATGTGGTTCGGAACTCTGGGTATGTAAGCCTAAAGGGACAAAAGCTAGATCACTTATTCTAGTATATTCTATGTATACTGCTGCTGCTGCTGCTGCTAAGTTGCTTCAGTCGTGTCCGACTCTGTGCGATCCCATAGATGGCAGCCCACCAGGCTCCTCTGTCCATGGGATTCTCTAGGCAAGAGTACTGGAGTAGGTTGCCATTTCCTTCTCCATCTATATATACTGCTACCTACCAAATTTGACTCTTGTTCCCTGGTATTCCATTTTATACTAATAAAACTGTAGTTTAGTTGGGCACCTTCCTCCCCCTCCCCTTTTTCCACAGCAGCATAAGAAAGTGAAGGCCATCATTCGTGGACCATGTGGACCAGGACAAGCCTAAGGATGGTGGACCAACAGGATAGAAGAGTGCTGGAGCCTGATTCTGTGTAATCACCCTGCCTGTCTGAACTACTTAACCCTCAGCTAGTAATAAACTAAGAAATAAATTTTAATCTTAAATTTAAGCCACTTGTATTGTTGATCTCTCTTAGACGAGCAGAACTTGTACTTTATTTATTTGTTTCTAGAACTTGTACTTTAACATGTTTATCTTCCCAAATCACTCGTTAGCATATGTTCATATTTGGAAACCACAGACAGTTTTCCATTGCCGACAGAGTGATATCTGAGCCTGAGAGTCAAGGGCTTTCCCAACCAGGTCCCCACCCACCTTACCCTAATTATTTCTACCACTTCATTTTCCTCCAGCCAGATCGATGCACAGTTTCTTGCACATGCCTCCCTTAACCCTCCTCCCCAAAGATTCTCTCCAATGAACCCTAATTTCTAAAACCCTCTCTATTCTTTCAGTGCCCAGCATACAGCCCACCTTTGATTCCACAGGACTGCACTGTATTCCCAGAAATTGTGTGATAAACATTCTTTTGATGAAAAAAGAGAAGGCAGAAGAGGCACTTAGAGGAAAGAGAAAGAAAAGGAGGAGATAAGAAAGAATAAGAGAAGGTGAAAAGAATGTAGAATGGGTGATCATTATGTGCTGTTAGTGCCCTTAATGATAGGTGATGGGTTCAAAAAATACACTGTAAAGCTTTGAAAGTATGAAAGGAAGCCCTGTGGCCATAAGCATGTCTTGTATATTTCATGAACTTTCTCTTTGTTTATTATTTATTCCTTGGGAAAGCAATTAGGCAAATAAGAAACATTAAGAATTTGGTTTCCACTCATTTACTGAGCTATTTTCTCCTAATGTAGAGTAATTTGAATGAACCACAAATTAATTTTCTCTTCATGATGCCAAAATGTCTTAGAGCATTTTAGGATACTCAGAGTGGCTATTTGAAACTGTATTTATTTTTCAGGGCAATCTTATTGAAAGTGAAAATCCAAGCATGTTGGTATATTAAAAAGAAATGCCATTCCGTTTTCACTTAGGACTTTGTTGTTTTCCCCAAGCTGTGTTTTATGTCTTTCCCTAAGTATATTAAATTAGCTCCCTTTTCAGTAAAACTTTATCTGGAATTTTGAAAAAGGTAAGGTAGGGAGAATTAGCAAGAGTCCTGTGAAAAAGTGTCAGTTCATTTAAAGGAAGATCATATAAGATGGTGGTTAACCAAATGTCACCAACCTCAACAACACTGTAAATAAGACTGAACCACTGGAATTTTTCTTCTGAATTCAGGTTTCCATGTCTTTATCCCAACCTGTATTTCTTAATAGCCCAATATTCTTGATAAGTGTACCCTAATGGTAATTACTATACTGAGCAATGTGTCCTCTAGTATTCCACAGGAGCAAAAAGTACTGAAAGTCGTGCAGTGGTGTCCAATTCTTTGCAACCCCATGGACTATAGAGTCTATGGAATTCTCTAGGCCAGAATACTGGAGTGGGTAGCCTTTCCCTTCTCCAGGGGATCTTCCCAACCCAGGGATTGAACCCAGGTCTCCCACATTGTGAGTGGATTTTTTACCAGCTGAGCCACAAGGGAAGCCCAAGAATACTGGAGTGGGTAGCCTATCCTTCTCCAGGGGATCTTCACAACCCAGGAATTGAATCAAGGTCTCTTGCATTGCAGGTGGATTCTTTACTAACTGAGTTATCTGGGAAGTACTGCCTGTCCTTAAACACAAAGAACAGGATTTCCTCTGTCAAACACTGGACCCAAAGCACCCACTTGTGCATCTTCTTGGTACCAGACATATCTTGAGGTTCAATTTAGCCTGAAGATATTAAGAGCCAGCTTGTGAGAGGGGCAGGGTGAGCTTCTTGCTTTCAGTGGCTAGAAAAAGGGCAAGCCCTTTGGAAAACACAACCTACATAACAAAGTCTGTCTCAATACTATTAACCTGGGTTATTTGCATTCCACCTAAATACAGTATCATCAAAAGCAGATTCAAGTCTGCTTTGGATTTATGTTTTCCAGGCCCCCTACATTGTTCCATGACTTAGTAAGATAAAATCAGAGGTACAAATAATGGACACTGTCTTCATTACAAGATTAAAACTTGACTCATGATTTAATACCAACAACTCCTGAAATGATTCACAAGGTACTTTTAGAATAACAATCTTATACTTGTATCACATGTTATACTTCACATTCATTATTTCATGGTGTGCTATTTCTGTGTGATTATCTTGTCAAATTTTGGAAAATGTGTCTTTCATGTTGCCAATATTTGTATTTAATACACATTTAATTCGACAAGCACTAACTGAACATCTACTATTTTCCATGCTCATGTCACACTCTAAACATATTTACTAAAACTAGCAAAAACCAAAATTAGGTTTTTTCATCACAACCTTAGACAAATAGGTCCATTATATCACAAGTCTCATGTCTGTCACCTTAATAAACTATACTTCCCTATATAGCACTTTCAGTAAAAGAAAGGAGGTTAAGAATATAGCTAAATCTAGCAAGCTTTGGATGACTAAGATTTTCTTTGGATTTGGCTTTATAAACCAGGGTAAGCTTGGAAGTATTTTCTCCTTGAAGTAGTTGCCCATTTTCAATCACCAAATATGTTATAGACGAGCTCTGATGTCATGTTCCATGTAGATTTGCAAAAGGGAATAAACAGCACTGTTTTCTTTCACTTGAAGAGTATTCTTCCCTCGTACTTTGGATCTGCATTAATGTGGGGACGGTTCCCACAGCCAGAAGCTATCCTTATGTGCCCTCAGCTTTTATAACTACTTGCTGCCCACTCTTCTTGTTCCACAGTCACGCCTTAAGGTCTTTTAGCCAACTTATGTCTCCCAGTTGACTCTTTCCCTGGAATACACCCTAGTCTCATCTTTTTCTCCTAGATAATCTGCTCTTCTCCATAGACAGTATGTCCAAACAACTCCAATTTGTATTCCATGACTTTTCCAACAACCCACACACCCTTTTAAATGGATGTTTTACTCATACAATCATGATGCTTTTGTTTCCATCGGATTCTCTGTATTGGAGACTTTAGAGTGCAGTGCCCTGGTTTTTAAATCATAGGCTTAAGAGCTAAGATTTATTGGATGCTTGTATTGTGCTGGGAGTCGTGATAGAACTCTTTAGGCTCCCTGACAATTTGAGGAGGTCCCTGTTAATCTCATAATATGGATGAGGAAATATCCTCAGTCAGTTAAATGACTTGCTCTAATGGCTTGCTCATGGTGGAGCAAATGTAGCCTTTACCTACATTTCAGCCTCGTTCATGGTGCAGTCAGGAGCCCAATGTCTGTACCTGGTAATTCAAGAGGGAGTTAATCATGGGGTATTTGTCACAAAGTTGTGAGAAGAGCCCAAAAGAGTAAACATGGGAGGAGAGGCAACCAGGACTTTCTAACTACAAGAGGCTGCTGTCATCCCCAGAATTGGTTGGACCAAGGAGGGAATGATGTAACCAGAGCTCAGGAACTGAAGACATGGTAGAAGCTAGAAGCCAGTTGGCTCAGACACTAGAATTTAGGGTCATGGAATAACAAGCTGTCTGGCAGGAGCTGGAGCTTCACAAGGGACAGTCACTACTAAAGACTTCCCTGGATCAGAGAGGTGAACATAAATGCCCTGGATTATTCCTTCTTTATCCCCAATGTCTCCTACCGTACCTCCCAGTTCTACTAATGGGGAGATGCTGACTGGTGAAGAAGTCTTGGAAATAACAAGAATAACTTCTCCGCAGCACAAAGGGAGCAGAGACAAGACAGGAAATGGATTTGATAATAAACAGGCAACAGTCTAGCCGACTCCAGAGTCCATGCTGACTTCACTAGGACATGACTACTGTCTTCCTTTATTTGCATCCAGTATTAAGAGTTGGACCATAAAGAAGGTTAAGCACCAAAGAATTGATGCTGTCAAGTTCTGGCACTGGAGAAGACTCTTGAGAGTCCTTGGACTGCAAGGAGATCAAACAAGTTAATTCTAAAGGAAACCAACCTTGAATATTCATTGGAAAGATTGTTGCTGAAGCTGAAGGCCAACTGATGGAAAGAGTCAATTCATAGGAAAAGACCCTTATGGTGAGAAAGATAGGAGAAAGGAAAGGGTTGACATTCAAAGGATAAGTTGGTTGGATAGCATCACTGATTCAATGGGCATGAATTTGAGCAAACTCTGGGAGATAGTGGAGAACAGAGGAGCCTGGTATGCTGTAGTTTATGGAGTCTCAAAGAGTTAAACACAACTTAGCGACTGAACAACACCAATTGATCACCTTGGTGCAGCCTGTGGCTGTAATGCATAAGTTATCCACGTGTCAATTGAATGATGTCTTTTCTTTGTCCTAAGCATTGCCAATCACCTCACGCAGTGACTAGAACATAATGGGTACTTGGTGATTATTGGTCTTTCATTCTCTCTCAAATGTTGACTAAGCCTATCAAATTATCCATGAGAGTGTAAAAATAAACCTAAGACACTCACCTCAAGTAACTGCATATCAAGAAGAGACATGGTTCTTTCCCATGATTCAAGGAAGATAGGAGAACAGCATAACTTTTCTATTTTGGCCTTTAGGTGACATTATGTCATGAACTTCATTGCTAAGTGGTTCCATGGCTCAGATGATCAGTTCATCACACAAGCCAAAAAGCTGTCTAGGTAGCCTGGGAGGCCTTAGGAGAGCTGACTGTCTCTCGCTTGTCTTTTTGAAAATGCCAATGCCACTTCAACACTGTTGAAAAGTCTTGCTCAGCCTCTTCATTACACCAGTGATATTATTTTTGGAATTCATTGCTTCTCAAGTGTCCTCTATTTGATCTATTTCACATTCACAAGGAATATGAAATCCAAAACCAGCACAGACTAAACTATACTCATTACTTGATCTTAAAAGTAATTCCCTAACATATGGAAGACAGAACATTTGAGGAAAATGTCAATGGGTCTGGAGCATCAGAGTGACAAAACTCCCATCACTGGATGCTCACCCAAACATATTTAATCCCCTTCATTATAAAAATTACATGAGAAATTTCATAAGAACCATCTTACTAGCAGAATTCTAGGTATTTCCTGTTCCCAAGGGCAGAGAAATACTGCAAAATCAACATTTTTTAATGACATTTCAGTACTGTCTCTCCTGGCTGAAAACAGAAAAAGCAAGTAACACATAAAAACACAAAGAAAAAAAAAGTTAATTAAACATTTTGAGCCCTCCAATAGTCGCTTTTTATGTTAAGCATTTAATCCAATTTGAATAACCCAAACAAGTGCGCCCATCCTAGGTGACAACAACATGAACAAATTCAAATAAATATATCTACTTCTTCTAAGTTTAATTCTTCCTTGATTACTAAAATGAGAGATAATTATTATTTCAAGGTGACTTTTGAGTACAACTTGATTGAACTGTTTGGCTACTTGTATATTTTAGAATAAAATTGTATCTGCTACTAGTCATTTGGAATAGTCTTAGATAAGCTCATTTGAACTGATGGCAAATTCTAATGTTTATTAAAGTCTGTGAAATAAATTCCTGTTGAATATGATATTTTTGTCTGAAAGCTGAGTATCAAGCCAGCATAAACTTCAACTCTTCTGGCAGGAAAGTAAAGAATTTCTCTCAATTTCAGACCACCCCTCTTCCAAACCCCACCCCATAACACACACGTACTTTCCTCCATTGCATTACCCAGAAGATTTACTATAGGAAGAGTGGACTGACTTGGTCTCTGCTCTCAGATCAATTCTTCTCCTTGCCCCTAGGCTGCTCTGAAACAAGGAGGTGCTGCCCCCTGCAGGCTGCATTCCCAGAGTTCTCAGCTGCCTTTCTGGCTTCAGCCAAGAAGGAACAGGTAGAGAAATTGGAAAGCAGGAGAAAAGGAAAAGCCCGGGCATTCCTACTCCAGTTTACATCACCTGCACAGCTTCATGGAAGGAAATGCCAGATGCAGTTCAAAGTTCCACTGCATGACCCCAACCTTTGAGATCCCATAAAAATTGTATGCAACTATTTAAATGTACCAAATCAATATGTTGGACACCTTAAAGTTACACAGATTATATGTTAACAATATCTCAATTTTTTCAAAAATACCCTTGTCTCTAGTGTTATGGCTTCCTTTGTTGCTAGTCTCCGGGTTGCCACTCTATGTCTTATTTGGTTTCTCCAAACTTCCATCATATACATATTCTGTGCTGTGCTTAGTCTCTCAGTTGTGTCTGACTCTTTGCAATCCCATGGATGGCAGCCCGCCAGGCTCCTCTGTCCATGGGACTCTCCAGGTAAGAATACTGGAGTGGGTTGCCATGCCCTCATCCAAGGAATCTTCCCAGCCCAGGGATCAAACTCAGGTCTCCCACGTTGCAGGCAGATTCACCAAGGAAGCCAAAGAATACTGGAGTATGTAGCCTATCCGTTCTTCAGGGGACTTCCCATCCCAGGAATCAAACCAGGGTCTCCTGCATTGCAGTCGGATTGTTTACCAGCTGAGCAACCAGGGCAGCCCACATATATATGTATATATATATACACACACATACATATATATGTATGTATGTATATGAAGCCCCTATACATACACATATATATGTATATGAAGCCCCTATGTATACGTGTATATATATGTATATATACATATATGAATGTATGTATATGTATATTTGTGTGTTCATGTACACACACACACACACACACACATATATATATATCAGATCAGTCACTCAGCCGTGTCCGACTCTTTGCGACCCCATGAATTGCAGCATGCCAGGCCTCCCTGTCTATCACCAACTCCCAGAGTTCACTCAGACTCATGTCCATCGAGTCAGTGATGCCATCCAGCTATCTCATCCTCTGTCATCCCCTTCTCCTCCTGCCCCCAATCACTCCCAGCATCAGAGTCTTTTCCAATGAGTCAACTTTTCACATGAGGTGGCCAAAGTACTGGAGTTTCAGCTTTGACATCATTCCTTCCAAAGTAATCCCTGGGCTGATCTCCTTTAGAATGGACTGGTTGGATCTCTTTGCAGTCCAAGGGATTCTCAAGAGTCTTCTCCAACACCACAGTTCAAAAGCATCAATTCTTCAGCACTCAGCCTTCTTCACAGTCCAACTCTCACATCCATATATGACCACAGGAAAAACCATAGCCTTGACTAGACGAACCTTTGTTGGCAAAGTAATGTCTCTGCTTTTGAATACGTGATCTAGGTTGGTCATAACTTTGCTTCCAAGGAGTAAGCGTCTTATAATTTCATGGCTGCAGTCACCATCTGCAGTGATTTTGGAGCCCAAAAAAATAAAGTCTGACACTGTTTCCACTGTTTTCCCATCTATTTCCCATGAAGTGATGGGACCAGATGCCATGATCTTCGTTTTCTGAATGTTGAGCTTTAAGCTAACTTTTTCACTCTCCACTTTTACCTTCATCAAGAGGCTTTTTAGTTCCTCTTCACTTTCTGCCATAAGGGTGGTGTCATCTGCATATCTGAGGTTATTGATATTTCTCCTGGCAATCTTGATTCCAGCTTGTGCTTCATCCAGTCCAGCATTTCTCATGATGTACTCTGCATATAAGTTAAATAAGCAGGGTGACAATATACAGCCTTGACGTACTCCTTTTCCTATTTGGAACCAGTCTGTTGTTCCATGTCCAGTTCTAACTTTTGCTTCCTGACCTGCATACAGATTTCTCAAGAGGCAGATCAGGTGGTCTGGTATTCCCATCTCTTTCAGAATTTTCCACAGTTTATTGTGATCCACACAGTCAAAGGCTTTGGCATAGTCATTAAAGCAGAAATAGATGTTTTTCTGGAACTCTCTTGCTTTTTCCATGATCCAGTGGATGTTGGCAATTTGATCTCTGGTTCCTCTGCCTTTTCTAAAACCAGCTTGAACATCAGGAAGTTCACGGTTCACATATTGCTGAAGCCTGGCTTGGAGAATTTTGAGCATTACTTTACTAGCATGTGAGATGAGTGCAATTGTGGGTAGTTTGAGCATTCTTTGGCACTGCCTTTCTTTGGGATTGGAATGAAAACTGACCTTTTCCAGCCCTGTGGCCACTGCTGAGTTTTCCAAATTTGCTGGCATATTGAGTGCAGCACTTTCACAGCATCATCTTTCAGGATTTGGAATAGCTCAAGTGGAATTCAGAGGCTTCATAGAAACCAAAACCCTAAGAGGAAGTAAGGAGAGAAGAGAGGAGAGGAGGAGACAGAAAAGAGAGGAAAGGAGGAGAGAGGAAGGGAAGGGGAGAGAGAGGGGAGAACGAGGAAGAGAAAGGAGAGGAGGGAAAGGAGAGATCTCTCCCCACGTGCCTCCACAGGCGTCAGTGTTGTTCTCTAGAGTTACTCTCTAGGCCACCTTCTTTTTTCATCCCTTACTCCAAAATGGAAGCAAGTTTGCCCAATACTGGCCATGATGCTCCCCACTTCCACTACAGATTCTCTATGCATTGTCCTGTCATCAGAATGATCCAGGTGCCCCAAAATACAGCAAAGACAGGTGGAATCCATGGCTGGCTGATCCACCTGGGGTTCTGTGTCTGAAGCTATCCCCTCTCTGACCCTCCTCATGGAGAAGATCTTGGAGTGGCTAAGAGGGGGAAGTTCAATTGCTTAAAACCACAGCATGACATCCTGGGAAGTACATCTGCAGGCCTGAGCAGCCTTATTTCTGGCAGTGCTGACACTCTAACAGGCCTGTCAAGGGAGCTGCCTCCAGAAGCCCCCATGCTTTCTATCTGCAAGGCACAAAATAATCCCTCCCCGGCTCTGCACTTTCCCCTTGAGCTCCAAGGAAGCTCTGCCAGCAAGGAATCTCCAAAGCTTGAACAGCCAGATCTTCAGGACTCACTCCTCCAAGGATAGGAATTGCAAACAGTTCCCTGAATCAAAGGGGAGTGGGTCTTGTCATCAATGCTGCTTCCCTATTGCCTTCCTCAACTCGACCCCATCTTCCTCCCACTTCAAAATGAATCCAAAATGACAAGGGATATCAAGAAATGTAACAAAATCCTCAGCATCAGTGAGTAATTGAGGAGAAGAGGGAGGCTGTGGAAAGTTATATAAGACCTAGCATGGGACCTCCATGTCTTTCTGGAAACCGAGAGAGATGAACGTGTACCTACATGTGGTAAGTGCTAACAGGGCTCTACATACGGAGGGCTGTGGACCCACATGGAATGGAGAAGCCAGGCCAGCTGAGGAGGCAGGAAGGCCAGGCCTCTATCCTCACCTCTGCTCCAGCAGACTTGTAGTAAACTCTGAGGGTTCAGAGAAGATCAGCACATCTCATATTCACTTAAAAATCACATTTACTTTAGCCACAGGGATTAGAGGAATTCAATGACTCTCGTTTTTCTCAGTTTTCTTCTGGGGTTTTGTTGTCATTGTTTTTATGTGTGTTCATTTTTCATAAAAACTCAAGTTCTGGGGAGAAATTCTAAGTATTCTTTCTGGGAACAAATGCTCTTACTGCCAAAATTTCTTGTTGTGAGAAGTACTATAAAGTAGAAAGAGTATCTGGGAAAAGAGAAGCTAATTCTGGATTCATGGGCTCAACAATTATTTTTAGATTGATATTTTACAAGGCTTTCATGAAATGTTCTGATTTCCTTTTTCCTGGTAGGCTTTTCCACTTTTTTAAAATGAAGACATCAATATTTATAACTTTCTCCCGGCTGTCTTAATTAAATACAGTGAACACCCAGGCCTTGGTAAAGCCAACTGGCCCTAGTTTTTGACTAGTTGGTTAATTGTGAGATTTAGCACTCACAGACTAGTAGCTGTACTTTGATTCAATGAATTCTTTTTTGTTATTACTATTCCCATTGATGCTGCAAAATTCCATTGAAGGCATAATCTTTAACAAACACATAGCTAGAATGCTTTATTCCTTAGCTGCATGTACATTTAGCTTATGAGAAAGAATGATATTCATAGTAATGTGAAGAACTTCCGGAGGGGTCTCCATGAGCTGAGATTTCCATATTAGTCCTTTTTTTGGGGGGAAAAACAAGTCTAGGTTGCATACTTGAAATGTTTTCAATCGGCAGCTTCACATGCCAAGCTAAATCCGCTTTCTACTTCCCTGGTCAAATCTCTGAGATTTGTTGAAGGACAGTGGACTTTTTCAACTGCGCAGCCCCTTGATGGAGTCAGATGTTCCTATCCTAAGCCCTAAGTCAGTTACTTGTACAAAACTGGCTGCCTAAAACTTGGACAGCTTTCATTCAGGTGGTTTATGTGGGCTCAACTTCCATCATGCAACTTGGATTGGGGTGTTTGAAAAATAGCAGGGTCTACTCTGGGGCCATGAGTAAGCCCCTTTTTCCAGTGAAGACCCATACTATGAAAAGTGTTTTGAAAATTAAAGACCATAAATAAGCAATAAATGTATTGCTGTTATAAATAGCAATTTAACAGCAATTGCTGTTATTTTATAGCTGTTATTATCATTAATCATAGTATTATGTTTCAAGTGGGAAAATAAACAATTTTATCAGATAATGGCACAACTGAGAAACAAAATATGTAGGTGGGAACTTAAAGCAGACAATCTTGATGCTCAGGCTTCACCCAAGAACCAGCAGAAATTTTATGGCCGTGTTTTGGGAAGTCTCTAGCCCTCCCTGGAAATGCAAGGCCACATTGTTGAAATGACACATTTAAAAGAGGTTTGTAATTAAAGTACATATAAGAAAGACAATCAACTAGGACCTGCTCTACAGCCCAGGGAACTATACTCAATACCTTGTAATAATCTATAATGGAAGAGAATGTAAAAAAAAGCACATATGTTTATTTATGTATATATGTATAACTGAATTACTTTGCTGTACACCAGAAACTATGCAAAATTATAAATCAATTGTATTTCAGTTAAAAATTTTTAAAGGCTCTGCAGGTGAAGAAGGTAAGACTATCATGTAACTGTATACCTTCAGCCTCCAATCTGATCAAGTGCAACAGCAGCTTTTCATCAAATAACAGGAAAAAGAATCTCCCGTGTTACTGATGGAGGGAGTGAAGGCTGGCCAGGTTGTGGAGAAAGTGTGGCAGGAAGCACAGGACAGCATCCATATTCCAGCTAGGTTAAAAAGCAGGGGTCAGGCTGCACAAGATCAACAATATTTTGGAAGGACTCATCTTGGTATTTACATTTTTTTTTCATTTGTTCTGGCTGATTTTTTAAGCCACCTTCCTACTTTATCCTTAGTTATTTGCTTCTTGATCTTAATGAGTATGTCTGTAAATTATCTACAGTGATACACATAGTTGTGAGCTGTATGTTAGGCAAGGATTATAAAGAGGAAAAAAGTGAGAACCTTTCTGACAACTGTGCACGTCTTCAAATAGCTTTCCCAGGCACATGGCTCCGAACTCAGTTTAAACTCAATAAATGCTCCTGGAACCTCCACTGAAATTAAGACCCACTCTGCCCTCCTCCCATCATTACAGTTTTTGTTTTTTTCTTTTTGAAAGGGGATTATAATATTTTCCCGGAGAAGGCAATGGCACCCCACTCCAGTACTCTTGCCTGGAAAATCCCATGGACTGAGGAGCCTGGTAGGCTGCAGTCCAAGGGGTCTCGAAGAATCGGACACAACGGAACGACTTCACTTTCACTTTTAACTTTCATGTATTGCAGAAGGAAATGGCAACCCATTCCAGTGTTCTTGCCTGGAGAATCCCAGGGATGGGGGAGCCTGGTGGGCTGCCGTCTATGGAATCGCACAGAGTCGGACATGACCGAAGCGACTTAGCAGTATAATATTTTCCAGCTTTGACGAAAGCTTCCCATTATTACAGACCAGTGTTTCTGGTGTAGATTAACAAGTGCTAAAATTATCCTTTAGCTCTCAGCACAGGTTCAGGTTTGAACTCTGTACAACAGCTTATAATTTGGCAATAGAAATGACATCACTGAAAGAAATGATCACGGACCACAAACAAAACATTAAATTATGTTCCTGAGGCAGTTTCTGAATTTTCAAATTTTAATGAGTCTTTAATTTGATTAAGATTATTAAACCTGCAGAGGCTTCATTACTAACATGTAACCAAAAATTCATTGTCAAACCTACAGTTTCCTCCAGATGAATCTAAATCATGAAGTTTCAAATGTGTCTGGGCTTTCTGCCATATGAAATAGGGCAGTAACTTGGTTAGTCTCTGTCATATGTTGGGGAAGGGAGGGAAATCGAGATAGAGATGAAAAAGCCATCTAAATGTCAAATTTGAAAATACATTGGCCAGAGTGAAAAGCATTCAGACAGAATAGATTTAGCTATGTGGTAAAGCTCATTTCAATATGTCAAAGACCTATAGAAAAGTTCAGGGCTAAAAACTATGGATAGATGTTCAGAGCCAAGAAGTGCCTGTTCGTGTAGATAGACTTTGAGCCATAAAAACCATACATTAATTACATTTAGATAACTTGAGGTTAACTGGAAAAAGAACTTGCTCGATCTGGAGTAAAATCAACAAGTTATTTGAAAAAGAAAAACAATGAACAAAACTGCTCCCACTGAGTCAATAGCCTTAACCATTTTCCCTAAACTTTAAGAAAATCCTTAGACAGCAGTATCACGAAACAAATACCTATTTCCCTTTTTACATAAATAGTTAAGCAAATTCCAATTGACATAGGACTCAGATCTGTCTCCTAGTAGGTAAGCCCAGGGATAACCGTACTATTGAATAAACAGCTTAGAAATGGGTTAATGAAGTGTGGCCCCTGGTCCACCAGCATCAGCACTGCCTGGGAACTGATTAGAAATACGAATTCTAGGGCCTCACTCTGAATCGACTGAATCAGAAGCTTTGAGACAGGCCCAGAACTTGTGTTACACTGTCCTACAGACGTACACTTAGAGATTGCAAAGGAAGGGTGCTTCTACCTCCATTCTCTTCTCTGAAACTGGCTGAAAAGAACAATAAGGAACAAAAAGAAGGAAATTCCATTTTAAATGATAATACCAAACCAAAAACTATGAGGAATACAGTGAGATTTGGATTCAACTGAGCATAATAGATGCATACCTTAACAGACCTCAGGCAGGGCATGGAATTCCACAAAGGAAGTAGACACAGCCTTAAGGCGCCTGACCCATGATTTCTTATTTGAAACAGTAAGCTGTGGAGAGTGACAAGAAACGCAAGACCACAAGAGGAATAAGATATAGAATAAAGGATGTGGAATAAAACCACATCCGTGTTTGCAACTAGTAGGGTGGTAATATAGCAAAGAGGGATGATGGGTGACGGTTGGATGCTGTTAAACACTGGTCAAGTATAATTAATGAACACAAACTCCCAAAACGTTGCTTCATTGCACAACACGCATACTGAATGGGGATATCCCTGAGGGAAGTAAGCAGAATTCTAATCCCTGGAAGAAATTTTAGAAAGAGGACTGAGACAACATAAACATAATGAAACTAAATGCTTCCCCCAGCTTACTTATCCAGCTTACTCCCCCAGCTCCTTCTCAGACTGGCGTTCAACACACAGCTAGTCCTGAAAGAATGGCACCATTTAAAGATGAGAAAAAAAATAACAGAAAGGAACTGGCATAAAACCAATACATATATAACAAGAAAAAAAAAAGTTTAAGTAAAAGAGATACACAAAAATCACATGTAACAATTATAGAAAAAAATAGATGACTTCTTCAAATACTTTTCCATGACATTAAAAAATTAAAGAAAATAGTCTTTAAAAAAAATAAAGTACTTAGAATAAAAGAGAAAGGCTTAAAGAAGATAAGCCAATAGAAGGATATTATAAATGAGCTGGCAGATTCAGCAAGGAAACAGTGACTTATCCAGATATAAAGACCACTTTAGAAGCAGAAATTTTCATAATAGATACCACCAAAAATATAGACCGACTTAGGGAGGTCAGTCTTAAGAAAATTAAGTAAAATGATTAAGAATAAAGACTTAAAATTCACTAGAAAAAATAATTTTAAAGAAATTAAAATAGATATGTAAGACAAGTAAGATCCCACAAGTACATAAAATAATGTTCTCTATGAAGAAAAGAAACCAAATTAGAAAAAAATTAAAGTTGTGTTAGAGCAAAAACATTCTCAGGTTGTGTTTATAAAGAATTAAATTTTAATTTAGAGTAAAGAGTGCTAAATTAGCCTAAGAAAGGATTTCATGATAGGAAATATATAGTCTATAATGAAGATCTACAATTCTGAACCTTTAAGCACCAGATAATACTATTATCAAAATGCATAAGGCAAAAACTGAAAAAAAATATTAAAAAGACATAAATTAATAGCAATTTAAAGACATAAAAATAATCCTTGACAGGTGATAAAAAATAAGTACCAATATAGAAAAAAAACACTAAAATTAATAATGTGGATTTATATATATATATATATACATGCATAGATATCAACAAGGTCTTCCCATATGGTGCAATTGGTAAAGAATCTGCCTGTCTTCCTCTGTCCATGGAATTTTCCAGGCAGGAATAGTGGAGTGGGTAGCCATTCCCTTCTTCAGGGGATTTTCTGGACCCTGGGATTGAACCCAGGTCTCCTGCATTGCAGGCAGATTCTTTGCATCTAAGCCACCAGGGAAGCCTCTGAGATCCTATAAATGTATATATTCAATACCTTTGTATGAGCACTGAGAAAGTTATGGAACAATAATATCCAACAAGAATATGAATTTGGAACAACTGGGAATAAAGACAATAAAAATAAATCTTTAAGTACAAATATAAAAAAGAATCTGCCTGTCAGGCAGGAGACACAAGAGTCCCAGGTTGGACAGAGAAGCTTGGCAGGCTACAGGCCATGGGGTCACAAAGAGTCAGACACAACTGAGTAAGCACATACGCATGCAAATATTAATAAAATTGAAGGAAGTAATTTTTAAGGAAACATGAAAAAGCTATTAAAGTTGGCAGTGTAATAGTCCCCAAAGAAAATCTCAGAAGTTCCCCAGTGTGAAATAGCATAAGCAATGTATAATAACCACAATACATAATATTAGAAGTTTAAAATAAAAATTAATCTAAATTGAATAGCTTAAATGTATACAATGCTATATGTCAATTATATCTCAATTAATAATAAAATTAAGGCTGACACAAGCAGAAATGAAATATTTTCACACTTAGGCAAGAAACTGATATAGACAGATCAGGAGACTGAGACTTTGAGGATTCTTGTTCCAATACCCAAGGCAAGGCCACCAGGTTAAAGCCTTTAGGAAATAAGGTTACAAATAATAACATTTATATATGAAATTAATTGCTATCTTATGTATAAATAATAACTCCTTTGAAATATGAGTTAGGAAGTAGAAAATCTCATTTTCAATAGTAATTTTGTCAGGGTCTAGCTGGCAAAATATTGTCTTATCACATAATCAAATATAGAGAATAGAACAAATTGTGAAGGTATTAGAATAGATGAAACAGCAAACAATGTTGCCTAAAAATGAGTAATAGCACAAAGCAGCTAAGGTCCCCAGGCTGGAAGGACAAAGGGAGGGAATGATGTTCTGAGAGTCCCAGACCAGGGTCCCACAAGGACACTGAAACTCTAACAGGACTGCCGAGTGGAAGCTAGGACTAAGGATATAGCTGGACCCACAGAAGATAATCAAGAAGCCACCAGGAGCAGACAGGTGGAGCAGGTTCTTCCCTGCTCTTTCCCTTCATTATCTTTCCTATGCCTCCCATTGGCCAAACTTAAATGGAAGCCAACTGGCAAAGTTTACATGGAGTCCTACCCTGTGAATGCAAATCCAGGGGAAGGGGAAGAAATGGATCTGAAAGCAAATAGACAAAAGACAAAGCAGAGTAACCAAAATATTTTTTTAATTAAGAAAAAGGGAAAATTAGCTCCATTTCCCACACTGCACTTAAAGGCCTTTAATAGGAAATATGTTATAGGATGAGACTTCCCTGGTGGTTCAAATGGTAAAGAGTCTGCCTACAATGTGGGAGACCTGGGTTCTGGAGAAGGAAATGGCAACCCACTCTAGTATTCTTGCCTGGAGAGTTCCATGGACAGAGGAGCCCGGTGGGCTACAGTCCATGGGGTCACAAAGAGTTGAATACAACTGAGTGACTAACACACGTTATAGGCAATGCATGAGTTTATTTATTTTTAAATATGAAAAAGGCATATTATATAAATCATTGTATAAATGATATATAATAAAAAATGAGTTTCTTGGTTGCTTCATACCTGCAGTTCCTCTCCACAGAGGCCATTTAAGTTATTTTGCATATACTTGTAAAAATTTTTCATATATATATATAAATATATTTAAATGCCCACAAGCATAATATACATATTATTCTTCCTCTGGTTTCATTTTACACTGTAGATTGGAAAGCCTGTCTTAATTCATTTTTTAAAGTCTCCGTTTGATGAAGAAATAAGCTGTTTCCAGGTTTTTGTTGTTATGGACAATATATTATAAAGGTGAAGGAATGCTGATAAAACTTCTTGGCTATTGTCTTTACATGTCTGGTATCTGAATTAATTCAGGAAGCATATGTTGGGCCAGGAGCAATATGGCTAAAAACAGAACCTCAATGGGATACAAGATTTAAAATTGTCACTGGAACACAGAGCTCATTTCATATATATCTCAAAGTCAATGTGCTTGTGAGTTATACCCATTTGTATGGGTGTTTAGAGGGACATGCAGATGTAACCAGTATACACATCTTTACCCCCAAGGCAACAGCACATACCAATGTTCTTATGCTTCCAAAACTAAATAAAACCTGATCCTCTGTTTGGCCAGGCCAGTGCGCTTGCCTCTGAAATTTTTCAGGTTTTGGAAAGTTTGGTTGGATGAACTTGGACAAAGCCTTAATTTTTGTGGCCCTCAGTTTACTCATTATTAAAATGAGGGTATCTACTCGACTCCCCCAAAATTAAAAACTCTACTCTTCTATTACAGCTCTTGCTGTTATATTTTCAAGAGCAAAGAACAACAACAACAAATAAAACTCCTTTTTAAAAAAAAATAAGTTTCAGAGTTAAAGGGAAGAGATTTTGGGAACACATTCCTTAATATTTCAGGTTTTTTACATTGGTCTCTTTCTGTAATCCCTTTATTCTTCCTTTGATCCTTGTGAAGCACTGTAGGTTCTTTAAATGTCCTCCCAGAAAAGAAACTAAAAGAATAAAATATTGGAAAACAGGGCATGAGGCTGAATCTGATGGATAATACCAAAAATTTGGTTTTTGGTTTTTGTAACTTTTCAAATTTTATATTGGAGTGTAGTTGATTAACAATATTATATTAGCTTCAGGTGTACAGCAAAGTGATTCAGTTATACATGTATCTGTTCTTTTTCAAATTCTTTCCCCAATTAGGTTGTTAGAGAATACTGAGCAGAGTTCCCTGGGCTATAAATAGGTCCTTGCTGGTTATCTACTTTAAACATAGCAGTGTGTACATGTCAATCCCAAACTCTCTAGCTATCCCTCCCCTCCACCCCTTCTTCCTGGTAACCATAAGTTCATTTTCTGTGAGTCTGTTTCCTTTTGTAAATAAGTTCATTTGTATAATTACTTTTTAGATTCTGCATATAAGCAGTATCATAAAATATTTCTTTTTTTTGACACATCACACTGAGTAAAATGGAGGTTTTCATATCATAAATTTGGACTGCTATTGCTTTTATTGTCTTCAAAAAGAATAAATTATAATGTGACCTTAAAATAAAAGTTCTATATGTAGTCAATAGCATTCGCATGACAGGCCATGTGAATAAGACAGTAGAAATTGCCAAATTTCAGAAAAGATCATAGAATTTTCAAAACTAAGAGTTTATTGAGGATACATAGATCCCAAGAGACTATCAGGAAAATTATGAACGTTTGGCTTTTTAAAGATTTCAGACAGCTCTGAGGGAAGTTGTTTAGTTTCCACTGACATGTAATCCAATTAATAATAAACCAAAAATTTAATCAAATAGGAAATTAAGATAAAATTCTGGTATTTTTCAACACATCTCAAAGCTATTTTATCAATTCTAATGGTAAAACTGCCTACATTACCAGAATGGCTGATGAAAAACAATGTTGTCATGCTATTAAACACCACTGCCAAAGGACAAAGGTAATCCTGAAGAATCTCTAGACTAGGAATGTGAAAAATGCAGACTCAACTTTGAGACACTGAAGAAAAGTGGTAATGTAGATTTGCTTTTAACAATAAAGTATTGTTGATTTAAAATTTGTGTCTACGTTACATACAGTGCTTTTCCTAGACACAGCACATTAAATAAGTATCTGCATTAAGGAAATATGATAGTTTAAATATGTTCCAATGATGTACTACTGAGTTAGAAAAGCTAGAAAACTACTGTAAGGATATAGAGAGGGCAATCCCAAAGAAGCAATTCATTAAATTAGCCCATGAGAGTCAGGAAAGTTTCCACATAATGTGATAAATTTTAAATAAATTTTGAAGAATAAGACATAAATGCCCAGTCACAAAGGAGGGAAAGGGCTTTTCAGGAGGAGAGTGGTGGGTACAAAGGCACTGAGGCATGTTTGGTGGAAAAAAGGAAAATTTAGTGTTATTTCTGGAATGTAATATACATGGATAGTAAGAGCAAACCAGGCAGGAATGTAGGGGTGGGACCATAACGTACTGTAAAATTTGAGGTATGCTCAAACACCATGGTGTCTTTAATAACAAGAAAGCACGCTGAACTATAGAGCCATATGTTTTATCACAGCACATTAATGACCACATGCTAGAGAAGAAATCGGAAAAAAACCATCAGCTATGGCAATGACTCAAACATTCTCTATTCCAGTCTTCAGAATACCAGTATGCAAGATGATGCCAGGAAGTATACTTTCTTTATATTAGAATAAGCTGAACCTCAGCTTTTCTGGCATCTAAAAAGCATTAGACTGTATGAAAATGAATGCCCAGTGGGGTAAAATGGTTTTGCTAAATCCATGTCTTGGAGAGTTCTACATCTTTACAATGGTTAATGGATGTGCACCCATGAAATATGTAGATAACACAGTCCTAGAGAATCCTAGGACTCTCAAAGTTTCAAGGTCCTTCAGTTTCTGAAACCACAAAGCAGCATTGATTTCTTTTAGAATCTGTATAGTGTCTCTAAATATATTTCTCCCTTCCCCTACCCTACTGTTATATCCATTCTTATACATACATATCCTGGTTTTGGCCCAATTCTGTGCTCGTACTATCTTCAACATGCTTTTTATCCAACCTATTCATTTGAATTTTACCCATTTCTTCTCCCACAGTTCAAGCATTACTGAGCATGTATAAAAAGCAAGAAAGGTGTCAAATGGTATATGGGGTGAAAGGACTAAGGCCGAAGCTGAAGTTGAAGCTCCAATAGTTTGGCCACCTGATGCAAAGAGCTGACTCATTGGAAAAGACCCTGATGCTGGGAAAGACTGAAGGCAGGAGGAGGAGGGGATGACAGAGGATCAGATGGTTGGATGGCATTACCAGCTCAATGGACATGAGTTTAAGCAAACTCTAGGAGATGGTGAAGGACAGGGAAGCCTGGCATGCTGCAGTCCATGGGATTGCAAAGAGTTGAACGTGACTGAGAGACAGAACAAAAGCCAATGTATATTGAACACCTAGAACATACCAATCACTAGGTAGAGTAGTTCAGTTCAGTTGCTCAGTCATTATCAGATAATTAATTTAGAGTCTAGACTCAGAGGTCTGTCATTTTGTCTCATATAACCCTGTTTTCTTCCTCTCCTAGCTCTATACTATGCTTTCACTGGATTTATTAATATCCTTATGTTTTCTTATTTCCTTTACAATTTTTTTTTCTTCAAACACTCCTTATCTCTCATGGAAACTCAGCATTCTCCCTGGTAATATCAAAGCCTTAAAAATACATATAAATAAGAAATAAAAACAGCATCATTACCATCATTATGAAAAGTTCTTCTGACTCGGTTTTTTTAACCTAACAAAAGGAGACATTTTTCAGGATCATTTCTCTAGTCCTTCTCAGACACTGGGTAAAAAATAATAAGAATTTTTCGTACAACAAAGAAAGAAAAGGCATCAAATCAAGAAGGAAGAAGTAAAATTGTCACTATTGGCAAATGCTATGATTTTATATATTAAAAAAGCACCCCAAAGATTCGACTGAAAAACTGTTGAAACTATTCAGTATAGTTTCAGGACACAAAAATCAACATTCAGGAATCAACTGCTCTTCTGTACACTAAGAGTGAGACATGTGAAAAATAAAACTAGCCATTCACAGTAGCATCAAAAACAATAAAATACCTAAAAGTAAATTTAACCAAGGAAATGAGTGAAAACTACAGAATTTTGCTAGGAGAAATTGAAGAAGACACAAACAAAGGAAAAGACATCCTATGTTTATGAACCAGGAGAATTAATACTGTTAAAATGGCCATAATATCCAAAGCCATCTATAGATTGAATGCAACATCATCAAGATACAGTGACACTGTTCACAGAAACAGGAAAAACAATCCTAAAATGTGTATGAAACCACAAAAGACTCCAAGTAACCAAAGAAATTCTGAGGGAAAAGAACAAAACCAGAGGTGTTACACCTCCTGATTTCAAACTGCCCTACCAAGCTATAGTAATAGAGACAGCACAGTATTGGCATAAAAATAGACCCATAAACTAATACAATTGTACAGAGAGCCCAGAATTAAACTCTCACAGCTGAGCCACCAGGAAAGCCCCTCGCACATTTGCAGCCAACTAATATTCAACAAGGTAGCCAAGAACACACAATGGGGAAAGGTTGGTCTCTCCAGCTAATAGTGTTGGGAAACTGGATAGACTCAGAAGGATGCCTTACCCCATTCACAAAAATTAATTCAAAATGGTTCAAAGACTTAAACCTGACACTATAAAAATGGGCATTTTCTTTTAATATGACACCAAAAACATAAACAACAAAAGCAAAATCAACAAATGGGACCATGAAACGTAAAAGCTTCTCAATGGCACCCCACTCCAGTACTCTTGCCTGGAAAATCCCATGGATTGAGGAGCCTGGTAGGCTGCAGTCCATGGGGTCGCTAGGAGTTGGACACGACTGAGCGACTTCACTTTCACTTTTCACTTTCATGCATTGGAGAAGGAAATGGCAACCCACTCCAGTGTTCTTGCCTGGAGAATCCCAGGGACGGGGGAGCCTGGTGGCTGCCGTCTATGGGGTCACACAGAGTCAGACACGACTGAAGTGACTTAGCATAGCATAGCAAAAGACGCAAAGTGAAGGCAACCTACAAAATGGGAGAAAATTTTTGCAAACCATATACATATCAGATAAAAGGTTAGTATCCAAAATGCATAAGAACCTTATAAAACTCAATAACAAAAACAGAGTTAAAATGGGCAAAGGAAATAGACATTTTTTCCAAAGACAAAATCCAAATAGGCAGCAGGTACATGAAAAGATGCTCAACATCACTAATTATTATGTATTGTATTGTTCAGTTGCTCAGTTGTGTCTGACTGTTTATGACTCCATGGACTGCAGACAGCAGGCTTCCCTGTCCTTCACCATCTCCCTGAGCTTGCTCAAATGCATGTCCATTGAGTTGGTATTGCCATCCAACCATCTCATCTTCTGTTGTCCCCTTCTCTTCATGCCTTCAATCTTTCCCAGCATCGGCATCTTTTCCAGTGAGTTGGTTCTTTACATCAGGTGGTCAAAGTATTGGAGAATCATTAGGGAAATGCAAAACTACAGTGAGAGATCACCTCACTCCAGTTAGAATGACTAACATCAAGAAGACAAGAGAAAAATCATAAAGGGGGAACACCTGTACACTGTTGGTGGAAATGTAAATTGGTTCAAGTACTGTGGAGAACAGTATGGAGATTTCTGAAAAAGTGAAAAATAGATATACCATATGATTCAGCCATTCCACTTCTGGGTATATACTCAAAGGAAATGAAAACAGTATTGTTAAGAAATATATGTCTTCCCACATCTATTGCAGCATTGTTCACAATAGTGTAGATATAGAAACAGTCTGAAAGCTCATCAATGATGAATGGATAAAAAAGATGCAAGATATATATATATAATTCAGCCATGAGAAAGAAGAACATCCTGCCACTTAAAACAACAGGATGGACCTTAAAAATATATTGCCAAATGAGATAAGTTAGTAGAGGAAGATAAATACTGTATGATTTCACCTGTGGTATCTAAAAAAGCCAGCCTCACAGGAACTTAGAATAAAATGGTGGTTATCAAAGGATGGTGGTGTGGGGAGATAGGACAAATGGTGTTTAAGGTTACAAAATTACAATGAGTAGTAAATAAGCCCTAGAAAAGTATAGTGAATATAAACAATATTGTATTATAAGCAAACCTAGAGACTAGAATTAAATTATTCCAATCATTAAAAATGAAAGTTTAATTATATAACATGCTAGAGGTGGTAATTATCACTACAATGGCAATCATATTACTGTACATAAATGCATCAAATTAATATGCTGTATACCTTAAATTTTGGAGAATTAAATGGCAACCCACTTCAGTATTCTTGCCTGGAGAACCCCTGGACAGAGGAGACTGGCAGGTTGCAATCCCTAGGGTCGCAAAAGCATCAGACATGACTTAGTGACTAAGTGAGACATGAAGACACTCAAATCATGATATAAATATTACACACCCAAGGCCAAGACAGTCAGTAGCTCGTCGTTCAGGCTCCAAGTATTTTCCCTGCTAGGTAAACCAACAAGCCACGGAGATTCATTCAAATTATGAATCAGACCCCCAAATATTAAAACTAACATCAAAGATCAGCTGGTTAGGGTCAAGGGCTTATTGAATATCAACTCCTGCATATTGGATGATGAAATTGGGCTATCTCAGACTTCAGAAATGTGGTGAGTTAGGTCTTTAGAACACCAGTGTTTGTCAGACAGAATCTGTTTCAAGGATTTGATTGCAAAATTTTGTCAAAAACCAGAATGTAGTCCCTAGAGAATTATTAAATTCTGTTTATTCTAGAGTCACAGGAAAGCACATTTCAACAAAAAAATATTAGTGTTAATAAAAATCAGATAACAAATGGTTCTTTGGAGACTCTGGCGTGAACCATAAGAATTCACAGTATTTCTGCAACACATCAGCTGTTGAGACGTCCTGCCTTATTTTGGTCACTGTCATTATGATTCCTCCACTTTTCTGTATTCTTAGAGGCTGAAAGATAGCTATGAAAATTGTTCCAGCGAAAAACCCCATACCAGTGAAATATAGAAATTGACTTGCAATTTAGGTCAAATTTGAAGGCTGTTGGGCAACAAAAAAGATAAAGCTGATAAAAGCAAGCATTGGAATGGAAGCAAAAATGAAAAGAAAGACATTTCCACACTCTCCACAGTCTCAAGAAATGAAAGCAGCTGAAATGAGAACAATTCTCCTTGCTTACCCTTCAGAGACAAAGCGGCAGGAAATTGTGAGATTCCTCCCAGAGCCCCACTTGCGAGGAAGCCCATTTAGCAAATGGTATGAGTTGTGGGATCTGTTGTTATTGGTTTTCTTCCCTGGGAACACAGCACACTGGGGATTCAGCTGTACCACAAAACAGTCTTCTAAACCCTCAGACTTGTCAAGCGCAGACTGAGAGCTACTCCTTATGGGTTTGCAAAGGGCCATAACTCTCCCTCTTGGCTCACTCATTCTTGGCACTATTGAATTGCTAGGAGGAAGCTTTTGAACCTATCAGTCAAGGTGTTCAGTGTTATGGGCCACCATTAACTCAGCTCCTAACATCTGTTCTGTGTTTTTGGTGCATGGGGAAACTGAAATCCTCAGAACAAAAGTGACAGGCAGGAACTAAGCCAGGAAGAATCTTCAGGGAGAGAAGCACCCAATATACTGCCTCCATCTTGCTATTTACCAAAATGAGCGCATTCTTTTCATTTTTGACAAAAGTCCCTCTAAACACCAAAAGGAAAAAAAGAGACTCCAAATAACATACTATAAAAGAAGGATGAAGAAAACAATTTCCAAATGTATATATCTTAGGGGAGGTGGATTTTTTTATTGTGTGTAATATCTAGTATTTGTTGAGTGCCTGCTGTGTGCCAAGCACTACTCTAAGTAATTTACATATATTCATTTATGTAATTCCCATAAGAAGCCTCAATAAATCAAATGGTAGATATCAGTATCATCTCTATTTTAAAGGTGAGAGAACTGGTGTGTCACATATCTGAGGTCCCAGAACTAAAAATAGCAGAGCTGTGACCTGACTCCACCTAGGCAAGTTCCAGCACTCAGATTCTTAGCCATTCAATCACAGCACTGTTCTTGCTTACTAAAGCCTAGAAAGCCAAACAAAGAAATAAACATCAAATTCATATGTTTAAAAACCTCCTGACATTTGCATACTGGTAATCATTCTCACAGGAGTCTGTAATATCCAGTTTCTCTTTTGGACTCCGTAGGTGGGCACACAGATCAGCTAAAAGGTACAGGATGCAACTTTAGGCTCCTTCTCTTTCACAGACGTGGCATCACTGTGCCACAGTAGCAGCAAGAATGCTCACTGTGCTTTCTAGACTTGTGTGAAAGTGAGAAGGAAGGAGCTACTATGCCACTGAAACAACCAATCTCCTGTTGATAATAGCTGTTGGAGCTTGGAATTGTGCTCACTGCTATATGAAGTTTCTTCAGAAAAACAAAACCAACAGGAGATGTGTGTGCATATAAATATATACATGTACATATAGTTCATATACATATATCCTATTGAAATACGTATATACATTTGTGTGGAAATTAATTATGAGAAATCAACTCATGCAATGATGAAGGCTGTAAAGTCACGCAATCTGCCTTGTGCAAGCTGGAGGAAAGTTGGTGATGTAGTTCTAGTACAAATCCAAAGGCCCCCAAACCAGGGCCAGTGGTGTACATCCCACTTCAAGTGAGGACAGGAAAAGACTGATATCCCCATCCAGTCAGGCAGGCAAAAAGCAAAAGCGGTCAACTCCTTCTTCCTCCATTTGTTGTTCTACTCAGATCCTCACCAGATTGGAGGATGCCTACCACACTGGGGAAGGCAAGCTGCTTTATTGAGTCCACCAATTCAAACACTATTCTCACCCAGAAACACCCTCACAGACACTCAGAAGCAGTGTTTATTCAAAGCACCCCGTGGGACTGCCGAGGTGGCACATAAAGTTAACCATCACAACTGTTGTATCTCCAGTGTCAATACCATGCTTGACCTAGAGCAGACATTCAGTTACTATCTGATAAGTGAGTCAATTCAGTCATGTGTGTTTATGTTTCATGCAGATGTCATATATGATTATCCACGACCGTATCATGCACATGTATCTTTATTTTATTATGAAGAGGATTTTCAGTTACTGTAAGTTCATAGAAAACATAAACATTAAACTTGGTAAAACGTCGAAATGGGAGCAGAGAAGAATGTAAACAGTACATTTTTAAGGGAAGAAGGAATGTCTGCTTCAATCTAACTGAAATGTCTGACGTATATTGTAGACTTAAGGGAAAATGGTAAAATATAACATACATGCTATCCCTTTAAGCATTTCTAATATATTAGGGACCCAAAATAAATTAGAGGCTCTCATTATAGTTTATATCTGCCAGTTATTTATTAGAAAGATTTACTTTGGTAGATACCATTTTTATGATACCATCTTTACTGCCAAAACAGTTTTGAAAAATATAGTCAATTAAATAGGATAATGATTCCCATTGAAGACTGCACCAAAATAGTAAAAAATATATCAGTTGTATTTCATCCAGAACAAAAACAGATTAAATTTACCTCATCCCTGGATGTGGTATTTGGCCCAAATTGCATTTTTGCAGCAGGGTGGAGTTTTGAGATCAAAAACACCAGAAATATTATGCATTTAATGAAAGCCAATCTTCTGGCAACTAGGCTAAGCACTGTTCTGTCCTATTTCTGAGGAATTTTGGTCATATCCCAGATATCAGAATATTCTTTATTCTTACAGTACCATAGCCTCAAGAAAGATGAACACTATACCTGCAATAATGCTACATTTAAATGCCAATCATGTTTCTTCATTTGCTGAAATTAAAGTACACATGAATAAACCAAAAGGAAACAATATACATTGAAACCTTTCACATTGAAAATGAACAGCATAGATGTCTTTCCAGAAAAAAGAAAGGGGATAATCATTGCCTGTCATGACTAGCAAATCATTAATGTTTTTAGAGCTAAAAGGAAACTTGGGAAAAAATTTAGTCCCATCTTCTAGTTTCACAAGCAAGGAAACTGGGAATCTAAAAAGTATAATGATTGATCCATAGTCTCACAGCTACTGAAGGACAAAGCCAAGTCCAAGACCCAGGTCTCCCATGCATTCTCCATGTTCCATTGCTCTATGCTGTCTGGCTACAGTGCTGCCTTGTTCCACCCTCAGGAGAATTTGTTCTGTGGCTTGGCATACTCAGCCCCCTCGTTAGGGTTCTGGGGCTGCAGTGAAGAAGCAATGCAGTGCCTAGAAACCTGACTCCAAGTTCCCTGGAGTTTCTTTATAGCTGGTACCAGCATTATCACCTGGACCCTGATGAGTGTGTGGAAGTTTGGTTTTCTTACAGTTGCATCATTTGCTTGTGACACCCTGTGTCAAACACAAATCATGACCATTTTTGTACTGTTATATAATACAAAGGGTTTTCTAACACACTTACCTGAAAGTCATCTTTCACTTAAAATCATTTCAACTTTGGGGATTATTTTTTTTTCTGAGTAGCAAGATTCATTATATTTGTTCAGGAAACCTCTCTTAACACACTCCCCTTTGTATACTTTTTCCACATCCTTTTTTTGTTTGTTTTAAATAGTATCTCATGTGAAATGAATCGCCAGTCCAGGTTTGATGCATGAGACAGGGGGCTTGGGGCTGGTGCCCTGGGATGACCCTGAGGGATGGGATGGGAGGGAAATGGGAGGGGGGTTCAGGATGGGGAACACATGTATGCCCGTGACTGATTCATATCAATGTATGGCAAAAACCACTACAATACTGTAAAGTAATTAGCCTCCAATTAAAATAAATAAATTTATATTAAAATGTGCAAAAACTAAATAAATAAATAGTATCTCATCTAATTTTCGCGGATCTTGTTAAGTCTATGACAGAGCACTGCGTATGAGAGGCAAAGTCAGAACTTTGGTGTAACAAGGGAGCCGTAAAGGTGTTTACTGATTGCCATGATGCACCTCATCTTGTGATCAAACTGAACAACCAACCCCCAGACCAGGAGGGTTGATCCTCATGGTGTGAGACTACTAAAATAAGTGTTGTCTCCACTAATTTCCTGTCCCTCTAGCCTTCAGATGCCTGGTTCCCTTAAGCACCAGCCTGATACTAGGCCCCTCTCTGTCCATGTAGAAAATAGATTGTCCTATCTAGAAAACAAATTCCTTGTAGAATAAATGTGTCCATTTATTTGATCTCCTTCATTCTACAATAATTTGAAGATTAATAGTTAAATAATTTACAATAATATATGTGATTATAAAGAGCAAAGGCCCCCAAGAGTTACAAGTGAATCCCAACACTGTTGTATAATTGTTCATTTCCCTAGAGCTGATGCATGCAACATTAAGAGATGCAGGACGCTGGGTATCTGAGGTAATATTCACTCTGATTGTTTCAACCCTTGGTTTTGTTTGAGGTCCAAGCATCCAGTTATGGGAATTGAGGGACTTAAATTATGATACCAGCCTGGCTTCTGTGTGCTTTTATGCAAGTCCCTTCATGATCACATGCACTTGATATCCACAAAGAGAACATAACATCTGCTTTCTCTCAAAAATAACATGTAAGCTTTGGAGAACAATGGGGAAAAAAATCTCTGGAACATGGAGCTATCAAGATTACAATTGTAAATTTCTAGTTCTACCTATTGAATTTTAATAGAAATTAAAATTTCATAAAACAAAAATTATTGGCAGAGAAACTGGAGTGACATTTATAAGTCCTTTATGTAATGTTTTACAGTTTTGCACATTATAATTCAGTAATAAGAGGGGGAAAAAAAGAAACATCACATCTTTTCTCATAATATTCAGAGTAGCATATTTTCTTAATAGAATTCTTAGGAGAAATTACTGGTTTCTATTTTTATGAAATGACCTTAGCCATAACCCAGTCTATAAGGTAATATTTAATTATATGATTATTTCCATATGATTAAAATTATTGACAATAGTGACAAATAATTCTTGAGAAAATTCTAGCAGAAAACTTTGAAACTTCATTCTCTTTTTTTATATACTCTTTAGTTATGGCTCTCATAATTCAAAATCTAGACTAATTGCTGTGATTCTGGTTAATTCTGTACTTTTCTTCAGTCAAGATCCCACACAATAATAATTGCCAAATCTTTTAACCTGGCAATATATTTTCAAATCCTAAACTGTTTGCAAGTGTGAAAAGTGAGCACTTACTTAATGTACAGAAATATCTCAAAAGAAATTGCAGCTAATTCAAGCCAACTCAAAAGTAAAAGCCCTAGAGTATCTACACCTGATGTGGTTTGAGGTTGAATCACACTGATTGGAGTGAAGGAGGGGAGTTAGTCTTTATAAATATACGGAATCTCTCGTATTAAATACCATTATTACCATTTATCTAATGTACCAGATCTTGTAAGAAGCCCTGTACATGGAATTTCCTAGCCAAATTTTCATAACTCCTCTACAGATGAAGGTCTAAAGAAGTTCTAAGAGATAAGTCACACAGTACAATAGAGCCAATAGCCAAACAGATGCTTTCTGAATCCAAGATCAAGACTTTAGTCTCTCAAAGTAAGTAGGTAGATTGTTGTTGTTATTCAGTCATGTCAAGCTCTTTGCAACCCAATGGACTGCAGCATACCAGGCTCCTCTGTCCTTTACTATCTCCCAGAGTTTGTTCAAATTCATGTCCATTGAATCACTTCATGGTAAATAGATGGGGAAACAATGGAAACATTGATAGACTATTTTGGGGGGGCTCCAAAATAACTACAGAAGGTGACTGCAGCCATGAAATTAAAAGACACTTACTCCTTGGAATAAAAGTTATGACCAATCAATACAGCATATTAAAAAGGAGAGATATTACTTTGCCAACAAAGGTCCATCTAGTCAAGGCTATGGTTTTTCCAGTGGTCATGTATGGATGTGAGAGTCGGACTATAAAGAAAGCTGAGCTCCAAAGAATTGATGCTTTTGAACTGTGGTTTTGGAGAAGACTCTTGAGAGTCCCTTGGACTGCAAGGACATCCGACCAGTCCATCCTAAAGGAAACCAGTCCTGAATATTCATTGGAAGGACTGAAGTTGCAGCTGAAACTGCAATACTTTGGCCACCTTATGCAAAGAGCTGACTCATTTGAAAAGACCCTGATGCTGGGAAGGATTGACTGTGGGAGGAGAAGGGAACAACAGAGGATGAGATGGTAGGATTGCATCACCAACTCAATGGACATGAGTGTGAGTAAACTCCGGGAGTTGGTAATGGGCAGGGAGGCCTGGCATGCTGCAGTATGGGTTGCAAAGAGTCAGACATGACTGAGCAACTGAAGTGAACTGAATCTGTGATACTATCTAACCATCTCATCCTCTGCCGCCCCCTCCTCTTTTTGCCGTCAACTATTCCCAGCATCTAGAGAAGGCAATGGCACCCCACTCCAGTACTCTTGCCTGGAAAATCCCATGGACGGAGGAGCCTGGTAGGGTGTAGTCCATGGCGTCGCTGAGGGTCAGACACGACTGAGTGACTTCACCTTCACTTTTCACTTTCATGCATTGCAGAAGGAAATGGCAACCCACTCCAGTGTTCTTGCCTGGAGAATCCCAGGGATGGGGGAGCCTGGTGGGCTGCCGTCTATGGGATCACACAGAATTGGACACAACTGAAGTGACTTAGCAGCAGCAGCAGCAGCATTCCCAGCATCAGGGTCTTTCCCAATGAGTCAGCTGTTCACATCACGTGGCCAAAGCATTGGAGCTTCAGCATCATCCTTCCAATGAATATTCTAGGTTGATTTCCTTTAGGATTTAATCTTCCTTCAGTCCAAGGGAATCTCAAGAGTCTTCTCCAGCACCACAATTTGAAAGCATCATTTCTTCAGTGCTCAGCCCTCTTTATGGTCTAATTCTCACATCCATACATGATTACTAGAAAAATCATAACTCTGGCAGTATGGAGTTTTGTTGGCAAAATGATGTCTCTGCTTTTTTAATGTGCTGTCTAGGTTTGTCAGAGCTTTCCTTCCAAGGAAGAAGTATCTTTTAGTTTCATGTCTTCAGTCACCATCTGCAGTGATTTAGGAGCAATGCCCCGCACCCCTCCCCACACACACAAAATTAAGTCTGCCACTGTTTCCACTGTTTCTCCATCTGTTTGCCATGAAGTGGTAGGGCCAGATGCCATGATCTTAGTGTTCTGAATGTTGAGCTTTAAGCCAACTTTTTCACTCTCCTCTTTCACTTTCATCAAGAGGCTTTTTAGTTCCTCTTCACTTTCTGCCATAAGGGTGGTGTCATCTGCATATCTGAGGTTGTTGACATTTCTCCTGGCAGTTTTTGTTCCAGTTTGTGCTTCATCCAGCCCAGCATTTCTCATGATGTACTCTGCATATAAGTTAAATAAGCAGGATGACAAAATATAGCCTTGACATACTCCTTTTCCTATTTGGAACCAATCTGTTATTCCATGTCCAGTTCTAACTATTGCTTCCTGACCTGCATATAAGTTTCTCAAGAGGCAGGTCAGGTGGGCTGGTATTCCCATCTCTTTCAGAATTTTCCACAGTTTATTGTGATCCACACAGTCAAAGGCTTTGGCATAGTTATAAAGCAGAAATAGATGTTTTTCTGGAACTCTCTTGTTTTTTTCGATGATCCAGCAGATGTTGGCAATTTGATCTCTGGTTCCTCTGCCTTTTCTAAAACCAGCTCAAACATCTGGAAGTTCACGGTTCATGTATTGCTGAAGCCTGGCTTGGAGAATTTTGAGCATTACTTTACTAGTGTGTGAGATAAGTGCAATTGTGTGATAGTTTGAGCATTCTTTGGCATTGCCTTTCTTTGGGATTAGAATAAAATCTGACCTTTTCCAGCCCTGTGGCCACTGCTGAGTTTTCCAAATTTGCTGGCGTATTGAGTGCAGCACTTTCACAGCATTATCTTTTAGGACTTGAAATAGCTCAACTGGAATTCTACCTTCACTAGCTTTGTTCATAGTGATGCTTCCTAAGGCCCACTTGACTTCACATTTCAGGATGTCTGGCTCTAGATGGGTTATCATACCATTGTGGTTATCTGGGTGTGAAGATCTTTTTTGTATACTTCTTCTGTGAATTCTTGCCACCTCTTCTTAATATCTTCTGCTTCTGTTAGGTCCATACCATTTCTGTCCTTTATTGTGACCACCTTTGCATAAAATGTTCCCTTGGTATCTCTAATTTTCTTAAAGAGATCTCTAGTCTTTCCCATTCTATTGTTTTCCTCTATTTCTTTGCATTGATCACTGAGTAAGGCTTTCTTATCTCTCCTTGCTATTCTTTGGAACTCTGCATTCAGATGGGTATATATTTCCTTTTCTGCTTTGCTTTTCACTTCTCTTCTTTAACAGCTATTTGTAAGGCCTCCTCAGACAGCCATTTTGCTTTTTTGCCTGTCTTTTTCTTGGGGATGGTCTTGATCCCTGTCTTCTGTACAGTGTTACGAACTTCCATCCATAGCTCATCAGGCACTCTATCAGATCTAGTCCCTTAAATCTATTTCTCACTTCCACTGTATAATCATAAGGGATTTTATTTAGGTCATACCTGAATGGTCTAGTGGTTTTCCCCACTTTCTTCAATTTCCGTCTGAATTTAGCAATAAGGAGTTTATGATCTGAGCCACAGTCAGCTCCCGGTCTTGTTTTTGCTGACTGTATAGAGCTTCTCCATCTTTGGCTGCAAAGAATATAATCAATCTGATTTCAGTGTTGACCATCTGGTGTTGTCCATGTGTAGAGTCTTCTCTTGTGTTGTTGGAAGATGGTGTTTGCTATGACCAGTGCGTTCTCTTGGCAAAACTCTATTAGCCTTTGCCCTGCTTCATTCTGTACTCCAAGGCCAAATTTGCCTGTTACTCCAGGTGTTTCTTGACTTTCTACTTTTGCATTCCAGTCCCCTATAATGTAAGGACATGTTTCTTGGGTGTTGGTTCTAAATGGTCTTGTAGGTCTTCATAGAACCATTCAACCTATCTTCTTCAGCATTACTGGTCGGGGCATAGACTTGGATTACTGTGATATTGAATGGCTTGCCTTGGAGATGAGCAGAGATCATTCTGTTGCCTTTGAGATTGTATCCAAGTACTACATTTCAGACTCTTTTGTTGACTATGATGGCTACTCCATTACTTCTAAGGGATTCTTGCCCACAGTAGTAGATATAATGGCCATCTGAATTAAATTCACCCATTCCAGTCCACTTTAATTCGCTGATTCCTAAAATGTGGATGTTCACTCTTGGCATCTCCTGTTTAACCACTTCCAATTTGTCACACTGCTCATTTAACTTATATGCAGAATACATCATGAGAAACACTGGGCTGGAAGAAGCACAAGCTGGAATCAAGGTTGCCAGGAGAAATATCAATAACCTCAGATATGCAGATGACACCACCCTTATGGCAGAAAGTGAAGAGGAACTAAAAAGCCTCTTGATGAAAGTGAAAGAGGAGAGTGAAAAAGTTGGCTTAAAACTCAACATTCAGAAAACGAAGATCATGGCATCCGGTCCCATCACTTCATGGGAAATAGATGGGGAAACAGTGGAAACAGTGTCAGACTTTATTTTGGGGGGCTCCAAAATCACTCCAGATAGTGACTGCAGCCATGAAATTAAAAGACGCTTACTCCTTGGAAGGAAAGTTATGACCAACCTAGATAGTATATTGAAAAGCAGAGACATTACTTTGCCAACAAAGGTCTGTCTAGTCAAGACTATGGTTTTTCCAGTAGTTATGTATGGATGTGAGAGTCGGACTGTGAAGAAAGCTGAGCGCTGAAGAATTAATGCTTTTGAACTGTGGTGTTGGAGAAGACTCTTGAGAGTCCCTTGGACTGCAAGGAGATCCAACCAGTCCATTCTAAGAGATCAGTCCTGGGTGTTCTTTGAAAGGACTGATGCTAAAGCTAAAACTTCACATGAGGTGGTACTTTGGCCACCTCATGCGAAGAGTTGACTCATTGGAAAGGACTCTGATGCTGGGAGGAATTGGGGGCAGGAGGAGAAAGGGACAACAAAGGATGAGATGGCTGGATGGCATCACCGACTTGATGCACATGAGTTTGAGTGAACTCCGGGAGTTGGTGATGGACAGGGCAGCCTGGCATGCTGCGATTCATGGGGTCGCAAAGAGTCGGACACGACTGAGCGACTGAACTGAACTGAACTGAATTTTCCTTGATTCATGGACCTAACATTCCAGGTTCCTATGCAATATTGCTCTTGACAGCATTGGACCTTGCATCCATCATCAATCACATCCACAACTGGGTGTTGTTTTTGCTTTGGCTCCATCTCTTCATTATTTCTGGAGTTATTTCTCCACTGATTTCCAGTAGCATATTAGGCACCTACCGACCTGGAGAGTTCATCTTTCAGTTCTGTTCCTTGATAAACTTTAATTACCAGGAGCTGACATGAGACATTAGAAAACTGAAATGTTAATTTCATACAGGAAATTTCAGAAGAAGTACAAATGACTCTGAACAGAAGAAAATGTGTTAAATTTCTCTCTGCTAATTAGGAAAATGCATATTTAATCAGCAATGTATTATCTGTTTTTTCATCCATCACTTTTGCACTCAGGCATTACAAACAGTCACAAAATCAGGTGAAGACGTTGCTATTTATTGTGACTGATGTCAGGTAAGATTTTTAGAGAAAATTGACACTTTCCACTTAGAAGGACATTTAACATTTTGTATAGAAAGAAAAAATATAAATATGTATGAAAGATACTATTTTTTAAATGTTTACCCATTTGCCCTGTATTTTCTCTCATACTTTTTCCCTTTCTGGGTAATCTTAATATTTCCCTATAAGAATATAGTCAGATTATCCTTAAATAATTTAAAATATTCAGACTAAGAATTAGATCATGAGGATGCAGTCAGCTGAAATTGTGCCTATTTCACACTAACTGTATTCTTCTCTAATCATTGTATTTTCACTTAACTCATGGGAGATTTGGGAAAGGTGTCAGCTTCCCCTTGTCCTGTTAATCTGGGATATTGCTATCATGTTCCCTCACTGTGACAACACACAAAATCCCACAGCTTCCCCGCCACATGTGCTAAGTTGAAGGAAAACACTGAATCTCAGTTCCTTGTCTACTGAAACATACACTTATCCACAGCAGGATTCATTTCTCTGCCAAACTCATTTTGCCACTGTGACAAAGCTGGGGGAATCTTTAGACTTCTGACCTACGTGGTATCCATTCCAAACCCAGGACCATCCATGTGCTTCAGGGAAAGAGCCCTGTCAGTCTGCTCTTGTGCTCCAGCCCTGCCTCGAACCTGGCTTCTCTTCCACCTGCCATGCTCTGGGGCTTGCAAGGCCCATTCCTTGCTGCCTGACCTCATTTCCTCTCGCTTAACCTCTTTCCTGCTTGCTCCTCCCTGCCTTTGGCCCTCCATGCCCTTGACCACCCTATCTGCAGGGTCTAAAAGATTCTCCTTCTCCAAGAGCTTTCCTGGCCACACTGCCCTTGAGAGCCTGCATACTCTGGTATTCCAGACTGGGAGTTCAGTGACCAGTAAGTTAAACAAACATGAAAACAATGTGGGAAATTGGCAGCAGGCTGCCAAGTGCTGATTTCGCCAAGCAGGCCGTCAAAAACAAGAAATGCCATCTATTATCACCATCATTTTATTAAAGAAAGGCATTTTAACACTAAAAATGGGAAAAGGTCACCGTCTCAGAAAAATAAAAACGTTTCTCAAAGAACAGTAAGTAAGCAAGCTTGAGGGGAAGGCCAGAAGGAGCAGGCTTGTTAGAAAACAGCCCTTCCTGTTTGTCTGGTACAGAGAACCTTCTTAGAAGCCAGAGCAGCCCACCCATCACAGCTTCCCTCACATCTCAAGGTTATTGGAGTGAGTCCCCCATGCTGCCTAAGCTGAGGAGACATGCTTGCCACCCTTCTGTCTTAGAGGATGCCTTCCATGAGAGCTGGCCATAGGCCACACTGGGCATGTCCTGCAAAATGAAGCTTGCCCACACCTGGAGTTTGTTGCTCCTCATCCAAAGGTACCACACAGATTCTTCTTTATGTTCCATAGCCTGGGGTACTGTAAGCTCCCCTTGAAAAGAGTCTGGTTGAGTTCTTGTCATGCAGAAAGGCTATGGAGGTGTGGGGAAAAGCCTGAGCAGGAGAACGTGGGTGAAACTAGAAAGTGGTATACACACTTTGTATCATGTGCAGGAATCTGTCCATGGAAAGGTTTTTAGGTCAATCACCGGTATGTGCTCCAGTGTAATGCTCTAAAATCCCAAAACTAGATATTATGTGAACATAATTCTTGAAATGTAAGTCATTTCTTATACTTATTAAATTCATTTTAACATTCACCTTGATTGCTCATGACAAATTCATTGTAAAATCAAAGCCTGAGTGGTTAAATGAACTTAAAAAAAAAAAAAAAAAAAACTATTTTGATCTAAATTGCTATCCGTAGAAGTATCCTAACTCTCTCAGTCCTAAGAGTGCCCAATCCCATAGTTTTTACCAGAAAGTGGTAAAGGAAGTACAAGGAATGGATTTAGCTCCACAGCCAAAGCTTTGGTTATGAGAACTGGTCAATTTTAATCCATACAAGATCATCCAGAAAAGGCAGATTGCATAGCTGCCCAGATCCCTGTGTACCAATGACATATTGATGATCAGTTTCTACAGTAATATGGTTTATTTAATCTGGTAACATTTGGTAGCTGACATATTGCCTTTCAGGCTTCCCTTGTAGCTCAGTGATAAAGAATCCACCTGCAAGTACAGGAGACATAGGTTCAATCCCTGGGTCAAGAAGATCCCCTGAAGAAAGAAATGGCAACCCACTCAAATATTTTTCTTGTCTAGGAAATCCCGTGGACAGAGAAGCTTGGCGGGCTACAGTCCGTGGGGTCACAAAAGAGTTGGGTCACAAAAGAGTTGGACACAACTTAGCAGCTAAACAACAATATTGCCTTTCACCTAGATTTATTGCTAAATAACACACCAGCTAGAGGGAAATGTAACAAGAAAGTTGGGAATGTGAAATGTGGTGAGGTCAGGACACACACACCCACATGTCCACAATTCACATGATGTTGCAGTTTCTTCTGTCACAGTGACCATGATTGCCATTTCTATCACCACCACTAGTTAGAATAAAAATTCTCAAAATTTGGTGCACCATTCAGCTATAGAGCTAAGTAGGATTATTCTAAGCTTTCGGCCCAAGTTTTCTAAAACCTAGCTGATTAAAAGGCATTAATATTTATATATTGCCAACACTGATTATACTTGTTGCTGGTAAAAGTTTATGTGCTAACCAAGACCTAACAAGAGAGATGCATAAAAGCACAGCAAACATATCATTTGTATATAAGGGGTACCAGTCAGTGACGGAAGTATCTGCTTCTGCCTTGGCAAAGGAAGTTAACTCATGGACTTCAAGGCATCTGCTAGATCTAATATTTTATGACTTTTGATTAGCAGAAAACCTTTTAGAAGGCATCTACTAAATAACATGATGTTCAAAAACTTTCAAAGGCTGATTACAAATTCTCAGTATTCCATATTCTGTTTAATCTTTTTTCTTTTTATCATGCATCCATTTCTCATTAATACTGCTGTTCAAAAAGGAAAGAAAGAGAAGTTCCACCAAGTCACATTTGATGAAATAGAAAGCTGAGGTTCTAAGATTATCCACAGAATTTTCAACATACTTAAATTCTCTGAAAATACCTCTTTCTTCAGTGGCATCTGAAGAGTTAGCTATAGTTAAAATTTGATTAAGTTGAAAGATTCCTTGCGCATCCATTTGGGAAGGAAAATGCTGGCAGAGAATACAATAAACCTCTCTTGTTAGGGACTCTAACACAGCTAGAAATCTGGATACTAGCGCTGTTTGTGATAAGAATGAAAGCAACCAATACTTTTTTTTTTTGGGGGGAAAAGCAAAACCAGGAACCAGAAGCAATGACTTGCAAGTTTGTAGCAATCTTATCTCCTTCAGTTCAGAAAGAGTTCAGCATTTGTTTGCCAACTAAGTGTTACTTTTCACAAATGTAAAATTGCATCAACAATTTTCTTGGCATTCTTGGCATTTCTTGGCATTCTTTTACCTATGGCATTTACCATAGGTAAAAGGGCCTCTGAAATTAACTTTTCAGGTTTTCAAATGGATACATTGACTTTTAGAAAAATAAAGCATTGGATGAGTGGCTAGCTCATTTAAACTCCATCCCCAATCATTACTCCTGATTCCCTAAGTAAGGAAACAGAAAAAAAAAAAAAAACAGTACAGTATGTTCAGAACAGAACTGAAAGTTATTTGGAATAGGGGTTAAATACATACACATTTATTTAAAGCATTGTTTACCACTACCATTCCTATCATTATTAATGTTATACATAAGAGTTAAATAGTTTACAAAGTGCTCTCATGTATTTTTTTTCCTCATTCTTACATGACCTCTCCAATCCTTGTAGGTAAAATAACAAGTGTTCAGATATATTAATTTAGCATCTATTAACATATTAATCATTATGATTACCTCCACTATCAGTAAAGTGAGCACTTACTATTGGCCAAGATCCACATTAAATGTTTTATGTGGATCATCTCACTTAACCCTCACAAAAACTCTTTGCAATTGGTATTATTATCATCTCAATTTTACAGATGATAAAACATGGTTGATTGGGGCCTGGAATCTGGGGCTTCTGAGTCCAAGTCCAGTGTTCTTTCCACATTGTTTTAATAATAGAGTTTAAAAAGAACAAAGAGAATGCTAAAGTTTCCAGTTCATTTCGTATCAGTTACTTTCAGACAAAAATAAAGTAAGAAAGGGACCATGAAAAGAAAGTTAAATTTGCAGCCTCTTCCCAAAATAAATACTTACAAAAATGCAGCAGGCAAAAATATTTGCCAAACTCTTGAGCCTTCGTAAATTTCAATATGTTGCAATCCCACTATACTAGCAGCTAAATGCAAAATTCTACTTTTAAACCTGCTACTGACCAAAAAACAAACAAAAAAGTTTTTTAAAAAGAAAATAAAGAAGACTGTTGAAAGGCCTGACAGTGTGGGGTGGCCTACGTGACTGATAAAGCTCTTCAGTTTCCAAACCACCCTAGTTGCAGCTTGGTTGGTCACTGGCTACATCAGAGTTGATTTCTACTCAGCAAGCACTTAATGAGTGCCTACTGCATGTTAGATGTTGAGTGATACAGTGAAGAGGACATTTATTGTTCCTACCTTTTAGGAGATTATGAACTGAAGGCAAAGGCAGATAAAAGAGATTAATTCTAGTGTAGTCAGTTCCACAACAGAGGATTTATCCTGGTCTTGGGAATCATCAGAAGCTTCCCTGAAAAAAATAATAACATTTAGATGAATCTCAGTGGAATGTCAAAGATCATCTGATGAAGAAGTGGCATGAGGACTCAGGGAAGAGAGAACCTAGGCACCAGAAATGGAGTCACTCAGAAACTTGGAAGTATCTGCATGAGATGAAGGTTTCCAGAATCTACTCTAGGGTGAAGTTTCAGAGGAGGGGTTATATAGGACTGAAAAGTGTTAGTCACTCAGTCATATCCTACTCTTTGCTACCCCATGAACTGAACTGTAGCCCACAAGGCTTCTCTAGCCATGTATTTCTCCAGGCAAGAATACTGGAATGGGTTGCCGTTCCCTTCTCCAGGGGATCTTCCCAACCCAAGGATCAAACCTCGGTATCCTGCATTTCAAGCAGATTCTTTACCATCTGAGCCACCAGGGAGGTTACGTATATATATAAGTATATTTATGAATATATATAGTCCATCTTCGGAGAAGACGATGGCACCCCACTCCAGTACTCTTGCCTGGAAAATCCCATGGATGGAGGAGCCTGGTAGGCTGCAGTCCATGGGGTCGCGAAGAGTTGGACACGACTGAGCGACTTCACTTTCGCTTTTCACTTTCATACATTGGAGAAGGAAATGGCAACCCACTCCAGAGTTCTTGCCTGGAGAATCCCAGGGACGGGGCGGGGGGGCGGGGGGAGGTGGCTGGTGGGCAGCCGTCTATGGGGTCGCACAGAGTCGGACATAAAGCGACTTAACAACAACAACAATAGTCCATCTTTAAAATATTTCCCTTACTTGTTTAAGAATCCCCACACCATCATGAAACTAACCTGTAACTCCCTTACTCTGGAAGGAGGACAAAGGAAACACACTGATAGTTTCCCAGCTAATTACAATAGTGGTTTTGTTGAAGTCAGTAAAAAAATAGGGTATTCACTTAAATGGATGTGAGAAGATAAAGGAAATAGAAAGATGACTTGGGTAGGTATGTAAATATAGGAGGAATACCCTAAATGAAATAGAATCAAAGTAATGAAAATTAAAAATTTCAATTAGATGAGTTTTCAGTTACCTTCACCTGGCCTGAAAATTCCACAGCTTCTTATTCATTATTCCCAATTTATACCACACTCAATAGTGCAAGAGAAGACTACAGAGTGCAACAGATTTACTTTCCTATGTTCTGCTTAGGTTTGTTAAGCTTGTGAACAAAAAGTGAATTTACACTTGAATTCTTGATTCTTTTCCTTTACTTCATGAGTTAGCTCCCTGATTTATTTTAACACTCACATGAGTCTTAGGTTGGGATTGCTAAGGACACCAACTCACAGGATAAGAAAGCACCTCAAAGAGTACTAGGAAAGGAGGAAAATGACAGTTTTCCAGAGGTAATTCATGTTCTAAATATTCTCTATATGTCTATCCAGATACAAACATTAATCTTCACTTTTCTCTGCGCTGAAGAGGCTGACCTGCATCAAGGCATTCCCTTGGGTTTTCAACTGACTGTGGTCGATAGGAAGTATGAATAGATGATCAGAGGAGGGAAGACCAGTGAGACGGAGGTGTTTCTCCATCCCTGGTTGGTTTCCATTAACCTTGCCCACAACCTCAAAAATAGCTCCTTCATTCATTGCTTTTTGATGGTCTAAGTGCAACATGCCATCTCTTTCTTCTCCACTACCCCAATGGAAAAACTCAGTCTAGTTACACAGAATGTGATGCAGGCTCAGGGCAAGCATGATTGACAAGGAAAAGGTATATTCATGAGATAATATGTTAGAACAAGAAACCTAATTGAAAACATCTTTGGAATTATGTCCATCAAATTTTCCCTCATATCAAGCAGAGAAATAACACTGCATTGGGAGAAGATGACAGAAGAGACAATCATTTTAGACAGTGTTTTTCAGGATAACCAACAAGGGACAGAATATCTGGAGGAACTATTTGGAAGGAGTTGATGAGAAGTACACTGGACTTTTCTGTAGCATCCGAAACTAGTAAAGCCTTTCAAATACTTACCTATGCAAATTCCCAGTGCCCGTTTTCTGCTTCATCCAGGCTAAGGTAAGCCCAGCCAGGATGACATCAGTGGCCTCATTCTAACCCTTCTTTCCAAAAATAAATAATTTATAAGGACACCTAGCAATTTGGCAACAGTTTTATTAAATTACAGACTTCAGGCTGCTAATAATACAGAGAAAAAGAACTTCTTGTCTCTTGCTACCACTGTGGTGAAGTTCTACTGGCTTTCTCTTAGCTACATTCATTAGGAGTATACAGACTAAGGTAAATGTCAGATACTAACCAATAAGTAAATCTCTCTGAGAGGTTTAAACCAATCATCAAATGTTTATCTGTGCTTCTTCGGTGAAAAAATATATATCACACTACTTGAGGTAAAGCTGCTCATTTTCATTTCTGCCATCTTCCTGTGTTGCTCCTGCAGTAACAATGACAGCTGAATTATTTTTTTCTCAGCCCAGGAGTAATGTGTTAGGCTTCCTTTTTAATGACAACAATCTTTTTGTTGCCAAATGCTTCACGTCTTAAATAATGACTTGAATCTTGGCTGCAATTATAAGATAAGATTTTTCTCATAACCTTTTCACAATGGATTTTCATCAGCTCCTTTATAAAGGAAATTAAAATTTGCATTTAACTTTAAGCTCATGTATCCGAAACTGGACCCACCATTGGCACATTCAGACATGGTATTTTAAAAAGAATAAAATTTGCTTTATAGGGTTTTGTTTAATATTTCATCTCTAAAAAGAAAAGAGAAGGAAAATCTGATCAAAGTTCATGAAGAATCAACAGAGGCTGAATGGCAAAGGGACTGAAAAGTGAAGTTAATATGTTTCGGTAAACACAGGAGGCTAGCTTCTAAATATGCCCCAAAGAAAATCTGTTTACCTTCCAAATTTTCTCAGTAACATTTGAGATGCAGACAAGATGGCTATAAACAGGTCTGGTGTAAAACAGTATACAAATCACCAGACAACCAAGGCCACGACAGCAACGGATTCCACACAGTGAGCGACACCCTCGTCTCTCAGCATAGACAACGTAACAATAGATATGGCCTGACAAAAGCAAGATGTCCCCAGGAACTAGAAAGAAACTCCTTTCAGGCAAAGTAGTCAGATCATTTTTTCCAGAACCCAAGCTGAGACTTTGCATAACCTGAGAGTAAACATCCCCGACGCCAGAACTTGAGAAATACCAAACTCCAAACTTGTGGAGAAGTGTCTATCCCTGATTCTGGATTCCAGCTCCCTGGCTTGTCTTCCTTCCTTTAGATGAGTAAGTGCTGCCAAGTTTGACGGTAGGGGAGATTTGCCCACATGACAGTCTCCGATAGGAGAAAACATTCAAAATGAGACAATGGTTAATTCAAAAGCAACATCTGTGGGAAATATGATTGCAAACTAGGAAAGCAAGTTGTCTATCAGGAGACGAGTGATTCATAAATGTTTCTGGCAGGGTCTTACACAGATGGAGTCGTGCACACATGCTATTTTTTTTCCCCACTAGGAATTTTGCCTAACAGAGTAAGTGATTGCAGACCTGAGTGAGTATGCATTGTGATCGAGAGCAAATGTAATGAATTTTCTGATCAAAGCTCCATTGAATCTCTTCCCTTGTGATATTCCCCACTCTGGCTCCTTCCCTTCAGTAGGCAACTTGGGGAGGTTCTTGACTGAAATGTTTGTGCAGATGCAAGTGCTGTGACTTCCCTCCTGGCAGGGATTTCAACCCTGACAGAATACAGGGGAAAGTAAAAGCCATGTCTACTTCCCAGCAGCTCTTAAAAAAAAAAAAAAAAGCCCTCAATCTTGTTTGGGCCAAATGAGGCGTGGGAGTTGGTCTCTAGAGTGAAGACACCACGCGCACAGAACTTGAGAATGTTAGAACTGGGATCTTCAGGCTCCCAGTCCAGACTTTTCATCATGCAGAGTCTGAGTGGCAAGGAGGTCAAAATGGCGTGCCAACTGTCTCATAACTAGTCAATGACAGAACCAGGGTTATTAACCCAGCTCTCTCGATTCCAAGTTTAGTGGGTTTTCTCCCCCTGTTATCACATAATTTTTTCACTCACTAATTCATTCATACATCAAATATTTTTTTCAACGTCCACCATACTGCAAAGAATATTCTGAGTGCTGGGAAAAAAACAGGGAACAAGAAAACAAAAGCTTTACCTTAAATAGTTTACATTCTAGGAGGAGAAAATAAAATTCAGATAAGGAAATAAATACAGAGTATGTCAGGTAGTGGTAAATGCTCCAAAGAAAATAAACAAAGGTCAAAAAACAGAGTGATAAAGGGCAACTATTTAAGAGAGGGTGATAAGGGCAACTCTCTGGAGTGACATTTGATCAGAGTCTGCATAAAGTGAGGTTGCAAACCACACAAATAGCTGAGGGAAGAACTTTCCAGGCAGAGAACAGTGAGTACAAAATCCAGGGAGCTGGAATGAATTTAGTGTGCTTTGGCAGAGGTTGGGGGGATGCATGAACTAAGTGAAGGGGAACAACGGAGATGAGGTCCAAGGGGCCACTAGAGGGCTGATCTTAGATTTTTTTTTAACAGATTATTTTGGCTGTTAGGTGATGAATAGACTAAAGAGAGGGTAGAGAGAAAGACAGCAGAGAAGCCAATAAGGAGGCATCTCCTTAAGACAGAACTTAAATTTATTGAGAAGGGGCTTTTATTTGGCTTGTTCATTGTTACAAAATAAGTACCAAGAATAGTGATGGACACATGTTGGAGTGTTAGAGGTATTTGCTAAATGAATGGATGCCTGAAAGGTAAGACCAAGAAGAAAGTTGACAGTGGGTTGGACTAAGATAATAGCAATAGAGACAGTGAAAAATGAATGGATTTAGGTGATGTTTCAAAAGTAGAAGTGACAAGAAAAGTTTCAAGATTGGATAAGTATATTTAGTAAGAAAGAACTCAAGAATGACTTCTAAGTTTTTGTCTGAAACCCTCCAGGTAGACAGTGGTAACTTCCCAGGGAGAAACAGATTTAGTGAAGAAAATTTTAAAATTCTCTCTTCACCATGTTACATTTGAACTGTATACTGGTCTTTCAAAGGGAAATAATGAGTAAGCAGTTGAATAGAGTGTTTAGAGCTCATGGAAGAGATTAAGGTTAGAGATAGAAGTAGATAGCACATAACACTATTGAACACCATATGGTCACCCAAAGGATAAGTGTAGATGGGGAACTGAAGAGGTCCAAGGAGCCCTCGGGTATTCCAGTGTTTCAGAGTAGGTAGTGGAAGAAGAATCAGCAAAGGATTTTTTTTTCCCAACAGGAAGTAACACAGGCAAAGAAGTCTGAAAGAGGATAACCAGAAACTGAGGTGTCCTAGAAACTAAGAGATAAAAATGTTTCCAAAGGAAGAAGTGAAGAAATGTTTCAGTCAAGGTGAGGACTGAGAACTGCCTACAGGATTTGGCCACATTGAGGTCACTGGTGATACTAAGAAGAGCAGTTTCACTGGCATGATGGAGACAAACCCTCACTGGAGTTCAAAGGAGAGGGGAAAAGGGAAGACAAAAATAGACAAATTGTCTAGGAAATTTGCTACAAAAAGAGTAAAGAAATGAAGAATGAATTGAAAGGGGATGAGGGGATTGAAAGAGGGATTTGGGGTTTTGTGTTTTTTGATGTGGTTTCTGATGTTTCCTATCAGCTTGCATACTGATAGGAAGATCCAGTAGGAAGGGAGGGATTTATGTAGGAGAGAAATGGGGTACTTGTAAGAGAAAAGTCTGAGTTAGACAAGAAAATGAGACCAATGCACAAGTGGAGGACGTAGCTTTAGATGAGAGTTGGCACAGTTACTGTGGAAGGGAGGGAAGGCAGAAAACACTAGGGCAGATATGACTTGGTGGTAGAAAAGAGAAGTCCTGCCCTGATTGCTTCTGTATTCCCGGTGACATAACAAGAAAGGTGGTCAACTGAGAACACGGAGTAGGAAGGAGTGTCTGCTTCTTTTTTTTTTTTTTTTTTTTAAGAAAATGCAGAAATAAGCAAACAGCTGTAGAAGATTGATTCCCAGCAGGACGCTCTGTGCAGCCCCAGCATAGAGTAGAATAGCTTTGAAGGAATCAAACTCAGTCACCGAGTTGCCAGACAATGAGGGACACTTCAGGAGCCAGGGGTGGGCAGCTAAGGAGAAAGGGGTAGCTCCAAATAAGAAAAAGGTCCAGAAAGAGGAAGCAGGAGTATCTGAGACAGTGATCTACCTCAAAAATTGGGAAGAGAACATCAAGATAGAATAGATCAATGTTGCTCTTTGTGGAGATGCAAATATTAAAAAGTAACAAGTATATTTTTGTGAATTTAGGAGGAAAACATGTGTCACCTAAAGGCATTAGTTCTTTCACTTGAATCATGAAGTAATATAAGGTCACACTACAAACCAGCAACCATGGATCTGTGAGTATTACACTACTTAATTATGTAGTAATACATCTTACATAGGCAAAAAGATGAATAACTTGTTAAGTTGAAGCAATTACCTAATAATAATAATAATAATAGCAGCAGTAATAATGACAGAATTATAGGTTCTCCGAGTGCTTCAGTGGGTAGGAACCAGAAAGATTCATTTAATCTGAAGAATTCTATTTATTCTCAATGTAGCTATATTTTTAGCTACCTGCTTCTTTTCTTAATGGAAGGTTTTGATTAATTCCCCTTACTGTATTATAAATGTCCCTCTTAAGTACAGTTTTAGATAGCAGAGCAATTCAAATCTTTGAGTAGCTTGAAGGTTTCCTTTTTCCTTCAACACTTTAAAAGCACTTGAGTTCCAATGTAAGGTCCAAAAAAAGCAATATAAATAGCTTGGCAATTTTTGACCTCCCTTGGGTAAAGGAACCACCACACTGTCATTTTCAAACTGGCTTCTCACACTGTTTTGTGAGGGAGGGGATTAAAACACAAACCACACTCACACACACAGACACAGGCACACACAGCCGTAGTTCCTTTGAGGCTGCTTTTACAAAAGTTAAGCTAGGGGCTTAAAAACAAACATTTATTTCTCAGAGTTCTGGAGACTGAGAAGTCTCAGAGCAGGGTGGCAGTAGGGCCAGGGACTAGTACAGACTGCTGGCTTCTGGCAGGGTCCCCACACGGTGGAAGGGGCAAGGGAGTTCTTTGGGGTCTCTTTTATAATCCCACTCATGAAGGCTCCATCCTCATGACCTCGTCACTAATCCTAATTACTTCCCAAGACCCTACCTCACTAGTATCACTGTTTTGGAGGGTAGGGTTTCAACACATGAATTGGAAGGGCAGGAGACACACAGACATTCAGTCTGTAACACACAAACACACACATTTTGCAGCTTTTTCCAAATTCACAGGGATTTAAGACAAGTCTTTGCCTATCCTTTAGATTTTATTGCAAGGAAGTGTCCTCACAATTATTTTTTTAATTCTAAATTCAGAATGAATGAAAATAAAACACGTATTGTGCTAATTCAGGTCTTAATAGAATGTTTTCAAAGTGGTTCAATACATTCTACCTAGTTAAAACTCTTTTCTGACTTTCAAAATAAAAAGTCTCCTTCATCCCCCCTCTGCTTAATTTCTTTTACCCTTTTTGCTGATCCACACTTCCATTGGCTTTCTGGAGGAATTTCATTACACACACAAGATGGCAGCTTCCTGAACCCATTTGGATTTCTTTGGGTGAAACAGAAGCCCTATTCTCCAATACAACAAAGATTACATCTAAGTAACTACTCTTTTGAATGAGCTGAATTCAGCAGGAAAAACAGACAAAAGGAATATTGTTCTATAAATTAACTCTTCCTTGATCAATGCCCTGCGTCAGAGCTACTGTAACCAAGTTAGTCACACAATATGGATGCTGATCAGGAATCTGAGGAAACCGGGACCCAGGTGACATAAAGGCTTGGAGTCCAACTGAGATGCAAAAATGGGCCAGGACAGGGACAATTAGCCACTAAAAGTCATGCAACAAAGATAAAAGCTCAGTCTTTGGAGTCAAGCTTATGTTCAAGTCCTAGGTACACAGTTTGATGGGTGTTTAATCTTTAAAACGCTATTCAATTTCTCTGACCTTAACAATGAAATGGGGATAAAAATGGCCATACCTCAGAAAGAATCAAAAGAGAGAATAGACCTAAGGCAATTAGCATATAAAAACATGTGTTATGCTTTTGCTGGCCTAGTTTATAAGAAGGATATGGATCTCAGTTAATATTCAAAACAATTTTATGAGGTAAGCTCTGTTATTACCATTTCTATTTTATAGACAAATAAATTGAAGCACAGAGAGTTTGAGTAACTTGCTCAAAGATGCACAGCTAATCAAAGCCAGAGACAAAAATCTAAACCCAAGCAGTCTAGCTCTGGAGTCTGTCCTCCTAACCACTACAAAAATCTACCTTGCATGGTTCTCTATTTTGAAAGGTGTTTTGAAATGGGAATTAAATCTGTAACAGGAATTAGCCAGCGGGTGGAAAAGAAGAGGATATAGCAACAGTGATGCCAGGAAGAAGTCAACATAAGGATCCAGACAGGCAGTACTTGCTGTTATGGGTGATGTGTCCATACAAAGATAGACACCAGAAAGAAGGTCAGGAGGCAGGAAAGACTGGAAGAATCTCTGGGGACATCTACCTCTGTCTTGTGTCCAGTGCTCATAGAGTGAAGCTTCAAAGCAGGGTATAGCCAGGCGGCTAAGTCTTCAGCTACTGGATGCGTGGGATGGGATGGCCCCATATTGCCTTGAATCCTAAGTCTGGTTGGTGAGGAAAGTGACTTGATACATAGAAGACAGCTATAGACCTTAAAGAAAGAGAAATCAAAGTAAGGACTGGTATCATCCATTCCAGGACACCATCCCTAGCATTTGTTGAAACTACCCTCTATCAATAGCAGAAGATTTTATACTTTCTTTCCACTGATTAACACCTTATGATGGTTTCAGATATAAGATATTCATCTGGCTATGCTTGGCTGAGTTTGCTTATTAGAAGCATGACTTGTAGCTCCAATTAAGACACAAAAGATTATGCTTCTTTGGAGTTTCCTTTTTCTAGACCTCTGAGGGCCTGCTCTTTTTGCACAACATTCACTCCTCTTCTTAAACCAGACAGTAGTTTGAGGTTGTGGAGTAGTAACTAGACTTGTTTTACCATGGTTCTGACTTCTCAAAAGGTTGTTTTCTGCAATGGGTTACTGGATAAATGACCAAAAAAAAAAAAAAAAAAAAACCTCCCAGAATCAGGTAGTATCTGATTTCCATCATATATTCAAATAAGTATTACGATTTTCTCTTGATTACCTACAAAGGAGTTAAAAAAATAGTAGCCAAACTGGGCATCTTTACCCAGGTCAGATTTGTATCTTTATATTGTTCCTATTCACTTCTTTCTTCTCTCTTCCCCTCCCCTCCTGGTCTCTGCTCTCCTCAGGTGTCTCTAAATGGGACACACCAAGACCACCAGCCTATTACCACATACTTCTTCCTGTTCCTTGTAGGGCAAAGGAGCTATGGGCAGTCAGCACCAACACTAGGGACAGCTCCTTTCCCTGGGGCTTCCCAGCCGTGTTCCCAGTTGTGAAGTCAGTAGAGATTCACAGGAAACATCCAGTCCTAGCCTTCACAAATCAAAGACTCTTCACTGACATTTGTTAATCTAATAAATCTCAGATGCTGAGTACACTTAGAATCATAGAAGAGTGAGAAGGAATAAACAACTCCACATCAGCATTTCAGAACTCATCCTGATCCAAGCTGACCTTGCTAGGATGGACTCCTGGAATACCTCACTGCCTTTAGGTCCTCAGCAAGTTCTGTAGAAGCTTCCTGAAACTTCCAAGAGGACAGACTGTCCTAGCACTATTTGGACAGACCTTGGAAGCTTGAGCTAGCAATTCTAGCTTATTTGAGTATGTTTCAGGACATATCCCCATGTTCTTTGAGATATTTAGACTCTCTCCTGGATTACCATCTCAGGTTTAAAAGTCCTTTGTGGGCATCCAGAGGACTGAGTTGGAATGCGGTTCAGAATCAAGGAATGTTACATTTTGCAGAGTCCATATGTGGTGGGAAAACTTAGGCAGACAGTTAAGACTCTACAGGTACTGGAAAGGGCTTCAAAAGATATTCTCATTTGGGAACACTGGTTTCTCCAGGTATAACACAGAACATTAGGTTGTTGTAGAACAGCCACTATATTCTTCCAAATACCTGTCCTTTCTCACTGAGAAATTTAGTACACATAAAAACAGATTCATAAGTGTATATTTCAACTTTGCTGCCAGAATAATAAAACACTTGAAGATTATTGGCAGATTCTCGTGTTTGGGTCTAGCACATCTTTGTATGCATTTTTAAGGAGAAGTAAGCAAGAGAACAGCTGGTAGGACTTCCTAGGCTAAAAACACTTTCAATAACAAATGACTTTTTCAGATCCAATGTGTTCAGCTGAGACTAAGCCAGACAGTGCTAAGTGGGCAAATTGATGCTTACTCTCAAGTATAATAGTGGATTCAGTTAAGAATCATTTAGAAGAATTCAGGATTCAGTTAAGAATCTTTCACTGGGATTCAGAAGAAGAGAATCTATCAGAGCAAGACTGTAAAGTGAGTTTATAGTTACAGTTTAAGGACTGGACTCAGTGATATGAGTCCAGCTAAAAGAAGGAGCCTTATTTGGCCATCTCTAGATGAGATGAGGAGGCACATTTTATCAGTTTCAGGGATTCCAAGGAATCTCTGGATCTGGATTTAGGAATTGCTGCTACTGGTGGATCAAGGCATTTTTCAGGGACAGTACATAAAGTTCCTTGGGGGGTGGAGGGTATACCTTAGTTATTTACTGGATCTTAGAGTATGCCAGCAGAGAAGGCAATGGCACCCCACTCCAGCACTCTTGCCTGGAAAATCCCATGGATGGAGGAGCCTGGTAGGCTGCAGTCCATGGGGTCGCTAAGAGTCAGACACGACTGAGCAACTTCACTTTCACTTTTCACTTTCATGCATTGGAGAAGGAAATGACAACCCACTCCAGTGTTCTTGCCTGGAGAATCCCAGGGATGGGGGAGCCTGATGGGCTGCCATCTATGGGGTCGCACAGATTCGGACATGACTGAAGCGACTTAGCAGTAGCAGCAGCAGTAGAATATGCCAGAATACAGTAAATGCCCAGAAATGTTTGTTGATGATTGACATGACAATCCAGAATGCAATTCAAAGGCCCCATAAGCTTGACAGATATGTTCAAAGGAGGCTTAAAGCTTCAGGAAATCCAGGTAAATAAGACCTGTGTCTTGGTGTTTTCTGAGCATCAAGATAATTCTGGTAGTTTGTTAAAATGCATGTTCTAGAGCCTCTACCCCAATATTCTGATTCAATACATCTCTTTGAATTGCACGTTAGAACTTTTTTTTATCATGCACCATGTGAGGTGACACTGTAGTCTGTGGTTTGAGAACCACTGCACTAAAACCTCCAAAGGTATAACTGAGCTGGTCTCCAGTCTTAGAGTGAGGAGCATGATTAGATTGGTCTCCATGGGAAAGGAGAAAGGGCATGGCTTAGCTTTCTTTAGGCCATCTCTGGAATAACCTCTTTTCCTGAAAACACCCAAAGCCTGTCTGAACACAACTAAAAACCTTAGAAAGCCTAGGTTCAAGGGAGGGCTTCAAGTTCCGGTAGGGAATGTGAATTTTTATGAACCTATCCATCTCGGGCAGTCATCTGAAAGGTGAGTATACCAGTGCCTTTTCCAGCTTAAGTTGAAGGAACAGATTTTCCTAGAATTCCAAGACATCCATAATACTAAAATTACCCTGGTTTCATATCTTTACACTGTCTAGATGATGAGAGCTTGTTCTGGGCTCCAAGATACCAAATCAAACTGAGATGTAGATGCTTTCCAAATGTTCAAGAGGTGCCTTTGTGGTTGTAGGACATATCCTATCCCACCACTAAACTCACTTCTTTCTCTGATGGGAGAGCAGAGGTGAACCATGTTCTAGAAAAATGCCAGGAGCAGCTTGTCAGCAACATCGATCTTAAGAGATAGAGAAGGATCTTTCCAGGCATTTTTACTGAAATATCATATTTGTGGCTGAATAAGATATGGCACGTTCACATGTGAGTTCCTTTGGTAAGAAGTCATGAACTTATTACAAGGCAGGGACTGTACAGCACAGTGATTGTGATGCTAGATTTTTACTCATGAAACTCCCAGATAATTCCAGAAAAAAAAAAAGTTTTCCTATAAGAACTGTATTAATCATTTTAACATTTTTCATTTACCCAATGGTAACTTCTACACATGTCAGAATTACCTGTGGTAATAATGTCTTTGAATCCTCTTAGAGCTCACCTGGGTTCCAAATGCAACTTTCCATAACTTCAGGCCTGATGAGGAAGGAAGAGCACTAGTACAGGTATGATCCACAGAAACTGATTGGCTACAGGCCAAGTCTTGGCCAAATCAGCTGAACACATATACTTCAGAATTATTAGTGTGTAAAGGTAAAGTGATCCTCTGCCAGAATCGGCCTCTCTGAATTTCCTATAAACTCCAGAAAGAGTGTACACATGGATTTGGAGCTCAAGAAGAAAGCCAGAACTTCCACCTAATTCCTTGTTTAATTCACAGGACAAAAATTAGCTTCTAAAATCTGACAGAGCCTAGAATAAAAGAAATAGGTATTATACGAAGAAAAAAAAAATGAAATCTGACAAAGCCAAGAATTTCACTAAAAAACCACAAGTAAATTTGGAAGGTCTGTCAGTCAACTATTACTGCAATAATGTGGTGGTGGTGGTTTAGTTGCTAAGTCATGTCCGACTCTTGCAGGACTGTAGCCTGTCAGGTTCCTCTGTCCATGGGGATTCTCCAGGCAAGAATACTGGAATGGGTTGCCATTTCCTTCTCCAGCGGATCTTCCTGACCCAGGAATCAAACCCAGGTCTCCTGCACTGCAGGCAGGTTCTTTACTGACTGAGCTACAAGGGAAGCCCCTACTGCAATAATGCTGCTTAACAAAGATCTACAGAACATCAGTGGCAATAATAAGCACTTATTTAGTTCATTCAGTGCAGGTTGACTGGATTAGCTAATCCAGACTGAACTTGGCTGGACGGTTTATTCCACATGCCTCTCAACCCTCTCCTGAGACTAGCATCAGTCTGGGAATGTTCTTCTCATGAATATAGCAGAAATACAAGAGAGCAAATGGATACACACAAAGTCTCTTAAGACCTAAGCTCAGAACTGGCACAGTGAATTTGTACCTGATAATATCGGCCAAAACAAGTCTCATGGCCAATTCCAAAGTCAAGGGGTAGGAAAGTAAACTGAACATTAGTAAACTAATGGGAGAAACTGAACAGCCATATGGCAAATCAGATGAATGCATGAAAGGTAATGTGATCTGCCACAAAGGTGATCAACAAGCATATCAGATGAAAAGCAGACCATGAATGACTTCTGCACAGATGTGAAGGTGACCAACTGACCTATCATCCTAGATCAGACTTCTTCTGCAAAATGCATTCCCCTCACATGATACCTGACCTTTGTCATTAATACTATTGACTCTAGAGTAAGAATAATGAATATTGAATCATATCTCCTCTGGTCATTGTGTACCTCCTGAAATAGCTCTACAAGAATGAAACCAGTATTCATTCTTCCCCTTAAACATTACTGTATAAATTCTTTCAACATATCATTGCTGCTGCTGCTGCTGCTAAGTCACTTCAGTTGTGTCTGACTCTGTGTGACCCCATAGACGGCAGCCCATCAGGCTTCCCCGTCCCTGGGATTCTCCAGGCAAGAACACTGGATTGGGTTGCCATTTCCTTCTCCAATGCATGAAAGTGAAAAGTGAAAAAAGTGAAGTCGCTCAGTCATGTCTGACTCTTAGCGACCCCATGGACTGCAGCCCACCAGGCTCCTCCATCCATGGGATTTTCCAGGCAAGAGTACTGGAGAGGGGTGCCATTGCCTTCTCCGTAACATATCATTAATACTTGTAAATTAGCATATCACTAATACTTTGAATAACAAGTCAGTATTATCTGGACATAGAGTGTGGCTCACTACTTATTTTACAATAATTTTGTGAAGAAGGAATAAACAACCTCTCTGTCTTTGCCAGGCTTTAATGATCGGCCATCTGGGTGTGGATAGAATAAACTTCAAAATCTCTCTTCAGAGACTTCCAAATGAATTAAATTCTCAGTAGGTTTGGCAGTAACTGTAAAAATAATTGTGTTATGACTACCAAATGAGAAAGCTAAGTCTATCAGTTGGCTACTCAGGATTAGTATAAAATTAAAAGCAACTCAACTGGATCTTGACAATTAACCATATCCTTGAATTCTGAATAGAGTATGAATCCATTCAAATTGCCTTTCTATAGATTTCATAGAATCACAGAGGATTTAAGACAACACTTTCCATTTCTTTGATTTTTGGATCATACCTTAGAGACTGTTCTGTGTCTTAACAAACTTTCTTCTTTTTCTCTTTTATGTGTCTTGCCAGGGAATTTTATCTCAGAATACTTCACCAAGTGCAACTCAGCAGCTGTTCTCAGTTAATATATTAAGTCAGTACATACAATGCAAATGAAAACCTGCTTTGGGTGTTTGCTTTTAAAGTCAGAAAGCACATGCATAGCTCTGAGACTTGCATTTTCTCTACTGGATTCTCCAAATCAGGATGTTCCAAGGAGATCAAATAGGTCATTGCACTTGAAAGGCTGCGTATAATTTTCAAAGATAAAAACATCATTAAAGAAAAATACAATGGATATTGTGTTAGTTACTTGGATTATCAATGACTAGAAAAATAGATCTGCCTGTATAACCATAGTCTCACAAAGACATCTAGCAACATTAAATAAAATTTCCCTCTCTAGATAATCCCTTTTATTTTTCTAAATAAGGCATGCCATCTAGCTTCCAAGAGTAGTATTTCAAAACACTCTTTTTCTAATATGGCAACTACAAGTGTAAGTTGACCATACATGAGGAAATCATATGAGAGTTCTTTAGACATCTTGGTACTTGCTGAAGTAAAATTAGATGACCCAAAACTCCCACAGATAGGAACATTTGTGAACATGCAAACTGAAGTCACAGTTATAAGCTTGTTACTTCATGTAACTGCTGCCTAGACCACTAGCTTTTGAACTTTTTTGGCACCCAGTAAAACATAATTTTATATCACAATACAATACACACATTCACATCCTCAACATACACACGATAACTGAAGTAACAGGTTTAGAAAATCTGTACTTACTCTCATTACATAGGGTACACTCCAATGATTTGTTCCTCTTATGTTTTAATGTGTTTTTGATTGCTAATAGTCATGTGCTCTAAGTGATTTTATAGCCTGCTAATAGGTTGTGATCCCTATCTGAATTTTGGAAAGCTTGAACCTTGTCAGTGTGTTCGTGCTAAGTCGCTTCAGTCGTGTCTGACGCTGTGTGACCCTATGGACTGTAGCCTGCCTGTCTCCCCTGTCCATGGGATTCTCCAGGCAAGAATGTTGGAGTGGGTTTCCATGCCCTCCTCCAAGGGGTCTTCCCACCCAGGGATCAAATCCATGTCTCTTATGTCTCCTGCATTGGCAGGCAGGCTCTTTACCACTAACACCAACTTTAGTGGATATCAAAGTCCAGGTTCCCTGGAAATCAGACCCCAAGACAAAGCGTTAGTGCTTTGAGAATTTTTGTCTCAGGAAAGCAAGAGTGAGAGGAAAAAACAGTGAGTCAGTGAAAAAGGAGGAACACGTATAAAGTGGAACAATCCTGATATGGCCACCGCTTCATAAGAAAACACAGCTGGTTGCTCAGTAACAGAAGAGAAACATCTCCTACATGGAAGAGCCCTTTGTAGAGGGTGAAGGAGGAAGGTAAGCTATTGACTGTAAGCTCTTTCCCATATGTAGTCTCTCACTGGTCAAAATTCATCCCATTTCAAGATCCATTTCAACTCCCTTACATTTCTAGATTATATTGTCCAGTTCATCTGGGCAAAACCAGTGTTAAAATCATATATTAAGGCAGCTGGAAGGGGTACCCGCCCATGGTCCAAAGGCCAGTGACCATATCTCATCTCGAAGGGAACCTGAAAAGCTGAGATGAAGGGATGGCCATGGCAACCAGTCTTTAACCCTGGAGATGACACAAGTTGTCACTGTTGTTTAGCCAGAAAGTAGGACCAAGTCCCAGGAGTCATGTAGAACTGAGCACACCTGGGATGCCCCCAAATCAGGGTCACTACGTTGTGGAAAACACAGATCTTGGAGTTGGGAAAGGCCCAGGTTCCTACATACCCATCTCCACTTTCAGCATATAGTATCTATGTAAGTTGCTTTACCTTTTTGATGAAGTATAATAACATGCTTATAAAGACACTTACTCCTTGGAAGGAAAGTTATGATCAACCTAGATAGCATATTCAAAAGCAGAAACATTACTTTGCCAACAAAGGTCCGTCTAGTCAAGGCTATGGTTTTTCCAGTAGTCATGTATGGATGTGAGAGTTGGACTATAAAGAAAGCTGAGCACCAAAGAATTGATGTTTTTGAACTGTGGTATTGGAGAAGACTCTTGAGAGTCCCTTGGACTGCAAGAAGATCCAACCAGTCCATCCTAAAGGAGATCAGTCCTGGGTGTACATTGGAAGGACTGATGTTAAAGCTGAAACTGCAATACTTTGGCCACCTGTTGCAAAGAGCTGCCTCATTTGAAAAAAACCCTGATGTTGGGAAAGACTGAGGGAAGGAGGAGAAGGGGATGACAGAGGATGAGATGGTTGGATGGTATCACCTACTCAATGGACATGAGTTTGGGTGGGCTCCGGGAGTTGGTGTTGGACAGAGAGGCCTGGCGTGCTGCGGTTCATGGGGTCACAAAGAGTCGGACATGACTTAGTGACTGGACTGAACTGAATTTCCTCTAAATTGGACTAACATGGGTTAGAATGGATGAATTTAATTCAGATGACCATTATATCTACTACTGTGGGCAAGAATCCCACAGAAGAAATGAAGTAGCCCTCATAGTCAACAAGAGAGTTCTAAATGTAGTCCTTGGATGCAATCTCAAAAATGACAGAATGATCTCTATTCGTTTCCAAGGCAAACCATTCAATATGACAGTAATCCAAGTCTATGCCCCAACCACTAATGCTGAAGAAGCTGAAGTTGAGTAGTTCTATGAAGACCTACAAGACCTTCTAGAACTAACACCAAAAAAAGATGTCCTTTTCATCCTAGGGTACTGGAATACAAAAGTAGAAAGTTCAAGAGATACCTGGAGTAACAGGCAAGTTTGGCCTTGGAGTACATAATGAAGCAGGGCAAAGGCTAACAGAGTTTTGCCAAGAGAATGCACTGGTCATAGTAAACACCCTCTTCAAACAACACAAGAGATGACTCTACACATGTACATCACCACATGGTCAATACCGAAATCAGATTGATTGTGTTCTTTGCAGCCAAAGATGGAGAAATTCTATACAGTCAGCAAAAACAAGACTGGGAGCTGACTGTGGCTGAGATCATGAACTCCTTATTGCCAAATTCAGACTGAAATTGAAGAAAGTAGGGGAAACTAACTAAGCCATTCAGGTATGACCTAAATCAGATGCCTTACCATTATACAGTGGAAGTGACAAATAGATTCAAGGGATTAGATCTGATAGACAGAGTACCTGTAAAACTATGAACAGAGGTTTCATAACATTGTATAGGAGGTAGTGATCAAAACCATCCCCAAGAAAAAGAAATGCAAAAAGTCAAAATGGTTGTCTGAGCAGGCCTTACAAATGGCTGAGAAAAGAAGAGAAGCAAAAGGCAAAGGAGAAAAGGAAAGATATACCCATTTGAATGCAGAGTTCCAAAGAATAGCAAGGAGAGATAAGAAAGCCTTCCTAAGTGAACAATAATTTCCTCTAAAAATGTCACCTTTCTCATTTTTATTAGACTTATTCCTAGATATTATTATATTTTGGATGATACTATGAATGGTATCTTTAAACTTTATTTTTGTTGATTAGTGCAGCTGAACATATACAGCAAACCTGCTAAGTTTTCATTAATGCTAATATTTTATCTGTAGTTTTAAAAATTCTCTATCCAAAGAATCATATGTGCTCTTTATACTTTTCTACTTACTGTTAAAAGTACTTACTTTTTAATCCTAATACATTTCACTTTTTTTCCAACTATACTTTTTTCGGTTCAGTTCAGTTCAGTCACTCAGTCGTGTTTGACTCTTTGTGACCCCATGGACTGCAGCACACCAGGCCTCCCTGTTCATCGCCAACTCCCGGAGTTTACTCAAACTGATATCCATTGAGTCGGTGATGCCATCCAACCATCTCATCCTCTGTCATCCCCTTCTCCTCCTGCCTTCAATCTTTCCCAGCATCAGGGTCTTTTCAAATGAGTCAGTGTTTCACATCAAGTGGCCAAAGTATTGGAGTTCAGCTTCAACATCAGTCCTTCCAACTAATATTCAGGACTGATTTCCTTTAGAGTCTTCAATATAACATTGACTAGAATTGTAAAAATGGGCACTCTTGTCTTATTCCTAATATTGAAGAGAAAACATTGTTTCATCTTTAAATTTGGTATCTTCTATCGACTGAGCGACTTCCCTTTCACTTTTCACATTCAAGCACTGGAGAAGGAAATGGCAACCCACTCCAGTGTTCTTGCCTGGAGAATCCCAGGGACGGCGGAGCCTGCTGGGCTGCTGTCTGTGGGGTCGCACAGGGTCGGACACAACTGAAGTGACTTAGCAGCAGCAGTAGCAGCAGTAGGCTTTTTTAGTTGTTCTTTATCAAGTTAACAAACTCTCTTTTACTTCCAGTGTGCTAAAATTTTTTCATCAACAGATATTGAGTTCTATCAAACAATTTTTTTGGTATCTATTGACAATAATATTTTTTTCTTGATCTGTTTGTTCACGTGGAAAATAAGGTTGATTTTTCTGTGCTCAGTCACTCAGTTGTGTCTGACTCTTTGTGACCCCATGAACTGTAGACCACCAGAATGCTGGAGAGGTTTGCCATTTCCGTACTGGTTTTAAAAAACTGTGCTTTCTGAGATAAACACAACTTGGATATGATGTATTTTTTTTTAGACTTTGCTGGATTGGCTCTGCTAGTATTTGTCCAAGACTACCTGGGTCTCCCACATTGCAGGCAGACGCTTTACCGTCTGAGCTACCAAGGAAGCCCCATTTTACATGTGCTCCTGAATGAGATTCACTCACAATTTTCCTTTCTTGTTTTGTCCATATCAGGGTTTTGGTAGCAAGGTTATACAGGCTTCATAAAATGAGTTGAGAAATATTCCCTCTTTTACTGTGCTTTGGAATAGTTTCCATAAAATTGAAACCATGTGTTCCTTCTATGTTTGGTTGAACTCTGGTAAAACCACGTAAGGCCTAGAGTTTTCTCTGTGGAAAGATCTTTGACATCTTTTTGACAAGTTTTCTTAAAGGTTAGATGACGTAGCATGCGTTCTATTTCTTCTTGAATCAGTTTTGCTTAAGCTATATTTTGCTAGGAATTTGTTCACTTCAAACAAATTTCCAAATTAACTGGCATAAAGATGTTCATACCATCCTTTATTTCCTTAATGCTTACAGCTTTATCCCCCTTTTCATTCCTCATATTGTTTACTTGCGACAGCTCATTTTTCTTGATTAATCTTGCCAAAGATTTGTCAATTTTATTAGTCCTTACAAACAACCAAATTTTGTTTTTGTTCATTCTTTTTACTCAATGCTCATTTTCTATTATTTAATTTTAGCCTAAGTTTTTATTATTTCCCTCCTTCCATATTCTTAAGGTTTACTTTGTTGTTCTTTCCCTATCCTCTGAAGTTGAATGTATCACTCATTGATTTTCAATCTTTGTTTCTGTTTTGATACAATCATTAAAATCTAAAATTTCTAAATGCTGCTGTATTTGCGTAAGTTTTGATAGTAGTGTTTTAAAATTGTTCCATTCTAAATATTTTCTACTTTTACTATTTTTTCTTTGATTCATAATTTTCTTAGGAATATATTTCTTCATTTTTCAATATGTGGAGTTTTGTTGATTACCTTTTGATTATTGATTTCTAGCTAAACTGGACTGTGCTCAAAGAACAATACAGGACTTTAAAAGTTATTGAGACTGCTGTATGGTCAATTTTTCAAATATCCTTTGTGTTCTTACATAGAATGCATAGTCTGGTGCAGAGACATGTTACTATACATGCCCGTTAGGGCATGATTATTGATCATTATCTAATTCTTCACTTTCCTTACTGATTTCTTTTTGTCCCATTACTCAGTTTCTGAGAGGTATCTTAAAACTTCCTTTTATAATTGTGGAATCATTTCTCTTAGTTTTGTCAACTTTTATTTGTTTTGAGATATTCACACACACAAATGTTAAATTATATTTTCCTGGTGAATTAAATATTCTATCACTCAGAAGAGATTATCTAATTATACTTTTTGCTTTAAAGCATAATTTGTCTGATATTAAAATAGTTACAGCATTTTTCTTTTGACCACACTTGCCTGATACATTTTTCAATCCTCCCTTTGTATTGTCATTCAGTTTAACAATCTTTATATTTCAGCTAAAGCATTTATTCCATTTACATCTTTTGTAATTATTGACATTTATACTTACATCTACTATCTTAATTGGCATTTTCTATTTATTCTGCCTTTTCCATACTCTTTTTCTTCTCATTTCTTGACTTTTTAAAATTCTTTTTTTCACTTTCATTTTCCTTTTCAAGTTTTGAAGTTATATACTCTATTTTTATAGTTATAGTGGTCTTCCTATAAACTATAGCATGTATACCATAAAAATCAGCATCTTTCCCTCCCTCTCAAACAAAATAATTTCTTTTTGTTTTATTTTGCTGAAGGTATATTTTAATAAAGTTGTAAAAAAAATTATTCACACCAAAAGTTGTGTGCCAGGCTGGTTTTCACCTGCTACAAAGAGCACAATTTCAACTTTAGTTACTTTCTTCCCAACGTAAGTTCTATTGATTTCCAATATTTTAGTTTTGCCATTTCAGTATTTTAACCTACTCCTCATTCCCATTTTTATTTAAATTTGCCATTATCTTTGATAACCATTTCTTATTGAAGCTCAGATTTTTTTCGTCTAGGATCACTTTCATCCTTTCTGAAATACACTGTTTAGAAATATGTCCTTTACATATTAGTTTATGATAATATTTTGGAAGTAAACTCAGTTCAGGCTTGCCTGAAAATGTCATTTTTCCTTTGATTTTATAGGATGTTTTCACTAAGTTAAGAATTCCTAATTAGCAGCTATTTTTGCTTAGTGTGCTAAAGATATCACTATACTGGCTTCTGGCTTCCATTACTGCTGTAAGAAACCAGCTGTCAACTATTCCTTTGTAGGTGGCCAGTTTATTCCTTCTGACTGTTTTAAAGATTTTTTTTTTTTTTTTCATCTTTCATGTTCTCTAGTTTCAGGCTAATGTGTTTTGGTTAGGATTTCTTTTTTAATATCTGCCTTGGATTCTTTGGGGTTTATGCATCTGAAGATTTATGTCTTTCAATAATTCTGGAAAATTCTCAGCCATCATCTCTTTGGATACTGCTTCTCATTCTCTTTATTATTTCTTTATGAAACTAAAATACTTTTATGTGTGATATCTCACTCTCTCCTTCGTGTCTCTTAATCTTTTTCATATGTTCCCTATATTTGTCTCTCCAAGTAAAGGGGTAGTATCTACAGTTCATCTTTATGATGAGAGCACAGTGCTCTTGTCTCAGCTTTGGGGAGGAGGCTCCTTTATTAGATTCCACACCTGAGTTTTGTTTCCTGTCTCATAACTCAATGAGGAATTTGAAGCTGAAGGTTACTAGGTTCAATGACTGTCCTCAGAATGAAAGCGAAATTTAGAGCTAGCTTAGCTCTCTGGGTCTCTGTCTTCACTTACCAAGATTTTAGCATGATAATTCCTTCCTTTGTTGCTTATTCACAGATGCTTTTAAGTACCCTTACATAGCATTTTTAGTAGTTTTCAATGGAAGGGTTGGACTGTGTACCTGGCCCACCATATTATCAGAAATAGAAGGTGATATTGTTCATGTAATTATCAGGCGTAGACTAGGCACTCAATAAATAGTAGCTATTATTAATTATTGTTACAGTTTATTCTCCTAGCCTAACCATTTAGGCTGTTATGTCTGTTATCTTATTTCCCTCATGGAAGCATCATGCATTAAAAAAAGAAAAAAAAAAAGTAGATGTTTTAAAATCAGTAAGGAACTAATTGTTCATTGATTTTTTCTATTAATAGAATGCCAAGGCTAAGTCCTGAATTCTAGTAATTTGAACCAGAAAAGTAAAAAACCATGGCCATACATGTGTTTCAGGGCTCTCTAATCATAAGACAGGAAAAGAGAACAAGCTCTATTTATTTAGGTTTGAAAACAATATCTTTGATCATGCAAAATACAATGAAGAATTGGAAAAAAAAAAAAGCAGATCAAATTATGCATCAAAATCTTTTCCAGAAAAAGAAAATGAAATGGGCATTTTTCCACATAAATCACAAGCATCAACTGGTTAATATAAAATAAAATGTTTTTCATTGCTGTGTGGCTGCCTCTGATCAAATCTCCAGCGTTTAGTGAATGTTACTGCTTTTGTCTGCAGGAATAGGAGAGAGGTTTGACGTTACAATTTTTCAGAACTTCTAAACCAGACAGGGTCACTGTAAGGATACATGAAAGTCGTCATAATCCTAAATCACAAAAAGTAAATATGAACATGCCTAAATGCCAATATCTCCTTACTTATTATCTCTTGCCAAGTTTGTACTGACAGAACTAGTTAGAGGGAAAGTGACATTTTCCCACACTTATCTCATTGGTAAAATATCAACCACAGAACTAGCTTTTGAACTGTCAGAATAATGGCAACATTTAACACTTCTCAAAGGAAGAAGTTGAAGAGAGACTCAAGCTGTTGCTTAATACCGTTGTCCCCTTTCAGATATGAAGCAGTGGTTCCAAGGTGGCTAGTGGTGAAGAATCGGCCCGCCAGTGAAGGAGACATAAGAGACTCAGGTCTGATCCCTGAGTTAGGAAGATCCCCTGGAGGAGGAAATGGCAACCTACTCCAGTATTCTCACCTGGATCATCCCCTACATAGAGGAGCCTGACAGGAGTCACAAAGAGTTGGACACAACTGAAGCAACTTAACACACAAATATGTTATATGGATCAAAGTTACTAAACCCTAAATTCTCCTAGTTCTGACATGTGAAATGGTCATTAGCTAACCAATGAAGACTATCAAAATTTAAGAGTACTTGGATATTTCCTCACAAGTATAGGATTCATAAGGGAAGCGAAGCTTGGAGTCATTTAAGGTGAATGCTCATCCCCAACCTAGAGATAAGTAGTAAGAGGAAGGGAAGTAAGCCAGTCAGGAGACAGTTTAGAGTCAGTGCAAAGTGTACAGGACCATTTGGAGAGTTCTAGCACTAGTCCCAGGAGAGAAACTGATAACTGAGACCAGTGGGGATCAAAGGAGTGAGGAGGCAGGCTTTAGACACCTGCCTGGCATGTGGTGGGACTTCACCCCCGAGTATCAAAAATACACACACACACACTCACACATATATATATACACCTCAGAGTATTAAACATAAATATATACATACATATGTATATAACCCAGAGTATTAAATATATATATACACACATACATACACATAAGGAAAAAAAGCCCTAGTTAAGAATGATTGCATTAAATTTTGGAGAAACAAATATAAAATAACTGCTGAGTTTGCTGATTTTTGAATCTACTCCAAGCCTTACCCCTCGAGCATCTGCTGATGGTTGGGGTATCTGAACGACGAACCAGAAAGATTCACAATTAATCTTAGTTCTAGAACCAAAATAGGGGCTCTATATTTTAAAGTAATGAGGAAAAAAACCCTAGACCTTTAAAGGATTTTTAAATCTTCATTTATAATATAAATTGAAGGTCAAACCAAGAATCAGAAAGTATTCCCTAAAGCATAACTTCCAGCCTGCACTTAAATCTCTAGTCTTTGTAACCTAGCACTGTGCATTGTTGAGCCAAGTGTATTTTAAAGCTATTCAGTTTAGTAGGACAAATAGGAATTGGTACCAATTGTCTGCCAGGAAGGTTTCATGAGGCAGAGAGATGAATAAGACACGGTCCAGTCATTGGAGCAAACATTCTTTATACAGAGGCCATAAAGTCTCCAGAGGAACATTGTATAGCTATTTATTTTTAGTATTTATGTAGTGTTTGTGTGCCTGTGACTCTAGACATTTGGACACAAGGCAAGAGCTCCATAAGTGTCATTGAATGAAAAAGTACCATTTATCTGATTCATGTATTAGCTTCTTAAATAATGACAAATTTAGTGGCTTATAAAAACACCCACTTACTATCTCACAGTTCTGTGGGTCAGAAATTGAGCACTACATGTCTCAAGGAATTTCTACTCAGGGATCACAAAACAGAAATCATGGTGTTAGCTGGGCTGGGATCTTATCTGGAAGCCTGGGGAAGATCCCCACTTCATAGTCAAATTCAGTTCCCATTTTTCTTGGCATGTGGCCCCTTCATCAGTCACTCAGTAGTGTTGGACTCTATGCAACCCCATGGACTCTAGCTCACTAGGCTCCTCTGTCCATGGGATTCTGCAGGCAAGAATACTGGAGTGAGTTGCCATTCCCTTCTCCAGGGTATCTTCCCAACCCAGGGATCAAACCCAAGTCTCCCACATTTCAGGCAGATTCTTTACCATCTGAGTCACCAGGGAAGCCCTTCAATCCAACAACATACCTCTAATCTCTGTTTTCCCCTTCTGCTACTGGCGAAAGATCTCTACTTTTTCAGGGGTTACATAATTTGATTAGGTCTGACAACATAATTGAAGATGATCTTATTTTAAGATCAACTGATGAGTAGCCTTAATATTATACATGTGCAAAACCCATCGTGCCATGTAATATCACATACTAACAGCAGTACCATCAGAGGACCAAGATTCTGCCTAGCACAGTTCATTTGATTGCATGAATCTGTCCCAAGTAGTTTAAGCCAAAAGGAAAGTTATTGGCTAACTGGGAAGTTAGAAGTGATGTGATCTTCACCATAATAAACCATGCCTGAAGATATTGGACCTCTGACTCCATCTCTCAGCTGTATACCCTCTCAAGTGTGGCTTCATTCTCTCCCACTGCAGATTGATCTTCTTCAGTTCTAATTTTGTATGTCCTCAGATTACTGACCTGCAGAAAAAGGGAACTTCTCTATTTCAATGTCCAAGTGGAGCCCCTCTTTTTGGATTTTGGTTGTGAGCAGAGTGTTCCAATAATGGGAGAATGATTGGTGCTCATTCATTCAAATACCATAATAATTCATCTTTGACACTGAGACCCACTATGTCCTCTAAGCAGTCTGGGTTTTGATCTTTTCTGAGTCTTACCTCCTTACCTTCCCTAGTAGATGTTGTGGTCGCCTAACCATTCCCTCTTTACCAGCCAGTATATTCATTACCCAGCTGTTGTGTGTACTGCATGTAGCAGCTTATATGGATATCTGCATCTTTCTCCAGAACATCACCTACGGCTGACTGGGACACCTCACTCAGAGATGTCTGGGAGGTTTCAGTCTCCCCTACCCCAAGGCAACAAACAACTGATTGCACTGATTGTACGAGTTAAGGGAGGTATGAAATTTCATCCTCTTTGCCTTAAAATACACAGCTCCAAAGAGGAGACATCTGAGACCACATCCTCGCTTAGTTCCTTGCTCCTACCTGTACTGGTTCCCTCCTTCCTTACAAGTTTTCCTGAAGAGCAAACCCTCAGTGAAACATGGGCTCCTCAATCTCTGTCTTGGACTCTGCTTTTAGGGAAGTAGATATTAAGATACTTCCTATTAACTCTGCTGATTGCCTAATGTCCCACCCAAAGTCCAGTTTTTCCTCCCCTCAGAATTCATTCCTTTTGCTTAAAATCCAGGAACTCCAACTACTATTCTGAGAACAGATGAAGAGAGGAAAGGGGAGAGTTTCACAATGACAACCCCACTAAAGCCACAAGTGCTAAATGGCTTCAGTCATGTCCAGCTCTGTACGACCCCATGGACTGTAGCCCGCCAGGCTCCTCTGTCCATGGGATTCTGCAGACAAGAATACTAGAGTGAGTTGCCATTTTCTCTTCAAGGGGATCTTCTCAACCTGGGATTTGGATTCATGTCTCATTTCTCCTGCATTGGCAGATCAGCTCTTTAACACTAGCCCCCCCTGGGAAGCCACATGGAGTAGAGAAAATGGTTGTGAAGGGAAAAGTGGTTACTTTTGAGTGTCTTAAATCCTTGACTAGTTTGTATGATCCAGGAGAGCAAGAACTCTGCTCTAGTCACATTTATATCTTCCATAGCACATAGTGCAAGGCCTTGCACAACACAGATGTTTAACAAACATGAGGGGTGATTCCACAAAAGTAGTCCCTACCCCCCACCCCCACCCCCCACAAGTGCTTACTATTTAAAAGACAAAGTGGAAACAGACAGATTGAAAATGAATAGAAGTGTTTTGCTTATATGGATTACATTAATTACAACTAATATTTACATAGTAAGTTACAGTTTACAAAGTATGTCTGCATATATCATTTCATTTCCTTATTAAAACAATCATGCAAAATAAGTTAGCAACAGCCCCATTTTACAGATGAGCCTCTGAGAGGTAGACTCTTACCCAAAACAGTAATGGCTAGTACTCACTGAACAAGAATATTTGATCTAAGTTCTCTATTTCTTCTTCTAAACACAACCTCCTTGAAAAGGTGGGTCCCCTCCCTACTTGGTCTCTTATTTATCTGGAAAATGTTTTTGGAGCCTGAGATTAAAGAGAGAGACTGGTAATGAGGAAGTGTGTTGTGCTCTGGCAATCTGTCTTTTCTTTCAAAAAGGAGACCAATAGCACGATGAAGTAAAGACAGCAGGGGATGAAGCAGGCCAGGGGTGTATAAAGAAGTAAGGAAGACCTCATTGCATTCAGGGCTCTCAGGGTTAGATTATATTGTTACGCTTCGCTTCTCTAATTCCTGGCATCTATTGTTTCAGCTGCTGAGCACTTTTGAGTTTCTTCCCCAAGAAAAAAAAAGCAAGGCCAATCCAATTTCTCTTCAGTTACATAGTTTCACTCACATCCTTTAAAATATAATTAATCAGGGTGGTGTGTGGTCATACCCCATCTAACCTGGGGTCAAAACTTTCCCTGTAATCATTAGGAAAACTTCTGCCTCTCAGGGAGAAAAAGAAAGCTCCCTTTGCTTCTCAATGCCAGAAAGCAGAATGCGAACAGGTCATTTGACTTAAATCCATAGATATCACATAGAACCCATGTCTGGTCTTTGAAGTCCAAGAACACACAGAATTTCATCTAAGTAGCTCTTGAAAAATCCTCTGTGAATCTGTTTGAAATTGTCTATTGGCTGGAGTTTTCACATTCACACCAGTGGTGTCTGATTTTCCATTCTTTTCTTTAATTACGTTTTTCTACCTGGGGCTGTTGATTTCAAATTATTTTATTCTAGAGCTGTTAAGACTCATACAAGCTGGTAAAACAGGAAACCCCCCTCCTCCCTGGGCACCAGGCTTCCCCCACCCACCCACCACCCACCATGGGATCAACAGCAATGACTATGATCTTGCCTGGCAATGCCCACAGCTAGATGATTCTTCCAAGTGAAATTCAAGTTCACATTGAAGACAAAATTATCTGCCTCAATACATTTGTCCTTTGACCAAGAATTTGAAAACACTTCCAAGATCAAAAGATGAAATCTCCCTTCATAGACAATGTTTTGTTGGCCAATATTACTACAGCCAAAATAGTCCCAGCCACACATTTGCCTACATTCTGATTTAAAGGTCAGAGAGAGTAAGGGATACACCCTAAGTCAGCCAGGGCTTCAGTCGTTAGGGGTTTCTTGTCCTTAATTCTCTCCATAAGGCTCAGCATGGTTGTTTACAAACACAGTTTTCTTCAAAAGAGCTTGTATGTTTTTCTTAAATCAAACCAACTATCTCGGTGCCAGATTCCAAATATAGGACTACTTCACCACCTTTTTTTTCCATCTTCCCTAAAGGGGGCTTCCCTTGTAGCTCAGGCAGTAAAGAATCTGCCTGCAATGCAGGCGACTTGGGTTCAATTCTTGGGTCGGGAAGATCCTCTTGAGAAGGAAATGGCAACCGACTCCAGTATTCTTGCCTGGAGAATCTCCATGGACAGAGGAGCCTGGCAGGCTACAGTCCAAGGGGTCGCAAGAGTCAGATATGACTTAGCGACTAAACTACCACCGCCATTTAAAAGCTTGTTTAGAAAAATACCAATACAGTATACTAACGCATATATATGGAATTTAGAAAGATGGTAACAATAACCCTGTGTACGAGACAGCAAAAGAGACACGGATGTATAGATCAGTCTTATGGACTCTGTGGGACAGAGAGAGGGAGAGGGTGGGAAGATTTGGGATAATGGTATTGAAACATGTATAATATCATGTATGAAACGAGTTGCCAGTCCAGGTTCAATGCACGATACTGGATGCTTGGGGCTTGTGCACTGGGACGACCCAGAGGGATGGTATGGGGAGGGAAGAGGGAGGAGGGTTCAGGATGGGAAACACGTGTATACCTGTGGGGGATTCATTTCGATATTTGGCAAAACTAATACAATATTGTAAAGTTTAAAAATAAAATTTAAAAAAAAAGCTTGTTTTTTAATTACAATAACATAAAGTGCTCATATTTCACAGAGGAAAGGTATAAGGTTGAAGAAAGAGGGACTAAAATAAATTGGCAGTCCCCACAAACAAGTGGAGACATATTCAAAATAGGGTAATTCAGAGCAAGGCTGTATTCCAGAGGCAAGGTTAACAAATGTGTGGGTTTAGGAGAGCCACAAAGGCGAGTGTGATAACTTGAAAGCAGCTGGGACAGTCTCACCAGTGAGACTGAGGATAAAAGGGAGGAAGTATTATCAGAATCCAGAGGGAAGACTTCGCTGGTGGTCCAGTGGTTGGGAATTCACCTGCCGGTGGAGGGGACATGGTTCCATCCTCACTCCAGGAAGATCCCAGGTGCCAAGGGGCAACTAAACCCATGAGCCATAACTACTGAAGCCTACACACCTAGAGCTCACGCTCTGCGATAAAAGAAGCCACGGAAATGAGAAGCGCCTGCACTGCAACTAGAGAAAGACCATGCAGTAATGAAGACCCAGCCCAGCCAAAAATAAGTTAGTTAATTACAAAAATAATCCAGAAGGAGAGAGTTGGGTGGAGTCTGTCTTGTGAAGAATGGTGACTTTTGGTAGGAGGACAGAGGTGGGTCTCACAAAGAAGGGGCCAAGGGAAGACATCCTTGAGTTTGCATTCAACCGTCTCACACAGCTTCCTTCAAGGGCTGTCCTTTGGCCAAAAGTAAAAGGTAGTCTGAGGGCATGGAGAACCCTCTTGATTGAGTTCATATGCATCAGCCTCTTAGGATCAATAATTTTGCTGGGTTGTGATGCTTAGAAATTGTAACAAGAATGACCATATATAGTATCTCTGGTATGTACCAGACACTTGTACTTTATTTCTTCTAATCCCTTTACTACCCTCTGGGGTGCATATTTTATGGACTTCCCTGGTAGCTCAGCTGGTAAAGAATCTCTATCTCACATATGTGAAAACTGACTTGGAGAGACTTGCTCAATGTGGTCACACAGCTGATAAGTGTCTCATCCTGATTTTGAACTCCATTCTGTTCCTTCTAGGATGTCCCACTACATATAAAGTGCCCATCATTGTGCTTGGTAAACAGTGAGCTCAGACAAGCAATACTATTAATGATGGTAAGGAAAGAGCTGCTTCTTATTATGCAAAACTATGTTTTATGCTAAGCCTTTTACATACATAATCTCAGTTAATCTTCACAGCCACCAATGGATCTTATCCAAGAAGGAAAATTTCTCTTGTCACTGAAAAGATACATAAGTTTTGACCAAGGACTGTGTAGTGACTGTGAGAATCTGCCTCTCTGATTTCCCTGCATAGGGAGTGTAATTGACTAAGAGCCCCAGGGGCCACACTCTGAAATGTCAACCCTGCCTTTGCTCTGAGATCACACTTTCCACCAGCTACTCTCAGAGACTGAATACAAGAAGGACACTAAGTCACACCCTTTCCTGGAAGATGTGGAATTCCTCTGATAAGCAGCTTTGGCTTCAGGACTTCCCAGTGGCCTCACCAAACTTTTCTTAGAACTGCAATTCAGTCTAAGATGTTTCTACCCACCTCCCTCCCTTTCTCCATTCCTTCTCTCTCTCTCTCTCTCTCTCTCTCACTCTTTCTCTTTTATTTGGGGTTAGACCTGCATTATACTCTGATGCCTCTCTCAACCTCCTCATTTTTGCTCATAGGCATTTCCCCCAAAATTTTCTTGTAAGTTTAATCCTGCCTTGGTATCTACTTTTTGGCAGACCTGGTTCTTGGCAGACTACGGCAGTCTTACTCAAATTTTAGTCTTAAATATAGTATTTTATGGATGATTATTGAGTATCTGTTGAGTATCCCTTATTGAATTGCTAGAAAAGACAAGAGAAATCAATCAAGCACCTATCCACAAGTAGCTTACACTCTAGTAACATATTTAATATGTAAAAAGATAGCTGTCAGCTGATACAACAGAAGAAGAGATCACACCGGATAGTCAGATTCTATCCTTTTGTGTTTCATGCTATTATCAGTGGGAATTCCATGCATGTTCCCTGGCAATGTGTTTCTTTGAAAATTTGGTTCTAAATCCAATATCAAGCTGTGGTTTTTTTTTTGAATCCTAAGTGGAAATGGCTTGGCAGAAAGAAAAAAAAATGAACTAGCTGTCCAACTGTTTAAAATATGTATTTTCCAAGTCTTCCATTCTTTCCACTGTTTTTTTTTCAAAACCCCCACAAAATATGTTTGCACTCAGAAAGTCCTTCTCTCCTCTGAGGCAGATAAAAATTAGCAAAAAGTTATCGGTCTAAGCTTTCTTTTTATCCATATAACAGGCTACTATGTGCATCCCTCCACCCAGAGAACACAAATGCTTTCCCTGAAATTGTCCTACTAGGAGAAGGCAATGGCACCCCACTCCAGTACTCTTGCCTGGAAAATCCCATGGATGGAGGAGCCTGGTAGGCTGCAGTCCATGAGGTCGCTAAGAGTCGGACACGACTGAGCGACTTCACTTTCAGTTTTCACTTTCATACAATGGAGAAGGAAATGGTAACCCACTCCAGCGTTCTCTCACCTGGAGAGTCACAGGGACAGTGGAGCCTGGTGGACTGCCATCTCTGGGGCCGCACAGAGTTGGACACGACTGACGCGGCTTAGCAGCAGCAGTACTCTTTACTTTCCTCTTAATGAATTTGGGGGGTGTACGTAATACACACAAAGAGACATGCATGCTCACACACATACAGGAAGATAATTCTGGTTATCTTTGTTGTTGGGTATAAAATATATCTTGCACAAGTCAAAGAATTAAGAACTGAAAGACAATTCCAATTCTCTATTATTTTCTCACTTGAAAGAATTCATAGGCTTTTTGTTTGTTTTTAATCATTTTAATTGATTTATTTGGCTGTGCTGGGTCTCAGTTGCAGTATATGGAATCTGGTTCCCCAAGCAGGGATCCAACCCAGGCCCCCTGCATTGGGAGCTTAGAGTCTTAGCCACTGGACGACCAAGGAAGTTTGGGCTTTGTGTTTTTTAAGAAAAGCCTCAAGTCCTAAGAATAGCCACCACCTTTTGAATATGCATGGAACCTGTAACAACTAATCAGTCACTTTGGAGATAGGATGAAATGTTTAGAGACAGATCATTTTAGTAACTTTCAAAGTTAGTGATTCAAGTGATTTCTCACCTTTGACATGTTTTTGAAAAAACAAACACAAATCTTGTCAAACTATTGACTGAAGTAAAAGGAGAGTGTCCAAATCTTGACACTGCCTTCACAACTGCCAGATACCCCTGTTCATACTGAAAACAGCCTACAAAATGTAAACAGGAAGTTAATGGAAAAAGTCTCTGCTTTTCTAATGGTCTCTAAATGATGTGGCCAGATGTCTTCAGTTATTAACCTTGGGACATGCAGCTAATTCTGAGAATCCCAGCATGATTATTGACAAGAACTCGATGAAATATGAGTCCCAAGGTGTTACTTCCTCAACTGTGATCACAAGAGATATCTCACCCAGCTTGACCAGAGAGAAGAGCAGACCTCTCCCTCAGCTGCCTGGCATTCAGGACACCTCTTCAGTTGAAGGGGCAGAATCTTCTCTGTCTTCCATTTCAGACACCCCAAATACTTACCTTTATTTAAAAATAATTCTTGACAGAACCAAAACAGTAAGGGAGGTTTTAAGACTCAGTGAAATGAGGAAAATGGCCATATCTGGTCAATTTCATAAACTTTACTAGAGCTCAGGAAAAGTCAGTTCTTTTTACAGAAACTTGTCTCCCTTCTCTGTGGTCCGTAAAATTTCACAGCCTTAACACATAATTTAGTCTGAATCTGTTTTAAATGTGCTATACTTATCTTCCTTTAATGTAGCTCCTTGAGGGTTAGAATCAGCCTGTATCTTCCCTCCCTTAGTCTGCCCCTCCCAGCAAAGTACACAGTGGTTTGAACTTGGGAGTCTAATAATTAGGTAATAAAAATTGAATGCCCAAGAAAAATAAATCGATTACTTTTGCCTTCATGTATATTTTAACTATGTATTCTATTGATTCATGAGAAATTAAGAGAAGGATTTCAAAAAGTCATAAAAACCTTTTCTGTAAATACATATATATATATACACACATAATTATTTGTAAACAGAACAATATTTATCTTTACCTTTCTGTGACCAAAGCTATCTATTTGACTACAGAGTTGTTAACTAGTTACTTTTGTCATTTAGAGTTATTTTTTCTTTTTCTTTCCTGTCTCACTTTCCTTCATTTTAAGTCTTCCTAGAAAATGTCCCTTTCAGATTGGGTCAGAAGGCTGTGACTTTCCTACTTTCCATAAGAAACCCCTCAGAGGAAAACCCTAATTAACCAGAAGGGCAGAGATAAGGTTCCTCTGAGGAACAGTTGAGCTTTGGGAGTTATTTTCCAAGGATATATGGCATGGCATTTTGAGGTGGTTAAGTCAGAACTGTGGTCATTGGAGGGAATCAAGTGTACAGTAGGAAGGTTAAAGCATTCAAAAGCTGGAGCAGAAATGATCAAAATTTAAGGAGCCATCTGGAAAGCAATTCTGACTCCACAAGCAGCATTTGAAAGCCTACCCATTTTGTTTCATGCCCAGAATTTTTGGAGAGGAGACAATAAGAGAAGGGGCAAGACAGAAAGAGAGGAAGTTCTTAAAGAAAGCTTACCATGCCAATGGCTTCTCTCTTCTTTAGATGTTCCCTTAACTAAGCAACAGCCCATAATTGTATTAAAGATAAGCATAACAGAGGCCATTTTCACCTGAGAAAAGCTGCATCGTATAGCTGAAAGCTGCTGTGTGATTTTCCTAGCATATTTGGTATTATGAATAACCTGGATTATGGAAAGATTTTTCCAATCCCTCAAACAAAAGCAGAAGTGGCCACATCAGTAGGTACCACTGAAGAGAATTTTGAGCATCTTCGGTATTTAAGTAAGATGGCCCAGGATATATCAGTCTGTTATTAAGCACAGATTAAAAAAGTAGTTTTCACAATTTGAAGATGCATTTCCCTTCTTATTTTCCTTGCATCCTCTAGAGGTGGAGCACTTAGAATTCCAAGAACTGCAATTCAGCTCTAGTACCACTTACTATCTTGTAACTTTGGGCAAATTTCTTAATCTCTCTAAGCCTGAACTCTGCTCACTACCCACAACCTATCTACAAAATTGGAGTATTTTTATCTGCCCTCATTAGACAAAAAGGGCTTTGTGAAGCTCAAAAGGAGAAATGGATGTGAAAGCATTTTGTCAGTTATAAAGAAATTCACAAGAAATTATATTAAATGGATTAGCTGTTGTTGGGGTTCCTTTGATGATCTTTGCTTGGGTTCCACCAACCATTCAACAACTGATTGGTTCTGACATGATCACTATCCATCCAGTCCTTGGGCAGAACTTCCGTTGCCTAAGTCCAGCACCAAATATGAATGGATACTAAAATTTGTGTTCTCCTTGTTTCTGACAGAGCTCCTGGTAATTAGAATCCTAGAGTTGCTTTCAAAAATAAGCACTGGGAAAAAAAAAATCATATTTATATCAGTGTAGGTCCTTAAACTGTTGGGAATTAATTGTCTGTTTCATGTATTCTATTATTTTTGGAGAGGCCAAATTAAATTATGTAAGTTTGTGTATTTCATAAGAATGTACATAAATATTCATGTTCTTTGCTCAGGTTCTAGAAAACTCTTATGAAAAGTGTTCCTTTGCCCCTTGGATTTCAGCAAAGATGTTTTATTCTGCCTATTAAATCATTTTGAATTATCTTCCATGCCAGCAGCATACATTACATATCCTGCCAGTCAACAGCTAGACTGTAAAGGCATTCATCCAGATTTTCATTTTTACATAAATGGTTTTAAAGCACGTTCTCTATATTACATCCTAATCTCATTCTGGCCCAGCAAAATATACATGATTCAATATAATGCAAATAATATGATGATGAGAAAAAGTTACCAAGGAGTCAAACGGTGTTATAAAGACTTACTATAAAATCCATATGCTCACTTTGAACAAGTTCCAAATAAGCACTAGAAACTGACAGTTTAATGCTGTACTGAAAAGGTCAGATCAAGAAGCAGGAAGGCTCAGGAAACTGAAGCACATGCAAAAGAAACAGCCAAAAGAGTATGAGAACTCCTGTAAAGAATTCAGCATAAAATGAGGTCCACATTTCTAGCCCCAAACTTAATATACTTCTGTTCATATCAGAGACAAAATATCCTATCCATATTAGACACATTGGAAATGCAATAACGTGGGTATCATATGTTTGCACTAATCCAAATCAATGAAAAATTTAGCCACAAAATCCCTTCCTTAGAATTAATAAATGTAGAGTACCACTGGCTTATATACACTGAAAAAAAGTGTGAAAGTGTTAGTCACTCAGTCATGTCTGACTCTATGTGACCCCTGGACTGTAGCCCACCAGGCTCCCCTGTCCATGGAATTTTCCAGGCTAGAATATTCGAGTAGGTAGCCATTCCCTTCTCCAGGGATCTTCCCCACCCTGGGACCAAACCCTGGTCTCTTGCACTGCGGGCAGATTCTTTACTGTCTGAGCCACCAGGGAAGCCCCATATGTATATATACCCAGGTGGCACTAGTGCTAAAGAATCTGCCTGCCAATGCAGGAGACTTGAGAGACTTGGGTTTGATCCCTGGGCCAGGAAAATCCCCTGGAGGTGGGCATGGCAACCCATTCCAGTATTCTTGCCTGGAGATGCCATTGACAGAGAAACCTGGCAAGCTACAGTCCATGCGGTTGCAAGGAGTCAATATACACTGTTGTATACAAAATAGACAACTAGTGGAAAGCAGCTGTATAGCACAGGAGGCTCAGCTCAATGCTCTGTGATGACCTGGAGGGGTGGGATGCAGGGATGGGAGGGAATACATGTATACATAAAACTAACTCATACTGTTGTACAGCAGCAACCAACACAACATTGTAAAGCCATTATCCTCCAATCAAAAATGTTTTTAAAAGAATTCATGGACAACTAGATTTTAAATTTCCCCACATACCAAGATTTATACATCTATCCACCATTTAATTCACTTGCCTGATGAGAATTTATGGGCATGATACTTGATTTTCCATATATAGTTTGCTGCTGGCTGTTTTAGGATAATGTTTCAGGAATGATTATTGGCTAGTATATTCCCATGGGTGCTTTTTCAGGATGAACCTCTTAAATAATTTTTTCTTATGTAAGTATAGCTTCAAATGTGCATCTTATAAAAGGGACCATGAAGGATCTGCTATGGCCTTTTAATTATTGTAAATCTATGGTCTACTACAACACCATCCCTATGTTTTATTCCACATTCCCATATTCCAGATGGAGAAGCTGAGGCAGAAAGAGGAAACTCAGATTCAGAATGTTCAGTGATTGAGTCCAGAGACAGAACTCATGTTTCCAAATTCCAAATTTACAAGAGTTTTCTGGAGTTGCCTTAGAAGACCCTCCAGGCATGACCAGAACTCTGACAAACAACAAACTGCTTTTAAAAACAGGACAATGACTGCTGAGATTCCTTCTAATTGGCATGAGTGAAATCAAAAGCCAATAGAACCAATAAACTTGGCTCAGGCTACATGATGGTTCTGACATCAAAATGCAAAAACTCCAAAATGCAAGCATGCAACTGTTTAGCAGTGGGGGTGGTAGGGGAGAAGGAGAAGAAGTTTCAACATGTCTTTCAATCCAACAAAAATCAAAATAAACATTAATGGAGTCATGAGATGGTTCCAAACTGGCCTGGACAAAGCAAATCACAAAGCTGCAATATAAAACAATTGAGGAGAAGCCTTCTTCCTTGAATGAGGTAGTGGATGCCAGGGTTACATGTCCTTCCTTGCTCTAGTTTTCCCACCAAGCTAGTCAACTGACTCCATCTGAAATGGACTTGCTGTCTTGTGCACTGGGTCCCATGGGAAGTAGCAGCCAACCCTCAGATCAGATCAGATCAGTCACTCAGTCGTGTCCGGCTCTTTGTGACCCCATGAATCACAGCACGCCAGGCCTCCCTGTCCATCACCAACTCCCGGAGTTCACTCAGACTCACGTCCATCGAGTAAGTGATGCCATCCAGCCATCTCATCCTCTGTCGTCCCCTTCTCTTCTTGCCCCCAGTCCCTCCCAGCATCAGAGTCTTTTCCAATGAGTCAACTCTTCGCATGAGGTGGCCAAAGTACTGGAGTTTCAGCTATAGCATCATTCCTTCCAAAGAAATCCCAGGGCTGATCTCCTTCAGAATGGACTGGTTGGATCTCCTTGCAGTCCAAGGGACTCTCAAGAGTCTTCTCCAACACCACAGTTCAAAAGCATCAATTATTTGGTGCTCAGCCTTCTTCACAGTCCAACTCTCACATCCATACATGACCAGAGGAAAAACCATAGCCTTGACTAGACGAACCTTTGTTGGCAAAGTAATGTCTCTGCTTTTGAATATGCTGTCTAGGTAGGTTAATTTCATGGCTGCAGTCACCATCTGCAGTGATTTTGCAGCCCAGAAAAATAAAGTCTGACATTGTTTCTACTGTTTTCCCATCTATTTCCCATGAAGTGATGGGACCCGATGCCATGATCTTCATTTTCTGAATGTTGAGCTTTAAGCCAACTTTTTCACTCTCCACTTTCACTTTCATCAAGAGGCTTTTTAGTTCCTCTTCACTTTCTACCAAAAGGGTGGTGTCATCTGCATATCTGAGGTTATTGATATTTCTCCCAGCAATCTTGATTCCAGCTTGTGCTTCTTCCAGTCCAGCGTTTCTCATGATGTACTCTGCATATAAGTTAAATAAACAGGGTGACAATATACAGCCTTGACATATTCCTTTTCCTATTTGGAACCAGTCTGTTGTTCCATGTCCAGTTCTAACTGTTGCTTCCTGACCTGCATACAAATTTCTCAAGAGGCAGATCAGGTGGTCTGGTATTCCCATCTCTTTCAGAATTTTCCACAGTTTATTGTGATCCACACAGTCAAAGGCTTTGGCATAGTCAGTAAAGCAGAAATAGATGTTTTTCTGGAACTCTCTTGCTTTTTCCATGATCCAGCGGATGTTGGCAATTTGATCTCTGGTTCCTCTGCCTTTTCTAAAACCAGCTTGAACATCAGGAAGTTCACGGTTCACGTATTGCTGAAGCCTGGCTTCTCAACCTCCATTTAAATAAGAACAAGAGTCAACAAAGTATTCAATCAGATATTTTCTGTATTGAGAAAAATACCAAGAAAAGCAAAAAGAACTAGCAAAATAAGGGAAAATGAGCTTTCCCAGCACTCCCCTATGCTGGGACAAGAAGTTGGCACAAGGACAAAAGGAGACTGAATTCTGAGGGCTCTTTGGTTTGTGGCTACTGCTACATACCATTATGTTTTAATTCAAAAATTATTATTTCCTACAGCAACTTTGCCTAATCAGGAATTGACTTTTAATTCTAAAATTGAAAGACTATTTCTGCCTCAAAACTGTCCTAATATGTTAAGAATTAGAAAAAAACATAAATAACAATGTCAAAGCAATCAATTGTCAGCCTCTAAAAATAATAGCAATAGAAATAAAAATTCTAACTTGCTGGCTCAAACACACTGTTCCCTTCCCTCAACAATGTTTGTTACAGTACAGGTGTAATTTTATGTCTACTTTGCAATGTATTTCATGATAAATTCTTCCTCAGTTGAGGGGTCATTTTGAAAATGTTTTTGAATGGTAAAGTGCATTTTGAATAGTTCAAGAATTCAGAGCAAACTAAAGTATGTAAAACCAAATTTTATATAGCTCCTAGATTTCTAAATTGAAAACTTTTCAAAGAAATTATCTGTTCACATATATACTAGTATTCCCTCTGTTACAAATTCAGGATTTTTAAAAAGAAAATGATCCATAAGGATCATAGAATCATAAACTTGATAAGCTAAAGGTTTTGGAGACCACCTATTACTTATAAAATTCCCCAACAGAAAAGGAAACTGGGTTAATAAGCCAAATGCTAACCTTCAACATGACGGACTCAAATAGAAAATAAACCTATCAGCAATTTGCTTATGACCTTTTAAAACATGTTGCAGAATCTTGCTCTTCCATTGAAGTTTCATTTCCCACTAACTACAAAAAAGAAATCAGATTTGACATCTTATAACTTGCACATTTAATGTAAGAAGCCATGTGTACACTCAGAGATTTTTTGCTAATTCTGATTCTCATATATTTTTATTACTATTTTCTCATCCCTAAAGATCTTTTTCAAAGTTGTATATGGGAAATGTCGAGGGTGATAAGAACATCATGAGCACAAAGGAAATCCAAGTAGATGCCTCTATGTGCCCATTGGAAGAAAGCAAGGACTAGTGTTTGTGGCTGCATGTAAAGAATTTTCACTGTTGAAATCACTGTGATATTTGAAGGGGAAAAAGTCTCTAAATACCTAAGTAGTTTTAGTGAATGTATCATAAATTACACCAACTGGTTGTGCCCTCTTCCTATAGAGATAATGTATTAAATAAGTAAGCATGAACATACATTAGAATGTGCCAGCTTATGGAGTTCCTTTCACCCAAAGAAGAGACTCCATTTGGTAACTGCTCTGCACCAAATAAATCCAGATATGAAAAGCATATCTTTCAGTAAAGTTGAAGGGCAGATACAAAACAGCATGGAAGCTTATCTGTCAAGGAACTGCAGAATCCTAAAGCTCAAGGCCATCTTATTCAAAATCCTCTCTTCAAAGGTGAGAAGCCTAGAGAAGTGAAGTGCCTTGCTCAATAGCACAGACAGTAAAGTGTGGTTTATAACCAGAACTCTGAAGGTCAATCTACTGGAGTTCTCTACTGATTCTTTTATTCTGTGAGAGGACACAGGTGAGGTGATTGTTCTTCCTGAAATCAGAATGTGAATTCCAGATGTTTACTTGAATTTTCTGTTTCGCCTGTGATTCTTGGTTGATATTCAGCTATCATGTTGAGTTGATACATGTTTATAAAATAAACCTAAACTCAAACCCTCTAGACTATTTCTATTTAAAGTATTTATTTTGTTCTCTCAAACTCCATAACACTGCTCCTAAAACTGACATAAAATTCCCATACACTACTCTTCTATATAGAATAGATAATCAACAAACACCTACTATATAACACATAGAACTATATTCAACATCTTGTAATAAACTTTAACGGAAAAGAACCTGAAAAGAATGGATATATACATAGACACATACATTATATATATATATATATATATATATATATATATAAAACTGAAGCCCTTTGCTATACACCTGAAACACTGTAAATCAACTATACTCCAATAAAAAAAATAAGAATTAAAAATTTTAAATTACAGTCTCGCTTATCACTTAAAGAATATCTTAAATCCACCTCCTCCATGATTTCCTGCAGTCTTCAGCCAGAAAGGGACCCTTCTAAGTCCTCACTCAGTTCAGTTCAGTTCAGTCTCCAGTCACGTATGACTCTTTGAGACCCCATGAATTGCAGCATGCCAGGCCTCCCTGTCCATCACCAACTCCCGGCGTTCACTCAAACTAATTTACAGCTCTTATTTAGCATTTGTTGCATACTTCCTTGTATTGCTGTTATTCGTAAGTTCAGTTCATCTGCTTCACTGTGTCTAAAACACTCAAGAGTTCAAGTCAGGACAGTGACTCTCCCTCAGTTATGCTTCTAAAGCACATCTGTCTTCTGGGTAAGCCCCTTAATCCTTTCAAAGTCATTATCTGATTTGCATTATAGTGAATTACTTATGGATCTGGATCCTGCAACAAATTAGGAAGTCCTGATTGTCCACAATTTTGTCCTTTGTTATTTTTAAAAGCTCTCATTGCACTTATTTTTGTACCCTAGAGCTCAGATGGTTAAGAGTCTGCCTGCAATGCAGGAAACCCAGGTTCAATCCCTACATCAGGAAGATTCCCTGGAGGAGGGCATGGCAACCCATTCCAGTATTCTTGCCTGGAGAATCCCATGGACAGAGGAGCATGGTGAGCTACAGTCCATGGGGTCATATAGAGTGAGACACGACTGAGCAACTAATACACACACACACACACACACACACATATACACTTAGGGAAATTAAGTGCTAAAATAACATCATGCCTGGCATTTAGCAGGTGCTCAAAAAATATAGCTCCACAATACTGGGGAAATCTTTCTAATGTGCTATTATAACACTAATCCACTCTTTTAAAAGCTGTGTAGTATTCCATAGCATGAATAAACCCACTTTATCCAACCATATCTCTATTGAGGGTTCTTCATTTCCAGTTTTCAGCTACTATTAAAGAAAAAAAAGCTGCAATAAACAGCCTTCCATACACAAGTTCTGCTATATTATATATATATATAGCATATATAAAGCATATAATATATATATAGCATATATATATGGCATATAATATATATTATATATTGGTAAATGCATCCTTAAAAAAACACCTGGCTACACAAAATTGTGCAATAAAAATCACAGGGCTGGGACTTTACTGGTGATGCAGTGAATAAGAATCTGCCTGCCAGTGCAGGGGACACGGTTAAATTCCTGGTATGGGAAGATTCCACATGCCTCGGAACAACTAAGCCTGTGTGCCACAACTACTGAAGCCCCTCCGCTTAGAGCCTGTGTTCCACAAGAAAAACCACCTCAAGGAGAAGCCCATCACAGCAGTGAAGAATAGTCCCCACTCGCTGCAACTAGAGAAAAGCCTGAATACAGCAATGAAGACCTGCTGCTGCTGCTAAGTCGCTTCAATTGTGTCTGATTCTGTGCGACCCCATAGATGGCAGCCCACCAGGCTCCCCCATCCCTGGGATTCTCCAGGCAAGAACACTGGAGTGTGTTGCCATTTCCTTTTCTGTGAAAGTGAAAAGTGAAAGTGAAGTCACTCAGTCTGTCCGACTCTTTGCAACCCCATGGACTGCAGCCCACCAGGCTCTTCTGTCCGTGGGATTTTCCAGACAAGAGTACTGGAGTAGGGTGCCATTGCCTTCTCCGAATGAAGACCTAGAACAGCCAAAAATAAGTAAATAAAAATCCTTTTTTTTTTTAACAAAACCATAGCACTTCTGGCAAGTATGGGGTTAGGGAGGTACAGAAACCTCATCCCAGAAAGCAACATATTGAAAAACTAGAACCCTAAAAAATGGTAGTGCCATTTCACATATGATAAATGGTTAAGAAATGCATAAATACTATAAAATACTATAAATATTAGTGCCAAAATACTATAAATACTAGTGCCATTTCACATATGATAAATGGTTAAGAAATGCATAAATACTATAAAAAATATGTCATTCAACCTTGAAAAAGACATGAAAACTGCTTTAGGAAATTGGCATCAGAAAGGTTGTTACAAGTTGTGAAGCAGTGGGAGGAGGGTTATTTGGAATCAGATGGAAAGTTGTAACACCAGATGTGGAGGGTGTGGCTGCTAACACACACAGTGAGCTAAGGTAGCTAGAGATGTATGAGGTGTGTTTTGTGTTTTCCCAGGCAGCTGGGTTCAGCTGGGTGCAGTTTCCTGCCATCTCTTGGTGGGTTTTTTTTGCAAAGGAAATTGTGCATAAGCCAAAGCAAAATTCACGTTATGCTCAAGTGTTCCCTAATATATCAATTACATTGGAACAAATTCACATTTTCAAAGTAAAGTGTTCTACCAGAAGTGACTGCATAGGTACCTTTAGATGCCAGTGCTTTCATTCCTATGGGTTTGATTTCCAAGATAGAGACTGATGGGTTGAAGGGTGTGTGCCCTGTTGGTCTCTAGATATTGCCAGATTGCATCCTAATCAGTTTTAACAATTTTAAGATATTTGCTATTTTGTATCCTGAGAGAAAACAATTCAGTTCCACACTCTACAGCCCTTTATTCCTCAATTTGAGATAACAACCCTCTGAATTCCGAGCAGAGACCCAGGATCCTGCTTTGTACTAGTCAAAGCAACCAAATGGTTAAAGGACCAGGCATTTCCTGGGAAAATCAAGGAAGAAAACAACTCCTACTTATGTGCCCTTCACCTCTGGCTATGCTGCTAATGGACAGAAAAAAAGATTCTCCAGGTGCTTAAAAAATTTTTTTAATCTCTTTTGAAAAAGGTAAAACTATATAAAAGAGAGAAAGAAAATAACATTCACTAACGACTCTTCCAAGTGGATAAAACCATTTTTATTATATTGATGGTTTATGTCCATGTGTTATGACATCATGTAATATTTGGTTTATCTTGACTACTCATGTTATCATTATCATTAAGGTTCTGCTTATTAACACTTCATGTCTGCATGATACTCCATTTTACAATGTACCATAATTTACCTAGACATTTTTCTATTATTAAAAATTAGATTGTTTTTAAATATACTCTCTTAGATCTCTTCCACTGGTATTTTTGTATGTATATAAAATACATATGTGATTCTTTTATATATATATATATAAAATAGTTATATGCAGTTACATCTTTAGAATAATTTCCAAGGAGAATTTCTCAAACATAAAGAATTATGGCTAATGAAATATTTTGCAAAATTCCTTTTCAAAAAATTTACACCAGTTTAGAGATCTACAAACCTACCCTTAAACCTTATTTGAATATTATGTAAACCTATCTTGATTTGATGTTTGAAACATTACATAATTTATTACACAATTTGCATTTCTACTACTGGTATGAATAAAATATTTTATCTCATTAAGCACTCACTTTCCTCTTCTGAAAATTTCAAGTTTTATATCATGCCTTTTATTGATATACACAACTTAAACCTATTAATTGTATTAATACTCTGTCTATAGTATTTACTGCAAATATTTTGACAGTATATTGTTCATCTTTTTATTTTCATGAGGTTTTATATTAGAGAATTTAACTAAAGTTTAAAAATTTTATCAACTATTGTATACTAATGCATATATATGGAATCTAGAAGTGACTTAGCAGCAGCAGCCGAAAGATGGAACTAACGAACCTATTTACATTGCAGCAGTGGGGACACAGACATTGAGAACAGACTTATGGATATGGCTGGGGAGGCAGGGAGGAGAGGGTGAAATGTATGGAGAGGATAACATTGAAACTTACATTACCATATGTAAAATAGATAGCCAGTGGAAATTTGCTGTATGAGTCAGGGAAATCAAACTAGGGCTAGGTGACAACCTAGAGGGGTGGGATGGGGACGGAGGTGGGAGGGATGTTCAAGTGGAAGGGCACATGGGTAAATCTAGGGCTGATTCACACTGATATTTGGTAGATACAAATGCAATGCTGTAAAGCAATTATCCTTCAATTAAAAATGAATAAATGTTTGAAAATTTATCTGGTGAGATTTGTCCAAGTCTCCCTTTGGTCCCTTCACCTTGCTTACAGTTTTAGGATTTCTTTTTATTCTTTCAATTTATATACAGTAAAACTCACTTCTGGTGTACAGTTCTATGGGTGCTGAGAAATAAACGGAGCCCATATGCAGAGGACATCATGAGAAACGCTGGGCTGGAGGAAGCACAAGCTGGAATCAAGACTGCCGGGAGAAACATCAATAACCTCAGATATGCAGATGACACCACACTTACGGCAGAAAGTGAAGAGGAACTAAAGACACTCTTGATGAAAGTGAAAAAAGAGAGTGAAAAAGTTGGCTTAGAACTCAACATTCAGAAAACTAAGATCATGGCATCTGATCCCATCACTTCATGGCAAATAGATGGGGAAACAATGGAAACAGTGACAGATTTTATCTTCTTGGGCTCCAAAATCACTGTAGATGGTGAATGCAGCCATGAAATTAAAAGATGCTTGCTCCTTGGAAGAAATGCTGTGACCAAACTAGACAGCATATTAAAAAGCAGAGACATTACTTTACCAACAAAGGTTCATCTAGTCAAAGTTATGGTTTCTCCAGTAGTCATGTATGGATGTGAGAAAGTCATGTATGGCCCTCAGAAAGAAAACTGAGGGTCAAAGAATTGATGCTTTTGAACTGGGGTGTTGGAGAAGACTCTTGAGAGTCCCTTGGACTGCAAGAAGATCCAACCAGTCCATCCTAAAGGAGATCAGTCCTGAATATTCATTGGAAGGTCTGATGCTGAAGCTGAGACTCCAGTACTTTGGCCACCTGATGCAAAGAACTGACTCATTTAAAATGACCCTGATTCTGGGAAAGATTGAAGGCAAGAGGAGAAGGGAATGACAGAGGATGAGATGGTTGGATGTCATCACCAACTCAATGGACTTGAGTTTAAGTAAACTCCAGGAGTTGGTGATGGACAGGGAGGCCTGGCGTGCTGCAGTCCATGGTGTTGCAAAGAGTCAGACAAGACTGAATGACTGAACTGAACTGAACTGATACCATCACAGTCATGACAGAAGAGTTTCATCACAGCAAAAGTTCTTCCTGCTCTCCCTTATTGTGAACTCCTACTCCTAAGCTCTAGTTCCCAGCAACCACTGCTCTGTTTTCCATCCATGTAGTGTTTCCTTTCCCAGCTGTCATATGATGAAATCACACAACCTGTAACATTTGGGGTTTGGCTAATTTTACTTAGCAAAGCAAATTTGAGATCCATCCTTGTTATTGTGAATCACAGTTCATTCTTTTCATTGCTGAGTAGGAGTTCATGGCATGAATGTACTAGGTTTTTTTTAATCCCCTAACTATAAAAAGGACATCTCACTTGATTTCAATTTGGGGCAAATATTAAGCTACTATAAACATTTCCATACAGAAAACAAGGAGATCAAACAAGTCAATCCTAAAGGAAATCAACCCTGAATATTGATTGGAAGGACTGGTACTGACGCTGAAGTTCCAATATTTTGGCCACCTGTTGCAGAGAGTCAAATCACTGGAAAAGACCTTGATTCTGGGAAAGATTGTGGGCAGGAAGAGAAGGAGACGACAGAGAATGAGATGGTTGGTTGGCATCAATGACTCAATGGACTTGAGTTTGCACAAACTCCTGGAGATAGTGAAGGACACGGAAGCCTGGCGTACTGCAGTCCATGGGATCATAAAGAGTCAGACACGACTGAGCAACTGAATAATAGCAACAAAATACCTGTAGTAAACTCTGAATCATGTAATAAGTCTATTGTATTTACATGTTTAACTTTATAAGAAAATGCAAAACTGTTTTCCAAGTAACAATAAATTTTTGCATATATTGATATATCAGCAGTGCCTAAGAGTTCCAGTTGTGCAATTCTAGTGAGTATCTAGTACTGTTACTTTTTCTTTAGCCATTCCAATTGATATGATGTAGTATCTTACTACAGTTTTAATCTGTATCTCCCTATCTGAAGTTGGCTTCCCAGGTGGCATTAGTGGTAAAGAACCCACCTGCCAATGCAAGAAATGTAAGAGACACAAGTTTGATCCCTCGATCAGGAAGATCCCATGGAGGAAGGCATGACAACCCACTCCAGTATTCTTGCCTGGAGAATCCCATGGACAGAGGAGCCTAGCAGGCTAAAGTCCATGGGATCCAAAGACTTGGACACAATTAAAGTGACTTACCACACATTCATGTGAAGTTGAGCATCTTTTCTTGTGTTTATTTACCATCTGCATAATCTTCTTTAGACAAGTCTGCATAACCTTCTTTGGGCAAGAGTGTGTTCAGAGAGTTGTTGCTATGGTTACCCTCAGTGAACCTCAGGCTTCAAATATTCTAGAAAAACCTTGTGTTCAGGGTGAAAATAGTTTCTGCAGATGGGTTTTCTCCACATCTAATCCACCCTCAGTCTTAGGTCTTCCCTTTTGATTAACCTTAGAGAAGGTATCCACACTCCTGCAACTTCCCCAGGAATTTTCCATACGTATTTGTTACTTTATACTTTTTGGCCCAGGTGTGCGTGTGTGTGTAAAGGGATAGAAAGAGGTAGAAGCCTCTGTTCTAATAAAGATGCAGTGTTTGAGCAGCACAAAGTCCCCGGATCTGGAGTGTGTGTTATTCTCAATGACTCTGCCCCTCCCTCAAGGATAGAGGATATTTTTCTATTCACTCCCCCCAGATCAAAAGCTTTTTACCAGTGCCCTAACAAGGGCTTCCCTGGTGGCTCAGTCGGTAAAGAATCCACCTGCAGTGCAGAAGACCTGGGTTTGATCCCTGGGGTGGGAAGATCCCCTGGAGGAGGGCATGGCAACCCTCTCCAGTATTCTTGCCTGGAGAATCCCCATGGAAAAGAAGCCTGGCAGGCTGCAGTCCATGGGGTTGCCAAGAGTCAGACACGACACAGTGACTAAGCCCACATTATGGGCAACAATGTTAGTTGCCCCTCCCTTCTGCCACTCACACACATAAATTAAGACTTTTGTTCCATGGAGTACATAAGAAGGAAGTGTCCTGGTGGGGTTCTGGACACTCAGCAGCCACAGGAGCACTATCAGTCTTAGAGAGTGGGAGCCCATGCTGTTGGGCTCATGCATAACTTCCATCACGGCCACCATGGCTCCCTGTGCCAGCACTGGAGGACCAGTGGAAAGCCCTGGCTGACAACAACTGGCCAAGGCATTGTATCTATTTGTGTTTAGCACTTATTCCATGGTTTATGGTCCTTGATAAGAGCGAACATTTGATTTAAAAGACTGTCACACTTTTTTCCCCACCCCATAGATCTATCCACATGCCTCTTCCCCAGATTTCCCTCCAGGATTAACAGTCTCCTGTAACCACACCTCCCCAGTCCGAGTTCAACCACCAAACCATTAACAGCTCAGGAGTCCATGTATATTCTTAACTCAGGCTGTTTCTCTTTCCGTGTAAAGTGGGTGACTAAAGCTCTGCTCAGTGAATTTTCACTCACTTCTGTTTTTCAAGGTTATTCCAAGTAGGGCCGCAGGGCAGCAGTAATCCTTCTGTAGCTTGCCCTGACATATCAAACCTACACTTATATGAAACAAATTCTTTTTTTTCTCTGTCCATTGGCTGATTTTAAGGAACCCTCATGAGGTTCTGGTACAGAGTCTTAGACAGCACATGAATATAAACCACCTGGAAGTGACCCTCCCTTTTTCTAATGGATTACTGATAGCTGTCTGACCCGATAGCTTGACGAGTCTGGCAATACTCTGCTCACAATGAGCAGCTTTGGCCGCACAATCACCCTGTGTCTCAAGGTAAAGCATCCCACTTCTACTCACCCCTAATAGCAAGCCAAGGGCTCTTTTCCAAAGTCTATAGCTCACTGATGCAGATGTATTACAATATCTCCTGCATTATAATAATTGTAGATGATATGGCCCTGTTTCAAGACCTTAGAGGTCTTCCCTACTGAAGCTCTTCATACCTGCCACATGACATCTTTTCTCACCACATAGTTTTATTACCTGGAGAGCTCACCCAACTGGCAGGCTGCTATACCATAGCCTAAGCTTTCATGCAGGTCTTCTCTGCTCTGGGCCTCACCTAAAGCTGGCAGTCTTTTGTGTGAGCTGGGAAATGGGTCAGAGCAGTAAATACCCAAGTATGTAATATGCTGCCTCCAGAACCAATGAGGCCATCCAGGTATTAGGCTTCATGCCTAATAGTAGGAGTTTCATTCATCTGACAAAGTCCTAGTAACCTTATCAATGTGCTGGGTCACTGAATCTTCGGAGCTCATTTCCCACTGTACCTTACCAAGGCCTCCAACATTCTTGTGTGTCTGGAACAATTAACATGGTATCATCGGTAGATCAATGTGATGTTTTATGGAACATCCAGGTGGTCTAGATCTTGTTGGTCTGTATCATGACAGAAGGTGGGAGAGGTACAATAACAGGGCCCTGAGGTCAGGTCACAAATGTATGCTGCGTTTTATCTCATGTGAATGAGACCTGCTTTCAATCCTCCAAAATAGGTATATGAAATAATGCACCATTTAGATCAGTGGTTGTATGCTTTGTATCTGAGGTGTTTTGTTAGTCTATTCTAGCAGACACAGAAGCTATAAGTGGAATTACCCCTTGATGGAATCTGTTGTCATCCTCTAGAATACAGTTCTCTCTTGTAGTGGCCAGAGAGGTGAATTAAGTGAAGAGGTGATAAGAAATTCCTGCATTCTTCAAATCTCTAAATGTGGCTTTCATACCTGTCACCATCCCTCTACCTAAGATATGTATGGTTTTGGCTCATGGTTCTTTCCTCTCAGTCTTCTGATCCTGCCTCCTCCATCTGCTGTCAGAGTCCTGACATTTCTGCTTCACCTCATGTGGGCCAGCATTTCTCCAAGAACCATCTTAGCAGCATCTCCTAGGTTCTTGATGGGATGGGGTGTTAAATCCTGTAGCCTGGGAGAGTACTCTCCTGGAGACAGACTTTTCCCTTATGTAAACCTAATGGTCTAGCTCCATGCCTTGATCCAGCATTGTAAGGATGCATGTGCATGCACACACACACACACACACACCCACACACCCACCCTACTAGTTCCTGCCAATACACATTAGCCTAGCCAAAGTGCTCCTTAGGTTTAAGCCTCTTTACTCCCTTAGCAGGTCCAGCACTCTTGATTGTTCTTTATTGTGAACTAGTCTTAGACTTGGGCTAGTGTCCAGAAATGAAGGTAAAGATAGCGCTGAAGGGAGGCTGCATTGTCTCTCAAAGCCTGTGTGTCATCTTCAAGCAGCAAGAGGGACTAATAGTGTGTATCTAATAGTGTGGAGTGGGCCACATCTGTGGGCCTGCAGTCTTAGGAAATCTGGGGACTCAAGGTTTTTGAAGACAAACAGAGGTCCCCATTTCAAGTCTCAGAGTCCAGCTACTTTCTAACTAGGGTGCTAATTTCATGATACTTGACTTGCTGGGGTTGAAAATTCAACCTTCCCTGAAGCTTCACTATCCTCATAATCAAGCCCTGGGCCTGATCCTCAGCTCTTTTCCTTCTGGTTGTAAGAGATAAAATTTTTTTCATACTCTGTCAAAAGACCCTGGAACTTCCGTGGTGGTTAAGACTTTGTGCTCCCAGTGCAGGGGCCCCAAGTTCAATCCCTAGTCAGGGAACTAGACTCTATATGCTGCAACTATGAGTTGGAATGCCACAACTAAAGATCCTGCACGTGGCAAGGAAGACCCAGGGCAGCCAAATTAAAAAAAAAAAAAAAAAACAAATCTGGCTTGCATACTTCACCTTAAATGAGTTATTAACCCTTGGCCCTTGTCTTTCTACAATGTACTGCTTACACATAGCAAAAGCCATCTGATTGAATTGGTCTGACAATCACTACTTTACAAATGCCTGAGATGTTGCCCCTGGCAGGGCATTTCCTTCCACTGAATCCTACCCTGCTGCACCACTTGTGAAAGTTCTAACTGCATGCTCCAGCACGCCAGGAGCTGACTGCCCCTCCCTCCACCAGGGATGGGGCTCTCACTACCCTGCAGACAGCAGGCAATCCAGCTCCAAAATTCTGCTGTACAGTCTGGATCCTCAGACCACTCCTGGAACCAACTAACATTTAAGTTGGGTTCCTCATAAAACAGAATCTAAGGCTGAACAACATGTATTAAGGAGTAAGGAAGGAGGATTGGGCAAAGGGAGAAGCGGAACTTGTACAGGGCAGTTCTAACAGGGGTCTCAGGTAATCCTTCAGGAAGCCCTGGATCTAGGATGGCCCTTCACAGTTTTCTAGAATTAAGGCAAGGAAACCAAGTCTTTAAGGTATACCCATATGTGTTAGTCACTCAATCATGTCTGACTTTTTGCCATCCCATGGACTATAGCCCAACAGTCTCCTCTGTCCATGAGATTCTCCAGGCAAGAATACTGGAGTGGGTAGCCATTCCCTTCTCGAGGGGATCTTCCTGACGTAGGGATCAAACCCAGGTATCCTGCATTGCAGGCAAAATTCTTAAAGGTCTGAGCCACCAGGGAAGCCCACACTCATATAGGTCAATTATTCAGTTGGTGAGCTGTCTCTAGGGACAGGGTATAATGTGAGCAAAGAAGCTATCTTTATTCTAGAGCAATTTCCAAAGAGCTCCCCAGCTGTGAGAGGTCTTTAGCCATCAATGCTCGCAGACCTGCAGGGAGAATCTGGGTGACACTCTGGAACACCCACTACACACTTCCACAACAACCACAAATTTGTAGTTGAAAAAGATGTTCATGAAGGTCAGAATATTGATCAGGTAGCAGAAAAATGATGTTACACACGGGGAAGTCAATAAGCTCAAGCAAAAGGAGAGTTTGAATATTAAAATTATCAGAAAAGATGTTCATACAAATCAGCATAATCAACAGGTAGGAGATTTAGCTGTATTATAAATGCAGAAATTAACATTAGATAGCTACTAATAAGTCGAGGTTTCCCAGGTAGCTCAATGGTAAAGAATCTGCCTGCAGTGCAGGAGACCTGGGTTTGATCCCTGGGTCTGGAAGACCCCTGAAAAAGGAAATGGCAACCCACTCCAGTATTCTTGCCTGGAGAATCCCATGGGCAGAGGAGGCTGGTGGGTTACAGTCCATGGGTTGCAAAGAGTCAGATAAGACTGGCCAGTTAGTAAAAAAAAAAAATAGGATCAACTCTGGCTAGGAGACAAACTCTCCTAAGCACCAGACATATTCTGAAGCTGCACAACCTCCCCAGCCCTGAATCAGTCTCCATCTTAAAGTTGCTGTGCTGCATCTGTACAAATGTTCACCTGTCTTTCTTCCACACCACTACTAGCTGTGTTTAGCCCAACAGGCAGGAACAGCAGTGATGGGGTAAGGTCTTGGTTTCCAAAATGGATGTAGTTTTGTGCCGTACCAATACTACTCAGCCAGCTCTCTGCTTCAAGTGGGATGATAAGGGAGTGGAGGATAGGGATTGCTTTCCAGTTGCTCACATAAGGAGCTTGGAAGCCATATCCCATTCTACAAGCAAGTGAAAAACTGAAAAGATCAACATCCACAACTCATCTTGTATCCATAACAAGAGGGCACAGAGCAAACCATTGTTGCCAAGATTAGAGAGACAGGAAAGTATAAGGTATAACCTTTGAGAACCAAGCACAGGGCAGGAAGCCAGGAACTGTAAATGATGAATTAATGACAGTTCAGCACAGACAAGCCTGAGACTTAAAAACTCCATGAGGACCCAGTGACGGGGGATTTAGCTCCAGAAGCCCGATCAGATTTCATCAGAAAACATCAAAGAAATATCCTCTCCTGCTTCTAGCAGAGGAAGGGAGAAAAGGAACATTTTGAAATATCCCAGAATGCTCTGTTCTTCTTAACAAGCCTGCCCACAGAGGAAACTGCTTAACCAAAGCCTCACCTGCAGGGCATTATCAACACCTGTGACTAATTTCAGTTTAGTTCAGTTCAGTCACTCAGTTGTGTCGGACTCTTTGTGATCCCATGGACAGCATCACGCCAGGCTTCCCTGTCCATTACCAAATCCTGAAGCTTGCTCAAACTCATGTCCATTGAGTTGGTGATGCCATCCAACCATCTCATCCTCTGTTGCCCACTTCTCCTCCCGCCTTCAATCTTTCCCAGAATCCAGGTCTTCTCCAATGAGTCAGTTCTTCGCATTAGGTGGCCAAAGTATTGGAGTTTCAGCTACAGCATCAGACCTTCCAATGAATATTCAGGACTGATCTCCTTTAGGATGGACTGGTTGGATCTCCTTGCAGTCCAAGGGACTCTCAAGAGTCTTCTCCAATATCACAGTTCAAAAGCATCAGTCTTTTAGCACTCAGCTTTCTTTATAGTCCAACTCTCACATCCGTACATGACCACTGGAAAAACCATAGCTTTGATCACATGGACATTTGTTGGCAAAGTAATGTCTCTGCTTTTTAATGGGCTGTCTAGGTTGGTCATAGCTTTTCTTCCAAGCAGCAAGCATCTTTTAATTTCATGGCTGCAGTCACCATCTACAGTGATTTTGGAGCCCAAGAAAATAAAATCTGTCACTGTGTCCATTGTTTTCCCATCTATTTGCCATGAAGTGATGGGACCGGATGCCACAATCTTCATTTTCTGAATCTCAAGTTTTAAGCCAACTTTTTCACTTTCCTCTTTCACTTCCATCAAGAGGCTCTTTAATTCTTCTTCACTTTCTGCCATAAGAGTGATGTTATCTGTGTATCTTAGGTTATTGGCATTTCTCCCGGCAATCTTGATTCCAGCTTGTGCCTCATCCAGCCCAGCATTTTGCATAATGTACTTTGCATACAAGTTAGATAAGCAGGATGACAATATACAGCCTTGATATACTCCTTTCCCTATCTGACTTGGGGGAAGGGAAATACCCAACTCAAGCCCACTCAAGCCATCCTGTCTCACCTAAGAGAGGAGGAAAAAACCAAGAAGCTCTTGTGAAGTTCACTTTTGGTGAGGCATAAGCTCACCAAGGGGCTTCCCTGGTGGCTCAGTGGGTAAAGAATCTGCCTGCAATGCAGGAGACACAGGAGATGGATCCCTAGGTCAGGGAGATCCCCTAGAGGAGGGCACGGCAACCCATTCCAGTACCCATGTCTAGAGAATCCTATAGACAGAGCCTGATGGGCTATGGCCTATGGGGTCGCAAAGAGTCAAACACCAGACACGACTGAAGCAACTGAGCACACATGCAGGCTCACCAAGACTGAGGCCTCATGACTGGACTAAAGAGTGCTTCCCCTCCTCCACACCTCACCACCACATCTCTACAGGCTTATTTACAGCAGTTTCTTTTGCCTGTTAAGGTCATGTTCCGCTACCAGGAAACAATAACAACGCACATTCTTGTTGCTGTTGTTTAGTCACTAAGTCATGCCTGACTGTTTGCAACCCCATGGACTATTGCCCACCAGGCTCTTCTATCCATGGGATTTTCCCAGCAAGAATACTGGAGTGAGTTGCCATTTCCTTCTCCAGGGCATCTTCCCAACCCAGGGATCAAACCTGTGCCTCCCATACCAATAGCAAAAAAAAAAAAACAAAAAACACACTTTGAAGAAAGAGAGCAAGCATCAGAACAAGACATGGCAGGGCTGTTGTAATGATCAGATCAGGAATTTTAAACTATGATTAATATGCTAAGGGTTCTAGTGAATAAAGTAGATAACATGCAAGAAAAGGTGAGCAACGTGAGTAGTATAATGAAAATTCTAAGAAAGGACCAAAAAGAAATGCTAGAGATAAAAAGCACTGTAACAGAAACAAAGAATGCCTTTGATGGATTTATTAGTGGACTGGACTCAGTTAAGGAAAGAATCTCTGAGCTTGAGGAATGTCTCAAAAGAAACCCACAAAACTGAAAGCAAAGAGAACAAAGACTTAAAGAACAGAATATCCAAGGACTGTAAGTTAATTACAAAGAGCGTAACATATGTGTAATGGGCATACTGGAAGGAGAAGAAAGAGAGAAAGGAGCAGAATTGTTTGAAACAATAATGATGAGAATTTCCCCCAAATTAATGTCAGATATCAAACCACAGTTCCAGAAAGTTCAGAGAACACCAAGCAGTATAAATACTAAAGAAAAGAGGTTGAAATTTATTGAGTCCTTCTCCCTCCCTCCTGTTATTTTTTAATTGCAGTATAATTGATTTACAATGTTGTGTTAGTTTCAGGTGTATGGAAAAGTGAATCAATTATCTATCTATCTATATCTATCTATCTATCCATCATCTGAGGACTACCAATCAGCATAGATTATTGTAGAAAGTGTTGTCAAATCCAAGTTCATGTGCCCAATGCACAGTTGAGCCCATACAAACTGAAATGTCAGAGTTTGGAGCAGAGAAATGTTTATGGCAAGGGCCAAGCAAGAATTAGTGGCTCATGCTCAAAAAGACCCAAACAGGGAAGAATGTTTAAAGGCAAAATTTAGAGTGAGGGCTGCAGGGTGTGTGACTTCTGATAGGTTAAGTGTTAGTTGCTCAGTCATGCCCAACTCTTTGGCACCCCATGGACTGCAGCCTACCAGGCTCCTGTGTCCATGAGACTTTCCAGGCAAGGATACTGGAGTGGGCTGCCATTTCCTTCTCCAGGGGATCTTCCCAACCCAGGGATTGAACCCTGGTCTCCTGCATTGCAGGCAGATTCTTTACCAACTGAGCTACAAGGGAAGACTTATTGGTGGTCAGGTAACAGGGCAGTGTTCCAGGAATCTTGTGTTCAGCCTCAAATTACCATCCTCTACCTGGGTGGGGGTTTTAGTTTCTGTAGAAGAACTCAAAGATGTATTGTTATGCTTATTCCTTGAGGAGGAATTAGGTTTGACTGCTTTTCCTTTGTTTCTGCATGTCTTCATTTCCCTGATTAGCAACTGTTTGAATTTGCCTTTTGGAACTTAGGGAAGGTGTAGGAGAACAAAGCCTTTATCCTACAAACAAGGAACTGGGGACACAGAAAGGTTTTTGTACCCGGGAGGGACCCATAGACACTGCTTGGTTTCAGAAGCATGTTTTTCAAAATCTGTGGTCTAGGTGATTCTGATCAGTTATCTAGACCAGTCTTCTTCATCCAATTTGGTGTGTAAACTACTTTAGTTAGACATACTCATGACTCACCAGCCCCACTTCTCCTGTTTTTCATGGCAAAGAAAATTCTTAACCTCATTAATGGTAGGAACAACACCATTTTAAATGTGCTGTGCTGTCATTAGTCGTTCAGTCGTGTCTGACTCTTTGCAACCCCATGGACTGCAGCCGGCCAGGCTCCTCGGTCCATGGGTGTTCTCCAGGCAAGAATACTGGAATGGGTTGCCATGCCCTCCTCCAAGGGATCTTCCCAACCCAGGGACTGAACCCAGGTCTGCCCCTTTGCAGGTGGGTTCTTTACTGTCTAAGCCCCAGGAAAGCAACACCATTTTAAATAAAAAGGGTTGAATGAAGTAGTTTCTGAACTTTATTAAAGTTACAGATAAAGTATCTTGCTTTACAAAGTATAGGCATTATTATTTTATAAATATTCTACCACCCCACCCAAGGCCAACTTTCAACTCATGAGACCTGGCAATATTGAGACAAGAGGGGAAGGGGGCAGGGCATAACCATTAAAAGAACGACACAGCCATTGGGAATAGTATACAACAAAAACTGGTTAGAACCTGCGAGGCCCCAAATGGCAAAAGACTCAGCTTTCTGTATCCTGAGCCTCATTATATGCGTGTTGTAATGTATCAGCATGCTAAATGACACATCCACAGGAACCATGACAGTGCTGACACTGACCAAAAACGTGCCTGGAAATCTCCACTGTGACTCTGACTCTGATGATCACAGAAAACTATGGAAAATTTTTAAATAGATGGGAATACCAGACCACCTTACCTGTCTCCTGAGAAACCTATATGCAGGTCAAGGAGCAACAATTAGAACCTTACATGGAACATCTGACTGGTTCAAAATCAGGAAAGGAGTATGTCAAGGCTGTACATTGTCACCTTGCTTATTTAACTTATAAATTCAGAGTACATCATGCGAAATGCCAGACTGGATGAAGTACAAACTGGAATAAAGATTGCCGGGAGAAATATCAACAACCTCAGATATGCAGATGACACCACTCTAATGACAAAAAGTGAAGAGGAGCTAATGAACCTCTTGATGTGGGTGAAAGGGGAGAGTGAAAAGCTAGTTTGGAACTCAATATTCAAAAAATTAAGATCATGGCAAATAGAAAGGGAAAAAGTAGAAGTAGTGACAGATTTTCTTTTCTTGGTCTTCAAAATCACTACAGGTGGTGACTGCAGTCATGAAATTCAAAGATGCTTGCTCCTTGAAAGGAAAGCTATAACAAACCAGACAGAGTATTAAAAAGCAAAGAGATCACTTTATCAACAGAAGTCCAAAGAGTCAAAGCTATGATTTTTCCAGTAGTCATGTTATGGATGTGAAGATTGGACCATAAAGAAGGCTGAGCGCCAAAGAATTGATGCTTTTAAATTGTGGTGCTGGAGAAGACTCTTGAGAGTCCTATGGACTGCAAGGAGATCAAACCAGTCAATCCTAAAGGAAATCATCCCTGAATATTCATTGGAAAGACTGGTGCTGAAATTGAAGCTCCAATACTTTGGCCAGCTGATGCAAAGAGTCAATTCATTGGAAAAGACCCTGATGCTGGGAAAGAGATTGAAAGCAACAGGAGAAGAGGTGGCAGAGGATGAGATGGTTAGATAGCATCACTGAATAAATGGACATGGATTTGAACAAACTCCGGGAAACAGTGAAGGGCAGAGGAGCCAGGTATGCTGAAGTCCATCGGGTTGCAAAGAGTCAGACAGGACTTAGCAACTGAACAATAAGAAAACTAATCACTCTATATTTCTGGGCCAGCTCTTATCTTCTGAAATGTCATACATTCTGCCTATGGAGTAGGTATGTTTTTTGTTGTTGTTTTTTTTAATTGGCCATACCACGTGACATGTGGAATCTTAGTTCCCTGACCTGGGATCAAACTTATACCATCTGCATTAGAAGCTCAGAATCGTAACCACTGGACCACTACGGAAAGGTCTCAAGTGTGTATCTCTCTAAAAAAATTTGCTTTCATTTTACTGTGGTTCACTCTTAAATTCTTTCCTGAGCAAAGCCAAGGATGCTCATTTGGCAGCCCATCCCAGAGACTCACCAGAGACCAGGGCTATGACCATCCTCTCAAGCCCCATTCTTCCACAGCAGTATGGCCTAGCATGGTCTTTGGATTTAAATAAACCTAAGTTAAAGCCCCAGCTCTGCTAGCCTGTACCTTTGTTTTTATGGGAAAATTATTTAACTTGTCTATGCTTCATTTGCCTCTTTCATAAACTAGTTTTAGTAATGATATATATTTCTCTGAGTAGAAATAAAGATCATTTTGAAATAGCATAAGGAAACAGTGTTGGATCTGACACAAAGAAAGTACTTAATTAATGATACCTACACTGACTGAGTGACTGACACATACACATTCATACTAATTAGTATTATATTTAGTGCACTAATTATTATTATTCATATTAATATTAGTCACTGTGTAAGCAATTTCCTTTCTCAGTATTCTTGTGTTGTCAGAACATAGCTTAATAGAAGCAAGAGTTGATTTTTGGTGTGTTTTAAATTGTGGCCCTCCAGAGGAACAGCAACTCAACCCTGCCTGTTTAATGTGGTTTGTTCTGAACCATATGCGTGTGGGCTTTTAATAAATACTATTTGATGATGACGATGAGTTCCTGGAGACAGAGCTGTGTTCGGCAGAGTCACTACATTATGCTTGGCCTAACTTTCTGCTACTCAACTCCAGGAATGCTCTTGTGAGCAGTACAGAAACTTCTGAAATTTCCATTTGAGGTGAAGTACCACTGCCAAAAAGCCTCATGAAGGGAGTCATTAACCCTCACCCTTTTTTCTTGTGGCTCCTTCCAAACTGACCCTCAGAAGGGCCTTCTCTGTAGGCTGCCTAGTTCTCAATTGTCCCCTGTGTTCCTAGCAGAGCTATCTTCTGTGAGCTCAGTGGGCCAACTCCCAAAGCCCAAACTATGGAGTGCAGTTTGCTACAATCCCAGAAAGAAGAAAAACAAAACCAACTACTCACAATCTGTAGCCCCTAACTGATATGAAATGAGCTAACAGCTCTAGTGTCTGAAAGAGGGTTTAAACTTTTTGAGATGTTTGCATTAAAAACAGTGTAATGTGTTAAAATATCAAGCCTGAAAACTGAGGTCAAACTCAGACTTTTTTCTCCATAACTTATATTAAAGTGACTGGGAGGCAGGAAGGGATTTTCTTCCAATAGGGATCAGGCCATGTGAAGGAGCATAAGCTCGTTTTCATAGGTAACTCGCTACCTAATCTGTGAGGGCCTTTCGACTTAGTTTTGTCTTGGTAAATTCTCCTCACTGCTATAAAACTGTATTTATCATTTGAATTTGAATTAAAGTCTCTTTCATTTCCAATGCACCCCCTTATTTTTAGAAGAAAAAGAATTTCTTTTAGGGTGAGATGTTCACTTGCTTGCCTAGGAAGCTTCTACCCTTCTGCCCAAGCATTATGGTTGGAAAGGGTCTAGTGACCCCTGGTACAACCTTCCCAAGAAGGATGCTTCAGACAGAGTGCTGTAAGTGAACAATGCTTCCTTTCAGACAACCTGGGTTCTCTAAACACAGAGATAGCTGTGATGCTTTGCCAGATCTAGAGAGAGCCCATGTTGAACACTGATGACCTAGACTGGCAGCAACGTTATGAGCTTTGCAGACAGTCTGTCTATGCGGCCTTGGACCTGATTTTCAAGGCTCATTGAGTCCATTGCCTGAAATAGCAGGAAAGAGTGAAAAGAGATTTGAGAGAGCAGAAGGTCATCAAGTCACATGTAGGGGCATAGGGGACACAGGGAGGGGCCTCAGACAACTGGGCCTCTCCTTGGAAAACAACAACAAGCCTGTGAGTTCAATATCACAAAAGCCACAGAAAGGAGAAATCTTGCCTGGCTCACCTAAGTTTATGTGTTTGCTGTTACACTCCAAGCCAGTCTTTGATCCATTTAATTCAATGGTATGGCCACTGGATCAATCATTTCATCAAGTTTTTAAATTCATCCACAGAGACTTTGCAACATTATTCCAATTTTTTCTTCTTCTTTTTTTTTTTTTCTTTTTTCATTTTGGACAAGTCTGTTGTTACTGGCAATGTGTGCAGGAACTAGTCCTGGTGACCTCTCTGTGAACCTACCAAAAAGTCAAAATTTGCAACTTCTTGTGCAGTGTAAAGCTGAGCTTTGACCTCAAGGACTTTGTTGTGGTGGCTTTCCCCAGGAAATCAAAGAGACTGGTCATTTCCCAAGTCCCCAGAAGCAACTCTGCTGTGATAATCTCTCAGGGGCCTCTGAGTAAGAATCTTCCAACTTAAGGGTTCAAGTAAAAGTTCTCATTGGTACACAGGGACTATAATCTAAATCTCAAGTCTTTCAAGAGGTGAAATGAAGACAAAAGGAAGAGAAACAAAAAGAAAACTTTTTCTCAGAAAAAAAGAGGTAAAGATAATATAAAATGTCATAGGAGAGGGTCTGCTTGTGCTGCCTGACCATGCTCCTCTTTGGGGAATGTCTTCCCCGAAGACATTTTTGGAGAATGTCTCATTTCTTTTGTCAGGTCCCTTCCATTGTTCTTGCTCTGGCTCTTCTCATAGAGAGAACAAATACTTTCTCTGCCAATTACAACTGAATCCCTTACACCTCTGCTGGGAACAATCTTAGGCTGGACTTTATTTCAATTTACTTGGATGCCCTTCCTGTTGACCTTATTTCCATCGTGTCTCATTTATCAGCTCTCCCTAAGAAATTAGGTACTGCTTAATCTACACCTCACTGAGACGCTGACATAACTTTTGTCACCTGCGATTCCACTTGTCAAAAGCAGCTGTGTGTGCGATTAGATGTCCAGAGGCCAGCCAATCATCTTTATGATACGCTTCAGCTCAACTTGTAGATTTATTCACCCATATTCTTCTTCTCTTGTTTACCCAACCCATAGGACCACTTCTCTCTCTTACTAACACATGCCTTTGTGAGGCCAGAATCAGTCAGTATTTACCTTTATTTGCCAAAATTTTGTTAGATAAAAATATATATATCATGAACAGAGCAAAAAGGACACTGCAGCTTTAGTCTAAAAGTGTCATGTTTCATACAAAGAAATGGCGATCAGGACAGGTAAAATAATTTTTTCAAGTCATCCTACAATATTGTGGAAAGACTAGAACCCTAAAACAGTTCTAATCACAAATGCTGAGCTATCACATGTTCATGGGGCTTCCAACAGAGTTGCAGTGACAACTTAAATTCTATAACATCATAATCCCAAAACATTTCCATTTAAACTTACATGGTCCTCTCGATTTAAAAAATTCTATCCTGGGTGAAAATGCTTATTGATGCCTTATCTTCCTAATGTTTTCCACAAAGGCAAACTCTAACGAGAAAGCTAATGAATTCTTCTATTTTTTTCATTGTTCAAATTCTCACTGTTCTTTTAGGTCCCAGGAAATATTCCCTATCACCAGTCCCCAAAGAGTCATAAAATAACACGTAAGTCTGTGAATTCACTCAGTGAATACAGAGCTGCATTGGTCAGGAAGTCTGTGAGGGGGAAGCCTCAGAACTATATACAATAATTAAAAGAGGGTAACTCATATTCTGATCAATAACAATTCTGGTAAACTAGACAAGGAAAGCATACAATTTTATCCAAATATTTAATCCAAGTGAAGGTCAGTTTTCAATTAAATCCCAAAGAAAGGCAAAGTCAAAGAATGATCAGACTACCACATGATTGCACTCATCTCACACACTAGCAAGTTAATGCACAAAATTGTCTAAGCTAGGCTTCAACAGTACATGTACCAAGAACTTCCAGATGTTCAAGCTGGATTTAGAAAAGGCAGAGGAACCAGAGATCAAATTGCCAACATCCACTGGACCATAGAAAAAGCAAGAGAATTCCAGGAAAATATCTACTTCTGCTTGACTGACTACACTAAAGCCTTTGACTGTGTGGATCACAACAAACTGTGGAAAATTCTTCAAGAGATGGGAATACCAGACTACCTGACTTGCCTCCTGAGAAATCTGTATGCAGGTCAAGAAGCAACAGTTAGAACTGGACATGGAACAATGGACTGATTCCAATTTGGGAAAGGAGTACATCAAGGCTGTATATTGTCACCTTACTTATTCAACTTATGTATGCATAGTACGTCATGCGAAATGCCAGACTGGATGAAGCACAAACTGGAAGCAAGATTGCCAGGAGAAATATCAATAACCTCAGATATGCAGATGACACCACACTTATGGCAGAAAGCAAAGAACTAAAGAGCCTCTTGATGAAAGTGAAAGAGGAGAGTGAGAAAGCTGGCTTAAAACTCAACACTCAAAAACAAAGATTATGGAATCTGTTCCCATCAGTTCAGTTCAGTTCAGTCGCTCAGTCGTGTCTGACTCTTTGCAACCCCATGAACCACAGCACGCCAGGCATCCTTGTCCATCGACAACTCCCAGAGTCCACCCAAACCCATGTTCAAGTCGGTGATGCCATCCAACTGTCTCATCCTCTGTCATCCCCTTCTCCTCCTGCTCCCAATCCCTCCCAGCATCAGAGTCTTTTCAAATGAGTCAGCTCTTCGCATCAGGTGGACAAAGTATTGGAGTTTCAGCTTCAACATCAGTCCTTCCAGTGAACACCCAGGACTGATCTTTGGGATGGACTGGTTGGATCTCCTTGCAGTCCAAGGGACTCTCAAGAGTCTTCAACACCACAGTTCAAAAGCATCAATTCTTCGGCACTCAGCTTTCTTCACAGTCCAACTCTCACATCTATACATGACCACTGGAAAAACCATAGCCTTAACTAGACAGACCTTTGTTGGCAAAGTAACATCTCTGCATTTTAATATGCTATCTAGGTTGGTCATAACTTCCCTTCCAAGGAGTAAGCATCTTTTAATTTCATGGCTGCAATCACCATCTGCAGTGATTTTGGAGCCCAGAAAAATAAATTCAGCCACTGTTTCCACTGTTTTCCCATCTATTTGCCATGAAATGATGGGACCAGATGCCATGATCTTCGTTTTCTGAATGTTGAGCTTTAAGCCAATTTTTTTCACTCTCCTCTTTCACTTTCGTCAAGAGGCTTTTTAGTTCTTCTTCACTTTCTGCCATAAGGGTGGTGTCATCTGCATATCTGAGATTATTGATATTTCTCCCAGCAAACTTGATTCCAGCTTGTGTTTCTTCCAGTCCAGTGTTTCTCATGATGTACTCTGCATATAAGTTAAATAAGCAGGGTGATCCCATCACTTCATGGCAAATAGATGGGGAAACAATGTAAACAGTGATAGATTTTATCTTCTTGGGCTCCAAAATTACTGGAGATGGTGACTGCAGCCATGAAATTAAAAGATGCCTTGCTCCTTGGAAGAAATGCTGTGACCAACCTAGACAGCATATTAAAAAGTAGAGACATTACTTTACCGACAAATGTCCATCTAGTTAAAGCTATGGTTTTTCCAGTAGTCATGTATGGATGTGAGAATTGGACCAGAAAGAAAACTGAGGGCCAAACAACTGATGCTTTTGAACTGTGGTGTTGGAAAAAACTCTTAAGAGTGCCTCAAACTGCAAGGAGATCCAACCAGTCCATCCCAAAGGAAATCACCCCTGAATATTCATTGGAAGTCCTGATGCTGAAGCTGAAGCTCCAATACTTTGGCCATCTGATGCAAAGGGCTGACTCAGTGGAAAAGGTCCTGATGCTGGGAAAGGTTGAAGGCAGGAGGAGAAGGGGACGACAGGATGAGATGGTTGTATGGCAATACCGACTCCACGGACATGAGTTTGAGCAAGCTCTGGGAGTTGGTGATGTACAGGGAAGCCTGGCGTGCTGCAGTTCATGGGGTCACAAAGAGTCAGAAACAACTGAGTGACTCAACTGAACTGAATCCATTCAATACTAAATACATGTGCCTTAAGTCTGATCCAGGGTCCCCTGAAAGCTGCATAGTCCTGTGTGTGTGCATACATGTGTGTGTGTTTCATCCATACAACTTTCACTTAGTGAGAATTTGTGGAACTACAGTGTGCAGAATCTCTTCAAGAAGCAAGAGAAATGAGAGCACAGTAGCATATTAGAAGCCACCTTGCTCAGTCCTCAAACACACATCCAAGTGTCTCATCCGCCTTAGACTAGATACATCCAAGGTTTTGAGAAGGAAATGCATGAACAGCAACTTCTACTTCGAATTTCTTCTTTCAATACTTATTCTATGCTGAAGTTCATTCTTGCTTCCAGTGTGTGTGGCCCACTTTTTCAGACCTATTGAGTTAGATCCTTAACAACCCCTTTGCTTGTATTTCTAATAATGTATCGTCTAATGATGTCTGGACCCTTGAGTCTTTATCATCTATCATTTTCCTGGCCTGGGTTCCCCTGTTTCTCACTGACTTAAACCCAAGACACCCTCTTACTTTCTTTGCATTTGACATAGGGTGCTTTTGATATGGTAATTGCTAGCACCTTTCTGACTTTCCAATATTTTTTGTTTCTAATGTTGGAGAAAGATTAATATGAACAAACAGAAGACATGTAAGTGAGGTCATAAAGAATATCAGGCTGTGGATAAAACCTCCTGGGGCACAAGCATGATCAAAAGTCATTCATTAAGATGTAGTTCATTTCAGTTCAGTTCAGTCACTCAGTCATGTCCGACTCTCTGTGACCCCATGAATTGCAGCACGCCAGGCCTCCCTGTCCATCACTAACTCTCAGAGTTCACTAAAACTCACGTCCATCAAGTCAGTGATGCCATCCAGCCATCTCATCCTCTGTCATCCCCTTCTCCTCCTGCCCCCAATCCCTCCCAGCATCAGAGTATTTTCCAATGAGTCAACTCTTCACATGAGATGGCCAAAGTATTGGAGCTTCAGCTTCAGCATCATTCCTTCCAAAGAACACCCAGGACTGAGCTCCTTTAGAATGGACTGGTTGGATCTCCTTGCAGTCCAAGGGACTCTCAAGAGTCTTCTCCAACACCACGGTTCAAAAGCATCAATTCTTCAGCACTCAGCTTTCTTCACAGTCCAACTCTCACATCCATACATGACCACTGGAAAAACCATAGCCTTGACTAGACAGACCTTGGTTGGCAAAGTAATGTCTCTGCTTTTGAATACGTGATCTAGGTTGGTCATATCTTTCCTTCCAAGGAGTAAGCGTCTTTTAATTTCATGGCTGCAATCACCATTTGCAGTGATTTTGGAGCCCCAAAAAAGAAAGTCTGACACTGTTTCTACTGTTTCCCCATCTATTGCCCATGAAGTGATGGGACCAGATGCCACGATCTTAGTTTTCTGAATGTTGAGTTTTAAGCCAACTTCTTCACTCTCCTCTTTCACTTTCATCAAGAGGCTTTTTAGTTCCTCTTCACTTTCTGCCATAAGGGTGGTGTCACCTGCATATCTGAGGTGATTGATATTTCTCCCAGCAATCTTGATTCCAGCTTGTGCTTTTTCCAGCCCAGCGTTTCTCATGATGTATTCTGCATAGAAGTTAAATAAGCAGGGTGACAATATACAGCCTTGACGTACTCCTTTTCCTATTTGGAACCAGTCTGTTGTTCCATGTCCAGTTCTAACTGTTGCTTCCTGACCTGCATACAAATTTCTCAAGAGGCAGGTCAGGTGAACTGGTATGCCCATCTCTTTCAGAATTTTCCACAGTTTGTGGTGATCCACACAGTCAAAGGCTTTTGCATAGTCAATAAAGCAGAAATAGATGTTTTTCTGGAACTCTCTTGCTTTTTTTGATGATCCAGCAGATGTTGGCAATTTGATCTCTGGTTCCTCTGCCTTTTCTAAAACCAGCTTGAACATCTGTAAGTTCAAGATGTAGAACAGATAGTAAATTAGCATAAACACTGAACTCTTACTTTCAAATGATCCAAACATTTTTTAACATGTTCAGATTTTTATTAGAAAAGTTAACAAGCTTATATAAGGAATTAGTCTAAAAATTCTCTCCCTAGATATATATCCTCACTCAGTACATATTCAGAATGAGCTCTTACATTCTATATATTCAATTCCAGAATCTCACACCAATGATCCTGGAGCAACAATAGTCTTTTATTTATTGACTTAAGATCAAGATGGCCCCACTGCATTGTGTAGACATTAAGTAGTAGTAGACACTGATGAATGTTGAAATAATTTTCAATATCAAAAGTTTGGACCCTTAATTTTTCAGAAAAACTAATTAAATGGACAATATTAACTTCTAATATTTCAATTAACTGAGATTTTAAAATATTTATTTAAAACACTTAATATACAACATGAATTCAGCATTAAAATTTTAAATATTTTAAGATATTGAATACAATGGAAAGTTAGTATAACCTAATTTGTTAAATTACTTTTGTAGCTGAGAACTGAATGCCAGTTCCCTAAAATATGCCTGCACTGGAATGATGTCACTAATCTTGCACCTACCAGTAACCATACTTAATCAAGTAATTTAAGGTCTTTAAGACTCAATTTTCTCATGTGTAAAATAGGACCGGTAGGTATTCAACTAAATGGCACTTAAAGTCCCTTCCAAATATAAATTTATTTGACTGTGTGAATTCTGTAACACTGTTTGTGTCATATCATAAGTATCACCCAAATATTAATCCTCTCCTCCGGCAATAAAAGGAAAAAAAAAAAAAACATAAGCACAAAATAAAATCTCATACAGTGTCTCCAGCGTGCTAAATACAAGTCTGTGATTCTCATTGACTCCAAAAGGAGTTCTGCAGATGTGGAAGGAAGAACATAAATACTGTTCAAGCCTCTGTGAAGTGAAACTGAATGACTGTGAAGCAGACAGCTGCACCAAGAATGACTTCACTTGAGCTGGGCTTTCGTAGCTGGTACTCAAACCAGCTGTGCACAGTCTCAGCTTCAATTTTATTTGCAACAAGAAAGTGTTAGGAGATGCAAAGGAAATACTTCATTTACTTTCAGGAGATGATACATTGAGAGAAACCACTATTATCTTGCAATCATTAGTGACTATAGTGAATTTCTTAAATAGAAATATTTTCTAGGTTTTTATGTTTTATTTTACTGTAAACCAATATCCAATCGAGCATCTACCAGGTAGACTCTGCAGAGATAGAAAGATAAAAAAATAACATTTGCTTTCAACTCCATAGGGGGGATAAGACATATGCAAATAGATACATATACCACATGACATAAATGATAGGTACACACACGCTGCAGATAAAGTATGATCATGGTAATTAAATATTCTAAGAAAACAATAATGAACTGGATAAGCTTGTGAAAATTCAGAGAGACATATAATTATAACCCTAATGATCCTGTTTTACCTCATTAATAGCTTCTGACATGTGTTCTAGCAGAAATTAGTAAATCTGTTCAAATCATTTCATACATGTCCCTCTAGTAAGTGAAATGTTTCTTGGAAACACTAGACTAAAAGCAAAATGAATGACTCTACCCCAACACACTATTCCTTGGAATTTCTGACAGTCTTGTTTAAAACTTGAAGCGTTACAATTTCTGATTTTGTTTCTTAATCTAAATAATTTTTAACAAAATCTTTAAAATCTTTAGTAGAAATAGCATTATTAGAAAATAAAGAATAAACCTTAAGTTCTATATACCAAGAGTTTAACTTCCTTATAAGACTGGCCACATGTATATAACTCTTCAGGGCTTCCCTGGTAGCTCAGCTGGTAAAGAATCTATCTGCAATACAGAAGACCCCGGTTCGAATCCTCAGTTGGGAAGACTCCTCTGCTGGAGAAAGGATAGGTTACCCACTCCAGTGTTGTTGGCCTTCCCTGGTAGCTCAGCTGGCAAAGAATCTGCTTGCAATGCAGGAGACCTGGGTTTGATCCCTGGGTTGAGAAGATCCCCTGGAGAAGGGAACAGCTACCCACTCCAGTATTCTGGCCTGGAGAATTCCATGGACAGAGGAGCCTGGCAGGCTACAGTTCATGGAGTCGAAAAGAGACAGACACAATTGAGTGATTTTCACTTTCACATACAACTCTTCTCTCCAAAAATGTGCTAAAATGTCAGACAAAGCATTACCTCAGCCAATATGGCAGTTCCTTCTGTTCCTGCTGTTGTACTGGAATTGGGATAACAGAATGCATAATGTGGCCTCTGTAGCTTTAAATTAAGTTGATACGCCCAGGTGGAAGAATTTCCCTTCCACCGGGAGCCAGGATCTCCAGACCCACAGAGTGAAGGATTGCATAGTGACTGTGAGCTGGATTATCCATACATCCCAGAAGTCCCAGATGCTTATAGATTACCTGTTAGGGGCAAAGTAACATATAAAGGTCATTGGTTTAAGACAAATACTAGATCTGAAAGGACGGTGTCCACCATCTGCAGGTGTCAACAGGTTGCTGAATTGTGTTAACATTAAGAGGTCATTCCAGTGCTCTCTCAGGCCATTAGCATCTAGAGAAGGCAGCAGATGTAAACGAGTAGCAAAATAGCATCCCCTGAACCTGGGGGATGCAAGCACCAACCTATTAAAGGGAATCTGGCAGGGCATCTATAGCATCTGCCACAGGAAGGCCACCAAGAATTGAAAATTGAACTGATTCATGGTTTAGAAACTCCAAAAGGCTGAGAACACCAAGGAAACAGGTAAGACAGAGTACAAACAGAAAAATCATCACAAAGTTTAAATTCCCAAAAAGGTAAGAAAGAAATGGTATTAATTCAACCAGAAAGGAAGCATTAAAAAAGTGACAATCCAAAAATAATAAAGAACTCTGAGAAAATAGAAATGTGACAGACAAAATTTTAAATTCAGTAGAAGGATTAGATGATAAATCGAAGATACCTCTCAAAAATAAAATGAAAAATATTAAATGGACTGAAAGTTGCTAAAAGTAAATCTTAAATGTTCTCATCACAAGAAAAAACTTTGTGACTATGTATGGTGACAGATTGTGGTGATCACCACTAATTGTGGTGATCATTTTGCAATATACACAAATATTGAATCATTGTGCTGTATACCTGAAACTAAGACGATGTTGCACGTCATTATACCTCAGTAAAAAAGCATAAAATGATTGAAGAATGAAAAATAGAATAGATAGAATAAGTTCAGAATATTCTCAAACCTGATGAACGAGAGTTCCAGAAACAAAGAACAGAAGAAATTAGAGGGAAGGTTATCACTGATATAATCAAGAAAATTTTCTAAGCAGTACATGCCTCCACAGATTAAGAAAATCCACTAAATGCTCACACAATGAGAAGACCTATAGAGCACGTATCATCACAAATATCCACAAGCATCCAGGATAAAGAGTGCAGAAATTTCCAGAGAGGAAAGAGGGGCAGGGGTGCAGTACAGGCAAAAGGATTAGAATTGTATTGAAATTCTCAAGCAGAACATCAGATGTTAAAAGACACTGAGAAAATGCCTTCAAAGTCCTGAGGGAAGATTATTTTCAATCCAGAATTTTATATCTGGTTGAAATGTCAATCAAGGATGAGGAAAAATAAGTTTTGCCCTTCTCAAAGCCTACTTTGGAAAGCTGCCTAAGGATGTGCTCCAGCTGAAGAGGAAAAGACAAGATGCAGCACTTAGACATTGAACACAGAGAAACTAATACGGAGGTAAAACCCAGCATAACAGCTATGCAGAAGGCTTGAAGAATAACCAGCCTGGAATGGAACAGAAGTACAGAGACCTCAAGGAGAAAAGTCCCAAAAGATTTTTTAAAAATGCTGTATGTTAATCAAAATGTTTCAACATTTGGGAAAATATACTGATGGGTATATGACCAGTCTGATAGAACAAACAAGAAATAGAAACAATAGGTACAAAAAACTGTGTAGCATGAAATAAAAATAATTAACTCAAATAACAGTAGAAAGATGCACAAGAAAGTAAATGCACCCACAATACATTGTACAAGAACAGTGGAAACATTTGCATTATTTTTGTTATTGCTATTCTGGTGTTTTTATTGGTATGACCACTGTCTGCTGATTTAATTAAAAATACAGGCATGTCAAAGATCTAATCTTCCTTTATTATAAGAGAAAATCAATAGATAAAGGCTAAAATAGATAACTGTATATAAGGATAATTATTTAGGCATATGGAAGCAATTATCAGAAGTATATTCTTTAAAGAGTTGAAAGTGATTGTCTCAGAGGGTGGTGATAATTGAGGGATAGGTTAGAGAATTGATGATGATCTTTATAAGCCTCACTATAAATATTGTATTATCTAACCATGTGTATGCATTACCTTGATAAAATTGCAAATATTATGCCAAGAAAATGAGATAATCTGGAATGACAAAAATTATGTTTTACATTTCTAACTTCCATGTATAGGTAAGACAGATAATTCTCAACACATTAAAAAGGAACATTTGAACAAAGTGTTTAGCAAGTAGAAAGATCAAAGGTAATCAAATGAGAACCTGAAAACCTATGATTCCCCCCCCTCATTGATTATCTTCATTCATTTTTAGCATTATTTTTATAAGCTTAGTTTCAAGTATTATTAAGTACTGTTCTATGTATTTAAAAAGTACTTAGGACTATATTCATAACTTTACAAATCAAAATGCACAGAACATTTATAAAGCATATATCTGATAAACAACTTGTATACAGAATATGAAAAGACCTCTGATCCAATTTAAAAAACAAGCCAATATTTAAAAACAGGCAAAAGATTTGATCAGCTATTTCACCAAGGAGATATATGGATGGCACACAAGCATATAAAAAATGTTTGCCATAACTAAACATTAGGGAAGTGAAAAATAACCACAATGAGATATCACTACACAAGTATTAAAATGGCTAAAAGTAGAAAGATTATCCATACTTCAGTTCAGTTCAGTCACTCAGTCGTGTCCGACTCTTTGTAACCCCATGGACCACGCCAGGCCTCCGTGTCCATCACCAATTCCCGGAGCCTACCCAAACCCATGTCCACTGAGTCAGTGATGCCATCCAACCATCTCATCCTCTGTCGTCCCTTTCTCCTCTCGCCTTCAGTCTTTCCCAGCATCAGGGTCTTTTCAAATGAGTCAGCTCTTCGCATGAGGTGGCCAAAGTATTGGAGTTTCAGCTTGTTTAACATCAGTCCCTCCAATGAACACTCAAGGCTGATCTCCTTTAGGATGGACTGCTTGGATCTCCTTGCAGTCCAAGGGACTCCTAAGAGTCTTCTCCAACACCACATTTCAAAAGCATCAACTCTTTGGTACTCAGCTTTCTTTATAGTCCAACTCTCACATCTATACATGACTACTGGAAAAACCATAGCCTTGACTAGATGGACCTTTGTTGACAAAGTAATGTCTCTGTTTTTTAATATGCTGTCTAGGTGGTCATAACTTTCCTTTCAAGGAGTAAGCATCTTTTAATTTCATGGTTTCAGTCACCATTTTCAGTTATTTTGGAGCTCCAAAAAATAAAGTCAGCCACTGTTTCCACTGCTTCACATCTATTTTCCATGAAGTGATGGGACCAGATGCCATGATCTTAGTTTTCTGAATGTTGAGCTTTAACCCTTTCTTTCACTTTCATCAAGAGGCTCTTTAATTCTTCTTCACTTTCTGCCATAAGGGTACTGCCATCTGCATATCTGAGGTTACTGATATTTCTCCCGGCAATCTTGATTCTAACTTGTGCTTCATCCAGATCAGCACTTCTCATGATGTACTCTGCAGAGAAGTTAAATAAGCAGGGTGACAATATACAGCCTTGACGTACTCCTTTTCCTATTTGGAACCAGTCTACTGTTCCATGTCCAGTTCTAACTGTTGCTTCCTGACCTGCATACTGGTTTCTAAAGAGGCAGGTCAGATGGTCTGGTATTCCCATCTCTTTCAGAATTTTCCACAGTTTATTGTGATGCACACAGTCAAAGGCTTTAGTAGAGTCAATAAAGCAGAAGTATGTTCTAGATGTTTTTCTGAACTCTCTTTCTTTTTCAATGATCCAGCGGATGTTGGCAATTTGATCTCTGGTTCCTCTGCCTTTTCTAAAACCAGCTTGAAGATCTGGAAGTCCACAGTTCACATATTGTTGAAGCCTGGCTTGGAGAATTTTGAGCATTACTTTACTAGCGTGTGAGATGGGTGCAATTGTGCGGTAGTTTGAGCATTCTTTGGCACTGCTTTCTTTGGGATTGGAATGAAAACTGACCTTTTCCAGTCCTGTGGCCACTGCTGAGTTTTCCAAATTTGCTGGCATACTGAGTGCAGCACTTTCACAGCATCATCTTTTAGGATTTGAAATAGCTCAACTGGAATTCCATCACCTCCAGTAGCTTTGTTCGTAGTGATGATTCCTAAGGCCCACTTGTCTTCACCTTCCAGGATGTCTGGCCCTAGGTGAGTGATCATACCATCGTGATTATCTGGGTCATGAAGATCTTTTTTGTACAGTTCTTCTGTGTATTCTTGCCACCTCTTAATATCTTCTGCTTCTTAGATCCATACCATTTCTGTCCTTTATCAAGACCATCTTTGCATGAAATCTTCCCTTGGTATCTCTGATTTTCTTGAAGAGATCTCTAGTCTTTCCCCGTCTATTGTTTTCCTCTATTTCTTTGCACTGTTCACTGAGGAAGGCTTTCTTATCTCTCCTTGCTATCTTCGGAGCTCTGCATTTAAATGGGTATATCTTTCCTTTTTTCCTTTGCTTTTCACTTCTCTTCTTTTCACAGCTATTTGTAAGGCCTCCTCAGACAGCCATTATACTTTTTTGCATTTCTTTTTCTTGGGGATGGTCTTGATCCCTGTCTCCTGTGTAATATCACTAACCTCCATCCATAGTTCATCAGGCACTCTGTCTATCAGATCTAGCCCCTTAAATCTATTTGTCACTTCCACTGTATTATCATAAGGGATTTGATTTAGGTCATACCTGAATGGTCTAGTGGTTTTCCCTACTTTCTTAGGCTTGGTAAAGATAATGAAAAACTACCAGAATCATAAACTGCTGTTGATGAGAATGTGAAACGGTACAATCAATTTAGAAAACAGGTTGGAAGTTTCTTAAAAGTTAAAAAACAAATTCTATTTAAATATTATATCATACAATGTATCCATTCTACTCCTAGGTATTTACCCAAGAGGAAAGAAAGCATAAGGACCCATACAGAGATTTGTACATCTAGTTCAAGTCTCACTGAACTATGTACACTCTGAACAGGGTACATTATTCATAGTATCTTTAATTGTAATAGCCCCAAATTAGGAGCAATCCAAATCATCAACAGGGAATAAATCAACTTTTGTATATGCATATAATGAAGTACTATTCGACAATAATAACCAGTGAATTTAAAAAGAAATGAACTATTGACACATGCAACAGCATGTCAACATAGACAAATCTCAAAAGAATTATGCCAAGTGAAAAAAATCCATACAAAAAGAGCATACATTACATGATTCTTGTTTCAAAGATGGTCATTAATGTTCCTTACATTTTTTTATATCAAAATGTTAAATAAATATGATAAAAGATGTTAATAATCCCTTTTATATAGAGCCCTCTTTCATCAGCAGCTGTTTCTCTGTTACTCACAGTTAACCATTAGTCCTCGGGTGGTAACAGTCCTGATAGCTTTCCTTTCCAATACTAGTGTATTGATATTCCAAAATCATCATTACTCATTGACCAACACTAACGACAGCCAACTCTCAGTTTTGATAGTGGATTTCCCAGAAACCTGGCTTTGTCCTTGCACTTTCCTGCTCCTTGCATGTGGGTCACTTCACTATTCGTTAGCACCTGCAATCAAGGGTGTTCAGTCATAGAGCAGGTAAAACTCAAACCCATCCAATATTCTGCTGAGAATCATAAAATCTTAAAATTGAAAGTAATCTCCAATGTTATCTTTTCCAATTCCCACCCAGTGCTGGAATCTTCTCTGGCCTATCCCTGACAGATATTCACCCAAGCCAGATCTTCTCTGAACATTTTGAATAATAACAGACCCAATGTCCAGTTACCTCAGTAACAAATTTTGTAGTCCCTGGTTTAACTCTTTTTCTGTGTTAGCAATGCAAGGGGTAATTGGAAACAATATTTAACTTTGGTTTGGGAGTAGTAACATGTTTTTTATTTATTACACACATACACACACAAAATATTTCTCAAGCAAAAAGAATTCTTTCAAAGTGTTATAATTACCTCAGCCCCAATATTCCCTATGAGTCAGGGAGAAAGGGTAACAGAGAGTCAGGCTGGGAGGGAAGAAAATGTTAAAGAATGAATTCATTCATTCTATGGACTGAATTGTGTCTCCTCCTGCCTCCGCCATTAATGTATTAAAGTTCCAACCCCTCAAGGGGACTGCAGCCAGCCAGGCTCCTCTGTCCATGGGATTCTCCAGGCAAGAATACTGGAGTGAGTCACTGTGCCCTCATCCAGGGATCTTCCCAGTCCAGGGATTGAACCCACATCTCTTATGTCTCCTGCATTGGCAGTGGGTTCTTTACTACTAGCGCCACCTGGGAAACCCTTTGGGGAGGTAACTAAGGTCAAATGAGATCTTAAGAGAGGGTTCCTAATCCAATAAGATTAGTGGCCTTACAAGAAGACAAAGAAAAAAGAGATGTCTCTCTCTATCATGTGAGGATACAGCAAGAAGACAGCCATCTGCAAACGAGAAAGAGAGCCCCTACCAGAACCTGACTGGGTTGGCACCCTGATCTCAGACTTCCAGCCCCAAGAAATACAAGAAAATAAGTTTCTATTGTTAAAGCCACCCATTCTATGATATGTTGTGCAATGGCCCTACCTGACTAATACAGTTAGTCTAAGGAAGACTTTTTTGAAGTGTATCAAGGAATTTAGGAGCTCAAAATACTTTTTTGCACATCTCCAGTCAATTTAAAATATATTACAGGTTCATTTTTGTCCAGACCACTTAATTAGTTTTAACTTCTTGATTTTTTTTTCCCAAAGAGAAAATGAAGATGTGAAAGAGAAGGAAATCTGTTGGTGGGGGGAGACTGAATGCCTGGATTCTAGATGCAGACTTGCCAAGATCATTTGACATAAGCCACGCTTGTTTCCTCTTCTATGATATAAAGGGTTGAAATTTTAGAAAATCCCCAAACTTCCCTCCATCTATTTAGACTCCCTAAATCTTTAAATCTAAAAGTGCCTTGTAATATTGTAGGGAAAGGAACAGATCTGTAGTCAGGTTGACTAAATCTCTAAAGAATTTTGAAACTATGTAAGAGGAGCATTACAGACCTCTTGTTAACAAAGAGCATTACAGACCTCTTCACCAGGAAGCTGAATTTTTCCTATTAAGGATTTAAATATCCTTACTGGGGGCTCAAGTATAAAAGGAAAAATTATAGCTGAGGCATCCAACATGTAGTCTGTGCATCCCCCTTCTTTCTAAAATGATTCATTCATCCAACATACCCTGGGGACTGAGATGCAAAGTCTTGTATCACCCCAGAGTACCAGGCAGTGGTGAGCACTTAGTTTTTCTAATGAACTCAGTAAACATTAATTACTGTAGGTCTGCAAATTGTGATAGGCAATATAACCTCTCCATTTAATACAATAAAACACATAAACTGAAAGGGAACGAAGTCCTATATTCAGGGAATTTTAACATAGGAAGACACTTCAGAGACTCTCTTCCCTGAAGCCTCTTCATATGGCCTTGGGGACAGTCAGCTGTCCCCTTGCTGGAGTTTCCACAATATTTGACTCTCTTCCCTGTGACTGCATCTTGTTATAGTATAATGTTCATTTAAATGTCTAGATGTTAAGGGGTATCATGCAGAGAAACCAAGCCATATTCATCTATTTCCTGGGACCTTGTACCACATTTGATATACAGTTGGTGCTCAAAGCTGTGTTTTATAGTTTGAGATGAACTAACCTGGTTGAACAGGATGAGGAGGCTGAGACTGTAGCTACTTGTCCTAGGTCTCTCAGACAGGGGTGGCAAAGCAGGGCTAGGTCCCAGATCTCAGGCTCATAGTTCAGTGTTCTTGCCTTCAATGGCTTGCAGCTAAAGAATAGGTACCTCACTTAAACACCACCTCTGTGTTAAACTGAGAGTAATCAGAAAGTCTAACAGTGTAAATAATGCTGGGAAAGATTGAGGGCAGGAGGAAAGTGGGCAACAGTGAATGAGATGGTTGCATGGCATCACCAGCTCAAAGGACATGAGTTTGAGCAAGCTCTGGGAGATAGTGAAAGACAGGAAGCCTGACATGCTGCAGTTCATGGGGTCAAAAGGAGTCAGACACAACTTAGTGGCTGAACAACAAAGCAGTATTAAGGAAAAGACAAAATTTAAAACAAAAAGAGATAGTATTAAAAAAAAAAAAAGAAAAAGAAACTGCTTTCAATAGATATTTCACCAAAGGAGATACACAAAAGGTTAACAAGCACATGAAAAGTTGTTCTACATTACTAGTCATTGTAGAAATGCAAATCAAAACCATACTGATGTACCACTTCATACTCACTAGGATGGCTATAATCACAATGACAGAAAATAAGGTTATAATAATAATAAAAAAAAAGACAGGCAATAACAAATGTTGACTAGGATTTGGAGAAACTGGAACCTTCATCCATTGTTAGTGGGAATATAAAATGGGCTTCCCTGGTGACTCAGATAGTAAAAAATCTGCCTACAAGTGGGAGACCTGGATTCAATCCCTCAATTGGGAAGATCCCCTTGAGAAACCCCATGGACAGAGGAGCCTGGTGGGCGGCAGTCCATGGGGTTGCAAAAAGTCAGACGTAACTGAGCAACCAAGCAGCCAAAATAAGACTACCACTTTGGAAAACAGTCTGGCAGCCCCTCAAATAGCTTATATAGAATTACCACGTGACCCAGAAACTCTACTTAAAGATATACTCAAGAGGAAAGAAAACATGTGATCATACCAAACTTGTACATCAGTGTTCATAGCAGCATTATTCATAATATCTGAATAGTTAAAATAACCCAAATGTCCATCAACTGATGACTGGTAAACAAAAACTGGTACATCCGTGCAACAGAATATGATTTGGTGATAAAAAGGTGGTATGACGTACAGATACATGCTAAAACATGATGTACCTTAAAAACACTATGTCAGGGAAAAGATCCATACACAAACGGCCACATATGTATGGTTCTATTTGTATGAAGTGTCCAGAAGAAGCAAGTCAATAGAGACAGAAAGTTAATTTGTGGTCATCAGGGGCCTGGATAAAGATAAAATGGGTAGTGACTGCTAAGAGTATGTGTTTTCTTTTAGGGATAATGAAATGTTATAGAACTAAATAGTGGTTTTGATTGTACAATTTTGTGAATACAATAACAATCACTGAATTGTACACTTTAAAACCATGGATTTTATGGTATGTGAATTAAACCACAATGAAAAAATATGAAAAGAAAAAAAAAAGAAAGCAAACTACATAAAATGGCAAACTTACGCAAAGTAATCTTTATAAAACAGTGCTTAATGGTGCTATATATAACCTAATACAAAGCAAAATGAAATAGTACTGCCCAATGAGTCTTATGAAGGAAACTGAAGGAAACCAGTGTTTATTTAGAGCCTACCTAGGCCAGATACCACCATTAAGTGTACTTCCTATTTTCTTATTAATCTTTTGAGGAAAATATTACTCACTATACAGAAGAGGAAACCAAGTCTCAGAGAATTAAAATAATTTCCCCAAGATTACACAGGAGTATAGACCAGACCTGGGAACCCTTTTCAGGAGTGTGTAATTCCAAAGCAAGTATTTTTTACACTGTAGCACAAAATTCCTTAAAATTTTATTTTCAAATTTCATAAAATTCATATTTGCAAGTTCCTTTAGAAGTTGTGAAGTAAACTAGAAAAGAGTTATCTTCAAAAGCCTATGCAAATAAGCCCAACGCATTCCCTGATTTGTCCCACCTGACGTCCTGACCAGGGCTTCCAGGTGGCTCAGTGGTGAAGAACCTGCCTGCCAATGCAGGAGACATAAGAGACACAGATTCAGTCCCTGGGTCAGGAAGAGCCCCTGGAAGAGGATATGGAAACCCATTCCAGTATTCTTGCCTGGAGAATCCCATGGACAGAGGACCCTGGTGGACTAAGATCCATAGGGTCACAAAGACTTGGGCACAACTGAAGCGACTGAGAACACACATCCTGACCACCTTCTGCATGACTGCCAAACCTGGGGACAGCAGTTCATCCCAGAGCCCTTCCTATAGCCAGTGGACCCGGTACCCCTATGGGATGTCTAGTTCATCACTACAGTTTCCAAACACCCAACTGTACTTTGCATTCAGTGGAGTCAAGGCGTGATTGTGGTGACTGAGTAAACAAACATTTTTCTTCCCCTTATTAAAATTCTTATAATTGTTGGAGGTGTAAGCTAAGGACACAGTGAAATAACCACTTTGCCATTACATGACCAGGGGCACCCAAAAAAACTCTTTTGCAGGAGAGTGCAGCTGTGGACAGACTTGATAGATGTGAAGTTATTCCCCAATCCATCTGCAGAGGATCATAGACTGATGGCAATGGGCATCTTCCACATAGATGATAGGTTTAATTCTATAATTCTTGTGGGATGAAGCCATGTAGCTAGGTTGAAAGTCAAAGGGGCACATGTCACTTCTGGACCAGGTGTAATTGCTGACCTCATGTGCAAACTCCTTTTTGCTGCATCATGGCCAACAACTGCTGAGATAATAGTTGTTCCATAAGGCACATAGGAACTGTGGGGCCCAACTTGCAGTAGACCCACCTGGGTATTTTATGTCACTAAAATTTTGAAGTTTTTGTTGTTTTCCCAGCATGATCTAGCCTCTCCTGACTGATCCAAGTCTCTAAAGTCAAGATTATATTCAAAAATAGAAGTACAATTTAACATGGAATAGGCTTGACCATGACAAACTGGAGGAGAGAATCAGAAAGATAGTTTGGGGTCAGGTAATTCAAAGCTTTGAAACCTACTCTAGCATAGAAGGTCTACTGAAGGGGAAAAGTACTACATGAGGGAAAAATGGTTACATGAAGCCCAGAGAAACTATTGGCAGAAAGGAATCTAAAAGCTGAGAAATGCACAGTCAATAGGAGATACCAAGGAATGGATGATGTCCCCACTTTGAGATGCAAAAAGGGCTGAAGTAGATAACTGAGGTCAATATAGAGGGGCCAGTAGACAGGAGATACCAAAAGTCAACCCAAGAAGTCTAGAAGCCTATGGCTGTCATGGGAGCTGTATTAATTTTCAATGCCACTATATTAAGTTATCTCAAAATTAGTGGCTTAAAACAACACAGATTTATTATCCTGCAGACCTTATATGACAAGTCTGACCTGGACCCCCCTGTCTAAAACCAAGGCATCAGCAGGTCCTTTCTGAGGAAGGGATGATCCATTTCCTTGTCTTTCCTAGCTTCTAGAGGCAACTTGCATTACTTGGCACATGGCCCCCTCCCTCTATCTTCAAAGTCAACAAGGTGGCCACCTTCTGACACTTTTCTGGTAACATCTCTTTCTCTGAACAAATGAGGAAAAGTGTTCTGCTTTTAGAGACCTATCATTATCCTGGACTCAAGCAGATAATCCAAAATGATCTCCCCATCCCAGCTTTCTTAACTGCATCACATCTGTAAACTACATTTTGCCACATAAAGTAACATGTTCACAGGATCTGGGGATTGGGATGTGGCCACATTTGGAAGCCCACAATTCTGCCTACCACAGTACCCACCTATTAAGAATATGGAAGAGTCAAAGTATCAAGAAACAAGAGTGTGGGACTGTCAGGAGAATAACCTCATTTTAATACACTCTGCACTATAGCAGCCCAATCCTGTGTTCAGTGGCTCTTGCTCTGAGACCCCTAAAGGGCAGGCTCAGTGGTCTAAATAAAAAATGATAGACCTGTACTTTGCTTGAGGCAGAGAATGGTATAGACAGTAGTGCCCATGATAACCTGAGATTAACCCTTTCCATGTACAAGGTAGAGGCTTGAGTGAACAGGTGAATGAATGGAGGTAAATGAAATATTGACCAAATAAACAGAACTTGACCAAAGTCCAGATACAAAAGGTGATTAAAGAGAGAGAAGAATGAAAAAAGCTGACAATCAAGGAAGCAGCTAGAAGTTCAAGATCGGACAGTGAAGAAAGCATGGAGGAGGATTGCATGGGATATCTTCCCCACTGTGCTCTGAAATTTCATTGTTTTTCAGAATTTCTGTTACAGAGCTGTAGGGTTAAACATACTGGCAAACAGAAAGCGAGAGATGTTTGAGAAAATATATTAATTATATGTTTAGAAAAAGACTATTGGGCAGATGTTTTTCAGGGAACCAAAAACTAGACATAATATTTGTGGGAAAGAATTGGGGGAACTTCTAATTAGGAGCATAGGATCATTTTTAAAGGAGATTTTATCTTCAAATAAATCTGAAGAGATAGAACCATGTTTTAATTATGAAATGATGGCTTTTAGCATGTGTACCCTAGATCTCCCCAGCAGAGGTTTGCTGCATCTGGGTCCACTGACTTAGTAAGATGTGGTGGAAATTGAAAACTATACTAAATAACAACCCCTGTGGGCAACACCCGATTAAATTTCTTTCTGGCTTTTGCACAATGGTGGCAATGGCTATAATCCAGAACATAAACAAAAAGTCATATGGAAGCAACAAACACATTAACAAAAAAACTTTTTTATTATTCACCAGTCCAAAGAACTTTTTGTCTAAGACTTTGTCTGTGACTTATTTATATTAATGAGTAACTCTACCCATGAACATAAAGCACAGATGACTGCAAAGAGGCAGCATTTACGTAGTCTAATGATTCCCATGTATGGATGATAGATGTGCATGCCAAGTTTGGCATTCCATTTCAGAAACTGATTTAATAGGATGGTGACAAGTGGAGTGTGTACATGGGCAGTCCCATGATAACCCAGACATTTCTATTCTCATCTCCGGAAAATCAAGTCATTCATTCTCCATTACCAACGTGTTTCAGAGCAACATGTAAATAAGGGGCAAACTGCCACACACTGAATTTGCTAAAATCAGTCCCATGGTATAAATAGAAACCAGAGCTATAACCACTACTAATGCATTATGCTAGTTGATGAGAATGACACAAATCTTAAACCTCCTGTTTCTTGAAGCTTACTCTAGGGGCTTGACAAACATCAATAAACAAGGACCAGAAAGAATCAATTTGGCTTGCCACTTGAATTATGAGTTCTTCCAGATATCCACAAAGATTATCCTACTAATGTAAATTGTCTCCGGTTAAACTTCAAATGGATGCTGGTTTTCCCTGCCATGCAATACATTCCTGTTTACAGTACATCTGTGTACTAGAGTGCTGCTTATCTAGGAAAACTATCTACACAGGAAATGAAACAAGACTGGAAATTCCCATTGGGTCTTCCTACTTTTTAATCAGTATTTAAAGGGGTTTGCATAACTGGGCATTTTATAAACATCAGTCATGAAGAACTGATCTCACACTGTGGAATCATTAACAAGTATATGCCAGTATACAATGCATCTAACATACAACCATGAGAGCGTATGTCTGGAGTTTACCACCAATCATCTAGCCTTAAGGAGGGTGGCTAGAGTCACACACTCAACACACTTTTGGTTTTCTTCTGTTTCTGTTTCCAACATTATGTCACTTTTAATCCATCTAAAACCTGGCACCATGAGACTTCATCTTTGATGGCCTCACAGACTCTTAGCACAACACCTGATTTCCATCCTGGCTTTCCCCATCAGACTTGGTATTCTTACCTGGTACCCTTGTCATATTCATTCATCAATCCATATTTTCCCATAAGTATTTATTGAACCTGACTCTGTGTTTCTTGGTAGGTAGTGAAAATACACTGGAGAGCAAGACACCAATGTTAGACCCCAGCTTTCCCTAACAGATCAAGCTTTAGCCTAGTTCCTCCAGCTATACCCCCTCAGTCTTGAAAGGTTCAAGAGGGCCACTTGGTCCACTACCCTGATACAGATCACGACACAAGCATCTTAGCCAAGCTGACCCTGCTCCATTAGCAGAGACATAGAGGAGATCTGTAGAATGTCAGGCCCCTGCCCTAGTTGGCCCTTCAGCATTCTGCACTGCACTGTCTCTTCGTGGTGTCAATGAAGATTCTACAAAGATCTGTAGCCACTCAGCCTGCAACTGCTCAAAGCTCAATGCCTAAACTTTGGTAGAAGAACTGTACTGCTCTTGCTGCTACTGCTAAGTCACTTCAGTCGTGTCTGACTCTGTGTGACCCCATAGACGGCAGCCCACCAGGCTCCCCCGTCCCTGGGATTCTCCAGGCAAGAACACTGGAGTGGGTTGCCATTTCCTTCTCCAATGCATGAAAGTGAAAAGTGAAAGTGAAGTCACTCAGTCGTGTCCGACCCTCAGCGATTCCACGGACTGTAACCTACCAGGCTCCTCTGTCCATGGGATTTTCCAGGCAGGAGTACTGGAGTGGGGTGCCATTGCCTTCTCCGATTGCTCTTAGGTAATTTTTATTTATTTATTTAATTTCTGCTCTTAATGACTTTGCATAAATCTGTGTCATTCTGGGAATGAGGAAAGGAGTCTCTTTGGTACCACTCACTCCCTTTATACAATACTTTTTTGCTTCCAAGGAAGATGGATCTATATGGGGGAAGTGGATTAGCTATAGAAAGGAATGTCTTTTCAGTATCTGGAAGTTCAGTCCCATTACTCACAAGCCCTGTTCTCTCTCTCTCCAAATGTCCTTTCAAAAGAAAATAAGAAATAAAAACTCTGGTTACTAAAGCCAATCTATAGACTTAGATAATTGCTGTTTAACTTCTGCTTACCCACAACATGCTGTTTACACTCACCTAGTGAAAGTAGTTTCACGTTAGTGTCAAGTGAAGAAAATTATAAACAATTACGGAAATTTAGTGCAGACTACACACATCAAAAGTATATGAAGTTCCAAGTAGAAATTGGGGACAGAAGGAAGTTTCTAAAGCATCCCAATGAGTGGTCTGTGTTCAGAATTTCTAAAAAATCTGTACAAAATTTTTGCTATAAATGAAATGCTGTGGTCAGATTTCAACCTTTTCCTTCAATTTTCTCCCAATTGCATTAAGGTCCAATATTGAATCAATCTGTTTTATACAGGCAAATGCATTCGGCACCCTAACACTGAATCAAACCATCTAAGTGCATCACCCTCCACAGTATCTGAAATTATGTGGATGTCACTTCATGCAGTAGAAGAGTTTCTTCTGGGCAGCGTGCTGAAGGGAAGGAATCGTTTGTAAAAAATCAAATAAAATAACAGAAAAAGTCTACTGTTTATAATATCAAGAATTCTCTAGCCATAGACGTGTGTTCTCTTTACCTCTATACAATTCAAAAATTCTCTAACACACTACTGGGATAATGTCTCTCCTTTCTCATCTACTAGGGTGATAAAACTATACTTGCCTAGCTCCACTAACTCGAGCGTTCTTGCCTGGAGAATCCCAGGGACGGGGGAGCCTGGTGGGCTGCCGTCTATGGGGTCGCACAGTCGGACATGACTGAAGCAACTTAGCAGCAGCAGCAGCAGGCTATGCTCAGTGTACCAAGTCGCTTCCGTCGTGTCTGACTCTTTGCGACCTCATGGACTGTAGCCCTCCAGGCTCCTCTGTCCAAGGGATTCTCCAGGCAAGAATACTGGAATGGATTGCCATGCCCTCCTCCAGAGGATCTTCCCAACCCAGGGATTGAACCTGCGTCTCAGTCTCCTGCATTCTCAGGCAGGTTCCTTACCTTTAGCACCACCTGGGAAGATTGCCCTAAACACAGCTAATAAAATGAAATGAGATAATACATGTGGAAATGCTCTGAAAAGCATCAAGTGCTATTTGTACTTAAGAGGAAATAATGTTGGTATCAGTGTTGGTCCTAGTGGTGGGGGTGTGACAAATTCTCTGGCAAGGTTTCCAAATTTAGGGACCACAGAGCATTAGTTCTATGGGAAGTCCCTTGGAGAGAGGGATTAGTACGAGGTTTGTCCTGTAAGTCAAATAATCTTAGGAAACGCTATGTGTAGTATGTTTACCTTTTAGAATATGAAAAAACACATTAGCCACGGAAGGCTTGGAATAGCCATGCAATAAAGAAATCTATCTAATTTTAATAATCCAGGATTGCTGAAACATAATAGATTGGACATATTTTTTCATATACCTAACACCTACTAATATTCCAAGGCGCCAGAGTCCCACAGAATATTATTATTATTCAAAGGGAACAGAAAATTAGATTCTCATCTGGACCAAATGCTCATGGTATCCAGTCATCACAGAGGGTCTGAAAATGAGAAGTAACGAGTAACAGGCCAACTCCTTCCCCTCGTGAGACCCTATGCGAGCAGCGTGAAAGGTGAGATTTTTAATTTATGAGTAAAGGCAGATACTGACTTCTTCAAAAATTAAGACCTAGGATGCAACCTAAAAAGAGGGCCCCAAATACTTCCAATCACTACAGATGCTGTTAATAGTTATGTCACAAAGAGAAATAGTCAGATGCAAATATATTCATGGATTTTATAGATGTTTCATCTTCATAGTCTCAAAAGGGACATAAATCAACAAGTGTTTATTGAGGCAGTCAGCCCTAGGCTGGTACTTCCTGCATTCAAGAGACGTTTTGACTTCTCGGTTTGAGAAACTTATAATCTAGAAAGCAGAAGTGAAGACAAGATTCCACAAATTAAAATAGAAAGCAATATCCATTTGTGACGATAAACACATAACTTATCTTTAGAAATGTCTAGTAGGAACCCTTCTGGTCTAGTCATAGAGAAAGTGGGGAATGGGGGAAGACATCTGATCCTGAACGGGGTTCCTCCATGCCACATGGCCAGATGCAATCTGCTGCTGCTGCTGCTGCTAAGTCGCTTCAGTCGTTTCCGACTCTGTGCGACCCCATAGATGGCAGTCCACCAGGCTCCCCCGTCCCTGGGATTCTCTAGGCAAGAATACTGGAGCACAGAAAGTCAAACCCAGCACAGAAAGTCAAATCAAAATGAAGGGTCCAGAAAGGGTACAAAAGACATACAACAAGATGGAATTTAATGAAAAAGTAGGAAAATGAAGATATTGGAACATTGAAGAAATGAGGACAGTGAAAAATAGGATGAAACCAAGATAGTATGAAACAGACACCTTTTCCAAAAATCCAAAGGACCAAATCTATAAATAACAAGTTACAAGAGTTTCATGGGATCAGGTCACTTTTTGCACAGATATTTGAGTCTTGCTTCTTAACAGGCCGTTTTTCTTCCCATTCCCTTACATAGGCATCTAAAGCCCATTTAACCACATGTTAATAACTTTGGTGTCTTTAATGTTATCTTGTGAATAGACTTGCCTATTTTCTTATGCATAGAGTGAAACTCCAGGATTGTGAATTTCCTTCTAGGAAAAATGATGCTAAAGCTGAAACTCCAGTACTTTGGCCGCCTCATGCGAAGAGTTGACTCATTGGAAAAGACTCTGATGCTGGGAGGGACTGGGGGCAAGAGGAGAAGGGAACGACAGAGGATGAGATGGCTGGATGGCATTACTGACTCAATGGATGTGAGTCTCAGTGAACTCTGGGAGTTGGTGATGGACAGGGAGGCCTGGCGTGATGCGATTCATGGGGTCGCAAAGAGTTGGACACGACTGAGCAACTGATCTGATCTCATCTGAACAGAGATGAAGAGGATCTGGTATTGGCACACTGAGTATGCTCACAAAATAATACAGTGACCCTAAGCACAAATTATAAGGGGCAACCATTATATGTCCACATTTAGGAAAAAAAATCATGAATAATATAGAAGCCAAGGTTGATAGGTGCCTCCTTAGCACAGTATGCAGCACTTCAGTCTCATAATCTGAAGGTCCTGAGTTCGAAGCTCAGAGGGACAACACAAAGCTTTTGTGTTTCCCTGATAATCTGCCTACAATGCAGGAGACCCTGGTTCGATCCCTGGTTTGGGAAGATCCCTTGGAGAAGGGAATGGAGAATCCCATGGACAGAGGAGACCAGTGGGCTACAGTCCATGGGGTTGCAGAATCAGACATGACTGAGGGACTAACACTGTCAAAGTAGAATTCTACATTCTCCCCCTTGTTGTCATGGAGGCTCTTGAAGGCTATCTTAGGATTTCCTTTGAAGGAAACAGATGGAACCAGATGCCCTGAGATAGCATCCATCACAGAGCATCCAAAGATACATAGCACCAATTTTTTTGAATTAATTAATTTATTTTTGGCTGCACTGGGTCTGGTTGCTGAACCGGGGCTTTCTCTAGTTGTGGTGAGCAGGGGCTCCTCTCCTGGTGCAATGCACAACTTCTCATTGCAGCGGCTTCTCTCGTTGTGGAGCACAGGGTAGAGACCACAGGCTCAGTAATGTAGCACAAGGGCCATGGGTTTAGTCACCCCTTGGCATGTGAAATCTTCCCAGATCAGGGATAGAACCCATGTCTCCTGCATTGGCAGGCAGATTCTTAATCACTGTACTACCAAGGAAGTCCAAAAGCATCGATTTTAAGTGTACTCAGTAATGAAAGTGCTAGTTGCTCAGTCATGGCCAACCCTTTGTGACCCCATAGACTACAGACTGTCAGGCTCCTCTCCACGGAATTCTCCAGGCAAGAGTAGTGAAGTGGGTAGCCATTCCCTTCTTCAAGGGATCTTCCCAACCCAGGGATCGAACCTGGGTCTCCCACAAGGCAGGCAGATTCTTTACCATCTGAGCCAGCAGGGAAGCCCGCTCAGCGTTAGGTACAGTTTAAGTCAGTCAAAACTCTCAGCATGTGATGGTATACACCAGAAGAGTATATTCAAGCCCTTTTTACGTCAAAGCAATATTGAAACATATCTACTCAAACAACCCTCACACCTTGACTGAATTACCAGGCAACAAGACACAGCGGTCAGGCCAACATGCAGACTGTCCCTCCTGATCCCATACCCCAAACACAAAGCATATCCTACGTTCCTCCCAAGTGGCGCCAAGAAGGACCAAACTTTGCTTTTCTATGTGTTTCTCCATGCCACCCCGATGTACACCTGGCATTCAGAGTAACACACCCAAAGCTCCCTCTCATGAGCAAGGATGGTCGTGGAGCTCCTGAAGTGCCCAGTACTTAGCTCACCCATGGAATTTACCGTATGGAATAGAAACTGCCTATTTATCTCTGCTCCCCAACAAGACTGTTTAAATTCCTCAAAAATGGTAATGAAGCTATATTGGTCTTTTGAACACAGTTTCTATGACCCTGACAGAAACATACTAGCAGCTCTAAAAAAAAATTTTTTTTCAGTCGAATCAGGTAAAAGGGCTAGGAACAGAGAAAGGTAGGAAAGGATTTATTTTCAAAAAATGTTCCACAGTCATAAATAGTTACTCACCACCTATTCCATGATAGGCCCTGTGTCAGGGGGAAGAGTTAGGGCTCCAAGGATGGAGCAATGAATTTGAGGATAAAATAAGTGAGCATATGTGTAAAGAGTAGAAAATGTCATAAGTACCAATTTCCCTGGGAGGTTCAAAAAACGATCAGGAAACATTTCCTAAAGAAGGTGGTTTTGAAGTATTAAAGGATTTGAGAAATATTCACCTGGCAACAGGCACTCCATTGACAATAACATAGATGAAGAGCTACAGGCACAGATATTATGATGAGCAAATTGTTTCTCCTGACTGAAGCGCATTTACAGGGTATGTAAATGAAATGAAGACTGGGCTTGAATTTGGGGGGGATCTTTAATGCAAGAATATGAACTTGGATGTTTTTTCAATTGAAATATAGTTGATTTACAGCCTTCCTAGATGGCTCAGTGGCAAAGAATCTGCCTGCCAATGCAGGAGATGCAGGTTTGACCCCTGGGTCAGGAAGATCTGGAGAAAGAGGTGGCAATCCACTCCAGAATTCTTGCCTGGGAAATCCCATGGACAGAAGAACCTGACAGGCTACAGTCCGTGGGGTGGCAGAGTCAGACATGACTTAACGACTAAACAACAGGTGATTTACAATGTTATGAAGTTTCAGGTGTACAACACAGTGATTCATGATTTTTAAAAGTTATACTTCACTTACAGTTATTATAAAACATTAGTTACATTCCCTGTGCTGTATAACATATGGTTTTCTTTACAAACAGAGTGGTATTGCTGAAGGCGTCTAAATGAAGACATGACATAATCATTGCTGTGTTTAGGGTGATTGCTATAGGGGCAACAGGCCAGGTAATTTGGGATAGGTAAGGTCTGATCACCTGTTAGACCTCTTGTCTCAGATAAACATTTTTGCCTGTCAAACTGGAGTTTTTCATGAAAATCTTAGGTTGTATAAGATATAACTCTAAGCAGGAAGTATGGGATTTATTAAAATTGAACATGAGGTAAATATTAATAAAAGCATAAGAGTAAATCACAATTAGAAAGCATGGAGGATAGACGATAAGGCAGGATCATGAATTATTCAGCAGGGGAAGTCTAGGACCAAGACATTCCCATATTTTAGATAGGATTTAAGATGGCATATGGTAAGGGTGAATATATTTCTCTAGTACTCTGGAAAGCTTTTACTTTTCCACTCTTAAGTAAGGAAAAAAAACTCTCCCTGGACTATATTTTTCCCTCTCCATTGCACAGCCCCCATGAGAGAATCCCTACGATGAAATTTTCAACAAACAGAAAAAGGATGGAATGGCTTTAGGTGCCATTGGTTATGGAGTGGATAAATGATGAAAAAAGGTTCAGTGACCCTAGTAAAAGTCTAACAGTTTGGGAAACTAAAAAGAGTCACAATCATTTAGTCTATATTGAAAAAGGCAACAGATTTTTGCTAATTAAAGAAATAAAGAGGTGGAGCACTTGGGAAAGGGAAGAATTCATAGTGGGAGAAGAATAGATAGCTTCACAGGAAATCAAATCAATTTATTCAGACATCAAACAAATTCAGCACAATAAACAGAATTTTCAGAAACTGGGGCTCTGTATGGTGTGGTTACATTTCCACCAATTAAAAGGAGAATTACTACTTGATTCAGAATAAAAAATTAAAAGGCCTCAAGGTTTAGAGGTTGATGGCTAAATCTGGGAGTGCTCATTTGCTCAGTGGGTCTGACTCTGTGACCCCTCTATAGCCCTCTAGGCTTCTCTGCCCATGGAATTTTCCCCGCAAGAATACTGCAGTGGGTTGCCATTTCCTCTTCCAAGGGATAGTCCCAACCCAGGGATTGAACCCGAGTCTTCAGCAGCTGCTGCATTGGCAGGCAGATTCTTTACTACTGAGCCACCTAGGAAGCCCATACCTGGGAGACTTCTTCCCAATCCTGAGACTTTGAGAGACAATGATTACAGTTAAGAGCTAATTAAACCCCACCTTTGGGGATTCTGGATCTAGAATACAATGTTTAATGTTGGGGTGTGATCCTTTTATAGCAAACACTGGACTAATGCATTATAAGCTTTACTCTTATGACTCAAGTTGAGCATGTGTATCATGGATCATCAGGTTGACTTCATGGGGATGTTGAATAAAAGGAGCATCTACTAACTAGTACAGAGCAGGCATCTGAAAAGTGGAAAGAGCTGGTTAAGCCTCCTTATTTTACATACAGACATTGAATCCAAAAAGGATAAAACATCTGCCGCAAGTTTGTATGGGTAGTTAGTGGCCCAGCTGGGACTAAACCCCATATTTCCTGACCCTCAATCCAGTGCTCTTTATAAAGCCAGCGGGAGCTGTGAGGCAGTCATCTGTGGATCACCCAAGTCAGTCAGCTCTCTACCATCTGGGCCAACAGGAAAACAGTGACTCACAGAATCCAACGTTCCTCTGGAATGTAGGAGAGGTGTGCTTTTCTTCTGTGCTGTGAACCTTTTCAATTTTTGTAAATAAAACCCTACTTTAAATGTCCTAGGAGAGCTGGCAATTGTAAGTGCCTTGCGGTCCAAGATCATATTTGGTGATACTTAACAGAAGCTTAGGCTGACTGACTGATGGGTCAGCTGATAGACAAAAAGCAAATTTCTGTACATCGAACTTCAGATCATTGTGATTTTTGTTCAGACCCAAAGCCATGATCATTTGCATTTTGAAGCAATTGAGGAGTGGAAGGAAAAACTGAAGGTTGAAATTTGCTGAGGATAACACATAGGAAATAATTCAAAGTATTTTAACAAACATAAATGTGACAGCATAAGTTTTTTATACCAGGGTCCACTGTTTCCTCATCCAGAAACCTTCAAAATTTAAGGATCTCTACATGAGACCTATTATCTCTGGACTGATACTTTTTTTCTTAAAAAAAAAAACATATATATATATATTATTGAAGTATAGTTGACTTACAATATTTCAGGTGCAAAATAAGGTGATTCAGTATATACATATAACATACATTATTTTTCAGATTATCTTCCATTATAGATTATAAGATACTGACTATAGTTACCTGTGCTACACAGTAAACCTTTGTTGTTTGTTGCATACCTATTTTTTTGAACTAGAAATCTAGCATTCTATTCATACTAAGTCAAACATGTGGAATCAAAATGTCATAAAGTTTTTAGTTAGGCAAATGTTCCTAAGTTTTCTAAAATATATATATTATACATACTATTTATAAACATGTAAACAAAAACTTTTCTACCATGTTTGATAAAGGCTTGAGTAAGAACATCAAAGAAAAAGAAAAGAGATGGAGAAATTGGAAAAGCTAAACTAAATGAAACGGGAGCACTGACTATGAAGTAGAAAAAGTGAAATAAACTAGATAAAAGTAAAAGATCATCTTTTTGATAACATTGAAGCTACAGCACGTAAACTAAAGACCAGCGCCTTTGATACACAGAACAGGCACCAACCCTCACATTAACCTCATCTATCATCCTGGCCACACTCTGGGAAAATTCTGCCTTCCCATCTCCTAAGAATCACCCAGGACACTGTAGGGACACTCTAGGGTAGAACTACAGTCATTTTTGCCACCTCACGCAGACCTCCAAGTCTGCAAGACACAGACAGTCAGTTTTCTCTAAGTATGCTCATGGCCCTGGAGAGACTGGCAAGTATTTATATGCAAAGCTACTATAAACAGCCTATAAAAAGAAAAGCGAATTCTTAATAATATGCTATTTCCAGCATGCCATGCTATGGCTCAAAAGTCTCCAATGACTTCTCATTGCCTAGAGTTACAGTTCAGACTACTGAGGTGACATTGAAGGCCGTCCACAGGCTGACTCCATCTCTCCTTTCCTGTTTCTTAGCTTCATTGTTCTGCTATACAAACACTTCCCTTAAGTCATGCCGGCCATTTACCATTCTCCACATATTCCTGTGACTCCCCCAGTTGTGTACATCTCCCCCCTTGTCCTAGAATTCATCACTCACCTGTTCCAATTCTACTTTCCACAGTCAACCCAGATGCCAACACCTCCCTGAAACCACTTTGCTACCCAACTAACAGGAATTTCATGGTGTTTTTTTCCTTCCATGAGAGTAGATCTACATTCTTACTATTTCCCTCTGCTTTGAATACCCCACACTGTCTGTATCCATTCTTAATAGGTATTTATTAATTGATTAATTCTAAATTTAAAAAAAAGTTTCCATTTTCAAAGCGCTTTAAAATAAGGTAATAATCTGTAGCTGTTATTACATTCACACAATGGAAACTTCAGAGCCATCTAGTATGTTGTCATTGGATTCCTTTCTTTCCACAAAAGACCAAACTAGGTCATTTCAAACCTCAGTCACCTTCAAGAGATTCTAGAAGGGCACTCGAAGAGTCAGCAAAGAGATCACATTCCTGGATTCCTGATTTGTTGTTCAGATCTGCTAAAGTTAGATTCAGGCAAGTGTGAACTGGAGAAATCAACTAACCGTTAGCACCATCCAAACAAAATGAAAGGAGCTCTTTTGTTACATAGCTGGATATTCAAGTTTGAAAGGAGGGAGTGATGGAGGAAAAAGGGAAAGAAAATACAGCTGTCAATTGCCTTCCCTTTGAATGTGCTTTTCTTGCCTTTTCTGTTTCTATTTTTCACAACTATGTGATGGATCTGGAATGTCTGAAGGCACTAAATCAGAATTGAAAAGGTGATTTGCTATAATCTGATAAGGATATCTACTAATACGTGTATCACCCAGAGGTGCCTCTAACTGGGTCCTAATTAGCTTTCCCAGAAAACATTTCTTCACTAAACTATAAAGTTCCAGAAGTGGTAGCTTTCCTGTGAAATCACATTTGATTTTAAGGGTCAACCCCAGAAGACTCAATGCAGTTTTATTTCTAGGTCCAGTAACAAAGCTGTTCATTTCATAGACTTCCTTCAGTGGATTTAGGCGTATTCTCAGAGCACAAACATACTATTTGTGAAGGGGGTCTAGAGATGAAAAATTATAACTATTAAGACAAATAATCAATGTCATGAAACATCATGAGTAACATCTGAGTAACTGTTCTAACATCAAGGTTGTGTTTATAATAAAGAACTTAAATGTTTCACCTCATATATCATTAATTCTCCTCATATCCCAGGCACAGGGGGTTGTTGACTCCCAGATGTATCCGAATGAGAAAAGATTAGTTATGAAGAAAGCAACTGAGGCTTTGAAGTCTAGAGGCAGACAGATGGGATTATGAAAATGTGAAAGTTATGTTCAATGTAACCTTAACACATATGGCAACTGGTATTACTATTATCCAAATACCACTGTTGGATATTTTCTTAATGAATTTCTTTAAAATCCTTTTTTATATCTGTGGACCTTTTACAACCAATGATTCTTAAAGGGAGGAGGAGATTTTTTGTGCTCCTCCTCCCACAATTTGGGTAAGTGTAGGCACATTTTCAATTATCATAACTCAAGGAGGGTGCTACTGGCATCTGGTGGGTAGAGGCCAGAGATACTGCTCAACATCCTATAATAGCCGGAAAAAGTTCTCACCAGAATTATCTGGACCAAGATGTCAACAGTACCCAGTTCAACATATTCTGCTCTTGGTCATCATTTTTCCTTCTCTTGGAGTCTGATAACTTCTCCTCACTCCACACACAAAGACATCAGGACTAACCGGAGGCCAGCTCAGGCATTCTATATGGTGGCCCCTGGTGGCTCAGACGGCAAAGTGTCTGCCTGCAAAGCAGGAGACCCGGGTTCGATTCCTGGGTCGGGAAGATCCCCTGGAGAAAGAAATGGCAATCCACTCCAGCACTCTTGCCTGGAAAATCCCATGAACGGAGGAGCCTGATAGGCTACAGTCCATGAGGTCACAAAGAGTCGGGCACGACTGAGTGACTTCACTCATGTGGAGGGTGCACATGCTCTGGCAGCTCACCAAATATGGCTCCCCTTCTCGTTAGCTTGAGCTAGTTGCTTAACCCTTTGAAATTCCTTTCTTTAAAAAAAAAAAAAGAAAGAAAGAAACTACACAATATGAATCATATCTAACTCCATAAGGTTGTGGTGAAATGAATCAAGTTTCATATATGTATATATTACTATACATTTATATAGTTATATATCAATAGTGTCAGTAAAAGTTATTGCCCTTGTTCTTTTCAGGCCCATCCATCCATCTCCCTGCCCCTTTCTTTCCCCTTGTCTGTACCCCTCATCCTCAAGGCTCAGGTTCTCTCTTTTCAAATGCTTTAATTCCTGTGGTGGCAAAAATCAAACTTGGGCTAGGAAGTGAGTCACGGCTCAGCAGCTAAAGGAGTTTGTTTTTCTTTCTCTGAATGTATTTCTTAAGAATTTCGGCCTGATCCTTCAGCCTCTTGTTGGTTGAATCCTCTTAATGTTTAAGACACACAGAGAGCTATGGCACCAAGACGTTTTCCAATTGCTAGGAATGAGAGTTTTTAAAATACCGAAAATAACCAGAGGGCAGAGAGCCCTGCAATCCTGTTACATAAGCAGATGTTGGAGGACCGAGGCTGGTTTTGAGGTTCCTTTCTCCACAAGCCAATCTCTGCTGATCCTCTCCAACCTTTGCTGGATTTACCTTAATGCTGCAGAAGTCTCCAGAGGGGCCTCTGGACGCTGCGCACTACCGGCAGCACCGGGAGAACTTGCTGGTCACAAAGCACAGTGGGGAGTGATGAGTGAAGGGCCGGCTTTCACCCGCGGGGGGTGGGAGACAGGACGCAGGAGGGCGGCCGCATCGCAGCCGGCTGTGGACAGCCCTTCTCCGCGCCCACCCAGAGCTCGGGATGTGCTACTCCGACGGCCAGCTTCCCCTCCTTTCCCTTGCCTGTGAAATTTCAAATATTCCTGAACCGTTATTTAGGTTTTCGAATTCACAGAAAATACCTATTGTTATCTCCGTCACTCACAACTCGCTCCCCAACACCACTACCATCTAAGATGTCATACAAAATGGCAAATAATCAAATTCCCCTTTCCCTCCGTATCTTGCTTGTTTAACTGTCTCAGTCTCCTATTCATTTTCTCCCCCAATCTCTTCCCTGTTTGTGGACTACATCCCTTTATAAGTTTTCTCTCTTGTCTCTCTCTTTTTCTCTTCTTCTCCCTCCTCTCCCGTTCGCTCCTTAACCCTCCTCCCTCCCCGCCCCTCCTCCCGCTCTCCGGCTCCTGGCTCTGCCCTCGCCGCCCCTCCCCAGAGAAGAGTGTCCAGCTTCCCGGGGCTGCCCGCCCGCTGCTGCTTCTCTGCCCACCTACCATGAGGAGCGGCTCCTCCCACCTGCCCATAAAAGCCAAGTGCATGTTACCAGCAGCGGATCAGAGCACTTTCCCGGTCCTCTCCTGTGGGAGCCCCCGAGCCTCTCTCCTGGATCTTACGTGCTCAAGGTAAGATAACCCTTCTGCAGGCATCTGACCTACTGGGGGTTGCTTTGGGGGAATCAGTTTCCCCTGGTCAACGTGCTTACTGTTTGGTTAGAGCTGATTCTTATGAATGCCAGATCGGCTGCTCCTTTAAACCAGCAACTGGTTTGAAAACAAACTTCTGTTTGAACGGTAAAATAAAAGTTCGTTTGGGGCAGAAACAGCAGCATAAATATTGCAAAAACCTTTTCGCCTTTTAAATCACTTTTGCCCCCGGTTGCTGGCTGTTGCCGAGGTTAAAGTGTATCCGTTTGGGGTGCTTTCCTGACCGCTTTTCATTGTAAATATTTCACGTAACAGTGGGGGCAAGGATAACTTTGTCCCATTGTCAAAAATGTACTTTAAAAGAACACAATTAGTTTCCTAAAAATAGCACAAAGGTCTGCTAACAATTTTGCCATGTTTTCCAAACCCCCAAGACAGCTTCTGTGAGTCCTTTAAAAAATATCTTTCCAGGTTTAAGTGCTTGGAAAAAATGATGCCAACGGGTACCATTTGCCCAGAGACCATAATCAGGTGGCTGGTAAGATAGGAAAGAACAAATCCAAATTGACAAGCTACAGCACAACGTGAGAGCACAAAGTTGTCTTTTCAAGACGTCCTAAAATGAGAATTGTGCTGAAATACAAAAGTGTATAAAAGAACTTCATGAATTTCTATACACACACCTAAACATAAAGCATTTCAATGTGTTCCACAGTCAGAGAAAAATACAGGCCAGATTATCCAATACTTCTGTTTACACCCGAGGGTTGTAAAGAACGATCAGCTTGAAGGCTTTGGAAGTTTGATCCCTGCTTGTCACCTTCTTTTCCCTTATCTAGTAAAAATTGATCTGATTGGCAGATAGATAGTCTTTAAGCTACCCTCATTTTTAAAGATTTCGGACTTTACATCCTGATCTCTGAGGTCTGAGAATGTGTGTCGTGCACCTGTGAAGGAAAAACGTCCGCCGCAGCTACTTCTGGAAAACCAGACACTTAGTCCATGAAGTTTGCAGTCAGAATCTGCGGGCTGGGTGGGATGAAACTCTCTCATGTGGGAGAAAAACCCTCTTCAAATATTTCCTCTGGGGAATTGCACAAGCCAGCTGAGAGACGGCAAACCAAAGCTGGCAGTCAGGAAACCAAACCACTGTTTCAGCCCTCAAGGTTCTTAAAGTAAGAGAGGAAGAGTTTTCCTCTTTTTTTTTTTTTTGGTTTGTTTATATTGTTTCACTTGAAAAAGGAAAAGTCTCCAAAGCTGTAAAAAATTCTTCACTATTAAAGAACATAGAATCATTAGAAGTTTAACTGAGGGTCTTCCAAACCTTTCCTCCTTATCGCTTGCATATCAAAAGAAATAATAAAGATATTTAAAATTTCTGTTTGGCATGGAGAGGATTCAATGCTATTATTCAAATGAAAAAGTTATATGTAAAACTTTCTGTCATGTGAAATTTTGCTTCATTAGAAAAAATTATTACTAGGAGTGCGGTTTCCTTTAAGAAAATGATATAAAATTACTATTGGCCATGATAATATGTGACCTGAGCATATTAAAATACCTTTTATCTCAAGCCACAGTGCAGACTGCTTGCTTCATATTTGCTGTAAGTGGGTAATCAACCATGACAAGAGCACAGGTATGGGACTGGGCCAAACCAAGTGTGTGGTATGTCCAAGCTAATTCCTCTTTTATGTTAGTGCCGGATTCACGCCCATCATCACAAGGGTGAAAAGACACTGCTTCATTCACCAGATCCCCTTGAGGAAAGTTATCTTTTCTGGGAGGAAAAAAAAAAAGTGCTGCCAGTGTAAAAGAGCTCCCTGTTATTCCTAAATGTGGGGATGAAAAGTGTTCCCCCAGGGTTTGCTTCTGCTTTTCCTGGCAGTTAATCCACTCTACCAGCTATGAACCATTTCATAGTAACTGCTTTCCCCATGTGCCATCACATTCAACACCCTAAATAACTAGATGAGATCATCCTAGACTGCTCATGACCTCACTTTCCCAGGGGTCTTTACCAGACACTAAAAATGATACTTTCTCCATAGTTTCCTCCTTAAGTTTATAGAAAAATCAGTAGTGGGGATTCATGGAGTCCCCACCAGTGACTCCCCCCTTGCACAGAACATACAGGCATGAGTCTTGTCTATGCCATTGTATAGCTGCCCCTGGATTGGGTTGCTTCATGGCCATACCTACCCCATACCACTCCAGCAAAATTTGAATGACTCCTTTAATGTTTCTTATAAAAGAAAAGTGACTGCATGTTTCACTAGAGACACACGGGAAGGGTGCTCGGTTGATCTGGAGGGCCTGTTACATCTAGGGAAACACACATTTTAGATCTTCTGCTATTCCCAAAATTATAAAACAATATTCTTCCCATGATCAGAAGGTATATCCTACCTTAATTCCATTTGTGAAATAAAAGATGAAATGAACAGAGAATTGAGAGGGAAGCTGGGCAGAACTGCTCCTAGAAAGTGCCCTAGAAGAGAAAGATCAGAATCTCTGTAATAAATGCAACTTCTTTTTGTTCTTTTTTATGTGGAATATGAGGAACAAAATCCATATCTGCTGTTGTTGTTTTTTTAATCAATGAGTGTTTCTAATAATTTAAGATTCATCTCTACTACACCCTTCTGTAACAGAAAGAACAGCCCTTCTAGAGACCAAAATGATTTCAGGTCTGTCCCACATTAAAACTCATAGATATTTGCCAGTTATAATTTTATAATAAAAGCTACATTCTGAATATAAAAATCCTCAGAACACATTTTTAACTAATGGGTAGTTCATGTCAACAAAGCCACCTCTAACTCTCTCAAAGGGTCCAATGTTCAGTAACTATTTGAAAGTTAGAAGTTAGAGGCAGCTGTCTACTCCTCCCTATCCATGGTCTTCAACTGTGATATGGCAACCTGCAGCGTGATTGAGATGCAGCGGTATTTGCCAATCTCTGGTCCTCCAAGTAACCCTCTGGAAATTAGGTCTTTCTTCAGGCCTTGGCTTCCTTCTCTTCCACCAAGCCCCCGTGAACATCCATATGCATAACTCAAGGAAAGTATAGATCTCGAGACTAGAGTGCCGTCTTCTGAGAGTTTCATTGTTCTAGCTACTGAGTGAAATGAAAATAAAGATACAGAGAGAAGAATGAGTGTCCTGTGGAATTTAGAGAATCACTTTAGCATTGTGTAAAAAAGAACCCCTTACTACCCAAAGCATCTAAAAATTTAAATTAAGAAATAAAAAGGCCAGCTTACAGGTTGTTTCAAAATGTTAAGGATATAATGAAAAAGATCTTCCAATGACCTGACAGTCATTAACATCAGTTTATACCCCCAAGTACTAATTTAGAGCTCTGCTAAACTTCCCCTTTGCAGAGACCCAAGGAGTGAAGACTGGGAAAGAATAGTAACCACATTTCAGCACCAACAGAGAAGCCACTAATTAGACATTTCACTATTGACTTGGGAACTACATTTGCTGTTTGAGGAAGGAGGTTCTTATAGTCTATCTTTAAGCAAATAGATTTGCAACAAGAGGGCTAAAGGGAGTCACACACGGTCGGAATGTCTATAATCTGGGGGCCCTGTGAAAGCAAATCCACAAAGCTGTTGAAATTGCAAGGAATCAAACTGAAGTGACTGAAACAAAAATGTTCCCAAAAACTGATCATAGAGTAATCTGCTAAAATAATAATAAATTCCCACTTCTCAGTGTAACATAACAGCAAAAGCTATTATGGACACCTATAACTGATTATGTAAAATATCAAAACATATTGATGGTCTACCTTCAATCTCCTCTGTTAATTTTGGGCTCACTTCTACTGTCCTTCCTGGAAAATGAAAGCTGTCCTCTCCTTCAGTACAGGATTTACAGATGCAGTCATGTCTCTCTGTGCTACCTCCTTTTTTTTTTTTCAGTGAAAGAAATCTCTATTCAATCCTTATAGATCTTATAGTTTCTGGAGTACCACCCATAACTGTGGCATTTCTCATTATCAAAAGGCTCATACTTCTCTTAAACAGGTGATGTAGATTTTCACTCCAACAAATAATAAACCTTTACATTTTTCTAAATCTTAATTCATATACCTAGAAGATAGGTAACTTAAACTTGCTACATGCCTCCAAACTGAAATGAAGTGTCTAAGCAGTTTTATTTATCTAGGCTGTAGTCTAACTTCTTGGGGTTTAAACTTTTATTTAGGGAATCACACAGTACAAAGGCTGAAAGAATCCTTGGAGCTAATTTTAACAAAGTTAATTTTACAGATGAGAAAAGTCAGAGAGGCTGATGTTTCCTAAGGTCACCCAGACATGAGTAGGAGAAGCAGGACTCGAGTTCATATAACCAAACTCTCTGTTCAGGGCTCTATTTTGAATAATTATCATGTGTCTTCCCCATACAGTGTGTATCTAAGATGTCTCTGACTATGACGAGAATTCTGTTGAAACATAAAATATAGAGTTCTTAAAAACCGTAACTGGTAGAGGTTTGGGGCTTCAGCTGTACCTCTCCTACAGAACGTTCAGAAACACTGGTGCAATCCCTTATGAAGAGTGAAGTCGCTGGTTGTCACCATCACTGGCACCTTGTGTGTCTTTATCTTCATTCCAGGGTCTTATATGTAATAGCTGCTTGGTAAACCTGTGTTGAGAGAGTGAGTGACTGATAAAAAAAAAAAGGCTAAGTATAAAATATCCATATTTCTTAACTCCTTCCATAAAAATCCTTACAAGCCTATAGGTACTTATAGAGACTCAGATCCAAGTATATGAAATTTAAGATTCCCTGGTGCTTTAAGTAATGTAGGAGAGTTCATTTAGCCTTATCAATGGCTGAGCCATTTCCCTGCCTACAGAGATTTCATTAATCCTTACATTTGCCTGAGTTCTAGGAATAATGCTATTTTTTGCAACAGGCTTAAGATTGAGTTCCAATTTTTCCATGACAGAACAAATGTATTATTATTTATGTGATGATTTACAGCATAACCTTCCTCTTCTGGCATCACATTGACAGTGTGTTATCAATATACCTGGAATCTCCTCAGGTCTTTAATGAAAGAAATGACAAAATATGCATAATGGACCATTAAGGAACATACTGGTTAAGGAGTGTAGGCATGAGAAGTGTTATGACACCAGAGAGGGATTATCAAGAGGTCAAGAGTATAGACAAGATAGTGCAGCTAAGAGGATCCATTCCTCTAAAACAGAGGAGGGAGAAACTCCGGAGAAGAGATTTTTTTAACATGATTGTCGTAGCTAAGACCCACTCAAATGTTTGGGAAGTAAAACCTTATTTGGGTCAGACTTCTTTCTGTATAGTACAATATTAGGAATGGCTCACATGGGGAAAAGCTTTATAAATTTTACATCTATTAAAACTCTTCTTAACCCTTAACTGGACTTCCACTGAGAAAAGAACCTCACTTGACCTCATTTTAAACTTGATCCTGACCCAGAGTACTAACTCCATGGATATAATGTCATCAAAATGCTCTCTGCTAAGATAAAAATACAACTTTTTGTAATACATAAAGTTACCCCAATGTGGAAAGTGATAAAGGTATAAAAGAATATTCTTGTCTTTTCTAGAAAGAACTTACTGAGAAAGAGAAAGATGTTACCTCAGATGCTTCTTCACTTTCCTCTAAAGCATGCCTGACAATTGTTTGCAAAACTTTGAAATAGTCATTGTGTTTCTGAAATTGGTTTATTGTATGTTAAAATTTACATGGTCCGTGACTAAGCTTCATTGTGAAAACATACTTTTAAGTAAGTCTTTCTTGAAGACTGTCTTTCTTAAGCTCTCTTGAAGTGTTTACATCTCAGGATATTTAAGCATTGGCATCATTTGATGTGCTGAGATTAAAGACAATTAGTCACTTCATGCACTACTTTTCCAACTAACTGAATAGGCCTGGGTGTGGATGTCAGCTGTTGGCTTCTCCAGGAAATAAAATGTATCAGCCTGTTGGGGAGCTTTTCTAGTCCTCTCTGCTAGCTAGATAAAACAGCTGTTTTGCTGAAATTCTAGGCCACCATTAAGGTTTCATCTATTAGGGAACTATGGCCGATTTAGAAAGACATTTGGCCACCCAGCAGTGGCGTGGCTAAGCCACAGCTGCCCTCAGTTCAACAGCAGGACAGCAGACCTTCCGAGCTGGTTGAAGAGTGTTGTCCTAGGGCAGCTGGGAGATATTTTGTGAGCTCTTATCCCATTTAGTATGTTTCCTCTATCATACTGTGTGCACGCTAAAGATAAATCTAAACTTGGTTCATAAATTCAAAGTGATGACTGTACATTATTATATTTCTTTGAAGATCTGTACTTAACAATTTTCCCATCCAGAGGTCATAGTGTTCATCCGTGCTATAAAGCCAAACAAGTAGCCTCTTGTTAAAGGGCACGTACAAGACAAGCCTGAGGAATACAGGAAGGGAGACGCTAGGTGGAGCTAAGAATTTGAGGCTTAGGTGACCAAGACTGTTGAGGTAGAAAGAATGAAGGAAGATAAAGGATTTGCAGCAAAAATAGGCTATTGGATCCACAGTCCCTAACTTCAAGTCCAGTTCCCTTCTAGCTCCCAGCTGACTCTAGTCCCCTGCTGTCCCCATGACTGGGGAGGGAGGTTATTGACCAGTAGAGGGAGCTGGGGGGTTGAGTGTCTAAGAACAGAAAACTGATTTGTTCCCAGAGGGAGCCTTCAGATTTTCATTTTTCTGATAAAAGACAGAACAAGGTGTCCTCTACAACCAGTGGCGAAAATGTAGCACAGGAGTATACCACATTGCTGATTTTCCTTTAAAAAAAAAATCCCAATTTAAGCCTCTACAAATAAATCACCTGCATTTCAGCAATGCCAGAAATGTCCAGGCATGTAGGAGTTTATTTGAAAGAAAACCATGGCAATCTTAGAAAATGTTCTTGCCGAGGCCACCACCAGCCAAGACTTAAATGTTCAGGACTAAACGCTCAATTCAGCAATAAATAAACCACATCAGCTGGGGGTCCGCAGGAGACAAGCACAGAGTCAAGGGCCGAGAAAACCTCCTGGGTTCCAAAGGGAAGCCCTAGCGTCCTGCCAGGATCAACCCTTGGTCCCCAGGAGAGGGGAAGGGAAATGCAAGAAAGAGGGAGGCAGAAATGGGCCAAAAAGGCTTTATCCAATCAAGACAGCCCAGAACTTGCATTCCAGGATCCTCATTTCTCTGGGCAGCAGTCAGTCTTGCCTAGACCGAAGTGAATACCTTTCTGTTGAACATTTCCATTGCGCAGTGGTGTGGGGATGGCTTGTTAAGACTTGAGACAATTGCAAAATTCAGAACCCTCTAGAGGATAGAGATCAATTAGGACCATTAAAAAAAAAAAATCCCTGGCATACGAGGAAAGAGCAGCTTGCTTTGTAAAACTTATGACATTCATAGGAAAACAGAGCAATCCTCTCTCTAGGACTATTAGTGATCTCAGTAGAGATGAAGCTGTGAAGTTGGTACGCATGTGGCCTGAGAATCCTCTGTTCTACGAATCTTTAGTGTTTTAGTCCCCAGAACACCTTGACTGTTTCTGGGGCCTTGATCATCTTTATGCCTTAATTTATTTATCTTGAATAGAAGAACAATTCTCAAAGAACCCCTCTCTTTAGAGGCAAGTAAGGTCTTGCCAAAAATTTTACAGAATGGTGCTACTTAAGCATACATAGTTAATGGATTGGACTCAGGACACCTGGAGATGGCTCTTGGCATTTACAAAGAACCAAGTTAAAATGGAATACAGTGCCAAATAAGCACCTAACTTTCCAAGATGTACTAAGAGCATTTTTATTTCTTATAGTACAGAGGACAATATTACATGTCTCAAGGGGCCAGATAAGGCCTAGGGTAAGTAGAAAAAGGGAAAGAAACAATAATTAAACTATGACTTCAAGAGTCTCAAGAGGCCTATACGTTCACCTATTCATTATCTTGACACCAGTCAAAAGATAATTCCTCATACAGAAAAAAAAGTTTTTGTGATTTTTAAAGTTGTTTTACTGGAGAATATTTTTAATAGTGACTCTTATAGTATAAAATTTCTAAATGCCACTTCTTCAGCATTTTCCAAAGTGTGTTTCAAAACCAGTAATATGTGGGATACTAACATGTTTATACAGAAAAAGGTTCTATGGTCAAACAAACTTTAGAAATACTTAATCAAATAACATGAGCAATTTTACTTATTATTTTACAATTGATACAAGTAATTTTACCAATTACTTATTATTTTACAATTTTACTTACAAGATTTAATAAAGACCTTAATATGCTCTGTATATTTTCATTCTTCAAAAAAGTTACAGTAAATAGTGTGCACCCAACATATTCGATAACAAATCTTCTCAACCTGAGGGCATCTCTCTGGTCTGGTATTTTATGGGATAGTTTAGGAATCACAAGCCTCAACTGTTCTCAGTTTAAATTATTCCAAGACTTACTGGGACATGATATTTTCAGTGTTACTAGTTAATATGTAATATACATTGATTGTCAGTATAGATTATGTGCTATGTCAAACCATAAAGTAAGAAATAATCCCAGTGTGATTTCCAAACCCAATTGAAAAGGGACGAAAAGAAGCAAATGAACATGTCTTGGTCCCATGACTAAGTTCTTTATGATAAGAACAGCAGAAATGTTAAAATAATTTACCAATAGTTAAGTTAAACAGTAAATGAGAGAGAAAAAGAGGGGAGGGAGTGATGGAAAGAAAGCAAGAAAGGAAAGAGGGGAAGCAGGGAGAATATTGGATAGACTGAAATGATCTCTTCCTTCCCTCATCTTTCTCAGTGTCAGGATATTGTATTACAAATAGAGAAACGGCCAACAATGAGTAATAAGTCAGTAAATGGGCAGCCTGGATAATTTTATGAATTAGCTCAACAGCCCCTGAGCTGTTCAACATAAACACCACTAATTAATCAAGATCATTAACCAAACATTTTTCTTGAGAATTTACTTTATCGCCATCAATAGGGAGCTAATTCCTGGAATAGGAACACACTGATATTCTAGTATATCTTGCTACATCAGGGCTTATTGGTTTACCTATGACACTCAGACCTCCTACCCATATCAAATTGATTACTTCTCTTAGGGTTCTACTCTGGAACATCTCTTTCCCCTTTACAAAGATCACGCTTGGAAGCCAGTATCCCAAAAGCATTGCAGTGTAGCATCCTCTCCTTTAAGAAAATAAGTTCACAGTCATCCAAGGGAAAAACTCAGACTCACCATTTCTAGTTACAATTATAGACACTATCTAGTAAGTGTCTCACAGAAGCAGACACCGTACTGCTCTCATTACCTCTATTCCTTACACCAGCAGTACAAAGGTGGTATTATCATTCCCAATTCAAAGATGAGAAAAACAGAGCGCCTATTTGGTCAAGCAACTTGCCCAGGGTCACCCAACTAGAAGTGGCAGAGCCAGGATTCCCATCCCAGTCATGCTCCAAAGGCCGTAGGTTTCCTGCTCCTCCACGGCGCCTCTCCTGAGGTCTCATCATATCACAAAAGGAAGAAAAAATATCGACTCCCTGTGTCACTACCTCTGACTCATAAAGAAAGTCAGAGAATTCCAATGGCTCTCTTCCTAGACACTGCCTACTGGCTCTGTTTTTTGTTTAATACTGTGATTTTAATTTCTTTTTCTTTTTTGTATTTTTTTCCTAAAAGCATGCTGCCATTTCAGAGCCAAAGAAGTAAGGTCTGTGTAACTAGAAAAATAAACAAAAAAAAGCTATCATTTCTCCCTGGGGTAATTTATAAGGTCTAAGGTTTCTCCATAAATTCTCCCCAAGTGATCCCAAGTTGCTTGGCATGAGTCTGGGAAAAAGAGTGACAAGCAAGCATGTCATTCCTCAGGCAGGAGAAATTCCCATGAGTATATGAGGAACAGCCTAGAACAAAGGTACTCTGGCGTGTGAAACACACTTGAATCCGGCTCCCTGGATCATTCTTTGACTCTTGCTGTATTCCATACCCAGGTGAAGAGAGTAAAGACAGTTTAACTGAGGCCCCAAGCCACGTGAGTCACCCAGACAAAAATCTATTGTCTTTACACCTGCCGCTTAAGCTATTTGAGGGTGTACAGGTATCCTCCACTTTCCAAAAGTTCACTTTATGCCACTTCACTTCTATGAAAGACCTATATTACTACCTGTTTCTGCTAATCTAAAGAAATCCAAAGAAGATTTTCACCTTTATGGCGGGGGGGGGCGGGCGGGGGTGAAAATGCAACAGTGTTGGCTTGGCCAAAAAGTTCATTCACATTTTTCCGTAAGATGGTATTGAAAATCCAAACAAACTTTTTGGCCAACCTAATAGCATTCAGCACTGCCAAGCTCCTTCCCCAGGAATTGCACTCAGCATCAAGCTGCCATAGCTCTGAACTGTGTCTGTAAGCATCTGTGCTTATTCTGGATTTATTTTCTGCACAAGACGTGTCCTAAGGTACCTGCTTCTTCACTTTACCCCATTTTCCCTTATGAAAGATTTCATACGAATGTTCTGATTTCAGATAGCAGGGGAAGCTTGTATGTAGAAAATAGTTACACTCTGAGCCCTTCCTTTGTGCTGTACCAAAGACAAAAGAGGAAAGAAGGTCTAGGTCTTTCCACATGGTCACATTCTGCTTAACTTTATAGTTTTGTGCTTGATCTTCCCTCTCTGCCTGGAGCATTCCTCATTTGATCTACTGGCTTAATTTGTACTCCTCCTCTGAGATTCAGATCAGCAAACTTCCCCTCTGAAAAGACCTGCCTGCACCTGGCCTGTCTTGACGACATGTGCACCTCCCCACGCCCACTAGTGTTCTGTACACAGCCCTGTCACGGCCACATCTTTGTATAAGACAGTGATCCCCTTGTAGGATTCATGTGCTGTTTATCGCTGCACCTTCGATGCTTAGCACACAAGAGAAACTTAATAAATGTGAAAAGAAAAAAAGGGATGAGGGGACAAAATGCAATGATGGTACATGAGAGGCTCTAAATATGCTTTTCCCTCTCCCTGTAGTTGTTCCAAGAAGCGCACACACAAACACAAACGCGCGCACACACACACACACACACACACACAGCATTACTAGGCTCAACTCTGTAGTTGTTTGTAAGGCTCAGGACGAACTCCCAGTGGGAGATTAATATCAAATATGAGGCTTCTGAATACCTAACTACATAAGGAAAGATTATTTGCTGGGTGGTGCCACTGCCCCAGGACTATCAGTAACCTGCTCAAAACTATTTATTAGCATTAGAAAACAGATCAAACATCTTAGCTTGCCAGCCAGTCCCTCCATCTCTCTTACCCCAATCCAGCTTTCCATTTTCATCACTCTCTCGTCTGTACCAGGAATTTGACCTAAGTCAGATGGACTGTTCTTCCCCCAAATATTCTTTCCCCTTTTTTCTACTGACTATGCCCCACTGTCCTTTACACTTGTCAAAATAACCATAAATTCAAGGCCCTACTAAGATCTTCCTAAGTACTGCAGCCTGCATTGATTCTTCCTTATTCTCATCTGGTTGGTAGTTATTGTAAATATCAATTATGTGATGCCTGTACCCTGTATTGAAGAAACTGGGGCTGTCTATTAGAACTTGCTGCAATTATAGAAATGTGTCATAACTGAACCGTCCAAAATGGTAGCCACCAGCTCTATACGGCAACTGAGTACTTAACATGTGGCTAGTGCAACTGAGGTACTGACTTTTATTTTATATTTTTGTAGTCTCTTTAAAAATGACATAGCCACATGTAGCTAGTGGCTACTGTATTGGGCAACACAGAATATTTAACTTTTTGTGTGCTATGTCTTGTATCCTTGATGAACATATAAACTATTGGGGAAAAAAATTGAATTCAGTTCTTTTTTGTATCCTCAGCTCATGCCATGATTGCAGTAGTATTCAACAAATGTTGTGGTCAGTGCATTGCTAGACTACTGGGTCTGCCTCTGATAGTTATACTCTCTTGAAGAAGTCCTCTCCCATATGTACATAATATTAATAAAAGAATACAGATTGTCTTTGCTTAATGGTTTAAACTCACTCAGAATGGCACTGTATCACTACATGGATCCTCTATCACTATAAAACCAAAATAAGATGAAGAATGATTTGAACTGAGTCTCTGAAAGAAAAAGTTCCATTATGCATAACTCTCTCTTCTCTTTTCCCTTTTGGGGGAAAATATGTTTTAAATGTTTTTTAAACACATTTCAGACCTGCTGAAACAGAATTTCTTCAATTTTCAAAATGACCTTTTCTACAGAGAAAGACTGTCCCTGAGAATCTGAAACAAGTTCAGCCAATCAGATTTTTATTACCCACTGAGGCCCCATCACTTTCTAAAGGAAGGTAGTTCTCAATGATAGACTTTCCCATAGCATTCTTTTCTCTATTTCTAGTGCCCAATCTGAGGCTCTTTGAAGAAGGCTAAACTTCTACTAGCAGGTCAGGGAAGGTCACAGGTCTTTGGAATTTAACAGTGATGTGCCCCTGGCATTTGCTGGCTTACCAACAGCCCTTCAGGAATCATCATGCCAACAGGCCAACCCCACAACAAAGTCCTGTGCCTGCAAAGCCAAGAGCAAAGTGATCAAACAGTCTGGTTGCAGATTAGATTCTGACTTATTAATAAGCTTTCAGAAAATAAACCAGAATGTGTCTCTAACAGCAACAGTTTACAGGAGATGTTTAATGATTTCAGAGGTCAGCCATACTGCATGCCTTCCTTCTGACTCAGTGAAGAGCAGGACAGGGCAGAAGAGATGTGGACAAAGCCAGGGCAATCAGCTGTATCTTTTCCATTCACAGCTAAGTTTATTTGGAGTGACTGGAAAAACCTTCAATGAAAACTTTTTAAAAATAATAAAATAAAAGAATTTACCCTGAGATCATCAGCCAGACAACATCGAGAAATAATTAGGGGTTGGTATTTTCCTCTGCCTTGTAAAATATTTTCAAATTGTAGGATAAGCAAGCCCTAGAGGATCATAAAGATAGCAATAACATTTCAATTGTATTTTTTTAATATTTAGTCATCAAAGATATCACCATGTGTTTAAATCACATTTGAATACATATAAATAAAATTTTCATCTGCAGACAGGAGCCAGTGGCTAAAGAAAGAATCCACTGACTCCTTTAAAACAGAGCAAGAACACCAGAGAGGTTTGAGATCTTGGTTTTATAAAATAGAATTCATTATTACCACATGAGCAAGAGAATATTAGTAAGTATCTTAACTTGAGGCCTTTTAAACATGAACATATTGATGATGATAAAAATAACCTTTGCAAAGAAATCTGCAGTTTATGACATATATTCTATAATACATTCCTTTATTTGCATTAGAGATTTTTATCTATATTTCACACATGAGTCTGTGGAGACTTAGAAAGATTAAGCAACTTTCACAACATCATTTAGACAGTAAGTGATGGAGCTTGAATATGAACCTAGATCATCCCATTCCTGAAGTCCTCTTCTTTCTACTCACCTAGGCTTAGAGTATCACACCCAGGTATGGTCCTGGCACGATAAATGAGAAACTGCAGCAAAGGAAAGCTGAATGGTCTTTAAGATTACTTCATAAACCAGATTCAGTGATTAAGAATGTGCTTTTCAAGAAGATAGAACTCAAACTCCCAACAATGATAGCAGTTAATGTGTAATGAAGGTTTACTTTGTGCCGTGTAGAATGCCAAAAGCTTCTCTTTTTTTTTTCTTATATATTAGTGCATGTTATCCTGATCAATTTCCTATGAGACAGGATATGTAAGAGAGGTGAAGTAATTTCCTTCCTCACGTGGCTAGAAGTAAAGTAACCAGATATGAAACCAGTAAATCATATTCCTGAGCTCTCCTCATTAACTGCTACATCATTGACATTTTAACCCCAAAGAATTAATCACAACACCCTATTAGTAATCTGTGGACAAACAGATTGGCAATGGTCGCAGGACCAGCAATATAGAAGTGCCACTAATAATCAGCAAGAATAGTTTTATAGACTGTTTTCTGTACAGTTGATGATTTTAAAGGACACACAATTAATTTTAAACCTGCCCGTAAGTTGTAAAGGGTATTTAAAAATCCCCTTTGAATTAATGCCAAAATGCATGTCATTAATGGAAGAAAAAATAACAAAACACCTTAAACCATCGACAAGAAGCCACGGTCACAAATAAAAGCACTGAATTTGGCAGAAGTCACAGGGTCATGTACTACCTCTGCTACCCAGAAGCACAGACACCCTGGGCAAGACCGTGGGTCTCACCCAGTGTTCACTTTCTTGGCTTTAGAATTAGTCTGCCTCTCCAGGTTGTTATGATGTTTAATAAGATAACATATGAGAAAGTAACTGGCACTCAGAAGGCACTTGGTAAAAATTATTTGATAATAATGACTCCCAATTATTGAAGGTGAAAGTGAAGTCACTCAGTCATGTCCCAGTCTTTGCGAGCCCGTGGACTGTAGCCCACCAGGCTCCTCAGTCCATGGGATTTTCCAGGCAAGAATACTGGAGTGGGTTGCCATTTCCTTCTCCAGGGGATCTTCCAGACCCAGGAATCGAACCCGAGTCTCCCGCATTGTAGTCAGACGCTTTACCATCTGAGCTACCAGGGACTTAAATATTGCTTTATACATAATGCAAATAAGGGCAAACTAAGGATCTCTTTCCTTTGCAGTTCATTTGATGAACTCTAGACTCCTACTCCAGGGTGCTTCAGTGAGCTTGTCATGGTGGCAGTGTGGGATATTTTTCGGCTCATCTATCTTTCTGGTCTTTGGAGGATTTGGGATTTGGAGAGTAAGGAGGTTGTTTATGTTCTGCTGCTGTTGTTATTTGTTTGTTTGCTTGTACTAAATGGCACTACGTCAGTGTTCCCAGTAGTTCCCCAATGGAGGAAATTTCTGTGATTGCATAATCCCTCTCCAGTCCAAAGCTACCTCCTTCCATTACCAGGGCAATGTAGGTAACATATAGGCAACTGTGGTATCATCAGAAAAACGATGGCTGTCCCAAGTGTTTCATCTAAGGTCTTAGCTCATCCCATGGGCTTCTGGAGCTTTATGCTTCTATGCTCTGTACATGCCCATTTAGGGTGCTGGCATTCCAAATACATCCTGGTCCCTTCATTTTGATGCAGTAATATGCCTTCTTTTTTATTGGAGTATAGTTGACTTACAATTTGGTGTTAGTGTCTGGTGTATGGCAAGTGATTCATATATGTATTCTACATAGAGAGACTATATATATGAATGATGAATTCGGGTGAATACTATCCAAACCACTAGAAAAAACTAAATTATTCCGAGTTTCAGAATTAAAATGTATTTAAGGTAACTTTTCATTTACCTTCTTAGGTCATGCACATTCTCCCTACAAAATTCAATGTCAAAGAGTCCTATCTTATATGAATTCCATTTTCCTATTTTAAAAGAGTCTTATCTTATATGAATTCTATTTTCCTATTTTAAAGGAAAATAGGGCTTATTTTAAAAGCCCTAGCCTTTTTATCTCTATGGCTTAATTATCAAGAAAACTTTCAATCCAGACTCCCTCAATAACTGGCTCTGAGAAGCCAAATGTTAGAATAAGGAAAATAATAAGCTACAGTGGAAGGTACTTTCGTTTATGAGACAAAGGAAAGAGGGCCATAAGAATTTTGAAAGACTGTCATTCCAGTTCAATTACCCTACTTTTGTTTGTTTAGGTCTTTGATCTCAACCTCATTTATTCATTCATTCAACAATTCAACATCTAGCTTTTGGGGGCCTACTACATGCAAGCCGTAGATGCCAGATGCCATCAAGGACTGTTTGACCAGCACTTAGGATTAGCAGCTGAAAGGCAAGAAACCAGTAAAAAGCCATTTGAAGCATAAATGCACAGGGCATATGAGAACTCCTTTTTACTCAAAGGGGAGGCCAATTTTTGTGCCTTTTTCATGCTGGTCAGGGTGTTCTGAGCCTTCCCTGGGACCAGTATTCTCCCACAACACACCCCTCCTCACTCAAGAAAAGGCTTTCACTCAATAGCTGTCAAGGATTCAAGCCCTAACCTACTCTCCAGGTGCCAAAAACCTAATAAGTCAGCACCTTAATAGATATACTTCAGACATTCAGCACACATATATAAAAATGTACAACACAGTAACCTCTGTTTTATCTGGTATTCTTTCATCTAAAATTGTTATGAAGTCTTTTAATTCTGTTGCCAACAAGATAAAATGAGTGAGTGTCCTAGGGATGACCCCACGTCACTGAGAATCCTAAGGGCCTGGAACAGAATTGGGTACTTTGCTTTCCAATAAATGCTGGGTGGATGAATATTATCTGAATCACTAGAAAAAAAATAAATTATTCCAAGTTGAATTTCAGAATTAAAATACACTTAAGGTAATTTTTCATTTATCTAGCATTCTGAAAACTTCAACCCTACATAACACAACTGAGGATAAAAAGTAAGTCAAAAGTACTCAGAGATGAAAGCAGTGGTTGTTAAGGTTTGTGGTATGGTGGTGGTATAGTTGATAAGTCGTGTCCAACTCTTTGTGACCCCATGGACTGTAGCCTGCCAGGCTTCTCTGTCCATGGGATTTCCCAGGCAAGAATACTGGAGTGGGTTGCCATTTCCTCCTCCAGGGGATGTTTTCTCAACCCAGGGATCAAACCCAGATCTCTTGCATTGCAAACAGTCTCCTGCATTGCAGGTGGATTCTTTCCGACTGAGCGACGAAGGGAAGCCCATTACGGTTTGTCAGTCAGTCAGTCAGTCAGTTCAGTCCGACTCTGTGCGACCCAATGAACCGCAGCACGCCAGGCCTCCTGTCCATCACCAACTCCCGGAGTCCACCCAAACCCATGTCCATTGAAACGGTGATGCCATCCAACCATCTCATCCTCTGTAGTCCCCTTCTCATGCCCTCAATCTTTCCCAGTATCAGGGTCTTTTCCGATGAGTCAGCTCATCACATCAGGTGGCCAAAGTATTGGAGTTTCAGCTTCAACATCAGTCCTTCCAATGAACACCCAGGACTGATCTCCTTTAGGATGGACTAGTTGGATCTCCTTGCAGTGCAAGGCACTCTCAAGAGTCTTCTCCAACACCACAGTTCAAAGCATCAATTCTTCAGCATTCAGCTTTCTTTATAGTCCAACTCTTACATCCATACATGACCACTGGAAAAACCATAGCCTTGACTAGATGGACCTTTGCTGGCAAAGTAATGTCTCTGCTTTTTAATATGCTGTCTAGGTTGGTCATAACTTTCCTTCCAAGGAGTAAGCATCTTTTAATTTCATGGTTGCAATCACCCTCTGCAGTGATTCTGGAGCCCAGAAAAATAAAGTCTGACACTGTTTCCACTGTTTCCCCATCTATCTGCCATGAAGTGATGGGACCGGATGCCATGATCTTAGTTTTCTGAATGTTGAGCTTTAAGGCAACTTTTTCACTCTCCTCTTTCACTTTCATCAAGAGGCTCTTTAGTTCGTCTTCACTTTCTGCCATAAGGGTGGTGTCATCTGCAGACTGAAACTATAGTCACAGACAACTAGTCAATCTGATCACAGCCTAGTCTAACTCAATGAAATTAAGCCATGCCATATGGGGCCACCCAAGACGGATTGGTCATGGTGGAGAGGTCTGACAGATTGTGGTCCACTGGAGAAGGGAATGGCAAACCACTTCAGTATTCTTGCCTTGAGAACCCCATGAACAGTATGAAAAGGGAAAAAGATAGGACAGTGAAAGATGAACTCCCCAAGTCAATAGGTGCCCAATATGCTACTGGAGATCAGTGGAGAAATAACTCCAGAAAGAATGAAGGGTGTGAAATGGTATCTCATAGTGGTTTTGATTTGCATTTCTCTGATAATGAGTGATGTTGAGCATCTTTTCATGTATTTGTTAGCCATCTGTATGTCTTCTTTGGAGAAATGTCTATTTAGATATTTGGCCCATTTTTTGATTGGGTCATTTATTTTTCTAGAGTTGAGCTGTAGGAGTTGCTTGTATATTTTTGAGATTAGTTGTTTGTCGGTTGCTTCATTTGCTATTATTTTCTCCCATTCTGAAGGCTGTCTTTTCACCTTGCTAATAGTTTCCTTTGATGTGCAGAAGCTATTAAGGTTAATTAGGTCCCATTTGTTTATTTTTGCTTTTATTTCCAATATTCTGGGAGGTGGGTCATAGAGGATCCTGCTGTGATGTATGTCAGAGAGTGTTTTGCCTATGTTCTCCTCTAGGAGTTTTATAGTTTCTGGTCTTACATTGAGATCTTTAATCCATTTTGAGTTTATTTTTGTATATGGTGTTAGAAAGTGTTCTAGTTTCATTCTTTTACAAGTGGTTGACCAGATTTCCCAGCACCACTTGTTAAAGAGATTGTCTTTAATCCATTGTATATTCTTGCCTCCTTTGTCAAAGATAAGGTGTCCATATGTGCGTGGATTTATCTCTGGGCTTTCTATTTTGTTCCATTGATCTATATTTCTGTCTTTGTGCCAGTACCATACTGTCTTGATAACTGTGGCTTTGTAGTAGAGCCTGAAGTCAGGTAGGTTGATTCCTCCAGTTCCATTTTTCTTTCTCAAGATCGCTTTGGCTATTCGAGGTTTTTTGTATTTCCATACAAATTGTGAAGGCTGCGATCCAAAAGTCTACAAATAATAAATGCTGGAGAGGGTGTGGAGAAAAGGGAACCCTCTTACACTGTTGGTGGGAATGCAAACTAGTACAGCAACTATGGAGAACAGTGTGGAGATTCCTTAAAAAACTGGAAATAGAACTGCCTTATGATCCAGCAATCCCACTGCTGGGCATACACACTGAGGAAACCAGAAGGGAAAGAGACACGTGTATCCCAATGTTCATCGCAGCACTGTTTATAATAGCCAGGACATGGAAACAACCTAGATGCCCATCAGCAGATGAATGGATAAGAAACCAGTGGTACATATACACAATGGAGTATTACTCAGCCATTAAAAAGAATACATTTGAATCAGTTCTAATGAGGTGGATGAAACTGGAGCCTATTATACAGAGTGAAGTAAGCCAGAAGGACAAACACCAATACAGTATACTAACGCATATATATGGAATTTAGAAAGATGGTAACGATAACCCTGTATACGAGACAGCAAAAGAGACACTGATGTATAGAACAGTCTTTTGGACTCTGTGGGAGAGGGAGAGGGTGGGAAGATTTGGGAGAATGGCATTGAAACATGTGAAATGTCATGTATGAAACGAGAAAAAAAAAAAAAAGAAAAAGACTAAACTTCTAGTATGACCAATCAAGAAAATAAATAAATAAATAATGATCATACCAGTGCTATTTTTTTTCTGTCATTTGCTGTGAAATAAATGTGGTTTTAGAAAAATGCTGGTTTCTCAATACTTAACTAAATTAAATTTCTATTTTACTTCTTATTCCTTTTTGACTCTCCTGTGAGTCAATATGTCTTATTTAATAACAATGGTTAGATTTAAATAATCACTTAACATATGTTACTCACAGTGTTTAAAATTGCATATGTTTCATGTATTAGCTCCATTTATTTATCTTAACAATAAAAAGCATAATTTTCATTGGTAAAAAAAAAAAAAAAAGAATGAAGGGATGGAGCCAAAGCAAAAACAACACCCAGTTGTGAATGGGACTGGTGATAGAAGCAAGATTCAATGCTGTAAAGAGCAATATTGCATAGGAACCTAAAATGTTAGGTCCATGATCAAGGCAAATTGGAAGTGGCCAAACAGGAGATGACAAGAGTGAACATCGACATTCTAGGAATCAGTGAACTAAGATGGACTGGAATGGGTGAATTTAACTCAGATGACCATTATATCTACTACTGCGGGCAGGAATCCCTTAGAAGAAATGGAATAGCCATCATAGTCAACAAAAGAGTCCAAAATGCAGTACTTGGATGCAATCTCAAAAACGACAGAATGACCTCTGTTCATTTCCAAGGCAAACCATTCAATATCACAGTAATTCAAATCTATACCCCAACCAGTAATGCTGAAGAAGCTGAAGTTGAACAGTTCTATGAAGACCTACAAGACCTTTTAGAACTAACACCCAAAAAAGATGTCCTGTTCATTATAGGGGACTGGAATGCAAAAGTAGGAAGTCAAGAAACACCTGGAGTAACAGGCAAATTTGGCCTTGGAGTACAGAATGAAGCAGGGCAAAGTCTAATAGAGTTCTGTCAAGAGAACACACTGGTCATAGTAAACACCCTCTTCCAACAACACAAGAGGAGACTCTACACATGGACATCACCAGATGGTCGCCACCAAAATCAGATTAAGGTTTGTATTCATAAGCAATTAGGATTTCTCACTTCAAGCCTATTTACCTCTACTTTGCAAATAATGCTAACAAACTTGGTTCTCTGATCCCTAAGTACAGGCTTACCCGGCAGCTCAGTGGTAAAAAAAATCCACCTACCAATGCAGGAGACATAAATTTGATCCTGGGTTGGGAAGATTCTCTGGAGAAGGAAATGGCAACCCACTCCAATATTCTTGCCTGGGAAATCCCGTGGACAGAGGAGCCTGGCAGGCTATAGTCCATGGGATCACAAAAGAGTCAGACATGACTTAGCCACTAAACCACAAGAACATAGCGAACTTGAAGTACCTAAATTTGAATAGGGGAAGGGATTGCAACAAGTGCACTGACAGCAGGGAGGAATAGAATCATGGAAGCCTAGCAGTACAGAAGGAAAAGCGCTATAAAATGATCAGAATTTCTAAGGGAAATGGCATTCGTGGAGGAGATAAATAGTTGCATAGACTTAGGAAGTTTCTGGGGGAACCACTGAATCGCAGCTGAATAAAAATACTGACATATTTAGTAGTATCATTTAAGAATAAAGGGCATTCTGTATTTCAAATATATCGTATAAAAACAAGCCTATGTTGGTCCTGGTGGGTGTAAAATTATCAGCTATTAGGAAATTTTTAATTTATCCAAAATGTCTCATTCCCTGAAGACTCAGGAAAGTTGAGGTCATTCTACTATATATGAGTGTGTATGCATGCACATGCGCACATATGTATATAAATTATATGAAGTAGAATTTTTGTTGCACTAGAAAACCTCATCCCCCTAACATGCAGTATAATGGATTATTAACTTTTTGGTTGTTGGCTTCCTATAAAAGCATGATCAAAGTGGTTACCTGGAATCCAAAACCTTGAGTTCATGCTTTCTTTTCATCTAATACAACTGAGATCAGAGAAATTACCTCACTGCTCAGTGACTCAATTTATCTGTTGGTATAACGAGAAAAACAAAAGCTCAGCTCTCAAGGGTCTGGTGGACTGCTCCCATTTCAAAACTTGGAAATGTTTAATATAAATCCCAATAATAGCCTGGTTTGGGTTATTATTTTTAAGCAAACACCCTTCAAAAAAAAAAAGAGGCAAAGGTAGTCAGTCTTTCTTTCCCCAGTTTCTTTCCTTACAGTTTTTCCTTTCCAAAGAACACAACAGAGAAACAAAGAGCCAAGCACTCTGACTCACAATTTTTTCTAATAGTGCTGTGGTCAATTTGCTCCCGCATAAAAAAGTAGTCATGAAGCTTTGAACTCTGGGTCTTGGAAGGCCAAGCATGGAAAAACATCTTTAGCAGAAAGAAGGGCACGTTCCCAATCTGTCCGAATCTGTCCATTGTGATGCGTCTGTGAAAAGCCCACTTGGGCACACAGCTCCCCTCATTGGAGCCCTTTTCTGATGTTAGAGCTTTCTGACAAAAGAAGGGGCTGAACTTTGCCTTTCAATGAAATCTTGAGTCTAGTTTCTTTTTCAGATCTTACTCATTTCATCCTTAGGATGGTTTCTTAGTTTGAACTTGCTTTTAGGACAAATGCGGAAAATGCTAAAACTTTGTGCCTAGAAAAGCTGGCTCCATCCTTCTTTCAGGGGGAAAAAAAGTCCTATGTGGTTCAGAAAGCTGAAGGTTCACAGAGAGCCTTCACTTAGAGATTTCTGATATTGAAATTGGTTATTACATCCCAGCAATGAGCAGATATCACGCTTTTTGTTTTCTTCAAGGCTGCTTTCTTAAAGTCTGTCACAGTCTAACATACAACTTTGTAGTGTATGAAGGGCTTTCATGCATGTTCATTCATTTGTGAGACCTGTATGCCTCTGATTTCCCAGTATTTTATAGTTGTGTTTTATTTCTGGTTTTAACTATTTTTTTATTGTTAATTTATTTGGCAGCCTTGGGTCTTAGTTGCGGCACTCCGGATCCCCATTGTGTCATATGAGATTTTTCGTTAGGACACACTGGCTCAAAAGTTGCAGTGCGTGGGCTTAGTTGCTCCATGGCATGGGGAATCCTAGATCCCTGACCAAGGATTGAACCCATGTCCCCTGCATTGCAAGACAGATTTTTAACCACTGGACCACCAGGAAAGTCCCTGTTTTAATTCTTAAAGACACTCACAATCTGAAAAAGATACATATCCATTTTGGTACATGTTTAAATGGCTATTGTCATTCTTTGGCTGAGAAGATTAAGAAGTTGGCTGTTCCTCCGTATTGCCCAGTTGAAAATTTTATCTCAGTACTAAAATCTCATTATCTAAAGTGCTCTACGGACATCTCAAAAGTGTCTTCATTCATCTCCCTGGGAGGAAGTTTCTACAGAAACACTGTCCACTCACTGTTACCAAACACACACCTAACCTGCAGGCCATTCTGTCCCCTGTGCCTTCTCTCTGTTACAGACATTCTTCTTCCTAAATTTCTCCATATTCTCTGGCACTCCTCATCCCAGCCCTCCTGCCTTCTGGGGATTTCACTCTGAACTATTTGCACCATCTGCCCATTACAGCTGTGGTGATCTCTCTCAACCCAGATTGCATCATGACTCACATCTGTTTAAAACCTTTCGGGGATATTTCATGGCCCTCAGATTAATAGAATCCAAACACCATCAGAGGATTTACAAGGTTCGTTTTTAATCTGGGCCTGCCGATCTTTCTAGCTCCATTTCTTTCCATACCACTTGCTGTCACCAAGCCCCGCCCCCCTTTAGATATAGCCAACAGTTTTCTCTGAGCATGCCATAGCTCTTGTTTTTTAGGGCTTTCATTCACACTATTCTGTCTTTTTGTCTGGAACACCTGCCTTCTCATCATCTCCCATCCCCCTCGAAGCCATCCTTGAACCCCAGAACTGGATTAGGTGGTCCTGCTGTATGCTCACATGTTGCCCCAACATCCCTCTATGGCATTTAACACTATCACTGTAACTATTTAATTAACAGATTATCTCTCCTCCTGGCCCCATTATAAACCCCATTATGGTCCAAATTGAGTTTGCCTTACTAAGCAGTGTGTTCCACTCCTGAGCCTGAAACCAAGCACAGATATTTAATATTTGTTGAATGAAAGAATGAATGAAAGACACATTAATGATAATCAGAGAAGTACCAATATCAAAGATAAAGCAGTAGATTCAAGATTTAACCAGGGTTCTAGAAAAAGTGAGTGGTCAAAAGTCTGGTCAAAGAAGTCAGAAATCAAAGTCTTGAACAATCAGCAGTGCAAGGTGGTGGAGGAAGAGGTCTAGACAGGCCCTTATCCATAACAGCAAACAGAATCTGGTAGTCACAACACCAGCCAGTCCCTCTCATGCTCATCCTGAGCAAAGTTCCCCAAAGTTTCAGACTGTGATATGAGGACTACCTACATCATGATTCTACATCCCCAGCCAGCCCTACTGACTCAGAATCTTTTCTAGGCTGGGGCCAGAAATCTGCATTTTCAACCAGCACCCCAAGGGATACTTATGTACATTAAGGTCCTGGGCCAGAAGTACAGATAATCACAATAGCTGGTTGAGTAGGGAGAACAAGAGTGGGAAGCAAATACCCTTCCTTGGTGGTGTCTAGCTCGATACTGTGAGCCCCAGTTGCTGTCCATGTGGCCCATGACTCATTGATAAGGATCCCTTTTGCTCTGGTTCATTCATAATGAGCTAACACACAGCTGGTCCGTGTGTGACCCTTAAAAGTTCCAACAAGGGTCATGTGTAGGGGGGAGGGGGCATGCTTTCAAAGCACTGTGGTTATAACCCCCACCTAACTTCTCACTGTGGCCTCCCTTCTCTTATCTGGGGCATGGCCCAGTATATTCATCTCCACCTTCTATCTGGACAGCAACCATTTAACCAATGCTCAATAAAACATATTGCCTTGTCCATGACCTGGACAAAGGGCTAATAACAATAATAACTATGAAGAGTCCATTGTAAGCTATCACTCCTCTGAGGAAAACAAAAATGTCCCCTTTAACCCCACTAAGCCTGTGGTTTTAAAACTCTGTCCAATTTTGCATTATTGTCAAAGAAAAATAATTAGATATGGATGACTGAAAAAAAAAAAAATCTAGAAAGTTCTGAGTAAAAGAAGTTCACCTCAAACCAGCATTTCCTTATTTGATCTTGTGCTCCAAGCAATCTCATTATTTTCCTTTGGGTTTTACATATAGTTTTGTCCTTTATGGTCATGCCTATAATCTGTCATGCTGACAACAAGTCCAAGGTAAACACCGATTTTTGTTACTATTCTATTATTTATAGCTTATTCTTCACCTTTCTCCCAAGGCTCTGTTCTATCACTGCCATTTGACATCAGTACACAGCACCTTCAGTTCAGTTCAGTTCAGTCACTCAGTCGTCTCCGACTCTTTGCGACCCCATGAATCGCAGCACGCCAGGCCTCCCTGTCCATCACCTTAAGCCCCCAGTAAACCAGAACGTATGTGATGTGGGCAGGAAAAACAATACATCTTAACTTTCTTGAAGTCATCTGAATCGAATGTTTTAAGTATAATTGAAAACATATTTTTACAAGCAAAGAGAGCCAATAAACTAGAAAAGCAGTATGGAAACATCAGGCTCCACTTCTCTGGTTTTTAATATTCTTCCGTAGAGGACCTTAGGAAGAGGGAGGGGCTTGTATCCCTATATGGAGTCACACACGGGGACAAGTGCTCATCTACAAGCATGGTCCATCTCTCACACATGCTGTATGTATGAAGTTCTAGCAGCGAAAGAAGAGGAAATATATCAGAGCCCCATGGCTTTGTACAACCTCCCTTATATTAATATGGGGCCTTCATAAGCCTTTACACAGGTGGTAAGATTAAGGGGGAGAACCTCATTGCCTTTGTGTCCCCCTGGCCCCCAGATCTAAAACCATGATTATTTTCCTATAATTTTTTAAAAATATAACTACAAAGGAAATATCCTCCTGGGCCAGGTCCCTTTCTCAGTTGCAGTGACACAACTCCCGCTAACTCTGTCGGATAGTATCATCCTCCTTCTTAGTGTCAAGCATTCCGCTGGGTCTTTCCAGCCCCTGAAACTGGATGTCTACGCCCATGCAGTGGGCCTGGCACTAGAAAGGATTCTGGGCTATGAGACTGAATCCTTGGCACACACTGAATCATTCTGGCACACCAGCTTCTCCTATAATTCCTCTAGCTATGAATTGGAGCAGATGTATTTACTCAATTTATAAAATGGCACTATTCATTAAAGTAAATCACTTGATGTAAAAGAACTAATTATAGAGCTTTTAGTAAAAAAAAAAAAAAAAAGTAAAAGATTTTTACCCTAGAGCTGGGGGCAGAACCAATTTCTGAATCATAGGTTTTTACTGTGTGTATGTGTTAAAGTTCCAGGGGACGTGATTTGATTTGACCCAAATTTGCTTAATAGCTAACCATGATGTAACAGGCTTTTACTGTTTGAGGAACAGAATAGCTGTGTATAAAGATATCCTTTTCATTGTCTATGTTTATGTCCATTTGTAAAAATAGACCTCTTATGCAGTGCTGACAAGATAACAGAGATAGGGAGATGATCATACACTATTGGTAAGAGTCTAAATTGATACAACTTTTCAAAGTTGAACCAGTAATTCCATCCCAAGAATCAATATCTGGAGAACTCCTACATCTCAACAACAAAAAGTAAACAATCTAATTTTAAAATAGGCAAAGGAGTGAATAGACATTTCTCTAAAGAAGATACAAATAGCCAACAAATGTATGACAAAGCTGCTCAACATAACTAATCATTCAGTTCAATTCAGTCACTCAGTCGTGTCCGACTCTTTGCGACCCCATGAATCGCAGCACGCCAGGCCTCCCTGTCCATCACCAACTCCCAGAGTTCACTGAGACTCACGTCCATCGAGTCAGTGATGCCATCCAGCCATCTCATCCTCTGTCATCCCCTTCTCCTCCTGCCCCCAATCCCTCCTAGCATCAGAGTCTTTTCCAATGACTCAACTCTTTGCATGAGGTGGCCAAAGAACTGGAGTTTCAGCTTTAGCATCATTCCTTCCAAAGAAATCCCAGGGCTGATCTCCTTCAGAATGGACTGGTTGGATCTCCTTGCAGTCCAAGGGACTCTCAAGAGTCTTCTCCAACACCACAGTTCAAAAGCATCATTAAGGAAATGCAAATCAAAGCCACAGTGAGATACCATCTCATAACCATTATGATGGCAAATTATTTTTAAAAAACAGAAAATAAGAAATATTGGTGAGGATGCAGAGAAATTGAAACCCTGTGAACCATTTGTGAGAATGAAAAAATGGTGTAGCTACTACAGAAAACAGTATGACAGTACCTCAAAAAATTAAAAATACAATTCCCATATCATCCAGAAAATTCTATCCCTGAGTATTACTCAAAATAATTGAAAGTACAGCCTCAAATATATATTTTATATCCATGTTTGCTGCATAGCAGCACTATTCACAATAGCCAAAAGGTGAAAACAGCCCGAGTCCACTGATTGAAAGATGAACAGATAAACAAAATGTGATATACATATATAATAGAATATTATTCAGTCTTAAAAAGGGAGGAAATTCTGACACATGCTACCACACAGGTGAAATTTGATGATATTATGCTAAGAGAAACAAGCTAGTCACAAAAAGACAAATATTGTATGATTCCATTTATATACCTAAGTAGATACATAAGTAGTCAAATTCATACAGGCAGAAAATAGAATGGTGGTTGCCAGGGGCTGAGGGGAGGAGGGAATGGCGAGATATTATTTAATGAATAGAGTTAATTTAATGAATAGATATAGAATGAAATGAGTTCTGTTGATTGTACAAAAATATGAAAGTACTTAATACTGACCTATGTACTTAGAGTGGTTAAGATAGTAAATTTTATGCGTATTTTACAATTTTTTTAAAAAGAATAATGGTGTTAATTATAGTAATCATGAAAAACAGAAAACATGCAAATCCTCCAAATGGGAAATAGCCATTGAATAGAATTTCACATACTATTGGATAATGTTGTGTATATAAACTTATTAACTCATAAGGATGTCCAGGATCTATGTCTTGAGTCAAGGAGCAATTTTCAGAACAACATGCTTCATTGACTGTATTAGTTTGCTAGAGTTGCCATAACAAAATACTACAGACTAGATGACTTAGGACAATGGAAATGTGTTGTCTCACAGTTCTGAAGGCCAGAAGGCTAAAATCAGGATGTCAAAATTTAATTACTTCAGAGAGCTGTGAGCAAGAGTATATGTTTCATGTTTCTGTATTAGCTTCTGATGGTTTACTGGCAGGCTTCCCAAGTGGAATGGCAAGTTATCATTTAATGGATATAGAATGAGAGTTTTACAAGCCACTTCCCAGGTGGCTCAGTGTAAAGGATCTGCCTGCCAATGCAAGAGATTCAGGTTCAGTCCCTGAGTCAGGAATATCCCCTGGAGCAGAAAATGGCAATCTACTTCAGTATTTTTGCCTGGAAAATTCCATGGACAGAGGAGCCTGGCAGACCCCAATCCATGGGGTCACAAAGAGTCAGACACGACTGAGCACACATGCACACAAAAGGTGTTCATCAAGGTAGATAATTAGGTGGCCTTGGAAAGAATTGGGAACGACAATAATTAGGTGATCCAAAGTTGTTGGAATACTTTTCAGCTGTCAAAATGCAAAACAGTAATATTTCATATTTTCCCCCTAAAAAGGGCTTATGAGTCAATGGCAGAGGAGAAATAGAACTGCACTTGGAGTCCAGAGCCAGAAGGAGCTCCACTTCTGGCACTAGTTGGCTATGTGACCTTAGGTTCTTAACCACATTGGCATTTGCATTTTCATCTTTCAATGTTTCTGTAAATTCCAGATATGCAGTCCCTTGGTCTATGTTTATTCCTATCTGGCTCATACACTTACATTGTACGTCACAACAAAATTTGACTGAGCCTAAAAATAGCCAACTGTCTCTTCTCCTAGATAAAGATCTGAACGCAGAGGCCATTGATTTCAGCCATGTGCTCGAAAGACAGCATGTAGACGATCCGTTATATAATCAGGCAGCCTGATTCTTCCACTCTGCCTCTGCAGAATGTCTGTGCCACCCTTTGCTACTGCTATTGGAGAGACAGCTTTCAGTGCACACCCATATAACAGAGTTGAATCCCACAAACCTAGGTCAGTCCTTCAGAGATTTCTTCATTCCTCCATTCAATCAGGAAGTAATGATTAAGTACCCCCTATGAGTCAGGACTACACCAGGTCCTAGGGATTCATTGATCAGCAAAATAAACAAGTCCCCTATGTGGCTGAACAAGGTCAAGAAAACACCTAATTACAAGACAATATAGAATGTGTTTTGGCAAAAGAATTGCTGAGTGCTCAGGGAAGCCTGGCTCTCTGAGTTAAGGAACCCTAACTCAGATTCAAAAGGTTTTCCAAAAGTCTTCTTTTCATGGAATTGCATCAGCTCAGCTTTGAAATCATGAGTTCGGTAATTTTGCCCACTACCCACTAGCTTTCCAAGAATTTCGTCTTTCAGTTGTGTCCATGGTTGCTGGGGAAGGGCGGGGCTCAGGCAGGGAGTAACCACCCCGTGCGCTTCAGTTGCTCAATGAAGAGAAACAATGGCATATGGAACCCGGAAGCATTCTTCCAGCTTTTTGGATGGTGCCATGTGTCAGAAATGACTGAAGCGACTTAGCAGCAGCAGCAGCATGTTTTCACTGGACATAGGAGAATCCACTTTCCCAAGGCTAGGTGTAAAAAGGAGTCAGATACTAGCTCATACGGCCTGAGCATAATGAGACATATTTATTCCTTATTCATCAGTCAATATCAATCATAGCCCACCCCTCACTCTTACCAACCAGTACATCAAACACAAAGCATCCCTTCGAAAGGCTTTGGCATGCATGTTTGTTGTTTCTTTAGGCACCGCACATGCCAAGGTGATAGGGCTCTGGTTTCTCCAAATATCCTGAGAATTCTTGTTTCCTGTCCCCATTTTCTCTATGTTGACCTACAGAGCTCAAGCAAATGTACAGTTGTGTTTTGTAAAAAAGTTTGAAAGTAATTCTGATCAAAATGGTAGTGATGGTGGTGGTGTTTTGTTTTGTCTTTTCACTGCAATAAGCTCTATGAATGTTCTAAATCACAGTGTAAGCTTATGTGTGGCACTTTGACATTGTATCTTCCAGCAATACTCGCTGTCATTTTTTCCCTATAATTGACTTCTAAAATCATGGGAAATCTACGCTAGAGGAAGCAAAAAGGGCTGGAAACGAGATATTGTTTTTCCCACAGAAAGGGCTATACCTGTATCCCTTATTGAAGCCAGATTTTTTTGGAATTTTTAAAAAATACAAATTTTTTTTATTTCTTTGTATATCTAAGAAAAAAAACTGGTTAAGTTTTTTCCTAACCCTGCCTCAATTCTATAAATTCTTTACCACAATTTTCTGTGTAGAACGGACATTTCATCACAATTCATTGATTTGGAAGCTACAAAAATAAACCAGCCTATCTCTAATTACCAAATGTTCACTCCATATAGCAGCAACCTCAGACCTGAGTCTATCCATGGGATCTATGAAGACTTCTTGTCCCTGAGTTTTCTCTCTGCCCCAACTGGGAAAAAGTATGGTGGGCCGTGTGGTTTTGCTTCACATTCATAGTTTCATCAGCTTTCCTGGATCCTCAGTTAGGTTCATCCCTCTTCCCTGGTGGCTCAGATGATAAATTATCTGCCTGCAATGTGGGAGACCCAGGTTTGATCCCTGGATCAGGAAGATCTCCCAGAAAAGAAAGTGGCAACCCACTCCAGTATTCTTGCCTGCAGAATCCTATGGACAGAGGAGCCTGGTGGGCTACAGTCCATGGGGGTGCAAAAAGTTGGACATGACTGAGCCACTAACACTTTCACTTTATCTGTAATATATGCATTCAGGGAACAAAAATTCAGATCAGTATGGAAAGTTACAGGAAGGGGAGATTAACTTTGTTGGTTTCAACTTCCAATTGAAATTTGTTTTACATCCTTGTATAAATCAGTTTCCCTTTCTTTACTTTCCTTGCTCTCTCAGCAATAAGAGACATCTACTTTTCTCAAACAAATGCTATGTCAATTTAATAGAAGAATAGATATAAAACAGAACTTGAGTTTGTGGAAGAAATCTCTTTCAGCTAAAGTTCTGTAATTAACCACACATCCTTTGGCAGGTTTTAACCTCTAATCTTCATTTTCCTCATCTGTCAATTTAAGGCCAGGCTAATGCATTGTCCATTTATTGTCTATTCTGTACCAGTTTCTATGGAGAGCATTTATCATGTTACTATTTTATGTTGGTATTATTGTTCAGTTGCTAAATCATGTCCAACTCTCTGCAACCCCATGAACTGCAGCAGGGCCGGTTTCTCTGTCCTGGAGGAGTTTGGACTTTTCTGTCCTATCTCCCAGAGTTTGCTCAAATTCATGTCCATTGAGTCAGTGATGCTATCTCATCATCTCATTCTCTGCCACTCTCATCTCCTTTTGCCTTCAATCTTTCCCAGCATTTGCCTTCAATCTTTTCCAATGAGTTGGATCTTCGCATCAGATGGCCAGAGTGTTAGAGCTTCAACTTCAGCATTAAGTCCTTCCAATGAATATTCAGGACTGACTTCCTTTAGGATTGACTGATTTGATCTCTTTGCAGTTCAAGAGACTCTCAAGAGTCTTCTCCAGCATCTCAATTCAAAAAAGCATCAATCCTTTGATGTTAAGCCTTCATTATGGTCCAACTCTCACATCCATACATGACTACTGGAAAAACCATAACTTTGACTATATGGACCTTGTTGGCAAAGTGATGTCTCTGCTTTTTAGTACACAGTATAGGTTTGTCATAGCTTTTCTTCAAAGGAGCAAGCGTCTTTTAATTCCATGGCTGCAGTCACCGTCTGCAGTGATTTTGGAGACCATGAAAAGAAAATCTGTCACTGCCTACATTTTTTCCTCTTTTATTTGCCATGAAGTGATAGGATCAGATTCCACAATCTCAGTTTTTTGAATGTTGAGTTTTAAGCCAGCTTTTTCACTCTTCTCTTTCACCTTCATCAAGAGGCTCTTTAGTTCCTCTTCACTTTCTGCCATGAAAGTGGTATCATCTGCATATCTGAGGTCATTAATATTTCTCTTGGCAATTTTGATTCCAGCATTTTGCATGATGTACCCTGCATATAGGTTAAATAAACACGGTGATGACATACAGCCTTGTCATACTCCTTTCCCAATTTTGAAGAGGCTTGTTCTTCTATGTCCAGTTCTAACTGTTGTTTTTTGACCCACATACAAGTTTCTCAGGGGATAGGTAAGACGGTCTGGTATTCTCAACTCTAAGAATTTTCCACAGTTTGCTGTGATACACACAGTCAAAGGCTTTAGTGTAGTCAATGAAGCAGAGGTAGATTTTTTTTTTAATTCCCTGACTTTTTCTATGATCCATCAGATGTTTGGTGATTTGATCTATGGTTCCTCTGACTTTTCTAAACCCAACTCATACATCTGGGAGTTTTCAGTTCATGTACTGCTAATGCCTAGCTTGAAGGATTTTGAGCATTACCTTTCAAGCATGTGAAATGAGCCCAATTGTACAGTAGTTGGAACATTCTTTGGCATTTCCCTTTTAGGCATTAGAATGAAAACTGACCTTTTCCAGTCCTGTGGCCACTGCTGAGTTTTCCAAATTTGCTGCCACATTGAGTGCAGCACTTTAAAAGCATCATCTTTTAGGAGTTTAAATAGCTCAGCTGGAATTCCATCACCTCTACTAGCTTTGTTCATAGTAATACTTCCTAAGGCCCACTTAACTTCACACTCCAGGATGTCTAGCTCTAGATGAGTGACGATGCCATCGTGGTTATCTGGATCATTAAGACCTTTTTTGTATTGTTCTTCTGTGTATTCTTGCCACCTCTCCTTAATTTCTTCTGCTTCTGTTAGGTCTAATGATGGGCACAATAAAGGACAGAAATGATAAGAACCTAACAGAAGTAGAAGGGATTTTATTTTGAATTCACAGTAACTCTATTTGAAAGGAATTATAATCTGCATTTTTTAGATGAAGAAATAGATTCAGAAGGTTAAGTAACTTTCAAAACATGTATCTTGGTCACTCAAATATAGAACCTGAATCTAAACCTTTATTTCTTCCCATTCCAAAATCCTAATTTTAATTGCTGAAATATGCTATCACCTAAATGAGCTCTGAGCACCCTAAACTAGTCCTTCAGATTCTATATCCTGATCCATGGAACTACTTAATTTCATTGCAAGAAGTATTAGCAGTAAGTTATTATTGTTGATTTTATATAGAATAAAAAATAGTCATATTCAATATTTTTAACTACTTTTATATTGTGAATGGTAGAGAAAAAAGAACTATCAGGTAGCTTCATCTTCTTTGACTTTTTCTTCCAAAAGCATTCGACCCAAACAAATGCTTTTTTCCCCTTTGTTAAAAGATTCTCTCAAATAGAGACGATATAGCCTCCCTTAGAAGACCATCTATCGCTTACTTGCTTACTATTGAAAGAAAGACTTTTTCCTCTGTCTGGTGTGGCTCCCTTCAATTCTAATTTATAGTCAGTACATCAGGGTGAATTTGATCACTGTTTCTTATCCCTTTCTCCTGGTGAGAAATAATAGGACAGAATATGCTTAAGGGAAGATACAAAAATGTTGTACTGAGACACGACAAGGAATGTTAATTCCTTCTTGCAATCAGTGTTTGGCGGGGTGTCTGTAGAGAGTAAACGCAGAAGGAATGAAATGTCTATAGATGGACAGATGAAAAGTGCTAGTCTTACATAAAAGGAAACTGTTCATTTTCTGCTTTTCTTTTAAATAACAAAATGTCAATATCATCTGTGACTAGGCTTTCTGGACTTGGAGAAATAACACATAAGGAAGAGGGTGGAGAGGAAGGAAAGGTAGCTCCAACTGATAGTTCACTGATTTCATCAAGAATTATCTAATGTGTTTAATAAGAATTATCTTCTACATATGTGCTGGCCCAGAAAATGAAAAATGTCTTGTCTATCAGTCTTTGAAGAATTGAATCATGATTTTCTTATCAGTGAAACAAAGAAACACTTGAGAAGATAATAGAGCAAATTAAAAAAAAATAGAAATGAATGAGAATTTGTAGATGTCTTTTTTTTTTCACTTTGGCAAAGCTATCATAAATAGCATTTTTTAGACTGTCTGACTAAAACAAAACAAATGTTTCCTGTCAGCATGGAAAAAAAAATTCCTGTCTAAAATTGTGTTATCTGGTTTTTAGCCCACTTAATTAAGAAAGCTGCTAAATGTCATGCTACATGTCATCAAATGCCCTTTTTAAAACTGATTTCAATTTTTCATGAGTTCATCCAGTTTTTGTGTTCTCACTGTTTAATCCTTTAGGATTTTTTTAAAGTAGACTCTTCATTTCTAAAAGTCAAAGATACACTATTCTTGCTATAACTGCTTTTTGCACATCAGAGTTAAAAATATACCAGAATACAGAAATTCACTAAGATCATATACCAAACTATAATATGGTCTCACACATTTCACTGATAGTTGCTTTTAAAGAAAAAAGCTGGGATGTGGAAACTACTTGAGCTGAATTGAGCTACAGTAAGTCTGACCATCTAATTTTTCACATAAAAAAAAAACCTGAGACTCAGAACTTGAACAAAATGAAGATCACAAAGTTAGTAGTGGAAATCAGGGATAAGCTGGCTTCAGTGACACAGTGTTCAATACGTATTTAACTAACTGCTATGTGCCAGGCATAGTATCGGGTTTTGATTATACAAAAGTGAAAAAGACAGGGCTGAAGAATATTATAATCCAATGGGAGAGTAAAGTAAATAAATTGGTAGGTACACTTCTGTGTAACAGTTTACACACTTAGTAGCTTAAAACAATGTACATTTATTATTGCACAGCTTCAGAGGATCAGAGACTGAGCAAAATTTAGCTGGATCCTCTGCTTCAGGGTCTCTTATAAAGTTTCAATCAAGTACCAGCCAGAGCTGAGGTCTTATTTGAAAGCTCAACTGGAAAAGGATTTGTTTTTCAAGCCCATGTGGTGTTGGCAGGATTTAGTTCCTTGTGGCCTATCAGACTGAGTTCTTCAGTGTGTCTAGCTGGCTTTTGTCTAAAGGCAATCCTCAATACCTTGCCACATGGACCTCCCCAACATGCCTGCTTCTTTTATCAAGGTAAGCCAAAAGGGCAACAGCTAGAATCTGCTAACAGGATGAAGGCAGGCATAATTGGGGGCCATTTTAAAGTTTATTCACCAGTTGTTTTTTTTTTTAATTGGAGGATAATTGCTTTACAATGTTCTGTTGGTTTCTGCCATACATCAACATGAATCAATCATAGGTATACATATGCCCCCTCCCTCTTGAACCTCCCTCCAACCCTTCAACACATCTTACCCCTCTGGGTTGTCACAGAGCACCAGCTTGAGCTCCCTGCATCATACAACAAATTCCCACTGGCTATCTATTTTACATATGGTAATGTATATATGTTTCAATGCTACTCTCGAAATTTGTCTCACTCTCTCCTTCCCCGACTGTGTCCACAAGTCTGTTTTCTGTGTCTGTGTCTCTATTGCTGGCCCACAAATAGGAGCCGTGCCATTTTCCTAGATTCCACATATATGTGTTAATATATGATTTTTTTTTCTTTTTTGACTTACTTTTTTTCACTTACTTCATTCATTTTAACAGGCTCTAGGTTCATCCACCTCACCAGAAGTGACTCAAACTTGTTGCTTTTTATGGAGAAATATTAATGGAGTAATATTCCATTGTAAATATGCACCACAACTTCTTTATCAATTCATCTGTCAGTGGACATCTAGGTTGCTTCCATGTCCTGGCTATTGTAAATAGCGCTGCAGTGAACACTGGGTTACATGTGTCTTTTAGAATTGTAGTTTTCTAGGATATCTGCCCAGTAGTGGGATTGCTGGGTCATATGGTAGCTATATTCTGAGTTTTTAAAGAAATTTCCATATTGTTCTCCATATGGCTGTATCAATTTACATTCCCACCAACAGTGTAAGGGGGTTCCCTTTTCTCCACATCTTCTTCAGCATGTTTTGTTTGTAGGTTTTTTGATGATGGCCATTCTTACCAGTGTGAGGTGATACCTCACTGTAGTTTTGATATACATTTCTCTAATAATAAGCTATGTTGAGTACTTTTTCATGTGTTTATTAGCCATCTGTATGTCTTCTTTGGAGAACAGTCTGTTTAGGTCCTCTGCCCATTTTTTGATTGGGTCATTTTTCTGATATTGAGCTACATGAGCTGCTTATATATTTTGGAGATTAATCCTTTGTCAGCTGCTTCATTTGCAATTATTTTCTCCCATTCTGAGGGTTGTCTTTTCATCTTTCACCACAGTTTTAGAGTAAAACATGATAAATCTTGTGAACGAGAAAGGCACAGGGGCTGTGGGAGCACAGGAGATAGGCTCTGAACCAGACTAAGGAGGCGGGGCTATCATTTGTTGAATTTTAAAGGATGAGGGGGTCATCAGATCAATGAAGAAGGAAAGACAGTCATTCCAGGCAGAAGTCAGGTCTGTAAATGCATAAGGGAATTAAAAACTACAACATTTTAAAAGTCTTTAAAGGTAAGTAGGAATGGCACAATATCAAATACTTGGAAAAGATAATGTTTGGTTAGGATCAGCAAATTTTAATGTTGAAGACTCCAGATGGAGAAACTAAGGCTCAGAGACATTATGCCCAGCACATGGTAGATATTCAATAAATATTGAACAAAATGAAATGTCTTTGTAGCACTAGAACTGAGATTCCACTCTCATACCCCAAATAGTAACCATATACATCAACCTCCATATCTTTAAGAAAATTAGGAAAGAAAATTACGAGTGTTGGGAGACAGAAGAAAAGCATGTTCTATAGTAAAAAGAAATCTAGAGATAACCAGAAGCTACTGGAAAAGAAACAGATAATTAGATTTCAATTCTAATTTCTATTCATAGAAGTGAAAATGAAAGAGAAAATTCCTTTGGTATGATACCAGTCAGTTCTTTGGGGAAACAAAAAGAGAAGAAATAAAGAAAAAAACTTTAGACATATAAGGTAATAATGAAATTTTTGCAATTAGTCCTTTCACTACATTCCAGAGGAAAAAAGTTTCCCAGAGCCTTTTTCTTGAACTTACCAAATTCCTGTACAATTTTTGACTCAAAAACAATACATCACCTCTAGGATCCAAATAAAGAAAGATGGCTTATATTTTCACATATTTATATCAGGCTTAGCACTTTTGGGGGGGAGGCCTTGGTCTGAAATACACGCGTTTTATATTTCAGCTGAAGAATTTATTTCAAATGAGGTTAAAAAAAAACAAAGTACTACCACTCAGACATTAGCTGTAATTACCTAAAAAACAATATTTTAAAGTCATAACCATTATAGGAAGCTTTTGAACCAAAGAGGAATTTGAGTAATAATAATCATATCTCTTATTGCATGTCACTTATGATTGCCTGAAATGCACTGAATGGAATTTTACATTTACAATTCTTCTACTCATAAAGTCAGCCTGAAAGTGAAAGTGTTAGTCACTCAGTTGTGTCTAACTCCTTGTGACCCCATGGACTACACCCCGCCAGGCTCCCTGTCCATGGAATTCTCCAGGGAAGAATACTGGAGTGGGTTGCCATTCCCTTCTCCAGGGGATCTTCCTGATCCAGGGATCAAACCTGGGTCTCCCACACTACAGGCAGATTCTTAACCATCTGAGCCACTATGGAAAGTCAGCCTAATGTTAGTCAAACTTAGTCATCCTGTGGCCAATGGGTACTTGGATGGGGCTTGGAACCAGCTTTTAGAGAGAAAGGAGGGGACTGTGAAATCTGTTAGAGAAGACTCCCTATTTTTGCTGCCTCTGAAGATGCTGGGTTGGTTGCCTTCTTTCCTTCTCAGTGTGACACATCCAGTGTGTGTGTGGATGTATTTGTGTGTGTGTGTGTGTGTGTGTGTGAGAATCTGTGTGACTCATACGGAGAGAGTGTTTAAAATGTGTAATTTATTCTATACAAATCTGCAACCAAAATCTTTGAGAACAAAAGTTTAAAGAATATGGAGCATGTATATTTAAAATAGATAACCAACAGGGACCTACTGAATAGCACAGGGAACTCTGCTCAATATTCTGTAATAACCTAAAAGGGAAAAGAATTTGAAAAGAATAGATACATGTATATATATGCCTGAATCACTTTGCTGTACATCTGAAACTAACACAATATCATTAATCAGCTCTGCTGCTGCTGCTGCTAAGTCACTTCAGTCATGTCCAACTCTGCGCGACCCCATAGACGGCAGCCCACCAGGCTCCCCCGTCCCTGGGATTCTCCAGGCAAGAACACTGGAGTGGGTTGCCATTTCCTTCTCCAGTTCAGGAAAGTGAAAAGTGAAAGTCAAGTCACTCAGTCGTGTCTGACTTCTAGCGACCCCATGGACTGCAGCCTACCAGGCTCCTCCGTCCATGGGATTCTCCAGGCAAGAGTACTGGAGTGGGGTGCCATTGCCTTCTCCTAATCAGCTCTACTTCAATAGAAATAAAAAAACTAAAAAAACAAGTGAAACAGAATATAGAACATGAACAAAGGGGAAGGAAGATGATTTAAAAGGAATAGGAATGAAATTATTTTTAAATATGAAAAAGTAAAGATAATAACTTAGATGTATGTGATACCAGAACCTTCTTGGAGCATATTGTAGAAGAGACAATTCTTCATATTCTTTACAGTTCAGAAATATTTTTTAATTTCTTTGATGAGGGATGCTTTAAAGCAGAAAATTTTAAATTCTTGGTGATGTATACCAGGGTTTTTTTTTAATATTTATTTATTTAGCTGCCAGGTCTTAGTTGTGGCACATAGGATCTTTAGTCTTCATTACAGCATGTGGGATCTTTAGTTGCAGGGTGTGGGATCCAGTTTCCTGACCAGGGATCAGACCCAGGCCCCCTGCATTGGGAGCTTAGCCACTGGATCACCAGGCAAGTATTCATATACCAAGTTTTAAGAGGAGTAAGTATTCAATTATCTAAATCATCTCTCCCAAATCTGCTACAAAAGAAAAAAGCAGGACTTTGGGAACTTTGGTTATTCAAGTGATTGTCTTCTATAGAACACACTAGCTGAATTAAATGGAGCTATCCACTTTAGATGGAGAAGGCAATGGCACCCCATTCCAGTCCCCTTGCCTGGAAAATCCTATGGACAGAGGAGCCTGGTAGGCTGCAGTCCATGGGGTCGCTAAGAGTCAGACGCGACTGAGCGACTTCACTTTCATGCATTGGAGAAGGAAATGTCAACCCACTCCAGTGTTCTTGCCTGGAGAATCCCAGGGACGGGGGAGCCTGGTGGGCTCCCGTCTATGAGGTCACACAGAGTTGGACACGACTGAAGTGACTTAGCAGCAGCATCCACTTTAGAAAAGTGTTAGTCAATCATGTCAGACTCTTTGAGACCCCATGGACTATAGCCTGCCTGGCTCCTCTGTCCATGGGATTCTCAGGCAAGAATACTGGAGTGGGTTGCCATGCCCTTCTCCAGGAGATCTTCCCAACCCAGGGATCGAACCCGGGTCTTCTGCATGGCAGGTGGATTCTTTGTCATCTGAGCCATCCACTTTAGAGCCCAAGAGCTTTTAAAGAGAAAAGACACAAGTTATCTGGAACTGTTGAAACCTGAAGAGCTCCATAGAGGCAGTCAGAAAACTAATCTGTAGGGAATCCCCACATCTCAGAGCAGGAAAAATTAAACTTTCACACTTCCAGAAAAGCAATTGGAAAAAGAGGTAGAAAACCTATTCTCTATTTCAATATCTAAGTTTCTTTTTTTTTTTAATTGATATATAGTTGATTTGCAATGTGTTAGTCTCAGGTATACAGCAAAGTGACTCAGCTATACACATATATAGATTCTTGTTCGTGTTCTTTTCCATTATGGTTTATCACAAGGTATTGAATGTGGTTCCCTGTGCTATTTGGTAGGACCTTGCTTTTTTGTATGTTTTATATATAGTAATTTGTTTCTGCCAATCCCAAATTCCTAATTTAACCCCCGACCCCCTTTCTCCTTCAGTAATCATAATTTTTTTCTGTGTCTGTGCATCTGTTTCTATTTTGTAAATAAGTTCATTTGTGTCATATTTTAGATTCCACGTTTAAGTGATATCATTTAGTATTTGTCTTTCTCTTTCTGCCTTACTTCACTGAGTATGATAATCTCTAGTTGCATCCGTGTTGCTGCAAATGGTCATATATATATATGACCACATCTTCTTTATCCATTCATCTGTCAGTAGACATTTAGGTTGCTTCCACACCTTGGCTATTATAAATAGTGCTGTGAACATAGGGATGCATGTATCTTTTTGAATTAGAGTTTTTTCTGATTATATGCCCAGGGGTAGGATTGCTGAATCATACAATAACTTTATATTTAGTTTTTTAAGGAACCTCCATATTGCCCTCCATCGTGGCTGCACCACTTTACATCCCACCAACAGCATAGGAAGGTTCTCTTTTCCCTCTCTTTTCTCTCCAGCATTTGTTATTTATATACTTTTAAATGTTGGCCATTCTGACCAGTGTGAAGCGGTACCTCATTGTAGTTTTGATTTACATTTCTCTAATAATTAGCTTTACTATCTATATTTCTTATATGTAGATGACATTGCTGCTTTTTTGTACAAAAGTAACTATTTGATTTATGGGGAAGATTTTTGTACTTCTATTTTGAAACTACTCTTTCTTATCTTCCATGTTTTCTTAACTGCTCTTATATTTTCTGTCTTTTTTTCTCTCTGGCCTTCATTCTGAGTGCCTTCCCTGTGTCTTCAGTTTATCTAGGTTTTGTTTAAGTCATCTCTTGGGTTAGACTCTAAGGTTGTATTTCTACACGACTTGGGTTATTTAAACTCAGGTCCCACAAAGAGCCTGGATTTGGACTTCCGTTTTCCACCATGGCCAGGGAAATTATCTGTTTCTAAGCCATATCCCCATGCTATATCCCAAGCCTGTCCCTGGACTTCTACCTCCCCGTATGAATTGAACAGGATACTCGCAGATATATTTCCCCATTGTACAAAGTGCTTTAGACATTAGTTCTTAACGCGTATATCCAGGCTAATACCCTGGGCCTGCATGGCATCAACCATCACTCATTGCAATGACGTAAGTTCCCTCTATTTCCTACTACTTAAAAAACTTATCTTTCTGTCTTTTGAACTCAGCTTTATAGCTCATAATTTTTAATTTCTATTTTAGCTGGCTTTACCACATATTTTGAGTTAGAATATATGTTTCCTACATCTGCTTAGTCAGCCAACCATCCCAGAAATGAATTTTGATGCTGAAAAAAATTAATTTGGGGATTCTGTAACTAGATATCTTATAAAAGTGCGCTTTGCATGTAAGAAATAGATTCACTTCTTTGAATTATCAAACTTTCACTTCTGTTGACTCTTCCATTTTTGGTGAACTTTTTTTTAACATTTAAGAAATCCTTTGTAGTGAAAAATGATACAAGGATGTTAAGTCTGTATCTGACTCTTTGCGACCCCATGGATTATAGCCCACAGAATTTTCCAGGCAAGAGTACTGGAGTGGGTTGCCATTTCCTTCTCCAGGGGATCTTCCTGACCCAGGGATCAAACCGGGGTCTCCTGCATTGCAGGTAGACACTTTACCTCTGAGCCACCAGGGAAGCCCTATAAGAATCACTACATGTGCTTAATTAATGGGCAGCACATAGTTTAGTATGACTTACTTTGGTACAAAAAAAATAATGAGGGAGAAGCGTTTGGTTGCCCTCCTTGATTAAGAGTAAATTTCCTTGCATATTCTAGTGAAAAACAGGCTGAGTAAATTTTCAGATTCTGATATTAGAGACACCCTTCTTCCCTTCAAAATCTATTATGAGACTACCACCACCCATCAATTTGCCTAAATTATTTTACATTTCTTTATAATAGTTTTAAAATATTTTTTTGCCTTTGGTGTAAATAACTTGAGTTTATTATTCATTGAATTAAGCAGTGTCCCTATTGTTAGTCCTTAACATTTATATGAAAGTAAATTTTAAACAACAGTATTTGAGGAGAAAAAAAATGTTTTTGTTTTTCATTGTTATTTTATTTTCCTGCCTTTGTTTCACTCATTGTGATTCTGAAACAACTGTTGACTTTGGGCTATTTCTTTTAAAAAATCTATCTTATATTCAAGTTTAAAGAAGTAGCAGAGTATAGGTGTTGAGATTCCCAGTTCTAGAGTCAGATTGACTGAGTCTGAATCCAGACTCCACCAGTTATTACTAAGTGCCCAACTGTGGGTAAGCTTCTTAACTTCTGTGTACCTCACCTTCCACATCTGGACAACAGGGATGACAAGGGTGAGAATGATAGTGCCTACTACACAGGGTGTTATAAAGATTAAATGAATTAATACAGAGAGAAAATTTAAACCTGTCCTCAATGGACGTTATTATTATTATAGTTCAAATTTCCATAAGGCTTTTGGCACAGGCATCTCTAAGAGAGTGTTTCTAACTATAACCTAGCCTAATGATTTCATAGTTTTATGGAAATGTCTCAAGGTACAATATCTTGAAGCATATTTTTTTAAAAAGAAAAAAAAACAGGGCTTTCCAGGTGGTGCTAGGTGTAAAGAATCCACCTGTCAGTGCAGGAGATGCAAGAGATGTGGGTTTGATCCTTGGGTTGGGAAAATCCCCTGGATTAGGAAACGGCAATCCACTTTAGTATTCTTGCCTGGAAAATTCCAAGGACAGAGGAGTCTGGCAAGCTATAGTCCATGGAGACATAAAGAGTCTGACATGACTGAGTAACTGAACACACACATACACATAGAAAAAAAATCAATCCTATGCTATCTCTTTTCATGATCTTACTTTTTTTTCATGAATGGATATCTTAAAGGGAATGAATCCAAATAAGCCTTCCTTTTTGAAATCAAAAACATTTGTTGAGGCTGGTGACAGGAAGTCCTTTGGGAATGGAGGGAGTTGAGGAAAAAGAGGAACATCTTAGTTCTGTGGTCAGAGGGGGCCCCACGCTCCCCTGCTGGTCCTGTGAGCCAAGATAAACAAGCTTGGCAAGGAATGCCTTGCTCACTCCACCCTGTCAACTTGAAGGTGAAGGTTTTCAACTGTGGTATTGCTACTCCACCCAAATTCTGTTCCATTTTTAATATAGCTTTGTGATGAAGTGAATTGTGTCCATTTTTTAAAAAGTCTTGAAGGTGTGGCTGACAAGGAAAGCAATATCCTGCCACAGGTTCAGACTTGAAAGGCCCCCCAGCCCTAGCTCATGGCCCACCCTCTCTAGTCTGGTTTGTATAGCTCAGGCTCTGCATTTTGTTCAGTAAAAGCAACAACATCTACGTACCTTACTACCTGGGGATATGCCATAAAATGTCCCTAGTTGTGTGTGCCCTGGCAAACACCCAGGTAGACGACTGAGCTCACACTGACCAGTCACAGGAAGAACATTAGTGCACCTTGCTTTCCTCAACAATGTGTTGCTGTAACTCTGCATGAAAATCAAGTGTTTGCAAGTTCAATCACTTCTTGAGTGCACTGGGAATTTGCCGCTTAATAAATGCTACAGAGGGTTATTGACTGAATAATAAAATCCCTTTTTAAAATAATAATGACCCTTTAGTTTATCTGTTTTCACTTTTAGAATTGTGGAATATGATTAAAGCAAGTTTAGCATTAGTTTTCTACTAATGCGTCGTTTGGTCGTGTCTGACTCTTTGCAATCCTATGGACCGTAGCCCACCAGACTCCTTCGTTCTTGGGATTCTCTAGGCAAAAATACTGGAGTGGATAGCCTTTCCCTTCTCCAGGAAATCTTTCCAACCCAGGGATCAAACCCCAGTCTCCTGCTTTGCAGGCAGATTCTTTACTGTCTGAGTCACCAGGGAAGTCTACCATAGGTGTCACTTAATCTTTGAGAGCTCAGTTTTCTTTAGGGGAATATTAGAGCACCAGACTCAATGACCTTTCCAATCCCTCCCAGCTTGAAATTCACTTTCTTACCAAGGCAGTCTAGGCATAATTGGAGAAATGTCTTTTTGCTTGGTTTTTCTTTCTGATTTTATCACTCCATTCATAGTCTACGGAAGAGTATGCTTCCACCAACAGCTTGTAGAACAGTTCCATTTGACATTTCACAATGGCATAGAGAGCTACAGCCATAGTCAACTGAAATTTTGAAGATCCTCAAAAATCTCTTCCCATTGCTACCTTCCTTGCTTTATTTTTGGTCCAGAGAAAAATCATTTTCAAAGATCAGAACTGCTTCTTTCAACTTCACAGATCAAGACCTTCTTTCTGGATGGTTCCCTGGAGCATAAGGCACTACATACAATATTTAATTATTTGCTACGAGTACCAATGATGCACAAAAGGACGATCATGTTAACTTCATATCCTAGAAAAAGAGTGCTACAGGTTAATTAGGTTACTCTCCCAAGTCACCCAGTCAGTAACTAATGAAGATAAACACACTTATTTCTGTGACAGAATTACTAGCCTGTACTGCTTAAAATGGAAATATCTGACAACAGAAGCATTTTAGTTAAAAACTTTCCTTATCATCCCCACTGAACATCACACTCTTCATTCAGGGAAACTATGCATTCACCAACACATCCTTGGAATAATTTCAAGAACAAAAGGTAATTGAAGGGTGATATTTATGAGCAGTTGGCAGTATGCCTCAGTTTATAGATGCAACAAGTCCCTAAAAACAAGTATAACTATTATTAATAGCATTTTGACTCCCCTGTGGCTGAAGAAGTACTTTCATATTAATGTAAACATTTGATGTCACAGGGATAGGAAAGAGTCTTTGATTTACATCCGTATTATTTCATCTAATTGCATAAACTTATGTGATAATAGGAAATGGCTTGGCAAACTTCAAGGAGTGAGCATTGTATTTGGCATTATTATTGGCTGTAGAAATAGTATTGTAAACTATTAGCTGACATTTAAAAGATTATTAGAAGATACTATGAAACACTTTATGCCAGTAAATATGACTATTTATGTGAAATTATTACCAGACTGATACCAAAAAGAATAGAAAACCTAAACTGTCTGATATTATGAAAGAAATTGAACCAATTTTTATAAGACTTTCCACAAAGAAAACTCTACTTACCAAATAGTTTCACCAGTGAATTACTTCAGAAAGAATAAATAACACTAGCACCAATACTTCCAGAGAATAGAAAAAAGGGATAAGAGACACTTTTCTATTATTTATCAGCCCAGCAGAACCTTACAAGGACTTTACAAGAAACAAAAATAGTAGACATATAGATGCAAAAATCATAAACAACAGTAGCATGACCAAATGGGCTCTTTTCAGGAATGCAAGGATGGTTTATGATTCAAAAATTAATCAATATAATTCAACACATTTACAGGAAAAAAAAAGAGAAATCATGTAACATGCAATAGTTTCAAAAAAATTTTGATACAATTCAACACCCATTGATGATAAAAGTATCTAGCAAACCAAGGGGACTTTTTTAATCTGACAGTGTATTTACAAAAATCTTACAACAAACATTATCTTTACTTGTGAATTTGGGAACAAGGCAAGGATGCCCACTATGATCATTTTTGTTTGAATTATACTTAAGGTCCCAGTCAATGCAATAAGACAAAACAAACAAACAAACAAAAGGCGTAAGAATAGGAAAGGGGAAATATAATTTTCATTATTCATTATTAAAATTAATAAATGTATATATAAGCCCATTGGATACAAGTTTCAATATCCAAAAAATTATTCATTTCTATACAAACATAATACAAATAGAAAATGAAACTTTTAAAAGACATCATTTACAATAGCATTTAAAGCATTAGCTTGTTAGTTATGTGCAAAGAAATTTAGAGAACAGACATCAAGAAATTACTGTTTTAAGAGTAATAATCTGATGGGACAAGTGCTGAAAAAAAAAAGATCCAAAATCCATGTAAATATAACTAAATTTTGATAGTAATTTTCTAAAACCAATCTCCAAATCTTTCTTCCTCTTTCTCTTTTGTTAGCTGCTACATTTCTTAAAAGCAGGCTATCATAAAATTTGAATATTCACCAGTGATTCACTGATAACATCAGAAAATAGAAATGGACTTTAGGACCATTTCCATCAAAGCCACTGGTTTTCAATTGGTTTTATGTCTTAGATAGAAGGAGAGTCCCAAAAGGAAATAACACATGATGGTTTAGGTCTTCCTGGCTCTCTTAAAAACATGCAATCACGTAGCTTCTTCACGCAGAACATCTTAAAGGGTATCACATGAAAATACACAATGTGTCCAGAGAAGCAACTTTGAATAGAAAACTTCTGGATACCATCTCCAGCAAGGTCTGAAGAACTCAGTATTTTGTGGCCTTTTGATGAGTTTGCTAGACAGCAGGGTGACCTGCAAGTGTTCCTTTCTGCTTTTTCATAGAGTTCCTCACTCAGAACAACTCCAGCTATCTATGGGAAAGCTCCTCAAGACAAAAAGCTAAGATTTGGTCACTTACACACAGACCACAAATGAATTACCCAGGGTGGGCTGACAGAGGGATTTGAACTTAAGGACATGGGACAATCTACACAGGTTGCCAGTGGTTTGTGAGTGTTGTGAGTGAGTGAGTGAGTGAGTGAAGTCGCTCAGTTGTGTCCGACTCTTTGCGACCCCACCAGGCTCCTCCATCCATGGGATTCTCCAGGCAGGAATACTGGAGTGGGTTGCCATTTCCTTCTCCAGGGGATCTTCCCCAACCAGGGATCGAACCCAGGTCTCCCACATTGCAGGCAGACGCTGCAATGAGTGTTGTGAGAAAAGTAAAAAACCTTACTGGCATAATTTACATTGGACCATATGAACACATTCCAGGCAATCTACTTCACAGACATGATCTCATTGGTCTCCCCAACATCCTTACAAGGAAATGAGGGGGATGAGAGTGACTCCACCCTTTAGGCCAAAAGCCCTATCTTTCACTCCCATCTGCGGGTATGCGTGGGTGGAACACATTTATACAGGGAACAAATTACCACGTTCTTTGCTTCCTCTCAACATGTGGGTGAACAAGTTTGCCTTTCTCTGCTTGAGGGCCATACAATTCCCCAAGCAACTTGTCTGAAATGTTGGGGACTGAGTCACCAGCCAGCGATATTCTCAGACAACTGCTGGTTTGTTTCTCAACCACTGTTTAGCCATTCTGACTTGGACTTGATACACCATGTAATGTAAGTGCCTGGGATGAAATCTTCCTCATTGGCCTACAGCAGACTTTTAAGAAAGGGGAGACAATGGTGAATATGGAAAAGGAGTCACTTCACATTTCTGTAATACAAGGATATGTCACCAGCACTATGCCGATCTGGAAGATAAAGATTTAAGACTAGGTAGTTAGCACATTGAGTATCCAGACGTTCTCTCAGATAGTAAACTGGATAGCCATTATTCTGGGTATTATTAATTTTTGCAACTAGATTGCCTCTCAAGACTTTTTTCACTCCTCCCTTTGTGTACTTAAAAGAAATGTGGCAGAATTATTCAAATTCTCCATGAAAACAGTACCTAATAATTATAATTTTGAGGACAGCTCATTGGGAAAGAAAATGTTTTAAGAACAAAAAGCCATCGGACAGCATTTTCACATTAAGAAATATAAGATAATTTATTCAAAACCAACATCTTAGGACACATATCTGAGTGTTCTAGACTTAAAGATATGTTTATATTTTTCTTTCTCCCACTGCAAATACAAGTGCTCCAAATACTGAGGGATGAAAGCACAGGAGATCATTCTCCATATAAATGTTGACACTCAAATTCACTGTAACCACAAATGGATATCTCTTATTGGTATAGAACTCGGCAGCTTCTAGCAGTCATCTGAGATGAGCACCATATGTGACATAATAATGCATTATTTCACTAAAGCTTTCAGAGCTTAAGAAAATAGCCTGAGGAATAAGACTGCTCCTTTCTGAGCCAAGGTTGCAATCTTCTAAGTCCAAGACGTGCTTAAAAAACACTCATTAGGTAATTGTAAAAGTCAAGGGAAATCAGTTTAAGAATATGAAATAATATTACAACCAACTGCCCTTTTCTGTGTTCAATCCAGACAGAAGCTGGACACATATGAATTGATGTTTGTATAATAACAAAGAAGGAGAATGAGGAAACAATCTTCCCACCTATATTCTCTTTGTAAGATTTTACTACTATCTGCTGTTTATATCCTAGAAAATGAGAAAATTATGTTTGTTCAGAACATTATGGACAGTCTTCCCCTGTCTTTCTATGACATAGTGTCAGGTCATTATTAGTTAATTTCATTTCGTATATCAATAGTAGCCTATCAGTTTACTGAAATCAACATAAAAGGCAGTTCTTGATATCAAATAAAGAGCCTTGAAGTCAGAATACTTCACTCCCATTAATTTGGCGTATGGTCATGAGACATGAGATAAATTATCTCCACAAGTCTTTCCAGAATTATTCTATTCTTTTTGCAAATCAGTTTATATTTGTAGAAAAGGTTCAATCTGTTTCTGGCATGGCAATGGCCAAGTCAGAATCTCAACTGGAGATAGTAAGAAAAATAGGCCAACACATTACACATTTTCAAGATGAATTATTGTGGATAAAAGATATATAAATATGGATTGGGGTGTATTTTTAATATCCAGGAAAATTTTCATCCCTGAGTTACTTCATTAGCAACTGTTTCATCATCTATCCTTGGCTGAGATTTTCCTGTAAATCTAGGTCAGAAATTATAGACTCTATTTTCAAAGAAAAATCTCTCGTATTTTCCATCTGCAAAATTTTTACACCAATGGCCTAATTTCTTAAGGGTCCAAAGGGAACAGAAAGATTAGAGCGAGAAAAAATTATGTAGACACAGTTTCTGACTGGGGAGTGTATTTAGTCTAGAAACAAGACCTCTGAAGTGTGGCTGATTTAATAAAAGTCATCAAGAATACGAAAGACCAGCTGCTCTGAATTTCCTCAGAGACTAGAACCTGAGAAAACCGCCTTCAATTACAGCAGAAAGTGGCACTTTGGCTTAGACCCAAAGAAGAATTTCTTGGTTAGGTCTCTGAAACAAATCACTAAGTAAGACTGTCACTTCCTCTCAAGGATATCTTGACCCTGGGATAAATAATGTCCCATGTGTATGAAGGGCTTCTACATTCAGGCTCCACACTAAGCATGCTACATTCATTATGTCTTCATGTCAGTACAACAAATCTATAATACTGTTGTCCTCATTTTATCAATGGGAAGACTATGTTTTGTTAAGGAGCTCACACGCAGAGTTGCTGGGATGTGAACTCAAAGATTTAAACTCCAGAGCCAACTTTTTCCATCTTTAGGATTGATGCAATGGCAATGCAACAAGAAAGAGTAGCTATTAGATTTGATGTTCAGGTGTAGGAAGACTCTTTCTACAGAGAAATATAATCTGACATTCTCCGTCAACTATGAAATCATTGGAAAAGGCATCAGTGACTTAGAAGTGTGTAAACACAGAATTTATAAGAACTTAAGAGTTTTGTGATTTCAGGTATGTCACTTACCCTCTCTGATGCTGTTTCCTCTCTCACTTATTCAAGACTATTCATTAAGCACCTACATAGATCAGAATTCAATGGTGAAGAAAATCTGGAAAATGAGAGCAATACTAACTACACCTTGCATCGCTGTGGTTACCATTCAAAGAGTTCCTTTCCCACTCTCCCTTCTTCACAAGGGTCTAAGGTGACAGAGGAAGAACTTTTGACATTATGTTTGAGAAATATGCTAAGTGCAGAAAGGGAGACTAGAGAATTGGTATCTTTTGAAAGAAAGATGAGCTTTCCAGAAAAAGCCCAAAGAGAAGAAGCACCAGTTTTGTTTTGTTTTAATTATTTGCTTTCTCCTTTGTACTTTCCTACCTCTATTATGGTGCTTATCATATTCTAATAATCTTCTCACATGTCTTTCTTCCCAGTGAGATTCTGGATTCTAGAATTGTTCCATATTTACCAAATTCATACCAAGACCTGAGCCTAGCAGACTATAGGCACTCATAAAATATCTGTTGAATGAATGAATAAAGCTTCTTAATTGGAAAAAGAACAAAATCACAGGAGAAAAAATATAAATTGAATCTTATTTCCTTTACTAAGATTGATAGACCATTCATTGAAGATGGAAATTCTTTTTTCCATCTAAAATACAATACAGAAGCGTCTTTCAGTTCAGTTCAGTTCAGTCGCTCAGTCGTGTCCAATTATTTGCGACCCCATGAATCGTAGCATGCCAGGCCTCCCTGTCCATCACCAACTCCCAGAGTTCACTCAAACTTACATCCATCGAGTCACTGATGCCATCCAACCATCTCATCTTCTGTCATCCCCTTTTCCTCATGCCCCCAATCCCTCCCAGCATCAGAGTCTTTTCCAATGAGTCAACTCTTCGCATGAGGTGGTCAAAGTACTAGAGCTTCAGCTTTAGCATCATTCCCTCCAAAGAACACCCAGGGCTGATCTCCTTCAGAATGGACTGGTTGGATCTCCTTGCAGTCCAAGGGACTCTCAAGAGTCTTCTCCACAGTTCAAAAGCTTCAATTCTTCAGTGCTCAGCTTTCTTCACGGTCCAACTCTCACATCCATACATGACCACTGGAAAAACCATAGCCTTGAAGTGTCTTTCACAATTGTTCAAAACTTCCAGAACTCCATCCACAGCAGCTCTTAAGGGGCAGGACAAATTCTGGTTAGTGAGAGGGAGTGGGTGGGCCTTCTGGGAATCAGGTGGATAAAACCACATGATTTCTTCCATCCTGGGCTTCAGTGACTCAGTGATCCCAAATGAACCCTGGGGAACCCTTCCAATCATATGATTCTTTCCAATTACTCTGACTGTGCCTTAAACAAGCGCCTATAAAAAGAGTGCAAATATTTAACCCAATATTGTCATGTGGCAAACATCTGTTTTTACATCAGTAGATTCTTGCAGCCAAGCACAAGTGCTGTGAATGTCAACTAGGAGAGTCTGTGACTTTACCTCCACATGATCAGAAGAGTAGGATGAAAAATCAAACACTTTCTGAAACCAGGTTTGGGGGCTGAGATCGGAAGGGAACAAAATTTTTATGTGGATTAACTAAGCAGAGCTGGACTGTTCAGAGCAGTCAGACAGGTTCAGGCCCTGGGAACCTACCACACTGTCAGAATGTCCTGCATTCACTCAGGCTTTCAGCATCAGGTGACGTGAGCCAAACATGCCATGGGGACCACACTTAGGATATGAGTTTACCAGAAGTACAGTCACATTTATCACTGTGCATGGAGCACTTTCTGGGTGAATCTGATTATACTAGACATTTTATATACATTCTCTGTAATCCTAAAATTAAAAATAAAACATGCATGCACGCACATACATAATCCTAAAAGTATTCCTAAAAAAAAAAAAGGGGCAGAGGTCATTATTCCCATTTTATATCTGTAGAAAAGGGGCTTCAGAGAGGTTATAGAAACTCCCCAATATTGTCCAGCTACTACGTCAGAGTCAGGATTTAGAGTCAAATGCCTTTCTCTGCTTGCCTTTCTGAAGGAGCAGAGTGGCACATTGTTGACCATTTATAAGCATCTGAGCCCCAAAGCTCTGAAAAGATAGAAAGTAGACACAAAGAATTATTGAATGAGTAGTTTGACATTTGGTTTAAATCAGTTGTACATTTTTTCCTACTGAAATGGAGAGTGTCGGATCTCAACCACCCATTTTCCATTGCTCTGTGAATTGTCAGTATTATTATAATGATAGAATCATTTCCTAAGGTAGAGTATTTTCTTTAAAATGTCTGAATTTGGCACCTTGCAGAATAATTTTCTGAACGGGAATTGTGCTTCCATTACCTAATTGCAAAAGGTTGCCAAAATTTTAAAAGGTTCTGGGAAGGGGAGGCAGTGCAAAAATTCAAGTGGCCCTCAAGGTCTCACTCTTAAAAGAAATGGAAATTTTTTGGACTGAATTGTCATCCTATTTGTTGGTGTAACTACAACAGTAAAGGGAGAATACAGGCAATACTTTTCTCCCCAGCTTCTCCAATAATACCTACAACTGAATTATGCTATTTATAAAGAAAATATTTCTGAGTATTTTGCAAATTTTAACATCTTTGAAAAAAATGTTAATTTACTACTCTAATGTCTCACTCTAAGGAATAAATAAATTTATTCTTAATGTAATAAAAACTCTAAATAAAAATATGTCAATCAACTACACTGAAAGCTCAATCAGTAAGAAGATGAATGCAAAAAATACAAAGTACAGTATAAAAAGCTGATGGAAAGGCATGAGTGATAACACCACTCTACTGCCATCAAAAGCGGTAAGAAGAAAGAAGAAGAATTTTTTATACCCATGGTGTGTCCAGAATATAAATATCTTTCAAATGCCACACATTTCAGTTTTTCATTTTGGAATTGTATTTTATATTCATAAGTATGAAATAATATTAATTTAGTCATGTTCTACTGAATAAGAAATTAGTATATTATTTCCATCTTTACTAATTTTTCTTTCTCAGTTCCTCTTGAACTTAAAAAGCTGCCAAATAAAAGTGTGTCAATTCAAAGAAAAGAAATGAGAGTGACCATTCTCTGCACTGTCTATACCATACCCTATGTCACTAAACATTTTTCTCCCCTTTTCTCTATGTTGTAGAATTTTAAAGTCTTAAAAAATTCTCCTAATGGGTTTCCACATAGAGTAAAAAATTTTATTTTCAACCCAAACATGTATAATTTATCTCTGGATACTAAAATCCTATGGCCAGGTCATGTTGATTTTGGCTTATTTAAGTCCATAATATGGTAATAAATAGAATAAGTTCTTAATAAGAGTGATAATTCATCCACCGTGGCAATTTTCCATGATTAACAAAAATACAGATGTAATAAGCCCATGTGATGGTGACCATGTGATATACCCATGTGAGGTACTTAGCTGGGGACTTGGCAACCTTTTCAATCATACTAATGTTTTTATTTTTGTCATTTTTGTTTTCAGTATTACAGAAAATAATACTGCTTCTAATTCTAAAAATATTGCTTCTACTAAATATTTTAATGCTATCTCCATTCTTTATCAAATGCTGGAAGAGAAATATCCCAAAGGTAGTTACTTTTGAAAATTTCACAACCATGTGCAGCCTAAAATTTCTCAGATGAGGCAAAATAAATTTAAACAATAGGCTGCATCCTCAAAACAATAGTCATGGGTTATATTTTTGATTGAAGACCTGCACTCAACTTTTAATAGAATTTACCACAATATTAAAAAATATTAGTGGGATGCTTTATTCAATTTAGTACTAACCTTTTTATAGTGTGTGAAAATTTTAAAAAGAGAACAATGAAGTAGCTAATCATTCATTTCAATCCATGCTAGTTTATTCTATAGATTTCAAATGGACCTAGAGATGAACATATTATGTGAAGTCAGACAGAGTAAGACAAAAGTCAAATGATATCACTTATATGTAGAATCTTTTTTTAAAAAATGATGCACATTAACTTATGTACAAAACAGAAATAGGCTCATGGACATAGAAAACAAACTTACAGTTATCAAAATGGAAAAGGGAGAGAGAGGAATAAATTGGGAGCTTGGAATTAACATGTACACATTATTATATATAAAACAGATAACCAGCAAAGACCTACTATGTAGTACAAGGAACTATACTCAGTATCTTGCAATAACCTATAAAGGAAAACAATATGAATAAGAATATATATATGTGTGTGTGTATATAACTGAATCACTTTACAGTACATCTAAAACTAACACAACTTTATAAATCAACTATACTTCAATTAAAAAAAAAAAAAGATTTTAGATAAAATAAATCCATAAAAGGTCTTTGAAGTAGGAACCAGGGGACCCTGGGGAGAGGGCTATATTACAGCCAGGAGACAGAGAAATACTTTCCCTCTGCCAGACTAAGCAGAACAGTGAAGTTTCAAGAAGAGGTCTCCCAAAGCCCAGAGGCAGAAAAATTAAGTCTTCAAGGCAGGAGAGAGACTTCCCTGGTGGTCCAGAGGCTAAGAATCCAAGTGTTCAATGCAGGGGCCTTGCGTTAGACCCCTGCTCAGGGAACTATATCCCCCATGCCACAACTAAGACCTGGTGCAGCCAAAGAAAGAAAGAAATACGTCTTTTAAAAGCAGAACACTGGGGGCCAGCTGACTGGGCCGCATATAGGGCGCTTCTACTATACAGGCGCTCAGCGTGATCCCCACGGTGACCTCAGCCAAGCTCTATAACTGCCCATCTTGGAAAGTCCAGATGCCATGGAACCACCCAGCTGCAGGTGGAGTGCCACATTAGAGAAAGAAAATGTGAGTCCCAGCACCCCTACTGCCTTTGTTACACTAGACAAATCACTGCAACTTTCAGTTCCCATTTCTTAATCGGAAAAACAGATTGAGGATAACAATTAAGGACTATAAGGCAAAGGAGGTAAAAAGCACTTTGTGAGCTATTGGGCAGCATTCAAACGTCAGCTTTCCTTATCTGTTCGTGTGTCTTTGTGTGGATGTGTGTTTTTATTGTTGTTTAGTCGCTAAGTTGTGTCTGACTCTTTGTGACCCCATGACCCCATAGCCCACCAGGCTCCTCTGTCCAGGCAAGAATACTGGAGTGGGGGGCCATTTCCTTCTCCAGGGGATCTTCCCGACCCAGGGATCAAATGCACATCTCCTTCATTGGAAGGCTGATTCTTCACCCCTGAGTCACCTGGGAAGCCCCTGTGGATGTGTGTACTATTTATTAAATGATTCTAAATTTTTCACACTTCACAAATGGAAAGGGTAGATGAGAGTGCTGTCCTTGGCATGATGAGGTTGGTTGTGGCGAGCTGTGCCTAGGCAGGAGGCTGCAGTTGTACACACAGCACACCAGTGAGTACACACACTGTGTTGACAGCTGCAAAACTACAGGCTGCACCCTGGATATCACCTGACTGCTTACCACCGTACTGGATACGGGCCAGAGCAAAACACAATAGCATTCTCACTCAGGGTTCAAACTGGAGAGCAATATTTAGAGAGGCTGCAGTGAGAATCATAGTCATCTTACGATAACAACTAATGATGACCTATGATAGCAACTAATATGGTTGTTGTAAAAATTAATAAAACCATTCAAGTGAGAGCATAACAAATGTTTATAATTTTGGAGAGTTCATGAAGAATTGTACAGCTACTCTGACAATACTTCATAAATTGTCTGTAAAAGAAGGCAGCATAAGGTTGGCTTAAGATTTTATCAGATCAGATCAGATCAGTCGCTCAGTCGTGTCCGACTCTTTGTGACCCCATGAATCGCAGCACGCCAGGCCTCACTGTCCATCACCAACTCCCAGAGTTCACTCAGACTCACGTCCATTGAGTCAGTGATGCCATCCAGCCATCTCATCCTCTATCGTCCCCTTCTCCTCTTGCCCCCAATCCCTCCCAGCATCAGAGTCTTTTCCAATGAGTCAACTCTTCGCATGAGGTGGCCAAAGTACTGAGTTTCAGCTTTAGCACCATTCCTTCCAAAGAAATCCCAGGGCCCATCTCCTTCAGAATGGACTGGTTGGATCTCCTTGCAGTCCAAGGGACTCTCAAGAGTCTTCTCCAACACCACAGTTCAAAAGCATCAATTCTTCGGCGCTCAGCCTTCTTCACAGTCCAACTCTCACATCCATACATGACCACAGGAAAAACCATAGCCTTGACTAGACGAACCTTTGTTGGCAAAGTAATGTCTCTGTTTTTGAATATGCTATCTAGGTTGGTCATAACTTTCCTTCCAAGGAGTAAGCATCTTTTAATTTCATGGCTGCAGTCACCATCTGCAGTGATTTTGGAACCCAGAAAATTAAAGTCTGACACTGTTTCCACTGTTTCCCCATCCATTTCCCATGAAGTGATGGGACCGGATGCCATGATCTTCGTTTTCTGAATGTAGAGCTTTAAGCCAACTTTTTCACTCTCCACCTTCACCTTCATCAAGAGGCTTTTGAGTTCCTCTTCACTTTCTGCCATAAGGGTGGTGTCATCTGCATATCTGAGGTTATTGATATTTCTCCCAGCAATCTTGATTCCAGCTTGTGCTTCATCCAGTCCAGCGTTTCTCATGATGTACTCTGCATATAAGTTAAATAAACAGGGTGACAATATACAGCCTTGACGTACTCCTTTTCCTATTTGGAACCAGTCTGTTGTTCCATGTCCAGTTCTAACTGTTGCTTCCTGACCTGCATACAGATTTCTCAAGAGGCAGATCAGATGGTCTGGTATTCCCATCTCTTCCAGAATTTTCCACAGTTTATTGTGATCCACACAGTCAAAGGCTTTGGCATAGTCAATAAAGCAGAAATAGATGTTTTTCTGGAACTCTCTTGCTTTTTCCATGATCCAGGGGATGTTGGCAATTTGATCTCTGGTTCCTCTGCCTTTTCTAAAACCAGCTTGAACATCAGGAAGTTCACAGTTCCCATATTGCTGAAGCCTGGCTTGGAGACTTTTGAGCATTACTTTACTAACATTTCAGATGAGTGCAATTGTGCAGTAGTTTGAGCATTCTTTGGCATTGCCTTTCTTTGAGATTGGAATGAAAACTGACCTTTTCCAGTCCTGTGGCCACTGCTGAGTTTTCCAAATTTGCTGGCATATTGAGTGCAGCACTTTCACAACATCATCTTGCAGGATTTGGAATAGCTCAACTGGAATTCTATCACCTCCACTAGCTTTGTTCATAGTGATGCTTTCTAAGGCCCACTTGACTTCACATTCCAGGATGTCTGGCTCTAGGTCAGTGATCACACCATCGTGATTATCTGGGTCATGAAGATCTTTTTTGTACAGTTCTTCTGTGTATTCTTGCCATCTCTTCTTAATATCTTCTGCTTCTTTTAGGTCCATACCATTTCTGTCCTTTATCGAGCCCATCTTTGCATGAAATGTTCCTTTGGTATCTCTGATTTTCTTGAAGAGATCTCTAGTCTTTCCCATTCTGTTGTTTTCCTCTATTTCTTTGCATTGATCGCTGAAGAAGGCTTTCTTATCTCTTCTTGCTATTCTTTGGAACTCTGCATTCAGATGCTTATCTTTCCTTTTCTCCTTTGCTTTTCGCTTCTCTTCTTTTCACAGCTATTTGTAAGGCCTCCCCAGACAGCCATTTTGCTTTTTTGCATTTCTTTTCCATGGGGATGGTCTTGATCCCTGTCTCTTGTACAATGTCACAAACCTCATCCCATAGCTCATCAGGCACTCTGTCTATCAGATCTAGGCCCTTAAATCTATTTCTCACTTCCACTGTATAATCATAAGGGATTTGATTTAGGTCATACCTGAATGGTCTAGTGGTTTTCCCTAATTTCTTCAATTTCAGTCTGAATTTGGCAATAAGGAGTTCATGGTCTGACCCACAGTCAGCTGTTAAACCACCAACCCTTCTTCCTCAGTAAGATCATCCATCCTCATGCAAAACCCCAAATGCCTCCCCTACTCTTAGAGAAAAAGTGTTCCAAATAGCTATAGTGTTAACTAGAATTTTTGTTCTAATGCAGTAAAGTCTGAAATCTATTTCTACTATCTGTGGAAATACATATAGTGGAAATAATATGTGGAAATATCCATTCTCAAAGCATACCAAATGATAGTGTATTAGGTTTTTATTCCTGCTGTGACAAATCACCACAAATTTAGTAGCATAAAACAGCACAAGTTCAGTATCCTACAGCTCTGGCAGTCAGAAGTCCAAAAGTCTACAGGTCTAAAATCAAAGTCTTAGCAGGGATATAATCCATCTGAAACTAGAGGGGAAAATCTATTTCCTTGCCTTTTTTAATCTTTCAGAGACAGCCTGCATTCCTTGGTATATGGCCCCTTCCTCAATTTTCAATCATATCACTGCCACCTTTGCCTTCATCATCACATCTCCTTTTCTGACCCTGACCCTGACCCTCTTGCTTCCCTTTTTATAGATTAAAAACCCTTATGATTAGATCATGCCCACTCAGACAATCCAAGATAATCTCCCCATCTCAAGGTCCTTAACTTAATCATATCTGGAGAATCCTTTTTGTTATGTAAAATAATACATTCACAGGTTCAGGGCTTAACATTTAGATATTTTGGGGATCTAGTACCCAGCATACCACAGACAGTTACTGCATTATCATTATTTTTTCAGTGAGGGAAAAATGCATTGGCAGCATAAAAAATGTGTTCATATATGCCCAATGAGCCTTTGTATTTATCTGAGCTGTATAATCATATCCAGTTCTCCCTACCTATGTCATTCTAACACAAGGTTTCTCACCCTTGGTCCTATTAACATTTGGGGCCAGATATTTCTCTGTTGTGGGGAGCTGAGAAACAGCTGTGGGAATTGTGCATTGTGGGAATCTGAGAAACATTTATGGCCTCTACCCACTAGATGCTCATAGCACTGCCCCCACAGTTGTGACAACAAAGAATAATGTGTCCACACATAGACAAATGTCCCCTGGGTAGAAACAATTTACCCTCAGTGGAGAACCACTCATGTAATAGAAAGCAGCCAAATTATTGTCATTGCCTCTTTGAAGGCAATAAGTTCATAGAAGGCAAAAGATTTGGATATATAGACTGATGGCTAATCTTAAGGGGGCAAATGTGAGTCATACATCTTAGCATTGCAGACTAAATTTACTGCCAAATGTATTTGTCCAAAAGACACAAAACTCAGAGTTGTCTTATTCATTGGTAGTAACTCATGCATGTGATGAGTCCCGTGTGGGTTATGAGGCTTTCAGGGCTTTGGATATCAGGCAGAAAGGAGTGCCTCAGAACGCAGTGTCTTACAAGAGCTGTGAGCTCTTCAGCAGTGGGACCCATGTCTTAGCATCTTTCATTTCATTATGAGTAGCATAATCTCAGCCTACGTCTTTCAAACTTTCTGTTGTACTATGATGGTTCTCAAACACAGGGGTAATGGTGCCTCTGAAGTGATACAGGCCAGGCCCCAGAATTCACTTCTTGGCTAATCCTCCCCACATTTATCCCCAAGCTTTTGCTGTTGTTCTGTTCCCCAATCATGTCTAACTCTTTGCGACTCCGTGGACAACAGCACGCCAGGCTTCCCTGTCCTTCACCATCTCCCTGAGCTTGCTCAAACTCTTATCAGTTGAGTCAGTGATGATATCCAACCATCTCATCCTATGTCTTCCCCTTCTCCTCCTGCCTTCAATCTTTCCCAGCATCAGATTCTTTTCTAATGAGTCAGCTCTTTGCATCAGGTGGCCAAAGTATTGAAGCTTCAGCATCAGTCCTTCTAATGAATATTCAGGATTGATTTCCTTTAGGATGGACTGGTTTGATCTCCTTGCAGTCCAAGGGACTCTGGAATCTTCTCCAACACCACAGTTCAAAAGCATCAGTTCTTCGATGCGCAGCCTTTTTTATGGTCCAATTCTCACATCTATACATGACTACTGGAAAAACCATACTTTTGACTAGATGGACCTTTGTCGGCAAAATGATGTCTCTGCTTTTTAATACTCTGTCTAGGTTTATCATAGCTTTTCTTCCAAGGAGCAAGCATCTTTTAATTTCATGGCTGCAGTCACCATCTGCAGTGATTTTGGAGCCCAAGAAAATAAAGCCTGTGACTGTTTCCATTGTTTCCCCATCTATTTGCCATGAAGTGATGGGACCAGATGCCATGATCTTCAATTTTTGAATGTTGAGTTTTAAGCCAGCTTTTTCACTCTCCTCTTTCACCTTCATCAAGAGGCTCTTTAGTTCCTCTTTACCATTGGAGCCATCAGGGAAGCCCTCCTAAGTTTTAGTCACTTGTACAAATCCTTCATAGGGGCTTCCCTGGTGGCTCAGATGGTAAAGAACCTGCCTGCAGTATGGGAGACCTGGGTTCAATCCCTGGGTCAGGAAAATTCCCTGGAGAAGGGAGTGGCAACCCACTCCAATATTCTTGTCTGGAGAATTCCATGGACAGAGGAGCCTGGCAGGCATATAGTCCATGGGGTCACAAAGAATTGGACATGACGGAACAACTAACACACACACACATAACTCCTTCATGATTTCTTTTTGTCATTAATTACACAGTATTTATCTTTAAATCAACTTATGATTTTCAAGAATCAATGTTTTAACAATAATATAAGTGAAATCATGTTTCATAATGCTACTGAATTTTTTCTAAAATGCACGGAATTAAATATGTAACTATGAAGAGTTTCACGTTTATCCACATGCTATCTAAAAGTATCTCACTACTGGATACATACACAAGAGTTTAAGAAATATTGTCCTGGAGGCAACCAACATCAGGAAAAGCCTGACATTTGTTTCTAGATCTAAAGAGGTTTCTCCCATCTACTCAAGTTCCTCACAGACGAGGGACCATCAAAGTACAGAAAACCAATTGCTTTCGCAATCGGAGGGAAAACCTCAGGCTAGCATTTTACACACTTTCCTAAACATCTTCCTTTTCATTTTCCTTTAAAAACAGATAATAGTTAAGATAATGCCCTTAAAAACAGCAATATCAGGTAGTTCACACTGATGTGTTTAATGCATCACATCAGTCAGATAACTACCAAAAAAGTAAACCCAAACACTGGAGAAAGTAATCCAGGCCAGGATTTCCAACAGTGTATTTCACAGAAAACACTAATTCTATAGGATCTCAGTAGAAATCATATGGGGGGAAAGGTAAGGGAGGAAGTTGGCACAGATCTAGTTAAATAATTTGAGAAAATATTGTTAAACAAAATTAATTTTTTATTGTAAGACTTGTCAAAAGCTTTCATTTTCTACTGTGCTTTGTAAAACTTAAGAGAAACAGACATTAAGCATGCAACCTTAAATTTATTTAATGAAAAATATCCTCTTTTTCCCTAAGAGCATTCCCTGGGGCGAGTATTCAGAGGAACATATTTGGGGAAATGCTGATAAATCTAGATTAGAGAAAACAGTATTTTTCTGAGATGAAGAACAAACTCTAGGATAATGGATATTTTTAAATGTACACGACCTTATATTTTAACAACTACCTAGAAGAGCAGACAGTCTTCTCTGGAGTAACTTTGTTCATCTCTGTTTTGCACCCCCAGGGACTCAAAAACATTGCTGAATGCAAGTGACAAATAAATATAAAAGACAATGTGGAAATTATTTTACTGGCTATCAGTTCAGTTCAGTTGCTCAGTCGTGTCCGACTCTTTGCAACCCCATGAATTGCAGCACGCCAGGCCTCCCTGTCCATCACCAACTCCCAGAGTTCACTCAAAATCATGTCCATCAAGTCGGTGATGCCATCCAGACATCTCATCTTCTGTCATCCACTTCTCCTCCTGCCCCCAATCCCTCCCAGCATCAGAGTCTTTTCCAATGAGTCAACTCTTCGCATGAGGTGGCCAAAGTACTGGAGGTTCAGCTTTAGCATCAGTTCTTCCAATGAACACCCAGGACTGGTCTCCTTTAGGATGGACTGGTCTCCTTTAGGATGGACTGGTTGGATCTCCTTGCAGTCCAAGGAACTCTCAAGAGTCTTCTCCAACACCACAGTTCAAAAGCATCAATTCTTAGGCGCTCAGCTTTCTTCACAGTCTAACTCTCACATCTATATACGACCATTGGAAAAACCATAGCCTTGACTAGACGAATCTTTGTTGGCAAAGTAATGTCTCTGCCTTTGAGTATGCTATCTAGGTTGGTCATAACTTTCCTTCCAAGGAGTAAGCGTCTTTTAATTTCATGGCTGCAGTCACCATCTGCAGTGATTTTGGAGCCCAAAAGAATAAAGTCTGACACTGTTTCCACTGTTTCCCCATCTATTTCCCATGAAGTGATTGGACCAGATGCCATGATCTTCGTTTTCTGAATGTTGAGCTTTAAGCCAATTTTTTCACTCTCCTCTTTCACTTTCATCAAGAGGCTTTTGAGTTCCTCTTCACCTTCTGCCATAAGGGTGGTGTCATCTGCATATCTGAGGTTATTGATATTTCTCCCAGCAATCTTGATTCCAGCTTGTGCTTCTTCCAGCCCAGCGTTTCTCATGATGTACTCTGCATATAAGTTAAATAAGCAGGGTGACAATATACAGCCTTGACGTACTCCTTTTCCTATTTGGAACCAGTCTGTTGTTCCATGTCCAGTTCTAACTGTTGCTTCCTGACCTGCATACAGATTTCTCAAGAGGCAGATCAGATGGTCTGGTATTCCCATCTCTTCCAGAATTTTCCACAGTTTATTGTGATCCACACAGTCAAAGGCTTTGGCATAGTCAATAAAGCAGAAATAGATGTTTTTCTGGAACTCTCTTGCTTTTTCCATGATCCAGGGGATGTTGGCAATTTGATCTCTGGTTCCTCTGCCTTTTCTAAAACCAGCTTGAACATCAGGAAGTTCACAGTTCCCATATTGCTGAAGCCTGGCTTGGAGACTTTTGAGCATTACTTTACTAACATTTCAGATGAGTGCAATTGTGCAGTAGTTTGAGCATTCTTTGGCATTGCCTTTCTTTGAGATTGGAATGAAAACTGACCTTTTCCAGTCCTGTGGCCACTGCTGAGTTTTCCAAATTTGCTGGCATATTGAGTGCAGCACTTTCACAGCATCATCTTGCAGGATTTGAAATAGCTCAACTGGAATTCCATCACGTCCACTATCTTTGTTCGTAGTGATGCTCTCTAAGGCCCATTTGACTTCACATTCCAGGATGGCTGGCTCTAGGTCAGTGATCACACCATCATGATTATCTGGGTCATGAAGATCTTTTTTGTACAGTTCTTCTGTGTATTCTTGCCATCTCTTCTTAATATCTTCTGCTTCTTTTAGGTCCATACCATTTCTGTCCTTTATTGTGCCCATCTTTGTATGAAATGTTCCCTTGGTATCTCTAATGTTCTTGAAGAGATCTCTAGTCTTCCCCATTCATTGTTTTCCTCTATTTCTTTGCACTGATCACTGAGGAAGGCTTTCTTATCTCTTCTTGCTATTCTTTGGAACTCTGCATTCAGATGCTTATATCTTTCCTTTTCTCCTTTGTTTTTCACTTCTCTTCTTTTCACAGCTATTTGTAAGGCCTCCTCAGACAGCCATTTTGCTTTTTTGCATTTCTTTTTCATGGGGATGGTCTTGATCCCTGTCTCCTGTACAATGTCACCAACCTCCTTTGCTTTGAGAAGTAATTAACATCTTTTTTATCTTAATTGATAAAGCTGCACAGAATGTGTGCCCTGATAATCTAAAAGCAGTCATTGCTGAAGTTAGTATCACCTGAAGAGTACAAATGGACAGTGGTCACAGTTCATGGAATCAGCAAACAGGATTTTTTTCCTTAATGGACTCTTACTTCATCTACATGAGCAGTACATAAACATGCAATGCTATGCTATGCTAAGTCACTTCAGTTGTGTCCGACTCTGTGCGACCCCATAGACGGCAGCCCACCAGGCTCCCCCATTCCTGGGATTCTCCAGGCAAGAACACTGGAGTGGGTTGCCATTTCCTTCTCCAGTGCATGAAAGTGAAAAGTGAAAGTGAAGTCGCTCAGTCGTGTCCGACTCTTAGCGACCCCATGGACTGCAGCCTACCAGGCTCCTCCATCCATGGTATTTTCCAGGCAAGAGTACTGGAGTGGGGTGCCATTGCCTTCTCCGATAAACATGCAAAGGTCATTCTAAATGGAGACTAAGGCTAAGAATTGAAAAGTGGTTAATTTTTCAAATTTGATTTTTCTAGCAACTACTACAGATGGTTGGACATGAAATTGTGAATGTAATGAGATAGTGTGGCCAAAATATTAAACCCAGAATAACTCGTAAGAAATGTAAAGCCCCAAATGTTATCAAACAGAGTTTTAGCTTTGGAAGAAATATGAGAGATGTAGAAAGTGGTATTGTCATCAAACTAATAAAATGATACCAGGGATTCTTCTATGGGTTGCACTACTCAATTGTCAGGTGAGCTTGGGTAAATCATTCTACCTGTTCATGACCCACTTTCTTCTTTAGAATGAGACAGTTGGGAAAAATAATCATGTAACACCTTGTAGAGATCAGCAGGATCATCATTACATGGGATATTGCTAGAAATGTCAAAACTCAGGCCTACCCCAGACTTACTGAGTCAGAATTTGCATTTTAACAAGATTCCTAGATAAACTAATACACTGGTTTTGTAACTCCATTCTTAGTACCTAAGTGAAGTGAAGTGAAATTTGCTCAGTCATGTCTGACTCTTTGCAACCCCATGGACTATACAGTCCATGGAATTCTCCAGGCCAGAATACTGAAGTGAGTAGCCTTTCCCTTCTCCAGAGAATCTTCCCAACCCAGGGTTCAAACCCAGGTCTCCCACATTGCAGGCAGATTCTTTACCAGCTGAACCACAAAGGAAGCCCCTCTTAGTACCCAAGACCATACCAATCCTAACCATCCTCGTCCCACCCAACCATCCTCAAGGCAGAATTTGCAATAAGGATTATTATTATTTTTTTTTTCTTAAGTGCCAGGATTCCAAGCCCTCTCTTTTGACAGGGAAGGAAACTGAGGCCCCGGCAGGTAAAGCCAATTTCCTGAAACCATACAGCTAATTAGCAGCAGAACACAGATTTTGTTATTAGTTTTTCCAGTGCAGTTGATTATACAGTTTCATGAGAATGTTACCAAAATGGTGTGATTAAATTGCCAAGTGTTAATGTTATAACAAACGAACAGCAATGCTTTTCTTCTTTTGGAAAAAGCTTTTCTTAGTTTAAAAATGACTATTTTTTAGTGAAATTATGTTATTTCTGGAGGTACAGCGAGAAGAATCAAGTTACAGGTGTCTCATTCCTCTTCCAGGTGGTAGGAAGACCTTTAGACTCAGGCCAGATGCTTACTTTCCTGCTTCCTCCCCCTCTCACTACTGAGACACCCACCTCTCCCCAAGCCAACATGCTCCCCAATGTGCAGCATGCACACACACACACACAGCCAACACCAATAATTCAATTATGAATAACAGCGGAAACCATAGAAGTCCATGATCCAGGAAGCTTGCAAGTCCTATTAATAATCCCTCTTAGCAACCAGCCTTGTGCCTTGTCTGTGTGTCTGTGTTAGTCGCTCAGTTGTGTCCGACTCTTTGCAACTCCACAGGGTGTAGCCTGCCAGACTCGTCCATCCATCGGATTTTCCAGGCAAGAATACTGGAGTGTATTGTCATTTCCTTCTCGGGGGATCTTCCTGACCCAGGGATCAAACTGGGGTCTCCTGCATTGCACGCAGAGTCTACTGTTTGAGCCACCGGGAAAGCCCCGTGCCTTATCTAAAGGCACAGGTCTTTTCAAGCTTTTACAGCTTTGAAATTTGAAATTTTGAATAAATTTTGAAAACCAAATTTATCTAAAGCAAACATAGAGAAATGGGTAGAGAGAATAAATAATATATAATGGCATTAAACAAATCCCATTGGTTCATTTTTGAGTATAGAGAGCATTCGTATGTTCCCCAGCAATCTTTCTTTCCATTTTGTTTCCACTTCTCTTTTCACTAGTCCCACTGAATGGTGACCTAGAAACAAGAGAGATTAACTGTCCAAAGTCAAGAATAATAGCAAAACCACTTGAAAGAACAATCAAGCATACTATATTTGGCCATAGTCATACTGTCAAATACTTTCTTCAGTTTGCCTCCAGACTACTCCAGGTTTTACCTGGAATTAAAGTCACAGGCGTTATATTTAAAATGGGGGAAATATAACTGCATGGTACCATTTTTATCCTTTGGAAATGATCTTTTCTTTGTCTTCTCCCTCATAGCATTATCATCTGAGAACTGTCAATCCAAAGGCATCAAACCAAAAGTTAATTTCACTATTTCTTTTATGTTTAATAAACCTGCAGTATCTTCCTCACTCTTTAGTTTCCTGTTTCTGTAAATCTTTATAAATTGTTCTTATTTTCTTTTTCTCATATAAAATTATAAGTTGTTTTTTTTTTTTTATAGACCAGCAGCATTCAGTGTGGTAACATTAGGTAATTTACTAAGTTTAGCCAAATAATACAAATATCTAGCTTGTGGATGGGAAGCAAAATATAGTTCAAAATACATAATGCCTCTTCTCAAGAAATTTTTGACTTATGGCAGAAGTAAAAATTGCTGTGGATCCTTATAAAAGACAAATGTTCAGGGATATAATTAAGCATGCCAACCAAATAATCTTTTTTTTTTTAGTAATGATTATTAAGGATACATGTCATCAAGCACAATCTATCCAAAATAATTACAAATTTTCATATCAAGATTCTATTACAGTCTTTTCAATAGAGAGTCATATAAATAAATATAAATTTTCTTGCAGCCACATTTTAAAAAATAGGTAAAATTAAGTTTAGTACTATATTTTATTTAACCCAATGTGTCCAAAATAGTATCATTTCAACATATAATCAAAATAAAAATTTACCAAAAAGCTATTTTACATTAATTGTACTAGTCTCCATGTTAAAAGATTAGGAAGAGAAAATGATTAGAATGGTTAATAAGCAAAACAGTTGAAAACTTATTGGAAAAGTATTCTCAGTAATAAACTAGCATAAGCCCTAAGATAATTGAATTGTAATAGCCTCTTACCTTTTGTATCAATAAATCTCAAAATAAAACTGAAGGTTTCTCTCATCACTACTTTTGAGTGATATTTATAGTTAGCAAAAGTGAAGTCGCTCAGTCGTGTCTGACTCCTTGCAACCCCATGGACTGTAGCCTACCAGGCTCCTCCGTCCATGGGATTTTCCAGGCAAGAATACTGGAGTGGGGTGCCATTTCCTTCTCCAGGAGATCTTCCTGACCCAGGGATTGAACCCGGGTCTCCTGCATTGTAAGCAGATGCTTTACTGTCTGAGCCACCAGGGAAGTCAAGAGAATTCACCACCAGGGAAGTTAGCAAAGTTTCTCCATAAAAAAATTTTAAATAAAGATAATTTAAAATCATAAGACCAGCTGGCTGTCCCCTCTTTCCCTCCCTTTCCCCCTTGTATTTGCTTCCATCAAAGCACCACAGTTTGTACTCATTTCACTTATGTGTTGCCTTTCTTCCCTTTCACAGAATATAAGCTCTGTTAGAGCACGAACCACACGTCGTATTATGTTCAGTGTAATTTCCAAGAGTACCTGCCCTCCAGCCTGGCAATGAGAATCACTCAATATTTGTTAAAAGAATTATAAAACAAATTGAGAGACATCAGCTAGGTTAGCATAAAAGTAAGGGTCTTTTGCATTAATAACACATACTAGAATTCTAAATACTAAGTTTATTCTAATATCTGAATTGAACAAAGCCAAGAGAGTAAACATATCAAAAGTTTCAACTTTTGTAGCACAAATTCCTAGGTATTTAAGAATAACTTCTTCCTTCAGATGTCAAGATTCACAAGATTTATGGGACTTCCCTGGTGGCACAGTGGTTAAGACTTTGTGCTTCCACTTCAGGGGACACGGGTTCAATCCCTGGCTGGGGAACTAAGATCCTGAATGCTACGTGCTGAGGCCAAAAGATAAAAACTAAATTTAAAAAATAATAATTTTCACAAAAAAAAGGGTAACAAGATTTAAGGCTTGTCTGGGTCCCACCTCAGGGCTAAGAAGGGTCTGTGCTAGGTAGGGGCACCTACCACGAAGCCTAGCCCAAGAAGAGAGATTCTCAGAGTTGGGGTATTTTCCGTCAGAGCAGCCAACAGCAGTTCAGTCAGGAAGGGACCTTTGAGATAGGTTCAAAGAGGGAAACTATAGGTAGAATCCACAGAAAGGCCAAGTGAATATCTGGAAGTCCTTCTGAGGGGGCAAACAAGCGTCACAGTACCCTGAGGAGCCTGTTTGCATATGGCCAGCAGCTCACAGACTAGACCTGGAGGGCTGTGCTGCACAGACCCTGAGCAGCCTTTGGTCAGGCCCACCCAGGGTCACAGGGTTACCTCACCGTCATAACAGAAACGAAAACCAGCCACACTCACACCCGATTATGGTCGCAAGACCTAAAGGGGGTAACCAAGGTAGAAACAGGGGTATTTATTTTGGAATTCATGTGACAAATTTATGTATAACTCCTTCAGATCTATTTGTCATATTTTCACCATACTCTTCTCAATCTCACATTATTTTAGTGTTTTGGATTTTTTTTTGAAACAATTACTAAGTAGTAATTTAATCAGTTTGCTATACTCTCTGCCTGAAATAGACAAAAATTTAAAACCACACACAAAAAAACCTGAGTGGCTCTTTGAGGTATGAAATGCTTCTTGTTTACCACAAGTGATGTTAAAGGAGTAGCTATGATGAAGAAATCTTTGGGATGATTAGATCTGCTAATAAACTTTATAGGTTTATGACTCAGAATTAAATTAGTCAGATTAGAAAGTTAAAAGGAAAACAAGCAAACTGTTTTAAATGCTGGCATTCCCTAAAGAGATTGGGGAAGCTGAGATGAAAGGATGTTTTAGGGAGTTAACTGAAAAGGCTTTGGCACGAGAGAGGTGGTTTGAGAATCTTTCAGCACCTAGAGCTTGAAAAACACACAATTCTAACAATGAGGGTTATAAATTCTCACTGACAACAGAGAGTCAAAGGAGATGTGAGGTACTCGAGTTAGCACAGATGCTTACCTCGGGGAGGCCAGTTTTTTTGAGAAGATTTGTGGATACACATTGATGCCACTTGCCTTTACTTCCTAACACATGACCCTCTTTTTTTTTTTTTTTATGACCCTCTTTAGACCCAACTGTATGTCTCCCCCATACTGATAGGACTACTGCTACCTGGCCAGCTTGGAATGCAAATACTTGCCTAAGGGAAATACCAGAATTGATGACATAAAAGAATCTATGCATTCAACAGATTGGGCATCTGGGCATCATCATTTTGTTTACTTGGAAGCCCAATGTCTACAGACATGTCAGTCGTCTTCCACTTAGAAAGTTCTAGTAGCTTCCCATGTATAGGCTATCCCAACCTTCTCCCCATAACTTCATGATTTTTGCATCCAGTTCCTAAGTTCAGAAGGAACTCATTTGCAAGAAGAAAGGCAAAACGAGGACTATTCAGATAATACTATATGTCTCTTTTCCTCTGTGAGGACCAGTGGATGAGCTCACTGGAGGGCATCTGAAACCCTGGCTGAGGGAACTGGGAAACAGCACTCACTTTTAGTTTAGTCTGTTGAGCAAAATGTTTAATATCAGCCTTGAATTCATTTGGTTTCCATTTACCTTTGACAAGACACATATATAGTGAAAGATTCTATGCTTGTGTTTTCCTTGCTGCTTGCAAATTTCACCCCATTTAAAACAAAAAAGGAGAAAAATAATGGTGCTGACCAGAGCCAAACATAATATGGGTGGACTCAGTAAACCTTCCCTTAGAAAGTCTCACACACAGACTTCATGGGTGAGATTTCTCCTTAAGAAAAAGAGAAGCATATCTTTGGCAGTATTTTGCTGTCAGTAGGATATAACACATACCCCAAAGGATCTTCATTCTCCTTAACTTTTGGGAATCCCACCTACTCCAGTACATAAAAGGAAATTGGACACACTGAGGAAGCAGAAGTGACACGAATTATCTTCTCAATTTTTTCCTCTTTAAATAGAAGTTCAGTGATTATTCTTGAATTGCCAGATCCTTTTCCAGTCTATGTCTGAATCCCGTGTGCCATTAACCAATAATATCTACAAAAACTTATGCCCACCCTCTGTCCCTCCCTTTAAAAAAAAAATCTCAACTATGGACTTCCAGTTAATTATGGAGCTTTAGAAATTATTAATTTCAGATCTGAAAAACTTGAGCAGTCATATCACATGCATGTGTGACTGAGGTCTTTTGCAGTGAAGTTCTAACATTTCTTAATTAGAGACAGGGCTAACACTCAATCCCATGCTCTTCTCACTACACCAGTTTTACATGAAAGAATGAAAGCATTAATTGGAAAGTACTTTGGTATTACTGGGTTCCATTATTTTCTTCTGTCCACTCATGAGGGGATCTAAGCCACTAACTATGCATGGAAGTCCCCCACAATGTCATTTCAAGGGTGATGGAGAGACCTTCTCTGTCTGCTTCCCCAGTCCTACACACACCAACAGTCTCCACTATGAGGTATTCTGAGTGTTAGCTGAGGCACCACTCTATCCACAGTGTCCTAGCTTAAAATTCAAGCATCCCGAGAGGCATAATACTTTTTTCTTGGTGAGTCTAGCTAAGGTTTGTCAACCTTGTTTATCTTTTCAAAGAACCAGCTCTTAGTTTCATTGATCTTTTCTATTGTGTTTTTAGTCTCTATTTATTTCTGCTCTAATGGGAATTCTCTGGAAGCTCAGTTGGTAAAGAATCTGCCTGAAGTTCAGGAGACCCAGGTTTGACCCCTGGGTTGAGAAGATCCCCTGAAGAAGCAAATAGCAACACACTCCATATTCTTGCCTGAAAAATCCCATGGGCAGAGGAGCCTGGCAGGCTACAGTCCATGGGGTCACAAGAGTCGGACACGACTTGGTTACTAAACCACAATTTCTCTGAACTCCTTCCTCATACTAAGTTTGAGCCTTATTTGTTTTTCTTTTTCTAGTTCCTTGAAGCATAGCATTAGGTCATCTATTTAATATTATTTTTGTTTCTTGAAACAGGCATTTATTGCTCTGAACTTTCCTTTTAGAACTACTTTTCTGCATCCTATAACTTTTGGTATGTTACATTTCCACTTTTGTCTCAAGGTATTTTTTTATTTCCCATTTGAATTCTTCTTTGACCCATTGGTTGTTCAGTAGCATGTTGGTTAATCTCCATATACTCACAAATTTTCCAATTTTTGTCATGTAATTAATTTATACTTTCAATGTAGCCAATATTTTATAATAACTATACATGGAATATAACCTTTAAAAATTGTGTAACAAAAGTGAATCAATTAAAGGATATATTTTTAATAAATAAATTTTTCTGGTTTCATAGCATTGTTATTGGAAAATTGCTTGACATGATTTTAATCCTCTTAAATTTATTTAGACTTGTTTTGTGGCCTAACATATGATGTATCTTGGAAAATGTTAACATGCCTTTAAATAAATGTATTCTGATGCTTTTGGATATAGTGTTTTATAAATATCTGTTAAGCCTATCTTTTTTAACATGTTGTTTAAAGTCAATATTTCCTGATTGATTTTCTGTCTGCATGATCTATCCATTGATATAAGTGGGGTATTAATGACTACAATTATTATATTGATAGCTATTTCTCCAGTTAAGTCCATTAATATTAGCTTTATATATTTAGGTGTTCCTTGTTAGGTGTGTAAATTTTTACAAGTGTTTTATCTTCTTGTTGGATTGACCCTTTATCATTATGTAACATTGTTTTTGTCTCTTATTACTATCTTTGTTTGAAAGTGTTTCTGTGATATAAGTATAGCGACTCCAGCCTTTTGGTCTCCATTTGCATATAATATCTTTTTCTATCCCTTACCTTTCAGTCTGTATGTGTCTTTACACCTAAAGTGAGTCTCTTGTAGGAGCATATAGATGAGTAACTTTTTTATCCATTCAGCTGCTCTATGTCTTTTGATTAGAAAATTTAGTTCATTTACATGTAAAATAACTTTTCATCAGTACATGCTTATTGCCATTTTACATTGTTATCTAGCTGTTTTTGTGGTTACTCTGTTTCTTTCTTTTCTTGCTCTCTTCCTTTGTGGTTTGATGACTTTCTCTTTAGTTGTATGGTTATAATTCTTTCTCTTTATTCTTTGTGTATTTACTATAGGTTTTTGCTTTGTGGTTACCATGAATCTTACATATAACAAGTTATATTCTGTTACATATTATATTTCATATAATTGTATAGCAACATATTTTAAGTTAGTAATAACTTAAGCTTCTTGCCATTCTAAAGCTCAACATGTTTACTCTTTCCCATGTTTCATGTTTTTGATGTCACATTTTACTATTTTTTTTATCTTGTATATTTTTTAACTAATTTCAGACATACTTCAAAGATATTATGGTCAGTTCCAGACAACCACAATAAAGCAAATACTGCAATAAAGTGAGTCATATGAATTTTCTGGTTTCCCAGGGCATATGTTATATTTACACTATACTGTAGTCTATAAAGTGTGTAATAGCATTATGTCTTTTAAATGTACATACCTTACTTTTAAAATGTCTTATTGCTTAAAATCCTGGCCATCATCTAAGACTTTAGCACGTTGTAATCTTTTTGCAATAGTAACATCAAAGATCACCATAACAAATATTATTTTTAAAATAAGTTTGAAATACTACATGAATCACCAAGATAAAACAAAGAGACATTAAGTGAGCAAATGCTGTTGGAAAACTAGTGCCAAAGATTTGTTCAGTGCAGGGCCATAAACTTTTAACTTGTTTAAAAAAGAAATGCAGTATCTGAGAAGCACAATAAAACAAGTATGCCTGTATTATAATCATAGACATTTTTATTATGATTAGCTTTTATAAGTAACTAATCCAGCACCTTTACTATTTATTTTTCCAAAGAGATTTATTCTTTCATATATGTTCTCATTACTAATTGTCATCATTTATTTTCAGATTGAAAAAGTCCCTTTAATAGGTTTTGTAAGGCCAGTTTAGTGGTGGTAAACTCCTCTATCTTTTGCTTATCTGTAAAACTCCATCTCTTTTTCAATTCTGAAGGATGACTTTTCTGGGTAGAGTATTCTTGATTTTAAGGGGTTTTTTTAAAGCACTTTGAATGCATCATGCCATTACCTGCTTGCCTGCAAATTTTGTGCTGATAAATCTGTTGATAACCTTATGGGGCCTCCCTTGTACATAAAGAGTTTTCCTCTTGCTGCTGTTAATATTCTTTCCTTGTCTCTAACTTTTGACATTATAATTACAATGTGTCCTATTATAAGTCTCTTTATTCAGAACTTTCTTGGCATCCTGGATCCAGATGTCTATTTCCTTCTCCAAATTAAGGAAGAAAATTATTCAGGGAAGAAAAAAATTCAGCCATTAATTTTTCAAGTAAGATTTCTTCTCCCTTCTGTTTGATGTTGTCTCATAAGCCCCTTAAACTATCTTCATCTTTTTTCATTCTTTTATCTTTCTGCTCTTCTGTGTGAACTTCACTGCCTTGTGTTCAAGTAGACTGATCCTTTCTTCTGTTTCATTTGTTGAACCTCTATAGTGTATTTTTTAAATTCAATTATCATGTTCTTCAATTCTGTGACTTCTATTTGGTACTTTTTTATATTTTCCATTTCTCTCTTGAAATTCTCACTGTGTTCATCCATTCTTTTCCCCAGTTTGGTAAGAATCTTTATAACCATTACTTTTAACTCTTTATCAGGTAAAGTACTTATCTCTGCTTCATTAAGATTTTTTATGAGGGTTTATCTTGTTCTTTCATTTGGAACATATTCCTCTGTTTGATTCTCTGTGTTGGTTTCTATATAGTAAATAAAACAACCACCTTTCCCAGTCTTGAAAGAGTAGCCTTGTGTTGAAGATGAGTTTTTTTAATTCAGCTCTGTCCCAGCTCCTGGTCATCTCTCAAACATCTGTGCTTGTTAAGCAGCCTAATATATTTTTAATACCTCCCACTGGTTGAAGACATGCCAAGACCTTTCAGAGTCTCAAAGGGAAAGATCTCAACATCTAGATCAGGCTGACAGGAAGTCAGACCCTCAGGCAGCTGCTTTTAAAAATATGCAAATATATGTAGTTCTGAGGGGAAACAAGCATAAGCCCTACTGGCCACCAGAGTCAGGTGATCTGTCAGTGTCCCCTGAGCTACAATCACAAAAATCACACTCCAGATGAGTGTGTAAGCTCCTTTCCTGAGATACTGGTGAGCTGGAGCAAGGTAGAAGGAGAAGGCCAAGATGGCATTCACAGCCTACCTTCCTTGAGAGCAGCTCTATAGGTCACTAAATATGTGCCAGACCTAAAACCTGTCCCTCAGGCTGAAGCTCCAGGACAGGAAAGGTGGCATCATTCACAGAAAGACTGAAAAATATGCCTTAGTCTGCTGTCTGAGCTGTGCCCTAGGGGATTGTAAGCTGCCAAGAACCATCCCTCTGATCACCATAGTCCCATGGAACACCAGAATACAAGCTTCTTCATCCACCAGAACCAGGCAATCAAAGGCTGTCCCTTGGGTGTCATCTGCAAAAACCAGGCACCAGACACAGGCAAATCTCCCCTCCAAGAGACACTGGCACTCTGGAGTGCAATGGAGAGTGAGAGTGAATATAGCACCCACCCTCCAAGATCTCTGGAAAGAATTACAGTCAGCCCCTAGGTATATGTTTTATTAGAAGGCTGCCCCTCTGGACACAGTCATGATTAGCTAACTTACCTTATTCATAGAAAGACTGAACTCTTAGGTCTGTTATCTCTTGGTAACCTGGTGTGTGGTAGCTATTTAAGAACTCTTTCTACATTGGTTACAGTCCTGTGGGATGCACTGGCCACCAGAGCCAGGTGATGTAAAGGTGCTCCCTGGCAGCAGTCATAAAACTCAGGGTGCCAGACAGGGGTAGGAGCTCCTTGCTGGGTGACACTGATTATTAGAGTCCCAGATGACCAGGTACACACGTTCCCCTGGCCTCCAGGGCCAAGCAACCCAGAGATATCCCCTGAGCAGCAATCACAAAATTTGAGGCACCAGACATATGTTAAGGCTCTCTCCTGGGAGATTCTGGTGCCTCAAGCATGGCAAAAGGAGAATCCCCCAGGCTCTGTCCACAGAAAGTGTTGCAGCAGGCTCATAGAAATGTGAAGTGTAAATGCAGTAGATGAGACTCCTTCACTTTAAGTCTGGGCATGATCAGCTACTTCTGAGCTGGGTCTAAGGCAGGTGATTCTGAGTGCACTGGCCCTTTAAGAGCTGCCATCCATTTCACTGCCATCCTGTAAGTTTTGGGATGCAAGCCCTATTGGCTTTTAAAATTAGATATTTGGCGTGATCCTCTCTCAAGTGGGTGTCTTAAAAGTTGGGGTGCCTGATGACAGGTCTGAACCCTTTGCTCCTCAGGGAGAAGCTCCAGGTTTTGAATTTCCTCCCAGTTATGGGTCACTGTATCAGGGGTAGGGTTTATGGAAAGATATATCTCAACCTCTCCTACCTGCCATTTAAAAATATTTATTTATTTTTATTTGACTGCACCAGGTCTTATTTGCGGCATGTTGGATCTTCAATCTTGGTTGCAGTGTGTGGGATCGTTAGTTGTGGCATGTGAACTCTTAGTTGCAGAATGTGTGACCTAGTTCCCCAGCCAGGGATCAAACCTGGGCCCCCTGCATTGGGAGTGTGGTGTCTTAGCCACAGTACCACCAGGAAAGTCCCCTCTCCTGCCTTGATGTGGTTTTCTTCTCACTTGCCCAGTGTGCAATTGTCACTCGGGCAGTCTTTAGATTTTCAAGAGGAAATTGGCCCTTTTGTAGCTATAGACTCAGTGTGTCTGTGGGAGGAGGTGAGTTCAGGATTTTCCTATATCTTCATGTTGAACCAGAACATGGAGTTGCTTTTTTATAGACATGGTCAAGGAAGGTCCGAGTGTAAAAGCCACATTCAAGCAGAGACCTAAAGTAAACAAGGCAGTGAGCTGTGAATATTTCTAGGGAAGAGTGTTCCAAGCAGAAGGAACAGTGGGAACAAATGCCCTATACAAGAAGTATGATTGATGTGTTTGAAGAATAGCAAGAAAGCCAGTGGGACTGGAGTTTAGTAAGCAAGAGAAAGAATGGTAGAAGCTGAAGCCAAAGCGTTCCATGTAGATTCTTGTAAGCCATCATCAGGACCTTGGCTATCACACCAATGGAGGTGGAGATTCTATGGAAGTGTTGAGTAGAAGAGTAATAGGATCTGACTCATGTTTTTAAAAAAAAAAAAAAACATTCTGGCTGCTCTGTTTAGATTAGACTTTAGAGGCAAAAGCAGATGCTTGTATTAATTCGGTTATGCATCATGAGTTATGAGATTTTTATAGTTTTCTATTTTGCACGTGACAAAGCTGGGAGAAGTCACACAGATGGCAAATAGCAGTACCAGGATAAGAACCCAGGCAAGCTGGTTCCAGAGGTCATGCTTTTAACCTCTACACTCTCACTTCTCAAGAAAGATGTCAAAGGCTGAGGCAAGAAAAACTGATGCAAATATCATTGGCAGGGGACCACTAGGCCCAGTTCTAATTGGGGAAGGAAACATCATTTTGCTTCATTCTATTTCCATTATTTCATGGACTGAATTGCACTTTGTAGACAAATGAGTCAGAAATATCTGGCTATGTCAGTTGTTAAAAAACAGTATATTACAAGTCAGAAATACAAGAGTTATAGCAGAACCTATTAATAACTTTGCAGCAGGTGCCTGAACTGTCAGTTGCAGTACTGGAAAGGGGCTTTGCACATTTATTTTCCCACCTAATGTGAAGTCAAGAATATGAAAAGGACTAAGATTCCCTTTTGTGATTACTGTATTGATATTACTTATCAGTGATTCTCAACCTTCATTCCCATATGATTTGGGTTTCTCTAATTATTTAAAACTTGTAAAGAAATCCTTCACAAAATTTTTATTATAATCATGTCAACTCACCTTAAGTACCTGATTACCAAACCTTCAAAGAGAAAGTTATCGCCATGATATCTCTTCAACACTATTTTTGAACACAAAGAAACATAACTAGAAACTTAACGTCTTCTGTAATGTGCCAGAATTTTACAACTTTCACAATTAGAATGTGTGATATTAGTAAAAATCCATCTTTTCACAAAATTATGTAAAATGTTTACAAATAATTATGGAAGAATATAGTGACATATATACAAGTAATTATGCAATAAAAATTATACTTCACGCATGGTGTTTTTCTCTCATTCATTTTTTAAAGAGATTTTCAAGTAAACTAAATGAATCCCACCAAGAAGCCAAAACCCACTGAACCCACTCTTTAGCTCAAAGAGAATCTGTTCAGTGCCTTAACATTTTGAAAGAAAGTGTGAAAGTCACTCAGTCATGCCCAACTCTTTGCAACCCCATGGACTATACAGTCCATGGAATTCTCCAGGCCAGAATACTGGAGTGGGTAGCCTTTCCCTTCTCCAGGGGATCTTCCCAACCCTGGGATTGAACCCAGGTCTCCCACATTGCGAGTGGATTCTTTACCAGCTGAGCCACAAAGGAAGCTCAAGAATACTGGAGTGGGTAGCCTATCCCTTCTCCAGCAGATCTTCCTGACCAGGGCCTCCAAACCAGGGCCTCCTGCATTGCAGGTAGATTCTTTACCAACTGAGCTATCAGAAAGCCCTAACTTTGAAGGGAAAGGTAAAGAAGTAACCAGATACAGGGTATTTCTACACTCAAAGAATTTACAACCTTGTCAGAGGACAAGGCTTATATATCTCAAAGGCTTATATGCGTGCATGCTAAGTCACTTTAATCATGTCCAACTCTTTGTGACCCTGTGGACTAGGGCCTACCAGGCTCCTTTATCCACGGGATTCTTCAGGCAAGAATACTGGAGTGGGTTGCCATGCCCTGCTCCAGGGGATCTTCCCGACCCAGGGATGGAACCTGCATCTCTTACATCTCCCGCATTGGCAGGCAGGTTCTTTACCACTAGCGCTGCCTGGGAAACCCAAATCTTATACCAAAAAGGAGAAAAAATGCAGATAATAGTTAATGACAGTGTTGAACACACAGGGCACTGACAGCAGTCTCGGGCTCAGCTCCCAGGCAGCCCTGGCCTGCCTCAACTCTCACTCCTCCTGCCAGTCAGTTTTCTTCTGTTCTCCCTCTGAGCCCTCCAGACTGTGAACAACCTGGGTCATTTTACCATATATCATTATACTTCTGCACTCCCCATTTGAATCTTGTAAAGTCCATACACACACTTTTAGCAGTGTGAAGGGGCTTTCTCTTCTCACCCAGTTAGAAGGCCCCTTATACCTACAGAGCAGAAGTTTTGATTGATCAGAGAGAAGAAAGGCTGATGGAGGCAGTTCTGAACATGGATCCCATTAATAGGGTGAACGGTCCAAGGCAAGGTACCCAAGAGGCAGCTTTGGACAGTAACAAGGTACTAGAGGTCTGCGAGTTTGGGAAAGAGGATTTCAAATGTGGAAGAGTTGCCCGGCAAGGCACATAGGAGGGGAACTATCTTTCACACTTGACAGGCAGGACTCAATAGAGGACAACTTTATCTACATGCTATTCTGCTTCTCCCACACAAGACAAGTTAATGGTAGTGTTATTTGATTCCAAAACCAGGTTTCCCATTAGAATCCCGAGGTAGTTCTGATGTACTGACTCACTGCGAGAGCTTATTTATTCATTTAACAAATTTATGGAGCCTCTGTTATGAATTAAGTAGGCCTCTGAGGACCAACCTGGAGCCCAGCCTCCATCGTTTCCATAGGCATTCTGTGTTTGGAGTTCCCAACTACTGATTTACGCCTTTGGGAACTCTTCCCAGTAGTAAATAGAGGGTTTCTTGTATCCTTTCTGTATTCCAATTTACATGCTGCCTTTTCCTTAATTTAAGGACAGTATGAAGGTTCAGAAGAAAGGGCTGCACACCGCTTGATTTTATTTATTTCTCTCCCTTTCTTTGTACTTGAATTATTTGCATTCTGGGAAAAGCTCAAGGGATGGCATTTTTATAAAAGTCCTAAGAGAGATATCCATCACAGCAGTGGTTGAGAAAACTGTAATACAAGGCAGGTCACTTGATTTACATAACAGTCTGCAAATAAAGAACATGGTTTATGTTTCAAAAATTGGAAGAGGTAAAAACCTCACTTTTTTTTCAAGAAGCAGGGAAACTTTGTTTGGATTCGGGGGATGAATAAACTCCTACCCGCAGATATGACCCTTTCAGGGGCATAATAAACAAAAGGTGAATAAGATGAACATTTATTTATTCAATTCACCCAAATTTAACATCTTCCCAGCACAGAATGTGGTGATAAATAATAATACCTGTTTTAAAATGTCAATATATTTTTGTCAGCACACATTATATTTTTTATCTCTTTCTGTACTATGTTTCCATAAATGTCTTAGCCATGTTAGGAGAAAGTCCAAATTGTATGGGGCTTAATCATAACTTCAGTGAACTGAGTGACAGGTACATAAATTAGTGTCAGGTCAGGAAAAATATGCACACAACTTCAGAAAAGCAAAGGACAAGGCAGCCTTATCTTTCCAACAACCCCATGCCACCCACCTCAAACATCACACAGGCTTGTGTTTGCACTTGCCCTCCTCACTGGAAAATAGCCACAGTGTGAACTCTTGACAGTCAGAAAGGATCTTAATCTCCAGTTCAGGGCTTCCATTTTCCTAACATGATCTTATAATATTTGAAAGAACAGAGGAAATTTTCCCAATGAAAAAGTTTTGTTTCCAGAATAGGTTTTTTTTCATTCTTTCTTTTTTCCTTTACCTGGAACCCAGTTAAGCAGTTGGAAGTTAAGAGTCATTTTCTAAAACACAAGGTGCTCAACCATATCTGATATGGTCATTTTCCCAAGAAAAAGTGGAGGAAAACTGCTGGACTCCTGGATGAAATTCCCTGTTAGAATTCCAGACTTAGAACTCCAAAACTCTAAACACATTTTCAGACTGGTGGTTTTGTGTTCTTACCAAATGACCATTATATTTGTCCATGATAAACAGTTGTAACTCCTTGACTGGTTGGGACTGCTAAATCTGGAATTTTTCAGCTGCCTTTTCATTAGAACACAGATTCTCTCTCACCTTAATGTGCATATTTTCATGTCACTTCTAAATAATTAATTCAGATCCAACTTTCATATATCTGCAATGGTAGCTTCGGTAGCTCCTTAAGAAAGGAATATAGATTTTGCTGTCCATGAGTAATATTGGGTTCTCTTGGGATCACTGCAAAAAGGATATTCTTATATAAAGTATCAAAAAAATAGAGCTAAATTTAAGTAAGAGAGCTGCCCGGATCTGTACAAGTCTTGCTGAATGACCAAGGCCTTGGGTTGATTTATATAATATATGCTTTTTAAATGTTTAGCATTTCTTTTTCCAGAAGGATTCAGGTCAGCTTATAGTGACACAGATGATGCAAGATGAATCAAAGAGAAACCAAGGATGAAAACATGATATGGAATATGGAGAAAGGCTGTACCAAACACGCATGATGACACTCTGTATAGTTGCTATAGGCAAGCCACAGATAGGGCTCAGATCTTTCTATCAGACCTCGGGAAAAAGAAACAGGATCAGTCACAAACACACACACACACACAAAATTAACCTGCTGCTCACACCATTGCTGATACTGCCAGGTAGAGTTGTGCAGACCTTGGGAGAAGGGTTACAATTCAGCAATCCAGGGGGAATAACCAGGCTCTGAAGCTCCAAGATGACACCAGGACTTAGTTCAATTTTACATCTAACTGGAGAGCACATTTCACTTTATATTAGTGATAACACCAAAAAGCTTCAAAACTTCAGCAAGTGAGACATTATCCTCCTTTCTTCTGCCTATAACAACCCATCATTCTTCTGGGAAGGCAAGTGCATAGCTACCTCCCTGAAGAGCCTAGTAAATGTGTTTAGGAAGAAGTTACTGGGCTGTCCCTTGCTTCTGTATCATTTTGGTCTTGATGCCTTAGGCAGAGGCATAGGAAGTCAAGAGACCATGTGATTCTGCCCAGGCCCTGCCTAACTTGAGGCATTATTCCTAGAGAGAAAATTGGGGGAAAATGCCATCGAGTAAGAAAAATATAAAATAAATTAAACATATAAATCATTAAATTAAAAGCCTGTAAACATGTTAACATGTTTAATAAAATGTGTGCTCAGTTGCTCAGTCATGTCCAACTCTTTGCAACTCCATGAACAAGGTCCCTCTGTCCACAGGACTTTCCAGGCAAGAATACTGGCAAGAATACTGCCATTTTCTAATCCAGGGGATCTTCCTGACCCAGGGATGATGGAACCCGGGTCTCCTGCATTGCAGGTAGATGCTCTACCATCTGAGCTACCAGGGAAGCCCTTAATAAAATAATAGTTAACATTTATCAAGCTTCCTATGTGTTGATACTGCACCAAGAGCTTCACATTTCATTCATTTAATCCGCTCACCCACCCTATGAGGTAAATACTCTTGCATGTTTTGCAGACCTAGAAACTGAGGCACAGAGAGGCTAGGTGATTTCCCCAAACCACATAGCTAATAACCGGTGCCCTCAGGATTTGAACCCTAAAGGTGTCACTTCAGAGCTAACCTCCCATCTATGAACTCCAACATCCACCTCACCTCATCCTTCACCACTTGGAACTTCTATTCTCTTTGGGTTATCCTGATGCCCTTTTCCATTAAAAAAAAAAAAAAAAAGTTAAAGGAAAACCCCAGAGTGTTACTTATGCTTCTGGTTCATCATCCCCAATCTCTTTCTCAAAGACAAGGCTGCTGGCTTCGTGTGGTGAGCAGGCATCTGAGGAAGCGCTGAGCAAGTTCCCTCCCAGAACTGGAAACTACACAAGATGCCAGAGGCCTTCAGACAGACAGTCTGTGGTCAGGGACTTAAATCCGGGGGAGTGGCTGTCCCTAATTCCTCATTTCTCCTTCACCGCTGCGTCTCCATTCCTCCGTCTCGCATCCAAAGCTCAGACGTTCACTCCTCTCACTTGGCCCATTGACTCGCCTTGCCAGAAAATCACCAGCTTGAATTATTCTGATGATAAAACCTTCCGCCTGAAGCTAGAGCCTACTTCCTCCGCCCATCTTTGATCTCTGCAGAATTTTTCTTTTTTGGAAAAACCATACTGGCAAGCACACCAAACTCCTTCCACATACTTGAGATTTTACAGTGGCTTTTTTGGAACGCCGCTGTATTTTACATGTCAGTCGATCTCTACTGGAGAGAACGCCACAAAGACCTGTTGACACCTCACGGCAGAATTTCACAAAATGTTCTAGGAAGAGATAATTTTCTAATTATACCACCAAATTCTGCTTAGGAAGGCATTTTCCAACCACTCGTTTGCAGTGGTGAGAATAGCCTGAGGGTGAAATTGGACCCGGGATGCATACTTTACTTTCTTTTCTCTCTCTCTCTCTTTTTATTCCTTTTTGGTATTAGGAAGTATTGCCTAGAAAACTGGGTCTTGCCTTCTACATGCTTACCTGAGAAAGCAACCCTAAAGAAATGCTATCCCCCACCCCCAGCCTCCACCCCTCCACCCCGCCATCAATACCCGGAAATGACGGAATGAGGACTCTTTTCATGCACCCAGGAGGTTTAGGGCGCCCAGAGGAACGTGCCCGCCATTCTGGGTCCCTTTTGTCCCATCTCTAACACGTCTTCCTGCTCCTGTCTGCCTGGACAGCTCTTTCTCCAACTACTAACTACAAAGGTCATTCTCTTTTCATCCTTTAGACCGTGTTTGAGTTTCAGTCCTCAGGCCAGTTTTTCCTGACTCACTAGACAAGGGTTCTCTCTCAAAGGCTGACCACCTTGCATCAGAATGATCAGAGCCCAGAAAACTGTGCTGTTAACAAAGTCCCAGGCGATTCTTATGCACCTGAAAGTTGAAGAACCTCTGTTCTATACTGAGTTAATTCTGTGCTCTATCTTCTCATGACCCCTGTCTACTCCCTCATCCTAGTGCTAGTTGACTTAACCTTTATCCTCCACATCCCATTATCAGCTCCATCAGGGCAGAGACATAGTTGAGTTTTAAGGCCTCGGCACCTTCTGGCTTCTGGTAGGCATTCATTAAATATTTATTGACTTGAAGCAAATCAGAACTTTTTTTTAAAGAAATATTGAATAGGAAATATTCAATTTCTCAAATTATCCATTTCCACTTTTAGCAGAAAGTGATTAAAACACTTTGTGCCAAAAGATTAAACAGAAAGCAATTAAGTTTATAAAAACAATCTAGTCAAAAACCAGAAACCACATAACGTTCACCTGCCTTTCCATATTGAATCTGACCTCACATTTATTTATTTGACCTGTGTACTTTCCATGAATGTACTGAATAGAACAGAGGCATTGTCAGTGATTAACACTTAATTATTGGCCAGAAGGGGCTTCCCCTGATGACTCAGTGGTAAAGAATCCACCTGTTAAGCAGAGGAGGCAGGTTCGATCCCTGAGCTGGGAAGATCCCCTGGAGAAGGAAATGGCAACCCACTCCAGTATTCTTGTCTGGGAAATCCCATGGACAGAGGAGCCTGGTGGGCTATAGTACATGGGGCCACAAAGAGTCAGACACAATTGAGCAACTGAACAGCAGAACAATGGCCCAGAAGATGAGTGTTTTGTTGCAATTTTTTGAAAGATTTTCAAAAACAAAGCTTAAAGCACAAAGAGTTTTTATATCAAAGATCAATTCAGAGAGATGGTGATACATAGGAAAATCCCTTTTAATAATACACCCAATTCCCTTCTCATGTATGAGGAGAGCCTGGCTATTTAACTCACTTAAAAGGTTATCCAAAAAGAAAATTCTGGGTTAAACGCTAAACTAAAAAAAAAAAGATGACTTCGGAATCCCAGAGCAAAGCACTGTTATCTATGAAACTGGGATATTTCCCAGGCCTCAACTGGGCTACTGCCCAAATATTCTCTCTCCTTACCCTGCCCAAATAAAAGTGGCCTCCATGAGAGAGGAACAGGTTATGACAGAGGGAAAGCCACAGGACATTAAAATAAAACAGCTCTGTGATCTCCATGTGTTCTCCAAGCACCAAGAGCAGAATCTAATACAGAAAAGTAACAACATGGTAACGCTTTTAAGGAATTCAGTTATGATCAAATAAAAGGGACATTGTTAAACTAAGTTTTCAGTACCCCATAAACAAAATTCCAAAGAGCAATGAATAAACTAAAGCTGAGGAAATGCAAGCATAAAAGAAGAGGTTTTCACCAACCTTTCAAGAGTTTAATCTACTTGGTCAGCTCTCTGAAGAGGAATGGTCTGTTGACTTTCAAGAACAAGACTTCCACCGGGCAGAGATATGATAACATCTGTACCAGACACAGATGTTACTACTATTATTATTATTTCTATTTTATAGGTGAGATGATAGAGATGTTAAGTAACTAGTTCACAGTCACACAAATGGCAAATAATAAAATTAATGTCAGGGCTGTGCATTCAGGGCATGTGCCTCCTGCACTGTCAAAAATCTGGAAGCTTCTGCTAATGTTATAAATTTTTTAATGAACTGGGTGAAAATGTGAGATAGAAAAACATACTATATTTCCTTATGTAATTTCTGGCCCCACTCCAGGGCCTTACCTATAAGAGATAAAATTCATCATTTTGGAACTCTACCTGGGTACCAAAAGGCAAATCTGTCCTCAAACCAGAAATGATGAAGGGGAGGGTCCTGAGAAAGTTTGGCTGCCCTGGGCAATTTATTATGAAAATTACAAGACTTTTTTTTGGACTTATTTTTTTCCAATTGCAAATCTTTACAGTGATCAGGCATTGCTTTTTCACTTCATTATCTCCTGTATGAAATCACTTCCTTTTCTGGTTTAAGAGCAAGGAGGCAATTTGAAAGCCTTTCGACTTTGGGAAACAGCAACAACAACAACACAAAGAGAAAGCAAAGAAAAAATGTGACAGTTATTCAGTAGTTACATAAAAATGGAATTGAGTTATGGTCTGAAAAGGCAGAGAAAGTGAGTCACTTTAATAGAAACAAGTGTAATAGTCACCATATGATTAATTGTTTTGTTTTCTGCCCTCTAAAAACCTTCTCTCTTCTCTTCTCAAAACCCTTTCTCCCTTTTCTTTCTTTTTTCAAAACTCCTGGGACTTTTTTGCACATCTGCAAAACCAATATCAGTTCCAGGTTCTTATTCTGGTGTTGAACCAATCTGGCATCCAGTCTCAGAAAAGGAAGCCAGTTCTCACCAGACAAACAAATGGAGGTGACCTAATACCTGGGGGAGGTGGGGGTGGTACCCCTGACTTATAAATGACAAAGAATGCCAAGCCTGTCTGGTCCTAGACCACTGACAAACTGAACCACATCAGAACTTACAGGCAATTGATGAGATCATGGGAAAACAGGTGACTTTTACTTTTGATCAGAGGGAAAGAACGTGGGATAGAATTTAATAATAAGCTAAGTAGTATGGTTCCTTTCTAACAATGTTTTTTAGGAAAAAAATCAGCAAAGCAGGGATAATATTTTCTAACCATCTACCTTCTTAATGATGGTTTATTTCTCCAAACTGAGGATGGTTTAAAACACACACACACACACACACACACACACACACACATTTTGATGCTATCAATAAATAGAAGGAACTTTTCTTTCCACTAATAAAATATACTTGAGGCTGTCAGGCTTTTGTCAACCTCTATTAAATTCAGGTAAACATGAAAGTGAACAAAACAGAAAATCTATACTCTTTGGAAAAAGACAAAGTTATACTTTGGAATGAGAAATTTTGAAAGGTTACGAGAAAAATTGCTAAGCCAAAGTCAGATCTTATTATCCCCACCTTGAACAGTGAAGAAAAACGGAGTTATTTGTGATTATTCAAGTGGTACTTTCTTGGAGGAAAAAGATCCCAAACAATTCCTGGAAACTCTACTTCTCTGAGAAGATGGCATTTTTGTGAATTGAGGGCAAAGGCATGAGTAACATATGGAGTACATTTCCCCTTATAACACTGATCTGTTTAAAGTTGAGGGGAAAACCACTTGGCAAGGTGTACTGGCCAAGCCAATGGCAAAAGTCATTTCAGTTTATCCTGAATCCACTCCATGATCCACCTCCCAGCCTGCTGGACATTGCGCCCATGATTTCTAAGCCTTGAATTGAAAAGCAGCTGAAGATGCGTGGAGAACCCTGCTCTCCTTGGGACTCTTTTTTTGCCCCATGTCTGCAGAGATGACATAAGGGAAAAGATCTAAAGATTTTCCAGAAACAAGGTAGATTTCAAAGAGCATCAGAGTGACTGTTTTTTGAAGGCTTGCCTAGCCTAAGGAAGACCTCACAGAACTAGGAATCAGACACGGGATCTTTCCAAAGGTGGAGTGATTCTCCAGCCTGATTGGCCCAGGTCCTTCCTGATTTGGGCCCTGAAGGTCTAGCATCTCTGGAAACCCCTCTTTCCATGCAAATTGGGACAGTAGGAGACTGGTCACCCCAGTAGGAGATTTTGGATACCTTTGTGGCTCAAATTTTGAGAAAGAAAAATCCTAGTGATACTGAGAACAATTTGTTCAATGTGAGCAAGGGAGAAAATAGAAATAAAAACTCTTGATAATAGCAGCTGACATTCACAGAGCCCTTGTTTTGTGCCATGCCTCTGCTGTGTGCTTTTGCAAACCTGATTTCAGTTAATCCCAATTACAGCCTTGAAAGTTATTTCTTCTTGTCCCCATCTTACATAAACTAAGAAACACAGACATTCAAGTAACTTGCCCAAGTTTACACACACACAGTAAGGAAAGAGCCTGAATGAATAGCACAAAGTACATTGAGCTTAACCAAGAGTTATCCCTTCCACTTTCCACCATTCAGAATCTTCTCATGCCCCATAAGCAGCCTCTTTAAGCTTTAAGATGGAATTAGGCTTCCCAGGTGGTGCTAGTGGTAAAGAACCCGCCTGCTCAGGCAGGAGACATGAGACACATGGGTTCAATCCCTGGGTTGGGAAGATCCCTGAAGAAGGACATGGCCACCCACTCCAGTATTCCTGTCTGGAGAATCCCACTGGACAGAGGAGCCTGGCAGGCTACAGTCCATAGAGTTGCAAAGAGTCGGACACGAATAAAGTGACTTAGCATGCACGCACGCAGAACAGGACATATCACTTCTTTGTTTGCTATCCTAAGAACTTGCTAGATACCAGGTGCTCCTTCAAGAAAGGAACTAAGGAAGAGAGAAAACGGTACAGCTAACGCTTGTTAAATGGCAACTGGTTTAGCACCTCCTAAAACAGAATCCATGGGCTTCTATGGAATAAAGCTATAAACTCTACAGCAAAGTTACTTGCATCCTGCATGAGTTAAGACCTTCAATGCCTTCTCTCTAAAGCATTCTTTCAGTCATTGATCCTAGGCACTGGGCAACTTCTTTGGAGTTAAGCACCTTGCCAGACAGCTGCCCAGGAGCCCTGTTTAATCCCTCTCTCAAAGAGCAGGGGTGTTGTTTGAATAAAGTTGCCACTGTAATTGCTTGGCTTACCACTTAAGAGTATTATAGGCTCTGGGAATGGATTTCTGGGTGGGGGGAAATACAATTAGAAGAAATGTTAACAGTATTCTGTTGAAATATGGAGTGTATAGTTGCACAGGAGGAGACAACTTGCCCCAGACTGGTCACTAGAGGATTGATCTTATGGAGAGAAGCTGTTTTACTTAAGCTGATTTCCTGTATAAAAACAGGAGGCTGAGAGCTTCTGGCTCTGATGAGAGGGGAGGGAAAAAAGGCAGTCTGGATGTACCTCCAGTTTAACACTTAAAATCAGGCAAATGGAAAACACATCCAACTGGGAGTCTAACCATTGATACAAGTGGATGACAAATTCAGATTTCCACATTTTAACTGAGAGCCCCTGACATCGTTCTCCCTGGACACATCTGAAAACACATGTATTTACTGCTAGTGGGCCAGAGACCACCACCACACAGTTGCAGCTAAAATGCAAGTAGCTCTGCTTTTTTTGTATCCAGACCATCTGTTTTCAACTTAGTGCTCTACTGGACTTCCTAAAACCTGACCCACCTCAAAGTAAGATGACATTCTTTTTCCCCCAAGGGCACCCTTCACCATGAAAGTAAAGCATACGCATTAGGACCAGCTGGCTGGAAGGAAGCAGTTTCTAAAGTCAGTCCCATAAACTTTCCAGATTCTCAAGGAAACAAATGACTCATTGGAGCTCTTGATGTAGGTGTCCAGTGCTTCCCAAAACTTCAGCAGACAAGATGAGGAAGTGGAATCTATCTGAGGAACTGACCTTTGTTCTGGGGCTACTGCAGCTTAAACACATGTCTGCAACCTACTGGCCACCTGTAAGCAACTCCCTTTTGTTCAATGGCAACAATCCCAAGGATCTGTTTCCATCCATCTATCCATCATTCATCTCTCTATCCATCCATCTATCCATTCATTCATTCAACAAATATTTGAGCCTGATTTTAGGCTCAGGAGTATAGCAAAGATCAAGACAAAGTTCAAGAGTGACAGAGAGAACGTTTAGGAGATTGTTACATAAACAAATAAGAAATGATGGTGGCTTGGACTAGTAGTGGAGACAGTAAGAGGTAAACATAGCAATGAAACATTTTAAAGAGAGAGCTGAGAGGTCTTATGATGATTTAGATTCAGGAGATGAGGAAAAGAAGAGAACCAAGGATGACTCTGAAGTGTTGGGCTTACACAATGGGGTAGGTGGTTGAGCCATTTCCTGATACTCATTCTGTAAGAATAATCCTAAACCAGGTAGGTAGAATGAGTCCTGTTAACTGGTCTTTTATTTTATTCCTTGCTTTCTTGAGATACAAGATGCTATTTATGCTTTCAGCCCTTGGAATTTGTAATGACAGCTTTTTTTTTTTAATTGGGGGATAATTGCTTTACAATGTTTTGTTGGTTTCTTCCTTACAATGATGCGAATCAGCCATAATTATATATACATATCCCCTCCTTGAGCTTCCCTCCTCCCTCCCATCCTGCCCCTCTAGAAGGACAGCAAATCTTTTCTGCATGTATCTCAAAATAAGAAAAAATGTGTTGGAGTCAGAGATACATGAACTGTCAGCAAAGAGAAAATAATTCTCCTCAGTATCTGAGGAAATGAACAAATAAATGAAGGCTTGCATTTTGATTTTGCAGTCCTCCTTTGCTCCTTAAAATGAGCAACCTGATTAAGTCATTAAATGGGAATGTTAAAAGTAGGATTAGGGTCAGGACCTAAAATGTTTGCTCTCTTAAACAATCTGCAAAGATTAGTGGACTCCTGGAGATTGCCTCTCTGAACAGCCTATTGCATTTCCATATTCCATGGAGTCTAGGAAACAGCATTAAAAGGTCTTACACACTCATTCTGGGGCACTTTTTAGATTGCCTTTATTAAAGTAAGAACACTTTATACTAGTAGAATCCTGTTCATCTAAAGGTGGAAGAATTTGCAATCAGCAAACTGTTTATTGACTAGGTGATAACCTTTTGGAATCTAAATTAAACCTGGTGTGTGACATCAGTTTACCATCCCCTGGCCTACACAGGTTAGTAATTATCGGGCCAGAAGTAGACTGCTATGTGGGTGCTCAGTCACTCAATCCTGTCCAACTCTTTGTGACCCCATGGACTAGAGCCCACCAGGCTTCTCTGTCCATGAGATTCTCCAGGCAATAATACTGGAGATGGTTAGCCTGGTATAGAGTAGGGTAATAATTCTCTTAGTAAACATATTCACTGCAACTGACTGGTCCTTGAACATATGTAAAAGACTGCCCTGAGCACTCTAATTCTCATGTTGATTGGGAAGCACCCTGTTTATCTGAATTCCTTCAGCCTGTGAAAGTTTATCCATCAGACCAGCCTCTTGAAAAAGCACCCAGGGAGTTGCACTGGAAAAAACTACTTCTAAGAGAAACATTCTGTCCAAATGATTAGAACCAAAATGCAAATTCATTAACTCTATGAACATAACACATAGATTCTGCTAATAAGAATGACAGTTTTTATGCACGCTCTAAAATGTACCACAAGAAGGAAGCTTATTAAATAATAAGAATTTCAGTCAGCACACCTTGTCAACAATGCTGGAAAAAATAGAAACCCAGATGAAAAAATGTAGTAAGTAGGTGGTCTTCCTGTCATACCAGCTGACTCACCCCACCCCCCTCAGAAGCCCTCTCAAGGGCACAAGCCACAGTTGCAGTCAACCCTCAGCATTTCTTTGCATGACGTTTGAACTTAGGAAGAAAAGTATTTTGCTAACCCCTTGGTGCTGAATGTTTGACCTTAAAGCTTACTGTTTGCTCCCTTTTGCCTCAGTCCTCATGACTACAAATGCTATTATTAGTCATAAGATTGTTCAGTCCCTTTTAAATTCCAGCCATGGTATTTGACTCTCTGGCCTAAACATAATAGGGAATACAAAAGTCCTAATTGTTTCTAAGGGGCCTAACTCTTTCATCTTTCCTATGTGCTCCAAATTTTCCTGGCTGTATTCGGAACCAGCACCTATGTGAAGTTTTAGCAGTGTTTGCCCCTAAATCCTTCACTGAACAAGGAGACATTCCTAGTTAAAAAAAAAAAAAAAGCATAGGTTTGTGTGTGGACAGCCCTGGAACTAAATCTCAGCATTGCTACTGGTGAGTTAGGTGACTTTGGGAAAGTCATTAAAACTCTGTGTTTTGCACAATAAATGGAAGATACATGGAGGGCTATTATATAAATGATACATATATCATATAAAATTCCTGGCACAAAATCAGCATTCAATAAATAATGTATATTATTATCATCAACATCACTCCATTTGTGTAAAGGTAGGAAGTGACTGAACACTATTTTCCATTTCAGCCTAACCCTGGAAAGGCTTAAAATCTTTAATCGTATGATTGAATTGTTTATGACCACACAAAGGTATGACACATCCAACATACCTCCTAGAACAATCCACTTAAGAGAAACTCAGGCTGTTTTGAGTTTAATCTGAAAAGCCATCCTCGTTTATCTATCATAAAAGATCGCATGGGTGCAAAAATGCAAAAAGAGTCACAAAGTCACGAGTCTTTGAGTTCAAAGTGTCATTAGAAATGAAATGGTTCAGTTTATTCTTTACAGATGTGGAAACTGAGGCCCAGCTAAGACAAGTGGTGTTTATAAAGTCATGCAACCTACTTTTCCGTCTCTTCCACAATATCACCCCTCCCTGTCTGGCAGCATCAATCTCCCTTTCTTCTGAACTCCTACAGTTTCCAAAGCTAGCTCACAAGAGAGAGCACAATTACTACTGGCCTGATGTTCTCCTCATTGTTTCTTGTGTACATATTATCTTTGCAATTAGACTTATGGCCCCTTGAAGACAAGTACCATGACTTAGACTTATCTAACTGCAGTGGAGCAGAACACTGTGATGGATGGACTCAGATTCACTAACACTCAGTTGATTGGGCAGGGGGCAGAGAGAACAAGCTTTGACTTGTTTCTTTACCCATTCTTGATTAACTTCTGAGAATCCACAAAAGCTAATACAAAAACTTGAAACTGGAAAGTTTGATTGAGGTTTTGAACTAATTAGAACTAATTAGGGAGGGCAGGAAAGGACAGCAGATATGCCTCTCCTAATCCCATCCTACAATCCTTTCTTTGAAATGTGGAGAAAATTCACTTGAGACTTCCCAGGTGACTGATAGCTGTTTTTAAATGAGATTTCCACTTCTGCAGCATCAATTTCTGGCAATAAGTCTGCTCCTTAGACTTGAAACTTTTCTCATGGGGTAAGAAAAGTTTTATTGAATCCATGTGATGAAAGATGAATAATATGAACCTCTATGAGCCAAAATTATTTAAAAAATCAATTGCATACTTAGTTGTACCAGAATGCCACAGCTTCATTATATAGACATGAAGTGACACTTGGCACATCTCAGGAAAATATTTCTTATCCTCGCTTATTTTCTTTTAGCTTGCATTTATTGAGTGCATCTTGATGGTAATACTTCAGACCATTAAATAAACATAATAAAAAGTTAAAAGCCCAGATTCAAGAGTCAAACAGTCTGGCTTTGAATTCTAGGTTCACAACTGTAACTGTGTGGGCAAATCACTTAACATTACTGCCTCACTTTCCTCATCTATTAAGTAGGGAAAAGTAGGGGAAAAGAATAGTATTAACTCAGATTTGTTATAAGGATTAAAACAAGACAATACACGAAAAAAACACTTTAAATGTATGACACATGGTAAGCACTCAGTAAATATTAGTTATTTATCATTACTATTATAATCATTATTAAATACTTATATGTCAGACACCGTGCTAAGCAGTTTATATATTTTAGTAGATATAATTTTTGTAAAAATGTGTGAGCGTGTTCATTAATATGTTTCAAGCACCAGTAGGAGCTCCTAGCCCACACAGGCACTGAGTACATAACTGATGAATGAATAACTGATTGCATTTACTCCTCACCAAAACTTCACAATGTGGCAGGAACCCAGAATACAACAGTGAGCAAGACGATATCCTAACCTGCAGGAGGAAGCAGGGCCTTGCAGGGAAGGGAGGCAAGTCCTTGTCCAGGACTTGGACTTCTGATCCAGGTTGATTGCTCCAGTAAGATAGTACAGGGCATATGGGTGAAGGTATGAGGACCTTGATGCTGAGAAAGATTGAGGGCAGGAGGAGAAGAAGGCAACAGAGGATGAGATGGTTGGATGGCACTACCAACTCAACAGACAGGAGTCTGAGCAAACTCTGGGAGATAGTGAAGGACAGGGAAGCCTGGCGTGCTGTAGTCCATGGGGTCACAAAAAGACATTACTTAGCAACTGAACAACAGCATGAGGAACATCTAGTCCAAACTCAAGGAAACCACAATGCCTTCTGGAAAAAAATGACATTCCGATTGATACGTGCAGGATCTGTTAACATGCAACAGAGCATGGTCATTTCCTTTGACCAGTGTCACTCAACATGATGAAATGAGGGAGAGAGAGGAGCCACAGAGGTCGGTGGGGCTCTGAGTGCAGTGGGGACTCCATCCTAATAGCCGTGCAGCCATTTAAATGGCTTTAGAATGATGACTGTGGCTTCCTCCATCTCACTGGTTCTCAGAGTTCTACCATTTGCTTTGAGAAACATTAACTTTGACATTTATTTGCCTATTTGCAAGTCCACGTTGCTAGAACAATAATCACCTATGGTTTTCAGATCCAGGCCTGTTTTTGACCATCTTTTGACAGTGGTTTCTAAGCCCAAAGCTATCTTGAACCCTTTGAACCCAAAGCCTATGGGTAGAAGTTCTTATCATGAGTAGATCGAATAGGATCTATCATTTTTGCCACAGAATTTCTCATCTGATTACCTCCACAATACCATACTATGATTCAACAGTTAATCTCTCTCTTAAGCTTATAGCAAAAGAGGCAGGTTAACTTTTTGTACATGGCTGACTCAACCTCATTAATGAGTGTATCTTCTATTATCTTCTAATATTAAATGACAGAGAATTTTCAAGGAAGAAGATAAGTAGCAAGATGTGGAGCAAAAAAAAAGTTTTGTAATCCTAGTTACCTTCCATTTAACATGTTCTTAATTCCAGTTTTGATTGTGCATGTATATACTACATTACTCTGGACTTCCTAGATGGTCTCCCAGCTAACCTGAATGTTTCTTTTTAGAATTCAAGGTGATAACACTGAATAAGAATCACATAATAATAATAATGACACATAGATTTTCAGCTGGAGACCTCATGGGAATTTTATATTCACCAAAAAGCAGCCTTTTATATAAATGTGTCAGGTCAGTTGGCATAATTACCTGAGAAAACCTAAATTCAAACAATCTTTTCCATCACAAACCAGGTGTGAATTGGTTTATCTTTGCAGAATAAACTCCTTAGTGGTTAAGGTATTAGGAAAAATTTGAGAAAAAAAAATAGGCTATGTATTTAAAAACTGGAACCTAGTACTAGTCTGTGTGTGTGTGCTAAGTCACTTCAGTCATGTCCGACTCTGTGCAACGCTATGGACTGTAACCTGCCAGGCTCCTCTGTCCATGGGATTCTCCAGGCAAGAATACTGGTGTGGGTTGCCATGCCCTCCTCCAGGGGATCCTCCCAACCCAGGGATTGAACCCAAGTCTTACATCTCCTGAATTGGCAGGCAGGTTCTTTACCACTATCACCACCTGGACTATAAGAAAAGGCAGTCTTTGTTTTTGAAGTTAAAACCAGAAAGGAAGGCAAATTATTTAAGTCAAGACCTTAGAAGAATGATAAGGAATTTTGGAGAATGAAAACAAGTGGGAGGAAAGACTCCATCATGACTCCTTTAGCCCCACTTAGTTCTGTACTGTTCTGTTTGTGATTTTGGTGTGGTGAGAGGATGAGGGAGGGAAGACCGGCAAACAAGGGGCAGGAGAGGAAGAGTGGGAAACTGGACAAAAAGAAAGGGCTGAAAAGATGAAAGGCGTGGCAGGGAGCATTCTCAGACCACTTAGAATTAGGGAGTAGCACTGCAGATAGGTGCTCAGGCAGGCCATGCCCCTTGCTCACCATCAACTCTAACACCAAGCCAGGAGGAACGCCTACTGGGTGAAAAGTGCAAATATCACTCAGAGACATGCTATGTGAGTTATGTGGTGCAAGATGGGACAAAGGCATGAAAAGAACTGTTAAAAATGTCAGCTGATTGCTGAGCAGTCCAGCCAGCCCGCCAGTGAGACCAGAGCACATGCTCTGTGTTCAGTTGGTACGAAAGCTGTGGTCGCAGCCTAGGTAGAGAGGGCTGAAGGCAGAAGAGAGGGGCCTGGTGATCCCCACAGGAAGGCAAAAGATAGATGTAAAATCCAAGTAGGTTTTGTTGTTTGAGACAGAAAATAAATTGCTGACAACCTGGCAAAAGAAGAAGAATGGCTCAAGTTTATACAAATATCCATTCTTTTTTGATAACTGGAATATGATTAAATACAGACTTCCCTTACTTAATTAGTCATGAGGTTTGTTGAAGAATAGTTTTCAAGTCAAGCAAGCAAAAACCAGGCTAATGCAGGAAAATGCAAAAGAGCAAATGAAAGTATCCATCTTTCTTATAAAATCCCTGAGACTATTTTAGCAGACGCTGGGTTTCTTAAGTCAGGGAGTGCTGTAGCTAACTCTGATATGGCTTTTGATGCTTAATTCAAAGTTCAGCAGAAGTTTAAAAGGAAATGAAGTGAAAATTGATCACTCAATATATAATCACTTGGAGAAAGAGATCCACCCTAAAAACATTTTTGCCATGGACTTTTTTCAATGCCCTACTTTTGAAAATTCTTTCAATAACGTAAATTTTTTTTAAATTCCATGCTTGGAAAATACAGAACAAAGTTCCATATAGTTCCACTATATACAAATCTCCTGTAAATGCATTATCATACTTAGGTAATTTAAAAAATAAAAATAAATAAATAAAATATTTCATGCTACTTAAGTGTTTGAAATCAAAGAATGTCTTTTAAAAAGAATCCTATGTGTCATGATATTCTCAATATACTTGTTTTAGTATGTGGTTTTAAAAGAACCCAGGCCATGAAGGATAGAAAGCATATCCATGTGGATAGAGAAGACGGGGAATTACAGACTCCTTTTCAGGGGATACCAACTTAAAGAAAAAACTCATATATGATATCAGTGGCCTTGCAAAAATATTCAAGCTATAATAAACTGGAAAATGACTTAGCATATACAAAAACTCATACCCTTTGACATTAATGTATCATAGAAGCAGAAATAGGTACCCAAGAAGATCTCATATTAAACTATGTAAGTTATACCTCAATAAAAAAATGTTAAACAGAGTTTAGAGGTTCTTGCTGTAGAAATCAGTCATTGGATGACACATTAACATACATAGGATTACTGCTATTGTAAGAATAGTGTTAGTTAAGGGAAAATAGCTGCTCTTTGGGGCCAAAGGATACTCAGAACTTACCCATGGGATTGTTGAACAGTAAAAGGACAAAAAACTTTAAAAATATTTTGTCCATTGTATCACTTTATAGTTGTGAAAAACAAGATACCCCTCCTCAACCCATTGCAATATCTACAGGTAAATTCTTGCCCAAGGGATTAAGAGCTAGGAAGTGGCCATTAATAGGTTGAGACTATCATCTCACCCATTCCAAAAAATATATATATAAATTCCAATGTTCTTTTATACTTTTATGACCCAATAAATAAGACCTGATTGGAACTAGATAAATGGGACAGGAAAAAAAATATAAATAGATGACATCTGAAATAGAAAGAAAATCCAGGAAAGAAAGAAGCCTGAAGTGTGTGTTTAACCACTGTATTCAGAAGAATGACTTTGCAGATAGTTCCCTCTTTTTAATGAGGAAAGAATAGGAAATGAATTTAAATTACAACCAAAGGAATTTAAGTTAGATTGAAAGATCTTATTGACAGTGAAGATTTTATAAACCCTGTAAAAGGTTCCTGGGAAGGATCCCCTATCTGGATATATTTTAGGGAAGAGATATACCTATTAGTCCAGGGTGGTTGAGGTAGAGACCTACCTGGAATTTGCTTTCAGCTGAACTCTGTAAATCCAGATTAATTCTTGACAACATTTGAGATGTCAGAGACAGCAAGTGCTAGACAATGACAAAAAGTTTTGTCCCTTATTAAAAAAAAAAATTCACCCAAAGTAATCATTTCCTTGAAAAATCAATTGACATATGCTAGCTGATTAAAAGTGGAATGTACAATTATAATAGACACTGGTTTTTATTTTCTTTTTAGCCTGGTTTCCAGTGGAAAGAAGGCTTATGAAATCTCTCTGGCAGGCTACTCCTTGCTTAATACTTTTTACTTTCCTTCTAACCAAATCTCTTAGAAGAACCTAGACCTAAGTAGAAATACACATGCCTTCAGAGCAAGTACCTGGGAAGGAAAAAAAATTCTCCCCCCACTGCAAAGGAACACTTGTTTCCCTCCTAACTGAAAGAAGCAGGGTGATCTCACCTTTACCATCATCCACATGCTCCTTACCCTCATACAGACTTCAGCAAGTTCTCTGCAACTTGTGAACTTCCCCTCACTTCCGTAGCACAAACAAGAGCACTTGCACTCATAGTTCATACCAAAATTCTCTAATTTGTTGTACTTCTTTGTTTATACAGCTGAGCATCTGTGTGCCCCATTGTGTTCACACATCTATTGTCTGGTTTTTATTGTGAGCTCCTGGAGGAGACACATGGAGTCTGTTTAATTTGCTTTGCAAAACACTGCACACGCACACTGTGCCTGACAGTGACAATTTCTGGCATGCCTGGATCCTCGATCAATCAACAAACTACATGGATTGATCAAAGCAGGAGGGAGATGACTAAGACTCGGTTCTTAGACTCTATGTCATCCCATAATCTTCCGATATGCAGCACACCAAAGCCCTAAGGACAGTCAGGGGCCATCAGGAACTGAGCAGTAAGGACAAGCGTCCAATCAACAACTGGAAAATCTAATAAACCAGGGTGTGAAACGTAGAGAAAGTAAGACCTTATTCATTTGAGAGCTTTCCCAACACCATGACCCTCCTTCCTCTTGTGTATAAACACAGTCTTGCTGATGCTGTCAGCTCAGAGCATCATCTGTCAGATTTAAGACCCTCCACAGAAGACTGTCAAGTCCAGTCTCTTGGCTTTCTTATTTCTTTATGTTTACAACCCAGATATTTTCACCAGAATCAGTATTTTTCCCTTTCCACCAATCCCTGCACAATCCCCCTTCAACCTTACTTTATGCCAGCCTTCCTCATTAACCCAAGAAGACAGAGACAAGTTGATCCATGTTTCGTGGTTGGGTTAAATATTTCCAATGCCTGTTCATCCTTAAGAGTCTTCAAAGCTACATCAAAGGACAAAATGATTGATAAAAGCCCATCCCTCAGGAAAAGCACAAGGACTGACATTTCATTTAATTCAATCAATATTTTCTAGGTACCAATTTTGAGCCACTTGTTTTCTGGGGAGAGAAAGGGGAGTAAAACATAAACTCTATCTTCAAAATATGTGTGTGTGTAATGAGTTAATTTGAGATGTTAAATTATCTTAAATATAAGAGATTGCTTTCTTGTAGAATCATAGTATGGATTAAATAATATAAGATATATATATATATATAAATTATACTGAGCACAGAGCCTGCCATATAAGACATCCTCAATAACTAATAGGTATTACTATTGCTGCTGAGTTATAGCTTAATTTAGAGCAATTCTTCTGAGAAGGTTATCTCTGGAAATCCAACTTGACCTTGGATTATGGGCAATATGTTTGATTGTTACGGGAGTAAGAGGAACCATCACATTCAAATGCAAAAACAAAAAACTATAATCAAGAACACTGAAGTCAGTATTTTCCCATTAAAATAGAGCTCAGCCACATTCTGATGTCCTGAGAGTTGGGTTGCCATCTTTGTCTGGAGTATTTCAGAACCTCGTCCACACCCCAAATATGCAGAGCACATTTTTTCTCCTTCCTGCTTCTTTCTACCATGGTCTGCACCAAAGTTACTCCACAGGCAAGTGACTATTAAGGGACACTTGAAGTTTTCCACATTTATTTCAAAGGTACATAAAATGCTTATTTGGGGGGCATCATTTTAATTTGTTAGCTGTTATTGAATCAGTATCATCAATTAGTCTTCGATAAGAATAAATCCACTTTTAACTGGAGGTGAAACTAAATCAAATTTTACTCACCCAAGGCATTTTTTTTTCACTTGCCTCAAATCACTTCACAGGTCATCTTAGATGATGTATGATGTTTAATTAATCAATTACTCAATTATTTAATTATATGGATGAATATATTAATGAATATTAATGAATCATAATGCAAATGACCAGATGATTGAATGCAAAGTTTCAAAATATTGTCACCCTTAACAAACGAATTCACTTACTTTGCACTTTTTGGTTCAGTTTAAGCATTGCTATATAATGCAAAATATCTGAATAACTGAAAAGAGACTCCATGCTAGATTTTCCTTGAATATTGACCTTACAAAGACACAGCTTTAGTCTTTTTCTTGAACTCAGTTGTTTAGAAGACCTCTGAACATACCTTGAATCGCCATTATATTACTAATATTTTATCCTGTCTGAAAGTTTATCTAACAGTTTCATTTGAAGGGGCTATAATTTCTCAGCAAGGATGAGGAACTTCTAGGAAAGGGTGATATGTTTTTATCAATAGCAAGTGTCAAGAGGATATACCTACAATGAAAATTTCATTGACTACTTCTTGTCAATGTCATTGACTACTTCTCTTCTTAAATTGCATCATGAGAACCTAATTTTAGATTGCAACCAGTGAACCTTCTGCTCTCCAGTTGTCTAGAGTCACTATTTCTCAAATTTATTTGCATATAGAAGTGTTAATTTCTCACTTCATCCTTCATTATTCCAAACTAGTAGGAATTTCAGATATACTTTGGATCTTTAGATCTTTTCAATGTTCTTTTCTACCAGGTCATTTATACTTGGCTTCTTTGAAGTATACTGTGTGTTTGTAAACTGTGTGACTATAATGTGCGTCTTATAAAAAAAGGGAAAATGAGTGTCTCTCTAACTGCAAGGTACTTAAAAGAAGGCCAGTTATCTACAATCCAGACCCTCAGTGGTGGCTTAGTACAACCTTAGGAGATTTATTTTCCTCTCTCTTATCAGGATTTAGTCATTAATTCAGAGTTAATCCTGTCTCGGTAGATATGAAATTTAACAATCCTTGTTTTATCTGAGACATATAACCTTAAATTTTTATAAAAAGTTAGCTGAAGGATGAAGGCATTCCTTCAGATGGGTGGAGAAAGGGAAATGGCCTGCCCACCGCTTCCTCCAGCTCTCCAAACATTATTAATGAAACCAAATCAGATGTACCACTCTGTGGGACTGTGAAAATAGCTTTCAGGAACCTCAAGGCACCTTATCCAATTGTTGTTCTAAAGCCCTGGCATTTCTAAACCACTCAAATACACAGTTCCTATGCAAATCTTGTGCCCAATTTAATAACACTATAAAACCAATGAACATTTTCCATGCTCCAGACAACTGCCATGAATCAGCACAGTAAAATAAAATGTCCCTTGAAAAACTTGGAACTAAACCCTGGGATAATGTCAGTGGGATAAGAATAGGCAGTTCTTCTGTTTTGCTGATTCCTGACTAATCAATCTTCTTTAATATTGTGTGAGAGAACAGGCGGTCTCTTCTCATGACCTTCACTCACGTGTTGCACACTTCTCAGGATTAAATGAGTCTGTGCAACCACTGCTAGCAAGGAGACTGGCCCAAAGGACATGTTGTAAATGTGCATTTCCCATCCCTTCAAGAATCATAAGAATGTGGCCTGCCTGCTTTGTGAGGAAACTATAAACTGGTAGGGATAGGCTATGTTGAAACACATATCAAAACTTGTGCTTGAGTGTCCGAATGTTATATCACTTCTGAAATGGTGTGGCCTATTTATAAATAGCAATTCAGATTTTTCTCATGAATTTTATAGAAACAGATCTCATTTCTGTAGAATCTTGTAATCATAGTTGGCCACTGAGACCCAGCCACTGAGGTTCCTGCAATTCCAGAAAGAATAACACCGAGACAGCTTTAACTCTCATCCACTCAAGGGGACATGTAAGACATCTCATTCCAGAGGTTTGTATTAAACCAGCCTCAAAAGATGAAACTCTGTTTTCAACACTTTAAGTGCTGAAAGGGAAGTTTTTCAAGACGTGTTCCTTACCCAGTGAATAAATCATATGTTCAGCAGCAAAAAAAAAAAAAAAAATAATGGTGGGAGGTGCACATTCTTCAAGTCAAAGCAAGGAGCCTGTTGAGTGGTGCTCTAGTTTTGAAAATATCTAATTTGACAGGGGAGCTCTCATCACAGTCCTGAAATGATTTTATGATGTTGTGATCTTGTGCTGGCTGTTTCTTTTTTTTAAATTGAAGCAATGTACTTTAATCAGAACCATCAAAGCTTTGGAAAATGCCCATATAACATACAATGTCTAGGTTTTTTTTAATGGTTTCAAATGCGGTATCTTCTGCACTGCTAAGTTTTGTATTTCAAATGTACAAAAAGTATTTGCAAGGCATCCAGCAAATATTTATGAATCACCTACCGTGTGCCCATCCTGGTTCCAATCACAAGGGATGTTGTTGTTTGTTGTTTAGGCACTAAGCCACATCTGCCTCTTTTGTGACCCCATGGACCATAGCCCAGCCAGGCTCCTCTGTCTCTGGGATTTCCCAGGCAAAAATACTGGAGTAGGTTGTCATTTCCTTCTCCAGGAGATCTTCTTGACCCAGAGATCCAACCCACATCTCCGGTATTGGCAGGCAGGTTCTTTACCACTGAGCCGTGAGGGAAGGCAAGGGATGTTACTAAGAATGAAACGAGTTCTCTGCTCTCAAAGAGAGTGGAGAGAGAGGAAGTGTTGCTGTTGAGGCAGACTATGAACGGATAATATGAACGATGAAGTAGGGAGTGTACAAGGGTTACTGTGTGATGAAAGGGAATTAGAGATACATGAAAATGAGTGGCTGACTTTAGATTAGATGGTCAAGAAAAACCTCTCTGCAGAAGTGACCTGTAAGGTGAGATTTAAATGAACAGCCCAGCATGCAGGGTTCTGCAGGAAGAGCATTCCAAACATGGGAGCAGTAGAGGCCTGAAGACGGGGACCAGCACGATATTTCCCACAAGAAGAAGGCCAGTGTGGCTGGAGAAAAAAGGGCAAAGGGGAAAGAGGTGTAGGGGAATGGGGAGGTCGGCTGAGAGAATTATATGCGGCCTTTCAGCAAGAAAAGCAGTTTAGATCTGATCTAAGTGCTGTGGGGTTTCCGTGGTAGCTCAGCTGGTAAAGAATCCGCCTGCAATGCAAGAGACTCTCGTTGGATCCCTGGGTCAGAAAGATCCCTTGCAGAAGGGATAGGCTATATACTCCCATTTTCTTGGGCTTCCCCGGTTGGATCCCTGGGTCAGAAAGATCTCCAGGAGAAGGGAACAGCTACCCACTCCAGTATTCTTGCCTGGAGAATCCCATGGAAAGAGATGTCTGGCAGGCTAAGTACTGAGGGGAGCTATTAGGTGCAAGAGCAGGGGTGTTAAGCGGTTGAATGGCGGATCAGACTTTTTCAAAATTCACCTCATCTGCTCTGTTTGTCGGCAGAGCAAAAGTAGATACATTTTTCATGCAATTGGAACTATGGAAGAGTTTCAGGAAATTAGGAGGGAAAGTGAGGGCAGTTGAGGCTGGCCACGCTGTGGCAGGAGGGGCCGTGAGGGCAGTAAGTCCAGAGCCGGGGTCTGAGGAGGAGAAGCCGGTGGTCCTTATACAGGCTGACAGGAAGGTGTCAGCCTCCCGTATCCCCGAGCGCCCAGAACTGCTATGGGGCCGCCTGGTCCTTCAGGTGCAGGAGCCAGATGAAATGCGGGAAATGCAAAGACAACGTGACCATCTCAATCGGGTAGAACAAGCCACAGGAGGCTGTTCGAAGTGTAGTGAGAAGCCTGGGTACCAATCTGCGGCTGAAGCCATGCTCCCGGGCATCCTGGAGACGCGGCCCAGCATCTTTGACCTGGGTCTGAGGGCTATGCCCCGGGCCCTAACCTGCTGACATTGCCTGGATGCTACAGATGGAGAAAAGCCTTCTACTCAGGTCAGGAGCCCCTGAAGAACGCCTGCAGGCCTGGGCCCTCTGATTGTCAGACAGTGCGCCGTCTCGGGGCCCAGCTAGCCTGAGACCAGGGAGAGGCTCCTGGCCTTGAAGCAGCTCAGCCAGCCCCATGCCGCGTTCCGGGGTCGCGCCTCTGCGCCGCCGAAGGCTAAAATCATGGCAACCGATGCCGTTTCGCTTCATAAACAACAAATTTCTTATCTCCGGAAAGTTCAAAGGTCTCTCCCCCCTTACCTTGGTTTGGATCTTCACCCCAATGCTTCCTCCCTTGTCAGTGACATCACCCAGGAGACCGAGGAGACCCCTTGGAGTTTTAGTTCTGCCAGCCCTGATGTTGCAGAGCAGAACACAAAGCTCCTGTGTCTCTTTGTCCCAGGCCGGCAGCTTTGCAGACGTGATGGGTAGCCCAAAGGCCTTTCACGGAATGATGTAGAGCCAAGACCCGAACCCGGGTTTGTTGAAGGAGGAAGGCCCTTCTGTCCTTATCTCTGAATTTACTCTCAAGGAGGAAGGTATCACAGGAAACAGCGCTCAGTTCTGCAAACTCAGTCTCACCCTCCTGGAATTACTTCAATAGCTGCCGTCCACACCGCAGGTGTTGCTGCCCCTTAATTAGAAAGCTTCAACAAGTCTTGCTGGAGGTTAAAGCTTGGACTTAAAGAGAAGAGCTGCCTTATATGTTTTCCATACTTCAGACTTGGGAATCCCTGGTGGCTCAGAAGTGAAGAATCTGCCTGCAGTGCAGGAGCCGGTGGTTGGATCCCTAGGTCTGGAAGATCCCCTGGAGAAGGAAATAGCAACCCACTCTGATATTTTTGCCTGGGAAATCCCATGTACAGAGGAGCCTAGTGAGCTACGTTCATGGGGTCACAAGAGTCAGACACGACTTAGCGACTAAACCACCAGCAAAATTCAGACTCAACAGAAGGCCAGTTTTGAGCTGAAACAGGTTGCAAGTAATTGTATCTATTGGCATGTCCCAGTTTAAAGGGTGAGACAGAGGTTTCTGGTTTTTCCTTGCCCTTGGGCAAAAACAGGTCCTAAATGAATGACCAACTTCACTGCATTAAACTCTGAACATATTTCTTTATTTTCCAGAAAATTTGTACTATGTACACTCCACTTTACCCAAACCAATGTTTAATTTTTTTTTATTTTTGCCAGTTTTATAACCAAAATTTTAATTCCATTGTGTAATTAACATTTCCTTTACTTACTAGGTTGAACATTTTTTACATTTTTTTTAGCCTTTTTGTTTTTTTGTGTGTGAATTGTGTTCATTTAATTGCTCATTTTTTTAACACAATGTTACAATTCTTTCCCCTGATAACTCATAAGTGCTCTTTCTATACAAAGGATATTGACTGTCAATTTTCTCAAACAACTTCACAGGGTGTCTTTTACATTCAATTTCTTAAATTTTTACTGTAAAAATAGCACACACACATGCGGGTATGCTCCAGTTTTCTATTGCTGCATAACAAGCCACATGAAAATGTAGTGGCTTTGAAATAACCAACATTTTATTGTATCTCACAATTTTATGGGTCTCAGCTGGGAGCTTTTTCTCTCTTTTGGCTTATTTACCTGATAGATTGGCTGACTTGGAGGGCCTCACATGGCTTTACTCACACATTTAGTGCCATGGCAGGGATAGAAGGAAGTCTGAGCTCTGCTGGAATTGTCCCTGGAGCACCTAAACCTGGCTGCTCCTAAGGGCAGTCAGATTTCTTAATTGGGGGCTCAGAATTCCAAGAAAATATTCTAGAAACAAAGTAGCAACTGGTCTTTCATGACCCAGTCTCAGAAGTTACATAGTGTCAGTTCCACTGTGCTCCATTGGTCAAAGCAGGCACAAACCCTTCCAGATTTAACTGGGAGGGAACACAGAGGTGGGTTAAACAATCTGTGACTGTTTCAAACTTGCATAAGGATTAAATATTTTAAAGATTAAAACAAATTCCACTTCACCTTTTATTTGCTTATAATGTTTTTAAAGAGCCACTGATTTTTAAGTACTTATATTAATTTCTTTCTTCTTTGTGATTTCTTCCATTGCTTTGTAATTCATTTTTAAAAATTATTTTCATACTGTGTGTCTACAATATTAAGGACATTATCAGTAACTATATTCAGAGAAATGACTGTATGGCCTTTAGATGCTTGAAGTACTATGTATTTTGGCTGCACTCATTTAATATAGTTTTTAATCCTTTCCATCCTTAAAATTCATCTAAAAATTTAGGTTAACCATACATTTAATTATTCAGTTGCTGTAGAGAGTGAGGGATCAGATCAGATCAGTCACTCAGTCGTGTCCGACTCTTTGCGACCCCATGAATCGCAGCACGCCAGGCCTCCCTGTCCATTACCAACTCCCGGAGTTCACTGAGACTCACGTCCATCGAGTCAGTGATGCCATCCAGCCATCTCATCCTCTGTCTTCCCCTTCTCCTCCTGCCCCCAATCCCTCCCAGCATCAGAGTCTTTTCCAATGACTCAACTCTTCGCATGAGGTGGCCAAAGTACTGGAGTTTCAGCTTTAGCATCATTCCTTCCAAAGAAATCTCAGGGCTCATCTCCTTCAGAATGGACTGGTTGGATCTCCTTGCAGTCGAAGGGACTCTCAAGAGTCTTCTCCAACACCACAGTTCAAAAGCATCAATTCTTCGGCTCTCAGCCTTCTTCACAGTCCAACTCTCACATCCATACATGACCACAGGAAAAACCATTGACTAGACGGACCTTTGTTGGCAAAGTAATGTCTCTGCTTTTCAATATGCTATCTAGGTTGGTCATAACTTTCCTTCCAAGGAGTAAGCGTCTTTTAATTTCATGGCTGCAGTCACCATCTGTAGTGATTTTGGAGCCCAGAAAAATAAAGTCAGCCACTGTTTCCACTGTTTCCCCATCCATTTCCCATGAAGTGATAGGACCGGATGCCATGATCTTCATTTTCTGAATGTTGAGCTTTAAGCCAACTTTTTCACTCTCCACTTTCACTTTCATCAAGAGGCTTTTGAGTTCCTCTTCACTTTCTGCCATAAGGGTGGTGTCATCTGCATATCTGAGGTTATTGATATTTCTCCCGGCAATCTTGATTCCAGCTTATGTTTCTTCCAGTCCAGCGTTTCTCATGATGTACTCTGCATATAAGTTAAATAAACAGGGTGACAATATACAGCCTTGACGTATTCCTTTTCCTATTTGGAACCAGTCTGTTGTTCCATGTCCAGTTCTAACTGTTGCTTCCTGACCTGCATACAAATTTCTCAGGAGGCAGATCAGGTGGTCTGGTATTCCCATCTCTTCCAGAATTTTCCACAGTTTATTGTGATCCACACAGTCAAAGGCTTTGGCATAGTCAATAAAGCAGAAATAGATGTTTTTCTGGAACTCTCTTGCTTTTTCCATGATCCAGGGGATGTTGGCAATTTGATCTCTGGTTCCTCTGCCTTTTCTAAAACCAGCTTGAACATCGGGAAGCTCACGGTTCACATATTGCTGAAGCCTGACTTGGAGAATTTTGAGCATTACTTTACTAGCGTGTGAGATGAGTGCAATTGTGCGGTAGTTTGAGCATTCTTTGGCATTGCCTTTCATTGGGATTGGACTGAAAACTGACCTTTTCCAGTCCTGTGGCCACTGCTGAGTTTTCCAAATTTGCTGACATATTGAGTGCAGCACTTTCACAGCATCATCTTTCAGGATTTGGAATAGCTCAACTGGAATTCCATCACCTCCATTCGCTTTGTTCATAGTGATGCTTTCTAAGGCCCACTTGACTTCACATTCCAGGATGTCTGGCTCTAGGTCAGTGATCACACCATTGTGATTATCTGGGTCGTGAAGATCTTTTTTGTACAGTTCTTCTGTGTATTCTTGCCATCTCTTCTTAATATCTTCTGCTTCTGTTAGGTCCATACCATTTCTGTCCTTTATCGAGCTCATCTTTGCATGAAATGTTCCTTTGGTATTTCTGACTTTCTTGAAGAGATCCCTAGTCTTTCCCATTCTGTTGTTTTCCTCTATTTCTTTGCATTGATCGCTGAAGAAGGCTTTCTTATCTCTTCTTGCTATTCTTTGGAACTCTACATTCAGATGTTTATATCTTTCCTTTTCTCCTTTGCTTTTCGCTTCTCTTCTTTTCACAGCTATTTGTAAGGCCTCCCCAGACAGCCATTTTGCTTTTTTGCATTTCTTTTCTATGGGAATGGTCTTGATCCCTGTCTCCTGTACAATGTCACGAACCTCATCCCATAGTTCATCAGGCACTCTATCTATCAGATCTAGGCCCTTAAATCTATTTCTCACTTCCACTGTATAATCATAAGGGATTTGATTTAGGTCATACCTGAATGGTCTAGTGGTTTTCCCTACTTTCTTCAATTTCAGTCTGAATTTGGCAATAAGGAGTTCATGGTCTGAGCCACAGTCAGCTCCTGGTCTTGTTTTTGCTGACTGTATAGAGCTTCGCCATCTTTGGCTGCAAAGAATATAATCAATCTGATTTCAGTGTTGACCGTCTGGTGATGTCCAAGTGTAGAGTCTTCTCTTGTGTTGTCGGAAGAGGGTGTTTGTTATGACCAGTGCATTTTCTTGGCAAAACTCTATCAGTCTTTGCCCTGCTTCATTCCGTATTCCAAGGCCAAATTTGCCTGTTACTCCAGGTGTTTCTTGACTTCCTACTTTTGCATTCCAGTCCCCTATAATGAAAAGGACATCTTTTTTGGGTGTTAGCTCTAAAAGGTCTTGTAGGTCTTCATAGAACCGTTTAACTTCAGCTTCTTCAGTGTTACTGGTTGGGGCATAGACTTGGATTACCGTGATATTGAATGGTTTGCCTTGGAAACGAACAGAGATCATTCTGTCGTTTTTGAGATTGCATCCAAGTACTGCATTTCAGACTCTTTTGTTGACCATAATGGCCACTCCGTTTCTTCTGAGGGATTCCTGCCCCCAGTAGTAGATATAATGGTCATCTGAGTTACATTCACCCATTCCAGTCCATTTCAGTTCGCTGATTCCTAGAATGTCGACATTCACTCTTGCCATCTCTTGTTTGACCACTTCCAATTTGCCTTGATTCATGGACCTGACATTCCAGGTTCCTATGCAATATTGCTCTTTACAGCATCAGACCTTGCTTCTGTGAGGGAAGTGTGGCTAAATAGTTCTTGTTTAGTTCTTTGCACTTTTCAGGTTCATTCTTTTAAAATGAACTGAAACACAATGAGCTACATTTGGTCTGTGTAGCTAGTAGTTCCCATCAGGTGTTGCAACGGTGCTCAAATATTGAAAAAATGTATTCATTTCATAAATGTGATTGTAGCACTCTTTCTTACAGTGTTCTAAGTGGCAAAGCAAAAAAAAAAAAAGTGTCCTCCCATAACAGCATTTAATTAGCAATTATTTTAAAGGACATTCTTCTAGCTAACAGAAAGGAAAGAACTCTGTTAACATATATTGTAAAAACTTAATAAATGCTAAATGATGGTGGTCATCCCATGTTCTAAAATTTTAGATTGAGATCTGTTCAGTTATTTTCTGTTTCCAGTGGTACATTTCAAAACCTGGTTTTGCCATCTCAGTATGGAACTGTGAAAGCTGTGTGGAAAGAAGTAAATTGAATAAGATGTATGACACACATAATCACGATCTTCAGTGTTTCTATTTATCCTGTGTGTCTTTCTCCTATTTTCTTTTCACCACATTCAGGAAAAGAAAAAGGAATTTTGGAAGAAGAAAACATTGGGAAAAATGTTATTGTCTAATGCAGTTAATCACAGGGTGGAGTTTCATATATTTTTTTTTTCTAACATTTTATCTCCCGCACTAAGCATTGGGCCTTTTGCATAGTAGCGCTCAATGGATATTTAGAGAAGAATGATTTGGGGAGAGGCACAAATGTATTTACCAGCCTATTCCTGTGATCTAGTTTGAATCTGGAGAGTTTCTTTTTCATGGAGGCAGCTATATTTATGGAGTATTTTTTCTATATCTGTCTCCACTGCCTGTCAGGCATATCACACAAACAGTAGATTGGGAAAGTCAAGCCCTTGAGTCCATTTACAGCCTGAACTCTATTATGGGAGATCACTTGAGATGCCACAGTTTCTGTACACAAAGTATTCTCAAATCATCTATGGTTAACCCAAATTTTAACTTTATGTCAGAATATCCCCAAGTTGAGCCGAAATTCAGAATGCTGCTGGGTCCACTCTTCTGGCACAAGCTCAGGTATCAGAGCCTGGGCCTTGTGTTTGGGGAACATAGGCCTTCAGCAGCTAGAACCATTCAAGTCCTTCCTCATTTTGTGTTGAATACAAAATACATGTAAACTCCAGAATTATACTCTTCAATACAGTAGCCATTACCCACAAGTGAATATTTAAATCTGAATTAATTTAAATTAAAACTAAAAATTCACTTCCCTGATTGCATTAGCCACATTTCAAGTGCTTAATAGCCATTTCTGGCTAGTGGCTGTCATATTGAACATTGCAAAATGTGAACATTTCCTTTATCACAGAAAGTTTTACTGAATAGCACTGCTCTAGAATATATCACTTATGTCATATTGCAGAAATTCTAAATTAGAAACCCAATTCTGCATTTATTTCCTAATCAACAAATCCTGGCTTTCAAATCTTTTTAAGTGTCTAAAGTTTCCCTGCTTAAATCTTTTTCTGAACAACAAATATAAAGAATATTTCCTAAAAAAGTCTCTGTGAAATGTACCAAAACAAAATAGAGACTAATATGTGAAACACAGAGTTAAATTTCTGAAATTCTGATTAAATGGGGAGAAGTTTCCATACAACTTGTAAAAAGTCTAAATTACAGATGGTTTATAAAGTATACTCTAATTAAAAATATCAAACAAAAACCTGAAAGTGCTGCTGAATTAAAGTTCTACCAGACCTGATTTGACAAAAAATAGAGAATAATTTCTAATTCAAATACTATTGTATGCAAATTAGATGGAAATATGTTGATGGCAGAGATTCCTTTTCTTAAATTAACCTAACATTGCTCCCTGAGGTATTACTTCCATAAATTTCCTCCCACTGTAGCAATTGCCCTCACCCTTTCTAAATTACCTGCAGTCTGTATTAACAGAAATTAAATTAATGGAAACCTAGCACATAATATAACCATGAAAAGCAATAAACATATACAAGAAATGTTTATTTGGATAAAAATTATATATGTGGTAGTAAGTGTTTAAAAATAAATAAGCACCTATTTGCATACATAGAATTGCACAAAATTATTCTCTCTCTGAATCAGCATACAAATATCTCTAATATCAACTAAATATGCACTTAAATTCTGGTCCATAACAGCATCTTTTATTGAAGTGTGTATTTATACGTTGCTATAATGTAATTTCTCCTATGATCCCAGAACAGTGCACTTTGATAATAATCCAGATTCTTGTTGTCTTTCCAACTGAGTAAAAGTATTCTCTTTTTTTTCTACCCCAGAAGCTGTTCTGGAAGTGGAGCAGCATCTGAAGAGACGGAAACCAGCCCACACGTGCCACAGGGAGGCACAAGCGAGGACAGCGGTGCTCGATTCCGCAGGCGGCCGAGTCTAAATGTAAGTGTGAGAAGCCACGGGGGGCACGGTGGCCTGGTGGCTGGTGGCCCACAGGCACTGTGGGTCCATCTGCAGAAGTCACTGTCTGTTCAGGGAGCACGGGGGCTGTTGGGGTGTCCAGCCTGCCTGCTTGTCCTATTTCCCACCCTCATCTCCACTGCAAAAGCCTTGAAACCATCGCTACCAATGCCAGGTTTTAAAATCCCTGAGAGTAAAATACATGTGCAGAGTGTGATTTGAGCTGATTTTTAAGCCCAGGCATGCTGAATAGAGTCTTAAAATAATCATTTCCATAGGACCTGACTAGGTATCCAAGTGTTCACCAGATGCTAGCAGCTAGATTTTGCAGAAGAAAATTGCTAACTTAAGCTTCTTTTCATGATTCAGCAGAGGGTTTTAAGTAATAAAAGATCTGGAGATTTGTAAAATAAATAATTCTAGCGCAAATGGGAAAATTAAAATAATCTTATCATCTCCCAGTCATGTCTGTATGTGCTTTTCTACCATTATCAAATTTCTCTTAATTGTGCCAATTTTTTTTTTTTCTGGCTGATACTTTATAGTTTAAAGTTATGAGTTGTAATGAAGAAATGATTCCTTTCAGATGACTGAAGTGACATGTACTAAATTTTCCTAAAGACAGTCTAGGATGTATGAAACAGTGCATGGTGTAACAAATATAGTTTTATTCATATGTAATATTGAACATATCAACAGTGAAAAATAATAACAGCATGATAGAATCTCTTTTATTCCTTAATAGATCTCTCAGTAGAAGCAATTAAAATATAAAGTAAATCATTAACTTTTGAACTTTGACAGAAAAAAATTCTATCCATTTCTGACAAGTAGACATTATCTCATAGTATCCACAGCCATCTCATGCTTATTACCCTTGCCTGGTCTTAAGTGTGACTTTTGGACACACAACTCAATGTTTCCTATTATTTAATAGTACAATGGCTTTTTATAGTCTATTTAATTTTATTTAGTAATTTAAAGAATGAAGAGTTAAGATTCCTCAGATTTTTGTGTTGTTGCTGAAGGTGCACTTGAACAAAAAGAAAAACACAGCATCTAGCCCTATACTTAATGCCACATGACCACATCCTCTCTAGAATGAATCTATTCAGAGTTCCTGGAGAAATGCAAATACATTATTCATTTTCCTAATGTATCACATTTTTTACTGCAGGTACCCCTAATTATTTTGGCTGCATTCCATCAAGGCCAGATGTTAATTGAATGAAATATTTATAATATAAAACCATTGAATAAAAAATATATGCTCACTTAAGCAACAGGTTGTAGAACTCAAGCCAATCACGTATTTTGGAGAAGCTGAAGAAGGAGGCATGACGTGGGTTACATTCATAATGTCAGGGTAAGGTTCTGAACTCAACCCAGAGAAACTTGATAATTGTTGGAACCAACCAAAGCTCGGCTACTTCTGGATTTGTTGTAACAAAATCTTGCTGCCAAAGGCATTGATGGGTTCGCACAGTGAAAAATCACAATAATAATGTTCAAGTAAATCAAAAAAATACAGAAGGTGGTTATTATAGGGAAGAGGAAAGGAAAGTTATAAAGTTATGATGGAAATATCAAAAATACATTTTTTTGAACTTTTAAAAAATTTAACTTTGTTTCTAAACTAGGGTGCAAAAGCAAGAAAATGTAGTTTGTTCAATAAATGGTTTCACTCAGTGATCAACAGCAATCATTCAACAAGTGAAAATAAAAATTATATTTATTCAGTGTAGCCATCAGTTCAGGCAGAACGGAAGCTTATAATAGTTTTCTAGTAAAAAAAAATAATAATAACCAGACAAAAGTCATTTTTAAGAAGGAATTTTGACTGAAAAGGAAATAAAGAACTTTTTGAGTGCATTCTTCTCAGCAAAAATGAACTTGGCTTATGCTTAAGTATATTTAGTCATTTCACATAGTATAAAGCTAAATATTTTATGTGGTTTTTAAGTTCTAGGAAGAAATTCATGGAAACAAATGTAGAAAATGACCCTAAAATTTTAAATATGAAAACTATAATAGACTTACAATTAGGGAAATAGATCATAATAACTAATCCGCTACGTGTCCTCCAAAAGTAAAGAACATAACTTTTTAAATTATTTTTTGGAAAATCTGGAATTTTATTTCTGATCATCTTTATATCTTCTGAAAATATAGATTCCTGAATCATATATCATAGAAAGTTTGTTAGGCTCCATATTTTTCCTCAAGTTTGAAGACTGTATTTCTGAGTGACGATTATCATAGAAACAAAGTCCATTTGTTCCCTAAAAATACTCGATGTGTCTTACGCACAGTAAGCACCAAATAATATGGTGAAGTGAACTAAATTATTTCCACTTTCTGTTCAGAGATTAATGTGTCTCTTGGACTCACACTACCGAGGTGGTGTCTCACACATGTGGATTAATGAGTTACATCTGTAACCAAAAATATCCATGGAAAACCTGATAAATTGATCCATATCTGTTTTATTAATCAAGCCCAGTACAGAAGGGTTTTCTTGTGGTTATACTATATTTTGGAGATAAATAGAGTGGGGAAACCACAGGTCAATTTAGAAGTTGTTTGAAACACTGAAGAATGTATGGTTCTATTACATGACAGTAATAAAGTCAGTCCTTGATGGCTGTAGTGCTGATATATAAGTATTATAAATATTCTGAATGTATAATTTTACTGAAGAACATATGACAGTGTCCAAGAAGACCCTAACCATCTAATATGTAATTTATTTCTTGTTGCCACTCTCTTCCTTCCTAATTTTTTTTAAATAAAGTTAGCATGTCTTGAACAGCCTTTAGTTGAAGCAGATGGCTAGAAATCAGAAGTCCCAGATTCTATCCTTGATTCTCCTACCAACTGGGAATGTGGCCCTGGGCAAGTCATTAGAGTAAATCTACAATAAAAGAGAGCTATAATGTCTTACATATGCCTGGTGCTTTATGATCTTACACAGCATTTTTGAATACAATATATTATTTAAATCTTCCTCACAGCATCCTAAGAGGAGTCTGGCAGTTATTAACAATCCCTGTTATAGAGAGTAGAAATCTGAGACCCAGAGACACTAAATCACTTCTCATCTCAATATCAAATGTCAGGGCCAGAAACAGACATACATGATGATTCCACGCTGGTCTTTGTCTCCTTTCCCATGCACCACACTACCTTGCTGCAGCACCTCCAAAGCTGAACTGTCCAGTATGGAGCCATGAGCCATAGGTGGCGATACAATACTTGAAGTGTGGCTAGTCCCAACCGAGACATACACTGGGTATAAAATACAGTATTTCTAAGACCTTGAACAAAAAAATCAGAGTGTGAACTATCTCATTAATATTTTTACATTGATTCCACATCAAAATAATATTTTTATATCTTCATTTCAATAAACTGTATGATTAAAATTAATCTCACCTGTCCCCTTAACTTCTTGAATGTGGCTGTTACAAAATGTCGAGTCACATACATGGCTCACAGTGCTTCTGTTGGTCAGAGCTGGACTGAGGATTTCCTTGTTCAGAGCCCACAGGGTGGACTTCACGGTCCTGGACTTCTTTATACACCTGCCGTGATGTGGCTGAGACTAATTTCCAAAAATTCTGTCAAACACAGAGCGGTATAGATTTGGAGTAATGATTTAGTCATTCTCACCCATCTTCCACAGGCAGGGAAAAAGTCAGACCTTATTAGTCGATGCCTCAAATTGCTCATTTATTAAAAGGCCTCATTTTATACTTGCCGAATGTTTGGAAAGCTTAGAGTAAACATACCTTGGAAAGAAGTATAAACTATATTTATGGCTCTGAAGCACAGCTTATTTTTAAATGGGTTCCCATTAACATTATGAGTGAATGAGACACTGGGCGATTAGGTGATACAAGTAATGAAAAATAATAATGATATATAAATTTATTATAAAATGTAGTATATTTTATTCCTCCTATCAACTCTTTAAGATATTTTATATATAATCCCTAAAGAAGTAGCTTATTTCTGTTTTGAAAAATCTAAATGAAAGTCCTCAGGAAAAATGGTAAATTAAAATTTCTTATTTAGCAGAAAAATACATATAGTAAAAATAAACCAAAATAGCTCAAATTATTGAAAACTAACATCTATTTGGTATTTATTATGTAGCCTTGGGCACTATATTAAGAGTTAAACCAAGATTATCTCCTTTAGAGATATGAAAATTAGCAACAACGAGAAGAAACAGAGTTCTTAAGTATTACTGCCTCTTACTTCCATGCTGTTTGAAGTCACAATATGAGCTATAGAGACAATATTAGAATATAAGGTAATGTTGAGTAATAAGATCAAAAATCAGCATTCAAAGAGGGCACAAGGGAGTAGAACATGTTTCTGAAAAACAGTTGTTATTGTTTGGTCACTAAGTTGTGTCCAACTCTTGGAGACCCCATGGACTGTAGCCCCCGAGGCTCCTCTGTCCATGGGGTTTCCCAGGCAAGAATACGGGAGTGGGTTGCCATGCCCTTCTCCAGGGGATCTTCCCGACCCAGGGATCGAACCACATTTCCTGCTTTGCACCAGGGAAGCCTTTTGAAACATACATACTTATAAACAAGATTATATGAAGGAGGAATTACTCTTCACTTTCTAAAGGTTTCTTAATGGTACAATAGAAATCTTTACAACAACGTTCTCCAAGGTGTTAAAATTTACCTATTATTTACAAAGCAAAGGTCCCATTTAAACAAAATATGACTATATGAGTTTCAGAGATTTGTTTTCCTCTATGTGTTATAACCACTTGAAGGATTCAACCTTAAATATTTTCTGGAAAAATAAGAAATGAATATAAATAAACTAAAAGGGGGTCTAAATCAAAACGGCACTGAAAATCACAAAACAGTGAAAACTAAAGGTTTTAAGTTTTTATACAATAAAAATAAAATGCTACCTTTGAAGGCTGACAATAAAAATTGTCTATGTAAGCTAATAACATAGAATATTTTTTAAGATTTCAAATTGTTACCAATTTCTTAATGTTCATGCTTACCTGAAGTGAAATAAAAACAGTAACACTAGCCAAGTCTGGGTAGCAGAATTTTAGATATTTCTGTCCTTATTTATACTTTTTTATAATAATTCTTGAATAAACATGTACTGCTTTTATAATAGGTGAAAAGAAAAGTTGTAATCAACTCCAAAAATGACTGCAAATAAGAAAAACAAAATTATCTTGGTGAGAGGCTGGTGTAAAATGCAAATTTTGTTCTCAACCATAAATTGTAAAATAATTATATATTTTATAGGTTCTTCTTTTGAGGCATTGTTGCCCTTCCTTTGATTCAAAATAAAACATCCTGTGAACTATTTTTCAGTTTCTCTAGATAGTGAAGGTAAAAGCTAGGTTGGATTTTCTAGATTTTCTTAAGAAAGCAGTTTCCCCTCAGCCGTGTACATGAGTATAAAGATCAAGGTTGTAATATGTGCACTTAAAGCTCAAAGTTGTTATTACAGCAACCAGAAAACCAGAGCATCATGTAAAGCGCACCTCTTCTATAAAACAAACTGGCTATCAGTCATTTCTAATGGTGTCTACCAGCTGGCCTTAGTCTTAGACCTTGAGATGTGTAGAACGTCATGTGAGAATATGTTATACAATCATATCTCTGAGCAGGATAGTGATCATAGTGATCCTAAAAATAGTGAAATACAGAGCTGTTTTAGGCTTCCATTTCAAGTATTCATAGAGAAATAGTTGGTCAGCTAACTTCTTTTATAACAACAACACTAAAATTTAACTGCAAAGAAAACTCAGAAATGAGTTCCTTCTGGCATTTAATCATTAAATTGTAAATCCACAGACCATTAGTGCTGAAAGGGGCCTTCTAGATTATCTCATCTACTACCAACATTCTACAGATGAGAAAACTAAGGAGCATAAGAATTGTTATCTCAGGAAAAAATGAAATCACTGAAAAATATCCCAAAGTATCTAGGAATTTCTGGAAGCTTACCTAAGAAAGGGGAGAAGAAAATGGCAACCCACTCCAGTGTTCTTGCCTGGAGAATCCCAAGGACAGAGGAGCCTGGTGGGCTGCCGTCTATGGGGTCGCACAGAGTCGGACTCAACTGAAGCGACTTAGCAGCAGCAGCAGCACCTAAGAAAGGCTAGGTATTTCAAATGCTACCGGAACTTGATAGTTTAGTTGTGGGTATTCCTGTGCAAGAAAGAAAATATACTAATGTTGACTAATATTCATATCATATGTTAAAAGCACATTTCCAGTGAATCCCTATAAAGTAAAAACCAAAAGCATAACAAAGCCAATGATTTCAGACCAGATCCCTCACTCCTTACTCAGCTTCCTCTCTTCTGTGAGTTAAATAATTGAAAGAAACTTTCTTTGCCACTTTTCAGATACAAATTGTTTGTTACCATGAGAAATTGGCTACTCCCACAATTACTGGTAGACTAAAAAATAATGGAACATTCATTCCTAGAGTTTAAAAAGAGTGTCAAAATCCTCCTGATTTTATGCATTTATGAAAGCATGCTTATAATAAAATTGTATGTATTAAAAACATATTCCTCGTCCCCCTCCTAAAAAAAATACATACTAGACATTACGGAGATTCTCCTGGAACAAGTAAATATTAAGGCTCTTTTTTCTAAATTTGTCTAAGAAACTGAAATAGTAACACTTGATTGTAAGGAAAATACAACAGTGCATGCAATCCTACTGTCATCCATAAAATGGGAATAGGAGTAGATTCTCACAGAGCTGTTTAAGGATTAAGTCAATAATAGATGTAAAATGCTTAGTACAGTGTGTGGAACATAGTTAACATTCGCTCAGTGTCAGATAGTAGTCACCGTACAGATGTTACTTACAACACACTAGCTCCTCCACACACACCTTTCCCCTCAAGCAAACCAAACTCCTGAGATCCCCTCTTGTTTTCATGGCCCCATGTCCTCACGCATACTGCCGCCTCTTTCCACATGTCCTTTCCCTACTTCCTCTGGCGGAAGCTTCAGCTCTGAAACTTCCTGCTCTTACTTGTCTCCCCTCCTCCCTGTGCCTGACTTAGTTGCTTTCACTCATTTCCCAAGGTGCCCTGTAATATGCCTCTTCTAGCGATTGAATCGTGACTTTTTTTTAAACTTGATTTCTCTCCTCTAACACACACACGTACGCACTAAACTGGAAATGCGTCACACTCAATGCATTGCACACACATTTTTGTATCCCTATGCTGCTGCTGCTGCTAAGTCGCTTCAGTCGTGCCCAACTCTGTGTGACCCCATACATGGCAGCCCACCAGGCTCCCCCGTCCCTGGGATTCTCCAGGCAAGAACACTGGAGTGGGTTGCCATTTCCTTCTCCAATGCATGAAAGTGAAAAGTCAAAGTGAAGTCGCTCAGTTATGTCCGACCCTTAGCGACCCCATGGACTGCAGCCTACCAGGCTCCTCCGTCCATGGGATTTTCCAGGCAATAGTACTGGAGTGGGGTGCCATTGCCTTCTCCATGTATCCCTATAGAAACATCTATTTAAATGAATGAACTAACACCTGTGTAAATATACAAGTGCCTTTTTTGTCTTCGTAAGTAATTATGAGGCTAGAATGTGTATCTTGTGACCTCAGTTTTGAAGGGGAAAGAGGGTGAAGCATGTCATGGGAAAAGTTGGGGGACACAACTCCATAGCCCTGGCCCTGCCCCAAGACTAACCCTGTGGTCTTCAGCGAGTCATTTAACTCTCTGGGCTCACTCTCCTTAGTAGAATGAATGAATTGGGCAAAATGGTCTCTGAGGACCCACTCAGTGCCAACTTATAAGTGATGCTAAATATTGGTTCATCTCAGTGGTTCTCGAACTTTAGCAGAGATCAGAATCATCAGGTGGGCTTATGAAAATACTGATTCCTGGTCAGCGGGTCTGAGAGGGAGCCCCAGAATTTGCATATCTAGCAAGTTCCCAGGTGACGCTGAGGCTGCTATGTGTGTGGTGGGGGGTGTCCCACACTTTGAAGACCAGTGATTAATCTTCTTAGCACAGGATATCCTGACACTGTCCGCCACCTGGCAGAGAGCAAGTTCACGGTAGGGTGAAAGCAAGGAAACCCAGGCTTCTGGGAAGCTGCCATCAGGAAGGTTGGGTGCCTGTGGGTGCGTTCCAAGAGTGGCCACGGAAGGCAGACTTTGCTGACCGTAACAATTCTGTTAAAGGGCCAACTTGTGGGGAAGGGGCAGCCGGAGATGACAATGCTGCCCTGCACAGAAAACAAATTCCAGGGTTTGATCCATCTGTTAAAACCGACTTCTTCTCAAGTCATAGTGGATCACAGTCGCCATCTAGTGATAACTTTGAGTTACTGCATCTAGAGACTACAGAATTAAGTGATGCTTTCATTGGGAAACTATTTTTACAAAAGTGTTTAAGATGAGAACTTCTGAGAACAAACTCTAATGTACGCTGGTCTTGTCTTCATTTGTACCTAGGCACTATAGAAATAAACAGGTACATATCACTATGTGCTAGGCACTGTTCTAACAGTACATCTGTGGTTCAGTTATTCACAGCAACCCAGTAACAATTATTATGCCCACTTTATAGACAGGAACTATAGCTACAGATACGCAAAGAAATTAAGCTTGCCTGAGGCTGCCCAACCAGTGGAGTGGTAGAGCTGGGATTGAACCTAAACAGTTGCTGGAGAGATACTGCTCTAGCCAGTCTCTCTTATATCAGCCATTTAAATACACAGGTAATGGAAACAATTGATACCCGTACAGTAGCCCCACCTTTATCATGGTTTTGTTTTCTGCGGTTTGTTACAGTCAACAACCATCTGAAAACATCAAATGGAAAATTCCAGAAATAAACAATTCATAATAAGCTTTACATCGCATGCCATTCTGAGTAGCATGATGAAATCTTGTGCCTTCTTGCCCCAACCCACCCAAGATAGTATTAATATCATCCCTTTAACCCATTAGTTAGTCATTTAGGAGCCGGTTCAGTTATCAGATCAACCATGGTGGTATCTCAGTGCTGTGTTCAAGTCACACTTATTTTACCTAATAATGACCTCAAAGCCCCAGAGCAGTTATACTGGTAATTAGGATATGCCTAAGCCTTACAGGCCACAGTCCATGGGGTCACAAAGAGTCAGACACAACTGAGCAACTAAGCACAGCACAAGAGGAGCTATAAAGTGTTTCTTCTAAATGGTAAAGGGGAAGTTCTTGACTTCATAAGGAAAAAAGAAAAACATGCTGAGGCTGCTAAGATCTACAGTAAAAACAAAGTTTCTATCTATGAAATTGTGAAGAAGAAAAAAGAAAACCATGCAAGTTTTGCAGTCACATTACAAACTATAAAAATTATGGCCCCAGTGTGTGATAAGTACTTAATTAAAATGGAAAAGACATTAACTTTGTACAATAAGATATTTTGAGAGAGAGACCACATTTACATAACTTTCATTATACCATATTGTTATAATTGTTCTATTTTGTTATTACTGTTAATCTCTTACTGTGATTAATTTATAAATTAAATTTTATCATAGGTATGTAGGTATAGGAAAAAACATAGTACGTAGGGCTTGGTACTATCCAAGGTTTCAAGCATCCAGTGGGGTCTTGTACTGTATCCCCCACAGATAAGGGGGTACTGCTATGAACAGTTACCAGCTCCCAGATATGGGTTTGAAATTTTTATAAAATATATATTGAAGCATTTAATTTTTTCAATTCTTCCAAATGAAATCAGCTTATGTGGAATAACTAAAGAAATGTTTCTACCTGCAAAAGATACCACAACGCAAAAAAAAAAAAAAAAATGAGAACCAACTTGGAATCAACTTCAAACTTGCTCTGCAACTTTGGTCAGGATGCTTAACCTCTCTGGGCCCTGCTTCCTTCATCTATGAAGTAGAAAAAGTGAAAATGTAATTTACACAGCTGGAAATTCTTTAAAGCTAGATTACATTTTTGAGACACTACGCAACTTACCCAGTGACTGTGGTCATGAGAACAAATAGGGAGACAATGGGTAGTAACCAAACTGGTTTTTCTCAAATTGTCCTGCACACAGGAAAGGCAAGAGGACAGCAAGTTTGATCTCCTGGTCTGTTATGCAGAAGTGCTAGAGGTAATAATGACACTCACAGTGAATGCACAGAAGTAAAGAGCTCAGTGGTGGAGGTCTGTGTTTCATTTTTCTTCCTGGGCGCTGCCCTCAGCCTGTATACCTGAACGCTACTCCGCTGTGTGTCCCTGCCTTCCAAGAGTCCTCACGAAAGCACTTTTGCAGAAAAGTTGAATCTTTGCTGGTGGATTGAGGTCTAACTCCCCTCACTCCAGACTTCTTTTATCAGAGATTTCCTGGATTTAAAAGCCTGGTCGCTGCTAATCCTTTTAACTCCCTAAGACTTCTCAGTTACCAAAGCATGTCTAACCTCAATAACTACAAGATCGTTATCAAACCAAAATATTGACACTAGTGGTACAGAGATACAAATGCTGGCCGTTGCTTGGTGCTCAGTTCTGACCGGATAGAGAAATGAATACTTCCAGCACCTGATACAGGATCTTTTGGACAGAACATGTGAATGTAATTATGTATTACAATGTACATACTTTCCCTTCAAAGAGCTCAGGTTCTATACGGTTACTTCTAAAATAAAGATACTCAAAATAAGGTAAGGTAATGGTGCCTAAGTAATAAGGACTCAGGATAAGTCTTTATGGAGAGATCCTAAAACTTGCTGATATCAAAAATGTTTCCTCAGTATCTAAAACAGTCAAACTCACAGAAACAGGAATAGAATGGTAATTGCCAGGGACTGAGGGGAGCTGGTGTTGGAGAAGACTCTTGAGAGTCCCTTGGACTGCAAGGAGATCCAACCAGTCCATTCTGAAGGAAATCAGCCCTGGGATTTCTTTGGAAGGAATGATGGTAAAGCTGAAACTCCAGTACTTTGGCCACCTCATGCGAAGAGTTGACTCATTGGAAAAGACTCTGATGCTGGGAGGGATTGCGGGCAGGAGGAGAAGGGGACGACAGAGGATGAGATGGCTGGATGGCATCACTGACTTGATGGATGTGAGTTTGAGTTAACTCCGGGAGATGGTGATGGACAGGGAGGCCTGGCGTGCTGTGATTCATGGGGTCGCAAAGAGTCGGACACGACTGAGTGACTGAAATGAACTGAACTGAACTGAGGGGAGCAGAACTGGAGAGTTGCTGTTCAGTGGGTATAAAAGATCAGTTATGTGAGATGAATAAGTTCTAGACATCCTCTGGAGAACACTGTATTGATGGTTAATGATGTTACGTGTGTGTGCATAGCCACTCAGTCGTGTCCGACTCTTTTCGACACCATGGACTGTGCCTGTCAGGCTCCTCTGTCCGTGGAATTTTCCAGGCAAGAATACTGGAGTGGGTTGTCATTTCCTACTCCATAATGATGCTGTACTATATCTTTAAGAACTTAAGAGGTTAGATCTTGTGTCATCTGTTCTTACCATGAAAGAAAGAAAGGGGGGAGGAAAGAAGAAAGGAACGAAAGATTGTTGCTGTCCATGTAAGGCAGACTTTAAAAACTAATAACTTTGAGATACTGGTTTTTTAGGGAAATAGGACTTAGTTTTCAACATTATTCTTTGTGATCCATGCAATGTCATATAACCATAGCTTTCTTCAAAACTTATATTTAAAAACTATGCATTTATCAAAATAAGTATTACATTTTAAAAGAACTACAGAGGCTCTCATAATTTCTGATGCAAAATAAATAAACAAACAAAAGGAACATCTCTTAAACTTTGAGCTTGTGGTAATTTCATTTTCCAAAATAGAGAAGCCTAGGGTAAAATTAATTTTCCGAAACTTATAAACCTCTACTTGTGTTAGTTAATTCAACTTCAGAATTAATTTTTTTAAGTGAAAGGAATTTTTAATTCCAGAGGTTCTGGGATATGTCAGCACCTTGTCAAGGTTGAGCCACGTTTAGCAACAGTGACATTCCACTGCCACGTGGACTCCACTCTGAGATAGAATCCTAAACCAGGCAATCAGCCTGATCCAGTGCGATGTTTCTACATGTTCTTTTATAAAATAGTTTCAAAGACCCATGACTAGAGAATTACAAAATCATGCCTTCCGTTTAGGACATGTTTATAAATATGCATAATGGAAGCTTAGCTCTCCACTCTTTCAAGAAGTACAAGGTAAAAGTCCATGGTTCAGTTCAAAGGAATGTTAAATATCAGCCTGAGATTTATACTCTTGGGAAAGAATGTTACAGTGAAAAAAGGGAAGAAATGTGCTTGGTTTGTGAGCCAGTGGCTCTTTTGTGAGAACCAGAGTCTTGAACTTTGAGGCAGCTGTGTCGTACCGAGCGTGGCCACAAAGGTCTGGGGACAGTGCCATGACATCACCCGTATATGATTGCTGCTGCTGCTGCTGCTAAGTCACTTCAGTCGTGTCCAACTCTGTGCGACCCCATAGATGGCAGCCCACCAGGCTCCCCCGTCCCTGGGATTCTCCAGGCAAGAACACTGGAGTGGGTTGCCATTTCCTTCTCCAATGCATGAAAGTGAAAAGTGAAACTGAAGTCACTCAGCCGTGTCCGACTCATAGCGACCCCATGGACTGCAGCCTACCAGAAAGAGGAAATGCTTTGAGGGTGTAGCCAAAATTGCCATTAATCTGCACAAAGTCAAAACTAAGTAGACAGTATTTTTCAAATAGATACTGGAATTATTTGATGTACATGCAAAGTAAACAGAAGGAACCCCAAATTCCAAGGAAATATGGTTTCTTTGTCAGGTCCCCTCTTTTTCAGAGAATGCCTCCTTTACCACATTTTAGCTTGTCTGATGGATACTATTATAATTAGCTATAAATTTTTTATAGATAAAGACATGAAATTCTAGCAACTTATAAAGCAAGGACCTTACTATCTTCTCTATTGTTGTGTCCCCAGAAATTAGAATGGTACTTTGCGTACAGCTAGTACTAAGCAAACTTTTGTTGAATGAATGAACAAAAACTGGAATAAATTGCTAAGTCAAAGGAAAATACAGAAAGTAAAAAGGAATCTTCTCTTCCTAATTGTTTTCATGTAAAAAGCCATATTGTCAGTTGAAACCTAATAAAAATTACAAGAGAAAATTTTATTTCTGGGGAGCAGCTCTTATCTAATGTACTTTTTTCTCAGCTGCCAGCCTGGGGTTCTCATTGCCCCATATATTTACAACATATGTTGGCATAGACTGAGCGTAACAGATCTTTATCTTGAGTTTCACTGGTTTTTATGTAGCCTACATACTTCACCCCATCTTTATCATCTTTGACAAGTGAATATCATCAAACTGAAAAGTTAAACAAAAAATTGAATAATTGACAGGCTGGCAACCACAAATGTTCATTTCTTTTGACCACCTACTCAATTCTAAGATTCTAATTTGTCTTAAATTTACATCAGTTCACTCTTCTTTAAATTTTTTTTTTTTTACATCAGTCTATTTACCCTAACCAGTTCTGACCTCAAGCTCAAGGGGAGCCTTTTTTCAATTGCCATCATTCTATCTGGCCAAAGGTATTGCATAGCAATGGATTGAAGCTAGTAGAGAGAGAAAAATAGGAAACAAAAAAGGAAGTATCCTTTTAGGAAAGTTAAGGAGAAAACAGAAGCCTCACATATCTAAGGTATGGACCTGCCTGGAATCTGGTCTGGATTTTAGAGGCCGTTATCACTCAGCCTCAACTGGATCCACATGAATCTATTCTTTTATCCAATGTTGTATCCAATGTTTTTTTGAGATCCTTGATTCAAAGACCTTTTAGAAATGTGTATAAGTCATTCTAAAGTGAGACAATGAATTAGATACATTCTAGTAGAAAGTCAAGGGGAGAGAAAGTAAATCTTTCCCATCCCCCTTTTGTTGACATTACATTGTAAAAATAGATTTGGGGAGGAGCCTAGGGGAGGAATTTCAGTTAAGCTAATCTCCTTACATGGAGAAGGCAATGGCACCCCACTCCAGCACTCTTGCCTGGAAAATCCCATGGGTGGAGGAGCCTGGTAGGCTATAGTCCATGGGGTCTCGAAGAGTCGGACACGACTGAGCGACTTCAGTTTCACTTTTCACTTTCATGCATTGGAGAAGGAAATGGCAACCCACTCCAGTGTTCCTGCTTGGAGAATCCCAGGGAGGGAGGAGCCTGGCGGGCTGCCATCTCTGGGGTCGCACAGAGTCGGACGCAACTGAAGCAACTTAGCAGTAGCAGCAGCAATCTACTTACAAGTAGAATTTCTTTCAGGCTACAGGAGGCTTTGCCAAACATTGGTTGGCACATTCTTTCTAAAAGGTTAAAGCCTTTTTCCCCCCTCTTTGGCAGGTTTTAAATGATATTTAAGAGTGTCAGGCAAACCTTCCAAACCCTGACCAAAAGCAGGTTAATCCAAAACACACAGCATCCTCAGCCAGCTCAAGATCAACAAAACAAAATTAGGCCTAGGGATTAGAGGATGTTAATTGTGAAACATAATCCCATGATATTTATGGCTCCAGAGACTGAACACAGCTACTCTTGAGCACAGTGCAGTACTACTTCCACTGGGGCCATTGCTTATATTTGATGCTCTCTGTTCAGTTCAGTCGCTCAGTCATGTCTGACTCTTTGCAACCCCATGAACCGCAGCATGCAAGGTCTCCCTGTCCATCACCAACTGCCAGAGTCCACCCAAACCCATGTCCGTTGAATTGGTGATGCCATCCAACCATCTCATCCTCTGTCCTCAATCTTTCCCAGCATCAGGGCCTTTTCAAATGAGTCAGCTCTTCACATCAAGTGACCAAAGTATTGCAGTTTCAGCTTCAGCATCAGTCCTTCCAGTGAATACCCAGGACTGATCTCCTTTAGGATGGACTAGTTGGATCTCCTTGCAGTCCAAGAGACTCTCAAGAGTCTTCTCCAACACCACAGTTCAAAAGCTTCAATTCCTTGGTGCAGCCTCCTTTATAGTCCAACTCTCACATCCATACATGACTACTGGAAAAACCATAGCCTTGACTAGACAGATCTTTGTTGACAAAGTAATGTCTCTGCTTTTTAAGATGCTGTCTAGGTTGGTCATAACTTTCCTTCCAAGGAGTAAGTCTTTTAATTTCATGGCTGCAGTCACCATCTTCAGTGATTTTGGAGCCCCAAAATATAAAGTCAGCCACTGTTTCCACTGTTTCCCCATCTATTTCCCAAGAAGTGATGCAACCAGATGCCATGATCTTAGTTTTCTGAATGTTGAGCTTTAAGCCAACTTTTTCACTCTCCTCTTTCACTTTCATCAAGAGGCTCTTTAGTTCTTAATTTTCTGCCATAAGGGTGGTATCCTCTGCATATCTGAGGTTATTGATATTTCTCCCAGCAATCTTGATTCCAGCTTCTCCTTCTTCCAGCCCAGCATTTCTCATGATGTACTCTGCATACAAGTTAAATAAGCAGGGTGACAATATACAGCCTTGATGTACTCCTTTTCCTATTTGGAACCAGTCTGTTGTTCCATGTCCAGTTCTAACTGTTGCTTCCTGACCTGCATACAGGTTTTTCAAGTGGCAGGTCAGGTGGTCTGGTATTCACATCTCTTGAAGAATTTTCCACAGTTTATTGTGATCCACACAGTCAAAGGCTTTGGCATAGTCAATAAAGCAGAAATAGATGTTTTTCTGAAACTCTCTTGCTTTTTCCATGATCCAGGGGATGTTGGCAATTTGATCTCTGATTCCTCTGCCTTTTCTAAAACCAGCTTGAACATCTGGAAGTTCACGGTTCACGTATTGTTGAAGGCTGGCTTGGAGAATTTTGAGCTTTATTTTACTAGCATGTGAGTGTACCATATTGAAAAGAACCAATTACTTACAATCTGTGCAATAGGATTGTGGTTCTCAGACTTGTGTGGGCTTACCCATCAACTAGAGTAAGCTTGTAGAAATTCAGTGCTTTGGTCCTCTCCCTGAGCCTGTCTAGTTAGACCCCTCCATGGGGGAGGAGATCAGGAATAAGGGAGACCAATGAGAAAGATGCAATGCTTGTGCCAATATTCATTGAGAATCACTGCATTGGACTGTGGAGCTAGTTTGATAAACTCAGAATTCTCTCCAGCTCTAGTTCCCTGCACCCAACATTGGCTGGAACCTGCTAGATACTTGATGACTATTGAATGAATTAAAGACAGTGAGCATTTATGGATACCAGGCACTGTTGTAAGCACTCTGCACTTATTAAGTCATTTAATACTCACAATAGGAGTCTATCATTAGCCTTGACACTTTCTGGGCACTCTGCTCATACTCTGTCCAAAGTGTCACGTGACAGGTTCCTTTGTTGCATTCAGTTGCCACCTCCTCAGGAAGACTTTCCCTGACTGCCTTCTAAAGTAGCATCAGTTTTACACCCACCCCATCACAAGATCTCGTTCCTGTTTTTTACAGCATTTGCCTCTGTCTAAAATACCTGGTTTGGTTTTGGGGGTTTTTTTTTTTCTTTTTTAGTGACTTCCTTCACTAAAATATTGGGTTGGCAAAAAAGTTTGTTCAGGTTTTTCTGTACCATCTTACAGAAAAATCCAAATGAACTTTTTAGCCAAAACAATGTATGCTCCACAAGAACAGAAATCTTGCAGGTTTTATTTGTCACTGTATCTTTAATGAGTGACTCACAGTAGATATCAAGGAAACATTTAAATGAATACATGTTAAAAAATGCATAGTAAATGCAAAGTAAAGGAGTTGTGTTTGCTATGTAATTTCTTTATTCTTTCAGAGATTTCAAAATTATTATGGTAATGTAAAAAGCAAAAAAAAAGAGAAAAGAAAAGAAAAACCTCTAACCCAAAAATCTGATCTACTTTGTCCCAAGTCAGAGATTGGACATGAGAAAAAGGGAGAACCAGTAAGGGTTTAAATGAAAAGTCTGGAAGATTTTTTAAACCTAGAGTGTCAATATTTTGTTTGAAATGAATTCTTAGGACATCAGACACACCCGTGTTCAAATGTAAGTAATACACACATCCCAAGATTAAATATACATAATTTTTAGATTAACCAATGTTTTTATTGGCCACACAATGACTCTTCTTTACTAGTTTAAAAAGTTGTATCTACATGACACTTGAAGAGCTAGTTAAATCAATGAAACTGAAGTCAATTGTTTCAATAGTAAGAAGAACGGGTAGACCAGGTCACTCGAAATGGTGAGTATGTCAGAACCATTGACCATTTTACCCTGTGCCAACAAAATTAAAATTAGGAGCTGGCTGTAGACTTTAGAGAGAGAGAGAGAAACTCATTTAAAAAGGAGTTCTCAAATAGTGTGGCTCAAAACCATGGCCTTTGAAAAAGGCCACTCGCTAGTGACGTCAGATCACTGCTAAACAAACCTCAGCAAGACTCTGATCACAGATGATCAAGTCAACCTCCTCCTCTTCATTTATGGTAACGGGTCTCAGGCAAATAAGAGCTAGGGCTGAGGCATTGCTGCTGAATGAAGCCTTTTATTCTGAGTCATTTCTTTACCACTTCCACCGAAATGCCAAACAGTGAATGTTGTCAGGCATGTTGTTGAATAGAATATACTCAAAATCAAAAAGAAAGATTAAAAAAGTTTTCCTTGTTTTATTTTGAGAGTATCTTTTCACTGTGATCATGGCAGCAGTTAGCCAGGCCTAGGCTGGCTTCGACTGACGTGACTTAGCATGCATGCATGCATTGGAGAAGGAAATGGCAACCCACTCCAGTGTTCTTGCCTGGAGAATCCCAGGGACAGAGGAGCCCAGTGGCCTGCTGTCTATGGGGTCGCACAGAGTCGGACACGACTGAAGTGACTTAGCAGCAGCAGCAGCAGGCTGGCTTCATTAGTCATCTCAGAGAATGTGGATAGATCATGGGAAAGTCATCCATCTTTGAAAAACTGCTGTTCCCCTATCACATTCACTTCAGTCAGTCGAACTTGAAAGTACCGTAGTAGATGAGGGAAGGGCCAGAGGAGGGCGTACAACCAATAGTGAGGTCCATTTTCACTACAGGAAGGCAAAGATCCTTCACAAATACCTTCACCTATGAAGAATTTTGCTGCCACCCAACCCACCCCAGCTTCCTAGGTGACTCAGTGGTAAAGAATCCACCTGCCAATGCAGGAGATGCAGGTTCGATCCTTGGATTGGGAAGATACCCTGGAGAAGGAAATGGCAACCCATTCCAGTATTCTTGCTGGGGAGAACAGAAGAGCCTGGTGGGCTAGAGGCCCCTGGGACTCAAAGAGTTGGACATGACTGAGAATGCACACATCCACCTCACCCCCACCCCCATTGAGAAAGAATCAGAATATTTAAAACAAGAGAGGAACTTGTTTTCATTGAAAAGTTTTTCAACTTTCATTGAAAAGTTTTACAATCAATCAAGAGCAAAGATAATTTCCGTGTTCATTACCCAGTCTTCAAAACAGTCTGGGTTAACTCAAAGCCAGGTTTAGCATGTTTTGTTTCCATTTTGTGAGCAAAACATGATTTGGATTACAAATTTCTCTGAGGTTCATGCATAGAGCTGAAAGACTCTGTCATTTCCTTATCAGAAGCAACAGGAGAAATTCCAAATATGAAGAATCACCGAGATTTATTGCCTCAATTCCTGGTCTGACACTTGGCTCAGAACAAAGAGTACACAGCCAAAAAGAAGTCCTTTCCTAAGGTATGAAAGGAACTGGCTGCTTGTAAAGTCCAGACTTGGGAGTGACACACACGGGGGTTTGGGCTTGTACACGGCCAGCTAAACCTAGTCTGTTTGAAGTCAGATCAGTTGATTTCTTGAACATTTCAAATAAGCAAAATTCTGCAGGAAATGGGAGCCAGATGCATTTTGTAACTCAGGAGTTCCTTGGAAGACGGGTAGAAAATAACCACACAACATCCTCTAGTTTCATTCTGGCTCTTCTCCTGGACCTGCTGTCCTGAACCATACCTCTGACATGTATGCAGAGAAAATGGAATAAACTGCAGGAAGGGTACAGGTAGAAGTGTTTTTACATCATAATTTGAATTTCTTTAAATCGTAATTTAAAATTTATTTACATAATCAGATCAGATCAGATCAGATCAGTCGCTCAGTCGTGTCCGACTCTTTGCGACCCCATGAATCGCAGCACACCAAGCCTCCCTGTCCATCACCAACTCCCGGAGTTCACTGAGACTCATGTTCATCTAGTCAGTGATGCCATCCAGCCATCTCATCCTCTGTTGTCCCCTTCTCCTCCTGCCCCCAATCTCTCCCAGCATCAGAGTCTTTTCCAATGAGTCAACTCTTCGCATGAGGTGGCCAAGGTACTGGAGTTTCAGCTTTAGCATCGTTGTATTTAAATACAAAAAGAAATAGTATATGTCTGATAAAAATGTAAATCAGTTTTAAAATACTACATTATTTGGAAGAGGCTCCAAAACATTTTAGGAAGCATCTGTTGTAAACTAGGCACTCTGTTGGCAATTTTCCCAATGATCCTCTGAGGCGGGTTGTCATTATTCTGGTGATAGCCCCAAGAAACAGAGGCTTCTTGAGACTTGGTGATTTGCCAGAAGCCATAATGATTATAAATGAAGAAACAGAGACTGACCCATCAAAGGAGTCCCCAGCTGGTCCTCGGGATTGAGATCCAAACAGAAAGCATCTGAGATCTATGCTTCTTCTACACTGACTTTTGCTAGTCCTCACATGTGACCCAGGAATAACTGTTGAAGATGGGACAGGAGTGGTTGGCAGCTGTGTGCATGCCAGAAACGCCACCAGGCCAAGTAGGCACAGGCAACGTCCCCCCAGAAACTTAGTGGGGAGAAGCAAGAGGCACTCTCCTTTCTCTAAAAAGCTTTGGCTTCAGACATTTAGAGAAAGCATAAGAAACGTGAAAAAAAGCAGACTCACTCGGCCACGCCCAGCCACTAGCTTGCTAACACCTTGTTCTTTGTTCTTGTTGACTTTCACAGAAAATGAAATATTTCTCGCCTCTTGACTTCACATATGCTGCCCAGAAGCCCCCAGGTTTCCTGGAATTTTTATTAAGAATGCCAGATATTCCAGCAATAAATCTCAGACACCAAACTTTGACTGGCAAAGGGCAGATACATACCCTGTTGGGTGCAATCAATGTCTGGGGATTTTCCCTCTGCTTTCTTCTGCTTTTTCTTCCAATGAAACTGTCCCATTATTGGTTTTGATTTATTAATGATGATCATATTTTCCTTTCCAGAAACCTTATTTGCAAGATTAAAAAAAAATAATAAAAATGGTAGTGGGTAGCCATTCCTGGTATTTTGTTAGCTCTCTTCAGCTTTTGCTTTTGAACAATCTGCTCTATTTCTTGAGCCTTCCTGTGCCAGCAAAGAAAATCATGGACGTTTTATCATGGAATGTGTATGTGTGCGCTTGCAGAAGGTGGCTTTCATTGGGGATTTTTTTTCTGCTTTTCCAAGTTTTCTGATTCACTTTTCAAGAAAATTTCTAAAGTAAAGCTTCTCACTTCTGATCCTGACTTTTCGTTCAATTTTTTAAAGTCAGTGTTATTGGAGTATAGTTGCTTTACAATGTTGTGTTAGCTTCTACTGCACAGCAAAATGAATCTTCCATACATAGGCATATATCCCCTCCCTTTTGGATTTCCTTCCCATGTGGTCACCAGAGTGCATTAAGTAGAGTTCGCTGTGCTATACAGCATGTTCCCCTCATTGTCTATTTTACGCGTGGTATCAATAGTGTATACGTGTCTATCCCAGTCTCCCAATTCCTCCCTATTCTTCCCCCTTGGTATCCATACATCTGTTTTCTATGTCTGTGTCTCTATTTCTGCTTTGCAAATTAGGTCATCTGTACCATTTTTCTAGATTCTGCATGTATGCGTTAATATACAATATTTGTTTTTCTCTTTCTGGCTTACTTCACTCTGTATGAAACTGTCTAGATCCATCCAGATCTCTACAAGTGACCCAATTTTGTTCCTTTTTATGTTTGACTAATATTCCACTGTATACATGTGCCACATCTTTATCTGTTCCTCTGTTGATGGATATTTAGGTTGCTTCCATGTCTTGGCTATTGTAAATAGTGCTAGCACAGATTTTTTTTGTGTGTATCCATGTTAATTAGGCCCACTCCTAACATGTGTTATTATAAATGGAGGTGCTCACATACTACATTTAAGTATTTAAAAGTTATGGATCAGACTGACAAAATGTCAAAAGCTCCATGTTCTATCCTCTTTCTTGGCAAGTATACATTCATGGCAGCCTGAAAGTCCATGTTCAGATTTGGTGTTCTCAGACTCGTGGGGTGCTGCGCAAGGACACAGAGGCACGGAGAGGTCAGCCCACCCCTGGCTCATTTGTTCTCACCTCCAGCTTGGCCGCAGACCACAAGAGATTTCACAGCCAGGCACATGAACACCCCACCTGCACAGTCAACTCCATCCACAGTCCCCAGCAAGCAGCTTCTCCCTGGCCCCTCATTGGACCCAGAGGGACAATCCACCTCAGGAGCCTGGGCCCTGAGAAAAACCCTTCAGAGTCACCAGAAGGAGCTCAGGATCATCTGGGTAGAGAACTCTAGGGTCTTGTGCAGAAGGGAGTGGGCTCTGGGCAGCACAATCTCTGGGTTCCTTACCCCCACGACAGATGGAGGCGGCACAGCTTCAGGGAGGTCAAGGCAGAGCTCTCTTGCCTTATGGAAGTACTGCTTGGACTTAATGTCCCTTTTGTTGTAATGACTAAGTGAGGGTTAACCTTATACTGGACGCTTTTTAATCCATAGCTTCCAAGTCACAGTGAAAGGCATCTCAGAAGGATATTTAGAACTAGAGGCTCCAGATCCATGGTTTCTCATAAGGCAAGGCTTCTACACCTCAATATCACTGATTATGCAGTTTGCTCTTTGAATTGCAAGCCCAGCCATCTGATTACCTGTTCTAGTTTTTGTGGTCCAAAGCCAGTGAAGAAATAGAATCTGTTAAATATTCGAAAGGAGACGTCATTAACAATGGATCATAATCTAATGTAGAAATAAGTTTAATTAGGAGGAAGGAGAATAAGCACATATGTCATTGTCATAAATTTCCTTAGAGGATGAAGCAAGCAAGAGCCAGAGAAATGTACTCTGGGAGACGGCAGGGAGGAGAGACAGGATTCCTTGGGTTTACATTCGTTTCAAGTGAGGTACACTTTGATTCTCCTACCTGCCTAATGCCCTGAATTCACTCCTGCCTCTGTCAGTAATGATAGCAACAAAACAGCTTACGTAACACTTACTCTGTGCCAGACATTATTCTAAACACTGTATCTACATTTACCCATTTAATCTGCACAAAAGCCTTATGAGGTAGCTATTATTATTATCTTCATTTTATATAGGAGGAAAGTGAGGCATAAAAAGATTTGGGGTGGTGGGGGGGGGGGGAGAGAATTAAGCCTCACCCACGGTCACACAGGTAATCAGAGTCAGAGTGGGGATTTGGACACTGTCTGTGCATCACTAGAGTCTGCGCACTAGCAACACATTCTACTGCTTATTGGGATGTCCCACCACCCAGGGACTGTACAACTCAGCCACTTCTCACCCTCTGCTTCCCCATTCTGCTTTCTGTGGGAAGAGAAAAGTGTCCCATGGCCATCACCATGAAGTGCAATATGGAACCAAGGACTTGGTTTTAAGCCCACTACAATTTGTGTATTGAGCCTACCTGGTGGCTCAGTGGTAAAGACTTTGCCTACCAAAGCAGAAGACACAGGTTCCATCCCTGGGTTGGGAAGATCCCCTAGAGAAGGAAATGGCAACCCATTCCAATATTCTTGCCTGGGCAATCTCATGGACAGAGAAGCCTGGTGGGCTAAAGTCCATGGAGTTGCAGAAGAGTCGGACACGACTTAGCCACTAAACAGCAACAATGGTTTTTTAATGATACTAAAACTGTTATAGTCACTTTTAAAACACATTGTTGACCAGTGCATCACTTAAAAAAAGAAACGTCAAGGAAACCATAACAGTCACCAAATTCTCAACAACTAATGGAAATTTTTCTTAGAACTTTGAGTATTAAAATTTACTTATTCTAATCTTTAAGGTTCACAAAAGATCAGGGGCTGGGTCTCATTTTTCGTTATTTTCAGTTCTTACTAGATAGAGTACCTTATATACAAGAGGTGTTCAGAAGTTTTTAAATGAATTAAGTTTTGCTATATTCTTCAATAATCCTCAGTTTAAATGTCTGTTCAATGAATATAAAAAACAGAATAATATTTGCATTAAAAACTCTAAATGCAACTGTTGTGGGTGGACATTAATATGGAAAGTTTATGTATGCTCCAGAGTCTATTCTATATTCAAAATTCATATTCAAAGAAGTGATATGCTGTAGCAGTTAAGTGCCTAGACCCTGGAGGCAGCCTCCTCAAGTTAAAATTCTGATCTAGCTACTTGCTGACTTTGAGACTTTTGGCATGTTTTTTAAACCCTTTCTGCCCAGTTTTCTATAGGTAAATAGGAATGATTATGATAATAGCTCCCATTCTCAGGGGAGATTTTCTGAGAATTAAATAAATTAATCAACACAAAGTAGTTAAAGGAATTAATTAATATAAAATATTTTCAGTGTGTGTTAATCACTCAGTCATGTCCAACTCTTTGCAACCCCATAGTCTATAGCCCATCAGCCTCCTCTGTCCATGGAATTCTCCGGGCAAGAATACTAGAGTGGGTTGGCAATCTCTTCTCCGGGGTATCTTCCTGACCCAGGGATCGAGCCCAGGTCTCCTGCATTGCAGGCAGCTTCTTTACCCTCTGAGCCACAAGGGAAGCCCCAGATAGTAAGTTCTCCATGAATGTTAGCTGCCATGCCAAACCATTCCATAATTTAAAAACAAGTACAGTTTCATCCAGCACATAAAATAATTATATTTTTAGGAATTGATAGTTAGCCATATTTTTTCTTAATGGTTAAGGGAACAGTTATTGATAATAACAGTTAACAAAGCACAACCAGGAATAACAGAATATAATACCTGCTGCATTAGCCACTGAGCATAGGCAATATATTAAGTTCTGTCATGAAAATATGGTTCTCAGAGGCAAGGTCTTGGCCATCACAGAATCAGCTGACTCACTCTCCTTGTCTCTCGTCGGAGCAGGCTTCACCCTTCTAAGAATTTAGGGAGCAGACACATCAGTCTTAGCTGTAGTCTGCCATAATTACTTAGAGTCCCGCAGGAAACACCAAGGAAATAAGCGGCGCAGTTCCCAGACCAACATTGCATCCATTCAGCAAAGTGTACCTAGTGGGACAGATAGTTCAGTGGGAATCCGCAAGCACTTGTTTTTTTCTGTTGTTTATTCAATGAAGCCAGAGGAAATTACAGCAGGACTACATATCCAAAATGTTCCAAAGCACACACACCAGTTTTAATATTTTTTGGAGCCCAAATTCCTTTCTGCAAGATCTTAACCTTTGCTGTATGAACCCTTCCCAGACTCCTCCCCAGGCCATTCTTCACAGTGACGCTTGGAACACTCATGGTACTACTTCTAGTTACTGTTTACCTCATTGGCACATAAGTCTCTCATTGTAATATCACTAGCATAAGGCAGGAGTTCCTCCTGGCAAGGTAACCAGAGTACTGTTCAGTTGGTCCTTTCACTCCTTTTGGTTGTGTTCGTGTTTTTGGCTTCCAGGCTAAGAATGTTAACATTTCACAGTTTTCTCCTGTTCTGTAAATTTCTCCACATAGTCTCCTTGGCTTATTACAGTTTTTCCTTAATTTTACTTTAATTCTTCCAGATATCCTCTATATCCTCAATCCAACACAACAGACTTCTCTTCTGATGCCTACTCAAAAGTATCAAAATTACATTTTTGTTTCAGGAAAGTGTTTCAAACATCATTCAAGGCAAGCAATTATAAATATCAGATGCTTGCTCAACAAACCCAGGATAGCTTATATCTTTTAAGGATGGTTTTGTTTACGGATATGCCTAAGATACTAGAATCAGCTAGTTAAAGATATGTTAATATCCTATTGTATCCTGGAACTATGGTAATAGAAAAAATGCAAAGCTATATAAATCCTTATCATAATAGCTACCCTCTCTTGAGTTTCTGCTACTTACCAGGTCCCTATTAGGCACTTGTTATCTAATATGATCCCCCAAAGAATTATTTCCATTTTCCAGGCTAAAGAGTGGAGGTTCCTAAAGTTATACAGATGGTAAGTGGCAGAGCCAGGATCCAAATCCAGGCGGTGCAGACTCTCCAGCCCACAGCCTTCTGCCTTGAAGGCCCCTCTCAGTACACGGCCCCCAGCAACTGCAGCACACTTGACAAGAAAGAACTGAAATTCAAACAGTTCCACCAATCCACGCATTCAAAGCTGGGATGAAACTTATCACTAGAATTAACTAGGAAATGAAAACTAAACTTTTATATTCCCGGTTCATTATATAATCTTTCAATGATACTTCACTTGCCCCTAGGATTTTCCTTGAGAAAAAAGATAATAAATCTTGAGGCAAAATATGGGGCTACTAAAATTAATATTCGCCATAATAATTGGATTTGACTTTAGGAAACCAGTGCTACTAACAGTTAAAGATGATGTCTTCCTGGGGAGGGAGACTTATGATATCACATTGCACATGTGCATAAAGCATTAATTTCTTTAACTCCTTCAAATATGTATTAAGCTCAACGATAAGTGTAGTACCCCTGCAACTTCAAAGAAATGGTGCCTCCTCTGAGCCTAAAATGAGACATGGTCCATCTTTTCCCTGTGGGTTTTTATCCCACAGCTCTGAACTGACACCATTTACAATGCAACCCCATTCCCTTTGGAAATTTCTTTCTCTAGCGATTTGAGATCTTACCTATTTTGCACAGTTTATTAATCCTGGAGCTCCTCAGACAGAAGGTTTTCATTTAATATTTAACTTTGGCATGGAGACATTTTTAAGTTTCTCCAGCCCAAAACTTGGAAAAAAGCTAAGTAAAAGTAGCCAGGAGAACTCTACAACAATATTTTTTAAACCTTCATATGTCCAGATTTAAAAATAAATACATTTATCTTTTCTTCAGAAACAGCAATAACTCTGAGCTGACATGATTTTTAATAATGTTCTTGCTAACAGCTGGTGTACCCAACATGTTTTGGGGGAGGAAAAAAAAAGGGAAAACAAAAAAAAAAGGAAAAGGGAAGAAAAAGAAGAGAAGAAAACTCACATACCTCCCATTTACCCGTGATGACCTGGCTCAGTACTTGAGAGGATTAGGAGCACTTCTTTCATAAAGTTACATTTCATTAGGATGAACGTTTTGCTCAAACCCAAATACATTGCAGACCATCATCACTGTTAAGTTGATTATCAAAAAGCAGATCAACGTATAATGCATCCTGCTACTGGGTCTGGGAATCACAGTGTGCAAAGCATAGAAATGCAATTACTACAAAAGACAAAGCAGAAGTCTCAAAACAAAGGAGCTACAAGTAGGATAATATTAATGATGATAATAAGACACGTATCTCAGAATCAGCGTGAGGAACCGACATTAGAATAATTTCAAATTCCAGGATCTATGAAAGGAAAGATGCCCCCATTCTCCTTTTAATTGTGATATAAGGAGATTGTCATCATTTGTCAAATACAATGCAAGCTCATCTACACATAACTAATACTTGATTGAAATTGGCACATAACCAGTCTCATCTTAAATAAGATGAACTATTACGTATTTCAGGTAGTTGAAATTTTTCCTTTTCTCAAACGGAAAAAGTTGGTGGTGGCATTAGGTTAATTAATAGCAGAGTTGCAAGAGCAAAATAGAAATTCGTTTTAGTCAGAAAGGTCCTACACCCTGGGTATGAGAAGCCCCACAAACCCAAACTCTAGACAACTGATCAGCTCCAAAAGAGGCTCTTTCTTTTTACCCCAGTTGTCCCCACCATCAAGCACCAAACCATCTGGTCTGATTCTACACGCAGTAAAATGACCACATGAGACTCACAGCTTGTCACCAGCTGATGGCTGATTGAGACCTTCAAGTGGCTTGGACAGTTGCACACCAAGGGCTGACATTTATGAATCACTAATTCCAGGCACTGTGTATGGGAAAACTTCATTTAGTCTTTACAACACCCAAGGGTAATATGCAACACCAGTTAGCACTCTTTTTATAAGTAAAGAGTGTGAGGTACAGGAAAGTAAGTAACTTCCCCAGGGTTTCCCAGACTGTGAATAGCAGAAGAGTAATTAACCCTAAGCATCTGGTTTAGATCCCTTACATGTAACCACCCTGTCGTGCTTGTCTCACACTTACCACCCTCCATTAAGACTGCCAGTCAGACTTCCTAGTAAATTCCCTTCCAAATACTCGTTACAAAATGTCAGGGGGACGCAGCTTGGCACAGTCCTCAGACCACTGCCCAGAGTCTCTCAGCCCACCCAGTTCTGCTCCCTGAGCTGTCTCCCTCCCAGAAATTCCCCAGCCCACCTTCACACCTGTACCTTCTCATGCGATAATGACTTCCATTAGAGAATAGGTAATAGTCCACCTTCTCAAAATTATTAGGACAAATATGGGAATGATTTGCTAGGATAACTCTATCTGAGACCACCTGTGTTTCAGAAGAAAGAAAGAAAAGAAAGAGAAGTCACTCAGTCGTGTCTGACTCTTAAACCAAATGGATCATATAGGAGGGGACTTCTTTGCTGTTTGGTTGTTGGCGTTTTTTTTTTTTTCCTTTTGGTGCCTATGGTACAAAGAGCACACTCTTTGGAGTCAGAAAGAAGATGCAATCCTGGTTCTGCCCCTATCACCTATGTAAAGTTGGGTGAGTAACTTAATATTCTGAATCTGTGGCTTCTCACCTATTTTAAAAATTAAAAGCAATAACTCTTCACAGTAGTATTGTCACAACTAAGTAACATAAGGTATGTGTAGCACCTAACATACTGCCTTGAACTTGGTAGGCATTCAATAAATGTCAGTCCTTCTCCTGTCCTCCCAGCACAATGCAGGACCATAGGGCTAGTCCCTGACCTAGGCTGCCATCACTTCACCAGGGAAGCTGGAACAACCAGGCTCCTCTGTTAAGGCAGCCATCCTGCTATCTGCCTCTCTGGCAGCCTGCACTCCACTCATACACTCACTGGAGAAGGAGAAGGAGTCAGCAAAGACTTTGGAAAGCTGGTGAGACTGCAGCTTCTCTAGAGACCAGCATTCATCATGTTGGATTATATGTCAATATGGCATAGCCTGGTTTTTAAAGCAGTTCATCAAAATTGCCTACAAACTTATCCATTCACTCAACAACATGAATGAGCTATCTGCTATGTGCCAAGTGCTGTACTAAGCCCTGGAGAAAGCAGAAACGAAAGCAGCCAAGGTACTGCCATGTGCTATCTGGTAGCACAGGTGACAACAAAAGAAAGAACAGCGAAATGCGTCCCCCTAAAAGTGCACACACACTCACTCACACACACACACACACACACACACACACACACAAGACAGAAACAAACCCGGAAAACAAAAATTACCACCCATGGTATCACCCATGCAATTAGTCATTCTCCAGATTTTTACTGAGCATGAACTACATGCCAACAGCAGAGTGAGTGACACAGACCAGGTTTTTTCTTTCACAAAGTTTATAGACATAGCAAGAAGAATAGACCATATAATAAATGAGCAAGATAATTTCAGCTACTGAGAAATGTTATGAATGAAGCAGTGATAGAGAATGACCATATCTGAACCTTCCTTCGCCAGAGGAGTCAGGGAAAGCTCTTCTGGGGAATGGCATTTAGCTGAGACTTGCATGACATGAAAAGGAGACATGTGCGGAGCTGCTCAGGCAAAAACAACAGACGGTACAAAGTCCCTGGCAGGGGCAAATGGGTAAGCTAAATGAACAGAGGAACTCTGCGTGTCTGGCTGTTAATCAACAGGTAGAGGTAGAATGAGCGACAGGCAGGAACCAGATGAGATCAAGATCTGAAAACAGTGAAGCGAGTTTGGATTTTATGCAAAGAATAGTAGAAAGACATTGGAGGGATTTCAGCCGAAGCGTACTGTGCTCTGACTTACATTTGTTTCAGTGATAATATTTACAGAATCACACTCTAATAAGGTTGTTGTTATTGTTGTTTAGTTGCCAAGTTATGTCCCACTCTTTTGCAACTCCATGGACTATAGCCCACCAGGCTCCTCTGTCCATGAGATTTTCACAGGCAAGCATATTGGAGTGGGTTGCCATTTCCTTCTCCAGGGGATCTTCCTGACCCAGGGATCAAACCTTTGTCTTCTGCATTGGCAGGCAGATTCTTTACCACTAAGCTACCTGGGAAGCCTAATAAGGTTAAAGGGACTGAAAAAAAAAACAATTGTTTTATCACATTATACATACAATGATCATCAGTTTTTAAATAATTATATTGTACGCTATTATAACTAGAAATATAGTTTCAGCATCACTAGATTAAATGCGATGATTCAGTAATCTGGGAACATTCAGTAGCTCAGGGGTCAGTGATAACCATCGTGACCCAAATGGTAAAACAAAAAAAAAGTATCCTTTAATAAGTTCTAAACAAACAGATGCCAGGCAAAGTAAACACTATTTGAAATAAATACTCCTCCAGGTTTGTGTGCATTCTACAAAACAGCAGGTGTGAGCTATAACCTTTCTAGCTCATCAAGCTGATTTGTGATTAATATTAATCCTGCCCAGCTGAAAGTAAGCCAGGGCCTTTTCTGTGGTTTCCATTCATGAATCCCAACATACTAACTGTGAGGGTACTCATGGACCCAAAGTGTGGCGTCAGGCTGGTGCTCAAAGAATCTTAGCTTGCTCGCTCTCTGGGGATGGAGTGCCCCCTCTGCTGTGATCCCAGCGGCATCGAGAGGCCACCTTCCCCCCCAAGATCCTCCTGGTGATCCTTGCACTCCTGGACTTCCTCATCACTAACTCCTCCTTGAGGTGATGGGAACTCTATCAAAAGACAAACATCCTATCCTAGAGAAGTAACCCATGACACCATTGTCAGTCGTAAATACCCTCCAACATTGTTTTCTTAAATTACCTGGCTAGCAGAGTCTATATGCAGTTTTTTAAGTCAGGAGAGAAGTTTGGGAAGTCAAAAATATGGTTTTAAAAGGAGTAAATTGAACTCTGTGATCACCTCTGGGAGAAAAGAATCTGAAAAAGAATAGCTATATGTATGTATGCTTAGTTGCTCAGTCATGTCTGACTCCTTGTGACCCCATGGGCTCTATGTAGCCCACCAGGCTCCTCTGTCCATGAGGATTCTCCAGGCAAGAATACTGGAGTCGGTTGCCTTGCCCTGCTCCAGGGGATCTTCCCAACCCAGGGATGGAACCCAGGGCCTTGTTCATTGCAGGCAGATTCTTTAGCATCTGAACTACCAGGGAAGCCCAGATATATGTATATGTATAACTAAATCACTTGGCTGTACACCTGCAACCAACACAGCATTTAAATCAATTATACTCCAATATAAAATAAAAAATTCTATAGAAGCAGATTGGTAAATAAACCATGGTACAAGCAGACAATGGAATATTATTCAGCAGTAAAAAGAAATGTGCTATCATCCTTATTTACAAAAGCCAAGATACAAAAGATGTTGTATCCAGAGTTGGTGGGATTGTATTAAATGAGATAATTTATGGAAAGTACTTAGCACAGTGTTTGGCACTTGGTAAACATTTATTCAAGGCTTTTTACTCTGAATATTATTAATAATAGAGTTAGCAGTGCCTAAAACATTCTCAGCCATTATAAAATGTGTTCAATGAATTAATAACGAGACTTCAATTAACTGCTGGTATTGCCAGTGTCGGGGCAAAGGATAATGTCTGGTTTCCATTTCACAGTGACGATTCCAGATGTTAAGGTCAGTGGTAGCCAGGAGTGAGTCAAACCCTCTTAACAGGATTCTGCTGAACTTTAATATAATGTTTCTGCCCTAATTATTGTCTATACCTATGTTTCATGAATCTCAACAGGATACAAAGTAAATTAAAATTCAGTCTATTACAATTTCTAGTTGCAAAAGATTTTTACTGTGAGGATCTTTATTTTAAAATATCTTTATAGTAAGAGCTCTTTCAAGGAAAATCTCTTATAAATTATAACACATAATTACATTTTTTGTGTTCAGTCCAGAAGTTCCTTTAACAGGTGCTGGAAATGCCCACTTCTCTATCCAATCAGAACTTAGAACCAAGCAAACAGCCAACTTTTGTGTCTCTATAGACTGTGCACTCATTAATAACTACAAGTGGATGGAGAGAAAAGGGATAGATTGGAAGTTGAACACATGGGTGGGTAGATGATAAACATATATCAAAAGGAATTTTCTTCACGTATTTGTGAAAATGCTTTGTCATTTGATTTTGGTAATAGCTAGAACAAGTAGCATTCAGCAGAGAGAATCTGATTCTCCTAAAAAAAAAAGAAAAAAGAAACTCAGAATATTATTATATGCTAAATAATATGTAGTTTTAGAAATTCTTTGCCTGCTCAGACTTCTCATGGATAACTCATTATTTTTTTAATATGCTTCTGTATAAGGCCAGACGTTCATAGAGATAATTCAAAAGTTATGTTAGCTATGCAGTGTCTTCCATTTGCATTCTTCGCAAGTCTTGTTGAGACTGATATTAAAATAAGCTTGTTTTTAGTGGATACACATCAAGGACTAGAGTGTAGAAGAAGCCCAATCACACACTGGAAGGTGGAGAGAAGCCAGCATGGGATTGTAAAACTGCTGGCAGTTATCCTCCGAGTTGGTCAGCCCAGCACACATGAACAGGAGTTGAATGTTTCCTTGTGACTAATTTCACAGAGATGGAAACTGAGCCAGGGAAGGAGTCTGAGCCGTCGCCTGCTCAGCTAGCCAACCGCTCTAGACTGTGAGTCATTCCAGGACAGGGACCTCATTCTCCACGTACTGTTGTGTCTACAGCACCTGGCACTTGCTAAGCACCGAACAATGTTGAATGGATGAATCAATGAATTAGGTAATTAACGGGTGAAAGCATCGCTCTGCATTCTTTATATCATAGAATTCCGTCCCCAGCTGAGCCCTGGGGGAGGATGTGGAAGTTGTTGTGCAAAGAAAGACAAATGACCAAGGAGAGTTTTAGGGAAAATTTACAAAGAGAGGAGCAGTAACAGGTGTGAGGGTCTCCCCTTGTCCTTGGCACGTTCCAGGCAAGGGTCATACATAAAATTCCAGCAGGCCTGAAAGTCAGATTTCCAGAGAAGAAACTGCTCTTGGCCTGTGAGGCATTTAAACTGTGTGACTAGGGACGCACCAGCCCTTCCCCTGGTGTGATCAGAGACTGAGATCAAATAGCTCAATGATGTGGCAGAACTTTGGCTCCAGCCCCCTCCTGGATACGCAGCAATCATGGCTGAGGGGAGCACTGACACATCTCTTCTCGGGCAGACAGGTCCTAGCCTTGCACCTCCAGCTAAACAGTACAGTGAGATGCTGGCAGTATTTGCCCCATCTGTGTGCATGTCTGAGAAACAAGTCCCTCTCCTGCAATCCACCCGCAATACAGGAGACCTGGGTTCGATACCTGGGTTGGGAAGATCCCCTGGAGGAGGGCATGGCAACCCACTCCAGGGGTTTGGGGGAAAGGAGGGCTGGGGTCTGAGTCTTGCAAATGACCAAGGTTGTTCATCTCAAGCATGCCATGCCTGGGCTATAGTCAGTTTCCTTGGAACTTTACTGGAGAGAATCTTTCTTGAACACATGAGCTCTGCCTCTCAGTGGTGATGTGGTAGACACGATTTCGTGGGCCATCAGGACCAGCCCTTCTCTCCAGGAGCTGCTAGAGATTCTTCATGGGAAGACTAAGCTTCACGCTTCTATCTCATGCCTCTGACTTCCTCAAAATACCTATTACCTTGTACCTCCATCTTACTATCTACCCATTCCCAGCTAGGGCAACCCCCAGAGCTCCTAAACTGTCCAGGCCCCATTCTTCTAAACTGCCTGAGTCCCAGTGCCTTGGGCCCTGTTTGTTCTGTGTTATAGATCAATCATCTGTCATAAAAAAATCTCTGGAATGTATCAGTTTTCCCAGGTTCTGGAACTTTAACAGAAATTTCAGGTACTCTGCAGACTTATGGAGGAGGCATTTTCGTCCCAAGTGGGGATGGGTGCCTTTTAAAGCCACCCTAGTCATTCCATATGGCATTTCTTCCTTACTTATAAGAACTCTGCCCTTGAATCTAGTGAAGAGAGAAGATGATTTGGTTCCTGTGCCCCACTGTGGCCTTTGAACATATTAGCTTTTATTCAGTCTTAGGTTCAAAAGACTGGACTTCCTTGATGGCTCAGCTAGTAAAGAATTCACCTGCAATGCAGGAGATGTGGGTTTGATCCATGGATTGGGAAGATCCCCTGGAGGAGAGCATGGCAACCCACTCCAGCATTCTTGCCTGGAGAATCCTCATGGACAAAGGAGCCTGACGGGATCCAGTCCGTGAACTCGCAAAGAGTCAAACACAACTGAGGGACTAAGCACACAGAAGCAGGTTCAAACTGGGCTGATTAAATTGTAACCACCAAGTGGGAATCAAAAACCTGGAAAAGAAAAAAACAATTAGGGATAGAGTTGGGAAAGGACAAGGAAAAGGGGAGAGAAAAGTATAAGAGAAAAGGGGTAAATAGGAAGTAGGATCAAGACAGGAAGCAAGATCAGTTTCTTTGCATTTTTTTCAGACTTTGTCTTTGTCTTGGGTTGCCATTGAGGTGTGGCAAAGAACCTGCCTGCCAATGCAAGAGATATAAGAGACTCAAATTCGATCCCTGGGTCAGGGAAGATCCCCTGGAGAAGGAAATGGCAACCCATTCCAATATTCTTGCCCAGAGAATCTCATGGACAGAGAAGCCTGGCTGGGCTACAGTCCAGGGGGTCACACAAAGTTGCACTCGACTGAAGCGACTTAGCATGCATGTCATTGAGGTGCAAGTGATATCTTAGTTGTGCTTGAATCTTTCGTGGTCCCTAGCATGGGGGTTCAAAAAATGTTTGTGGAATGGGATAAATAAGAAAATTAAAGTGGTGTGTGGTAATGACCTCAGTGAAATGGGTCAAGGGTCATGGTGACACCGCCCCAATCCTCATTGCATGTCATCTGGTCAACATCACTTATTAAACAAACCAAAGAAGGAAAAAATGAAAATAGTTTATTTTGGTGGTAATTTCTATGGCAGTAACTGAAGCCCTGTCTCTCCTGAGCTTTTTTTCCCCCTCAATATCCAGATTCTATTAATCTTACAGCAGAGAAGCTAGAAGCCTACCAAAGCTGAGTGGCTTACCCAAGGCCACACAGAGACAAGTGTCGAGCTCAGGACAAACACCACTATTTTCCAGCTCCCAGGGCTGGAACTGTGAGAAGGGGAAACTGAAGCCATAGGATGTTCTGTTCCAGAGCAGACACAGATTAAGTATAAGATTCAGATGAATTAATACAATTTAAAACAAAACATGGAGAAAGTAAAAATAAATTATAGACTACACAAAACTGAAATGGGATCGTGACACCTGATCCTTAATCTGTTTGCTATTAGGGTGGAGAACAAGATAGTGCTTTGCTTACTGGAATTTAGTCACACTTTCTATTTATTATTTATAAATTTGAATATTTAAAAGGGATACAAGGGAAGTTCACACAGGCCAGGCTGGGCCTCTTTATAATGCAAATACTTTTCCAATGGGGGGAAAAATTATTGAAAGATGGTGAGTTTGTTGTTTGACAGTATCTTCCAGACATTTTTTATTGTTAGCAAAACTCCGTTGGAGTGTAACTTAAGAGTTTCAGCAATGGTAATGTTAAAGCAAAGGGAAGGAAAATTTCAATAAGAACCAAGCTGCCCCAACTCCCACTTTATTTTCGAGCAGAACCATCAAAGAGCAGCTAACAGAAATATTCTTAAGTGGCATTCATTCACCCCTGAAAGGACTCTCCAAGAGTTTTATTGCTACATAAGAGAGCGCCATAAACCAGCAGGAGGAGAAAGCAAAGAAAATAAGTCTGGCGAGTCATCCTGTGTAAGAAAGTGAGAGGGTGCTTAGTAATGTGTCTTGGCCGGTTTCCACGGTCAGGAGACAAAAATTCAGGGCAAGGATGTGGCCCGTGATACGGGCCATCCCAGAGAAAAGAACCGTGGGACTTTGTGAAGTGTTATTGAAGCGTTCACATGAGTATGGCGTCATCACATGTCCATCCCTCCTCCTCCTCCTCACCTTCCATCCAATTTCATGTTAATACTTGACTCCACAGCCTGTTGCCTGACACTTTCCAGCATCTGGCATAATTAGGACGGAACAGAAAAGGACTGAACTGGGTAGAGCCAAGGACAGTGAGTCTTTAGACTTGAAAGGAACATTAAGGATCATTTAATGTGACACTCTTGGTTTTCCAAACAAGGAAGTGGAGGCTCAAAGGTTACTTTTATAGAGAGCGAGAACTTCAGAGATTTTTCACTTGAGCTCCAGAGTCCTAAGTTGAATGTTAAGACAGAGGATTCACAAAACTGCTTCCATGATTCTGTCATTCAACTCAGGCCAAGTCTAAGACCTTCTATAGAGCAGCCATAGAGACTCTAACAAGCATCCTACGATGAATGACAATAATCACCAACCTTGAGACTAGGTTACCTTCAACCAACCCTTCCCCATCTTTACAGAGTTTGTTATTGTTAAATCAAAAAGAGCACTCAATTAACTTTTAAGGCAGAAAGGCTATTATGTAGGATTTTTCCTTCTTGTGATTTGGCAGCAGACACTAGAACACAAAATCAGGAGTGAGAATAAAAACAGAAGACAGGATTATGTTGATCCAGTATTCAGAAACCGTAGTTCTCTCAGCCTTCACATCACCTAAGACCTTATTTGAACATTTAGAAAAGGCAGGAGAGGAAGGAATGAAAATATGGTACCATTCATATACTTGTTCAACAAGCTTCATAAAGCCTACTTTGTCCACAGTTATGAACTAGGTGCAGAGAATTCCCAAAGGCAAACGTCTGATGCCAGGGTTTCAGACACTTAAGAGTGCTCTTATATGGAAATTCCTGCCCCCATAACCAGCTCCTAGAATTTACCACCATGTTCAAAATAAAATACATTGCAAATTTCATTTGGAGGGAAATTAATATTTTCTATTGAAATAAGTGTTCATGGCTAAAAAATGCTTAGAGATTTATTTGGTATTTTGAATTTGAGGTTACTACTTTGCACTAACTATAAAAGAAGCATAAATTGAATTGAGTCTGTCTTTTTTCAGATATAAAAGTGAAAGTGTTAGTTGCTCAGTTGTGTTCAACTCTTTGCAACCCCATGCACTATAGCCCTCAGGCTCCTCTGTCCATGGGATTCTCCAGGCAAGAATACTTACCTGGTTGCCTGGAGTGGGTTGCCATTCCCTTCCCCAGGGGATCTTCCCTACCCAGGAAATGATGCCAAGTCTCCTGCTTTATAGACAGATTCTTTACCATCTGAGCTACCAGAGAAGCCAAAACCCAACATAATCTTGAATTCAGCAAGGATCTATGGTGGGAATGATATGCATCTTTCAGACACAAGTCTTAAAATATTTGTTGTTGTTGATTAGTTGCTAAATTGTGTCCAACTCTTTGTGACCCTATGGATTACAGCACTCCAGGCTTCCCTGTCCTTCACTATCTCCCAGATTTCGCGCTAACTCATGTCCATTGAGTTTGTTACGCTATTGAACCATCTCATCCTCTGCCATCCCCTTCTCCTCTTGCCCTCAATCTTTCCCAGCATCAGGGTCTTTTCCACTGAGTTGGCTCTTTCTAATAGGTGGCCAAAGTATTGGAGCTTCAGCATCAGCCCTTCTAATGAATATTCAGGATGGATTTCCTTTAGGATGGACTAGTTTGATCTCCTTGCTGTCCAAGGAACTCTCAAGAGTCTTCTCCAATACCACAGTTCAAAAGCATCAGTTCTTCAGCACTAAGCATTCTTCCCTGGTGGCTCAATTGGTAAAGAATCTGCCTGCAATGCAGGAGAATCAGGTTCGATCCCTGGGTCAGGAAGATCCCCTGGAGAAGGGAATGGCAACCCATTCTTGCCTGGAGAATTCCAAGGGCAGAGGAGCCTGGCAGGCTAAGTCCCTGGGGTTGCAAAGAGTTGGATACCACAACTGATCAACTAGCATACTCACACACAGCCTTCTTTATGGTCCAGCTCTCACATCTGTACATGACTACTGGAAAAACCATAGCTTTGACTATACAGACGTTTGCTGGCAAAGTGATGTATCTGCTCTTTTAATACACTGTCCAGGTTTCTCATAGCTTTCCTTCCGAGGAGCTGCTGCTAACTCGCTTCAGTCGTGTCCGACTCTGTGCGACCCCAGAGACGGCAGCCCACCAGGCTCCCCCATCCCTGGGATTCTCCAGGCAAGAACACTGGAGTGGGTTGCCATTTCCTTCTCCAATGCGTGAAAGTGAGTGAAAGTGAAGTCGTTCAGTCGTGTCCGACTCTTAGCGACACCATGGGCTGAAGCCTACCAGGCTCCTCAGTCCATGGGATTTTCCAGGCAAGAGTACTGGAGTGGGTTGCCATTGCCTTCTCCTCTGAGGAGCAAGCATCATTTAATTTCATGGCTACAGTCACTGTCTGCAGTGATCTTGGAGCCCAAGAATATAAAGTCTGTCACTGCTTCTACCTTTTCCCCTTCTATTTGACATGAAGTGATGGGACCAAATGCCATGATCTTTGTATTTTGAATGTTGAGTTTTAAGCCAGCTTTTCACTCTCTTCTTTCACCCTCATCAAAGGTTTTTTAGTTCCTCTTCACTTCCGTGGTTGTTCAGCTGGTAAAGAATCTGCTTGCAATGTGGGAGACCTGGGTTCAATCCCTGGGTTGGGAAGATCCCCTGAAGAAGGGAAAGGCTACCCACTCCAGTATTCTGGCCTGGAGAATTCCATGGACTGCATAATCCATGGGGTGGCAAAGAGCCAGACAGGACTGAGCAACTTTCACTTTCACTTTCTGCCACTAGAATGGTATCATCTACATATCTGAGGCTGTTGATATTTCTTCTGGCAATCTTGATTTCAGTTTGTGATTCATCCAGCCCGGCATTTCGCATGATGTACTCTGCACATAAGCTAAATAAGCAGAGCAACAATATATAGCCTTGACGTACTCCTTTCCCAATTTGGAACCAGGCCGTTGTTCCACATTGGTTCTAACTGTTGCTTCTTGACCTATATACGTGTTTCTCAGGAGCCAGGTAAAGTGGTCTGGTATTCCCGTCTCTTTAAGAATTTAGTTCTGGTTCCTGGTTCAAAATTGGGAAAGGAGTATGTCAAGGCTATATATTGTTGCTCTGCTTATTTAGCTTATGTGTAGAGTACATCATGTGAAATGCCGGGCTGGATGAATCACAAACTGAAATCAAGATTGCCAGAAGAAATATCAACAGCCTCAGATACATAGATGATACCATTCTAGTGGCAGAAAGTGAAAGTGAAAGTTGCTCAGTCCTGTCTGGCTGATAAAAGGGTAAACACTAAATAAATGTGAATTCAAATATTATTATTATTCCTAAACTCCCTGAAAATAGTATGAAAAGATTAAGCTTCTAAAGAAAGTGATTGTAAGGTGATTATTTTTCTGACCTGAAAATAATTCTATTATTACTTGTGAATCTTACTTCCTTCAATAGTAAGATATATCCTAAATCCTATAGCTGCTCCCACAAGGCCAACTTTCTACTACCACTGCCTAGAGAAATGTCTTTGCTTCTCTGAATTTCATAGCCAAAGCCCTTCTTAGTCAATAGGCTGCAGAGTGGCCAGTACTGTGTGGGATACGAAGCAGGAAGAGACCCAGAATTTGAACTAGTGCTCACGTGACCAGCAGGTGGGGGCCCAGGCTGCACTGAGCGGCAGCAATTCTGACACTACTTGTTATCCACACAGTAGGCTCTTTTGTTACCTGACCTGTCTTGGTATCTCAGGCAATGGGACAGTTGGGCAGCCTAGTTTTTATAATAGGTCAGGAGCAAAGTAAAGACAAAAGTCTTTTCAAACTGTTCAGAAACAGGACTGCAATAAAGTTAAGTGTGTGGAACTATATGCTCAGAATCCTCTCCCCTGCTTCTCCTCCTTCCCCCTTCCACTCCTCCTCTAAATAGTAGCTAACACCTACCTATATAATGCTAGCCACATCTGAGCACAGTTCTCAGCATTTTACTTGTATTAACTCTCTTCCCATCCTCAATAGCCTCGTGAGACAATGCTATTATCATCCCCAATTTATCATGAGGAAATGGAGGCACTGAGAGGTTAAGTGACTTGCCTGAAATCACAGAGCTAGATCGAATTAGAAGGCACGTGATTAGGATTTAACTCAAGCAGGTCAGCTCAGGGCTGCTGCTCTCAACCATTCTCCGCTACAGCTGCCCTTTAACTGTTGTAGCTGCCAACATCTGTTTCTGGATTATAGCCTCTACTTCCCTCTTTACTCTGCTAAACAATGCCCATTTATTCCTCAAACCTTAGTTCTAACACTGTCCCTCAAAGACCTTGTGTCTGACCAACCCTGCCACCCATACATCACAATCAGGTTGAAGTCTTTTTTTTTTTTGTCTCTATTGAAGCACTTACACCAGATTAAGATCTAACTTTCAACAGTTGACTAGAAACTTCTTGAGAGTAGGTCCTTGTATTTCAGTTATTTTTATACATTGCCAGCCACTAACGTGTGGGTTCAATCTCTTCAGTCATGTCCAACTCTGTATGACCCTGTGGACTACAGCCTGCAAGACTCCTCTGTCCATGGGATTCTCTAGGCAAGAATACTGGAGTGGATTGCCTTGCCCATCTCCAGGAGATCTTCCTGACCCAGGGATTGAACCCATGTCTCTTTTATCTACCTGCATTGGCAGGCAGGTTCTTTACCACTAGTGCCACCTGGAAAGTCCCGGCCACTAGCATGGTAGTGCCTAAAAGTTCAATGTACAAAGTGTTGGGTTTAATATTAATAATTAAACTAATCAACAGTCACAGTAGAGAGAAACAATGCCAGGAGTTAGAAACTGTAGCAAATAAAGGCAAGGGAATCCCCTATACAATATTTTAGAACGAGAGATATGTTAGAAACCATCTGACACCAAAGGCATGCAGCAGCCTAAAGTTTGGATTCTGTCTGCAGAGAGCTATTTCTTTTTTCTACCAGACATTATTTTTTTTTAAATCAACCCAAAATTTCAAGATGAAGGGGTTTTACAAAATGTCCCAATTTGTGGCTTTGTCTTGAAAAACTGGAAAACCTGCCCAAACCAGGCACACAAGTGAGTAGTTCAACTTCTGCCCTGTTAGACAGGGCAATGCTCCCCAGTTCACCGCAAACTTTGGCTAGCCAACTCCACTCGCTCCCCCGTCTCCCTGCTTCCTCCAGGTATTTGGACTCCCTCCCCTTCTAATTCATTCCCCTCATCTTACAGTTTAGGAAGAGTCGGGCCTGAAAAGTACAGGAATATATCCATGACAGAGAAGTGGCTACATATACCCCACGTCTCTCATCTCCAGTTTCCGATTCCCACCAAGTCCTAAAAAATGGCATTTGTGAAGCATGGTTATCAGAGCAATCCCTCATTTTTTCGTGAATTCTTTGTGCCCTGTAGCGGAGGTTTGCTCAAAAAAATAAACAAAAAAAAACAGAAAACCGAAAGTCTCTTCCACACTCCCAACCTCCTCCACTTTGGCATTTCCAAGAACCGGCATTTGTTACATAATTCCTTGTCCTTTCCTTTCTCCACTTCCATTTTCTCTGAAAAATGTTTGGTGGATTAACTGTGAAAACCTTATGATTTTCCTCCCAGACAGCACATCCATCTCTTTCTCCCTCAAAATAAATTCCACCCCGAAAGAAGTAGAACTTCCAATACCAAGATAGCTGTGGTTTTGTTGCCTCAGCACTTTGCCTGTGTTCAAAGGACAGGATGCTACCACACAGGCTAATTATCTAGATGAAGCCACGGTTGAAAAGTGGTGGATTTAGAGACTGCCCTCTCTGTGGCTGACAATTTATCACAGCTTGGCGTTTTAGGCTTAGCCCCAGGTTGAAAGCGAAATTTTTTTCATATTTAAATTCATTTTTGGGAACAGTCCTATGGAATGATCTCTGCTACTCTTAAACCATGCAACAGAGAAAGAACAAATTCACATTTTTACTGCCCGATAAATTGTCGAGGTTTTCTTTGTTTTTTTTTTGTTTTTTTTTTAGTTCTTATATAATTCAGAAATTTCCAGGGGTACACGTTGCAACTTTAATAGGATTGCTGTTCTGACTGGAGATTAGCCAAGTGAATATGTGTGGGCATGAGGGAGGAGCAATTTTTAAAGAAATTTATTAATTATTTTTATTTCCAAGTGCTGTTGATTTGATTTAATGTTTCACCCATGTGTGATAGAAACTCTAGAGCTTAACTTTTAACATCAAGTCATTCAAGGTTATGTGACTCAAAGTAATTTTAGCTAAATAAGACTTCAACAACTGAATCCCCTAAATCACTAGTTCAAAAGTGGGGGAAAAAATGTTAATTGGCTGCCTCACGTCCTCTATCTCTTGCTTTTCTATCCACGAAGACACCTGTGTACCCATATAGTAATTCCATTAGTAAATATTTTAGTATTATGAAAGATAGGAGAGGCTAGGATTTGTTGCTCAGTTGAGGGAATTTTTGTTTATTTCACAATTTCCTATAAAAATACCAAAATGAACAGTCTACTTCCATAATGGCTGGTTAATAAAAAGAAAACGCTAGCATGGGAAATTGCTTGCTTCAGCTTCTGGATATGCTGATAGAGTAAATGCTAAGTGCCAGCCAGAATGGGGCAGAGACAGGAGACCTTTCTGTACTTGTCAGTCCTTCCTTGCCAACATCCTAGGAAAGCACTGGGAGCAACATCCGAGTGGCAAAGCACTCCCGGCCCCCTGCTTCCAGGGAGTGCCCATGCTGGCTGGGAGCTGACCCTGCTGTGCTTTATATTTCAACTTTCTCAGTTTTCAAAACTTCGACCAGAACTACCTCATTTGACTGTCACCTAATCTCTCAACTTTTCTTGAGTAAGATGCTGAGCAATGGTGAAGCATCTAGAAGAATATGCAGAACTACAGAAAAGTAGACAAGGCAGGAGCTTCTAATATGGCAGCCTTCCTCAGGAAAAGGTGGAGTCTAAAGACAAGCCAGCTCTTCCTCCCAATCACTCCCTCCCACATCTAGAGGTGACTCCAGGACTCACACCTAGAGGCTACCCTAGGACCTACATCTAGAGGCTACCCTAGGACCTACATCTAGAGGCTACCCTAGGACCCCAACTTCTACAAGTTCAAGACACAGAAAAAGGTCATTCAGGAAACAAGATATATGCCTTTGTCTTTTTACCAAACTTGGTTTAAACTTTCTAATCTCTGTAGCCTTAGATATTTTGGGAATGAGTATAATTTTTTTCATTTTACTTTATTCAACTCATTCATGTTATTTATAAAGAACAACTTCTACCACAACTACCAAATTTTAACTATGCATGTGACAAGGACATTGCTGAATTTTGTTTGGTTAAAATTCATTTGTAATCCCATTGGTGTATACAAGAGTTCAGGATGAAATGAAGGTGTCTGCAGTGAACAAATGTTCCATGAAATTTACATTGTTTTCCTTATAATTTTACTGAGATATAACTGACACACAGTACTGTATAAGTTTAAGGTATAGAGCACAATGATTTGATTTACATACATCATGAAATGATTCCTGCAGAGGCTGAGTGAACATTCATCATCTCATAAAGATATAAAAGAAAAAAAAAATTTTCCTTGTGATCAGAGCTCTTAGGATTTACTTCTCTAATGACTTTCACACATAACATACAGCAGTGTTAATTGCATTTATCATGTGAACTTATTTAGCTCATAACTGGAACTTTGTACTTCCATGTACATGATATTTATATTTTACAAAATACATTATTATAGTTATTTGCTCATGATAAATATTTTCACAATGTCCAGTTCAATGGATTACGTCAGAAAAGACTTCCTCACACTTGTCTCTCCATTGCAACGGCCTGAAATCACATTATTTTACATCGTGTCATTTACACAAACCATAGTAGTGCAGAGAAGGCAGAAAGATGCTTGTGTGAATGGTAGAGGTCTTTCCAGCCCTTCTTGGGTCACACCAGGAAGGAATTTGCCTTGCTACACATTCCCAGCTCATGGGATGGGGAAAGCTTTATTCCTGGGAAGCTCTCCTCTTTGTCTACTAAAGACCTGCCTCTAAATTTTGGATCTTCCATTTTTCTACGTCATACTTATTCACTGCCTACTTCTCCTTCCTGGGATACATACTTTGTATTCATTTGTCATTCCTATGACAGGAGGCATACATCAATCCTTGCTGAGGGACTCTAGGGGGCATTTTGAGCCTATTATATTATAAAAAGGTTTTTTCCATTTATAGCCACTTTTTTAAAGATTTTTCATTAAGCTTCCATTTTTAGTAAATCTTTGAATATGGTATTAAAAAGTTATAAACCACTGTCTTCTCTGTAAATGTTATTTCTTATTTAGGTTCTTTCTTTGGTTTCTTGTCAGGTATAGCTTATTTCATCAGAGGGATACTTGCAGGGGGCTCTTCAAACTCTTCCTGCTCCATCTTCACCTGTAAGAAGATGAGGAGAGTAAAATACTGAAAAGTAACCAGATGTGTGAGATGACATGCAAAAGGCTTAAGCATGCACCTTCATGAGAGCATTTGTCCATGAAGTGTGGACTTGTTATTCAGGTTCACAGCTACCCTAGCATTTTAGGGCTAGAGGGAAACTTGAGACCATCTAGCTAGTGTCCCGATTCTGCAAATGAGGAAATGGCTGCCCACTTAGGGTAGTGACTTGCTCAGGTCAGAACCAGCATTTAGGTACTATCAATGATGATGTCTTCTCATTATGGGAAGAAAAGCTAAACAAAACAAGACAGGATTCTGCTTTAGCACTTCCCTTTTAGGGGTTCTCTCAAGTGTTTTAGAAACTCTTTGGCAGCTGACGTGATCCCAGTTAGAGAAACAAAAGGAGTTAATTGCAGACTTCAAGTATGTGAGCTATTATTTTAAGAAAAATTTTCTCCAGATGTTTCCCACCTCCTTTGAGAATACAAAAGAGGAAATGAGTTTAAAGTTCAGCAAGTAAGATTCAGATTAGATGTTAGGAAATGCAGGTCTGTGAAGCCTGCAGTTGGTTATTTGCGAAGGTTGTGAAATCTCTTCTGGAGGACTTGTGGAATGTGGTGGTTGGCCATCGTTTCAGAGGGGTTATGTGGGTGGCCCATTTCTAGGGCAAAGGACACAACCTAATTGACATCTCAAGTTCTAAGTCCAGAGAGGTCACGCTCTGCCTATGGCCAGTAGGTGGGGTTGTTGGCTCCGCTTAATTATAGTAGATTCAGGATTCATCAGTGAGGCACATATTCAAGTTCAGTTTTATATATGCATCAGTCCGTATAATTGGGCAGATTGACTAAAACTAATGAATGCTTATTGGATTTTCTGCCCACTGCCTCTACTGGATTGATCGACTAATATGTGATGGTTTAGTTTCTCTGGGTTCCATCTCAGCATATTCACCTTGCTGTTATTAATACCTCCCAAGCTTGTGTCCCTAGTCCAGAAAGCAAAAAGGGATCTAGTCCAGGATCTTAAACTATATAATAGGGAAACTCTTTATTTCAATGAAAAAGGCAGCCTTGGAATTTGGAGGACAAGATGGAGAGAAGTGGAAATATAGTTAGATCTGTACCTGGTTATTTAATATATTGATGAATCTCCTAACAATAATCAAATAAGAAATACTTTTTAAAAATTTTATTGAAATATAGTTGATTTACAATGTTGTGTTAGTTTTAGGTGTGTAGCAAAATGATTCAGTTTATTTATATTTATATGTATATAATTTATATATTTATATATAATTTACATGTATATATATAATATATATATTATATTATTTTTGAGGTTCCTTTCCTTTATAGGTTATTAAAGATACTTAGTATAGCTCCCTGTACTATACAGGAGTTCCTTGTTGGTTATCTACTTTATATATAGTTGTGTATATATTTTAATTCCAAACTCCTAATTTATCCCCTCCCCTTGTTCCCCTTTGGTAAACATAAATTTGTTTTCTGTCTGAGTCTATTTCTGTTTTGTAAAAAAGCTTATTTGTATCACTTTTTAGTTTTCACACATAAGTGATATCATATGATATTTGTCTCTTTTCAAGTAAGAATTTAAACTTTCTAACTTGGAATGTAACAGTCTTGAATTTCAGTAAAATAATCAACTATTAATATATGAATACAGGATGGGGAGATACCATATGAAAGAGGTTAGCATTAAAAAAAGCCTAGTAAATGGATGAAAGATTAGTGAAATGTATCTGAAGTATGTTCATGGGACTGGCATAAAGTAAGTGCTTAAAAACGTAGCTAATATTATTATAACGTGGATGTTTATTTTCTTTCTTCCCCCAACCATTCTTCAGTTCTGGTTTTCTCAAATATAGTCACTGATTTTGCCCAGTGCTAATATGGAGCAGTTCTGAACTGTTTGCCTCAGTTCAGTTCAGTTCAGTCACTCAGTCGTGTCTGACTCTTTGCAACCTCATGAATCGCAGCACGCCAGGCCTCCCCATCCATCACCAACTCCTGGAGTTCACACAAACTCATGTGCATCGAGTCGGTGATGCCATCCAGCCATCTCATCCTCTGTCGTCCCCTTCTCCTCCTGCCCCCAATCCCTCCCAGCATCAGAGTCTTTTCCAATGAGTCAGCTCTTCTGTTAATACATAATACAATGTAATACATAATACAATGTAATACATAATAAGTTGTTAATACAGCTATCATTTCAGTTCAGTTCAGTTACGCAGTCCGACTCTTTGCAACCCTGTGGACTGCAGCATGCCAGGCTTCCCTGTCCATCACCAACTCCCAAAGTTTACTCAAACTCATGTCCATCAAGTCAGTGATGCCATCCAACCATCTCATCCTCTGTCGTCCCCTTCTCCCGCCCTCAATCTTTCCCAGCATCAAGGTCTTTTCTGATGAGTCAGTTCTTCGCATCAGGTGGCCAAAGTACTGAAGTTTCAGCTTCAGCATCAGTCCTTCCAATGAGTAGTCAGGACTGATTTCTTTAGGATTGACTGGTTTGAGAACCCCATGAACAGTATGAAAAGGTAAAATACAGCTATACCCCAATACAAAATTAAAGTTTTTTTTTAAAAAGACAGAAGAGTCTCTTCATCTCTGAGGACATGAAGGAGGGATTTTATAATAGGTATCCTATTATAAACAAGAAGAGCTCAGTTGAAATGATGTTTTCCTGTCTTGACTCTTCCTCCCCTGGAGATCCTCTTTCCTCTCTTTGTCATGCAGCAATCACAACCGCCTCCAGACTTCCAAACCAAGCAACTCTCTGTACCTCTGTTAGTATTGTTTCTATCTTTCTTTAAAACCCAGGTGCCAGCCCATCCAAGTGCAGAAGGCTCAATTTCTACAGTAACATCTCAACATCTGTACCACCCTCTCTTTTGTTTTCCTCCATATCACCCAACACACCATACATTTGTGTTTTTGTGTAATTTGTATCCCCATCAAAGCATAATCCTCAAAATGTTAAAAACACAATTTTCATTTGTACATGAATATGTCAAAATTTTAAATAAGGACAGTCAATTTGAAATAAAATATTAAAACTCTACATTTTTCATTGTAATGAGCAGATAAAAAATATGCTGAGATAATGTTAAATTTGACAAAATTAGCATTAGAATACTGGTTAATATTAGAATGTTAACCAAAACTGGTTAATATTCTGCTGCTGCTAAGTCGATTCAGTCACGTCCGACTCTGTGCAACCCCATAGACGGCAGCCCACCAGGCTCCACCGTCCCTGGGATCTCCAGGCAAGAACACTGGAGTGGGTTGCCATTTCCTTCTCCAATGCATGAAAGTGAAAAGTGAAAGTGAAGTAGCTCAGTTGTGTCCAACTCTTAGCGACCCCGTGAACTGCCGCCCACCAGGCTCCTCCATCCATGGGATTTTCCAGGCAAGAGTACTGGAGTGGGGTGCCATTGCCTTCTCCAATATGCCCTTTAATATTCTAAAGGGCAACAAAACCATAACCTGAGTTGGTTTATTCAACATAGAATTGTTAATGTCCTGTAATACTAATAAATTGTGCAATAAGTTACATATCCCTACTTTGATGACCCTAAGGTGGGTTTATTGGCATGGCAATAAAAGATCATGTGACCATCTATCTTTTGCTTTAGCCAATTTGGGGATACATTTTTTTTCAGCCTTCTCTACCCCTCACTAAAAGTAAGCTACCTGTGCAAGCCAGTTATGAATCAAAAAAGGTAGGTCTCCCCTATAAGCTGTTCAGATAATAAAAATTGCAAAAAAAAAAAAAAAAAAAAGCTGCACAAGAAGGTGGTCAGTTGCCTCAGGAATATTTCCATCACAATTAACATTCAAGTAGGAAACATGCAAGCCTTCTGTCAACAACTGTTGTAGGAAGGATTCCAAACTGGGAGTGAGGCTGAATTTGATATTTTCTAAAGCCTCTTTCTGGAGAAGGCAATGGCACCCCACTCCAGTACTTTTGCCTAAAAAATCCCATGGCCGGAGGAGCCTGGTAGGCTGCAGTCCATGGGGTCGCTAGAGTCGGACACGACTGAGCGACTTCACTTTCACTTTTCACTTTCATGCATTGGAGAAGGAAATGGCAACCCACTCCAGTGTTCTTGCCTGGAGAATCCCAGGGGCGGGGGAGCCTGGTGGGCTGCCATCTATGGGGTCGCACAGAGTTGGACACGACTGAAGCGACTTAGCAGCAGCAGCAGCAAAGCCCCTATCAACACTGCAAGTTTTGATTGTAAGGATTCATCGATAAATATTGAGGAAGTCAAAGAATATCACACATTTTCCCTGTTCTCAGGAAACACAATCATATTGAGGTCTAGTGGAAAAAAATAGAGAAAAGCATAACGTTGGTTAGGACTGCATTTAACTTTGTTAAACTTTCAATAGTGCTAGCAGAATAATGATGTCTGAGGAGGTAGGTAGGGAAGACTTTACAGAAGAGGCAGGCATTGAGCCGACAGAGGAATTATACGTGTTATGGGCTGAGCTGTGTCCCCCTGAAAAGAGGGGAATATACTAAAGTCTTAATTTTCCATACTTCAGAACATGACTGCATTTGGAGATAGGGTCTTTAAGAGGAAATTAAGTTAAAATGAGGCCAAACGGGTGGGCCCTAATCTCATGACTGGTGTTCTTATACGAAGAGGAGATTAAGACACAGACACATTAGAGGAAAGAGCAGGTGAAGACACAGGGAGTAGACAGTCATCTACAAGCCAAGGAGAGATGCCTCAGAAGAAACTCACCCTGCCAATACCTTTATCTTGGACTTCTAGCCTCCAGAATTGTGAGGAAATACATTTCTGTTGTCTCAGTCACTCAGTCTGGGGTCCTTTGTTATCGTAGCCCCAGCAAACCAATACAGTTGGGCTGAAATCTGGAGAGGGATTTAAAAAGAATAAGGATTGGGGACTTCCCTGGTGGTCCAGTGGCTAGGACTTCATGCTCCCAGTGCAGGGAGCTCGGGTTCGATCCCTGCTCAGGGAACTAGATCCCACATGCCGCAACTAAAACAGTTTGTGAGCTGCAACTAAAGACTCCACATGCCACAATGAAGAACAGAGATCCCAAGTGCTAAGCAAAAAACTAAGCCCTGGCACAGCAAAAAAAAAAAAAAAAGAATAAGAATCCTCTAGAGAGAACAGGATACCCTAAATAAAGAGGTCAAAATGATGACTGACATAGATGAGGAATAGTTTTGAAACAGGGGTTTACATTAATGAATGTTGTATAAGACTACCTTGTAACTAATATAGCTATCTCTGGTAACTAATAGGACTCTTTTTTCCCCAGTATTGTGTTTAAAGAGAGATAAATAAAACTTTGAATCCTCACACCTCTATCCAAAACTTACTTCCTCAGACATGTCTTACCCTATCACCCTTCCAAAACAGCATCCGCCTCCCCAAGGCAATCTCACACCCTTTCCCGTTCTTTGTTTTCTTCACAGCATTTAAATCTGAGGTTGTTGTGTTGCTGTTTAGTTGCTTAGTCATGTCTGACTCTTTGCGACCCCACGGCCTATAGCCCTGTCTGTGGTATTTTCAGGGCAAGAATACTGGAGTAGGTTGCCATTTCCTCTTCCAAGGGATCTTCCTGACCCAGGGATCGAACCCACATCTCCTGAAATGTAGGCTAATTCTTTACCACTGAGCCACCAGGGAAGCCCCAAAATCTTGAGATTACAAAACTTATTTTTAACTTGTTAATTACATGTCTCCCCAGGCTAGACTGTGCGTTCATGAGATCAGGGACTTACCTCTATAATTCACTTCTGTTTCTTCAATCTCCAAGCAGTTTGTAATGATTAGTAGCTGTCTCATAAATATCCATATGTAGTGAATGAATTGCCCCGAGAAGTGTAATCAACCATGAGAGAATTTTCTAAACAATCCTGCTGAATATTGGAGGCGTAGGGTGCTGCTTGACTTTCCCCTTTTTAGGTGTGAATCTGAAGGCTTGAGGAACTACAAACCCTGTGTGACAGGGTGAGTAGAGGGCATAGAGGAACACCAACTGGGAGCAGAATGAGAGAAGGCTAGTCCGCACCACAGAGGACATGGACACGCATACATACACATACAGACGTGCTGGGAAAGGGAAAGTTGTCCATGGGAAAGGGAGAGTTGGATTTAGCACAAGGATTGATGAGATGGTTGGATGGCATCACCAACTCTATGGACATGAGTTTGAGCAAGCTCCAGGAGTTGGTGATGGACAGGGAAGCCTGGCATGCTGCAGCCTGTTGGATCGCAAAGAGTCAGGCACGACTGAGCGACTGAACTGAACTTGAAGGCTTAAATACTTAAACATTCTTTCGGACAGCAAGCCATAATCTCATGAGGATCAACGTCCTAAGAAAATGCTGAAGAGTGTCTAAAATAATACAGATCACGCTATTCTGTTATTTACATTGCAAGTTTCACATGAGGAAACTGAAACTCTCTGCAGCAGCCCAGCCCAAATATAGGGAAGCATTTAGGGCTGTTCAGAATGTTAGGACTGGCAACTCCCACCCCAGAATGAATAACTGTCTTGGTTCAGCTGTTCTGTTTTCCCATTTTTAACAAGTACATTTTAATGGCCATTATTGTTTTCTTCATGTTAGGTTTATCATTATTGCAGTTAACCTCACATTTACTTTGGCTAGCATCTTTCTTTGAAAGTCTTTGACGTTTCAGTTGGTTTTGATTTGTCTCTTTGGTCACACTCCATTAATAATAACTTAAATGTGAATAGTGCTTTTCGCCCTACAAAGAATTCATATTATCATGTATGCCCTTCAACATTGCTGTGGGAGAGGCGGAGATCATAATTTCTGTTTTATAGACAGAGAAAGTGAGACGCAGTGAAGATAAGGGACTTGCAGAAAGTCATGAACATGGAGAATGGCAAAGCTACACCTCAACTCATGGTCTTTGGGCTTCTTCTACAATGTATAACATGACACCCATCACTAAGTCTGCCTGGCTGGCAAAAATCCAGTGTCCACACACAGCATGTATGTTCATGCTCACGTGCACACACACCACATATCAGTTTCCAAATAGAAATCCAAGAAAACATCAAATAGAACTCACAGGATTCTTGTGTTCTACATCCTTGTGGGGGCGGGGAAGAGGCAAGAAAACCCACTACCACCGTTTCTTCCCAGCAGGAATTCTGAGGCTCCCTCTTCCTACCAGGTGCTTGTACAGCGTTACACAAGTCTGATGTTCTTTTGAGTGATCTGGGGAGAACCTCCACAACACTCTGACCACCAAAAATACCCTCAGGGACAAGAGGGAAATGAGGAAGGATAAGTCGAGTGCTAAATTCTAACCAGGGCCCCTATGTAAATATTCGCACTAAAACTGAACGAAGTTTATTTAAATAAAGATCCAGAGAAATGGCAGATGGCAGACCAAAAGGGGTGGTTTTCAGCAGAAACAGGCCAAGTCTGTGAGAGGAAATAATCACAGTCGAGCAGAATTCCAGTGGGCCTTTGATATTCATCTGGCTTTCTTCTAGGAATTCGCCCCTTTCCAATTCTCCAGTGTTTCATTAGGCTGTCCTGGTTTGAAGACTATTAAGTAAATCCAACACATTCACTGAATTGAAGGAAAGGTAAAGGACCAGGCATGCTAACTTATTACAAAGAACAAGTTTAGGGTTTAATAATGAAACTCATTAACGACCAAAGGTAGAATTAAGTCCCAAGTTACACATCACCAGATATTACCATGTTATTTCTAGTATGGATTACCATTGTCAACTCTTTAATGACTACCCGAGACATTGAATGTTAGAATCAGATGGGGCTTAGAAAACAATTGAGTCTCATTTTTAACAAAAGAAGAAGCTGAACGTATCTGTTCAGATACACAAAACTATGATGAATTTATGGTCTTCTGCATGAAAAATGTAAGGAATAGTGGTGTGTAGAATAAGTGTAGTTTGTCTTAAATGGGTGCATATTAAATGTGCATCTTCACAGATTATCTCTGGGAAAATACAAAGGAAAATGTTACTTCAAAAGGAAGGGATTTTAGACACTAAAGAACAAAAGTGAGAGGAAAATTTACTTTTTCCTGATATCCTTTGCTACTCATTAATAGGTTACACATCTGTCACTCCTACTAAAACAGTATAAGTTTCTTGATGGCAGGACTTATTGACCATATTATAGTTATCTTTGTCATCCATGGACAGGTATCTCACTGTGTCTGCTAAGTACTCAATAAGCCATTGTTGAGTACTTAGAACAGATGTTCTTTTTTCATCTAAAATAAATTTGACTATTACCAAGTATAAATCAATATTAATTTTGTGACTCTTTCTAAATGGTTTATAACAATTAATCATTCTTATAAGGACATAAAATAACAGCTTTCTGTCTTCTCCCATTTATAGTACACTTGAAACAAATAGTTCTTAAAGACTATTCTGATTTATGAAATGGAGAAAGTTTTATAAATCTTTTTGCTGACAGATATTTCTTCATTTTTTTCCCCCCTGAAGGGGGAGAAATGATTAGTATATTTTAAAAAATTGTAATGCAATGAATTTAATGGTAAAGGTTCTTATTAAATATTTTGTTAGGTGCTTTTTATTAATCAGTTCTATAGTCTGTTCACACTCTCAGCATTACACTTGAATAAGATGTTGCATTGTCAACGCACATTTTCTGAGAAGTGGAAAACTAAGATCCAGGATTAAGTAAGGCAGAAGCAAAGAAAACAAACTCTCAGGAGAATGGAAATTAAAATTTGTAGACACAAGTTTACTCAAAGTTTTCCAGAAGACATTTACATTAAACATTGTGAGAAACTTGCCACTTCTCCTCCAGCCCCCCACCCCTCCTCTCCGTGCCTGTCTGTCTGTCTCTCTCTGCAGCATTACCACAACACTCTGTTTTAAGTCCTTTAATGAGATATGAGAACAAAGCTTTGTGTGTGGTTTTAGGTCTGGGAGTAATTGAGCTGACTTTGATGTGCATCACACTTGCCCTCTAGTGGGAATTCGTGAAAACTGCAGTTCCCTGGGCTGTTTCATCTTCAGCCCCGGGTGTCTCCAAACAGATGTTTTCTCAAGCTCTTTTTAATAAACAGATAAGCCGCATTTATATTTATTCTATTAATTACTAATTTTCAAAGGGTGCTATTAAAAGGCTTAAAAATAGTTTATCCTTGTGAGTAGTTAAACATCTTTCATTTATGCAACAAATTTGCTTTGAAAACTCCTTTCTTTCATAATAGTACAAAGCTAAACTTCAGTGATCTCCAGGTCAAATTAACTGAATTCTAAACAAATGACTTCACAGTACACAATTAGAAGAAAGAAATGGTATCCTTGTGTGTATGTAATTATAATGGTGGTTTTTTTTTTTTTTTTAATGACATTTGGGGGCTGTCACATGAAGTACTTTCTTTCCAATTCAGAAGATGTCTTTGGTTTTTATCGTCCTTGTTTGCTCTTTAACCTTTACACATGCTTATAACCCCACCAAGTTCAACCAAGGCTGAGATTTCTTCAAGCTTTTTGCTCTGCTATCCTTAATACACAGTTTTCACTCTATAGCCCAAGACATGTCCACTCCCCTTTACAGCCTTTTTGGAAGCTGGTGCCCATTACAACTACACCCAACAGGCCAGAATTTTGTCACGTGGCCACATCTAAATGAAACATCTATGGTCTAGGCTTGCTTCGCTCCAGCTTAGAGTCAGAGGTGCCAGTACTATGGAAAAAGGCTGAGGTCATGTTCGGAGACAACTAGCAGGCTCCCCATAGCCTGTTTTTGTTTAGTCACTAAGTTGTGTCTGACTCTTTTGCAACCCTCTGGACTGTAGCCCACCAGGCTCCTCTGTCCATGGAATTTTCCAGGCAAGAATACTAGAATGGGTTGTCATTCCCTTCTCCAGGGCATCTTCCCGGACCAGGGATCAAACTCACGTGTCCTACATTGGGAAGCGGATTCTTTACCACTGAGCCACCAGGGAAATCCACCCCCATAGACTACAATCTCACCAATTGCCTTCATTTGGTAGATCCTACTCTTTCCTGGATTTTGTTCGTTTTCTATCAAAAGGTGACATTTTCCTTTTCATTTGTCCTCCACTCATGAGTTTCTGCTGATAAAGACTACGTACGCTTCCTTTTCTTTCTCAAGTTAACTCTGGTCACCTGGCCGGCTGGTTTTCACCATCTTGGTGCGTGTCTTCCTCCACAGGTGATGGCTGGACCACCTTCCCCTCTGCAGCTGCTGGGAGTCCTGCTCACCCTTTCCGTGGGCTCCATCCGGCTCATCCACGCTGGTGCCTACTATGGGATCAAGCCGCTGCCACCTCAAATTCCCGCTCAGATCCCACCGCAAATTCCGCAATACCAGCCCCTGGGCCAGCAAGTACCTCATATGCCTTTGGGCAAAGATGGCCTGAACGTGGGCAAGGAGCTGCCCCACATGCAGTATGGCAAAGAGTATCCACACCTACCCCAATATAGGAAGGAAGTTCAGCCAGCACCGAGGATGGGCAAGGAAGCAGCACCCAAGAAAGGCAAAGGTAACACACCTCGGTACTGCTATAAAATAGCCGCCTCCCCAAATCCCAAGTAATGAGGTGGGGGTGGCGAGAACTAAATTTGGGGTGTTTTTATTTTAGCCTCTATGTCTGACTTTCATTAAATGCCTACTGTGTTCTAAACTCTATCCTTGAAAAAGTTCAACTCTTAAAGACAGACAAAGTTACCATTTTATGTTGTGCTTTATTTCAACAGCATCAAATGGCACAAGATGGATTTAATAACAAATAGTTCATTCTCTTATTCATTATTTCTTTATTCAAACATACAACTAATGAGCATCTCTTCCCGTGTCAGGCTCTCAGCTAAATGCTGAGGGATAAAGCACTGAAAAAAAAAAAAAAAATATATGTATATATATGACGTCAGTCTTCAGAACTAGCAGAGAAATGTGGTAAGAACCTGCGGTGTTAAAAAAGAAAATCATATGTAACCAGATGCCAGATAAATGTGCTTTTAAGACAGCTCTAACAAAGGTGCTACACATGTCAATCAATAAATCAACAGAAGGAGCCTGAAGAGCACAGACAGAGTCTAGAGATGATACCTGAAAATCTCTCCATTACTTTCTAGGCATATTCATTAGTTATTCAACACCTGCTAAATACCTATCACTGTGAGAGACGTTTTCTTTTTCTTTTTTGGCTGCACCACACAACTTATGGGATCTTAGTCCCCCGACTAGGGATTGAACCCCGGGCCCTTAAGTGCTGAGTTTTAACCACTGGACCACAAGAGAATTCCCAAGAGACATTTTCTTATACACTCAGTTGATTTATAAGAAACCTAGGAAACCTCGAACTTGCAGGAAAGGAATTGCAATCTGAGTAGCAATTCCCTTTGAGGAACAGACACCATTCCCAATGGTCCCTGCAAAACAGGAGCTCTACTTCCGGGGAACTGTGGGGTTTGGACCCCGTAGGTCTGGGTGCCCAGAGGCCAGAAATGAGAGAAACCTAGTCATTCAACCTCTCTGAAACCACTTTTCTTCATTTGTAAAGTAGGATTATTGAGAGAGTTGATGACATAAGGTAAGTACTAAATAAATGCTAAAGCCGCTTAAGAACTCTGAGGTGCTACAGCTGGTCATTCGACAAAGCTTAAGTAAGGACAGAGCGTACTCCAGGCACGGGCTGGACACTGGGGATTCCTGATGAATATGACATGACCCTGCCCAAGATGCTCCTTGATACAGGAGCTACACAACCCCTGCTTAGAAATGGCATACCTTAGTCACATATAGTAATGTCTATTGGGGGGCTTCCCTGGTGGCTCAGAGGATAAAGCATCTGCATTGCACAAAAGAAGTACTTCCTTCTTTTAGGAGCTGTATTTCTTCTCTTTAGAAGCTGATATTCCACTTGGGGGATTATTCAGTCATTTGTTTTCCTTTCTTTCTTGAATGGCCTGCCTGGATTTTGAAACTTCCTGTACTTATTCAGATGGGTACCAGATTGCAACTGAGGAATTTAGAAAAAATATGAGTTCTGTGGTTCTATTCTGTTCCCTGACAGTAGGTCAGTGAAAAATACAACATCAGGATTAAGATGCAACTAATGGTTAAAAATAAGACTTTGGGACAATGAAGTTTCCTTTCTTGATGTTATTCCTTACTCCCAGTAGCATGGGAGATCCAGAGTTTTGTTTCTCTGCAAGGCATAACTTAGTCAGTATAACAGCATATGCTTTGTATTTTGATAAAAATTTGAGAAAGCATAATGCCTTTCACATCTATTATCCAATCTTGAAGTGCAGATGTATTACACTTGCCATACAGATAACCAAGCAGAGATGCTGATGGCTTAAGTAACCCAGTGAAGATCTCATTTCAAGGCCAGAAAGAGCTTCTTGCTCCTAATCCCAGTTACGTCCTTATCTGTACTGCTTATCATCCTAAAATACCTAATTCATTTCTCTTGTTTTGAAACCAAATTTGCAAGTGAGAAATAGCTTATTAAATTAAAGAAATATCTGAGGCTTAGGAAATCCTATAGCATATTAAAGAAATTAAATAAATCAATTTGACTCCACAGGACAGATGTTTAAGACGTCATTAAACCACATAAAAAATAAAATGCTTCTATTCTTCCCTGTGTCCACATCACAACGACCATCATCCTACATCATACTATACTTCAGCACAAGAGAAACATTATTTTACTATATATTATTATATTTAAAACTCAAGGACATAGAAAAATACAAGTAGGGATAAAACAGAAAAAATAAAAATGGCTCCAACATTTTTTAAAGTACACATACACACAACATTTATATGTATATATAGAACACATGAGATGGAAATACACATAAATGTCAAGCAATTATCTCTGAGTAGTGGAGCTTATACACAACTCGATTTTTCTTTATCCTTCTTTGAACTCTTTATAGTGATCACACCATAATATTTCCAAGTTTGTACTGGGAAAATTATTTCTTCATTACTTGTTAGCTTTTTTACTTAACTTAACTAACGCTGATAAAAGCAGCCGCAGACATCAGTTCTCAAAACAGTATCTCAAACATGACAAAGAAATTAACAGCTTAATTGTCCATTAAATACAGATCATACAGTCCTGGAATACACACACATTACTCCTCATCTTTTCTCTTGATAATTAATGAGCCAAAGTGTCAGAACTAAATAATGATTGAAATGAAGTGAAAGATGATCAATGTTAATCTCTCTCTCTCTCCCCCCTCCCTTCTTTGTGCCCTCCTCCCTCTTTCTTTCTCCCTTCTCCCGGTAGAAATACCATTAGCCAGTCTGCGAGGGGAGCAAGGTCCCCGTGGAGAGCCTGGCCCAAGAGGACCACCTGGGCCCCCTGGTTTACCAGGTCAGGGGATTCCTGGAGTCAAAGGAAAACCAGGACCACAGGGGTATCCAGGAATTGGAAAGCCAGGTATGCCCGGAATGCCAGGAAAGCCAGGAGCCATGGGAATGCCTGGGGCCAAAGGTGAAATCGGACCCAAAGGGGAGATAGGACCCATGGGGATCCCCGGGCCGCAAGGGCCTCCAGGGCCTCACGGACTTCCTGGCATTGGGAAGCCAGGTGGGCCAGGGTTACCAGGGCAACCAGGTGCCAAAGGTGAGAGAGGACCCAAAGGACCACCAGGCCCTCCAGGCCTTCAGGGTCCTAAAGGAGAGAAGGGCTTCGGGATGCCAGGTCTGCCAGGCCTGAAGGGTCCTCCAGGGATGCATGGGCCTCCTGGCCCTGTAGGACTTCCAGGAGTAGGTAAGCCAGGAGTGACAGGCTTCCCTGGGCCCCAGGGCCCCCTGGGAAAGCCAGGCCCTCCAGGAGAACCTGGGCCCCAAGGCCCTATCGGGGTCCCAGGGGTTCAAGGACCTCCTGGGATACCTGGAATTGGCAAACCGGGCCAGGATGGGATCCCTGGGCAGCCAGGATTTCCAGGTGGTAAAGGGGAGCAAGGCCTGCCAGGGCTACCAGGACCCCCAGGCCTTCCAGGGGTCGGGAAACCAGGTTTCCCTGGACCCAAAGGTGACAGGGGTGTTGGGGGTCTTCCTGGGCCTCTGGGACCAAGAGGGGAGAAAGGACCAGTAGGCGCTCCTGGACTGGGGGGTCCCCCAGGAGAGCCAGGCCTGCCTGGAATCCCAGGTCCTATGGGCCCTCCAGGTGCTATCGGTTTTCCTGGACCCAAAGGAGAAGGTGGGGTTGTGGGGCCACAGGGGCCACCAGGACCAAAGGGTGAGCCAGGGCTCCAAGGCTTCCCAGGAAAGCCAGGCTTCCTTGGTGAAGTGGGGCCCCCCGGCATGAGGGGCTTGCCAGGTCCCATAGGGCCCAAGGGGGAGGCTGGGCTCAAAGGCTTGCCAGGACTACCGGGTGCCCCAGGGCTGCTTGGACCAAAGGGAGAGCCAGGAATCCCAGGGGAGCAGGGTTTACAGGGCCCCCCAGGCATCCCAGGGATTTCAGGCCCGAGTGGCCCCATTGGACCACCTGGAATTCCTGGCCCCAAAGGAGAACCCGGTCTCCCAGGGCCCCCGGGGTTCCCTGGAGTAGGGAAGCCTGGAGTAGCAGGACTTCATGGCCCCCCGGGGAAGCCTGGTGCCCTCGGTCCCCAAGGCCAGCCTGGCCTTCCGGGACCCCCAGGCCCTCCGGGGCCCCCAGGACCCCCAGCTGTGATGCCCCCGACACCACCACCCCATGGAGAGTACCTGCCAGATATGGGGCTGGGAATCGAGGGAGCGAAACCCCCGCACGCCTACGGTGCTAAGAAAGGCAAGAATGGAGGAGGGCCGGCCTACGAGATGCCCGCGTTCACCGCTGAGCTGACGGCGCCTTTCCCGCCCGTGGGGGCCCCGGTGAAGTTCGACAAACTGCTCTATAACGGCAGACAGAACTACAACCCGCAGACGGGCATCTTCACCTGCGAGGTCCCTGGGGTCTACTACTTTGTATACCACGTTCACTGCAAGGGGGGCAACGTGTGGGTTGCTCTGTTTAAGAACAACGAGCCCGTAATGTACACGTACGACGAGTACAAGAAGGGCTTCCTGGACCAGGCGTCCGGCAGCGCGGTGCTGCTGCTCCGGCCCGGAGACCGGGTGTTCCTGCAGATGCCCTCTGAACAGGCCGCGGGACTGTACGCCGGGCAGTACGTCCACTCCTCTTTTTCAGGATATTTATTGTATCCCATGTAAAAAAAGAAAACAAGAGAGAGATTTAATAGAAGAAAAGAAAATGATGCACCCCAAAAAATCCAAATGAGAAACATAATTGCTTCAAAACATTTATATAGTTGGAAAGTTATATTTAAGTGAAAATTTGAACTGTCATGTACAAATAAAAACTAAGATGCATGCTTAGTGCTCTGCACGGCAGCCTGTGATTGAAAATGATGGGATAGATTTATGTATCAAGTACTGACACTCCTGTTGTACCCACTGGAATTGTATTAGCTGCTTATGTTATGTGCTTCCATGATAACCTGCTTATTCAGATCGAAGTATTTCAGTATGAAAGAGCATCATAGATAATGAAAGTCACTCACTCATATTGTTTACTTTAAAATATTTATAAATATGGCTTAAAGAAATGTCAGTGATAACAATTACATACCGTATTTACTTGCATAATTTCCTCCGTATTTGTGCAGATATTTTGCCCTGGGATGTGGGGGTGTCCTGCAGTGCTCTTCCCCAGTGAGACGGGGACAAAGAACCAGGGTAGGGTTTAGTCCACAGGATATTTCACCCCTATTGGAGGCTGTGTCTTTTACAAGAGTTCTACTTAGAATTGCACATCTAGTGTCCCTAGAAGAACAACTGTAGTGTACTTACTTGTGCCTTCTCTGTGCCGAGCACTGGATGAGACACTTTTGCGGGGCTTTAAGACAGTGTCCCACAGGAAGCCAACAAACCAGCTGGGAGACATGAGCGGAAAGTAACTCATTTGTTCCTCAAGGATTGTTTTTGCTTGTATTTTTCTTTCCTGTAATTTTCTTTCTTTCTTCTTGTCTCCATGTAATTTACACTATGAATCAACTAATATAAACACCTAGAAGTCATAAGAAAAAAAAATAACCCTCTCCCCGCCGAACTTTCCAGTCTTGTGGAATGTTCATTATCAACAGCAGTTCTTAACTGTGTTTACATGCATATAATAATCTCCTTCCTCTGCCTACACACACAAATAACTACAATGAGGTTTCATCCATGAAGGGGATATCAGTACTTTTTAGTACCTATTGAATTTCAATGAAATTTCCCTGTGTAGTATACATACAAATCAGTGTGTCATCTGAGGTTCCAGAGTGAATTTCCTAAATCTAAGCTATCCTTTACTTGGGGAAAGAAAGGGGGCTTTCAGAATTATATAGGAAGATAAAGTTTTCTGGAAAAATAATTTCTGAAGTCTTAACAAATGGATGTTACTTCCTGCTGTAAGTACTAAAAATGCAGGAAGCAACTTGTGGAAGAGCCATCTGGAATGTTAAAGGACAATGACAGCCCATGCTTTTTATGTCACCCCACAAGTACAAGAATCAATACAATTTTAAAGATAAAAATATTTTCCAGGTTCTCACTTAGTTACATACTAATTGCTTTGCACATTAAAATCTGGTCTCCAAACACAGACAAAGCATTTCAAGTTGGCTGGGAGTATGCTGCCGACACTATAAGCCACTGGGGGGAATAATGTGGGGCTATGGTGGTAAAGTCTTGTATCTTCTCCTCAAAATTAAGAGTGAGGAAACAAGGTGATAGGTACAGATGGGAAAATACACAAATAAATACGGTATAAACACACATGGAATTGTGTCTACGTGAAATCAGAATCATTTGAACCATCAAGAATGTTCTCCTCAGCCTAGTAGCTGTCTTTTCCCTCTTTTCCTTATATGGTATACAAGCACCATTTGTTCTCAATTCGTTAGAATGAGAAGTGAGTTCATTATCACGTGGCTTCTTACTCATGGCTAAATGTATGACAAACTTTTCGCATCAAAAACATATCCCACTCAACCTTCATTTTCAAAGCAGATAGATAGCACGGATGTGGCCAAACATCTTCTGGGTTGGTTTTGAGGATGCTGGTTGTGGACCAATGGCTATGAGGGCCATTTGGGTTCACTGGGTTCCATCTGCTGAATAGCTGCATGGAAATGGCTCAGAAGCAAGTCAGCTCAGCTCATTTATAAAACTATATTTATCTGTGCATGTATGGGCTTTTGATTTCCACAAAGAGAGAAAGTACCTCTTTAGTCAAAACCAAATTTCACTTTTCAAATATCTTCCAACTTATTTATTGGTTGTTACTCAATTGCCTGTGTGTGTGTGTGTGTGTGTGTGTGTGTGTATTATCAGGCATATGCTTCTAACTTTTAGATAGGAGAGGAGCAAAATCTATGCCAGATACTGTGTATTCTATTATACAATGGTGCTAATCTCAGAGCTAAATGAATTACTCCATTTAATTTAAAAAAGAGTTTTAAGTAATTATCTATGTATCTGTGTTTCCCTCTGGAGTGTTACACATTATGTTAACACACTGAGTGTAAAAGCAGATGAAACAAGTACATGTGCTAAAGTATAGGGACAGGGCTACAATTCCTAGTAATTCAAAATTAACTAGAACTTTTCCATGTGAAATGGACCAAACTGACAATATTGTTATTTCAATACAGAGTTTTAATGCAGGGTGACATCCCACAGGGGAGAAGAATGTCTGCAGTGGGTGACTGTTCTCAAATATTTTACAGATAACCATGAATGGTGAACAGACTGGTAACTTTTTTTGAGTTTCCATGATAGATTTGAGACATGTCAATAACAAATCATTTTTGTATTTAAAATTTTGTACTGATTGGAAAAAAAAGAGTCTTATTAAATACCTTTAAAAGTATGTTTCTTATCTTGTTCATATCACTCAGCTGACACTGTCTGAACTTCATAACTGTTTATCCCCTAACATGTCAATTAGCTACTGAAACAGAGACCTAACATAATCCTAGCTTGAAAGTGAAAGTGTTAGTCGCTCAGTCGTCTCTGACTTTTTGTGACCCCATAGATGATAGCCTGCCAGGCTCCTCTGTCCATGGAATTCTCCAGGTAAGAATACTGGAGAGGATTGCCATTCCCTCCTCCAGGGGGTCTTTCTGACCCAGGGATTGAACCTGGGTTTCCTGCATTGCAGGCAGATTATTTACTGTCTGAGCCACTAGGAAGCCCCAATCCTGGTTTAATGGGGACAATTCTTTCTCTCTGACAGAGCAGCTGCAAGTATAAGCAGGCTGGGGTTGCTGTGGCAGCCCCAGTCAGGGCCCCAAGGCCCCTTCTGTTGCATTGCTCTTCCACCCGAGGGTGTGGCCCTCATCTCCAGGGGCCAGGAGAGCAAACCACTGCAGCCCTGCTCCAGTCTGTGGGAAGGAGGACAAGTCAGGAAGGGGAGAGCATGCTTCCTTCCTAAAGAACTCAACTGAGGGGTTGCTGAAATCACCCACCCACATCCCATGCTCTGAATTTAGTCACATTGCCACAACAAGCTGCAAGGGAGTGTGGGAAATGGAGTATTTATTTAGGGCAACCACATGCCCAACTAAAAATCACAGGTTCTATTAATACAGAAGAAAATATAACATATATTGGGGGACAATTAGCTGCTGCATCTGTCACATCCATCCTAAAAGGAAAAACTGCCACAAATTTCTTGTCTCCCCACGCACCCACCCCCCCCACACACAAAAGTAATCTGTAAGTACTAAATTCTGTCACCGTTTGCCACACCAGAGCCACAAATTTTGAAGGGAGATAGTGGTGGGTGGAGCTTCAGATGGGAAGCAGACCTGTTTCAAGAACCTAAGGGTTTTAATAAGCATCACTGATAAGGAATGAATTCTTTCGTGATGACTTATCAAGCTCTGAATGATCATAACTTATTACATAACTTATTATAAAGGAATCATTCAATAAGCAACTATGGAGCACCAGTCTGTGGCTGGTTAACTTACTTGTTTAAACCCTTCAATCTGAAAGCTCAGGACAACAGTTTCCATTTCCACTTGGCCCAACTAGCTCTATCTCATCCCATGACTAAAGGCTCTTCCATAACATGGACCAGTTATCTCCTGTGCACACAGTGCTAGTCACAAAAGTCAATGGAAGGATAGATACAGGAGACAGAGGCAGGAAGGAATAAATGGCTGGAATTCAGAATGCTGGACAAGCAGGGCAAATCCATTATTACTATGTGTCTACTGTATCCCTTTACGTTAAAACACAACACAGAGTAGCCCCTACTTTGCACCTGGTATTACCAGGCAATGTGAGGGGCACATGAGGAACAGAAAACATGACCATTCTTTTAAAAAGTACCATCTGTTCAGAGGGTATCATGGTTTGTTAAACAAGTGGATTTCCAGGTGATCTGCAAATAAGGCTGGTATACAGCTCACTGGATGTATACGTGCCAGTGAAGTTCAGAAAAAGGAAGGCCATTCCTTGCTTCTCTGTTCCTGGGAATGCTTCTCTGGCCTGTCTGCTTCTCTGATTTACCCCTAGTGAGGGATAAATCCTCTTCAGCTCTCGGGACACACACAAGCACCACCTCTCCTTCCGACTTGCCTATACAATCTTCTGTCGTTTCACTTTGCCTGCTCGGTCACTGAACTGTCTGACTCCCCTACTGAGAGAGTGTCAGCTTCTTGACAGCAGGCACCTCATGGTTTCATCTTTGCATCCACAGCTCATCATAGAGTACTGGTCCAGCACCAGCCTGGAGGAATAAAAAATCTCTCAGGGCTGCTGTGGGAGGTAGTGCTAAACTTGATGTGAGGTGTGACTGAATCCAGCTCCAAGACTATACAGAGATTATATGTTCCAAGATTATTTAGAAGCCTAATGTGAGAAGAAATCTAATCTCAGGTAGGTTTTTTTTTTTTTTTTTTTTTTTTGAGAAGATGACTTGTAAAGAAATCATCTTTAATTTGATAGAATTTGGATGAATGGAGCATAGGGCATCCCAAGAATAGCCTCTCTTCCTCTAATAGAAGAGGAAACTGGTAGTGTGTTTGTGTGTGTGTGTGTGTGAGAGAGAGAGAGAGAGAGAGAGAGAGAGTCAGAAAGGGCAGGGGTGGGGTAGGGGAAAGAGCAGAGATAAGGGAAATGGCCTGACTAGACAAGAAGAATTACTCAAAAACTAATAAAGGAAATGTTTAATAACCAAAGTAAAACCACATGATGCAGGGCTTTACATATAGGGAAGATACATTTATATTTTATCTAATATGCAATAAGACATTGTAGGTCCTCAAGCAGAAAAAATGGTATGAACATAAGCATTTTAGAAAAGTTACTTTGATAATTCTATGGAGAAGCTATGATACAGATAACAAAACCACTGAATAGATCAGAACAGCTTTAATCCAGGAATGGGATGATGGGTTGATGGTTGAGGGAGCCTAACACTCCAGTCCTCTTGCCTGGAAAATCCCATGGACAGAGGAGCCTGGTAGGCTGCAGTCCATGGGGTCGCTAAGAGTCAGACACGACTGAACGACTTCACTTTCACTTTTCCCTTTCATGCACTGGAGAAGGAAATGGCAACCCACTCCAGTGTTCTTGCCTGGAGAATCCCAGGGACGGGGGAGCCTGGTGGGCTGCTACCTATGGGGTCGCACAGAGCCAGACATGACTGAAACAACTTAGCAGCAGCAGCAGCAACCAAATCTCAAGAATGAGGGTGAATGTCAGGTCAGTGTCAGGGTTTAAGGACTGCATAACCATGGAGATATCTCAAGGGCTAGGAAATAGAATGAAGAAGAATTGGAAACTGAAGAGACAGTTGATAGACTGAACTGAACCTGGGGACAATCCCCGAATGGCCTTATGAGGGAGATGGAAGTTTGACTTCAAGATGGCTTCTTCTCACTGATACACTTGGAAAACAGAGATGGTGCCCCTGATAGAAACAGGCAGTCTCGCAGGGGAGCCTGCTCCAGGCAGGGAAAGAATAGATGCTCGGTTTATACACGGACTTGTGGGATGTGTCTGTGCTCCAAACATATATTTGCTGAGAAGATAAAGGGTGGAGCCATGAGCCTGGAGAGAGACCTGGTGGCCTAGGGTAATAAAAGGGAGAGAAAAGACTCACTTAAAATCAGTGGCACCATTTGCAGACAAAAATGATTAAACTGCTTTAAAATCTCCCTTACTCATTGCAGGAATGTATTTGACAAATCCTTTCATCATATATACAGCAAAGGGAAATGTCATCCCAACCCACATGGAATTACAATGAATTCCAAATACATACGGCCACCAAAGAGTGCAAATCAATCATGTTTTACTATATTTCAGAAAAGTTTTTCTTTTTAATGGTCCTTGTGACTCTAAAAGTAAATATCATGCTCATTCCATATTACGAAAAAGAAAAATATCTATGGAATACCCTTAGAGTTATCCTTCTTCTGGCAAAGAGTTACACAGGATTTCTGATGCTTTCATTTTCAAAACCAATAATTGTATCAGGATCAATTTTATTCTCAAGTAAGCTATTCTTTATGATGTCAAATACCTGTTAATGACTTTTATCATTAGAAGATTATTTTTTGCTAATTCCTAGAGATAAGTGCACTGGAATTTGAATTTTAAAAGTGGGGCACATTATCCCATTTTAACAAATTACTCAGAAGTTTCTTGTGTATATTACTGAAACACAGAACCATCTAATTGAATTTTCCTTCAAGGCATCCAGAACCTTTTCAGAGGTTTTTTTCCTTTGCTATCTTAATGCAAGTAAAAATGGACTATTAGATTCAAAGGCACTTCTAAATTAAAGTTTATGATCTTGTGGAGACCTACAATTCACATGCTTTGTTAAAAACCACCAAGATCTAAAAATTAATTCTTTAATGAGCATGGCCAAGTCGGTTCTCATCTGACAAGTGAGTGGCTGGCAGCAACGTTCTCATCTGCTCTTCATTTGTGGGTGACAAACACATTGGGGAAAGTTGATGGAATGCTTACCAGGCTCCAACTGCCTGCTAGTAAGAGCTGTCTTTCCTCACCAAGGACAATGCTGTCTTTGTCATTTGTTCTGCCAAAATCAGAGTCACCAATACAGAATGTGTTAGAAGTTTCCGGGGCCAGGGTCAGAGAACCAATCTCAGCTCCACCAGCTGTGATATCTTGAGTCAATTACTTTAAGGTCTCTAAACTTCAGCTTTTACACTTACAAAACAGTAGGTGGTAACAGTAACTATCTTCATCACTTGGGAGGCTAAATGAAGTTGTGGCGGGTAATACAGTGTGTTACGGAGGGGTAACGACTGCCACTCTTTACTGAGCGATAACCAGGAATCAAAATGCTTTAAGTGTCTTTATGTATTAACTTAGTTACTCCTTATAATGACTCTATTATTAGCTCCATATTATAGGGGAAGAAACCGAGGCAAGATAACTTGTCCAAGATCTAATTAAAAGGCAATGCCAAAATTTTAACCCATGCATCTGGCTCCACAGTCCACGCTGTGAGCTGTTGCACCAAATTGCCTAAAGGCAGGACAGAAATGTTCTTAGCTGCCTAAGAAGCAAACCCTGCCAGTGAGGGCTTAGTATATTCGATTGCCCCCAGAGAAAGACTGATGACCTCAGTTATTTCTTAGTTATTGTCCTTACCAGAGACAACAGAGACAGCCAGCTACCCAAAGACTATATATTGACAGATGTCATGGTGACATCCTTCTCCCCTAAGAGATATGAGGGCAGCTGGCTTTAAAAACTAAAGGGTAAAGGGATTTTCTCACACCTATTAGGATGGCTACTATGAAAGAACACAAAACAATACCAAAAATAACAAGTGTTGGTGAGAATATGGAGAAATTGCAAGTCCTGTGCACTGCTGATGGGAAAGTGACGTTAGGCAGCAGCTGTGGAAAACAGTATGAAGGACCCTCGAAAAATGAAAAACCGAATTACTGTGTGACCCAGCATTTTCAGTTCTGAGTAGATACCCCACAGATCTGAAAGCAGGGATGCAAAGAGTTATTTGGCGCACTCCAATTCATAGCAACATTATTCGCCATATCTAAAAGGAAAAAGCAACCTAAACGTTCTTTGAGGGATCAATGGACAAACGGAAAGTGGTATATGCATACAATGGAATATTATTCAGGCTTTACAAAAGAAGGAAATTCTGAGACTTGTTACCTCATGGATGATCCTGGGGGGCATTATGCTAACAGAAATGAGCGAATAACAAAAGGACAAAAACAGTATGATTCCATTTATATGAGACACATAGAGAAGTCAAATCCAGAGACAGAGCAGAAGGGTGATTTTGTGCTGGGGAGAGAAAGGGATGAAGGAGTATTGCTTAGTGGGTGTAGAGTTTGGTTTGCAAGATGAAAGGAGTTCTGGACATGGATGGTGGTGATGGTTACACTACAATGTGTATATATCAAATGCCACTGAACTGTATACACAAAAGTAGTTAACATGGTAAATTTTATGTGATGTGCATTTCACAATTAATAATAATAATCTTAAAAAAAAAAAAACCTAGAGGGAAAACATCTGTTAATAGGACTAACCCATGATGTAGGAGGTCACTGAAAATGACCTCCAGCAGCCTCCTTTACCAATAAGTTCACCACAGCATTCACTAAAGGGTAAGGAGTCTTAGCAGTAGCACAGTGGTGGTCCAGAAACCACAAGCAGAAGCCCCAGCCTCTCCCAGGGAAGTTCTGCAGACCACCACGGGGCTGGCACCTACTCTATTTGCTCCACTTCCGTGGATGTGACCTTCTAGGGAGCTTAAGACCTGGCAGCTAGAGGCGGACAGTCCACTTTCACCCAATGACTCCAAAGGGCAAACTAGAATTGAGTTTCTTCTTTAAGCCTAAACATGTGGTCTCCATGTCAATTTTCTGGTTCCAAAGGTGAAGTTAAAGATCATATGTTTCTTCTAAATGAGGGGATCTCTAGGGCTCATACATATTCAAGATATGCACTCTTTTTAACCATAAGTTTTACTTTAAGCCACTTGACTTTACCAGGTCCTGTGGGGAAAAAGATGGAAAATTCATTGCAATTCTAAGTAGGGTACCCTGCAGGCCATAAGAGATCGGAAGTAAGCATGGTTTCTGCAACTTACAGGTTTCCTAAGGAACAAGGTGTCCCTCTTGTGGCCAGAGGAGAAACAACAGTTTCACAGGCAGGTTTTTTTTCTTACATGAGAAAAGTAGGTCTGTAATTCACTTCTGAGGACAAGAGTGGGGATGGTTTGTTTCTGCTCCATGCTGTCTGGGGCTACAGCTGGAGGGAAATCAACAACTGGGGCCTGTAATCATCTGAAAGCATCTTCATAAACAGGTCTGCCTGTTGATGCTGGCAGTCAGCAGGGACCTCTGCTGAGCTGTGGGCCACAATAACATATGTCCTTTTCATGTGGTTTCTCTGTGTGGTTTTCTCACTGTACTACACCTGGATTCCAAGCACATATTCCAAGGGAGCCACGTGGAAATGAGTGGGATTTTTAAGATTCAGCCTCAGAAGTCACAGAATATCTTTCCTACCATATTCTATCAGTTGTTTTGCTGTTGTTTAGTCACTAAATCATATCTGACTCTTTTGTGACCCCATGGACTGTAGTCCACCAGGGTCCTCTGTCCATGGAATTCTCCAAGCAAGAATACTGGAGTGGGTTGCCATTCCCTTTTCCAGGAGATCTTCCCAACCCAGGGATCGAACCCATATCTCCTGCATTGGCAGGTGGATTCTTTACCACTGAGCCACCTGAGAAGCCCAGTGCAGGTGACAGATGCTTGTCCAGTTTCAGAGAGGGAACCAGACTCCACTACTCAATGGAAAGCGCGTCAAAGTCACATCGTAAGAAGAGTATGTGGGATGGGAAGCACTGGTGGCCATCTTTGTTAAATATAACCAGCAGTATGTCTTCCTAGATATTTAGTGTCTCATCCATAGTGGATACTCACAAGTGGACCTGGACATGGGACACAAAGATGCACACACTTTTGCCCACTGGTTCCCTGCACATGTCTCTTCCCAGATCTCCTTGCTATTGAACTTCAAAACATTATATCTTCTAGGCCCCTGGTCCACTGAACCACACAATTCACTGTTCCTCAGGGCTCTATTTACCCTGAGCTCATGTTATCTCTCTCCCCATTCAAAGGAGATAACTCAATGTACACCTTGAAGTTCTGCCTACTAGAAGGACTCTCCTCACTACTGTCCTTCAGGGGCCCTCCCTAGTGGGACTGCAGTGCAATAGCAGTCCATTTTCAGCTCTAATAACATATCAGGCCTAAATGAGTTGTGAATATTTCCACCATTATCATCAACTGGTCACACCTCATGAAGCAATAGGCGTGAGTAAGAAATACAAGACACAGAGATCTTTGTTACCTGTTCATGTAAATTACAACCTCTGGACTGCTTAGATATGATCCCATGTATAGCATTTTTGTTTTTCACTGGGTGTTAGCTGTGTGCACCCAACCTTACAAAACCTAGGTCCAGAAGAGCAGCTCTGGTAATATATTCATTTGATGCCCCACAATCAAATGCTTAGTTTTGGCTAGAACTCTGTATCATGTCAGTAGCTGCTTTCTGAATAGTTGGCTGACAAGGCATCACTTCAGATCAGTTCAGTGGCTCAGTCCTGTCCAGCTCTTTATGACCCCCTGGACCGCAGCACGCCAGGTTTCCCTTTCCATCACCAACTCCCAGAGCTTACTCAAACTCATGTTCATTAAGTCAGTGATGCCATCCAACCATCTCATCCTCTGTTGTCCCCTTCTCCTCCTGCCTTCAATCTTTCCCAGCATCAGGGTCTTTTCCAATGAGTCAGTTCTTCGAATCAGGTGACTAAAGTATTGGAGTTTCAGCTTCAGCATCAGTCTTTCCAATGAATATTCAGGACTGATTTCCTTTAGGATTGATTGGTTTGATCCCTTTGCAGTCCAAGGGACTCTCAGGAATTTTCAACACTACAGTTCAAAAGCATCAATTCTTCGGCACTCAGCTTTCTTTATAGTCCAACTCTCACATCCAAACATGACTACTGGAAAAACTGAAGGCATGGCCGTACTCTAAAACCCTAGGAGTTGTGCTGTGGTTCTCCTTTCAGGTCCTGCCAGTCTCTACACGGCATCATTAACTATCATCCAGCACCATGGAATCTGCTACACCATTATGAGCTAAGGAGAAGAGCAGCATGTTCACAGCCTGGACGCACTGCTGAGTTTTCTCTTCTTTTGCCCCTACTCAAAACTGGCAGCCTTTTGACTTCACTGATAAGTGAGTTAGAGCAGTATTTTCCAGTATGGCGTAGGTTAGGTGTAAAATCTAAACAAATGCACCAAATGCTGTTTTCTATTTCTTGCATAGGTAGAAGGTGGTCAATAAAAGATGCAGTAAGTTTTCCTAAATCAAATCCCGTACACAATGGAAGTGACAAATAGATTCAAGGGATTAGATCTGATAGAGTGCCTGATGAATGATGGATGGAAGTTTGTGACATTGTACAGGAGGCAGTGATCAAGATCATTTCCAAGAAAAAAAAAATGCAAAAAGGCAAAATGGTTGTCCAAGGAGGCCTTACAAATAGCTGAGGGGAAAAAAAAGACATGAAAGGCAAAGGAGGAAAGGAAAGATATAACTATTTGAATGCAGAGTTCCAAAGAATAGCAGGGAGAGATAAGAAAGCCTTCCTTAGTGGTCAGTGCAAAGAAATAGAGGAAAACAATAGATTGGGAAAGACCAGAGAGCTCTTCAAGAAAATTAGAGATACCAAGGGAACATTTCATGCAAAGATGGGCACAATAAAGGACAGAAATGGTATGGACCTAACAAAAGCAGAAAATACTAAGAAGAGGTGGCAAGAATACATAGGAGAACTATACAAAAAAGGTCTTCATGACCCAGATAACCACAGTGGTGTGATCACTCACCTAGAGCCAGACATCTTGGAATCTGTAGTCAAGTGGTCCTTAGGAAGCATCACTATGAATAAAGCTAGTGGAGGTGATGGAATTCCAGTTGAGTTATTTCAAGTCCTAAAAGATGATGCTGTGAAAGTGCTGCACTCAATATGTCAGCAAGTTTGGAAAACTCAGAAGTGGCTACAGGACTGGAAAAGATCAGTTTTCATTCCAATCCCAAAGAAAGGCAATGCCAAAGAATGTTCAAACTACTGCACAGTTGCACTCATCTCACATGCTAGCAAAGTAATGCTCAAAATTCTCCAAGCCAGGCTTCAGCAATACGTGAACTGTGAACTTCCAGATATTCAAGCTGGTTTTTAGAAAAGGCAGAGGAACCAGAGATCAAATCGCCAACACCCATTGGATCATGGAAAAAGCAAAAGAGTTCCAGAAAAACATCTACTTCTGCTTTATTGACTACGCCAAAGCCTTTGACTGTGTAGATCACAACAAACTGTGGAAAATTCTTCAAGAGATGGGAATACTAGACCACCTGACCTGCCTCCTGAGAAATTTGTATGCAGGTCAAGAAAGACAGTTAGAACGTAACATGGAAAAATAGACTGGTTCCAAATAGGGAAAGGAGTACATCAAGGTTGTATATTATCAACCTGCTTATTTAACTTATATGCAGAGTACATCGTGAGAAATGCCAGGCTGGAGGAAGCACAAGCTGGAATGAAGATTGCCCGGAGAAATATCAATAACCCAGATGTGAAGAATACCCACAACCCAGATGTGACAACCCTTATGGCAGAAAGTGAAGAACTAAAAAGCCTCTTGATGGAAGTGAAAGAGGAGAGTGAAAAAGTTGGCTTAAAACTCAACATTCAGAAAACTAAGATCATGGCATCCAGTCCCATCACTTCATGACAAATAGATGGGTTAACGATGGAAACAAGGAGAGACTTTATTTTCTTGGGTCCAAAATCACTACAGATGGTGACTGCAGCCATGAAATTAAAAGACGCTTGCTCCTTGGAAGAAAAGCTATGTCCAACCTAGACAGCATATTAAAACGCAGATACTTTACTTTGCCAACAAAGTTCTGTCTAGTCATAGCTATGGTTTTTCCAGTAGTCATGTATGGATGTGAGAGTTGAACCATAAAGAAAGCTGAGAGCCAAAGAATTGATGCTTTTGAACTGTGGTATTGGAGAAGACTCTTGAGAGTCCCTTGGACAGCAAGGAGATCCAACCAGTCCATCCTAAAGGAAATCAGTCCTGAATATTTGTTGGACAGACTGATGCTGAAGCTGAAACTCCAATACTTTGGCCACCTGATTCGAAGAACTGACTCTTTGGAAAAGACCCTGATGCTGCATGGGAAAGACTGAAGGCAGGAGGAGAAGGGGATGTCAGAGGATGAAAGAGTTGGATGGCATCACCAACTCTAAGGACATGAGTTTGAGTAAGCTCTGGGAGTCGGGGATGGACAGGGAAGCCCGCCCTGCTGCAGTCCATGAGGTTGCAAAGAGTCGGACATGACTGAGTGACTGGACTGATTCGGATTCATCCTCATCAGATTGAGAGTCCCAGTCCTTTCTGAGAATGCATTTCCATCATTAGCTTAGACCTTTACTCTTACATGCAGTACTTTCCCTCTCAAGTTGGTGAAATCTGGAAGGCGGGATCATATCCTATTCATCTTTAAACCAGCATTCAAAACATAGTGCCAGGCACACCGCGTGTATGTAATGCATGTTGTATGACTTTCACCTCAGTGTCTGTCCTGAAAAGTATTGTCCACACTTACTTTCCAGCTGGCCCCAGCACAAGGTGCCAAGCGGCCATCTCTGCCACTTCAGGACATGAGACCAGCATTGTAGGTCTCTTACCTAAACTTGGGCAGCAATTGGCTCCTTTTTTCTTCCCTTGGTTCACAAAACCGAGAGGGGTCCGCGCAACCCAAGGGGATGTGGGGAAGTCGACTCTGAAACCCTGATTTCTCGGGTCTGTCCGTGGGCAATCCCTTCTGGGCCAGTGAACATTTTCTTCCCTCATATCGTATATATTTAAAAAAAAAAAAAAAAGCAAGCAGTACCTTCATCTACCACAAAGGTCCAAAATTCATGGTCATGACGTGCACGTTTTTTTTTTTTTTTTTTAACTTTAAATTATTGTATTGGTTTTGCCAAATATCAACATGAATCCGCCACAGGTATACACGTGTTCCCCATCCTGAACCCTCCTCCCTCCTCCCTCCCCGTATCATCCCTCTGGGTCGTCCCAGTGCACCAGCCCCAAGCATCCAGTATCCTGCATCGAACCTGGACTGGCGACTCGTTTCATATATGATATTATACATGTTTCAATGCCATTCTCCCAAATCATCCCACCCTCTCCCTCTCCCACAGAGTCCAAAAGACTGTTCTATACATCAGTGTCTCTTTTGCTGTCTCGTATACAGGGTTATTGTTACAATCTTTCTAAACTCCATATATATGCGTTAGTATACTGTATTCGGAGAAGGCAATGGCACCCCACTCCAGTACTCTTGCCTGGAAAATCCCATGGACAGAGGAGCCTGGTAGGCTGCAGTCCATGGGGTCGCTAAGAGTCCGACACGACTGAGCGACTTCACTTTCACTTTTCACTTTCATGCATTGGAGAAGGAAATGGCAACCCACTCCAGTATTCTTGCCTGGAAAATCCCAGGGATGGGGGAGTCTGGTGGGCTGCCGTCTATGGGGTTGCACAGAGTCGGACACGACTGAAGCGACTTAGCAGCAGCAGTAGCAGCAGCATACTGTATTGGTGTGCACGTTTTTTAAAAAAGCAAACAGTGCAAAACACTGACGCCCAAAATGTAACATACAGACGAAAACACATCCACGTGCTACCGTCTTCTCCCGCGATCCAAAGCCTTTGAAAATGAATGGAGAAAAACTGTCTTAGCATTCTATCTCCCACTTTCGACAATATCTATTCGGCAAAAACAAAGCCTAAACAAAAAGTTTTAAAATAAGCATTTAAAAAGTCAATACACTTTTACTTTTGTTACGTGTCTTCTCTTCTTTTGGCTTTTGTAGGGGTTTATTTTAAGTCTTCAAACTGATCCTGCTCGTCCACACGGGTGTAGAAACTGCGACGAATTGGACACGACTGCCGGAGAGGCGGGGCCGATGTTATGATGTCATCGCCACGGGGCGGAGGCGACAGTGTCTGAGACGAGGCTCCGCGTGCTGCAACGCCCGCTACCCGGCTCTGAGGCAGCGCGAATCCCGGCTAGCGCCTGCTCTTCCCTGTTGGTCCGCCCCAGCCGAGTCCTGCGTGGAGATGGCAGACGACCTTGGAGACGAGTGGTGGGAGAACCAGCCGGCAGGAGCAGCCAGCAGCCCAGGTACCCACTCTGCCCGCGCTCCTACGGGGCCTCCCGCACCCCCAGCCCTTCCGTGAGCCTCAGCCCGGGCCCGCGCAGCCGCTGGCGGTGGTCGCGGTCTGTCCCGCGGTGGTGCGCGCCTCTGTGGGAGCGCGCGAGCGCTGCGGAGCAAGTGGGGCAAGAGATATACTAACACGTGAAACAGACAAGTGTGACAGTAACTCAGATCTGCCCTCTAGCCAGGGGGAATCCCTTCCCAAGCTGTTTTCTGTTTTTCCTTATTTCTTAACGGATAAGACAGTTTATGCGGAGACTGGGAGTTTGAGCGTAACGGTTAAGGGTTAACTCCTGGATTAGGTTCAGACTGCTTCTGTTCAGGTCGCTCCTACAGCCCTTTAATACTGTTTCGCCTCCTTTTCCTCATCCCTAAAATAAGGGTAATAATGCCAGTTTCGTAAGATTGTCGTGAAGATTAAATGAAGATAACACAAATAATGCCTTTAGCGCCTGGTACATAACATATGCGCAGTAAATAAAAGCTTTAGTTTTTCTTGCTAGCATCATCATCATGTAATTTGGACTTTTAGAACCTGAGACTTGGAGAGTCGCTTGGACTCACGCATTTGACAGCTGAGGAACATGAGACCTAAAGCTATCAAATAACATGACAAGTTCACAAAGCTGGTTGGTGTCAGAAACAAGACTAGAATTCAGTTAACACACTTCAGACGTGTTTATTATGTTGTATGTACCCACTGCCAGTGCAGTGAACATTTTATCCTTGAGTAGATAGCATTAAATAAAGCATTAAATAACTCCTAACCACAGGCTGGCCTTGAATTTTTCAAGTCCCTGGCTTAATATACAATTTTTTTTTTAATCATTCTTCAAGGTCTGCCTCTCTTCTTTACTAGATTCTAAGATTTTTTGAAGAAAAAGCCAAAGCCTAATTCATGTCTGTAGAGTCCACAGGGCCTTGCACATGATTGACAGTTGATACATATTTGCTACAAACACTAATGTTGAAATATCAGTTGAGAAATAGCCATTAAAAACAACAATTCTATTTACTACAACATTGTTTCCAGAAGGACAGGCTTTAGGTATAACCTGAGTAGATGGCATTTTTACAAAGGTTGACAATATAATACTTCCTTAATTAAACTTCTTGACTCTCTTTGTGGCTTTGTTTTTAGCAGATGTATGTGCTTGAAGGCACAAATACCTTTTTTTGCGGGTTGTGGCATTTCACGTTTAATAACCCCTGCCACTCATAACTGAGGTGTTAAAAACTATATTTCATGGCATGATTGAAGAATAAAGGCTAATTAAGAAGTAAAAATTTTTTGAGTGCAAAGGGGGTCTTAATTCTTGGTTCTAGTCCTTTCTCTTGCCCATTGCCAGCTATATGTCTCTGAAGTTAGTCACCCTTTGAAAAGAAGGAAATTAACATGTATTGAGTATCTACTGTATGCCAGATGTTTTCATAAATATGAATTCATTTAATCTTCATAACATGCTTAAAAAGTAAGCATTTTAATTTAATATTCATAACATGCCTAAAAGGTAAGTGTTACCTTCACGTTTAAATGACAGACAAGGGAGAGATCTGGCAAGAGGTTAGTCAAGAGCACCTGACTTTCAAGATCACACTTTTCCCACATTACTGTGTGGCTTCTCTGGTCCTCAGTGTCACAATCTGTAAAGTGAGGGATCCTTAAAGATCGCCTTTTAAAGGGTTTTACCAACAAAGAGTTTTAAACTTTGAACCTAGATAGAACTGTGAAGTGCTACAGCCTCTCTCATCTAAGTTGCCAGGATTCCCATCAAGGTATGTTGGAGTCTCCAGGATCACCTTACTTTTTAGGTTCTTTCTAAGTGTAAGTATGAGCTTTGAAAATTGCCAACATTAAATTTATCAGAGCCCTTTGCTTTGTTACCTGCTTTGAAGATAGATAAGTGTATGTGCTTCCTTGAGATCTGCTTGGTTGATTAGTTACTGGTGATTTTTCTAACTAATCTGAATAATGTTTATGATTCAGAAGAAATCACAGTTGCACCAATTCAGGTTTCCTAGTCCTACCAGTGTTAATAGAGAAACATCAGTCTAAAATGTGTGAATTATATTTTGTTTTGAAAGTCAAAAGAGAACTAGCGCCTTAAGTCACTGAAAGAAAAGGTTGTAAAATGCCTTTATTCCTGTATGTGTTACACTGTGTGTATGCTCAGTCGTGTCCAGCTCTTTGGGACTTCATGGACTGTAGCCCACCAGGTTCCTCTTTCCATGGAATTTTCCAGCCAAGAATACTGGAGCAGGTTGTCCTTTCCTACTCCGGGGAATCTCCCCAACCCAGAAATCAAACGCGCGTCTCCTGCATTGGCAGGCGGGTTCTTTTTAAAACTGATGTGTTATGCTACTTGGAGAAGGCAATGGCACCCCACTCCAGTGCTCTTGCCTGGAAAATCCCATGGCCGGAGGAGCCTGGTGGGTTGCAGTCCATGGGGTCGAGAACAGTCGGACATGACTGAGAGACTTCCCTTTCACTTTTCACTTTCATGCACTGGAAAAGGAAATGGCAACCCACTCCAGTGTTCTTGCCTGGAGAATCCCAGGGACGGAGGAGCCTGGTGGGCTGCCGTCTATGGGGTCACACAGAGTCAGACACATCTGAAGCGAATTAGCAGCAGCAGCAGTTTGGCTTTTCATAAGCTGTTGTTTTTCTAGAGTCATTCCTTTTTTTTTTTGCACTTAACTTTATCGTGCTTCACAGATACTACATTTTTTTAAACAATTGAAGGTTTGCGTTGACCCTGTGTTGGTTAGCCTTTTTTGGCAATAAATTATTTTTTACTTAAGGTATGTACTCTTTTTATATGTAATGCTATTGCACACTTAATAGAGTACAGAATAGTGAAATGTAACTTTTATACACACTGGGAAACCAAAAAATTCATGTGACTTTCTGTATTGTGATACTCACTTTATTGTGGTGGTCTGGAACTCAACTGAAATATCTCCAAGGTATGGCTGTGCTAGAATCCTGAATCGTACTGGAGCCCAACATGGGACCTGGCACTTAGTAGATGTTTAGTAGATATTAGCTGAATGAGTGAATGCATGCTACAGGACTTTTGGTGATAATGTACACAAGTAGACATACAATTTCTCATCCAGTCTGGACACTTTTGAGAGTGGAAAGCCATGCTCTTAGAGTTTTGCTGGGACTGTCTACTTGAGATGTCTGGTTACCCTGTTGGCATCATCATTGGTGGGGATTGGAGTCATGGCCCAGGACAAGGCAACTGAGAGTTGCCTCTGCTGAGGTGTGTGCTGCCCAGTCTGCCTCAGGCAACAGAACCTAGGAATCCTCTAGTGATTTCTAATATTTCATTTCACTTCATTTCACTTATTTCCTTATTCTCTGTTTTATTCCTTGCCTACCTTAAGAAATTATTGACTTGCATGCTATAGTCCCTGGGGTTGCAAAGAGTGGGACACGACTTAGTGCCTAAACAACTATATGTAATACTGCATAACACATAATTACTGCAATACATACAGTAAACAGTACATGCCGCAGAATCATGATTCCAAAGCATTAGTGCTAAAGTGACCAGGTGCAGTTCACCAAACTGGGCACTTTCTCAGTGTGAAGCTGAATGTTACCCACATTACGGTTTTTGTGACTTATGGAGCAGAGAATTCTTGCTGTTGGAAGCAGTCAGTCATTCACTAACTGAAGAGAACACTGATTGTTTTCCCTTTTTATTCTAATAATATGCTCACTAAATTATAAAGTCAAGAGTCCAGTAGACAGCTGGGTTTATGAGTCTGCAGCTCCAGGGTTGCATCTGGAGACATGAATTTAGGAATGACTGGCACATATATAACTTACTTTTAAAGAGAATATTTTTAGCAAACTGCAGGACTCTTCGCTTCCACTTCTTTTGAGGAGGGTTTTTCATATTCTTCCCTGGCTTATTCTAAACCTTTGATGCCATCTCTTACTCATCATCTAACTGGAAAACTGAAGTGTGAAGACATTTCTGTGTACACTGCAGGGAGACAGCAGGTAACAATACTGATTTGCACTTGCTGAGTGGTGACTCTTTGCCAGATACTGTTTTGATTGCATTCCATGTACTGGCTCATTTAATCTTCACAGATTATTCTATAACCATGATATAGTTACTATTATCTTCTTTTTTTTTAAGGAGGAAATTGAGGCACTAAGTGGTTCAGTGATTTGCCCAATGTCATTCAGTTGGTAAGTGGAGAGGCACAGATTCATAGACAGGCAGTCAGGAAGCCAGTCTGTGCACTTAAATTTCTCAGTTATTTAATTATCAATGATAACAATTTCACCTCTAAAATAATATTTTATAAACCTTTTGTTTATATATGTCATTGTTGTCAAATTGTCTGTTAACTCTTAGTCTCCCAAAGTGTACTGTTCTGAAGAACACTGACTACTCAGATGCAAATAAGCCGGTTGCACCATTGGACTTTTCAGAACAGTCTCTTCCCAGACACTCATACTTGGCTCTAGAACACAAGGCTTATATACCTGGCTGTCTTCTTGAAGTCTTTACTTATTTGATGAAATGTTAAATGGAAATGAGGTCCAGCTACTGAATTTTTCCCCAAATCTGCTTTTTCTCCAGACTTCCCTATCTCAGTAAATTCAATCACCAATTAACCAGTTTTGCAGAGGCCTAGGAATATTCTGATTTATTCATTTACTTTTTCTACCTGTTACATCTGGTCTATCCAGTCTTGTCTCTCTCTCCAAAACACATCCTGAATTTATTTTTCCTTTTATTATTATTTTTTGCGTGTTTGTTTACATCATCTGAGTATGTGCTGTCATTCTCGCTTGCCTAAACCTCTGCAGTAAGCTAACAGGGCTCCCAGCTTCCGTCTTGTCCCTCTGTTCTTCACTCAGCAGCTGTAGTGATCAATCACATCACATGCCTGCTTAAACCTGTCAGTGGCTCCCCCGCTGGATTGCTTACCATGGTTGCTATCTGCTGGAACCTACTTACTCTCCTCTAGGTTATGCTGTACCAGCCACACCAGCCTTTATACTGTGCCGCAGCTGACCAAGCTCATTCTGTCTTATCCATTTGCAGTAGCTTCCTTTCTGGGCTGTCCTGAATTTTGAATGGTTGGCCTTTTCTTGACATTAAGACCTAGGTTCAGACATACTAAATAGGAAGCCCTTCCTGTTCAGTCAGTCTAGAGTAGCTATCCACTTACATTATCATGTTATAGTAATCCTCATCAGAGCTATGGTCACCAACTATTATTTTCCTTATTAAACTATTGCAGTCTCCCCACACTAGTACATAAGTACATGTGAGCAGAGATTAGTTTATCTTGTTCTTTGCTGTATCCTCAGGGCTACTTAGAAGACACTCATTAAGAATTTGTTCATTAAGAAATTAACTGTTAGTATTTCCCAGCCACATCTTGGAGACTTTAACACAGGATTTCGACATCTAAAGAAACTTGGTCCACTGGAAGGGTTGTCAACATCCTGCTCAGGCTTTTGTTAAACTTGGCAGGTGTTGCTTTTCTCTTTCTGAAAATGTGTTAGAAGTCCATGTTTTACAACTGTGTCTACTACCGTTTCATTCTAACCACATTTGGGTTTAGTTTTTAACTTATGTTTTGAAATTCTGTATTTGAAAGGACAGAAGACTTTTGCTTTGTAAATGAGCTGGTAATTCCCACTAGTGATGGCTTTTGTCACCTAAAATCTTTGTGATTGTTCATTTTGTTTGAAATTGCTGAAGTAAGCATTATAAATATTTTTGTTGTAATATTACTTTATCCTTTAAAAAATCACATTGCTTTATGCTAAGTTCCTTCTGGAAATGGTGAAGCTGGGGCACACCTTGGATTTTTTAAGCCTAAATAGCTTACATTTTTGTGTTTTTTTGCTTTTCTAACACCAAAGTTAGGCCTTATAGCATTAATTTTACCTATAGGCATACATGCATGGTAGATGTTGTAAAGCATTGTCTCTGCATGTAAAATTCAGACTGGGAATATTTGCAGTTGATGTTGATAACATACATCAGAGGATCAATTTCAGAGCTTTGTTGTTTTCAAAATCATTTATTGAGCTGTCATGCTTGGCCCTCTTTTCAAAATTGCAATGGAGTTAGAGGAAAAAACATAATCTGTTTACCTTATGAAATTTACACATTGATATGGTTCAAACAAAATGCAAGTAATATTATTTTAAGACAGATGTTTAAGGGCAGAAAACAGGGGTAGGATAAATTTTAAAAAGAAAGAGGAGAGAGCATACAACATTTTTGTTCTGTACTTGAAGATTGTAACAAATGGACCAAGTTTTACTTTACTGTACACAATTTCTATGATTCTTGTAAATGATTGAACAAGCGGTATGTGTATGTATGTATGCATGCTCAGTCATGTCTGACTCTTTGAGACCTCATGGACTGTAGCTCGCCAGGCTTTTCTGTCCATGGAATTTTCCAGGCAAGGATACCAGAGTAGGTTGCCATTCCCTTCTCCAGGGGATCTTCCCGACCCAAGATCGAACCCACGCCTCTTGCGTCTCCTGAATTGGCAGGCAAATTCTTTACCACTGCTCCACCTGGGAATCCCTAAAGAAGTGGTTCTTGACAACAATTATGAATGTTTAAAGGTGCAGATTTACACATCTTTCTCTAAATTACATGTATAGTAGTTCCGCTGTCTTAGAAAATACCAGGAATTTAGAAGGCCTAGAAATAGTTTGTTTCCCCACTCAGATTTAGCAGTAGCACATTTCATTATTTTGTGACATGAATCCTTTGACCTATTCTTATCTGATGTTCTTTAGTTGAACACTTTAGTGCATATGTGGAAGTATACATTTTACAAAAGACATCACAAGCAAACTTGAAATATAGTTTTTTCATTTTCATCAGCTTTTATGGAATTTTTAATCACATTCTTAAATTGCTAGCATTGCTTTTACCAATTAGTTGATTAAGCTCTTCTTAAGTTGTTGAGTTCCTTGTTAGTCTAGATCACACTAGAACAGTGGTAAGGAAACTTTTTTTGTAAAAGGCCAGATAGTAAATAGTTTAAGCTGTGTTGGCCAGTCAGTGTCACAGCTACTCAACTCTGCTATTGTAGCATAAAAATGATCATATAATAAATATGTAAACAAATGAACATGGCTGTGTTCCAATAGAATGTTATCTATAGACAGTGAAATCTGAATTTCATGTAATTTTCACATCTCACAAAATATTCTTGATGTTTTTTCCTATTTAAAAATATCAAAACTATTTTTAACTTGCAGAACATACAGAAAGACAGTGGGCTGAATTTGGCCTGTGGGCTGCAGATCCCTGCCTCAGACTCAGTGTTAGACCCCCAGTGTTAGGACACATATCATTTGAAACACGTCCCAAAGAGAATTCCACATCACATCAGATACTCCATTACTTAGCCCATAATTACCAGTCATGTATTAGATCAGTCATTTTCCTCTTAAAATCAGAAAATTGATTCTAAAAAGTTACAAGGAGATCAGTTCAGAAATCACTGAAGTTAAATAAATGAAGAGCCGAGAAAAAAGACTCCAGCATACAAATATCAGGTTGTTAAACTTTTCTTTTTTCACAATTTGAATGTATCTTTGTTTACTTGTATATTTATCTGTTTTAAAATTTAACCTAATAAAAGCACTCTAAAATTATTAGGATAGCTTCTTTTATTTTTATTTTTACAAGGAGCATATTTCTGCAGAAACAGGATTATGCTCAGGAGACAGAATTCTTTATATTTTGGTTGTGTTACAGGTCAAACACCATTTTGTTGAACTTACCCTGGTTGTAAGTTGTTCATGCATTTTTATTATATTACATATTGCTTTAAAATAAGAAGTATAGTTTTTGGCTGGTAATCCTTTTGTTAGAATAGATTTTGTTATTTTAAAGACCTGTCTAAATAGTATTCAGTTCAGTTCAGTCACTCAGTCGTGTCCAACTCTTTTCAACCCCATGGACTACAGCACGTCAGGCTTCCCTGTCCATCACCAACTTCCGGAGCTTGCTCAAACTCATGTCCATTGAGTCAGTAATGCCATCCAATCATCTCGTCCTCTGTTGGCCCCTTCTCCTTCTGTCTTCAGTCTTCTGCAGTATCAGGATCTTTTTCAGCGAATCAGTTCTTTGCATCAGGTGGTCAAAGTATTGGAGCTTTAGTTTCGGCATCAGTCCTTCCAGTGAATATTCAGGACTGATTCCCTTTAGGATTGACTGGTTGATCTACTTGAAGTCCAAGGGACTCTCAAGAGTCTTTTCCAACACCACAGCTCGAAAGCATCAATTCTTTGGCGCTCAGCCTTTGTTATGGTCAAACTCACATCAATATGTGACTACTGGAAAAGCCATAACTGACTATACAGACCTCTGTTGGCAAAGTACTGTCTCTGCTTTTTAATTTGCTGCCTAGGTTTGTTATAGCTTTTCTTCTAGGGAGCAAGTATCTTTTAATTACATGGCTGCAGTAACTGTCCGCAGTGATTTTGGAGCCCAAGAAAATAAAATCCATTTAAAGATGGATTTCTGCTGCTCACTTGCTCATCTTCAAGGTAAAATATTCCCAGGGTGTTGTGTTTTTCTGTGAGTACTGTTGGTGCTTGTTTTGCCTGTTTTGTTTCATGCTTCTTTCCAGTCTGTTCGGGTTCCACCCTACGAGGTTCAGTGTTTCCTCTTTATATTAGCATAATTATCAGTGTTGAATGTTATGCAGCATAACTGCTTTTCCTGACCCTGTCATGTACCATTGCCATCTCTTAGTACATTTCCTCACTTAATTCTTGACTGAATGGCTTTTCTGTCCCTCATTCACTCATTCTCTGTTTGCCGAATATTACCTGCTAATATCAGGCATGGTCATAAGCACCCTCCACTTTTTCCCACTTCACCATCTACCTATTACTGCCCTGTACTTCCTGCTGAACTGTCTCGTATTATTGTTATGTCAGAGGGTTATTTTCTTTTGTAGTCCTTCCTTCCATTGTTCTCTTACTGCTTTCCTTTAGCTTAGACTTTTCCACTTGGTGTTTTTAATCCAATTAACCCCCCTACCTTCCCCTTTTGCCACTTGCCTGCTGACTGCTGCACGTCATCCCTCTTTTTGACTTGCATAGCTCAGTGCTGCCCAGGCTTTCAGCCCCTTCTCCTCTTCCCTGAAATTGAAGTGGGCCCCAGGGGCATTTGTATAGTGACATCAGTGCACTGGAGCGGGCTTGGCTGGATGAATGTGGAAATGGCAGTTCCTTTGCTCCTGCTCTGCTGACTGCATCCCAGGACAGTGAGCTAAAGCACTGTCCTTAACCAGGAGTATTTCTTCCAGGATTATGCCTCCAGTTCTTGGTGCCAAAGTACAGAAAACCTTGCGTCATGCTCTTCTAGAATTTATTTTCTGGCCGAAGCTTTGTGAGATGTAACTGTGTCCCGTGTCAAAAATACATTTGTCTTAAAACATCATTGTGTTACTCTGCCCACACTAAATTACAGACACACCTTTCTGTAGATTTAGTGAGTTTTTAGTGTGAAGAAAATAACTAGTTTACTGCCAGGAACCTGAGCAGTGCCTTGTAGATGATTGGTTGAATTCAGTATTTTGTAGTTGGACGTAGTCATGGATGATCAGAACTTAAGGAACCAGGGGAATTATTTAGCTTTTCTGTTTTTGCATTCTGGAAACTCAGGGCCTAGGCTAATGAATGCCAAGCTCTGTGCCAAATGAGTGAAAAATTTGAATTGGAACTTGAGTCTCCTGATCACAACCTTTTGTTGAATCAAGTGCTTTTTCTATAGTGTTGGTTCAGATATAATTTAAAAAATGTCATATGAGATGATAAAAATTTTTTTTAAACATCCAAGACAGTGATTCATGTCTCCCTAAAAGATCTCAGTATTAGTGACCTTTGACTCTCAGGTGTCCTGATTACTATAGAAAGTAAAGATATCTAAAATGGCTTGCTTTTCAAGCTTAGCAGTGAGATTCCATGACCTGGTATATACAGGAGGGGCAACTTACTAGGAAAAGAAGGACAGAAGACTATGTGCCTGCAGGCAAGTGTACACACTACCCCAGCAATTACCAGGTAGGCCACAAAAAGGACGTGTTTGGCTGTTACTCATTTTTGTTGTTCCTTTCCTTCTTGTAACTAAGAAGAACCATTTTTTTTTTCTCCCCCCTCCTGGTCAAAAGAAGTCATAATTTCAGACCTTAAAGTATGATTTTAATCAACCTGCCATTTTTAATCTGACTTTCTTGAAGCAGAGTAGGAATTCTTGCTACCACATATTCTTAGCAAAGTTCTGTGGAATGAAGAATTACTTCCAGGTTCGCCAGAAAATTTTCAAAGTATTCCAACAAATCCAGTCCTGTTTTGGGCTAGTGTCCAGCTTTGGGTTGCATTACAAGTAGGATGGCAAGTTGGGAGGATTTGGGGTGTGTGTCTGGGCCTATGATTTTATGTGTATGTGTATGCATATACATACATAGGTGAAAGAATATAGTTGTGCTGCTCCTTCAGGATGGTATTCACCAGGCCCAGCAGCCTGTGAATGAACCATCTGTCTGTCTGCTGCGTCACCTTTTCCTGGAGAGGTTGCCCTTCATCTTTGTCCTTCCATGCTAATAACTCCAGGTTCCCAGATATTTCTGTCCGTGAATGTATCCAGGCATTGGCACGACTTACCTTTTTCCTCCCAAGTGGAGGAAAGTATTAGAGGTGACAGTCCTTATGATGTGTAGCTTCCCACAGCCAGTCTTATCCATAGGCCCTGGGGGAGCTTTAGGGGAAGGCTTAGTGATGCCTGTAGATTTTGGTTTAGGGATCCGTGTTGGAATTCTCTGCTTGCGTACCTCCTTGATCTTGAATTAAACAGAAAAACAGAAGGTAGTTAATAGTACAGTTGGTAGAGAAGCAGACATTGTTGAGGACATAGAGTCAGATTGGAGATTTTGGCTTTTTTGAAAACACTAGGTTCTAGGGACATATCAGATTAAGGATTGTCATGTTGAAGAAAAAAATTCAGTTAAACAATTCACCAACATGAGTTAAGTGTGTGCTTTGTTCAAGATTCTCAAGTGTAGGTAATGTTAGATACAGAGATAAATAGCTTATGTTTCTTGCTTTTTAGCAATCATGGTATAGTGGGAGATAAACAAGAGATGTGTCCCAAATTCATCTCAAAGTTTAATGAGATTGCCAGAGAAAGGTGAATTTCAAATGAGGGGTCTAAGAGAGCTTCATCAAGAAAGTAACATTTATCTTGGGCCTCCAAAGACTAGGGGCTTCCCTGGTGGCTCAGAGGGTAAAATGTCTGCCTCCAATGCTGGAGACCTGGGTTTGATCCCTGGGTCGGGCAGATTCCCTGGAGAAGGAAATGGCAACCCACTCCAGTACTCTTGCCTGGAAAATTACATGGACAGAGGAGCCTGGTAGGCTACAGTCCATGGGGTCGCAAAAAGTCGGACATGACTGAGCAACTTCACTCACTCCAAAGACTAGTAGGATTGTTAACAGCAGAATGGGAGAGCATTCCAAAGTAAAGGAATACTTTGACAATGTTCCTAAGGTAGGAAATTGGATACAGTTGAGAAATGGAATGACTTTAAATTAGGTTGTGTTTGGGAAACAGAATGGGAATGTAGACTAGGGCTAGATAGGGGAAATTGTACCTGATTCTATAGCCTGTGTGTGTGTGTGTGGGGGGGGGGGTGGGTGGTGGTAGGGGAATAATAAGGACTTAGGCTGAGGGAAGACATATTGTGGAGGTACAATTGAACTAATATTTGTCCACAGCATATGAAGGGTGAGAGAGGAGTCACAGGTTGAATGATCTTGACTGGGAAAGTAGGATGTGGAGTGTGAAAGAGTAAAGGCTTGATATAGTTATATTTGCTTGGAAATATACTCTTATTTATTTAGGAAAAATATTCTTGATTAAGAATACGTGTTGGTAAAGAGACGGGAAAAAGGTCTCAGGTAACTGCAGTTCTCCCATTATAACCCACAGGGATGACGATGATGAAGACAACTTCCCCCGTTTTGTTGCATTGTTCTTTCCTTGCTGTGACCTCAAAAATAGAAATCTTTTAAAAATGCATTGTCGTTTTCATCATATATTCCAAATAGTGTTTTTACAGAAACCCTTTTTGTGTTGTTTTTTATTCTGTAGAAATCTGTTTACACATTTTTATTATACTGATAAAAGTACAGTAAAGTCCCATGGTCTCTTTATGTAAACATTCACTTATTTTAAGTGCCCCCTAACTATTAATAGCAACCACATTTGGGTTTTCAAATAAATACTACACAGACTTGGCTAGAAAATATGAATCCTTCAATAAAGTATAAACTATATGAGGAATATGCTTTCTTTTGGTACAGCCTTCTCTATGCCTAGGCACTAGGAGAGTTGTTAGGCTTTAGTGTTCTTACTGACATTTTTTTTAATACTTAGTCCTAAGCATGGCAACCCACTCCAGTATTCTTGCCTGCAGAATCCCCATGGACAGAGGAGCCTGGTGGGCGAGACTAAGCACAGCACAGCAAGCATAGCAAATGAAGTATTGATACTCCGATATCATTCTCCTGCCAGGAAATAATCACAGATGCAGGCAAGGCTCTTTGTTTTAGCATTATTTATAACAGTGAAAAGTGGACATAGTTTAAAGCTGTAATAATCAGTATAGAGTAAATGAATTACACTGTAATCACATGAAAATATTATGCTGTCTTTAAATAATGATGCTTTTGATGATATAGAAAACTGTTTACTGGAAATGTTAAAAGCAGGATTTAAAACCGTATACACGCTTTAACTGTGTGTATTTGAAGAGAAAATACTAGGAGAAAATACACCAGTGGGGAGATCAAACCAGCCAATCCTAAAGGAAATCAACCCTACATATTCATTGGGAGGACTGATGGCTGAAGCTGAAGCTCCAGTACTTTGGCCACCTGATGAGAAGAGCCAGCTCATTGGAAAAGACACTGATGCTGGGAAAGATTGAGGGCAATAGGAGAAGGGGACGACACAGGATGAGATGGTTGGATGGCATCACAGACTCAATGGACATTAGTCTGAGCAAACTCCAGGAGATAGGGAAGGACAGGAAAGCCTGGCATGCTTCAGTCCCTAGGGTCGCAAAGAGTGAGGCACAACTTAGTGACTGAACAACAACAAATCAGTGGTTAACTCTGGTTAGTGGAGTTATAGTGTTTTTTGTTTTTCTTATATCTTCTCTACACACTACATTTTCTGTAATTAAGTATATAATTCAAAAAAAACACACTAAGTTATATTACAGGATAAAAAAGGAAAGAAATATTTAAGAGATCAGGACATTTCTGTGAACATCAACATATTGTGCAAACCATGAGTAAGTCAGCTGACCTTAAAACCACAGCATTAATAATAGCCTTTACAAAATAGGTTTCAGTGATGTCCTTTAACTTTGTCAAGATTTAGATCAGTTGTCCTGTTCAGTGTACAAAAATCTGTGTTGGGATTCTACTTAAATTGTGGATTCTTCGGCCTTACCTCTGGAAACTGTAATTCATTTAAATGTCTATGAACGCACCCAGGAATCCGCATTTTAAATAAACTCTCAAGGTGATTTATCTGATGCAGGGTGGTCAGCCTGACATACTTTGATAAACACTGCCATAGTTGAATCTCATTTAGATATAAGCTTTAAGGTTTCTTTCATCCTAGAACTCTTGTCTGCTTGGGTGTGGGAGGTTTAGTACTGCAGAAGGCCAGTGTTTCATGGCCCAGTGGTCCTAGATGCTCATCAGAACCACCTGAGGGCTTTTAAAGCACTGCAGATGCCCAGATCCCATCTCAAAATCTCCCGACTCAGATTGTCTAGGAATGTGGAATGAGCACCACAGGTTAGTCAGAACTGAAATCTGTCCAATAAACTAATTGATATTGAAGACAGTATTGATGGGTCCTGTTTCTGGTGAGCTGTACTGATACATGTTTGTAAAGACAGCATGGCTTGGAATGGTCATTGGTAGGGTCAGCTGCCTGAAAGTTACTGGGTTCCCATTGTTTCTACACCATTGATGCTGCAAGTTAATTTTGGTTTTCTTGATAACTCTTGATCTCACTTCATAGTTTTTACCTTTAGATGGCAGCAGAGGCTAGTTATATTATTAGCACAACTCTAAATTTCATTTCCAAATCTTAAAAAAAAAACAAAAAACTATTTTTTTTGTTTGTATGAATTTTATACTTGGACATGTTTCAGTAAATGAGGTAGAGAGCGTTAAAATGTGTCATCTCTTGGATCATTTTTATAGAACACTATGTCAAATAGCTCCAAGAAAGCTTTATCCAAATTTGGAGAGCATATTGTAGGAGGAATCGATGCATATGGCTCTTTTAAGACCACACAGTGAATAAGAATTGGAGGTTCCTGGGTTTCATCAGAAAGCAGATGTCTTGGAGGAGATTAAGCAAGTTGGAAAGCTCATTCATAGAAGAAAAGTCTGTGGTTTTTTTTTTTTTTTAATGTTTAACTCAGTTTAACATGGAAATTGGGGTTTGGAATGGATTACAAGTTTAAAAGATGCTGAGTTCAGAGAGGCAGAGGCCTCACTTATATTTAGGTAACAGTAGAAAGAAAAGGAGAATTTATTAAGTTCTTAAAATGTTAGCTTGTTTAGCCTGTGAGTTCTTAAAAGAAACGGATCTATCTATATGATTGTGATTACAGCAAGTCATGAGATGGCAGTGAGCCTTAATGACCAAAAGAAGTACTGAAAGGTGAAAATGTTTTATTCAAAATCTCAATTCTTCAATCCAATTTCTACTTGATCCTTGTGCTCCTTCACACTATCTTGGAGGGCAAACACTAGAACAAAATTAGTTTCCTTGTATGAGGAAACTATCAGATCCTAGTTATACAGCTGGAGTCAGAATGTTTCCTTTCTTCTAAATGAAATTAACTGTGTAAGTACTTTGAACTTTTTGGAGATGTATTGGCAACATATTGTATAAGAAAGCTGTGTTCCATCAGGAGTGTTCTTGACTCCAGGGACTGCAGGGCCCTCATTACACCTTTAACTCTAGAGGTTGAAAGGCTCAGGACTTCCAGAGACCATGAGTGGTTTTCATCTGTGGTCACTGGGGTAGACAAGGGAGGGGCAGGTTCAGGGCTGCCTGACTTGCTTAGGGACCCAGCTATGGAATGCTTGGTCAAGGCCCTGGTCTTATCAGAATGACAGTGTTTTGTATTTTTGTTTTTATCTCTGTTTATGGGAAAGTACATAAGTAATGATGATGGATATGGTGATGAAAAGAAGGAAATACTAAATTGAGAAAAAATGTCTTTGGAATATTATTGCCTTCTTTTGTCTTTTGTATTGTTTGGTAAATCACTGATAATTTTTTTTTTTAAAGGAAACAACAGATAATGAATCTGGCAGATAGCCCAGAATTTCATATGCTGCTTTGGCTTCTTTCTCTTGATTTTTCTCAGAACTTCCTCATTATACAATAAAACTTTGTCACTAAAATTTTAGTTTTATATGGCAAACGGTCCTTCTAAAGGAAACTCTGTAGTTTCATTAGCTCATTCCCACTAATGTCTTGTGAGAGAACGTTTGGTTTTAAATAGAACTGCTGTGCTGTGATTTATATTTAAGAGTTGTCCAGTTTCTGAGGTGAAGGCTAGAGGAAATTGATGCCTTCGTTTTATAATGTAACATGGTTTGTGGTTGTACCTAGTCACCTCCCAGTCTTTCTGTGGTAATTACACCATGGGCAGTCTAAGAATAAGCATCGAAATACAGTTTTCAAAAATCCTTCCTAACCTAGTTACTTCCATTTTGTGTCCAGACACATAGCATCCCATTTAGAAATAGGATGTTCAAATATACTAACCTTGAACTGTTTTGTTTATCCCCTTTCTTTTTATTCATCTGTCAGGTTTTTCACCTCAGCTTTTTTTCTTTTTCTTCTATTTTGGTACCCACTCCCCTCTTTCTCATTCCCTTACATACACCCACATAACTTTTAAAAATCATCCTCCGGCTTATATTTTACAACAGCCTTGGGTTAGTGACTAGAGCACTGGGTGTGGCGCCAGGTAGACCTGGGTGGGTCTCGATTCTGGTTCTGGCACCACTGTCTGTGTGTGCTTGATCAAGCCAGTCAGCCTGTGGCCGACCGTAGTTTCCTCATCTTGTAACCCTTAGGATTAGACTGCCGACTTACAAGTTCCTTAGCGGGTAGAGATACTGTGTAGGAAAGTCCCTAGCGTATCCAAAGTGCTAGTTGTTACTAATGTCAACATTATTATCTTTGCTTTTTTCTTTTCTTTTTTACTTGTCTTTTTCTTTGTATCTGTTCTTAAGGTACTCATTTCTTGATCATAACGATAATTTATCTTCTTTGGTTATTTTATGTTTCTTGTTTTTCTGCTTTATCTCTTGCTCTCCCATCTCTCCAATTCATTCTTGGAAACATATTGCTAAGCATAGTTCCAGCTGTTGACCAGGCAGTGCCAGTTACTGGGCTGTGTTTCTAACCACCTCTGGCCCAGAAAACCTTCAGATATCCTTTTCTGTCCTCATCCTGCTTAGTCTATTCATTGTCTTTCTTTTTTAGAGTTTATTTGAAAACATATTCTGTCTTGTCTTTTTCTGTCTTTTAATTGTTCAAAAATTGAAGCAGTTATACCTTCTATAATGCCCTTTGACCCTGACATTCAGTGATTCTATGAAAACAACAAATGCAATTCAACTGTGGCCCCCAGGTGTGTTGTTAGACCTGTGCACTTTTGCTGAGCTCCTATTACCAGCAGTATTTAAGTCCTGGATACTGTAATACAGTGGTTCTTAACTTTTATAAACCCAAGAATGAGCCAGGCAACTTGTTAAGACGCAGATTCCTTGCATTGGACTTCACAGGTTTGGGTATGTGGAAATCTGTGGAGGCCTTGGTAATTCTGATAAATGCGATCAGTGACTGCATTTTGAGAAACATTAATATGAGAGTTTCAAGCCATAAATGACAGCTTATTCTTATTCAAGAGATTATAGGATTATAGTGTAAGAGGGGTGACAAAAGACTATAATGAGGCAAAATTAAGTGCTATAATAAAAGTATAAACAGAAATGTTTTGGAAACTCAGAGGAAAATTGAGAAAAATAATTTTCTGGAGGAATTGACACTTAAGGTAGGAGTAAGATTTCAGTAAAGGAACGAAGAGAGAAGAGCGTTATTGTCCGAGGAACTGCATGAGCAAAGGCATAGCGCTAGAAGTCCTGTGGTGTGTGAGGAGATGGTCAGTACAGCGTCCTGGTGAGGGCACACATTATGTCCAGAGTTTCAAAGGGAGAGGAGGTGACAGGTGGAGGCCTGATGGAAAGTTTGGATTTGGGCCACTCAGTAATGTAAGTGCTAAATAAGTGCGGTTTTGAGGCGAGGGACTGGAGAATTGCCATGGTCAGGACAGTGCTGTAGAAAGATCACCAGCAACACAAGTGAAGGTTGTATTAGAGGTATGGGGTTAAATCCAATAGTTTAACTATTTTACAGTAGCATCTGTTCTGAAGTCTGGTTGTGGGGAGTACTAGCACACATAAAAGAGAGAGGGCAGAGGGAGAAATACCAGGGCAGAGTGGTCGGCTGGATCTAGAGGATGAGCAGAGATATGGAGAATAGGACTCAGATGTTGACCCTGGGTGACAGGGAAGGTGGTGGACCACCACCAGAAGTGAGACAAAGCAATCCAGAGAGCAGTCCGAGAGTGACAGAGCCCAGGGGTCTAGGCACATGCCCAGTTTGAAGTGCAGTCCCATCTTCCATGTGCAGCTGTTTGGTAGGCATTGAAAACTTGGAGATGCTGCTTTGAGAATCATCATAGAAAAACTGCTGATACCATTCAAGTGGCTGAGGCAGCCCAGGGAGAAAATGTGATTCCCCCTCACCTGCCACTTTTTCCTTCTCCCAGCGTGGGTACTTCTGTATACTTTTCCCAAAGCCTGAGAGGTGAGTTTTATGCCCACATTCCCACTACAAGGCTGCCTGTCTTATTAACTGATAAGAGTGTGACTAGTTCTGAGAGTAGCCCTCTAAGGAGACATTTCTTTCCGGTACTTGAACAATGCACAGTGATTGAGCCGTTTTCCAGGCATTGATTGGCTCTCAGAGGGGAGGGAAACCCTGCCCCTCTCCTGTGGTCACCAGGCTGGCCCCTGGGCCATTATGTTTGGGCTGAGGAGACAGATTACTTAAGCTTGCAGTCTCTGAGGGGGTCTGCCACTCCTTAGCACAGGGGTGTTCAGTAACTACAGGATGGTCCCCCTTAGCACATTTCCTTCCTTATTGGCAGTCTGAGAACGCCTGGAATAGAGCCATAGTTGATAGGTCGGCCTAAGAAAATAGTATTAATTGTCCATTGTTCTCCCTAGTCCTCTCATTACGCTTCTTAGAAGCTAAAATCAGCAACTCCAGCAGCATTTACATTTTCTAAAATTTTTGCAATATATATGCATTATTATAATCAGAATAAACTTTTATATAAAAAATTGTGCTGCTTGTGTCTGTCACTGTGAGAGAGATTGTCCTTCTCAGAGTGATCCCAGCTACCCTGAAGGGACCCGTCAGGTGTTTAAATGTTTCTCATGTAATGGACTCTTTAGGGATCTATTGCAGTTTTAACTCCTCTTTCTATAAAATGATATTTCTCTGAGGCCTCAAAACTGACTGGTATCAGTGAATTTAAGCAAGAACTCCATTAAAAGGTAGAGAACAGAAAAGGAATAGCTCTTTTTTTAAAAAAAGAGAAGGGGAAAAAACAGCCAACTGACTAAATGGTAAAGGCTGGTAAATTGTTCTTGAGGAATTGCTTTGAGTGGCTGCATTGAAGCAGGTCTTTATATGTACTTAATTGTAATGAGGGGCTTCCCTGGTAGCTCAGGCTTCCCCGGTGGCTCAGATGGTAAAGCATCTGCCTGCAAAGCAGGAGATCCGGGTTCGATCCCTGAGTCAGGAAGGTCCCCTGGATAAGGAAATGGCAACCTGCTCCAGTACTCTTGCCTGAAAAAGCCCAGGGACAGAGGAGCCTGGCAGGATACAGTCCATGGGGTTGCAAAAAGAGTCAGACACAACTTAGCAACTAAACAGCAATTGTTGTGAGAGATAATTGGAGATCAATATGAAGATTTTTCTCTAAAATGACAATTTTATTTGTGATAACTCCCTAAGTTTACAGTTATTTAATTCTGAATTGGAAGCAGAATTTAGAGACTGACAAGGTTGAACCCTGGGCTTCCCATGTGGCTCAATGGGTAAAGAATCTGCCTACAATGCTGGAGATGCGGGTTTGATTCCTGAGTCAGGAAGATCCTCTGGAGGAGGGCATGGCTGCCCACTCCAGTATTCTTGCCTGGAGAATCCCATGGACAGAGAAGCCTGGCAGGCTACAGTCCATGAGGCCTCAAAGAGTCAGACATGACTGAAGCGACTGAGCATGCATGCATGCAAGGTTGAACCCTAACATTTCTCCCCGAGCTCAAAAAATACACAGTTCTTTTTTTGTAAAGTGATTTTGGGACCTTAAATCTTTTCTTATAAGTCATGATGCTGCTTGAGAAATGGAAACCCTAAATTAGGGTATGCCATCCCAGGAAGATTTTCTAGGGTTCTGCAAAGGCAGAAGTCTCACCACCTCTGGGCTAAGCTGGTGGTGCTTGTCTTTTTGATGACTAGACCTTGATCCCTAGATTGCCTTCTCTGGAGATTTTGGGTCAGGACTGTCAGGACTGTCAACGTGGCCACCTGCTTACAAACTTTGATGTGTGTGGTTGTGATGTTGCTTCTGTGGATCATTGTCACTCATTTCTGATGCTTTTCACTCCAGCCACCTCTGAGGAGATCAGGTACCTCTGGTCTTCACAGACTGATAGCCTGTCCAAACTCATTCTTCACTCCTGGAGTTTGTGCTTTTGCCTGCAGACTCCTGTTTTAGGATAGAGTGGGGTTGGACTGCAGCTTTAGTGCTCCCTGACAACTTGTACCTCTCCTTGGTCTTGCTTTCTCGCATCTTTTATCTGCAGCATCATCCCCAGTCAGTCTTTCCCAAGCCTGCCCATTGGTGTGGGGCTTGGCCTTTCACCTTCATTAGCTCTTAACAGTGGTCTGTAGATGGGAGGAGTTGAAAGAAGAGGCAGATTGCTGCTCTTGTCTATGGTGATCTTGGAAGCTTTCAGAAGAGGTCAAGCTCGAGCCAGACCTTTCACTGTAGATCACTAGATTAGAGCAGAGAATTCTCTCCAGGTAGAGCAGTGGGGTGGAGAAGGCAATGGCACCCCACTCCAGTACTCCTGCCTGGAAAATCCCATGGACAGAGGAGCCTGGTAGGCTGCAGTCCATGGGGTCGCTGTGGGTCGGACACAACTGAGCGACTTCACTTTGACTTTTCACTTTTATGCATTGGAGAAGGAAATGGCAACCCACTCCAGTGATCTTGCCTAGAGAATCCCAGGGACGGGGGAGCCTGGTAGGCTGCCATCTATGGGGTCGCACAGAGTCGGACACGACTGAAGCAACTTAGCAGCAGCAGCAGAGCAGTGGGGAAGAAGCAGGGAAAAGCCCCGTGTGTGTATGTAGGGGTGTTCCGAGTGTTCTGGCTGAAGCGGCAGACTGTGAGGCAGAGAATAGGCAGCTAATGTTAGGTGCCCGGTCTGTGTTCTGAGCTGGATTAGATACGATTTATTATGCTTCCCCTTTGCGCTGAGATAGCTTCATCTCTAAAATTGTGATGATATCCACTTTACAGGGTTATTACGAAATAAAATAACAGTGTATAAAGCATTAGTTTTCTCTATCTCACTACCCAGAGAACGTCTTTGAGGACAGAGTGTCCTAGCATGGTAGTCAAGGACCTTCAGGTTCTGACAATACTGTGCCTTTTGCATCTTGTTATTCAGTCGCTCCATCGTGTCTGACTCTTTGTGACCACTCCCCAGCCGTGTCAATGTCAGCCACACTGCATCACTCACTGTTCCTCGAATGCTGGTTTTCTGCTCTCCTGCCTGCCCCCGCACCTCTGCTCTGAGAACCTTCTGGAATCTCTGTCCCAGTTTTCCTTCTCTCTCAGACAGCTACCTCTCCTCCAGTCAGATCCTATCTGTGTCTGAAACCTGACCCCTGAACCCTGTCCAGGGTAATCTATTCCTCCTCCAAAGGCCTATAGAACTTGCTATCTATAGAATTCCTTTTCTGTATTGTGCTCTTAATTACCTTTTAAGGTAGTTCTCAACTCTTGCCTTAGATTCTAAATCTTATCACCTGCATAGCTGTCTTGCACAGCAATGAGTAAATATTGGGTGTTTCATAAATGTTTGTGGGTTCATTCTTGTAAGTGATTTGTTGAGGAATGAATGGTGCTTGTATCCTCATAGAAGACATAGAATCACTTGTAATGATTCTGTATTATAAGCTAATACAAATGGGATTGAAACGCCTCACAGAAGACTTTAGAAAGTTCTAAACAGTAAAGGGTTATTTCTTAAGTTCTTAGGAATCCTGCTGAAACCCACCTTTCCCCCATTTTGCCCACCAAAGCAAAGTTGGTTGGTTGTCTAGACTTCTATTTCTTCCAAAGGCATGTGAAGAATGGAAGGCTCATCTGAAAATACTGGTTTGTAGTATGGTATCTTTGAAAGAGACAAAGGTAAAAGGTATTAATACAAACAAAAACGTTCAAATATGCATGTGCTCTAGGCCTGTCTATCAAATTAGTAGAAACAAGCCTTATGCAATGAAACTCCTCAGCGCAGATTTTTAAAGTTGCTTTGAGGCTTATTTTAGTCTGGTTCCAGATTCTCATCTCTGTATATCAGATATAGGAAGCTCTTGAAGCTCAGTGAATCTTTCTCCTTAGCACCCACCCCGTTCAGTTTGTCACTATCGGTGGATTGATCCGTTGTGTCCACTGTGGTTCTTTGAAGAGGAGACACTAATGCTGAGATGCTGTGATGTCACTGAGACAGGGGTGCTATGTCAGTAATCTTACTCCACCCTTCCAGAGGCCTAAAGAATGGCAGAGAGTGAGACAGCCTTTGTAGATCTGTAGGGCCTATTGTTGATTATTCAGAGATGACTAGCCTTTGAAAAAGAAACAAAACTGATAGGCAAAAAAAAGGGTGTGTTTTAGGTAACCTCACAAAAATATCATACAGAACCACTTGGCTATGTGGGAAAAGGAACTCACTAAAATACAACTTTTAGGCTTTCAAAAAATTATCTCACGTAACTCGACAAATTTTATTTCTCTTGACCAGTAATTTTGTGACAAAAATAAATTTGAAAATGAGGCCACAAGAGGATTATCTGTCAGATTTCTGACTGCAGTGCTAAAGGTTAGCCCAGATTATATTTTTATGGCACTGTTCTAAGTGTTGTAAAACCTGGTGTCCTGATAGAATATTGACAGAGTTGTATGTGTTGCCATATGAACAGCGTTAATGTATTATCAGATTATAGGGTACTTAGAAGTGTGTTGGCTGGTTAACTTGCTCGACTCCCTAAGGATTCTTTACCCTACAGCCTTGCCTTTGGGGGTTACCTGCTCTGACTGCACAGTAGAAGGATCCACCAGTTACAAAGCAAAGGACTTGGAGCTTAATCTAAATGAAAATGAGTTTTAAGGTTTGGGGATTTTATTGAACCACTTATCTTCCTTATTCTTTCTTGGCTTTGCTTCACTGTGGCCTAAGGTGAATGGAGTCCTTTGTTTTGGCTCATCCAAACTGCTCTCTTTAATGTATGTTCTGGACCATTCCCAAGACATGCTGTAGGGTTATGTTGAGGCCCAGGGACCTGAAGGTGAAACAGAGCTTGTAGTTGCCAGACAGCCTGCTACTGCTCAAAGATTCAGACATGTATGCTTTGCTACTGTTGTAAAACTGGGAACCTTCCCACCTTATAAAATGGCAGTTTTTATTGAGCTTTTCTTTTGAATAAAAAGAAAACCTGGAGAATAAGCCATGTTTGTCATGCCAGCCACTAGAGGGTGGAATAGTCACACTTCCTGAAACAGGTGTAATTCATTCTGATAGAGCAAGACTAGAGTCAGAACGTATTTGCTAGTGTTTATCAATATATCAGTAGATATATCTGAGTGGCTTTAGTCATGTCCAACTCTTTGCAGCGCTATGGACTGTAGCCCACCAGGCTCCTCTATCCATGGGATTCTCTAGGCAAGAATACTAGAGTGGGTTGCTTTGCTCTCCTCCAGGGGATCTTCCTGACCCAAGGATTGGACCTGTGTCTCTTATGTCTCCTGCACTGGCAGGTGGGTCCTTTACCATCAGTGCTGCATGGGAAGCCCAAGTCTTTCTTTAGGTACATAGTAATCAGCAGAGGAACTTGTTAAAAAAATGCAGCTTCCTGGGCCCTATCCTCAGAGACTGGGATTTGATAACTCTGGGTGGGACCATCAGGGGATTTTCATAATGTGTTTTGAATTTTACTTTGAGAAATGTAGATCCTATTGTTTTGGGCATGCATTATTGCCTAATTATTTTTTCTCTTAGGATTGCAAAGCAAAATGATTATCTGGAGGAAAAGACAATATCAGAAGCCAAAATGTAGGGAAACTAGAGTGTTATTAAAGCTCTCTCTCTGCCTTTGTCTAACAAGTTTCAAAGGAGACTCACTTGGTAAAGATTAAGTATCAAACAGCTGTGAAAAATGTTTTTGTGTGGAGTTATATTTTAGTCAATAAAGATCACAGAATCTTTATACTACAAGTCTAAAAATTTTAAATTAAATACCCCTTTTATGGTCATCTCACAGTGCAACCTAGTTTATCCTTTGCCTAATGTCTTGGCATTCTGAAATGTAGTTGTAGAAATTCTCTAAGTACTAACAGAATTTATATAATCCTGTCATCATCTTGAACACATAGAGAGACTTTGCTTTGTATGTAAAGATCCAGTTGTTGTAATGTATAATGTCCTTCTTGTAAGGATAACTCAGAGCAGTGGCCTCCTTGGGAAAGCTTTGGAAATGGTCTTAAAAGGCAAGAAGAATGTCATTAAAATAAATTGACAAAATAAAATAAAATGTCATAAAATAGAATCATTCAAAACCGTGATAGAATGCTGCAGCTCAAAAAGTTAAAAGGATCAGGGACTGAGTAAAATGAATCTTGGTTCTGAAGCTAGGACCTCAGATGAAATGAAAGGAAGATATTTTTTCAGATGTTTATAGAAACAATCATGTCTCCTATGAGCCTCTCAAGGGCCTTCTTTTCTTCAAGAACACAACCCTCCACTTCCATATATCTCATATGAAGATTTTCCAGTGACATTTCCTCTCTCCTTCCTAGTTTTCAGGATTCGTCTGTGATTTTATGTGAAATAAAAAGAAAGTCCTGGAACCCCACATACACATATGCACACATAAGCACACAGAGTTATGAAGAATTATTTTTGAAATTAAAGGCCAAAAATGTAGTCTGTGTCATTCTTTGTATGATTTTATGGAAAAGAAACTTTTTTTTAAGAGATGATGCTCTCTTTACCATAAACTTTGATTAGTAGCACTTTTAGTAATCTATATATGTTATTAATACGACAGTGTTCGTAAATTTTGATGTGGATATGAATTGTTACACCAAAGTAGTCCTAGTAGAGGAACCTCTAAAAGAAGTTCAGTTCCTTGAAAGTCCAGTAGATTTCCAATAATGTTAATTACTTGGGAAGCCTATTTGTAGTTAATATCTGGAGCAGGATGATGAAATGAGAATTTGTGTATTATAATCATAGAGCACAGGACTTGGGGTATTAACTTTATTATATAAAATTGCTTGGCTCACATAAGATAAGAAATTGAATCCTTACAAAACAGTTCAACTAACAAACTCTTAGTTACAAGTGTGCCCAAAATGGATCTTTTCCTCAGTACTTGGGGCAGCCGGGAGGAACCTGGGCGTGATAGGAGTCCCTCAGCTCATCACCTCTGCCTCTTTATCCATCCAGTGTGTTTTCTGTTTATGTCATTATGTGACAAAGTTGGGAAATGCTGGGAAGACTTTGTATTTTAATTCTTTCTAGTTTCTGTTTATTATTAGTTGATTATAAACTATTTCTGTTTTTTATTAGTTGATCACTATTTACCAAAACTTTATATGTACTCTCTTGATTATTATCTTAAAAGATATCCCATGTAGCAACATTATCAGTGTCTACTTTAAAAGATATAAAATAACAGTTGTAGTTTCTTCTAAAGTTCTAATCCAAGGTAACTTAAAAACAGTTTTGGAAAACATTTAGACCATCATGTATTCTGTAATACAGTTGGGTCACTGCCGATTCCCATGATAAATGTGTTTAAACAGAAGCTTTCTCATTCATCACTAACCTCAGCTTTCATCCAAATTTATTTAATGATGATGCAAGCCCACAGCGTTGGTGTTGCAGTTCATCACCATGGAAGTGTTTCTGTCAACAAATCCTTGCTTTGCTATCATGAAATTGATTTTGCAGGAAAAGGAGGATAATTGTGAAAGATGGCTTTTACTTCTAAAGATCCTCACAGTTTTCCTGGGTGTCTAAATGAATTGTGTTTAAAATCAATAACTGGCAATAAAATTGACCACACTAAATTAACAGTTATGAGGTTGGAAAAGGGAAAATGGCAGTGAGCTACTTTGTCTGAAATCATGTTTTTGGAATGTGGCTTGGGGACCAGATTTGTAATATGAAATGTTCCTCTGAAAGCTGTTGTTCTCTGCTACAGAGGTACAGATTATGCTGACAGTCCCAGTATCAGAATTCCTAGGATGCTTTTTCTTTCTTTAAGGATTACTGAGTTTTTCTCACCTACCTTGAAAATCATATAACAATAATCACAGAAGAAAATTCCTCAACTAACATACAGTATTTTAAAAAATATGCCTTTTCTATAACTTATGTTTGTTTTTTATTTGCTTGTTGGGAGGTTAAAAAAAAAACAACAACCTACAGTCAAGTTTAAGCTTCTGACTGCAGACCACTAACAAGTAAGGTTGGAAGCAGCTACCTTAAGTAGTTCAAACTATTCTGGGAGCCAAATAGGAGAAAAGAACAATAATGACATTTTTGGTTTGAAGCAGAGTGTTCAAGAGCATATGTTTTAGTGGCTAATTCTAGGCTGATTTCTAGCATATGTTTTAGTGGCTGTTTAGATGTAGACAAACATGTTAAGGGGATTTTTAATGTATGGTAGAAACACAGTCAACTCTTGATTGTCAAGGTAACTTGTATTTCCAAAGGTGCTTTTTCTGGCTTCCTAACACACTTCTTTCTTTCACCTGACATGCCTCAGCTCATACATGCTCACAAAAGCAAATTAATATTATTTTATTCAGCGATTATGAGTAAACATTTTATTAAGTTTCTAAATTCCTAATATGTGCTAAATACTGTGCTGGGCACCAGGGATATTAGGAAACATCTCAAGCGTGAAGTCAAGTTTGCTCCTGTGAGATCTTGTAGTTCACCTTGAAATCAAAGAGCCATAAAATTTTATTTATTTCAGCTACTTCCTTCTCCTCTAATACCTGATCAGAAGTTGACTATAAATGGGAAATAGATCCTGTTTGTTTTTAATGAAGAATTAATAGACATTATGAACAGGAAATAAAATTCTATTATACATGCAAAAAAAAAAAAAAAACACAGAATGACCAAAAGAAAATTCAGCAAGCAATGGTAAAAATAACAAATTATTTACTGCTTTATAATGTTAAAGTATTTCACCAAGACAAGTTGCAGTCAAATTAATGTGAGTTATGGAAAATGAAATACATAAAGATGTATTTAAACAAGTGCAGACTAAATATTTTCCATACAGGGTATGTAAATGAAAAGATATACAGTAAGTGCACACTTGATACGACTATGCAGGCAATAGTTAGTTTCAGATACTCTTGGATAGTTCATGCATAAACCTTCCCAAAGTACAAGTTCAGTCAGTCTTTGGGGGGATGTGGAGGGATAATTAAAAAGGACTGAGTTCCTTGCAATATCAGTATAAACCGGATAAGGAAGGGTCGTCAGTTATATATATTACTTACTGTAATTTGTGACTGTCGAGGAAGAGGTGTGGCTGTTGGTGTGATAGTAATACTGCTGGTGACTTTATTGGTTGTTTTGTTTAGTGCCCCATTAGTTAAGCCTTGAGTTCTGTTATCCTGCAGTGGTGTTGAAGGGCTGGCAGGTCTCACGGGGCTGGCTACAGCTTGCATGTAAGGACTTCCTAAGTGAATGTGGATTTTATTATCCTCAGTAGTTATCACACTTGAACTGTTACTATTTGAACGCTGAAACTGCCATGATGACTGCCGGTCAGGGGAGACTCTGAAAATTGCGTGCTTGGCACTGATTTCTATCGGCTCGGGAGAGCGTCCCTGCTCAGGGGAGCTAGCTGAACCAGTAACAGCCAAAACCTGAATAGGTGACATTGTCCTTTCTGGAGTTATGGAACCACAGGACTCTGGGGTCTGTGCCCTGGCAAAGGTTGCCATGGTAATTGGGGACATGCCTTGCTCTAAATTCATCAGGCCTTCAGCAGAGGTTTTTGATTTCACTGGTGTTATGGACGCATTTTGGAGGATGGTGATCCTTTGCTTTGGGGTGCCACAGTTTGGTATCACTGCAGTGCTTGTGTAAGAGTGAGGACTCTCTGTGGTCGGACTTGTGATTTCAAGAGTGGCTGTGTTTTGGACATGGTCTGGAGTAACCTTTATATGAAGTGGTTGCCCAGGTGTGTGGCTTAGGACTAAATCTCCGGGTTGCATGAAGTTGCCATTGGGTTTAGTCTGTATTTTGCCATTCTGAGGATGGCTCTCCTTGGATTTCATCCAAGGAATCCAGAGCTTCCTGTTAACAGGACAGGGAGTGGATGAGTTGCATTTGAAGGAAAGCACAGACTCCTCATCATTAGGGTCCTCATCCTGGTCCTCACTCTCCTCATATAACTGACCATTGATAACAGCTCGTTCCAGAGGAATGAGACTCTTATAATCAGGTGGCTCATTGTCTACTGCTTCTGTTTGAACTTCTTTAGAAAATACTTGAGGGTCAGAGATTCTTCTTCCATTGAGATTGGGCCGGAGGCTCTTACTGAAGTGACGATACCGCTCTAACTCTTTAGTGAGGTTTTCAATCTCTCTTCCTAAATCTCTGTTCCTGTTCTCTTGTTGATTGAGTTTCTTTTGCAGAACTGAATGATCTCCCTGGAGGTGACATATCAGGTCCTCAGTTGCCATGTATTCATGAATTTTCTCTTTCAGTGCATCCACTTCTCTTGAGAGGTGACCTGACTTAGCTTCTTCTTCTTGAAGCCTTTTGAAAAGCCATTGTTCATGGCTGGACTCTGTCTTTTCTGCTAACTTGTACTTGGCAAGTTCCATTTTAACATGCTCCAGCTCTTCAGATAAAAACTGAGCTTTGTCGCGTTCATTAGCATACCTTCGTTCCAGAGTCTCGTACTCATCTTCAGTTTTCATGAGGTCATCCTCAATGGCTTTCATATCCTTTAACTTCAGTTTCAGTCTCTCCACTTCTTGCGAAAGCTCTTTAATCTTATTGTTCTCTTGGTGTAATGCTGTTGTGGATTTACCAGAATCCTGATTTAATTTGTTTTTTAGGAAATCTTTCTCAATTGCTTCCAGGGATTGAAGCCTATTTTTCAACACATTAACCTTGGACAGGAGATCATTTCCTTTCTCTTCCTCCGCTTTCAGTTTGTTTTTTAGATCATCTCTCTCTTTGGTTACACTGTACATTTTTTCTTCCACATCAGTTTTGGACTTCAGTGCCCTTTTAGTTTCCTCAATTAACTTCTCAGTAACTGTTGTCACTTTATTTTGCTCCACTTGGAGCTGAGAAGCAGCAGCTTGTAACTTATCTTCAGTTTGCTTTAATTTTTCACTCATTGTTTTCCGTTCATCTACCAGCATCACAGTCAATGTTTTCAATTTAGTTAAATCCTCTTTTAAGGTGAATTCTGTCTTTTCCAGACGACTTTCAATGGCTTCTAGCTCTTTGATCCTTATCTTTAAACTCTCTAGTTCCTGAGACAGTTGCTTTGTGGTCATCCTTTCTTTTTCTAAATTGCATTTCAGCGAGTAGCATTCTTGTTTGCTTTTGCTGAAAGCATCTTCTAATTTTTCCAGAGCCATAATCTTTTTATTGAGTTTTTCAACCTCAAGTTTAAAGTCTTTACTCTGTGATGTTTCCTTTTCTAGCCTCTTATTGAGATCTCTGCACTGCTCCTCCATTTTTATGAGCTCTTCATCCTTCCCTTCCATTTCTAGCACACGTTTCCTGAGCTCCTCCACCTCAGTCATGATACTAGAGTTTCCATATTCTCCCTTGTTAATTTTTTCTTTTATATCTTGCAGCTCTTCTTCTGCTTTCCGTAAAGACCTGTTTGTCTCTTCTAACTCATCAATTTGCCGGCTGAGTGCTGCCAGCTTTTGTCGAAGCTGGCGATTTTGGCTGTCCTCATTGGTGAGCTTCGCCATAATTGTTTCTTGGTTCTGGTGGAATTTTGTGGTCTGCGTTTGCAGTTCGTTCTCTAGTCTGGTTGCCTTCTGTTCTTCCTCCTGAGCTCTGGCTTCAGCAAGGGCTAGTTTAGCATGTGTTTCCTTTGCACTTGTGGTTAGGTCCTGAATTTTCTGTCTTTGAAGGGCAAGTTGTGCCGTCAGCCTTTGTTGTTCGTCCACCACCATCAAAGCAAAAGACTTCAGTTTGGTCAGCTCCTCTTTCAGGGCGGTGACCCTCTTCTCTTTTTCCTGCTCCTTCTTCTCCCGGGACTCAGTTTCTTGGTCAATCAGCCTTTTTAATCTGAAAAATACAAGAGTGCGTTCTATTTTGTAACTGGTGCTTTCGTAACTTACAGGCTGTGAGTAAACATGTATGTAATTTAGACAGTATCAACTCATACAGTAATGGAAAGGAGTTCCTGAATTTGATGGAGGTGGGGAATCTTGCTCTTTTTTTCCACTTCCTGCTTTCTTCCCACTCCTCATTGATTGTTAACAGTTTTCGTTCACCAGGAGCCTTAGTGAAAGAGTAAGGACAAGAATGTTTGGTTTAAATTGCTTGTGTAACATATAATCAATAGACATTGTAGCCTGAAGATTGTAAAAACAAGCACAAGCTTAAGACTCACTTGGACCAAGCTTCAAGACTGGCCCTACTCTTACCAACTAATTAACCTGGGCAGTTATTTAACATCCCCTGGGCTTCAGTTTCCTCTGTGAAAACTGGAGGTGATAACTTACTTTATTATCCAGGGGCCATTTGTGAAAACTAAATGAGATTATTCATCTAAGATTCTCACAGTGCTGACCCATAAGCATTTGAGAAGTTTTGTTGCTGTTGATCTGTTTTATTAATGTGGTTATTATTGTATTTATCAAATGGTTTGCTTGAAACATTACAATATGTGATTACTAATGTTTGATTAGCTTCCTTATTCTTAGTTAAGATTAAATTTATTCACATTGCTTATAAGTTAGGCACTTTACTAATGGACCTATTTGCCAGCTTAAACTTGGTTTACACTAGCCTGACATTGTGTCAGGAATCCATGCACATCTATCTTTATTCCTACAGTGGATGGTAGTTGAATGAGAGGAACTGACAAGTACCTGAAGGGGTTTAGAGTTTTCATAACATATGGGAAGAGCATGGGATTTGATACAAAAGAGCTTGATGAGTGTCAGATATTAGAAATGATGGAGGAAAAACTCTTATCAGGAACCATTTTGAATCATGAGTCCTTTGAATGATGACTTTGATAACATGTTATTTTTTTCTTTATGTTTTAAATTTGTCAATAAAACATGGAAGACATATTGTATGCAGTATAAACTCTCTCTTCCACACACTTTTTCCCTCAGTATTGAGGTCACAGTTTTAAATTTGTGGCACTCCTAATTACACTGGGAATGGGCTGATTATAGAGGATGTAATTACAGCTTTGCAGTATTGTTATACAGAAGCTAAAATAGGATGGAATCCCTGAAGAATTTAACTGAAGGACTTGTCATAGGTGAAAAGTTGTAAATATTTGTTTTCTTGATCAAGCATAGAGAGTTTTAGTGTATCTTATCTACTAGGAATGAGTTAATTATCCAATGCAAGTCTTTAATCCTTCCCACAGAACTTTCTTTTTAAAACATTGTACAGGGAAATTAACTTGGGGTATTCTTGGAAATAGAGTCCTTTTTGAGATTCGAATCTGCTCTTCTGTAATTACACTATGCAAGAGGCAATGTGTTTAAAATAATTGTATGATGTAAGAACTTTCAAACTTTTTTATGGGGAGGATCCACTTTTAGTTTTTCCTGTTTTGAGAACCTGACAGGCTGGCCCAAGGGCTGTGGCCTGTGCACTTCTGCGGAAGCTGGGGTGGGTTGGTTGATGATCTAATCCACACTTGGCAGGAGGCTTGCCCAGGGTTTCTGGCCCTGCCCCATTCCCATTTGATACACATGGGAACCTGAGAAGAGAAACATGGTGGCTCCCTCCTGAAAGGCAGTGGGGCTTCACAACTCAGTGGCAGAGTCCATGGTAAACTGTGCTGGTGGTGAAGTTGTTACAGAAACTGGCAAAGTGCTTCTTCCTCCCACATGAGCATTAGGATGGTATTTAACAATACTGCAGTGAAATATTTTCCCCTCTCTACATCACAGTTCTTAGAATTTTATTAGAGAATAGTTTCACAAAAGCTTTTCAGGATTTCTTTTCAGCTTATTAAACAATGCCATGTGCTATTTCATTTTCATGAGAAGAAGGTATGTTTTCTTAGGATACGAGGAAGGGAAGATTGTTTGGAGTATGATGAAAAGAGCATTAAAATTGAATGGTCATCAGTGGATCCTGGCATTGCCAAAACTGGCAAAAAAAGAGTTTAAAGACATTTCAGTTGTTTCCACTGTGTTCAGTGTTTTCTTGAAGCAAGCATGATGCATCTTTTCAGCATGGTGCAAGTTCATTTATCTTTTTCTGTAGTTTCTGAAAATCGGCTGGTATCCCCATCTGTTTCCAAGCTCCTTTTTACATGGGTAGACACATAAAAGTGACAATTTGAATACATATGCCTCAGCGTTTCCTTACTACTTGTTTCTTAAGAACCTGCTATTTCCCTGGACTAGTCCCATGAGCACACCTTAGGTAGTCTGGTAAAGCCTTTCAGGGAAGAAGATAGGAATTTATATGCAGAAAGAGTTACAGCCCCAACCATCAACCAGTAGAATCCATGATAGGAGGGAGGCCCTGATGGATCAATCCCAGGGCCGGTTGGGTGCTTGTTACACATGGTGCTATTACACACTGCAGGGATGTGTATATATGTGAGAGAGACAGACAGACAGAAAGAGACGGAGACACCAGTTATGCTACTGAATTGGAATCAGCTTTTCTGGTATGGTGTCGGAGAAGGCAATGGCACCCCACTCCAGTACTCTTGCCTGGAAAATCCCATGGATGGAGGAGCCTGGTGGGCTGCAGTCCATGGGGTCGATAGAGTTGGACATGACTGAGTGACTTCACTTTCACTTCTCACTTTCATGCATTGGAGAAGGAAATGGCAACCCACTCCAGTGTTCTTGCCTGGAGAATCCCAGGGATGGGGGAGCCTGGTGGCTACCGTCTATGGGGTCGCACAGAGTCGGACACGACTGAAGTGACTTAGCAGTAGCAGTTTCTGGTATGGTGAATGGGTTTATCCTAAATCATTCACTGTTTCTTGCCAGAAACATTTTGAAGGATAAAGTTTGAGGTTTATAGTATTGAAGAAAGTTGTTTCTTTGGAAAGTTAGCTAGTCTTACAAGATTTCAAGCTGCAAGCCCGACCTGTTGTGTGTACACTACTACAGACTGTGTAGTGTGAACACTACTACAGTGTAGTGTGACTAATTGTCACACTGCTAATTACTACTTCAGGGATGTATATATGTATATGTGTGTGTGTGTGTGTATGTGTATATACACACATATTTGACTATGTGTATTTTTTTTCAAATATATATTTGAATGCTTTCAGCAAATATTTGCTGAGTATTGACTGCATGTTAGTCATTTCAGGTTCACAATCACTTATCTAAAACTTTTGAAGCCAAATGTTTCCAAAGTTCTAGAGTTTTCCAATTTTAGAAAGGCAGTAAGGAGCATCTACCACATATTATATAACAGCTCCAGTAAGGTCTGTGGCACCATCTCCTAAGCAAACCTTGGAAAACTTCCATAGTGAGCTACGTGAATAGGTGCACTAAGTGCAGTGATTAAGATAATAAATAGCCTCACATCTGTTCAGATTTCACGGACAAATTAGTTCATGTAAGGAGAAGTTTTGCTGTCACAATTTAGCAATTGTGGGTCCCCTGAGGCAGCTTCCTTCCTTGGGATTTAAACCAAACAGTAATAGTTTTGTATCCTTTATCTTTCTTTGCATGTTAACGGGTTTTAGGTATTGAAGCTGACTAATTTTATATGTAACAAGGTTATCATTGACTCTGGTTTTACTAGTAACAGCAGGTAAGGAAATCTGAGAGCTTTTAATCAGGATACTCATAATCTTGAAAACAGCACAGATCTTGAGATATCTAGATATGAAATTCTTCCGTCAGAACTGTGAGGTCAAATTATTGCTCCTTCTCCCATGAATAGTTCCAATTACTATGTCTTAGTGCCTTTTCCAATCGATAGGTTTGTATAATCTATGCTAGGGGTTCTTCATTTTCGGCACTACTGACATTTTGGGCCAACTGATTCTTTATGGTAAGGGGCCCTGTAATATGTTTTAGCAGCGTCCTTGGTCTCGCCTCAGTAGACGCCTGCCCGGAGCATCTCACCAGCTTTGACAACCAAGAATATCTCCAGACACTGCCCAATGTCTTCTGGGGAGCAGAACCACCCCCCATTGAAAACCACTGTGATCTACACCTGTGTATGAGTTGTGTGTTTATAGACATGTGTATCTATCAGTCTGTCGTTACAAGTTAGGCTCTTTATGGTCCTTACTCAGCTTTCCCACTCGAATTACATATACGCCTGGTGGTGTTATCTTCCCTGCTCATAGCCTGTTCTTTACCAGTGCTTCTCACAGTTTAACGTTCAATTGAATCACCTGGGAATCTTGTTAAATGGTGAATTCCAATTGTGAAGGCAAAGAGCGGACCTCAACATTTGCATTGTAACAAGTTCCCAGGTGATGTCAGGACTAAGACTTTACTATTTATGTGTCAGATGTTGTCTAGTAATGGTATTCTGGCTGAATATTAACTTACCCAATTGTTCATTATTAATAATATCCCCAACTGTGGGTGGGTATAGCCTGTATTCCTGACCTACAGGGCCATCCATTTTTCTCACAGAGAACATCCAGCAGGACTAATGACTAATCTAAAATCTGTTGTTATTATTGGAAAAAATGACTTAAAATCTTAAAATGCATATCAGAAGTGTTTGAGTTAGTAACTAAATTTTCTCCTTTAAGAAGGCAGTAAATAACTTTAGCTTCAACCCAAAGACTAAAATATATGAGACTGTATAATGGCTACCTTTTAGGGCCAGTGACGTGCTGCCAAGCACTGAGCTATTAACTATAGCTGTTAGTTCTGATTCTCATGGTAAGCTTATAGGGTTTGAGATTACTCTCCACTTTACAGAGAAAATGAAAATGGAGAGTCAGAAAGATCAGGAAGGGGCAGAACCTGTTCTCTTTCCCCAACCACACTGCCTCTCTAACAGGAACACCAACTATTTCATGGACCTGGTCCACAAATGGTGTCTTTCTCAAGGCACATTCTGTGTATCAGAGAAACTTAGCAGCCTAAATAAAAATTCTCATTTATCATCGTGCTTACATTCTTTTTAATTCATATCTCATAGAGCACTGGTTTTCAACTATTTGTTCTTATAGCTCCTAAAATAATTTTCTATTATGTACAGTTAATTTGTTCATGTAAAGAATAATTATCTTGTTTAGTCGCTAAGTTCTGTATGACTCTTTTGCAACCCCATGGACTGTAGTCTGCCAGGCTCCTCTATCCATGGGATTTCCCAAGCTAAAATACTGGAGTGAGTTGCCATTTCCTTCTCCAGGGGACCTTCCCAACCCAAGGATCAAACCTGTGTCTCCCTGCATTGGCAGGTGGGTTCTTTACCACTGAGAGCCGCCAGGGAAGCCGAATTATAGCACTTTCTTTTAGCAAATGCTATCTTTTTTACTTACTGAAGTATAATTGAAAGATAATATTTAAAGCATGCAATGTAGTGATATACATATGAATTATGGAAGGATTCCCGCCAGTAGTTCCATCACCTCATATATTCACCTTCTGTGTGTGTGTGTGTAAAAACACTTAGGTTCTACTCTCTTAGCAAATTTCAGCTATAAAATATGGTATTATTAACTGTAGTCACATGTTATACATTGTAACCTCAGGCCTTATTCATCTTATAACTGTAGTTTTACCAACTCCTTCCTATTTCCCCCCATTCCCTTAGTCCCTGGCAGCCACCATTCTACTCTCTGAGTTCAACTTGTTTTTAGATTCCACATTTAAGCAATTCCATGTGCCATCTGTCTTTCTCTGCCTGGCTTATTTCACTTAGCATAATGCCCTTTAGGTTCATCCATGTTGTCACAAATGTCAGGATTTCCTTCTTTTTTAAAGGCTGAATAATATTCCACCATATATATGTCTGTGTACACATATATAAATGTATATCTGTACTGTAGATATATGTTATATAGTGTATCATATATGTAACATGTGTCCACTAATATGTTATACATTTATACATTTATATACATTTTATAAAATGTACTTTACACATATACATTTATATATGTAAAGTATTTGCATATTTACATATGTAAAATACATTTGTATTTAAACACAAATACATGCCACATTTTCCTTGTCCACTCATTCGTTGTCAGACACTTAGGCTGTTTCCATACCTTGGCTAGAATGAATAATGCTGCAGTTATAGATATCTCTTCAAGATAGAGATTTCTTTTTGTTCAGGTATATACCAAAGGATCACATGGCAATTTTGTTTTTAATTTCTTGAGACATCTTCATACTGTTTTCTAAAGTGACTGTGCCAGTTTACATTCTCACCTACAGTGTACAGGAAATGTTCCCTTTTCTCCACATCCTCACAGATGTGAGATGGATATCAGACATCCTCACAGATGTGAGATGATATCTCATCATGGTGTTTCTGCATGTCCTTAATGATTAGTGACGTTGAGTACCTTTTCATACACCTGCTTATTTGTGTATCTTTTTTAGAAAAATGTCTATTTGGGTTCATTGCCCATTTTTTAATTGGGTTATTTGGATTTTCTGCTATTGTATGAGTTTGTATATTTCGGATATTAACCCTTTATCAGATATATGTAGTTTGCAAATATCTTCTCTTATTCCATAAGTTACCTTTTCATTATGTTCAGTTTCCTCTGCAGTGCAGAAGCTTTTCAGTCTGATGTAAATCCCATCTGCTTATTTTTGCTGTTATTACCTTTGCTTTTGGTATCAAGTTTAAAAACTCATTGCCAAGACCATTGTCAGAGAGCTTATCCCCTGTATTTTTTTCTAGGAATGTTAGTTTCGGGTTTTAGGTTCAAATCTTTAATCCATTTTGAGTTTATTTTTGTGTGTAATGTAAGATAGGAGTCCAATTTCATCCTTTTGCGTGCGCATGTCCTGTTTTTCCAGCCCCAGTTATTGAAGAGACTATCCTTTTCCCCTTGTATATTCTTGGCTCCTTTGTTGAAGATTAATTGACCATATATGGATGGGTTTATGTCTGGGCTCTCTTTTGTGCTTCACTGGTCTCTTATGTCTTTTTTTATGCTAATACCAACTGTTGTCATTATTATAGCCTTCTGGTATACTTTGAAATCAGGTATTCTTTCTCAAGACTGCTTTGGCTATTCAACATCTTTTTGGTTCCATATACATTTTAGGATTGATTTTTCTATTTCTGTGAAAAAATACATTGTAATTTTGATAGGAATTACATTGAATCTTCACAATTTGGGTAGTATGGACATTTTAACAATATTCTTCCAATCTATGAACATAGAACATCAGTCCATTTTTCTGTGTCTTCTTCATTTTATTTCATCAATGTCTTACAGTTTTTAATATACAGATCTTTTACCTTCCTGGTTATTAAACTTACTCCTGAGTAGTTTATTCATTTTGGTGCTATTTTAAATGGGGTTTTCTTAACTTCTCTTTTGATAATTTGTTCTAAAATAATTTTTTTAAACTAAGTACCACTTCACTGGAATCTGGAATTTTGTATTCAGGGTTTAAATAACTGCAGAAGATACATATTAACATCTGCCATATAATCTAAAAGTCATCATTGGCAAACCAGTCAGCCAAAACAGACGTTCAGGGAAAGTCTGTCTTTTTTTTTTCAACTTAAGCCAGTGCATAAATACACATCCCTCTGGCAGCCACTTCACTTCTAAAAGAGATGAGGCCCAGATGAAATAACAGGTACCATTTGCATATTTCCATCCAGTGGTTTAGTTCTGAAGCTGCTGATGCTCTGCTTTCATGGGACTATATAAGAAGTAAGTGTTCCTAGAGTTGTCCCTACATCTGTACCACTGAGGGGTTTCCAACCCAGGAATATGCATTTGGTGAGATTCTGTTAAGTATGACTTTTTAGAAAAAGAAGCTTTTAGAGCACAAGCATTTTTTTTTTTTTTCCTCCCTAGCAGATCAGTCTTGGAAAGCATGTGTGAGAACTGCAGGTTTAGACACTGATTCCCTTCATGTTCTCCATGCTTGTGCTCTGAAAAATTCTTGCATGCACGCTCAAGAGTATATGTACTCCAGTTTGAAGAATCTTGTCTTGGAGTACTCATATTCATGTTGAAGGACTGACACAAGAAGATTATAGGAACAGTCACTGAATCTTGTCCAATAAAAACAGGTTGTAGAAGCTGGTTTTACGGACACAAATTCGAGGTAGCTAAATCCAAACTGGTTTACAGCAGTGGCTTATGGCACCTCTTCTTTAGAGTTTCTATTATGGCTCAGAACTGTTATAATTTACTGCGGTTTATCACTATTATGTGCAACGCTAGCTCCTTGTTTTTTCAAAAATAATCACATCTGTCATCTTGAATGTTCTTTGGTACTAACCATAATGCTGGCTCCTTATTATAAATTATACATTCAGAGCATCTTTGCAGTTTTTATTTACATACACACATGTCAGCACACATGTATGACTGTATTTTATCTCCTCTATGTAAGACTGTTAGTAATTGCATCATATAAGACATAGGAAACAGATGGTGTGTCTAAATGCTATAATGCCAGTCATAGCCATAATGATTTATATATAATTCTCACCACCTTTTATTTTTATTTATGTATATTACAATCAACACTACTAAAATATAAGCTTCTTAAGCACAGGACATATGTCTGATTGACTCATTTGTGTCTTCTATGGTGTCTACTACAAAGTCCTTACATGTAGAAGGTACCAAATGAATGTTTTTTTAAATGAATGAATGAACATTTTCCTGTGGAAAACACTGTACTATTATCCTGACTAATTTTATTCATTTTTAAAAGAAGGTGCTCTGATGCTTACCATGAGCATGGTTTTAGGTATTTAAGAAAATTAGGTATTACTGGTTAAGTACAGTGGCCTCTGGAAAGAATTAAGACTGTTGAAATATCTTCTCTTCCTTCTTCAGAACCATGTACTAGAACTGTATGTGCTTGCTTGTTTGAGAAGGGAGATGGTTGCTAGCGTCCACATCCTAGCCCCTCACTCTCCTCTGATAATTTCATCTCTGCAAACAAAGGAGTGGTCCTTTTTATTTTTTCCTCAGAGCTAGAGCTCTCCTGGACAAATATGTTTGTTTACTACACAAACAACATTACATCAACAAACAGATGAAACTGAAAAGGAAATATTCATCTCTGATCTGACCACCCTAACACACCAATTCTGGTTCTGCTTTTCCAGATTCTTTCCTAATTTTTCAGACAACTGGCCCATATAAATAAGATTAGCATGATTATTGACCAATAAAACCAGTTTCACAAGCCGTTCGTGGCATTGTGTTGTTTCTGGTAGCTGCAGAAATCAACCTATAAGTAGTGAACAACTTCAGAGTCAGCTTAGCTTCTCATTTGTCATCTTTTAGGAGACAAATATACTGTGTAGATCTTAAATTTAGTTTTTGATGTTATGAATGTAACAACACTTTTGTTCATTAATTTGCAAACAACAAAGGAATATAATACTGGGCTATACTGAGATGAAGAGGGGAGGATCCGGTTCTCCAGAGTTTGTAGGCTCTTGGGAAGGATGAGCAGATAATTTCAGTGCAACTCAGTAAAGTCTCCATAGCAGCAGTTCTTAAAACTTCTTGGTCTCATGACTCCTTTACACTCTTAAAAATAATTGAGGACTCTGAAGAGCTTTTGATTGTGTGGGTTATGCCTACCAATATTTACAGTATTAGAAATTCAGACCAAGATATTTTAAAATATTTATATATTTATTCATTAAAATAGTAAACATAAATAACATATTTTTTTATGAAAAATCACTTTTTGTAATGCCAAAACCTGGTGGAAAGGGCTGTGTTGTCTGTATTTCTACAAACTCTTAATACCTGGCTTAATTGAAGGCAGCTGGATTCTCAGAGCTGTTTCATACATCCCATCAGCTGTCAGAGCAATGACATCACCACACGTCACATCTCTGAAAAACTTGTGAGGCTTTGAGTGAAAAAGCTAGTGTTACTGTAAAAACAGCTCTAACCTCATAGACCTCTTGAAAGGGGCCAGCCTTTGAGAATCACTCTTCACCTTGAGGATAGGTGGTTGAAGCATAAATGGCAAGTGTGTCTTTCTCTGGAAAAGCCTTTGGTTTAGGCTGTCACTTCTGCAGGCTATTACTGAGTGAGCCCTTCACTTCATAACACACTAACGAAGTCCCCAGATTCACTGGCCTAGTCACTGCTTCAGTGTTTATGTCATTAATTGAACTAATTGCTCCCTGTAACAGCTAGGTGGAAAATTCCCTTCCTTCAGAAAATACCTCTTTTCTAGTTCTTAGAAAAATCCTAAACGACAAAGCTGTCTCCATAAGACATCATGTTTTGTTTGAAACGACAATTTGAAATAAGGGCATGGAAACCACTGAATGACCTGGTTCTTAAATGGGTTCATCCTCAGTGCTGTGCAGGTCTGCTGACAGTTAATTCATTTCAGACTTCTATTATACCACTATAGTGAGCGACTACTATGTGCAAACTACTGTGCCTGTTATTTGTCAGTTTACCTTCTTCCTGTTAAAACCTGCCTGTATATTTGCAGACATCACTCTAGTCAGAATTTAAAATAGTTGCCCATCAACAACCAAATAGTGTGATGATACCAAATCTTGTTTGGTCTTTTCTGAAGATATACGAAATAGTACATCTCTCATCCTAGACCTAACTGTGTAACCTCACCTTGATGGCTCTCAATTTCTATATTTGCTTTCATTCTTTCTATGCTAGTTTAATACATTACGTTTTCTTCTTGATTTAACATGTTAACTAATAATCAAGAAACTACATACTCTGCTTTATTCACTTTTATGTCTGCTCTCATGGCTAGACTTTGATAGTCTGATTATGATGATAACCCCCTATATCTCTTAGCAATTTTTATCTAATATGTAATTTTAATTGTTGCATTGTATTGATAGCAGCTGGGTTTATGGTTAAATAACCACAGAATTCTAAGCAGTTTAGAGTAATTACATGGAATTTGTTAGAAAGCTTCCTTAGGTTGAGATAGGTTCTTGGTAATCAACCAGTAATTTATGTTTCCTTGCTCTACTCTCTGCTTTTTCAATGGGACTTTTCACTGTTTAGTCTAATTTTTAGGAGCACTCATAAAAATAGCTATGACTAGTCTTTTTTATTCTATGTATGCTGCTTCCTTTTATTTCTCTCAGAAGTCAAAGGTTTTAAAAAAAATTACAGCTCCAGCATACCATAGTCATAATGTAATGCTTGATTCATTTGACTTGGTCAGCAAGATATAGAAGAACAGTAACACGTTTTTTGGCGTCTGCTAGCCATGTATGAGTATAAATCTGTGTCTGCTTTATGTCCTTATTACTGAAGATACTGTCATCATCATTGAGATCACTTAGAGACACCATAAATGGGTCCAGATCCAGGAAACTGGGTTGCTATTTTCCTTCACTGTGAAACAAGAATTGGGGCAAGAAGTGATACAGAAGGCTTTAGTTGGTGTCAGAGAAATATAAAGTAAAAATGGGGCATGGTGAGTCAGGACTCTTCAGCATCTGTACAGTCTTGTTTGGCTCCCCAAGGGTCATAGGAAGTGAATTAATAAGACACAAATAGTCGAATGACCTACTAATTATCAGGAGGTTAAGGAGCTTTTAGCAGAGAAAGAAGGTCTTAAGAGGAGCTTATAAAATCCTCAGATTGAGCAAAAGGACCAGCATTGGGAGAAAATCTTTAAAGAAATGGAAACAAAGAATCTCCTAGAAAGAAAAACTACTGAAAGGCAAAGTTTCAGAAGCAGAAAAAGATCAGTCTGAGAGCTCACCAGCACAAAACTTGAGGAGAATATTTTCATTTTGAGACCCTGGAATCTAGTCTAGGAGACACTGCACCCTCCAATCAAAGGGCCGGGTGGAGACTTAAAAAGGTTCTCAGTCTAGGGCCAGGGGAGGAAATGGAAACTAACAAGGGAGTTACAATAAGGATAGCGTGTGCAAATGTGTACCAGGATAATTACTTAGAGCCTGAATTATATGTTGTTACTTCAGTGCTGTATTGTCAGTTAAGTTACTTTCCAGAAAGAACTATGGGATAATGGATGTTCATTGAATACCAGTAAGCTTATGCTTCCTTGACACCCATTTTAATTTTTCATTGAACAGTATCTTCTCAGATGAATTTTTCTTTTTGCCATTTGCTGAATAGGATTTTTTTTCCTTTGCTTTGAATATATTATAGCCATCAAGAAGAAACTTTAAAAAACAATTACTTTGAGTATGCAGTAAAGAGCCTATTCATGTTCTCCCGCCCCACCACTCTGAATGTGGTTCTTAATTATTTGAAAGCAGTTCCTCAGATCAACATTTTAACATTTTTTTCTTCTCCAGACTTTCCATTTTGATTGCTACACTAAAACACAAACTTAGGGAGGAAAAAGCAAACTAGCCTGTCTTTTAACAGATTGAAACTTCAGGTCCTAGGCCAACTGAAAGTTTCATCTCCCTGATCCATCAAGGCCTGCCTGGGGCTCCCACAGCCATGGTGCCTTCCCTGGCTGCCTTTTTCTTTTCTAGGGGAAGCATGTAAAAAAGTCACCCAGCATGTGATGCCTTGGACTGTCACAGATACAACTATGCATCTATATTCCCAAGAACACCTTGCCTGGTAGATAGCATGCAGAGCCATCTTTAAGTTTAAGTTGATGATAATGATGATATTGGCTTGTCCCCACATTCCTAACACTTTGACTGTTTATCATTCTTTCATTTCTTCCTCCCCTCTCTGTGGGTGACTGGGTACCCTCTGTGATCTCTGTTCTTCTGTATCTTATTTACTGGCTCCACGGTGGTAGTAGCTTGCTTTCGGATAGGAATGATGTCCTCTCTGCTGCCTATTCCCTACTGCCCCAGCAGCAGATGGCAGCAAGCAGTGCAGGTGGCTAAGGGCAAGGGGCAGGCAGGATGACTGACAGAGAGCCAGTACACCCCCCAGGACTGATGCACCAACGAGAGAGGCAGTGGAGTCCTGTGGGAGGCACGGTAGTGCTGGGGGAGAAATTGAGATTTTGGAGTTCAATTTTCAAAGCTGAGTCTCGGTTTCTCCACTTCTACCCAGTGTCGTGGAGCAAGCATTTTAACCTCTACAGGTCTCATTTTCTTCATCTGTGGGATAGAGATAATATTGGAACCTCGCTCATAACAGTGCTGTTCTAAGGATTAACTAAAACAATCTATACGAAAGCACCTAGCATACTGCCTGGCACAATATATATCAGTTATTGCTAGAGTAGGAAGCTGAACTGATGATGATGACAGCAGAGAAGAACATCTGGGAGCAGGGGGAAGTTGCCTCTGGTAACTACCATTTTAGGGCACAGTTGATTTTTTTGGAAAACTTAGGAATGTCAGAGACAACAAAGAGATCTAACATTCATAACTCTTCACTGTTTGCTGCTGAAATATATTTAGGATCAGTATTTTCCGTTTCTCTTTTGTTCACAGGTCTACACCACAAGCTCTTCTCCCTTCCTGAACAGTATGATATTTTGAATGTGCGTTATCCAGTGACATGCCAGCATACCACAATGGATACTAATAGCTGATTCTCCCAAAGCCTCTTTGATATTCTGTTCATGTTTCTCCTGTTCATCGTTTCTTGAGTGTAAATGTGCAGTGCACTTTCTCCGCTGAGATAATATGCTCCAAGACTTGTCTACTTGGGGACTCGTATGTGCTACTGTTGGGTTTAGTTTTCATAGTGGAAAAGTGAAGAAGACTATTGATGATATTTTAAATTCTTTTTGAGCATTTCATAAAAAAAAAAAAAAAAGTACAAACAGGTTGAAGGATACCCAGATTATCTGAGAAAGAGGTCATTTGAGGTTTTCATACTGTTGTATACTTCGCTTTGTAATTAAAAAGTTTTCTTTGCTCAGTCTTAACTCTTCACAAGTCTGAATTTCAGTCTTGGATTTTAGATTAGCATTCCTAAATATATAAAATACATTTCAAAATATGTATATTAAAAGGTATAGGATCCCACCTCATCCTTCATCTGCCAGTTTTTCTTCCCCAACTTATAACCATTGATACTAGCTTCTTACATGTACTTCTATAGTGTCTTTATGAGTAAACAAGAAAATACAAGTAAAGATTCTTATCTACCCTTTTTTATACAAAAAATAGCTTATTCTTTATCCTTCACCTTGATTTTTGCAGTTAAACATTTTTTGGAGATCTATTAGATCAGTGTTCTTCAGCAGGGGCAGGATATGGAAATAAAAATCAACATGGCTACTAAATCTTTACAACTTCATGCTTAAAAAATTAAAATTTGTAGGATTTTTGAGATGAAGTAAGATAGAGGAAGAGGAGTCATATACTTTTGCAGTTTTGAATTTTTAACATTAAGATAAATTATAATAGTAATATTCTTTGATTATCATTTTATAACAACAGCTTAACTGATTTATATCTGTTTTTATAATGTCTGTGTGTAGCATCTACATTTTCTTAGTTAGGAAACTGAAGCCCAGAAAGATTAAATAACATGCAAGGCCATTGTTACAGTAGCCCTGGTGGTACTGGAACACAGACTCCAATTCCCAGTCGCTATCCAGGGTGTGATTTAGTTTATAGCAAAAAAGAAACAAGCATATTGAGGGTCTAGTCTGTGCCTCTTGATCTTACTTGATCCTTAAAACAACTTTACGAGGTATTATTCCTGTTTTACAGATGAGGGTAAGGACCAAACAACTAAAATATAGAGAGGTTAAATAATTGCCAAATAGCACAAATAACCAAGCCAGAATAAAGAGTCACTGTCTGCAAAGTATGTGCTCTTTCAACTAAACAGTCTACATGCTAGAAAGCCCAGACAGAGTACTGACCTCACATGAGTTTCCTTTCTCTCTCATCTCATGCTTTTCGTGTTCATTTGTCCATTCCTGCACTGTGTCCCTATCCCACTGACTCCCTGACCCCTCCTACCTTTGCTCAGTCTACTCCAGTCATACCAGTTTCCATGTTGTTCCCTGAACACAGCAGGCCTGTGGCTTTTGTACTGTCTGCATTCCCAGGGAAGGCCTCTTCCCCAGTTCTTGTAGTGCCACCTGCATACTTATTGTATTTTACTTATTTGATCACTGGCTGTCTCTCCTACTAGAATGTAAGCTTCATGTGAGCAGGGAGGTAAGGGGGGTGTGTGTGTGTGTGTGTTCAATGACAGCTCAAGTACTGGTCTGTTTTCATCAGTGCTGTATTTTCTAGCTCAAGAACAGTACCTAGTATGTAATTGGTACTCACTAAGTATTTGTTACATTTGAACAAATACCTGTTCTACTTTTGAACTACAGTGTTTTGTGACTGTAAGCAATAGACACGTAGTGCTGTCACCCTCTGTATCTGCGGATGTAGAAGCCACAGGTAAGGAGGGCTGACCATACTACACCATTTTATATGAGAGACTTGAGCATCTGCTGGTTTTGGTATCTGTGGGAGTCCTGAAACCACTCCCACTGGATACTGAGGGATGACGGTGTATAGTTCCTTTCCTCTATGATCATTGATTAAGCAGTTAATCATTTATTGAGCAATTACTACATGCCATGTACCATGCTAGTTCTGGAAATAGTCATAAGAAGGAACTATTCTTATTCTCATGTTACAGAAAAGCAGTTTGTCGCCACCATGACATACATGCACACCTATCTCATGTGTCCCATCCTCTTCAGTGAATATGTGTGTTGTGATATTCTGCCCAGGAAAGGCACAGAGAATCACTGCCACTTGCAATCTACCGTTTTGTCACTGTTACTCTCTATAAGCTCTCTATTAGGCTACTCTGAGCTTGATCATGAGACATTAGCAAATATTCCCTTAATCACTGTAATAATAAAACATGTTTAGTCATCTGGCATAAATTCATGATTATTTTTGGATGGTTTAAAAAATTGTGACTTTGCCAGTAATAACATCTCATGTTCCCTAGAGGAGGTGGGTTTGTCATAAATACCATTTCCGTAGAACATTTCAAGGAACTTAAAGTTCTCGGAAAATATTTTTAACAGGCAGTCTTTTCTCAAACAGACTTCAAGGGCATAATGCTGTATACCCTTAAATGTGTGTTGTATGTATTTTAACTTATTAGTAATATTTATATATATTTATCCTATTGCAAAATCCATTTATATTCAGATGTCCCTTTAGTGGATTGAGGAAAACGGAAATAAATTCTTTAGAAAAGCATTCTGATGTAGCTGCAGTTAATCTCTTTCATCCCTTTTTTCTCTTCCCAGATCACAGGTTATTTTCATTCATATATTGCAAATTGGTATTTTGGAGGATTAGTATAATTCCTTTCTCTTAAAGCTTATTCCTTGGTAGGTTGTTTTTCTTTCTTTTATTCTCTTTTTTAAAAAGTCACAAAGAATAATCCTTTTCTGAATCTTACTCTGAGCCAAAAACAAAAATTTTTAAGCCCCTAGTTCCTGTAAATTTTTTTAAAGGTTTTCCTCTTTTATTTGGCTTTCATACTTAATTCGCTGGCATTCATATTTAACATAAAAGCCCAAAGCATGGAGCAGTCATGTGCCAGAGTGGATGAGTTCATTGGTTTTCACCTCCCTGCAGTCTGGCTGCCTGTACAGAGGCAGCGGCTAACATGGTATGCTTGGGAAACCAAACGTTTCCTAACTTGTTAGTGGGAAATTTAGACTTCAGAAATTTAGAAACCACAACAACAGACGCTTATGTTTTATTGTGACTACTGAAGTCACAAGCTTGCCATGAGAAACAAGCTAGATAGGAACCCCAAGAATGTAAAATGTGAGACATTTTGATCCCGAGAGAACTTCCTTCTTTCCCCCTTTCCCTTTTAGCTCTACTAGTAAATCAGTAAATAAGGAGGGCAAAGGAAGTAGGAACATTTAATACCATTAAATAGTATGTGCAGGTCAAAGCAGTTGGAAGATGAAGCCTGATGCTTGGCCTGACTGCCTGCTGAACAACTGAATCATGAACCACAGTGAATATCCTCCATCTACTCTTACTCACTTTTCCTATTAGAAGGTGATTGGTTTCTGACTCCTACATGATGTTTTGATGAATCTGGGTCACCTGTAAATTTTAATTACAGATAGGTGGGAAAGTTTTATTCTAAAATCTGTTGTAATATAAATGACCATTTTTCCTGTGGACTGTGCATGTCCTCTTGCATACATTTTAAAAATTAAAATTATTTTGGTCATCTAACCTTGTTTAATTTTCCATAACAATTCAGAGCATTGGGTTGTATTTCCCTTTTCTGCCACTTCTGAGCATTGAGAAAGCATGAACTCAGGGTTTGATCCTATTTTCTCTCTTAGAAGTTGGGTTTCTCTTCTTAGAAGTTGGGTTCTTTTAAGATGAATGTATTCTGGAGAATATTTAGCTTTTGCAGTAAGGGGCAATTCCATCAAGATGTTACAGTGGTTTGCAAATAGGACTGCTAGAGGTGAGAGCAGTGACTTACTACTTTACTTCCCTTGGCCCTAGGCCTGTTTGCAGTGGATTTTGTCCTTGAGCAAAAGTGTCCCCATTTAGCTATATTAATCTGCATGAGAAATTGTAGCAGAATTGAAGAAAAGGCTATATAGTATACCTGTGCATATGCATATGAAGACCAATCTGTTTTGCCCTGATCATATCTTACTTTTGAATTTTATTTCATTTTAAGATTTGAATTTTGAGAAAGGGCAAACTATCTCATGCTTGCCGTAGTTGAAAACAGTGTCATTGTTTTTTTCAATTCATTGAAAAAAAGCACTAACTTCACTCTCCCTCACTTTTAAAGTTCACAGCTAAAAACAAAGAAAAAAAGCGAAACCCCAATTCTTAAACAACAGACAAGCCACTTTTGGAGGAGCCCTGTATTCAATGGACAGGGATATTTGACCAAAATCTGCCATCCACTGAACTCTGTGACCTTTGTCCATCTGCATGCTACCTCAGCTGCAACATGGGGAAAGCAATACACCTTCGTCTCGATGGTTTACAAAGCCTCTAACGATCCTCAGATCCCAGTTGCACAGGATAAAAACCACTACCAACCTTAAAGGGCTTTCCTAATAGCTCAGTTGGTAAAGAATTCACCTGGCCTGGATAATTCGATGGAGTTGCAAAGAATCCAACTAGACTGAGCGACTTTGACTTTCACTTTTACCAACCTTTAAAGTCCTTTCCCTCCCTTCTTTCCTATATACCACTGTACACAAATTCACATGTCAAAAATGTATATTCCATTCTATCAGAAGAGATTTTGTGACTCATCTGATCTGTGGTTCATAACTATAAGGGAACCTTTATTGGAATTTCATGGGATTCACATTTATTTTGGGTTCTTTATATGTCAGGCATTTATTGTAGTTCAAGGTTATAAGCGTGCTGTAACAGTACAGAAATAAATCATTTTGGTGTCTGACACCTAAAATGTTAAGCTAAATTGAAAGTATAATTAAACTGAAAATTGAACACCTAAGAAGTATTTAGTAGTTTCTGAAAGGGAATCTTTATAGGACATAATATATGCTACTTAAGCTCATGCTGTCTAACATCTGTCTCACCTATTTGTTTTATATATGTGCCTCTCCAGCCTGGTAGGACTTTCAAGGTAAAACAGGAAGATTCCAGATTAGCTTTTAAGCCTTTTGCTCTCTCTCCTTGATCCTTTATTCAGTGACTTGGTTTTTATTTCAGGTGACTACAACTTCTTTAGGAAAGCTTAAGTGGGTTTCTCATACTAGGGATTCCTTTCCAGCAGAGAACTTAGGGATAAAAGATAACCTCACTTTTCAGAGTCGCTGAAGTTAATTAAGCACTAGAGACATGGATTTTCTCCAATAAGCTTGATCCTTTACTTCATCCATGGCTGGATTATGAAAACATGAGTTCTTTGGGACTGCATCCTACAAAGCACCTCCTCTTTGGCCCTACGGCAACCCCTTGTGCCTCAGCCTGGTGGACCTCAATAGCATCAGATGCTGATGGAACATCATTCTTATGAGCAGACTGGCATAATATCTAGAATAGTAAAAGATACCATTTACTGAGTGTCTCCTATGGGTCTGGCATTGGGCCAACTGCTTTATCATCACTTTTAATCTTCATTTTAAGGATTGAAACCACTATGGGAGTCCAGGTTGTTCTAAAGGCCAAACAATGGAATTAAAAATCAGACTTCACGTGTTCTGATGCTGGGTCAAGCCTTCTTTCTCTTTTTACCTCAGATTCCCTTTTCAGAGTAGACTGCCAAGGAATAAATCTGTCATCATTTTTTAGAATGCTACATTTACATTTCATTTTATATCTTTTCCATGAATGTTCCCTAACTTGTCTGACCCTGGCTGAGTTCCCACAGCTCTTAACAGTTTTGTGACACAAATACTCTGTATCATTTTATACCACTTTCTAGTTTGTTATGTTGTATTAGTTTTGCTCTTGAACTAACTATAAGCTCCTTAAAGATTTGATACCTCTGTGTTCTCCACATGGGTCTGAACTTGGTACATACTGGATGACCAAAGGATTTGAGAGGTAAGAAGACCCATTTCTAAGGGGAGCATGACTCCCTCTTAGACTGAATGCCACCTAAAGTTTTCAGAATTTACTCTAATTATTAGAGCAAAAGAAGGAGAAGTAGAATTTTGTTCCTCTTTTTCCTGTCACTTTTGAGGAGGGAGAATCATTCAGTGACATGAAGTCACTTCAACACAAAGTTTAATCAAGTTCAGATGTGGGAAAACTAGCCAGAGAATGTTAACTTTGCCTGTGTTTCTTTGCATCTTTGCTCAGCCCAGTGAATTTTATGGGACTGTTAGAAGATTCCTGTATAGCATAATTTTAGGGGGCACGAGTAGAACCATAATCACTTAACAAAGTTGTTCTCATCTTTATCTAAAAGATCTTGGTCTGCCCCATGTAGGCAGTTGTATGAAAGCCGGAAGGCTAATATGGAACCTCAAACATAATGTATTTCTTTTAACAAAATGAGTGTTTAACTACCTTGATGATAAATAAATTGATATTATTGTTAAAGAATAATTAATCTCATTAGCAGCAAAGGATTACTTTTCATAAAACTCCACAGAATGATTCGCGTCCTCTGCCATTCCCAATTAACTGACCAGTCCCTACCAAGCCTGAGGGACTTACACAGCATCTCACTGCAGGCCCTTTGTCTTCAGCAAGAAGGAGCTTTCTTATGCTCTCCCCAAGTGCTTAGACCAAGCAGCTTCTTCCTTTTTCTTCAAATGTAACAGCAGTGGTCATTTAAGTCTTGTCAGCCCAAATGTGATGAATATTTTACATTCCTCTTATGATTTCTGCTCAGAGATTTGTTTTTGTTTTGATTCACTTAAAAAAGAATTTTAAAAAGAGAGAGAAAAACTTGGTTCACCTTTAAACTTTTGTTCTGAGACTGGTGGGCCATGAGATATGCTAAATCTGGAAGGTTCACTCTTGTCAGAATCGCTCATCTCGAAGGTCTGACCTCATCCTTGAGGCTGCTCTTGGTAGGATGATTTGGAGCTCTCACAGGCTCAGGGCTATAGTTCTGTGAATCTTGCTTCTGGCTTCAGATTGGACTTTTCCCCTCACATTCTTCCCATTTTCTTTAGCTGATGTGTCTCTGTAATGAACGATCAGTAGGCTGTATTTTTATATCTTTGGCTCTACTTGATCAGAATTCCCTCAGGGGTGACTACACACTATTCTGTCCTTACCTAGTATTGAGAGATGCTTATAGTGGATGACATCATGTCTTTTTTAAGTTAATGGAAGCCAAGGCTACAGGAGGCTTACACAGAGCATGGATGGCAGAGCCAAGAAGAGCAGAATTTACGAACCGTCATTCCTACTCTGTAGTCTTAGTGTTGTGATAACACTGTTTGTCTATCAATTTAGTGTCACTAGTAAATAAGCTTGGAGATTGGCTACATTTGTGTTGTATTCTTTTAAAAAATAGTCCCAAATGGTTTATCTTTACGTAATTTTTATGTACAGCTGACCTACATTATCTATATTGCTTTATCAATTCATTAAAAAAGAGCCTAAACAGGACAGTGACCAATGATTGAAACCATTGTGTAAGAGCTACTGATGATCTTAGCCCTTGTCATCAATGGTAGGTGTAGCTGTGTTAGCGACATGGTGTGGTGTGTGGAGAATTTAGTTGCTAGGCTTGTCCTCCCTTGTACTGAGCACAGTGCCTACTAGACACTCAGTAAATGTTTGGTACTGATGAGGAGTCACAAGCCCTAGGCTGGCTTCACAGGTTGACACTGGCATTACGTAACTTTGAAACTACAGAAAAATCATTCCTTTTCTGTAAAACCTGGCAGATGCACTGGATTACCCACAGAAACTTTGGAATCAAAGTATATTGAAAACGGGAATCTGCTCATTTCTAGTCACAGCAAGGACAAACTGTTTGGTCCCCGTGAATGCAGTAGGGGGCAGGCATTCAGCTGAGGCAGAGAGATTAGTGGGAAACAGAGGAATACCCTTATTAGAGACAAAAGCACTACACGCTGCTCTTTCATGTTTTGCTTCCCGTCCACTCCTTGCCCAGAGGCAATTCACCTGGTACTCTTTCACCATTTTCATTCTCATTATTTTGGGGAGGATGTTAAAGTGAAGTAGGTGGAGGTGGGTTGACAGAGAAGCATCTGACTTGAAGTCTGCCTACACAACATATAATGTACGGTAAAAGCAGATTGCTTTGACTTCACTGCCTTGATTTAATCTGAGCCTAATTTGTTTTCTGGGTTTTGTGTTTGTAAGTCAGTTCTATGTAGTTTAATGAAACAGTGGCAGAGATCTGTTTAGGGTCCTGCACAAAGTCTGAAGGGGCCCTTCCTAGCCCACTGTTTCCAGAAATATTCTTTTCTTCCCAAATAAGAAGCTTCTAGGTTGTAATCTGTTCATATGTTCATTCAATACCCTTCTTGGTCTTGTGACATACCTACTAACTTAACTAGGTCTTTCTTTTTTCCAGGTGCTAGGGATAAAGTGGTAGCAAAACTCACCCTCAAGGAGTTTATAGTCCAGGAGATAGATGATAAACAAATTAGCAGTTAATGTGCAATTTAATGTCATAAGAAATGCATATGAAGTAAAGTAAAAGAAGTATCACTGGAGCTTAAAGCCCACAGTGACTTCCTCTGAAAGTTCTGGGAGGGTTGTTTCAAAGGCATCGAGTCACTTTGGGTTTTTAAAGGGAACCTGCTAGCTGGGGAGGTACAGGGAATGCAGACTGCTTAGTTGGAAGGTGCTGAGAAGAGGTCACTTGTCATGTTAGTGGTTCAGGCCTAAGGGACTTTAACTGTAAAGCATACACACTCTTTGCAGGGCACCTCTCAGCATTTGGGCAGAGAGCGAGCTTTGCCACCCAAAGGACCTTTAAGTACATTTATTATTTGTTTTCTTTGTTCTCCTTTATCACCTCCCTTCCATTGTTGTAGCCTGGTTAAACTGTAATGATTTTCACCTCCTTCCTTTCTCTTTGTCTTCTTACTACTTGTACTTATTAACAAGGACTTTGAACCTTTCTACTTTTTTTTTTTTTAATGGATTTTATATCCAAATTAACACATACCAAGGCTTCTTCTGGGGCTTCTGTTCTCATCTTTTCCTGCCATTCATTTAAGGGGAAACCAAAGGCTGCAGTCTAAAAATGCAGGCGGCCCTGGCTCTGCCTCTGAGCAGCTCTGTGTCTCTGAGGCAAGTCACACAGTGGACATGAATTTCTTCTGCAAGGTGAGGCATTTGGATCACATGGCTTCCAAGGTCTCTTCCAGCTATCAGGTTCTATGGACATTCCCTGCTAGGGTGTGTGTGGGTGGGTGTATATGTGCACGTGCACACGTGTGTGTGGGAGTATATGTGCGTGTGCGTGTGTGTGTGTGTGTGTGTGTGTATGCACTCTCTGGGGCCTGGGACATCCCACAGTCCATAAGAATTTATCAAGGCACTTCTCAAACTCACATCTGTGGGATTCAGTGTTTGCTATTCTGACATAATATACACTCTCTTTTACTGATAGTAACTGTCCTTTAGCCTAGAATCAGTAGTTGCCATAAACAGAAACAAGGAATTTGCACTTCTACCTGTCCCAGTGGTAGATACAGTTACCTACCTACTCCTCTGCATACCTTCTTACCCCTTCCCCCACACAGAGACATATCATTTCCTAAGCTAGTCATTAAAAAAAAATAATAATTGTATCTTTAAGAGTTAACCTTATTTTGAAACCAGTAGGGCAGAGGAATGTGAGGATGGTTAGACTGGAGAAAGAATGCTGCTAATGTGTTATTCTCTGTTCTTGGGCTCAGAATGAAAACTGCTGTTATCCTATCTAACCTGCTAAATTAGAATCTCCTGGAGCAAGCATGAAAAGGAAGTCCTCCCATATCTGAAAAAGAACCAAGTGACTTTCCTTGGAGAGCCTTCCCACTTTTACTTGCCTTGCAGCTTTCCCAGATGGAGGTAATGTTAGTGCAGAAGAAGGTCGGGGGAGAGAATCTCAACTCTGTTTTTAAAAAAAGGAAATATAGGAGAACTTACAACAGTGTTGGTGATGATCTGCTAAGGAATTAGTGCACCTAAGCCTCCAAGCAGAAGCTAACTGACCAAAGGATTTTCTACAAGTCTTTGCAGCACACATGACAGAAACATTAAGTGATTGAGTTGGTGGCCCGTATAGACTGTAGTGATGGCAGAGGCAGCCATAAAAATATTTCTCCGAAAGTCTTACGCTGCATATACAGTGTCTCTTCATCTTTAAATCCTTATTTAAACATAATTTACAAAAACTAAATCAGTTTTTATTGAAGCTAAATTCACAGTCAAATGTAAATTAAACTCTAAAAATCATTTAAAATTAATGATAAGCCCAAGAGGATAAGGTGTGTTTGATTTTTCCAAGATAATGATTGGCTTTGTGGATAACAGATTTTAATTCCTGAAGGAGGATGAGACCAATATTGCTTTACATACCCTGATATTACTTCATAATATCCAGTCTTTTATAAACAGTTCTCTTCCTGCTCCCCCTTCCTTCTTCCTTTTAATAGGAGGCTGTATTTTTTTTTTTCTCCATTCACCTTGTAAAAGCATTCACCTTGCCCTGAAGCAATAGATATAGACAGAACACGACCTAAGAAGAATTAATGGAATTTTATTCTTCCTCTCTCCCATTTTCATTGTTACTTCAAAATCCATTTATTACCAAAGGCAATTTTTGGAGGGGGAGAGGTAGCAAAGAATCCTAAAGCAAAATTCAGAGCATTTTGAGAAAGCAGATTAATGGGAATTGCAAGTGGACTTGAGAAGTTCTAAGCTTGATTTGTATTTTCATATTGACTGTTACTACAGACTTCATCACAGCATTAGGAAAATATCACAAAAATACCAGGGCCTAACAGGTAAGGTTAATCACCATAGAAAGGTAAATGAGTTTATTAATTATAAAATTAATATGTTTTTTGAAGACGTAAAAATTCACATTGATTCAATCCAAAATATTTTTTCCATCATATAAATTGTCTCAAGAACTAAGAAATGCTCACTCAGAGAGCCCACTGTGAGATAATGTATCCATGAAAAATCTTTTTAACTTTCAATTTTAAAAGGGATTTTAACAGGTGATTGTTCTTTCAACTGTGCTTTGAAGTTAATAAATGGAAAATAGTGTGGACTATTGAAGTGTGTTATTTAAAATTTTTTTACAAACTGATGCTTGCCTGTTTTAAAAAAATAAAATGCAGACTGGAAACACAGCTGTTAGAACTTTGATAGAGGTTATGATTTTCAACAGTTGAGCTAATAGTTTATGATACAGATGGTACTTTGGGTAAAGCTAAAACAATAATTGATGGTTTCTGTTTCTCTTCTCCTCTATTAGATTCAAAAGAGTGGAATACCTTTTTTCCAAGACAGGAATCTTTTTCAGTTTCCAGTTACAGCATATATCAAATAAACAACTTTTCTGTTGCATATTCTGTACTTCTCCACAGTAACCTGGGTGTTGCCCCCACTCTCTTCTCATTATGGTAGGCTTCCCTAGATTTGAAATAATAGTTTTGAGGAAATCCTACTTCTCAATACTAACCTGCAGTTTGTAAAGCCTATCTTCAGGCCAAGGAACATATAATTTTTCTTTTAGAATACTAAAACCAAAGGCCTGCATTGCTCCAAACAAAATTAGCTAACAAAACAAAAATTCTCTGAAGCAAAAATGGCAGGCACCAATGTCATAGACTTTTAAAAACTCAACCACAGAATTACTAGAAATACAGATATATTCCACATTTTGACCAGGTAAAACAAATCTATGTTTCAAATGATAGATAAAACATAGAGACTATTTTACAAGGAAAATAATTCTTTCACACACTTTTTGTTAAGTTTTGTTTTATAACATATGTTCAGACCAAGTAAAATTTAAGTGATTAATCATTTTTCATCTCATATTCCAGTGTTTTTGACATAGCATATTTTATTTTTAATTCCTCTGATGATTTTTATTCTGAAAAGTAACGTAAAATAAGTCGATTTTCGGCATCTGCCACTTGTTCGGTTATCATACAGTAAGGATTCATTTATAGCAGTAGTCTATTCAAGGTTTAGAGGTAATAAATAATGGCTCAAAATGCCACATATTAACAAAATTCTTCTGTAGGCTTTACTTTTTAAATTTATTATGTAATTCTACATTATGAACTACTGTCCAACATATTACTGTCAGAAACTAGCTTTATCTTTAATTGCAGTGCAGTTTGTCATTTACCCATTGACTGGAGTTGAAGTAAAAAGTTAGAACACAAAACTGTGATAGTTACTTTCTTGTACTAATTAAAACTTGTTTTTAAGACAGATTAGCATTTGTAGGATTTTTTTGAATCTTAAAAAGTGCTTTACTTTTAAAGTTAGATTCATCCTAATTACAAGATGTATTCCTAACAAGGGTTTTCTAGTCTTTCATATGAAGATTTATAAAAGAGAGAGGACACTGGGTGGGAAAAGAAATCCACTACCTTGTGGTAGTTTTTCGCTTTGTGCTCTTGTAAGACTTAAAGGAGTTTGAGTCCTAGGAGAGAGAAGATCAGGAGAGTTGTTGTATTACAGCATATTCCCCCCACCCTCTCCCCCAAAGATTTCTCAATAGAGGCAGGATACAATGCATAACTTATTTGGAAGGCGTCTGTAATATATAGTCATCCCTCACCTCCACATTTAAAAATAAATCCCAAATCTGTATTCTCCGTCAGAGAAAACTTTTTTAAGTTTTGTGTGAGTTGGGAAAGTCTTTGATCCTAGAGTTCATTGGACGCGCTTTTCGAAACCTGTTTGCAGTTCGTGATGCTGATAACTTTAAAAGCGACCTACAGACTGCCTGGCTCTCCGCTCCCCTTGCTGGAGCGGAGCGGCTCTCCCGGGCTTACCTGAGTCGCCTGCGCCGGGGCCGGGCGGGGACCGGGCGGGGGCCGCAGTCGCGCGGCGTCGCGAGCGGGCTGTGCGCGCTCCGGGAGTCGCCCGAACAATGCGAGCGGGGCGCCGAGCGCGCCCGGCCTATGGGCGTTACGTCACTGAGCTGCCTTATAAGGCGCTCCGCGTGTGCGGCGCGGACGGCGGGGGCGCCGGTGACAGCCAGACCCGCAGCGGCGGCGCTGCAGCGCGCCCCGGCCCCGCAGACGCTCGGACCGTGTGAACGGCCCGTGGGTCCCGGCTCCCCGCGGAGGGGAATGGGAGGCCGGCCGGGGACGCTGGCGCCCTCCAGCCGGGCTAACCTAGTCTTTGGGGCTCATGGTCGATCAGCTTGTAACTTTTATTCTTCTGGGGCGCTAAAGCTTCTGTTATTGCTTGGGATTCTTAAATATACATCATGTTATTCTTATGTATGCTTTGTAAATATATTTTTCTTAAGTTTGTTTTCTGCTCGCTGGGGGCGGAGGGAGGGTGTGGAGGCGGGAAGTCTCTTTTTCTTTTTTTGGTGGTGGGGCACATCTCCGGGAGTGATTTAGACTTCAAACCTTCTCTTTCCTCTTTGTAAAGAGTAGGGGTCCTCAGAGGATAGTATTTTATTTCCTGATGATGTAACTACCAAACAATTCTTCAAGTGATGATGGGAAGGCCAGATGAAATCTTATTTTTTTCAGTGTTTTTCCTGAAAGAACCTCCTCATTCCTCATTTCTGCATGCCTGTGTTTTAATGAAAGTAGTTAAAACTAATCGGTTTATTTGGCAGGGACAGTATTTATTAAAGAAATTTAATGTTTTGTGCTGTACTTTCAAGATAGTATAAAAATAGAACTTCAAAACTAGTTTTAATTCATCTGTTCTCTTCTACAAAATGAAAAAAAAACAGAGAGGAAAAAAGAAACCAACAAAATATGACTGAGTTAAGCTTGCTACCTTTTACTCTGGGACAAGTTTACTTCTTTAAAAACTTTTTCTAGTAAATGAGAATTAACTTCCTAATTGCTTTGCACATCGATAAGAGAAGTAATCTCAAAAAGTCCTAGCCAACTATATGAATCTGCTAAGTAAATTAGAGACATGGCTGCCTCATTTGTGAGTTTCAAATAAACTGAGTAGTTTAAATAACTTGAGTCTGTTTAATTTTTTAAATTACATTAAAATAGGATTGCTCCCTATTATAATGTACATGTCTATGGAATTATTGTTTCCATATGTTTCGTCAAACAGAAATAATAAAAATAGTCTGCCTGTTTCTTTTCTTTAGTGTGGAGTGGAGAAAGGCTGGTTGCAGAGGATTTATAGTTAGTGAAAATGGTGTGGAGAAAAGATGCAGGGCCCCAAAAGAAGTGTGTATCATCTTTAATAGTGGGCTCACATTGACAGTTCTAGATCACTCTACCTGTCTACTGAGAAGCATATTAAACTAAGCCCTGCTTTTTGTATATACTCTTTTAAGAGAAGTGAATGACCATTCACTTCAGCTGAACTTAAACTTTAATATTTGATTTGCAGTTTTGTATTAACATTTTAGATGTTAGTTTGTTGGTTTTAATGGTTACTTTGCCTTATGTTGTGTGTGTGTATGTGTTAGTCACTCAGTCCTGTCTGACTCTTTGTGACCCCATGGACATAGCCCATTAGGCTGCTCTGTCCATGGGATTCTCCCAGCAAGAATATTGGAGTGGGTAGCCATTCCCTTCTCCAGGAGTCTTCTGGATCCAGGAGTTGAACCTGCGTCTCCCGCATTCTTTACTATCTGAGCCACTAGGGAAGCCCATGAAGTGTATTTAAATCTTTTGTGTGTGTGTGTGTATGTGTCCTGTGCTTACCTTGTACTTATTCAACATACTTTGAGATTTTTACACTGTTGCAAATGAGACAAAATGACTGTTACGAAAGTTGCATGAAGCACAAATTCCTGAATCTCAGTTCCAAACTGGTAAGGTAAAGTACCTCTACCCAAAGCTAGCATTTTTGTAACTTGTTCTGCCTCGTTTCCACTCTGATGGATACAGAGACTTCCTCACATTTGACACTGCCTTTTATTTCTTTCTTATATTTTTGTACTTCTGCTTTGCATTTATGTCTATGCTTTTGACTTCCCAGTTTCCCTGTAAAATTGTCAGGATTATTTCCTCATTTTCTTTGTTGAAGAACTGAAGACTAGAGAAGTTAAATGGCTGCAAGACTTGTCTAGGATTCTTGAAGCAAATAAGACTCTGATGCTTGGAGGGATTGGGGGCAGAAGGAGAAGGGGACGACAGAGGATGAGATGGCTGGATGGCATCACTGACTCTATGGACGAGAGTCTGAGTGAACTCCGGGAGTTGGTGATGGACAGGGAGGCCTGGCGTGCTGCGATTCGTGGGGTGGCAAAGAGTCGGACACGACTGAGCGACTGAACTGAACTGAACTGAACTGAACTCCCAAGTTCCTTTGCTGTTACTCCCTGAAGCACTGGTCCCTGACACAGCTATGACTCAGCCTTGCAACGAAGGTCATGGTATGTGACCACTCTCTTCAGGAACCAGTTAGTGACTCTCATTGGTTGAGCTTGTAGCACACACCAGTCACGGTGCTTAGTGCTCTGCGTGCACTCCATCATTCAATCTGCCTAACATTCTGAGGTGGTTTATCCATACTTTTCAGATGACAAAACACATTTGAAAGGGTAAAATTGCTTGACCAGTCACACTGCTGGTAAAGTAATGAAAAGAAAAATTTGAAGCAGTGTTTATATATATACAGGCTTAGTCTTACCCTACCTTAGGGATTTACTCAGAATCTCTCAGAGGTGTTGTTAGTAAAGAAATAATCAGATTTAACTGAGAAGTTTGTGTCTTTATTTTCCAGACTGAATGTTGAACTAAGAAAGCTAAAACTCACGCTCTTCAGGGGCTACACACCAAAGCCGCCCTGATTGTGTGCTGAATAACCCCAGGGAGTGTTGTTTACATTGGAAACACTGTGGATTTGTATATTTACTAAGATAGTTTTCTTGAGACTGTTGGCGACACGTTCTAATAAACTTAGAATATTGTAACAGTTCTCCAGCAGTTGAAAGTGGAACATTTTGAAGGAGGGCACCCAGGGTGCCCTCCCCAGAAGGGCACCCTGGGTCTTATAGTGCACACTTCAGCCAGCCATTGGCGTTGTGCTCCACTGCCACGTGTCAATGAGTAGGCTTTTATCTCCTTTCCTCCTATCAGCATTCTCTTGGCAATGTAATTTTTGTTCTTTTAGCTTCTAACGTATTTATTACGAAAAGAATAGCGATGTGACCATTGTGCCACAGTCTTGGCCAAGGAAGTTGTTACTTCCCTTTTTACAGAAAATTTCACTGCCCAATTCCTATGTGACTCTTCATTTTATAATCAAGAATTTTGTACAAATAAGTATACCTACAAATAAAAGTCCTTTCTACAGTGAGTAAGCTGATTTATAATCGAAATCAGCAATAGTTTAAGTTATCATTTGGAGATGGTACAAAGGAATTTTTCTAAGTTAATTGCTTTCTAATGTGGAAGTAAAGTTTGTAGGCAACAAGGCTGGAGACTAGGATATATTGACTTGATTGAACTGTGTGAGGTCACTTTTGTTAAATAGTCAAAAACAGTTGAATATCAGCAGTTTCCCATGGTTCAAGCTATTGCCAGGAGGTTATTACAGTGACCACAGCAACCAATGTCATTAGTAATGTCCACAATGTCATCATTATTTAACTGTTTTAAAATGCCATTAATGTGTTACTAAACATAACAGAGCCCGTTTCTCTTTGTGAAGTGACTGCTCTTTCTTTCTTGTCCTGTCTCCATGTCTTTGTTTCTTCTTGTGATTGGTGAAGTCTTTTAGTCATCTGAATAAGTGCCAGAGAAGCAGTATTCATAATTAGCTGAACCTTTTCTAGAACCGCCCATAGTTTTTGCTGTTGGCTCTTTAATCAGGTAAGGGGAGATGTATACTGTTCTATGAAGCTGTGCTGTAAGCTCTGGGATGGTAATGCTAACTCTGAATGGGACACATTTGCCCCTTTGCCTCTCATAGGGTTTACGTGGAAACACTGTAACAGGCAAAGAAAAGCAACAATTTTTATTATGGGCATGGTCCTGTTATGAGAAGCGAAGGGAATGGGGGCAGATCCAGGATGGCATGGGGCGAGGCAGAATGCTGTGGTCCTCCATTGCATCAGGCTGCAGTTAGATTGGCCAGAGCATGAGTCTTTGGTGCTAAGACACTCCTCCTGACAGAACATTCTAACATCTCATGGACAGACTTCTTGCCACATGGCTTTGCTGCTGAGCATTGGACAAGCCTGACATGGGCTTCTCTGCTGCTCCACAATTAAGGAGGAAGGCTAAAGGGACTGAGCACCACGATGGACAGCTGTGGAACATGGAGCCAAAAGGAAAGTCTGAGGGTGAAAACAGCTTCTCTCCATGCCAGGGAGAATCAGTTTTCTGACCTACCTCTTTCTTTTTACCCTTCTTTCAGTTCCCTGGTGTTATCTGCCTCACTCTGTACACATAAACGCCCATATGAAATATACCACGTCCCCAGGCAGCACAGCATTTAACATGTGCACAGAGAGCTTTCACCTGCAGTTAATGGGCTGCAGTGAACTTTAGTTTACGTGTAGGTCGTCTTTTTTACCTGCAGCTCAAGTCTCCTGTCCCAGGCCTCCATATGTGTGCACGCTTAGTCACTCAGTCCTGTCTGACTCTGCAACCCTGTGGACTGCAGCCCACCAGGCTCCTATGTCCAGGGGGATTCTCCAGGCAAGAATTTTGGAGTGGGTTGCATTTCCTTCTCCAGGGGATCTTTCCCACCCAGGAATTGAACCCACATGTGCTTGGCAGGCAGATTCTCTACCACGGAGCCACCTGGGAATGCCATTCATACTTTAGCTGACTTTGATTTTAAAAAGGGACCAATCCTTTGAGAGTTAACTTGGGCTGATAACAACAGTATCAGTGGTAATGTTAGGAAATGGGAAGCCCTTTATTCACGTTAAAATGAATGCTATTCTGTGGCTTTAAAAATTAATTTAAAAATAGTTCAGTGCCCATGTCATAATTTGGAAAATGAAAAAAGTCAAAAAGACGTTTTACAACTAGTCCTACCACATGATTACTGCCAGCTATTAACAATTCCATGTACTGTGTTTCCTTTTAGTCTTTTTCTAAGCATTTGTAAAGCATGATTGTTTTCATACTGTGGGATATAATTGTATATTGTTTCTTACTTTTTTACCTTTTCATATATATATTTTAATTATGTTCCTGTCTTTTCTATAGACATTGGGTCATTTAAAAGCATATAATTTGCATATTTTCCCTAGAAATGGTGGGTCACGAAGCCAACCACTGACATCACCATTGTTTTTTCTTCAATAAGTGAAACAAGGAAGTGCATAGTTAATGGAGACTCCTCTGCTTCAGAGACCTCCTGTTCTTGGTTTACGTGGGATGCTATGAGTTGACTATAGGACACTAGTGAGCCTGCCAGTTGGTGAGCAGGATAACTTGGAGAGAATGAAGTATTGATAATACGATGCCACCGTAAGATTATTAAATGGGAAGCAGGAAAAGCCTGCTATTTAGGTCCAGTCCTTTTGCTTATTTATTCCTGTAAACATTTTATGTTTCCTTGGTAACTAATAATAGTTTTGAGAAATTGTTGCACTCACAAGTATTACTGCAAGAGTAAAAAAAAAAAAAATCCTCGAATCACAGAAATTAGACAGAAAAGACCTATTAGGTCATCTTCTTTGTCCCTTGCCAGTACAGATTGTTCTCAATACTTTGTTCAGTCCATTTTTTTAAAGGGACCTTGTAAACTAGTTTATGCTTCATGTCTTTTTAAAGTAATGCATTTTAAAAGCAACTTCTCTCGACAGATTTTTCTGTATCATTGTGAAGCCTAATTTCAGGCTAAGTATTTTTGGAGGAGGACCTATGGATTCAAAGTACAGTTGAACAGGTTTTTTAGTTGAAACTCATTGGAGCAGTTCAGGATGTTACTAGAATAGTTGACTAAGGATAAAACAGATGGGTGAGTTGAATTTATGTTTTCTTTTATCCCTGGAAAGTCAAATATAACAATGCATGAGGATAAACTTTTAATCATGTAAGTTCATTGAAATGGGTCTAGAAGGCCTAAGGAATAAAGCACTTAGGAAATAAAAAGGAAATAAGAGTAAAATGGCTCATTCTAAGGTTATTTTTATGAAAGAGACATTTTATGATCTTCCCTCCTGTCCCTGATTCTGCTTTGTCCATTATTTACAGTTGATCATTGCTTGTTGTGAAGGTGGCTTCTGGTTGTTAAATTCTTTCCCTCAGTCAGGCAACTACTTCCAAACCCCAGAGGGATAGAATAAAACTATCTCATGGAGCATTCACTGGTAGTGGTATAGCCTAAATGCTTCACTTCCCTACATTATGGCTAAAGATAAGATGTCTTCACTGGGATAAAATGACAGACAAATTAAGAAATGAGAAACGTGCTTTGAGTTTTATTAGGAAGGATGATTATTTCATAAAATCATGTTTTATAGTGTAAAATACCTCAGAAAACATCTACTCTGCTTATTACCACTCTTTGTTCTCCCTTTTTAAGTTGATAATTGGAGCTCAGAGAGGTTAAAGGACTTGCCCCAAGGTCAAACAATAAACTGGTGGTCCAGCCACTGTGTTTTATGGGTCTGCATGCCTCTGTTGGGAAACATGAAAAATCAAAAATGACTAACTAATGTGATTAAAGTGAAGTAAAGTGAAGTCGCTCAGTCGTGTCCAACTCTTTGCGACTCCATGGACTGTAGCCTACCAGGCTCCTTCCTCCATGGGATTCTCCAGGCAAGAGTACTGGAGTGGGTTGCCATTTCTTCTCCAGGGGATCTTCCCGATCCAGGGATCGAACCTGGGTCCCCCGAATTCCAGGCAGACGCTTTAACCTCTGAGCCACCAGGGAAAGAAATGTCAAAAAGAATGTATCTGAAATCTTAGTTATTGTAATATTAGTATAATCTACCATGGTTTATACTAACTACAGAACTAATATGGAACATTAATGAGCAAGTTATTTACTTTATGGATTAAAAATGCAATAGATTGTTGCATTTCTTTTAAATTAAAGATCTGTATAATACTGGTAATCAACCCAAGCCATCAAGATTGGTAATGAGTTGACAACTCTGATCAAAAATATCTGAACTTTTAATATTAATACTGCGTTATCGTATAACAACATTGTCTTACATGCTTGCCAATTGTTTGTTTTGTACATGAGAAATCCTTTTATAATTTATGTCACTAGGCATCCAGTCTGCATCATAAAATACAGGTTTTGGAGGGAGATAAAAAGTTCTGTTTTCACCCTCAAATTGGAATCTCTCTCAGGTGAGAATTTCAACCTTCTTCCCAGGAATTGGTGCATACACAGTTCAGTTGTCACTAGAGCTGAGTAGCCCCAGCGATTTGTTACTTCCTCAACAAGTCCACTCCATTCCAATCTAAAAACTGGCTTTTTCCAACTTCCACTGACATTCCTGATCTTTCCATGGAGCTGTGTTGAATAAATGCATTGCTTTGACATGACAGTTTTTTAAGTATTTGAAAACAGTTTGTCCTCAATTGTCAGCTGTGCCTGTTTGATATGAGTCCTTTCCCACCCTGTCTGTATGGTTTGGAGCTCAAAATGAGCAATTTACTTCTGTGTATTAGGATCATCTTCCCCTTCATAGACTTACAGACTTTGTGTGTGTACCTAAATTATCTAAGCATTTTACGGTAATTATCTAAGACAGCCTACACCAAACTACTGTGTCATTGAGCTTTCTGATCACCAGCCTCCTAATGAACAACCTCACACTTAAGTATTTTCATCATACACTGCTCCTGTGATAATCTGGGTTAATCAGTTCTATTCCTGTGTTGGTTTTGTTTATATCTTTGTTTAGTAACAATTATATATAACACATTTATTACTTAATGGATGCCATGAACTGTATGCTTTACATATAATAGCAACTTTGTCCACGTAATGACTCTGTGAGTTAAATAACCGAGGAACAAACAGAGAAGTGAGGTAACTTGTATAAGATCACAAAGCTAATAAAGAGTGGCACCAGGATTTGAATTGCAGACTGACTTCAGCAACCTCTGATATCACACTCAGTGTCTTGTAGTAGAATTTGGTCTTGGGGGCAATTGGTACTAAGCCTGGAGTCATGAAACTTTGTATCTCTCTTATCTGCCATCTAGTTCATTAGGCTTGCACTGTAGGATAGCAGGGGCTTCCCTGATGGCTCAGAAGGTAAAGAATTCACCTGTAATGCAGGAGACCCAGGTTCAATACCTAGGTCAGGAAGATCAGGAGAAGGGAATGGCTACCCACTCCAGTATTCTTGCTTGGAGAATTCCATGGACAGAGCCTGGTAGGCTACAGATCATGGTTGCAAAGAGTTGGACAAGACTGAGCAACTGACACTTTCACTTTTGCTTCATGGGATAGAGTGAGAATGAATCTGGAGATCATCTGGTCAGCTTCCCTCATCTTGTAGTTTGTATAACTCAAACTCAACTGTGCAGTAGCCTGTTCAGGGACATGCAGAGAGACCATAGTTCAGGCCTGTGTGTGCACCACACTTTTCTGCTGCAGAACTCTGAAGTACTTCTGCTTGTACAGTTTCTTCTCTCTTCTCCTTCCTCCCATTCCTCTTCTCTTTCTTCCTTCCTGTCTTCTTCTCTCCCTCTCCAGTTATTTTTGGCATTGAAGCATTAAAACAACAGTAACAGTAATATAAATCACATTGAAAGGATCACTTAAAAATCCAACCATACTGTGTTTTAAACTGTTTTCGTTTATTGCCAGCTTCTGAATCTGTAAGTTTTTTATCTTTTCAGATTATGACATAGGTTTAAGAATCTTATCAAATATATTCTTAAAATCTCTCTGACTTAAGTTTCATAGTTCAAAGAAGATTTAAGGAGTGGGAAGGGAATGGCAAGGAACTGCTGTCATTTATTGAGAGCCTCATATGTGGTGGTTACTCTGCCCAGCCCTCTACCTTGGGGTCTCAAACCTGCTTTCCACTCTCTGAGATTCTGTATGAGGACTGGCACAATACCCTGCACAGGGTGAGTATTCCACAAGCCTCCTGAGTGAGGAAATGACTGTAAAGAAGTGCTTTGGATCCGGCAGGAGAAAGAGAAAGAGGTGATGACCATGTACACACTATTCCCACTCATTGACTCAGCTTTTGCATCATTTTATGTCCCATTTATTTCACATCTGTGAAGGCACATGTGCGTGCAGGATGCTATGGGATCCTATTTGTGGTAATAGATTTTGGCCTTGTACTTTTAACTCAACATAAGTCTTGATCCAGAAACTATTCTTTATTACATTTACTCAAGTTTCTTTAGTTTCCTTGATCACAAATATTATTCGATAGGGAAGATTCCCCCATGGGATTGTATTTAATCATGCAAGTAGGGAAAAGTCTGTCATGATAGTGCTGACAGCCTGAGAACTTGAGGAGTGAAAACTGCAGGGACAGAGTTTGCTCCTAGCACTGTCTCTTGGCAAAACATAACTTGAAATAGAGCTGATTTCTTTTTAAATATAATAAATTCTAATGAAAACTGATCCAGTTGAGTTTTGAAACACATAGAATCAATTTTCAGTTACCATGAATGGCTCTTGCCCTAGTGATGCCAGAATGTCCATGTTCCAATTCACTTACTCACATTGGGAATCTGGAGAGTCACTGGTGTTGACTTTGAGTGACCTCAAATTTATCTCCAAATGCTGATCTACTCTGATAAGATTGACAAAAGTGATACGTTTATCATAAGAATACTTATTTGTCTCATTACTAGTCTATGCCACTTAAGAGTGTGCTATAAATTAATTTTCAAATAAATCCTGTGAATAGCTCAATTATATTTCATTACCTGACCTTTCATTACAAAAATTAAAAGTTCATTCCTAAATGCAAGTATTTTAAATTAGCATGCATTCATAAACTTATATTGGCATTTCTTCACTTCCTCTTTTTAATATATCAGTAGGTTCAAAACATGAAAATGTCTTGTTTCATCTCTGATATGTGCTGACCAACTTTTGGTTAAAAGCAGATTCTATCCAACCATCCATTCTCTATCTATGGCTGCTGTTTGCTGAAACCTTGTGGAACAGATGTCTTCTTCCCTCCTCATTGCTTACAACCTCTTACCCCTGGCCCTAAAACACACACACACTGTGTAAGTACACATTCTGGCTTTTATGTATGCTCACTCACAACTACAAGAGAAAATGAAGAATAATAAAATTCAACTTTTTAGGTCAGGAATGAAAATCTACTTCCCAAAGGCTATCTATGTTACTTTTTTTGTCCAGTGCCAGTGACCATCAATGTATTCCTAGGAAATGGAAGTTCTTCACATTATATACTTACTCTTTATAAATGCTTTCCACCTAAATAAAATCCCTTTATATTAATATAGCTGTATAACCTTTCTTTTGATTAGTGGTTGCCTGATAATGTCTCTTTTTCCATATAGTTGGGAATTATTATTGTTAAAATTGTTTTACTCCAGCCTGACAGTCTTTGTCTTTTAATGTATTTAGTCTGTTACAGTGATTATTGATGTATTTGGATTTACTTTTGTCATCTTATTTGATGGTTCTGTTTTTTACCACCTTTTTTGCTGTTGTTTTGTCTCATTTCTTGGCTTCTTTTGGATTTTATTTTTATTCATTTTCGCCCTCTCTACTTGGAGTTATACACTGTTTCTATTCTATTAGGAACTAATTTGCCTATACATTCTGCCTCACAAGTTAAATGATCAGAGTCTAAAGCTAATCGCTATTTTAATCCCACCAGAGACTTTAAGGACTTCAGAACACTTTTAAGCATACCTTCCCAATTTTTATATTATTGCTGAAATATCTTTTAAACAGTTCTTTTTTAAATTCTATAAGATATCATCATCATCTATTTTTGTTCTTTTAGTCAATGTTGGTTTAGATTTACCAACATATGTACCACTTTCTTTGCTTATCGTCCCTTCTTTTATTCCATACTTCATCTGGGATCACTTTCCTTCAACCTAAATACATACTTTTGAAGTTTCTTTAGTGGAAGTGTGCTTTTTTCAGACTCCGTCTTTTTATTTATTTGAACATGTCTGTATTTTGCCCTTGTTCTTAGGAAGATTTTTACAGCAAATAGACTTCTAGGTTGTCTGTCGGGATGTTGGAAGTATTATTCCACTGACTCCCATGTTGCTGTTGAAAAGTCAGTCATCAGTCTAATTGTTACTCCTTTTGTCTCTGACTGCTTTTGTGATTTTTCCTTTGTCTTTTGTTATTCTATCATATGACATATTAAGTATAGATTTCTTAATTTTATACTTTCTGGGCTTCATTAAGATTCCTGTATGCATAAATCGGTGTCTTTCCTGACTTCTAGGAAATTCTCAGTGTTAACTCGCCAAATATGACTTTTGAATAACTTGTCTCCTTACATTTTAAAACTTAGACACATGTTAGACTATCTTACTCTAATCTTCATATCCCTTAACTATTCTTTCACCTGTTCCATCTCTTTAGCTCTTCAGGCTGCATTTTATTATCTCCTCAGATTTTTCTTTCAGTTCACTATTGTGGCTCATGTGGTAAAAAATCTGCCCACAGTGCAGGAGACCGGGATTCAATCCCTGCATCAGGAGGATCCCTTGGAGAAGGGAATGGCTACCCGTTCCAGTACTCTTGCCTGGAGAATTCCATGGACAGAGGAGCCTGGCAGGCTACAGTCCATGGGGTCGCCCAGAGTTGGTCATGACTGAGTGACTGACACTTGACTTGACAATTCCCTTTGCTGATCTGCAGTTATAGTTTTCATATCCAAAATTTTCTTTTTTTCCACTAATTTATCTGATTTTTTTGTAGTCTGTTACTTTTAACCAGAAATTTCAGTCTCCCTTTTTAATATATTGAGAGATATACATGCTATTTGATAATTTAAATATATGAGATCTGTAAATATCAGCAGCTCTGATTCTGATTTCTCTGGCTTTCAATCATTATGCATCATTTTCTAGTGTGTTTTTGGATTCTTTAAAAAATATGAACTTAAACACCTTAGATTTTTATATGTGGCAGTTCTTTGAACCTTGGGTTGAAGATGGCTTCCTCTAGAGAGGATTTACGTTTATTTTTGCCAGGTGCAGGCGGGTATTGTCAGCCCAGAATCTGTAGGCTTTTTATTTTTTTGTTTTTGGACCACCCAGGTAGTGTGAATTTGGACTGCAAATTCTCGGGTTGGGTGACGTTATTATAAATACTCAGTGGAGTTTATCTCTTCGCTTCCTCCCAATGCCATAGTTTAAGAAAAGTAGTTTTCCTTACCATTCCTAGAGGTTGGTTTTGTTTCTTAGTCACCTTTACACCGATGGCTTAGCTCTTTGCAATCTCAACTTTATGTGGGGCTGGTAGGACCCTGGGCTTTGTCCTCTGTGCCCTACAGTGCCATAAAAAAAAATTTGCAGCATTCAAACAGTGTTCTCCAAGCAAAAGCCAGGTTGAGTTCTCTATCGCAGCATTCAAACAGTGCTCTCCAAGCAAAAGCCAGCTTGGGTTCTCTGTCACAGCATTCAAACAGTGTTCTCCAAGCAAAAGCCAGGTTGAGTTCTCTGTCACAGCATTCAAACAGTGCTCTCCAAGCAAAAGCCAGCTTGGGTTCTTTGTTGCAGCATTGAAACAATGCTCTCCAAGCAAAAGCCAGCTTTTGTTCTTTGTGTGCCCCACTATACTTCTGATTTAGAAAAAGTTCATATAATAAGCTTCCTTATTTCCTATCTCCCCAGATTTTCCCTTGCTCTTAATTCACTATCATTCTTTTACCCTTAAAAATGAAAACTAGTATTGGAATAGAAACAGAAGTAACGAAATTGAAGAGTTTCAATGGATAGAAGTGTTATTGAGGGTTCTGCTGACAGTGTTTCCTGATTTTGATAAAGCCTGAACTGTCTAGTTGGAAAAAAAAATAAAAAATCATTTGCCAAAGACTATTTGTTGGGATGTTACCATATTTTATTGCTAGATCATTGTTCTTTTGGATATGGTATGGTGACTAAATTTGTTTTAAATATCACAGGAACTATTATTTCTGCTTGTGTATCTTTAGTTAGATGTGAGTGCCTGCATGTGTGTGCAAGTGTTTGTTAGAGTAGCTGCTTGTGTGTGCATATGTTTCCTTATCACTGTGTTGCAGGTGCTTGTCCTCAGCTTAAGAATTGAGGGAATGAGATTCTGAAGATGATTTTCAAGAAGGAATGATTTGAAGTCTTTAACAGTTGGGTGAACAGGTTTGCAGTCCTCGTCCCAAGTCACGTCTTCGTGTTTTGTGGCCTTTGTCAGTCTTCTCCTGGCCATTCCCAGGGAAGTCCGCGTGGATGAGGTGTGCAGTGGTGACTGTGGACTAGGGGTGGCAAGGTCTCGTTTCGATGAATGCAGCAGGCTCTGTGTCTGTCCCTTCAAGGTGTTCTGTAAGGGAATCTGGGACTCCCAGGGCACATCCTTCTGCTTTCAAGTATCTCCATCTCCAGTAACAATATTTTTAGAGTCTAGGTATTTTTGAATGGTAAGCACAGAAATATTGTCCATTTTTGTAGAATCTCCACACCTATTTATGTGCTATAGATAATTACTTTATACTTATCACTATAAAATAGAAGTAGAGTTCCATGCTAATTGAGAACAGTTTTTGTTTACCAACACCCATCTTAGAATATGTAGATATTTTATAGTTAGATTTTACCACCAAAACCAAAGACATTTTGAAGGTAAAAAATCTGATTACCTCTTTCCTGAATTCACAAATGTTTCTATCAGTTTCTTTACGGTTTTCTTTTTATTGAAGCTGGGTGAGTAGACATTCAGCTTTCATTTATTAAGTACCTACCTAGGTTAAACGACAGAAATCTGAGGGGAAGAAAGCCATTTAACATGCAACCAGGATGTAATAGGCTCCTTTCCTCTGTGCTTTTATAGCCAAAGTTTTGTGCTATATGGTGGAAAATAAGACAGATTCCTTGCTTCAGGGAATTTACCTCTGGGAGTTGGCTGCTGCTGCTGCTGCTAAGTCGCTTCAGTCATGTCCGACTCTGTGCTAACCCATAGACCACAGCCCACCAGGCTGCCCCGTCCCTGGGATTCTCCAGGCAAGAACACTGTAGTGGGTTGCCATTTCCTTCTCCAATGCATGAAAGGGAAAAGTAAAGTGAAGTGGCTCAGTCATGTCTGACTCTTCATGACCCCATGAACTGCAGCCCACCAGGCTCCTCCATCCATGGGATTTTCCAGGCAAGAGTACTAGAGTGGGGTGCCATCGCCTTCTCCAGGGAGTTGGTTAGGGAGGTATTAATATGGAAGAAGAGATAGACTGGCTAAAAGCTAAGTAAATTACACAAGGTGCATACAAGAAGTGCCTTCACGTGCAGATGAAGAAGTTAGGCATCTGGGAAGGTGTGAGACAAGGTGGCACTGAGGAGTTGAGGTAAAGCTCCACCCACTTTGCTCCTCTGTTGGGGACACGTGAAATGTGCAGCCTCTGAGGAGGAGCTGGTCTGGTGCCAGGTCTGGCCCAAGGGGGCTGGAGGGCAGAGTTACTATCCACATTACTCTTGTGTGCTCATGTGCTGCTCTCTTCTCTCCACAAATAACCATTTCTTGCTTTTTTTTTGTTTTTTATGCTTTTAAAGTCTATGTTGCTTATGGTTTCTTTTGCTCATGGAAGAAACCTGGGACGATGAAGAATTTACATAGATTTTAGGGCAACTTGGATTCTTATAGCAAGAAGAAAAGTAAGTATGTTCATCTTCAATATGTAAGAATTGCCCCGTTTTGCAAAAAGATTATTTGAAAGGTTCATTTCAAATATCTTTCCCACAGAAACAATGTTATTAAGTTACAAAGTAGAGAATTGGTTCCCAGATTAGCACAGGGAGATTTACTAAACCCATAATAAAGCTGAAAATCTGTATTTCGGAAACTGTGATAGTATGGTAATATTGTAGCACAGTCATATCATAGCTCACAAGATTTACATATAATGTGATTATTGTAGCACGTAATAGAGAACAATATTCTTGCAAATGTATAGAAATTTCAGCTATATTTGGGGTCAGCTAGCTTTTTGTGAACTAGCTCGGAGCCTATGTTTTACATAGAACATGACGCTTATTAGTAAATGCATTCCAGGTTCCCACTTTGTATTCTAGGTGAACACCTCCCTGCCATGTCCATGGCAGCCCCTGGCCAACTAGCCTGAGGAATATGAAGTAGCTCTGGAAATACTCTTGCTCTCCAGGTATCATCCTTTTGAGCCGAATGTAGGTTGCCTTTTTATGTAGAAGGAATGTTAATGAGTCAGGTGTTCATAACCCAGAGAATGCTGGTATGTATTTTATGTGGCCTGGAGAGTTAAGCTTAGTATATTTTATTCTTAGCTCTTGCAGGTTCAAGGATGACAACATGTTCTTTTAAGCAACTTGCAGTCACCCATGTTCATGACTGGAAAAGCTGAAAACATCCCCCTTTAAAGAATGAATCATAATTCAACTAGCTTTGCAGTTGGCTTCATAGATTTAGTGGGCTGTCCCTCAGCAGGACTGTTTTTTATGTTTTGCCATATCCCATCACATATGAATCAGTTCAGTTCAGTTGCTCAGTCGTATCTGACTCTTTGCAACCCCATGAACCACAGCACACCAGGCCTCCTTGTCCATCACCAACTCCCAGAGTTCACTCAAATTCTTGCCATTGAGTCGGTGATGCTGTCCAACCATCCCATCCTCTGTCGTCCCCTTCTCCTGCCCTCAATCTTTCCCAGCATCAGGGTCTTTTCAAATGAGTCAGCTCTTCGCATCAGATGGCCAAAGTATTGGAGTTTCAGCTTCAACATCAGTCCTTCCAATAAACACCCAGGACTGATCTCCTTTAGGATGGACTGATTTGATCTCCTTGCAGTCCAAGGGACTCTCAGGAGTCTTCTCCAACAGCACAGTTCAAAAGCATCAATTCTTCTCTGCTCAGCTTTCTTCACAGTCCAACTCTCACATCCATACATGACCACTGGAAAAACCATAGCCTTGACTAGATGGACCTTTGTTGGCAAAGAAATGTCTCTGCTTTTTAATATGCTATCTAGGTTGGTCATAACTTTCCTTCCAAGGAGTAAGCGTCTTTTAATTTCATGGCTGCAGTCACCATCTGCAGTGATTTTGGAGCCCCAAAAAATAAAGTCTGACACCGTTTCCACTGTTTCCCCATCTATTGCCATAAAGTGATGGGACCAGATGCCATGATCTTAGTTTTCTGAATGTTGAGCTTTAAGCCAACTTTTTTACTCTCCTCTTTCACTTTCGTCAAGAAGCTCTTTAGTTCTTCTTTACTTTCTGCCATAAGGGTGGTGTCATCTGCATATCTGAGGTTATTGATATTTCTCCCAGCAATCTTGATTCCAGCTTGTGCTTCTTCCAGCCCAGCATTTCTCATGATTTACTCTGCATATAAGTTAAATAAGGAGGGTGACAATATACAGCCTTGACGCATTCCTTTTCCTATTTGGAACCAGTCTATTGTTCCATGTCCAGTTCTAACTGTTGCTTCCTGACCTGTATACAAGTTTCTCAAGAAGCAGGTCAGGTGGTCTGCTATGTCTATCTCTTTCAGAATTTTCCACAGTTTATTGTGATCCATACAGTCAAAGGCTTTGGCATAGTCAATAAAGCAGAAATAGATGTTTTTCTGGAAGTTTCTTGCTTTTCCAATGATCCAGTGGATGTTGGCAATTTGATCTCCGGTTCCTCTGCCTTTTCTAAAACCAGCTTGAACATCTGGAAGTTCACAGTTCACATATTGCTGAAGCCTGGCTTGGAGAATTTTGAGCATTACTTTACTAGCGTATGAGATGAGTGCAATTGTGTGGTAGTTTGAGCATTCTTTGGCATTGCCTTTCTTTGGGATTAGAATGAAAACTGACCTTTTCCAGTCCTGTGGCCACTGCTGAGTTTTCCAAATTTGCTGACATATTGAGTGCAGCACTTGCACAGCATCATCTTTTAGGATTTGAAATAGCTCAACTGGAATTCCATTATCTCCACTAGCTTTGTAGCAATGCTTCCTAAGGCCCACTTGACTTCACATTCCAGGATGTCTGGCTCTAGGTGAGTGATCACACCATCGTGATTATCTGGATTGTGAAGATCTTTCAGTATTCACATATGAATAGTGGTAGTATTTTGTGGCTTCTTCAAGGTACTGTATTTCCTTTCTGCTTATGGACAAGAGCTTATTTTTTCACCACTTTTTCACAAAAGGCCAAGTTCCTGGTAGGGTTTGCTGGATATATAGTTCAAGGAACTTAGTTCAACAGTAACATAACTATTAATCCATGGCAGTGTTTCTTGGCCTATAGATTGGTTTCAGTAAGCCGGAAGAGGATAATCAATACAGACTGAAATAGCATTCATTTCTTTTTACTGTACTTCTAACACCAGACTTCCCCACTTTATCTCCATAAATTCTCTTCATCTTTACTGGAAAACCCCTTTTTCTTAACTAATCTCCATGGTATTTTCTCCTCTTGACTCAGGGCAATTGATCACCTAGCAACCTGAACCCATGAAGCAGGTGCCTTATTAAAAGACTGAGGTTAAATGTTGGGTAAACTCTAGCAGTGATTACTGGAAAAGAAAAGAATGTTGATAGTCGGTGAGGTTTGACAAAGAAGGCTCTCGCCAGTGTTTGTCAGGCTCTAAGCTGTAAAGATAGGCTTTCTGTAGCAGAGGCATGCAGCTCTGTGCAAGAGTGAACCGTTTGCTTCCACAGGGAATTGCTGTGCTTCCATATTCTTAAGTATGAGTCACGGATGTCTTTATGATTACACATCCCTCTTAACATATGAGGAATAAACTTTAGAGAAAAGGAAGCTAAGAGAAAACAGAAGTGTGAATGACTACTAATGGTGCCGTCTCTGGCTCCGCTCCGTCTGCCATTTCATCATACATAAAGCGGGTAGTTCAGAGATTCCTCTCCTGGCAAATAAGTGGCAACATATGTTTAAAACAGTGAGTGGAAACTGTAGGGAGAAAATGACAGGCATATGGCAATAGGAAGGTAAGGGAAAATTTGTTGCACTAACGTTCAGTTCAGTTCAGTCGCTCAGTCATGTCTGACTCTTTGCCACCCCATGGACTGCAGCACTAACGTTAGCTGCACAATTGGTGTGCTCTTCCGTTGAGGGACTGTTTTGATTTAAAAAGTCTGCATGCCTCATTAGAACATCATTTCTGTGTATGGAGTGTATAGGTTTTCTAGGATTTTCTGTGGTGGTGTCTTTTTTCTCATGAATGGCAGTCATCTTAAACCTTCTCATTTCATACAGAGGTCTTGCGAGAAAGGTTCCCAGAGGGGAAAGACAGAATTTAATCAGGAAATAGGACATTTTATTAACATACCAAAAATGAAGTGTGGGAAAGCACTTTGAAACAGTCACTTTGAAGGCCAAAGAATAGAAGAATGGGCCCCAAATTACTGTCTTCAGGCACCCTCTTCTTTTAAATGATAATTCTGCAGTGACAGTGTTTAGGATTTATTTGTTGCCATAGCAACTAAATCTTTGCTCAGTAGTTTGAGATTTCACAAGTTACCTTAAAGGGAAAGTGTTTGTTGTTTTGATTTCACAAACTATGAATTAATCAATATTTACCTTCTAACAAACTGAAAACACAATAACTTACTTTGAAAAAAATAATTTTCTCAACATTAAAAAGAAATCTATGTATACTAAGTGCACACCCATTTCCAATTGTATATCATACATGACTAATAAATAAGAACTGTGTTTTAAGTCTCCAAAATTTAATTATGGCTTTTTGTTATATTAGAGATAAATACTAGAGAGAGAATCCTGTAGGAGGAAATGGCCACCCACTCCAGTATTCTTGCCTGGAGAATCCAGTGGACAGAGGAGCCTGGTGGGCTACAGTCCATGGGGTTGCAAAGAGTCGGACACGACTGAGCACACACACACTAGAGAGAAGCATAATTTGTTTCTCAGCACAATTTTTTGTTTTGCTTTGTTTGCATAGAAATGATTATGGCAAAAAATATTATGAACTTTTATGTGTCTAAAATTTAATTAATTTCTTAATAAGACTTAACTTCAGTTGTTCAGATTCTGGGGAAAAAGCTGTTGGTGTTATTACTGATTTGGACCTTGACAATGAATAATACCAAGATGAACAAGGAACTTACTAATATGTATATATCTGTAAATGTGTCAGTGCTGCAGAACCCAGTTGTTCTGTACCTTCTCTCCAAGTATCCTGCTTTATTATGATTGGTATCAATGGTATATATTTTTTTATGTCTGGTCTCATACTTTAAAAATGGATGGCTAAGAAGCTAATGTAAACAAAGTGTTTTGTTTGTAGTCAAAAATTTCTTTATACATTTACATGTATAAGAAAGCTGGGCATGGCAGAGAGAAGACATGACTAAGCTTTATAGCCTGCCCACTATCAGTTTTGGTATCGAGTTAAGAATGGTTTGTATATTTTTAAATAATTGGAAAATAAGAATAATATTCCAAAATAAGAATAATATTTGGTAATATGCCAACGCAAACATTATATGGAATTCAGATTTTAATATCCGTAAAGCTTGATTGGAAGATAACCACACCCATTTGTTTACATATTACTGGCTGCTTTCCTGGTATAACATCAGAATTGAATAGTGGAAACAAGACCATCTGGCCTACAAAGCTTAAAACACTTATTACCTGTTCCTTTACAAAAGACAGGTTGCTGACCACTGTTCTATAGCTTTGGCAATAAGTACAGTTCAAAATGAAACAAATATGTGGGGGCACCTGAAAGTTTGGCTTTCTATATCTCAACTAATTTGTGTTCATTTGCCCGACACCAAATTTTGAATTTTCTGTACTAGGACCCTTTTTGATCTTTGATTGTTTATATTCTGTGAAGATTTATTAATCCATTATTGTCAAGATAATGGATGCCTTATGGTGGAGTACTGAGGTGATATACATTTGAGGAGAAATCTATTGTAGAACAGTGAAAGTAGAAAACCAAAGTTTTGTTTCTGAGACTAATGGGAAGCTGTGAGGTTTTGAACTGGTTCTATTTGGTTTCATACATTCCAGTCAGATCACTTTCTCTTATTTTACCTTTTCTAGAAGGGGATGTCTAGAATGAGTGATGGAGATTATAGGGGTATTCTGTAAGAGACACCCCTGTATTGTGTCAAAGCTTTCTGCTAAAGTGTACATGGCAAAGCAAGCCACCAGAGAAGTATGTAATGCTCCTGACTAAATGAAGTTTTCCTTGTTGTCTAATCACCATAAGTAAGAGTATTAATAAAAGATATCCTGATTCCAATTAGGAGTCCTCATACTAATGTTGTATTTATTGTTCTAACAGGATTTTTTATACCTTGAATAGTCATTAATATGTATTTCTAAATAGACTTAATCTAATTTATCAGACTCTCAAAACAGAAGGAAACATTCAAAAGAAGTCTTGGTTGCTTATTTGAGAGTTTAGATGTGATACATTATTATTTTTGTTTCGTATTTTCATATTTCATATTTTGTTTCATATTTTTCGTATTTCATTTCATTTTAAAAAGGTTCTTAGACAAAGACTGTATTTCTGTATTGTAGATAGCATTATTTTTATAGGTATGTCATGTCATAGGCATATGGAATGGAAGATGTTTCAAGTAAATTGTTTTATATGGAATTACACAATGCCCAGGGACTATGTTTGCTCTGATTCTTTATGTCCAATCTCATCCTTTTCAAACTCACTTCCTTTAAAAATAGAAACCTAGAAATTTCAGCTAAACAAAATTTTTCTTTGCTAGTGACAGATTTCTTACAGATCAACTTTTAATATGCACACCCACACATAAACACATGTATGCATTTTTCACATTGTCCTAGTAGTTTTGTTTTAGTATGACTTGGAATATCACACAAGAATGTCAGAATAAGGTACAGTTAAATGAGGTGTATTCCATGAACACGGAGTCTATACTATAGAAGTTTAAGTTTTCATTTCAAGCTATTCTGTTTTTTGAAATACCAAGAGAAATCCAGTGTGTATTCTTTATTAGAGGATTATTAATATTAATACACATTGGATTTCTTTTGGTATTTCACATCACCTGAAGAAGGCTGAATATATGTAAAGAAAAAGTGTGAACACTCCTTTTTGTTTAGGGCCTTAGAGACAGCTACAATAGATGTGCTTTGGTTATATTAATTGAAAAATTTATGTGTGCATTTATTTAGAGGCCTCAACTAAAAACTCATTTCTTTTCATCCAAAAAAACCCTTTTAGAGAAAGTAGTTTCTGGTGTTCATTGATGTTTATTTTATATCATATAAGAAGTCTGTTCAATTTTATTTTGAACCGAACATTGGTTATGGTTTTTCAAAGCAGATTGCTGGCTTCTGATACCAAGTTATTACATTTTGCAGGTGTTTTGGTAGTTTCTTACTGTGATATATCCTTTTAACTTTAATGGGCATTAAAAACATGTATTTTAAGACCATATTAAGAAATATGCCAAATAATTGTGTCTACAAAGAAGTTCTCAGTAAATTATATCAACTATATAACTAAAATAATTAAAAGTTATTGAATATAAAGGTTTTAGGTTTTTGTGAAATCTATGTTGTAGCTGTTATGATTACTGTTGTTACTTTTTTTTCCAGCAGCTTCCTAGCCCCTCTTGCATTCTTTAACAAAATATTTCTAAGATAAAGTGTGAAGAATAACATAGAAGGTGCACCGTTTTTAAAATTATTATGATGGGCATTTTGGACTTCCACTTCCATCTAGACTATGACTCCACCATAGTTCACCTTCAGGGCATTTTTCCTCAATGCACGTTAACATCTCAAGGATGATAAGCAAGGCTCTGAAATCAGACTCCCTGCATTTGATCTTAAGTTCTTCATTTATTGATTTTGTAACCTCTTTGTGCATCTGTTTCTTCTTCTATAAAATGAAGACAGAAAGAGTACCTTCCTCATAGGGTTGTTGAGTATTAAATGAATTACGGCTTGTAAGTGGTTAGAATAGCACCTAAGCAGTAAGTATTCAACTAGTTGCGCTTCCCTGGTGGCTCAGACAGTAAAGTATCTGCTGGCATTGCAGGAGACCCAGGTTCAATCCGTAGGTGGGGAAGATCCCCTGGAAAAGGGAATGGCTACCCATACCAGTTTTCTTGCCTGGAGAATTCCATGAACAGAGAAACCTGGTGGGCTGCAGTCCATAGGGGACACAAAGAATCAGATACCACTGAGTGACTAACACTTTCACTTCCCTTTTTTCCCCATTCATCTATTTAGCTCTTATTATACATTCCTAAGATGCCATCTGTGGTGTTCTGGTTGTTTTGGATCTTTGAAACCCTTTTAGTTCTAAGGTCAGAATCAACATGACAGTAATTTGTTGTTTAGTCTCTAAGTTGTATTCAGCTCTTTTGCAACCCCATGGACTGTAGCCTGCCAGGCTCCTCTGTCCATGGGATTTTTCAGGCAAGAATAGTGGAGTGGATTGCCATTTCCTCCTCCAGGGGATCTTCTCCATGCGGGAATCAAATCTGCATCTCCTGCTTGGCAGACAGTCTGACTCTTTACTGCAGAGCCATTGGGGAAGCCCTTGACAGTATTTTAGGATGAAATAAATATTAATAAAATGTTTATTAAAATTAAAGGGTTAATTACAATTGAAAATATTATACATAGTGTTATGTTAAATTGAACATATCATAAACATTAGTGATGTCATTCTTAAAATTTTAAAATTCATAATGAATAAATTCTGGAAATGAAATCCATTCAACTCTTTTAGGTTTAGGAGAGATTATTCAACTCTCATCTGTGTAACATAGATTATAATAAGAATATTAATAACAACTAAAATATATCTGGTGCTTACTCTGTGTAAAATACTGTTCTAAACATGTTACATTTATGTAGATTAATTCATTGAATCTTTATAGTAACCGATAAGGTGAGTACTATTATTATCCCCGTTGAATAGGTAAAGAAACTGAGTCTGAGAGATTAAAATAACCAAGATTCAGCCCAGAAAGTTTGGCTGTGGAATCTGTGCACTTAACTCTGTTGTAAATAAGTGATAGTTTCATTACAATTATTTAGTGCAACCTTTTTTTCCCTGATTTAATGTTCATCCTAACAATTAAGTACCAAAGGTATTGATCATTGCCTAACTCTGCCTCTTTCTGCTCTCCCATGCAAGTCTTAAAGCATTGATACTCAAATAGGGCTGCACACTGGAATTACTTGGAGAGCTTTCAGCACTATTGATACTTAAGATTTAGAGATTCTAACTTTAACTGGTGTGCCATGAACACTGGGATATTTTAAAGCTCCTCTAGTGATTCTGATATCTAACAAAGTTTTAGGTCCATTGATCTAAAGGAAAATGAAATTTGTTTGGACCCGAGAGCATGTCTGAGGGGGTAGGGCATGGAGTTAAGCAGGGACCTTGGGGCATGCAGAAGTTGAACCTCAAGCCTGTTTGCATGGTGTCTTTTAAGGATTCCTTCCTCTGCATGCATACAGTGAAAATACTAGGTAACAATGAATTTGAAAGTTACCCAGGGATTACATTGTATATGTTATTCTTTTAACTTGTTATTTTAAAAAAATCAATTAAGCCTTCCTATTGCTCTAGTCATGCAGCCATACATGGCCATTGAAAATGTTCAGGAAACATTTGAAAAAAACAAAATTGCTATAAGTGGGAAAAGGATTGTGCTTTCCTTTAAGGTTATAGTTATTGTTCCAGTCAGAAGAGTAGACTGACTTTACTAAACTGTTTAGGAAAACTGATATTTATTTCAAATGTTTATGGTTTATTGCCTCAGAAGGTTAATGCCAAATCCTCAGAAATGTAGTGACGATCAATGACTCATTTTAGCTCATGTCAAAACAATTCGCTTTTGTAATTTTCCTGTCCCTGGAGAAGCTATTAAACACTAAACAAAAATGCCTCAGAATGAAACTGATTGAATGTTTTAAATTATGTACTTTTGCTTGGCTATTAGCCAGATGTTCTTTGGGAAAGCTTACCACACGTAAAGACCTGTGATTTGCGCTGACGATCCTACACAGTTTATGCTGCTTAAATATCAGCGGTGTGTGTATTCTAAAGCTAAATAGTCAAGCAAAGCTCAGTCTTTTTGCTTAAATAATTTGTGTAACTCCACTCTCAGACAAGTGATTTTTATCTTTGTTAAACTCTGGGCAGAATATGCCTAACGGGTAAAGTATTTTTCTCTACGTTATGTTGGTAAGTAGCACAGATCCCAAGAAGCCTAAAAATAGTTTTCTGTATCTGTTGTGTGTATACAGATATACACGTATACATATATATACTTTTAAAAAAGATTTATATATTTGTTTCTGTGTAAGTAGTACCAAATATCTTGTCCCCAGAGGAGCTCAGTGTAATGTTTTGTATGTAGTTTATATATGTGTATGTGTGTATTGCTGATAATATATGATACCGATGAACAAAACAGAACATTTTCATTAACTTCCTATGGTCTGTCTGCCAATACTATATGAGCTCTCTTAAGAATCAGTGTTAAGCTAACTACATCATATTTTTTAGAAACAAGAAATTTCATGATAGGCTTGCTTTCACTGACTTCTAAATAAAGAGGATATTTACAATGTTAGATGAGACGTTTTTAGGAAACATTTTCATCAGTGTGATTGACTGAGTATTAGTAACTGAGACATTCTTAGTACCATGTGGCATTTTTTGAATAGGCATTTGGGAACATGATCTTCTGGCAACTGAAAGTATGGGCCTACTCATGAAAGTCTGTGGCACACCCAGTACCTAGGAAAGAGGAGGTGCTCAGTAGGTGTTTGTTTAGCAGACTTTCTACTCATGCTTATCCCTTACATGAGTCGAACCAATTTTTCAGGTGTAGTTCCATGAGAGGACATGGAAAAGGCAGTGAAAATTAAGTGCCTTCAGAGTGATTCTGTAACGGGGTGACGGACTATCATTCCCAAGGAAATTATCCTCATTCACAAGGATATCTAGCCATTAGCCCATTCTAAGATGGAAAATGGTGTGAAGAGTGGTTAATTCAAGCTGCATCTGAAAACTGTAGTTTTGATCTAAGGGAAAGCTGGACAGCCAGAAAGGACTAACAACAGAATGTGAAGGGATTCACACTAAATTAATAGCATGATCTTATTTTTTATTTAAAATGTAGCATATTCAAATGTTGTGTTTTCTGTCATACTAGTTTCCTGTCCTGAAAATAAAGGTTTAACCAGAGTTGGAGGTTTTATGTAAATACAAAGTGGTAAGCTACCATTTGATCTAGCAATTCCACTCCTGGTTATTTATCTAAAGAAAAAGAAGGCATGAATTCAAAAAGGTATATGCACTCACATATGTTCATTGCAGCATCATTTACAATAGCCAAGATATGGAAGCAATCTAAGTGTCCATCAATAGATGAATGGATGAAGAAGATGTGGTATATATATATACACAGTGGAGTATTACTCAGCCATAAAATGAAAAAGAATGAAGTCTTGCCATTTGTGACAACATGAATGGACCTAGAGACTATTACAATAAGTAAAATAAGTCAGACAAAGAAGGATAAGTACTGTATGATTTCACTTACACTTACATGTGGAATCTAAAAAAAAAAACAAATGAACTAAACAGAAGCAGAGATATGGATACAGAGGACAGAGGGGAGGGAAGTGGGGGAGGAGAAAAATAGGTGAAATAAGTAAAGGAGATTAAGAGGTATAAACTTTCAGTTACAAAATGAAAGAATCACAGGTATAAAATGTACAATGTGGAGAATATCATCAATAATTACATAATGTCTTTGGTGACAGATGACAACTAGACTTATGGTGATCATTTAAAAATACACAGAAATACCAAATCGCTATGTTGTACACCAGGAATTAACATAGTGTTGTAGGTCAGTTATACCTCAGAAACAAAGAAAAACACTTATAGAAAAAGAGACTAGACTGTGGTTACCAGACACTGTGGTGGTGGTAGGGGCGAGGGCGTTAGGAGGAGGGGGAATTGGATGAAGGTAGTCAAAACTTGAGAGAGTTGAACCGTAAAGAAGGTTGAGCACTGAAGAATTGATGCTTTTGAATTGTGGTGCTAGAGAAGACTCTTGAGAGTCCCTTGGACTGCAAAGAGATCAAACCAGTCAATCCTAAAGGAATTCATATTCATTGGAAGGACTGATGCTGAAGCTCCAATATTTTGGCCACCTGATGCAAAGAGCTGCCTCATTGGAAAAGACCCTCATGCTGGGAAAGATTGAGAGCCGGAGGAGAAGGGGTCAACAGAGGATGAGATGGTTGGATAGCATCACTGACTCAATGGACATGAAGTTTGAGCAAATTCCAGGAGATAGTGAAGGACAGGGAAGCCTAGCGTGCTGCAGTCCCTGGGGTTGCAAAGAGTCGGACACAACTTAGCAACTGACAAAAAGAGTCAAAACATATAAACTTCCAGTTATTTATCTTATAAGTACAAAGGATATAATGTACAGCATTACAAATTTAATTAACACTGCTGTATGTTATATATGAAAGAGAATAAATCCTGGGTTCTCATCACAAGGAAAAATTTTTCCTATTTATTTAATGTCATATTTATATGAAATGATGGATGTTCACCAAAGTGTTAATTACTCGGTTGTGTCTGACTGTTTGTGATCCCATGGACTATAGCCTGCCAGGCTCCTCTATCAGTGGAATTCTCCAAGCAAGAATATTGCAGTGGGTACTGGAGTGGGTAGCCATTTCCTTCTCCAGGGCATCTTCCTGACCCAGGTATCGAACCTAGGTCTCCTGCCTTGCAGGCAGATTCTTTACCATGTGAGCCACCAGGGAAGCCCAGGATGTTCACTGAACTTACTGTGAATATCATTTCGTGATGTAAGTAATTCAAATCATTATCCTGTACACCTTAAACTTACACAGTACTATATGTTAATTATACTTCAATAAAACTGGGAAGAAAAAAGCATATGACTAAAATGTACAAAATCGTAAAGAGTGTGGCAGGGCAAACACACTTGTTTACCCAGCCTAGAATTGTTAGAATTGGAGTCTTGAAGGAAATGCATTTACTCAAAGAGCAGTGCACTAGAGTGTGTGGCCGCCTCGTGGTTAAGAATATAGACAAATGGTCAAACTGCTGGGTTCAGTTCAGCTCCCTGTCCATTTCTAACTCTGTGTCCTTAATCACCTTATCTTCTCAGTCTTTAGTTTCTTCATCTAGAAAATGCTGCTAATAATAGTACCTATCTCGTACAGCTGTTACAAGGATTAAAGAGTAAGTGAAAAGCACTTAAAACAGCTGGCATAGAGTAAGCTCTATGTGTGTGTGTGTGTGTGTGTGTGTGTGTGTGTGTATGTGTGTGTACATGTGCTTGTTTTAAAGCATTTGCCATATAGATCAGGTGGGTTAAAAAAATAAGTAGCTTTAGAAGAATTACTTACATTTGAAATCCAAAATTGGCTATTTAGAGTAATTTATTTTTTAAGGTTGCATCCTCACAGGCCCCTAAAAGGCTTCCATAAGAGACAGGAATCTTGGACTGGTTGGCTGGTTTGATCAGTGACCTGACCCAAAAAGTATTTGTTTCTGTTCTTACTAAAATGCTTCACACAGAAAACCACGCAGCTATTTCCCAGGCTGAAATAATGAGATAAAGATAAAGCTCTCCTTCCTGCTGCTTCATTTGCTTGTACTAATTTGTCCTAAATGAAAAACTCTTCATTTGGTAATAAAAAAGTATGACTTCCAGTAATAGAAACAAGCCCAAGCTAATTGAGTTAAGCAAGATCTTTGGCCAGGAAACGTAACTATTTAGATATGCATCTTGTTTTTCCAAGCAAATGCTCCTACTTTGGAATCTGAGTGGGCTTTAATCTGTTTACCTGGCTTGAGTTGCCCAGTTTTCAGACAAGCACTTTGCATTTCTGGCAGCATTAAGTGTGATGAATGCTTTTGTTATTGTTGCTCTTAATGGTAAGTGTGTGGTTTTTATTCTCACTAGAAAGAAGGGTCTGTAAGGACCATAGGCCAGATTGTTAAACCATTAGAATGTGCTTATTTTGTTATTTCCATCATTTGCTAGTATTTTTGTTCTAATCTTGGAATAGATCTTTCAGTAGAAAGAGAAAAACATTGTTTTCCAATCAAATATTTATAACCTCTTTAAGTAGTAGAACCTGCCTGGTAAAAATGTATTTCATTTCTGTTAAGGCACTTTTTTTTTGGCACTGGCATTTTTTCAATGACCAAATTAAAATAGGATCTTTTACACATATATTGAACATGCATCTTTAAAATAGGCTAGTCCATTAAAATGAGGTCAAAGAACTTTTCGAACAGTAATTTTTGTTAGTTTGACATCTTCCTATTCTAACCCTAGGAAGCTTAGAGGTTTCCGTACTTTTCCTTTGCCATTGTTTTCGTGACTGCTCCTTACTTCTCAGTCAACCTGAGATTCATGCTTATTTTAAGTCCCCATCAGTGTCTGTAGTAACTATCTCTTTCTTGCCTCCCATGCTCACTTGTCTTCCTTGGGACTTGACTCTCTTGTAACATCATCTTTCAGTCTTAACTGGCCCCTTTCCTTCAACTTTGCTATTTCTACAAGTGAACAGCCATTTCCCTTCCCATCCCTGATGAATTTCTTGAAAAAATATCTCTATACTCAGTGTGTCTACATCCTAACTATACTCTGGTTCCTTCAAATCTGGTTTCGGCACCTACCATTCTGATGAAATTATTCTCAGAGGTCATTGGCGATTTCATCATCAGGTCCAGCAAACTTCACCCTCTGCTACTTCTCTCGGCCAGTTAACACAGTTCGCTACCTATCCACTCCTTGAAATTCTTCCTTTGGCTTCTAAGACACTGGGCTCTTTAAATTCTCTTTCAATATCATAGACTGCTTCTTCTCTATTTTCCGTGATAGCTTATTCCCCTTCTCTTATCCTCTGAATGTAGGCATTTGCTAGGACAGTCTAGCCCTTTGCATTCTATACTATTAGATACTCTAACGGAGAAGGCAATGGCACCCCACTCCAGTACTCTTGCCTGGAAAATCCCATGGACGGAGGAGCCTGCAGTCCATGGGGTCGCTCAGAGTCGGATAGGACTGAGGGACTTCACTTTCACTTTTCACCTTCATGCATTGGAGAAGGAAATGGCAACCCACTCCAGTGTTCTTGCCTGGAGAATCCCAGGGACAGAGGAGCCTGGTGGACTGCTGTCTATGGGGTTGCACAGAGTCGGACACGACTGAAGCGACTTAGCAGTGGCAGCAGTAGCAGATACTCTAATCTGCTCCTACTGTTTCAATCTACCTTTCCATCCTAGAACTCCCACATCTCTGATTTTAGCCACTGCTTGCCTGAATTCTCTCTGGTCCCATGTGTGCAATTACTCCTAGATGTCTTCTCAGTTTCTCAAGCACAACATCCCAAAATCAAACTCATCCGCCTCTCTGAATCTTCCAGTTACTGTTATGAGAACCAGTGTTCTTGTTACCAGGCTGATAAGAGTTGCTGAGTTCAGTCATTTCTACTTCTTGCACCCACAGAATGTGTAGCATCTCTCATTTCACAACTTATAAGTACTGTTTTTCCATTTTTCCCCTTATTGAGGTATACTTTATATTTATTAGTGTGCACACACATTAAACATGCAGGTTAGTGAGACTTTATAGATGCATATACTTGTATAAACACTATGCAGATCAAAATGTAGAATATGTCCGAGTCTGCCGCAGACCTCCTTTGTGCCACCTTCCAGTTGATATCCACTTTCTTCCCAGGAAGTAACCACCATTTTGATGTCTATTACCACGGTTTAATTTGCTTTCCTGAACTTCATGCAAATTCATGCTCATATTAATGGAAATTCAGCTTCATATAAATGGAATTTATATTGCTACCAGATATATAAAAGTTCCAGTTGCTCTCTTCAGCAATACTTGATATTGTCAGTTTAATTTTAGCCTTTCTGGTAGGACTGTAGTGGTATCATTATAGTTTAGTTTGCATTTCTCTGATGATTAATAATGTTGAACTTCCTTTTCACATGATTCTTTGGTTATCCAAATAAGTGTCCTTTAGTCTTTTCCTTTTTTATATTGGCTTGCCAGTCTTTTCTTTTTAATTTATTTTTACAAGTTCTTTATATATTCTGGATATTAGTCTTCTGTTGGTTATATGTATGCAGGTATCTTCTCCCAAACTGTGCTTTGCTTTTTGTAGAGGAATAGTAATTAGCCAAGATGGTGATGGTCAGGCTCTCTTGCCCCACTTCCTATAAACAATGACTTTGCATGGTTATGCAACAGCTGAGATCATCCACAGCACTGCACACACACATCGTGATGTAATAGCTTGGCAAATTGCCACCTTTGTTCATGTATACCTATATTAAACCCACCTGAAACAGCCCTTTCTGGTGCATCAGCCATTGGTGAATAAAGCATGTCTGCAGTTCCTAGGGCTTCTCTCATTTTCTTCTAGCTTCCCAGCTCACACCTTTCCTACCATGGGTTCAGCGCTTGTTCAGATGACAAGACACCTTTTCATCTGATTATTGTTATATTTAGATTAATTTATTAATTTATAATGATTGATTAATTTTAATAAAGTCTAATAAGTAATCTTTTATGATTAGTGCTCTTGCGTCCTTTTCAAGAAAATGTTATCCTCTTCAAGATCATGAAGATAAACTGAGGCACAGAGAGGTTAAGTGGTTTGTGCTAAGGTTGTGGCAGACTTGTTAGTTATCTTTGAAACATCAATTGGTTTTTTCCTTCCTGGGCTTATATGGCTGCCCAGCCAGACATTTCTACCTCTCCCTGTATTGAGAAGAGGCTAAGTGAGTTTGGATTCGATTAGTGGAATGTGAATAATAGATATGGTCAAATCCAACTTGAAAGCAAGATACTTCTCATGTAGTTTACCCTTCTTTCCCATCCTCTCTATCCTCCATACTCTATAAGAGAGACATAGTGGGGTTTTAGCTTTGATCATGCAGATGAAGACAACATTCTGAATGATCTCATGGAGCTGAGAATACTTAAGTTTATTTAAATAATATTTTTAATTATATAATAAAGGTAGCTCAAATGCCACTTATTCCATGAAACCTAATCTTGTCCCCTAATTAGTATTCACCTCTTTTTTCTGCCACCTGAATGCTTTTCTGCCCCTGAGGGCAAGGATCATTTTTGTGTTTTAGTGCCTTGCACACGTTAGACACTCAGTAATTGTTTTGAAATTAATAGATAAATTAGACAATAAGTGAATTTTTTAGGATTGGGAAAGGTGTATATTGTCACCCTGCTTATTTAATTTATAGGCAGAGTATATCATGTGAAATGCTTGGCTGAATGAAGCTCAAGCTGGAATCAAGATTGTCAGGAGAAATAGCAATAACCTCAGATATGCAGATGATACCACCCTAAAAGCAGAAAGCGAAGAGGAACTAAAGAGCCTCTTGATGAAGGTAAAAGAGGAGAGTGAAAAAGCTGGCTTAAAACTCAGCATTCAGAAAACAAAGATCACGGCATCCAGTCCCATCACTTCATGGCAAACAGAAGGGGAAAAAATGGAACCGGTGACAGACTTTATTTTCTTGGGCTCCAAAATCACTGCAGATGGTATCTGCAGCTATGGAATTAAAAGATGCTTGCTCCTTGGAAGAAAAGCTATGAACAACCTAGACAGCATATTAAAAAATGGAGACATCACTTTGCTGACAAAGGACCATCTAGTCAAAACTGTGGTTTTTCCCCTAGTCATGTACAGAGGTGAGAGTTGGACCACAAAGAAGGCTGAGCGCCAAAGAATTGATGCTTTCTAACTGTATTGCTGGAGAAGACTCTTTAAGAGTCCCGTCAGTCCTAAAGAAATCAACCCTTAATATTCATTGGAAGGACTAATGCTGAAGCTGAAGCTCCAATCCTTTGGCCAACTGATGTGAAGAACTAACTCACTGGAAAAGACCCTGATGTTGGGAAAGATTGTAGACAGGAAGAGAAGGGGGCAACAGGGGATGAGATGCTTGGATGACATCATTGACTCAATGAACATGAGTTTGAGCAAGCTCCGAGAGATGGTGAAGGACAGGGAAGCCTGGTATGCTGTAGTCCATGGGGTCACAAAGACTCAGACATGACTGAGCGACTAAACAACAACAAAAACTATATATATAATATTAAGAAATGTTGATCTGGTCATATAATGAGTGTAGCCTCACTGGAAATTTAAGCTGTCTCCACACTGGTTCTGTGCCTTCTCTTTGCTGTGCTTCTGACTCAGCAGTTCTGAATCAGCAGTTTTGCTGTGCTGTATCACTTTCACCTTCCATAACACCGCCTGTACATCTGGCTGTCCTGATACTAATTGCTGACATAGTGTGACCATGACTTCATTTGACCTTTCAGCAAGCAAGACCTTTCTGATTGCTATATAGTGAAAAAAGGTTCACATGGTAAAAGAGATGCTATTTTCTTTTCAAAGCTGATGATTTGACTTAGACAACTATGTGACAACTGGCTTCACTCAGGTTCTCTTGGCATCTTAAAAGAACATTTAAACCATGTTTGAGATGCCATTGTGTTCCTATTTCTAAATGCTCCCATTGGAGATTCTGATTCAGGATATTTGGGGTTGGGCCCAGAAATCTGTACTTTTAAATAGTTCCCCTGGCAACTATGATGATCACTTACTTAATTTTGGGAACCACTTACAGAGAAAGGTTAAGAACTCAGATTCAGGGGTCAGATAGACTTGAGTTCTAATTCTTCTCTACAGTTACTAGCAGTAGTGTAACTTTGGGAAAGTTATGTAATGTCCTTAAGCTTCAGTTTGATTATCTGAATATTATGTGGACAATACCAGTATCTACTTTAAAAGATTGTTATGAGGATTATATGAGATAATGCACTTCATATGCTAAGGACAATGTTTAACAGTAAACATTAAATAAAATATAACTATTGTTACTATTAGTATTATCACTAATTATTGAGTTCTTTATAAAGAATTTGTATTGTTTTTATATAAAATGTACAAAGTAGAATCTACTGTCTCTACAAAAAGAATTCATGTTATATGTGAGTATGTGTGGTCTTTAATAGAGTTCTTAGTTTCAGGCATTTATTTAAAAGAGTATGTGGGATTACTCTGATCGCAGTTACTCATCATGAATAATCTACTAGTTAGCCACCCCATGCGGTTTTGTTTTAAGTACTGAGGGACTATTACTCTGGGGTTGTGAGTATGTATGTGTGCCTGTATAGGGGAGTATTACAAATAAATGCTTTCCTTGAATGTTTAAGAACTGAATGTTAATGCTATCAAAACTTAGGAGCTCAAAGTTGAGGCTTTGGCTAACAAGTGCAGAGAGTCACCTATTTCAAATTCTTGTCTCTGTTTATAAAATTCTCTATCTAGTCCAACATTAGAGAATGGAGCAGAGATAATCTGACCTAGGGTTTGGTGGTGCTAAAGAATCCACCTGCGATGCAGGAAACCTGGGTTCAATCCTTGGGTTGAGAAGATCCCCTGGAGAAGGGCATGGCAACCCACTTCAGTATTCTTGCCTGGAGGATCCCCATGGACAGAGGAGCCTGGTGGGCTACAGTCCATGGGGTCACAAAGAGTCAGACATGACTGAGCGACTAAGCACAGCACAGCAACTTCAAGGTAACCTGAGTTCTGGGATGTGTGTTTCATATATCAGTGGAGGAATGATGGGTATGGAATCCTTGGAGCAGGAGGGAGGGACTAGGATTAGTGAGAGTTACAGCATCAAAAGGTTTTCAAGCCACTCCCTTGTACCTTAGTTATTGTTTAAATTTACGCCCCAGGGTATCAGTGAATAATAAGAAGTTAAAGTTTGGAGCAGAAACAAGATTTTTTTTAGATAAAGCAGAAACTTTCTAGAACAAAAGAATGGGTGGATTTATCTTAATAGTGTTCTTTGCATTAAAAAGTAATGCTATGGCTAAAAGTAGGGTGTTACAAGGGAAATAAACTGTTGACCCTCGAATAACACAGGTTTGGGGGCACCAACCCTCCAATACAATTAAAAAAAAAAAATCCCTCTATAGGTTTATAGTCAGCTATTTCTACACGTGGCTCATGCATTATATGCCTTTGATCTATGTGGATTAGTTAGCTCTTACAATAACACTATTGCTATCATTTTTAGTTAGATAATTGAGATTGACTTCTATTTTGCCATGTTCTGATTCTGTTTGCATGCAACTGCATATTGAATTCTCAAATTGCCTGGAGAATAGGTGATGAGAGTCATGGTCTACGACTCTCACTTTAGTAAACCCTTCACGGAGTTCATTTATCACTGTCAACAAAGAGCTGTTGTCATCTGAGCAGAACAGATGAGAAAAATTTTAGTTCTTGGGGTAAGACCTGCATTTAGAGCTGAAATTTTAATTAAAAACAAGGTCGATTAGTTAACAGTTAAAGGCTTCATTTGGGGTTCAGATTACCCTCATTGCTGTCTCAAGCATTAGACTTTCTTAGTTATTCAGAACCTGTGGGATTCTTAATAGAGTTGGTTTATATATAATTTCTACTCTTTGACTCATATGAACTTAAATCTTGTCTAAAAACCTATCTGGATTTCAAAGGCTTAGAGAGGATTAAAAAGGCTATAAAATTTTAAATAACTTCATCCAGTGAGCATGTTTACCTAAATGTGTCATCAGACTTCTCAATTTTCTGGTTAGAAAACCGGTTTGGGACAGACTGACTCACACTGTCAACTGATAGAATACAAACACATTCAGAATTCTCCTGGCAAGACTAATGCAATAAAAACAGAGTTCTTTGAGCTTTTAGAGGTGAAGTGTTTCATTTCTCTAATAAATCTTCCTATCACTAAGAGCTTTCAAAATAAACAAATTCATGTCTTTACAGTTGTTACGTTCTAGAGAGGCGGCATAGGCATACTGCCGTATCCATTACCTCTTTGTGGCTCTTAAAGGACGTAATTTTTTTTTAATTTAATTTCTATTTTATGTTCGGAAATAGTTGATTTCGGCTGTTAACCAAAAGGTTAGGGATTCCCTTGTGGCTCAGATGATAAAGAATCTGCCCTCAGTGGGGGAGACCCAGGTTCGATCCCTGGGTGGGGAAGCTCCCCTGGAGAAGGGCATGGATACCCACTCCAGTATTCTTGCCTGGAGAATTTCATGGACAAAGGAGCCTGGCAGACTGCAGTCCTTGGGATTGCAAAGAGTTGGACACGACTGGGCGACTAACACTATTGTTGATTTACAGTGCTGTGTTAGTTTTAGGTGTACTGCAAAGTGGTTCAGCTATACATATACATACGTGCATTCTTTTTCAGATTCCTTTTCCATATAGATTATTGCAGAATATTTACTAGAGTTTCCTATGCTATACAGTAGGTCCCTGTTGATTATGCATTATATATATATATTAGTGTATATATGTTAACCCCTCACCTTTGCCCTTTGGTAACCACAAGTTTGTTTCTGAATTCTGTGAGTCTGTTTGTAAATAAGTTCATTTGTATCATCTTTTTAGATTCCACGTATAAGTGATATCATATGATACTTTTTCTCTGTCTGATTTACTTAGTATGATAATCTTTAGGTCCATCCACATTGCTGCAAATGGCATTATTCCATCCTTTTTATGGCTGAGTGATATTCCATTGTGTATATGTACCACATCTTCATCCATGCATCTGTCAGTGGACATTTCGGTTGCTTTCATGTCTTGGCTGTCGTAAACAGTGCTATAGTGAACACTGAGGTGCCTGTATATTTTCAAATTAGGTTTTCTCCATTTATATGGCCAGGAGCAGGATTGCTAGATCATATGGTAGCTCAGTTTTAGTTTTTTAAGGAACATCCATACTCTCTTCCATAGTGACTATACCAGTTTACATCCTCACCAACAGTGTAAGAGGGTTCCCTTTTCTCCAGGCCCTCTCTCTGCAGCATTTACTGTTTATAGACTTTCTGATGATGACCATTCTGAACAGTGTGAAGTAATAATACTTCATTGTAGTTTTGACTTGCCTTTTTCTAATAATTAGTGATGTTGATCATCTTTTCATGTGCTTTTTGGCCATCTGTATGTCTTTGGGAAAATGTGTGTTTAGATCTTCCACTCATTTCTTGATTGGGTTATTTGGTTTGTTTGATTGTTTTTTTTCTTTTTTGATGTTGAGCTGCATGAGCTGTTTGTATATTTGGAGAGTTAATCCCTGTCCATTGCTTAATTTGCAAATATTTTCTCCCATTCTCTGGGCTGTCTTTTCATTTTGTTTATGGTTTCTAAAGAAAGTAACTTTAAATAATTTTAAAAATTTTATTTATTTTATTTTTGGCTGTGCTGGGTCTTCACTGCTGCAGGAACTTTTCTCTATTTGCGGAGAGAGGGGGCTATTCTCTAGTTGCGGTGTGCGGGCTTCTCATTGCCGTGGCTTCTCATTGTGGAGCATGGGCTCTAGGGTGCAGGCTTCCGTAGTTGTTGTAGCGTGTGAGCCCTAGAGCACAGGCTCAGTAGTTGTGGCACACAGGCTTAGTTGCTCTGTGGCATGTGGGATATTCCCAGATCAAGGATTGAACCTGTGTCTCCTGCATTGGCAGGCAGATTCTTTACCACTTAGCCACCAGGGAAGCCCCTAAAAGGAAGTAATTTTTAAAGGTTATCTGGGAAATATTAGTAGTTAGCCCTTGGACTGATAAAAGTAATGTTCTATAATTCAGAATATTCCCATATGTAAATAAATATTTCATTTGATTCATATTTCACTTCTGATCCACAGATCTCAAATTCTTTGCCCAAGTAGTTGCCTTTATTTTTCTTAATTAGCCCTTGTACAAGAAAAGTGGTCTGGAGAAGGAAACAGCAACCCAGTCCAATATTCTTGCCTGGGAAATCCCATGGACAGAGGAGTCTGGCAGGCTGCAGTCCACGGAGTCTCAAAGGGTCTGACATGACTTAGCAACTAATCAACAACAACAAGAGAAGTGGTAGGTAGGAAGACTGTTTCTGCTCATTTTGTAGATGGATACATCAGCCCAGAACTCGTTTGTTTTTGTTTTGTTTTTTTATCAAGTTTGCTTAGGAAAATTGGGACCAAACTCAAAAGATGGCCAGAGACAGGGATATTCTGTAAGAAAGATTAGCTAAATAACTTTTTTCAGGGATGAAATTGGTATGTTTTCTTGGCAGAGGTCAGGCAACATTCAAAATAAGTAGACGCTCCTGTTCCTTTCTGTTTTCCAGTTAGTTATATCTCTGTGCCATTTATTCACATGTTGCTGTAATTAGCCAAGTTCAGGCCATGCAAAAGGGATTAGCTAGCATATTACACACCCACATCTCTCTTGCTGGGATTTAGGGTGGAATGAGATTTATTTTTCCATTTACTTTAACTAAATGAGCATGTACTTCTCCAATCCTATTTTACTGTTAAGTCTTTATCAGGAAGTTGTATAGCAATTGGTAACGTGGAATCCATTTCTGAAAAGCCTTGCTGTCTTTGGTGTTTTACTTATAGTAGTAGTTTTCCGGATGGTGTTGTTAATATTTTTATTACAATATGTTCTTTCCAAATTTGACTCTGAACACACCTAACATAGTGTTTTGTGTATGCTGTAGGTTCTCTGACAGATCACCCATGTGAAGTTGAGATTTTTCTTGGGCTCAGGATAAAGGGGAATCCCAGGGTAATGGCACGTAGGGTTTGTGTACCTGGCCCTAAACTACTCATCTTCAACAGAGACTTGGATCCACAGACTCCTCTTCTTCAGTCCTTTTGTGCCTATGGGTATAGTTTTCTGCCTGGAATACCGTTTCTGCTCTTCTCTGCCAGATAAGAGTCCACTAGGCCTTCAAGCTAGGAAATGGCAACCCACAGTGTTCTTGCCTGGAGAATCCCAGGGACCGGGGAGCCTGGAGTCAAACACAACTGAAGTGATTTAGCAGCAGCAGGCCTTCAAGCTAATTGCTCCCTGCTGGGATGCTTTCTCATTGTCTCCATGAAGAACTAATCCATCCCTCAAATGGGATTCTGGAGCACTCTGTGCCTGCTTTCATTGTAGCCCACAGTTAATTACCACATCCTACTTATGTTTTCTACTGAGACCTCAAAGACAGCCTCCATATATTAGTCATTGCTTTTTCCGAAGTTCCTAGTTCCATATATAGTGTTCAGTTAAATAAATGTCAAATGATGAATGAGTGGATGAGAGATATCCTCATTGTCCCTTTTTCTTCCCCTTTCCATATAGAATGAAAATGTTTCCCCAGCCCCCACACCCTGTCTCCAGCAAATATTAATTTGCCTTTGGGCACTTCCCTTTGGTATATCCACATTACCTTATTTTCAGGTCTTTGCCCTTTGGTTCAAGAGTGTGATCTGGCATTAAAAGGCCTTCCTTATAAAATTTTAAGAAAACAACTAACCTATATCTCATGAGAAATATCTATTGTCATTAATAGTTTTATATCTATCATATTGATCACTTAGATCACTCAAGTTTTATCCATAAAGACCAGAAAGGGTTTTGTTCAACCATAAAAAGGAATGAAGTGCTTTTTAGGTGCTACAACATGGATGAAGCTTGAAAACATTATGCTAAGTGAAAGAAGTCAGATACCAAAGGCTACATATTGTATTCCATTTATATGGAATGTCAGGAACAGGTAAAACCATAGAGACAGAAAGCATATTAATGGTTTCCAGGGGCAGGGAGGGGAAATGTAGAGTGACTGCTAACGGACACAGGCTTTCGTTTTATTGCCAAATAGTAGTCCATTGCATATACCATAGGTTTGTTGATCATTTATGTTGATGGACATTTGAATTATTTCTCTTTGTGGCTATTTTGAATAATGCTGCTATAAATATTCATGTTTAAGTTTTGTGTGGGCATTTGTTTTCCTTTCTCTTGGAGTGGAATTTCTCTAGGAGTGGAATTGCTGAGTCAGATACTTCACTTCACTTTGCTTCACTTCATACTAATGTTATAATTGACTGTTTGAAGAATTGACAGACTATTTTCCAGAGCAGCTTCATCATTTTACATTCCTACCGCAGTATGTAAAGTTTCCAATTTCCCTACATCCTCACTAACACTTATTATGATCTATCTTTTTTCTTATTATTATCCTAGTGGCTGTAAAGTATGATTGTACTAAAAAGACAGATCATAACAAGTGCTAGTAAGGATGTAGGGAAATTGGTTGATCCCTGGGTCAGGAAGATCCCCTGGAGTAGCAAATGACAACTCACTCCAGTATTCTTGTCTGGGAAATCCCATGGACAGAGGAGCTGGGTGGGCTACACTCCACAGGGTCACAAAGAGTTAGATACAACTGAGCAACTAAGCATGCACATTGATTGCAAAAAGTAATATCTCATGGTTTTGATTTACATTTTCCTGATGATTAATGATATTGAACACCTTTTTCTGTGCTTATCGCCCATTTGTACCTGTTCTATGGAGAACTGGCATTTTTGCAAATTTTTTTAAAATTTTATTTTATTTTTAAACTTTACATAATTGTATTAGTTTTGCCAAATATCAAAATGAATCCGCCACAGGTATACATGTGTTCCCCATCCTGAACTCTCCTCCCTCCTCCCTCCCCATACCATCCCTCTGGGTCGTTCCAGTGCACTAGCCCCAAGCATCCAGTATCGTGCTTCAAACCTGGACTGGCAATTTTTTAATCTTTTTTATTGTGGGATTTGTTAGAGACTTATTTATTCTGGATACAAACCCATTATCAGATGTAGGATCTATAGATATTTTCAATCTTGGGCTGACTTTTCATTTTCTTTATGGAGTCCTTTTAAGACCAAACGTTTTTAATTTTGATGATATTTCTCAAATTTATCTGTTTGTTTTTGGTGTCATATCTAAGAAACCATTGCCTAATCAATGTCACAAAGATTTATGCCTTTGTTTTCTTCTAGGAGTTTTACCATTTTAGGTGTCATATTTAGTTGGGTCTCTGATCTATTTTGAGGTGCATTTTGAATGTAATGTGAGGTATAGGATCCAGCTTTACTCTTTTGCTTGTGACTAGCACTACTCTTTTGTAAAACAGTCTTTTTAAGACTGTTTTTCCCCCACTGAATTGTCTTAGCACACTTGCTAAAAATCAGTTGACCAGCAGCATAACAGTTTATTTCTGTACTTTTCATTCTATCCCATTGATCTATTTTCATATCCTTTGACCAGTACTATACTGCTTGATTATTGTAGCTTTGTAGTAAGTTTTGAAACTGGGAAGTATCAAATATTCAACTTTGCTCTACTTTTTCAATACTGTTTTGGCTATCTGGGCCCCATGAATTTCCATATGAATTGAGATCAGCATCTCAATTTCTGTAATATAATCATCTGGGATTTTAAGAAGAATTATGTTGAATCTCTAGATCAATTTGGCAAGTATTACGGGCTAAACAGTATTAAGTCTTGATGCATAAACATGGGATGGATGTCTTCTTGCCATTTACTTAGGGCTTCTTTCAGTTCAGTCGCTTAGTCGTGTCCAACTCTTTGGGACCTCATGAATCACAGCACACCAGGCCTCCCTGTCCGTCATCAACTCCCGGAGTTCACTCAGACTCATGTCCATCAAGTCAGTGATGCCATCCAGCCATCTCATCCTCTGTCGTCCCCTTCTCCTCCTGCCCCCAATCCCTCCCAGCATCAGGATCTTTTCCAATGAGTCAACTCTTCGCCTGAGGTGGCCAAAGTACTGGAGTTTCAGCTTTAGGATCAGTCCTTCCGATGAACACCCAGGACTGATCTCCTTTAGAATGGACTGGTTCAATCTCCTTGCAGTCCAAGGGACTCTCAAGAGTCTTTTCCAACACCACAGTTCAAGAGCATCAATTCTTTGGCACTCAGCTTCCTTCACAGTCCAACTCTCACATCCATACATGACCACTGGAAACACCATAGCCTTGACTAGACGGACCTTTCTGCTTTTCAATATGCTATCTAGGTTGGTCATAACTTTTCTTCCAAGTAGTAAATGTCTTTGAATTTCATGGTGGCAGTCACCATTTGCAGTGATTTTGGAGCCCCCCAAAATAAAGTCAGCCACTGTTTCCACTGTTTCCCCATCTATTTCCCATGAAGTAATGGGACCAGATGCCATGATCTTAGTTTTCTGAATGTTGAGCTTAAGCCAACTTTTGCACTCTCCTCTTTTACTTTCAACAAGAGGCTTTTTACTTCCTCTTCACTCTGCCATAAGAGTGGTGTCATCTGCATATCTGAGGTTATTGATATTTCTCCCGTCAGTCTTGATTCCAGCTTGTGCTTCTTCCAGCCCAGTGTTTCTCATGATGTACTCTGCATATAAGTTAAATAAGCATGGTGACAATATACAGCCTTGACGTACTCCTTTTCCTATTTGGAACCAGTCTGTTGTTCCATGTCCAGTTCTAACTATTGCTTCCTGACCTGCATAAAGGTTTCTCAAAAGGCAGGTTAGGTGGTCTGCTATTTCCATCTCTTTCAGAATTTTCCACAGTTTATTGTGATCCACACAGTCAAAGGCCTTGGCATAGTCAATAAAGCAGAAATAGATGTTTTTCTAGAACTCTCTTGCTTTTTCGATGATCCAGTGGATGTTGGCAATTTGATCTCTGGTTCCTCTGCCTTTTCTAAAACCAGCTTGAACATCTGGAAGTTCACAGTTCACATATTGCGGAAGCCTGGTTTGGAGAATTTTGAGCATTACTTTAGTAGCGTGTGAGGTGAGTGCAATTGTGCGGTAGTTTGAACATTCTTTGGCATTGCCTTTCTTTGGGATTAGAATGAAAACTGACCTTTTCCAGTCCTGTGGCCACTGCTGAGTTTTCCTAATTTGCTGGCATATTGAGTGCAGCACTTTCACAGCATCATCTTTCAGGATTTGAAATAGCTCCACTGGAATCCCCTCCACTAGCTTTGTTCGTAGTGATGCTTTCTAAGGGCCACTTGACTTCACATTCCAGGATGTCTGGCTCTAGGTGAGTGATCACACCATCGTGATTATCTTGGTCGTGTAGATCTTTTTTGTACAGTTCTTCTGTGTATTCTTGCCACCTCTTCTTAATATCTTCTGCTTCTTTTAGGTCCGTACCATTTCTGTCCTTTATTGAGCCCATCTTTGCACGAAATGTTCCCTTAGTATCTCTGATTTTCTTGAAGAGATCTCTAGTCTTTCCCGTTCTGTTGTTTTCCTCTATTTCTTTGCATTGATCGCTGAGGAAGGCTTTCTTATCTCTCCTTGCTATTCTTTGGAACTCTGTATTAATATTCTTATATCTTTCCTTTTCTCCTTTGCTTTTCACTTCTCTTCTTTCCACAGCTATTTGTAAGGCCTCCTCAGACAGCCATTTTGCTTTTTTGCATTTCTTTTTCTTGGGGATGGTCTTGATTCCTGTCTCCTATACAATGTCACAAACCTCCGTCCATAGTTCATCAGGCACTCTGCCTATCAGATCTAGTCCCTTAAATCTATTTCTCACTTCCACTGTATAATCATAAGGGATTTGATTTAGGTCATACATGAATGGTCTAGTGGTTTTCCCTACTTTCTTCAATTTAAGTCTGAATTTGGCAATAAGGAGTTCATGATCTGAGCCACAGTCAGCTCCCAGTCTTGTTTTTGCTGATTGTATAGAGCTTCTCCATCTTTGGCTGCAAAGAATATAATCAGTCTGATTTCGGTGTTGACCATCTGGGATGTCCATGTGTAGAGTCTTCTCTAGGGCTTCTTTAGTATCTGTCAATGTTCTTTTGTAGTTTTCAGAGTGTGCCTTGTACTTCTTTTGTTTAATTTATTTCCAAATGCTTTATTTCTTTTTGGTGCTATTGTAAATAAAATTGTTTTCTGAATTTCATTTTTAGTTTGCTCACAGCTACTGTGTGGAAATACCGTTGATTTTTGTGTATTGATCTAGCTTGTATTTTATAAGCTTGCTGAGCTTATTTATTAGTTCTATAGTTTTCTCAGTGGTTTTTTTAGGATCTAATTGTTACCACTATTATTATCATTGTTATCAGTTTAACAAATATGTTCCAAGATTATTCATCTTTCATAAAAGACATTGATATTATTTGATCTGTGCCTAGATCTAAGTTTTTATATGACCTTGTGAGCTACTTTTGGCTTCCCAGGTGACATTAGTAGTAAAGAACCCGCCTGCCAATGCAGGAGTTGTAAGAGACTTGAGTTCAATCCCTGGGTCGGGAAGATACCCTGGAGGAGGGCATGGCAACCCACCTCAGTGTTCTTGCCTGGAGAATCCCATGGACAGGGGAGCTTGGTGAGCCACAGTCCATAGGGTCACAAAGAGTCAGACACAACTCAAGCAACTTAGCTGTTGCTCCTAAGTCGCTTCAGTCATGTCTGATCTGTGCGACCCCATAGATGGCAGCCCACGAGGCTCCCCCGTCCCTGGCATTCTCCAGGCAAGAACACTGGAGTGGGTTGCCATTGCCTTCTCCCAAGCAACTTAGCAGGGATGCTTTATATGTATATATCATCTGTCTTAGTTTTGTAGTTTGAAGAGAAACTTTATTCCACCCATAAGCTGTATGAGCATACATTAACACTATTATCTGTTGAGATTTATAATATTTTTGTAAAGCTTAGTTTAGAAAAGAAAAAAAAAAGTACTTGTATCATTTTCTCTGAAAGAAGAAAGTGGCCATAGATTACAATGGCTCACAGGTTCATAATAGTTTTATCTCTTATTTTGCTTTATTTCTGATTTTCCAGAAAATTTCTAGGGACAGTTTGGAGTTCGTGAATCATGTCTTGTTCCTCTCACAGGCAGTGCCAAATCCAAATAAGTAGCATTCCTTGTTTTGGGGACAGCATAAAGAAAGTATATGCGGGCTTTACTTCTAGAATTCTGTTACCTTTGATTCTTCTGTGGTCACTTTGTTCACTTCATCAGGCAGATACTACTGCAAATAAGTACAAATTTCATTTGAACTGCCTGAGCTTCTGCTCTTGCATCAAATCCCTGCTCTGTAGCTTTTACAAAATGGCAACCCACTCCAGTATTCTTGCCTGGAGAATCCCATGGACAAAGGAGCCTGGCAGGCTACAGTCTATGGGGTCACAAAGAGGACACGACTTAGCAACTAAATCACCACCGTCACCTGCTAGCTCTTAAGACCTCTTGGGGAAAGTGCTGACAAGTAAATGAGTGTGGTCTGTGGACCTGACTCTGGAAGTGTCATCTCCCTGCTGTCCCTGTCCTCACCCCACTACTATCTTCTGTGTTGTCTTGAGCATCCCATGCAAAGGCTTCTTTTCTTGTGGGTTTTAGTTCTTCATTATGCAAAAAAAAAAAAAAAAAGGGCAAAGTTACTACTAAGTAACTTGTTTCTGAAAGAAAGTTGGAATTAACCTACATCTGAATTTATTGAGAGTCAATTGACCGTGCAATGTTTGGTAGCAAATAAAAGAAAAAAGAATGCTATCTAAAGCCTGGTCAAATGAATTGCATCTCTAGAATGAAATAATATGCGGCCACTTTTTTTTTAAAGTAGAAAGATCTCCTTTGTGAATTACTTACGATATATGCTTACAGTAAATTTTTAGAAATATACACAGAAAACTATTAGCTCCAGTTTACTTTTGGGGAGTCAGAAGTGAGGAAAAGTCAGAGAAAGGTTAATTTTCATTTTACTTTTATAAATCTTCACTTTATATTTAATTTTTATTTTATACTTTTCTGTTCATTTAAAATTTCTAACTATAGTCTTGTGTTATTATTTGTTCACTTATGTGTTATTTCTAACAGATAAAGAAGTGGAGATGATAATATGATGAACCCCTTTGGGTCCCTCTTACAGCTTCAGTACTTACTAACTCTTGGCCAGTCTTGTTTCTTCTGTATCACCCTACTGAAGGGTAGCAGAATATGCCACCAAAAGTATATCTCTTTAGCATAAGAAATATTTTGAGCTGACTGTTTAAATAAACAGCAGGTATAGGAAAAGTTCTGAAAATAAGAGTAGAGTTACTCTTCTGTAAGGGAAATTTACGTTTATGAAGGAAATCTCTGTGTAAGGGTATCTCCAGAGAAGGATGACTAAATCATAAGAGAAGCTTATCAGCAAAGAAGGCACCAACTTAAATCTGAATAGCAACCATACACAAGCTTTTTCTGGTAACTTCCCATAACGGGCTACCCTTTTCCTCATTCCTCACTACTCTTCTTTCATTTGTCTTTAGCTGAAGGTGGTATTTAGGATTGTAGTTTAGGTCATCTTATAGTTTCTCATTTTCCCTGGGTATCTCCTATGTATACATGAGGTATATATATTAATAAACTTCTGTTTGGTTTTCTCTTCTTAATCTGTCTTTTATTTCAGTGGGTCTCAACCAAGATCTCTAAAGGGTAGAGAGGGAATTATTTTTCCTGCACTAGGCTATGCTTCTCAATCTGGATTATTTTGAAATAAATCCCAGACATCCTATTCCTGTCATTTTCCTTACCGTGCTGTCCCCTGAAGGCATTCAAGGCTGTAACGCTGCCCCCACCCCACACCTTTTTATGTTTGAGCAGGAAAGAATCTGCCTGGAATGCGGGGTACCCAGGTTGATCCCTGGGTCAGGAAGATCCCCTGGAGAAGGAAATGGCAACCCACTCCAGTATTCTTGCCCGGGAAATTTCATGGACAGAGGAGCCTGGCGGGCTGCAGTCTATGGGGTCACAGATTCAGACATGACTTAGTGACTAAAGAACAACAATCATTACATATTTTAAATTAAAATAATTGTTAATAAGACACCATCTGTAGGAAAGTATGAATTAGCTATCACTATTTAATAAAAAGAATTTGAATATCTGAAATCTAAAAAAACTTTCTTTGGTTTTTTTTTGCATGATTTGGTGAGTTGTGAGCATTCAGTCATGGTACAGGAACAATTCATTCTGAAGCTACACACCTCTTTGGATTCCTGAGGCTTCTTTTTGGAACTGGAAGTGGGAACTAACTGACTGCCCCACATGTTCTCTAACAAAATAAAATCAATTTGAAAGAATACAGACTTATACAGAAAAGACAAGGAGACATGTTTCAAGATTAAACTCTTCCAGGGAGAAGGCAATGGCACCCCACTCCAGTACTCTTGCCTGGAAACTCCCATGGACGGAGGAACCTGGTAGGCTGCAGTCCATGGGGTCGCTGAGTGTCGGACACGACTGAGTGACTTCATTTTCACTTTTCACTTTCATGCATTGGAGAAGGAAATGGCAACCCACTCCAGTGTTCTTGCCTGGAGAATCCCAGGGACGGGGGAACGTGGTGGGCTGCCATCTCTGGGGTTGCACAGAGTCGGACACGACTGAAGCGACTTAGCAGCAGCAGCAGCAGCATTCTAGAAGAGAATTCATTTGCTGCCATCCAGATGTTTTTTCAGGATGAAGTTTTCTCTCATTTCTCTGCTTTGTCATCATTGAGGCATCCTCACTTAGATTTCAACACAGGTGAAAATTAAGGAGTGATTTCTCCCTCTTCTAACATTTTTGTTGTTTTGTGCTTCTTTGTTTATTGATAAAAGCTTATGCTTCAGAGGAACGGTGAGAGTGAGCCACTGAATTCTTCTATATGAAGAAGCCACAGGAGTTCTCTATCTTTGTATCCGCAAATAAACACATGAAAAGGCCATTCATTTAATCTATGTGCTGTCCTAATGGCTCAATGCTATCATGCTTGGAAGTTTGTCTGTAAAACAGCTGGAGTGTTCTTGAGAAGATTATTAAGTGGAGCTTTGATTAATTGACAAATATGTTTAGAGTAAGAAGTAATTTGACATAAAGCAAATGACAGATGAGCGTCACAGGGAAATGGTCTTCTTATTTTTATGGCCATTTGTATTTGGTCCTCACTAATGCCATTACTGATAAATATTGCATTTTGAGATCAGCTGCATATGATTCTCTTTTCCTGAAATTGTTTCTTTACATATATATGCACACATATATGTATACATATGTGTGTATACATATATATACATATTGCAGTGTTTGTTATGACATGAGATGCTTTGAATGTCATATGTACTTAGAACAAAAAAGTGAAAGTCACTCAGTTGTGTCCAGCTCTTTGCGTCCCCATGGACTATATAATCCATGGAATTCTCCAGGCCAGAATACTGGAGTGGGTAGCCTTTCCCTTCTCCAGGGGATCTTCCCAACCCAGGAATTGAACCAGGGTCTCCTCATTGCAGGCGGATTCTTTACCAACTGAGCTATCAGGGAAGTTAGAACAACAACAACAACAACAAAAAGCATGCTATAAAGTGACAAACTATATGGTAGAAATTACTTATTTTGGAGAAACATGTACTCAGCCTCATAAATCCTGCAAATATGTTTCTTCTGAAACATTTTCTGAAGATATAAATTATCTGTTCACCAGGCATCTCAAATATTTCATGCTGTCATTAGGCAAGTCATGGAAATAAATGAGACAATGCTATGGGCATAATGTATTATGCATGATAAATAGGGAAGTTACGTGAGGAAGTGAGAATTGGTGGGTAGAAATTGAGTTAAATAGGAGAAATTGATTGAAAATTCTCACATACTCCTAATCAACCAAATTATCAAAAAGGAAATTTGACAAAGTGTACTTTGGATTCCGCAGTGTTAAACAAGTCAAACTTGTCTGTGGAAGGCCAGTACTATAAGCAGTATGAACTATTGCCAGATTTGTCATGTGGTAGGAAAGGTAAGCCAGGATCCTGCCTTGGGACTTTACAGCTTTTGTGGGATTCTACAGAGGGTTTCAGACCTTTCAGAGAAAGAGCAACAGAAGCAGTGTTTTGGAGGATTGGTGCTGGTAGGCCATTAGAATTTGAATTTGATGAGGAAAAGGAAATGTACTGAAATTATATTGACATTGGCAAAATATTCCTTCAAGAAAATGTTATGTTTGAGTATGTTTTTGATGATATGTTAGAATTTTGGTCAGAAGTAATACATCTCTAAAATCAAATTCCAAGTCAGTGGGAAAGTCTGATCGGGTTATGAACATTCTATGACTTTACATGGTTTTTAATATATTTTAAACGAGATCAGATTCAGGATTAGTCTCAGGCAAAGTTATAAAGTAAGAAATGGGTACTCTCCTTCACTGAGAGTGATAGTATAAATGGTCTATTTATATCAATAGAATGCAAACTTGGAGAAGGCAATGGCACCCCACTCCAGTACTCTTGCCTGGAAAATCCCATGGACGGAGGAGCCTGGTAGGCTGCAGTCCATGGGGTCTCTAGGAGTCGGACACGACTGAGTGACTTCACTTTGACTTTTCACTTTCATGCATTGGAGAAGGAAATGGCAACCCACTCCAGTGTTCTTGCCTGGAGAATCCCAGGGATGGGGGAGCCTGGTGGGCTGCCGTGTATGGGGTCGCACAGAGTTGGACATGACTGAAGCGACTTAACAGCAGCAGCAGCAGCAACTGAGCTACAGTTTTTAAAATCCTGAAAAGTTTTATAACTTTTGACCTAGCAATTCCACATCAAAAACTTTATTCTATGGCAACAGTCAGGAAGGCATAAAAATTAACCAGGATGTGAGGCTTTTCTTCATAGTGTTCTTTATAAAAGTAAAAAAGTAGAATGAATCTAAATGCCCACAATAGGGAATTTGAATAAATTACATCTGTATGACAATAGTATTCATGTACTTAAAAATTATGATGTTCAGGAATAGTTGGTGATTTAGGAAAATGTTCATGTTTTTGTCAGTGATAAAAACAAGATACAAAAACTATGCAAAGTATGAGTTGAGAGAGTTATTTTTAGTTTTTTTAAATAGTTAATATTTCTGATGTTCTTAAACCAAAATCCTATCTTTGTATGGTTCTCTCTTCCAGTGCCTTGATAAAGGGGACCCATTCTGTTTTATATCTGCTTTCAGTAGAATAATCCCAAAGCTCTCAGGCATATTTTGCTTTCTCTACCAAAATTGACTTGTTTCATATCTTATTCTCTAAAGCCTCTTGATGAAAGTGAAAAAGGAGAGTGAAAAAGTTGGCTTAAAGCTCAACATTCAGAAAACAAGGATTATGGCATCTGGTCCCATCGCTTAATGGCAAATAGATGGGGAAACAGTGTCAGACTTTATTTTGGGGGGCTCTAAAATCACTGCAGATGGTGATTGCAGCCATGACATTAAAAGACACTTACTCCTTGGAAGAAAAGTTATGACCAACCTAGATAGCATAATCAAAAGCAGAGACATTACATTACCTACAAAGGTCTGTCTAGTCAAGGCTGTGGTTTTTCCAGTGGTCATGTATGGATGTGAGAGTTGGACTGTGAAGAAGGCTAAGCACTGAAAAATTGATGCTTTTGAACTGTGGTGTTGGAGAAGACTCCAGAGGGTCCCTTGGACTGCAAGGAGATCCAACAAGTCCATTCTAAAGGAGATCAGCCCTGGGTGTTCTTTGAAAGGAATGATGCTAAAGCTGAAACTCCAGTACTTGGCCACCTCATGCGAAGAGTTGACTCACTGGAAAAGATCCTGATGCTGGGAGGGATTGGGGGCAGGAGGAGAAGGGGAAAACAGAGGATGAGATGGCTGCATGGCATCACTGACTCAATGGACATGAGTTCAAGTGAACTCCGGGAGATGGTATTGAACAGGGAGGCCTGGCGTGCTGCAATTCATGGGGTCACAGAGAGTAGGACACAACTGAGCAACTGAACTGAACTGAACTGAACTGAAAGCTGGACTAAGTGAAAAGAACTAATCCAGAAGATAATTTTTGAGAAGATATTAATGGAAAGTACTAAATTAAAATGTAACAACTTTTTCTACATTCTAGTCACTTATTCAGTAAATATTTATTAAACTTCTCCATGTACTTGGCCCTATAGAAGGAATTGTGAACAAAGTAAATCAGAAGCCCACTTACCTTATTATGGGAATATTTGATTTTTTATAATTCCTTTAGTCAAGATGATGTAGTTAGTGTGGGGATCTTGTGACACTGCCTTGGCCAAGGACCAGTGGAGTCTGTTGGTGCACTTAAAAACCATCATTTGAGGTTAGTCTTTATTTTGAGTATGTGATAGATTGTGCTTTTCATAATATCATTGCATTAACCTTTCTGTTTATGATTTCCATAAGGGGGACATAGGTCTCCATGGTTTAGGAGATGAGGGGGAAATTATTGAGTACTATGGTGTCCAGCTCAGTGTTACAATGTTAGATCCTTAGGACATCCAGCAATACCCCTATCTAAAGGAAATAAGATACAACCAGGCCTAGAAAAGGACCGCTTATTTGGGCCTGCTCTGTATTTTCAGCTGTCATTCTACCTGAAACACAACATGACACTTGTTTTTGTGTCTTTGTTCCCCATACCAAAGGGTATGTCCCTTGGAAACTTTTATTCATCAGCACATCCTTAGCACTAGCATAGGTTCCAATTAGGTTTCTTCCTCGCAATCCATAATATGCCCAGTGGTGCAGTAAAGTGTATGCAAATGAACTAACTTGAACAAAGGCAAATTTGCAGAAAGATGCCAATGCATACTGACTGTCAGCCATCATACTTAGCTCTTCCTATGCATTGTATAATTTAGTAATTTCAGCAACCTGTGAGATCCATATCATTTTATTAACAGATGATAAAATTGAGACTTACAGAGAGTAAGTACTTTGTTCAAGGTTAAACAGCTAGTAGGACCAGATGAGAGGATGGGAGCATGGTTCAAACTCCTGTTGGTTCTGACTCCAGAGCCTATGCTTTTAACCCAATACTATATGTACACCCTTCTAAGGAAAGGCCTTTCTGTGCATTGATATTTACTCAACATTTATGCCAGGCATTTCCTATTCTCATGGCTGGCAAAAGCTGTTTGCCTTCATCTTCTCATGAGAAATAATATATTTGCCAGCAAAGTTTACCTACCAGTTGGAAATTCAGGATACAGCTTAATTCTAATGTTCCACCTTGGTTTCCATTTATGAGACAGAATTTTCCATTTTGATATGGCTTAATGACTCTTCCTCCTCGTGGTATTTTATAGCCAGATGGAACAGAAGTTTGGGGTTGCCTTTCCACATTCAGTCTTTGACTACCTGTTTTATAGAGCTGTTAAGCTAGTAGCTATGAGCCAGTTAGATATATTTATCCAAGACTTACTGTATGTCTTCCACTCTCCTAGGGCTATGTGGGTCGTTGGATAATTACACTTCTTAATATCCTTTTTGACTAACCTTTCATCAGATTGCAACACCAGTGTCAGTACCACAGAATGAACACCTGCATCTTCTGAGATATTTTATGAAGGTCTTATCTTTTCAATTATGGTATAATTACATCTTAACTTTCCTTGGAATAGCAGGCACAAGGGTTGAGCACTTAGTAATGATTCTGGGGAGAATATTACTTACTATGTTATCAGAGCTAGCCTCTGGTCTGGCCCTACTTCTATTTAGCAGCAAGATTTGGGGATTTCTAACTGAGTCTTGATGGGCTTCACTTTTCACAGTTCAGAAATTAGAGGATTGGTCTTTATTGCTAGATCTTTACTCATTTAAATTTAGGATTGAGAGATTTCTGTAATTTTTTATGGCTATCTCATAGATTGATTCTCTGTGGTGGAATAAACGGAATAGAAAGGCTGTAAATTGACCTCAATTTGCGAAGGTGATACTAAGTTCAGTTTCTAATATGTAACATTCAAGAAGCGATAGGACGTACTTAAATCTAGATATCCTCTAAAAATGGAAACACTGCTGACGTAGATTTGAATCTGGTGGTTGAGGTGCTATCATTCTTACTGACCTCTTTTGCTAGTGTGGCTTAGAATGATGGGGTTGAAGTAAAAGATACTTATTCATAATAGTATCACGTAATCACAGTGTTTTAAATCTGAAAGAGACACACAAATATAGCCTGTCCCATTTGTTTACATACAAGGTTGGAGAAATGGAATTTGCCCAAATCTGGTCTAGCTGCAGATCCAGTTTGCAGACCAGCATCCCCTTTCTCCAAGTTCCCTCATCCCTCACTGTGCTTGTTATATTTCCTTTTAGACTGCTTTTTAACATTTGTAGTATTCTTTTGTAAGCAGTAAATTCATGAATCATTGTACATCTAAATACACACCCAGAATTATTTGTAAAATTTAGTTCAGCTTTCTGGGAAGGAAAAGCAATCAAATAGCGTCATCACTGTAGCCGAATTTTGACCTCTATAATTAAATAGTGTTGTATAGAAACCACTGAATTATGCAGTTACAAGGGTATGGTTTTGTGACATCTGCTGAAAGTTAAGTCATGATGTACAGTCCTAAACGAATGGGTTTTTTGGTTATCCTCGTGAGGTAATCTCTCTGAATCCCTACCCAGACCCCGTGTTAGATCTGAGGTATATGAACACTGGGCTGATCACATTGTGAGTTGCTGTAGAGTTACAATATAAATATGTTTGTGGTGGTCTCCATTTTGTTCTGACAAAGAACTGAATACCAATGACAAAGATCAAATGGAGATCTGCCATCCATTCCACTACTTACAAGACATAGCCTCGAGAATATGTAATACATATAACTCCTTGCCAGAAAACTGAAAGGAAATGATTGCATTTGAGTACAATGCATTCTACAACAATAGTTTAGTGTGCATGAAATTTAAAACTGCTGGCTTTCCAAATAGGATTTGTAAAAAGTAGACTTTACTTATTTATTTTTAAAAAACATTATGCTCTCTGTGTTATGCTTTGTGGGATATTTTTAAAAGCTGGGATTTAAGACCAAAAAATTTGAAAATCCTAATGGTAATAGTTGCAAGATACTGGATCCTCTTGAAGTACTGTAGTTTAATGTTTTTATTGAATTCTCCTGTTTTATTTTCATGAGTATTTAATGTATTATGTTTTTGTACCATACTGGTGCTTTTTTCCCTTACCCATCATGATTTCATAGTGCCCTGGAAGCCTTAGTATCAAATCATAAAGGCTATAGTGGTGTCTCTGTCCTACACATGCACAAATGAGTTGGGGTTATATGCCAGTGAGGAACTCATCTACTTCCTTCTCCTAGTATCTAGTGTAGGACCTGGCATATAACAGGCATTTAATTAATTGGGGTGTTTTTGGTTTGGGTTTTGGGTGGGTTGTTTTGTTTTGTTTTGGTTTGGTTTTAGTGAATGAGTAAGTGGCCAGCAGCATTAAATAGCTAAGTAACTAGTTAGTTTAACTAAAAAATAGATTAATACACTCGTTCATTTATATATATTTCAAGGGAGTATTCAAAACCTCTAGAAAGAAGATTTGATGTCTTTTGAGAGAAGCCTTTGAAAGTAATCCAATATATTCAGTTAACAGGAGAGTCAAATATGGCTCAGTGTTTCACTCACCTTTCCTGGTGCCCATCTAGAAAACAGGCCTGTCATAGTAGAAAAGAGTTAATGATAGAAATCTTTATAAAGTTGCTTCAGCCAAAGGGAAAGGTGAAAATGTTTTATTCTTTACTAAGGACTTAACCCAAGATATGGTCAAGGCAACAGCCTTGAAGCTGGGCTCCTGCTGACTTTGCTGCAAAGACCCTTCTGCCCCCTGAGCCATTGTTCTGTCTAGTCGCACTTGGGCAGGACAGCAGCAATAAATTAATTCTGCCTGTGACTCGTTCCTTACTATGTGGCTTTTGAGAAGCTACCATTTGAAGTCCTGCTTTATAAGATCACAACTATCAGTGCTAACCTACTTGGCGAAGATATTATAAAAAGTAATTTAAGGTTTTCAAAAAATCCATAGTTGAAGTCACAGTTTTAGACAGAGTTGCCATAACAATGTTTGTTTCCTACTTCAGTGGTGGTTTCAAGGCCAGAAGTGCAATAATATATATGGTTAGTATACATGGTTTGCTTTAATGTTCTAAGAAAGAAAGCATGATTTAAAAAAAAAAAAAAAAATAGGGAACTTTTTTTTCTTCCCAGCCTTTTCCCCCATTGAAACTGAAAAAGGAAAAAAAAAAAATTATGCAAGCTATTTTGAAAGTACAGACAAAATTGGCATTTCACTTATGGGAAAATTTTGCAAAACTGCACTGACTAAAAGTGATTTTTGTTTTGGCTTTCCTGTGAAGTCCTCCAAAAAGGCCAAAAATTACTGGCATTGCTTTTGTATAAAACCTTTCACATAGACTCCACTTGTAATTCAGCCAAGTACATAATTCAGGTCATCAGTGATACACATATCCACACATTGGAGCTGGTTGGTGAACAGAAAGTTGTCATGAAATGTGGACATATTATTTTATGGACAGACCAAACTGCACAGATAACAGTGAAGGAAACTTTACATTAACACACTTGGGAACAGGGTTTCCTGAGCTGTTCCCTGCCCCCACCCTTCTGCAGTGGGAAAGCCAATTGTTTACTGATTACGACAACGACATCATTTGGCAGACATTTTGGCCTCAACTCAGTGTGTGACATCAGCCTCCTTTAGGGTTTTCCACATAAAATGAATTCTCCAAAGAAAACACAGAAATGGAGCCTGAATTTGAAATCCATTATTACACCCTCTAAGGTCTCATTAACTATCTCAATCGTGTATTTCTTAATTTTTATTTAATTTCCAAGTAGATGTTATCTAACACTAAAAATAGGAGCTCTGAACTTTCAGTGTTTTCTCAGAGTTCCAGTCAGAAACTATATTATAGTTATAGAGCTATATTTATGGCTGTATTCACTCAAACCACTTTTATGGCGGTTATGATATCTTTGTTTCTTTGTACTGAGGGTCACTGATTCGGGAGTGGCTTATATCACTCTGTTAGAGGAAGGAAACATTATTCTTTGACTTCTTAGAAAAAATTAGTCTTGTTTTTGTGAGGGGTGGCTGCATGTTTGAGAGGAAGTACTCTCACTAAAGTTAGGTTTGTTCTGTCATTTGTTGTCATAGAATGAGATGTGTGAATGGTACTGTACTCTCTTGTGTAAACACCTCCTCAGTATATATTTACCTGAAATTACTAGTTCCCCCATTTCCTCTTCATGAGGTGGTATTCATTTAGTATTTTTATGCACATGGCCTTAAAGCAAGTAGAAGTCAGTTATGCCTTATGAGGCCCACAATCTCCCTGCTACAAGCATGGTGGCAGGAAGGGTCAGTGCACCAACACAGCCAAGCTCCAGGGACTGTGATGTACAGGTAGAGCAGAAGTATTGTCTGTGTTATCTTGTGAGTCGAGAATAGGCTTAACACTTTCATACCCAAAGAGTTCCATCTGGAAGCTGTGCCTGGACAAATAGAAATAGGTGAATATTCCCATGTCTTCTGGAATGGCTAAACATGGAATGAGAATCACTGCAGTCATTTTTTCCAATTTGGAGGGTTAATGGCTTGTTTACTTTCATTATTCTTCAAGACAGAAAAACTTTGTGTCCTATATGGCTAAAAAATATGATCTTTTAAAATTCTCCCCCTTAAACTACTTTGATACATGTGGCAATACCATTCTTAATATATTGAGTCTATGGTGTACAATTTACATTCATCTCACTATTTTCCTTTTGCTCTAGCCATGGCCTTTATTCCTACTGCTCTTGTGTTCTCATTTCTCAGTGCTGTTCTTCTTTACTCTCTATTGATTTAAATAATCTTCACCATCTGCCTCCCAACTTTATAGGGTTACTTCTGGATAGCCCTTCTCAACCTTCCTTCAGAAGACAGTAGAGATACAACCGTGAGCACTGGGACTATACCACCAAGAGCCTTCCACATTTCCACCCTAAATCTGTATCCTCTTATCTTCTCTGTTAATGTTTAGTAAGCCCCTGGGGCAGGGATTTACCTGCCTACTTCTTTATTCTGTGGTGGGCAGCACTCTGACCCTGGTGAATAAATATTCATAATAATGAGAGATGAAAGGAAGTGTCTGTGTTCAACAAGTTAGTGCCAAGTAAGTGTGGAGGCTAAATGAGGCCACGGGCGACAAACTGCAGGGTTCGAAATAGTATTTAATATGACATTGTCTTATCGAATACCAAATTGTATACGGTAATGTCTTAATCAGATCTTCCCTCAGTGCCAGACTTTTTTTGCTCATTTAACTTGCCCCTGAAGATACTTCAGGTTCATGAGGGGCAAAGTAACAAGACCCCTCTCTATGTGGTGAGTAGAAAACAAACCCCTGATGAATGTAGAAAAAGAAACTGGATGGGAGCGCCATTGGTTATGTAATTTGGATACCTTGCTAAAATATGAATTGCAAGTAGTCAAATAAAATAGTTGAGACTACTAGTATTTTAGAAAAGGGAACTCACAAGTAATTATTTTTTCTGTATTTTCCTGTGATTGTTAGAATCTAGCATCATTAGCCCTGTAACTTGTAAGAGAAGTATCCATGGAATAACAAAAGTGAAACAAAGATCCAGTAAAAATTTGAGATTGGTTATTTTCTATCTTTGCAATACTAATAGAGAAGAGTCATTGTCCTTTCAATTTAATAGGGATGTGCAAACTTTCTAAGGAGATTCAGAATAGAGAATCAAAGTTGAGCAAAATAATCTGCCTTCCATATGGTTATAAAATATTTACTAACCATTTTCTCCCTTCTCTAAATACTAGTTCACATTCTAAGCTTCTGTGTTCTCATTTCTTATTTATTCTTCAGAGTATTGTGATTTGGCTTCTGCTTTCACTGTTTTATTGAAATGACTCATTAAGTTCTTCAGTGTCTTCCTTATTGCCCATCTTTTTCTGTATTATCTTGTGCTATTTGACTGCTCACTCATTCTTGAGAGTCCTTCCTTGTTTGGCTCTTTGCTTTCTCTTCTGATTCTTCTAGTCCTCCGCCCTTCTTTATTCTTGCTCAGCTTCCCTTCTTGACCCTTTTTTTTTTTTTTTGGACGAAAACCCTAACTTGATGGATTGTTGTGGTGTTTTCTAGAGTTCCCATCTCAAAATTCTCTCCCCTCACCAAACCAACACCCATAGCTTCAGCTCTCACCAGCTGCAAAAACACATCACCAGCCCAGCCTTTCCCAGACCTACATTTCTAACCATGGATTGTCTATTTAGACATATTGTTCTCCCCACTGGACAGTGGAACACTCCAGGTCCCTCATGCTCAACTTGTCTGAAGCAAGACCCCCTTCCCCCTTTTGAACCAGAAACCCTGCAACAGCAAAAAGCTGTGCGCCACTCCCACCTTCTGCACCTTGGTGAATAACCAGGAGTATAACTTTCTATTTTCTTTTTTTTAAAAATATAAATTTATTTATTTTAATTGGAGGGCCAGGGTGGGATGATTTGGGAGAATGGCATTTCTGTTTTCCTTGCTCTGCTCTCTAGTCACATTAGTCACAAATTCATATTGACTATACCTCATAAACAATTCTCATTACACCCTGTTATCCCTAACCCTCTAGCCATTGGAACACATATCTGCCTCCAGGTTAAAGCTCCTCCGGTCTTTCTTCTATCTTTCCTTAATGGTTCATTAAGAAAGCATCCCTAATCAATTCATTCTCCTTCTCATAACTTGTCATTTGTTCTTCCTTGCCAACAGTATAAAATCCAGCGCCCGTGGCCAGCCTTTCCTTTGCTCACACCCTGTGCTATGCCATATGGAAAGCTTGTGGAAAGCTTGCATTCCCTCAGTACCCATACTCTTGTCTTATCTCTATGCTGTGGCACTTATTTCTGCCCTTGCCTTGTGTGTGGTTTCCATTCTTATTTGCACAAGGACTAGACCCATTACCTCCTCTCTGCAGCTTTCACAGGGCACCCCCTTGAAGAAGTAGGTGAGGTGCCCAGCACTTACATTTCCACAGTCCTATCACACCTGATTATTCTTGTGTTACATTGATACTGTTTTTAAACATATCCTTTTCTTCACTCTGTACCATGAGGTTTTTGAGACCAGAGGCTGTCATATTCATTGTATATCCCTGTATCCCTTGGTATAATACCCAACCCATAGTGAGAGGTTAGGAAGAGTTTGAGAATACTTCATTGTCTTGTCCCGAGTAGCCTTACCTTTCACATTCCTGTTCTAGCAAGCTTATGAATTCATCACTCTTCTCCATGTATTCTTTGTGTTTTCTCTTTTCTTCCTCCAATTCTAGTATGGTTTGCCTGTGAGATTTTTCTGCCATTAAAAGCTGTTCCAGGATTCGTCTATGCGATTCTTTATGTTGTTCCACGACTTTGTCCAACTACAAAAGAAAATACATTAATAATCTAAGTACAAAGCATTCATAAAACTGCCATCTCTCCTGCTTTTAGAAATGGTCCAAGTTTTAACAAATTCAACAATGGGTTTCTGATTTCCTTGTTTAGCTTTTATCATTACTCTTCTTAATTTTGATACATTTTGATATGTTTCAACCCAAATGTAACCTTCCGTCTTTTTTTTTTTTGGCCATACCACATGGCTTGTGGAATCTTAATTCCCACATCATCATGTTTTTCTTAACCAAAAATAAAAATCAGTGCCTCTGTAGATATCTGAATATCTTTCTGCTGCTTCTTTTGCCTCCAAAGAAACCGTATTAGAGGAATGATGGAAAGTAAAGGACAGTGTCTGATTCTGCCGCTCCCTTAGCTGATGGATCCTGCCCCAGCCCTCCCTAAAGTTCTCTGCCCATGTATGTTTCTTGGGTCCACAGCCAGTTTTTCACAGCATTATGTATGAAACTGTTGGTGTACTCTTTTCAAATACTTGAGAACCAATTCTGTCTTGGTATAGAGTGTGAATGTGACCCAATGTAAACACCAAGTCCTTTCTGTCTTACTTACACTTGTCTACTCTACTGGACTGTGAACTCCCTGAAAGCAGGGCCTACGTTCTATTTTTCTTAAATTCTTACCATCTAATAGAGTGATTTGCCTACAGTAGGTGTCTAGTATATGGTTACAGATTGAAAACAAAATAAGCAAGCAAGGAATCAAGAAAGAAAAGAGGGCTTTATCATAAATGGGTGTTGAATTTTGTTGAAAGATTTCTCTGCATCTATTGAGATAATCATGTGGTTTTCATCTTTCAGTTTGTTGATATGGTGTATCACATTGATTGATTTGTGTATATTGAACCTTCCAGGAAGTAGGTGTAGGAGGAACCTACCTCAACATAATAAAGGCCATATTCAACAAACTCACAGCAAACATTATTCCCAGTGCTGAAAAACTGAAAGCATTTCTCTAAGATCAGGAATTAAGACAAAGGTACCCTCTCTTGCCACTATTATTCAGCATAGTTTTGGAAGTCCTAGCCACAACAATCAGAGAAGAAAAAGAAATAAAAAGAATCTAGACTGGAAAAAAAGAAGTAAAACTCTCACTATTTGCAGATGACTTGATACTATACATAGAAAACTCTAAAAATTCCACTGGAAAATTACTAGAGCTAATCAATGAATATAGTAAAGTTTCAGGATATAAAATTAATAAACAGAAATCCCTTGCATTTCTATACACTAACAATGAAAAATTAGAAAGAGAAGTTAAGGAAACTATCCCATTCACCATTGCAACAACAACAACAAAATACTTAGGAATAAACCTACCTAAAGACACAAAAGACCTAAACTACAAGACACTGATGAAAGAAATCAAAGATGACACAAACAGATGGAGAGATAAAGAGTCAATATTGTGAAAATGATTATACTATGCAAAGCAATGTATAGATTCAATGCTGCTGCTGCTGCTAAGTCACTTCATTCATGTTTGACTCTGTGTAACCCCATAGACGGCAGCCCACCAGGCTCCCCCGCCCCTGGGATTCGCCAAGCAAGAACACTGGAGTGGGTTGCCATTTCCTTCTCCAATGCAGGAAAGTGAAAGTGAAGTCGCTCAGTCGTGTCCAACTCTTAGCGACCCCATGGACTGCAGCCTACCAGGCTCCTCCGTCCATGGGATTTTCCAGGCAAGAGTACTGGAGTGGGGTGCCATTGCCTTCTCCATAGATTCAATGCAATTCCTATCAAACTACCAGTGGCATTTTTCACAGAACTAGAACAAAAATTTTAACAATTTGTGTGGAAACACAGAAGACCCTGAATAGCCAAAGCAGTCTTGAGAACAAAGAACAGAGCTGGAGGAATAACCTTCCTGGCTTCAGACTATGCTACAATGGCAACAGTCATTAAGATAGTATGGTACTGGCACAAAAACAGAAATATAGATCAATAAAACAAGATAGAAAGCCCAGAGATAAACCACACACCTATGAGTATCTTATCTTTAACAAAGGAGGCAAGAATATACAGTGGAGAAAAGACAGCCTGATGCTGAGCTGTATGAGCTGCTTATATATTCTGGAGATTAATCCTCTGTCAGTTGTTTCATTTGCAATTATTTTGTCTCATTCTTAGGCTTGTCTTTTAATCTTGCTTATTGTTTCTTTTGCTATGCAAAAGCTTTTAAGTTTACTTCGGTCCCATTTGTTTATTTTTATTTTTATTTCCATTAGTCTTTGTCTTCTACATTGGAAGGCAGGCTCTTTATCACTAGCACCACCTGGGAAACCCTGCACGCACTCTAGGAGGTGGGTCAAAGAGGGGCTTACTGTGATGTATGTCAAAGAGTGCACTACCTATGTTTCTCTCCAAGAGTTATATAGTTTCTGACCTTACATTTAAGTCTTTAATACATTTGAGTTTGTATGATGTCAAGAAGTGCTCTAGTTTTTTTCTTTTACATGTAGCTGTCCAGTTTTCCCAGCACCACTTAATTATTGGAGAAATGCAAAACAAAACACCAGTGAGGTATCACCTTACACTGGTCAGAATGGCCGTCATCAAAAAATTTACAAGCAATAAATGTTGGAAGGGGTGTGGAGAAAAGGGAACCCACTTGCACTGTTTGTGGGAGTGTACATTGATGCAACCACTAAGGAGAACAGTATGGTGAGTCCTTAAAATACTCGTAATAGAACTACCGTATGACCCAACAATCCCACTGCTGGGCGTATATCCTGAGGAAACCATAATTGAAAGAGATGCATGTACCCCAGTGTTCACTGCAGCACCATTTGCAACGGCTAGGACATGGAAGCAATCTAGATGTTCATTGACTGATGATTGGATAACGAAGATGTGGTACATACATGCAGTGAAATATTACTCAGCCATTAAAAAGAATACATTTAAATCAGTCCTAATGAGGTGCATGAGCCTAGAACCTGTTATACAGAGTGGAGAGAAAAACAAGTATTGCATATTAATGCATATATATGGACTCTAGAAAGATGGTACTGATGAGCCTGTTTGTAGGGCAGCAGTGGAAACACAGACATTGAGAACAGACTTGTGGACACAGTTGGGGAAGGAAATGGTGGGACGAATTGGAAGAATAGCATGGAAATGTATAAATTACCATCTGTAAAATATATAGCTGGTGGAAATTTGCTGTATGATGCAGAGAGCTGCATCATAGAGGGGTGGGATAGGGTGGAAAGTGAGAGGGAGGTTCACGAGGGAGGGCATTCATGTACCTATGGCTGATTCATGTTGATGTATGGCAGAAACCAACACAGTATTGTAAAGCTCCAATTAAACATTTAAAAAAAAAAAAGAAAAGAGGGAAGTCGGCTGATTAAAACAAAAGTAGCTCAGGAGCTTTGGCCAGTGATAAATTCAAATCCGTATAAGACCATGGTTTTGAAAGCATGTGGCTTTCTAGATGAGCTAAACACAAAACTATAAGCCATAATATTGGTTAATTTTGCCCTTTGCTTTTATTATAAAAGATTTAAAATTTGTGACTCTTGAATTTGAAGCCAGTTTAAATTGTACATCCTTAAAAATCACGTATTTGACCAGGAATCCAAAGCACAAAAATGGCCAAATCATTTCAGAAAAAGAAGGGAATATAGGTATCCCAGCAGACAGAATCCAGCTGACCTCTAAACATTTAAGCTGGCTGTCTGGTTTTCTAATATGAGTTTATAATGATACTTTAACACACACAAAAGTACTTCATGTCATACAGGTGTTCATGACTTTTAATAAATGTGACCAGGTCTTTTGTGGAGCTGAAATTGCTTGGTTATATTGCCTGCTGGCAGAGTCACTTTTAACTAATGACCACCTTCTGAGAGGGAGGTTGTAGTGTTAACTGTCCTGGGTCTCAAGAAACAATAGTTCTCTGAAAACTCCTTCCAGTTGCCCAAACATTAGACTGCATTATAAGGGAGATTCAAATCAACTGCTTTTAGAATTTTAAAGTGAAATAGTGATAGAATCAGCCTTAATTTGGAGATCTTGACATTTGACTTAGAGAAACATTCAATTTATCACAAGATTGGCCCTAGAATTAATAAATGAATAATTATTGTTAAGGTATCTGTGCTTAGTCGCTTATTGTGTGTGACTCTTTGCAACCTCACGGACTGTAGCCCACCAGGCTCCTCTGTCCATGGGGATTCTCCAGGCAAGAATACTGGAGTGGGTTGCCGTGCCCTCCTCCAGGGCATCTTCCCAATCCAGGGATCGAACCCAGGTCTCTCTCGTTGCAGGCAGATTCTTTACCATCTGTGCCACCAGAGAAGCTCACAGTAGGTATTTAGTAAAGCATAAATGAATGACAGGGCAGCTTCATAAGAGAAGCTTCCTCAGATAGCTTCTTGTAGTTATATGGACATGAATATGAAACTTTGTTCAGCCCAAAAAAGAAAAAAAGAGAAGCTTTAGTTCATCTTTTATTACCTTCCATTGTGTTTTTCCCTACTTAGTTTGTTTGTAGTTTGTTTGTAAGGAAGGAAGATTGGAAAGAATCATTGTCCGTTATTTATTATACAACTTTGTAAGGGCTGTCCCTTCCTTCAACCCACTGCCCCCACCCCAGCCCTTCCTCATCAATGATAGCGTGATCTTCCACTAATGGGATTACTCCACTCTCCTATTCAGAGCTGAAACATCTCTCACCATCTGGCCTCCTGACCTCTCTACCCCATTCTCATTCTGTACTTTCCCATCTTTCTCACTTAGTCTTTAGCCACACCAGGCTTCAAGTGGTTCTTAAAACACACGGTGGTGCTTCAGTACTGCTTTTTTTCAGTGTTGAAACATGGAAACCTTTTCCGCCTTCCACCCCAAATTTTTCCTGTCCTTCATTTATAAGTTTCTCTGCTTACTCCTGTGTAGAATTGTGTGTTCCTTCATATCAGTGAAATGTCGAATTCTCTGGGATTTCCTTCTCTCACCTTCCATGACTCTTGAAGCAAGACTTAAATTTACTGCATGCTGTTTGGTGCAACAGGTAAGGACCTCATGTTTGTCAACAGCAGAAATTGGAAAGGTGTTGAATAGTGACGTTGCAGAGGGAAAGTTCCCGAAGGAAGTGTAAGTGATTCTAGAGACATTTTAGCTTACACTTGAAGTTTTATTCTGTTCCTTCATTTCTCCATACCCCAAATGGTCCTTAGAAATACGCCACTGGTTCTCAGTTCAGTCTCTTCTTCATTCCTGCCACATCAAATGATGGACTTGAGCTCTTCTGAACTCATTTCATTTCCCAGCAGTTGTGTGTGTGTGCTTGGTGAAGCCACTTAAGTGTTCTGTACTTCTGGGGTTTTTTTATTATAAATATAGTGATTGGGCTTGATTTCTAAGAGCAATTGTATTGCCACAGTTTTCTCAAGGTAAAAACTATTTATTAAGCGTCTATTATGCTGTATGTACTTAGTACTGTGATGGTTGCCATGGGAGAATTTTAAAGTCTCAGTGCTTATCCTCTTACTAGACAGATAAGATATACACATTAAACAGGAACAGTGTGAGGTGGTGTATCATTAAGCACTATGGGACTATCAGAGAACCACTGCCCCTTTTTGATCTAGCCCCACTTACAGACTGAATGAAGCCTGGGGAAGAAAACAGGAAGACTTAGTCACTTTAGGGGAGTGTCAGGTGCAGAAAGATTAACAGTGGCTCCTTAATGTTTACCATGCAGTGACAATCTTCCTGCTTATCATTTTAGCCTCCTTGATGTCATATCCTACCTGCAAACCCTAACACAATCCAACTCCTTGCCCAGGATGAAGGAGATCCAGTGTGTTCCAATAGGTTGGATTGTCCTGGTGGTTAAGCAGAATGAAGAACAGAGACTTTGTCAATCTTTTTGCTTTTGGTCACTTAATTATGCTTAGAAAATAATGACCTTTGTTTTAATAACTCCTGAGTCACAGATCACCCTACTTTGGGATTTGATCTTCTTTCTGGCTTTGGTTCTCTTCTTTTTTGTTGGCCCTTTGAAGATTGTCTTTTTCTTTGATTATCTTGAATGTAGTGGTAGAGATAAAGCTAGTTCAGACAGCTGAGAAATTATTTAGCTGTTTTAGTAGATCAAAGGTAACCAAATATGCTATTCATAAAATGTTCCATCTTCTTTTCTGTCTTTACTGAAACTTGATTTTCTTGGATAATAGTAGAATCCTAAAATAGAGACTGCTAATTCTCACATTGCCTCAGTATCTCAGGTGCTGGAAATAGGGGCATGATTCTCATGGCTCTGCACTACCACTGCCAGACTCCTCTGAAAGCCCTTCCTTGTTTTATTGTCCCCTGAATGGTGATAGTCCACTGTTATTCGTATGTAGTCAGCTATTGAGCTTCAGCTCACTCACAATCTGCCTTTCTCCTGTCAGTCTTGGGAGCACTCTGCATGTGCCAGCTCACCCAGCCACCATCAGAAATGAAAGACCAGTGTCCTGCAAAATGAACACTGTGTGTCTTTTGGCTTCTAGCACTGGAAGTGTGTGGATTGCTAAAGAGAAAGGTTCAAAATATGTGGAACCAGAAGCTAGTCTCTGGAAATTTCCCATTTTAGTTCCTGGCTTCAGGATTTCTCTAGCTCCATGTAAAGCTCATCCATGCATTTGAGGGTATGCTAGATATTTTATCTAGTGTTTTTATGTATTTTTTAGTGATACGATTTCATCATATGTCATCCACAGTGTTGCTGGAAGTGGAATTTCTTTATGATGTACTTGACTAACCCCTGCTTATTCTCTGGTGCTTGGCTTTCCTGATTCTCCTATCTAAACTTGATCCCCTGTTATACTTTCTCATAGTGCTTTGTGGTTTTCACTACAAAATTAACATAGTATATGTGTGTGTGTGTGTGTGTGTGTGTATAAAATATACTTTTTGTGTGATCTTTTGTTGTCTGTCACTCTTTTAGACATTAAGCATTCTGAAGACAGAAACACAACTATGTTTATACAGTGAAAATTATAAAATAAAATTTAAAAGCAAAATTATATAGTTGCTTAAAATAAGTACTTTAAGAATTACCTTAAGGTAATGCTAATAAGGTAAGCAGGTTGGAAAGAAATAGGAGGTTGAAACAGTCTTGGATTCTGCGTTCTTCCCTCCCTATTTCCCCATCCATACCCTTGGCGGGCCTATCTTGCAGGCCTCCACCTTAAGTCAGTGTTCCTAACATGTGATGTAGCTGAGAACAGTTTGTTTTTCTAAGGTATTTTGCATTATGAATAGATAAATCCCCTCTAGTTTACCCTAGACATAGTTGAGATTTTTTACATTTTTTTAAAAGAACATTATGAGGTGGGGGAGGAGAAGGATGGAAGAAAACAAAATAATAAATTTTTTGTATGCACATCTTTATCCTGATGTAATTACGGTGCTCCCTGGTATGGTTGCAGTGGGAACACTCCTCCTCCTTTCTTTTCTTCAACCCTATCTAGGGACTCATTGTCATATTTTTCCTTTATTGTTTATTGTCTACATATCTCCCCTCATCCATCACTTCCTAGATAGAGGAAGAGGGCAAGCAACTGGGTGTATATGGTCTTCAAGGAACTGAGAGAGTCTTGAAGCTGAGGAGAGAAATCTATAGGAGGGATGTAGTAGGCAAGAGAAGAAAACAGACAAATCATAGACGTGGGAATATAAGATATGTGTGTGTGTGGTGTATGTCAGGGGGAGGGTATTTCTTGGAAGAGTAATCAAGAAAGGTTGGATTTATAAAGCAGGGCCAAACTATGATTAACTTTCAGGGACATTTTGCAAAGTTAGGATTGCAAGCATTTGCAGAGAGGGTATTTCCAATTTTGCAGTGTGCAGTAGATTTTGTAACTAAAACTTTTTCCTGCTGATTTCAAGATAAGTTTGAAATTATTCTGTTTCATTTTACACTGCAGTGTTGAGGGGCTATGCCGTTTGTGGAGTTCTGTGAGGATATGTTCAGTGATCATTAATTTGCATTTGTTAAATTTGTGCTAAATGCTGTTTCGCAGTCACTGTGTTGGGAGCTTGGATACAGTTTTAACACTATTGACTTGAATGAGGGTTCGGCTCCTCTTGTTTAAATTTTGGATTAAAGCTCAATCAACAGACTTTGGGTGGTCTCATCTTCACCCCTCAGAGAAGCAGATCCATATGACCAAACTCCTTAACAATTTGGCAAGATGGTAGGCTTCTCTCATGAGACACCCAAGACAAGAATAGCAGGGACATTAGAGGTCATTTCTGAGGTAGGTTGCCAGACCATGGGGGAAATTTGTCCAAAACTTGCTTTCACTCTCTTCAGCCTTAGCTTATGCTCCTAGTTGTTTCTTTTTTATAAAAATGAAAAATTATGAAATTTTCCGTCAAGGTCTCAGAGGAAAATGGAAGAATAAACTAAGGATGCAAAGGAGTTTCAGAAATGTCAGCAAGTAAAAGAGCAAGCAGTGCTGTATCTTTGTGCAGTGGTGGCCGTGTTGAAACTGTCTTCGCCATTGTCCTTGCTGGGCACACTTGGTTGGGGGGGCAAGGTCTTCACTGTCATTAAACTATTGAAAGAAAAAGAGGATATGTACTCATCTAAAATGTATACTTCCTAAAACTCTGTTTCTTGGACAGTTCTTCAGATCATTTCCATTCATGCTCAGAATTTCTATGACATAATACTCCAGTGTTTTCAAATAAATTAACCTCCATGGTTGAACTTTATCTGTTTTTTATTATTGCCTTCAGATCTCTAAAAGAAGTACAGACCCGTGTGTGTATGTGTGTGTGTGTCTGTCTGTCTGTCTGGGTCCAAGTGTCTGTGTTTCTTTGTGTGTGTGTGTGTGTGTGTGTGTGTCCGTGTTTGTACAAGAAGGAGAGAGGGGGAGAGAGAAAGTAGGAGGAATTCTCTTGCATTTATTAGGTTTTAGTCTGATGTCAAGAAACAAACCCAGTGGGAACATCCTGCTTCCTGTCCATGATTTATTCTCCTTTTCTTTCCTGTAGAGCATGTAGTGTTTATCTTCCTTGGGTAGGTTTTAAACATACAACTATAAATAACCGAAAAAGGAGTTACATGTCCTGCTCACCTGCCAGGCCCAGTGCTTTACTAGCTGGTGAGCTTACTTCATCTCCCTAGGTGCACACTCCTCATTACAATACATACCTCATTCATTGGTTTCTCATAGATGTCCTCCTGCCAAGGGGCAGATTTTGCTTGAAAAGCATCTCGCTGGAGAGCTTCTAGCACCTTTTTTGGAGTGACAAACCCATACTGAGCTTCCAGCAAAGCCAAGTCCATTTTTTCAGCCTTTAAAACGCCTATGACTTCATCTCGAGCCTGTAGGAACAAAAGGCATTTCAGAAAGCCCATTTTATCTACGAGCAGTCTCTGCAAGTGATTTCTTGTGTTGAGTGTTTTTTCTTGTTTCTTCTCTTTCAAATATAAACATCATATTCTGTTATAGCACCTTTCACAAAAGGTAGCAAAACTATGTCCCTTTATCATTCTTACAATCTAGTTACACATGAATAATGCTTTTTATTGTGATAACTAGACAGCATGGAGAGAATTCTACATTTTTCATTGTGTTTGACAAGTAGATAACATGATATTCCTCAATGGACTGATATTTTCATATTCAGGGATATGAAATAAGATTGTCCTGTATGTATAGCAGCTGTTTATTTTGTGTAGGTTAATAATGCTGGGGCAAATCTTGGAGCCAGTTCACGTGAGGTATAAAAGCACCTACTGTCATTTAAAACTGACCCAGAAGTCATCAGCTGTTATTGTTACCCTTCCGAGCCTGTGCGCTGGAGCAGCCTGAGTGGAGGATGTGACCTTTCACATGTACATGCCAATCTCATGTCATCATGACAGCCCTTTTAGATGTGATTAATTACTCTTCGTGTTGCCAGACGAGGATTCTGTGTATGTGTCCTTACACGTTGCTTTCATGTGCATACAAGTATGAAGCCCAGATAGCTATGTCTGTGGCAGCCTACACAGCAAATTCATAAGCAGCCTTCCCCGGGAAGCGTGAGGGCGATGCTTTTAAGCCAGCTGACCTGCAGTTCCCCCTCCAGAATGCTGAGAAGAAATAAGAGGTCATCTCTGGAGAGGTCTTCTCCTTGGTGGCCGTTACCACTGTGTGACTTAGGATATGGAAGGATTGCATCTGACTCCCTGGTGGGGTCTTTGTCTTGCTGTCTCTGCTTCTTGTCTTCAGGCCCTTGGAAACTGTGGTCTTTTCCAGGTCTTGGAAATTGCTCTGGGGCTGAGCCCTCCTTGTCACTGCTTTTGGAACGCATTCTTTAAGGGCTGGAAAGAAGAAAGACAATTTGTAATGCTTAGTGGAAGTGGAATTTTAGTAAGAGAACCTATTACTGCTTTGACAAGTCTGCACTCATGTTATACAGCATATATATTTACCACAGCCAAAGACTCAGTCTTTGTGAAGTCTACAGCAGAGAAGGGTATTAGCAGATTCATAAATCACAGTCTTATTTACACTTCTGTTTTTAAAATCAACATTTTAAAAAATGTGTTCTGCTTTGATTAAGGCCACTTATGTCCATGGGTAAACAGACTGTGTTTGAATTTCATCCGCCGAGCATTCCACCTGAGGGACCTGGGTCATACCTCCAACCTCGGCTTAAGTGCTTACTTAAGACGTACTTAACATAATTATAAAATGGTAAATTTGCTAATTGTTCTAACTTTCTGCAGATTCACATTGTGGTTCCACAAGGAAACCCTGTGGAACTTAAAAAAATGTTTTTAAATTTCTTAACCTTTGGTGCTTTAAGATAGAATTATCAGAATTACTGCTATAAAATACTTTGGGTTATTTTGTTATGATGATAAAGTCTAATATTAAAGGAATGAAGGCTTGGTTCCTGGCTGCATCCCTGACATTCTGCTAAAATTCCAGAACTGTCCTTGGATAAGTCAAGGGTTTATATTTAGAGCCCTTATCTCCAAAATAAGAGCCCCAATGCCTATGGTAGTTGAATTTTATGAAAACTATAAAATAAAGTAATATTTGAAGGTACATAGCTGTACATCTTATTATATAGGTTTGAAATTAATTTACAATAGCACAATAATCTGTTCCACCTTTGAGGTTTCTAATGAAAAAAGAAAATATCAACTGAACTTACAGTCTACTTCAGTGATGTTCAAAAAGATTGTTAATTTTACTCATTCCTACAAGTCAAGAAACTATCATCATCATTGGTGCCTTGCTTTTCATTTGTGATAATATTTCTTTAAAAATCAGAAGGGGTGGAACTTTCTTGGTGGTCCAGTGGCTAAGAATCTGCCTGCCAATGCAGGGGACATGGGTTCCATCCCTGGTCTAGGAACTAAGATTCCACATGTTGCAGGGCAGCTTAACCCGTGCCACAACTACTGAACCCGTGCACTGCAACTACTAAATCCCGCTCACCTAGAGCTCGGGCTCTCACAATAAGATAAGCTACTGCAACAGGAAGCCCACAGTACCGCAACAAGAGAGTAGCCCCCGCTCACCACAGCTAGAGAAATCCCACGGACAGCAATGAAGAGCCTGCATCAGAGACCCACTACAGCCAAAATTACATTAAAAAAAAAATTCTGGAGGGAATTCCCTGGTGGTCCAGTGACTGGGGCTCTGGCTTCCACTGCAAGGGGAACAGCTCTATCCCTGGCTGGCAAACTAGGCACGGCCAAAAAAAGAAAAAAAATCTGGAAAAGTTCAAGCATACAGAGATGTATGAAAATATAATGAGTCACTACATGCTACCACGCAGATTTGTAAAATCTCCATTTATTATATATTTGGGTAATATCTTACAGATTAACCCAAATAATCCAATACATTAGAAAATAGTTTTTTAAGTAAAATATTATAGATAGAGCAGAAGCCCCTATGTACGTCTTCCTTAACCCACTTTCTACACATCCTACCCCATAAGTAACCATACTGAATTTGGTGTTTATTCTTCCCATGCATGTTTTATACTTTATATTTTTAATATTGCTGAGCCATTTATAGTTTTACTTTGCAGATTTTCAAACCTAATGTAAACATAGCATATTGCATGTAGCATTCTGAAAGGTTTTTTGTACTGTTTTTGAGATTCTTATTCCATTTTACTTATTTTACATATTTGACTGCTATATGATATTACACTGTATGAATAATCCACCATTTACTTATCCATTTTACTGTTGATGGATATTTAAATAATTTACATGTTTTTAGTGTTAGAAAAAAATGCAGCTGTGAACATACTTTGACATTTTCTTCCTGTGTATATGCATTTCTTCGGGTATTCTTTATGGCGTAAGAGTGGGATTTTTGGACTCTGCTATATTGTGTTCTCAACATTACTAGGGATTACTGCTGTCCTGAGTGGAGTACCAATTGATAGCAGAGTAGAAGTGTTCTCCTTGCTCTATATCTTCATCAACACGTGCTATTATAGAATTTATACCAATATGATAAATGAAATGATATCTGATTTGCATCCTGAATTCATAAGAGCAGCATCCTTTTATGTGTTTAGATGCCATTTGAGTTTCTTCATAAATTGCTTATTCATAGTCTTTGCCCATTTTCCTTTTGTAAATATTAGTTGCCTTTTTCTTAGGAATTCATTATATATTCTATAAGTTACTGTTTGGTTGATTATATGTTTTGCTATTATTTCTTCTGATAGTAGCTTAAACATTTTCACTTTATGTCTTTTGTGGTAAAGAAGTTTTCAATTTAACTTAGTCAAGTTAATCAGTTTTTAAATCAGTTCTTTATTTTTTAATTGGAAGATTTACAATATTGTGTTGGTTTCTGCCATACATCAACATGAATCAGCCATAGGTGTACATATGTCCCCTCTCTCTTGAACTTTCCTCCCACCCCATCCCACCCCTGTAGGTTGTCACAGAGAACTGGATTCAAACTCCCTGCATCACACAGCAAATTCCCACTGGCTAGCCATTTCACACATGGTAAAGTATATGCTTCAGTGCTGCGCTTTCAATTCCTCCCACTCTCTGCTTCCCCTCTGTGTCCACAAGTCTTTTCTCTATTTTTGCATCTCCATTGCTGCCCTGCAAACAGGCTCATCAGTACCCTTCCAGATTCCATGTATATGCATTAATACATGATACTTGTTTTTCTCTTTCTGACATAACTTCACTCTGTATAATAGGCTCTAGGTTCATCTACCTCATTAGAACTGACTCAAATGCGTTCCTTTTTTAGCTGAGTGATACTCTATTGTATATATGTACCACAACCTCTTCATCCATTCATCTGTCAATGGACATCTAGGTTGCTTCCATGTCCTATCTGTTGTAAACAATGCTGCAATGAACACTGGGGTACATGTGTCTTTTTCATTTATGGTTTCCTCAGGGTATATGCCCAGTAGTGGGATTATTGGGTCATATGGAAGTTTTATTCCTAGTTTCTTAAGGAATGTCCATACTGTTCCTCTTAGTGGCTATATCATTTACATTCCCACCAACAGTGCAAGAGGGTTCCCTTTCTCCACAGCCTCGTCAGTATTTATTGTTTATAGATTTTTTTTTATGATGGCCATTTTGACCGGTGTGAGATGATACCTCACTGTAGTTCTGATCTGCATTTCTCTAATAATAAATCAGTTCTTTTCTTTATAATTTGCATTGGAAACCAAAATTTGAGCAGTGGCAGTATAATAGAATGGTTAAGACCGTGAACCCTGGAACCACTCTGCCTGAGTTCATATCTCTCCTCCATTACTTATTGGCTATAAAACTTTGGCAAGTTACTCGATACCTCTCTGCCTTTCTCATCTGTAAAATGAGGATGATAATAGTAGTATATTCATAACCTAAAGTTGCTGTGAGAATTAAATTAGTCAATACATGTCATATGTTTATAGCATGCCTAATACAATATTAACACCAATAAACATTAGCTTTTATTATTAACATTATTTATTTTTATTCCCTCCAATTTTATAGTGATTCTGTACTACCTTTATAGTTAGAAAAAAAATTTAAGAACTAAAGCAAATTTATTTGATTATCTATTTCATCTAATGAATTGTGAACCATGAATTCAGGGAGAAAGAAAAGAAGACTGAAAGAAAGGTTTTGTGTCTTTCCTGGGTACTCTGTTGAAGAAGTGACTCTTTCCAGTTCCACCTTGCTGGCACCACTTGAGAAATCAGAGTGCAGAACAGTTTAGGAACCTTGAGGACTTCATAACCAACCAGCTAAGCGTCCATTCATCTCTCCACCCGTCCTTCAACAAGCATTTATTGAAGGCCCACTGTGTGTCCTGCACTAAATTGGTTATTTATGGTGTGACTGTCTTACTTTTCTTAATACAGGTGGTACACTTTCAAGTATAAAGTTTATGGAAATAGTTTGTAAATCTGGGGTCATGAAGTGCACTGAACTAGACAGAAGTCAGGTGAAAAGAATTCTGTCACAAATCAGCTGTGGGACTTAGTTAAGACGTGACCCTCCCTGAGTGCAGTGTCCTGATTTGTGAGGTAAGGTGGGTGAGGAGATGATCTGTATGACCCCCTTTCTCCTAGGATATATAATGGTTCTTGCCACCGTGCCTTTCTTTTAGCATAGATTATCAATAGCGTATTTAAAAGACATGAATTCGTGGGTCTGTGCCCTATAGGAAATCCACAGAAATCTAAACGCTGCATATGGATATACAGTGAACCTGTGACTAATGGTTTTCACCAGAGTAGAGATCACAGTTAAAAGACAGTGCTTAAGGAAAGAATCCCAGAGTTAATTTTCAACTGAGAATCGTTCAGTAGCCTCAGCATAACAATCAGGCTGTAACAGCAGAACTGGAAGGTGTTAGTGGCTTACCTGTTTATCATGTATTTCGTCAGTAACAAACCAACTATCAAGTGGATACACGATACTGGATGCTTGGGGCTAGTGCACTGGGACGACCCAGAGAGATGGTATGGGGAGGGAGGAGGGATAAGGGTTCAGGATGGGGAACACATGTATACCTGTGGCGGATTCATTTTGATATTTGGCAAAACTAATACAATTATGTAAAGTTTAAAAATAAAGTAAAATTTAAAAAAAAAAAGTGATACTAGTGGGGCACCCTGCCTTAAAGTTACAGTGTCCATCTGGAGAAATTTAAAGCATTCACTTTCAAAGTTTTAACAAGTCATGTAGTATCTTTCCTCTATAATTCATGTTCACTCTGACTTTCCTCCATCACAATTTATTTCCTTTATTAGCTGCTAGAGATCAACAGTGATGGTGGTGATGGTGGTGGCAATGTTGATGGTAGCTAATACTTAATGAGAAGTTACTACATGCCAGGCATTCTTCTAAGCCTTTTACATGTATTAACTCATTCAATTCTCCACAACAACCCTATGAAGTGTAGGGATATTATTATCTCTATTTACAGCAAAGAAATGGAAGCACCAATGAAGGCTGCACAGCCAATAAGTGGAAGAACTGGGATTTGAATCCAGACAACCTGGCTCTACTACCTGTGCTCTTAAAGAATCATGTCTTATGCTATTATACTGTACTGCCAAAGACAGGTGGTTATAAACACCCTGTCTAAGATGGATACAGACACCGTGTGTGAAAAATGCTTGTAGCCTTGCTGAAGAGATTACTTATCAATAATTACAGTAGAGATGAATAGTGATCTGTGGCAGTAAAATTGTCACTGATTGTCCACTACTTGGCCTTCTCTGGTGGCTCAGCTGGTAAAGAATCAGCCTGCAGTGCAGGAGACCTGGGTTCGATCCCTGGACTGGGAAGATCCTCTGGAAAAGGGAATGGCTACCCACTCCAGTATTCTGGCCTGAAGAATTCCATGGAGTGTATAGTCCATGGGGTTGCAAAGAGTTGGACATGACTGAGTGACTTTCACTTTCACTGCACTACATATCCAGGAAAGGACTTATTTATTTGAGAAATGCAAAGGTATAAAGGGAGTATATTTTTATATAGGGATGGAAGGTTAGGATATATAGTATTTTTGACTGTAGAAAGCCCCATTATATGTATATTTATGTACTAATAAATAATGTTCATATACTAGCATATTAATGTATGCTATGTACCTTATGGGAGAAGGCAATGGCAACCCACTCCAGTACTCTTGCCTGGAAAATCCCATGGATGGAGGAGCCTGGTAGGCATGCAGTCCATGGGGTTGCTAAGAGTCGGACACAACTGAGCTACTTCACTTATGAAAACATATTCAAAAATAAAACTGAAAAATATTAATAAAAAATAAGAAATCCAGTTTTTTTCTCCTACCCCTTTGGATTACCTTGATCACTTCAGGGAGATCATTACTCTGGCCTATAGGAATAATGGAGGGTTGTTAATATAGAGTAGATACGTTTAAAACACTTAAATATTATGTACCACTTTGTTTATATAAATGTTCTCACATGAAGGACAAGGCCTTCAGTTTCTTCTATCTAATATTAATATCTAATACATTCAGATATTCTATCTAATACATTCATGTGTCCCATGGGATTTCTGACCTGGTGTTTCATACCTAATGGCTATTTAAGAAAATGACTGATTTGTTCCTTCTACTTTGTCGCCTATCCACAATTTAGGTTACATTACTAAATAACAGTGGCTCAAAACTCTGTAGGTCACTCTGCATTTTCAGTCATCTTGCAGCTCAACTGGGTGTGAATGGGCTAAGATGGGCTCACTCCATATCTGACTCTCAGCTAGACAAACTTGATCTCAGCTGGATCATCTCATCTCTGCTCCACGTGGGCTTTCAGCCTCTGGTGGTCTGGACCAGGCTTCCCCATAGAGCAGACTCAGGGCAGCATCCCAAGAATGTGATGAACAGTGATCTGTGACGATAGTTGTCATTGACTTTCCCCTGCATCGCTTATTCTCCCCTACTCCAAGTCTTCAGTTTTTTTGGTAAAAGAGCATTACAAGGCCACCCCAAATTCAGGAAGTGGGGAAATAGATCCCACTTCTTGATGGAAGGAGCTGCAGAGTCACATTGCAGATGACTGGGAAGAATTAACTGCAGCCATCTTTGAAAAACTCATCTGCCACACTTACAGATTCATATTTCTGTGAAAATCAAATAGAAGCCTAGTTTAAAAGAGAGGTAAAATGTGTTTGGTTCTTTACTTCTTTTAGTTTCCTGGAAGCGTAGGGTTATTTTTGTGACTTCTATGATGCATTCCTGTGCTTTCATCTTACCTAGGTAGTCAAATGTGGAACAATAGGCTACTGATAAGAATCAACTTGTATTCTGTTACTATTCAATAAGGATTCCTCTGTCACCATTAATCTTATCCAAGGTATGCCTTCCAGAATTCCAAGATAATGTAAGTTTCTGTACTTACATTACAGAAGTAGCTACAGGGTAGCTTGCTAAGCTTTGCTCATAAGTAGTGCTCTTTGAGTTTAAGGCAACTCGAACTACTACAGGGCTTCCCAGGTGGCACTAGTGGTAAAAAAAAAAACCTATCTGCCAACGCAGGTTAGACGTAACAGACGCAGGTTCCATCCCTGGGCCAGGAAGATCCCCTGCAGGAGGGCATGGCAACCCACTCCAGTATTCTTGCCTGGAGAATCCCCATGGATAAAGAAGCCTGGTGGGCTACAGCCCATAGAGTCACGCAGTCGGATGCGACTGAAGCAACTTAGCATGGAGCACAAACTGCTACAGAAAACTGAGTGGATCTCCATATATGCACTGTCTTCCCTCACCTTTCATTCTTTTTTTTTTAAATTGAATTATAGTTAATGTACAGTATTATATGTTACAGGTGTAAAATATAGTGGTTCATCATTTTTAAAGGTTGTATTCGATTTATAGTTATTATAAAATATTGGCTATATTCCTCCTCACTTCATTGTTAAAGTGAGTTGAGTGAAATCCTCCAGGAGTGCACATATCATTTGCCAATGATGATATTTATAAGTGATTTTTTTAAAAAAGGAATGAGCTGTAACATTTTTATGTTATGTTTATCCTTTTTAAATTGTTTAGAGTTTTTCTGAAACCATCTATCTTCTTTGGGGACTAGGGAAAATAGCTTCAGCATTCTTGCTGGTGTTCAATTGGGTTTGTGAACAGATCCTTCGTGTGCAGACTTCGGGTTGACTGAGGAGTGTGTGTCTCCGCATGTTTACAGTGGTGGAGTTTCCTTACCCTTCTGCCAACAACCACAAACTGATCAGTAATGAGAAGTAATTAAGTATCGAGAGGAAGAAAACAAAGACATGAATTTCATGATACTCTCATGCTTTGTATTATCAGTGACTTCATTGTTTCTCTTGGCAAATTTTTTATGCATCTGTGCTTGGCCCAGGGGTGCATACTGAGGAAAAGAAAAGTTTTGTAATAGCAGTGGTGGTTTGGGATTTTTAGGTTACAAAGGGAAAAAAATGGAATGGAAAATTGCTTTTGTTTATAACAAATCATGATGCCTTACTCTTTTCATAACTGTCACTAGTGACATAATGCCTGATGGTTTTGCAAAGACATTTGCCTGCCTAGTTGTCAAGTTTAACAGCCTAGTGTGTTGATTATCTGTGACTCTCAGAGCCATTGAATGGCAGCCTTCAGAAATGTGAGAGAGTGATAGACTGGGAATCAGGAAACAGGACTTCTGATCTCAGTTCTGCTTTTAATTAGCTAGGCTCTGGGTTGCAGCTCGTAAAATAAGGCTATTAGGCTGGGTTGACCCCATGAGGTCATTCAGGATGAAATAAGGTTTCTTTCCCTTGACCTCTACCCTGGTCCTCACTCCCTAATGGGTCCCCCTTACTACAGAATTTGTGCCTGAGACTAGATGATCTCTGAGGTCCTGGGACTTCCCGCTTTAGAATTTTGTGCTTGTCTGTTGTCTTGTATCTATGGATACAAATACAGTGCAGTTGGCCCCGAGAAGCAGATTCTGCTTTGTTTTCCTATGCAGTGACCTCGGTCAGTTTTTCTTTGGCGTAAGCTGGTTGAAATCGTGATATATTTTGGTAAGGATGTGTTCATGCAGAAGGACAAATAGAATTTTTTGCAATTATTTACTTAATTTAGTTACAGGAAATAGCCAAATGTCAATTGAGGCCCATTCTAACTACCACCTCCCCCCAGCGTACAAGCCCCTAGCCAACTCCTTACTATAAATGTTGAATTTTATTAATCATTCTTTCTTTGTATAACAAAAACTGCTTATTCTACATAATTGGATGCTACTTAGATGTAATTTAGTCTCTGCATACCTGTTTATTTCCATATTTGAATGGTGGAAACAGGTTGTTTGGCTGTATAAAAGAACTTCAGAATGCCTCCGTGAAAGAAATTGGTTGTGGTCTTGACAATTTACTATGGTATCAGGGTAACCAATCAAAACTACTCCAGTTTAAAGAAGAAAATAACAATGATAGCTTACATTAATTCAGTACTTAGCAAATAAATACTAAATGCTTTCTTTTGGTTAATGCTTTAGTCTTCTCAAAAACTTTTTCTCTGTTTTGCAATAGAGGAAACTGAAGCATAGCTTCTAAGTAACTTGCTGAAGGTCATACTGCTAGAAAGTAGCAGAGCCATGTCCCAGCATGGGCGTCTGGCTTTAGAATTCAGCAAATCACTATGCTGTATCTACTTAGGGTCTCATAAGAAGGTATACTTAGTAAAGGAAAATATCCTGCTTCAATATTGTTATTCAATAAACATTTATGAAGTACCCACTTATCAGTTATCATATTTGCTAATTTGTGCAAGCTTGTTTTTGTGTCTGGACTAATGTCTGTTTTGTTGATATGGGTACAGTTAATTCTGGCTACCCAGAATTACACAAAAATATGAATATTAATGAATTCACAACTTCTGGCCCTTTCAGCACTTGGTCTATTCAGTAAAAATGTTTTGTTTTCATGCATCATTTATGTGCAGAAACTAAGCCACAAAGTGGCTTTTCTCAGACACTTTGCTGGCATCTTGGGTGTGGGCAGAAGGAGCATGGCAAGAAAGACTCTGAGATTATGGGATCAAATGGATCTGGATTTGAATCACTACTCCAGCATGTTAGCTCTGTGGCCTTGAACAACTTACTATACCTCTGTGAGCCTTCAGATGTAAAATGGAGATAATGCTACCTGGTAATGAGTTTATCGTTCATACTCTGTGAGCTTAGGGTCCCTGTTGTTCATGTCTGTCTCTGTAGTGTTCAACAGAGTTGGACCTCAGCAGGAATTCATTTGAATGACTGAATCGTGTAGTCCTCAATAGAGCTGATTGGCTCTTAAGTATCAATAGGGACTGCCTCATAGTAAAGATGAGTCATCTGTGAACCACGGGCTAGAAATTCAGAAAAATGGTACTGAGAATCTGACAGAAGCAGCTAATGTGTGTAGACCTCTTAACACATGCCGGGTGCTATCTTAAATGCTTTGTGTATGTCATCATTTAATCTTAAAGAGTTTTACCCTTAGTAAAGACTGTAGGAAAGGGCATGGTAAAGCTAAACTAAGAGTGGAGACTCTCAAAGACAAAAATTAATATCAGTATGAGGGTAATCCCCTTCATGAATCACCGCCTTGTAGTGGCAAAAGGACATAGTGCTGTGCATGGCCACCTAAGACAGATGGGTTATAGTGAAGAGTTCTGACAAAATGTGGTCTGCTGGAGGAGGAAATGGCAGCCCACTGCAGTATTCTTTCCTGGAGAATCCCCATGAACAGTATGAAAAGGCAAAAAGATATGACCCTTGAAAAATGAGCCCCCCAGATCAGAAAGTGTCCAGTGTCCTACTGGGGAAGAGCGGAGGGCAATTAGTAATAGTTCCTGAAAGAATGAAGCAGTTGGGCCAAAGTGGAAACAACACTCAGTTGTGGTGAAAGTAAAGTCCGATGCTGTAAAGAACAATATTGCATAGGAACCTGTAATGTTAGGTCCATGAATCAAGGTAAACTGGACGTGATCAGACAGGAGATAGCAAGAGTGAACATGGACATCTTAAGGAATCAGTGAACTGAAATGGACAGGAATGGGCAAATTTAATTCAGATGACCATTGTATCTACTACTGTGGGCAAGAATCCCTTAAAAGAAATGGAGTAGTGCTCATAGTGAACAAAGAGTTAGAAATGCAGTACTTGGGTGCAATCTCAAAAATGACAGAATGATGTTGATTCATTTCCAAGGAAAGCCAATTCAACATCACAGTAATCCATGTCTGTGCCCCAACCACTGATGCCAAAGAATCTGAAGTTGACCAGTTCTATGAACACCTACAAGACCTTCTAGAACCAACACTAAAAAAAGATGTCCTTTTCATCAAAGGGGATTAAAATGCAAAAGTAGGAAGTCAAGAGACACCTGGAATAACAGGCATGTTTGGCCTTGTAATACAAAATGAAATAAGGTAAAGGCTAGCAGAGTTTTGCCAACAGAACACACTGCTTCTTGGAAAGAAAGCTATGACAAACCTAGGCAGCATATTAAAAAGCAGAGACATCATTTTGCCAACAAAGTTCTGTGTACTTAAAGCTCTGGTTTTTCCAGTACCCATGTACAATATGAGAGTTGGACCATAAAGAAGAATTCCGCTGAGCACCAAAGAACTCTTGCTTTCAAATTGGGGTGCTGGAGAAGACTCTTGAGAGTCCCTTGGACTGCAAGGAAATCAAACCAGTCAATCCTAAAGGAAATTAACCCTGAATATTCATTGCAAGGACTGATGCTGAAGCTGAAGCTCCAGTACTTGGGCCACCTGATGGGAAGAGTCACCTCATTGGAAAAGACCCTGATGCTGGGAAAGGTTGAAGGCAAAAGGAGAAGGGGGCAGCAGAGGATGAGATGCTTAGATAGCATCACCTCACCAACTCAATGGACATGAATTTAATCTAACTCCGGGAGATAATGAAGGATAGGGAAGCCTGGTATGCTACAGTCCATGGCATTGCAAAGAGTCAAACACAACTTAGTAACTGAACAACAACAATCAGGGTAGTGCTGGTACCTACACAAAGTTTAGTGTGTGTGTTTGCACACATGTGGGTGGAGAAGGGACACTCAGTCCCCAAGACTTATTAGAAAATTGCAGTTAAAAGTCGTCGAATTTTTGGAACCTTTATCATGTATACCCCGACCCTTTGTTCTGTCTCAGCCTCACCTCCCTGATTACAGGTTCACATGCATAAAATGAGTTCAACGTCTGCCACACTCCTTTTTATTTGACGGCACCTTGAACAGTCCTTAGTCCTGTTTTTATGTCTGTGACATAATGCAGTGCCATTTAAACTCATTTGTAGGAAGTTTGGGGGTGAACTCTTTTGATAGCAAGATGGCTGCATAACGCACAGGGAGTCTGTGCCGACTGGAGGACGCTCTTCGCCAAGGGACAACCTTGAAAGTGATTCAGTGCCTTAAGTTTGAATGTGTTTAACATTTAGGGAGCAGACTGTCGGCTAGCTTTACATTTCCACTTGGATTTCCCCCTCTCTCTGTGTGGATCCATAAAGCTATAACTTAGTTCCCTGAAAGGAGAATGGAAAGAGAAGTAGTAAGATTATGGGGTTCTCAGCAGAGTTGGTTGAGCCCTTAATATTAACTGTCTCATGGTAAATGTGATTCATCTATGAAAATACTGGCTATAAATAGATGTTAATAGTGCTCAGTTGCAGATCAGCCAGGTTGTGCTTGCATGGCCACATTTGGGAAAAAAATCCTGTTGAGTATTTTATTTGGTTTCTCTTAAAATGAAAAAATAAAAGTTTGTTTCCTTTTATTTCCCTAGTCACCCACATTTGAAGACACTAATTCAGCCAGCTACAGCAGAGCTATCTGATGGCTAAAAAAAGATACATTGAAAACCAGATAACCTAATTTAGCAATGGCCCCCCTTTATCTTTTTCTTCCATTTTGAGTAAAAGTCATTGAAACATTCCCTTAACGGTGTTTTTACTTGTAGGGAAAGGTGAATAGGGCTTTGGAGAGGGGAATAGAACTTGAGGATCTGTGATTCAGGTCCATATTCTTAAGAATTCTGATTCCTAAAAGAAATTCAGGGTTACTTTCACATCAAATGTGAGGTTCAGAAGGCAGTGTAGTCATCTCATTCATTTCTCATAGTATCAGTCAGTTCAGTCACTCAGTCGTGTCTAACTCTCTGCGACCCCATGAATCGCACCACACCAGGCCTTCCTGTCCATTATCAACTCCCGGAGTTCACTCAAACTCATGTCCATCGAGTCGGTGATGCCATCCAGCCATCTCATCCTCTGTCGTCCCCTTCTCCTCCTGCCCCCAATCCCTCCCAGCATCATGGTCTTTCTAAGTGAGTCAGCTCTTCTCATCAGGTGGCCAAAGTATTGCAGTCTCAGCTTCAACATCAGTCCTTCCAATGAACACCCAGGACCAGTCTCCTTTAGGATGGACTGGTTGGGTCTCCTTGCAGTCCAAGGAACTCTCAAGAGTCTTCTCCAACACCACAGTTCAAAAGCATCAGTTCTTTGGTACTCAGCTTTCTTTATAGTCCAACACCCACATCCATACATGACCACTGGAAAAACCATAGCCTTGACTAGATGGACCTTGGTTGACAAAGTCAACACAGTATCTAGGTATTTTCTGTGCCCATCTCCTCCATTGTTACATATTGTCCTATGCCCATCTACGCCATTGTTACACAGCTGTAAGTGTCTGAGGGCTTTGCTGGTGGCTCAGATGGTAAAGAATCTGCCTGCAATGCGGGAGACCCAGGTTTGATCCCTGGGTCGGGAAGATCCCCTGGAGAAGGAAATGGCAACTCACTCCAGTATTCTTGCTGGAGAGTCCCATGGACAGAGGAGCCTGGTGGGCTGCAGTCCGTGGGGTCGTGAAGAGTTGGACACGACTAAGCAACTAACATACACAAGTGTCTGAAAGTGCTTCCTTGTGAGCTGAAATACAGCTCCCAGGATCTTTATTCATTTATCCTTCTCCTGCCTCCAGAGCTAAGTCAAGGGAGGCTACTTCTCTTGCCACATTGTGGCCCTTCAGTGGGAAGTACTCTGTTCTTTTTTCCAGATGTAACACTCACCACACCTCATGTTGTGTGGTTTAGTCTCCCTCATCCAACACACCATCTCACCACACATTTTGATTACACCCTTTAGAATTACGCTTCATTAGGTTAGGTGTTTCTTAAAGAAATGCATAGAGTTGGGCATGATTTCCCAGATAATAAACGCAACTAAAGTAATGAAATGGTAAGAGTATATACTTAGGGAAGACCTCAGTCTTCTGATTTTGGATCTCAGATAGATCTCTGATATTGGATCTCAGTATAGATCAAATAATTTGATAGTAGGCATTTAATGAAGACTTATTCCAGTTTTGCTTATCAGATGAGTGCTTGTAATACCTTTCATGTGTACATTGCTCTTTATATCAGTAAATAGATAATTATTCACCCTGTTTTTCAAGATGAGGAGTTCGAGGTTCAGAAAGCTTAAATAACTTTGGTTAATAAACCTTGAGCCCAAACTGAAAACTCAGGCATTCTGACACCCCTTTCTCTCCAGTCTCATGCTGGATATATCAACAGTGTACTTTTTTAAAAGCTCGAATATGTTCTTTGGTTGCTTTTCCACAAAGTGCTACAGTCAGAGAAGCTGCTATGCTGTAGATACAGAATAAACAGCCTGCCAATGGGGTCTAATAGAGCAGACTTACATCATGGCTTTTCTTAGCTGTGTGTTCTGAAGAAAGGACAAAAAGAAATATAAAAATCTCCAAGTATAAATAGTCAATTTATCCAAGTTTTCCATTACAAATCAGTGGCTCTTTAAATATTCTTTTCTCATTTAAGGTTGACACAGGGCTGGGAATGTTTTCCAGATCTTTGTGGAATAGAACAGAAGAAGAAAATTATTTTCATATAGTCCAAGTTAACTTTAAGTGCATTTTAAAATGCCACACTCCCAGCACTAGATCAGAGCTCTTGAAAATCATATGATTCTTTTTAACAGTTTTCAAACTACATCACTTTTCATATTTCTTCCAAGTCTGCTCTCTGTTTTTTCTTAGAAGCATGGTGATTTTGAGCCAGTCACTTAACCTTTCTATTCTCTTTGAATTTTTGTCTCTTTGGCTCTTGGAACCAGTTTCTACCAATCTCCCTCTTCTGAAACCCATTGGAAGTTAATGTGCCCTTGGTCATGACCAGATCCAGCCCCAGAAGCCAGAACTCTTGCCTACAGCTCTGTTGCTGTTTCCATAGCAATGCTACATGTTCAACAGGCCAGCCCCTACTTCTTCCAGCCCTAGAAAGATATGAATCTTAAAAGATAAAAAATGCATCTTTATAGAACCCAAAGTGTCCCGCAAATTTTTGTTGACTTTCTCGACCTCTTCCTCACCCATTAGTTGACAGTAAGTCACCCTGACTGCCTTTCGGCCTCTTCTTGGCTAGACCAACCTAGCATAATAAAGAGCTCAGAGATGAACGGGAAATTTGAGATCAAGAGTTTCCATCTATAGATTCCAAATGACATCTTTCCTTTTTCTTCTTGTATCTACTGACCTGTGACTGGAATAGAGTGATAATGTGTTACTAAAACAAATCTTGCTGCTGGTAAAGTCCTAGAGCAGTACTCGACCTTGCAGCCATTTTATTTCTCCTTTCCCACATCTACCGTTACTTAGTCTATCTTCCTGTACTGGGGAACAGGTCCCTGCTTGCCTCTCAGGCATTTGCGTCTAGTCTGGCTCATGTACACTTGATCTTACTAGGGGAAAAGAAAGAAACTCAACTTGTAAAACTCCGATTATTTGCCAGATTATATGACTCATGCTTTCTATTCTTTACATATCTTTTTTTTAAAAAATTCAAACACATGGACTTGGTATTATTCTCCTTATTTTAAAGATGAAAAAACTTGAGACATTGAGAAATTCACAGTTGAATAGAAATATAGGTTCAAGACTAAATACAGAATACCAACAAATGCTGTAAATAATGTCCAATGTACAAAGTGTGTTGGGCCTTAGAGGATAAGAGTAGCTGGCTCACATGTACAGGTTGAAAGTGTATGAAGAACAGCGTGTGGCAAATATCAAGTCATTCCTTATGGCTGAAGTAAAGGAGAAGACCAGCAAGGAAATTTGAATGTGTATTCTATGTATTAGATGTTAATAAAAAGTTATTGTTAATTTTGTTAGCTGTATTAATGACATCGTATTTATGTGAGAGAATGTCCTTTTTATTTTTCTAGATACATAGCGAAGTATCCTACTTTGAAATGATATGGTGTCCTTCTCATATGTCCACATATGAGAAGACTGCAGGCCTAGGGTTGCAGACTCTAACACCTATGGAGGACAGACAGGCCTCAGATAGGAGTGACGTGTGCACTTTACTTTTAAATATTTCAGAAAAAATAAAGGCAGAGAGTAGAGGAAAAATAAGTTTGGCAAAATTTTAATGGTTGTTTAAGGGTGGGTGAGTACATGGTCTTTGTTATATTCTTTTTACTTTTTATAAATTTAGAAATGTTCATGACTAAAGATTTAAATAGACACACACCAGAGACATAGTGTTTAATACATAAACTTTTAAAGAAGTTTCAAGAGGAGGGGAGCAAAAGGTGCAAGGTAAAGAGAAAGAAGACACTAATTTGGGGGTGTCTGACAGAGACAGAGAAGCAGAAAATGGAGCTGTGTCCCAGGAACCAAGAAAGAAAATGATTTCAAGGAGCAGAGAGCTGCTGTGCCTTTTTTTTTTTTTTTTTTTAACAATATTGCCACTGCTCAGAACAGTTTTGGAACTCTACTTTTGTTGGAGTTTTCTGTTTTTTTGGACTATCTCTCAGCCATGGCAAAATCTGGTTCATTGAAGGTGAATGTGACTTCTTACCACAGGGAAAATGTCCTTGGAGCCAAATCTAGTGAATGAAGTCAGGATTTGGGTCAGCGAATACTGTTTTTGGTCAAAGAACGAATTGTGACCTTAAAATAATGAGACTGGGTTTTGTATGTGGTCTTTGAACCAGTTTTGAAGATGTTTCCAAAACCTGTCAGCCATGACACATTATCAGAATAAGCTTCATATAGGAAAACTTTTGACTGAATGACACAAATGGATTTATAACTTGGAGCTTTTGTTTTGTTTTTAATATTCCATCAACTTTGGTTATATGTCAGATCTTTGGTGTCCCAAAGCTTCTGGTGGCTTTCTAGAGTCAGAAGCTTCTGGACAAGCCAAAATGTAGGAGACTACGCGGTGAATGGCAGGGGCAGGAGTGCAGGCTCTGGAGCTGGCTAGCCAAGTGACAGTCCTGTCTCCATCCCTTCATGCTGTCCAGTTTGGGGCAAATTCCTTCACTTCTTCGGGACTGTCTTTGCAGGGTTGTTGGGAGAGTTTGAGATCATACGTATAAAATGCTGTGCCCAGTGCCGTACGTATGACAGGAACATGTGACTTATCTTGGTAGAGACATAGTGTTACAATTTTATCTCTTGATTCATCAGACATACCTTTCCTCTTGGGACATCAAGTGAGATAAGAACATAACAAATGGATTTTTGCCTTTTAGCATCATGAGGAGAATATATTACTTAGCCTTCCATCGCTGAAGGGAAGGGGAGTTCTTTTAGTCACTGCTAAACCTGTATTTTCAGAAAGTGTGTTATTCGGTTCCTTGCCAAGATGGAGATTGGCAAGCTGAAGAAATTGGAAATTGGCCAAGAACCAGTGCCTGTTATTTAGCGGAGAGGTAATAGGGAACTATGATCCTGCCAATCTGGAGGGACTTAACATAAAGTGACTAGCTTCTCGGTCCAAACTGGCATAACTGTTCCAAACAAGATGACGAAGGCTGCTGATTCAAAGGGGTAGGCTCACCCAAGCTCTTATTGGTGTGCCTCTTCCACCGACCAAGACTTTTAAATCTTCTCTAATACCACAGCAACATATAACTTACTGTCTTCCTGGCTGGGCACTCTGCTAAAGCACTTTAAATATACTATTCCCTTTGATACTGGAAACAGCCTATCAGCAAATACTACTATTAACCTGTGCTTTATTGGAAATTTAAATTGAAAGAGGTAAAGTCAGTCTGCCCCTAAGTCACAGAACACTAGAGCAGGGCAGGAATTCCTGCTGGCTTTAGAACCCACCTAGTCTTTGCAAAGCTTATGTTGCCTGAGTTCTTTCTCACTCAGAATAATGATCTGTGTAAAGGGGGAGGAGAAATCTCTTCAGTAATCATGGCATAAATTTGACTACACTGGCAAAATAAAAAAGGGCCAGAGTCCTTTCACCAAAGACCTGCGTGATGAAGCAGTAAGAGAAGAGAACATATCTCCAGGGAGTAAGAAAAATTACCTAGGCTAGGTCAGATCTCAGATTTGAGCCCAGTGTGAATCAAGTTCTTGCTCCTTCACAGTTCTCCATTATTCAACTCAGAGCATCTGCCTACAATGCAGAAGACCTGGGTTCAATCCCGGAGTTGGGAAGATCTCCTGGAGAAGGAAATGGCAACCCTCTCCAGTATTCTTGCCTGGAAAATCCCATAGATGGAGGAGCCTGGTAGGCTACGGTCCATGGGGTCACAAAGAGTCGGACACGACTGAGCAACCTCACTTTCACTTTTCTGAATATTAGCTTGGGAGTTATGGAGCAGGAAGTCTGCTTTAGTCAGGAAGCATCAGGGAGCATCCAAAAGCATCCAGACAACCACATGCAGCAGGGTGGACGCTGGGCCTAGATAGTGTGACCTGGCCTACATGCTATGAGCTTGGGTCGGACTGATTATCAGTGTTCTTTTAACTGGTGTCAGGACTCTCCTTGTGTCCTCTAAGAAGGGTTTACCAAGCCTTCCCAAGCCCCTAGTCACATTAATCTTATGAAAGTGTGCATTTCCAGCACTTTTTAATTAGGGGAGACCCCTTCCCAGTCCTGTTGAATAGATTTGGACCTCAGACATGGGGACATGGGACTGGGGTAGACTGAGCTCAGAGGTTCTACCCACTGTGTGTGGTTCCACATAACCCTTTGTTTGAAAGTGCCTAAGGCAGCCAAGAGTGTGTGTTGACCAAAGAGGACAGCTTCTGCTAGGAGCTACAAGTACATAAATGGATGTCAGAACTTAAAATTAAGAGGGGAGGGATGGGGGAAGAGACAAAGAATCACTACCCTCCCTTGAGCATGTTGCTTTGGGTATTTTGGTAATGATTGTAAAGCATTAACACACAGACTAAACTAAGCTCTTTGTGTTCTTTGCAAGATGGAGAGCTTGCCAAGTCAGTTTCAGCGTACAAAGCCCAGACAATTATTCTTTTGGCATGTAGGGGCCACCCTTGTTTTTGCTGGGGGGTTGGAGGCGGATAGCCTATTGACACAGGAAGGCTTTATAAGGAAAAAGAAGGCAACTAAAACCCTGCATTTTTTAGAAAAGAAATTCCCTGTCACGGTTCTCAGCCCCTACCCTCTATGCTAAACCTCTGCCACAGAGCCAACAGAAGAACCCCTTGGGCTCAGAAGTGCCACACACACTTCGAAGCCCATAGCATGTTACTCATTCATGGCTGTTTGCATTTCCTCCACTTAGCACCTCACCATGAAATCGTGTATTTCTTTTGTGAGTGTGTGCATGAAGATGGTTGATAGCTGTATTTCCAGTGACAGCCATCAGAAAGATAAAGTTCTTGAGATTCCTTATGTGGCATATGCTTTGCAGTAGTGATTCTCAGCCTATGAACCCAGAACCCCTAGGAACTTTCAAAGTTGTCTAAGGAGGCTTCCAGTCATCTTCCAAAAGCATTGTGAGAAACCAAGTGTGATGTATCTCCAGAATGGAGGCTGTTGTGATTGAGAGTATACAAGCCATTTAAAGATTTTCTGAGTTTGTTGTAGGCTTTTGTGGTTATGTCTTTCTTCATTCTATGGATAGGAAAAGCTACAACTACTGTTCATGCGGAATTAGGAAACTTTTTTTATTATGGAAAAGGAGTTACCCTGGAAAGGATGAGTAAAAAGCATCTGAACTTCTTTTTTGTAGCAGCTAAGCTAGAGGCTCCTGTTTTCTTGTTACTGAACCTTCTACTACTGTGTTTCCTGATCCTACATGGTTTCACGTCTGGATCAGAACCCCCTATTGGTTGCATTTGCAGCTGAGAAGTGGACTGAAGACATTTGATCTTTCAAGTTGTTGATTTTAAAAACTATAAATGAAGTTTGTTTTAGTATAGTAAGAGAATTCATGCATCTACTCTCTTCAGTACAAGTTACCATATACAAAGTAATTACTTTCAGGTGAGAAATTATTGCAGTTTAACTTGGTGGTGGCTACATGCTGAGGACTGGATCCAGAGTATTCTTATTTTTAGACTTTAGTAGGGACTGCTTCTTTCAGCATGTTGGCTATAGTTTTTAAAATAGAAGTTTGCTGGCTCTATAATATAAAGGCCCAAATTGCCAAGCATAGACACTTTCTTCATCAGGGAGTTATGGCATTCATTGCATAGGCGCTGACAAATGCCTGCCCTCTGCTCTGATTGATTTATTATCGTTGTATTTTTTTTCTTCTTCCTTTTCTGTAAACATTTCCCTTTTCTAAATAAGGGGGAGAATGTCCTAATTAAAAAGCAATATATATTAAGCACTGAAAATAGGGACGCAAACATAAAGAATAAAAAAATTCATCATTAATCCAGCCGTGCTCTTCATCTTTTAGTGTAATTTCTTCCACACTTTCTTCTTTTCTGTATCTATTATAATGCGCATGTTGTTTAGAGAATAGTATTCATTGTCATTTTTCCAAACCACAGTTTTTAATGGTTGTATTTCATTATATGATGGTGTCATTATTAATAACCATTCTCCTCCTGCTGGATATTTAGTTTACCATCCTCTTTTGAGTCCTTCCTTCCTCCTCCCCAACCTTCACTATAGAAGCCTATATCCTATGGATCCAGAAAGGATCCAGAACTAACAAGGATCCTTGACCACTGTCTGGACTTAATGAAACTGGCTAGAATCTGTAAAAACTGGCTTTGGCTCAGAAAAATCTCTGTGTTTTAAAGTCATGATTTTGGCCTCTGCAGGATTTAATCACAGCTCATAATTGTTATTCTATCTCCTCTCTAAATTCTTTCCCCTTTACCAAATTCAACATATGAAAAATGTTTGGATACTTTTAAGAAGGTAAAAAAATGTAGAAATCATTAGATACTGTTAGAGTAGACCACTCTACCACCTTTTCAGGCCCTGAAAATTGAGAGTTGGAAAATGAAATAAGAATTGAAATAATGTATTCAAGTAATTCATCTTTAACAATTGAAGGATATTTACTTTCACAAATGTTTTCTCTTAATGGAAGAGGCTACTATTTTATTCACAATTTACTTTGTTATGTAGACTTGAATTCAAAAGATGAGAATCAGGCTTGGGGGGTATATTTCATAAAGAGTAGAAGCAAAGCTGATTAGAGACTAGTGGTGGTAAGATTAGAAATATTTTTTTTCTTTTAAAACAACAGCATTCTATTTCCAATCTTTGGAGTGTGTCCTCATTTTAATATTCCTTTGTTACCGAAAGACAGTACTTTGTGCATAAACCTGGTTACCAAGCAGTGTACCAATTATTCAGTTATTTCATGGCTTAGGATGTTCAGAGAAGGACCAAACTGGTCTAGAAAAGAGTCTCAGAATCTTAACACATAAATCATAAAACAGCATTGCAGTGTGAAGAGCTGGGAGATGGGCTTGCCCAGCTCTTCCCCAGCAGGCAGTAAGTGGGGAAGGGACACCGCTCTGACAAGCACTCATCCACTCTGTGAGCCTTCATTTTTCATAACTCTGGTTTTCGAAAATGTAGCCAATTCTTTCAAGATGTGTCCAAAATATTTCTGCCATTTTTATTTCCTATCGCACTGTTATTAACTGAATGCCACCTGATAATATAAATGACGCTGAGTAAATTTCAAGGAAGGAAGATTTCCTAAATGTGAAAGATGAGCAAGGTTTCCCACAAACTGAGCAAGTAGCCAGAGTGCTTTTCATTAAGGATATAATTAAAAGAAAATTTTGCCAGCGTAAGCTCCTGGTTCTAAAAATGCTAACGCTCAGCCTACCAAGAAACCTTAGGCTGTTTCCCCAAATTCTGTTTTGGCATATTGGTACTATTCAGTCTATTCATTTTTAATAAAATAACTTTAAATAAAACCTTGCATAATTAACAGCTGGCTTCTTGCTGAAATACTGAAATATGCTTTCAATTTGTGTCCTTGAGCTTTGTCTGGATGCTAAGCTGTACAGCGCAGTTCGAGTCTTCATTTGGGGAAGCCAGAAGTCCATGACTGTTCATGTTTCCGTCTATAATACCACCTTAAATAAGCTGCTCCATTCTCTGTGCCCTTCATCAGTTGAAAGAATGAAAAACAATCCAATAGCAACCTTGGGCTCCTTTTCAGAGCGCTGACTTGGCTACATTTCAAAGCACTTAATGTTTTCCTAAAAGGTACAAAAAACTGCACGGTGCTTACGTTAGCATTTCCTAATCAAAAGGTATAACACACTTAAAAGATGGTTCGAGTTGCACAACAAGACATCTGTAGTGGTTCTTTAGGCCATTTATATCTAAAGCATAATTTTTACTTTTTAGTTCTTCTGAGTTCTAAGAATCAGAGTAAGACTGATTTCATACGTAGAAATAATTATTTCCTTTGATAATTGTACCTTAAAGTCAGTCACAGTGATTACCAGTGACATTCTTAACAGCTGGGTATGCAGATATTATTTTCTTTCTTTCCTGATAGTAAAGTCTATTTCTGATATATATTATGGGACAGAGAAAGCAGGGTAAGTGGCAATAGAAGATACCGACAGGGAAGTAAAGGTGGAAAAAGTCTTATCTGCAGTTACAGTACATGGCTTCATGTACTATAACGTGGCAGCATACGCACATGTTATGAAGTGGGGGAGGTGTCAGACTGAGTTTTGTTGTTGCTGTTTTTTAATTTATAAATATGTCCATAATAAATCAATTCCATAACCAAAGGTACATCTCTACCTTTGACTTTATGGTTGGTTTGTTTTTTACCTGCTTAGTAGGATTGGGGCTATGGTCATTTTAAGGTATTAGTCATTTTCAGTCACAAAATTAGAGAAAAGTTGGTAAAGGTTACAAAGCACTATAAACGGACAAGGAAGCCATGTGCTATAACTATAGATAAAACTTTTTCTACCTTTACTTCCTTATCTGTATCTTCTATTGCCACTTACCCTGGTTTCTCTGTCCCATAATATATATCAGAAATAGACTTTACTATTGGGAAAGGAAGAAAATGATATCTGATCTCATACTAAGTATTAGAAACCTTTGCATGCATGTCTGTGTGCTAAGTCACTTCAGTCATGTCCAGCTGTGTGCAGCCCTGTGGACCGTAGCCCACCTGGCTCCTCTGTCCATAGGATTCTCTAGGCAAGAATACTGCAGTGAGGTGCCATACCCTCCTCCAGGAGATCTTCCCGAGCCAGGGATTGTACCCGTGTCTTACGTCTCCTGCACTGGTAGACAGGTTCTTTACCACTAGCACTCCCTGGAAAGCCCTGTTAGAAACCTTTACATAATCTGACTTAATCCTCATAACAACTCTGTGGTGGACACCTGATTATTCTCATTTTTACAAATGGGGAATCCAGAAATCAGAAAAATTAAGTAACTTGCCCAAGATCAGTTACTAAGTGACTGAGCCATGGTGCAAATGCCTTGTTCCCAGAATTTTTTTCTCCTTTTGGTATTACCTCCTATTTTCAGTCTCCTCTGGTGCCTTTTTTTGCCTTTCAGGCACAAAGTACTATTCATCAAATAGTATAATTGAAGTTTTAAAATTTGCTGTTCCCATGAACAGAAGCCCATGTCTAGATGAATATTCCTACCCACTCACCTCCCCAGTTAGAAAGAGTGATGGCGGTAGCCCACATAGTTCCCTTTATGTATTATTAACATATTCACAGAAAGCTCCTGAGTAATTTCTTATTTTTGTTTTTCAACCTATCTTAATATTTTTCTGTTTTTTTGAGGTATAGTTGATATATAGCATTGTATTATAGATGTGCAAGTAAGTTCTTTACTATCTTGTCCCTTCCTCCCTTTTTTATGCCCATTGAATATGATGAAGACAAGTGAATATTCAAAATAGAGTGTCTTTTGGGTCAGGATTTTAAAAAGAAGGAAGGGAGAAAGAAGTGGGAAAAGGAAAAAAACACTAGCTGGTCAGGAAAACAGAATGGCCCAAGGGAGAAAGACTGTCACCCAGGAATTACTAGGTTTAACCCTGGTTAACTCACAACTTGTTAATAGTACTTCCAAGGCCCTGGCCCAAGGGAGAAAGACTGTCACCCAGGAATTACTAGGTTTAATCCTGGTTAACTCACAACTTGTTAATAGTACTTCCAAGGCCCTGCTTGATCTGGCCCACAACTTCGCCTCATTCTCCTCCCTTCTTCACTCTTTCTGCTCTGAATATGCTGACCGCTTAGTACACCTCCCCCCCACCCCCTGCCGCGCCCCACCCCCCACCCGCCTCCAGGCCCGCCCTGTGCTCTCCACTTGGACGCCTTCCCTCTGTTCGGCATCCAGTTAACTCTTCCGTCTCAGCCCTCCACCTTCAGCTCTAGTGAGGGTTCCTGAGGAAGCCCTCCCAGACCTTTCTGACTAGGTCATGACACTGTTAGACACTTTAGTGGCACTATGACCTCTTTCTTATCCAATTAAATTAGCAATTTTATATACATCTATATTAGCTAGAGAATTTTGACCTCCGCTACTGCACTGTGAGTTCCATGAATGCAGACATAGTATGTTTACTTGTCATTATGTCCCTGGTACTTTGCTCATAGTGTGGTACTCGGTTTCTTGAATGACTTACTGAATAACTGAATGCGTTTATTTCATCATCAAAGGACCAGATTTTTATTCCAATCTTTCTGGCCAGATTCACAGCCTTGACCTAGCAGAATTCATGTGTTACAAAGCATTTGGATATAAAATGGAGAAAGATGGGGAAAAAAGCAATGACACAAGTACTAACATGGCACTCCTTCTTCCTGATACTTCACCCACCACACACACACCCCACTATATTGAGCTTGGTTGGCTACATGACATCTGTTTCCTAATGACATTCAGTCACGAACTGGACAACAAATGTGTGGTCATGGCTGTGTTTCAATAAAACTTCACTGACAGAAACAGCCATGTTTTGCTGTTTTTGCTGACCCCTGCTTTAGATCATATTATGAAGCAATCATGAAGGAACCTACAAATAAGTTAATCTGAAAGAAGGATTCTCCACCCCCTTAGATGAAAGTTATTCACAAAGTCTTCATTTGTCCCTGCAGGATATGTGTAACTATGCATAAGACCTAGAGCCAACAATGAAGCTGTTAAATAGATGATGTAGATGTGGCATGGACATCACCCAGGACTATGAGAGCTATGATATTTCATAGACCATTGTCTCCTGTAGATGTGATTTTTTTTTTCCCTATTGATTAAATAAGGGGCAGTTTCTATTTGAGATCTGATATAGTCTCTGGTCACAAAATCTGTGTTTTAAACCAACTAGGACAATTTCAGTGGAATTCTTTTTGGCTTTAGCTAGATGTCTAAAGTGTTTCATAATGAGCAAATTATAGTATTGCACTACAAAATTTGAGCATTTTCCTCATCTGTTCTTGAGTAGTCATTCTTTCTTTTCAAATCCTGGAAACAAAAGAATTTTCTGGCTCATCCTACACACAGCCCAGAGATTTCGACTCTTAGAACCTATGTAAAGAATTTAGGATCTATGTGGAGTTCATTCATGGTTGGTTTGGTCATTGTGGAATAAAAGCCAAATGAAATGGATCGTTTATTTTCTCAGTTTCTTAAACTTCTGGTGCTAGAAAACACTATGTCGCAATCCTTACAGACATAGATACACTGCTTTTTAAAGTCACATACACACATAAGAGAGCTATAGAAGAAGCACAACTTTCCTCTTGCCACCCCGGATTCCCTTACGTCTTTATTTACTAGCTTTGAATGAAGAAGGAAGAAAACAGAGAAACACTTAACGTTGTTTATTAAATTGCTCATTAATATTCCTAAGGGGAAATACAAGAAATTTTTTCTCATGTGTTAATTTGAATTTAATTTGAGGTGGTTGAGGATGTTAATCTTTATATTTTAAATTGATTTTCTGCCACATAGTGGCAAAGTATACACTATAGAAATGTATTCCCAAAATGGGCAATAGAATTGTACATTGGTTTAGAAAGAATCCAGAATAATATTTTATTGATTTGGTTTTTGTCATTAAACCAGGTTGCTGGCAAAGATGGGTTTTCCCACAACTGTCTACACTGTCAAGTGCCAGAACTTTTTTAAAAAATAAAGTTTAAAGTTTGATAGATATTTTTAAAGGTAAAGCCATACTTTCCTGCTTGTTTGAAGTTCACTGTTAGTTACATGAACAGCAACTGAAGTATTACATTTTTATTTTGTTTTCTGCCTCCTCTGTATCATATTATAACCAGTCATTTATTTGCTCCTCTCAACCTGCTTCTACCTTCCTGTATCTGGTTTTTGCTTTTACATCTACCACAGGCTAACTAGCAAGGTTCTAAAGGATGAAGTAATGTTTTTGGTGTAGAAGTTCTGAGAGTCCTTTGAAGTGCAGATATCTTTTCATCCTTTTATCTAGATTGACGTTTTATAAAAACTGTGTCCCAGGAAGATGGCAGTTGATGTGTGTCTGTATCATGACATAGTGGACCATATTACCTTTGAGTAGGGTCCTAAATTTCTACATTTCAAAAGAATAAATCAAATCCAACCAGCCTTGTCTAAGGTGACTTTATAGGTATCTATTCCAGTTGTCCTGCTCATAGGAAGATGCTATAAATATCTTTGAAACACTTCTTATTCATCATTTCTGCTGGAATGTGCTTTTCATAGATGTGAAATCACAGTGAGAGCCTTCCTAAGAATTCCATTGATGTTGATAGAGAACTGCCTGAAGCAGTCCATGTGAGCAATTAGCTAGCTTGTTCAACTATACCCTTTTATGGGGACTCCTTCTCCTCTTTGATGCCCAGATAACCTGCTGATGCTGGAATCAGAAGGCAACAAGGAACACCTTCCGTACTGACCCACTCTATGGTTGACCAGTGCATCCTTCCCCACATAATAGTTCTCTTAAACCTCCCCTGCAGTCTTCTTAGAAGTCACATTCCTCAGTTTTGTCGTGCTCTTAAGAGAATTACTATGTGACCCTCAAAGAAGAAAAGGAGTTGGCACCGCTGTTTGTAGCAGCCTGAGGCTAAGCAAGCTCTTTGTGAGAGATTATCTCACTTGATCCTTCAGTAACTTCATGAGGTATTGTCTTCATATTTTATAGATGAGGAAACTGAGGCTCAGAGGAGTGAATTACATGCCCAGTATCACATATCCTAACAATAAGCAGAGCTGGGCTTTGCGCCCAGATCTTCTGATTCCACAGCCCAGATTCTTTCTAGGACCCCCACAGTCCCTCCAAGGAGGAAAATTGGATTCATGGCAGGTGTGCTTTGGGCTGGTATGCTGTGTAATCCCCCCATCTACCCTGTGAAGTAGGTATCATAAATTATTCCCAGTTTACTCATAGACATGTGAATTTAGGTAACCCGATGACAGTCACACCTCAGTTAACGGCAAACTCGGAATAGGAGCTCTAACCCCTAACTTCTCTAAGCCTCAATTTCCTCACTGTAAAAATAAGAACAATAATGGCACCAGTCTCTCAGGACAAAATAAGATAATTCTTGTAAAGTGCTTAGCGTAGTGCCTGGCACATAATAAGCCCTCAATAAATGTTAGCTATAACTTAGCACAGCAAAGGCAGAATCACTTTGAATAGAAAAATCCTGCTATTCAACTATCTATCTCAATATTACAAAGATTGTATTATATTAATGGTAAACAAAAGGGTGTCTTCTCTCATTTAAAACAAAAAGTTAGATCAAGCACTGGGTAATTTGTCCTTCATCACCAAAGCAATTACACAAGTGGCTTTGAGGTTTCTTCCAGTTCTGTAACTATACCATTGTAGCAACGGAGGACTGTGTTTTCCTGTAAGAAATTTGAAGTCGAACCTCCAATGCTCTCCACAGTAAAGATGTGGTCTCCTCGAACAGAGGATTGAACAGAGCCCATTAGCAAAGCTGAGTGCTGACTTTGATTTTCAGAGTTGTAAATGACAAGAAGTATAAACAGTGAGGACTTTGGGGGTATTTGTTTCTCATGGAAAGATAAGATACCTACAGCATTTTAAGATGAAAACAAAAGCCAGATAATTGATTTTTTTTTAGCAAAGGCATTTAAGAAAATATTTGCTTTGTGCTTGGCTCCAGGGAATAATAGAATACAAGTAATTATTAAACCGGAATTTAGTAGCCCAAGATGAATCAGGAGGCCAGTTCCCCAGAACAGTTTCCAGCAAAGTTTGAGAACTCTAACAAGATATTCAGCCACAGCCAGACACTCTGTTGCTTGGGAAAGTCTGTGAAAGTTTTTGTTTTGATCATAATCCTAAGGAACTCCATCAGTTTAACTTATTGGTGATCATGAAATTACATCCTCAAGCACTGATGGTCAAGATCCCTCAGTGCTGATGTGTGGAATTACTTGATTTCACATGGGGTATGGTTATATACCCTCCTCATTAGTATATCCAAGAAGGAGATGAAGTTCCCAATGGCCCATCCTTCATTCTCAACAGTTTATAGATAGGACTGTTTATAATTTGCAACTGTTTATAATTTGCAAATTATTAAAACTGTTTATAATTTGCAACTCCCCCCTCTAGGAAACTATACCCCTGGATTAAACGCATCTTCTCCCTTCTCCTATGTATCCATTGTTGACCTCTAACAAAGAGCTTGCTACATTGCCTTATGGTTTGTGTTCTTGCCTGACTTCCCAACTGGACCCTGGAGTAGTACTTCCTGGCTACGGCTGCAAGGTGCCTGCACCTTTGGAGTTGCTCAGTAAATGTTCATTCACCAACTGACTGACTGACTTAAAGAACATGTTTTAAACTTCCAGCTTCTATGGACCCCTATTATCAATGATAGGTTCCTTCTTTCCTTGTTGCTGGAATCTGTCTCATTGCTAAACTGTGAGTTCACATCTTTTCCATTCTTCCCACTGCCTCCCTTCTGTTCACCCCCTCACCTGTCTTGCCCAGTTCCTCTGCCTGCAAAGCCTCTCCCCTTCATTAGACATTTTCTTCTTTTCCTGTCTTAAAAGAATATTCCTCTTGGTTTCCAAATCCTTTCCCTCATCTGAGCTTTGGGTCATAGGCATCACCTCTGGAATCTTGCCCTTCAGATACCTCCTTTCCCTTGTGTACCTATAATTTTTTCTCACTGCTGATAATTTTTTGTAACTGCATAACTTGTCCAGTTGCCCTTTTTTCTAATATCTTGGCTTTCACTGCTCCCATAGCTAACTGCCAGTTTATCTCCTGTCTTCACATTTTGTTACCTCATTCTGTTAGCCTCTTAACTTCCCACCCGTCTATTTGTCATGTGGCTCCTGTCCTCACCAGTGGCTTCCAAATTTCCAGACCCAGGAAACTCCTCTTTGTCTTCATGTTCCAGCCCAAGCTTCTAGGTGGATTTAATTATGCTCTTTCCACACCTATCCAGGCTATAAATCTTGGTGTCATTTTCCACTCACCCATTTCCCCTTAACATCAGTATCCATATCAGTTCAGTTGCTCAGTTGTGTCCAACTCTTTGCGACCCCATGAACCGCAGCACACCAGGCCTTCCTGTCCATCACTAACTCCCAGAGTCCACCCAAACCCATGTCCATTGAGTCGATGATGCCATCCAACCATCTCATCCTCTGTCGTCCCCTTCTCCTCCTGCCCTCAATCTTTCCCAGCATCAGGGTCTTTTCAAATGAGTCAGCTCTTCGCATCAGGTGGCCAAAGTATTGCAGTTTCAGCTTCAACATCAGTCCTTCCAAAGAACACCCAGGACTGATCTCCTTTAGGATGGACTGGTTGGATCTCTTTGCAGTCCAAGGGACTCTCAAGAGTCTTCTCCAACACCACAGTTCAAAAGCATCAATTCTTTGGTGTTCAGCTTTCTTTGTAGTCCAACTCTCACATCCATACATGACTACTGGAAAAACCATAGCCTTGACTAGATGGACCTTTGTTGGCAAAGTATTGTCTCTGCTTTTTAATATGCTATCTGGGTTGGTCATAACTTTCTTTCCAAGAAGTAAGCGTCTTTTAATTTCATTGCTGCAATCACCATCTGCAGTGATTTTGGAGCCCCCAAAAATAAAGTCTGACACTGTTTCCACTGTTTCCCCATTTATCTGCCATAAAGTGATGGGACTGGATGCCATGATCTTCGTTTTCTGAATGTTGAGCTTTAAACCAACTTTTTCACTTTCCTCTTTTACTTTCATCAAGAGGCTCTTTAGTTCTTCTTCACTTTCTGCCATGAGGATGGTGTCAATCTGCATATCTGAGGTTATTGATATTTCTCCCGGCAATCTTGATTCCAGCTTGTGCTTCTTCCAGCCCAGCGTTTCTCATGATGTACTCTGCATAGAAGTTAAATAAGCAGGGTGACAATATACAGCCTTGACGTACTCCTTTTCCTATTTGGAACCAGTCTGTTGTTCCATGTCCAGTTCTAACTGTTGCTTCCTGACCTGCGTACAGGTTTCTCAAGAGGCAGGTCAGGTGGTCTGGTATTCCCATCTCTTGAAGAATTTTCCACAGTTTATTGTGATACACAGAGTCAAAGGCTTTGGCATAGTCAATAAGGCAGAAATAGATGTTTTTCTGGAACTCTCTTGCTTCTTCCATGATCCATCGGATGTTGGCAATTTGATCTCTGGTTCCTCTGCCTTTTCTAAAACCTCTGCCTTTTCTAACATACTCTCCTCTGTAAGAATAAGAAGACTTGTGTTTATATTTATAAGTTTATTTTTTAGAAGGTATACACCATCAGTGCAATGGACATGAGTTTGAGCAAACCCCAGGAGAGAGTGAAGGATGGGAAGCCTGGCATGCTACAGTCCATTGGGTTGCAAAGAATCGGACATGACTTAGCAACTGAACAACAGTACAACAAAAGATAACGTATAAAGCAGAGGAGTGACTCAGAAATATTCATCAGAGTGATCTCATTTGGCAGTAAGATGTTGAGAGAAGCAAAAGGCCAAGCCAGTGAGAAAGCATGGAAAGCAGTAAAAGTCGTGAATGAACCACATGCATTGTATGCATAGCAGGGTATTCTTAACAATTCGATTTCCACACATTCTAAGCACTAACAGAAAGTATCTAGTTGAAGAAAGGCCAACCCAACCAATACTTTGAGCCAGAGTGTTCTGGTTTTTCACAGTTGTGACATTTTTTTGAAATACCAGCACAAAATTTATGTATTTGCATATGTATACAAGATCCTCATTAGGTTTCTGTGTCATGTTATCATCAGAAGTCTGTAAGGAACAAAGCAGTCTTTTAATCACTTTTCTGTACCATATAGTTGGAATGCCCTCACTTTGGGGCCTTCCATGAACCTCTCTAAGCCTATTCAGTCCTTGACCTGAAAGTGAAGCTATAGTGGTCAGCCTGCATGCCATTCTCCCTCTTTCTTTTACAAAACTGTCATCTGCCCCTTTGACCTCCTTTTCCCCATACCCTATAAGTCTGGTGTTTCTTTGTTTGAAGCAGAATGAAGAAGGTTTGATTTGAATTTGGGGAATAATAACAAAAGAGGAAAACAATCAGCTGCCCTGAGTGTGTTTTCACTGTGTGTAACTGTTTTCACCCAGAGTGTGTTGCCCTCCTTGGGCAGAGTCATGACTATATAGAATAGCGCTCATCACAGCAAACTTGACAAAGCGTGTGTCACTGAGGCCCCGCAGAAAAGTGCTTCCATAGGACTCCACCCTTCCTTTCACAGAAGTTAACAGAATGGAGAGGTTTTTGTACCAAGAAGAACTGTGCCATGTTGCAGGTGCCACAGAAGCATCGGAGGGGTCCCTAGGGGAAGTTGTCATGGAGCATGGGAGACTGAGATAGCATTTCAGAGAATCCTGAAGTGAAGCTTCATTGGAATCTCAGTGTCTGTGCAGGGGAAGGAGATTGCTGGGGGCAGAGTAAAGCCTAGAGGCGGGAACCAGAGCTCATTCCGGAACCTAAGAGCAGGTTATGGAGGGGCTCATGATACAGAGGAGGCCCGGAGGAAACAGGGGAAGACGCCAGAATGAACTGCAGAGAGAGCCATTCTTTGAGATTCACCTATCATCTTAAGGAGTTGTTTGCTTTTTGCTTAAGGCAGTGGGGAGTCATCAGATTTAGTGTTTTTTTAATCTGTGGGATGGGGATAATGACCTCGGCATTACTGAGATCTTAAGGGTAATAGTATAGCAAATTGTCATGCCTTAATAAACATTTCATCTTTTTTTTCTGTCAGATAAATTACTGGAATATATTATTCACAGAGCACTATACTTATTATCTTGTAATAGCCTACAATGAAAAAAATCTGAAAAAGAATATAGATATGTATGTATATCCCTTTACTGTACACCTGAAACTCATACAGCATTGTAAATCAACTATAGTTCATTTTTAAAAAGAGAGAAATAGTGCCTTTTAAAAGGAATATATTCTAAATCTAATCTAACTAGAAAGCATATTAGGGTATGATCATAATTTTTAAAAATATATTGTATGAATGTTCAGGCTGTCCTAATTCATTATAGGGGCTGTATTAATTCTCTGGACTTTCCCAAGCCGTAGTTTTCCACATGTAAAATTTCTTTTCCAGACTGATAAATTGAATTTAGTAATCCATAGATCAAAATGCTACAGCCCATAAAGAAGCTTTAGAGATGGAAGAAACAAAATTAGATTTAATAGAAACATTTATTTCTAACAGACTCCAGAGATAGAATAGTAGTGAGTCTCCAGTGAGCTTCCAGATTAACAATGGTAGAGAACAATTAAAGGAAAGAATTGTACTAATGTGACTTCTTTTAGAACTACCTAACAGTAAGATTGAGAGAAGGCAGTGGCAACCCACTCCAGTACTCTTGCCTGGAAAATCCCATGGACAGAGGAGCCTGGTAGGCTGCAATCCATGGGGTCGCTAAGAGTCGGACACGACTGAGCGACTTCACTTTCACTTTTCACTTTCATGCATTGGAGAAGGAAATGGCAACCCACTCCAGTGTTCTTGCCTGGAGAATCCCAGGGAAAGCAGAGCCTGGTGGGCTGCCATCCGTGGGGTCGCACAGAGTCGGACACGACTGAAGCGATTTAGCAGCAGCAGCAGCAGTAAGATTATGAACATTGAACGTGGTTCTCTGGCTGAGACCTCAAGCTCATTCACTGTGGTAGTAGTAAGGCTCAGACCACCCCTAGGAAGTGCAGGGAAAAGGCCTTGAGGGCTCATGTCTGTTCCTCTTGCAGAAAGAAATGTTGGGATTATGCCTAGTTCTTTCCTTCACCTTTCATCTTCTGGCTGTCTCCTATCATCACACATTAATTGTCTGCGGTGTGTATAGCATCATGCCTCTCGTATTATACTGATGAGCTTCACTCTGTCCTGGGCTGAGTTCAGTTTTGAAAAAATAGTGATAGCTCAGTCTGTCAGGTACCAGAGAAGGAAACAGTTCTTTTCTGTTTGAACAGACAAATGGAATCATTGAGGGATTTGTATTTTTCTAGCTAGATTCTTCACTTTTGCATATCTGGTTTTAGTTATTCCTATCAAGGTTGTAATGAGGTGGGTTTTAGGATCCCCATTTTTAAGATGAGGAATAGCAAAGAACAGGGAAGCCTGGCATGCTACAGACTATGGGCTCGCAAAGAGTTGGACATGATTGAGCAACTGAACAACAACGATAAGGCTTAGAAAAGTTAAGTGACAGGAACTAGATGCTAATAGTGGTGCCAATCCAAAGACTATAACTCCCAACCCAGCTTTCTCTCCACGGCTGCTTCTCAGTTACACCACCCTAGTGTTTGAGGGTTTGAGCACTTGAGATGCAGTGTTTCTAGTAAGGAGTAAAAAAGCCCATGGGGCTGTCCAAGGTTACAGTGTGAAATGAGGTTGCGTCTGCTTTTCTCCCCACCTCCTACAGGTCTTTCCTCGTTCCCTCCCTCATTCAATCATTTTGCCTGCCTCCTAATCATTACCTTGCCCTCTGGAGTGGGAGAGTTGGAGTACTGAGGGTGGGGGTGGGGGGCGGGAAGGATGGCTCGTACATGTAGGGCTATTGTTCCTGCTTCCTTTTGAATGATGTAGTAGTTTCTGTTACTCATTTTATGTTTACTTACCATCTGAATCCATGTCAATTTATGTGCCCTTGGCTCTGAACCACGGTTTATGTATTTTTGTGTTGTTAATATTTTTAATTGGTGTTTTTAAAGTAGATGTACTCTGCGTGTTTGGCAGACCAACAAAGTGGAACGGAAAAAGCGTCGATTTTTTAAAGTAACCATATAAGGTGAAAAGTCCCTTTTTGTGTGGGTGCGTGTGTGCAGATTACAGGTTTTATCAGGCCTACTCTTCGTTAATATTTATTGTAACAGTTTACAGTGTAGCCCCTGGAGTCACTCTGGATTGTGCACAGCCCAAATGACGTAACCTTGGAAAATGCAATAAATCTAAAGTTAAAACCACTTCTAATGGGAAGTTTCTCGAAAGTTGTAAAGTTAAATTGCCTCCTCCAGGATGAGGGAGGTGGTGTGGAGAACGCCCCAGGGGACCTGGCTTTGCCCCTCTCCAGGCTTGTCCCCTGGGTTGGAATGCTGGCTTTGGGTTGGATTACTTTGTTTTATTTAAACTTCTCTGACTATTCCTTTGCCCAGTACTCCATGGTGTGGCAGTCTTGTGGTAACATTAATATATAACCTTTGATCTCTTTTATATATTCAGCATGACTCTTATCCTATGCATGCATGCCCAGGTGCCCAAAGCAGAATTTTGTGAGTCAGAGCCTTAAATTGCAAGGAGACTAGACATCACCCAGTTCATTTCGCCAGCTTCTACATAAACCTGTCCAACTATATGCAGCTGAATACTGACCAGAGTGTCTTATGCTTGACGTTTTAGAAAGTTGTTTGTTGTGTTGTTTTGACATGTGACTCCCCAGAGTCTACAGTGTTACTCTGGATGTCTCTCTCTGAAGCTACATAAAAGAAGTGTTCTTCTCCTTCCATGATATTTGTAGGTGTTTGAAGACAATGACAGTGATCTTGCCCCTTTCCCTTTTTAGGTGTCACACATCCATACGTGTGTGAAAGTATTACATTATAGTTCATTTGTCCATTTGTAGAGTACAAACTATGTATATGTTAGATGCAGAAACTAGGGAAGCTGTGTGAATAAAGTAGGCTGTGATCTCTGCCCTTAGGGAACTTCTGGTCTAATTAATTATAGAGTGATAAGGGCTATGGGAGTTGGTGATGGATAGGGAGGCCTGGTGTGCTGCGATTCATGGGGTCGCAAAGAGTCGGACACAACTGAGCGACTGATCTGATCTGATTGGAGATTGAACTTGTCAAGGAAAGTTCTCTGGTGAGACATTGTGTAATTGAAGTCCAGAAGTGTACAAGGCGTGTCCCAAGGAAGCAGTGTGAATGAGGTGAGGAAAGGGGTTCAGGTAAAAGAACCAGCTTGCCGGAAATGCTGAACGGGGGTTCAGGGAAGTGAGAGTAGTTCCGTTCAGGTAAGGCAGTAAATGTGGAGGTGGTGAGTGGAGATGAAAATGCAGAAGTGCTGGAAGCAGAAAGCAGAGCTAACAGATGGAAGGGTGGGGGGATGGAATCAGACATTACAAGAGAGATTGTCCTCATTAGGAAGACTATTTATTGTTCTCTCGGTTACCCAACAACTATGGGAACATAACAGGTTCTGTATGAGGTCATACAGGTTTGGAAATATTTTGTGTATTACGTTTTATTGTTAGAGAAAGAATGTCATCAGTCATCAGGATTAGACAGGTATGGATCTTTCAGTAGCAAGACCATTTCTCTAACTGGATTTGGAGAAACAAGAGGAAAGAGATAACACAGTTGTAACATTCTAATGACTGTGAGAAAATGTGGATGACTCTTAGACATAGGACAACAAGAGTAATCATAGCAAACACTTCTATATTAGTATGGGCTTGGCCCTGTTAATAGTAACAAATTTGACTCCCACATTAACTCTACAAGTTAAGTATTATCCCTAGATACAGAGAGTTTAAATAACTTACCAGAGGATAAAAAGCTAAGTGGCAGAGCTAGGATTTGACTTCAAGCCCTAAGAACATGTGGAGAAAGATTTAAGTTCTAGGTAAAGGAAGCCCACACAATTCAAAACATCTGTGGAAACGGCTCCTGCCCGCTGTTGATGGTCACAGCCACACACACTTGCCGGTGTGGTCATGACCAGAATAAATAGAGCAAGTATTCATAACTCCACATTTCATACCTAATCCCCAGGCATTACTGTATGGAGGAGACCACTCTCCTGATGGGATTCAGGGTTGGCCCTGAATGTGTCTCACTAGAAGTTATGGTTGCCCGCAACCTCAGTTGACCTCCCTGCCTCCTGCCACTTTCAAAGAGGGTTTAGCCTGCCTAGGGAGGATAGGAGAATTAGGGTAACAGTAAACCAGAGAAAGTTTGAAATACCCTTAATTCTAAGGATACAGAATTCCCAGGCCAGGCTGTGCTGGTAACCATGAATGTATAGCTGCTGCAGTTTTCAAGCATGCATAGTTTCTTTGTTAAACTGATTGATTTCATGTTGAATATGTGCAGACAAGTGTTTCTTGGGGGACAGAAGGGATGAAAATAAGTAAGAGAGAGGTTGAAGTGATGATGCATCGAGCCTGTGCTGGATAGGAAAAGAAGTGAAAGTAGGTGAGGGCTGGTGCGTAAGAATCTAGTGGAGGGACTGGGATCTCTGAGTCCAGAAAGAAGTGAGGCAGGAGCAATTGCATGAAAGGACTGGAGAAATAGTGACAAATGTTCCGTGAACCGGATGTTTAAAATGTTTAAAATTTTTTTCAGAAGAGGACTCTTGGCACTCATCCTTGACTTGGTCAGTGTTATCTGAACATATACGAGTCTGTTAATAGCTTAATTAAAGTATGTCATAATGAAAATGTTAGATAGGTCAGGTCAGAGCTCCTAGGTACAGCCAAGGTGAAGCTGATCTTTTAAGTTCACGTGACTTTGTAATCTTGGAGCACATGTTTGAATATTTGAACATGCTGTTTATTCTGTTACATGACAAAATAAAAGGAGAGGTCATAGACTAGTCTGTGATGCAAATTTTACTCTATAGATTTATATGCCCAGTGGAAAGTGCCGTTGAGGTATCATAAGCCATGATAATTCTCAGGCCTCGAAACTCATTATAGTTTAGCTAGATTTTATATTTACTCATTGCTGTTTATCTTTATTGATGATCTTATCTCTAGCTGATTGCAGCTTCCTTAAGATCAGGGGCAGTGTCTGTGTCTCCTCTAAGTTTCCCCTCCCACACCTAGCCCAGTACAAGGTTTATGGTGCTCACCATCACAGGGATCTACGCCAGTCAGCTTATGCTACAGCTGAAGCAGTTGAGGTCCTGACATTTAAAGTGATCTGCTAAGGCATCAGGGCTCAGCAGTGAGGAAGCCTGAGCCACAACCCAAGTTTTATTCCCACCTCAGCTCTTCGCACCCTGACATGCTGACACAGCTAATGAGTCAGGTTCTTGCAGTGACCTGGGTTTGTGCCAAGCACCCATAGGAAGCCAATATTCACTAAGCTAGTGCTTCCCAGCCTGGTATTTCCCAATTAGGCTCACAGAGAAAAGGGTGATGTTTATTTAGGACATTAGGGTAAACAATGAAGGCTTTTGAAGGGCAGCTGAAGTGAGGAGCCCCTAAGGACACTCACTGGCCCAGGCACTGCCAAGCAGATCCAGGGATCAGATCTTCCTATCTTCATACACTTCTCTCTCATCTGCTGAGTTTCCAGCAACAGTTGGAAACCGCTTCCCTAAATTAACATTAGATCACTCGGACCCATGTTTTCTGAAGAAATTTATTTTTGACTGTACTGGGTCTTTGTTGCTGCTCACCAGCTTTTTCCCTAGTTGCAGTGAGTGATGGCTACTCTGTAGTTGCGGGCTTCTCACTGTGGTGGTGAAAAAATATAAATCCTACTATCCAAACATATCGCTTAGTCCCCACCATGAGATTAAGGGTATAAGCTTAAATTGTGAAACAACAAATACATGGGTCAGTTATTTTTCTTTTGAGGCTAAACAGTTCCTGACCTTCTTTCCTGTGTTCTTCATCTGTGGGGGCACTATATAATTTTTTTAATCAGAGAAGGAAGGTTAGAACTCATTTTTATCAGTGCAGGCTGTTGCATTTACCTGTGTTGCTCAGTCAGGTACATGACACATGCTTCGTCCAGCATCATACATGTTCTGTGGATGTAGGACCTTGTTCTTTGAAGGTCGTGACTGATTTTCCAGACCTTTTAGAACTGAGATAAATAATAAATTTGTAGCTCTGAGTTCGTCTCAGGTACTTTTCTGGATACTTTTGTATTTTAACAGATAAATGGCTATTTATAGGGATATCTCTCCACAATATCTCTTAAGACAGCTAAATAAAATTTTCACAGTTTATAGGATAAATGAGTCCTTAGAGAAATTGTTTCTTATCTCAGAAGTGGATTGAGAGGGCACCTAAGCCGACTGCAGAGGCTGGGCTTAGGAACTTGAAAGGGGTTGGGAGTTAAAGTGGTCAAACTCTGGACAAATCTTCTGGAACTGGTAGGTTCCCCCACCAGTGACCCTTCCTTTCTGCATGCTCCATCACACCATGACTGAAAATCTGCTGATACTAAGAATACTGACTCACTTTAAACCTTGAAAGTGCCACTTAAATATGCTGGCATCTTGAATCAGACTATAAACAGGGAGGGAAGGGCATTGAAGAGCAGTAATAATAAGAGCCCATTTGCCAAATGTTTATAAAGTTAATGGGACATCCCTGGTAGCTCAGACGGTAAAGTGTCTGCCTACAATGTGGGAGACCAGGGTTTGATCCCTAGGTCGGAAAGATCCCCTGGAGAAGGAAATGACAACCCACTCCAGTGTTCTTGCCTGGAAAATCCCATGGATAGAAGAGTGTGGTAGGCTACAGTTCATGGGGTCGCAGAGTCGGACATGACTGAGTGACTTCACCTTCACCTATAAAGTTACTAGTGATCAGCAAATGCAGTCTGCTATTCAGCACCCGAATGTGAAGTCTCTTTTCCGTGGAGGGTGGTGCACATTATTGAAGGTCATTGGAGGCAGAGAAAAGGATGGAGAGAGTGTGGCAGTGAACCTGGAATAGCTGTTTCTTATCTTGGTCTGGGGTAAGATGGGAAGAGGACAGCAGAGGGTGAAGTGAGGCACAGCATTTTGGTAAACATGGATCTGGATCACTGCCCTTGCCCCTGGCATGCCAAGGGTGTGAGTCCAGTGGTATGTTGCAGCTGGTCCTTACTGACTCAGAACTATTCAGTTTTTAGGAACTATGCAAGCTTTGTTAAGCACAGTCATTATTAAAAATTAAATAATTTTAACTTCAAATAAATGAGCAAATTCTTGCAAACAGGGCTAAGAAATGCTGAAACTCATCACTTATTAATAATTTTACTACACTGTGCTCTCAAGATTATTTATGCCTCTTCTCTTCCCAGCTCTGTATTCAGTGATGTCATGTTGATAGCTTGAAATCAGCCATCATGGGAATATTTGCACCATGGAAATCAACAAATGTAGCAAATCAACTTTTTCCCAGAGAGCCAGTTGTTAACCATTTACCAGCACACCAGTGGATGTTATGATCATGTGCCAACAAGTAGGAAGGAGGGATGTGGTGTTTATCCCAGTGAGACCAAGTCTGTTGTCTCTAGGTTATATATCTTCATTTTAGACGGTGCTGCCTACTTGGATTGGGGTTAAAAAAGACAATATGCTATGCTCAGGCACTAAGTCATGTCTGGCTCTTTGCGACCCCTTGGACTATAGCCCGCTAGGCTCCTCTGTCCCTGGGATTCTTTAGGCAAGAATACTGGAGTGGGTCACCATTTCCTTCTCCAAAAGAGACCAAGTGAAGGCATAATGACTTTTCAAATTCCCTCCTCTCTGTTTCCATTGTGTACAAAAATGCCTAATGGCAATTAAAGCTACCGTCTCGGTGAATAGTAATGGTTCACATTTCTATTTATCTTTGTATCCCCAGTGTAAAGTATACAATGGGCCCTTAATAATTTATAAGTAAATGATATGTGTGCCCTTCTCTCCCAGAATCTAAACATACCATTGATCAGCTATAGCACTTTAACACTTTAATTTCTGCAGCTCTCCTTAAATATAGGAAACAAGTCATCAGCTTTTTTGTTGTTTTTTGTTGTTTATTACCAAGAAAAGTGTTGTTCCTCTCATCTTCTTTACTTTTTCCACTCTCTATTCTTTTTCCTTCCCAGCCTAAGGCCTGCATCCTTCCAGACAGCAGTGACTTTTTTGACAATGTAAAGTTTGAGAGCATGGATCTAGATATAATTCAGTCTAGCAGATTTCTACTTCTCCATAAATGATTGCTATTGTACAGGGCCCATCAAAATAGTTCAGAGACTTAGTCAGAATTGTCCTAATGAATGTAGTATGTCAGATTTGAAAAGCTGTTTGAAAAGTGGGATCACTGTTAATTTATGCAGGCCACCTGCATGAGATGTAACTGAAGGATGAATGCAGTGGAGCATGCCGCACTTGCACGACAGAGCAATTTATTAGAACTGAATTAACTCAAGCTGGCAAAGCTCTGAGCTGCCTTGATTGGGAGCCCTGGATAAGAAGTTAGATGAAGTAAGCCTGACAGACCCTCTGTATTATACCAGATGCTACACAGGTGGGGGGTTGGATGACTGCTAGGTGACCATTGCATTCTCTTTTGGTTCCCTTTTGAGAAGGAAAATTGATAAGAAGGAAAGAAGGATAGGGCAAAAACAGTCAAAAGAAGCAGAGAGAAAGTTCTTAGACTCTCTTCACACCAGAAGGAACACTTATTGAAAAGCTTGGATTAGGTCTGGCAATAAATATAAGCATAGGACTCTTGGAGTATGTTCTTGGCTCTTACTACTACCTTTGAGTCTGAGCAAGTCAACTGACTTATCCACCTGTAAAATAATATTCCCTCTGACATTAATACTTACCTCATGAGGTTATCTAGAGGAAAATGTTAGTAATAATGTCCTGTATTTATGTCATTCCTTTCATGGAGAGCTCAAACATTTTATGTACATTGAGAATGAAGCTTCTTGTGAGAAATAAATACAAGTATTCATTTTTTGGAAATGAACTTAAGTCATAAGAGTCTGAATTCAATGTATTGCAGGAGGACATATGGTACATAGTGATCCAGTGGCCAAATGAATTTTTATTCCATAAGAGTTCCATCTTTCCTCCTTTTTTTGTGAATTGAGAAAATACAAGAGTCTGTATACATGAATGGGAGATTCTATGTACGCTATCTGGAGAAGGCAATGGCGACCCACTCCAGTATTCTTGCCTGGAGAATCCCTTGTACGGAGGAGCCTGGTGGGCTGCAGTCCATGGGGTTGCTAAGAGTCAGACACGACTGAGCGACTTCACTTTCACTTTTCACTTTCATGCATTGGAGAAGGAAATGGCAACCCACTCCAGCGTTCTTGCCTGGAGAATCCCAGGAACGGGGGAGCCTAGTGGGCTGCCGTCTATGGGGTGGCACAGAGTTGGACATAACTGAAGCGACTTAGCAGCAGCAGCATATATGCTATCAGGGTAGTCTCTTGGGACTTATCTTGAAGGACAGTCAAAACACATTTGATAGCACTTTGGGACCTTGGTTGAGGCAGAAACACACCTGGAAAATCAGCCCTAGACTACACAATGCCACTAAAGGGTTCCAGAGATAGAAAAGGATAATATGAGAATGTTTTCTCTGTTCATTTCAGCTCAATTCAGCCATTGTTTCTTGAGTGTCCATTATATACATCATTTTGAGCAGTGTAGAGAATGAAAGAGGCACAGTGTACTCAAGAAAGTTAACTGGTATTAACAAGGGGTGGAGAATGAGATTTACAAGTTGATACGAGCCACCATACTGGGGAGAGTTAGAAACGCATCACAGTATTTCAGGTGTTTGAAGAGGGGAAGGATTACATTTAGCTGAGTAATCCCAAGCATTTATCTCCTATGTACCAAGCATGTTCTTTGGAGAGCCATCATTCCTGCCCTGGAGATCCAGTGGGGAACACATATGCAAATACATAGTTTTAGCACACCCTAGCCAATGCAGTGATGAAGGGCACTTAGCTCAGGTTGGGAATTTAGAGAAGGCTTCTGGAGGGCAAGACTTCTCTTAAAGTCTTAAAAATTGAAAAGAACGAGAAACCAAAATTCCAGGCTGAAAGATTCAGAGGCCCCCAATGTTTAGCCTTCTTTCAACAGAAAATGGCAGTCTACAGAAAATCTGGTATCCTTATGGCCTACGGGTTAATTAGAGCTTCCCTGGTGGCTCAGATGGTAAAGAATCTGCCTGCAATGTGGGAGACCCGGGTTTGATCCCTGGGTTGGGAAGATCCTCTGGAGAAGAAGGGAATGGCTACCCACTCCAGTATTCTTACCTGGAGAATCCCCATGGACAGAGGATCCTAGCGGACTACAGTCCATTGGGTAGCAAAGAGTCAAACATGACTGAGCGACTAACACTTTTATTTTTCAAAGGTTAATTGGAAGTGGGAGTGAGAAACAGTGCTTAAGATAAAGGGCCTATCTTGCTGTCTTATTTACTACTAAATATTGTATGAAGTGTGGGTCATCAATAAATATTTTTTAAAGACTGAATGAAAAATATGTTGGGTTTAAGCCCCTGTGGGCTTTCCAAGTAAATAAATGTGACAGGCATTGGAAGAGACTCTGGACTAGAAATACAGATTTGGAAGTCACCCCTTATCAATGATATTTAAAATCAAGAGCTAATGAAATTATACAAGTAGAGTATGTAGAATGAGCAGAGTAAAGTACCAGTGGAGAAGCCTTGACAAATGCATTCAAGGGCAAACAAAAGAAGAGGAACCAGACTTCCCTGGAGGATCAGTGGTAAAGAACCCGCCTGCCAATGCAGGGGTCATGGGTTCGATCCCTGATCCAAGAAGATCCCACATGTCATGGAGCAACTAATCCAATGTGCCACAACTATTGATCCTGTGCTCTAGAGCCCAGGAGCCACAACTACTGAGCCCACATACTGAGCCCACATACCACAGCTACTGAAGCCCGAGCGCCCTAGAGCCAGTGCTCTGCAACAAGAGAAGCCACCGCAGTGAGAAGCCAAGCACCACAACTGGAGAATAGCCACAGTTTGCTGCAACTTGAAAAATCCTGCACAGCAATGGAGACCCAGCACAACCAAAAATTAAAAATAAATAAAATAAAATTTTTTAAAAAAGAAGAAAAGGAACCCATGAGGGAGATTGGAAAGAAAAAGCAGAGAAAACAGACATTTGATCCTTGTCCATCAGGATGGCAATATGAAGTTCTTTGGTGGGCTCATGAGAAAAGTTTTTCAGCGTAATAAACAGGGCAGATGTCAGACTATAGTTTGTTGTAAGATAAATGGAAAGAGTCGGGAAATTGAGATAGTGAGTGCAGACCTGTCTTTCAGATCACTTGGAGTAAAAGAGAAGGAAGGGGATGGTTCCTGGGAGGAGCAACCAGGTTCAAGAAGGAGAAAAAATTTAATATGATGAAAGATTTATGTAGGCTTCTAGGCTTAAGAAAAAAAGCAAATAGGTTGAATATTTAGGGAAAAGGGGAGATGATTGATAGGACAGGATCCTCAGAGAGATGAAAGGAGATTGGGGCCATGTGTGGAGAGCAGAGCCTTGAAGCAGAGTAAGGGATACATCATCTTCTGAATAGGAAGAAAGAGTCTAAGGATGGGTCCAGAGATATCTAGGAAGAGGCAGATGCTGACTTATGTGTATGTGTGTTTATGGGTATGTGTGTAATTGTCTCCTTGAAGTAGAAGATGATGTCATATGCTGAGAGGGTTGTGGCTTTGGCTGGAGTCTTGAGCATAATGCCAATTTTGAAATGTTGCTAAGTAAAATAAAAGCAAGCTAAACAAGGATGAGTGAGAGACTGAGCAGAGATTGAGGGCTGCAAATTTGTAGTGGCATCAATCTGAAAGCTGATTTCCTCCAACTGTGTTTAAAAGCTGGGTCATGAAATATAGAAAGTATATTTTTGAATTGATCCTGTGTTGAGATTTTGTTAAACAAGTGAAGTGAGGTCCAATGTAGTCGAAGCTTTCAGTGGGTAGTTCGGGTGATGGTGAGCCAGGCTGTCCCAGCTGAGTAAAGCAGTGAGGCCAGGCGAGGGGTCAAGAAACTATGGTTCTCCAGGGACTGAAGAAAGGATGCAGTTAAAGCTGAGGAAGACTAGAAGGATCAGAGATTGTCATCATCTCTGGATATGGGATGGCAAGTGAGCCCCACCTGATGATTTATTTCAGGTGACCTTGATGTGGGTAAGCCTGGAGCTGAAGAAGGTAAGGAGTTGGATAGATTTTCTAGATGGATACTGAAGTCATCCAGGATGTGATCTGACAAGGGATATGTTAAAGATTATAGCCAAGTGGCCTAGTCTTGTTTTAAAGGAACCAGGAGATTAGTAAGAGGACATCATTGAGAAAAGACCATTGGGTGATATAAATCTCAACAGCTTTTTTAGAAGCATCTATGAGAAGAAATCACATTTTTGGGGTGTGTACTGTTCATTAGACATTATTTTAAATGTTTGGCTGAACCATATGCACTTGCTGAGATTTGGGCATTTTGATCTATAAAAATGGTAATTTTCATACTATTCAACCTCATGCGCTGTGCTGTGCTTAGTCACTCAGTTGTGTCCAACTCTTTGTGACCCCATGGACTGTAGCACACCAGGCTCCTCTGTCTATGGGATTCTCCAGGCAAGAATACTGGAGTTGGGTTGCCAAGCCCACTCCTCCAGGGGATCTTTCCAACTTAGGCATCGAACCCAGGTCTCCTGCCTTGCAGGCAGATTGTTTACTGTCTGAGCCACCAGGGTAATTTCATACTGTTCAGCCTTATACTGTGTATGTATTAGCTCATTCATTCTCACAGCCAACTTCTGAAGTAGATTACCATTTAGCAATTAAATACGTTTAGCAGAACCACAGGAATAATAAGTAACTTGCCCAAGGGCATCTGATAAGTATTAGTAGCAGTGGTGGGGATAAGCGGAGAAGAGAAGTTGACAGAAGTTGGACCCAGCTACAGACCTTGGCAGTCTGGCTCTAGAGCTTGCAGTCTCTCTCTCAATAGAGAATGCCCACCCTTCCCTCACTGCCTTTTAAACTTGAGCAGGGAGTGAGATATATGAGACTGAACTCCTCTCAAGTGTATAATAAACTGAGATAAATGCCATAAAGCAGCAGTCCTGAAAAAGGAAATGGCAACCCACCCCAGTATTCTTGCCTGGAAAAATCCCATGGACAGAGGAGCCCGGTGGGATGGGGTCACAGTCCATGGGGTCACAAAAGAATCGGACAGGACTTAGCAACTAAACAACAACAACAAAACAGTCCCCAACCTTTTTGGCACCAGGGACCCGTTTGATGGAAGACAATTTTTCCCCAGCTGGGGGCAAGGGGTTGTTCAGGATGACTCAAGTGCATTATATTTATTATGCCACTGCTGATCTGAAAGGAGGTGGAGCTCAAGCAGTAATACGAATGATGAGGAGCGACTGTCAATACAGATGAAGCTGTGCTTGCTCACTCACCGCTATGCAGCCAGGTTCCTAACAGGCCATGAACCAGTATCGATCCTTGGCCCAGGGGTTGGGAATACTGCCATAAAGCAAATGAACACAGTCTAGTCCTTCACAGAATCTCATACCAACATGCTCTGGGCTTCCCCACCCTTTCTATTGTGTTCTCCTTCACTCTCAGACCTAGTGGTAGAGTGCTCTCTCTCTCCTTACCTAACTGAAATTAACATGTCCCTAATTTTCTAGTAAACTACAAGGAGTGTACTAGTTGACAGGGAGGAGAATTCCAAACATTTTATTTACAGGGTCATAGGAATTTGAGAAAGAGCAAAGAATTCATTCAGAAAATGATAAGGCATGCTATATATAGGACATCAGTCAGGATATTGGGAGAGGTAGAGTTTGTAAGAGGGAATGATAGAGGTTAAGCCAGAAGCAGGGGTGGGTTTTGAAAGACTTTTTGCCAGTTTGAAGAACTGAAACATTATCCTCCATGTTGTAGCCAACCATCGGAAAGATTTAAGCAGCGAAATACCATGAACAAATTATACAGGTGCTTCTTGAACACCATTTGAACTCCCTGAATCCACTTATTCATGGATTTTTTTTTTCCAGCAGTAAGTACTACAATACTACATGATCTGCAGTTGGTTGAACCCACAGTCATAGAAATGTGGATGTAGAGTGATTACAAATATGGAGGGCTGTTAAGTTAAATGCAGATTTTTGACTGTGGGGAGGGTTGGTTCCCCAAACCTGCTTGTTGTTCAAGGTTCACCTGTAGATAAATGTAAAAATGCAGTTTAAGGGGGAAAAGACTAGAGGCAGGAAATTAAGTTAGGAAGCTGCTGCAGTTACCCATGTGAAGGAATACCTGAGTGCTCAGCTGCTCAGTTGTGTCCGACTCTTTGTGACCCCATGGACTGGAGCCTGCCAGGCTCTTCTGTCCATGGGATTTTCCAGGCAAGAATACTGGAGTACAATTGCCATTTCCTCCTCCAGGATATCTTCCCAACCCAGGGATCAAACCCATGTCTCCTGTCTCTCGCATTTGCAGACAGATTCTTTACCACTGAGCCACCTGGGAAGCCCGTATATGAAGGAATAGGGCTTGGCAATGATCCTAGCTATGTAACTAAAAAGGAGGGGTATGTTCCCCAAGGTGTTTAACAGCAAGAATTGACAGATTTTGGTGCCTAAGAGAGTGTGGATTCCTTAAATCAGCAACGAAAATCACCATGCAAGAAAAGATGTTGATTTAGAAGGAATCCTTTTTCTCTGTATGTTGAGTGCAAGATGTCTCTAGAATCCAAGTAGAAATAGAGGTCTGGGATTCAGGAACCAGGTGTCATAAGAGATGCAAATGAAAATATGTTAGTATTCCCTGGTATTTCTGAGATTCACTTCTAAAATTGCCACTACCTCCATCAGTATCTACCCTGTGGCCATTCCTTGATCTAAGTTAGTACCAGAATGTGGAGACAGGGACCTGAGTGGCCTGTCGCTTTGGGCCAGGTGCCTTCCTCAGGACCTCACCCTGTGGAATCATGCAAGGGTCCAGGGTAGGTTCTAGGACACCCAGTAAGCCTCCAGCTGCTGAGAGCAGCCCTCTTCCTGCAACATCATTCCCATGAAAAGGGGAAGAGCAGCTTCCTAGTGCCCACTGAAAGAAAAATGTGCAAAAGGAAAGTTGTGAGTTCAAGTTTTATTCAGGTTCTTTCTGAGCACTGTGGCCTGAGAAACAGCCTCACAGATGGCTCTGAGGAACTCCCCCAAAGAGATAGGGAAGGAAACAAGTAGTCAAACACACATCTCTGGTAAAAGATTACTGCTGCTAATCAGGAAAAACAGATATCTGAAGTTAATGATTTTAGTACTTTTCTGTGTGTGTGGGAAGATGCAAGAATCTTGGGTCACTGAAATTCCTCCTGAGATATGCATCTTAACTATCTAAGGGCGTTTTATCGGTAGCATGGAATACCTCAACCTGTGCCTCCCTACCCCCACCCCAACCTGAATTCCCCTCAGGGAGCAGTGGGATGAGATTTAACCCTTCACATATTTAGATGATGAGCAACATTCTGTTTTTTTTTTTTTTTTAAACACTAGCATGAATGAATGAATGAATAATCACATTGGAGTCACTGAATTTTAGTCATCCTAAAAAGCCACCTGCATACTATTTTGGTGGGTCTGGTACAGGTTAATTATGTAGACCTAGTTCCTGGCCGAGGTTTTGTAGACTAGACGGAAACTGTGAATTAGGCATATAACTAGCATACCAACAAGAAATATAGTCAACAAGTGGGTAACGTGGTAAAATATAGATAATGCAGTCTAGCTGAGAAGTGAGTGAATCAGTGCTAATGTTATTAATGGGAAGGGGCCTGGTTCTGAGAGGACAGAACAATATTGCACAGACATATTAAGAATCAACGAATATACAAAGCATGGGAAAAGATGCCACTCAAACAAATCATTTCATGGGCTTAATAAACATGGTAAGGAACAGGAAGACAACCAGTCTTAGCTTTCCCTGAGGTTGAAATAAACTTGACCCAATGGAGTTCCCTAGTCCTGTTCATTTGCGGAGTTGACTTATATTCCAAGGATTTGCATGTGGAAAACTAATGCTATGGCAGGATTACCAGACTGTAAATTCATCAGGAAGCCTGGTGATATCATAAACTGTGAGAAGCCAATGTCCTGCAGCAGCATCAGAAACCTCCCAGTTTGATTTAGTACTGGTAATCCATTTTATTCCTCTCCATTAGTTATTACTGTAATAACAGATTGGTGACACAGCCCCATTTTCTGCCTTGAGTGCTGTCTGCTGCTGGGCACAGCTGCTCCCAGTCATTCTTTCCAGTGTAAATAGTGGTTCATGTTTCCAGGGCTGTCGCGAGATGTTGCTGTGCTTGTGAAATGAGTGCATGTCACCACCCTGTTGGGGAAGATTGAAGTTATGGGTGAAGCCAAGGAAATCCCTCAGAAAGCCAGAGCTGCACCCCTTCCCTGAGACGTGTATTTTGCTCTGGAGGACTTTTAAGTTGACTTTATATTAATATTAATGATGTGAATTTTCTTGTGGATGGGGCAAGCATATTCTGTCACTTGCATCTGTCTAATGTAGGCCTTTTACTTTGTAACTTACTCTTTCATCTTAGATGTAAATAAAGAACTCCTTTGTTGTGAGAGGATATGTTACAGGGCAGTAAACACTTCAGCAGAGAACATCTTTTGATCTTCACGCCTTTGAGAGCCAGAAACTGGCCAAAGAATTTGGGGCAGACACCACTAAAGGCTTCTCTTTTATCTTTTCACAAAATTAGGTGCAGAACTATAGGCATAGTGGATGAAATGACAATTGTTAGGAAAGTTGAAGGGCAGAATGAGTCCACCTGAATGGTAAAGCTGATTTGGAGATCGGTATTAGAACTCAGTGAATTTCATGAGAATTTAAGAGCATATGTACACAGAGCATAAAGGAAAAAAAGAAAAATGTTCTCTATCTCTTTTCCTGTGATCTCTATAAGAGTTAGTGGGTGTGTTAAAAATTTTTCAATACTCATTTGAGAACTCCTTATTGATATCAGTGAGTAGATATTCAAATTGTATTGCCAAGTCTTGGTAGACATCTATTATCTGCTTTATTGTGTGCAACTTATCAACATCTCGCCTCATGCCTTATAGAATTCATACTCGCATCCTGTAGGTAACTCATAGATTGAAAAGCAAAATCCCACCATGGTAAAGGGAATAAGGAACACACTACACATTTATAAGAGACAAATGGACTTATACTTAAACCTCTTTTTCAGTACACATCTTTCCCAGTTTTGGGAACAATGAGGAAAACAGAGATTGGGGATGCAGATATCCTGTCACAAATTCAGTACCTCTTTTCCTAGGCCTAGTTTTGTAGTCCAGGGGGGAGGCAGAGAGCAGGTTTGCTCAAAGTTTAGCTCTCCTTGACTGATAATATGTAATTGTTAAGCAACTGTTAATTGCTTCCCTTCTCAAAGGAAGCTACCAGAGGGTTTCCCTCATAGTTTAGTCAGTAAAGAATCTGCTGCAATGCAGGAGACCTGGGTTTGATTCCTGGGTTGGGGAGATCCCCTGGAGAAGGGAATGGTAACCCACTCCAGTATTCTTTCCTGGAGAATCCCATGGACAGAGGAGCCTGGCAAGCTACAGTCCATGGGGTTGCAAGAGTCGGACATGACTTAGTGACTAAACCACCACCACCACAGGCAACTGTTAAGAGATCCTGCATAGTTTCTTATTTTATTTTATCCCTCAGTTTCTTGTAGTCTGCAGTTGTAATAGCTGGCTGAATTGCTATCTGAAAACATAAGCTTTAAGACCAAGAAGGTTCTGTGAATATTTTTCAGAGACAGATTGTGCTCCATCTTAATGTCTTTTTAATTTGAAAGTTAAACTCAATCCTTCTAGTTGCTTGTAGGTATTGGACAATTTGAATATTTCCGTTGGATAATATGGAGAGGACAATTTATCATTGAAATACTTGTCATTTTTATCTTAGTGAATTGGGTGCCAGTATATACAGTTTGTGCTTTCAAGCACAAGGTTGATTTATTATGGTGTGGACCTGCAGTTTTTAGTGGGCTTCATTAAACTGAATTTTTTTTGGTAACTTTAGTAAAGTCCTTTTTTTTTTTTTTAATCTTGTTGACTTTAAAGTTATCACTGTCAACTCAAAAAAGTTAGAAACAAGAATAAAAATCCAAATTTAGAGTAAAGACATATAATAAAAAATTCATTCAGTTTTATTCAACTAAAGATCATAATTTAGCCCTCAGGAAGCAAGAGGAAGTAATGAATGCATGAAGCAAGCTTCAAGGAAATAGACAGTCAACAGTTTAGTGTTCTCTTTCCCACCTCTGGTATGGGCTCTGGTGCCTGCCACATCTGGGTAGATTCAGCACAACCACTTCCGTACTCTGTAAACATGAATGTGATGTTGGACTTCTATGAATTTGCAAAACCAGAAAATGGTCCTCACCACTTTGTTAAGAGGAGTTCATGAGATAAGGACAATTGGTAATTATAACTAATAATATTGAATGTCTGCTAATGCTCCACAGTCTGTGCTGGACATCTTAGCTGAAGCCAGTGAGTTCAGTTCATTTCAGTCTCTCAGTCATGTCCGACTCTTTGCGACCCCATGAATTGCACCACACCAGGCCTTCCTGTCCATCATCAACTCCCGGAGTTCACTCAAACTCGTGTCCATCGAGTCGGTGATGCCATCCAGCCATATCTCATCCTCTGTTGTCCCCTTCTCCTCCTGCCCCCAATCCCTCCCAGCATAAGGGTCTTTTCCAATGAGTCAGCTCTTCGCATCAGGTGGTCAAAGTATTGGAGTTTCAGCTTCAGCATCAGTCCTTCCAATGAACAGTCAGGACTGATCTCCTTCAGAATGGACTGGTTGGATCTCCTTGCAGTCCAAGGGACTCTAAAGAGTCTTCTCCAACACCACAGTTCAAAAGCATCAATTCTTCAGCGATCAGCTTTCTTCACAGTCCAACTCTCACAACCATACATGACCACTGGAAAAACCATAGCCTTGACTAGACGGACCAGTGAAGCCCCTTTCAAATAGCAGGCATTCACCTTCTACCTACTTCTGCTCTTTCCCATCCCAAGTTTACCAGATTCCTCAGGCTAAAGGGATTGTGCTTTTTTCGTTCATGTATTCTCCCGTTCGTTTGCACGTGCTCTTTCAACAAATACATAATGAACTCCACCTAGTTCCAGGAACTATTCTAAGTGCTGGAGATACAACAGTGAGTGACCAAGAGAAACAAAGCCCCTACTGTTGATGCCAGCACAGGAGACTGACAATGGACAGGCAAATATATTTAAGATGTTATATGTCATGTAATAATAAGTGCTATGAAAAAAATAATAAAATAGAGTAATCAGATAGAAAGTGACTGTAATATCGGGAGACATGGAAGACGAAGAAAGTTCTATTTTGGATAGTATAGTCTAGGGAAAGAGACATTTCAGCAATCTGAGTATCAGAGTCATTCCAAAAGTAACATTCTTACTCAGATGTAGAAATCAAATATGCAGTGAGTTGTAGAAAGAAAGGTTAGAAAAATCAACAACATATATTAATGTATATTTTCTTTGGGCTAGCATGTGAACAGTAATACTATAGTGTCTCTTATTAAATATGAAACACTTAGAAGTAGAACATGGTGAGGCTCTGTCAGTATGTGCTGTTTTTAATCTATCTGAGGATAGTACAAAGATACTGTAACCTATATACACTACTCATCTCTGTTTATAACTAAAAAGCAATCATAAGAAACCATACATATAGAATACAATTGAATGGTAACATGGTAATATGAATTCCCTGGTGGCTCAGCAGTAAAGAACCCACCTGCCAATGCAGGAAGCATGGGTTTGATCCCTGGATTGGGAAGATCCCCTGGAAAAGGAAATGGTAACCCACTCCAGTATTCTTGTCTGAGAAATCTCATGGATGGAGGAATCTGGTAGGCTGTCTTCCATGGGGTCACAAAGAGTCTGATACAATTTAGTGACTAAACAACATCAACACTATGGTGTTGTCTATTTATTGGATATTTTAGGTAAATTATTAAGCCATGCCCAAAGCAAATATATAAAGCAAATATATAGACACAATGAACCTGGGAAAAGTAACTCCTCATGAGAAGTGCAGCCAGATTACTAGTAGGACTCTTGTTGGATCTAAGCTGTGTGTGGACACTCAGTCATGTCCAACTCTCTGTGACGCCATGGACTGTAGCCAGCCAGGTTCCTCTGTCAATGGGATTTCCCACGAAAGAATACCAGAATGAGTTGCCATTCCCTTCTCCAGGATCTAAGCTAGACTCCCAAGAAAAAGTCTTAGCCTAGTGATTTTCTTTCAGCACATTAAAGATGTCACTTGATTGTCTTCTGGCTTGCATAATTTGTGGCAAGAAGTTTGGTACAATTATTATGCTTGTTCCTCTCTATATACTATCTTTCCTTTTTTTGGCTGCCTTCAAAATTTCCTTTTTATTTTTAATTTTGGGAAATTTGAATATATGATTTTGTAGTTGTTGTTATTTATCCTACTCAGGGTTCTCCAAGTTTCTTGGACCTGTGGTTTTATGTCTTTAATTATATGGTGGAGGGGGAGGATTTTGACTGTTTTCTTCTTCTTCTCTCCTATTCTTTCCCACCCTTCCCCCATCTTTCTCATGAGCACCTGGTGGAAAGTGGGTTTGAATGCCCTGGTGATTGGAGCTCCCAAAAGCCCTATACTCTCAGTCTAACCTATACTTGTTCTTTAGCAATTTCTTAACTATTTAGCTGAACTCTTCTTAACCGTTTGTAGTGTGTGCTGTCTCTGTGTGCTGCCACAAGTGAACCAATCTACAGTTTCCAAATTTCCTTGGAGGAACCGGTTCCTTCTTGGATTTCAGACTGCTTACCCTGTTTTCTGAACTTTCTGGACTCAAATAAAGTTATGTTTTTATGTTTTTTTCTACTTTTTCTTCTTTTTATGGTGAATGTGACACTCCAGCTTTCTATATGCTGGGTGGAATTAGAATCCTAGTCCAGTGATTTTTAAATTATTCTACAGATGTGCTTTAGGAGCTCCACAAACATGTAATTCAAATTTTATTTTATAAATATTTTAACTGTCTAAAAATTGTAATAAAATAAATCACTAAAATATCTTATATTCCAAAGTCACATTGGAGAACTACCAACTTAAATAACTGTGTTGCTCTGTTAACTATTTTTTTTTCAGACCTCAAGAAGTCTCCTGTCACCACTTCACACTATCTTTGAACTTCTAATACCCATGGCATTGATTAGGAGGGTATGACCTTACATATCCAAATCCAGCCCTGTTCCTGTCTGCACATGTAAAATTGCAAAGGCAGGGCTTACTATATCAAGCACACATATACAGCAGTCAGTTAAATGCCAGGCAGCATCAGTGACACCTGTCTTCACTGTACACTGGTTAGTTATGCAGGAACAAGTGAATGGCTAGCATGCTGCATCATGACTCTATGTTATTAGCACATATTGTTCTTTTCTTGATTTATTACAAGGAGTGTAAGAAGTTTTTAAATATTTCTAATAATTCTACTTGGAAAAAAAGTTCCTTCTATTCCTTTGTCAAGCCCTTGAATCAATTTCATTGAAGACTTTTTTAAAAAACTACTTATCTGTGTAAATCAAGCTTTTCTTGACATGGTGCAACAAAAATGAAATATGAAAATAAGTAAGATGAAAATTGAGAAGTGTGTATCTATCATTTTATAAATTATAAATTTTTATGACAAAACATCCTCATTATGAACACAGTTAACTTTAGACTGCATCATACATTTAAATGTATGAGATAATTTTTTAAGTCAAAACTCCTTTTATCTGTTTATTTATTGAGGTTCTGCATATTTGGTTTTCAATAATTCCACTGCCATATATGCCTGCCCCAAGAAATAAATTTAATTTTCACTGATTTAGTCAAAAGAATAATAATATTAGCAAACACTTAAATAGACCTTACAATGAATCACCTACTTTTCTAAGCATTTTACATATGTATTATTAATTTAATCCTTATATCAACCCTATGAAGTAGGTACTGTTATCATTCCTGTTAATCAGATGAGGGAATAGATATATGGTATATATGAGATATGGAGAAGGCAATGGCACCCCACTCCAGTACTCTTGCCTGGAAAATCCCATGGGCGGAGGAGCCTGGTAGGCTGCAGTCCATGGGGTCGAGAAGAGTCAGACATGACTGAGTGACTTCCCTTTCACTTTTCACTTTCCTGCATTGGAGAAGGAAATGGCAACCCACTCCAGTGTTCTTGCTTGGAGAATCCCAGGGACGGTGGAGCCTGGTTGGCTGCTGTCTATGGGGTCACACAGAGTCGGACATGACTGAAGCGACTTAGCAGCAGCAGCAGCATATATGAGATAACACAGTCCCTGGGTCAGTAAGATCCCCTGGAAGAGAGCATGGCAACCCACTCCAGTATTCTTGGAGAGTCCCATGGATAAGGAAGGGGTCACAAAGAGTCAGACATGACTGAAGAGACTTAGCACATACATGCACAGTTAATAAAGAGCAGACTCAGGACTCAAATTTAGGCAGACTGGTTCCAGAGTATGGGTTTCAAACCATGAACCATGAACCAAACTGGTAATTAGAATGTTTAAGTGGGAGTCTGAATTCATTGTGAAATTTTATTTCTTTTCCTATACAATGTAGGTCTTTGTGTGTGTGTCTCTCAATCTCACTTTTTTTGTTTTTTGCTATACTTTCATTTTTCTACTTGTAGATTAAGTGATAATTGTGCTATTACCCTTCAGGATGCAATCAGACTTAATACAGTAAATATTTTTAAAAATGCTTTAGGAGTTGGAAAGTAAAGGCCAAACGACTGTAGCATAATTATGGAAAGCAGGTTTGTTTTGGTCTATTTCTATTTTCTTTTCAGAGTAAATTTAAGGTATTGTATGTATCAACAGAGTCTTATTCATTCAACTACCTGCACTTGCTACTGCAGACATTTTCATTCATTCTTCATTGAACATATTCTCATTGAACACTCACTGAGTGCCAGAGGCACTGAGCAGCAAGGTCTGGAAAATTAAGTAGCTTAAGATTTGTTCCCTTACTTGTAGGCATTCCTTGTCTTGGTGCTCACAGTTGAGGCATTGTGTGTGCTTATTAAGTGACAGTCAAAGTCTTTACTGTAGAAGAAAAGTCCCTAAGGGATAGTATTTAATTTTAATGGTTATAGTTTTGAGGTTGGGCTTTTTTAAATGGAAAAATAATATTTCTAGGGTGAAGAAATTAAGCAAAGTGCTTTTTTTTTTTTTTTCTTTAAGTAAAGTAGCATTTCAGGAAAGCCAAGTCATTGAGAATCAAATTAAACTGTGGATGACTGGGACTTGAAAGGACTTTAAAATCATTCATGCTTTGAAATATGCCTATCAGTTTTATTTTTGGTAAACATGATAGAATGGACAGGAGAGGGAGCCACACTGAATCTCCTGCTATCAGGTATTTCTCTGTAGTTCTAGACATCTTCATTCTGAATGTCAACTGGTGGTTTATCCTTGATAGGAAACATCACAAAGTAGTCAATCTCTTTCATAGAAAGCTATTGAAATCTCCATATCTTAGGAGACTGGATTTACAAGCTTTAGTTCATAAGGGTTATATGGTAATAATAAAAATAAAGATATACTTAGAGAAATCATATTTCTTTCAAAAGATTAACTCTTATTATTTGGTATATATAGCATAAATTGAAGATATTCTACACATTTTTAAGAAACTTAATTTATAATTTGGTGATTTTTTTCTGCGGTAGAGCAGGCCTCTTTGTTGGCTAACATTTTCCATAGGAAAATTTTGCTGAAATTTTTTCCCCAAATAATGATTTTAAAAAGCCTGTGAAACTTTGTTAAATGAATGAAAAAGAAATGAGTATTTTTATGGTAGTGTGATTTGTTACTGTAGAGCAGTTCAGAATTTTTCGTGCTAAATACTAAACCCTGGGTTAGTTTTAAACAAAAGCAGTGTATATAGCATCTGTTATTTCTGGTAGGCTTCTCCTAAAAGTCATTTCTGATTAAATGTTTGGATTACAAGCACTCATGAAGGTAATCCTAATGAGTTTTCATATGGGGTAGGGACCAACAGAACGTGCCATGAGGACAATGATCTGAATCCAGGGAAGCCAGAGATTGGACCTCTTGTCAGTTCAGGCACTCAGTCATGTCTGACTCTTTGTGACCCCATGGACTTCAGCATACCAGGCTTCCCTGTCCATCCTCCCAGAGCCTACTCAAACTCATGTCCATTGTGTCGGTGATGGCATCCAACCATCTCATCCTTGTCATTCCCTTCTCCTCCCGCCTTCAGTCTTTCCCAGCGTCAGGGTCTTGTCCAATGAGGTGGTTCTTTGCATCAGGTGGCCCAAGTATTGAAGTTTCAGCTTCAGCATCAGTCCTTCCAATGAATATTCGGGACTGATTTTCTTTAGGATGGACTGATTGGATCTCCTTGCAGTCCAAGGGACTCTTAAGAGTCTTCTCCAACACCACAGTTCAAAAGCATCAATTCTTTGGCATTCAGCTTTCTTTATAGTCCAACTCTCACATCCATACATCACTACTGGAAAAGCCATAGCTTTCACTGGACCGACCTTTGTTGGTAAAGTAATGTCTCTGCTTTTTAATATGCTGTCCAGGTTAGTCATAGCTTTTCTTCCAAGGAGCAAGTGTCTTTTAATTTCATGGCTGCAGTCACTATCTGCAGTGATTTGGAGGCCCCTCCCCCCAAAAATAAAGTCTGCCACTGTTCCCATTGTTTCCCCATCTATTTGTCAGGAAGTGATGCTGCCAGATGCCGTGATCTTAGTTTTCTGAATGTTGAGCTTTAAACCAACTTTTTCACTCTTCTCTTTCACTTTCATTAAGAAGGCTCTTTAGTTCTTCTTAACTTTCTTCCATAAGGGTGGTGTCATCTGACTTTAGTTGAGATTAAATGTTTACCAGAAGCTCCACGCCAACCAGTGCATGCATGCTTGCTAAGTCACATCAGTCATGTCCAACTCTTTGCAACCCTACAGATTGTAGCCCACCAGTCTCTGTCCATAGAATTCTCCATGCAAGAATACTGGAGTGGATTACCATACCCTCCTCCAGGGGATCTTCCTGACCCAGGGATCAAGCCCATGTCTCTTATGTTTTCTGCATTGGCATGCAGGTTCTTTACCACTAGTGCTGCCTAGGAAGCCCCACACCAACCAGTGCCAATCAACAAATGTCAAGAGAGCTAGTTAAATGTTGAAATTTGCTGCTATTTCTTATTTTATGGATAGAAAAAACAGGCACACTGGCATGGAGGGATGAAGTAACCTGGCACGAATTGTACACAGTTTCATTATGAGGAGCATCTAACTAGATGAGCAGGTAGGCAGCACAGCATGGAAAGAAAGTATGCCACACAGTGCAGCTGACCATCTTAGAGACAATGGGAAGCCAGGGAAGAGATTTAAATCAAAAAATAACATTAATGAGTTCACATTTTAGAAGTCATTCTAGCATCTAAGTGGAGGACAGCTTAGGAGGGTAGAGAGATCCAAGGCAGGAGAAGCAAATTAAAACTATTTTCCAGTGGTTAAGCATGATATGATGTGAGCCGGTAGGCAACAGAAGCGAAGTAAGAGAGGAGATGGATGGATGGAATATGAGAGATGCTAAGGAAGATAGTGTGTGCGTGCTCAGTCGCTTCAGTCATGTCCAATTCTTTGTGGCCCTTTGGACTGTAACCCGCCAGGCTTCTCTGCCCATGGGATTTTCCAAGCAGGAATACTGGAGTGGGTTTCCATGCCCTCCTCCAGGGGATCTTCCTGACCCAGGGATCAAACCCAGGTCTCCTGTGTCTCCTGCATTATAGGCAAATACTTTACCACTGAGCCACAGAGGAACCCCAAGGAAGTTAGTAAATATACCCAAAATAATTTGTTTTCATGGGATTTTGACTTTAAAAGGAATAAAATTCTTCTTTGGTATTTCCATGAAGTACATTTCAACAACAGAAGTAGTTGATTTTAGCATAGAGGCCATAAAATGTACATCACAAATAGTATATTTTAACCAAGCTTATTTAACTTTCAAATTTTCTCAGAAAAATAATAGAATGGAATCTTTTGAATGGAGCAGGAGACTTCTGAGATCAGAACTGTTGGATGGATTTCTTTATGGAAGAGTTAGCTTGTTTTGTTTGATGGCCTAATCCTAGCCAGTCATTTTTAATAGAATGTAAATGTAGATGGAATAAGAGGAATCCATTGCCATTGCTAGAAAGCCAGTTTAAAGCACATAATATGCATATATACATCATTAACCTAAAAGAAAAAATTGCAAGGAAAATAGGAATAGGCCTATTTCTATTCTAAAATTTCCATGTACAAATTATTATATCAGCTGGTCCTTTTAAGATTATTATTCCATTTTAAAGCCCCTCATAATTCTACCTATAGCCATCCTTTACATAAAATATGAAACAGACATTTCAAAAGCAAATATTTTTAAGCCCTACCCCTGGAAAATATTAGAAATAAATTTTTAATAATAAAGCATTTAGAATTTGTATACTCAGAATAGAATATAAATATGAACTGCTCCTTTCAATAATTCCCTCTGCCAACCAAATTCATCAGAATGAAAAGATTCTAATAAGATGCTATATCATGTTCATTTTCCTAATAGGATAATTTCTTCGTGGGAACTAAAGTTTATGGTGATGAGCCAGCATTAGAGTCTAGATGTTCATAAGTAGAAATGGTTTATTTTTCTTTCCCAGTTTGGGGTTTTGTTTTGCTTTTTTTAGTTCAGTCTCATAAGAAACAGGAGAAAATTCTTTCTTCGTGAAAGTTCCACTTGAAGATGGTAATGTTTTTAAAAGAGAAAAGTTAAGTCTGTCATTGTGTGTTAGAATATCACTTATGTACATCAGTATGAAACTCATTAATTAAAATATGGTTCGCTTTTTATTCTTGCAACCAACATTTATGGGACAATGATAATATCCATAGCACTTGACTAGTGCTCTGGAGATATAAAAATGAATGGGACATGGTTCCTGCCAGCTCTGAAAGAGGGCACAATTTAGTTGGGAGACAGGTTCACAAATAACAGTTACATGGAGTTGAATTTGCCTGGGGGCACAGGGATGTTGTCAGGCTCAATGGCCCCCTCCACCTCTGGTTCAGCTTCCCTGAGGTGGCCTCCTCAGGGCGCCCCAGCACCATTAGGCTTCCTCCTGCCTTCCCCCAGCTCAGCTGCAGGAGAGAATTGTCTCCTAACGAAATTCCATTCAAGGGGCTTCCCTGGTGGCTCAGATGATAAAGAATCTGCCTGCAGTGAGGAAACCTGAGTTTGATCCCTGGTTCAGGAAGATCCCCTAGAGAAGGGAATGGCAACTCACTCCAGTACTCTTGCCTGGAGAATCCCATAGAGGAGCCTGACGGGCTACAGTCCATGGGATCGAAAGGAGTCGGACACAACTGAGCGACTAAAACACACACAATGCCTAAAAAAAAGAAATACAAAGTACTATATATAAAGAATGAGATACTAAACTCACTTGTGGCTGAGGGAAACCAGAACATTATCTTGATGACCCTGACATTGAAGTTGAACCTGAAGGGATGAGAAGGAAGTATTAAAGCAGCAATGGAGTAAAGGAAAATCTGAGCAAAGATTATGTAGAAGTTGGAAAGCAGAGAATATGTCTTAGAAGTGATGAGAGCCTATTTCAGATGAAGCAATAAGGTTAATAAAGTGAGACTTAACAGTACCTTATAGCTGTCTTTGGAAGCCTTTGGAGTTTATTGGACACTCAGACCAAGTTTAACTAAAAGGTTAAGAGAGTCTAGGAACTAGTCAAATTACTTGGGTTTGAGACCTGGGTCTACTAAATATTAGCTGTGTGACTTTCGACAAGTTACTTAATCTCTCTGTGTTTCAGCTTGCTTGTCTATGATAAGAAATACAATTCTTACATCAGATGTTTTGAAATTCAGAATTTTTCAGAAAGATACTATTGTATAGTGATTAGAAGTGTTAGATAACTTCCCCAACAAAGTCTCAGGCAGTGCCTCAGAACCAATGCATTTGTGTTTTCACAGCAAGCAATGTGGGAATTTTTAAATGGAATGAAAATGATACATGGCCTTATATGCATTCAATTCAGGTTTTATCCAAATGAATTTACTACAGACTAAGGGAAAACTCCTGGATTTCAGTGCTTTTTAGATCTCAAAATTATGGATAAAGGACGAGAGGCCTGTAGTAGTACCGTCTCAGAAGGTTCTTGTAAGACTGGAATGGAACAGTATATTTGAAGGGCTCACACCCTGCCTGGTACTTGGTAAGTGTTCATTGTTACTCTTTGTGCATTCCTAGTTACAAGTGACGTGAGAGAGTAAATGACATTTCCAAGGTCTGTAGCTAGGCTAGAGTCAGGTAGTTGAAAGCGTTTGATACTGGTGAAGTACATACTGTGTTTGCTGGACAGTTGCAATCCTTCCAGCCAAATTACATGTAATGAACCTGGGAGAACAGTGAGAACAAAGAGACAGTGGACTTGCTAGGATTTAGAAGGGTGAAGGAGGAAGTAAAAAGAACCCTAAGGTTTGGGAAACAAATTCAGTTGCGGGTTTGCGTAGGTACACCGTCAGAGCTCTGTCCTGTGCATTGCTCTGGTGACCCTCATGAGCACCTTACGCTGGGGTGTGTTGCTTGTAGTTTTCTGGCACCCGACCTTGTCTTTTCACACCTCCTTACATTTAACCATGTTACTTCTGCTGCCCCAGTCTTTACTCTGCCCCCAGCCTCCTGGCCTACTCCTACTTGATCACTAGGGACAAAGCTTGGATGTTACCTCTTCAGTGAAGCCTTCCTTAAATGATTTAGGCAGAGTCAAACCTTTCTCCCTCCATCCAGGCTTCTGTCACAGCGCTTGCATGTTGCCATCGTTCCTCATGTGTGTGTTCAGTCTTCCCATTCCCATTAGTATTCCCAGCAGCCTCAACAACACACAGCTGACAGTTAACACAGATTTAAGCATTGTGTGAATCTCCACTTTCCAAGTGGAAAAGTCAGAGGATTTCAAAAACATTGTGCAGTCTGGTTGGAATTGGGATTTAAACCAGATATGCTTGTTTCTGAAGTCCATTTTATTTTCTCATCTTCACCTAAAGGAGGAAAAAGAAATGTGTATAGATGTTCACTCACACATGTACATGTGTGAGTACTAGTGAAGGTACATGGGAGGGTCTTATAAAGCCAAGTATTTTTTTTTTCTGTAGTATAATATGCCCTTTTAGTCATTTGTAAATATAAGTACAAGTGTATGCTTTGCAACAGTTGTTTCTTTTCTTCTTCTTCTTGTTCTACTTCCTCTTCCTTACCTTCCCTTCCTTCTCCTCCTTCTCATTCTTCTTCTTTTTCTTGCCACTCCATATGGCTTGCATGATCTTAGTTATCCAGCCAGGGATCAAATCCATACAGTGGAAACATGGAGTCTTAACCACTGGACCACCAGGAAAGTCCCTGAAATAGTTGTTGACTCCTAACCCTGTCCTTTCACACTTCTTTATATTTTTGTAAATCTAACATGAGCATTAGTTTAAAACACTAAAACAATATAGAGAAATGGGAAGAAGTTAGGAAAAACCATGCAAGATCCACTACCCAGAAATAACCTTCTATTAAACATAAGATGTTCCAAAGAATAGCAAGGAGAGATAAGAAAGCCTTCCTCGTGATCAGTGCAAAGAAATAGAGGAAAACAACAGAATGGGAAAGACTAGAGATCTCTTCAAGAAAATTAGAGAAACCAAGGGAACATTTCATGCAAACATGGGCTTGATAAAGGACCGAAATGGTATGGACCTAACAGAAGCAGAAGATATTAAGAAGAGGTGGCAAGAATACACAGAAGAACTGTACAAAAAAGATCTTCACGACCCAGATAATCACGATGGTGTGATCACTCACCTAGAGCCAGACATTCTGGAATGTGAAGTCAAGTGGGCCTTGGAAAGCATCACTATAAACAAAGCTAGTGGAGGTGATGGAATTCCAGTTGAACTATTTCAAATCCTGAAAGATGATGCTGTGAAAGTGCTGCACTCAATATGCCAGCAAATTTGGAAAACTCAGCAGTGGCCCCAGGACTGGAAAAGGTCAGTTTTCATTCCAATCCCAAAGAAAGGCAATGCCAAAGAATGCTCAAACTACTGCACAATTGCACTCATCTCACACACTAGTAAAGTAATGCTCAAAATTCTCCCAAGCTAGGCTTCAGCAATATGTGAACAGTGAACTTCCAGATGTTCAAGCTGATTTTAGAAAAGGCAGAGGAACCAGAGATCAAATTGCCAACATCCTCTAGATCATTGAAACAGCAAGAGAGTTCCAGAAAAACATCTATTTCTGCTTTATTGACTATGCAAAAGCCTTTGACTGTATGGATCACAATAAACTGGAAAATTCTGAAAGAGATGGGAATACCAGACCACCTGACCTGCCTCTTGAGAAACCTGTATGCAGGTCAGGAAGCAACAGTTAGAACTGGACATGGAACAACAGACTGGTTCCAAATAGGAAAAGGAGTACGTCAAGGCTGTATATTGTCACCCTGCTTATTTAACTTCTACGCAGAGTACATCATGAGAAACGCTGGGCAGGAAGAAGCACAAGCTGGAATCAAGATTGCCAGGAGAAATATCAATAACCTCAGATATGCAGATGACACCAGCCTTATGGCAGAAAGTGAAGAGGAACTCAAAAGCCTCTTGATGAAAGTGAAAGAGAAGAGTGGAAAAGTTGGCTTAAAGCTCAACATTCAGAAAACGAAGATCATGGCATCCAGTCCCCTCACTTCATGGGAAATAGATGGGGAAACAGTGTCAGATTTTATTTTGGGGAGCTCCAAAATCACTGCAGATGGTGACTGCAGCCATGAAATTAAAAGACGCTTACTCCTTGGAAGGAAAATTATGACCAACCCAGATAGCATATTCAAAAGCACAGACATTACTTTGCCAACAAAGGTTCGTCTAGTCAAGGCTATGGTTTTTCCAGTGGTCATGTATGGATGTGAGATTTGGACTGTGAAGAAGGCTGAGCGCCGAAGAATTGATGCTTTTGAACTGTGGTGTTGGAGAAGACTCTTGAGAGTCCCTTGGACTGCAAGGAGATCCAACCAGTCCATTCTTAAGGAGATCAGTCCTGGGATTTCTTTGGAAGGAATGTTGCTAAAGCTGAAACTCCAGTACTTTGGCCACCTCATGCGAAGAGTTGACTCATTGGAAAAGACCCTGATGCTGGGAGGGATTGGGGGCAGGAGGAGAAGGGGATGACAGAGGATGAGATGGCTGGATGGCATCACTGACTCGATGGCCGTGAGTCTGAGTGAACTCCGGGAGTTGTTGATCGACAGGGAGGCCTGGTGTGCTGCAATTCATGGGGTCGCAAAGAGTCAGACATGACTGAGTGACTGAACTGAACTGAACTGAAATGTAAGATGTTAATGAGCTTCATTCTAGATATTTCTCCATGGATGAAGACCTGTGTTCATAATTTACATTAGTGGGGTTTTATGGTATTTCAGACGGTAAAGAGTCTGCCTGCAATGCAGGAGACCCAGCAGTCTATATCATATATATAATAAATATATATGAACTGATGAATTCTTTAGTGATCTCGGTAATTAGAGCAGCAGATATCTTCATTTTGCACTGAAAAGACAACTGAATGGTCCTGCTGTTCCTGTATGTTTCTGAAACTGGTACTATTAGGAGATTACTACATAGAAACTAAAGAGTTTGATTGAGACTGTCGTATCTGAGCATATCCCATGCTAAAATATTTTATAGATAATTAAAGCTTTTGTCCTGTAGACGTATCATCCTATCTGGAAGAATTCAGAGATGAGTGCTCAGGTCCGTGATGTTTAAGAGCCATTCATTCTCCGTGTTTTATTCTAGTACGAATTGATAATATTTGTTGTCTAGTTTTAAAGGTTCTATTCCTATGAAGACATGTAGAAATTTGGGGTAGTACACCATAGGAGTATTTTGATATATGTACTTTAGTATATGTGCTTCCCTAGTGGCTCAGACAGTAAACAATCTGCCTGCAGTGCTGGAGACCCAGGTTCTATCCCCACGTCAGGAAGATCCCCTGAAGAAGGGAATGGTTATCCACTCCAGTATTCTTGCCTGGAGAATTTCATGGACAGAGAAGCCTGGCAGGCTTTGTGTCCATGGGATCACAGAGTCAGACATGATGGAAGCAACTTAGCATGCACGCACACACACACGCTCTTTAATTGTGTAAAAGTAAAATATTACCTTTTCTTTGTTGTGCTTTTTTTCTTATGCCAGTCATGCTTATTATACATTTTGCAGCCACCAATTTAATCTGAGGCCTTGTTTTATGAGTGAGTACAAATTTTTGTTCAGGTGATTTTTAAAACTATTTTGAACCATTAAATTGTTTAACCATGGAACTATCCAGACTACCACTCATTTGTATGATTCTGTAATGCCATATGTAGTATTTCATAGAAAGATCCATCCTCGTTTTTCAAAAATGTGCTTATAAAATTTGTGATGACAATTGAACAACCCAACCCTATGAAATGGTAATTTATGCAGCAATAAAAAGATAAATAAATCCATGTAATGTTGGCTTGCAGCTGAAGGCAGCTGTGTTAAGCATGTTTTTTAGTCTCTTACATCAAAGTAATACAGACAGTGCTGTTTGAGAATGTGTAGGGAGGATGTCTTTGAAGTACCCCCATATTAGCCGAGCTTTTGTACCCACTCTACAAATATGAGGGAATTCATTGTTCTGTGTCCATGAGGAATGAAAACCACAATAATGAACTTAGTCAAAAATGCCTTTCCGATGGGTCAAAACCTTTTTTTACAGCAATTGCGTTTAAAGACTTTTGAAAATAATTTCTCAAGGATATTTTTCTCTGACTTCTCTGAGTTACTGAAGTAGCCAAGAAAAATTTCTCTAGTATTGATACAGAGAAATTGAAGCATCCCATCATTCACCTACAATCTCCATTATCAACTGTTCAAACCAGTGGGATCCTATAGTAGTTACTGAGAAAAGTAAAATCAGAGGATGAAAGTAAGGGAGAAGAGACCATCTGATGGAATAATTTCAGAATGTAGAGTAACTTGCCAAAAGAAGTAAGAACGTGGATTTGGTCTGAACAGGCTGGAAGAAGGCCAGAAAGGGAAAAATTCCTGTACTACATGATATAAATCAGTTACCTAATAGATTTTCTTTTTTGTTTTGTTTTCTGTGATATGTTAATCAGAAGGAAAAAGATATGTGTGTGTGTGTGTGTGTGTTCAGGTATAAAGCACGGGGAGACATAAAACTGAGTTCTACCAAATGTTGAGATATAATATGATTGATCCATACTACTGGAAGTATATCACAAATTGACTTAAGCAGATTTTTATATACATATATAGTGAAATTGGAATGTGATTGTTTGGGAGCCAAAAATGCATTCTTTGAGTGCAATTTTACTAGTAGCAATTCATTTATTTATTATGTAGGATGTCTTGTCAAACCAAATTAAAGGTTATATTTTGTCCTCTCCACAAGTAATCTAGAGCCAAGAATGAAAACCACATAATATATTTTTAGGATTAAACCATTTATTACTGATAGATAATGGCAGAGCAGAAACAGAAGGCACCAGTTAGTCTGCATTAGCTCATGAGCCCTGGATAACTTTTTTGTGAACTCTAAAGGTTTGTGAAATTCTATCACTTGCATTAACTTTCTTACAACTTTCTGATGTGGTCAGTTGTCCTCTATCCCTGGTCACTGCAAGGGGCTTCTATTCTCAGGATGTTTGCCAAGAATTTCCTCCTTTGGGTGTGTTTTAGAAAGAATAAGTCTCCTCTCTGGCCAACCATTTTAACCACTATGGGGGCAGAATCGCAGTGTGTCGAAAGGAAAGGCTTGTGTAGTAGTAACAGAAAAACCTATTTTCTACTCAGTATCCTGCCTGATTGAGAAGCTAAGTTAAAGTCATATACAGCTAATATTTATTTATTGAAGACCTTCTGTGCTGCCAAGTACCAGCCCAAGGCATAGTATACAGAATAAATACTGAAGTGAAAGTAGCTCAGCCGTGTCTGACTCTTTGCAACCCCATGGACTATACGATCCATGGAATTCTCTAGGCCAGAACACCAGAGTGGGTAGCCTTTCCCTTCTCCAGGGAGTCTTCCCTACCCAGGGATCAAACCCAGGTCTCCTGCACTGCAGGCAGATTCTTTACCAGCTGAGCCACCAGGGAAGCATAAATACTGAAATCATCTCTTAATTCAGTGTGCATATGAAATAACACATTTTGATCTGGCTGCCATATTTTAAATGGTGTATTAACAAGCCAGTGACCACAGTGACAGGGAATTTGTATAGCCAGGATTCTAGAGTGAAATAAACTGAGGGGTTTGATCGTGGAAGAAAAAAATTAGTGGGAACAAAATAAATCTTGTTAAATATAAATATTTAAGGCGTTTGCCACAAGGAAGGTATAGGGAAGTGAGAATGCAGGACATATATGTAGTTAGAAATAGCATATTCAATGCCTTTTTCTTTGTAAAACATGGACTGCCAAAATTAAACTCAGCAAGACTTGGGTTAATTGGATTAGAGAGAGAGTTGAGTGACAAGTCCTAGTGGGGGTCATAGTTTATTTTTTTTTAAAGGTTAAGAAACATTGATTCAGAATATTTAAAGAGCTCCCAAATGGAATTGGTTGTCTAGTGATATAAGTCCCAGGAAAGTAAGCTAGCCAAACCATTCTTTTAAAGTAAGTCTGAAATTTCCCTTCAGCTTTCTGAGTGTGTCTTATAAGAAAAGCTTTGTTTCAGAGGCCATTTCTAAAGTCCTGTTGCATATATCCATGAAGCACATTGAAGACTAAAGCCATTGTGACCCCAGGACATATTTGTATCACAATGCTTTGATACTAATTGTTGTTATTATTCAGTCCCTAAAGCCTTGTCTGACTCTTTGAGACACCATGAACTACAGCATGCCAGGCTTTCCTGTCCTTCACTGTCTCCCAGAGTTTCCTCAAACTCAATGCCCACTGAATCACTGAATCCATCCAACCATCTTATCCTCTGTTTTCCCATTCTCCTTTTTCCCATTGTCTTTCTCAGCATCAGGGTCTTTTGATACTAATATGACCTTAATGAGATAACAGTTTGCACATAGATCTAAGTCAATAGCAAGAAATGTATTCACAAAAGAATTAATTGCTGTAAGATATTATATTCTTTTATATCTATTTTGAGTTTTGTAACAGGATACAAAGTAGAAAATTGTAATCATTTTTATTTTAATAAGAACCAAATATGCCAAATGTATTGAAATTATAAGACATACAGATAGCTTCCATCAACAGAGTGCTTGAAGGATGGTGCTTAGGCATCAGTGTGTAAGTTGATTGTGATAAATACATCTTGGATTAGGGAGTCTTTCATGAAGCTTGGTACACTAAATATATGGCCCCCTCCATTTCATAATCATAAAGATATACCATTGTAAAATAAAGAGAATAAAGATATGTGTGTGTTTGGTGGGTTTTGTTGCTTTTAAAAAATAAAGAAGTATATCACTGGCATAGATTATTTTTAACAGCTCAGTTTAAGTGCTAATGAAGGTTCGTTTTCTAAAAATTTCTAGTGAAAGAGAATAAGAAGAGAGTAACTATGTGAGTTATAGAATTTACTTGAGGTTGGCTGATTAGTATGTTTACATTCTTTTAATGGGAAGAATTGAGATGTTAGTTTGTCGAAGAGAGAAACACAGATGGCAGATGGGGAGAGAGAGAGACTTACTAGGAAGAAATGAAGTGGTCGTGGGTATGGACCCAAGAACTCAAGCAGAGGGAGGAGAATGGGTCTTCCTCTACTTAACTGGGCATTTGGCATGGTTACTGCTAAACACCGTACAGTGCACAGAGCAACCCCTCACGAAAGAGAATTATCCATTCCAAAACACGGTTTTTAAGAAACCAAGGTTGAGAAACCCTGATCTAGTTGAGAGAGCAAGAATACACTGGGGGACTGTACAAAGGAATCTTGAGGTGCAAGAAATTCAAACTGAAGAAGCCTAAACCCTGAGGCCTTAATCTTATTAAAAACAAAGCCAAAATTTTGACAAGACTAATAATTCTGTTATTAACACAAAGTCAGAATTAGTTTTGAGACCTCAGTTGTTCTCTTGATGGGTGCATGTAATAAAACTGTTTTGAAATTCCATTTTAAATTGCATGCGTATGTCCAATGAGCAAGTCAGCAAAAATGCTTTTGTTAACTTAAAAATAACACTCTAGCAGTAAAGATTTCATTAACTTGATCTGGCAAGCAATAATGTACATAGTTTTAAAATAGAGCCACCAATCTCTTATCCTGTAAGATTCATAAAAGATTTCAAGGATCCTATTCTTCTAGGTCATTAGTCTTTTTTTGAGGAATATCTATGTTTTGGTAATCAAAGTTAAAAGCTGGTACATCAGAATGCAAAGATGGGTTAATTTCATTGTTTGTCAATACATGTTTATAATAAGCTTTTTTTTAACTATTGTTCTATTGTAACAACTTTTTTTATTCCTATAATAAATGAATAAAAGCTAAAAGCATTGTTATGAGGCTTTTGATTTTAATCCAAACCATGTTTTCTCTTCTTTAGGAAGTCTGAAATTTCAGTCTTCTGAGTTTCTCTTGTAAGAAAAACTGTCAGTTCAGTTCTGACTGGTAGCTAGATGGTACCAATAAACAAAAATAACCCTTTCTGTTAGCTTCCTCAAAACATGGATACATAGAATTGTCTAGATTAGGTCTGTACTTTTTACAGGAACACTTGTTACATACGTATACACTTTAACTTGCACTAATGGCCAGTTGTTCACTGTAGGAACCAGTACTTCCAGTCAGTAATTTGTGCCTTAGTCCTAAATCTGGCAGGGGCCTTCATTCTCCTGGCTAAAAGCAGCTATTTTGGTTTCTATTAAAACTTGTTTCATAGTACCAAGTAATTAGAAACTTTCTGTGTTTTCAGATTTTTATATGGGATTGTTAGAAATGTGGTGTAACTAAGATTATACCTTTAGCACAGGTGCATTTTCTTGTGGATTGTGAAGGAAAAATCAGTGGTGATTTTTTTCCTCAACAAATTCTTCAATCTAACAGTGAGAATAACATTTACCTAATGATTCACAGTTTACAGAGCATTTTCCTATGTATTATCTTGTCTGGATCTAGCAACAACTGTATGAAGTGACTGTTATTATTATACTCTTCTTGGAGATAAGTGAACTGTCAATTTAAGTGAGGCTTATGGCTCAGAGTAGGGATTCCCTGATGGCTCAGACAGTAAAATGTCTGCCCGAAATGTGGGAGACCCAGGTTCAATCCCTGGGTTGGGAAGATCCCCTGGAGAAGGAAATGGCAACCCACTCCAGTACTCTTGCCTAGAAAATTCCATGGATGGAGGAGCCTGGTGGACTACAGTCCATGGGGTCACCAAGAGTCGGACACGACTGAGCGACTTCGCTTATGGCTCGGAAGCTCACAAAGTCCAAATTGAGCCTCTGGAAATTAACAGCCAGGTGTTCTGGTTCCTGCCTTTTGGGCTCCAGTCCTGAGTTCTGCTCTGCTTTCTCAGGGACTCCAGGCCATGTGTTTGGGACTGTAGGCAATTCAGTAGGGGGCAGGGGAGTGGGGGGAGGCAGGGGCGGCAAGGGGAAAAACGGGAAAATCCCCTGGTCAAGAAGAGCATCTCTTCCTATGTAATAACCTGTTTCTTCTGAAGCCCCAGTACTGCAGCGCTTGTTTTGTCCGTTTCTCCAGGTGACTCCAGCTCTCAATTCCATTCATTAGTCTAAGCTGTGACCTGGTTCTCTCAGTCCTCCTGTTCCTGCATTTCACTGTTCCTGCAAGGCACTTTGCCTGTATAATGAAACATTTTTTAAATTGTGGAACTGTTACATCCAAAGCAGTTTTTTTAAATTAATATTCATCAGTTTATTCTCCTTTATGTCTTTTCCTACGGAAAAATATTTAAGGTGCAAGAGTAATGAAGTTTTAATATACTAATACGATATCCGTGTGTTAATATTAAAAGTTGGGCATTAATGTGAGAGAAAAGAAAGTAGAAGTAACAAACTTTCACTTGTTCAGATTAGTTTTAGCAAGACATATTATTCACAGTCAATGTTAAGATTGACTCTTTGACTCTTTGTAAAGACTGACTATGTTTCAGATAGATACAGAAACTGGGGTAGTTCTTCCCTTAGTTCTAAAGCGTCTGGCACCTTCTTGCTAGTGGAGGAATGAATTTTACTTTACAAGAGCAAAAATGCCAGTGTTTTGTATCTGAATGTAAGAAGGCTGGGTCTTAAAATCTCATAAAAGGATTACTTTTGCAATTCCTTATTTGCATTTTATGTTTATACGTGAGAGAGAAAGAGAAGTATATTGAACTCATATTTTCTGAGTGTCCAGATGGGGCCTCCCATGTGGCTCAGTGGTAAAGAAAGTGCCTGCCAAGCAGGAGTTGTCCGTTCAATCCCTGGGTCAGGAAGATGCCCTGGAGAAGGAAATGTTAGCCCACTCCAGTATTCTTGCCTGGAGAATCCCATGGACAGAGGAACCTGATGGGCTACAGTCCATGAGGTTACAAAGAGTCTGACAGAACTTAGTGACTAAATATCAACAGCAATTATATGCCTGATACTATTGTAAGCCCTAGAAATACAGTGACAAATAAATCAGAAAGTGCCAGCCCTAATGACAGTTCCATTGGGAGGCAGGAGAAAGAGGTCAAGAGAAGAGAGAAAGGTAATAACAGAAATAGACACAGAGTTTCCATATCAGAACTTGAACCCACAACCGCGGTGGAACTGTAGCACATCAGAGAACGTAACATTGATCTGTTCACCTACCTGCTTACTATCCCACCAGAGTTTACACTGAGAGCTGCTGCCATCATGGCAAGTGTTCTACCCACCCCCCCAATCCCAACCACATCTCTCAACTTCTTTATTTAGCGAACACCTATTATGTGTTCCTATAGGTTTTCACTCCTGGCTACGATTAGAATTACAACAGAATCATTTTTTAAAAATAACAATGCTTATACTCCTCTTGGGCGTCCCCGGTGGCTCAGTCAGTAAAGAATCTGCCTGCAATGCAGGAGACCCAGGTTCAATTCATGGGTCGGGAAGATCCCTTGGAGAAAGGAATGGCTACCCACTCCAGTATTCTTTCCTGGAGAATTCCATGGACAGAGAAGCCTGGCAGGCTATAGCCCTGCCAGATCGCAGAAAGTCAGACATGACTGAGCAACTTACACTTTCCCACGTACTCCTCTTAAAACCAATTAAATCAGAACTTGGAGATGATATCCTGGCATCAGTATTTCTCCAAAGCTTCCTGGTGTGATTTTGATATACAGCCAGAGTTGAGAGTGCATTTCCCATCAAGTGCTCAAAGGGAGAATAAATTTAAAAAATAAGAAGAAAAATCCACTCATGTTTATAAAAGATAATAATTCTGGAATTCATGAAGAAGGTGGGGGAGTAGACACTTATTTTTCCTCCTATTTTTATCCAGTAAATAAACATAAAAGTTATGACCATTCTAGATAGCATATTCAAAAGCAGGCACATTACTTTGCCAACAAAGGTCCATCTAGTCAAGGCTATGGTTTTTCCAGTGGTCATGTATGGATGTGAGAGTTGGTCTGTGAAGAAAGCTGAGCACCGAAGAATTGATGCTTTTGAACTGTAGTGTTGGAGAAGACTCTTGAGAGTCCCTTGGACTGCAAGGAGATCCAGCCAGTCCATTCTGAAGGAGATCAGCCCTGGGATTTCTTTGGAAGGAATGATGCTAAAGCTGAAATTCCAGTACTTTGGCCACCTCATGCAAAGAGTTGACTCATTGGAAAAGACTCTGATGCTGGGAGGGATTGGGGGCAGGAGGAGAAGGGGACGACAGAGGATGAGATGGCTGGATGACATCACTGACTCGATGGCCGTGAGTCTTAGTGAACTCCGGGAGTTGTTGATGGACAGGGAGGCCTGGTGTGCTGCAATTCATGGGGCCGCAAAGAGTCGGACACGACTGAGCGACTGAACTGAACTGAACTGATGAATGGAGGGGAGTTGGAAAAAGTATAAAGCATGCCGTTTCACTCAAGAAGCAAGAGAAGATGCTCTCATTAGCAATAAATGTAACAATTTCAAATGGCTGATCTATTAATACCAATTTGTGAATTGTGATATCTACTTCAGGTCACATGCCTCTCCAAAGGCTGACAACAGGCAATGAATGTTCCCAGTGATGTTTTTAAGAATAAATAGGAATTTGTTGAAGAATATAATAATAACAGGTTTGATTTCTGGGTCAGGAAGATCCCCTGGGGAGGGGAATGACAACCCACTCCAGTATTCTTGCCTGGAGAATCCCATGGACAGAGGAACCTGGTGGACTAGTCCATGGGATCACAAAGAGCTGGACGTGACTGAGTGACTAAACTTTCACTTTCATAATAATAATTATAAATAGGAATACATTTAGGAATATAATAATTATTTCAAGAAATTTTCCTATTGTTGAAAATATATGAAGTGGTTTCACATATTATTTAATCCTCAGCAAAGACATTATTGAGAATATGAGCCACTTGTCACTATTAAGTAACAAATTTAGTTTTTGAGCTTAAGTCTTCCAAATCCATTGTTCTTTCAAATATCCAGGGGCCTTCAGTCTTAAGTACACATCAGAATACTCAGGGAACTTTTTCAAAGTTACCAAGGACCAGCTCATCACTGGAGATGGCAATGGCACCCCACTCCAGTACTCTTGCCTGGAGAATACCAGGGAGGGGGGAGCCTAGTGGGCTGCCAGACTCTATGGGGTCTTACAGAGTTGGACACAACTGAAGCGACTTAGCAGCAGCAGCAGCAGCAGCTCATCAGTTTTGCCTGTAATATATGGAGGGAGCAGTGGGAGATGAAGACAGGGAGGGCAGCAGGGAAATAACATAGGTGCTTGTGAGCCTTAGTGTTACCTCCTCTGAAGTAAACATTAGAATAGATGAGTTAATAGTTTAAAACTTTGTACATAGCTATGAAGCTAGAGAGTTTTTATGAAGAGATAACATAAGGGTAGCATGAAGTAACAGAGTTTTGATATCCCATAAATACCAAATGTCTGGTAACCTAAGTCACAAGTCACTCACTTATTATATAAACTTTATTAAAATGTAAATTAAATGTAATGTATCCTGAAGAAAATTGCTTTGAAAATGTGGGCTAAGGCTTTCCACATCATGAGTCAAGATCAAATTGAATAAAGTTTTTCAGACCAATCACTCCAGGTTCTTACTAGACCATAGAGTTGAAACCAGTTTTAGTCTTGTATGGAAATTAAGAATCATATTGCATTACTGAAAAGTATTTAATCAAAAAAAAGTATTTAAGCAAGATCTGTTTCTATCTGAAAAATTACTTAATTCCATAAAGTAATACTATTTGTGAAGTATAGATCTAGCCTAGATAGTCCTAGTTTAGACTAGGACTATAGATCTAAAAGTTTTTTTTTTTTTTTTTTAGGTGATATTTTCTATCATGGTAGCCTATTGAAAACATCTTTAAATAAGATGAGTTTTAATTCATTTTGCGTGTGTTTAAATGTGCATGTGTACCACCACAGTCTCTAAATATATTGTATAAATGGAGAGGAAGAGCTATATTTATATACATATCAAAAGAATGTTCATCTTTTAATTAGACTTTTACCAACCATAGTTTCCAAGGGAAGTAGGGTTTATGGGTGGTGCTGCTTTTCTAGGGGAAAAGTACAGCCTATTTAAAATTTTTTGGAGTTTAGTTCTCTTGTAGATTATGTAGACCTTTTGTTAGCTTCTTATTCCTTTCATCTCCTGATTGTCTTTTGATCATATAACTTACTGAGATTTCTTTGGGCTAATTAAAGAGAGATGAAACTCAATGTTGTTAGTCTTCCTAATAATCACTTGGTATCCCATTTCTAGAAAAAGAAGGGTTCCTTCTCCTACCCACAGTGAGTTCGTTTCGTCTGTAATCTATATCCTCAATTCAATAACAGCTGATTTACTCTAAAACAGACAACTTCAAGTTGGCCTTCTCACTCATGTAGCTTCAGCCTCCCCTTTCTCCCCAACATCCTCTCAACCTAAAAACATTGCTAAGACTGTTTAATGTTAACACTTGAGCTCCCACCATACAGGTCACCTCTAGTATCCTTGTAGTCACAACTAGTAGATACCTTTTACCCTTGTTTATCTTATTTAACCTTTTAATAACATTTATTAATCATACCATATATATCATACCATATCCATCTTGAATTAATTCTTCCCTTGTCCTCTGTGACTTCTTTTGCTCCTGTTTTCTGCCTACTCCTATGTCTGCTTTTTCTCAAGTCCCTTTGGTGGCTCATCTTCTTCTGTCCATCTCATAAATGTCCATACTTCCCAGAGTTTTATTCCCAGCTCTCTTGCTTTGCATTTAGTCCCTGGATAACTTTGTTCATTTTTGGCTTCAGTCAGTGGTATGTTAGTGCCAGTTTGTAAGAACCAGTTGTGCACATCTCGTCTCAACTTTTTGTTCATAACCATCATCTTGGTAGTTTGAAATTGGCCCATGTGGGAGGATGTGTGCCACAGAGACAGGCAAATGCTGCAAACCAAGGACGGGTAATTTTTTGTTTTATTTTCTGAGAGTTAGTTTAACAGCATACCACTGGCTTCAGCAATGACGTGTATACTGCCAGTTTCCAAACCTGTGTCTCACACTTTCTGAGCTCCAGCCATTATTTCCAGCTGATTTCTGGCCAGCTTCTCTTGAATGCCCAAATGGAACTCATTATCTTCTCCCAATCCAGCGATCTCCTTCCCTAGTCCATGCTTTGGCTAACAGCCCCTACCGTTCTCCTATCATCCTTGCAGAAAGCCAGAACTTCTGCATCTATTTGATATATGGATGTCTCCACCATGTCTCACAGAAGATTTAGTTAACTCAACAATATGTATATAGGACAAGACAGAATAATTTCTCTCACAGTGGTAGTAAAGGAGGGGATCTGGGCAAAAGAGAAATAAGGACAAGAAAAATAGATGAACTCAGAAGTGAGATAGGTATACAGAACACATGCCATGAAGTCCAGCCAGCTACATCCAGCCAGTTAGTTCAACATCCTGAATTGCTTTGGCTTCTTCTTTGCCAGCAAGGCAATATCACAGCCTCTCTATTCACCCTCCCTGCCCCAAACTTACTGCTTTCCCAGCCTCCCATTCACTTCTCACAGTGCTTCCAGAGAAATGATTTTTAAAATCAAATCTGATTCCACCACACCATCTTTCCCTTCACCTTAGAAACTTACAGTAGTTCTCCACTGCCTTTGGAACAAAGTCCAAACACACATTGAGAGGAAGCCTCTGCTAGGAGATTTTTGGTTTATCCTTTAAGATTTTTCTCAGACATCACTCCTCTGTGAAGCCTTCCCTGGTTCCCATAGGCAGTTCTTCCACTGTATGTATGTCTATATTGTATAATCTGATTTGATCACACCTGTGTGTGTATATACACACATGTATGTATGTATGTATACACACACACACACGCACACATTGGATTCAATCCATAGTTGTTGAATGCCTACTTTATGCTGTGAATTATATTTAGCATTAAGAATGCAGAATAAGACAGCCCTTGTTTTTTTAAAGACCTCTAGCTGAGAAAAAATAAGCAAATTATAGAAAGTATGTTAAGTTTTGCATTGTAGAAGAGAAATTACAGGGAGGAAGAAATAACAGGGAAGAAGAATCGAAACACTGTCTCATAGCACATGTTACAATTTTTTGTGATTATTACTTATGTTTCCCGGTGGAACACAAGGCATGCATATCCCATACATCACAGTGGGAAGTACAGAGTAGGTGTGCAATGGTAGGTATATGCTGGATGGATCGATGGATAGGTGAATGAAAGGAAATTGCAACAGCTGCCTGAAATTAATGAGATGATGATCAATTTCCCGTGATCCTTACCCTCCTTGTCATTTGTTACCAAATTCATTGAGAGTTAGGTGAATAGGGGTGTATGAATATGAGAATGTGTCTGTCCTAACACTCTATAGGGTAAATATTTGCCACAGGAACTTCTTTTTTGTGGTTCAGCCAGTTATGCATCTGTTAGCCTTCAGGGAGGGGCTCAGGGCCTAGCCTTTTCAGTTAGCCCTTTGCTAAATACATCAAAGTCTGTCACTTGATGGTTCATTTGCTGTACAGTTTGCCAGAGGCCCAGGCGAAAGGTCCCAATTAAAAGATCTATGTGTTTCTGTGGTCTCTTGCTCAACGGTAAGGAGAGAATCCCCAGGCCTTCATCACATCACTGAACAATGCATCCAGTTAATCTTGTTAGATTAAAACAAAACAGAAAAAACCCCACACCATTCTAAAAGTTAACAGTTCAGTTTCACCCATACTGTTGTTCCCTCTAATCTCTGAAGGCCTCTGTTCATGCTGACATAGAAGTGTCTAGACTCTAGAACAGCAATTCTCAGTCCTGGCTTTAAAAAAAGGCAAAGCGATACCTGACCCTACCTCCAGAGAGTTACTGGTCTGCAGCAGTGCCTGGGCATCAGTATTTTTTGAAAGTGCCCCAGTTGCTTTTAATGTTTAACCAGAATTTGGCATATGGTTCAGGCCAGAAAATCTAACACTTAGCTTGGAGTTTACCTCACATGACTGCTTCCTCCTTATCCTTCAGCTCTCTACCTAAGTGTCAGCTTTTCTGTGGGCCTCCTCCCTTACCCTGTGGCTTAGGACATTTACCGTAATCTGAAAATAACTTATGTATTTATGGATTTTTTTGTTTATCATCTGGCCCTGTTGCTAAGTTATGAACTTCTTGAGATATTTATTGGCATCTACTGTTAGAAGAGAGTCACAGCTGGCCTTCGATGTGGCCAGTCGATGATATAAGTTGCAATGCCAAAGATTACCCACTGTGACCACTTCTTTATAAAAGAACAACAAAACACCTTTTTATTCACTAAGTAGTACATAGTTGTTACAAATTCAAGCAGCACTGCTAAAAGTGAAACTTCTAACCCCCATTCTCCAGGAGTAACCATTGTTTATAGTTTAGTGTTTATCATTTAAAGTATTTTATAATATATACACAAATAATATACAAGCTGGATAAACAGAACTGAACACTTTAAAAAATGTATTACTCAGTAACTGTGATATATGTAAACATGTAGTTAAAGCCTGGAGTTGCCCTTTGGCAAGACACCTGTCAGGGTAACGATGATTTTGTAAAAACGAAAAACCTAAGTTACTGAATGATTGAAAGTGTTCAGTTTATCTTGATTCACCTTGTTTTTTACACACACACACACACTTCCTGAAAATGAGTTCTTACTGTACCTACTAATAATGAAGTTTATTTTAGAAATGAGTTCTCCCAAAATGGAGGCTTAGATTTAAATTATTTTAAGGGTGGTAAGTTTGGTAGTACTTCCTCAGTTTATCACAGTTTAGCTCTTTGGAAACATACTGGTTCAAGGATCAGTGAACCATGCAGCCTAAGTCTAACCCTTCGCCTGTGTTTATGAATAATGAACTGTGCTCATGCATTTACGTATCATCTATAGCTGCTTCTGCGCTATAATGGTAGAGGTGAGTATTGTGACAGAAATCACAGAACCCACAAAATCTAAAATATTTATTGTCTGGTTCTTTGGGGGGAGAGTTGGTTGATTTCTGCCCCAGTTGATTAAAAATATTATACAATCAGGAGACAATCAGAATAAGCCACGGGAGCCCAGTGTGTAAGAATGTGTGGATGGTTCTGAGGTTTTACTCATTTCTACTTAAAAAAGAATTGACTGTATATGTCTGCTTTCTGTAGCAAGGAAGTCTGCCAGAGGATGGGTGAGTGATAGGATAGGAAAAGGATTGGGAGGCATGTTCTGTCTAGCTGGGTCCCATTTTCCTGTCAGGCAGGTCACATCTTCTCCTTTCCTATTCTCTCCCCTCCCGAGGAGAACAGTACTTGTTGCAGATGCGCCCAAGGTTTTCAAAATACCTGTAGGTTGGATCCTTTGAATTTAAACCAGTCTGCCCTGTCTTTGCTGCCAAGCTTCATAAATCATTTGGCTGAACAATTAAAGGGCTGGGTGCTTTGTTGAATGCTGCTCCAGGTGCAGCGACCCGCCCCCGACCCCAGCCACTCAGCATACAAGGTAGGGGACCCCACACAGTGTTGGCTGTGAGGGAAGGTCTTTGGTTTTTATCCTTCGCTGAGCTTGTCTGTTTTCCCCAGTATCAAGTTTGTTGAAATGCTCCTCTCTGGAGATTCCATTGAAAATCTTGCAGTGATAGGTCTTAAAGTGTTTGCACTGGTCAGTTTGGAAAGATGTGGCACCATGACAGATTTAAGCATTCTGGTGGGACAGGCTTACCAGGTCTTCCTGGTCTCTAATGAGTGCCTCCTTTGGACTGGTGGTATGTGAACTTACAAACTGATAACTCTTGACTAAGTCTTGAACATACTGGCCCTGCATTTGGTTTAGAGTTAGGGTTATAACATCTCTCTTAAATTTGGAAGCTAGACTGCCCATTTTGTACCCATTTCTTGTTTGCATCCCTTGTGACTCTTCTTTTCTGTTTAAACCATTGCCCCTACAGAAAAGTAGGTATTAATGCATTATATCCCCTGAGGAGCATTTACTTTTACACTTATGTGATTTAGAGGATTTCCCTAGTAGCTCAGCTGGTAAAGAATCCACCTGCAATGCAGGTAAGCCTGGTTCGATTCCTGGGTCGGGAAGATCCCCTTGAGAAGGGATAGGCTACCCACACCAGTGTTCTTGGGCTTCCCTGCTGGCTCATATGATAAAGAATCTGCCTGAAATGTGGGAGACAGGGTTTGATTGCTGGGTTGGGAAGATCCCCTGGAGGAGGGCATGGCAACCCACTCCAGTATTCTTGTCTGGAGAATTCCCTGCCAGGCTCCTCTGCTCATGGGGTCACAAAGAGTTGGACACAACTGAGCACATTTCCTCAGGTATGAACATTCATATTTTCTGAACCACCAGTTCCTACCCACCAGTTTTTCTATGCTTAAACAAGGTTTGTACATAGCTACCTGCTCTTTCAGTATTTCAGAATGGTGATGGAGGTAGCCAAATATTTGAATGACCTGTCTGGCTGAGAACAAATAAAGCTGACTTATACAGCTAAATGTTTATCTGCCTATTGTATGGGTGTTGATTGGCCTGGATTTTTAATGATGAAATCACAGAACTGGGAGGGACCTTGATGATCATCTAATTGTACAGATGTGGAAAGGGCCTATAGACGTGGAGTGACTTGTCTGAAATGATCAAGCCTAGTCCTTGAGGTCTTCAGACCAGATGGCTTAACCTGTAGTTACACATCCCACCCATAAGACTTCCTCTCTAAAGCATGATTTAAACAAAAGGAAATGCCAGAAGCTTTAACTTGGGTTCATATTGCTCTCCATGATGAGTATGTGTGTGTTCTAAGGCTCTTTCTACTGTCTGCAAATCAGACATTCTTGCTAGGTTGCATCAGAGTCCAGGCGACATGATTGATGAAGAAAGAGCAAAGGAGGGATGACGTTATGGCTCATGCAGCATTTACCTGAGAATTATCTTTAGCTGTGTACTGCTCCGTGTCCGTGTGACTCATGTACTGAGGCACTGCCATCCCTGTTATTCAGCACTGTAGCCTCACACTTACCTCACCCTATGTTTCTCTCCTTTTCTTGCCAAATCTGATTAGAAGCACTTTTGTTTTGAGCCCATGTTTATGAAGCCTTAACTGGACTTGTACTGATGACCATGTGGAGAAGAGAAAAGAATGTTCGAATAGGAAAATTACATATTGACTTGGTCAGATCAGCTTGATATCTCAAAATGGACCATTAAATACTTACATAGTACTTAACTATGTGCCCCATAATGTTGATGCTAATGGTTTTCTTCCTTAGATGGCTAGGCTATTTTGTCTCTCAGCTTCAGTTCAACAGATTCACAGTGAACAAACCCATAGCAAGTACCTACCTGTGTTAGTGACTATGATGCATACTTTACGCTTTTTCTTGTAGACCTCAAAGCAGTTACTACTTGTACTCGGATTAGAGGTGAGGACGCTGGCCCAGTTCAACTAATGTGTGTCAGAATTGGGATTGGAATCCTGGTCTCTTGACACCAAATATAGTACTTTTTCTGCTATATAACAAATGACTTTGATTTATGTAATCAAAAAAATTTTTTACCAGAAAAATATCCATTTCTGTCTGGTTGATATTCATACTTGTTCTGGTACCCACCCCTGTTCGTTTTCCTTGGGATACCAGAAGTCAAGAGAGTAGGCATGTGTATATTTACCAAAATAACCAGCCAAACTCACGTCATTTGGTGGCGTTGTAGCATACAAACATTAAATTTGCATGGATTCAACTACACCTGCTCAGCAAATGAATATAAAAAGAGGAGGAATAATAATTTACATTTTGCAGATGAGTCTACCCAGGTATAAGTTACATTCAATGAGTCTATGCCCAGGAGTGAACCTGAGATGTATATTGTTTCTTCTCAGTCCGTGTCTGTTCCCATGTTCTCTCTCAGGGTGAGTATCTTGCCTTGCTCAGTGGCCTGTTTGGTATAGCCTGCATCTTAAATACAAGCCAACTATTCCATCTTGTAGTCAACCAAAGGCATAATAATCTGTACCAATGCAGAAGGAAAAACCCACCCGGATGGGGCCTACTGAGAGACTTCCAGCATGGGGCCTTCCTAGGGTATTTTCAAAGTAATTTTGACACAACTTGTTTGTTTTTGTTTTTTGTTTTTTTCCTTACATATTCTTTTAAAAGCCCAAACCCCAAGTAAAATGCAACTCCTCTAGGTTGACATTGGCTTGCATATAATCAGGCAGGGAATTTTTCTTTAGGTTGAACTGAAACTGTCTTGGGCTCTTCAACATTGTACATATTGGTGGCTAAATGTATGTTTCATTTTTTGTGTGTTGTGCCAGGTTGGGAGGATTAATACCAAACAGATCAGATGCTCACTATGTCCATGAAAGAACTGTGTTGTCAAGAGAATTTTGTCATCACTGAAACCAAGGGAAGAGAATCAATGGAAGGAAAAGTATGATAGGGTCACTCAACCCAGTGGTGGAGAGAGAATTAAGAAAAATCCACTGAATTCAGCCACTGGTTTGAGAGAGTCATTGTGATCAGCCATAAGGTCAGAAGCAAGATACAAGGAGTTATTGTTGTTTAGTCACGAAGTAGTATCCGACTCTTTTGCACCTCCTTGGACTGTAGCCCACCAGGCTCCTCTGTCCATGGGATTTCCCAGGCAAGGATACTGGAGTGGATTGCCATTTGCTCTTCCAGGGTATCTTCCCAACCCAGGGATCGAACCCACATCCCCTGCATTGGCAGGCGGATTGTTTACCACTGAGCCACCAGGGAAGCACAAGGAGTTAAACATCATCTAACAGTAGGTCAAAGTAGTCAGCAAGATATGACTCCGACACTATGGCTCAGCAGTAAGTCAGGGCACAGGGTCACAGAACTGAGGACATGAGTTGGTGACAGTAGTACCTAAAATATAGGGTTTGGAGGTTAAAAGCAGAAGCACATGGTATCCTCAAGAAGAATTCTGGCTTCTGAGTTTATCTGAGCTTCCCCGTGTACTGCTGGTGGGCAGGCGCTGACCTCTGAGGGAGTAGAGGCGGGAGAGTTTGTGGTGTGTACTGACAAGCAGCTTCTCATAGCTTTGTACCCCCTGCACTTTGGATCTCACACAATTGCTTTTCTAAGTAGTTAGGTTCCAATTTGCTTGCAATTTGAGAAATCAAAGCTAGCTGTGCAAGGCTCTCTGTGGGTTAGGGAAAAGGGTGCCAGAATGCAGCATACACAGCTGGAGAGCCAGTAAAGGTTCAGCTCTCGTGAATAAAAAACCAACTCATTCATAATACCAAACCTCATCACATTCAAGGAAGTGAAGTTAAAATGGGGACACCTCCCTTTCTTTCCTGTGTTTGTGCAGCTAATAGCACCTTGCGTTGTTAAAAGTGAAATCTTGTTGTTGATCATTTTCTTTCTCTGATTGCTCACTTTGTATTTTTGACTTACTGCTCTGTGTGGACTATAGGAGATTGCTTGCTTGACTACTGCCCCTAAGAAACAGGCTGCCTTGGAAAAGTTGAAGCTGGGAGGCTAGGATGCCCCAACTAGGACAGGGTCTCTGGGGGCCCCTCCACCCCCCACTGTGTGTATGAGAATCTCTTTGGCTGCTTATTAAAAATGTAGATTCCAGGGTTCTACTCTAGAGCAACTAAATATAAATCCATGATCAGATGTGCCTCAAGAATATGCATTTAATAAGTGCCCCTGAGGATTCCTATGAAGCCTAAAATGTAAGAACCACTGACCTAGGAAATATATTCCTAAATTCTTAAAAAGTAACATTTTAACAGATTGAATTCTCATTACTCTAAAGTTAAATTTTATTAATATAAAAATATACTCAGGCATATTTGTTTCAATGGAAATTTATAAACGTCTTTGAAACTCTTTAAGAGAAAAATGTTAATACAAACTACATGTAAAATGTTAGCAGTAGTAATAAATTAAACATGTGGGTATGAAGAAAATAAGATTGTTATGAATTCACAAAGACTGTATGTTTTGTAAAATTTCTGTCTTTTCCCAAGAAGGGGAAGAGGTGAAAGGAGGGAAGAACACAGGGAGAAGCTTTCCTTAGCTTTGAAGATCCCAATTCTTTGTTCTTCTTGCTCTAAAGTACAGCTGCTTCCTACTCATAGCCAGCTGTGTTCCATTCATCCCCACCTCCGCTACTGCTTTTTCAACCCTAATACACCAGAACTAGAGGGGGTAATACTGGAAAAGAGAAAAGCAGTTTGATAGGAAATAGAATTGAAGTTGTATAAGTTATGGAAAGGAGGGAAAACAAGATTTCTAGTTTCTAAAAATACTTGAAACCTTACGCCAGAAAGCCCTTAGCCCTAGCTCTTTGGATAAAACCATTTGTTGTGGTTATAAACTATGTGGGATGTAGGCGCTTTGGGGAAGTATAGGGGTAGCTGCTGCTGCTACTGCTAAGTCGCTTCAGTCGTGTCCGATTCTGTGCAACCCCATAGATGGCAGCCCACCAGGCTCCCCCTTCCTTGGGATTCTCCAGGCAAGAACACTGGAGTGGGTTGCCATTTCCTTTTCCAATGCATGAAAGTGAAAAGTGAAAGTGAAGTCGTTCAGTCGTGTCCAACTCTTAGCAACCCCGTGGACTGCAGGTTCCTCCGTCCTTGGGATTCTCCAGGCAAGAGTACTGGAGTGGGGTGCCATTGCAGCAATAAGAAAGACTGGCTCCAATTCCACCGCTCCTGTTGATAGCCTCAGAAACTAACCCAAACTAATCTCTTCCTCAGCCCTCCTCGGTTCTTTGGCTCTTATTTAAATTTTGTTTTTGTTGTCTTTGATTGTTACCTTTGTATAAGTCATTTCCCTAAATAATCTCAAAGTTTCTTCAAATTATATAGCTCCTTTGAGAACATTCAGCAGCACACTCCTTTCCTCCTTCCTTGTAATCAACATCCCTACTACCCACAGATTGGTCAGTTTGAGTCCCTCCTTTCACCCCTTTTCAGGGAGTGATCATCTGCAATTTTCTGCTTTAAAGGCTTCTTTTAAAATAATATTTATTCTACATAGTCATGGCATCCATCATCCAAATTCCAGACATTTTAGTTTTACCCTTTTAATTTTATATTATTAAAACTTGGCTTTGGAATGATGAGAATTCAGCTTGTTTATCTTATAATTTCTCTTCCCGTAAGAAAATTCCAACTTTAAATGCACTCAACCCTTAGCATGGTAACTCCTAGAATTTGCTACTTAAGCGAAGAAATTAAAGCTAAGAGCAAGTGTTCCTGACTCTGTTTAGCATCAGATAATCAAATTAATAATTGCAGCATGTCAGCCAAAGTGAGCAAGCGTTCTTCATAGGTAGAACCGTGATGCATTGTCTTGAGCTGTTTGATTACTAAACCTCTGCAAGCTGTTAAAATTGAACTCTAATGTGCATTGTAAGAAGCAGAACAAAACACAAACTTGTTTTTAAAGTATTTTTGTCTCGTCTTATTTTATGTACTCTTTGTTCATAACCTGAGCACAATTATCTTAATTACTTTTTTAGTATTTACTGACTTTCTCAGTGCCTTAGCTAGTATTTTTTCATATAAAGTTTATACCATCTTGTGGCTTATAATTTTCTCTGACTCGCTATGTTTCTCGTGTCCTTGGCATCCATTATCCTATTGTCAGATGCTTGTAATGGGAAGAAAAGAAGAAATCACCTGTTGTTTTCTGCTCTAAAGGCTTTATTACTTTTCCTGTTTTTATCTTCATGACTATGGGAGTCAATCATTTGGGTTTCTTAGGTTTAGCCTTTTTATCTTTGCTTACCGAAATCAAAATATCTTATTGCCTGAGATTTTCGTTTGACTAGAAGACCATGGAGAGTAGACTGACTTGCCCACAGAGAAATTTTAGCTGTATTCACTGATCCATTTTGTATGAAATACCAAATTCTGAAAATTTATGCTTATACATCTCCCACCATAAAAAGTTGGTACAATGAGACAAATCAAATTATGAAGGAAGCAAAAATCCAGTCAGGAGAAACTAATGAGAGCTCCAGTATGCAATGCAGGAAGGAGTTAGGGACAAATATACTTAGTTGGATGGCTGAGGCACAGTAAGCCTAGAATTGACCCAGAATGTATACAGATTTTGCTCCAGTTGCAGGGCTTCCTTGGTGGCTCAGACAGTAAAGAACCTGCCTGCAATACAGGATACCCGGGTTCAATCCCTGGGTTGGAAAGATCCCCTGGAGAAGGGAATGGCTACCCACTCCAGTATTCTTGCCTGGAGAATTCCATGGACAGAGGAGCCTGGCAGCCTACAGTACACGGGATGGAAAAGAGTCAGACACAACCGAGCGATACACAAGGCCAACCTCTAAGTACTTTAAATCAGACCAGTTCTTCACTGAGGGAAGCTAGAGTGTCCTACAGGCAAAATGGACCTTGTTACTTTGACAGCCACCATGATGACTTGTCATACAGGGCTGACAGGAGACGTATGAGTCGTCTGGGAGCAGTAGGAAGTTGGCAAGAGCTGACCACTGAGGGAATAGAGGCAGATATCAAATCGTATCTATTGGTAAGCAGATTCTTATGGCCCCCACCCATTGGTTACTACATACTGTGGGTTAATTGGTTTTATAAGTAGTTAAGTTCTTATTTTCTTACAGTTTCAGAAACTGAGGCTTCCCTGGGACTTCGGAGTTAGAGTTGATTTTCCTAGCACAACCTTGCCCTATATACAGGGTGTTGCCCTTCTCATCCACTAACCTAGCATAATATTTTCCACCTTCCTAATCTTTGTACTAACATAATTGCAATAAATTGCTGCTGCTCTTGAAGATAATCTCTCTTCTCACATCTGGGTTTAAGTCTTTCTTTAAGTAAAGCTACTTAAGCAATGGGGAGGAAAGAGCTTTTCCATAAAGTTAAGGTCTTTCCTGATAAAGGTAACTACTCCACCCCTCCTTCCCAGTTAGATCCCCTGCCAGCAATAGCATAGACTTGAGTTAGTGCCAAATGTTTTAATGCCATAAGGACTCACTTGATAAAGGCTATGCATGGCAGAGGAAAAAACAAAATTCCCAAACTTTATTTTCAAGATTTCCATATGAGATGCAGTTAGGGCACCCTTCATCTAATAGTTACCCTGTGTTTGCCATAGTCATTGGTACCCTGCAATTCTCATTCTTCAGCTCTTCTAGAGATTAGAAATTATAGGAAGTGCTAGCCATGTCAAAATGCATGTCTACTCTAGCTACAGAGAATTTGACAGAAAGGCAAAGAAGGAACAGCTGTGAGATTAATACTGTGATCACTCCAAATAATTGTCTGTTAGACAGCAGCACTCAATGTTGTACTTCATTGTTACATTCATATTTTGTGTGTGTTTGTTAGCTTTGCCTCCCTTATTGTTACAAAGTCTAGATAGAAAAAGCGTTGTGATCTTGCACTGGCGCTTATGTTTTGCATAAAGAACTGGCGTAGCACAGAAAGTGCCAACACAAAATGAACAATTGTTGGGTAACTAACTAGAGGAAGCAAAATGATTTCATAGATCCCTGGTTATAGGGAATATTAATTAATAATCAATACTTATAAAATATTCAGACCATTCAGAAACCTGGAACACCTACCTATAAATACAAGGAAAAGGGTTTTTTGTTTTTTTTTTTCTGTTTAGCTGACAGTGATTTCCAGATCTCATATATAATGATAGTTTTAGCCTCAACATCCACCAAACCTTTACCATAGTTGCTAATGAGTAATAGAGTTGACTGGCTTATGGTAGACTCAAAAGAAAAATAAAAAATCTGTGGCCTTTAAATATTAGGATGTCCCTGAGTGGGAGTTCAGATTGAGTGCAGGTGACTGAATTTAGCAAGACCTGTTTCAGTTTGACCACTCAGGACTTTCCCTCTTGTTTGAAGAAATTAAAGGATTTTTAACCAAACCTGCAATTTAGTTAAGAATACAAGAGTCATCTGCAGTTTATTTTTCTGTTATCCTAAAACAAAATGATGGCTGATATAAATTTCCACATAGTTAGAGCTAACGGTAGTGGTAACAATAATGATAGCATTAAAAGCAGGAACAAGATTGCCTGCCCCTGTTAGCAATGTGAGTAATCAAAGGCATTAATGGACCGTGAAAACTGGAGAGCTGGGGTGACCATGGGTCAGAGCTAACATACATAGGCAAGCACAGTATAGGGGAAACTTTCATCACCTCTGCTACACTGAGCCTTTTCTCTCGATAGAGCAAGCTCTTAATTTCCCCTGGTTGTTAATCTGGCACCTTTCATGAACATCAGTGTTCACTTTGGAAAATAAAAAAGCAAACACCCAAAACATTTAAGTGTTAAGAGGGAAAGAAAATCAACAGAGGAAATTACAGTAGCACTTGATACAGTGGCACCATTTTCTTGAGTCATACGAGGTGAAATTATTTGAAAGTGTGTAGCTTTGACAGCCTCTCTTTAAGAGAGTAACCAGAAGTCTTGGGAGAGAAAGTAACATGCAGATACCGTCACAGTTTAGCTCTGGCATTTATACACATATATGTCCACATTTTCAAAACTGACCTCCTAAAATATATATGAGGCAAGTGATTTGAAAGTAGATACCACTTCCTTTCTTCATTGCTTTTGCTCCCTGTTTGTCATTTCCTTTCTAACATTAATTACCGTTTCTGAAGGAATTGGTGTTTCCTGACCTGGTATACTTTCTATTTGTTTTGGATAGTGCATCAATTTAAGATAACTGCCATGTTTTTTAACTCTAGTCTATTGAGGGTTGAATACAATACTAAATGCTCACTTTCTTCTAACACTCTTGTTTTTTAGGTAAGTCATCTGATTGGAGTGACATTTCATTTGATGGAATTTTCCATTTGGTAAAGTATTACTATTTTTATCAAATGATATAAAGTTTGATTTTTGTGATTTCTCAATTTGTGTTTTCCCACAACATTGACCTTTAGAATATGCTCTGTCTTAAGGACAAAAAAATATGAGAGAGAGAGAGGGAGAGAAAGGGAGAAAAACTAGGAAATAAGTGAAAAGGCAAACAACTAAAGATTATTTCTATGTCCAAAAAAACCCCACTGTTGAAAGAAACCTACATCTTTATAGCTATTTTCATCAATTTTGCTCATTAGAACTTGAGGAATTGAGTTATTATATTTAATTGTATTTAGAAAAGATTGGGCTTACTTCAGACAATCCCATTAAGTTTTAGAGCTGTAGTTTCTTGATTGTATTTGGTGAAAATCTGACATTCCTCAAAATGTTGATCTACGTCTTGGGAAAGCCATTCTGTATCATCAGAGAGCTTTTCTTTTGAATCAGAATTGTAAGTCTTCGGAATCTGTTTCATTTTAAAACATTATTATTGAGTAGAAGAAACAAACATATAATTTTAGAAGCATAAAACCAGGATCCTGTGGCACAGAGGTGACTTTCTGATTTTTCATTGTTAGTGTATAGGAATGCAAGGGATTTCTGTGTATCAATTTTATATCTCCCACTTTACTATATTCATTGATTAGCTCTAGTAATTTTCTGGTGGCATCTTTAGGGTTTTCTATGTATAGTATCATATCATCTGCAAACAGTGAGAGTTTTACTTCTTCTTTTCCAGTCTGGATTCCTTTTATTCCTTTTTCTTCTCTGATTGTTCTGGCTAGGACTTCCAAAACCATGTTGAATAATAGTGGCGAGAGTGGGCACCCTTGTTCCTGATTTTAGAGGAAATGCTTTCAGTTGTTTACCATTGAAAATAATGTTTGCTGTGGGTTTGTCGCATATGGCCTTTATTATGTTGAGCTATGTTCCTTCTATGCCTACTTTTTGGAGAGTTTTTATCGTAAATGAGTGTTGAATTTTGTCAAAAACTTTCTCTGCATCTATTGAGATGATCTTATGTTTTTTATCTTTCAATTTATGAATATGTTGTTGTTGTTTAATTGCTAAGTCATGCCCAACTCTTTGCAACCCATGGACAGCAGCATACAAGGCTTCTCTCTCCTTTACTATCTCCTGGAGTTTGCTGAAACTCATGTCCATCGAGTTGGTAATGCTATCCAACCATCTCTTCCTCTGTCATCCCCTTCTCCTTCTGCCCTTAGTCCTTCCCAGATTCAGGGTCTTTTCCAGTGAATCAGCTCTTCTCATCAGGTGGCCCAAGTATTGGAACATCAGCTTCAGATCAGTCCTTCCAATGAATATTCAGGGTTGATTTCCTTTAGGATTGCCTGGTTTGATCTCCTTGCAATCTAAGGGACTCTCAAGAGTCTTCTCCAGCACCACAATTTGAAAGCATCAGTTCTTTGGTGCTCAGCTTTCTTGATGGTCCAACTCTCACATCCGTACAAGACTACTGGAAAAACCATAGCTTTGACTATACCAACCTTTGTTGGCAACTGACTTTATGGACCTTTGTCGGCAAAGTGATGTCTCTGCTTTTTAATACACTGTCTAGGTTTGTCTTAACTTTCCTTCCAAGAAGCAAGCGTCTTAATTTTATGGCTGCAGTGATTTTGGAGCCCAAGAAAAGATCTGTCACTGCTTCCACTTTTTCCCCTTCTATTTGCCATAAAGTGATGGAACTGAATGCCATGATCTTCATTTTTTGAATGTTGAGTTTTAAGCCATCTTTTTCACTCTTCTTTTTCACCCTTGTCAAGAGGCTCTTTAGCTCCTCTTCGCTTTCTGCCATTAGGGTGGTCTCATCTGCATATCTGAGGTTATTGATATTTGTCTTGGTAGTCTTGATTCTAGTTTGTGATTTATCCAGCTTGACATTTTACATGACATACTCTGCATATAAATTAAATAAGCGGGGTGACAATATACAGCCTTTATCTTACTCCTTTCCCAATTTGGAACCAGTTATTCTATGTCCGGGTCTAACTGTTGCTTCCTGACCTGCATACAGGTTTCTCAGGAAATACCTAAAGGGGTCTGGTATTCCCATCTCTTTAAGAATTATCCACAGTTTGTTGTGATCCACACAGTTAAAGGCTTTGGCGTAATTAATGAATCAGAAGTAGTTGTTTTTCTGGAATTCCCTTGCTTTCTCTATGATTCAGCAAATGTTGGCAGTGTGATCTCTACCTTTTTAAAATCTAGTTGTATGTCTGGAAGTTCTCAGTTCGCATTCTGCTGAAGCCTACCTTTAAGGATTTTGAGCAATACCTTGATTGCATGTGAAATGAGCACAGTTGTGAGGTAGTTGAACATTCTTTGGCATTGCTCTTCTTTGGGATTGGAGTGAAAATACCTTTTCCAGTCTTGTGGCCACTGCTGAGTTTTCCAAATTTGCTAACATATTGAGTGCAGCACTTTGACAGCATCATTTTTTTTAAGGATTTTAAGTAGCTCACCTGGATTTCTGTCACCTCCGCTAGCTTTGTTCATAGTAATGCTTCCTAAAGCCCACTTGACTTCACACTCCAGGATGTCTAGAGCTCTTGTCTAGCTCTTGAATGACTACATCATCATAGTTATCCGGGTCATTAAGATCTTTTTTGTATAGTTCTTCTGTGTATTCTTGCCACATTTTCTTAATCCCTTCTGCTTCTGTTAGGTCCTTACCGTTTCTGTCCTTTATCATGCCTATTCTTACATGAAATGTTCCCTTGATATCTCTAATTTTCTTGAAGAGATCGCTAATCTTTCCCATTCTGTTGTTTTCCTTTGTTTCTTTACATTGTTCACTTAAGAAAGCTTTCTTATCTCTCTTTGCCATTCTCTGAAACTGCATTCAGTTGGGTATATCTTTCTTTCTCCCTTGCCTATCGCTTCTCTTTTCTCAGCTATTTGTAAAGCCTCCTCAGACAACCACTTTGCCTTCTTGTATTTCTTTTTCAATTGCACTGATTGATTTGCCTGTATCAAAGAATCTTTGTAACCCTGGGATAAAGCCCACTTGATCATGATGTATGCTGTTTTTAATGTGTTGTTGGATTCTGTTTGCTAAAATTTTGTTGAGGATTTTTGCATCTGTGTTCATTAGTGATATTGGCCTGTAATGCTGGAATTTTTTAATGGAGAACTTCCCATTTTAGTCATAGCTACCTTATGTTCGGCACATATCGTATTGTGTGGATGCTTTCTCGTGTTGAGATTCTGATCATTCCCTATCAATAATCATGTACCTAAATTAGATGTGTTTTGAAAACCTCTGTGAGAGGTGAGGAGCAGGAATGGATTTAACTCAAAGCATGCAAAAAACAATTTTTAAGCAAAACCAAAATGTTGGTTGATTCTATACCTAAGTTGAATTTTAAACATCTTCATTTGTCTTCTATATTTCAAAAGGATAAAATATCTAAAAATTCTGTCTGGTCCCTTTATTAGAAAGAAGATTGGTAGAATTACTATCTTGTCAACCATTCATAAAGTCTGCTAGATATGAGTTGTATAAAAATAAATTAATTTCAATGCTGTTTTCCCTTTTTCTTTGCTAAAAATCTCTCTGGTTTCTCATTAATGTCATTAAAAGCCTAAAACCAAGAAAATTATTTTTGCATTTCCAAAGAGATTGGTCATCCAGAGAAAATTCCAGTGTTATAACCTTAGAGAAAATCAGAAGCCTTTTGAAGAACATATGTCACTTAGTAAGGGTTAGAGCATCTGGGGATAAGAATCCTTCCTAATACTGCGAAGACTGAGAGAAGTTCTATGCTTAAAGAGGAATTCGGATTCCCTACCCCATCCCAAAGTAAGTATGCACTCCTGAAGTATACACTCAGTTCAGTTTCATCTCAGCTAAAATGCCCTCAGCAAAAAAAAAAAAAAAAATGCATATGGCTGATAATTATGAAATGAGTTGACATTGAGACTAAGACACCAGTGGTGGATTGATTTCTGTGTCCACTAAGCAGATTTTGGGGCTTCCCTTGTGGCTCAGCTGGTAAAGAATCCGCCTGCAATGAGGAAGACCTGGGTTTGATCCCTGGGTTGGGAAGATCCCCTGGAGAAGGGAAAGGTTACCCACTCCAGTATTCTGGCCTGGAGAATTCCATGGCCTCTATAGTCCATGGGGTCGCAAAGAGTCAGACACAACTGAGTGTCTTTCACTCCACTCCAAGCAGATTTTGATAGCAGTCCCACTTTAAGATCAATAAATTATATACAGAAAATATTTGAAATTAAACAATAGAAAATGGAATGACCATATTCTTTTTGTTTAGAAATAAATTCTTTCTAAACATTTGAAAAATATTTTTAAAGTATTCTCAATCTCAAGTGCATTGCTTCTAGAATTCTAATGGTCCTTGAAACTGAACACTGAGATTATTGAAGTAAAAATTGCTACAGCTATGACTGACGTTAGAGAAGAGAAATGGGCTCTTAAATTCAGTGGGCCAAAGCCCCATATTTAGGGACTGTCTCCTTTTGCTCGTTTCTGTACCTATGACAGTTGTCATACTGCCAGGTCACAGTAGTCACTCACTGAGTATCTGATAGGTGAGAGGAGGTACCATAAATGTAAAATAATGTCAACCACATTAGTGGTGGTTTAGTCTCTAAGTCGTATCTAACTCTTGTGACCACGTGGGCTCCTCTGTCCATGGGATTTTCCAGGCAAGAATACTACAGTGGGTTGCCATTTCAAGAGTATGTATATTATTTTAATTGATTTATATGAAAATTTTTCTAAAATATTGCCATTCATTTGCCTTAAAAGAACATACACTAACCATATTTAAACTTTTTTTGATAACTCAAGGTCATAGTTCAGTTCATTTCAGCTTGTGTTTATTTAGCACCTCCTATGTATGATGTCCCTCCCAGCCCCTTTTGGAAACATAGATCTTTTTACCACGATACTATACAGCTTCAGATTGCTGTGTTTTGGGACTATTGGTATGAAGACTGGCATATTCCTGTGAGGTTAACTCTCTGAACCTTCCTCACTAGTCTGTACTTCTAACCTTCTGTGACTGGGAAGCTAAAATAACCATTCATACAAATATGCATATAAATTAAGCACAGACTAAGAGGCTCTTTAATATATGTAAATTCCATGAAATTTTTAGATTGTGGTTGTTCAAGGCTCCTTTTTATGCTTTTGCTTATTTCTTGAATCTTTTGAGTTGTTTTATGTGAAATGCTGCTATTAGTTTATGAAGCACACATTTCCTTTATTCCCTTTCTTAATAGTGCTTCTAGAAACAGATTCAGGTTTTACAACACCTTGGCCTTTGTTATCCAAGGACCAAGTGAGAATTAGTTGTGTCTAAAATATTAATCCTAGCATTCTCTTCATATTATTATAGTCCACATCTTCCTTATGAACTATTTCATATTTCCCTGAGACTTGTTTTAAATTTAAGCTACAGTGGAGACTTTTAAGTGAATTTGTATTCATTTTTCAAATTCACAGTTTGTGAGACTGTGTGTGTATATTCTTAATAAAAGCTTTTGGGGTAGAGACAAATTAGAAGTATGAGATTAACAGATACAAACTGTTGTATATAAAATAGTTAAGCAACATGGATATACTTTATATACAAGGAATTATAACTATTCCTATCTTGTAATAGCCTATACTGGAGTATAATCTACCAAAATACTGAATTACTATGCTGTACACCTGAAATGAATATAATATTATAAATCAAATACACTTCCATTTTTAAAAAGGCTCCTATAAGAGGTTCATATTGATTTTCTCCTTTGTCAAAATGATACGTCCTGAGAATATCTATCATTAAAAAGCAGTATTTACAGAATATTTTAAAAATCTTATGGCTCTGATTACCAGTTAAGCTGAAAATGAAGCAAGTTCTGGGGAAAAGTCGAACTCAGTCTGTATATTATACAGAGCTGAAAGAACTAACATGTTAGATCAGCAAGGGATTCTGAGGGTCTGACATGGTTTAGAACAATAATAAAGCTAGATGAGCTTTTTAACGTATGTTAATCATGCTGTTGCTGTTTAGTTGCTAAGTCGTGTCCAGCTCTTGCAGCCACGTGGACTGCAGCCCACTAGGCTCCTCTGTCCAAGGATTTCCCAGGCAAAAGTACCGGAGTGGTTTGCCATTTCCTTCTCCAGGGGATCTTCCCAATCCAGGGATTGAACCTGCATCTCCTGCATTGGCAGGCGGGTTCTTTATCACTGAGTCACCAGGGAGGCCCCCGTGTTAATCATAACGGTACTGCTATTATATCACCAGTAACTGGTAACTGTTAGTTAGCTCCTCGCATCTCCTCAGCACCTTTTTATGCTCTTTAACCCTCTGTCCTATTTGTGTGCTCAAATCTACCTGGCACCCACCTTACCATATGAGAGCAAGAAGCACCATAGTAACTAAAAAATGAAATTCCTCTATATGTACTTTGTGTTACCAGCAACATGTATACTGAGATCTTTGCTGAAGAGTCAATTAATAAAGAAACCTGAGTCATGGGTCATCTGCCATTTTTGTATTTTGGTCTACTTAACGATTCTTTTTTCTCTGAAATTATTTCTAGATTTCTTAACTGTAATGTTTGAATGTCTCTTTCCAACCCTTTTCTATTTGAGTCTTCTCCTTTTAAATGATATAAAGGTAAACAGATGAGTGTGTAAGGGTGCCATTTATATTCTGTGGGAGTATAATCTTTTTTTTAAGCTGTTATCACAGCCTTAAAGAATAAGAAAATTTTCATCATGTTATCATCTGATTTCATGGATTCTTTTCATTTTTTTTAAATTCACTTGGAATTTATGGGTAAATCCCAGAAAGCTACACAGTGGGTTTTTGTTTTTTGTTTTTGTCAGTTAGAGAAGTGGCTAGTGTGAGATTAAGGACAAGGGGAGTGTGGTACAAGGAAACTGGCTTGAGATGCCTATGTATTATATGCAGTTTTATTTTCTGAGTAATATCTCTGATCCAATAATCACCCTGGGTAACAGCCATACAGGTTTTCTTATTTCCTGGAAAGCCTTACTATAATTGAGAACTTTGCTAGCATATCATGTACCTTGTAATTTTATTTTCTGAAATCGTGGTGTTTGATGTCTTCATTTCCCCCATGCAACCTTTCAAAAACCTTGTATCCTCATATGTCTTATTTGCTCCTACACACCCTTCTCTATTTCAGACAATTCTTTGCAATTCACTTTTCTATTCTTCAAGTAAATCTTAAATCATTTGTAGATTTTCTAAAAGTGGAATTATCTCACTTAATGGTCTAGTATCGTGGCTTCTTGGTGAAAGACAACTTTACAGCCAGAAACTGTAAGTTCAGAATCTGTACAAATTTACACTAGAAAGCCAAAATATTTTCTCTTTGGTCCCTGAGTTTCCAAAGAAAGTTAGATGTCATCAGCAAAGAAACAGAATTGATTTATTAAGCTCTGCAGTATTTTGAAGGTCTGATACAGAGTTTGTGAGGCCCAACAGTTTTGGCCATTCTTTTTTGAGAGCTGCAGATGGGGTGGTATCTTTTTGCCAAGGCCTAAAAGACATAAAGATATAAATTAGAAGAGAGGAGCCTCTCTCACTAACTCTCACCAAGGAGAACATCAGATTAGAGTTGAGTAGTAACGGGTAACATTTTTTGCACATAAGTTTTAAAGTGTTTTAAAACCGTTTATTTTTAATGACTTAAAACTTACTAAGTCACTAAATGGAGAAGGCAATGGCAACCCACTCCAGTAGTCTTGCCTGGAAAATCCCATGGATGGAGAAGCCTGGTAGGCTGCAGTCCATAGGGTTGCTAAGAGTCGGGCACGACTGAGCGACTTCACTTTCACTTTTCACTTTCATGCATTGGAAAAGGAAATGGCAACTCACTTTGTTGCTATTTACTTACAAAGAGCTGTTTTATTAGAAGGTAATGAATAATTTGGAGTTTTCTTCGTCTCAATATGCTCTGTTTTTCAAGGCCTGTTGATTGCCTAGACCACAAATCCCAATGCAGAATTCCCCAGCTCACTGCTCTCACCTCGAAATCGAGAACACAGTCAGCCCTTTGCCATTGCTATTGCTAGGGATCAAACAAAGCTGTTAGAAGTACTTGAGTTACTGGTGACACACTCTAGAGTTCTCCTTATACATAGTAAGTTCTTTATTCTTTGGAGTTTCCAAGAAGTGGGATGTAATGTGTTTATACCCTCAACTCTATGCCTTTTGATTCATTTGTTCCTTCCAAGTTAGGTATCTCAACCACCTTTACTTCCAGAAGTAAGCTTAATGGTACACAAGATTAAGCAAGAAGCTTCAAGAGAAAAGGAACCCTTTTCCAAATTTCAGGATTGCCTCATTGCAAAGAAAATTTATAGAACATTTTGTTTTATTTGAAGAGTCTAAGTATTAGAGAAAACAAAGAGGTAGGAGAAGAGCTCTCTTGAGCTCTTGAGTTTGAAGCAAGGTCTGTATTATGACCCTACTTTAGAAAAGTGCTGGCCATCCATTAAGCAACACTTTGAACAAATTAGTATATCAGGTATCTTTGGTTTGTATTTTTTAAATCTCAGAAGAGACATAAAGATAATTCTATAGATATGATTATTTGTAAGTTAAAGAAAAAAAAATCAGATACTTTATAAAACTCTTATCCTTTTAATGTGGGTGCTAGCTCTGTGTGTGTGTGTGTGTGTGTGTGTGTGTGTGTGTATTGGTCCCTTTCAGAAAACGAGAGAAAGAAAGACAGCAGACATGAGACAGACATAGCTCTACCCATCCTCTTTTTCTACAGAGAAGCTGTAATAGCTTGCAAACAGAACATTAATTCATGTGGGGATTTTAAATAAAAATAGAGAGGGAAGACCAAGGGGAAAGAATGCTATTAAAATAACTTCGGGTATCTCGGGACTCCTACCAGGAATCCTACAGGTCTTTTGATTCAGGTACAGAAGCAGTAACATTAAGGGAGGTCAAGGTGCTGTTCTGTTCCGAAGAGGAGACTTTCCGTAGGTCCGCGCATCCCTCGTCAGCCCATGGTGAACCAGTGCCAAGTCCACTACCAGCCACTGGGCTTCACCGGGCCTGTGCGTTCTTTCTTGTTCCTCAGGCTCTGCCTGCACGCTGGTAGGCCTGGCTCTGCCAGAATGTTCATTCTGTTGCTGTGGAAAGGCCTGCAGTTTCAACAGTTGCAAATCCTGTTACAGGAATAGCACTGAGCCTAACTGGGGGAAGGGGGAACCTCCTGTGCCTCTTACGTTGAGCCTGAGTATTCAAGAGTCCTTCAAAACATCATTCTCCATTTATTATTCCGTTGGCTTCATGGGTGCTTCTGTAGGACAGACATAGGTGAGGAACATGGAGAAACTGCCAAAACCCAGGGGGAAGGAAAGTGAGAGAGATTCCATGCTGCCTGAGTCAGCTGTAATGGGTAGAAAGCCTAAAGATCTTTTTTCTTCAGTGATCATCATTTGTTTTCATTTGTTCCCATGGTTATCTTCCACTGTCCAATTGTTATTTTTCTACTACTTTTTAAAAAAGCATCAGTGAGTGAGCCTTAAGAAGCAAAGAAGATTGAGGTGCTCTACCAGACTCTGAGAAAATTCAAAGTTTGCGACTAAGGTCCCACCTCTGAGCTCATGTTTTTGTTTTGTTTCTCACCTGTATTTGGCTGATGATCTGACACTAGACGCATTGTAACCATTGGAAAGGCAGTACAATCTCTTGCTTCCTAGATTGCCACTGGCATTTTTGCCTGTTGTTAGAGTAACCACTGGAGAAGCAATGGCACCGAACTCCAGCACTCTTGCCTGGAAAATCCCATGGATGGAGGAGCCTGGCAGGCTATAGTTCATGGGGTCGCTACAAGTCAGATACAACTGAGTGACTTCACTTTCACTTTTCACTCTCATGCATTGGAGAAGGAAATGGCAACCCACTCCAGTGTTCTTGCCTGGAGAATCCCAGGGACGGGGGAGCCTGGTGGGCTGCCATCTATGGGGTCGCACAGAGTCAGACACGACTGAAGTGACATACCAGCATACCAGCAGAGTAACCACACTTTTCCTTGAGTTTCTGGTGTTTTATCCATTTTGAAATAAGAGGAGAAGGGACAAGAAGGAATTGATGATAAAGAGATGATGCCTGAAAATGGAAAGTTCACAGATGAAAGTGCAGTACGTGTGACCTTCTGGCTCAAGCCAGGTGGTTGGGTGTGGATGTCCTGTGTATCCCCCATGCAGTTAGCACTGCAGTGGTAATTCTCCCAACGCAGCCACTCTGGAGTACTGTTCCTTGTTTTTCTATAGTGCTTGTCAGAATGCTATGACAACTGGCTGGTTTTATGCAAACAGAGCCTGGCTCTCAAGAGACAGTGTGTCTGAAAGTCAAACATGGATGGCAGCCATTGGCACGCAAAGGAGTCAGAAGCCACAGATTGTTTTCTCGTTGGATGAACAGCTTAAAGCAACGTAAAGTTAATTGAAGAATTCCTTGAAAGTGAAGTCAGACTAAAAGAAATGCTCTAAGTCTATAATTTACTAAATGTGAAAGGTCTGTAAGTGGTGGTGAGACTAAAAGAGTTTTTTTGGGGAAAAGAACATTTTTGTAAACAGATCTGGTTTGTATTATTGCCTAGGCAGTTTTAATTATTTGCTCTAATAATGTATTGAATAGATCTGCAGAAGAATCTCTAATTAGGTAAATCTTGATTTATGGAGTTGGCCTCATGTAAACCATGATGTCATAGTGTGCTGCAGAAAATTATAGGCCTGGTCTTGCTGTTGAAAACTATTATTTCTACCTAGGACTGCTCACACTCTGCATGTCTTACTCTTACACTCTGCATGTCTTACTCTTACAAAACCAAAGCATCTGGGGTTCTTGTTCTCAATGTTCCTTGCCCAAGTAAATTCAACTAATATTATTACTCATTAATTTATCAATATATAATTTTAAAGCTTGAGAATGCAAGGGCAGAGTTTAGTTACTAACTTTTTACAGTTAGTAACTTTTAACTAAAATCTACTAAGATTTCTAGTTAAAGAAATCTTTACTTGGAAAGATAGTAGGGATGAACCTGTGACTCTCTGAAGAAGTGGATCAAGGACATGCCAGACTGTCAGAAGTAGTGTCTGTGTGTCCGTCTGCCCCTGCTTCACACGACCCTAACGCAGTCTTCCACTTTCCCTCTCCCTCACTAACCAGTTACTGGAAAGCTATTTCAGTGTCATCATTGCCTACTGCATCTGGTTTTAAATAAGAGCATGGGGACTTGGTAACATTTCTCCATGGTTCTTATTCTTTTTTCAATTGTAGTAGAAACCTTGATGTAGAGTCAAGACCTTTTCTTCAATTATAGATCTGCTGATTATAATTTCCTAACATTTTTCTTGCATTAATTATACCTTACTGATTGCATTTTCTGTGGTTTCCCATACCCATTTTGTAAAGTAGAAAAAGGCTTTAGAAAGAATCCTAGATTTTTACAATTCATTTTCCAGTCTTTTAGAATTGTCTGACCTATATCTGCCTTGATAGCCATTTTAAGTGATTTGCCTTTATCAGGTCTTCTCAGTTGCTCAGTGTAGTTTGTGTGGAAAACAACTCTGCCTTTCACTGTCATGTTTCATCAAATTACATAATACTTGATTAAGTTATGTAATTGCAAGTTCAACAGGCATTACCAGTCTTGGGAGCAAACACCACTCTTTAAATAGTTGGAAGAAGTTGCAGGGGGCTCACTGGAGAATAGCCTTCTAACCTCCAGCATTCAGTATGTGTGGGCTCGGCCCTGAGTTAAACAAAAGGACCAAATTTCATAAGTGGCGCTCTAACAATTGCACTCATCTCACACGCTAGTAAAGTAATGCTCAAAATTCTCCAAGCCAGGCTTCAGCAACATGTGAACCATGAACTTCCTGATGTTCAAGCTGGTTTTAGAAAAAGCAGAGGAACCAGAGATCAAATTGCCACCATCCACTGGATCATCGAAAAAGCAAGAGAGTTCCAGAAAAACATCTATTTCTGCTTTATTGACTATGCCAAAGCCTTTAACTGTGTGGATCACAATAAACTGTGGAAAATTCTGAAAGAGATGGGAATAGCAGACCACCTAACCTGCCTCTTGAGAAACCTATATGCAGGTCAGGAAGCAACAGTTAGAACTGGACATGGAACAACAGACTGGTTCCAAATAGGAAAAGGAGTACGTCAAAGCTGTATATTGTCACCCTGCTTATTTAACTTCTATGCAGAGTACATCATGAGAAACGCTGGGCTGGAAGAAGCACAAGCTGGAATCAAGATTGCCAGGAGAAATATCAATAACCTCAGATATGCAGATGACGCCATCCTTATGGCAGAAAGTGAAGAGGAACTAAAAAGCCACTTGATGAAAGCGAAAGAGGAGAGTGAAAAAGTTGGCTTAAAGGTCAGCATTCAGAAAACAAAGATCATGGAATCTGGTCCCATCACTTCATGGGAAATAGATGGGGAAACAGTGGAAACAGTGTCCGACTTTATTTTTTGGGCTCCAAAATCACTGCAGATGGTGACTGCAGCCATGAAATTAAAAGACGCTTACTCCTTGGAAGGAAAGTTATGACCAACCTAGATAGCATATTGAAAAGCAGAGACATTACTTTGCCAACAAAGGTCCATCTAGTCAAGGCTATGGTTTTTCCAGTGGTCATGTATGGGTGTGAGAGTTGGACTGTGAAGAAGGTTGAGTGCTGAAGAATTGATGCTTTTGAACTGTGGTGTTGGAGAAGACTCTTGAGAGTCCCTTGGACTGCAAGAAGATCCAACCAGTCCATCCCAAAGGAGACCGGTCCTGGGTGTTCATTGTAAGGACTGATGCTAAAGCTGAAACTGCAGTATTTTGGCCACCTCATGCAAAGAGTTGGCTCATTGGAAATGACCCTGATGCTGGGAGGGATTGGGGGCAGGAGGAGAAGGGGACCACAGAGGATGAGATGGTTGGATGGCATCACCGTCTCGATGCACATGAGTTTGGTGAACTCTGGGAGATGGTGATAGACAGGGAGGCCTGACGTGCTGCAATTCATGGAGTCGCAAAGAGTCGGACATGACTGAGCGACTGATCTGAACTGAACTGAAGGTATGAAAATTTCTGTATCTATGCTCTTCACATTCTCTTCATTTTACAGACAAGACCTGGCCTAGTTACAGGACTTATGCAAGGTCACAAAACTAGATGGAAGCCAAGCTGGGTATCCTGACTCCCAAGCCATGGTTTTCCTATGACAGCAGAGGAGAACTGGTATCTAAGCCCTTTGTTGTGCTTGTCCTTCTGCTGGCTGAATGCAGCTTTATAAAGTGCATTTTGATTTATTACCACAAAGTATCTGTCTTGACACTTATTATACCCATAGTTTTGGGGTTACTGATTAGCACATGTTTTTCTTTAAATTCTCCTTGATATCAAAAATGATCCTTCTTTATTATAGGGAGATAATCCATGTCATGAGATTTATTATTTCTGTGTCTAAATGACCATAATTAGGTAAGAGAGACAGAAGCTGTGGGGAAGAATTTTCCTGGCAGGACTTACCCTCCTCCCCAGTCTACATCCCTGTCCTGTTCATGGCTGCTTTTGTGAGACAAAGCTGCTTTGGGGTTTAGGCAGGGCAGTGAGGTTTATATTATTTGATCTCTTTCACAAACCATATATGCTGACTTTTCTAATATCAAATAGGAAAGTTTTTTTTAATCACTTTCCTTTTCCCCACCCTTCCTTCCAGTGCTTCCCTCCTGCCCCACCCCCTATCAGGAAAGATTTGATGTTGCCTAGAGTCAAAATGTGCTTAGAACTGAGCAGCTAAAAATAAAACCAGTAGATGAATATGAAGGAAAGGGGAAAATGTTGTATTCAACCCCCAAGTTAGTATTGTTGTTTTAGTTATTATTGAACATTACATTTAGCTCTGAGCTTCCTGATAGATAAAGCAAAAGAAGATATTTGGGTTCACATTATTTTTATTTGCTAAAGCATATAGCTTTAGCAAACGTAGCAGGTCTTGCACAGAGACTTTGTTACCAGGCAATTTATGCTAAGCCAATTTTGCCAACAAGGGTCCATATGGTCAAAGCTATGGTTTTTCCACTTGTCGTGTGTGGATATAGAACTGGACCATAAAGAAAGCTCAATGCCAAAGAATTGATGCTTTTGAACTGTGGTGTTGGAGAAGACTCTTGAGAGTCCCTTGGACTGCAAGGAGATCCAACCAGTCTATTCTAAGAAAATCAGTCCTGAATATTCACTGGAAGGACTAATGCTGAAGCCGAAGCTCCTTTACTTTGACTACCTGATGTGAAGAACTGACTCACTGGAAAAGACCCTGCTGCAGGGAGCGATTAAAGGCAAGAGGAGAAGGGGACAACAGAGGATGAGATGGCTGGATGGCTTCACTGACTCAGTGGACATGAATTTGAGTAAACTCTGGGAGTTGGTGATAGGCCAGGAGGCCTGGTGTGCTGCAGTCCATGGGGTCACAAAGAGTCAGCCACAACTGACTGACTGAATTGAACTGAATGAAATAGGTAATCATCATAGAACATGTTTATGGTGAATCTAATTTACAAATAAAGAGAAAAATTCATAATTTATATCTTAAATATGAGGCGGCCTTATAAATGTATATTGCATTGAGTAAAGATCATATTGATGCATTTAAATAAATTAATCTTACTCTTGTATGGTCAAATTCTGAATTATGGTCATTTTGAAATTGTAACTTATGGATAGAGTGAGATGTGGTACTTGACCTGGTATGGTTCAGGACTATATGAACCAGAGTCACTACTGGGCACTGGAGCCATGGACAGTCAAGTGAGTGGGAATTAGGCTTGAAGCCAGAATATGCGGAAGAGGGTTTTCTTCAAGGACCTTCTCTTTTCACTGAGAAGGGAGACAGAGGGTAGAACTCTGTCCCAGTTTGCTGTCAAATCACTAATGGAGGGGAAAGCTAGAATAAGAGGTGTGCTGTTTATACCCTGTTTTTAAATAAATACTTTCTCAAAACTTCACTTTCTTCAGTCAGAATTATGGGCAAGTTTATGGTGTATTTTTGTGACAGTAGAGTTATGAGAAAACTTTGGGCAGGGGTCCCAAACCCAAGCTGTCTGCAGCAGTCAGGCTGGCCCAAACAGCTGCTCGTACAAAAGGCCAGGTTGAAGACAACAGGGATTAAGACCTATATGTACCAAAGGGCCAGTGGCCCCTCTCCAGGGACCAGCTGCTTCCCAGCTCCAGCTGATTTTTGTCTTGTGAAAAGCGCAGATAGACCATTGACCACATCTTCTAGTGTTTTGGGAGAAGATGGAAGTGTGGATTATTAAACCTTCTGATTTTGAATGTTGGCAACTCCTTTCTTCCACTTGCTTAAGCCAGAAATTTTTAGTTGTCCTTGACTCCTCTCTTCCTTTCAAAACCCACATCTAATCCATCTGGAAATCCTGTTGGCTCTTCCCTCAAAATATATTCAGAATCTGATCACTTGTTAGTGATTTCCTGTTGCACTACTGTAGCCCAAACCGCCATCATCTCTCTCCGGGATTACTGCAGTAGTCTCCCAGCTTTTTTTCCATCCATGCTTTCTCTCTTACAGCCAGAGGGATCTATTTACTGAAGCACAACTCAGATCATGTTGCTCCTCTGCTTACAACCCTCTGGCTTCCCGTCTCACTCAGAATGAAAGCCAGAGTTCTCCAGTGCCCCATGAGGCTCTCTGATGTCATCTCTGCAGCCACAGTGGCCTCCTGCCAGTTTTGCTCAAATATACCAACTCATTACCTCATCAAGACCTTCACCCTTGCTGTTCCCTTGCCTGGAATGCTCTTTCCTCAGGTATTTCCATGACCCATTCATCCCTTCCAACCCTTTTCTGAAATGTCACCTTCTCCATGAGGCCTTCCTTGGCCACACTGTCTAAACTGTTGCCACATGCACACAGACTCACACCCTTCCTTTTCCCCCTTGGCTTTGTTTTTAGCACATATCGTGATCTAATGCACTACACATTTTTCTTATTTATTACCTGTCTTCCACATGAGACTGTAGGTTCCAAAAGGATAGGAACTTTGTATATTTTTGTGTGCTTGGTCGCTGCTATATAGTTAGCATTAAGAGAAGTGCCTCAATAAATGGTAGATGCTCGATAAATGTTTGATAAATAAATGAATCTTAAAAAGACAACAGCAACTTTTTCAACTTCTCAGTTCAGTTCAGTCACTCAGTCGTGTCCAACTCTTTGTGACCCCATGGACTGCAGCACGATAGGCCTCCCTGTCCGTCACCAACTCCCAGAGCTCTATCAGACTCATGTCCATTGAGTCAATGATGCCATCCAACCATCTCATCCTCTGTCATCCCCTTCTCCTCCTGACCTCAATCTTTCCCAGCATCAGGGTCTTTTCCAGTGAGCCAGTTCTTCATATCAAGTGGCCAAAGTATTGAAGCTTCAGCATCAGTCCTTCCAATGAATATTCAGGACTGACTTCCTTTAGAATAGACTGGTTGGATCTCCTTGCAGTCCAAGGGACTTTCAAGAGTCTTCTCCAACACCACAGTTCAAAAGCATCAATTCTTCAATGCTCAGCTTTCTTTATAGTCCAACCCTTACATCCGTACATGACCACTGGAAAAACAATAGCTTTAACTAGATGGACCTTTGTTGGCAAAGTAATGTCTTTGCTTTTGAATATGCTGTCTAGGTTGGTCATAGCTTTCCTTCCAAGGAGTAAGCATCTTTTAATTTCATAACTGCAGTGACCATCTGCAGTGATTTTAGAGCCCCCCAAAATAAAGTCTGTCACTGTTTCCATCTATTTGCCCTGACGTGATGGGACCAGATGCCATGATCTTCGTTTTTGCATGTGGAGTTGTAAGCCAACTTTTTCACTCCTCTTTCACTTTCATCAAGAGGCTCTTTAGTTCTTCGCTTTCTGCCATAAGGCTGGTGTCATCTGCATATGAGGTTATTGATATTTCTCCCAGCAATCTTGATTCCAGCTTGTGCTTCATCCAGCCCCACATTTCACATGATGTACTCTGCACATAAGTTAAGTAAGCAGGGTGATGATATGCAGCCTTGACGTACTCCTTTCCCGATTTTCAGCTTCTGGCCAGACAAAACTCTTAAGTGGGCCAAACACAGGTCGTCTTCTGACGCAGGGTCAAGAAGAGAGAGCAGTTCTTCAGCTGCATATAGTGGCTTGGGGACAAGTTTCATGACTACGTCACACCTGCCCTGCCCAGAAAACAACAAAAGAGTCCCTCATCCCTGCACACTGTGTCCTCCTGCTCCACCCTGCTGAACTCAGTGCTTGCTTCTTATTTTACCCTCAACACTGTTTATCCTGATGCACTGCTGTTGATAAGTGGATTAGTTCAGCTTCTTATGTGAACTTACAAACCTCTGAAGGTAGGAAACATTTAAACAGTTTTACTTGCATTTTCATAACAGAGTTTAGAGTTGTACAAGCAATGATTAAGAGAAGGAGCACCACAAACAGAGTGCGTGCTAAGTAGCTTCAGTCTTATCCAACTCTTTGTGACCCTATGGACTGTAGCCCGCAGGCTTCTGTGTTCATTGGATTCTCCAGGCAAGAGTACTGGAGTGGGTTGCCATGCCCTCCTCCAGGAGATCGTCCCAGGATCAAACCCATATCTCTTACATCTCCTTCATTGACAGGCAGGTTTCTTACTACTAGAGCCACCTGGGAAGCCCACAGGAACAGAGGGAAAATCATATATAAAAACACATAGGCAGAAGAAAGTTTGATTCTTTGGAATAGATCAAGTGAAACTTAGAGTAAGTAGGGAGTGAAGGAGAAAAGGTACAGGAAAAGGTATTGGAGAGGCTGCTGCTGCTGCTAAGTCACTTCAGTCGTGTCTGACTCTGTGTGACCCCATAGACGGCAGCCCACCAGGCTCCCCCGCCCCTGAGATTCTCCAGGCAAGAACACTGGAGTGGGTTGCCATTTCCTTCTCCAATGCATGAAAGTGAAAAGTGAAAGTGAAGTCTCTCAGTCGTATCCGACTCTTAGTGACCCCATGGACTGCAGCCTACCGGGCTCCTCCATTCATGGGATTTTCCAGGCAAGAGTACTGGAGTGGGGTGCCATTGCCTTCTCCGTATTGGAGAGGCAAGCAGGGTCAAATCTTACAGACTGTGATAAGGAGTTTCGATTCTTCGGCTCACTGGGAAGACTCAAAACTCATTACATTACTATAAACTGTTCATAATGGTAATTTCTTTGATGCAACTTTTACTGAAGTATGGCATATTTATATCCTGGTGATATTTTTCAAACAAGTCAGTCAATTGTTAGCAGTCATTTTATTGCCTAGACTCCACTCCTTTTGCTTTTAAAAAAATTGTTTTTGAACTTAAATAGCTGAGAAAATATTGTTTATGTTCACATTTATAACTAAAATATTGAAGTTAATTTTTAAATATCTTACTTACATAACTAAATGTATTTATTTAGCAAAAAAAATAATAAACTTGGTTTTAGTTATATAACACTGTAGATATGGGTTATAATGGTTGTTTAGTAGAGGAAGGTTCCCCAGACACGTTTAGTCTTTTTAACTATACCCACTCTAGTTACAAAAAGAAAATGCCGAATAGTCATTCTCTTGTTGCATTTGCAACCTTTGCCAAGCTACTATCATGTTAAAATGTACAGCATTTTTGCTTCCAAAACTTTTTATATATATATATTTAGACTATACCAAATGTACATTGTCATTTTTATAAAAAGTATAGCATTTCTTTGAGCTCACAGTTTATTCTGACCCATATGTTCTCATCATGAAAAAAGAATCAAATCAAATATTGAGCAGTTTACTAACAGTCTGTTGAAGACTGAAGATGTTTTTAGTTTTGTTTAAGAACAGTAAAACATTTCTCATGATCTTTTGTTTGTTTTTGTTTTTTAACTTCAGGATTTTCCAAGCCAGACTAAGCTACATGGAGGGTTTTGTAGTTTAGCCTTGGCTATTGAGTAACTATAAAAGGGAAAATTCTGAATCATGGTAGCATTGAGATATAGAAAATGTATGAAATAGGAACTCTGATTAGAGAAATCAAGCTATCGGTAATCTGGAAAGCTGAGGTAAAGACAAAGTGTTAGGATGAAATTTAGAAAGTGTTGGAATATACAGAGGCAGCCCAGGTTTGACATAAATAAAAAATGTAAGAAGAAAGTCTACAGCTCTTTGTATCTTTCATTTCTATAGCATAAGGTGCACATTATAGACGCAGGGAAATTCAGAGCTGTAAAAGACCAGAGAGAACTGGAAAAGACCTTATTTTACAGTGAGGAAACTGAGGTCCAGAGAGCACCAAAGACTTACTCAGTGTCACACAACTAGAGTTAATGGAGACTGAATTTGGAATTTGGAACTCCTATTTTCTATTTCAGTATTATTTTATCTACTTTATTGTGCATTTTTGACTGTGTAATCACTGGAGTTGTACCAAAATGGAGTGAGTTGGTATGAATGAGGAAGGGAAGAAATGAATAATGAGGTAGAAACTGAAAAATGGCTACCTGACATGCATGTTGACTTTCCATGAAGGAAACTTGGGTTCAGAGTACTTTAAGAACTTTTCCAACTCTATTTTAATAAGTGTGGATGATTTTAATAATATTTGTAGCAGAGTAATTATTCGTCCTCCCAACTTACAAAAATTGCTATTCATTCTCATCCATGCTTGTGTCGTTCACTGTAGCCTTTTCTCAGAACCTGCTTTCCCTTTGAGAGCACCTGTTCCAAAGTGACTTAGTAATGCATTGTGACCAGAAAGAATGCCAAGGCTCCCTGCTCTGTTCACCACTTTTAATGATGAATAGTCATTGTACCCATAACTCTAACCTTTTACATTAAACTAGTATCCAATAATTAATGATTTTTTCTGTTACACAGATATGAATTGGCTGGATAGTTAGCAAAATGAAAATCTATGCAATGAAATCAATCACCTCTCCTACTCTATAGCAAGGAATTGGAATAATAAAAAGTTTTGGGTATTTTGTAATCCAATAATGGAAAATATATTTTTTAAATAGATGGTGGTAAAAATCTCTTTACTGTGCAGTTATATAGCCTAATCTTGGCTTAGGAATGAGAATGTGTAGATTCTAATTGCTGTAGAAAATGCGTGAGATAGGAACTCTGATTAGAAGTGTATTTGGCATTTGATGATATCTGTGTGAATGTACATATCTCTGCATACTGCTCTACTGTGAATATAAAGTTATCTCTCTTCATCCCATCACCATCTCTTTGTCCAGATTTAGCTCCATTTTTCTGCTATAATTTAGAAGATATTTTCTCAGGTATCAACATTTTCAGACTATGAGGATAACAGTCATATTTATAAAAGGGAATTTCCAGAAAGTTTCATATGCCCTAAGTATTGCCATAATACAGTAGAGACCAAGGTGAATTATTCATTGTTGTAAATATGTGATTGGGGGCTTATCTCTATAGGCTTAAAACTGAGTTTTAACCTTCCATCCCATAGTCCTCTGGGAATACCTCATTTCCTTGGATTTTGCTGACCCTGGATTGATTTGGGGAAATGGAGTAAGGGAGGGGATGAGGGTAATATTTCACATATTATCCTGGTGATTCTATAAGGCAGTGAAGGACTAACTTTTTTTCCAAACAAACTGAACTCAGCAAAAGAGAAGTCATGTTATAGGTCTAGGAGTACATAATTGTTCAGAACAACCATAAAAATAAAACCTGAGACCCATGTCTCATGTTTCCTATGCCAATTCTTTTTAATGTTCCATTCCACCCTTACTGAAAAGTCAGACTAGGCTCTATTGCCTTACTTTCCAAGGCTGACTAGACAGGGAGGTCAAGCTTATGTGTATTTGCCTCACTTTCTTTCAAGAGAAAGACCCCCCTTGTCAGTGTCAACAAACTTCAGCTGTAAAAGGTCAAATGTAAATATTTTAGGCTTTGCCAGCCATATGGTCTCTATAACAACTGCTCACCTCTATCATTGTAACACAAAAGCAACCACAGATAATATGTGAACAAATGAGCATGGATGTGTTCCAATAAAACTTTATTTATGGTCACTGAAATTTCAGTTTTGTATATTTCTCACATGTCAGGAAGGATTATTTGATTTTTTTTCTCAACTGTTTAAAAATGTAAAAATCATTCTTGTGGGCTATACAAAAAAAAGATTGTGAGCCAGATTTTGAACCACTAGCCACAGTTTGCTCACCCCTGCCCTTGGGGAATAAATAATAAAATACAAGGAAGACTATAGGTGTTAAAACATGAAGAGACAAAATATGATACCTGAAGGACAGATGATTTAAATGTTGTCAGGAAATGACGGACAACTATGCATATATGGAGATGCCCTGACCCTTGATTCTATTTTAGGTAATCTTGGTTGGTATTTGGTCAAATTCCAGGTTGGTTATTTTGATTTACTCTCTTATGATTTGTGAAAGACAGGTTTTAACTGGCCTTAGAGAAGAAAGGCAGAAATAAGAAGAGAGTATGTGACTTAGAGTTTACCATAAGGTATGCAGTTCCAATAGACCATTTTATTAGGAATGGCAGCTGGTGGTTTTCATTATTGGTGAATCATTGTGAAATCTGTCTGAGGCAGGGAGGGAACAGCTAAGTGTATTATTCTTTAGCAGAAACTAGTTCATGACACTGTAAAGCTCTCACAGAGTATGTTTTCTACTGTGTTGAAAGAACCCATAAAAATCTCTATTTTAATGACATAAAAACTATACTGATTAAATTTAAATTGAAAAATCTTGTAAACTCAAAATCATAAAGGACCTTTATAAAAAATAGTATGAGTGATTTACATGCAGTTGAATACAGTTTTTCTTGCTCTGTAGGTCAGCTTACTGATAGCAATTGCATAGAGGATAATGTACTTATTACAACGAAGGAGCATGAATAATGATAATACAATTACCTTTTTTTTGAGCTGCTGCTACTACCTACTGCTACCTAACATACATTATCTCATTTATTCCCACAACAACCCTGCAAGATGGTATTACTCCCATATTAAAGATGAGATTGAGCCCAGGCCACACACACACGAAGTAGCAAGGCCAAATCTTTGTCTCCCTAACACAAAAATTGATGCTGTTTCCACCACACCAGTACCATGATAAGAAATGGTGTCCAAAAAGAACAGAATTTGGAAAAACCATCCTCAACTCTGTTGTTGACTATTATTATTTCATATTAGTTTTACCCTGCATGGTTATTGTACAGTAATAGAATGATTTCAGCCCCTTAAAACCAAAACCTTCAGAAATCAAACCAATTGTGTCTTTTAACATTTGTGTTTTGTGTGTCCATTTATTGCTCACAGCTCTTAGGCAGGCTGCAGCCTTGAACTATTCACTGTCTGAACTTGCCCTCAAAGAATTCTTCTCCCACCCTACCTCTATCAAGTGACAGCCAATGGAAAACCCACAGGCTCGGCAGCTGCAGCTCTGGAAAGCTTCCATCAAAACCCTCATTCCCACATCCCCTTTGAAAATCACAGTTCCTAGAGCTTGCTGTTATCTTGAAGGTTATGACTAATGCTTGTAACGTTGTAAAACTTCCACTGCAAAACACTGTCTGCAAGACCAGGATTCCTTAACTTGAGCTCTGTGTTAACTTTTCCACACCAGGACATTTACTGCTTCTCAACTGCTAGACCCTAAATTTTTACCCAGTAATCTGGAGAGAGTATTTCAGTACTAGGATGAGAATATTTCAGATATTCAGTAGGAAAATTGGAAAGCTTAATGAATTTCCAATAGTGCCTCTTTTACAGATGAGAATTAAATAAAAATCCCTGGTGTACCGAGAATATCAGGTGATTTAGCCCTCTTCTCATCCCTCTCAGTTTTATTCTTTCTATGAATTGTGTTCAGGATTCAGCTGCCCAGTATACGTGTCTCAGAGCAAGCAATTTCATTTTCTCTGAAAGTGGCGATATAATCCAAAAGTAGCTGTTTTTTGTAGGACTGAATGAAACCAAAATCCAGTTTTTAGCAGTCTTTTCATATGTGAATCATGTTATTTAATCCAGATTTCTTTGAAACTACAACCAGACATACAGTATGGATATTCGGTTGAATAAATATGGTTGCTGTTATTCACCCTGCCATGCTTTATTTTGCTTACATTAATAACATTAATACACTTAAGAAAAAAAGTATATTTGCATCATCATCTGTTGAAATTGGCAAGACTGGCTGCTGGTGATTACAGACACAAAACTCCATCAGGAGATAATTTCCTGATCTGTATGTATCACAACATTGATTTTTCTAGACTGTCCCACTAGTATGTCAAGGAAAGCAGGGAGGAAAAAAAAGCTGCAGCCAGGAGACAAATATGTGCTAATGTACCACTTACTGTCTGGAGAAAATCTATGCTTATGGCAGCAATAAGAAGTTATTTGGTCTGTATTTATTTAAAATGTGCAAGCTACAGAATGTGAGCCTTCTGATTGTACCCAGACATAATGGAAAGAATTCACTAGCATTTTAACACTAGCTTTTGTAAGGAATGCACCTTTTAAATCAACATTGGATAAAAGGTTGTCATTTAGTTTCAGAACCCTAAAAGGTTCTTTCTGTTGCTTGAATAAAGGAAAAAATGATTGGGGGCCTCAAATCCCATCTGAATTGGCTATTCTTGGTCACTTAAGTATATTTCCTTGTCAATCAAACTAAGCAGACGTGTTGTTTTAAATTTAACAGAAAATATTGACTAGTAAGTCAGTTCAGATTTATGGTGGATAAACCCTTATATTCAAAACCAGCTTTCTTGAAGTTACGTTGATCAAGAATATCAGTGTCAGTTTTCCTAATGGGAAGGAGCGCCATGCTTTACAAGCCAAGACTTCCTGTTAAATAAGCAGCCTCAGGAGAATGTCCACACTCATCAGTGTCTGTGTATGTGTGTGTGTGTGTGTGTGTGTATCCATCTGAGGTGGGTTTTTTCACCCTACAGTAAGGTATCTAAATGACTGTAGTTTTCTATTTTCTGGTTTTAATGTTTTGACTATCAATTATTTAAATTATATATATATATACACATGCATACATACATACAGTGGAATATTATTCATCCATAAAAAATAAAGAATGAAATAATACCATTTGCAACAACATGAATGGATCTAGAGATTAAAGTGAGGCAGACAGAGAAAGACAAATATTGTATAATATCACTGATGTATGGAATGTTTAAAATGACCCAAATTAGTAAGATTATGCTCAAATCCCTTCAAGTTAAGCTTCATCAGTATGTGAACTGAGAAATTCCAGATGTACAAGCTGGATTTAGAAAAGGCCAAGGAACCAGAGACCAAATTGCCAATATCTGCTGGATCATGGAAAAAGCAAGAGAATTGCAAAAAATGCCAAATCTACTTTTGCTTCATTGACTACACTAAAGCCTTTGACTGTGTGGTTCACAACAAACTGTGGATAATTCTTAAAGAGATGGGAATAGCAGACCACATTACCTGCCTCCTGAGAAATCTATGTGCAAGTCAAGAAGCAACAGTTAGAACCAGACATGGAACAATTGATTGGTTCAAAATTGGGAAAGGAGTATGTCAAGTCTGTACATTGTCACCCTGCTTATTTAACTTATATGCAGAGTGCATCATGTGAAATGTCAGGCTGGATGACTCACAAGCTGGACTAAAAATTGCCAGGAAAAATATCAACAATCTTAGATATGCAGATGATACCACTTTAATGGCAGAAAGTGAGGAGGAACTAAAGAGCCTCTTGATGAAGGTGAAAGAGGAAAGTGAAAAAGCTGGCTTAAAACTCAACATTCAAAAATCAAAGCCCATGGCATCCAGTCCAATCACTTCATGACAAATAAATGGTGAGAAAGGGAAAGTAGTGACAGGTTTTATTTTCTTGGGCTCCAGAATCACTGCAGACATTGACTGCAGCCATGAAATTAAGACACTTGCTCCTTGGAAGGAAAGCTATGACAAACCAAGATAGCATATTAAAAAGCAGACCCATCATTTTGCAGACAAAAGTCTGTATCGTCAAAGCTATGATTTATCCAGTAGTCATGTACGGATGTGAGAGTTGGACTATAAAGAAGTCTGAGCACCAAAGAATTGATGCTTTCAAACTGTGGTGCTGGAGAAGACTCCTGAGAGTCCCTTGGACTTCAAGGAGATAAAACCAAGCAATCCTAAAGAAAATCCACCCTGAATATTCATTGGAAGGGCTGATGCTGAAGCTGAAGCTCCAGTACTTGGGCCACCTGATGTGAAGAGCCGACTCACTGAAAAAGACCCTGATGCTGGGAAGGACTGAAAGCAAAAGGAGAAGGGAACATCAGAGGGTGAGGTGGTTGGGTGGCATCACTGACTCAATGGACATGAGTTTGAACAAACTCTGGGAGAAATGTTTGTTTATACCCGTAGCATAAAAATCTGTGCTTCAAGATTCGATGAACTCTTGGAAAGCATTGTCTACCTCCTAGTGGTTGTGGAAGCATTTTCCCTGAAAAAGTCACTGAGATGCTTAAGAAGTGGTAGTCGGTTGGCAAGAGACCAGGTGAACATGGCAGATGAGGCAAAATTTCATAGCCCTATTTTTTCAACTTTTGAAGTGTTGGTTATGCAACGCACAGTGGGGTGTTTTCATGGAAAAGAGTTGGGCCCATTACATTGATCGATACTGGCTACAGGCTTTGCAGTTTTCAGTGCATCTCATTGATTTGCCAAGCTTACTTCTCAGATGTAATGGTTTTGCCAGGATTCAGAAAGCTATAGTGGATCAGACCAGCTACAGACCACCAGACAGTGACCATGACCTTTTTTGGGTACAAGTTTGGCTTTAGGAAGTACTTTGGAACTTCTTGGTCCAACCACTGAGCTGGTCATCAATGACTGCCATGTAAAATCCACTTTTTGTCCCATGTCACAATCCAAGAAATTGTTCATTGTTGTTGCATGGAATAAGAGAAGATGAGACTTCAAAATGATGATTTTTCTGATTTGTGGTCAGCTCATGAGGCACCCACTTATCAAGCCTTTTCACCTTTCCAATTTGCTTCAAATGCCACATGACCGTAGAGTGGTAGACAATGAGTTCTTCAGCAATTTCTCACGTAATTGTAAGAGGATCAGCTTCAATGATCCTCTCAGTTGGTCATAGTCAACTTCCAATGGCTGGCCACGACACTCCTCATTTTCAGGGCTCTCATTTCCTTTGCAAATGGTTTCTTCTTGAACCACCATTGCACTGTATATTCGTTAGCAGTTCCTGGGCCAGATGGGTTGTTGATGTTGTGAGTTGTCTCCACTGTTTTATGACCCATTTTGAAATCAAATTTTAAAATTGCTATAATTTGCTTTTTGTGTAACATCATTTCCATGCTCCTGCTGCTGCTAAGTTGCTTCAGTCGTGTCTGACTCTGTGCGACCCCATAGACAGCAGCCCACCAGGCTCTGCTTTCCCTGGGATTCTCCAGGCAAGAACACTGGAGTGGGTTGCCATTTCCTTCTCCAATGCATGAAAGTGAAAAGTGAAAGTGAAGTCACTCAGTCATGTCCGACTCTTAGCTACCCCATGGACTGCAGCCTACCAGGCTCCTCCGTCCATGGGATTTTCCAGGCAAGAGTACTGGAGTGGGGTGCCATCGCTTGCTGTAAAATAAATAGCAAGTAATAAGTCATTAGCAAAAAAAAAGATAAAACAAGGTAATGCACATTAAAATGATGTAAACACAACCACATTTAAGAATGTACTCCAATGTCAAATGCCAAGCTCAACAATGCAAAACCGCAATTACTTTGCACCAACCTAGTAACATCCATGGGGAATAGTAGCATTCGAGTGGAGAGGCCTGATAGTCACACCTTAACCAAGTGATCAAAATTACACCCACCAGTAGTCAAACAGACTGACATCATGTGCCTCTTGATGTTATGCATTGAGAAAGACATCTGTGATATCCTTGTCCCCAAAAATGTATAATTAATGTTAAGAAAATATCAGACAAACGCAAAGTGAAAGATACTCTTCAAAAATATCAGTGTCCTGAAACACTAAGAAAAGCTGAGGAGCTATTTCAGGTTAAAACCAAAGAGAAAGGAATATTTACATGTATGTTTGATCCCAGTTTGGATCCTGCAGTAGGAAAAAAGCTGCATTATTGAGATAGTTGGTAAAATTCAAGTCAGTTCTGTGAATTAAATAATAATAATGTGACTATGTAAGTCTCCTTATTTTTATTGTACTGTCATAAACTAAGTGATTACCTTTGTTCTTTGGAAATATATTTTGAAATATTTAGTGGCAAAAGGACATGATATCTGCAACTCAGATGGCTTAGGAAAACAATGTATATATAGAAAGAGAGAAAAAGAAGCAGATTTTTACCACTTGGTGAATCTGGATAGAAGATGGAAGAGTTTTTTATGCTATTCTTGCAACTTCTCTCTTAAGTTTGAAGTTGATTCAAAATTTTAAAAATTTAAATGCTAAAACAAAGCAACTACACACATATGCATACACACAGGCACAGAGAGTTAGTTGTCTTCACTTTAAATAAAGCTAATTCAAAATATGGAAATCTGAAATTCATACTAAAAGATGAGCTGAGGAATATAAAATTTTTTCTCCCAACAAATTTGCTACAGAAATCATTTAATAATTTTTCTGTTAAAATTATAAGATTTTTTTAAATGTAATGAATATAGACAATTTCCCAAACCCCATCTGTAAAGACAGGTATAGCTGCATTTCTTTTAGCTATCTTTCACTAAGAGTTGCTGTATCTGCCTGGCTTGCTTTGTGAAGCTCCTCACAACATAGAGTTGGTTCTGTATTTGTGCTTAAATGCTTTTGAAGAAAATGAGGGTGATCGATAACTTGCTCCAAAATACAGATTAAGGCTTTTGCAGAGCTAAGGCTGTACTTCAGATTTCTCTTTCCCAATTACCTGAGTAGTTTTTTTCAGGTCATTTGAATCTATGCCTTAAGAGAGCTAGCTTTGAACTTGTTGAGTTTTCCCTTTTTTCTGTCTTCTTCTCATTAAAATATAACTGTTACAGAAATAATAAGAATAGTAATGTGATAGCATCTACTATTTTAAGGCTATCCTAAAAATATTGCTTTACTAATCACAAAAAAAAAAAGAGTAAGACATTGTTATCCAAAAACCGATTAGCCAAGACCCCATCTTGCCTCTTACTCTTTTTTTTTTTAAACGTATTTTCTGTTCATAGAGAATTGGGTTAGGACGTAGCAGCAAGCAAAAACTCATCGTCAAATGTATTTTCTTATAAACAGTTTGATTTAATTTAAAAATTAACATTGTCATAGCAAAAGATTGGAAATAAATATACTTTGATAAGGATGTTTAATATTGGTGGAATACAATAAACAAAGACTGGAAAAGTCTTTATGTATTGATATGGAAAGATCTCCAAAGTATAATGTTAAGTCCAAAAAGCACAGACAGAGCAGTGTATATTGAGTGCTACCATTTGCATATAATAAAAGGAGGAAAGAATATGTATATGTGTATATATATACACTATATATGTTTGTCTGCGTATGAATGAAATGTCACTGAAAAGATACATACATACAAAATTGTTTGCATAAGGAAATGAGAATTTGATGTTGGGGAACAAGTTCAGTAATTTCAGCATTAATGCGTGCCTAGTCGCTCAGTCGTGTCTGACTCTGCAACCCCATGGACTGGGGTCCTCAAGGCTCTTCTGTCCATGGAATTTTCCAGTCAAGAATATTGGAATGGGTTGCCATTTCCTCCTCCAGGGGATCTTCCTGACCCAGAGATCAAACCCACGTCTCCTGCATCTCATGCATTGGCAGGTGAATTCTTTACCACTGAGCCACCTGGGAAGCCCAATAGCATTAGTGAGAGAAAAGTGACAGTGTTAGTTGCTCAGTCCTGTCCAACTTTTTGCAACTCCATGGACTGGGGCCCTCCAGGCTCCTCTGTCCATGGAATTCTCCAGGCAAGAATACTGGAGTGAGTTGCCATGCCCTTCTCCAGGGGATCTTCCTGACCCAGGGATGGAACCAAATCTTTGGCGTTGTAGGCAGATTCTTTACTGTCTGAGCCACCAGGGAAACCCTATAGCATTAATAGATGTTCCTTAATACTTACAGAAGAAAATAAGAAGTGGTACTTTTCACCTCTGTTTTATTGTTGTGAAAATTGCTGTCTTAAAATGATAGTTTATCAAAAATGTCCAGCTCTTTCACTGTAATGATGTAAATCATTATGGTTTTTGTCTGATTCAATCATTCCAATTCACATATTAACTTGATCGCAAAAAAGACTGATCAGTTTTTGTTTCTTAAGTGTTTTTGGTCACAGGAGTACATCCCATGAATGAACACAAGACTCACAGGAATATTAAGAGCTGAAAAGTATAAAGCTGATTTAAGTGGGGTTATACCAAAATACCAATTTGGTTTAATACCCCATGGGAAGTATAGGGTAAAATTTATTTCAAATTACTGTAAGGTTAATGTAAGTAAATCAGAGAAGCCAAAGACCAAATAAGACCTAGAAATTTTTTTAGGAATCCAGAAGACTCTAGAAGAACATCCTCCCTGAAGTTGATATTTTAATATATCACCAATTTTTTTTCAACCAAGATCTCATGCTTCCCTTAAACAGGATATTAAGTGGCACATGCTAATTTTTTCCTAATGGTTCTCTTTGTAGTTAAAAGCTTTCTTTATCAGCCCACCTGCATTTTATAAGTGGATAAATACAATTATTCCAAGCTGTCTGAATACTTTTTTTGTCTGCGTCTGCCAAAATCAGTGAGAAGTAAAACCTAAGACAGTCTCTGGAATAGGTAGCCATCTGTTACCACTTACAACATAAAAACAAAAAGAAACTCTTCTCTTGTGGCTTATTTGCATATTTCATGGTTCTCCTGTTGTAACTCACTTTTCTAAAAAAAACAAAAACATTATTATTCAAATAAAGATTACTCATCCAGTTAATCAGTGGTATATAATAAAGCTTTTTCCACCGAAAATTATTTGTATAGTTCCAGGTAATAATGCTGCATTTTTATAGGGAAGACTACACAGATGTGACAGTGGTTTTAGAAACAACTTAGGTAACATCAAGAAGCATCTGTGCATTTTCCAGCAGCCTGAGTAACTAAGTAGTGATTTGTGCAGGCTTCTCTGCATCTGCTCTTTCCTCTCTTCCTTTTTTACCATTTCCAGATGATTAATAAACTGAACTCTCTGTATATGCATTCTGACAACCATGGGGACTTGTGAGGGTTGAGAAGACACACATCACCCTGTGTTGTTATCGTGAAACACCTCATTGGATGCCCTATTCCAGGGCACTGTGGCCTTTGGAGAGGTTGGTGGTGGGAGCTATGTGGGACTCTTAAGTCAGTAATTTCTCAGCTCATAGTCAGTGGGCTGGGTCAATGTCCTCTTCAGTGTGAGTAAATCAGAGAAGCCAGAGACCAAATAAGACCTAGAAAATTTTTAGGATTATACATTTAAAGAACTGATTCTTTTAACTTTGGGAAGAGAGTATAGTCTTATCTTGAGTAGTACAGTCTCATTATATTAACATGTGAAAAGACAGTTTTAACAGCCATTTTGTTCATTCCGTGAGTTCTGCTGACAGACTTGTCCTAAAGCATGTCTCTACTGCCAAATCCCAAGTTTCATGGTACCAAAGTTGACTCTGTATGACCTGTTACATTTTCCATAGACTTTTGGATGTGATCACAGAAGGAAGATTGCCAAGCTTTTATTTCAACTCAGATATGACTAAACACAAGAAATCACTTACTGACACCTTTATTCTGTCTGCCCCTCCCTAAATCACCATTTTGGGAAAAAGTTACAAGATCTACAAAATGGGCTGCCTGTGTTCCAAGTTAATTTTGAGAATGACATTTTATGTCTGGTTTATAATCTCTTTAGAAACGCAGAATTATGATGGAAACACTGTGACATCCTAGGCTGTAACAAACGAGTTGTTCTTAAAGATAAATGTAACTCCATGTCTGTGAAGCTAAATATTTACTTTCCAGATGATTTAATGTATCTTTGTTCCTTTCCACACTGCATTTTCTCTTTTTGTGTGCATCCCTTCATTTCCAAGCTACTTTTTTGTAACTCTCTTCATTTCCAAGCTACTTTTTTGTAACTCTGTTATATCAGTGTTTTGTGATGTTACAAAAAAGCAAAGAGTGTGAGGTCAAATTTTCCATTACATATCTCAACAGGAATGCCAGGGAACCTAGCCAAACTAAGTCTACAAAAAATAAAAATTACAGGAAAGATGATTCATTAATCAACAATTGCCCTCCAAAAAAAAAAAAAAATAGAATTTGTTGTATGTATTCATTTTGGGGAGTGGGAAATGAGTGCAGACAGCCAAGCTATGGGGTGAAATGGAGTATTTTATGGCTGCATGGCATGGTTTTAAGTCTACTGGGGATCTTTTTAAACTATAAAATTCAGGGGAGGTATAATTCACGTTGTACCTTGGTTTCTCTCAGCCTTTTCTTCTTTCAAAATGATAGTCTCTCGTGTACAAAGACCCCAGCTACAATTCGATTTTTAAAATAGTGACCATGGAAGATGCACTCGAAAGGCACAGCCTGCAGCTTTTGAACTCTCAGGGCATGAGCCCTTCCTTCCTCTGTTCTCTGTTCCATTGTCTTTGTCACTTTGTCTAGCATGTGGTGTGCTCAGTTGTGTCCAACTCTTTGCAGCTCCCTGGACTGTAGCCCACCAGGCTCCTATGTCCATGGAATTTTCCAGGCAAGAAATAACTGGAGCGGGTTGCCATTTCCTTTTCCAGGGGATCTTCCCAATCCAGGGATCATCCAACCCAGGGATAGAATCCGCGTCTCTTGCATCTACTGCATTGACAGGTGGATTCTTTACCACTTGTGCCACCTGGGAAGTGCATTCTTTGTCACTTCTTCCTCTAACATAGATCTCCTTCTAAGTCCTTTTTTCTCTTGCCATAAGCCCAGGCTCTTGATCTTAACGTTGTCAGATCAATAGAAATGCTAGACCTTTGTCTTTAAAGTTATTATCAAATATTAAAGGAGCTGAAAAGGGCAAAAATCATGACACTGAAGGCAAAAACTTAGTCACTGAAATCAGAAGATGCCCCCCAAACCTTGAAACAAACAGAATTATCCAGTTACAGAACTTAGTACCATAAATGTCAAACTCAATGTATAGCTTCATTTTTTTTTTTTGTATTCTAATAGAAAACCAACTAGTAGCAAATGCAGTTGGCTCTGTGACCAGCCCAATAATAGATACTGTAAACTGTTATCTAATGTTTCATTAGCCAGCTGCTAAGCACAGTCATGCAGTAAAATGATCAAAATGTTCAAACTACAGGATCCTGTGCACCTTCTGATTCATTAAAAGATGACATTAGAGTCATGTGTCATTTTACTAGTGCTGCTGCTGCTGCTAAGTTGCTTCAGTCATGTCTGACTCTGTGCGACCCCATAGATGGCAGCCTACCAGGCTCCTCCGTACCTAGGTATATGTTATTTTAATTCGTTGAAAATTGGTGCTCCATGTGTGGTTGAAACACTATTAACCAGAGTGTGTAATTAGTCAGAACAGTTTCAACTGTTTTGCATGACACTGAATTTACTGAAGAGTTTTGTTACCTTTTATGGAGAACCGGAGGAGGAAATGGAGAACAAGTTTTTTGTTTTTTCCTTCTCTTTTGCCAAAAAGCTGATAACCTAAGTGTTATCACACCATTTCATCCTTACAAAGGGACAGCAACATGAGAAATAAACTTTCCTAAAAAGTTCCTAATAATTGAGAACTTGGGAGAAGCTTGGACCGTTCAAGAAAATAAAAGGGTTGAAGTCGAGGAACAAAGCCAAAGTTCCAAGACCTTGACAACTTGGGCAAATGTAAGAAGTCTACATTCATTGTCGAAAAATGTGAAGTCTTGCATTTTTTAGAGGAAAATTGGATTGTATGACCAGACTCAAGGAATAAGGGCCTAAATACCCTGTGTTGGTCTTGACAGCCCACCAAGCAGAAAACACTTTTAGAAAAGTATTGATAGAGTCAAATATCCTAGGTCTCAGAAGGAAAGAATTATTCCCTATTCCTCAAAAGTCAAAGAAGCTTTCTTCAGGCATTCCCAACAGTGCATTCTTCATCCTCTTCTGCTTTATCTGTACCACATCCTACACACACACACACACAAGGAGAGAAGATATATGCAAAAACAACCTTCAGTAATTTTTCTTCCTTCATAAAAGATGATGCTTTGTCTCTTCAAAATCTTTCTACCTTTGCTCTTTTCAGCCATATTAAAGATTTGTTCCCGTGGTTTTAAATGTTTTTTGTTCAGACTTGTAGCAGCTTAACAATGTCTAATGATCTCCCCTCTCTCATCCATATTCTCATTTCTCTACTATGACTACTCATGAAGGTCAGTAGATGTTTCTATGTCACATAGACTGTGGGAGGTAGTTTACTCCCAATCCCACCTTACTCCCAGGCCCCATTCCTTTCAGCCATATAACCATCCATCCATCCATCCATTTCAGTCAGTCAGTCAGTACTTTGAGACTTGGGAAATTTACATCCCTAAAACTGATTATGATATGTTGAATTTATAAAGTCCTCTTTTCTGCTTTACAAGGTTTTCAAAGAGAATGCAGTTTAGGACAGAGAGATTTGGGTTCAAATCCTGTGACCCTGAGCAAGTTATTTGTCTCTTCTATTCATTTAACAGATATTGATTATCTTCTGTGTTCCAGACATTACATTAGGCATGATGACTGCAGTTAACAAGACAGACATGGTCCTTCTTTAACTCGTTAAGTTTATACTCCAGTTGGGAAAGCCAAAGAAGAATAAGTTTTTAAATAAATACTTCAGTAATAGTATATACTATTAAATTAATAAATATAAAAAATAAGAAACACACAGGGTATTTAATTGAGTCAAAGGAGCAGGGAAACAATTTTGTGAAATAATATTTAAGCTGAGACTTTAAGAATAGGTAGGAGTTAGCCAGATGAAGAGACAGCATAAAAGCATCACAGGCTGAGGGCCAAGCCCCCAAAACCAGAGTCAAGAAGGAACTTGATGCAAAAAAGGACTGAGAGAAGGCAAGCTAGACTAGAGCCCAGTGAGTGAGAGGAAAGTGGAGAGGTTCAGAAGCAAAGGTGAGGGGTGGGGAGGGGTATTAAAGAGGGCCTTGTAGGCACTGATGAGACTTTGGGCCTTTTCTAATAGCAACGAGTAAGCAGTGAAAGGTTTTTTGTAGGGGTGGGAGGAGGATAAACATGATCATATTTATGTTTGAATCACACCAATTTTTTTTTTTTTTTTAATCTCATCACACACTGGACTGGGGAAGTACAAAAAGGAAACCAGTGAGGCTAATAGCATTATCCAGGTGAGCGATGATGTCAAGATCGGTGGATTCAAGACAGATTTAGGAGATAGAGTTTACCAGACTTGATGGCTCCCTGGATTGGTGGCATTGCAGATGAGGGTATCACCAATGACTTCCCGTTTCTGACATTGGAGTAGAGCCTAGCCTGGGGGTGGGGTGAGATGGGGGAAGTGGGCAGGAAGAGATCCCACATTCAGTTTGAGGCATGTTTGATCTAAAATGTTTGTGATTCATCCTAATGCAAATGTCGTGCAGGTATTTAATTATAAGAACAGATTAGGAGCTCAGAAGGGATATCTAGACTAGAGATGTAAATTGGATAATAGCTTATAGATGACATTTAAAGCTATTAGTGTGGACAAGACCACTGAGAAAGAGTGCTTGTTTGTAGAAGAGGACCTAGGAAGCCTCTCTGAGCCTCAGTTGTCTCCTCTGTAACATGGAAGTAATGATCTATCTGTGCAAAGATGTTGAGAAGCATGCATTTAGCACATAGCCCAATGTCCAGCTCATAGTAGGCACTCAGTGTATGGTAATTGCTATTCCCACTGTGTCTCATAAAACCTCACAGCCTCATTCTCCGGAATGCGTTAGCACTAATGAACAGATAGTAGTGTGGAGAAGAGTGAATGAGCCCATGAAGAAATGAACCTGGATCTATAGGGATGTGCCTGTGAAAATAGAGATCATAACATTACCTTTTATTGTTGCCTGCATGTTAGATTTCTTTTTCTAATTTTTATTTTCTAGGCAGCCCTCCCCTTGCAAACAAGCTCTTAACAATTCTCACCCTGAAAATTCACATGTCTTCATTTTTCTTAAATGGGAATTTTGTACCCAAATGACTTTTAAGGCTGCCACCAAGTTCATCATCCTGGCAGGTTCTATTCACTGTTGCTCCTGTCACTGATGGATTTGTTAAGAAATATCTAAACGGTTTTTTAGTAACACTATTTTCAGGAAGGCCGAGCCTTTCCAACTCCAGACAGCAGCCTGGTTGTGGATGTTGGGAGACCGCAGAGCCGTAACACACGGCACATGTGGATGAGGCCATCTGAGCTTCTTGGCATTCCTAATGATGATAATGATCCCACTTGGTGCAGGCACCCTCCCTGCAGCTGGTGTCCGTTCTGCGCAGGAATGAGGTCATTTGGTAGGGAGGGGGAAAGATGGGGTTGAGGAGGAAGGATGAGAGAAGAGGAGGGGAAGAAGCTGTCACATCTGTATTCTTGGTGGAAAAATAGAAACATATTTGCCACATGCTTGCTTTATTTATTAAGAAGAGGGAATGGAGAGACTAGGGGATGGTGAGGAACTGTTTCATAGGAGGTGCCCGCCACTGCCCCCGCCCGAAGCTGCACTGTTAACAGTATTCACAGTAACAAGCAAATCAAATCTCCAGGGTACTGATAAGCCTATGAATCTAATCTCTAGAATATTTGAAATTGCTCAGCACAGGATATTACAGCAGTTTAGATCCCAGTAACTACTTTAGAGCTGTATAGAAGCCTAGTTCTAGACACTCCACCTCTCCTCCTACTGCAAACGTGTCTAAAAAAGAGAAATTGAAAATCATCGTTCTTTGGCAGTGTAGACGGAAGTGTCTGATCATTCTTCATCTGCTTCTCAATGTCGTCAGCCAAACCAAATAAACAACCTTTTTGTTTTTCTTAATGTAGCAGTAGTAGTCCAACTGGTGTGCCATAGGTTTATTTCTAGAACTTATCTACACAAAGACTGTGTCCCAGGGTTTGGAGTTCATGTTACAGTCTGTTGTTGTTGAGGGTTTTGTGAGGGGAGGGCTGAGCGAAAGAGGGGTCACTTAGGCATGCCAGGGAGGGATCCTGGCTTGGGCACGGCCAGCCAGTCATGGTGAACCGTTTGGCCATATCAGCTCAGGGTAACAGAAGTGAGTCAGCTCTGACTGAAAATATTAAAGGTGCCCTCAAGATGGTTTTGAACCCATCAAAAGCAAGCCGGCTCTGATTAGCCTTTGCGGCCTCAGTGCCTCAGCCAAGGCCTGAGACAAAGTAAGTGCTCAGTGAGTGGTGAGTGTGCCAGCAACCCAGTCTGCCCATTTCCCCATGGCTCAGGAGTCCTGCTGTTAGTGACTACAAATGACCATGAGTAATTATGTGAAGGAAAAGAATATTTTCTCCTAAATGCTGGAGAAAGAGGTGGAATTATTTAGGTAAATGTAATAGTTGACTCTCAACAGTGCTCCTGACTTGAGTTTCCAAGATATAAGAATGCTGGACTGGAGGTCCGACCTTCTAGCAAGCCCCTAAAATTTCTCAACCCCAGTTTCTTGGTCAGTGGGCTTCCTAGGTGGCTCAGCGGTAAAGAATCTGCCTGCAGTGCAGGAGACGCAGTAGATGTGGGTTCAATCCCTGGGTCAGGAAGATGCCCTGGAGGAGGGCATGGCAACCCGCTCCAGTATTCCTGCCTGGAGAATTCCATGGACAGAGGAGCCTGGGGGGCTACAGTCCATGGGGTCGCACAGAGTTGGACACGACTGAAGTGACTGAGCATGCACGCATGCATACAGAATGGGAATAATACTTTCTCAGCCTGCCTCCTAGAGTTATTTTCAGAATTAAATCTTATTCAGAAAGTCAAACTAATAAGAACCATAGGAGGTAAGTGTTGTTATTGATTTGTTTTGAGAATACTGTAATCTTAAACATTTTTAGTTCCTTAAAGAAAAAATTCTTCAAAAGCATATTTATAGGTGCCATTGTTGTTAACTGATAAATCCCTCTTTAAGCTTCATTTATTTAAAAAATAATGACAACCTTACGCCTTTTCTGGAAAGCATTTGTGACTTACCTCCAAATGTCATGTGTTTTAAAATCTAAAGTCAGTAGCTTCCTAACCCTTGGTGGTTTCAAAGGTTATTAATAATAATGGTATTTTTCAAGGTTACGAAGCTTGACTACTGACTACATACCAGTAAGTGGTCACAAATAAAACACTGCTTTTACCACATGTAAATTCTTCCCTGCAGTTTGGGCTTCTGCAGACAGTGATTCAGCTACAGGTGTGTCATGGGACAGTAGGATTTTGTCCTGGATGGAGCACAGTATGTAAAATTAAGAAACAGTTAATTCTTGGGTCATTTTCTAGCAATGGCCTTAAATCATTTCACCTCGCTGAACCTCACCTTACTTATTTCTTCACTGAGAAAGCATGCAGTGACTTCACCAGGGCTTTACTACTCTCCCCAGAAGGCATTTGAAAAGAGGGAGGACATTTATGCTTGTCAAAATGACAGGGTGTGCAAAAAATGATAGGGTGGGGGGAGGATGCTGTTGGCATTTAGTGGACACAAGTAGGTCTGCTTAATTTTCTACACTGAGCAAAGCAGTCTCCTGAAAGGAAGAATTGTCTCCGTACAGCACAAATACGCACTCCTAAGAAACACTGGGTCAGAGCTGTGGAGAGTGAAAGGGAGACACAGTTAATAGTACCAGAACTATCTCAGGCAGACTGGGATGTGTGGAGCACCTAGCCACAGTCCATGTCCACTTTTGTTTCCGTCGTCTTCCTCCATTCTTGTCCTGTCCTCCTTTGAAACGCTGGAATCCCAAGCTCTGCTAAGCAGCCCTCACGGAAGGAGACAGACAAGTCTGGACCACATACCTTCTCTATGGTCTCGATTCTACCAGGAAGACTAGCAGCAGGGTTACACTTAGCTCACTTACCCATCCCTGCGCTGGGTTATGTCTTAGTCACAGAGCTCCCCCTTGTTTCTCCCCTTCCCTCACCTTCAGAGCCTTGGGCACGGCCACCACCTTAGTGTGGCAGCTGCCTGAAGCATTAGTTGGGGTGGCGGGGGGTGGGGGCGCAGGGAAGAAGAGAAGGAAGGGAGAGTGGAGCCGGCTGCAGAGAACCAAAGCAGCAGTTTTCTTGGTCTACTTTCTTGGACTACCATTTAGACAGGGAAAACAAAACCCAAGTCAGGAATCCATTCCTCTCTTTTGACATATCAGCTGAAGGCAGCCTTCAAGTCCAGGTGGGTTTTATGCTTCTTAACTCCCATGCGTGGATAGAGACTGGGTTTCCAGAATTTCCTGTCTAGCCCCCTGGGGTTTTTCTCCTAGTTAAGCTTACTTTCAGCTTCTTAAATTGTATCTTACTCTTTAAAGAAAATCCATTGTGCAGAATTGTGTAAGGCTTGACATGATTGTCTAAACTAATTGCTTAAATATGGACATGGACAATTGTTGAAAAGCACTTTTGTTTGTGTCTTGGAATGAAAGTTGCCACCTACACAATAGTCTATTTTGAAATCTAAATGGATTGCATCTTAAAGAGAATAAAAGAGCATAGGAAAAACTAAGCATAAATTTGTTAGGCCAAAATTAAGTTGATGTCTACATTTAGTGGGAAGGAACTGTAGAGAGTTGCCTCTGACACAGACAGTTCTCGCTCCTCTTTTGTTTCTCTTACCTTCTCACCCTGGTGTTTAAAGTTAAGCCTTTGGGAACATATAGCTTCTGTACACTATAGGAAAGTGGCAAATATAAGCCACAAGAGCAAACAGCTCAATCTCTTGTTTCGTTTAGCACTGCTTCAGAGGAATAGCCTCACTTTTGAGGGACAAGCAGATCCAACAACGATCAGAGGCTTAGGCCATTGCTTTTCTAACTTTCCCATTAAACCCTAGGGTTTTCTAGAATTTACCAAAGATAGAATGGTTAATCAGGCTTCCCTGGTGGCTCAGACGGTAAAGAATCTCCCTGCAATGTGGGAGACTGGGTTCAATCCCTGGGTTGGGAAGAACCCTGGAGGATATGACAACCCACTCCAGGATTCTTGCCTGGAGAATCCCCATGGACAGAGGAGCCTGGTGGGCTACAGTCCATGGAGTCACAGAGTCAGTCACGACTGAGCAACTAAGAACAAAGCAGAATGGTTACTTTGGGGAGAGCTCTTTAAAAAAAAAAAAAAATCACTGAGTGTTGTAGGAGAGGTTAGTAAGGTGTTATGGTTTTAAGAAAGATTCTTTTTTTATTAGTCTATTTTATACCTCACTTCTAAAGAACACGCAATACAGAAGAATAAAATAAGTAGTTGAGGGAATCAGTAATTGGAATATAAAACCAGAGATAAGAATGGGAAACCGAAATATATACTCTCTGGTCCTTTATTTTTGTTAGAAGTAAATCACAAATTTAGCTCTAAGCTTCCTAGTGGCCTACGTGAAAGGGAGCATACCATTTTAATCACCCAGAGTCATCCCGTGGAATAAATTTATTAAGGACATCACAGGGTAATGTTCAGGAGCAGTGGTTGTTTTACCCATTCATTCATTTATGAACATTCCTTGAGCACCTTCTAATGTATTAGGAGCTTATAATGACAGAGCTCTCAGGCAATTTCAGAGAAAGGCATATCTTTATTAGATTTGTGTGAAGTGCTCTGTATATAAATATAAAAATCTCTTAAAATTGATTTTAGCCATGTTTTAATGCTAAAATGGAATGTTTACCTGTTTATGGATAAATCCAAATTAGATCAGGTACATTTTCATGATTTTCTTTTTTTAAGAGAAGTCTCTGTAAATTCCTCCTGTCCTTCTGGGTCTTGTTAATTATCACATAAGACCTTAGAAGATGCCTCTCTGAGACTTATTTCTTGGAACATAGAGGTGGTTCCTTGTGGGTGAAAGTATTCAGAGTCAGAATTTGGTCCAAAGGCAGCTCAGGAATGCCCTCCACAAAACATTTTTAAATGTTCTAGGCAGCAAGATTCTTTCCTCCAAACAGTCATCTGTCTACCTTCAACACAGAGAATACACATAAGTGATATGTTATTACCCTAAATTTAATGTTAGGTTGTCACACATCTACTTATTTTCAAGACAGTTGTTGAAACCACTGAAACCCTTTCCACAAATCAGAAATTTGAATGGATATCATTCTCTGTCAGTCCCAGTATTTTATATATCATGTATTTATAAATATATATTTTGTTTAATGACATTTTCATGATATGAAATATCAAATGTGTTATATATTTATACATGTATATTATAAATGTATAATAAATACAAATATATCACACAGGAAGCACATGCAGTTTACCTATATACCCTTAAATGATATAATATTATCATGACATATGTGTTATCTGTCATGTTATTTAGGCTACCAGTAGGCATAACTTGTGGTCTGAGGTGTCAACTCCCACGGAGCTGGCCAGGATCATATGATGTAAATAGGTGGATGTGTTTAAACTTTCTTGATATGTAACTGAGTATGGCACACATATGTTATAGTTATGTACTACCCTGGAGTTTTACATGAGCAGACACTCATAGTCTAGAAATCATTCAAATATGATACATTTCTTTTAAAAATGCTGTTCATTAGGAAGGGTATTGCTAATGAACAGCATTTTTAAAAGAAATTCATTTACATGTACCAAAATTGTAAGAGAGGCTTTTGGTCCAAGATCTGTGTGGTGGTGGTAATTATAGCTGGTGGTGATAATGTGGGTGAGTACATCTAGTTGGACGATAGGCCTTAATGGCATGGTTCGTGTTATTTTTGTGGTTTTATTAATTGAACCTCTAAGTGAGATAAATGAAGCCTCTCCTTCCTTTCCCTTGGCTTAGACTAGCTGATATGAGAAAAGAGGTCTGAGACATGAAATAGAAAAGCAAAGAAAAAGTAACACTGCAAACCCATAGATAAATCAATACTATGTTTATTTCTGATATAACCAGATTTAAAAATAACTATACTTTCAATTTTTACAAAGGCAAATGAAAAGCACCCCACCCTTCAACAATCATGTAAGTGTATATTAGGAAAACTTTCTGCATATGAAGTGGGATAAAGTTATAAATAACTTAGTGTTTAATCTTGTTCTTTAGATATGTAAAGAACTAAAATGACTTGTAGTTATTTTTCAGGGCTTGGTTTTTTCTTTACAGAAAGGAAACTAAGTTGGAAAAGGACAAGATGACTAGAATCTTTAAAATCTGTAATGTGTAGTTTCCCTTACATGAAATTAAATTTAGTTCAACTCTGGGATAAATGCTATGTATAACACCATTGGAACTGGAAGTTCTCTTGCTCTCTATTTGGTTACTAGTCATTATTCCTCATTTCCATTCTTTCCAAAAACAAGGGTTTTCATGCTCTGTTGGCAGAGTGTTTCCTGTGCCTTTATCTTGTACCCTCCATATTGCTCTAGTTTGGGGCATAATTGTAAGTCATTGTATAATCCACCACAGCAAGCCTTTCATTCCAGAAGTAGCTTGAAAAAATTTTCAGTTTCCTAGGGCTGCTATAACACATTATCACAAACTGGGTGTTTTATAACAATAGAAATGTGTTCTCTCAGTTCTGGAGGCTAGAAATCAAAGTGCCAGCAGGGCTGTGCTTCTTCCTGCAAAGGCTTGCGGGAAGAATCCTTCCTTGACTCTTGTGGAATCTCCTGGTTGCCAGCAATCCTTAGCATTCTTTGGGTGGTGGTGGTGGCAACTCCAAAATCTGCTTCTGCCATCACATGGTCGTCTTCCTTCAATGTGTGTCTGTGTCCAAAATTCCCTCTTCTTATAAGAACACCAGTCATTGATTGTATCAGGGCCCCCCTGTGTCCAATATGACCTCATCTTATTTATATCTGGAAAGACCATATTTCCAAATGAAGTCAGATTTACAGGTCCTCAGTGAACATGAATGGAGGGAGAAGGGGACACACACTAATCAACCTGGTGTAGGTGGTAGGAATCTTGTTGAATTCTGTCGCTCTGAGCATTTAGGGGGTCTGCACTTAAGCACTTCTACTTTCCAACCTGAAACAGGGCAATCTTGAGCTTTCCATCCACTTGGGACATGGATAATTGTATTCACTGTAACATCTCTCTTACCTGGAAATGTATCCAAAGCCACAGAAACCCTAACTAATCAATTATCTGGTCACTAGCATGGTGTATACCAAGTCTGTATTATTTTGTAAAATTGCCCCAGGGGCAAGTTTTGTTCTTCAGTATTCAAGTGCAGCTTTCTACTAGAAAACAGCATACAAGTGCTTTCAGGCATTGACTCTGGCCCACATTTAAGTCATTCCCAGATTCTATACTTTGTTCTTTATACATCTGGACATTAGGCTTACTTAAACTTGTGTAATTTTCTCCCCAAGGTATTAGCAGTGATGCCATTATACCAATTTCTTTTGCTGCTTGAGTGTCCCTAGTAGTCTCAGGACTGGCCAAAGGTCAGATATTTGTGTGCTTTCTAGATAGCATGTCATGTTTAAATCCATTCCTTAACCAAAGTTGCAGCTGTACTGAGGAAGGGGTCCAGGAATGGGTCGCAAACTCACCCAGGCCCCCGACCCCATGTTCCTCCCCATGTATGTTTTCTTTGACTTACTTGATGGTTTTTTAGAGATTTGATTAGTTACTAACAATAACACTTCTCAGAGAAATCCAGATATCTGGCTTTTCTTGAAAACTCAGACTTGGCAACTGTAGGCCCATATTTCCACAGCTGTCCCTTCAAGCAGAGTGTGATGGGCTCTTGCCTACACTGTAGGTCACTCTGGACTGGACTACTTCATGTGTTTATGTTACCTGTCTGACCCAAAGGCTTAGGAATTCAGCGTTCATTTCTCCCTCATGTTGTTCAAAGAAACTATATGGAACACACTGGGGCAAAGGAGGGCAGATCACTGGTTTTCCCTCCCTCTGTTTTACACTGTCTTTGGCAAATTTCCACCAATATCCTTCAAGGACCCTTCAGTATCCTTTACAGGGCCTCTGGATTCCATAGCCTTCCCACCCTTATTTTTTCTCACCATCTCTGGTGTTACGGTTGAATTCATATGCAAGAACTGAAATTTTCAAATTCAAATTAATTTCAAACTTCTCTAATGAAGTTTGGACTTCATCAGTTACAGCACAGGCCCTTCTAGACACTTTTAAATGCCCTTTCCTAGCCTGTGGCTCCTCCTTTGGCCCTTCCTACTTGTCCATACTGCTTCCATGCTTCACTCTTACCCCTTGTCCCACAGTATTTTGACTTTATGTTACAACTGTCTTTCTGTAAGTCTCTTATCTCAGACTCTTACTGGTGTCTTCCCTATAGAACATGTCTGGGCAGCTGCTATCCTGGTTTTAGAGTCTCCCATTCTCCCTGTCTTGTCACCAGTTTCTTTTTGTACTCACAGCCCTTCAGTAGAAGTCTATTACCTAAAGTACTGACCCTGGAGTCCTGAACAATGCCTCTCTTGCTTTCCCCAAAAGTATCGATAACACTAAAAGATTCACTTATTCATTATCCTCAACACCATTGGCATGCTTGATCCCTACAGCCCATGGAAAATTGTATTTATGATTTTTGTAACCACATACTCTTCCTAGAAATTCACAGGATATATTATCATGTTATGGCAATCACCAGCTGATAATAGAAGAACCCTAATTTGTCTTTCATCAAATATTTGGAAGACCTCATCTTTATCTTTGTCTTACAGCTTCTTGGAGTTCCTTTTTGCTTATCAGAGTCATATGTTCATTGTAGAGGATGTGGAAAATACACAAAGATGCGAAAGAAAAAAGATCAAAATTACCCATAACCATAGTACCTAGAAATAGCAACTGCTAGCATTTTGATATGTTTGTTTTTATTTTAATTTCATCTTCACTTTAATCTCTTTTACATTTTAATCTCTTCCTTGCCCACTTCTTTAGTCCTCAAATAGTCTTGAGAGAAGGATAATTTCTGTGATTATCCCCAAAATTTAGAAGAAATAGTTATGTAACTCGAGAATATTCTAGCCTTAACCATTTCAGAATGTTCTCAACATTATATACATTCTTGCTTGTTTTATGTTAAATTATTTTAGCCTTCCACAACATGATTCTAGATTTTTCATGACTACCCCCAAGGAGTCTACAGAAGATCTGTATAGTCCTCTTGTTTTTCTGGTATAGGATAGATTGTATCATGGCCAACTCATGTGTGTAGAGTCCTGGCTTAGACTTAGACCTCTGTTATAAACCGAATGGTGCTCCCCTCCCCAAATTTGCATGTTGAACCCCTACCCTCTCCCTGAATGTAATATTAGGAAGTAGGACCTTTGGAAGGTGATAAAGATTAGATGAGGTTATTTATGAGGGCAGAGTCCTCATAAAAGAAATTAGTGCCCTTGAAAGAATCATGGGAGACATTGCTTCCTCTCTCTACACTTCATTGTGGAAAGATATGAAAAGTCAGCAATCTACAATCCCGACAAGAACCCTTACGAGGACATCACCATGCTGACACCCCAGTCTTGGACTTCCGGCCTTTAGAACTGTAAGAAATAAAATTCTGTTGTTTATAAGCCACTCAGACTATGGTATTCTATTCGAGCAGTCTAAATTAAGATGGTATTCAAGAAAGGGATTCCTGACTAATCTGGCTGTAGATATAAGAAGATTCATACTTGAGAAAGGTAGTATGTAGAACCAGATGCATGGTAGTGTCAGCTATAATGGACCAAGATCTTAAGGTGGGGTTTAAAGACAAAAGGCAGGGAATAGAGAGGAAAGCCATTTAGGTGCATTTTAAATAGAAAATGTTAGGGTACCAAGAATTATTACTGGCTGAAAGTGTGACATGACTGGTTACTGTGGTGAGTCTCAGTCCAGTCTTTCTGCAGGAAAGTAAGCAGGCAGTGAGATGTTACTTTAAGGAAAGATGACGTGATCTCTAGTTCTGAGTTTCTTGTTCAGCCTTAGATTTGTCAGTTTCAGATACTCATTACATCATCAGGGAAAAAGGCCAGTAAAAGCCCAGACCTCTCAGGCTGTAGAATCTGCTTATAAATTGGAATGGACAGAGTAGCTGTGTTTTTTCCAAACTCTGAAACATTACATGTTCTTGGGTATTACTGAAATGCATTTTGTGTTCTGCATCTTATTAAAGTGTTCATGCTATGTCCCTGTAAAACTCTGCTGGTCTTCTGCAAGTTGGGAGCATGCCTTTGGTTATCTGTTACCAGTTAGCTCCACTAGATAAAACTCAAGGCTGTGGGACAGGCCCCGGGTGGGACAGCTGGCTTCCTGCAGAGCAGCTTCCCCTTTCCTGGCTGGTTCAGAAATGCATATATCTGATCACAGAGGGCAGAGGTGTGAGCATGGCCAGCTTAGCATAACCTCCCTCCTACTGGAAAAATCATTTCCAGCCCAAGTTCTGACAGGAGTAACTGACCTCAGCCTTGTTTAGAATTACGAACTATGAGCAATATGCCCAGCCAAGTTACGAAATCCTCGAAGATCCTGATGACCTTTCACCCAACTGACCATCTGAATTTTCCTGTACTGTGAGAGACCCTGATGAAAACAGCATGTTTGGGGTGGCCAGCTCCCTGCAGGGTGCTGCGATAAGTCGTCTGCATGCGCTCTCTCACTCACACCTCAGAGTAATCCCATGCAATTGTACTATTTTTATTCTCCTTTTGGGGGTGAGGAAAGTGTGGCTGGAAGAAGTTACCTGACTTTCCTAGGGCTGCAGATCCTCTGACTGGCAGAGTTAGGACTCCACCCTAAGTCTTGCCTGACCCCAGAACCCATGCTGTTACCGCCACACTCTACTGTCTCTCAGGACACCAGGATTTTAGAAGACTATGATAAGGCCCTGCCTATGGAATGAAACTTTCCACAATCTGATGCTTATAAGTGGGTATGGGTTTTAAGTTATAATTTCTTGAAGTGAAAAAATTAGGTCACCTCAGCAGGCAGACAAGAAAAAAATTGACTAAGAATCAAGTGAGGCAGATGTCTGTTCTTGGATGCCTCTACACATCTCCCATTAGTGAGTTCCTCTCTATCCCAGCAGCTTGAGATACTCACATCCCAGACCTAAAGCTTTGCTCAGCTTTAGTTCCTCAAACTTCTAGCTCAAACACGAACTCTCACAGTGGACGAGTTGAAGTCTCTCCACTTCGTCTCTCCCCAGCGCCGCGGTGCCCACTCCATTCACTTCATGCCCTCAAACCTAGAGGTGTCGAGGCATCAGTAAGACCAGTTTCTCCCTCCTGTTCCCTTCGCAACAGAGTTCAGAGGGTTTTTAGAGAAAAGGAAGGCTGTAAAACCTCCAGTGTTAGAACACCGAGTTAAGGCCCAATTTCTCCTCTGGAATCACAGTTTCATCTGTGAAGTTTAACTTAAAGTTCAGTCATTGAGTGATGTGTCTAGTATTCTGGAGCCCTGCTCTTCCTAATCTTCTGAACTTCACTCTCACTTGAGTGGAAAGGGGCAGCTTGGATGACACCCAGGAGGAATTTGGTGCAAGTTCAGGAAAACGTCCTTGGTAACATGCATCTCTTAAACAGTGTATTTCTTTTGAGATTTTGTAGACAGATGTGAGCTGAAGACAGCCTTTGGGGTAATTTCTCTTACCTAGTCAGCAGTACAAAGTAAGGCTTAAAGTTTTGTGGTTTTTCTTTTAAAAAGGACAGACTGACTCTTTTCACTATTGACACAGTAAAGTACACTCAGAGTTGAAGAGGCTCACTAGATAATCTGAGTTTCTCTTGTCCCGCTTCTGGGAAATTACCATTTTAAAAACAAAATACCTTTTTTTATTTTCTAAAAGAGCTTTATAAATCACTGCCATTTGAAGCTATAAAGGGGGTGTTGGGGTTATTTTCTGGTGGGACTAACATGTCACTAAAGCAGGACTTTTGATATATTAAAAAAGATTTAAAGAAAAACAGTTTAGATTTTAATCATATTTGTAGGGTTTCTAAAGTCTTGGTTTCACATCCTTTTTGAGGCACTGGAAAACACTTCATCATTTGTCCTTAGCCTTGGCCTCCTTTAACCCTCATCTCCCTATCACTTTCATCTGCTTCTTCAATTCTGGCCTTTCTTCCTTTCATTCAGGAAGTATTTTTTCAGCACCTGTTATGTAAATAGCAGTGTTCAGACACTTAAGGAGGTGAGGAAATGAAGACAAAGACCATGTCCTCCGAGGACATAGGGTGTAGTTCAGAGGTTGCAAGTTTAAATGACTGCAGGAGACAGGAAGGTCTGTGAGATCAGGAAGGGGCCGGCGCAGGTCAGAGGTGTGATTTGGACCCTGCCAAGTTGGAAAGGACACGTCACTCTGAAGGGACCATCATTACTCCAGTCAGCAGCTCCAGCTGATTGGAGCCATCCTAGAATGCCAGCCCAGCATGGTCAGAGCCTCTGGCTTGTCACGAGACTCACAAAATCAAATTTTTATGATATGCCATCAAGGCAACTAATTCAGATTCTTCAAAAACATTGTGTGGGCCAAACAAAACATGTTGGTGGGCTGAATTCAACCCATGGGCCTCCAGTTCTGGGAGTTCTGGTCTGGTTAGTGAGATAAATCATACATGTATGAAATCATTAATTTAAAATGTGGCTACTATGACTAAGCCCTAATGAGTGACACAGACAGTGCCTGCTGGAGAAGTTCAGAGAAAGGACAAGAAGGACCAAGGAGACAGGAGAAAGATGGGCCCCAGGGGCTGCACCAGGCAGGTAAGGGGTGTGAGGAAACTGGAGGGTGGGTGTGAAGAATGCGGAGACCCACTGAGGCCATGCGGTGGTGGGAGGCCTCCAGTGCCAGGCTGAGGAGATGGGACTCGACTTCCTAGGGCCCAGGGAGCCACTGAAGATTTGTTGATCTACTATTTTAGAAAATGAAAGTCGTCGTCAGTGAGTAAGGGGTAAAGCAGCATGCAAGAAGAAACCATCAGCAGACTCTTGCCATTGTGCTTTCCTGTTTTCCACTCCACTTCCTCTTCCACCTCTCTGCACACATCCCCAGACTGTCCACCTAATGTACTTCTAAGAGAAGAAGCCACCCTCTAGCAAGATAGCTTTAAAGTATGCCAGTGCCCTAAACCAGAACAGGAAAATGAAATCAGACCAAATTAGAATGGTATCCGCACCAAGGAAAAAAAGACAAACTGTAGCCACCGAGTCTCCCTAGGAGTGGGGTGGAGGGGTGGGGAGCACGGTTTAAAAAAGAAATGGGGCATCTCTTTGAGACACAGATCTATGTAATAAGCAAGACCTAGGTGGCTCTAAAATGGACATGGGAAGGTGCAGATCTGCATTCTAATTAGATATACTAGCTGATCAGGGGAGAAGGCAATGGCATCCCCCTCCAGTACTCTTGCCTGGAAAATCCCATGGACTGAGGAGCCTGGTAGGCTGCAGTCCATGGAGTCGCTAGGAGTCGGACACAACTGAGTGACTTCACTTTCACTTTTCACTTTCATGCCCTGGAGAAGGAAATGGCAACCCACTCCAGTGTTCTTGCCTGGAGAATCCCAGGGATGGGGAGCCTGGTGAGCTGCCGTCTATGGGGTCGCACAGAGTCAGACACGACTGACACAACTTAGCAGCAGCAGCAGCAGCTGATCAGGACTACCTCAGCAATAGCCACGGTCGGAAACCACCTAACATTTATTAGCAAAATTTTCTTACTTAGGTGACGAATAGATGTGCACATAGAATACAGAAAGGTGCCATTATAAAAGGGGAGGGCACACATTTTTCGATGTTACAATATAAAGGAGTCTTGCAGATGATCCTAAAGGACCAAAGATGAGTCATCGCTAAGGACAGAGAATGTTTGTGAGATGACAGGCTCTTCCTGCACATCAGTGGACCATTCCCTGTGCCCCACCTTGGACCCTCAGCGTTGGTTAGCTCAGATGGGGCCAGGCTTATGGACTTTTAAACATCTTCATAGCTGGTTCAGGACCCTACACAATTTTGCTTGGCGATTGGAATCTAAATGTCCAGTTGATGTAGGCATTTGTTAGTTATTCCAGATCAGATCATGCATGGTATTAATTTTGAGGCCCTTATTTTACTTATCCTTATTCTTTATGCTTTACCTCACTTTAACCATCTCTTTTGCCTCCCTAATGATACTTAGAGATCTGAAACAGTCCACCACTCTCTGTGGTAAAACTGTCTTCTTTTAATACAGAGGATTTAATACTTACCAGTATTAGCATCCATTCCTTCCCCACTTGCCCTCTGGGTCACTGTATGCGTTACAGTCAATCCCTCACAGAGTCACACCAGCCCCTCCAAGCTTAAAAATGCCTCTACCTCTTCCTAGGGCTTCCCAGGTGGCACTAGTGGTAAAGAATCCACCTGCAACTCAGGAGATGCCAGAGACAAGGGTTTGATCCCTGGGTCAAGGAACGGCAACCCACTCCAGTAATCTTGCCTGGAGAATCCCATGGATAGAGGAGCCTGGCGGGCTATAGTCAATGCGATCACAAGAATTGGATACAACTTAGGGACTGGATCATCATAATTCAAAGGATGACAGCTTTAATTTTCTGTGTGCGAATTTGCGGGGCAGGGTGTGTATACACATACATACATACAGTTTTATTTTTTAAGCAACTGTATAAGCCAAATTGAAAAACTCTTGAGCTTCTACTGGCAGCTAATGTACAGAGATGAATGCTTTCTTGTCCGGAGTTTGACAGGCTTTAGAAGTTATTTTAAGGATCATTTTAATTTGGGGGCTTTAATTTTCATTTTAAAAAACTTGATTAGCTAGTTTTTGTTTTCTAGTTTACATGGTCATAAGAAAAGTCAATCTGCAAAAAATCTCATTAAAACTCTGGGCTTTGGGGCACAGTTGGGAAAAGTAATTTTTAAAAGCATCTCATTCCTTGTATCTGTAAAGAGGGTTCCGGTTGAAGAGAGAAGCTGGTCTGTCCTGTTGTTTGAAGTATGGAGATGAAACCGAATCAAACGTTAAAATCTCTCCACATGTCCCCCCCTCAATACTGTCAATCATAACATTGCTGGTACTGAATGCGGACTGGAAAAGTTGCTTCTAGGCCTCCTCTCAAACTCAACACTGGACCTTCTAGAATCAGGTAGTAGAGCCCCTGGTTTTGTCGTCATTGTTACTTGTTTTTTGTTTTGTTTGGGTTTCGTTTTATTATTTCTGACGTCAGACATCCCAAAAGAATGGAATTTTATTTTATTATTTTAAAAACATTTTTTTAGAAAGGGAGATTTCGAAAGTGGGTTTCAGTCTGCTTTAAACCTTCTAGGGCTCTTTTCTTCTGGAGTTACAGGATTTTCTTCTGAGAATGTATTTGCAATGTAGTGGACTGGGAAGACAGAGGATATACCAAAGTAAACATTATATGAGCTTCTGCTTTGCAATTTACTTACTAAGTAGATAAAACCTCAGACTATTTCCTGTGTATCTTAAGGAACAAATTTGTCACCAGCTCCCCAGACCCACTGCCTGTCTTTTTTCAACTACTCACCCATCTGACCCCCGCAACACACACTCCCCACACACACTTTTTTCTTTTTAACATTAAAGCCCCTCCAAAGGCGACTTTAACATTAGAGCCATTCCATTGGTATAAGCCAGTTTTCATTCTTTGTGTTTTGACATATGCAGCCCAGTATTAAATGCAGAAAACTGACTTAAAGACCCCTTGGTTCTCTAGGGGACAGAAGGCCCTGAAATGGAGGGAGGGAGACTCTGGCAGAGGGCTTGGAAAATGCTTACAGTCCTAATGGATCTTGTGATTTCCACTTGCTGGTTTTCTTTAGCCTCAAATTCGTTGAGGGCATGTTGGCAAATCACACTCATAAGAATGCTTTTAAAAAGTTCCGTGTTGCCATCTACCACATAAGGCTGATTTTTCCAAATAACTAATTTTTTAAGAAGTTCAGCGGTTAGATTTGTACGCAGTAAACATATTAGCAGAGGGCAGATTTGAGCAAAAAGAAACCTAAATAAGCAAACAATATGTTTATTCTTGTTGCTTACCCATGGATGCAGGATATATCAACCCTAACATATGTCACACACTCACCCCTGTGTGTGCATAGCAAAACACTATTCTAGACGTTTGTTTGATATAGGGAAGAACAAGACGAAGTTCTTGCTTTAGGGTAAGTCTGATAGGGTTGAAACCCATGAGCCCAATTGACGAAATAGAATCTGGAAAGTGATCTAAGTGAGATATACATTGAGAAATCTGTTTGGTGTGATGTTTGTGGCACTGGAAGTGGATTGCCACCCCAGTGCTACTCCCAAGTGTAGTCTGAGAGCTGGCTGCATCAGCATCGGAGACGCAGATTCTCCGGCCCACTCTAGATCTGCTGGTCCCGACTCTCTGGGTACGGGGTGGCCCAGTAATCTGTATTTTAAGGAGTTGTTATGTTTTAACAAGATTCTCCAGGTAATTCTTTTGCCCTCTAAAATCTGAGAACCACTGTTCTAAGCCTTAGTTCCCCAAGCTACTCTAATTCTCTTGGTAGTTATTATCATCCAAATCACAGGTGAGGGGAAATGGGAGTGTCAGAGATTAATTTTGCCAAAAGTAACAGCTGATATTACTGTTGCAGTATCAACAGTATTAATATTGTTAATACAGTTCTGATTCTCTTGAACCATATCTGTGTCATGTAGTCTGCAGTCCTCATGCCACTGCCTGCTGTGTCATCCTAGAAAGTGTCGACCATGAAAAACATTCTCTAAAAGAGTTCTTTCTTGGTTTTCCACTCGTGGTGTTACTCTTTCTGCCTACATAGAAAGCACTGACTTTAATAACTTTGCCAATGCCGTAGTGCCCATAGCTGTGGTCACCGTGAGGCCAAGGTGCAGAGGCTACTTTAGGTTTGTTTTCCTGGCCACGTAATCATCAGATGATCAGTTGATATCCCCAATAACTACATCCTTGTGCCTGATTGGTGCACCAGCATGTCAGTACAAATTAGATTTGGGATGAGGAAGAAAACCTTATTTTTGAAGATAAATTCTATTTAATCAGCATACGTGTATATATATATTCCACCTACCATTTGCTTAATGCTGCGCTCCTCATTATAAGGCAGTGGTGCTCAAAATGTGGTCCCTGGACCAGCAGGATACCTGGGAGCTTGTTACCTCTGCACGTATTGGGCCTTACCTGGGCCTTCTGTCGGGAACTCTGGGGGTGGGGCCCAGCAGCCTGTTCTTAAAATTCTTCCAGATGATTCCGATGCATACTAAAGTTTGAAAACCATGAAAAACATTCTCTTGAAGAGTTCTTTCTTGGTTGGGCTTCCCAGATGGTGCTAGTGGTAAAGAACCTGCCTACCAGTGCAGAAGACATGGGTTCAATCCCTGGGTTGGGAAGATCCCCTGGAGGAGGGCATGGCAACCCAGTCCAGCATTCTTTCCCGGAGAATCCCACGGACAGAGGAGCCTGGCAGGCTACAATCCATGGGGTCACAAAGAGACACAAACTCTGGGAACTTAGCACATGCGCACACATGCACTGTAAGGGGTATGAGAAGTTAGAGACCTAGCCTTCACTGAGAAAGATATTATCTGTGTTACCTTGTCCACCTGTGAATGGCTAAATTCAGATTGGGATTTCTGATAACTAAGAGCTCATGGAGGTATTATGATTTTGCTTTACCAATTTTGCTTTACTGTGTGTACAAGATTCAGAAATGCCTTCTGCAGTAGTTTGCGGGGTTTTTTCCTTCCTCTTTTAATGAGAGTCAGTCACTTATTTATAAAACCAGTTACAGAAATTTCAACATATTTTAGATGACAATTACACTTTTTTTCCCTCTCTCCAGGGGTCTCAGTTGCAAAGAATTCTTATAGAACTGAATTGTTTTGTTGGTGTAGGCAGTCATTTGCCATGTGGTGAGCTTGAAAACAGACTAAATAAATGGTCTGGATGGTGACGTCATGGACAGTGAGGATTAAAGCAAAGATAATGCAGAAGGCTGTGTTCCCTAAATAACCTGAGACCAGACCAACATCTGAAATCCTGGGTCACAGTTAAAGATTTTTGTTTGATATATTTACAGCCAGTCACTGCTTGTTTTTTCTCAGGATATTATATTTCAAGAGAAATCTGTTTGTCTTCTTCAGAGAGACACCTGAAAATGTGTATGCCACACAGATCTCCACTCAGGTGTGCTTTGTATACAGAAGAGCAAGCCTGGACTGTGATTGGGTTATCCAATATAGGGGCACCGAGTTGCACACTCCCGGTCCCATAAGTTCCAGGAGCTTTGCCCCCCTGTCGCCCTGCCTGCGTTTACGAAATAGAGAAACTGCCAGTGCTCGTAGTTGGCCTAACGTGGGAGATTCTTAGTCAGACTGATTTACACTGACGCTTTACCTTCTTGCCCTTTCTCAGCATTTTCACAAGTTATTTATGTCTCTCCTGTGGAGCAGGTCAGAGTATAGAAAGAATGTGACACTCATACTTTGGAAAGCTAGTAGCTAATACCCTGCTGAGGGTTTTATAATTAAGAAAGATGATGGCTTGGAATGTTGTTGAATCCCTGGGTCTGGTTCATCCCATTCTTCCATGGGTGTATATGACTGAGAATAGTGTGTGATTTGCAGGTAAAGTCTGACCTCAGTCACTTTATCTAAAATGCTGTCATATCGTCTGAGCTTTGCAGATGTGTTATTGTTTTACAGGTTTATTTAATGCCAATATAAACCCATACAGGGAGGGAGGAATGTCTAAAACTAATAAGATTATCTAGGCTATCCAACAAGTCAGTGGTATACTAGTTTTGGTTAATAAATTAATGATTAGCTAGTTTTAAAACTATGTACTTTGCTCTGAGTGCTGGTGAATAGTAATATAAAATACATTCCCCAGGGTCTCTCCCAAGCCTTAAGCCACGAGGGCTGCCATTTCAAAGAGGTTTTGTTGACCAGCTAGGAAGCCCCTAGGCTTAGTACAGTAGAGAGGCACCGCATAGAAGCACAGAACACAGATACGATCAAGGCTGCCCCACAGCTCACTCGTGCTCTTGTGTGCCGAAGACCCAGTTCACCTCTGGGGCCCCTTTCAAGCCCCTCCGAAATGCAACTTAAAATCCACGGAGGGTCTGGAAGGAGGTTAAGCTCTGAAGTCACACAGACCTGGATCTACTGCTAATGATGGAAAGTTCGGAATAACTGCTTCGTAAAATTATGGAAGATTACATGGAGCCCATGTAAAAATGCAGGACAATCAGAGAAATGCACGTTTAATCAAAGAAATACCCTTTTTCACATTTCAAATGGGTAGAATTTTGTTACTGTCATTCCTGGCATTGACGAAGATGCAGGAAATAGGTGCTCTTGCACATTGCTGTTAGTGTAAGTTACCCTAAAGGCAGTTTTGCAATGTTAGCATAAACCAGGATTGATGGATGGACGGACGACAATTAGGCAGTTAGTCTTTTGATCCAGTAATTACATTTTAAGGTATTTATCCCAAAGAAGTCATAAGGAAAATGTATAAAGATTTAGCTACTGCTTATCACACTACTGTTTATAATATTGAAGAACTAGGAGCAGTTCACACAGGACTGAAATTTTGTAGTCATTGGATGGATGCTGATTCTCTCCTACCTCTCTTGGAACCCCCATCCACTGCCACTCCCAGCTCCATCCCCACCACAATGCAACCAGCAAGAAAACCAAGGCTAAAAGTAGTAAGTAAGGGCCACAAGGGAGAAGGCAATGGCACCCCACTCCAGTACTCTTGCCTGGAGAATCCCATGGACGGAGGAGCCTGGTAGGCTGCAGTCCATGGGGTCGCTAGGAGTCGGACACAACTGAGTGACTTCACTTTTACTTTTCATTTTCATGCATTGGAGAAGGAAATGGCAACCCACTCCAGTGTTCTTGCCTGGAGAATCCCAGGGACGGGGGAGCCTGGTGGGCTGCCTTCTATGGGGTCGCACAGAGTCAGACACGACTGACGCGACTTAGCAGCAGCAGTAGCAGCAAGGGCCACAAAATCAAATAACCAAGATAAACACCTGGGTTTCAGCCTTCTAAAGAATTCTTTGCTGCTGCTTTGCCTCTTTTTCATTAACATCAAGACTGACTTTCACAGGTCCATAATCCTTTATCCTCAATTCTGAAATTCAAGAAGTCCCCCAAAGTGCAACTTGTTAAGTTTTATGCAGACTCATTTGAAAACAAAACCTGATCTGAACTGTCACAATTCTGTTTAGAGTCTCTAATCATTGGCTGTGAATATTCATTTATCTTCCTGCAGGAATATTGTTTGATTAGTGGGTCTTGCCCAAGAACCTGCTGGAAGTGTTATATAATAATGTATATACTATTTTACCTTTCTAAAATCTAAAAAATTCTGAAATTTTTTGGTCTAGGAGTTTCTGATGAGGCATTTGGAGCCTATAGCTTCTTCGGCAAGGAGAAATTGACATATTCAAGGTTGAACAATAGAGCTTCAGATATGGATTAACTTACTTTTAACATTCCATGTATGGAACCCAGTGCTTTATGTAACAGTGAATGTTTCTCTAGCCACAGTTTTTTCTTAGTTTCTCTGAGTTTAGGTGTTCACTATTCATGTGTTGAGGCTGGATATTAAATATTCTCCTGAAGAGGGTTAGTGGTAGTTTAGCCGCTAAATCGTGTCCGACTCTTGCAACCCATGGACTATAGCCCACCAGGCTTCTCTATCCATGGGTTTCCAGGCAAGTCCTTCTCCAGGGGATCTTCCTGACCCAAGGATCAAAGTCTGGTCTCCTGCCTTGCAGGGAGATTCTTTACCAGTTGAGCTATCAGGGAAGCCAAAGAGGGTTAATTATGAGAATAAAATTAACTGCATCTGGAAAGGACACTTACAATGCTCTATTAAAGATAATGACAAAAACCATTCCTATATTAAAGGTAATGATTCAGAAGACCTGGCTGTTAAGACTGGCATGTAGTTAGTCAACATGCAAAAGCCCATAGTTTTATGTTCTTGGTCTTAATGCTCCTATTTCCTGTTTGGACACTTCAAAAGAAAACACTCATCACTGGACTGTGGGTGGCTGGGACAACAGCAAAGATGAGCAGAGCTGTCCCCTTCTTTGTGAACTTGCCGCTATAGAGAGCACTTTCTCCGTGTTTTGTGTACAGTGGAAAAGGTAAAGACTTCTTTCTTTGAATTCATTATCAGTCAGTCAGTTCAGTTCAGTCGCTTGGTCGTGTCTGACTTTTTGCGACCCCATGGACTGCAGCACGCCAGGCCTCCCTGTCCATCACCAACTCCCAGAGTTTACTCAAACTCATATCCATTGAGTCGGTGATGCCATCCAACCATCTCTCCCTCTGTCGTCCCCTTCTTCTCCTGAATTCATAGGTTATCAATCCAAGAAACGAAGTTCAGCTCTTTCCACCCTTCCCCAGCAGGTGGCGCTGTGAAATAGAGGGATATGACAGTGCAGTAAGCTGCCTTTCCCACAAACCCAGTTACAACCTTACCAAGTACCCACATGATTTTGGCACTTAACATATCAATTGAAATACTTGAAAGTCTCCTAAAGGTCTAGTGCCTCAAACAAGTTCTGTTTAGTTTCCAGTCTTCTGTAAAGCTCCTTTCCTTTAAGATCAGCCATGTGAAGTGCTCACAGCATTGTGACTCTAGCCTTAACCAGATTGCTGAGGTCCTATAAAAAGGTACAATCCTGGTTCTGCACCTGGATGTTAGAATGGATTCTCTCTTCCCATTTGTGGAGAAGGCCATGTTCTCCTCTTCCAGGTGTAGGCCTTATTACCCCTCCTGCTTGGGAAAGGATCCATTAACTACTTGAATGAAATAACTAATTGGTGTTTCAGCCTTGACTGAGCCAGTCATTATTAGCTGCCTTCTCAGATACTCTACTGGAGAAGGCAATGGCACCCCACTCCAGTACTCTTGCCTGGAAAATCCCATGGACGGAGGAGCCTGGTAGGCTGCAGTCCATGGGGTCGCAAAGAGTCAGACACGACTGAGCGACTTCACTTTCACTTTTCATTTTCATGCACTGGAGAAGGAAATGGCAACCCACTCCAGTGTTCTTGCCTGGAGAATCCCAGGGATGGGGAACCCTGGTGGGCTGCCATCTATGGGGTTGCACAGAGTCGGACACGACTGAAGCGACTTAGCAGCAGCAGATTCTCTACTCTAAGTAAACAAATGGTTAAGAGAAAGGGGGAAATAGCCTGTTGTGTCTCCCAGGCCTCTCTTTTTGGAAGGACTCTTTCCTCCTCTACTCTGATGGTTGCATTTTGGAGTTCCAGTATATCAGCCAATTGAATCAGTGTCATAGTCTAAGACCAGTGGCTCCTTCAGGCTGCAGTCTCCTGGGCCACCAGACAGTTTATACTCATAAGAACTTTCACTTCTTCTTCACAGACATTAATAGTTTCCTGGCACTGCCTTTCAGGAAATGTCGTCATGGTCTGGAGGAACCAATAAAAATACAAGTAACCTGTTTTGACAGATCTCTTTTCTGCCAGAAATTTCAGAACTGGTATAGGGGGTGGGGCAACGGCACACCAGTCCATTTGTGGGAGCATAGGAAGAAATCGTACATTTGCCAAAAGACTGAGAGGTGATGCCTGCCCTGAACATGAGCTGTAGATAGCTCTAAAGCTCTAAACAAATTCCAGCTCATTCTGGCAAACTTTAAAAAAAATAAATCTGATGTGAGAAGGCAACTCAAGTCTATGGTTCACTGGGAGATTTTTTTTTTCTCTCATTTTTCTTCCTTCTTATTTCAAACACAATTCTGAACTCTTTTGATCCTCAAATAGAAAACTCACACATTAAAAATTAATAGCATTTGATTATGGATGCGCACGTGGTATGGCCATAAGGTATGCATAAAAGAGGCCATGGCTTTGGATAATTATTACCAAATGGCTAACTCTCGGTGCTCTTTGCTCACCCCCGTTATGGCCAGAGCACAGATCTGAATCTCATTAATGTAAGAGATATTGAATGTTGCTCTAGGACATTGATTGAACTTAGTTTTTGACTGGGGTAGGGGTGGAGACGCTCATTGCTTTTCCCATGCAAGTTTTTGAGGGAAGTTGATCACTGTAATACTAAAAGAATGTGGTTAAGAGTAAAAAACTGATAAAAGACATCAGAAAAGATCTCTGCTCTCTTCTAAACAGTGAATTAGAAGTATTTTTTCACACTAGCACTGATTTCAAATACTCTGCATGTTGCTTTACTCTCCTAATCTGCTTAAACTTCAGCCTAAGTACTGGATCCAGCCCCGGCTGATCCAGGGAGTTCGAAGCGGGGACGGCTTCAGCGAGGATCAGAATACAATAGCTTCAATTAGATATTAATTAGAGATATAGAGAGTAATAGAATGAGGATAGCTCAGTAGGAAAACTCAGTGGAGAAAAGAGGCTGAGTAGCTTGGTTTACTCGGGAGACCAATAAAACTTCAAGACAAGAAGCTTGCACCACTTACGTAGGCCGCAGGTGTCCTTCCGTTCTCCCGAAGGAGAGGAGACACTGAGGCCTCCCCGGTCGGATCTTAGAAGCCCAGGCATAATTAGTAAGCATGGTGGGTTCCGAGCTACAGATGGAGACTCAGCCAGAGTGGGAGAGAGAGCGACATGGGGAGACCAGTCTTTTGAGAAACTGATCCCAATTCTTTATTTTCCATGGTCTACTTTTATACACTGAGATGTTATGCAAAAGTCACGCGGGGTCAGCAGTCCTGACTTTTATCAAAGTCAGGTGCTTCATACAAATGTATACAGAGGTCTTAGGGGTGTTACATCATCTTCTGGCCAAGGGGCCTGCTGACAATTTATGACCCTCTCCTTGTGACAGCGGTCAGTCAACCAGGACACTTATTTCTCCAGGGGTGAACAGACGCCACCCAAATAAAGTTACATTCCTATAAGGGTGAGGGTATAGTGGGTTTTAAGAAAGAATTTACTTAGCCTAAGGTCTAACGTGATTTATATCAAAGGTTAATACTTATTTCTTCTATATATTCATTAATGTGTGTAAGGGCAGGGGATGTGGAGACTTAGCAACCAACATTGGCTCAACAAATGAAAAACCCTTCACCAATACAGTTTCTAATTAGCCCACTATACTTATACTAATGGTTTTCTAACTTTTCTAAGGAACTTGTTTTTAGAAGGTTTAAAGCATCTCGTGCCTCACACAGATTGCTATGAGCAATCACATGTGGCCGGACAAGCCTGTCAGGCTGGCTAGAGAACCTTCAGAGGAGTTTGTAGGTTAAAACACTCTTGTCACGCCCAGGAGTTTTTATTAACTGGAGCTCTAAGTTAACTCCTTCTCCGAAAGAGGTGGTGGGGGACAGCCCCCCGTAAAGTCAGAGGTGTAGGTGAGAGCACGAAGTAGTAAAGTAGGCAGGCTCTGGTTATGGGGGTAGATGCTCGAGGATTTCCAGGGGGACTCCTGAGGCTCGATCCCGCCTTTGTGTATGTCGAGACTCCTTCCTCATGACCTTTGCCATGGGCGGAGTGCCTCACTCTGGCCCCCAACACATCACAAGGTTATATAACCTAAAGATCAATTGTGCCAATTTAAGAGTGGCAACCCACTCCAGTACTCTTGCCTGCACATCCCATGGATGGAGGAGCCTGGTGGGCTGCAGTCCATGGGGTCGCTAGGAGTTGGACACGACTGAGCGACTTCACTTTTACTTTTCACTTTCATGCATTGGAGAAGGTAATGGCAACCCACTCCAGTGTTTTTGCCTGGAGAATCCCAGGGACGGGGGAGCCTGGTGGGCTGCTGTCTCTGGGGTTGCACAGAGTCGGACACAACTGAAGCGACTTAGCAGTAGCAGCAGCATGGGGTTGTGATAAGTTGCTACTCCAAACCTATCAAAAGTTGCCCATGAAAAAATATTTTATATCAGTAATATTGTGGTTTTCTCTCTTTGTGAGTTTCCTTATTAAACTCTCTCCTATGTAGTATCCCTTTCCTAGACTTTAGAAACTTTTGTTTTTAAAGAGTCTAGGTGTGCTAACGTTTCTAAACTCCCTTTTTATGTCAAGTCCTTATAATTGCCGCTGTTTTGGATATATCACTATCAATTTTTGTTGCAGAAGTAGAGGAAAAGTAGATTTGATCCTGATTTTCTCTTACCCATTGCATCTTTTAATTAAAATCTTGCACTTGTTACACAACTAGCTGGATATAATGGAGAAATGTATAGGCCCAGAAGATAGTCAGGTATGGGGCTATTCTCTGGGGACGAAATGCCTCAGTAGGTATTCAGTCCCTGTTAAGACTGTCAACCTCTCCCATATTGCCCCCACCTGAGCAAAGCACTCAGAATGGACATTGTTTCAGCCTCTTGGTAAACCTTCCCTCGGAGAAGGCAATGGCACCCCACTCCAGTACTCTTGCCTGGAAAATCCCATAGACGGAGGAGCCTGTTAGGCTGCAGTCCATGGGTTCGCTAAGTCGGACAAGACTGAGCGACTTCACTTTCACTTTTCACTTTCATGCATTGGAGAAGGAAATGGCAACACACTCCAGTGTTCTTGCCTGGAGAATCCCAGGGACCGGAGAGCCTGATGGGCTGCCGTCTATGAGGTCGCACAGAGTCGGACATGACTGAAGCAACTTAGCAGCAGCAGCAGCAAACCTTCCCTGGTTTCAAGGTATTCATTAAAACCTCCTTGGAAAGGGGGATAGAGGAAGTTTAGAAAAGACCAAGGATGTCAGTGTCCAAGTCCGCATTTCAGTCAGAGCCAAGCTGCATCTTTGATGTGTGTGTGTGTGGAGTGGCCGGGGAGTTTGGGGTGTGTGTGTGTGTTGGGGGGTGGACTGGTGGCCCTGAAGGCTGACCCTGAACACACCTTTCTTGGTCCACACTCAGGCTCTCTGTCACTCTACTTCATCTATCCTAGCCGACACTGTTTGTCCCTGGATGATCCATGTCTGCCTTCCATATGATTTCAACTCTTGCCCTCCTCTTCCTGCCCTGGTCTCTTTTTCTCTTAGCTGCCACTGGCCCTTGGTTTCCTCTAGAAGAGTCCCTGTGACAGCTAACCTGGAGAGGTGATTGAAGTTCTCACACGGATTGGGCCCCCAACTGGGTTTTTTCCCAACTGTGAACCAGTGAGCTATCAATCAAGTGCCTTCTGGAGGGCTTTGCCAGATCAGCTAATTACTTACATTTCTATAACTTGATATGCAAGACCGAAACTTGATCCACAGACCGAAACTGAAATACAGAGTAATCTTACCTGCAGAGGTAAAGGACTAGTCTTTCCTGTGGCAAGCTAATTAGCACATGTCAGGAGAAAAATGTCGTCCTTAAACTGTCATTCTTTTAGATAAGCAAGTTGTACTTACCACTCTTTGAGTGTTGCATGGACCATATTTTAGGACAGAGCACTCAGCAGTAATATGTGAATTAGAAGTTCACTGATCTTAGCCACTTCAAATCTCATGTGCGAAGATCCTTCACCTATTGTTTCCACAAACCCATGGATTGTTCAGCTGTGAAGGGAATATTCTTAGAGATGGGAGACAGTTTTTTCCGTGGCCATCGGACCTAGTTGATCCCCTGCATTTCCAAATCCAGACTCTAACTTGAGTCTAAATCTGAGAGCTTCCTTTGACTCAGGCTTGGGATTCTGACAACAGATTTGTCTCTGGCTGGTATCTCCTCTACTTCTGATCGTAACTAACTGGCTTCTCTTTTTTTTCTTGTGACTCTCACTTTGTCAACTCACTGTTTTGAAAGATGCAGAAAAAAATTGTTGACCCCAGATTGATAGAAAAATGAAGCAAGCTTTCACATCACTAAAGTGAAGTCGCTCAGTCATGTCCGACTCTCTGCGACCCCATGAGGACCAGGCTCCTCCGTCCATGGGATTTTCTAGGCAAGAGTACTGGAGTGGGTAGCCTTTTTCTTCTCCAGGGAACTTCCCGACCCAGGGATCGAACCCAGGTCTCCCACATTGTAGACAGACGCTTTACCATCTGAGCCACCAGGGAAGTCTCACATCACTAAAGTATACCTTAAATACAAATGAAATAGCTTTCCTCTGCAGCTTTCTGGAAAATATTGGGGTCGGGGAGGTGAGGGGGGAGACTGATAAGCCTAGGTCAATAAAACAGAAATCTTGAGGTTTTTCCTTTAGACCTTATGTGCAAAACCAAATAAGGAGTTTGGGCTCAGGATGCAAGAAAGTGAGTTCTGTGAGCAAATATCTTCATTTGGCACATTTTGTTAGGGCTTCTTGAAAGCCAGGAAGTTTTCAGTGCCAAGCTGATCCCTCAAGGGATCCTGGGAAATAGCCTGCTTGTCTCCTTAACCTGACAGCCAGTGTTCACTCTAACATTCAAAGTGAAGAGCAGGGAGCGTGTTGGCAAGACTTCCCAATTGATGTCTCTGGGTTTTGGCACCAAGAAGACTTTATTAGGAACCCTTTCTCTCACTCTTCTTAGGCTTTTCTTTACAGTCTGTGGGGTCACAAAGTCCAACATGACCAAGCGACTTTAAAACCCTAGAGTTCATTCAGCATTACCTATCTCCCTTTGATTGCTCCCTGATGTTCTCACACACAGAGGAAGCAATGCTTTTCCTGTTTCCTTTCTGAAAACGGTTTCTTTCTATTCTGTGGTTCTCCCTTCTTACCTTTTTTTAATCTTGCATGTGGGTCAACTGTCTTCCATAGTCAACTGCAGGAAAAGGTTTGTGGGGGCTTTTTTTTTCTTTTTTTTTTTTTGCCTTCCCTCCTCCACAATTGGAAAATATGAGGCAGATCCTGTTTATGTATGCTGTAACCTCAAAAGGAGCTGATATGCTGTTGTCATTAAAGAAGAATCCGGAGCTGTTTATCCTGCATAAGAGTACCAGAGCTCTAAATTGGAAAGCCCCCCTGGGCCCTCCAGGCCGACTGTGGCGAGCTCTCTGCTGCTCTCCCTAGACTGTTCCAAAACATAAGGCAAAGACTTCTGCTACTGAATCTGCCTCCTGCCCTCCAGGAACAGACAAGATGTCAGACTCGTGCCTTTATAAGAAATCAAGGGTCTTCTTCCTTTATATGAATATGTTCTTTGAGATCTGTTTTCCGGAGGCCTTTTGACTCTAAAATGTAGCTTGAATGCATAATCTTCCTTCCACTATTTTCTCTATAGATCTTTTTATCATGTTACAGAAATCTTTTCCTAAGTCCATTTTATAGTCAGTAGGTTTGGCAAATTGTAGTACAATGAGCTTTCTTTTTTTCTGAAAACTAATAAAAACTGTGCCTTTAGTAATACATCTTTCTTTTAAAGTTCAGTTTCCAGTTTTTTTAAATCATCTCATTTTCTATACATGTCAAACATAAGGCCTGTTTGATAATAAGCGTTTTTTTTTTTAATAAAGCTATTTTAACCTATTGTATTTTTCATGATTTATGTTATTGATCAATGTTTCTTCACTTTTGTTTGTTTTGGTTTGCTTGGGGGCAGACCCAGGCTCCCATTATAGGATTAGAAACTGTCAAACAAGAAATGGCCAACCTGGAAATACTCCTTGGCCAACTCTTACTTCTGATGCCATGTCAATGCAACATGATCACTTTTCAAATAACAGGCCCCTAGTGAGATGGGAGAACTATCAAGAACATACCAATCACTGCCACAGAAATAGTAACAGGGATAAGCCACAATCTGTGTCTTATCCCTATGACCTTCACCCTATAGGACTAAAAGGTGTGGGATTATAAGGCAGTGTTTTCTTTTTTTTCTTAAGTTCTCTTTCCATGGAAGCTTTATTACACTTAAATTTTTTTTTTTTTCTTGAGAAGTTAAAAGTAATATAAATCAGAGAATCTAGAAGGTGGTGGAATTCTAAAACTGTCACGTGATTATGGGAACCGGAAGATGGGAGATTTGATTTAATTGCTTTAAAATGTTGGCCAGTAGTTCTTGAGTTGTGAGAACAAGTCTGTGAGAATTGAAAAGCTATAAGAAAAATCTTTGAATACAGCACATCATCTGGTTCTGTCTTTGTGTGTTTTACATGGCACTCTGTATTTAGAAATAATTCAGGATTGGAGAAGAGCTCCTCATAGTGCCACCCCTGTGTGGGAGCCCATCTCATGTCCATCTCTTTCAACATAACTTGGACAAGGCCCAGAGGATTAAGCCAAAACCCAAACCTATTTATTAACCTCAGGTTCCTTTTAGGGCCAACTTCCCTCAGATGTTTTTCTTCTAAGTTTGTGTTTTGGTGAGGGGTGGGGGGAGTTAGTTGTGGAGTGGATGGAAGGCCTTTCTGTTCAGACTGTGATTTAACTTCACCCATGTAGATATTATGTCATCTTCATCAGAGACTCTTTGTGATTCCTGCTCTTGCCTGTCTGAGTTTTCCCTTTCTGCCTCCTACCCCAATCTTTGTTCTCTATTTTCTTTCATCTTCCTTCCCTTATTATTTGAAGCAACATCTAGAATATGAATTATAAATTATATTTTCAGAAAATTGCATAATATGATAATAAAGACAAGTTACAGATTCAGGAAAGTTTCACCCTTGGTGACAACCTTGGACCAGGAACCAGGACTCACTGGTACCTGACCTTGGGCAGCTTACATGTCTGGGTCTCAGTTTCTTTATTTATAGGAAGAGGCCCCTAAGCGCTGCAAGCTTTTCAAGGCAATCCTTCAGTATTAGGATCCAGGAGGGCTGAGTAGGAGCTGAGAAATCATTTTTAACAGGTTCCCCAGGCAGTTCTGAGTTAGGTGGCCCTCAGACCTTGCCTTGAAGACAACAAAATAGATCATCTCTTACATTCCCTTTTCTCTAAAATTTTGTGATCCTGGGTCTTCTTTCAACTGCATGGCTCTGTACAAGTCTGCTGCTTCCCATAAACTCACTATTTTGTCGGCCATATGTATAACTAAAAAATATATTTATGATCTTATCTGGAAAACCCTTAAAATGTAAATAACAACTTTTATCAGAGTTAAATACCCCTTTTGGTCATTACTCATCAGAGTTTTGTCTGATTTCTTTACTCTCTCATCATAAGCTTTGTTGTTGTTTAGTCACTAAGTCTGTCCGACTCTTGCAACTCCATGGAATCCACCAAGTTCTTCTGTCCTTGGGGATTCCCAGGCAAGAACACTGGAGTGGGTTGTCATTTCCTTCTCCAGGGGATCTTTCCAACCCAGGGATCGAACCCATATCTCCTGCATTGGCAGGCAAATTCTTTACCACTGAGCCACCAGGGAAACTCCATCATAGCTTATTTCTATTAAAAAAAAAAAAAAAATCCCTCACATCTTTCAGGCACTTTCATCTTCCTGAAAGATTGTTAAATCCAAAGCAGAAATCCAAGTGCTCACACTCTTGTACCCAAGAACTGAGTTCTTTTACTAACTTTTCCCTCCCACCACCATCATCATTTGTTGAGGCCCTCTGACGGAAAGCTTATTATAAACTTCATGCTTTGCTATTTCCATTACACAGTAAAATCCTATCTCTTCTTTGGTTTATGCTAAGTGCTAAGTCACTTCAGTCGTGTCCGACTCTGTGCGACCCCACAGACAGCAGCCCACCAGGCTCCCCTGTCCCTGGGATTCTTCAGGTAAGAACACTGGAGTGGGTTGCCATTTCCTTCTCCAATGCATGAAAGTGAAAAGTGAAAGTGAAGTTGCTCAGTCGTGTCTGACTCTTAGCGACCCCATGGATTGCAGCCTACCAGGCTCCTCCGTCCATGGGATTTTCCAGGCAAGAGTACTGGAGTGGGGTGCCATTGCCTTCTCCGTCTTTGGTTTATAGTATCTATCTAGTTGTTCTTGACATGTGTTTGAAGTTCCATCTGCCCAGTGAATGTCAGTCTTCTGTGTTATTTTTTCCTTGATGCTTGTACTTCATTGTGTTTTTACCAAACTGAACTCATGGTGTACTTTACTGCCCATAATCTCCACAGGTCCATTAATATTATTTGGCCTCACCTCTGTCTCCTCTGGGCTTCCCTTGGGCTCAACTGGTAAAGAATCCACCTGCAATGTGGGAGACCTGGGTTCGATCCCTAGGTTGGGAAGATCCCCTGGAGAAGGGAAAGACTACCCACTCCAGTATTCTGGCCTGGAGAATTCCATGAACTGTATAGTCCATGGGGTCGCAGAGTCGGACATGACAGAGTGACTTTCATTTCAATTCTGTCTCCTTTGCCATCTCTACATTTGGTGCCATTTGAGAGACTTAATATTGTAGCATCCACTCAAGCTTCCAGGTCATCAATAAAGTTGTTAGTGAAACTGTTACACAGCTTGGACATCATACAGACTCAGCATTTTACAACTCTGCTATTGTTTCTTGCCCAGCATTTTGTCCTGTACAGTTAAGAATAAAATCCAACGGGTACTCTTCAGATTACAGTTCAGACAGGAGATACCTCTTTCAAGAAGATCCTTCGCTGTCCACAAGAGAAATCAAAACCCTCATTCACATAGGTCTCTCAGTACAAGGCTGACCAGTGTATGCTTACGTAAGCTTGTTTGCAAATTCTGGTTAGGTCTCCCAACATCACAGACAATTGTGTTTTGAAATCTGGGCCATTTGAAAGAAGAGTAGATGTTGGAAGAGCTTTTATTTGACATGCAAAGACCTTAGGAAAACCAGTTATGCACACATTGTTCATAGATATATAGGTTTGTGGGACAAATGGCAGCACACCGTAACGCAGAGACCCTGCCAGTATCCTGTGAGCATGGTATTTTTAAGAAGCAGACCCCTAGGAAACTACCAGTGCTGTCTCTCAGTTACAGCCTGAGAAGCAGAATGTATTTGCACATCACTAGAGTGTTTCAGGGCAGCAACTGGACTTGAAAAATGAAAGCTCTTAAACATGTAGGTGTTTAGCTACTAGACCATGGCTGGATTCCACCTTCAAGGAGTTTATTGTATAAAAAGTTAATACAAGGCAGTGCATATTTCAGATAAGGATGATTTAGGCAAATGAAGAGGGGAGAACAACATTCCAGGTAGAGGAATTACAAAATAATGTGTATTCCTGAGTTAACTTGCTGTGTAAATAATACAGAATGAAATAAGTTTGTTAACAAGAATATGGATTTTTTTTAATAATAAGGAATTATTAAAATAGAGATTGGAGAAACGTGCTTTCATTCATTCAGACTCTAAAATAGAATGTCAATAGGTGGTTCAGACTGTAAAGAATCCACCTGCAATGTGGGAGACCTGGGTTCAATCCCTGGGTTGGGAAGATCTCCTGAAGGGAGGGCATGACAATCCACTCCATTATTCTTGCCTAGAGAATCCCATGGACAGAGGAGCCTGGCATTCTGCAGTCCATGGGGTCACAAAGAGTCAGACACACCTGAGTGACTAAGGACAACACAGAATAATGACCAGCTAAAAGGTTATTAATTATACTAGCAATATTATTCTATTAATAACTTAGAATTGGGCTTTTTTTAAGATGGCAATACTGGTTTGATAACAATTTCATCTCAGTATTTCAGGATATAAACATATTGGTGTTAAAAATAAATAAATAAATAAACATATTGGTGTTAATATATTTAGACCCACTTCTCATTTGGAACAATTAAAGAAAGAGAAAAATGAACTTCTCAAAGTCTCAGTATATTGCAGAGAAAATTACAGTTCTTAATAAAATTAAATGCTCACCAGAAATAACAACCTTTCATATTTAACATATTTTTACTTTGGCTAACAGTAGATTAAATCAGAGCAAATAGGAAACATTTGTCTACTTTTTTCTCTGTTTTAGTTCTGAGACTTGGAGCAGCAAAGAATATGGTACATGGTGGTTATTTTAGTTCTCTATTGCTGCGTAGCATACCACTCCAAGTGGTTTAGAGCAACAGTTTATTTATTGACTGGGCTTAGCTAAGTGCCTCTTCTCCACGTGGTATGGAGTAGTGGTCTCTTGAAGTAGTATTCACCTGAGGCTGAAAACACACAAAATGGCCCCTGATCCTCCAGGGACTCTATCCACATTCTTCTCAGTATCCAGCGGTCTGTAGCAGATTTCTTCACAGTGTGGTGACTGGCCTCCAAGAGTGCAAAAATGAAAGCACCGAGCCATTTTAAGGCTAACTTACAGGAACTTCCCTGGTGGTCCAGTAGCTAAGACTCCACAGTCCCAATGCAGGGGGCCCAAGATCAGTCCCTAATCAGGGCACTTAGATCCTGCATGCCTCCACGGAGATTGAACATCCTGTGTCCCACAGCTAAGACTCGGTGCAGCCATAAAGAAAAAAAAAAAAAAAAAGGCTAACTTATAGCCAGAAACAGCTGAGGGTCATTTTTGATGCTTCCTATTGGTCAAAGCAGTTACAAGGCCAGCCTAGATCCAAGGGGAAAGGAAATATCCAATATCTCTTGACATCATGAATGGCAAAGAATTTGTAGCCATCTTTAATTTACCATGTGGTTGCTTAGTAAATATTTGTTGACTGACTATATGAATGTTAAATTTGAAGTTCTTAATGTCCTTGGTTGCATTTGAGGTGATGCTTATGTTGTCGCTTTGTAGGGGAAGAATGTATTTTGTATTTCATGAAAAATCAGAATTGTTTCAGCATATCAGCAAGAAAGTAGATTTTTAAAATTTTTGGATAGATAAAGCTAATGTCACTTCTGGTTATTAAAACTCTTTATAAGTGTGTGGAATGAAAACACTCTTCCAAATTTTTCTAATTTTCTCTTCATTCACGGATTCTATTATTTTTAATGAGATCATGTGAATTCCCAAAATATTAAATACCTATGTTCATATTTCAGAACAAAAATTAATTCCCTAATGAAGCCCAGACTGGGGTGGTTACTGCCATTTAAAATTTCTATGGCTCATAACCTTTATGTTAACCTTAAAAAAAAAAATCAAGATTTGATATCCCCATTATTTAAAAAGAATTCACACAGAATAAAATGGACATGGTTGTGGGTTTCCTTTTTTTTTACTTTATTAAAGTATAACAAACTCCTTTGTGGTATAATGTAATCTCCGTCAAAGACTCCCATGGTATGTTGAGAAACAGTAGAATCTTGGAGTGGATCAATCAAGCAACCATGTGAGAAATTGCATTTTAGTGATAGTCTCAGCTTTGGGTCTTCCACAGTATTTTTTAACCTTTACTGCATCCTTCTGCTGAAATAAGTTAGCCACTATCCTTAAAGCTCTCATAAGCTAGCTTAGAGGGGAAAAAAAACAAAAACTTTTTATAATTCTAGGGTTCTAAATCTCCCTGAGCAGAGTCTCTCTTTACAAAAATCAAAATCACCAGGGAACATGTTAAAATGTAAATTTCTGGAAGGACCCCCACCCCTCACCCCACCCCAGACAATTCCAGTTCTATAGTGAGAAGTGGAGCCCAGGAATATGAACTTAATCCTTCAGGTTAAAAGACACTTACTCCTTGGAAGAAAAGTTATGACCAACCTAGATAGCATATTGAAAAGCAGAGACATTACCTTGCCAACAAAGGTCCGTCTAGTCAAGGCTATGGTTTTTCCAGTGGTCATGTATGGATGTGAGAGTTGGACTGTGAAGAAGGCTGAGCACCGAAGAATTGATGCTTTTAAACTGTGGTATTGGAAAAGACTCTTGAGAGTCCCTTGGACTGCAAGAAGATCCAACCAGTCCATTCAGAAGGAGATCAGCCCTGGGATTTCTTTGGAAGGAATGATGCTAAAGCTCAAACTCCAGTACTTTGGCCACCTTATGCGAAGAGTTGACTCATTGGAAAAGACTCTGATGCTGGGAGGGATTGGGGGCAGGAGGAGAAGGGGACGACAGAGGATGAGATGGCTGGATGGCATCACTGACTCAATGGATGGGAGTCTGAGTGAACTCCGGGAGTTGGTGATGGACAGGGAGGCCTGGTGTGCTGCAATTCATGGGGTCGCAAAGAGTCGGACACGACTGAGAGACTGAACTGAACTGAACTGAATGCAGATAGAGCTAATCTGTGGGCCTCATTTTGAGAAATCCCTCTTAAATTTCTCCCTACCAGTCCTAGAAAGACTGAAACTGGTGAGGTTTGGAAGGTAGATTCCTCTTCCTGTTCCCTCACTGACAAGATGCAGTTAAAGTGGCAGCAAGACAATGTATGGGTTTATGAATAGTTACAATGATGTCATTTCTTGGGCTTCTTCACCTAATTATTTATTTGCATTGGAGCTGGAAGGCTTGTGAGAATAGATAAGAAACGCTATTACTTATTCCCCAAATAGGGCATGGACTGGATTTTCTTGCTTGGCCCTTTTTTGAGATACATATGTATGCTTTCCCACCATGGCTACCAAACCAGTCCACTTGCAACTGTCTTAAAATATGAGTTTAGACTACAGATTGCTTTTAGGTTTGTTTGCAAAAGATAGATTCATGTATTTCTGTTATTATTATTTATTCAAGACATGTCTATTGAGCATCTTGTATGTGGAAGGCGTTTAGTGTTGTAAACAGCCAGTGTTTTATTCATTAATCTTGCTGATATTCTGGGCCCTCATCTGATACTCCCTAATTTTAGGGAAAAAGTTTAGGGACTTCACACCACTTCCATGGTACATAATCTGCTCCTAAAGTGAACCTTGCCTAAACTACCCAAGAGTCCATCTTCTGCTCTTAATATTTTCAAGAGATGAAGATTCTTTAGAATAATTTACAGTCTGACATTTTTCACAATCTCTGCCTGTCTTCTACTAATCTTAATCTACATTGATGCAATTAAATAAAACTTTCTATTTTTTCTCAGAAATAACAGTGGAGAATAGTGGATCACCTTTCATATAAAGCAAGTTATATACCACCTTTTATCATCATCCAACAGATATGCTGATAGTTAATTTATGTCCTTGGAAACCTAACAGTATTCTTTGAAAGCCCAATGTCATACTCTTGCTCAGACTAATCTTATCTGTCAATGTCAACCCCTTGAAAGAGTACTTGGCACCCCTTATCTTCCATATATATATTTGTGTAGAAAGACCTCTGTGGGTAGCTTAGGGATTAACTGCTCATGAAGATTTCTTGGTTTGGGACTGAAATCTTGTAGCTTGGCCTCTGCACTCTAACCGTTGCATCCTTAAAGCCTTTGTGCCAGTATAGTTTGCTTTTATTAGTGTGACTGTCACCAAAAGTTCTCTAGGAAGTGTGCTTTTTATATACATGAACACAAGAAAATAATAGAATCTTTAGCAGGATGGTCAAGCTGGCGCTGTTACTACATTACATCGTGTTTTTTAATGGTTAATGTCATCCCTTAGTTGTTTTAGAGCAGGGTTGGTTTCTCAGCAGTAGCGCTGTTGACATCTTGTGCTCGATGTATCTAAGTTGCGGGGGTAGGGAAGGTTGTTCTGTGCATTGTAGGATGTTTAGCTGCATCCCTGGCCTCTACCCACCAGAAGCAAGGAGTCCCCTCCCATTGCAGCAATTAAAAATGTCTCCAGATACTGCCAGAGGTCTGCCAGGGACAAAGTCACCTCCAGCTGAGAACCACTATTTTAGAATATGAGGCATGGCATGTTTAGACCTAAGGCTATCGGGAAAAGAACTTACTATATTCCCTCTCCTTCTTCAAAAAAGTACTGTGTAATGTTCTGAAAGTATCATTACCCAAAGATGGGACGCTTCTAGACTTTTTAGTTCCGCTGAATCTTTAGAATAAAGGTGCAAAATACAATAATCTTGATTCTTCATCATGTTGTCTCTAACACACCAAGAACATTCTTGTTAAACTAAGAGCTCAGTATCATAGAATAAAGTAGGCCACATAGAATTCTTAAAATAGTGTTTGCTTTTGTTTAACCCACTGAAACTACACATGTAAAAAGTAAATATTACCTAGTAACCATATAACTCATGGGCAAAAATTTACAAATAACAGTATAGCAGAAACTTAAAGGAACTCTTCTGTACTATTAGGGAGAAAAAAATTTTTATCATTATAGATGAGAAAACTCATTCATTAATAGCTTAAGGCTGGTAATTAGTTATGGTTTTTATTCCCTTCTATCAGCAAAATATTATTCATTTGCAGAAATGTCTTGGAGAAGATGGCCCATAAAACCTGGCTGAAACATGAGCCAGCTAGGAAGGCCTTTAATAGCAACATGGCATCCATGTTTCTGGTCATAAGAATGAGCTCTGGGAAACAGTTCCCCAGAGTAGCCACTTTTTAGTTGTAGTCAAGCTCCAACAAATTTTCCTTGGGGAAACTTTATAGACACCACACAAACACACCTACTTTCTTATGCCCTTGCTTAAATTTATTGTTACGTGTTTCTATTTCTGTGAGGTCCATAAATGTCACAAAATCTGCTTGTCAGCATGATATTCGAAGACTTATCCTTGTTGACTTAAGACATCACCTAGTTTGAAGAGATAATTCACCCATTGGGATTTCTTTTGTAAAAATGACCCGTCGTGCATTCCACAATCTGTAGGATTGACTTGCCTGTGGTTTTGAAAGAAGAATAAATGGAGAACTCCTTGCCCTTGTGGTTTTATTTACTGTTTAGAAAAGTTCAAGTTTAATATAGTAATTTAGAATGTATACATCTGACTGGCTACATTTATGAAATCACAATTCTTTAGCAAAAGTTTAAATCTCTGAAAAGTTACGTGGGTTTTATGTTCACGGTCAGACATGCTGGTAGTCAGTGCCTTACTGGAGTCAAAGTTGTTTAGAAAATGATTCGAGGAAAGGATTTTTACTGAATCTCAGGAGTGCTTAAACCTGTAGCTGCTTTAAAAAAAAAATCTTTACCAACTAGTTAATTGCAAAAGGATTACTGTAGATGAACAGTTCTCAAAGTATGTTACTTGCAACAGCAGTATTAGCATCACCTGGGAACTTATTAGAAGTGAGAATTTCTGGACCCAACCCCAGAAACTCTGGGGTTGAGAGCCAGAAATTTTTTTAATTTAAAAATAATTTTTATTTATGTATTTATTTTTATTTATGGCTATGCTTGGTCTTCATTGCTGCACAGGGTTTTTCTCTTGTTGCTATGAGGGTGGCTACTCTAGTTATGGTGCTCTGGCTTCTCATTGCAGTGGCTTTTCTGGTTGCAATCACAGGCTCTAGGCACGCAGGCTTCATTAGGTGCAGCACATGGACTCAGAAGCTATGGCTCACCAGTTCTAGAGCACAGGCTCAGTAGTTGTGGCACACCAGCATAGCAGCTCCGTGGCACATGGGGTGCTTCCCAGCCAGGGATCAAACCCATGTCTCCTGCATTGGCAGGTGGACTATTTACCACTGAGCCACCAAGGAAGCCCAGAAATCTTGCATTTTAACAAGCTCTCTGAGTGGTTCTGGTGCACACCAAGATTTGAAATCCATTGTTTTAGACTGTCAAAATCATTGTGACTTTTTTCCCCTACCTGATTTGATGGTTATTGTCTCTGATGCTATAAAAAGCAGATTTTTATCAAGAAGAAAATATAATTTACTTAGAAGTAGATCCCTTAGAGAAGGGAATGTCTACCTACTCCAGTATTCTTGGCTGCAGAATTTTATGGACAGAGGAGCCTGGTGGGCTACAGTCCCTGGGGTCACAAAGAGTCAGACACATGACTGAGCGATTGAGCACACACACACAATAAATGAGGTCTGCATTTATTCTCATGTTTTAAAAAAGTTACTAGAATAATTAGTCTTAACTAAGTTCTGTTTTCAACTTTACAAAATTCTTTAAGCATCACCATTTCTTTGATTCTGCCATAGATGATCTTCAGTAGCTTTTTGAATGAAAGTATTAAGGTTCTGAACAGAATTATAAAAATTATGTATTCTGAAGTTGACAACTGGTTTACAAGGTTCATTTCACTAAGTTGTAGATAATTTGTGTTACTCCTTCCTTTCATAAAGTTATAATAATAATGCTTGCATTAAGAATCTAGTTACTTCATGCCAACAGAAAGGTGCTCAGTTTGGGGGTTTTGTGGGTTTTTTTTTTTTAGTTTTAGTTTTTAAAAGTATGTATTTATTTATTTATTTGGCTGCATCAGGCCTTAGTTGCAGCACACAGGATCTTTTGTTTTGACACATGGACTTCTCTCTCGGTGTGGCTTGCAGGCTCCAGAGTGCACGGGCTCAGTATTTGCAATGCATGGGCTTAGTTGCTCCTCAGCATGTGGAACCTGAGTTTCCCGACTAGGGATCTAACCCACATCCCCTGCACTGGAAGACAGATTCTCAACCACTGGACCACCATGGAAATCCCAGAAAGGTGCTCAGTTTTAAAGGAAAACTTTGGACCAAGAGATTCATCTCATTCACTGCACGTCTGGGCTTCCAGATTCTCCATGTGTACCAAAAGCTCCATATTGTTATTTCATGCACACATATAAATAGTTTTAATGCAAACTTTTTGAATGGCTCATTTTTAAAATGCCTTCTTACCTTCCCACCCACTATTTCTTATTATCATATTGGGTAGAGACTTTTTTTTTTTCATGTTACATTCTTTCAAGTATGCCAGCATTGATAAACTCGGGTCAACCTACCAGGTTAATTTGGTCCTAAATATGAATTCTGATCAGGTTGCTTTGTAATTCACATTTTGGGTTCACTTTGAGATACAAAGAAAAACACACAGAATAGTTAAGATTTTTAAAGATTCAAAGGTTTACTTCAAGGAGGCATCCTCTAAAAACTGGAAGATAATATGGTATTATGGGAAATAAGAACCTTATGGTGACTGTGTCTACTCAAGGAAGCTTTATAAACAGGAACTGCTGTGGTTTTACTCTATATTTGCAAGGGATTTGATTATAAAAATCATAAGTTAGAGAAATCATCACTTATGTATAAACACAAGCATATGGATATACAGGTGTTCTTCACTTTTTCCACTTAGATTCCTAAATCCAAAGGAATCTTTAGGAATACTTTTTAGTATTCCTAAAAAGTCAGATAAAAACAATATTTATAAATCAAATTATAGTTTTTAGTTGGCTCATATTATCATCTTACAGATGCTGTATCTTCTCTTTTGCTAGCTTAGCTGGAATATGGCAGCTAAAACACCTATCCCCAATTATCCCCAGCTGAGCATTAAGTTAGTGAGCTATAACATAGCCATTATATGAAGGGCCACTTTTAAGGAATGAATCCAGAAATTACCTCATAATGTAGAAGTTTATTCCCTGTCCATTTCTTTAGCTTCAGAGTTGATCATCCTAATAACCAAGTCTTATCCCCTAAAGCAGTTCACTGCCCTGACTACTCAATTGAATCACAAGAGGAACTTTGGAAACTGCTGATGTTTGTACACAACCTTGATCAATGGCTTTAGACTCACTGGTGATGGAATATTTTTAGGTGTTTAAGGTGAGTCTACTGTGCAGGCAGAGTGGATAACTGTGTGCCTGAACAGAACATTGATTTTTTGGACAGGACAGCTTATTAAAGTACTTGATGGTGACTGTAAATTAATGAGAGTATTTCATAGCAAGACAAATGATGTCCTGAGTTCTCTTTAAGAATTCATTTCTTACTATGTTTTCCTCCCTTAGGGGAAAATGAGTTTTATGATATAGCAGAGTCTTTTTCACATGTATGTTGCCCATTTGGGACTATGCTTTTTATAGGCATTTATGATTTCTCAAAACTGTATGTCAGTCCAAAGTTTCTTTCCTCTTTTGTTCAGAAGCATAAATGTTCCTATTCCATCTTCCCTTATCACCAGGGCCCCTCTATGGTCTTCTATCCTGCATGTCAACACAGCCCTAAGATGCAAGCAAATAACCTCCTCATACATAGGCCTTCCAACTCTCAAGAGGACACTGAATGCCTTTCCTCTAACTGAAGTGTTTCTGAAGTATTCTTCAGCCCCCTCAGTGTTCTGTCAGTTTTGTGTGTTACCTGAGAATCAGAGCTCTGTGTGTTGATGACCCCCTTCCTAAATGGCCAAATAAAAGAAATTACATATGTCTTTTATTCATTTGGTGTTTCTCTGGAGACCCCCACTAGCAGAAACAGAGGAGGTTACTTTTTTGTGAAGAGTAACATAGTCCCAAGTTGCATTTTAATGGATAATTTTGCTCTGGGTTAGATTCTTTGGCATAAAGATCACTACATTTAATATAGAAGGTCATGAGCTTAGTCATTGGACGAGTTAATCAAATGACTGCCATAGTTCAAAAGTACATCTGCATTTGGATAAAATACGATTTGTGTTAGAGAGCTAAACTTGACGTTTGGTTTCCCCCAGGTAATAAAATAACTTTTAATGAAATAAACGTGTACCTTTCTGCAGCAGACCAGCATAAAGCACATAGCGTAGTTACATTTCTTTACTGGCAGTGGCAGGAAATCTTTAACCTGCCACATGCTGCTTTATTTTATTCAATCTCACATAGTTAACCTGTTGAGCTGATTAGCAGAACAATTCATTGTCAGCACTACGGATGAAAGGGAGCAAAAAGCTACGATGTTGCCTGTGCTTGTTTGGACATCAACAACAATGACTATATCATTTCAAGTTTGGCTCTAGAGAAACACCATTGACTCAGCTTTCCCACTGTACAGCACCTTCCAGTTCTAGCACGGTACAAGGCCCAAAACAAATCCTATTCGTGGCTATATTTTTACCATTTAATAACAGTACCTGACCCCTAGTTGACACACTGAGTACTTTTTTTTTCAATTTAAATTATGTTTTTTAATTTTAAGATATTACCCAGCAGGTGTAGTCCAAAATATGATGTCTATTCCTATGGATCATTACAACCATTTAGTGTAGAACCTCTTAAAAATATTTAATAAATTCACTGGAAAGTTGAGAGCAATGGGTAACCCATTTTTTCACTTTTTAAAAATTTACATAGACTTAAATTCACTTTATTATGTGTAGTGCTGTGATATAGATGAATGCATGCTGTGATGTTAGCACCACCACAATTGAAATACAGAACACTTTCACACTCAAGAAATTCCCTCTTGCTGGCTTTTTAAGTCAACCCCCACTCTCAACCCTTGGCAACCACTCTGTTTTCTCCTCTAATTTCTCCTTTTTCTAAATGTCACATGAATCGAGTAATAGCATTTTTAATCTGGTTTCTTTCATTTAGCATAATTTACTTGCAATTCACCCGGGTTGCTGTGTATACCAATAGCTTGTTCCATTTTGCCACTGTGTGATATTCCATCATGTAGACATACCACAGTTTGCTTATCCACTCATTGGTTGAAGGACATTTGGGTTGTTTCCTGTTTGGAGTCATTATGAATAAAATCACTATAAATGTTCATGAACAGGTTTTTAAGTAACCGTAAGTTTTATTTCTCTGGGAGTAAGATTATTGTCTTTTTTTGTAAATGTATGTTTAACATTTTCTAAGGCTGTATCCCAAAGGAACTGTAGCATTCTGCGTTCCCACAGTGTATGAGAGTTCCGGTTACTCTACCCTCACCAGCATTTGGTATTGTCAGTGTGTGTTTGTTTGGTTGATTGGTTGGTTGGTTAGGTTTTGTTTGTTTTCTCTTGTTTTAGCCATTCTGCTCTGCAAAGCATCAGTATTTGAAAGCACCATCAAGGATTCTTTTACCCATTTTCTGCCAGTAAAGTATCCCAGTTTAAAAATGTGTCTGATATCATTGACATTAGGTGTTGCTGAGTTAAAGGAAAACACGCAGCATGATAGTTGCGAGTTTAAGTTTTGTTCAAGGTCTTACTGAGGACTGTAGCCTGGGAGACAGCCTCGCAGTTAGCTCTGAGTAAACCATTCCAGAGAAGTAGGGGAGGAACCAGTATGTATGTGAATTTTTGGGGGCTAGGAAGAACATGTAGTGGAGCAAGTATCTTGGTGAAAGATTACTGCTGTCCACAAAGAGCAGATTTCTCAGGTGGATACTTTTCGTGCTTTTCTTTGTATGGAAGGATGCAAAAATCTGGAGTCGTTGAAGTTCTTCCTAAAATGTGCATCATAACTATCTGCGGGCCCATTTATTCAGCGCAGTGCACGCCTCATCCTGTTTTTTCCCCATCCGGAACGCCCTTCTGGGGTGCACTGCCTCGTGGCTGGGCAGCAGCAGTGGGTTATAACGTAACCCTTTGAGTTTCTGGAGGATGAGGGACACTCTGTCCCTTCTTTTATTTTTAACAGTCTCTAGACATGGTTACTTTGTTAATACACTCCAATATCTAACCCTTATTTTCAGCAGTTTAAAGAAATTTAGTCATTTTATTGTTTTGCTTTCCAATTTTCTGACTGCATTTTCCCGACAGAAGTTTTTTTATTTATTGAGCCTCAGTTTCATGTTCCTCATACTACTGCATGCATATCCACAATCTAAACCATCCAAGATGTTTACATGACTTTCTAATTCTTTCCTACTTAATAATGGCTTATTTCTTAAAAACTATCTTTTTAGTTTTACTAACTTTATACAAGTTAGAAAAAGGAGGAGAGTGAAAAACCTGGCTTAAAACTCAACATTCAAAAAAGGAAGATCATGGCATCTGGCCCCATCACTTCATGGCAAATAGATGGGGAAACAATGGAAACAGTGACAGACTTTATTTTCTCGGGTTGCAAAATCACTGCAGATGGTGACTGCAGCCATGAAATTAAAAGATGCTTGCTCCTTGGAAGAAAAACTATGACAAACCTAGACAGCATATTAAACAACAGAGACATTACTTTGCCAACAAAGATCTGTCTAGTTAAAACTATGGTTTTTCCAGTAGTCATGTATGGATATGAGAGTTGAACCATAAAGAAAGTTGAGCACCGAAGAACTGATGCTTTTGAACTGTGGTGTTGGAGAAGACTCTTGAGAGTACCTTGGACTGCAAGGAGATCCAACGAGTCCATCCTAAAGGAAATCAGTCCTGAATATTCATTGGAAGGACTGATGCTGAATCTGAAGCTCCAATACTTTGGCCACCTGATGTGAAGAACCAACTCATTGGAAAAAACCCTGATGCTGGGAAGGATTGAAGGCAGGAGGGGAAGAAGATGAGGTGGTTGAATGGCATCACCGACTCAATGGGCATGAGTTTGAGCAAGCTCCAGGAGTTAGTGATGAACAGAGAAGCTCGGCGTGCTACAGTCCACAGGGTTGCAAAGAGTTGGACACAATTGAATGACTGAACTAAACTGAACTTTATACAAATAATGAAGTAACCTAATTAAAAGCATTAAAGAGGAAATGGAGATATGAAGATATTTCCATATTCACCTGTAGGTCAAAGCATTATGTCAAGCAAAAAGCATGTGAAGCAGGAAACATTTCTAAAATAATCATGCTTTAGTTTAACAAAGTGGAATTCAGCATTCTTCATTATGATTCTTTATATGGTCTTCTATGACTGCAACACGTACTTGATATCTTACCCTTGATGGAAAAGATACCTCTCTATGAAAGTAATACAAATAGTATAAACATCCATTTCATTTATGTAAAGTAATGTTTCATTGTTCCTTAGTAATCTGAAGGAGAAAACACTGGTGCGTAATTGAGGAAGATTTGAGCAGGCTCTTCAAGTGGCATATGTGGTGGAAACAGCTGGGTTCTGGTCTCCATTTTGCCACTTACTAACCATCTGGCTAGCTGACCTAGGACAAGTCAGCTAGGCCTTCATTTTACATTTCCTCAGTTGCAAAATGTAGAAAATAAATTCCATGATCTTTAAGGTCTCCTGGTTCTTAACAAAATTCAAGGAGGGTAGAAGTCACACACTGAGTTTCCTACCCTATACCCACCCCAAAGCCAGCCATTTTTTCTCATAATACAAGTACAGGTGCGTGTGGCCACAGAAGACCTTCGCATTTTCTCAAAGCTCTTTCTGCTCTGTTTTTTCACTGTGCATGGAGGGCTTGCTCCAGGGCCATGGCTCCGTGGACCGGGCAGCACTCTGTGAGGGCCACTTCCAGTCCAGCCACAGACGTCTGTGTCTGCCCAGGTCCACTGTGCAGCTGTTTGCTCATTTTCGTCAAGATTCAAATTTAATTGTCCTGCGCTTCTAAGACTTTAAGATAGTCGGGGGAACATTAGCTCACTGAAAATAATTGAAAACACCTTTTAGGAAAGCGCAGCTGGGAATGCAAGCATGCGATTCTGTCATGCTGAGCGTGCTTTTTCAGGGAAAAGGTTATTTCTCTACCTATTCTGTTTCTCTATTTCTCTAATGTTTTCTAATAAATTTAGAGAAACTTCCATCTTGGGTTTTCTGAGTCACAGACTTCGAGAGTAAGGCAGGCCCTAGAGATAGGTGACTTGCCCAGGGCCTCTGAGACGGTAGATTGTTAAGTTGTTCTGGGACCCCCGACTGGGCCCTCCCCCTGGGTTACGAGTCTTAGCCTTAACAGAGCCACAGCAGACCGTTTGGGGGTTGCAGTCATGTTCCCTCTAGCATTTCCCGTTGCCTTCCCTGCCCCACTCAGCATGGGTTTTGTCAGCGTGAACAATGAGATCTACATGATTAACCTGTCTGAATGCTGAGAAAAGCGCTAAAGGAACCACAAAAGTTGTCTCAGTGCACTCTCTGAGCAGAGAGGGCTCCTTGCAGGTATACCAGTGTGATGGACCAGTCTTACCCCGGGTGTTCCCAACCCTCCCCAGGCTGGCCTACTTCATTCCATCCCACGTAGTCTAAAGTATATCTTAAAACTTGAACTTAGTGTAGAGGTTAAACATTTGCAAAGAGACTTGGGCTTACAAGTAATTTTAACCCATGGTCATTTGGAAAATGCCATTCTTGGTACCCTGTCTTTAAGGGGGGTGTGTGTGTATGTATATGTGCGTGTGTGTCCACTTCCCTTGAAACAAAATGCTTTCATAAATGTTTGTGGAATTTTATTGGAAAGACCTTGTGTTTTGTAAGGGAAGAAGCAAAGTGTGAAAAATGTTAACAAGGAAAGAACATCCAATTTTAAAGATACTTAGCATGTATGGCTTCTTCCATATCCCCAAGTAATAAACATCACAAGTTATTCTGTCACTGGAAGTATAAACATGTTCTAACTTTGTGCCTGGCATGTTTGAAAAACATACGGGCCCCTCAATTTTCCAAATAAGCCTTGTATTTGAACCCAGTTGAATATCCCAAATTCCTGTTTCCATCGTCTCTGGAAAAGAATAAGAGTAATTTTGGAAAACTAACAATTTTCTACCAGTATCATTAGGTACAAGCTAAACTTCTCTTTATGGACATTCTCCAACATTTCCTTAAGAAAGAGTCTTTTTTCAGTATCTCCTCTCATGAATCATAGGTACACAGTTCTGATTCCATGTCAGGCCTGAGTAAATCTAATTGAAACCCTGAAGATAGTATGTCTTGTGGTTAAGAGCTCAGATTCTGAGCCAGATTCTACCAGTTAGAATCTTAACTCTGACCTTTAAAAGCTGTGTGTTCTAGGGCAACTTGCTCAACCTCTCGGCTTCATTTATGCTAGTTCTGTAAAATGGGGATGGGGGTATTAATATCTACCTCATAGGGTGTTATGAGTAGAGGTCTTGAAAAATGTACTCCCCAAACATATTTTAAAACCTGTGTACATCCTCACACATTTTCAAGTTGAGATCTAAAACTTTTCATCATAGGTTCAAAGTGTATTTTTGGTAAGAGGTAGACAGTCTTCCCAGGTGGTGTCAGTGGTAAAGAACCCACCTGCCAATGCAGGTGGGCAGTAACAGACCTGGGTTCCATCCCTGGGTTGGGAAGATCCCCTGGAGGCAGGCACGGCAACCCACTCCAGTATTCTTGCCTGGAGAATCCCATGGACAGAGGAGCCTGCAGTGCTACAGTCTGTGGAGTCGCAAAGAGCTGGACACGACTGAAACAGCTTAGCACGCGCACAGGCAGAAAGGAGTATAACGTGAACTAATACGAGAATTGATATGGCTGAAATAGTTAACACAATTTGAAAAAATGTTTGACCTGCTTTGCTGAGTAACTCAGAGAAAACTGGAAAGAAATGAAAAAAGGTATTCATATTTTTAAAATATGTATTTGAGTAATTTTTCATTCTCAGAAATGATACACACAACATGTAAAAGAATCTGCATCATTTATGTATTCTACTCTGGCCATTGTTAAGAATTCAGAATATCTCAATATTGACTAAGCCTCACACTTAATAAAAATGAGTATGAGATAGAAGACAGGATGCTTGCTAATCACAGCATGTTTGGATTGCAGAAAGTTTGTGTACTCCAAAGACAATGATGTCCAAGGCAGTAATAGTTGTCTTGGATGAAGCATTTGCTGTTTAATAACGAGAGAGGGCTGATATGAATGCAAGGTGAATTCTCAAGCAGTTAAAAAATAAAGCACAAATGAAAGTTGTGGAGACTAATTTCTTTAAAATACCCTTGCATGTGCATTATCTTGTAAAATATTTGCATATCTAGTACCTCGGTACGAAGACCACTAGTTGGTTAAATGAGTCAGTAAACGTTAAGCTCTTAGAACATTTCCTGGTATCTAATAAGCCCTGAGCAAAAAGTAAGTTATTATAACTATTATTATTGTCAGGTTCCCCCTCCAGAAAGAATTATGCCTGCTTATTTTGAGTTTCTACCTTGTCCTCAAGCCTTACCTGTCTGCATTCAGCATCTTTTAGAATTAAGCCACTATCTATCAGAAAAATCTGTTAGCTCTATTAGGATCACAGTTTTATTCTTCTCCTGAGACAGACTCACTCCAAGTATAACTACTGGAACTTTCTGGTCAAATTCCATTTAGTTTGGCTGTCCATAACTGTTTTCTTCTCCTGCTGCTGCTGCTGCTGCTGCTAAGTCGCTTCAGTCGTGTCCGACTCTGTGCGACCCCATAGACAGCAGCTCACCAGGCTCCCTCGTCCCTGGGATTCTCCAGGCAAGAACATTGGAGTGGGTTGCCATTTCCTTCTCCAAAGCATGAAAGTGAAAAGTGAAAGTGAAGTCGCTCAGTCGTGTCTGACTCTTAGCGACCCCATGGACTGCAGCCTACCAGGCTCCTCCGCCCATGGGATTTTCCAGGCAAGAGTACTGGAGTGGGGTGCCATTGCCTTCTCCGTTTCTTCTCCTAGATACACATAACTTTCTTGATGTATGGATCCAGCCTAATGCTAAAAGTATCATAAATTGGGAATCTGTGCAATTTCATAAGTACCTTAATAGATTAGATATTACTGGATAACAAAAAAATAGAATACCGAATTGAAAAAATTGAAATGTGAAATTTAAAAAAGAAAGCCTGACTCATTTTAAACTAGACCCTTTAAAATCTCAAAGTCAAGGCAGAGATCCCTGGTCTAACATATAACCAAGTATTCCAAGTTGGACAGCTTAAGACATAAGAATTTAGTTCTTTTCCTTACAGCCAATGTCTTCCTTTTTAATTACCAAAACAATTAATGTTCATTGTAGAAAAAGTCAGATAATGCAAAAGAAGAAAATAAAAGTCACTGATTCACTACTACCTAAGGGTAAAGATTCTGATACATAGCTTCTCATTCTTTTTCTTATTAAAAAAAAATGAAATCTATACTTTTGACATTTTTAGTTAAATTTCTTACTCTGAGCTCATTACAGATTCACATGCCATTGTAAGAGTGATGTGATCAAAAGAGATCCCAGGTGTCCTTTCCCCAGTTTCCTGAATGGTGGCATCTTGCAAAGCTGTTGTACAGCATCACAACCAGGACGTTAACATTGATGCCGTCAGCATACAGAACACGACCTGTTATAGTTCAAATCATTTCCCTGCCACTTCCACTTCTTAAATCCTAGCAACCAGTATTCTGTTCTCTATTTCAGTAATTTTATTATTTCAAGAATGTTGTATAAATGGAATCTTGTAGTATATAACCTTTTGAGATTAATTTTTTCCATCCAGTGTAACCTTCTGGAGATTTTTCTAGGTTGCTGTGTGTCTTAATAGTTTGTTCCTTCTGTTTGCCGAGTAATATTCTATAGCATGGTTATAAACCATACTGCTGCTGCTGCTAAGTCACTTCAGTCATGCCCAACTCTGTGCGACCCCATAGACGGCAGCCCACCAGGCTCCCCCGTCCCTGGGATTCTCCAGGCAAGAACACTGGAGTGGGTTGCCATTTCCTTCTCCAATAAACCATACTACTCACCTTCAAAGAACATTTGCATTATTTCCAATTTGGGACTGCTAACAAATGAAGCTGCCATAAACATTTGTGAATAACTTGTAGTGTGAACCTAAGCTTTCATTTCTCTGAGATAAATGGCCAGAAGTACAATTGCTGAGCCATATTTTAGTTTTAAGAAACTGCCAAACTGTTTTCCAGAGTGGTTATACCAATTTACATTCACACCAGCAATGTGAAGTAATCTAATTTCTCTGAATCCTCACCAGCATTTATTGTTACTATTTTTTCTTAATTTTAGCCATTCTGAGAGGCATGTAGTGATACATCATTCTGGTTTTAATTTCCATTTCCCTAATGGTTAATCATGTAGAATATCTTTTCATATGCCTATTTTCCATCTGAATATCCACAATGATGAAATGTCTGTTCCTATCTTTTGCCTATTTTCTAATTGGATTGTATGGTTTTTTACTGTTAAATTTTGAGGCTTTATATATTCTAGGCAGTGGTCCTTTGTTATATGTGTGGTTTGCTTTTTTTTTCCTTCAATCTCAAGATTCTTTTCATCCTCTAAAAGGAGTTTTTCACAGAGCAGAAGCTTTTTCATTTTGATTAAATCTGATGTCTCTATGTTGCTTCTATGGACTGAGCTTTTGATGTCAAGTGTTGGAGCTCTTTGCCTAGTCCTCAACCCCAAAGATGTTCACTTATTGTTTTTTCCTAAGAGTTTTACAGATATATGTTTTATATTTAAGTCCATGATCCATTTTGAGTTAAATTTTTGTGTAAGGCAGTAGACTTAGGTTGAGTTTCATTTTTTTTCCTCTGAATGTCCAATTGCTCCAGAACTGTTTGTTGAAAAGGCATATCTTTTTGTTGTTGTTGTTGAATTCCTTCTTCACCTTTGTTGACGATCAGTCAGGCATATTTGCATGAGTCTATTTCTGGGTTCTTGGTTCTGTTCCATTGATCTGTGTGTCTGTCCCTCCACCAATATGCACAGTCTTGATTATTGCAGCTATATAAATCTTGAAATTAGGTACACTGATAGCTCCCACTTTTCTTCTTCTTCAACAGTATCTTAGCTTCCTAGTTTCTTTACCTCCCCATGGAAATTTTAGAATTATCTTGTCTATATCGACAGAAAAAAAAAAGTGTTTTGAAATTCCAATTCTTGGTTGGAATTGCATTAAACCTGTTTATCAATTGGGGGCAAATCAAAATATTTGCAGAGCTTCCCCTGTGACTCAGCACTAAAGAATCCGCCTGCAATACTGGAGATACCAGTTGGATCCCTGGGTGGGGAAGATCCCCTAGAGTAGGAAATAGCAACCCACTCCATTATTCTTGCCTGGAGAATCCCATGCACAGAGGAGCCTGGTGGGCTGCAGTCCATGGGCTTACAAAGGAGTCGGCTGAGTGACTAAACAACAACAATAAAATATTTGCTGTACTGAGTATCCCAGTCTATGAACATAGTATGTGTCTCTGTTTATTTAGATCTTTGATGTCTTTCTTCAGCATTTTGTGGTTTTCAGGGAACAAGTACTTTACATACTTTGTTTACATCTCAGTGTCTAGCACAGTACCTTCCTGAAGAATGTTGAATTTCACAAAAATCATTGCCATATAAGGAGTGGAATCTTACCATGAAAAGAACCCATTAGCTATAATCCCTTTTTTAAAATGGCTTCCTTAAACTAGGAAAATGCTTTAAAGATAGCAAATGGCCCAGATAAGAAAGGCTTTTCATTCACTGCCTGAAACTAGACACTCTGTAGTTTGGGATTGTAAATCAAATTCCAGTGAAGAACTTATTGGATTCAGCTGTGTGTGTGGGATGTGGTGCAGAGTGATTCAGGAAGCTGTTTTTGCTTTGCCAATTGCAGAACTCATCTTTATATATTAAAAGAGAGTTTTCATATTTCTGCCAATGATCATCTTTCATTGGTAACCAGAGGAGTTTTGAGTTGTCATTTTGTGGGCTTTATCGGGGAGCTTAGATCCAGGATTGAATTAATCAGAGAACGCAAGGTTGGGTTTCTGCATTTTCCAGTTCTGAAATCTGCATAATGTTAGTAATAGACTGAACATTTATGATGTTAGTGTTCACAGTGGGGCAATGAAATACAACATTACATAATTCTTTAAAGAAGATCCTGAGAGTTTAATGTACAGTCTGAGGGCAGGAGACCCTTGGGAGCACAGAGAGACATATTCCTCTTAGAACTGTTCAGATGTACCTAAGATGAACAAGCTCTCATGTTTCCAAATTTTCTCTTAAGTTTTCAAAGGAAGTAAGTACACAGGGGTAAGGAAGGCAGGGAAGAACAGGACTGTTTTCATTGCTAGGATGTCAGGAAAAGCCCCAGCTGGCATCTATGGGCTATAATAAAGAGGTATTTGTTGTGGCCTAACCAGGTAACCTCGAGTAAGTCGTTAGTTTTTCTGAGCCTCATTTCCATATTTATACAGGGGAATTGTGATCATGTCTCTGCCTTCCTAAAGTGATGATCAAATAAGATAATGGACAGAGAAGCATATTGTAAGCTCTAAAAAACTATACTGATGTACCATGTTATTCATTCCATAAATATTTATTAAACACCTACTGTGTACAGACACCTACTGGGTACCAGACACCTACTGTGTAACAGTTCACCAAGGAGAGACACACGGGAAGCACTTAAATACAGTGAAACATCACAGGTGTGCAGAGGCAGAACATTCCAGGGGTAGCAGTGGAACTGAATTGCTGAGGTGCAGTGTGCTTTTGGAGTTGAGAAACACTGAAGATACATTATTGTAAAGATCATCTATGTTCAAGTTGAGACTACCCTCAACGTGGAGGGAATTAAGAGGGAAAAAAGCTTGATCCAGTTGCCAGTCCTTATTAAATAGGTGGAATGATGAAGAAAAGTCAGTAGATGGCAGAACTGGGAATTGGACAAGCGTGTACGGGCAGATGACGTGAACCTCAAGGGAAGCCGGTGGTCGGTGATGTGAAGATGGCAAGGAATGGCGAGGAAGCATCACTGTGAAGCCTGGAGAGTGGTACTGCCCCAGGCTTAGGGCTTGGGCTATGGGAGTATGACCGGTCTTCTCTTGAGGGGCTAAGAGAGTATAAGTCCTGGGGGAAGAGCGGGACAACAAGTGGAACAGGAGGAGGGAAGACGAGTATGTAAGAAGGGTAAGCATGTGGCATGCATGTGTATGCTCAGTCGCTTCAGTCGTGTCCAACTCTTTATGACCCCATGGGCTATAGCCTGCCAGGCCTCTCTGTCCATGGGATTTCTCCAGGTAAGAATATTGGAGTGGGTTGTCATGCCCTCCTCTAAGCGCTCTTCCTGACCCAGGAATCAAACCCTAATCTCCTGTGTCTCCTGCATTGCAGGCAGATTCTTTACCCACTGAGCCACCTGGGAAGCCCTTGAACATGTAGGGCTTCCAGTAATAGCAATAACTGTTGTTTATTGAGCACCTAGAATGTACCAGGTACTGTGTTTGGCTGTTTTGTACAGTTAATCTTCACAGGATGCTACAAACTAATTCCTGTCATCTGGATTTTACAAATAAGGGCATAAGGTCCAAAGAGGTCACATGCATCGTTTAAGGTCACACAGCAAGTCCACATCAGAATCTCTGAACCCAGATCTGCCTGACTGCAAAGCTGAGCTTTTGCGCCATTTCACGTGTCTTCAGAGACGTTCAGAGAGCACCATGGGAGCGATTTGGAGGGAAATCAGAGAAGGGAAGAACCCGAGGGAGGAAGCAGAGTCACATGGGAATGAAGATACAATAGAGGACTATTGCCTAGTGATGCTTGCATTTTTGCTGGTGGCTGGAAATGCCAGGGTTGTGAGGATGAGAGTCACTGAGACCTCTAGCAGAAATGAGGCCTGGTAAGGCTAGTGATTGCCTTGCTGCAGGTCCCGGGGGAGCACTGCTGTCAAGGTATTCTAATGTCTTTTGAAGAAAATTCTCCCAGGCAGATAGTAACAAAGGCCAACCTCTCCTGGCTCTTTCACTCCTGGCGGGGCAGTCAAAGAGGCTTAGCTTCCTAAGTGTCTGTGATCAGTCTTTCAGCCCAGACAATAGAGAACAGAGAAGGATGTGTGAGACGACCTCTCACTTGCATGAAGGGTGGGAGCCCATCAGATATTGAGGTGCCTTGGCCACTTTGTGCTTGGGGACCTCTGGAGCTGTGTGATGCAAGCTGGAATTTTCATTAGACTATGGTGAAAAGCAAACATATGTATCAGCCTCTCCCAGGTGGCAGTTAGTAGTTACTGTCCAAGACGGCTTTTTAACAGAATCTGGGGAAGAAAGTATTTTTTTCCTTCCTCAGCATCTTGGCACAGCTAACGTCCGACTTTCCTTTACTAGGGGACAGTTAATGCTGCAGCTGAAACAGCAATCCCATGTGTAGTATTATACATTGACATTTATGGGCACAGGCCAGCACCAGACACTTTTCTGGAAGCCGGTTTTGATACCTGAGGGGAGTGGTGGCAGTCCAGCTCTGCAGCCAGGTAAGAGTGGCCTCAGGTGAGAGAGATCAGGTTAGAAGGCACAAAGGACAGGAAAAAAGGACAAGTAAGTAACTGAAGAAAAATTAGGACTCGCACAACCTTGCTTTCAGTTAAGGTCTTCCTGCTGGAGTTCTTGATTGAGGTAAAAATAAACATGCCCTTCAAAGTAACACATGTGCCGTCTGATCCCGATCGTCACAGGAGGGGTTGGGGCAGTGAGAACATGAAGAAATGCCCTCAGAAGGGGGATAATAAGGAAACAGAAGTGGAAATAGCCTTAAAAGCCTGTACTTGGCATAGGCTGCTTGCAGAAGAAGTTGGATCCTTGTTGTAAATGTGATTTCCGCTTCTTCACAGGTGGAAGGTTCTCTTTTTCCCTTGAATCATGCTGTCACTTTATCTCCACCTCTGTTGTGACATGTTTCACCTTCCACGCTCTTTTGTGGTTTTTTTTCTGCTTCTACTGAACTGGTGATTCTTCAGAGACAGAGATAGTGTGCTTTCCATTTTGTACCATCTGCAGCGCTTTGCCTTCAAGTAGCTCTTCAGTGTTCGACTGAAAGAACGAACCCAAGGACACTGTGATTCCTCTAAATTTCTTTAATAAACTCTTTACTTGGCCAACAAAGATGACACCTTACAAAGCCAACTTTCTCCTTTCTCCAGGATCAGGGACTAAAGTAGATAAAAAGTGTTCTATAATGCTTTGTGTGTGTAGGAGAGATACTTTCTGTTTAGGGAATGTTGCTAAGCCCTCTCGTCAAAAATAGCCTTTCAATCTACGTCCAAGCTCCGTCAGGGCAGAGCAGATTGGCAAGGGTGGTTTCAAAGGAAAAAGCAATGTAATGCCTTCTGCGCACAGCAGCACAGGTGCCAATAGAGGAGGAAAATGTGTGTGATTGCAGCTCAGGATGCTAAGTGCTGTAAAAATGGAGCCAACCAACCAACCAGTGTGCAGAGATCTATGTGTGTTTTAAATACCTTCCCTGACCTTTGTATATTCCTGTGTACTCGGTGATCTCAGTTTCAGAGTCTTCCAAAAGCAACTGATGACTAGAGATCTCACTAGTCATGACTATGAGCAGAGTGAGTGGCCCTTTAAGAAGGACCCACTTAGCCCAGGGAGATGGCAGAAGCTCAGAATGGCAAGAGCAGAGGGAATGGGGAGAGCCAGCCAGAAGGACATGTGGAACCCCGAGTCCTAGGCAGAGCAGCTCTTTCCTGAAGGCTGCTGTTGCTCCTTCAGGAACTGCTGCACAGACATTGACAGGAAACCAGATCAGGGACAGGACAGCCGTTTTAATGTTTGCAGAATCTACTCTGAGCCCAAGTCCCTCTGTAAAACTAAAGAGCTAGAGTCTTTAGGGGTTTTTTCCCCCTCAAATCTTGAATTTGGCCTTTCTTGGAAAGTTGAAGCATCGATTGGGCAAGTAACCACAGTCATCCTGAATGTCAAGTAGAAAGGAGGGATGGTCAATGAAGGACCGAAGCTGGGATGGGGAGATGCACGTTGCCTGCAGCATGGGTTGTACAAGAAGCTCTGGGGTGGTCATATCCAGTGGTTGCTTGGATTTGGGTGGCCTGGCTTTGGGGTAAGCATGTTTGTCCAAATAATAGATTGTTGCACTAAGATGGATCTGTCTCATCTGCCCTAAAGAAAAGAATCTTTGTATCCTGTGTGTGTGAGGCATCATCAGTGATCTTTATATAAAGATCAATGTCTATTAATAAAAGCCATGAGCAGCTCCCTGCCAAGATTTCCATCATTTGTTTAATCATCTGCATCAATGCAGTGGTTTTCAATTAGTAGAGGTGTCCATTTGTACCTCTTATTTGCTTATAGGCACAGAGGCCAAGTCACCAAGTTGGGGCTCCTTGTGATCCCCCACATGGAGCTGGCTTCTCACCTGCTCGAAATGGAGATAACTGCTGTGTGTATCGGGGCAGGCACCAGGGAAGGTAGCCTCTCTGCCTTCCCCTCCCACCAGTCCTGCCGAGGTGCAGGGGAGGGGGTGCCGCATAGAAGCTTGCTCAGACAGCTCCTGAGCTGTGGGACTAGTCATCGGCTCCTTCGCTGCATGGCCACCGTGACCTCTGCCCAAAGCAAGAAAGAGAAGACAAAATGACAGAGCTGTGGTCACACAAGCCTGTTAACTATATTGGCTGTCTTTGTTTATTTGGGAACTCTGGACTTCTTTTTTCTTTTTTAACAAGAAATTTGAACCACATTTTGTTTGAGATATTCCAGAAAGATGTAGCAATGTGGTTACCATTTTATAAACTTTTAAACAAAACCGTTAGCGGTTCACAACTTTGTTTAAAGAACAATGGCTTTGGAGCACAGGCCAGCCTTCTCAGGACCCAGAGGAGAGTGACCAAAGCAAAGAAGAATCCAGTTCAGAGCTGGCTGACTGAGACCTGCTCTGGCAAAAGCCAGGAACCCAAATGTTAGCACCGAGGGCCTCTTCCCTTTCTGCTGGAATGGCAGTGAGTTTGGCCCTGTTGCTTAGCTGATTTACACCAGTGCCCTCAGCTTGTTAACTCTGCTCTAGTGGAAGAGAAGTTCAGGAAAAATGGGTATGAAAACAATCACTTGTGGTATTTTTCCCTCAGCTCGAGACTGAGCCACCGATTTTAGCGTGGCTAGTTCACTACCCGACCACTGGCATCCTCATTTCTTGCACGTTTGCTGCTTCTGTCATCACTTCTCTCTGAAGCCAAAATCCCTACTATGCTTGCATTCTAATATTTCTATTAAAATAATCTGCCTTTATCTAACTTTTTCCTCAGGATATAATTTATATTTCTAGGAAATCTCTTTTATAAGTGTTTTTTTTGTTTTTTTTCCTGCTGTTGTTGACTGTAGCTATTACTCTTTTTAGCCTTTTCTTGGAGTGCCCTCAAGAACATTTAACATTAAGTATTATTTAAGTCTCTTAAACATTCCTCTAAAAGTATACAAATATTTATGCCTATATCAACTTTTCTAGACATTTTACAAAGCTGATTTAGTAGATGATATATTCTTCTACAAAGATTAAAATGGAAATAACTCATAACTGGAGCTGACCAACAATGCAGATTTGGGGTTGGCAACATTCAGTTTCCAAGTACATAAGACACATAGGGATTACAGGAATTTAGTTTGATAGAATCCTTTTTTACATGTATTTTTGAAAACTCAGTTTACCCTCCAGAAAGACATTTCTTTTGGATCAGTTGCAGTCCCTATTTGACAACTTCACAGCTTACAAGTTAAGACTCTAATTAAAATATTAAATTCTGGGGCAAAGAGAATTCCAAGAAGAGTCCATAATCATTGAAAAGGGTAGTTAAAGAGCTGTACAATTAACCATTTTTAACCTTAAATATAGTGTTTCTCATGTATCCTTCAGGCAGTACTGACAAGGTATTTCCTGGAGATTAATGGCACTCTGAGTTAATGGACTAAGGGAAGGTCATTAATCCTTACACAAAGGTAGCTTGGAAAGTAGGAATGAAAAACAACTGCTGGGTCAAGATGATACAGTCCCAGGAGATGTTTCAGAAGATGTTACCTTTGCAGAAGCCCATACTTAACTACTGTTCTCATTCCCCTTCTCCACAAACAAAATCTTTTTTATCAGTTGGCTTCCTCTTCACACTCTTTCTCAAATGAAACTCATCTTGGAAGTCCTTTGTTTTCACATAGCTTCTTACCATCAGACTCATTTATTGGTGTGAACAGAGTTGTGCTTGGCAGTCTGGAAATCCAAGCAATCAGAATATATTTCCTACAATTTCAGTTAAACAACATATTTGTGCATTCAAGGCATAAGATATGCAGGAAATAGGAATTTACTATCAGTGGTTCAGTTCAGTCGCTCAGTCGTGTCCAACTCTGCGACCCCATGGACTCCAGCACACCAGGCTTCCCTGTCCATCACCAACTCCTGGAGCCTACTTGAACTCACATCCATTGTGTCGGTGATGCCATCCAACCATCTCATCTTCTGTCGTTCCCTTTTCCTCATGTCTTCAGTCTTTCCTAGCATCAGGGTCTTTTCCAGTGAGTCAGTTCTTCACATCAGGTGGCCAAAGTATTGGAGTTTCAGCTTCAGCATCAGTCCTTCCAATGAATATTCAGGACTGATTTCCTTTAGGATGGACTGGTTGGATCTCCTTGCAGTCCAAGGGACTCTCAAGAGTCTTTTCCAACACCACAGTTCAAAAGCATCAATTCTTTGGTACTCAGCTTTCTTTATAGTCCAACTCTCACATCCATACATGACTACTGGAAAAACCATAGCTTTGACTAGATGGACCTGTGTTGGTAAAGTAATGTCTCTGCTTTTTAATACGCTATCTAAGTTGATCATAGCCTTTCTTCCAAGGAACAAGCGTCTTTTAATTTCATGGCTGCAGTCACTGTCAGTGGTAGGCTGGGGTTAATGGAACAATCACACCTAGACAACACCTCAGTAAATCTGAAGAGGTTGATTCATCATAAGGACACAGAAACAACTTGGTCTGGCCAGGATGCTGTGATAGACAGAGTACATGCTTCCAGACTGCAGAATACCACCAGAGCTGTACCCTTGCAGATAATGCCAGACTTGGTGGAATCTCATTTCTCCTCCAGACCAGTGTAGACTAAATCCATTCTGCATGCCTGCTAATCTAGATCTGTTCTAACAATGCTCCCATCTGGACAGAGTCATGAATTTCAAGATTAAGCAGGGTTCAGTGTGACTTCTAGGACTGTGGTGGAGATAGTGAGAAAGAATGGCAGGAAATCTAGAGCTACCTGGTGAAGGATTGTTCCAGGAAGCCCTACTTTGGCTTTTTAAAAAGAGTTAAAAGCTAGAGAATGATCACTGAGTTGTGGGTTTGTTTTTTTTTTTTAAAGGTCTGCCTTCATGCACAGGCATCATATTCTATAACTGTGTGTCCTTGTGAGAGGGGCTTCCCCAGTGACATGCAGTACAGGAGATGAAGGTTCAATTCCTGAGTCGGGACGACCCCCCTGGAGGAGGGCATGGCAACCCACTCCAGTATTCTTGCCTGGAGAATCCCATGGACAGAGGAGCTTGGCAGGCTACAGTTCATAGGGTCACAAAGAGTTGGACACGACTGAAGTGACTTAGCACGCATGCATGTCCTTGTGAGAGTTCTCAATTCAGAAGCTTGTACCCTTGCTTGTGCTGGGGTGTGTTGCTCACCTTCCTGCTAGGAATGCTCACTTCCTTTGGAATCCTTTAGATAAGTTCAGCACCATCTGATTCACTCAAGTGGTGTCTGGCTGTTCTATAATCCCGGGCTGATACTGTGATCCCCATAGTATGTTTTCACATGTTTGGAAATTTTTAAATGCCAGAGGTTATTTTACTGTTTAAAAAAAAAAAAAACTGCTGAAATTTAATAAGATAGCACAAGTATGCTGAAGGAAACGCTAAGGAAAATGTTTATTGGTCACAAGGGCAATGGATTGAAATGCAAAAACCTCACTAAGATGGTGGCTGGCGTTTGGCCACTGACTGAATCTGGTCTAACCCTGAAAGTATTAAGTTCTTATGGACTTTGTTACAGAGTCAAGAGAAGTAAATCTGTAGCTCCCAGTTCAGACTGAACTACTGTTTTAGTGCTGCAAGTACAGGTGAAAATCTTTATATTCTTCCATCCTGTTTGAAAAAAAAAAACTCCTTGTTTATACACAGATTAGTTCCACTAGACCTAGCTGAACTTTTGGAGTTCTTTTTTTCAACTGAAATTTCCTTGTACAAATGAACTATCCAGATGTGGATGGGAACATAATAATAGAATTACGTGCTTAAATAACTGAGATTATTTAGGTCATGATTGCAGTTTTATGATGCCATTTGGGGAAATTACTAAGTGCATGTGAATTTGAGGTAAACTAAAGTTTTTCTCCCTTCAGTAGGCATTATGGCCTCTTCTGGCACTTTTTTGGTACTGGAATTTGCTGCTTACTTTGCTTACTTTAAGAGTGATGGATCTGCAACTCTGTCACGATTTGAACTGGAGTTTTCCTTCCACACAAATGACAGGTATTTAATGTGTCAGGACAGTCTGTCTGAAACCTGACCTAACCACTTAACAGTAAAATAGCAAAACTTGCTATTCTGTGTGTACAAATGCTGTCTTTCCAAATTAGGAAAGAAGATATAAAACCCTGTAGAAGTGCCTTTGTTTTAACAGGAGAAATTTAATGCTCTACCATTAACATTCTCCCAAGGTAATGTTACATAAATAATTACTGCTACACCGGAAGAGTCATTTCCCATTCTGGAATAATTTGCACACATTTAGGAATTTGACTGTCTCCTCAAAATCTTCTGGGCTGTGGGCCCATAAATTATCACATTTTGATGGAACTTCCATTATACGATCTAACTTTTATGGAAGGAAAGAGCAAGAGAATTGCAAAAAAGTAGTGACTTGTTTATGGTTAGAGAAGCTCAAGGAAGGGAAAAGAATATTCCTGCTTATTTAACATAGTTCAAGGAAATTTGTGGTTTACTTTCAATAACCAACTTTCTGAAAATTTTTTTATGCCCAAACCACAAAATTTGGTGTTTTAAATTCATACCTGTCTGTGGGCATGTAGTATCTAAAGCAGTGGTTCTTAGAGTCCCTAAGAAAACACATTATTCAAATGCCAGTTCCCTTGGTTTCTAGATAACATTTCTAGCCCAAGACTTCTTAATTTGTCTCAAGGGGCCCAAATTTTGTGTCTTTGTGTATCCAGGATCTTGTAATGTTTACCAGCTTTTCAGGAAGACCTGACATGCCGCATTTTCAAGACTGAATTTTGTTAGACCCAATCTATAACACATATTATTAATAATGATAGTAATACTGCTGCTGCTGCTAGGTCGCTTCAGTCGAGTCCGACTCTGTGCGACCCCATAGACAGCAGCCCACCAGGCTCCTCTGTCCCTGGGATTCTCCAGGCAAGAATACTGGAGTGGGTTGCCATTTCCTTCTCCAATGCATGCATGTATGCTAAATTGCTTCAGTCGTGTCCGACTTTATGCGACCCTATGGACAGCAGCCCACCAGGCTCCTCTGTCCACAGTATTCTGTAGCCAAGAGTACTGGAGTTCATTGCCATAAATATCTCCTGATTATCAAGCACTTATTATTTGTCACTAACTGTGGTTAACACTTTATATTTCTCATTTATTGTTCCCCAAAAGACAAATACAGTTATTATCTTCATTTTATGAGGAAACTTAAAGCTTTGAGAGGTTAAGTAACTTTTTGGAGATTAAAACCCATGATGTCATCTGGAAAAAATCCATGCTCTTAAGCATTAGGCATTATGCTAATGAGTACATCCATTTGCTGGTTTAGTAATAACTGGCTTTTGTTTGATATTGATATATCCAGTTCAGATAGCCCTTACTCTTTTCCTACTCTGGTCTAGAAGTTTGGTGGACTTGTACAGTTTATGCTCTGTTTCCCCTTGAATTTGTGTGAATAGTCTATGTTGCCCTTGTAAAGTTTTAAACAAAAAATGTAACTGTGGAATACCTGTGTAATCTTGGAGTCTTGGTTGTTTTTGGTGGGAAGCTGAGCCAGTTCACTGGGAAACTTGAACTTCCCAAGCTTCAAGATGGCACTTCGTTATTATGCCTTCAGATCTCTTCTTGTTTTAGGAAGGGTGAGATTCCATAAACAGGTGAATCTTATGACCAAACCTCTCCCCACATCTTCCTAAACAAGGAGTCTGCCATGTATACCATGCACCAGACAGAATTAGGACACCTGGTTTCTGTACCCCGATCCTCTACAGCAATAAGACACTATAATTTGATCATTTCAGTTGTGTGTTCTCCATTTAGGGTGACCCACTGCCCCAGTTTTCCCGGGACTATCCTGATTTTAGCAGTGCAAGTCCTGAAGCCTAGAAAATTCCTCAGTCCCAAATACAACTCAACCAATGATTGTCCTACCTCCTTTATTTTTCCAGAGCTGTATCCAAGCCCCAGATTCCAGCACTTCTGCTTTGTTGAATCTCCTGAAGAGTACAAATAAATCTTTTAAACTAAGAAATTGGGCAACTCTGGCTCAGATTCATAAGTGTGTAGTGGACCATTAGAGATACAGAACTTGAACAGATCAAGAAAGACCTATATAAATTTTGGAGGAATTTACAGATACTTAGCTTAAAAGGTTTGTAAAAGAAATAATTTTTTGTTTTATATTGCCTTCACTTTTGTTTCAACTCTATCCCTTCAGGGAGTAGGCTGAGTCTTAGAGGAAACCTTTCTCTGATTGTCAAAGTTCAAGTGGTAAATCATTGTTTGACATTGTTAGACCATCATAAATGTCCCTAATATACAAAGATGTCCTTGTCAGCAGTATTCCAAGCATAATAAGTAGAATGTAGGGTTAGATTGCAGAGAAGGCAGTGGCACCCCACTCTAGTACTCTTGCCTGGAAAATCCCATGGGTGGAGGAGCCTGGTAGGCTGCAGTCCATGGGGTCGAAAAGAGTCGGACACGACTGAGCAACTTCACTTTCACTTTTCATTTTCATGCATTGGAGAAGGAAATGGCAACACACTCCAGTGTTCTTGCCTGGAGAATCCCAGGGACGGGGGAGCCTGGTGGGCTGCCATCTATGGGGTCGCACAGAGTCGGACACGACTGAAGTGACTTAGCAGCAGTAGCAGCAGGGTTAGATTGAGACTTCTCAAGTGGTTCAGTGGTAAAGAATCCACCTGCTAATGCAGGAGACGCAAGAGATGCAGATTCTTTCCCTGGGTCAGGAAGATCCCCTGGAATAGGAATTGGCAACCCACTCCAGTATTCTTGCCGGGAAAATTCCATGGATAGAGGAACCTGGCAGACTACAGTTTATGGGGTTGCAAGATCCGACTCTTTGTGACCCCATAGACTGCAGCACGCCAGGCCTCTCTGTCCATCACCAACTCCCAGAGTTTACTCAAACTCATGTCCATTGAGACAGTGATGCCATCCAACAATCTCATCCTCTGTCGTCCCCTTCTCCTCCCACCTTCAATCTTTCCCGGCATCAGGGTCTTTTCAAATGAGTCAGGTGTTCACATCAGGTGGCCAAAGTATTGGGAGTTTCAGCTTCAGCATCAGTCCTTCCAGTGAATATTCAGGACTGATTTCCTTTAGGATGGACAGGTTGGATCTCCTTGCTGTCCAAGGGACTCTCAATAGTCTTCTCCAACTCCACAGTTCAAAAGCATCAATTCTTCGGCTCTCAGCTTTCTTTATAGTCCAACTCTCACATCCGTACATGACTACTTTAGCCAAATGACTTTATTTATTCTTTCATACTTTTAGCCAAGTTTGCCAAACAAGAATTATAATGGAAAATGCTAGTGATTTTTTTTTAAGTTCAAGTTCTAAATACTTTTAATTTTATTTAAGAAACAAGTCTTGATCTCAATTATAGGATTTTTCTCCCCTAATATGAAGTTATTTTTGCATTGATTGGGGAGAAATACAATAATAAGTTTTTAAACTCTGAACTACTAGCTGCACCTGCTTGGGATCTAAAACTGAAATGGAAAACACAAGGCTTAACCCCACATGCTCCCTGATCAAATGCAAAGGTTCTTAAAATAGCTCTGGGTGAAGATGTTTGGAGCAGCTGAAAACCAAGGAGCTGGTGTCCCTAGTCACAACCTGGCAGTTAATACCGTGGCTCAGAGGCAGCTGCCTCTGTCTCTTTCTGTCTCAAGGCCTGGAGCAGCAGCTCCTAGAAGAAGCACAGAAGCAGCCTCTGCTTTACCCACATTCCTGTCCTCCCTAAACTCTACTTTTCTAGTCAGAAGATTGTCCCTGGATCCGTCAAGGGGATCTGAGACATTCTGTCCAAGCCACTAGAGCAAAGTATTGGGTTGGCCAAGAAATTTGTTCGGGTTTTTCCGTAAGATGTTATGAGAAAACCCAAATAAACTTTCTGGCCAACCCAACAGCTAAACACCTCCAAACAATTACAATAAACCTTAAATAGGTACACGATAAATTCCAGGGAAAAAATGTAAGGAAGAAATAAAGTGCATTTGACTGATCATAGCTAGTAGTAACAGAGAATACTAGCTATGAGTGGTACCCTACACCCTGTTATCTTCAGTATCCCAGTTGCCAGCAGATCAGTTTACTCTCTTGAAATCCACCAGGGAGACCTTCACTCAGCACTGCTCTGTTCAGCTCTGCCTATCTTGATAGAGCTCTCAGTTAACTCATATGTCTCAGTTGATATAGCTGTCAGCTTACCATTTTCCCCCATAATTTTGTCCTGTGATATTTTCACTTACCGTTGATAAACTGCTTCTCTCAAGGGCCCACTTATGCATCCACCAGTAGCAGAATCTGGGCTGGGTGGACAATTGGTCTAATCTGATCTGATGGCTTTTTATGTTGCCAGACTTTTGGCACTAACCAGCGGTTTAAAATTCTATTGGCATTCACATGTAGATGAGTATACTATTATACTATCCTGTTCCCATCATAAAAAGAAGAAAAAAGCAGTAGCTTATATCTTGTTTAGAAACTACACTATTTTGAGGGCCAGAGGAAAGAACTCTTGGGTGAGTGTAAAAGGGAGGTAAAGGCAGGAAGACAATGGGGTGTGGGAAGGCCTGAAACTCTCCCATTGGCAGCTTCCAGTTGGCCACCACCACCTTCAACCAGTGCTCGGAACTGTGAGTATTCATGCTGAAAACTCAGAATTTTTCTAGACTTCGTTTGAGAAATTATTTAAGGAGACTGCATTAGAGAGAACATTAGCTGGGCTGGTTCCTTAAAAGTCTAAAACCTAGTTTTTCCATCGGCTGAACAGGGAATAATACTTGCATTTCCTATCATGCAGGGTCACCTTGGGATCAAGTGAGTGACTGATACTCGAATTGTGTAAACAGTGTAGGACACCTCCCAGGCATAAAACGACCCCGTGGTTACGAATACCACCATTGTACAAAGTTGCCTCAACCGCAGCGAGAAGCGCAGCACTGCCACTCTTTCTGCTGTAGCCTCCGGTGACTGACTGTCTTTGTCAGACAAATTAGACAGAAATGTCTTGAACTCTCATCAGATTTGAGCCCCAGATAGTCAGGAGGCCATCTAATACAAATTTTGCTCTAATGTCCTCCTTAGAGACATCTTGTCTGACCCAGACTATCAGTATGTGAGCCTTTGTCTGACATCTATAATTTAGAACAGAAATGTTAACATCCCTCAAAGAAGCCTCAAGTAGTTTCAGTAAAATGTATATTCCAATCTGATTATTTGGTCCCTGGAATTCTCTCCCTATCTTGCAGACACTAAATAAACCTTTATAAGTAGGAAAATTTTTTTCTAGTCTTTTTCTTTTAATTAGAAACAAAGGAGAAAACACCATGGTAGGCAACATGGACAGTATTAAGGTTCAAATCACTACTAATTGGCCCCTCTGTGAAGATCTCTATACTCAGAGAATATGGAAACCACTTTTGCTCCATTCACTGCTGTATCTCTGGTAACCCAACATGTAGTAGGCACTCTAAACATTTGTTGAATGAATGAACAAGTGAGCAAACTAATTAAGCCCTTTTGCCATAAAAGTGGTCTACCTAATTATAATGAAACAAAATAAAAAAATTATGTTGTTCTCTGTATGAATGGCTATTAAATGCTGGTGGCCACTTAGTTCTGTCCAAAGGCAAATAAAAGCAATATTTTTTTCTTTAAATGTTTTTTAATGTAACATATTGAAGAGGCAAGGCATGTATTTCAGTAGTAATGAAAATTTTCTTTTACGTTAAGACAAGAATAACATGGACTTTCTTCTGAAGAATACAGGGCCCTTTACTTTTGTTTTTCCCCATCCCTGGAGCTCATCCCCATTGCTCCTGAACTCTTGGCACATTACAGCATCTATCCCATACAATAGTTAAATGGATCATCATTTTGAAGCCACAATAAAGTATCTGTATCTCCAGTGACAATGTCAGTACCTAAGACCAATTCTTGGCTAACAAATTTTTTTATTGAACAACAGTTTAAATGAAAAAAGAAAACTACATACAAACTTTAACAGAATCTAAACTCTTTAAGAAAATTTTTTTTACACTTTTTTGTTTATAAGCAATACTTTCTTCATCCTAGAATTTTTACAGAATATTTTTGCATTGGTAATCTTAAGAACCCAAACTCAACATTGCTCTGGGAAGTTATCTGAAAAACTCTTGTAAGCATAGACTTGTCTTGATTGCCCAACGTATTTGTTTTAAAGAAATAGAAATAGCCCATGAATATTATTGCTGCCTTTAGAAATTTTCAATAACAAAGAGCTCTTTAAGTATTTATACTGGATTTTTAATTAAGTATAATATGAGTTTCATAATAGTGTCAACTGATGACTGTAGAGATGTATTTACTTGGAATATTTGTTTTGGGAGGATAGAAGATTGATGTATTAGAAAGTATCATCAAAGGAAAAGTATTTTTAGTTGAAGCAAGAGGAGCATTGCCACAGTTTGGAAACGTTTTCACCAGTAGTACGCCACCCCCTGCCTCCTTAATTACAAGCCTGATGCACACATAGAACATGGTGAATGTAGCTGAGCAGTGTGTGCATTGCATTTCTTGCAGTCTTTCGTAAGACTTGCATAGATATTGAAGAAAGATGTGATCATCAGGTGTAATGAAAAAGAGTGATTGAATATGTCACAAAAATTTTAGCTGAACGTGTATCTCTCGAACTGTATCTGTATTCAAAACTATGCATTCACCCTACACACTGACTAATACTCCCACTGAGCAAGTACAGTGAGCAGAACTTTCTCTGGTATCATTTGGCAGCAATCAGGCTTCATTTCCCATTGACACTGAGGTTTGTTGTGCCATAAATATCCAGTCATGCTTTGGGGTGATAGGTATCTTCCAAGACCTTCCAAAAAACCCCACCTCAAGAATCTGCTTCTCTTCTCTGGCCCCCATTCATCAAATCTTGCCCATTCATCAAATCTTTAGCACCAAAGAAATATGAACAAAAGGAAACGAAAAGGAATACCTCTAAGTTGCCATTTTAAGATGTTAATTTCTTCTGTCTTTCCATAAAAAGAAAATGCCTCCTAACCAGTCTAGCCTATCCAATACACTTCTCCATTGATAACCACATTTGGGATGATTTTCAAATTATGCATTGATCATTTACATCAGTTTGCAAAATCAAGCTATTACCAAGCAAAGTCATCGGCCCAAACCATTTTAAAATTTTTGACCATCTGTCTTGCTCTAAAGAGGATAGCAATTTAAAATTTTATTTTGGTCTCCTTTCATATCTCCTGTCAGGATAGTTCCTCTATTTTGCAAGCAGCTCTTCTTCATATTAAAAAAAGTCATCACCCTTCATAAGCCCTTAATCATGCCTAAGATTTACTCTATTCCCTTGCATAATGCCCAGAAGCTCCTGCTCCTGGGGAGCAGTGGGGGCCGTTCCTGGATGTTGGGTATCACAGACACGTCCCCAAAGCCTCTTCTCAGTGGCAATGGGGACACTTACCTTACCGCGCAGGTGCCTCTGCTTGGTCACACCCGGTGGTCCTCTCTTCTCATCCCCACCAAATCCAACAGTGGAATCCAGGGGCCAACAGCGTTTTCTTCTTTTCTTTTTGGACAGTCTCTCAGTTTTTGTTTTGTGGGCTTCAAAGTCAAGGAGAACTTGCAACCAGGGTCCACTGACAGTTCCGCAGAGGAGAGGCAGTGGGGAGCCCAGTACTGACTGGGCCCAAACACTAAATATAACCCTCCTCCCTCTCCAGGCAGTGTCCTTCATACTCAGAAGGCAGACGACCTGGCTGAATCTCTCACCCCACAGCTTGCCAGCCTCCACAGAAGAAAGGGTCTGACTGGACTGAGGTGCAGAATGAGACGACCCAAGACCCAGGAGCCATCTGCCCAGAGCAGACAAGTAGAGGCAGGTATAGGCTCCGTGAGTGTGTCTGGGTGTGTGTGTGTCTGTGTGTGTGTGTCTATGTGTGTGTGTGTTTGCATGCCTGTGCCCAGCAGCTGCTCTCCAGATTAGAAGACACCACTCTTTGGCAGGCAACTCTGAAACCACCCTCTTGGGTGATTTCAAATTTATGTGCACATCTTGGCCGAGAGAAGAAACCTCCCAGGCACAACCTGGGTCCCCTTCTGTGCCCTGTCACTGCCCCAGATACACTGTGAACCACAACAAACAGCGGTGCCAGCATCTTAAGAACAGATGCCCAGATGGACGTTAGACTGCACCTCATTTTGTACCCTGCAACCAAGAACTGATGCAAGCCCTGTTTGAGATTTAAGTAATAAGGGCATGCCCTCTTCTTTGACAGTCGTGACCCAAGGCACTGCAGAGACTCGCTATTATTAACGCTGTGTTGAACTTTAACTTGAATGCCTGCCTGTTCCATTCAGTGTCATATGAGACATGAGGGCAAAATGCTGAGGAAACTTAAGAGCAACATTCAAATGTATGATGATATTTATTATGATTAATCAAGGTTTTTGTTTTGTGTTATGCAATGTTAAGAAAAATCTCATACTTTGTTAAAATTTGTTAGTTTTCTCTAAGTGCTATCACTTAATCTGATTGGTGGGGAGGGGCAGGAGGAAGGAGCTTGTTCATTTCTTTAGCAAGTACATACTTCCTCACCAGTTAGGTATCAGGTCCTCTGCCAGGCAGACTCACCACTAGCCAGGTGCTCCATTCTGGGTATTATTTTACATAACCATCACAGCATCCCTTTAAGTTAGTCCTGTGCGTGCATGCTAAGTTGCTTCAGTCATGTCCCTATGGACTGTAGCCCGCCAGACTTTTCTGCCCAGACAAGATTACTGGAGGGGGTTGCCATGCCCTCCTCCAGGGGATCATCCAGACACAGAGATCGAACCTGCATCTCTTATGTCTCCTACATTGGCAGACGGGTTCTTTATCACTAGCGCCATCTGGGAAGACCAAACTGGTCTTGAATTGGTGATCAAATAAGAAAACCAAAGCTCACAATAATTAACTTCCCTACAGTCTCCTGGATGATAAACATCAGACTTGGAATTCAAACTTCCATCTGAGTCGCACTGAAACCCATGCTGTTTATTTTTAGCTATTATCATTGAAATAATTTCAAACTTACAGAAAAGATACATGAATAGTAAAGCATTCCTGTATACTCTTCACTCAGGTTCTCCAAATTTTAGCATTTTGCCACATTTGCTGTCTCTCTCCCTTTTTTCCTCTAATCTCCCTCTACCCACCTATCTCCTTGTGTTTATATGTGTGTGTGTATGTTTTTCTGAATCAACTTGTGTGCTTCAGTGTTATTATCCTAAAAGCAAGTACACTTTTCTACATAACTATTATATGACTATCAAATTCAGTATATTAATATTGATACCATTTTATTTTCTAATCCATAGTCCCCATTCAACTTTTTACCAACTGTCTCAATAGTATTATTTGCAGAGGGAAATGTTATTTTTTCATTTGTTCCAGGATTATGTGTAGCATTTAGTGGTCATGGCTCTCCCTCAATCTGAACAGTGTTTCAGTCTTTCTTTGTCTTTGGTGACGACGTTTTTAAAGAGTTGTCTGAGGAGACTATACAAATAGCTGAGGAAAGAAGAGAAGCTATAGACAAAGGAGAAAGGGAAAGATATACCCAACTGAAGGCAGACTTTCAGAGAACACCAAGGAGAGATAGATAACAAGCCCTTCTTAAATGAACAATGCAAAGAAATTTAGTTGCGTTCAGTTCAGTTCATTTTAGTTGCTCAGTCATATCCAACTCTTTCAGACCCCATGGACTGCAGCACACCAGGCCTTTCTGTCCATCACTAACTCCTGGAGCCTACTCGAACTCATGTCCATTGAGCCAGTGATGCCATCCAACCATCTCATCCTCTGTCGTCCCCTTTTCTTCCTGCCTTCAATCTTTCCCAGCATCAGGGTCTTTTCAAATGAGTCAGTTCTTCGCATCAGGTGGCCAAAGTATTGGAGTTTCAGCTCAACATCAATCCTTCCAATGAATATTCAGGACTGATTGCCTTTAGGATGGACTGGTTGGATCTCCCTGAAGTCCAAGGCACTCTCAATAGTCTTCTCCAACACCACGGTTCAAAAGCATCAATTTTTCAGGGCTCAGTTTTCTTTATAGTCCAACTCTCACATCCATACATGACTATTGGAAAAACCATAGCTTTGACTAGACGGACCTTTGTTGGCAAAGTAATGTCTCTGCTTTTTAATATGCTCTCTAGGTTGGTCATAGCTTTTCTTCCAAGGAGCAAGCGTCTTTTAATTTCATAGCTACAGTCACCATCTGCAGTGATTTTGGAGCCCCCAAAAATAAAGTCTGACACTGTTTCCACTGTTTCCCCGACTATTTGCCATAAAGTGATGGAATTGGATGCCATGGTCTTAGTTTTCTGAATGTTGAGTTTTAAGCCAACTTTTTCACTCTCCTCTTTCACTTTCATCAAGAAGCTCTTTAGTTCTTCACTTTCTGCCATAAGGGTGGTATCATCTGCATATCTGAAGTTATTGGTATTTCTCCCAGCAATCTTGATTCCAGCTTGTGCTTCATCCAGTCCAGCATTTCTTATGATACTCCATATATAAGTTAAATAAGCAAGGTGACAATATACAACCTTGACATACTCCTTTCCCGATTTGGAACCAGTCTGATGTTCCATGTCCAGTTCTAACTGTTGCTTCTTGACCTGCATACAGATTTCTCAGGAGGCAGGTCAGGTGGTCTGGTATTCCCATCTCTTGTAGAATTTTCCAGTTTCTTGTTATCCACACAGTCCAAGGCTTTGGCATATTCAATAAAGCAGAAGTAGATGTTTTTCTGGAACTCTCTTGCTTTTTCGATGATCCAACAGATGTTGTCAATTTGATTTCTGGTTCCTCTGCCTTTTCTAAATCCAGCTTGAACACCTGAAAGTTCACAGTTCATGTATCATTGAAGGATGGCATGGAGAATTTTGAGCATTACTTTGCTAGTGTGGCCACCTCATGCAAAAAGCTGACTCATTGGAAAAGACCCTGATGCTGGGAAAGATTTTTTTTTTTTTTAATTTTTAAACTTTACATAATTGTATTAGTTTTGCCAAATATCAAAATGAATCCGCCACAGGTATACATGTGTTCCCCATCCCGAACCCTCCTCCCTCCTCCCTCCCCATACCATCCCTCTGGGCCGTCCCAGTGCACCAGCCCCAAGCATCCAGCATCGTGCATCGAACCTGGACTGGCAACTCGTTTCCTACATGGTATTTTACATGTTTCTTTGCCATTCTCCCAAATCTTCCCACCCTCTCCCTCTCCCACAGAGTCTATAAGACTGTTCTATACATCAGTGTCTCTTTTGCTGTCTCGTACACCGGGTTATTGTTACCATCTTTCTAAATTCCATATATATGCGTTAGTCTACTGTATTTATGTTTTTCCTTCTGGCTTACTTCACTCTGTATAATAGGCTCCAGTTTCATCCACCTCATTAGAACTGATTCAAATGTATTCTTTTTAATGGCTGAGTAATACTCCATTGTGTATATGTACCACAGCTTTCTTATCCATTCATCTGCTGATGGACATCTAGGTTGCTTCCATGTCTTGGCTATTATAAACAGTGCTGCGATGAACATTGGGGTACACGTGTCTCTTTCCCTTCTGGTTTCCTCAGTGTGTATGCCCAGCAGTGGGGTTGCTGGCTCATAAGGCAGTTCTATTTCCAGTTTTTTAAGGAATCTCCACACTGTTCTCCATAGTGGCTGTACTAGTTTGCATTCCCACCAACAGTGTAAGAGGGTTCCCTTTTCTCCACACCCTCTCCAGCATTTATTATTTGTAGACTTTTGGATCGCAGCCATTCTGACTGGTGTGAAATGGTACCTCATAGTGGTTTTGATTTGCATTTCTCTGATAATGAGTGATGTTGAGCATCTTTTCATGTGTTTGTTAGCCATCTGTATGTCTTCTTTGGAGAAATGTCTATTTAGTTCTTTGGCCCATTTTTTGATTGGGTCGTTTATTTTTCTGGAGTTGAGCTGTAGGAGTTGCTTGTATATTTTTGAGATTAGTTGTTTGTCAGTTGCTTCATTTGCTATTATTTTCTCCCATTCTGAAGGCTGTCTTTTCACCTTGCTAATAGTTTCCTTTGATGTGCAGAAGCTTTTAAGGTTAATTAGGTCCCATTTGTTTATTTTTGCTTTTATTTCCAATATTCTGGGAGGTGGGTCATAGAGGATCCTGCTGTGATGTATGTCGGAGAGTGTTTTGCCTATGTTCTCCTCTAGGAGTTTTATAGTTTCTGGTCTTCCGTTTAGATCTTTAATCCATTTTGAGTTTATTTTTGTGTATGGTGTTAGAAAGTGGTCCAGTTTCATTCTTTTACAAGTGGTTGACCAGATTTCGATGCTGGGAAAGATTGAAGGCAGGAAGAGAAGGGGACGACAGAGGATGAGATGGTTGGATGGCATCACCGACTTAATGGACATGGGTTTGGGTGGACTCGGGGAGTTGGTGATGGACAGGGAGGCCTGGCGTGCTGAGGTTCATGGGGTCGTAAATAGTTGGACACGACTGAGCGACTGAACTGAACTGAACTGAGGAACCAGAGATCAAATTGCCAACATCTGCTAGATCATTAAAAAAGCAAGAGAGTTCCAGAAAAACATCTATTTCTGCTTTAATGACTATGCCAAAGCCTTTGACTGTGTGGATCACAATAAACTGTGGAAAATTCTGAAAGAGATGGGAATACCAGACCACCTGACCTGCCTCTTGAGAAATCTGTATGCAGGTCAGGAAGCAACAGTTAGAACTGGACATGGAACAACAGACTGGTTCCAAATAGGAAAAGGAGTACATCAAGGCTGTATATTGTCACCCTGCTTATTTAACTTATGTGCAGAGTACATCATGAGAAACACTGGGCTGGAGAAACACAAGCTGGAATCAAGATTGCTGGGAGAAATATCAATAACCTCAGATATGCAGATGAAACCACCCTTAAGGCAGAAAGTGAAGAGGAACTAAAAAGCCTCTTGATGAAAGTGAAAGAGGAGAGTGAAAAAGTTGGCTTAAAGCTCAACATTCAGAAAACCAAGATCATGGCATCTGGTCCCATCACTTCATGGCAAATAGATGGGGAAACAGTTTCAGACTATTTTGGGGGGCTCTGAAATCACTGCAGATGGTCACTGCAGCCATTAAATTAAAAGATACTTACTCCTTGGAAGGAAAGTTATGACCAACCTAGACAGCATATTAAAAAGCAGAGACATTACTTTGCCAACAAAGGTCTGTCTACTCAAGGCTGTGGTTTTTCCTGTGGTCATGTATGGATGTGAGAGTTGGACTATGAAGAAAGCTGAGCATTGAAGAATTGATGCTTTTGAACTGTGGTGTAGGAGAAGACCCTTGAGAGTCCCTTGGACTCAAAGAGATCCAACCAGTCCATTCTGAAGATCAGTCCTGAGTGTTCCTTGGAAGGACTGATGTTGAAACTGAAACTCCAATACTTTGGCCACCTGATTCGAAGAACCGACTCATTGGAAAAGACCCTGATGCTGGGAAAGATTGAAGGCAGGAGGGGAAGAAGATGACAGAGGATGAGATGGCTGGATGGCATTACCTACTCAATGGACATGAGTTTGAGTGAACTCCGGGAGTTGGTGACGGTCAGAGAGGCCTGGTGTGCTGTGGTCCATGGGGTCACGAAGAATCAGACATGACTGAGCAACTGAACTGAACTTGCTAGAGTGTGAGATGAGTGCAATTGTGCAGTAGTTTGAGCATTCTTTGGCATTGCCTTTCTTTGGGATTGGAATGAAAACTTACCTTTTCCAGTCCTGTGGCCATTCTGAGTTTTCCAAATTTGCTGGCATATTGAGTGCAGCACTTTCACAGCATCATCTTTTAGGATTTGAAATAGCTCAACTGGAATTCCATCACCTTCAGTAGCTTTGTTCTTAGGGATGCTTCCTAAGGCCCACTTGACTTCGCATTCCAGGGTGTCTGGCTCTATGTAAGTGATCACACCATCATGATCAATGCAAGAATATGCAAATTGCAAAGTGCAAAGAAATAGAAGAAAACAATAGAATTGGAAAGATTAGAGCTCTTTTGAAGAAACTTGGAGCTATCAAAGGAACATTTCACGCAAGATGGGTGTGATAGGACAGAAACAGTAAGAACCTAATAGAAGCAGAAAAAATTAAGAAGAAGTGGCAAGAATACACAGAACTATACAAAAACAAAGGTCTTAATGACCCGGAATACCGCCTTTTTTTTTTATTATACTTAATAGTAGCATTCTGTGGCAATGCTATGTTAAGCATTTTGTGTTACTTAACTTAATTCACAGCAACCCTGTGGGAGAAATAGTGTTTTTTATCCACATTACAGATGAAGGAACTCACATTTGGAAATATTATTAATAAGTAACCTTTCTAATATACTAAGGTAATTAGTGAGAGATCTGAAATTTGAATTTAGATTAATCTGACTCCAGAGCCCCACTTCTAAACACCTGGGCTATATGAGAACCAATAAAGTGTAAATTATCCACTAAGATGTATTGCAGGAGGAGTCATGATTTACCAAAACTTGACTACAAACCCTCCTATATTAACTGCTAGCTACATGTGGCTGATTAGTACAAGAAACTTGGCTAATCCAAATTGACATGTGCTGTAGTTGTGAAATACACACTGAATTTCAGGTACTTCTTGCAAAAAAGAATAGAAAATATCTCATTAATTATTTTTATATTGACTATGTTGAAATTTAATACTTTGGATATATTGAGTTAAATAAAACACATTAAAATTATCTTTATCTTCACTATAGCCAAAAAAGTAGAAACAACTCAAATGTCTAACAACAGATGAGTAGATAAACAAAATGCAGTGTATGCCTATAGTAGAATATTATTCAGTCTTTAAAAAAGAATGGAAGTCTGATGTATGCTAAAATATTGATGAAACTTGATGACAAATCTAAGTGAAATAAGCCAGACAAAAGAACAAATACTGTCTGATTCTGCTTGTATAAGGTACCTGCCTGCCTGCCTGCTAAGTCGCTTCAGTCATGTCCGACTCTGTGCGACCACATAGACGGCAGCCCACCAGGCTCCCCCGTCCCTGGGATCCTCCAGGCAAGAATACTGGAGTGGGTTGCCATTTCCTTCTCCAATGCATGAAAGTGAAAAGTGGAAGTGAAGTCACTCAGTCGTGTCCGACTCCTAGCAACCCCATGGACTGCAGCCTACTAGGCTCCTCGGTCCATGGGATTTTCCAGGCAAGAGTACTGGAGTGGGGTGCCATTGCCTTCTCCATAAGGTACTTAGAATAGTGAAATTCATAGAGATAGAAAGTAAAGTAAGGTTACCAAGGGCTGGGGGTTAGGGATAGGAAGTTATAATTTCACAGGTATAGAGTTTCTGTTGGGATGATAGGAAAATTCTGGAAATGGATAGTAATGGTGGTTGCACAACAGTGTGAATGTATATACTTAATACCATTGAATTTTACATTCAAAAATGGTCGACAGTAAATTCTTATTTATATTTTACCATAGTTTTAAAAATTGTTTTTACCATTTTTTTTTTTTGCTTTTTCATGAGACTACTAAAAAATTTAACATTACATAGGTGGCTTATATCTCTGTCAGACAGCACTACTATAGTACTGTATTTATGAATACAAAGAAGTAAATTCCTTATCAGTCTTTCCGTTTTCACATGGCATATTGAAGAGATTCTGGTATACCGCCATGGGCCTGAATCAGACTTTTCACAGTTTTGTTCACTCACCTTTGAAAAAGGTAAAGGACAGCTTTTGACTTAAAGTTATACTAATAAGATATACTTTTGAGATATAAGCAACTTTATGAGACAAGTAACCATGTGTTGTTTTAATAATTTCTTATTTTCCTTTTGCACAGTATCCACTAGGCCTCTTTCCAGAACTGATATAATTGTCTCTGCTTGGTGGCTAAGCCAGTAAAGAAGCTGCCTGCAATGCAGGAGGCCTGAGTTCACCCCCTGAGTTGGGAAGATCCCCTGGAGTTGGGAATGGCAGCCCACTCCAGTATTCTTGCCTGGAGAATCCCATGGACTAAGTAAGGAGCCTGACAGGCTACAGTCCATGGGGTCACCAAGAGTCAGACATGACTGAGTGACTAACACTTCGACTTTTCACTTTATGTATACCCTGAAATATAATTGTCATAAATTCCATCATGATTAAAGTTTCTTTGGGTCCATGGAATTAATATTAGTCTGACCATTAAAGTTTGAAAACTGGGTCTCAAGACAGTCATTCTCTCCCCTTCCTGTAGCCCTCCTATCACAGTGTCGACCGCCAATGGGTATCTGCAGGGGAGGAGGGAACGGAAAGCTGGGCAGACTCGTAGTTCTGTGGTGGAACAGACAGCTGATGGAATTGTGAGGACGTAACCAGAACAGATTCTCTAAAGGGTCGTATTTCCGTCTACTCATAGGTAACCAAACAACCAAGTAAAGAAGGGAAATAGCAGGGGAAAGTATCCCTTATCTTTTAGTGGTCATTTTTTTTCACTGATCCTGAGCTTCAATTTCCCCCTTTGTGAAGGTTCTGGACTGAAAGATCTTGGTTCTGCTGCTGCTGCTGCTAAGGCGCTTCAGTCATGTCTGACTTTGTGCGACCCCATAGACGGCAGCCCACCAGGCTCTGCCATCCCTGGGATTCTCCAGGCAAGAACACTGGAGTGGGTTGCCATTTCCTTCTTCAATGCATGAAAAGTGAAAAGTGAAAGTGAAGTCGCTCAGTCGTGTCCGACTCTATGCGACACCATAGATAGCAGCCTACCAGGCTTCTCTGTCCATGGGATTTTCCAGGCAAGAGTACTGGAATGGGGTGCCATTGCCTTCTCCGGATCTTGGTTCTAGTTAAGCACTAATATTCCATGAACCTGTCAACTGATGACCTGAAAATGATCCAGGAAAACACTAATGCTATGTATGCCTTTTGCTTAACTCTTACTAATAGTTATCACTGTGGATGTCTGCATTGAGAGATGTATCAGTATCAGTTCTTAAAAATATAGTGAGATTTAAACTCATTTTAAACTGTTTGTCCTTTTTTGTCTGTTTATTTCTGTGAACTGTGAAAAGAAGTGCAGGAGTCTCAGCAGCAGAGCTGGATCACTGGGTGTCCGAGACAGTGTTCCCTGGGCATGCCTCACGTCATGCTGACTCACATTCCAGACCCTTCCTTCCCACTGTCCTCTCCCGGCCCACATGGATTATGTTCCTCCCTGGTACTCCCAAGGCATCCAGAGCTTAACTGTACCTTACCCTCAATCCCAGTTTAATTGCAACTTCCAGCACACTTGTCTCTCCCCCTCTGCATCTGGGAGTTCTTAGAGCAGAGAGCACCTTCTAACACCGTAGCCCCAACCCTGAGCACAAAGTCAGAGCTCAGTAAATATGTACTGTATGGAGGCAGGATCACTGGCCATTCTAGTGCATAGAGGAAGAAGCAACCTTCAGGTAAAGCAGCTGTAGAATAGTGTCTCAGTGAGCTGAAAGGTCACGAAAGAAGAACGCTCACATATTAAACCTATCAATCAGTCATTTTTAAATTCCAGGCTTTTAAAATTTTTCCTAGTAAACATTTACCAGCAGAGAAATTGACAGATTTAAATCTCACATATTATCCTTTCTTTCCTCTTCCCTAAGGGTTGGATTAATGACTTATATGTAAAAATAAAAGGTCTGTATAACATGTATAACTGATTCACTTTGCTCTACACTTGAAACTAACACAGCATTGTATAGCAACTATGCTACGCTAAGCTATGCTAAGTCACTTCAGTCGTGTCCGACTCTGTGTGACCCCATAGACGGCAGCCCACCAGGCTCCCCCGTCCCTGGGATTCTCCAGGCAAGAACACTGGAGTGGGTTGCCATTTCCTTCTCCAATGAATGAAAGTGAGAAGTGAAAGTGAAGTCGCTCAGTCGTGTCCAACTCTTAGCGACCCCATGGACCGCAGCCCACCAGGCTCCTCCATCCATGGGATTTTCCAAGCAAGAGTACTGGAGTGGGGTGCCATTGCCTCCAGTTTTTAAAAAAAAAATTTAAGAGGTGGAAAAAAAGTTCTGGATAATCCACGAAACAGAAAAGTACCTCCAGGTAAACAGGTCTGTTTAGGAAAATCTGGTACAGTGAAGGGCAGCTCTCTCTTTTGAAGGCCACCTGTAGACAGTGTTCTAGAATTATACGTATTTTAGGGTTTCACATTTTTCTAAAGTGAGAATGATGCTAACAGGCTAACTTTTTTTAAAAGATGAGGAAAATATACTTTTGACTTCGGAATGTTGTTGTTACCAACAATTTGTACTTTTCGGTTTCCAGGTGCTATTTCTTCATATATTTCAGAAATTCCAAAATATCAGGTGACAGCTGTCTTAGCGCTAAGGCATTCCTCAAGTGTCCTACTTAAGTGTCGTTCTGTACTATTTCTCTCTCGGCAGAGCTGTATCATCACTCAGAAGCCTTGTTTATGCATATCGCTGCATTGCTGTCTTCACTTCTACATCCCCATTACTTTTCCAAATGGATACTAGTTCTCCCAAAACTAGAGGAAAAAGGAGAGAATTCCAGCAACATCTCAAACTGAATCAATGTTTTCTCCTTGACTAGAAAGTTCCTTTGTGAACAGGAAAAATACATGAGTTAGAAGAATTTCTCCCCTCTCAGCCCTTCTTCTCTTGACAATGTTGTTTTAATCTAGTCTTGTTTTTCCTTTCTAATGACACATCTTACAAAGACATGTTATATCAGCAAAAAGTTGATTCCTTTTTCAGCTCAAATCTTGGCTTAGTAACTTTTGTCTTTAATAGCCAGTTATACAAGTATAAGCACACCATTTTTAGCTCACTTCCACAGATATTTACTGAGTGCCTGCAATATACCATGCAAAACTCAGACTGTAGTAGGAGAGACACTCATCACAATTATAATTTTGATGGGCTGTGCATTGTAATATAGGGCTTAACATAATGCTGTCTGAGTCTACTCAAACTGCAGGTCGGGGAAGCTGCACGGGGCGGAGGTGGGGTGGAAATATTTGAACCGAACGCCCTGGGGGAGGAGGAGTGGGTTTCTGCCAGGGGCAGGGTTAAGAAGGAGAGTATTCTCCACAGAGGACACAGTGTGAGCGCAGGCAGGCTGGCAGGAGAGCACGCGATGGGCTCAGCAGAGTCGAGCTGCTCCCAAGTCCGGAGAACAGGGGTGTGGTGTCCAGCCTTGTCTTAGGTAAAGTGGAATCTTTATTTGGGTCCAAAATGTTAAGAGCCTTGATGCGTTGATGCCAGACGTTATAACCACACAGACAGTGGGGAGCCACCAGAGGCATTTTAGCAGAAAATTACGGTCAGAGAGGTATAGTGGGAAACCTTCAGGATTTGGATCCGGAAGAGCTCTGTGTAGGACTCTGGGATGTTTCTCCTGAAAAGAAGCTCAGTGCTCATCTAATTTTAGCCTCATGTTTTATTCATGAAAATTGTGTAACTCAGGTTTAAATTTCACACCACTGGTTGCCCTCTACTTGACATGAAGCCTTAAAGAAGCCACTACGTCACGGATTCCCCAGAGTCATCCCTGGGTTTAAACAAGGCTGTCCCTGTGACCTGAGGGGGCCACTAATGTCACCTCTGTGCACTTGACTGATGAAAGATGCTAGGACCTCTGTGGGGTGGAGAATGGGGAATGGGAGAGGCAGCCCCAGCATGAGGACCGGGCAGCATATGTTACAAGTGGAGTTATTTCAGCCCTGCCTGGAGAATCTGGGTAGGTGGCTGCAGTGTGGTGCCAAGTGAGCTGCCTGAGGTGGGACCAGATCCCAAGCAGCAGCTAGGGAATGGGGAGGAGGAGACAGGGAAAGACAGGAACTGTGCAAGAAAGCTGAACCCCATCTAAATAACTAGGTTCTGAGTGGCTGTAGTCTGAGCAGAAAAACTGAATACACTGAGAAAACCAAGGAGAAAATGTTATCCTAAGGGCTGGACAAATCAGGAGGTGATTGGAAAAAGTCTGCTGTACATCCAGTGGACGAGGAGCTGGGGCCACTGCAGGCCCTCCAGGGAGTGTCCCCCGGCAGGAAGGCAGTTCTAGGCTCCCTTTCTAGTATGGCCAGACCAGTCATGGTTCTTAGGCACCAAAGAACCCAACAGAACACACTCCTGATATTATTTTTTAGTCACTGGGCAGAGGTGGGGAGGAAGGCCTGCTACCCAGGGTCCTTCTGAGATTCCAGGCAACTCCGTTGTTCAGCATCCCAGGCCAGGGCCACACGGCAGGGCGACAAGGACATTCCAGTTGGACCAGCTTCTTAGTAGCTTCCCAGGAATACCTTGTACTGTGGCCATTCTTACTGTTCCGGTGCCTGACTGTAAGGTTCTTTTGTCATGTCTCCTAAGGAGCACTGTGCTACATGCATAATAGCAGCTCTACTTTCAACCACAAGTGTCTGAATGAGAAAGGGCTAATCCCCCTCTTATTCAAACTGTATTGCATGCCAAACCTGGTGCTATAAAGCAATCATTTTGAAACTTTCTAATTGTAGCCATAAATTAGGTCTCCATTCTTTTAGCCTCTTAAGCTCAGTCAGGGTGGTCCTGGTTAAAATGGAAACCTCAAACAAAGCCAAGATTTTCAGTAGTATAACAGTATTTATGGTAGTAAAAACATAAAAAGATGCCTCTTCTATTGTTTTTTCCAATTTACTATTTGCAATTGTATTCACTTCATTTGTCCATTCAACAATTATTTATTGCCTTTCTGCTGTGTCCAGAGACTGTCTTGAACCCTGGAAATATGGCAAACAACACACACACATAAAAACAGATGTATTGGTTCCTGCCATTTTGGAATTTAAAGTCATGGATGGATCAAATAAATAAATCAGGTAACGACAACTTGCAGTAGTGCTATGGTAGAAAATAAGGGAAAATTGAGGCAGAGGATGGTGAGGGAGGAGAGGCCCCACTTTGGATGTCAGAGGAGACCTCTGAAGAGGTGACGTTAAAGCTGGACCTGAGTATTGTGAAGGAGCTAGACCAGGAGGAGCAGTCCAGGTGTGAGAACAATGAGCTTAAATGCTCTGAGGCGAGAAGGCTGTTGGCATGTTCCAGGAGCCTCAGGAGGTCAGTGTGACTGGGGTGCAGTGGGCATGGAGGAGAACAAGGGAGGCAGAAGGGGTAAGTGAAGGCCAGTCACGGCAGGGCCTGTGCTTTGTGGTACGGAATATGGATGTAATTCTATGTGTAAAAGCAAACTTCTGTGGAGTTTTAAACTGGAAGATTGTGTAGTCCTGTTTATATTTTCAAAAGGTCTTTCTGGCTTTCATGGAGAGAATAGAAGGGGTCAAAGTGGTTAGTGGGGGACCAGGCAAGGTACTTCTGGGTCATGCTCTGGGGTTTTCCTGAGGGTAGTGACCTGAGATCTCATGGACTCTAGGCAATACTATTAATTTTTCTCCACTCTGCTTTTCCTCCAAACACCAAGCCATTTCTCTCTTTGCCTAGTGGTTCATAGATGAAAAGATGCCAGAAGCACTGTCTTTTAGGTGAGTCAGTCAGATGAGCTATTCAGGTAGGGTTCTTGCCCTAGCACTTTTTTATAGGAATCCTCCATGTCATTTTCATTTTGTAGGTCAGTTAAATTCATGCCAACTTTCCACTGTTCTTCAGCTTTGTTCCCAGTATGCAGAAAGTATTCAGTAAATGTTTGTTTGTTAGACTGATTTCACTTGGATTCCCAGTAGTGTGAGTAGAGGGAGAATTAGAAAGGCCGATGAGGTCCTCTTTACTTCCTCTCTGGAGATGGTGTGTCAGTGGGGTTACCAGGTCTCTTAAAGAGTTAGTATTGTCAGTCTATGGTGAATACAATTCAGGGTGAAAAAAATGACTCCTCTAGAATAAAAGGTGCTGTGTACTTGCGAAAAGTTTTTTAAGAGCATCTGGTTAGAATTTAATATGACTGAAAAGCATTGCTGTTTTTTTCATGTTTCAGTTACCCAAATATGGCTGAAAGTGTGCTTTGGAGATTTTCCAAAATAAAAACTCTTGAGGTGAGAGAAATTTCAGCCCCAACAATAACTTGAAAATTGGAAGTTGGAATAGCAACTGTTTTTTCAACTGTCTTAACTCTGTCACCAACACTATGATGATTTGATTACATGTGACAAGTCTGGTTTCTGGCCATTAAACTGCACACTTCAGCTATAGGCATCAGTCTTTCCTTCTTTTCTTTCACTGTGTGTTGATTTAGGGGCAGAAATGAGAATGATGGGAGAAAGAAAGAGGTTGGGGAACTCTGGCCTTCCCATCGGCCCCCAGGTCACACAGCTGGTGACCTTGACCCTCTCAGCAGCCTCATGATTCAGGGTCAGCAGCAAGCCAGTCATGGGGTAGAAGTCTTCTTTCCATCCACCATTGTTATTTAGGTGCCACTAGCTTGTTTGAATATCACGGACATCCCGAAAGGGGAGAAACATCCCCAAACGGCAGAATGCCCCCTGGGAGCCATATGGGAAGGGAGGGGACAGCACTCTTCAGCGAGGTCATAGACATGAAGCTCTTGGTGCAATGCCTGGCCCAGAGCAGTCACATAGCGTAGGGTAACAGCACCTGCTGACGCCATTATTTTTATTATTGATGAGTCTCATGTGGTCAGATTCCAGCTTTCCGATCCTGTTTCTACTGTTTGCTCTGCACCCTCATCAACCCCTTGGGCAACTGTGTGACACCTCCTTTAAGGAAGGGCTGTTTTCCTAATTTACCCCCTGTATTTGAGAATCATTCCTGTTCATGGTACTCTCATTAATCCAACATTTCCATCTGGCAAGTGGCATTCCTGCTTACTGCCACTCTGAATATCTTTATTGTGAGAGATATACGTCTTCAGAAGTCCAAAGATACATACATCCACCATTCCATTCCCACCTGGCTTCCTCCTCTTTGCCTTACAGAGGGTGGTTTTGTTAGCATCTCAGCTCCGAGCTTCTTGTGACAGAACACAACTGTTTCTTCAGGCATCTTATCCACTGGCTAAAGAGTTCCTTGATCTCAAGTGCCTCATTTTTCTGGAAAGGGAAGCGCATGACACATCTGATCTCTCACTTTAGAAAGGAAGGTAAATCGTTTCAGTTAGGGGCCTGGGAGACACATCTACTTGTAAAAGAAAGGAGCTGCTATTTCTCTGGCTGTCGCTTCCTTCCCTCTTACCCCAAGCCCGTACTTGAAAGTTGTGGCTGGGCATCTTGCTCAACGAAATAAATATTGGGTCAAGTAATTAGCAAGCAGAGTTACATTTGGGGTGTAACCTGACTCTAATCGCTGACCTCAGAGAATTAATTTCATATGACATATCACCTTAGTGCTGGCTTAGAAGTTTCCACTCATCTTCGCCTTTCATCCAGATTGCTTTTTCTATTTTTGGGCTTGTTGTGTCAATGAGTCAGGTGGCTCCAGACTCTTCTTGTGGATGCAAGGGGTATTCCTGACCTGGATTTATTTTTCTGCATATATAAATTATAGAAAGGAAAAACTCTGTCCTTGTTCCTTGTCATAAAAGTAAGGGAAACTGGATGGTTGAGTGAAAGAAAGCCATTATAAAATAGCCAATATAAATAAAACCTGGCCTTGGGACCTGAAGGCACAAGATGTACAATATAGAAACTGGCAGTCCAGCATAGTCATCATTAGAAACGGAAGAGATAAAAAGATCATGTTAATATTTACCACCAAGTGCTAATCATTAAGTTAAAATAATTTACAAAATAAGATGAACTATCACTACGAAGACCTTCTTATTCCTGTAGCCTGCTAGGTAGGTGGGGTTTTCTGTTTTTGTCTCTTCCCCTTAGCAGGTATGGAAATAGTCACCCTGCCTGTCTCACTTGGTCCTAAAGCTGTTTCAACAACTAATGAGTTCCCTGGGGTCTCACCTGCTTTGGCTTCTGTAAATACAATTTGCTACAGGAGTTCAGAGAGATGGTCTACTTTTCATGTTCTTTAAAACATGACATGGTAGTTTCTCTTGTGTGAAAATCAGAATTACCTTTTAAAGCCTAGTTGTGTGCATGCTTAGTCAGTCAGTCGTGTCTGACTCTTTGTGAACTCATGGACTGTAGCCCACCAGGCTCCTCTGCCCATGGAGTTCTCCAGGCAAGAATACTGGAGTGGCTAGCCATTCCCTTCTCCAGGGCATCTTCCTGACCCAGGGATCAATCCCAGGTCTCCCACATTGCAGGCAGATTCTTTACCATCTAAGCTATGAGGTAAGCCCCTTAAGGCCTAGTTCAAAGCTGTTAAATTATAAAGGAAGTTGCTATGCATTTTGGCTTATGTTGTAGTTAAGAACCCAAAGCCATATTTCTGAGGAATTGATTGTTTTGCTACTGCTATTAGTTTTTAGCAAGTGGCCACTCTGAATGGTGTTATGGTTTCCTTTTTTCACATTGACAACTAGAAACTTAGAGTCCAATTTGTGCCCTATCAGTAACAAATATATATGTCATTATAACATCTTTAGTGTAACTCTTGGATTGATTTCAGTTCTAATACTTATTTTTCTTTCACATTCACTCCCACTTTTATACTATTTTTTTGTGTGTGTGTAACCTTGTAAGCTGCCTTGAGGAGAAGGAAATGGCAACCCACTTCAGTACTCTTGTTTGGAAAATTCCATGGGTGAAGGAGCCTAGTAGGCTGCAGTCCATGGGATCGCAAAGAGTCGGACACAACTGAGTGACTTCACTCACTCAAGCTGCCTTGAATCCTTTCTAGAATAAGATGGCCCATAGTTAAATAGCTAGATATTTTTTTAAACTGAAAGAAGAAGTTAGGAAGGAAGAGAACTAAGGAAAAAAAGAAGGAAGGCAGTCAAACCATGCAAGTATCAGCAGTTTAACCTCCTTAAGCCTCAGTTTCCTCACTTGCTGCTGGTGCTGCTGCTAAGTCGCTTCAGTCGTGCCCAACTCTGTGTGACCCCAGAGACGGCAGCCCACCAGGCTCCCCCGTCCCTGGGATTCTCCAGGCAAGAACACTGGAGTGTGTTGCCATTTCCTTCTCCAATGCATGAAAGTGAAAAGTGGAGGTGAAGTTGTGTCCGACTCCTAGTGACCCCATGGACTGCAGCCTACGAGACTCCTCCTCCTCTGCACTCCAGCATTTTCTTGGGCCTCAAAATTATTTTTAGATAACGAATGTAAACACACTTGATAGATTACAGAGCTCTGTGATGCTTTGTTGTGATTATTTTAAATCCATTATCAATTAAGGCAATTCTCCAATGCCAGTGCCAAGCCCTTTGCTCAGTCTTCATCTCCACCCAGAAGATGGCACTTCTCAGGAAGTGTCTACTCAGATCAGAGCCTTCTTGGAATTCCTTACAGCAGAGAACCATAATCCTTGGAGCACCACAGAGGCAATGTCCTCTCTTTAAGGATGTCTCTGAAACCTCGAACCTGACAGAGTTCCGTAGCTTGGATGGGCCAGGAGCCAGAACCATCTAGATCACCAAGCCTGGAAAATAGCTGATCAACAAATCCACTTACCTTAGGATCTCAGACTCTGCACAGAATTCCCCAATACCATCCCCTCCACTCCACACATGTTCCCATTTAGATTTGCAGATTCCAAAGATATACCATCTCCCGCTTAAAGACTTATAGAGCGATCATCTTGTTGCTGACCCAGTCCCCAGATTAGAACCTCTTGGTGGGGGAATATTTGTAGAATGGTGAGAAGGGCATGGAGACAGCCTTTGGTGATCACTGCTTAACCATCATTACTAATGATATTAAAAATAGTTCTCAAGGGAATTGAGGTGGGGCGGGGGCGGTGGAGGAAGACCGAGAACCACATTTCAAATGATCCATCCTTGTCAGAGGCCTGTTATCTCTGTAAAGCAGATTCTGGACAAGTAAAGGCTTCCATTAGGTCCCATCAGTGTCATAATCAAGGCCAGACTTCTCAGCGTGGTGAATAGGAAGCAGCATATGGCTGAGGATGAGAGTGAAAGCTGGAGCTGGGCTATCTGTGTGGGAAGCTTAATGGGCAAGAACCCTGCGTAGGGTCCTGCACCTTGCCAAACCCCGGTTCTGAAAACTGGAGATGGTTGTGATTAAATTAAACTGTCCACGTAAAGTGCTTAGCACTGGTGTGCTTGAGGGTTGGGGAGGGAAGGGGGTGGTCTTTATGGTCCGGGCCCAGCCCTCCTTTACACCTTCATGTCCCCTGAGTGCACCTCACCCAGAAGGACATATCCCAACCCTCATATCTGTGACTTTGCACATGTCATCCTGGAAGGCCATTCTTTTCCTGGTCTTTGCATTGAGCATTTCCTACTCTTTCTTCAGCATCCCAATGAGATTCACTTCTTTCTGAAGGTCTTCCCTGGTAACACATCCTCAACCCAGCAGAATGCAGGGCTCTGACCTCCCTGCCCCCCCTACTGCTACATACTCTGCATTTTAATTATGTTTGTCGTGAGATTTACTATTGGTTATTATATTTATTTCATTAAGAAATCAAAAGGAACTCTAATTTATCTTTAAAAGAAAATGATTTCATATGGTAGACAGGTTGTTAATGTTCTATTTTTACAACTTTAAACACAATTATAAATTCTGTGTTGTGAAAGAGAAGTCAAGAGAGCTAAATGCATGTTTTTTATTGAGGTATGTAATTTATATGTATTAAGGTTCTCAAATCTTTAGTCAATTTTGACCCAGAGCATTTCAGTCACACCTGAAGTTCCCTGAGCTCCCTTCCCAGTCAATACCTGCCCCACCCTCACCCTCCCTAACCAAAGCCAAACCCGATCTGATTTCTGCCATCCCATATTAATGTCGCCTACTCTAGGAGTTTGTATAAATGAACTCAAGCAGGCTGTGTTTCATTGTATCTTGTTTCTTTCCCTCAGCTTTCACTACATGCTTTCGAGATTCACCTCCCTTCTTGTGTTTATCAATAGTCCATTCCTTTTATTGCTCATTAGTGTTCCATCATACAAATATACCAGAGTTTATTCATCTCTTCTCCTATTGTTGAACATGTATCACGTTTTTTCATCTTATTTTTTAAATTGTTGTACAGTAAGATTATCTTTTTTTTCTTCTGACATACAGGTCTGTGAATTTTAACATGCTTACAGATGTGTATGACCATCACCACAATCAGTATGCAAACAGTCCTGTCACCTTAGAAAACTCCCTGGTGCTCCCTTTATAGTCCTACCCTCCTCCCACCCCAAGTCCCTAAGCACACTGCATTTTAATTGCTTATACACGTCTGTTGTTCTCACTGTACTATCAGCTTTACAGAGTAAGGATCCTACTTTATTCCCCTTGCCTCATCTATGCTTAGCACAGTACCTGGTACATAAGCATTAATTACTTGAAGGATGAATGAATTAATGTCCGTGTAGCCACATATGAGAGCTTCATAGCTCAGTTGGTAAAGAATCTGCCTGCAGTCAGGAGACCCCAGTTCAATTCCTGGGTCAAGAAAATCTGCTGGAGAAGGGATAGACTACCCATTCCAGTAGTCTTGGGCTTCCCTTGTGGCTCAGCTGGTAAAGAATTCACCTGCAATGTGGGAGACCTGGGTTCAATCCCTGGGTTGGGAAGCCCCTGGAGAAGTATTCTGGAGAAGATCTCCTGGAGAAGTATTCTGGCCTGGAGAATTCCGTGGAGTATACAGTCCATGGGGTTGCAAGAGTTGAATATGACTGAACAGCTTTCACAGCCACATAATGAATACTCTCATAATTCTTAAGAGGCAAGAGTAAGTAGAAAGCTAAAGAAAATCAACATTAACTCTGTTCTTTTTAAGAAAATCTTTAGGTCCTTTTTTCACAGCAATAATAATTTTATAATTTTATGAAATTCTAAAGAGTGCTGCCTGGTAATTGGCCACTTGAGAGAATATGTTGGATCACACAAATGAGTAATCACCCCTAAAAGGAGTCCAACAAATGTTTGATTATACTGAAAATATTACTACTGGTTAAGTTTAAACATGGAAATTAAAAGGAAACAGTTAAACATGCTTCTTTGTCTATTACCTATTCTGAGGGTATTTCAGAAGTCTAAAATTCTTCCCAGAGTCTTTAATATATTTTCCAGGTATTCTTAGGTCTATAAGTATTCTCTGCACTATATTTAGAGAAGCTCAGTATTCACCCTATTACTTGTGACTCAAGTTTTGGTTTCCTTATTTTCCACTAAACCAGTGTCACCTTTATCTAAAATTTATTTTACTAAAGTTATTATTATTGCAAGCGATACTTGGTTCCTCCAGCCAGTTGTCTTCCCTGGAGTATATTCAGTTCTTTTCAGCTTAAGCTTTACTTTTCTTTTTTTCCCTTCCAGTGTTTATTGGTGTTTCCTTTTTCATTAATCACAATGCTGAAATGACTCTGTATATATCCTTCTAATACTCTTAATTTTACCCACCACAACATTATCTCTTACAAACTGAGCCCTTTGCCAGCTCCATGTCACATTTCTTTAAGCAAATAAATTTTTTCCATATGCTTACCATATACCCCTGAGCCCTGTTGCCTATTCCTTTTAAGGCAGAAATGGGGAAACAGCTGTTTCTCAATTCCTATAAAGTGTGTCCTGTTTTATAGATCATGCTGGACAGCTCTGTTTTGATGTCTGCAATATTACTTGGTCCTTGAAATTGCGAATTTCCTGGACCTGAGTTTCCCTTTCACATTTGGGAAAGAAAGATTAATTCTAGTAGGCATTTCAGTGTGTTATACAGGCCATGAGGTCTTCTCTGTAGTTTGTTTTGGTAGCTACTGAAGGGTTCAAATGGAAGAAGTACCTTCTTCCTTACACCACAACAAAGTTTTAACTGTTAAGACTGATATTATATGCTCATCTCATTCAGTGTTTTCAGCAGATGGTGATTTACTATAGCAGCCAGATTCTATGCTACATTCAGAGCATGCAAGGATGAAGGGCACTGGGCTCTTGGGTAGCCCGCAGTCCAGAAGGAAGGTCAGATACTGTGTGATGAGTAGTCTAAGTAAGGGATACCTGAGCTGTAACAACTACTTAGAGGAAGAGTTGAAAAACTCTGGTCCATTTTCTGACTGCCTGTTTCCGTGTACAAAGTTTTGTTGTAACAAAGTCATGCCCATTCATTTACATGTTTTCAGTGAATGTTTTCATGATGCAGTGTGTAGTTGTGACAGATTGTAGAGTCCACAAGCCTAAAATATTAACTATCTGATCCTCTAATGAAAATTTTTCCAACTCCTGGCTTATAAGAAGGAACACGGAGAAAGTGTATGGTCACCAAAGAATAGGGTAAGTGGAGGACACCTCGGAGAATGCCAGCACTTTACAGGATAGATGAAAGAAGACAGTGCAAGTAGTGGATTGAGAACCAAACCATAGTGTGCCAGAACACAAAGGAGAAAAGTGATTTATCAAAAAGCTGAGGGTCAACATCAGTGCCAAATTCCCCAAGGCAGTCAGGTAAGATGATGGTTATAATGACCATTTCTTGAGATTTTACTTGTGTGGTGGACTATACACCAAGAAATTTACATTTATTATGTCAGGACTGTGCACCAAGCAATTTACATTTATTGTGTCCGGACTCCATGTAATACCCCTGTAAGGTTGGCTCTAGTAATATTCCCATTTTATGGATGAAGAAATTAAGGCACAGAATGAGCAAGTAACTTTGCCAGAGTCACACAGCTTTAAAATGCAGAGGTATTGTTTTAATCTGGGCAGCCTGATTCTAGAGAGCCTGTATTTTTAATCCCTGTCCCATGTTCATTTGACAATTAAGGAATCATTGATGTCCTTAGCAAGAGTAATGTCAGTGGCATGATGGAAGCAGAAAGTGTATTAGTCGCTCAGTCATGTCTGGCTCTTCGCAACCCCATATACTATAACCCCTCAGTCTCCTCTGTCCATGGAATTCTCCAGGCAAAAATACTGGAGTGCTTTGCCATTCTCCGGGAGATCCTCCCAACCCAGGGCTTGAACCTGGGTCTTTCATGTTGCAGGCGGATTCTTTACCATCTGAGCCTCTAGGAAAGCCCGATGGAAGTAGAAGATAGCTTCAAATAACTAACTGACAATAATGTTTGCCGTGAGCTGTACATAGTCTGAGTGAACTCTGGGAGTTGGTGATGGACAGAGAGGCCTGGCATGCTGTGATTCATGGGGTCGCAAAGAGTCAGACACAACTGAGTGACTGATCTGATCTGATCTGATCTGATACATTGTCCTAAGAGTTTTACACTAACTCATTTAACCTCTTAACCACCTCATTTTTCATATAAGGAAATCACGGCATAGAAAGGTGAATTAACTTACCCAAAGCCACAATAGCTATTGAGTGACAGAGGTGTCATGTGAGATTCTGGAGAGAAGCAGCTCAACTTCTGTCTCTACATTCTTACTGACCTCCATCGTCCATGGCGCTTTCTACCTCTACCAGAGATTTTGGCCTGACTCTGGTGCTCCCTGTTTTGTTACTCCCTACACCCCAATGTTTTAGCCACTTAGAAAACTTTTTAAAAGTTCAATATATCTTTTAAAATAACATGATGGTGTGGTACCTATAGAAGATTCACATGCAGATCAACAGAACCAGACCCAAGAATGTGTATGATTTGTGTTTTGATTATGAATGAAATGAAAATACTAGAATAAGATAATGAGAGAAAAAAGAATCCTTCAGTAAGAGGTTAGGACAACTGATTAAATATGTGAAAAGATAATAAAGTTAGAGCTTTACTTAATACTGTACAACAAAATCTACTATAAAGGATTTAAGTTAAATGTTTAAAAAAGGATCACAAAGTTTTTTTTTAACTAAATAAAAGTATCTACTTTAGGGTGAACTTTGCAAAGCATAATTGCAATGAAGAAAGGTGACATATTTGATCTCATTACAATTTATAGCATCTCTAGGTCAAAATAATTTTAAAAATTAAGAGAGAAAACAAGTTAACCTTAACATTGAAAGATTTATACAAATCTTCCAAAAATTTGTATTTTGTATTTCAAATACTAAGATTTATACAAAGAAAACATTAAAACCCTTCTTGACAAATGAATAGAGATGAAGACCATTCTATTCCTATAAGATATACACATAGCTAATAAAAAGAACAAAATACTCTCAGTCATATCAAATGAATGCAAATTAAAATACTGTATCATTTGTACCTCTTAGCAGTCTAAAAGATCTTAGCAGTTGAGTATTTGCTGTAGTGTGATGCAAAAGGTGTTTTCTTATACATGTTGATGACTTTAAAATTGACCCCAAATCATCTGAAAAACAGTTTAGAAGTTGTTAAAACCCTTAAGAAACATGCATACTTTCTCACAGTGTGATTTCTCTTCTAGAATTCTGCTCTAATCAAAAATGGATAAAAGTTATAAAAATGTCTATTACAATAAATTTACAAAAGCAACTTTTAGAAATAATCTAATGATAGAAGAACAAATTAAATATACTGTAAGTAAGCAATAGTTTGTCATATAGCCATTAAAAATATTTTTCAATACTATTAACATGGAAAAATGCTCATGATATAATCAGATCAGATCAGATCAGTCGCTCAGTCGTGTCAGACTCTTTGCGACCCCGTGAATCACAGCACGCCAGGCCTCCCTGTCCATCACCAACTCCCGGAGTTCACTGAGACTCACGTCCATCGAGTCTGGTGCCATCCAGCCATCTCATCCTCTGTCGTCCCCTTCTCCTCCTGCCCGCAATCCCTCCCAGCATCATGGTCTTTTCCAATGAGTCAACTCTTCGCAGGAGGTGGCCAAAGTACTGGAGTTTCAGCTTTAGCATCATTCCTTTCAAAGAAATCCCAGGACTGATCTCCTTCAGAATGGACTGGTTGGATCTCCTTGCAGTCCAAGGGACTCTCAAGAGGCTTCTCCAACACCACAGTTCAAAAGCATCAATTCTTCAGCTCTCAGCCTTCTTCACAGTCCAACCCTCACATCCATACATGACCACAGGAAAAACCATAGCCTTGACTAGATGAACCTTTGTTGGCAAAGTAATGTCTCTGCTTTTTAATATGCTATCTAGGTTGGTCATAACTTTCCTTCCAAGGAGTAAGCGTCTTTTAATTTCATGGCTGCAGTCACCATCTGCAGTGATTTTGGAGCCCAGAAAAATAAAGTCTGACACCGTTTCCACTGTTTCCCCATCTATTTCCCATGAGGTGGTGGGACCAGATGCCATGATCTTCATTTTCCGAATGTTGAGCTTTAAGCCAACTTTTTCACTCTCCACTTTCACTTTCATCAAGAGGCTTTTGAGCTCCTCTTCTCTTTCTGCCATAAGGGTGGTGTCATCTGCATATCTGAGGTTATTGATATTTCTCCCGGCAATCTTGATTCCAGCTTGTGTTTCTTGCAGTCCAGCGTTTCTCATGATGTACTCTGCATAGAAGTTAAATAAACAGGGTGACAATATACAGCCTTGACGAACTCCTTTTCCTATTTGGAACCAGTCTGTTGTTCCATGTCCAGTTCTAACTGTTGCTTCCTGACCTGCATACAAATTTCTCAAGATATAATATTAAAAGATAAAGTATTTGTATACAACATGTAGTTCCAGATATATATGTGTATGTATTTGTTTGTGTTAAATCGCTTCCCCATGGACTGTAGTCGGCCAGCCAGAAAAAATACTGGAGTGGGTAGCCATTCCCTTCTCCAAGGGATCTTCCCAATCGAATCAAACCCAGGTCTCCAGCATTACAGGCAGATTCTTTACCATCTGAGCCGCCAGGGAAGCCCCATATATATATATATATATACATACATATACTCTTGCCTGGAAAATCCCATGGATGGAGGAGCCTGGTAGGCTATAGTCCATGGGGTCTCTAAGAATCGGACAAGACTGAGCGATTTCACTCTCACTTTTCACTTTCATGCATTGGAGAAGGAAATGGCAACCCACTCCAGTGTTCTTGCCTGGAGAATCCCAGGGACGGGGGAGCCTGGTGGGCTGCCTTCTATGGGGTCGCACAAAGTCGGACATGACTGAAGCGACTTAGCAGCAGCAGCACTCATATATTGGAGAAGGGAAAGGCAACCCAATCCAGTAGTCTTGCCTGGAAAATCCCATGGACAGAGGATCCTGGAGGGTGGCTATAGTCCTTGGGGTCACAAAGAGCTGGACATGACTGAGTGACTAACACATACTCATATGTATATGTATGTACACACACACACACACACACATATGTATAACATATGTATATATGGGCTTCCTAGGTGGCACTAGTGGTAAAGAACCCACCTAGCAATGCAGGAGACGTAAGAAACGCAGGTTCAGTCCCTGGGCCAGGAAGATATCCTGGAGAAGGGCATGGCAACCCACTCCCAGAATTCTTGCCTGGAGAATCCCCATGGACTGAGGAGTCTGTCAGGCTACAGTTCATGAGGTCACAGAGAATCAGACCCGACTGAAGTGACTTAGCACCCTTGTACACATACCCATATACACAGAGACAGAACAAAAAGTAGAAGTTATTGTATCACAATTATAAGAATATATCTTATTATAGTGGGACTATCTTTTTATGGTAGTACCAGATTTTTACTTTTCTGTATTTTCTGAACTCTCTGTGATTAGTATGTATGACTTTATATCAAGGAAAAAGGTTAAAAAATTTTTTTAATGATGACCCCATCAAAATTATAGCATAGGATTGGCAAATCAAGTCTTATTTTAATCTCTTATTTATTTACCGCATTTGACTGTTACATCTGAGCTTTATCCCACACTATTATGGAAGACCTCAGAGTTACAGTTCTGGAAGATCATTCCCAACACAAACCCCTCTCTGTATATTTCCCATGTAGTTGGTAATTAGTTGATAAGTAGCTTTCCCTGTGGCTCAGCTGATAAAGAATCCACCTGCAATGTGGGAGACCTGGGTTCGATCCCTGAGTTGGGAAGATCCCCTGGAGAAGGAAAAGGCTACCCAGTCCAGTATTCTTGCCTGGAGAATTCCATGGACTGTATAGTCCACAAGGTTGCAACGAGTTGGACACGACTGAGCAATTTTCACTAACATCCTTAAGCCCAGTTTACCTGCAGGAAACTTTAAAGTACCTTTAAAGCAATAAAGTACCTTTTCCTGAGGTATACAAAAAGGCAGTTAAGATCTGGGTTTTCCATTGAGAAAGCTGGACAAGAAGGTTAAGGATCCTGGAGCAGGCAGGGCATGTGAACATTATGCCCACCTTTAACAATTCACAGGATGCACATTAACAGCCTACGTGAAGTCATCTAATAGGTAGTGGAAGTCTCTGTGAAGGCTTAGGGCAATCGTAACAGAAACAGTGTGCTTTTCCCTTGAACATTTCTCCTCTTGGGCTCATACTTTTTCACAAGGGTGAGTGGATAGCAGGTCTAACTGCAGCCTCATAGGCCTTCTCCTTATGAAATTTCTGTTCAGGGGACATGACGTAACTCACATAATCATGTAACAGGCCACGTTCACCTATATTTTTTTTAATGTTACCCTATACCTCTGTACTTCAACATTTCACCTCACTCTGGAAATTTTGACTTGTCCAGGGCATACAGTGTTCTTAATAGAAATTGGCCTGAGCCAGAAGAGAATCATAAATCATAGCAGTATGACTTCATCATTGCATAAATGGGAAGACTGTGGCATAAAATAAATGATTAGCCCAAGATCACAAAAGTTGGAACTAGAAGCTGAGACTTCTAGAACTTCCCTTTTCACTCATCTATGCTGGAACTTCCCAAAAGGTGTGCACAGAGTGCTATTCTGGGAGCTGTTAACAGTTGTGCTGCAAAGAGTAGAGTTCAGGGGTTAAGTAAACCCAAGGATGACCTCATTTCTCTTCTCACACTTGGAGAGTAGTAATGCATATTAATACATTAAAGGATCCCTGCAATAAGACAGATACTAAATCAGATGGGATGTGGGAATGACAAGCATAAACGAGGAATACCCTTGTTAAGTCAGGATATATTTTCTCCCAAGCCAAAATATAGGATGGAAGCAGGGGTGGTGGGGGAGAGTTGCTAACAGATTCTGGGTATGTTTATTTTGGAGGAGAGGAGCTAGTCACCAGAAGCAGCAGCTTCTGCCTCAGTTAGATGCTGCTGCTGCTGCTAAGTAGCTTCAGTCATGTCCACCTCTGTGCGACCCCATAGACGGCAGCCCACCAGGCTCCTCTGTCCCTGGGATTCTCCAGGCAAGAATACTGGAGTGGGTTGCCATTTTCTCCTCCAATGCATGCATACATGCTAAGTCACTTCAGTCGTGTACAACAGAGGTGTCCAGGCACCTCTGTCCACAGGATTCTCTAGGCAAGAATACTGGAGTGGGTTGCCATTTCCTTCTCCAGTTAGATGAGTGTTATTCAAATATAAGAACATGTTATTGTTAAACTGGGCTCTGCATACAAAGCCCTGTGATTCCAGTATCCAGCTTAATGACTAGTACCACCTGAGAGACACCTAGTTTTCTTTCTAAGTTAGAGGGGCAGGGGTATTGCATAATGCATGCTCGTGCTGTCGCTTCAGTCACATCCGACCCTTTGACACCCTATCGACTGCGACACACCAGGCTCCTCTGTCCATGGGATTCTCCAGGCGAGAATACTGGAGTGGGTTGCCATGCCCTCCTCAAGGGGATCTTTCCAACTCAGGGATCGAACCCTCATCCCTGTGTCTCCTGCACTGACAAGCAGATTCTTTACACTAGCACCACCTGGGAAGCCCATATTGCGTGATGGTTAAGAGCAAACTGAGTAAAAACCAATTAGATCCAAATCCAGGCAAGAATACTGGAGTAGGTAGCCATTCCCTTCTCCGGGGCATCTTCCTGACCCAGGGATTGAACCCTGGTCTCCTGCACTGCAGGCAGACTCTTTACCATCTGAGCCACCAGGGAAGCCCAATTATACTTCAAAAACAAATACATACTCCATTGTGTATATGTACCACAGCTTTCTTATCCATTCATCTGCTGATGGACATCTAGGTTGCTTCCATGTCTTGGCTATTATAAACAGTGCTGCGATGAACATTGGGGTACACGTGTCTCTTTCCCTTCTGGTTTCCTCAGTGTGTATGCCCAGCAGTGGGATTGCTGGCTCATAAGGCAGTTCTATTTCCAGTTTTTTAAGGAATCTCCACACTGTTCTCCATAGTGGCTGTACTAGTTTGCATTCCCACCAACAGTGTAAGAGGGTTCCCTTTTCTCCACACCCTCTCCAGCATTTATTATTTGTAGACTTTTGGATCGCAGCCATTCTGACTGGTGTGAAATGGTACCTCATAGTGGTTTTGATTTGCATTTCTCTGATAATGAGTGATGTTGAGTATTACTCAGCCATTAAAAAGAATACATTTGAATCAGTTCTAATGAGGTGGATGAAACTGGAGCCTATTATACAGAGTGAAGTAAGCCAGAAGGAAAAACATAAATACAGTAGACTAACGCATATATATGGAATTTAGAAAGATGGTAACAATAACCCGGTGTACGAGACAGCAAAAGAGACACTGATGTATAGAACAGTCTTATGGACTCTGTGGGAGAGGGAGAGGGTGGGAAGATTTGGGAGAATGGCATTGAAACATGTAAAATATCATGTAGGAAACGAGTTGCCAGTCCAGGTTCGATGCACGATGCTGGATGCTTGGGGCTGGTGCACTGGGACGGCCCAGAAGGATGGTATGGGGAGGGAGAAGGGAGGAGGGAGGAGGGTTCGGGATGGGGAACACATGTATACCTGTGGCGGATTCATTTTGATATTTGGCAAAACTAATACAATTATGTAAAGTTTAAAAATAAAATAAAATTAGAAAAAAAAAAAACAAATACATAGAAAAAGAGATCAGCTTTGTGGTCATCTGAAGGAGCGGGTGGTGGGAAAGAGAACTGGATGAAAGTGGTCAAAAGATACGAACTTTCAGTTACAATAAACAAGTATTAGGCATGAAATGTACGACATGACTATTTAACACTTCTGTATGTTATATATGAAAGTCGTCAAGAGAGTAAATCGGAAGAGTTCTCATCATTAGGAAAAAAATTCTCTCTTGCCTGGAGAGCTACAGTCCATGGGGTCATAAAGAGTCAGACACAACTGAACAACTAACACTTTCACTTTTCCCTGACCTGTAACATTATATTAGTTCCCAGTCCACAATATAATGATTACATAGTTCTATACATTACAGCTTGCAATGTATAGTTAAAAGTAACTGGCAGCAAATTGTGTAGTGTTTAAGATCCCCTTAGAAGGTGAAGTATTTTTCTTTGGTCATGTATTTTTGAGGTGGTGTTATTGGTCTTAGTACTTTACCTTCTTTCAGAGTTTTAAAATGACAACAGTTTAGAGTTGTACCATCTAACTTTAAAGTTTTCTGTGGAAACTGGAAACATATTTTATAAACAAAGTCTGGAACTGTTGCTAGGGACATCTTCAGCTATGAAAATAGGAACTTTATTGGAACATTATTGGCTGTAGCAGTTGCCACTGGAAACAGCAAAATTTAATGGGAAAAGGGATTCCCCACCCCATTCCCCATTCCAGTTGAGAATGCAAGGAAAGCTTCTGATGAGAAGAACTAACTCACAGGGGGCTTACATTCAGAAGCATTTGTTTTCTCAAATCTTTTGGAGAAAGGAAGAGAACATCTTAAAGAGCCTGAGAATTGGAAAAGGTGAATCATGCTCAGTTTCTTGCTGCATATGCAACTGAAAAAGAAACATACGGTACCTAAGAAAAATGAAACAAAATCAGAGAGACATATGCCATGCTAATGTAAAGTCTACTGAACCACCACTAGGGTGCAGAAGACTTTGAGTGGTCCAGTGTCCCTGTATCCAAGGTGGGGACTCTGCGGTCAGAAAAGGCCAGGAGGCGAAAGATTGAACCTGCCCAGGCCTCTCAGAGTAGCGCTTCCGTACAGCCAGGTGCCCTGGATTGGGCACAATAGACTTGGCCTAGGGTTTGCTATTCCTCCTGCTGCTGATCACATAATTCTTCGTTTGCATGCTGGATCCTGTTCTTTTCTCAGCATTTTCTTTAACCAGCGAAAGTTGCAGCTCTTTGCTAGAGTATAGCCCTAAGATATTCTTGTTTCTATTTTTGGAAGGTCTCCACATGGGTGGCGGTGTGGGGGAGGACATGACTTGTGTGGAATTTTAGAAGATGGGACTAAGATTTTGATAGAGAAGGAGAAATGACAAGAGATAAAGGGAGAAGCAGGTGTTCTGCATACCCAGAGTCAATGAGAGGTCCACTTCCAGATGTCAGATTCTTTTCTGGCATGGACTCATTGATTGTAAGCCCTTACTTTTTGGCATACCTATAGTAATTATTTTGGATGGAGCTTCCTTCACTGTATGACTGTTAGTGTACCTGGAGTCAGAATTGAGAGCCCTCTTCTTTCATTGGCTACATTTCTCACTGTTTCTGCCCTCCTGTCCTCCTCCTCCTTTTCCCCCTCCCCCGTCCTCTGTGCGCCCCTTCCCCTGCCCTGTGTTATTTGCTTTGGGCCTTCACTGAGTTCACTTTTCACAGGGTCCTGTTCTTTGGATGTGGGAATTGTGTTCCTTCTCAGTGATGCTGGTAGGAGTCCCTTAATGAGCTGGGAACATGCACGGTTCTTGAAGAGTAGTTCCCAGCCTGGCTTCGCCTGGCCAAATAAAACATTCTGGTTCCTAGGGATGAGTAATTTTAGCAAAACACTGTAGACTGTTGAACTACAGCTGTGTCTCCAACATGAGTTTTCAGTGTGTAAACTGACCGCCTCTAGAAATATAGAATACTCCTCCCCAAATTAGTGAATTTGAACTAAATTAGAGATGGATTTTTTAAACAAGATGTGTCCCTACATAAGGATAAAAGGAAGACTCAACTGACAGGAACTTGTAACAGTTCTACACTTGCATATATCTAATATACCTATTAGATGTGTAACTAAAAACTGATAGAATTATTAGAAAACATGAAGAACTTCAAAATAAGAGTGGAAGATGTTAATATACATGTCAGTAATTGCCATTGAGCCACCAGGGAAGCCCAGCTGATAAAACATAAAAATTCATAAACATATAGCAGATTTGAAAAACATAATTAAGTCTATCCGTAATCCTGTATAGAACTGTGCCCCTAACAATTAGATACTGCATATTCTATTAAAAAAATTTTTTAATTGATTGTGTATAGAGGCAGATGGTTACTTATGTGGTGATGATTTCATAATGTATGCAAATATCAAACTACTATGTAATTTACCTGAAATCAACATGATATTGTATGTCAACTATTTTAAAAATATATAAATATATGTTAAATAAATATTTATCTACTAGGTCAGGAGCTGGCAAACTATGACTCATAGACCAATAGATGTATTTTTGTTAATAAAGTTTATCAGAAAACAGCCACACCCAATCATTTACATACTGTCTAGGGCTGATTTTGCATAATAGCAGAATCCAGTAATTACTGACAGAGACCTTATTGCTCTGCAAATCCTCCTACAGTTATCTTCTATGTGGCCCTAAAAACCTAAAAAGTGCACTGATCCCTGTGCTAGAAAATAAAACAAGTCTTTTTTTTTTTTTTTTAAACTGTACATAATTATATTAGTTTTGCCAAATATCAAAATGAATCCATCACAGGTATAAAAGTCTTATTAAATAAATAAGTCTTTTATTAAAAAATGCAGGGCATTTTTCCAACCACAATATAACAAAAAGGTAACTTTAAAAAAAATCGGTTTGGAAATATAAAAATACACTTCTAAATAACTCATCAGTCAAAGAAAGTCATTATAGAGTCTTTAAAAATATTTAGAATTAAATAATAATGAAAATGCTATAATATTAAAATGTATGGTATTCAGATTAAGTTATAAAGTGTTAAGAAAATATATGGACTTCCCCGTGGCTCAAGAGGTAAAGAATCCACCAGCAATGCAGAAGACACAGAAGGCAAGGGTTCAGTCCCTGGGTCAGGAAGATCCCCTGGAGAAGGATATGACAACCCCCTCCAGTATTCTTGTTTGAAAAATCTCATGGACAGAAGAGCCTGATGGGTTACAGTCCAAAGGGTCGCAAAGCGTTGCACACAACTGAATGACTAAGCACACACACACAAGAAATTTTATATCCTTAATGCTTATATCAGATGAAGGAAAACAGTGGGCTAAATATCCAACTACAAAAATTAAGAACTCAACAGAGTATACTTAAAGGAAAGAATCTTAATTAGTGCACTAGAAATCAAAGAAGCAATAGAAAGCATAATAAAGAACCTAATTGTTTTTTTTTTTTTTTAAGAAATACATCTCCGAGATAGAACAAGAAAAATAGGTTGCAAATTAAAAATGCGAGAAAAGAAAAAAGAAAACATATATACATATAATAATCACCCCTCTCCAATAAATTTGAAAAGTAAAACAACAAATTACCTAGAAAAATATTATTTACCAGAATTGAGTAAAAAAATGAAACATCTAAATAATTATATAACCATTAGAAGTTGAAGCATTTGTTAAAACATACCCACAAAAAGAATACTACACTCTGCTTCTTTTACTAACAGATTTTACCAAATATCAATAAATAGGTCATCTTAACTATATACAAATATTTCAGAGAACAGAAAATGAGGAGACATTCCCAACTCTTTTATGAAGTTAAAAAAAGTGAAAGTGTTAGTCACTCAGTCATGTCTGACTTTTTGCAACCCCATGGACTGTAACCTACCAGGCTCCTCTGTCCATGGAATTCTCCTGGCAAGAATACTAGAGAGGGTAGCCATTCTCTTCTCCAGGGGTGTTCCCCACCCAGGGATTGAATCCATGTCTCCTGCTTGCAGGCAGATTTTTTACCATCTGTGCCACCAGGGAAGCCCTTTTAGGAAGCTAATATAACCTCAATACTTAAACCAGACAAGAACAATACTAGGAAGGAAAATTATGTAAATGAATGTCTAAAATAAAATGGTAGCCAAAATATAACCAACATTATTAAAAAAGAAATATATCTTGACAAATTGGGATTTATCCTAGGAATAGCAAGAATGGTTTATTTAATATTAGACAACATATTTTTACAGTTTTCCACATTAACAGATTATAGGCGAAGCCCATATGATCATCTCAATAAGTGCAAAAACAAAAAGCATTGCATTAAGCTTAACACCTCTTCATGGTTTTAAAATAAAAGGACAAACAAACCTCTTAGCAAACAGAATAGAAGGAAACATCATTTAGCTAAACATTTAGCTATAAGCACCATCTTCTCATGCAAGGGTAGTGTGAGGGTTAAGCTTGTAAACTCAGACATTAAAAAAACTTAGCTTCTATCATTATTTTTTAAAGTTGGGCTTATTGAGGAATAATTTACATAGTAAAATTATTTTTTAAATAATTTTTTAAAAATTTACGTAGTAAATTTTACATAGTAAAATTAACCCAGTTTTGTGTATGATTCCATGAGTTTTTTGCAATGCAACCCACTCCAGTATTCTTGTCTGGAGAATCCCATAAACAGAGGAGCCTGGCAGGCTACAGTCCATAGGATCACAAAGAGTCAGACACTACTGAGCCCATATTAACTGACTGACAGTTGTGTAACCACTACCACAATTAAGATATAGAACATTTCCAACAGCCCCAGAAGTTTCCCATCCCCAGTAACTATTGATCTGTTTTTTATTCCTATAGTTTTGCCTTTTCCAGTACCACACATTATATAGCCTTTTGATTCTGGCTTCTTTTGCTTAGCGTCATGCTTTTGAAACTTACCAGGTTGTGTGTTTCAGGAATTTATTCTGCTGAGAAAATATGAGAACCATAGGGGAGTTAAGCAGGTCTATAGCTAGGGCAGATCTAGGATTTGTGAGGCCTGAATCTTATGCAGTTTGGCAGGGTGGGGCCTCTTAGAAAAAAAATACAAAATTACAGATACAAAATAAGATATGAAAGACATTGTTTTAAATAAGAAATCATAACAGTACTGTTATGAACATAAGAATTCTGAAAAGTTTTATTTTATTCATTTTCATTAGATAAGAAAAAAATGTGTTTTTTTAAACTGTAAAATGCTTTATCTTATATATTCCTATATGAGAGAGACTTTCCGTTTTGAACACACAAAACGAGAACCTAATTTTCTGCTTACAGTTTTACATTTCTGATGATTAGAAGAATTTTCCACTGTCTAGTTTCTGGTTTCATTCATCCCAAACCTGCTTTCTCCTCCACTTCCTGCATCATTCCAAGGAAGGAGGCTACAGGTGTGTTTGTGTTACAATCCACAACTTCTGGCCCTGTACACTTTGTGTCAGATGTCTGGTAAGTTGGCAAAGGGTGGTAGGAATATTCCTGAAAACGTTCATACACGAGGACAGCCTGCAGTAGTTTAACTATAGGCTTTATGATTATGAGCCTTATTATAAGGTTATATTATAATATTTCATTAAACTCAGAGTCTGTCCAATCATCTCCCTCTAAGTGGATCCCCAGAATGCTCACTCCAGCTCCAACATCACTCACTAGGATAGCGACAGAGATGAGTTCTGAGTGGAAATAGACAGTGGTCTATTGTATTTATTTTAATCCCCATATATCTTTATTTTGTGAATTTTTAAAGAAAAGTTATCCATGATCCACTGCCAGTACTCTCCCTAGGGCCTTGAAGGAGTCCATGCAAGCAAATACTTAGAAGCTTACAGAAGTTGCTGAGAAATTGGATTTCTGATACTTCTCATGAAGAGGACAAAGACAGGGATTGAAGGAAAAATATATGTGCAACTTTTAATTTTAGCTTTTTGCTCTTTTCGCCTGGGGTTGAAAAAGAACAGTGTACTTGACTCCACTTCTGGAAGAGTTTAACGAATCCCATCTGGTCATGTCCTTTTCTTTTTTTTAATGTAGACCCTCAGGGATTTGGAGACAAAACGGCACCGTCTTGGGGACTCCACTCCATGGGCTGAGTCAGCCACTGGGACTGAGCGGGCAGTCCTGGCTTCAATTCCTCAAATGCCAGCAGTCCTGGAGGAATCTAGATGCTGGAGCCAGGCTGGCTAGATTGGGTCCCCATGCTGTTCTTGTCATACTTTCTTAATGGAAATCACAGAACTAGCATTTTTACTTCAGAAAAGCAGTTTTCTTTTTGGAACTAAAAAGCATCACAGGCTAAAGAAACAACTAATTTATTCAACCTTTGTCTGATATTAATATCGGATATATATAAATATGTTAATATAAGCTGATATTAATATAATCAATAGAGTATAATGTATTAATATAACCCCTGCTTTTTTTATCGATATTTACATGTTACATTTCATCCATCATTTTGCTTTAGCTATACTGTTATATTTGAAATAAGTTTCATATAAATAGCATATAGGTGCATGCATGCTCAGTCATGTCCGACTCTTTGCAACCCCATGGACTATAGCCTGGCTGGCTCCTCTGTCCATGGAATATTCTAGGCAAGAATACTGGAGTGGCTTGCCATTTCCTACTCCAGGGGATCTTCCTGACCCAGGAACTGAACCCACGTCTCCTACATTACAGTCAGGTTCTTTACCACTGAGCCATCCAGGAAGCCCCAGCATGTAGTTAGGTCATGTTTTTTAATCCACTTTGTCAGCCTCTGTCTTTAAATTGGTGTGTTTAGATCATTTAAATTTATATAATTATTGATATGTTGGGATTCAAGTCTGTAATTTTATTTCATCTTTTCTGTTTATTTGCTATTTCTTGTTTATCTTTCCTGCCTTCTTGTGAGTTACTTGAACTTTTTAGAATTCTGTTTTGATTTGTCTTAATATTTTTGAGTGTACTTCTTTGTATAGCTTTTTTAGTGGTTGCTGAAACACTAGTGTAGGTGTTGGCCTCATTACCACTGGGCAGTATGGAGAGTCCTGATTCTCTACTAGGCTTTCTCTGACTGTAGTGGGAAAGAGAGGTACCCTTCATTACTGCCGGGAGGAGGGGTAAGTCCAGGCTCACATGTTTTCCACTGAACTGCACTGGTGGTGGTGGTGCTAGAGAACAGGGGTTTCCCACAGCCCTTCAGGGAGGAAAATCTCTTCAGGAGTTCAGTCCCTACTCGACCACTTCTGACCACCAGCCTGAGGGAAGGTGGAAGAGAAGTTGGGGTGCCTCGTTACAGCCAGACAAAGGTGGAAGGCTTGGTTCCCCACTTAGCCTTTGCTGGGGTAGGCAGGGTCACAGCTTTTCTGTTGTGTTTGGCTGGAATCAAGTAGTTGTTATCTAAAGGTTTTCAGTCTTGGTAGGCTGTCCTTTTCCTGGTCATTTTGTTAAATATAGCATACTTTTATTGGGGCTTTTTTTTTTTCTGCTCACACTTAGCATTTCCAAGTTACTAGCTTCTTTAGCTCCAAGTCTGAGATAATGAGCTAAAAGAAAATCTACTGAGTTCACCACTGTGTTGTTCCCTGGGCCTCAAAGTCCCTAGCCCGTCTGACTTCTCTCCACCTTTCAGAGATTTCCTCTGTTTGTTTTATGTATAATGTTCAGGGGTTTTCGCTGTAACTTAACAGGAGGAATAGGGGAAAATATGACTACTACTACTTTCTTCCCAGAAGCAGTTCTATAAATACTTTTAGTGCCAACTTAATCATTCATTTAAAAAGCCCTGTTAATCTTCTACCTGCTACTGCTTGATTGGGTAGAGTCCTTTTTTTCACTCTACACAGTTATGAAGCAAGATTCTCCTGAAAAACAGAAGCCATAGGGAAATAGATATCTTTGCTACATATCTATCTATATTTATTGTTCTCTCTCTTTGTCTCTCTGTCATGTGTGTGTGTGTCTGTGTGTGTGTGTGTGTAAAGGAGTTAGCTCATGCAGTTATGGAGGCTGTCAAGCCCCAAGATCAGCAGCGTGGACCGACAAGCTGGCCACCCTGGAGAGCCAATTGTTTAGTTGCAATTCTAGTTAGAAGGCTTTGAGAAACAGGAGAGCTGATGGTATAGTTCCAGCTCATTGGCCTGCAGGCTCCAGATCCAGGAAGAGCCAAATGTTTCATTTCAAGTCCAAAGGCAGAAAAAATTATCTTACTCAGGGTGGGTCATACTTTTAGTTCTATTCCAGCCATACCTGATGGGATATAGCCTTCCACATTAGGGAGGGACGTCTGCTTTATTCAGTCCACCCATTCAGTGTTAATCTCAACCAGAAACACCTACAGAGAAACATCTAGAGTAATGTTTGACCAAATATCTGGACCACCCTATGGCCCAATCAAGTTGATACATAAAACTAACCGTCTCAAGACTACTGGACTAGTTAATCTGTACCTAAATATGAATTCTGACCAGTATTACTCAAGACTCATATTTTGGGCTTTGAGATGTACAGAAAAACTCAAAGGGAGTGCGTGAAGTCTTTCAAAGATTCAAAAATGTATTCAGATAGAACAGCCACTAAAATCTGGAAGACAGGATAGCATTATGGGAAGTAAGGAGAAGGCAATGGCACCCCACTCCAATACTCTTGCCTGGAAAATCCCAGGAGCCTGGTAGGCTGCAGTCCATGAGGTCGATAAGAGTCGGACACGACTGAGCGACTTCGATTTCACTTTTCATGCATTGGAGAAGGAAATGGCAACCCACTCCAGTGTTCTTGCCTGGAGAAACCCGGGGACGGGGGAACCTGGTGGCTGCCGTCTATGGGGTCACACAGAGTCGGACACGACTGAAGTGACTTAGCATAGCATAGCATAGCATGGGAAGTAAAAAAAACCTGTGATTGCCATGTTTCTTTAAGAGAGCTTTTTAAACAGAAATATTGTTAAAAACTTTTTTTTTCCTGATTCTTAGGACAAGAATTTACTTTTTCCAGTGTTGAAAGATTTTATAAACTTAAAATAAGAATTTCTCATGATGTATAATCCTTTTGTCACGTTTTCTTTCGTTTGAGAGCTGGCTAGTTCTCAGTACAGGCAGCATCACTTGTGGGGGAAGACCTTGGACTCAGATAGATCTGGGTTCCCAGGTGTGTGACCTAGGGCAAATTACTTTATCCCTGCAAGCAACAACTTTTCTATCTGAAAATGAAGAGTTCAACCATGCAACTCAGTGTGTGTTCCTTAATTAAACAGTCTCAGTTTTAGACATCTGAATAATCTTCATTTGTGCAGGTTTATAAATAATACTGCCACCTTGGTTCTTCAATCGCTATCTTCATTTTGGATCATTTTCTTAAATTCAGCTTCTTAGAGGTGAAATTAATGAGTCAAGGGACAGAACCTTCTGAAAAGATGGTACCAAGATTATGCTAGAAATGGGAGAAAGAGAGGGGTGCTTTTCTAATTTTTAATCTTTATGTTTCCTAGGAGCATCAGGTGGTGAAGGAGGAGGAGACACAGAAATGACTCAGCAGGAGACAGCTCCAGGTCCTGCCCTGTCAAAGAAAGTCAAAGCGGTGAGAGTCACAATTGTTGGCTCTGAAATCAGCCTCTTCTTCCCTTCTGCAGCATTCCCTGTGTTCCAGTGCCAGTTGTGGGTGGGGTTGAGGGAAGCCACCTTCTCTGCCTTTGAAAGAGTCAGGCTTCATTAATTACAGACCAGCAAGGTAAATTTTCCCTCTAGTGGTTTTTTGTTTTGTTTTGTTTTTTTAATAATAGAAATGTATTGTAGAATAATGATATCTCAGATTCTTGTAATGTATTTTTACCACAGACCCAGCCTCATTCTTTTGGGTATCGTTCCTAGGAGGAGACAAATAGCATAAACATAGGCAAGGTGAGCCCCACACCAATACACGATCACAGGGCCAAACCACACTGTGAGGAGGCTCTCGGGGCCTCATGACTATCTAGCAGCATGTCTGTTGTGTGAATTCTTATCAGGGATTCTCCACCTTCGTATTACCACAGGTGGGAATCTGATAAACTACGATCTTTTATTGCCTTTTCATTCTTTTTATTGGCCACTCACATCCATTTTCAGCTTTTTCACCTTATGTGTCCCTCCAACCGAATTGGCAACCATGTGTGATTTTTAAAGGACTACCTACTGTCAGTCCAAAGTCACCATCTCCTTCTCAGGAATGATTTGTGATCTTATTCATTGTTGTGTATTCACTAAATCACATCCTACTCTTTGCGACCCTCTGGACTGTAGCCCACCAGGCTCCTCTGTTCTTGGGACTTCCCGGGCAAGACTACTGGAGTGGGTTGCTATTTCCTTCTCTGGGAGATCTTCCCAACCCAGGGATCAAACCCGGGTTTCCTGCTTTGGGAGGTGGATTCTTTACCACTGAGCCACCAGGGAAGCCCATTCTCATTGTAGGTGGCCCTAAACTCATTCCCCGCTAGAGGGTGACTCTACCCAAAGTTTGTGACCAGGCTTAGGATAATTGTAGGAAGCAGTTTTTGCATTGTGGTGACCTGCAAGCTGTGATTCCTTGGGCAAGTTAAACTCTCTGTGCCTCATCTCTCTATTGGTAAAATGGTGTTAATTGTATTTTCTTCACAGAGTTGCTGTGGGGATTAAATGATTAATACTTATTAAGCTCTTTAAACAGTGGTTGGCAAAGAGTAAGCACTGAAGTGATAAATATTATAGTGAAATATACTTCAGGTCTTTTATTTTTTCTTTGTGGGGTGGGGGATGCAGAAAAATTTACATAGTTAATGTATAATCCATCTTGGTTTTCTCTCCAGCCATTAAATATTTAACTCCAACGTCTTATATAAATTTCAGTTTTAACCACTCTAAGACCTACAGGTTAACATCATTAGCTTTTCAATTTATCTTACCAAGATGGGGTTTGATTTTTATCTTAACTTACTCTACTGACCACAGCATAGTCATGCCTTCTTTAACCTCCACCTCTAATCGGTGCCTCCCTGCAGAACTTGTTTCCCAGTATCCTTTGTAGCCCACTGACTTTCTTTTTCCTTACTTTCTCCCTTGATTTTCTTTTTGATTGCACCTCACTTTTTCTGGGCTCTTTGGTGAAAGAATAAATTTGCATTAATAAACTCACTCAGGTCTGAATCTTTACTGTCTTTTTATTGGCAGAGCCTTCACCTTGCTGAATATCCACCTATTTTTTACCTTCTTCCTCCTTGAGTCTTCTTTTCCCACGATCAAGTTAGATAAATGACAGAGAACCACAGGAAGAAAAGAGAAAAATTGAGGAAGAAAAAGTTAAACACATTCTTAATTGCCATGAGCATTCACCTATCTTTCAGCAACCCAAGTTTCAACAACAATAAAACAATTGGTTGAGCACTCCGCACAGGCGCTGTGTAAGGTCATGACTCACAATCATCACAGCTGCCCTGGGAGGGCAGGGAGATCCCATTTGACAAAGAACCTGAAGCTCAGAGTGAGGGGTACCAGGAGCCATAACCCATTTGACTGCCTTCAAGGCACCCCCTGAGGGATGACACTGCTTCCAGTTCCCTTTCCACATGTCCTTCCTCATTCAGCTTGGAAAAATTAGATGTACTGTGTCATCAAATGCTTTGTTGGTCACATACCATTGGTATTTTCTGCTAAGGGAAAAAAAAAAGTCACAAAAAGTTAAGATTTGACTGTTCATTTTAACCTCTTTCACCCTGCTGTGATTTCTTTTGCTAACAAATTGCTTTAAAGAATCAAGGTCCTAGGTAGACACAGTGCCCTAATCACTCTCCCAGGCCTAGCTTTACTGCCCTGATCAGAGATTCACACAGGGATCTCCTTGTGCCCTCTGCCTTATTTAAGTGTTATCCATCTCACTCTCTGGTCTCCCCACCAGGCTGTACACCTCTGCGCATCTCCACTGCCCCTGGTACAGAACCTTCCCTGAACTGACACTCATTTGTGAAAAGGAAGCATGAATGACTAGACTGGAATCCCACTCTTCCCATCTCAACCCTTCATGTCCCAGCTGTGAGGCATCAGCTCCCTGACTCTGCTGCCAGTGGAGCTCCCTGACCCTTGTCCTGTCATCAGCCCCTCCTTGAAGGGTCCCCCACCTTGATACTAGAGCTGGGAATCTTTCCTCTTCTGGCCCTAGTACCACACAGTCCCTCGAGCTCCTCTCTGGCCTCCCTGTCCTGTCTCCTGATGCTCTGCGCCCTCTGGAACTCATCTCACCACCCCAAGGACCACCTTTTTGTCAGGCTGACTGTGCTTTCTTGAGTCCTTCTCGAGCTGTTTATGCACATAAAGGTTGAGTCTCCAACTAGTCCGTAAGCACCTTAGGAACCAGCATTTCGTTTGTGTCCACTGTGGTAACCTAGCACAGCCATAGGCGTGTGATTCATTTGGCGCATATAACCAAGTATTTGTTTTCTAACAGTAATTATACATTTTTTTTCCTGGATAAAAAAGAAAAATAAAAGAAATTATTTTTTGCTATATTTAAGTTTTGAATTTTTTTTTCAAATTTGCTTAGTTGTTTGCTGTTCTTTAAGGTTTTTTGTTTGTTTTGTTTTTTTTAAACTTGGGTAGTAGCTGCCTGGCCTTCTTCTGCTAGCTGTAATGTGCATTTAGACTTTAATATCACCAGGCGAGAGTATGTGTCCAGTTGGATAGTGTTCCCTCCTTTGCCATAGCTGGGCCTGCATTTCTCTTCCTGAGTCTACATCTCCCATCTGTCCAGTTTTTTAAGCAGCAGATTTATAACCTTATAACAGTTTTTTACCCTTACAACTACATCATCTCTAGCAACCATTTTACATCTGAATAATCATCCTTGGCCTCCTTAATAATGTGAGTATAAAGATTTGCCAAGAGTTCTTTTTTTTTTTCCAAATACTGCTTCCAAAATAAATCATGAACTCCCCTACTTCTAGAGATTGCATCACCCTCTTTCCTCCTCAACATCAGTCATTTCAGAGCCAACCCTAGTGACTTTGTAATTATGGTTCCCAGAATATAATCCCTTATGAGGGATTTCGTGCCTTTTCATTGATGCCTCCATGATGTCAGTAGCCTTTTAATGGTTCCATGACCCATCCTCTCCCCCTCAGAGACCACACTGAACTTCTTTTTTCTTGAACTAGCTTTTTGTTTATCTCCTTGGATCATAAAAGAATCTTCAGCAAGAGTACTTATCACTTTCCCCTCTTACTTACCTTTCTCACTGCAGCATATTTTTACTAATTATTTTCACAGTGATCATTTCGTATCTCTCCTGCTCTTTAACTTCAGTATTATTCTTGATGAAGAAAAAAGAGGACTGTGTCCTGTCTACTCTCTGATTTACCTTCTTCCTTTCCATATGGTGTCTCAATTCTCTCTTTCTTGTTGCATAACAAATTACCTCCAAAGTTAGTAGCTTAAAAGAGAAAAGATTCCTTATCTCAGCCTCTGTTACCTATATCTCATCAGTCGTCAGTCAGGTTATAAGCTGAAGGTTAGTGGCTCCATTGTGAAGAATCCTCCTCAAAACTCATTCAGGTGGCTGTTGGCAGGCCTCACTTCCTCATCCTCCATCAGAGGGCAGACAGACTAAAAACCACAATCACAGAAAACTAACCAATCTGATCACATGGACCACAGCCTTGTCTAACTCAATGAAACTATGAGCCATGCCGTGTAGGGCCACCCAAGACGGACGGGTCATGGTGGAGAATTCTGACAAAATGTGGTCCACTGGACCACTGGCAAACCACTTCAGTATTCTTGCCTTGAGAACCCCATGAACAGTATGAAAAGGCAAAAAGATAGGACACTGAAAGATAAACTCCCCGGGTCAGTAGGTGCCCAGTATCATACTGGAGATAAGTGGAGAAATAACTCCAGAAAGAATGAAGAGATGGAGCCAAAGCAAAACCAACACCCAGGTATGGATGTGACTGGTGATGGAAGCAAGGTCCGATGCTATAAAGAGCAATATTGCATAGGAACCTGGAATGTTAGGTCCCTGAATCAAGGCAAATTGAAAGTGGTCAAACAGGAGATGGCAAGAGTGAATGTCAACATTTTAGGAATCCGTGAACTAAAATGGACTGGAATGGGTGAATTTAACTCAGATGACCATTATATCTACTACTGTGGGCAAGAATCCCTTAGAGGAAATGGAGTAGCCATCATAGTCAACAAAAAAGTCTGAAATGCAGTACTTGGATGCAATCTCAAAAACAACAGAATCACAGTAATCCAAGTCTATGCCCCAACCAGAGGTGCTGAAAAAGCTGAAGTTGAATGGTTCTATGAATACCTACAAGACCTTTTAGAACTAACACCCAAAGAAGATGTCCTTTTCATTATAGGGGGCTGCAATGCAAATGTAGGAAGTCAAGAAACACCTGGAGTAACAGGCAAACTTGGCCTTGGAGTACAGAATGAAACAGGGCAAAGGCTAATAGAAGTCTGCCAAAAGAACGCACTGGTCATAGCAAACACCCTCTTCCAACAACACAAGAGATGACTCTACACATGGACATCACCAGGTGGTCAACACCAAAATCAGCTTGATTATATTCTTTGCAGCCAAAGATGGAGAAGCTCTATACAATCAGCAAAAACAAGACCAGGAGCTGACTGGCTCAGATCATGAACTCCTTATTGCCATATTCAGACTTAAAGAAAGTAGGGAAAACCACTAGACCATTTAGGTATGACCTAAATCAAATCCCTAACGATTATACAGTAGAAGTGAGAAATAGATTTAAGGGACTAGATCTGATAGAGTGCCTGATGAACTATGGACAGAGGTTCGTGACATTGCACAGGAGACAGGAATCAAGACCATCCCCAAGAAAAAGAAATGCAAAAAAGCAAAATGGCTGTCTGAGGAGGGCTTACAAATAGCTGTGAAAAGAAGAGAAGCAAAAAGCAAAGGAGAAAAGGAAAGATATACCCATTTGAATGCAGAGTTCCAAAGAATAGAAAGAGAGATAATAAAGCCTCTCTCAGTGATCAATGCAAAGAAATAGAGGAAAACAATAGAATGGGAAAGACTAGAGATCTCTTCAAGAAAATTAGAGATACCAAGGGAACATTTCATGCAAAGATGGGCTCAATTAAGGACAGAAATAATATGGACCTAACAGAGAGAGTGAAGTTGCTCAGTCATGTCTGACTGTTTGTGACCCCATGGACTGTAGCCTACAAGGCTCCTCTGTCCATGGAATTTTCCAGGCAAGAGTACTGGTGTGGGTTGCCATTTCCTTCTCCAGGGGTGGACCTAAAAGAAGCAGAAGATATTAAGAAAAGGTGGCAAGAATACACAGAAGAACTATACAAAAAAGATCTTCATGACCCAGATAACAACAATGGCATGATCAGTCACCTAGAGCCAGACATCCTAGAATGTGAGTTAATTGGGCCTTAGGAAGCATCACTATGAACAAAGCTAGTGGAGGTGATGGAATTCCAGTTGAGCTATTTCAGATTCTACAAGATGATGCTGTGAAAGTGCTGCACTCAACATGCCAACAAATTTGGAAAACTCAGCAGTGGCCACAGGACTGGAAAAGGTCCGTTTTCATTCCAATCCCAAAGAAAGGCAATGCCAAAGAATGTTCAAACTACTGCACAATTGTACTCATCTCACACCCTAGCAAAATAATGCTCAAAATTCTCCAAGCCAGGCTTCAGCAATACGTGAATTGTGAACTTCCAGATGTTCAAGCTGGTTTTGAAATGGCAGAGGAACCAGAGATCAAATTGCCAATATCCACTGGATCATCGAAAAAAGTAAGAGAGCTCCAGAAAAACATCTATTTTTGCTTTATTGACTATGCCAAAGCCTTTGAGTGTGTGGATCACAATTAACTGTGGAAAATTCTGAAAGAGATGGGAATACCAGACCACCTGACCTGCCCCTTGAGAAGCCTGTATGCATGCAGGTCAGGAAGCAACAGTTAGAACTGGACATGGAACAACAGACTGGTTCCAAATCGGGAAAGGAGTACATCAAGGCTGTATATTGTCACCCTGCTTATTTAACTTATATGCAGAGTACATCATGAGAAAAGCTAGGCTGGATGAAGCACAAGCTGGAATCAAGATTGCTGGGAGAAATGTCAATAACCTCAGATATGCAGATGACACCACCCTTATGGCAGAAAGTGAAGAACTAAAGAGCCTCTTGATGAAAGTGAAAGTGGAGAGTGAAAAAGTTGGCTTAAAGCTCAACATTCAGAAAACTAAGATCATGGCATCGGGTCCCATCACTTCATGGGAAATAGATGGGGAAACAGTGGAAACAGTGTCAGACTTTATTTTTGGGGGCTCCAAAATCAATGCAGATGGTGACTGCAGCCATGAAATTAAAAGACCCTTACTCCTTAAAAAGAAAGTTATGACCAACCTAGACAGCATATTAAAAAGCAGAGACATTACTTTGCCAACAAAGGTCTGTCTAGTCACAGCTATGGTTTTTCACAGTAGTCATGTATGGATGTGAGAGTTGGACTATAAAGAAAGCTGAGCACTGAAGAATTGATGCTTTTAAACTGTGGCGCTGAAGAAGACTCTTGAGAATCCCTTGGCATTTTTTTGTCCCTTTTTTGCAAGGAGATCCAACCAGTCCATCCTAAAGGAGATCAGTCCTGAGTGTTCATTGGAAGGACTGATGTTGAAGCCAAAACTCCAATACTTTGGCCACCTGATGTGAAGACCTGACTCATTGGAAAAGACCCTGATGCTGGAAAAGATTGAAGGCAGGAGAAGGGGATGACAGAGGATGATATGGTTGGATGGCATCACCAACTCAATGGACATGAGTTTGGGTAAACTCCGGGAATTGGTGATAGACAGGGAGTCCTGGTGTGCTGCAGTCCATGGGGTCACAAAGAGTTGGACACGACTGAGTGACCGAACTGAACTGAACTTCCTCATCAAGTGAGCCTTCCCTTAGGGCTGCCTCACAACATTGCCCCTGGCTTTCTCCAGGCCACATGACCCATGAGGGAGTGATCAAGATCATTCAAAACTGAAACCAGAACTAATCTCAGACTCACTCAGAACTGACATCACATCACTTCCTCCATATGCTATTAGAAGTAGATCAGTAAATCCGATCCACATTTAAGAGAAGGGGATGAATACCAGGATACAATGTTCACTGCTAACTATCCTGGGGTCTGGGTACAGTCTGCCCTCTGACCCCTAGTGATTTACATCCCTCCCATATACAGAATGGTTCTTCCCCGTAGCTCAGCTCAGCTCAACTGGTAAAGAATTTGCCTGCATTGCAGGAGATCTGGGTTCAATCCCTGGGTCGGGAAGATCCCCTGGAGGAGGGCATGGCAACCCACTCCAGTATTCTTGCTTGGAGAATCCCATGGACAGAGGAGCCTGGTGGACTGCAGTCCATGGGGTTGGAAAGAGTCGGACACGACTGAGCGACTAACACTACTACTACTACATATGCAGAATATATTCACCCCTCCCAAGGCTGCAAAAATCTCATGCCATTACAGCATGAGTTCGGTGCCCAGAATTTCATTGTATAGATCAAGTCCACATGCAGTTGAGGTTCCTTGGATTTAGTCCCTTAAGTATAGTTCTTTGAGTATATTTCTTCTCAACCTGTGTAACTAAAAAGACAAGTTATCTAACCTCTATATATCCATCACCAAGCAGTGAGACAAACACTGGATGACTTTATAGACATTTCTATTCAAACCAGAGGAACAAAGAGTCATTCATCCACAACATTCAGCAAGTGTTGGGAGTTTCTTAATTAAGTCTTAAGGCTCAAGGTCTTATGGTTCTTGACTCTGCTCTTTGGGTTCTTGTTCTGTCCTTTGAGTCATCCTCTCTTTAAAAAAAAAAAAGAAAGGTAACATGTATTTGCAACTAAGCAGCTCTTTCAGCTTCCTTCTTGACAATAGAAATCTGAGGGTTCATCTCTGATCCTCTCAGTTTCTGAATATATAACTCCTTTAGGAATTTTGTGGGTTTCCTATGATGCTTCTGGGGATTTACTCTATTAGGCAAAAGTCACACCCACAAATCTTTTCCAGATAAACCATCTTTTTTTTTTTGAAACTTTAACCATTTTATTTTGTATCAAAGTGAAGTGAAATTCACTCAGTCATGTCCAGCTCTTTGTGACCCCATGGACTGTACAGTCCATGGAATTCTCTAGGCCAGAATACTGGAGTGGGTAGCCTTTCCCTTCTCCAGGGGATCTTCCCAACCCAGGGATCGACCCCAGGTCTCCCACATTACAGGCAGATTCTTTATCAGCTGAGCCACAATGGAGGCTCATTTTGTATTGGGATATAGCCAATTAACAATGTTTGTAATTTCAGGTGAACAGCAAAGGGACCCAACCATACATACACATGTGTCCATTCCCCCCTAAACCCAACTCCCATCCAGGCTGGCACATAACATTGAGTAGAGTTCCACGTGCTATGCAATGGAATATTACTCTGCCATTAAAAAGAATGAAATAATGTCATTTGCCGTAACATGAATAGACCTAGAGAGTGTCATACTGAGTGAAATAAGTCAGACGGAGAAGGAGAAATACCGTATGGCATCCCTTATACGTGGAATCTAAAAAGAAATGAAACAAATGAACTTGCAAAACAGAAAGAGACTCAGATAAAGCCTTCTGTACCTTGGGCCTCAGCTGAGACAATTATTGGACAAGACCCCTTAAGCTTCCTAGACTTGTGTTTTAGAGAATCACCAAGGCACACCTTTAATATCTTTAAAGACTTTTGTTTGTTTGTTAATTTGGCTGCAACGTGGAGCTTGTGGGATCCTAGTTCCTTGCTGCTGCTGCTGCTAAGTCACTTTAGTCATGTCCAGCTCTGTGCGACCCCATAGACGGCAGCCCACCAGGCTCCCCTGTCCCTGGGATTCTCCAGGCAAGAATACTGGAGTGGGTTACCATTTCCTTCTCCAATGCATGAAAGTGAAAAGTGAAAGTGAAGTCGTTCAGTCGTGTCCAACTCTTCATGACCCCATGGACTGTAGCCTACCAGGCTCCTCCGTCCATGGGATTTTTCCAGGCAAGAGTACTAGAGTGGGTTGCCATTTCCTTCTCCCCTAGTTCCTTGACCAGGTATCAAACCTGGTCAGAAGTTAAAGTACAGAGTCCTTACCACTGAACGGCCAGGGAATTCCCTTTAAAGATTTCTTATGTGATTGTGTCTCTGTCCAAAAGTTTTGAACAGGGTGCTCAGATACCATCCATCTATCACCTTATTTTTGATACATTTCAAATTTTCAAAATCAGTACAATCCGCTCAGATGCTTCAGCATGCATATTATTTTTTAAAGTTCAATATTTATTTTAAAATAAATATTGAAATATATTTTAATATTTAATAAAATAGTATTAAAATATTTATAAATAAATAAAAATTTTAAAGTTCTTTTCTTCCCTTTTAAAGTAAAGTTAACATACAAAAAAAATAGAGAAGTGTCGAATGTCCTCTTCAAAACTGCTTGCCCCTGAGGCAACCATTATTCTGATGTTTTCCCCCCAAAATTAGTTTTCCTTTTTCTAGAATTTCACACAAATTAAATCATACAGGGTACACTCTTTGGCTCTAGATGTCTTTTATTCAGCATAATATTATTCAGGCTCATCTGTGTTGATGATAGTGGTCTTTCTTTGTTTTCTCTTTCTTTCTTGTTTTGCTGAGTGGATTAGTCTGTAGTGCTGTCATAACAAAGTGCCTGAGTGGTGTAAACAACAGAATTTTATTTCTCACAATTTTGGAAGATGGAAGTCCATGATCAAGGTATTGACAGGCGTGGTTTCTCCTGATGCTTTTCTCTTTGGCTTGTAAATGGCTGCCTTTTCACTGTGTCCTCACGTGGTCTTTCTCTGTGTATGTACATTCCTGGTGTCTTTTCCTCCTCCTACAAAGACACAAGTCCTGCTGGATTATGACTTCATCTTTATGATCTCTTTGTCTTTAATTGCCTCTTTAAAGGCCCTATCTCCAAATATGGTCACATTAGGGATTAGGGCTTCAGCATATAAATTATGGGGGTCACAGTTCAGTTCATAACACTAAATAATATTCAATTATATGAATGTGTCACAGTTTATTATCCATTCTTCTATTAATGGATGCCTGTGACTATTTCTTGTTAGGGTCTATTATGAATAAATCTGAAATCAACATTCATATACAAGCCTTTTTGTTAACATAAATCTTTATTTCTCTTGAGTAAACACATAGGAATAGAACTGCTGGATCATATTTAGTTTTGCACAAACTGCTAGACTTTTTTCAAAAATGAGTGTTCCATTTTTCCACTTCCACTGTCAGTGTATTAGTTTTACTTGCCTTATTCTCTTATCAACTTTTGGAGTTATCAATCTTTTTATTTAAACATTTTGGTGAGTGTATATTGAATAACGTTTGACCAAACCAAATAAGCAGTTCTAAGTTGCTTGTTTTTTAACTATTTTATTTATTTACTCATTTATTTTATTTTTGGGTGTGCTGGGTCTTCATTGCTGCGCATAGGCTTTCTCTAGACAAGGTGTGTAGGCTTCTCATCGAAGTGGCTTCTGTTGTTGTGGGGCACAGTCTCTAGAGCTGAGGGCTCACTCATGACACACAGGCTTAGTTGCCCCACGACATGTGGAATCTTCCCGGACCAGGGATTGAACCCATGTCCCCCACATTGGCAGGCAGATTCCTAATCCTGGACCATGAAGGAGATCCCTAAGTTGTCTTAATTTTTACAGTGAACATGCTTGTTTTTGTTATAAAATGACAATTTAAATTTTATCTTTTTACCAAAGCAATAATCAAACACTATTAAAGGTTTTTTGGCCACTTCCCTGGTGGCTCAGAGGTTAAAACATCTGCCTGGAATGCAGGAGACCCAGGTTCGATCCCTGGATTGGGAAGATCCCCTGGAGAAGGAAATGGCAACCCACTCAAGTACTCTTGCCTGGAGAATGCCATGGAGTGAGGAGCCTGGTAGGCTACAGTCCATGGGGTCGAAAAGAGTTGGACACAACTGAGCAACTTCACGTCGACGACGACGAAGATTAAAGGTTTTTAGTGGAAAAACAGCAGTCTTCTTCCCTTCTCTTATCTAAGTCTTTCCTTAGTGGCAACCACTCTCAGTCTTTAGCTGTTTTTCTTATTTGCTACCTTATATTTTATATTGCAGTTTCTTGATTTCCCAATTTTTGACATTATCTTCCTGAGGTGGCATACAAGGACAAAATCCTGTCATCTATGCCCTATTCCCTCTCCAACTGCTACCTCCTCTGCCAACACAATATTACATTTTGGTTAGAACAGTTGTCACTCTTTCATTATTATGACCATGGAAATACTGTTCAATGCCGAGAAAAAGAGAAGCTATAATCATCTCTACTTTATTATACAATTGTTTATTTTCATGGCATTAATAATTACCTCATTTCTTCATTTGCCAGACTTGCTGTGTTCCTATTGTTAATTGCTCCCATATGTTACAACATCTCTTCCACATGCCCATAAATAATATTTTCCATATGCTCAACTAGAACAGTTATTGTTCTTTCCTACGCATCTCCACACTTTTTTTTTTTTCCATTTGGAATTGGTTATTTTCTAGACTTGCAGAGCAACTGAGACTTCTCTTTGCTATTCCCTCAGTTGTCTTCTGGATTGGTTTCTCTATTCACTGAATCCTATATCATCCTCTTCCTTAATTTAGCCCTTTATTGTGCTGGAATGGAGAAGGCAATGGCACCCCACTCCAGTACTCTTGCCTGGAAAATCCCACGGATGGAAGAGGCTGCAGTCCTTGGGGTCGCTAAGAGTCGGACACGACTGAGCAATTTCACTTTCACTTTTCACTTTCATGCATTGGAGAAGGAAATGGCAACCCACTCCAGTGTTCTTGCCTGGAGAATCCCAGGGATGGGGGAGCCTGATGGGCTGCCGTCTATGGGGTCGCACAGAGTCGGACACGACTGAAGTGACTTAGCAGTAGCAGTGCTGGAATAGAGCATTTAGTATCCACAAGTAGGAAGTAAATTTTTTGAGACCTTAAATATCTGAGAATGTTTACTGAAATCTAAACATTTTCCTTTTAACTTGACTGATAGTTTTTCTGGGTATAAAAAAATCTATAATTTGCAAATAAATTTTCCCCATACTTTTGAAAGCTTTGTCCCACTGAGTTCTGGCTTTCATTACTGTTGTTGCAAGGTCTGACACTATTATTTTCTTTGACCTTTTTATTATTTATGTTACTGTTTTTCTTTTGAAGTTCTTAGAGTCTTTTGTTTGTCCATGATGTTCTGAAATTTCATAGTAATTTTCCTTAGTGGGGATATTTTTCTTATCCATTGTACTGTATACTTAATGGACTTTGAATTTGGAGTTTCATGTTCTAGAAAGTTTCTTTTAGTTATGGAAAGTTTTTCTTATTTTTTAATCACTTCTTTCCTACTGTTTTATATGATTCTTACTTTCTATAATACCTTTTATTGTCATGTTGACTCTCTTAAGCTGACTCTCTAATTTTGTTACTACTTTTTTCTTATTATTTTTCATCTTTCTGGAAGATTTTTCTACTTTTCTTCAAGCCTTCCTCCTATATTTTTATTCCAACTTTCTTATTTGTTTTAATGTTTTTTTCTGATTTTTTTCCCTTGTGTATAGCATCCTGTTTTTGTTTCATAGCTGGAAATTCTTCCCTCATCTCTCTGTGAATACTAATTATAATTGTTTTGAATAATTTGTAATCATTTTGTTTGTAATTGTACTTCTAAGAATAGTATTGTAATTGTAATTTGTTTCCTTGGGGTTCTTTCTTCTTTTTGTTTATTTGCTCTCATGTTAGAGACTTTCCTTAGATGTCTAATTAACTTTAGCTGTCTAGTCATATTGAAGAGAGATATGCTAAAAAGTTGATGGAAAACTTTTGTGCATAAATGGGACTTGTCAATTAGTAGAGCTCTTGGTAGGGTGATATGATAAGAAAGCAGGACTTTTACTATGGAACCCCCAAAGTCACTCTCTTGTGGCATTTGTCTTAGGTTATGTTATTTTTCCAGAGAAGAATTCAGTAGTCTCCTGCCTGTACTGTGTAACTTGGCTTGAGACATCCTGAAAGAGGGACAAGAAAAGGAGATGAGTCTCAGTCTCTGCCCTGTCTCCCCTGTGCTAGACTTCTTGGTCTTCTTATTCTCTCCAGAGCATAAATCTCTAGTCTTCTGTCAGGAAGAGCAAGATGAGAGGAAGCAGTAATAGGATAATTGCTTGGCTGCCTGGACAGAAGATAGAGCCAGATGGGAGTAGGAAGGAGGCAAATCATTTTAAATGTAAACTTTCATCCAGTCTCTTTTTATTTCAAGCCCTTTCCCCTCGGTAGTACCCTGTACCACCCACTACTCAACCTTTTCAGGGCCAAGTAGGTGAAACAGACACATGTATTGCTAGCTGCCAGCTCTCTAGAAACCCAGGTCCTAGCTGTCTCTCTCCCTCTGCTAAATAGCATCCATCCAGTTTCAGCCACTTTCCATTTTTCAAAAAATTGTTGAAATCTCTCCACTACGGTTGTCCTCTCTTCTGGTTTCTTGGTCCTTACAGATTTATATCTTTTCAGTTTCCTTTATTTTCATTTTAGTGTTTTGCAAATGATTTGCCATGGTTAAAACCAGAAGCCTCCTTCTTAAAGAATATAATTTTTGACACTTTAAGTAATTGAAAACATACCCCCAATTAATTGCTTTTCTAAATGCTTAATAAGTTTTCCTGTTAAATGTTTTGGGGCAAATGTGATTCTTCTAAATCTTTAACTTAATACTCCAGGTACATATATTAAAAATCACTGCATAAAGAAATGACATAACTTATTACCTGCCAAAGACAGACACTCTTGGAATTGATTCTATAAATGGTTAACTGGCCGGCTGTGGTGCTTCCTCATCTTCTTACCTCGTCTCTCTGAGGGTAAACATCAGCATTTGTAAGGCAGTTAGCAAAGGTTAAGAAATTTCAGTACTGAGGGATTTGTGTTTCTTCATAAAGTCATCTTACTTTTATGGAAATTGATCCATAAACTCGCATCTTCCTTAGCATCCTGCTGCAGCCAGCTAAAGTGACTGCTCCCAGAACATAAATATCATACTGTATTTCCTTTAAGATGACGTAAGAGTTTGAACCTAATATACAGAATCTTGACAAAAGCAATTGTCAAGCCTGTTTTTTTTTTTCCCTTTGCATGATTCAGAATTGTTGATTTTTTTTTTTTTCCTTCTGGAATTGGAGAATCCATGTCCTTATAACTGAACTCATTTCCACATTTAATTTCTGTTGTGTTTAATTAGCTTTGTAAACCTAACATGAATACAACTCCACACATTGAACATACACTCGGAGAGCACCTCCATTTGCTAAATAGGGAAATGAAATAGATTCTACATTTGCTTCCCCAAAACCTTGCTACTGGTGACAAGATACTGCAGTATGCCTTGAGGCATCTAGGGATCTACTAATTGTATGCAGGCTTTGCCATAGGAGCATAAGCCGACATTGACCTGATCTGGACCTGATCTGTAACTGGACTCTTAGGACTGTCTGGCAGCTTCTGTGACATATTAGCGGCCATGGCCCCGGTTCTAATTGGCATCAGATTAGAGTGTATCTGCATCTACAAGACAGTTTAACTTTCTAAATAAGAGAGATCATAATATCTTTCTTTCTTTAGCTATGATGCATTTGTACTTTGCAGGGTTTTTGTTTTAACTAAGAAGCAGCTGAGATTTCAAGATTCCCACTTGAATCTACTTCTCTACCACTGAAATAGAGTCTAGAAACTGCTGGTCCTGGCCCCATGCCTTGAAGAAATTATATAGCGTTTTATTTCTCTGGCTTCAGGCCATAGGCATTCTTAATCTTCAGACTGTCTGCAAACTTTAATAGAAAGCTTCATCTGTACTCATTTTAAACAGAACCAGTGGAGACAAGATTGGTTTAGTTAGTAGTTTACCAGCTAAAACTGAGTACTCTCTAGTTGGAATGGAAACTCAATGAAGAAAAAACTCAGAATAAGTTTTCACTTACATTTTATATCTTACTTGGCAACTGGTTTGAAAATGTTGCATAAAAGATCCAACACAGGAAACATTTTATACAACTGCTTATGATTAATAAATATGGAATTTGAAGCATTCCGTTTTATAAATCAAAGTCTTAGCCCAAATTTCCTGTTTTTCTACGCTTAAAAAAAGAACCCTTAGGATAAAAATAGCACTAAACTGTATAGGGTACTCCAGGGGTCAAGGCTACAGGCAAAATCAATTACTCAGGATGCCATGGTGCTGAGACTTTTGTCAGACCATTAGCAGAAACATTCATTTTGTAGTCACTGTAGATAAGGCATTCGGTGCAGCTGGTTTTATAAAAATGTAAGTAAATATATCCTACTTCAGATTTTCTGTGCCTATTGAGAAGAGGAAAGGAATGGATAACAAAATGATGTCAGTGACTTGGAAATACAGTCTCACACATTGCTAGTTAGTAGACCACACCAGTCATGCTAGTCAAAGACTTTTATTTTTACTATATCTTAATTTTAACCATATTTCTTTCTGCCTATATTTTACAAACCTGGCCACTGTCTTCCACTTTTAATACCCTGTACCACCACCTCAAAACATATATTCACTCACTCACACATTTTGACCTTTGTTCATAGGTCCTGTCTTAGGTCATCTGCAGTTTCTCACTTTTACAAATTCTCTCAGCCAGCCCCTGCATAATAGCCTACAGTGGATGTTGCAACATTTCTTTGTCCGTATTACCAAGATATTCTGAAGAATACATGCATGACAATAGGTAATTTGGGATTCATACCGTTAGTTGACAACCTCATCATGCTAAGTGAAGTGAAAGTTGCTCAGTCCTGTCTGACTCTTTGGACTCCATGTACTATACAGTCCATGGAATTCTCCAGAAATCCAGGCCAGAATACTGGAGTGGATAACTGTTCCCTTCTCTGGGGGATCTTCCTCACCCAGGGATCAAATGCAGGTCTCCCACACTGCAGGCAGATTCTTTACCAGCTGAGCCACCAGGGAATGGCTCATCACACTAAGATGAAAGTTTTCTCATTTGCGTTTCTTTTTAGCCTAAAGAATGTTTCTTGATACAACCAAAGGAAACAAATGAAGATGCCACCAAGACCAGGAAGAGGAAAAAGGTAATATTATTTTTTACAGTGATGTGGCCCTGCGTGGTTTCCATCACATTGTTATATTGTGTACTTTGATGAGGCAGTTATTGTAATCCCCACTTTAGAGATTCAAAAGTTGTAAAACTCACTGAGCTTTGGTGACTCTCTTAAGGTCACTAGTAATAAGTGTTTCTGCTGGAGCTAAAAATAAATTCTTAGAATTCCTATTTCAGCCTTGTGGATTACCAGGCATCTTTGTTACCCTGTGTTTTCACTGTGGTTAGAAGTCAGACATGGGTTTCTAATTTTAGAAGGGGCCCAGAGCTGTCCTGCCCTCTGGCCCCTCTGGATTTATCCAAGAAAAGAAATTTACCAACCTTCTTTTCTTAACCATTTCATTTTTTAAAAAATCTTATATCTTAGAGTATTAATAAGAAAAGATTAAGCAGATGAAAGTAGTGTAAGTATAAGGCATTTCTGACTCTAAGTTTGAACCATAATTTAAAGCAAAAGACTCCCCTTGCATTTTCAGATTGCCTGTGAACATATGGGAAACTCGGTTGCTCCTATACAGACTTTCTTATGAAGAAAGTGTGGTTAGCTTTGACCTTCTACCACTGTTGTGAAAACAGCAGTGTAATTCTCTCCCTGCCAAGAAGGGTCTACTGCTTTGGTCAGCAGAGGAAATATGATTGGGATTAGAGGAAAGAAAATGGACTCAAACCAATTACTTACCAGCAAGCTTTTAGAAGACTGAGAGTGTGTGTGCCTATGTTTTCCTTGCCTGCATATGGCCAAATAGGAAGATGGGAGATGCCAAATTGGCTGAGGTTTGGCAAGTCCTTAAAGAAATGACCTTAACTTCTCTTTGATAGTTTGTACAGTAATGGCCTTAAGAGTGTTACATTCTTGGGGCTCAAGGTCAGAACTCTAGCTAGATAGTTTAGCCTTGGCTGAGGTCATGCTGAAATGTGCCCACTGATGACATTTTTTTTTTTTTTTTGGTAAAGTTGATTCATTTGACAGAACTTTGTTCTTGGCAGCGGTATGAAAAGGAACATAGTATGGACGGAGGGGGGAAAAGGTGGTGTAGGAGACAAGGAAGGACCTTTCTGAAGTTTTGGTGAAATATTAGAAAGATATAAGAAGGGAAGTTCATGATGAAAGTTAAATGAACAATTTATGTTCCTAGTACATTGCAGGCATTGAGTATATGCTACACAAGTAAATCCAAATCAAAATAGATGTTGTAGAGCATTTCCTGTTCTGCTTTTCATGGGGCCAATTCGAGATGTCTCTCCCAAGACTTGAGCATTGAGGGTCTTAAGTGCCCTTTTTCAGTGTACTTCTTTGCTGAGATTACTCCTGCAGCTCTTACTTTAATCCCAGAAATCCAAACTGAAACTCAGTGCCTTAAGATCCAGGTTACACAAGAAATTCTCAAATTCTACTCTCCCAGGAATACAGATCTTATGAAGCTTAGAAAGGGGTTTCCATAAGCAAGATTTACCGACTTTTAGGGCTTCCTTGGTGAAAGTCGTGTGGCTCAGTCGTGTCTGACTGTTTGCGACCCAATGCACTATAGCCCACTGGACTCCTCTGTCCATGGAATTCTCCAGGCAAGAATACTGAAGTGGGTAGCCATTCCCTTCTCCAGGGGATCTTCCCAACCCAGGGATCAAACCCAGGTCTCCTGCATTGCAGCCAAATTCCTTACCATCTGAGCCATGAGGGAAGCCTAAGGTGGCTCAGTGATTAAAGAATCCACCTGGCAGTACAGGAGACATGGGTTCGATCCCTGATCTGGGAAGATCTCACATGTTGCAAAGCAACTAAGCCCGTGTGCTACAACTGTTGAGCCTGTGCTCCAGAGCCCTGGAGCTGCAACTACTCAGCTTACGTGCGGCAACTACTGAAGCCCGAGCACCCTAGCCCACGCTCCACAAAAAGAGAAGTCACCACAATGAGAAGCCAGCACACCTCAATTAGAGAGTAGCCCCTGCTTGCCACAACCAGAGAAAGCCTGTGCAGCAATGAAAACCCAGCATGGCCAAAATAAATAAATAAATAGTAAAATAAATAAAAATTCTAAAAAAGAAAAAAAATCCACAAGGATCATTTACAGAAACTGACCACATGCCTGGGCATAATGCAAATATCAATAACAGTTTTTAAAGAAATAGTATCATATTGACTGCAAGCTCTGTATATAACACAAGTAAGTGAAAGAATAAAAAAATAAAATAAACACTTATTGACTTTTAACAGAAAATGCCTGGAGAATCCCAGGGACAGGGGAGCCTGGTGGGCTGCTGTCTATGGGGTTGCACAGAGTTGGACACGACTGAAGCGACTTAACAGCAGCAGTACCTATTATAGACTCCTGCAAAATTTTTAGTTCTCCTAGAAATCATAGACCAAGGAGTCTCTTAGATCATCTGCTTTTCAAAGCAGTATTTATGTCTAAAAAGTATCTTTCAAGTTTTCTCAAGTGTATTTATTAGAACTCCCATTCACACTTGGCCATCACCAGATCCTATTTACAGTTTAAATGCCAGAGGAATCAACCTATCCTCAGCCAAATGCCACTCTAAAAATCTGTCTTCCCATTTTTACTTCTTTCTCGTCAGAAGAAAATTACTGATATTCTTGCAAAATCAGAGCCAAAACCAGGGACACCTGAAGACCTACAGAAGCTGATGAAGGACTATTACAGCAGCAGTCGCTCAGTGATTGAACTAGAAGAACTAACCCTACCAGGTACAGCCAGGCTTCCTGTTGTTCTTCCCTCTAATGAATGTGTTTTCCATGTACTAGTACTCCTTTCCTGAACCTTATCATTTTAACTGTTGGATGATTTCTTCATTAAGATGCTAAATGGGATTTGTTCAATCTAATAGATTTGTAAGTTTTTTCACTGCAAAGGTATTGGGTGTGTTTTGGGGACAGATTTTTTTTTTTTGTACAGATTTTTCAATGAATAAGAATCTTTAATGAGGATAGAAGTTAAATAAAAATAAAGCACACATTTAAAAGTATAGGTGATTAATTTACTCATCCTTTATAGACAAGAACTTTAGCTTTAATAACATTTTAGTTTTGTTGTTGCCCTCATCATGGATGTCTAGTCATTGTTGTGCTTTTAGGGTAGTATTTTAGCTTCCAACCAAGACTTTCTCAAGTAAACCATCTAAAGATATGAACAAAATTCTACATTTTTTAGCAAGGCTGACACCTCACCACGTATGATTCTTAAGTATACTATTATATGAGATCTACTGCCTTAGAATATTTATAATTAAGTTAAAAATATTGGAAAATTCTTTTAAAAACCAATTTTAATTAATTTCAAAATAATGACGTAATCTATTACTCTTTTCTTCTGAGACTGAAGAAAATAGATGTCATAAAATCAAACCACAAAATGTCAGGCACCACTGCTTCAGATGATCTATGTGTAGACTACTAGGAATATCTAACACCGCTTTTGGAAAAAGTCAAAGGTGGCTTGATTTCCTTTTTCCATTACAACTTTATACTTTCTAGAGACTTGAGAAGCTGAAAAACAGTCCATTCCCTGAATTTTTATAATTCTTTTATAAAATGATGTGTGCATTTTCTTTTTTAATGCACACTGGATTGGAGATACCAGTTCCCCTGTCTGTTCCTTTTCCAAAAGAAATGCCCTGTAGAGAATTGAAGGAACTCATTTCTACATGAGTGAGTCCTGAAGTTTCCTACTTACTGAGCTCAGAAACCCCAATAGCAATTAGAGATGACTCTTCTAAGCACAGCCCCTCCTCAGGAGGAGAGCTCCTCCTGACTCCTCTATCTCAGGAACCAGGTGCTGTAACACAGCCTCTTCAAGGTTTAACTGAAGTTTGATTTCACTGTGACTCAATAGTCAATTTTCCCTTTTAGTTCTTTTTTTTTATTTAAATTTATTTATTTTAATTAGAGGCTAATTACTTTACAATATTGTATTGGTTTTGCCATACATCAACATGAATCCGCCACGGGTGTACATGTGATCCCAGTCCTGAACCCCCTCCCACCTCCCTCCCCACTTCTAGTTCTTTGTTAGAATTGCAGAGAGTCAAAAGTCAGAAGAAATCTTTAAGGAGTCACTTGAGTTCCATAGTGAGTTTATATTATATCATCATTAGAGTTCAATAATATAGTTAGGTAAGAATATGTGGTCATGATTAACTTAGGGGAAAATATTTAAAATATGTTAAAAGAAGACTGTTGTAGCCAAAAGGAACAGGTTTTCATTTTTAGTTAAGAAATTAGGCCATTCTGAGTCACAGTGTACGAAAACATCATAGGAAAGTTTTAGAGAAAAGGCCCATCACTACACTGTCAGGGCCGAGACAGAGAGGAGGTCTCTGTTATTTGAAGGAGGGACATGCCACCAGTTATCAGAACAGTCTCAGGAAGGGGCATATATTACTTATATGGATATAAGTAATAAAATATTGTTCCTATTTAGTTTGCCCAGTGTCTGACTTGGTTGTGGTTTGCAAGTTGTGCCTGTAGGGAAGGAACTTGTCTTTTCAATTAATACTGTGCACTGTACATTGTTAATGTCATATACATGGGAACTTAGAGTTTTGAAGCAAGAATCACTTAGAGCTAACTCAGCTGTCCTCCTGAGAGCTGCATTGTAGTTCAGATCAGTGCTAAATGCCTGTAAGCAAATGAATCACCCAGGAACTTAAAAAGCAAATTCCCAGGCCCAGCCCCAAGGAATTCTTACTGTGCCAAGGGGACTCCATTCCAGGAATCTGTATCTATTGTAATGCTCTGCAGGTGAGTCTGATCATATCCAGACTTGGGAGATTACATTTTTAAAGATCATCAGAGGCTCTACAACAGGATATAGAGGGCAGCATCTTTGAAGTTACTCACATACTGTGAATTTGTATGCACTGGGTCACAACATAAGTCTCATTTAATTCAGTAATAGTTTACTCCCTAACACTCTGATGTATTTATAGACAGACTTCTTCTGGTATAAAGAATTTGGATGATAAACATGCTTTTTTATACATCTTACAGAGTTAATAATACTACTGAGTTGCTAGACCATGATCATCGTTGGTTGATCAAGGCCCCTGTGTTTTATTGCTGTTTGTTTCATTGTCTTTCATTGTGTTGTTGTGCTGTGTTGTGTTAATGTTGTATTTTGATGTATTATTCCTGCTCTTCCCCACCCACACTCCAATTTCCTTTCTCCATAGGCATCAATTCTAATGGGTTCCTGTACATTTTTTAATATGCATATGTCATATTGTTGCATGTGGAAGCTTTTTACAATTTATTTAAATGAAGTTGTGCTGCACCTCTCATTCTCTTTCCTCCCTGAACACTTTTTCAGGATGCCTGTATAGCTTTATGTACATGTAGTTCATTGCTTCTAAAATGCTACATAGTATTCCAGTGATTTCATCTACCACTTATTGCTCATGCATTTTCTCCTATATGGATGTTTAGGTTGCTTCTAGTTCTCCAGCATTATAAATAATACTTGTATGACTGTTTTGAGTGTGTCTTTATATACTACACGAGAATTTCTTTCCATAATGTTTCTTTCTTTCCATTACATTCCAGGAATGTAATCCTGGGTTCATAGGGATATCAGTTCAGTTCAGTTCAGTTCAGTCACTCAGTCTTCTCCGACTCTTTGCGACCCCATGAATTGCAGCACGCCAGGCCTCCCTGTCCATCATCAACTCCCAGAGTTTACCCAAACCCATGTCCATCGAGTCGGTGATGCCATCCAGCCATCTCATCCTCCGTCGTCCCCTTCTCCTCCTGCCCCCAATCCCTCCCAGCATCAGAGTCTTTTCCAAGAGTCCACTCTTCGCATGAGGTGACCAAAGTATTGGAGTTTCAGCTTTAGCATCAGTCCTTCCAATGAACACCCAGGACTGATCTCCTTTAGAATGGACTGGTTGGATCTCCTTGCAGTCCAAGGGGAGTCTCAAGAGTCTTCTCCAACACCACAGTTCAAAAACATCAATTCTTCAGCGCTCAGCTTTCTTCATGATGTACACCTTAATTTTATTACAATCCAGCATAGCAATACCACTTTGTACTTCCACCTGTAGTTCCCAAGAATTTCCATCAGCCTACCTTCTCAGCAATGCTTGGTAGATTATACATCTTTTTAACAATTGCCATTCTAATGTATATGCAAAATGTTATCTCATCTTATAGTAATTTGCACGTCCATGGTGACTGGTGAGTTTGGGCATCTCCGCAAAGATCCATTAGCTGTTTCAGCTTTACCTTTGTATATTGCCTATTTCCATGGATTTGAAAATAAAAATGTTTCATTAGTCCACTGAATGTACAACAAGCTTCTATTTCACTACTCTAAAAAATGATGGGCAGTCTTCTTTGGAGAAAAATGTTTGTTGAGGTCACTCATTATCAGAGAAATGCAAATCAAAACCACAATGAGGTACCATTTCACGCCAGTCAGAATGGCTGCGATCCAAAAGTCTACAAGCAATAAATGCTGGAGAGGGTGTGGAGAAAAGGGAATCCTCTTACACCATTGGTGGGAATGCAAACTAGTACAGCCACTATGGAGAACAGTGTGGAGATTCCTTAAAAAACTGGAGATAGAACTCCCATACAACCCAGCAATCCCACTGCTGGGCATACACACCAAGGAAACCAGGATTGAAAGAGACACATGTACCCCAGTGTTCATCGCAGCACTGTTTGTAATAGCCAGGACATGGAAGCAACCCAAATGTCCATCAGCAGATGAATGGATAAGAAAGCTGTGGTACATATACACAATGGAGTATTACTCAGCCATTAAAAAGATTACATTTGAATCAGTTCTAAAGAGGTGGATGAAACTGGAGCCTATTATACAGAGTGAAGTAAGCCAGAAAGAAAAACACCAATACAGAACACTAACGCATATATATGGAATTTAGAAAGATGGTAACGATAACCCTGTATGAGAGACAGTAAAAGAGACACTGATGTATAGAACAGTCTTTTGGACTCTGTGGGAGAGGGTGATGGTGGGATGATTTGGGAGAATGGCATTGAAACGTGTATAATATCATATGTGAAATGAATCACCAGTCCAGGTTCCATGCAGGATACAGGATGCTTGGGGCTGGTGCACTGGGATGACCCAGAGGGATGGTATGGGGAGGGAGGGGAGAGGGGGGTTCAGGATGGGGAACAAGTGTACACCCGTGGTGGATTCTTGTTGATGTATGGCAAAACCAATGCAATATTGTAAAGTAATTAGCCTCCCCCCAATTAATATAAATAAATTTATATTAAAAAAAAAAGAAATAAGGCACCCTGTGCTCTGGAAAAACTGGCAGAACAGGTCCTCAGATAGACTATTTTCAGGAGACAATTTTATGAGCCCTATTCTTGCATCTTTTCATATCTAGAAAAGCCTTCATGGTGAGTGTATGCTTTTTGTGACTAGCAGTAACCTTCATATGACTAGTAGTAGCAGAAATTTTCTGCAAAAACATGTGCTTGATTGCATGTACTCTCCCTTTACTAAAATTATATGTATACTGACCTTCCTCCCTACCTCTTTGTAACAGTTTTTCAGAGCTATCTGAAATGCTGTCTCCCAGGCTATAATCTTCATTTTGTCCCAAATAAAACTGAACTCACAGCTCAAAAAAAAAAAAAAAAAGATGGGCAGTAAAAAGTATTATTGTTGATGCTGCTTTTGTTTTAAATGCTCGACAACACTCTAAAATAAATGAGTCCTCAACTCATTAATGTTGTACAACCTGTTCAAGAATACATCATTCACATTTAATGTTTCGAGTGTGTGTTTGCAAAATCCTCTACAAAGTATGCTTCTCATATTTCTAGACTCCTGCTTCCTCAAGGCCAATGATTTAACTCACAGTCTTTCATCATATCTAAAAGAAGGTAAGTAAACTCATTTTTTAAAAAACTATTCATCAAATTGTTATTTCCATTAAAACATGAGGTTTGTCTCTTTAAAATAAAAACTTTTAAAACCTCAAATTTAAAATGAAGTTTCCATCCTAAGTGGATTTTAAATTGATGTTTTTTAGGTCCATCTTGATATTAATTTTTATTTACTTTAATTTTTTCTTGTTTTTCTCTGGTTTTGGGGATTTGAGTTTTGGTCTTGTTTTTGTTGTACAGCACATTAGATGTATTGCTCTTGGAATCCAGAGAATTATATTAGTGTTCTCATCCCAAGTACCCCATCAGTTTGATGTTTGACTTGGCACAAGTTACTGAGGACTCCTCCAGGACTCTGTTTTGTTATGTGAAGGACAAGGAAGTGGGACTATGATCTTGACCCCAACTCTGAGATTCTGAAATTCTGTTCCCATGTTCAGAACTCAGACCATGGCTATTGCTCAGTCTGACTTTGTCTTTTTCATTGTATGTAGACAGTAATAATTAGATTATTCATGCTAGATAGTCATTTATTGTGACCAATAATGAACTAGTTTAGACACAGTAATTTAGCATTCTTTTTTCACATTCTAACCAATTCCAATGACACTCAACTTGAGTTTATAAACCTTTCTTAGCCTCAAATACAGCAAATGTAAATGCAGGTAATAATAGAATCAGTCTCACTGGATTATTAAGTTTTCTTTGTCTTTTTTTTTTTTTTTGGTACAAACTTTTTTTACTTCTAAAGCTGGTCACAGTTACTTAGCATATTTTATGTTTTGTGGTATAAATTAATGATGTTCCATTTTAATATCTAACATAACCAGAGAATAGTATCTGAACAATGCTCATTATATTAAATAATAGTGAAGAATTGGACAATATTCAACTTTGGAGGCCTTATTTTGCTATACGTAGGGTAATATTTTTCTTATGGTCTTTTTTCAGTCTGCCCCAAATGGGTGAAACTCCGGAAAAGCCACAGTGAGAAGAAATCAGTCCTGATGCTGATTATCTGTGGCTCTGCCATCCGAGCTGTGGAGCTCATTAGGTTGGAAGCTTCACCTGTTCTATTTCGTGAATGTTTTCTGAGTAACCAATATATGCCAAGCTGATATGTTCTATTTGCTGGCAATGTAGCAATGAAGGAAATACACAGAGTTTCCTCTCTCGTAGAACTTACTCTCCAGTGAGGAAGACAGATGATAAACAAATAAAATACACATTATAATGTCAAGTAGTGATAAGTTCTGTAAGAAAAAAACAAATCATGGCAAAAGAATAGAAGAGAATGGGGGCTGCTTTTAAAAGGATAATTGCAGAAAACCTCTCTTAGGAGACTGACATTTGGACAGAGTTGAACACAGTGAATGAGAATGCCAAGCAGATGTCTGGGAGAAGAGTGTTCCAGGCAGAGGGCATAGTATATACAAAAGGCCCTGAGATGCAGTGCAGTTGGAGGAGCTGAGCAGAGGATTCACATGATCTGAATTATCATTCTAAAGGTTCACTTCGGCTCCTGTGTGGAGAACACACTTTGTGGGGGGCAAGGGTAAAAGCTGGGAGATTATACAGGCGATAACCAATTTGGAGAAATAAATGAAAGAAAAGATCTACTTTAAAACCATATAACAAGAAAAAATAGAACACCAATGCATAAACCTCTCAAAATTTAGATAAAGAAAATATTACACAAGGGATGCAGAACATCTTAAACAGAAAGGTGAACCATGTTAAATTGGAAAATTTGATGTAAATATATCTGTTTACCTAGAATAATCTACAAATTTCATAGATTTCCAATGAAACTTCTATAGTTGTTTTTAAAACTAGATAAAATAGTTCTAAATTCATATAATACAAAAGAAATAATAGCTGTGGAAATTCTAAAAGAGAATGCTAATGAAGGCCTATAGTATCCATCAGATTGTTTTATTAAGAGCCATATTGCAAATTCTCAATAATCAAAACAGTATGGAACTGGCACGTGCATGACAGGTCAGAACAGCGGAGCAGAATTATAGGTTCATAAGTAGACACATACGTATATGTACAGAATATGGCAAAAGTGACAAATGAGTAGGGAAAGATAGACTTTAATCATCGGCATTGGAACAACCAGGTAGCCATCTGAAAAAATTAACTTGGATCCACATCCCACTTCTTATACCAAGAAAAATGCCAAATGGACCAAAAATTTACATATAAAAATTACATTTTATAGATAATTTGTAGGTACTTTACTAAGTGCTTTCACACACCTCTTCATTTACTGTAGCTTTTGTAGAATAAACAAAAAGGCTTCCACTGAATCTGTAGTAACATTCAGTATTCAAAGAAGAGCCATCAGAGTAAAATGTGATTTACTGGGACTCAACCCTCTCCCAGAGCCAGGCTCTTGCTTAGCTTTGACCAGAGATAAAACAAAGGAGAATCCAAGTCCTGAAGAAAAAGGAACTTGATCAAATAGACTAAGGTGCAAAGTAGATTCTTGGTAGTTATTTAGCCTCTATTTTTCTAAATGAAGTAATCTGACCATGAGTAGTTTTTAATGATTGTTAATAGTCCTTCAAATCCTTCTTTCCTGCTCGGCACTCACATTAAATTGTAAAATTCCCTCTCAGTAAAACAGAAGTGTTCCTTTTTTCTGCTCTAAACATAACTGATCTTCAAGACTCCAACTGCTTTTGGACAGCTGTCTTTGCTGGCTCTGAAATCATAGGAGTTCACATTGACTTTTCAGTGTTTAAAAAACTACCGCCGCAGAACTTACTTCAGATTCGAACACTAGTGGCAAAGGGGTTGGCCTGAAGGTGGCTTCTTAAAAACAAGTTGTCACATCAACTTGAGCACATAAATGCCTTTCTGAGGGACATAGAAGCACTGTGGTGCTGTACTTCACTTGCCAATTCTCAGTGTTTTTCTGTGTCTTCAGTAATATTATGATCCATTTCAAGCTCAGGTGATTTGCAGAAGGTGATTTCTGAGCAGGCACAATGAACCCTATTCATAAAGGCAAATATTGAATAATTCTAAATTTTGTAAGATTACCTGTTCTCTTGAGAACCATAAGCTATATTAAATATGTCCCCTAAATTGTCTTCTTAGTTAACCTCACCACAGAGAAAGCTCTCACGTAAGTACAGACTCAAGTGCAACAGAATTTGTGTAGAATGAGTCACCATTTGTAACTTCATATATTCCCACTGGTCAGTAATATTTCTCAAGTATAATAGTGATATATAAAGGAGAGTAATATTCCGAGCAGCATTCCCATGTTCTCATCCCAAACATCAACTAGAAGATTATTCTTTTATACCCAATTTTACACATTTATACCCGAAGCATTTCCACATATAAAATTTTACAGATAAGCTCACTCTGCAAAGTCAATAAAAGTAGGGGGCTCCTCTGAATGCAGGGCTGAGCCCTCGGGGCAGCCACACACAGACCTCTGTACATGGCCTTGGGCTCCGGGGAGCACAGGCTGACATCAACGCTAAGATTCTCACAACCAAATTTTGGGTGAGAACTATACTGCAGAGTTTGAAGATAAATTCTCTGCCAGGGATCTAAAGTACAGAACTTTTGTCTTAAAGGTGTTTAAAAACAAAATCCAACCAAGTAAATTAAAGGTCACATCGACTTTTTCAACAATTCGTGGATCAGGCAGCATCCCGTCTAGCTACTAGAAGGACACTCCAAGGGGTTGTGCACAGTGGAAGGTTTTTTGGAAAAAGGGTGGAGCAAGGGGACAGCAGAATGACTGGGAGAGCACACAAGAGCAGAACAACTTATTTTTAGGCCAAAACATCTTTTGGGGTGGGGGAGGAAGCAGCAAGGTTTTAGCTTCCTTTGGGGTTGGAGAGGCCCACAGAACAGGTTGCCTTACTGGGGCTTGACCAGAAATTTCAGACTGGTTGATTAAGATTACATTTCTGAGAGAAGTGGAAACTGTCGTTAGATCAAATATTAAATCTGGGTTCAGTATCACGAGCTTTTAGCATGAGTGATGCCATATTGAGACTGTGGTTTTCATTTTAATACCAATAAAAGGCAAGTCTACATGTTTCAATAATCAAGGAAACCTAAGTAAAGTTAACCTTGTTTCTGAAAGTTAAAAGCCAACCCAAATGCATGCCTGAATAAAGGCCACCCCACTTTTGTTCCAGAGATGGGCTGAAAATCAGAATTTCTGTGTGTGTGTGTATACCCACATATATACACACATAAACAGACACCTTCTTTTAAATAAATCAAAGGGTAATACATAAGTAGTTGGCATGGCCCTGAATGAGTGAGTTTTCTTATGAGTAAATCTATGTCTTTTCATTAGGTCAATGACTGCATTCAAAGGAGACAGCAAAGTTATGAAATTATTCGCAAAACACATAAAGGTAAGCGAGGGCCTGTGGTTCCTGGTGAGGAGTGGAAGTGATGCCTCAGGGCCACTTCCAGGCCTCAGTTTTTTCACTTCAGCCGCTTTACCTTATCTCCTTAGCAAGTGTGTTCTTTGGTGCCTTCCTTACATATTTAACACCCAATCTGATTTTCTTTGCATTCCCTGCCTTTGTCCCCACAACAGTCACCATTCCTCTGTGCTCTGATATTCCTGTACAGAAACTGAGGCTTAACCAGTGTTCTAGGGAGATGTTCTCTTCTGTCTTGATGTTAACCTTCTTTGCCCTGGAAGTTGACCCTAAACAGGAGTAGCTCCTTTTGCTGTTTCACTTCTGCTGGTTAGCTTTTAGTTTAAACGCTCTAAAATTGGCTGTGATTGAACTATCTAATGACTCTTCTTTTCTCCCTTCTCTTCCATTTTGAAATAGGTCCAGGAGCAAGTAAAATTGCTGGAGAAGCGTGTAGTACACCTGGGTGTAGGAACTCCAGGGAGGATTAAAGAACTCATTAAACAAGGTATGAGAAGAGGTAGTAATACTCCTACTCAGAGCTGAGTGTTTGCCTTACCCTGTGTGAGTCTGGAAATCACATGTGTGATGCAGTGAGACCAGACCTCTTGTTTTTAGTTAATTCAGGGTTGGAAGCTCAGCCTTTAGTCTCGAAAAACCAGCCAGCAGGTGTAGTGCAGTGGGGAATGATGAGGACTGTTGCAAACACAGTATGTGTGCCCATCTAAACACATTCACATTGCAGTTGCTTTAAGCAGGTTGGTGGATTCACAGTTTATTACACCAGTTTGCAGCCTCTGGACTTTGTAAGCTAATGTGTTGAGTGTTTCCCTCTCACTTAATTGAGTCTTGGCTCCCCAAGGCTCCCATTCCAGTTGAGGGCTGGTATAGAAAATATGATGAAAGAAAATGCAGTTTCTATGGATGAAATTCAAGTATTCTAGAACATTTCTCGTGAGTTCATTTCCTTTTAGTGCTTTACCCAGAAAGTATTCCAGATAGCATCCACTGGTGGGTTTTTATAGTTTGATGACTTTCTCAAAGCCGGTAGCCTAAAAACCTTCTGGCCTACTGATGATCTTCGTACATTTTTCTACCTGCCAGACAGATTAAAGTATTTCTCTTAAATGCTATTTCCAAATGACTTGTTCAAAACTTTATCTTATAACTGTCTGGAGCTGTTCCTTGATTTCTGTGTGTCTAAAAGTAACGTGTTCATCAACATAGTATCTCAGTATGGAGATGATCTTTTACCTGGAAGCAAAAAAGAGCTAAAAATACTATCGTTTCTCTCCAGATGAAAACCATGCATAAGTGAACCCACTATATGCAGAAGTCTGTGCAATTACAAGTAGCAAACTTGGTAGACCTAGACAAGGAGAGGGAAACAAATATTTTTTGAGTTCCTACTTGTACTTGGTGCTATGCTAAACACCCTTACATATCTCATTTAGTACACACAGCATCCTTGCAGGCTAGCATTCTTATTTCTTAAGAGAGAAAACTGCAGCTTAGAAGGGTTATGTAACCCCTCCCAAGACTCTCATTCTAGGCCTTCCTGATTCCAGAGGCTTTCCCCTTCAAGGAGCTCCTGATCTAGTTGAAGAGATAAATGTACACAGAATGAGAATGACAGCAGTAAGTGCCGAGGGCCAAGCCAGCACTTGAGTCTATATGAGTTGAAATGAAGGAGAGGTTGTTTCAGTGGCTGAATCTGCAAGGAAGGCTTTATAGAGAAAGGAGTCTTTAACTGATATTTGAAGTATGGATAGGATTAAAATAGGATCTTTGAAGTATGGAGATGTAAGAAAAGCATTCAGGAATGAGAGAACAGCTGAATCAGAAGTAGGCAGGTAGACACACAGACTATATAGAGGAGGCAATATTGTGTCAAGGAGAAGAGCCTCTGCTATAGACTGAAGCCTCTGGATGCACATCCCAGATCTGGCAGTGACCATCTCTGTGACTTGGCAAGTTTCTTAACATTTCTGAACCTGTTTCTTTATCTGAATGACAGAGATGGTAAATGCACCCACCTTACTGCAAAATTCAGACTTAAATTGAAGAAAGTAGGGAAAACCATTAGGCCATAAAGGAATAACCTAAATCGAATCTCTTATGATGTGACAAATAGATTCAAGGGATTAGATATGATAAACAGAGTGCCTGAAGAACTGTGGATGGAGGTTCGTGACATTATATAGGAAGTGGTGATCAAAACCACCCCCAAGAAAAAGAAATGCAAAAAGGCAAAATGGCTGCCTGAAGAGGCCTTACAAATAGCTGAGAAAAGAAGAGATGCAAAAGGCAAAGGAGAAAAGGAAAGATATACCCATCTTAATGCAGAGTTCCAAAGAATAGCACGGAGAGATAAGAAAGCCTTCCTAAGTGAACAATGCAAAGAAATAAAAGAAAACAATAGAATAGGAAAGACTGGAGGTCTCTTCAAGAAAATTAGAGATACCAAGGGAACATTTCATACAAAGATGGGCACACTAAAGGATAGAAATGGTATGGACCTAACAGAAGCAGAAGATATTAAAAAGGGGTGGCAAGAATACACAGAAGAACTGTACAAAAAAGATCTTCATGACCCAGATAACCATGAGGTATGACCACTCACCTAGAGCCAGACATCCTGAAGTATGAAGTCAAGTAGGCTTTAGGAAGCATCACTATGAACAAAGCTAGTGGAGGTGATGGAATTCCATCTGAGCTAGTTCAAATCCTAAAAGAAGTGAAGGTCGCTCAGTTGTGTCTGACTCTTTGCATCTCCGTGAACTGTATAGTCCATGAAATTCTCCAGGCCAGAATACTGGAGTGGGTAGCTATGCCCTTCTCCAGAGGATCTTTCCAACCCAGGCATTGAGCCCAGAGCTCCTGCATTGCAGGCAGATTCTTTACCAGCTGAGCCACCAGGAAAGGCCATCCTAAAAGATGATGCTGTTAAAGTGCTGCAGTCAATATGCCAGCAAATATGGAAAACTCAGCAGTGGCTACAGGACTGGAAAAGGTCAGGTTTCATTCCAATCACAAAGAAAGGCAATGCCAAAGAATGTTCAAACTACTGCACAATTGCACTCATTTCACATGCTAGTGAAGTAATGCTCAAAATTCTCCAAGCCATTCTTCAACAGTACTTCAACAAAGAACTTCCAGATTTTCAAGCTGGATTTAGAAAAGGCAAAAGAACCAGAGATCAAATTGCCAACATCTGTTGGATCATAGAAAAAGCAAGAGAATTCCAGAAAAACATCTACTTTTGCTTCATTGACTATGCTAAAGCCTTTGACTGTGTGGATCACAACAAACTGTGGAAATATTTTTAGAGATGGGAGTACCAGACTACCTTACTTGCCTCCTGAGAAATCTGTATGCAAGTCAAGAAGCAACAGTTAGAACCAGACTTTGGGAAAACAGACTGGTTCCAAACTGGGAAAGGAGTATGTCAAGGCTATATATTGTCACCCTGTTTTAATTTATATGCAGAGTACATCATACAAAATGCCAGGCTGGATGAAGCACAAGCTGGAATCAAGATTGCCAGGAGAAATGTCAATAACCTCAGGTATGCAGATGACACCATGTTTATGGCAAAAAGCAAAGAAGACCTAAAGATTCTCTTGGTGAAAGTGAAAGAGGAGAGTGAAAAAGCTGGCTTAAAACTCAACATTCAGAAAACTAAGATCATGGCATCCAGTCCCATCACTTCATGGCAAATAGATGGGGAAACGGTGGCAGACTTTGTTTTTTGGGGCTCCAAAATCACTGCAGATGGTGACTGCAGCCATGAAATTAAAAAAACGCTTGCTCCTTGGAAGAAAAGCTGTGACCTACCAAGACAGCATACTAAAAAGCAGAGACATTACTTTGCCAACAAAGGTCCATCTAGTCAAGGCTATGGTCTTTTCAGTAGTCATGTGTGGATGTGAGAGTTGGACCATAAAGAAGGCTGAGCACCGAAGAATTGATGCTTTTAAACTGGGTGTTGGAGAAGACTCTTGAGAGTCCTTGGACTGCAGAGAGATCCAATCAGTCCATCACAAAGGAAATCAATCTTGAATATTCATTAGAAGGATTGATGCTGAGACTGAAGCTCCAGTACTTTGGCCATCTGATGCGAAGAGCCAACTCATTAGAAAAGACCCAACTCCTTAGAAAAGACCCTGATGCTGGAAAGGATTGAAGGCAGGAGGAGAGGGGATGACAGAGGACAAGATGGTTGGATGGCATCACTGACTCAATGGACATGAGTTTGAGCAAGCTCCAGGAGATGGTGAAGGACAGAAAAGCCTGGTGTGCTGCAGTCCATGGGGTTGCAAAGAGTGGGACACTACTGAGCGACTGAACAACAAGGGGTATGTTATGCCAATAAAAAACTAAACACAGTGAGTGTCACTCCTTAGGAACTCAACAAATACTAGTTACTACTTTTATTAAAGAGACCACCTTTCTTGGTTGGAGACTTTACTGGCTGTAGTAGTCTGTACTTCAGTTGGAAAGAAAGTCAGATTTTGGAGGAAGACCCTTGCACAGCGATTGGCTGGATTTTTGTCTTGTGGCCCCAGGAGGATGTTGAAAGTGAAAGAGCAGATGAGAGGTGCTCGTAGTCCATCTAGGAGACATGGAGTCAGGAGAGATTGGCTGGGCAGCCAGAGGGCCCAGGGATGCGCCGTCGTTCTCCACCTCTTAGCCAAAGGCTCACCTCTCCCTTACTGTATTCCACATGTTTTTATGTGTCGCCACCACCGCCCCACCCCCCACAGGCAACAGAGTCACTTTTCTCCATATTTAATATTTAAAAGAGAGAGAGGGAGACAGAGAAAACAAAGCTGTCCAGATTGTTGAAATTAGAGTTCTACAGAGTTGTGAAAACTCACTGTGAAACCTTACTTCATCTAAGAAGTGGAAAAATCATTTAAGGAGCTGTTGATTTTTTTTATAAAAGGAAAATAACTCTTACTTCTGATTCTGACTGAATGAATGGTTTCATATTCATTGACTACAGATGTTAGGCTATATACAAAGCGTTTAAAGAGAAACAATTCCATCACTCTAAAAACTGAAAATTTAACAAAGTAATTCAAATGGCACATAACACATTTTATGTAGCTGTTCATGACTTGAGATGTTTATATATATGCTATATTAAGGAGAGTTTCTAAACGTCAAAAGCTATCCCATAACACTTACAGACAGAATTGTATTGTTTTATTTAATAAGGGGATTTTCTAATTATAAGAGCCTTTGTAAAATGCAGAAAGGTACAGAAAAGAAAGTTACTTTAGAGATATTGCTTATCAGCTAATATTAACTATATTTCTTTTCAGTCTTTTTTTTCTATGCATTTATCTATATCTTTTTATAAATGGAAATCATACTGCATATCATAACTTTATAACTGTCTTCTCTACTTAATATGCTTCCCTGGTGGCTCAGACAATAAAGAATCCGCCTACAGTGTGAGACCTGGGTTCAATCCCTGGGTTGGGAAGATCCCCTGGAGGAAAGCATGGCTACCCACTCTAGTATTCTTGCCTGGAGAATCCCCACGGACAGAGGAGCCTGGCGGGCTACAGTTCATGGGGTCACAAAGAGTGGGACATGACTAAGCACAGCACCCAATATGTCAATATCTCATGACAACTTTCCATGTCATGAAATAGTTTTATTTTTTCATTTTTAGTGACTGCATAATATCCTGTTAAGCTTTTTTCCAGTTTAGCAGAGATATAATTGACATATATCATTGTATTAACCAAGGTGTGCATGATTGGTACATGTGATACCTGTGAAATGATTACTACAGTAAGTTAGATTAACATCAGTCACTTCACATAGTTCCATTTTTTTTTTTTTCTTATCATGGGTACATGTGATACCTGTGAAATGATTGCTACAGTAAGTTTGATTAACATCAGTCACTTCACATAGTTCCATTTTTTTTTTTTCTTATCATGGGTACATGTGATACCTGTGAAATGATTACTACAGTAAGTTTGATTAACATCAGTCACTTCACATAGTTCCATTTTTTTTTTTTCTTATCATGGGTACATGTGATACCTGTGAAATGATTACTACAGTAAGTTTGATTAACATCAGTCACTTCACATAGTTCCAATTTTTTGTCTTGTCATGAGAACTTTTAAGATCTACTCTCTTCAGCAACTTTCGCATATACAGAGTACAGTGCTGTTAACTGTAAGCACCACGCTATATTTTACATCCCCAGCACTTATTTACCTTACAACTGTAAGTTTTTACCCTTTGACCACCTTCCTCTAGTTTTCCTGCTTCTCACCTCTGGCAACCACCATCAATCTGTTCTCTGTAGCTATGAGTTCATTTTTTGGTTTGTTTTCTCTTTTTTTAGGCTCAACATATACGTGAAATAATACAGTGTTTGTCTTTCTCTGTCTGACTTACTGCGCTCAGTATAATGCCATCAGGGACCACCCATGTTGTCAGAAATGGCGAGATTTTCTTTTTATGGCTGAATGATGTTTGTGTGTGTGTGTGAGTGAGACAAAGAACACTGACATTCTTTATCCATTCATTTGTCAGTGGACACTTAGGTTGTTTCTGTGTCTTAGCTATTAGAAGTAATTTTGCAATAAACAAGGGGATGCAGATATCTTTTCAAGATAGTGATTTCATTTCCTTTGGATATATACCGAGAAGGGGATTTACTGGGCCGTAGGGTGAGTTCTATTTTTAATTTTTAGAGAAACCTCTATACTGTTTTCCATAATGGCTGCTCAAAATTACAATCCCCTGAGAAGTGCACATGGGTTTCTTTTCCTCCACATCAGTGCCTGTACTTGTATCTCTTGTCTTTTGGTGATAGTCATTCTCACGGGTAAAAGGTGACAGGTCATTGTGGATTTGATTTGCCATTTCCCTGTTGGTTAGTGATGTTGAGCTCCTTTTATATAGCTGTTGGCCATTTGGATGTCTACTTTGGAAAAAATATCTATTCAGTTCCTATACCCATTTTTAAATCATCTCTTTTTTTTTTTTTTTTTTGCCATGGAGCTGTTACCAGTTCTTTATATATTCTGGATATTGATTCCAAGTTATATGGATGTTTAACAGTTCTATTAAGGCAGGATATTTGGGTTGTTTCTAATTTTTTTGCTCGTGTAAGTAGGTACACAGTTATCATCTTTTTAAGTAACTGTGCTTAAGCTTCTGGTGTTTTATTGAAATGGAAGAAGAATTATTTTATCAAACTCCAAGCATTTTAAAGCTCATGTTATAGCATGTCCAGTTGCCTTCCAGAGAGGCTGTACCTGTTTGCTCTCCCATCATCAGGCCAATTATTTTTAAGGGAACACTATCAACCCATTGTCTTTCTTCATTTATATCATTTTTAATTTACAGAGAGAGTATTAAATAAGAGGCATTGTAGTTATAAGAAGCATGAAAAAGTCTTTAGGGAGAGAGGAAATTACTGAAATAAACCAGTATTGAGGGGAAGGGCTGCTGGATAAAAGAAGGCTTTGTTATTTACATTTCCAGATGTGAAAGCTTGGGGGCAGTGGTCAGAACGTGGGGAGTACGGAAAAGCTAACTGCCCAATTCTGGGACCTCTGGAACAAACAACCTCTGAGGTCCCCTTACACCCCACATTTCAGTATTGTCTCTAGATAGATAGGAAGACAGTAGGAATGAGTTGTTCTCCAGTTTTCTCAAAGGACAGCAGACTTTGGAGCTCATTCATCTTAACTCTATTTTCTGCCTGAAATTAACCTCCCAACCCTGTCTTCAAACTTCTGCTGATTCACCTTTTCAGAGACAGGCAGACTCTACTGGATTCAACTCCTCTGAAGGGTCTCTGCCCTGAACTATAGGATCAGTTCAGTTCAGTTGCTCAGTCGTGTCCGACTCTTTGCGACCCCATGGACTGCAGCACGCCAGGCCTCCCTGTCCATCACCAGCTCCTGAAGTTTACTCAGACTCATGAACTGTAGGTTGCTGCTGCTGCTGCTAAGTCACTTCAGTCATGTCTGACTCTGTGTGACCCCATAGACGGCAGCCCACCAGGCTCCCCCATCCCTGGGATTCTCCAGGCAAGAACACTGGAGTGGGTTGCCATTTCCTTCTCCAATGCATGAAAGTGAAAAGTGAAAGTGAAGTCACTCAGTCCTATCCGACTCTGATCGACCCCATGGACTGCAGCCTACCAGGCTCCTCCGTCCATGGGATTTTCCAGGCAAGAGTACTGGAGTGGGTTGCCATTGCCTTCTCTGGAACTGTAGGATACATCTTACCAAATTCCTGTCGGAATGAGACTTTACCCTCTGGGGCTTGGTAAAAGGGAGGCCTGGGATTGATTCTTTGCCAGCCCTTGAGCATTTCACAAGCTTAGCAAGAGCAGCTTCCCCGAGAATCAGTGATAAGATTGTAAGGAGAGCAAGTCTCAGAGTGTTGCATTTGTTTTCCATCAGACAGGGACAGCACTTAATGTGCAGAGATTAGTTGCCAGTGTTGGGGGGATGGGGTGGGGAGAAAAGAACAAATGAGGCCAGAAAAATAAAAAGCAACCAAAGGAATAAAAAATCCTTTTAATAAGCTTATGTCATGAGTTCTTTAATGTAGCAACTCTCTGTCTCTTTCAGGTGGCCTTCATTTGAACCCCTTAAAGTTTCTGATTTTTGACTGGAACTGGAGAGATCAGAAGTTGAGAAGGATGATGGACATTCCCGAGGTACCGTGTAACCAGCAATCCAGCACTTCCCTTTAATCTTTTTTTTTTCAATTTGAACTTGAGTTCAAACACAGCAATAAAGTCTTTGACATGAGGAGCCAGCACATTCTGGCCTTTGAAATGATTTCTTTTAACTCTGAAGTAACTACAATTATAGAGGCCATCTCACCCCTTACACATAACTGTATCCTTTCCATGTGTTTTATAGGAATCAGCTTTGTTTCTTCATTAAATGCCCAATGGCCTCTGCCCCCCTGGGGTCCACTCTATACTGTACCTTTGGGAAACAGGAAGGTCTGGAGGACTTGGCATATTTCCCTGTGCCTTGTTTTAGAGACACGATCATCTTTGCCTTTTTGTCCTTAGAAGTGCATTTGGAGGTGAGGGGCACAAACTTGCCTCATTGCTTGCATCTCCACATACCCAAAAACCTGCTTACTTAATGAGCGATTTACGTTTTGAGGAGTGGGGAAATTTTTTTGATGTCTCAGTGAATTAAAACTGATTGAATACCTTTGTGGGACCAGCATTAGCTGATTATATATTTATGAAAGTCATCCATTATCATCATAATGTGACAATTGACTTGATACCCACCATGTTATGGGGATAATCTTTCAATCTAGCCTGATGCTTAGAAGTAGCTGTTGAAAAAAATAAATAAAAAAAAAAAGAAGAAGAAGAAGTAGCTGTTGGAGAGAATAGGGTTGTGCAGTAATAAACATGGCTGCCAGTCACCAACCAGGAATAAATCATGACAGTGACTATCAAAGAAGCTTGCAATCCAAATATGCTGAATTAATTTGCTATATAAAACTATATCCTCAGAATAACCAAACCTGATTTTAATTGATTAGTGAGTTAGGCTAAAAACCATTGTCTGAGTTTCCTACACACACATACATATACACACACACAGAGTCTCCTGAACTGACTGGTTTCTTAAAACCAGTTGAACCAACTTAATGTCACGCACATGAGGGCATATTTGATGATTTTGCTTATAATGTTAAATCTGAGTAAGCCACCACTAGTTTTCCAATTATAATAATGAGGAAGAAATAGTATTCACAAAAACCCTTTTAACCCAGACTTGTTTTTATTGTGATGATGTCATTATTAGTAGTTACCGGTATTACAATACTGTGTATAGTCTAGACATACTTTGGATATCTTGAACCACCATTGGGTAAGATTTTTCCTATGAGATTTTATTTTGAAGGGCTACAAACAAGAGGACATCTACATGAAACTGATGTCTTATGTAGTTCCTCTTCCTTTACTTATGTAAATATTTCAAATGTGAATAAAATGCGGTTTTGCTCTTCCTGATTCTGGCCATAACAGCTGCATAAATACCAGGGAATCCAGATAGTTGAATTTATTCACCAAATCCATCCTCTCTTGATCTTAAAACTTTTTTTTTCTTCTTTTTTTCTCCCTTAGATAAGAAAGGAAGTTTTTGAACTTCTGGAAATGGGAGTGCTAAATCTGTGCAAGACAGAATCTTTGAAGCTGGGCCTTTTCTAAATCTGGATCCTAGTGAAAAGTCCTGTTTTCCTGGTGGGATTTGTATGGCTCTGGCCCATTGCAAGCACTTGGTAAATACCAGCTATTGTTTATTAAGTTGACTGTGTCACCAGATGGATCACTAGGAATCTTAGGTGGGGATTCTTTAACAAAATGAATGTGCCCTTTGCCAAATCCCTTGTGTAATAAAGCATCGCTACCTTGTGTGTGATTTTTGTTAAGGAGACTGAGTTTTTCTTTCACCAGCTGGCCTCTGATGTGACTATACAGGAGACAGTATGACCAAATCACAGGTCTATTTGCCCGATGCACAGTGAGGCCAAACAATACTAAAACACGGAAGTTTGGAACAGATCAAGGTTTATTACAGGTTCATACAAGGAGATGGATAGCTCATCCCTTAAGAACCCCAAAATTACTGAAAGCTTTCAGCAAAGCCCTTTTCTAGGAAAGGTGAGGGAAGAGTGTGTTTAGTTGTTGCACATTTCTTGGTGTCAGATCTTTTGTTCTTGAGGTCAGGTCATGATTAGGAAACGATGTTCCTGTAAATCTCTACCAAACAAGTGTTATTCTCTGTTCTGACAAGGAAGGGCAAGGTCCCAAGGAATAGCTATCATCCTTCAGGGTCTTGGTCCTAGCTAAGAGGAGGTAGATCTTAGTTGGCAGCTTCCTCAGAGCCAGGTTCCCACACCCTGGCCAGCCGTCATTGCTGAGGGAGCCAGACACCTGACCCAGCTGGCCCTCAGGCTCCTCAGGCCATCCAAACAAGGGGTGGGGGGCATGGTGGGTGGAACCAGGTTCCTCAGACTGCGACCCAGGCAGAAGGCCACTGCTATCAGGTAGCAGAGACAGGGGTAGGGGAGAGGTTCACCACAGCCTCAAGACCAGTGAGTGGCCCTGGTGAGGGCTCTGGAGTCCTGCTGGACACAGCCCCCAGGCTGCCCACTGGCCCAGGGCTAGCTGAACTGGGGGGCCTCCCAGGGAAGGCCTGAATTTGCCTCTTACCTCACTCTATACCTGACGACCACCACACCACTGTTGGCTTAATCGCTTCCCTAATGGACCCTCACTGACAGTTTGTTACTTGTGGGCAGGGCCCCCTGCAGTGCTGACCAGTAGCTGAGCAGGACCTGTTGCCTGGTAACAGGGTGCAGAGTAATGATGTACAGCAATGGCTACCTGCTAAGGGCTGCGCTCTCTTAAAAGGGAAGGAGCATCTGGGCAGCCTCAGGCAAGCCCCTTCCCTCTCTGAGCCTCAGTTTCATTAGCTGTGAAATGGAAATACCACCTTGCAGGATTGCTGAGTACTTCATGAGATGGTACATGTGGAACAGACTTATCAACTGCAATGCCTAGTCCCAGTGTGAAGGGTGTAGTGGTGGAAAGAGTACATGTGGCAATTTATAAACTAAGAAAAGACAACAGTATAACTACAACTACCTTATGCATCTGTTTAACTCTTTGTTTTGAGATAATTTCATAGTTACAGAAAAAAATAGCATAGAGAATTCCCATATTCCCTTCCCCCAGCATCCCACCATGTTAACATCTTGTATAATCATAATAAAGTTATCAAAACTAAGAAATCAACATGGGTACTTACTAACTAAACTACAGACTTCATTTGGATTTTTACCAGTTTTCCCACTGATGTCCTTTTTCTATTCCAAGATCCAGTCAAGGATCCCACATTGCATATAGTTGTCATTCCTTAGAAAATATATTTAGAAAAATATGTATAGTCTGTCACATTTAATCATTAAAATAATTCTGGAGGAAATGTCTTATATTTTATAGATGATGAAACCGAATCTCAGAAAGGATACACGTTAGTTTAAGTAGCAGAACCAAAAGGCAAACCCACATCTCCCATACTCATTTAAAGACACCATGGTCATCTGTTTGGAGAGTCAGGTATATACAACAAATGAGAAAATAAAGCAAACAGATGCCATTAGTGCATTCCACATTCAAATGCTGTGAAATTTTAAATGAGCCTCGCAGCATGGCAAATCACACTCCAGCAAATCCCCTGCTTCCTCACACCAGCCGCCTGCTGCTCATGCACCTCTGTGGGCTAGAAGCCACACACAGGAATCCCAAGGCTAAGGGAGCAAGTTCCATTCTGCGGGACCTCAGATCAAACTCAAAAAGTTAGAGGAAAAAGGAAGAAAGCCTCCACAGAATGAAAATTCACTCAAGCTATATATAGCTCAGTGTAACCCTTGTGGGGCTGACCCTCCCCCAAGTAAGAGAGAATTCCGCCTTCCAACTGAAGCATCACCTCTTCCTGCCTGATGACCTTCAAACTGACACTGCCCGTTCCTGGTTCTTCAGCAGCTTTTGGCCTTCAAACTCAGACTTGAGGAACATCAGCTCTGCAGATTTTGGACTTGTCAACCTCCTCTGTAGTCCTGTGAGCCAATTCGTTGTGATTAGAATTTCTCTGGAAATCCTAATATACTCCTGTGAAGCACCTTTTAGTTTGGGATTTTGGTTAGATTGGTTTTGTCACTTTATAAAAAGTGTAACAAATACTGTTCTTGATTTGTTATTGTAATGACCCCTCTGGTAGACCTTACCTGTTTACTATAATCTCACCCAGTGTTGAAACAAGTACCTAGATTGCAAACATATCTGATATTTTATAGGCTAACTGTGAACACTTTATCTAATCTCACAGACTGTTACTGAACTAAGGTTCTTGACCACATTTACTTATTAAAACAAATAGTAGGTGTGAACTAGAATTGTTCACTACCGTCTTCTCACACAAATCTGTCTGATACCAACAGCCATACTTGTCACTACCCTCTAGCCCGATTCAAATGGCTTGCTGAAAAGTTCCCATTGGTATTCTGCTTTTTTCCAGTCTTGCAAGGGGAAACTTTGACTCTGAATTGGAAACATCCCAGTGTAAGTAGTTACATTTGTTCTGTATTCTTTTAAACTAGGTAGATTTGCCAAAGTCATTGTCTTCTTTAATATAAAAAGAGTCCAGCATGGCTTCTCTGCCTAATGTTAACAAAAAAGATTAGAAACTCACACGCTGCCTAATTTTTTTTAAATCCTAATTCTACATTTTAAATGCATCTTGAAGAAGTAATTATTAATAGCCTAATGAAAATAATGTTAGTAGATTTCTAATATGTGAAAAAGCAAAACCAAACCAAGCAATGATACCATATTACAATATTGAACACTTAAAGGATTATTTTCCTCTTGCTTTCTCTTACCTCATCTGGGCTCCATCAAAGCAGGTGCTTGGAGAAAGGCTAGGAAGAGATGTTTTTCATCCACACCTTCTTATCAGAGTCTTTCTTATATATGAGAGAGTTGGAAACTACTGAGATTAGACATCTGTGTTTTGCAATTCCTGTTTCTTCCTCCCTCATTATCACAAATAGCGAAGTTAGCTATAACCTGGGAAAAAGTTAGTATTTTCCCAACTTAGTTTATATTCATGTTAATGGACAGCCACATTTGTTGACTGCACTCACTTCTATTTTTTGTATTAATCTCCAAGAATTTGGGCAAGTTCTTAAAGATAAATCCATTTTCCCCTTTCAGGAAAGGCTTGCCTTGAATTAGTCACCACATCCCAGAAATAGCCTGCTGTAACTGCTTCCCAGTGTCGCCAGATGTTGGTTTATACAGACCTGCTGGGGACTATTCCTCCTAGGCATGGCACTTAGCACAACAAGGTTTTTGAACCTAAGAAAAATGTACGAACCCGTGGCTGATTGAAGGGAGCTGTGCTCTTACTGAACAGCAGTTCTGGTTAAGGAATAATTCTAGGAAGCAGAGATACTTTGCCACCACAAAGGAAGAGTCACATAATTCTTAACATTAAGTGGTATTACTCTGAGCAGTAATGTCATAAATGTCTGAGAAGTATATGTGGGTCACCTGCAGGACCAGAATGAAGAGGAAATGCCAGGACTACGAGTCCAGACTGCCAGACAACACTGCGGTGAAGCAGCAACAGTTGCCCGCCTTCCGGCTCCAGCTGACAGCCAGTGAAATCCTCTCTGGCTTTTTTGCCATAGGGCTATTCTGCCTTGGCATGGGCATCATCCTTCTGTTGTCTGCAAAGAGCATCAAGGAAGTAGAGGTTTGTCCCATCTTACATTGTAATGCATTCTAAGAATTTTAGCTTTGAGACTGTAAAGAATGGTCAGTTTGAGAGCCCAGCCCCACCACAGGGAACTAGATGAGACTGGAGCATCCCTTTTGCAGATGGTGATAGAGCCTCTCTGTGCTTTATTCATCCCTCCTCCCTCTTGAGGACAGACACTCTCAACCTGGTCAGTTCAGCCATACTTGTTTATAGGGACCTGCCAGACGCCTATGAATCATAATGATAAAAAGAGTGAAGAGCCAAAGATACAGGTCTTCAAATTTGTGCCACTTTCAAGCATTTGCCTTTGCCTTTGCAAATAAACTCCCTCAGATCGTTGTCTTAATCCAGGAAAAAGAACACAAATCTTTCTGGCCTCTAAAGGATTCTTACTAAAATAAATCAGGTTCTACTCAGAGTGAGAAAAGCTGAAGCTAAGCTGTGACCCCCTCAGTCATAAGCCTTTTGCCAATTTGACTAACAAGCCATTGGAGAATGAGAAGCCCAGAAGCTGGTCTGGGCAGGGGAGCTCAGATCTGGCCTGATGCCTTGCCCACATTTGGTTTAATAAATTAAGTAAATGCTTCATGCCAATCAGCTCTGAGCAGATTACCAAGACCATATGACCTCTATTCGGAAGGCAGCTGTGGAGAGCTCATCTAGTCCCTCTCCCCATAGGCTAGTGGCAAAATTGCCATGGAGGCCAAGTCTGGCAACACTGATTTAACATTCCTGAGTATATGAACATGCTCAGAGTTCTTTTGGGTGTGCAGGTGAGTAAACTCCAAGTAAGAGTCAATTCCTGCCTTCAGTGAGCTAATGATAGAGTAAGCAAGACAGTGGGTGCCAAGAACAGAGAGCTCAGCTGTGGCTGGCTTGTTTGCTGTATCCACAACCTTTTTCTTGCATGTTCCCAATGCATAGCAGGCACTCACTTATTGAAAGAACGGATTTGGACAAACAGTGGGACTTCAAAGAAGAAAAATATTTCAGGTCCCACTCCTCCCACCAACACATCCTGCTGTGTTGCCTTTCCCCTGAAATGTTCTGCTCTCCCCTCCCACTCCTGGCAGCTTGGCTTCCGAGTGGCCCTAAGTCCTCTTGAGTCCTCCAGTGTGATCATGTAAACCGCCAGGCCCTACCATGTGGCAGAGGCCAAAATGGCAGGAGGAAAATAAGCTTGCCGTGTTGAAGGCAATTGCAAAGTAATTGGTTACAAGGCTGATATTCATTTCCACAGAGCTCATCCTGTTTACTTTTCCATTTTATTCTTCACCAACCCCTTTCTTTCTCATTCTTCCCCTCCTCTTCCCATGTCCTTCCAGCTTCCTCCCTTCTGAGCACCCATCCCCACCCACTATGAAGTGCAGCCTCCATCACAAGGCAGCCATTGCTGAATGATGTCACCTTATATGTGAGAGGAGAACCTCACCCCATGGTTGGCAAGGCCACTCTGCAAGCAAGTTTCAACAGAATGGTTTAATCATGATTTTAAGAGGATTTTTCAATCAGCTGTTCTTTTAAGCCACTTCAGCTAGGACTGTTTCTAAACATTTTGTTTTTATACAGAAAAACCAGAAGCCACCCATGGAGTGTGATCGTCTATTGCACATGAAAGTGTTTCATTATAAGGGGTGATGAGATGAAGCATGTATCTCAGGCCAGTGTTGTCAACACACACTTAGTAGAAGAGTTCTGAGCTAGTTTTTCTCTTCTCAGTCAGCCCTGAGGCACAACAAGAAAGTGCCCTTTTTGCAATTCACTTTAAGCAAGAATGATAATTCCCGCCTCTCCAAAATTCTATGAGGAGCAGGCTATGATCTTTGCTGTCATTTTAGAGCTACACGCTTACAGAAGCACTCATGCAGCAAAGTAGATTAAACACGTTGATTTTTGATATGTTTTCCTCATAAAATTTTTAGAGCTAGAAAGCACATTGGATGTCATCTACTCAAAAATTTATTCATCAACAAAGACACTTTTTCTGTTTTGGCATTATAGAACTCTCACAAGAATCCGTGAAGTACAATGTACACTACTACAGTGAGCTCACACATCAATTCATTGCTAGTCAAAATGATGCTGGTGAACAAAATGTGGGCCCTGGAGGTTAAGTATTGAACTCAATATCAGAGACTGGATGGACACAGTTCCGTGCGCTAGCTCTCAATTAGATACAGCCCTGTTCTTTATTGCTTGTAAAAAATTAGAATGCAGTTTCACAAACAGAAAAGGGGTCAGTATTTTTAAAAATAATAGTGTAAGTTTTTCTGCATACTTAAAGAATGATTTAAGTAAGTATAAGCAACTGAGTACAATCAAGTAGCCTTTTGGCTAATCTTTAATTTAGTATTCACACTTCACCCCTTTGCCTCCAAACACCTAGTGGCTTTGCAAGTATTTAAAGTTCCTTCTTTCTTATTAGTCTTCTCTCCCAAAGAATCTAAAATCTGATTGGTAATTTACTGGGAAGAAAGCCAGTCCCTGTTCCTCTCCGGTCCCCAGACTCTTCTAATTACTCCTCAGCAAGGGTGAGGGAAAAGCAGAAGCTGCCAGCAGCACCCACACCACCCCCGGGTGCCCAAGATGAGTGTTCCCCGGAGCAGAAGGGAAATGCGTGGCCCCATGGCCTCTCTCTGAGCCTCCTTTCCCAACTCTCCTTCCAACTCCATCTTCACGTCACTGAGTGGAGCCAGAGCTCACAGGATTTGCCCACGTGGGACACACTACCCTTTTTTTTAGAGTCCACTTATTCCATTTTGCACAGAATTTAACTTTTACAGAACGTAACAACAATTTTTAAAACAATTGTTTCACATAACTCTACATTTCTGAAACACTTCTTTTTCTATGTTTGGTCATTTTCAATAACTTCCTCAAGACACCATGCAGAAGAATTCACTAGTATAAGTATTTTCCATATGATAACATGGAAAAGCAGTGGAGTGACTTCCCCATAAAGCTGATTAGACCTGGGCCATGGGCCCAGTTCTCCTGAGTCACTGGCTAATACTTTCCTAATGGTGACTTCTTACGATGGAGGTGTAAGCCTTCATCACAACAGGCTAAACATGCAGTAGAAACCCTGAACTCCAGTACATGGCAGAATACTGCCGGGAGCCAAAATGAAAGGGGGCCCACTCCTCCTGCGCATCCAGGGAGCTGCCCTTGGTTCACGTCCCAGACAGCGTGCCCTCGACCCCGCGAGCCTGGTGACTTGAGTAGACAGGATTTTAAGGTGTGTACTCACATCCCTTTTTAATTAAGAATCATTCTTTTCCCTGTCTGACAGATTAATTATACAGAAAAATGTGCAACTTGTGCAAAACTGCGGGAAGAGGCCACTAATTTTGACAAAGAATGCAACTGCTCTATTTCCTTTTACCTTCCACAGAAAATGGAGGTGAGATTCAGGAGCCTTCATTTGGCTCTATGCTGTTCTGTTCCTAATTAACACATGGCAGTGAGTTTGTGATCTCCACCAAATGCTTTCCAAAGTTGAAAATACAAAAAAGTAAAGCAGGGTGGGAATGGCAGCGGGTCTTATAAAGTATTGAGTTTGTGTGCAACTCTCTTCCCTACCCATTTTTTCTCCCCTTGGAATTTTCATTCTTCTCCTTTGTGTCTAAATTTCCAGATTCTTTACTTACTCAACTTTGTAACATAATTCTTAACATCAGTCAAACAGATTGTATGGCAAGTGTCAGCACAGGAGGAGACCATAGAAATCTCTGAATCTGGCCATTCGTTTTATAGTGAGAAAATTAATGGGTTGAGAGGTTAAGTGACTTGGCCAAGGTCACACACTGAGTTAGTGTCAAGGGTCACACACCTGGTGGGACTCTCCTTGGGCCCCTCTCCAAGTCGTTCTTTGCATGCAGTTGGCTAATCCCTAAGGCGACTCTTGCCTGGCTGTCAGACACTGTGAGAAATGCCGAAGAAATATTAAGAGCTGTCCCTGCTCTTGCGCTGATTAAAGTCTCATGTTAGTCCAGGTCCTCCTGAGAACCAGATGCCAGGACAGGATTAGACACGCCAGAGATGTACCGAGGGAACTGCCTGCCTTGGAAAATATGGAGAAGGCTGGGAGAGCTGTCGAACCACAGCACAGCTCCCACCCCTCGGGGAAGGAGCAGGAAGGGGAGAAGGAAGGCTGGAGGGACAGAGGAAGAGAAGGGTAGAGAGACAGGGTGAATAGGAGGGAGGAGGGAAGGAAGGTGTCAGATGCAGTGTATGCTTCTGAAAGTTTCAGCAAGGCCAACGGAGAGTCCTTGCCTCAGGATCACTATTGCTGAGCCACTGGCTGGGACCAGCCATGGGAAGTATGACCTCAGTGCAAACACAGGACGACCTCAGAGCACGGGCACCGCGTGGTCCCTTGATTCCACTTCCTGCAGTTAGGAGATCAAGAGGCTCCTTTTCAGGGCCTCCACAGTCTTTCTAGGTGGCAAAGATACGATCAAATGAAAATGTGTTTCCTTCAACTTTTCAAAGATCCTGCCCCTTGTGTCCACACCTCTCCCCTGACAGTGCCGTCCTCCATAAACTGCCTCATTCCCTCTTCTTCCCCTGCTGAGAGATTCTGCGTGGGAGTCTTCCCTTGTGGGCAGGACTTCTCTTGAGTTAATCACTGACCATCCCATCCTCAAGGCCCTGCTTCCTTCCCAAACCAGACTTGGCATCATCTCCTGAGAAAATCCTCCTTACTTCTGGGAAAGACTCCTTATTTCTGGGAAAGATCTCATCACCAAGACTCAAAATTCTCTTCCTTAACTCCACCCTGCCTGCCCCTTTCTCATCCACACCTCTGATGTGTAAGCATTGTTCTATATTCCGTGTCTCTCGCAACCACTTTGTCCCTCCAGTTTCTTGGCATCACCCTAGTTCAGGCCCTCCTGGTCTTTTGCCACAGCAGCCTTAACTGCACTTCTAGCCTTTGGCTTCTCCTATTTGTCTCCCATTGTTATTTGCAGAAACGGTAGATCACGCCCTGCACCCCCTCAAAATGTGCACTCTTTCAGATTGCTTTTCGACACCTGAGGACCAACTACCTTTTCATCTTTATCTCTGCAAGAGACCTTGTACTCCTGCCAAACTGACCAGTTTGCTTTGCCACGATACAACTCTCTATGTTCTTGCTGTTCTTTTGCCTAGAAAGTCTCTCCTCTCACTTGCACTTGTAAGATCTCACTAGTTTTGAGCCCCTAATATCACCCCCAGTATTCCCTGAGCCTCCTTTTCACTCATGCCTCCAGCAAGAATTTGCCCACATTTGTGTTCTGGGAGCGCTGTTTCCTCTCCTCTGATGGACTTACAGTCACCCGTGTAATATCCTGTACTCACTTCCACTATTCACAGGAACCTCCCTGAGGACAGGGACCGTGCTTGACATGCCACACCACAACTGCACACCCGCTCATCTCTGCACTGCATACTCCGCCTTCCCGCTTGCAGCCACAGGTGAACCACCCATGCTCCCATCTGAAGGCTCACCTCTCCACTTGTGCGGTAGATGCCAGTCTTTCTTGCCTTTATAAGGATTTAACTCAGCAGTTCTCACTTCTCATACATCATCAACTTTCCTGTCTACGGGATAATTCCCACCAGCACTCAGACACATTGTTTCACCTATCTTAAAAAAAAAACAAATATTTACTTTGCTTATTTGGCTGTGCAGGATCTTAGTTGCAGCATGTGAACTCTTAGCTGTGACATGTGGGATCTAGTTCCCTAGCCAGGGAGCAAACCCAGGCCCCCTGAATTGGGAGCACAGAGTCTTAGCCACTGGACCACCAGGGAAGTCCCTCACCTATCTTTATCTCTTCTATTCTCCCAAATTTCCCAGCCTGCTATCTGCCCATTTCTTTCCTCAGATTAGCAGGAAAAGTCGCCAGAGGAGTCATCTGTCGTGGCTACTTCTAATTCCTCTCATTCTCTCACTCAGTGAAACTGCAGAGTTACCTGTGACTTCCTCCTGGACAAACCCAGGGCTCAGTCCTCGGGGCCTTGTCACCCACTGCACACAGGTGGTCACTCCCTCTTCCTTGACACATCCGCTTCTCTCAGAGATCCTACTCCCTTGGTTTTCCCACTTCCGCTCTGACTGCCCTTCTTTGGTTCCTTTGCTGTCCTCTTGTTTCCCCCAGACCCTTTCTGTGGAGAGCTTCGGGGCTCTAGTCTTGGTCTTTAGACTTCTCTTCTCTGTCTGCACTCACTTGCTAGGAAACAGCATCTACCGCCTAGATTTAAACACTCTCTATCACCAACGCTCTCTTTTCTTTCCCTATCCCAATCATCTCTTCCAATATCCACACTTGTATTTCCAGCTGCCTTCCTGGTGTCAACATTCAACTGTCTAATAGCTATCTGAAGCTTAATGTTTCTAAAACTGAATGAATATCCACTTTTTCCCCTTACCTATTCCATGCCCTCCCCCCAAAAAATACACCATTCCAACCTACAGACTTCTCAATCTCGGTTGGCAACAACTCTGTCCTTCTGATGCTCAGGCTTAAAGCCCAGGGTCATTCTTGACTACTTTCTTTCTCTCCAGCTCACCTCCAATCCATCCTCTGGGCTCTACCTTTGGAATATATCCAGAATCTGCTTACCTCTACCCACCTCTGCTGCTGCTCTCAGCTCCACACCCACCTCTCACCTGGATTTCTGCAACAGCTTCCTACCAGATCTCCCCGTTATACCCAAATCTTGAATAACAGCCAGACTGAACTTTTTAAACCGTTGAGTCCCATCATGTTATTCCTCTGCTCAAAAAGCCCTGCAATGGCTTCTCTTTCCACTCCATGAAAAACCGCAAGTCCTTCCAAGGCCTTACATGATCTGACTACTTATTTCCTCTCTAACCTCCTCTCTCCATTCTCTTCCTTACTCTGACCACAGTGGGCTCTTTGTTCCACAGACAAGTCAGGCATTCTCTTCGTCCGCATGCCTGGCATCCCCTCGGCTAACGCCCCTGCTGCCTTCAGGTCCTGCTTGGCTCAGTTATCAGCTAACCATCCAATTTCATACTGCTGCCTGCCTACTCACCCTGCCCCTGCACTCCTGATTCATATTGCTGCTGCTGCTACTAAGTCGCTTCAGTCATGATTCATATTACCTTGCTGTAATTTCCATTTTTTCCACAATGCTTATCACCTTCAAACTTACCATATAAATGAACAGATTATTATACGTATGGTTTATTGTCTGTCTTTCACCTACAACTGGTCTCCCCAGGTGGTGCTAGAGGTAAAGAACCCACCTGCCAATGCAGGAGACATTGGGTTCAACTCCTGGGTCAGGAAGATCCCCTGGAGGAGGGCATGGCAACCCACTCCAGAGGAGTGGGCTCCTCCCACAGAGGACCCTGGTGGGCTGTGGTGCATAGGGTTGCAGAGTTGGACACAACTGAGCAACTTAGCACGCGCGCTCACCTGTAACTATGTCTGGCAGCCTGTAGTTTCTCAGTTAATGGTTTTGGGTGAACATAAGAACCTTTGCTTCCTCCACAGTGCATAGCACAATATACACAGTAGGCGCTGAAATGTTAATGAATGGAAAAAAGATAAAGTGCTTAATGTTATGGCTTTATGCTCGAGGAAGCTTTGATTCTATGTGTCCCTTTCCCCCTTGATCCCAGATGAAATCATGTTGGCATCAGTAATAGTATGAGTACAACTATATCTTTAATCATTTTTTGAGTAATTCAGATGGAAATTGTATGGAAATTACTGAATCACTGGTCACATGTACCATGACCTTTATTTTCAGCCTGCCCTGGGTTCCAGCTCCCATCTTTCATACTCATCTTCTTAAAGGTCCTTAGGGTGAGGCCAAATTTGCATAGCATAAGAGAATCAGTACTTGGGTTGTAAGTGATGTGTATATAAAGTCCATGGGGAAGTTTTATATCTGTGTTCTTTTGTTAGCAGTCAAAATGCTAGCTGTCTACAGTTGTGTCCCTTCTTGCCTTCCTCAACTCACCATGCTACCACCACCCAAAAGTAAAGTTAGCACTGCCTTTTTTTTTTTTCATTCTTAAAACATTAGACATTTATTCTCTCATAATTCTAGAAATCAGAAATCTGAAATCAAGGTGTCAGCAGGATTGGTTTCTTCTTAGGGGCTCAGTGTGCTTTTTTGAAGGAAAAAATCCAAAAGATAAAGCCTTAAAAGGCTTCAGCTTCCCATCTGTCTGTGTCCTTTGAAATCCTAAAGGCAAATAAGTGTTCCCAGCTGCTGACCATTCCTTTCAGACAGAGTCTTTCTCGTAAAAATCTAACCAAACTGTTCAGAGCAACCGCAGGGCCTTCGCCTCGCCAGGTCACACACATCACACACGCTAGACGACAGATCCATGCAAGACTCTCGGCCTCGAACTAGGAATCCTGCACTGAGGAAAAGAAACACCACACAGTGCATTCGCCTCCGGGACTAATCAGAAAGATGCAGTCAACGAGGCCTTATAAAGTCTTGGACAAAGGCTCACTGAAACAAGTTTATGAAAAACACTCCTGTCTCTAATGTGTGAGTGTTCACTATCTATTTTGTCCTGTTTATATGAATATATAACCTTAGGTAAGTAGAATTCTCTTCTTAGCTCCCAAGAAAATGTATGGCAAGTTCCATTCCATGGACTTCCTATTTTCTGTAGTTATGGGTCATCAATAGAGGTTACCTCTCTGTGTGAGGAAATGTAATCCATCGTTCCCACTATGCCTGACTTGTTTGCCTTCATATCCATGCTGTCTGTTTATGATGTTGCAACCTGCCTCTTTGTCAGGGCCCAGCATCTCCCCTTCTCAGTGTCCCAGAGACTTTTCTCTTACCAGGGACTAAGCTCTTCAGGCTTTGTGGTTTTCTGTCACTGGCCACACTTCCTATGACCTTTATTTTCAGCCTGCCCTGGGTCCCAGATCCCATCTCCCATACTCATCCTCTTAAAGGTCCTTAGGGCAAGGGCAAATTTGCATAGCATAAGAGAATCAATTGGCTCAGGGAATTGTAAAGGAATACTTTTGTATTTCTAGGACTGAATATAGCACCTAACATTTAGGAGTCACTTAATAAAAACTTAGACCTTCATAGTTTTAGATGCATGCCTTTATTATTTTGGAGATAGGTATTATATTATTTGGGGCTTCCCTGGTGGCTCAGATGGTAAAGACTCTGCCGGCAAAGCAAGAGAACTGGGTTTGACTTCTGGGTCAAGAAGATCCCCTGGAGAAAGGAATGGCTACCCACTCCAGTATTCTTGCCTGGAGAATTCCATAGACAGAGGATCCTGGAGGGCTATAGTAAGTAGCTACACTAGACAGTTACATTTGCATCATATGTGCTGTTAGTAAAATCAGTACCAAGCCCTCCTAGAGAAGGGCCCTGGTCTGTCACCACAAAGGTAGAAGCATGATGGTAGCCTGTAAAAGGGCAATCTCGTGGCAGCATCCATGACAAGGCATATCTCTCATGGCACCAGGACTACTTATTGCTAAGATGAAAATCATCTTTCTTCTAGATTAGTGAACTGTTCCATCTTTTTGTCCATAACAAATGGATCACCATTTCTTGATCAAGTGTTACATCCCATGGGTCTGTGTTAGATCCTAAGATAAAAGGACAACACTGGAGCTGGGTTTATGTCTGTGGACAGTGGGTGCAGCGCTGGAGCTGAGTTTATGGACAGTGGGCACAGCCCTGGAGCCAGGTTTATGTCTGTGGACAGTGGGCACAGCCGAGGAGCCGGGTTTGTGGACAGTGGTCACTGTGCTGGAGTTGGGTTTATGTCTGTAGACAGTGGGCACAGCCCTGGAGCTGGGTTTATGGACAGTGGGCACAGCGCTGAAGCTGGGTTTTTGTCTCTGGACAGTGGGCGCAGCACTGGAGCCGGGTTTATGGACAATGGTCACTGTGCTGGAGTTGGGTTTATGTCTGTGGACAGTGGGCACAGCCCTGGAGTCGGGTTTATGTCTCTGGACAGTGGGCGCAGCACTGGAGCTGGGTTTATGTCTGTGGACAGTGGGCACAGTGCTGGAGCTGGGTTTATGTCTGTGGACTGTGGGCACAGCCCTGGAAACAGGTTTATGTCTGTGGACAGTGGGCACAGCCCTGGAGCCGGGTTTTTGTCTGTGGACAGTGGGCACAGCCCTGGAGCTGGGTTTATGTCTCTGGACAGTGGGCGCAGCACTGGAGCCGGGTTTATGGACAGTGAGTGCAGCCCTGGAGTCGGCTTTTTGTCTTTGGACAGTGGGCGCATGCACCTAAATATGCTTAGTGGCTCCAATTTTAAATTATGTTTCATGGATTTGCTTTGAAACTACGTGAACTTGATGCTTACCACAACCCCTAGGCAAAGCATCTTTCTTAGTATTTGGGGGAAATATTTGAAGAATCAAATTTTATGTTTTGAGAATACAAAGCCTAGTTATAAATTTTTTTTCAAGGCAGGAATGTAGTACCCCTTACATAAACATTAAAAATAAGTTATTTACTTATTTTAATAATTCTGTATATACTATATACTAGGATTTTTCCAACGTTGATTTTTAAAAACAATTTCTTGGGTTTCTATTTGAAATAAGGAAACTTTCAGTTCCCAATCAATATTTTTGGTACTACTTATATTTAACAAATCCCATCCATGTTTGTTAATATTTCCATTTATTTTTCTTTCTTCTTATATCTTGATGTTCTCCTCCACAGGGTAATGTTTATCTGTACTATAAATTGTATGGCTTCTATCAGAACCTCTATCGGTATATTCTGTCCAGAAGTAATATCCAGCTGGTGGGTGCAGATGTAAAGGTAGGGCTTTATTAAATTTGGTATGATACTCTTTGTGTTTTTTTTTTAACCAGATAGATCTTTCAGTCTAAAAGAGCGTATGGAAAATAAACTCAAAAGCTAAGGTTTTACAAGACAGAAATGCTCCTTTCATTCTTTTGTGAACTGAAGGGGCTGAGTACTCAGGATAACTGCTGTTGAGAATGAGCCCTTTCCCTCCTCAGAACAGGAATGCGAGTCTTCTCCAGTGAGATGGTTATCCTTTCATGTGTCACCCATTTTTTAGTTTAACAACATCTTATATTAAAGCCAGATTCATAGTGGACTGCCCAAGTCTTGGTGATAATGAATGTGTCAGAAGGGCAAATCTTCAAGCACCTTTTCAACCACAATTCAGGATTTGTTTCTGTTGATAAGTTGATGGCATACTGGAGCTGCTTCAAACAGTAGAGCGTTTGCTTCTTTGAATGACATATCAAATAGATTTCAGTATTATTTTTGCACACTTGATTTCTGTAGTTTTCTTTAAACTTCCCCGTTTTAGTAGATGGGTGCACCAACCATTTTGACAGTAACCTTGAGTGGTTCATCTCCGTCCAGTTCACTCTGTGTCCACCACTGTCTTTTTTTATAACTGGGGCCTTCAGGCAGCCTAGTTTAAGGACACTGGGCTCTACTTGATTGAATAAAAGCCTTTGGTTTACTGAATATCCTTTCAGACCTAAGATTACAAAACTTGACTCTAGGTAGATGATATTCAACATACTGGCAATAAAAGCTAAAGGAAACCTTTTCTATACTGACACTATATAAAAGGGATAACCAAATGGTTTTTAGCAGCCATTCTTTTTAAAATATATTCTGGTAGGTAGGTGGATTTCCCTGTGGTCTGTCATCCAGCTGTAGACTCAATTTATATAGTTTTTAGAACATATTATACTACAATAAGAAAAACTTCTTAAAATGTATTCCAATGTAGGCTTAGTGTGGTATTTAGCACAGCCAGGAAAGTACAATTTCTTCCTGCAGACATATTCAGTATGCTATGTACTGTTAATGAGGAAAGAAACTACACACATGTGTATACACACATAAATATCTTCAAAACACAAACATTTTCTAGCCTAGGTGAGCCAGAAGCCTGGGAACAACAGGCAGTGGTCCCTAATCTCAGTCTGTGCCAATGGATCAGTGTGGGTTGGTTTATATTGCCAGTGTTTTCACTTGCAGCATTGTTAAGAGTTTACCAAAATCACGTATTCCTGTGTCATTTCTCCTCCAGGATGTTAGAAACTGTGCTCCATTCAGAACCTCTGACAATGGGCTCCCCATCGCTCCTTGTGGTGCAATTGCCAACAGCATGTTCAATGGTAGGTGACTTTTTCTGTCTCCAGCATCTTTCCTTTCATAAGTGTGTAAAACCTAATGTCCAGAAGATTACTCCTGCAGCTGAGTGGCAGGTTGCTTTTTTTAATGTTTGTGTACATTATCCACTGATTTATACTTCATTGGCAAGTAAGTTCTTCACCAGAGATCTGAAGTAGTCGGGAAACATGAGTTAGTTAAATGGAGCCTAAGAGTATTTCTCAATAATCGGGACCTTAGAAAGAAAAGGAATCGCCTTCTGATTCCAGCATCTATGGCATGCAGGCATGTGAAGAGTCTTCTCAAACCCTGCTTTTTCAGCTGTGTCTGATTGTGCACTTCCAAGCGTGGCAAAAATGCTTGCCTGAATCTCTTAACACAGTCTTTAATTTCCCCCACAGACACCATTGTTCTTTGGTACAACTTTAATTCATCTACACATATCAGAGTCCCAATGGTAAGGACTGAAACTGCATGGTGGACAGACAAGTATGTCAAGTTTCAGAATCCAGCTTTCCAAAATCTTTCTAGTGCATTTGCAGGTAAGATTCATATATTAGCTCAGTATTCTTTACAGTACTGTTTATGGAAACTGGTTTTGATGTGTGGGGGGATGTTTATGATTCCTCCTTCTTTACTTCTTTTTTGATCACCTTTGTTAACTTTTCCTGCCTGTGAGCACCTCCATCACATACCTATCAGAAACACAAAATGATTGGTACCCTGGTTCCTTCTAGATTACCATGATGAAAAAGGCAGTGTTTTAAGAAACTTGTTCCTTCATCTATAATTAGAGTGATCATATAATTTACTGTCCAAACTAGTGCACTCTTGAGAGTGAAAGAGGTCACAGGAATAACTAAAGTTACATATTTATTAGAAAGTGGTACTTATTGACCACCAAAATTGATATTACCATATTGATGGGCCGATAAAATAATTCTATTATAAATTATTTTTTAAAATACAATTCTTTCAAAAGTTGAAAGAATATATCTGTGTACATTAAACCAACTTTAAAAATGTTTTAAATATTATCTAAATGCTAAAAGATAACAGAATAATTATTCTGGATATGGAGTCACATACTTTAATCAGTTTCTTGGCCATGTAAGTCTTAATTACATGCCCCTGTATTTTTCTAATGAAAATTTTGAATTTTTGTGGGAAAAATTTCACAAAATTATCTACAATCTTTTTCTTTTTTTCCCCAAATGGCCCCACTTGAGGCTTTTTGTTTTTGTTTTCATAATTATTATGCATGCTAGAATCACACAGAGTGGCTGTTGCAACTTTGCTCTGACTCCACAGTGGGGCAGGTGGTAGCTACAGGGGTCACTTGTTTTGTGTGACCTCTGGCGGTGGCTAGATGTGAGGGGTTAGAGGTAGGCAGGTTAGCAAAGCCCCAGGAATCCTTCACATAGTACACCTTTACCTGTAGTAACTTGGGTCTTTAGAGATCTCCTACTCCATTTTTCTTTCCTTTCCAAATCTTCCCATTTCCCTGCTTGTGGCTCCTTGAACCTCTTTCACTTCTGCTTCTTATGGTTCTAGACTAGATGATGAAGGAAACTTTTCCTTGTCCCTCATCAAGCACTAACATGGAAGCAGCTATTTAGGTCTGCCTAGACTTCCCTTTCACTTTTCACTTTCATGCATTGGAGAAGGAAATGGCAACCCACTCCGGTGTTCTTGCCTGGAGAATCCCAGGGATGGGGGAGCCTGGTGGGCTGCCGTCTCAGGGGTCGCACAGAGTCGGACACGACTGAAGCGACTTAGCAGCAGCAGCAGCAGCAGCAGGGGAAAGAGAGACTCCAGGTCCCACTGTGGCTTAGTTCATAGGAGGACTAAGCGGACATGAAGGGGAAAGAATGCTATCTGAAATGAGAATGTTGTAACTAGCGCAACAGTGTATATGCCCCACCCTACTCTGAAGGCTTTTCCCTCCCTCCCACATTGCCAGGGGTCCCTCTCTCAACCTTAAAACCTCTTGTTCTTCAGCCTCAAAGGGCAGGCATAGGCACTGTGTATAGGAGCTACACCTCCAGGAGAAAATGGTCCACCCTTAGACAAGGGACTGCCTGTTGAATTCATCTTCCCCATGCTCCTTGTGGGCTTTCCTGGTGTTTCAGTGATAAAGAATCCTCCTGCCAGTGCAGGAGACTAAGGAGATGCCTGATGGACCCTGGGCCAGAAGATCCCCTGGAGGAGAAATGGCAACCTTCTCCAATATTCTTGCCTTGCAGAGTCCCATGGACAGAGGAGCCTGGCAGGCTATACAGTCTGTGGGGTCACAAAGAGTCCCAGGACTGAGCGACTGAGCGCACACACACTCACACGTTACACACACACACATGTTCCACACACACACGTTCCTTGTGCCTCTACAGCTAAGGGGCCAGAGATGGCTTGACCGGGCAGAGAAAATAATGTCTAAGGGTTGAACATGCCTCACCCAGCGGCTAGAGGGACCAAGAGACACAGATTCGTGGGAGTCAGAGCCGTGGAGAGGGAAGAGAAGGGAGCAGAGTGAAGGGTAAGGCTAGTTATCCCGGAGCTGGGATCCTTCTTTTCTGCAATGGCCGGAACTTGCCCCCAACAGCGAGGGCAGCCTTCTGTTTCTGGTGCCGGCAGCTCAGTGTCAGTCCTCCCCTCCTCCTCCTCACCCTTCTTGGCATGACCAACTCTCCCCTTTTCCTCTGGGACAGGTGCCTGGTTGGTGCTGAGGATTTTTTTTTTTTTTGCTGTTAAGCTCGCTCGCGGGCGCGGCTCGTGCAGGGGAGACGGGGCTGCACGAGCGAGGGCCTCTGAGGCTGGGTCGCCGCTGAGGAGGCGAGGAGAATTAGCGCGGAGAGCCGCCGCTCCACTGCTCGCACCCGGCTCCCGGCGCGCAGATCCCCGCCGGCGGTCCTCTTCGGACCCTGTCCTGTCTGCGCCGCAATCTTTTTTGAAGCGCATTTTATGGTTAATCACTTTCAACTGTAGCACCTCCAGTTGATCCTTCTCCTTTGGCCATATTTTTTTAAAGAAAATATCTATAGGTGGTGAGATACCTGTTACGCTCACAGTCATTTTACTAAATGGAGGATATTCTCATTTTCAATTCTTTTGTATTAGAATATGCTAGTATCGCAACCCAAATGTTTTTATAGGCAAGGTCTTTTTTTTTTTCTTCACTTCATTTTTTTTTCTATGATTTTTTAAATGTGTTACTAGTTTTAGATGGTACGAAATCTTAGACTTTCTGGGTATCATTTAATTCTCATCGAGAAGAAAATTTGATCTTATTAAAATAGGAGCTCCATCAAAATATTTTTCACATAAGTTGAGATTTTCCAAAGCACAATTATAGAATTTAAAAATTAAATCTTGTATACATTTTGAACTATCATTATATGATATGATCATTATATAGTATGTTAAATTGTTCCCTTGCTTTCATAGGGGTAAATTTCAGTACCTTCTTGTTTGCAAACTTGATTTTTGATAATTACAATTAACTATACCTTCAAACGGAAAAGGCAATGGCACCCCACTCCAGTACTCTTGTCTGGAAAATCCCATGGACGGAGGAGCCTGGTAGGCTGCAGTCCATGGGGTCGCTAAGAGTCGGACACGACTGAGTGGCTTCAGTTTCACTTTTCACTTTCATGCATTGAAGAAGGAAATGGCAACCCACTCCAGTGTTCTTGCCTGGAGAATCCCAGGGACGCGGGGAAGCCTGGTGGGCTGCCGTCTATGGGGTCGCACAGAGTCCGACACGACTGAAGTGACTTAGCAGCAGACCTTCATAAACTAAGATTTCTGGCATTCCACATTTAGAATATTTTGTCTAAAACTTTTCAGCTATTTTGAATAAAATTTCACCAAAAGTTAGAGGGCTCATTTACCAAGAAAAAGTTCAGGCTAATTGTAGGACTCATCATTTGATACAGAAAATAGCTCTTTGAAGGCTCAAAGATTTCTAAAATTTTGACTGATGATGTGTAGCAAAGACAGACCCCAAGTCCTACCAGCTGAACCGTCTCTTTAACATCTTCGTCATTGTAAAAACTTCGCAGCTCATTTTCTCTGTGACTATAAAAAAAACATTTTAATTTGCATAATTACAGCTCTCTTGATTAACAAAATATTATAGCTTGTTTGGATATAGTTATTAATTATGTTTCACAACCAATTTTAAGCCCCATCTCTCCATAAATTTCTTAATTTACTAAGAACATTTTCTTTACTCTGCCTGTACTCTACCAAATTTGCATTTATATTATCACTATAAGACCAAAAAATTTACACTTGATTGTTGAATATTTTAACTGAATTTATAGCAATATTTATAACTGTGTCAGAATTTTTGTCTTCCAGTATTGAATATTGAAAATCTTTGCTTTGATTACATGAAAAATCAAAGATGAATACATTTGAAAAGACTGATGTAAAACTGGCTTCATTTAACCGTTTACAAGGTTCTTTATGTGATTACAAAGCCCAAACATTAACACTTTCCTTTGATTACAAAAAAACATTTTTTAATGACACTAGACAGAAACGTATTTGATCTAAATGAAAAGTCATGTTCACATAATGGTATATAAATGAACTTTCTGTAGCTACATGAGGTAAAGCACTGTTCTGAATTTACTCTTTTAAAAATAAGTGCAAACTTTTGAAGTAGATTCTGATATTCTTCAGCAGATTTATATCTTTTGATTTTCACCTAATCATTGATATCATGATGGTTCCTGTGGTAGGGAGTAAATGTTAACCAACATTGCAAGTATCACATTCATCTACTTCCTTGAAAAAATTGTACTTAATTTTTCATTGAACATGTGTGTTTGTTTTTTAGCTCTTCTCAGCTAAAAGAATTTACTAGCAAATAAAAAAATGGATACTGAACAATAAAATAGTTATATTTTTACACCATATAATAAATAACGCTATTGCAAGAGAGTTCCAACTACTCTCAGCAAGGCTGCTCAGTATCTGTTTTTCACACTATTCTCACACTATATTTTTTTCACACTATATATTTTCACACTATCTGTATTTCACACTATGTCCATGCAACATAAACTGCAACATCCCACTTTTCCTACTAAGCCCAATGACTTGCAGCCTGGCAGCTTCATATTAATACATCACACAGATTAAAACAGAGGCTGTGGTCTAACCGGCTGCACTGTGAAACAGTGGCAAGGGTCATGGGGATATGTTATGTTCTGCTGTGGAAAGCCTCTGGTTATCTTTCATCAATAACATGTTAAAGTAAGTACTCGTGTTCACCACATATAGGTATCTCTCACTACTAGCTAAGACCATGACTAGAATAGGAAGGATGAAATTATACTTACATTATTCGCTTGGGATAAATGCTAAATCAGATGAGATAATGGCCAACAGACATAAACTGGGACTGTCCTAGGCAAACTGGCAGGTGTGCGCACTGTATCTGTAATTAAACTCCTAGAAAGGACCTTGGCAACATGCTATTGTTTTGTCTTACCATAACCACAGCCATGTAACATAAAGCATCCTTGGCTATCTCCCACTGCACTTTGTTCTTAACTTCTGTTGTAGGAGTTACCATGTTTGTCTGTAATTATCTGTCTGAATGCTTGTCATTCCCATTTGGTATGTTAATTCCTTGAGGAAAAGGATTAGATCTCATACAATTTTAAATCCCTGGTGCTTGATACAAGTGAGCAATCAAGAAATGCTTATTGTTGAGTGAATGGAGGGATACCAAGGACCCAGCTGAACTTGGAAAATGAAAGAAATTGGTTCTTCCTATACTATGCTTCTCACACTCTCTGGAGACATGGGATAGGGTGGGATTGGAGGTTGGTAAGGAAAGGCATGTTTGAACCTGCATTTTTCACTCCGTTGGTGATTTGGATGTCGTTGGTCCACAGGATACATTGTCTTGGAGCGTGAGCTCTGGCTAAAATAAAGAGAGTGTGTGGTCCATGTGCAGGCATGCCTGCCAAGTCCCTTCAGTCATGTCTGACTCTTTGCAGCCCCATAGACTATAGCCTGCCAGGCTCCTCTGTCTGTGGGATTCTCCAGGCCAGAATACTGAAGTGGGTTGCCATGCCCTCCTCCAAGAGATCTTCCAGACTCAGAAATTGAACCCACATTTCCTGCGTCTCCTGCATTGCATGTGGATTCTTGACCAATGAGCTACCACATGCAGGCACCAAAGACAATTTCAATGTCAATCAAAATTCTTCCATCAACAACCATTGAAGTCTTTGGGACAGCCAACGTCTCCACAATTTTTGGAGAGGAAGTTTCTCAGCAAAGGGTTATTTCCAGAGGAAGTATAAGTCTACAAACAGAATTCAGCAGATTAATCCAACCAAACTTAGCACATGCCTTTATAAGCACTATAGCCCATGCTTAGAAATAAGACTGTGTTTCTTTTAAGAGAAAATAGTCAGTGGTCAGAGTTAAGAAAGAATGGTTCCTTACAAATAGTAGAACCATTTTTATAGAAGTGAAAGGCTCACTGAACAACTTCTTGTTGACTGTTTCAAAATTCAGAATGCTTTTTACTTCTGTCAACTTTCATCATAATCGCTCATCCCTTTACCAAGCATTTATTGAATACCTACCATGTGCCAGGGATTGGACTAAATGACAATGAAACCACAATGAGGAAGACATTGAACTCAAGAGTCTGCTGTCCAGTGGGAGAGAGACATGGCTGCCACTGTAAAGCGGGAAGTAGAGGAGGAGAATAAACTCAGCAGACTGGACTCGAGGCGCCAGCCCTCCAGCCCAAGCACCCGCTCCCAGACCCACCAGGCTTCCTGGCTTTAGAACAGGCTTGCCACACCTCTGCTCTCCACCTTCTCCCTTCTACCAATTCCTCTTCCTTGCTTCCAACTTCACGCTCTTAGGCGCAGGTCTGCAGGGAATATCTATGTAATGCAATCTTCATGCACTTCCCATGATCATTTCCTTAGAATACAGTCCTAGAAGTAGAATTCCTGGGCTAAAATATATGCAAAATACATTTAATCTTTTGCTGCTTGTTCCTAGATTACCAAAGATGTCATTAATCCATGAATCTATCTGCTCTGTATAAGAATTCCCATTTCCACTGCCTCATAAGTGTTTTTCATTCTTTTTTTCATTAAATATTAGCCCATTTTGAGGTGAAACAGTATCTTGTTTTAATTTGTTCTCCACATTACCAGTGAAGTTAAAGAAAATATACATTACCCATGATGCTCTCATTGAGTGCCAACCCCCACTATTATTTTGCTGTACCTATTTTTTCAATGCGTTGTTATGCATTTAATATAGTTGAATATGGGCTTCCCTCGTGGTTCAGATGGTAAAGAATCCACCCTCAATGCGGGAGACCTGGGTTCAATCCCTGGGTTGGGAAGATCTCCTGGAAGAGGGCATGGCAACCCACTCCAGTATTCCTGCCTGGAGAATCCCCATGGCCAGAGGAGCCTGCCGGGCTATAGTCCATGGGGTTGCAAAGAGTTGGGCACAACTAAGTGACTAAGCACAGCACAGCACATAGTTGGATAAATAATACACATACAATATGATATTCTGCTTTTTTTTAACCCTATAACAGTATCATCAGCATTCCCTGCCCCCGACATTTCCTTGGAGTCTTTATAACTATTATCTTTTAAAAATTTTATTATTTTATTTATATAATTGTTTATTTTTGACTGCGCTAAGTCAAAACTCTTCATTGCTGCAAGCGGGCTTCTCTCTAGTTGTATCAAGCAGGGCCTGCTCTCTAGACGCAGTGCACAAGCGTTTCATCGCAGTGGCTTCTCTTGTTACAGAGCAAGGCTCTAGAGCAGGAGGGCTTCTGTAGTTGTGGCACATGGGTTCAGTTGCTCCGTGGCATGTGGGATCGTCCCAGGTCAGGGATACAACCTGTGTCTCCTGCCCTGGAAGGCGGATTCTTTATTCCTGAGCCAACAGGGAAGCCCTATAATCATTGTCTTTAAAGGTTGCATATTCATGTAGCTTACACACACATACTTTAAAAAAAAAAAAAAGTGTCATTTCAATTCCTCAAGAATATGAAAGTTGTTTCATTCTCTACATTTTAAGAAAGACTGGAGGCGATAGATGGTTTTTCTCAACCACATCCATTATTAACTTTCCACAGGAACTGCAAAGCCTCCGAACTGGCCTAAGCCTGTCTATGAACTAGATGAAAAGGACCCAGGGAACAACGGCTTCATCAATGATGACTTCATTGTGTGGATGCGGACCGCCGCCTTTCCCAATTTCAAGAAACTATACCGCCGACTCCATCGAATAGGCAATTTTACCGAAGGCTTACCTGCTGGTAGCTATAGTTTCATCATAAACTACAGTATCCTTTTATTCCAGGGCTGAGGGAAAATCAGGGTCCATCTGCATACTAGTTATTGAACTATTTCATTCTATACTTCTCTATTCTCCAATCAAATCTATATATACTGTAAAAGAAATACATATTTACCTTATAGGCAATACTGTCAGTCCATCACCACATAGCTATTTGTCTCTGCTTTATATATAATCAAATGTGCACTTTTTTTAAGGAGTAACAGTAGCAACATTAGGTAAGCAGGTATGGGTAAGTAAGGAAGGACTGTTTCTTCCCTAGGAGAAAAATTAAGTAACACTGGGCCTAGAGATCTAAAACAATGAGGAGAAGCCTATTATAGAGGATGGGATGACATGGAGGACCCTGGAAATAAAGATAGGATTACAAAGAAGTAGATTTGAGTATGGACTAAAAACAATGAAAACTGAGAGGGCCATGGTAGAACCTTTTATTTTAGGCAGAAGTCTCATGGGCCTAGGGAGAAGCTCTGGATTCAGGGAGCAGGTTGGGTTCCTCCAGCCCACGTGAGCTGCACCACCAGCTCTGCACTGAGGATGCCGTGCTCTTCCTCTACTGGTACGAAGCCAGTTAGCAGGCTCCAAGGCTTTGGTTGTGGACATATGGCCCATGTTAAGAGACATACTTGAATATGAGATTCTGAGTGTTCTCAGTTACTTTAAAAATGTAAATGTCACTCTTGACTTAAGAACAAAAAGTTCTTAACTTCAAAATGACACCAAACACTATCTTTATATATATATATATTTTTTTTTTTTTTTTTTTTTTAAATATAATTTGTACTAACTCTGGTCTTCAAACTTAGGTTTCAAGTCCCCTCCTGATTCTCTCTGAGGCAGAATTCTCCCAGAGGCAGGTCTTTCCAGGACTTGTACACAGTTTTGAGACGTCAGCCCATCAGGCATCAGCACCCCCCTGGCATCTCAGGGCCACTGGAGTTTTTCAGGCGACCCCCAGCAGGCTGGAGGATCTGAACACCAAACTCTCCACCTCTTTTGTTTCTTTACCACTCGAGGAGTTTGACTGAAACACTCCTGGGTCAGTGAATGATGATATGTATTCCAGTTCCCTGCTCCATCTTTTCTTCTTTTCTGTCCTAGAGCAGAGGTTTCCTCCCTGACACAGGAGTGGGGATGTTCCTTGGGCAGAGAGACTTCCACTGAAGAGACACCATCTCTGCCTCTTGGCTTATTGCCTCCTTTTGTTTACTGACCAGGAGTATGGTTGCCTTCAGCTGTTCCTTTAGCATGGTCTCTAATGCTAGTCTGTGCAAAGGAAAGTCAGAAATTGCTCTCTGTGTGTACAGATCAAAGACCAGGCCATAGAACCTTACCTTTTCAATAGGATTTCAGCACCCCTCTCTCTCCCTCCTAGAAAATTTGAGACTGAAAGTTGCTCAAAGTAGTCTTTCAAGTTGGACCTTCAGTTCTCATCAGCTTTTTCTGTGATGACCCTACCAGTAAAGCAGTTAGGGTAGCAATCAAGACACAGGGGAAAAAAGCCCATTGGGCACTGGTGCTCTCACAAGGCACTGCAGTGAGTTTAAGGCTGATGGAAAGAGGGAGTCCACTTTCAAACAAAGGAGACACTGTTTCTCTGCGTGAAACATGCTCTCCTTGGATGTGTTTATTCACAGTAAACTTTTAATGCTGACAACTCTCCAACCTAAATCTTTAGCAACAGAACTTCAGTCCTGAGCTTCAGCTCATACCACCTATGTTGAACCCTAGTGTGAGTATTACCCGTCCAGCCTCACGGCCTGGCTAATATGTAGAGAACTAAGTCTGAGCTGCAGATAGTTCTACCACTGATCCCGTGTGAGGAGAAGACCCTCTTAACGAAACAAGGGGAGTGGGAGAGAAAAGAATCAGAGGGCTAGTTGAGGACCTGCACCCAAGGAGCCCAGGGACCTAGTGACCACGAGGAATTTTGACAGAAAAGAAAGCAAACTAGCTTTCCTAACAAGTTTCTTTGTGCCTTTAAATAGCATGTTGCCAAGTGATTTGAGGCCTTTTAAGAGCTTTGCTGGGAAATGCCGTTGCTATGAGAAGCCTTTATTTGTTTATTAGTTTGGTTTACAAAAAGCACCAGATGTTTAAAAACCTCAGGCCACATGCATAATCAAAATGACATCATTCAAATGCTAATGATAGCAAAGCCACTTCAAACACTTTCTCCCTAGCAGGGAGGGAGGCTGGCCTTTTCAAAACTTGAATACACCACCAAAAATGTTTTGCCATCTCTCTCACTACTTTTTTGTTCTACACGCCTCTTGAAGAATTTTCCCTGAGGTACAAATTTAAACCTTAGCCTCTAAAGGACTTGAGCCTACCCTGGGTGTCCTGATCCACAAACACAAATTTTGGCTTGCTGCACAATCTGTCTATATAGGCTCTTCATTTCCTTGGGTTTGTAAATTAACTATATTTGTTCATATTATTGAGTTATCTGTAAGTCATTCAGATCTATTTGTGTCAGTTTATTTCATAAATTACAACTATGTAGAGGGAAGGCTTGTTTTTACTTAGTTTCCAGCAAGATAAAACATACTGCTTGGTAAAGATTGGGCTAAATGAAATTGAATAGTCAACCATTTATTACCAACAAAAACAGCAATATTAGGTGTAGAGGTGGGGCTGAGAAGTGCTGAGACAGAGCCTTAACAAATTTTCTTTCCTTAGACTTTCCCGTGAGCAGGTTTCAAGGACAAAAAGCAGTTGTTCTTTCTACCCTGACGTGGAGTGGAGGCAGTAGCCTTTTCTTAGCCCTTGCCTATCTGGTGACAGGAGCTGTGACTTTGTTGGCCTCCTTTTCCATGATGGCACTTCACCTGAAGCTGAAAGAAAGGAAAACGTTCTTCCTCCAGTAGTAAAGTCAAGCGTTAAAAAGAAAAACAGAAAATACAGAAATGGACAGTGAAGTAATGGAGCCAAAGATCTCAAAATGGGTTATTCTACCAAGGGGAACTGGACTGACTGACCAAGTACTCTTCCAGAGAGATATGTAATAAGAGTTTCAAAGTAAAGATAAAGAAGGGGAGGAGGCATGATTAGGTATAGTAAAATGTCCTTGGAATGGGGAGGATAAATCATCCTTGAGCTCTAAACCAAGTCTCGGGTATTTATTTGAAGCCCTTGTGCCTAAAAATAGGTGAATGCCTAGGAGGGCAGCATCACCAGATGAGAGGAAGCAAACCTGGGGCCCCAAGATTAAGTGAGTCCTTTTAACCATCAGTCAGGCTCAGACCATGAGCCTTCGTTGGCTGGTTGAAATTATAGACTCCCCAGCAACAATTTTTGATCACTGAATTGAACAATCAGGGTGATTTTTGGAAATGGATTCATTCAATGTTCTCCTCTTTCTGTGGGTCAAAATGAAGTTTTCTTACTAAGAGTAAGCCAAGTGAAGGTTATGGCAGTAGTCCTCACAGCACCCAAAATACATCAATACACCAAAAAGAAAGTCTAGGAATTTTCCTAAAGCTACCCATGAGGCCAAAAGAGAAGTACTGAAAGTGACTGATGCTCTCAAAAGCTGTACCCAGCATGTGAGGGAGCAGCACAGTTCTGAAACTTACATCAGAATGACGTTCTCTAGAACGCGGGTGGTGATGCGGATTTTTGATACTTGAATTATACATTTTGAGGGAGTTGTTAGGGTCCATCTTAAAAGATTTGAAGTCCTGCTAAAGGCCACTTTAAAGGAGACTGAACAGCATGCAGCTGACCCTTGAACAGCACAGGAGTTAGTGGCGCAGACCCCCATGCCATCAAGAATCCACCTATAAATTTACAGTTGGCCATTAATACCTGTGGTTCTATCGATACATCCATGGATGCAACCAACTGTGGATCATGTAGTACTGAAATGTTTATTGAAAAAAATCCCTGAGTAGACACTTGCACTCCAAACCTGTGTTGTTCGAGGATCAGCTGTACTTGGTCAAGCTGGCAGGGCAGGAGACTTGCTAGATCTGCATAACTAGATAACCAGCGTACTGTAAAAAACATGTTTATATATTATTTTTATTTTTTGAGGTTGGGGGAAGCTTTACTCTATGGTGATTCTAAGAGCAGAATTTTCGTTGTTCTCTTTAGCAGCCAAGAAAGCATTTCTTTGCTGCAACTTTCTGTGTTCACCAAATGGTCAAGTACTTTTCCAAAAAAACCAGGTACCAACCACTGACCTCACCTGACCAGGTTGTGGTAGGCTGAGTAATGCCCACTGCAAAGATACCCACATCCTCATCCCTGGAACCTGTGAGTGTGACCTTGTACCCAGAAGACACTTTGTGTGGGTGTGTGCTCAGTCTCTCAGTCGTGTCCAACTCTCTGTGACCCCATGGACTGTAGCCTGCCAGGCGCAGGCTTTTTTCCATGGGATTTTCCGGGCAAGAATATTGCAGTGGGATCTTCTCAGGCATGGGATTTTCCGGGCAAGAAAGTTGGAGTGGGATCTTCCCAGGCATGGGATTTTCCGGGCAAGAATATTTTGAGTGGGATCTTCCCTGCCCAGGGATTGAACCTGCATCTCTTGCATCTGCTGCATGGGCAGGCAGACTCTTGACCACTGTGCCACCTCGGAAGCCCAGAAGACAGTTTGCAGTTGTGCTTGAGCTAAGGATACTGACATGGGGAGACTGTACTGGATTATTTGTGTGGGCCTAATGTGATCATAAGGGTCCTTATAAAAGTGAGGCAGGAGATCAGAGGAGTAGGGGGGACGTGTCTATGGAATCAAGAGGTTGGGGTGGTACAAAGAAGGAGTTGTGATCCAAAGAACGCAAGCAGCCTCTAGAAGCTGAAAAAAGCAAGAGACACAAACTGCTAAAAGTCCTACTGACACCTAACTTTGAGAGCTCGGACCTCTAGAACTGTAAGAAAATTAATTTATGTTGTTTTTAGCACAAGTATGGTAAGTTGTTACAGTAGTGATAGAAAACCAGTATATTAATACCATGGACTAGCAATGCTCTGGTCATCTGAACGATTGTGGTTTCTTGAGCTTAGGTGACCTGTCCAGGTCAGAGAGCTAGGAAGGAACAGCGCTCACACAGGAACCAAACCCAGCAACTTCAGACTCTGGGCTCTCGCCCCTTCAGTCCACACTCCTCAGTTATGATGTTGATTGGAAAAAGTCATGAAGACATCTGTTACATCTCAGTCTTGTTTGTCAGCTTATAAAGTGCTGTATTAGTCAAGGTTCTCCAGAGAAACAGATTGGAGATGTGTGTGAGTGTGTGTGTGTGTGTGTGTGTGCAGGGAGATTTATTTTCAGGAAATGGCTTTCATGATTATGGGGGCTTGGCAAGTGCAAAATCTGATGGGGAAGACTAGCAGGCTGGATATTTAAGAAATAGTCGCAGTTCAAGCCAGAAGACCATCTGCTAGATCTCCAGGAGGAATTGGTGTTGCAAGTGGAGCCCAAAGTATGTCAGCTGGAGAATTCCTTTGTTCAGGGGAGGTTAGCACTCTGTACTACAGGCCTTCCATTGACTGCATGAGACCCACTCACATTATGGAGGGCAATCTACTTTACTCAGTTGACTGATTTAAATATAAATCTCGTCCCAAAGCAGCCTTACATGCTTGCCACATCTACTGAGCCTGCATGTTCTAGAGCCTGTGCTCCACAGCTAGAGAAAGCCTCAACGAAGATCCAGCACAGCCAAAGTGTGAATAAATAATTTTAAAAAACAGCCTCCCAGAAGCATCCAGAACAATGTTTGGCCAAATATCTGGGCACCATGGCCCAGTCAAAGTGAAAGTGATGGTCTCTCAGTCATGTCTGACTCTTTACGACCCCATGAACTGTAGCTCACCAGGCTTCTCTGTCCATGGAACTCTCCAGGAAAGAATACTGGAGTGTGTTGCCATTTCCCACTCAAAGGGATCTTCCTGACCCAGGGACCAAACCTGAGTCCCTGCATTGCGGGTTAATTCTTCACCTTCTGAGCCACCAGGGAGGCCCAAGTAAACTGGAGTAGGTAGCCTATCCCTTCTCCAGGGGATACTCCCAACCCAGGGATCGAACCTGAGTCTCCCACATTGCAGGCAGAGTCTTCACTGTCAGAGCCACCAGGGAATAAAAGTGTAGAGTTAACCTTTATTGGAAATTTAACCAATTACACCCCTGCCTTATGTGACAAATCCACGATGCCAAGGATACCAAAACGAGCCAGCTGGGGCCATGGTCTCAAGGGACTGTTCTCCCATGGGTCTCTCTGTCCTTCCAATCCCATTTGCCCAACTGAGCGTGGATCCCACACTCGCCTAATGTGGGTTTCACGCAGCTTGCTAAGATGTCAATCTGGCCTCAGGACTGAAGAGAGACTATGCCCCACTCAGGACAGCATCAGCCTCCCACCCCCGCAGTGTGATCCCAGAACCCCAAAGTCCACACTAGGCACACAGAGGCGTTCTTAAATTGATAAAAAACGTAATCCTTCCCAGCCTGCACTAAAGTCTTTGTTGCAAAGCCTGGGTTTTCAGCTGGTTTCTTTCATGTAGAGGCTTTATTAACCAAGTGTTAATAAAGGAAAACCAGCTTCAGACAGCTGCTGGTGGTTTTCCTTCACAGGACCACGCGGCAGCCTGCAGTTGTCAACATTTCAGCCTCTGGATATTCCTAAGTGGTAGGACAGAAGAGCAGATTTCTTGCGGCTTCTCTACTGGGTGCAACACAGGGAAGCCCATGCCCCTTTCTTGCTGCCACAAGTCACTCACGCGCTCAGCCCAGGGTCCCACTCCTCAGCACTGGCTCGTGACTCTGTAGCTAAATCAGCCTTAATTTGGCAAATAAGCGCAGCACCTTGAAGTCTTTATCTCTACTAACCAGGTTTCACAGAGAAGGCAATGGCACCCCACTCCAGTACTCCTGCCTGGAAAATCCCATGGATGGAGGAGCCTGGTAGGCTGCAGTCCATGGGGTCGCTAAGAGTTGGACACGACTGAGAGACTTCACTTTCACTTTTCACTTTCACGCATTGGAGAAGGAAATGGAAGCCCACTCCAGTGTTCTTGCCTGGAGAATCCCAGGGACGGGGGAGCCTGGTGGGCTGCCATCTATGGGGTCGCATAGAATCGGACATGACTGAAGCAACTTAGCAGCAGCAGCAGCAGCAGGAGCAACCAGGTTTCAAAAGCCTTCATTCTGCTTTCACCTGTTTACAGTGTCCGTATCTTTGACACTTCTTAGATAAATGCATTATAGGATGAGCCATGTTTTATCTACACTCCTCCCTGCCCGGCCCCCCACCAGTTCCCTTAAAATAGCTAGCTATCTGGTAAATGATTAGAAGAAAGAAGGTCAAATTATGAGATTTGGATTGCAATGACTCAGTAGCAAGCAAAACTTCTTTAGGTGGGGGTAAAACTTTTCCTGCAAAGGGTCAGGCTTGTGCAATGTCCCCATTGTAATCCTGTAGCAATCAGCAAGATGACTCAGAGCCACTCTGACAAACGTAGAAACTCTTCAAAGTCTGGGGAGTGAAATATTGTCTTACCCTGAATCTTCCTTTTCTGATTAGAGTGGAGCCTGTCTCCTGCTTCCAGAGACAGGATCCAGTTTTCTTATTCATTCTCACCACAGTTAGAATGGAAAAACTGAAGTCATTGCTCTGATGGTAAGGAACATCTTGCGGCACCCACAGAGCCAGCAGTCTGCACAGACAGGCGTGGGGGTGCTTTTCTGTATGGAAAGAGCTTCACTCCACTGAAACAAATGATTTTTAGTGCAGGCTAACATGGCAGAAATAACTTAGAGTCTGTCAATTTTTTTTTCTTTTTTGTTTATAAAGATTTCTCTGTTTCTTTCTTATAATCAACATCCATGGGTTGACCATAAAAATATATTCCTGAGTTTGAGGTCAGGAACTTTCTTGAGAGGTCGGGGAGATTCCAAATGGTTTGTGGAAACTAGAGCCACAAAACTCCACAAAGTAGGTTGGGGTGGACAAGACAAGCAGTACCTCAGTTTAGGGAAGATGAGCAAATCTTTTGGATTTCCATCTTTCTTCTAAAGCTGAAAAATAAGCTCTCCCCTGATGGGGGAGAAAGAGGGGAAATGAAACAAAGAATTGAGGATGTATCTGGTCCAATTAGAAGTCGCTACCTACATTACTGCATTTCATCTTCACAACAAAGGGATGAGACAAATCTGTTACCGTCCCATGAATCACTTCCCTTACCCTTCTTCCCTCCTGTCAAAGCCCACCAGATATATTCTTTGCCTTTGGGTAGTAATGGCCAAGGGACCCAGTTCTGACTATGGGGCATAAGAGAAAGACTCTTGGTGGAACTGGGAAAGGGAGAGCTCTCTTGTCACTTACCTGCCACCTACTTCCTTTATATAAATGCGGTTGTACAAGGACATGAGGGGCTTCCCTGGTGGCTCAGAGGTTAAAGTGTCTGCCTGCAATGCGGGAGACCTGGGTCCGATCCCTGGGTCAGGAAGATCCCCTGGAGAAGGAAATGGCAACCCACTCCTGTATTCTTGCCTGGAGAATCCCATGGACGGAGGAGCCTGGTGGGCTACAGTCCATGGGGTCGCAAAGAGTTGGACACAACTGAGCGACTTCACTTTCACTTTCACAAGGACATGATCCCTGGAACTGTGGCAAAAGGTAAAAGATTTGAGGGCTCTAAGTTTTCATACTGAGGATGGTGGAATGAAGGATGGAAAGAGCTTGATTCTTTTTTATAAATTATTTTTATTTGAAGAATAGTTGATTTACAAGATTGTATTTGTTTCAGATGTACAGCAACATGATTATTATATATACATCTATATTTTTAGATTATTTTCCATTATAGGTTATTACAAGACATTGAATACTGTTCCCTGTGCTTCACAGTAAATCCTGTTGGTTATCTGTTTTATGTATATTAATTTGTGTTAATCCCTACGCCTAGTTTATAATCTTTGATAACCATTCATTATCTTCTATGTCTGTAAGTCTGTTTCTGTTTTATATATAGATTTATTTGTATTACTTTTTCTAGATCCCACATATAACTGGTATCATATATTTGTCTTTGTCTGACTTCCTTCACTTAGTATAAATATTTTCTAGGTCCATCAACACTGCTGCAAATAGCGGTATTTCATTCTTTTTAACGACTCACTAATATTCCACTGTATATATACCACACCTTCTTAAGCCAGTCATCTGTTGATGGGCACTTGGGTTGTTTCCATATCCTGGCTATTGAAAAGCTTTTAAGTTTTTTTACAATAATCTTGGCTGTGCAAAAGCTTCTAAGTTTGATTAGATTTCCATTTGTTTATTTTTGCTCTTATTTCTTATACTTTAGGAGACTGATCTAAGAAAATATTCTGGTTTATGCCCAAGAATGTTTTGCCTATGTTCTATTTTAGGAGTTTTATGGTGCCATGTCATTATACTTAGATCTTTAAACCATTTTGAGTTTATTTTTGTATGTGATATGAGGGAGTGTCCTAAATTCATTGATTTAAATGTAGCTGATTTCCAACACCACTTGTTTCCAGGCTTCCCAATGCCACTTGTTAAAGAGACTGTCTTTTCTCCATTGTGTTCTTACCTCCTTTGTTGTAGATTAATTGACCATAGGTTTGTGGGTTTATTTCTGGGTTATCTATTCTGTTCCATTGATCTATATCTCTGTTTTTGTGCCAATACCATGCTGTTTTGATTACTGTAGCTTTGTAGAATTGTCTAAAGTCTGGAAGGGTTATGTCTCCAGCTTTGTTCTTTTTGTTCAGGATTGCTTTGGCAAATCTGGATGTTGTGTGGTTCCATATAAATTTTAGGATTATCTGTTATAGTGCTGTGAAAAACGTCATGGGTACTTTGATAGAGATTGCAATAAATCTGTAGATTTCTTTGGGTAGGATGGCCATTTTAACAGTATTAATTCTTCCAATCCAAGAGCATGGACTATCTTTCCATTTATTTGAATCATATTCAGTTTTCTTTATCATTGTTTATAGTTTTCAGTGTTTAGGTCTTTCACCTCCTTGGTTAAGTTTATTCCTAGGTTTTTTTTTTTTTTTAATGCTGGTGGTGGCTTTTTCTTGGAGGGGGGCACATCACACAACTTACAGGATCTCAGTTCCCCAGCTGAGGACTGAATGACAGTGAAAGCCCAGAATCCTAACCACTAGACCACCAGTGAACTCCAGTTCACACCAGTGAACTGACAGTTTTAAATGGGATTGTTTCTTTGCCATCTCTTTCTGGTATTTCATTGTTAGTGTAAAGAAATGCAACAGATTTCTGTATGTTAATCTTGTATCCTGCTATCTTGTTGAATTCATTTGTTAGTTCTAATGGTTTTTGTGTTGAGGCAAAAACCTGGTCAGATGACAAAACAGGTGTCATCCACAGATAGTAGCAGTTTAGCTCTTTCCTTTCCAGTTTGGATACCTTTTATTTCTTTTCCCCATCTGATTGCTGTGGGTAGAATTTCCAATACTGTGTGGAGTAGAAGTGGTGAGAGTGGGCATCCTTGTCTTGTTCTTCAATTAGTGGGAAGGCTTTCAGCTTTTCACCTTTGAGTATTATGTTGGCTGTGGATTCAATGTAAATGGCTTTTATTATGTTCAGATATGTTCCCTTTATACCCACTTTGGTCAGATTTTGTTTCTATCATGAATGGGTGTTGAATTTTGTCAAATACTTTTTCTGCATCTATTGAGATGACCTTGTGGTTTGTGTGTGTGTGGTTTTTTTAAAGAGCTGGATTCCTCATGATATTTTTGAGACCACTGATTCAGTCTTGAAACTACCTACCTCTAGAGACTTTTCATGTGAGATTTTTTTACCCACTTTCAGATGGATATTCTATGACTTGCAGCCAAAATCATTCTGATAGATAAAAATGTGATGATTTCCATATTATTGCACTAGATGTGTTTCATCTGGCCAGAAAATTATATTGCTGATCAATACAGTGGAAACAGAGTGTAGTTGCTCTCTAATCTGTTGAAAATCATCTCTTGTGCGGTTCTGCAGTTTTCAGCTTAGTGCATTTCCTCCTCACTGTCCATGTTAACAGTCCCCATGAAATGACCATGAACCACAGATGGTAACTTTACAGTCTATTATTTCTTACGATTCAGTTGCTTAAAGATTGGCACCAGTCCTTAAGCATTAGTCTTATAATTTGGCTAACACTCTTCCTAGCAAACTGATAGAAGTTCTGAGGCTGATACAATATATGAATCTATGATTATTGTCTCCTACCATGTTGATGATACCAGGGTCCCGGTTTAGAATCTTTCTGTTATTCATAATGGCTACTAGCAAAGCCATCAGTTACATTTAAGCTTCCCTTCACAAATACATGTTTTATACTGAATGACATTCTCAAAAAGACAAAAATAGTGGTTCAAGGAAGGGGAATAATAATAAAAGAATAGAGTGCAGGAACCGTTTGGGGGTAATGGAAATGAGCTCTTTACTGATTGTGGTGGTAGTTGCATGACTCTGTACCTGTATTTATTCCTAAGACTATACATGCCCCATACTGTACCTGATTACTATGTAATTATTTACAAATTAAATTCATCCCATTAAAAATAGTTTCTAGCCAGTCATTCATATTAAGTCCAAATTGATTTACTGTTTTATATAATTATTAACAAGAAAGAGGATGTGCTATAGTTGGCTCTTGTTGAGCTTAAGAAAAACAGTAACTAGGTAAGGAAAGGGAACACCTAGATCTGATTGCTGTAACTGACAACAGTGGTTGGTTTCACTAAGAAATGTGGAAGAGAACAGAGTTTCAAGAAATAAAGCCACAAGTTCTTAATTGCTGAGGCCTTTCCCAGTTGGAGGCCGGGGGTGGAAGAACAAGAAAAAAAGCCATTTCCCTTGTTACAGAATCTCAAGGGTCTATGATTTCAACTGATGTAGAAAAAAAGGCATTTGAAAAAATTCAACATCTTTCCTAACAAAAACACTCAATAAACTAGGATTAGAAAAGGTTACTTCAACATAGTAAAGGCCGTATGTGAAAAACTTAGAGCCAGCGTATCCAATGGTGAAAGATCAGGAATGAGGTAAGGATGCTCACTTCCACCACTTCAGTCCAGCATCGTGGCTTCCCAGGTATCACTGGTGGTAAAGACCTTGCCTGCCAATGCAGGAAACGTGGGTTTGATCCCTGGGTCAGGAAGATCCCCTGGAGCAGGGCATGGCAACATGGTGCTAGAAGCTCTACTTAGAGTAGTTAAGCAAGATAAAAGAAATAAAAGGCATTCAAATTGGCAGAGAAGTAAAATTATCTCTGTCGGCAAGTACTAAGATCCTATATGTAGGAAACCCTAAAGATTACACACACACACACACTCTCTCTCTCTCTCTCTGTTGGAACCAATAAAAGAATTCAGCAAAGTTGCAGAATACAAAATCAACACACAGGAGCTCTCCCGGTAGTCCAGTGGTGAGGACTCTACTCCCAGTGCAGAAGGCATGAGTTTGATTCCTGGTCAGGTAACTGAGATTCCCACATGTTGCATGGTGCAGCCAAATACACACACACACACACACACAGATACACATGCACACACATACATACCACACACATACCCTACATACACACAGACACACACACATACAAGCACAGGCGCACACACACACCACACACACAGATATACACACGTGTATACAGACACAAACACCACACAGACATACACAGACACACATGCACACCAAACACACAGACACACAAGCACATGTATATACAGACACATACACACCACACACAGACACACACCACACACACATACACACACGAGCACACACACACAGACACACACCACTCATGCTTTAAAAAAAATTAGTTTTGCTTCTATACACTAGCAATGAACAGTCTAAAAGGAGATTAATAGAGCAATTCAACTTACAGTAGCATCAAAAAGAACGAAATACTTGGCAATAAACTTAACCAAGGAGGTTAATTATACTTGAAAACTACAAAACATTCCTGAAAGAAAGGCACCAATAAATGGAAAAACATCCCATGTTCACAGATTAGAAGTTTTCATATTTTTAAGATGTCAATACTACCCAACAAGATCTACAGATTCATCATATGTCTTAGATTAATATCCAGAATATATAATTTAAAAATGCATCCTAACAACAAAAAAACCAACAATCCAATTTTAAATGGGCAAAAGACTTGAATAGACATCTCTAAAAGTGTACAAATGGCCACTAAACACATGAAAAGATGCTCAATATCTAATCAATAGGGAAATTCATATCAAAGCCATGAGATTCACTTCACATCCATTAAAATAGTTATTGTCCAAAAAAAAAAAGGCAGAGTTACAAGTGTTGAGAAACATTGAAGAAAGTAGAACCCATTGCTGGTAGTAATGTAAAATGGTACAGCTGCTGTGGGAAATGGTATAGTGATCTTTCAAAAAAATAAAAATAGAATTACAAAATGATCCAGCAATTCCACTTCTGGGTGTAAATACCCAAACAAGCAAGAACTCTATCAGATATTTGTACACTCATGTTCATAGTAGCATTATTCACAATAGCCAAAAGGTGGCAGCAACTCAAGTGTCCATCAATAGACAAATGAATAAACAAAATATATTGTTTTGTGTGTATGTATATACATATGTGGACAGACAGACAGACAGACATATACATATAGTTGATCCTTGTAAACTTAGGGGTTATGGGCATTGACCTTAGGAATAGTCAAAATCTGCATATGACTTTACATCTGCAGTTCAGGATCCAAGGAACAATCAACCACAGACCATGTAATATCATGTAGTACATATTTAGTGAAAAAGGTCTGTATATAGGTGGATCTGCACAATTCAATACCGTGTTGCTCAAGGGCCCACTATGTGTGTGTATGTATGTGTGTATATACCTACAATAGTATTTATCTGAGCCTTTAAAAGTGATGAAACTCTATAACACATGCAACAACATGGATGTACCTAGAGGACATTATGCTAAGTGAAAAAAATAAGCCAGACACAAAAAGGCAAATATTGTATGATTCCACTTTTATGATATACTTATGTCAAATAGAGACAGAAAGTAGCACAGTGGTTGCCAGAGGCTAGGGGTAGAAGGGAGTGGGAAGTTGTCGTTTAATGAGTACAAACTTTCATCTTGGGAAGATGAAGTAGTTCTGGGGTAGAGGCTGGTGATGATTGTGCAACAGTATGAGTGCACTTAATGCTACTGAACTGTACACTAAAGAATGGTTAGAAGGGTAAATTTTATGTTATATATATTTTACCACCAAAACAAACAAAAATCTCAAGGTCAATGTGCCACGCGTGGAATTTAGAATGACGGCAAAAAGCCGTTTTGAGTGGCTTTTTGCACTTGTGCTAAGCATCTGATCAAGCCAAATATCAGTAAGGAAGATGGAATGAAACTGGCTGTAGTTTTCAGCTGTAGTTATCTTCCAACAAGTTAGGACAGCATGCTCGTTGTATGAGTCCTATCTTGCTAGTTTCATTGGAAATGAATACTGTCCACATCAATGGAGAGTTTTATTAACTAGGGTTTATTGGGTTCACTAAAACAGTCCGTTATTTAACAACTCAAAAAGTTCTTCAGCAGCAGACATCTTCTGTCACTACAGCACCGAACAGAAATCCATCTAAGATGCTCTGTAGATAAGTTCTTAGTACAAGGAATGCATTTTCCTGGGAACACGCTGGAGCCTCCACATGGCCCTTAAGAAGACACTGACCTCTTTGAAACTGGGGCTGCAAGATCCAGGGGACTGGGGGTGACTTCCAGTCTCTCAGATTTTTTCTGAACTCTGGTTCTTAAGAAAGACTAAATGAAAGACTCATAGGAAGACTCAGAATAGAATCTGTCACATACCAGTCCTATGAGGTCATGCACAATCTTGTGGAGGCATTAGGATGAAGGAAGACAGATAATCTCAGCCTCTTTTAACATGATTTATTGGCTTCTAGAGAGACTCTAAGACTGGAAAAATTCCCTTCTATTAAAATATATAGACCTGTTGGACTCTCTTAAACTGAAAATAACAGTTAAATCCTAGGATCAGGACTAGCATGCATTAGGCAAGCATTTCTGACTACCCAGCCTCCTTCAAGCCAGCTCAGGTGCCATGAGTCTCCCAGCCAATGCAGAGGGAGAATCTATATTTCAAGATCTTTACCTTTGACCTCTTTCTGTCTATAACATAAAGGAGCATCATCAGGGGTTTTAGAGAGCCTATAGCTTCATGTTGGACAAAGCAATGGCACCCCACTCCAGTACTCTTGCCTGGAAAATCCCATGGATGGAGGAGCCTGGTAGGCTGCAGTGTAAGCTTCTTCAGTTAAAACCAGTGAGTTTCCCATATGGACGGAGGTCAGTTCTTGACCTCTTGAATTCTTCATATGTTATCCTCAAGGTGGCTGCTTACTTATGAATTAGCTGTGTGTTTTCTGGGATTAGCCACCTCCTTGGAAAACTTACTGCATCTCATGCAAGAAACTTGGCCTCCATTCTGTGCTCTCCAGAGACAGCTGTGTGAGTTTCAGGAGCAATAATTCAGGCAGAGGGTCCTCTGTGGTCAGGGGAGCCCCGAATTTGGATAAGATTTCACTTGAATATTCATTGGCTTTAATAATTTGGTTATAGTAGGAGAAGACTCCTAATTCCAAGGGGTCAAATATCCTCCTTGAAACGAAAATGGAAAAGATGAATTGACTCATGGAAAGAATTTTGTGATAAACCTAATATCCTGGGACCACTTTGTAATAGTACCTCCTCTTCTCATCATTCATTTCCCTTGTGTGTGTCTTGAATAATATCATTTTTAAAGATTTCTCTGTCAGCAACCCAAGTCAAGGCCCCTAGAGGAACTGGTATATTGTTTTAAAGATCCATGGGCCCTCTGTTTCAATGAAATGTAGGAGTAAAGAGGATGTAAAGAGCAAGATGTCTATTGGGGACAGATAGCCTTAAGCCAACAGCACTCTGGGATTAGAATTAAGAGACATCATCCCAAGGGAGATATTTAAACAAAATGGGAATTAGATGGTGTTAGCAGTTATATTGGAGAAGGAAATGGCAACCCACTCCAGTATTCTTGCCTGAGAATCCCATGGACAGAGGAGCCTGGTGGGCTGCTGTCTATGGGGTCGCATAGAGTCAGACGCAACTGAAGCGACTTTGCATGCATGCATTGGGGAAGGAAATGGCAACCCACTCCAGTGTTCTTGCCTGGAAAATCCCAGGGACAGAGGAGCCTGGTGGGCTGCTGTCCATGGGATCACACAGAGTCAGACGTGACTGAAGCAACTTAGCAGCAGCGGCAGTTACATATACAGATGGAAAATAAGCATATGAAAGGATACACAACATCATATGTCATTAGGGAATTGCAAATTAAAACAGTGGGATGGCACTACATACCTCCTGCATGCATGCTAAGTCACTTCAGTTATGTCTGACTCTTTGCAACCCTATGTACTATAGCCCACCAGGCCCTTCTGTCTATGCGATTCTCCAGGCAAAAATACTGGAGTGGGTTGCCATGCCCTTCTCCAGGGGATCTTCCCAACCCAGGGATTGAACCCAAGTCTCTTATGTCTCCTGCATTGGCAGGCCAGTTCTTTACCACTAGCGCCACGTGGGAAGCCCCTGCTGCTGCTGCTGCTAAGTCACTTCAGTCGTGTCCGATTCTGTGCGACCCCATAGACGGCAGCCCACTAGGCTTCCCCGTCCCTGGGATTCTCCAGGCAAGAACACTGGAGTGGGTTGCCATTTCCTTCTCCAATGCATGAAAGTGAAAAGGGAAAGTGAAGTCACTCAGTCGTGCCCAACTCTTAGCGACCCCATGAACTGTACTCTACCAGGCTCCTCTGTCCATGGGATTTTCCAGGCAAGAGTACTGGAGTGGGTTGCCATTGCCTTCTCCTAGAAAGGCTAAAATCCAGACATTGACAATGCCAAATGCCAACAGTGAAAACATCAGTGGTCATCACAGATTTGGTGAAGGGAAGGATGAATAGGGGGAACACACAGGATTTTTAATGGATCTATAGGAACTCTGGGCTTCCTATAGATCCCAGGGACACAGAGTTCCATGCCTGGGTCAGGAAGATCCTCTGGAGGAGGAAATGGCAACCCACTCTAGTTCTTTCTGGGATAATCCAATGGACCGGCAGGCTACAGTCGATAAGGTCACAAAGAGTCAGACACGACTGAAGCGACTTGGTGCACACACATGGGAACTCTATGTACTTTTATTTGATTTTTCTATAAATCTGAAACTTCTAAAAAAATCAAATGTACTAAAAAAACAAACAAAAAAATAAATAAAAGAGCTGCTGACAAGAGGGCTGAGAATCCTCCTACCAACGCAAGAGACACAGGTTTGATCCCTGAGTCAGGAGGATCCCCTAGAGTAGGAAATGGCAACTCACTCCAATATTCTTGCCTGGGAGATCCAATGGACAGAGGAGCCGGGTGGGCTACAGTCCATGGGGTCGCTAAGAGTCGGGCACGACTGAGCGACTTCACTTTCCCTTTTCACTTTCATGCATTGGAGAAGGAAATGGCAACCCACTCCAGTGTTCTTGCCTGGAGAATCCCAGGGACGGCGGGGCCTGGTGGGCTGCTGTCTATGGGGTCGCAGAGAGTTGGACACGACTGAAGTGACTTAGCAGCAGCAGCAGCAGCAGCAGTGATTCCTATGCTCGTTAAGGTTTATGACCTGCTAGTGTGCCCCATAACAATCTATAATCTACCAATTGGCACACTCTACCAATTGGTATACTCTACTAATCTGTTGGAATTCTATTTTTTTTAATTTTTGTCCACTGAATTCTTACATATGTAACAACAGTCTGTGAACTTGGGAGCTGGGGATGGAAAGTGTGGGATGGACACATACAAATGGAAGCCAACGAACAGCTGTTTGGAGAAGATTGTGAGCCTGCATCAGTCAGAAATGACCAACGGAAAACAGCTCATAAGCTTCAAGTCAAGGAGTAATAAATGATTTCCAAGAAGAGCTATGAAAGATGCCAAAAAAGAAAAAAACAAAACAAAAGCAAGAAAACCACACACACCACACACACACAACCCCAAACCAAAACAACCCCAAACAAAGAACAAGAATATGAAAGATGAGCATTTTCCATCCTTGATGTTACATTAATGTATTGGCCAGATTGTGGTTTCCTATTTGAATAAATTACTGTAACCTGAAACTGAGGTAACAAGGTAAATGAAAGTGCCGTAGGAGGGGGCATAAAGTGTCTTTCTCATGTGTCCCGTATCCACTTGTGTAATAAAATAAGGTTCTTTTTCTGCCTCTCTCTGCTAAGTCACTTCAGTCATGTCCGATTCTGTGCGACCCCATAGACGGCAGCCCACCAGGCTCTCCCGTCCCTGGGATTCTCCAGGCAAGAACACTGAGTGGGTTGCCATTTCCTTCTCCAATGCATGAAAGTGAAAAGTGGAAGTGAAGTCGCTCAGTCGTGTCCAACTCTAGCGACCCCATGGACTGCAGCCTACTAGGCTCCTTCGTCCATGGGATTTTCCAGGCAAGAGTACTGGAGTGGGGTGCCATTGCCTTCTCCACCTTTTTCTGTTTACATATGCTGTATTATTGCTTTTAGTACATGTAGCCAGATATGTACCGATCTTCCTTACTCTTATTTACCTCTGAGTTCCTAGTGTCAAGCACATGGAATGCAGTCTGTAAATATATGTTTTGTTAATTAACTAATTAAAACAGCATCTCAGGATAGAGTCACACTCTCCATTGGAGTGACTGCTACATAAGTGAGGATAATTAACCTTAGGAAGCATCACTATGAGCAAAGCTAGTGGAGGTGATGGAATTCCAGTTGAGCTATTTCAAATCCTGAAAGATGATGCTCTGAAAGTGCTGCACTCAATATACCAGCAAATATGGAAAACTCAGCAGTGGCCACAGGGCTGGAAAAGGTCAGTTTTCGTTCCAATCCCAAAGAAAGGCAATGCCAAAGAATGTTCAAACTACTGCACAATTGCACTCATCTCACACACTAGCACAGTAATGCTCAAAATTCTCCAAGCCAGGCTTCAACAGTACATGAACCATGAACTTCCAGATGTTCAAGCTGGATTTAGAAAAGGCAGAGGAATCAGAGATCAAATTGTCAACATCCTCTGGATCATCAATAAAGCAAGAGAGTTCGAGAAAAACATGCTACTTCTGCCTTATTGACTACGCCAAAGCCTTTGACTGTGTGGATCACAACAAACTGTGGAAAATTCTGAAAGAGATGGAAATACCAGACCACCGGTATTCCTGACTTGCCTCCTGAGAAATCTGGATGTAGGTCAAGAAGCAACAGTTAGAACTGGACATAGAACAACAGACTGGTTCCAAATCAGGAAAGGAATACATCAAGGCTGTATATTGTCACCCTGCTTATTTAACTTATATGCAGAGTACATAATGTGAAATGCCAGGCTGGAAGAAGCACAAGCTGGAATCAAGATTGCCAGGAGAAACATCAATAACCTCAGATATGCAAATGACACCACCCTTATGGCAGAAAGTGAAGAACTAAAGAGCTTCTTGATGAAAGTGAAAGAGGAGAATGAAAAATTTGGCTTAAAGCTCAACATTCAGAAAACTAAGATCATGGCATCCGGCCCCATCACTTCATGGCAAATAGATGGGGAAACAATGGAAACGGTGAGGGACTTTATTTTTTGGGGCTCCAAAATCACTGCAGATGGTGACTGCAGTCATGAAATGAAAAGACGCTTTCTCCTTAGAAGAAAAGCTATGACCAACCTAGACAGCATATTAAAAAGCAGAGACATTACTTTACCAACAAACGTCCATCTAGTCAAAGCTATAGTTTTTCCAGTAGTCATGAATGGATGTGAGAGTTGGACTGTAAAGAAAGCTGAGTGCCAAGGAATTGATGCTTTTGAACTGTGGTGCCAGAGAAGACTTTTTAGAGACCCTTGGACTTCAAGGAGATCCAACCAGTCCATCCTAAAGGAAATCAGTCCTAAATATTCTTTGGAAGGACTGATGCTGATGCTGAAACTCCAATACTTTGGCCACCTGATGTGAAGCAGTGACTCAGTGCAAAAGACCCTGATGCTGGGAACGATTGAAGGCGGGAGGAGAAGGGGACAACAGAGGTTGCGATGGTTAGATGGCATCACTGATTCAATGGACATGATTTTGAGTACGCTCCAGGAGTTGCTGATGGACAGAGAAGCTTGGCAGGCTGCAGTCCACTGGGTGGTTTACAAAGAGTCAGACACAACTGAGCGACTGAACTGAACTGACCAGACCTCATTGATTTAAAGCAAGACTGGCAGTGAGGAAGGAAGGTTAGGGCCAACAACTGCAAAGAGTGAGGTGGAAGATTACAATTGGTCATTAGATTTCTCAGAGCTTGAGCAGTTTTGTCAGATTACAGAATAGACCCACAGTTGTTCTTGTTCTGTTAAAACCATAGCCATTGTTAAATACAGGCTTTCCCCTTCCTCTCTACAGCCAACAGTGCTCTAATTCTTGAAAAGAAATCTGGCAGAATTACTCAGAAGAGCCCACAAAGTCAGAGTAGTGAAGTCAAGTAGAGGGCATTAAAGAAATGGGGTGAATTCTGTTCTTAGTGTTTAAGTACTAAGTTTGCAGAGGAAATTAGATTTGCATTTAAATGAGTATATTTGCTGTGTGCTGAATTTTCCTAGCCTGTGGTGTAAAGTTGAGTTCCTCCTAGTTTTCATAAATTGGGAAGAATTAGTCTTTGTTGCCTGTAGAACTGAGGGACATAATTAGCATCTCTGAGAAACATTCTAGTAAAATTAGGGAAATTTAATTCAGTTTGGTTACTGGACTTGCTTTTATTTAGATTAATAAAGGCATAGCTTAATTAAGACCACCCCAGAGGGCAGTAACAGTCCAAAGAGAAGCTGCGAGTAGTGAAATGGAATACACAGTGTTACCTTCAATTCACCTTAAATTACTTTGGAGCAAGGCAAGTAAGTACAGTAAAATTAGGAAACAGCTTGGATTTGGAGGAGATTTATGGTTTATGAAATTATTTTATATGTATTAAAATCTCAACAGAGAAAATCCCAAGTGTTCTCAAAGATGTGTAGCAACCAAATGTTTCACATATTGTTTGTGGGGGAGTTTGACTGGATCAACTATTTTGAACAATTGCTTGGTAGTATCTACTGAAATCCAACAGACATATAAGCTATGACCAAGAAATCTCATTTCTAGGTATATACCCAACAGAAACAAACATTTGTTCTCTCATTCATAAAGCCAGGAGTAAACTCCATGTAAATGCCTATCAGCAGAGAAGCGCATACATAAATAGTGGCATATACTTCCATAAAATGTTGCTATACAACAAGGAAAAGAAATTATCCGTAAACTGCACACAGTATTGATGAACCTCATAAACATAATGTTGAGTGAAACTAGTTAGGTGTAAAAGAGTATATACTATATGAGTCCTTTTTTTATTAAAAAAAACTTTTTATTTTATATTGGGGTATAGCCAATTAAGAATGTGGTGATAGGGGAGGGAGGTGGGAGAAGGGTTCAGGATTTGGAACACATGTACACCCGTGACGGATTCATGTTGATGTATGGCAAAACCAATACAGGGAGGGAGGAAGGAGGAGGGTTCAGAAAAAAAATAAATAAATAAAAAATAAAAGAGAAAAAAAAACCAATACAATATTGTAAAGTAAAAAAAAATAATAATAATAAAAGAATTCTATTTACAAAAAAATAATAATAAAGGAATGCATGAACAACAACAAAAAAGAATGTGGTGATAGTTTCAGGTTGATATTGAAGGGACTCAGCCATACACATATATGCATCCATTCTCCCCCAGTCCCCCTTCCCATCCAGGCTGCCACATAACATTGAGCAGAGTTCACAGTAGGCCCTTGTGATATAAATCAGCTTACTTACAAAACAGAAAGAGACTCACAGACTTAGAGAATGAACTTATGGTTGTGGGGGCAGGGGAGTATGAGAGGGAGGGATAGTTAGGGAGCTTGGGAGGGACATGTACAGACTGCTATATTTAAAATGGACAACCAACCATGTGAGTCCTTTTATATGAAGTTCAAGCACAAGCAAAATCCAGAGTATTAGAGATCAGAGTAGTGAACACTCTTTTGGAAGGGAGTAGTGACTTGAAGAGGAGAAGGAAATGGCAGCCCACTCCAGTACTCTTGCCTAGAGAACTCCGTGAACAGAGGACCCTGGTGGGCTGCTGTCCATGGGGTCACACAGAGTTGGACACGACTGAAGTGACTTAGCACGCATGCATGCATTGAAGAAGGAAACGGCAGCCCACTCCAGTGTTCTTGCCTGGAGACTCCCAGGGATGGAGGAGCCTGATGGGCTGCCGTCTATGGGGTCGCACAGAGTCGGACACGACTGAAGCGACTTAGCAGCAGCAGCAGCAGTGACTTGAAGGGGAGTGAGTGATATTTCTGGATTATGGTGGCATTCTGTTTCTCATACATTTATCTCGTGAACACGCTCAGTTGGTAAACATTTATCAAGCTGTACACTTCTAAAGTGTGCACATTTCTTTGTAATATACTCTAGTAATATTTTGTTTATAATCTCAGTAGATACACAAACCCTAGGAAGTTGTCAAAGAAGCTATTATTATGTCTCTATATTATAACTGAAAAAAAATGAGGTAAAGAGAAGATACACAACCTTTTAAAAGTACATAAATTACTTTTTACTTTGTGAATCAGGGCTAAAACAGTGCTTTATTGTTTTGAAGGTGAAGAAATGTTATGCCTTATCTTAATTATGTTTTTTTTTCCCTCTTGGTAGGAAGTGGTGCTTCAGAATCATATGTTACTAATTATATACCAACATCTCATACATCCCAATATTCAGGTAGAAAAAAATGAGTAAAGATGTATTTCACTTCTCTTAGTAGAAGTAAAAATAAAGTATAAGGAAATTTATTATTCTAAATTTACCAAAAGAAGTAACCATCTAAAATCGTTGACTAGTAAATTTTTTTCTAAACCAAACAACCAATCACATCATCAGGTAAAATCTTTATTTTATATACAAAAATGTACACCTGAAGTTCTCATTTTCCATGTGAGAAAAACTGAACAGAAGAGAGCTGAGATATCATACATGGAATTAACTACCAGAGCTAATACTAAAATAAAGCAAAAGAAAAGATGATTTCCTCCATAACTAGTCTTGGTATAAATTAACTGGACAAATTTTACAATTATACGATCATTAAAACGAACTAGGAGAAAGTGGCAAGTACATGGTAGGAAAATCAGCAACCTAGCACTGAATGTCCCCACAAGCGCTATAAAGTTAAAGTAAAATGTTGATTTGAAATGAAATTAAAATTTATAAACAAATTCCCAATAGATGAGATTACTCTTCTCCTTTGTTAGTTTTAATCTTTCAAGTTATCACATGAAAAAGTTTATTCATTTTATTCTTTAAAATATTTATTTTTTTACTGAAAAGCCAATAAATAAGTAAAGTCATCTCCAAGATGTTTTTTAAAAATTTAAACCACTGAAACCTCACATTTTAGCACAATTACTATTTTCATATTATCTTGCAGGTGGTTTAAGTGTATTTACATCATGGTAATCCTGAGGTATGTACTTTTTTTCTTTTTAAGTGACAATAGTAATATTACACATGTTCACTGAAATATTTTTAAATAGTAGAAGCATATAAAAGTAAATTCTATTCCTTCTCACTCTCACTCAGGAGTAAGCACTGTTAACACAGCCACCTTTTTTCTGTATATTCATACATACACACCTATTATTTTGTCTTTTGTTACTACCACTTAACATTTGCTGTAAACATTTTCCCATGTGTCTGCAAAATTGCTATTTTAAAGGCTACATAGCATTCCTTTGTGTGGATGTAGTAATCAGAGCTCTTAATTGTAAGTGACAGAAACCCAGCTTAAACAAAAATAGAGACTTAATGGCCTATGTAACTGGAGTAGACATGAGTGGGAGAGATGTTAGGATTCAGGACTCATTATGTTTTCAGGAATGTGCCAGCTGAGTTTGTCTCTTTTCGCCTCTTGTGTCTGCTTGTGTATTGGCCTCACTTGATTTTGCTGCAGCCAGCTGGAATTTCCCCATGTGGTTGGCAACATGGAGTTGTATTTTTCCAATCCTTGACAATAGAAGCAAAAGAATGTCTTTCTAACTAATTCTAAAGGAAAATTCCTACGAAAGGACTTTTATTGGCTCATCCCTAAAGCAATCACTGTGTGCTGTGGAAATGGGACAATTTGATTGGTCACTTTGGGTCATGTGCCTACCTTTATGTTTGAAAGGGATGAAGGAAGTGATAGGGAAGAAACATACTTAGCAGCCAGAAATCATATCCTTCATAGATACTGTATCCTGGGCTTTGAGGCTGTTTTGGTATTTTGCCTATGATTAATAATCTTGAGAATACCTTCAAGATGTTACTCCTATAGGATTTTTTCTTTATGAAAAATTCTTTGGTGTAGAATTCCTGAATCAAACAGTATCACACAGATATTCCTATGGTTCTTGCTATATGTTGTTTTATTGTTTTCCAAAATAGTTGTGCCAAAGAAACAGCTAATAAAAAATGAGGGCCTATTAAAAATTTAAGTTCACTTATTAATTCAACAAATATTTGTTCAGTTATGTGCCATCCATCCAACATGTCTCAGAGTTAGGGAGTCAGCAGTGTCTAAACTCAAACCCATCTGAGCAATCTGACTACATCATAGCAGGAAGAATACACATCAGTAGATAATGAGTTCAGTTTAGAAGTCCCTGTGGAGTCTTGTGGGTGGGCAAATGGTCTTGAAATGGATCTATCAATTATCAACTTTCCTATAATGGTTTTAGACATTTTGAGTTGTCCAAATGACTATTTTTCATTCAAAACTTTATTCAAATTAACTTCACAGATGCAGTATAAATTGTAATCTGAGGCTTCATCATCCACAAGCTAGCTTCTTTGATTCCTTGAGGTTTGGTTTGCTCATTTCTGGCTGAGAATACCTGCCAAGCAATCTCTTCCGGGTCACTGAAGGAATCCAAGTTGGAGAATGAGGGGTCAAGGAGACTGGGTGCCTAAGGAGTGATGAGAAGGTTTTGGTGAATGTGATAGAAAATTTAAAAACTGAAAAAATAAATTTGGGGAGTTCCCTGCTCACCTAGTGTTAGGATTTCATGCTTTCATTGCCAAGGCCTGGGTTTCATTCCTGGTCAAGGAACTGAGATCCTGTCTCAGTGCCAAAAAATAAATAAATAAAACATAAATTTGTTAAACTGTAAAGTGAGATAGGAATGTAAACTATTATCAGAAGAGGTACTGCAATATCAGCTCTTTTTATATGGAAATATGACACAAAATTATAACTGTGGAACATAAAACTGGATTTTGAAAATACGTCATCACTTTTGCTAAAAACATAAGGAAAAAACATTTCTGAAAATGCCTCTTCCTTTAACTGGAAGTTCTTGTTAGGTTATGACCATTTTATTAAACATGTCGATAGAAAGATGAGTTAATAAAAACAAATGGATGAATTCACATATAGTTGCTAACTTCCCTTCAGATTTGAGTTAAATGGGCAAGAATTTATCATGTAAGGCATGAATAACAGAGCATGTGAATTGTATTCAGGTTTTAGCATTGACTAAACTTTTTCAGGGTTACAGCCATAGATTTCTTTTCCCCATGACTAATAGCAAACTTAGGGTCATTTAGTTTGAGTTCCTTATTCTATAGACTATTTTGGTTTCATTGCTTTAGCAGAATCTGTCAATGCATGCTTCCATTTGGTTAATACTCATCTATTTAAAAAAGACATGTTGTGGCTATTTTTGAAAGATACTTAATAGGGAAACCATTAGAACTGTTATGGAGTGGTCCAAATTGTTTAGGAAAACATTTTCCTTATGGAATCATAAGATTTAAAAATAGTTGGTATTTACACTAAAATGTTCATAAAATGCTTTATGAATGAAGGCCTCAGTAATCTCTAAAATGTGTTCACAGTTGTTTGGTTCCATTATAAGTAGTAGTAAGAATGGAAATTCTAGAATCTCACCTCTATTGTTGTTCAATTTCCAACAATAGGTTCAAAGATTTGCATACTTTTAGGATCCATGAGCTGTCTAGAACCATCTTTCTGGTGCTTGCCACATTATGTGCACTATTATCAAATGGTTGACTAAAAGCCAAATTCTGGCAGAAAGATTAAGAACTTAATTATCACTATCTGCTAAGTACCATTTTGTTTAAGTCATTCTTTATGATTTTCTCACTAAGGTTAGCATATGCAAATATTGTCCATTCTTATTCTCATGGTAAGAAATAGAAGACTTATGAATTCAAATGGCTCCCAAATAATATCCAAACATACACTGAGTCATGGATGACCTCAGACCAAGGTAAAGAAACAATTATAGTCAGATGTTTGAGGTAGAAACAGAAAATTCATGAACTGGCCCATTATCCTTCCTGCATTATTAGGTACATTCTTTAGAAGTAAATAAAGCAAGTGACAACTATAATTTCTGTCACCATTTTGATTGAAGTATGGTATGGAGGATCATTTTCTTCTAATTCATATTTGGTCATGAAATTGTTGTGAAGCTTTGGGCAGTTGACACCACTTAAAACAGACAGAGCCACATGACCTGGCACAAAGTGTACAGGCTTTGATGTTGAGCAGTCTTAACACTGACCCTTCATTTGTCATCCTGTCATTTATCTGATCCCTCATCTAACTTTTATTGAGCATCATCTTTGTGTCAGGCATCACCTGGAAAGTGGAGCTCAAAGAAACAAATCAGACTTGTTATTTGCCCTCAAGAAATTTATATTAGCAGCACGAGATAGGCAACAAACCAATCTATAAAACCTACAAAATGGGAGTCCTGTGCAGACTGAGACGACGTACATAAAATACTTGACGTTGTCCTTAACTTGTAATGGGCATATAACAAAACAACTTTAATTGTTCTTCTTCATTCAACTATTCATTCAACAATTTTTTTCAGTGCCAGTGAAGCTTATGGCACTGTTCTGGGTGATACACAAGAGTCAAGGTAGTACAGGTCATAGCTCAACCCTCAAGAGTCACCGTATAGGGACTTCCCTGGTTGACCAGTGGTTAAGAATCCGCCTGCCAATGCAGCGGACATGGGTTTCAATCCCTCGTCCGCAGGAAGATCCCACATGCCTCGGGGCAACTAAGCTGGTTCGCCACAACTACTGGGCCATTGACAACACTCGCCCTGGAGCCCATGCTCTGCAGCAAGAAGAGCTGCGGCAGTGAGAGCCCTGCACACCTCGAGGAGGAGCATCCCCTGCTCACCACAAGCAGAGAAAGCCTGCACAGCATCAAAGACCCAGCACAGCCAACGAAGGGAGAAGAGTGGAAGGGAGTAGGTCAATTCCATAGATACTTTCTGCATAAGGTGGAATTGAAGAAGTGTCAATTGTGTCTTACAAGTTAGACACAGGAAGACAACTAGAATTGGATAAAAGGATTGCTACAGTAAATGTGTTGGTGAAATTGGCTGTCATTGAAGTGTAGTTTACCACTCAGTAGATTTACATGAATTATTTTTGTTTGTTTTTGGCTGCACCATGCAGCTTGTGGGATCTTAGTTCCCTGACAACGAGGGATGGAACTTGGCCCCAGGCAGTGGAACCTTGGAGTCCTAACCACTGGACCTCTAGGGAATTCCCTACATGAATTTTTCCAGTAAGTTTTGGCACTCAAGTTTCAGAGGACAGAACACTGTGGGGTGACTCAGAATTAGAAATCAGTCTGGCAAGCAGGAGAGACAATCAAAGGTTCTAGAAGAGCAAGAGAAGGCAATGTTAAAAATGCCAGATCCTTGAATCCAAGCTGGTGAACCTTGCTAGAGAGGTCAGGGAAATCAGAAGATGACTGTCAAGATAGGGAGGGAGAGAAGGAGAGGGGTCACAGAAGGTGGAGGGGCATGCTCAATGCTCAGAGAAGGAGCAGACAGTATCAAAGGACAGAAGTCTGTGGTCAGAGAAAGGGAACTCATAATCTTGACATATAATGTACACCTGTCTCAAGTGGTGACCCTAAGTAGAATTGTATTAGGGCCCAGTGTGGCAGACGTGAGATCTATTGCTCACATCCTCCTTTCCAGAAAGGACTTGCTATTCAGCTTCAAGAAGTGTGGTTAGCTGACAGCCTCTAGCTGTTAGCTCCTTCCACAACCTGCTCTGTGTTGGAGCCGAAGTCACTCTCTTCATGCGATTAGCCCCTGAGGCAATGACTGAGCAAGGCAGTGGTGTAAGAACTGGCCATTCCCATCCAACACGGACTCTTAGAACTGGCCATCAGAGCTCTGTGCTCCCTGTTGGGCTGCTGAGAAAGCATTGCACTCTGACCACTCCCCTCCTCAATCCTGTTCACTCCCCTTTGCTTTTACAAGGGTCACACCCTCAGAAAACCTTTTTTACTCCTAACTTTATCTCACCGTCTGTTTACAAAAGAACTCACTATAGATTTTGACTCCTGTCACGTCCATTATCTTATTTTATACCTATAATAACTGAGATAGTAGAGATAGTAGGAACAACCATGCTTCACTTTACAAATGGAAAAACTGAAACCCAGGACACTTAAGTAAGCTGACCGTGCTTACACTCCTGGGCTGTACCAAAGGTGGATTAGAACCTTGCTCCAAATCGTTTCCAAGCTTGGTGCTCTTTACTTCGGGGGATGTTAAGCAGACTAATGAGTAGCAACAAAAGTCCTAAAAGAAGTCACAATTGGGGATCTGCCAAGCTTTGTAGAATTAGCATAAAGTAGAAAAGTAAAACATCATAGTTGAAAACAGTTTCACCCTTAACATAGTACATATTGTCTAAACAAGAGGAGAATTATAAATTATTCTAAATACTTGTATTCATTTTAACAGTTCCTTTCATGTATGTTTAGGAAAATTGTAATGTTAATGTGAGGTGTTTTCTGGTGTTACTTCACTATCAGTGGATCACACCAGAGTCAAGTAATTTCTACATCCTAGGGAAATAGTACTGGAGAAGGCAATGGCATCCCACTCCAGTACTCTTGTCTGGAAAATCCTATGGATGGAGGAGTCTGGTAGGCTGCAATCCATGGGGTCATTAAGAGTTGGACACCACTGAGCGACTTCATTTTCACTTTTCACTTTCATGCATTGGAGAAGGAAATGGCAGCCCACTCCAGTGTTCTTGCCTGGAGAATCCCAGGGATGGGGGAACCTGGTGGGCTGACATCTATGGGGTTGCACAGAGTCGGACACAACTGAAGCGACTTAGCAGCAGCAGCAGCAGTGAAATAGTACAATCCCCTTTTGAAATCATACTATCATTAGCTTTAAAAAAAAAAACAAAAACACACAAACAAGGTAAGTTACAAATAGCAGTTTCTTTACTGAAACCTGCTTGATCATTCTTTTCTCTTTCCCTCTTTTTTCTCTTGAACTTTGAAATAATGAAATGCAAAAACAGTTTCATAGTCATTAAATGAAATTTGAGAAATACAGAAATGTATACAGATGACAGTATAAGTTACCCATAACCCCACTGCTATTAGTATTTTGGCTTTAGATCTTTATAGTCTACCAGTGTGCATACATATGTACCTTCACTTCCTTACTCTGGCTCTAACACCGTGCTACATTGGGAAGTCGTGACTATAATTCACCCAGGACATTCATGCAAGTCCAAGATCCCTTATATTGATGATGAAGTCACTGAAATCTACCTATTACTCCCAACATAAATTAACAATATGAAACTTCTTAAATCTCAGATCTCACAGGTTTGGATGCCAAACTTAGTTACTCCATGTTTATTTTTGTTGCTATACCCTTGGATTGGAGAAGGAAATGGCAACTCACTCCAGTATTCTTGCTTAGGAAATCTCATGGACAGAGGGAACCTGGCAGCCTACAGTCCAGTTCAGTCACTCAGTCGTGTCCGACTCTTTGTGACCCCGTGAACCGCAGCACGCCAGGCATCCCTCCCTGTCCATCACCAACTCCCGGAGTTCACCCAAACTCACGTCCATTGAGTCGGTGATGCCATCCAACCATCTCATCCTCTGTCGTCCCCTTCTCCTCCTGCCCTCAATCTTTCCCAGCATCAGGGTCTTTTCCAATGAGTCAGCTCTTCACAGGAGGTGGCCCAAGTATTGGAGTTTCAGCTTCAACATCAGTCCTTCCAGTGAATACTCAGGACTGATCTCCTTTAGGATGGACTGGTTGGATCTCCTTGTAGTCCAAGGGACTCTCAAGAGTCTTCTCCAACACCACAGTTCAAAAGCATCAATTCTTCAATGCTCAGCTTTCTTTATAGTACAACTCTCACATCCATACATGACTACTGGAAAAACCATAGCCTTGACTAGATGGACCTTTATTGACAAAGTAGTCTCTGCTTTTTAATATGCTGTCTAGATTGGTCATAACTTTCCTTCCAAGGAGTAAGTGTCTTTTAATTTCATGGCTTCAGTCACCATCTGCAGTGATTTTGGAGCCCCCCCAAAATAAAGTCAGCCACTGTTTCCCCATCTATTTGCCATGAAGTGATGGAACCGGATGCCATGATCTTAGTTTTCTGAATGTTGAGCTTTAAGCCAAATTTTTCATTCTCCTCTTTCACTTTCATCAAGAAGCTCTTTAGTTCTTCACTTTCTGCCATAAGGGTGGTGTCATCTGCATATCTGAGGTTATTGATATTTCTCCTGGCAATCTTGATTCCAGCTTGTGCTTCATCCAGCCTGGCATTTTGTATGATGTACTCTGCATAGAAGTTAAATAAGCAGGGTGACAATATACAGCCTTGACGTACTCCTTTTCCTATTTGGAACCAGTCTGTTGTTTCTCAGAGAAGGCAATGGCAACCCACTCCAGTGTTCTTGCCTGGAGAATCCCAGGGATGGGGGAGCCTGGTGGGCTGCCGTCTATGGGGTCGCACAGAGTCGGACACGACTGAAGCGACTTAGCAGCAGCAGCAGCAGCAGCTGTTGTTTCTACAGTCCATGGGGTCGCTAAGAGTTGGACACGATTGACCAACTAACACTTTCACTTTTATCCTTGCATACTACTACTCTGGTCCTTGAATGAAGAGGCATCTGAAAGATGTTTTAGGTGACTTTTATCAGTGAAGAAAGCATCATGTTTGAGATAATATCCTGATCGTAAAGCTCAAGGCCTGAATTCAAGCTGAGCCAGACTGCATACTTGAAATGAACCTGGACCAGAATGAACATCTTAGAAACATGAGAACCAGCTGTGGGGAGCAAGGCTTCAAACAAAAGCCACGTCTGGGTCACCCTGTCCAGTGGCGACTCATTGCAGGGAAGAATCCCATTTGCTTGAAGTTCAGTGCTGGGATAGCGAGTCTCTCTCCTAGAAGTTACTAGTGTAGAGCCCACCAGGCTCCCCCGTCCCTGGGGAGAACTTGGCACTTGCTAAGGTAATAGCACATACTTTTATGTCACACAAGCATGTATGTGTAGCTAAGCCATGGGAAATAGTTTTCTCTACAGCATTTAAAAATTTGAGATGATGAAAAGGAGAGGGATATGAAATCTGAAGTACATTAGTAAAAAGTATCTGGTGAAACACAACAGACATTCACAGATTCAAAAATTCTTGGGGAAAGGAGGCCCAAGAAGTCCTCATAAAAGTGCATCATTTCCCAAGTTGCGCTTAGCATGTCCTCGGATCTTTTCAGGGGCAGGAGCCTGGCAGCCAGCGTGGTCCAAGCGTTCCCCATTGGAGTTACGTGAGCGCCACCTAGTGTCACTTGCTCATGCTGAAGGGGGTTTGGATGCGGTTTAACTGACCTCATCCGAGGGAACGAGGGAAGGAAAACCCTGAGTGAAGAGGTGATTTAAGCGGCCCACATCTATCTGCTCAGTGGCTGAGCCAGGACTAGGACTCAGGCCCTGCTTCAGGTAGCACAGCTGGTGATAACCTCTGGAGTTTGGGAGTCAAGAGTCCAGGGAGCTGGACTGTGCTGAAGAATATTCTTCAGCATAAATCATAAACCTTCAGCATAAAGCAGAAACCTTCCAGGGCCTCAGGTGCCCCATGCATTAAACTCCTAAAAGCATACTTGCTTGTTCTGAAAGTCTTTGAGACACATGAGTGACAGAGAACAGAATCTGAAAGTTAGTATAGGTCCCCAGAAGCGTTTAGTCTGCTCGTCCATGAACACCTGCCCTACTCCAGCTGTACAAGTGATCAAGCTATTTCCTACAAGCAAGTGCTAGGGTCCAAAGTAATCAGCCTTGATTCAGGGTGATGCTTCAGCCATCACCTTTTATGATGTCTGCCTTCAGCTTCTATCTTTGTGAACAAAGCAACTCAGACACCATCTAAGAGACAAGGGCCACTGAAACCACCCAGGCTTTGATTTCCAGAAGTCAGGTGTTCTGCAGTTCTCTAAGTAGAGTTTCTGTTTCAAGATTAATCTTGGCCAATGGTACTTAATGCTGATTGCACATTAGCATCACCCAAGGAACTTTCAGAACACCCTGTGCTTGGGTCTGACCCTAAACCAGCAGAGTCAGAATCCCTGAGGGTATATTCCCAAACTTTAAAAAACTCCTTGGGCTTCCTTGGTGGCTCAGATGGTAAAGAATGTGCCTGCAATGCAAGAGACACATGTTCAGTTCCTTGGTCAGGAAGCTCTCCTGGAGAAGGGAATGGTTACCCACTCCAGAATTCTCACCTGGAGAATTCCATGGACAGAGACAGTCCACGGGGTCGTAAAGAGTCAAACACGACTGAAAAAACACTTTCCCTTTCGCTTCGGGTTATTCCACTGCTCAGAAGATTGACAATTACAGCGATGGGCTGAGCTTGCACTGCATAAGAGAGTAGAAGAGGTATAAATAGGAAGATGGGAGATAGATAAGGTCATTTTCACCCAGGGTCTCAAACAGAAGTTAATATTGATGCATGCTAAAGTGCTCAATAAACAACCACAGAAAGAACTTGTCCACAGAGAAATTGTAAATGATGCTGCAGGAACTAACAATCTACTAACAATTTCTGGGTTCTCTTGCTGCCCGTCATAGGAAATATCTACGAAGAACCACAAGTACACTTAAAAGTAGGAGAAGCAGGCAGAGTAAACAATACGGATCTACTTTTATTGGATTTTACTTTATTATCCAAAAAACAATGTGGATCTTTTGAAAGAAGAAAGGTTTCAAAACATGAACACTATTAAAGGAAGGCACTCTCTGCCTTCCTTCTCTTTTCCCATTTTAAATTTCTTGTTTCCCCATTCAAATCGTGTGTGACGTATCCAAGAACTCATATAACAAAGGGGCTTGCTATTACATTCTGAAAGCCTGTCCTATCCTTTCACTTCTCTGGGGGAAGTGAAAGCTGAGCTGGTATGTGAAGTAAGAGCACAGTGTGTGCATGCTGGAGGCTGTGTGTGTTCGGGGCTTGGGGGTGTTTTCAAGGCAGAGACAGAATGTGCAGAGGCCATGTGTTGAAAGGCTTAGTCCAGGAACACAGAGGAGGCAAGTGTGAGGGGACGGGGAAGGTGCTGGGAGAGGAGGCTGGACGGGTAGGGCCCTGTCCACTTGTTTGCATACATACACCCCACGTGCCTTGCGCACAGTCAGTTCACCTCACCTTCTCCTGCTTTGCTCTGACCTACTTTCATCTCACCTTTAGTGACAGTGACTGAATCACCTCCTTAAGAAAGTCTGAAAATGGTTTTCCTAACATTCCAAACTCCTATTCTTATTCCAAGCATCATGCATGGTTAGTGGAAGAAAGTCTAACAATGTATAGCTGTGGAAGGTCAATACCCCCTCAAGTTGTGCCCAACCTAAATTGTCACAGTTAACAATTCCACATATTCTCTCAGACCTTCCTAGGTGCATGTCCAAATACACATCTTACTGTTGTTTTGAAAAGCAGAATTGCACTAGACACATCATTTTGCAACTTGCTTTTCCCCCACCCTTTTGTTTTACTTAAAAATAAATAAAATGGTTAACACGATTCCTGGGGGATGGAGAAGTGACTCGCTATTGGACCCAGCTTTTTAAGGTTAGGTAGAACCAGAACAGACACCAGTGAACTGTTCTGTTAGTGGTGGCTGTGAGGACTTTAAGAGGGTTTTTTTTTTAGCTTTATTTTTAGCTTTATTGAGGTGTAATTGACAAGTAAAATGGAAAGATACTTAAAATGTACATGAAAAAGTAGTGTACGTGGTGATAATATGATATACATATTCATTGTGAGGGCTTCTTTTGTGGCTCAAATGGTAAAGCGTCTGCCCACAATGCAGGAGACCTGGGTTCCATCCTTGGGTTGGGAAGATCCCCTGGAAAAGGAAATGGCAACCCACTCCAGTACTCTTGCCTGGAAAAATCCCATGGATGGAGGAGCCCGGTAGGCTACAGTCCATGGGGTCTCAAAGAGTCGGACACAACTGAGTGACTTCACTTCATTCATTGTGAAAAGCTTCTTCCTGGGACTTCCCTGGTGGTTCAGTGTTTAACCTTGCCTTCTTATACAGGGGGTGCAGGTTCGATCCCTGGCTGGGGAGCTAAGATCTCACATGCCTCGAGGCCAAAAAACCAAAGCATACAACGGAAACAATATTGACACAAATTCAATAAAGACTTTAAAAATGGTCCACATCATAAAAAGAAAAAAGATTCCTCATACCTAGTTATTTAACATGTCTATAACTTACAACTTGCTTTTTTTTTAACTTAATATATGACAGACATCTTTCTGTATCATTATACATAGTTTTACCTCATTTTGTTTAGCAGCAACATGGTATTTCTCATATACAAGTACCATCTGATGATGGACAATTAGATTGACTTATTTTTTTTTTTTTGCCATTACAAGCCAGACAATACATCAATGAGCATCCTTGTATATGCATGCATGCTAAGAGGCTTCAGTTGTGTCTGACTACTTGTAACCCTGAAACTGTAGATCACCAGTCTCCTCTGTCCATGGGATTCTTCAGGCAAGAATACTGGAGTGGGTCCAAGAAATCTTGTCAACCCAAGGATTGAACCCATGTCTCTTGTGTCTCCTACACTGGCAGGCAGGTTCTTCACCACTAGCACCACTTGGAAAGTCCATCCTTGTCCATACTCTTGCTCAACTGTACAAATATCTCTATAAGATAAATTCTACAGAGAATATTTAGGGCATGCATATTTTAGATATTGATGAGTATTTCCAAGTTCTAACCCAAAAACTTTGCATCAGTTCACCTCCCATAGTGGCACGTGAGAGTGCCCATTTCCATCTCTGTCTCTTGATTCGTTACCTCTCATCCTACAGAAAGAACCAGAATCAGAATTTCACAGAATTTGTATCCTTAGACCTAATCCACATTTTGGGCCACAGCATTATTTCCAGCTGCCTAATATACCCAAATTCCATCAAATCTCTATCCCCAACAGATCCCTCCTGAGGGATCTGCTCCTGCTGTGGCCGCTAGCCTCTGGACCACATCCCCCTTCTCTTGTCTCTCATATCTGATCAGGAACTCGGTCTCTCATCATCTTTCTCTTCCCACAATCTTTCTCACCCATTACTTTTCTTGTGGCTCTGTGGCTCATATCCCAGTTTAGGATCTTATCAGCTCCAGGCTGACCACCCTATCTCTGATCTCTTTTACCTTCAGTCCAACTGAACTCAATCCCCTGGACATCTTTGTAAAACTCTCCTTGGGTCGTAGAGACCTCTCCTATTTGAGAACTTCCAGTTACTCTTCATTCCTGCCAGATCTTAGCTGAGCTGTCTCTCCTGTCACTGGCCTACTCTCGGAACTGCCAACATGCCTGGGGCTTTTCTGTATTTGATAGTGTCAGTCCCTCCCTGAAGTTCTTTTCCATATCTCTGCCTACCCGGGCGCTGTCTACCCAGTGAGCCATAAACATATCTGGGGAAAGAGCTTTCTAGATGGAGGGAGCACTGGAGTTGCAGATTATGTAGAGCTTGGTAGGACATTGTCAACACTGTGACTAGATAAAATTTAAGCATTATCATTATCTGTGAATGTAGGCTTTATCTCTGCTGATAGATTGTCACCAAGTGCTTTATACAAATCGATGATTTAAAAAAATAATAAAGTTTTTATGGCAAGGAGAAATTATTTTTCTTCAGGTTAAAAACGATGACACAAGATTTTTGCCTCTCCCAGGAAAGATTTCATTAAGCAGAAGCAAGAACATCCAATTGAGCAACAGCACCTACTTGTGATACATAAGGACCCTGATGTAATGGCCTACCTCTTCTTCATCTTTTGTGTGTCTTCATTAGCTTATTTTTTTTTATTTCATACAAACATGACAATCGTTTCTACTTCTAAAGAAATGCTTCTTAAATTGTAATAAAACTACTCTCCTATTTGATCTAACTTGTATCTGGTTTCATATTTATTCATTACTAATTCATAAGGTTGTTGGGAGGATTAAATCAGTTAGAAGGGCTTAGAACAACGCCTCTGTGTGAGTGTGTGTGTGTGTGTGTGTGTGTGTGCGCGTGCTCAGCACTCAGTTCTGGGGTTGTCTTTTGCGACCCCATGGACTGTACCAGGCTCCTCTGTCCATGGAATTTTCCAGGCAAGAATATTAGATCAGGTTGCCATTTCCTTCTCCAGAGTATCTTCCAGACCCAGGATTGAACTTGCATCTTTTGCATCTTCTGCATTGGCAGGCAGATTCTTTACTACTGTGCCACCTGGGAAATCAGAACAATGCCAACACATAGCAAATACTCTTTAAGTGTTTGCAGTAACAAGGTTACACACACACACACACACACACACACACACAATCCATTCGTCCATTTACTCATACAACAGATTACAGCTATGTATAAAATACTATGCTAGGCATTAGCAGTGTAAAGACATACTAAGCTGGTCCTAAGGATATCATGTCTAGCAGAGAAACAAATACATAAGCATATAAATTTTGAGGTATATTTAAGGGGAAGTGGTAGCAAAAGGCAGGGGTGAATAATTCTTCTTGAGAGAGAGGGTTACAAAGAAAATGTTGCTCAAACCATGTGGCTAAGTGTAACCAGTTGAAGGAAGTTAGAGGTAACAAAGCAGAGGAAGTAAGTTTTAACAGACATAAAGTCATGAAGCAGCAGGGCATATTGGGGGCCTGTAAATATAGAATGGCTGAAGCATATGCTGAAAGGGAAGAAGGGAAAATACTTGAGGTTCTGAGAGTACTGTATCCATGATATAAAGAACTTAGACATTCTCTATAGGGAATAATGAGCAATTGGAGGATTTTAGGTAGATTTCCATTTTAGAAAATGCAGGGAGGGCCACAAATTCAAATACTTCTGCTGCTGCTGCTGCTGCTAACTCACTTCAGTCGTGTCCGACTTTGTGCAACCCCATTGACGGCAGCCCACCAGGCCCCCCCGTCCCTGGGATTCTCCAGGCAAGAACACTGGAGTGGCTTGCCATTTCCTTCTCCAATGCAGGAAAGTGAAAAGTGAAAGTGAAGTCACTCAAGAGGACCAAGCAAATGACAAATGTATAAATTGGGGGCTGGTCCAAAGTGGTGGAAGAGACAAACTGAAAGTATATAAAGATATTCAAGCGATTAAAGATGACAGAATAAAAGCTGCTAAGCAAATCTGAGGACTGTCAGGATGAACTCTGGCTATAGAGTCCCTGTTGACTGTTTGGGGAAGACAGTGGAAGAAGTTTGGAAGCTAATTAAGGAATCCGTTCATGTAAAACATAATGAGGAACAAAAACAAGGGAAGAACGAGCGTGGTGAAGGACTGCTGCTGTTGCTGCTGCTAAGTCACCTCAGTCGTGTCCAACTCTGCTAGCTGGCTTCAAATCTAGGGAGGAAAATCTGCCTAGGCCCATGATGACCTATGGGGAGGAAGAAGGGAAGAAGGCTAGAATAACTCCCAAGTTTCTGGCTTAGCTGACTGGATGAATAAACGTAACAAAACCATTTACCTCTATAGAAATGATATGGACTGGGGAGTAGGTAGACATAATAATTTAGGTTTAGAAATACTGAGTTTGGAGTGTTTGTGGGTCATCCAAGTGCAAGCTCCAGTAGATGGCTAGATTTACGATGCAAACTATAAAAGGCCAGTGTTGGAAATACAGACCTAGGAGTTATCAGGTTACAGATGGTAATTAACAACAGAGAACTAGTTGATATTGTCCAGGAAGCATGAGCAAAATTATAGAGAAGAAATTCTTTATCTAAATATTTTAAATGCTTTTGTTTCTGTGGTAATTTTCACATTCATTCAGTTCAGTCATGTCCGACTCAGTCATGTCCGACTCTGCGACCCCATGAATCGCAGCACGCCAGGCCTCCCTGTCCATCACCAACTCCTGGAGTTCATTCATTACATCCTAAGAATTCTTTTTATTTAATTTTTAAATTCTTGTGTGAATTTGGAATGCAGAAATGACAGTGATAAGCTGTGCAATTTCTTTTTTATTTTTTTCATTTTTAAATTGTAGTACAGTTGACTTCAGTGTTATGCCAATCTCTGCTGTACAGCAAAGTGACTCAGTTATACATACGTATGTATATATATACTTTCTTTTTTAAAGTATTCTTTTTCCACTATGGTTTATCCCAGAGATTGGATATAGTTCCCTTGCTATAGAGTAGGAGCTTGTTGTTTATCCTTTCTAAACATAATGTTTTGCATCTACCAACTCCAAATTCCCTCTCCCTGCCCTCCTTCCCCTGGCAATCACAAGTCTGAGCTCTGTGTCAGTGAGTCTATTTTGTAGATAGATTCATTTGTGCCATATTTTATTTATATTTTTAAAAGATGTATTTATTTATCTTGGCTGTGGTTGTTGGGCTTCCCTTGTGGCTCCGCTGGTAAAGAATCTGCCTGCAATGCGGAAGACGTGGGTTCGATCCCTGGGTTGGGAAGATTCCCCTGGAGAAGAGAGAGGCTACCCACTCCAGTATTCTGGCCTGGAGAATTCCGTGGACTGTATAGTCCATGGGGTCACAAAGAGCTGGACACGACTGAGCGGCTTTCACCGGTGGTGGTGTTGCTGCCCGAGGCTTTCTGTGGCTGCAGTGAGCAGAGACTGTTTGTTGCAGTGCATGGGCTTCTCAGTGCAGTGGCTTTTCCTGTTGTGGAGCACGGAGCCCTAGGCAAGCTGGTGTCTCTTGCATTGCAAAGTGGATTCTTACCCATTGCACCACCACGGAGGTCTCATTTGTGCCATATTTTAGATTCCACACGAGTGATATCATATGGTATTTGTCTTTCTCTGTCTGACTTCACTCAGTATGATAATCTCTGCTGCAGGTGACATTATTTCATTCTTTTTTATAGCTGAGTAGTATTCCCTGGTGGCTCAGCAGTAAAGAGTCCACCTGCAATGCAGAAGCTTCAGGAGATACGGGTTCGATCCCCGCATTGGGAAGATCCCCTGGAGAAGGGCATGGCAACCCACTCCAGTATTGTTGCCTGGAGAATCCCATGGACAGAGGAGACTGGTGGGCTACAGTCCATAGTGTCACAAAGAGTCAGACACAACTGAAGCAACTTGGCACGTAGTATTCCATTGTGTATATGTACCACGTCTTCTTTATCCATTAATCTGTTGATAGACATTTAGATTATTTCCATATTTTGGCAATTTTGAATAGTGCTGCTATGAACATATCTTTTTGAATTATAGTTTTGTCTGGGTATATGCCCAGGAGTGAGATAAGCTTTGTACAAGTTAGCATGGGTATTAGAGAAATCAGTCTACAAATAATATATTCATAAAAATTGTGATACATACCTGTATTTTTACACATATTGTTAAAAGCATTTATAATGTAATTTCATGTACCTTATATGGTTACTTGCTAACTCTTTTATTTGAAAAGACATATGCCTAAAAGGAAGGGTGAGTATAAGTGTATGAGGAGAATGGAGACAGATGATACATAAAGAACAGCACAGTCATTATCTAAGGATATTGTTTACATATTGTGAATGGGTGGACTCACAAAAAGCAGGAAGTTAAGTCTTTAAAATAAAGGCTTATTTCAGCTAACATATTGTTTACTATCTCTGTTTCTAACCAGCAGTGTCTCAACCCTAATAAAAACCTTTTATCTGGAACATCTGGGAACAAATTTGAAAAGAGAAAAGAGTAAAACAGGCTCCCACTTTAAAGCATAACCATCCCAAACCCAAGAATGGGTCAATCCCTGTCCAAATGTTTAGTTTGAGTCCATCCATATAGCCTATTAAGAGTCAACTTCAATTAGCAAAGACAACTACTAGAAGGATAATGGTGAAATATTATAGTTTCCAGCTCTTTTTTTTAATCACTGTTTGCTCAACACTTTTAAATGAATTAAAAGCAGATGTTGAAATTGCTGCCAACTGTACACTTGTCATCTGTGAAAGGGAATTAACTTGGTTTTGTTCATCGTTAAATTAAATGTTAGGCTTCAGTAGTTTAAAGAGTCTTGGAATGCTGTTCCTGATGGGGTTTTAAAATTACAAATAACTAAAGTAATTTTGAAAATTGTGAAAACATTTGTCCTTGTAAGACAAGGAAAATTCCTGGGAAAGTTTAGAATTCTGAAACTCTCACATGATACGTGAAGGGACAAAAATCAATCTTTTGTTATTCAGCAGGAATTTTTGGACACCATCTACATTTTCAGCTCTGCATTTGGTGTGGTGGAGGACACAAAAGAACTCAGAAAATGAACTAGTTGTCATTCTCAGAGTTAAAGAAAATAAGATACTGTATGAACCAGTGCCCAGATAAGAGAGCCTGCTGCTAGTCCTTTACAAGTTCAGACGAGGTAGAACTTGAGGAGAGCTGAGATAATATAGGCAGGAATCTCAGGGGTAAGTTGATTGGCCAATGAAGAATCTATAGAGTCTAATGTTACCTCATTTGCATCCAGCCTCCAAGATGGCCGTAAATAATTCTTGCCTTTGAGTCTTCAGGCCTTTTTGTAGTTTCCTCCCACACTGAACAGGGCAGACCTGGGTAAACAATGATATGGCAGAAATGATAGAGTATGACTTTTGAGGCTGGGTAATAAAAAAAATACTGTGACTTTGATCTTGGTCTCTCTTAACTCTCACTCTAGGGGAAGCCCGCCTCCATGTTGAAAGGACATTCAAGTAGCCCATGGAAAGTCTCATTTGGAGAGCACCATAGGAATCCTGCCAACAGCCAACACCAACTTGTCAGGCATGTGATTGAGCCACTGTCCAAGTAGACTCTGTAGCCCAGGGAAGCCTTCAGATGATTGCATGACTGCAATCCTGGCCAATATCTCGATTATAACCTCAAGAGACCCTGAGTCAGAACATCTAGCTAGGTGGCTTCTAAACTCCTGACCCACAGAAATCATGATAAATAAATGCTTACAGTTTAGAGATGTTGAGTTTGGGGATAATTTTTTATATAGCAATAGATTAATACACATTAGTAGGTGTTCATCTTCACCTAAGAATGCATGAGAATTTAGAAAAGATTGCTTGAGAAGGAAGAAAAGAGCTATGACTGCTTCTGTCTACCCTTTTAAAAGAAATGCTATGATAATACTATAATAAAAGCTGAAATAAACGCTATTACCCCTAACATAAAGATTGACCACACAGATGAGGTAATAATCCCTCACCTGCCTCTAGTCCCAACCAGCTGTTTCTATATTGGTGAATGACTTCATCCATTCCAAAATATTTTAAAAACATTCTTCAGTTCATTTCACAAGTATGTATTGAGAATAGGCTATGTGTCATAATATGACTTTTGTACATCTAATACAATAGGAATTACATAATTATATGGCACAGAACACCAGTAAAAGATTAAACATATTTTTGGTTTTTACAGTTTCATTCAAAACAACAAACTTTAATTTTCCCTTTGTAAAAATGCAATTTGGTTTTATCCAAAGATACTATAGAATACTACTACCCTTCCTATTTGGGGATGAAAATACAAATAACTGTGAAGCACGGGCAGATAATACACTCTATGTAGATGACTGGATACACATTTCTTGAAGGCGTATCTTGGAATGGCTCCATTGTGTGCCAGGTGGTCACAACTATTAGCATTAGCAGGTCTATGAAAAAAGAAATTCCAACTCCTTCTGTTCCAAAAGGATACCAAAGATGTATAAAAGCAGAGAGAGCTCCTAGTATCATTGATGGAATCTTCTTATAATTAGGAGAAAAGAGTAATGTGAGAAAATACATTTAGATAATTTCATAATAAAATCTTCTCTAGCTCTTGAAAAAGATTTAAGCAGAGATTTACTACTAGAATTTAACAAATTTTACTGTAATCTCATGCTTATATATCTTTTAAGTTCACAACCATCCAGGTAAAAGGTAGGACTTTGAGATTTTTTTAAAAGCACAAAAATACTAGGAAACTTACAAGCATAAAAACTTGTAGCCAGCTAGGGAATGTTCTTTGGGCATAGTAATATTGTTGTCATCGCAGGAAGTGAGGCATGTTGGGGAAAATGTAGATAAACTGGATCCAGATCAAGAGGAAAGATCAGAAAACTCATGAAAATGAATTTTCTCATTTTCTCTAACTCATGAGTTAGAAAACTAACTTAGCAGACTGGAGATCAACAACCCAATGTGGTGTTTGTCCTTTCAGAAGACAAGACAAGGTGAAGGGGAAGAGTGGATGACCCTGATCCAGAGCAAGAGAAAAAGGAAAAAGGGCTTATGAGCAGAAGACTCAACCACCACTGAGATCTGCAATAACTCAGTTCAGTTCAGTTCAGTCGCTCAGTCATGTCTGACTCTGCGGTCCCATGGACTATAGCACACCAGGCTTCCCTGTCCATCACCAACTTCCAGGGCTTGCTCAAACTCATGTCCATCAAGTCGGTGATACTTCTCCTCCTGCCTTCAATCTTTCCCAGCATCAGGGTCTTTTCAAATGAGTCAGTTCTTCGCATCAGGTGGCCAAAGTATTGGAGCTTCAGCTTCAGCATCAGTCCTTCCGATAAACATTCAGGACTGTTTTGTTTTTTTTTTTTGACTGGTTTGATCTCCTTGCAGCCCTAGGGACTCTAAAGAGTCTTCTCCAACACCACAGTTCAAAAGCATCAATTCTTTGGTGCTCAGCTTTCTTTATGGTCCAGCTCTCACAACCATACATGACTACTGGGAAAAACATAGCTTTGACTAGACAGACCTTTGTTGGCAAAGTATTGTCTCTGCTTTTTAGTATGCTGTCTAGGTTGGAAATAGCTTTTCCTCCAAGGAGAAAGCGTCTTTTAATTTCATGGCTGCAGTCACCATCTGCAGTGATTTTGGAGCCCAAGAAAATAAACTCTGTCATTGTTTCCATTGTTTCCCCATCTATTTGCCATGAAGTGATGGAATGGGATGCCATGATCTTTGTTTTTTGAATGTTGAGTTTTAAGCCAGCTTTTTTGCTCTCCTCTTTCACCTTCATCAAGAGGCACTTTAGTTCCTCTTCACTTTCTGCCATAAGGGTGGTGTCATCTGCGTATCTGAGGTTATTGATATTTCTCTCGGCAGTCTTGATTCCAGCTTGTGCTTCATCCAGCCCGGCATTTCACATGATGTACTCTGCATATAAGTTAAATAAGCAGGGTGACAATACACAGCCTTCATGTACTCCTTTCCCTATTTGGAACCAGTCTGTTGTTCCATGAGAGGATGTCTGGTTCTAATTGTTGCTTCTTGACCTGCATACAGATTTCTCAGGAGGCAGGTAAGGTGGTCTGGTATTCCCATCTCTTTAAGACTTTTCCACAGTTTGTTGTGATCCACACAGTCAAAAGCTTTGGCATAGTCAATAAAGCAGATGTTTTTCTGGAACTGCTTTTTCTATGATCCAGTGGATGTTGGCAATTTGATCTCTGGTTCCTCTGCCTTTTCTAAATCCAGCTTGAACATCTGGAAGTTCTCGGTTCATGTACCTTTGAAGCCTCGCTTGGAGAATTCAGCAGCCTGGATATCAACAAGCCAAACACAAGCAAACACTGCAGAGAGTGTGGTGCAGCCAGTGCAACATGTTCAAGCAAGAGGAACCCAAGGCATACTAAGTTTGAAAGACTTTAGCTAACAAGCAGATTCCTAGAATTACCACTGGAGGAAGAGGATGTCATCTTGGTGGATACCATGAATTCAGAGTACTCGGTATGACACTGAAAGGTTTGACGAGTAAGGAACAGATGATATAAATACTTCAGAAGATACCATCACTAATTTCTATTGAAATCTTGTCCCCACGGGGTATATATCAATGTCATATTGATCCTATTGAGAATGGCTACATAATTTGTGGGGGTGCCTAGTGCAAAATAAAAATGAGGGGCCTCCTGTTCCAAAATTATTAAGAATTTCCAGGGCTTCCCTGACAGCTCAGTGGTAAAGAATCCACCTGCCAATGCAGGAGACATGGGTTTGATTCCTGATCCGGGCAGATTGTACATGCCTCAGAGCAACTAAGCCCATGAGCCACCTGTGCTCTGGGGTCGGGGAGGTGCAACTACTGAATCCTGCTTGTCCTGGAGCCCAGGCTCTGCAAGAAGCCTCTGCAGTGAGAAGCCTGTGCATGGTAACCAGAGAGTAGCCCCCACTCACCACTAAAGAAAAGCCCACACAGCAACGAAGACCCAGCACAGCCAAAAATCAGTCAATACATAAATCAAATGGAAAAAAAAAGCATTTCCAGATGGCATGGAGTCCTGTGCTGTTGCACAGACTACACGCCCCTGAAGCTGACCCTGGCCCTATTAAAGAGAATGGAAGTTGGAAGTTTCATCTTCTACAGAATGAAAAAAAATGCTTGAAAATGTCAAGTGATACATTTCTAGTGGAATAATATTTTTACCACATGGAGTATAAAGCAGTCACTGGCTTAATTACTCTCAAGATGAATTACAGTTGAGGGGTAGGATCACCTTAACCGATGAACAACTGTTTGTCATGTCACTGGCTAAACAGTTAAAAAAAATTTTTTTTGGAAAAGCTTCTGAAAACCCCCTGACAACAACTGAAGAGACCCAGTAGACATCCTGAATATTGGAATGGTAATTTGACCCAGATCCATGCCTTTTATTCTTTTTGATAGCTGCCATCTAGATTCTCATTCCACATTAAAAGAAATTTTCCCCATAGGACTGATCATCATGCAGACATCCTGGACTTAGAAGTGGATGCAATAATGTGGCTCTGTGTTATCTTTCCTTTGGGGAAGAGAATGAACATGTTTTTGCTTAGAAATGAAAGAGCTTATTTAATCAAATAGTTTTAAAAATTATGAAACATTTTAGATACCAAGTATAGACTCTATAAAGAATACAGAACACCTACATAGCCTCTTTTCAGCTCTTTAGAAACAAAATATTAAAAATATAATTGAAGCCATTTTCTCTCCTCCCACAAATGTAACTGTGAGAACCACAGAACTTAACAGCTCTGTCCAAACCCTTGCACTAGAGACCTGATTAAAGACTACCATCATTTTTTAGCAACTTAAGGCTGTGTCCCTAGGATGACCTGGGCCCCCACCAAACCCCATTAAAATGTCTGACTGAGGAAGTGCGATGGCTGACAGGAGAATTTACTGTTTGATCAAGCCAACACCTGATGTTAGGCTGCTGATCTCTCTTGGAGAGAGAAAAGACTCACAGTTGTGAATCTGTACCTCTACAACTTAGAAGTGTCCTTCTCAAGGCCTGAGAGCCATTCCTTTGAAATGTAATCATCAAGAAGAACAGGGTCTCTGTCTCCCAATCTCTGTGGGAGGGAAGAATCCTAACCTTGAAAATTGCCAGCTAGCAGACACTGCTGGTCTAATCACAATGACACTGACGGATGTTTTGTGATTTTTCACTTGTCTGACTCTAATGAGTCCAGCTCTCCCTGCTCCCTCATTCTCCCTTTAAAACCCCTAATCACTTCTGCAAAAATCACAATGGAACTCAGCCCTTTCCCTACTGCCAGTAGTTTCCGAAAAACATGTGTTTTCACTGCTTTAACTAAAGGCTGTCAGTGTTTATCTTTGAGAACTGCCATTCCAAGTTTTCTGTGTATCATTCTGCTACATTTTTTTAAAAAGCAGACATGTATCTATTAATAAAAAATATACTGTGCTGCCTATTTTTAAAATCAAATATAAATGACACCATACTTTACCTACCCTTGTTCATTTAACATCATATTTTCCAGACTTATCTGTATTGTTACATGTGGTACATCAGCACTGTGTCCAGGTTGGCAAAAGCATTTCCCTAGGTCCATCCTCCGGAGCCTCTGCCCACCCCTAGGCCCATGGATGGTCAAAGTAGAACAAAAAGTCCCTGCTTTTGTGGTGATGGTGGGAACCGAGCTTGGACGTGCAGGCAGAGGTGGCCACCAATGTGGAGTGAAGGGGAAGTAGGGTGGGAAGAGATAAAACGTAGCAGCTCTCTCTGCTTGGAACTCCAGAGTTCTAGATTCTAAATTTGGACTTGACTTTCTGTGTTTACATATGAAATATGTTTATAAACATGCAATGTCAAGTCCAAATTTATAATTCTAGCCTTGGTGGCTCAGGCGGTAAAGAATCCTCCTGCAATGCAGGAGACCAGGGTTCGATCCCCATGTAGAGAAGATCCCCTAGGGAAAGGAATGGCAACCTACTCTAGTATTCTTGCCTGGAGTATTCCATGGATAGAGGATCCTGGAGGGCTACAGTCCATGGGGTCGTAAAGAGTCGAATAGGACTGAGCCACTTTTCACTTTCACTTCCATGTTTATATATGAAAGATGTTTATAAAGGTGGGAGCCTAGAACACACCTTCTTCGCTGCTACTGCTAAGTCGCTTCAGTCGTGTCCGACTCTGTGCAACCCCATAGACGGCAGCCCACCAGGCTCCCCCGTCCCTGGGATTCTCCAGGCAAGAACACTGGAGTGGGCTTCCATTTCCTTCTCCTTTACTGTTTAGCTTTTTGAAAAACAACTTTTAAAGCATTCAGACATAAAGTATATGGCCTCCACTTGTACTTTTGACCGCTCCATCTTCCCTATGGCATTTCCCCTTCGCTCCTCCCTCCACTACTTAAAACTGTCAAATATGACTCTAAGCAGGACGCTAAGACGCAAAGAAGACGCTAACTGGACGCCAAAAAGGGACGCTTACAAGGGCCTCTTTCTGGGACCCACACTCTTGCCAAACCCCACCCACTGCGTCCGGCCCAGGGCCCGCGGCATCCTGGGACGTGTAGTCTTTGGAAGGGCAGCGGCTCTCCAAGTCTCCTCCTCCAAGTTGCCTTTCGCCCTCGGGACGTCGTGACGTCGCGTTCTTCCCGTCCTTCGCCTCCTCCCTCTCTCTTCCTTTCCCCCTCCAGAAGCTTGGTCCCAGACTTCCGAGGACCTTTTACGACGTTGGGTATAAATTGGTCTCGGCGCCGGGTCCACTTTTCGGCAAAGTGACGTGGACGTCAACAGCAATGGCGGAAGGAGAAGAGGTCCTGCCACTGCCGACGTCGGGCGACGAAGGCTGGTGAGTAGAAGCCCCGGGCTGCTTCGCACTGCCCTTCTTTTCTGCGTTGTCACCACCCTGCCCGTCCCCGCGTCCCCGGCAGGCGCCGGCATGGAACGGGAAGACCGGTGCTCGAAGCCCGGAGCCCTGCCCCGCCCCCTCTGCCTGCCGGGTTCCCCTCTGCCAGCACGGTCCTGCCCTAGGGGCTAAAGCCAGACTCGGAGGGAGAGGGGTCTCGTCCAGGTGCTGGGCCTCAGTTGACCCTTCCAGCTTCATCCGCCGGCTTCCAAAATGTGCTGGAGAAGGGTGGCTTCGGGGCTGGGTTTGGCCGGAGTCCCTGGCCCGGGGAGTCAGAGTAGGCTGTTGGTTAGGAAGGAAGTTTCGCGGATGCAGATCTCAGGCACTGGAATACTCTTTGAAGAAAAGACCACTTGAAATGACTGCCGTAGCCTTTGCTTGGTTCAGAGGTTGAGCGGTACACCTAGGGATGACTCCCTCCCACATAACTGAGACATTTTTTGTCCTAGTTTTCATTTCTCATTTAGCGTTCCAACAGTTTCCACCTTTCGTCTCTTTTCACACATCTTTTTCCTTCCTGCTATTTTGCTCACAACTCTATTTCAGAGCGTTGGATGCGACGTAGGACACCGCTGTTGCTGTCCTCAAGGCTTTGCGCGCTTACCTGATTTACAGTCAGGGTTGTGGGGAGGACTTCTGACAATTTTTGGTAGGCTTTAGTCACCTAGTGTTGTTACTCTCTGGGAAAATCTCCTATTTTTGAAATAGTTGATCTTCACAGTACACTTTTAGAGATAACATCATTTAAAAAATGGAACCTTTAGAGGCTTGTCGAATTTTTACAATTGATCTAAGTGCATTGACCACAGGTATTAGATAGTTTTGAATTTGCCTGTTCATCATATATGTATAGCTCACTAGCACTCTATTTGTCTAATAATAATAATCCAGGACATTTGTAGACATGGAGTTTAATCCTTCTGAAAGAACTGGAAATCGTTGAAAGGGATAGATAATATAGTAATAGTAATTGAGAAATTCAGCTCTCACTTAGCAGACATCAGGCATCACCTTAGCATCAATATATGTACTATTGATGAAGGTGTAAGATAAAAACTTACCTAGATGTACTTTCTTTTCTCAATTGACTTACCTTGGAGTTGGGGAGCTGTAGAGGTACACTCGGTAAGAAGATAAAATTGCCCTAGTTCTTTGGACGTATTAATAAAAGTGTTGTCAAAGTTCTGGGAGACAGAAACCACGTCCATTTGGAGTCATTGGGGAAAGCTGTATGGGGGCGGGGGTGTTTGAATTAGGCCTTGAAGAATGAGTAGGATTTAGACCAGTGCTGTCCAATAGAAATGCAATGTGAACCACATAGTAATTTAAAATTTTCTAGTAGCCATGTTAAAAACTAAAAAGAAACAGGTGAAAATAATTTTAATTATGTATCTTCTTTAATTGAATATATCCAAAACCTTTCAACATGTAATCATTGTTAAAAAACAAACAAACAATACTTTCACATCTTTTTTGTACCAGGTCTTCAAAACTCGATGTGTATTTTACACTTTACTGCTCATCTCAGTCCGGTCTAGCCGTGTTTCAAATGTTAAATAGCCACTCGTGGCTGGCAGCTAAGGTGCAGGGTCAAATTAACAGAGCAGAAAGGTCTCTGAATGAAGTAATAGCATGAGCAAGGACATAGACAAGAAAATTGATGATTTGTTTGGAGAGTAATGACTAGGATGTCATAAAGTTTGCTGTTTTGGAAGAGTGAATTTGTTGTAGTGTAAACTGGCTGTCATCAACTGATTGAAGGCCAGGAGGGAAAGTATTTCTAGAGAAAAGGTGTCTTTGGGGAGTTCTTAGGTTGGGCAGATTGTGAACTTGTGTCTGGTTCAGAGGGGCAAGGACCGTGGAGTGAATGGTTGCTGGTGGTGGCATTTGTTTTCTTGTAGCGTTGCTGTTTCTTTGGTGAGGCTTCCCGTTTTTGCTCTTTTTATTTTCATGAGTGGAAGAACCCTGAGTGTTCTCTTGATTTTTATTCTCCCTCCATTCTCTCCTTTTTTTTTTTTATTATTTGTATATATTTTATTGCTTATTTTAATAGTTTTTCTTTAAGAAAAATACATTTCAGATTAAAATTACAGATTTTGATTTTTGAAAAGTTAAAGGAATAGCTGTTTATAATAATCTATGGCTGCTGCTGCTGCTGCTGCTGCTAAGTCGCTTCATTCATGTCCGACTCTGTTCAATCCCATAGAAGGCAGCCCACCAGGCTCCCCCATCCAGGCAAGAACACTGGAGTGGGTTGCCATTTCCTTCTCCAAATCTATGGCTTCTATAGTCTAAATTCAAGATGTTCATTTTACTACGAAGTAGTGTGTGAATATGTGAGTGTGTGCTTGGGTATGTTTGTACAGAGACAGAAAGCTGACTGAAGTGAATTAGCTTTTTATTCACTAATTTCTCCTCCTTAAAAAAAAAAAAAAGAAAGAAAACACTAATACACATCATTTGTAAACCCTATAATAATAAAATTTTAAGTAATCAATGAAAAGTCTCTCCAAGCCTCTTCTGTTCACACACCTACTTAAATATGATATGTACCCTCCAGAGCGGATTCATTTTGATATTTGGCAAAACTAATACAATTATGTAAATTTTAAAAATAAAATAAAATTAAAAAAAAATAATGTGAACTTATACATATATTTAGAGATGTATGCATGTACCTGTCTCCTTAGTTACCTATTATCTAACTAGGTAAAACAAAAAAACCTCCATTGTCTTCTAATCTTTATCCTTTTTCTGTACTCATTCCACTCACTGGTCCCCTAGAAGTGAATTTGAATAGAGTCAGAAAAGACATTCGCATCTGGAGCCACAAGTTCAGTAAAGCCTCTGTCCTTAGAGTGCTTCTTGTATACACTGGAGCAGCTTTATTCTTTAAAAAAAGAAATATTGTGACATATTTATTGTAATCTTTTTAGATAGAAAAATTTCTGAAATGTGTTAAACATCTTGTTGTGTAACTGAACTCATCTTAAAGATTTAGGGTCATTCAGTTTACAAATGTGAGTGTATAAGAATAAAACTAGGTCCCCGTCCTTAAGGAATTTGTGGTCTAGTTAGAGGAGGCAGGTTTAAAGACATCATTTACTGTTATACTTCTGTAATACATTGAGACCTTTAAGGCCTATCTAGGCAGAAAGCGTAGACTGTTGCTGCTTAAATGCCCCTCTATAGCCATCCCTTTTTGAGTTTGCTTTTCATTAGTTTTTCCTGTGTGCTTTCTTTGTTGTCAGTGGTATCTCACTCTTTGATCCTGATCTGTGAAACTCGGTAGCTGAACTTGTTAAATTATCTGTTCATTTGTAAAGAGGCTCAGGATGGGGCCTGAAGAACTTAAAAGTACAAGATGTCACTTTTACTTATTTACTGTTTTTAGTTATGCTCTGGATCGGTGCTTTTCAGAATTTAAATGTGCATTGGGATTACCTGGAGAGCTTGTTAAATTTCAGATTCTGGTTCAGTAAGTTTGCTTGGGACCTGGAATTCCATATTTCTGACCGACCACTACTGGGCGATGGCATTTCTTGTTCATAGTTCTAGGTGATGTATATCTCCAATGAGTTGGTCAGGAGAATTTTTCTCTTTACTATTTATATTGTATCATCTAACACATTATACTGTATATATTACATAATTATACTTTAGTTTTAATCTGATTGCATGTTTTACCACTGTTCGGTATTTTATTTATTTCTTTATCATTGCTTTGGGAGAACTTTGTCTAGTTGTGGCAAGCGGGCACTACTCTTCGTTGTGGTGCTTGGGCGTCTCATCGCGGTGACTTCTCTTGTTGCAGAGTACCGGCTCTAGGTGCTTGGGGGTTTTGGGGCTTAGTTGCTCTGTGTCCTGTGAAATCTTCTTGAACAAGGGACCGAACCCATGTCCTCTGCATTGGCAGATGGATTCTTATCCACGACAAAACCATGGAAGTCCTGTTGTTGTTCTTTAGATAGTGAACTTCCCAAGGGCAGTGCTGATGGCAGGTGGCTCAAATGTTTATTGTCTGAATAAAGATACAGATTTTTGTAAAATCATGTGCAGTAATATACCAAGATGTCATTTCATATAAATTTTCTGACTCCAGTGTTTTTGTAAGCTGCGTGATTATTTGCTGGTGTAATACTTATATTTTTATGGAAATCTAGGGTTATCAGAAACTGCCTCAGCTCCCAAACTTTCTGAAATTGCAGCCATGTAAACTCAGAGAGCATGGAGAAGTCCTTGTAAAATTGTTTACAGTTTGAAATAAATTTAATTAAATAATATAAGCTACAGATCTGAAAATAACAAGTGTTAAATTATTGTAGTTCAATGATTGGTCATTCTTCTGGGTATTGAAGAAACCAGGTTTGCGATTGTGGCTTTCATTTTCTGAGACTTTCTTTCTGAAATAACTCCTTAAAATCTAAAGTCTTGATTAAAAATTTTTGTTTTGGTAAAGACATTGTGCAACAACTGTTGGTATTTTGAGTTTGCTAAGTTAATATTTTTTGTAGAGCTTTTCTTAAATTTGTTGCTAAGCTTTTGTTAAAATTGTAGAAATATCAGTTTCATAAAGAGGCTTCTATTGTTAATTTGAGATGTGAATAGGAATTGTTTTGAGAATAATGAGGTCTTTTTCGAAATTTTGTGCACTTTGTAAATAGTATTCTGTGCTTTCCATTTCATAAGCATGGAAATAGAGATTTAAATTATCACTCAGGGATTATTAGGTAGTAGCAATTTCAGAATGATATAATCAATAAAGAAATACATTTACTATGAAAGAGAATGAAACCTGTTGCTTAGAATATTGATAGCTTGTAGTTCTGGGAAGACTAGATATTATCTTACATAAAATGAAGAGAAAGTGAACCATATTGGTGTGAATTAGGAGTTTTTATGTTGACAACTGTTTGATTTTGTGAGGGCAGACAGAAGTTAGAAATTAAGAAGACTTACTTTGTTTATGCTATTTATATGAATGTTATTATAATTTGGGTTTTACTGTTTTTGGAGGTAATTCCTAAATAAGAATTCACTTGTTCCTTGTTCCTGTGGATGTTTTAATACTCACAGGTAAGAGTTAGTAATTGGTTTTTGCATGCTAAAGAAATGTACTCAGTGAATTTCTTTCCATGTACTTGTACTCACTGCTAGGAGTACAGGTGCATCCCTGTAAGTATAGGGAGGCGGTTCAGGTAATTCTGCACTACTGAGTGTACTCCGGTACACAGCCAACTCACGGGTAGGTGTCTTCTGAGCAGAATTGATAAAGTATGCCTACAAGTCATTTCTGCTGCTTATGGTGAAATGTGGATTCTACTTGGTATAAATCAAAGGCAGTCCAGTCCTCCCACACCATCTATTAAAAAGCAAAATAGAGGTTAGCAAAGCATTCTTAATTCATTCAGCTAACATTAACTAAATACTGGTTATATTCAAGCTGCTATGTAGTGTTTAAAAAAAATTGAAACATTTAAAACCAAAACTGTGCATTGTTCTGATTTGCTTTGGCATTTCAATTTTTTCATCATTTAAAGAAGCAGTGCTTGAAGTGACTTATTTAGATATTGAGAATTACATACAGAAAGCAAATCAGCCTCATATATTAAGTTCATAAGAGCAAATTGTTGTTTGTTGGGAATGCAAGAGCAGTAGGAACCAGTTAAAAGAAAACCTATTTCCTGAAATTTAATGTACATTTATTTTTAAGGGTCTGTCTCACCTTTTTCACCTGAGTTGAGAAAAGGATGACTAATTAAATAATGTGTTTTACATCTTCCTTCTTCTTGAAGATTAAAGGAGTTTGTTCTTGTCTTTAAGCTGACATAGCATTTTATTGGATTTTTCATTCCAAACTGAATGCTGTAATGTGTCCTTTCCTTACTTTCAAGCAGTTGTTACGTAAAACTAGTTGTTGTGGTGTTTAATGATTTTAGTAAGAAGAAAACATGTAAGAAAATACTATATGTTTGTATAGAACTTTATCCTTTGTTATACAAAGGATAACATGCTTATATATACTGTCTCATTTTGGCTCTTAGAACAAATTCTATGAGAAAGGGAAATTATGAGTTATTGTCCTTTTCTTGTTAGGGCTGAGAAGATAGGCATAGGGAGTTTAGACAATATACCCAGTGAGTGGAAAATCTGGGACTTAAACTCATGGCTCTCTAAGCCCTTTCTTTCTAAAGTTGATTGCATACACTGTGTATAGTTTGCAGATACTTTAACAGATAGAGAGAACCCAGTTAAAAATATGCTAATCTTACATTAAATCACCATGTGTTCTGAACATACGGTATTTAAAGATGTGCTTTGTTGACCACATGTGTGCATTATCTGTGGAACCTATAAGGCTCTGAGGCTATGCACAGGCTTTGTGCACAGGCCACATTGCCTTTCTTGAATCCACAAGAAGGGGTAATTCATGACTGTTGTGGTGGGATGGGATACAGAGCGTTATGTACTATCATTTCATATCTCTTTGGTTTTCATAATCTGTTCTCATGCCTCTTGGCAAAAATCACTTAAATAGATCAGTTTTTTTATGTTGAGATACTGTGGTTACAAATATCATCTAGATTATATATCTAATATTTTATATATTTAACTACATGTATTTATGTAATTATATATTAATTATATGTGAATACATAAGTAATATATATGTATCTATATCATTTGGAAATAAAGTCATAATTTATTTTGATTTACTTATTTAGTCTGTGAGAACGTATAGTGATATTTAATAAGAACATATAAATAATTATACAGTTTTAATTACTATCACCTCAGTAATTTTTTCATTGTTTATATTCAGTGATGTTAGGGAAATAAGAAACTTGCTTTTAAAATAGCTTTCTTGTGGTCACTGTCCCCTTTAAATAGTTTCTAGTCTCTGTTTTGAGATATAAAAGTGACACAGAGGATGTATTCATCTTATGAGCAGTTGAATACCAAACATTCTTGAACTTATTTTGTAGATTCCATTTAGATCTAACCACTGACATGAAAATAAATTGAGTTCCTTTTTTGTTGAATAAGTTATCACTGATAGATGGAATTCAGGTTAAAAAAATAAGTCCATTATGTGTTTCTTTGTCCATCTCTGATCTCCATTGGTAAAATATCTTTGGGAAGAACTGCCTAAATGTTGCAAAATATTGTCACCTCATTTGCAATAACTGTTTCTTTATCTTCCAAAATAGTGGTTTCATGAAAAGGAATATTGGTGATCTTTCTATTCTCATTCCAGTTTTTTTTTTCTGTTTGTTTGTTTTTTAATTGAAGGAGAATTGCTTTACAGAATTTTGTTGTTTTCTGTCAGACCTCAACATGAATCATCCATTGGTATTATATATCCCCTCCCTTTTGAACTGCCTCCCATCTCCCTCCCCACCCCACCCCTCTAGGTGGATGTGGAACCCCTGTTTGGGTTTCCTGAGACATACAGCAATTTCCCATTGGCTGTCTATTTTACATATGGTAATGTAAGTTTCCATGTTACTCCTTCCATACATCTCACCCTCTCCTCCTGTCTCCCCATGTCCATAAGTCTATTTTGTATGTGTGTTTGTCCATTGTTGCCCTGCAGATACATTCTTCAGTACCATTTTTCTAGGTTCTGTATATATGCATTAGTATACGATATTTATCTTTCTCTTTCTGACTTACTTCACTCTGTATAATAGGCTTTAGGTTCATCCACCTCATTAGAACTGACTCAAATGTGTTCGTGTTTATGGCTGAGTAATATTCTATTGTGTATATGTACCACAACTTCTTTATCCATTCATCTGTTGATGGACATCTAGGTTGCTTCTCTGTTCTAAGTATTGTAAATAGTGCTGCAGTGAACAATGGGATACTGTTGTCTTTCTCTCATTCCAGTTTGAGTAAAGTGGAAATTTGTATTAGAAACAGGTAAAGTGCTGTTTTGTGTTGACTTGTGCTGTTTTCATCGCCTTCTTTCTCTGAGGTAAAAGAGGTTCACTATTTTCAGTTTCCAGATGGACTAGTGCTTTGGTTGTTGGGTTGGGGAAAGACTGTGATGCATTTCTTTGTGCACTAAATGTGCTAGAAAATCACCTTATGTGTATAGAAAAGAACAGACTGTTGGGGACTTTTTGCTTTGAGGAAGCATAGAAGAGGAAAAGGTTTAGAGCACTCTCTAAGGTTAACTTTTCATTAGTGGAGAGAGAGTTCTCCCTTTTGTGCACCAAGTCTTACAGTGAATGCATTGCAGCGTTACACGTACGGTAAAGTTGTGAGCACTTTTTTCTTTCAATGCTTGCACAAAAATTCCTGAGTTCATTGTTAGCAGAGGAAGGGGCACCATTGGTATACCATTGGTGCAATTTGATCTACATGGATTATGGGTCAAAAATAAGTTTATAAAAATTTAAAGCATCTGCTCCATTTGTAATGTAGCTAATTTTAGTAGTTTACAGAGCAACACAGTGCTGAAATATTGCAGCTATCGTGTATGCTTGTCCTCTTAGACAAGGAGGACTAGATTTAGCACTTTGTCTACTTGGCAAAGCTCCTAGTTAAATTCTGCAGATGATTACAGTATTTGATAGGGGAATCTCCTGAAACTGCTTTGGTAGATCTGATCCTGATAATAGTTTCACTGTTTCTTCTTTCAAGCTGGTGGAGTGTTGTTTTTCCCATATGTCTATTTTAACAAATATACATTTTGTTAAAATGCTGTAATAAGTGTGGCTGACTCTGACAAGAATCCAGATAAATTCAAGATTTCACAATTAACAAATTTTGCTGTCATGGACTGTAAGGTGTCATGGTCATTTCCAAATGTGTCGTCATACTATTTGTTCTTGGAATGCTTTGGTAGTTTGAGATTGGTATTTAAAAACATGTTGCATATTACATATTATGGTCAATTCCATCCATATCTACTGTACAATTGAATCTGTAACAACGTTCTCTTATCTTCACTTCTAACAAATGTCACGCAAAATAAGTTCAGACAGATCTTCGGTGCTGATGTCTCATGACCTGGGCATTAGGAAACAACCGGAAGTATGACAGCACAAGTGAAATCTTGCAGCCACAACTCAGTATGTGCAACTTGCCACTGTTACACAATTTGCTGGTGCTCACAAGTAGTTAGCTGGCTATTTTTTTAGTTTTGAATAACTGATCAGAAGCTTGTGCCATGTATGCATGGAGAAGCTGGCCGCACATTGCTTAACCTGTGCTCATAGTGGCTTATGTTCTAAGCACACCAAGGGACGGCCATAGCACTGCTGGCAGTCAGGTTTGAACGGTAGCCTATGCAGTAGAAATAACATGCTTGGTGTTTACAAGCAAGTGTTGGCTTTTATTGATTTCCCCAGTAATGCAGTTTTTGTCTTTTTATTTTAATCAAATAATAATGTATCTTAGATCTTGACCACTTTGGACACAAAACTAATTTTTTTTTTTTTTAATTTGTCATTTGGGTTTTCTCTAGTTTCTCTGTACTCTGCATTTAAGCTTGCTGCTGCTGCTGCTAAGCTTAGGTGACTATATACGTTCTAGGTCCTAAGTGGTTTTTTTTTTTTAACTACTCTACTCTTTGATTTTTAAAATAATAATAGAAAAGGGTGTGATTTTAAAGAATTTTGAAAGCTAGTAAAGTTGACATTATTTACTTGATAGACTGAGAATTAAGACAATTGGTTTCCAACCTAGAAAATACTCTTAAGTGTTTCAGCAACTTATCTTAGTATGCTCGGGGGACAGTCTATTCTGAAGTTAAATAGGCCATAGGAAATCATAGAGGCCTGATAGGCTGCTGGGAATGACTGCTTAATTCTAGAGCTACTTCATACGTATGCTTTCTATATAAAAAAACCCACGCTTCTTGAATGCTTATTTTGTCTCTGAAGATTTAATCTTGACTAAATGAAGAGTGACTTATGTCCCTACACTCAGGTTTGCTCTTACCTCTAATTTTAGTGTTTCCCACATTTCACTGTTGCCTCACTTGCGCCTCATGAGTGCTGACACAAGCGCCCCGCAGTGGCTCATGTGAGCAGCAGCTCACTGTCCGACGCTCTTCTTTTTGGGGAACAGTGAGTCTGCACTGCCTTTGGAGTCTTGTACAAGACTGAGCAAGAAAGTTGGGAAAGACAAAGTCAGGTAAGGTGTAGTTATTAAGATGAAATAGAAAGCAGAGAGTGGGAGTGATATTCTAGTAGAAAAGAAGATAATTCATGTGCTGTATAAATACTCTCCACGTCTTTTGATTAGATGGTATCTGATTCTACGCCGTTTTATAGGTGAAGAAACTGAGTTTGTATCTTAGGTCACACAGCTGTTAAAGGTGTGTGGAATCTGATGTCACGTTTTCTGACTTTAAATTTTATACAATTTTCTCTGTAACACACTGTCTCTAAGCCACTATATTCATGATTCTTGATGCTTTTGCTACTGAGCTGCCATGGCAACTGTTTAGGAGTCTGTTCCTTTCTGATAGTTATTTAACAAGTAGTATCAATTTGAGAAATTAAAGAGGCAAGGCAAACTCTTTCCCTCAGCAACCCTAGGGTATATGGTTTGGACCCTTCATAGTGATGTGCTCACATCACTGAAATGGTAAATGAAGGTTGACATACAAGCTTCCTCTTAAAGCCCTAAATTAAAGAGTCTCTAAACTTTTTCTGTTACTCTTTTATTACATTTTTATTGAGGCAGAGGAACCGGAGATCAAATTGCCAACTTCTGGATCATGGAAAAAGCAAGAGAGTTCCAGAAAAACATCTATTTCTGCTTTATTGACTATGCCAAAGCCTTTGACTGTGTGGATCACAATAAATTGTGGAAAATTCTGAAAGAGATGGGAATACCAGACCACCTGACCTGCCTCTTGAGAAACCTATATGCAGTTCAGGAAGCAACAGTTAGAACTGGACATGGAACAACAGACTGGTTCCAAATAGGAAAAGGAGTACGTCAAGGCTATATATTGTCACCCTGCTTATTTAACTTATATGCAGAGTACATCCTGAGAAACGCTGGGCTGGAAGAAGCACAAGATGGAATCATGATTGCAGAAGAAATATCAATAACCTCAGATATGCAGATGACACCACCTTTATGGCAGAAAGTGAAGAGGAACTCAAAAGCCTCTTGATGAAAGTGAAAGAGGAGAGTGAAAAAGTTGGCTTAAAGCTCAACATTCAGAAAACAAAGATCATGGCATCCAGTCCCATCACTTCATGGGAAATAGATGGGGAAACAGTGGAAACAGTGTCAGACTTTATTTTGTTGGGCTCCAAAATCACTGCAGATGGTGATTGCAGCCATGAAATTAAAAGACGCTTACTCCTTGGAAGGAAAGTTATGACCAACCTAGATAGCATATTGAAAAGCAGATATTACTTTGCCAACAAAGGTCTGTCTAGTCAAGGCTATGGTTTTTCCAGTGGTCATGTATGGATGTGAGAGTTGAACTGTGAAGAAAGCTGAGTGCTGAAGAATTGATGCTTTTGAACTGTGGTGTTGGAGAAGACTCTTGAGAGTCCCTTGGACTGCAAGATCAGTCCTGGGTGTTCTTTGGAAGGACTGATGCTGAAGCTCCAATACTTTGGCCACCTCATGTGAAGAGTTGATTCATTGGAAAAGACCCTGATGCTAGGAGGGATTGGGGGCAGGAGGAGAAGGGGACAACAGAAGATGAGATGGCTGGATGGCATCACAGACTTGATGGACGTGAGTTTGAGTGAACTCCGGGAGTTGGTGATGGACAGGGAGGCCTGGCATGCTGTGATTCATGGGGTCGCAAAGAGTCGGACACAACTGAGCGACTGAACTGAACTGAAACTTTTCTCTTTTATTATTATTTTTTACTCTTTTATTACATTTTTATTGAGATGTAATTTATGAATCATGAAATACATATTTCAAGTGTACAGTTCAGTGGTTTTAGTATATTTCCAGAGTTAAGCAATCATCACCCATGATCTAAGTTTAGAGTATTTTCATTACCCCCAAAGAAACCCCATACCCATTAGTATCCCTCTTATTCCCCTGTCACTTCGGGTCCTGATGATCCACCTTCTGTCTGTATACATTTGCTATTTTAGACATTGCATGTAAATGAGATCTTACAATGTGTGGCCTTTGTGTCTGTTTTCTTTCACTGAGCATAATTCTCAAGGTCCATGCACGCGTTGCATGTTGTCAGCACTTCATTCCTTTTTATTGCTTAGTATTCCAGTGTATGAACACACATTCATAAGATGATGATGTTTCTACTTTTTGGCTTTTATGAATAATGCATACATTTAGGTTCTACTTTTTGGCTATTATGAAGAATACATAGAACTAATGTTACAGATATTTTTTTAAAGTTTTTTGTCGTTGCCCTTTTTAATGTGGTAAAGCATACATAACATAAAATTCACCATTTTAACAGGTACAGTCAAGTGACATTCCGTACATTTACAGTGTTGTGCAGCCATCATCATCCCAAACAAGAACTCTGCCTACTAAGCAGTAGTTCCCCATTGCCCCTACCTCCGGCCTCTGGTAACCTCTGTTCTACTTTCTGTCTCTTTGAATTTCCCTATTTTAGTTACCTTATGTGAGTGGAATCATACGCTGTTTGCCCTTTTGTGACTTCTTCCCCCTCACCTCCTTAGTATTTGTCTTCAGAGTTTATGCATCTTGTAGCATGTGTCAGAATTTCCTTCCTTTTTAAGACTGATAACATTTCATTGTCTATATATACCACATTTTACTCATCCATTCATACGCTGATGCTTATTTGGGTTGTTTCCAGTTTTTGGTGTTGTGAATAATATTTCTGTGAATATGGATGTACAAATTCCTGTTTCAGTTCTTGCTTTCAGTTCTTTTGGGTATATCCCCCTGAAGTGGAATTGCTAGGTTATATGGTAATTCTGTTTAACTTCTTAAAGAACTGCCAAACTTTTCCACAGTTGACTGCACCATTTTGCATCACTTCCACTGGCAATGCACAAGAATTCTAATTTCTTCATATTCTTGCCCTCCTCCCCTTTTTTGGATATTAGCTATTCTAACAGATGTGTTATATAGTATCTTGTGATTTATGTATGAGTTTTTGGTGTATGTTTTGTATTCTCTTTGGTATACTGCAAACCTAGGAGTAGAACTGCTGGGTCGTATTTTTAATTATGAGAGGGTTATACTTTTAACTATTTAGTTTGTGAGAAGTGCCTTTGATTACCTACAGTGGAGCATTTTCTGGTTTCTTGCTTACAGATGTGCTCCTGGAAACCACATTTGTGGTTCCCTTGGGGGCCACATCAAAGAATCTAATAGTGGCTGTATCAACATGTTAAAAATGCAGGTTTAACATTTTGAGGATCTGTCAAACCAGTTTCAAAAGTAGCTGTACCGTTTTACATTCCTACCAGCGATGTATGATGCTTCCAGTTTCCATTAGGACAGTTTGATACTAGCCGTCCTTCTGAGCGTGCAGTGGTGTGTCATTGTGGGTTGTTTTTTGTTGTTGTTGTTTTTCACTGTGGGTTAAAAACATTTTTTTTAATGGTTAATTTTTGGCTGTGCTGGATCTTCATTGCTGTGCTCTGGCTTTTCTGTAGCTGTGGTGTGTGGGCTTCTCCTTGTGGTAGCTTCTTTTGCTGCAGACCATAGCACTAGCGTGCACAGGCTCAGTAGTTGTGACTTCTGGGTTCTAGAGCACTGGGTTGGTTGCTTCAGGGCATGTGGGATCTTGCCAGACTAGAGACTGACCTGTGTCTCCTGCATTGGCGGATGAGTTCTTAACCACTGGACCACCAAGGAAATCCCTCATTGTGGTTTTGATTTGAGTTTCCCTAATGGCTAATGACGACATGTGCCTCTCGGGTGCTTATTGGCTAGTTGTTATCGTTTTTATTTTTTTGGAGAAAGAAAAGTAGTCTGATGTTTTGGGAAGGTCAAATCAAGGTAAAGATTTGATCATTTGAAGTAACATAGGGAGAGTGGCCCTGGAGTTGTGGGCAGTAGAGAAGGAAGAGGGATGGTTGGGTGTGTAAGAGGAGGAGGTGAGTGGGAGATGAGGGAGACGTGGTCACATGTGTTGTCAAGAATACTTTCCAAAAGCTTTGCTGGGACAGGAACAACCAGGAGTGTGGAAGGACAGGAAAGTTTGGAGGAGTTTTTGTGCTTGTTATTGATGTTGTTTCTAATAGCAATCCTTGAGCATGTTGGCTCAGAGGAAAGAGCAATAGCAAAAGAGAAGTGGAAGATAGAAGAGAGAGGATAACTGGTGGCTCGTGGCTCCGGAGGAGTCAGCATAGGGAGGTGGGGGGGTGGGTGGGTCAGGGATATAAGACTCACATGAAGTTATCAGTATTAGACTAGAGAAAGCATCCCTAGACATCTATGCATGTAGAAAAGAAGGAAATGGTATCTGGGATAAAGATCAGTTACTCATTTTATTTTGGAGAGTGGCTGAGATCAAAGGGAAGAGAAGCCTGCTGGCCTGTATTTTCTCTTTGAAATCAGAAATAATGTCACCTGAAGTAAAGTGACTGGGTAGGGGAGTCTGAAGAAAGTGGTGGATAGGAGATTTTCAGGTAGATTGATGCCCAAAAGAAACAAACGGTGGTGAATCTTCATGATAGCATCATGAAGTTGTCTCTGTTTCCCGATGAGTCCTCCTAGAGCAAAGTATGGGAACAGAGACGGCAGAACTGGTTCGAATAACCCCGTGTTAGGAGTTTGCAGCTTTCTGAATGTGTTAGGAGTGTGAAGGGGTGAACTTCAGGGCGTTAAGAATGTGCTTGAAGTCTTAGGCCATGAAATTAATACTGACGAAGCCATATGAAAGTTCTTCTGACAAGTCTGAGCCACCTTTCACCCTCTACTTTTAACTCCTTACACAGGAAGGAGGACATGGGGAGGACACCCCTTCACCAAAATTAATTTTCTTCCATGCTCAAAAATAGAACCAAATATTTTTACATATTTTAACTTCCTTTAAAGTTTATCATATACTGTTCGCCTTGCTATAATTCTAAAGCAGCTTGGGTTACAGTGCTTAAATTAGATTGGGTGATTTTGCTACAGAACATCAACTCTGGAGAAATTTTGTTAGATTGTATTTAAGTTTCAAAAATATATCATTGATAGATCATTGACAGTATACTGGAGTGGGTTGCCATACCCTCCTCCAAGGAACCTTCCCGACCCAGGAATTGAACCCGTGTTTCCTATGTCTCCTGCATTGGCAGGTGGGTTCTTTACCACAAGCTCCATCTGGGAAGCCCTAAACTATTATGCAAATAAATACTATAGTTTCAAGATCACAGAGGCAGGAAGACGTACATTCCTGTTTCTTTGCAACCCCAAATGTTTGGATTTGTTTTGTCTTAGACCTTCTGAGCAGAGAAGATAATTACTTATTTTTTATATTTACTAAGATAATTAAACATGGCCCGTTCTTGTCTATTTTTAAGGCCTGTCAGACTGTCTAGTACATTTCTGTCAACTTCTAGCTTATAGAGATGGTGGGAAGCCACCATAACCGAAGAAGACTTTAAAAAGCACAACCCTCTCAGTCATACTCCACCAGACATGCATTTTTTATTTGAATGTTAGGTGTTGCTTGTTCAAAAATGAAAAGAAACTTGCTCTGGGGGAAGGAAAATTCTGAGAGCTAAATACTCTCTTGATAGGAAATTGACTCTTACATGAATTATTTAGCTTCACTGTTTTCAGCTTTTTTACTACATTTATAAGTACATTTGTAATGTTGAAGTTCTGATAACTGAGCCTTTGAACTCCTTGTTCAGAAGATAACATTACTTTTAATTATTTAGTTGTGAGAAGTGCCTTTGACTACTTACAGTGGAGCATATTCTGGTTTCTTGCTTATGGTTGTGCTCCAGGAAACCACATTTGTGGTCCTCTGGGAACAGCATCAGAGAATCCAATAGCAGCTGTATCAACAGAGAGGTTATCATCATCAAGTATATTGAGGGTTGGACATTTTGCCCCAAAGTACTGACTTTGTTGTCTGCAGTAGTAAGGAATTTGGCAAAGTTTAAAAAGAAACCAAAGATTTTTCACTGAAAAATGAAAAAAAATTTAGTTCTTCATTAATTTGATAAAAATAATTTCATCTCATTAAATGGTATTTTCAGTTCACTTACACATTTAATCATTTAAAATTAATTGTATTTGTTCATCAAAGATCCCACTAAATTTTGTCTGTTTAATGGTTACAAACAGTCCTTCAGATTCTGACAGGCTGTCTCGTACACTTTGGCCAAACAGAATAGATGAAGCCCGGTCTTTATCACTTATAGGCCTTAACTATTTCTCAACTGTGGACTGAATGAAGTCTCTTTCTTTCATTTTCTGGTCTAACACTTTGGTGACCAAATAACAAAAGAATGAAATGTTTCTTGTGTGGTTAACATACGAATGTTAACATACAAACATGTGGTTAACATATGAACATTCTTAAACATACAAATTTGTAGTAGCTTTGTTAAGAAAATCTTTCAGATTTGATCCCAGCTTTTCTGTCAGATATGATCCCAAGTGATTACATTTTCATTTAATTCCTTTCCATTAATGGGACAGCACTTTAGGAAAGTTATATATTTAAACTAATATTCTTGGAATCCTATGAATAGAGGAGATTTACATTATCTTACTGAGAGAATATGTAATGGGTGTAATTTATTTTCTTCAAGAACCAGAAACATGTGACAAAATCCTGGTTTCCTGATCCTAGTGGAATGCTCTGCCTTTTAGCCTGCTCCAAAGAATTTTAGAAATTGCCTGGCTCAGGGATTTTTATTTATATACATTTCTTGTGCATTGTGTACTAAAATTATAAATAATGACTGGAACCTTAGCTTTTGAGAATTCTGAGGGATTAGCTATTTTAAGTAGTTATTTCCCAGCTAAAAAATAATCCATACCCTTGTGAAGGTTTTTAAGTTATTATTTCAACTTACAAATAATTTTACAAATTTTGACCATATATATATGAAATAAAATTTATTTCGTGCTTTTCTCCTTAAACATAGTAGACTAAATGTAACTGCTTGATTATTTACTTGATAATGTACTTGATGTGGTTGTAGTTTGCTTTGATATATAATAAATACAGGGATGCCATTAGATTATTTTTTTGTTCCTCTAACCTTTATTGACTATTCACTATAAGCCAGGCACTGTTCTGGGCATGGTATCTCTATAGTTTTGTGCTAGTATTCCCATACCTTGAATTCTTGGCCCGATTTTATGGCTTCTCCTTCCTGCCTCAATCTGAGCATAACGTTAAGAGCATAAATTCTAGAACTAGGCTGTTAAAATTTGTATCCTGGCTCTGCTATTACTAGATGTTTAACTATAAGCTACACAACCTCCCTTTACCTCAGTTTTTGCATCTGTAAACTGGGACCAGTAATATAACCTACTTCATAGGGTTACTGTAAGAATTAAACACACACACACACACACACACACACACACACACACACGAAATGTTTGGAACAGTGCCTGGCACAAGGTTAGTCCTACAGAAAGTATTAGTCATTATCACTGCTATGAATATTACTGTTACTGTGAATTCTTAGTACTGTTTGTCCTGTATACTATTTTTAAATTTCTTTAATCTTAGAAAACAGATAAATAAGCTTGCTAGAACTAAGTGTAAAATAAGAGTAGATTGACTATATGAAACCTGAGATTTCCTTTCAAGAAAACAACATGCAGTATATTGCATTTTGGCTGCTGAGAACCGTTTTTTCTTAGTCTGTACTGTCGCTCAGTTGTGTCCAACTCTCTGTGACACTGTGGACGGTAGCCCCCAGGCTCCTCTGTCCATAAGATTCTCCAGGCAAAAGTACTGCAGTGAGATGCCATTTCCTTCTCCAGGGAATCTTCCCGACCCAGGGATTGAACCTGCATCTCCTGCATTGCATGCAGGCTAACCTTTAATAGGCCATATTTATTGAGGAAGTACTGAGGAAGGAAAAAAACCAAAAATTTATCTTAATAAAGAGGACTTGTTTTTCAGGGAAAAAGATCTTGAAGAAGCTCTGGAAGCAGGAGGTTGTGATCTTGAAACTTTGAGAAATATAATTCAAGGGAGGCCACTGCCTGCTGATCTGAGGGCTAAAGTTTGGAAGGTAACTGGAAACTAAAACAAGTAAAATGTAATCACTTAAGAACAATATTTTAGAATTTTGATTTTCAGCTGTCTTAGTTGCAGAGGACTTTATACTGTTATGCGCATTCCACATTTAGAAAATTAATCAAATAGAGCAGCTTGCTAAAGTGTGTGTTTCTGTGCAAGTGGAAAGTTTTAGTGTCTGACACTTTGAGACCCTGTGGACTGTTGTCTGCCAGGCTCCTCTGTCCATAGCATTTTCCAGGCAAGAATACTGGAGTGGGTTGCCATTTCCTTCTCCAAGGGATCTTCCTGACCCAGGAATCGAACCTGGGTCTCCTTCATTGCGGGCAGATATTTTACCGTCTGAACCACCAGGGAAAGCCCGTGTGCCTGTAGTGTTTGGTATATTTAATAATTTAGGTTTTGAAAGGCAGTGCTTCCTTTTGTAACCATTAGAATTTATGTTTATGAAGATTATTCAGTGAAATGGGAAAGTGCAACCAATGAGTAAAATAGGATATATAATTGCAGATACGGCTATATTTAAAAAACAAATTAAAAAGGTGGGAGAGGAAATAGGTCTCTGGGTGTTAGAATTATAGGAGATTTTCCTTTGCTCTATTTTCTGCTTCAGCTGTTCTCTAGTACATGTGTATTATAATTTTTTAATTTTAAATTAAGATTTTGTTACTATTAAGTAGTTCCCATTGTTAAAACGTGTAAGCAAAGGATAACATAAAAAAAAAATCGTCTGTTATCTACCACTTACAAGTAAAACACATAGTAATATCTCGGTGTCACATCTTATCTTTTCCCCTCTGCACATATATATATGTAACAGAAATGGAATTATACCTGTGCTTAGTATTCTAAATGTTACAGAAATTTAAAACTCATGTAAAAACACTTGTTTAGTGAACCCCCACGCACCCATCACTGAGTTGTAACTGTTGTCAACATTTGGCCATGTTGCTGAACCTCCAGTACTTTGGCTACCTGAGGCAAATAATTGACTCCTTAGAAAAGACCCTGATGCTGGGAAAGATTGAAGGCAGGAAGAGAAGGGGACGACAGAGGATGAGATGGTTGGATAGCATCACCAGCTCGATGGACATGAGTTTGAGCAAGCTCTGGGAGTTGGTGATGGATATGGAAAGCTGGCGTGCTGCAGTCCATGGGGTTGCAAAGAGTTGGACATGACTGAGTGACTGAACTGAACATTTGGCTGATCTTATTTGATTAGTATTCTATCCTTTTCTCCCCACCCTACGCACTGTATTATTTTAAAGCAAATCCTTGGCAGGGCACTAAAATATTTAATATGAAAGTCTAAAGACTTTAAAAATAACCATAACACTATTAAATTGAAAAGAATTGTAATTCTTTAATGTGTTCTCACATGGTTGAGGGGACAAGGGCGCTAAGTAGGGTCTTCTGTATAAGGAGGCCAATCCCATTCATGTAGTGCTCTACCCTCAAGACTTGATCACCTATCACAGGCCCCACCTGTAAATACCAGAACATTGGGAATTTGTTCAACATACCTGAATTTGGGGGAGGGGACACAAAGGTTCTTTCTATAGCGTTAATGATATTTGCTTGAAATAAGCTTACATGTGTAAAATATTATGTAAATACTTTGTGTAATTCATTTTATTCACTGGTTTAACATAAAATAGTAAAATTTGATATAGACATTTTACTTGTAATTTTTGAAGTATACATTATTATCCCTAAATCCAGGCCTCTATTATTATTATAACGTATTTTTCAAGAGTGAGAAATAACATAAGGAGCCAGCTGCTTTTTTTCCTCTTTCTTCCAGATTGCTCTAAATGTTGCAGGAAAAGGTGATAGTTTGGCATCATGGGATGGTATTTTAGACCTGCCAGAACAGAACACTATTCACAAAGATTGTCTGGAGTTCATTGGTAAGTTTAATAATTGTTTTCAAACAGTGATAAATTCTGCAAATAATAATTTTTGGATGGAGGAGTCACTGTTTAGTAGAATGAACTTGTTATAATTGGCGATTTGTTGAATTTGGAATATATTGAAAGGGCATAGTTTTAGAACATCTCTTTGGCAATTCTTATGAAATAATGTCAACATTTAAGAAAGAGTGTCTGATTTTTAGTATTTTTAAATTGTTTTTTGTATTATTGACCATCTGTATGATTGTATACAGCTCTCAGATTAAAAGGAGGTATTCCAAAAGTTTCTTTGTAAGTCATAAGTCATGATCTGCTATAGAAAACGTGTTACAGATCATGGGTGAATAGGTTTCAAATCCCTCACACTGTCTTTTGAAGATTAAATTATTTTGGTTTATAGTTCTCTTTTTTAATTCATCTATAGTCCATTGGTGTCTTTTTGTTTCTCTGTCATTTTTTAGTTAGATTATTGGCTAAATAGACTTTTTTATGGGCCGACCTCAAGAGAAACATTATTGCTAGGCGAAGGATAGGGAATTGGGTGGTGGAGAATGAATCACTTCCCCTCGCTTCAACAAAGCCATAGTGGCAGCTGCCCTTCCTGGGGCAGAGGATAGTCTTTATAATCTGTTATTTGGAAAACGCTTTTTTGCTTTCCGGAAATGTGGGTGATACCTACTTTCCTGCTTCACATTGTGCATTCTTTTACACACACACACACAGACACACACACACACAGACACACACACACAGACACACACACAGACACACACACACACACACACACCCCCCTCTTCCCTGGTGGTTCAGATGGTAAAGAGTCTGCCTTCAATGCAGGAGACCCAGGTTCTGTCCCTGGGTGGGGAAGATCCCCTGAGGAAGGGAATGGCTACCCATCCCAGTATTCTTGCCTGGAGAATCCCATAGACATAGAAACCTGATGGGCCACAGTCCATAGGTCGCATAGAGTCAGACATGACTGAGTGACTAACACTTTTACTTTTCACTACTTTCATGTGTACACACATATGATATATATATATATATGAAACATATATGAAGGTCCAATATTAAGCTAATAAATCCTGAATAGCTAGTGAATATGAATAGGTATAAGGAAAAATGTATTTTTATGTAGTTTTATTTTGTCCTTTACATGCTCTAAATGCAGTAAGATAGTATCATATATTTTGTAAACAAGTATTTTGTCCAATAGCTGAGCGTCTAGCAGCCCCTTGGTAATTTTGACTCTTATTTTTTAGATCACCTTTCAGTGCCAGAAGAGAAGGCAGCACAATTACTTTTGGATATTGAATCTGTAATTACCTTTTATTGTAAATCCCGTAACATTAAGTATAGCTCAACCCTTAGCTGGATACATCTCCTCAAACCGTTGGTGCATCTTCAGCTGCCACGCAGTGATTTATACAACTGCTTTTATGCAATCATGAATAAGTACATTCCCAGGTAAGACACGATTTTTTATTATAGCTGTAAAATAAAGGAAGCTCTAGTTTGTTTTGAAGTAAAGTTGTTAGATTTATTTTGATGGTAAAGTAAAAGGTTCAAGTAATTTTTAAGGTTGTTTGAATCATAATTGTTATTGACTTTATTTTTGTGGTTATAAATATTTTTTAAAGGATTCTTTAGTTAAGAATTTGTGCTTGTAGGGTTTATGTATGCAGTATAACTTTTCATACTTTTTGGATGATATCTCTTATTTTGATTTCTTTACTTATAAAAATAACATTATAGTGTCTAAAAGTTTTGGAGTGCTGCTGTCTTCAGTGCTGGGGTTACAGCCTGGAATATAGTCCTAGAAATACAAATGTTGAAGAAGGAATTGGAAGTGCACTGAGTGTTAGGAAGGTGAAATGCAGAGTGCTATGGGAATGTACAGTGGGGGTGACCTGACTTACCCTGGAGGTCAGGAAGGTCTTTTCTGGGAAAGTGACACTTAAATTGAGTCTAGACAGATGGGTGGGTTGTTTTGGGGGAATGGAAGAGGTACAGGGAAGAAGGGAGGTGGGTAGGAGGAGGGGTGGAATTCAGAAAGAATTCTTGTAGTTCTCAGGTATGGATCAGATAGTCAGAACTTTAGTGCCAAAAGGAACTTTTGACATAATCTAGAGCAGTGGTTGGGCTGCGCAGTGAACCTTGGATACACATTGGAGTCATTGGAAGTGAAGTGAAGTCGCTCAGTCGTGTCCGACTCTTCGAGACCCCATGGACTGCAGCCTACCAGGCTCCTCTGTCCATGGGATTCTCCAGGCAAGAGTACTGGAGAGTCATTGGGGGTGGGGTTAAAAAATCCTGATGCCCTTTTACATACCTGACTAATTAAATCAGATCTCTGAGGAGGCCAGCCATGCAGTGAGGTTTGTTTAGATTTAGAGCTTCTTGGTTGATTGCAGCATGCACCTAAGGTAAGAGGACTGCTATTCTAGAGCTTGATAGTTAAATGACTGCCATTCCTCCCCCCTGCTTTTCGTGTGAAAAGCACTGGGTTAGCTTTGGGTGCTTTTTGTATTTTCTCACTTAAACAGTGACCACTATAAAGCAGATATGTCTGATTTACAGCTACAGAAACTGAAGCAAAGACAGATGTTAAATGACTTATTCAGCATTATACTTCTGGTGTATGACTGAGTCAGGATTTGAACCTAAGTTTGATTGGACACTTGTGCTTTACCTTACAAGTTTCTCCACCCTGGTTGCTTATTAGAATCAACTAAACAACTTTTTTTGGTTTTTGTTTTCTTTTTCTTTTACAGCTTTAGATATCATTCACATAATATAAAATTCATCCTTTAATATGTACAATTCCATGGGTTTTAGTATAGTCACAGAACTGTGCAGCCATAGCTACAATCCTTTTTAGAATGTTTCTGTCACCCCCGAAAGAAACCCTGAACTCACTAGCAGTCAACTGCTTTTTCCCCCAGTACTCTCAGCCCTAGGCACCTACTCATCTTTCTCTGTGGATTTGCCTATTATGGGTATTTCATATAAATAGAACCTTATAATATATGGTCTTTTGTGACTACCTTTGTTCACTTAGCATTGTCTTTTAAAGATTCATCTGTATGTATTTATAGCATATATTAATACCATTACTTTATTTCTTTTTATTGCTGAGTAACATTTCATTGTATGTACAATGAAATAAAATAGCACATTTTATTTACTCATGTAATAGTTGCTGGACATCTGGATTCTTTTTGACTGTTATGAATAATGCAACTATGAACATTTGTGTACAAATATTTGTGTGGACATTGCTTTGGGATATGTACCTAGGAGTGGGATTCTTGGATCATACGGTAAATCTGTGTTTAACCTTTTGAGGAATTGCCAGACTTTTCCACAATAATTGCAGCATTTTACAATCCCACCAGCAGTAAATAAAGATCCCAGTTTCTCTAAATTCTTGCCAACTTTTTTTTTTTTTTAATTATGGCCAGACTGAGTGTGAAGTGGTGTCTCATTATGGTTTTTGTTTGCATTTCCCTGACAGCTAATGACTTTGAGCATTTTTTTTCATGTGCCTAGATGCAGTTTGTATGTCCTCTTTGGAGAAATGTCTGTTCGGCCAAAGAACTTTTAAAACATACTGACCCTTGATGTTTCAAATATAAGTAGACTGTGTAGAGCCCTGTCGATTTTTAAATTCCCAGGCAATTCTAATACATACCAGAGTGGAGAACCTGGGTGCGACCTTGAAGCGATAGGGCTTCATGTAAGGAAAGCAGACCTAGAGATGCCAGAATACAGGGCTATGCTAATGGTAAATCAGAGGCTAGAATTCACATTTGGGAGTCATTCTGTTATACTGATGGAGGAGGAAATGGCAACCCACTCCAGTATTCCTGTCAGGAAAATCCTGTGGACAGAGGAGCCTGGCGGGCTGCAGTCCACAGGGCTGCCAAGAGTCGGACACAACTGAGCGACTGTGTTATACTAAATCTCTCAACTGCTTATATTTTTACCACCTCTCAGTGTAACAAAACTAGTAATAGCAAGGGACATGATGATCCAGCTTTGTCTCTACAGGAAGTTGGTGGTGGCAGATACTAGTACAGGCTGTATTGTAGAGGTTTACTAGTAGAGGTTTGCACTGAGCTGTGTAACATACTTTGCCAGGTTACTCCAGTTACTGTTTCCATGAATTCCACATGTAACACTGTACTCCAGCCAGAGTCAGTGTTAATACCCCCGCATAGGGCTCAGCCCCACAAAATGTTGCTCAAACAACTCCACTATAATATATCTTATTAGAGAGTCAGATGTAACATGAGTAGAATTCTGTCAAGCACACTGCTTTGCAGTGGAGAGTAACTTTCAGTACACAGCTATTAAATGAATAGATGCTGTTGCAATGGCTGATTCCCTGAGATGTCCCACTTTTTCCGAGGATGAGACCCACAAACTAGGCAATTGTCCTTACAGTGTATGTTCCTAGTCTTCGTTACCACTGTGTCTCTGTGTTTTGTTTTAGCAATCTACTGTTTTGCCTTTATAGAGTGGGGAAAGTGTTCAGACAGAGGAGGAGGTAGTCTTGTCAGTATGAATCCAGTTCTATCTTTGGACATCTGAATTAGCAAATTAGGGCCTTTTCTACAAAACTTCCCTGTTATCTGCAGTATTAAAAATGGTAGATGAATGGTTATACCAAATCCTGACATTGACCTTAGATCTTAGTTTTGCAGAGATTAGTTTTCATTATTCCCACTTGAATAGCATTTTGAAACATTCTTTATCAATGCTTTTCATTAATGTTTTTACATGAAATCTTTCACCTTATTTCAGGTTTTTTTTTTTTTACAGTTTGCTTTTTAAAGACTAAATCTACCAAAATACCACTAGTTCAAATATTAAATTGCATATATGGGAGGGTAGCTTGGTATAATGGTTTAATACCCAGTTTCTGTGTACAAGTCTTAATGCCATCACTTCTTAGCTACGTGACCTTGGTTGACCTGCTTGACCACAGCTAAGCCTCCGTTTTCTCATCTGTAAATTGAGGGTGATAATAGTATCTTTCATAGAGTTGCTGGTAAAGATAAAGTAAGATAACATTGTAAACTGTATTGTAGTGTCTGGCACATGGTGTTTCCTCAGTAAATACTGACTTTTATTAAGATGGCCTGCAATTTGAGCTGTGTATATTTTTAATGGTTTATTAGACAGATTTATTAGACACCAGGGAACAAGGCAAGAAGTATTATAGTTACTCAGTAGGGTCAGTGTTTGGCACCTCCTGGGATTTTCTCTGAGCATCTGGTATCCAGGCCACTTCCAGTCACAGCTCTGGGTCCACTCTTTTGGAATGTTCGTCTGTGGCCATTTCAGACTTGGAGCTTTGCTGAAGGGATTCTTAATTGAGTACGTTAACTATGGAGCTATCCTGAAGCCTTCCTGGGAGATCTTTCTTATTTGGCAGAAAAAGAAGGGAGCTGGACTTCCTCAGGGCTCTCCAGATCTCCCTTTGGGATCCAAAGCTTATCAAAATAACCTAAGTGGTCCCTCTGTTTTCATTGGTCCCTGTAGTCCTTTCTCCTGAGTGCTGCCTGGGTTCACCTGGAAAGAATCTTCCTAGAGTTGGCTGTAGACGTGCCATTTCTTCCTATCAGGTCAGGTATGTTAGGTGTAAGCAAGAGAGGTCTGTCCCCTGTTGCGTCAGGTAGGCTTGCTATCAATGCTCTTAAGTCGGATGCTCTGGGGTAAGGAGGGGAGGAGGGTATTGCACGAAGACTGGTTACTGATATGATCAGTTTTGACCTATTAATGCAAGAAACTTTGCTTCTCTTGTCTTTTAGGGATTGTTCCCTGAAGGGGAGACCATTTCATCTTTTCCGATTACTCATCCAATACCATGAACCTGAGCTTTGTTCTTTTCTTGATACAAAGAAAATTACTCCAGACTCCTATGCACTCAACTGGGTAATAAAGTGAAAGTAGGAACACTTAATGAAAAATAGTTTTCTGTGAAACTATAGTTAGTTCCCCCCCAAAGCAAAAGAAAGAAAAGTGTTAAATTATAGACCATTATTATTTAAGACAAATGATTAAAATTATTAGCACTTCAAAGATTTTTTTTTGCTCTTCATTTAAATTATTTAATACGAAGTTTAGCCTTTGTTGTTTTAGAAATATATGTAAATATATATGGTATGTATCAGTTCACTTTAAAACCGTGTAATTAAATTGTTGATAATGTGTTTGAGAATTGATCTACAGTCACGAAGAAAATAACTTAAGATTATCAAATGATTGATACAAAAGAATATAAAATACATCTCAGTCCTCTGTCATTCTATATTTATATTTTAAATGGGAAGTTTTATTATTTTAGGTCTGTGGTTCTCAAGCCTTTTGGTCTCAGGACCTTTTACACTCAACATTTTTTGAGGATCCATAATTTATGTGGATCACATTGGTTAGAAATTAAGAAATTTTAGGTATTCGTTTAGAAGTAGTGATAAATCCAATACATGTTAGCATAAATATTTTAAATGAAAATGAACTATTTCCCAAAAAGGAAGAATAGTGGCATTTTTAAGTTTGCAGATCTCATGATGTTTGGGTAGATCACAGGCAAGTACATTCTCATATTTATTTCTTTATTCAGTCAGTGATAATACCATATTTCATGTAACCTTTGGAAAATTGTGTTGTTCATTTGTGAGAGAATGAATATGAAAAGGGCAAAATATGAGTATTAGTATGAAAATAGCTTTGATCTCACAAACTGCCCTGTAAATACTCTTGGAGATGTCCAAGGCTCCTCAGACCATACTTTGAGAACTGCTCTTATAGGGTAGCTTGAAGGTCTTTTTAAAACAGTGTTTAGGTTCCAGAAGAAAATATATGTATATTCAAAAATTTTAACATGTTTCTCGATGATGTCTTACCTAACTTTTCTTCAGAAAGGATTCCATTTCTGCCATTTATTAACTGTGTTATTTAATACACTTAGCCTCTGAACTTTTATTTCTTCATCTGTAAAATGGGACTAATAATAGGATCTATCTCAGAGGGTGATGGGATGAGTAGACAGTGAGACCCTAGAGACCCTAATTGGTTTCAGCTCTAGCATACTAAACCTCAAGAACCTGCTCTTTCGTTCCTTCTTGGCTACAGTCTAGTCACTTTGATAAAAATAAAATTGTAGGTTCTCTGAGATTCATATGTTGCTATTAAGTCTACTTATTTGTATCGAAGTAAGAAATTTTCTTTTAAGAATTTGAATATTTTCATAGACGTCTTTCTGGTCACATCATGGCCGAGAAATGCCGTTTCTGTGGCCAGAACTCTGGATTAGTACTCAGTGCTGGTTGTAGATTTTAACTGGTTATGGAAACAACGAGTTTCTCTTTGTCAGTTTCCCAAGTAGTTCATTCTTGCTACCAGTATCTTGTCTATGGAATGGAGTCTTTCTTTTCCAATCATGAGATAAAGAAAAACCAGTTCCTGTGATTTGAGAACTCATCACTGAAAATGATGCAGAGGTAGCTTTAGTTTGGCTAAGTGAGGTTAATGTTGACCGTACCTTGTCTGTTTGTATTTGCATCTTCCTTATTTCTAATAGTAAATTTTAAACAACTACAAAAAACATTAGAAGCATTATGTATTATACTTTAAAAGTTTGTGGTCAACTGTAATAGCAGTTACCTCAGCTGTGGAGTCTCAGGCCTTTTTTTTAGTCCAGGTATCACCACTCACTAGCTCTGTGATGTTAGGAAGGTTATTTCTTACAGGTTTATTTTCCTACCTATAATACAGGGAGGAAAATGTCTATTTTGAAAGCCTGTCATGAGAATATTTAAAATAAGAGACGTTTAATGAAAGATATGTAGCAGTAGTTTAGTACCTGGCACAAAATATTCACTAAATGTATGTGTCTTGTTAGCTTCCTTTATTCATTAAAAATGTTTTAAATTTAAACCTCTAGATGAAATTGTTTCTGTATCCAAGAAAAATGGAATAATCTAAAAATATCCCTAAATTCATGCAATTTAAAATACAGTTGGGCTCTAGAGAAACTTACATACATTAACAATTCTTTAATTGACATAGAAAACCATAGAGCTCTTGAAACGTTTTGCAGGACATCAGTGTTGTCTCATGTGTTTCAAATTATGTACAAGTAAGCTTGGGGCACAGTTGGCCTTTAAATTGTTATTACAATTTCATTTGGTGCTCTTAACTGAAATTACCATGCTTGATCTTCACAATTTCTTAGCAAGTTAAGTACTGTAGTAGTTACCTTATAGAGCTCATGGGTAATTATGCTAGTTATTATGCTGTGGCAGATACATGCTAACTTAAGTTACTTTAGATATTAAGGGTTAGTTATCTTTCTCTTTACCACAGTAGTGGTAGAGCATGGGTAATATTCCTTTAAAAAAAAAAAAAGTAGAAATGTAAAGCTCCTGAGGATAAGTGACATGCCCTAAGGCACACAGCTGGTCAGTGGCTTCATTGTGCCTTGGATCCACATAGTCTTCCTTTGGATTACGTACAGTCAAATTAAGGTCCACGGTAAATATCAGGTACAGACAGTTTGTTATAATGTTACTTATGCATTTGCCTCAATACTTTAAAAAGAGCAAGTCATTTCCAGTGGTTTATATTTCTCATTTCATTTCCTGATTACAGCTTGGAAGCCTTTTTGCCTGTTACTGTTCCATTGAAGTCACTCAGGCAATATGGGATGGATATCTACAACAGGCAGATCCATTTTTTATTTATTTCTTAATGTTAATAATCCTTGTTAATGCAAAGTAAGTATCAAGGTGGCTGGATTTTTCTCTTCTTTGTTCTCAGGGTGCTCTGTTAATATTTAACTCAAATTCATGTGATTCTCTTTTACAGAGAAGTCATTTTAGGGCAGGAGTCTGACAGCAAAGAAGAAGTTATCCGTAAGTATCACTTAATGTGGAGAAAACATTTTTCAAGTCACTTTATTTTCTAAAACTCAAGTTTTCTCATCCATTATGTGAATTTAGAAGATTAGTCTAGAAGATCTGAGGTTCCCTTCAAATCTTACACACTGTCCACATACAGGCCTTAAATATGGTCTCCCCGGATTTGCTACCTTCATTCATCCTTACATGTTTTTTTCACTCATTCAGTTCTTTTCTGTACACTGTTTATTTGGTTTAAATAAACTGGTCTCCTCTCTCTCTCCCTTTCCCCTCCTTCCTTAATTTTCCTTTGAATCCCCGACTCTTGTAAGTATCTCCATTGTTGAAATGTTGATCCTCCTTTTGGTTTCTCCACTCCAGCCCTCACAGATTTACTTCTTTTCTGTAGTACCCAGCACACTGTACTGTCTGTGTTACAGTGTTTACTTCACTACATTATATGATTTATCTTTATATTTCTCAAGCAAGACAAAGTTCCTTAAGTCAGGAATCATTTCTTGGTTATTTTTTATTTGCAGGGGCCCTGGCATTTGTGTTTGTTAAATAAATCACAGTATTACAATCAAGGCTAATGAATTTGATTTGATTGCCAGATACTATCAGTCACTAATAGCAGGATTATATTAAGAGTTTCAGCTCCTTTGAGGAAAATCCACATCTCTTCAAGCAGTTTTCTGTGCATCACTGTTGAGATTTCATGTATAAAACTATAATGTTTAAGATAAACCAGCTTTGATATATAATGTTTAATGTTGTATACTTTACAAGCAAAATTTCTTGAAAATATTATAATATATGTATAATCCTATTTCAGAGTTCTTGGAAAATACTCCATCCAGTTTGAATCTAGAAGATATAGAAGACCTTTTCTCTCTGGCTCAGTATTATTGCAGTAAAACACCAGCTTCATTTAGAAAGGTATCAGACAAGGAATGACCTGCTTCAGTATTTCACATTTTGTGCATTGTTTTTTGTTTATGTTGTATCCACTTCAGTTAAAATACTCTAGGTTGTCATTCTTTCTGTGTTGTACAGTTTTGTGTGATTTTTTTCACTATAAATATTCTCCCTAGTAGAGGAATAGACATTTTAAAAAGATAGTATACAAATATGCTAGGAGCCATTTTACCTCTCCTCTGATTATTATTTCTGATCATGAGAAAATTGACTATAAGGTATTTCTTAAATTAACGCTTCCTTACTTTAAAAATTGTGTTATAGAAATCTGACTGAGGAGGTATCATTATGCCTTCTTTATCTGGAGTTAAAGTTAAAACTCCAACTTTTAATGATGCTGAGCTGTCTTTTACACAAAAAAAGGGTATCTTAAGCTCCCTGGAGACCTTGAACCTTTCTCAGATCAGACAAGTGCTTTCAAGAGAAATGACATCAGATTAGAAGTCCAAGTGCTGTGAACTTCTAGAAACTAAAACTCTAGATTCTAAAGCTAGTAATGGAGGCAGCATGGAATTACCATTTATAAACTATTTGTGACCTCAAGTGCTCATGAGAACATTATTGTTTTTTTTTATTTTTAAGGCATTCTACCATCATGATTGTTAGTTGGAAGTTATCATGTCCCTGAAATATTAAGATGAGATTAAATTATGTTCAGTATAGTGTGTCCAGGAGGCAGGTGATGGAAACTTTTTAAGAACATTTCCCTCAAAACTAATTATAAAAGAAATTTGTTTCTCAGGACTAATTTCAGTTATTTTAATAATTGCCTTATGTAGATTACCTCAGTTCCCAACAGTGTTGACTAAGTTAGATGGCAAGGTAGTGGTTATGATACTAGATGAAAAAGAACTTTTATCCTTTTCTTCCCAGCCTTTTAAGAGAATAATTTTTATTCTTCAGACATAGTAAATAAACTGCACTAGCAATTGCTAATTAGAGCAGGTTTTATTAGCAGCATATTACATAATTTATGCCATATTTTAATTTTTATTCAATTAAGCATAAAATGTGAGTAATCATTTAAAAATTTGCTATTTGTATGTGATAGTATAGAAAATAGCTGTGTAGAATGTGTTATTTTTTTAATTAGTCTATCATTTTGTGTGAACTCAAACATGGGTTTTGTTTGTAGCCTTTTTATAGCTTTTAGCCTAGAAATTTGATATAATAAGTTAAATCATATGACTCAAAGATGTTATATAATTATTTTACCTTTTATCTGGTCTGTTGAGAATAGTTTTAGGAGGGAAGCTTGATTTTATTTTTTTTCTTCATAAAGTTTTAAAAATTCCTCTTCACACAGGATAATCACCATCTGTTTGGCAGTACTTTGTTGGGAATTAAGGACGACGATGCAGATCTGAGTCAGGCTCTTTGCCTGGCTATCTCAGTGTCAGAGATCCTTCAAGCAAATCAGCTTCAAGGGGTAAGTTAAAAAACCCCACTGTTTGTTAGAGGATGATCCCTTTTAAATGCAAGGAATGAATGTCTCCTCCATGTTTGTTGATTATTGCAAAATTAATTTACTATAAGAATGTAGTTGTTTTGCTTTTTCTGAATGATTAATGTGTTAAATCTCCTGTGCATATGCTCATTTTTAAGCTGCCAGCTTGTGTGTTATTTTATTTGTCAAACAACTAATTATTTTTGACACTAGTTTTTGTAAATTGCAAAATCTTATTTTAAATTTTAACAGGGCTACTGAATGTTATATAAAGTACTTGAAAGGGTGAATTTACTATTTCATAGTTAAATTCTAGATACTAACACAGATAATTCGGAGAAGGCAATGGCAACCCACTCCAGTGTCTTACCTGGAGAATCCCAGGGACGAGGGAGCCTGGTTGGCTGCTATCTATGGGGTCTCACAGAGTTGGACACGACTGAAGCAGCACAGCAGCAGCATGCAGATAATTGAATTACATGGTTTAATGCCAAAAGGCATTTACAAAGGAGAATTGAGGATATACCATAATTTTTTCTCTTTTGTATTTATGAAAATCTGATGAGCCAGTTTTTTCAGTATAAGTTCTTTATTATTAATAGTGCAGCAGTTAATTACGTGTGTATATTTGAAAGGTGGGATGTATTTCAAAGATGCAGAGAAGAGGAAAGAACATGGGAAGATAGGCCTTTCACAGTAGATACTTTTAAAACAAGCATTTTGTGTGGTTTTCTCATTAGAACCATTATTAAAAAAATAGCTTGTAATCCAGTTTAAAGAGACCCATGTGTACTCCAATTCAGATTGGCATTGGAGAACGTGCTGTCATCCCAGAAGACATTTATTTAATCCTTACGTGAATTACATTGTTGATAAGTTTGTGGGCTTATTTTCAGAAATAGAAATTGTATCTACATCTGTGTTTATATCATGTATAGTGTTTTTGAAAGTGTTTAACATGATGCACATTAAGTTACTAAATTCAAATTAGTTTTATAGCCCAAACTAACATTCTTCCTGCTATATATTTTAAGACTTTTTGTCAAGGACAGTATATACAAATTGTTTTAACTACTGTTTAAAATGAGTACAACTCTTTAAGATCTTGAGGATATTTTCTTGAGTCTGTACTGTATGGGACTTCCTAACTATACGTGAGATCCATTTTTTAATCCATTTGTTCCCCCCTTTTTGGTTGTTAATATTATATTGTGTAAAATGTGCTCCTCCTGGCAAATTTTATTATGTCAAATGTTTCCCTTTTAGGAAGGAGTCCGGTTCTTTGTGGTGGATTGCCGTCCTGCAGAACAGTATAATGCTGGGCATTTATCGACTGCTTTCCATTTAGATTCAGATCTGGTTAGTATAAATGTGATTTAAACTTTTAAAAAATATGGAGAAAATGGATTTTTTTCTTTAATCCATGAATAAATATACATGTACCAGATTTGGGGATGTTTTTCTTTCTGCTTAAAGAGGGAGTCTGCCTTTATACAAGTATAGCTCTCAGGTTTCCTTTTAACCACGGACACCCCCTTGGCGTCATAAAGGGTAGATGAGAGCACTGTTATGTATGGTTTACTGTTGCTTACCATTGTTATGTCAGTAAATTCTAAACTTCTTACTGTGAGCTGCCTCATACAGCACTCGGCATAGTGCCTTGCATTTAGTAAGTACTCTGTGAATATTAGCTCTTATTATGATTGGGTAGTTAGTCTAAAAGTTTTTACTGTAAGCCTCCTTTTCATGAGTACTTGTGCATATAATAAAGTAATATGTAATAAGGGTAGTCTCTGGCATATAGGGCCTCAGTTGTTAAAATTACTGTTCTAGGATCACTTGAATTGAAGGAATAGATGAAGTAATTATTGTTAGAGATGCTTAGAGCATTTGGTAAGACTGGGACTGGCATTATTTAAGCCCGTCTGGGGTTTTTAGAGCCTCAGGAATGGAGAAGACAGTAAGAGGAGTAACTTTGTCCCTAACTTATCTGAAAAAGTTGATGCTAAGGTTGAAAGGGCATGTGGAAAGGTCTCAGTGGCGTCAGGAGGAAGTTCATGGAAAATGGAGGTAAAACAACCCAGAGAGTTTGAGGTGCTATAGGTGAAGAAGGCGATTCTCGCATGTTTGCATCCTGAATGCAGACTGTGTGCCTTTCTCATCCTTCATTCGTCTTCAGTTCAGTAGCTCAGTCGTGTCTGACTCTTTGTGACCCCATGGACTGCAGCACGCCAGGCCTCCCTGTCCATCACCAACTCCCGGAATCCACTCAGACTCACGTCCATCGAGTCGGTGATGCCATCCAGCCATCTCATCCTCTGTCATCCCCTTCTCCTCCTGCCCCCAATCCCACCCAGCATCAGAGTCTTTTAAGAGTCAACTCTTTGCATGAGGTGGCCAAAGTATTAGAGTTTCAGCTTTAGCATCATTCCTTCCAAAGAACATCCAGGATTGATCTCCTTTAGAATGGACTGATTGGATCTCCTTGCAGTCCAAGGGACTCTCAAGAGTCTTCTCCAACTCCACAGTTCAAAAGCATCAATTCTTTGGTGCTCAGCTTTCTTCATAGTCCAACTCTCACATCCATACATGACCACTGGAAAAACCATAGCCTTGACTAGATGGACCTTTGTTGGCAAAGTAATGTCTCTGCTTTTGAATATGCTATCTAGATTGGTCATAACTTTCCTTCCAAGGAGTAAGCGTCTTTTAATTTCATGGCTGTAGTCACTATCTACAGTGATTTTGGAACCCCCCAAAATAAAGTCAGCCACTGTTTCCACTGTTTCCCCATCTATTTCCCATGAAGTGATGGGACTAGATGCCATGGTCTTAGTTTTCTGAATGTTGAGCTTTAAGCCAACTTTTTCACTCTCCTCTTTCACTTTCATCAAGAGGCTTTTTAGTTCCTCTTCACTTTCTGCCATAAGGCTGGTGTCATCTACATATCTGAGGTTATTGATACTTCTCCCAGCAGTCTTGATTCCAACTTGTGCTTCTTCCAGCCCAGCGTTTCTCATGATGTACTCTGCATATACGTTAAATAAGCAGGGTGACTGTATACAGCCTTGACGTACTCCTTTTCCTATTTGGAACCAGTCTGTTGTTCCATGTCCAGTTCTAACTGTTGCTTCCTGACCTGTATATAGGTTTCTCAAGAGGCAGGTCAGGTGGTCTAGTATTCCCATCTCTTGAAGAATTTTCCAGTTCATTGTGATCCACACAGTCAAAGGCTTTGGCATAGTCAATAAAGCAGAAATAGATGTTTTTCTGGAACTCTCTTGCTTTTTTGCAGATCCAGCAGATGTTGGCAATTTGATCTCTGGTTCCTCTGCCTTTTCTAAAACCAGCTTGAACATCTGGAAGCTCACGGTTCATGTATTGCTGAAGCCTGGCTTGGAGAATTTTGAGCATTACTTTACTAGCGTGTGAGATGAGTGCAATTGTGCGGTAACTTTGAGCATTCTTTGGCATTGCCTTTCTTTGGGATTGGAATGAAAACTGACCTTTTCCAGTCCTGTGGCCACTGCTGAGTTTTCCTGATTTGCTGGCATATTGAGTGCAGCACTTTCACAGCATCATCTTTCAGGAGTTGAAATAGCTCAACTGGAATTCCATCACCTCCACTAATTTTGTTCGTAGTGATGCTTTCTAAGGCCCACTTGACTTCACATTCCAGGATGTCTGGCTCTAGTTGAGTGATCACACCATCGTGATTATCTTGGTCATGAAGATCTTTTTTGTACAGTTCTTCTGTATATTCTTGCTACCTCTTAATATCTTCTGCTTCTCTTAGGTCCCTACCATTTTTGTCCTTTATCGAGCCCATCTTTGCATGAAATTCATCTTGGAGGATCTAAATGTGTTGTTGTTTAGTCGCTAAGTCATGTCCGACTCTTTTGTGACCCCATGGACTATAGCCTGCCAGGCTTAACCATCCCTGGGATTTCCCAGGCAAAAATGCTGGAGCCGGTTGCCATTTCCTTCTCCAGGGAATCTTCCCTACCCAGAAATCAAACCCATGTCTCCTGCTTGGCAGACAGGCTTTTTACCTCTGAGCCACCTGGGAAGCCCTGGAGGACCTAGATGGTCCATCTTTTATGCTTATTATTCAAGTCATTTGTGAATAACTTTGATTATTCTTAAAAAGCTCAAAGAGTATCTCCAGAGTTAACAATTACTGTCAGCTTGTTTAATCATCCAGACCTTTAACATACATTTACATATTTCTTATTCACTGTTTTTTGTCTATTTGATTTTTCACTTAACAGTTTCTTGGGACATCTTTTCATTTTAGTACATTCCTTTTAATGGTGTATAGTGATCCATGGTATAGATATACCACAATTTATCGCCTGATTTATGTACATTTAGAATGTTTTCATTTTTCTTGTAATAAAACAATGCTGTAGTTAACATGTAGTTAATGTAGTTAACATTTGTGGACTTGTGCAAATATTTCTGTAAAATACACTCCTAAAAGTAAAATTGTTGGGGTAAGAGTTATAGCATATAGACTATAGAATGTGGGCATATAGAATGTGGGTATATAGAATTGTTACTAGAGTCTGCCATATTGCCCTTTAAAAAGGCTGTATCAACTTATACTTTACAACTGTGAGAATGATTGTTTTATACCATAAGCATTATTAGACATCACTAATTTTCTATTTTACAAGAATCATGAGTGGAAAGCAGTGGTCATTACTAGTGATACTGCACATATGTTTTTGAGTGTGCTGTTAATTTGTAATTTTTTTTTTACAAAGTGCTTTTCTGTGGTTTGTCCATTTTTCTTTTGAATTTTCACTGTGCTTTTTATTAAAACAGTTTTAACAAATTTTTGTATTTATTGGCATGCTTATTTTCTTGAGGGTAAGAAATGAATTTTTTCATTGTCATATCTCTAGTACCTAGAATAAGTACTGATAAATGCTTCCACTATTTCTAACTGTCTTCTAAGAAATAACATGGTTTGCCATGTAAGTGGAGACTAAAAAATATAGCTTGTTTCAATGAATTTTTTGTCATGGACCCTTCCACTCATTGTTAAACTTTTCTTGTCATGATACCATGAAGACACTGAAATTTAGACAACAAACAGCAAAAACATTTTTTATCTTGGTATTTTCTTTGCATAATTTAATCTTTCCATGAATTGTCAACTTTTGTTTTCTGATGTATTATAGGTACATTTAATATACATTTCTTTTATCCCAGGGATTTTATTTATAAGAGCCTTTATTTTAGGAATTCCCTGGCTATTCAGTGGTTAAGACTTAAGAGCTTTCACTGCAGAGGGCTTGGGTTCAATCTCTGGTCAGAAAACTAAGATCCCACAAGCTGTGTAGCACAGCCAAAAAAAAAAAGAGCCTTTTTTTTTTTTTTTTTTTTAAATTTCATGGTGGAAGTATAAAATTGTTCTCTCCCCAGCCTGCGGGGAAAATATTTCAAGTTTTGCAGATGTATAAAAAACACAGGCTTGCCATATTAAATTTTTTTAATTGTCCAGATGCTCCAAAATCCATCCGAGTTTGCACAGTCTGTAAAATCTCTGCTGGAAGCACAGAAGCAGTCCATTGAGTCTGGCTCCATCGCTGGTGGGGAGCACCTCTGCTTCATGGGCAGTGGCAGAGAGGAAGAAGACATGTATATGAACATGGTCCTTGCACACTTTTTACAGGTATGCTGACAGATTACTGCAGTTTTTCTTTGGTTTTTGCTGTCACTTTTAAGAAATTCTCCTAGGCAATTTTGTGCTGTTGTCTACCTTGTTAAATTTCTTTTTTTTTTTAAACACTTGATTGGTTTGTGTCTTGCCAAGAAGTCGTCTCCTTAATTTTTTTCGCACATGCTTTTATGGTTTATTTTTTATGTTTAAATCTTCTGGACCATCTAGAATTATTTTTCTGTAAGAAATGAGGTAGGAATAAAAAAAAAAATTTCCCTGAATAGCTAACCAGTTATGCTATCAATTTGAAGTACCACCTCTTCAATAGACTAAATTCTTCAATGCATCAGGGTCCATTTCTGGATTATTCTTTTGTTTGTTCTCTGTGCGTATTCATGCCTTAATACTTTTTACAGTTGCTATATAATTCCTTTTAATATCTTTACTTTGAAATCGAATAAATATACATGAATATGTCTATGACACTTAACCACCTTTCCCTTTTGAGTTCCAGTGTTGTCTTTAACACACTAATTTGTATCACTGATTTCATGCACCCTGTCCATCTACCTTTTCTACAAAGCCTCACTCACTGACAGCTCGCTCTTTATAAAAATAGTTGTTTATTAGTTATTCCTTGGAGTTTATATATTAAAGTCCTCATTTTGTGTGACCCTGAACTATGAAATCAGGAAGAGAGGAGACACAGGCCACTCAATTTGTATCCACTTCAATGGGACTCTGGTTTGAGAAAATTAGTCGAAAGGACAATCCTTGAAACACAAAATCAGAAAGGGAACAAAGTATTTGGGAGAGGGATTATACAGTAATTTTATGCTTTACTGGAGTAAAGATATTTTATTACTTTAAACAGAATAACAGAAATAGGGACTCAAATTCATTTTACTTATAAATTTAATTGAGCTATTCTAAAAATGCTCTGAAACAAGCTATATATTACAAAGGATGTCAGATGGCAAGAATTTGGAATATTGTGGACTTCTTTTAATAATTTGAGTTCTTGATATGGATTTAGAAATCCGTCTCCCTCCCCAATTTTTAACGTGGAAATTTCAAACAAATTCAAAAGTAGGGAGAATTGAACTGTAAATTCTTTGTAAAGATATAATCACATTATAACTACTATACTTGATTATAAAAAATCTAATGAGTATTCAAGTTTCCTAATTTTCTCAAGATCTAAAACAAGACATTGCACTTGGTTAATATCTTTTAAGTCTCTTTTTATCGGCTCTGTTTCCAGTTTTTTTTCCTTGCATCTGTTTATTTGGAAAAACCCACAATCTGGATTTTGCTGGTTGCATTCACATAGTGGTGTTTATCAGGTTCTATCTCTGGTATTTCCCGTAAGCTGGTGGTTAGACCTAGAGTCTTGTTAGATGACTTTGGAGGGTGGGGGAGCAGGAAGTCTTGGATAGTGTGTACTTCCTCAGGCAGTAAATACTGCCCAGATACCTTTCTTGTGTCTTTATCATTACTTGGATTCATTAATTTTTAATAGTTTGTAAAATGTTGACATTCTGTCATTTGTTCATAATTAGCTGTGTTACTTGCTTTTGTATTTCCTTTTTAATAAAGAACCCCAAATATTTTTGAAAGCTTTTTTCATTACATTGGAAAATACAGTGTAACTGATTTTGGTTTGACTTCTTGCACCGTTGGGACTGTAGTACAGTCTCATTAGTAGCCGCAAAGTTGTCCACTTGTTCCTGTGCAAGCCCCAGATCTTACAGTATACAAGATAAATGTATGCACGTCTCTGTGCCAAAGTCTAAATGTAAAAAAAATCCAGAAATTTAGTATATAACCTTTTATTACATTTGTCAGTGCTTATAGAACTATAAGATATTTTAATTGAATTGCATTTTGAAGTAATTTAAATTTTATTTTCCACTTTAGAAAAACAAAGAATACGTGAGCATTGCCAGTGGAGGATTTATGGGTAAGATTTTAATTTATTAATTCCTTTGACCCTACTTTTCAGAGGAAATTATATGATCACTGGAGCTGATTTGGAGTGACCAAATTAGTAATTGGGTACACTTTCTTTTCAGTCATCACTGTTTTCAGAAAAGGCAAGGCCAGCAGAACAGATAGATAAAGACAAATACAATAGGCAGTTGCAATGAGAAAATATTTAGAAGACTGTTAAAATGGATGTCTTTAACTTGTGCTGTGCTCAGTTGCTCAGTTGTGTCCAACTCTTTGCGACCCCATGGTCTGTAGCCCACCAGGCTCCTCTGTCCATGGGATTCTCCAGGCAAGAATACTGGAGTGGGTTGCCATGCCCTTCTCCAGGGGATCTTCCCAAGCCAGGGATCCAACCCCGGTCTCCTGCATTGCAGGCAGATTCTTTACTGTCTGAGCCACCCATCTTTACAAAAACATTTTTTACAAATTCAAGCTAATTGTATATTTACAAATACAAGCCCCAATTAGCTTGAATTTGTAAAAAATGTTTTTGTAAAGATGGGTGAAAAACTGCCCACATGATTTGTTTTTATGAAGAAGGAGGGGTAGATAAGACTGGGAGACAAGAGTAGGAGGGGTTATTTTTCACTGTAAACTCTTCTTACTATTTGCTTTTTTGTTTTGTTCTCATTTTTTAATTACTTGAAAGTATTAGCTGATGAAAAACGTTGACTGAATGGCATAAGAAATAAGCTGATGTTTTCAACTGCAGATAATCTGGTAATTCAGGATAGAAAAATGACAGAGTTGCTACAGCAAATATTTGAGAATTTATAAAGGAGTAGGTCAGGATGGTAAGATTCTAAATAGAGACTGTCTTTTTTTTTTTTTTTTAAACAAATTCTGTTACTTAAGGGTACAGACTTGCAACTAGTAGGTAAATAAGTCCTGGAGTACTTAATGCATAATATAGTGAATGTGGACAACAATATTGTATTATAATCACCAAACTTGGGCAGAGAATCTAGATCTTAATTATTTGCTCCACAAAAAAAGAAATGGTAACTGTGTGACATGATAGAGGTGCCCCTGTTGCTACAGTATATAAATGTATCAGATCAACTTTTTGTATACCTTTAACTTACACAGTATTGCATGTCAAATGTATTTAAATTAAAAGAAAGCCTTTCATTAGTAAAAGAGATATACAAATATTGAATCTGTAATTACTAGGAAAATTAATAGTAAAATCAAATTAATATTTGTTGGAGGCAGTAGAATCCTGAGTTTGAATCATAAAGAGTCTTATCAGGCTTAAGTTCTGACTTAATATGATCTTATGTTATAAATTAGAAGTTTCGATAGGTTAGGGTTTATTTCAACTTGGTCTTTGTTGATATTGGCAAGAATTTTTATCTCCTATCATGGATATAATTTGTATCATGGCCTGATAACTAACTACCCTTGAGGCTCATACCCAGAGTGATATAAAAAAAGGGCTTCTTTTAATGAGTACTGGTGTTAAGCAAGTATTGGCCTAAGTCCTAGTGTTATTTATTGGAAGTTCTGACAGCATAACACAAAACTTGGTTATTGTTCTCAAAAGTGTCTGAAAAGCATTATTTTATATAGCACAGATAGGCTAGGTTTTAGGAAAATTTTTTTAAACCATGAATTATTTCTTTTCCAAGAATAATCTCTCTTTCCACAGCAGTTAATGCCTAAGACTGCTTCTTTATTACTGGAAGGATTAACTGATGTCTCTTTATGGTAAACAAAAGCCATCATAGGTTTTCCATTAATCCTTTATATCATCAAAATGTTGCTAAAATTATTTATTAATACTTGAAAGATTGCCTTCCAAAGAGGAAGACATCAAATCTGTGTATATGGTTACTGTCACCCTTAGGGTCAATTAAGAAAAGTTATATGTGTGTAGAGAGAGGGCTTTAGAAGAAAGAGGAGGGAAAGGAAAACTTTCTGTAGCCTGGCATCTTTTATTCTTTACAAAGGTGCTGTGAAAGAAATACCTGTGATTATGCCCTTGGGTCTTTTTCGTTCAGCTTCTGTTGTTGTTCAGTTGCTAAGTCATGTCTGACATGTTTATCAGACTTCTAAGGGGGGTTGATATGTCAGGACTTTTTTTCCTTCTTCCTCTTTATCTTTAAGCACTGCAGCAGCACCTGGCAGACATCAATGTGGATGGACCAGAAAACGGATATGGCCATTGGATTGCTAGCACCTCAGGTTCAAGGAGCAGCATCAATTCTTCTGTGGATGTAAGTGTGTATGTAGAATATGTCACCAGATTTGGATGAATGCTCAGAAATGATGATTAACATCTAAATACTCACCATAAAAGAAATGGAGTCAAAATATTTCAAACAAGTACAATGAGGACACATATTGTCGTGAGGTTAATGGAATCACAGGAGCCAACCTGCATAGTTAAACTAGTCAGGAGTTCTGGTGGTCTCCTTGCTGAATTCAGACTTCTCCCTCCCCAGCTGCAACTTGGTATCACTTAGTGACAATTTTCTACTTCTGTTTAAATATCAACGGAGATAATTCTGACTCCTGTGATTAACTTGGACTTTAAAGTGAGTTGATTCTCAGGACTCTCCCAATTAGTTTGTTCCAGGAGAATAGTGAGAGTAAATCCATTCTGTTCTTCTTTGGAAATATTTGGGCAATAAGTCTTTTATGTGTTTTCTGTACTTTGTATCATCTGCATTCAGTTCAGTCGCTCAGTTGTGTCTGACTCTTTGTGACCCCATGGACTGCAGTACACCAGGCTTCCCTGTCCATCACCAACTCCTGGAGTTCACTCAAACCCATGTCCATCGAGTCGGTGATGCCATCCAGCCATCTCATCCTCTGTCATCCCCTTCTCCTCCTGCCCCCAATCCCTCCCAGCATCAGGGTCTTTTCAAATGAGTCAGCTCTTCATATCAGGTGGCAGTAGTTATTGGAGTTTCAGCTTCAACATCAGTCCTTCCAATGAACACCCAGGACTGATCTCCATTAGGATGGACTGGTTGGATCTCCTTGCAGTCCAAGGGACTCTGAAGAGTCTTCTCCAACTCCACAGTTCAAAAGCATCAATTCTTCGGTGCTCAGCTTTCTTCACAGTCCAACTCTCACATCCATACATGACCACTGAAAAAACCATCTAGCCTTGACTAGATGGACCTTTGTTGGCAAAGTAATGTCTCTGCTTTTTAATATGCTATCTAGGTTGGTCATAACTTTCCTTCCAAGGAGTAAGCGTCTTTTAATTTCATGGCTGCAGTCACCATCTGCAGTGATTCTGGAGCCCCGTAAAATAAAGTCAGCCACTGTTTCCACTGTTTCCCCATCTATTTCCCATGAAGTGATGAGACTGGATGCCATGATCTTCATTTTATGAATGTTGAGCTTTAAGCCAGCTTCTTCACTCTCCTCTTTCACTTTCATCAAGAATTCTTCACTTTCTGCCATAAGGGTGGTGTCATCTGCATATTTGAGGTTATTGATATTTCTCCCAGCAATCTTGATTCCAGCTTGTGCTTCATCCAGTCCAGCGTTTCTCATGATGTACTCTGCATATACGTTAAATAAGCAGGGTGACAATAAACAGCCTTGACATGACAATATACAGCCTTGACATATTTCTTTTCCTATTTGGAACCAGTCTGATGTTCCATGTCCAGTTCTAACTGTTGCTTCTTGACCTGCATGCAGATTTCTCAAGAGGCAGGTCAGGTGGTCTATTATTCCCATCTCTTGAAATTTTCTACAGTTTGTTGTGATCCACACAGTCAAAGGCTTTGGCATAGTCAATAAAGCAGAAATAGATGTTTTTCTGGAACTCTCTTGCTTTTTCCATGATCCAGCGGATGTTGGCAATTTGATTTCTGGTTCCTCCAACTTGAACATCTGGAAGTTCATGGTTCACATATTGCTGAAGCCTGGCTCTGTCATTAAATTGTTTTCTTCACAAGTAATGATCCCTATCTACCTGATGATCATTCTCTAAATCAGAAATAGAAGGAAAATTCCAATACAGTCCTGAGCTTACCAATCAGACTTACCTGGGTACTCAGGTTTTATCTCCAGAACTTATTTTCTTCATGATCTCCAGCAAGATCATTTCCGCTCTGGTTTCTCCATCTGTGCAAATAGGGGTGATAATACCAGAACTTTCTTCATAATAATGACATGAGAATTAAATGTACAAGTGAACGTAAAGTGTAGTACCTGTCACTTGCATACTATATAGTGTCACTTACATACTTTATACTTCACTGGTGGCTCAGATAAACTTTGTAACTCAGTAGATGATGAATTGAGGCTTATCTTCAGTCTTGTAAGTCAAAGCAAATTATTGTCAAATCGTGCAGATAAAGCTTCTCTGAGAATTAGGTTTTCAGCATGATCTTTTAGATATTTAGGAGCTCACCATTTATTTAATAAATATTTGCTGTTTTCGTTTTTAATATCTAAATACTATGGATATATTATAATTTGTTTTGTTAGTCCCTTATTATTGAATATTTACATTGCTTCCAGTCTTTTTCTGTTGTGCACACTACTGTTAATTTTTGTACTAATGTTTGCATATGACATTATTTTGTCCTAGAAATGAAATAACTTGATCAAAAGATGACATGTCAGAATCCTTAGAATTCTGCATTATTATCAAATTGCCCTCTAAAAAACATCATTCTAATTTATATTCCCGCCCACAGCATTGGATAGTCTCTCTATTGAAGTTTTTATCTTCAGATTTGAAAAGCAATGAGTGAGGCTATTAAAGAAACTCTTAAAGATGTGTTATCTTCTAAAGTACCAAAGAATTCCATGGTCAGTATAATTTGGTTTTGAAGTTGGATATGGAAATGGAAACATGATTTTTATGTTATTTAGTTAATGCCTTACTTGTTTTAAAAATAAAAGTAACATATTTTAGTTAATGACTTACTTGTTTTAAAAGTAAAAATAATACATTTTAATTAATGACTTGTTTTAAAAATAAAAATAATACATTTCATTATAGCATCATATGTAAATATTAAAAATACAAAGAAAGCAAAATTAATTGTTACCTAACCATGGATAACAGCTGTTCATATTTTGAAATATTTTCTTCACATCTTTTATAATGCTTTTTTGTAGTATTATATTTTAAAAGTAGTGCTCAGAGTGTACAAATAGGTTTATTTTCTGCTTTTTCACTGAACGTTTGAGCATTTTCTAATATTTTTAAATGGTTGTTTTTTAAACTTTTTAAAAAATAGTTTAGTGACTAAATCCTAGGGCATTTTCTGATTATTTCCTTCCCATAAATCCTGAAGAGGAATTAATGGGCAGAAGATAGGCAAATTTTTAAACTTGTGACATCTGCAACCAACTTGCCTGTAGGGCAGAGAGGTCCAAGGCCTCTTAGAAACCCACTGTGCAGCACAGCAGGAGGTGAGTGGCGGGAGGTGAATGAGCAAAGCAGCTTCCTCTGCCACTCCCTAATGCCTGAACTATTCCCCAGCCCCCATCTGTGGAAAAACTGTCTTCCACAAAGCTGGTTCCTAGTGCCACAAGGACTGGGAACCGCTGCAGTAGGATGTAAAGGAACAGTTATATACAATCTAAGAATTATACTCAAATCTGTTACACTAGGTGCATAAAGATGACTTTTCTTGAGAAATAAAGACCTAAGTAATAATGTCTTAAACAGCAAAAATTTATAAAGAATAAATGTTTCAAAATTTAGCTATATGAATGATACTGTGATTGTAATTTTACTTATTTTTATAGAGTTATCTGAGTTAAGAGGTCAATAACTTCATTTCTTACTGAATAAAAGGTAGTTTCAGGTCGCACACATTTATGTGTGTAGTACATATCCTCAGTTTTCATTTCTACCTTCCGTTCCTAAAATGGTTTCACCCAGTGTGTCAGTCTACTCGGGTTGCCTTAACAAAACACAACCGATTAGGTGACTTAAACAACATAAATTTATTTCCTCATTGTCCTGGAGGCTAAAGGTCTGGGATCAAAGGGGTGACAGGTTTAATTTCTCCAGAAGCACCTGTCTTCAGCTTGCAGATGACATGGCCTTTTTTCTGGGCTGGTAAGTCCCTGATGTCTCCCCATTATCCTGTAAGGACATCTGTCATTTTGGATCGGGCCTACCTATTACATGACCTCATTTAACCTTAATTTACTCTTTAAAGGCCCTGTCTCCACCTACAGTCATTTTCTGAGGTATACTGGGTAATTAGGACTTTAAAATATGATTTTGTGGTAGGAGGTGCACCCAGTTCAGTGCATAACATCGAGACAACCTTCAGCAGTAGTGTGTCTTGCTAGTTATTTGGAGAGCAGTTAATTCATCAGTAAATTCTTTTTTTCCCCCCCTAGGGTGAATCTTCTAATGGTTCAAATGATAGAGGAATGAAATCATTAGTTAATAAAATGACTGTTGCTTTGAAGACAAAATCTGTTAATGTCAGGGAAAAAGTTATCAGCTTTATTGAGAATACATCAACTCCTGTGGACCGGTGAGTTACTTATACAGTATGAATTTGTGATGAGTAATTCAAGCTGAAGAAAAGTATCTTACAGTAAATGTTAGTTGAATAGAATGTGCTTTAAAAAAAGATTGTAAATTATATTTTTTTATTAGATGATTCCAGTTTTCATTGTCATCACAGAGATGTTCTTTATTGCTGTAAAGGTTGACTATGAAGATTACTCTCTTCTTCCACTGCCCGGAATAGGTGGCAAATAATAATTCTGCCCCTTCAAGCCATTCATTAGAAAAAAATATTCCAGCACTATTATGTATAATCCCACCTGTCACGTGGTTGGAATCATCTGTTAAGTGCAGTAATGTCATAGCAGTAATCTCTTTCTTGGCTTCAGGAATTTAAAACCTAGAAAATTGAGTCATACTAAATAAAGCAGAACCCCGTTTTCTTAAGTTCAAGAATTCAGATCTTCATAGAATTTTGTTCACGGCATGTGTGACCTCACTTCTCCCATGAATTACAAATGAAGTAACCAGCTAACAAATGATAAGGAAGTTTAAGAATGTCTATTATATTGTTTCTCACTGGGACTGTGAGTGCACAATATGTTTTCTTTTTCTCCACGTTAGTTTCACTGATCTTTCTTGTTCTTAGAGTTCAAAGCTAACCTAATAATTCCAGTGTGAAATTCGTTTCTAAGCAGGCCTCATCTTGGAAATGTATTATAGTATTTAATTTCATCTCATGTCTTACTTGCAGTATACTAGGAGAGTTGAAGTATTTGACTTGAAGAACTGAATATAAGGAATGTACTATTTTTCATTTTATTAAATAAAGTACATATGCATACAGAGGTATATATATTTTTTCGTTTAGTAAATAACAAGATGTAGGTTATTTTCATTAATCCAAAAAACGATGCTTTGTCTAAAATGGGCAACTGATAAATAATGTTAAAAGTTTTTTTATCAAGGCTGAAAGTTTTTTTTGCTCATTAAAATTCTGTCTGCTTTCAAAAGCTTTATTTTTAAAAATACTTTTAATTAGTGCATTCTCAATTAGGGTACTATTATTGCTACATTTTGTAGCATGAACACTTAAAATTTTATTTTAAAATGAACTGGTGATAATACTAAGTTGAAAAGACTATTCTCTTTGTTAAATAATCACTTGAAACTGGCTTTTCTTCATTTTTCTTTGTACTTGGGATCATCAAAACATTTTCTTTTTAATATACACAATTAGAAGAACTGATTATACTATATTTTTGTTTTAAAGCTGTTGTGTTTTTAATAATCATATTGTTCTGTCCTCTGCCTCAATTTGCTGTAGAATGTCTTTCAATCTTCCTTGGCCAGACAGAACATGTACCGAGCGGTAAGCCAACGAGTAGCACAGCTTTACTGGACCATCCTTTTCCTTTGGCATGCATCACGCTGTCTCTAAGCCTGTTGCTGTCTTGGCTCAGATTTCATGCAGCTGTCTCAAATGCTGAACTCTTCTCATTCTGCTTTTAGGAGTGTGTGATGCTGTTATGCTTTCCTTTTGTTTTTTTTGCTTGATCATTTAAATTTTTTCCTTGCCTCTCCTTTTATATCTCCTGTTCCTCAGAAAATCACATACATTCAAACACAATTTTATAAAACAAATTTCATGTTTTTATTCTAAGACAGAGGAAGATGAAACAAAGAAAATACATAGTCTCAGAGTTGGGAGGCTATTAGCTTTGGAGATCATTTACTTCTGTCTCATGCCCTAACAGTGGAGAAAATTGTAGCACCTGAAAAAAAGCATAGTTTGCGGTTCAAATTTTTTGTTATTTCACGTACACTATGTCATTTGATAATATTGCTAGAATTTTCTTAATAAGATGTATGTGTTTAAGTTAGAGAGACAACATTATATAAATCAGTTCCAAAGAACTCCAGTTCTAGGGTTCTGCCTTTGCTTTTCCTTGAAAGAAATTAGGCCACAGTGGACATGTTAATATATAATCCATCTCTTCTCTTATCCCAGTAAAATTGGGGTGTTTATTAAATTCCATAGGTTTAAAGTTTAGAAATCTACTGGATCTTCAATTAGGATAAACAATAGAACCTTATATATATGGCTTTACATTTTTATATGCACGACTTTTCTACGATTTTAATTTGAATATCAATTATAGGAATACCTATGAACATTTAAAAAGAAGTTCTAGTCATACTTTGAAAAGTAAGTTAAGCTCTGGAATAATGAGGTTGACTTTTTTGGCAGATCATTTCAGTGTTTTCAGTGAATTAGAAGGAGCATTTTTAGCAATAGTTTACTTTCAACTTACGTATAAGAGATTTTATTTACTGTGACTGCTCCTGTATGATGCCAGTTACAGAGCTTCTATTAGAATTTTATAATTTTAAAGGGGATGGCTTCTTTTAAAATTATAATGTACTTGTGAATCATGTTTCTGTTTTCTCTTGTTACAGGACCATCAAATTATTCTGATTTTTTTTTTAACTTCCAAATTTTATCCCAAATAATTTTTAAAAAATTAAAAATTATCTTTTCTGGTCCCTAGAGATTATATCCATTTTGAAAATAGAATTTAATGAAAAGTTAGAATAAATGTGGTTTGTTTTTGAGCCCAGTAAGTAAAGTTAAAATCTATTCAGACTATTTTGTAGATTTTGTTTCTGCAAAAAAGCATAGATAGACTGCTTTTTAAAGAGTCCAGATATTGAGTTTCAGTTTTTGATAGTCTTTTAAGAACTTTGTTAGTTATCTTTAGCCATCTTGTTTATAAAAACTGCATTGTATTATACATTTTGCTCAATAATGTATAGCTTGGTATCTTTTTTTTGGATGTCACTTTATTCATACAAACATTCTGGTACAAGCATTTACTGTAAACATTATCTTCGTTATTTTCTATATTATAGAAGTTTAATTATGCTTTAATATCAGGAGAGAACCAATAACACAATCTCATACAATTTTATATTCTAGATGACACAAATGTATTGTTACATAAAGCTGTGTTTGTCTTTGCCTTTTGTTAGAGAGCTGAATCTGAGTGCATAGATTTATTTTAATTATTTCTTTCATATTTTTGTCTTTAATGAGTAAAATTTGCTAATTTATAGGATAACTTTACATTAGATATGTTTTAGCATAAAAATCAAATGATTTTATGATTTTAACTTAAACTGTAAGCAGTGTATTGATTAATTTACAATTCTGTCATACACTCAACTCTTGTTGGTTTTCTGTTAAGGAATATTGTTTTGGGAGAAGTAAAGATTTAAGCTTATTTTAACCAAATTAGGTCATTATTTTTATTGATGCTATGTATTAAGAAATTATTTAAAATATAGATTTGATCTCTGTTTTTTGGGAAAAATTGAATTCTAAGACAACTTAATTGAACTCTATCTTAACATGACAAGGGAAAAAGCAAGTCACAATTTTCCTTCATCATAGATTATCTTAGCTGAACTTTATCCTACAAATAGTACTCTTTCTCCAGAAACATGTAATATTTTGTCTAAATATTTTAATTGTATTTCTTGGTTTATTGGAGATTACCTGAAAAGTAACAAGGTATTGATTTTTATATAAAAAAGAGAACTTCCTACAGAACTAATTAAGTTTGAGTTTACATGTTGTTTGTTTCTGCCACTTGAGAATGAAGTGGTTTATTCTCACTTGAGAATTTTCATGGTTTATTTATGTAAAAGAAGTAGCATCTTAGTTTCTATTGAGACAGAAGTAACAGAAATTACAAAAAATGGGAGGAAAAGCCTTAAGACATCTGTACCCAAATGAGAAGCCCTTAGGCACTCCTACTAGAATTTGAATATTTGGTTTCATAAACTGTTGTGTCTAAGAAACATGTATGTAGCACTTGCTGTATGCCAGACATTATTTCAAGAGCTTTACCAGATATTAACTGATTTAATTTTCACAGTAGCCAGGAAGAGTAGATATTGTCATTACCGTTTTACAGCTGAGGACACAGAGCTCAGAGGTTAAGGAATGTCCCAGTGCATTGGTTTATGTGAACATTAAAATTGTTTAAAACATAATTTTTACAGATTTGAAAGCATTCTGCACACCAAGCCCTTGTGCCACTTTTGCTAACATGATTTCCTTATCTTGTTTCAATTTCCTTAACATAGCTGGCCTGAAACTGGGTGGTACTTGGTGAGGTAGGGGGTGGACAAAGAACATTTGTATTTTAATATTCAGATGATACTTGGGGAAAATCTTTAGAAACTTAAGTGATGATTTCCCTCTTACAATTCTCTGAATTATAGGCATGTGAGCAGCAGTGACAGAGTGGGTAAGCCTTATCGTGGTGTGAAGCCTGTTTTCAGCATCGGGGATGAGGAAGAATACGACACAGGTGTGGTACTACACTTCTCTGTATACAGACTGCTTTCCTCAGGCATCAGGAGTGATTGTAGAGATCGTTCTGGGACCAGCAAGACACAGTGATTCTGTTGAGGAGATTGGAGAGTCTGTGGTTTTTCTGTTAAGAGTTTGGTTTTAGATGCCTTAAATTATGCAGTAGAAATGCTGAGTAGGCAATAATTACAGGAGTCTAGTTGAGGAGAGATGTCGAAGCCAGTGATAATCTGGGAATTATCAGTGTATAAATAGTATTTAAGTCCATGGGATTGGACGTAAATCCCCTTGATTCAGCCATGTAGGGGATTAAGAGTTGTGGGACTCAAGTTCAGGAAATCTCAAAATTGAGACCTCTGAAAAGAGCCTTTTGAAACTGGAGGCAATATCCTAAAGGGCCACAAGATGGGGATATTGTGCCAGGGAAATTCGTGATTGTCTTTATGTTTTAAAAAATTATTGTTTTTGTTCATAATCCCACTGCTCAGATTACCCTAAGTGATCATAATTAGTATTAATGTGTGTTGAGTTAGAAAAAATACATAAATATATATACTATATATTAAATATATGTTGTATATAAAAGTACAAAACAAGAAGAATACTCCCAAATCTCATCTTGCTTTTTTCACTTAGTAATACATATTGTGTATTTTCCACCTCAGCCCACAGCTGACTTCCTGTTATACAAATGCACCATAATTAAATCAGTCTTCTCCCAGTTGACCCTGGTAGTTTTCCAGTTCTTTTTACTATTGCAAATAGCAGTGGCTATCTTTGTGTGTGTGTGTGTGCGTACATGAATGTATATTCACATATATCTAGGTGAACTTTTGCAAGTGTATCTAGAGGGTAAATAATTCCCAGTAAGATTGCCAGATTAGAGGGACTCACATTTGACAGTTTAGTGTATATTACAGTCACCTTCCTGAAAACTGCATTGAAGGGAAAATAATTTTCTATATGTAATTTTTTTGAAGCAAATACACAGAATTTTTATTTTTCTTCTATATAATATTTTTATATCCCTGTATAAAAACTCTAAAAGTACATTTTCTCTTTTATAGTATAACACAATAATCAGTACATTGTACTTTTATTTCTTTATAGCTTTTCCCCAACACCTTCTCTAGCTATTCTTACCTTCTGTTTCATAAACTTCTGTATGCTATTTGTAATTGTTTCCCTTTCTCCTTTTTGCTCTGTCTCTTCTGTCATTTTCCTGTTACCTATCAGTCTGTCTTTCCCTAAATATTTGTTATTCCATTAACAAAAGAAGGAAATGGATGAAGAAATGTTGGTGTATTTTCACATATCATGTTTTTATATCTATACATATGTATTTATGCTCTGGAAAATTACACAGAAATGAAAATAAGAAAACTGGAGCTATGATTGTCAACATGGGTAAAATTTATAATGTTGGGAATAGGGTAGCAGTTGGAGAAGAATACAGTTGAGCAGTCTATTATTTATGTTAACTTAGAATGCAAAACAGTATATTATTTAATAATATTCTTGTTTGATTAAAGATGTGACACCAAATTCAGATAGTCACTGTTTCTTGGTGGAAAAGAAATGGGGATGTGATTGGGCAGAAATCCATGAGGGCTTAATTTTTATTTAAGCTAGAAGTGAATAGATACGTGAGATTTCATTTTTTTTACTATGTCTCTTGTATTTTGATTTTTTGAAAAGTGAAGAGAAGAACATCTGCAATTAACTCTAGGGAGTGTAATTCCCTTTCTTAAATTAGAAAAACAGAATAACAGGAATGCCTTACATTTCTCTCACATAAAACCCCACTAAATAGACTTACTTATCCCAGGATTATTTAGTTGTTATTTTCCCCCAGAATCAGAAGCCAGTAATTCTGTAGATGGAGTGTAATCTATAAAAATATTGAATCACTATGTTATACACCTGAAACTGATTTAATTATGTAAATCAACTGTACTTCAATAAACAAAAAAGGAAAAGAAACCAGCAAGAGAAAAAGAACTCAGCCATTTTTGCCCTCAAGATAGGTGGTAATATAATGATTGGACAATTCCACCATCTCCCTACAGACTAGTCATAGATTAGAGTTACGTTGTATAAATCAAAGAAGTTGAAATTCCTCAGGTAGTTTAATATTGTAATAAAAGTATATATGTTATATTTTCACTTGATTTTCTTACCATATGTAGTGATGTTTCATCATAATACTTTTATATTAGTATCATTGGCACAGGAAATACAGTAGCTGGGTTAGAATCGATTGTTTTGTTTTTCAACCTGTCTGTTTAAAATACTACTGAAATTTTTTCAGGCTATCATTTTTAAAGTTGGTGATACCCACTTTTAACATCTTAAATTCTTTACAGATGAAATCGACAGTTCTTCAATGTCAGATGATGATAGAAAAGAGGTTGTGAACATTCAGACTTGGATAAACAAGCCAGATGTCAAGCATCATTTTCCTTGTAAAGAAGTGAAAGAAAGTGGACACATGTTTCCTAGGTACTTTTTATTTAAGTTGAATTTTTTCTAAATGTCATTTTTGGTTGCACTGGGTCTTCGTTGCTGTGCATGGACTTTCTGGGCGTGGGGGCTGCTCTTTGTTGCTGTGCACAGGCTTCGCATTGCGGTGGTTTCTCTTCTGTGGAGCACAGGCTCTAGTAGTTGGAGTATGTAGGCTTAGTAGTAGTTGGAAACTGCTGGAGCGGTAGAGCTCACAGGCTTCAGTAGTTGTGGCGCATGGGCTTAGTTGCTTGATGGCATATGGAATCTTCCTGGACCAGGGACCAAACCTGTGTCCTCTGCATTGGCAGGCGGATTCTTACCCACTGTGCCCCCAGGTAAGTCCCTCGGTACTTCTTAAAATGCCTTCTTCAGAAGTAAGATTGAATTTAGGGAAGTCGTGATATGAAGGTTAAGTGCGAAAGAAATTCTATGTATCTAAGTACAGTAAGATAGAATTTCTTCTGTCAGCTTGTATTATATATCTTGGTTTTTAAAAAAATATTTTTTAGGTAATTTTTTGGGAAAAATTTAAACAGATAAGTTGAATAGTACATAGAATATAAGCCTCTCTCAAACTCAGCTACTTTTAACTTTTTTTCACAGTATCCCATCTCTCTGTGTAAATATCTTTGTAAATACATACACATATACACATTTTTCCGTTGTCAAACCACTCAGAAGCAGCTTATAAATATGACAAGTGCTTTAGCATAAATCTCTCAAGAATATGAATAGTCTCCTCCACAATTCCAATAACACTGTCACATCTTTAAAAACCTTAAAAATGAGCATCATGTAACATGCAGACCACATGTACATTTTTCACAGTATCTCCAAGGTATCTTTTATAGTCTTTATCCTTTTTTCCTGATCCAGGGTCTAGTCCTGTTTTACACATCGCATTTGCCTTCTCTCTCCTTAGTCTCATCCCTTGAACAACAGTAGTGCTCCCCTCATCATACTGCCCGCTTTTCTTCATGATGAGTGAATCCTTTGAGTCTAGGTCAGGTGTTCTGCAGAATGTCCCTCATTCTGGATATCTGTCTTATTGTATTTCATAAAAGTGTGTGAGTACTATTACTATACTAAAAGTGAGCTGAGACACAAGGCATGGTGTGGGTGTTAATAATTCTATCCTTATTTTGTCTTTGGGGCCCGTTTCAGAATATTACTAAATATGTAAGGCAGTCCAGGTATTGCTTTGATATAAAGTATATGCTGTGGTATGTCACATGAGGATAGTTTGCTGTTAAAAGTCTGAAAGGTAGTATATTTCAAATATACTACATGTAGAATAGATTCCAAAAATCCATTATTTTAATAATTTCTAATTATAGTTTTTATTATATTAAATATAAACTTTACTCTTAAATAGTTACAGAATTTATCTGTCAATAAAACACTAATTTTGCCTACAACTAAAGGCAAATTAAAAGCTGTTATTAAGTAGCTTATTTAAATCAATAGTGATCCTTTGCCTTCAAAAGTAGTTTCATCTGGAGTTGAAAATGTTTTTAATTGGGACTGTTGAAGTAACAGCTGTTCTGAATGACATTTCTTTTTGCTTTTTTTAATCTTTTGTCTCTCTCAAGTCATCTGTTGGTTACTGCAACACATATGTACTGTTTAAGGGAGATTCTTTCACGAAAAGGATTGGCCTATATACAGTCTCGACAAGCACTAAATTCTGTAGTTAAAATAACATCCAAAAAAAAACATCCTGAGCTAATTACCTTCAAGTATGGAAACAGTAGCGCTTCAGGAATAGAAATCTTGGCAATCGAAAGGTAAGATTTTCTTAGGATGATATTATCTGAATTACTGAATTAGTTCATGATTAAACATGATTTGTTTCTCACTTTGGGGAAATGGATGGTGGAATAGATACCTGAATCACTTTTATTGGTATTCTTGCTATCTTTTCCTTACAAATTTGTTGTAATATATGGATTAGGCATTAGCACATGATTTCATTAAGTGCCATAGCTAACTTCACAGACTTTGACAGAAGGGTCTTTAGGAATACCCTACATCAGTGCTGCACTACATGCTGCTTTGCAATTAAATGAGCTTTTCTCAGAATGTAAGTCACTGTTTTTATTTTCCTTCATCAAAAAGTTCTTGTTTTGAAAAGTCTCAGTGAACTAAGCAGTGTGCTGGATGATGTAGTTAGTTAACAGTCTGATACAGGCTCCTCCTTGCCTTCTTGCGGACCAGTGACAAACAGTTCTTGGACTGGCATCAGGGCTGTAGCCACATTGCTGTTGAAGCTAAATCATCTTTAATCTTACAGGTAACAGTGTGAAGCCCAGAGGGATTGAGTGACTTCCAGATCTTCACACTTAGCTTGTGTTAGAAACAAATATAGCCCTCCTGACTCCTGATCTCCAGTTTATTCCACCTTGCTCTACACAATAAGAAAAATCATTTTGCACTTGGATTTTCTTTCTTTCAAAATAGCACTTTTGAGTATATGTTGAGAGAAGTGACGGGGGGAGTACATGGGAGGGCGTCTGTGCTGGGTTTGTGGGTCACTTCCCCACTGGAAGTGGAATCTGAGTCCTCAACAGAAGGCAGTGTTATTAACATATATTTTTCTCCCCATAGGTATTTGATTCCAAATGCAGGAGATGCTACCAAAGCCATAAAACAACAGATCATGAAAGTTTTGGATGCTTTGGAAAGTTAATATAAACGAAAATTATTTCAAAAGAAATTAAGGCAACCAAGAGAAATATGGACATATTTTCCTGACTGAATACTAATTGGAGACTTTCATTTGCTTATGGGGGTGCTTAAATAGCAAGTCTAAGAAAGTATAAATTATTATAATCAATCTCTGGACAGTTAAATTTTTTTTTAATTTTCTTTTGCATTTTTGGTTTTGTAAAATGATTTCTTATAAAGGTCAGTTATCAAATGACTTGAAAGTAGCTGACCCTGTGCCCTTATAAACTAAGGGTGCAGAATGCAGTTCTGTTTTGAAGAGCTGTTTTAAGAGAACATGCATCAGTTTCAGATTTAAAAACAACCATACACATGTGTATTTGCAATGTCTTCACTGAAAATTAGAGATAGAATTCACTGAAGAGACCCCTTTAATTGCTACATTTAGTTTTACCCACTGAGCAGTATCAGAAACTAAAAAGTATTATATAGATCAATAATTAGTTTGCCATTTCTGTTCTTGAAAAGAGTGAAATCTTTTTAATAAAATGGATGAAGATTCCAGCCAATTCAAATTCAGACCAGCTAGTAAAATGTTGAAACATCAGTTTCTAAGTCGTCTTTGTACCATTAGCTAATAATCTTAACACTGAGTGCTTTAGATACTACACTTCATCTTAATTGTATCTAAGGAGCAGTTAAAAGCATTATAATAAGTAGGTAGGCATGTTAAGATTAAAATTAACACTTGGGGGACAAAATTGTACCTTTACAAGTGTCATTGGCCTCTATTACAAGAGGAGTATTTGATTTAGGATATTTCAAAACAGGTGCTGAGCACACATGGATTTATCTTCTGTGAGATTATGTCTGTGACCACACTAATACTGACTTAAAGAAAAGCTAGATGATCGGAGAGCTGTATAAACTAGTTTTTATCATCACTTCATGAAATATTTTTCTCTTGTTTTTTTGTTTTCTTATTAAAGTTCTAGTGGTTTGAAATGATTTTTATTCTCTTAATATGACAAAACTGCAAGTGGTCTGCTTTATTTTGCAGCTTTCTCAGTTTAATTCATTGAGTTTTGTGTTAGACACATTTGGTGAAAGAAATCCAGGAACACATTTGGGGCCATGGAATGACTGCTTACAAAAATCTGTTTGGGAAGTAACAAGTCCTCACAACCTGCCATGTCCTAAAATGTCATGGATTATCTCTAGGGGTTGATAGAAATATTCAGATGTATCCTGTTTACAGCCAGTTATTTTAATTTACTTAAAGGAAATCAAGTGAATAAAAGGCAACATAGTTCAAGATATTTTATTCTCGTATCTAAATAAAAACAGTTTGAGTGGTTGAAGACATTTGCATGAAACTGCACCTGGTACAATACTTGATATTTATAACTCCCCACGACTGTTGTATTGCATTTTTCCCCTTCTTTTGGTGCCCCTTTTAGAAACGTCCTGAAGTCTCATTTTTTGCCCATTTCAGCCATGGGACTTTTTTCATAATATTAATGTAAAGATGTTTGTGTTACTCTTTATAAATTACAGTTGTAAATAAATCAGTACAATTTGCTCAAAACTTTGTGGTTTTTGTTTTTGTGTTTGGCCATGCCAACATGCACATAGGATCTTAGTTCCCCAACAGGGATAGAACCTGTACCCTCGGCATTGGAGGCATTGAGAGTGCAGCCTCTTAACCACTGGACCACCAGGGAAGTCCTCAAAACTTTGTTCTTAATGACAGTATCTCTCTCTCTTTATCCATTTCCACCCAATTGTAAATCTCTACAGATACCACAAAATTAGGAGATTGAGGGCTATCCTTACAGTGGATTGTAGTGTTCCAATTTCAGGTTTGAAAGTATTAGATTCCTCTTTGTGTTCATCCAGATGGGTAAGAGGAAAGAGGGAGTTTAATGACATTACATTCTATGTGTAGTAAATTACTCCCTTGAACTACTTGTCTAAAATTATTTGCTCATCTTAATAGCCCAGTTATTATTCATGCATATCAAATGAAAATACTTGTCACTGATTGCACCAGGCACTTATGTAGCTGTATCCTCTCTGCACTGGTCTGATACCCAGAGAACTAGAATTCACTCTGGGATACCCATATCTGTGTACCCTCCAGAATTGCAGGGGTTGCAGTATTATGAGTTTGGTTCAGTTCAGTTCAGTCGCTCAGTCGTGTCTGACTCTTTGTGACCTCATGAACCGCAGCACGTCAGGCCTCCCTGTCCATCACCAACTCCCGGAGTCCACCCAAATCCATGTCCATTGAGTCGGTGATGCCATCCAACCATCTCATCCTCTATCATCCCCTTCTCCTCCTGCCTTCAATCTTCCCCAGCATCAAGGTCTTTTCGAATGAGTCAGCTCTTTGCATCAGGTGGCCAAAGTCCTGGAGTTTCAGCTTCAGCATCAGTCCCTCCAATGAACACCCAGGACTGATCTCCTTTAGGATGGACTGGTTGGATCTCCTTGCAGTCCAAGGGACTCTCAAGAGTCTTCTCCAATACCATAGTTCAAAAGCATCAATTCTGCACTCAGCTTTCTTTATTGTCCAACTCTCATATCCATACGTGACCACTGGAAAAACCATAGTCTTGACTAGATGGACCTTTGTTGACAAAGTAATGTCTGCTTTTTAATATGCTGTCTAGGTTGGTCATAACTTTCCTTCCAAGGAGTAGGCATCTTTTAATTTCATGGCTGCAATCACCATCTGCAGTGATTTTGGAGCCCAGAAAAATAAAGTTAGCCACTGTTTCCACTAATTCCCCATCTATTTGCCATGACGTGATGGGACTGGATGCCATGATCTTCGTTTTCTGAATGTTGATCTTTAAGCCAACTGTTTCATTCTCCTCTATCACTTTCATCAAGAGGCTCTGTAGTTCTTCACTTTCTGCAGATGGTGTCATCTGCATATCTGAGGTTATTGATATTTCTCCCAGCAATCTTGATTCCAGTTTGTGCTTCCTCCAGCCCAGCATTTCTCTTGAGCTTGGTATTTACTGTATTTTTCAAGATGAGAAAACCAAGGCTCAAAGAAATTTAGTGCAAAGAAAGAGTACCCCTCTTCTCTCCCAGATCCCTGGGAATTAGTATTGCTTATTAAGGTGTAAAATCAATCCTCTTAAGATTTGATGTCACTTGCCCACCATTAATAACACATGTTTCTAGTAGGGATGATAAATTTTTACTGATGGTTATTCAACCACTTTTTGCCACTGATATGTTTCACACAGTACCTTTAAAACTTCTTAACATGATATTCTAACATACTAAATTTAGAGCCATAGATTGGCAGTTCTACTTAAAATTGACAGTTTGACTTAGGGAAGACTCAACTCCACAGGTTGAATGTGTAATGAAAGTAATATTTCACCTATACCATTAACAGCTTCAACTTGAAAAATTGCATCTTTATTGAAATGTAGTCTGTGTAGCATTAGGTTTACCTACAGTTCAGTGGGTTTTAGTGTATTCACAGTTGTGCAACCATCACTACTGTTGAACTCCAGGACATTTCATCAGATTGTAATAGCTAATACTGAGTTCAGTTCAGTTGCTCAGTCATGCCTTGACTCTGCAACCCCACGGACTGCAGCACCCCAGGCTTCTCTGTCCATCACCAACTCCTGAAGCTTGCTTAAACTCATGTCTTTTGAGTCGGTGATGTCATCCAACCATCTCATCCTCTGTTATCCCCTTCTCCTCCTGCCTTCAATCTTTCCCAGCATCAGGGTCTTTTCAAATGAGTCAGTTCTTCGCATCAGGTGGCCAAGGTATTGGAGTTTTCAGCTTCAGCATCAGTCCTTCCAATGAATATTAAGGACTGATTGCCTTTAGGATGGCTGGATCTCCTTGCAGTCCAAGGGACTCTCAATTGAGAGTCTTCTCGAACACTGCAGTTCAAAAGCATCAATTCTTCAGCACTCAGCTTTCTTTATAGTCCAACTCTCACATGCATACATGACTACTGGAAAACCATAGCTTTGACCAGACAGACCTTTGTCGGCAAAGTAATATCTCCGCTTTTTAATGTGCTGTCTAGTTTAGTCATAACTTTTCTTCCAAAGAGCAAGCATCTTTTAATTTCATGGCTGCAGTCACCATCTGCAGTGATTTTGGAGCCCAAGAAAATAAAGTTTGTCACTTTCTATTTTTTCCCCATCTATTTGCCATGAATTGATGGGACTAGATGCCATGATCTTAGTTTTTTGAATGTTGATTTTTTAAGCCAGCTTTTTCACTCTCCTCTTTCACTTTCATCAAGTGGCTCTTCAGTCCCTCTTCACTTTCTGCCATAATGGTTGTGTCATCTGTGTATCTTGAGGTTATCGATAAGGAGCCTCAGTAGACCATAAGAATAGCAGAATTTGGTGGTTGGTAGTTCAGCTGGTAAAGAACCCATTTGCAATCGGAGACCCAGTTCGATTCCTGGGTTGGGAAGTTCCCCTGGAGAAGGGATGGGCTTCCCACTGCAATATGTTTGGGCTTCCCTGGCGGCTCAGATGGTAAAGAATCTGCCTGCAATGTGGGATTCCTGGGTTCTATCCCTGGGTTGGAAAGATCTCCAGGAAGAGGGCATGGCAATCTACTCCAGTATTCTTACCTGGAGAATCCCCATGGTCAGAGGAGCCTGGCGGGCTACAGTTCATGGGATCACAAAGAGACACGATTGAGCGACTAAACACACAGCACATAGAGTTAGAAGGTTATTAAAGATCTTCCTGCTGCAAAGCCAAGTCCAGTTAGTCTGTTAAAGCTTCAAAAACCCCATAGTTACTAAGAACATATTTTCTTTTTTGCTGATCATTTTCAAGTCAGACATTCTGACACTTCATCCCTAAATACTTCAGCATGCATGTTCTCAGATGAAGACTGTTCGGCATAATCACAGTTTTCACATAAAAGTCATTAAAGCAACAAATATCCAGTTCATACTGAAATAAATGTCCCTTAATTGTCCTCAAAATGTTTTTTATAGTATCCTTTTAAAAACTAAGATATATTTCAATATAATTTGAACTATTCCAGACCACAAAGGGTAGCAAATTGGGCTTCTCTGGTGGCTCAGTGGTGAAGAGTCCACCTGCCAGTGCAGGGGACACCTGTTCAATCCCTGATCTGGGAAGATCCCACATGCCATGGGGCAACTGAGCTGTGTGCCATAATTATTGAGCCTTAAAGCCTGGGACCCACAGCTACTGAAGACCCTGCACCCTAGAGCCAGTGCTCCACAACAAGAGAAGCCAGGACAATGAGAAGCCAGCACACCGAAACAAGTGAGTAGCCCCACTCGCTGCAACTAGAGAAAAGCCTGTGCAGCAACTAAGATCCAGGACAGCCAAAAATAAATTATTTAAAAAATTTTTTAAAAGGTAGCAAATTTTTGTTTTATTACTTTTTGATTCCCCGAATTTGACAAAAGCACAAATTAAAAATCAATTCTAATAAAAGCAAATATCCTAAAACAGTATTAGCAGATTTCAGCATATTCAGTTTGGTCGCGCCATCATATCTGACTCTGCGACACCATGGGCTGCAGCATGCCAGGCCTCCCTGTCCATCACCAACTCCCGGAGTCCACCCAAATCCATGTCCATTGAGTCGGTGATGCCATCCAACCATCTCATCCTCTGTCGTCCCCTTCTCCTTCTCCCTTCAGTCTTTGCCAGCATCAGGGTCTTTTCAAATGAGTCAGCTCTTCTCATCAGGTGGCCAAGTACTGGAGTTTCAGCTTCAACATCAGTCCTTCCAATGAACACTCAGGACTGATCTTTTAGGATGGACTGGTTGGCTCTCCTTGCAGGACTGAACTGCTGTTGACGATATTCTGTCTGAACCTAGTTTCTCTTTTCCCCTCTTCTCATCACATAGCGGAGAAGGCAATAGCAACCCACTCCAGTACTCTTGCCTGGAAAATGCCATGGAAGGAGGAGCCTGGTAGGCTGCAGTCCATGGAGTCCCGAAGAGTCGGACACAACTGAGAGACTTCACTTTCACTTTTCATTTTCATGCATGGAGAAGGAAATGGCAACCTACTCCAATGTTCTTGCCTGGAGAATCCCAGGGACGGCAGAGCCTAGTGGGCTGCTGTCTATGGGGTCGCACAGAGTCGGACACGACTGAAGCGACTTAGCAGCAGCAGCAGGATCTCATAGCAGCCTTGTACTCCAAACCCAGAGTGCCTAAATCAACCAAGATAATTCTATACTCCTTTTGGGGACTTGTTCAAATCCCCCAAGGCAATCTGGTTAGATAGCATCACCAACTCATTAGACATGAATTTGAACAAACTCCAGGAGAGATGGGGACAAGTGGAACTTGGCCTGCTCCAGTCCGTGGGGTCACAGGATCAGGGGACAGTGGAACGTGGCCTGCGGCAGTCCATGGGGTCACAGAATCGGCCACGAACAACTGAGCGACCGAACAACAATCAGTATAAGGTAAGGTAATCTCCCCTGGCCACAGAGGTGATTCAACTAGCAAGAGGTTCAATCCTTTCGTTTAGACTCGGAGAGATAGGTTGTTAAATAATTACTAGCACACCACCCCGATTTAGGTTGTCCCTTGCCTTTCGGTATCTGACTACAAGGATGTTACTGAAACAGCAAGAGATTAACAGGTATTTGAGGCCCGCTTGAAAGAGGACATGGAGAAGGCAATGGCACCCCACTCCAGTACTCGCCTGGAAAATACCATGGATGTAGGAGCCTGGTAGGCTGCAGTCCATGAGGTCGCTAAGAGTCGGACACGACTAAGCGACTTCACTTTCACTTTTCACTTTCATGTATTGGAGAAGGAAATGGCAACCCACTCCAGTGTTCTTGCCTGGAGAATCCCAGGGACGGGGGAGCCTGGTAGGAGGTCGTCTATGGGGTCGCACAGAGTCGGACACGACTGAAGCGACTTAGCAGCAGCAGAAAAAAAACAACCTTTGAGCCCTGCCAAGAGGCCCAGGGGCGGGGCGGGGCGAGAGGCGGAGCATCGGGCGATGATGCCCCGCCCCCGGACGCGCCGCTTTGCCCCGCCCCTCGAGGCGCCGCCGCCTTGGCCCAGAGACCTGGGCTACGCCAACAGTACCTATGGTGCTTCCCGGCAGAGCCATGGCCAGTAAGTAGCGCCGCGGCCCAAGTTCGGGCCGGAGTAGAGGCTTCGGGTGCGACGCCAGCGGAGCGTCTCGCCCGTTCAGCCTCTCTCTCCATCTCCTCTCCCCGCCGCGCCCTTGGCCTTCTCTGCTCCGGTGGTCGTGGGGCTGTGGGCCCAAGCGGCGAGGGCGGTGGGCGCGGGCGGGGCGGGGAGGAGAAGGCCGCGGAGCGCAGCGCGGCGCACGCCGGGGACTCTGGGCTTCCGAACGGGCCAGCGGGGTCGCGGGAGCACCGGGTCAGCGCGCCGGAAGCGCCGGCTCCTTGCTCCCCGCCCCGCGGGCTCTTGTAATACGTGAGGCAGATTCCACGAGCATTCCGGGCCGGTCCGCTCCGCTCTAGATTCATCGGCGCGGGAAGGGTGCTTATTTCAAATGCAAATTCCGCACCCTCCCTGGTGGTCTTTCCTATTCCCTACCGCCACCCCCGCTCCACTACCCGAAGACTGTGCATTTTCAGTAAAGCTTTCAGTATTTATGATACCTCAAGTGTGAGAGTCTGTCCCGTGGGATTCTTGGAGGTTGCTGCTAGTTTTAGATTGGTTTGAACTTGGGTTTTGCAAAGGTACCAACCCTGATTATTTGTGGTTTGAGCCCTGTCAGGTGAAAATGAAGCACGTGTTTTCTTTGACTGGGGCTTGTGTGGTAAGTGAACTCGTTAATTTGCTCCACAGTGCGCCCCCCTCACACCCACTGGGAAATGCTGCCTTCTCTTGAACAACAACAAAAACGGGCAGTTTGTTTCTGCACCTGGACCTTGAACTTTCAGGTTAGGTATTACCATGTTTCTTGGGGGCTTCCCAGGTGGCTCAGTGGTAAAAGAATCCACCTGCCTATGTAGGAGAAGCAGGTTTGATCCCTGGGTGGAAAAGATCCCCTGGAGAAGGAAATGGCAACTCACTTCAGTATTCTTGCCTGGGAAATCCCAGGGACAGAGGAGCCTTGTGGGCTACAGTCCATGGGGTCCATAGGGTCGGACACAGCTGAGCACGCATGTGTCACGTGCTGCTTCCACATCCCCACTCAGGATCAGCCCCAGGGATGAGGTTCTGGCTGTGTTCCCAAGTCTGTGCCTGATTCTTTTACACGAGGCAGTAGAGTGCTCTGGGCTTAAAAAGTCTGGAGACCTGGATTATTACAGGGTTGGCGCAGCCCATGTCAACAGGTCATTTGATCGCTTTGGACCTCAGTTTCCCTTCTTTAAAATGAACATAAACTGTTCCTACTGAGGTCTTGTGAGGCTCTCTCAAGGTGATAGTGTTTGTGGAAGTGCTCTCTGTTTTTCATTTCAACATCCTGGAGTGCAGTGCAAGCTGGTACCTGAGTGAACCTCCAGGATTGGAGTATAGAAGTCCTTTTACACACCTCCTTCTGAGTGTGACTGTATCTTTCAGAAGAGACTAATGAACTTAAGAGGTGTGGTTCTTGGTAGGGTTGAGGGCAGCGTTGATCTGACTCCGTTGAGGAGTGTTTTCAAGTTACCTGACTTCCCCCACCCACCCAGAAACAAACATGGTGCCCCTCTTGTCTGCAGTCCAGATTTTGGCTTGATTGTGGCTGTGCCAGTTACTTTTTGGACTGGTTTCTTGCACCTTTCCGTCTGCAAGCCTCTTATTTATTCATCTACAAAATACTGCTAACGATAACCCACAGATGCTTATATGTGTAAAAGACCTGCACGTTCCCTATGCTGTTTCCCTGTTGGTCTCTTCGCTTAAGATATTTATCCTTCCCCTTGGTGAGTCCTTGATTGTTAGATTACAGTGAATATTAGTATAGCCAGGGACATGAACTATTCATTGTAATCTAACAATCAAGGATTAGTATAGTATAGCCAGGGGCCTGATGACTTCCCTGTAGCTCAGATGGTAAAGTATCTGCTTGTAATGCAGGAAACTTGGGTTCAGTCCCGGGGTGGGAAGATCCTCTGGAGAAGGAAATGGCAACCCACTCCAGTATTGTTGCCTGGAAAATCCCACAGACAGAGGACCCTGGCGGGCTATAGTCTGTGGGTGTCGCAAAGAGATGGGCACTACTGAGTGACTACCTACCACTAGGGACCTGAAAATGAGAAGTGTGTTCATTTGCAGTTGAGATGAAGTGACTTGTATCTCATCCTCTGCCTCAAGGAACTCCCCAGCCGTGGAACTGTCCTGCCTCGGCCCCTCTATGGAGTGGGTGTTTTGCACGATGTCAGCCAGTCCCCACCCTGGTCCTGGACAGCTTCCTTCCCGGGTGGGAGCGGGGAGAGGAAGCCATCAGAGAGCCTTGGGGGATCTCAGCTTACCCTCCCTCAGAAGCGGAGACAAAGCCCCACCTCTCCGTTACAGTGGAGACTTGATGGGATGTTCTGTGATGTTCTGGTGACAGCTCAGGCTGTTTGCCCCAAAGTAATCATCCCAGCTTTTGTTTTCATCCATTCTTTAAAACTATTTGACAAGCTGCGTTCCAGGTTCAGTTTAGTTCTTCTCATTGTATTTAGGAGAAACCAAGGAATGGACATCAAGGCTGTATATTGTCACCCTGCTTATTTAACTTCTATGCAGAGTACCTCATGCAAAATGCTGGGCTGGATGAAGCAGAAGTTGGAATCAAGATTGCTGGGAGAAGTATCAATAACCTCAGATGTGCAGATGATAACACCCTTATGGCAGAAAGCGAAGAGAAACTAAAGAGCCTGTTGATGAAGGTGAAAGAGGAGAGTGAAAAAATTGATTTAAAACTCAGCATTCAAAAAACTATGATCATGGCATCCAGCCCCATCAGTTCATGGCAAATAAATGGGGAAACAATGGAAACAGTGACAGACTTTATTTTCTTGGGCTGCAAAAGCACCACAGATGGTGACTGCAGCCATGAAATTAAAAGACGCTTGCTCCTTGGAAAAAAAGGTATGACAAACTTAGCATGTTAAAAAACAGAGACATTACTTTGCCAACAAACATCCAAATAGTCAGAGTTATGGTTTTTCCAGTAGTTATGCATGGATTTGATAGTTGGACCATAAAGAAGGCTGAGTGCCTAAGAATTGATGCTTGTGAACTGTGGTTTTGAAGAAGACTCTTGAGAGTCCTGTGGACTACAAGGAGATCAAACCAGTCCATCCTAAAGGAAATCAATCCTGAATATTCATTGGAAGGACTGATGCTGAGGCTGAAGCTCTAATACTTTGGCCACCTGATGTGAAGAGCTGACTCACTGGAAAAGACCCTGGTGCTGGAAAAGATTGAAGGCAGGAGGAGAAGGGGACGACAGAGGATGAGATGGCTGGGTGGCATCACTGACTCAATGGACATGAGTTTGAGCAAGCTCTGGGAGTTGGTGATGGACAGAGAAGCCTGGCGTGCTGCAGTGCATGGGTTTGCAAAGAGTTGGACAAGACTGAGCGACTGAATGACAACAACAACAAGAAGGAATGGACATCTAGTTTTCCTATTTTTAGGATTAACCCCGAGCCAAACAGGTCTTCATCAAAGGCCAGGGTCTGTCAATGTTGCTTCTCTGGGGACGTTTTTACAGGTGCAGGAGAAACACCCAGAGAGAGAAGTCACTAAGGGTGGAATTTTAGACTCTACAGCAGAGTTGGGGTAGGGAAGCAAGGCCAGGCCAATTAACTTCCAGATAATTTCAGAAGTTTTGCAGAGCTTTGTGGGTTATGACATGGTTGGGAACCTTTAATGTAGCCTTCTATCAAGACCACAAGCAGAAACTGTGTCAGTAAGTGTCCAGGCGGGACTTGGAAACCACACTAGTCAGTTGAACAGGAAAAAATTTATCTAGAGGACTATTAACCAGTAAAGATGATTATGGCAAGGGCTAAGAGAGCTCTACAGGAAAAGCAAGTGTCGGATGTGGTGACAACCTCAAGAAAGAAATAAGCCTGGAGGAACCGGTGACCTTCTTGCCCCAAGGCTGACAGCAGGTTTGCTTGGCGGGGCTGGTTGTGTGATTTGTGGGACTCAGTCTCCAATGAAAATGTGGGGCCCCTTGTTCAGACAGCAGGAAGAAGTGCTGTTTGGTTTTCCTTCCACAGTGTTTCAGTCTCTCGTGGTATGTTTCATTTGCTACTTAATGGTGTGCTCCTCTGGGCACCAGGAGATTCGTGGGGTGAGTGCAGGTCCTCCCAGGGTTCCTCTCTGTGGCACATGTGCAGCCCATCGGCTGCCAGCCTCCCCGTCCCCCAGTGGCTGGACCAGTGCACTGTGTCCCAGCTGGCGATGGGGAAGCTGAGCTAGGTGTGTCTGCTTCCTTCTGGCTCACGGTGGGGCGGGGACTGCCAGAGAGACTTCACCTGCTGTGCTGGAAGGTGCTCAGCACCTGGCTGAGAATGGACTGGGGCCTGAGGTCGCATGATAAGAGGTAGTTCCCTAGTCAAGCCCAGTCTCCTCTCTCCTAAGGGAGAGGCTGGCCCTGCTGGCTTCACTTCAGATTCTTGTGCCTGGAGCAGGCTTTGCTCACACTATGGCTCTGTCTCAAGGTTGTTCAACCCCAGCATTGTTGACATTTGCTGCTGTTGTTTTAGTCAGTAAGTTGTGTCTGACTCCTTGCAACCCTATGGACCGTAGCCTGCCAGGCTCCTCTGTTCATGGGATTCTCCAGGCAAGAATACTGGAGTGAGATGCCCCGCCCTCCTCCAAGGAATCTTTCCAACCCGGGGTGGATAATTCTTTGTCATCAGGGACTGTCGTATGCCTTGTGGCATGTTTGGCAGTGTCCCTGACCTCTGCCCACTAAATGCCAGTAGCACACCAGCAGTCGTGACCATTAGTAGTGTCTCTAGACGCTGCCACGTGTCTTGGGGGTCCGACTTACCCTCCATTAAAAACAGCTGCTCTATCTGAGTCAGCAGTCAGATCTTCTGACCGCTCCTCTCTTTTATCTTCCTCCTCAGCTTTCCGCTTGGCCCTCATCCAGCTTCAGGTTTCTTCCATCAAGTCAGAGAACCTCACTCGAGCCTGTGGCCTCATCCGGGAGGCATCGAAGCAAGGAGCCCAGATAGTCTCCCTGCCAGTAAGTCTGGGGTGGCCACCCCTTTCTGAGCACTGTTGTCCCGGTAGTGTGGTGTCTGCTCATTCTGGGTCTTAGGGGCCAGCAGGGTCCCTTTGGACCCCAGGATGGTTCCTCATCTGTATGGAAGATGACCTAGCAAGGATCTTTGTGATAGGACGTGCCAGCTTGGTGACAGGTCTTTAACTTTAGTTCACCTGCTCGGTTCAGAAGCCCAGGAGTCAGAGGGACTTACCTAAATCCAAAATACTCAGTGCCTCAGGCACTTACCTTCTCTGCTTGCATAGTCTAGTCTTCACGAGACCAGAACATTGATTTTAGCGCTGAGCTTCCGACATTTTAAAAACATTGTTGAAAATTGTTAAACACTTAGGAAGCCTGTAGTATGTAGTGAGCCAAAGGATGCTGCATCAGTGTGCTAGGTGACCTGTTTAAGACAGAATCAGCTGAAGATGGGGCCACATTTGTTTGTCAACAAGTACAGGGTCAGCCCCACGGACAGTCCCACATTGGTCAGAAGAGGCACCTATCGGCCCCTTCTGCTGGCAGAGGCCTGCAGGGGTGAGTGGTGGAACTATTCCTGACCGTCCCCGACCTCGCGGTGGGGTGGGGGCAGCCCTCAGCAAGCCCTGGAGACTCTTCAGGGCTAGCTTGTATTGATATTCTAGGCTCTGGGCTATTTACCAGGGAGGCCAGTGAGTAGGAGTCTTCAGCAGGGGCACTTGAGATCTTAATGTCGCTCCAGTCATGGGACTCATCTCTCCTTGTATCCAGTCATGGCCTCTTGTCGGTTTAGGCTGCTGGGGGTCAGAGCCTAAAAGCCAGGAGCAAAAGCACTTGAATTCTGCATGTGTCCCCTGCTAAAGTATCTTCTACAAGTTGGTGATCCTCGATCTTGAGTTTCCTAGCACAGACAAGCAGTCTCAGTGAATGTAAATGAATGAACTGGAGGTGAAATGCATGAGTTTTCTTTTATCACAGAGCTGTTGAGACACATTCAGGGGAGTGAGAGAGTTTGCAGGATCAGAATGGTGGCACTGGAAGGGAGCTTAGAAACATCCCTCGTGTATCCCGTATACGTGAGGAAATGTCTTAACCTCGGTGGGTTTCACGGCTTCTGTATTTTTGAAAAACATAGGCTTTATTGCTTTACATAGCTAATAATATAGTTTTGAGAGTCTGGATTCATCTTAACACCCCCAATCCTGTGAGCAAGCCCAGTGGTAGTGGGTCCCAGGTGCCCGACGCTGTGGAGGCGTGGTTCTGTGGACTCAGGGAGAGACAAGTGCAGCTTTTTGCCAAGGTGACCAGCATCCGGTTGAGCACACTGACTCCAGCCCCATCTGAGCCTGGGGCCGAATCCTGTCTGTGGCCACAGGCTCTTTAGCCTAAGATGTCTGTGTTTTTCTTATCAGTTGTATTTTTTTACCTCTTTGAGAACTATGTCTTTTTACAGCAGAACTTTAAAATAAGTCGGGTTCCCCCCCCCATCTTTTTTCTCTTCCAACATTATTCTAGGAATGCTTTAATTCTCCATATGGCACAAAATATTTTCCTGATTATGCAGAGAAAATTCCTGGTGACTCCACACAGAAGCTTTCTGAAGTGGCAAAGGAGTGCAGCGTATATGTCATTGGAGGTAACTTCCTACCCGCAAGGTATAATGGCCTAAACATTAAAAACATCTGAGAAACTATTGTTACATTTGAACCATGGAATACAAATTAGCTATAGAAAACAATGAGGTAGATCTGTCTATGCAGGATTGTGGAAGGATCTTCAAGACACACTTTGGTGGAAGAAGAGCAAGTTTGGTATGAAATGAACAGGTCCTTCCCTATAGATTAATGATCCACATAAAAGACTGTGTATTTTTATATGTTTATATGTTTATATATTTTATATGTATATTTTTATATGTATTTATATATTAAGGCATAGTGAATATTGTACAAGGACACACACCAAATTGCTGAAAATTTTATCTGGGGGTACAAGGGCAGGTGGAAATGTGGAAGGAGAAACTATATCTGAAAGTCTTTAATACAGTGTTAAGACTTTCTTTTTATTTCCCCCAGAAAGAGACCGCTGACATCAAAGGTAGCTTAGAGTTTTAGGCTTAGTGAAGTAAGTCAGAGAAAGACAAATTCTTTATGCTGTCATTTACATGTAGGATCTAAAACAAGAAAACAAACGAATGTATGTAATAAAAGAGAAACAGACTCACAGAACAAACTCGTGGCTACTGTGGGGAGAGGGACGAGGGGAGGGGGAGTTAGGGATGGGACGAGATCGAAACAACTGTGTATAAAATAAATAAGTAACAAGGATATATTGTGCAGCACAGAGAAATAAAACCATTGTTTTGTAATAATCTTAAATTGAGTGCAACCTAAAAAAAGATTGAATCATGTTGCATGTCTGAAACTAGTGTAATATTATAAATCAACTATAATTTTTTAAAAGTAGCTTTATTTATGTGGCTTGTTTAAATAAAAATGTTTTATTTGTTTACATAAAAATACAGTAAAACTCTTTAATGCAATAAAATTATTTCTGTATTCTGATACAGTGAGAATTAGAAATAAATAAGGGGTGGAGAAAAGAGGACAGAGCAGAGATAGAACTACAGGCACCATATTTAGTGATGGAAAGACTGGCATACCTTCCCACCTCAAGGCCTTTTTGGATACAGTTATGTTGCAGGACCTGGCGGATTTAAGTTGCGCAACTGTGAATTCCCTGTGTTGCACTAATGCTTCAGGTTAAGTGTTGCTCAAGAGCAAAGCTGAATTGAAAAATAGTTTGATTAGTTTTGAAACCTTTCTTTGGCCTCTGACTTAATTACATTTCACCCACACTCTGAAATTGGTCTCTGAAAAATTGTATTCAAGAAGAAAAGAATCATGATTAAATAACCCTTAGGAGACAGTAAACTTTACTGTTGGACCCGAGAAGATGGTAAACTGTAACAAGCCTTTGTCCTGTTATAAAAGAATGCTTCATTCAGAATGTTTTCTTTGTCTCTCTGTGTCTCTTTCTGTGTTTCTTTCTCAACAAAAGGGTCCATTCCTGAAAAGGATGCTGGGAAATTATATAACACCTGCGCCGTGTTTGGGCCTGATGGAACTTTACTGGTAAAGCACAGAAAGGTCAGTAGAGAATGTGGCAATTCTCACTGCCTCTTGAGAATTCGCTCTGAAGTTCCCAGTACCCATCCTGTGGTACACACACCAGGCATTGGATTAGTTGGCACAGGTGGTTATACCTGGCTGTTGGCCTGCTGATATAAATTGTAGACTCAGCCTATCAATTTTGGTCAAGGAAAAACCTACAAGAATTTGGATTAGGATGGTATCCCTGGTGGCTCAGATGGTAAGTGTCTGCCTACAGTGTGGGAGACCTGGGTTCGATCCCTGGGTTAGGAAGATCCTCTGGAGAATGAAATGGCAACCCACTCCAGTACTCTTGCCTGGAAAATCTCATGGACAGAGGAGCATAGTATGCTATAGTCCATGGGGTCGCAAAGAGTCGGACACCACTGAGCGACTTCACTTCACTTCAAACATATAGTGATCACTTTGGGGAGAGTTGATATCTTTGCAGTGGTAATGCATGCATATACACTTAGGATTGTTAAGTCTTCTTGGTAAATTGATCCTTTTCTCATTATGATATGTCCTTTTTTTCTGGTATACTGATTGTCTTGACGTTTATCTCTGATATTAGTAAAGCCACTGTAGCCTTCTTCTAATTACTGTTTGGTACATCTTTTTCTAATCTTTTATTTTCAGTCTGTATGTCTCTTTATATATAAATGCCTCTTTTGCAGATAGCATGTAGTTGGGTCTTGCTTTTTTTCATTCTGACAATCTTTGCCTTTTCACTAGAGTGTTCACTCTATATTTAATGTAATTATTGCTATGATTGGATTTTAAGCACGTGGACATTGAATTACTGTTTCCCTTTGTTCCTCTTGCCTGCATTCTTTTGAGTTGAGTAGTAGTTTGCTTTTTTTCCCCTAAGTTGTTGCCCTAAGAATTACAGTATACACACTTTATCTTGTCATAGGCTTCTTAGTTAATACTCTGTTTCTTCATGTGAAATTTAAGAACCTTGCAGTTGTATCGGTCCATTCTTTATGCTGTGGTTGTCATGCATATTGCATCTATATACATTATAAATACCACAAAATACTAATTTTTAATTTCAGTAGTCACTTGTATTTTAAAGAAATTAAGAGAAATATTTCATGTTTACCTCACCGTTTACCATTTCTGGTTATTTTCTTTTCTTCCTGAAGACCTTAGTTCTGTCTGGTATGTTTACCATCAAACAAAAAGACCTCCTTTAGCATTTTGAAGTGAGCATCTGCTAGATATGAATTCTCTTAGCTTTATTTATGAATATATCTTTACTTTGCCATTTTTAAAAAGATATTTTTGATGTGGACTGTTTTTTAAAATCTTTTTGAATTTGTTGCAGTATAGCTTCTGTTGCTTATGTTTTGGTCTTTTGGCCAAAAGGCATGTGGGGTTTTAGCTCCCTGACCAGGGGTCGAACCCCTGCCCCCTGCAGTGGAAGGGGCAGTCTTAGTCACTGGACCGGCAGGGAGTCTCTGCCTTCATTCTTAAAAGATGTTTTTGGTGGAATAGAATTCTGGGTTGACACTTTTCTTTTTTTCCTCAGATGTTTGAGAGACATTATTCATTATTCAGTTATCTTCTAGCCTCTTTTTTCCCCCCTGATACAAAGTTAGTAGGGGTTCCCAGGTGGCTCAGTGGGTAAAAGAATCCGCTTGCCAGTGCAGGAGATGTTGGTTTGATCCCTGGGTTGGGAAGATCCCCCAGAGGAGGGCATGGCGACCGACTCCAGTATTCTTGCCTGGAGAATCCCATGGACAGAGGAGCCTGGTGGGCTGCAGTCCATGGGGCTACAAAGAGTCAGATATGACTGAAGCAACCGAGCATGCACACACTCATGAAGTAAGTGGTAATTTGTATTGTTCTCCTGCATGTAATTCATGTTTTTCTCTCCCTGCCTTCAAGGTTTTTTCATAATCTTTGGTTCTCAGAATTTTGACTCTTATATTCCTGATACGAGGTTTTTTTTTTTGTATTTGTCCTGCTTTGTGTTTCTTTAATCTGTAAATTTAGTTTCTCGCTGTATTTGGGAAACTTGGGAGCATTAAATATAGAGTGACCACTCTAGTTAAAAGGCAGAGATTGTTAGAATGAAATATTCAAGAAATATTAAATATTTTTCTGTCCCATTCTCTTCTTATGGGACTCCAATTTGGATACTGTTCACCAAACGCGGTCACCAAGGCTGTGGTTTTTTATTTTTATTTTTCAAACAAAAATTTTGTCTTTTTCAGATTGCATGTTTTCCATTGATTTTTTATGTTCACTGAGGCTTCTGTAATCTCCCTTCTGTAATCCAGTGGAATTTTTAAAAATTTCAGATGTTGGATTTTTCATTTCTCAAATTTTTATTTCATTCTCTTTTTACAGCTTTTATTCTCTACTGTGTTTCCTCTTTGTTTATTTGTTAAGAGCATCTATTTCTTTACTCTCCTGAGGTTAGTTTCAGTAGCTGCTTTATTGTCTTTGGTAGTGATCACATCTGGGTCTTCCTGGGTCTGCTCCATTGCTGCTTTTTCTCCAAGAGTTCGGGTCATACCTTTGTGTGTCCAGTTTTTTGGATTGTATATTGGATTATATGTTGTTGAGACTCTAACTTCTGTTGCGTTCGCCCGAAAAGTGTTGAGTGTTTTATTTGAGCAGGTAGGTAGTTGGGGCATACTCACAGACCAGACCCTTCCTTGGTGAGGTGGGTGGCAACTGCAGCTGCTCTGCCTGTTGCAAAGTTTAGCTTTAGCTGGGCTGCTCAGAGTCTGCCCCACACATCTTTAGTGCATTGCTTAGTCAGGGATTTGGACAGGTTTTCTATGTAAAATGTAGGGCCCTTCTTCTGCTTTCTCCTTTTCAGTGTCCCCCTCACTCTCCAGCTGCTGTGAAGCTCTGTCCTTTGATTCCTTGGCTGGTGTGTTGGTGGGTAGTTGTGACCACCAGTCGCAGCCACAGCTGGGCCTTGCTTCCAAGTGAAGGTTGTAAACAAGTGGGAAACACCCAGCACTAGGTCCTGTCTTCCGGAAGTTGACTTCTCTCTAATTTTTGCCTGATTTTGATTATTGTCAAGTGCTTTTAAGTAGTTGTATTTTTTGTTTTGTTTTGTCCAGAGCTCAGGGTTACCTGTGAGAAAGCTGGTCCTTTAGGAGCCACTCTGCCGTGACTGGAAACAGACCCAGCACTGGGCTATGACAATTGAGTTTTCCAGTTCATGAATATATTTCTCTTTGCATTTTCTTAGGCTTTCTTTAATTTCTCTCAAAGTTTTTTAGATAGTTTTTTGGATATAGTCTTATATCATTTACTAGATTTATTCCTATATGGTATTTCTGATGTCCTTTCATTTTCTGATGCTTGCTAGTATATAGACGTACAGCACATTTTTAAAATATTGACCTTGTATATAATACCTTTGCTTAAACTCATTCATTCTAATAATTCACCTGTGTATGTCCTTTGACATTCCTTAGGTACACAATTATCTGAGAATAATGGCTTTTAATTTTTTCTTTCTAATCTTTACCCTTTGTATTCTTTTCCTTTGCCTTATTGCTTTGGTTAGGACCTCTGGTACAGTGTTGAATAGCAGGTATACTTACCTTGTTTCTGATCTCAACAGGAGAAGGGTTTTAATGTTTCACCTTTAAATAGGTTTCTTTAGATTTTTTTTTTTTTTGCAGATTCTCTTTATTAAAGGGGTTCCCATCCTAGAAGAGTTTTTCTCTTTTATTTTTTAAATTAGAATGTTGTTCAGTGACTCAGTCGTGTCCAACTCTCTGACCCCATAGACTGCAGTGTGCCAGGCTTAAATAAGAATGGATGTAGAAATTTACCAAATGCTCATTATACACCTCTTAGGATGATCATGTGACTTTTCTCCCTTATTATGTTCATGTGGTAAGTCACTTTGGTTTTTCAAATGTTCAGACACATTTGTTTTCTTTGAATAAATCCAATTTGGAAGTTACTTTTTAATATATTGCTGCATTGGGTTTGGAGAACTACCTATTTTTGATCACTCGCCCACTCTCTACCTCTCCTTGCCAATGTGTCAGTTTGATTCTGATTCTGAGAAGTCTTCATTTAGCATTTATATTGAGTAAAAAAAGCGGCATATAAATTACTTTCCATAAGAAATCTAGACGTTGATCTGCACACCACCAAGGGAAGAAGGATCGTACAAACTATAGCAGCATTTCTCCAGTTCCCTGTGTTAGAAGTCATTTTCATAGGATGTCAGCATCTTGTGGGGTGGGTTGTGGGCAGGTTGGCGCTGCCCTTTGTACAAGTGATCTTAGAACACCCCCTTGGCTGGCCATGGAAAGGTGTGTGTTATTACTGCCATGAGCCCTGCTGGAAAGGAGGTAACCAAATCCTTTCTTTGTGATGCAGCTCCATCTGTTTGACATTGATGTTCCTGGGAAAATCACATTTCAAGAATCTGAAACATTGAGTCCTGGTGATAGTTTCTCCTCGTTTGATACTCGTACGTACCAGATAAATTCACCTCTTCTAGCAGTACCAGTAGAGGAGGATCAGGTAGTCCTTTGTTTTTCATGATGTTGCTTTCCAACTTCTTTACAAAACCTGTCTGGAAGGCCAGGGGGAGAAGGGCGGAGAACGGTCAGAGATCTAGAAAGTGGGGGATTTAATGGAGAACTAAGGGTTTGACATGATTGTGCTTTTCCAGTGGTCACAGCCTTTATTAGTGTGATAGCTTCCAGCCTATACCTATTAGGCCATGACTGAACACCTCCCACTTAGATAAGAAACATTTATTAATAATTAGAGTGAATTTCTCATTTCTGCTCTACTGATGTAAATGATGTTCTCACGAGGCAGAATCCACGCAGGAGCAAACTTACATGTTCTCTGTCCACGGGCCCTGCGTGAATGTACTCCCGTCAGTGTCCTGTGACCATTGGATCTTGGAGACTTTGCCTGGCCACACCTGCTTCAGGAGATTAACTTTGTACATTTTCTGTTTGGAGAACAGCTTACTGCAGGGTGGGCCTGGGTATCTGCTATGACATCCGCTTCGCAGAGCTGGCGCAGATCTATGCACAGAGAGGTGAGGCCGCCTTGGGTTAGGTCATGTAGATGCTCGGAGATTGATTGGCTCTGGGCTTTGTGGGTGGAGGGGATCATTGGTCAGAAAACCTGGAGGAGGTCTTAAGCTCCGCGTCTGTGTGAGTTCTCAGACTACTTCTGGGAATGGGCAGTGTGGTTTTCTGGAGGTTGTAGTTTAACACACCACACAGCTAAGGCAGGAGCCACATTCCTAAACTAAACGTCTGCTCTGCCGTTGGAGCCCTTCCGGCCGCTGTGTTTGGAGAGGCACTGGGGCCCCAGTAGTAGGTCTGCCTGCACGTGGCTTGCACCACTCACTAGCCCTAGATGTTGGGAACAGCAAAAAGGCAGTCAGCGCCACTGTGGTCCAGAGGACCATCCTGCCAACCGAGAAGCACAAGTCAGATGAGAAGCCCTGGGTTCTGGTTCCAGCTCTGCCCCTTAATTGGCACAGTGCTTTGGGTAAATTAATCTCTGGAGAACTGTGGGTCTCAGTTTTCTCATAGGAAAGGTGTGAGGATTACAGACAGAGAACTTACGAAGGTCCTCTTATGATACTCAACAATACTAGCATCCTTACTAGACTGCCAGAGGTACTCTGACTCTAGTTTGTCTGTCACTATAAAGTGAACTGGGTGCAGACGGTTTGACACCCTGCTCAGCAAAAGGTGGAGGCGCAAGGGCTCCAGGTTGGCTGTTTCAGTTGAGTCTTAGCTGGAAGAAGTAGAGCAATTAGTCTTCTCCTCCTTTCAGTTGATGAACATCACAAAACATGGTCCTTGACCCTGGGAGCTGTCCACATGGTGCTGAGAGAAGTCTGAATGACAGATTTTCCATGTTTTTCAAGCAAAGTCACCTTTGCTTGAAAAGTGGTTGTCAGGATCACTGTACTTGTGTGTGTGTGTTGCGTGTGTGTCTCTAGAGGAATTCACAGCCATCTGTAACACTGATGAATCTATTCACGTTGGGGGAGTTTGAGTTTGGTCCCCACTAGGTAAGGAGCAGAGGGAGGGCTAATGTGGTTGGGTGTCCACCTGCATCCCTCTTCTTTGGCTTTTCTTGCCCCAAGGCTGCCAGCTATTGGTATATCCTGGAGCTTTTAATCTGACCACCGGGCCAGCCCACTGGGAGTTGCTTCAGCGAGGCCGGTAAGAAAGCATCTCCGTGTTTCTCTGCGAAAACGTTTGCGGTTTGGTGGAAGCATCAGCCTTCCCCGTATGGAATGCTGCCTCTGACTCAGGCTGCCCTGGCACCCAGAGGCAGTTCCCAAAGGTGACTCTTTGTCTTCCAGTCCGAAAGGAGGGCTTCTGCTGTGGGCTCCTCAGAAGCCCCAGCACCAGCCTTGTGGATTTTGAGGACTGATGTCTGCATTTCCAGGAGCATTCACCCATCAGGTGGGCAGTGATTTGGTTTTCCTGTGTTCAGATAAGAATTTCTGTCTCTGGTAGAGTTGCCAGAAGGTTTTACAGAGAATTGGAGAGCCATGGAGTGTACATGGCTGGAGCCAAGGCAAAGGCAAGGGTTCCTGAGTCTGACGCCCGGAGAGACTTGTGGTCACGCTCAGCAGTCCTTGTGCTGTGTAGATGGGTGCTTACCCTCCTCCATCCTCCAGAGTTTCCTGCTAGTCTTGGTACTCTGCCAAGACACTTGTGATAAGTTCTTGTTCTTCTAACGTCTAAGTTCTGAGCGCTGCGCATGGGACAGTTACTTTTCCTTAGTCGCCCGAGGAGTGGTGAAGGGCAAATAGCAGAGGTGGGTGTAACATAGAAGGGAACAGGAATATGACTGTGAAGTGCTCTGCAAACCATGAAATGCTGCTCAGAAATGACGGGTTGTTCATGAAAAGATTTTTTTAATTGCGGTATTATATACTTACAGAAAAGTGTACTAGTTTTAAGTTTACAGATCAGTGAATTTTTACATATGGATTCACCTCTGATCAGGATCAAATCTAGAACATTTCTAGCCCCTTGGAATGCTCCCCTTTTCTCCTTCTCAGTCAGTACTCTCCTCTCTCTGCCCAGGGATGGCCACTGTGCTCACATCTGGAGATGACAGTGATTTTTATTGGAAGGGGATGTAGGAGTGTTTGGCTGGTTGCATGATGGAAGGTGGTAGGGGTATGTGATCCCATGAGTATTAATAAATGCTGCTTTGTTGAAAGCAGGAAAAGCTGGAGAGAGCCTGGGATGACCTGGCACGAATCTGTTGTTTGAGCCCAGAGGGCTGTGGGTCAGGTGGCTTGGTGTAGCCGTGCTACCATCCGGTTCCTAGTTCTTGCCTAATTTGAGGTGATGGGACTGCCCCATTGGCATGGAAGGGCCCTGTAGCCCTGCCCGGGGTGTTGTTCCAGCGAGGCCAGCCCATTCTCTCTGGTCACCTGGGTTGCATGCACCAGAGAAGCTCTGCTCTTTACCTGTTACAGGTTGGCTCAGGCCAGCGTTTCTCACTGTGGTGCTATTGACACTTTGGAGGAAATGGCTCTTTGTTGTGGGCGCCGTCCTCTGTGTTGCAGGATGTTTGCGCACCCCTGACTTCTACTCCTCGATGTCAGTAGCTATCCCTTGGTCAGAAATGTCTCCAGACACTGGCAGAAGTCCCCTGCTGGGCAAAATTGCCCCAGTGGAGAACTAGCTTGTGCAGCAAGGTCTTTTTTGAAGAAAGGGTTCTGTGGCTTTGAATGTTTCTTCCATGTCCGAGCTAGCCTGTCCTGTCCTAGTTTTTGAAAGAAGGGTCTGGACACTTAGGGTAAAAACGTCTCAGATCTGTACTGTATGACTTACCTCTTTTCTCTCCATTGACTACAGGGCTGTTGATAATCAGGTGTACGTGGCCACAGCATCTCCCGCCCGGGATGAAAAGGCCTCCTATGTTGCCTGGGGACACAGCACTGTTGTGAATCCTTGGTGAGTTGGCTCTGCAGGGACAGGCTCACTGAGCTGAGAGAGGTGGTGCTTGGGCAGGTGGGTTGTCTGATTCCCGGGTGGTCCTGCGCCTCCCTCCGCTGCCGTCTCCCCTCAGGCCTGCCAGGTCACTGGCTCTCTCTGTGGGAGGAGCTTCCACTTGAAAGCCATGCGAGAGAGAAATGGCTCAGCTCTCCTGACTGAGTGATTGGCCTCAGCCTTGTTCTGAGTTTCTGAGTGACGTTCATTGTCAACCAAACTTGGAAACGAGGCAGAAGTCACAGGTGGGTGGTTTTTTAGTAAAAGAGGCTCCCAAACTCTTGGCTTTGGGTTAAAATTTAGACTGGGTCACTGGACCTACGGCTGGAATGAGTTGAGGGTAAGGATTTTGCTCCCTGCATAACACTTAGAGGAGAGTGGAGGATGGGTTGAATTAAGAGGAACTGTGAACTTGTCCTCTGTGAGAGGGTAAAGCATTCTATTACTTAGGGAAACCAGCAGGGAAGTCTGCCCAGATACATACACAGCCGGATGGTAATAGACACGTCTTACCAGCATTTGTACAGTTCACATGGTACTTTCACACACATTGTCTCAATTTGAGCTCTCAAGGACTTATCTTTATTTAACCCAGTTAATAGATGGTAGACTTGAAGTTCACAGGATGAAGTGGCCAGAATTGGTGTTTGGATCCAAGACTTTTGAATTCAGAACTTAGATTTATTCCATACTACTTCTCAGTATGTCTGTATGATTACGACACACACACACACATATGTGTTTCTAAAATTTCAGGATAAACATATCAGTAACAAGGCTGCAAAGGCTTACATGTCACTGTGGGATTCCCAGAGTTCCTCTCTTCTGACTTTGTAGGACTCACAGATGAACGTGTGTGGTGGAGAAGGCCTTGGGAGATATGGCCCGTGGGAGATTCTCAGTGAGCCTCCTGTACATCAGGATCTGGGGTGCATTGGAAGGCTGGAAGGATCGAGTTGGCTTCAAAATTTTCTCAAACTTGACTTGGGTTCCTCTGTAGACATTAGTGATCAGCTTACTGACCTTGTGGGTAGCTCTGCTCACCCAGCTGGTTCTCCTGGTGAACTCTTACTCATCAGGCTGGCTGCTTTTGACACAGTTGGTTACCTAAGATTTGCCTGTATTTCTTCCTTTGCAGAATTTCCCCCATTTGGTTGGGAGCTGTGTGGCTTTTTTGTCATTGTGATAGGTGCCTAGGGTTAACATAGAGATCTTTGCATGCCGGGGCAAATGGGGGAAAAATAGAAGAGACTAGAAAAGGATTCAGTTAAACGTCATTAATGATGATGCCTGTAGCTTACTGTGCCAAAAATCTGTGGCCCTAGATGGAACCAATTATTATATCAGATTGTTTGTTGTATTGGATCATTTTGTTTTGTACTTTGGAAAAATTTCACAGATAAGGTTTTTTTAAATTAATGATTAATTTTTGGCTGTGCTGGGTCTTCGTTGCTGCACACAGGCTTTCTCTAGTTGCGGCAGGTGGGGGCTGCTCTCGTGTTGTGGAGCACAGGCTTAGTAATTGTGGCACCTGGGCTTAGTTGCCCTGCAGCAGCGGGGATCTTCCTGGACCAGGGATTTAACCCGAATTCCCCACATTGGCAGGCAGTTTCTTAACCAGTGGACCATCAGGGAAGTCCCACAGCTATGTTTTTGAAGGCCTGTTTTGGGCCAAGAGACTCACTCAGCACTGGAAATAGTTTTCCAAGTCAGCTTTTCCTCAGATTTTGTGGAGTGTTTTTGTTTCCAGTGTGGGGTTCCTGCTGGGGCATGGTTCTACCACTTCTACTCAGGCCTCAAAGGTTGAAATCTCTCCCTCCAAACCCAAAAGCCATTAACACAGGGATCCAAGGATCACAGACTTGAGGCCAGAGATCCAGGCAGACCCAAGCCTTCCCTCTCCATCTCCAGGGTTATGTAGCAGCCTTGGGAGGTGTGAAGAAACAGAGCTAGACTGCCCTTGGAAAGGGCTCTTGAATGTACTCACGACAGGGTGGAAGTAATAAATAATCTATAGTAGGAATAGGAAAGTTTTATTCAAGCCAAACTGAGGACTGTAGCCTAAGAGACAGCTTCTCAGATAGCTATGAGGAATTGTTCTGAAGAAGCATTGTTTGCAGCAGTTTTATATCTTATCAGAGCAAGGAACATCAAACACAACAGGTACCTTCCTTCAAGATTTCAAAAAAAAAAAAAATAAAAGGTATTTTCTCACTATGTCCTCACAGAGCTCATATTTCCACTTTATAGATTAGGAAGTAGAGATTCGACATGGCTTGCCAGAAGACCACACAGCTACTTAAGTGGTTCAGTTCAGTACAGTTGATCAGTTGTGTCTGACTCTGCTACCCCATGGATTGCAGCATGCCAGGCCTCCCTGTTCATCACCAACTCCCAGAGTTTACTCAAACTCAGGTCCATCAAGTCAGTGATGCCATCCAACCATCTCATCCTCTGTCATCCCCTTCTCCTCCTGCCTTCAATCTTTCCCAGCATCAGGGTCTTTTCCAATGAGTCAGCTTTTTGCATGAGGTAGCCAAAGTATTGGAGTTTCAGCTTTAGCATCATTCCTTCCAATAAACACCCAGGACTGATCTCCTTTAGAATGGACTGGTTGGATCTCCTTGCAGTCCAAGGGACTCTGAAGAGTCTTCTCCAACACCATAGTTCAAAAGCATCATAGGAATTTATGCCCGTATTTTCTTGTTTTAAAAACAGATTCCTTCCCATTTGGCCTGTGAGATAGGGCGGAAGAACAGAGATAGTAAATAACAGCAAGCATCAGGGAATTGACTCATTCTCCCCACGTGTTTTTCAGGGGGGAGGTCCTTGCCAAAGCTGGCACTGAAGAGACGATCGTGTATGCAGATATAGGTAAGATTCACTCTGGCCCAGTTTAGGTGTCTGGTGTCCCTAAGTGCCCTGAGGCCAGATTCTACAGCTGTAGAACACCGGGAGGGACTCCTTTATGCCCCGCCCTCCTCATTTATCCTTGGTTCTCTGGCTAAGCCCTGGGCTCTGTCTCAGCCTGAGTTTTCTTGGTTTGGTTTGAAATGACACCAGGGGCAGTGCCAAGCTGAATGTGCCTCCAGACAAGGCCCATGAGTAAATTACTGGCTGGGGCTCTGGTTGTTTCTCTGCTGTTTGGGGAAGAAGTTCCTGTTGGCAAGTAAGGAATCACATCTACTAATAGTATACTTTTCTGTTTTTGCAGACCTGAAGAAGTTGGCTGAAATTCGCCAGCAAATCCCCATTTTTAGCCAGAAGCGATCAGACCTCTATGCAGTGGAAGCCAAAAAATCCTGATGTTTCCGACATGTCATGAAACAGGAAGATATGTTTCTACAGGATAATCAACAATCTTATGAATTCTTTAATGGAATTTTTTTTTTTTAAATAATTTCAGTCTTTTCCCTTCCTGAAAAGGGAAGCTCTGTTGGGATGATGGGGCTGATGCTGGTATTCTCCACACCATATAAAATGGTCAAAAAGGGCTGGCACTGAAGAACAGGAGGAGGGTGGGTGTGGCTCTAAATCTTCCATATTCAAGTTGTCTCAAGCAGTTATTAAAATATCAGATCCTGGTATTCTTGATGGTTGATCCACCTGTATATTTGTGTGGTGAACCTCTTACTTGATTGCTGGAGTTGGAATACATTATGCAGAAACCTTGGTCTTTGAGCAGCATCTTAATGTCACATTTTGGTCTGTGAGTGGTCTTTGAGCCGTTATCTTAATGTCACTTTTTGGTCTGTGAGTAACTGTGGGATGGATCCTTGGTGTTTGCTAGAGAAGATGGCAGCTCTGCCCTCCCTGGCACCCTTAGGGCTCTTCAAATTCAGAGAGGAGCTAAGGATTTAAGACCCCTCCCCAGTTTTAAGGGAAATGTTTCAAACATGAGCCCCCTGGCAGTGGCATAATTTGGTCAAGGCAACTGAAGTGTGAGCTGCAAAAGATTCTCTTAATATGGGTGAGTGTCTGAAAGTCAAATGGCAACCCACTGCAGTGTTCTTGCCTGGAGAATCCCAGGGATGGGGGAGCCTGGTAGGCTGCCGTCTATGGGTTCGCACAGTCGGACACGACTGAAGTGACTTAGCAGCTAGGAACACTTTTAGCTTGATAAAGTCAAGTTTTTAGCTTAGTGGTTTTTAGAATCCTTTTACACAATTAAAATTGAAGAATTCCATTGAGCTTTTCTTTATGTATGTTATAGCTGGTGATGGGTTGGTAGATGTTTAACAACCAGCAGTCTGAGAAAGTTGATTTTGTGGAAGCATTTCCCAATTTCCAAGGTGTACTTACTGCCAAATTCAAGCTATCAATCTAACACTTTGAAACAGTGCTGGAAGTCTAATTAGCTCTTGTGAGCTGGTGTAAGTCTTCTCTAGCACACTGCTGTTTACATGTATAGAGATATTTGCCATATTGGAAAGTAAGATTTTAAAACAAAAGAATACATGAATACACATCCCTTTAGCTGTAAGAATAACGAATAACTTGACATTATCGAGTGCAATTTAACCTTTGAAAAACCAGCAGTATATACTGAGAAGGGTTCAATAGTGAAAAAGTCAAATGACTATTTAAAAATAAGTGTACAATTTGGAAAAATCTGACATGTATATGTCCATGAAACTACATTAGTCAAGATAATGAATATACCCACCACCCCTAAAAGCTTCCTTGTACTATTTTATAATCTCTCTGGCTGCTCCTCTTATCCCCAGGTGATTACTGATCAGCTTTGTCACTACAGACTAGTGAAAAATTATCTACAAGTGGAATCATACTGTAGTTTTTTGTCTGTTTTGTAAATAAGTTCATTTGTATCTTTTTTTTAGATTCCACATATAACTGATACCATGTGACATTTGTCTTTGACTTCCATTGTATGATAATCTCTAGGTCCATCCATGTTACTGCAGATGGCTTTATTTCATCCTTCTTTATGGCTGAGTAATATTCCATTGTATATAGGTACCACGTCTTTATCCATATATCTGTTCATGGACATTTAGGTTGCTGCCATGTCTTGGCTGTTGTAAGTAGTGTTATAATAGGGTGCATGTATTTTTTTGAATTCTAGTTTTGTCTGGGTATATGCCCAAGAGTGGAATTGTAAGATCATATTGTTCAGTCGTGTCCGACTCTTCGGGACCCCACGGACTGCAGTATGCCAGGCTTCCCTGTCCTTCACCATCTGGAGCTTGCTCAAACTCATGTCCATGGAGTTGGTGATGCCATCCAACCATCTTGTCCTCTGTCGTCCCCTTCTCCTCCTGCCTTCAGTGTTTCCTGGCATCAGGGTCTTTTCCAATGAGTCGGCTCTTCGCATCAGTTGACAAAAGTACTGGAGTTTCAGCCTCAGCATCTGTCCCTCCAATGAATATTCAAGATTGATTTCCTTTAGAATTGACTGGTTTGATCTCCTTGCAGTCCAAGGGACTCTTGAATCATATGGTAAATTACAAATGTAGTTTTTTAAAGAACCATCCATACAGTTCTCCCTAGTGGCTCCACCAATTTACATTTCCACTAACAGTGTAGGAGGTTCCCCTTTCTCTGCACCCTCTCCAGCTTTTATTATCTGTAGCCTTTTTGATGGCCCTTCTGACTGGTTCTGATTTGCATTTTTCTATTAGCAATGTTGAAGATCTTTTCATGTGCCTTTTGGCTATCTGTATGTCTTTGGGAAAATGTCTATTCAGGTCTTCTCATTTTTTAAAATTGGGTGGTTTGAGTTGTTTGTGTTTTGATACTGAGTTGTATTAGGTCCTTATTTTGGAGTTTAATCTCTTGTTGGTCACATTGTTTACAAGTATTTTCTCCCATTTTGTGAGTTGTCTCTTTGTTTTGTTCTTGGTTTCCTTTGCTGTACAAAAGCTTTTAAGTTTAATTTAGGTCCCATTTGTTTATTTTTGTTTTTATTTTCATTACTCTAGGAGGTGAAGGCAATGGCACCCCACTCCAGTACTCTTGCCTGGAAAATCCCATGGACAGAGGAGTCTGGTGGGCTGCAGTCCATGAGGTCGCAAAGAGTTGGACACGTCTGAGCGACTTCACTTTCCCTTTTCACTTTCACGCACTGGAGAAGGAAATGGCAACCCACTCCAGTGTTCTTGCCTGGAGAATCCCAGGGACGGGGGAGCCTGGTGGGCTGCCGTCTATGGGGTCGCACAGAGTCGGACACAACTAAAGCGACTTAGCAGCAGCAGCATCAGGAGGTGAAAATATTGCAGTGATTTATGTCAGAGTATTGTGCCTGTTTTAAGAGTTTTATAGTATCTGGTCTTACATTTAGGTCTTCAATCCATTTTGAGTTTATTTTTGTTTATGATGTTAAGAGAATGTCCTAATGTCCTAATGTCCATTCTGTCCCTAAAGCCTACAAGTTTTATAATGCTGCACTATTGTTTTGTAAACTTATTTCTTGTTTTTTCATTGCTAGTATATAAAATAGAATTTATTTTTATATGTGCTCTTTTATCCTGAAACTTTGCTAAACTCATTCTAGCAGCATTTTATGTTTGTATTCTATATGATTTTTCACATAGATGATCATGTCTGCAAATACAGTATACAAAATAAATGTCCTTATGATGTCCTAATTTCACTCTTTTATATGTGGCTGTCCAGTTTTCCCAGCACCACTTACTGAAGAGACTATCTTTTCTCCTCTGCCTCCTTTGTCATAGATTATTGACTAAGTGCATGGGTTTATTTCTGGGCTTTCTGTCCTGTTCCATTGATCTATATTTCTGTGTTTTGTCAGTAACATGCTGTTTTGCTTAATGTAGCTCTGTAGTATAGCCTGAAGTCAGAGAGCCTGATTCCTCCAGCTCTGTTTTCTTTCTCAAGATTGCTTTGGCTATTTGAGGTATGACCCATTTTGAATGGTAATTTTTTGTATATGGTGTAAGAGTCCAGTTTTTTTTTTTTTTTTGCCTCTAGCTATCCAGTTGTTCCATTGAATTGTCTTGGCATCTTTATTAAAATGAATTGGCCATATATATTCTTATATATACATGAACTAACTTACTGTGTTGGTTACTATAACTTAGTAATCTAAGTCTTGAAGTCAGTGTTAGTCCTTCAGCTTATTTTTCAAAATGGTTTAGACTAAGTCCTTTCTATCTCCAAACAAACTTCAGAATTAGATTGTAAATTTCTATAGAACATAAGCCTGTCCAGGTTTTCATTGGAATTGCATTAAATCTATGGAAAGTTGACATCTTACCAGTATTGAATCACTGACTCAGAAATATGAGATAACCCCTCAATTATTTAGGCCTTCCTTAATTTCTCTCAACAGTGTTTGTTAATTCCAGAGTAAAGGTAATGCAAATCTTTTGTCCATTTTATCCCTAAAGCCTCCAAGTTTTATAATGCTGGACTATTGTTTTGTAAACTTATTTCTTGTTTTTTCATTGCTAGTATATAAAATAGAATTTATTTTTATATGTGCTCTTTTATCCTGAAACTTTGCTAAACTCATTCTAGCAGCATTTTATATTTGTATTCTATATGATTTTTCACATAGATGATCATGTCTGCAAATACAGTATACAAAATAAATAAGCTCCTTCCTTTCCAATCTGTTTTTTTTTTTTTTCTGGCCTGTAACATGGTCTAGAACCTCTAGTACAGTTCTGAGTAGACTCATGAATGGACATACTTGTGTTGGTTCTGATTTAGAGAAAGCATTTAGTCTTTCAAAGATGCCCTCTGGGGAAATTCCTTTCTGTTCCTAGTGTGCTGAGAGTTTTTCTCTGGGAAGGATGTTGGATTTTTTTTCAGATGCTTTTCCTGCTTTTATTGAGACAAACATCTTTTTCCTTCTTTAGTCTATGTTTATACTTTGTGAATTATATTCATTTTGGAATGGTAAACCAACCTTGCATTTCTGGGATAAACTTCACTTGACCATAGTATATTAAGGTTTGCTCTTATTCTTTTTTCTTCTGTTTACTTTGCGTTTCATTTACTTTTACTTTTCTAGTTTTTTAAAGTGGGGCTTAGGTTTATTGAAGACCTTTCGTCCTTTCTAAGAGTTGTTTTAGTGCTATAAATTTCCCTCTAAGTATTGCTTTAGCTGCATTCAAAATCTTTGATATATTTTCATTTAGTTTGAAATACTGTCCTATTTCCCTTTTAATGTTTTCTTTGATCTAAGGATTATTTATGTTAACTTTGAAATATTTGAGATTTTCCAGATCTTTGCTTTCTAATTTGATCCCATTGTGGCCAGATAACATACATTGTATAATTTAAATACTTCCAGGTTTTATGAGATTGTTTTATGGCCCATACGACGTTCTATCGTAGTAAATGTTCCATGTGCCCTTGAAAAGAATGTGTATTTGGGGGCTGTTATACGTAGAGTGTTCTATTAATGTCAATTAAGTCACATTGGGTGATAGTGTTTTTAAGTCTTCTGTATCTTTAGTTGTTTTTTGTCTTAATTTTTCTGTCAGTTATTAACAGAGGGGTGTTGATATCTTGGAGCATAATTGTGGATTTGTCAATTTCTCATTACAGTTCTTTCATTTTGCTTCAGGTATGCTGAAGCTCTCTTATTAGGTGCATATTTAGGGCTGTTATGTCATCTTGTTGAATGTCACTTTTATTCATAATGAAATTAACAATTCATGTCCTTGGAATAAATCCCACTTGATCACAATGTATGATCTTTTTATATATTGTTGAATTCAGTCTGCTAATATTTTGTTGAGGGTTTTTAATCTATATTCATCAGAGACATTGGCCTCAAAATTTTTATGTGATATCTTTTTTCTTTTTTTGGCTGACTGTGCTGTGTTGCCTGTAGGGTCTCAGTTCCCTGACCGGGGATCGAACCTGTGACCCCACATTGGAAGAGTGGAATTCTAGCCACTGAACTGCCAGGGAATTCCCTTTTTGTGTGTTGTTTGTCTGATTTTGGTATCAGGGTGATGCTGGTATTATAGAATGAATTTAGAGGACTGTTCCCTCCTTTTCAATTTAAACATAAAATTTTTTAAAATTAAGTGGATAGATATTAGCTCTTTTTTATGTTTGGTAGAATTCCCCTGTAAAACTGACCAGTCCTGGACTTTTGCTGAGAGTTTTGATAACTAATTAAATTTTACTAGTAATGATTAGTCTGTTTAGATTATCAGTTTCTTCTTGATTCATTCTTGAAAGATTGTACATTTCTAGAAATGTATGTTTCTACTAGGTTTTCCTTTTGGCATATAATTGTTTTTGTTTTCTTGCATGTAATTTTTTTTATCTGTGATACTGGTTCTAATTTCTCCTCTTCGGTTTCTTTCATTTGGGTTCTGTTTTCTTAAAGAGCCTGGGTAAAGGCTTGTCAATTTTCTTTTAAAAAAAAGCTAACTCTTGGCATATTGATTTTTTTTTTTTTTGGTCTCTGTTTTGTTTTTGATCTTTATTCCTTCTTTCTGCTGACTTTGGGCTTTGTATGTTCTTTTGTAATTCTTTTAGATGTAGGTTGAAATTTTTCTTGCTTCTTGAGGTAGGCCTGTTTTGCTATAAACTTCCCTCACAAAACTGTTTTGCTTGCTGCATCACATAGATTTTGGAATGTTGTGTTTTTATTTTTATATGTCTTGAAGTATTCTTGATTTCCTCTTTGAAAAGACATTTTCCCTTTATATAGGATTCCTACAACAGATAGTAGCAGATGGATCCTGAAACTTGATTTTGTATTTCATTACTAAATGCGTGTATCGTCCTTTTATTATTATCAGGTCATCTTGCCTTCTGGTGCATTTGAAGACTATGAAAGGAAATGAATGAAGTAGGCATCTCCTATTAGGAAGTAATATTGTTTGTATTTTTAGAAACTAAGTGGCAATATAGTCTCTGATTTCCCCTTGAAGAAAATATCTGACCAAAATGAACCTTGAACTTGGTCCACCTGAATTGGAAAAACATTGCAATATAAGGCCATGAAAAAGGTGTTAACTGTCATTCCTTCACTCCCTGACTTTCAATGAGTTAAGGCAGTGATGCTTTTTTTATGTTAATACTTTGAAGTATGCTATCACATTTTGGACATCTGTCACTTGAAGTTTAGTTAAGGCAATACATTAGCTAATGGAACTGATTGCCTCACAAGCTTGATAACAGATGCTGAAATCAGGATGTGCAGTCGGTCATGCAAATGTGACTTGACTCTAGCCAAGGTGTTTGAAGTTGAGAGCTAACAGATAATAGGTGTTGCATTGGTTACAAATTAATAAATTACTAACATCCCATGTTTTAAAATGACTGAATAGTAGTCATATTGTGACATCAAATGGGTATTTAGGGAAGGACTCCTTGCTGCCACAGGTTAGGTCTGTGCAAAGTACACTAAGTGAAAAAGGTTTCTGAATGAATGTTCTGCTACACTGGCACTAGGGTTTTTTTTAAGTCTTTTATGCTGCTCCTTAAGCACTGCTATATAGGTTTTGGTCATGAGTGGGTTTGATAAGCCAAGAGATGAAAAGGGAAAAGAAATGTGTTCTGTGATGTCTGCATTGACCAAAACATATTGCCAGGGCAGCAGGCTTAATAGGGCTTTTACCTTTTATGCTGTTTATCTTTGTGTCCCAATGTCTTGTCAAATTACCTTCATTTCTTCTTGAGTGGAGAGTGGAGGAAAAGTAAAAGGTAGTTGTTGAAGATTCACTTTAGGGATAAAATGGTCTTGTTAAAATCAGGAACTAGAAAATTTGGCCCCAGATCTACAGTCAAATTACTAAAACACATACATGTGAGAACACTACCTCCTGTTCAATGATTACTTGGTAGCTAGTTCATAATTCACCAAATGAGTATGGATCTGGAAGAATGGAATATGGTGGGCAAGGGGCAGTGTTGTGATCCTAGCTCTTTTTGACCTAATTTTTCAAATGTATTCCTTTGTGTGCTGTTACTCTTAATATTCTGTCTGTAGGATCATTCTCAAAGTTTCTCACTGAAAACAAAAACCATGCCATCTGTAAAAAACTCATTGTTCTTTACCTAGTTACTTAAAGGAGTCATTTCTACTCACTAATTATCTTTCAGTTTCTTTTCAGATCCTTGAAGCCACATTCTCCCCCTCACCATTCTAGTGACACTTCTCTGTCAGATTACTGGTGATCTCTTTGCAGACCTGTCCATTTGGCCTCTTGAAATAAAACACCATCAATGTGACCTTGGTCTTACCATCTCTCTGACCACTTTTTCATCGTCATCTTTGTCCCTTAGATGTTAATGTTTCCCAGTTTTAGTACTTTTTGTCCTGATGTAATCTCATTTACATACATGGTCTATTCAAGACCATACGCTGATAATCCTCATATGTAGTTTTACTATTGGTGTCTCCTCACCAGTTTAGAAAAAACAGCTTCATCTTGTTGGACTCAACTTTAACTTGGATGACTTATTTTCAGCTCAGACTAATATCCCTTCACTTAGTTTTTCGTGTTGTTTTGTAGTGTCCTCATCTTCCAAGTTCATGACCTAAATCTTCATTATTACTCGAGGCTTAGCAGAAGTTATTACTGTCCTGTGTTTCCATACTGTAGTGTATTTAACTTTATCTAATTTTATGGCACCAAAACTTTGGGCCATAAAAGGAGCTCAGTGTTGGAGCTCCTTGAGCCACCTGATGGGTTCTCAGTAAGTGCTGAGTTGAAGTGAATTCATTCCTACAGTTTATACTTGTACATGACATGTACAAGTTTTCGGGTGAAGTAACTTCTACATATTCTGGAGTGGTCCCCTTATTTAAGAGATTCTAATCTGGGAAGATCCAGGACATAGGGTAGCTTCATCTAATTTAGAGCTGGATTAGACCTTCATTTACTTAAGATCACACAGCCAGTGGAAAGCTGTGTTAGTTAGAACCAGTCACCGGATGCTCAGGCCAATAATACTTTTACTTGCACTACGCTGAAGCCGAGAATAGATGCTGTAATCCTCTAAACTCATGAAAGTTAAGCTTGAGATGAAGTCATAAAAGCTAAAAACATGTAGAGATGAGTAGTCCATTCTCCACAGGTCTCTTTAGTTTCTGCATGCCTTGCAAACAGAGGCACTGATAGCTTTTCTTCCAGACTGCCCTTTCAAAGATGTCTGTATAAAGTAAACAGCTTTAGAAGACAGAAACTGTCTCTTTCTGGAGCATACAATTAGGTCTGTTTATGAATCAGCACAACAATAATGTTTCCCACTGATGCAAAAGTTAGGCAGGTTTTCAAGTGGTCAGTTCATTAAGATTTCGGTTTCCTAAGCTCAGAGTTTCTCAGCTGTGACACAGACCCACTCCGCGTGTGACCTCCGCCTAGGTCACTCCAGGTTACCTCCATGAGGCGCGGGAGCAAAGCGAACATGAAGCTTGTGCTGCTTAGCGTGCTCTAAGTAGATCCATCATCTCTGACCTAGGGTCTCACATCTTTCGCTAGCATTCATGAAACTACTTAGTAGGGCAAAATCTGACCCTTTCCAGTTCTTGATATAAAGCAGGTATTCTGAGAATTAAAATTGGATAAAATTTGCTAATATAGCAGCTTCATGGATAATTTAGACCATGAGTCATCTGTGCAGAGACTCCAACCTGCTCTACCCGGTCCCCCCTTGCTTTAAAGTTTCTAGTCCCCCAAATGGTATCCAGGAGTCTGTTTCCACTGTGGTCTTCCTCCCCTCTAGGCTATAGAAACCTTATCTGCCAAACCCTCCCGTGGACTCTAGGACAGCACTTGCAGATTCATGGTATATTCCAGTGCTAGCAAAAAAAAAAAAAAAACTGGAGAAACCGAGTCATGTTCCTGGCCCCCAAAAGGCAGCTATCATATTTGCCTGCAGCCTCTTCTCACCTTGAATTCCCCCCCCCCCCCCCCCCCCCCCCCCCCCGCCCCGCTCCTTTGGTTGGCACAGTTCCTGTCCCTTAAGTCCCGGCTGGCAGGAAGGTAGTCTATAAGGGTCAAGCTCTCAACCCCCAACAGAATTTGTGTACCGTCTCCTTAAAGTAAATGAAAACATTTGGAAATAGCATCCTTCTTTTGATATTTCTTGGTACTGGCAGAGGCATCTCAGTTTTTTTGCCTCATGAAGAACAGGCTTTGGCCTGGTGATTTTACCATGATCACATGGATTTTCCATCACAAGTGCCCCATTTTTTGACTAAATCTTCACTCTGCCTGAAATGCCTTTGGCCAAAGTTTTAAGTGCATGTGAGGTCATGCTGAACTTTGCAATACTCAAAAAATAATTCAACTATAGGCTGCCTTGTACAGAATAGCAAAAGGAGAATTGGTTTCCTATGGCTGTCATAACAAATTGCCACGTACTTGGTGACTTAAAACAACAGAAACTTACTTTCTCATAGTTCTGAAGGCCAGAAGTCCAAAATCGGTTTCACTGGACTGAAATCAGGGTGTCAGCAGGGCCACGCTCTGCTCTAGGGCAGAATCCATTCTTGCTTTTTGAGCTCCTGGTGGCTGCCAGCATTCCTTGGCCTGGGGCCCAGGACTCTGATCTCTGTTTGTTGTCATACCATCTTCTCTTCTGAAATCTCTTTTACAGAGACATTTGTAACTGTATCTGGGGTCAACCTAGATAACCCAGGATATTTTCCCAATCACGAGATTAACTGAATAACACCCGTTAGTCCATTTTTGCCCTATAAGGTAACACAGGTTCCAGGGATCACATGAATATCTTCTGGAGGACCACTATTCATTCTGTCACTGTGTGTAAAGCCTTAAAAATAGAACAAGTTAATAACATTCAGAAAACTAAGATCATGGCATCTGATCCCATCACTTCATGGCAAATAGATGGGGAAACAGTGGAAACAGTGAGAGACTATTTTGGGGGGCTCCAAAATCACTGCAAATGGTGACTGCAGCTATGAAATTAAAAGATGCTTACTCCTTGGAAGGAAAGTTATGACCAACCTAGACAGCATATTAAAAAGCAGAGACATTACTTTGCCAATGAAGGTCCGTCTAGTCAAGGCTATGGTTTTTCCAGTAGTCATGTATGGATGTGAGGTTTGGACTATAAAGAAAGCTGAGCGCCTAAGAATTGATGCTTTTGAACTGTGGTGTTGGAGAAGACTCCTGAGAGTCCCATGGACTGCAAGGAGATCCAACCAGTTCATCCTAAAGGAGATCAGTCCTGGGTGTTCACTGGAAGGTCTGATGTTGAAGCTGGAACTCCAATATTTTGGCCACCTGATGTGAAGGGCTGACTCATTTGAAAAGACCCTGATGCTGGGAAAGATTGAAGGCAGGAGGAGAAGGGAACGACAGAGGATGAGATGGTTGGATGGCATCACCGACTCAATGGACATGAGTTTGGGTAGGCTCCGGGAGTTGGTTTTGGACAGGGAGGCCTGGAGTGCTGCAGCTCATGGGGTCAGAAAGAGCAGGACATGACTGAGCAACTGAACTGAACTGACCCAACTGTTCAAACAGTTATGCAGAGAATTAAAGCTATGGTTGATTAGTTATTAGCTCTCCCATTACCATATCGTTTCTTTATAAATACAAAGACCATACAATTCAATTTACCCAGGACAGTCTTGGGTAATTACTACTTTCATTATTACTAAAAAATTTTGGGGGTAATTATGCAGTCTTCCTGTTTATAAACAGCCTTAAGAAGATGACAATTAGTTGAGCTCTCCTGGGAAAAACGACTATTTACAATTTGAATTTCCATCTACCTGAATTGTGTTATAAAGCCAAAGCTGCTTAGTACTGCACTGAGATCTCTTATTCATACCACAAATACCTAAGGATGGTAGGATTTTTCAGACTACAAGACCAAGTGTCTGAAGACTGATCAAAACTCACTGGGGGGGGGGAAAAAAAAGCCCTTACTGGTGAAACCAGTTTGAGGATAAGCTGAGCCACAGGGCTCAGGTCTGCCTGGTAACCTTCCAGGCTGTTGTGCAGTACAAGTAAGGTAAAGGTAGGAATACAGGAAGTTGGTTCTACTAGCTGTTCCTTAGAACTTTTGTTTCACCAGGAGGAAGAATGGGAAACTCCATCGTTAATAACCCAAGACTTACTGTGTTTCATATACAAACATGTCCAATATGTCAAAGTTAGCTTGAGCCCACAAGAGAATGAATTTACCAAATACTATGGTAAATGAATAAACTGCCTATCCTTCTATTTAAAGAATAGATTGAAAAGCTTGAATGTAATATTTATTTGGTGAATTTACATGTGAGGTCATTTACAAAAGAAGATACAGACAGATGCAGCTTTCAGCGCAGTTTCAAATATTTTTCAGAACAGGCAATAGTCCATGAGGCTCTGGAATGATAGTATCGAATGGTACATGCTTCAGTTTCCTTTGTGTGTTTTCTACCAAACCCCAAGGGGTAGGAAGAGAAGAAAATATCAGTGTTAATGTAACTACAGCCATGCAAATAAAAACTGTTTTAAGCCAGAGGTTGTTGTTCAGAGATGTAGAACATTTCTGTATTCAGGGGTTATTACAGTAGGTGCTTAATTTAAAAGCTACAATGCAGCGCTCTCCCACTTTCCATTATCCAGGCCATCTTAAATTATGTTTGCTGCCCCCACCAATTAGTTAGAGGCCTCGCAATATTTCTCAGACTCTGACTTTGGAAAGGAGTCACTTCTAGTAGCTTCTGAAACGATGGCATTTTTGACAAAATCTTTTTGGTTTCAATAGGATAAAGCACCTTTTTAAAGAGGGGTAAAATGCTCATTTACTCCCAACAATGTAAACTCTAATTAGATAACATTTCCAGAAAAGTACAACTGACAGCTTGCTCTTTTATTCTACTCAGACCTAAGTAAACCTCTTCCCACCCTGAATATCTCAAAACCACCATAAATATCTCAAAGGAGGACATTCTTTAAGAACACCCCACCCCCCACCAGAAAAATCCAGCATATAAGAAAAGGATGATCTATCAAAGTGACATGTTGAGAAAACAAAGTGATTGCTAAGGAGGAGGGTGAGGTAAAGGTAAGATGAAAGAAGCAAAACCCTGCTGCCGGTGCCCCCAGTACAGACCTGGACATGCTTCAAGACCAAAGGCAGTTCAAAACTAAGATACATGCCACGTGTCCTCAGCATCTTTGACAATACTGGCTCACAATCCCGTAGGTACACATAGCCATAGATAAGAAGCATTAAACTTGTCACTTTAGGAAATATATGCTTCTGGACATGAGACTTTCATCCTTTTTGAACTGTTAGCCCCCGTTTCTTCACTAGAAATTTTAAGCTAATTACTCATTACATTTCATTTATATATATATATATATATATATATATATAACCAATCTTTGTCTTCTTTAAAAAGTACACTAATAAATAGTAGTACCTTTAAACAGGAGAAAATAACCGTGGGCAATTGTAAACACATTTCATCTTACCTCATGCCTGGTCTGCTCTCCCTTGAATACTCAGTCTTCTGCACATACATCAACTAGAATATCTTGCTTCTGCATGATTTACTGTAGGAAAAAGAGCTACTGTAGACTTTAAGAATGAGGTACATTATCAGAGTTGAAGGGGGTCAAAAGATTTAAGCGTTGCCACCATGTGTAACATTCTGCAGAATCAGAGGCATTGTGCATGCTGACGGACAGTGGTTTAAAGGGTCTCAATTTTGCTGCCATAAAAAAATCCCCACTTAAGCTTTGTTTCCTTCAGAGGACTCAACTGAAAGGGATTAACCAAATCTTAAAAGAATCCTATTCTACAGCACGTACTATGTTAATTAAAAAAACCAACATGCTGTAAAACTGTAGAATATTCATATATATATACACATACACGCACACAAAGACAAAATCAACCAGCACATATTCACCCTCCCACCCCCTCAGAAAAAAAGTCAAATCAACAAATCAAAGTTTTTATTTGCATGGCCAATTGTCATTTGTACTCTTTGCAACTTTATTTTCATATCCCTTTAACAGGTTCTAAGCTTTTGTTGCACAGGGAATAAAAGCTGCCACACTGCAAACTTTCTTCAACAGCCACTCCCACAACACCTAAACATGAGACAGCTGTGACAAAGGACAACAGCACAATGGAAACACGAAGTCCCACCATTCAACACAGTTCACAACAGTGTCTTCAGGGTTCAGCTGGAGAGGGGTAAACTTCTAAAAAGAGGGTCATTTCCCTTCCCCCATATTTTATAATGTTGGTGGTTTTAATCCGTATTTCTTTGCAACTTCTGTCTGGGCATGGGCAGCATCACAAAGTGAGTATAGATGAGCCATCTCCATTTCTGATTTGGCCAGGTTAATAGCTTTGTTGAACATGTCAATGGCTTTCTCCATGTTTCCTCTAAAAGAAAAAAAAAAACAAAAATTACATGGAGCTGACTTCTAAGTTTCAACCATGATACTAATAAAATGCTTCTTTATAACAAGATGATGCCTATCATATAGAAAACAATGACTGTTAGCTACTATTACAAATACAGGGCTTCCTTGGTGGCTCAGATGATAAAGAATCTGCCTGCAATGTAGGAGACCTGGGCTTGATTGCTGGGTCAGTAGGAAATGGCAACCCACTCCAGTATGCTTGCCTGGAGAGTCGCATGGACAGAGGAGCCTGGTGGACTACGGTCCATGGGGTTGCAAAGAGTTGAACATGACTGAATACTGCCTGCCAAGTCACTTCAGTCGTGTCCGACTCTGTGCGACCCCATAGACCAGGCTCCCCCGTCCCTGGGACTCTCCAGGCAAGAACACTGGAGTGAGTTGCCATTTCCTTCTCCAGTGCATGAAAGTGAAAAGCGAAAGTGAAGTCACTCAGTCGTGTCTGACCCTCAGCGACCCCATGGAGTGCAGCCTACCGGGCTCCTCTGTCCATGGGATTTTCCAGGCAAGAGTACTGGAGTGGGGTGCCATCGCCTTCTCTAGACTGAATACTATATGTGTTTATATTATGTCACTTGTGGCCTTTGTTCACAGATAAGAACAGTGAAACTAGAAAAATTCAGTGACTTATTTAAAATCCTAATCACATCTGGTTCCTAAATTCTGCCCACTTCTACTCCATCATGAGGCTCCTTTAGAAAGCAGTGATGTAAGCTCAAAGAACATTAAGGGTATTCAGGGACCTTACCTTCACAGATCTGTGCAACCCTTACCAGCATATCGTTAGCCCCCACATCTCTACTCCAGTCACACAGGTCTTGAGTTCACTCATGCTAACAATGGTCAGATTATTTATTGCTTCTCTGCCTGATTCTAGTCAAATCCTTACCTTTCTAAGGCCCAGTTCAAATACTGACTAGAATATCTTCATGAAAAATATTTTTCCCTTTCCCAGCAGGAATTGGCTGCTCCCTCTCCATTGTTCCCATAATTCTATCATCATTCTATGCACAGTCAGATGAATATATATGCTTACACCAGTCTTTGTTGGTAAGTTGCTAAGTTTCTTTACAACCCCATGGACTGTAGCATGCTAAATGCCTCTGTTCATGTCCACCGAGTCGGTGATGGTATCTAACCATCTCATCATCTGCTGCCCTCGTTCTCCACTTGCCCTCAATCTTTACCAGCATCAAGGTCTTTTCCAATGAGTTGGTTCTTCCCATCAGGTGGCCAAAGTACTGAAGCTTCAGCTCCAGTCCTTCCAATGAATATTCAGGGTTGTTCTTCTTTAGGACTGACTGGTTTAATCTTGCAGTCCAAGGGACTCTCAGGAGTCTTCTCCAGCACCACAGTTCAAAAGCACCAGTTCTTCAGCACTCATCCTTCTTTATGGTCCAACTCTCACATCTATACGTGACTACTGGAAAAATTGTAGCTTTGACTCTATCTCCCTTTGTTGGCAAAGTGATGTCTGCTTTTTAATAAGTTGTCTAGGTTTGTCATAGTTTTCCTTCCAAGGAGCAAGTGTCTTTGAATTTCCGTCTGCAGTCACTGTCCACAGTGATTTTGGAGTCCAAGAAAATAAAAACTGTCACTGCTTCCACTTTTTTCCCCTTCTATTCACCATGAAGTGATGGGACCAGATGCCATGATCTTTTTTGAATGTTGAGTTTCAAGCCAGCTTTTTCATCTCCTCTTTTCCCCTTCATCAAGAGGTTCTTTAGTTCCTCTCCACTTTCTGCCATTAGAGTGGTATCATCTACATATCTGGGGTTATTGATATTTCTCCTGGGAATCTTGATTCCATCTTGTGATTCATCCAGCCTAGCATTTTTCATGATGTACTCTGCATATAATAAGCAGGGTGACAATATATAGCCTTGTATTCCTTTCCCAATTTTGAATTAGTCAGTTGTTCCATGTCCGGTTCTAACTGTTACTTCTTGACCTGCATACAGGATTCTCAGGAGACAGGTAGGGTGCTCTAGTATTCCCATCTCCTTAAGAATTTTCCACGGTTTGTTGTGATCCACACAGTCAAAGGCGTTAGCATAGTCAATGAAGCAGAAGTAGATCCTTAATGGACACCTTTCAATTCCCAGAACCAAGTACAATGCTTGGTAACTATTATCTATTTTTTGAATAAATGGATGCATACGTTTTGTCAAAAAACACAAAATTTACCTCTTACAGTCTGTGACTAGGCTTTATATACTTACTAAGAAACAAGAGCTGTTTTAAAGTAGTTAGTATTGGATATGTATACATGCATACATGCCTGTAATCTTACAATAAATATTAAGTCTCCACTATAAATATAACGGGCTTTCCTGGTGGCTCAGATGGTAAAGAATCTGCCTGCCATGCAGGAGAGCTGCGTTTGATCCCAGGGCTAGGAAGATCTCCTGGAGAAGGGAACAGCTACCCACTCCAGTATTCTTGCCTGAAGAATTTCAAGAACAGAGGAGCCTGGAGCGCTATAGTCCGTGCAGTCACAAAGAGGTGGACATAACTGAGCAACTAACACACACACATATATACAACAGTTAAACTCTAAGAAGTAAAATGTGCCTCTGGGTGACTGTAGTTAATCTCCTACTACATATATTGATATGGTGCATAAGAGACAATTAAAAAAATAACTAACAGTTCATGTTCAGATATTTGGTAGACAGAAGACTTGCTAAATCTTACATTAACCAGCAATTTCATTCATTAACATTTATCTGTTTGTAAAGCAGGATTTAGAATGGATTTCTTAAAGTACATTTCAAACACAGTTCATCAAACTCCATATATCAGGGGCCCTTAACCCAGGCTCTATGAACAACTTAAGTGCAGAGAGTTTCCATATATGCATTATTCTAGGAAAAGTCCACATCTTTGCTCAAAAGATTAAGAACTACTACCCAATCATATTCTAGCATAAGAATATTTTATTCACATTACCTAGAAATTAAGAAATAATTTAATATTTATATGAAACTGTCAGAATGGTTCAAAAGAATCACAAAAATTTTCATCAGCCTATATATATATATATATATATACACACACACACACACACACACACACACACACACACATACATTCTGCTTCCTCTGGAGCTGAGAGAGAAGAGGACTCCAGGAGTGACTGAATGTTATTAAGACAACTCCTACTAGTTCCTGACAAGTGATGGTGGGAAGATCATCAGCTACTTTCAGCATCAGTGAAATATGGGTTCATCTCCTCTTTCTACTACTGGCTCACAATGTCACCTTATTAATTTAACCAGTCTAGGAATAAAAAGATGGGCACAATAAAGAGCAGAAGAGGTATGGACCTAACAGAAGCAAAAGATATTAAGAAGAGGTGGCAAGAATACACAGGAAAACTATACAAAAAAGACCTTCATGACCCAGATAATCAGGATGGTGTGATCACTCACCTAGAACCAAACATCCTGGAATGTGAAGTCAAGTGGGCCTTAAGAAGCATCACTACAAAGCTAGGGGAGGTGATGGAATTCCAGTTGAGCTCTTTCAAATCCTAAAAGATGATGCTATGAAAGTGCTGCACTCAATATGCCAGCAAATTAGGAAAACTCAGCAGTGGCCACAGGACTGGAAAAGGTCAGTTTTCATCCCAATCCCAAAGAAAGGCAATGCCAAAGAATGCTCAAACTGCGGCACAACTGCACTCATCTCACACGTGAGTAAAGTAATGCTCTAAATTCTCCAAGCCACGTTTCAACAGTATGTGAACTGTGAACTTCCAGATGTTAAAGCTGGATTTAGAAAAGTCAGAGGAACCAGAGATCAAAGATTTTTGGATCACTGAGAAAGCAAGAGCATTCCAGAAAAACATCTACTTTTGCTTTATTGACTATGCCAAAGCCTTTGACTGTGTGGATTACAATAAACTGTGGAAAATTCTGAAACAGATGGGAATACGGGACCACCTGATCTGCCTCTTGAGAAATCTGTATGCAGGTCAGGAAGCAACAGAACTGGACATGGAACAACAGACTGCTTCCGAACAGGGAAAGGAGCACGTCAAGGTTGTATATTGTCACCCTATCTGTTTAACTTATATGCAGAGTACATCATGAGAAACGCTGGGCTGGATGAAACACAAGCTGGAATCAAGATTGCCAGGAGAAATATCAATAACCTCAGGTATGTAGATGATATCACCCTTACGGCAGAAAGCAAAGAACTAAAGAGCCTCTTGATGAAAGTGAAAAATGAGAGTGAAAGTTGGCTTAAAACTCAACATTCAGAGAACTAAGATCATGGCATATGGTCCCATCACTTCATGGCAGATAGATGGGGAAATAGTGGAAACAGTGGCAGACTTTATTTCTGGGGGCTCCAAAATCACTGCAGATGGTGACTGCAGCCATGAAATTAAAAGAGGCTTGCTCCTTGGAAGAAAACTTATGACCAACCTAGATAGCATATTAAAAACCAGAGACATTACTTTGCCACCAAAGGTCCATCTAGTCAAAGATGTGGTTTTCCCAATAGTTATGTACGGATGCGAGAGTTGGTCTATAAAACTGAGTGCCAAAGAATTGATGCTTTTGAACAGTGGTGTTGGAGAAGACTCTTGAGAGTCCCTTCGACTGCAAGGAGATCCAACCAATCCATCTTAAAGGAAATCAGTCCTGAATATTCACTGGAAGGACTGATGCTGAAGCTGAAACTCCAATACTTGGCCACCTGATGTGAAGAACTGACTGATTTGAAAAGACCCTGATGCTGGGAAAGATTGAAGGTGGGAGAAGTGGATGACAGAGGATGAGATAGTTGGATGGCTTCACTGACTCAATGGACATGAGTTTGAGTAAATTCTGGGAGCTGGTGATAGACAGGGAGATCTGGCTTGCTGCAGTCCATGGGGTCGCAAAGAGCTGGACACGACTGAGTGACTGAACTGACTGACTGAGGAATCAGTTTCTATACTCTTCAGTTAAATCGAGGACCATATAATCTCAACCTTTATAAAGACAGAAAAAAATCAACTGAAATATTTGGAAAGCACCTAAAGTTCAGTACCTGGCCTAGAGTAGATACTCAAATGGATGACAATGCCAGTGTCAAGATGGCATATGACATTAAAGTCTATGGCATATGCAGTTGTCATCTGTTAATGGTGAATCTCAAGTGCAACTCTGGATAAACATTTACAGAAATCAAGAAGTTATGAAAAAGTCAGAACTGCAAAAATCTTACCCAACTCCCTGATTTGAAAGAAAACTTGAGGGCTCAGAGGTGATGGTCCAAGTTCCCCAGCCACTTGGCTGCAGCAAGATCTATGTCTTTGGGCAATGTGGCTGCCAAGCCTTGTGCTACAGTGCACTGCTTACGTACAAGGCAGACATTCCCCTCCAACAGAAGTGACACAGGTGACAGGAGACACAACCATACAGCAACTCTTTAAGATCAAGCTTCCCTTTTAATGCATATGCTTGACTTAAACAACTTTTATGTTTTGATTTTTAAATTGAAAAAATATGAAACCAAGCAAATCAAAGTTGTATAGTTTCAAGGGAATCTTGCTTCCAAAGGCATGTTTAAGACTTAGAAATGCAATGAATAATGACAATAACCTATCTATAATGAAAAAAACAAAAAGATAAATATCTATGGAGCTTCCCTAACTTTCCTAAGGACAGACTATAGAAGTTACCTTTGTACTTCAATAGTTCCCATGGTTTCATATGCAAAATCACATTTATTGTCAATTTCAATAGCCTTGCTGATAAGCTCCAAACCTTTATCCAGATCTTGCTTCCACTGAAGTTGAAGTAAACTGCAAATGCAAAACAGCAGTCAGATGTGACCATGGCCCAGTATCAATTCTGCTCTCAGTGAATTTATAATTTAATTAATAAGGAAAAACAAAATCTAAAACAGTATAATCAGCATCAAATCGGTTTTTTTCTCCCTCAACTTATAGTGGTTTTGTAGTCTAAATTCCTTATTATGAAGTCTAAATTCCTTATTATAATGGTCTAAGCTCTATTATTAACTTCCTTTGCACAGCTTAATGTTTTAATTTGTATAATTTAAGTGAAGTTTTAAAAATGATAATTTAAGTATACTAGAACAGGAAAAACCTATTTATGTGTCTCCTTTTTGATACAAGTAACATTTGACAGGATGTTCAGAACTGAAATCCTTAAGCTAGAGTGCAAGTAGCACATTTACTAATTATTGTATAATAATAAACATTATTAAAAAATAAAAGTTAAAAAAAAGTAACAGTGAAGCATTCATAGCAATGAAGAAATTTTTCAATTAGCTCACTGACTCTATCACAGTCCCCTTTCTCAGTGAGCAAAACAATTCCATTTTATTACTGTGCAAGCAATTTAGCTTTTTTACTGAAACAAACAGACCCCAAAAATACATACCCTTTATGAACATATGTTGTGGCATTATCTGGTTCCAAATTAATACATTTATCATACATTTCATCAGCTTTGCCAAACTGCTGTTGATCTGTTAATGCCTATGTGAAGAGATACTTCAGTTAAATTTAGGTAACTGTATCCCTAAGGAGTTATAACTATATGTTGCTTATTAATCATTAAAATTTACTTCATTTAACCATTCATAACCAAATTACTGTTTTGAGGTGACTGTTGTTTAGTTGCTCAGTCGTGTCTGGCTCTTTTGCAACTCCATGAACTGTAGCCCGCCAGGCTCTTCTGTCCATGGAATTTTCCAGGCGAGAATACTGGAGTGGGTAGCCATTCCCTTCTCCCGGGGATCTTCCTGATCCAGGGAGTCTCCTATGTCTCCTGCATTGGCAGGTGGATTCTTTACCACTGATGCCACCTGGGAAGCCCTGTTTAGGGTATTAAACTTAATTTAAAATGTTAACCCTAAAAACAATACTTATTTGGAAGGATAAATTCAGGTAGGTATGTTAATGGTTATCAGAGTCAATCCTTAAAAATAATTGGTGAAAGAAAAAAAGGCTACAGTCAACTTTTAAGGCAAATCCCATGGCACAAATGGAAGGCTTGGTTATGTGGAGACAAGACCATGCTCAAACTGTAACTCTGAGAGTTAGCCGGCATCTAAGCTCAAGCTTCAGAGCTCAAAGCAAAAAGTCATACTGTGTAACTAAAATATAACTCCCTCTAAATATATATAAATTAAAAGTTGCAAACATCAGAAGAGGGACCAAAAGTCAGAAATTTAGTGCAAACAGACATAATAGTGCTAGTGCTGGTAAGACAATGCTCAAGGAAGCCAAAACCTATTTTGAAGTTAACACAATGACGGATAAATATACAATTATGAAACCTCTGCTAAAGAGTTTAATGTTGGTTTCTTTAAAAGCTACTTTACTCTTTTAGCTGCTTATAGAAATCTGAACCAAAAACGCCCTTCTGAATTTCATTTCAGTGATGAGGATGGTTACCTTCTGGTTTGTTTCGAATTAAATCCTAAACATAAGTGTACTATTCAGTACATATGTCATAAAATTATGTGTGTTCGTCTCACTTTAATTTCTGTACATGCTATAAAATTTTATATATTATAGTACTCAGATGACCATTATACCTACTACTGTGGGCAAGAATCCCTTAGAAGAAATGGAGTAGCCATCACAGTCAACAAGAGACTGAAATGCAGTACTTGGATGCAATCTCAAAAGCGACAGAATGACCTCTGTTTGTTTCCAAGGCAAACCATTCAATATCATGCTAATCCAAGTCTATGCCCCAAACAGTAATGTTGAAGAAGCTGAAGTTGAACATTTCTATGAATACCTAAAAGATATTTTAGAACTAACACCCCCAAAAGATGCCCTTTTCATTATAGGGAACTGCAATGCAAAAGTAGGAAGTCAAGAAGCACCTGGAGTAACAGGCAAACTTGGCCTTGGAGTACAGAACGAAGCAGGGCAAAGGCTAATAGAGTTCTGCCAAGAGAACGCACTGGTCATAGTAAACACCCTCTTCCAAAAACACAAGCGAAGACTCTACACATGGACAACACCAGATGGCCAACACTGAATCAGATTGATTATATTCTTTGCAGCCGAAGATGGAGAAGCTCTATACAACCAGCAAAAACAAGACTGGGAGCTGACTGTGCCTCAGATCATGAACTCCTTATTGCCAAATTCAGACTGAAATTGAGAAAGTAGGGAAAACCACTAGACCATTATGACCTAAATCAAATCCCTTACGATTATACAGTGGAAGGGAGAAATAGTTTTAAGGGACTAGAGCTGACAGACAGCGTGCCTGATGAACTATGGATGGAGGTTCGTGACATTGTACAGGAGACAGGGATCAAGACCATCCCCAATAAAAAGAAATGGAAAAAAGCAAAATGGCTGTCTGAGGAGGTCTTACAAATAGCTGTGAAAAAAAGAGAAGCGAAAAGCAAAGGAGAAAAGGAAAGATATAAGCATCTGAATGCAGAGTTCCAAAGAATAACAAGAAGAGATAAGAAAGCCTTCCTCAGTGATCAATGCAAAGAAATAGAGGAAATCAACAGAATGGGAAAGACTAGAGATCTCTTCAAGAAAATAGAGATACCAAGGGAACATTTCATGCAAAGATATCTTGGGCTCAATAAAGGACAGAAATGGTATGGATCTAACAGAAGCAGAAGATATTAAGAAGAGGTGGCAAGAATACACAGAACAGTACAAAAAAGATCTTCACGACCCAGATAATCATGATGGTGTGATCACTCACCTAGAGCCAGACATCCTGGAATGTGAAGTCAAGTGGGCCTTAGGAAGCATCACTAGGAACAAAGTTAGTGGAGGTGATGGCATTCCAGTTGAGCTATTTCAAATCCTGAAAGATGATGCTGTAAAGTGCTGCACTCAATATGCCAATAAATTTGGAAAACTCAGCAGCGGCCACAGGACTGGAAAAGGTGAGTTTTCATTCCAATCCCAAAGAAAGGCAATGCCAAAGAATGTTCAAACTACGGCACAATTGTGCTCATCTCACACGTGAGTAAAGTAATGCTCAAAATTCTCCAAGCCACGTTTCAACAGTATGTGAACTGTGAACTTCCAGATGTTCAAGCTGGATTTAGAAAAGGCAGAGGAACCAGAGATAAAACTGCCAACATCTGCTGGATCATTGAAAAAGCAAGAGAGTTCCAGAAAAACATCTACTTCTGCTTTACTGACTATGCCAAAGCTTTTGACTGTGTGGATCACAACAAATTGTGTAAAATTCTTCCAGAGATGGTAATACCAGACCACTTGACCTGCCTCTTGAGAAATCTGTATGCAGGTCAGGAAGCAACAATTAGAACTGGACATGGAACAACAGACTGGTTCCAAATAGGAAAAGGAGTACGTCAAGGCTGTATATTGTCACCCTGCTTATTTAACTTCTATTCAGAGTACATCACGAGAAATGCTGGGCTAGATGAAGTACAAACGGGAATCAAGATTGCCAGGAGAAATATCAATAAATTCAGATATGCAGATGACACTACCCTATGGCAGAAAGTGAAGAAGAACTAAAGAGTGTCTTGATGAATGTGAAGGAGGAGAGTGAAAAAGTTGGCTTAAAACTCAACATCCAGAAAACTAAGATCATGGCATTTGGTTCCATCACTTCATGGCAGATAGATGGGGGAAAAGTGTAAACAGTGGCTGACTTTTGTTTTCTTGGGCTCCAAAATCACTGCAGATGGTGGCTGCAGCCATGAAATTAAAAGACACTTACTCCTTGGAAGGGAAGTTATGACCAAACTAGACAGCATATTAAAAAACAGAGATATTACTTTGCCAACAGAGGTCCATCTAGTCAAGATTATGGCTTTTCCAGTAGTCATGTATGGATGTGAGAGTTGGACTATAAAGAAAGCTGAGTGCCAAAGAATTGATGCTTTTGAACTGTGGTGTTGGAGAAGACTCTTGAGAGTCCCTTGGATTGCAAAGAGGTCAACCAGTCCATCTTAAAGGAGATCAGTCCTGAGTGTTCATTGGAAGGACTGCTGATGAAGCTGAAACTCCAATACTTTGGCCACCTGATGCGAAGAGCTGACTCATTTTAAAAGACCCTGATGCTGGGAAAAGATTGAAGGCAGGAGGAGAAGGGGATGACAGAGGATGAGATGGTTGGATGGCATCACTGACTCAATGGACATGAGTCTGAGTAAACTCTGGGAGTTGGTGATGGACAGGGAGGCCTGGCGTGCTGCGGTCCACGGGGTCACAGAGTTGGACACGACTGAGCGACTGAACTGAAAACTGACAGTACATGCTTTCACAATTAATAAGTCAGCATGCAGTTAGCAACCAATGTATCATTTGTTTAATTGTCATTCTGTCTAGGAATTAAAGACTGAATAGATAAAGATTTCAAACTGAGGTTAAAGAATTCCTGGGTTGTACTTCATATCCCAGAATTTCAACCCTATGCAGGGGTGTGTAGGACTTTTACAGAATCGATCCAACACAAATCAATCTTCTCACAGTCCCTCTCAATAATCCTTGAAAAAGAAAGTTTTACTCCTGTGGAAATTTTCTTATAACTTGACTAATGATAGCATGAAGGAAATCAGAAACAAATCAATAAACCTTAAGGATATTTGGAGGTAGGAGTCTACCATGGATGGTCATATTTAAGTGCTTCCTGTTTCTGTGATGTTTGGGGGGTTAAGGAAGGAGGGACAAATTTCTTTAGGCTAAAAAGAAAAGACAAAATATATAGAATTTTGAGATGGCTGGGATTTGAGATACCACAAGCAGCTTTTAACTTAAGATTAAGCCACAGCCATTCAGATATTATTTAGTTTGAGGGAAAACTCTTTAACTGTGGGAATAAGAAGCTAATCATTTTCATCTAAATGGATGATTTAAAGTTAATAAACTTTTAAAGAGTTCAAACTATGATTAAAAGTGAAAATAATGCAAATTTAAATCCAATTTTCCATGGTTTCAATCCTAAATCAAGGAAAGCATCAAGAATTTTGGACAAATCATGGTTTAAAATAAGCTGTTATAGACTAACTATTTAAAAGAACAGTAATCAAATAGAAAGAAAACTTTTTCCAAGGACATTTTCCCCACCAACTGCATGCAGTAAATTTTCCTAAAGTAATTAAATTTTTATAAATCCAATCGAAATGAAAACGTGAGGGAAATGCTCTATTAAAGTTTCTCCAGATTACAAGTTTAGGGCCACAGTTTTCAAATTATGTAACACAGAAAAGAAGCCCCATTGAGGTGATTCAGGACCATCCTGAACATCCTGAGAACCCGGAACAAAGTCGTTTGCTTCCAAAGAAGCTACAACAAGATCACTGTTTACTGATTTCCACTCTAGGATTCAGGATATAAATGCAGTTCTTTACAGAACTGGCAACTGAAAAAATACGAAAAATGACATTTACCTGGGCATATAATGCATAGCCTTCAGCACACCTTGGAAATTTCTTTATGACTTCTTCAAAACCTTTCATAGCTGCTTGGATTTGTGAAGAATTGTTTCCTGTATATGCCTGGCGATACTGTGTAAAAAATCAACAGAAGCCTGTCAAATCAAGAACTCAAAAACTCAGGAAATGTTAACATCTTATAATGGTCACACAAAATTACATAAATATTTCCAGAAAAGCAGGTAATTTGCGAACATAATTTGCTGCGTCTAAAAGGGTTCCACAGGAATATCTACAGAGCAGGGACTCAAAGGCTTTGTACAATCAGGGCTTCATTGCCACTACACAATTTCCAGATGTTCAATATCCTAGCAGACAGACTAACTTGAAGTTAACTTTGCATATAAATAGGGGAATATTAAACTCAAAGAAATTTATTATCATTTTACTAAAAGCATTATAGTATCCTTCATCTGATAACATTTTCACTTGTTTGTAAACTGACTTTTTTCTTTAAAAGGAAAATTCTTTTAGGTCTCAGGGTATGGGGCTAATTGGAAATATCTCATCTCATTAGAAATCGTCTTATTTTACCTGATTTTCAACTTTGTGTTTCTGAATAGCTCTACAAAGGTGAAATGAGAGGTACATTGTATGGTGTCATGATTGCCAAGTATTTCCTTGAAATGCTTTTGTTCTTTGTACTGGCTTATGGTAAAGAGCAGGGAGAAGAAGAGCGCTGTTTAGGGGGCACATAAAATCAGGGACAAACGTCTATCAGGATGAACCAAATAAAGCACCCAGAGAAATACTGAAGCAGTACCTCAAGTAACATACACACTTCTATTTCTTTAAGCTGACATGTTTTTCTCCCTGTTTGTCACAGATTGAAGGAAAAAACGGAAGATTTTGTAGACAATGAGATACTCGTTTTTGTTAACAATGGGAAATACTGATGTTTAGGAAAATACAAAAGAAAGTAGAACCTACCAAAGCAAAACATTTCTGGGCTTGCGCCAGAGCAGACTCAGGTCTTAATCTAATACATTCATCAAAATCTGCTACTGCTTCTTCAACTTGATCAAGCAGTATTTTCAGCTAAGGAAAAAAAGTACACAAATAAGCGCAGTTCAAAACAAAAACTACACCAGTTAAGCATGTACTGTGCCTTTTTGCATAATCAGCATAAAGCTAAGCATGGAATTATTAATATAGAATTACTTTCTAGAAACAGTGAATCAGAAAATCTTATAATTTTAAAGGAAAGGTGCTAAAACTTAGAACTAGTGTTCAATTTTTTAAAAAAGCACTATAAACCTACCAGTTTTTAATCACTCTTAAGTGATTTTTCTTCTAGAATATGAAATGTCTCTGTACTTTTAAACTTCAAAGTAGGGATAGATCAGACATTAAATAACTACATTTCATATTAATCTTAAGATACACCCAGTAAGGATCAAAATATCAATTAGTTTTTAAGGTTATCTCGATACTTCTTAAGATGCTCCAGGCAGAAATATTAGGTTAAAATTTTCCATTAGAAACGACTTGAACTTTTCTGTTATTATATGGATTAGTCCATACTTTCCACTCTAATGCACTCCAAGAAGCCACATCACACAGATTTTTTTTTTTTAATTTTATTTAATTTTTAAACTTTACATAATTGTATTAGTTTTGCCAAATATCAAAATGAATCCACCACAGGTATACATGTATACAAACAGATTTTAAAGCCATGTTTTTCCAGATGAGGCTGAAATTGGGAACTGTTTTCTTCACTGCGAATTTTTACTAAAAACCAAATATGCATAGAATTATAAAGCTCTATTCAGAAGAGATTTTTTTGTGATACAGTCTAGATAGCTCAGGTTAATAATTCTTTACAAGATGCCTACAAAAATCATTCTGTTGATTCTAAGCATTAACTCAAAATGCTCACTACAAGTTTTTTTTAATTTGTCACTAATTTTTTAATGCTTTACTCATTGAAAACCTATGAAGCAGAAATGCCTAAAAACCAAACTTGAACTGGCAACCCAACATTTGCAGCCTTCCTCTTCTCTCTCTTTTTTTAACAAAAAAGTATCAGGACAAATGTTCAAGAGGGAACTAAACAAATGATACTATGTATCAAACTAAACCCAAACTAAACCACCCTGATACTTTGTTCATAGCTATCATCAGTGATATAAGAAAACTTTAAGACATTCTCAAAAATGCTATCAAATCCCTCAATTCAAGGATCAAAACGCCTTAAGAAAATTAATTTACCTGTCCTCGGTGGTGATAAACATCTGCATTCTGAGGATCGATGTCGGCAGCCATGTTAAAATCCTGAGTAGACAACAAAGGCTGCTGCTGTTGCATGTACATGCTGCCTCTTTTGATGAGCGCGTTTGCTCGAAGCTATATATCCAAAATGAGGAAAGATTCATCATTACTTTTTATTCTAATTTAGTTTTTAAAAAAATAACAGCTTCATTGAGATGTAGTTCACATACTGTAAGTCATTTTTAGTATATGACTAAAAATGTTGTGCAACCAGTCACCACTAGAAATGTTTTCACTGATCCCAAAAGAAACCTCATACACATTAGCAGGGACTCTATTTCACCTCTAATTCTCAGTCCCTGGAAACCACCATTCTGCCTTCTATTTCTACGGATTTGTATATTCCAGACATTTCACATAAATGGAATTGTAAACTATGTGGCCTTTCTGTCTGTCTTCTTTCACAAACAGCAGGTCTTCAAGGTTCATCTAAGTTCTAACATGTACATCATTCTATTTTAGGGGCTGAATAATATTCCATTGCATGGATAAATCAGTCTATTTATCTCTTCACCAGCTGGTGGACATTTGAGCTGCTTCCACTTTTTGGCTCTTATGAATAATGCTACTAAGAACATTCATGTACAAGTTTTTGTCTTGACATAAATCCTCATAGGTATATGCCTAAGAGAGTAACTGCTGGGTCACATGGTAACTCTAGAAACCACCGCCTACTAATTCCCAAAGGGATTTTACCATTTTACATTTCTACTCTCAATGTGTGAGAGTTCCAATTTTTTCCACATCTATATCAATACTTTTAATTGTCCAAATTTCTGATTATGGCCATTCTAGCGAGTATAAAGTTATACCTGATTGTGATTTTGATTCACATTTCCCTAAGGTCTAATGATGCTGAGTATATGTTCTTGTTCTTATTGGTCATTTGTGCATATTCTTTGGAAAAATGTCTACTCAGATCCTTTCCTATTTTTAAATTAGGCTATCTTTTTATTGTTGCGCTATAAAGACGATTTAATATTGTCTGCATATCATTATCAGATATATGACTTGGGAATATTTTCTCCCATTCTGTGGAATAAGTCCCCCCCCCCCACCACTTTGTCATTTGTGCTGCTGGTGTCACACCTAAGGAACCACTGCTTAATTTAAAGTACTGAAGATTTCCTCCTTATGTTTTTTCCTAAGAGTTTTATAGTTTTAGCTCTTACATTCAGGTCTCTGATCCATTTTGAGCTCATTTTTGTACATGGCATGATATGTACATTATTACCTGCCATTAGAACAAAGTCATGATCAGGAAATAAGAAATAAGATTCTTCTCCAAAGTTTTTTTCAAGGCAAAAGTACACAAATGTCCTCAATGAAACAAGTAAGAATGCCCCCATGATAATAACAAAAACAGAACATATCTGATTATCAGGAAATAAAGATAATTAGTACAAGGCTATCTTCAACTTGAAAATCTCATTTTGAAAAGGACTTTTAACAAATACATAGTTTAAATTACTTTTGTTTACAAGAAGTTAAGATAAAATTTGCTGGCAAATACTTAAGCCTTGAAAACAACTTTCATTTTCCACAAAATACATGAATGATTCTTTTGGAGGTGAAGGAAGCCAGAGTTTTCTTAATTCAGTGAGGAAAAAGAGATGTTAATTAACCAACAGTACTTTGGCGGCCGACATTTGTTCTTATTATGCTGAAATGGAGGGCTCATATAATTTAACAGATCCCTGCTGCTGCTGCTAAGTTGCTTCAGTCGTGTCCGACTCTGTGCGACCCCATAGACGGCAGCCCACCAGGTTAACCCGTCCCTGGGATTCTCCAGGCAAGAACACTGGAGTGGGTTGCCACTTCCTTCTCCAATGCATGAAAGTGAAAAGTGAAAGTGAAGTTGCTCAGTCGTGCCCGACTCTTAGCGACCCCATGGACTGCAGCCACCAGGCTCCTCCATCCATGGGATTTTCCAGGCAAGAGTACCAGAGTGGGGTGCCATAACAGATCCCTACCAAATCTCAATTATGAAAATAACTGCATATACACAAGAACACTTAGAAAATGAAAAGCTGTTCCAACCACACAACCGCAAAAACTTTTGATATGTTTCTATATTACAATATATTTTTAGATCTTGTTTTTTTCCTCATGTAAATAAACTCTTTCAGAAGACATTAAACATGCTTACTTTTTATTAAATGCATTGTATCTTCTTATACTACATATTGCATGTTATTTATAGTATTATAACATATTGCAAGTTATTTATATTATCTATAGCACTGCTACATCACCCTTACTCCTACCCAAATATAGTCCAATACAGTAGGCAGAAGATATACAGGGAAGCTGAAGCCAAAAGATGCTGTAGAAAAAACAATCCTTTCTTAGTTAAAGTTAACTATCACTGAAATGTCTGTTTTAGTTTCACCGCACCAATTCAATCATTATTAGGTGTAGTTCCTTCGAAAACAAAAAATAAGTCTTTTGGAGAATGGCAACTGAAATGCCACAAATTTGGCAAAACATACCTAAAAGCCTCATTTTTATTATTAATTTTTTTCACATGCACACACACAGAGTTTTAAAAGTACCTTCACATTAGCTTCTTGCAAGCTGATGACCTTATCTAAATCTGGTTTGGCTGCGTTGGCATTGCCAATAAGCAGGTAGAAAGTAGCTCGTAGTAGCAATGCTTCTGCCATGTATTTTCCTTGAGCATCTATTTCTTTTGAGCATTCACTTATGATTTTATCATAGTTTTCTTCTTCCATATACTGTTTGGCCTTTAAATATCCAGAACTGAAAATAAAATGAACAGAGGAAATTATAAATTTTATCTTTTATTACTAATAAAATGAGCATAACAAGTTAACCAGCCAGTGCAGGACTGGAGGTGGTGGTGGAGGTGTGTGTGGGGGTAGCACCTTAGGACTTTCGATGTAGACTGGGATCTTCCTGTTGCCTTGGAGAGAGGGTTTTAAAAAGGAAAACAGCAGAGAAAATGGCAGAAACCTAGGGTTATTGTCCAGGCTTCAACATTTAGACACATGAAAAAGTAAGCGAATGACAGACTGAAATGCAGCATAGGAAAGGATCCTGTCTTGTTCACCTTATCTGTGGCACACTGGTGGCACTCAACAGTTACTTTATGACCAACAGAAAGAACAGAGAAAGAGAAAATAGTCAGGTGAGTTGGGGGTCCCAGAACGCAAGAGAAGAGGTGTGACCTGAGCTGTACTTTGTAAACATCACTCCAGCTGTGTTGTGAAAAGTGAACACTAAGGGAGCAAGAACTTAAGCAAATGGAATAGCTAAAAGGCTCTCATCTAGAAGTTGTGCTATTTCACCTAGAAGAACAGACCTAGAATTGAACAGGTGGGAATATCAAAGAAGCAGACTGTAGCCCACTAGGTTCCTCTGTCCATGGAATTCACAGGCAAGAACACTGGAGTGGGTTGCCATTTCCTACTCCAGGGGATCTTCCCAACCCAGCGATCGAACCCATGTCTCCTACATTGTGGGGAGTTTCTTTACCATCTGAGCTAAAAGGGAAGCCCATCACTTTCAGAATGAATAGGTGGGAATACAAAAGCAGAAGACTCTTCCATCAAATAGGACTTAAAGAAAACACCCTTCTCTTACTTTTTAAAAAGCAATGACCACAATATCATCACTTGTCTAGGATGATTTTATTCACAACACTTGTAGAAGGGATTTTTTGAACTGAAAAGGAAAATTACACTAGATGTTCTTTAAGGGGGTCTTACAAATATAAGGCATATTACATAAGAAACAATATAAGGCACATTATGTAAGAAAATCATGTTTTCTTATTTCATTTGCTACCTACTCTGAATAGAGAGAATTGGCAAGTGACTTAAAAGTTATGTCAGTCAAAACTTAGAAACTCTGTGCTAACCTTTCCCATAATTAAAATTCTAATACTCCTGAACTAAGACAAAATAATTAGATTGGAAGTAATAATGGTTCCTATTTACTGAGAACCTAAGTTCTAGATGCTTACAAACATGACCCGTAAACCTCACAATAAGCCTCAAAGGTAATTATTATCTCTCCATCCAAAAACTGATAAAGCTAAGGCTCAGAGTAAAGTAGAATTTAAAAACTTAGGACCAACTCCAGTTAGTGTTCTGGTGAGAGACAGTTACGTCCAACCATCTCTCAATGTAGCTTTTAGAATAATGGTATTAAAACTTCATTGTAATTTTTCTGGAATTAGGACTACCTCCTAATCAGAAGAGGCAATTATTGGCATCACCCTCAACATTTACTTCCCATCTATAATTTTCTTAAAGAGATTGTTCATCAACTAACAAAAATCAGAACATCTTGGCAAAATTATGCATAGTATCCTCCCTTAAAAAAGGTGGCCAATAATGGTAGGAAAATTGAGAGAGAGAAACCAAAAGCAATCTTTTCCCTTAAACATCTCAATACACTATAGAGGCAAAATTATGCTTTGCTATGGGAACAGCATTCCCTTTTCTTCCAAACTCATTAGAAAATGTCATGTTGGTAATAATATTGTGTGTTCTCTTGGAGAGGTGAGCTAGCCTCAACAGCAAAACAAAAGTACTGCTAAATATAAATGGATAAGCAGGCTCGATAGTTTATGTATTACATCCCTTGACTGCCAGTTGTAAACACAGCACCTTGTACTTTGACTTCAGCTCTCTAGAAGAGTAAACACAAACACAAAGAATGGCATTTTCCTAGGCATGCAGGGAAAACCTTGAAGATAGTTACTCTTTTGGGCACTTCTAAAAATTAAATTAGAAACTTCCTTGCACTGAAACATCTGGATATTGACCTACACAATCATTTTTTAAGTTAGTCCCCCTACTCAAATATAATTAACCACTTGACTCTCTGGGAACTCTCTTTAGAATATTATGTAGACCTTAAAAGCTGGGCAGACTCCTGGCAGTAAAACCTTGAGTTACCAAAGATGTAACATTCAGGATATAATAGACATGTGTGAGAAAAGAAGTATTTTTATTATTATAATAATATTATTATATACTATAATTTTATTATATTCATAAAGAAAGTGAAGTCACTCAGTCGTGTCCGACTCTTTGCGACCCCATGGACTGTAGCCTACCAGGTTCCTCCATCCATGGGATTTTCCAGGCAAGAGTACTGGAGTGGGTTGCCATTGCCTTCTCCAGATCTTCCTGACCCAGGGATTGAACCTGGGTCGCCCGCATTGTAGGCAGACGCTTCACCGTCTGAGCCACCAGGGAAGCTCTATTATATTCATATCTGTCTATAAATAAGTTTTTAAAGAGATGACTCAGAGTCCCATTTTGGCTCTATGGCAGCAATGAAAGTGAAAGTGACAGTCGCTCAGTCGTGTCCGACTCTTTGCGACCCCATGGACTATTCAGTCCACGGAATTCTCTAGGCCAGAATACTGGAGTGGGTAGCCTTTCCCTTCTCTAGGGGATCTTCCCAACCCAGGGATCAAATCTAGGTCTCCCACATTGCAGGCGGATTCTTTACCAGTTGAGCCACAAGGGAAGCCCAAGAATACTGGAGTGGGTAGCCGATCCCTTCTCCAGTGGATCTTCATGACCCAGGAATCGAATTGGGGTCTCCTGCATTGCAGGCGGATTCGTTACCAATTGAGCTATCAGGGAAACCCTCTACGGCAGCAAAAACCCCCACAATCCAATTCCCCCACAAAAAGCATTAGGCAGACACTATACTCAAGACACACTTACTTTTCTTTTACTTCTAAAGCCTCCCCTTCCTTGTCTTTATCTTCATCAGACTTCTCTCCTTTAAGCATTGGCTGAGAAATTATATCATCCGTGAAAGAACTGAAGTAAGATTTGATAAATTGTGGAGATGGCATCAGAGGTTCACGATTCTGAAATTTAATCATATTTAAATACATCAAAGTAGAAAACACTAACCAAAGAAGCAGATGCATTTGTAGAACACTGGGAACCACTGCCATAAAAACTGGCTCCTCATTTTCAAATAATTGAAGAATATCAGGCTCCAAACTGTAGGGTAATAGACAGTGAAAATGGTAATGCTGCCAATCCCAGCTTTTCAAAAAACATTTTGAATGACAGCCTTTCCCTCTCTGAAGATGTAAAATGTCAAGAACTCTTATAAACACACACTAAATTAAACCATCTACTAACTGTGTAAGACCAGTGCCAATTTATACAGTATACCTTTAAAAACTTTAAAAAGCAAGAGTTGGCAATTTTTTTCTGTAAAAGGCCGGATAGTAAATATTTTAGGTTTTCTATGCCATATAGCGTCACAACGACTCAGCTCTCCTGTTGTAGTTTAAAAGCAGCCAAAAACAATGTGTGAGTGGCTGAGTTCCAATAAAACACTACTGGCACATTTATAAAACAGGTGGCGGACTGGATTTGGCCTGTAGGCCATTGTTTGGAAACCTCTAATATACGTGAATTCTTTTAATATTCATGGACAGAGAAGCCTGGTAGGCTGCAGTCCATGGGGTCGCACAGAGTCGGACACGACTGAAGAGACTTAGCAGCAGCAGCAGCAGGTACAATTCGGACATAGGTCACATTCTTATTTTAAAAGGCCACAAAAGCCCAATATTATAGGAAAAATAAATATAATCCAGATCTAATTTCAGTCATTACCATCATGCCCAAATTTAAGCAGTATAAATGAGCAATGACCCTTCACAACGCATATTTCCTCTATATTAACCAATGCAGGTTAATTTACCTTATATTTTTCTTTGGCTTTCTCTTTTCCAAGAAGTTTAAGAACTTTATCAGCTAACAGCATGCTTTGTTGATTTTGGAATCCTTCTAATATACATACAGCAGTGACATCTAGAAATGATGCAAAAAAATAAGAGTGAGTATGAAAATTATTGCAAAGATGACTAGCAGCATCAAATGGGCTCAGTGTTACCACAAAATGCCAAACTAAATTCATAGCTTTATGTGGCTATCATTTTCAATAAATTTATTCTTAACACTTTGGTTTTACATACTTTACAAACTCATAGCTCAGAAAGTCACTCTACTTCTCCAGAATTTACTTTCCTAACCTGTGAAATGAAAAGGACTATGCTACATGATTTGTGATGCTTCTCACTGCTCTAACATTGTACATAGCAAATAAAACCAGTAACCCAGGAATATTCTCTTCGGGACAGTAAATATAGGCCAAATCATAATGTGGCTCTCTCATGTCTGGTCTTACTTTTTTTTAAATAGGCCTCAGGGTTACTCCTTGTCTCCAAAGCCATCTTGCCACAGAGCTCTCAATGAAATCTGCTTCAAAATATCATTTGAACCTGGCTATGCTATAACTCAATATACAGTGGTTTGAAATGAAAAAGATCAATGTTTCTTTAACCTCCCAACCTTTCATTCAAAGTAGTCAACAAGACTGTCCCTCTCTTTTTGAATTCAATTTCTCATAATTGCAAACCCATGCCCCTCCAAACAAGTCAATCTACTGCATGTTCCCCTGATACTCTGGCTAGTGCCAATGTCAATGTCTTTTCCCCATCCCATTTCTCCATCTAAAACCCATTTAAACGCCTCTCTATAATTAGCTCTTAATAACTTCAAGGTCTGGTTCAAAACTCAGAAATCTCTTTTTCAAAGCAACACTCCTCCTATCCATCACCGAAGTATATAATACTGCAAAACCTCAAGTTTCTTCTAAAATGTTCTCTAAAACCACTCTTAACTGGTAACCCAGATTTTAAAAAACAAAATAGCTTTCTCCTTTTAAATGATGATATTATTTAAAAAAAAAATTATGGCTAAATTTCTGATTATTGATACTTTTAAAGCAGATTTAAATATGTAGTGGGAAAACACTTTTAGACTGTGGAATTGCATTTTGGGTTAGCTCTATATTAAGTGGAACAATGTACTCTGTAGGTAAGTGGCCAATACCCTAACTGAAGTTTTAGCAACAGATATGGCTAATTAGAGGCCAAGGAATATTTATGATATTTATAGAGAACGGCAAATTCACTTGATGCTTTGTATCAATTACAAAATTTCTACTTGAGTAAAGGATAATGTTTGAAAATAGCAAGGGCAAAAAACAAATGTTTTCTTTAATGATTCATCTCAAAATTTATTTCATATTGATATAGGATATTAATTGAAACTATGCAGAATCTTAGTAACACTCAACTAAACCTCTCTTCTGATTTCTTATTCATGAAATTACACTGATGATGTTGCCAAGTTTAAAATGTGCAGTATATAAACTTTAAATCATTTAATTCAATAGGTGGGAATAGTGATGGTACTCAAGCATCAGCAATGTCAATTGAAACTATAGAACAAAGTTTCAATTGGGGAAGAGTCCAACTTTTACACACAACTGATTTCTCTACCCATAGGGAGAGTTGCATATAAATTTACCAGTGACTACAAAACCTTTAGTAATTTTCATATGTAAACACGAAAATACCCTCACCTTCTAAACATTCCTTCTTATTGTCTAGCTTCTCGTGGGCTTTTGCACGTCTAAAGAGAGCTTTCACATATTTGGGATTAAGTTCAACAGCCTTTGTACAATCTTGTGCCACCTCTTTCCATTTTTGCTGTAATTGAAAGTATTAAAAAACAAAAAAAAAAGTCACACTGAAGGAAGCACTGTTCAACAGAAATCAGTTTTCTAAACTCAGCAGGCTGAGTATTAAGAGTCCCACAATAGAAAACATATTCCCAATTCATACAAACAGTTAATATCCACAACACATTATAACAGCTCCAAATAACTGCAATAAAGATAAGCAATCTGATTTTTAAAAATAGGTAAAGGACATAAGCCATCTTTCTACTACCACATCTATAACCTACCTGCATCTATGTGATCATATCATCTCCTCCTTCCCTCCTTTTAAAACTGAGGAAGCACCCCTCTTCATCAAAGGCCAACCCTCCACTTGCAGTAGGATCTACACTTCCCCCATGTCAAGGACTTCACTGTCAGCTCTCCTGCCTCTGCAGCTATCTGCTTCTCTACTCAATCATTCCTATTAGCATAAAAACACTTGCTTTAGTATCTCCCATCTTTTAAAAACCCTCCTTTGATTCCGTAATTCCCTACAGCTACTACCCCATTTCTCAGCCCTCATTATTGCCAAACCTCCAAGGAGTAGCCACTCTGCTTAATTTCCACCTACTTCCACTGGCTGCTCCTTCCCAATTTCTCTAGCTGACTTCTCCCCCCATCTGATTTCTGCTGGAATGCTCAAGGACTCATCCCGTTAGGTAATCACATCTGTGGTCCTATAACCACATTAAAATTAGAGGACTCCCAAATTTATCTCTTTAACCCAAATCACTCTCCTAAAATACAGACACTTCTCAATTAAACCATCTGCTTGGCTGTCTCAACCCTTCCTCACGCCACTATAAGTAAAACTCCTGCTTCTCTTCACCCTTCACACCCAATGCAATAGCAAGTTCTACTGGTTTTCAGCTTTCCTTCATGTCTCACTTCGGCAACTACAACATCCTTCCTCAGCCCCCTGGCCTCCACTCCTGCCTCCCTCCAATATACTGACAGAACAGTAAGAACAATTTTAGATGATGTTCCTGCCCTATTAAAAAGCCTTAAATACTTCCCATTACACTCAGAATCAAATCCAAACTTCTTGCTATTGCAAGGCTTTGCTTGATCTGGCCTCTGCAACCTCTCCGATTTCATCTCTCTATATCCCAGGATCCTTTATCCACACTTCTTTAATCATGGCAAACTCTTTTCTGCCTCAGAAGCAATTACATACACTGTTTTCTCCATTTGTAACACTCTATTGTCCACTATTTGACACACCAACCTCAATCATTCCTCTATTAGAGAATCAAAGGCTTATCCAAATGTCATTTAACAGTTCACTGTTGAGTGATCTTTGAGTTCGATGCATAATTGTCTGCTTTTACAGACCTAGGCTCCTACTACAGTAACCTTTCATATATAACACAGTCAACAAAATATGGTTGAACAAAGAATGCAGAGACTACAAATGACTGATAAACATAGAAAACGATGGTCCACATCACCAACATCTCAAAAAGTGCTAATTAAAAATGAGAAGATAGTATTTTTCTTCTACTAGAGTGGCAAATATTAAGACCAATTCACAAAGTGAGATACTAGAAAACAAGCATGCTCAAATATTATTATTAGAATAGGTACTATCTCTTTATAATTCCATTTCTTAATTTTATTCTCAGAAAAGTATGTAAAAAAAAAGTATTTAAAAAATATTTACTGCAACACTGAATGCAACAGGGAAAAGAGGAAGTAATTCAAATGCTCATCAGTAGGGAGATGTTTTCCACTGTAGACTTCCCTGGTGACTCAGACGGTAAAGCGTCTGCCTACAATTCGGGAGACCCGGGTTCGATCCGTGGGTCAGGAAGATCCCCTGGAGAAGGCAATGGCACCCCACTCCAGTACTCTTGCCTTGGAAAATCCCATGGACGGAGGATCCTGGTAGGCTACAGTTCATGGGGTTGCAAAGAGTCGGACACGACTCTTCACTTCACTTCACTTCCACTATACAGCTATATAACAGCTACTACCTATTGGCTTTAAAAAGAATGAAACAGATCTGTGTGTGCTATGAAAAGTTGTACCAGATACAGTGGCAACTGGAAAGATACATTGCAAACAATGTAATGGGAATTAATCTTTTAGTCTTTTTTTCCCCCACATATGCTTATATGGAGGCAAAAGTTGAAGAAATAGACTTAAACTGCTGAGGTGAATGGGGTCACCAGAAACATTAACGTTCTTTATTATCTAATTTTATAAAATCTGATATATACAACTTTGGATTATATGTGGAATGAACAAAACTAAAATTTGTTCTTAAAAACCTATGTAATTAAAGGATATAAAAACAAAACAAAACTCCTATAATTTCAAAACAACTTCAAAAAGTGTATTAGACATATTTGAGTTGCATTAGCTGAAACATTATGCAAATAAAGAAAAAAAAAGAAAAACCAACCTACGGTACATACCAATTGCTCAAAGGCAGCAGCTCTGTTTTGATAAAATGTGGAAAGGTCAACATTCTTCTCTGTAGGACACAAACTGATAGCCTCGGTATAGCACTGAATAGCTTGTTCATATTTTCCTGCTTTAAAATATTTGTTGCCTTTGTTCTTGGCTGCTTGGGCTCTATCAAGCGAGTTCTGAAATACAAGGAAACAATTATGAAACACTTATCAATACGCAGTAACAGATTCAGATCACAGTGACTACATGACACACTGAAGAAAAAAATGGAAGGGCAGAATGGGCGTTCACAATGCAAGCCACTCATATTTACATCTTCATGGGAGACAAGAGTCTTTAATAGGACTGCCAAATCAAAAATTTTATAAATCTTTAACTTGAAAAAGACACTTCCCCCCTCAAAAGGCTGTATTGCTTTAAGGTATACCACTTTCCCACCAAACTCTGCCAGCAAGAGTTTTCATATCCAGTCTAATGGGCATAAAACTGTGGTTCTCAATCAGGGATGATTTTCCTTCTAGGGTACATTTCACAATGCCTGACAACATTTTGGATTTTCACACCTAGGGGTTGGGGGAGATGCCCCCGGTATCTAGTAGGTAGATACTAGAATGCTGCTAACATTCTACGATGTACAGGGCAGCACCCCGCAACAACTTATCAGATCCAAAATGTCAATAGTGCTAAAGTTGCAAAACCCCAGTGTAACATAATATTCTGATATTATTTTAATTCACATTTTCTCCACTATAAATGAATTTGAAAATCTGTTCACATTTATTGGTTATTTGACTTTTTCATTCTGAAAACCATTTAATCACATGTATTGGTGTTTTTCAATTAGGTTGTTGGTCAACAGTGTAGAACAGATACTAGACACACTTTGCCGTCCTCATTACAACTGTTATCCCAAATCTATTATTTGCAAATGAATAAAATTTTGGCACTCCTATCTTTGTCTCAGTATCTGCTTCCTAGAGGACCCAATTCACATATTTCATGAGTTGGTAGTTAATAGCCACAGAGGACAGTTGCAAAAGCTTCAGTAAACATCTGGGAAGCATCTTTGTAGATAAATCCAGTTATTTAGGTTCAAGCTACTGGGTCCAAGAGCTCTGCGGCACGTCTTCACCCCAAACTTTGTCAACATCAAATATGTGATGTTTAACAAATATGTGATTATGAAAGAACCCATGTATTTCCAACAGGTAAACACTTACAAAGCAAAAGCAGAAGTAGCTGCCCTCACAACGAACTCACAGAGCCCCTGTGAGTTCACCTTGCGAAGAGTAAGTTGCTTGGGACCTAAGGCATCTCAGTCATGAAGAGATGATGGGAGGAGAGTATGCTTTTATATCTGTTATCTTCTCCCTTACTCATGTTTTTTTTTTTTTTTTGCTACTTTTTTCTTCCATTTACCTTTTGTTTCCCTTCTCCTTTAGTCTAAATGAAACTACAGTTAGTTTTTAAAAAGTATAGTGTGCAAAGAAAGATGTGTAGGGAACTCTAAGTTCAGAATATTAAACAGCTAGTTTAAGCTAGCTAGTGTCAATAAGTGAAGTGAAGTGAAAGTCGCTCTGCTGCTGCTGCTGCTGCTGCTGCGTCGCTTCAGTCATGTCCGACTCTGTACGACCCCACAGACGGCAGTCCATCAGGCTCCCCCGTCCCTGGGATTCTCCAGGCAAGAACACTGGAGTGGGTTGCCATTTCCTTCTCCAATGCATGAAAGTGAAAAGTGAAACTGAAGTCGCTCAGTCGTGTCCGACTCTTCACAACCCCAGGGACTGCAGCTCAGTCGTGTCCAACTCTTTGTGACCCCACGGACTATACAGTCCATGGAATTCTTCAGGCCAGAACACTGGAGTGGGTAGCCTTTTCCTTCTGCATGGAATCTTCCTAACCCAGGGATTGAACCCAGGTCTCCGGATTGCAGGCAGATTCTTTACCAGCTGAGCCACCAGGAAAGCCAATAAGAAACGTGCATATTTTAAAAAGAAGCAAATGGATGAAAGGAGTCGAATAAGACACAAAAAGAGTAATATATGAAATCTTCTACCTCTAAAGAGCCGTAACCATCTTGCAAAAGCTTTGACAGTAAAAAAATCCTTGGCACATTCATAATAGAAGACAACTAGGACTTTCTAATGTAGTTGTGGTTTCCAGTTGCTGGAAAATTGCACTTAAAGCGACCTCATCAACCTCCCATTCCACTAGAGAAACAGAAGTCACGCTGGACTAGGGCTGCATCATCCAGAAGGAGCGAGGAGCCCCTCCACCTGAAAGACCAGTGACAAACACACTATGTCTGTCTTCCAAGAAACCATACTGTCAAGAATTGCTAACATAAAGGAAAATTAATACCACAAAAGAGAGGCACCCTACTCATATTTAAAAAACTAGTATTTGAGGAAGCAGGATAAACAAAACAAACAGAAAATTTAACATCAGAGGAATGAGAGGTAACCACATTCATTTTAAAAAAGGCTGCTTTTAAAGAGCACCAATTAGACATCTTGAAAATTAAAAAGAATTATTATGATAAAAATAGGTGGACTGTATATTAGAATGGGCATAACTGGGGAGCAAACAAGCAGCAGGCAGAGGCAAGTGAATCTGCCAGAATGCAAGAAGAATAGAGGACAGGGAGATGAGAAGTTTGGAAAAAAGTTAGATATAAGGAGTATAAATCCCAAAGTTCCAACATCTATCTATGTTAGAAGGAAAGGCATAGAAAGGAGTGTCTTAAGAAAATATCAGAAAAATTCCTGACACACATTTTTAGATATATCATGGTGAAATTTCACAGTAAAAATCCTTAAAGTTTTCAGGTAGAAAAAAATTATATACACATACACACACACACATACAGATTACCTACAAAGAAAAAAAAACCAAACTGGGGTCAGACTATCACCGACATTATGTCTTAAAAAACAATGGAGCAACAACTTCAAAGTCCTGAAGAAAGATTATCTTGAACTTAAAATCTTATACGTAGCTAAATTAGCATTTAAGATTTAACACCAGAACAGAAACTGTGGTGTACAACTTCCTTACCACTAAAAATGAACTCCAAAGTGGGGGAGATGATCAACAAAACAAAAAAGCAGGAAGGGGAGGATCACAGAAGAAACAAAAAGGTGGAGTAAATATGGCAAGAATCACCAAACACGTCAATAATAACAATAAATGTGAGCAGCTTAAATCTCCCTATTAAAAAAATAACTACATGCTACCTACAGGCATGAGCTAAAACAAAATGACAGGTCAAAAAAAAAAACATAAAAAAGTTACAGAATGCAAATTCTTGCAAAAAAGAAGGCAGTATCAGACAAAATACCATTCAAATGCCAGGGATGGAGCACAGAAGGGCAGTTTTATTGATAAAAGGTACAATCTACCAAGAAAACATGACTACAAAGTTTTATGTGCTCCAAAAAAACTTCAAAATAATGAAACTCAATTACTTTTAATGTTAAATACAACAAGATAAACATTATTTCAATTTCTTATAAAAAGTTTACAATGTTTCTAAGTCATTGAGAACATGGCTAATACACAGCCTAATACACTAGGGACTGCTGACATAGAAAGTAAGCTGCTATATTAAATGCCTGTGAGAAGTATGTTTGACTATTATTTTTACTAAAGATTTGAGGATTAAAAAAGAACTTTCTTGGGTCAGAGTAATGACTTTGTTTCATTAGCACAAACAGGCAATGAACTCTTTCCTGTTTATTGGAAGTTTAAGGCTACATACAGGATATCACACAGAATACCAGGAGAGGTAGTCATGTGAGTGCAGATAAGTTAAAAGAATGGAGAGAAATATGGAAAGGTATACAAGGCTTCCTCTCCTTAGAAAGATGGGTACTTCTTATTTTTATTTCAGCAAAGTCTTTTTTTTTTTTTAAGTCACTCAGTTGTGTCTGACTCTTTGTGACCCCACAGACTGTAGTCCGATGGAATTCTCCAGGCCAGAATACTGGACCGGGTAGCCTTTCCTTTCTCCAAGGGATCTTCCCAACCCAGGGATCGAACCCAGGTCTCCCACATTGTGGGCTGATTCTTTACCAGCTGAGCCACAAGGGAAGCCCAAGAATACTGGAGTGGGTAGCCCAGCCCTTCTCCAGGGGATTTTCCCAACTCAGGAATCAAACTGGGGTCTCCTGCATTGCAGGCAGATTCTTTACCAACTGAGCTATCAGGGAAGCCCTGATAGCAAAGTCAGCAAAGCTATTAGGGAAGCCCTGACAGCAAAGTCTAAATCAACCTAAAACCAACCAAGACATTTTGAACACAAACGTTCAAGAACACTTATGGACTGTTTACTTCTTTCACTTACCATTTCCCTCCATTTAGTCACGTTTTACAATAGATTCCCTTTAAAAATTATTATAGATTTTTTTGTCTCTTAGGGTCAAAATCAGAACCTGCTTAATTTCCTTTCCTTACTGTACTAGGAAAAAAAAATGATGCTCTGAATGACACTGAGTGGACAAGGATCAAATTACACAGGCAAATCACCAAACTGCAAATTTTCATCCACTGTCACTCCAGAAGGCAACCAAACCACATCTGGGAAGAGCAATGTCTCAGTGAACCTCACTATCACCTTCTGCTCACCACACTCCCTCCACAGCCACATTACTGTCTAACTGCTTCCCTTCATTAATAAAAATGAAGAGAAAGAATGCCATTACCACAGGGACAATACAGAAAAGCTAATTATTTTGGCCCAATGATAAAATTTAGAACAAAACGTGAGCTTATCAATCAACACCAGCCTTCTACTATGTCATAGTAGATTAGTGAAACATAGAAACATAGTGATTATGAAACTTTACATAAAACTTTACATAGCTTTATGAAAGTAGCAATCAAGTCTGGAACACTTACCACATAAAAAACAATCTTTCAATATTTTATTGACCAATTGCTATTTTTATAAAAATCAAGTTTAAGATAAAAGATACCTAAAGATAATAATTAGACATTAATAATAGTAATTAGATCATAATTAGACATTATTTTCATAAGCTTTGAGGCCAATACCAGGCAGAAATTAAATTTATTGGAAGAAAAAATTTAAACTGGAAAATATACAACTACCCAATTCTTTATAATATAGGGGATTTTAATTCCAACTCCCAGGAATCCTTTGCACTGCTTTTCAGTTACTTTCTACCCAACTCCATCTACTTTCTCAAGTTATAATAAGAACCTTTAGAATTATCAATGATATAGATTTGGCAATAAGGAATCACTGTAAATTCTTAGCAAGTGTTTAAAAAACACTCTGGTGATCAGAAACATATAGTCATTGTAAAAAGAATGAGCTAGAATCAGGTACATTAATCCATGTGTAAGGAGATAGAATAGGTATAGCAATCACCACTTTATCTGCAGGAGATACATTCGAAGACTCCTGTCTCCAGTGACTGCCTGAAACTGCAAATAGTACCAAAGCCTACATATACATTTTTTTCCTACATACATGTATCAAGGATAAAGCTTAACTTATACATTAGGCACAATAAGAGATTCATAAGTAATAACAAAGTAGAACAATTACAATATGTTGTAATAAAAATTATGTGAATGTGGTCTTTTCTCAAAGTATCTCATTGTACAAATTTAATGCCCTTTCCATCTTAACACACTGTAGCTATATCTTCTGCAGTCTGTGTCAGCAAAACTAGCACAGCTTTCTCGTTCTTTCACAATTTCAGAAATAGATTTATTCTTCCCATATATCTTAGCAACCTCACCATATGATTATTTTTCCTTTCCTTATTAAGTCAAGAACATTCACCTTTTTACTGAAAAGAAGAACTTTAATGGCTTCTCTTTGGTATGTCCTAATTGCCAGCATCACTAATCTTGTGCTCTGGGCTATTAAGTAAAATACAGGTTACTAGTTCAACAGTCAATCTGACAGCTAACTGAATGCTAAGGGACAGGATGTGCTGGACAAAGGGATGATTCACATCCAGAGCAGGACCTACTCAGAATGGCATACAATTTAAAATTTATGAACTATTTACTTCTGGAATTTTCCATTTAACATTTTCAAATCATGGTTTACTGAGGTTAGTTGAAACTACAGAAAGCTAAAACAGTGGGTAAGAGGGAACTCATCACCATAATTACACATTTACATCCAGTTAGAATATACATGCAATGGCACCCGACTCCAGTACTCTTGCCTGGAAAACCCCATGGATGGAGGAGCCTGGTGGGCTGCAGTCCATGGGGTCACGAAGAGTCGGACACGACTGAGTGACTTCACTTTCACTTTTCACTTTCATGCATTGGAGAAGGAAATGGCAACCCACTCCAGTGTTCTTGCCTGGAGAATCCCAGGGACGAGGGAGCCTGGTGGGCTGCCGTCTGTGGGATCACACAGAGTTGGACACGACTGAAGTGACTTAGCAGCAGCAGCAGAATATACATGAGGTGGTTGCATACTGTTTCTTTTCAATGGTTTTATTCCCTTAAGTTTACCAAATTCCAGAGGCATATTTTAAAATTTGAATCCTAGCTTTACGAAAGTAGCAATCAAGTCTGAAACACTTACCACATAAGAAACAATCTTTCAATACTTTATTGACCAATTGCTACTTTTATAAAAAATCAAGTTTAAGATAAAAGATACCTAAAGATAACAAGAAAGTTCTTTTCTAGATTATGTCCTGAAATGTAAAAAATCTACATACAACCCCACCTACTAAATCATAATACAGAGAACTCTTTAAGAAGAATATACTTGTAAGGAGGGCTTCCCTGGTGGCTCAGATGGTAAAGAATCTGCCTGCAGGAGACCTGGGTTCAATCCCTGAGTTGGGCAAAATCCCCTGAAGAAGGAAATGGCTACCCATTCTAGTATTCCTGCCTGGAGAATTCCATGACAGAGGAACCAGATGGGCTACAGTCCATGGGGTTGTAAAGAATGACATGACTGAGTGACTTTCACTTGTAAGGATGCTACCTCTGCAGGATTAATGGTTTGAGTTCATACAAAATCAAGAAATTTATAAAAAGAATGTCTAAATGAGGTTTAAGACTGTTAACACAAATTTCCCCAGGATAGAATACAAATGAAAAGCTGGAAATTTTGAAAAAGTATTCAATTTCTGTGAATTTTTTAAAAAATGTCAAATAATGACACTTCACTGGTTCACTTACATCTTCCAAGTGCCAGTTCTGAAAAATGGCAAAGACAGAGCAAGTCCCAGTCTTCACAGATTCCTGAGTTTAGTAGCAACGACATGAATAAACAACTCTAGTACTAAGTGCTATGGAAGAGAAAAGTTCAGAGTGTGATGTAATCAATCACACAACAGAATGCTTAGGTATAAAAGGGTTTCAGAAAAGGTGAAATGGCCTATATATTGTGACTTGAAGGATAAAAAGGTAGACATAATGAACAGTGTTACAGAACATCCAAAGGCAAGAAACAAGAGGAAGTGCAAGAGATGGAGATAAGAGATAAGTGAGAACAAGACCACAGAGTCTTGAATCATGATGAATTTGAACTTATCTGTGAGCAATGACCAGAATACCACTTAACAGTTTTAAGCATGGAACTGTTAGGATTTACTCTATTAGTGACAAAACGGATTGGAGGAAGACAATAAAGAGAGTATCAGTTATTCAGTCAAGATATAATAGCAGTGGGAACGAAGAGTAGTCAGATACTTAAGAAGTAGAATGTTCTGGATATTTTTCTAGGTTGGATGTGGAGAACATGAAAAGAATACAGAGTTAGGGAAGATAGTTCACAAGTTTCTGGCTTGGAAAACTAGTTAGATGAACCACATTGATAAGGAATATTCTCAAGAGAATCTGATGTTAAACACTTAAAAGGTAATGAGGTGAAGATTTCCTGTAAATTTGGGTCTTAGGTCTTTTGAGGGGTCTGAGCTATAAACAAGAAATTAGGGGGTCATCATGTAAGTGTTAAGTGAAGCTTCTGGAGGGCAAATAAGCATCCAGTGACGGTACAGAGCATTAAGAAAGCCTGTGATAGAACCACAAAAAACTACAATCAGAGAACATAGTGTCTCAGCAACCAAAAGAAAAATCACAAAATTAAGAGACAATAATGTGAAATACTATGAAGGATCAAGGAAGATGAAGAGTGAAAGGTGTTCACTGGTCTTATGTCACTGGTGATCCTGATTTAAAAAAAAAAAAAAGATTAGAAACAGATCACTGGAGCTGGGGTAGGAATTATTTAATTTCAACCATGACTGATAACAGGTTATCAGTTTTTGACCTCTTTAATTAAAATGTTTACACACATCTCTCCCTTCCTATTTTAAAGGACTGACTTAGATTAGTGGTTCCTAAACATTTCACTCTTGTGCAACATTAAAAAAAAAAAAAAAAAACTTGAACTGGTATAACTGCTTTTTTAAGTAATCAAATGACAACAATTGGATAAAACACTACTTATAAAGTCAGTAGTAAATAAATGCACATTTTAAAAATTCACAAGTTGTTTGAAAAAAGAAATATGTAAGACATCTATCTGTACAGCCAGATACCATGGCTGGTGTATATCTGAATATGATGCTGCCCTGTGATAACTCAGGCCCAGAGACTGAGAAGTCCTGTGGATTAGAAGATTCACAAAGAACCTTACAAACTTTGAAAAATTTGTTAATTATCAAGTTTTCAAAATAAATTACTGAAACAAAATGGCACATCACGGTAGATTTTATAATGTCCCAAAGTGGAAAATGATTTAATACTTTACCTCTGTCTCACACTATCAACTGTAATTAGATGCCTTCCTTTGGTGAACTCCTGAAATCCCATTAATTAAACAAAAATATGAATTTTTTGCTTTACAAGTATTTGCTATCCCAGAAAAAGCCAATTTGGTATAGTTTGTTTGGACATGAGTATCACAAACCCAATAGACAGGAGCCCAGTAATTAGTTCAGTTTTACATTAAGGCAAACATAAGCCAACAAACAATAACCACTGATTTTCCATTCTGCTCACTGATACTGAGCCCTAAACTGACAATATTTGTCCATTCCTGCATTCCTTAAAAATTACAACTATTGATTAGGTAGAAAAGAATTGAGCATCAGGATTCTGCCAGTTTTCCCATCAGTTCAAACAAACGTTTTCTTATTTACAAAGCCCACTGAGGTAGACAATTTAAAGGTGCTATTCAAATATAAAACAATTTCTCCAACCACAGATAATAATAAATTACCATTTGTGGTCAAATAGTCTAATAATAACTCTAAGGACCAGGCTATAAAAAAAAAAAGAACAAAGTTTTTCAATATACAATGATGATCATGAGTTGCAATACAAATTTCCATTAAAAAAATGGCAAAGACATTTTTACTGTTGCTTTACTAAAGTATCATCTAGTAATTCAAAGTAAGATTATAGGTACAACACCATAAAATCCACAAGAACAGTATGTGCAAGTGTTTTGCTCAGTTTTATTTTGGGTCAGAAGTAATCATTTTAAAGCAGTTCAAGTTATACAAAGAAGTCAATATTGAAGTCTAATTTTTAGCAGCAATGATGTGAACTAAAAAACTGTTCTGGTAAAACCACAAAACACCATGAAATTTAAAAATTAACACAGTGTTGACCTAGACAATGCTGAAACACTGGAAATGGGGCTTAAGGAAATCTAAAATCTGACAGTATGCTAAATTCTATCAAATGCCAAAAAGGTGAGGTGGAGTAGGTCATTTTTGAAACTGCAATATCAGAGCCTAGCTTTTTTAATAGAAACTATTTTTGGTGATTTGGAGGAGGGCATGGCAACCCACTCCAGTATTCTTGGCTGGAAAATCCCCATGGACAGAGGAGCCTGGCGAGCTACAGTCCATAAGGTCGAAGAGAGTCAGACAAACTGACACAACTTAGCACAGCACAGCACATAGAACTCAGAACTTTTAGGTATTTTTTATTCATCCACTGTTCTTCCATGATTAAAAACAAATAAAATAGGAAATGGCCAGAGACTTTCAGAAACATCAAAACAAGACAAATGATGACTAATTCATGGTGCCATGATCACCACTCCCAGGGCTGAAATAAAAGAGATCTAATAGTTTAATTCTCTTCTCTTACAGGGATGACACCAACATCTGAGAGATAAAATGACTTTCCAAGGTAACTCTGCTGGAGACCCCAATATAAAACACACATACATCTCCTGGTTCTCACAGTCCATAGGTTTTTTCCAGCATAGTTGTACTGCATCTTTGCTATACTTTTTTTAAAAGCAGTATGTTACTCTCCCCTTAGAAAGATTATTTGGTTTTCTCAGGGCCTAGCACAATGCCTGATATATAGGATGCACTAAACTAAGGTAGTTTGCTTCCACATCAGAACTTCCTTTAAAATTGACTACTTATCAGGAGCTTCCCTGATAGCTCAGCTGGTAAAGAATTCGAATGCAATGCAGGAGACCCCAGTTCGATTCCTGGGTTGGGAAGATCCTCTGGAGAAGGGATAGGCTACCCAGTACTCTTGGGCTTCCCTTGTAGCTCAGCTGGTAAAGAATCAGCCCACAATGCGGGAGACCTGGGTTCCATCCCTGGGCTGGGAACATCCCCTGTAAAAGAGAAAGACTACCCACACTCCAGTATTCTGGCCCGAAGAATTCCAAGGACTGTACAGACCATGAAGTGGCAAAGAGTCAGACAGACTGACCAACTTTCACTCACTCACTTAATAAAAACATGTCTTCACTCTGGATAGTATAATATGGAAATAACTTGAAAATATATATATTTTCTGACCAGTTTCCTCTGAACTGATTCACTCTCTAACTGTAACTGCCCTTATACAATCTCAGACTCCGAAAAATCCTCCCCACCCCGCTCAGCTCACTCCTGTATTGTTAAATGCAGCCAGGCCAATTCCACTCCCTCCCACCTCCCCCAACAGCTGTCAGATACCAGAAGGATTTAATAGTTCCAACAAAACCATACAAAGCAATTTATCAGGCACTCCGAAGCTTGGCTTAACGTCAGAGAATCCGTATCATGCAGTCAGGCTTGGTCATGTTAAGTTTCCAGGTAAAATTAAAAAAAAAAAAAAATTTAAGATGCTTCTAACCCAAGTTTAAGAACTCATTCCTACAGATGAAATAAATGTCTCTGAACACCATTTTACTCTTGTCCACCAAGTCACTGTATTTACTCCCCAACCCAGGGAGTCATTTGTTATTAAAAGATTATTACTGATTAAGTCCTAGGCCTTAGAAATGATCAAGGCAATTCATATCACAATGTACCGATCGTTAAGGGAATTTGGCTTCCTTCCCTAGTTAGAGACAATCATCGCATTAGCAAATGTCCCCTTACCCACAACGATAGAGATAAACGCTGTGTCACTGAGAAGAAAAGCATATATTTTTCTGAAACCAAAAGGAAACTGTCAACGAATGTTGCTAACCTGTGCCCTCGGGCTACTCCATTCCCTATAACGGCAGCCAGAACTGAGTTTCCCTAAACCCTTGCGCGGCCGCTTGGCAGCTTCCATCTGATGGGAAGCCCCCTGAGGGGCACAACCCCGTCAAGGAAAGGCTGCACCCGCCGGGTTCTACCTCCATGCCCGGGGCTGCTTCTCACCATTTCCAGGTGAGTACCGGGGCCATCGGGGTGTCCGCTGCCCGGGGCCGGACTGGCCCTGCCCTCCGGGGTCTTCCGTTCACTGTTGCGCTTCAGGCCGCCGGAGTCGCCTCGGGCCCCGGTCTCCCGGCGCCGCCGCTGCCGGCTCCATAGGTACAGGGCACCCGCTCCTAGCAGCAGGGGCGCCCCGACCGCCAGCGCCAGCTGCCATCTCGGCAGGCTCCCGGTGCCCGGGCCCGAAGTCGCACTGCCGCCGCCCATCCCACTCCCGGAACCGGGTCCAGCCGCTGAGACCATTGCCGCCTCCACAGGCTTAGAGGCGGCCATAACGAGTGTCCTCCGCCACCGCCTCCTTGCTGGTCGCGGGAGCCACAGTCACCAGGTAGCGTCCCAAGGAAAACGGGAGGGAGGTAGGGAAGGAAAGCAGTGAGCGAACAAGCACGCTAGGCAGCAAGAGCGGACGACAGAAAAGGGCCAGAGGTCACCGGAAGCCCAAGGCATGCCGGGCCAGACCTAGCTGTCCTTCTTTTCCTTTCTCAAAAAAGGGAGAGGGGGGCAGGGAGAAAAGAGGAGTGGAAAATCACTTCCGGGTCAAGGTAAACTGGGCGTGATCTGAACGTCCCAGGCAGTCCTTTTTCTTGCCTTTCGTACCGCTGCTGATTTTAAGACTAAATTCTGGGGTCCGGGGCCTCCGGTGATAGCCGATGCCGCTCTCTACGCCTTCAGTAAAGAAGGGCCGAGGGCCCTTTGAGCTAGCGAAGCGAAGGAAGGGCGCATAAACAGCGGGTTAAAGTGCTCGGGTGAGCAGAGAAAGCTTCAGGCTCTTAAGCTGCTCTAAGAATGGGCGGGAGTAACACAGGGGTTTTGAAGATTATTGGCTGGCAATATTGGTGGGCGGGGCGTAGGCCGAGCTGCCTAGTTCATTGGTGGAATTTGGACCCCTCGTTTTCTCGTTAACGCCACGTTGGCGCTGCTTAGAGCCCCGCGGCAGTTAGCTCGGCTGTCTATTCGCGTGTCCCGGGAAACCATCGGGTTGGAAGGACTTAAAAATGTAGGAGGAAAGCCAAAAGCTGAAGATAGCCCGATATTACCGGTCTTCTTAGCTCTTCCATGGCCAGATTTTAGTTTGGAACAATTTGAGGTTATTGAGGGCAACGGCGGGTGGCAGAAATCAGACTCGGTGGAAATCTAGGTTGGCTCCAGTTGAAACAGCTTGAACGGGGTCCCTGCGACTCACCTTCTGCACCAGTTACGAGAGCGATGACGTCTGGGTGTTACGAGGTTCTCGAAGTGAGTGGGTAGAAATGAGAAGACCCAGAGTTCCCATCTTTCCTGTACGTATTTGTGTCATACCGGATTTCACTTGACACCCCAGCCCACACCTCGCTCTTTGGAGCCTCCGCGCCCTCCCCAGTGCTCTGATCCACCCACTGTCCTGCCATGTTCCAAGTAGAAATTTCAGCTTTATGTATCTAATAGCTTTGTCAAGTCCTGTCACCGTGTTCTGCACCAGATTTCTTAAAATACAAAAATTTTCCTTGCAAGAAGTTTAGAATTCAGAGTATTTGCAAGAATAAAAGACAAGTATTAATAGAAAATCAGAGTCCAGAACTATGGCTCTCCATTTCAGGTATACTGATCTGCAGACCCTCATAATAAAAATTTACAAATGAAGATTTTGCTTTTGGGTACAACCGAGGATTTTCGACACAGCGAAAATATGTATGTGCAGACTATAGCGGCTGCATAAAGATTGAAAGGAGATAATTTATTAAATGGTACCAAAATAGACTGAATGGCCTAATTTGAAAGTCAGGATAATTGCTTTTCTCTTGCTTCATATGGGTTCCTATTGGTACATTGCTTTCAGGCTGTAGAGTTCCTTAGCAACAGGCTAAAAAGATGAGCTAAAAATAATAGCAGTAGAATTGATCAAATAGTGATTGTTGCAGGCAATGACTTCTCTCACTTTCTGATTCCCAACCCCCAAAGGCAAATCTTTGGTCCCTTAATGTAATTTTTCCCTAGCCTTTTCAGAACAAAGTTAGACTCTTTCTTGAAATTTCAGTTTTTCTGCAGCCTCAGGGGATTGTAGAATGCTAGTAATTACGAATTATTGGTAGGAACTAAAACATTTAAAGTTTTTAAAGGAAACTGGTTTATAGTAATAGGCAGTGGATTGTTATAGTTGCAATCAAAAGTTACAAAAGTTACTGTGAAGTCTCCTTTCCCTCCAAAGACAATGTTAAGACTTTCTTGAAACATTTTAAGTAGCTATTATTTATCTAAAGAGTTGGTTTTATTTTTAAGATTGGCATCAATAAATGAATTTGTCCTTGTTACTTTTTTACCTTGTTAAACATGTAATTTCGGCTCCCTAGGCTATTCATCTCTTGCCTCCCATTTTCTCCATTTCCTAATTGAATATAATGTGAAACTGAGTAAAAGTTGTCACTACCTTTGTGACCTCACTGAACTGATGCATGCATTTCTAAGCTGTGAAATACTGAAAACAGGTTATACGTTAAAGATTTAATTAAATGGTATTTAAGGTAACTCCAGTACTCTTGCCTGGAAAATCCCATGGATGGAGGAGCCTGGAAGGCTGCAGTCCATGGGGTCGCTAAGAGTCGGACACGACTGAGCGACTTCACTTTCACTTTTCACTTTCATGCATTGGAGAAGGAAATGGCAACCCACTCCAGTGTTCTTGCCTGGAGAATCCCAGGGATGGGGGAGCCTGGTGGGCTGCTGTCCATGGGGTCGCACAGAGTCGGACATGACTGAATCGACTTAGCAGCAGTAGCAGCAGCAAGGTCTTTTTAGTGTTACGTTTGTTGCAAAATAGTAGACACTCAATGCTTAGTTCTCTGTTTCTCTAAATTTTAAAGGAGAGAAGTAAAAGAATTATGTTTCATTTTTTAAAAATTGAAGTTTTATATATGTTAACAGGTATTTTCTTGCTAGATTAAAGGAACTCAATAGACGAAACTCTCTTCACTTCTCTGGTCTGTGTCTGAGGAGGCATTTGAATGAGGCTGAACATCTAATAGCGTGGGATGCAAAACACTTGAGTTCTTAATCTAGATTTTAGGTGTGGCTGGACACCTGCTTTCTATATGATGTAACCAATGGATTAGATGATTCCTAAAGCTGCTTTTGGGCTTCCCTGGTGGCTCAGATGGTTAAGAATCTGCATGCAATGTGGGAGACCTGGGTTCAATCCCTGGGTTGAGAAGATCCCCTGGAGAAGGGAACAGCTACCCACTCCAATATTCTGGCCTGGAGAATTTGTTGGACAGAGGAGATTGGCAGGGCTATAGTCCATGGGGTCACAAAGAGTCCAACATGATGAGGCGACTTTCACTTTCAAAGCTTCTTTGGGGGCTTTCCTAGTGGCTCAGAGGTAAATAATTCTCCTGCATTGCAGGAGGTGTGGATTTGATTCTTGGGGTTGGGAAGGTCCCCTGGAGTAGGAAATGACAAGCCACTCCAGTATTCTTGCTGGGGAAAATCCCATGGACTCATGAACCTAGCAGGTTACAGTACATGGGGTCTCAAAAGACGGGGTAACAACTTAGTGACTAAACAACAAAACTTCTCATAGCTTTAACTTTGTATAATTCTATCCTTTCAATTGTCATTGCCACATGAAAGGCTTTTTGATTGGTAAAGTTAGTGGATAGCTGGTTGATTGGTTGATGGCCAGGCCTTCTAATGAGACCACAAACATGCTTGTTTTAGGCATACATCTAGCCTGATTCTCTTTCAACTCTTGCTTAGGTTTCCATTCTTTGTTTTTCTCCACTGAAAAATTACTTGAAAGAACTGTTTATGCTTGTTACCTTAACCTATTTATCACTCATTTCATCCAAAATCTCTTATAAGCAGTTTGTAACTTTATTACTAGTCTGAAACTGCTTTAGAGGTCACAAGTTATTGTTTTTAGTTTTCATATGCTTTTACTGGATACTATGGGTCATTCTCTATTTGAAATGTTGTTTTCCCTGGCTTTCAGGAGAGTCAGTTCAGTTTAGTCACTGAGTTCTGTCCAGTACTTTGCGACTCCACGGACTGGAGCACACCAGGCTTCCCTGTCTATCACCAATTCCTGAAGCTTGCTCAAACTCATGTCCATTGCGTCGGTGATGCCATCCGGCCATCTCATCCTCTGTCATCCCCTTCTTCTCCTGCCTTCAATCTTTACCAGCATCAGGGTCGTTTCCAATAAGTCTGTTCTTCACATCAGGTGGCCAAAGTATTGGAGCTTCAGCTTCAGCATCAGTCCTTCCAATGAATATTCAGGACTGATTTCCTTTAGGATTGACTGGTTGGATCTCCTTGCAATCCAAGGGACTCTCAAGAGTCTTCTCCAACACCACACTTCAAAAGCATCAATTCTTCAGCGCTCAGCTTTCTTTATAGTCCAACTCTCACATCCATACATGACTACTGGAAAAACCATGCTTTAACTAGATGGACCTTAGTTGGAAAAATAATGTCTCTGCTTTTTAATATGCTGTCTAGGTTGGTCTCTTCATAAGACTAACTCCTCTTTCTTTTACTGACAAACCTCTAGATACATATTGCCCAATAAAACTTTCTGTGATGTTGCAAATGTTTTCTATCTCTGATATCCAATATGGTAGCCATTTGATGTATTTAGTACAACTAACTAAATTTTTCATTTTAATTTAATTTGATTTGAGTATCTTCATGTGTTTAAGAGTGCCAACTATGAACAGCACACCTATAGATCTTCCTCAAGTATGAGAATCCATAAAAATATATCCTCTTCTTTATCTGCATGAGTAACCTATGTACATCTCATTGCTTCAACTTCACAGGTTATCTGCATATAATCTCTATCTACACATTTTCTGATATGACTTATCTCTTCACCTCTCAGTTCAGTTCAGTCACTCAGTTGTGTCTGACTCTTTGCGACCCCATGAATCGCAGCACGCCAGGCCTCCCTGTCCATCACCAACTCCCGGAGTTCACTCAGACCCACGTCCATCGAGTCAGTGATGCCATCCAGCCATCTCATCCTCTGTCGTCCCCTTCTCCTCCTGCCCCCAATCCTTCCCAGCATCAGAGTCTTTTCCAATGAGTCAACTCTTCGCGTGACGTGGCCAAAGTACTGGAATTTCAGCTTTAGCATCATTCCTTCCAAAGAAATCCCAGGGCTGATCTCCTTCAGAATGGACTTGTTGGATCTCCTTGCAGTCCAAGGGACTCTTTTCCAATACCACAGTTCAAAAGCATCAATTCTTTGGCACTCAGCCTTCTTCACAGTCCAACTCTCACATCCATACATGACCACAGGAAAAACCATAGCCTTGACTAGATGGACCTTTGTTGGCAAAGTAATGTCTCTGCTTTTCAATATGCTATCTAGGTTGGTCATAACTTTCCTTCCAAGGAGTAAGCGTCTTTTAATTTCATGGTTGCAGTCACCATCTGCAGTGATTTTGGAGCCCAAGAAAATAAAGTCTGACACTGTTTCCATTGTTTCCCCATCTATTTCCCATGAAGTGATGGGACCGGATGCCATGATCTTCGTTTTCTGAATGTTGAGCTCTAAGCCAACTTTTTCACTCTCCACTTTCACTTTCATCGAGAGGCTTTTGAGTTCCTCTTCACTTTCTGCCATAAGGGTGGTGTCATCTGCATATCTGAGGTTATTGATACTTCTCCCGGCAATCTTGATTCCAGCTTGTGTTTCTTAAAGTCCAGCGTTTCTCATGATGTACTCTGCATATAAGTTAAATAAGCAGGGTGACAATATACAGCCTTGACGAACTCCTTTTCCTATTTGGAACCAGTCTGTTGTTCCATGTCCAGTTCTAACTGTTGCTTCCTGACCTGCATACAGATTTCTCAAGAGGCAGGTCAGGTGGTCTGGTATTCCCATCTCTTTCAGAATTTTCCACAGTTTATTGTGATCCACACAGTCAAAGGCTTTGGCATAGTCAATAAAGCAGAAGTAGATGTTTTTCTGGAACTCTCTTGCTTTTTCCATGATCCAGTGGATGTTGGCAATTTGATCTCTGGTTCCTCTGCCTTTTCTAAAACCAGCTTGAACATCTGGAAGTTCACGGTTCACATATTGCTGAAGCCTGGCTTGAAGAATTTTGAACATTACTTTACTAGTGTGTGAGATGAATGCAATTGTGCGGTAGTTTGAGCATTCTTTGGCATTGCCTTTTTTGGGATTGGAATGAAAACTGATCCTTTATACACATACCTAAACATAAAATCAGCTGCTGAAGTCTTGCTGATTGTAATATCTTTTTGATTTTTTTTTCCTTTCCGTGCTCTTTGCCACTTCCAGTTCAAATATGTGAAGACACTTAAAAGTGTGTCTGACACATAGCAGATGCTTGATGAATAGTTTCTCCCCTTCTTCTTCCATTTGTTTTCCATCACCTTCATCTTTCCTGCATGCTGTATTAGCTCCCTGTTTGCAGTACCTCTCCCATGTGCCACTTTGCAGCTTGATACTAGATTCTTCCTCCCAAAGTGTAACTCCAATTTCATTCTCTAGCTCTTAGACTTTCAGAATTGCTCCACTTCCTATAAATGTCTCTGCCTACCCCCACCTCCTTTCTCACACTTTTGTCTGTTTCCTTGGTCCACATTCTCAGCACAAGTGTTTGAAATTATTTATTTAGGACATAAGCTCCATACCAGTAGAAACTGTTTATCTTTTACTTCCAGAGCCCCCAAAATAGTCCGTGTTAATGACTGATTTTATGCGTCAACCTGGCCACAAGGTGCCCAGGTATGTGGTCAAACATTATTCTGGGTGCTTCTGAGAGGGTTGGGTTTTTGGCTGTTGTTGGTGGTGATGAAATTAACATTTGAATCAGTTTTACTGAATGAAGCAGATTGCCTTCCCTAATCAGTTGAAGACCTGAATAGAAAAAAAGATTGACCCTTCCTTGTGCAAGAGGGAACTTCAGGGTTCCCTTGAGCTTGGACATTGATCTTTCCTGCTTTTGGACTTGCACTGAAGCATTGGCTTTTTTGGGGTCTTGAACTTGCCAGCTTTCACACTGGAATTTATACTGTCAGTTCTATTGGGTTTCTGGTTGTTGAGTGCTGATCTTGGGACTTCTCAGCCTCTATAATTGCATGAATCTGTTCCTTTTTATAAATTTCTGGTTCTGTTTCTCTGGAGAGCCCCATGAAATACCTATATATTTTGGTTCTAGGGTAGAGTACTGCTGTAACAAATACCAAAAATGTGAAAGTGACTTTGGAATTGTGTGATGGGTAAAGGCTGAAAAAGTTTTGAGGCATGTGCTAGAAAAAAGCCGAGATTGCTATGAAGAAACTGTTGATAGATATGAGGACATTAAAGGTGTTTCTGGTGAGGGCTCAGAAAGAAAAGAGCCAAATAGGAGACAAAACTTCCACATGAATAGTCGTGGAATGTTGGTAGAAATATGAATGATAAAGGCCATTCCAGTAAGATCTCAAGTAGAAATGAGGGAAAGGTTATTAGAAATTGGAGCAAAGAGATCTTTCTTGTAAAGCGTCCAAAAAAACTTGGCTGAATTGTGTCCCAGTGTTTTCTAAAAATTAGAAGTGTGAGTGATGATTGGCTATTTAGCAGAGGAGATTTCTAAGCAAAGTATTGAAGGTGTGCTGTGGGTAGTCCTTACTATTTATAGTAAAATGTAAGAGAAGCAAGATGAATTGAAGAAGAAACTTTAAATAAAAAGGAACTAGGAGATTTGGAAAATTCTGAGCCTTCTGCAGAAAGAGAGAGAGAGAAAGCTTATTATGAAGAGAATACTAGGATGTGGCCGAAAGACTATTTGATGGATCATTAGTACAACTTACGGACTTAATTGTCAATATCAGTAGAAGCTAGGAATAGAAACAGGATTTTATCAGCAGAAACACTGCCAGCTGGAACTAAAGAGGACCTCCCAAAATAGGATGGAATGAAGAAGGCTGTTGTAGTTTGGGGCTTTTATAGGATAGGACCATACAATTATTCAGCTGTGAACTTGCTTTATGTTCAGGAAAAAGGAAAGATGCTAAGGGCTGTTCAGATAGCAGGGCTACCATGCCTACCACGGATCCAGGGGGCAGGGCCACCAGGGTGTGTCTGCCCAGTGCCGTAGAGACAGGACCACCCTTGCAGAGAGCTGCATGAGCAGGGCCACCTTTTACTCCAGGCTGTGGAAGTGACACTGCCACCCCTGTGAGCCTGGAGGGCAGAGTATCAAACCAAAGAGGGTTATTACTGAGCTTTAAGATCTAATGCAATTTGCTTTGCTAAATTTGTACTTGCTGTGGACCTATCAGCCCTTCTTTCCTATTTTTTCCCTTTTGGAATGGACATATCTGTAATATGCCTGTCATTGTACACTTCACCCTTGAACAGTGGGGGGTTAGAGGTGCTGCCCCCACCCTGTACAGTTGAACATCTGAATATGACTTTAATGTTGGCTCTCCCTCCATGTGTGTGGTCCTGTACCACAGATTCAATTACCTCTGAAGAGTTGTGCTGTGCTTAGTCGCTCAGTCATGTCCAACTCTTTGCGACCCTATGGACTGTAGCTGGGCAGTCTCTGTCCAAGGGGATTCTCTAGGCAAGAATACTGGAGTGGATTGCCATGCCCTCCTCCAGGGGATCTTCCCATCCCAGGAATCAAATCCAGGTCTCTTGCATTGCAAGCAGATTCTTTACTATCTGAGCCATCAGGGAAGTCCAAGAATACTGGAGTAGGTAGCCTGTCCCTTCTCCAGGGGATCTTTCCAACCCAGGAATTGAACTGGGCTTCTTGCATTGCAGGTGGATTCATTACAGCTGAGCTATCAGGGAAGCACCATAGTGTTACACATATTTATTGAAAAAAACCCATGTGTAAGTGGACCTTCACAGTTCAGAACTCTTTTGTTCAAGGGCCATTTATATTGTGGAAGCATGTAACATGTCTGGTTTTCTAAGTTCATAACTGGAGAGGAATTTTTGCCTCAGGATGAATCATGTCTCAAGACCTACTCATACCTGATTTATATGATATTTAAGTGAAACTTTGCACCTTAGATTTCTGAGTGGATGCTGGAATGAGTTAACTTTGGGGGCTGTTGGGATGGAATTAATGTATTTTGCATGTGACAAGGATGTGAATTTTGGATGAGAAGGACGTTAGTCTGGGAGGGATGGCTTGTTGTTCAGTCACTCAGTTGTGTCTGACTCTGCAACCCCATGAACTGCAGCATGCCAGGCTTCCCTGTCCTTCACCATCTCCCAGAGTTTGCTCAAACATGTCCATCGCGTCGGTGCTGCCATCCAACCATCTCATCCTCTGTCATCCCCTTCTCCTGCTTTCAATCTTTCCCAGCATCAGGGTCTTTTCTAATGCGTTGGCTCTTCACTTCAGGTGGCCCAAGTATTGGAGCTTCAGCTTCAGCATCAGTCCTTCCTGTGAATATTCAGGGTTGATTTCTGTTAGGATTGATTGGTTTGATCTCCTTTCAGTCCATGGGACTCTTAAGAGTCTTCTCCAACACACCACATTTTGATAGCATCAATTCTACAGCCTTTTTTATGGTCCAACTCTCACATCCATTCATGACTACTGGAAAAACCATAGCTTTGACTATACAGACCTTTGTCAGCAAAGTAATGTCTCTACTTTTTAATATGCTGTCTAGGTCGGTCATAGCTTTTCTTCCAAGGAGCAAGTGTCTTTTAATTTCATAGCTGCAGTCACCATCTGCAGTAATTTTGGAGCCCAAAAAAGTAAAGTCTGAAACTTTCCTTTGTTTCTCCATCTATATGGCATGAGGTAATGGGACCAGATGCCATGATCTTAGTTTTTTGAACGTTGAGTTTTAAGCCAGCTTTTTCTCTCTTCTCTTTCACCCTCATCAAGAGGCTCTTTAGTTCCTCTCCACTTTCTGCCGTTTGGGTGGTGTCATCTGTATATCTGAGGTTATTGGTAGTAGACTGCTATAATCAAATATGCTAGACTTGTTGGGTTAATGAACAGAAATTTATTCCTTACAGTTCTGTAAGCTGGGAAGGCCAAGATCAATGTTCTGGCCAGTCAGGTTTCTGGTGAGGGCTCTATTCCTGGCTTGCAGGTGTCAATCTTCTTGCTGTGTCCTCAGGTGATTTTCTTTCTTTCGTTCTTCTTTGTTTATTTTTCTTCCTTTTTTCCTCACTCTTGCCCTTGCTCTCCCTCCTTCCCTTCCTTGCTTCCTTTCTTTCTCCTTTTTTTTTTTCTCAAGGTGGAGAAAGGTACAAGCTCTTAAGTGTCTCTTTTTATAAGGACACTAATCCCAGTGGACCAGGGCCCCACTCTCATGATCTCATCTAATTTTAATTACATCTCAAAGGTCCCACCTCCAAATATTATCACATTGGGGGTTAGGGCTTCAATATATGATTGATGGGGAGGTGGATATTCAGTATAGAGCAGGCACTCAATATAAGAGGCACTCAGTAAAGATTTTTTAAAGTAAACTATATTAAAGGGCATCAAAGAAGGAGAAAGTAGCATTCAAGATTGAGTTGGTAGAATGTAGCTTTATTTAAGACAATACTGAGTAGCTGCTATATGCAGGCTTTCCTTTAAAACCCTAAAATACTTTTCTGGAACTTTCTAAAACATTGTCACTTTCCTACTTGTTTTTAAGAATTGTACTTGCCCTGCTTCATCGACTGGACTCTAAGCATCTCAGATCAGGATCTATATCTGATTTATTTTGTGTTCTATATAGTGCCTAACACAGTGTCTCCTCTAATGCTATGTGTCAGAACAAAGGAATATGTTTTCTCCGTTTACTTTGGATTACACAAAACTTTATGTTTCTTCTTCACAATTACCACATTGCCACAATTTTTTTTGTTTTCATGTGTGCTCCCCATACTCAATTGTAAGATTGTAAAGGATGGGGACCGTTAATCTAATCATCTTTGTACTCCCACATCTATTATGGGGCTGGGCACATAATGATTATTTGTTAACATTTATCTACTAAACATGATACCTGAAATATGGTCAGTGCTGAATAAAGAGTTAATGAAGTATTTGTTGGACAGTTCCTGATTACTGCTTTATCTCCATTCCTGTTGCTAGCATTGATGGTCTGGTGCCACATTGCTGGTCAAGACCACTGGCAGAGCTGGGAAACCAACTCAATTGCTGCAGCTGCTGCCATCACCAGAAATTGTCTGCTTGCATCACCACGATCATCACGGTTACTAGTTCCTGGTCCCAAGCCTGCTGTATTCACTGCTACCACCTCCACCACTGCAGTTCCTTTCCCTGGGACCTGATTAACTTGTCCTTCATATTCTACTCATATATAGAAGTCCTTGTTTCTTCCGAGCCCTCGTGCTATTAATTTTTCTCCACTCTTAATGGTTTCTCCTTTATTCAGCTTCCATCAGAGCATCAGTTGAGTGGGTGGTACTACTTTACTTCTCAGGGGGAATGTCACTTTAATGATTCAATCAAGTAGTTGCTCTTTTTGCTGTCAAAGGAAGCCTTTGTATTATCTTCAGGGAACAATCTGAAGAACAGTCTGCAACAACCCTAGATCCTCTCCTTAGCTGTGATGTTAGCTCATATTTATACTTTGTGCATTCATTTGCCACCTTTCTGCCCACTCACACAGATTCCTAAGATCTTTGCATCCTCATCAACTTGGTTCATTGCCGCCCACAAGAATTTGTGTTATTTGCAAATATAGAAATATTTCCTTGTACTTTATAAAGGTATTGCATATAGGTTATACTAATTGCGCCTTGTGCAAGGAAGCTGGAAGAAGTGGAGGCTGAGATCCAGCCTGCACTTTGTTCATCTCAGTCTCATGTCAGACTGTGGCTAGGAAAAAAGGTATTCCTTTTTCTGATTTGCATGAAGATGCTGGCCCATCACTAAGTGATGGGCCCTTGGTGGAGTATCTACCCATTTTCTAATTCATTCCTATTAGACTAGTAACCCTTGTTATGCAGACCTGCTCTTAGCATTGGTCTAGTACTGAACCTGAGATCCTCTGTGCTATACTCGCCTGTCTTTACCTTTTGTTGTTTTTCCTAACCACTGGGAAATTGCCTCAATTCCAATAATGAGGAGGAGACTCAATTTTGTTAAATTATGAAAAAATGTAAAACCATAAAAATAGTTTATATATCTGTGTTCCAGTTATCTATTGCTGCTTGACAGACTGTCCCAAGTGGTAGTGATTTCTGCTGTTCCGTGCTAAGTTTCTTCACCCCTCTCCAACTCTTTGTGACCCTGTGGACCATAGCCTGCCAGGTTCCTCTGTCCGTGGGATTCTCCAGGCAAGAATACTGGAGTGGGTTGCCTTGCCCTCCTCCAGGAACTCTTCCTGACCTAGGGATCGAACCTGTGTCTCTTATGTCTCCTGCTTTGGCAGGTGGGTTCTTTATCACTAGAGACACGTAGGGAACCTGGACTCATTTGAGACTATCAGGTGGAGCACTTTCTTGTGGTCTTACCAGCGTAGGAGTCAGGGTAGTCAGACTTCTGTGACATCTCATGGTTCCCAGTGAGTGTGCCCTAAGAGTTGCAGGCAGAAGTTGCAAAGCTTTCCAAAACTTCACTTCTACTACGTTTTGTGGGTCAAGCCTGTTAGCAAGACCAGCACAGATTCATGGGGAAGTGAATTAGACTGCAACTCTCAATGGAAGAAGTAGCAAAAAGTTGCAGTTATTTTTAATATACCATGATCTTCTAACTAGATTTAACCAAAGTTGTATTTTGCCCTATCTACTTGTGATCCAATTAGAAAACATTTTCATTATAGAACCTTGATAAAGATCATCTGAAAGTCTAAATAAACATATCTAAGAGTGAAACATTAGTATTCTTTTTGAAGTTAAGAACCAGTCAAGCTTTTTAGGTTTATTACATGTTACTGAAGGTGTTAATAAGACAAAATAAATAAATAAAAGAATAGTGGAAAGGAAGAAGTAACTTTTTATTATTCACAGACAATATGTCTCCAAATTGAAAGTCCAAGAAAATCTATAATCTAGATCTAAAAAAAACAGTTCAACAACATTGTGGATAAAAGGATAGCACTGTTCTTAACCTGATTTCTTGTGCTTTCTGAACTATTGACTGTTTTGTGATTCTCTGATTCTTAGATCTAACAGATGGCCTTTTACTTTCTTCTTCCTTCAGCGTGGACAACTCATAGTTGGTTGTGTGACCCCACCCCTTCCACTTGGGGGTGGGGGACATCTTGTATCTATTGTAGAGTTGTCCATGGATGATTTCATTTAGAGGTTGCTCTATTGGTTTTTCTGTGGGGATTCAGAGAGATTGAAAAGCTATGCTATCTTTATTATTATATTCCAAGAATATCTGTAGTTTAATAGCGTTTTGATCTAGTCGCTAACCATTTAGAGAACTTTTTCTTGGTAGCAGTAATTTTTCATTTTACTTTTACAATGAAATAGTTATAGAAGCTGCAAATAAATGTATATGGAGGTCTCACGTACCTTTCACCCCCACCTTTCCCAATATTGACAACTTTCATAACTATAGGGCAATATCAAATGAGGAAATTGACATAGATATAATCTGGAGAACTTATTCAGATTTCACCAGCAATACACACACAGAACTTGGTGAAATTTTAACACATGTATAGCTTTGTGTGACTACCATTGTTTTTTATAGAGAGGTTGATTGGTTGATTTTAGGACTGGTTCACATGACTGTGCAAGCTGGTAAGTCCAAAATCTGCAGGGTGGGCTCGCAGGCTGGAGACCCCGGAGGAGGCAATACTGTAGTTGAAGTCTAAAGGCAGTTTGCTGGCACAATTACGTCCTGTTCTGAGAAGTTCAGTCTTTTGTTTTATTCAGGCCATCAACTATTTGGATGAGACTTATCCATAGAATGGAGATCAATCTACTTTACTCAAAGTCCATTGACTTAATTTTAAATCTCATCCAGAAAACACTCTTCAGAATATTTTTTTGAAGAAGAAACATCTGGAATACTTTTTGACCAAATATCTGGGCACCATGGGTTAACCAAGTTGATAAATAAAATTAACCCTCACACTATATTTTGGTTTTGTCACCAAATATTTTATTCTGAGAAGTTGCATGTGTCATTAAGTCCTGTGATTTTTTAAATGACTGACTGCAAAGAATTCCATTATATGAGTATGTCATAATTTATTAGCCTGATCTTCAAATTCTATTCTTAAGATAGTTCCACATTATTGCTGTTTAAAATAATGTTATGGTAAACAAATATCCTTTGTATGAACCTCTGATTATATACTTACCATACTTAGAAGTGAAATTTTTTAGTCAAGGGATGAGAATATTTTTTATAGCTTCTTAATACACCTTGCAATATTTCTTTTCAGAAAGGCTGTGTTCAGACTAGTAGTATATGGCATTTGATCCTCAGAAGAGATTGTTCTAGAGCTTCATTAAAGTTTTTCTTTTTAATATTCTGAAGATTTCCCATTGTCTATTGACTCAAAATTTAATTTTTCCAATTTATTTTTCTAAATGTCTTAAGTATTTTGTCACAATTTCTGTTAAATGTTTGGCGATCCACTTCTTTATTTTACATTGCACAACTGAGACTCACAGGGAATTCCCTGGAAATCCAGTGGTTAAAACTCCGAGCTTCCACTGCAGGGGCACAGGTTCAATCCCTGGCCTGGGAACTAAGATCCCATGTGCTACTCGGTGTGACAAAAAAAGACGAAGTCAGGCTCACAGGAGTCTAATTCCCCCAGTTCTTCTCTGGAGCACTTTATATGGGGAGGCTTGTGAACACAAGAGGAGGTGCTAAGGCACTACCCTTAAACTGTGTGAAATTGCAGTTAATAAATGGGAGGAAGTCTTTTCTGAAGTAGGACACACTGGTGAGCTGAACTGATAAAGTTTTTTACAAAGTGGTAAATTTTAACAAATAGTGTGTTTAATCTTTTATAGAGTAATAGGTGCTCAGAGATCAATAAGATCTTGAGAAATCATACAATTAATAATACTCCTGGAGACAAAGCCGCAGAGATTCCATCTCTGGCAGATGAGAATAAATGCTGTCTCTAACGGTCTCTTGTGAAACAGGTGAGATATTGTTTTTTAAAAACCTTTTACAACATCTAAAAACTTGGAGTGTCATAAAGTCTCATTAGCCAAAGTCCTGCAGAACTTAATGATGCTTAATACCAAAGTAACTGGATATTTATACAACCAACATTCTAGTAGGCAAACCTCTGAAAACATACCTTCTTTCCCTCATATATTTTTTTGCATTAGCAGTTGAATACTTTAAAAATAGTTTTCATTATGTAAATTATACAACTTTGTAGAATAAAAAATGATTATGTTGTACCTTCATGTACATGCTTTAGGACACTTTGTTAGGCGACAATCTGTATCTTTGGTAGTCACCTCAAAAGGGTTGCATACTTCAAAGTGTAACTGGATAAGAATCATGGAAATGGATGATATTAGGAAACGTTGCATGCAAAAGAGCATACTGATAATCAGGACATTAAATAGAACACAGCACACAGTGCCAAGTAATCAAGTACTGCCCTCTGGCAAGTGAAAACTATCTCAAAACCATTGATGTACTAAAAAAAAAAGTAGCAGCTTAGCTCTGTACATAGCATTTCTTTTCCAGAGTGAAACTGGCTTGGCAAACTTGAAAGCAGTGTAATGAATAATTCTTCCTTTTAACTGTCAAAAATAAAAAGAAAAAATGAACTAAAAAAAATTAATAGGTAGGGGCTATGGAGAATGAAATAAATAAAGGGAATGAAATGAAATAACAAAAGGAAATAAATGAAAAGAAGAATGAAATAAAAGCAAAATCATCTTTTCATTACTGCAGTCTTCTGAAGCAGCGAATATGAAAAAGGGCACTGCAAAGCCACTTCATTTTTATGCAGGCCAAGGATCATTGTCACTTGGGCACCCTTTATGTCTGATCAGTTTATGAGAACACACGCACTACTGGTGTTCTACCCTCTATGAGAAGATAATTCCTTTCACAATAAGTACAAGAAAAATTAAAAAAGCACACTCAAACTGTCTAGAAAACTGCAGCTGTCTCAGCCACTTGACACTGTGTAAACACTGGCTTGGCAAGGCAGAGCGTTAGAGCAGGGTCAAAAGGGCAGCTCCCTTTGGTCCTGTGCCCCTGGCAGCATCTCCCCAAGGCAGGTGTCCAAACCTCTGCCCTGTCAAGCGGGCAGCTGGGCTCGCAGAGAGTGCTGCATGGCTTCCTCTCAGGCCCTGGCTTCCAGGACAGGACGAAGAGCCATTCTCCCCCAGCTGCTGAGACTTGACGTTTGCTGCGGCTCCTTTGCTGCTAGGTTTGTCGTAAGAAATTTAGGACAGGCAAAGTGGACAACCATCTTTCTCTCACACTTTTAAAGAAATCGGCTTAAGTGGGCGGGTATGGTGGTGAGGGGAGGAAATGGAGATGGACTAATTTCATATAATGGAGGCCGAATATTTTTTCTTTGGGTGGTAAATTTATCTGTTACTTTGGGAAAATTTTTTGGCCACATGTTTGAAGAGTTGTCTTTCCTTCCTGCACTGGGCAGTCCCAGAAAATACCGCCACGTTTGCTGGCTTACTGAAAACTCACAGGGCTCAGCATGTAGCTGTAATCATAGCTAAGATTTATAACAGTGAAAAGAGACAAAGCAAAATCAGCAAAGTGAAAATGCGCTTAGGTCAAGTCTAGAGGAAACGTATCTCAGGCTCCAGAAGTCCTTTCCTAGTGGAGTCACGCACTGTGTGCTTAATTCCTCCAGGAATGAGTTGTAATTACATGTGCCAAGTGTTTTCCCGGGAAGCTCACTGGTGCCTCAGAACCCAAGGCTTTTACTGGAGGCTGGTCATGTAGGCATGCACTGCCTGGCATGTACCAAAACTCTAGACTTTCACGAGAAAGGCAGCTACTCAGCATAAATCACATTGGTTGTATAAGCAGTTTAGGCCACTCCTATCAGTTAGGGAAAGATTTTTTTTTCTTTCTTTTTAAATTCAGTATAGTTAATTTATAGTATTTTGTTAGTTTCTGGTATATAGTTTTGTGTGTATATATATTTTTAAATTTATTTATTTTGATTGAAGTCTAGTTGATTTACAGTATTGTATTAATTACTGCTGTACAGAAAAGTGACTCAGTTATACATATATTATATATTCTTTTTCATATTGTTTTCCCTTATGGTTTATTACAGGATATTGGATATAGTTTCCTGTGCTATATAGTAGGACCTTGTTTATTCATTCTATATATAGTAGTTTGCATCTTCTACTTCCAAGCTCCCAATCTGGTCATCCCCTGCCCCCTAGCCCGGCAACCACAGTCTCTTCTCTGTGTCTGTGAGTCTGCTTCTGTTTGTAAATAAATTCATTCTTATCATATTTTAGATTCTACATATAAGTGTTATGGTATTTGTCTTTCCCTTTCTGACTTATTCACTTAGTATAATAATCTCTAGGTCCATCTGTGTAGCTGCAAATGGCATTATTTTGTTCTTTTTATGACTAAGTAATACTCCATTGTATATATAAACCACATCTTCTTTATCCATTCATCTGTCAACTGACAGGTTGTTTCCATGTCTTGGCTCTTGTAAATAGTTCTGCTATGAACATAAGGCTACATTTATCTTTTTGAATTATAGTTTTGTCTGGATATATGCCCAGATAGAGAAGGAAATGGCAACCCACTCCAGTATTCTTGCCTAGAGAATCCCGTGGACAGAGGAGCCTGGTGGGCTGCTGTCCATAGGGTGGCACAGAGACTGAAGCGACTTAGCATGCATGCATGCATTGTAGAAGGAAATAGCAACCCACTCCAGTGTTCTTGCCTGGAGAATGCCAGGGACAGAGAAGCCTGGTGGGCTGCCATCTATGGGGTTGCACAGAGTTGGACACGACTGAAGCGACTTAGCAGCAGCAGCAGCATATGCCCAGAAGTGGGATTGCTGGATCATATGGCAACTCTAGTTTTAGTTTATTGAGGAACCTCCATATTGTTTTCTATAGTGGCTGCACCAATTTATGTTCCCACCAACAGTGTAGGAGGGTTCCAGTTAGGGAAAGTTTTACATCACTACAGAGGATGGGTGGCCAGCCAAGTTCCCAGATACCAGGTAAGGGCCAACCTTGCAAGGAGTCCTTTCTAAGGATAGGCAGCATCAGACTACTGTGTTACCTTTTTTCCTGCAGCATCCACCTTCTTGCTCAAGGCATTTTTAGAGCAAAATTATTATCGGTAGGACCCATGCAGTAGGATGAAAGCATCCTGCAATATTGACTTTTCATTATGGCCCTCCAGGGATCCTGGATTTAGCCAATATAAACAAATCCTATTAAAAATAAAGGTCAGTCTTAGAAAGCTAGGTGGCTTTCTCCTTAAGTTTTATATTAACCTTTTCTTAACCTGGCCTGAGCCATCAATTTAGGCACAACACAATTCTGGTAAGTTGAGGTGGTCCATGATAGTCAAGGTACGCATACAAGAAATAACAATTCCAGAGAGCACCCTTGGAAACAAAAAGTGTGCACTTGTTAAGTCACACCAATGAAGGCACACATTAGTCAGGCAAAACAGGTTAACGGGGCCTCCAGTGTGGCTTCCCACTGTGAGTCCTTATGCCTCAGGGCTTTCTGTCCAGTCCAAATAATTCAGTTGCGTTCCTAGTTTTATTTATTTATTTAGGTGGCACCATGCAGCATTGGGATCTTAGTTACCCAACCAGGGGTTGAATCCATGCCCCCTGCAGTGGAAGCTTGAAGTCCTAACCACTGGACTGCCAGGAAAGTCCCGAGTCCCTAGTTTTGGAAGCATTTCCAGGAGGAAGGCAGTTTCGATCAGTTTTGCTTGTCTTTGACATCAGTTCATTTGCTTCATGAGTGGGAACAGCATCTTCAGGTGTTCTTCCTGGAAACGCAGAAGCTGAGGACATCCCCTGCTGTGTCACAGTCAGCATTGTTAGGTGTGATCATAGGCTCAGCAGTCTGTTTGCATTCAAGACCTCAAAGCATCTTGTGAAGGCAGTACTGTCGTTGAGGAGCAGTTCTTTTGTCTCTCTCTCTGTCTCTGGCTGTGCCAGGAGAGTTATGGGATCTTAGTTCCCTGAACAGGGATTGAATTCTAGGCCCTGGAAGTGAAAGTACAGAGTCCTAACCACTGGACTGCCAGAGAATTCCTCCAGGAGCAGTTCTGAAAGACAGCAGTTATAAAAAGTAGAAATTATTGATGCCCACCTATCCCTGCATCTCACAGGTGTTAGTGTTTTGTTTTTTCTGTGTTATCACTTGATAAGTATGTCTCATGCAGTAATCTTAACTTTACATTTTTTCCCAATCATGTTTTATTCTGATCTAGACTTTTCAGCAGGAAGGGTTAGGAATAAGGAGAGTGTTGAGAATTTAGCTAAGCTACTCCATGCTATTGTGTCTCAACATCCGTTTTGTTTGGCCAAGGGGCCAGCAGTGACCTTAAACGGACAGTAGTCCCCTTAGGTAAACCCATGCCCTAGATGGCAGCTCACAGAATCACAAGGAAATGTAAGTTCCTGATATGACTTCCTCAAAGGCCCTTGCAATCAACAATCTCCCCTGCCTCCCAGTGCCTTCTTACACTCTCTTAGATAAGACCAATGAGACCTTCATGGGACTTATCAAAGCACTGTTTTTCTGGTTTGAACTGACCAATCTGGCCTTAGCCTGGAAACTGCAAAGCACTCCACCCTATAAACTCTAATAAAAACATGTTCCCCAGGCCCTGCTTCTCTCTGTCTGCACTCTGCCTTGACCTGCCCATGGGACCTGTAAGTATTTAATTTTTCTCTATTTTAATTTCTCTTGTGATCTGTTGTTGAAGTGCGGCTCACAACTGACACCTTGCACTCCACTTAATAAGTGTTAATTTAATAAATTCAAACAGAGGAATAGATGAATTTACATAGAAAAACATTTTTAATAAACTTAACCAAAAAGACACATCATGTTCAGGAACTTGTAGGACAAAATCCTGAATTTTCAAGTTTGCAGAATGTGATTTACATAACCCCAATCCTTATCATGCTGATCATTTATTTGGTAAATAGCCTGGAGAAGCTCAATCTCTGTTTGGGGATTTAATGCTAAAAATTCCTAACTAAGAAAGAAAGGTGAGTGAATTAGAATCAGTTACCAGTCCACCATTGTCAATAATGTTATTAGTAAAACCCAAACACAAGTCAATAACTGTGAGATATCCTTGGGAAGAGGGGTGGGAACCCTATCTTTTAGGAGTGGTGGAGAGGTCCCACTCCCCGTAATGTGCTGTCTCCCAACTTGGAGTTTTGACAGGAATCACAAGTTTCTTATGATTAATCATCTCAGATGCAATTCGTCCCTACATTAGATAGAGTTACTAGCATTTTGGTTTCAGATGGTCCCGTCAGAGAACAAACCCTTTCCCATGGACATCTGCAAATGAACCATGGGGTTCAGTAAGCATCCATAGTGTTTTTATAGTTTATGGCCCCACAAGGTGGAAGGGGAGGATGTCTGACATCTCCCAGAGCCTGGATTCTATTCACTGAGCCTATGCCTGCTTTCAGAAGTTGGAACAGTCTATCGCAATCATTATGTGACATTGCACGCATGCTCAGTCATTCAGTTGTGTCCAGCACTTTGCAACCTCCATGGAGCCACCAGGTTCCTCTGTCCATGGGATTTCCCCAGGCAAGAATATTGAAGTGTGTTGCTGTTTCCTCCTCCAGGGGATCTTCCCGACCCAGGGATTGAACCTACATCTCCTATGGCTCCTGCATTGGCAGGCAGATTCTTTACCACTGAGCCACCTGGCAAGCCCCTCAGCCTCCTGTTAGGTCCAGGTAAATAGGATCTCTGAATCCAGGATTCCAAAAAGGACTTTTCTTCTTTAGCAGCAGCAAAGCCAAGAGACTACTGGGTCAGACAGTGAGGTTCCAGGTCCTTTTTATCCTGCCAGACTTAAAGTTCAAATTGAACCACTCAAAAATATGCACATTAGGCTGGAAAATTATCAGCCTCTAAGAATTAGACATCTGATTTTGCAAGAACTTAGCAAATCAAAACCTGACTTTTAAAACTCAAAAGTAGATTTTCCTATAGAGATTTTCTCTCTTTTTATGTTGTCTACCTTTCTCATAGGCTCCAACTGGCAAAAATCTTAGCAAAAATAATCAGCTGTGAGATTTCAATAGCCAGCATTTAAATTTTAACCCATCCACCAGCAACAAAAAGCAAGGATTTTATGTTCTACCGACACCTTTTATTGGGGAGCTTTCCCTGATTTGGGATAATCCCTCTAACATGTATGAAATTATAGGCATATAGTATTTTGCATCAGTTTTTATCATACATCCAGAAGTAGTAGCCACAAAAAAGTCATTTTTTAAAAAAGTCTCTCCATTCTTTCTCTCTCCCTCTTTTTTTCATTGCAAGTTTGTACAACCCCCTCAACACTTTTCAGGATTGGCATTACAGCTGCTGAGAAATCCCAGCTGGAATGTAAGGGGCTGTTGTACCAGATGGAGAAGGCAATGGCAACCCACTCCAGTACTCTTGCCTGGAGAATCCCAGGGATGGGGAGCCTGGTGGGCTGCAGTCCATGGGGTCGCTAAGAGTCGGACACGACTGAGCGACTTCACTTTCACTTTTCACTTTCACGCATTGGAGAAGGAAATGGCAACCCACTCCAGTGTTCTTGCCTGGAGAATCCCAGGGACGGGGGAGCCTGGTGGGCTGCCGTCTATGGGGTCACACAGAATCGGACACGACTGAAGTGACTTAGCAGCAGCAGCAGCTGTACCAGAGGACAGAGTATTGCTTTTCCCTTCTCCTTTATTTCTGGTTTATCTGAAGCTTGCTTTAGCCTTGGCACTGATAATCTTTTCCCCTCCCACTGGGAGGAGAGAACAAGACCCTAAGGCATCATCTAGGTTGCAACTGCAATTTTTAGTCTTGTCACTTTAGCTACCATTGCCAAAAGCAATCAATACTTTCAATGAGCAGATTCTCCTGGACTTGCCTGTATCATTTTGAAATTCCATAGTTAATCTTTACCTTTCACAATAGACATCATCTCTGCTGATGTTTCATACCACAGATGACTAGGTAACCAGTTTGCATCAAAAGTTTATTATGATGTCCCCTTTATCCTTTTTCCAGACACTGCTTTAGCAATATTTCAGTGAGTTGGGGTTGTTTTAGTAAATCCCACTTTTGACACCAACTGCCACCCCCTAGTTCAGGGATTTGCTGGAATAATCCACAAGACTCGTCACATAATTGTACTTGTGGATAAAATTTATTGCACTGAGAGGATATAAAATCAGAAAGGGAAAGACATATTGGGTGAAGTCTGAAGGATACCAGGAATAAGCCTCCAAAATTCCCTTTCCATTTCACTCCCATAAGATGTGCTTAATTTTACCAGCAGTTAGTGTGAAATAACATGTGTGAAACATTGTTCAAATGCTCATTAAAGACTTAATGCCCAGGGTTTTTACTGGGTACTGGTCATGTAGGCAGCTTCCTGTGAACTGAGTGTCTGTGGTCCTCCAAAGTTCTTGTGTTAAAGCTTGATCTTTATTGTGAGAGATGTATTTGGAGATGGAGCCTTTTGGAAGATAAGTAGATCCTGAGGGTGGAGTCTTGGGAATGGGATTAGTTCTTTTGTGATAATTTTATATGTCAATTTTACTGGCTATGGGGGCACCTACACTAAACATTATTTTGGGGGATATCTGTGAGGATGTTTCTAGATAAGATTAGCATTTGAATCAGTGGGCTCAGTAAAGTAAATTGGCCATTGTGGGTGGGCATCATACAATCAGTTGAGGACTGGCATAGAACAGAAGGCAAATGAAGGCGAAATTCACCCTTTTTTTCTTTCCTCACTGCTTGAACTGAGCTATCTCATCTCATCTTCTCTGTACTTGGACTGGGACTTACATCCTTGCTTTCCATGGAGGCCCTTGGACTCAGATTGAATTACACCACTTGCTTTCTTGGGTCTCCAGCTAGCAGACTGGCAGATTTCTGGTCTATAATTGCATGAACCAATTCCTCATAATAAATTCATATGTGTGTGTGTGTGTGTGTGTATGTGTGTGTGTATAAACAGATACCTTTTTTCTGCACATTTCCAATATCTGAATTGTTTTTGCCTGTAAGGCATTAAGGGCTTCCCAGGTAGCATTAGTGGTAAAGAAACTGCCTGTCAAGATAGGAGATACAAGAGACTCAGGTTCAGTTCCTGAGTTGGGAAAATACCCTGGAGTAGGAAATGGCAACCCACTCCAGTATTCTTGCCTGGAAAAATCTCAGGGACAGAGGAGCCTCAGGGACTACAGTCCATAGGGTCGCAAATGGTTGGATACGACTGAGTGACTGAGCACTTAGGGTGTAAAGGGGAGAGCTCCCTGGTGGCTCAGCTGGTAAAGAATCCGCCTGCAATGCAGGAGGCCCTGGTTCAATTCCTGGGTCAGGACGATCCCCTGGAGAAGGGATAGGCCACCCACTCCAGTATTCTTGGCTCCCTGGTGACTCAGTTGGTAAAGAATTCACCTGCAATGTGGGAGACCTGAGTTCAACCCCTGGGTTGGGAAGATCCCCTGGAGAAGGGAAAGGCTACCCACTCGAGTATTCTGGCCTGGAGAATTCCATGGATTGTATAGTCCATGGGGTCACAAAGAGTCGGACTCGACTGAATGACTTTCGCACTCAGAAGTGCAAGAGACAGATATTATTCAAAGAGGTTTTAAGATGAAGTCCTAGTTCCTTTTCCCTACAATACTTTGAAGTAATTAGATATTATCTGCTCTGGGTTCTCCACCCCCGCCCAGATTTTTTTTTTTTTCCCCAGAAATTGGAAGAAAACACAGTTTTGTCTTAAGAGAAACAGAAAAAAAGAAGTCCATCCATTGTCATCTTTTGTGGACAAACCTGGTTCTGTTTCCCCAAGGAAAATAATTATCTGATTTCTTTCTTTAATGACAGAGACAACCAACAGTGATGACATAGAATTATATATTTTCCTTTCTCATCTGGGTCACGGAGAAGCCTCCATTCTTTAATAAAAATATTACAAAGTAACAAGCATGAACCCTATAATTTAAAGCAAAAAATAAAAATATAAGCCATCTTGTGCATTGGTTACTTTCCCTTAGGTAAGTTGTAGAATAGTACTCTAGGAACATTGGTTACAGTTAAGTCAATTTTTACAGCTCAAGGAAGAAACTTTATATGGAAAATGTCCAAGAACGCTTCTATTTATAAATATAAAATTTATCAAAAATTTCATGGAATACTGGCAGAACAGTGGAGAGAACCTGGGCTTACTTCTTGCTTCAAACTTGGCTATGCTGCTCAGAAGTAATTTCACCTTGGGAAAGTGATGATCTATGAATTAAATTTCCTCATCTATAAAATATGATGAATATACCCCAAGCACAGGGTTGTTAATAATGAAAATAACATATGTAAGATACTTGACTCCATACCTGGCACAGAGTAGCTCAATAAATGTTATATTCTCCTTACCTTGAGGAAGAAAAAGCCTACTAAGAGAGACTCTAATGTTCATAGAAACTCTATTAATAACAGCCCCAAATGGAAACAACCCAAATATGACAGCCCCAAAAGACCATCAATAATAGACTGAATTTTTAAAAAGTTGGAGAATCATACTGTACAATACTATGTAGCATGAACCACTGTTACTATAAAAGTGAGGATAAATCTCACTAACAATTTTGTGACACAGAATAATACATACTATATAATTCCATTGAAAAGTCAAAACCAGGCAAAATTAATCTACAGTGATAGACGTCAGAAATCTTAACCTTTTGGAGGGAGATGAGATTAGAATGGGAAAAGAGGGAGACTGCCAGGGTGCTCGAAATGTCTTCACCTGAATAGTTGTGGTCATTAGAGGGGTATATGTGTGTACAAATTCATCAGACCGTACACTTAAGATTTGCACATTCCTTTACCTTTGTACATGTATAAATAGCACATCAAAAAAAAAACCTTCTTTTTGCCCCAGGAGCTAGATTTTATATCAGTATCAAATTTATTTATTGGGAGAATCTGGCTGTAGATATGACATACCAATAGCCGGCTATCTTGCAGGCTGCAGTCTGTCCCTTGTAAGTGGCCCCGTTTTAGAGCTGGCCTGGAGCTGACAGGCATATTATGAGGGTCATGCTCTATCACCATTGACAGCTGGAGAGGCCATCACATGCCATCAGCAGCAAAGCACAGGGAAAACCAGGCAGTGGACTGTACTTCCCACCCTTCGGCTGTGAGGCACAACCCCAGCAATGGAAGGATTAAAAAGCCTCTCAATTTAAAAAGACAGGGGGAGGGGAGGGGAATGTGGGCTGCACAATTTATAAATAGACATTACCAGAGGCTGCCTGATTGTGAAGTGGTTGTTTAGTAAATCTTTCTCCTTTAAGGATTCCATTATCAGAAACCATTTGAAAACATCAGTTTCGTTTTGTCTCTTGGGGAGGTCCTGGGTTTCATCGAGTCAGCCCTGTTGGGTGATATTTCTCTCTGCTAGATTTAGGGACAGGCCTTGGATATTCTGAAGCGCCTTTACATGGAGCACAAAGATGATGATGATGATGATGATGTGTCTTTTGCCAAATGGATGAGCAGCTTCTGGGGTCACAGCTGGATAGAGGAGGATGAGCGAGGACTCCGGGACCGCCGTGGATCACAAGACGCCAGTTACAGGAAAAGCTCCCTGCCCTGCCCAGTGAGTTGTTACAATGGAACCAGGGGAGAACCAAACTAGGGGAGGGGGCTTTCTCTTCGATTTTTTTGAGGGTCCTATGATACAGTTTTCTTTGGTTGAAATGAGTACTTCCAAACCTTTTTTTATACTCACAAAAATCCCTTTTATCATTTTATCTTGTCCTCCAAAGGACCTGATTTTCATCTATTAAGTAAAGATTCCTTCATTTTTAGCAACCTAAGATATATTTAACTGCTACTCGGAGCTCCTGATAAGCCTGGGATAATCCTATTGAGAGGTAATATAATTCAAGCCAAAGGAAAGAAACCTGATGTTATAGTCTGTGTAACACTGGTGTGGATCACTGTTTGATTTCCAGCAGTCTTTTTGAAATACTGAAAATAGCTCCACGATTTGGTGGCATCTAAGGAATTGGGGATTCTACTTAATAAGTCACTACCCCTGATCAATTTGATGTACTCTTTCTTCTGGTTCTCATTTAGTTTCCTGGTGGGAGAGAAAGCCAACATTCTACCACTCTCAGCACTGTTTTTCCATGGCTAGGCAGGGGACAGGAGAGCTCTTGAGAGGGAAATAGGTGGACCTGACCAGGTGTGGACTCGACAGTGGGTACACGTGCACTTAGAATTCCAGCTACCAGAGAATATTTCCCCAACCCCCTGCTATGCTAACTCCAGAACCAAATAAGTTTCAGGGGTGATGTTATTTTATTTTTAGCTCTGAAGTTCCCAGAAGCATAATGTATGTGAAGTATATTAAAGCATGTAAAGCAGTCTTATACTCCAAATGATCAGCAAGTTTGAGGAATGAGACCTCTTTGAGACACAAATATTTGAAAATACTTCTCTTAAAAAGCATAATCAGGGACCAAGGGAGCATTTCAACACTTCACTGAACTGCAGGTTCTTTAAGTGAAAAAAGACAGAGGTTGCACTTGATGATCTACAAGAACCCTTCCAGTCTCACTTTCCATAATTCTGTTATAAAATAAACCCTTGCTTATTATGCTCATGTTTTAATCTTTTATGGCCCACACTGAGGGAGGTATTCATAATGTGTGAACCAGGAATATGACTAGTGTTTAGCCAAACAGCAAGAACCAGGGAGAAACAAAGAGAAAAAAAATGAGTTTCACTGTTTATCACAACAGCCCTTTGGAGCCACCAAAATATGAAAACAAATAAACATGACATAAAATAATAGTTTCTTGAATAGATTTTAGCATTTATTAGACTTTAAAAACTAGGATGATCTACCTTATTTAGAGAGTCCACTTGTGGGTTGCAATGTTGTTTGCCTTAAACTATCGGAGAATAGCAGAATTTCTTTGTATAACATTTCTAAAGAGGATCCATCTATCTTTTCCTGCTCACACTGGCTTTGAGCATCTGCCCGAGTTAACCTGTTTCGATTCTCCGAGTTGACAATTCCATAATTAGCAGACTAGCATGCAGAAAGCATGTGTTTATTTAAGGAAACAAAAGCACGGGCGAAACATGACGACCTAACTGAGCAGAGAGAGCACGAAACACAGAGCGCAGACTGGGGGACCCCGGGCAAAAGAGGCAGAGTCCTGGAGGATGGAGGGCCTGATTCCTCGTCCCTCCTCACACAATGCCTGTGTTTCTGAAGTGAATCTGTAGTTGGATACTTAACTTTTCCTGACTCTAAAATGTGCTCAAATTTTTCTTACTTTGGAGATATGAGAACAATTAGGTTTTCAAGTTTTGTGTTTTGCTTTGAGCTCAGACACAACTTAAAAGAAAAAAGCTTACTCTTAGCCTTATCTTTGTTTTGTCTCTCCCCACTGCTCCACTCAAAGGCTTCTCCCCTGTTGCAACCTGTTAGTAGCCTACATCCATCAGTTTTATATTCACGTGAAGAATTTTCCCCTTATTTGCTATTTGCATGTGGTTTCCACTATAAGTCTTCAGCCTCACGATTCTTGCAAAACCATAGTGATGGAACATTAAATCATTACACATATTTATCGAACACCGATTGTGCGCCAGTTGTTGTTCAAGGCACAATAGGATTACAGGGGAAAAGAAGACGTATATGGCGTCTGTGCTTGTGGCGTGTCCAAGCTGGTGGAAAATACAAATTCGGCAGAAAGAATGAGGTAGACAAGGTATGAAGCTTGCTCCATCTTAGAGAACACTGCTACTTTGGGCTTCTACCGATAGTAGAAGAGAGGAAACAAGTCCATGGAGCATTATGATAAAAGCTCCCCTGTAGAATTGTCACTGATCCCTGAAATTTATTACTAATTTCTTAGATATAGAGAACACACACGACTTTTTGACAAGACTCATTATAATCTGTGATTGCTGATTTAAATCAAATTAAAAATCTAACTTTACTGTCCTGAGGTGCCTGTGTGAAAAAAAAAAAATTTTTTTTTTTCGTCTTTCTCATTATTGAACAAATCTTCCTCCCTCCATTGTCACACGGATACAAACTTGAAGTAGAAAAATCTCCATATCCCTTATTTATTCTACTCACTGAAAGTGAATTGTAAGTAGTTGATTTGACTTTCTAGTCATCTTCAGATTAATGTGGTTCTCTTAGCCTTGTTCTACACAGTTAGGGCCTAGTGGAAGTGAGGATTATGCTGAATGATAGACCTCTTCCGGGGGAACTGAGTTCCCTGGCCTTGGGCTTTCTCAGTGCTTCTTCGATGCTCACATAGGCACAACATGTGCTAGTCCACATCATATCATTTGAGGGGGTTCAAAATAAACCTCTTACCTATCTCTACCCCAAGGGATTTTTTTTTCTTTTTAACAACAATCACCTTTAACCAATTTTATATTCTGTCTTTATAGTCTCAATTTAAAACTGCAGAAGTGAAATGAAGTGAAAGTCGCTCAGTCATGTCCGACTCTTTGTGACCCGGTGGACTGTATCCCACCAGGCTCCTCTGTCCATGGAATTCTCCAGGCCAGAATACTGGAGTGGGTAACTGTTCCCTTCTCCAGAGGCTCTTCCCAACCCAGAGATCGAACTCAGGTCTTCCGTTTTGCAGGCAGATTCTTTACCATCTGAGCCACGAGGGAAGCCCAAGAACACTGGAGCGGGTAGCCTATCCCTTCTCCAGCAGATCTTCCTGACCCAGGAATTGAACCAGGATCTCCTGCATTCAGGCAGATTCTTTCCCAGCTGAGCTACCAGGGAAGAAAACTGTAGAATATATATCTAATTTTAATTTTTTTGACTGACTGACCTAAGGGTTGTTACACACTCTCGCCATTGTAGTATCTCACTTCAGTGGTGGTTCTCCAGCGTTGCTCACTACAGGGGTAGGGTGGGCCTTGGCCCCCTTAGAGGATTTCTCACGCCTGAAACGAGGGGGATGCCCTAAAGTTTCGTGACTAATGTGATTCCTTGTTTTTCAGCTTAAATGTGTATTCTATTTCAAGAGGAGACAAGCTTGATCCAAAGAAATTAGTAATAAATTTCAGGCATCAGTGACAGTTCTACAGGGGAGCATTTATCATTAATGTTCCCTGGACTTGTTTCCTCTCTTCTACTATCAATAGATGCCAAGATAGAGGAATTTCTGGGAAGGCAGCAGAGTGGAGTGAGTAAGAGCGAGGGCTCTGAGGTGCCTCCCAGTGTCTACTACTGGCTGCATAACCTCCCTCTGTCTCAGAGTCCCTCTGTGTGAATGGGATTGATGAAGACAGTGCATACATCATGCAGGTGTTCTTAGGATTCAGTGACTAGTGTGTGCAGTGTGCTTAGAACAGTGCCTGGTACCAAGTAAGCACTTTTTCTCCCCCTCTCCTTCCCACCTCCTCTCCCTCCTCCTCCTCTTTTTCCTATGTGTCAGAGTTTAAATTGTCTTTTAGTTTCCCTAAAGGAGGTCCAGCGGATGGTATCAACCTACCATTTTACCAGTTGAACCTTTTTATCCTGATGCTATTTCTGTATAATGCTAATTGACTAATTTATAAATCTCTTGGCTCTGTTGATAGGCAGTTAATATTCCTCACATAAAATTAATTTAGACTATTTCCTAAAGACCTACAAATTATTATTACTTTTGTAATAAGATTTTGTTATAACTGGTACATTGTTTAAAGCCATGTTTCACTTAGAAATAGAGTGAACTTGTTGCTGTTGTTGAAGATACAAGTTTGGGATTATTAATCTGATTAAGGGGTTTCCCAGGTGGCTCAGTGGTAAAGAATCAGCCTGCCAAGCAGGAAATGCAGATTTGATCCTTGGGTTGGGAAGATCCCCTGGAGAAGGAAATGACAACCCACTCCAGTATTCTTGCCTGGAAAATCTTATAGACAGAGGAGCCTGGCAGGTTCCATTCTGTGGGGTCACAGAGCCAGACGTGACTTAGTCACTAAACAACAACAATAATCCAAGGAAGAGACATCTTATGCTTAAGCATCTCCATAAAGTCACTAGTCATGTAAGTCTTAGACAAGTCTCTTAGCCAAACTAAGATTCATTTTCCTCATCTGTGAAAGGGGAAGAATGACTCCCTTGTAGGCTTTGTTCAGAGATTAGAGATAAGGCCTGGTCCCCAGAGAGCCTGACACACACAGTGCACTAAGATTCAACATGGGTCTTAATTATCTCAACACCTGGATCTTTTCCCCGATTATTTCTCATCATGCTCAGGTGCTTGCATTTACTCAGAGGGCAGGAGGGGTACAATTGAAGGGTGATTATAATTAAACCCAGAATAAAAAACTTCAAGTAGTTCTTGGAGTGAAGGTGTTACGTAACTATATTTTCAAAAGGCAAGAACCTATGGCTTGGAGTCAAGAGTGCATAGGGTGTTTTTTGGACAGAAATGGTTTTCTGGCATCCCTGTGAGAAATAGCAAGGTTGTTCAGAGCACTGTTTTCTGGTGAGAGCACTACTAACTCCGGGGTGATAATTGCTCCAGCAAGTCCATGCCTGCTGCAGGCTTTGGAGCCTGGGAGCCGGGAGCCCAGGCCATGAGCTCAGAGTGTGGGGGATCCCATGCCTCACACGAGGACCTGCGTCACAGCACAGGAGACAGATGGATAAGGTTGATCCATGGACGTGGAAGTGACATTCCACACCTTGAAAAAAAAAAAAAAAGCTTTTGAGGGCATTGATTCAAGTCTTTGTGGGGGAAATTGCATTAGAAGGGCATATAAAATTCCAAAAGTAGAGCTTGCTTACTAAGAAAACATTTTTAAAAGTGGGAAAATTTCCATGTAACCAATTAGAGTGCTTTTTATGTGTGTGTGTTTATTTATTTTTAGTCAAAGGATAATTGCTTTACAGTATTATGTTGGTTTCTGCATTTGAATCAGCCGTAGGTATACATGTTTCCCCTCCCTCTTGAACCTCCCTTCTGCCTCCCTCCCCATCCCACCCCTCTAGGTTGTCACCAAGCCCCAGTTTGAGTTCCCTGAGACATACACAAATTCCCATTGGCTATCTATTTTACATATGGTAATATGTGTTTCTATGTTACCAATTAGAGTGCTTTTAAAGCTTGTTTCTCACAAGCTTCCACACCTAAACAGACTAACTGGAAATTTCATCTGACATAAGGAGATATTAAGGGTACACTTTATTTACATTGTGATGGAAACCCTTGCCATTTTTTTTATGCCTATCAATGGAAGAGAACATTTGTACAAACACATACATTTCACTCCCAGTCTCACATCTTTTAAATTTTATTTTTTAAGATTTTTGATGTGATAAGAACATGTAACGAGATTTACCCTCTTTGGCAGATTTTTAAGTATACGATACAGTATTGTTACCTTTAGGCACAATGTTGTACTGCAGAACTCTAGGACTTATTATTTATTTATTTATTTTGGCTGCACCGTGAGGCATGTGGAATCTTAGTCCTCGGACAAAGGGTGGTACCACGCCCCCTGCAGGGGAAGCGTGGAGTCTGAACCAGCGCACTGAAATGTTATACCTGTTAATTAACAACTGCCCCAGCCCTTGGCACCCACCATTCTGTTCCTTCCTTCTAGGAGCTTGACCATTTCTGATATGTTATATAAGTGGAATCATGAAGTATTTGTCCTTCTGTGTCCCAGTCTCAATTTTTTAGCGTATTATTATTCTTTTTTTACTGACAATATAAGTGATCAGTACAGAAAACATCTGTAGAAAACGTCTACTCCCTGTGTTTTCACGTGGTCTCTCCTCCATATGAGTATGTCCCTGGTGTCTCTCAATTTCTTCCTCTTATAAGAACACTAGTTAGAGTGGATTAGGGCCACCCTGATGGCCTCATTTTAAGTTAATTTTTAAAGGCCCTACCCCTAAATACAGTCACATTGTGAGCTATTCACATGGGGCTTCAATATGTGAATTTGGTGGGGCAGGTTGGGGGGGGAAGGGATGACACAATGCAGCCCATGTGCAATGAGGACCTTATTTTAAGCCTTTTGATTCATATTGTCAACAGCTTTCCAAGAAAGCTGTATCCATTTATAGTCCTGCTACCAGCAAGGAATGGCAGTGCCTATCCCCTTGCACTCCTGCTAGTGTTAGTGTTATTAAAACAAACAAACAAACAAAACAACTTTTTTTTGCTAACCCAAAAGGCAAAATTGGTTTTCATTTCATTTTAACATAATTTTGACTACTAATAAGCCTAAACAGTTTTCACCACTTGGTTTTTCTTTTTCTTTCATTCTTTATACTTTTATTCATTGAATGTGTATTTAATAAACTCATGCTGTGAAGGCAGCAAAGTGCTGTGTACTGAGTTTCTAGGAGAGAATGATACGTAGCCCTTGACACGTGGAGCACACAGTCTACTGGAGAAGAGAGACGTGTAACAAAATTAACCAGAAGATCAACGACAGTTGTGAAAAGCGTCATGAAGAAGTATAAGACCTCAGGGAGAGTGTCTAACAGTGCCTCAGGGGCCTGGACCAATCAAGGGGGAAGGCAAGGCTTTCTGAGGGGGGTGTGGTTTCCACTGTGAGTAAAGTGCGATTAGCTGGTGATGAAGTGAAGGGGTGGGGTCACAGCCAGAGGGGACCTCTTGTGAAAATGCCTGTGCTGGCTAGGAGCAAGTGAGCTGGAGGAAGCGACCAGTGAGGCTGTGTCCTTGAAGAGGTGAGGGTGAAGAGATGAAGCGTGATGGCGTATGTTTGTTGCGGTTGTTTTAAGTATGCTGGGTGCTGTGGGGAAAGTGAGTAAGAGTGAACCCAGGATAGCTCCAACTAGGAAGGAAGCTGCCACTGTAATCTGGGCAAAAGGTAATGATGACTTGGATTAGGGTAGTAACGGTGGCACTGGAAAAAAGTGAATGGTTTTCAGAGACACTTGAGAGGTGGATTCTACTGACTTGGCAATTGGATGTGGAAGGTGGCCCAAGCAACCAGGTGAATGGCGATGCCTTTTCTAAATTGAGGGGCACTTGAGAAGCAGGTTTGGGGAGGAGAGGCAATGAGTTCGAATTTGGACGGATCAGGTTGTGTGCCTATGGGAAACCAAGAAGGGAAGTTTTGAGCGGGCAGAAGCTCAGGGGAGAAGTCAGTATAAATGAGGAAACTAGGGTATAGATAGAAATTGAAGTCTGGGGGTGAGGCATTTAGAGAGACAGTGTTAGGTGAGAAAGCAAAGGAAGGGAGGGAGGACTGGTTTAGAGCGCTGGGGACTCCAGCAGTTGTGAGCAGACAGAAGGGAGAAGTGAGCAAACATCTAAAACACAGTGGCAGAAAGGTGAAGGGGGAACCAAGAAGTGCCATGGCAGAAGGCAAGAGAAAGACTGTTTCAGAATGGCTCCCTAGGCACCTGGGTTGGAGGCTACATAAAGGACGAAAGGCTAAAACATGCACAGCATTTGGCAACATGGGGACCAATATCCTAACTAACATGTGGCTGCAAAAGCTGGATTGGAGTGGTTTGGAGAGTAAGAGAAATTGAGAGAGCAAATGTCACAATTCTTTCAAAAGTTTGGCTTCTCTGAACTCTGTCTTTGATTATTTTCCAGTTGTTGATCATTTTCTGTTGCTGTCATTGTGTTACCTGACCTCTATGTTTGTATGTATATGTGAATATACTTATTTATCTTCAGAGTATTTATTAAATATTAGTAACTTGTAGCAAATATTTTGTTTTTTTTTTGTCCACTGCATAATTTTGTGTTGTTTTCATGTATATTAGCTTTACTTATGTAATTAAATGATTTTTTTTCCTTTTGACTTCTTCTATTGTTCTTTGCTCTTAGAAATTCCTTCTCTATACAGAAATCACACAACTATTCATCTTTGTATTATTTTTTTTAATGTTTATGGCTTCTTTAAAATTTTCACTTGATTATTTTGGAATTTTTTTTTACATGTCAGTTTAAGGCTTGGGACACTTGATTATACCACCCTAATGATACAGGAGCAACAAAGCTAATCTTGGGATATTTAATGTTTTGACAAATTGACTCCACTGCCTCATTGCTGTAGAAAGGTCCTACTGATCAAGAAGATGAAATTTCAGTTCAACATGAGATTCGTTTGGTTAGTAATCTATGGACATTCTGTCTCTGTGCTAATATTGTGCAGTCTGTTTATATTGTAACATTTTTTATTCTGTATTCCCAGTTTCCTGTACTTCCCAGAATGATGTCGTCTGCCAGCCATCCTAGAAGGTATTCTTATGAGGACCAGGGATTTCGATGCCACACTCAAGTGCGGGATCACAGAAAGTGCTCAGGGGATGGGTCATTCAAGGAGCCATTGGAATCAAAAGGAAGATCCCATTCCAAAATTCAGTCATTTTCAGACTCCTTTGAACAGCAACTGTGCTTTAGAACCAAACGTTCCGTCTCTTTGGTATGTAACAGAGTTATTGAATATTTAAGCTGTCTTAGAAAAGGAAACTCAAAGAGTTCGTACTCTCCCAGTCTGAGGAGAACAAATCTAGCTTCTTATTTACAGTTTGGCATTGAGATCTTTCAGAGAAGGCAATGGAACCCCACTCTGGTACTCTTGCCTGGAAAATCCCATGGACAGAGGAGCCTGGTAGGCTGCAATCCATGGGGTTGCAAAGAGTCGGACACGACTGAGCGACTTCACTTTCACTTTTTACTTTCATGCATTGGAGAAGGAAATGGCAACCCACTCCAGTGTTCTTGCCTGGAGAATCCCAGGGACGGGGGAACCTGGTAGGCTGCTGTCTCTGGGGTCGCACAGAGTCGGACACGACTGAAGCGACTTAGCAGCAGCAGCAGCATTGAGATCTTTGGAAAATGATACCTGTTTTAGATAGCCCAGATGTACATAAAGGTTTTAAATTATTATTATTTAAAGACATCGGGTGTAGGAAGAATTCCTGAAGAAGTACTGGTTGGAATGTTTTGTTACCAATGTCCTCTAGTTCTTTGAGACTGTTTCTATCACCCTTATTACAAATAATTGTGATTTGTTCTCTTTCCACTATATGAAAAAGAAAAAGCTGTCCCTATTGCTCTTATCCTCCCCTATGTAATCTGGTAGGAAATAGTTTGTGATGGCGTTGTGCCCCCTGTATCTTTAAAAAGCACACAGAAGGAACTCTCTGGACACCATGAAGAGCAGGAGCAGGAGTGGTCACAGTGGCCTCGTGGGAATCCAAGTGAGGCATAAGGGAAACAGGCAGGAAATGGGGGGAAGACTAGAAGCACCACTGATGATGCCAAAACTGATACATAAAGTCCTAAACTAGAGACCAATTAATTGGAGGTTAGTTTTTCAACTTTGCAGTGTGTTCACTGAGCAGCCCTGAGCAACATACTTCTTTTTTGTTGGGTCTTTGATTTTGGTTTTATTTTGCAAAAGAAGAATAATGATATGTTTCTGCCATGTAGTAGATGGAGCGAATAAGTAAGGCTAGATCCACCTGGATCTTGAGCTGCGCTCTGTGACTGGCTAGGGAAGACACTCATGGGCTTCCTACCTCATGGTCCCCTGAGCTTGGTGCTTTCTGCCTAGCTGTGACAGCTGCTGGGATTGTCACTGTGCATTTTTGCCTCACGGTGGCACTTCACTTTTGTCGCAGTGACCTTGTGTATCTATGACTCCCCTTGAGTAAGTGCTATCTCTACGGGATCAAAAAAGGAATAAGGAAGGAAGAATAGTGAACAGCTGTCACTTTCTGTGTCTAAACATTATTAAGGGTTTCTATTTTGTCTTTTTTTTTTAATACTTTTTTTTTTTTAGATATGCTTTCAGACTTAGAACAAGGTTGCAAGAATAGTGCCAAGACTACACCTTTCACCTAGATTCCCTCTAAACGTAAACATATTATCCCATTTACATTTACTCTCTCTTTCCTTCCCACCCCCAAACAAGGGCACAAGGATATAAATATAGTATGGTAATTAAACTCAGGAAATGAACACCAACACAATATCTTATCTATTGGCCTTATTCCTATTTTCCCAGTTGTCCCAATAATATTTTTTATATCAAGATTCCAGATCATGTGTTGCAAATGATTTTCATGTCCCTTTAAGCTATTTTATTTCTGCAGCAATGCCTCAGTCTTTATCTTTCATAAGACTGGCTGGTTATGTTTTAGAATGAAGCTCAGTTTGAAATCATCTGATATTTCCTCATGATTAGATTCACATTATGAGCTTTTGGCAGGAATAAAATATTTTTTCACATCTGTTTCAAAACTGCTTGTTAAAGTCATTAATTATATTAATCAGGGAATTGACTTGCTTTAAATTCTTTCTAGAGTAAGGAAGGATATAAATATGTTTTGAAAAAAAATTTAATCAGAACAATTCTTTGTTGATTCTGTTGGCCACAGAAAAAATTCATATCACATGTTTACATAAGTGTGTAAATGTGAAATCAATTTTCTTACTTAAAGAGATGTCATTATCTTATCCTTAAAATATAAGAATGTTTGTTTCATTCATTTCTCAAGTTCTTCCTTTTGAGTGCCAAGATAACCAAGGCAGCCTTTTCAACTTTTTTGACTCAAGAACTCTGTTCATAGTTGTATGTAGTTGGCTCTTCATATCCTTGGGTTCTGTACTTGTGAACTTGAGCATCCATGCATCTTGGTACCCGTGGGTGGTTTTGGAACCAGTCCCCTTGAGGATACTAAGGGACAACTGTATAATAACCTAGAAACCTGCTAGGAATTTACAAAATCATTAAAATGCTTTTCATATTATGTGATCAATATATATGATAAATAATTTTAAATATTTTAAATTTTATATTACTTTTATATTATAAAATTTTTCTTCATTCCAAATAAAACAATTTGGAAAATACATACTTTAAAACATTTTTCTGTGTAACAATTGATGCGATTTTCTGAAACTAACTACATTAAAAAGTGTGATTTGTCAGCAAATCTAAAAATGATGTATATTGGCTTTTATTTGGGGGCCAAATGTATACTACTATGTAGATTTAAATTTTACATCTTTTAGCATCAAGAAGAGCCAGAAAACTGCCTTTGTGATCTGTTCATGACCAATAACATTAAAGTTTTTCCTTTTGATATTGAAAAACTCAACTGGCATTTTAAAATAATTTTTCTCACTTTGTTTCTAAGTGATAAGATAAGAAAAAAATATTTCAGGTTATTATTATGAGCAGTTTTCACATAGTCTTTATTCTCAATGAGGGAAAAGCCAAATTGCAAATAATCATCACTATATTTTCTCTATTTTATACTGTTCTTATAAGGATTAGAGATATTCCTGGCTGCTCAATATGAATTATGAGCAGATTGATGGATTTAATACAAGTGCTGGACCTAATGAAAATAATCTGGAGGCACATTTACAGGGCTAGTACAATTTTTAAGCCCCTCTTAACCTGTATCTCAGCATCATCATTTGTTTTGCTTTCTGATTTTGACTAGCGGACCATTATAGATAGAAATGAAATAATCTCAGTATGAAAACAATTTAACACTGTACAGAGGATAACACCCCCTCAGTAACCAGACATCCCCATAGCTCACCCTGCTGGGCTAGTCATGACCTTGCTCATCTGAGTGTTACTGCTTATGTTCACCTCGTAGGCACTCAGGAGTTCTGCAGCATTTCCAATTCAAGTGGACAATGGGGGAATAATGATTTTGTTTATTTAAAAAACTGAAGTGTAAATAGATACCATCACTATATTGACCAATACTAGTCTTTTGTAAGTAATTCCTTCGAAACTAACCCTCTGACCATGGAAATCAAAGAAGCACACCTCTCCCCTTGCCCCCAGTCTCCACACAGTTCCCTATCACATCACCCTATTTATAGTTATCATTACATTTATAACTACCTGTTATTTTTTTATTTCCTTTCAGGCTTATTGGTTGATTGTCTCCCTCCGCCTAGGTGTAGAATCTAAGCAGTAGGGTCTCTAGTCTAGTTGGTGTCATATCGCCCCATCCTAGAACAACAGTGTGTGTTTGTTCATTTGACCATTGAATGTGGACCCCTGGGCAACTTGTTGGGGAATGTTAGTGTGGTTGAATGTCATTCTTGACACTTCATTCTTTACCTAGTCCTTATCTGAAAACTTAGTGCAAACCCTTAGTGACCGTGAGGAGGTTAGAATCATTCAATGTATGATTCCCTTGCCACATTCTTTTTCAAAAAGTACCAGAAGAGTATTAATTTTACTGTGAAATCACATCCCTTTGTACCTTAGAGGCAGAGTCATGTGCAGGCCGAGTTTCCTCCACAGACCATCTGCTGGTGCCCAAGGCCCCTCTTCCTTTGTTTATGACTAAAGCTTTAGCAATACCCTTAGGCTTGTGCTAATTTATTACTAAAAACTAAGATGTGAAAGTCTCCTAAATGATTAGAGTTTCCTACATTTCTGATAATTAGGAAAAATGTTGAATGTTGTCAGCTATCTACCCTTTTCCAATCCTTCTTTATCAGGGACCTGAGAGCAGAAAGGAGAGAAATGAGAGAGAACGCCGGTTTCTGGAAGTGAGGTCTTGCAAGAAAGTGGAGGAAAAAAGGAGCTCTAGGAAGGAAGAGCATGGAGAAGCGTACCTGCCTACCCTGTCTGAAAAAGCGCTCAAATAACCCTTTGCTTCCACACCATGACTACCGACGCTGCTGCTTTTTGAGCCCCAATTTACCAGACCCAGGAACGGTACCTGTAAGAGGGTCTGCAGATGCTGAGTGACTCAGGTGGGTGGTTGATTCAGCTGCTCCCCAAGACAGCTTGCATCATACCCCACCTGCTTTTCAGAGTATGATCTGCTCTGTTGCCCTTTTAGGGGAATAAAAAGAATAAAAGGTATTTTAATAGAATAAAGTTATTCTTGAAAATGTAAAGAGAGATATTTAAAGAGCCACCTACACATCTTCACCAACCCTTCTTCCACATCAGCCTCACAAATAATCTTAAATAAATGTCATTGGTGTGACTCGAACTCCTTACTAGAAGTTATTATATAAGTATGTCTAATGGCCATTATTTAATGAGAACTGGTAATTAAAGGTGCCAGGTACTATGTGGAAAGTTTGAACGCATGACCTGAAATAGTCCTCACCACTCCCGAGGTGGGGTGTAGTCTTTTTACTTGCTGGCAGAGGAAACTGCAGTTTAGGAAAGTTCTGTCTTTCACTGCTGAGGAGGTAATCAGAGTTAGGGCCAGAACTCAGCTCATTCTGACTCATGTTCCTAACCTGAGGCAGGACATCTTTTTCCCTTTGGCAGAGGGTCCTGACTTAGTCTGTGTGTGATTTGCTTGTAAATGGGCAGAGGTGAATGAGAAAAGCAGGACTTGGAAGTGGGTTATAGTTTTGATGATAAGAACTTTTAAGACTTACTCTCTTAGCAACTTTCAAATGTACAATACAGTATTGTTGACTATCGTCATCTTGCTGTACATTACACCCATGACTTATTTGAAACATATGGAATGCTCCGCACAGATCTGCATGTCACCCTTACACACGTGCTGTGCTAATCTTCTGTGTGTCCAGAGAAGTTCCAATGTTACTGTATGTGCTGTTGAAGCAGGGACTTTTTATTCTTTTTCCAGCTTTATTGAAGTATAATTGATGAATAAATTTGTGTATATTTAAATTGTTCAGCATGATGATCGACGTGTATGTATATGACATTCTTTGTGAAACCATCACCACAGTCAGGTTAATTAAACACGTTGAGCCCATATTCTATTTTTTTTCCCTAGAAGGAGAGATAGTTGAAATCTCCCTATTTATTCTTTTTTAAAAAATTAAAAAAAATTTAATTGTAGGATAATTGCTTAACAACGTTGTGTTAGTTTCTGCCATATAACAATGTGAATCAGCCATAAGTGTATATTATATATATATATATATATATATATATATATATATATATATATGTCCCCTCCTCTTGAAGCTCCCTCCGCTCCCCATCCCACCCCTCTGGGTTGTCACAGAACACTGGATTTGTGCTCCCTGTGTCATACAGCAACTTCCCACTGGCTCTCTGTTTTCCATATGGTAATGTATAGGTTTCAATGCCATCCTCTCAAATCTGTCCCACCCTTTTCTTCCACTGCTGTGTCCATAACCATAAGTCTGTTCTCTACATCTGGGTCTCTATTCCTGCCTTCTTTTTATTCTTTATCTCTGTCTTGGATCTTTAAATGCCCAAGGGTAGCAAGAATCTCTATTTTGTAAAGATCTCCCAGAATTATACCACAACTGATTGCTTATGTAAGAACAAACTAACTTTGGCATAGTTAGTAAAAAGAAAGAAAAAGAGAAGAGGAAAACAGTGAAATAAAAGTAAAATATTGATGATCATTAACTTGCATTCTTTCAATTCATACAACTTGTACCTTCACCATTTTGGGTTGATACTTTCATGTAGCCTCTCAATGATGCTTTTTCACACAAGTAAAAGATGACTTCAATCTAGTACCTGGTGTGTTTGCTACCAAGGTGGAGAATGGGACCTGACCTGCCTTTGAGGTTTGTGTTCTGCTGTAGTTGTGGGGAAAATACTGGTTTCTCCACCTTTGCTTTGGGTACTTTTCAGTCTTGCTAACCAAATTTTAGAAGTGGGGATGATCTATACATTGCTGTGGCCCCAATATAAAGGTCTGGGGAGAAGTGGCCCACCCACGGGAAGGAGAAATACCTGGAGTTCTCGGGGCGCGTTGGCTGGCTGACTGAGAGAGTAGCCACCTTCCACTCCAACCAGGATACGTGTGAAGGTTCTTCCCCTTCAAGGATGATGATACCTGGAAAAATCAGAATTAGGAATTTTATTCTATATTTTATCAAATTGAAGAAAAGTCCATTTTCAGCACACTTTCAGGACCATTGTACATGTAAAAGGGGGGACTCTCTGAATATGACTTTGTCTATTTATTGCCTTTTTAAAATTTGTTTTAAAATAAAACAATACTTGTCATAATAAAGATATAAAAGAAAGAGAATAAAAATTAAAAATTCTTATACTTACTCAGAGATATACTTTATTTTATGTCTTTTCAGAATATTATCTATGTGCACAGATATACACACACAACTTATGTCCAAACATTAACTCATTTCAGTTAATAATATGTGATAACATCTTTTAAAGTCAATAAAATAGTTGAGTGCATAATTTTAATGGTTATTACAAAGGAAACATACTTAGAATGTGCTCAAGTCTATTCTATCTTAGAAAGTTTCCCTCACAACATATCAGTAGGTACCACTTTTAATAGCCAATAGTTACCACCCTGGCCTTCCCTGGTGGCTCAGATGGTAAAGAATCTGCCTGCAATGCAGGTGACCCAGGTTTGATCCCTGGGTCGGATGATCCCCTGGAGAAGGGGTTGGCTACCCACTGCAATATTCTTGCATGGAGAATTCCATGGACAGAGGAGCCTGGTGGGCCACAGTCCATGGGCTTGCAAAAAGTCAGACATGAGTGACTAACACTTTGTTTTCCCTGAGTTACCACCTTAGCTATCTTTCCTTTCACAGAAAACTTCCTGAAGAGTATCTATTACATTCCTCCCTGAATTTTCAGTCTGTGGCAATGTGACTTTTATCTTTACCTTCTTTGGAAGCTGTTCTCTTCAAAGTCACTCTTGTCCCCTTTACTGTCAAACTGTATGAAAACATTGCTCTACTTCCTTAGCTTGACTATCTGGCAGCTTCTGACATTGCTGACCACTCTCTCCCTTCTGAAGTCTTCTCTGGTTGTTATGATCTATATTCTCTGGTTCCTTGGACTTCACTGATCATTCTTGGTTAGTCTTTGTTGAGGAATCCTTAACCCTTAAATGTTGGCTTTCCTCTAGGCTTTGTCTAGGCATGTGTTCTAGGCATATGTCTGACTCCGCTTATTCTTTTTGAGCAATATCAAACATTCCCATGGGGTCAGCTACCTATGTGGTGTGTTATTCACTCAGTCATGTCCAACTGACCCCATGGTCTGCAGCCCGCCAGGCTCCTCTGTCCATGGAATTCTCCATGCAAGAATACTGGTGGGTTGCAATTCCCTTCTCCAGGGGATCTTCCTGACCCAGGGATTGAACCCAGGTCTCCTGCCTTGAGGGAGATTCTTTACCATCTGAGCCACCAGAGAAGCCCCAAATGGCCCCTAAATCTCTTCCTATGATGCAGACCTTTCTCTTGAGCACCACACCCACACACACAACTGGACCTTAGACATATATCTAGTTGCAGTTTTCATAGGCATTGCAAACTCATTTTTAAATTAATTTTATGGTCATACCACAAGGCTGGTGAGATTTTAGTTCCCAGACCCAGGATTGAGCCTGGGCTCTCAGCAGTGAAATCATGGAGTCCTAACCACTAGACTGCCAGGAAATTCCCTCAAACTCACTTTTAAAAAGTACATTATTATTTCTTGCCCCCCTGTCTTTCCCTCCTCTTGTGTTCCCTATCTCAGTTCAGTTCAGTTACTCAGTCGTGTCTGACTCTTTGCAACCCCATGAATCGCAGCATGCCAGGCCTCCTTGTCCATCACCAACTCCCAGAATTCACGCAGACTCACGTCCATCGAGTCAGTGATGCCATCCAGCCATCTCATCCTCTGTCGTCCCCTTCTCCTCCGGCCCTCAATCCCTCCCAGCATCAGGGTCTTTTCCAATGAGTCAACTCTTTGCACAAGGTGGCCAAAGTACTGGAGTTTCAGCTTCAGCATCAGTCCTTCCAATGAACACCCAGGACTGATCTCCTTTAGGATGGACTGGTTGGATCTCCTTGCAGTCCAAGGGGCTCACAAGAGTCTTCTCCAACACCACAGTTCAAAAGCATCAATTCTTTGGCACTCAGCTTTCTTCAGCTTTTCTTCACACTGGGCTGGAAGAAGCACAAGCTGGAATCAAGATTGCCAGGAGAAATATCAATAACCTCAGATATGCAGATGATACCACCCTTATGGCAGAAAGTGAAGAGGAACTAAAAAGCCTCTTGATGAAAGTGAAAGAGGAGAGTGAAAAAGTTGGCTTGAAGCTCAGCATTCAGAAAACTAAGATCATGGCATCTGGTCCCATCACTTCATGGCAAATAGATGGGGAAACAGTGGAAACAATGTCAGACTTTATTTTTCTGGGCTCCAAAATCACTGCAGATGGTGATTGCAGCCATGAAATGAAAAGATGCTTACTGCTTGGAAGGAAAGTTATGACCAACCTAGATAGCATATTAAAAAGCAGAGACATTACTTTGCCAACAAAGGTCCGTCTAGTCAAGGCTATGGTTCCCTATCTCAGTGAATGGTTATTATCATTTACCAGTTGTCAACTAAGAACTTGGTTCAGGTTGAAACCATCTTGTAGTCTTCTTTTGTTCTCCATTCCAATAATCATCAACTTCTGCCTATTTTGCCTCTAAATATCACTGGGACCTACTAAATTCCATTCTCACTGCAACCACATCACTTGAGGCCCCTTGATTGCAACAAAGATAATGTCTTTGTTGATGTCTTCCCTGACCAAAATGATGTCTTCCCTGACCAGGGATCAAACCTGGACCCCCTGCATTGAGAGCACAGAGTTTTAACTCCTGGACCACCAAAGAAGTCCCTCTGATATTTTAATGTAGCTATTAGAAAATTTACACTTACCTCTCTGTCTCATTCCTTTGGGGCAGTACTGATCTTTACCGTGACTGATTCTCTAAGCCTCTTTTTGTATTACTCGAATTTTATTTTTTAAATTCTAGGGAGTTTAAAAAGAATCAGAATTTGATTAACCCATGGTGTTACTTTTTGGGTTAACTGGCTTAATAGTAGTTATAACATTTTAAAGTTTATTATACTTGATTCCTTCTTTCCTCCCTCCTTCTATCTCTCCCTTCTTTCCTCTCTCCCTTCCTTCCTTCCATCCTTCTCTTTCCAAATGAAAATACCTCTGTCCAATTATATTCTCTTCTGTGCTGTAGTATAACTCATGTGGGTTTTAGCATGTAATGATTTACGTACACATTTGTCTTCCCATCTAGACTGTGAACTCTGAGTTCACAGGAATCATATCTTAATCATCTTTGCATTCCCAGAACCCCATAGGTGCCTATCTCATAGTACTGAGGCTATATATATATATTGTCTGAGAGTGTGACTCTGAACAGAGTTCTATAACTTGAATTAATTCTGCCTATTTTAGGCAAGAAACTGTCATATATTACTCTCTTGAAATGAAAAATTGCATTTGTAGATCATATTCCCCCCTCCATGGAAACTCTTTTACTTATAAAAACAGCACCTGTCATACTTTCAAATAATGCAGAAGCATATAAAATAGAAAGTGGCTGTTCTCTGGAAAACACCAGTGTCAGAAATGAACACGGTTAAGCATTACTGTGAAGGCACACTGGTTACTCTGCTCTAGGGGGCAGACTTGAGCTGACCTTTGGACGGTAACGCTGGACGCAGAGAAACCTCCCTGTCGGGCAGTGACAAAATCACTCCCATAGCTTTCAGACAGAAAGGAGAACTGCAGCATTTCCTATCAAAACTTTTGGAGGTTGGATTAATCTAATTAAACACTGGGTAATTTTTATGACTTATTAATGTATTTAAAGGTACACGAGGGAGAATGACGAACTGATTTTCTCCACGGGGCACAAAAAGAGAAAGAAGGCATAAAATACTTGTGCAGATGATTTACATTTACACAATGGGAGATTTTAAACTAGCAAAGGGAGGGATTATAAATACTAATTTTCTTTGTCTTTGAAGTTTTTAATATTCTTTTGTTTCCTGGGATTATATAACTTTGTTTTGACTGAAATCCTGCTATTTTAGGAGCCAGGTAGAGAATTGACTGAGCACAGTTCTGCCCCATCTGCATGTATGGAGATGTGAGGGAAAAACAATGGTGAATGGTGCAGCCACTGTGGACAAGGGTATGGAATTTCCTTGAAAAATTAAAAATAAAGCTACCATATAATCCAGCAATTCCACTTCTGGGTATTGATATGAAGGAAACAAAACGGTAGCTCAAAAACACATATGCACTCCCATGTTCATTGCAGTATTACTTACAACAGCTAAGACATGGAAACAATCTAAGTCTCTCTCTCTCTATTTCATATATGCTATGCTATGCTATGCTAAGTCACTTCAGTCGTGTCCGACTCTGTGCGACCCCAGAGACAGCAGCCCACCAGGCTCCCCTGTCCCTGAGATTCTCCAGGCAAGAACACTGGAGTGGGTTGCCATTTCCTTCTCCAATGCATAAAAGGGAAAAGTGAAAGGGAAGTCGCTCAGTCGTGTCCGACTCTTAGCGACCCCATGGACTGCAGCCCACCAGGCTCCTCTGTCCATGGGATTTTCCAGGCAAGAGTACTGGAGTGGGGTGCCATTGCCTTGTCTGCATTTCATGTATATATATATGAAATCTAAGTCTCTCTCTATATATTTCGTATATATATATATATATATATATATATATATATATATATATATGTGAAATCTTTCCATTCATGACAACTTGGATGGACTTTGAGGACATTAAGCTAAGTGAAATAAGTCAAATAGAGAATGACAAATACTGTATGATTTCACTTACATAACAGAATCTTAAAAAGCAAGCTGGGATGGGGGTATGTGGGGAGAATGGGGGCAGGCCAGGTGTACAAAATGGGTGTAGATAGTCAAAAGGTACAAAGTTCCAGCTATAAAAAAATTAGTCATGGGGTGTAATGTACAGCATGGTGCCTATAGTTAACAATATTGTAAAACATATCTGAAAGTTGCTTAAAGAATAGATCTTAAAGTTTTTATCATGAGAAAAACAAATTTTGTAAGTGTGTGGTGACAGATGTTAATGACATCATAGTGATCTTTTCACAATAAATAAAAATATCAAATCATTATGTTGTACACCTGAAACCAATATAATGTTACATGTCAATTGTACCTCAACCCCTTCCCCCAAAGCCAAAAACAAACAAACAGGAAACGGATTGGTGTTTGCCTGAGGTGGGGAGTAGTGTGAGTAGGCAGTGGGTGAAATGGGTGGAGAGAGTCAAAAGGTACAAACTTCTAGGTATAAAATAAGTCCTGGGGATGTAACGTACAGCATGGTGACTATCGCTAACAATTCTACACCGTATAAACAGAAGTTGCTAAGAGAGTGGATCTTAAAAACTGTCATCACAAGAGAAAAATTTGTAACTGTGTGTGGTAGTGAATCAGAGAAGGCAATGGCACCCCACTCCAGTCCTCTTGCCTGGAAAATCCCATGGACGGAGGAGCCTGGTGGGCTGCCTTCCGTGGGGTCGCGAAGAGTCGCACACGACTGAGCGACTTCACTTTCACTTTTCACTTTCATGCATTGGAGAAGGAAATGGCACCCCACTCCAGTACTCTTGCCTGGAAAATCCCATGGACGGAGGAGCCTGGTGGGCTGCCTTCCGTGGGGTCGCGAAGAGTCGCACACGACTGAGCGACTTCACTTTCACTTTTCACTTTCATGCATTGGAGAAGGAAATGGCACCCCACTCCAGTCCTCTTGCCTGGAAAATCCCATGGACGGAGGAGCCTGGTGGGCTGCCTTCCGTGGGGTCGCGAAGAGTCGCACACGACTGAGTGACTTCACTTTCACTTTTCACTTTCATGCATTGGAGAAGGCAATGGCAACCCGCTCCAGTGTTCTTGCCTAGAGAACCCCAGGGACAGGGGAGCCTGGTGGGCTGCCGTCTATGGGGTTGCACAGAGTCGGATACGACTGAAGCGACTTAGCAGCAGCAGCAGCAGAGGTAGTGGATATTAATTAGACATTGTAGTGATCATTTTGCAATATATACAGACATAGAATCATTGTGCACCTGAAATGAGTATTATGTTATAGGTCAATTTTATCTAGATTAAAGAAACAAGCAAACAAACAAAAATCAATAATGAACTGTGAAGCTCCTTAATTTTAGCTCAGCTTGTGCATACATGTGTGCCCAGCAACTCTTGAGTAATTTACACCACAGAGCATAGCCACACCTCGCCTTGGCTCATGATCTCTAAGTCTCTCCCATTTTACTAATTGCCAGGATTTGCTTGTTCATTCAATGAAAAGTTGTTGTTGTTGTTGTTTTACTTCCTGCTCTGTGTTAGGTATACAACAGTGAGCAAAGCAGATAAAAACCTCTTTCAGGAGCTCACATTGCCGTGGGGAAGATAAACAGTAAATGAAAGTCTACACATCACTTCCTCAGAGATAACTAATTAAAAAAAATATATATATATATATATATATATATTGTGTCACTCTCTAGCTTGAAGCCCTTAGATGGCTCATTACTTACAGAATTAAAACTTTCCAGCATGGCATCAAACACCCCATGGAGCTGGTTTTCAAACTTTGATGACAAAAATATTATTTCAAACTCTTCTTGCCTCCTTCCCTTTCTTCTCATACCTCCTCAGTGTTCTGTGTCCTATACACCTTTCTTCACAGCAGATGATTTCATCCAGTTCAGTTCAGTTCAGTTGCTCAGTCGTGTCTGACTCTTTGTGACCCTATGGACTGCAACACACCAGGCTTCTCTGTCTATCACCATCTCCTGGAGTTCACTCAAACTCATGTCCATTGAGTTGGTGATGCCATCCAACCATCTCATCCTCTGTCATCACCTTCTCCTCCTGCCCTCAATGTTTCCCAGCATCAGGATCTTTTCTAATAAGTCAGTTCTTCGCATCAAGTGGCCAAAGTATTGGAGCTTCAGCTTCAACATCAGTCCTTCCAATGAATATTGAGGGTTGATTTCCTTTAGGATTGACCAGTTTGATCTCCCCGTTCTCCACGGGACTCCCAAGAGTGATTTCATTGCAATTGCTATAGGTGATTTCATTGCTATTGTGTAAATCACCTTCAGGTGTTTTGGTGGAGAGATAAATGCAAACAAATTAAATCTTCATAATGATTACTATGTCTCTTTGTTTAGAGTTTCCATTTGCAATGGGTGCTGGTTAGCCATTCATAATGGGTAATAGTAATATACTTGTCATGAACAATTTTAACCTGAGCAAGGAGCCAGTGAAGTACTTTCCCAGGATTCTCTTATCTCTGAAATATTAATAAATCTTTCGCCTGTAACTAGCAATTGTGTGTGTAAAGATTGTTCATTAGGTTCTTATAAACAAGTGGCTTTTTACAAAGACAAATGTGTTATATATGATAGCTATTAAGAGTAAATCCTAAGAGCTCTCATCACAAAGAAAAATGTTTTTTGCCTTTTTTTTCCATTTCTTTTTATGTGTCTATAAGAGGGGATGCGTGTTAACTAAACTTATTGTGGCTATCATTTCACAATATATGTAAGTCAAACTTTACACTGTGTACCTGGGGCAGGGAGGGGTCATCTGACTCAAGACTGTCTCATCCAAATTTCTACTTGAGGCAACAAGTCCCTCTGCGATGGGTCTGCCAGGTGCTTCCCAGGCTCCCTCCATGCCTCTGGCCCTCCCTCCTTTCCTTCTTCCCCTCTTCTTCCCTTCCTTTTTTTTTTTTTTTTGCTTTTAAATCTTTCTAGCTTCTTTTCTTTTATGTGTAGTTGTACATGGTAGTGTGTTTCAGGTATACAGCATAGTGACCAGTATTTTATTCAGATTCTTTTCCCTATCATAAGACATTGAATGGAGTTCCTGGCGCTATACCGTAAATCCTCGTTGCTTTTCTGTTTGTTCTATGCATGAGTGCTGAGTCACTTCAGTCATGTCTGACTCTTTGTGACCCTGTGGACTGTAGCCCACCAGGCTTTTCTGTCCATGGGATTCTCCAGGCAAGAATACTGGAGTGGGTTGTTGTGCCCTTCTTTGGGGGATCTTCCTGACTCAGGAAATGAATCTGGGCCTTTTATGTCTCCTGCATTGGCAGGTGGGTTCTTTACCACTAGCGCCACCTGGAAGCCTGTTTGATGTGTAATAATTTGTATCTGTTAATCCTATACCCCTAATTTTTGTATATTTATTTAGTTGTATTATTTTTAGTTCCACATATAAGTGATATCACATAATATTTATCTTTCTCTGACATTTCACTAAACATAATATTCTCTGAATCCATCCACATTGCTACAAATAGCAGTATTTAATTTTTATGGCTGAGTAATATTCCATTGCATATGCACATATGTATTGGATCCTTTCATGGATCACAGCCTTTTTGTGGAGAAGGGGCTTCTGTAACTCAATGAACCTATGAGCCATGCCAGGCAGGGCCACCCAATACAGACAGATAAGAGTGAAGAATTCTGACAAAATGTGGTCCACTGGAGGAGGGAATGGCAAACCACTCCAGTATTCTTGCTGTGAGAATCCCATGAACAGTATGAAAAGGCAAAAAGATGTGACACTGGAAGATGAGCCAGCCAGGTCAAAAAGTGACCAGTATGCTACTGGGGAAAGTGGAGGGCAATTACTAATAGCTCCAGAAAGCATGAAGCGGCTGGGCCAAGGTGGAAATGCTGTGCAGTTGTGGGTGTGTCTGGTAGTGAAAGCAAAGTCCGATACTGTAAAGAATACTATCGTATAGGAACCTGGAATATTAGGTCATGAATGAAGGTAAATTGTATGTACTCAAGCAGGAGATGGCAAGAGTGAACATCAATATCTTAGGACTCAATGAAATAAAATGGATGGGAACGGGCAAATTTAATTCAGATGACCATTATATCTACTATTGTGGACAAGAATCCCTTACAAGAAATGGAGTAGCTCTCATGGTCAACAAGAGTCCAAAATGCAGTACTTGGGTGCAACCTCAAAAAACGACAGAGTGATCTCAGTTCATTTTCAAGGCAAACCATTCAACATTACAGTAATCCAAGTCTATGCCCCAACCACTGATGCTGAAAAAACTAAAGTTGATCAATTTTATGAAGACCTACAACGCCTTCTAGAACTAACACCAAAAAATATGTCCTTTTCATCATAGGGGATTGGAATGCGAAAGTAGGAAGTCAAAAGATAGCTGGAATAACAGGCAAGTTTGGCCTTGGAGTACAGAATGATGCAGGGCAAAGGTTAACAGAGTTTTTCCAAGAGAACACATTGATCATAGCAAACACACTCTTCCAACAACACAAGGGACAACTCTACATGTGGACATCACCAGTCAGTCAATACTGAAATCAGATTGATTATGTTCTTTTCAGTCAAAGATGGAGAAGCACTATACAGTCAGCAAAAAGCAAGACCTGGAGCTGACTGTGGCTCAGATCATGAACTCCTTATATTGAAAAATTCAGACTTAAATTGAAGACAGTAGGGAAATCCACTAAGCCATTCAGATGTGACTAAATCAAATCCCTTATGATTATACAGTGAAAGTGATGAATAGATTCAGGGGGTTAGATCTGGTAGACAGAGTGGCAGAAGAACTATAGATGGGGGTTCATAACATTGTATAGGAAGCAGTGACCAAAACCAACCCAAAGAAAAGGAAATGCAAGAACATAAAATGGTTGTCTGAGGAGGCCTTACAAACAGCTGAGGAAAGAAGAGAAGTAAAAGGCAACGGAGAAAGAGAGAAATATACCCAACTAAATGCATACTTCCAGAGAACAGCAAGGAGCAATAAGAAGGCCTTCTTAAATGAACAATGCAAAACAATAGAGGAAAACAATAGAATGGGAAAGACTAGAGATTTCTTCAAGAAAATTGGAGCTATTAAGGGAATAGTTCATGCAAGGATATGCATGATGAAGGACAGAAAGAGTAAGGACCCAGCAGAAGCAGAAGAGATTAAGAAGAGGAGGCAAGAATACACAGAACTATAGATATGAAAAAAAGGCCGTAATGATCTGTATAACCACAATGGTGTGGTCACTCACCTAGAACCACACATCTTGGAGCATGAAGTTGAGTGGGCCTTAGGAAGCATTACTTTGAACAAAGCTAGTGGAAGTGACAAAATTCCAGCTGAATTATTTCAAATCCTAAAAGATGATGCTCTTACAGTTCTGCACTCAACATGTCAAGAACTTTGGAAAACTCAGCAGTGGCCACAGGTCTGGAAAAGGTCAGTTTTCATTCCAATCCCAAAGAAAGGCAATTCCAAAGGATGTTCCAACTACCATACAATTGTGCTCATTTCACATGCTAGCAAAGTAATGCTCAAAATCCTTCAAGCTATGCTTCAGCAGTATGTGAACTAAGAACTTTCAGATGTACAAGCTGTGTTTAGAAAAGGCAAAGGAACCAAAGATCAAATTGCCAACATTCACTGGATCATGAAGAAAGCAAGGGGGTTCCAGAAAAACATCTACTTCTGTTTCATTAACTATACTAAATCCTTTGACTATGTGGAGAAGGACATAAAGTAAGACATGTTCCTGGAAACATTAGTGAAAAGCCAGTAGTTGGGATGAAACTCTAGAATCAGATCACTTACTGGTGAGATGTCAGCAAGGATTCCATTGCTGTGGAAAAGGGGCAGGATCTCTGGCCACACTTGCACATCACAATACTTAGAGTCTCCTCTTTCATGCAACAGGATGAGGTATAAGTGGAAGAGGAAATGGAATATGCAATAGGGCCAGACTCGAACAGTATTAGGAGAAGAGATGGCATATGTTATTTGCCTCAGAAACCTTGAAGAGAATGACAGGCTCAGTTCAGACAACTAGAAATTCAGTCCAAGCTATGAAAACCGGAGGGCCTCAACAGCAGTGTTTATAGAGACCTCCATCATTTGCAAGGATCAGAAGATGGTGATAAAAATCAAACCCAAAATTTGACTGAAAACTGCAGAACTGCAAAGTAGCCTTGATGTGTCTTTTATGCTGAAGTCAGAGCCTTGACCAAGAAGTGGGACTCAGACCTGCAGTGGAGGTATTTGAGTGGATAGGTCCCAGAATTTGGACCTCCCTGATTTCTTTCCCTAAACCCTTAAGGTTGGCAGAAGCAGTTACCTTTTCTTTGTTAGAGTAAAATCGCCTCTCTTTGCCTGAAACCATGAAAGACTCCCCGAGGTGGCTGCTTCACAGAATGATGTTCAGCCTTCTCAGTATTTGCACCACTATACCTCACTGGCTGTACACCAACAGCCTAGGAGAGAAATACACTTCTGTCACCTCCCCAAAATTGGAGGACCCAGGTAATATTAACTGACAGGAACCAGGAGAATATGTGTAAGCTTTAGGGTACATGGGTATCAGATAGGGAAAGTTTATTGCCATGGGAACTTATGTGACTCAGAATTTAATGACCTAACAAGGATACCTGGAGCCTGTCTTAGAAGCCACTGGCATGGCTCTTCGAAGCCTGGGCATGATAAAGATAACAAAATAGAACTGCCTTGGCAGAGCACTGCAGAAGGCACCAGAGGGCTCCAAAACTTGAGAATATTAAAGTGGATTTATAAAATAAGACCAGAGAACACATCCATTATCATGTTATCCAAGAGGAGCCAGAGGATACTCTATTCATTAAGATAATAAGAAATGCACTAGTAAGGGTGTGGGTGGTGGGTCTTTGAGAAGTGGTGGCCATCCACTGTAGGCTGGGGTTGATGGTAGGAGATACTGCCTTAGTGCTGGGTCCCTAAAAGCAATGCTAAACTTTAAGAATATGAGAGTGCAGGAATTCCCTGGTGGTCCAGTGGTTAAGAATCCACCTGACAAAGCAGCAGACACGGGTTTGATCCCTGATCTGGGAAGATTCCACATGCTGAGGGTCAGCGAAGCCCATGCACCACAACTACTGAATCCATGCACCCTGGAGCCTGGGCTCCACAAGAGAGAAGCACGTGTACTGTAACTTATTACTTTAATTCTCCCAGAGAAGCAGTGAGAAATCCAAGTTTAAAACTTTTCCCCTCTAATGCGAGATGGGGCCAGATCCTATCCAACACACAATTTAACTTTCTTGGGATCCAAACAACAAAAAACCTAGCTGCTGTCTGATATAAAACTGGCAAAGTGGGGCAAATAGTGTTGAGTAAGTTTTGGATATGTGCTAGATGTCCTATTTTTCCCGCTGTGATCACTACCCTGTCTCTTTTTGCTGTTCTCACGAGCCTTCTCTTCATCAGGGAGAGAAAAGTACTGCTTGCTGCCACAAATGCATAGACCTCATTTCCTTTTCTTTGCTAACATTTTAATTTAATTTAGTTTAGTTTTGTGGTCATCTCTATTGAAAATTGGAATATTCCCTGCCACGTCAATAAACAAAGATGTCTCAGTCATCAGTGATTCCAGGAAGGAGAAGAGTCCCTGTGATCAGCAGCCATCAGGCTGCAGCCACTCCCTGTGGAGGGCCCTGAGGAACTCAGAATGTGGAAAACACAGGATACTGGCCCTAGATAGCTGAGATGCATATGAAAGGAATGATTTCAGTGAGCCCAGACTCTTGCATCTTCTCATGTATAGAAAAGTGCTAGATTCCTTAACTTGAGATATCTGATTTTCTTTAATTCACAAAAATACTTTTACGTGCCCTTTGTTGCAAGCTTTTATATAGCCTGACTCGTCCCCCTGCCTCCTCAGAACAGTTCTTTCAGGGTCACTTGCGATGCTGTCTCCCGGGCTTGAAGTCCTAAAAATTCCCACCAAATAAAGCAACTCTCAGCTTTTAGGTTGTGACTGTTTTTCAAGTTGACAGTTATGGTGACCATGAGGGGACCAGAGTAGATTTCTCCCCTCCACCTGAGCTGTCTGAAAATCTGGAGGCTTGGTACCAGCAGAGGCCCTTTGTGCCCATCTGCCTGCTTAGGGAGTCCAGATGGATTTGAAAGAGCCTCTCCTGGTTCTCAGGTCTCCTGTTTTGGTTGATGATCCTAAGATTTATTTGGTGGGAAGAGGCTATCCTTGAAACTTGGTTTCAAGAAGAGGTACCTGGGTTGTTCACTTTAGAGACTTGAGTGGGTTATCCTCAGTTGTAGGACTGGAAGATTTTGCTTAGTTTAGGTGTTGTAGCCACTCGTTCCGGGAAAAAAACTCACTCAGAAGGGCAATTTAGATAGTGGAGTGCAGTTTATTACACCGGCGGGCCCAAGGCAGAGTCTCCTCTTAGCCAAGGACTGCGACCAGCATTTGTGAAAATCTTTTATACACCATGTGTAGGTGTCTGAACCCACCACTCAAAATTCCTTGAGACTTACATAAACCAAGGAAAATACAATCTCAATAACCCCATCATTCACGTGCTATGTGCTCAAGTGCTCAAACAGTCAAACAATCAGCCAATAATCAATAAACCTGAGGTTACACTCCGATAGATACTGAAAAATGTATGGCCTGTCTGGAGAAAGGGGTGATTAGTGTATGTTTTCTCTTAGACGATGAGTAACCTAGATATGATCTTCAAGGTTCCCCTGTCTGGAGGGGGTCTTATCCTTCTGTTGTTGTTTTCACAGGCACTAAACACAGAGTTCAGAGTCCATTGGAAAGGTGGCTGAGCACGATCAGCATGAACAGGCCTAAGATGGAGTCCAGGCCCTATGAATTCCTTCTTCATAGGTGCTGAGTGGGTATCCTCAGTGTAAAAAGACACTGGGAAGATTTTGCTTGAGTAGGTGATCCTCAGTGTGCAAGGCACTGGGAAGCCTCAGTTTGGATTCTGAGTGATTGTTATCCTCAATTTAGAGACTGGGAAGACTTTACTTAGTTAAACACTGACCAAACTGGGACCAAGTTATTAGGGAGGAAACTGGCCTGTGGTGTTTCCTTGAATTGGTTGCCTTAGTAGAGTTTGTCAAAATAAAGCAGAAATCTTATGAGTGGTTTTGAGCTCTGAAGAAGGGACTCTACCCTCCTTGCCAGCAACAGCTTCCTCAGGCAACTGAGAAACTTTAAGGAAATTTAAGGTAGAGGCAAGACCCCACGCTGTGAGGTTGTCCCTGAAGGGAAACCCACTCATGTAATTAACAAAGTGCTCAACCATGGACATGCACAATATTTGGCCATTCCATGATCTGAGCACCTGGGGAAGTCTTATACTTCACTGGGAGACCTGAGACATGTAGGAGGGGGCTAAAACAACTCTGGAACAAAACCAGAGGAGTTAAGCTCCGAAGCAGCACACACTGGCCCATCGCGTGATTGTCACTTGCAATTTTATCTTGAAACATTGACTTCAAAATGGGAAATAAAGGTTTCAGAATAAAAGAAAAAGGAACAACAAATTGCCAACACCCAAGCTGGCTTAATATATGTACAAAACCTATAAGTATTCGCTTAATTGGAAATTAAAGGAAATCTCGCCCTAAAAATTGAGGGCTCTTTCATTGCTATGTAGTTAAGTTACATTAAGGTTATGAGCTAGCTTAGTAAAAATATCTTTACAGACTTCAAACAATGGAGTTCTAGGTAGAAACTTACATTTCTCTATATCTTTGAGATGTAAATGTTTTATCTGATCTTCTTGGGTTGTTCTGTGTTTGTGTGTTTTGCTCATTTGCATTTTTGAAAACTTGGCTTTTGCCGTACTATTTTTGAGAGTAAGCTCTCCCAATTTAGATTGCATCCTCCTCCACTTTCTTAGGGCTTCCCTAGTGGCTTAGATGGTAAAGAATCCACCTGCAATGTGAGATACCTGGGTTCGATACCTGGGTTGGGAAGATCCCCTGGAGAAGGACATAGCACCCCACTTCAGTATTCTTGGCTGGAGAATCCCCATGGACGGAGGAGCCTGGTGGGCTACAGTCCATGGGGTTGCAAAGAATTGGACTTGACTGAGCGACTAAGCACAGCACAGGACAGGGGGCCCCTTTTGGCCCATATAACCTTATGTAGTGTAGTAGTATCAGTTCAGTTCAGTTCAGTTGCTCAGTCGTATCCGACTCTTTGTGACCCCATGAACCACAGCACGCCAGGCCTCCCTGTCCATCAACTCCCAGAGTCCACCCAAACCCATGTCCATTAAGTTGGTGATGCCATCCAAATATCCTCTGTCATCCCCTTTTCCTCCTGCCCTCAATCTTTCCCAGCATCAGGGTCTTTTCAAATGAGTCAGTTCTTTGCATCAGGTGGCCAAAATATTGGAGTTTCAGCTTCAGCATCAGTCCTTCCGATGAATACTCAGGACTGATTTCCTTGTTTTAATCCCATAAATGTCCATTTTAATTTTCCCATTTTAAGTAACTATCCAAAAGATTTCTTTATTCATTGAGAAAATTCCTTTAAAATTTTTCCTTGTTGGAAATAATACCTAGACTTTTCTTACAAATTTTTTCTGTTAACTTTTAATTATTCTAATGTTATTATTAGCATCTGTAAGACCCATTGAGCTGAAGCAAAGACCACAAAGGAAGCTCCTTAAGCCAGTTTTGTTTTGTTTTTTACTCAGGTTTCTGTTCATGGGATTCTCCAGGTTTTTCCAGAGGTTTCCAAGCAACCGGCAATTATTATTGGCTTAAATAAAAGTTAATGCTTACAAACCAAACAATTCTAAGTTCAAACGAAATTAAGTTAATTGAATTTCAGGTTCATGTGAACTGTGAAATTGTCAATATTAAATTAGTACCTGGTAAGCTATGGTGTTTCCAGTAGTCATATACGGATGTGAGAGTTGGACCATAAAGAACGCTGAGCACCAAAGAACTGATGCTTTCAAATTGTGGTGCTGGAGAAGACTCTTGAGAGTCCCTTGGTCTACAAGGAGATCAAACCAGTCAATCCTAAAGGAAATCAATCCTGAATATTCATTGGAAGGACTGATGCTGAAGCTGAAGCTCCAATACTGTGGCCATCTGATGTCAGGAACTGACTCATTGAAAAAGACCCTGATGCTGGGAAAGATTGAAGGCAAGAGGAGAAGGGGACGATAGAGGATGAGATGACTGGATGGCATCACTACTCAATGGACATGAGTTTCAAGATCCGGGAGATGGTGAAGGACAGGAAAGCCTGGTATGTTGCTATCCATGGGGATGCAAAGAGTCAGACTGAGTGAGCAACTAAACTGAATTGATATTTCAGTTTGTTGATCTAATTAATATAGACATGTCTTGAGTCATCAACATTAAATATAATATTAAGCAAAATGCTTTCATTACATTTAATATAGCCTAAGATGGGGAAACAGTGGAAACAGTGTCAGACTTTATTTTTTGGGGCTCCAAAATCACTGCAGATGGTGATTGCAGCCTTGAAATTAAAAGATGCTTACTCCTTGGAAGGAAAGTTATGACCAACCTAGATAGCATATTCAAAAGCAGAGACAGTACTTTGCCAACAAAGGTCCGTCTAGTCAAGGCTATGGTTTTTCCAGTGGTCATGTATAGATGTGAGAGTTGGACTGTGAAGAAAGCTGAGCGCTGAAGAATTGATGCTTTTGAACTGTGGTGTTGGAGAAGACTCTTGAGAGTCCCTTGGACTGCAAGGAGATCCAACCAGTCCATCTTAAAGGAGATCAGTCCTGGGTCTTCATTGGAAGGACTGATGCTAAAGCTGAAATTCCAGTACTTTGGCCACGTCATGCGAAGAGTTGACTCATTGGAAAAGACTCTGATGCTGGGAGGGATTGGGGGCAGGAGGAGAAGGGGACGACAGAGGATGAGATAGCTGGATGGGATCACCGACTTGATGCACATGAGTTTGGGTAAACTCCGGGAGTTGGTGATGGACAGGGAGGCCTGGAGTGCTGCGATTCATGGGGTGGCAAAGAGTCGGACACAACTGAGTGACTGAACTGAACTGAAATAAGATTTTACATCCATTGCAAATTTGTCAGCAACGAAAGTAACTTGATGTGAAGAAATTTTTGAGGAAAAAAGTAAAAATGAATTAAGTGTTTTGGGTGAATGTTTAGATATAATTATGTATTTTAGGAGCTCTCCAGATATTCTACAACTTAAAAAGTTAAAATTGTGCTAGAATAAATTAAGTGAATGCTACAGAAAGTTTTGTGAAAAGTGGGTCTTGAGAAAAGAATTTTGTCTTCATTTCAGTACTTTTATTTATAGTCATACTTCCCTTTATTGAAAGCACAAATCTTAGTTTTCTTAAAGTTTGCTACTTTTCTTGTTGACAAATTTGTAACAGATAGAATAAGGTCTTATTTGACCTCTAGTAAACCTAAGTACAACAGGAATTTTATTTCTTCAGTTGGTAAGTTGTGTCTGACTCTTTGCAACTCCATGAACTACAGCATGCCAGGCTCCCCTGTCCTTTATGATCTCCCTGAGTTTGCTCAAACTCAAGTTCATTGAGTCAGTGATGCTACCTAAAAATGTCACCCTCTGTTGTCACCTTCTCATCTTGCCTTCAATCTTTCCCAACATCAGGGTCTTTTCCAATGAGTCATCTCTTCGCATCAGGTGGCCAAAGTATTGGAGCTTCAGTTTGGCATCAGTTCTTCCAATGAATATTCAGGGTTCATTTCCTTTAGGATTGACTGATTTGATCTCCTTGCTGTCCAAAGGACTCTCAGGAGTCTTCTCCAGCACCATAATTTGAAAATATCAATTCTTTGGCGCTCAGCCTTCTTTAATGGTCCAGCTGTCACGTATATACATAACTACTGGAAAAACCATAGCTTTGACTATATAAATCTTTGTCAGCAAAATGATGTTTCTTCTTTTTTTCTTTTTAATACACTGTCTAGGTTTGTCATAGCTTTCCTTCCAAAGAGCAAGTATCTTTTAATTTCACAGCCGTGGCTACCATCCACAATGATTTTGGAGCCCAGGAAAATAAAATCTGCCCCTGCTTCCACTTTTCCCCTTCTATTTGCCATGAGGTGATGGGACTGGATTCCATGCTCTTAGTTTTTTCAATGTTGAATTGTAAGCCAGCTTTTTCACTCTCCTCTTTCACCCTCATCAAGAGGCTCTTTAGTTCTTCTTCACTTTCTGTCTTTAGAGTGGTATCATCTGCATATCTGAGGTTGTTGATGTTTCTCCTGGCAATGAAGAAAGCTTTTTTCTTTTCAATTTGAAGTGTAGTTGATTTACAATGTTGTGTTAATCTGTGGTGTACAGCAAAATGATTCAGATACACACACACACACACACACACACAGCTATATGGTAGGATCTTGTTGTTTATCTGTTTCATATATTGTACTTTGTATCTACTAATCCCAGATTCCTAATTTAACCCTCCCTTCCCTTTTCCTTTGGTAGCTAAGTTTGTTTTTTATTTCTCTGAGACTGTTTCTGTTTTGTAAATAAGTTCATTTGTGTCACATTGTGGATGGTACCTATAAGTAATACCATATGGTACTTGCCTCTCTCTTTCTGATTTACTTCATTTCGTATGATAATCTCTAGATCCACCCATGTTGCTGCAAGTGGCATTATTTCATTTTTTATGGCCGAGTAGTATTCCAGTGTATATGTAGACCATATCTTCTTTATCCATTCATTCGTTGAGGGACATTTAGGCTGTTTCTATGTCTGAGCTATTGTAAATAGCGCTGCTGTGAACAATGGGAAGCATGTATCTGTTCAAATTATAGTTATCCCTGTATATTGCCCAGGACTGGGATTGCAGGCTTATGTGGTAATTCTGTTTTAATTTTTTAAGGAACCGCCATACCATTCTCCATAGTGGCTGCACCAACTTAAATTCCCATCAACAATATAGGAGAGTTCCCTTTTCTCCACATCCTCTCCAGCCTTTGTTATTTCTAGGCTTTTTAATAATGGACATTCTGATCAGTATGAGGTGGTACTTCACTGTGTTTTTGATTGGTATTTCTCTAATAATTAATGATGTTGAGCATGCTTTCCTGTGCCTATTGGCCATCTGTATGTCTTCTTTGGAGAAATGTCTATTTAGTCTCAGGGACAGAAAGCTTTTGAATCTCCAGTGGAACAGCCATGTTTGTGGAAGTCCAGTTCAGGATTTTGTCAGATGGAAGGAATTACTCTTCTCTCCAAGTGATACCAGCATGGAATGATGCTTCACAGGGACACTGAGCTTTTTGGCACTCTACCCAGGATTGATGGTGCCCAAGAGCATTTCTTTACACTGTAGTTTCCATGCAGGTTGCTCAAAAAACAGAAGAGAAATTATTTATCTTCAGGGCCAGCTTCATGTTTGTGCAACTTGTATAGTTGTATAGTTTTAGATGTCCAGTTTTAGATGGGAGAGCCTCAGTCTTATTTTAATGCTGTACTGTTACTGTTGTCAACATCCCAACAATTTATAAACAAGGGACCCACATTTTCATTTTGTTCTTGGCCATACAAATCTTGAAGCTGGTTCTGCTTCTATGCATCCAAGGTCATGCAAGATTGAGGTAACAAGAGTGAGAAAAAAAAAATCAAGAACCTCCATTGTCACCGTCCTCCAAGTTTATGTATCCAGATAAGCACCTAATGAAACTGCTACCCATTCCTCGATCTCTGTTGTTGTTGTTCAGTCACTGAGTCATGTCTGACTCTTTGTGACCCTGTGGACTACCACATGCCAGGCCTCCCTGTCCCTCACTGTTTCCCGTAGTTTGCCCAAGTTCATGTCCATTGAGTTGGTGAGGCCATCCAATCATCTTATCCTTTGCTTCCCTCTTTGCCTCTTGTCCTCAATCTTTCCCAGCATCAGAATCTTTTCCAGTGAATCGGCTCTTTGCATCAGGTGGGCAAAGTATTGGAGCTTGACGCTTCAGCATCAGTCCTTCCAATGAGAATTCAGGGTTGATCTCCTTTAGAATTAACTCGTTTGATCTCCTTGCTGTCCAAGGGACTCTCAAGAGTCTTCTCCAGGACCACAATTCAAAAGCATTAATTCTTTAGCCCTCAGCCTTCATTATGGTCCAACTCTCACATCTGTACATGAGTACTGTAAATACCATAGATTTGACTACACAGACCTTTATCAGCAAAGTAATGTCTTTGCTTCTTAATATGCTGTCTATGTTCGTCAAAGCTTTTCTTCCAAGGAGCAACCGTCTTCTAATTTCATGGATGCAGTCATTATCCACAGTGATTTTGAAGCCCAAGAAGAGAAAATCTGTCATTACTTCCACTTTTTCCTCCCCATGATCTTAACTGGTAGCATATTTAACCTCCTTTAAGATTTTCAGAGGTCTCTTTTCCCCTTTTAGAACCATCTCCATACTGATTCAGAAACTCTAGTTAATAGAATGATTTAGGTCTTGGCAACATCCTTTGAAAAGATGAACTTTCTACATCTACTTGCTTTACTTTGTGTTATGGTCTTTAGCACAACCTCAATTTCATGGGTGCATTTTACACACAGTTCAGTATGTCTTATTTTTTAAGCAAGAACTAAGAAATATTCTTATTGGCTGGTGGGTCCAAATACTGAAACCAGCCCCAGTGATTGTGAATATTCTTTCCTGAGTTTTCTTAATTTTTATAGGCTGTGCACAGGTGAGGAGTGCACCCTGTAGCTTTTATCTGTTCCCCTTGGGTGGGAATAGGTGTGGGTGGGTTGGCTTGGTGGACTGGCCCAGGAGAGAGAAGCAGAGTCATGAGTAGGCCTTATCCCCGAGGAAGCCTCCACTTTTACTGTGCTTACATATTGGCTGCCTAAGCAGGACGACTGAGCAGTTTCATAGATATTGTTAGTCAGGAGGCAGACTTGGTGAGAGTGGGCATAAAGGCTGTAAGTCCTTCTCAGGACCTGGAGAAGCACCTGCTGACGGTGGCTGGGGAGTGCTTCCCTGATTGCCAAGGACAGTGTCTACTGCTAAGCAGAGAGTGTGCATTGTGGAGTGACACTCAGTCTTGCTCGTCTGATGACATTAATTACAGGGTGTTATGGGCGAGGTTTCTGTAGGTTGGGCAGAGGTGGAGGCCACTGGCAATGTGTGCCGTGCCCAGGGAGAAATGTGTGAGTGGGAGGAAGAAAAAGGATTTCTCTGGAGCTGTTCCAAGGCTGATGCTGGTGAAAGATGCTTGTCTCTCTAAAGCAGTAAAGCAGCATCTGCCAGGATTGTCAGCTACTAAGAAACACATCTCCATACTCACGAGCCATGGGACATGAGGGCAAAGGTAAGAATGTGGTATATTTTAGTACTGTGTTTTCCTACTCATTGGGTTTGGTGTGCACCTGGATGTGTATATGTGTATAAAACTGACTGAAAGTTGTCAGGTTGCAGTCTATTGATTTTTTTTTATTCTGTTGGCAAATTTTCAGCATTAACTAAGACATGAAGGCTTTGTTTTAACTTCTTATTCCTTAACTCTTCTGCCTCAAATCTAAGGTGTTACTCAGACCATGGTTGATGAATGATTAGATGGAGAACTGGTTTGAAATGGTCAAAAGTAGTTCACCATTTCCAGAGTAGTCTTTAGTGTGAAAGGGCAAGAACTTTTCATTCACACTGACCTAGGTTGACTCTTCTGTGTATGTTTGACATTGTGCAAATAACTTAGTCTTTCTGAACTTGCAGAGTAGTATGGATTTAATGAAATAATGCTCGCAAAGAGCCTAGTGCAGCAGCTGTCTCTGGATAGAAACTCAGCAATGGTTACCTCTAGTTTATCAACTCTTTCTCTAGCTCCACTTCCCTAGCACTGGAGTCATGTCCTGCCATTCTCAACTCCCTTAATGGTGTTTCCATAGCCAATTTATTGTAGGTTGTGGCTGATTAAGACAAAGCTAAGACTAGCCTAATTTAATGATTCTATGGACATTTCATTTCATGTTAGACTCTAGCATTGTAGTTAGATAGGCAGAGTAAATGTGGGAAGGAATGTGTCTCAAATGCTGAATTCTACTTCACTTGGTGTGGAGCATTTTTTCCTTCTGAGATCTTTCAGGATGTGGCAACTAAAGCATAGGTTCTGCTATCCACTCTTTCCATTCATCCATCATCCATCCACCCATCCATCCATTTATTTATCCATCCAGCTGTCCACTCTTCCATCTATCCATTCATCCATTTATCAACCCAACATTTGTGTACTGAATCAGTGTATGCCAAGCACAGTTCTAAGAGCCAGAGATTAAGCAATAAAGAAAAACAGGAAAAAAAAATCCTGCATTCCTGAAGCATTTATTCTAGTGAGCCATGGTGCAATCAACAAAATAAATCAGCAAAGTCTGTAGTGTGTTAGATGGGGCATTGTTATGGGGAAAGTAAAGCAAGAAAAGAGGTTGGGGTTTGAGGCATTCTGCAGTTTTTCCATAGGGTGATCAGGGAAGGCCTCCCTGAGAAAGTTTTTGAGCAAAGGCTGAAAGGAGAAAAGGGGAAGAACATTTCAAGCAGGAGAAGTGGCAAGTGCAAAGGCTGGAAGGTGGAAGCAAGCCTGTTGTGCAAGGAGAAACAGGGAAGCCGGTGTGGCTGGTGGAGGAGAGGACGAGAGAAGGCTGGAGGAGTGACAAGGGCTAAATCACTTGTGGCTACGGAGGTTCTCGTGAAACCTTGAGCGTAACCGACACTTCAGTAGAGTAACACTGACTCCTATGTTGAGAACAATGTGAAGGGCAGAGGTGGAAGCAGAGTCTACTTCAACCATTGTAATAACACACACCTGTATAAAAGTGGTTACAGGGAAGGGGTGAAGAGTAGACAGCCCCAGGGAATATTTTGGAGATAGAGCCAACAGGATTTTCTAGTCGGTTAGATGTGAGTAGTGAGAGAAAGAAAGGAGTTAAGGATGACTCTAAATTTTAGGGAGAGGGCAACTCACCAGAAAGATAACGTTGTCATTGAGTGGGAAAAACTGGAGCAGATTTCGTCCGGGATGTTAGGAGATCTGTCTTGGATGGTTTGGGATTTGAGGTGTAAGTCAGACACCAGAGTGGAGATACTGAATGGGAAGCTGGATTTGGGAGTCAAGAGTTAAGCAGTGAAGCCTGGGCTCAAGATAGAAATCTAGGAGTGGTGGACACGTGATGTAGTATTTACAGCTGTGAAGCAGAATGAGATACCCCAGTACTGAGGGCAGGTAGAAAAGAGTTCTAAAAACAGCCAGAGGACTTGCTAATTTTAAGGACCTGTGAGATAAAAGAAAGCAGAAAAGGAGGAAGAACCAGAGAGGAGTAAAAACAGGGGCAAAATATTTTCCAGCAGAAGGCCCTGATCCACTCTGTGAATTTCTGCTAGTGGCTCAAGTAAGATGAAGACAGAATTGGCTGTTGAATGCAGCAAATTGGGATTTCAGTGACCTTGACAAGAGAGCTAGAATCAGGTAGGTCCAGTAAAGAAGGGACAGGTTGAAGTAGGGAGAGATGAAGTTAGTGACCATTAAATTGCTACCAGTCTTCCTCATTCCCAATCCAGAGGAACTAAGCCCTTCACCTTCCCATTTTTCTGATTCATCTTTATCTTATTTTGCCAATTCCATTAATCGTTGTAAGCAACCTTCAATTCTTTTGGAATGGGCTGCCAAATCAGCAGAATGGGATGTTCCTCCAAACAGGGAGCCTCTGGTGGGGTGCAGAGCTCATTGTTTCTTCCCTTCACATCTGGTGGTAGAAATGTGACTACCTGCCTGATCCCGAGGTAGTGGGGGTGGGGGACAGGCACAGTTCTGCAGCATGTGGAATCTTTCTTTTTTTTTTTAAATATAAATTTATTTATTTTAATTGGAGGCTAATTACTTTACAATATTCTAGACCAGGGATCGAACCTGTGTCTCTGCATTGGCAGAGACAATTGGTGTCTTCGGTGGATTCTATACCAATGAGCCACCAGAGATGTTTTTGCCTACTTTTAAATTGGCTGTTTGTTTTGTTTTCCTTTCTTTTTTATTGAGATAAAATCAACAGATTACATTGTGTTAGTTTTAGGTGTATAAGATAATAATTTGATATATGTATTGGGTTGACCGAAAAGTTTGGGTTTTTTCATAAGCTGTTCTAAGTGAACATTTTTGTCCATCCCATATCTACTGAGAAATGATTACCACAAAAAACTTAGATAACATCCATCATCACACACAGGTACATATTTTTTTTGTGCGAGATAAGAACTTTTAACCCCATTCTCTAAGCAGTTTTCAAATACACACTATAGTAGTATTAACTACAGTCCCCATGCAGAGTATTACATTCCTAGGTTTTATTTATCTTATGCCTGGATAGCTGTACCTTTTGACCACCTTTATTCATTTTACCCCTCCTCTCCCACTAGCCTGTGGCAATCACCAGCCTGTTCTCTTTATCTATGAGTTTATGGTTTTTTAGATTCCATGTATAATTAAGGTCACATATATTCTCACGGAGCAGTATTTGTGTATATGTCTGACTTAGCATAATGCCCTTAAGGTCCATCCATGTCATCACAAATGACAGGATTTCCTTCCTTTGCATGGTTGAATAATATTCCATTGTATGTATGTGTGTGTGTGATATGTGTATCACATCTTTATTCATTTATTTGTCAGTTGACACATATAAATTGATGCTTATATTGTTTCCATGTCTTTGCTACAATAAATAATACTCCAGGGAACATGGGGGTACATATGTCTTTCTGAGACAGCAATTTTTGTTTCTCTTGTGTAAATACTCAGAAGTGGAATTGCTATATCACATGGTATTTTTGCTTTACTTATTCATTCATTCATTTATTAATTTCTTGCTGCACTGGGTCTTCATGGCGGTGTGCAGGCTTTCTCTAGTTGCAGCAAGTGGGAGCCACTCTCTCATTGCAGTGTGGTCTTCTCATTGCTGGGGCTTATCTTGTTGCTCAGCATGGGAAGTAGGGTGCGTGGGCTTCAGTAGTTGGGGCTCATGGGCTCTAGAGTGCAGGCTCAGGAATTGGGACACACATATATTCCACGGGACATGGAATTCTCCTGGACTAAGTATGTCCCCAGCATTTGCTGTCAGATTCTTAACCCCTGGAGCACTAGGGAAGTCCTGGCTGTCTTTTAATGTGGGATGTAGAAGAGTTTAAATCCCACTGGCAGTATTTGACAGATGCAGTACAGGTGACATTGGCACCTCTGGCTGAGGCTGGATGTGTGGGAATTAGCTTGAGCTTCCTCTATTTGGTATCAGCCCCACCTTGGCAGGGTGTATTTGGATCTCAGTTGTCAGCTGCTTTTTTAGATGACACACTTGTTTATTTATTTATTTATTCTGAGCTAGCTGCTTCTTGGCTAGGGCTGTTATAGTGCCACGCTCACTTCAGCACGTACACACAGACCTCTGGGCTATTGACTCTTATTACTCTGTACCAGCTGGGTCTGGCCTTCTCCTGCCCACTCAGGTCACAGCAGAGCAATGGCAGCCAGAATCACTCTGACAGGTGGGACTGCTCTGACACCTGTGGGGAGTGCCCAGAGCCTCCTTGCCACATTTGGCTCCTGCACCCAGGCTCCAGGATATCTCTAAGCCATTTAGCATGACTATGAAGAGTATATCTAATCAGCTTAGTAATGTGTGTGTGGGGGTATGTTTGTTGTCAATTATTTATTGTTTCTGGATGAACAGTATTTCAATAGAAGCCTAACACCTCTAGTCCTCTCTCAGGGAACACTGTGGTTCTCTGGTTGGATCACTGACCAGCAGTGTCCAATCCTGAGTTCAGATCTGCCCTTAAGAAGACCAAGGCAGGGAGTTCCTGGTTGCCTAGTGGTTAGGACTCTGTGCTTTCACTGCTGTGCTTGGGTTCATCCCTGGTCTGGGAACTGAGAACTCATAAGCAGAGTTAAAAAAAAGAAAGAAAAGCCAAACAGTGCTTGGTGAGTAAATTACCATGGGGATAATGGCCCATGGGTGCATGCTCAGTGGCTCAGTTGTGTCTGACTCTTTGCTACCCCATGGACTTTGTAGACCACCAGCCTCCTCTGTCCGTAGAATTTTCGAGGCAAGAATACTGAAGTGGGTTGCCATGGCTTCCTCCAGGGGATTGTCCCAACCCAGAGATTGAACCCATGCTTCCTGCATCTCCTACATTGCCAGGCAGATTCTTTACCACTGAGCCATCAGCTCCTTGACAATCATGCCCTCTTTTCCTTCACTTGTCACCTGGTCCATGATGCTATAATGATGGTTTTCATGAGAAATTACATGAGAATTTGCAGTTCTTAAGTGAAGTCAAGTGGGCCTTAGAAAGCATCACTACGAACAAAGCTAGTGGAGGGGATGGAATTCCAGTTGAGCTATTTCAAATCCTGAAAGATGATGATGTGAAAGTGCTGCACTCAATTTGCCAGCAAATTTGGAAAACTCAGCAGTGGCCACAGGACTGGAAAAGGTCAGTTTTCATTCCAATCCCAAAGAAAGGCAATGCCAAAGAATGCTCAAACTACCACACAATTGCACTCATCTCATATGCTAGTAAAGTAATGCTCAAAATTCTCCAAGCCAGGCTTCAGCAATATGTGAACTGTGAACTTCTGGATATTCAAGCTGGTTTTAGAAAAGGCAGAGAAACCAGAAATCAAATTGCCAACATCCACTGGATCATGGAAAAAGCAAGAGAGTTCCAGAAAAACATGTATTTCTGCTTTATTGACTATGCCAAAGCCTTTGACTGTGTGGATCACAATAAACTGTGGAAAATTCTGAAAGAGATGGGAATACCAGACCACCTGACCTGCCTCTTGAGAAATCTGTATGCAGGTCAGGAAGCAACAGTTAGAACTGGACATGGAACAACAGGCTGGTTCCGAATTGGAAAAGGAGTACATCAGGGCTGTATATTGTCACCCTGTTTATTTAACTTATATGCAGAGTACATCATGAGAAATGCTGGACTGGAAGAAACACAAGCTGGAATCAAGATTCCTGGGAGAAATATCAATAACCTCAGATATGCAGATAACACCACCCTAATGGCAAGAAAGTGAAGAGGAACTCAAAAGCCTCTTGATGAAAGTGAAAGTGGAGAGTAAAAAAGTTGGCTTAAAGCTCAACATTCAGAAAATGAAGATCATGGCATCCAGTCCCATCACTTCATGGGAAATAGATGGGGAAACAGTGGAAACAGTGTCAGACTTTATTTTTCTGGGCTCCAAAATCACTGCAGATGGTGACTGCAGCCATGAAATTAAAAGACGCTTACTCCTTGGAAGGAAAGTTATGACCAACCTAGATAGCATATTCAAAAGCAGAGACATTACTTTGCCAACAAATGTCCATCTAGTCAAGGCTATGGTTTTTCCTGTGGTCGTGTATGGATGTGAGAGTTGGACTGTGAAGAAGGCTGAGTGCCGAAGAATTGATGCTTTTGAACTGTGGTGTTGGAGAAGACTCTTGAGAGTCCCTTGGACTGCAAGGAGATCCAATCAGTCCCTTCTTAAGGAGATCAGCCCTGGGATTTCTTTGGAAGGAATGATGCTAAAGCTAAAACTCCAGTATTTTGGCCACCTCATGCGAAGAGTTGACTCCTTGGAAACTCTGATGCTGGGAGGAATTGGGGGCAGGAGGAGAAGGGGACAACAGAGGATGAGTTGGCTGGATGGCATCACTGACTCGATGGTTGTGAGTCTGAGTGAACTCCAGGAATTGGTAATGGACAGGGAGGCCTGGCGTGCTGTGATTCATGGGGTTGCAAAGAGTCAGATATGACTGAGCAACTGAACTGAACTGAACTGAAGAACTAATTTCTCCCGGGGCCATTCTGCAGTAGAGGCAAGAGAGTGGGTGCCAGACAGTGGTTGTAGGCTGCTCTGGCCCCTGATCTTCTTCTTGGGATGAGGAAATATGGGCTATTTGGGGGATGACATGTTGCTCACATTGATTTATTTGCTTTTCAGGAGCAAATAACTCCTGCTGAAAACATGGGCCTTACTCTTGTGGGTTACTATTGTTTAGTTCTTTTTAATGGTACAACACTCTAATGTCCCATCTTCCATCTGAACTCACAGAAGCACTCACACAAATAGGATGATCTTGGTCTGTACATTTGAGAGTTTGCAATTCTTGTCCTAGTTACAAAGTGAAATCCCTTTTTTTGACATCCCCAACCCCTGGTGCTGCTCATCTGTCTCATATAGTCTAACCCAACGATTCTCATCATTTATTTCTGTCACAGTATATGTAGAACATCACACCATGTAGATGAGAGGACTCACTCTTAGAGAACAGGCCAGGGGAGGTCTGGCTTCATAGGCTTTGGATCCCCTTACACTCAGCTGACTGCTCCTGGGCCTGAGTGCATTTGTATTTCCTTCTGTCATAGCTGTACCCATCAGGGGCACACCAGTGTGTTGCATCAAAGGTTAGAGGTTCAGGTCCAAGACCTAGTATAGACCACTATCTCAGTGCAGTCAACATCTATAAACATCTTTTAAGGTGTCTAGAAACATCTCTCAACATACTTACCCAAGTGTTGTGAGTTAGGGAGAACTAAGTTCCTGTGGTCCTGCCCCTTGCTCGGTACAGTTTGCCACCATCTGCCATTCTAGACATGGATGGATGCCAACACTTCCTGTCCCCTGTCCCTTCCAGGTTAGCGAGCCTGGGCTCCTTGCCTCTGTGGCCACATTGTGATGCTTAGCAGGCTTCTTCCTACTCACTACTTTATTAGGTATTTCACCATTTCCACATATTCCTGCCCCCTGGGAGCTAACATGGGGCTAGTTCCAGATTTGCTACATCTTCTGCACAGCTTAGAGCAGAGGTCCCCAACCCCTGGGCCATGGTGCAGTACCTGTCTGTGCCCTGTTAGGAAATGGGCTGCAAAACAGAAGGTGAGCGGTGGCCAAGGAGCGATGCTTCATCTGTATTTAAAGCTACTCCCCATTGCTTGCATTACCACCTGAATTCCACCTCCTGTCACATCAGAGGCAGCATCGGATTCTCACAGGAGCACAATAAATGTAATGTGCTTAAATCATCCTGAAACCATCCCACTCCCGCCCATGGAAAACTTTCCTGTGAAACTGGTTCCTGGTGCCAAAAAGGTTGAGGACTGGTGGCTTCTTATGAAATGGTTGAAGGCATCACCAGATGCTCTGTGGAGACTGTCTGCTCCTGTCACTATGACAAATACCCTGACTACTGGTCTGTTGGGATGCCAATGTTCCAAGAGCACTCTAGTTCTCTTTTAACACTTAAGACTATGTGGCACTGGGTATTGCTTCTTATACTCAGACAGAGCTATAAGCATACTCACCGACCCAACCAATCATTTATTTACCTGTTTAACAACTCATTCAATGAATGCTGGGCAATGAGAATGTAAAGACAGAGACATAGATCTTGCTTTTTAGAAGCTCACAGTGCAGTGAGAGAGACCCTAGATGTGTAATGATGGCATTCAGGAAATTTCCATGAGAGTGCCTTGGGAACACAGAATAGGGTTCCTCACACTTGCACGGTGGATCAGGGAGAGTGCTTGATTGAGATGAAATGACTGTTGAATGGAGTTTTCCTATCTCTTTCTTCCTCCTTTTTTCTTGAACTGAGCCATGCAGGATGTATGTCATTGGTTGAGGGAAGGAAGGGTTCCAAGCAGCAGTAAGACTGTAGAGAGCTAAGGAAGCATGTTAGAGAGTTTGGAATATTTGGGGAACTTTAAATGCGACTATTTTGTTTGAGCATAGCGGAGTGTTAATGGATAGCAGCAGTGGGATAAGAATCCCTCTAAAATAAGTTTGAAGGGTGAAGGGGACATTCCCATGTGAACCTGCAATGGTCAGAATATATTTTTGAAATGAGAGTGTCTATGAGGTTCAAGGTAATATCTTATAGGAGCTGGGCTTTCTCACCTGGAGGAGAAAAAGTATAAAGCAGTGTGGCCTGGACAAACTAGCTAGCCTTTCAAGTTACTGACCTATAAGGAAAATATTACCTCATGGAATTGAGAGGATTCTATAGAGATCCAAATGGGTGGATGCTCAAAAAATATTATTTTTCCTCTTTGTCCCCTTTGGACATAGGCTTTGGATTTGAATATTGGTTCTGTCACAACATTATTGTGATAGGTGTTGTAATCCTTATGAAATTCATCTCTTTATCATTATCTTTTTTGGACATCTTTTTTGAGTGTTAGTTCTAAAAGGTCTTGTAAGTCTTCATAGAATCGTTCAACTTCAGCTTCTTCAGCATTACTGGTTGGGGCATAGGCTTGGATTACCATGATATTGAATGGTTTGCCTTGGAAATGAACAGAGATCATTCTGTCGTTTTTGAGATTGCATCCAAGTACTGCATTTTGGACTGTTTTGTTGACTATGATGGCTACTCCATTTCTGCTAAGGGATTCCTGCCCACAGTAGTAGATATAATGGTCATCTGAGTTAAATTCACCCATTCGAGTCCATTTTAGTTCACTGATTCCTAGAATGGCAATGTTCACTCTTGCCATCTCCTGTTTGGCCACTTCCAATTTGCCTTGATTCATGGACCTAACATTCCAGGTTCCTATGCTCTTTACAGCATCAGACCTTGCTTCTATCACCAGTCACATCCACAGCTGGGTATTGTTTTGCTTTGGCTCCATCCCTTCATTCTTTCTGGAGTTATTTCTCCACTGATCTCCAGTAGCATCTTAGGCATCTACCAACCTGGGGAGTTACTCTTTCAGTATCCTATCATTTTGCCTTTTCATACTGTTCATGTGGTTATCAAGGTAAGAATACTGAAATGGTTTGTCATTACCTTCTCCAATGGACCACATTCTGTCAGACCTCTCCACCATGACCCACCTGTCTTGGGTGGCCTCACATGGCATGGCTTAGTTTCATTGAGTTAGACAAGGCTGTGGTCCGTGTGATCAGATTGGCTAGTTTTCTGTGATTATGGTTTCAGTGTGTCTGCCCTCTGATGCCCTCTCACAATACCTACCGTCTTACTTGGGTTTCTCTTACATTGGACGTAGGCTATCTCTTCACGGCTGCTCCAGCAAAGCGCAGCCGCTGCTTCTTACCTTGGATGAGGGATATCTCCTCAAGGGCGCTGCTCCTGACCTTGAACGTGGGGTAGCTCCTCTCAGCCGCTCCTGCGCCAACAGAGCCTGGTGCTCTCCTATTCATTATAGGGGACTGGAATGCAAAAGTAGGAAGTCAAGAAACACCTGGAGTAACAGGCAAATTTGGCCTTGGAGTACGGAAGGAAGCAGGGCAAAGGCTAATAAAGTTTAGCCAAGAGAACGCACTGGTCATAGCAAACACCTTCTTCCAACAACACAAGAAAAGACTCTACACATGGACATCACCAGATGGTCAACACCGAAATCAGATTGATTATATTCTTTGCAGCCAAAGATGGAGAAGCTCTATACAGTCAGCAAAAACAAGACCGGGAGCTGACTGTGGCTCAGATGATGAACTCCTTATTGCCAAATTCAGACTGAAATGGAAGAAAGTAGGGAAAACCACTAGACCATTTAGGTATGACCTAAATCAAATCCCTTATGATTATACAGTGGAAGTGAGAAATAGATTTAAGGGACTAGATCTGATAGACAGAGTGCCTGATGAACTATGGATGGAGGTTTGTGAAATTGTACAGGAGACAGGGATCAAGACCATCCCCGTGGAAAAGAAATGCAAAAAAGCAAAACGGCTGTTTGAGGAGGCCTTACAAACAGCTGTGAAAAGAAGAGAGGTGAAAAGCAAAGGAGAAAAGGAAAGATATAAGCATCTGAATGCAGAGTTCCAAAGAATAGCAAGGAGAGATAAGAAAGCCTTCCTCAGTGATCAGTGCAAAGAAATAGAGGAAAACAACAGAATGGGAAAGACTAGAGATCTTTTCAAGAAAATTAGAGATACCAAGGGAACATTTCATGCAAAGATGGGCTTGATAAAGGACAGAAATGGTATGGACTTAACAGAAGCAGAAGATATTAAGAAGAGGTGGCAAGAATACACAGAACTGTACAAAAAAGATCTTCATGACCCAGATAATCACGATGGTGTGATCACTCACCTAGAGCCAAACATCCTGGAATGTGAAGTCAAGTGGGCCTTAGAAAGCATCACTATGAACAAAGCTAGTGGAGGGGATGGAATTCCAGTTGAGCTATTTCAAATCCTGAAAGATGATGCCATGCAAGTGCTGCACTCAATATGCCAGCAAATTTGGAAAACTCAGCAGTGGCCACAGGACTGGAAAAGGTCAGTTTTCATTCCAATCCCAAAGAAAGGCAATGCCAAAGAATGCTTAAACTACTGCACAATTGCACTCATCTCACAGGCTAGTAAAGTAATGCTCAAAATTCTCCAAGCCAGGCTTCAGCAATACGTGAACCGTGAATTTCCAGATGTTCAAGCTGGCTTTAGAAAAGGCAGAGGAACCAGAGATCAAATTGCCAACATCTGCTGGATCATGGAAAAAGCAAGAGAGTTCCAGAAAAACATCTACTTCTGCTTTATTGACTATGCCAAAGCCTTTGACTGTGTGGATCACATAAACTGTGGAAAATTCTGAAAGAGATAGGAATACCAGACCACCTGACCTGCCTCTTGAGAAATTTGTATGCAGGTCAGGAAGCAACAGTTAGAACTGGACATGGGACAACAGACTGGTTCCAAATCAGAAAAGGAGTACATCAAGGCTGTATATTGTCACCCTGCTTATTTAACTTATACGCAGAGTACATCATGAGAAATGCTGGACTGGAAGAAACACAAGCTGGAACCAAGATTGCCGGGAGAAATATCAATAACCTCAGATATGCAGATGACACCACCCTTATGGCAGAAAGTGAAGAGGAACTGAAAAGCCTCTTGATGAAAGTGAAAGAGGAGAGTGAAAATGTTGGCTTAAAGCTCAACATTCAGAAAACGAAGATCATGGCATCCAGTCCCATCACTTCATGGGAAATAGATGGGGAAACAGTGGAAACAGTGTCAGACTTTATTTTTCTGGGCTCCAAAATCACTGCAGATGGTGATTGAAGCCATGAAATTAAAAGACGCTTACTCCTTGGAAGGAAAGTTATGACCAACCTAGATAGCATATTCAGAAGCAGAGACATTACTTTGCCAAAAAAGGTCCGTCTAGTCAAGGCTATGGTTTTTCCTGTGGTCGTGTATGGATGTGAGAGTTGGACTGTGAAGAAAGCTGAGCGCCGAAGAATTGATGTTTTTGAACTGTGGTGTTGGAAAAGACTCTTGAGAGTCCCTTGGACTGCAAGGAGATCCAACCAGTCCATTCTGAAAGAGATCAGTCCTGGGTGTTCATTGGAAGGACTGATGCTGAAGCTGAAACTCCAATACTTTGGCCACCTCATGTGAAGAGTTGATTCCTTGAAAAAGACTCTGATGCTGGGAGGGATTGGGCGCAGGAGGAGAAGGGGACTACAGAGGATGAGATGGCTGGATGGCATCACCGACTCGATGGACATGAGTTTGTGTGAACTCTGGGAGTTGGTGATGGACAGGGAGGCCTGGCTTTCTGCGATTAATGGGGTCAAAAAGAGTCAGACATGACTGAGTGGCTGAACTGATCTTTATCTTATCTTTAAAAATGGGAATGATAATCAAGAGGTTTAACATGCAGCATGCAGAATGTATTAGGTGTTGGCACATAATAGGAAGAGGTCATTCATGGTGAGTCACTCTCTCCCCTCCCTTCCTGCATTTACTGTTGAAATTTGTGAGGCTAATGAAACTCAGATACCAGGCATAAGAAGAGGACTTAGCAGTTTAACCTCTAGTTAACAAGTATCATCTGGAGAGCTAACAAACTGTCTACTTAAACAAAAATGTACAACATGCGAGATGTGAGTTTGAGCTTTGTCCCTGGTGACTCAGTTGGTAAAGCGTCTGTCTACAATGCGGGAGACCTGCGTTCGATCCCTGGGTCGGGAAGATTCCCTGGAGAAGGAAATGGCAATCCACTCCAGTACTCTTGCCTAGAAAATCTCATGGACGGAGGAACCTGGTGTCCATGGGGTCACAAAGAGTCGGACACGACTGAGTGACTCCATTTTCACTTTCAGGATCTTACTGAGGGCTTCCCTGGTGGCTCAGAGGTTAAAGCATCTGCCTGGAATGCAGGAGACCCATGTTCGATCCCTGGGTCGGGAAGATCCCCTGGAGAAGGAAATGGCAACCCACTCCAGTACTCTTGCCTGGAGAATCCCATAGAGGGAGGAGCTTAGGCTACAGTCCATGGGATCACAAAGAGTCGGACACGACTGAACGACTTCACTCACTTTCACTTACTGAGGCTATAGTCTAGTTTGGAAAATAGCCTCACAGTAGGTCTGAGAAACTGCTTCAAAGAGGAGCCAGGAGATGTATATATACTTTGTTGTTGTTCAGTTGCCAAGTTGTGTCTGACTATTTGCAACCCCATGGACTGCAGCACACCAGGCTTCCCTGTCCCTCAGTATCTTCCAGAGTTTGCCCAAGTTCACATCCATTGAAATAGTGATGCCATTCAACCATCTCATCCTCTCCTGCTCCCTTCTCCTCCTGCCTTCAATCTTTCCCAGCACCAGGGTCTTTTCCAACGAGTGAGCTCTTCACATCAGATGGCCAAAGTATTGGAGTTTCAGCTTCATCATCAGTCCTTCCAATGAATATTCAGGGTTCATTTTGGTTAAGATTGACTGGTTTGATCTCCTTGCTGTCCTAGGGACTCTCAAGAGTCTTCTCCAACACCACAGTTCAAAAGTATCAATTCCCTGGTGCTCTGCCTTCTTTATGTTCCAGCTCTCACGTCCATACTTGTGAGGCTGGATGCATACATACAGACCTTGTCTGCAAAATGATGTCTTTGCTTTTTAATGCACTGTCTAGGTTTGTCGTAGCTTTCCTTCCAAGAAGCAATTGGCTTCTAATTTTATGGCTGCAATCACCATCTGCAGAGATTTTAGAGACCAAGAAGAAGAAATCTATCACTGCTTCCATCTTTTCCTCATCTATTTGCCATGAAAGTGATGGGACTGGATGCCATGATCTTAGTTTATATATATATATATATATATATATATACACACACAAATTTATATATATACACACACAAATTTATATATATACACACAGATATATATATATTTATATATATATATAAACACACAAATATATATATATACACAAAATTGTTTTGTATATATATATACATACACACAAAAAATATATATGTGTGTATATATATATATATATACACAAAAGCAGACTTATTTATATATATAAAAGCAGACTTTGATATAATTGAAGCCGAAACTCTAGGAATTGAGGTCCAGGCGTTAGTTATTTTTTATGAGCTCTTCAGGGCATTCTCTGGTGCAGCCAGGATTGAGAAGTAGACAATACTAAGCCCTTGAGTTTTCATCAGTGATGGAATCTGAGAGTTTAAAGAGGCTCCTTCTGCTGCCAAAATCTGGCTGTCTGTGTGCCGATGACAAACAGAAGTACGGAAACAGTTATAGAGGAGAAAGAAAGGGTAGCTTTATTCCTTTGCAAGGCAAGGAGGGAATGCATCAGGCTAGCACCTCAACTGTGCCCACCTCCCTGGGAAATAGGGAGAGGTGTTATAGTTTGATGTCTTTGTCAGCGGTATATGATAAGGATCAGGGCAGTGGCGGTTTTACATTCTTCTTTCTTCTGCAAAGTTCTAACACAGCCATAACACTGGGTTTGGTCATCCTTGAGGTTATTGGCCTGTGACTTCCTTTCTGAAGAATGCTGCAAGGGAGTGTTACAAGGGTGTGTGGGGGAAGAATGCAGGTGCAGGATGCCTAGGGTCAGAGAGTGATTAAGAAATTAACTTTGGGAAGGACAAGTCTAGTTATGTGCACCAAAGATTAGAAACAGTCAAAGTAAAACTAGGATTGCTTAATTCCTACAGGCCTGTTCTGGGGGTTTCTATACTCATTCATTTGTTTTCCTTGTTTGTTAGCACAGGAGGACTGGGGTCAATCCCTGGGTTAGGAAGATCCCCTGGAGAAGGAAATGGCAACTCATGCCAGTATTCTTGCCTGGGAGAATTCCATGGACAGAGGAGCCTGATGGGCTCCAGTAGGGTTGCAAAGAGTCAGACAGGACTAAGCAACTAACATTTTCACTTTCACTTAGCAGAAAAACCTAGTTCCCATTTCTGTTGTAACATTTCTATTTCTGTTCTCTTCTCCCCCCACCATCTGGTAGTGATTTTTAAAGTTTTTACTTTTATGATGGTCAGAGGCCCTCCTTCTGACTGGCATTCCTAACAGGGTATGACAATCTGAATAACGTCCCCCTTCCCCAGCCCCAAAGATGGGCCAGTCTCTGGAAATTAGAATGTGTTGCCTTACATGTATTGGGGACGACAGAGGATGAGATGGTTGGATGGCATCACTGACTCATTCGACATGAGTTTGAGCAAGCTCTGGGAGTTAAGTGATGGATAGGGAAGCCTCGTGTGCTGCAGTCCATGGGGTCTCAAAGAGTCAGACACGACTGAGCGACTGAACAACAACAATAACAAAATATATTGGGAAGGAAACACTGGACCTCTATGCATTTTAGATTTTCAACTGGTATTTTTAACAAAAAGATTAACAGGAGGAAAAACTAACAATCTTTGTTGTTTTTGTTTAAACACGTGCAGCACATATCATGCAGGAGAAACCTCAATGAAAAATAACTCAAAGTGGCAGCTTAGAATTCTGACTTATAGAGCATCTTCAACAAAAAACAATAAATTTGTAGAGAAATGATAAGACAAAAGAAAGCAATTTTGGTTTTCAAGGGCTGTGAACTGTGGAAATATAAACATATGGGAGGGAACTAAGATTTGTTTAAGTTTGGCTAAGATTTGTTTGCAGATTCCACTTGCCACCTCTGCGCTGATTAGAATCTGTTTCTAGTGAAAGAATGTATATCCTGCCTCTAGGCAGAAAGGAGGGAAAAGAAAAATCTTTTCCTCCATTGGCTGCTTCTTAATTTCCTTCAGCTCAAAAATATTTTTATGTCAAATAGGCATACTTTGGGATGGTGTATTCTAGTTTCCTTTAGTTCCCAATTTGTAGCTTTATTTTTAGAAAGTGTCACATGTTTTTAGAAAGTGTCACATGACCAACCTAGATAGGTTATTAAAAAGTAGAGACATTACTTTGCCAACAAAGGTCCGTCTAGTCAAAACTACGGTTTTTCCAGTAGTCATGTATGGATATGAGAGTTAGACCATAAAGAAGGCTGAGTGCTGAAGAATTGATGCTTTTGAACTGTGGTGTTGGAGAAGACTTTTGAGAGTCCCTTGAACAGCAAGAAGATCAAACCAGTCAATCCTAAAGGAAATCAGTCCTGAATATTCATTGGGAGGACTGATGCTGAAGTCAAAACTCCAATACTTTGGCCACCTGATGCGCAGAACTGACTCACTGGAAAAAACCCTGATGCTGGGAAATATTGAAGGCAGGAGGAGAAGGGAACGACAGAGGATGAGATGGTTGGATGGCATCACCGACTCAACAGACATGAGTTTGTGGCTCAGATGGTAAAGCGTCTGCCTACAATGCAGGAGACCTGGGTTCAATCCCTGGGTCGGGAAGATCTCCTGGAGAAGGAAATGGCAACCCACCCCAGTATTCTTGCCTGGAAAATCCCATGGGTAGAAGAGCCTGTTAGGTTACAGTCCATGGGGTCGCAAAGAGTCTGGAAATGACTAAGTGAATTCACTTTTCACTTTCTTTCACTTGAGCAGCTCCTGGAGTTGGTGTGGACAGGGAAACCTGGCGTGCTGTAGTCATGGGGTTGCAAAGAGTCAGACACAACTGAGTGACTGAACTGAACTGAACATATTAAAAGCTGAATTGGGTTACAAGTTGTGAGATAAGAGATCAGCACAGGGGGAGAAAAATATAGACAGAAACAAGCAGAATAGAGTGAATTTAAGAACACTATTTTCTGTTTGATTGAGTCGGTCTGTTAATTTGGTAATAGGTCAGTTTGGTTCAACAGTTGTGTCTCATTTCAGAAGGTGATGTTTTCGTGGGTTTCCACTATATGATCTGAGCAATCAGGGATTTAGTAAGAGGCATTTCTATAGAAACAAAAGGAAAATGAAGTTTAATGGTTGGAGTAGACTATAAAACTGATTTTTGAGTCCAGATGACAGCCAACTGAGCAGATTTCAAGATATTGAGCTCAAAGTATGTTTTGCAGTTTGAATGTCTCTGAGGCTGTCATCAGGTGTGTTCCAGTGAACCTTCTGAGTGACCTACACAACAACAGGCATGAAGGTTGTTCATACATGAGCTGTTGTGGGTGATATTTCTGTTTATATCAGGTTGTCTAGTTTCAGTCATTTTGGGAAACTGCCCTTTGGGAAAAGGGCAGTTTTATTTCTTAGTGATTTCTTAGTGATTACAAGTCAGAAGGGTAGGAGAAAAACTGGAAATGTTAGCTTGGAGAGCTGTGACCAGATATTTTCAGAATCTAAAAGAATTTGGGATCCACTTTGATTCACAGGTAAATAACAAAACCTCAATGATAGTGAACAGGACTAGGGTCCAATATCCATAAAGTTGTGTCATAGTTTTCCATTGAAACATCATTTTTTTATCTCTACGATCACCCCCATTTTTTACCAAAGAGATAATAAGACAAATTGCTTTGCTGCTGCTGCTGCTGCTGCTAAGTCGCTTCAGTCGTGTCCAACTCTGTGCAACCCCATAGACGGCAGCCTACCAGGCTCCCCCGTCCCTGGGATTCTCCAGGCAAGAACACTGGAGTGGGTTGCCATTTCCTTCTCCAATGCATGAAAGTGAAAAGTGAAAGTGAAGTCGCTCAGCTGTGTCCGACTCTAGCGACCCCATGGACTGCAGCCTACCAGGCTCCTCCATCCATGGGATTTTCTAGGCAAAAGGACTGGAGTGGGATGCCATTGCCTTCTCTGATTGCTTTGCTAAATAAGTCTAATTTCATTAAACTTGGTCTGATTATTAACATAAATGAAGCAAGAATAGACACTGATCATGTAAGCTCTTTTAAGTCTGTTTTGCTAGAATTTTTGATAAAGAATATAAGATTACTCTGGAAGCCAAGTCAAGGACTCACTTGCATTGCCTGTAGATTTAGGTGAATTCCTCTCTTCTTGAGATGTAAGATGCCATAAGTTGTTGGGTCTACTAGGAAATGACTTTGCATTCTCATTGGTTAGGCTGGGAACCCTATAAACAAGATACCAGATAGTTTTTTGAAAGGAGGCTGTAAAGGCTCCATAAAGTCAATCTTAGTTTTTTAAAAAACTGTCTGGTCATGTCTTAGTCTAAATACATGACCAGACAGTTTTAAAAAAACTAATTAACATTAGTTATATTAGTTTATATTCTCAAATATAACATTCCAGTCAAAGTCCTGGTAATATAACCAGTATTGCCCACTGTGTCCTGTAATAAGGAAAACAGGTTCTCCCTCAGTCTATGCAAATAACTATATTACATAATTATATGCAAATAGTTTTATTTTCTTATAGTGAAAATAGGAACACTCAGTAAGAGTTTCTAAATTCTTGAGGGATCAGGTAGAAAGAAAATTTTGTTTACAAAGATATAATTTACCAATATAATTTAATTTGCTTTAAATTATTAATAGGTGGGTAAGAAAGAGAAAAGTTGGCTCTCCAACTAAAGTTGTATTCCTACCTCAACACCTCGTTTCTCAGATTCATTGACCTAGCATGTGGTCAGTAGAGAGAGCTTGGACTCGATAACAAATTTGGCTTAGCCAGCCAGGAGTCCTGCTGCTTGTGGCTAGCTGGCCCTGGTCAGGGAGTACTGTTGTAAGACCCTAAGCATCTACCAGGACTATTTGTCCTGAGGATCCTTCCTTCAAGATATCCTGAAGTGGCACTGGCTGCACAGTGCTTGGCAGTTGGTATAAGAAACTGACAAAACAAAAGTCAATTTCATTGGTAGGTTCCTATGCGTATGTGCTCAGTCATGTCCAACTCACAGTGACCCCGTGGACTGTAGCCCACCAGGCTCCTCTGTCTGTGGGGATTCTCCAGGCAAGAATACTGGGTGGGTTGCCATTTCCTCCTCCAGGGGATCTTCCTGACCCAGGGATGGAACCCACTTCTCTTATGTTTCCTGCATTGCAAGTGGATTCTTTACCACTGAGTTACCAGGGAAGCCCCTTGTTCTACCCGCTCTGATAGCCAGTTCAGCCAGTTTGTTTATTTGTGGTTTTGTGTATCCTTTGTGTTGCAAGTTGATGAACCCAATTTTATAGGCTAAGTTGCTCCAGTATACACATCAAAAACGTATTTCCCCCTCAGTCTGGGCTTTTCCTTTACAAGACAAGCCAATTTGTTTGGGGCACCCTGTTGGAGGTGGGGAGATTTTGTTGGATTCTACCTGAGTGCGAACCGGTTCATTGGGGAGCTAGTATCGTGTGGTGAGCTACCTGGCTGGAATTAGTTCTTTTTTTTTTTTTTCTTTGTAGGGTAAATTTATTTACCTGAGTTGGGAGCTGGTTCATCTGTGCATTGATGCAACCTGTTTGTGCCATTTTTGTTGAGATTTACCTATGTCTTTTGTGTTTTTGTGTTACCAAACTTATAAAAATGGGAAATATTTCATCTATCCCATAGGATAGCTCTTTGGGGGAGCATATTAGATATGTTAAGATCAGAAGGCCCCTGAGTGACTCAAGTATACAATCTCATAGTTAGCAGTGCTTTGCCAAGGAGAGGAACACTGATAATGAACAGGCCTGGGGTCCCCCTTGGACTTGAGACATCCAATTATAATTTTCCCTACAGGGGCCCCAGGTAACTTTGGCAGTGAGAGCTTCAGCTCCAGTTTGGAAGCTCTCCCAGTGAAGTAAAACTACAACATTTTAGAGAAACATCCAAGGCTTAGTGGGACTTGGAGTCACATTTGGGGCATTCTTGCCAGTTGGTTTTTGGGTTTCTGGGCATATTTTTGCTATTTGCTTTTTTTTTTGGTGATTTCCTGTTAGTGTGGTTCGGTAACACACAGACCTCTGGTACTAACTGCTCAAGGTAAAATGAAAAGTACTTATTGTAAGGCTGGTTTCTTAGCAGAAGGCCTTCTCCCCTAGGCTATAGTAGGAGGGGTGAAGCTTTGCAAGAGGGGTGGATGGGTGTGTCAGTCCTTTGGTTTCATGGAGGTGGCCATTGATGCTGAAGCTCCAATACTTTGTCCACCTGCTGCACGGAACTGACTCATTGGAAAAGACCCTGATGCTGGGAAAGACTGATGGCAGGAGGAGAAGGGGATGACAGAGGATGAGATGATTGGATGGCATCAACGACTCAATGGACATGAGTTTGAGCAAGCTCTGGGAGTTGGTGATGTGCCGGGGTCCAGCCCCGGCTGATCCAGGAAGTTTGAAGGGAAGATGGCGTCGGCGATTACCCTGGCTTTATTTAAATATTCATCAAAGATATAAAGAGTAATAGAATGAGGATAGCTCAGTAGGAAAATTCAGTGGAGAAAAGAGGCTGAGTAGCTTGGTTTATGCGGAAAATCAATACAACCTGTGACATCAGGTTAGCTCTGACCATGGAGGCCGCAGGTGCCCTCTCGAATAGCAGAAGGTGCCCCGCCTTAGGCACCTTCTCGAGTGGGTCTTAGAAGCCCAGGCAAATAAATGGTCACAGAGGACCTCTGCGCTCCAGATGGAGACTCAGCCAGAATGTGAAAGAAAGAATGACATGGGGAGACCAAGCTTCAGTGAGCAAGGCCTATAGCTTTATTTTCAACAGGGGCTTTTATACCCTAAGTTGCACATAGAGGATAACAGGGGGTGTGAAATCATGCAAAGTCAGCAGTCTCTGATCCTTATTGAGACCAGGCTTTCTTTTCTGTAAATTATCGTATACAAATGGTTTAGGTAATTTACATCATCTTCTGGCCAGAAGGCCTGTTAACATTTTATGACTCTGATAAAGGTTTGTCAACCATAAGACTTATTTCTCTAAGAGTAATTATTTTAATGTTTGGCACTATCCTCCAAAGGTGTTAGATAAAGTTGCATTCCTATAGGGCAGAGGTGCAGTGGGTTTACAACAAAGGAAAGAATTTATTACCTTAAGGGTCTAAAGTTGCTAACACCAAGGCCACTACTTATTTTTTCTACATACCAACTATATTAATTAATACACATTCAAGGATACAATACAGGGGATGTGGAAACTTGGCAGCAAGCATTGGCTCATCAATGAAATCTTTTACTAGTTTTATTCTGACAGTTTATAACTCTCTGAGAGGCTCTAAGCTATTTGAATATCTTAGGCTTCCCATGCCTCTCACGGCTGAGAGACTGTAAACAATCATGTGCATAGCTGTAGGAGTCCAGGTAAACTTGTCAGGCGAGTTAGAGAGCTATCTGAGGGGTTTGGATTTAAACACTCCTATTATGCCGAGGAACTTTATTAACTGGAGCTGTAAGTTAACTCCTTTTCAGAGAGAGCGAGATGGTGGTGGGGGACAGCCCCCGTAAAGTCAGAGGTGAAAGCACAAAGCAGTAAAGTAGGCAGACTCTGGTTTTGGGGGTAGATGCTCGAGAATATCCAGGGGGACTCCTGAGGCTCGATCCCACCTTTGCGTATGCCGAGCCTCCTTCCTCATGACCTTTGCCACGGGTGGAGCTCCTCACGCTGGCTCCCGGCAGTGATGGACAGGGAAGCCTGGCATGCTGCAGTCCATGGGTCACAAAGAGTCAGACACCACTGAGTGGCTGAACTGAAGACAAATAGAAATCCTAAATGTTTTTTTCCCTGTGAATATTTAGCTGTCTAGTTGAGTGAACTTGACTTGTTCCATCTGTGAAAAACCCAATTTTAATCCAACCTCTTTTGTAAACGTATAGGTTTTACACTGCTGTACCTGACTCAGGATTAAAGTCTTGAAATAAGAACTGAGATCTCACTGTTTGTGTGTCTGTACATGTCTTTGTCTTTGGATAACATTGCCGTGGTTGATCTGTAAGAGAGCTCTATTTAATTGGCTTAAACAAAAGTTAGCACTTACAAACCAAACGATTCTAAATACAAGAGAAATTAAGCAAAGTAAATTTCAGGTTCACATGAATGGGAAATATTCAATACTAGGCTTCCTGAGTGGTGCTAGTGGTAAAGAACTCGCCTGCCAATGCAGGAGATGTAAGAGACGTGGGTTCGATCCCTGGGTAAGGAAGATCCCCTGGAGAAGGAAACAGCAGCCCACTCTAGTATTCTTGCCTAGAGAATCCCATGGACAGAGGAGCCTGGCAGGCTACAGTCCATGGGGTCATACAGAGTCAGACATGACTAAAACAACTTAGCATGCATGCACATTAAAATAAGTTAGTTGAAAAAAAATAAAATAAAATAAGTTAGTTGATCCAACAGGCATGTCTTATATCAACATTAAATAAAATATTAAGTATAATACTTTCATTGTGCATAGGTTTTGTTGTCCACTTGCTCAGTCATGTCCAACTTTTTGCGACCCCACGGACTGCAGCACACCAGGCTTCCCTGTCCTTCACTATCTCCCTGAGTTTGCTCAAACTCACGTCCATGGAGTCAGTGATGCCATCCAACCATCTCATTCTCTGTCATCCCCTTCTCCTCCTGCCTTTACACTTTCCCAGCATCAGTTTTAGTATCAGCTAAATAAGATTTATTATATCTGTTGCAAATCTGTCAGCAAGGAAAGTAAATTAATGTGAAGAAATTTTTGAGGAAAGAAGGTGCAAATGAGAAAAGAGTTTTTGAGTAGACCTTTAGAAATACATGTTTTAATGTATAATATCATATATGAAATGAGTCGCTGGTCCAGGTTCGATGCACGATACAGGATACTTGGGGCTGGTGCACTGGGATGACCCAGAGGGATGGTACAGGGAGGGAGGTGGGAGGGGGGTTCAGGATGGGGAACACGTGTACACCCGTGGCGGATTCATGTTGATGTATGGCAAAACCAATACAATATTGTGAAGTCATTAGCCTCCAATTAAAATAAATAGTATATTTTAAAAAAGAAATACATGTTTTAGGATCTCTCCAGATATTCTACAACTTAAAAGTTAAAATTGTGCTAAAATAACTGAAGGAATGAAAGGTTTATGGAAAATGGAACCACAAAAGGGTTTTGTACATGATCAGTCAGGATTGACTAAGTTTCAGTTCAGTTCAGTTCAGTCACTCAGTCGCGTCCGACTCTTTGCGATCCCATGAATTGCAGCACGCCAGGCCTCCCTGTCCATCACCAACTCCCGGAGTTCACTCAGACTCACGTCCATCGAGTCAGTGATGCCATCCAGCCATCTCATCCTCTGTCATCTCCTTCTCCTCCTGCCCCCAATCCCTCCCAGCATCAGAGTCTTTTCCAATGAGTCAACTCTTCGCATGAGGTGGCCAAAGTACTAGAGTTTCAGCTTTAGCATCATTCCTTCCAAAGAACACCCAGGACTAATCTCCTTTAGAATGGACTGGTTGGATCTCCTTGCAGTCCAAGGGACTCTCAAGAGTCTTCTCCAACACCACAGTTCAAAAGCATCACAAGTTTAATTCAGTAAATGAAACTTTAAACTGAGGCAAAGCATAAATTTGGCTTTGCTCCCTGTTAAAACAGACAAGTTTTCTGAAGATGCTAAATTGCCTTTGATAACAGATTTTAAGTTTATTTACTTCTGTAGTAATCTGTATTTGCCTTGGAAATCTTTAATTGTCACTTTGGCTAAGTTTCACAGTAACCTATGGCCTTCCCTTGTGGCTCAGATGGTAAAGAATCTGTCTGCAATGTGGGAGACCCAGGTTCGATTCTTAGATAGGGAAGATCCCCTGGAGAAGGGCATGGCTATCCACTCCAGTGGACGGAATTCCATGGACAGAGGAGCCTGGCAGTCTGCAGTCCATGGAATGACGAAGAGTCTGACATGATTCTGTGACTAACCCTTTCACTTTCACTTTCATGGTCCTATTGTATTTTTAAAAGTTTTTTGGTGTTCCTTTGACAAAACTTCCCAAATCAAATTATGTTTCTTTGACCTCGAGCTAACTTTGGTGTGCTTCAAAGAGCCCCTGAGGCACACCAAAGGGAGATATTAATTAGGTTCACTCGGTATATTTATCTGCAAGTGCTGTGCTATACTGTGCTTAGTCGTTCAGTCGTGTCTGACTCTTTGGGACCCCATAGATTGTAGCCCACCAGGCTCCTCTGTCCATGGGGATTCTCCAGGTAAGGATACTGGAGTGGGTTGCCATGACCTCCTCCAGGGGGTCTTCCCAATCCGAGGATCGAACCCAGGTCTCTCACATTGCAGGCTGATTCTTTACCATCTGAGCCACCATGGAAGCCCAAGAATACTGGAGTGGGTAGCTTATTCCTTCTTCAGGGGATCTTCCAGGAATTGAACCAGAATCTCCTACATTGCAGGCAGATTTTTTTTTACTAGCTGAGCTACCAGGAAAGCCCTAACTGTAAGGGAGATGTCAAATGAATTATAAATTTTCATGCTAGGTTGCTTCAGTCGTGTCTAACTTTTTGGGACCCCATGGACTATTGCCTGCCAGGGTCCTCTGTCCATGGGATTCTCCAGGCAAGAATACTGGAGTGGGTTGCCATGCCCTTCTGCAAGGGATCTTCCTAACCCAGGGGTCAAACCTGCATCTCTAATGTCTCCTGCATTGGCAGGTGTGTTCTTTATCACTAGTGCCACCTAATAAATTTTACATTATATGATAAATGGTGCAGATATTCTAGAGATTATATGGAGTTCCTAATAATCTGATATATCCTGGTGGAATATTGTCAGTCATAATTCTAGTTATTTTCTGAAAGTGTTGAATGTCACAGTGGCAACCGGATGGCTTTGTCAATTGTATTGTAATCAGATTTAAACTGTGCCTTTTTAAAGTTATTTGCAGACAGTATGGTTTCACTCTAATACCTTTGCAAAAATGTCTCCTCTTCAAGATTTATAAAAAGGACTTTTGGATAAATACAAATTTCTGACTTTCAGACCATAATGATGAACTGAGTAATAAATCAAAGAATTCTTTTTTTTAAAATATATTTTATTTTATTTTTAAACTTTACATAATTGTATTAGTTTTGCCAAATATTAAAATGAATCCACCACAGGTATACATGTGTTCCCCATCCTGAACCCTCCTCCCTCCTCCCTCCCCATACCATCCCTCTGGGTCGTCCCAGTGCACTAGCCCCAAGCATCCAGTATCGTGCATCGAACCTGGACTGGCAACTCGTTTCATACATGATATTTTACATGTTTCAATGCCATTCTCCCAAATCTTCCCACCCTCTCCCTCTCCCTCTCCCACAGAGTCCATAAGACTGTTCTATACATCAGTGTCTCTTTTGCTGTCTCGTACACAGGGTTATTGTTACCATCTTTCTAAATTCCATATATATGCATTAGTATACTGTATTGGTGTTTTTCTTTCTGGCTTACTTCACTCTGTATAATAGGCTCCAGTTTCATCCACCTCATTAGAACTGATTCAAATGTATTCTTTTTAATGGCTGAGTAATACTCCATTGTGTATATGTACCACAGCTTTCTTATCCATTCATCTGCTGATGGACATCTAGGTTGCTTCCATGTTCTGGCTATTATAAACGGTGCTGCGATGAACATTGGGGTACACGTGTCTCTTTCCCTTCTGGTTTCCTCAGTGTGTATGCCCAGCAGTGGGATTGCTGGATCATAAGGCAGTTCTATTTCCAGTTTTTTAAGGAATCTCCACACTGTTCTCCATAGTGGCTGTACTAGTTTGCATTCCCACCAACAGTGTAAGAGGGATCCCTTTTCTCCACACCCTCTCCAGCATTTATTATTTGTAGACTTTTGGATTGCAGCCATTCTGACTGGTGTGAGATGGTACCTCATTGTGGTTTTGTAAATCAAAGAATTCTAATGAGAAAGCTGATGACTTCATAAAGCTGTTATCAAAAAGGATTAGTTACACAGGACTGAGTAAACTGGTAAATATGGTTGTAATTTTTATGGTTTTTATCTAAAAGGATTACTGATTTAAATCTGTGTTTTCCAAGAGTAAGGAAAATCTTCTCCTTAAATTATGGCTTATAATAACTTGGAAAATTATATCTTTTGTGAGCAAAACTGAAATATGTATCTTTTTCTCTCTACTTTGTTGATCCTACCAGTAACATATGCTTGTCTCAAAGATTAAGCTATGAATGTCTAAGTACACACGGCCAGTACACTGAAACTGTGAACAGCTCATTAAATCAGTTATGCCTCCTTTGGTCTCTCAACTATTGCAATTGGATTATAAATTTAATCATTGTTTAAATTTGTTCTTTGTCTTCAAATTGTGCTTTGTGTCTCACTCCTGCACTATGTCATTGTCAATGTTACTGGCTGCACTACTTACATTCTGTCCAATTTATAAGATTGTTATCTCTTGCAGTAACCAATGTGCAGATCAGGTCTCCAGTGAAACTTCTGTGGCTAAATATTTTGAGGAAATAATTGTAATAATATGATTCTGGGTATGAGAAGAAACAACAAGGGAAAATGTCTCCTGGATTATATTAACAGTTAGACAGAAACCAGAGAATTTTCATTATTGATGGGGCCTGGTCCAAAATTTACCAACTGGTGTGATGTATCAAGCATTTTTGCCTAATCTGGGATGAGCCTTTCAGCACCATGGGACAAAAGTTGATCAGGAAATGTTTCCCAAATATTGGTCAAAACCATGACCAAGAAGAAAGACCTGAGAAATGGAATCAGTGATTGCAGCCCTTCAACATGAGCCAGTGAGCTCTGAGGAAGGCGAACGAGGAAGGTGGTGAGCCCTGAGGAAACTGAGAATACAGGAACACGGTCCCCAGACAGATGAGGTACATACCATGGAAATTATTTGAATGAGCCCTGACTCTTGTATCTTCCCATACATAGAAAAGCACTAAATTTCTTAACTTGAGTTGCTGCCTCTTGGGTTTGAAGTTAGATATTTCTAAGCCTACAGGTGTAAAGTGGACACTTTTCAAAAAAGAGCAAAAAGAAGACAAATCATGACTTTTGAGACACTGGCACTGAAGATAGACACTCCCAGAAAGATCCATCTGACAGAACAGTTGTCACCCCCTTCCCCCACAAGATTGTGAGATGGCCATTGACAGTGGGGAATTGTAACTGGGAAGGGTTAATTTTGACTTCATGCTATGACTTTAACCTTATTTTTGCCATTTTTGTCATTAAAATCATACATAATGACCTGCCTCAGAGAATCCTGTCCCCTCTGCCTGACCCTTAAGGTGCTTTTATTTAGCTCACAGGGAGACAATCTGACCCTGCCCACCTGTGAATGACTGTTAGGAAAAAAAACTAACACATCCCCCTACCTGAGGCCTGTTGTTCTCAGAGATATCTGCAAGAATTAAATGGTCTTTTTACGTTGTTTCCTCGCCTCTCTCCATCTCTGATCCATAAAAAAACCTGACATGAAGGCCCCCAACAAGATGATGACTTTGAGACTTTAGTCTGCCATCTTCTCTGTCAGCCAGCTCTCTGAATAAAGTCGTATTCTTTGCCTCAACAACTCATTTCTTGGATTTGTTGGCCTATCGTGTGGTGAGAAAAGTAAGCTTGGACTTGGTAACACTTAAAATAGTAACATGCAGCCATACAAATATAACCTAAAGAAGGTTTAGCATCATTTCTTATTCTCAGGTAATTTGACATATCAAATAAGCCTAATTAATTTAACATTTTTCTTTTGAGAGAACAAATTCTTTGAGGTTTTCCAGGGACTCTCTGGAAAAATTAGTTCCAAATATAAAAGATTTCACTTAGAATTTGGTTTGGGAAGTTTGTAAAAAAAAATATCAAAAGGTTTGAAACATTAATAGAACCACAAGTCACAGTGAATTAATATTTATCCGTTTAACCAAGTTGACAACAAAAAGGTTTCAAAGGCAAATAAAGATAATTACCCATGTTGGAATAAAAACCTTAACTCTCTTAATATTGACTCAGTTTTTCTTAAGTAATTGAAAACCTGGTAAAGATAACATGAAGCACAAGAAATATTTTGATAAGACATAAAGTCTTGGTTTTATGGACTTTTTTTCTAAGCTTATTTCTTAAAAGGTAAAGAGAAAAACCTCCAAAAGACTTTGTTCTTTGAACAGAGAAAGAAAATTAAATTTTAGTTTTATATATACCCACATTTTTATATTAAAGCTTATTAAAAAGAAAATTCTGATAAATTCATTCAATTTAAACCAACTTGACTACACAAGATTTTCTATTTCCAACTTTCTAAATATTTTCAGTTGTTCTCCTTTATTTTTTCATCTCTTTCTCTCCTTTATTATTCTGAAACAGCCTTTAAATAACCTCTAAACCAGGACAAAATTACTCCCTGTTTCCATGAACAAAAAAGCATCTTCATATCTCATACCTTTTCTTACAAAAAATACCTCTTACTTTCCTTATATGCTTTGCATACAGAGCTTTCTTATTATTTTAATAGTTTTAATTACATATATTATTAAAAAATTTAATCTCTAGTGACCCTAATTTTCAGTGAAAACTAAGAAGCACAACTTTGAACTGTCACATACCAACATTTTATAGTAGATTGGCAAATTATGAATAAACCATTTCATAATTTTTAGATTCATATGCCTTTTATTCATACAACAAATTTTTAACATGGCAAGAAAAACATATTGTTAATAGACCTAAATATCTTTTGTCCCTCTGTCATAAGAAGTCAAAAGTAAATAAACTTATGTTTAGCAATATTGTTACAGAATTTTATTTTATCTGGAAATGATCTAGATATTCCATGACTATGCATCACTTAATACAGGATAGCTTTAAGGCTTTATTTTACCAAAAAGATTTTTGGAAACTATTTTTAAGTAAAACATAATCATTGTTGAAAAGTTAATTTATAAACTTTTTTCCCCACATATTTTTATTTAACTTGCTTGTTCTAAACAATTATGTTTAGATTACTCATGACAATTTCATAATATTAGACAAAAGTAGCCATCATCTTAAATTACTTTTCTTGCTATCAATTGTAACATCTATATATTCAGTTCAGCTCAGTTCAGTTGCTCAGTTGTGTCCGACTCTTTGCGACCCCATGAATTGCAGTATGCCAGGCCTCCCTGTCCATTACCAACTCCTGGAGTTCACTCAAACTCACGTCCATCGAGTTGGTGATGCCATCCAGCCATCTCATCCTCTGTCGTCCCCTTCTCCTCCTGCCCCCAATCCCTCCCAGCATCAGGGTCTTTTCCAATGAGTCAACTCTTCACATGAGGTGGCCAAAGTAGTGGAGTTTCAGCTTTAGCATCATTCCTTCCAAAGAAATCCCAGGGCTGATCTCCTTCAGAATGGACTGGTTGGATCTCCTTGCAGTCCAAGGGACTCTCAAGAGTCTTCTCCAACACCACAGTTCAAAAGCATCAATTATTCAGGGCTCAGCCTTCTTTACAGTCCTACTCTCACATCCATACATGATTATATATTAGGCAAGCATCAAACATCATAGAGGCAAAGTACCTAAAAAGTTAAACACGTGGCTTCTCTTTCTTTCCTTTGTTTTGCTGTTGTGCTTAACATACATTAAGTAATTTTTTTATTGTGTTTTTCTTAGTTTCAATTTATAAGTTTATAATCTTAAATATCTAATAGAGATAACATATACTTGTTTGACTATTAAATCCAGGGAGGAAAAAAATCATACATATGCATTAAATTTAATGTTGAAAGCTCTGGAGACATGCCAGTTTTATTAATTTGAAGAACTTAAACTAGCTTTTATTTACTGAAGATTATCCCAATAATGTGAACTTGAAAGACATTTAGTTAATTTCTATATTTCTGAGACTTTTAGGAACATTTAATTTATACACTTGATTATTAAGCTCTTTCATAAGTTATTTTTGGCAATACCATCCAAAGGTACAAAAATATCACATACACATAACACATGCCTAGACGTACGTAAATATACAGACAGGTGCAGACAAAGATCTTATGTGTGTGCTAAGTCACTTCACTTTTCTGACTCTTTGCAGTCCTATGGGCTATAGCCTGCCATACTCCCCTATCCATGGAATTCTCCAGGCAAGAATACTGGAATGGGTTGCCATGCCCTTCTGAAACTTCATTTAAAAATTTTAGCCATTTATGGCTAAAAACAGTTATGGAATATAAAACTCACTAGCTTATAAAAGAATGTTGAATTCAAATTGCATTTCTGGCAGTTGGAACAAGGTAAGGTTATTTGCTTAGATGGCTAAAACATTTTACAAATATTTGTAGAGAAAACTTTCAAGATTTTAAAATTTGCTCTTCATAGCTAATCTCACAGAGACTGTGGACTAGATTTTGAACAAGGGTGTTTTCATAGCTGTTTTTTTTTTTTTTTTTTTTAAAGTCTCTCTATTTCCCTCCAATCTCAGGTGGTTGTAGGCAGTTGTTTTAATTAACTCCTCTGATGTTTATATTTTGGAGGTGTGGTAAAATTTACATCACCAGAAACCAGGTCACCAGAAAGATTTTAAAGAAATTTGGGGGCACATTTACTTATGAGAAATGTAAAGCAACTGCTATTTAAGAAATTTCTCAAGTATAGGATAGTCCATGACTTTGTGTGTGTGTGTGTGTGTGTGATGGGGGCCCAAAACATGGAAAGATCTAGAGGTGAGGAGGTCTGGTTACAGAGTGCATGCGTGCGTGCTCAGTCGCTTCAGTTGTATCCAACTCTTTGTGACCTTATGGACTGTAGCCCACCAGGCTCCTCTGTCCATGGAATTCTCCAGGCCAGAATACTGGAGTGCGTTGCCATGCCCTCCTCCAGGGGAATCTTCCCAAGAGACTAGGGATCGAACCCGAGTCTCCTATGTGTCCTGAATTGGCAGATGGGTTCTTTACTACTAGTGCCACCAAATCCACAGAGTCACAATTTAAAGAACTAGTTTTTACAAATATTTCTTTGGAAAAACACTTGGAGAGGAAGGGATAAGGGAAATTTTTATCTTTCTTTCTTGCCCAGGAATTACAGAGAGACTGAGAGAGCAGACTTGGGTAGGAATTCTTATCTTTCACTGGCTTTTTGTCCCAGGATCCAATCTGCAGGTTTCATAGACAGTGGGACATTCCAACTGGTTCCATGTGGAGTGTCAAGAAGTAGCGTAGACAAAACTCTTTTACTCATCTTAGATTTTCAGCCTGGACTCTGTAACAGAAAGATCAACAAGCAAGAGGAAAACAGTTTATTAACTCATGCAGTGCATAGCACGTGGGAGAAATCTCAGTTAAAAGTAATTCAAAGCAGGGCTTATAACTACAATTTCTAGATCATCTTCAACAAAGAACAATACCTGTGGAGAGAAATGACAGGACAAAGAAAGGAAGTTTGGGCTTCTTAGGGCAGCAAACTGGGAAGAAAAATGTATGGCAGGGAACTAGTGGTTAATGTTTGTTTACAGATTCCTTTGGGGCCATCTCTGGGCTGGTAAGGCTGTCTCCAGTGGAAGGAGAATGTGTGTTCTGCCTTTAGGTAAAAAGGTGAGGTAGAGAGAGCTTTCCTGGCATTCTTAATAGCCTTCAGCTCAGAATAACTTTTATGTCAAAGAGGCATACTTTGGGGTGATGTGTTCTGCTTTCCTTTACATGGTAAAAGGGATTTTGAAGGTTTGATTAAGCTAAGGATCTGGGATAAGGAGATTATACTCTGGATTATTCCGGTCAGTCCAATGTAAACATAAGGATCCTTATAAGAGGAAGGCAGGATCATCAGAGTCGAAAAGGACACAGCAACAGAAGAATGGGGAGCAGCGTCAGAGAGAGAGGCTGAGATTTGAGTGCAGCTCATTTCTGACTTCTGAGCTCCAGAGCTGTAAGACATTGAATCTTTTGTTGTAACTTATGGTGATTTGTTAGAACAGCAACAGGAAGCTAAAATGGGGGTATTTGGTGTTGTATTAATAGAAAGAACACTGTCTGCTAGTACTTGGGAGATTTGGCTTATTTTTCTGCCCTCTACCGCTTACTGACTAAGGATATTCAGACAAGTGGCAAATGTCTCTAAGTTTAGCTGTCTCTTTTGTGTGATGGAATCAATATGACCATACATATTTGAGGGTAGTACTGGGCCGATGGCTTCATCCACTGCATAGATGTTTCCCCTGCCTTGGTCTCGATCCTTCGACTCAGCACAACCCAGCTTAGCACTCCCACGCAGAACCAGTGTCCCCACCCTCCCCCATAATGCCCTGAGCTAGTTTATCAATAGCTGAAATTGTCTTGTTTCTTTCTTTATTTGCCATAGACACTCACCCAAATTAGGAGCCATTATTTCCTAGATGGCTTCTGTGAAAAAATTAATTAGAATAAATATGAGACCTAAATTTCCTAACTCCAAGAGACTAAGAGACCAAAGAATTATTCTGCAACCTTTTCCTCCTCTATGCCAACAAAAATTGTACAGGGTTCAGATATCACCATACTGGTTTCAGCTTCTGCTTATATGTTTTTTCACAAGCTGAATTTGAACATGACTTCCCCTACCTTGTTACCATGTCCACTATTTGAGGCTGGAAAGGCTTTCCTGATGGCTCAGATGGTAAAGAATCTTCCTGCAATGAGAGTGACCTGGGTTTGATCCCTGGGTTGGGAAGATCCCCTAGAAAAGGTAATGGCTACCCACTCCAGTATTGTTGCCTAGAGAATTCCATGGACAGAGGAGTCTGGCGGGCTACAGTCCAAGGGGTCGCAAACAGCTGGACACAACTGAGGGACTAACACTGTAACACTATAAACTGATAGGTTATGATGCCTCATAGGTCATCTTTTTCAAAATGAGATGTTCTAGATAGACTTTTATATGATGATATCTAGGGCAAAAGTTTTTGCAGTGATGACATGAAAGGATAAGTCCTTGGACCTCATTTCGTGTATGGAATATTTATTGCTAAGTCCTCCTTTGTCTTCAGTAATAATATCAAACTTAAACTTCAAAAATTTTTGTATGAAAGGTCATGGGAATTTTGCAAGTCATTTTTTTCAAATGATGTTTTGTTCTAGTATTTGCAATAACATGTATTTTATCTTCCTGAAAAGGTGTACATCATATTTTTTGGACTTATACAGTAGTTAACAGCTAAACTTGTTAGATTTCTCTTTTTCTCAAGTGAAAAGAAAAAAAAAAACTTTTTATGTTAAGAGTTTGGACCAAAGATCTTCTAAACCAGTACTTCTTATTGGGGACGGACTACGATTTAGCCCCTCAGGGGACATTTATCAATATCTGTAGATATCTTTGTCACAGTTGGGAGTAAAGTGCTGTCAGAATCTACAAGGTAGAGGCCAAGGATGTTGCTGAACATCCTGGAAAGCACAGGAGAACCTTACATAATAAACAAATAATTGTGCATGAAATGTCAATAGTGCCACTGTAGGGAAATTCTGCCCTAGACCAGACAAGGGTTTTTAGTTTTTAATGTGCGTATGAGTCACATGGGTATCTGGCTAAAATGAGGATTCTAGTTTGATCTCATGTCCCCAGAGGATAGAACTAGGCTACAGGGTGTTCTCTGTAGACAGGCATCCAGATACCATTATGGGTAGAGCTCTTGACAACAACTCCTTCTTTAGAATATGTGGTACAAATGACTGTTCAACATTGTTGATTCAGAGGTGGTCACTGCATTTTGACTGCATATTGGTTAGTGAGTCTGGGCCATGGGGTGACTGTGTCTCTGCTCTGAACCAGAGTGATCTAACTTTCCCTTCTGGGCAGGGAGTGGGTAATAGAATACTGAGTTTGCAAGTCAGGTTTGTGTGGAAGCAGTTTATCAAGACAGATGAATATTCTGCATCTTCCCTGGGACCTCCAAGGGACTCAAGTTGGCTATGAGGCAGGGCTAATGGAGAGTGAGATTTGAATGTCCACAGAATGAGGTATTGAAGTAGTTGGAGGAGTTTGCTGGACATTTTTAGATAGAAATTATATTTTTGTATTGTGGAAGAGTTTAAGGGGTCTGATGCATATCTCTGTTGATTTTTTTTTTTTTCCTCAAAGCATTCTGTTGCATCTTATTGTCCATGGAATAAAGTTCTTAACCTAGCATTTAAGGTTCTCTAGTTTCTGGTTCTAAAGACCATCTTAGTTTTTAAAAAATTTTTTAGAAATTTTTTTTTTTAATCTGAAGAGTGGTAACCTAAGAATAAAGGCAGAGACTTCCTCAATTTGATACAGAATATCTACAGAAAAACCCACAGTTAACTTACTTAATGCTGAAAGACTGGATGCTTTCTCCCTAAAACTGGGAACAAGGCAAGTTGTCCCTTTTCACCACTAGTATTCAACATCATACTGGAAATTCTAGCTACTTCAATAATATAAGAAAAAGAAATATAAAATACACAAGGTGAGAAGGAAGAAATAAAACTATCTTTCTTGGTAGATGATGATGACTGTCTATTTAGAAAATCCCAAAGAATCAACAACAACCAAAAACTCTTGGAACTAAAAAGTGATTATAGTTGAAGTTATAAAATTAATATATGGAAGTCAACTGCTGTCAACTGTATCAGCAATGAATAATTGGAGTTTGAAATTAAAAGCATAACACTATTTACCTTAGCACCAAAAGAAGAGGGAAAAGAAATGAAATGTAAGTTTAACAAAATATGTATAAGGTTTTTATGAGGAAAGCTACAAATCTCTAATGAAAGAAACCAAAGATCCACATAAATGGAGAGATACTCCATGTTTATGGATTAGAAGAATCAGTGCTGTTGTCATTCTTAGAGTTAGTGTTGTCATTGATCTATAGGTTCAATGCAGTCCCAGTTAAAACCCCAGCAATTTTTTGGTGAATATTGACAAACTTATTCTAAGCATTATATGGAAAGGCAAAAGACCCAGAATAACCAACACAATCTTGAAGAACAAAATCAGAGGACTGATACTATCCAAGTTCAGGTATTAGTTTGAGAAGGCAATGGCACCCCATTCCACCCCACTCCTAGAAAATTCCATGGACGGAGGAGCCTGGTGGGCTGCAGTCCATGGGGTTGCTAAGAGTTGGACACGACTGAGCGACTTCACTTTCACTTTTCACTTTCATGCATTGGAGAAGGAAATGGCAACCCACTCCAGTGTTCTTGCCTGGAGAATCCCAGGGACGGGGGAGCCTGGTGGGCTGCTGTCTATGGTGTCGCACAGAGTCAGACACGACTGAAGCGACTTAGCAGCAGCAGCGTAGTTATCAAGACAGTGTAGTATTGGTGAAAGAAAAGACACAAAGATGAATGAGACAGAATAAAGAGCCCATAAATAAACCCACACATAGTCAAGTGGTCTTTGACAAAGGGGCAAAAGCAATTCTGTGTATAGAGAGAATAATCTTTTCAATAAATGGTGCTGAAACAACAGTATATCCACATAAAAACAAACAAAAACGAAATCTATGCATAATCCTTATATTTTTTTCACAAAAATTAATTCAAAATGGATCATAGACCTAAATACAAAACCAAAGCTATAAAACTTCTAGAAGATAACATAAGAGAAAATCAAGATGACCTTGGGTATGATGTTTTTAGATACATCATCAAGTGCACAACCCATCAAAGAAAAGCATATATAATTTATACCATATTATTTGAAACTTCTAATCTGTGAAAGACACTTTTAAGAGACTGAAAAGACAAGCGACAAACTGGGAGGAAATACGTGCAATTCATGTGTCTGATAAAAAGAGATATCCAAATATACAAAGAACTCTTAAAAGTCAACAAAAAGAAAATAAATAACCCAAGTAAAAAGTAAGTCACTTCATCAAAGGAGATATGCAGATGGCAAATAATTGTGTATCTTGATTGATCTGCAAATGGAAACGACAATGAGGTACTATTGTACACCTATTGGAAAGGCTGAAATCTAGAACACTGGCAAAATCAAGTGCTAGAGAAGCTTTGGAGAAACGGCTCTCTGGATTTACTGTTGGAAATGCAAAATGATACAGCCCTGCTGGGAGACAGTTTGGCAGCTTCTTACAAAAGAAATCGTACTCTGATCATGTGATTCAGGGTTAGGCTCCTGGGTGTTCACTCAGATGAGTTGGGAACTAATGTCCATACGAAAACCTGCACATAAATGTTTACATGTTTATAGCAGCTGTATAATATAGTCACCCCAAACTGGAACAAACAAGATGTCCTTCAATAGGGGGATGGATAAAAAACAAAAACAAGCAACAACAACAGCAAAACAAAAAACAAAAAACAAAACCAACCCCACAAAAAACCCAGTGATACACTCATACAATGGAATATTATTCAGCACTACAAGGAAATGAACTATCAAACCAGAAAAAGACGTGGATGAACTTTAAATGCACTATTGCTAAATAAAAGGCCTCAGTCTGCAAAGGCTACATATTGTATGATTCCAATTATATGACATTCAAGAAAAGACAAAACTATAGACAAAGTAAAAAGATCAATGGTTGCCAAGGGCTCAGGGGCAGGAAGAAAGGGATGAGTAGGTGGAACAAAGGAGGTTTTTGTGGCACATTCTGCATGCTATGGTAATGATAGATACATGACATGATGCATTTGTCAAATGCAAAGAACTGTAAAGCACAAAGTGAACCCTAATGTAAATGATGAACTTCAGTTAATAAAAACGTATTGATTGGTTCTCCAATTGTAACAAATATACACATTAATACAAGAAGTAAATAATTGGGAAATTGTGAGAGTTGGGGAGAAAAAAAACATGGAAATCTGTAATTTTTGCTCAGTTTTCTCTAAACCTAAAGCTTTTCTAAAAAATAAAGTCTATTAATTTAAAAAATTGAAAGCACAAAAATAATATGGCATACTCTAGTCTTCCTACCATGCAGAACTGACATTTTGTATTATTTGCTTCAAGTTTTCCTTTTAAATACAGGAAATAAGGTATTACAGAACAAGCACTCCATGACATCCCTCAGTTCTAGTCTCCTTCACTCTCCCCAAAGGAAACTACTATTACTAATGCCTATCCTTGCTTTTATGTTTTTATATTAATATATGTGCTTGAGTAATTAATTGTATTATGTTTCAGGTGTTTAGAACTACATAAGTTACATCAAACCATAATTGTATTTGGCAACTTGCAATTTTCATTCAACTTAATGCTTTAAAAAAACCTATCCATGTTGCTCAATATAGATCTAATGCTTTCATCTTTAAAAAGGTCTTTTTAAACTCTAGTATCATATTCTACCACTGCAGAAGGGATAGGCTACCCACTCCAGTATTCTTGGGTTTCCCTTGTGGCTCAGCTGGTAAAGAATCCACCTGCAACACGGGAGACCTGGGTTGGGAAGACCCCCTGGAGAAGGGAAAGGCTACCCATTCCAGTATTCTGGCCTAGAGAATTCCATGTGCTGTATAATCCATAGGGTCACAAAGAGTCGGACAATGACTGAGCAACTTTTACACACACACACATCATATTCTACTGTATAGGTTACTTCATGTTATTTTTCTATTTCTCTGTTGATGGATATTCAGATTATTTCTAATTTCATGTTACTACTACCAATGCAACAATAAAATTTCTTATATATTCAAGAGAGCATATCTATGACTTGTTAGAGTACATAGTACAAATGGAAGTGCTGGACTGTAGTCAGCAATCAAATTTATACTTCTGACAGTGTATAAGCACTCCCATTTCCTCATACTCTCACCAACACTTGATATAATGGATCTTTTGAATTTTGCTAATCTGATAAGAAAAATAGCTCTGATTTAAATTCAATTTGCTTTGATTTCTCATGAGATTGGACTTTTTTCATTTGATTATCCGGCATTAAGGTTTTCTCTGTGTTGAATTGTCTGTTAAGAACAATTCCTTGCCCATGGTAGAGGGGTGTAGGGGAGCAGATTTTTTTTTTTTTCTTTTTAACAAACAGATCCCTGATTAAAAATGACATTCTGGCTACTCAGCCTTTGTCAGTTTTACATTAATTGTCAATATCTTCTTGGTCAAGTGTCTTTTAACTGTATTTATGGTATATTGTCATAGAGGTACTATAGACCCAGGGCTGGATATGAATTCCAGTTCTGTTACTTATCACCTGTGTGATTGTAAACATTTTAGTTCCTAACTTTGCCTCGGGTTCTTCATCTGCAAAATCAGAGTGACAAAATATCTGATAGTATCTACTTCAGAGGCTTCTTATGAAGGTTAAATTAGTTAAAATGCAAAGCACTTACTTGAATGGAGACTGGTACACAGAAAGCAATCAATAAATGTTAGCTATTATTTTGACACATAATTTTTATTTTTTTGCTATACAGGATAGATTTAAATATTTTTTCTTTTATACACAAAAGAATTTAATTTGCATATTACATAAAATATTCATGACAACAGAAGTATTCAGGAATGGAATGGATCCTGACAAAGTTGTCAGGAATAAGCTTCTTTCAGATTCACTGCTCCTTCTCTTCAACTTGGGCCTTATAGTCTAAAATAGTTGCTAAGGCTCTATCCATCAAAATCATGTTCCCAGCTGCCAGGAGAGAAGGAAGTGCAGAAGAGTTCATTCTCCCTTTTCAATTAGCTTCATTGAAGTATAATTTACATACAATAAAGTTTAGCCCTAAATTTTAAGTGTGTAATTTGACGATTTTTGATGACATTTTTCATTGATGTGATTTGTGAAGCAGCATGAAGCCTGGAACTATAGATGACTGCTTTAGATTCTTTCTACATCACTGATACTCATCTCAGTGTCTAGACCTTTGTCAAATGATGTCTCAGACTACTCAGTGCTTTTTTTGTTGGCAACCCTGTGCATTCTGACTTTGATTACCACAGTGGTAAATAAATACTCTGACTATGTGCAAAGCTTCACCTCCTTCACATGTGCTGACAATTCAGTTATAGATAGTCCTAGAAGGAGAAGCCCTCTCCCCACTGTGTTTAACCTACACAAATGTAGTTGATGAAGATTGTCTGATGGGGCTAGCTGAGAAGGTTTTTTTTAGTCTTTGCCCTGATCTAGGGGGACAGAATGGGATTTGGAGTCAGACATATAAAGAACTTGAAATCCTGGCTCTGATCTTTAACCAACTCTGTGCCTTGTGTTAGTCGCTCAGTCATGTCCAACTCTTTGTGACCCCAAGGACTGTAGCCTGCCAGACTCCTCTGCCCACGGGATTCTCCAGGCAAGACTACAGGAGTGGGTTGCCATGTCCTTCTCCAAGGGATCTTCCTGACCCAGGGATAGAACCCAGGTCTCCTGCATTGGCAGGAGGGTTCTTTACCACCAGTGCTACCTGGGAGAAGCCCCTGTGCCCTAGTGTTGGTTAGCTAATCTCTTGGTGTCTCATATTTCTCTCACCTGTGGTAGAAAGAATACTTCTTGGGTTTTCTCAAAGAATAATCAAATACATGAAAAGTTTAGCACATAGTAGATGCTAGCTTCCTACCTACCTCAGGTGCCACACTTCTAACAGAAACAATCTAGGCTTCTATATTTTGAAGAGTTGGCTACAGGCAGGTAATGTGACATATACTTGTTCTTACTATTTGTCGGTTGTGTTGTTCAAGATATAAGTCTTTGGATTGCCTTATCCTGTCTTCTATTTTCAGGTTAAGTGTTCTGTTTATTGTTCTGAATGTTTGGTTAAGAATAGCCCATGTATGTGACAGGGATGGTTTTAGTTATTTAAACATCTCAATGTTTAACTCAAAGAGTTATGGGAATAAGAACCAAGTGTACAGAAGAGCTGAATGAAGCACGAGTTGGAATTAGGATTGCCAGGAGAAATATCCATAACCTCAAATATGCAGATGACACCACCCTTATGGCAGAAAGCGAAGAGGAACTGAGGAGCCTCTTGATGAAAGAGGAGAGTGAAAAAGTTGGCTTAAAACTCAACATTCAAAAAACTAAGATCATGGTATCCAGTCCCATCACTTCATGGCAAATAGATGGGGAAACAATGGAAACAGTGACAGACTTTATTTTCTTGGCCTCCAAAATCACTGCAGATGGTGATTGCAGCCATGAAACTAAAAGATGCTTGCTCCCTGGAAGAAAAACTATGACCAACCTAGATAGCATATTAAAAAGCAGACATTACTTTGCTGGCAAAGGTTCATCTAGTCAAAGCTGTGGTTTTTCCAGTAGTCATGTATGGATGTGAGAGTTGGGCCGTAAAGAAAGAGGGTGCCAAAGAATTGATGCTTTTGAACTATGGTGTTGGAGAAGACTCTTGAGAGTCCCTTGGATTGCAAGGAGACCCAACCAGTCCATCCTAAAGAAAATCAGTCCTGAATATTCATTGGAAGGACTGATGCTGAAGCTGAAGGTCTAGTACTTTGGCCATCTGATGCAGAGAACTGACCCAATGGAAAAGATCCTGATGCTGGGCAAGATTGAAGGTAGGAGAAAGGGGTGACAGAGGATGAGATGGTTGGATGGCATTGCTGACTCAATGGACATGAGTTTGAGAAAGCTCTGGGAGTTGAAGAACAGGGAAGCCTGGTGTGCTGCAGTCCATGGCAGGGCAAAAAGTCGGACACATCTGAGTGACTGAACCTAACTGAACTGTACAGAAGAGAGCAAAATAAAATAATGTCTTAGTAATACCTGATAAAATAGAGTAAAATAAATAGAATGGAAGCACTCTAGAATGGTTATTGTCATCTGACAGAGCCAGTTATTGTCTGGTCTCAAGAGCAGCTATTGCACCATCTACCCTTGTCTTATACGAAGCCTGATATGAGCAGACACATCACGGCTTATGTACTGATGGGAGACAAATGCCTCTGGGTATGCTGATGGGGAGGCCACATTTAAATCTGAGTTAGTAGATATGAAGTGAGCCTAGGAATTTGCAATTAGTCACTCTGACTCTTTCTGATCTTGGTTGCCACCCAGGCCAGTGTTTCAGGGAGGTGGGTCCATCATTCATTGGCTAACTGGGTGTGAAGCATTCTAGGGGACATGGCTCTTGTTCACCAAGAGTTTACAATGAAGGAGGAAATAAGACTTCAATGCAGATAGGTAGCAGTTGCTGGCTTTCCAGGTTAGAGTCAGACCATTGCTTCTTTCTTGTTTACATTTCACTTTGGGCAAGCTTCATATTGATTTAGGAAAACTTATTCTAACTTATTTATTCACCCAGCTCTTAGTTTGTGTATTCCTTGAAGACAAGTGACCTTCACTGTTGACCTAGTTAAATGTTTTCCCATCATCTTTTCTTATTCCCATAACTTTGATTTGGCTGTGACTCCCAACTTAAGTACCAATGCCAATCTCTTGCTTGAGGCACTATATGTTCAGTTCAGTTCAGTTCAGTTGCTCAGTCATGTCCGACTCTTCGTGACCCCATGAATCACAGCACGCCAGGCCTCCCCGTCCATCACCAACTCCTGGAGTTCACTGAGACTCATGTCCATCGAGTTGGTGATGCCATCCAGCCATCTCATCCTCCGTCGTCCCCTTCTCCTCCTGCCCCCAATCCCTCCCAGCATCAGAGTCTTTTCCAATGAGTCAGCTCTTTGCATGAGATGGCCAAAGTATTGGAGTTTCAGCTTCAGCATCAGTCCTTCCAATGAACACCCAGGACTGATCTCCTTCAGAATGGACTGGTTGGATCTCCTTGCAGTCCAAGGGACTCTCAAGAGTCTTCTCCAACACCACAGTTCAAAAGCATCAATTCTTCGGCTCTCAGCTTTCTTCACAGTCCAACTATCACAGCTATATATGATCACTGGAAAAACCATAGCCTTGACTAGATGGACCTTTTTTGGCAAAGTAATGTCTCTGCTTTTGAATATGCTATCTAGGTTGGTCATAACTTTCCTTCCAAGGAGTAAGCGTCTTTTAATTTCATGGCTACAATCACCATCTGCAGTGATTTTGGAGCCCAGAAAAATAAAGTCTGACACTGTTTCCCCATCTATTTGCCATGGAGCGATGGGACCAGATGCCATGATCTTCATTTTCTGAATGTTGAGCTTTAAGCCAACATTTTCACTCTCCTCTTTCACTTTCATCAAGAGGCTTTTTAGTTCCTCTTCACTTTCTGCCATAAGGGTGGTGTCATCTGCATATCTGAGGTTATTGATATTTCTCCCAGCATTCTTGGTTCCAGCTTGTGCTTCTTCCAGCCCAGTGATTCTCATGATGTACTCTTTATATAAGTTAAATAAACAGGGTGATAATATACAGCCTTGACGTACTCCTTTTCCGATTTGGAACCAGTCTGTTGTTCCATGTCCAGTTCTAAATGTTGCTTCCTGACCTGCATACAGGTTTCTCAAGAGGCAGGTCAGGTGGTCTGGTATTCCCATCTCTTTCAGAATTTTCCACAGTTTATTGTGATCCACACAGTCAAAGGCTTTGGCATAGTCAATAAAGCAGAAATAGATGTTTTTCTGGAACTCTTATGCTTTTTCGATGATCCAGCAGATGTTGGCAATTTGGTCTCTGGTTCCTCTGCCTTTTCTAAAACCAGCTTGAACTTCTAAAAGTTCATGGTTCACATATTGGTGAAGCCTGGCTTGGAGAATTTTGAGCATTACTTTACTAGCGTGTGAGATGAGTGCAATTGTGTGGTAGTTTGAGCCTTCTTTGGCATTGCCTTTCTTTGGGATTGGAATGAAAACTGACCTTTTCCAGTCCTGTGGCCATTGCTGAGTTTTCCAAATTTGCTGGCATATTGAGTGCAGCACTTTCACAAGATCATCTTTCAGGATTTGAAATAGCTCAACTGGAATTCCATAACCTCCACTAACTTTGTTCATAGCGATGCTTTCTAAGGCCCACTTGACTTCACATTCCAGGATGTCTGGCTCTAGGTGAGTGATCAGACCATCATGATTATCTTGGTCATGAATACAGTTCTTCTGTGTATTCTTGCCACCTCTTCTTAATATCTTCTGCTAATAGAGTTTTGCCAAGAGAATGCACTGGTCATAGCAAACACCCTCTTTCAACAACACAAGAGAAGACTCTACACATGGACATCACCAGATAGTCAACACTGAAATCAGATTGATTATATTCTTTGCAGCCAAAGATGGAGAAGCTCCATACAGTCAGCAAAAACAAGACCAAGAGCTGACTGTGGCTTACATCATGAGCTCCTTATTGCCAAATTCAGACTTAAATTGAAGAAAGTAGGGCAGATCACTAGACCATTCAGATATGACCTAAATCAAATTCCTTATGAGTATACAGTGGAAGTGAGAAATAGATTTAAGGGACTAGATCTGATAGATAGAGTGCCTGATGAATTATGGATGGAGGTTTGTGACATTGTACAGGAGACAGAGATCAAGACCATCCCCAAGAAAAAGAAATGGAAAAAAGCAAAATGGCTATCTGAGGAGGCCTTACAAACAGCTGTGAAAAGAAAAGTGAAAAGCAAAGGAGAAAAGGAAAGATATAAGCATCTGAATGCAAAGTTCCAAAGAATAGCAAGGAGAGATAAGAAAGCCTTCCTCAGCAATCAATGCAAAGAAATAGAGGAAAACAACAGAATGGGAAAGACTAGAGATCTCTTCAAGAAAATTAGAGATACCAAGGGAACATTTCACTGTATGTTAGAAGATGGTTGTCGTTATCAGTCTTATCAGTCAGGCTTTATTATGTTACTGCTGCTATTGCCATTCCCTTTGTCATCTATCCATCTTGATGGCCTGGAAGAGAGAGGGTAAAGATCAGACATGCACCCTGGCTCTGGTTTTCACAGCAGGTGGGACATGACTGTGGTCATGTGGATGGAGTGTCAGGTGAGTCTCATTGAGAAATACTCTATGGCACAACATTTGGACCAGAAGGTAGGGTTTTCAAAAGGGGTTGGTCCTTAGATTCACATTTATGCAGGCATTGTGACATATTCTGATGTATCTGCTCAAGTTCAAGCTGGAAAGATATGAGGACATTGGTGTAGTCTCCAAGAAGGAAGAGGGGGCAGTTTTAGATTTAAGTCAGTCAGTATCTGCTTTTCCTTCTTGAGACTGGGACTATTGTAAATTCTCTTCTAGAAGAAGAGAATTGCATAGGACTTGACACTGAGGAAAGTGTGAATGTAAGGCTAACTTATTAATAATAAATTTATTCATAATACTGCTAATAAAAAAGAAGAGTCTTTAAAAACAGTTGAAATTTGGGAGAGAAAGAACTGGTATGGAATGGTGGAAAATAAAATATAATTAAACCTACATATACTTGTATATACATTGCTTTGAGAATTAAGACAAGTGGTAAAGTAAGCTCAGGAAATAGCTCAAATTGGTTTAGTGTATTTGAATATGTAAATATCTTGAAATATGAATCGCTAAGATTTAAGAATACTTCATTTTGGTGATGGTTCAAGCTAAATTTTTAGTTTAAGTTTTTCTCCATAGTATTCATTTTATATTGAAGTTGAAAATCCAACAAGTAAATTGTAGAATCTCTATTTCTAGGCCATTTTGAGTTCTCTCTTTCCATACACAGCCCTGGCCATTGGTTTAAGTGGCTTTGGTTAATGGGAATGAATCCCTAACACCTGATTTAAATCTTGAGATTTGCTCATTATCCTTAAGTGAGAGAGTTTAAAAACATTTCCCTTTTGAGTGGTGAGTATTTGTGTATGTCAGGGGATGTTCAGAAAAAAGCAGCCAATGTGGGTTGCAGGTATTGTTTCTTGTCTTAGCTCAGGGGGTGATGTTTGGTGTCATTAGGAGCAGAGGTTTTTTTTCTGGATGGAGAAGGGTATAAATTATTAGGATGGCTGGCAGCTGGAAGCTAGTGATTGAATCTTGAAGCCCACCACTTTAGGGCTGCCTGAACCTCTTCTGCACGAGATTGCAAGTGGTGCAATCAAGCAGGAAGGATGCTGAGGAAGGACCTTCTGGTTTGCTAGCCTGGTGATTTCCCTGGGGTTTCTGCTGTCTGCCTGGCAAGTATGCTCTGCTTTGTGGAGGAGGGCCCCATGTTCTCCTTCCAAGGGCAACATATCTGCTTTTTAGATTGAGATCTAATTAAACTTGGATTCCTAGGTTTTTACCAGCAGTTGCAAAAGCAGGGAACAACAGACTGATATACAGGTGGTGGTGTTCTAGAAGTTGACTTGAGTGATGTTTGAGGTTCTGAGTGAGTTTTCTCTCTCTGCAATGGAAGTGAAATCAATTGAGTGCCATTTTTGTTGCTGGGAGAAACTGGGTCTGCTGGGTCCCTTAGCCAGGCAAATATAGCAAGCCTGCTTTGACTTCATTTTGTTTGGGTTTTTTAAACAGAAAGATTGGAACCATCAGAGTGTTTGAGATTAAAAGGCTACAGATACAGAAGATCTAAAGCTGACATAGGAAAAGAAGTAATTTCTCACCCCATTCCAATCATCTCAAAATCTTTCAACTATTCCTCATTGCCACCCTATCACATCCCAGGGGCTGTTCTGAGATACACTAGTATGTTCAAGCCTTTGGGGGTGTGGTAATCTGTTAGCTGGTCATAGAGGTGGATTTGGCCTAGAGCTGCACAATTCAGAAGTTTTCATGTTATTACCAAAATAGGCAATACATTTTATGTGTGGATTCAAAGTATTTACTAGGGAAACGTAAACACTTAAAAGCAGCCAGTTTTGGTAACCTGTTTTGGAATTTTCTTTCTCTTTTCCCCATGTACCAGAAGCCTAAAAAAATAAATAAGGATGGTATAGGCATTTAACCTCTGAGAGGCCTCAATTGCCTGCCTCACAGGCACTCACAATATAGTAACAAATATAGAGACTAATGAAGAAGGCCAACTTCCAGTGACTAATTACAGAAAGAATTCAGTAAAGTAAGAACTCAATACTTGGAGAAGGTATTAGCATCTCCTGTCTGGGCCATCAGGGCAGATTCACCAAGCAGAAAAATTCAAGAGGCTAAGGGAAGTCAGCCTAGTTTGGGGCAGGAGAGGGTTCACATAGAAAAGCAGAAGCAGTAAATCTCGATAATCAACTAGTTTTCAGGGACATAGATGGACTCTAGGATGACCTGCGTATTTTGGGTTTGAGCAAGCCGGTGAATGGTGGTAACTGGAGGAAAATTATTTTCTGGTACTGGGTGGTAAATAAGATAATTAGTTTAATGGTGTTAGTTAGTGTTAGTCACTCAGTCGTGTCCAACTCTTTGCGACCCCATGGACTGCAGCCCACCAGGCTCCTCTGTCCATGAGCTTTTCCAGGCAAGGATACTGGAGTGGGTTGTGATTTCCTTCTCCAGGGCATCTTCCCAACCCAGGAATCGAACACAGGTCTCCTGCACTGCAGGCACATCCTTTACCGACTGAGCTACAAGGGAAGCCCCAAGTTTAATGGTGGTGTTGAGTAAATATGTGATCCTGTGTTACAGGAAGGACTTCTTTACTCTTAACTTACAACTTCCCAGTATATAGTGCACTGTACAGGTCCAGGGGGGAATGGAAGAGTAGATTTATGGTTCCTGCTTTCAAGGAGCTTATTCTCTAATTGCAGTCGCTGCTGCTGCTGCTGCTGCTGCTAAGTCGCTTGAGTCGTGTCCGACTCTGTGCGACCCCATAGACGGCAGCCCACGAGGCTCCCCTGTCCCTGGGATTCTCCAGGCAAGAACACTGGAGTGGGTTGCCATTTCCTTCTCCAATGCATGAAAGGGAAAAGTTAAAGTGAAGTCGCTCGGTCGTGTCTGACTCTTTGCGTTCCCATGGACTGCAGCCTACCAGGCTCCTCCGTCCATGGGATTTTCCAGGCAAGAGTACTGGAGTGGGGTGCCATTGCCTTCTCCAAATTGCAGTCGCTAGTAACTCTCTAAGTCAACAGCAGGAGCAATGTTACAGGCAGTACATGAATGAGTGCTAAGTGAATTGTATAGGTGCTTCTTGCTTTTCTGCAATTGGTATACAAGTAGAATTTGTCATTTGGTTTTACTTTCATAGTTTGTGATGTTGAGTATAGTCGGAGCTCATTTAATAATACTGTGGGTTATTTGCTTTGGAACAACTCATTTTAATTTTATAAGGTTGAAACTTTGTTTTATTTTACAGAGGGGAAGCTAAAACCCTGAGAGGTTAAATAACTTTCCCAAAGTCATGGAACTGTTAAACAGTAAAGTTAAGATTCATCTCTAGTCAATCTGAATCTAAAGTCCCCTCTTCTCAGTTTTAAAAACAACCTTTTTTTTTCTTTAAAGTAAATATATCCCCTCTTTATTAATTTCAGACATGTATATTGCTTGTAATTTGGTTCCTGATTTCTGGTTAGATGTTTAGGATAAATTCCTGGAAGTGGATTCCCTGTACCAAAGAATGTAAAATTTAAGCTTCCTTTAGAATATATCAGATTCTTTTTCAGAAAAGTTAAAAATATTTAGAGTCTAGGTGTACTTCTCAATCCCACATAGAAGTATATTTCAATCTCATGTGATTGTCTAAGCCATGACATACAAGAGGACTCAGTAACACTGTGATAAAGATGGTGGTTAGGATAATGAATCAGTGAATCTGTTAGAGCAGGAAGGAACTCCAGGTGTCAGGGAGCCACATCCTTCTTTATTAAGGACCAAGGCTCAGAGAGCTTAAGGGACCTCATCCAGGTCACACCCCTCATTAGAGTCAGTCTGGACAAGAAGCTGCATTTGGCACTTTGTGATACGCTGAGGCAGAGTCTCTAGGATGGTATGGATGATTCTGGGGTTGCTACAATGTCTATCTGGGGTCTCAGCTGGAGATTTAAGAGCCTTTTAGTGTTTGAGTGAGCTTCATAGTTCATCTTTGAAACTTCACAGTTCTGTCAGAAGGATGTGGAAGTAACTCAAAGGGATTTTCCCTGAATTGAGAGGTCCATCACCCACCTCTGTTGAGCTGAAGGGAATCCTGAAATCCCCTTTTGTGAGTTTTCCTGCACTGGCCCACTGTAAGATCCACAGGGGTTATTCTGAACACTCTCTTTGTTATTCTGTAGATGATACAATATCTTTGAACAAAAGAGTGCTCATGTAATTCAAAACTCATATAACTAAAGACTGATTTTCTATGAGTGTGTTAGTCACTCAGTTGTGTCTGATCCTTTGCCACCCCATGGACTGGGGCCCACCAAGCTCCTCCATCCATGGGATTTTCCAGGCAAGAATACTGGAGTAGATTGCCGTTGCCTTCTCCAGGGGATCTTCCCCACCCAGGGATCAAACCTAGGTATCCCAATTTGTAGGCAGACTCTTTACTGTCTGAGCCACTAGGGAAGACTCTGATTTTCTATAGCACTGACCAAAAAAGGAGGATATTTTTGTTTTTTATTGCTTGATCATGTAGCAATACAGTTCAAACCTGGTTTTCAATCAATTCAGTTTAGTCACTCATCATGTCAGACCCTTTGCCACTCCATGGACTGAAACATGCCAGGCTTCCCTGTCCTTCACCAACTCCTGGAGCTTGCTTAAACTCATGTCCATTGAGTCAGTGAAGCCATCCAGCCATCTCATCCTCTGTCATCCCCTTCTCCTCCTGTCTTAAATCTTTCCCAGAATCAGGGTCTTTCCCAATGAGTCAGTTCTTTGCATCAGGTGGCCAAAGTATTGGAGCTTCAGCATCAGTCCTTCCAATGAATATTCAGGACTGATTTCCTTTAGGATGGACTGGTTGGATCTCCTTGCAGTCCAAGGGACTCTCCAGAGTCTTCTCCAACATCACAGTTCAACAGCATCAATTCTTTGGTGCTCACCTTTCTTTATGGTCCAACTCTCACATCCATACATGACTACTGGAAAAACCATAGCTTTGACTAGATGGACCTTTGTCAGCAAAGTAATGTCTCTGCATTTTAATATGCTGTCTGTGTTTGTCATAGCTTTTCTCCAAGGAGCAAGCATCTTTTAATTTCATGGCTGCAGTCATTGTCCACAGTGATTTTGGAGCCCCCAAAAATAAAGACCTTCACTGTTTCCATTGTTTCTCCATCTATTTGCTATGAAATGATGGGACTGAATGCCATGATCTTAGTTTTTGAATCTTGAGTTTTAGGCAAAGTTTTTCACTCTCCTCTTTCACTTTCATCAAGAGGCTCTTTGGTTCTTTTTTGCTTTCTGCCATAAGAGTGGTGTCATCAGCATATGTGAGGATATTATTATTTCTCCCGGCATGAACAGAATGAAAAGACAAAAAGATAGGACACTGAAAGATGAACTCCCCAGGACAGTAGGTGCCAAATATGCTGCTGGAGATCAATGGAGAAATAACTCCAGAAAGTATGAAGAGATGGAGCCAAAGCAAAAACAATACCCAGTTGTGAATATGACTGGTGATGGAAGTAAAGTCTGCATAGGAACCTGGAATGTTAGGTCCGTGAATCAAGGCAAATTGGTAGTGGTCAAACAGGAGATGGCAAGAGTGAACATCAACATTCTAGGAATCAGCAAACTAAAATGGACCAGAATGGGTGAATTTAACTCAGATGACCATTATATCTACTACTGTGAGCAAGAATCCCTTACAAGAAATGGAGTAGCCATCATAGTCAACAAAAGAGTCTGAAATGCAGTACCTGGATGTGATCTCAAAAAAGACAGAATGATCTCTGTTCGTTTCCAAGGCAAACCATTCAATATCATAGTAATCCAAGTCTACTCCCCAACCAGTAATGCTGAAGAAGTTGAATGATTCTATGTAGACCTACAAGACCTTTTAGAACTAACACCCAAAAGAGATGTCCTTTTCATTACAGGGGACTGGAAAAAAGTAGGAAGTCAAGAAATACCTGGAGTAACAGGCAAACTTGGTCTTGGAGTACAGAATGAATCAGGGCAAAGGTTAATAGAGTTTTGCCAAGAGAATGCAGTGATCATAGCAAACACTCTCTTTCAACAACACAAGAGAAGACTCTACACATGGACATCATCAGATGGTCAATACTGAATTCAGACTGATTATATTCTTTGTGGCTGAAGATAGAGAAACTATACACAGTCAGCAAAAACAAGACAGGGAGGGGACTGATTATGGCTCAGATCATGAACTCCTTATTGCCAAATTCAGACTTGAATTGAAGAAAGTAGGGAACACCACTAGACCATTCAGGTATGACCGAAATCAAATCCCTTATGATTATACAGTGGAAGTGAGAAATAGATTCAAAAGATTAGATCTGATAGACAGAGTGCCTGAAGAATTATGAACAGAGGCTCATGACATTGTACAGGAGGGAGTGATCAAGACCATCCCCAAGAAAAAGAAATGCAAAAAGGCAAAATGGTTGTCTGAGGAGGCCTTAGAAATAGCTGAGAAAAGAAGAGAAGCTAAAGGCAAAGGAGAAAAGGAAAGATATACCCATTTGAATGCTGGGTTCCAAAGAATAGCAAGGAGATATAAGAAAGCCTTCCTCAGTGATCAGTGTAAAGAAATAGAGGAAAACAAAAGAATGGGAAGACTAGAGATCTCGTTAAGAAAATTGGAGAGAAAAAAAAAAAAAAAGAAAATTGGAGAAACCAGGGGAACATTTTATGCAAAGATGGGCTCAATAAAGGACAGAAATGTTATGGACCTAACAGAAGCAGAAGATATTAAGAAGAGGTGGCAAGAATACACAGAAGAGCTACACAAAAAAGATCTTTATGACCCAGATAATCACAATGGTGTGATCACTCACCTAGAGCCAGACATCCTGGAATGCGAGGTCAAGTGGGCCTTAGAAAGCATCACTATGAACAAAGCTAGTGGAGGTGATGGAATTCCAGTTGAGCTATTTCAGATCCTAAAAATGATGCTATGAAAGTGCTGCACTCAATAGGCCAGCAAATTTGGAAAACTCAGCAGTGGCCACAGGACTGGAAAAGGTCAGTTTTCATTCCAATCCCAAAGAAAGGCAATGCCAAAGAATGTTCAAACTACCACACAGTTGCACACATCTTACACTAGAAAAGTAATGCTCAAAATTCTCTGTGCTGGGCTTCAACAGTAGGTGAACTGTGAACTTCCAGATGTTCAAGCTGGATTTAGAAAAGGCAGAAGAACCAGAGACCAAATTGCCAACATCTGCTGGATCATGGAAAAAGCAAGAGAGTTCCAGAAAAACATCTATTTCTGCTTTATTGACTATGCCAAAGCCTTTGACTCTGTGGTTCACAAAGAACTGTGGAAAATTCTGAAAGAGATGGGAACGCCAGACCACCTTACCTGCCTCCTGAGAAATGTGTATGCAGGTCAAGAAGCAACAGTTAGAACTGGACATGGACTGGTCCAGTTCCAGTGCATTTGCCAGCAATGGACTGGTTCCAAATTGGGAAAGGAGTACGTCAAGGCTGTATATTGTCACCCTGCTTATTTAACTTATATGCAGAGTACATCATGAGAAATGCCAGGCTGGATGAAGCACAAGCTAGAATCAAGTTTGCTGGGAGAAATACCAATAACCTCAGATATGCAGCTGATACCACTCTTATGGCAGAAAGTGAAGAAGAACTAAAGAGCCTCTTGATGAAAGTGAAAGAGGAGAGTGAAAAGTTGGCTTAAAACAATGTTAAGAAAACAGATCACGGCATCTGGTCCCATCACTTCATGGTAAGTAGATGGGGAAACAATGGAAACAGTGACAGAGTTTATTTTGGGGGGCTCCAAAATCACTGCAGATGGTGACTGCAGCCATGTAATTAAAAGATGCTTACTCCTTGGAAGGAAAGTTATGACCAACCTAGATAGCATATTCAAAAGCAGAGACATTACTTTGCCAACAAAAGTCCATCTAGTCACAGTTTTAGTTTTTTCAGTAAGTCATGTATGGATGTGAGAGTTGGACTATAAAGAAAGCTGAACACTGAAGAATTGATGCTTTTGACCTGTGGTGTTGGAGAAGACTCTTGAGAGTCTCTTGGACTGCAAGGAGATCCAAGTAGTCAATCCTAAAGGAAATCAGTCCTGAATATTCATTGGAAGGACTGATACTGAAACTGAAACTCCAATACTTTGGCCACCTGATGGGAAGAACTGACTCATTTGAAAAGACCCTGATTCTGGGAAAGAGTGAAGGTGGGAGGAGAAGGGGATGACATCACTGACTCAATGGACATGAGTTTGAGTAAGCTCTGGAAGTTTGTGATGGACAGGGAAGCCTGGCATACTGCAGTCCATGGGCTCACAGAGAGTTGGACACAACTGAGTGACTGAACTGAACTGAATCTTCATTCCAGCTTATGCTTCATCCAGCCCAGCATTTTGCATGATATACTTTGAATATAAATTAAATAAGCAGGGTGACAATATACAGCCTTGACATACTCCTTTCCTGATTTGGAACCAGTCTGTTGTTCCATGTCCAATTCTAACTGTTGCTTCTTATCGTGCATACAGATTTCTTAGGAGGCAGGTCAGGTGGTCTGGTATTCCCATCTCTTTCAGAATTTTCCATAGGTTATTGTGATCCACACAGTCAAAGGCTTTAGCATAGTCAATGAAGCAGAAATAGATGTTTTTCTTGTATTCTCTTTCTTTTTCTCTGATCCAACGAATGTTGACAATTTGATCTGTGGTTCCTCTGCCTTTTCTGCTGCTGCTGCTGTTGCTCAGTCGCTTCAGTCATGTCCAACTCTGTGAGACCCCATGGACTGCAGCCTACCAGGCTTCTCTGTCCATGGGATTCTCCAGGCAAGAACACTGGAGTGGGTTGCCATTTCCTTCTCCAATGCATGAAAGTGGAAAGTGAAAGTGAAGTCGCTCAGTTGTGTCCGACTCTTAGTGACCCCATGGACTGCAGCCTACCAGGGGCTCCTCCATCCATGGGATTTTCCAGGCAACAGTACTGGAGTGGGGTGCCATTGCCTTCTCCCCTGCCTTTTCTAATCCCAGCTTGAACATCTGGAAGTTCTTGTTTCTTTTTCTGTTGAAGGCTAGCTTGGAGAATTTTGAGCATTACTTTTAGCGTGTTAGATGAGTGCAATAGTTTTATATAGTGCTGACCAAAAAGGAGGATATGTGTGATTTTTATTGGTCAATCATGTAGCAATGGAATGAACAGAATTTGCAGTATGTTTTAGCTTCGTATCCCTTTGGATCTGCTTGATTAAGCTATTAAACCTCAACATTTAAATGACTTAACCCAATAAAGGGTTGTTTCTTGTAGAAATCTGATGCAGGCTGTTTGATTGTCTTCCATCTTGTAGATATGCTATGCCCAGGTTGCCAAGGCAGGGAAAAGTGAGTTAAAGGAAGCATGTAGATTCTTAACTGACTCACCCTGGAAGTGACAAATGCCACAGTCTACTGCTCAGAACTGGAAATGTGATTCTGATCAAATGGTGAAGTGGCTGGGAAAAGTGTGGAAGAGTACACAGATATTTGATAAGTACTAATGATCTTTTCCACACTCTTGATGTTTGATACTTTGAAATTACCTATTTAAAAATTCTTGTAGGCAATTTTATATCACTTCAAGTTTTAAACATAAAGATAAAACTTTCATGTTACTTTCTTTCAAATATATTTAAAATGTGTTGGTTGAGTACACACTATCATTTTTCAAAGATCTTTTCAGTTCTCTGTTAAAAACAATGAAGTTTTTTTTTTTTTTTCCCCCCCAATAGTTGTGAGGTTTGGGTAAGTCATTTCACTTCCTATACTTGTATGCCAATTGAAAATGTGATTTAACCCTTGATTTATGCGTATGTTGTGAAAATTAAGTTAGAGATCACATGTAAACCACTTGACACAGTGCCTAGACAAAGGTAAGTGTTCAACAAATGTGGATTTTTCTATTTGCTGGTATTGTTGATATTGTAATAGGTCTACTACTGTCATCAGTAATACTGGATCCTCTGACTCAGTGATATATCTACCATTATCAGAGATAGTATACTTTACAGAAAAAGTGACATTTAGGCCAAGTTCTGGAAATGAAATGCCTTCATCTTCTCTATGTTCTTATTTTGGTAGTCATGGGGGATTTCAAAGGCCATGTTCTCCCTGGAGTCTTCTTAATTACATTGGGGATTTGGTGGACTACAAAGTGTGTTCTGAAATATGCCTTCAAAAACCAGAAGCAGACTTCCTACTTCGATCCCAAAGCATTATTCTGTCGAATGGAAATGTTGGAGGGAATTGTACTAGTTGGAATGGCTTTAATCGGTGAGTGATCCTTTTCTGTGTTCTGTTTGCTTTCTTGGTGTATTTTCACATGCAAAGAGAAGACTGAATATCAAAACAAGAGATTACTAAAACAAATTTTTTATTCAAATACATCTGAATACGTATTCTAATTGTATTTCTGTTTTTTATTGCTTGATCATGTAGCAATTCAGTTCAAGCCTAGTTTTCTAACAGTTCGGTTCAGTTGCTCAGTTGTATTTGGTTATCCTTAATTGGGGAGAAGCTGAACTCTAGCATTTTAATCCTGAACCAAGCACAACTCCCGACCCAAAGACGTACTGTGTAAGAAGGAAGTAATCAGATGCTATAGGATTGGTCTCACAAATCTAAATCCAAAATTACTCAGGATTTATCTAGTCATTAGATTAAAATAGGAACTTAGTCTGTCAGTGTAACTGATCGGGGAACTCAGTGGAACTAAGTCCATTAGCTTTGAAGATCTGACATAGCTGTTTGACAGAATTGGCTATCTTTGACTAAAAGGGATTATCTAAACCAGTCTTTGAAGCTCTAAACCAGTCTAAAGAACCAGTGCTCAGCTGTTAGGTAATGGCCCAGAAAGAAGAATCAGTGCCATAAAAAGACAATATATTGGGCTAAGCTGTAGGCTGATCCTTCTGCATCTTCAGTTTTCAGTAAAGCTGTGGAAAGATGGCTTAAAGTGTGATTTATCCCTCTGCAGGCATGCTTTCAGGACAGTTTATTCCTGGAGGACCGCACTTGATCTTATACAACTACAAAGAGAATCAATGGGTCAGACTCCTAGACTGGCATCATTTTACCATATACCTCTTCTTTGGGCTGCTGGGTGTGACAAACATCTTATGTTCCACCATCAGGTCACTTCCTCCCTCCTTTAGCAAGTTAATGCTATTAAATGCCTTATTTGTGGAGGGTAAGTATGAGTGTTTTCATTTATCTTTCATTATTATTGGACATTTGTCTAGCCCTTTACAACAATAAAGGGCACCTTTCCTTTGGTGTCCTGGTACAGCCTTGACCTGTAGGCCAGCTGTCTGGGTCATGGTAAGCTATTGAGGTGTCCTAGATAGGATGCCAAAGATTTCCCTTCCCTACTAACTTATTTAGTAAAACTGGACAAGCACAATATTCAGGTATCGTATTCAAATTTCACATCTACCTTAAAGAACCACCTGCTATGCTCATTTATCTCAGGTTTATCCTGGAGATGATCATTATTTCCATTTTTAACACAACAAACTGAGCTCAGAGTAGTGAAGCGTTGTTGTTGTTGTTTTTTAGTCACTCAGTTGTGTCCAACTCTTTGTGATCCCATGTACTGAAATCCATCAGGCTTCTCTGTCCATGAGATTTCCCAGGCAAGAATATTGAAGTGGGTTGCCATTTCCTTCTCTGGGGTTAGTAAAGCATGAATATCCTCCAAAGAAGAGACCACTCAAAGCAGAATAGTTCCCATACCTATGAAGTAGCCTTTTTAATATTGATATAATGAAACTCCACCATTACATGATAAACAGAGTCCAAAAAATCCAGTCACATAAAATTGAGGTCCTAACACTTTTTGTTCAGTTGGCCTCCCTGTTACTGCATAAGAAAACACTGATGACAAGTATTTAATGCTTTGTTTTCATTTATTTTATATGTATGGAGAAGGAAATGGCAACACACTCCAGTATTGTTGCCTGGATAATCCCATGGAAGAGGAGCCTGGTGGGCTGCAGTCCATGGGGTCACAGAAGAGTTGGATACGACTTAGTGACTGAACCACAACATTTTATATGTAAGGGGTAGACTGGTCATAGAACTAAAAAGCCCCCAATTATCAAGAGGCAGTCATTTCTAATGTCCACCTTGCCTCCTACATCTAAAGATAAGTGCTTTTGCCAAATGCTCTTTGAGAACAAGTGATAGATAAAAGTTGGGCAACAGTCACCAACAGCATGATTCTCATTATCTCAGATGTTATCATATTATTTTAAACTTTTTATTTTATATTGGAGTATAGTCGATTAACAATGCTTTGATAGTTTCAGGTGGACAGCAAAGGGACTCAACCATACATATCTACATGTATCCATTCACACCGAAGCTACTCTCCAGATGTTACTATATTTTGAATGAACATCTTTTCCTATACATCCGAATGAAAAGGATGAAGTTGAAGCCACTATCTGTCCATAGGATTAAAAATATAGTTAGTTACTACTTCTTGGGAGCTTCCAGAGAACCTTGCCCTACCCATCGCAGTGCACTCTTATGATTTGTGTTTATATTTGCTGCCTCCAGTAGACTAAATTGCTTAAGGAAAGACTATTTCATTCATCTGTCCACTTGCCCTAACTCCTGCTCCCCTGCCTTCATCATGCTTATTATTTATCCTTTTGCATAAAATATGGTTTGAAATTTAGTTAGTTGAAAATGTCATGATGTATTGGAGAAGAGAATAAAGACTGGGGAAGGGAAAAGGAGATTTCAAAGATTACATTGTAAACAGGTATAGTGATGACTCCAAAAATGCTAGAGATTTCCATTATTAATGGAAGCAGTGGGCACCTTATATTTTGGACAAATGTGTGTGCTTAATGTAAAGCTGTGTGGAGATGGGGGAGGAACAGTAGTTTCATTGAGAAAGACAAACTATTTTTTCTGCCTCCAACAGCTTTTGTTTTCTACAATCACACTCATGGCCGGGAAGTGCTGGACATCTTTGTGCACAATCTTCTGTTCTTGGCCATCTGTTTGACAGCCCTGATTACCTTCATGGAGCTCTTCATACAGGCCAAGATAACTGTGGAACTTCTGCGGACAAGCCTTTTCCTGCTTCAGGGAAGCTGGTTCTGGCAGGTGAGTTGGGGCCTCCAGTGAATGTGCCTGGTGTCTGCACTGATGACCTTCTCTCTTTGATTGTGGGTGTTGTGCCCTGGAACCCAAAGATTTCCTTCTGATATGCTGCTGGTAGTGAGAATGCAGGCCTTTGAGGGGCCCAGCAGCCCTGGTGAGAATAGTGGCAGAGCAGCAGGGAAGGAGGTGGGAGGTGTACACCTTCATCACACACCTGAATATCCATTTGTAGGAACTCTGAGCTGGTGCTTAGCTGGAAGCAGTTCCCGATGCTAAAGTCACTTAAAGCCTAATGGGTAATAAGCTCGAGAAACGTAAGGAAAGCAGGAAAGGAAGGGAATTATTATCTATTGAGGAATAAGTATGTGCCGGCCCCTGGACATGACTTTTACATACACATTGTTTCATTTTCATTTTGTCTTCACGACAACTTGGAAGTTAGATATTATCATCCCCAACTAACTGATAAAGAGACTCAGAGAGAGCAGGTTACTTGCTCAGGACCACACAGTAGTGGAACTAGGATCTAAATGTGGGTCTGTCTGACTCCAAATCCCAGGCACTTTTATTGTTGACTCCCTAACCTTGGAGTGTTGTTGAAAACATATATTCCAATCAGTGAACATATACTTTATCAGTTCAGTTCAGTTCGGTCAGTCATGTCCGACTCTTTGTGACCCCATGGACTGCAGCACACCAGGCCTCCCTGTCCATCATCAACTCCTGAAATTTACTCAAATTCATATCCATTGAGTTGGTGACGCCATCCAACCATCTCATCCTCTGTCTGAACATACATTCATGAATATAAGGAAAGTCTGGAATAAAAGGTGAATGTGGTTTAATCACAGAAGATTTCTTAGAGGAGGTTTTTAGTCACTAAAGTGCAGGGATTTGGGATGATGAGGTTCTTCCAGGGATTTGCATTTCAGTGAAGATTGATAAGAAAGCCCTGGTAGACTCAGAGAAACATCATGGTCAAACGGGGGCTAGGAAAGATGTGATATTTAAGCTTGTGGGGGAGTAGAAAGGTTGTTGGAGCACAGGCTAGTAAATAGGGTCTGAGATTCAGGGGTTTTTTGAAGGTAAAATGATTTGGAAAAAATAACAAATACCTTATCATGGTATAATTTGATAATCAGTGAATTTAACCATTTGGTATATAGATGTTGTATTGTGAGATTATTTACCATCAGTTGGCAAGCTAAATAGAATGGCATGTAAGATGTGATTATGCATTCTGTATCTCTTGATTGGAATATTTTACTATGTTCTGGTATTGCTGATTCAAAACTAAAAATAAAATTAAACAACTTAACAGTGATAATTTCAGATCAAGATGACACAGTGAGTTTATGCCTCAGTGTATTGCCTCTGCTTCAAATATGTAACAATGACACATAAACTATCAAAAATACCTATAAAATAAAAAGTAAATTAAAAGAATAGAAAAGTAAATGAAAGTAAGAGAGTTTAAAAATACACAGTTGCAAATTAAACACCACAAACAAAAATAGGGCAAGCCCCCAGTGAATAGAATAGAAATAGACGAGACTAGACATTCCCAGACTGAGCAGAGCTGGGCTGTAGCTCTGTGGACTACAAGTCTGGGGTAGGCATGATGGTTGGTTATTTGGCTCCAGGGGAACTAAAAGGAAATTAGAGATTTCTCTGGATGTAGGGGTAAAGTCAAGCTCTTCGACTCTTTTTATTTTTTTTTTTTAATTTTTATTTTTAAACTTTACAATATTGTATTAGTTTTGCCAAATATCGAAATGAATCCGCCACATGTATACATGCGTTCCCCATCCTGAACCCTCCTCCCTCCTCCCTCCCCATACCATCCCTCTGGGTTGTCCCAGTGCACCAGCCGCAAGCATCCAGTATCGTGCATCGAACCTGGACTGGCGACTCGTTTCATACATGATATTATACATGTTTCAATGCCATTCTTCCAAATCTTCCCACCCTCTCCCTCTCCCACAGAGTCCAAAAGACTGTTCTATACATCAGTGTCTCTTTTGCTGTCTCGTACACAGGGTTATTGTTACCATCTTTCTAAATTCCATATATATGCATTAGTATACTGTATTGGTGTTTTTCTTTCTGGCTTACTTCACTCTGTATAATAGTCTCCAGTTTCATCCACCTCATTAGAACTGATTCAAATGTATTCTTTTTAATGGCTGAGTAATACTCCATTGTGTATATGTACTACAGCTTTCTTATCCATTCATCTGCTGATGGACATCTAGGTTGCTTCCATGTCCTGGCTATTATAAACAGTGCTGCGATGAACATTGGGGTACACGTGTCTCTTTCCCTTCTGGTTTCCTCGGTGTGTATGCCCAGCAGTGGGATTGCTGGATCATAAGACACTTCTATTTCCAGATTCTTAAGGAATCTCCACTCTGTTCTCCATAGTGGCTGTACTAGTTTGCATTCCCACCAACAGTGTAAGAAGGTTCCCTTTTCTTCACACCCTTTCTAGCATTTATTGCTTGTAGACTTTTGGATTGCAGCCATTCTGACTAGCGTGAAATGGTACCTCATAGTGGTTTTGATTTGCATTTCTCTGATAATGAGTGATGTTGAGCATCTTTTCATGTGTTTGTTAGCCATCTGTATGTCTTCTTTGGAGAAATGTCTCTTTAGTTCTTTGGCCCATTTTTTGATTGGGTCATTTATTTTTCTGGAGTTGAACGTTAGGAGTTGCTTGTATATTTTTGAGATTAGTTGTTTGTCCGTTGCTTCATTTGCTATTATTTTCTCCCATTCTGAAGGCTGTCTTTTCACCTTGCTAATAGTTTCCTTTGTTGTGCAGAAGCTTTTAAGTTTAATTAGGTCTGATTTGTTTATTTTTGCTTTTATTTCCAATATTCTGGGAGATGGGTCATAGAGGATCCTGCTGTGATGTATGTCCGAGAGTGTTTTGCCTGTGTTCTCCTCTAGGAGTTTTATAGTTTCTGGTCTTACATTGAGATCTTTAATCCATTTTGAGTTTATTTTTGTGTATGGTGTTAGGAAGTGTTCTAGTTTCATTCTTTTACAAGTGGTTGACCAGTTTTCCCAGCACCACTTGTTAAAGAGATTGTCTTTAATCCATTGTATATTCTTGCCTCCTTTGTCAAAGATAAGGTGTCCATATGTGCGTGGATTTATCTCTGGGCTTTCTATTTTGTTCCATTGATCTATATTTCTGTCTTTGTGCCAGTACCATACTGTCTTGATAACTGTGGCTTTGTAGTAGAGCCTGAAGTCAGGTAGGTTGATTCCTCCAGTTCCATTCTTCTTTCTCAAGATCGCTTTGGCTATTCGAGGTTTTTTGTATTTCCATACAAATTGTGAAATTATTTGTTCTAGCTCTGTGAAGAATACCATTGGTAGCTTGATAGGGATTGCATTGAATCTATAAATTGCTTTGGGTAGTATACTCATTTTCACTATATTGATTCTTCCAATCCATGAACAAGGTATATTTCTACATCTATTAGTGTCCTCTTTGATTTCTTTCACCAGTGTTTTATAGTTTTATAGTTTTCTATATATAGGTCTTTAGTTTCTTTAGGTAGATATATTCCTAAGTATTTTATTCTTTCCATTGCAATGGTGAATGGAATTGTTTCCTTAATTTCTCTTTCTGTTTTCTCATTATTAGTGTATAGGAATGCAAGGGATTTCTGTGTGTTGATTTTGTATCCTGCAACTTTACTATAATCATTGATTAGTTTTAGTAATTTTCTGGTGGAGTCTTTAGGGTTTTCTATGTAGAGGATCATGTCATCTGCAAACAGGGAGAGTTTTACTTCTTCTTTTCCAATTTGGATTCCTTTTATTTCTTTTTCTGCTCTGATTGCTGTGGCCAGAACTTCCAAAACTATGTTAAATAGTAATGGTGAAAGTGGGCACCCTTGTCTTGTTCCTGACTTTAGAGGAAATGCTTTCAATTTTTCACCATTGAGGATAATGTTTGCTGTGGGTTTGTCATATATAACTTTTATTATGTTGAGGTATGTTCCCTCTATTCCAGCTTTCTGGAGAGTTTTTATCATAAATGGATGTTGAATTTTGTCAAAGGCTTTCTCTGCATCTATTGAGATAATCATATGGTTTTTATTTTTCAATTTGTTAATGTGGTGTATTACATTGATTGATTTGTGGATATTGAAGAATCCTTGCATCCCTGGGATAAAGCCCACTTGGTCATGGTGTATGATCTTTTTAATGTGTTGTTGGATTCTGATTGCTAGAATTTTGTTAAGGATTTTTGCGTCTGTGTTCATCAGTGATATTGGCCTGTGGTTTTCTTTTTTTGTGGGATCTTTGTCAGGTTTTGGTGTTAGGGTGATGGTGGCCTCATAGAATGAGTTTGGAAGTTTACCTTCCTCTGCAATTTTCTGGAAGAGTTTGAGCAGGATAGGTGTTAGCTCTTCTCTAAATTTTTGGTAGAATTCAGCTGTGAAGCCATCTGGATCTGGGCTTTTGTTTGCTGGAAGATTTTTGATTACAGTTTCAATTTCCGTGCTTGTGATGGGTCTGTTAAGATTTTCTATTTCTTCCTGGTCGAGTTTTGGAAAGTTGTACTTTTCTAAGAATTTGTCCATTTCTTCCACGTTGTCCATTTTATTGGCATATAATTGTTGATAGTAGTCTCTTATGATCGTTTGTATTTCTGTGTTGTCTGTTGTGATCTCTCCATTTTCATTTCTAATTTTATTGATTTGATTTTTCTCCCTTTGTTTCTTGATGAGTCTGGCTAATGGTTTGTCAATTTTATTTATCCTTTCAAAGAACCAGCTTTTGGCTTTGTTGAATTTTGCTATGGTCTCTTTTGTTTCTTTTGCATTTATTTCTGCCCTAATTTTTAAGATTTCTTTCCTTCTACTAACCCTGGGGTTCTTCATTTCTTCCTTTTCTAGTTGCTTTAGGTGTAGAGTTAGGTTATTTATTTGACTTTTTTCTGGTTTCTTGAGGTGTGCCTGTATTGCTATGAACTTTCCCCTTAGGACTGCTTTTACAGTGTCCCACAGGTTTTGGGTTGTTGTGTTTTCATTTTCATTCGTTTCTATGCAAATTTTGATTTCTTTTTTGATTTCTTCTGTGATTTGTTGGTTATTCAGCAGCGTGTTGTTCAGCCTCCATATGTTGGAATTTTTAATAGTTTTTCTCCTGTAATTGAGATCTAATCTTACTGCATTGTGGTCAGAAAAGATGCTTGGAATGATTTCTATTTTTTTGAATTTACCAAGGCTAGCTTTATGGCCCAGGATGTGATCTATCCTGGAGAAGGTTCCATGTGCGCTTAAGAAAAAGGTGAAATTCATTGTTTTGGGATGAAATGTCCTATAGATATCAATTAGGTCTAACTGGTCTATTGTATCGTTTAAAATTTGTGTTTCCTTGTTAATTTTCTGTTTAGTTGATCTATCCATAGGTGTGAGTGGGATATTAAAGTCTCCCACTATTATTGTGTTATTGTTAATTTCTCCTTTCATACTTGTTAGCATTTGTCTTACATATTGTGGTGCTCCCGTGTTGAGTGCATATATATTTATAATTGTTATATCTTCTTCTTGGATTGATCCTTTGATCATTATGTAGTGACCTTCTTTGTCTCTTTTCACAGCCTTTGTTTTAAAGTCTATTTTATCTGATATGAGTATTGCTACTCTTGCTTTCTTTTGGTCCCTATCTGCGTGGAAAATCTTTTTCCAGCCCTTCACTTTCAGTCTGTATGTGTCCCCTGTTTTGAAGTGGGTGTCTTGTAGACAACATATATAGGGGTCTTGTTTTTGTATCCATTCAGCCAGTCTTTGTCTTTTGGTTGGGGCATTCAACCCATTTACATTTAAGGTAATTACTGATAAGTATGATCCTGTTGCCGTTTACTTTATTGTTTTGGGTTTGAATTTATACACCATTTTTGTGTTTCCTGTCTAGAGAATATCCTTTAGTATTTGTTGGAGAGCTGGTTTGGTGGTGCAGAATTCTCTCAGCTTTTGCTTGTCTGAAAAGCTTTTGATTTCTCCTTCATATTTGAATGAGATCCTTGCTGGGTACAATAATCTGGGCTGTAGGTTATTTTCTTTCATCATTTTAAGTATGTCTTGCCATTCCCTCCTGGCTTGAAGAGTTTCTATTGAAAGATCAGCTGTTATCCTTATGGGAATTCCCTTGTGTGTTATTTGTTGTTTTTCCCTTGCTGCTTTTAATATTTGTTCTTTGTGTTTGATCTTTGTTAATTTGATTAATATGTGTCTTGGGGTGTTTTGCCTTGGGTTTATCCTGTTTGGGACTCTCTGTGTTTCTTGGACTTGAGTGATTATTTCCTTCCCCATTTTAGGGAAGTTTTCAACTATTATCTCCTCAAGTATTTTCTCATGGTCTTTCTTTTTGTCTTCTTCTTCTGGGACCCCTATGATTTGAATGTTGTAGCATTTAATATTGTCCTGGAGGTCTCTGAGATTGTCCTCATTTCTTTAAATTCATTTTTCTTTTATCCTCTCTGATTCATTTATTTCTACCATTCTATCTTCTAATTCACTAATCCTATCTTCTGCCTCTGTTATTCTACTATTTGTTGCCTCTAGAGTGTTTTTAATTTTATTTATTGCATTATTCATTATGTATTGACTCTTTTTTATTTCTTCTAGGTCCTTGTTAAACCTTTCTTGCATCCTCTCAATCCTTGTCTCCAGGCTATTTATCTGTGATTCCATTTTGATTTCAAGATTTTGGATCAATTTCACTATCATTATTAGGAATTCTTTATCAGGTAGATTCCCTATCTCTTCCTCTTTTGTTTGGTTTGCTGGGCATTTATCCTGTTCCTTTATCTGCTGGGTATTCCTCTGTCTCTTCATCTTGTTTAAATTGCTGAGTTTGGGGTGTCCTTTCTGTATTCTGGCAGTTTGTGGAGTTCTCTTTATTGTGGTGTTTCCTGGCTGTGTGTGGGTTTGTACAGGTGGCTTGTCAAGGTTTCTTGGTTAGGGAAGCTTGTGACGGTGTTCTGGTGGGTGGAGCTGTATTTCTTTTCTCTGGAGTGCAATTAAGTGTCCAGTAATGAGTTATGGGATGTCTGTGGTTTTGGTGTGACTTTAGGTAGCCTATATCTTGGAGCTCAGGGCTGTGTTCCTTTGTTGCTGGAGAATTTGCTTGGTATGTCTTGCCCTGGAACTTGTTGGCCCTTGTGTGGTGCTTGGTTTCAGTGCAGGTATGGAGGCGTTGATGAGCGCCTGTCAATTAATGTTCCTTGGAGTCAGGAGTTCCCTGGAGTCAGGGTTTGGACTTAAGCCTCCTGCTTCCAGTTATCGGTCTTATTTTTACAGTAGTTTCAAAATTTCTCCTTCTATATAGCACCATTGATAAAACATCTACATTAAAGATGAAAAGTTTCTCTACCATGAGGGTCACCCAGAGAGATTCCCAGTGTTACATGGAGAAGAGAAGAGGGAGGAGGGAGTTAGAGGTGACCCGAATGAGATGAGGTGGAATCAATAGAGGAGAGAGTGGGCTAGCCAGTAATCACTTCCTTATGTGCACTCCACAACTGGACCACTCAGAGATGTTCACGGAGTTATACAGAGAAGAGAAGAAGGAGGAAGGAGACAGAGGTGGCCAGGAGGATAAAAGGGGGGAATGAAAAGGAGGGAGACAGATTCAGCCAGTAATCAGTTCCCTAAGTGTTCTCCACCGTCTGGAGCACACAGAAATTCACAGAGTTGGGTAGAGTGGAGAGGGGTTAGGGAGGAGACACAGGCGACCTGGTGGAGAAAAAGGAGAGTTCAAAGGGAGAGAGAGCAGTCAAGCCAGTAATCTCGCTCCCTAGTGAAAAATGGGTACTGAAGATTGGGTTCTTAAAGGTACAAAATTGGTAACAAATACATAAAAGCAAAAATTAAAAATCTAGAGTAGAGTTTGGAATTTCAAAAATATGATGTTAAAGGAAAGAAGAAGGGAAAGAAAGAGAGAAAAAATGAACAAACAAAAACAAACAAGGTCGCGAAAATTATAAAGAAAATATAGGTACAAAATTGATAACTAATACCAAAAAGCAAAAGTTAAAAATCTAGAGTAGAGTTTGGAATTTCAAAAATAAAATGTTAAAAAAGAGAAGAAGAAAAAGAAAGAGAAAAAAAAAAAAAAAAACAAACAGAAACAAAGTCGTAAAAATTATAAAGAAAATACATGTACAAAATTGATAACAAATACCAAAAAACATAAATTAAAAATCTAGAGTACAGTTTGGGATTTCAGATATACAATGTTATATAAAAGAAGAAGAGAAAGAAACAGAGAAAAGAAAAAAAAAAGTCACAGAAATTATATAAAAAAAAACTATAGGTACAAAATTGATAACAAATACCAAAAAGCTAAAATTAAAAATCTAGGGTAGAGTTTGGAATTTCAAAAATACAATGTTAAAGAAAAGAAGAAAAACAAAAACAAAAAGAAACAAACAAACAAAAAAAACAAGGTCAAAAAAATGATAAAATTTATATATATGAAGTTTGCTTTGTAAAAAAAATGGGTCTTTTTTTTTTTTGCAAAGTAATAGGTTATAAAAGTGAAAATTAAAGGAATAATACAGGACTTAAAATTTTTTTAAAAAATTTAAAAAAAAAAGAAAGAATGATCATAAAAATAGTAAAAGTATATCTAGGACTTTCTCTGGTTTTGTTGTGAGTTTTGTGGGTTCAGTTCATTTTCGGCTAGTTCCTTGGTCCGACTTATATTTCTCAAGATCTATAGGCCCCTTCCTATGTAGTTGGTACTAACCACAGGGTTTTAATCTATTGCCTGTAGCTTCCAAGGCGGTTCCCTCTGTTATAGCTCCTTCTGTTTGCTGGTCTCTTCAGTGTCTGGTTTCCGCCCTGACACAAAGGGGACGGTGGAGGACACTTTTTTTTTTTTTAGGCTCACTTGTTCAGTCGCACTGTGGGGAGGGAGGGAGGGATGCTGCAAACAAATAACACTGGCGTGTGCTCGCAGTGCCTCAGCCACACTGGGCCAGCCCCCGCTCACTGCGCGTGTAGCCTCCCTGCCCACACTGCTCAGGCTCTAGGTTGCTCCGCCAGGAACCATCCGTGCCCAGCCCTGGACTGCCTGCACCTCCCAGGTCCAAGCAGCTCAGGTTCAGGCACTCGGGTAGTCCTCAGAGGCGCAGATTCGGTTGGGCCTGCGTTTTGTGCCCTTCCCAGGTCCGAGCAGCTCAGGTGATGAGGTGTTTGGTGAGCGCAATTGCTGCGACTTATCGCCTCCCTGCTGCTCGGTTATCTAGGTGTACAACCGGCGCACCTTCTCAGGCAGATGTTGACCGTCCAGACCCCCAAGAAGTTTTAGTTAGCAAAGAAGCCTGCTTAGTTTTATAGATAATGTTTCTCTGGGGCTGCGATTGCCCCCTTCCGGCTCTGGCTGCCTGTCACTGGAGGGGGATGGTCTGTAGCCGGCTATCTCTGTTCAGTCCTTTGTTCCGTGTGCAGGCCTGGCAGTGTCTTAGGTTAGGGCTGGCTTTTCGCGTGGTAGATATCCCACAGTCTGGTTTGCTAGCCCAAATTATTTCACTCAGATAGCGCTCAGGGTATTCAGGCCAGACCTTTACTCTAAGCCATGCAGCCCGCGCCGCGCCTCCCTGCCCAGCCCAGCCCCCGCTTGCTAGTGGCGTGTGCAGGCATCTGCGCTGCTTCTCTGCTGGGGGAGTTACCATAGGGCTCGCAATCTCCTTTCGAAGACTTGGGTTGCTTTTCTGGGTGCCTGATGTCCTCTGCCGGTATTCAGAAGTTGTTTTGTGGAATTTACTCAGTGTTTAAATGTTCTTTTGATGAATTTGTGGGGGAGAAAGTGTTCTCCCCGTCCTACTCCTCCGCCATCTTCTGGGGGGATCTCTTTGACTCTTTTTAATTAAATGTTTCTAAATATTTTCTATTTCTAATTGCTTTCCATCCAGTTGATCATTTTATGTTATATTTATGGATTTGTCAGTTTCTCCTAATTTTCAGTTTTCTTTAATGTCATGAGGCTATATTCTTCTCCTCTATTTTTAGTTTTTTTGAGTTGAATATTCACTTATATTTAATTTTTCTTATTTTTATATAAATATTCCTAAGACTGTAGAATTCGTCCTATACACTAGTATAACTACTTCCTATGAGATTTTGTGGAAGAAGGCAATGGCACCCCACTCCAGTACTGTTGCCTCTGAAATCCCACGGGTGGAGGAGCCTGGTAGGCTGCAGTCCATGGCATCGCTAAGAGTCAGACACGACTGAGTGACTTCACTTTCACTTTCCACTTTCATGTATTGGAGAAGGAAATGGCAACCCACTCCAGTGTTACTGCCTGGAGAATCCCATGGATGGAGAAGCCTGGTAGGCTGCAGTCCGTGGGGTCGCACAGAGTCGGACATGACTGAAGCGACTTGGCAGGCAGCATGAGATTTTGTATGTGGTAGCTTTCACCTTGGGTGATTTTGAATGTTGCATTTTCTATGTGCTTTCCTCTTTAATTTATGAGTTATTCAGAAACATTCTTTTCAATTTCCAAAAATATTCTTTTTATTATTTGTTTTCAATTCCTTTGTATGTGTTCCCTTTGAAATGTGTCAAGACTTTTTCGGGATGCAGCCCAATGTCAGTGGTAGTAAATATATATTTGAGAAGAAAGTGTATGCCATCTTTTGGGCTGAAGATTATCCACATGTTTATGCAATCCAATTTCTTAAAGAGCTAAATATTCAAATAAAGAAACTAAGATAAATGGGGGAAACCCAAAGATAGTTGAATAAAGTAATAATACAATTAAGAGCAGAACTGATGAAACTAGTGTTCCATTAAAAATTAATGATTAATTAATTAAATATCTGAGGGAAGAAGCTGTGAACTTTTGCAACTGAGCATAGGTTGGCTTAATGTTGTCCCTTTTGGCAGAGTAATAATGTTTTCATATTTCCCCAAGAGCTTTTCTAAAGAAGATATATGAGATTAAATTTTGAGGGTATAAATTTGAGATTATTTTTAAAACTTTCTATCCATCATTATGTCCAGACTAGTATTTTTCTTTACTGGGTGGTCAGACTAAATGACATTTGAGACTTAGAGAAAAATGAATATTTGATACCAATACAAGCAAACATACTTGCAGGATAGGAAGCTTTAGCCATGGTACATGTCCCTCGTCCCCTCTGTGCTGGATTCTTCTGAAATGAAAATGTTTCAGGGACTTAGGTGAATTTATTATGCTTCCATGTTTGGTTGCTTTGAATGTTTATTTCCCAAACTCTATCTCAAGCTAATAAAATTACATTGTTATTTGCTTTTCACAATTTTTTTCTCCCACTACTTCTCCATACAAAATGTCCTCTTCATTGTGGGGGACTAGAGTGCAAAAGTAGAAGGTCAAGAGCTGCCTGGAGTAACAGGAAAATTTGACCGTGGAGTACAAAATGAAGCAGAGCAAAAGCTAACAGAGTTTTGCCAAGAGAATGCACTGATCATAGCAAACACCCTCTTCCAACAACACAAGATAGGGCTCTACCCATGGACATCGCCAGATGGTCAATACCAAAATCAGATTGATTATATTCTTTGCAACCAAATAGAGAAGCTCTATACAGTCAGCAAAAACAAGATGGGAGCTGACTGTGGCTTAGATCACGAACTCCTTACTGCCAAATTCAGACTTAAATTGAAGAAAGTAGGGGAAACCACTAGACCATTCAGCTATGACAGAAATCAAATCCCTTATGATTATAGTGGAAGTGACAAATAGATTCAAAAGATTAGATCTGATAGACAGAGTGCCTGATGGACTATGGATGGAGGCTCGTGACATTGTACAGGAGGCAGTGATCAAGACCATCCCCAAGAAGAAATGCAAAAAGGCAAAATGGTTGTCTGAGGAGGCCTTAGAAATAGCTGAGAAAAGAAGAGAAGCTAAAGGCAAAGTAGAAAAGGAAAGATATACCCATTTGAATGCAGGGTTCCAAAGAATAGCAAGGAGACATAAGAAAGTCTTCCTCAGTGATCAGTGTAATGAATTAGAGGAAAACAATAGAATGGGAAAGACTAGAGATCTCTTCAAGAAAATTAGAGATACCAAGGGAACATTTCAAGATGAGCGCAATAAAGGACAGAAATGGTATGGACTTAACAGAAGCATAAGAGATTAAGAAGAGGTGGCAAGAATACATAGAAGAACTGTACAAAAAAGATCTTTATGACCCAGATAACCATAGTGGTGTGATCACTCACCTAGAGCCAGACATCCTGGAATGGGAAGTCAAGTGGACCTTAGGAAGCATCACCAGAAACAAAGCTAGTGGAGGTGATAGAATTCCAGTTGAGCTATTTCAGATCCTAAAAGATGATGCTGTGAAAGTGCCGCACTCAGTATGCCAGCAAATCTGGAAAACTCAGCAGTGGGCACAGGGCTGGAAAAGGTCAGTTTTCATTCCAATCACAAAGAAAGGCAATGTGAAAGAATGTTCAAACTACCACACAGTTGCACTCATCTCACACACTAGCAAAGGAATGTTCAAAATTCTCCATGCCAGGCTTCAATAGTACATGAACTGTGAACTTCCAGATGTTCAAGCAGGATTTAGAAAAGGCAGAAGAACCAGAGTTCAAGTTGCCAACATCTATTGGATCATGGAAAAAGCAATAGAGTTTCAGAAAATCATCTACTTCTGCTTTATTGACTGTGCCAAAACCTTTGACTGTGTTTGTTGTGGTTGGTTGTGGAAAATTTTTAAACAGATGGGGATACCAGACCACCTTACCTGCCTCCTGAGAAATGTGTATGCAGGTCAAGAAGCAACAGTTAGAACTAGATACCAATTCCTTATTAGATACGTGATTTGCAAGGATTTTCTCCTATGCAGAGGATTTTCTTTTTATTTTCTTGATACTGTCCTTTGATGTACAAAAATTCTTAATTTTAATGTGTCTTGGTGTCGTGTATAAGAAATCATCACTAAAACCCAGGACATGAAACTTTTTCCTTATGTTTTCTTCTAGCAGTTATGATTTTAGTTCTCATATTTAGGTTTTTGACTCATTTTGAGTTAACTTTTATATATGGTGTAAAATAAGGGTAAATAATTTTTTTTTTTTTTTTTGCATGTATATATTCATTTGTCCCAGCACCGGTTGTTGAAAAGACTTTAACTTCCCCATTGAATGGCCTTGGCACTCTTGTCAAAAACCAATTTATTTCAGGCTTATGGTCTTATTTCTGGACTCACAATTTTATTTCATTGATCTGTATGTCTACCATTATGTTAGTACCACAATGTTTTCATTATTGTAGTTTTTGTCATAAGTTTTGAAATCACTAAGTGTAAGACTTACAACTTTGCTTTGCTTTTTCAAGGCTGTTTGGGCTATTCAGGGTCCCTTGCAATACCACATAAATTTTAGAATCAGATTTCCATTTCTGCAAAAAAAAGACCATTGGGATTTTGATAGGGATGGTAGTGAATCTGTGGCGCGCTTTGGGTGCTATTGCTGTCTTCACAATATTAAATGCTCCAGTTCATGAACATGAGGTATACTTTCATTTATTTAGATCTTTGATCTCTTTTGACAATATTTTATAGTTTTGCAAGGTACAAGACTTGAACCTCCTTGATTAAATTTATTCCTAAATATTTTATTCTTTTCAGTGTTTTTATAAGTGGAGTTGTTTCCCTAATTTACTTTTTTGAATTGTCCATTACATGTTTTGAGTGTTGCTTTTGTATCCTGCAAGTTTGCTAAATTCATTTATTAGCTCGAATAGGCTTTTTGTGGATTCTTTAGAATTTTCTGTTCATACGATCATTTTATTTGTGAATATAGATAGTTTTACTTCTGCCTTTGCAGTGTGGATGCCCTTTATCTATTTTTCTTGACTAGTTGCTCTGGCTAGAATTTCTAGTACAGTGTTGAACAGAAATGGTAAAACCAAACACCCTGTCTCGCTCCTGATCTTAGGAGACAAACTTTAAGTATAAATATAATGTTACCCATGGGCTTTGTTTATTTCAAAAACTTAAAAAAAAAAAAACTCTGATTTTGAAATAATAGAGTGAAACCGAGCAACTTAGAATCCTACCAAATTCTCTGAAAGTCTACCAATCTACAGAGATGACTACTAGTCATATTTTGAAAATTGATCTGTAAATATCCTAAACATTTTTGCAAAAATATGATTTAGTAGATATTGTCTATCTTAGTAAAACAGATAGCAGTTTCTTATCTGTAGCATCTCAGATAATGGGAGTTATCTGTCACCATTAATCTTGAAACAAAGCATTTTGAATTGCACCATCTTTGGGAATATGGCAGTAATGCTTTAATGTTCACTTCTTCTTTTAAATTACAGATGGCGTTTGTCCTTTATCCCATCAACGGAAACCCTCCTTGGGATTTAATGGATCATAACAACATTATGTTTCTCACCATATGCTTTTGCTGGCATTATGCAATAGCCATTATCATCACTGGAGCAATTTATGCCTTTGTCACCCGGTAAGTTAGTGATTATTGTTCATAGAAATTCTATTTTTTTTTTTTTTTTTGGTATATGATCATCAAGACTCGACAGTCTGAACTTTAAGTTCAAAGAGGTATTTTATTCCTTAGCATTCCACATTATCTACAAACACAAACATTTCCAATTAAAATAATAAATGCTGGTTTAAGATTGGAATAGCTAAAGAGTGTCTCTGCTGTACTCTGAACCTATGCATCACCCTTCAATATGTTCTTCTGTGCCTTCATGTCTTTGTATATTCTGTTTTCTTTCCCAAATGGTCATCAACATACCTGCAGTGAGCCCCCTCCATTTGCCCATGTGTACATCAGTTATGTCACTTCCCAAATGTGGTGGCACTTTTGACCAACATGTATGCCTCTCATTAACTTTGAGTATCTGATTAATTTGATAATTGCTGTAATATTTGTAACAGTAAGATGAAGTTGAATGCTACATGTTTTTATAAGGACTTTGATACAGTGTTTCATGATGGGTGAGGAGCAATGTAACAGATTGCTAAGAACCCATGTTTCCAGCTCTGCTTCTTGTCAGCTAAAAGACTTTGGGTAAATGATTTAACTACATTAAATATCAGTTTTGTTGTCTGCAAAATGGGGATAATGATGGTACCTAAATAAGATCATATCATTAAACTGCCCTTAATATAATAAGAGCTCAACAGAAATTCTTCTTACCCTTGCTCTTTTTTTTCCCCGCTTTGGTTCCTATGATAGATTTCTTTTTCAGTTGAAGTACAATTGACATGGGCTTCCCTGGTGGTTTGGTGGTAAAGAATTAGCCTGCCAATGCAAGAGATGGGGGTTTGGTTCCTGGGTTGGGAACTTTCCCTGGAGAAGGAAATGGCAACCCACTCCAGTATTCTTGCCTGGGAAATCCCATGGACAGAGGAGACTGGCGGGCTATAGCCTAAGGGGTTGCAAAGAGTCAGATACAACCTAGAGACTAAACAACAACCACCACAATTGACATACAACATTATACTAGTGTCATTTTGTACAACATAATGATTCAACTTTTGTATACATTGCAAAATGACCACCACAATCAGTCTATTAATAGTTACACCATCTGTCACCATATTAACACCATCTGTCACCATATTAATGTTGCAAAATTTTTTTCTTGTGATGAGAACTTTCAAGATTTACTTTTTTAACCAACTTTCATATCTGCAATAGAATATTTTTGATTATAGTCACTGTGTTATATACAAAATCCCCATGACTTATTTTATTGTTTAAAAAATTTTTTAATGTTATATTATAGTATAGTTGATTAACAGTGTTGTGCTAATTAAAGTGTACAGAATAGTGATTCAGTTCTACATATACATATATCTATTCTTTTTCAAATTCTTTTCGCATTTATTTTATTACAGAATATTTAGCAGAGTTCCTTATGTTATACAATCAGTCCTCTTTGGTTATCCATTTTAGAGGCAGCAGTGTGTACATATCAATTCCAAACTCTCTAAATATCCCTCCCCCCACTATTCTCCCCTGTAACTATAAGTTCCTTCTCTAAGTCTGTAAGTCTGTTTCTGTTTCATAAATAAGATATGATATTTCTTTCTCTGTCTGACTTACTTTACTAAGTATGACAATCTCTGGGTCTACCCATGTTGCTGCAAATAGCAGTATTCTTTTTAATGGCTGAGTAATACTCCGTTGTGTATATATGTACCACATATTCTTTAGATCAGATTAGTCACTCAGTTGTGTCTGACTCTTTGCGACCCCATGAATCGCAGCACGCCAGGCCTCCCTGTCCATCACCAACTCCCGGAGTTCACTCAGACTCACGTCCATCAAGTCAGTGATGCCATCCACCCAGCTCATCCTCTGTCGTCCCCTTCTCCTTCTGCCCCCCATCCCTCCCAGCATCAGACTCTTCTCCATGAGTCAACTCTTCGCATGAGGTGGCCAAAGTACTAGAGTTTCAGCTTCAGCATCATTACTTCCAAAGAAATCCCAGGGCTGATCTCCTTCAGAATGGACTGGTTGGATCTCCTTGCAGTCCAAGGGACTCTCAAGAGTCTTCTCCAACACCACAGTTCAAAAGCATCAATTCTTCGGCACTCAGCCTTCTTCACAGTCCAACTCTCACATCCATACATGACCACAGGAAAAACTATTGCCTTGACTAGACGAACCTTTGTTAACAAAGTAATGTCTCTGCTTTTCAATATGCTATCTAGGTTGGTCATAACTTTCCTTCCAAGGAGTAAGCGTCTTTTAATTTCATGGCTTCAATCACCATCTGCAGTGATTTTGGAGCCCAGATAAATAAAGTCTGACACTGTTTCCACTGTTTGCCCATCTATTTCCCATGAAGTGGTGGGACTGGATGCCATGATCTTCGTTTTCTGAATGTTGAGCTTTAAGCCAACTTTTTCACTCTCCTCTTTCACTTTCATCAAGAGGCTTTTGAGTTCCTCTTCACTTTCTGCCATAAGGGTGGTGTCATCTGCATATCTGAGGTTATTGACATTTCTCCCGGCAATCTTGATTCCAGCTTGTGTTTCTTCCAGTCCAGCATTTCTCATGATGTACTCTGCATATAAGTTAAATAAGCAGGGTGACAATATACAGCCTTGACATACTCCTTTTCCTATTTGGAACCAGTCTGTTGTTCCATGTCCAGTTCTAACTGTTGCTTCCTGACCTGCATACAGGTTTCTCAAGAGGCAGGTCAGGTGGTCTGGTATTCCCATCTCTTTCAGAATTTTCCACAGTTTATTGTGATCCACACAGTCAAAGGCTTTGGCATAGTCAATAAAGCAGAAATACATGTTTTTCTGGAACTCTCTTGCTTTTTCCATGATCCAGCAGATGTTGGCAATTTGATCTCTGGTTCCTCTGCCTTTTCTAAAACCAGCTTGAACATCAGGAAGTTCACGGTTCACATATTGGTGAAGCCTGGCTTGGAGAATTTTGAGCATTACTTTACTAGCGTGTGAGATGAGTGCAATTGTGCAGTAGTTTAAGCATTCTTTGGCATTGCCTTTCTTTGGGATTGGAATGAAAACTGACCTTTTCCAGTCCTGTGGCCACTGCTGAGTTTTCCAAATTTGCTGGCATATTGAGTGAAGCACTTTCACAGCATCATCTTTCAGGATTTGGAATAGCTCAACTGGAATTCCATTACCTCCACTAGCTTTGTTTGTAGTGATGCTCTCCAAGGCCCACTTGACTTCACATTCCAGGATGTCTGGCTCTAGGTCAGTGATCACACCATCGTGATTATCTGGGTCGTGAAGATCTTTTTGTACAGTTCTTCTGTGTATTCTTGCCATCTCTTCTTAATATCTTCTGCTTCTGTTAGGTCCATACCATTTCTGTCCTTTATCGAGCTCATCTTTGCATGAAATATTCCTTTGGTATCTCTGATTTTCTTGAAGAGATCCCTAGTCTTTCCCATTCTGTTGTTTTCCTCTATTTCTTTGCATTGATGGCTGAAGAAGGCTTTCTTATCTCTTCTTGCTATTCTTTGGAACTCTGCATTCAGATGTTTATATCTTTCCTTTTCTCCTTTGCTTTTTACTTCTCTTCTTTTCACAGTTATTTGTAAGGCCTCCCCAGACAGCCATTTTGCTTTTTTGCATTTCTTTTCTATGGGAATGGTCTTGATCCCTGTCTCCTGTACAATGTCACGAACCTCCATCCATAGTTCATCAGGCACTCTGTCTATCAGATCTAGGCCCTTAAATCTATTTCTCACTTCCACTGTATAATCATAAGTGATTTGATTTAGGTCATACCTAAATGGTCTAGTGGTTTGCCCTACTTTCTTCAATTTAAGTCTGAATTTGGCAATAAGGAATTCATGGTCTGAGCCACAGTCAGCTCCTGGTCTTGTTTTTGCTGACTGTGTAGAGCTTCTCCATCTTTGGCTGCAAAGAATATAATCAATCTGATTTCGGTGTTGACCATCTGGTGATGTCCTTGTATAGAGTCTTCTTTTGTGTTGTTGGAAGAGGGTGTTTGTTATGACCAGGGAATTTTCTTGGCAAAACTCTATTAGTCTTTGCCCTGCTTCATTCTGTATTCCAAGGCTAAATTTGCCTGTTACTCCAGGTGTTTCTTGACTTCCTACTTTGCATTCCAGTCCCCTATAATGAAAAGGACATCTTTTTGGGGTGTTAGTTCTAAAAGATCTTGTAGGTCTTCATAGAACCATTCAACTTCAGCTTCTTCAGCATTACTGGGTGGGGCATAGGCTTGGATTACTGTGATATTGAATGGTTTGCCTTGGAAATGAACAGAGATCATTCTGTCATTTTTGAGATTGCATCCAAGTACTGCATTTCAGACTCTTTTGTTGACCATGATGGCCACTCCATTTCTTCTGAGGGATTCCTGCCCACAGTAGTAGATATAAGGGTCATCTGAGTTAAATTCACCCATTCTAGTCCATTTCAGTTCGCTGATTCCTAGAATGTCGACATTCACTCTTGCCATCTCTTGTTTGACCACTTCCAATTTGCCTTGATTCATGGACCTGACATTCCAGGTTCCTATGCAATATTTCTCTTTACAGCATTGGACCTTGCTTCTAACACCAGTCACATCCACAGCTGGGTATTCTTTTTGCTTTGGCTCCATCCCTTTGATGGACATTTAGGTTGCTTCCATATCTTGTCTACTGTAAATAATGCTTCAGTGAACATTGGGGTGCATGTATCCTTTTGGATCATGTTTTTCTCTGGTTGTATGCCCAGGAGTGGGATTGCAGGATCATATGGTAACTCTATTTTTAGCTTCTTAAGGAGAAGGCAATGACACCCCACTCCAGTACTCTTGCCTGGAAAATCCCATGGACGGAGGAGCCTGGTGGGCTGCAGTCCATGGGGTCGCGAAGAGTCAGACATGACTGAGCGACTTCACTTTCACTTTTCACTTTCATGCATTGGAGAAGGAAATGGCAACCCACTCCAGTGCTCTTGCCTGGAGAATCCCAGGGACAGAAGAGCCTAGTGGGCTGCCGTCTATGGGGTCGCACAGGGTCAGACACAACTGAAGCGACTTAGCAGCAGTAGCAGCAAGGAATCTCCATACTGTTCTCCATAGTGGCTGCAATTTACATTCTCATCAACAGTGTAGGAGGGTTACCTTCTCTCAACACCCTCTCAAGCGTTTGTTGTTTGTGGATTTTTTGATGATAGCAATTCTGACTGGTGTGAGGTGATATGATTATCTCAATAGATGCAGAAAAAGCTTTAGACAAAATTCAACACCCATTTATGATTAAAAACTCCAGAAGTGGGCATAGAGGGACCATACCTCAACATAATAAACCCCATATATGACAAACTATAACTAACAATCATATTTATTGGTGAAAAGCTAAACGCATTTCCTCTAAGATCAGGAACAAGACAAAGATGTCCACTCTCACCACTTCTATTTGACTTAGTTTTGGAAGTCCTAGCTACAGCAATCAGGGAAGAGAAAGAAATACATGAAATTCAAATGAGAAAGAAGTTAAATTCATGTCACTGTTTGCAAATGACATGATCCTATACATGTAGAAAATGTTTTAGAAAATCCTAAAAACACCAAAAGAAAACTACTAGAGCTCATTATGAATTTGGTAAATTTGCAGGTTACAGAGTTAATACATAGAAGTCTGTTCTTATCTATACACTAACAATAAAAGATCCAAAAGAAAATTCAAGAAACAACCCCATTTACCAAGAATAATAACTTGGTAATAACAAGAATAACAACCCCATTAGAAGAATAAAATATCTTGGAATAAACCTACCTAAGGAGACCAAAGACCTGTATTCCCCAAACTATAAGACTTACTTATTTTATAACTGGAAGTTTGTATCTTTTGATCCCCTTCATCCATTTTTGCCTACCTCCCCCAACTCTGGCAACCGTGAATCTGTTCCTTTTGTTTGTTCCTTTGTTTTTTAGATCTCACAGATAAGTGAAATCATTTGGTATTTGTCTTTCTCTATCTGTTGTATTGTGTTTAGCATAATACCTCAAGGTCCATTTCATTCTTTTTTATGGTTGGGTAATATTCTATTATATACATATAAGTATAAAATATTTATCTTATATAAACACATATATAAAACATCTCCTTTATCCATTCATCAATTGATAGACATTTGTTTCCATATCCTGGTTTTGTGTGTGTGTGTTCAGTTGTGTCTGAGTCCGTGCGACCCTATAGCCCGCTGGCTTCTCTGTCCATGGGATTCTCCAGGTAAAAATACTGGAATGGGTTGCCATTTCCTTCTTCAGGGGATATTCCTGATCCAGGTATCAAACTCACCTCTCCTACATCTTCTGCCCTGCAGGCAGATTCTTTACCACTAAGCCATTGGGGAAGCCCAAATATTTTGGTTATTATATTATAAATATGGTACAGTGAACCTAGAGGTGCCTTTTTCAATTAGTGTTTTCATTTTCTTCAGATAAATACCCAGAAGTGGATTTGCTGGATTGTATGGTACTTCTGTTTTTAATTTTTTTAGGACACTTTATGCTGTTTTCCATAGTGGCTATACAAATTTACATTTATACCAAATAGTACATCAGAGTTCTCTTTTCTCTATATTCTGGCCAATACTTGTTATATCTTGTCCTTTTGATAACAGCTGTTCTGCAGGTATGCCTTTTAGTTGTCTGTAGGTTTTCTTTGGAATAATGTCTATTCAGATTCTCTGCCTATTTTTATTTTTATTTATTTATTTTGATGGTTTAATTTTTATTTTATTTTTAAACTTTACATAATTGTATTAGTTTTGCCAAATATCAAAATGAATCCACCACAGGTATACATGTGTTCCCCATCCTGAACCCTCCTCCCTCCTCCCTCCCCATACTATCCCTCTGGGTCATCCCAGTGCACCAGCCCCAAGCATCCAGTATCGTGCATTGAACCTGGACTGGCAACTCATTTCATATATGCTATTATACATATTTCAATGCCATTCTCCCAAATCATCCCACCCTCTCCCTCTCCCACAGAGTCCAAAAGACTGTTCTATACATCAGTGTCTCTTTTGCTGTCTCGTACACAGGGTTATTGTTACCATCTTTCTAAATTCCATATATATGCGTTAGTATACTGTATTGGTGTTTTTCTTTCTGGCTTACTTCACTCTGTATAATAGTCTCCAGTTTCATCCACCTCATTAGAACTGATTCAAATGTATTCTTTTTAATGGCTGAGTAATACTCCATTGTGTATATGTACCACAGCTTTCTTATCTATTCATCTGCTGATGGACATCTAGGTTGCTTCCATGTCCTGGCTATTATAAACAGTGCTGCGATGAACATTGGGGTACACGTGTCTCTTTCAATTCTGGTTTCCTCAGTGTGTATGCCCAGCAGTGGGATTGCTGGGTCATAAGGCAGTTCTATTTCCAGTTTTTTAAGGAATCTCCACACTGTTCTCCATAGTGGCTATACTAGTTTGCATCCCCACCAACAGTGTAAGAGGGTTCCCTTTTCTCCACATTGTCTCCAGCATTTATTACTTGTAGACTTTTGGATCGCAGCCATTCTGACTGTCTGCCTATTTTTAAATTGAATTTTCATTGTTGTTATGGGGTTGTTTGATTTCTTTATGTATTTTGGATATAACCTTTTATCAGATAACATTTAGGAATATCTTCTTCCATTCAGTGTTTCCTTTTTATTTTGTTGATGGTTTCCTTCACTGTGCAGAAGCTTTCTATTTGATGTAGTTCCATTTGTTTAGTTTTTCTTTTGTTGCCATTTCCTTTGGAGTCAGATGCAGAAAATATTAACAAGAGCAATATCAAGGAACTTACCACTTATATTTTCCTCTAGGAAGTTTATGGTTTTAGTCCTACATTCAAGACTTTAACCCATTTTGAGTTAGTTTCTATGTATAGTATAAGAGTGTCCAAGTTTCATTATTTTGCACGTGGCTATACAGTTTACCTAGCACAACAAAAAGACTGGCCTTTTCTCGTTTTATATTCTTGCCTCCTTTATCATAAATTAATTGACAATGTATTTATGAGTTTAGTTCTTTATTTTGTGTCATTGATCTATGGGTTTGTTTTTATGCCAATATCATACTGTTTTGATTTTATAGCTTTGTTGTATAGTCTGAAATTAGAAAGTATGAGCGCCCCCCCCCCCCCAGCTTTGTTCTTCTTTTTTAAGAAGAACAACCTCTTTTTGACTATTCAGGATCTTTTGTGATTCCATACAAACTTTGGGATTGTTTGTTCTATTTCTGTGAAAAATGCCATTCATAATTTGATAGGGATTGCATTGAATCTGTAGATCAATTTGGGTAATGTAGATATTTTAATGATATTAATTTTTCCAGTCCATAAGCATGGAATATCATTCCATTTACTTATGTCTTCTTCAATTATTTTTATCAATGTTTTATAGTTTTTAGCATATGCTGCTGCTAAGTCGTGTCAGTTGTGTCTGACTCTGTGCGACCCCGTAGACAGCAGCCCACCAGGGTCCCCCGTCCCTGGGATTCTCCAGGCAAGAACACTGGAGTGGGTTTCCATTTCCTTCTCCAATGCATGAAAGTGAAAGGTGAAAGTGAAGTCGCTCAGTCGTGCCCGACTCTTAGCGACCCCATGGACTGCAGACCACCAGGCTCCTCCGTCCATAGGATTTTCCAGGCAAGAGTACTGGAGTGGGGCGCCATTGCCTTGGGTCTTTCATTTCCTTGGTTAAATTTGTTCATAGGTATTTTATTCTTTTTGATGCCATTGTAAATGGGACTGTTTTCTTAATATCTCTTTCTAATAGTTCCTTGTTACTGTATAAAATGCAACATGTTTGCATATTGATTTTGTACCATGCAGCTTTACTAAAATTATTTATTAATTCTAACAGTTTTTTGGTGGAGTCTTTAGGGTTTTCTATACTGAGTATCATGTCCTCTGCAAATAGTAACAGTTTTACCTCTTCCTTTACAATTTGGATGCCTTTTTTTCTTGCCTAAATGCTATGGCTAGGACTTAAACTCTATTTTGACTGAAAGTAGTAAGAGTGAACCTTATTGTCTTGGTCCTGATTTTAAGGAATAAAATTTCATGACTTCATCACTGAGTATGGTGTTACCCGTGAGCATGTCCTATATGGTCTTTATTATGTTAAGATACATCTTTTTATATTCACTTGTTGAAAGTTTTTATCATAAATGATGTTGAATTTTGTCAAATGTTTTTATACATCTATTGAGATAATCATATGACTTTAATCCTTCTTTTTGTTAATGTGATATGTTACATTGATTAATTTGTAGATGTTGAACTATTCTTACATCCCCGGAATAAATCCCACTTGATCAGGGTATACGATCCTTTTAATATAGCCTTTAATTCAGTTTACTTATAGTGTTGAAAGTTTTACACCTATTTTTATCAGTGATATTGGCCTGTAATTTTCTTTTTTGTATGTGATATCTTTGTCTGATTTTAGTGTGAGGGTAATGTTGGTTTCTCCTTTTTTTATTTCTGATTTTCTTTGAGCCTTCTCTCTTTCATTCCTTCCCTGGTAGCTCAGATGGTAAAGAATCTGCCTGCAATGTGGTAGACCTAGGTTTGATCCCTGGGTCCGGAAAATCCCCTGGAGAAGGAAATGGCACCCCACTTCAGTATTCTTACCTGGAGAATCCCATGATCACAGGAACCTGGCAGGCTACAGTCCATGGGGAATCCCATGATCACAGGAACCTGGCAGGCTACAGTCCATGGGCTCATGAAGAGTCAGACATGACTAAATGACTAGCATTTCATTTTCTTTTTTCCTTAGTGAGTCTAGCTAAAGGTTTGTCAATTTTGTTTCAGTCAGTTCAGTTCAGTTCAGTCACTCAGTCTTGTCCGACTCTTTGCGACCCCATGAATTGCAGCACGCCAGGCCTCCCTGTCCATCACCAACTCCCGGAGTTCATTCAGACTCATGTCCATCGAGTCAGTGATGCCATCCAGCCATCTCATCATCTGTCGTCCCCTTCTCCTCCTGCTCCAAATCCCTCCCAGCATCAGAGTCTTTTCCAAGGAATCAACTCTTTGCATGAGGTAGGCAAAGTACTGGACTTTCAGCTTCAGCATCATTCCTTCCAAAGAAATCCCAGGGCTGATCTCCTTCAGAATGGACTGGTTGGATCTCCTTGCAGTCCAAGGGACTCTCAAGAGTCTTCTCCAACACCACAGTTCAAAAGCATCAATTCTTCAGTGCTCAGCTTTCTTCACAGTCCAACTCTCACATCCATACATGACCACTGGAAAAACCATAGCCTTGACTAGAAGGACCTTTGTTGGCAAAGTAATGTCTCTGTTTTTGAATATGCTGTCTAGGTTGGTCATAACTTTTCTTCCAAGGAGTAAGCGTCTTTTAATTTCATGGCTGCAGTCACCATCTGCAGTGATTTTGGAGCCCAGAAAAATAAAGTCTGACACTGTTTCCACTGTTTCCCCACATATTTCCCATGAAGTGATGGGACTGAAAGGTTGTTGTTGAATCACGCGAACACACCAGGATTCTTGGCCCCCGGAGGAGAAGAATTCAATCCGGGGCCAGAGACGAGGCTTGATCGCTCAGAGCTTTTGTGTAATAAAGTTTTATTGAAGTATAAAGGAGATAGAGAAAGCTTCTGACATAGGCATCAGAAGGGGGCAGAAAGAGTACCCCCCTGCTAGTCTTTAGCTGGATGTTATATAGTCACTAGCAGTCTGTTAATGAAAGAAAGGAATGTCTTAAAATTCAGAATGGCACCAGGCCCCTCACCCATAAGATGCATTTTGGGATAATCTTGGCACCAAATGGTTTATCCTGGGCCATAAAATGATTAACTTGAATCTTGAAGAAGGGCAGACCACCATACAAATAGTTTCATTTACATAGATTAGGGGAACAATATCCATACTGGTTTGTCAAGTAGGTTCTGGGCCAAGAGGCGGAACCGGCTTGGAGACAGTTTGGGGTAAAGGCATAGTACATTAGCATAGCTTAAGACAAACATTTCCATAAGAAAAAGGCATTGGTTATCTCTAGACTCGAGAATAGCTAACTTCAGGTGAAGCCGGGTGTCATTATGGCAACACAATATTTTAAGAAAAACCTCCCTTTAAATTTGTATAGAGAAGGAAAAAATATTGCTAGTTTGTTTCCTCCTGCCGCTTAAGAGAGATAAAAATGTCTGACACTTGCAGGCTATTTCCTCTATTTGGAGACCCCTGGCCTTCCTGCCATGATCTTCGTTTTCTGAATGTTGAGCTTTAAGCCAACATTTCACTCTCCTCTTTCACTCTCATCAAGAGGCTTTTTAGTTCTCTTCACTTTCTGCCATAAGGGTGGTGTCATCTGCATATCTGAGGTTATTGACATTTCTCCCGGCAATCTTGATTCCAGCTTGTGCTTCTTCCAGCCCAGCATTTCTCATGATGTATTCTGCATATAAGTTAAATAAGCAGGGTGACAATATACAGCCTTGACATACTCCTTTTCCTGTTTGGAACCAGTCTGTTGTTCTATGTCCAGTTCTAACTGTTGCTTCCTGACCTGCATACATGTTTCTCAAGAGGCAGGTCAGGAGGTCTGGTATTCCCATCTCTTTCAGAATTTTCCACAGTTTATTGTGATCCACACAGTCAACGGCTTTGGCATAGTCAATAAAGCAGAAATAGATGTTTTTCTGGAACTCTCTTGCTTTTTCCATGATCCAGCAGATGTTGGTAATTTGATCTCTGGTTCCTCTGCCTTTTCTAAAACCAGCTTGAACATCTGGAAGTTCACGGTTCATGTACTGCTGAAGCCTGGCTGGGAATATTTTCAGCAATTTTGTTTAAATTTTTTCAAATAATCAGCTGTTTGTTTCACTGATCTCTTCTATTGTCTTTTCACTTTCTATTTCATTTATTTCTACTCTGATCTTTACTATTTCCTTCCTTATAGTAATTTTGGGCTTTGTTGGCTCTTCTTTTTCCAGTTCCCTTTGGTGTAAAAGTGAGGTTGTTTATTTGAAATTTTTCTTATTTCTCAAGGTAGGACTATTGCTATAAACTTCCATCTTACAACTGCTTTTGTTGCATTGCATAGATTTTAGTATGTTGTATTTCCATTTTCCACTTGTCTCCAGGTGGTTTTTAATTTCTCCTCTGATCTAACACTGGTGCTAGCAAGTTAGAATTAGAGTACAAAAATGGTTGCCACTCGTGCTGGCACTAGCAAAGTAGAGGGGGAAGAAAGTGAAAATGGAACCTGCCAGTGCTTCCATTCCTGGGAGAGAATCCTAACAGATTTCTTCCTTGCTGGCAGATGCTTTAAGATTAGCAAATGAATCCCATTCACATATGGTTTGGACTCTTCAAACTGTGGTTTTTGTGCTGTATGGCCAGGTGGGTGAGTCTGCATGCAAGCCCATTAAGAGTGGAATCTCCATTCCTTACAGCCCTTTGGTTCTTCTGGACATCAGCACTGTTGATCTTCAAAGCCAGATGTTTTGGGGGCTCATCTCATCAATGCAAGTCCAAAGGGTTCGGGTGCCTGATATAGGGCACAAATCCTTGCTCCTCAGGAAGAAGCTCTGTATCTGTGAGATCTCTTTGACTGTGGGTCTCCAACCTGGAGGTGGGGTCTTTGGTGGGACCACATCTCTGCCTCTTTTACCCATCTCATTGTGGACCTTTTGTCCTTTATTGTAGAGGAGCTATTTGGTTAGTTTTCAGGTCTTTTTCTATTTCCATAGGAAATTGTTCCTTATGTAGCTGTAGATTTGCTGTGTCCATGGGAGACGGTGAATTCAGGACCTTCCTAGGCTGCTCTCTTGAACCACCTCCCCCACCCTCCCTTGTTGTTTTTATTATTCCTTTTGTTCTTGTTCTCCTTCTTCTTCTGTATCAAAAATTGTATAAGGTATCCAAAATCACTGCAGATGGTGACTGCAGCCATGAAATTAAAAGATGCTTACTCCTTGGAAGAAAAGTTATGACTGATCTTGAAAAGCAGAGACATTACTTTGCCAACAAAGGTCCGTCTAGTCAAGACTATGGTTTTTCCAGTGGTCATGTATGGATGTGAGAGTTGGACTGTGAAGAAAGCTGAGCACTGAAGAATTGATGCTTTTGAACTGTGGTGTTGGAGAAGACTCTTGAGAGTCCCTTGGACTGCCAGGAGATCCAACTAGTCCATTCTGAAGGAGATCAGCCCTGGGATTTCTTTGGAAGGAATGATGCTAAAGCTGAAACTCCAGTACTTTGGCCGCCTCATGCGAAGAGTTGACTCATTGGAAAAGACTCTGATGCTGGGAGGGATTGAGGGCAGGAGGAGAAGGGGACGACAGATGATGAGATGGCTGGATGGCATCACTGACTTGATGGACGTGAGTCTGAGTGAACTCCGGGAGTTGGTGATGGACAGGGAGGCCTGGCGTGCTGCGATTCATGGGGTCACAAAGAGTCAGACACGACTGAGCAACTGAACTGAACTGAACTGAACTAAACTGATGGACCTTATGGAGAAAGAAAGACAGTTTAAATATAGTACGATGAATGGAAATAGTGTAAGAATAAAGCACTATTGGAACACACAGGAGGTCTCCTCACAATTGAGAATTAAGCTGCAACTTGAAGGATGAGTAGGAATAGAATGGAATGAGCATGGTTCCTTATTTCCATTAGCATGGTAGCTAATGCCAAACCACAGTTGGCTTGGCTGATTCCAACTGTTAATCATGCAGGCTCTAAATCTTCAGACTTTAGCATTGATTGAAGTGTTCTATATCTGCAGTCTCCACCATGTAGCCATGATCTATGTGTGATTATTGCACACTTGACATGTGCCTTGTTATTGTTGTTGCTATTCAGTTGCCAAGTCATATCTGACTCTTTTGCAACCCCATGTCCTGTGGCTCGCAGGGCTCCTCTGTCCATGGGATTTCCCAGGCAAGAATACTGGAGTGGTTTGACATTTCCTTGTCCAGAGGATCTTCCCAACCCAGTACTACATTAATTTTAATGAATTTTAGCTTTCATACATACATAGTGACTATCATTTTGGATAGTACACGTCTAGCATGTTCTCTAGATTCCCTAGATTCAGTAGTTGATTCGAGGCCCAATGGGGTCTCAGCCTCTGCCCAAACTAGCTTTCTAGTCCTCTCTAGATGTTTCCCCAGTTACCTCTACTTCTCTGTGCTTCTGTGGGTTTTACTGCTAAAGAGATTTGGTGCTGTGTCTCTGGGTAAAAAGGCCTTTTCCTTGTCTAGCTCCCAGATGTCTCTAGTAGGCTTTGATTTGTAGTTACCTTCTTCTAGAGGTCTAAGTGCTATGCCTGCTTGAAATTCTACCTTCTTATGGAATGATTTCTATTAGTCCTATTCAGTTCCCCCAAAGCATGTGTATGCACTGATGGTTAAGGTTCACTCTGCCACTGAGTGAAACTTGACTTCTTCCTCTATTGTTTTAGGCTGACTTTGGGCCTCATCTCCTTAGGGTTTGGACAGCCTCCAAGAATAAAGCCGGCATTCAAGAAGCCTCTCTATTCCATGTCAGTTCTAGAGCCAAAAGAAGACTATTGCTTCTTTCTGTTTTAAAAACCTCAGACCCCTAATGAGCCGCTTACCCACGTATAGTTTTCTAGAAACCAGAAAGTTCATGTTTACTTTTGCAACTGCCTCTCCTTCCCCGGCACCCTGGACTTCTTGACTACATGTTGTCTCTTCCCGGCATATCCAATCAAATGCTCATCTCTTCTATGAAAACTTATGTGATTGTTCTTGTCTTTGCTTATCTCCTTGCATGAGTTTACAGTACTTTAGTCTTGATCACACATTTTAACAGTTGTGATCTATCTTGTGATATTTACTATTAGCTCATGTTAGGCTTATCTGCTAACTAGATTGTGCTACCTGGAGGAAAAGATCTTTTTCATATCTCTCACTGATCTTGGCATACTCTCAAAAACACTTATTTTCTATTTTAACAGCTCTGCTTCAGAACTTCTCAAACAGGGTTCAGTTGTTTGGGAATGTTTTATATGCTTTTAAGTTTTACTCTCATACTGCTTATGAAATATAAGGCCAAGAGCTTGTATTCTGATATATTTTAATATAATATTAAGCAGTAGATTAAACAATATCACGAAGATTGAATATTGACTTTTAGCATGGTTATATGTAGGATAATTCAATTCAATCCTGTAGTCATGAAGAGCTTTGAAAATATGTACACCTGGGTTTGACTGTGAAGTGGATTAAAACTCAGTCACAGGTGATAGGTTTTAAGGACATTCTATCTGAATTTATTTGACAAAGCACAAAGATCACCATGGAAACAAAACTGGGTTATGGAACTGCTGCCCCCCAAATCTCTGAAGAATGAAGCTGTGCTTTGCAGCTTTCCCGAATAATGGTTTAAAGATTGCTTCATCTAGTCCCATGCCTGTTGTTCTCATGACAGCTCATAGGAGACCCCTATCTGTTGGGAAATCTTATTGTGTGTTTTACTATATTTCACATATAAACTTACATAAACATCACTGTGATACAGAAGTACTTCAAAAGCCCCTTTGGATGGACAAAGAAATATTACCCATTTTCAGGTTGGTTTTCCAAACAAATGATTCTTGTGAGCCATTTTGAAGAACAAAATAGAAATGACCAAATTCATGGTAGATGGTAGTTTGATTTTTGGAAGTTTGATTTCCACTTCAACTCTGGAAGTATACCCAGAGTCTCAGCTCTGCTCTTATATTAAGAGCAGAAGAGAACATGTGGGAGCAAAAGCCCAGACACACCCTGAACTTAGTGTCCTGAACTTGCACCATTCCAGGATTTAGCAATTATTTGTACTTCCTGCTTATTATTCCATCCCTCAATCTCTCCCTAGTAGCCATTTCTGTGTGTGCCAATACCAAGGGCTTCAGGGTGTGGACAGAGCCTGAATATGCCTCAGCTTGATGGCGTCTAACAACAGCAGATACAACTCAGAGAGGAGGAATCTGGAACAGGAGTAGTCACTGTGTTAACACTGTTAACCGTGTAAACAATTTCTACAGCAAATTTCCTACAGACAAATGAGTTCCGTTCTGAGAGCCTGTTCATAAGTCCAATTTGTTTGTAAGTGCAAGTGGCTTCACTTTCACTTTTCACTTTCATGCATTGGAGAAGGAAATGGCAACCCACTCCAGTGTTCTTGCCTGGAGAATCCCAGGGACGGGGAAGCTTGGTGGGCTGCTGTCTATGGGGTCGCACAGAGTCGGACACGACTGAAGTGACTTAGCAGCAGCAGTACTGTAATAGGTTTATAATACTTCTCACACAAGTAATATATACATTAAAAAAAAACACAAAAATAAAGAAGTATTTTTAACCTCACAATACAGTACCTTGAAAAGTACAGTACTATAGTACAACAGCTGGCATATAGGGGCTGGCATGCACATTCACATATTTGAAAGTGTGCGACTTGAAGTTTCACATGTAGGCAACTTACACTAAATAGCTAGTTCTTTGTTTCACTTTCCAGAAGAGTCATCAAGAATGAATCTAATGAATGTACTAATTAATCCCTTTCATTTAGCACCTACTCAGGTTTTGCAATGTGGAGATAACCATGTGGGTTTAAAAAAATGAAATGATACAGTGTCCTAGTTTTAACCTTAGTTAAAACTATTAGCTTTTCATGAAAACAGTGCCTTGAAGAGTTGAGAACATTGGGAACCAGGTCAATGGTCAACTAATTATCAAGGCAAAAGATTTTGAGTAGTTTTTCTTGGCTTCTGATGAGTCCGTAGATGTTACTGATACCACTCAATTGTTGTGTGTTGGAGAAATTAATGTTGAGTTGGAAATGACTGAAGAATTACCTCTGGGTAGATGAGTGATATGAACTTCTGTAGGACCGCTCCACAGTCCACTGAATCATCACATACATAGCGAACCACTATTACGAACCAGTGAACAGTTATTCTATGAACCATAGAACAATTATTATGAATTGTTCTAGACTCTGACAAGAGTTAGAGCAGTAAATAAGATGAAGCCTCTGCTCTTAGGAAACTCATACTCTAGTGAGATCCAGAGCACAAGTAAAAGCCTGGTGTATTGAGAGGGATGGGCCAGACCTTCTTTGGGAGAAAAAGACAGAAAACAAGTGTAAAGTTACAGACAGGCTGGTGACGTTTTTCATAAAACAATAATGATTTTGGATTTGGTTTATCAGTTTGTTTGCGTATCCTTATGTACTTCTGGAAGTTAACAATATTTTATTGACATAGTCACGCACCATTTCTTCACAAATAATCCTGCACAGGAAAAGTTTTATGTAGTTCTGATTACATCAGAAAAGTTGAGAGCCTGCTGAGTTTCTGCTACCAAGAAACTTGGCATCTTTCAATTCTGAAATTTCCCCCCAGCACCTACACATTTTCTTAATCTATGAAAACAGTTACAAGAATAGAGGTCACTTCTTTCAACTTCTTAGTGCATCAGGGACCATCACATTCAACAGAACAGCCTGGGGCCAGCACAGAAGCAGCTCTCTGAAGACACAGTAAGGGCTGCAGTACAGCCCAGACTTGACATGGGGCTCAACCTGGGGAAGGCGATGGCTTCATGGGCTTCCTTCTCAGGACAGGGCTCCTTTTTGTAATACTCAGCTGAGCTCAGTTTCTTCAGGACCTACTACAGTCCAGAGATTCTTTTGTTTGTCTTAGAAATGGTTAAAGTTATGAATTTTGAATATGATGCAAACAATTATGTTACATATTAGAGGTTTATTGTGTCTGTTTGCTTATAGACTGCTTTAATCCACAAAATGTTCGCAGGTAGCTCCAAAGACAAATAAAAGTGATTTTCTTTTTGAGGGTGCCTCTTCCATTTGCACAGATAATTTGGAGTTTGTTGTACTATAGATACAGATAGTTTGGGGTTTTAATTTTAAATGGAATAATGTAAGATGACTTTCATTCTCCTCAGGTTGGTTAAATCTCGATTTACGAGGTTCTGCCCTTCAGAAGTTGAACTGCTGAAAAATGCTGAACGAGAACAAGATTCAGAAGAAGAGATGTGACTTTGATGGGCATCCAGTCTTTCTAGATGAAATTTTTCTTTTTCTATTATTTTTGCCTTTTTATCTTTTGTTTGGAGAACAGCTGATTGAGAATGATTCTTGGTGTCATGATATTGGGGGCTTGAGGTGGCTCTCTCTAGATTAGTTAAAGCATGATGCCCACATTCTGAAAAATACTTGTTTTGTTTGCCTTATAGATATATATGCTCAAGGTTCCTGGGCTTACTATCATTTGTAACTCATAGATGGGATTTCACTTGTTTACTGCCTTGCTACGGTGGGAAATAAACAAATCCGTGGATCTTGGTTCAAACACCTCAGATATTTTTGTTATTCAGCTGCACCCCACCTTTATATCATGAAGATAGAACCTGTGTGACACCGAAATTCCTTTTCACGAGACATCTCTTTCTGTAGCACCTGTGTTCTCTCCTGGGAAGAGCAAGCTGGAAGTCATCCTGTGGTGCACTCTCTCAAAGAAGATAAAAGGCATGATCCATGGTTACAGAAGGGTACATGGTGAAAAAGCCATGAAAATCTAGGAAAGGAGAGTTTGAATATTATCTGTAGAGGAAAAAATCATCACATGGCTTAGTATGGCCACCATGCCATCTACCCTGCTAGAATAACTGAGGGGTTAAAACAGAAGCCTTTTATGGAATACATGGGTAAACAATCAGAGCCCTTTTTCACTGGTGGACTAAGTAACTCCCAAAGGAGAGTCTGAAATTCTTTCTCATTCTGGCTTTACCATCACTAGCCTCTAGGGTTTAAACAGTGACCATGTCTTCTCTGTGAAGGTAGGGAATTCAATCAAATGGATCAATTTCTGGCTGTCATATTTTATGAATCTAGAATCTCTGAGACAAAATTGAAGCTAATTTAGTACAGATTAGTCAGAAAGGCCAGTCTCTGCTGTGACAGGAAAGATAAGGAGCACTGCATGAGTCCATGGATGGCTGACCTGAATATGAAGGAAAAGAGGCAGTCTAGCAGGTAGAGGAGCCTGGGGGGCTAGTCCATGGGGTCACAAAAGAGTTGGACACAATTTAGTGATTAAACAACAACCAGAAAAAAAAGTGAGTAGCTGGAGGTGACATGCACTCAATTTAAACCAGAAGCTCCCTGGTGTTCCAGAAGCACTGACTAATCCAGAAAGCTGCCCCAGTCTGGTATTTTCACATGACAGTGAAGAGGGATGTGAGTGGATTCTTTAGGCCAAAGGACTGGACCCATTTCTTTTTTTATGTAATGGTTGAAAAGAGCTGATGAGGGGGCCTAAAGGTTTATCTTGAACAATGCAATAGACCCTAGTACATTTATGGCATATGAAATGCCCACATGCTGTGGTCCCCAGGTGACCATGGCATTCTGCCCCCATATGTATACTATATCTTAGGGCAAGTTCTATGATTTTTGGCAATTTGTATTTCAAACAAGTGAGCTGTCAACTGCAGTTATGTCAAAATGGCATTGCTGGTACCTAGGCCTGAGTAGGAACTCTATGATAATTAGCATGAATGAGATTAAGTCTGGAGTTTTGAAAGCTGTAAGTGTAAATATACTAGCAGTCTTTACAAGATAGCAGAAATGTCTATTCCTGCAGTTTCTTCACAGAGAGAACACAAGTGAGATGCAACCCAGTGAGTTCTCAGAGGAGAAACTTCCTGTTCAGGTCTGAGTCCATAGTTTGGGGTTATCTGCCTGTAGTCCATGAAATGAGCAATAAACTAAATATAATTAATATAACTTTATGGAACCTTCATCAAGAAAGGAGTAGAGGAAGAGCATCCTCCCGTACTTTTGTTTGTATTTTATCTCAACTTTTCCAAAAACAAGTCTCAAGTCCTGAGCTTTTATCAAGCCTCTTCAGAGTTAACCCATGCTTGATATGCCATAACCAAGGGAAAGAGATTCTTTAAATAACTCAGCACAATATCAACATGGCTATGGATATGGTAATACCTCCTCAGCTATTTCTGTGGTCTCTAATACCTCCTCAGTGAATTCTGTGATCTCTTACCACCGTTGCTTAGGAAACTGCAGCCTCGCATGGCACCAACTGCCAGTTCACTGTTGAACTGGGAGATCAGGTTATGACCAGCATGGTGTCCTCCTCATCATGTCACTACAGGGCTCATTACTCAAGGTTGTAGTGATTGTATCTTGGATGTGGATTAAGAAGGTGATGCAAGAGTTACTGAGAACTACAGGAGCAGTGAAAATAAAAGCTGAGAAATGACAAGGTATCCCAAATGCAAGGAATTAATAGATTACAAAGCATGAAAGAAACATTTGTATACATGGAGAATAGATCCATGCCGAGGACCAGCCCCGGTTGATCCAGGGTATTCGAAGGAGAGACGGCATAGGCGAGGATCAGGATACAATAGCTTCAATTAGATATTAATTAAAGATATAAAGAGTAATAGAATAAGGATAGCTCAGTAGGAAAATTCAGTGGAGAAAAGAGGCTGAGTAGCTTGGTTTACGCGGGAGACCAATAAAACTTCAAGACAAGAAGTTTGCACCACTTACGTAGGCCGCAGGCGTCCTTCCGTTCTCCCGAAGGAGAGGAGACACTGAGGCCTCCCCGGTCGGATCTTAGAAGCCCAGGCATAATTAGTAAGCATGGTGGGTTCCGCGCTCCAGATGGAGACTCAGCCAGAGTGAGAGAGAGAGCGACATGGGGAGACCAGTATTTCGAGAAACTGATCCCAATTCTTTATTTTCCAGAGTCTGTTTTTATACACTGAGATGTTATACAAAAGTCACGTGGGGACAGCAGTCCTGACTTTTATTAAAGTCAGGTGCTTCACACAAATGTATACAGAGGTCTTAGGGGTGTTACATCATCTTCTGGCCAGGGGGGCCTGCTGACAATTTACGACCCTCTCCTTGTGACAGTGGTCAGTCAATCAGGACACTTATTTCTCCAGGGCTGATTATTCTCAAAACAGACGCCACCCAAATAAAGTTACATTCCTACAGGGTGAGGGTGTAGTGGGTTTTAGTTAAGGAAAGAATTTACTTAGCCTAAGGTCTAACGTGATTAATATCAAAGGTTAATACTTATTCCTTCTATATATTCATTAATGTGTGTAAGGGCAGGGGATATGGAGACTTAGCAACAAACATTGGCTCAACAAATGAAAAACCCTTCACCAACACAATTTCTAATTAGCCCACTATACTTATAGTTTTCTAACTTCTCTAAAGAACCTGTTTTTAGAGGGTTTAAAGCATCTTGTGCCTCTCACGGTTGGGAGGCTGTGAGCAATCACATGTGGCCGGAGGAGCCTGTCAGGCAGGCTAGAGAACCTTCAGAGGAGTTTGTAGGTTAAAACACTCTTGTCACACCCAAGAGTTTTTATTGACTGGAGCTCTAGGTTAACTCCTTCTCCGAAAGAGGTGGTGGGGGACAGCCCCCTGTAAAGTCAAAGATGTAGGAAAGAGCACAAAGTAGTAAAGTAGGCAGGCTCTGGTTATGGGGGTAGACGCTCAAGGATTTCCAGGGGGACTCCTGAGGCTCGATCCCGCCTTTGCGTATGTCGAGCCTCCTTCCTCATGACCTTTGCCATGGGCGGAGTACCTCACTCTGGCCCCCAACAGATCCAGAAATTCTATATTCTCCTAATCTGAATTCCAGATGGAGAAGATTGAAAGAATAGAGGACATGCATGAAATAATAGATAAGAATTTCCCCTAAATAATAGCAATAAAAGGAGATGTTTGCTTTAAGCTTGGAGAGGTGCTTCAAGAGCTGTGCAGAAAATACAGTGTTTGGGTTTCTGATTCATACAAGTAAAAATGAAAAATATAAGCCATTCTTATAAATTTAAGTTCAATATGTGAATAGTATTATTCTATTTTTAAGTCTGGAAAATTTAAGCATTCAATTTTAAGGAAACTTTAGTATTTGGGGCACAATTTTAAACTTAGATAATAAGATTGCCCTTTAGATTTCCTCACTGTGTTTATGAATTAAATATTTTTTCAGATTCTTGAGTACTTTAATTAATCAACAGATCTTCTCAAGTTGTTATTATTAAAAGCTTAATTTATTAAACTTTTAAATGTGGTATTATTTAAACTTTCTTAAATATTCCAATACTGTATAAACAGTGAGATTGCAACTGCAACTCACAAGCATAAATTTGTTGGTCAATCGCACACTTATAAACTGAACTTACAAGACTAATCTGTGTAGATAAAATTATTTGTAGGATATAAATACTTAAAATACTATACATGTACAATTCTTTAAGGCACAAATATCAACATTTGTTGATTCTGATGCTCTTAAACATTTCTGTACTTAGCTGGAGTAAGTAACTTACTGGTAAGGAGATGATTTGTTTACAACAGACAATGCCAGGGACATCTAGTCTGCTTGTCGAGATTTTGGGCCCAGATACTGAACAGGACAGGATTCTTGACAGTGACCCTAAAAGCACTTTATGAATGAATGACAGTTAGGAATGAATCCTGTTATTTACAGTCACTACATCAGACCCTCCACATAGGCTGTCTCCCAGTCTTGCACAGCACATGGAAGGAGGCTTCCCCTGCTGGAGTCATACTTAAAATTATCTGTCTTTTCTGCCTACTTGTGAAAATCTGCAACCCCTGCCCAAGCTGCCATGTCACTTGATGGGATTTCACTATTCTTTAGCTCTTAAGATATTAATTGTGTTTCCTTCTAAGTAGAAATTTCTGAACTTGATAGAATCCTCCACTCCCCCTCACCCCCCTGACCATTTCCTATATGATGAGACTACTCATTTTCTGCAGATATTAAGATGATATTCTAATGAATTCTAGGTCACTCTCTTTTAACAATGATTCAGCAGCTCTGAGCTTGGATGTCAGTATTTCTTAGCCTTTAATCTTTTAAAGCCAGGACAATACCTCTCTGTTCAGTGCTTGCATGAATTGTGGGAAGAATTGATATGACTAATGCAAAAGGTTAAAATGGAGGCAAAAGAGTGCCTCCTGTCTGGTTCCTCTCATGAACCTGAGCTCTTCTGCCTGTTTTCAAATGTCCAAAAGGGAGAATTAAATACTTTTAGTAAGAAGCCATGTGGAGGAGCCCAATATAAGTCCCACTTATAATTTGTATCTGAAGCCAAAATTAAGGTGATAAAACACAGAAAAACTCAGCCAAGTAATCAAAGGGCTAAACAGTTTAAGTTGAAACAATTCTCTCATGTGCTCAGAGACTGACTTCGGTTGCTTGGCTTCTCAGATTAATTCTAAGTTGACTAACATTACACCCGAATAAAATAAAATTACTTTGAATGTACTTCAATATGTAGTTATACTGTCATATTGTCTAACACAACCCCTGTTCCAGAAATGTGACTTGTTCTCTGTTTCCTAAAATTTGTTTAAAACATGTGTATTTCTGTGTCTGTATCATACCAATTGCCCTTTTTTCCCCTCCTCCTCTTTTGCAGCTTAACTTCAGGAGATTCTTTAAGGCCCGGTTTAAAGCTCTTCTTTCCTATTTCTTCTTACCACCCTTTGCTGTTTATAAGTTCCTACGGTATGGAGCCCAGAGCAGCACAGGATCATAGGCTGTTCAATCCCCTAATTACCTCTGCAATGAAATGCTATCTTGTTGCTAAGCTGTAATTCCCTAAAGGCAGTCTCACTTTTTCATCTCTGCTGTAGCACCTAAGGAATTCTTCTAAACCTGCAGCATTGAAAGGTGAGCTAGAGGAGTAGGAACGAGAGAGAAGAATCAAAGGAAAATATACTTTAAAGAAAACAGGGCCCCAAAGGTTGTCTATGGGTGAAGATTCTGAGACCAGATTTAGTGATTTATCTAAGATTGTGCTGTCAATTAGTGGCCAAGCCCATGATGGGATATAAATCTCCTGACCCCGGGACAGAGGGCTCTGTCCGCTGAAGAGGCTTCATGACTACACAGTGAATGGCTCGGGTCCGTCTTCAAGGGACCTGCTTCATTCATAAGACCCATTGTCCCCCAGCCCTGCTTTCCACACAAATGTCCATTCAGGGGAAGAGACTTTGGCTTCTGTTCTAATATGTCTGGTGATTTGATTCTGGTCAGAATTATGTTAGTTTGGGCTGCTGTAATAGAAGACCATAAACTGGGTAACTTAAACAACAAATGTTTGTTTCTGACGATTCTGGAGTCTTGGAAGTCCAAGATCATGGTGCCAGCAGATCTGGTGTCTGGTAAAGGCCCACTTTCTGGTGGGAGAGACAGGTCTTCTCTCTCCAGTCTCTTTCTTATAAGGGCGTTAATCTCAACACTAGAGCGTCACCCTGATGACCTAATTTTCTCCCAACAGCCTCAGGGCCAAATATCATCACACTGGGATTAGTTTCAACACATGAATTTTGAAGGTACACAAACATTCAGTCCATAGCAAAAATTCAGCAGAGGAATCACCAATACAGGGATGACCATGACACTGTGTTCTTCCCAGCTGATACTTTCCCTTCTCCTCACCCCTTGGATAAATGTATCTACAGTTACTTCATATCTGATGTGTCCCCATTATGGATGAATGGTGAGTACTTAGCAGCAGAAAAAAATAGCAATGATGCTACCCTCTAGTGGTAAAGCATGGAAACACAACTCATAAGCCAAAACACCATGTTTCACACCTGAAAAGAGCGCTTCACTTATCAAAGTAACATGTCAAACCACAAGCATTGTTAGAAGAAGAGTTTGGGTAATTTAAAAATATATTAGATTTTAATTTATCAGCACCCTAACACATTGTGATGGGTGGAGTTTTATCTCCTCAAGTTCAAGTTGAAGTCCTAACCTCCAACACCTCAGACTGTGAACTTATTTGGAAATACAGTGCTGTAGATGTAATTAGCTTGGAGAAGGCAATGGCACCCCACTCCAGTACTCTTGCCTAGAAAATCCCATGAATGGAGGAGCCTAGTAGGCTGCAGTCCATGGGGTCGCTAAGAGTCGGACACGACTGAGCGACTTCACTTTCACTTTTCACTTTCATGCATTGGAGAAGGAAATGGCAACCCACTCCAGTGTTCTTGCCTGGAGAATCCCAAGGACGGAGGAGCCTGGTGGGCTGCCGTCTATGGGGTCGCACAGAGTTGGACATGACTGAAGTGACTTAGCAGTAGCAGATGCAATTAGCTTAGTTAAGGTGAGGTCATACTGGAGTAGGGTGACCCCCAATCCCAATAGACTGATGCCCATATAAAAAGGAATTTGGGTGAAGATACACATAGGGAGAATATCATGCGGACAGGAAGGAACAGACCGGGGTGCCAACAATGCCAGCAAACCATCAGAAACAAGGAGAGAGAGTTGGAACAGATTCTTTCCCAGCACCTCTAGAGGGAAGGAGCATGACCCCACCAATAATTTGATCTTGGACTTCTAAGCTACCTGAACTATAAGACAATAAATTTCTGTTAAGCCACTCTATTTGTGTTACTTTGTTACAGCAGCCAAAGAAAACTAATACATTCACTACTCTAACATCAGTTTTAAATTTAATGTTTTAGACTTCAAAATAAGATATGCATTTGAGCTGGGAAATGGCATACTGAAGGTTATATGGCAATTCCAGACATGAAAATATGATCTCTCCTATGTTTTGTTAACAGCCATAAAATACGTTGTCCTTATTGGGAAAACTGCTGACAAGTGGCTTGGTTATACATTTATGCTTTTTTTATGGCCTTACTCAGGTTGGCAAGTTTCCTTAACTGTTTTTTTTGTTCAACATTTCTCAGGTAGGTAGTTTACACTTGGAGAGTAAATCATTTATCAACAAGTAACTTCTGCATTATCATCTTTGGTATTCTCTAAATTTTATATGCCTGTTCTCTAACTAGATCACAAACTCCTTGAGTATCATACACTAATATTAAGCTTTCTGGGAATTACAGTCCTTTTCTGGAAAATGCACGGTGTTCATCACAAGATGCTCTTGTATTAGCCAAGGTTTTTCAGATACATAACCTGTAAGATATACACACACACATATATATGAGTTTTCCCTATGACTTCGCCTGCAAGAGCCCCAGGAGACTCAGGTTTGATCCCTGTGTCAGAAAGTTCCCCTGGAGAATGGCACAGTAGCCCATTCCCTCCAGTATTCTTGCCTGGAGAATCCCACGGACAGAGGATCCTGTGGGCTATAGTCCATGGGGTCACAAAGAGTCAGACATGACTGAAACGACTTGGCACATACATATATATGATATATTTAATTAAATTTTTGTTTAGTTTGAAATTTAGTTGATTTATAATGTTTTGTTAGTTTCAGGTATACAGCAAAGTGATTCAGTACATATATCATGATATTGAATGTAGTTCCCTGTTCTATTTAGAAGGTCCTTGTTGGTTATCTATTTTATATATAATATTGTATATATTTTAATCACAAACTCCTAGTTTGTCCCATATATATATGTGCATATATATATATATATATATATACAATTTATGTATTTTAAATAACTGACTCATTGTGGAGGTTGTCAAGTGCAAAATCTGCAGAGTGCCCTCCTAAGCTTTTAAGAAGGCAGGCTGGAAAGAGTTGATGCTGCAGTTTGAGTTCAAAGGCAGCCTGCTGCAGAATTCCGTGATAGGTGGAAGTCAGTGTTTTTCTGTTAATATTAAGGTCTTCAACTGCTTGGATGAAGGTAATCTACTTTACTCAAAGTCTACAGATGAAACCATTAATCTCATCTAAAAATCACCTTCACAGAAACATCTGGAATAAAGTGTGACCAATAAGAAGGAACCGGGGCCTAGCTTAGTTGACACATAAAATGAAACTTCATGGCCATTAGGGATTCTGCTTACTTGATTTCATGTGTTTTTGTGGTTTCCTCAACCCTGAATCTGGACGGGTCTTACAATTTTGTTTCACCAATGAAATGTGGTAAGACCATGTGGCAAATTATGGTCTTACACTTTAGGAGGTCTTGCAGCTTACCCTGTTGCTGTCTTGAAACCTAGCCTGAATGTGAAGGAAACAAGGCTATTCTGTTGGGAAATCTTCAAGGAGGAGGCCCTGGAGCAGAACAGACCACGAGGTAGAGAGAGGCCCTGGCAGTTGGCCTTTCTGGTCATCTCAGCTGAGATCCCAGACATGTGAGAAAGGTCATCTTGGATCCTTGAAGCTCCTGTGAAACTTTCAGATGATTCGGCTATATGATCATGTGGAGCAAAGCCACTGCTACTGAGTTCTGCCCAAATTACTTGATTATGAGGAAATAAATGATGGTTGTGTTTTAAATCACTAAACTTTGGAGTGGCCAGTTATATAGCAATAGATAATTGATATTTGGGCCAATGATTTCTGTAAAATAATTATACTAATTGAGAGACTTAGGATCTAGAATATTATCTTGTTAAGATATAAATCATAGTGCTTTTTGACACAAGACATTGAAAATATCAACTTAGCTCAGTTAAGCTTAAGACTTTATATTACTATTTTCAGGAGGACTAGCATTTACATGGGACTAATGTTTCTTGGCTAAAGCTCATGTCTATTTGCTATAAATTCTGGATTCGTCTTTCACCTGGAGCTGGGTTTTTAGAAAGGAAAAGAATAAAACTATTCCCACACTGTTATCCCACACTATGTTTCTTAATCTAACCCATAGTAGACCATTTCTCTCTGCTTTCAGTCTTGACCACATATCTGTGCCCATCAGCTCAAACGAGGGATGAAAAAGAGAAGAAATAAAAGAGAAGAAAACAGGAAAGGAATTTAATAGGAATATGTTGGAATACATGGAGAGAGAAATTGAGATTCTCTGGAGCAAGATGCTGAGGTAAATTTAAAACTAAAAAAAAAAATTGAGGGTGCCTTTTCTTTCCTCTTCTGGGGCATGAAGAGGTTAGCTCAGGGTTACATTAACCAAGGCTTCCCCAGTGGCTCAGTGGTAAAGAATCCACCCGCAATGCTGGAGATGCAGGAGACACAAGTTGGATCCCTGGGATAGGAAGATCCCCTGGAGAAGGGAACAACTGCTTCAGTATTCTTGCCTGGAGAACCCCATGAGGTTACAGAGGAGCCTGGTGGGCTACAGTCCACGGGATCGCAAAGAGTCAGAAATGACTGAACACACATTAATCAGAGTGCAGCATCTTCCACATACATTTGAGTTTCTTAGGCAACAAGCTACTACTAGTATTAAACAAGGTACTTCCGTCTATGAAGAAATCAGCCCTTGAAATACGATCTGGAACACCTTGCTGTGGGGAGCATAGGAGGTACCTGATGAATAAAGACACACAGAGCATGGGAAAGCAGAAAAGCACAAAGAAAGCAAGGCGAGTGACTTGGTAACTTCCTCTTGGCCCAGCAAAGGTTTTTTTGATATCTTTCTTCCTGTCCTCCATTGACTAGGTAGAAACAGAGGATGGTAGGGTTGAATAGAAATATAAACAGGTGAGTTCAGGCTTCTCTATAGGCAATAGTTCAGACTTTTCACTAATTAAGGGGTAGATAATGCCACTGGGATATTTTCCAATAGAGAAACTCAGAGGCTCAGTTCAGTTCAGTTCAGTCGCTCAGTTGTGTCTGACTTTTTGAGGCCTCCCTGTCCATCGCCAACTCCTGGAGTTTACCCAAACTCATGTCCATTGAGTCAGTGATGCCATCCAACCATCTCATCCTCTGTCGTCCCCTTCTCCTCCTTCCTTCAATCTTTCCCAGCATCAGGGTCTTTTCAAATGAGTCGACTCTTCAACTCAGTCAACTGAGGCCACATCAGGTGGCCAAAGTATTGGAGTTTCAGCTTCAGCATCAGTCCTTCCATTGAACACCCGGGACTCATCTCTAAGTTATAACAGATGGGGAAGTTGAGATTGGCCTTCCTCATCAATGCTGTGGGAGGTAAGGTAAGCAGGTTTATATATACTTAACTCTTTGTTGGGATCACAGTCCAGATGGTAGGAAGATTAAAGGGATTTAAGAACTGCGTGACATTTCTGGGTATAAACCCATTAAAAATCTAGTTGAATAAATGAATAAGATAAAACAGAATGGTAGTTTTACATATGACAAAAAATATAGTCTACTTATGAATTTTAGCATACTTATCTGATATCTGGCAATCTTTAAAGCCATAAGATTTCCCATAAGCATTAACAAAGGAATATCCTATTATTGAAAAAGCCATTCAATCTCTTGCCATTTGCTAGTTTACCACAAACTTGATCACTGCCTTTGGGAGAATCACCTTGAACAGTGGTTACCAAACATTTGTGGGCATAGAGTTGGAGATTGCTGGGCCCACAGATTGCTGAGCCCTACTTCAGATTCAGTAGATTTCCTATTTTATTTAATGAATTATAATATGTTGTAAACATCATTTATTTTGATGCTCAAATTGTCTCCCATTTGGTAATGGAGAGTCACTTCATGCTGGAGTCTGTGTCCATTTAATATGTACCTATCATTCCTTGTACACTTTTTTGCTTTCTGGTCTAGGATAGTCTAGGCTCAACTTGGATTTTCCCTGCCCCAGTCTTGGAATTAGCCATTTCCTAAAGGAGCCATATTCCTTTTAGTGGAAAATTGTTTTTAGAAGTCAGAATCTGGGCATTGGTGTGCTTATTGCTAATGGGGTATAACTGCTTCCAGGCCCTATGAGTGGCTGGAGCTAGAGAATATCTGTGTGATATATATCACAAATGTGCAGTATATACATTTTTGTATTTAACACACTTGCATCTATGCTTGCTTCTATATTATTTACATATAAAATAAATTTATTAAACATATGTTGAAATATATGATGAAAAGTATATCAAAGTATATGAAAAACCATGAGTTTATATTGACATATACATCCAATTCCAATTCAACACTACAGTTTGTTATTCAGTTGGTCAGTTGTGTCCAACTCTTTGCAACCCCATGGACTGCAGCATGCCAGGCTGCCCTGTCCTTCACTATCTCCCAGAGTTTTCTCAAACTCATGTCCATTAAGTCAATGGTGCCATCCAACCATCTCATTCTCTGTCACCCGCTTCTCATGCCTTCAATCTTTCCTAGAATCAGGGTCTTTTAAAATGAGTTGACTCTTTGCATCAGGAGGCAAAAGTATTGGGACTTCAGCTTTAGCATCAGTCCTTCCAATGAATATTCAGGGTTGATTTTCTATAGTATTGACTGGTTTGATCTCCTTGCTGTTCAAGGGACTCCCAAGAGTCTTCTCTAGCACCATAGTTGCAAAGCATCAGCACTTTGGTGCCCAGACTTTTTATGGTCTAACTCTCACATTCATATATGACTTTTATTAAGGCACAATGGAAATTATTTCATTCAAGCACTAGAAATGAAAAGTAATATTTGTCTTTGTTATAATATGTCTTCAAAATATTTGTTTTTGTTGTATCACAGCAAGTCACAAGTTTTCAGCTTTTGGATTCATTGTTCATTGTTGCATTTATGCATTTGTCTGAGTGCCACTTTCTCTGGAGGATATTGCTTCCTTCAGAATTGACTGTATGTAGCTTTGTTTCTTTCTCCATGTTGCTGATTACTTGTTTTGAAATTCTCATGGAATTAAGTTTTCTTCTTTTGCATTGTTGTAACTCTCTTCTCCTAGAGTAAGGAAATTGGCTCTGATTATTCTTAAACATTGACTTGTTTGATGATCCTTTGTGTAACCAAACTTTTGTCTTCACCCCCACCTCCACCCAATAGCTTCCCTTGTGGTTCAGAGGGTAAAAGCATCTTCCTGCAGTGCGGGAGACCCAGGTTCATTCCCTGGGTCAGGAAGATCCCCTGGAGAAGGAAATGGCAACCCACTCCAATACTCTTGCCTGGAAAATGCCATGGATGGAGAAGCCTGGTGTATACTACAGTCCATGGGGTCACGAGTCGGAAATGACTGAGCAACTTCACTTCCCACCTCCATGTGGGACACCCTTTCCTTCTTGCTTGGGGTCTGACTCCCTATTCTAGGCTGCCATTCCATGTGGATACCCTTCCCACTAACCATGACTCTGAGTTCCCACATCAATCAGCTCATCATGAAGATGTCTTTCTGACCCGTCCTGGTCTCTGAAGCACTGTCCTCCTCTGTTCTGACTTTGATTTCCCATATGGGATTGTCTATCACCTGGACACCTTCTTCACACCCTAACCTCATGCCAGGCTCCTCTCCCCATTGTGTGGGTGGCTTATTCACCTTGCTTAGGGGTTAACATCTCATGCCAGGCTTTCCCCATCCTTTGCCCTCAACCATTATGAATCCCCTTCTTATCCTGTTGAATTCTGACACCTGCTCTGGGCTACTTCTACTCTATACCCCCATCACAGATACCTACCTTGTTTTTCCTCAACTATGACTTTATGGCTGAAATTTAAATGAAGGAAAGGGATCTAATAGGTTGTTTAAAATGTGAAGAAACAGAGATTCAGAAGTTTATGTGGCTTATCCCTGGTCACAGACCAAATTGAGACAAAGTCAGTACAAGTCCAGGTCCCCCTGAGTGTCAGCTATGTGAGAGCAGGAACCCTGCCTCTCTTGTTCACTGCTTTGTCTTCAGCACCTAGAGTGATGTCTCCATGAATACAATGAATGAATGAGTGAATCATCCCCTGTGTAGTTCTTTTCCATTCCTTCTTTGTCATCTTAGTATATGTGTGCATAGGTTAATGACTTTATATGTTAATATTGGTCTATAACCAATAGAAATTCATGCTCTTATATAAATGTCAACATCTAAATTTCTGTGCCTAGGGATTTCTTCCATTCCCTGAATTTCTTGAGTGCCTAGGGGGATATCTGGCCTACAGATGAAGATGGAGACACTAAAAAGTTGTGGCTAATGTAGATTCCCAGGATTCCAGCACTTCTACCATGTGCGGAACAGAATATGTCTTGAGCACCACCAAAGCTGGTTTTTAGTCACCCCTTCAACATACCTGGAACTTTACATGAGATGAATGCCCTTAGCTACATGGCAAAGACTTGCCCATCACCAGCGCCTGCAGTCACACTGCTCAACTAAGACCATTCTGCAGACATTCATGTGGGGCAGTGCTTCCAAAGCACACTCCTAAGAATGCTACCTCTGAAAGGTTCTTCTCAGGAAGAGGATTCTGTGGCCAAATAATGCTGGGAACTTGATAATTCACAAGGTATGTGAGCATACGAAAGGCTCTGAGAAATCCTAGAATTGAAGAAAGCTGTTAACTTTGTGTAACCCAGTGTCACCCAGATGTCCTTAACCACAGAGCTCCTGTTCAGAGTAGTACTTGCCCAAGTCTCATTTCTTCATTCATGCAATGGGCAAAAGTATCTGTTCCATGGGATTATTGTACATATTTATAAATGAAATAAAATATGTAAAGTGCCTAGCACCTTTGTTGGTATTCTTTTACTTAGGTTTCTTATTTATTGAAAATGATTCCCTTTACTATTGAAGAGATAATAGATATATTTATTATTATAATACTTGAAAAAATAATAAAAATATAAGATGAAAACATAAAAGGGATGAAAAATAAAAAATGTTTTTCATCACATCTCTCAGATTCCCAAGAAGAATTTTTTAAATTGGAGGATAATTGCTTTACAATTAATAATTGTGGTTGTCTCAGCAGTTCAGTTCAGTCACTCAGTCATGTCTGACTCTTGGTCACTCCATGAATCACAGCACGCCAGGCCTCCCTGTCCATCACCAACTCCTGGAGTTCACTCAAACTCATGTCCATCGAGTCAGTGATGCCATCCAGCCAACTCATCCTCTGTCGTCCCCTTCTCCTCCTGCCCCCAATCCCTCCCAGCATCAGAGTCTTTTACAATGAGTCAACTCTTTGTATGAGGTGGCCAAAGTACTGGCGTTTCAGCTTTAGCATCATTCCTTCCAAAGAAATCCCAGGGCTGATCTCCTTCAGAATGGACTGGTTGGATCTCCTTGCAGTCCAAGGAACTCTCAAGAGTCTTCTCCAACTCCACAGTTCAAAAGCATCAATTCTTCAGTGCTCAGCTTTCTTCACAGTCCAACTCTCACATCCATACATGACCATTGAAAAAACCATAGCCTTGACTAGATGGACCTTTGTTGGCAAAGTAATGTCTCTGCTTTTGAATATGCTATCTAGGTTGGTCATAACTTTCCTTCCAAGGAGTAAGTGTCTTTTATTTCATGGCTGCAATCACCATCTGCAGTGATTTTGGAGCCCCCAAAAATAAAGTCTGACACTGTTTCCACTGTTTCCCCATCTATTTGGCATGAAATGATGGGACCAGATGCCATGATCTTAGTTTGCTGAATGTTGAGCTTTAGGCCAACTTTTTCACTCTCCTCTTTCACTTTCATCAAGAGGGTCTTTAGTTCCTCTTCACTTTCTGCCATAAGAGTGGTGTCACTGATGTATAGATCAGTCTTATGGACTCTGTGGGAGAGGGAGAGGGTGGGGAGATTTGGGAGAATGGCATTGAAACATGTATAATATCATGTATGAAACGAGTCACCAGTCCAGGTTCGATGCATGATACTGGATGCTTGGGGCTGGTGCACTGGGACGACCCAGAGGGAGGGTATGGGGAGGGAGGAGGGAGGAGGGTTCAGAATGGGGAACACAGTTATACCTGTGGTGGATTCATTTCGATATTTGGCAAAACTAATACAATATTGTAAAGTTTAAAAATTAAAAAAAAAAAAAGGGTGGTGTCATCTGCATATCTGAGGTTATTGATATTTCTCCTGGCAATCTTGATTCCAGCTTGTGCTTTCTCCAGCCCAGCATTTATCATGATATACTCTGCGTATAAGTTAAATAAGCAGGGTGACAATATACAGCCTTGACATACTCCTTTCCCTATTTGGAACCAGTCTGTTGTTCCATGTCCAGTTCTAACTGTTGCTTCCTGACCTGCATACAGGTTTCTCAAGAGGCAGGTCAGGTGTTCTGGTATTCCCATCTCTTTCAACAGTACATCAATACAAATCAGTCATAATTTAATTTTGTTGTTGTTTAGTTGTGGAGTTGTGTCCTACTCTGTGTCTCCATGGGCTGCAGCATGCCAGGCCTCTCTGTCCCTCTAAAATAAAAATATAAATTATATCTATATATACATATATAGATAGCTAGATACCCTGCCTCTTAAGCCTCCTTCTGAACCTCCATCCCACCCCTCTAGGTCATCACAGAGTGCCAGACTGGGCTCCCTGTGTTACACTAGCTTCCCGCTAGTATATCTTCATGAATATATGATAGTGTATAGTATGTCAGTGCTACAAGATTGCCTGGAGAAATATCAATAACCTCAGGTATGCAGATGACACCATCCTTATGGCAGAAAGTGAAGAAGTACTAAAAAGTGTCTTGATGAAAGTGAAAGAGGAGAGTGAAAAAGCTGACTTAAAACTCAATATTTAAAAAACTAAGATCATGGCATCTGGTCCCATCACTTCATGGCAGATAGATGGGGAAACAGTGAAAAAAGTGAGAGACTTTATTTTTGGGGGCTCCAAAATCACTGCGGATGGTGACTGCAGCCATGAAATTAAAAGACACTTGCTCCTTGGAAGAAAAACTATGACCAGCCTAGACAGCATATTCAAAAGCAGAGACATTACTTTGCCAGCAAAGGTCTGTCTAGTCAAGGCTATGGTTTTTCCTGTGGTCATGTGTGGATGTGAGAGTTGGACTGTGAAGAAGGCTGAGCACCGAAGAATTGATGCTTTTGAACTGTGGTGTTGGAGAAAACTCTTGAGAGTCCCTTGGACTGCAAGGAGATCAAACCAGTCAGTTCTCAAGGAAATCAGTCCTGAATATCTTCAGAAGGACTGATGCTGAAGCTGAAACTCCAATATTCTGGTCACCTGATGTGAAGAACTGACTCATTTGAAAAGACCCTGATGCTGGAAAAGATTGAAGGTGAGAAGAGAAGGGGATGACAGAGGATGAGATGGTGGGATGGCATCACCGACTTGATGGACATGAGTTTGAGCAAGCTCTGGGAGTTGGTGATGGACAGAGAAGCCTGGTGTGCTACAGTCCATGGGGTCTCAAAGAATTGGACACAACTGAGCAACTGAAATGAACTATGTCAATGCTACTTTCTTGTCTTACCCTCTCCTTCCTCCACTGTGTCCACCAGTGTCCTCCATGTTTGCACCTTCATTTCTTGTCTGTAAGTAGGTCCATTGGTACTATTTTTCTAGGTTCCATGAAGTGAAAGTGAAAGTGTTAGTCATTCAGTTGTGTCTGACTCTATGAGGCCCATGGACTGTAGCCTGCCAGGCTCCTCTCTCCATGGAATTCTACAGGCAAGAATACTGGAGTGGATAGCCATTCCCTTCTCCAGGGGATCATCCGAACCCAGTGACTGAACCTGGGTCTCCTGCATTGCAGGTGGACTCTTTACCATCTGAGCCACCAGGGAAGCCCAATATATATATTCAGTTCAGTTGCTCAGTCGTGTCCGACTCTTTGCAACCCCATGAATTGCAGCACACCAGGCCTTCCTGTCCATCACAAACTCCTGGAGTTCACTCAAACTCACATCCATTGAGTCAGTGATGCCATCCAGCCATCTCATCCTCTGTCGTCCCCTTCTCCTCCTGCCCCCAATCCCTCCCAGCATCAGAGTCTTTTCCAATGAGTCAACTCTTCGCATGAGGTGGCCAAAGTACTGGAGTTTCAGCTTCAGCATCATTCCTTCCAAAGAACACCCAGGACTGATCTCCTTTAGAATGAACTGGTTGGATCTCCTTGCAGTCCAAGGGACTCTCAAGAGTCTTCTCCAACACCACAGTTCAAAAGCATCAATTCTTCTGTACTCAGCTTTCTTCACAGTCCAACTCTCACATCCATACATGACTACTGGAAAAATCACAGCCTTGACTAGATGGACCTTTTTTGGCAAAGTAATGTCTCTGCTTTTGAATATGCTATCTAGGTTGGTCATAACTTTCCTTCCAAAGAGTAAGGGTCTTTTAATTTCATGGCTGCAGTCACCATCTGCAGTGATTTTGGAGCTCCAAAAAATAAAGTCTGACACTGTTTCCACTGTTTCCCCATCTATTTCCCATGAAGTGATGGGTCCGGATACCATGATCTTCGTTTTCTGAATGTTGAGCTTTAAGCCAACATTTCACTCTCCTCTTTCACTTTCATCAAGAGGCTTTTTAGTTCCTCTTCACTTTCTGCCATAAGGGTGGTGTCATCTGCATATCTGAGGTTATTGATATTTCTCCCAGCAATCTTGATTCCAGCTTGTGTTTCTTCCAGCCCAGCGTTCCTCATGATGTACTCTGTGTATAAGTTAAATAAGCAGGGTGACAATATACAGCCTTGACATACTCCTTTTCCTATTTGGAACCAGTCTGTTGTTCCATGTCCAGTTCTAACTGTTGCTTTCTGACCTGCATACAGGTTTCTCAAGTGGCAGGTCAGGTGGTCTGGTATTCCCATCTCTTTCAGAATTTTCCACAGTTTATTGTGATCCACACAGTCAAAGGCTTTGGCATAGTCAATAAAGCAGAAATAGATGTTTTTCTGGAACTCTCTTGCTTTTTTGATGATCCAGCGGATGTTGGTAATTTGATCTGTGGTTCCTCTGCCTTTTCTAAAACCAGCTTGATCATCAGGAAGTTCACAGTTCACATATTGCTGAAGCCTGGCTTGGAGAATTTGAGCATTAGTTTACTAGCATATATTAATATATAATATTTGTTTTTCTTTCTCTGACTTATTTTGTTTAATAGGCTCTACATTCATCCACCTCATTACAACTGACTCAAATTCAATCCTTTTATGGCTGAGTAATATTCCATTGTATATATGTACCACAACTTCTTTATCCACTCATCTGTCAGTGGACATCTAGATTGATTCCATGTCCTGGCTTTTGTAAGTATTAAATATGATGAATATTTATTATTATCACACTGATGTTATAAAAGAAAAATAGCACTATTAAGTATGTTCCAGTGTATGGAATCTCAAGTAAAATGAAGCTGATGCCCACTTTTCCTGTTATCTCTGTGGTAAAGTTAGGCATTGTGAGGAGGGACCAGGAGGACTTGGTTGCTAATAATGAGATCTGAATTATAGTGCCTACTCAGTTACCAACCAATTATTGAACTAGAAAGAATTGTTCTTAATGGAGAATATACTCGCTACATAGGATGAGGAAGTTGGGCCAGTGAAGAGCTAATGCCATGTTTATGAGTCAATAACCCTAAAATACTAGATATAGGATAAAAACAAATCACTCAGTCTTTCTGGATCCGACTTTCTTTACTGAAAACAGAGAGGCTTAAAAATATGAATACTACTTTTAGTATATTTTGTGGGTATTTTAGGTATTTCAGAGGATAGGGTCTTGAACTGGGGAGCACAAGGAGTTAAAATGCGATTATGATCCAAGAGTAGATAGCTCAGTTTGATATCCTCAACAAAAAGGTAAATGGCAAAGAAGCCAGTGAGCAAAAATTTTGGGGTACTTTCCATGTATCTGGCATTGTGCTAGCAACTGAAGATATAACTCACAGCCTTTCTCTGCTGCTGGTGCTGCTAAGTCGCTTCAGTCGTGTCCGACTCTGTGTGACCCCATAGACAGCAGCCCAGCAGGCTCCCCCGTCTATGGGATTTTCCAGGAAAGAGTACTGGAACAGGTTGCCATTGGCTTCTTCGGACAGCCCTTCTCTAAAGGGAGTCAAAATACTCACTAAGTAAAAGGAATGACTCTAATGACTCTTGATTAATGGCAAAAAGAATAGACACAGATAGGCACCCTTCCTACTTTGTATTTGTATTTGTATGTGTTTGTAACCGGAGAAGGCAATGGCACCCCACTCCAGTACTCTTGCCTGGAAAATCCCATGGACGGAGGAGCCTGGTAGGCTGCAGTCCATGGGGTTGCTAAGAGTCAGACACGACTGAGCGACTTCACTTTCACTTTTCACTTTCCTGTGTTGGAGAAGGAAATGGCAACCCACTCCAGTGTTCTTGCCTGGAGAATCCCAGGGACAGGGGAGCCTGGTGGGCTGCTGTCAATGGAATCGCACAGAGTCGGACACGACTGAAGTGACTTAGCAGTAGCAGTGTTTGTAACACATAAAAATTATAAATAAAAAATAAAAATAATTGAAATAAATAGCAGACTTTCTTTCTTGAAGGGAAATTCCAGGTGGCAGAAACAGAAAAGTCAGTACCATAATGATGAGGCACTGAATTAGCTTTAGAGGCTGGGGGTGGTCACTCAATGTAGACATGGGCACTGGAAGCATGTCTTCCATTCTGTGTCAAGAGGGAAAGCTGGACCTGAGCCACAGGGATTATCCTAAAGCCTTAAAAAGTTGCCTTGACCATTAGAAGGTTAGAAGAGCTCTTTTCACTATTCCAGAGAAGCACTGAAAAATAGTATCATCTGTTCAGGGACCTGAGTAGGAAAAGAAAAGTCACCACATGTAAATGAAACCCCAGGCTATAGAAGCTGAATTTATCCTACCAGTGTCAGTTCACTTCAGTTCAGTCACTCAGTCGTGTCCGACTACAGCACACCAGGCTTCCCTGTCCATCACCAACTCCTGGAGTTTACTCAGATTCATGTCCATTGAGTTGGTGATGCCATCCAACCACCTCATCGTCTGTCGTCCCCTTCTCCTCCTGCCCTCAATCTTTCCCAGCATCAGGGTCTTTTCAAATGAGTCAGGTCTTCACATAAGGTGGCCAAAGTATCGGAGTTTCAGCTTCAGCATCAGTCCTTCCAATGAATATTCAGGACTGATTTCCTTTAGGATGGACTGGTTGGATCTCCTTGCAGTCTAAGGGACTCTCAAGAGTCTTCTCCAACACCACAGTTCAAAAGCATCAATTCTTCAGTGCTCAGCTTTCTTTATAGTCCAACTCTCACATCCATACATGACTACTGGGAAAACCATAGCCTTGACTAGATGGACCTTTGTTGGCAAAGTAATGTCTCTGCCTTTTAATATGCTGTCTAGGTGGGTCATAGCTTTTCTTTCAAGCAGCAAGTGTCTTTTAATTTCATGGCTGCCAGTCACCATCTGCAGTGATTTTGGAGCCCAAGAAAATAAAGTCTCTCACTGTCTCCATTGTTTCCCCATCTATTTGCCATGAAGTGATGGGACCTGATACCATGATCTTAGTTTTCTGAATGTTGAGTTTTAAGCCAACTTTTTCACTCTCCTCTTTCACTTTCATCAAGAGGCTCTTTAGTTCCTCTTTGCTTTCTGCCATAAAGGTGGTGTCATCTGCATATTTGAGGTTATTGAAATTTCTCCTGGCAAGCTTGATTGCAGCTTGTGCTTCATCCAGCCCAGTGTTTCTCACGATGTACTCTGCATATAAGTTAAATAAGTGGGGTGACAATATACAGCCTTGACGTACTCCTTTCCCGATTTGGGAACCAGTCTGTTGTTCCATGTCCAGTTCTAACTGTTCCTTTTTGACCTGCAAACAGATTTCTCAGGAGGCAGGTCAGGGGGTCTGGTATTTCCATCTCCTGAAGAATTTTCAACAGTTGTTTGTTGTGATCCACACAGTCAGAGGCTTTGGCGTAGTCAATAAAGCAGAAATAGATGTTTTTCTTGTACTCTCTTGCTTTTTCGATGATCCAGTGGATGTTGGCAACTTGATCTCTGGTTCCTCTGTCTTTTCTAAATCCACCTTGAACATCTGGAAGTACACGGTTCACATATTGTTGAAGCCTGGCGTGCTGTAGTCCATGGGGTCTTAAAGAATCTGACACGACTAAGTGACTGAACTGAACAGATTGACATGTATAGCTTTAGGTATGTATTAAAAAGCAGGACAGAGTGATATTAAGGATTCTAATTTTAGAAGGAAAAATGAAAAGAGTAAGTTCTAAGAAAGTAAGTTTGGCAGTAATAAAAGGAAGACCAATTAATGGGAATCAAAGAAACAAGAGGAGAGATCAACAAAACCAAAAGATTAATTTTTTAAAAAGAATAATTTAAATAGATACATTTCCTGGGAGACTTATTAGGACCCCCCCCCCCAAAAAAAAGAGCATAATTAAGCAATATATACAAAAATAAGGTGTCTCAGATGGTAAAGAATCTGCCTGCAGTGCAGGCGATTCTGGCTCCACTCCCGGGTGGGGAAGATCCCCTGGAGAAGGGAATGGCTACCCACTCCAGTAATTTTGCCTGGAGAACCCCATGGACAGAGAAGCCCAGTGGGCTACAGTCCATGGGGATCACAAAGAGTCAGACAGGACTCAGCAACTAACGCTTTCACTTTCTTTCGCTTTCATACAAAAATAAAAGGGTCACGACTCTTTAAGCAAACTCCCACTCCTCTGGGAAGCCAAGGAAATACACCCACCCAGATCCTGCATCACCCCTTCTAACCGCTGCGTGCCTCTTCTGCTTCTGGGTCCTTAGAAGCCCTGACCAGCCTGTGAGACTGTGCTTCCCTTTCCCATCATCCTCTCTTGGGTCAACCTTCGCTGACTGTGAGGGGAGGCTGTCCACAGTGTGGTGTGAGAAGAGCTTGTGGGTGTGGGCTGGGCTGTCGGCATGTGTGAGCACAAAGCCCCCTGAGGGTGGGTTAGAACGGACATGGGGTGAGAAGGGCAGCTGCCTGTCGCTGGCCTTCTGAGGTAGGGCTCCGAGAAACCCACGGTTTCTAAATTCCAGACCTGGATTTTCAGGTGTTTGTGAAGGTATGTTTATTATGGCATTAGAATAGACTTTTCTGTTTTCTTATATATAAATGGTACGTAGGTCTTCATCGTATTTCGTCCCAGATCGTGCATGTGGTTGTGTTGCTGCTGAAAATACAAATTAGCACCACCCCTGTGGCGAGGTGGTAAAAACTGTCAAGATGTGAATGTGTACTCTTTGGCTCAGAAGTTTCATTTCTGGAAATTTATTCTAGAGATGAATTTGTACAGTGGCAAAATAAAATGTGCATAATGCAACCTGGAAGCAACAACTGAAAACAATGCTAGTGTTGTTCATAAGAAGTTAGTTAGAGTACAGTCACATAATGGGATATAATGCAACTGCAAAGGAAGATGTGGAAGTTCCCTGTGAACTGCCTTGTAAAGATTTTTGACATTTGTAAAGTGTAAGAGCAAGCTACAGAAATGCCTGGAGAATCCCATGGAGGGAGGAGCCTGGTGGGCTACAGTCCACTGGGTTGCAAAGAGTCAGACACAACTGAGTGACTTCACTCACTCAAGCTACAGAAAACGGGAGAAAATAAGACTGTAGATTCATATTTTCTTATCCTTGTGAAAAGAAGATTGGAAAAATGAATAGAAATTAATTACTTGTGTATATTTGTGAATGGAAACAAGTGTTATTTTTATATTTCAACTCTGTATATATTACCTATTAAAATATATATTAAAGTAAGACAGTGATTAAAAAAAAACAGTAACTTAAGAGGAAACTCATAAGTAAATACCATGAAGAATCTTAGCTACTATAAAACTTTGGTCAAATGGCAATTTTCTTGAAATAATGTAAGTGACCAAAATTTACTCCAAAAAGAAGGGAAAAAACCTAAATAGAACAGTTACCATTAAAATAGTTATTGGTATTTTTTTTCCAAAAGCTACATGCATGATACATACTGACTTAGATATAACACTAGTATAAAATGTGATGGGGAAGATAATTTCTGAATAGTGTTATTTCTAGGTAGGGGGTTAAAAGAATATCAATAGAAATTCAGAGGGTTTCATCTCTTTCTGTAAAGTTTCATTGCTCATTAAAAAAAATCTAAAGAAAATATGTGAGAGAGTTACTGTCTTTTAAACCTGAATGTGGGTAATTAGTGATGTTTTATTATTATCTGTACTTTGTGTATTTGAAGTATTTCATAATTTAGAAAGATTTGCATATCTCTTGTTCACATAGAGAAGTTTGTCACACAACAGTTACAATTAAATCTCTTGCTAGACTGTAAGCTCTTTGAGATCAGGATCCATACCTTGTTTTGAAAAAACTATTTTTAGAGCAGTTTAGGTTTATAGAAAAATTAAGCAGGAAGTACTGAGAATTCCCATTTACTCTCTCTCTCTCATCACTCCTCCTCCTCTATAATTTCCCTTATCATTAATAGCTTACACTGGTGTGTTGCTTTTGTTACAATGGAGAAGCCAATATTGATACATTATTATTAGTTAAAATATATAGTTTACATAATGGTTAACTCTTGTGTTGTATAGTTCTATGGATTTTGACAAAATGACATATTCACTAATATAGGCTCATTAGGAGTAGTTCACTGGCTAAAAATTGACTGTTTCACCTATTCATCTTCCCTCTCTTCCCCAACCACTGATCTTTTTACTGTCTCCATAGTTTTGCCTTTTCCAGAATAACATATTTGGAATCATACAGTATGTAACCTTTTGAGACTAACTTCTTTCACTTAGCTAAATATATGTAAGATTCCCTCCTATCTTTTGTGGGCTACAGCTTCATAGCTCGTTTCTTTTTATGGCTGAATAATATACCATTGTATGGATATACTGCAGGCTTTTTTTAAAATCCATTCACCTACTGAAGGTCATCTTGTTTGCTTCCAGTTTTTGGTGATTGTATATACAGCTGTTATAAACGTCCAGGTGCAGCTTTTTATCTGGGGGCAAGTTTTCACTTATTTGGGTGAATGCCTAGGAGCAGCCTAAAGTTTGCAATATACATTTACAATTAATCTAAATTGACTTTCTAGTAACAATATATGGCCTCATGGGTAATGCCAGTACCTTATAGCAGAGTATTTCCAGTTCTTCATCCTCGTTCCTTATAACACTTTTTGTCATTCATTTCGTTTGTCCATGAGCTTTAATCACCTCATATATCATTACTATTATTATTTTAAACAAACTGTTATCAGTTCAATTAAAAATAAAAGTAACTGAAAGATTTTATTTTACCTTCATTTATTCCTTCTCTAATGTTCTTCTTATGTAGATCTTAGCTTCTGACCTTTATCATTTCCTTCTTTCTGAATAAATTCCTTTGATATTTCTTGCAAGGCAGGTCTACTGGTGACAAACTCCCTCAATTTTTCTTTGTCTTAAATTCTACTTTACTTTTAAATGTCTTTATTTCTACTTTACTTTTAAAGGATAATTCCTTGGATACAGCATTCTTTGTTGGTTTTCGTTCAACACCAAATATTTCACTCTACTTTCTTTTGCTTATGTGATTTCTGAAGAAAATTTCAGTATATTCTTGTCCTTGTTGCTCTATAGGTATTTTTCTCCCCTTTTAACTTCTTTAGAAATAATCTCTTCATCTTTGATTTTTCTGCAGTTTGAATAGGAAATGCCTAAGTGTAGGCTTTTGTATTGTACTTAATATTTATCCTGGTTACTGTTCTCTGACTGAGATTTCTGGATCTGTAATTTGGTGTCTGTCATTTATTTTGGAATATTCTCAGACATAAAAACTTCAAATATTTTAAAATTTCTTTTACCTTTTCCTCTCCTGTTATTCCCATTATGTATACACTATACCTTTTGTCCCACATTTCTTGGATATTATATTTTTCATTATTTTTTCTCGTTGCTGTTTAGTTTGGGAAGTTTCTACTGACATTTTTCAAGCTCATTGATTCTTGTCTAGTCTACTAATGAACCCAGAAAAGGCCTTCTTCATTTGTTAATTAATTAAAAAAATTTTTTTTGATGCTCTGGCTTTTTGTTGCTGTGCATGGGCTCTCTCTAGTTGCAGAGACTGGGGGCTACTCTCTGTTTGTGGTGCGTGATCTCATTGTGGTAGCTTCTTTTTTTGAAGAGCTCCAGGGGAAGCAGACTCAGCAGTGGCAGTGCATAGGCTCAGCAGTTGCAATGCACACGCTTAGCAGTTGCAACGCATGGGCCCAGTTGTGGCGCACAGGTTTATTTGCTGCGAGGAATGTGGAAACTTCCTGGACTAGGGATTGAACCTGTGTTCCCTGCACTGGCAGGTGGATTCTTAACCACTGGCCCACCAGGGAAATCTAGCATTTCTTTTGATTCTTGCTTAGAGTTTCCATCTCTCTACTTATATCACCTCCTTGTTTTTAAAAATTGTCCAGTTTTTTCCCTTAATGCTCTTAGCATATTAATCATAATTATCTTAAATTCCTGATCCATAATTCCGAAATCTCTGTCATCTATAAATGTGGTTTTGATGGATGACTTGTCCCTTCAGGCTGTCTTTTGCCTTTCAGCATGCCCTTTAATGTGTACTAGAAAATCAGACATGATATATTAGGTGAACGGAACTGAGGTGCAAGCCTTTAGTGTGAGGTTTTATGTTTGTCAGGCCAGGAATTAGACTGTGTTCGCTGTTTATGGTAGCTGTAGGTGTTCCTTGCCAGTCAATCTCCCCGTCCCTACTACCCACCCTTTAGGCCACACTGTTCTGATTTTATCACCATAAGATTAGTTTTGTTTTCCTTGAACTTCATGAAAAGAACCATACAAGATTTACTGTGTCTGAATACTTTCATTAACATATCTATGTTGAGTGTATTGATTTTATTACTAAACAATCAGTATTCTATTGTATGAATATACCATAATTTGTTTACTCAGTCTCCTGTTGATGGACTGTTTGGGTGGTTTCCTTTTCTTTTGGCTACCATGAATAAAACTTCCAAGAGGCTTCCTTGGCGATCTGGTGGTTGTACTCTGTGCTTGCGCCGCAGGAGGCACAGGTTGATCCTCTGTCAGGCAACTAAGATCTCACAAGCCAAGTGGTGTGGCCAAAAAAAAATGAAAAGTTAAAAAAACCCACAAAACTCCAAGATTGTGTTCTCTGGAAAACAAATTCTGAATTGATTTTTCTACATAAAGGTTTCAACAGGTGTTGTTGAGATCAGTACTCATGGGAAATGACAGGCAGGATTGGGTGAAAGGAGAAATTGAACACAGCTGAAACTGGACTGGCCCTTCAGAGTTGCCCTCTGTGTATCAGTTTTCTTGCTGCAGAAGAAATCACCCTGAAACCTAGTGGCTTAAAACAACCACAATCATTTATTATCTGTCAGAATTTAGAATTTGGAAGCAGCCTGCCTGTGTAGTTCTGGATTAGGATCTGTCATAAAGTTGCCCTCAGATGGTGACTGGAGCTGGGTAAATGCTTCTTCACCCGTGTGTGGTGCCTGGGCTTTGTGTGCAGGTGCTAAGTTGTGTCCAACTCTTCGCGACCCCCTGGACTGTAACCTGCCAGTCTCCTCTGTCCATAGGATTTCCCAGGCAAGAATACTGGAATGGGTTGCTATTTCCTTCTCCAGGGGCTTTTCCCAACCCAGGGAAGGAACCTGTGTCTCTTGTATTGGCAGGCCGATTCTTTACTGCTGTGCCACCTGGGAAGCCCGGTGCCTGGGCTGGGAAGACTCAGAAAGTTGAAACAGCTGAAGCTCTTCCAGCTTCCCTGTCTCTGTGTAGTTCCCTGCTTTGTATCTCCAGCATGGAGGCTTCAGAGTAGCCAGGCTTCTTACATGTCTCTTGTAGGCTCAAGGCTTACTAAAGTGTCTGTCCTGAGTGAGAAGGAGCTAGGTGGAGGGCAAACCACCTTTTATGGTCCAGCGTGGAAGTCACACAGCACATTTCTCCCACCGTGTTAGTCAAGACAGATACAAAAGTCCGCAGGATCCAAGGAGAGAACACAAACCTGCTTCTCAATGGAGAAGTGTCATCACTACAAGAAGAGTGAGTGAGATGGAATATGTAGTACAGCTGTCTTTGGAAAATGCATTCTTTGAGGTATTGAGGCTGAGGGATGAGCCTTTATTCCCTGGCATTGACTAGTCATGGCATGTATCACGAGACTCCTGTACAGTCTGACTCTCTTCAGTTGAGGGCAATTTCTAGAAAAGGATTCAGCTATTTTCTTAGTTGCCAACATCCCCCAAGGCAGGAGGAGTGAGTGCTTTAGTCCTAAAGGTGGCATATGATTGATCGCATTTACTGCAGGTGCTAGAAACATTCAAATCTCTTTGTGGACATATATTTCCATTTATTCGTGGAATTTCTGGTAGGTGTGTCTTTAACTTCATGGCAGTACCAAACAGCTTTCCACAGTGGTTGCTTTATTTGAAATTCTCAGCAATTTGCTGAAGTTCCAGTTGTTTCACTTCCTTAACAGCATTTGACCTTGTCTGTTTTGTAATTTTAGCTGTTCTAGTCAAATGTGAGATGATATTTCATTGTGGTTTTAACTTGGATTTCTCTGATGACTAATATGCTGATCATTTTCATGTGCTTAGTACCCTTCTGTATATCTTCTTTTATGAAGTGTATATTCAAGCCTTTTGCCCATTTAAAAAAGTGGGTTGTTTGTGTTCTTATTAATAATGTATACTCTTTACAATCCTAGTTTAAAGTTATAGAAACACTTCCTTTGTCAGAGAAGTACTGCAGACATTTCTCCCAGTCTGTGGTTTCCATTTTTATTTTCTTTAATGGTGTCTTTCGATGAGCAGTTTTTAGTTTTGATTAAGTACAATTGATCAGTATTTTTCCTTTTATGTGTAGTGCTTTTTGTGTCCTCTTAAAAAACAAAAACTTTGTCCCAAAGTTGCAAAGGTGTTCTCCTGTATTCTTAGAGAAGCTCTGTAGTTTTAGCTTTTGCTTTTGGATCTCTGGTCCATCTTAAATTGCGTTTTGAGTGTGGTATATTATCCAGTTAGTCTAGCACTACTTGTTGAAACTATTTTTCCATTTCCCACTGAATTGCCTTGGAATCTTTTGGAAGAATAAACTGACTATATGTGTTGTATCTATTTCTAAGCAGTGGTGTATTTGACTGTCTTTATGAAGTTCTCATAATGCTTTGATTGCCATGGCTGTATAGTAAGTCATAAAACTAGTAATGTCAACTATCCAACTCTGTTTTTTCCTTTAATTTTTATTGGAATGTAGTTGATTTACTCCAAAATCACTGCAGATGGTGATTGCAGCCATGAAATTAAAAGATGCTTTCTTCTTGGAAGGAAAGTTATGACCAACCTAGATAGCATATTTAAAACCAGAGACATTACTTTGCCAACAAAGGTCCGTCTAGTCAAGGCTATGGTTTTTCCAGTAGTCATGTATGGATGTGAGAGTTGGACAGTGAAGAAAGCTGAGTGCCGAAGAATTGATGCTTTTGAACTGTGGTGTTAGAGAAAACTCTTGAGAGTCCCTTGGACTGCAAGAAGATCCAACCAGTCCATACTAAAGGAGATCAGTCCTGGGTGTTCACTGGAGGGACTGATGCTGAAGCTGAAACTCCAAAACTTTGGCCACCTCATGCAAAGAGTTGACCCATTGGAAAAGACCCTAATGCTGGGAAGGATTGGGGACAGGAGGAGAAGGAGATGACAAAGGATGAGATGGCTGGATGGCATCACTGACTCGATGGACATAGGTTTGAGTGAACTCTGGGAGTTGGTGATGGACGGGGAGGCCAGGCGTGCTGTGATTCATGGGGTCGCAAAGAGTCGGACATGACTGAGCGAGTGAACTGAACTGAACTGATTTACAATGTTGTATTAGTTTCAGGTGTACACCAAGTGAATCAGTTATTTATATACATATATCAGAAAACAAAGATCATGGCATCTGGTCCCACCACTTCATGGGAAATAGATGGGGAAACAGTGGAAACAGTGTCAGACTTTATTTTTCTGGGCTCCAAAATCACTACAGATAGTGACTGCAGCCATGAAATTAAAAGACGCTTACTCCTTGGAAGGAAAGTTATGACCAACCTAGATAGCATATTCAAAAGCAGAGACGTTACTTTGCAACAACGGTTCATCTAGTCAAGGCTATGCTATTTCCTGTGGTCATGTATGAATGTGAGAGTTGGACTGTGAAGAAGGCTGAGTGCTGAAGAATTGATGCTTTTGAACTGTGGTGTTGGAGAAGACTCTTGAGAGTCCCTTGGACTGCAGGGAGATCCAGCCAGTCCATTCTGAAGGAGATCAGCCCTGGGATTTCTTTGGAAGGAATGATGCTAAAGCTGAATCTCCAGTACTTTGGCCACCTCATGTAAAGAGTTGACTCATTGGAAAAGACTCATTGGAAAAGACTCGGATGCTTGGAGGGATTGGGGGCAGGAGGAGAAGGGGACGACAGAGGATGAGATGGCTGAATGGCATCACTGACTCGATGGACGTGAGTCTCAGTGAACTCCGAGAGTTGGTGATGGACAGGGAGCCTGACATGCTGTGACTCATGGGGTCGCAAGGAGGTGGACACGACTGAGCGACTGATCTGATCTGATCTGATCTGATCCAGTTTAAAAAAATATTCTTTTACCATATTGGCTATTACAGAGTATTGAGTAGAGTTCAACTGTTTATTTTTGCTTTTCCAGGTCTTTTACATTTTTGTAACATTAAAAAATTTTATTTGGCTGCACTGGGTCTTAGTTGTGGTGTATTGGATCTAGTTCCATGACTAGGGATCAAACCTGGGCCTCCTGTATTAGGACTACAGCGTCGTAACCACTGGACCACTAGCAAAGTCCCTCCATGACATTTTCAGATCAGTTCATCAGTTTCTACAAAAGAGTTCTCATGTTTTTGGATTTTGGCTTTATAAATTTGGAGAAAATAGACACCTTAACTTTGAGTCTTTCATAAGTACATGGTATATGTTTCTACTTATTTAGATCTTTTAAAATTTTTTTCAGTACTGAGATCTAACACACATTTTATTAAATTTCTCTTCAAAAATTTAATGATTTTTAAGCTGATTTAAATATAAATTATTTAATAATTTTATTTTCCAATTATGTGATGCTGGCATGGGGAAATAAATATAATTTTATTTATTTTATATTGTAAAATCTTGCTAAATTTACTTATTATTTCTAGTAATGTTTTTGAGACACCTTAGAATTTTCTATATATTTGATTATGTCATCTGCAACAGATGGTAGTCCTACTTTGCCATTTCTTTGTGATTTTTATTTCTTTTTCTTACCCATATCACTGGTTAGCATCTTCAGCACAATGTTGAATGAAAGTGGCTATAGCAGTTATATTGACCTCTTTTCTGTCAGTCTCAGGGGTGAAAGCATTCAATATTTACACTATTAAGTATGATGTGAGTGGTAGGTTCTTTATAGATGGTTTATCAGTTTGAAGAAGTTCCCTTTTTGCTGAAAGTTTAAAAATAGATGTTTTTTGCCCCTTTTATTGAAATGATTCTTGAATTTATGATTATTGAAATAATTATATGGTTTTTCCCCTCTATTCTATCACATGGTGAATTAAATAATTTATTTCCTATTGTTAAATCAACTTTGTACTCCTGGTATAAATCTCTTTGTTATGATGTATTGTCAGTTTTATATACTGCTGGATTTGATTTTCTGCTATTTCAGAAAGATCTTTGCATCTGTATAAATGAGGTTTATTGGTCAGTAATTTTATTTCCTTATAATGTTTTTGTCAGATTTTGGTATCAAGGTTATCCTGGCATTATAATATCATTTGGGAAGTTTCTCCCTTTCTCTATTTTCTAAGAGAGTTTATATAAGATTGGTATTTCTTCTCTAACTCAGCAGTAAAACTGTTTGGACTTGTAGTTGGTTGCTTTCAGGATTTTCTTCTTATTTTTTAGCAGTTTGACTACCATGTGTCTAAGTGTGTTTTCCCCTGAACTGCTGGTATAAATCTGGTATAAATTTTACTTGTGCTTTACTGAACTTCTTGGGCCAAGTTTGAAAAGTTTTCACCTTCAGATATTTTTATCTGCCTTATTCCTTTTCTTCTCCCTTTCTGGGACTTCATTTGCTTACAGGTTAGACTCTTGATATTTTTCTACATGTCCCAGAAGTTCTGTTTATTTTTTTCCTCCAGATTTGAGGGGAATTTACACCTAGAATTTGAATTTCCCTTCTGTATGGCTCCCTCCTTTCTGGGATGTCTCCCTTCAGTTTCTAGTTGTGAGTAGCCTCAGCCTTTTCTCCTTTCAAAACTTCGCCCATTAAGATTGCAGCTTTCTGCTGGTGTCTCAGTCACTCTTTCTATACAGACTGGGTAGTGCCCTTCTGTGGAGAAACTCTATAAACTTGAAATAACCTTCAGTTTCTCTCTGGTTTTTTTTATTGCTGTCCAGTCTCCTCAAGTAGCTAATTTAAAATTTTTGTCCAGAGTTTAAAATTGTCAACTGTGGAAGAATTAATGTGGTACAATCTACTCTATCATTATTGGAACTGGAACTCTGCCTCCTATATTTTTAACCTTAGTTAATTTGTTCATCATTCACCCTGTGTTTCAATTTAGAGTCCCCAGTGTCCCCAGCTCAAAATATCCCCATCACTAGATCCAAACAGTCCTGTCTCAGGTGTGCTCCTGAGCTGATTGACACCTAACTTCTTTAGAACTGCTGTTTTAGATCAGGTTCTCATTTAGCTGGTCTTCTTTTCCTTCCAGCCCCAGTCACTTCCCATATTGCTTCCCATATCGTAGGAGACAGCTTCCTAAAAAGATTCCTTATTTTGTTACTCCCTTGTTTTTAGACCCCTCAAGGCCTGTGCAGGGTTAAATCTTTTTAGCTTGGTCTATAAACTGCTAAAATGCAGTTTATGTCCTGCTGTTGATCCATCTAGAACCAATGCTCATGATATGTTAAGTATTTCTCTGTTCTTGGGCACATCAGAACTTTCTGTTTTTGATTTTTTGCTGTTTGTATCCTGCCTACATTTTATCTGACTTTTCTAGATTTAGTGTTAAAATTTGATACTAACAGCACCTCTTCCCTGTGTGAGTTACCAGTATTTCCCGGAGAGTTTGTCTCAATCCTCAACATCTGTCTTCTGTGTTCCTACAGCACTTAAAAATCTACATGTTGACATGGTTTGTCTATATCTGTCGATCTAGTCTATCTATCGGAGAAGGCAATGGCACCGCACTCCAGTACTTTTGCCTGGAAAATCCCATGGACGGAGGAGCCTGGTAGGCTGCAGTCCATGGGGTCACTAGAGTTGGACACGACTGAGCAACTTCACTTTCACTTTTCACTTTCATGCATTGGAGAAGGAAATGGCAACCCACTCTGGTGTTCTTGCCTGGAGAATCCCAGGGACGGGGAAGCCTGGTGGGCTGCCGTCTATGGGATCGCACAGAGTCGGACACAACTGAATCGACTTAGCAGCAGCAGCAGCAGTCTATCTATAAGTCTCCTTTTTCCTCCAGTAGATTCTAATCTTCTTGGTCAAGATGCTGTTATCTTTCAAATATGTTTTTTTTTTTTTGGTATCCATAACATCTAGTAAGCTTTGTATACCCTGTATAGATTCTCAGTGTATATATTTTTTGATATTACAAAGAATGTTTTTCAGCAGTGGTATTCAAAATAATGGTTTTACATATGTAAATTACAGGCCATAGAACCCAAAAGAGAAACTAATCAGCCAGTTCATATACTACTCTGTTATTGTTTCATTAGGAACTGTTAATCTCCACATTAAGCACCCTTGTAGAGTTCTGCAAGAATGCGGGACCTGGGAAAATGGCAGATGCATTTGCCCAGAAGAACGGAAAGGACTGAGATGTACAATCAGTGAGTTACTTGGGATAATACTAGGGTGCGAGATTTAGGTGACTCTTGTGTTTATAAGGACAGCAACAAAGACTTTCAAAGCTTCCATTAATGACTGTAGTAACAATGGGCTTTGGGATGATGGATTTAAGATGTGTTTTTTAGCTCAGTAGTAAAAGCTGAGGTTTCTTATGCTATTTACTTGTATGTTCAATGTACCTTGTTTATTTCCAAACTGTCAAGTTTCTCTGTAAAACTCATAGTTGCTTTTCTTTCTGAGGAGAAGGGGACGACAGAGGATGAGATGGTTGGATGGCATCACTGACTTGATGGACGTGAGTCTCAGTGAACTCCAGGAGTTGGTGATGGACAGGGAGGCCTGGCGTGCTGTGATTCATGGGGTTACAAAGAGTCAGACACGACGAGCGACTGATCTGATCTGACAGTGTCTACTACAGGGCAGTGGATAATATGGCTTTCTCAGATCCTTTCAATTGGTGATGTGCCATATCACTCCATTTCAAATATCATAATTTTAACATATTTAACTTTTCTGAAGTCAATATGTACCTACTTACCCAAGTATAGACTTAGATCGAATTTTGTTTTTTTTTCTTCCTTTCAGTTGGAGAGATGTTATTAAATTAGTGGCCTTACTTCCATCAATGGTATTTCAGAATGAAAGTTCAAAGCCACTTTTTGATCTTCCTGTGCTTCCCAACACTCTGCACACTTCATGCTGCCTAAGGATTCAGAGACCTAGAAGATGATTGCTATAATTTCCTACACTCCAAGCAGCCAGGGTATCCCCTGTACCTCACTTTGACATTTTTGCTTTAACCCATACCCTAACAGTTCATTTGCTACTGTAGGCTCTTTATCTTTGATTTTCAAGACTTCAGATAATGTGACACACTATTCTTTCTGACGTGTTGGTGATCACATTCCACCTCTACTGAGTTATATATTGTGCACATTTTAACTGGAACCTGTTATGTAACATAAATGGTAGTAACTTAACTTGATAAGAAAATTTGTAGTTCCTGGCTGGTCAGTGAGGCCTATAAACCTTCTGTTACCTTTCAGATTACACTGGATAGATTTCGAACTTTGACTTTTATCTGGTTTATAATTTGAGAAAGAAAAATAATGAAAATTTATAGTGAAAAATTTTTGATTAATGATGAATTTATGGTGAAAAATATCTTTTCTTTCCATTACAGTTAATTTTCTTTTCCATTACAGTTACTGTGGCAACAGTGCCTATAGGAGTTTCACTTGTGACAGAATTCCTGTGGGAAGATGTGGGTCTTCCTTGCAAACCTGTGACAAGAACACTCAAAATGGTATGTGCTTTTCCAAACATCTCTTCTGTCTAGGCATATGAATTGCTGTGCTGGATCATACCTATTATTTTCTCCAATAAGTATTAGGTCCCTGAAAGAGGCATCAAGGGAGATTTTGTCAAAGAATTTGGCTCCTTTTCATGATGCCAATGTTCAAAGTTTTGGGTGTTAACTCACATAATTAGAGTTTTCCTAAAAACTGAAATATAGATCAGTGTTATTGTTGTTCAGTCACTAAGTCATGTCTGACTCTTGTGACTCCATGGACTGCAGCATGCCCAGCTTCCCTGTCCTTCACTATCTCCCGGAGTTTGCTTAAACTCATGTCCATTGAGTTGATGATGCCATCAACCATCTCATCCTCTGCCGCCTCCTTTTTCTTTTGCCTTCAGTCTTTCCCCTCTTTAGGGTGTTTTCCAGTGAGTTGGCTCTTTGCATCAGGTGCCCAAAGTACTGGAGCTTCAGATCCAGCATCAGTCCTTCCAATGAATATTCAGGGTTGGTTTCCTTTAGGATTGGAAGTAATGAATTCCTTTTAATTCTTCTTCAGCTTGATTTATTCTTGCAGCCTCCTTCATCTCCTGGAGTTAGACCAGGTTAAGATCTATTCTCTCAGTTACCTAATTTATCTCAATTTTAAAGATTAGCTAGACCATGGATTTTGAGACTTCATCTTTCTAGGTAGAAATGCAGTTGAGTCTGTCCAGTTAGTAGTCTTTCACCTGTTTGAACATTTTAGGTTTTCATCTTGGAACATTCTCTAGCTTCAGCATACCTTTCCTGAAGTATGACAATGTTTTTTGCACAGACACTTTCCAAGAATAAAGGAGCAAGTTACATTTTCTGTTTCTAATATACTCCCTGATGATAGCCAGGGTTTTGATGACATATGTGATTTTAATGCCAGTTGGGTAATATCTTCTTAGAGTCACCTTTAAATTCATAGACTCCTTTCCTGACAGCTTAGAGCCCTTTATGTCATATAATTTCCCTAAATGTTTTAGAAGCTCTTTGTTTGCATTGATTTTCATCTGACTAGTACTCTTGCCTCTCATACCTTCCTGGGGGTCATCATCCACTTTGTGCAGAACAGGATATCTCAGTGTAAATATTTTGATCAAATATGCAAGTATTTGATCAAACTTATGCCAATAACATACCTGGAAAACTTTTTACATTTTATTTAGGTATTTATTCCTATGTGTGTCAAGCACTTTTTGAAACACTAAATAATTACATGTACTGCTTCTCCCTATGTCCTTCTTTGTCTTATTTCTTCTAAGAGATTATTTAGACTGGAATTCCGTTTGCTGAATCTAAATTGTCTCTGCTCACATATATCATGGTTACTCAAGTATTCATGATTTTATTCTTTACATAGTTCCTTCCAGTTTCTTGACTAAAAGCTTGGAGTTAAAAGAACTACAGCTACATTGATACTTACTGCCTATGTTGTTCCATAGATACCTACTGTCTTACTTTTTATGTTTTTATGTCTTAAATATTTAATTTAATTACAAAACAGATGTGGCTAAAAAAAAAAAATAACTGTGCTATTGAATCAGAAACAGTAAAAATGTCAGTGGTATACCCATCAAGGGACATCACAATTGCTTGAAACATATTACATTTTTGGGACCAAAGAATCACCATCTTTCATTTGGTTATATATTTTTCTTCTCTGAGAAACTATTATGAAAATGTTTACAATAGTTATACTATAGTATAAAAAATATACTTATTATGAAAATATTTACTTATACTATACTATACTTGAACTTAAGATTGATCCCATAAAGTTATTTAAACACATCAGTTCAGTTCAGTCACTCGGTCGTGTCTGACTCTTTGCGACCCCATGAATCACAGCACACCAGGCCTCCCTGTCCATCACCAACTCCCGGGGTTCACTCAGACTCACGTCCATTGAGTCAGTGATGCCATCCAGCCATCTCATCCTCTGTCGTCCCCTTCTCCTCCTGCCCCCAATCCCTCCCAGCATCAGAGTCTTTTCCAATGAGTCAACTCTTCGCATGAAGTGGCCAAAGTACTGGAGTTTCAGCTTTAGCATCATTCCTTCCAAAGAAATCCCAGGGCTGATCTCCTTCAGAATGGACTAGTTGGATCTCCTTGCAGTCCAAGGGACTCTCAAGAGTCTTCTCCAACACCACAGTTCAAAAGCATCAATTCTTCAGTGCTCAGCCTTCTTCACAATCCAACTCTCACATCTATACATGACCACAGGAAAAACCATAGCCTTGACTAGATGGACCTCTGTTGGCAAAGTAATGTCTCTGTTTTTGAACATGCTATCTAGTTCGGTCATAACTTTCCTTCCAAGGAGTAAGCGTCTTTTAATTTCATGGCTGCAGTCACCAACTGCAGTGATTTTGGAGCCCCCCCCAAAATAAAGTCTGAAAGTGTTTCCACTGTTTCCCCATCTATTTCCCATGAAGTGATGGGACCGGATGCCATGATCTTCGTTTTCTGAATGTTAAGCTTTAAGCCAACTTTTTCACTCTCCACTTTCACTTTCATCAAGAGGCTTTTTAGTTCCTCTTCACAGACTAAAACTATTGGCAAATTTGCCTTTAGTATTATTAGTAGTAACATTAGTAGTATTATGAACATATTAATAATTACTTCTAATTTTTTGGCTTTATATAGTGAATGATGGACTGGATGAAGCACAAGCTGGAATCAAGATTGCTGGGAGAAATATCAATAACCTCAGATATGCAGATGACACCACCCTTATGGCAGAAAGTGGAGAAGAACCGAAGAGCCTCTTGATGAAAGTGAAAGAGGAGAGTGAAAAAGATGACTTAAAACTCAACATTCAGAAAACTAAGATCTTGGCATCTGGTCCCATCACTTCATGGCAAATAGATGGGGAAACAGTGGCAGACTCTATTTCTGGGGGCTCCAAAATCACTGCAGATGGTGATTGCAGCCATGAAATTAGAAGACACTTGCTCCTTGGAAGAAAAGTTATGACCAACCTAGCAGCATGTTGAAAAACAGACATTACTTTGCCAACAGAGGTCCATCTAGTCAAAGCTGTGGTTTTTCCAGTAGTCATGTATGGATGTGAGAGCTGGAATATAAAGAAAGCTGAGCGCTAAAGAAGGGATGCTTTTGAACTGCAATGTTGGAGATGACTCTCAATTGAGAGTCCCTTGGACTGCAAGGAGATCCAACCAGTCCATCCTTGAGGAGATCAGTCCTGAATATTCATTGGAAGGACTGATGCTGAAGCTGAAACTCCAATACTTTGGCCACTTGATGCAAAGAACTGACTCATTTGAAAAGACCCTGATGCTGGGCAAGATTGAAGGCAGAAGGAGAAGGGACGACAGAGGTTTAGATGGTTGGATGGCATCACTGACTCGATGGACATGATTTTGAGTACACTCCAGGAGTTGGTGATGGACAGGGAAGCCTGGTGTGCTGTGGTCCATGGTGTCGCAAAGAGTTGGGCACAACTGAGTGACTGAACTGATAGTGAATGACCAAAATACTTTTCAATGGTTTTGAGTAGGTGGGTTCATACTTGTACATAATATAGAGGAAAAGATGCCTTTGAACTATGACCACTTAAAAAATAACATCCTACATAAATGTTTAAAATTTTCATAATGCTGTAGAGATAGAACAATCATGTAGGAATGGTTTTAACCTTCTACTTTAAGAGTTGTAGGAGCAGTCTCTGTGTTTTTAGTTGTTGCTCAAACAGCTACCCAAAGCTGGTCCTGAGGAGAGTTCACCTACTGATCAGCTGTCCTTCTAATGACAGCTGGAGGTGATTTTACAGCCTCTTGAGTACTGGCCAGAGGAGGACATTGAGATGCAGAGACTCAGGTATAATCCTAGGAAATAAACCCAGTGATTTATTGAGAGCCAATAACGTATTCTCTAGATGCTGCAGTACTGTAGAACTCTTTGCCTTTCATGTTTACTCAGATTTGATTAAAGAAAGAAGGATCAGCATATAATTCAATATCTAGTAGGAACTTTACATATTATTTCTGGTCTCTCAGGTCAATATTCTCCTTCACATCCAATTCAAAGCCCTTTTGTCCTTAGTTATTGGATGGCAAGCCTTCCTGTGGTCATGTATGGATGTGAGAGTTGGACTGTGAAGAAGGCTGAGCACCGAAGAATTGATGCTTTTGAACTCTGGTGTTGGAGAAGACTCTTAAGAGTCCCTTGGACTGCAAGGAGATCCAACCAGTCCATTCTGAAAGAGATCAGCCCTGGGATTTCTTTGGAAGGAATGATGCTAAAGCTGAAACTCCAGTACTTTGGCCACCTCATGCGAAGAGTTGACTCATTGGAAAAGACTCTGATGCTGGGAGGAATTGGGGGCAGGAGGAGAAGGGGACGACAGAGGATGAGATGGCTGGATGGCATCACTGACTCGATGGACGTGAGTCTGAGTGAACTCCGGGAGTTGGTGATGGACAAGGAGTCCTGGTGTGCTGCAATTCTTGGGGTCTTAAAGAGTCGGACACGACTGAGAGACTGAACTGAACTGAAGCCTTCCTTGCAAACTTCAAAGGAAGGAAATAGGTAACTGGTCTTTTGAATTCCAGATTTAAAAGTCAAGACAAGTGGTATCTCCCTGAAATATTCTTGCAGTGACTGTCTGATTTACTTTTCCCTTGCTGTGTATCAAACTATCCCAAACTTACTGGCTGACAGCAGTAAAAATATAAACTCCTCATAGTCCTGTGGGTTGACTGCAGCAGCTGGATTGTGTTGGAAGGTTTAAGATGATCTTACTCACATGAGGCATTGGTGCTGCCTGTTGGCTAGAGGGCTTCAGGTCTCCTCCACATGGCCTTTCACCCTCCAGTAGATTAGACTTGCTTCCTTATATGATGGTCTCAGGACAGCATTTCAGGAGGGCGAAGACCTAAAGTCCAAGTCTTCTTGAGGATCTAGGTTTTTGAACTCACACTGTCATTTCTACCACATTTTGTTGCTCAAAGCAAGTTATAAGGCCAACCTGGTTTCAAGAAATGGAGGAACAGACTTCACTTGAAGGGAGGAGCAGTAAAATCACATTGCCAAAGGGTTTTGTGTACTGGAACAGATGATTGCTCCCATCTTTGCAAGTATTGTCTTTATTTCTTCTTTTTTAAAGAAATAGTTGATTTACAATATTGTGTTAGTTTCAGGTATAGAGCAGTGATTTAAATTCATATGTACATGTGTGTTCTTTTTTTCAATTTCTGTTATAGATATTGAATTTAGTTCTTTGTGCTATACAGTAAACTCTTGTTGTTTATTTTACACATGGTAGTGTGTATCTATCTGTTAATCCCATAATCATGATTTATCCCTCCCTGCTGCTGCTTTTTATTAAAGTGGGCAATTTAGGGACATTGGCTGTGCAGTCTTAATAAATATGGAGAGACAGAATTATAAAATGTGGTAATTGGAAATGGTAATGAAAATCTGGAAACCATGGAAAAGCAGGTATGCTGTATGTTCCATGAGATGGGCAATGGGAAAAGGTTCAGACTGTGCACATTCTCTGTTCTTTAGATAGTTGATGCCAAATCATCGCTTTTAAAACTCTCAAATTAGAAACAACAAAGACAAGTAACTAAAACCATTCTTTTTTTTTTTTTTAAGTTGATATCCATTTGTGAAAAGGGACAGGTGGACATATTGGTTGGACAAAGGTCAGCAAATGATACTCTGTAGCATATTTTAAATGGCCTTATATTTTTGACCATCAAAGTTTTGACTGAAAATAGATCCTTAACATTTAATACCAAAAGGAAGGTATTTTGATGGTCTGCTGTATCAGAATAAAGAGAAACAAATTATGACCAAAAATCCCTTTGAAACAGGAAAGTTCAGAACCTGATGCTGGTCTCAGGGCTATATCCATGAGCAGGTGAAGTAGCAAATATACTTTCTTGGCATGACTGTTCTTTCTTGCCAATTAGATTATTTTGACTAATGATATACTCAAATGTAAATAAAAGGAATTGTTAATACCTGGGGTCAAGCAAGGGAGGAAGAAGAAATTTATGTGTTCCTCTGGGTAACAGACCTGTTACATGTATTATCTCATTTAGCCCTTATATAACCTCTATGAGTTAGATTTTTATTCTCATAGATAATTCTACCTAATCACACTTACAAGTTATTAAGCACTTATGGCATGCTAAATACTGAGCTAAACATTTTACATGTGGTATTTTAATTTAAAAAATAGCTAAATAGATAGGCATTGATGTTCACATTGTACAGATGAGGAAATTGTGTCTCTGAGAGTTTAATATTTTCCCCAGTGAATCACAGTCAAAAAGTGATGGAGCTGGTCTTGATTTTAAAGTCCACACTGTAGCATCCTGGATCCCTAATCTCAGTTGGGCAGAGGAAGGGATTGGATTGATGGTGGAGTGTGTGCTGCCAACTACATAGGTTATATCAGCTACACAGATTGAGGAAAAGGCTTCATGTTTTGAAGTCTGATAAGCCAGTTTTTGACTCTCATTTCTGTCATTTGTAAAGAATCTGCCTGCAATGTGGGAGACCCAGGTTCAGTCCCTGAATCAGGAAGATTCCCTGGAGAAGGAAATGGCAACCCACTCCAGTATGCTTACCTGGAAAATTCCATGGACATAGGAGCCTGGCAGGCTACAGTCCAGTGGGTCGCAAAGAGTCGAACATGACTGAACAGCTAACACTTACTTTCTGTCATTTGTAATCTGCATGAACTTTGGGTGAGTTCTATAACCTCTCCAAGCCTTTAAATAAGAAGGAGAGTGCTCAACTCATAATGATTTTTTGCATATTAAATGTGATAAAATGTCTAGTAAAATGTCTAGTAAAGTGCCTAACACATAACGGAGACCTGGCCATTTTATGAGAACCTTGTTTCTGCCTACTGATTGGACATTGTTTCTGATTCTTTCATGGGGGTGAATAGCCTGTGACCTTGGTTTTTAATTTTGTGTTGGTGCTGCCATCTAGTGAAAACTAAGCCACACAGACATACATACACATTGACACATGGCCCCACTAATGACAGTATGGATTAACATGCTTTAGTCTCACAACCCAGAGCCTTGAGGCTTATGGGTATCCAGAGAGTTACCTAGGTCCATGCTTCCCAAAGTCTCTGTGCTGAAAGTGAAGTTGCTCAGTCGTGTCCGACTCTTTGCGGCCCCGTGGACTGTAGCCTGCCAGGCTCCTCTGTCCATGGGATTTTCCAGGCAGTACTGGAGTGGATTGCCATTTCCTTCTCCAGAAAGCCATCTTAAAAAATTTCCAACCCACTGCAGACCATAATTTTGTAAAATATTGTCAAAATGAATTATTAGGAAAATGAAATGAAAAAACTATATAAAATTAAAATCCATTAAAAAATTATCAGATTCAATAGTGTAGAATTGTTATATATGTTTTTGACCACTTTCAGTTCTTATCTCCCTATGGACCCTGTAACAATCATTGAACCAACATTGGCCCATAGATCATACCTTGAGGAGTGCTACTAGCTAAGATGGCCTGGCATAGTTAATTAATCCTGGCAAGTATCAATAGTAAGGGCCGAGAAAGCCACTGGCCTGCATGAACTGTGTCCTTTATGCAAGGAAAGAAGCAAACATGAAAAATGGAGCGGATACAATGATCAGGAGGTTGAGGATCAGTTCAGTTCCAGCTTATTCACTTGCAGTTCCTTGCAAAGTGTTTAGACATTTTTATTAGGCCTTTTTGTTTTTTAAAACAGATAATCAACATCTCAACGCAACCTCAAAATATTTCTGATGAAGCCCAGATTTTAACATTGAATGCCAGTAAATTAAGTCCTGAGAACATTATTTCTGCTTCTAGAGTGGTTGGATAGATTTTTAACACATCCAGAAATGCTTTACCTGAGGTAAATTCACAAGGATTTTGAAAAGGAGAGGGGTAGAAAGAAAGACATCTCAAACTCTACCAATTCCAAAGTATGGACTTAGGCAGGGCTCAAAATCATTTTGCAGAGCACTGTTTCTGGGAGATGCTCAAAGAAATATCAATATAAAAAGGCTCCTTGTCCAAATATTCTCTTTGGGAATAGTCATGTTGCAGGTAAGGGGATCCCTTCTAGGGCCCGAAACCGGGGTCTTGTCTAACACTCGGAAATGAGTTGTCTGAGGAGACACATGTGCTGACAAAGCAAGAGATTTTATTGGGAAAGGGCACCTGGGTGGAGAGCAGTAGGGTAAGGGAAACCAGGAGAACAGCTCTGCCACCTGGCTTGCAGTCTCAGGTTTTAGGGTGATGGGATTAGTTTCCAGGTTCTCTTTAGCCAATCATTCTGACCCAGAGTCCTTCCTGGTGGTGCACACCTTGTTCAGCCAAGATGGATGCCAGAGAGGATTCTGGGAGGTGGTCAGACATGTGGTGTCTCCTTTTGACCTTTCCTGAACTCTTCTGATTGGTGGTGGCTTATTAGTTCTGTGTTCCTTACTAGGACCTCCTATCATAAAACAACTCATGGTTACTATGGTGCCTGGCCAGGGTGGGTGGTTTCAGTCAGTGTGCTTCCCCTAACAGTCACAATGATGATTATCAAGTTAAATCTTCTGGAAAGTTCTGGAATGAACAAGTCTATTTCGCTTTACTCATATGTTTATCAATTGTATTTGACCTCTCACCTCTATTCAGTTCCAAGTAACTAGAGTTCTAAGAAACTCACTTTGGATCATGCCATTTTAAACTGTGATCCCTTTCTGCTGAGCATATTTGCATTTGGGTTTTCAAAAAAATTGAGCCTAGTTTACATTTCTGAGCCCAATTTACATCATAACCTGTTAAACTCTGGTACCTGAAAATAAGAACTGCAGACAGCATTCACCAAATGGCACTCCTTAGGTACTGGCCTAGCAGGGTTTATAAACCACCAATATGGAAGGACCAAGTGTCTGCTAGTTGGATATCAGCATGGCCTGAAAACATCTATTTTATTCTATTCCCTTTAAATATCTTATTTCAAAAAAATGTTTTTTGTTATCCTAGGTCCTTTAGAAAGAAAGTGGGATTCAAATCCCAAGTTAATAAAGACGGAATTGAAATAAAAATAATGACCACGAAATGTACAACTTATAGAAGGATTAGCCCATAAAGACAGAAGGGTATTTCCCTGAAGAAGGGAATTAAAATCTAATCAGATGCAGAGACATCTTCTCTGATGTACTCCTGAGTCTTTAATTGAAAGAAAACTGGAAATAATTTTACTAAGTCTAATAGTTACTAAGTCTAACAATTATACTAAGTATAACTAATGTTATACTAAGTATTATGGACTTTAACATTTTGAACAATCCTGTACTCTGTTTCTGCTTCTGTATCCAAGCACCTGCTTTTGTGCTCTTGGGGTGAGGGTTGAGGTTGCTATGAGGTCAGATTCAGAGACCTAAGCCTCCTAATTGACTCAGTTTATATTTTCACTGTGCCTTATCTTTATTCCCTCTGCTTTCTTAGGTAGATTAAAAACCAAGCCTTTGATTTTGAAGAACATCTCTAGATTACCATACCAATGGTGCCACTTGATAGCATAATTCATGATAACTATGGTGATGATGGTGGTGTGCAATGTGTCTTCTGTGACGATCAGTGTCTTCTTTCTGGCAGGTGCAAAAGTTGCTGTGACAACAGTAAGTCAACTTCTAGATGCTAGTGAAGATGTTTTACAAGGAGCTGCTGCTGCTAATAATGATGATATCTTCACAGTGTAAGCACAATTCCAGTTTGGAAGGAAAACCTAATGAGGTCCTGCTTACTTTCCTAGATTAAAGCATTCAGTTCAGTTCAGTTGCTCAGTCGTGTCCGACTCTTCGAAACCCCATGGGCTGCAGCATGCCAGGCCTCGCTGTCCATCACCAACTCCCAGAGTTTACTCTAAATCATGTCCATTCAGTCGGTGATGCCATCCAACCATCTCATCCTCTGTCGTCCCCTTCTCCTCTCGCTTTCAATCTTTCCCAGCATCAGGGTCTTTTCAAATGAGTCAGCTCTTTGCATCAGGTGTCCACAGTATTGGAGTTTCAGCTTCAACATCAGTCCTTCCAATGAACATTCAGGACTGATTTCCTTTAGGATGGACTGGTTGGATCTCCTTGCAGTCCAGGGGACTCTCAAGAGTCTTCTCCAACACCAAAGTTTAAAAGCATCAATTCTTCAGTACTCAGCTTTCTGTATAATCCAACTCTCACATCTACACATGACTACTGGAAAAACCATAGCCTTGACTAGACGGACCTTTGTTGACAAAGTAATGTCTCTGCTCTTTAATATGCCATCTAGGTTGGTCATAACTTTCCTTCCAAGGAATAAGCAACTTTTAATTTCATGGCTGCAATCACCATCTGCAGTGATTTTGGAGCCCCCCAAAATAAAGTCTGCCACTGTTTACACTGTTTCCCCATCTATTTGCCACGAAATGATGGGACTAGATGCCATGGTCTTTGTTTTCTGAATGTTGAGCTTTAAGCCAAATTTTTCACTCTCCTCTTTCACTTTCATCAAGAGGCTCTTTAGTGCTTCTTCATTTTCTGCCATAAGGGTGGTGTCATCTGCATATCTGACGTTATTGATATTTCTTCCACAATCTTGATTCCAGCTTGTGCTTCATCCAGCCCAGCATTTTTCGTGATATACTCTGCATATAAGTTAAATAAGCAGGTGACAATATACAGCCTTGACATCTTCCAGCTCCTTTCTCAGTGCACAGAGCTGCAAATAAAAGCACAGCTTTGCAAGACACATTTCTAGCTCCTCTGCACCTCCACCCCACCCGAATTCAGCTCTTCCCAAGATCCTAGTGTAGTTTGATTAAGCTTTCCCAAGGCTACACTGAAGAAAAAAAAAAAAAAAACAAGAGGATCCAACTCTGCCTGCTTTCTCTCTTTTCGATTCCTATGTCACAGATTACTTCTGGTTGTGCATTTATACTAAAACTCATGTACTTCATTCATGGACGTCTCTCACAAGGATTCATTGTGTTTTTATCTTCTATACAGTTTTCTTAGCTCTTTCAAAATTTTACTAAATATGCATGCTCATTATAGAAAAAGAAGAAAGTGTATAGAAGATCAAAAAATTTTAAATTGTGTCATCTTTATTAACCCGTTGACATATATTCATCAAGATTTTTTTCCTCTATGTGTGTGCATCCTGCTACATACTCTTTTTAAGATTTCTTTTCTGATGTGGGCTAATTTTGAAGTCTTTCAATGAGTTGGTTACAGTATTGCTTCTGTATTGTTTTGATTTTTTGAACACAAGCCATGTGGTATCTTAGCTCCCTGACCAGGAAGTGAACCCATACCCTCTGCATTGGAAGGTGAAGTCTTAACCGCTGGACTACCAGGGAGGTCCCTAGTACATATTTTTTTAAATTTAGGACTTGTTTTTGTTACTTAATAATACCTTATAACCATCTTTTTAGTATAAATACCTATGCATCTATATCACAAATTATAGATTACTGCATAATATGAGTGAATATTAAGCAGTTCTCTGGTGCTGGACATTTAGATAGTTTCAGGTCTTTTAATGTTTTGAGCAGTTGACATTCTTGTACATAATCTTTGTTTGCATGACCTATTATTTCTTAGAAGTAGTTCTCAGTTCTCTAACTTATTATAAGTACCTATTTAGTGTTGAGTTCTCAAAGTAGAAAAAGCACAAAGGCATGAAACAGAACACTCACAAGATTATACTTCTGAGAGATGGTGGTAGAGTTGTTGTAAACAATTGAACTGGTATATTTCATGACTTCGGATTTCGCTAGGAGTCTGGATCTTTTTCACTGGGTGTGTGGATCCTCCCATTTTTCTTGAAGTTGGAGAAGGAAGCACCCATGAGATCCAAAGTCTGTGTTCAGTGAACTCCCTTCAGAGCTGGAGGCTCTGTGTTTGCTGCCTTACTGGAGGCAAAGGGGAAGAGTGGATGTTTTTGATGAGAAGGCTGAGCAAAGAGCCACTGCGGGATTCAGCTGAGAGAGTCACAGATCACGAGACAGATGAAAACACTGTCCCAACAATAAACAGGTAGGGGTTTTACCAGCTTAAGGCACGGAGAAAAAAAAAACAAATCTGTGTGATTTATGTGTAAGTCCAAATGACATCAAAGAAGGTATGTAGAGGATATATAAAACATTTAAATATAGGATATGTTGAAATATGAAATGTTATAACCACTCTCAGTCCCTCTTCCTCCCACTCTGAATTTCTAGTCGACTTATTTTTCTAATGATGGATTATCAGTTTACCCTCTCCCAGGTGATCTTTTGCAGAAACATTTGCGGGCTCAGGTCTTTATACATGTAGATAACATTTTCGTTTTCAGCCTCCAGCCCTAAGATCAGGTCACCAACTCCTTAGCTTTCCTCAGGAGAAAAAATCTTAGTGAGCTGCCAGCAGAGGTGATCTCTCTTGTCTTCTCTCTCCCCTTGGAAGGAGACTGTTACTTGAGGCAACTCTTTCACTGAACTGAGACCAGGGTGCAAATTCTCCTGATAGATATCAGCCTTCACGGTGCATCTCACTCTAACTTTTCCTTTCTTTCATTCTCAGTTTCCTTCACTAAGCTACTGAGCTCCCCATCTACACTTACAGGGAGAAGTGGACAGGGTGAGAGTAAAACAGAGGAGCTTGGTAGGGAGAAAAGAACCCATTCCAACTGCAACGGAGTTCTCCAGCATCCTCTCATGCATTTCTCTTGTTGTAACCTGGTAGGAGGGGGAGTGTTGAACTAAGCCCAACCAGGGCAAGGTCTGTGATGGCAAAGGCATTCTACTACAGCCAGTGAATCTAAGATTTCATTTCTTCATTTTAACACTTGTTGTAAAGACTGATTCATAACCTTAAAACTTGGCTATTACATTCAGACTCATAATTGCTCTTGTGTATCTATTTTTGGGAATGTCAAACTGCTACCCTAAGTACTGACCACCTTGTATATATACATTGCACATTTCTATTTGCATTTCTGTTCTACTCAGCTTTCTTCACTTACAAGATGCCTATTTAAGTTGTCTTAACCAAAAGAGATTTATTGTAAAGAGATTTATGGACTCACTACTGGACATACACTGTGAGAAAACCACAATTCTAAAAGACACATGTATCCTAATGTTCCCTGCAGCATGATTTACAATAGGCAGGACATGGAAGTGACCTAGATGTCCATCAACAAAGGAATATATAAAGAAGATGTGGTACATATATGCAATGGAATATTACTCAACCATAAAAAGAATAAATTTGAGTCAGTTCTAGTGAGGTGGATGAACCTAGAGCCTGTTAAAGTGAGAATGCAAAAGACAAATATTGTATATTAAGACATACACATGGAACCTAGAAAAATGGTATTGATGAACCTATTTGAAGGGAAGGAATGGAGACACAGATGTAGAGAATGGGACTTGGGGACACAGTGGGGGTGGGTGAGAGTGGGACAAATGGAGAAGGTGGCATCAACTTATGTATATACTATTGTGTGTAATACAGATAGCTGGAGAGAAGTTGCCTTACAACACAAGAAGCCCAATCTGGTGCTCTGTGATGACTTAAAGGAATGGGATGGGGGAGGAGAGGGAGGCTCAAGAAGGAGGGGATATACATATCATTAAGTCTGATTTGTGTGGTTGCTTGGCAGAAACCAACACAACATTGTAAAAATTAAAAAACAAAAAAATTTTTAAAAAGAGGTGTACTGAATCTCATTGGAACCTAGGAACAGCTTAATGATACAGCTGGGCTGTATGGACCCTGGAGCAGGGGGATGACAGGGTTTTCAATGCAGCTTTGATGTTCTCAGCAGAGCAGTTTGGGGTCTTTCTTGGTGTTTAATGTAATGGGAATGGCCTTTGGAGTAAGATGGTCTGGATTCAAATCTTAGTATTGTTTTTTAGTAGCTACATGATTTAGGCCAAATGACTTCATATCTCTCCAAAGAACCTTAGATTCTTCAGTGTAATATATAGGAGTGATTTCAGGACTCACTTCAGTGGGATTCTGGTGAGGTTCAAATGAGATAATGCATTTAAGTCACTAGCATAATAACCTGACTTTCCATACTAAGTCTTGGGAAAAAAAGCTTGGTAATTATCTTTATTATTAGCATGACTAAATGAATGTGTATCTCATCTTTATTTATAGTTTCTGCCCTCTCATAATTTAACCAAGTTTCTGCCCTCTCATAATTTAACCTTTTCATGATGTAGGGGAAATAAAAATAAAATCTTCTGCCAACTAAGAAGTCCTCTCCACAGAAGTAGGAGGGAAAGAAAACACTTCAACTAAGGCATAGGCATTAAAACAGAATGTGATGTGAATATTCCAGGCCAATCCTTAAGACTGAAGCAGAAAGGAATCTGACCTCTTTATGAAGCTAAGCAGATACAACTCATTATATACATGATTTCAGATAGATAATCATAGTCCTCAATTAAGAGAACTTGATGGCACTATTTGTCATACAGTTTGTCCTAAGTTAACCAGGTAATTGAGTTCGCTAATTGACTGTATCTAGAAGAAAAACAAATCTCTCATGCTTTTATGAAAGGAGGTGTTTTTGCAACTTGGATCAAGGTGCCCACCCACCAAAGTTAAGCTCCTAGTTTCCTACAGAAGCTGGGAGATGGGATGCTAGCTCTCTCGGTGTTTCCATTTCAAAGAAATGGTTCCCAGGCCCTTGACATTCCTAGGTCATAAACCTGATAAAATGTCAATCTAGTTTTCAGAAAGATTTATTTGCATTTCAAACAGAAGAGAATGTGCCTACAAGTTTTCTAATGTAAATATTCAAACAAAAAGGAGAGGTGGGAAATCTCTTCCCTCGTTTTCAACAGGAAGAATTAAGCCTCTCATTTTTAATTTGTATTTGTCCTTACAAAGATATACAGTCTTCCCCCAGTATCCATGTGGGATTGGTTCTAGGACCACCCTCTCTCTTACCTCACCAGCTCCCTGCAAATATCAGAATTCCCAGATGCGGAAGTCCCTTATATGAAATGGTGTAGTTGGCTCTCTGTATCTGTGGGAGGCTCCACATTGGCAGAGTCAACCAACCATGAATGGGAAGCTGGGATATGGAGGGCCAGCTATAATGACCTCTCCATGTGTGCTGTGCTAAGGCACTCAGTCATGTCCGACTCTGAGACTTCATGAACTGTAGCCCACCAGGCTCCTCTGTCCATGGGATTCTCCAGGCAAGAATACTGGAGTGGGTTGCCATACCCTTCTCCAAGGAATCTTCCCAACCCAGGGATTGAACCCAAGTCTCCCACGTTGCAGGCAGATTCTTCACTGTCTGAGCCATCAGGGAAGCCCGTGACCTCTCTGATTCCTATTAAAGCAAGGCTTTTCCAATGTAACTGCTGCACTGAGTAGAAGATTCCTGAGTGAAAGAATCCGATTGCTTCTTCTAGTCATTTGTACCAGGTTGATAGCCAGTCTTCTGATGGACAGCCATCTATCGTCTGATCAGTAATGACAAGAGGAGGATAGAATAATACGGGAAGAATAAAGGCCTTACAAGTGGTTGTGGCTAGAGCAACTCTTCAAAAGCAGCAACCACCACCATGAATCTAGCACATTTTTCCCGTTAGCCTTCAAATGCCAGAAGGAGCTCCCCTTAGTATCCCCAGTGTCACAGGTACTGCGCTTTTAGTGGGTGCTCAACAGATACTGTTGGTTGAATGAATGCGTGATTTATGTTCTTAGCAGATTGGAGTTTTGTCAGGTATTCTTGTTGTTGAAAATAGCTCTGGAGTATGATTGTTACTCATTAAGTGAGAAATACATAGTGTAAGCTGCTGAAAATTACAGAAAATGGTATTATGAAAGGAAAACTTTTGAAATAGTATCATTTACTTGAGTGTTTCCATATGAATGATTATCACATTCTCTTTGTGAAGTTTCTTTAGTTATTTAAAAATTTCTTTTTTAATCTCACTTGAGGAAGGGAAAAGATATATTAATGGTAGGAATAAAGATTAGTTTTTTTCTTAACATACGTGATTTATTGAAGAATAGTTGACTTACTGTGTTTCAGGTGCATAGCAAGATGATTCAGTTATACATATATGCATATATTATTTTTGAAATTATTTTCCATTATAGGTTATTATAAGATATTGACTATAGTTCCCTGTGCTATACAGTAAACCTTTGTTGCTTGTTGCATATCTATTTTTTTTTTAAATGAGAATTAGCATTCTGTTCATACTAAGTCAAACAAGTGGAATCAAAATGTCATACACTTTTCAGTTAGGCAAAAATTCATAAATTTTCTAAAATATATATATTATACATGTTATATATATACACACACAAAAGCTTTTCTACTACATCCGATAAAGGTTTGAGAAAGAACGTCAAAGAAAGAAAAAAGAAGAGATGGAGAAATTGGAAAATAAAATTAAATGAAATGGGAACTCTGAATATGAAATAGAAAAAGTGAAACAGACTAGATAAAAGTAAAAGATTATCATATAGTCCAGGTGTTTTTAAATATGGCTATTTAGAAACATATCTGGAGCTCTGGAGAAAAAAAAAGAAACACGTGGACATTTGTATTTTTCAGAAAATTCCAAGATAATTCTGATATGCATCTAGATTTTAAAAAGTGATTACAGGTTTTTCTATTAAATTGTAATTTTGGTCATACAGAGTTCTATTAGTTTTCTGTTGACTAATCATGATACAATTGTATTAAGTGAATAAAAGTTGCATAATCACAATAGTAAAATATGTTTATTAGTTTTCACAATCAATAGCCAGACAAAAAATAAAATTACAATTGCAAGCCATAATGGGAATGTTGCTGGGGTCCAGCCCCAGTGGATCCAGAGAATTCGAAGCAGAGGCGGCTTCGGCGATCATCAGGAAACAATTGCTTAATTAAACGTTAATTAAGAATATAAAGAGTGGTTAAATAAGGATAGCTCGGTGAGGAAATTCAGTGGAGAATAGAGGCTGAATAATTCAGCCAGAAGGTGAGAGAAAGAACAACATGGGGAGTTTCAGTGAACAAGGCCCACATTTTATTTTCCAAAGTAGTTTTTATACCTTAAGTTATGCATAGAGGATAATGGGGGAAGGGGTAGAGTCATGCAGTAAGCCAGGCTTTCTTCCTGTAAACTTACCATATGCAAAAGTTTAGGTGATTTGCATCATCTTCTGGCCCAGAGGCCTGTTAACATTTTAAGACCCTTTCTTCAGAAAACTTATTTTTCTCTAAAGGTGATTAGTCAGGCGCCACCCTCCAAAAGCATTAGATAAAGTTGCATTCCTATAGGGCAAAGGTGTGGCGGGCTATAACAAGAAAAAGAATTAACTCAAGGGTCCAAGGTTACAAACATTAAAGCTACTACTTACACCAATTATATTAATCAATACACTGCCAGGGACACAGCAGGTAAGGGATATGGAGACTTAGCAGCAAACATTGGCCCAACAAGTGAAAAACCCTTCACCAATACAATTTCTAATCAATCTTTTAACTGCTCAAAGGACTCTGTATTTAGACAGTTTAGAACATCTCATGCCTCTCACAGCTGGGAGGCTCTGAACAATCACATGTGGCCGGAAAAACCTATTCAGGCAGGCTAGAGGACTTCCAAAGGAGTTTGTAGGTTGAAACACTATCACACCCAGGAACTTTATTAACTGGAGCTGTAAGTTAACTCTTTTTTCAGAGAGAGATGGTGGGGGACAGCCCCCTGTAAAGTCAGAGGTGTAGGTGAGAGCACAAAGCAGAAAGTAGGCAGACTCTGGTTTTGGGGGTAGATACTCAAGAATTTCCAGGGGGACTCCTGAGGCTCCATCCCGCCTTTGTGTATGCCGAGCATCCTTCCTCATGACCTTTGCCACGGGTGGAGCTCCTCACTCTGGCTCCCGGCAGAATGTGATTAACCTAATGCTAAAAAATAATTGCATACAATTTGGGGGGTTAAGCAGAGTGATGGGATATGTTTCCACTTACCAGTGCATACAAGCACATGTTTTCAGCTGCCCAGCCAGTCTGTCTTTTGGTTGGTGCACTTAATCCATTTATGTTTAAGGTAATTATCGATATGTATGATCCTGTTACCATTTTCTTAATTGTTTTGGATTTATCTTCCTTCTCTTATGTTTCCTGCCTAGAGAAGTTCTTTTAGCATTTGTTGTAAAGCTGGTTTGGTGGTGCTGAATTTCTGTTAACTTTTGTTTGTCTGCAAAGCTTTTGTTTTCTCCATCAAATCTGAGTGAGAGTCTTGCTTGGTAGAGTGTTCTTGGCTGCAGTTTCTTGCCTTTCATCACTTTAAATATATCATGCCATTCCCTTCTGGCCTGTAGAGTTTCTGTTGAGAAATCAGCTGATAGCCTGATGGGAGTTCTCTCGTATGTTATTTGTCATTTTCACTTGTTGTTTTCAATATTTTATCTTTGTCTTTAATATTTGTCGATTTGATTACTATGTGGTTTGGTGTGTACCTCCTTGGGATTATCCTGCTTGGGACGCTCTGTACTTCCTGGACTTGGTTGACTATTTCCTTTCCTGTGTTCATGAAGTTTTCAGCTACTGTCTCTTCAAATATTGTCTCAGGTCCTTTCTCTCTCTCTTCTCCTGGGACCCCTATAATGTGAATGTTGGTGCATTTAATGTTGTCCCAGAGGTCTCTTAGATGGTCTTCATTTTTTTTTTTCCATTCTTTTTTCTATATTCCATTCTGTGGCAGTGATTTCTACCATTCTTTCCTCCAAGTTATTTATCCATTCTTCTGCCTCAGTTATTCTGCTATTGATTCCATCTAGTGTATTATTTTATCTCTGTTTGTTTGTTCTTTAGTTCTTCTAGGTCTTTGGTAAACATTTCTTGCATCTTCTCCATTGTTTTCCCAGGATCCTGGATCATCTTCACTATTATTATTCTGAATTCTTTTTCTGGAAGGTTGCCTATCTCCACTTCATTTAGTTATTTTTCTGGGATTTATCTTTTCCCTTCATCTACAATATGACTTTCTGCTTTTTCATCCTCATTAACTTTCTGTAGTGTGGTTTTTGTTTTAGCCTCTGTGGGACCATGGTTCTTCTTGCTTCTTCTGTCTGCCCTCTGATAAAGGAGGCTGAGGCTTATGTAAGTTTTCTGATGGGAGGGACCAGCAGTGGGAAAAACTGGTTCTTGCTCTGGTGGACAGGGCCTTCCTCAGTAAAGCTTTAATATAGTTATCTGCTGATGAGTGGGGTTGTGCTCCCTCCCTGGTAGTTTGGTCTGAGGTGACCCACCCTGGGATCTACTGGCTCTATGGTAGGATTAAAGGTAACCTCCAAGGGGATTTATGCCAAGGGGGACCTTCCAGGATTGCTGCTGCCAATGTCTCTGTCCCTGTGATGAGCCTGTGCTGGCCCATGCCTCTGCAGAAGACCCTCTAACACTGGCAGATAGTTTTGGATCAGTCTCCTGTGGAGTCACTGTTCCTTTTCTCTGTGCAAGATTTTGTTTGTACCCTCCAAGACTGGAGTCTGTGTTTCTCCCAGTCCTGTGGAGGTCTTACAGTCAAATCCCACTGGGCTTCAAGGCCAGATTCCCTGGGGATTCTCAGTCCCTTTATCAGATCCCCAAGCTGGGAAGCCTTTTGTGGAGTTCAGAACATTCACAACAATGGGAGAACTTGTTTGGATTATTACTATTCTCCAGTTTGTGGGTCACCCATCTGGTGGGTATGGGATTTGATTTTATCATTAGTGAGCCCCTCCTACTATCTTGCTGCAGCTTCTTCTTTGTCTTTGGACCTGTGGTATCTTTTTATGGTGGATTCCAGTGTCCTCCTGTCAATGGCTGTTCAGCAGATAGTTGCAATTTTGGTGCTCTTGCAGGAGGAGATGAGCACATATCTTTCTACTCTGACATCTTGAATTGGAAGTGGAAATAAAGATTTAGAATAAAGAACAATTTTGTTCTTTCAAATGAAATTCTTTCATTTCTGGGAAAACTAGACTGAACCAGTTATCTTAGTTTCAGACATTTGTTGTCAAGTACAGAAAGAGTACAAATTTTTTTTTTTTTTTGAAACAGGAAAAAGAAACAATCTTATGACTTATCCTAGAACAGCAAATTAACAGATTCCCTCCACTCCCTCATACCTTCCACCTAATCTATCTTTGAACTTATCCAAAGTAGAAATGAAAACTGTGAAAACCTGTAGTGTTTAGTTAGTAGTGAAGGCAATGAGCCCAGAGTTCTGCTCCTCCATAATTCCCCATGAACTGTCGCCTCAGGAGTCGACACTTAAAAAACACAGTTTGGAACCTGAGGCGGTTGGGTGAGAGGAGAGAGTTGAAAACGTGAAAATTAAATCTCAGTACTGGAGAGACAAGAATCATGTGCCTGGCCAATGGGGAGTGGCAGCGCCATCCTTTTATGAGAATACCAACATAACAAGGACTGCTTCTATTGGTAAATCTGTCATTCTTGAATTCCAGCTTTCTGGCATCTATGTTTAGCCTACCCTTCAGTGGGGAGAGTCCACCAGAACCTTAAAAAAAAAAGTGCATATAACAAAAAAAGACTGGTAAAAATTTAAAAATTATTATGGGATTGTGCCAATATTGTGATTGCCTGAGTTCAGTGGTCATTCCTTTCTTCTGGAATGTGGGACACACACAACTGATTTTATGACAAGTCTCCACAATAGTATGTTGCTATGTTTTTTTTTTCTATGCAGTCTTATTGAGAAAATGGAGATATTCCTTGTCTTTGGGCAACAAGTCAGTGGTAGAACCTAGAATAGCAATGTAGTCTGCTAATTTCTCTTCAGAAAATATTGTGGGTCTATAGGTGTTCTTTTTACTGTGCTGAAAGGTGAGCTGTTTATTTCATGTTCTTGTAATAGCAGAGAACATTCTGCTACCAATGATGCTCTACCCATGAAAGTCTAGATTTTTATAAAATTCTGTTTCTTTTCCCTTCTCATAGGAGCTAGGGATTCTCTGATTTCCAGTTTTACCCGTGTGAACATGGGCAAACTGAAACTGAACAAACAGGCTGAACTTCAGATCTGGCTCAACACCTCAAAAAGTAGGCTTCAAATTATGTTACTTGAAAAAATATACTCAAATTCATGGAATTAATAGCTTAAAATCCATTGAGCAAGTTTCATAGTGAGTAATTTGTGTTTGCGCTCTGACAAATTATGGTAATCTTTACTACTCTAGGCCATAGAGATGATTTCCTTCTTTCTTTCTTTCTTTTCCTCTCTTTCTTTTAAAAACACTTTGGAGGGGAGCAAAAGTGAAATACCCCGGCCATGGATACAAATATGTTTTCCAACAAAAATGTAGGTAGTGGTTCAGTTTTATACTTAAAAATACATTAAAAAATATTCAGCCACTAACTTTGCATGTGTTACTGATAGAATGGCACTCACAGGTGTAAATTCATCCGATAGACCTGTCCTTGGGATATTTTATGTAGTTGACACAACCATCATCGAGCAGTACCAGTGTTCAGTTATCTCCACTAGATGGTGCCCATCATGAGCTCCTTGTCATCATGAATATAGCCCTTTAGAAATTCTTGTGTCTAACTTGAAATGGTTGTACTTTTCAAAGTTAAAAAAAAAAAATCAACTATTAAATTCAACTACAATAAGCAAACCAAACACACAGATTTCCTTTTATTCTCTTCCCAAGTAAAAAAATTCAGTGCCATAAAGTACCTATTTCAGAAAGACTAAATTCATAATTCTCATTGCATTTTAGAAAGACTAAATTCATAATTCTCATTGCTTATATAATTCTAATTGGGAAACGAATTCTTTATTGATTATATAAATTGCAAGTATCTTCCCTCCAGTCTACAGTTATCTTTTACGTAGTTTTTCATGTCTTTTGTCATACTAAAATTTCAGTGGTGCATTCAGTGTATCAATTTGTTTTTCTGTAACTTGTACTTAAAAAAATTCATTGCTCTACCAAAGTCACAATGATAGTCTCCTATATTTTCTTCTGAATAGTTTTAGTGTTTGTGTTTAGAGTTAGGTCTTCAGTGCACCTAGAATTTATGGTTATGTTTGGTAAAAGATGGGGATCTAATTTTTGATTCCACATAAATTATGAATACAGTAAAATGTGCTAAAATAACACTGTCTAGAGCCAAAGACAGAGAAGGCAATGGCACCCCACTCCAGCACTCTTGCCTGGAAAATCCCATGGACAGAGGAGCCTGGTAGGCTGCAGTCCATGGGGTCGCTAAGAGTCGGACACGACTGAGCGACTTCACTTTCACTTTTCACTTTCATGCATTGGAGAAGAAAATGGCAACCCACTCCAGTGTTCTTGCCTGGAGAATCCCAGGGGCGGGGGAGCCTGGTGGGCTGCCGTCTATGGGATTGCACAGAGTCAGACATGACTGAAGTGACTTAGCAGCAGCAGCCGCAGAGCCAAAGACTCAGATTAGACTTAAAGGGACAAGTTTTTATATTGAATTTTTAAAAGCCTTCAAGATTATTTATATTTTAATTATTTGTTTCCCTAAAAAGACATCATTGAAATGTATAAGCAAAAATTATTGGAAATTCAGGGCCACATTGACCACACCAGTATTATAGGGAGACATTTAATGCAACTATCTCAGAAATCAAAGATTAAGTAGACAAAAAAAGCTAATAAATTTCAACTTTATATACATTTGTGTGTATGTGTAGTTTTGTAGGCAGAAAATAGATATTAGAAAATTATCTTCAAATATCTATGGAGTGCTTCAAAAACTGTTAGGCCACATAGAAAAACTTACATGTTTTCTAAAAGTTACATAGGACATAGTTCCTGACCACAATGCAATAAAATTATAAATGTACCACTAAAGAATAGCCAAAATTCTGTCTAGTTAGAAATTTTAAAATACCATTGTTAGAAAGGAAATTAAAGGGTAGATTACAGATTACTCGAAAATTAATAGCGGTGAGAACAGCTTATGGAATGTGGACAAAGATATTTAAAGGAAAATGTATATCTTTTAATAAATTTATTAGATAATAAAAGGAATTGTTTAAAAAGTAATCATTCAGCTAAAGAGGCATAAAAAATAAATGCAAAGAAATCTAAAAGGAAGGGATTAATAAATTAAAAGTTGGAATTTAACTAATCCATGGTGTTATTTTGGATTAACTGGCCTAATACTAATTACAGCATTTTGAAGTTTATTATATCTGATTCTTTCTTTTCTCCCTTCCTTATTCCCTTCTTTCCTTCTTCTCCCTCCCTCCTACCCTTCTCTCTCCAAATAAAAATACCTCTGCCTGTTCATATTCTTTTCAGTGCTTTAGTATAAATCATGTCAGTTTTACCATGTAATGATTTACTTACATGTCTGTCTTCCCATCTAGATAGTGAGCTCTTAATAGTAGGGACCATATCTTAATCATCTTTGCATTTCCAGAACCCCATAGGTGCTTATCACATATCAGTGAGGCAAAATATATGTAGATTGAGAACGTAATTTGAACAACCAGGTTTCTATAACTTGAACTAATTCTGCCTATTTTAGGTAAGACATTGCCATATATTATTCTCTTGAAATAAAAAATTGTGTCTGTAAATAATATTCTGCCCCCAGTGGAAAATTTTTAATTTATAAAAACATCTGTGCTGTCCTGTACTTAGTCACTCAGTCGTGTTCCCCTCTTTGTGACCCCATGGACTGCCTCATGCCAGGCTCCTCTGTACATGGGGATTCTCCAGGCAGGAATATGAGAGAGGGTTGCCATGCCCTCCCCGTGGGGATCTTTCCAACCCAGGGATTGAACCCAGGTCTCCCGCATTGCAGACGGATTCTTTACAGACTGAGCCACCAGGGAAATAATCTGACACATTTTCAAATAATGCAGAAGCATAAAAAAACAGAAAGTGGCTGTCCTCTGGAAAAGGCCAGTGTCAGACATATGAAATGAGTACAGTTGAGCATTACTGTGAAGGCACACCGGTTACTCTGCTCTAGGGGGCAGACCTGAACTGACATTTGGACAGTAATGCTGGACAGAGAAACCTCCCTGATGGGCAGTGACAAAATCATTTCTTCAGACAGAAAGGAGAGAACGGCAGCATTTCCTATCAAAACTTTTGGAGGTTTGATTAATCTAATTGAACTCAAGATGATTTTATGATTTATCAATGTATTGAAATGTACACATGAGGGGGAATGATGAACTGGTTTTCTCCATGGGACAAAAAAGAGGAAGAAAGCATAAAATAACTTGTGCAGATGATTTACATTTACACAATGGGATATTTTCTTTTTTTGTTTTTATTTTTTTTAATTTATTTATTTTAATTAGAGGCTAATTACTTTACAATATTTTATTAGTTTTGCCATACATTAACATGAATCCACCACGAGTGTACATGTGTTCCCAATCCTGAACTCCTCTACCACCTCCCTCCCCAAACCATCCCTCTGGGTCATCCCAGTGCACCAGCCCCAAGCATCCTATATCCTGCATCAAACCTGGACTGGCGATTCATTTCTTAAAAGATATATTACATGTTTCAATGCCATTCTCCCAAATCATCCCCGACTCCCTCTCCCACAGAGTCCAAAAGACTGTTCTATACATCCGTGTCTCTTTTGCTGTCTCACATACAGGGTTATCGTTACCATCTTTCTAAATTCCATATATGCGCATTAGTATACTGTATTGGTGTTTTTCTTTCTGGCTTACTTCACTCTGTATAATCGGCTCCAGTTTCAACCACCTCATTAGAACTGATTAAAATGTATTCTTTTTAACGGCTGAGTAATACTCCATTGTGTATATGTACCACAGCTTTCTTATCCATTCATCTGCTGATGGACATCTAGGTTGCTTCCATGTCCTGGCTATTATAAACAGTGCTGTGATGAACATTGGGGTACACGTGTCTCTTTCAATTCTGGTTTCCTCAGTGTGTATGCCCAGCAGTGGGATTGCTGGGTCATAAGGCAGTTCTATTTCCAGTTTTTTAAGGAATCTCCACATTGTTCTCCATAGTGGCTGTACTAGTTTGCATTCCCACCAACAGTGTAAGAGGGTTCCCTTTTCTCCACACCCTCTCCAGCATTTATTATTTGTAGACTTTTGGATTGCAGCCATTCTGACTGGCATGAAATGGTACCTCATTGTGGTTTTGATTTGCATTTCTCTGATAATGAGTGATGTTGAGCATCTTTTCATGTGTTTGTTAGCCATCTGTATGTCTTCTTTGGAGAAATGTCTATTTAGTTCTTTGGCCCATTTTTTGATTGGGTCATTTATTTTTCTGGAATTGAGCTGCAGGGGTTGCTTGTATATTTTTGAGATTAGTTGTTTGTCTGTTGCTTCATTTGCTATTATTTTCTCCCATTCTGAAGGCTGTCTTTTCACTTTGCTTATAGTTTCTTTTGTTGTGCAGAAGCTTTTAATTTTAAATAGATCCCATTTGTTTATTTTTGCTTTTATTTCCAATATTCTGGGAGGTGGGTCATAGAGGATCCTGCTGTGATGTATGTCGGAGAGTGTTTTGCCTATGTTCTCCTCTAAGAGTTTTATAGTTTCTGGTCTTATGTTTAGATCTTTAATCCATTTTGACTTTATTTTTGTGTATGGTGTTAGAAAGTGTTTTAGTTTCATTCTTTTACAAGTGGTTGACCAGTTTTCCCAGCACCACTTGTTAAAGAGATTGTCTTTAATCCATTGTATATTCTTGCCTCCTTTGTCAAAGATAAGGTGTCCATAGGTGCGTGGGTTTATCTCTGGGCTTTCTATTTTGTCCACTGACCTATATTTCTGTCTTTGTGCCAGTACCATACTGTCTTGATGACTGTGGCTTTGTAGTAGAGCCTGAAGTCAGGCAAGTTGATTTCTCCAGTTCCATTCTTCTTTCTCAAGATAGCTTTGGCTATTCGAGGTTTTTTGTATTTCCATACAAATTGTGAAATTATTTGTTCTAGCTCTGTGAAGAATACCATTGGTAGCTTGATAGGGATTGCATTGAATCTATAGATTGCTTTGGGTAGTATACTCATTTTCACTATATTGATTCTTCCGATCCATGAACATGGTATATTTCTCCATCTATTAGTGTCCTCTTTGATTTCTTTCACCAGTGTTTTATAGTTTTCTATTTATAAGTCTTTAGTTTCTTTAGGTAGATATATTCCTAAGTATTTTGTTCTTTTTGTTGCAATGGCGAATGGGATTGTTTCCTTAATTTCTCTTTCTATTTTCTCATTATTAGTGTATAGGAATGCAAGGGATTTCTGTGTGTTGATTTTATATCCTGCAACTTTACTATATTCATTGATTAGCTCTAGTAATTTTCTGGTGGAGTCTTTAGGGTTTTCTATGTAGAGGATCATGTCATCTGCAAACAGGGAGAGTTTTACTTCTTCTTTTCCAATTTGGATTCCTTTTATTTCTTTTTCTGTTCTGGTTGCTGTGGCCAAAACTTCCAAAACTATGTTGAATAGTAATGGTGAAAGTGGGCACCCTTGTCTTGCTCCTGACTTCAGAGGAAATGCTTTCAATTTTTCACCATTGAGGATAATGTTTGCTGTGGGTATTTTGTCAAAGGCTTTCTCTGCATCTATTGAGATAATCATATGACTTTTATTTTTCAATTTGTTGATGTGGTGTATTACATTGATTGATTTGCGGATATTGAAGAATCCTTGTATCCCTGGGATAAAGCCCACTTGGTCATGGTGTATGATCTTTTTAATGTGTTGTTGGATTCTGATTGCTAGAATTTTGTTAAGGATTTTTGCATCTATGTTCATCAGTGATATTGGCCTGTAGTTTTCTTTTTTTGTGGGATCTTTGTCAGGTTTTGGTATTAGGGTGATGGTGGCCTCATAGAATGAGTTTGGAAGGTTACCTTCCTCTGTGGTGTTCTGGAAGAGTTTGAGTAGGATAGGTGTTAGCTCTTCTGTAAATTTTTGGTAGAATTCAGCTGTGAAGCCGTCTGGACCTGGGCTTTTGTTTGCTGGAAGATTTTTGATTACAGTTTCAATTTCTGGCTTGTGATGGGTCTGTTAAGATTTTCTATTTCTTCCTGGTCCAGTTTTGGAAAGTTGTACTTTTCTAAGAATTTGTCCATTTCTTCCACGTTGTCCATTTTATTGGCATATAATTGCTGATAGTAGTCTCTTATGATCCTTTGTATTTCTGTGTTGTCTGTTGTGATCTCTCCATTTTCATTTCTAATTTTATTGATTTGATTTTTCTCCCTTTGTTTCTTGATGAGTTTGGCTAATGGTTTGTCAATTTTGTTTATCCTTTCAAAGAACCAGCTTTTGGCTTTGTTTATTTTTGCTATGGTCTCTTTTGTTTCTTTTGCATTTATTTCTGCCCTAATTTTTAAGATTTCTTTCCTTCTATGGTAGAAAGTGAAAAGGAACTAAAAAGCCTCTTGATGAAGGTGAAAAAGGAGAGTGAAAAAGTTTGCTTAAAACTCAGCATTCAGAAAACGAAGATCATGGCATCTCGTCCCATCACTTCATGGGAAATAGATGGGGAAACAGTGGAAACAGTGTCAGACTTTATTTTTGGGGGGCTCCAAAATCACTGCATATGGTGACTGCAGCCATAAAATTAAGACTCTTACTGCTTTGAAGAAAAGTTATGACCAACCTAGATAGCATGTTGAAAAGCAGAGACATCACTTTGCCAACAAAGGTCTGTCTAGTCAAGGCTACAGTTTTTCCAGTGGTCATGTATGGATGTGAGAGTTGGACTGTGAAGAAAGCTGAGTGCCAAAGAATTGATGCTTTTGAACTGTGGTGTTGGAGAAGACTCTTGAGAGTCCCTTGGACTGCCAGGAGATCCAACCAGTACATTCTGAAGGAGATCAGCCCTGGGACTTCTATGGAAGAAATGATGCTAAAGCTGAAACTCCAGTACTTTGGCCACCTCATGCGAAGAGTTGACTCATTGGAAAAGACTCTGATGCTGGGAGGGATTGGGGGCAGGAGGAGAAGGGGACGACAGAGGATGAGATGGCTTGATGGCATCACTGACTCAATGGACATGAGTCTCAGTGAACTCCAGGAGTTGGTGATGGACAGGGAGGCCTGGCATGCTGCGATTCATGTGGTCGCAAAGAGTCAGACACGACTGAGCGACTGAACTGAACTGAACTAACCCTGGGATTCTTCATTTCTTCCTTTTCCAGTTGCTTTAGGTATAGAGTTAGGTTATTTATTTGACTTTTTTCTTGTTTCTTGGGGTATGCCTGTATTGCTATGAACTTTCCCCTTAGCACAGCTTTTACAGTGTCCCATAGGTTTTGGGTTGTTGCGTTTTCATTTTCAATCGTTTCTATGCATATTTTGATTTCTTCTGTGATTTGTTGTTTATTCAGCAGTGTGTTGTTCAGCCTCCATATGTTGGAATTTTTAATAGTTTTTCTCCTGTAATTGAGATCTAATCTTACTGCATTGTGGTCAGAAAAGATGCTTGGAATGATTTCAACTTTTTTTAAATTTACCAAGGCTAGATTTATGGCCCAGGATGTGATCTATCCTGGAGAAGGTTCCATGTGCACTTGAGAAAAAGGTGAAATTCATTGTTTTGGGATGAAATGTCCTATAGATATCAATTAGGTCTAACTGGTCTATTGTATCATTTAAAGTTTTTGTTTCCTTGTTAATTTTCTGTTTAGTTGATCTATCCATAGGTGTGAGTGGGGTATTAAAGTCTCCCACTATTATTGTGTTATTGTTAATTTCCCCTTTCATACTTGTTAGCATTTGTCTTACATATTGCGGTGGTCCTATGTTGGGTGCATATATATTTATAATTGTTATATCTTCTTCTTGGATTGATCCTTTGATCATTATGTAGTGTCCTTCTTTGTCTCTTTTCACAGTCTTTGTTTTAAAGTCTATTTTATCTGATATGAGTATTGCTACTCCTGCTGTCTTTTGGTGTCTATTTGCATGGAATATCTTTTTCCAGCCCTTCACTTTCAGTCTGTATGTGTCCCCTGTTTTGAGGTGGGTCTCTTGTAGACAACATATGTAGGGGTCTTGTCTTTGTATCCATTCAGCCAGTCTTTGTCTTTTGGTTGGGGCATTCAACCCATTTACGTTTAAGGTAATTATTGATAAGTATGATCCCATTGCCATTTACTTTATTGTTTTGGGTTTGAGTTTATACACCGCTTTTGTGTCTCCTGTCTAGAGAATATCCTTTAGCATTTGTTGGAGAGCTGGTTTGGTGGTGCTGAATTCTCTCAGCTTTTGCTTGTCTGTAAAGTTTTTGATTTCTCCTTCATATTTGAATGAGATCCTTGCTGGGTACAGTAATCTGGGCTGTAGGTTATTTTCTTTCATCACTTTAAATATGTCTTGCCATTCCCTCCTGGCTTGAAGAGTTTCTATTGAAAGATCAGTTGTTATCCTTATGGGAATCCACAATGGGAGATTTTAAACTAGTAAAGGGAGGGATTATAAATGCTAATTTTCTTTGTCTTTGGAGTTTTTAACATTCTATTGTAACCTGGGATTATATAACTCTGTTTTGACTGAAATTCTGCTAACTTTGGAGCCAGTTATAGTAGCTGACTGGATGATTTTTATGTCATTATTAATGTCATATTAATGTCAGACACTTATTAATGTCTGACACTGGCCTTTTCCAGAGGACAGCCACTTTCTATTTTATATGCTTCTGCATTATTTGAAAATGTGTCAGATGTTTTTATTGGAAAACTCAGCAGTGGCCACAGGACTTGAAAAGGTCAGTTTTCATTCCAATCCTAAAGAAAGGCAATGCCAAAGAATGCTCAAACTACCGCACAATTGTACTCATCTCACACGCTAGTAAAGTAATGCTCAAAATTCTCCAAGCCAGGCTTAAGCAGTACCTGAACCGTGAACTTCCAGGTGTTCAAGCTGGTTTTAGAAAAGGCAGAGGAACCAGAGATCAAGTTGCCAACATCCCCTGGATCTTCGAAAAAGCAAGAAAGTTCCAGAAAAACATATATTTCTGCTTTATTGACTATGCCAAAGCCTTTGACTGTGTGGATCAAAATAAACTGTGGAAAATTTAAAGAGATAGAAATATCAGACCACCTGACCTACCTCTTGAGAAACCTATATGCAGGTCAGGAAGCAACAATTAGAACTGGACATGGAACAACAGACTGGTTCTAAATAGGAAAAGGAATACGTCAAGGCTGTATATTGTCACCCTGCTTATTTAACTTCTATGCAGAGTACATCATGAGAAACGCTGGGCTGGAAGAAGCACAAGCTGGACTCAAGATTGCGGGAGAAATATCAGTAACGTCAGAAATGCAGATGACACCACCCTTATGGCAGAAAGTGAAGGGAACTAAAAAGCCTCTTGATGAAAATGAAAGAGGAGAGTGAAAAAGTTGGCTTAAAGTTCAACATTCAGAAAACTAAGATCATGACATCCGTTCCCATCACTTCATGGCAAATAGATGGGAAAACAGTGGAAACAGTGTCAGACTTTATTTTTCTGGGCTCCAAACTCACTGCAGATGGTGATTGCAGCCATGAAATTAAAAGACGTTCACTCCTTGGAAGAGAAGTTATGACCAACCTAGACAGCATAATGAAAAGCAGAGACATTAGTTTGCCAACAAAGGTCCATCTAGTCAAGGGTATGGTTTTTCCAGTAGTCATGTATGGATGTGAGAGTTGGACTGTGAAGAAAGCTGAGCGCCAAAGAATTGATGCTTCTGAACTGTGGTGTTGGAGAAGACTCTTGAGAGTCCCTTGGACTGACAGGAGATCCAACCAGTCCATTCTAAAGGAGATCAGCCCTGGGTGTTCTTTGGAAGGAATGATGCTAAAGCTGAAACTCCAGTACTTTGGCCACCTCCTGTGAAGAGTTGACTCATTGGAAAAGACTCTGATGCTGGGAGGGATTGGGGGCAGGAGGAGAAGGGGACAACAGAGGATGAGATGGCTGGATGGCATCACCAACTCGATGGATGTAAGTTTGAGTGAACTCCAAGAGTTGGTGATGGACAGGGAGGCCTGGCGTGCTGCAATTCATGGGGTTGCAAAGAGTCGGACACGACTGAGCAACTGAGCTTAAGTGAACTGATAGTAGTTGACTGAGCACAGGTCAACCCCATTTGATTATGGAGATGTGAGGGAAAAACAATGGTGAATGGTGAAGCCACAGTGGACAAGGGTATGGAGTTTCCTCAAAAAATTAAAAATAAAGCTACCATATAATCCGACAATTCCACTTCTGGGTATTGATATGAAGGAAACAAAGCAGTAGCTCAAAAACACATATACACTTCCATGTTCATAGCAGCATTATTTACAACAGCTAAAACATGGAAACAATCTAAATCTCTACTGATGGATGAATAGATAAAGATGTGGTATATATATATGAAATCTTGCCATTCACAACAACTTAGTTGGACCTTGAGAGCATTTTGCTAAGTGATATAAGTCAAACAGAGAATGACAAATACTGTATGATTTCACTTATATGTGGAATCTTGAAAATCAAAAGCAAAACAAGCTCATTGATAACAGACAAACTGGTGACTGCCAGAGGTAGGGGGTGGGAGATGTGGAGAAAATGAGGGGTGTGAAATGGGTGAAGATAGTCAAAAGGTACAAACCTCCAACTATAAAAAATATAGCCATGGGGATGTAATGTACAGCATGGTGACTATAGTAAACAATATTTTATTGCATATTTGAAAGTTGCTAAGAGAATAGATCTTAAAAGTTCTCAAAGATGGTAACAATAACCCTGTGTACGAGACAGCAAAAGAGACACTGATGTATAGAACAGTCTTATGGACTCTATGGAAGAGGGAGAGGGTGGGAAGATTTGGGAGAATGGCATTGAAACATGTAAAATATCATGTATGAAACAAGATGCCAGTCCAGGTTCGATGCACGATACTGGATGCTTGGGGCTAGTGCACTGGGATGACCCAGAGGGATGGTATGGGGAGGGAGGAGGGAGGAGGGTTCAGGATGGGGAACACATGTATACCTGTGATGGATTCATTTTGATATTTGGCAAAACTAATACAATTATGTAAAGTTTAAAAATAAAATAAAATTTAAAAAAAAAAGAAAAATTCTGAAACCATGAATGGTGATGGATGTTAATGACTTATTGTGGTGATCATTTCACAGTAAATACAAATACCAAATCATTATGTTGTACAACTGAAACTTATATGTTATATATCAATTATACCTCAAAAGAAAAAAAAAAGAGAGAGAGAAAACAACAAATGAACAGAGAACAGACTGGTGGTTGTCTGAGGTGGAGGGAGGGTGTGGGTAGGCAGTGGGTGAAGATTTTCAAAAAGTGCCAACTTCCAGCTATAAAATAAATAAGTCCTGGGGATATAATGTGCAGCATGGTGACTACAGTTAACAATGCTATATTGTTTAAATAAAAGTTGCTAAGAGAGTAGATCTTAAAAGTTGTGATCACAAGGAAAGAATTTTGTAATAGTAGATATTAATTGGACATTGTAGTGATCATTTTGCAGTGTATACAGATGGGAATGACTATGTGCTTCCCTGGTGGCTCAGATGGTAAAGAATTCGCCTGCAATGTGGGAGACCTGGGTTCGATCCCTGGTCAGGAAGATCCCCTGGAAGAGGGCTTGGCCACCCACTCCAATATTCTTGCATGGAGAACCCCTATGGACAGAGGAGCCTTGCAGGCTGCAGTCCATGGGTCGCAAAGAGTTTGACACGACTGAGCGACTAAGCACAGCACACAGGAATCATTATATTGTGCATCTGAAATGAATATAATGCTATAGGTCAATTCAGTTCAGTTCAGTCGCTCAGTCATTTCCGACTCTCTGCAACCCCATGAACCACAGCATGCCAGGCATCTCTGTCCATCACCAACTCCCAGAGTCCATCTAAACCCATGTCCATTAAGTCGGTGATGCCATCCAACCATCTCATCCTCTGTTGTCTCCTTCTACTCCTGCCCTCAGTATTTCCCAGCATCAGGGCCTTCTCAAATGAGTCAGCTCTTCGCATCAGGTGGACAAAGTATTGAGTTTCAGCTTCAACATCAGTCCTTCCAATGAACACCCAGGACTGGTCTCCTTTAGGATGGACTGGTTGGATCTCCTTGCAGTCCAAGGGACTCTCAAAAGTGTTCTCCAACACTACAGTTCAAAAGCATCAATTCTTCAGTGCTCAGCTTTCTTTATAGTCCAACACTCACATCCATACATGACTACTGGAAAAACCATAGCCTGGACTAGACGGACCTTTGTTGACAAAGTAATGTCTCTGCTTTTTAATATGCTGTCTAGGTTCGTTGTAACTTTACTTCCAAGGAGTAAGGGTCTTTTCATTTCATAGCTGCAATCACCATCTGCAGTGAGTTTGGAGCCCCCCAAAATAAAGTCTGACACTGTTTCCACTGTTTCCCCATCTATTTGCCATGAAGTGATGGGACCAGATGCCATGATCTTCGTTTTCTGAATGTTGAGCTTTAAGCCAACTTTTTCACTCTCCACTTTCACTTTCATCAAGAGGCTTTTGAGTTCCTCTTCACTTTCTGCCATAAGGGTGGTGTCATCTGCATATCTGAGGTTATTGATATTTCTCCTGGCAATCTTGATTCCAACTTGTGCTTCTTCCAGCCCAGCGTTTCTCATGATGTACTCTGCATAGAAGTTAAACAAGCAGGGTGACAATATACAGCCTTGAGTTACATCTCAATAAAAAAGCAAGCTGACAAACAAAAAGTGATAGCGAACTGTGAAATGCCTTGATTTTAGCCAGCTTCTTCTCCCCAGCTTGTGCATGGATGTGTAAGCAGCAATTCCTAAGTGATTTGTACCCCAGAGCAAAGCAGAACCTCTCCTTGGCTCATGATCTCTGAGTCATTCCTTTTTTTAACTTTTTTTTTTACTGATTTCCAGGATTTGCTTGTTCATTCAACACAGAGATTTTTGACTTCCTGTTCTGTGTTAGGGGTACTACTAGAAAACTGGAGTAAGTAGCCTTTCCCTTCTCCAGGGGATCTTCCCAACCCAGGGATGGAACCTGGTTTCTTTACCAGCTGAGACACAAGGGAAGCCCAGGGGTACTACAGTGAGGAGAAATACAGATAAAAGCCTCTGTCTTCCAGGAGCTCACGTTCCAGTGAGGAAAATAAATAGTAAACAAAAATCTATGCATCACTTCCTCAGAGATAACTAATTTAAAAAAAAGATTGTGTGGAGGAGGAGGAGCCAAGATGGCGGAGGAGTAGGACGGGGAGAACACTTTCTCCCCCACAAATTCATCAAAAGAGCATTTAAACGTCAAGTAAATTCCACAAAACAACTACTGAATGCCGGCAGAGGACATCAGGCACCCAGAAAAGCAACCCAACTCTTCGAAAGGAGGTAGGATAAAATATAAAAGACCAAAAAAGAGACAAAAGAGGGAGGGACGGAGCTCCGTCCTGGGAAGGGAGTCTTAAAAACAGAGAAGTTTCCAAACACCAGGAAACCTTCTCATTGCCGAATCTGTGCTGAGCTTTGGAACCACAGAGGGCAACATAACAGGGAGAAAAAATAAATAAACAATTAAAACTCACAGATTGCGAGCCCTACAGTAACTCCCCCAGCAGAGAAGCAGCACAGACGCCTGCACACGCCATTAGCAAGCGGGGGCTGGGCAGGGAGGTGCGGCGCGGGCTGCATCGCTCAGAGTAAGAATCTGGCCTGAATACCCTGAGCACTATCTGAGTGAAATAATTTGGGCTAGCAAACCAGACTGTGGGATATCTACCACGAGAAAAGCCAGCCCCAACCAAAGACACCGCCAGGCCCCCGCACGGAACAAAGGACTGAACAGAGATAGCTGGCTGCAGACCTTCCCCCTCCGGTGACAGGCAGCCAGGGCCGGAAGGGGGCAATCGCAGCCCCAGAGAGACATTATCTATAAAACTGTAAGCAGGCTTCTTTTCTAACTAAAACTTCTTGGGGGTCCGGACGGTCAACATTTGCCTGAGAAGGTGCGCCAGTTTTAACACCCGGATAACCGAGTGGCGGGGAGGCGATAAGTCGCAGCATTGGCGCTCGCCAAACACCTCATCACCTGAGCTGCTCGGACCTGGGAAGAGCACAAAACGCAGGCCCAACCGAGTCTGCGCCTCTGAGAACTACCTGAGTGCCTGAACCTGAGCGGCTTGGACCTGGGAGGTACATGCAGCCCAGGGCTGGCCTCGGATTGTTCCTGGCGGAACAACCTAGAGCCCGAGCAGTGTGGGCAGGGAGGCTACACGCGCCGTGAGTGGGGGCAGACCCAGTGTGGCTGAGGCACTGCGAGCGCACACCAGTGTTATTTGTTTGCAGCATCCCTCCCTCCCTCCCCACAGCGCAACTGAACAAGTGAGCCTAAAAAAAAAAAGTTTCCCCCACCGTCCCCTTTGTGTCAGGGCGGTAACCAGACACTGAAGAGACCAGCAAACAGAAGAAGATATAACAGAGGGAAACGCCTTGGAAGCTACAGGCAATAGATTAAAACCCCGTGGTTACTACGGACTACATAGGAAGGGGCCTATAGATCTTGAGAAATATAAGTTGGACCAAGGAACTAGCCAAAAATGAACTGAACCCACAATACTCACAACAAAACCAGAAAAAGTCCTAGATATATTTTTACTATTTTTACGATCATTCTTTCTTTCTCTCTCTTTTTTTTTTAATTTTTAGAAAAAAAATTTTTTTAAGTCCTCTATTGTTCCTTTAATTTTCACTTTTATAACCTATTACTTTGCAAAAAAAAAAAAAAAAAAAAAAAAGATCCTATTTTTTTCTTCTTCAGCAAACTTCATATATATATATCTTATAATTTTTTGACCTTATTTTTTTTTCCTTCTTTTCTTTTTTTCTTTAACATTGTATTTTTGAAATTCCAAACTCTACTCTAGTTTTTTAATTTTAGCTTTTTGGTATATGTTATCAATTTTGTACCTATAGTTTTTTTTTTTTTTTTTATATAATTTCTGTGACTTTTTTTTTTTCTGTTTCTTTCTCTTCTTCTTTTATATAATATTGTATATCTGAAATTCCAAACTCTACTCTAGATTTTTAATTTATGCTTTTTGGTATTTGATATTAATTTTGTACCTGTATTTTCTTTATAATTTTTGCGACATTGTTTGTTTTTGTTTGTTTGTTTGTTTTCTCTCTTTATGTCTCTTCTTCCTTTTTTTTTTTTAACACAGTATTTTTGAAATTCCAAACTCTACTCTAGATTTTTAATTTTTGCTTTTTGGTATTAGTTATCAATTTTGTACCTGTATTTTCTTTATAATTTTTGCGACCTTGTTTGTTTTTCTTTGTTCGTTTTTTCTCTCTTTCTTTTCCTTCTTCTTTTCTTTAACATCGTATTTTTGAAATTCCAAACTCTACTCTAGATTTTTAATTTTTGCTTTTATGTATTTGTTACCAATTTTGTACCTTTAAGAACCCAATCCTCAGGACCCATTTTTCACTAGGGAGCGAGATTACTGGCTTGACTGCTCTCCCTCACTTTGGACTCTCCTTTTTCTCCACCAGGTCGCCTGTGTCTCCTCCCTAACCCCTCTCTACTCTACCCAACGCTGTGAGTTTCTGTGTGTTCCAGACAGTGGAGAACACTTAGGGAACTGATTACTGGCTGAATCTGTCTCCCTCCTTTTCATTCCCCCCTTTTATCCTTCTGGCCACCTCTGTCTCCTTCCTCCTTCTTCTCTTCTCTGTATAACTCCGTGAACATCTCTGAGTGGCCCAGTTGTGGAGTGCACATAAGGAAGTGACTACTGGCTACCCCACTCTCTCCACTATTGATTCCACCTCATCTCATTTGGGTCACCTCTAACTCCCTCCTCCCTCTTCTCTTCTCCATGTAACGCTGTGAACCTCTCTGAGTGACCCTCACAGTAGAGAAACTTTTCATCTTTAATGTAGATGTTTTATCAATGGTGCTGTATAGAAGGAGAAGTTTTTAAACTACTGTAAAAATAAGACCAATAACTGGAAGCAGGAGGCTTAAGTCCAAACCCTGACTCCAGGGAACTCCCGATTCCAAGGAACATTAATAGACAGGAGCTCATCAAACGCCTCCATACCAACACTGAAACCAAGCACCACACAAGGGCCAACAAGTTCCAGGGCAAGACATACCAAGCAAATTCTCCAGCAACAAAGGAATACAGCCCTGAGCTTCAAGATACAAGCTGCCCAAAGTCACCCCCAAACCATAGACATCTCATAACTCATTACTGGACATTTCATTGCACTCCAGAGAGAAGAAATACAGCTCCACCCACCAGAACACCGACACAAGCTTCCCTAACCAGGAAACCTTGACAAGCCACCTGTACAAACCCACACACAGTGAGGAAAAGCCACAATAAAGAAAACTCCACAAACTGCCAGAATACAGAAAGGACACCCCAAACTCAGCAATTTAAACAAGATGAAGAGACAGAGGAATACCCAGCAGATAAAGGAACAGGATAAATGCCCAGCAAACCAAACAAAAGAGGAAGAGATAGGGAATCTACCTGATAAAGAATTCCTAATAATGATAGTGAAATTGATCCAAAATCTCAAAATTAAAATGGAATCACAGATAAATAGCCTGGAGACAAGGATTGAGAAGATGCAAGAAAGGTTTAACAAGGACCTAGAAGTAATAAAAAAGAGTCAATATATAATGAATAATGCAATGAATGAAATTAAAAACACTCTGGAGGCAACAAATAGTAGAATAACAGAGGCAGAAGATAGGATTAGTGAATTAGAAGATAGAATGGTAGAAATAAATGAATCACAGAGGATAAAAGAAAAACGAATTAAAAGAAATGAGGACAATCTCAGAGACTTCCAGGACAACATTAAATGCTACAACATTCAAATCATAGGGGTCCCAGAAGAAGAAGACAAAAAGAAAGACCATGAAAAAATACTTGAGGAGATAATAGCTGAAAACTTCCCTAAAATGGGGAAGGAAATAATCACCCAAGTTCGAGAAACCCAGAGAGTCCCAAACAGGATAAACCCTAGGCGAAACACCCCAAGACACATATTAATCAAATTAACAAAGATAAAACACAAAGAACAAATATTAAAAGCAGCAAGGGAAAAACAACAAATAACACACAAGGGAATTCTCATAAGGATAACAGCTGATCTTTCAATAGAAACTCTTCAAGCCAGGAGGGAATGGCAAGACATACTTAAATGGATGAAAGAAAATAACCTACAGCCCAGATTATTGTACCCAGCAAGGATTTCATTCAAGTATGAAGGAGAAATCAAAAGCTTTTCAGGCAAGCAAAAGCTGAGAGAATTCAGCACCAACAAACCAGCTCTCCAACAAATACTAAAGGATATTCTCTAGACAGGAAACACAAAAAGGGTGTATAAATTCGAACCCAAAACAATAGAGTAAATGGCAACGGGATCATACTTATCAGTAATTACCTTAAACGTAAATGGGTTGAATGCCCCAACCAAAAGACAAAGACTGGCTGAATGGATACAAAGACAAGACCCCTACATATGTTGTCTACAAGAGACCCACCTCAAAACAGGGGACACATACAGACTGAAAGTGAAGGGCTGGAAAAAGATTTTCCATGCAAATAGGGACCAAAAGAAAGCAGGAGTAGCAATACTCATATCAGATAAAATAGAATTTAAAACAAAGGCTGTGAAAAGAGACAAAGATGGTCACTACATAATGATCAAAGGATCAATCCAAGAAGAAGATATAACAATTATAAATATATATGCACCCAACACGGGAGCACCGCAGTATGTAAGACAAATGCTAACAAGTATGAAAGGAGAAATTAACAATAACACAATAATAGTGGGAGACTTAAATACCCCATTCACACCTATGGATAGATCAACTAAACAGGAAATTAACAAGGAAACACAAACTTTAAATGATACAATAGACCAGTTAGACCTAATTGATATCTATAGGACATTTCATCCCAAAACAATGAATTTCACCTTTTTCTCAAGCGCACATGGAACCTTCTCCAGGATAGATCACATCCTGGGCCATAAAGCTAGCCTTGGTAAATTCAAAAAAATAGAAATCATTCCAAGCATCTTTTCTGACCACAATGCAGTAAGATTAGATCTCAATTACAGGAGAAAAACTATTAAAAATTCCAACATATGGAGGCTGAACAACACGCTGCTGAATAACCAACAAGTCACAGAAGAAATCAAAAAAGAAATCAAAATTTGCATAGAAACGAATGAAAATGAAAACACAGCAACCCAAAACTGTGGGGCACTGTAAAAGCAGTCCTAAGGGGAAAGTTCATAGCAATACAGGCACACCTCAAGAAACAAGAAAAAAGTCAAATAAATAACCTAACTCTACACCTAAAGCAACTAGAAAAGGAAGAAATGAAGAACCCCAGGGTTAGTAGAAGGAAAGAAATCTTAAAAATTAGGGCAGAAATAAATGCAAAAGAAACAAAAGAGACCATAGCAAAAATCAACAAAACCAAAAGCTGGTTCTTTGAAAGGATAAATAAAATTGACAACCCACTAGCCAGACTCATCAAGAAACAAAGGGAGAAAAATCAAATCAATAAAATTAGAAATGAAAATGGAGAGATCACAACAGACAACACAGAAATACAAAGGATCATAAGAGACTACTATCAGCAATTATATGCCAATAAAATGGACAACGTGGAAGAAATGGACAAATTCTTAGAAAAGTACAACTTTCCAAAACTGGACCAGGAAGAAATAGAAAATCTTAACAGACCCATCACAAGCACGGAAATTGAAACTGTAATCAAAAATCTTCCAGCAAACAAAAGCCCAGGTCCAGACGGCTTCACAGCTGAATTCTACCAAAAATTTACAGAAGAGCTAACACCTATCCTGCTCAAACTCTTCCAGAAAATTGCAGAGGAAGGTAAACTTCCAAACTCATTCTATGAGGCCACCATCACCCTAATACCAAAACCTGACAAAGATCCCACAAAAAAAGAAAACTACAGGCCAATATCACTGATGAACATAGATGCAAAAATCCTTAACAAAATTCTAGCAATCAGAATCCAACAACACATTAAAAAGATCATACACCATGACCAAGTGGGCTTTATCCCAGGGATGCAAGGATTCTTCAATATCCACAAATCAATCAATGTAATACACCACATCAACAAATTGAAAAATAAAAACCATATGATTATCTCAATAGATGCAGAGAAAGCCTTTGACAAAATTCAACATCCATTTATGATAAAAACTCTCCAGAAAGCAGGAATAGAAGGAACATACCTAAACATAATAAAAGTTATATATGACAAACCCACAGCAAACATTATCCTCAATGGTGAAAAATTGAAAGCATTTCCTCTAAAGTCAGGAACAAGACAAGGGTGCCCACTTTCACCATTACTATTTAACATAGTTTTGGAAGTTTTGGCCACAGCAATCAGAGCAGAAAAAGAAATAAAAGGAATCCAAATTGGAAAAGAAGAAGTAAAACTCTCCCTGTTTGCAGATGACATGATCCTCTACATAGAAAACTCTAAAGACTCCACCAGAAAATTACTAGAACTAATCAATGATTATGGTAAAGTTGCAGGATATAAAATCAACACACAGAAATCCCTTGCATTCCTATACACTAATAATGAGAAAACAGAAAGAGAAATTAAGGAAACAATTCCATTCACCATTGCAACGGAAAGAATAAAATACTTAGGAATATATCTACCTAAAGAAACTAAAGACCTATATATAGAAAACTATAAAACACTGGTGAAAGAAATCAAAGAGGACACTAATAGATGGAGAAATATACCATGTTCATGGATTGGAAGAATCAATATAGTGAAAATGAGTATACTACCCAAAGCAATTTATAGATTCAATGCAATCCCTATCAAGCTACCAACAGTATTCTTCACAGAGCTAGAACAAATAATTTCACAATTTGTATGGAAATACAAAAAACCTCGAATAGCCAAAGCGATCCTGAGAAAGAAGAATGGAACTGGAGGAATCAACCTACCTGACTTCAGGCTCTACTACAAAGCCACAGTTATCAAGACAGTATGGTACTGGCACAAAGACAGAAATATAGATCAATGGAACAAAATAGAAAGCCCAGAGATAAATCCACGCACATATGGACACCTTATCTTTGACAAAGGAGGCAAGAATATACAATGGATTAAAGACAATCTCTTTAACAAGTGGTGCTGGGAAACCTAGTCAACCACTTGTAAAAGAATGAAACTAAAACACTTTCTAACACCATACACAAAAATAAAGTCAAAATGGATTAAAGATCTAAAGGTAAGACCAGAAACTATAAAACTCCTAGAGGAGAACACAGGCAAAACACTCTCGGACATACATCACAGCAGGATCCTCTATGACCCACCTCCCAGAATATTGGAAATAAAAGCAAAAATAAACAAATGGGACCTAATTAATCTTAAAAGGTTCTGCACATCAAAGGAAACTATTAGCAAGGTGAAAAGACAGCCTTCAGAATGGGAGAAAATAATATCAAATGAAGCGACTGACAAACAACTAATCTCAAAAATATACAAACAACTCCTACAGCTCAACTCCAGAAAAATAAATGACCCAATCAAAAAATGGGCCAGAGAACTAAATAGACATTTCTCCAAAGAAGACATACAGATGGCTAACAAACACATGAAAAGATGCTCAACATCACTCATTATCAGAGAAATGCAAATCAAAACCACTATGAGGTACCATTTCACACCAGTCAGAATGGCTGCGATCCAAAAGTCTACAAATAATAAATGCTGGAGAGGGTGTGGAGAAAAGGGAACCCTCTTACACTGTTGGTGGGAATGCAAACTAGTACAGCCTCTATGGAGAACAGTGTGGAGAGTCCTTAAAAAACTGGAAATAGAACTGCCTTATGACCCAGCAATCCCACTGCTGGACATACACACTGAGGAAACCAGAAGGGAAAGAGACACGTGTACCCCAATGTTCATCACAGCACTGTTTATAATAGCCAGGACATGGAAGCAACTTAGATGTCCATCAGCAGATGAATGGATAAGAAAGCTGTGGTACATGTACACAATGGAGTATTACTCAGCCATTAAAAAGAATACATTTGAATCAGTTCTAATGAGGTGGATGAAACTGGAGCCTATTATACAGAGTGAAGTAAGCCAGAAGGAAAAATACCAATACAGTATACTAACGCATATATATGGAATTTACAAAGAGGGTAACAATAACCCTGTGTACGAGACAGCAAAAGAGACACTGATGTATGGAACAGTCTTATGGACTCTGTGGGAGAGGGAGAGGGTGGGGAGATTTGGGAGAATGGCATTGAAACATGTAAAATATCATGTATGAAACGAGATGCCAGTCCAGGTTTGATGCACGATACTGGATGCTTGGGGCTAGTGTACTGGGATGACCCAGAGGGATGGTATGGGGAGGGAGGAGGGAGGAGGGTTCAGGATGGGGAACACATGTATACCTGTGGTGGATTCATTTTGATATTTGGCAAAACTAATACAATTATGTAAAGTTTAAAAATAAAATAAAATAAAAAAGAAATTACAAGGTAAAAAAAAAAAAAATTGTGTGTCTCTCTAGCTTGAAGACCTTAGCAAGCTCATTACATACAGAATTAAATCAAAACTTTTCAGCATGGCATCAAATACCCCCTGTAGCTGGTTTTCAAACTTTGGTGACAAAGATATTATTTCAAACTCATCTTGCCTCATTCACTCTCTTCTCCTCCGTCCTCAGTGCTCTGTGTCCTATACATCTTTCTTTACAGCATTTGATTTCATTGCTGTTGTGTAAATTGCCTTCAAGTGTTTTGGTGGAGGGATAAATGCAAATGAATGAAATCTTCATAATGATTATTATATCTCTTTGTTTAGATTTTCCATTTGCAATGGGCCCCGGTTAGCCATTCATTAAAGTGTAGTAATAAGGTACTGGTCATGAACGATTTTAACCTGAGCAAGGAGCCAACCAAGTACTTTGCCAAGGCTCTCTTTTCTCATCTCTGAAGTACGTCTATCACCTGTGACTAGCTATTGTGTGTTTAAAGGTTTTTCATTACATTCTTATAAACAAGGGGGTATTTTTTTTTTTCACCTCTCAATTTGCAAACATAACATGATAATGGTGTCACCACTTCCAGGCAAGTGCAGGAACAGGAGGAAAAAAAAAAATGCTAAGAAAGGGGAATGAGAAAAACAAAATGTGAGGACTTCTAAGAGAAAGGGGAGATAAGAAAGCCTTCCTCAGTGATCAATGCAAAGAAATAGAGGAAAACAACAGAATGGGAAAGACTAGAGATCTCTTCAAGAAAATTACAGATAACAAGTGAAGATGCAAAGATGGGCACAATAAAGGACAGAAGTGATATGGACCTAACAGAAGCAGAAGATATTAAAAAGAGGTGGCAACAATACATAGAAGAACTGTACACAAAAGATCATCACGGCACAGATGATCACAGTGGTGTGATCACTCATCTGGAGCCAGACATCCTGGAATGCGAAGTCAAGTGGGCCTTAGGAAGCATCACTATGAACAAAGCTAGTGGAGGGGATGGAATTCAGTTGAGCTAATTCAAATCCTAAAATATGATGCTGTGAAAGTGCTGCACTCAATATGCCAGCAAATTTGGAAAACTCAGCAGTGGCCACAGGACTGGAAAAGGTCAGTTTTCATTCCAATCCCAAAGAAAGGCAATGCCAAAGAATGCTCAAACTACCGCACAATTGCACTCATCTCACATGCTAGTAAAGTAATGCTCAAAATTCTCCAAGCCAGGCTTCAACAGTTCATGAAACATGAGCTTCCAGATGTACAAGCTGGGTTTAGAAAAGGCAGAGGAACCAGAGATCAAATTGCCAACATCTGTTGGATCATCAAAAAAGCAAGAGAGTTCCAGAAAAACATCTATTTCTGCTTTATTGACTATGCAAAAACCTTTGACTGTGTGGACAACAACAAACTCTGGAAAACCCTTAAAGAGATGGAAATACCAGACCACCTGACCTGCCTCCTGAGAAATCTGTATGCAGGTCAAGAAGCAACAGTTAGAATTGGACATGGAACAACAGACTGGTTCCAAATAGAGAAAGGGGTACGTCAGGGCTGTGTATAATCACCATGCTTATTTAACTTATATGCAGAGTACATCATGGGAAATGCCAAGCTGGATGAAGCACAAGCTGGAATCAAAATTTCTGGGAGAAATATCAATAACCTCAGATATGCAGATGACACCACCCTTATCGCAGAAAGGGAAGAAGAACTAAAGGGCCTCTTGATGAAAGTGAAAGAGGAGAGTGAAAAAGTTGGCTTAAAATTCAACATTCAGAAAACTAAGATCATGGCATCCAGTCCCATCACTTCATGGCAAATATATGGGGAAACAGTGGGAACAGTGTCAGACTTTATTTTTGGGGGCTCCAAAATCACTGCAGATAGTGATTGCAGCCATGAAATTAAAAGACACTTGCTCCTTGGAAGAAAAGTTTTGACCAACCTAGACAGCATAATAAAAAGCAGAGACATTACTTTGCCAACAAAGGTCCATCTAGTCAAAGCTATCGGTCTTCCAATAGTCATATATGGATGTGTTAGTTGGACTATAAAGAAAGCTGAGCACTGAAGAATTGATGCTTTTGAACTATGGTGTTGGAGAAGACTCTTGCGAGTCCCTTGGACAGCAAGGTGACCCAACCTATCCATCCTAAAGGAAATCAGTCCTGAATATTCATTGGAAGGACTGATGCTGAAGCTGAAACTCCAATGCTTTGGCCACCTGATGCGAAGAACTGACTCACTGGAAAAGAATTTGATGCTGAGAAAATTGAGGGTTGGAGAAGGGGACGACAGAGGATGAGATGGTTGGATGATATCACCGACTCAATGGACATGAGTTAGAGTACTCTGGGAATTGGTGATGGACAAGGAGGCCTGGCATGCTGCAGTCCATGGTGTTGCAATGAGTCGTACATGACTGAGTGACTGAACTGAACTGAAAGCTCATCTGATAAATAATTTCTAGGGATGTAATATAAAACATGACATACAACTATAAGGACCACTGCTGTATGTTATATATGATAGCTAGTAAGTGTAAATCCTAAAGCTTTCATCATAAGGAGAACTCCCCCCCACCCACCGTTTTTTCCCCATTTCTTTTTATTGGCTGTGTTTGAGATGATGGACGTTAACTAATCTTATTGTGGTAATCATTTCACAATATGTTTAAGTGAAACTTTATGCTGGACTTCCCTGGTGGCTCAGATGGTAAAGTGTCTGCCTACAATGCGGGAGACATGGGTTCAGATCCTGGGTTGAAAAGATCTCCTGGAGAAGGAAATGGCAACCCACTCCAGTAGTCTTGCCTGGAAAATCCCATGGATGGAGGAGCCTGGTAGGCTACAGTCCATGGAGTCTCAAAGAGTCGGACATGACTGAGCGACTTCACTTCATGCTGTATGCCTGAAACTCAAACAGTGATGTATGTAAATGTATCTCAGTAAAACAGGGAGCGGGGTGAAGGGCATCTGATTCAAGACTGTCTCATCCAAATTCCTACTTGAGACAAGAATTCCCTCTGCAATGAGTCTGCAAGGTGCCTTCCAGCATCCCTTCCTCCTTCTGCCCTCTCCTTCCTTCTACCTGCCTCCTTACTTTCCTTTTTCTTTCTTTCTTCATTCCTTACATGTATAGTTGGTACACAATATTGTGTTAGTTTCAGATATACAGCATAGTGATCAGTATTTTTTTTCAGATTCTTTTCCATTATATGTTATTACAAGATAGTGAATGCAGTTCCTGGTGCTATGCAGTAAATCCTTTTTGTGTATCTATTTGATGTACAATAGTTTGTATCTATTAATCCCATACCCCTACTTTGTTCCCCCACCCCCTTATTTGGTAACCATAAGTTTATTTTCTGTGTCTATGAGTCTGTTTCTGTTTTATATATATATTCTTTTGTGTTTGATTCCACACATCAGTAATATAATATCAGTTCAGTTCAGTTACTCAGTCGTGTCTGACTCTTTGTGACCCCATGGACTGCAGCATGCCAGGCTTTTGTCATTTTCTGTCTGATGTTTCACTAAGCATTATATTCTCTAGGTCTGTTCATGTTGCTGCAAGTGGCAATATTTCTTTTTTATGACTAATATTCCATTGTATATGCACTTACCACATCTTCTTAAGCTAGTCTTTTCTTGATGTTTGTCAGGGCTGGAAAGGCAGCCAGTTTCACTGTGTTAATAACCTCAGGTATGCAGATGACACCACCCTTATGGCAGAAAGTGAAGAGGAACTCAAAAGCCTCTTGATGAAAGTGAAAGTGGAGAGTGAAAAAGTTGGCTTAAAGCTCAACATTCAGAAAACAAAGATCACGGCATCCGGTCCCATCACTTCATGGGAAATAGATGGGGAAACAGTGGAAACAGTGTCAGACTTTATTTTTCTGGGCTTCAAAATCACTGCAGATGGTGATTGCAGCCATGAAATTAAAAGACACTTACTCCTTGGAAGGAAAGTTATGACCAACCTAGATAGCATATTCAAAAGCAGAGACATTACTTTGCCAACAAAGGTCCATCTAGTCAAAGCTATGGTTTTTCCAGTGGTCATGTATGAAGAAGACTGAGCACCGAAGAATTGATGCTTTTGAACTGTGGTGTTGGAAAAGACTCTTGAGTCCCTTGGACTGCAAGGAGATCCAACCAGTCCATTCTGAAGGAGATCAGCCCTGGGATTTCTTTGGAGAGAATGATGCTAAAGCTGAAACTCCAGTACTTTGGCCACCTCATGCGAAGAGTTGACTCATTGGAAAAGACTCTGATACTGGGAGGGATTGGGGGCAGGAGGAGAAGGGGACGACAGAGGATGAGATGGCTGGATGGCATCAATGACTCGATGGACGTGAGTCTGGGTGAACTCCAGGAGTTGGTGATGGACAGGGAGGCCTGGCGTGCTGCGATTCATGGGGTCGCAAAGAGTTGGACACGACTGAGCGACTGAACTGAACTGAACTGAAAGTTCTCATGGTTGATGGTCTTTTTAGTCTGCCACCTCTATCCTGCAAAAAAGGTCCTTTCTCATCCTGAGCTGCAATCTTCCTGTTGGGAGAGTTCCATCCACAAGCAACTTGATCTTTTTCTTTCCCTCTGTTCCCTCGTGGCATAGTCTCATCCCTCTCCTGAAGGACATAGCTACAGTTCCTTGAAGAGAGCACTCAGGCCTTTCTCTGCCCCATGGTTCAACCCCTGGGGTTCCTCAGGTGAACTTTCTGTGTCATCTGTCATTCCTCACAGACTGCGTCACCCTAAATGCCTTCACTTAAACCTCTCTAGGTTTCAAATTCTCTGTTTAAATTTTGGCATCCATAGTAGTCAACATGTAAATGAAAAGAAGAAGCCATTTAAAACTCAGAGTTGCAAATATTAAAAAAAAATTAATTATCAGAGTTTGGGGAAAGTGAGATACCATATTAAAAGTAAAAATTGTTCAATTTTTCCTGAAAGTGTGTTGCAAGAACGATAAAACTATTATTACTGTCTGACCTAGTAAATTTCCTTATAGGAACCTATCCTTAAGAAATAATAATTGTGGGATAAAATATTTTTGCATGATGATTTTCTTACAGCTTTGTTTCGTTTAAAAACACCGTATTAAAACAGCTTAATTAAGATATAATTGGTACTTAGTAAAGATATGCAGATGACACCACCATTATGGCAGAAAGCAAAAAGGAACTAAAAAGCCTCTCGATGAAAGTGAAAGAGGAGAGTGAAAAAGTTGGCTTAAAGCTCAACATTCAGAAAACTAAGATCATGGCATCTGGTCCCATCGCTTCATGGGAAATAGATGGGGAAACAGTGGAAACAGAGTCAGGCTTTATTTTTTGGGCTCCAAACTTCAATCACCATTCACTGCAGATGGTGATTGCAGCCATAAAATTAAAAGACGCTTACTCCTTGGAAGGAAAGTTATAACCAACATAGATAGCATATTAGAAAGCAGAGATATTACTTTGCCAACAAAGGTCCGTCTAGTCAAGGCTATGGTTTTTCCAGTGGTCATGTATGGATGTGAGAATTGGACTGTGAAGAAAGCTGAGTGCCAAAGAATTGATGCTTTTGAACTATGATGTTGGAGAAGACTCTTCAGAGTCTCTTGGACTGCCAGGAGATCCAACCAGTCCATCCTAAAGGAGACCAGTCTTGGGTGTTCATTGGAAGGACTGATGCTGAGGCTGAAACTCCAATACTTTGGCCACCTCATGTGAAGAGTTGACTCATTGGAAAAGACCCTGATGCTGGGAGGGATTGGGGGCAGGAGGAGAAGGGGACAACAGAGGATGAGATGGCTGGATGGCATCACTGACTTGATGGATGTGAATTTGGGTGAACTCTGGGAGCTGGTGATGGAGAGGGAGGCCTGGAGTGCTGAGATTCATGGTGGACACGACTGAACAACTGAACTGAACTGAATTGAAACTATTTAAAGCATACAGTTGCCCATAAAGTGCTCATATTTAAAGTGTATAATTTGATATGTTTTTCATTTTATTACTGTTAAATATTCATAACATAAATTTGCCAGTTATATAAATTTTGACATATATATATATATTCATGTCCCTTTGTAAGAACCTCACTTTTCTCCTTCCCATAACCTCACCCTGTCCCAGACAACCTCTAGTCTACTTTCTGTCACTATAGATTAACTCATGTTTTCTAAACACGTGTAGTAATGAAATTATACAGAACAATTTTTTTTGGTCTGACTTCTTGCACTCTGTGCAATTATTTTGGATTCAGCTGTGTAAATTATTGCTGAATAGTATTTCATTATATAAATGTACCACAGTCTGTTTAAATCATTCACCTGGATGGACATTTGGGTTATTTCCAATTCAGTCATTCAGTCGTCTACAGCTCTTTGAGACCCCATGGACTGCAGCATGCTAGGCCTCCCTGTCCATCACCAACTCCCGGAGCATACACAAACTCATGTCCATTGAGTCAGTGACACCATCCAACCATCTCATCCTCTATCGTCCCTTTCTCCTTCCACCTTCAATCTTTCCCAGAATCAGGGTCTTTTCCAGTGAATCAGTTCTTCACATTAGGTGGCCAAACTATTGGAATTTCAGCTTCAGCATCAGTCCTTCCAATGAATATTCAGGACTGATTTTCTTTAGGATGGCCTGGTTGAATCTCCTTGCAGTCCAAAGGACTCTCAAGAGTCTTCTCCAACACCACAGTTCAAAAGCATCAATTCTTTGGCACTCAGTTTTCTTTATAATCCAACTCTCACATCCATACATGACTATTGGAAAAGCCATAGCTGTGACTAGATGGACCTTTGTTGGCAAAGTAATGTCTCTGCTTTTTAATTTGCTGTCTAGGTTGATCACAGCTTTTCTTCCAAGGAATAAGCGTCTTTTAATTTCATGGCTATGGTCACCATACACCGTGATTTTGGAGCCCAAGAAAATAAAGTCTCTCACTGTTTCCATTGTTTCCCTTTGCTATGAACTGACAGGACCAGATGCCAATATCTTAATTTTCTGAATGTTGAGTTTTTTTTTTTTAATTTAAATTTATTTAATTGGAGGCTAATTACTTTTCAATATTGTATTGGTTTTGCCATAGATCAACATGAATCCGCCACAGGTGTACACGTGCTCCCCATCCTGAACCCCCCTCCCATCTCCCTCCCTGTACCATCCCTCTGGGTCATCCCAGTGCACCAGCCCCAAGCATCCTATATCCTGCATTGAACCTCGACTGGCGATTAGTTTCTTATATGATATTATACATGTTTCAATGCCATTCTCCCAAATCATCCCACCCTCCCCCTCTCCCACAGAGTCCAAAAGACTGTTCTATACATCTGTGTCTCTTTTGCTGTCTCGCATACTGGGTTATCATTACCATTTTTCTAAATTCCATATATATGTGTTAGTATACTGTATTGGTGTTTTTCTTTCTGGCTTACTTCACTCTGTATAATAGGCTCCAGTTTCATCCACCTCATTAGAACTGATTCAAATGTATTCTTTTTAATGGCTGAGTAATACTCCATTGTGCATATGTGCCACAGCTTTCTTATCCATTCATTTGCTGATGGGCATCTAGGTTGCTTCCATGTCCTGGCTATTATAAACAGTGCTGCAATGAACACTGGGGTACACGTGTCACTGAATGTTGAGTTTAAGCCAACTTTTTCACTATCCTCTTTCACTTTCATCAAGAGGCTCTTTGGTTCCTCTTCACTTTCTGCTGTAAGGGTAGTGTCATCTGTGTATCTGAGGTTATTGATATTTCTCCCAGCAATCTTGATTCCAGCTTGTGCTTCATCCAGCCTGGGCATTTTGCATGATGTACTCTGCTTATAAGTTAAATAAACAGGGTGACCGTATACAGCCTTGATATATTCCTTTCCCAGTTTGGAACCAGTCTGTTCTATGTCCAGTTCTAACTGTTTTTCTTGACCTTCATACAGATTTCTCAGGAGGCAGGTCAGGTGGTCTGGTATTCCCATCTCTTGAAGAATTTTCCACACTTTGTTGTGATCTACACAGTCAAAGGCTTTGGTGTAGTCAATAAAGCAGAAGTAGATATTTTTCTGGAACTCTCTTGATTTTTTGATGATCCAACGGATGTTGGCAATTTGATCTCTGGTTCTTCTCCCTTTTCTAAATCCAGCTTGAACTTCTGGAAGTTTACGTTTCATGTACTGTTGAAGCCTGGCCTGGAGAATTTTGAACATCACTTTGCTAGCGTGTGAGATGAGTGCCATTGTGTGGTAGTTTGAAGATTCCTTGACATTGCCTTGAGACAGGAATGAAAACTGACCTTTTCCAGTCCTGTGGCCACTGCTGAGTTTTCCAAATTTACTGGCATATTGAGTGCAGCACTTTCATTAAAGAAGTTCTCACACTGTTGCAAAGTTCTAAGGCCCACAACAGATTCCTCAACCTGGGGGTCCAGCAAAGGGACTGAGAACTCCCAGGGAACTTTACTTTGAAGGCCAGTGGGATTTGATCACAGAACTTCCACAGGACTGGGGAAACACTCTTGGAGTACACAAAACCTTGTGTACACCAGGACCCAGGAGAAAGGAGCAGTGACCCCACAAGAGACTGAGGCAGATTTGCCTGTGAGTCTCCAGGAGTTTCTGCTGGAGGCGTGGGTCGACAGTGGCCTGCCATGGAGTCAGAAGCACTGACTTCAACAGTCTTGGGAGCTGCAGGGCATGCTGGCATAAGTCCTTTGAAAGAGGTCACCATTAACACCTGAGGCTAAACTGCAGGGAGGGAACAAAGCCACATCCATAAACAGAAAATTGGATTAAAGATTTACTGAGCACAGTGCCACCCATCAGAGCAAGACCCAGATTCCCCACAGCCAGTCCCTTCCATTAGGAAACTTCCATAAGCCTCTTATCCTTATCCTAATTTAGAGGGCAGACATAATGGAAACCACAGTCACAGAAAACTAACCAAACTGATCACATGGATCACAGCCTTGTCTAACTCAATGAAACTATGAGCTATACCATGAAGGGCCACCCAAGACAGATGGGTCATGATGGAGAGTTCTGACAAAACATGGTCCACTGGAGAAGGGAATGACAAACCACTTCAGTATTCTTGCCTTGAGAACCCCATGAATAATATGAAAAGAAAACAGTATGGACATCCTCAAAAAAACAAAAATAGAGCTGCTACATGATCCAGCAATTGCACTCCTAAACACATATCCAGACGAAACTATAATTTGAAAAGGTACAAGCCTCCCTATGTTCAAAGCAGCACTATTTACAATGTCTAAGACATGGAAACAACTTAAATGCCCATCAACGATGAATGGATAAAGATGTGGTACATATTTACAATGGAATATTACTCAACCATCAATAATAACAATGTCATTTGCAGCTACATAGGTGGTGCTAGTGGTAAAGAACCTGCCTGCAAGCAGGAGATCTAAGAGATGTGGGTTGGATCCCTGGGTCCGAAATATCCCCTGAAGGAGGACCAGGCAACCCACTCCAGTATCCTTGCCTAGAGAATCCCATGGACAGAGGAGCCTGGTGGGCTACAATCCATAAGGTCTCATAGAGTCAGACATGACTGAAGTGACTTAGCACGCGTGCACACACACACACATGCACAGGTGGACCTAGAGATTATCATACTAAGTGAAGTAAGTCAGAAGGGGAGAGACAAATACCATATGATGTCACTTATATGTGGAATGTAAAATATGATACAAATGAACATAGCTATGAAACAAAAAAGAGACTCACAGACATAGAGAACAGACTTTGTGGTTGCTGACATGGGGAGGAGAGCTGGGAGAGAGAAGGATAGGGAGTTTGGGATTAGGAGTTGCAAATCATTATACACAGGCTGAAAAAAACAAGGTCCTATTTAATAACCTGTGGAAATGGAATGGAAAAAATATACTCATTGAAAATCAACTATGCTTCAAGAAAATTTTTAAAAACAGAGAAATATGAATAAGAAAAAGTCAGTGATCAGGATTGTTAGAGATGAAAGACTCTCCTTACAGGCCAAAGCAGAGTCTGTACAATCAAGCATACTTCCTGCAGAATGTAGCGTGATGCTTTATTTCCAGTGGAAAGGTCAACACAGAAACTTAGAGAAAGTCACTTGATTTTTGAAGACAGACCTTGATAGTTAAAGGGACTTGTTTAGCTGGTTGAACCCAGGACACTGTGTGGGAGGTTGGAGAATCTGAAGTCAGTACTGCCGATTAGCTTGTCTTGCTGCTTGGAGTCCTGTCCAATGTCAGCCTTAGTGAGATGCCAAGATAAACTGAATGGACTTGGTTCCAGTCCCTATTGGTCATGTTATAGACTAGTTGATAGAGTGGCACACTCTTGGGAAAATATGCTCCAAGTGAGGATGGCATTGAAGCAAGGAACAGATTCTTTGGGGAGGCAATTCTCCAGGTATGTCTCAGGTTTCTGCATGTTTTATGAGCAGATGTCCCAGACAGTTTTATGAGCAATTATCCTGCTGCTAAGTCTCTTCAGTCATGTCTGACTCTGTGCAACCCCATAGACGGCAGCCCACCAGGCTCCCCCGTCCCTGAGATTCTCCAGGCAAGAACACTGGATTGGGTTGCCATTTCCTTCTCCAATGCATGAAAGTGAAAATGAAAGTGAAGTTGCTCAGTCGTGTCCAACTCTTAGCGACCCCATGGACTGCAGCCTACCAGGCTCCTCCGTCCATGGTATTTTCCAGGCAAGAGTATTGGAGTGGGTTGCCATTGTCTTAGACAATCTGAATGAATGTTCATAGAGGAAACAACTTCAGGAAATATATATAATGTCTCCTTCCAGAGTAGAGTGCATTCTGTTCAATAATAAAGATAATATATTCTTACGGGGCACAGATGGGAAAAGTTTTCTTGTAACTCCAAAAAAATATTGGGATTTTCTAAGCTCAGGAACCCACTGCATGTTCAGACGTCAACTAGCTGTCATCCTGCAGAATTTGGGGTTCTGGGAACCAGCTCAAATGTTATTAATAATATGTGGCTGCTGTTATTACTGTAATAAACTGTCCTTTGCCTTTGACCCAGAAGTCTTATGTCCTTTGTCATTATTCATGACACTGTGGCCAACTAACTTGCTAGCTTACATGTGGGGTGACATCTCAGAACATGTACAGTTCTTGACAAGCGCACCATGGTCTATAAGCAATCACCACAGATCCCTGCCAGTCAAGGTTGCTACTCTGATCTTATTCCTATTACAGTCATTAAATCCACTCCGCTTCTGAGGTCAATGTCCCATCTGTACATATATATATATATATATATATATATATATATATATATATATATTTTTTTTTTTTTTTTGTCTTCCCTGGTGGTTGAGATGGTAAAGAATCTGCCTGTGATGCAGGAGACCCAGGTACAATTCCTGGGTCTGGAAAATCCCCTGGAGAAGAGTATGGCTACCCAGTCCAGTATTTTTGCCTGCAGAATTCCATGGGCAGAGGAGCCTGGTGGACTATAGTCCATGGGATCACAAAGAGTTGGACGTGATTGAGAAACTAATATAATCACTATCATTATTTATTTATTTATGGCTGTGCTGGGTCCTCATTGAACAGTTCTATGAAGACCTATAAGGCACTCTAGAACTAACATGAGAAAAAGATATCCTTTTCATCATAGGGGACGGGAATGCAAAGTAGGAAGTCAAGAGATACCTAGAGTAACAGGAAAGTTTGATCTTGGAGTACAAAATGAAACAGAGCAAAGGATAACAGAGTTTTGCCAAGAGAACACACTGGTTATAGCAAATACCATCTTCCAACAACACAAGAGAAGACTCTACACGTGGACATTAACAGATGGTCAATACTGAAATCACATGGATTTCATTCTTTGCAGTTGAAGATGGAGAAGTGCTATACAGTCAGCAAAAACAAGACCAGGAGCTCACTGTAGCTTGGATCATAAGATCTGTACTGAAAAATTCAGACTTAAAAAGGAGGGAAAACCACTAGACTACTCAGTTCAGTTCAGTGGCTTAGTTGTGTCCGACTCTTTGTGACCCCATGAACCACAGCACTCTAGGCCTCCCTGTCCATCACGAACTCCTGGAGTTCACCCAAACGCATGTCTATTGAGTTGGTGATGCCATCCAACCATCTGATCCTCTGTCATCCCCTTCTCCTCCTGCCCTCAATCTTTCCCAGCATCAGGATCTTCTCAAATGAGTCAGCTCTTCGCATCAGGTGCCCAAAGTATTGGAGTTTCAGCTTCAACATCAGTCCCTCCAATGAACACCCAGGACCAATACCCTTTAGGATGGACTGGTTGGATCTCTTTGCTGTCCAAGGGACTCTCAAGAGTCTTCTCCAACACCACAGTTCAGAAGCATCAATTCTTCAGCGCTCAGCTTTCTTTATAGTCCAACACTCACATCCACACATGACCACTGGAAAAGCCATAGCCTTGACTAGACAGACATTTGTTGACAAAATGATGTCTCTGCTTTTCAATATGCTGTCTAGGTTTGTCATAACTTTTCTTCCAAGGAGTAAGTGTCTTTTAATTTCATGGCTGCAATCACCATCTGCAGTGAGTTTGGAGTCCCAAAAAATAAAGTCTGACACTGTTTCCACTGTTTCCCCATCTATTTGCCATGAAGTGATGGGGCCGGATGCCATGATCTTCGTTTTCTGAATGTTGAGCTTTAAGCCAACTTTTTCACTCTCTTCTTTCACTTTCATCAAAAGGCTTTTTAGTTTTTCTTTACATTCTGCCATAAGGGTGGTGTCATCTGCATATCTGAAGTTATTGATGTTTCTCCCCACAATCTTGATTCCAGCTTGTGCTTCTTCCAGCCCAGCGTTTCTCATGATGTACTGTGCATATAAGTTAAATAAGCAGGGTAACAATATACAGCCTTGACGTGCTCTTTTCCTATTTGGAACCAGTCTGTTGTTCTATGTCCAGTTTTAACTGTTGCTTCCTGACCTGCATACAGGTATCTCAAGAGGCAGGTCAGGTGGTCTGGTATTCCCATCTCTTTCAGAATTTTTCACAGTGTATTGTGATCCACACAGTCAAAGGCTTTGGCATAGTCAATAAAGCAGAAATGTTTTTCTGGAACTTTCTTGCTCTTTCGATGATCCAGGGATGTTGGCAATTTGATCTCTGGTTCCTCTGCCTTTTCTAAATCCAGCTTGAACATCTGGAAGTTCACGGTTCACGTGTTGCTGAAGCCTGGCTTGGAGAATTTTGAGCATTACTTTACTAGCGTGTGAGATGAGTGCAATTGTGTGGTAGTTTGAGTATTCTTTGGCATTGCCTTTCTTTGGGATTGGAATGAAAACTGACCTTTTCCAGTCCTGTGGCCACTGCTGAGTTTTCCAAATTTGCTGGCATATTGAGTGCAGCACTTTCACAGTACCATCTTTTAGGATTTGAAACAGCTCAACTGGAATTCCATCACCTCCACTAGCTTTGTTTGTAGTGATGCTTCCTAAAGGCCCACTTAACTTCACATTCCAAGATGTCTGACTTTAGGTGAGTGATCATACTATCGTGATTATCTGAGTCATGAAGATCTTTTGTGTATAGTTCTTCTATGTATTGTTGCCATCTCCTCTTAATATCTTATGCTTCTGTTGGGTCCCTACCATTTTTGTCCTTTATTGAACCCATCTTTGCCTGAAATGTCCCCATAGTATCTCTAATTTTCTTGAAGAGATCTCTAGTCTTTCCCATTCTATTGTTTTCTTCTATTTCTTTGCATTGATCACTGAAAAAGGCTTTTTTATCTCTCTTTGCTATTCTTTGGAACTATATGACCTAAATTAAATGCTTTACGATTACAAAGTGGAAGTGACAAATAGATTCAAATAAATAGATCTGATAGAGTGCCTGAAGAACTATGGATGGAAGTTCATAGCATTGTACAGGAGGCAGTGATGAAGACCATCCTCAAGAAAACAAAATGTAGAAAGGAAAAATGGTTGTCTGAGGAGGCCTTACAAATGGGAAAAGAAGAGAAGCAAAAGGTAAAGGAGAAAAGGAAAGATATACCTATTTGAATGCTGAGTTCCAAAGAATAGCAAGGAGAGATAAGAAAGTCTTCCTCAGTGATCAACGCAAAGAAAAAGAGGAAAACAATAGACCAGGAAAGACTAGAGATATATTCAAGAAAATTAGAGATACGAAGGGAAATTTCATGCAAAGATGGTCAAAATTAAGGACAGAAATGGTATGGACCTAACAGAAACAGAAGAAAAAGTGGTAAGAACACACAGAAGAATGATACAAAAAAGATTGTTATGACCCAGATGGTCATAACACGATGGTCATCACACGATGGTGTGATCACTTTCCTACAGCCGACATCCTGGAATGTGAAGTCAAGTGGGCCTTAGGAAGCGTTACTACAAACAAAGCTAATGGAGGTGATGGAATTCCAGCTGAGCTATTTCAAATACTAAAAGATGATGCTGTGAACGTGTTGCACTCAATAAGCCAGCAAATTTGGAAAACTCAGCAGTGGCCACAGGACTGGAAAAGGTCAGTTTTCATTTCAATCTCAAAGAAAGGTAATGCCAAAGAATGTTCAAACTACCACACAAATGCACTCATGAAACACACTTAGGAAAGTAATGCTCAAAATTCTCCAAGCCAGGCTTCAACATTATGAGAATCGAGAACTTTCAGATGTTCAAGCTGGATTTAGAGAAAGCTGAGGAAACAGAGATAAAACTACCAACATCTGTTGGATCATAGAAAAAGCAAGAGAATTCCAGAAAAACTTCTGCTTCATTGCTTCCCTGGTGGCTCAGATGGTAGAGAATCCATCTGCAATGTGGAAGACCTGTGTTCAATCCCTGGGTTAGGAAGGTCCCCTGGAGAAGGGAATAGTTACCCACTTCATTATTACTGACTGGAGAATTCCATGGACTGCATAATCCATGGGGTTGCAAACAGTCAGACATGACTGAGCCACTGCCACTGCTTCAAATTGACTATACTAAAGCCTTGACTGTGTGGATTACAACAAACTGTGGGAAATTTTTCAAGAGATGAAACTACCAGACTTCTTACCTGCCTCCTGAGAAACTTGTATGTTTGTCAAGAAGCAACAGTTAGAACTGGACATGGAACAATGGACTGGCTCCATATTGAGAAAGGAGTATGTCAAGGCTGTATGTTGTCACCCTGCTTCTTTAACCTATATGCAGAGCACATCATGTGAAATGCCAGGCTGGATGAAGCACAAGCTGGGCTAAAGACTGTGGGAGATATATCAATAACCTCAGTTATGCAGGTGACACCATCCTTATGGCAGAAAGTGAAGAAGAAGTAAAGAGCCTCTTGATGAAAGTGAAAGAGGAGAGTGAAAAGCTGGCTTAAAACTCAACGTTCAGAAAACTAAGATCATAGCGTTCAGTCCCATCTACTGCTGCTGCTTAGTCACTTCAGTTGTGTCTGACTCTGTGTGACCCCATAGACGGCAGCCCACCAGGCTCCCCCGTCTCTGGGATTCTCCAGGCAAGAACACTCAGTCCCATCACTTCATGGCAAATAGATGGGGAGACGGTGGAAACAGTGAGAGACTTTATTTTCTTGGGCTCCAAAATCCCTGCAGATGGTGACTGCAGCCATGAAATTAAAAGACACTTGCTCCTTGGAAGAAAAGCTATGACCAACCTAGACATCATATTAAAATAGAGAGACATTGCTTTGTCAACAACGGTCCATCTAGTCAAAGCTTTGGTTTTTCCAGTAGTCATGTATGGATGTGAGAGCTGGACCATAAAGAAAGCTGAATGCTGAAGAATTGATGCTTCTGAGCTGTGATGTTGGAGAATACTCTTGAGAGTCCCTTGGACTGCAAGGAGATCAAACCAGTCAGTCCTCAAGGAAAGCAGTCCTGAATATTCATTGGAAGGACTGATGCTGAAGCTGAAGCTCCAATACTTTGGTCACCTGATGTGAAGAACTGTCTCATTGGAAAAAGACCCTGATGCTGGGCAAGATTGAAGGTAGGCGGAAAAGGGGACGACAGAGGATGAGAAGGTTGGAGCCATCACTGACTTGATGGATGTGTGTTTGAGCAAGCTCTGGGAGTTAGTGATGGACAGGGAAGCCTAGCATGTTTCAGTACATGGGGTGGAAAAAAGTTGGACACGACTGAGTGACTGAACTGAACTGATACTGTTTTCTATTTGTTCCATTCTTCTTCTTTTTTTTTTGGTTTGTTTTTGTGGCTGCTCCTTGTAGCTTATGGGATTGTAGTTCCCCAATCAGAGATCAAACCTGGTCCCCAGCAGTGAAAGCACCAAATCCTAACCACTAAACCCCCAGGGAATTTCCCTGTTTTCCATAGTGGCTGCACAGATTTACATTCCCACAAATAGTGTAAAAAGAGTTCCCTTTTCTCCACACCATCTCCAGCATTTATTATTTGTAGACTTTTTGTGATGAACATTCTGACCTATACAAGGTGTTATCTCTTTCTAGTTTCGATTTATCTTTCTCTAATAATAAGTGATGTTGAACATCTTTTCATGTGTCTTTTGGCCATCTGTATTCCTGAACACTGATTTGAAGCTTACTTGAATGACTGAGGATCAAGGTGGTGTCAATCATCATTTCATCTAAAGTAAAAGGGTAAATTTTGCACCATCTTTTTAAATTGGGTAACTCCCATTGTAGGGGAAAAAGTAATGAGTCACTTATCCCTAGAGGAAATTTCTCCAAGTAACAAAGGTAGTCTTGTTTTTGAGAGATGTATGTGGTCTATGAGGAACATGGTGATGTTTGGCTAAGCACTTGTAGATCTCTTATGTACATTTTTAAGATGCAAGTCACTGTGGTTTGGAAATGGAGGCAAGTTAGTGCCTGGCTTCCACTTCAAAAAATACGATATTGGGGATGTGCGCAGTGTCCTTGGACCAGGGTTGCTGCCAACTGTTGGGACTGTCCAGAGGAGGGTGGGGGAGTACAGGTCGGCAGAGCTTCCAGGGTGGCTTCTTGGCTAATTGGTAAGCCATAGGGTTCAGGCTAATCCTTTTTTGAGAAGACCACCTGAGAGTAGTCAGTCCAATCTGTTCTATTCATGCTGCTTGCTGAGTGGTAGCTTTTCCATCCCATGAATGACTGAGAATAAGAGTGAAGGGAACATTCAGAGGTATTGACAGGTGTTCTGTGGGGGAAATACTGGAATTGGAGTCATCTATTGCTGTTTTCAGGAGACTTTTTGGTAAGGTTAAGGAGAATGGGTATCAAATTGTGGTCAGAGCTGCCTGGCAGGGAATGACAGACTCACAGTGTCACATAAGATGACCACAACAGTTTGGGATGGTTTCATCTACGCCTTTTCCTCCGGGAAAAAGTCTCCAGGGCAATTGTGAAAGATGAATGATTAATGTTCCCCCCTTCTCCCTCTGCCCCAGGGTTTCTGATGTTCCTTCTTCTGGCACTAGGGTTGTTGCTCTCCCTCAACCTCTACAAAATCAGTGTGTCTGTTTCAGTAGCTATAACCTCACCTCTTTTCTAATCATGCCCTATTCACATCACATCTTTTATCTGGTGAGTAGGGTGCAAAAGGGACAAGCCCAGTTTTTCTAAAACTTGAGATTCTTACGTTCCTCATCTGGGGATGCATGGGCTATTAGAGGAGAACTCAGTGGGCAGTGTACACAATCAAGCATCCATTATTCTTATGACCTAGGACCATGTCATCCGGTAAGAGAATGCAGGTGGCTGAACTAGAATTAGGTTTGAATCCTCTAGGTCCCCTTTGGGCCAGGCTGTCACCTTGAAGGTATACCAATCTAACTGGCCTAGTGGTGCTGTGAAGAGAAAGGATGCAACATCATGCTCAAGAATAGTCAACCCAGAATTCCAAATTTGCAGAATATTTCTGTGTAACCCTCCACTTATTTCATCTAGAATATTACCCAGAAAGTAAGTGGCTGATAGGAGATCCTCTCTTTCTGGACAGAGCTGTATTCGGTGACCAGACTGCTTAATAAGTTGTGTAAACCAGGAGGAGGTGAGGGAGATAGTCAGAAATCTTTTTTTTTTAGTTAAAATTTTTATTTTGAGATAATTATAGATGGACATACTGCTGAAAGAAATAATACAGAGAGACCTCAAGTATTCTTTTTTGTTTTAAGTTTATTCATTTGGCTGCTTTTGGTCTTAGTTATAGCATGTGGGATCTTCTTTTGTTTGTTTGTTTTTCCAGCATGTGGGATCTTTAACTTCAGCATATGGGATCCAGTTCCCTGACCAAGGATCGAACCCAGGTCCCCGGCATTGAAAGCGCAGAAGCTTAGCTACAGGACCACCAGGGAAGACCCAAGATTTCATGTACTCTTTACTCAGTTTCCTCCAATTATAACATTTTGCACGATTATAGTACAATATCCCAACAACATCCCATGCATATAGTCAAACTACAAAATTCTTCCAACACCACAAGGATCTTCTACTTTGCCCATTTATATTCACACTCATTTCCCTTCCACCCCACCCCCTCTTTAACCCCAGGCAATCATTATTCTGTTTTCCATTTCCATAATTTTGTCATTTCAAGGATGTTATATAAAGAGAATCACAAAGTATGTAAGAAAAGCATCTAGTTTTCCACATTAAGTATAGTGTTGCGTGTGCTCAGTTGTGGCCAACTCTTTGAGACTACATGGACTGTAGCCCACCATGCTCTTCTGTTCATCGGATTTTTCCAAACAAGAAAGAATACTGGAGTGGGTTGCCATTTCCTTCTCCAGGGGATCTTCCCGACCCCCGGACTGAACTCACATCTCCTGCATTACACGCTGATTCTTTACCATAGAGTCACCTGGGAAGCCAAGCATAATGTTAGCTGTGGGTATTTTGTATGTGTTCTTGTGCATGTTCTCCTCTCCTTTTTTATTTTTCTGAGCATTTTTCTGATGCTGAATTTTGTTGAAAGTGCTTACTCTACATCGACTGAACAGTTCAGTTAAGTTATTCAGTCATGTCTGACTCTTTGCAAACCCAAGGACTGCAGATGCCAGGCCTCCCTGTCCATCACCAACTCCTGTTGGTGATGCCATCCAACTATCTCATCCTCTATTGTTCCCTTTTCCTCCCACCCTCAATCTTTCCCAGCATCAGGGTCTTTTCCAATGAGTCAGCTCTTCCCGTCAGGCGGCCAAAGTACTGGAGTTTCAGCTTCAGCATCAGTCCTTCCAATAAATATTCAGGACTGATCTCCTTTAGGATGGATTGGTTGGATCTTGTAGTCCAAGGGACTCTCAAGAGTCTTCTCCAACACCACAGCTCAGAAGCATCAATTCTTCAATGCTTAGCGTTCTTTATAGTCCAACTCTCACGTCCATACATGACTACTGGAGGAACCAAAGCTTTGACTACATAGACCTTTGCTGGCAAAGTAATGTCTCTGCTTTTTAACATGCTGTCTAGGTTGGTCATAACTTTTCTTCCAAGGAGTAAGTCTCTTTTAATTTCATGGCTGAAGTCACCATCTGCAATGATTTTAGAGCCCCCCAAAATCAAATCTGTCACTGTTTCCATTGTTTCCCCATCTATTTGTCATGAAGTGATGGGGCTTGAATGCCGTGATCTCAGTTTTCTGAATGTTGAGTTTTAAGCCAACTTTTTCACTCTCCTCTTTCACTTTCATCAAGAGGCTATTTAGTTCCTCTTCACTTTCTGCCATAAGGGTGGTGTCACCTGTATATCTTAGGTTATTGATATTTTCCCCACAATCTTGATTCCAGCTTGTGCTTCATGCAGCCTGGCATTTCTTATGATGTACTCTGCTGCTGCTGCTGCTAAGTCGCTTCAGTCATGTCCGACTCTGTGCAACCCCATAGACGGCAGCCCACCAGGCTCCGCTGTCCCTGGGATTCTCCAGGCAAGAACACTGGAGTAGGTTGCCATCTTCTTCTCCAATGCATGAGAGTGAAAAGTGAAAGTGAAGTTGCTCAGTCGCTTCCAACTCTTTGCGATCCCATGGACTGCAGCCCACCAGGCTTCTCCGTCCATGGGATTTTCCAAGCAAGAATACTGGAGTGGGGTGCCATTGAGTTAAATAAGCAGGGTGACAATATACAGCCTTGATGTACTCCTTTCCCGATTTGGGAACCAGTCTGTTGTTCCATGTCTAGTTTTAACTGTTGCTTCCTGATCTGCATACAGATTTCTCAAGAGCCAGGTCAGGTGGTTTGGTATTCCCATCTCTTGAAGAATTTTTCACAGTTTGTTGTGATCCATGCATCAACTGATAAATTTGTGTAATTTTTCTTTAGTCTATGAATGTCATGGGTCATATTGGTTAATTTTTTAATTAGATAAGCCCTGCATCCCTGGGGAAAAAACACAACTTGCTAATGGTGTATAATAATTTTTATATATTGCTTAGTTCTATTTGCTAATATTTTTGCATCTGTATTCATTAGGGGTATTGATTGGTCTGTTTTCTTTTTTATGCTTTGTTTCTTTGGTTTTGCATCTGAGAAGTTCTGTCTTGCCAAAGTCAGTTGGAAAGGGTTCTTTCCTATTTTCTGAAAGACATTATGTAGATTTGGTGTTAATTCTTCCTTAAACATTTGGTAGAGCTCTTCAGTGAAAACTTCTGGGCCTGGAGATTTCTTCTTTGGGAGTATTTGAATTATGAATTCAATTTCCTTAATTGGTTACAGAGCTATTCAAATTATTTCATATTGAGTGAGTTGTGGGAATTTGTGTTTTTCAAGGAATTGGTTCATTTTATTTAAGTCAAATTTTATGTGTGTAGCGTTGTTGGGAATGTTCCCTTATTTCTTTCTGACGTCTGCAAGGTCTATAGTGAGATCCCTGGTTTTGTTCCTGACGTTGATAATTGATGTCTTCTCTCTTAATTTTTTTTGTCAGTCATGCTACCAGTTGTTCATTATATTGATCTTTTCAAAGAACCAGCCCTTAGTTTTTACCTTATTATAGCCTGCTAAAGGTGGAAGTCTAGGACCCAGCTAGCCTTTGCTGAGGTGGATGTGGGGGAAGCCACACTTTTGTCTGGGGTGTTTGGCTAGAGCATACCCATTATTGTCTAAACTCATCTTGTCTTTCTAGGTTCCTCCTTCCTGGTTCTTTGGCTAAAAACAAAAGACAGCAGTCTTTTGCTGGGGTCCAAGTCTGGATCAAGGAACTCATGATCATGACATTCCTTTGGTCCCTAGATTCTAAGCCTCTCTGCCTTCTTCTTTCAACCCTTCAAAGTTGTTTTATATTTGTTTATACGTAAAGTCAGGGTTTGTGGTTGTACTAGCAGGAGAAACAGGGAAAATTGTATCTACTCCATCTTCCTCCCTGGAAGTCTTTTTTTTTTTTTAGTAGATTTTTGAGGAAGCCATGTCAGTGGTTAACAATGTCAGGTACCTGTTGATTGTAATGAGTGTAGAAGGTTGATCATATACCTTGACTGTCAGGCCATTGTTGAATAACTTTTGAATTAAAGGTGTACCATTATCAGATTACAAATGTTCCAGAAAGCTGAACTCATGATGAATTTCAAGGGCCAAGCTTCCTTCGTGAGTTTTCTTGACTGCTAGAGTGACTGAATATTGTGAATCTACTCATGTATTTTTTTTTCCTTGGTGAATGGGACCCTGAATTTTGGAGGGCTTGCAGAGGAGAGATAACATGGAAATCAGGGCTATAAAGACTTGCGGTGTCTGACTAGTCCATTGTGGCAGACAGACCCTAAGGAGGACCCCAGGCTCTCCACCTCCTGGCATCCAGGAACTTCAGGAGATCGAGGCTAGTCTCTAGGAGGCAAGGGCAGCTGCTAGCTGACATCTAGAAAGAAGCAGGGGATGCAGAGCTAAAGCCACAAAGAAATGAAGCCTGCAACAACCCAAGAGAGCCTGGAAGCAGATTCTTCCCTCCTTGAGCCTCCAGATGAGGATGTATCCTGACAGACACTGTGAGGGCAGCCTTGTGAGATGCTGAGCAGAGAATCCCAGTTAAGCCATGCCTCAACTTCTGACCTTTAAAAACTGCAAGAGTAAATGTGTGGTGTTTCAAGCTACCAAATTTGTGGTAATCTGTTAAATAGCAATAGGTAACAAATAGACCAACCAAGAATACATCATCTACAGAGTGAAAGCTTTGGACATCAGAAGGCAGAGGCACTCATAATAATAAACTCTGACCCAACTACTCCTGGCAAATGGCATGAAAATTTATGTACGCATGATGTGAACACATACTGGAAAACTTGGTGGTGTGCTATGATAGACTGCCTGGTCTCTGTCTTGGTAGCCTCATCTGAAAGTGGAGATAATTTTAATGTCTACTTCATAGGGTGGCTGTAAGAATTAAACATGATAATGCAGGTAAAGCAATTTAGTGAAGACCTGGCACAGTTCATGGCGTGTGGCCCAATGAATGTAGCTTTTGCCATCTTAATGTTTCAATGAGGTCACATTGCTGTCAACATCCTCAAATTGTAAAGGTGACTGGTTTGCAGACACTCCCCCCAACTAATCAATCTTTCAACAGTTTCCCCAGGATCAAAGCATCGTTTTGCTGTCCTGTTTACATTCTCACAAAACAACGTTTTTCATTTTCCTACAACTACCATCACCCAGCTGAAACTAACCAAGTCTTCCAAATCTCTCCCATAATCAACCCTGGGCTTTTCTGCAGAAAGAACAACTTCTCTAGTTAATGAGGACTTCAGTGAAGGGTTCATTAAGTTTTTTTCCTCCAACAAAAGAATACTGTCCCCATGAAAAAGGCTCTTGAATTTCATTTTTTGCTCCCTGGATCAAGAGGGGAGAGTGAAGTTCTGAGACGTGGTTTGAGGCCCTTTGGGGGCGTGGGCATTTCGGAGCCCCAGTCCCTTCCACTCGGAAATGTTGGGGATTTAAGTCAGAGCGGGGCGTGCCTATAAATTTCATCCCAAGAACGGGTTGAAATCACACTGTTTAAAGAAACCAGCCTAACCACCTGAAAGGGTGGAAGTAAAAGGAAGCAGGGCCGGGACTAGCCCTGGTGCGGAAGACCCCTCTCGGCCCCGGCCCCTCCCGGGCCCGCAGTGGCCGCCGAGTGCCACATCAGCACCCGCGCTCCACTTCCAGGTTCTTCCCAAGGATGCAGCGAGCGAGCCCGGGGGGCGGGGGGCGGGGCTTGAGGCCCGCGGGAGTGGCGGGCTGACCCGCCAATAGGCGGCAAGCGAGGAGCCCCGGAGACCAATCAGCTGGAGCTTCTGCTAGCGGCGGCCGCCTAGACTCATGCCCCGCGGGGGAATCAGATGAGACACATCTGGACAGCTGCGCTGGGGAACTGTGCTGCCCCTTCTCGGGCCGACGTCAGCTGAGCACGTCTCCCACGTTCTCTCCTTGCAGGCACTTATTATTATTCATTTTCCCAATGAAGCAACCTAGAATCCAAGTTTAAACTTTTCTCCTCTAATGCGAGAGGGGGCCAGATCCCATCCTACTTGTTAAACGTTCTTGGGGCTCTGGGATCCAAAGGACAGAAACAGCAACAACGAAAGCCCAGCCGCTGTCTCATTTAAAACTGGCAAAGTGGAAAAGTAGTATTGAGTAAGACCGATTTGGGTAAGTTTTGGATACGTATTGGATATCCTGTTTATCGCTCTATGATCTCTATCTTGCCTCTTTTTCCTATTCTCACTAGCCCTCTCTTTATCAGGGAGAGAATACCGCTTGCTGCCACAAACTGAACAGACTTCGTTTCCTTTACTTCTTTGGTAACACTTTAGTTTTGGGGTCATCTGTATGCTATTTTTAAAAATTTCCTGGGAACCGAAATTTAACTGCTTTCCTATTAAAAGCCTCTTCTAACTTCAAAGTTGAACTATGGATAACTTTATTTTTCTGTTTTCTTTCAGTGAGAACAGTGTATACATTTGTAGAACCGGTATTTTTATCCATCCCCAACACTCTATTTTGGTAGAGGATTGAAAAGTTATCTGGGTTATTCACAACTAACGAAACTTTTACTTTCTATAATAAGATGTTTAATATTAAATTATTTAAATCCTGAATTGTTATAGGTAGTTACTGTTTCAGTTACATGTGAATGAAGCTCAATGTCTTTTCTGTATTCTCCTGCTCATAGTGGTAGGCACAAATTCTTCCTTGATCATTAAAAAACACATTAAACATGTTTGTTTAGAAATGCTGTACATCCACTATGTACACCAATAATGTTATATATTAATCACACTATGTACCACTATGTACATCAATAATGTATATCCACTATGTACATCAATAATGTTATATTATGACCACTATGTACAGACCACTATGTACATCCCTATGTACATCAGTAAATAACATCACTGTTCTGTATTAATCCCATAATTACATCAAAATAATATTCACAGTGGTTGTTAGATCGTTGTGCTTCCACATAATTCTGATATTTATTTCAGGATTTAGAAATGGAAATGTTGGCAAATATTGAGCTAGGTGAATGGCCTGAGGCTCATTCCATCTTAGACATCTATAATTGTCTCTGTTTAAGCAATGTTTTAGATTTGAGGCTTTATCAGATATTATTTACTATTGTGGCCAGAATTGATCTTTAATTTCTGACTTAGAAAGCAGTAGGTGCCTTAATTGAAAGTGTGTTTTTGATTCAGAAAAGCATTGCACACTGTGAGTGGAAGAGTTGAAGTGGTTTTCAGGGCTGGAGGTTTAGAAGAAACAGTGTTGCAGGGATCAGTATAAAGAGCCAGCTGGTCTGGTTCAATTCAAAACCCTCCTGTTTAATCTTGAGCAAGTTACTCAGCCCATCTTACCTCAGTTCCATCCTCTGTATATGGAGATAATACTACCTATCACCGGCTCCCTTCTCAGCTTCCCCTGCTGCACTTGTTTTCCCAGCCACCATTCTGACCTCTACACTACCACCTAGGGTTTACTGAGTGCAGACCAGTTGTTAATGGGGCCTTGTGTATAGCTGTAAGGGAGAGAGAGTCTGGAGAGGAAAGTGAGGTAGAATTTATCAAGCACCTTAGAAAGATCTAGAAAGTTCTGGGAAAGAGAACTTATAGGATGGTTTTATAGAAGGGTTGGCATTTCTGGGAAAGATTTTGACAAACAGCTTTGGTTGAGGGGAAAGGGATCCTAAAACAGAAGGTGGCAGGCATTCTAGGAGGAAGGGAAAGCATGGACAAAAGCATTGAGGCTAGAAAGTGTGACTGTATCATCAGGACCCTGGGTTGTGATAGGGATAATTCATGAGAAGTCAGTAGATGGAAAGATGAAAAGTGGGGGAAGGGGGAGGTAGGAGAGAGTGGTGGGGAGAGCCTGTGGGGAAGGAGAGGCTTGGGAGGTAAGATTGGTAGGAAGTGGCAAGCTGAACTGGCAGCAGTTGCATAGTTGGAGGTGTCTCTGGAATGATCCATCTCTGGAGTCCAGTTTCTACCCCTTGCCCAGCATACCCTCCCCATCTGTTCCACTGCTTCAGTGACCTCCAACCCACCCCCTTCAGGGCCTTGAAGGACTGCCCAGTGAGTCTGGGTCCCACTCTTGGAATCACTCTTGTGGTGGCTGTCTTGGAGCTCTGCTGAAGTGGTTTGGCATCCTGGACTATTAGGCTGCATTTCAGATGCAGGCTACACTCTAAAGTCTTTGACATGGTTGTGATTGTTGCACTCGTCCCCAACTCCCTACACACACAGTGTGTGCTGGAAAGCCCTTTTTCATGTTGCTAAGAGAGTCGAACATTCACATGGTAATATTTATAACCTTAATATTTATAACCTTATGATGTACAATTGTTGAAGAAGATAAGACCTGTAGTATTCACCTCAGTGGAGAGTCAGTTTGGAGATCTCTGCTGTCTCTTCCTTGAGAAGTACTGAGCTGTGTCAGAGGAAACCCAGGTCTGGTCCTGATGCTGCTGTGGACCGCCTGTGTGACCTTGGGCAAGACTGAGCCATTATGGCCGTCTCTGTGCCATCAACTGTTAAAAGATCTCTAAGGCCCCTCTTCCCTTGGATGATTCTTTTATTCTTCTTGCACCCCCTAGAGCCCAAGCCTTAACCACTAGTCTGTGCTGCCTTGGATATAATACATCAAAGCAGCTTTTTTTGTTTATAACAACAGTAGTCAGGAAGTCCATGGAAGGAGGATCACTGGAGGTGGGGGGACCATTTGGAGGAGTGGAGTTGGTACAGTTTCCCAGGAGTGGCCAGAATATCAACATGAGTCTTGTATACGGATGTGTTGCATGTGCAGACCGGTCATGTTTTGTTGTTGTTCAGTTGCTAAGTTGTGTCCAACTCTGCTACCCCATGAACTACAGCAGATGCCATTCAGCCATCTCATCTGGAGATGTTTTACTTGTTTTTTAGATGGAGCTCATTACAAATAATCATCTGTATTTTCTTTTTTTTTTATTTAAAAATTTATTTTATTTTATTTTTAACTTTACAGTATTGTATTGGTTTTGCCATATATCAATATGAATCCGCCACAGGTATACACATGTTCCCCATCCTGAACCCTCCTCCCTCCTCCCTCCCCGTACCATCCCTCTGGGTCGTCCCAGTGCACCAGCCCCAAGCATCCAGTATCATGCATCAAACCTGGACTGGCGACTCAGTTGAAACATGTATAATATCATATATGTCTTTTCATCTTGATTGAACAGAACTACTATAGACCTTGGGCTTACCGTAGACTTTCAGTAATACCAGGTGACTCATTGTTGCCTTTAAAAAGCTGAAACAGAGTATACAAGCATCAAAAGTAATGATTTCCCCTTTATTTACTGCCTTCTTCCCTTTCTACTAGTTTTTCCAGATGTAATTTTGTTAGTAGTTTGGTCTGTATCCTTCCAGTCCTTCTCCAAGAGTCTACTCATGGGTGTAGATCTAAACATGAATATAATTTAAAAATATAAATAGAACCACAGTAGTTTTATTTGAAAATACAGAGAAACAATGAAATGTCTGAAGGCTTGTGGAAGAATGGGGCAGATGCCAGGTACACTTTCTATTCCTGTTACTTGTGAATCCTTGTTTGTTTGTTTGTTTGTTTTTCTTATTTCTAGAGACACTGTGGTTTTGGGATAAGAACTTCACGTGGTGAAGGTCAACGTAGGACTATTTGAGGGGTCCTGTTATTAGTCATACCCAGTCTGGATTTGAATTTTGGGAATTCAATCTTAAATTTTTTAATATAGTGAATCAACTTTAAAATATTTCTTGAAAAACAGTTTAGTTTTCTTTTTATCTTATTAACTTAATGTAGTCACTCTTTTCAGTCTAGCACACTGTGCTCAGTCAGTGAGACTTTGGAGTCAGACTGAAGGTTTCAACTTGATACCTACTTCTTACTAGTGTAAGTCACTTTGTCATGGAGGTTTTATTACCTATAAAGTGGGGATATCAAAGCCACTAAATGAGAAAATCAGTAGAAAACATTTAGCATGATGTCTGCGTCATACTAAAGCCTATACATGTAAGCAGTTCATTTTTTACTGTGGTAAAAAGCATAACATAAAATTTGGCTTTGTAACCATTTCTAAGTGTATAGTTCAGTGACGTCAAGTACATTCACATTTTTGTGCAATCATCACCACTGTGCATCTCCAGAACTTTTTCATCAAAATGAAACTCTGTCCTCATTAAACCTTAACTCTCTATTACCTTCCCCTGTCCTCTCAGCCTCTGGCAGCAACCATTCTACATTCTTTCTAATGCATCTGACTACTCTAGGTATCTCATATAAGTGAAACTATAGAATATTTGTCTTTTTATGACTGGATTATTTCACTTAGCATATGTCTTCAAAGTTCACCCAGATCATAGTGTCATAATTTGATTTCTTTTTAAAGCTTAATAATTTTTCTTTGTACATATATATCACATTTTGTTTATCCAAAACAAATGTTGATGGACATTTGGGTTATTTCCATCTGCAAAGTTAATTTTTTGTGTCAATTTGTCCAGGCTACAGTATCCAGACACTTAGTCAAACATTATTCTAGATATTTAGTGAAGGTATTTTTAGGTTTGAGGCTTTAACCCCATGAGGGCTTCCCTTGTGGCTCAGTGGTAAAGAATCCGCCTGCCAATGCAGAAGCCACAGGAGATGTGGGTTCAATCCCTGAGTGGGGAAGATCCCCCAGAGAAGGAAATGGCAACCCATTCCAGTATTGCTTCAAAATCTCATGGACAGAGAAGCCTGATGGGCTATAATTCATGGGGTCCCAAAAGAGTAGGACATGACATAGCAACTAAATAGCAACTACTTACATAAAATTCAAATGACATCCCTCATTTCCAGGTAGCCCTGTATTAAATTACTATCCTCACACTTTAAATGAACAAAGTATAAAGTTCTGAATTTCACTTTGATATGTCTAGGTATAGACTTAAAAAAAATTAACAGCTTGTTTTCTTTTGATGTGTCCTTTATATTTGAAGACTCAAATATAAAGTCTTCCTTTAGATCAGAGAGTTGTTCTCCAGTTATTTGAATCTCGCTTCCTCTCTCTATAAGCCAGAAATAATTCAGACTAATGATTGTCAACAGCTGTTACAGGAAGAGGGGAAAAACCAGCATAGAGAGAGGCATGTAGTAAGAAGCACATTTAGGACAGATTTAGGGACACTGTGTATTAAATAAATAATGAAAATTTAATAACATTAAAAAATAATGCAGAAGGAAAAATCGTGAAAAATGCTCGCACCAAAATCATGTGGTAGCTGAACCTTGAGGACAAAGGCCTGAGGAAGAGGGAGTAATAAGGAGGAGAGAGAAGGTTTTGTTGAGAAAGAATGGGGGGTACTGGGGTCAGGGACCTAGAAGCTCTTACCTTTAAGCCAGCAGCAAGGAGAACTGACAGCCCAGCGTCTCCATCTCTGGTGTCGCTTCTCCTCCTCTTGCTCTGCCCTCAGTTTGTGTACACCGAGGGCATGAAGACAGACTGTGGGAGAGCAGGGTAATCTGGTTTTTTCCTTGTTGCTTGTGTGACTTTTCCTCTGTTGTTTCCACTGCGGGGAGCAGAAGAATGAATCAATGAGGATGAATGAGATCATCCTCCTGGGGCAAGTGGGAAAACCCCATACAGACACTAAGCCTCCTTTTCCTCATCAGAAAAGCAGGCCTTTCTCCCTCTACTTCTAAGAGAGGATTCATGAAGTCCTGTATGTAATGGGGCTTCGTGAACTGTATTGTGTTTTATGGAGGAGAGAGGTTATGTGACCGTGATCATACTTTAAAGCTCTTTCTTCACAGAAAGATGCACAAACAACTAATGGCTAAGTGAGTGACAGTTTATTAGGTGTCAGCTCTTCTCAGGGTTCTTCTCGTTGTACCGTCATGGATGCCTTATGGTGTAGAGGCTATTATTATTTTAGAGATGAGATAACTGAGGCCCAGAGAGGTTAAGTAACTCTTCCAAGGTCACACAGTGATGAAATCAGGATTTAAGCACAGGATAACCTCCTTGCAGTGTCTGAATGCTTTATGCCATGTGTAATATTATCCTCAGGAGTGAAGCACCTGTTGTGGTTGCCACTTTTTGATATTCACCATGGCCTGAAAGGTAATCTGTCTCTGCCTTTATCCACCCATCTCCACCTTGTCCCCTCCTTTCCCAATGCTAATGAAATGTAGTCAGACTTGGGATAAAAAAGTAGGTTCAGGTAGAGGCCACGTGATGATTTGAGGTGTGAGATACTTGTTTTGTTCTTTCATCTACAAGCTCAGGCTTGGACTGGTGCTTCTCTCATGTTCTCCAGTAGCAATAACTTTGCCATTAGTTTTGAAATGAGTGAGATGGCCAATACCAAGTCCCAGAGAAGATCTGTGAGCAACTCTGCTCAAATAGGGCTTCCCTGGTAGCTCAGATGGTAAAGAATCTGCCTGCAATTTAGGAGACGAAGGTTCGATCCTTGAATTGGGAAGATCCCTTGGAGAAGGGAATGGCAACCCACTCTAGTATTTTTGCCTGGAGAATTCCATGGACAGAGGAGTCTGGCAGGCTACAGTCTGTGGGGTCTCAAAGAGTTGGACATGACTGAGTGACTAACACACACACTGCTCGAATAATGCAACCTACTTCTCCTCTGATAAACTTGGCCTCATGATGTCCAGATTGTATTTACACCTTATACAAGCCTTTTAGGCTGTTTGTTTCCTTCCCTGGAAATGGGGCTGGTGTGAGTCAGGATGGTACAGGGGATATTCCAATTGCTCTTGAGATTAGAAAATAAAAGATTGATAGTGTGATTGTTGATATTTTTGATGAGAATTCATTGGTGGAGAGCATGACAGTTACTCAGTGAGTTGAGAAGAAACACATCTTCTGGGAAAAAGCTTTGGCTTTGGCCTGGGTGCTTACCATCCAGAGGCTGTCTGTGTGGAGAGAGTCATGAGTCTTTCCCCATATCACTGTTGTTTTCCAATTTCCAAATGGAGCACTACTGTTGCAGTGAATGAGAAAGCAGCGGCTCCAAAATTTCTCATGTGGCCATGGAGAGACATGGGTTATACAAAGTATGCTTATATAGCTGGAAGAGGTATTGGAGGGTCAACATCATTTCAGACTGGACTTCCAGTATTCTCCTTGCCTTTTAAACCCATTACCTATTTTAATGATTTCCAACTTTTAGAAGAGGATTTTATTGTCTTTTGTTAATGAACTGGCATGGTAATGAAAACAATTCTCAATTTTTTTGGTGTGTGTGTGCCTGCTGATGCTCAGTCATGTCCAACTCTTTGTGACCCCATGGACTATAGCCCACCAGGCTCCTCTGTCTATGGAATTTTCCAGGCAAGGATGTTGGAATGGGTTGCCATTTCCTACTCCAGGGGATCTCCCCAACCCAAGGATCGAACCTATGTCTCTTGCATTGCATCTTCTGCATTTGCAGGCAGATTCTTTATCACTGAGCTGCTTGGGAATCCCTTTAGTGGCCAAAAAAAAAATATATATATATATATATATATTCAGTAGTCTGAGGATGTGAAGTAGGAATGTGTCTTTTATCAATCTTTCTAGGAGATTCTTGGGTCAGTGGCTCAAGATCCTCATTTTGAAAAACTCAGGTTAAAGTGGTATCTTTTCTGTGTAATAATATTGGTGTTGAGTGCTAAGTTGACTGAATTTGAAAGAATTTCTGGTTTTGCCCAAGATAGAGTAACAGGGCCAGATTTATTCTTATCCTGAAATAATAAAAAATATCAGATAAAATATATGAAGTAATATATGGGTTTTGAAACACTGGTCATCAGGCAATGGGAGGGCAGTGATATCCAGGAAATTACAAAGACGTGAACACTCCAACTGCTCCAGCTGATCCCTGGGAGACAGTCCAGGCTGAGCCCCAGGTGGAACTCATACTCCTTGAGTTGAGGAGGTGGTGCTGAGAGCCCAGGAAACCAAGGTGTCCAGAGTTCACAGGACTGAGTTCCAGAACCAAGAGACCTGCACAGAGAGGGGTCACTGGAAACATGCGGGAAGGCCCCTCACGTGTTCATAAGAGTAAGTGAGTCAACTACAGGAGTCTGGAGGGTGGCGGGAGGGGTGCAAAGATGAGGGAGAGGGTGGAGAGCAGTTCCCTGCAGTCACAGAAGTCTGGGAATATTGCTTGTTCCCTCCAACCAGATTAGAAGACTTATAATTCACGAGTATTGGACAGAACAGTCAGGAAGGTCTGGCCTCAGTAACGGGGAATACTTAGCCTTAAACTGATCACTGCTCCCGACATGCCTAACAGATCATCAAAAAGTGATACCTGAGAGGATCAGACTGCTCCCAGGTCACCTACTCATCCCAGAACAGACCTCAAGAATATTTAGAAATATGAAAAAATATCCAGTGCCCCAAAAGACAAAATTCACAATGTCTGGCACCCCAAAATAGTAAAGCAATTGTGTTTAAAATGAAACACACTGTCCTTGACTGACCTAGAAGTGTATTTCCACACACATTTTTGTACCATTATGCAGTCAAACAGTTAAGTCCATCAGTGTAACATTTTGTACATAACATGCCCTACTCTGCTAAACCATGGTCTGCGTTAATATTTATCTTGGCTTCTGAGATAACAGTTCCTCTTTCATGTCCATTATTGTTTTTTAAATATGTTTCCTGTGTTTGGTAACTCCAACTCCTGGCTTATGGGAAGGTAAGCTCAGTCAGTACATCATGTATCTGCCCCAAGCATTGGAGCTGGGAGCAATGGATGGTGAAATGGGGCTAATTCTCTAAGGCTGATGGGTGACTTGGAATCAAATGCCATAGAGAGCAGTAAGGGCCAAACCAGGGAGTCCAAGATCTGCTGACAGGTATAAGGGGTGAGTTCAGCCAGGGTGAATTTCAGCCTCTGAAATTCAACAGCAGTGTACCAGTGTTGTGTTAGAACTGAAGCTGAAGAGTCAGACCTTGACTTTGCTACTTGCAGTTTGAGGTTGGGTTAGTGAGATTACTCTGGGGTCATGCATGAGCTTAATGCTCTACGGGTCCATAACGGACCTCCAGACTTTGAGCCTGGGCTGTCTCTTCTCCTCTGAGATTAGGTAATTTTTAATTTGGTCACCAAGCACCAAGTGTGTTTTGCTGATTCATTGCTGCCTAGAAGTTCGGTCTGACACCCTGTCTTCTGGGTATCTCTTCTTTAATGCTTTGCTACTTGAAGAAACAAGTGTTCTTTAGTTTGGCTGGTGCCAAGCACCTTGCCATCCTTTCCCATTCTGCCTGAGCAGATAGGTGACTTTTCTACTTATAAGTCTCTTGGATGGTGGAAAAGTGTATGTTTCTTAAAACGTTGTGTCCCAGATCAATTTGTAAAAAAGTAAGAAAGCTCTTACTTGAAGATAATGACAAGACATTACTACTATCATCTGATGAAAATGTTCCTTTCTTTGAAGGATTGGGGCTAAAGGGTCAGTCTTAGAAAAAATTGGAAGTCAGTTTGTCTTTTAAAACAGAGGTCTTAAGATCACGTTTTCACCTGAAAAGGAGGCCGATCAGAAGTCTTCTAAAACCTTACTTTTATTCCCAGTGTTGGCTGGACTCTGGGTTGGGTTACTACAGCAGGAATACAGGGATGCATACTAGTCAGTATTCTCATGATCTCTATGATGGTTCTTGTGGCAGAAACAGTTTACTTGCAGTATTTAATGATAATAATAACAGCAGCTGCAGCGTTAGATGGCGGATGGAAAAAGTCTATCACTTTCATTTCCTTTCAATCAGCATTGATCGGAGGAGGATCCGTTTCTCTCTGGTGTTTTCCAGTGAGAGAGACGAGGAGAGCGTGGGTGAGGCTTTCTGTCTTCACTTGATGAGCTTAGGACCATTTCCTGTCTTCCTGCACATGTCTGGGACCTTCAGCCTGTTTGCAAGATGTACTCAAGGACAAAGATTGTGGTTTCTGGAGAGAAATGCACAGAAGAACTTGATACAGTCTCACAGTTGTTAATTGTGGTAGGTGTAACTGGTTTTGTTTTTTGGCATATTGTTATTGTTGTTGTTCAGACTCTTTGTGACTCCACCGACTGCAACACACCAGGCTCCTCTGTCCTCCACTATGTCCTGGAGTTTGCTGTCCACTGAGTTTGGTTCATGTCCATTGAGTTGGTGATGCTATCTTACCATCTCATCCTCTGTGGTCCCCCTTCTCCTGCCTTAAGTCTTTCCCAGCATCACAGTCTTTTCCAACGAGTCAACTCTTCACATCAGGTGGGTGACATATTGGAGCTTCAGCTTCAGCATCAGACCTTCCAATGAATATTCAGGGTTGATTTTCTTTAGATTTTACTGGTTTGATCTCCTTGCAGTCAATGGGACTCCCAAGAGTCTTCTCCAGCACTGCAATTTGAAAGCATCAATTCTTCGGTGCTCAGCCTTCTTTATGGACCAACATCCATTCATGACTAAAGAAAAATCATTAATTTGACTGTAAGGACCTTTGTCAGCAAAGTGATGTCTCTGCTTTTTAATATGATGTCTAGTTTTGTTATAACTTTCCTTCCAAGGAGCAAGTGCCTTTTAATTGCATGGCTGCAGTCACCATCAGTGATGATTTTGGAAACCAAGAAAAGAAAATCTGCCAGTGCTTTCACTTTCCCCCCTTCTATTTGCCATGAAGTGATGGGACCAGATGCCATGATCTTAGTTTTTTTCTTTCAGATCACACAACTGTATTTTCTATTTGTCTTGTGTATAGATAGGGCCATCTGATTGGTTTAAACCAGTTAAGCCTTCTCTACCACCTCTCTTTTGCCTCTATGGTGAACATAGAGTCCATGCGTTGAAGATGGCCTCCAACAGGAATGTGATCTGAATTTCTAAAGCCTTGCTTGAAGGAAAGATGCCCAGGAAAGCCACACAAATGGGAGTGCTCTGTTGTTCTTAATTTGCATAATATGTAACCTTTCACATTAGAAGCTACTTAGTTTTTCTAATGTTGAGTTTGAAGCCAGCTTTTTCACTGTCCTCTTTCACTCTCATCAAGGGGCTCTTTAATTCCTCTTCACTTTCTGCCATTAGGCTGATATCATCTGCATCTTTGAGATTGTTGATATTTCTCCCAGCAATCCTGATTCCAGCTTGTGATTTATCCAGCTCAGCATTTCACATGATGTACTCTGGGTTTAAGTTAAACATGCAGGGTGACAATATACAGCCTCAACATACTCCTTTCCCAGTTTTGAACCTGTCTGTTGTTCCATGTCTAGATCCAACTGTTGCTTCTTGACCTGCATATAGTATTCTCCAGGAGACAGGAAAGGAGGTCTTTTACTCCTATCTCTTGAAGAATTTTCTTCAGTTTGTTGTTGTCCACACAGTCAAAGGCTTTGGTGTAGTCAGTGAAGCAGAAGTAGATGTTTTTCTGGAATTCCCTTGCTTTTTGCATGATCCAGTGAATGTTGGCAGTTTGATATCTAATTCCTCTGCCTCTTTGAAACCCTGCTTGTATATCTGGAAGCTCTCAGTTCAGATACTGCTGAAGCTTGGCTTGAAGGATTTTGAGCATAACCTTGATAGCATGTGAAATGAGCACAATTGTATGGTATTTGAGCTTTCTTTGGCATTGCCCTTCTTTGGGGTTGGAATAAAACTGACATTTTACAGTCCTGTGGCCATTTCTGAGTTTTCCAAATTTGTTGACATATTGAGTGCAGCACTTTAACAGCATCCTTTTAGGATTTGAAATAACTCAGCTGGAATTCAGTCACCTCTACTAGCTTTCTTAGTAACAGTTCTTCCTAAGGCCCTCTTGACTTCACAGTCCAGGATATCCGGCCCTAGGTGAGTGACTACACCATCATGGTTATCCAGGTCATAAAGACATTTTTTTGTACAATTCTTCTGTGTATTCTTGCCACCTCTTCTTAATCTCTTCAGCTTCTGTTAGATCCTTACTCTTTCTGCTTTTGGCTTATTTTTATTTATTTCTGCTTGAATGATAATGAGTAAGAAAGGGTAGAGTGAGTGGGTCAAAGTACTGTGCCCTGATAAGCAGTTACATTCTGATTGCCTCTCAGATGGGAGTTTATTTTTCCCTGAGATGAGAATCTGCTTGATAATGGGAAACCCTTGAAGCAGGCAGGAGCCTTTGAGTTGCTTCAGTCTCAGTCCTGCTTCCATCTCCCACTTTTGTCTCTGCCCTCTACTCTCATGCTCTTCTGCCAAAACCCATAATTGTCCTTCTGTTGGCAGCTTTCTCCAGGACCTCATTTACCCAGAAACTGCACAGGATTCAGTAGAGGCTAAGTTGGGATTCTTCCCCTCCTGTTTTCTGTGTATATTATTTTGGGGATTGGAAATCAAATTTTCATGCCACTTTAGAAGTCCTTCTTCAAGATTAAAAAAAAATAAATTTATTTATTTTTAATTGAAGGATAGTTGCTTCACAACATTGTGTTGGCCTCTGCTGTATATCAAGATGAATCAGCCATAGGTATACATATGTCCGCTTCCTCTTGAACCTCCCTCGCACCTCCAACCCCTTTCCACCCCTCTAGGTTATTACGAAGCCCCAGTTTGAGTTCCCTGAGTCATACAGCAAATTCCCATCAGATAGCTATTTCACATATGGTAGTGTACATGCTTCCATGTTACTCTGTCCATTCCTCTCACCTTCCCCTTCCTCTCTACCCTCCACCTGTGTTCATAAGTCTCTTCTCTATGTCTGCATCTCCATTGCTGCCCTGCAAATAGGTTCTTTGCTACCATCTTTCTAGATTCCATATATATGCTTTAATATATAATATTTGTTTTTCTCTTTATGACTTACTTCCCTCTGTATAATAGGCTTTAGGTTCATCCACCTCATTAGAACTGACTCAGATATGTCCCATGTCCTAACTATTGTATATAGATCTGCAATGAACACTGGAGTACATGTGCCTTTTTCAATTTTGGTTTTCTCAGGGTATATGCCTAGGGCTTCCCAGGTGGCTCAGTGGTAAAGAATCTGCCTGCAATGCAGGATCTGCTGGAGACACAGGTTGGATCCCTTGGTTGGAAAGATCCCCTGGAGGAGGAAATGGCAACCCACTCCAGTATTCTAATAATGGAATTATTGGATCATATGGTAGTTCTACTCCCAGTTTTTTGAGGAATCTCCATACTGTCTTCCATAGTAGCTGTAATCAATTTACATTCCCACCAATAGTGCAAGAAGGTTTCCTTTTCTCTGCACTCCCTCCAGCATTTACTGTTTGTGGATTTTTTGATGATAGTCATTCTGACCAGTAGGAGGTGATATCTCATTGTAGTTTTGATTTGCATTTCTCTAATAATAAGTGATGTTGAGCATCTTTTCATATGTTTTTTAGCCATCTGTATGTCTTCTTTGGGGAAATGTCTGTTTAGGTTTTTTTGCCCACTTTCTGATTGGGTTATTTGTTTTTCTGGTATTGAGTTTTATGAGATGCTTGTATATTTTAGAAACTAACCCTTTGTCAGTTGTTTCATTTACTATTATTTTCTCCCATTATGAGGGTTGTCTTTCCACCTGATTATAGTTTCCTTTGCTGTGCAAAAGTGTTTAAGTTTAATTAGATCCCACTTGTTTATCTTTGTTTTTATTTCCATTACTCTGGGAGGTGGGTCATAGAGAATCTTGCTGTGATTTATGTCATACAATGTTCTGTCTGTTTTCCTCTAAGAGTTTTATAGTTTCTGGTCCTGCATTTAGGTCTTTAATCCATTTTGAGTTTATTGGTGTTAGGAAGTATTCTAGTTTCATTCTTTTATACATAGCTTTCCAATTCTCCCAGCACCATTTATTGAAATGACTGTTTTCCCCATTCAAATTCTTGCCTCCTTTGTCAAAGATAAGGTGCCTTTAGGTGTGTGGGTTCATCTCTTGGCTTTTTATATTGTTTCATTGGTCTATATTTCTGATTTTGTGCCAGTACCATACTGTCTTGATGACTGTAGCTTTGTAGTATAGTCTGAAGTCAGGGAGGTTGCATTCCTCCAGCTGCATTCTTTTCTCAAGATTGCTTTGCTATTTGGGGTCTTTTGTGTTTCTATACCAATTGTGAAAATTTTTGTTCTAGTTCTTTGAAAAATGCCATTGGTAACTTGATAGGGATTACATTGAATCTGTAGATTACAGTTGGTAGTAGAGTTATTTTTACAGTATTGACTCTTCCAATCTAGGAGCATAGAATATCTCCCCATCTGTTTATGTCATCCTTGATTTCTTTCATCAGTGTCTTACAGTTTTCTGTATACAGTTCTTTTGTCTCCTTAGATAGGTTTATTCCTTGGTATTTTATTGTTTTTGTTGCAGTGGTAAATGGGATTGATTACTTAATTTCTCTTTCTAGTGTATAGTAATGCAAATGATTTTTAGGTATGGATTTTATATCCTGCAACTTTACTAAATTCACTGATTAGCTCTAGTACTTTATAATATCTTGGTAATGTCTTTAGGGTTTTCTATGTATAGTGTCATGTCATCTGCAAACAGTGAGGATTTTACTTCTTCTTTTCTAATCTGGATTCCTTTTTTATTTCTTTTTCTTCTCTGATTCCCATAGCTAGGACTTCCTAGCTATGTGTGTTCCTAGCTATAAACAGTGTTGAATAATAGTGGTGAGAGTGGGCACTCTTGTCTAGTTTTGATCTTAGAAGGAATGCTTTCAGTTTTTCACTGTTGAGAATAATGTTTGCTGTGGGTTTGTTGTCTATCACCTTTATTATGTACAGGTTCCTTCTATGCCCATTTTTTGAAGAGCTTTTATCACAAATGGGTGCTGAATTATGGCAAAAGCTTTTTCTGCATCTCTTGAGATTATCACATAGTTTTCATCTTTTAATTTGCTAATATAGAGTATCACATTGATTGATTTGTGTATATTGAAAAATCCTTGCATCCCTGGGGATAAACCTGACTTGATCTTGGTGCATTATCTTTTTAATGTATTGTTGAATTTTCTTTGCTAGAATTTTGTTGAGAATTTTTACATCTGTGTTCATCAGTGATGCTGCTGCTGCTGCTACTGCTAAGTCGCTTCAGTCGTATCTGACTCTGTGCGACCCCAGAGACAGCAGCCCACCAGGCTCCCCCATCCCTGGGATTCTCCAGGCAAGAACACTGGAGTGGGTTGCCATTTCCTTCTCCAATGCATGGAAGTGAAAAGTGAAAGGGAAGTCGCACAGTCGTGTCTGACTCTTTGCGACCCCATGGACTGCAGCCTTCCAGGCTCCTCCATCCATGGGATTTTCCAGGCATGAGTACTGGAGTGGGGTGCCATTGCCTTCTCCGTCATCGGTGATATTGGCCTGCAATTTTCTTTTTTTGTGATGTCATTGTTTGGTTTTGGTATCAGGGTGATGGTGGCTTTGTAGAATGAATTTGGAAGTGTTACTTCCTCTGGAATTTTTGGAAACAATTTCAGAAGGATAGGGATTAGTTCTTCTCTAAATGTTTGATAGAATTCACCTATGAAGCCGTCTGGCCCTGGGCTTTTGTGTTTTGGGGAGATTCTTGATAGCAGTTTTGATTTCAGTGCTTGCAATTGGTTTGTTCATAGTTTCTATTTTTTTCTGGTTCAGTCTCAGAAGGTTAAACTTTTCTAAGAATCTGTCCATTTCTTCCAGGTTGTGCATTTTATTGCCATATAGTTGCTTATAATAGTCTCTTATGATCCTTTGTATTTCTGTGTTGTCTGTTGTAACCTTTCTTTTTTCATGCCTAATTTTGTTGATTTAATTCTTCTCCCTTTTGTTCTTGATAAGTCTGGCTAATGGTTTGTCAATTTTGTTTATATTCTCAAAGAACCAGCTTTTAGTTTTATTAATCTTTACTATTGATTCCTTTATTTCTTTTTCATTTCTTTCTGCTCTGATCTTTGAGCTATCTTTCCTTATACCAGTTTGGGGTTATTTTTGTTCTTCTTTTTCCAGTTATTTTAAGTGTAAAGTTAGGTTATCTATTTGTTGTTTTTATTGTTTCTTGAGGTAGGAATGTATTGCTCTAAACTTCCCTCTTAGAACTGCTTTTGCTGCATCCTATAGGTTTTGGGTCATCACATTTTTGTTGTCAGTTCTAGGAATTTGTTGATTTCCCTTTTTATTTCTTCAGTAATCTGTTTGTTATTTAGAAATGTATTGTTTAATCACTTGTAATTCATATCTAGTCTCATAGTGTTATGGTTAGAAAAGATGCTTGATATGATTTCAATTTTTCTTAAATTTACTGAGGCTTGATTTGTGACCCAAGATGTGGTCTATCCTGAAAAATGTCCCGTGTACACTTTAGAAGAAAGTGTATTCTTCTGCATCTGGTTGGAATGTCCTGAAGATATCAATTAGGTCCATATGATCTAATGAGTTATTTAAGGCTTGTGTTTCCTTATTAATTTTCTGTTTTGATGATCTGTCTTTTGGTGTAAGTAAGTTCCCTACTATAATTGTGTTACTATCAATTTCCCTTTTTATGCCTATTACTGTTTGCCTTATGTATTGATGTGCTCCTATGTTGGTGCATAAATATTGACAACTGTTATGTAATCTTCTTGGATTGATCCCTTGATCATTATGTAGTGTCTTTCTTTATCTCTTATAATATTCTTTATTTTAAGGTCTATTTTGTCTGATATGAAAATTGTCACTCTGATTTTCTTTTGATTTCCATTTGTATGGAATATATTTCTATCCTCTCACTTTCTGTCTGTATGTGTCTCTAGGTCTGAATTCAATATTTTTTTTTAATATAAATTAAGAGGACCGAATTGTTTACCTGTCTTGAAAGATATTTTTGAAAAGTTAAAAACAGAGAAAGGTCAACTGGGTGGATGTTTGGATTTTGAGGTATCCTGACACGGATGAAATTAGTTCTTCTGAAAAGAAAAGATTGGGGTTGTTGTGTTAAACACCTGCTCCTGTACTTAGAGCACAGTGGTTCTAGTTTCATGGAAAACAGTGTTGACTCTCACACTGAGCACAGTGAAACCTCTGAATTTTCCTTTTGGTACACATCCTTCACTGATACTGCTGAATCATAAAACACATGGCCAGACTTGGGGATGGAGTATTGTTAATGAGGGAACTTAGGCCTGAAAAGTACAATTTCAGGAAAATCTGCAATAATATAATTTCTACTTCATTTTTTGTCACATAATCCCTTTATTTTTCCAAGTTCTAGTTAACAAATAATATTGAGAAGTATCTTCTTCTTTATCATACTCAAACTGAAACACATCCTTTTCTCTTTTTCCTGTGGGTATGATTTGAGAAGCAATTTATCACTGGCAATTCTGAGTCTATGTCCAATAAGAAAGCAAGAATAAAGGTGAATGAATATTTTTTGGTGTTTTAAGTCATTGGAGAAATGATTAGCAAGTTAGTTTACATCACTGAGCATCTTACTCTTACAGAAAGAGCCATTAGACTAGTATTGGAGAAAGCAGTGGTATCCTTTGCAGAAAGACTCTGGTTTAATTGAGGTTTCTCCACTGGCCTTCTGTTAGGCTCACCTCCACCTCTAGTCCATCTCATCATTAACCACGTTTCTGAAATTAATGTATTAGAGGGGCCGTTTGGTCACAGGATGAGTGAATATTGATTGAGGGTGGTGATGGTGGATGGAAAAGGGAGGGCCTGCTGGTTATTCCAAGTGAGAGCCTGAACAACATGAAGAGGGAGAGTTAGCAAAAACACAGAAAGAGAAAAAAGAAACAACTGACCCAACCTAAAACATTTGTCAGAAATCTTCTTGAAGACTAATATACTTTCCTTAGCCATATGGTTGGGCTTCCCAGGTGGCTCAGTAGTAAAGAATTCACCTGCAACGTAGTTCAATCCCTGGATCAGGAAGATCTCCCTGGAGAAGGAAATGGCAACCCACTCCAGAATTCTTGCCTGGGAAATCCTATGGACAGAGGAGCCCATCAGGCTACAGTTCTTGGGGTCACAAAAGAGTCGGACGTGACTTAGCAACTAAACAACAACAACAGCCATATGGTTGAGTCATATTTTTTGTAACTAATTCTTATAAAATCTAACCATTTCCAATGGCTGATGGACAAAGAAGTCTCTTCCAACTTGTTAGGGTAAAGAGATCTCTTCTTTAACCAAAATTATAGGAAATCTTCTGCCTCCAGGCACTCAAATCTCTTACTGGGCCCACCCTGAAAGATTGCTCTTTTCAGATCAGTCCAGTTGATTAGGTTAATTGTGGCCCAATCTTAAATAAATAAATACCAATTACTGGTGGAGAAAGCTTTTTTAAAAATTGAAGTATAGTTGATTTACAATGTTGTGTTAGTTTCTAGTGTACAGCAAAATGATTCAGTTATGTGTATATATGTATATATATATATATACATACACATTTTTGTCTGTGTGTGTATATATATATACATATGTATGTATATGTATACATATATATGTGTATATATATATACACACACACCTATACAGTAGGCCCTTGTTTGTTTTATATTAATATATAATACTTTGTATCTGCTAATCCCAAATTCCTAATTTATCTCTCCCTTCCCTTTCCCTTGTGGTAACCATAAGTTTGTTTTCTATGTCTGTGAGTCTATTTCTGTTTTGTAAAGAAGTTCGTTTGTGTCATATTTTAGATTCTACAATAAGTAATATCGTATGGTACTTGTCTTCCTCTTTCTGACATATCATTTAGTATGATAGTCTTATGGCTGAGTAGTAGTATTCCCCCTGGGGCTTCCCTGATGGTTCAGGTGGTCAAGAATCTTCTTGCAACGCAGGAGACCCAGGTTTGATCCCTGGGTTGGGAATATCCCTGGGTTGCAAAGAGTTGGATATGACTGAATGACTAACGCTACACTAGTATTCCATGGTGTGTATATATAATACATCTTTATCCATTCATTTGTTGATGGACATTTAGGTTGTTTCCATATCTTAGCTATTATAAGTGGTGCTTCTATGAACACTGGGCTGCATGTGTCCTTTTGAATTATAGTTTTCTCTGGATATTGCCCATGAGTGGGATTGCAGGATCATATGGTAACTTGTTTTTAGATTTTTAAGTAACCTCCATACTATTATCCATAGTGGCTGCACCAATTTACATTCTCATCAACAATGTAGGAGAGTTCCCTTTTCTCCACATCCTCTCTAGCATTTGTTATTTTATAGACTTTTAAATGATGGATAGTCTGACCAGTGTGAGGTGGTACTTCATTGTAGTTTTGATTGGTATTTCTCTGATAATTGAGTATCTAATAGTTGAGTATGGTTTCCTGTGCCTATTGGCCATTGTATGTCTTCTTTGGAGAAATGTCTATTTAGTCTCCGGATAAGAAAACTTTTGCATCTCTAAGGAAACAGCCATGTTTGTGAGTACAATTCATACCAGCATGGAGTGACGCTTCATAGGGACATGGAGCTTTCCAGACACTGCCTAGGTTGAATGATGCCCAGAGCATCTCTTTCCACTGTAGTTGCCATGGAGGTTGCTGAACAACCAGAAGAGGAATGCTTTATCTTCAGAGCCAGCTTCATGGTTATGCAATGTGTACAGTTGTACAGGGTCCAGTTTTAGATGAGAGAGCTTCATTCTTGGTTTAATGCTCTACTGTCACTGTTGTGAACATCCCAACAATTTATGAACAAGGGACCCCACATTTTCATTTTGTTTTTGGCCGTACAAATCTATTAGCTGTTTCTGCCTCATTCTTCTAGGGTCACTCAGGTGTCACAAGAGGGAGAAAATAAAATCAAGAACCTGTTTGATCACCTTCCTCCAAGTTTATGTATCCAGATAAACACCTAATGAAACTGCTACCCGTTCTTTGATCTTAATTGATGGCATATTTAACCTCCTTTAAGAGGAGATTCTCAGAGATCTCTTTTCCCTTTCTAAAAGCATTTCCATACTGACTTCCTGCTGCTGCTGCTAAGTCGCTTCAGTCGTGTCCGACTCTGTGCGACCCCATAGACGGCGGCCCACCAGGCTCCCCCATCCCTGGGATTCTCCAGGCAAGAACACTGGAGTGGGTTGCCATTTCCTTCTCCAATGCATGAAAGGGAAGAGTGAAAGTGAAGTCGCTCAGTCGTGTCCGACTCTTAGCGACCCCATGGTCTGCAGCCTACCAGGCTCCTCCGTCTATGGGATTTTCCAGGCAAGAGTACTGGAGTGGGGTGCCATTGACTTCTCCATCCATACTGACTTAGAACCTCTAATTAAAAGAATGATTCAGGTCTGGGCAACATGTGGTACTTCCATACTTGGAAAAGAAGGATTTTCTACATCTCCTTGGTTTACTTTGTTTTACGGTAGATAGCACAACCTCAATTTCATGGGTGCATTTTACACATAAATGTGTAAAATTTATTTTTTAAGCAAGATTTAAGAAATATTCTTATTGGCAACTGGGTCCAAATACCGAAACCAGCAGCAATGATTGTGAATGTTCTTTCCTGAGTTTTCTTAATCTTCATAGGCTGTACACAGGTGAGGGGTGTACCCTGCAGCTTTTTATCTATTTCCCTTGGGTGGGAATGGGTGTGAGTAGCCTGGCTTGGTGGACTGGCCCAGGAGAGAAAAGCAGGGTCATGGGAGGGCCTTATCCCTGTGGAAGCCTCCACTTTTTCTGTGCTTACACACTGGCCACCTAAGTTGGACGATGAGAAGTTTCATAGAAATGATTAGTCAGGAGGCAGACTTGGTGAGAGTGGGCATAAAGGCTGTAAGTCCTTCTCAGGACCTGGAGAAGCACCTGCTGACGGTGGCTGGGGAGTGCTTCCCTGATTGCCAAGGACAGGGTCTTCTGCTAAGCAGAGAGTGTGCATAGTGGAGTGATACTCAGTCTTGCTTATCTGATGACATTAATTAAGGGGTGTTATGGGCCAGGGTTCTGTAGGTTGAGTGGAGATGGAGGCCACTGGCAATGCGTGCCATGCCCAGGGAGAAATATGTGAGTGGGAGGAAGAAAAAAGGATTTCTCTGGAGCTGTTCCAAGGTTGATGCTAGTGAAAGATGCTTGTCTCTCTCAAGCATTAAAGCAGCATCTGCCAGGATTGTCAGCTACTGAACAACACACCTTCAACACTCATGAGCCGTGGGGAGTGTGGGTACAAGTAAAAGAGTCGTAAGTTTTAATGTGTTTCCTTACTAGTTGCTTTTGGTGTGCAACTGGACGTGTGTATGTGTGTAAAACTGACAGAAACTTGTCGGGTTATGGTCTATTGATTTTTTTATTCAATTTGGCAAATTTTCAGCATTAACTAAGACATGAAGGCTTTGTTTTAAGGCTTTAAAACAAGGCTTTGTTTTGTTTCTTAATCCTTAACCCTTCTGCCTCAAGTCCAAGGTGCTACTCAGACCAAGAATGATGAATGACTATGAAGGGAGAATTGGTTTGACACAGTCAAAAATTAGTTCACCATTTCTATAGTAATCTTTAGTGTAAAAGAGCAAGAACTTTTCATTCACATTGACATCTAACACTTATGTACCAAATTATTATATGCCAAGCACAGTTCTAGAGCCAGAGATTAAGAAGAAAAGAAAAATAGAAAAAATAATCCTACATCCATGAAGCTTTTGTTCGAGTGAGGGGCAACACAATCAATGAAATAGCCAGGGAAGTCCGTAGTAGTTTAGATGGGAATTATTATGGGAAAGTAAAGCAAGAAAAGGGGATGGGGTTTGAGGCACTTAGTAGTTTTCAATAGGATGATCACGAAAGACTCCTTGAGAAAGTTTTTGAGCAAAGACTTAGAGGAGATAAGGGGAAGAGCATTTCAAGAAGGAGAAGCAGCAAGTGCAAAGGCTGTAAGGTGGAGGCAAGCCTGGTGTGCAAGGAGAGACAGGGAGGCCAGTGTGGCTCGTGGAGGGGAGGATGAGAAGAGGCTGGAGGAGTGACATCACTTGGGGCTATGAAGAGAAGGGGACGACAGAGAATGAGATGGCTGGATGGCATCACCGACTCGATGGACATGGGTTTGGGTGGACTCAGGGAGTTGGTGATGGACACGGAGGCCACAGGTGCTGTGGTTCATGGGGTCGCAAAGAGTCGGACACGACTGAGCAACTGAACTGAACTGAATTGATGAAGTTTCTTGTGAAAACTTGGGCCCAACTTATACTTCAATAGAGTAACACTGGCTCCTATGTTGAGAAAAATGTGAAGGGCAGAGGTGGGAGCAGAGTCCAGTTAGCCCATTGTAATAACCCAGACCTATATGAAAGTGCTTACAGGGGTGCAGTAAAGAGTGGACAGCCCCGGGGAATATTTTGGAGATAGAGCCAGCAGAATTTTCTAGTGGGTTAGATGTAAGAAGTGAAAGAAAGGAGTTAAGGATGACTCTACATCATCCTTAACTGTGGTGGGGGCGAGTAACCAGAAAGATGAAGTTGTCATTGAGTGGGGAAAACTAGAGCAGGTCTGGTCCGAGAGGGATGTTAGGAGATCTGTTTTGGATGGTTTGGGATTTGAGGTGTATGTCAGACATCTGAGCTTCCCTGGTGGCTCAGATGGTAAAAGGATCTGCTTGCAATGTGGGAGACCTGGGTTCAATCCTTGGGTCATGAAGATCCCCTGCATAAGGAAATGGCAACCCACTCCAGTACTCTTGCCTGGAAAATTCCATGGATGGAGGAACCTCTTAGGGCTACAGTCCATGGGGTTGCAAAGAGTCGGACAAGTGACTCACTTTTTTTTTTTTTTTGAAGTGAGCAACTTTACTTTTCCACTTCAGATATTTAAGTGGAGATGCTGAGTGGGAAGCTGGATATGGGAGTCTAGAGTTAAGCAGTGAAGGCTGAGCTAAAGATAGAAATCTAGGAGTGGTGATATAGTATTCATGCTGTGAAGCAGAATGAGATCCCCCAGTACTGAGGGCAGGTAGAAAAGAGTTCTAAAAACTGAGCCTGAGGACTTGCTAATTTTAAGGACCTGTGAGATAGGAGAAAGCAGAAAAGAAGGAGGAACCAGTGAGGAGGAAAAACAGGGGAAGAGTATTTTCCAGCAAAGGGCCCTGATCTACTCTTTGAATTTCTGCTAGTGGCTCAAGTAAGCTGAGGACAGAATTGGCTATTGAATGCAGCAATTTGGGATCTTTGGTGACTTTGACAAGAGAGCTAGAATCAGGTAAGATCAGTAAAGAAGAGATAGGTTGAGGTAGGGAGAAATGAAGTTAGAGACAATTAAATTGCTACCAGTCTTCCTCACTCCCAATCCAGAAGAAACAAGCCCCTCAACTTCCCATTTTTATGATTTTCTTTATTTTATTTTGCCAACTCTGTTAATCTTTGTAAGCAACCTTCAGTTCTTTTGGAATGGGCTGACAAGCCAGCAAGATGGGATGCTCCCACAGGAGGGAGCCTCTACTCGGGTACAGAGCTTCTTGTTACTTCCCTTCATGTCTGGTGGTAGAAATGTGGCCACTTGTCTGGTCCTGAGGGTGGTGGTGGGGGTGGAGCGGTGGGGGCAGGCACAGCTATGCACACTGCATGATACAGGCCCTTTGAGGAGGATGCATTCAGGTCATGATTTTTGAGGGGGGGCAGGTTGCTTTCATTGCTTCTTGGTGAGGCCACAGGAATAACTGTTTTAGCATCTGTCTTGTTATAGTTGCAGAGAAGGGCAAGATTTGGGATAAACTAGAGGGATTTCGTAGCAGCAGCGGAGGGATTTCAGAGGAGAGCACAAGAGTGAAGGACATGATGTTGAAAGGAGAAAAAAAAATCTACATATTGGTGGCTTGTCAGCTGTGGCTCTTGTCCTTTAGGGATATGAAGATTCGTCTCATCCTGCAGAGGCTGACCTACATTTCAAAAGTGACTGTGAAATTTGGCATGTTTGAGAGAAACTCCTTTCCTGGCTAGGGCCACAGGATGACTCATCTGGCTTGGATATAGTTGGCTTTTGTTGAGGTACCAGGAGAGCTCCCGTGCAGGGTACTAGACTCAATTCCCAGTAAACAAGAGTATCTCCTGATTCCTCCACTTCCTTCCTGTTGCTTCAGTGAGGCTTCATGACTTTTGGCTCAGGAAATCATGAGTGATTTGGGAGCACAGAATATGATTTTTGGTTTTCCTTTAGGACCATGTTAGGATGCTAGTAGATGCCACACACAGGACAAACTGGTGGAGCCCCCTCTTAGCTGCCCCTGCTGGGTTCTGGAAAGTTATGCTGTCTGCTCTGTTGTTTATGTGCTGTTGTACCTTGGGCTTCCCTGGTGGCTCAGACGGTAAAGAATCCACCTGCAATGTGGGTGACCTTGGTTTGGTTGGGAAGATTGCCTGGAGGGGGGCATGGCAACCCACTCCAGTATTCCTGCCTGAAGAATCCCCACAGACAGAGGAGCCTGGAGGGCTACAGTGCATAGGGTCATGAAGCGTTGCACACGACTGAATGACTAAGCAAATACCTTGGGAATCTGGCTTCCCTGGTGGCTCAGATGGTAAAGAATCTACCTACAATGCGGGAGACCCAGTTTCAACCCCTGGGTCAGGAAGATCCCCTGGGTCAGGAGAAGGGCACAATAGCATACTCCACTATTCTTGCCTGGAGAATCCTGTGTACAGAGGAGCCTGGTGGGCTACAGTCCATGTGATTGCAAAGAGTTGGACATGACTGAGTAACTAAGCATGGCTACTTATCTTGGGCATCTACCTGCAGTGCCTTTTTGAAAAATAGATTTTATTTTTTAGAGAAGTTTTAGGTTTACAGCAAAATTGAACAGAAAGTACAGTGGGTTCCCATACATCTTCTCCCTCAAAACATGCACAGCCCTCTCCACTATTGACGTCTCACTCTAGAGAGGTACATTCTGACAAACCTACATTAACACATTATTATTACTCAAAGTCCCTGTTCTGGCACTTGTGGGGAGTGACCAGAGCCTCCTTGCCACATTTGGCTCCTGCACCCTGGCTCCAGGATACCTCCAAGCCAGTTTATATAAAGAGTATTTCTGATCAGCCTCGTAATGAGGGAGGAGGTGTTTGTTGTCGATTATTTATTGTTTCTGGTTCAGTTGGAGTTCATTAGAAGCCATGCTTTCCTAACACCTCTAGTCCTCTCTCAGGCAGTGCTGTGTTTCTCTGGTTAGATACCTGCCCAGCAATGTCAAATCCTGGGTTCAGATCTGCCTGCAAGAAGACCAAGGCAGGGAGTTCCCTAGTGGTAGGACTAGTGGTTAGGTTGCCTAGTGGTTAGGACTCTGTGCTTTCACTGCGGTGGCCTGGGTTCATCCCTAATCTGGAAATTGAGATTCCGCAAGCAGAGCAAGAAAAAAAGAGGAAAAGGCAAACAGTGCCTGGTGAGTAAGTATGGGGCATAGGGTAATGACCTGTGTGTGCGCTCAGTTGCTCAGTCATGTCCAACTCTTTGTGTCCCCATGGACTGTAGTCCACCAGGCTTCTCTGTCCCTGGAATTTTCCAGGCAAGAATACTGGAGTGGGTAGCGATTCCCTTCTCTAGGGATCTTCCTGACCCAGGGATTGAACACACGTCTCCTGCATTGGCAGGCGGATTTGTTACCACTGAGCCACCAGCTTCCTGATAATCAAGCCCTCTTCTCCCTCACTTCCTGGCTGGTCCATGATGTTATAATGATAGTTTTCATGAGAAATTCCATGAAAGTTTCTGATTCCTAAGACTAATTTCTCTATGCTGGAGGCGAGGGGATGAGTGCCAGGCAGTGGTTGTAGGCTGCCCTGGACCCTGACCTGCTTCTCAGGATGAGGAAAATTGGGCTATTTGGGGATGACATGTCATTCATCTTGATTTGTTTGCTTTTCAGGAGTGTGCCTTTGCTGAGAACATGGGGCTTACTCTTGTGTGGTATTGTTGTTTGGTTCTTTTTAATAGTGTAATACCCTAGTGTGCCATCTTCCAAAGTTTCCAAATTTTCTGGCATATTGAGTGCAACACTTTCATAGCATCATCTTTTTGGATTTGAAATAGCTCAGCTGGAATTCCATCATAACCACTAGCTTTGTTCCTAGTGATGCTTCCTAAGGCCTGCTTGACTTCACATTCCAGGATGTCTGGTTCTAGGTGAGTGATTACACCATCGTGGTTATCTGGGTCATGAAGATCTTTTTTATATAGTTGTTCTGTGTATTGTTGCCACCTCTTCTTAATATCTTCTGCTTCTGTTAGATCCATACCATTTCTGTCTTTCAGTTTGCTCATCTTTACATGAAATGTTTCCTTGGTATCTCTAATTTTCTTGAAGTGATCTCTAGTCTTTCCCATTTTATTCTTTTCTTCTATTTCTTTGCATTGAGCACTGAGGAAGGCTTTCTTATCTCTCCTTGCTGTTCTTTGGAACTTTGCATTCAGATAGGTATAGCTTTCCTTTTCTCCTTTGCCTTTAGCTTCTCCTCTTTTCTCAGCTATTTGTAAGGCCTCCTCAAACAACCATTTTGCCTTTTTGGATTTCTTTTCCTGGGTATGGTCTTGATCACTGCTTCCTGTACAATGTCACAGACCTCCCTCTCTAGTTCTTTAGGCACTCTGTCAACCAGATCTAATCCCATCAAAGTCCACCCATCTTGTTGAAAACAGGTGTGGTAAGGATTAGCTTTAGCTTCCTAAACCAAGATAATCACCATGCTGTGATCACTCACCTAGAGCCAGACATCCTGGAATGTGAAGTCAAGTGGGCCTTAGAAAGCATCACTATGAACAAAGCTAGTGGAGGTGATGGAATTCCAGTGGAGCTATTTCAAATCCTAAAAGATGATGCTGTGAAAGTGCTGCACTCAATATGCCAGCAAATTTGGAAAAGTCAGCAGTGGCCACAGGACTGGAAAAGGTCAGTTTTCATTCCAATCCCAAAGAAAGGCAATGCCAAAGAATGTTCAAACTACCGCACAATTACACTCATCTCACATGCTAGTAAAGTAATGCTCAAAATTCTCCAGGCCAGGCTTCAGCAATACATGAACCATGAACTTCCAGATGTACAAGCTGGATTTAGAAAAGGCAGAAGAACCAGAGATCAAATTGCCAACATCTCCTGGATCATCAAAAAAGCAAGAGGGTTCCAGAAGAACATCTATTTCTGTTTTATTGACTATGCCAAAGCCCTTGACTGTGTGGATCACAATAAACTGTGGAAAATTCTGAAAGAGGTGGGCATGCCAGACCACCTGATCTGCCTCTTGAGAAACCTATATGCAGGTCAAGAAGCAACAATTAGAACTGGACATGGAACAACAGACTGGTTCCCAATAGGAAAAGAAGTACATCAAGGCTGTGTATTGTCACCCTGCTTATTTAACTTCTATGCAGAGTACATCATGAGAAACGTTGGGCTGGAAGAAGCACAAGCTGGAATCAAGATTGCTGGGAGAAATATCAATAACCTCAGATATGCAGATGACACCACTCTGGCAGAAAGTGAAGAGGAACTAAAAAGACTCATGATGAAAGTGAAAGAAGAGAGTGAAAAAGTTGGCTTAAAGCTCAACATTCAGAAAACTAAGATCATGGAATCTGGTGCCATCACTTCATGGGAAATAGATGGGGAAACAGTGGCTGATTTTATTTTTTTGGGCTCCAAAATCACTGCAGATGGTTACTGCAGCCATGAAATTAAAAGATGCTTACTCCTTGGAAGGAAAGTTATGACCAACCTAGATAGCATATTAAAAAGCAGACACATTACTTTGCCAACAAAGGCCCATCTTGTCAAGGCTATGGTTTTTCCAGTAGTCATGTATGGATGTGAGAGTTGAACTATAAAGAAAGCTGAGCGCCGAAGAATTGATGCTTCTGAACTGTGGTATTGGAGAAGACTCTTGAGAGTCCCTTGGACTGCATGGAGATCATACCAGTCCATCCTAAAGGAGATCAGTCCTGGGTGTTCATTGGAAGGACTGATGTTGAAGCTGAAACTCCAATACTTTGGCCACCTGATGCAAAGAGCTGACTCACTGGAGAACACCCTGATGCTGGGAAGGATTGAAGGCAGGAGGAGAAGGGGACAACAGAGGATGAGATGGTTGGTTGGTCTGACAGACTCCATGGAGATGAGTTTGCATAAACTCCAGGAGTTGGTAAGGTACAGGGCGGCCTAATGTGCTGTGGTCCATGGGATAGCAAAGAGTCGGACACAACTGAGCAACTGAAGTGAACTGAACCTGAGGCTAACATAAGGGCTAGTCCCAGCTTTGCTAAATCTTCTGCACAGCTTAGAACAGGAGTTCCTGGTCCATGGCCTGGTAGGAAACAGGCGGCATAGCAGGAGGTGAGTGGTGGGTGAGTGAGTGAAGCTTCATCGGTATGCACAGTCATTCGCCATTGCTTGCATTACTGCCTGAGCTCTGCTTCCTGTCAGATTGTTGGCAGATTCGATTCTCATGTGTGTTAGTTGCTCAGTTTTGTCTGACTCTTTGTGACCCAATGGACTGTAGCCCCTCACCCCCACCCCAGGCTCCTATGTCCCTGGAATTCTCCAGACAAGAGTACTGGAGTGTGTTGCTCCCTTCTCCGGGGGATCTTCCTCACCCAGGGATTGAACCCAGGTCTCCTGCATTGCAGGCATATTCTTTACCATCTGAGCCATGTAAGATAGAATTTCCTAGATTCTCAGAGGAGAACAATAAATGTAATGTGTTTGAATCATCCCCAAACCATTCCCAGCCCACTGTGGTTCATGGGAAAATTGTCTTCCATCAAACCAGTCCCTGGTGCCAAAAAGGTTAGGGACTGCCGGCTTAGAATATTGCCTCTTATGAAATGTGTGAGGGCATCACCATGTCCTCTGTAGAGGCTGTCTGCTCCTATCACTGTAACCATACCCTGACAGCTGGTCTGTTGGGATGCTGATGTTGCAAGAGCACTCTAGTCCTCTTTTAAGACTATGTGGTACCAGGTATTGCTTCTTATATTCAAACAGGGCTCTAAGCATGCTCAACAGTCCATCTATCATTTATTTACTTAACAACCCATTCAATAAATGCTGGGCAATGAGGATGTAAAGATAAGAGACACAGTTCTTGCTTTTCAGAAGCTCACAGTGTAGTGAGGGAGCTCCTAGATATGTAATGATGGCATTCAGAAAAAACTCTGTGAGAGTGTCTTGAACACAGAATAGGGTTCCACACACTTGCAGAGTGAATTAGGGAGATTCCTTGGTTGAGATGAGATTACTGATGAGTTTTTTTTGTTCTCTTTCTTCCTCCTCTTTTTCTTGAACTGAGTCATGCAGGATGTGTATTATTGGTTGAAGGAAGGAAGGGTTCCAGGCAGCAGAAAAACTCTATAGAGCTAAGGAGGCATGTTAGGGAGTTTGGAATATTTGGAGAACTTTAAATGCCATCATGTTGTTTGGTTATAGCAGAGTCCTAATGAACAGCTGCAATGGGATAAGAATTCCTCTGAAACATGTCTGTAGGAAATATTTCCAGAGATCAAATTGCCAACATCCATTGGATCATAGAAAAAGCAAGAGAATTCCAGAAAAACATCTGCTTCATTGACTGTGCTAAAACCTTTGACTATGTGGATCAAAACAAACTGGAAAATTCTTCAAGAGATGGGAATACAAAACCACCTTACCTGCCTCCTGAGAAACTGGTATGCAGGTCAAGAAGCAACAGTTAGAACCGGACATGGAACAACGAACTGGTTCCAAATTGGGAAAGCAGTAGGTCAAGGCTGGATATTGGATGTGAGTTTGAGCAAGCTCTGGGAGATGGTGAAGGACAGGGAAGCCTGACATGCTGCAGTCCATGGTGTCACAAAGAGTCGAACACAACTGAGAGACTGAACAACAACAACAATTAATGGCTGCAATGGGATAAGAATTCCTCTGAAATATGTCTGGAGGATGAAGGAGACACTCCCACATTAGCCTGCAATGGTTAGACTATACTTTTGAAATGAGAGAGTATGTGAGATTCAAAATAATACCTTACAGGAGCCCTGGGCTGTCTTACCTGCAGGGAGAAAGTGTAGATAGCAGTGGGGCCTGTTTAGACTTGTTAGGTATGGCTTGTGTGAGTAACGCAGCACAGCTGGGTAAGGGAGACTGGTTCTGAATCTTGCTTCTTTTGCTCAAAAGAGAATGTGATGTGGGCAGAGATAGTGTCCTCATTTATAGACTGTTCTCAACCTACCTCTCCAGGGTTGATATGAGAATTAAATCACACAATTTATTGATAGGTGAAAGTAAATACCCAGCAAAGGTTAGTTTCTCTTCCCTGTCTTTTTCTCTCTTGCTTTTCTCCATCTTTCTACCCTTCCCAACCTCCTTTTTTCATGAATTAACTTTGTACTAAGAAAGTAGTACATGTAAGCATCCTGCAAGGATCTATATTAATAGTCCATTATAGCAGCCACTAGTCACATGTGTTTAGAGAATGCTTGGCTAATTCCAACTGAGATATGTGGTGAGTTGAAAACTTAATGCAAAAAAGGGAATGTTAACTAATCTCATTAATAATTTTTTCTATAGATCATATGTTTAAATGATAACATTTTATATATGTTTGGTTAAATAAAAATGTTATCAAAATTAATTTCACCAGTTTCTTCTTACTTTTAAAAAATGCAGCTACTGGCAATTTAAAATTACATTTTATTCTTAGGGGATAGCGTTTTGTGGGCTTTGGGGACTCCCTGGTGAAAAGACAAACTGACTTCGCAGTGCTTATACCTAGTGGGGAGTAGAAAACTGCCACTGACAGCTAAAGCAACAACAGAAAGTGAAAAATAAAAAAGTAACAAATGTAAAAGTACATATTGTAAGAAGTATGTAAAGAGAAGTTTCTCTGGGAGGAAAACAGCAGGATCTAATTTAAATTGACTGGACGCCTCTCTGAGGGAGAGGTGTTTGAGCTGGGCCTCCAGGAAAGCATTTGCCCGTGGCATTTCCAGGCAAAGGTGGGAACACAGCATTCCAGCTGGAAGAAACAGACTGCCAGTCAATATTTACTGAGTCTACCAAACCCGCAGCATGTGGTTGGCAATGGGGAAAAGCTGTGGGGCTGCCAGACACAGGGAGACTCCATGACTCCTTTGCGCTTGTGGTCTAGAGAGGAGACAGAAGAGACAGGTACGTCAGGGTTCAGGGCTGGGACATGTACTGGCTCTGGAAGTGTCTTTCCTCCTCTGTCTGTCCCAGCCTCAGACCATCACTGACCCGCAGCCACAGCTTTGCAGGTCCCCAGAGCCTGTCAGTTCTTCCTTTGGCAGGGAACACTCACTTCTGCTCTTTTACCCCCGTTCCACTGCCCTGTTCTGAGTCAGACTCATCTTGGAAATTAGCGTCTGCAATAGCCTCTTAACCAGTTTCCTCGCCTCCAGCCTCTTGCTCCCTTTAATATCTTCTGTGCATTCCTACCAAATTAATCACCCTGAAATAACATTTAGACTGCAATTTCTCTGCTTCAAAGCTTTTACTAGCTTCCAGATACTGGCAGAGGAGCAGCATGCCTGGAGCTGTGGGCACCTCTGTCTCTCTTTTCACACTTTATCTTTCCTTGTCTGCATAATGACAGCCCTCAGAGAAGCAGGGCCTGCAGCAGGATGCGCAGCTGGCCTCAAGTAAGCTTTGAAGCCTCACTTCTAGCCAGTTTACATAATTCCTGCTCCTGCCCCACCTCGCCCTCTGGGCCAGGCATGCTGGAGTCCTCTTTGTCCTTCACACACTGAGTTTCATTGTCTCCGTGTAAGGGCAGGTGCATATCAGTAAGAGCATGGATTTCAGAGTCAGTGAGATTAGGTTCAAATCGCAGCTCTGCCATTTAACTTGCTGTAAGGACACCTCCAATAAGCTTTGTCTTTTCTAAGCCTTAGTTTCCTCTTACTAATACCAGGAACCTAACTGTAATTTGTACCCCTAAGGGATGGGAGGGTAAGATTTTGCAGGTGCCTAGTCCATGAGAAGTGAGTGAAGTCTCTGTCATGTCCGACTCTTTGCGACCCCATGGACTGTAGCCAACCAGGCTCCTCTGTCCATGAGATTTCCAAGGCAAGAGTCCTGGAGAGGTTTGCCATTTCCTTCTCCAGGGGATCTTCCCAACCCAGGGATCGAACCCAGGTCTCCCACATTGTAGGCAGACACTTTACTGTCTGAGCCACCAGGGAAGATCTGGGAAGTCCTTAATCCATGCATATTGTTTAAATGAGTGGTAAGCCATGGATGTGCTGATTAACAGTGGTATCTCCTTTTCTTTCTGTATCCCTAGTGCCAGTTAGCAGCCTCTTTTTAAATGGTGATGGGCTGTAGTCTGACTTCTATGCAGCTGTGATGTGGGCTGGAAACACTGGATGGGGACATTGAACAGTGGTGTCAAGAAGCTGGATAGACTTCAAGAGACCATCCAGTGTGGAACCCCTGAGGCCCTCTCGTGTGTCCAAGTAGATCCAAAGGAGTTGGTTGAAAAGCATACACACACACACACACACACACTTTGGGAGTATTATCTAGATGAGGAATCACTGAACAAGAGACTTCATTTTCCTTTTCATTTATCTTTTTGAAAGATGTAGTATGTAGCAGATTGTCAGCAAGAGAGGAATACAGGATCTTTTCCAGAATTAGTGCAACATAAAAATTTATAAAGTGAGAGTACATGAAAGCTAATAAAAAAAGTTAAGTTTTCAACAACTCCTTTATGGAGCTACTGTATAAATGAGGCACAGGGGCACTTTTGATTAAGAAATAGCCACGGTGTAATTCAGAAAAGCATAGGATGTTTAAATAGACATTTGGATATACTCAGAAGTCACAGCCAAGTCAACTGAGATCTCTTACTCAGAGAAACATGCTAATGGATTTCATTCTTAGGGAGAGAGAAATATTCTTTCTTTTTTTCCTTCTTATTTTCATGTGGCACTTCACTGACAGTTTCTTCACTAGCTTCATGAGTATTACTTGAGAAATCTCCACACTGAGCTGTTGCAATGTTCTTTACTCCATGGAAATACCTTCATAAGTTACTGGGTAAAACACAGGATACCCAGCAAAATTTGAATTTCATGTAATACATGCAATATATGGGATATATTTATGCCAAAAATTGCTCATCTGGAATTCTAATTTCACTGGTATCCTATATTTTGTTGTTGTTGATAAATATGGCAAGTAGGCCTACCCAAGGGCTGAAGGGTAGGTACTGAAAACCTGGCTGACAAACTTGTAAAGCTGTCAACACTGGTGACTGATACTTTCATGGGACCTTTCAGATTTCTGTCTAAGGAAGGCTCGTGTATGGTTTTCTCAGGGACCTTACTGTTCACAGACACATGAGCCAGCTCACACCCAGGCAGCCCAAGCAGCAGCTCCTCATTCCTCTATATTTCCTTTGTTAATTCTCATTTACCTTGAGGTTTTTTTCATGCACTTGCATACCTGACCTTCTATGAGATGGGGGCAGAAGCATGGAGGATTTTTTCCCCTGAAATAATAGCTTTAAGTGTAAAGTTGGGGGACAGGGAGGAGGCAGGAAGGCAGGAGACTTCAACTCACTCTGACCCCTTATTTTCCTGTACAGGAGTCAGAGCATTTCCCATGGAACATAGCGAGCTGCAAAACTCAGCTTCTTCTTGTCTGAACTTGAATTTGAAGTATAAATTCAATTTCTGTCTTTTTTCCCTCACAGCATTTTTCTTTCCCTCTATAAAGTAGACAGAGAGGGTGCAGTCTAAATTAGACTGGAAGTTCAAGGTCAAGGGAAGAGTCACTACCAAGGCCAGGCCCTTCCGGGGAAGACTCTCTTCTGAGTCTTGTCAGGACCTCAGATGCCTCAGGCAGCCTTGATTTCCCGTATGCTGTGCTGCCTTCAAGACCTTGTGACAAAAAAATAACAAAAGCAAAACAAGTCTTGCATTTTTTTTGGCTTGGCTTTTTTGTTTCTTTTTAGCTTTCCCAATTTTTTAAGTAGAATGTGTGAAGACACAAAAATAGAGACAGTAGTATAATATGTCAACTAGCAACAATTTAGTAATTGTTGAATTACAGCCAATTTTGTTTTATCTGTTTCCTTATTCATTTCTCATTTCTTCCAGATAATTTTGGTATTAGAATTCTTCAGAGAAAAAGAACCAAAAGGATGTGTGTGCGTGTTTGACTACATGGAGAAAGGGAAAGAGATTGATTGATTTTAAGGAATTGATTCTTGAGATTGTGGAACTGGCAAATCTGAAATCTGTAGCATACGCCAACAGGCTAAAGAACCAGGGAAGAGTTGATGTTGCAGTTTCTGTTGCGAAGGAAATCTGGAAGCGGAATTGCTTCTTCCTTGGAGAACCTCAGTCTTTTCTCTTGAGGCTCTTAACTGACTGAGTACATCCCCTCCCTGCCCCCTGCTCCCCTGCCTTACCCCCCTGTCCTGTGGAGGATAATCTGCTTTTCTCCATGTCTTCTGATTTAAATGTTGATCATATCTGAAAAATACATTGACAGCAATGTAGACTGGTGTTTGACAAAAAACCGAGTAGCATGGGCTTAGCCAATTTGACATACAAAATTAACCATCACAGTTTGGAAACTATAATCATCTAAACTAACAAGTCATCACATTATTTGGTCCATAATATTTTCATATATATCTTTTAAAAATAAAAATTAAGAAAAACCCCTAAATATAATCACTATTATCACCCCTATAAAATTAAAAGTTGAACTATACCTTTGTGTGAATTAACATCTAAATAAAGTTTATACATTGCTATTATAGATAGGACTCAGAAGTCTCTGTTAGTATACAAGTTCTCTCTTTGCTTCTGTTGGTTTTTCTTGCAGTTTATTTGTTGAAGAAGCTAGTTTGTCCTGTAGAACTTTGCATCATTTGGTTTTACTGGTTGCATATGATGTCACTTAATAAGCTCCTCTGCCCCTGTATTTGCTGTAAGTTAAGAATTTCATAGCAAGGCTGGATCACACCTAGGTTCACTTTTTTTTGCAAGAATACTTCAGGCACATTTTGTTGGACTGTCTTTCTTGGATGTCGATCATCTTTGTTTATCACTGCCTGAATTTATTAGTTCATCCTGGCTTGTAAAATTCTAAAGTCTATAATTTCCTCTGCATTTATTAGCTAAAATATTTATATAAAGAGAAATTTCCTCTCATGAACTATTTGGGTAGAGTTCAGTTCAGTCGCTCAGTTGTGTCTGACTATTTGTGACCCCATGGACTGCAGTACTCCAGGCTTCCCTGTCCATCACCAACTCCTGGAGCTTACTCAAACTCATGTCTATTGAGTTGGTGATGCCATCCAACCATCTCATCCTTTGTCATCCCCTTCTGCTCCCACCTTCAATCTTTCCCAGCATCAGGGTCTTTACAAATGAGTCAGTTCTTCGCATCAGGTGGCCAAAGTATTGGAGTTTCAGCTTCAGCATCAGTCCTTCCAATGAATATTCAGGACTGATTTCCTTTAGGATGGACTGGTTGGATCTCTTTGCTGTACAAGGGACTCTCAAGAGTCTTCTCCAACACCACAGTTCAAAAGCATCAATTCTTCGGCGTTCAGCTTTCTTTATATTTCTTTATATGCAGATGACACCACACTTATAGCAGAAAGCGAAGAAGAACTAAAGAACCTCTTGATGAAAGTGAAAGAGGAGAGTGAAAAAGTTGGCTTAAAACTCAGCATTCAGAAAACTAAGGTCATGGCATCTGGTCCCATCACTTCATGGCAAATAGATAGGGAAACAATGGAAAAAGTGACAGACTTATTTTTTGGGCTTCAAAATCACTGCAGATGGTGACTGCAGCCATGAAATTAAAAGACACTTGCTCCTTGGTAGAAAAGTTATGACCAACCTAGACAGCATATTAAAAAGCAGAGACATTACTTTGCCAGCAAAGTTCTGTCTAGTCAAAGCTACAGTTTTTCCAGTAGTCATGTATGGATGTGAGAGTTGAATTTGGGTACAATTCTTCCTAATTCTTTATCCTAGTGTTTCTCAAGTTGCTGTCAATAGACTGCTATGAGTCTGCTGATATGTTCTTGGAGGGTGAGGAAGGGGGTCTGCAAACTTTTTATTATGATAATCTGACTGCGCAATTACTGAGAAATATGTAAGCATATTCTACATTACCTGGATGAGTGTCTTATTAGAGTTCGGCCAGTGACCTCAGTGCTGAAGCTGACATTTTTGTATTTTGGATCATGATGCAGGGCATGTAGTGCTGATTTAATTATTAAGGGTTGATGAATAAAGAAGATGGGCTTAAAATGCCAGGCAACCTTACAGTGGATTTTAGTTTGAATAGAGATATGAGTCAGTTTGGGGGAACACAATAATATACATCGTCTGGACCAAAAATAATATATGCTGTAGCTGCGAAAGGCCACTTATTTTGAAAGAATTAATTGTCTATTTGATTTGCATTAGTTTGATTTGTGTTGGTTTTGTAGTGTTTGCTTATATTTAATTTATAAATCGGTTTTATTTTCACAGTTGTCCAAATATATATATTTTACTATTAACATTTAAGAAACAATTTGTCAACATGCTGGCTTGAAAGGAATTTATTTCCTTTTAAAATGTCTGTACATTACAGACAGTTTGAGAAACAGTGCTTTATCCCATTCTGGCTTTCCTAGGGCTATTAGGTAATCCCACCTCCAGTATAATCTGTTTTATTAAGGAGTCACCTCTTGCTGTGGATATTGGGAGATAACAATGTGTATCTAGACAACAATACCCTGAAATGCTCAAAGAAAAACGGCCATACTGGGAAGAAGGTATTTTAACATTGTATTTTTTTTTTTTTTCTAACATCATCTTCAACCACAGAATGGAAGCAGCTGCCTCCTTATGTATCTTTCACTGGGGCCTGTGGAATCTGGTAAATGGAGAACCTTAAACCAGACTATGTATTACCAGAACAACTGTTTGAAAAGATAAGAAGCAAAACCAAAGCCCATCTGAAGCAGTCTTATCCAACTTCATTGTGCTGATGAGTTATCTGAGAATATTGTTGCAAGAGATGCTGCTGGCCCATACCTCATATACTGAAAACTATTTTTTCTGTTGTAATCATTTTACTTGATTTTTTCTTGGATAACACATATAAAGCTATGAGTACCATTTTTAATACAAAGTCAGCACTTAATAAATGTTAATGACTCTTGTTACGGTGGTTAGAATTAGCTTTTGAGGCTCAGAGAAGGATGGGATAGAGGAGGGGGTTTTAGAAGTGAACAGACTTCAATCAAGATCCAGGTTTTGTTGTTTACAAGCTATTTGTCCTGGACAAGTTAGTTAGCCTTTCAAGTCACTGACTTGTCAAATGTCTTTAAAATGGAGGAAAATAATGCCTCATGGAATTGGGAGGATTCTATAGAGCTCCTAGATTGGTGGGTGCTCAAAAAATATTATTTCTCCTTTGTCCCCTTTGGATATAGGCTTGGGATTGAATCTTGGTTCTGTTGCAACATTATTGTGACTGAAGTTGTAATCCTTATGAAATTTATCTCTTTTATCATTATCTTTAAAATGAGAATGATAATTAAGAAGATTCAATTAACTGGTATATGTAAAATGTATTATGTGTTGGCACATGACAGGACCCGTGGTCAGCCCCTCTTTCCCTTCCCTTCCTTCATTTAGTGTAGCAGTCAGCAAGGCTGATGGAGCTCAGATACCAGGCATAAGAGACGGGCTTAGTGGGTTCACCTCTAGATAATGAGAATCATCTGGAGAGTTAACAAAAACCATCTGAAGAGTTTAAAACTGTACAACAGCAGAGTTGTGAGTCTGAGTTTTATTCAGGGTCTTGCTGAGGCTGTATCCTGGAAAACAACCTCTTAGTAGCGCTGAGAAAGTACTCCAAAAAAATAGGGGCTGAGCCAGGAGATGTATATATATAAGCAGACTTGAAGTAGAAACTCTTGGAATTGAGGTCCAGGCATTAGTTATTTTTTATGAGCTCTTCAGATAATTCTGTGGTGCAGCCAGGATTGAGAAGTACATAACACTAGGCCCTTGAGTTTTCTTCAGTGATGGAAACTGAGAGTCTAAGGAGGCTCCTTCTGCTGCCAAAATCTTGGCTCTCTGTGCACGGATGCCGAGCAGAAATACAGAGTCATGAAGGAGAAAGAAAGTGTGGTTTTATTCCTTTGCCTGGCAAAGAGGAAACACAGGCTAGCGCCTCAACTGTGTCCCCCGTCCCCCGGGAAATAGGCAGAGGTGTTATAGCTGGGTGTCTTCTTCATAAGTATGTGGTAAGGATCAAGGCAGTGACTGTCTTTCATTCTTCTGGAAAGTTCCGTAACAGCTACAACACTGGGTTTGGTCATCCTCAAGATTATCTGCCTGTGACTTTCTTTCTGAAGACTGTTACAAGGGTGTGTGAGGGAAAGAATGCAGATGCAGGATGCCTCGGGTCAGAGAGTGATTAAGGAATTAACTTTGTGAAGGACAAGTCTAGTTACGTGGACCAAAGATCAGAAACAGTCAAACTAAAAACTGGGATTGCTTAACTCTTACAGGCTTTTTCTGGAGATTTCTATAGCCATTTATTCATTCCTTCATTTCCCTTGCTTGGTAGCAGAAAAACCCAGTTTCCATTTCTGTTGTCTCCCCACTGTCTGTTGGAGATTTTTTAAGTTTTTATTTTTATGACTGTCAGAGGCGCTCCATCTGACTGATATACCTAAAAGGGTATGCGAAAGTCGCTCAGCTGTGTCTGACTCTGCGACCCCATGGACTACACAGTCCATGGAATTCTCCAAGTCAGAATACTGGAGTGGGTAGCCTTTCCCTTCTCCAGAGGATCTTCCCAACCCAGGGATCAAACCCAGGTCTCCTGCATTATGGGCAGATTCTTTACCAGCTGAGCCACTAGGGAAGCCCAAGAATACTGGCGTGGGTAGCCTATCCCTTCTCCAGCAGATCTTCCTGACCCAGGAATTGAACCAGGGTGCCCTGCATTGCAGGTGGTTTCTTTACCAACTGAGTTATCAGGGAAGCCCTAAAATGGCCAAGTTCTAATCTCTGGAAACAGAGCGAGTTGCTCTACATGAATCAGGAAGGGAAAAACTGGACCTCTATCCATTTTAGGTTTTCAGGTGGTATTTTTAACAAAAAGATTAACAGGAGGGAAAAATAACAGTCTTTAAAAACAAAAACAAAAAACAATGCATGTAGCAGATATCACGTGAAAGAAAATTCATTGAAAAATAACTCGAAGTGGCAGTTTAGAATTCTGGATATAGAGCATCTTCAACAAAAAACAATAAATTTGTAGAGAAATGGTAAGACAGAGGAAAGCAGTTTAGGTTTTCAAGGGGTGCACTGTGGGAAGATAAACATATGGGAGGAAACTAATGGCAACTTGTTTGCAGTTTCATCTTCCCACCTTCAGGCTGATAAGAATCTGTCTCCAGTTAAAGAAAAACTTACATCCTGCCTCTAGACAGAAAGGAGGCAGGTAGAGAGAGCTTTTCCTCCACTTGCTACTGCCTTCAGCTCAAAATTGTTTTTATGTCCAAGAGGCATATTTTGGGATGACTTATTCTGATTTCCTTTAGTTCCCAATTTGAAACTTTATTTTTAGAAAGTGTCACATATTAAAAGTCGAGTTGGGTTAGAAGTTGTGAAGTAAGAGATCAGCAAATGGGGAGAAGAATATAGACAGGAACAAGCAGAAAAGAATGGATTTAAGAACATTGTTTCATATTTTATTGAATCAGTCTCTTAGTTTGATAATAGGTCCCTTCAGTTCAACAGTTGTGTCCCATTTCAGAAGGTGGTGTTGTAGGTAGTTTCCATCTAAATTAAGTTTGCTGCTGCTGCTGAATCACTCCAGTTGTGTCCGACTCTGTGCGACCCCATAGACGGCAGCCTACCAGGCTCCCCCATCCCTGGGGTTCTCCAGGCAAGAACACTGGAGTGGGTTGCCATTTCCTTCTCCAATGCATGAAAGTGAAAAGTGAAAGTGAAGTTGCTCAGTCGTGTTTGACTCCCATTAGTTTCCATCTAAATTAAGCGACTGTGTGATGCGAGCAATCAGGGATTTAGTAAGAGGCATTTCTATAGAAACTAAAGGAAAAGGATGTTTAATGGTTGGAGTTGACTATAAAACCGGTTTCTGAATCCAGATGACCATCAGCTGAACAGATTTCAAGATACTGAGCTCAAAGTATGTTTTGCAGTTTGAATGTCTCTGAGGATGTCATCGGTGTGTTCCAGTGAACCTTCTGAGTGACCTATACAGCAGCAGGCAGGAAGGACAAGGTTGTCCATACCTGAACTGTGGTGGGTGATATTTCTGTTTATATCAAGTTGTTCAGCTTCAGTGGTTTTGGGGAAAGGGCGGTTTTATTTCTTAGTGATTACAAGTCAGAAGGGTGGGAAAAACACTCGAAATGCTAGTTTGGAGAGTTGTGACCAGATAGTGCTGGAAATGAAAGAATTTGGGATTCACTCTAGTTCACATGCAAGTAACAAAACCTCAGTGACAGTGAACAGGGCTAGGATCTAATGTTCCACAAAGGTGTGTTATAGTTTTCCATTGAAACAACATTTTTCTCTCTCTAGTCACCTCCATTTTTACCAAAGAGAGTCAAAATGAAACTAATTTGTTTGCCAAATAAGTCTAATTTCATTAAACTTGATCTGATTATTTATATAAATGCAGCAAGAATAGAGGTCGATCATGTAAGCTCTTTTAAGTCTGCTTTGCTAGAACTTTTGATAGAGTTTGGAAGCCAAGCCAAGGACTCACTTCTGAGTCCTATAGATTTAGGTGAATTCTTCTCTTCTTGAGATCTAAAATGCCATGAGGTTCTGTATCTGCTAGGAAATGATTTTCCATTCTCATTGGTTAGGCTGGGAACCCTATAAATAAGATACCTGGTAATTTTTTGAAGGGAGGCTTTGTTGGATCCATAAAGCCAACCTTAGTTTCTTAATATTGTCTGGTTATGTCTGAGTCTATGTACGTCATTCTCAAATACTACATTCCAATCAAAGTCTTGGTAATATAATCAATATTGCCCACAGTGTTCTTTTATAAAGAAAGCAGATTCTCACAGAACTTATGCAAATAACTATAGTGCCATGATAATCACTATGGTGTGATCACTCACCTAGAGCCAGACATCCTGGAATGTGAAGTCAAGTGGGCCTTAGGAAGCATCACTATGAACAAAGCTAGTGGAGGTGATAGAATTCCAGTTGAGCTATTTCAAATCCTGAAAGGTGATGCTGTGAAAGTGCTGCACTCAATAGGCCAGCAAATTTGGAAAACTCAGCAGTGGGCACAGGACTGGAAAAGGTCAGTTTTCATTCCAATCCCAAAGAAAGGCAATGCCAAAGAATGCTCAAATTACTGCACAATTGCTCTCATCTCACACGCTAGTAAAATAATGCTTAAATTCTCTAAGCCAGGCTTCATCAATACGTGAACCATGAACTTCCAGATGTTCAAGCTGGATTTAGAAAAGGCAGAGGAACCAGAGATCAAATTGCCAACATCTGTTGGATCATGGAAAAAGCAGGAGAATTCCAGAAAAACATCTATTTCTGCTTTATTGACTATGCCAAAGCCTTTGACTGTGTGGATCACAATAAACTGTGGAAAATTCTGAAAGAGGTGGGAATACCAGACCACCTGACCTGCCTCTTGAGTAACCTGTATGCAGGTCAGAAAGCAACAGTTAGAACTGGACATGGAACAACAGACTGGTTCCCAATAGGAAAAGGTGTACGTCAAGGCTATATATTGTCACCCTGCTTATTTAACTTCTATGCAGAGTACATCAGGAGAAACTTTGGGCTGTAAGAAGCACAAGCTGGAATCAAGATTGCTGGGAGAAATATCAGTAACCTCAGTTATTCCGATGTAACCACCCTTATGGCAGAATGTGAAGAAGAACCAAAGAGCCTCCTGATGAAAGTGAAAGTGGAGAGTGAAAAAGTTGGCTTAAAGCTCAACATTCAGAAAACTAAGATCATGGCATCCAGTCCCATCACTTCATGGCAAATAGATGGGGAAACAGTGGCTGACTTTGTTTTTCTGGGCTCCAAAATCACTGCAGATGGTGATTGCAGCCATGAAATTAAAAGACGTTTACTCCTTGGAAGGAAAGTTATGACCAACCTGGAAAGCATATTGAAAAGCAGAGACATTACTTTGTCAGCAAAGGTCCATCTAGTCAAGGCTATGGTTCTTCCAGTAGTCATGTATGGATGTGAGAATTGGACTAAAGGAAGCTGAGCACTGAAGAATTGATGTTTGGAACTGTGATGTTGGAGAAGACTCTTGAGAGTCCCTTGGACTGCCAGGAGATCCAACCAGTCCATCCTAAAGGAGATCAGTCCTGGGTGTTCATTCATAGAACTGATGCTGAAACTGAAACTCCAATACTTTGGCCACCTGATACGAAGAGCTGACTGATTGGAGAAGACCCTGATGCTGGGAAAGATTGAGGACAGGAGGAGAAGGGGACGACAGAGGATGAGATGGTTGGATGGCATCACCGACTCAATGGACATGGGTTTGGGTGGACTCCAGGAGTTGGTGATGGACAGGGAGGCCTGGCGTGCTGCAGTTCATGGGGTCGCAAAGAGTCGGACACGACTGAGCGATTGAACAGAACTGATAGTGCCATGAAAATAAGAATACTCAATAATAAGTTTCTGAATTCTTGAGGGATCAGATAGAGAGAAAATTCTGTTTACAAAGATATAATTTACCAAATTGCCATAAATTATGAGTAGCTTGATAGAAAAGAGAAAAAGTTTTCCTTAAATTTGGAAAAGCAAAACATTAATGAGCTGGTATGTTTCAAAGGAAAAAATCATAAAAAATTATAATCATCCTTATCAGTTCATTTAGTCCTATGTAATTAATTCTTGTTCTTCTTGATCATGGGTTAACAGTTTTATAGATCAATCAGTTTTTCTATTACAATTCTAGAAATTAAGCTTTCAGGGCAGCATCAGAATAAAACAATAACTTTCTGTGAATTCCAAAAGACGTATGCATGGCCATGGTTAAAAGTCTGATGAGAATACTTTATAATTTAACTGACAAGGAAAATTGGCTATCTGTGACATACAACATTTTAAGATGATAGCTGGAATTATGACTATTAACATCATACTAGGACATGTCAGTTTTTTATGATTTCTGGACGACTTAAAATACTAACACACCCATACAAATAGAACCTAAAGATGATTTAGCATCATTTCTTAGAAGTAGAAGTGAAGATGCTCAGTTGTGTCCAACTCTTTGCGACCCCATAGACTGTAGCCTTCCAGGCTCCTTCATTCATGGGATTTTTCAGACAAGAATACTGGAGTGGGTTACTATTTCCTTTTCCATGGTATCTTTCTGACCCAGGGATTGAACCCGGGTCTCTTGCATTACAGGCTGACTCTACCCTGTCTGAGTCACCAGGGAATCCTTCTTATTCCCATGTAATTTAACATATCAAATAAGCCTAATTAATTTAACTTTTCTCTTTTTAGAGAACAAATCCTTTGAGATTTTCCAGAATACCCCTGGAAAATCTCAAAGTTAGTTCCAAATCAAAAAGATTTCATTTAGAATTTGGTTTTGAAAAGTTTGTAAAAAATGTCGAAAGCTTGAAACACTTGATTTACGAGGATCACAGATCACTGTGAAATAATATATTATCCATTTATCCACAGTGACAATAAAAAGATTTAAAGGTGAATACAGAAAGTTACATGTCCTGAGGAAAAAAAAAGCAAAACTTAGCTCTCTTAATATTAAGACCCTTTTTCTTAATTAATTGAACACCTGGTAAAGACAACGTGAAGCACAGGTAATATTTTGATGACATAAAATCTTGGTTTTACAGACATAGAGAATAGACTTATGTACATGGGGAGAGGGTAAGAGAGGGTGAGATGTTTAGAAAGAGTAACGTGGAAACTTATATTACCATATGTAAAATAGATAGGCAACGGGAGTATCGCTCAGGAAACTCAAACAGGGACTAGTTTGACTGTGTCAACCTAGAGGGGTGGAATGGGGAGGGAGATGGGAGGGAAGTCCAAAAGGGAGAGGATATATGTGTACCTATGGCTGATTCATGTTGAGGTTTGACAGAAAACAACAAAATTCTGTACAGCAATTATCCTTCAATAAAAAATAAATTTAAAAAAATCTTGGTTTTATAGGAAGATTTCTTAAAAGGTTAAAAAAAATCCAGAATCCAGAATCTTTTATAATCTCTTACCAAGAGCAGATCAGTAGTCTGAAAAGACTTAGTTCTTTTAACAGAGAAAGGAAAATAAATTTTATTTTCTTTTTTCTTTTTTTAAATTATAAATTTATTTATTTTAATTGAAGGCTGATTACTTTACAGTATTGTGTTGGTTTTGCCATACATCAACATGAATCCGCCATGGGTGTACACGTGTACCCCATCCTGAATCCCCCTCCCACCTCCCTCCCCATACCATCCCTCTGGTTCATCCCAGTGCACCAGCCCCAAGCATCCTGTATCATGCATCGAACCTGGACTGGCAATTTGTTTCATATATGATATATACATGTTTCAATGCCATTCTCCCAAATCATCCCACCCTCACCCTCTCCAACAGAGGGTTGGAGTCCAACAGACTATTCTATACATCTGTGTCTCTTTTGCTGTCTCGCTTACAGGGTTATCGTTACCATCTTTCTAAATTCCATATATATATGCGTTAGTATACTATATTGGTGTTTTTCTTTCTGGCTTACTTCACTCTGTATAATAGGCTCCAATTTCATCCACCTCATTAGAACTGATTCAAATGTATTCTTTTTAATGGCTGAGTAATACTCCATTGTGTATATGTATCACAGCTTTCTTATCCATTCATCCGCTGATGGACATCTAGGTTGCTTCCATGTCCTGGCTATTATAAACAGTGTTGCGATGAACATTGGGGTACACGTGTCTCTTTCAATTCTAGTTTCCTTGGTGTAAAATAAATTTTAGTTTTACATATGCTCACTTTTGATATTAAAGCTTATTTTAAAATCCCTTGTTTAAAAAAAAAAAGTTTTGTGGTAAATTTATTCAATTTGAGCCATCTTGACTATACAAGATTTTGTCTATATTCCAAACTTTCTAAATCTGTTTAGTTTTGTCCTTTTTTTTTCTCCTATATTATTCTGAAACAACCTTTCATTTCAATTCAGTTCAGTCACTCAGTCGTGTCTGACTCTTTGTGACCCCATGACTTGCAGCACACCAACAACCCTAACCCTAACCCTAACCTCTAAACCAGGAGAAAATTACTCCGCATTTCCCATAACAGAAAAGCATCTTCATACCTCATATCTTTTCTTACCAAAATTGTATCTTACTTTCCTTATATACTTTACATACAGAGTTTTTTTCTTACTATATTAGTAATTTTAATTACATATATTGTTAAAAATTTTAATCCCTAGTAACCCTAGTTTTCAGTGAGAATTAAGAAGCAGACAACTGTGAAGTGTCACATACCAACATTTTTTTATGGATTGGCAAATTATGAATTAAACATTTCATAATTTCTAGATACATACGACTTTTATTCATGGTACAAATTTTAACACGGCAAGAAAAACATGTTATTAATAGACCCAAATGTCTTTTGTCCCTCTGTCATAAGAAGCCAAAAGTGAACTTCTGTTTAGCAATAATGTTTCAGTATTGTATCTTCTGGAAATAATCTAGATAGTTAATGACTACCTATCACTTAACATAGAATAAGGCTTATTTCACCAAGAAGATTTTGGAAGCCGTTTTTAAGTAAAATATAATCATTGTTGAGAAGTTAATTTATAAACTCTTATCCCACCTATTTTTAGTTAATTAACTTATTCTTAATAATCATAGAAGCAAAGCACTTAAAAAATTAAATACATAGCTTCTTTTTCTTGTTTTGCTGTTGTGCTTGATGTACATAAAGCAATTTGTTGTATATTTCTCTTAGATTTGATTTGTAATTTTATAATCTTAAATGTCTAGTAGAGGTAACATATGCTTGTTTGACTATTAAGTCCAGGTAGAAAAAATTGTATATATGTGTTAAATTTAAAGTTGAAATTCCTGACGAAATGCTTGTTTTATTAAATTTTAAAACTTAAACTAGCTTTTATTTACTAAAGATTAACCCAATCGAACTTGAAAAACATTTTGGTTCATTTCTATATTTCTGAGCATTTTAGGAACATTTTAATTTATACACATCCTTATTAAGCTCTTTCAGATGTTATTTTTGGCAATACTATCCAAAGGTACAAAAATACCACATATACATAACACATGCCCAGACATATATAAATATACACACAGATGCAAACAAACATCTTATTCCTTTCATTTAAAAATTTTAGCCCTTTATGGAATAAAAGTTATGGAATATAAAACTGACCACTTTATAAAAGAAAGTTCAATTCAAATTGCATTTCTGGCAGATGGAACAAGGTAAGGTTATTTGCTTAGATGGCTAAAGATTTTTACCAATATTTGTGGAGAAAATTTTTAAGGTTTTAAAATTTGCTCTTGACAGATAGCCTCATAGAGGCTGTGGACTAGATTTTGAACAAGGGACCTTTCATAGCTATTTGTTTAAAAAAAAGTCTCTCTTCTTTTTTCCATCCAGTCTCAGGTAGTTGTAGGTAGTGTTCTAGTTAACTCTTCTGATGTTTATATTTTAGAGATGTGGTAAAATTTACATCACCAGAAACTAAGTCACTAGAAATTTTTTTTAAAGAAGAAAAATCAGGAGCATATTTATTTATTATGAGAAATTTAAAGCAATTATTATTTAAGACATTTCTTAAGTGTAGTATAGGCTGTGAATTTTATTTATGTATGTTTTGTGGTGGGCCCCCATATACAGAAAGACTAGGAGCTGAGGAGGTCTGGTTACAGAGTAAAGAACAATAAAACAACCTTGTTATGTGTTCTTGGGGCCTAGTTTCTAATGAGAAATCTCTCAAATATCTTTTTAAAGATAAAAGCTCAAATCTTTAAAGGTATACCTATTTTAATGTGACTGTAACTAAATGAATAAGCCTTTTCATGACTTGAAACCAATGTGCCTTTTATGGCTTAACCATGGACACAAGTTCAGTTCAGTTCAGTCGCTCAGTCATGTCCGACTCTTTGCGACCCCATGAACCACAGCACGCCAGGCCTCCCTGTCCATCACCAACTCCCGGAGTTCACTCAGACTCATGTCCATCGAGTTAGTGATGCCACCCAGCCATCTCATCCTCTTTCATCCCCTTCTTCCCCTGCCCCCAATCCCTCCCAGCATCAGAGTCTTTTCCAATGAGTCAACTCTTTGCATGAGGTGGCCAAAGTACTGGAGTTTCAGCTTTAGCATCATTCCTTCCAAAGAAATCCCAGGGCTGATCTCCTTCAGAATGGACTGGTTGGATCTCCTGGCAGTCCAAGGGACTCTCAAGAGTCTTCTCCAACACATTCTTCGGTGCTCAGCCTTCTTCACAGTCCAATTCTCACATCCATACATGACCACAGGAAAAACCATAGTCTGACTAGATGGACCTTTGTTGGCAAAGTAATGCCTCTGCTTTTGAATAAGCTATCTAGGTTGGTCATAACTTTCCTTCCAAGGAGTAAACGTCTTTTAATTTCATGGCTGCAGTCACCATCTGCAGTGATTTTGGAGCCCGCAAAAATAAAGTCTGACAGTGTTTCCACTGTTTCCCCATCTATTTCCCATGAAGTAGTGGGACCGGATGCCATGATCTTTGTTTTCTGAATGTTGAGCTTTAAGCCAACTTTTCCATCTCCACTTTCACTTTAATCAAGAGGCTTTTTAGTTCCTGTTCACTTTCTTCCATAAGGGTGGTGTCATCTGCATATCTGAGGTTATTGATATTTCTTCTGGCAATCTTGATTCCAGCTTGTGTTTCTTCCAGTCCAGTTTTAGAGTCATCCCCAAAGATTCTACATAAGATGCAGTTCCCCTTGAAATGCAAAGTTTCCCTCAAAGATTGTCTAAGAAAGTAAAGACCTTTGTTGTTACATGGCGTGAAGAAGCTCTGGTTTCTTACAGAGTGAGATACCTTAAATCACAGACCCACTAATCTGTGTAGTACCTAAGGGATTATGCTGAAAAATTTCCCAGTGCAAATAATACAAATAAGGGAGAGATGACAAAGGTCCTTTATGGCTTCCTTATGAAACACCACAAAAGACAGAGACAATTCTGGAAACTAAAGACTGTTTCTGAGAGGCTGTGTGTGTGTGTGTGTGTGTGTGTGTGTGTGTATGTGTGCGTGCACGTGTGCGCTCAGTTGCTCAGTCATGTCTGACTCGTTGCAACCTCATGGACTGTAGCCCACTGGACTCCTCTGTCCATGGCATTCTCCAGGCAGGAATACTGGAGTTGGTAGCCTATTTCTCTCCAGGAGTGCCGGAGTCCAGCTCCACCAGCCAGGGAATCAGCCTGAAGGGGTGAGTGGTGTCGGCGGATGTAGCCTCTGACTCATAGTATGGAACTACATGTTTATTTTAAGCTTCAGGTTTTCTTTTATACTTTGACAAAAGCATTAGGTCATAGGTTTGACATTTCTAGTTTTCCCCACCCAGATTTATTGTCTCCAGAAATCATTGTTGTCCTACAGAGTTCCTGCTTCAGCGATTCTCTCAGAATTGGCTTTACTATTTATTATCTACTTTCTCTTATGTGTCCTATACTTAACTTGTGATTACATTGTAATTCATGCCACATTCCTCAGTTTATTTCTTATCTTTCTAAATCCTATTTGCCCCTAGCATCTTAAGATCATTATTTCCTAAAAAGGCTTCTAGCTATTCTTAATTATTCCTAAACACTAAACTCAGCAAACTTCTTTTGCCATAAACATTCCCCACACAAACAGGTCTCAGATAACAATCCTTCCCATGGCCTCAAGCTGTGGCCTATGTGCTCATCCTGGGACATTCTTTGTAAAGATCCTTGAACAAATGTCAATGGTTATTTTATAGATTATTTCCTGGGCACAACTGTAGAAGGCTTTGTGCTTTCTCATGCTTCTCTCAAGCAACTTAACATTCTTTCCAGCCAACTCAACCAAAGAAAGGAAAGAACAAGTCAGAATCACAAGGTCTAACTCCTTCATCCCGGGACTGTGCCTGTGAGATGAGGAGAAGGGGTTGGGGCCATGCCTCCATTTTGTCAGTAATGCCTAACATGGCTCCTGACACAGGAGATCTTCCTGACTGAGGGGTTGAACCCTCATCTCCTGTGTCTCCTCCACTGGCAGGCAGACTCTTTACCACCATGTCACCTGGGAAGCCCCAGAGGCTGTTGGTACCTGGAAAACCAAATCCACAGAGTCACAGTTTAAATAACTAAAATTTACAAATAATTCTTTGGAAAAACATTTGGAGAGGAAGGGATAAGGGAAAATTTTACCTTCCTTTCTTGCTCAGGAATTGCAGAGAGACCTGAGAGAGCTGACTTGGGTAGGAATTCTTACCTTTCCCTGGCTTTTTGTTCCAGGATCCCATCTGCAGGATCTGGAGAGAGTGGGACATCCCAACCTGTTTCATGTGAGTCGTCAGGAAGTAGGGTAGACAAAATTTTACTCATCTTAGGTTTTCAGCTTGGACTCTGTAACAAAAAGATCAACAAGAGGAAAACAGTTTATTAACTCCTGCAGTGCATAGCACATGGGAGAAACCTCAGTGAAAAGTCACTTTTCACTTTTCTAAGTGGCTTAGAACTACAGTTTCTACAGCATCTTCAACAAAGAGCAATAACTGTGGAGAGAAATGACAGGACAAAGAAAGCAAGCTTAGGCTTCTGAGGGCAGCAAACTGGGAAGAAAAATATATGGCAGGGAACTAGTGGCTAATATTCATTTGCAGATTCCTCTGGGGCCATCTCTGGGCTGGTAAGACTATCTCCAGTGAAAGAAGAATGTGTATTCTGCCTTTAGGTAAAAAAAGAGACGTAGAGCTTTCCCTGCATTCTTTTTTTTTAATTTATTTATTATTTATTTTTTGGAGGCTAATTACTTTACAGTATTGTATTGGTTTTGCCATACATTGACATAGATCTGCCACAGGTGTACATGTGTTCCCCATACTGAACTCCCCTCCCACCTCCCTCCCCATCTGGGTATACCAGTGCACCAGCCCCGAGCACCCCTTTTTTTTTTTTATTCTTCCAATTTTATTTTATTTTTAAACTTTACATAATTGTATTAGTTTTGCCAAATATCAAAATGAATCCGCCACAGGTATACATGTGTTCCCCATCCCGAACCCTCCTCCCTCCTCCCTCCCTTTTTTTTTATTCTTCCAATTTTATTTTATTTTTAAACTTTACATAATTGTATTAGTTTTGCCAAATATCAAAATGAATCCGCCACAGGTATACATGTGTTCCCCTTTTTTTTTTTTAATATAAGTTTATTTATTTTAATTGGAGGTTAATTACTTTACAATATTGTATTGGTTTTGCCATACATCAACATGAATTTGCTACAGGTGTACACGTGTTTCCCATCCTGAACTCCCCTTCCCACCTCCCTCCCCATACCATCCCTCTGGGTCATCCCAGTGGTGCACCAGCCCCAAGCATCCTGTATCCTGCATTGAACCTGGACTGGCGACTTTTTTCATATATGATATTATACATGTTTCAATGCCATCCTCCCAAATCATCCCACCCTCTCCCTCTCCCACAGAGTCCAACAGACTGTTCTATACATCTGTGTCTCTTTTGCTGTCTCGCATACAGGGTTATTGTTACCATCTTTCTAAATTCCATATATATGTGTTAGTATACTGTATTGGTGTTTTTCCTTCTGGCTTACTTCACTCTGTATAATAGGCTCCAGGTTCATCCACCTCATTAGAACTGATTCAGATGTATTCTTTTTAATGGCTGAGTAATACTCCATTGTGTATATGTACCACTGCTTTCTTATCCATTCGTCTGCTGATGGACATCTAGGTTGCTTCCATGTCCTGGCTATTATAAACAGTGTTGCGATGAACATTGAGGTACACGTGTCTCTTTCAGTTCTGGTTTCCTCAGTGTGTATGCCCAGCAGTGGGATTGCTGGGTCATAAGGCAGTTCTATTTCCAGTGTTTTAAGGAATCTCCACACTGTTCTCCATAGAGGCTGTACTAGTTTGCATTCCCACCAACAGTGTAAGAGGGTTCCCTTTTCTCCACACCCTTTCCAGTACTTATTGGTTGTAGACTTTTGGATCGCAGCCATTCTAACTGGCGTGAAATGGTACCTCTTAGTGGTTTTGATTTGCATTTTTCTGATAATTAGTGATGTTGAGCATCTTTTCCTGTGTTTGTTAGCCATCTGTGTGTCTTCTTTGGAGAAAGGTCTATTTAGTTCTTTGGCCCATTTTTTTATTGGGTCATTTATTTTTCTCGAATTGAGCTGTAGGAGTTGCTTGCATATTTTTTAGACTAGTTGTTTGTCTGTTGCTTCTTTTGCTATTATTTTCTCCCATTCTGAAGGCTGTTTTTTCACCTTGCTTATAGTTTCCTTTGTTGTGCAGAAGCTTTTAAGTTTAATTAGGCCCCACTTGTTTATTTTTGCTTTTATTTCCAATATTCTGGGAGGTGGGTCATAGAGGATCCTGCTGTGATGTATGTCCGAGAGTGTTTTGCGTATGTCTTCCTCTAGGAGTTTTATATTTTCTGGTCTTATGTTTAGATCTTTAATCCATTTTTAGTTTATTTTTGTGCATGGTGTTAGAAAGTGTTCTAGTTTCATTTTTTTACAGGTCGTTGACCAGTTTTCCCAGCACCACTTGTTAAAGAGATTGTCTTTAATCCATTGTATATTCTTGCCTCCTTTGTCAAAGATAAGGTGTCCATATGTGTGTGGATTTATCTCTGGGCTTTCTATTTTGTTCCATTGATCTATATTTCTGTCTTTGTGCCAGTACCATACTGTCTTGATGACTGTGGCTTTGTAGTAGAGCCTGAAGTCAGGCAGGTTGATTCCTCCAGTTCCATTCTTCTTTCTCAAGATTGCTTTGGCTATTCGAGGTTTTTTGTCTGTGAAGAATACCATTGGTAGCTTGATAGGGATTGCATTGAATCTATAAATTGCTTTGGGTAGTATACTCATTTTCACTATATTGATTCTTCCAATCCATGAACATGGTATATTTCTCCATCTATTAGTGTCCTCTGATTTCTTTCACCAGTGTTTTATAGTTTTCTATATATAGGTCTTTAGTTTCTTTAGGTGGATATATTCTTAAGTATTTTATTCTTTCCGTTGCAATGGTGAATGGAATTGTTTCCTTAATTTCTCTTTCTATTTTCTCATTCTTAGTGTATAGGAATGCAAGGGATTTCTGTGTGTTGATTTTATATCCTGCAACTTTACTATATTCATTGATTAGTTCTAGTAATTTTCTAGTGGAGTCTAGGGTTTTCTTTGTAGAGGATCATGTCATCTGCAAACAGTGAGAGTTTTACTTCTTCTTTTCCAATTTGGATTCCTTTTATTTCTTTTTCTGCTCTGATTGCTGTGGCCAAAACTTCCAAAACTATGCTGAATAGTAGTGGTGAGAGTGGGCACCCTTGTCTTGTTCCTGACTTTAGGGGAAATGCTTTCAATTTTTCACCATTGAGGATAATGTTTGCTGTGGGTTTGTCATATATAGCTTTTATTATGTTGAGGTATGTTCCTTCTATTCCTGCTTTCTGGAGAGTTTTTATCATAAATGGATGTTGAATTTTGTCAAAGGCTTTCTCTGCATCTATTGAGATAATCATATGGTTTTTGTTTTTCAATTTGTTAATGTGGTGTATTACATTGATTGATTTGTGGATATTGAAGAATCCTTGCATCCCTGGGATAAAGCCCACTTGGTCATGGTGTATGATCTTTTTAATGTGTTGTTGGATTCTGTTTGCTAGAATTTTGTTAAGGATTTTTGCATCTATGTTCATCAGTGATATTGGCCTGTATTTTTCTTTTTTGCGTGGCATCTTTTTTAGATTTTGGTATTAGGGTGATCAGTTTGGAAGGTTACCTTCCTCTGTGGTGTTCTGGAAGAGTTTGAGTAGGATAGGTGTTAGCTCTTCTCTAAATTTTTGGTAGAGTTCAGCTGTGAAGCCATCTGATCCTGGGCTTTTGTTTGCTGGAGGATTTCTGATTACAGTTTCATTTTCCGTGCTTGTGATGGGTCTGTTAAGATTTTCCATTTCTTCCTGGTTTAGTATTGGAAAGTTGTACTTTTCTAAGAATTTGTCCATTTCTTTCAAGTTGTCCATTTTATTGGCATATAATTGCTGATAGTAGTCTCTTATAATCCTTTGTATTTATGTGTTGTCTTTTGTGATTGCTCCATTTTCATTTCTAATTTTGTTGATTTGATTTTTCTCCCTTTGTTTCTTGATGAGTCTGGCTAATGGTTTGTCAATTTTATTTAACTTCTCAAAGAACCAGCTTTTGGCTTTGTTGATTTTTGCTATGGTCTCATTTCTTTTGAATTTATTTCTGCCCTAATTTTTAAGATTTCTTTCCTTCTACTGACCTTGGGATTCTTCATTTCTTCCTTTTCTAGTTGCTGTAGGCGTAGAGTTAGGTTAGTTATTTGACCTTTTTCTTGTTTCTTGAGATAAGCCTGTATTGCTATAAACCTTCCCCTTAGCATTGCTCTTACAATGTCCCATAGATTTTGGGTTGTTGTGTTTCATTTTCATCCGTTTCTACGCATATTTTGATTTCTTTTTTGATTTCTTCTGTGATTTGTTGGTTATTCAGCAGCATGTTGTTCAGCCTCCATATGTTGGAATTTTTAATAGTTTTTCTCCTGTAATTGACATCTAATCTTACTGCATTGTGGTCAGAAAAGATACTTGGTATGATTTAAAATTTTTTTTTTTAATTTACCAATGCTAGATTTATGGCCCAGGATGTGATCTATCCTGGAAAAGGTTCCATGTGCACTTGAGAAAAAGGTGAAATTCATTGTTTGGGTGTGAAATTACCTATAGATATCAATTAGGTCTAACTGGTCTATTGTATCATTTAAAGTTTGTGTTTCCTTGTTAATTTTCTGTTTAGTTGATCTATCCATAGGTATTAGTGGGGTATTAAAAAGTCTCCCACTATTATTGTGTTATTATTAATTTCCCCTTTTATGCTTGTTAGCATTAGTCTTACATATTGCAGTGCTCCCATGTTGGAGCATATATATTTATAATTGTTATATCTTCTTCTTGGATTGATCCTTTGATCATTATGTAGTGACCATCTTTGTCTCTTTTCACAGCCTTTGTTTTAAATTCTATTTTATCTGATATGAGTATTGCTACTCCTGCTTTCTTTTGGTCCCTATTTGCATGGAAAATCTTTTTCCAGCCCTTCACTTTCAGTCTGTATGTGTCCCCTGTTTTGAGGTGGGTCTCTTGTAGACAACATATGTAGGGGTCTTGTTTTTGTATCCATTCAGCCAGTCTTTGTCTTTTGGTTGGGGCATTCAACCCATTTACGTTTAAGGTAATTACTGATAAGTATGATCCCGTTGCCATTTACTCTATTGTTTTGGGTTCAAATTTATACACCCTTTTTGTGTTTCCTGTCTAGAGAATATCCTTTAGTATTTGTTGGAGAGCTGGTTTGGTGGTGCTGAATTCTCTCAGCTTTTGCTTGCCTGAAAAGCTTTTGATTTCTCCTTCATACTTGAATGAAATCCTTGCTGGGTACAATAATCTGGGCTGTAGGTTATTTTCTTTCATCAATTTAAGTATGTCTTGCCATTCCCTCCTGGCTTGAAGAGTTGCTATTGAAAGATCAGCTGTTATCCTTATGGGAATCCCCTTGTGTGTTATTTGTTGTTTTTCCCTTGCTGCTATTAATATTTGTTCTTTGTGTTTGATCTTTGTTAATTTGATTAATATGTGTCTTGGGGTGTTTCGCCTTGGGTTTATCCTGTTTGGGACTCTCTGGGTTTCTTGGACTAGGGTGATTATTTCCTTCCCCATTTTAGGGAAGTTTTCAACTATTATCTCCTCAAGTATTTTCTCATGGCCTTTCTTTTTGTCTTCTTCTGGGACTCCTATGATTCAAATGTCGGGGCATTTAACATTGTCCCAGAGGTCTATGCAGTTGTCCTCATTTCTTCTAATTCTTTTTTTCTTTTTTCCTCTCTGTTTCATTTATTTCTACCATTCTATCTTCTACCTCACTAATCCTGTCTTCTGCCTCTGTTATTCTACTGTTGGTTCCCTCCAGAGTTTTTGATCTCATTTATTGCATTATTCATTATATATTGACTCTTTTTTTTTTTTTTTCTTCTAGGTCCTTGTTAAACATTTCTTGCATCTTCTTGATCTTTGTCTCCAGGCTATTTATCTGTAACTCCATTTTGTTTTCAAGATTTTGGATCATTTTCAGTATCATTATTTGGAATTCTTTATCAGGTAGATTCCCTATCTCTTCCTCTTTGGTTTGGTGGGCATTTATCCTGTTCCTTTACCTGCTGGGTATTTCTCTGCCTTTTCACCTTGTTTATATTACTGTGGTTGGGGCGGCCTTTCCGTATTCTGGCAGTTTGTGGAATTCTCTTTATTGTTGAGTTTCCTCGCTGTGGGTGTGGTTGGATGGGTGGCTTGTCAAGGTTTCCTGGTTAGGGAAGCTTGTGTCAGTGTTCTGGTGGGTGGAGCTGGATTTCTTCTCTCTGGAGTGCACTGAAGTGTCCAGTAATGAGTTTTGAGATGTCAATGGGTTTGGTGTGACTTTGGGCAGCCTGTATATTGAAGTTCAGGCCTATGTTCCTGTGTCTTTCTCTGGAACTTGTTGGTCCTTGTGTGGTGCTTGGCTCAGTGTAGGTATGGAGGCGTTTGATGAGCTGATTAATGTTCCCTGGAGTCAGGAGTTCTCTGGTGTTCTCAGGATTTGAACTTAAGCCTCCTGGCTCTGGTTTTCAGTCGTATTCTTACAGTAGCCTCAAGACTTCTCCATCTATACAGCACCAATGATAAAACATCTAAGTCAATGATGTAAAGTTTATTCACAGTGAGGGACACCCGGAGGGGTACACAGAGTTACATGGAGAAGAGAAGAGGGAGGAGGGAGATAGAGGTGACCAGGAGGAGAAGAGGGGGAATCGAAAGAGGAGAGAGCAAGCTAACCAGTAATCACTTCCCTATGTGCTTTCCACAGTCTGTAGCCCTCAGATATGTTTATGGAGTTACACAGAAAAGAGAATAGGGAGGAAGGAGAGAGAGGTGGCCAGGAGGATAAAAGGGAGAATCAAAAGGAGAGAGACTGATCTAGCCAGTAATCAGTTCCCTAAGTGTTCTCCACAGCCTGGAACACACAAAGAGATTGACAGGGTTGGGTAGAGAAGAGAAGAGGGAGGGAGGAGATAGCAGCGACCTGATGAAGAAAAAGGAAAGTCCAAAGGGGGAGAGAGCAATCCAACCAGTAATCTTGCTCCCAAGTAAAAATGGGTACTGAAGATTGGGTTCTTAAAGGTACAAAATTGATAATAAATACCAAAAAACAAAGATTAAAAATCTAAAGTAGAGGTTAGATTCTGAAAAATACAATATTAAAGAAAAAACAAAGTCACAAAAATTATAAAATATATATATATATGAAGTTTGCTTTAAAAAATAGGGTCTTTTTTTTTGCAAAGTAATAGGTTATAAAAATGAAAATTAAAGGTTAATATAGGACTTAAATTTTTTTTAATTTAAAAAATGATAATAGTAAAAATATATCTAGGACTTTCTCTGGTGTTGTTGTGGACAGTGTGAGGTCAGTTCATTTTCAAATAGTTCTTTGATCTGGCTTACACTTCACAAGATCTATAGTCCCATTCCTATGTAGTCGGTGCTAACTGTAGAGTTTTAATGTGTTGCACCTGTCACTTCCAAAGTGGTTCCCTCTGTTTATTTTAGCTTCTGTTTGCTGGCCTCTTCAGTGTCTAATTTCTACCCTGACACAAGGGGGTGGTGGTGGTCAGTTTTTTTATGCTCACTTGTTCAGTCGTGCTGTGGGGAGGGAGGAACACTGTAAACAAATATCACTGGCGTGTGTGGGGCGTGCTCACACTGTCTTGGCCACACTGGGTTTGCCCCCACTTATGGAGTGTGTGCTTTCCCTGTTTACACTGCTCAGGCTCTAGGTTTCTCTGACGGGACTGTCTGAGGCCGGCCCTGGGTTGTATGCACTTCTCATGTCCAAGCCGCTCAGGTTCAGGTACTCAAATACTCCACAAAGGCGCAGACTCAGTTGGGCCTGCATTTTGTGTCCTTCCCAGGTCTGAGCAGCTCAGGTGACCAGGTGCTTGGCGAGTACAGTCGCTGCGACTTATCGTCTCCCCCGTCCCTGCTGCTCGGTTTTCTGGGTGTACAACCAGCGCACCTTCTCAGGTGTGCCGTGTGTCTCTTCTGGGGAGCTTCTCTCTGGCTGTGACCCTCCTGGCAGATGTCGACCATCCAGAATCCCAAGAAGACTTGGTTAGCAATGAAGCCTGCTTGCAGTTTGGTAGATGATGCCTCTCTGGGGCTGCAATTGCCCCCTCCTCCTGGCTCTGGCTGCCCTCGCCTGCCTGTCTCCAGCGGGGGATGGGCCGGTCCGCAGTCAGCTAGCTCTGCTCAGTCCTTTGTTCTGTGAGTGGGCCTGGCAGTGTTTTAGGTTAGGGCTTTTCGCAGGATAGCTATCCCACAGTATGGTTTGCTATCTCAAGTTAGTTTCCTCCGATTGCCCTCAGGGCATTCAGGCCCGGTCCTTACCCTAAGCAATGCAGCCCACATCTCCCTGTCCAGTCCCCACTTGCTAGTGGCAGATGCAGATGTCTGCACTGCTTCTCCGCTGGGAGTTGCCTTAGGCATGTAATCTGTGGGTTTTAATTATTTATATATTTTTCCTCCCGGTTATGTTGCCCTCTGAGGTTCCAAGGCTTGCTACAGATTCGCCGGTGACAGTGTTTCCTGGTGTTTGGAAACTTCTCTCTTTTTTAAGACTCCCTTCCCGGGATGGATCTCCATCCCTCCCTCTTTTGTCTCTCTTTTTGTCTTTTATATTTTTTTCCCTACCTCCTTTCAAAGACAATGGGCTGCCTTTCTGGGTGCCTGATGTTCTCTGCCAGCATTCAGAAGTTGTTTCGTGAAATTTGCTCAGTGTTCAAATGTTCTTTTGATGTATTTGTTGGGGAGAAAGTGATCTCCCTCTCCTTTTCCTCCACCATCTTAGGACCGCCTCCTCCCTGCATTCTTAATAGCCTTCAGCTCAAAAATAATTTTTATGTCAAAGAGCCATTCTTTGGGGTGATGTATTCTGTTTTTCTTCACATGGTAAAAGGGATTTTGAAGGTTTGATTAAGTAAAGGATCTGGGATAAGGAGATTATACTCTGGATTATCCCGGTCAGCCCAATGTAACCATAAGGGTCCTTACAAGAGGGAGGCAGGATAATCAGAGAAATAAAAAGGACATGTAGCAACAGAAGAATGTGGAGCAGCTTCAGAGAGAGAGACTGAGATTTGAGTGCGACTCATTTCTGATTTCTGAGTTCCAGAGCTGAAAGATATTGAATATTTTGCTGAAATTTATGGTGATTTGTTAGAGCAGCAACAAGAAACTAAAACAAGGGTATTTGGTGTTGTATTAACAGAAAGAACACTGTCCACTAGTACTTGGGAGATTTGGCTTCCTTTTCTGCCCTCTACCACTTACTAACTACAGACATTCAGGCAAGTGGCAAATGTCTCTAAGCTTAGCTGTCTCTTCTGTGTAATGGAATCAATAAGACCATACGTATTTGAGGGTAGTACTGGGCCGATGGTCTCGTCCACTGCATAGATGTTTCCCCTGCCTTGGCCTCGCCCCTTCGACTCAGCTCAGCCCAGCTCAAAACTTCCAAGCACAACCAATGTCCCCATCCTCCCCTCAGGATCAGTTCAGTTCAGTTCAGTTGCTCAGTCCTGTCCAACTCTTTGTGACCCCATGGACTGCAGCACACCAGGCCTCTCTGTCCATCACCAACTCCCAGAGTTTACTCAAACTCATGTCCAGTGAGTCGGTGATGCCATCCAACCATCTCATCCTCTGTCGTCCACTTCTTTTCCTGCCTTCAATCTTTCCCAGCATCAGGGTCTTTTCAAATGAGTCAGTTCTTTGCATCAGGTGGCCAAAGTATTGGAGATTCAGCTTCAGCATAAGTCCTTCCAATGAATATTCAGGACTGATTTCCTTTAGGATTGACTGGTTGGGTCACCTTGCAGTCCAAGGGACTTCCAAGAGTCTTCTTCAATACCACAGTTCAAAAGCATCAATTCTTCAGTGCTCAGCTTTCTTTATAGTCCAACTCTCACATCCATACATGACTACTGGAAAAACCATAGCTTTGACTAGATGGACCTTTGTTGGCAAAGTAATGTCCCTGCTTTTTAATATGCTGTCTAGGTTGGTTATAGCTTTTCTTCCAAGGAGCAAGCGTTTTTTAATTTCATGGCTACAGTCACCATCTGCAATGATTTTGGAGCCCCCCAAAATAAAATATGTCACTGTTCCCACTGTTTCCCCATCTATTTGCCATGAAGTGATGGGACAAGACGCCATGATCTTAGTTTTCTGAATGTTGAGTTTTAAGCCAACTTTTTCCCTCTCCTCTTCAACTTGCATCAAGAGGCTCTTTAGTTCTTCTTTGTTTTCTGCTAGGATACCCTGAGCTAGTTTATCAATAGCTGAAATTGTCTTGTTTCTTTCTATATTTTCCAGAGACACTCATCCAAATCAGGAACCATTATTTCCTAGATGGCTTCTGTGAAAAAATTAATCAGAATAAATATGAGACCTAAATTTCCTGAATCCAGGAGACTAAGAGACCAAAGAATTATTATGCAAACTTTTCCTTCTCTATGCCAGCAAAATCGTACAGTGTTCAGATATCACCATGCTAGCTTCAGCTTCTGCAATTTATTTGTTTTCTCATAAACTGAATTTGAACATGACTTCCCCTACTTTGTCACCACACACACTGTTTAAGGGTGGACACAGAGCATTAGCCTTGTAGATGATCTTTTTCAAAATGGGGAGATGTTCTAGATAGACTTTTATATGATGGCATCTAGACCAAATATTGGAGAAGGCGATGGCACCCCACTCCAGTACTCTTGCCTGGAAAATCCCATGGATGGAGGAGCCTGGTAGGCTGCAGTCCATGAGGTCATGAAGAGTTGGACACAACTGAGCGACTTCACTTTCACTTTTCACTTTCATGCATTGGAGAAGGAAATGGCAACCCACTCCAGTGTTCTTGCCTGGAGAATCCCAGGGACGGGGGAGCCTGGTGGGCTGCCGTCTATGGGGTCGCACAGAGTCGGACACGACTGAAGCGACTTAGCAGCAGAGCAAATATGTTTGCAGTGATGACATGAAAGGATAGGTCCTTGGACCTCGTGTATGTCATATTTAATGCCAAATCCTTTGTCTTCAATAGTAATATTAAACAGTACACTTCAAAAATGTTTATATGAAAGGTCATGGGAATTTTGCAAGTCTTATCTTTCAAAATGAAGTTTTGTTCTGTTAGTTGCAATAACATGTACTTTATCTTTCTGAAAAAGGTGCACATAATCTTGTTTGAACATATTTTGATACAGTAGTTAACAGCTAAACTTGTTATATTTGTCTTTTTCTGAAGAGAAAGAAAAAAAAAACCCACCTATTTTTATGTTAAGGGGTTTGAACCAAGGGTCTTCTAAACCAGTGTTTTTTTACTTGGGAAGGGGATATGAGTTAGCCCCTCAGGGGACATTTATCAATATCTGTAGGTATCTTTGATTTTCACAGTTAGGGGGAAACTGCTGTCAGAATCTAGTAGGTAGAGGCCAGGGAAGTTGCTGAACATTCTGGAAAGCACAGAGAACCAATAAACAAATAATTTGGCGTGGACTGTTAATACTGCCACTGTTGGGAAATTCTGCCCTAGACCAGACCAGTGTTTCTAGTTTTTATTGTGTATGTAAGTCACATGGAGATCTGGCTAAAATGAGGATTCTGATTTAACCTTATGTCCCCAGTGGATAGAACTGGGTTACAGGATGTTCTCTGTAGACAGGCATCTAGATATCCTTATGAATAGAGCTCTTGACAATAGCAACTCCTTCTTTAGAAGGTATGATGAAAATGACTGTGTCGACACTGTTGATTCAGGTGTAGTCACTGTATTTTGACTGTACATTGCTTAATAAGTGAGTTTGGGCCATGGGTTGCCTGTGTCTCTGCTCTGAACAAGAGTAACATAACTTTCTTTTATGGGCAGGGAGTAGGTAGTAAAATACTGAGTTTGCAAGTAAGGTTTGTGTGAAAGCAGTTTATCAAGACTGATGTATATTCTGCATCTTCCTTGAGACCTCTAAGGGATTCAAGTTGACTATGAGGCAGGGCTAACAGAGCATGAGATTTGAATGTCAGCAGAATGAGGTATTGAAGGAAGTTGGAGGAGTTGTCTGGACATCTTTAAATAGAAATTAGATTCTTGTATTGTGGAAGATTTTAAGGGGTCTGATGCGTATCTCTGTCACATCCTTTCCCCCCCCCCCCCCCCACTCGAAACATTTGGTTACTTCTTATTGTCCATGGAATAAAATTCAAACTTCTTAACTTGGCATTTAAGGTTCTCTATTTTCTAGTTCTAAAGACCATCTTACTTTGCCATTTCTTTGCTGATAAAGGTCCATATAGTCAAAGCTATGGTTTTGCCAATAGTCATGTATGGATGTGAGAGTTGGACCATAGAGAAGGCTGAGCGCCGAAGAATTGGTGCTTTTGAACTGTGGTGTTGGAAAAGACTTTTGAGAGTCCCTTGGACTGAAAGATCAAAGGAGTCAATCCTGAAGGAAATCAGTCCTGAATATTCATTGGAAGGACTGATGCTGAAGCTGAAGCTCCAATACTTTGACCACAAGAGCTGACTCATTAGATGCGAAGAGCTGACTCGTTAGAAAAGACCCTGATGCTGGGAAAGGTTGAAGGCGGGAGGAGAAGGGGATGACTGAGGATGAGGATGAGATGGTTGGATGGCATCTCCGACTCAATGGATATGAGTTTGAGCAAGCTCCGGGAGATGGTGAAGGACAGGGAAGCCTGGCATGCTGCAGTTCACAGGGTAGCAAAGAGTTGGACATGACTGAGTGACTGAACAACAACAACAAAGACTGTCTTAGGTTTGTTTTTTTTTTAATCTGAAAAGTAGCAACATAGGTATAGAAGGGGAAACTTATTTAATTTGATACAGAATATTTACACAAAACCTACAGTTCACATCATACTTAATGGTGAAAGACTGGATGCTTTCTCCCTAAGACTGGTATCAAGGCAAGTTTTTCCCCTTTTACCAGCAATATTAAACATTATACTAGAAGTTCTAGCTAATTCAATAATATAAAAAAAGGAAATACAAAATGCACAGGTTGGGAAATACAAAGTGTACATGTTGGGAAGAAATAAATAAAACTGTTAAGCAGATGATATGATTGTCTATGTAGAAAATCCAAGAGAATCAACAATAACCAAAAATTCCTGAAACTAGTAAGTGATTATGATTGCAAGATATAAGGTTAATATATGGAAGTCAACTGCTCTCCTATATATCAGCAATGAACAATTGGACTTTGAAACATTCTCTGACATAAATCACAGCAAGATCCTCTATGACTCACATCTCAGAGTAATGGAAATTAATAAATAAATTGTACCTAATTAAACTTAAAAACTTTTGTATGACAAAGGAAACTGTAAGCAAGGTGAAAAGACAGCCCTCAGAATGGGAGAAAATAATAGCAAATGAAACAACAGATATAGAATTAATCTCCAAAATAAAGCAAGCAGCTTATGCAGCTCAATACCAGAAAATTGAACAATCCAATCAAATTGGGTTGATTGAACAACCTAGTCGAAAAGTGGGCAAAAGATCTAAACAGACATTCCTACAAAGAAGACATTCAGTTCAGTTCAGTTCAGTCACTCAGTCGTGTCCGACTCTTTGCGACCCCATGAACTGCAGCATGCCAGGCCTCCCTGTCCTTCACCAACTCCCGGAGTTCACTCAAACTCACATCCATGGAGTTGGTGATGCCATCCAGCCATGTCATCCTCTGTCATCCCCTTCTCCTCCTGCCCCCAATCCCTCCCAGCATCAGAGTCTTTTCCAATGAGTCAACTCTTCACATGAGGTGGCCAAAGTACTGGAGTTACAGCTTTAGCATCATTCCTTCCAAAGAACAGCCAGGACTGACCTTAGGATGGACTGGTTGGAACTCCTTGCAGTCCAAGGGACTCTCAAGAGTCTTCTCCAACACCACAGTTCAAAAGCATCAATTATTTGGCACTCAGCCTTCTTCACAGTCCAACTCTCACATCCATACATGACCACAGGAAAAACCATAGCCTTGACTAGACGGACCTTTGTTGGCAAAGTAATGTCTCTGCTTTTGAAAATGCTATCGAGGTTGGTCATAACTTTCCTTCCAAGGAGTAAGTGTCTTTTAATTTCATGGCTGCAGTCACCATCTGCAGTGATTTTGGAGGCCCCCCAAAATAAAGTCTGACAGTTTCCACTGTTTCCCCATCTATTTCCCATGAAGTGATAGGACCAGATACCATGATCTTCATTTTCTGAATGTTGAGCTTCAAGCCAACTTTTTCACTCTCCACTTTCACCTTCATCAAGAGGCTTTTGAGTTCCTCTTCACTTTCTGCCATAAGAGTGGTCTCATCTGCATATCTGAGGTTATTGATATTTCTCCCGGCAATCTTGATACCAGCTTGTGTTTTTTCCAGTCCAGTGTTTCTCATGATGTACTCTGGATATAAGTTAAATAAACAGGGTGACAATATACAGCCTTGACGAACTCCTTTTCCTATTTGGAACCAGTCTGTTCCATGTCCAGTTCTAACTGTTGCTTCCTGACCTGCATACAAATTTCCCAAGAGGCAGGTCAGGTGGTCTGGTATTCCCATCTCTTTCAGAATTTTCCACAGTTTATTGTGATCCACACAGTCAAAGGCTTTGGCATAGTCAATAAAGCAGAAATAGATGTTTTTCTGGCACTCTCTTGCTTTTTCGATGATCCAGCAGATGTTGGCAATTTGATCTGTGGTTCCTCTGCCTTTTCTAAAACCAGCTTGAACATCAGGAAGTTCACAGTTCACATATTGCTGAAGCCTGGCCTGGAGAATTTTGAGCATTACTTTACTAGCGTGTGAGATGACTGCAATTGTGTGGTAGTTTGAGCATTCTTCGGTATTGCCTTTCTTTGGGATTGGAATGAAAACTGACCTTTTCCAGTCCTGTGGCCACTGTTGAGTTTTCCAATTTTGCTGGCATATTGAGTACAGCACTTTCACAGCATCATCTTTCAGGATTTGAAATAGCTCAACTGGAATTCCATCACCTCCACTAGCTTTGTTCATAGTGATGCTTTCTAAGGCCCACTTGACTTCACATTCCAGGATGTCTGGCTCTAGGTCAGTGATCACACCATCGTGATTATCTGGGTCGTGAAGATCTTTTTTGTACAGTTCTTCTGTGTATTCTTGCCATCTCTTCTTAATATCTTCTGCTTCTGTTAGGTCCATACCATTTCTGTCCTTTATCGAGCCCCAACCAGTAACGCTGAAGAAGCTGAAGTTGAACGGTTCTATGAAGACCTACAAGACCTTTTAGAACTAATACCCAAAAAAGATGTCCTTTTCATTATAGGTGACTGGAATGCAAAAGTAGGAAGTCAAGAAACACCTGGAGTAACAGGCAAATTTGGCCTTGGAATATGGAATGAAGCAGGGCAAAGACTAATAAAGTTTTGCCAAGAAAATGCACTGGTCATAACAAACACCCTCTTCCAACAACACAACAGAATACTCTATACATGGTCATCACCAGATGGTCAACACCGAAATCAGACTGATTATATTCTTTGCAGTCAAAGTTGGAGAAGCTCTATACAGTCAGCAAAAACAAGACCAGGAGCTGACTGTGGCTCAGACCATGAACTCCTTATTGCCAAATTCAGACTTAAATTGAAGAAAGTAGGGAAAACCACTATACCATTCAGGTATGACCTAAATCAAATCCCTTATGATTATACAGTGGAAGTGAGAAATAGATTTAAGGGCCTGGATCTGATAGATAGAGTGCCTGATGAACTATGGAATGAGATTCATGACATTGTACAGGAGACAGGAATCAAGACCATCCCCATGGAAAAGAAATGCAAAAAAGCAAAATGGCTGTCTGGGGAGGCCTTGCAAATAGCTGTGAAAAGAAGAGAGGTGAAAAGCAAAGGAGAAAAGGAAAGATATAAACATCTGAATGCAGAGTTCCAAAGAATAGCAAGAAGAGATAATAAAGCCTTCTTCAGCGATCAATGCAAAGAAATAGAGGAAAACAACAGAATGGGAAAGACTAGAGATCTCTTCAAGAAAATCAGAGATACCAAAGGAACATTTCATGCAAAGATGGGCTCGATAAAGGACTGGTCAGAATGGCCACCATCAAAGTCTACAAACAATAAATGCTGGAAGGCATGAGAAAAGGGAACCCTCTTACACTGTTGGTTGAACTGCAAACTGGTACAGCGACTATGGAGAACAGTGTGGAGATTCCTTAAAAAACTGGGAATATAGTAGACCCAGCAATCCCAATGCTGGGCATACACCCCAAGGAAACCAAAATTGAAAGAGACATATGTACCCCAATGCTCATTTCACACTATTGACAATACCTAGGACGTGGAATCAACCTAGATGTCCATCGACAGGTGAATCGTTAGGGATGTTGTGGTACATATACACAACGGAATATTACTCAGCTATAAAAAGGAATGCATTTGAGTAATTTCTAATGAGGTGGATGAACCTGGAGCCTATTATACAGAGTGAAGTAAGTCAGAAAGAGAATGACACATACTATATATTAAAACATATATATGGAATTTAGAAAGACAGTACCAATGATCTTATATGCAGGGCAGCAAAAGAGACACAGATGTAAAGAACAGAATTTTGGACTCGGTGGATGAAGGTGAGGGTGGGATGATTTGAGAGAATACCACTGAAACATGTATATTATCATATGTAAAATAGATGATCAGTGCAAGTTTGATGCATGAACCAGGGCACCCAAAGCCAGTGTTCTGGGACAACCCAGAGGGATAGGGTAAGGAGGGAGGTGAGAGGGGTGTTCAGGATCGGGGGGACACATATATACGTGTGGCCAATTCATGCTGATGTATGGCAAAAACCATCACAATATTGTAAAGTAACTATTCTTCAATTACAATGATTAATTAAAAGAAATGCTTGACACTATTTACCTTAGCACCAAAAAAAGAAAAGAAATACAAGTTTAAGAAAATATGTACAAGATTTATATGAGGAAAACTATAAACCTCTAGTGAAAGAAATTAAAAATCTACATAAATGGAAAGATATTCCATGTTTATGGGTGAAATGAACCAATGTTGTCAGTTCTTAGATTCAGTGTTGTATTGATCTATGTATGCAATACCACTTAAAATCCCAGCAAATTTTTGTGGATATTGACAAACTAAATTTAAACATTGTATAGAAAGGCAAAAGACCCAAAATAACCAACACAATCTTGAAGAACAAAATCAGAGGACTGACTCTACCTGATTTCAAGAAATAGTTTAAAGCTACACTTATCAAGACAGTGTAGTACTGGTGAAAGAAAAGACACATAGATGAGACACAATAGACTGCCCATAAATAGACTCACATACATATAGTCAAGTGATCTTTGAGATTCTGTGCATAGAAAGAATAATCTTTGTGGTGCTGGAACAACTGTATACCCACCCACATTCAAAAAAAACAAAGATCTATAAATAATCCTTATATTTTTTCACAAAAATTAATTCAAAATGGATCATAGACCTAAATGTAAAAAAAAACTGTAAAACTTCTAGAATATAACATAGAAAATCAAGGTGACCTTGGGTATGATGAGTTTTTAGCTACAACATCAAGTGCACAATCCATGAAAGAAAAACATGTGTGTTACACTATAACTTAAAACTTCCAATTTGTGAATGATACTTTTAAAAGAATGAAAAAAAAAAAAAAAAGCCACAAACTGGGAGGAAATACTTGCAATTCAAGTGTCTGATAAAGGAGAGAAATCCAGATATACAAAGAACTCTTAAAAGTCAGCAGTAAGAAAACAAATAAAAAGTAAGTAAAAGATCTGAGCAGACACTTCATTAAAGAAAATATACAGATGACAAATTATGTCTTTATTGATATGGAAATGAAAACAACAATAAGGTACTATTGCACACCTATTAGAATGGCTGAAATCCAGAACACTGACAACATCAAATGCTAGAATGGATAGATATGGAGCAATTCTTTGTTATTTGTTCCTGGGGATGTAAAATGATACAGGTATTTTAAAAGACAATTTGGAAGCTTCTTGCAAAACAAATCATACTCATACCACATGATTCAGGATTGTGCTTCTGGATATTTACTCAAATGAGTTGGAAGCTGATGTCCATACAAAAACCTGCACATAAATGTTTAAATGTGTATAGCAACTGTATAATATAAACATCCTAAACTGGAAGCATCAAGATGTCCTTCAATAGGGGAATGGGTTAAAAAACAAAAACAAGAAACAGTGAAACAGTCATACAATGGAATATTGTTGTTTTTGTTCAGTCAATAAACCATGTCCGACTCTTTGCAACCCCATGAGCTGCAGCACGCCAGGCTTCCCTGTCCTTCACCATCTCCCGGAGTTCACTCAAACTCATGTCCATTGAATTGATGCCATCCGACCATCTCATCTTCTGTCATCCCCTTCTCCTCCCTCCTTCAATCTTCCCCAGCATCAGGGTCTTTTCCAGTGAGTCAGCTCTTCACATCAAATGGCCGAAGTATTGGAGTTTCAGCTTCAGCATCAGTCCTTCTAATGAATATTCAGGGTTGATGTCCTTTGGAATTGACTGGTTTGATCTCTTTGCTGTCCAAGGGACTCTCAAGAGTCTTCTCCAGCACCGCAGTTTGAAAGCATCATTTCTTTGGTGCTCAGCTTCCTTTATGGACCAACTCTCACATCCATACATGACTACTGAAAAAAACCATAGCTTTGACTATATAGACCTTTGTTGGCAAAGTGACGTCTCTGCTTTTTAATATGCTGTCTAGGTTTGTCATAGCTTTTCTTCCATGGAGCAGATGTTTTTTAACCTCATGACTGCAGTCACCATCTACAGTGATTTTGGAACCCAAGAAAATAAAGTCTGTCACTGTTTCCATTGTTTTCCTATCTATTTGCCATGAGGTGGTGGGACTAGATGCCATGATCTTAGTTTGTTGCAAGTTGAGTTTTAAGCCAGCTTTTTCACTCTCCTCTTTTACTTTCATTAAGAGGCTCTTTAGTTCCTCTTTGCTTTCTGCCGTTAGGGTGGTGTATCATCTGCATGTCTCAGGTTGTTGATATTTCTCCCTGACATCTTGATTCCAGCTTGTGATTCATTCAGTTTGGCATTTTGCATGATGTACGCTACATAGAAGTTAAATATAGACAGGGTGACAGTATACAGCCTTGACATACTCCTTTCCCAATTTTGAACCAGTCCATTTTCCATGTCTGGTTCTAAATGTTGCTTCTTGACCTACAGGAATATTATTCAGCACTAAAAAAAAATGAACTATCAAGACACAAAAAGACATAGAGGAAATTTAAATGCCTGTTGCTAAGAGAAAGGGTTCAGTCTGAAAAGGCTACATGTTGTATGATTCCAGTTATATAATATTATAGAAAAGACAAAAACTATTGAAATAGTAAAAAGACTAGTTGTTGCCAGGGGCTCAGGGGCAGGAGGGAAGGGATGAATAGGTGGAGCAAAGGAAGTTTTGAGGGATATTCTGTATGTTACTGTACTGGTGGATATATGACATGATGCATTTGTCAAACTCAAGACCTGTAAACACAAAGAGTGAACCCTAATGTAAATTATGCACTTCAGTTAATAAAAATGTATCATGATTGGTTCCTCAGTTGTAACAAAGGTAACACATTAATGCATCATGTTATTAATTGGGAAACTGTGAGGGTTGGGGAGAGAAAACATGGAACTCTGTATTTTTGCTTAATTTTTATAAGCCTAAAGTGTTTCTAAAAAATAAAATCTATTAATTAAAAAAAATAATGAAAGTGCACAATAAGGCATTCTCTAGTCTTCTGACCATGCAAAACCGACATTTTGTATTATTTGTTTCAAGTTTTTCTTTCTTTTAAATAAAAGAGAATATTACAGATTAAGCACCCCCTGGTATCCCGCAGTTCTAGTCTCCTTCACTCTCCCCAAAGGAAACCACTATTAATAGTGCCTATCCTTCTAAACGTAAGACCAGAAACTATAAAACTCCTAGAGGAGAACACAGGCAAAACACCCTCCGACATACATCACAGCAGGATCCTCTATGACCCACCTCCCAGAATATTGGAAATAAAAGCAAAAATAAACAAATGGGACCTAATAGCAAATGAAGCAACTGACAAACAACTAATCTCAAAAATACACAAGCAACTCCTACAGCTCAATTCCAGAAAAATAAATGACCCAATCAAAAAATGGGCCAAAGAACTAAATAGACATTTCTCCAAAGAAGACATACAGATGGCTAACAAACACATGAAAAGATGCTCAACATCACTCATTATCAGATCAGATCAGATCAGATCAGTCGCTCAGTAGTGTCCGACTCTTTGTGACCCCATGAACCACAGCACGCCAGGCCTCCCTGTCCATCACCAACTCCCGGAGTTCACTCAGACTCACGTCCATCGAGTCAGTGATGCCATCCAGCCATCTCATCCTCTGTCGTCCCCTTCTCCTCCTGCCCCAAATCCCTCCCAGCATCAGAGTCTTTTCCAATGCGTCAACTCTTCTCATGAGGTGGCCAAAGTACTGGAGATTCAGCTTTAGCATCATTCCTTCCAAAGAAATCCCAGGGCTGATCTCCTTCAGAATGGACTGGTTGGATCTCCTTGTAGTCCAAGGGACTCTCAAGAGTCTTCTCCAACACCACAGTTCAAAAGCATCAATTCTTCGGTGCTCAGCCTTCTTCACAGTCCAACTCTCACATCCATACATGACCACAGGAAAAACCATAGCCTTGACTAGACAAACCTTTGTTGGCAAAGTAATGTCTCTGCTTTTGAAAATGCTATCTAGGTTGGTCATAACTTTCCTTCCAATGAGTAAGCGTCTTTTAATTTCATGGCTGCAGTCACCATCTGTAGTGATTTTGGAGTCCAGAAAAATAAAGTCTGACACTGTTTCCACTGTTTCCCCATCTATTTCCCATGAAGTGGTGGGACCGGATGCCATGATCTTCGTTTTCTGAATGTTGAGCTTTAAGCCAACTTTTTCACTCTCCACTTTCACTTTCATCAAGAGGCTTTTTAGTTCCTCTTCACTTTTTGCCGTAAGAGTGGTGTCATCTGCATATCTGAGGTTATTGATATTTCTCCCGGCAATCTTGATTCCAGCTTGTGTTTTTTCCAGTCCAGTGTTTCTCATGATGTACTCTGGATATAAGTTAAATAAACAGGGTGACAATATACAGCCTTGACGAACTCCTTTTCCTATTTGGAACCAGTCTGTTGTTCCATGTCCAGTTCTAACTGTTGCTTCCTGACCTGCATATAAATTTCTCAAGAGGCAGATCAGGTGGTCTGGTATTCCCATCTCATTCAGAATTTTCCACAGTTTATTGTGATCCACACAGTCAAAGGCTTTGGCATAGTCAATAAAGCAGAAATAGGTGTTTTTCTGGAACTCTCTTGCTTTTCCCATGATCCAGTGGATGTTGGCAATTTGATCTGTGGTTCCTCTGCCTTTTCTAAAACCAGCTTGAACATCAGGAATTTCACAGTTCACATATTGCTGAAGCCTGGCCTGGAGAATTTTGAGCATTACTTTACTAGCGTGTGAGATGAGTGCAATTGTGCGGTAGTTTGAACATTCTTTGGCATTGCCTTTCTTTGGGATTGGAATGAAAACTGACCTTTTCCAGTCCTGTGGCCACTGCTGAGTTTTCCAAATTTGCTGGCATATTGAGTGCAGCACTTTCACAGCATCATCTTTCAGGATTTGGAATAGCTCAACTGGAATTCCATCACCTCCACTAGCTTTGTTCGTAGAGAAGTGCAAATCAAAACCACTATGGGGTACCATTTCACGCCAGTCAGAATGGCTGTGATCCAAAAGTCTACAACCAATAAGTGCTGGAGAGGGTTTGGAGAAAAGGGAACCCTCTTATTACACTGTTGGTGGGAATGCAAACTAGTACAGCCTCTATGGAGAACAGTGTGGAGATTCCTTAAAAAACTGGAAATAGAATTGCCTTATGACCCAGCAATCCCACTGCTGGGCATACACACCGAGGAAACCAGAATTGAAAGAGACACATGTACCCTAATGTTCATCGCAGCCCTGTTTATAATAGCCAGGACATGGAAGCAACCTAGATGTCCATCAGCAGATGAATGGATAAGAAAGCTGTGGTACATATACACAATGGAGTATTACTCAGCAATTAAAAAGAATACATTTGAATCAGTTCTAATGAGGTAGATGAAACTAGAACCTATTATACAGAGTGAAGTAAGCCAGAAAGAAAAACACCAATACAGTATACTAATGCATATATATGGAATTTAGAAAGATGGTAACAGTAACCCTGTGTACGAGACAGCAAAAGAGACACTGATGTATAGAACAGTCTTTTGGACTCTGTGGGAGAGGGAGAGGGTGGGATGACTTGGGAGAACGGCATTGAAATATGTATAATAGCATATATGAAACGAGTCACCAGTCCAGGTTCGATGCACGATACTGGATGCTTGGGGCTAGTGCACTGGGACGACCCAGAGGGATGGTATGGGGAGGGAGGAGGGAGGAGGGTTCAGGATGGGGAACACATGTATACCTGTGGTGGATTCATTTCGATATATGGCAAAATCAATACAATATTGTAAAGTTAAAAATAAAATAAAATTTAAAAAATAGTGACTATTCTTGCCTTTATATTTTTATATTCATATATGTGAGTGAGCAATGAATGGTTTGTAAGAACAATATGTAAGTTGCATCAAACCATAATTGTGTTTTGCAACTTGCAATTTTCATTCAACTTAATGCTTTAAAAATCCATTCATGTTGCTAAATATAGATCTAGTGCATTTTATCTTTAAAGAGGTCTTTTTTAACTATAGTATTCTACATATATGTTGCTTCATGTTATTTTTCCATTTCTCTGTTGATGGATATTCAGGTTATTTCTAATTTCATGTTACTACTACCAATGAAGCAATAATTTTTTTTTTATATTCAAGGGAACATGTCTAGTCTATGAATTTTTAGGGTACATAGTACATATGGAAGTGCCGGACTGTGGCCAGCAATCTCATTTACACTTCTGGCAGTGTATAAGCATTCCAGTTTCCTCACACTCTCCTCAACACTTGATGTAATAGATCGTTTTTAATTTTGACAAAGTAATAGGTGAAAATATAGCTCTACTTTAAATTTAGTTTTCTTTGATTTCTAGTGATATTGAACATCTTTTCATATGATTATCAGTCACTAAGGTTTTGCCTTGTGTTGAATTGTTTGTTCTTATTCTTGCCCATGGTAGAAGCATATAGGGGAACAGAATTTTTTTTTTTCTTTTTAACTGACTCCTGGTTAAAAATTACATTCTGGCTGCTCAGCCTTTGTCAGTTACATTAATTGCCAAAGTCTTCTTGGTCATGTATTTTTTAACTGTATTTATGGTACATTGTGGTAAAGGTACTGTAGACCAAGGGTTGGATATAAAGCCCAGTACTGTTACTTATCACCTATGTGATTGTGGACATCTTAGTTCTAACTTTGCCTCAAGTTCTTTGTGTATAAAATCAGAGTGACAAGAGTATCCACTGGTGTCTACTTCAGAGGTTTCTTCTGAAGTTTAAATAAGTTAAAATGCAAAGCACTTACTTGAATGGAGACTGGTATACAGAAAGCAAACAAAATGTTAGCTATTATATGAAACATAGTTTTTAAGGTTATTGTTGCTGTACAAAATAGATTTAAATATTTTTGGCTTTTATACATGATAGATTTCATTTCCATATTGCATAAAATATTCATGGAAATGTAGTATTCAGGAATGGGATAGATCCTAACAAAGTTGTCCAGATTAAGTTTCTTTCAGATTCACTGCTTTGTCTCTTCAACATGGGCCTTCTTATCTAAAATAGTTGCTAAGGTTCTATCCATCAAAATCATGTTCCAGATTGCCAGGAGAGAAGTAAGTGCAGAAGTGTTCATTCTCCCTTTTCAATTAGCTTTATTGAAGTATAATTTACATATAATAAAATTTAGCCATAAATTTTAAGTGTGTAATTTTATGATTTTTGACAAAGTATTTTAGACAGTTTTCATTGACATGAGTTGTGAAGCAGCATGAAGCCTGGGTAGGTGCCCAATATGCTACTAGAGATCAGTGGAGAAATAACTCCAGAAAGAATGAAGGGATGGAGCCAAAGCAGAAACAACACCCAGTTGTGGACGTAACTGGTGAAGAAGCAAGGTCCTGTGCTTTAAAGAGCAATATCACATAGGAACCTGGAATGTTAGGTTCATGAATCAAGGCAAATTGGAAGTGGTCAAACAGGAGATGGCAAGAGTGAACATCAACATTCTAGGAATCAGTGAACTAAGATGGACTGAAATGGGTGAATTTAAGTCAGAGGACCATTATATCTACTACTGTGGGCAGGAATCCCTTAGAAGAAATGGAGTAGCCATCATAATCAACAAAAGAGTCTGAAATGCAGTACTTGGATGCAGTCTCAAAAACGACAGAATAATCTCTGTTCATTTCCAATGCAAATCATTCAATATCATGGTAATCCAAGTCTATCCCTCAACGAGTAACGCTGAAGAAACTGAAGTTGAACGGTTCTATGAAGACCGACAAGACCTTTTAGAACTAACAACCAAAAAAGATGTCCTTTTCATTATAGGGGACTGGAATGCAAAAGTAGGAAGTCAAGAAACACCTGGAGTTACAGACAAAATTGGCCTTGGAGTACAGAATGAAGCAGGGCAAAGGCTAATAGAGTTTTGCCAAGAGAATGCACTGGTCATAGCAAACACCCTCTTCCAACAACACAAGAGAAGACGCTACACATGGACATCACCAGATGGTCAACACCAAAATCAGATTGATTATATTCTTTGCAGCCAAAGATGGAGAAGCTCTATACAGTCAGCAAAACAAGACCAGGAGCTGACTGTGGCTCAGATCATGAACTCCTTATTGCCAAATTCAGACTTAAATTGAAGAAAACAGGGCAAACCACTAGACCATTCAGGTATGACCTAAATCAAATCCCTTACGATTATACAGTGGAAGTGAGAAATAGATTTAAGGGCCTAGATCTTATAGACAGAGTGCCTGATGAACTATGGAAGGAGGTTCATGATATTGTACAGGAGACAGGGATCAAGACCATTCCCAAGAAAAACAAATGCAAAAAAGCAAAATGGCTATCTGAGGGGGCCTTACAAATAGCTGTAAGAAGAGAAGTGAAAAGCAAGGGAGAAAAGGAAAGATATACCCATTTGAATGCATAGTTCAAAAGAATAGCAAGGAGAGATAAGAAAGCCTTCCTTAGCGATCAGTGCAAAGAAATTGAGGAAAACAACAGAATGGGAAAGACTAGAGATCTCTTCAAGAAAATTAGAAGTAGCAAGGCAACATTTCATGGAAAGATGGGTTCAATAAAGGACAGAAATGGTATGGACCTAACAGAAGCAGAAGATATTAAGAAGAGGTGGCAAGAATAACAGAAGGACTGTACAAAAGGATCTTCATGACCCAGATAATCATGATGGTGTGATCACTCACCTAGAGCCAGACATCCTGGAATGTGAAGTCAAGTGGGCCTTAGGAAGCATCACTATGAACAAAGCTAGTGGAGGTGATGGAATTCCAGTTGAGCTATTTCAGATCCTAAAAGATATTGCTGTGAAAGTGCTGCACTCAATATGTCAGCAAATTTGGAAAGCTCAGCAGTGGCCACAGGACTGGAAAAGGTCAGTTTTCATTCCAATCTCAAAGAAAGGCAATACCAAAGAATGCTCAAACTACCGCACAATTGCACTCATCTCACATGCTAGTAAGGTAATGCTCAAAATTCTCCAAGCCAGGCTTCAACAACACACGAACCGTGAACTTCCAGATGTACAAGCTGGATTTAGAAAAGGCAGAGAAACCAGAGATCAAATTGCCAACATCTGCTGGATCATCGAAAAAGCAAGAGAGTGCCAGAAAAACATCTATTTCTGCTTTATTGACTATGCCAAAGCCGTTGACTATGTGGATCACAATAAACTGTGGAAAATTCTGAAAGAGATGGGAATACCAGACCACCTGACCTGCCTCTTGGGAAATTTGTATGCAGGTCAAGAAGCAATAGTTAGAACTAGACATGCAACAACAAGCTGGTTTCAAATAGGAAAAGGAGTACATCAAGGCTGTATATTGTCACCCTGCTTATTTAACTTATATGCAGAGTACATCATGAGAAACACTGAGCTGGAAGAAGCACAAGCTGGAATCAAGATTGCTGGGAGAAATATCAATAACCTCAGATATGCAGATGACATCACCCTTATGGCAGAAAGTGAAGAACTTTAGAGCCTCTTGATGAAAGTGAAAGAAGAGAGTGAAAAAGTTGGCTTAAAGCTCAACATTCAGAAAATGAAGATCATGGCATCTGGCCCCATCACTTTATGCCAAACAATAGGGAAAGACTGGAAACGGTGGCTGACTTTGTTTTCCTGGGCTACAAAATCACTGCAGATGGTGATTGCAGCCATGAAATTAAAAGACGCTTACTCCTTGTAAGGAAAGTTATGACCAACCTAGACAGCATATTAAAAAGCAGAGACATTACTTTGTCAACAAAGGTCCATCTAGTCAAGGCTATGTTTTTTCCAGTAGTCATCTATGGATGTGAGTTGGACTGTGAAGAAGGCTGAACACCGAAGAATTGATGCTTTCCAACTGTGGTGTTGGAGAAGCCTCTTGAGAGTCCTTTGGACTGCAAGAGGATCCAACAAGTCCATCCTAAAGGAAATCAGTCCTGGGTGTTAATTGGAAGGAATGATATTGAAGCTGAAACTCCAATACTTTGGCCACCTGATGTGAAGAGCTGACTCATTTGAAAGACCCTGATGCTGGGAAAGATTGAGGGTGGGAGGAGAAGGGGATGACAGAGGATGAGATGGTTGGATGACATCACTGACTCAATGGACATGAGTTTGGGTAAACTTTGGGAGTAGGTGATGGACAGAGAGGCCTGGCATGCTGCAGTTCATGGGGTTACAAAGAATCAGACACGATTGAGTGACTGAACTGAACTGAATGAAGCCTGGAAATACAGATGACTGCTTTAGATTCTTACCACATCACTAATACTCATCTCAGTGTCTAGACCTTTGTCAAATGATGTTGCACACTACTCAGCCTGATTTCCTTTTTTGTTGGCATCCTTGTGCATTCTGACTTTGACTATCCTAGTGGATAAATAAATATTGTGGCTACATTAAAAGCTTCACCTCCTTCACTGGTGCTGATAATTCAGTTATTGATAATCCTAGAGGGACGATTCCTCTCCCTTCTATGTTTAACCTATGCAAATGTACTTGATGAAGACTTTCTGATGGGACTATTCAAAAACCTTTTCTAGTCTTTGCCCTGATCTAGGGGGACAGAATGGGATTTGGAATCAGATATATAAAGAACTTGAAATCCTGGCTCTGGTCTTTAATAACTCTGTGCCATAGTGTTAGTAAATCTCTTGGAGTATCAGTTTCCTCATACCTGTGGTGGAAAGAAGGGGACGACAGAGGTTGAGATGGTTGGATGGCATCACTGACTCAATGGACATGAGTTTGAGTAAACTCTCGGAGTTGGTGAGGGACAGGGAGGCCCGGCGTGCTGCAGTCCATGGGTCGCAAAGAGTTGGACACGACTGAGCAACTAACTGAACTGAACTGTGGTGGAAAGAATATTTCCTTCAGTTTTCTCAAAGAGAGAATAAGCAGATACATGAAAAGTTATTCGCACTTTATAGTACCTGCTAGCTTCCTACCCCAGAGAAGGCAATGGTACCCCAGTCCAGTGTTCTTGCCTGGAGAATCCCAGGGATGGGGGAGCCTGGTGGGCTGCCATCTATGGGGTCACACAGAGTCGGACACGACTGAAGTGACTTAGCAGCAGCAGCAGCTTCCTACCCATATCAGGTGCAACACTACTAACAGAAACAATCTAGGCTTCTATATTTGAAGAGTTGGCTACAGGCACATAATGTAACATGGCATTTATTCTTACTTTCTATTTGTCAGTTTTGTTTTTCAAGATGTCTTTGGATTTCCTTATCCTGTCACATAGTTTCAAGTTGAGTGTTCTGTTTGTGATTCTGGATGTTTGAAGAAGAATGATCCATGTGACATGGATGGTTTTAGCTATCTGAACATTGAGAAGGATATGGGAATTAGAACCAGGGGTATAGAAAAGATAAAAGTAAAATGATGTCTTAATAATGCATGATAAAATAGAGTAAAATAAATAGAATGGCAGCACTCTGGAATGGTTATTGTCACCTGACAGAGCCAGTTTAGCGTCTGGTCTCAAGAGCAGGTGTTGAGCCACACACCATTGCCTAATACGAAGTGTGATGTAAGCAAACACATCAGGACTTAGGTACTTATGGAAGACAAATACCTCTGGGGTATGGTGATGGGGAAGCCACATTTAAATCTGAGTGTCTTTGTGCCACCTTGCTTGTCCCCCACATACTCTAAGCCTTTGTTCCTCAAAACTCAAGAGTACCTAAAGATCAAGTGGTGAGTACTTCTTAAAAATGCAGACTTCTGGGCTTCCTCCTGCTGATTGATTTAGTAGATGTGAAGTGAGCCCAGTCTGCCTTTAATTAGGCACCCTGACTCTTTCTGATCCTGTTTGCCACCCAGGCCAGTGTTTCAGGGAGGTGGGGTCCCAGGCAGGAGCTCGTCATTCATTGGCTATTTATTGAGTGCTAACTAGGTGTGAAGCATTCTAGGGGACATGGCACTTGTTCACCAAGAGTTTACACTGAAGGAGGAAATAAGACTTGAATGCAGATAGGTAGCAGTTGCTGGCTCTCCAGGTTAGAGTCGGACTGTTGCTTCTTTCTTGTCCACATTTTACTTTGTGCAAGCCTCATATTGGTTTAGAATAATTTAATCTAACTTATTTATTCACCTATCTCTCAGTTTGTGTATTCTGTGAGGGCAAGTGACCTTCACTGTTGACCTACTTAAATGTTTTCCCATCATCTTTTCTTATTTTGAACTGTGGTGTTGGAGAAGACTTTTGAGAGTCCCTTGGACTGCAAGGAGATCAAACCAGTCCATCCTAAAGGAAATAAGTCCTGCATACTCATTTGAAGGACTGATGTTGAAACTGAAACTCCAATACTTTGGCCACCTGATGCGAACTGACTCATTTAAAAAGACCCTGATGCTGGGAAAGATTGAAGGCAGGAGGAGAAGGGGATGACGGAGGATGAGATGGTTGGATGTCATCACCGACATGAATTTGGGTAAACTTTGGGAGTTGGTGATGGACAGGGAGGCCTGGTGTGCTGCAGTCCATGAGTCACAAAGAGTTGGACACAACTGAGTGACTGAACTGGACTGAACTGAACTTTCTTATTCCTATAACTTTGATTTGGCTGTGACTCCCAACTTAAGCACCTGTGCCAGTCTCTTGCTTGATGCCCTGTAAGAAGATGGTTTGTCTTTATCAGACTTAAAATCAGGCTTTATTACATTACTGCTGCCATGGTCTTTCCTTTTGTTGCTTGTCCATCTTGATAGCCTGGAAGACAGAGGCCAAAGATCAGACATGTTCTCCTGGCTCTGGTTTTCACAGCAGGTGGGACAGGACTGTGGTCATGTGGGTGGGGTGTCAAGGTGAGTCTCATTGGGAAATATTCTGTGGCACAATGTTTGAACTGGAGGTAGGGTGTTTAAAAGGATGTGGTCCTTAGACACACAATGCAGGCATTGTGACATATTCGGAAGATTTATCTGCTCAGGTTCAAGGTGGCACATTGATTTAATGTGAGCACATTGGTTTAGTCTCCAAGGAGGAAAACGGGACAATTTTAGATTTAGGCCAGTCAGTATCTGCTTTTCCTTCTTGAGACTGGGACCATTGTAAATTCTATTCTGGGAGAAGAGAATTGCATGGGAGTTGACACTGAGGAAAGTGTGAAGGTAAGGATAATTTAACTAAGAATGTCTTTTTTTTTTTATTTTATTTTATTTTTAAACTTTACATAATTGTATTAGTTTTGCCAAATATCAAAATGAATCCATCACAGGTATACATGTGCTCCCCATCCTGAACCCTCCTTCCTCCTCCCTCCCCATACCATCCCTCTGGGTCGTCCCAGTGCACTAGCCCCAAGCATCCAGTATCGTGCATTGAACCTGGACTTGCATCTTGTTTCATACATGATATTTTACATATTTCAATGCCATTCTCCCAAATCTTCCCACCCTCTCCCTCTCCCACAGAGTCCATAAGACTGTTCCATACATCAACAGTTGAAATTTGGGAGAGAAAGAACTGATATGGAATGATGGAGAATCAAAAAAAAAAATTAAAGCTACATATGCTTATATACACATTGCTTTGAAAATGAAGGCAAATGATAAAGTGAGCTCAAGAAATAGCTCAAATTGGTTTATTGTATTGGATTTATAAATGTCTTGATATGAGTCACTAAATAAGATTTAGTATTATTTTATTTTGGTCATGGCTCAAGATGAATTTTTACTTGAAGTTTGGTGGTGGCTGAAGATGAATTTTTAGTTTAAATTTTTCTCCATGGTTTTCATTTATATCTGGTTCAGAATCCAATGAGTAAATTTCAGAACCTGTTTCTCGCAACTATTTTCAGTTCTCTCCCCTTTCCGTACACAGGCCTGGTCATTGTTTAAGTGGCTTTGGTTAATGGGAATGAACACCTAACACCTGATTTTGCACTTGAGATTTGCTCAGTATTACCCCCAAATGCTAGAGTTTTAAAATATTTCCCTTTTGGGTGGTGAGTGAGTGTTCGTGTATGGCAGGTGTTGGTCAGTAAAATACAGCTAATAGGGGTTTCAGGCATTGTTTCTTGTCTTAGCTTAGGGGGTGATGTTTGGTGTCATTAGGAGCAGAGGGTTTTTTCTGGATGGGGAAGTGTATAAATTTTTAGGATGACTGGAAGCTAGAAACCAGTGATTGAATCATGAAGCTCACCACTTTAGGGCCGCCTGAACCTTTATAAGTGGTGCGATCAAGCAGGGAGGATGCTGATGAAGGACCTTCTGGTTTGCTAGCCTGGTGGTTTCCCCGGGGCTTCTGCTGGCTGTCTGGCGGGAGTGCTCTGCTTTGTGGAGGAGGGCCCCATGTTCTCCTTCCAAAGGCAACATGTCAGCTTTTGGATTGAGATCTAATTAAACTCTGGATTACTAGGTTTTTACCAGCAATTGCACTTGCAGGCAATAGGAAACCAGGGAACAAAAGACAGATATACAGGTGGTGGTGTTCTAGAAGTTGACTTGAGTGATGTTTGAGGTTCTGAGTGAGTTTTCTCTCTCCACAATGGAAGTGAAATTAAGTGAGTGCCATTTTTGTTTTTAGGAGCAACTGGGTCTGTTGAGTCCCTTAGCCAGGCAAATATAGCAAGACTGCTTTGACTTCATTTTGTTTGGGTCTTTTAAACAGAAAGATTGGAACTATTAGAATGTTTCAGATTAAAAGGCTAACGATACAGAAGTTCTATAACTGACATAGGAAAAGGAGTCATTTCTTATCCCACTCTGATCATCTCAAAATCTTTCAACTATTCCCATTGCCTCCCAATCACATCCCAGGGACTGTTCTGAGATATACTGGTTTGTTCAGCCTTCGGGGGTACAAGAATCTGTTAGCTGGTCATGGAGGTAGACTTGGCTTAGAGTTTTACAATTCAGATATTTTCATGCCATTTCTAAAATACGCAATATATTTTATGTGTGTATTCAAAGTATTTATTAGGAAAACCTGAATATTTAAAAGCAACCACAATTTTGGTAACTCTTGTTTGGAACTTCCTTCTTTTTTATCCCCCATATACCAAGAACCTAAAAAAAGAGAAAAAATGGATGACCCAGGCTCATAACCACTGAGAGGCCTCAATTACCTGCTTTACAGGCTCTCACAATATAGTGATGAGCATACAGGCTAATGGAGAAGGCACATTTCCAGTAACTAATCACACAAAGAATTCATTAAAATAAGAACTGAGTACTCTGAGAAGGTGTAAGAGTGATTCTTTTCTGTCTGTCCATGAGGGAGGATTTTCCAAGTAGATAAAATTCAAGAGGCTAGGGGAAGTCAACCAAGTTTGGGGCAGGAGAGGATTGACAAAGGAAGTAGAGGCAGTAAGTATCAATAACCAATTAGTTTTCAGGGACACAGGTGGACTCTAGGATGACTTTCATATTTTTGGGCTTGAGTAAGTGGATGAGTGGTGATAACTGGAGAAAATATTATTTTCTGGTAGTGGGTGGTATAAATAAGATGATTAGTTCAATGGAGGTGTTGAATAAATATGTGATCCTGTGTTATAAGAAGGGCTTATTTACTCTTGTTAACTTAGAGCTTCATAGGTCCAGTGGGGAATGGAAGAGTAGATTGGTTCCTGCTTTCAATCTACTTGCAGCTTATACTTTAATTGCAGTCAAGGAGTTAAATAACCACAGAAAATTCTAGTAACCCTCTAAGACAGCAGCAGGAGCAATGTTACAGGCCATACATGAATGATTGCTAGGTGAATGGTATAGGTGCTTCTTGCTTTGCTGCAGTTGGTATCCAAGTAGAATTTCTCATCTGGTTTTACTTTTGTTTTTCTTTCATAGTTTGAGATGGGTTGAGAATAGCCGGAGCTTGTTTAATAATACTGTGGTTTGTTTGCTTTGAAATATCTCATTTTATCAGTTAGAAAGTTTGTCTTACTTAAGAAAAGAGGGGGGCTTCCCAGGTGGTAAAGAATTTGCCTCCAGTGCAGGAGATGCAAGAGATGAGAGTTCAATCCTTTGGTCAGAAAGATCCCGGGGAAGGAAATGACAACCCACTCCAGTATTTTTGCCTGGAGGATTCCATGGACAGAGGAGCCTGGCAGGCTACTGTAGAGCAGGTTGCAAAAAGTTGAATACCACTGAGCACATGAGCCCCATGATCACAACAGAAGAGGAATCTGAGGCTCTGAAGGGGTAAATAACTTTCCCAAAGACATGGAGTGGGTAAATGGTAAAGTTGGGATTCAGATCTAGTTTTCTAGGTCTTCAGATCTTCCTCAGTTTTTAAAAAAATCCTATTTATTTATTTTAACTAAATATATCCCCTATCTCCTAATTTTAGAGATGTATATTATTTCTAATTTGGTACTTCTATTTCCAGTTAGATGTTTAGGATTAATTCCTAGAAGTGCAATCCCTGTACCAAGGAACGTAAAAATCTTTAAGATTCCTTTAGAATATATCAGATTCTTTTCCAGAAAAGTTAAAAAAAATTTACAGTGTAGGTGTACTTTTCAATCCCATGTAGACGTATTTTTTAGTCTCTTGTGGCACTCTACTCCAGTACTCTTGCCTGGAAAATCCCATGGATGGAGAAGCATGGTGGGCTGCAGTCCATGGGGTCGCTAAGAGTCGGACACGACTGAGCGACTTCACTTTCACTTTTCACTTTCATGCATTGGAGAAGGAAACAGCAACCCACTCCAGTGTATGGATGATTCAGGGGCTGCTGGAATGTCCGTCTGGGATCTCAGCTGGAGATTTAAGAGACTTTTAGTGTTTTAGTCCGCTTCATAGTTCATCTTTGAAACTTCACGGTTCTGTCAGGAGGATGTGGAAGTAACTCAAAGGAATCTGTCCCAAACCAAGGGGTCCAGCACTCAGCCCTACTGGGCTGGGGAGAATCCTGAAATCCCCCTCTCATGAGTTCTTCTGCACTGATCTACTGTCCAATCCACAGGGATGATTCTGAGTTCTCTCTTTGTTATTCTGTAGAAGGTACATTAGCTTTGAACAAAGGACTACTCACGTAAACTCAAAAAATTCAAGACTAAATTTCTGTAAGACTGAATTCAAGACATATTTGGTCAAAACCAAAAAAAAGAGTATTTCTGTTTTTTGTTGCTTGATCATGTAGCAATTCAATTCAAGCCTGGTTTTCTATAGCACTCACCAAAAAAGGAGGATATTTCTGTTTTTTATTGCTCGATCATATAGCAGTTATGTTTACAGAATTTAAATTTGATTTGGCTTGGTATCCCTCTCAATCTGCTGGATTAGGCTGTTAAATGTCAACTTTTAATGACTTAACTCAATAAAGAGTTGTTTCCTGCAAAAATCTAATGCAATCTGGTTGACTATCTTCTATGTTGTAGTTATACCATGCCTAGGTTGCCAAAGCAGGGGAAAAACAAGTTAAAGGAGTCACATAAGCTCTTAACTGACTTAACATGAAAGTGACAAATGCCACAATCTGCTGGACAGAACTAGAAACATGGTTCTGATTAAAATGGAGAGGAGGCTGGGAAAAGTGCGTGGAAGAATACACAGATATTTGATGAGCACTAGTGGTCTCTTCCACACACGATGTTTGATACTCTGAAATTACCTACTTAAAATTTTTTGTAGGCAATTTCATATCACTTTGAGTTTTAAACATAAAGATAGAACTTTCCTATTACTATCTTTCAAATATGATTAAAGTGTTTTGGCTGAGTACACACTATCACTTTTAAGAGATCTTTTGAGCTCCTTGTTAAAAACAGTGGCAAGTCCCTTCTCCCAGGTTCTCAGGCCAAAACATCCATCCCAGACTTCTCTCTTTTTCTCTTTCACTCTACACCCAGATCAGATCAGTCGCTCAGTCGTGTCCAATTCTTTGCGACCCCATGAATCGCAGCACGCCAGGCCTCCCTATCCATCACCAACTCCCGGAGTTCACTGAGACTCACGTCCATCAAAGTTTTTTTTAATAATTGTGAGATTTGGATAAGTAATTTCACTTCTCAACACCTGTATCCCAATTGAAAATATGATTTAACCCCTGATTCGTTGGTATATTGTGAAAATTAGGTTAGAGATCACATGTAAACCAGTAGACACAGTGCCTAGAATAAGGTTAATTGTTCAACGAATGTCTGTCTTTCTACTTGATGGTATTGTTGATCCTGTAATTGGTCTATGTCTGTCGACAGTTATACTGGATCCTCTGACCCAGCAATATATATCTACCATCATCAGAAGATAGTACATGGGAATAAGTGATGTTTTGGCCAAGTTTTGGAAATGAAACACCTTCATCTTCTCTATGTTCTTATTTTGGTAGTTATGGGGAATTTCAAAGGCCATGCTCTCCCTGGATCCTTCTTCTTTATCTTGGGGATTTGGTGGACTATAAAGTACATTCTGAAATATGCCTTCAAAAAGCAGAAACGGACTTCTTACCTTGATTCCAAAGCATTATTCCATCGAGCTGAAATGTTGGAAGGAATTGTAATAGTTGGAATGACTTTAACGGGTGAGTGACCCTTTTCTGTGTTCTGTTTGCTTTTTGGGGTATTTTCACATGCAAAGAGATAATTCAATATCAAAACAAAAAATTGCTAAAATAAATATTTCATTAAAAATACCTGAATACGTATTCTAATTGTAATTTCTACCTAGTATAATTTATTAGAACTTATACTTCATGTTATACAAAGGGCTATTCCTTATGAGTTAGTCATAGCAATTAACTTGCCTGTCCAGTCAAGGTGAATTTTCTTTTTAGATTTAGTTGGAGCCTTTAAGATAATTTTATGTCAGTTATTCTGAGGCCTGAAAGAGTTAACTCTATCCAAAACCATTTTTCAAAATGTCACAAAGGTAATCAAGTGATTATGGGAAAGTGTCAATAATAAATTATTGCTGATAGGCTATCCACAGGGTTCAGATTGAAGAAAACCTTATCTTCTGTGTTCATCCTTTTTGTGCGGTTACTAAATTAGAGACAGAGGTTGGGCCAGATGATTGTAAGGCCTTTCCATTGGTTCTATGATTCTGTAAAAACATTGTGTTTTTAGAGTTCCACTTCAGCCTCTCCTTTATTGAAGGCAGAACTTCCTAATTTTCCTTCAGATTTCTTCATACTTTGTTCATGATGAGAGGTCTTTGCGATGGTCATCCAACTGTGGATCAACTATTTTTCAAAGAGAGGAATTTCCTTGCCAAATTCTATAGATAAATAAATGAAGCAGCATCTTCAAGAAAGTTTTTCAGAATTTGTATAACTGGCTAGACTGTATGCTATATCTGTGTGTGCTTTCTCAGTTATCCGTAACTGGGGAGAAGCTGAACTCTAGCATTTTAATCCTGAACCAAGCACAACTCACTACCCAAAGATGTACTATGTAAGAAGAATTAATCAGATGCTATAGGATTAATCTCACAAATCTAAATCTAAAATTACTCAGGATTTATCTAGTCATTAAAGTAGGAACTAAGGCCATCAGGGGAACTAATCAGGGAACTCTGTGGAACTAAGACCATTAGCTTTGAAGATCTGAAATAGCTGTTTGATGAAACTCACTATCTTTGACTAAGAATGATTATCCAAACCAATCTTTGAAGCTTCAAAACCAGCCTAAAGAACCAGTGCTCAGCTGTTAGGTAACAGCCCAGATAGAAGAATCAGTGCCATAAAAAGATAATATATTGGGATAAGAAGTAGCCTGGTTCTTCTTCATCTTCCTTTTTCAGTAAAATTGTGGAAAGATGGCTTAAAGTGTGATATATCCCTCTGCAGGCATCCTTGGAGAACAGTTTTATCCTGGAGGACCACACCTGACCTTATATGACTACAAAGAGGGTCAATGGGTCCAACTCCTGAGCTGGCAGCATTTTACCATGTACTTCTTCTTTGGGCTGCTGGGTGTAACCAATATCTTATCTTCTACCGTCGTTTCACTTCCTGCCTCCTTTAGCAAGTTAATGTTATCAAATGCCTTATTTGTGGAGGGTAAGTATGAGTATTTTCATATACCTTTCATTATTCTTGGACATTTGTCTAGCCCTTTACAATAATATTTCTTTTGCATCCTGGTATAGCCTTGGCCCACAAGGTCATCTGTTTGGTTTGGGCCGTGGTGAGCTATTGAGATGTCCTAGACAGGATGCCAAAGATTTTCCTTCCCTACTGACTCATTTGGGCTTTTCTGGTGGCTCAGTTCGTAAAGAATCTGCCTGCAATGCAAGAGACCTGGGTTTGATCCCTGGGTCAGGAAGATCCCCTGGAGAAGGAAATGGCTACCACTCCTGTATCCTTGCCTGGAGAATTCAATGGACAGAGGAGGCTGGTGGGCTACAATCCATGGGGTGACAAAGAGTTGGACATGACTGAATACTAACACACACACACACTGACTCATTTAGTACAACACATGAAAAAATTCAATGTGTTTTATTCATAGTTCACATTTTCTTAAAGAAACACCTACTCCAGTATTCTTGCCTGGAGAATTCCATGGACAGAGGAGCCTACTGGGCTCCAGCCATGGGGCTTGCAGAACTTGTCTGTTACGATTAAGCAACGAATCAACAATAATGACAGCCATTGTTTATCTCTGATTTATCCAAGAGATGATCATTATTTCCATTTTTGACATATAAAATTGAGCTGAGAATAGTGAAGCATAAATATCCTCAAACGAGGAGACCACCACTCACAGTAGAGTAGCTTCCAAATCTAATATTGATATAGTGAAACTCCACCATTACATGATAAACAGGGTCCAAAAAATCCGGTCGCATAAAAATGAAGTCCTAACATTCTTTGTTCCATTAGCCTCCCTGTTACTCTGTACAGAAACACTGAAAACAAGTATTTAATGATTTGTTTTCATTTATTTTATATATAAGGGATAGATTGTTTGTAGAACTAGAAAAATCTCCCCATTATCAAGAGACAGTCTTTCCTAATGTCCACTTTGCCTCCCACATCCAAAGGTAAGAGCTTTGGTTGGGCACCAGCCATGATGCCAGGATTCTCTTTATCTGAGGGTGTTACCATATTTTCAGTGAACATCTTTTCCCTCTCATCTAAATGAAAAGGATGAAACTGAAGCCAGCATCTCTGTCCATGGGATTAAAAAATATAGTTAGTTACTACTTCTTGGGAGCTTCCAGAGAATCTTATAACACCCATCAAATTCCACTCTTATGACTTGTGTGTATATTTACTGCCTTCAGTGGACTGAATTTCTTAAGGTGAAGGTTTGTCTCATTCATCTGTCTGTTCACCTCAACACCTGTTTCACTGTTCCCTTCATGCTTATTATTCTTATTTTTGCATAAAACATGGCTTTGAAATATAGTTATAGAAAATGTCATGATATAGTGGAGAAGAGAATAAAAGCTGGGGAAGGGGAAAGGAAATTTCAAAGATTCCATCCTAAAGAGGTAGTGATGACTCCAAAAATGCTGTGTGCTCAGTCATGTCCGACTCTTTTGCCACCCCATTAACTGTAGCCCACCAGGCTCCTTTGTCCATGAGATTTTCCAGGCAAGAATACTGAAGTAGGCTGCCATTTCCCACTCCAGGTGATCTTCCAGACCCAAGGATGGAATCCACATTTCCTGCACCTCCTGCATTGGCAGGTAGATTCTTTACCACTGTGCCACCTGGGAAGTCCCCCCAAATGCTAGAGGTTTCCAATATTGTAGGAAGCAGTGAGCATCTGATATTTTGGACAAATAAATGTGTGTGTTTATGAAAGTTGTGTATTGAGGGAAACAGTAGATAGTTTCACTGAAAAAGGCAAACAATTTTTTCTGCCTCTGACAGCTTTTGTTTTCTACAATCACATTCATGGCCGGGAAATGTTGGACATCTTTGTGCACAAGCTTCTGGTCTTGGTCGTATTTTTGACAGGCGTGATTGCCTTCATGGAGCTCTTTGCACAGACCAGTATAACTGTGGAACTTCTGCGGACAAGCCTTTTCCTGCTTCAGGGAAGCTGGTTCTGGCAGGTGAGTTGGGGCCTCCAGTCAACATGCCTGGTGTCTGCACTGATGGCCTTCTCTCTTTGATTGTAGGTGTTGTGCTCTGAAACCCAGAGACTCCCTTCTGATATTCTGCTGGCAGCGAGAATGTGAGCCTTTGAGAGGTGATGCTTAATTGAGGGGCTCAGTGACCCTGGTGGGAATAGTGACAGAGCAGCAGGAAAGGAGGTGGGAGGTGTCCACCTTCTTCACACACCTGAGTATCCATTTTGTAGGAACTCTGAGCTGGTGCTTAGCTGGAAGCAGTTCCTCATGTTAAAGTCACTTAAAGCCTAATGAGTAATAAGCTTGAGAAACATGGAAGGCAGGAAAGGGAGGGAATTATGTGTTGAGGAATAAGTATGTGCTGGCTGCTGGACGCGACTTTTACATACACATTATTTCATTCTCATTTTGTCCTTGTGTTTCATTTTGTCCTCACGACAACTTGGAAGTTAGATATTATCATTCCCAATTGACTGATAAAGAAGGCTCAGAGAGAGCAAGTTACTTTCCCAGGATCACTCAGTAATGGAGCTAGGTTCTAAATGTGGGTCTGTTTGACTCCAAATCTCAGGCATTTTCCATTTTACTGTTGACTCCCTAATCTTGGAGTGTTGTTGAAAACATAGTGAACATCTACTATACAGCAGGGGTCCCCAACTTCCGGGATCTAATGTCTGATCTGAGGAGGAGCTGATATAATATGAAAAAACATGAAGTACACAATAAATATAATGCACTTGAATTGAACTGAAACTCTCACTTCCTCCACCCTAGTTCATGGAAAAACTGTCTTCCACGAATTTAGTCCCTGTTGCCAAAAAGATTGGGGACTACTATTTTATAGAGACTGATAAGTCATAATCCAATATACATATATAGATATAATGAAAGTCTGGGATGAAAGGTGAATGTGGTTTAATGACAGAAGATTTCTTAAAGGAGATTTTTAGTCACTAAAGTTCAAGGATATGGGATGATGAGGTTCTTCCAGGGATTTGCATTTCAGTGAAGAGTGATAACAATGCCCTTGTGGGCAAGGGGCAGAGAAATATCATGGTCGAAATGGTAGCTAGGAAAGATGTGATATTTAAGCTTGTGGGAGAGTAGAAAGAGCTAGATTCAAGGCGAGTAAAGAGCTAGATTCAAGGGTTATTTTGAAGGAAAAATCATATAGAAAAAGTAAAAAATTACTTATCATGTGATAAAATTTATAATCGGTAAATTTAACCAGCTGGTATACAGAAGTTGCATTGTGAGATTATTTATCATCTGTTGGGAAGCTAAATAGAATGGCATGTAAAACATAATTATGCATTCTGTATCTCTTGATGGGAATACTTTACTGTATATTGTGCATGTATTGCTGATCAAAACTAAAAATAAATGAAAAAAAATTCAACAGTGGTAACTTCTGACCAAGATGACAAGTGGGTTTATGCTTCAGCAAATCTCCTCTGACTCAAACATATAACAATGATACATAAACTATCAAAAATACCTATGAAATTAAAAAGATATTAAAAAAGAGAAAACTAAATGAAAGTAAGAGGGTAAAAAATATGTAGTTCAATTAAACAACCCAAAGTAGGGCAAGCCACCGGCGGGCCAGACAGAATAGGAATGCATAGTTGGAGAAGATATGGACTGCAGGCCTATGGACTCCAGGTCTGGGGTAGATATGATGGCTGGTTGTTTGGCTCCAGGGAAACTAAAAGGAAATTAAAAATTCCTCTCAATGTGGGGTAAAGGCAGGCTCTTGGAACTCTTTTTAATTGTATGTTTATGTATTCTCTGTTTCTAATTGCTTCTCATTCAGTTGATCTTTCACTTTCTGATAGAGATCTGTTAAAATTTTATATTAGTTATGGATTTGTCAATTTCTCCTTATTTTCAGTTTTTTCTTTAATGTCATAAGGTTGTCTTCTCTTTCTCTCTAGTTTTTTGAGTTGAATATTCACTTATATTTAATTTTCTTATTTTCACATATAATACATCTAAGACTGCATGTGTCCGCAGTTGCTTCAGTCCTGTCTGATTCTTTGCGACCCTATGGACTATAACCTGCCAGGCTCTTCAGTCCATGGGATTCTCCAGGCAAGAGTACTGGGTTGCCATGCCCTCCTCCAAGGGATCTTCCCAACCCAGGGATTGAGCCCAGGTCTTGCACAACAGGTGGATTCTTTATTGCTGAGCTGCCTGGGAAGCCCCATACCTTTCTATAGAATTCCTTTTCTATATATTACTTTAGCTACCTCCTGTGAGATTTCACTCTTGGGAAATTTTGAATGTTGCATTTTCTGTGTGCTTTCCTCTTTAATTTATGAGTTATTTAGGAGCATACTTTTCAGTTTCCCCAAAATATTCTTTCTTTTTTATTGTTTATTTGCAATTCTATTGCTTTGTATGTGTTCCCTTTAAAATGTGTTGAGACTGCCTTTGGAATGTAGCCCAATGTCACTGGCAGTAAATGTTCCATGTATTTGAAAAAATAGTATATTCCATCTTTGTTGGGTTGACGATTCTCCATATATTTACTAAATCAAGTTTTTAAAGAGCTAAATATGCAAATAAAGAAGTTAGAAAGTAAGGAGAAAGGGGGAAACCCAGAGTTGAAAAAAGGAATAATAAAGATAAGCTCAGAATGAATGAAACTATTTAGTGCTTCTTTAATCATTAATGTTTGATTAACTATCTGAGGGAGGAAGCTGTGAGCTTTCATAACTGACCATGCTGCTGCTGCTGCTGCTAAGTCGCTTCAGTCGTGTCTGACTCTGTGTGACCCCATAGACAGCAGCCCACCAGGCTCCCCCGTCCCTGGGATTCTCCAGGCCATAGGCTGGCTTAATATTGTTCCTTCTGGCAGAGGAATAATATTTTCATATTTCCCCAAGAGCTTTTCTAAGGAAGAGATTTGAGGTTAGAATCTTTGGGCATAAATCCAAGATCATTTAAAAACTTTCCATCTGTCATTATGCCTAGATTAGTTTGGGACTTAAAGGAAAATGAACATTTGATACCAATGCAAACACACACACTGGCGGGAAAGGCAGGTTTAACAACAATACGTCTCCTCCCCTGCCCTCTCCCTGTTAGTTTCCTCTGAAACAAAAATGTTTCAGGGGCTTAGGTGAATTTATTTTGCTTCCATGTTTTGTTGCTATGAATGTTTATGCCCCAAACTCTATCTCAGGTAATACTATTACACTGTGATTTGCTTTTCAGCATATTTTTTCTCTTGCTACTTCTCCATATGTGATTAATAAACAATATATAGACAGATTAGAGAAAAGGTACACCTGGGTTCTTGGAACCATAAATATGGAGAGGTGAACAGAATGAGGAAAATACCCACAGTGGCCATTATTTAAAATAGCTCATATATAAATGATTAAGTAATAGACAAACCTGAAGGGAGTTCCCCTCCCCACCTATCAAAATGGTTTCTTGAACCACATTACAGCCAAATATATTTTTCTCAAAAGCCTAATCAAAGGCAATTTAGAAAAGGTTAAAAAAAATCTCTCAGGCACATTTATTTATTCCATGAATCATGTTTTCTGAGTCTGTTTGTGAATGAGTATTTCTAAAGCTCACTTTTGTACTTTGTCATTCCCAGTGTGAGGACCACAGTGCAGAGAGAATCAAGGAAAGAGGACAACACACCTGGGAGGGATTTTATTTTGGAAACTCAAAAAACAGTTGTGACTGTGGCATGAAGGGAGAAGTCTGTGAGTCCAGGTCAGGCGGACCCAGATCTGAATTCTGGATCTACCATATTAATCACATGACCATAGACTAACTGCTCTGTGTGCTTAAGATTCCTCAACTAAAAAATAGTAATGATATCTTATGAGACTGTTGCTTGAATGAAATGTTCCAACCTGAAAATGCCTCTGCCTTGAGGAGATACTATTAATTCCATAGGAAGAGGGTTGAGAAATCTTCTAGGAGAAGGTGAACTTTAGTTGGGGTTTGAAAGATAAGTGAGAGTCACCAGTGTGTCCAGGTTTGAGCTTTAGGACAGGTGATACTCTTCTGCTTATTTCAGCCTTAGCCCCTGTATTAGTGTACAAGGGCTGCAATAACAAATTCCAACAAGCAGGAAGACTTCACTGTTCTGGGAGATAGAACTAAAAATCAAGTTGTCAGCAGGTTGGTTCTTTCTTGGGGGCCCCAAGGGAGAATTTGTCAGTTGCCAGCAATCCTTGACTTTCCTTGGCCTGTTGGTAGCATAATTCCAATCCCTGCCTCCAGAGTCACACCTGTGTATTTCTGTGTACCTGTGTCTTTACATGGACCTCTTATAAGGGCACTCATCACTGGAAAGTGAAAGTCGCTCAGTTGTGTCCAACTCTTTGTGACCCCATGGACTATACAGTTCATGAAATTCTCTAGGCCAGAATCCTGGAGTGGGCAGCCTTCTTCCCAACCCAGGGATCGAACCTAGGTCTCCCACATTGTAGGTGAATTCTTTACCAGCTGAGCCACAAGGGAAGCCCAAGAATACTGGAGTGGGTAGCCTATCCCTTCTCCAGCAGATCTTCCCAACCCAGGAATCAAACCAGGGTCTCCTGCATTGCAGGCAGATTCTTTACCAACTGAGCTATCACAGAAGCCCCACTCACCACTGGATTTATGGTCAATTCTGATCCAATATGACCTCATCTGAATGTTATCTACAAAGACCTTATTTCCAAATGAGGTTACATTCACAGGTATCAGGGGTTAGGACTTCAACACGCCCTTTTAGAAGGAATGATTTAACCCACAACAACTGTTATGTCTTCCCTCTGGGAGCTGGAGTTGATCACTCCCCAGGCTGGGATAGGTGAGTAATGTGAATGGCATTGAAGGAACACAAGTGAGACTGATGGGTGGGAACTGGAGAGCTAGTCCTTAAACTAACTAGGTCATTAAACTCAACCTCTCAAAAGGCCTTTGGTTGACACAGATTTCTCTGTCAACCTCCATGTATTGATGTGAGAGGAAAACATGAGAAGCAGTTCTGACACCCTGGTTGAAATGGCTGGGCCCCTTAAACTGAGAATTGACTACATGGTTTGAGTTTCCTTATTGTCATTTCCAAACAGTGAGCACAGAGGAGCTAGAAAGTCTCTTTTTCTTCCAGGGCCTTCAGGGACCTGGGCTCTGATCACTTTGGTTTCCACTGTGAGCTTTCCTTGAAGTATTATAAAGGGGTATTACAAAACACAGATATGTCCAAACAGCAGGCAAAGCAGCTGGGTGGCATTCTCCTCCTGGAGTTTATGGGTACTGTAGGCTCAGATTTCTAATTTGATGATTGATCTCTCTTTTGTTAATTACTCAACCCTTTAGAATGGAGCCCTGCCCTTATGCAGAGTCCTGAGCTCTTGCAATGATGCAAGTGCCTTTGTGATTGTTTGGAGACCCAGAGGCAGGTTTGCACCTTACTTAGATTTCTTATCTATAAAATAGACACAACAAAAGGAGTCTGTCAGCTTTGATATTTTAGAAAAATTTATGAATGTGACATTGGTTAATAAATAAAGTACATAGCACCAGTGTAAAAATGAAGGCCTCTGGACTGCTCCACTTGGTCAGGCAGCTACCAACCTGAATGATGAATCAATGGAGAATACATGTTGCTGTTCATGCTTTGAAATACAGGTCTGGTGTGGCCAGATATTTCTATTTTTAGAAGTAAGCTGAAACTATGGACTTCTGCGTGAAGTTCCCTAATTTTTCAAGCATTGGGAATTAATTCAACTTATTTTTTAAAATGTGCAGGGCAGGCAAAGCACATCTGTGATATAGATGTGGCTCAGGATCTGCCAGTCTATAATCTGTGTTTTAAGGGAGAGACAGTACCATGTCTTCATGGGACCAACTATGTCTCAGTACCGATTGTTCAAACTGTATCAAACTGCTGAGATGACTCACTCAGACCCTGGTGTCCAAGCCACTGTCCTTCCAAGCCACTGTGTCCAAGCCACATTGCCCCATGGAGAAAGGCTAAATGATGAAAGAGCATGTTGGGTAGAAGAAGGAGCACACAGAGTTCTGGAGGCAGGCCCTCCTGGCTTGGAACCCTGTTAGTCAATCAGCTGTTTTGTAATATTGGGGACATGACCAAAGTCTCTGAGTTGCAGTTCTACCCTCTTTGATATGGGGATGATGACACCCTCTTCTTGGGGTGGTTGTGAGGATGAGAATTAGGGTGAAGTTTATGTGCCTGAGTGAGGTTACAGTGCCTGACACATGGTGGTACATCTTCCAGGAAGTACCAGTGGCAGTTCTCCTTCCAACTAAAGGGAATCCTTTATTTTTTAAATATTTATCTATTTGGCTGTGCTGAGTCTTAGTTGCAGCACACAGGATCTTTGATCTTTGTTGGGCATTCAGGATCCTGAGTTTCAGCATGCAAACTCTTAGTTGTGACACATGAGATCTAGTTCTGTGACCAGGGATAGAACCCAGACCCCCCGCATTGGGAGCACAGAATCTTAGCTGCTGGATCACCAGGGAATTCCCTAAAGGGAAACCTTTCAAATGGGAAATAGGAACATGTGATTAAGGCATAACTCTTACTTTTCCCTGATTTATTCATATTACTGGAAATTTCCAACAGAAATGGTTTCACTCAATATTATAAACTAAAATGCTTTTTTTTCCCCCAGTAAGATTACATTTATTAGATTTATGATCAGAAGCAAATTACTAAACCACCCAATTTTCCAGTCTTGTTAATGAGGATAACATTACATTAACTTGGGATAATAATATATTATTGAAGGGCCATAGTAGAGAAATCTCCTAAGCACAGTAACTGACACATAGTTAGCTAATATATGGTAGACTTTTGTACAATTATCCATGTAATTATCTTGATTTTGTATTTCATTTAGATCTCAAACCTGACATCTGTTCCTCTGTCTATCTACGTATCATTTATTTATCTTACTTTTCTTATTGGAGTAAAATTCACATAACAGAATTAAATTCCTCCCTCCCTCTCTTCCTTCCTTGCTTTTTCAATTTTATTAAAGAATAATTGACATACAACACTGTATGAGTTTATGATGTACAGCACAATGATGTCATTTACTTAATGAAATGATTACCAAAATAAGTTTAGTGACTATCCATTATCTCATGTAGAAACAAAATTAAAGACATTGAAAAAAATTGTTTCCTGTGATAAGAAATCTCAGGATTTACTCTCTTAACTTCCATAACATACAGCAGTGTTAATTATATTGATCACATTGTACATTATATCACTTATTTATCTTATAACTGGAAGTTTATACCCATTGGCTGCCTTCATCCAATTCCCTTTACCCCACCTCCCACCTCTGGTAACCACAAATCTGATCTCTTTTTCTATAAGTTTGTTTCTGAAGTGTAACTGACCTAGAGCACTATGTTAGTTCCTCATGCCCAACATAGTGATTTGATATTTCTATACATTTCAACATGATCCCTCAGATCTAATATCCATGTAGTATCTGGATCTATTATCTGCCACTATACAAAGATATTACATAATTATTGACTATATTTCCAACAGTATACATTTCATACTTGGAACTCATTTGTTCTGTGATTGGAAATTTGTACCTCTTAATCTCCCTCACCAGTTCTCTCATCCCCGGAACCTTCTCCCCTCTAGCAACATTTTATGCTTGTTAAAGTGTATAATTCAGCAACATTTAGTACAGTCACAGTGTTGTGCAACTCTCACCTCTGTTTAGTTCTAAAATATTTTCATCACCCTGAAAGGAAACCCCAGATCCATTAACTAGTCATTCCCTTTTCTTTTCCTTCCAGTCCCTGGTTACCACTAATTTGCTTTGTTTCTCTATGGTTTACCTATCCTGGTTATTTCATACAAACAGAACTATACAATATATTACCTTTTGTGCCTATCTTCTTTCTCTAACATAATGTTTTCAAGGTTCATCCATGTTGCATTATAAGTTAATGTCATTTTTATGGCTGAATAATATTCTGTGGTATGGAAATACCACATTTTGCTTGTTCATTATCAGTTGATGGACAATTGGAATGTTTTCAACTGTGGCCCTTGTGAATGATGCTGCTTTGAACATTTGTGTAGATGTTTGGATACCTGTTTTCAGTTATTTTGGGTAAATACAGTATCTAAAATGATATTCTACTTTAACTTTTTGAGAAACTGTCAAATTGTTTTCCACATGGCTGTATCATTTTTATGGGCTTCCCAGGTGGTACGGTGGAAAAGAATCTGCCTGTCAATGCAGGAGATGCAAGAGACATGGGTTTGGTCCCTGGGTTGGAAAGATCTTCTAGAGTAAGAAATGGCAACCCGTTCCAGTATTCTTGCCTGGAAAATCCCATGGAGAGAGGAGCCTGGAGGGCTACAGGCCATGGGGTCACAAAGAGTCAGACAAGTCTGGGCACGCATATATGTATCATTTTACATTCTCAGTAGCAACATGTAAGGATTCCAATTTCTCCATATCCTTACTGACACTTGTTACTTACTATTATTAATACCATTCTAGGGGGTGTGAAGTGATATTTCATAGTGGTTTTTATTTGCATTTCTCTAATAACTAATGATGTTTATAATTTTTTTCTTGAGCTTATTGAGGATTTAAACACCTTTGGGGAAATGAGTCTTCAAGTCCTTTGCCCATTAAAATTTTGTTTGGCTTTTTTTTTTTGGCTTTTTGTTGAGATTTAGGAGTTCTTAATATATTCTAGATATCAATTCCTTATCAGATATATGATTTGCAAAATTTCCTCCTATGCTAAGGGTTGTCTTTTCATTTTCCTGATACTGTCCTTTGATGTGCATAAGTTTTAAATTTTGGTGTGTTTTGGTGTCATGTCTAAGAAATCAGTACCAAATCCCAGGACATGAAGCTTTTTCCTTGTGTTTTCTTCTAAGAGTTATGATTTTAGTTCTCATATTTAGGTTTTTGATTCATTTTGAGTTTATTTTTATATATGGTGTAATGATGGTTTATTTGCTAAGTTGTGTCTGACTCTTACGACCCCTGGCTATACTCCATTTATTTAGATCTTCTTTGATCTCTTTCAACAATGTTTTGTAGTTTGCAAGGTACAAATCTTGAGCCTCCTTGCTTAAATTTATTCCCAAGTATTTTATTCTTTTAAGTGCTATTATTAGTGGAATTGTTTTCCTAACAATTTTTCTGGATTGTTCATTGCATCTTTTGTGTGTTGATTTTGTATCCTGCAAGTGTGCTAAATTTATTTATTAGCTCTAATAGGTTTTTTTGTGGATTCTTTATAATTATATGTATATAAGATCATGTCATTTGTGAATATAGATAGTTTTACTTCTTCCTTTATAATGTGGATGTGCTTTATCAATTTTTCTTGACTAATTGCACTGGCTAGAATTTCTAGTACAGTGTTAAGTAGAATTTGTAAAATAAGAAACCCTTGTCTTGTTCCTGATCTTAGGAGATAAGCTTTCAGTATGAATATAATGTTACCCATGGGCTTTGTTTATTTTATTTTTTTATTATTTTTTTAAATTTAAATTTATTTATTTTAATTAGAGGCTAATTACTTTACAATATTGTATTGGTTTTGCCACACATCAACATGAATCTGCCATGGGTGTACACATGTTACCAATCCTGAACCCCACTCCCACCTCCCTCCCCATACCATCCCTCTGGGTCATATCTTTGACAAAGGAGGCAAGAATATACAATGGAGAAAAGACAATCTCTTTGACAAGTGGTACTGGGAAAAGTGGTCAACCACTTGTAAAAGAATGAAACTAGAACACTTTCTAACACCATACAGAAAAATAAACTCAAAATGGATTAAAGGCTTTGTTTATTTTAAAACCTGTTTTTCAAAACTCTGACTTTGAAATAATTTAGTGAAGCTGAGCAACTTGGAATCCTAGTATATTCTCTGAAAGTCCACCAATATCCAGAGATGATTACTATTCATATCTTGAAAATTGATCTATAAATATCCTTAACATTTTTCCAAAAGAATTAACTAGTAGATATTGTCCATTTTAGTAAAACAGGTAGAGTTTCTTATCTGTAGCATCTCAGATAATGGGAGTTATGTTACCATTAATCTTGAAATGAAACATTTTGAACTGCACCATCTTTGGGAATATGGCTGGTACTTCTTAATGTGTGCTCTTGTTTTAAATTACAGATTGGGTTTATCCTTTATCCTCCCGGTGGAGGTCCTGCATGGGATTTAATGGATCATGACAACGTTATGTTTCTCTCCATATGCTTTTGTTGGCATTATGCAACAGCCATTAGCATCGTTGGAGCAATTTATGTCTTTGTCACCTGGTAAGTTAGTGCTTTTTGTTCGTGGAAGTTCTATTTTTTGGGATATGATCATTAATATTCAACAGTACTGAAAAAAAAAAAAAGATTCAACAGTACTGAAATTTAAGTTCAAAGAGGTATTTCACTCCTTAGCATTCCACAAAACAGAGTAATATAGCAGAAAATTGTCTATAAGCACAGACATTTCCAATAAAAAGAATAAATTTGGTTTAAAGTTGGAATAGCTAAAAAGTGTCTCTGCTGTGCTCCTAACCTATGCATCACCCTTCAACACACTCTTCTGTGCCTCCATGTCTTTGCATATGCTGTTTTCTTTTCCACATGGTCCTCCCCATACTTGCAGTGAGCCCCCTCCATTTCCCCATGCATACCTCAGTTATGGAATTTCCCAAGCTTGTGGTCATTCTTGACAAACATGTATGTCTCCCATTAAGTTTGAGTATCTGATTAATTTGACATTTACTGCAATACTTCTAACAGTAAGATTCAGTTAAATGATCCATGTTTTTACAAGGACTTTGATACAATGTTTCATGATGGATGAGGAGCAATATACAGATTGCTAAGAACCCATATTCTAGCTTTGCTGCTTGTCAGCTATATTAGGGTAGATTATTTAATCACCTTAAATATCAGTTTTGTTGTTTAAAAAATGGAGACCTAAATGAAAATCATGTATTTAAACTGCCTACAACATAATAAGAACTCAATGAAGATTCTTCTTTTTCTTGTCTTTGTTTTTTTTTTTTTTTTTCTGGTTCCTATGGTAGATTTCTTTTTAAATTGAAGTTCAGTTGACATGGGGCTTCTCTGGTAGCTCAGCTGGGAAAGAATCCTCCTTCAATGCAGGAGACCCTGGTTCAATTCCTAGGTCAGGAAGATCCCTGGAGAAGGCATAGACTACCCCCTCCAGTATTTCTTGGGGATTCCCTGGTGGCTTAGGTGGTAAAGAATCTGCCTGCAATGTGGGAGACCTGGGTTCGACCCCTGGATTGGGAGGATCCCCTGGAGGAGGGCATGGCAACCCACTCCAGTATTCTTCCCTGGAGAATCCCCATAGACAGAGAAGCCTGATGGGCTACAGTCCATGGGGTTCCAAAGAGTTGAACACGACTGAGCAACTAAATACAGCACAATTGACCCACAACATTATACAAGTTTCAGGTGTTCAACATAATGATTCAACTTTTATATACATTGCATAATGACCACCACAATAAGTCTAGTTATACCATTCACTTTCATGCATTGGAGAAGGAAATGGCAACCCACTCCAGCGTTCTTGCCTGGAGAATCCCAGGGACGGGGGAGCCTGGTGGGCTGCCGTCTATGGGGTCACACAGAGTCAGACATGACTGAAGCAACTTAGCAGCAGCAGCAGCATACCATTTGTCACCATACAAATTTACAAACACTTTTTTTCTCGTGATGAGAACTTTTAAGATTTACTTTCTTAGCAACTTTCAAATCTACAATACAATATTATTGATTATAGTCACCATGCTATATATAACATTCCCATGATTTATTTCTTTTATTTTCATGTTTTAACTTTTCATTTCATATCGGAGTACAGTTGGTTAACAAGGCTGTGTTATTCTCAGGTGTACAACAAGGTAATTCCGTTCTACATATACATGTATCTATTCTTTTTCAAATTCTTTTCCCCATTAGGTTGTTATAGGAAATTGAGCAGAGTTCCCTGTGCTATATAGTAGGACTTTGTTGGTTATCCATTTTAAACATAATAGTGTGTACATGTCAACCCCAAACTCTCTAAATATCCCCCATTCCTCCCCCCATAACTGTAAGTTCCTTCTCTAAGTCTGTTGTGAGTCTATGTCTGTTTTGTAAATTAGTTCATTTATGTCCTTTCTTTTTAGATTCCATGTATAAGCAATATTATATGATATTGCTTTCTCTGACTTACTTCACTCAGTATGACAATCTCTAGGTTCATTCATGATGCTGCACAAGGCATTATTTCATTCTTTTGCATGGTTGAGTAATATTCCTTTATATATACTTACCACAAATTTTTTAATCCATTCTTCTGTCTATGGACATTTAGGTTGCTTCCTAAATGTCTTGGTTGTTGTAAATAGTGCCGCAATGAACATTGAGGTATATGTATCCTTTTGGACCGTGATTTTCTCTGGGTATATGCCCAGGAGTGGGATTGTAGAATCATATGGTAGCTCTATTTTTAGCTTCTTAAGGAACCTTCATACTGTTCTCCATAGTGGCTGCACCAATTCATATTCCCACTGACAGTCTGGGAGGGTTCCCTTCTCTCAACACCCTCTCCGGCATTTATTGTTTGGGGATTTTTTTGATGATGGCCATTCTGACTGGTGTGAGGTGACATGATCATTTCAAGAAGCAGAAAAATCTTTTGACAGAATTCAACACCTATTTATGATTAAAAAACTCTTCAGAAAGTGTACATAGAGAGTACATTCCTCAACATAATTTGGGTACATCAGTTCAGTTCAGTTCAGTCGCTTAGTTGTGTCCAACTCTTTGCGACCCCATGAATCACAGCACGCCAGGCCTCCCTGTCCATCACCAACTCCTGGAGTTCACTCAAACTCATGTCCGTTGAGTCAGTGATGCCATCCAGCCATCTCATCCTCTGTCATCCCCTTCTCCTCCTGCCCCCAATCCCTCCCAGCATCAGGGTCTTTTCCAATGAATCAAGTCTTCGCATGAGGTAGCCAAAGTATTGGAGTTTCAGCTTTAGCGTCAGTCCTTCCAATGAACACTCATGACTGATCTCCCTTAGGATGGACTGGTTGGATCTCCTTGCAGTCCAAGGGACTCTCAAGAGTCTTCTCCAACACCACAGTTCAAAAGCAACAATTCTTCAGTGCTCAGCTTTCTTCACAGTCCAACTCTCACATCCATACATGACCACTGGAAAAACCATAGCCTTGACTAGATGGACATTTGTTGGCAAAGTAATGTCTCTGCTTTTTAATATGCTGTCTAGGTTGGTCATAACTTTCCTTCCAAGGAGTAAGCGTCTTTTAATTTCATGGCTGCAATCACCATCTGCAGTGATTTCGAAGCCCAAGAAAATAAAGTCTGACACTGTTTCCACTATTTCCCCATCTATTTGCCATGAAGTGATGGGACCGGATGCCATGATCTTCGTTTGCTGAATGTTGAGCTTTAGGCCAACTTTTTCACTCTCCTCTTTCACTTTCATCAAGAGGGTCTTTAGTTCCTCTTCACTTTCTACCATAAGGGTGGTGTCATCTGCGTATCTGAGGTTATTGATATTTCTCCCGGCAATCTTGATTCCAGCTTGTGCTTCATCCAGCCCAGCGTTTCTCATGATGTCCTGTGCATACAAGTTAAATAAGCAGGGTGACAATATACAGCCTTGACATATTCCTTTTCCTATTTGGAACCAGTCTGTTGTTCCATGTCCAATTCTAACTATTGCTTCCTGACCTGCATATAGGTTTCTCAAGAGGCAGGTCAGGTGGTCTGGTATTCCCATCTCTTTCAGAATTTTCCACAGTTTATTGTGATCCACACAGTCAAAGGCTTTGGCATAGTCAATAAAGCAGAAATAGATGTTTTTCTGGAACTCTCTTGCTTTTTTTGATGACCCAGCAGATGTTGGCAATTTGATCTGTGGTTCCTCTGCCTTTTCTAAAACCAGCTTGAACATCTGAAACTTCACGGTTCACGTATTGCTGAAGCCTGGCTTGGAGAATTTTGAGCATTACTTTACTAGCATGTGAGATAAATACAATTGTGTGGTAGTTTGAGCATTCTTTAGCATTGCCTTTCTTTGGGATTTGGGTACATACTTCAACATAATTTGAGTACATACCTCAAAGGTCATATATGACAAACCTACAGCTAACATTATACTCAACAGTGAAAGGGTAAAGGCATTTCCTTTAAGATCAGGAACAAGAGAAGGATGTCCATTTTTGCCACTTCTATTCAACATAGTTTTGGAAGTCCTAGCTATGGCAATCAGAGAAGAAAAACAAACAGAATCCGAATTGGAAAAAGATGATGTGAAACTGTCATTGTTTGCAGATGACATGATGCTATATACAAAAAATCCTAAAGATGCTATACATAGAAAATCCTAAAGAAAACTACTGGAGCTCATCAATGAATTTGGTCGTTGCAGGTCACAAAATTAGTACACATAAATCTGTTGCATTTCTATACACTAACAATGAAAGATCAGAAAGAGAAATTCAAGAAACAACCCCATTTACCATCTCATTAAGAAGAATAAAATACTTAGGAATAAACCTACTGAAGGAGACACAAGACCTATACTTTGAAAACTATAAGACTTATTTATTTCATAACTGGGAAGTTTGTGCCTCCTGATACTCTGCATCTATTTATGCCCACCTCTCCACATTCTGGCAACCACCAGTCTGTTCCCTGTATCTATGTGTTTTGTTTGTTCATTTGTTTTTCCCATCTCACAGATAACTAAAATCATATGGAATTTTTCTTCCTCTATGCCTTATTTCACTTAACATAATACCCTTAAGGTCCAGTCCATTCTTTTTTATGGCTGAGTAATATTCTATTACATAAAGCATAAAATATTATAAACTTATATAAATATCTTAGTTGAGCTAATTTTTGTGTATGATGTAAGACAGTGGTCCAGTTTTACTCTTTTGCATGTGGCTATCCAGTTTTCCCAGCACTATTTTTGAAGAGACTGGCCTTTCCCTACTTTGTATTTGTGCCTTCTTTATTGTAAATTGACTGCCCATATTATGTGTGGGTCTGTTTCTAGGCTATCTGTTCTGTGACATCGATCTTTTAATGCCAATATCGTACTGTTTTGATTTTACAACTTCATAGTATAGGCTGAAATCAGAAAGCATGATTCCTCCAGGCTTGTTCTCCTTTGCAAGAGTGCTTAGGCTATTCAGGATCTTTTGTGATTCCATACATATTTTAGGACTGTTTGTTCTATGTCTATGAAAAATACCTTTGGTAATTTGGTAGGGATTGCATTGAATCTATAGATCGTTTGGGGTAATATGGACATTTTAATGATATTCTTCCAATCCATAAGTATGGAATATCTTTCCACTTATTTGTGTCTTCTTCAATTACTTTCATCAGTGTCTTATAGTTTTCAGTACGTAGATCTTTCATCTCCTTAGTTAAATTTGTTTGCATGTATTTTATATTTTATTCTTTTTGATGCCATTTTAAATGGGATTTTTTTCTTAACTTTTCTTTCTGATAGTTCGTTGTTGGTATATAAAAACATGAGTTTGCATGTTAATCTTTTACCCTGCAACTTTACTGAATTTATTGGTTCTGTTTTTTTTGGTGGAGTATTTAGGGTTTTACATTATATATATATAATGTGTATATATATATATATATATATATATATATATAGTGGTTTAGTCTCTAAGTTGTGTCCAACTCTTGCAACCCCATGGACTGTAGCCTGTCAGGCTCCTCTGTCCATGGGGATTCTGTAGGCAAGAATAAATGGAGTGGGTTGCCATTTCCTTCTCCAGGGGATCCTCCTGCCCAGGAATTGAACTCAGGTCTCCTGCATTGCAGGCAGATTCTTTACCAACTGAGCTATAAGGGAAGTATATAGTATCATGTCATCTGCAAATAGTAACAGTTTTACTTCTTCCCTTTCAATTTATATGCTTTTCTTCCCCTTGCCTAAATGCTCTGAGTTACAATGCTATTTTGACTAAAAGTGGCGAGAGTAAGCATCATTGTCTTGGTCCTGATTTAAAGGAAAAAACCTTCATGATTTCATCACAGAGTATGATGTTACCTGTGAGCATGTCATATATGGCCTTTATTAGGTTAAGTATTTTCTCTTTATACCCACTTGTTGAGAGGTTTTTTAAATCATAAATGCATCTATTCATATGATTTTAATTATTTTTTGTTAATGTGATGTATCATATTATTGATTTGTGGATGTTGAACCATCCTTGCATCCTTGGAATAAATCCCACTTGATCAGGGTACATGATCCTTTTAATGCAGTCTTAAATTCAGTCTGCTAATCTTTTGTTGAAGATTTTAGCACCTATGTTCATCAGTGATATTAGCCTATAATTTTATTTTCCTGTGTGATATCTGTCTGATTTTGGCATCAGGGTAATGTTGGCCTTGTGAAATGAGTTTGGGAGCATTCTCTTCTCTTACATTTTTTGAAAGTTTGAGAAGGATAGATATTTAAATCTTTTTTTAATATTTGTACTGTTTACCAGTGAAACCACCTGGTCTTGGACTTTTCTTCATTGAGAGTTTTTTGTTTGAGATTACCGTTTCAGTCTTTTTCATAGTAATTGGCCTATTCAGATATTTTATTTCATGATGGTTCAATCTTGGAAGATGTATGTTCCTAGGAATTTATTCATTCAGTTCAGTTCAGTTGCTCAGTTGTGTCCGACTCTTTGGGACCCCATGAATCGCAACATGCCAGGCCTCCCTGTCCATCACCAACTCCCGGAGTTCACTCAGACTCACGGTCATCGAGTCAGTGATGCTATCCAGCCATCTCATCCTCTGTCATCCCCTTCTCCTCCTGCCCCCAATCCCTCCCAGCACCAGAGTCTTTTCCAATGAGTCAGCTCTTCGCATGAGGTGGCCAAAGTACTGGAGTTTCAGCTTTAGCATCATTCCTTCCAAAGAAATCCCAGGGCTGATCTCCTTCAGAATGGACTGGTTGGATCTCCTTGCAGTCCAAGGGACTCTCAAGCGTCTTCTCCAACACCACAGTTCAAAAGCATCAATTCTTCGGCACTCAGCCTTCTTCACAGTCCAACTCTCACATCCATACATGACCACAGGAAAAACCATAGCCTTGACTAGACGGACCTTTGTTGGCAAAGTAATGTCTCTGCTTTTGAATATGCTATCTAGGTTGGTCATAACTTTCCTTCCAAGGAGTAAGCGTCTTTTAATTTCATGGCTGCAGTCACCATTCATTACTTCCAGGTTATTCAATCTGTTGGTGTTTAACAGTTCATAATACTTTCTTAATCCTTTGTACCTTTTTTTTGGTATCAGTTGCAATTTCTCCTCTCATATTTCTGATTTTACTTATTTAAGCCTTCTCTTTTTTTCTTAGGGAATAAGTCTAAAAGTTTGCCAATTTTATCTTTTCAAAGAACCAGCGGTTTGTTTCATTGATCTTTTCTATTGCTTTTTTAGTCTCTATTTCATTTACTTCTGCTCTGATCTTTATTATTTCCTTCTTCATAATAACTTTGGGCTTTCTTTGTTCATTTTTTCTAGTTCCCTTAGATGTAAAATTTAGGCTGTTTATTTGAATTTTTTCTTATTTCTTGAGGTAGACCTGTGTTGCTATAAATAAATTTCATCTTAGAACTGCTTTTGCTGTCTAGGTTTTGGTATGTTGTATTTCCACTTACACTTATCTCTGGGTAATTTTTAATTTCTCCTTTGATTTCTAACACTGGTGCTAGCAAGTTAGAAAAAGAGTGCAAAAATGGTGGCTGCTAGTGCTGGCACTAGCAAAGTCGAGGCCGAAGAAAGCAAAAATGGAACCTGCCAGTGCTTCCATCCCTGGAGAGAATCCTAACAGATTTCTTCCTTGCTAGTAGATGCTCTAAGGTTAGGAAATGAATTCCATTCATGTATGGTCTAGACACTTTTCAAACTGTGGCTTTTATGTTGTATGGCCAAGTGGGTGAGGCTGCATGCAAGCCCTTTCACAATGGAATCTCTATTCCTTACACCCCTTTGGTTCTTCTCGACATCAGCCCTGTTGGTCTTTCAAAGCCAGATGTTTTGGGGCTCATCTCACCAATGCAAGTCCCAAGCATTTGGGTGCCTGATATAGGGCACAAATTCTTGCTCCTCAGGAAGAAGCTCTGTATCTGTGAGGTCTCTTTGATTGTGAGTCTTCACACTGGGGATGGGGTCTTTGACGGGACCATGTCTCTTGCCTCTTTTACCCATCTCATTGTGAACCTTGTCCTGTGTTGTAGAGGAGCTTTTTCGCTAGTTTTCAGGTTTTTTTTTTTTTTAATAGGGAATTGTTCTTTATGTAGCTGTAGATTTGCTGTGTCCATGGGAGGAGGTGAATTCAAGACCTTCCTAGGCTGCTATCTTGAACCACCTCCCCCACTCACTCTTGTTCTTTTTATTATTCCTCTAGTTCTTGTTCTCCTTCTTCTGTATCAAAAAGTGTATAAGGTATAGACCCTATGGGGAGAGAGAGACAGTTTAAATATAGTACGATAAATGGAAATAGTGTAAGAATAAAGCACTATTGGAACACAGAGGAGGCCTCCTCACAATTGAGAATTAAACTGAAGCTTGAAGGATTGTTGGAATGAAAGAAGCGAGTATGGTTCATTATTATTTCTATTAGCATGGTAGGTAATGCCAAACCACAGTTGGCCTGGCTGATTCCAACTATTAATCATGCAGGCTCCAATCCTTCAGACTTTAGCATTGATTGAAGATTGTTCTATATCTATGGTCATCGTATAGACATGAGCTGTGTGTGATTATTGAGCACTTGACATGTGCCTGTGCTGTACTTAGTCGCTCAGTCCTATCCAACTCTTTGCAACCCCATGGATTGTAGTCCACCAAGCTCCTCTGTCCATGGGGAATCTCCAGGGGATCTTCCCAACCAGGGATCGAACCCAGGTCTCTTGCATTGCAGGTGGACATGTGCCTAGTGCCACATTAATTTTAATTAATTTAAATATTCATATATGCATAGTGATACCATATTGGACAGTACACATCTAGCATGTTCTCTAAATCCCTAAATTACAGTAGCTGATTCTAGACCAGAGGGGTCTCAGACTCTGCCTGAACTAGCTTTCTAGTCCTTTCTCTAGACATTTACCCAGGTTATCTCTCCTGCTCTGTGCTTCTTTGAGCTTCACTGCTAAAGAGCTTTGGTGTTGTGTCTCTGGGTGAGGAAATCTTCTCCTGGTCTAGCTTCCATTATGTCTCTTGTATATTTTGGGTCAGCCTACCTTGATCTGTAGTTACCCCCTACTTGAGGTCTAAGTTTCCTTTATGGCTAACATGGTAAATAATCCACCTGTAGTGCAGGAGACATGGGGTTCGATCCCTGGGTTGGGAAGATCCCCTGGAGGAGGGCATGGCAACCCACTCCAGTATTCTTGCTGGGAGAATCCCCATGGACAGAGGAGACTGGCGGACTACAGTCCATAGCGTCACAAAGAGTCAGACACAACTGAGCGACTAAGCACAGCATAGTACAGAGGTCTAAGTGCCATGGGTGCTGGCAAATTCTACCTTCTCCCTGAGTGATTTCTATTAGTCCTTTTCAGTTCCCTCAAAGCATGTGTATGTGCTGGTGGTTAAGACTCACTCTGTCATTGAGTGAAACTTGACTTCTTCCTCTGTTGTTTTAGGCTGACTTCTGGGCCTCATCTCCTTAGGGGCTGTGCAGCCTCCAAGAATAAAGCCAGCATTCAAGCAATCTCTCTACCCCATGTCAGCTCCCATCCAGAGCCAAAAGAAGACTATTGTCTCTTCCTGTTTCAAAAACCTTCAGACCACTAATGAATCTCTTATCCACCTATAGTTTTCTAGAAACCAGAAGCTCCATGTTTACTGTTTCAGTTGCCTCTCCTTACCCAGAACCTTTGACTTATTGACCACATAGTTACATCTACCTGGCATATCCTAATTAAATGCCCATCTCTCCTGTGAAAACTTCTGTGATTGTTTTAGTCTTTGCTTATCTCCCTTCAAGAGTTTTGCAGTACTTTAGTCTCTAATACACATTTTAACAGTTGTGATCTATCTTGTGATATTTACTATTAGCTCAGGTTAGTCTTATCTGCTAACTAGATTGTTCACCTGCAGGAAAAGACCTTTTTTCATATCTCTCACAGCTTTTGTCATACTGTCAAAATTATATAGGTACTCAATAGACACTTATTTCTGTTTTAACAGATCTGTTTCAGAACTACTCAAATAGTGTTCAGTTGTTTGGAAATCATGTTTTATGTGCTTTTAAGTTTCACTCTCATATTGCTCTTGAAATATTAGGCCAAGAACTTGTGTTCTAATGTATTTTTATATAACATTAAGCAATAGCTTAAAGAATATCATGAAGAATATATACTAACTTTCAGTGAGGTCATATGTAGTTCCTGTAGTCATGAAGAGTTTTGAAAATCTGTTCATCATGGTTTGACTGTGAACTGGATTGTAACTCAGTCACAGCTGATGGGTTTTGAGGACATTCTATCAGAATTTATTTGACAGAGCACAAAGATCACCATGGAAACAAAACTGGTTTATGAAACTCCTACCTCCCAAATCTCTGAAAAATGAAGGCGTGCTTTTCAGCCTTCCAGAATAATGATTTAAGGATTGCCTCATCTAGTCCCATGCCTGCTGTTGTCCTCATGACAGCTCATAGGACAGACCTATCTTTATGAAATCTTTGTTGTATTTCATATATAATACCACTGTGGTACAGAACTATTTCAAAAGCCCCTCTGGATGGATGGAGAAATATTACCCATTTTCAGGTTGGTCTTCAAGGAGACGACTCTTGTGAGCCATATTGAAGAACAAAATAGAAATGACAAAATTCATATCAGATTGTACCTTTGCCTTTTGAAAGTTTGATTTCCAGATCGACTCTGGAAGTATATACCCAGAGTCTCAGCTCTGCTCTTATATTAACTGAAGAGAACATGTGGGAGCAAAAGCCCAGACATACCCTGACCTTAATTTTCTGCACTTGCATGATTCTAGGAACTAAAAATTACTTGCATTTCCTTTTATTACTCTATCCCCCAATCTGATACCACCCTAGTGGCAGAGAGTGAAGAGGAACTAAAGAACCTTTTGATAAAGGTTAAAGAGGAGACCCAAAAAGCTGGCTTAAAACTTAACATTCAAAAGCCTAAGGTCATGGCATCTGGTCCCATCACTTCATGGCAAATACATGGGGAAAAAATGGAAAAAGTGGAAGATTTTACTTTCTTGGGTTCCAAAATCACTGTGGATGGTGACATGAGATTAAAAAATGAGATTAAAAGCCATGAGATTAAAAGATGCTTGCTCCTTGGAAGAAAAGCTATGACCAACCTAGACAGCATATTAAAAAGCAGAGACATTACTTTGCCAACAAAGGTCTGTAGAGTCAAAGCTATGGTTTTTGCAGTAGTCATGTATGGATGTGAGAGTTGGTCCATAAAGGAAGCTGAATGCTAAAGAATTGATGCTTTTGAACTGTGGTGCTGGAGAAGACTCTTGAGAGTCCCTTGGACAGCAAGGAGATCAAACCAATCAATCCTAAAGGAAATCAGTCCTGAATATTCATTGGAAGGACTGATGTTGAAGCTGAACCTCCAATACATTGGCCACTTGATATGAAGAGCTAACTCATTGGAAAAGACCCTGATGCTGGGAAAGATTAAGTGCAGGAGGAGAAGGGGGTGACAGAGAATGAGATGGTTGGATGGCTTCACCAACTCAATGGATACAAGTTTGAGCAAACTCCCTGATATAGTGAAGGACAGGGGAGCCTGGCATGCTGTAGTCCATGGAGTTGCAAAGAGTTGGATACGACTTATGACTGAACAACAGCAGCAACAGATACAGCTCAGAGAGCAGATGTGGGGAACAGCAGGAGTCCTTAGATTCTGTGTTAACAATTAGTTGGTAATAAGTAGACAGTTATTTATTTTCTAGGAGTCATCAGGAATAAATCTAGTGAATGAAGTAACTAATTAATTCCTTTCATTTAATGCATATTCAGGTTTTGCAATATGGAGGTGACTGTGTGGGATTAAAAATGACACACTGTCCCAGTTGTCACCTTAGTTAGAAGTATTAGCCTTTCATGATAATAGTGCATTGAAGAGTTGAGGACATTGGGAGCAAGGTCAATAGTTAACTAATTATCAAGCCAAGTGATTTTGAGTAGTTTTTCTTGGCTCTTGATAAGTCAATAGATGTTACTGATACAGCTCCGTTGTGTGTTGGAGGAATTAATGGTGAGTTGCAAGTGACTGAAGAATTACCTCTGGTGGCCACCTGGTGCCAAGAGCCAACTCATTAGAGAAGACCTTGATGCTGGGAAAGGTTGAGGGCAGGAGGAGAAGTGGGTGATAGAGGACGAGATGGCTGGATGGCATCATCGACTTAATGGACTGAGTTTGAGAAAACTCTGGAGATAGTGAAGGACAGGGAAGCATGGCGTGCTGTAGTGCATGATGTCCCAAAGAGTCTGACACGACTGAGTGACTGAACAACAACAGCAAGATGAGTAATATAAACTCCTGGAAGACTGTTCCACAAGCCCATTAAATCATTAAATATGTGGTGAGGCACTGTGTACCAGACATCGTTCTAGACACTGACAAGAGTTAGGGCAGTAAATAAGATGAAGTCTCTGTTCTTAGGAAGTTCATACTCCAGTGAGATCCAGAGCACAAGTAAAAACTAGGTATATTGTGAGGGGTGGGCCAGACCTTCAGTGGGAGAAGAAAGGCAGGAAACAAGTGTATAGATACAGATAGGCTAGTGACATTTTTTCAAAAAATGAGAATGATTTTATTTATCAGTTTGTTTCCATATTGTATATTTCTGAAAGTTAGCTATGTTTTATTGACATAGTCACAGCGAGATGTCTTCACAAATAATCCTGTACAGGAAAAGCTTTACCTAGTTTTTATTATATCAGAGAACAAAAGAGCCTGCTGAGTTTCTGCCACCAAGAAGTTTCATATCTTCCAATGCCAAAATGATAATTTCCCAACCACACCTACAGATTCTCTTAATCTATGCAAATAGTTAGAAGAATAGAGGTCACTTCTTTCAACTTCTGAATGCATCCAGGCCCATCACATGCAATAGAGCAGCTTGGGGCCAGCACAGAAGCAGCTCTCTGAAGACTGCTGCAGTCTTCAGAGAGCTGTAAGGGCTGCAGTAAGGGCTGCAGTACAGCCCAGGCTTGACATGGGGCTCGACGTGGGGAAGGAGATGCCTTTGTGTGCTTCCTTCTTAGAGAGGGCTTCTTTAACACACACCTGAGCTCTTTTGTCTGGGCTTACTTCAGAGATTCTCTTGCTTGTTTTAGAAATTATTAAAGTTATAAATTTTGAATATGATGCAAACAATCATTACATATTAGAGCTTTATTGTGTCTGTTTGCTCCTATGCAGCTTTAATCCACAAAATGTTCACAGGTAGCTCCAAAGACAAATAAAAGTGATTTTTCTTTTTGGGGGTACCTCTTCCATTTGCACAGATAATTTGGAGTTTGTTGTATTATAGATACAGATAATTTGGGGGTTTAATTTTAAACAGCATAATACAAGATGATTTTCATTCTGTCTTCAGGTTGGTTAAATCTCGATTTACGAGGTTCTGCCCCTCAGAAGTTGGACTCCTGAAAAATGCTGAACGAGAACCAGAATCAGAAGAAGAGATGTGACTTTGATGGGCATCCAGTCTTTCTGGATGAAAATTTTCTTCTATTATTATTAGTCACAGATTTGCCTTTTCACGTTTTGTTTGGAAAACAATCGGTTGAGAATGATTCTTGGTGTCACGGTGTTGGGGGCTTGGAGTGGCTCTCCTCAGGTTAGCTAAAGTGTGATGCCCACATTCTGAAAAATATTTGTTTTATTTGCCTTATAGATATATATGCTCAAGGTTCCTGGGCTTACTATCATTTGTAACTCATTATAGATGGAATTTCAATTGTTTTATCTTCTTGCTACCTTGAGAAATAAATGAATGCATGGACCTTGATTCAAACACCTTAGATATTTGTTTTTGTCATTCAACTGTATCCCACCCTTATGTTATGATTCCTTTTCGTGAGACATCTCTTTTTGTAGCACCTGTGTTCTCCCCTGGAAAAAGCAAGCTGGAAGTCATCCTGTGGTGCACTCTCTTAAAGAGAAAAGGGCTGATCCACGGTTACAGAAGGGCACATGGTGAAAAAGCCATGGAAATCTAGGAAAGGAGAGTTAGGATGTTATCCACAGCAGGGAAAAAATCATCACATGCCTTTGTATGGCCACCACGCCATCCACTCTGCTGAAATAACTGAAGGGTTAAAACAAGGAGAAGCCTTTTATGGAATACAAGGGTAAACAGTCAGTGCCCCTCCCTCGTCAGTAGACTAAGTAGCCCCCAGTGGAGAGTCAGAAATCCTTTCCCATTCTAGCTTTACCATTCACCAGCCTGTAGGGTTTTAACAGTTACCATAACTCTCTGAAGTTAGGGAATTGAATTGCATGAGTCAGTTTCCAGCTGGCATATTTTATGAATCTAGAGGCTCTCAGACAAAATCAAAGCTAATTTAGTACGTATTAGAAAGGCCAGTCTGTGCTGTGACAGAAAAGATAAGGAGCACCGCAGGAGTCTGTGACGGTTAACTTGAATATGAAGGAAAAGAGGCAGTCTAGCAGATAGCTGGAGGTGACACATGGGCAATTACAACCCAAAGCTCCCTGGCATTCCAGAAGCACTGACAAATCTTGAAAGTCACCTCAGTCTGGTCTTATCATATGACACTAAGGAGGGAGGTGAGTGGATTCTTTAGGTCAAAGAACTAGATATATTTATTTTTTTCATGTAAGGGCTGAAAAGAGCTGGGGACTTCTTTGGTGGTCCAGTGGCTAAGATGTCATGCTCCCAATGCACAGGGCTTGGGTTCGATTCCTGGTCAGGGAACTAGATCCCACGTGTCACAACTAGGAGTTCACATGCTGCAACTAAAGATCCTGCGTGCCACAGTGGTCCTGAATACTGCAAATAAGAGCGAAACAAAGAGAGGAAGGAAGGAAGAAAAGGATAATAATAAAAAGCCGATGTGATTGCCTAAAGGTTTATTTTGACCAATGCAGTAGACCCTAGTACCTCTCTGACATGCGAAATGCTCACACACTGTGGTCCCAGATTATCATGGCATTCTGCCCCACGTGTGTCTTATATCTTGGATTTCTTCCCCTTGCCCAGCAAGTTTCTATGATTTTGGCAACTTTTTATTTCAGAAGAGTAAGCTGTCAACTGCAGTTGCATGAAAATGGCATCCCTGGTACCTAGCCTGGAGCAGGAACTCTAGGATGATTAGCATGAGTGAGATTAAGGCTGGAATTTTGAAAACTAAGTGTAAATATACTACGAGTCTTTACGAAAGAGCAGAAATATCCATTCCTGCAGTTTCTGCACAGAGAGAACACAAGTGAGTTCTCAGAGGAAGAACTTCTAGTTCAGGTCTAAGTTCATAGTTTGGAGCTATCTGCCTCTAGTCCCTGCAATGAGCAATAAATTAAACACCATTATTATAATTTTATGGAACCTTCACCAAAGAAGGGATAAAGGAAGAGCATCCTCCATTACTTTTGTTTGTATTTTATCTTGACTCTTCCAAAAAACCAGCCTCAATGCCTGAGCTTTTGCCAAACCTCTTCATAGGTATCCCATGCTTGACATGCCATAACCAACGGAAAGAGACTCTAAATAACTCAGTGCAATATCAACATGGCTGTGGATGTGGTAATACCTCCTCAGCTATTTTTGTGACTTGTAACTGCCTTTTCTTATGGAACTGCAGCCTTGCATGGCAGCAACTGCCAGCTCATTGGTGAAGCAGGAGATCAGGTTATGACCATCTTGGTGTCCTCCTCATCATGTAACTCAGGGCTCATTAGTTAAGGTTGTAGTGATCATATCTCGGATGTGGATTAAGAAGGTGATGCAAGAGTCATGGGGGACTGCAGGAGCAGCCAAAATAAAAGCTGAGAAATGACAAGCTCTCCCAGTACAAGGAGTCAACAGATTTAAAAGCATGAAAAAGAAGTTCATATACAGGGAGAATAAATCCAGAAATTCTATATTGTATCTAATGTGATTTCCAGATTGAGAAGATTGAGAGAATAGAGGACATAAATGAAATAATAAAAAAAAAAACTTCTCCTAAATAAATGGCAATAAAGGGAGATGTTTGCTTTAAGTTTGGAGAGGTGCTTCAAGAGATGTACAGAGAATAGTGATTGGATTCCTGTACCAAACCAATAAAAATGAAAAAAGATAAGCCATTCTTATAACTTTAAGTTCATTTTATAAATATTATTATTCTATTTTTAAGTCTAGAAAATTTTAACACTCAGTTTTAAGAAGACTTTAATGTTTGGGGCACAATGTTAAACTTACTTAGATTTCCCTTTACACTTCTTCACTGTTTTTATGAATTAAATACTTTTATATTTTTCAGCACTTCAATTAACCAACAAATATCCTCAAGTTGTTATTACTACAAATCTAATTTATTAAGCTTATTAATGTGGTGAAACTTGTTTTCTTAAATATTCCAATTCTGTATAAACTTAATGAGATTGTAACTGAAACTCAAAAGCGTAAATGTGTTGGTCAGTTGCACACTTATGAATTGCACTTAGACTAATCTGCATGGATAAAATTATTTATAAAATTATAAATACCTAAAATGCTGCACATTCATAGTTCCTTAGGGCACAAATACCAACATTATGATTCCTATCAATTCTGTACTTAGCTCGACTCTTTACATGTTAAAATAGACTTACTGTTAAGGAGATGATTTGTTTATGACAAATGATACCAGGAACATCTAGTCTGCTTGTTGAGATAAAGGATCCAGATACTGAATGAGATGTGGTTCTTTTTATTAAAGATATTTTTTTGGATGTGGACCATTTTTTAAGTATTTATTGAATTTGGTACAATATTGCTTCTCTTTTATGTTTTGGGTTTTTGGCTGTAAGGCATGTGAGCTCTTAGCTCCCCAACTAAGGATTGATCAAACCTGATCAATCCTGCCCTGAAGAGGGCAGTATTCTTGACAGTGACCCTAATGACACATGCTGATTCCTGTTATTTACAATCCTACATCAAGCTCTTCACACAGGCTGTCTCCAAGACTTGCACAGCACTGGGAAGGCACTTGCCCAATTGGAGTCATACTTAAAATTACCTGTCTTTTCTGCCTATTCATGAAAACCTGCAACCCCTGCCCAGATTGTCATGTCATTTGACAGGATTTCATTATTCTTTAGCTCTTAAGATATTAACTGTATTTCTTTCTAAGTGTAAAAATTTCTGAACTTGATGTAATCCTGCACTTTTTAACCCATATGTTTCCTATCTGATGAGACCACTTTTTTTTTTTTAACAGATGTTAAGGTTGATATTCTAATGAATTCTAGGTCACCCTCTTTTAATGATAATTCAGCAGCTCTAAGCTTGGATGTCAGTATTTCTTAGCTTTTAATACTTTAAAAGCAAGGACAACCCTTCTCTGTTCAGTGCTTGTATAAATTTGGGGAGGAATTGGTATGATTAATGCAAAAGGTTAAAATAGAGGAATCTCTTACCTGGTTCCTCTCATGAACTTGAGTTGTTCTGCCTGTTTTCAAATGTCCAAAAGGGAGAATTAAAGATTTTTAATAAGAAACTATGGGATGGAGCCCAATATAATCCCCACCTAATAATTTGTGTGTGAAGCCAAAATACATATAGACTCTAAAACACGGAAATAAGCTCAGCCAAGTAACCAAGGGGCTTAGCAATTTATGTTGGAACAATTCTCTCATCTGCTCAGAAACTGACTCAGGTTCCCTTGGCGCCTCAGGTCAATTTTAAATAGCCTAAAATTGCACCTAAATTAAATAAAATCAGCTTGAATCTATTTCAGTATGTAGTTATAGAACTTCATATTATCCAACACAACCCCTGTAGCAGTGATCCCCAACTTTTTTTGGAACCAGGGTCTGGTTTTGTGGAACAGTTTTTCCATGGACCTGAGGGAATGAGAGTTGGTTTGGGATGACTCAAGTCATTACATTTATTGTGCACTTTATTTCTGTTATTATTATGCTGTGATATATAATGAAATAATTATGCCGCTCACCATAAATGAAAAATCAGGGGGAGCCCTGAGCTTGTTTCCCTTAGCTCAGGTGGTAATGTGAGTGATGGGGAGTGGCTGTAAATACAGATGAAGCCTTGCTGCGCTGCCTGGTTCCTAACGTACCATAGACTGATAACAGGGGTTGCTGCTAAGTCGCTTCAGTCGTGTCCAACTCTGTGCGACCCCATAGACGGCAGCCCACCAGGCTCCCTCGTCCTTGGGATTCTCCAGGCAAGAACACTGGAGTGGGTTGCCATTTCCTTCTCCAAACAGGGGTTGAGGGCCCCTAAAACTTGTTTGTTTTAATTTCCATGTCTATGTTGTATTAACTGCTGCCTCTTCCCTCTTCCTCTTTGCAGCTTAACTTCTGGAGATTCTTTAAGGTCCAGTTCAGAGCTTTTCTTTTCTGCTGCTTCATACCACCCTTTTATGTTTATAAATTCCTACAGTATGGAGCCCGGAGCAGCACAAGATCGTAGGCTGTTCAGTCCTCTAATTATCTCTGCACTGAAATGCTTTCCTTTTACTATGTTGTACTTCCCTAAAGGCAGCCACACTCTTTTTTGTTGTTTTTTTGTCCCTATTGTAGCACCTAAGGAATGTTTCTCAATGGGTAGCATTGAAAGGTGAGCTAGAGGAGTAGGAAGGAGAAAGAAAAATCAAATGAAAATATGGTTTAAAGGAAACAGGCCCCCAAAGTTTGTCTATAGGTGAAGATTCTGAGACCAGATCTAGTGATTTGTCTGACTGTGCTGTCAATTAGTGGCTAAGCCCATGATGGGATTTAAATCTCCTGACCCTGGGACAGAGGGCTCTGTCCACTGAAGAGGCTTCATGACTGCACAGTGAATGGCTCAGGTCCTTCCTCAAGGGACCTGCTTCATTCATAAGACCTGTTGTCCTCCAGCCCTGCTTTCCACACAAATGTCCATTCATGGGAAAAGACTTGGGCTTCTTTTCTAATATGACTGGTGATTTGATTCTGGTCAGAATTATCTTAGTGTGGGTTGCTATTACAGAGCACCATAAACTGGGTAGTAACTTAAACAACAAGTGTTTATTTCTCACAATTCTGGAGTCTGGGAAGTCCAAGATCGTGGTACCAGAAGATCTGGTGTCTGGAAATGGCCCACTTCCTGGTGGGAGGCAGAGCCTCTCTCTCCAGTTTCTTTCTTAAATGGGCATTAATCTCATCGTGAGGGCTCCACCCTGATGACCTAATTGCCTCCCAAAGGCCTCACCACCAAATACCATCACACTGGGATTAGAGTTTCAACACATGAATTTTGAGGGTACACAAACATTCAGTCCATAGCAAAAATCTAGGAGAGGAATCACCAATACAAGGATGACCAGAACACTCTATTCTTCCCAGCTGATAACCTTCCCTACTCCTAACCCCTTGGAGAAATGTGTCTCCATTTACTTCTTATCTGATGTGTCCCCATTGTGGATGAATGGGGAGTACTTAGCAGCAGAAAAAAATAGCAATGATGCTACCCTCTAGTGACAAAGCATGGAAACAACTCATAAGCCCAAATACCATTTTTCACATCTGAAAAGAGGTCTTCCTTTACCAAAGTAACAAATGAGACCACAAGCATTGTTAGAAGAGTTTGAGTTATTTAAAAATATCTTAGATTTTAATTTATTAGTACTCTAACCCATTGTGATGGGTTGAATTGTATCTCCCCAACTTCATATGTTGAAGTCCTAACCTCCACACCTCAGAATGTGACCTTATTTGGAAATACAGTTGTTGATATAATTAATTTAGTTAAGATGAGGTCATACTGGAGTAGGGTAACCCCCAACCCCAATAGACTGATGTCCATATAGAAAGGAATTTGGACAAAGATACACAGGGAGAATACCATGTGAACAGGAAGGCACAGACCGAGGTGATGTATCCATAGTCAAGGACTGCCAAAGATGCCAGCAAACCACCAGAAACAAGGAGAGAGGGTTGGAACAGATTCTTTCCCAGCACATTCAGAGGGAGGGAGCATGACCCCACCAAAAAGTTGATCTTGGACTTCTAAGCTACCTGACCTATGAGACAATAAATTTCTGTTAAGCCACTCTATTTGTGGTACTTTGTTACAGCAGCCATAGAAAACTAATACATGTTAATGTTAGAATACTGGACTCTAACATTACTTTTAAGTTTAATGTTTTAGACTTCAAAATAAGACATGCGTTTGAGCTGGGAAATGGCATGCTGAAGGTTATACGGCAATCCCAGACGTGAAAGTATGATCTACGTTTTATTACCAGCCATAAAATACGTTGTCCTTATTGGGAAAACTGCTGACAAGTTGGCTTGGTTATACATTGATGCTTTTTTTAATGGCCTCATTCAGGTTGGCAGGTTTCTTTAGTCTTTTTGTTCAACATTCCTCTGGTATGTGGAGTTTACACTTGTAGAGTAAATCATTTATCAGCAAGTAACTTCTGCATTATTATCTTTTGTATTCTCTAATTTTTTATATGCCTGTTGTCTAACTAGATCACAAACCCCTTGAATACCATGCACTATTATTAAGCTATCTGGGGATTACAGTCCCTATCCTGAAAATCCATGGTGTTTGTTGCAAAATACTTCTGTATTAGCCAAAGTTCTCCAGAAGCAGAACCAATAAGATATATATGTATATAATTAAATAAATTTCTATTGAAATATAGTTATTTACAATGTTGTGTTAGTATCAGGTATACAGCAAAGTGATTCAGTATACATATATAAATAGATATATTCTTTTTTCACATTGTCTTTAATAATAGTTTATTACAAGATATTGAGTATATATTCATGTGCTACATAGTAGGTCCTTGTCAGTTGTCTATTTTATATATAATAGTGTATATATTTTAATCCCAGGCTCCTAATTTATCCATATATATGTGCTTATGTGTGCACGTGTGCATATATATATAATTTATATATTTTAAAAGACTGACTCATTATGAAGGTTGTCAAGCCCAAAATCTGCAGGTTGAGTTCCTAAGATCTTAAGAATGCAAGCTGGAAAGGCCACCTCGAAAGAGATGATGATGCAGTTTGAGTTCAAAGGTGGTCTGATGGCAGAATTCCCTCTTCAGTGGAAGTCACTGTTTTTCATTGAGGTCTTCAACTACTTGGATGAAGGTAATCCACTTTACTCAAAGTTTACAGCCGAAAGCATTAATGTCATCTAAAAATACCTTCACAGAAACATCTAGAATAACGTTTGACCAACAAGAGGGTGCCAAGACCTAGCTTTGTTTACACATAAAACGAAACTTTATAGTCACCAGGGAATTCTGTCTCCTTGTATTCATGCCTTTTTGTGGCTCCCTCCAACAGTGAATCTGGACAGGCCTCATGATTTTCTCTGACCAACAGAATGTGGTAAGAGCATATGTGGTAAATTATGGTCTTACACTTTACCAGGCCTTGCAATTTACCCTGTTGATGTCTTAGAACCCAGCCTGAATGTGAAGAAGACAAGGCTATTCTGTTGGGAAGTCTTCAAGGAGGAGGCCCTGGATCGAACAGACCACGAGGTAGAGACAATCCCAGGCAGTTGGCCTCCCTGGTTATTTCAGCCGAGATCCCAGACACATGAGAAAGGTCAACCTGGATCCTTGAAGGTGCTGTGAAACTTCCAGATGACTCAGCTACATGATCATGTGGAGCAAAGCCATCGTTGCTGAGTCCTGCCCAAATTACCTGATTATAAGCAAGTAAATGATAAAGACCCTGATGCTGGGAAAGATTGAGGGTAGGAGGAGAAGGTGACAACAGAGGATGAGATGGCTGGATGGCATCATCGACTCGATGGACATGGGTTTGGGTGGATTCTGGGAGTTGGTGATGGACAGGGAGGCCTGGCGTGCTGTGGTTCAAGGGGTCACAAAAAGTCAGACACGACTGAGAGACTGGACTGAACTGAACTGAACTGAAATGTTGGTTGTGTTTTAAATCGCTAAGCTTTGGAACGTCCAGTTACACAACAATGGAAACTGATGTTTGTGCCAATGATTTCTGTAAAATAATTATACTAATGGCAAGATTTAGGATCTAGAACATTGTTAAGGTATAAATTATAGTATCATTTGACACAGGACATTAAAAATATTAACTCAGCTTGTCTCAACTAAGCTTAACACTTTAAACTATTCATACTATTACTTTTGAGGACTAGCATTTACATGGGACTAGTGTTATCTGGCTGAAGCTCTTGTCTAGTTGCTATAAATTTTGGATTTGCCTTTCACCTGCATCAGAGTTTCTAGAAGGAAAAGAATAAAATTATTCCCACACTATTTTCCCACATTGTTTCTTAACCTAACCCATAACGGACCGTTTCTCTCTGCTTTGAATCTTGACCACGTACCTGCATCAGCTCACACGTAGGGGATGAAAAAGAGAAGAAATAAAAGAGGAGAAAACAGGAAAGAAATTTAAAAGGAACAGGTCACAATAAATGGAGAAATTGAGGTTCTGTGGAGCAAGACGAAGAAGTGAATTTAAAACTAAAAAGAGTTCAAGGATGACTTTTCTTGCATCTTCTGGGGCATGAAGAGGTTAGCTCAGAGTTACATTAATCAGAGTACAGCATCTTCCACATACATTTGAGTTTCATAAGCAACAAACTTCTACTAGTCGTAAGCGAAGTACTTCCCTCTATGAAGCGATCAGTCCTTGAGATCCTGTCTGAGACACCTTGCTCTGGGGAGCCTAGGAGGCACCTAATGAGTAAAGACAGAGCAAGGAAAGACAGGAAAGCACAAAGTAAACAAGGGGAATGACTGGGTAACTTTCTCTTGGCCCAGAAAATTTTTTTTATACCTTTTTTTCCTGTCTTCCATTGACCACCAGTTAGAAACAGAGGATGGTAGGGTTGAGTAGATATACAAGTTCAAGGTTTCTCTGTTAGCAATAGCTCAGACTTCAGTAATTAAGGGGTAGCTAATGCCACTGGGAGATTTTACAATTTAGAGGCTCAGCTCTAAATTATAACAGGTGGGGAAGTTGAGATTGGCCTTTGTCATCAGTGCCATGGGAGGTAAGGTTAACAGGTTTCTATGTACTTAACTCTTCGTTGAGGTCACAGTCCAGATGGTAAGGAAATAAAAGGGATTTCAGAACTGCTTGCCACTTCTGGGTATCAACTCATTAAAAATCTAGTTGAATAAATGAATAAGATAAAACAGAATGGTAGTTTTACATGTGACAAAAATATAGGCTCCATTTGCTAGTTTACCACAACTTGATTCCCGCTTTGGGAGAATCTCCCTAAACGGTGATTATCAAACATCTGTGAGCATCAAGTTGGAGGACAAGTCAAAACACAGATTGCTGGGCCTCAACCAGAGTTTCAGATTCAGTAGATTTCCTATTTTATTTAATGGATTATAATATGTTATAAATATCATTCATTTTGATGCTCAAATTATCCCCAATTTGGTAATAGGGAGTCTCTTCATGCTGGAGTTTGTATCCATTTAATATGTATCCATCATTCCTTGCACACCTTTTTTCTTTCTGGTGTAAGATATTCTAGGCTCATCTTGGACTTTTCATGCCCCAGTCTTGTAATTAGCCATTTTCCTAAGGAGCTGTATTCCTTTTAGTGGAAAACTGTGTTTAGAAATCAGGACCTGGGCTTTAGGTGTGCTTATTGCTAATGGGATATAACTGCTTCTAGGCCCCATGAGTGGCTGGAGCTAGAGGATATATGTATGTAAATGTGTGATATATATCATAAATGTGCAATATATGCATTTTTTTGTATAACAGACTTTACTTTTATGTTTAATTCTGTTATTTATATATAAATATATTTATTAAATATATATTGAAATATATTATTAAAATATATATTAAAAACCATCAATTTGTATTGACATACAATCCAATTCAAACTTGGTGCTATAGTTCTGTTTAAGACACAATGGAAATTATTTAGTTCAAGTATTAGAAATAAGTAATATCATCCTTGCCTGGAAAATGCCATAGACAGAGGAGCCTGGTTAACTACAGTCCATGGGGTTACAAAGAGTTGGAAACGACTGAGAATGTAAAGAGAATATCACATACTTTCTTTGAATACTTGTCTTTGTTGTAGCCATAAGTTTTCAGCTTTTGGATGAGAAGTTCATGACTGCGTTTATGCATTTGTCTGACATCTACTTTCCCTGGAGCATATTGCTTCCTTCAGAATTGATTGCATGCAGGTTTTGTTTTTTTTCTCCATGTTTCTGATTACTTGTTTTGAAATTCTCATGGAATTCAAGTTTTCTTCCTTTGCATTGTTGTTACTCTCTTGAGTAAGGAAACTGGCTCTGATTATTCTTAAACATTCCCAAGTTTGATCATCCTATATGTAACTAACCTTTGATTTTCATCCCCACCTCCACCCATGTGTAGACACTCTTTTATTCTTGCTTGGGGTCTGACTCCCTATTCTAGGCTGCCACTCTGCATGGATACCCTTCTCACTAACCATGGGTCTGAGTTCCCATATCAGTCAGCCCACCATGTAGATGTCTTCCTGACCCGTCTTGATCTCTGAAGGACTGCCCTCCTCTCTCTGTTCTAGCTTTGATTTCCCACAAGGGACTGTCTCTCACCTGGACACCTTCCTCACCTGCTTCTGATACCTCATGCCAGGCTGCCTCTTCCTATCACATCGATGCTTTATTCATGCTGTTTGGGGTCTGACATCTCATGCCAGGCTCTCCCCATCCTTTGCACTCCCCCACTGTAAATCCCCTCCTTATTCAGTTGAATTCTAATATCTGCTCTGGGCTACTGGTCCTCTATATCCCCATGACTTTAGGACAGAAATTTTCAGGAAGGAAAGGCCTCAAGTAGGCTGTTTAAAATGTGGCCCTGTGTGCCACAACTAATGGGCCCATGTGCTGCAACTGCCGAAGCCCCTGTGTCTAGAGCCCATGCTCAGCAACAAGAGAAGCCATGCAAAGAGAAACCCAAGCATCACAACTGGAGAGTGGCCCCTGCAGGCTGCAATGAGAGAAAGCTTGCATTCAGAAATGAAGACCCAGCACAGCCACAAATAAATGCATTTTAAAACATAGAGAGAAAAATCTTACTTTAAAAAAAAGTGTGAAGAAACAGAGATTCAGAAGCTAATGTAGCTTGTCCCTAGTCACAGAGCAAGACAGAGACAAAGTCAGTACAAATCCAGGTCTTCCTGGCAGCTGGGAGAGCAGGGAACCTGCCTCTCTTGTTCACTGCTTTATCCCCAGAACCTAGAGTGAAGTCTGCATGAATACAATGAATGAATGAATCGATCCCTGTGTAGTTCTTTTCCTTTCCTTCTTTGTCACCTTGCTGCTGCTGCTGCTGCCATCGCTTCAGTCGTGTCCGACTCTGTGCGACCCCATAGATGGCAGCCCACCAGGCTCCCCCGTCCCTGGGATTCTCCAGGCAAGAACACTGGAGTGGGTTGCCATTTCTTCTCCAATGCACGAAAGTGAAAAGTGAAAGTGAAGTCACTCAGTTGTGTTCGACTCTTAGCGACCCCATGGACTGCAGCCTACCAGGCTCCTCCATCCATGGGATTTTCCATGCCAGAGTACTGGAGTGGGGTGCCATTGCCTTCTCCCGTTTTTCACCCTAATATGGTATAAAATAATGACTTTTTATATTAATATTTGTCAATAACCAATAGAAATAAATGCTCTTATGAAAATGTTAACATGTAAATTTCTGTGCCTCGGGATTTCTTCATGAATTTCTAGAGTGCCCATCTGGATAGTTGACCTATAGATAGGATAAAAGTGAAAGGGTTAGTCACTCAGTTGTGTCTGACTCCTTGTGACCCCCTGGACTGTAGCTGGTCAGGCCCTCTGTCCATGGGATGCTCCAGGCAAGAATACTAGAGTAGGTTGCCATTTCCATCTCCAGGAGATCTTCCAAACCCAGGGATTGAATCCTCATCTCCTGCACTGCAGGCAGATTCTTACCATCTGAGGCACTAGGAAAGATGAAAACATGGAGACACTAAAAAGCTATGGTTATTGTAAGATCCCAGGATTCCAGCACTTCTGTCAGGTATGGAAAAGAAAATGAGCACCACCAAAATTGGTTTTCAACCACCAAAGTACAACCCCTTCAAAATAGCTGGAATGGACACAAGATGAATGCCTTTAACACGTGGCATTCCATATACATGACCAGTGCCTACAGTCACACTGCTCAACTAAGAACATTCTGCTGATGTTAATGCAGGGCAGTGCTTCCAAAGCACACTCCTAAGAATGCTACCTCTGAAAGGTTCTTCTCAGGAAGAGGATTCTGTGGTCAAATAATCTGACGAACATGATAATTTACAAGGTATGTGAGCATATGAAGCAGGGCAAGGCTAACAGAGTTTTGCCAAGAGAATGCACTGGTCATAGCAAACACCCTCTTCCAACAACCTAAGAGATGACTCTATACATGGATGTCACCAGATGGTCAATACAGAAATCAGACTAATTATATAGAGAAGCTCTATATGGTGAGCAAAAACAACATGGAACTGACTGGCTCAGATCATTAACTCGTTATTGCAAAATTCAGACTTAAATTGAAGAAAGTGGGGAAAACCACTAGACCATTCAGGTATGACCTAAATCTAATCCCTTATGATTATACAGTGGAAGTGAGAAATAGATTTAAGGAACTAGATCTGATAGAGTGGCTGATGAATATGGATGGAGGTTCATGACATTGTACAGGAGACAGGGATCAAGACCATCCCCATGGAAAAGAAATGCAAAAAAGCAAAATGGTTGTCTGAGGAGGCCTTACAAATAGCTGAGAAAAGAAAGAAGCAAAAAGCAAAGGAGAAAAGGAAAGATATAAGCATCTGAATGCAGAATTACAAAGAATAGCAAGGAGAGATAAGAAAGCCTTCCTCAGTGGTCAGTGTAAAGAAATAGAGGAAAATAATAGAATAGGAAAGACTAGAGATCTCTTCAAGAAAATTAGAGATACCAAGGGAACATTTCATGCAAAGATGGGCTCAATAAAGAATAGAAATGGTATGGACTTAACAGAAGGAGAAGATATTAAGAAGAGGTGGCAAGAATACACAGAAGAACTGTACAAAAAAGATCTTCACGACCCAGATAATCACAATGGTGTGATCACTCACCTAGAGCCAGACATCTTGGAATGTGAAGTCAAGTGGGCCTTAGAAAGCATCACTACGAATAAAGCTAGTGGAGGTGATGGAATTCCAGTTGAGCTATTTCAAGTCCCGAAAGATGATGCTGTCAAAGTGTGGCACTCAATATGCCAGCAAATTGGAAAACTGAGCAGTGGCCACAGGACGGGAAAAGGTCAGTTTTCATTCCAATCCCAAAGAAAGGCAATACCAAAGAATGCTCAGACTACCACACAATTGCACTCATCTCACACGCTAGTAAAGTAATGCTCAAAATTCTCCAAGTCAGGCTTCAGCAATACGTGAACTGTGAACTTCCAGATGTTTGAGCTGGTTTTAGAAAAGGCAGAGGAACCAGAGATCAAATTGCCAACATCTGCTGGATCATCGAAAAAAACAAGAGAGTGCCAGAAAAACATCTATTTCTGCTTTATTGACTATGCCAAAGCCTTTGACTGTGGATCACAATAAGCTGTGGAAAATTCTGAAAGAGATGGGAATACCAGACCACCTGACTTGCCTCTTGAGAAATCTGTGTGCAGGTCAGGAAGCAACAGTTAGAACTGGACATGGAACAACAGAAAACCTATCTGGTTCCAAATAGGAAAACGAGGACGTCAAGGCTGTGTATTGTCACCCTGCTTATTGAACTTGTATGCAGAGTACATCATGAGAAATGCTGGGCTGGAAGAAGCACAAGCTGGAATCAAGATTTCCGGGAGAAATATCAATAACCTCAGATATGCAGATGACACCACCCTTATGGCAGAAAGTGAAGAAGAACTAAAGAGCCTCTTGATGAAAGTGGAAGAAGAGAGTGAAAAAGTTGGCTTAATAGGTCAACATTCAGAAAACTAAGATCATGGCATCCAGTCCCATCACTTCATAGCAAATAGATGGGGAAACACTGGAAACAGTGGCTGACTTTATTTTTCTGGGCTCCAAAATCACTGTAGATGGTGATTGCAGCCATGAAATTAAAAGACACTTACTCCTTGGAAGGAAAGTTATGACCAACCTAGACAGCATATTAAAAAGCAGAGATATTACTTTGCCAACAAAGGTTCATCTAATCAAGGCTATGTTTTTTCCAGTGGTCATTTATGGATGTGAGAGTTTGAATGTAAAGAAACTGAGCACTGAAGAATTGATGCTTTTTAACAGTGGTGTTGGAGAAGACTCTTGAGAGTCCCTTGGACTGCAAGAAGGTCCAACCAATCCATCCTAAAGGAGATCAGTCCTGGGTGTTCATTGGTAGGACTGATGTTGAAACTGAAACTCCAATACTTGGGCCACCTGATGTGAAGAGCTGACTCATTGGGAAAGACCCTGATGCTGGGAAAGATTGAGGGCAGGAGTCGAAGGGGACATCAGAGGATGAGATGGTTGGATGGCATCACTGACTTGATGGACATGGGTTTGAGTGGACTCTGGGAGTTGGTGATAGACAGGGAGGCCTGGTGTGCTATAGTCCATGGGGTTCCAGACAAGCATATGATAGGCTCTGAGAAATCTATAATTGAAGAAAGCTGTTACCTTTGCGTAACCTAATGTCACCCATGTCCTTAACCACAGAGCTCCTATTCAGAGTAGTACCTGCCCAAGTCTCATTTCTTCATTCATGCAATGGGCAAAAGTATCCTTTCCATGGGATTGTGGTACATATTTATAAATTAGATAAACTATGTAAAGTGCATAGCACCATGCTTGGTATTCTTTTTCTTATGTTTCTTATTTATTGAAAATTATTCCCTTTATTATTGAAGAAATAATAGATATATTTATTATTATAATCAGATCAGATCAGTTGCTCAGTCGTGTCCGACTTTTTGTGACCCCATGAATCGCAGCACGCCAGGCCTCCCTGTCCATCACCAACTCCCGGAGTTCACTGAGACTCACGTCCATCGCATCAGTGATGCCATCCAGCCATCTCATCCTCTGTCATCCCCTTCTCCTCTTGCCCCCAATCCCTCCCAGCATCAGAGTCTTTTCCAATGAGTCAACTCTTCGCATGAGGTGGCCAAAGTACTGGAGTTTCAGTTTTAGCATCATTCCTTCCAAAGAAATCCCAGGGCTGATCTCCTTCAGAATGGATTGGTTGGATCTCCTTGCAGTCCAAGGGACTCTCAAGAGTTTTCTCCAACACCACAGTTCAAAAGCATCAATTCTTTGGCGCTCAGCCTTCTTCACAGTCCAACTCTCACATCCATACATGACCACAGGAAAAACCATAGCCTTGACTAGACGAACCCTTGTTGGCAAAGTAATGTCTCTGCTTTTGAAAATGCTATCTAGGTTGGTCATAACTTTCCTTCCAAGGAGTAAGCGTCTCTTAACTTCATGGCTGTAGTCACCATCTGCAGTGATTTTGGAGCCCAGAAAAATAAAGTCTGACACTGTTTCCACTGTTTCCCCATCCATTTCCCATGAAGTGATGGGACCCGATGCCATGATCTTCGTTTTCTGAATGTTGAGCTTTAAGCCCTTTTTCACTCTCCACTTTCACTTTCATCAAGAGGCTTTTGAGTTCCTCTTCACTTTCTGCCATAAGGGTGGTATCATCAGCATATCTGAGGTTATTGATATTTCTCCCGGCAATCTTGATTCCAGCTTGTGTTTCTTCCAGTCCAGCGTTTCTCATGATGTACTCTGCATACAAGTTAAATAAGGCTTTTTAGTTCCTCTTCACTTTCTGCCATAAGGGTGGTGTCATCTGTATATCTGAGGTTATTGATATTTCTCCCGGCAATCTTGATTCCAGTTTGTGCTTCTTCCAGCCTAGCGTTTTCATGATGTACTCTGCATACAAGTTAAATAAGCAGGGTGACAATGTACAGCCTTGACGTCCTTCTTTTCCTATTTGGAACCAGTCTGTTGTTCCATGTCCAGTTCTAACTGCTGCTTCCTGACCTGCATATAGGTTTCTCAAGAGGCAGGTCAGGTGGTCTGGTATTCCCATCTCTTTCAGAATTTTCCACAGTTTATTGTGATCCACACAGTCAAAGGCTTTGGCATAGTCAATAAAGCAGAAATAGATGTTGGTTAGAACACAATAAACATAAGAAGCAATAGTTAGAACCCTGTGTGGAACAACTGATTGGTTCAGGATTGAGAAAGGAGAACGACAGAGCTGTCTGCTGTCACCCTGTTTATTTAGCCTATCTGCTGAGCACATCATGAAAAATGCAGGGCTGGATGTTACAAGCTGGAATCAAGATAGGCAGGAGAAACATCAATAACCTCAGATATGCAGGTGATACCACTCTAATGGCAGAAAGCAAAGAGGAACCAAAGAACCTCTTGATGAGGGTGAAGGAGGAGAGTGAAAGAGACAGCTTTAAACTAAATATTAAAAAAAACTAAGATCATGGCATCCAGCCCCATTAGTTCATGGCAAATAGAAGAGGGAAATGTGGAAGTAGTGACAGATTTCCTTTTCTTGGGCTGTAAAGTCATTGCAGGTAGTGACTGCAGTCATGAAATCAGAAGGTGATTGCTTCTTGGCAGGAAAGCTATGACAAACCTAGACAGTGTGTTGAAAAGTAGAAACATTACTCTGCTTACAAATGTTTATATAGTCAAGACTGTGGTCATGTATGGTTGTGAGAGCTGGACTGTAAAGAAGGCAGAAAGCCAGAGAATTGATGCCTTTGAACAGTGGTGCTGGAGAAGACTCCTGAGAGTACCTGGACAGCTGGGAGATCAAATCAGTCAATATTAAGGGCAATCAACCCTGAATACTCATTGGAAGAACTGATGCTGAAGCTGAAGTGCCAGTATTTTGGTCACCTGATCCAAACAGCCACCTCATTGGAAAAATCCCTGATTCTGGGAAAGATTGAGGGCAGAAGGAGAAGAGGGTATCAGAGGACGAGATGGCTGGATGGCATCACCGATGCAATGGACATGAACTTGGGCAAACTTCTGGAGATGGTGAGGGACAGGGAGGACTTGCATGCTGCAGTCCGTGGGGTCCCAGAGTTGGACATGACTGGGCACTGAACAACAACATCATGTTGGTTTCTACCAAACATCAACATGAATCAGCCATAGGTTTGCCCATCCAAGCTTTAGTTTGATTAAGTGAGTGTTGTAGAGAATAGGGAAAACACATAGTTGTTTGCGGGTTGAAAAGTCAGCTTAAATGTGTCCTCTTCTGTAAACCCTCTCCTACTCTACCAGGAACAGAACTCTAATTGCAATCCACTATAATTGAAGAGGTGGATATGCATTCATTCATTCTTTCAGTTGAGGACGGAGAAGGGTAGGGAAGATGGGTCCATGGGCAGGAGAGGGTCAGAGTAACAGCAGCAGAGACACCAGCTGACCGTGACTCAGATGGTGGATTCGTTCGCTCGAGCTGCTGTGGCTTAAACAATAGAAATAATTTGCTTTGTAGTTCTGGAGACTAAAAGATCAAATTAAAGGCATTAGCAGCATTGGTTCCTTCTGAGGGCTGGGAAAGGAGGTTCTGTCCCCATCCTCTTTCTTTGGCTTGTAGATGGCCATTTCCCCCCTTTTTATCTTCTTCCCTCAAAGCATTGCTATTGCTATTGCTAAGTCACTTCAGTCGTGTCTGTCTCTGTGTGACCCCATAGAGGGCAGCCCACCAGGCTCCCCCGTCCCTGGGATTCTCCAGGCAAGAACACTGGAGTGGGTTGCCATTTCCTTCACCAATGCATGAAAAGTGAAAAGTGAAAGTGAAGTCGCTCAGTCGTGTCCAACTCTTAGCGACCCCATGGACTGCAGCCTACCAGGCTCCTCCATCCATGGGATTTTCCAGGCAAGAGTACTGGAGTGGGGTGCCATTGCCTTCTCTGCCCTCAAAGCATACTTGTGTCCAAATTTCCTCTTCCTATAAGGACACCAATCAGATTGGATTAGGGATACTCTGGTGACCTCACTTTGACTTGATCACTGCTCTAATGACCCTATCTCCAATTATGGTCACGTTCTGAGGTACTGGAGTTTGGGACTTCAGTATATGAATTTTTAGAGGAATACAATTCAGTCCATAGCAGATGGGTTATAAGGCTGGGCTTCCATGCTTTTCAAAATTCACACTGGGCCAATAATGCCCACTCACCAACTGTCACTGTCAAAAGCGTGGGCTCCTTAAAGAAGCACAAGTACTGGAATCATGTGTTGGCATCACTGTTTGATCTCTAGGCAGCCTGGAGAACCTGTGGCTCTGCCTTTGCTTTTGTTATTGTTCCGTCTCTAAGTCGTGTCTGACTGTTTTTGACACTATGGATTGCAGCACATCAGGCTCCTCTCTCTTCCACTATCTTCCAGAGCTTGCTGAAATTGATGTCCATTGAGTTGATGATGTTATCTAACCATCTCATTCTCTGCCACCCCCTTCTCCTTTGCCTTCAATCCTTCCCCAAATCAGGGTCTTTTCCAATGAGTCTGTTCTTCACATCAGGTGGCCAAGGTATTGGAGTTTTAGCTTCAGCAACAGTCTTTCCAATGAATATTCAGGGTTAATTTCCTTTAGGATTTACTGATTTGATCTCCTTGCAGTCCAAGGGACTCTCAAAAGTCTTCTCCAGCACCACAATTCAAAATCATCAATTCTCCGGCACTCAGCCTTCCTTATGGAAAAACTCTCACATCTGTACATGACTGCTGGAAAAACCAGTAGCTTTTACTATATGGACCTTTGTTGGCAAATGGTATCTCTGCTTTTTAATGCACTTTCTAGGTTTGTTATAGCTTTCCTTCCAAGGAGCAAGCATCTTTTAATTTCATGGCTGCAGTCACCATCTGCAGTGATTTTGGAGCCCAAGAAAATAAAATCTGTTACTGTTTCCACTTTTCCCCCTTCTATTTGCCATCACCTTCCTCCTGAGAAATCTTTATGCAGGTCGAGAGGCAAGTCAGACCTGGACATGGAGCAACAGACTGGTTCCAAATCGGGAAAGTACATCAAGGCTGTATTTTGTCACCCTGCTTTTATTTAACTTAAATGCAGAGTGCATCATGAAAAATGCTGGACTGGATGAAGCACAAGCTGGAATCAAGATTGCTGGGAGAAACATCAATAACCTCAGATATGCAGATGACACCACACTTACGGCAGAAAGCGAAGAACTAAAGAGCCTCTTGATGAAAGTGAAAGAGGAGAGTGAAAAAGTTGGCTTAAAACTCAACGTTCAGTAAACTAAGATCATGGCATCTGGTCCCATCACTTCATGGGAAATAGATGGGGAAACAATGGAAACAGTGACAGATTTTATTTCTGGGCTCTGAAATCACTGCAGATGGTGACTGCAGCCATGAAATTAAAAGATGCTTACTCCTTGCAAGAAAAGTTATGACCAACATAACAGCATATTAAAAAGCAGAGACGTTACTTTGCCAACAAAAATTCATCTAGTCAAGGCTATGGTTTTTTCATTAGTCATGTATGGATATGAGAGTTGGACTATAAAGAAAGCTGAGTGCCAAAGAATTGATGCTTTTGAACTGTGGTGTCAGAGAAGACTTTTGAGAGACCCTTGTACTGCAAGGAGATCCAACCAGTCCATCCTAAAGGAAATCAGTCCTGAATATTCATTGGGAGGATTGATGTTGAAGCTAAGACTCCAATACTTTGGCCATCTGATGCGAAGAGCTGACTCATTGGAAAAGACCCTGATGCTCAGAAAGATTGGAGGTGGGAAGAAAAGGGGATGACAGAGGATGAGATGGTTGGATGGCATCACTGACTCAATGGACATGAGTTTGAGTAAGCTCTGGGTGTTGGTGATAGGGAAGCCTGGTGTGCTGCAATCCATGGGGTTGCAAAGAGTCAGACACGACTGAGCGACTGAACTGAACTGATTTGCCATAAAGTGATGGGACCAGATGCCATGATCTTAATTTTTTGAATGTTGAGCTTCAAGCTAGCTTTTTCACTCTCCTCTTTCACCTTCATCAATAGGCTCTTTAGTTTCTCTTCACTTTCTGCTATTAGAGTGGTATCATCTGCCTATCTGAGGTTGTTGGTATTTCTCCTGGCAGTCTTGAGTCCAGTTTGTGATTCTACCTCTGCTGCTGCTGCTGCTAAGTCGCTTCAGTCGTGTCCGACTCTGTGCGACCCCATAGATGGCAGCCCACCAGGCTCCCCCGTCCCTGGAATTCTCCAGGCAAGAACACTGGAGTGGGCTGCCATTTCCTTCTCCAGTGCATGAAAGTGAAAAGTGAAAGTGAATTTGCTCAGTCGTATCTGACTCCTAGCGACCCCATGGACTGCAGCCCACAAGGCCCCTCCGTCCATGGGATTTTCCAGGCAAGAGTATTGGAGTGGGGTGCCACCGCCTTCTCCTCTACCTCTGCTAGAGGCTCCTAACAAAAAAAAGGAAGCTAAACTATAGGTGACCCTCCAGGTCCACTGCCTTCCTGACTTTTCTGTTTTTGTTTTTTCCTTTTTTTTTTCTTCCCTACTTTTTGCTTGTCAGGACATTTGCACTTTGACTCTGTTAAGCTATCCCCTCCCTTTCTCCTTTATTGCCCTGAGCTATCTTTCTTCCTCATAACACCAATCATTTTTTGCATGATCCCATTCAGTGAAGGATGAGGAAATAGCAAGCAGACTGTGTTCCTTTTATTAGGTGATTCGAACTGCTTCCTGCCTGATTAACATCAGAAATCCTAATGAAGATATCTGACTGACAGAACCCTGAGAGAAGCAATTGTGGTTTTTCTAGAAGAGTTTTTGATTAAAGTTCTTGGCTGAAGAAGAAAAGAAGCCAGTTGTCTTTCACCCAGACGTTGGTTTGTGGTTTGGATTCCCCATGGCTTCCAGCCACGCATGTAACCTCAGGGTGCTGGTGGCCGTCGTGTGTGGGCTGCTGACTGCCGTTGTTTTGGGACTGGGCATCTGGAGGCTTGTGATCAGGATCCAGAGAGGTAATGTTGTCCTGCTGTTTTTAACTCAGAGTAAGAGAAGGTGTTGAGCCTCTGTGCTGCCACCTGATATACCAGTACTAGAAAGTGCCATGTCCAGGCTGAGGCTGAGAATCATTTATGAAATATAAAAGACAAGGGTCAATTTATGGCTAGCATATGGTTGTATATACATGAGTGTGTGAGTGCATGTGTGTGTGTGTGTGTAAGTGCGCAAGGTGATGAGCAACCAGTTGAATTGGCCTCTTCCTGCTCCTTTAACACCTGATTAAATGAATTGCAGAGTAATAATTAAGATCATTAGTAGCACATGTTTAGGTTTGTTAAGCTAAATCCAAGCTTAACAAACTTCCCTGCTAGCTCAGCTGGTAAAGAATCTGCCTGCAATGTGGCTGACCTGGGTTCAATCCCTGGGAAGATCCCCTGGAGAAGGGAACAGCTACCCACTCCAGTAGAATTGCCTAGAGAATTCACTGGACAGAAGAGCCTAGTGGCTACAGTCCATGGGGTTGCAAAGAGTCAGACATGACTGAGTGAGTTTTCACTTTCATTTTCTTTTAAGGAAGAAAAATAGTTTTGGACACACACATACACAAATAATTAAACATATGCAGAATGAAAGTTCATTTCAAGAAGAAAGTTTAGGAATGTTCTCACTAGGACTGTAAATAAAATGACCATGTTTTTCACACAAAGTTCCTACTTTTCAGGTATTGAAAGCTACTTAAAAATTAATGTCATTTAGAAAACAATTTTCCTGTTTAGTCAATAGATATTTGTTAGTCACCTGTTACATGGTAGAGCTGACCCTGAGAAAGGGAGGTAAAGGGCAGCAGTGTTAAGCAAAGAATGATGTTAAAGGAAAGCCCTAGAACCTCATAACAAAGAGTTTCCATAATCCTAATGCTAGTCCCTTTCCATAAAGGGATTCAAAGCTGGATGTTCTGAGCATTCCCTTTTATTTAAAAAGAGATAGAGAGAGAGAGATAGTTTCTAATGAAATGGTGGGTGAAGACAGAAGATTTCAGGGAGAAGGCTGAGAGACCCAGCAGGAACACAGGGCATACCTGCAAAGATCCACTGTTGAGAGCAAAAGGAGTCATGAATGTTGGCTGCTTATGGAGTGATAACTGAGAATAGATCTGGTGTTTCTCCCCCAAAGACCATATTTAGAGAACACAGTATTGGTAGGGTTTAAAGAACAAGCAAGAGAAAATTTATCAGAACAAAAACAGTAAAATTCAAACTTGATGAAAATTTGTTTTTCTTTATTTAAGGTTTGTAAAATAATTTGAGGTTTTAAAAAAAATATGAACTGCAGGTTTTATCCTATTAAGGCTACTAAATTTATAAGACCTTATCTAAAGGATATACTTTTAAGAACTGCCTCCCTTCCTTCCCTCCCACCTCCCTTCCTTCCTCCTTCCCTTCTTTTCTTCCTTTATAAGATATCTACTTTTAAAGGGAAATTTGTGGTAACTTACAAAGACCACAGCTACAATCAATTCAGTTCAGTTCAGTTCAGTCGCTCAGTTGTGTCCGACTCTTTGCAACCCCATGAATCGCAGCACGCTAGGCCTCCCTGTCCATCACCGACTCTTGGAGTTCACTCAAACTCATGTCCATCGAGTTGGTGATGCCATCCAACCATCTCATCCTCTGTCGTCCCCTTCTCCTCCTGCCCCTAATCCCTCCCAGCATCAGGGTCTTTTCCAATGAGTCAGCTCTTCCCATGAAGTAGACAAAATATTGGAGTTTCAGCCTCAGCATCAGTCCTTCCAATGAACACCCAGGGCTGATCTCCTTTAGAATGGACTGGTTGGATCTCCTTGCAGTCCAAGGGACTCTTAAGAGTCTTTTCCAACACCACGGTTCAAAAGCATCAATTCTTCAGTGCTCAGCTTTCTTCACAGTCCAACTCTCACATCCATACATGACTACTGGAAAAACTATAGCCTTGACTAGACGGACCTTTGTTGGCAAAGTAATGTCTCTGCTTTTGAATATGCTTTCTAGGTTGGTCATAACTTTCCTTCCAAGGAGTAAGCGTCTTTTAATTTCATGGCTGCAGTCACCATCTGCCGTAAAACAAGGACCAAAGTACAAAAACACTACAAGAACAGGACAAGACTGAGGATAGAAAGTAAATAAAAATCAAATGAGTTGCTAAAAACAAATACAAAACATATCCCTGTGTTTCCTGAGGACTATGCCAAAAATGCATAATAAGTAACATAGATCCAAGTAACATAATAACAGAGAACTCATGTTTAACAATAAAAGCATACCAGCTCTTCAGAAAAGACAAACATTTCCTTGCTCTAGCAGATTTTTTTTTAAGAAGGCTTTTTATGTAAGGGACATCCCTCAGTTTTGGGTAAACCTAGTGGAAAAGAAGGAAATGGCAACCCACTCCAGTGTTTTTGCCTGGAGAATCCCATGGACAGAGAAGCCTGGTAGGCTTCAGTCCATGGGGTCACACAGAGTCGGACACGACTGAAGCGACTTAGCAGCAGCAGCAGCAGTGGAAAAGAAGGGGGTTCTCATCTAAAGACAAAGATTGAAATACTGGTACTGTTTGCTGTTACTGTTTTGCCTTGTACACAATGGTTGGACATGGCCTTAGTTAGGAAGTTCTGGTTCCTCCACTTCACTCCTTTCCTTTCCACTTCTCTGCCGCCGCTTTCTATCCTGTCCCATTCCATCTCATGGAAGTATCGAATGCTCTCACTCTTGTCCCTTTACTGGGTATAGAGATGAATTGTTGTTTTTGTTATTTTAAATTTTTGGCTGCATTGGATCGTCATTGTGATGTTCGAGCTTAGTTACCCTGCAGCACGTGGGATCTTACTTCCCCGGCCAGGGATTGAACCAATGTATCCTGCATTGCAAGGTGGATTCTTAACCACTGGACCGCCAGGGAAATCCCAAGGTGAATTGTTATTAAACTTATTTTTTTAAGGGGAGCGTCTTGGATATCTCTGAGAAACTGATGAAAACTATGAATGCCTTCCCTAGAAAAAATAAACATATACATACAATTTGGGGTAAATTAATTTTATCACATTCAAAATTTATTTTCAATATAAACAGAATATATTTCCATGGTTTATGTTTAATATAATGTTTAGGCAATTATGTCTCTCTCATTTTTATTTTTCATGAAGAAGTAATGGCCTCTGTGTGAAAAAGTAGAAAAAAATTTAAATTCTGCTGTAAGTAAATTTCAATTAGGAGTTGCTGTTGCTTGGTTATAGAATGAACTTTAATGTATGTATTTCACTATTATAAAACTTACAGTTATTTTTTTTTACTGTAGTATGCTGAAAACTTCACATACCTTCTCTCATTTAATTCTAACAAGTATCTTTGAGGGAGTTTTTTTTTTTAATATCCATGTTAAAGATACTTGGCTTTCATTTTGCTGTTGTTATTTAGTTGCTAAGTCATGTCCAACTCTTTTGCAACCACATGGACTGTAACCCACCAGGCTCCTCTGTCCATGGAATTTCCTAGGGAAGAATACTGGAGTAGGTAGCCATCTCCTTCTCCAGAGGATTTTCCGAGCCCCGGGATCAAACCCAAGTCTCCTGCTTGGCAGGTGGATTCTTTACCACTGAGCCACCTGGAAAGCCCTGGCTTTCATTTCACTCAAGTACGTATTTGCTCAAGAGACAAACTTGATAATAAATCAAACTCAGGTGACTGTTTGTAGAGGACAGACTCCATATGGGGGTTAAAAAAAAAAGTCCAGTACGGAGGAAATTGGGTTTTAGGCAGCTATACTTTCATTTAGTTTTAATCTTGCTGTTGTACACTTCTGTTCTGCTCCTTTTCCAATCTCCCTTCTTGCTTCCTCATATAATCGCTTTTTAAATCAAGAAAATAATTCCTATGAAAGGGAAGGGCTTTTTTGAGGAAGAAATTTTCTTATGTAATTGGCTGATGGGCATGCATTGTTTTAACATCAGTATTGAAAGTGAAAGTGGCTCAGTCGTGTCCGACTCTTTGCAATCCCATGGACTGTCCATGGAATTCTCTAGGGCAGAATACTGGAGTGGGTAGCCTTTCCTGTCTCCAGGGGATCTTCCTGACCCAGGAATTGAACCAGGGTCTCCTGCATTGCAGGCGGATTCTTTACCAACTGAGCTATCAGGGAAGCTGATCCCATTTTACAAGTCACTTTTTTAAATTAAGAGACCAGAACTTTGGTTTAGTGAATTTTTCCTTGATTTTTGAATTCTGAATTTAACCTCACCCATGGGTTTTTGATTACACATATTATTGAAGAACATCTGTTGTATAACATGGTGACTAAGAGTGTGTACATAATAGTTGTCGAAAAATTACATGAGTAGGGGAAAAAAGTTGTGCAGCCAGACTGCCTGGTTTTTACTAAGTAAACTGGAGCCAGTTTCAACATTTCTGTACCTCCATTCTATTAATTGTATTATAAATATAATAAACATATAAACCCCATCTTATAGGGCTGTTATGAGGATTAGTTAATACATTTACAATTTAAAGATGATATCTAGTACACTGTAGGTACTCAAATTTTTCATGTATGTATTTTTAGATAATTTAGTGCAGTTTTCTCCACTCCCAGATATGTACCTTGAATAGATGCCCTTGATCTAGTTTGGACCTTTGGATTGAAACTCAGCTTATCAAGCTGGAGCTGCAGTAAGTTTAATCATAAATTTCAGCTGACTAGCTCAAATAGAAACAGAAACAGTTCTAAGAACTGCCATATCTCTCTGCTCTTATTTTTCAATATTTACACTTCACTAGACCATAGGGGCAGAGAAGGCAATGGCACCCCACTCCAGTACTCTTGCCTGGAAAATCCCATGGATGGAGGAGCCTGGAAGGCTGCAGTCCATGGGGTCGCTGAGGGTCGGACACGACTGAGCGACTTCACTTTCACTTTTCACTTTCATGCATTGGAGAAGGAAATGGCAACCCACTCCAGAGTTCTTGCCTGGAGAATCCCAGGGCCGGGGGAGCCTGGTGGGCTGCTGTCTATGGGGTCGCACAGAGTCGGACACGACTGAAGTGACTTAGCAGCAGCAGCAGACCATAGGAGAAATTTTTATTCAATCATTTAACTAGTTTATTGGAATATGTAACCAGGTAGTTAATGTTGAACAAATTTCACCTTAAAGGCTATACTTTTTGTGTATTAATTTAAGTTTTTTCATTTTTTTCCCCCACTGTGGAGTAAGCTTTCATAAACATTGTCCTCTCATTTAATAATAAACTTTATCTTCACCCAAATATTTCAAATTCCTGGTCTGGGACAAATGACAGATCCCTGGATTTTTAAATCCCTAAAGACTCTGAGCTAGACACTAGAGTTTCCTGATGGAATTTCTTTGACTAATAAATAAAAGATATTTTTATTTCCCCACTTAATCAAACTAGACATTTCAAAATAGATTCTAATTTTGTCTAGTTTAGGAGAAGAAATTGAATTCATATTTTCCATTTGGAATTATAAGTATTTTTTGCTACTTTTCAAAGCAGCATGAAATGTGTCACATATGTCCAGTATTTAATTTTCCATAATGTGCATTAAGGTATAAAAATAGGGCTAGAATTTCTGGAAGTATTACTTATCACAATTTAAAAGAATGTAAGGAAATGTTATTATCTCACTGGAGTTATAAAAGAAAATGAGAAAAGAAAAATACCACTATTAAGTAGTATTCTTTTTTATTTAATAATTTTCCTTATTTTATTTTTGGCTGTGTAGGGTCTTCATTGCTGGCTGGGCTTTTCTCTAGTTGCAGTGCCTGGGTTTCTCAGTGCAGTGGCTTCTCTTCTTGTGCAGCGCGGGCTCTAGGGCATGCAGGTTTCAGTAGACGCAGCACTTGGACTCAGTAGTTACGGGTCTTGGGCTCTAGAGCACAATCTCAATAATTGTGGCATATGGGCTTAGTTGCCCGGTAGTATATGGGACTTTCCTGGACCAGGGTCCAACCTATGTCTCCTGCATTGCAGGTGGATTCTTTACTGCTAAGCCACCTGGGAAGCCCAACCCTGTGCCTATATCAAATAACACAGATTCATAATATATAAAACAAAACAGGCAAGCTTATTCAGATAAATTTACAATTAGGTTGGTTGAAAGTAATGCTTTCCTGTTAGAAACTGACAGATGAAGTAGAGAAAATGAATAAAGGTTCATAAATTTGAAAACTATATCTAACAAACTGGACAGTAGATTTTACATATTTGAATTGCCAGGAAAAAAAGGTTAATTTATTATTTTCAGAAGAAAGTCTTACTGAGTACCAAAGAATCAATTTCATAGATTATGTTTTGTGACTACAATGCAATACAATTAGAAGGTAATGTATAAACTGACCAAGAAGATTCAAATAAATGTTGAAAAAACTGTTTTAAATGATGCAAAGAAGAAATCAAATGAAAATTACAAAATACTCAGAACTTCAGTGGAGGCACTCTCTATAACAACTGTGTGCACAGCTAAAAATATAGTTGGAATCAAACATTAAATATTAATTAACATGTGAGCAATCTAGAAAGATGGTATAGATGAACCTGTCAGCAGGGTGAGAATAGAGAGGCAGACAATAGAACACAAATTAAAAAACGCTTACTCCTTGGAAGGAAAGTTATGACCAACCTAGACAGCATATTAAAAAGCAGAGACACTACTTTGTCAACAACAATCCATCTAGTCAAGGCTAGGGTTTTTCCAGTGGTCATGTATGGATGTGAGAGTTGGACTATAAAGGAAGCTGAGCACAGAAGAATTGATGCTTTTGAACTGTGGTGTTGGAGAAGACGCTTGAGAGTCCCTTGGACTGCAAGGAGATCCAACCAGTCCATCCTAAAGGAAATCAGTCCTGGGTGTTCATTGGAAGGACTGATGTTGAAGTTGAAACTCCAATATTTTGGCCACCTGATGCAAAAAGCTAAGTCATTGGAAAAGACTCTGATGCTGGGAAAGATTGAAGGCAGGAGGAGAAGGGGATGACAGAGGATGAGATGGTTGGATGGCATCACCAACTCAATGGACATGAGTTTGAGTAAACTCTGGGAGTTGGTGATGGACAGAGAGGCCTGGCGTGCTGTAATCCACGGGGTCACAAAGAGTTGGACACAACTGAGTGACTGAACTAAGCTGAATTGAACTGATGAAGACACAGAAGATGTAGGAGAGGGTGGGACAAATTGAGAGAGTAGCATTGACATATATACTACCACGTGTAAAATAGCTAGTGGGAAGCTGCTGCATAACACACGGAGCTGGGCTTGGTGCTCTGTGTGACCTAGAGGGATAGGATGGGGAGGGGTGGGAGGGAGCCTCAACATGGAGGGTAATGTATGTCTATATACAGCTGATTCACATTGTTCTACAGGAGAAACAACATTGTAAAGCAATTATATTCCAATAAAATAAAAATACAGTTAGAATGACATAGCTTTAGGTATATATTAAAAATCAAGACAGTGAAATAATAAGCATTCTAACTTTAGAAGTTAAAAAAAGAGTAAATTCTAAACTATGTTACGCAGTAATGAAAATAAGGACAAATTAATAGAATGGAAATCAAAGAAACAAGAGCTGAGATCAACAAAACCAGAAGCTAGTTTTCCGGAAAGATAAATTAAAAAAAAAAAAAAAATATATATATATATATATATTTCCGGCGAGATTCCTTAAGACTAGTTCTAACCCTTGCACGCCTCGTCAGCTTCCGGGCCCTCAGAAGCCCTGCCCCGCGTCTGGGACCGTGCCTCCCTTTCTCGTCATCCACTCTGGGGCCAACCATGCTGCTCCGGCTCCCCTGACTGTGAGGGGAGGCTGTTCACAGTGCGGTGTGAGAAGAGCTTGCCGGTGTGGCCTGGAGTGTCCGCCTGTGTGAGCGCAAGGCTGCCTGAGTGTGGGGCAGGACGGACAGAAGGCAAGAAGGGGCAGCTGCCAGCCACTGCCCTCCTGAGGTAGGGCTCCGAGGAACCCACGGTTTCTAAATTCAGACCTGGATTTTCAGGTCCTTATGAAGGTATTTTATCACGGCGTTAGAGGTTTCCTTTTCCTTTTGTATAAATGGTAGGTAGGTCTTCATTGTACTTTGTCCCAGACCTCACATAGGGTTGTGTTGCTGGCGAAAATACAAATTAGTACCACTCCTGCGGCGAGATGATAATTACTTTCAAGATGCGAATGTGTACTCTTTGGCTCAGTAATTTCATGTCTGGAAATTGATTCTACAAATGGATTTGTACAACGGGCGAAGTAAAATGTGTAGAATGCAATTTTGAAGCAACAACTGAAAACAACGAAAGTGCCATCGATAAGGGGTTAAGTAAGTTAGGACACAATCAGATAATGGAATATAATGCACCTGTAAAGGAAGATGTGGAAGTTCTCTGAACCACATGAAAAGATTTTGACATTCATTAAGTGTAAGAGCAAGCTACAGAAAACGGGGGAAAAAATAAGACTATAGATTCATATTTGCTTATCCTTGTGAAAAGAAAGATTGGAAAAAATAAGTAGAAATTACTTGTGTATATTTGTGGATGGGGATAAGTGTTGTTTTTATATTTCAACTCTGAAATATTACCTAATAAAATATATATTAAAATAAGACAGTGATTTCAGAAAAAACACAGAAACTAGTGAGGAAACTCATAAGCAAATACCATGGAAAACCTTATCCTACTTTGGTAGGATACTTTGGTCAAGTGGCAGTTTTCTTAAAGAAATGTAAATGACCAAAATTTACTCCAAAATGAAGAGACAAAACAAGAATAGAACTGTAACCATTAAAAGTTATTAGGTTTTTTTTAAATTAAGAAATTACATGTGAATGCTACATACTGACTATCTTAGATATATTTATAATATAAACTGTGACAGGGAAGATAATTTCAGAATAGTGTTATATGTAGGTGGGGGTGAAGAAATATTAATATGAAGGAACTCAAAGGGTTTCAGCTCTTTGTATAAAGTTTCATTGCTCATACACAATCCATGGAATTCTCCGGGCCAGAATAGTGGAGTGGATAACCTTTCCCTTTTCCAGGGGATCTTCCCAACCAAGGATCAAACCCAGGCCTCCCACATTGCAGGCGGATTCTTTACCAGCTGAAGCACAGGGAAGTCCAAGAATACTGGAGTGGGAAGTCTATCCCTCCTCTAGGGGATCTTCCCGACCCAGGAATCAAACCAGGGTCTCCTCCATTGCAGGCGGATTCTTTACCGACTAAGCTATCAGGGAAGCCCTAATGTCTGAAGCAAATCTGAGAGAAAGTTACTCTTGTAAACCAGGATATGGTAGCTAGAGATGTCTTGTTATTTCCTATACCTTGCATATTTTAAATATTTTATAATTTAAAAAGATTTTCACATTTCCTTGGTTACACAGAAGTTTTTCACATAACAGTTTCAATTAAATTTCTCTTGCTAGATTGTAAGCTGTTTGAGATCAGAATCCATATCTCTTTAAAAAAAAAAAAAAAACTAATTATTTTTATTTTTATTATTTTTTATTTTTAATTTATTTATTTTAATTGGAGGCTAATTACTTTATAATATTGTAGTGGTTTTTAGAGCAGTTTTAGGTTTACGGAAAAATTAAGCAGAAAGTACAGAGAATTCCCATTTACTGTCTCTCTCTCTCATCACCCCACCCCCTCTATAGTTTCCCTTATTAATATCTTACACTGATGTGTTGCTTTTGTTTCAATAGACAAGCCAATGTTGACACATGATTATTAATATATAGGTGACATTATGGTTCACTCTTCTGTTATAGTGTTGTGTGGATTTTGACAAATACATAATGACAGATAGTCACTGTTACAGGATCATACAGAATAGTTTACTGCCCTGAAAATCCAGTTCATTTCACCTATTCATCCTACCCTCCCTTCCCCAACCCCTGATTTCTTTACTGTCTCTGTAGTTTTGGCTTTTCCAGAATGATATATTTGAAATCATACTGTATGTAGACTGGCTCCTTTCACTTAGCTAAACATGTTTAATATTCCTCCATATCTTTTGTGGGCTTCATAGATCATTTCTTTTTATGGCTAAATAATATGCCATTGTATGGATATTCCACAGGTGTTATTTTTTTTTAATCTATTCATGAAGGTCATCTAATTTGCTTCCAGTTTTAGGTGATTATATATACCATTGTTATAAACATTCAGGTGCTGCTTTTTGTGTGGGGACAAGTTTACATTTATTTGGGTGAATGCCTAGGAGCATCCTAAAGTTTGCAATATATATTAATTAATATATAATTAATTAATATATATATAATATATAATATATAATTAATTAATCTAAATTCACTTTCTAGTAATAATATATAGTCCCATGAGTAATGCCACCACCTTATAGCAGATCTTCCCAATTCCTCATTCTCTTTCTTTATAACATTTCTTGTCATTCATTTCATTTGTCCATAAGCTTTAATCATCTCATGTATCATTATTATTATTATTTTGAACAAACTGTTATCAGATCGATTAAGAATAAAAAAAAACTGGAAGACTTATTTTACCTTCATTTATTCCTTCTCTAATTCTCTTCTTACGTAGATCTGAGTTTCTGACCTGTATCATTTCCTTCTTTCTGAATAAATTTCCTTTAACATTTCTTGCAAGGTAAGTCTTCTGGTGATGAACTCCCTAAATTTTTCTGTCTGAGAATGTCTTTCTTCTTTACTTTTAAAGGATAATTATTTGGATGCAGAATATTTTGTTGTTTTCATTCAGCACTAAATATTTAACTCTACTCGTTTTTTGCTTGCATGATTTCTGAGGAGAGTTCCAGTATAGCTTTTATACTTGTTGCTTTATAGGTATTTTTCTCCCTTTTGACTTCTTCTGAAATGATCTTTTTGTCTTTGATTTTTTGCTGTTTGAATAGGAGGTGCCTAAGTATAGGGTTTTGTTTTATTTTTAACTTTTATCTGAGTTAGTGTGTTCTCTGACTCTGAGACTGCTGATTCTGTGATTTGGTGTCTGTCATTTATTTTGGAATAGTCTCAGCCATCAAAACTTAAAATGTCTTTTCAGTTCTTTTTGCTCTTTCCTCTACTTCTGTTGGACTTCCCTTATAGCTCACTCAGTAAAGAATCTGTTTGCAATGCAGGAGACCTGGGTTCAATTCTTGGGTTGGGAAGATTTCCCTGGAGAAGGAAATGGCAACCCACTCCAGCATTCTTGCCTGGAGAATCCCATGAACAGACCAGCCTGGCAGGCCAGTCCATGGGATTGCAAAGTCAGAGATGACTTAGCGACTAAACCACCACCACTCCTTCTCCTATTCCCATTATATATATGTTATACCTTTTGTCCCATAGTTCTTAGATATTCTATTTTTCACAGTTTTTTTTTTTTTTCCTCCTTTTAGTTTGGGAAGCTTCTACTGAATTCTTCAAGCGCACTGATTCTTATCAGTCTACTGATGAACCCAGCAAAGGAATTCTTCATTTCTGTCAGTGTTTTTTGATTACAGCATTTCTTTTTGATTCTTGCTTAGAATTTCCATTTATCTGATTATATTACCTCCTTGTTCTTAAAGATTGCCCATTTTTTCATTAAAGCTCTTAGTATATTAATAATAATTATCTTTAATTCCTGGTCTGATAATTCCAGAATCTCTGCTGTCTATAAATCTGGTTCTGATGGTTGGCTTGTCCCCTCAGTCATTTTTTGCCTATCAGCATGCCCTGTAATTTTTAGTTGAGAATCTGACATGATGTATTAGGTAAAAGAGATTGAGGTGCCTTTAATGTGAGGTTTTATGTTAGGCTGTGTTTTCTATTTATAGTAGCTGTAGGTGTTCCTTGCCAGTCAGTCTTCCCACAACTACTTCCCACCCTTTAGGCAAACACTGTTCTGATTGTATCACCGTAGATTAATTGTTATCCTTGAACTTCAAAAAAGAACCATATAAGATTTACTCTTTTATGTCTGAATACTCTTGTTAACATGTTTTTAAGATTCATTGATGTTGTATATCTTTTTATTACTAAACAATGAATAGTCTATTATATGGATATACTATAATTCATTTATTCAGTCTGCTGTTGATGGTGGTTTCCTTTTTTTTTTTCCCTTTTAACTACAATAAATAAAACTTCCGAGTGATTTCCCTGGCAGTCTGGTGGTTAGGATTACATGGGGCCTGGGGTGATCCTTGGTCAGGCAACTAAAATCCTACAAGCCACAGTGTGGCCAAAAAATAAAAAAAATTTTAAAAACCTGAAAACTTCTGAGATTGGATTCCCTGGGAAACAAATTCTGAGTTGAAGGTTTTAGTTTTACTATATTAAAAATTTCAACAGGTGGTGTAGGGATCAGTACTCACGGGGAATGACAGGCAGGATTGGGTGAAAGAAGAAACTGAACTGCAACACAGTGGGAGCTGGGCTGGCCCTTCAGAGTTGCCCTCTGTATATTAGCTATCTTGCTGCAGAAGAAATCACCCCGAAACCTAGTGGCTTAAAGCCACAATTATTTATTATCTGTCAGAATTCAGAATTTGGAAGCAGCCTGCCTATGTAGTTCTGGATTAGGATGTCTCATAAAGTTGCCCTCAGATGGTGGCTGGAGCTGGGGTCACCTAAATGCTTCTCCACCCATGTGCAGTGCCTGGGCTGGGAAGACTCAGAAAGTTGAAACAGCTGAAGCTCCTCCAGCTTTCCTGTGTCTGTGTAGTTCCCCACTTGATATCTCCAGCATGGAGGCTTCAGAGTAGCCAGGCTTCTTACATGTATCCTATAGGCTCAAGGCTTCTAAAGCATCTCCCTCTGAGTGAGAAGGAGCTAGGTGGAGGCCAAACCACCTTTTATGATCCCATCTGGAAGTCACACAGCACATTTCTCACACTGTATTAGTCAAGACAGATACAAAATTCCTCTGGATCCAAGGAGAGACCATAAACCTGCTTCTCGATGGAGAAGTGTCATCATTACAAGAAGAGTGAATGAGATGGAACATGTAGTACAGCTGTCTTTGGAAAATACTTTCTTTGAGGCATTGAGGCTGGGGAATGAGACTTTATTCCCTAGCATTGACTAGTCATGGCATGTGTCATAAGGCTCTTGTATGAGCTGATTCTCTTCAGTTGAGGGCAATTCCTAGAAAAGGATTCAGCTGTTTTCTTAGTTGTCAACATCCCTCAAAGCTGGGGGTAGCTCAGTCAGTAAAGAATCTGCCTGCAGTGCAGGAGATCCGGGTTCAATCCCTTGGTTGGGAACATCCCCTGGATGAAGGAAATGACAACCCACTCCAGTATCCTTGCCTGGAAAATCTCATGGACAAAGGAGCCTGGTGGGCTGTAGTCCATGGGGTCACAATGAGTAGGGCACGACTGAGTGACTAACACTTAGTTACTTAACTTACTCAAAGCTGGAGGAGTGAGTGCTTCAGTCCTAAAGGTGGCATATGATTGACTGCATTTACTGCAGGTGTTAGAAACATTCTAGTCTCTTTGTGGACATATATTTCCTTTATTTTGCATATTTATGTAGGCATGGAATTTCTCATCATATGTATGTGTATCTTTATTTAGCTTCATGTTAGTACCAAACAGCTTTCCAAAACGGTCGTACCATCTGAAATTCTTAGCAGCAGTTTGCTAGAGTTCCAGTTGTTTCACATCCTTAACATTTGGCATCATCCTTTTGTAATTTTAGCCATTCTAGTTGGGTGTGAGATGATATTTCACTGCGGTTTTACTTTGCATTTCTCTGATGACTAATATGCTGATCACTTTCATGTGATTAGTGCCCTTCCGTATATCTTCTTTTATGAAGTATGTATTCAAGCCTTTTACCCATTTAAAAAAGTGGGTTGTTTGTGTTACTAATAATGTGTACTGTCTACAATTTACAGTCCTAATTTATAGTTATAGCAACACTTTCTTTGACAGAGAAGTACTGCAAATATTTTCTCCCAGTCTGTAGCTTCTATTTTTATTATCTTAATGGTGTGTTTTGATGAGCAGTATTTTAAGTACAGTTTATCAATATTTTTTTTCTTTTATGTTTAGTGCTTTTTACATCTTCTTTAAATAAAAATCTTTGTCCTAAAGTTGTGGAGATATTCATCTCCTGTTTTCCCAGGGAAGCTTTGTAGTTTTAGCTTTTGTGTCTCAGGTCCATCTCGTTGTGTGTTTTTTTATTTTTTTTTAAATTTTATTTTATTTTTCAACTTTACATAATTGTATTAGTTTTGCCAAATATCAAAATGAATCCGCCACAGGTATACATGTGTTCCCCATCCTGAACCCTCCTCCCTCCTCCCTCCCCATACCCTCCCTCTGGGTCGTCCCAGTGCATTAGCCCCAAGCATCCAGTATCGTGCATCGAACCTGGACTGGCAACTCGTTTCATACATGATATTTTACATGTTTCAATGCCATTTTCCCAAATCTTCTCACCCTCTCCCTCTCCCACAGAGTCCATAAGACTGTTCTATACATCAGTGTCTCTTTTGCTGTCTCGTACACAGGGTTATTGTTACAATCTTTCTAAATTCCATATATATGCGTTAGTATACTGTATTGGTGTTTTTCTTTCTGGCTTACTTCACTCTGTATAATAGGCTCCAGTTTTTTTAAAATATTAATTTTTATTTATTTTCAGCTGTGCTGGCTCTTCATTGCTGTTCAGGCTTTTCTCTGGTTGCAGCGAGCTGGGGCTGCTCTCTCGTTGTGGTGCGTGGGCTTCACATTGTGGTAGCTTCCCTCGCTGTTGAGCACAGGTTCTAGAGCTCGCAGGCTTCGATCATTGTGGCTCCCTGGCTCTAGAAAACAAGCTCAGTAGCTGTGGTGCGTGGGCTTAGCTGCTCTGCAGCATGTGGGATCTTCCTGGATCAGGGATGGAACTTGTGTCTCCTGCATTGGCAGGCGAATTATTTACCACCAAGCCGCCAGGGAAGCCCTGACATTTGAGCGTGGTATATTATCCAGTTAGTCTAGCACTATTTGTTGAAACATTTTTCCTTTTCCAACCAAATTGCCTTGGAATCTTTTCAAAGAATCAACCAACTATATATATTTTATCTATTTCTAAACTGTTTATTCTATTTCAGTGGTGTGTTTGGCTGTTTTTATGATGATCTCATAATGTTTTGATTGCTATAGCTGTATAATAAATCATAAAATTAGTAATGTCAGTGATCCAACTCTTTGTTTTGTTGTTTTAATTTTTTTTGGACTTTAGTTGATTCACAGTGTTGTGTTAGTTTCAGATATACAGCCAAGTGAATCAGTTATATACAAATATCCACTTTTTTTTTTAAAGATTCTTTTCCCATATAGGCCATTACAAAGTATTGAGTACAGTTCCCTGTTTGTTTTGGCTTTTCCAGGTCTTTTACATTTCCATAATATTAAAAAAAATTTTATTTGACTGCACTGGATCTTAGTTGCTACATGTGGGATCCAGATTCCCTGACCAGGGATCGAACCCAGGCCCCCTGCATTGGGAGTGCAGAGTCTTAACTACTGGACCACCTGGGAAGCCCTCCATAACATCTTGAGATCAGTTTGTCAATTTCTACAAAAAAAAGTTCTTTTGTTTTAGATTTTGGCTTTATCAATTTGAGGACAATAGACTCTTGAACAACTATGAGTATTTGACACATACATGGTCTATATTTCCACTTATTTAGATATTTTTAAAATACAATTTTATTTGTTTGTTTCTTGGCTTTTCTGGGTCTTTGTTGCTGCATGAGCAACACTCGCGTTGCACTCTAGTTGCAGTGAGCTGGGGCTAACTCTCTGGTTGTGATGCATGGGTTTCTCATTGTGGTGGCTTCTCTTGTTGCTGAGCATGGGCTCTAGAGAGTGTGGGCTCAGTAGTTGTGGCCCACGGGCTTAGTTGTTCCATAGCATGTGGGATCTTCCCAGACCACGGGTGGAACCCATGTCTCCTACATTGGCAGGTGGATTCTTTACTATTAAGCCACCAGGGAGGCCCCTTATTTAGACCCTTTAAAATTTCTTTCAGTACTGATGTCTTGCACACATTTTGTTAAATTTATTTCCAAAAATTGTATGAGTTTTAAGCTAATTTGAATGAAGATGATTTAATAATTTTATTTTCCAATTATTTAATGCTGCTGCCAAGTCGCTTCAGTCGTGTCTGACTCTGTGTGACCCCAGAGACGACAGCCCACCAGGCTCCCCCGTCCCTGGGATTCTCCAGGCAAGAACATTGGAGTGGATTGCCATTTCCTTCTCTACATTTAATGCTAGCATGTGGAAATAAATATAACTTCATTTATTTTTTTTGCTTTTTTAATATAAATTTATTTATTTTAATTGGAGGTTAATTACTTTACAATATTGTATTGGTTTTGCCATACATCAACATGAATCTGCCACAGGTGTACAGGTGTTCCCCATCCTGAACCCCACTCCCACCTCCCTCCCCATGTCATCCCTCTGGGTCATCCCAGTGCACCAGCCCCTAGCATCCTGTATCATGCATCGAACCTGGACTGGTGATTCATTTCACATATGATATTATACATGTTTCAATGCCATTCTCCCAAATCATCCCACCCTTGCCCTCTCCCACAGAGTCCAAAAGACTGTTCTATACATCTGTGTCTCTTGCTGTCTCTCATACAGGGTTATCATTACCATCTTTCTAAATTCAATATATATGCATTAGTATCCTGTATTGGTGTTTTTCTCTCTGGCTTACTTCACTCTGTATAATAGGCTCCAGTTTCATCCACCTCATTGGAACTGATTCAAATGCATTCTTTTTAATGGCTGAGTAATATCCCGTTGTGTATATGTACCACAGCTTTCTTATCCATTCGTCTGCTGATGGACATCTAGGTTGCTTCCATGTCCTGGCTATTATAAACAGGGCTGCGATGAACACTGGGGTACACGTGTCTCTTTCAATTCTGGTTTCCTCGGTGTGTATGCCCAGCAGTGGGATTGCTTATTCTAGTAGTGTTTCTTTTTGAGACACCTTAGGATTTTATATGTATTTGATGATATCATCTGCAACAGAAGACAGTTCTACTTCTCCCTTTCTTTATGGTTTTTATTCCTTTTTCATACTCATATCACTGGTCAGCATCTTCAGCACAATGTTGAATAAAAGTGGTTATAGCAGTTATATTAAACTATTTCTGTCAATCTCAGGGGTGAAAGTATTCAATGTGCAGGCATGCTCAGGTGTGTCCTGCTGCGACCCTAAGGACTGCAGCCCTCCAGGCTCTTCTGTCCAGATTTTCCAGGCAAGAATACTGGAGTGGATTGTTATTTCTTAGTCCAAGGGATCTTCCTGACCCAGGAATCAAACCTTCATCTCCTGCATTGCCAGGAGGATTCTTCACCATTGGTCCACCCAGAAAGTCCAAAAAGCATCTAATATTACACTATTAAGTATGATGTTAGAGGCAGGTTCTTCATAGATGATTGTTTTATCAGTTTGAAGAAGTTCCCTTTTATTCCTTATTTGCTGAGAGGTTAAAAAAATATGTCAGGTGTTTTTTGCCACCTTTATTGAAATGATTTTTGAATTTATGATTATTGAAATGACTATATTGTCTTCCCCCTCTGTTCTATCACATAGTGAATTAAATAATTGATTTTCTACTGTTAAACCAACTTTGCACTCCTGGTATAAATCTCACTTTGTCATGATGGATTGTCACTTTTATATACTGCTGGATTTGATTTGCTACTTTTCAAAAAGGTTTTGGCATCTGTATAAATGAAGTTTGCTGCTGCTACTGCTAAGTCACTTCAGTCATGTCCGACTCTGTGCGACCCCATAGACCGCAGCCCACCAGGCTCTCTCGTCCCTGGGATTCTCCAGGCAAGAACACTGGAGTGGGTTGCCATTTCCTTGTCCAATGGATGAAAGTGAAAAGTCAAAGTGAAGTCGCTCAGTCGTGTCCGACCCTCAGCAACCCCATGGACTGCAGCCTTCCAGGCTCCTCCATCCATGGGATTTTCCAGGCAAGAGTACTGGAGTGGGGTGCCATTGCCTTCTCCGATAAATGAAGTTTATCGGTCTGTAATTTTTTTTCCTTTAAGGTGTTTTTTGTCAGATTTTGGTATCAGGGTTATCCTGGCTTTATAATATCATTTGGGAAGTTTCTCCCTTTCTCTATTTTCCAACAGAATTTATATAAGATGGGTATTATTTCTACCCTAACTCAGCAGTAAAACTGTCCGGACTGGTGGTTGGATGCTTTCAGGATTTTCTCCTTATTTTTGAGTTTTAGCAGTTTTACCACGATGTGTCTAAATGTGGTTTCCCCTGTGTTTATTTTGCTTGTGGCTTTACTGAATTTCTTGGATCAAGTTTAAGAAGTTTCGACCATTATTCCTTCAGATATTTATCTGCTCTATTCCTTCTCATCTCCCTTTCTGGGACTGTATTTGCTTATAGGTTAGACTTCTTGATATTTTCCCACATGTCCTAGAAACTCTGTTTATTTTTAAAAATATATGTTTTCTTCAGATTTGAGGGGAATTTACAGCCAGACTTCGTGTCTCCCTTTTATATAGCTCCTTCCTTTCTGGGCTGTCTCCCTTCAATTTCCAGATGTGTGGTAACCCCAGATCTTCATACTTTCACCCATTAAGATTGTAGCTTTCTGCTGGTGTTTCAGCCACTCCTGCTATACAGACTGGGTAGTGCCCTTAGCAGGGGAACTCTATAAACTTGCCATAGACTTCAGTTTCTCTCTGTTTTTTATTGCTGTCCAATGTCCTCAGTTACTTATTTTAAAATTTTTGTCCAGAGTTTTAAATTATCACCTGTAGGGTGATTAATATGGTACCATCGACTCCATCATTATTGGACCAGAACTCTGCCTCCTGTATTCTTAAGCTTGGTTAATTTGTTCACCATCCACCCTGTCTTTTGGTTTAGAGTCCCAGTGTCCTCAGCTCAAAATAACCAGTCACTAGATCCAAATCCTGTCTCAGGAGTGCTCCTGAGTTGATTGATCCCTAACTTCCTTAGAGCCACTGTTTTAGATCAGGTTCTCGTTTAGCTGGTCTCCTTTGCCTCCCAGCCTCAGTCATTTCCCATACTGCTTGAGGTGTCTTCCTAAAAAACTTTCCTTATGATGTTACTCCCTTGTTTTAAGACCTCCCCCGCCCCAGCCCCTTGCCCCAGGCTCCTGCAGGATAAACTCTTTTTGGCTTGGTCTATAAAGCTGCTCACAGTGCCACTTATGTTCTGCTGCTGATCCACGAAGAACCAATGCTCCTGATGTGTTAGGCTTTTCTCTGTACTTGGACACATTAGAACTTTCCATGTTTTTGAATTTTTTGTTCTTTGTATCCTGCCTACGTTTTATCTGACTTTTCTAGATTTAGTCTTAAAACCTGATGCTAACATCCGCTCTTCTCTGGAATAGTTACCAGTCTTTCCTGGATGGTCTGCCTCTGTTTTCATCTCTCTTCTGAGTTCTTATAGCACTTGTAAATCTGCATTGACATGTTTTGACTATATCTATCTAATCTATTGACATAACCTCCTGTTTCCTTCAGTAGATTCAAATCTCCTTGGACAGGGTGTTATATCTTTGAAATATGGGGGGTTTTTTTTGGTATCCATAGCATCTAGTAAGCATTGTATATCCTGTGTAAATTCTGTTTTTTTTTTTTTTGATCATATTACAAAGAATATTTTTCAGCAGTGGTCTTCAAACATAGTGATTTTACATATAGAAATCAAAGGCCACAGACCCCAAAAAGGAAACTAATCAGCCAGTTCATACACTATTCTGTTATTTATTGTTTCTTTAGGAACAGTTACCTCTACGTCAAGCACCCCTATAGAGTTCTGCAAGAATGGTGGAACCCGGCAAAATGGCAGATGCATTTGTCCAGAAGAGTGGAAAGGACTGAGATGTACAATCAGTAAGTTACTTGGGATAATACTAGGGTGTGAGATTTAGGTGAATCTTACGTTTCTAAGGACAGCAGCAAAGCTTCTCGAAGTTCCTGTCAATTGCCATAGTAACAATGGGCATAATGATCACGAATTTAAGATGTGTTTATTAGCTGAAGAGTAAAAACTGAGTTTTCTTGTGCTATTTACCTGTATGTTCAGTACACTGCCTTTATTTTCCAACTGTCAAGTTTCTCTGTAAAACTAATGGTTGCTCTTCTTTCTGACTGCAGTGTCTACTATAGGGCAATGGGTAATATGGTTTTCCCAGGTCCTTTCAAATGGTAATATGCCATGTTGCTGCTGCTGCTGCTGCTGCTAAGTCGCTTCAGTCGTGTCCTACTCTGTGCGACCCCATAGACGGCAGCCTACCAGGCCCCACTGTCCCTGGGATTCTCCAGGCAAGAACACTGGAGTGGGTTGCCATTTTCTTCTCCAGTGCATGAAAGTGAGAAGTGAAAGGGAAGTCGCTTAGTCGTGTCCGACTCTTAGCGACCCCATGGACTGCAGCCCACCAGGCTCCTCCATCCATGGGATTTTCCAGGCAAGAGTACTGGAGTAGGGTGCCTTTGCCTTCTCCGAATATGCCATGTTACATCATTTCAAATATCATAATTCTAACATATTTAACTTTTCTGAAGTCAAGATGCATCTACTTGTCCAAATATCTACTTAGGTGAAGTTTTTGTTTTTTCTATCTTTCTCTTGGAGAGATATTATTAAATCAGTGGCTTGACTTCACTCAATGGTATCTCAGAATCAAAGTTAAAAGCACTTCTTGATCTGCAGTGTGCTTCCCAGCACTCTATACACTTCATGCTGCCTGCTAAGGATTCAGAGCCTTAGAACTCACTCCTATAATTTACAACATTCTGAACAGCCCGGGTACCCCACAGAAACCCATGCCTTTGGCTGTTTGCTTTAACCTCCACCCTCGATCCCTTTGCCACTGTAGGCTCTATATCTTTGATTTTCAAGGTTCCAACTAATGTAATACACTATCCTTTCTGATGTGTTAGTGATCACATCCTACCTATACTGAGTTATATATTGTGCACATTTTAACTGAACCTGTTATATAATGTACTAGTTACTGTAATGGTAGTAACTTAAGTAGATAAGAAAATATGAGGTTGCTGGGTGGTCAGTGAGGCCTAAAAGCCTTCTGTTACCCTTCAAATTACACTCTATAGGATTTGAACTTTGGCTTTAGTCTGGTTTGAAATTCAGAAAGAAAAATGATGAAAATTAATAATGAAAAATTCTTGATGATGATGAATTTATGATTCAAAAATATTTTTTCTTTCCATTACAGTTAATTTCTGTGAAAACAGTACGTATGGGAGGTTTACTTTTAACAGAATTCCCGTGGGAAGATATGGATCTTCCTTGCAAGTATGTGATGAGAGCACTCTAAACGGTATGTGCTTTCCCAAGCATCTCCTCTGTCTAGGCATATGAATTGCGCCACGGGATCATACCTATCATCTCTCCAACTAATTTTAGATCCCTGAAAGAGGCATCAGGGAAGATTTTGTTGAAGGCATTGGCTCCCTTTCATGATGCCAGTGTTCAGAGTTTTGGGTGTTAACACATAATTCCAATTTTCCTAAAAACTAAAATATAGATCAGTAGTAAATTCCTTTTAATTCTTCTTCAATTGATTTATTCTTGAGGCCCCCTCCATCTCCTGGAGTTTGACCAAGTTGAGATCTGTTCTCTCAGTTACATAATTTATCTCAATTTTAAAGATTAGCTAGACTGTGGATTTATACCATATCTACTTTGAGACTTCATCTTTCTAGGTAGAAATGCAGTTGAGTCTGTCCAGTTAGTAGTCCTTCACCTATTTGAATATTTTAGTTTTTCATCTTGGAATATTCTCTAGCTTCAGCATACCTTTCCTGAAGTGTAACAATGTTTTTTGCATAAAAGCTTTCCAAGAATAAAGGAGCAAATGATATTTTTTATTTCTGATATGCATTCTGATGATATCCAGGATTTTGATGACATATGTGATTTTAATGCCAGATTGGGTAATATCTTCTAAGAGTAGCCCTTTAAATTCATGGACTCCTTTCCTGACAGCTTAGAGCCCACTGTGCCATGTGATTTCCCTAAATGTTTTAACAGCTCTTAGTTAGTATTGATTTTTATCTGACCAGTCCCCTTGCCTCTCATACCTTCCTGTGGGTCATCATTCACTTCCTGCAGAACCGGATATCTCAGTAACTAACTCTAGCTTTTTTATGCAAGTGTTTGATTGAACTTCTGCCAATAATGAAACTGAGAAAATGTTCACATTTTATTTAGATATTTATTTCTATATGTGTCAAGTACTCTTTGAAGCACTAAATAAATTACATGTATTGCTCCTTCCAATGCCTTTCTTTGCTTTATTCTAAGAGATTATTGAGACCAGCTTTCCATTTGCCGAATCTAAATTGCCTCTGCCCACATATATTACACTTATTCAAGTATTCATTATTCTGTTCTTTACATAGTTATTTCTAGCTTCTTGATAAGAGCTCAGAGGTAAAAGAGGAGCTTCAATTATATTGGTCCTTACTTCCAGTGATATGTCAATAGATACATAATGTCTTAATTTTTATGTTTTTTATGTCTTAAATATTTCATTATAATTTACAAAAGAGATGTGGCTACAAAAAATAACTGTGCTATTGAACTGGGAAGAGTAAAAATATCAGTTATATACCCATCAAGGGATATCACAATTGCTTGAAATATATTACATTTTTTGAACAAGAGAATCACCACCTTTCACTTGGTTATGTATTTTTCTTTCCTTAGTAATTAGTATGAAAATGTTTGTTACACTTATCTTTGAATTTCAGATTGAGCCCATAAAATAATTTAAATATATAGATTTCTAGGAAGGGAGGATCAAGAGGGAGGGGACATATGTATACCTATGGCTGATTAATGTTGATGTATGGCAGAAACTGACAAAATATTGTAAAGCAATTATCCTTCAATTAAAAATAAATAAATTTTAAAAAACGATATAGATGTCAACAATTGGTAAATTTGCTTTTAGTATTATATTAATAATTACTTCTAATTAATTTGGCTTTATAAAATACTTTTAATGATTCTGAGTGGATAGATTCATACTTGTAAGTAATATAGAGGAAAAGATGCATTTGAACTATGGCCACATAAAAAATAATATCCTACATAAATGTTTAAAATTTTCATTATGCCATAGAGTAGAAGTGGAGTGATCATATAAGAGTGAATTTAACCTTCTGCTTTAAGTGTTATAGGAGCAACCTCTAGTTTTTGTGTTTCTAGTGGTTGCCCCTTAAGCAGCTACCCAAAGCTGTCCTGAGAAGAGTTCACCTACTGATCAGCTGTCCCACTAATGACAACTGGCAGTGATTTTATCTATTTACAGCCTCTTAAGTACTAGCCAGAGGAGGACGTTGAGATGCCGAGGCTCAGGTGATAATCCTAGGAAATAAACCTGATGATTTATTGAGAGCCAGTAACATACTCTGTAGACGCTGCAAAAACTGTGGAACTCTTTGCCTTTCACGTGTTACCCAGATTTGGGTGAAGAAGGAAAGAGCACTATAGAATTCAGTATCTATATAGTCCATGGAATTCTCCAGGCCAGAATACTGTACTGAGTATCCTTTCCCTTCTCCAGGGGATCTTCCTACCTAGGGATCAAACCCAGGTCTCTCACATTGCAGGTGGATTCTCTACCAGCTGAGCCACAGGGGAAGCCCAACAATACTGGAATGGGTAGCCTATCCCCTCTCCAGCGGATCTTCCCAACCCAGGAATCGAACCAGGGTCTCCTGCATTGCAGTCGGATTCATTACCAACTGAGCTATCAGGGAAGCCCATATAGTTCAATCTCTAGGAGGAATTTTTCACATTGTTTCTGGTCTTTCAGACTAGTATGCTCTGTCATATCCAATTCAATGCCCTTATGTCCCTTGTTTTTGGAAGGCAAACCTTCCTTGCAGACTTCAAAGGAAGAAAATAGTTGACTGATCTTTTGAATTCCAGATTTAAAAATCTAGACAAGTGGTATCTGCCTGAAATATTCATGCAGTGACTGGCTGATTCACTTTTCCCTTGCTGTGTATCAAAATATCCCAAACTTACTGCCTGACAACAATAAAGATATAAGCTCCTCATAGTCCTGTGGGTTGACTGTGGCAGCTGGATTGTGCTGGAAGGTTTAAGATGATCTTATTCACATGAGGCTTTGGTGCTGCCTGTTGGCTGGAGGTCTTCGGGTCTCTTTCACATGGCCTTTCACCTCCAGTAGATTAGACCTGCTTCCTTACATGATGGTCTCAGAACAGTGTTCCAGGAAGGCGAAGACCTAAAGTTCAAGTCTTCCTGATGATCTAGGTTTTGGAAATCAAACAATGTTATTTCTACCACATTTTGTTGATCAAAGCAAGATTCAGGAAATGGAGGAACAGACTTCACTTCTTGATGGGAGGAGCAGTAAAATCATATTGTGAAGGGGTTATGTACTGGAGTAGGTGGTTGCTTCGATTTTTCCAAGTATTCTTTATTTCTTCTTTTCTTTAAAATTGAAGTATAGTTGATTAACAATATTGTGTTAGTTTCATATATATAGAAAAGTGATTCATATATATATATATATATATATATATATATATATATATATATATATATGTGGGCAGGGGGGCTTCTGTGGTGGCTCAGATGGTAAAGAATCCGTCTGCAATGAGGGAGAACTGGGTTCAATCCCTGGGTTGGGAAGATCCCTGGAGGAGGGCATAGCAACCCACTCTAGTATTCTTGCTTGGAGAATCCCCATGGACAGAGGAGCCTTGCGTGCTGCAGTCCATGGGGTCGCTAAGAGTTGGACATGACTGAGCAACTAAGAATATGTGTATGTGTATTCTTTTTTTGTTTGTTTCTTTTCCATTGTAGGTTATTACAAGACATTGAATATAGTTTCCAGTGCTAAACAATAAACCTGGGTTTTTTAAAATCTATTTTACATATGGAAGTATGTACTTGTTAATCCCATAATCATAATTTATCCTTCCCTGCTTCTTCTTTTTATTAAAGCGGGCAATCCGTTGGCAGTTCGGCAGTGCAGTCTTAATGAAAATGGAGAGATAGAATTACAAAATGTGACGATAGGAAATTGTAATCAAACTCTGGAAAACTTGGAAAATCAGGTAGGCTATATGTTCCATGAGATGGGCAATGGGGAAAAGTTCAGACTGTACATACTCTCTGTTCTTCAGATACTTGATGCGAAATTAATGCTTTCAAAACTCTCAGACTAGAAATAGCAAAGACTATTAACTAAAACCATCCTTATATTTTAAAGTTGATATCCATTTGTGAAAACGGACAGTTGGACATGTTTGTTTGGCAAAGGTCAGCAAATGATAATTTATATCATATTTTATTTTTTAGAACTATTTCAATATTTTAAATAGCTGCATTTTACATTTGATATATATTATAAAGAAAACGAAAATATGTCTTTTCTCACTTTACTTTTGGTATTGTACATTTTTTTTTTTTTTTGTTTTTTTTTTTTTAGCATTTTAGGCTTTTATTTATTTATTTATTTTTTTTTTTATTCTTCCAATTTTATTTTATTTTTAAACTTTACATAATTGTATTAGTTTTGCCAAATATCAAAATGAATCCGCCACAGGTATACATGTGTTCCCCATCCCGAACCCTCCTCCCTCCTCCCTCCCCATACCATCCCTCTGGGCCGTCCCAGTGCACCAGCCCCAAGCATCCAGCATCATGCATCGAACCTGGACTGGCAACTCGTTTCCTACATGATATTTTACATGTTTCACTGCCATTCTCCCACATCTTCCCACCCTCTCCCTCTCCCACAGAGTCCATAAGACTGTTCTATACATCAGTGTCTCTTTTGCTGTCTCGTACACCGGGTTATTGTTACCATCTTTCTAAATTCCATATATATGCGTTAGTATACTGTATTTATGTTTTTCCTTCTGGCTTACTTCACTCTGTATAATAGGCTCCAGTTTCATCCACCTCATTAGAACTGATTCAAATGTATTCTTTTTAATGGCTGAGTAATACTCCATTGTGTATATGTACCACAGCTTTCTTATCCATTCATCTGCTGATGGACATCTAGGTTGCTTCCACGTCTTGGCTATTACAAACAGTGCTGCGATGAACATTGGGGTACACGTGTCTCTTTCCCTTCTGGTTTCCTCAGTGTGTATGCCCAGCAGTGGGATTGCTGGATCATAAGGCAGTTCTATTTCCAGTTTTTTAAGGAATCTCCACACTGTTCTCCATAGTGGCTGTACTAGTTTGCATTCCCACCAACAGTGTAAGAGGGTTCCCTTTTCTCCACACCCTCTCCAGCATTTATTATTTGTAGACTTTTGGATCGCAGCCATTCTGACTGGTGTGAAATGGTACCTCATAGTGGTTTTGATTTGCATTTCTCTGATAATGAGTGATGTTGAGCATCTTTTCATGTGTTTGTTAGCCATCTGTATGTCTTTTTTGGAGAAATGTCTATTTAGTTCTTTGGCCCATTTTTTGATTGGGTCGTTTATTTTTCTGGAGTTGAGCTGTAGGAGTTGCTTGTATATTTTTGAGATTAGTTGTTTGTCGGTTGCTTCATTTGCTATTATTTTCTCCCATTCTGAAGACTGTCTTTTCACCTTGCTAATAGTTTCCTTTGATGTGCAGAAGCTTTTAAGGTTAATTAGGTCCCATTTGTTTATTTTTGCTTTTATTTCCAATATTCTGGGAGGTGGGTCATAGAGGATCCTGCTGTGATGTATGTCAGAGAGTGTTTTGCCTATGTTCTCCTCTAGGAGTTTTATAGTTTCTGGTCTTACGTTTAGATCTTTAATCCATTTTGAGTTTATTTTTGTGTATGGTGTTAGAAAGTGGTCCAGTTTCATTCTTTTACAAGTGGTTGACCAGATTTCCCAGCACCACTTGTTAAAGAGATTGTCTTTAATCCATTGTATATTCTTGCCTCCTTTGTCGAAGATAAGGTGTCCATATGTGCGTGGATTTATCTCTGGGCTTTCTATTTTATTCCATTGATCAATATTTCTGTCTTTGTGCCAGTACCATACTGTCTTGATAACTGTGGCTTTGTAGTAGAGCCTGAAGTCAGGTAAGTTGATTCCTCCAGTTCCATTCTTCTTTCTCAAGATCGCTTTGGCTATTCGAGGTTTTTTGTATTTCCATACAAATTGTGAAATTATTTGTTCTAGCTCTGTGAAGAATACTGCTGGTAGCTTGATAGGGATTGCGTTGAATCTATAAATTGCTTTGGGTAGTATACTCATTTTCACTATATTGATTCTTCCAATCCATGAACATGGTATATTTCTCCATCTATTAGTGTCCTCTTTGATTTCTTTCACCAGTGTTTTATAGTTTTCTATATATAGGTCTTTAGTTTCTTTAGGTAGATATATTCCTAAGTATTTTATTCTTTCCGTTGCAATGGTGAATGGAATTGTTTCCTTAATTTCTCTTTCTGTTTTCTCATTATTAGTGTATAGGAATGCAAGGGATTTCTGTGTGTTGATTTTATATCCTGCAACTTTACTGTAGTCATTGATTATTTCTAGTAATTTTCTGGTGGACTCTTTAGGGTTTTCTATGTAGAGGATCATGTCATCTGCAAATAGTGAGAGTTTTACTTCTTCTTTTCCAATTTGGATTCCTTTTATTTCTTTTTCTGCTCTGATTGCTGTGGCCAAAACTTCCAAAACTATGTTGAATAGTAATGGTGAAAGTGGGCACCCTTGTCTTGTTCCTGACTTTAGAGGAAATGCTTTCAATTTTTCACCATTGAGGATAATGTTTGCAGTGGGTTTGTCATATATAGCTTTTATTATGTTGAGGTATGTTCCTTCTATTCCTGCTTTCTGGAGAGTTTTTATCATAAATGGATGTTGAATTTTGTCAAAGGCTTTCTCTGCATCTATTGAGATAATCATATGGTTTTTATTTTTCAATTTGTTAATGTGGTGTATTACATTGATTGATTTGCGGATATTGAAGAATCCTTGCATCCCTGGGATAAAGCCCACTTGATCATGGTGTATGATCTTTTTAATGTGTTGTTGGATTCTGATTGCTAGAATTTTGTTAAGGATTTTTGCATCTATGTTCATCAGTGATATTGGCCTGTAGTTTTCTTTTTTGTGGGATCTTTGTCAGGTTTTGGTATTAGGGTGATGGTGGCCTCATAGAATGAGTTTGGAAGTTTACCTTCCTCTGCAATTTTCTGGAAGAGTTTGAGCAGGATAGGTGTTAGCTCTTCTCTAAATTTTTGGTAGAATTCAGCTGTGAAGCCGTCTGGACCGGGGCTTTTGTTTGCTGGAAGATTTTTGATTACAGTTTCAATTTCCATGCTTGTGATGGGTCTGTTAAGATTTTCTATTTCTTCCTGGTCGAGTTTTGGAAAGTTGTACTTTTCTAAGAATTTGTCCATTTCTTCCACGTTGTCCATTTTATTGGCATATAATTGTTGATAGTAGTCTCTTATGATCCTTTGTATTTCTGTGTTGTCTGTTGTGATCTCTCCATTTTCGTTTCTAATTTTGTTGATTTGATTTTTCTCCCTTTGTTTCTTGATGAGTCTGGCTAATGGTTTGTCAATTTTATTTATCCGTTCAAAGAACCAGCTTTTGGTTTTGTTGATTTTTGCTATGGTCTCTTTTGTTTCTTTTGCATTTATTTCTGCTCTAATTTTTAAGATTTCTTTCCTTCTACTAACCCTGGGGTTCTTCATTTCTTCCTTTTCTAGTTGCTTTAGGTGTAGAGTTAGGTTATTTATTTGACTTTTTTCTTGTTTCTTGAGGTGTGCCTGTATTGCTATGAACTTTCCCCTTAGGACTGCTTTTACCGTGTCCCACAGGTTTTGGGTTGTTGTGTTTTCATTTTCATTCGTTTCTATGCAAATTTTGATTTCTTTTTTGATTTCTTCTGTGATTTGTTGGTTATTCAGCAGCGTGTTGTTCAGCCTCCATATGTTGGAATTTTTAATAGTTTTTCTCCTGTAATTGAGATCTAATCTTACTGCATTGTGGTCAGAAAAAATGCTTGGAATGATTTCTATTTTTTTGAATTTACCAAGGCTAGCTTTATGGCCCAGGATGTGATCTATCCTGGAGAAGGTTCCATGTGCGCTTGAGAAAAAGGTGAAATTCATTGTTTTGGGATGAAATGACCTATAGATATCAATTAGGTCTAACTGGTCTATTGTATCGTTTAAAGTTTGTGTTTCCTTGTTAATTTTCTGTTTAGTTGATCTATCCATAGGTGTAAGTGGGGTATTAAAGTCTCCCACTATTATTGTGTTATTGTTAATTTCTCCTTTCATACTTGTTAGCATTTGTCTTACGTACTGTGGTGCTCCCATGTTGGGTGCATATATGTTTATAATTGTTATATCTTCTTCTTGGATTGATCCTTTGATCATTATGTAGTGACCTTCTTTGTCTCTTTTCACCGCCTTTGTTTTAAAGTCTATTTTATCTGATATGAGTATTGCTACTCCTGCTTTCTTTTGGTCCCTATTTGCATGGAAAATCTTTTTCCAGCCCTTCACTTTCAGTCTGTATGTGTCCCCTGTTTTGAGGTGGGTCTCTTGTAGACAACATATGTAGGGGTCTTGTTTTTGTATCCATTCAGCTAGTCTTTGTCTTTTGGTTGGGGCATTCAACCCATTTACATTTAAGGTAATTACTGATAAGTATGTTCCCGTTGCCATTTACTTGATTGTTTGGGGTTCGAGTTTATACACCGTTTTTGTGTTTCCTGTCTAGAGAATATCCTTTAGTATTTGTTGGAGAGCTGGTTTGGTGGTGCAGAATTCTCTCAGCTTTTGCTTGTCTGAAAAGCTTTTGATTTCTCCTTCATACTTGAATGAGATCCTTGCTGGGTACAATAATCTGGGCTGTAGGTTATTTTCTTTCATCATTTTAAGTATGTCTTGCCATTCCCTCCTGGCTTGAAGAGTTTCTATTGAAAGATCAGCTGTTATCCTTATGGGAATTCCCTTGTGTGTTATTTGTTGTTTTTCCCTTGCTGCTTTTAATATTTGTTCTTTGTGTTTGATCTTTGTTAATTTGATTAATATGTGTCTTGGGGTGTTTCTCCTTGGGTTTATCCTGTTTGGTACTCTCTGGGTTTCTTGGACTTGGGTGATTATTTCCTTCCCCATTTTAGGGAAGTTTTCCACTATTATCTCCTCAAGTATTTTCTCATGGTCTTTCTTTTTGTCTTCTTCTTCTGGAACCCCTATGATTCGAATGTTGTAGCGTTTAATATTGTCCTGGAGGTCTCTGAGATTGTCCTCATTTCTTTTAATTCGTTTTTCTTTTATCCTCTCTGATTCATTTATTTCTACCATTCTATCTTCTAATTCACTAATCCTGTCTTCTGCCTCTGTTATTCTACTATTTGTTGCCTCCAGAGTGTTTTTAATTTCACTTATTGCATTATTCATTATATATTGACTCTTTTTTATTTCTTCTAGGTCCTTGTTAAACCTTTCTTGCATCTTCTCAATCCTTGTCTCCAGGCTATTTATCTGAGATTCCATTTTAGTTTCAAGATTTTGGATCAATTTCACTATCATTATTCGGAATTCTTTATCAGGTAGATTCCCTATCTCTTCCTCTTTTGTTTGGTTTGGTGGGCATTTATCCTGTTCCTTTATCTGCTGAGTATTCCTCTGTCTCTTCATCTTGTTTAAATTGCTGAGTTTGGGGTGTCCTTTCTGTATTCTGGCAGTTTGTGGAGTTCTCTTTATTATGGCGTTTCCTCCCTGTGTGTGGGTTTGTACAGGTGGCTTGTCAAGGTTTCCTGGTTAGGGAAGCTTGTGTCGGTGTTCTGGTGGGTGGAGCTGTATTTCTTCTCTCTGGGGTGCAATGAAATGTCCAGTAATGAGTTATGAGATGTCTATAGTTTTGGGGTGACTTTGGGCAGCCTGTATCTTGAAGCTCAGGACTGTGTTCCTTTGTTGCTGGAGAATTTGCTTGGTATGTCTTGCCCTGGAACTTATTGGCCCTTGTGTGGTGCTAGGTTTCAGTGTCGGTATGGAGGCATTTGATGAGCTCCTGTCAATGAATGTTCCTTGGAGTCAGGAGTTCCCTGGAGTCAGGGTTTGGACTTAAGTCTCCTGCTTCCGATTATCGGTCTTATTTTTACAGTAGTTTCAAAACTTCTCCTTCTATACAGCACCATTGATAAAACATCTACATTAAAGATGATAAGTTTCTCTACAGTGAGGGTCACTCAGAGAGGTTCACAGGGTTACATGGAGAAGAGAAGAGGGAGGAGGGAGTTAGAGGTGACCCAAATGAGATGAGGTGAATCAATAGTGGAGAGAGTGGGCTAGCCAGTAGTCACTTCCTTTTGTGCACTCCACAACTGGACCACTCAGAGATGTTCACGGGGTTATACAGAGAAGAGAAGAAGGAGGAAGGTAACAGAGGTGGCCAGAAGGATAAAAGGGGGGAATGAAAAGGAGCTAGACAGATCCAGCCAGTAATCAGTTCCCTAGGTGTTCTCCACCGTCTGGAACACACAGAAATTCACAGAGTTGGGTAGCGTAGAGAGGGGTTAGGGAGGAGACACAGGCGACCTGGTGGAGAAAAAGGAGGGTCCAAAGGGAGAGAGAGCAGTCAAGCCAGTAATCTCACTCCCTAGTGAAAAATGGGTCCTGAAGATTGGGTCCTTAAAGGTACAAAATTGGTAACAAATACATAAAAGCGAAAATTAAAAATCTAGAGTAGAGTTTGGAATTTCAAAAATACGATGTTAAAGAAAAGAAGAAGGAAAAGAAAGAGAGAAAGAACGAACAAACAAAAACAAACAAGGTCGTGAAAATTATAAAGAAAGTACAGGTACAAAATTGATAACTAATACCAGAGAGCGAAAATTAAAAATCTAGAGTAGAGTTTGGAATTTCAAAAATACGATGTTAAAGAAAAGAAGAAGGAAAAGAAAGAGAGAAAAAATGAACAAACAAAAACATACAAGGTCGCGAAAATTATAAAGAAAGTACAGGTACAAAATTGATAACTAATACCAGAAAGCAAAAATTAAAAATCTAGAGTAGAGTTTGGAATTTCAAAAATACAATGTTAAAAAAAAAAAAAGAAGAAAAATAAAGAGAGAAAACAAACAAACAAATACGAACAATGTCACAAAAATTATAAAGAAAATACAGGTACAAAATTGATATCAAATACCAAAAAGCATAAATTGAAAATCTAGAGTAAAGTTTGGAATTTCAGATATACAATGTTATATAAAAGAAGAAGAGAAAGAAACAGAGAAGAAGAAGAAAAAAAAAAAAAAATCACAGAAATTATATAAAAAAAAAACTATAGGTACAAAATTGATAACATATACCAAAAAGCGAAAATTAAAAATCTAGAGTAGAGTTTGGAATTTCAAAAATACAATGTTAAAGAAAAGAAGAAAAAAACAAAAACCAACAACAACAAAAAAAAACAACAAGGTCAAAAAATTATAAAATATATATATATGAAGTTTGCTGAAGAAGAAAAAAATAGGGTCTTTTTTTTTTTTTTTTTGCGAAGTAATAGGTTATAAAAGTGAAAATTAAAGGAACAATAGAGGACTTAAAATTTTTTTTTTTTAATTAAAAAAAAAAAAAAAAAAAAAGAAAGAATGATCGTAAAAATAATAAAAATATATCTAGGACTTTTTTGTTTCTTTTTTTGTGGGTGTTGTGGGTTCAGTTCATTTTTGGCTAGTTCCTTGGTCAGATTTATATTTCTCAAGATCTATAGGCCCCTTCCTATGTAGTCCGTAGTAACCACAGGGTTTTGATCTATTGCCTGTAGCTTCCAAGGCGTTTCCCTCTGTTATATCTTCTTCTGTTTGCTAGTCTCTTCAGTATCTGGTTTCCGCCCTGACTCAAAGGGCACGGTGGAGGACACTTTTTTTTTTTTTTTTTAGGCTTACTTACCTCGCTGTGGGGAGGTAGGGAGGGAGGGTGCAAACAAATAACACTGGCGTGGGCTCACAGTGCCTCAGCCACACTGGGTATGCCCCCGCTCACGGCGCGTGTAGCCTCCCTGTCCACACTGCTCGGACTCTAGGTTGTTCCGCCGGGAACAATCCGAGGCTGGCCCTGGGCTGCATGCACCTCCCAGGTCCAAGCCGCTCAGGTTCAGGCACTCGGGTAGTCCTCAGAGGCGCAGACTCATTTGGGCCTGCGTTTTGTACTCTTCCCAGGTCCGAGCGCCAATTTGCTCTTCCCAGGCGAGCGCCAATGCTGCGACTTATCGCCTCCCCGCCACTCGGTTATCTGGATGTAAAACCGGCGCACCTTCTCAGGCAGATGTTGACCGTCCAGACCCCCAAGAAGTTTTAGTTAGCAAAGAAGCCTGCTTACAATTTTATAGATAATGTCTCTCTGGGGCTGCGATTGCCCCCTTCCGGCTCTGGCTGCCTGTCACCGGAGGGGGAAGATCTGCAGCCGGCTATCTCTGTTCAGTCCTTTGTTCCGTGCGCGGGCCTGGCGGTCTTAGGTTAGGGCTGGCTTTTCGCGTGGTAGGTATCCCACAGTCTGGTTTGCTAGCCCAAATTATTTCGCTCAGATAGCGCTCAGGGTATTCAGGCCAGATTCTTACTCTCAGCGATGCAGCCCACGCCGCGCCTCCCTGCCCAGCCCCGATTCGCTAATGGCGGATGCAGGCGTCTGCGCTGCTTCTCTGCTGGGGGAGTTACCGTAGGGCTCGCAATCTGCGAGTTTTAAATTGTTGATTTATATTTTCTCCCTGTTATGTTGCCCTCTGTGCTTCCAATGCTCGGCACAGATTCGGCAGTGAGAAGGTTTCCTGATGTTTGGAAACTTCTCTCTTTTTAAGATTCCCTTCCCGGGACAGAACTCCGTCCCTCCCTCTTTTGTCTCTTTTTTTTTGTTTTTAATATTTTTTCCTACCTCCTTTCGAAGAGTTGGGTTGCTTTTCTGGGTGCCTGATGTCCTCTGCCGGCATTCAGAAGTTGTTTTGTGGAATTTACTCGACGTTTAAATGCTCTTTTGATGAATTTGTGGAGGAGAAAGTGTTCTCCCCGTCCTACTCCTCCGCCATCTTGACTCCTCCCCCCCGGTATTGTACATTTTTTAATAAAATTTTATTTTTTAGCACCAAAAGCATTTTATACTGGGGTATAGCCAATTAACAATGTTGTGGTAGTTTCAGGTCAACTGTGAAGGGACTCAGCAATACATATACATGTATCCATTCTCCCCCAAACCCTGTTACCATCCAGGCTGGCACATAACATTGAGCAGAGTTCCATGTGCTATACAATAGGTTCTTGTTGATTATCCATTTTAAATATAGCAGTGTGTACAAGACATTCCCTAAATCCTTAACTATTTTTTAAATGGCCTCATATGTTTGACCACTGAAGTTTTGACTGAAAATAGATACCTAACATTTGATACCAAAAGGAAGGTATTTTATGGTCTCTTGGATCAGAATAAAGAGAAACAAACTATGATCAAAACCCCTTTGAAACAGGAAGTTCAGAACCTGATGCTGGTCTCAGGGGCTGTATTCATGAGCAGGTGAAGTGGGAAATATAATTATTCTTTAATGCAAATTAGATTATTTTGACTAAGGATATACTCAAATGCAAATGCAAGGAATTGTTAGTACCTGGGATTGAGCAAGGGGAGGAAGAAGAAATTTATATGTATGTGTTCCTCTTGGCACTAGGCATGTTACATGTGTTATCTCATTTAGTCCTTACATAACCTGTAGCTCAAACGATAAAGAACCTGCTTGCCATGCAGGAGACCAGGGTTCGATCCCTGGGTTGGGAAGTTCCTCTGGAGAAGGGAATGGCAATCCACTCCAGTATTCTTGCCTGGAGAATTCCATGGACAGAGAAGCCTGGTGGGCTGTAGTCCATGGGGTCACAAAGAGTCGGACATGACTGAGCAACTAACACACACACAACCTCTGTGAGTTATATTTTCATTCTCATATTATAGATTATTCTAGCTAATCACACTTACATGTTATTGAGTACTAACTGCATGCTAAATACTGTGCTGAACATTTTATGTGTGTTATTTTAATTTTAAAAGTGACTATGCTGCTGCTGAGTCACTTCAGTCATGTCCGACTCTGTGCGACCCCATAGACGGCAGCCCACAGGCTCCACCGTCCCTGGGATTCTCCAGGCAAGAACACTGGAGTGGGTTGCCATTTCATTCTCCAGTGCATGAAAGTGAAAAGTGAAAGTGAAGTCGCTCAGTCGTGTCTGACCCTCAGTGACCCCATGGACTGCAGCCTACCAGGCTCCTCCATCCATGGGATTTTCCAGGCAAGAGTACTGGAGTGGGGTGCCATTGCTTTCTCCGAAAAGTGACTATATAGATCAGCATTGATGTGTTCATTCTATAGATGAGGAAACGGTCTCTGAGAGTGTCCTATTTTGCTCAGTGAACCACAGCCAAAAAGTGATGGAGCCAGTCTTTAAAGTCCACACTGTACCACACTGGCTCCCTAATCTCAGTTGGGCAAGGGAGTGGGTGAAGATGAGGGTAGAGTGTGGAGATGGCTGCCAACCACATAGATTGTGTGGCTCAGACAGTAAGGAATCTGTCTGCAATGCAAAAGATGCGGGTTCGATTCCTGGGTTGGGAAGATCCTGTGGAGGAGGGCATGGCAACCCACTCCAGTATTCTTGCCTGGAGAATCCCATGGACAGAGGAGCCTGGTGGGCTGCAGTCCATGGGGTCACACAGAGTCAGACATGACTGAGTGACTAACATTTGCACTTTCACATAGATTGGGGAAAAGGCTTCATGTTCTGGAGTCTGATAAGCCAGTTTTTGATCGTCATTTCTGTCATTGGTAAGCTGCATGAACTTCGGGTGAGCTCCATAACCCCTCCAAGCCTTTAAATAGGAATGAGGGTGCTCAACTCGCAATATTGTTTTGCATATTAAATGTGATAACCCCTATAAAACATCTAGTTAAATGCCTTACACATAGCAGAGACCTGGCCTTTGAATGAGAACCTTGTTTCTACTGATTCGACATTGTTTCTGACTCTTCCACAAGAGTAAATAGTCTGGGACCTTGGTTTGATTTTTGCAATGATGCTGCCATCTAGTGAAAACTAAGCCACATAGACACATACGTATTAACACTTGGCTCCACTAAAGATAATATGGGTTAATGTTTAGCCTCACAACCTAGAGCCTGAAGGTTCACTGGTACCTGGAGAGGTTTCCTAACTTCCCTAACTCTACGTGCTGCAAAGCCAGCTTAAAAAATTTCCAGCCCATTGCAGGCTATAATTTTGTAAAATACTAATGAATTACTAGGAAAGTAAAACAAAAAATGCTTATAGGATAAAAATCCATTTTACAAATTATTAGATTCAACAGCACAGAATTGTTATGTTTCTGACCACTTTCAGTTTCTGCTTTTATCTCCCTTTGGACCCTGTAGCAATCAGTGAACCACCACTGGTCCATGGGTTATACCTTGAGGAGCCCTGACCTGGCATAGTTAATTAATCCTGGCAAGTATTAATAGTAAGGGCTGGGAAAACCACTGGCCTACATGTACTGTGTCCTTTATGCAAGGGAAAAAGCAAAAATGAAAAATGGAGTGGATGTGATGTTCATGAGGTTGAGGGTCAATTCAGTTCCAGCTTATTCAACTGTGTTGCTTGCAAAGTGTTCAGATATAGTTTATAAAGTTAGGGCTTTTTTTTTTTTTTTTTTTTAACAGATTGTCAATATCTCAACACAGTCTCAAAATATTTCTAATGAAGCCCAGATTTTAACATCGAATGCCAGTAACTTAACTCCTGAGAACATCATGTCTGCTACTAGAGTGGTCGGACAGATTTTTAACACATCCAGAAATGCTTCATCTGAGGTAAAACTCATATGGTTTTTAAAAAAGGGAGGGGAACAAAGAAAGACCTTTCAAACTCTACTCCTTACTACAAAGTATGGACTTGGGCAGGGTTTTAGCTGCTCAAAACCATTTTGCAGAGCACTCTCTCTGAGAGATGTTCAAAGGAATATCGATAAAAAAAGAGCTGCTTGTCCAAATATTCTCTTTTGGGATAGTCACAAATGATTATCATGTTAAATCTTCTGGGAAGTCCTGGAATGAACAAGTCTATTTTACTTTATTAACATGTTTATCAATTGTATTTGACCTCTCACCTCTATTCAATTCCAAATAACTAGAGTTCTAAGAAACTCACTTTAGATCATGCTGTTTTAAACTGGGATCCCTTTCTGTTGAGCATATTTGAATTTTAGTCTTGGTTTTCCAAAAAATTGAGCCTAGTTTACACTTCTGATATCATAACCTGTTAAACTCTGGTACCTGAAAATGAGAACTGCAGGCAGCATTCACCAATTGGCACAGTTTATAAACTGTGCCTAGCAGGGTTTATAAACCACCAATATGGAAGGACCCAGTTTCTGCTAGTTAGATATCAGCATGGCCTGAAAACATCTGTTTTATTCTATTCTCTTTAAATAGTTTATTTTAAAAAATGTTTTTTGTTATCTGAGGTCCTTTGGAAAGAAAGTGGGATTCGAATCGCAAGTTAATAAATATGGAATTGAAAGAAATATAATGACCACCAAACATAGAATTTACGACAGGCTTAGCCCATAAGGACAGAATGGTGTCAATATCCATAAAGAAGGCAGTTAAAATGTAACCAGGTGTGGAGACATTGTGTCTGACATACTTCTGAGTTTTTAATTTTAAGAAAACTGGAAATAATTTTACTAAGCCTAATAGTTACTAACAGTTAGAGTAAGTATAATTAAGGTCTTATATTAAGTATTATGGACTGTAATGTTTTAAAGAGCCCTGTATTCTTCTTATTTTGTTTCTGCTTCTGTATCCAAGTACCTGCTTTTGTGCTGTTGGGGGTAAGGGTGGAGGTTCTGTAAAACACCTTGCTATGAGGTGAGATTCAGAGACCTAAGCCTCCTAATTAACTCAGTTTATATTTTCACTGTGCCTTACCTTTATTTTCTCTGCCTTCTTAGGTAGAGAGAATACTTTCAAAACTTCAGTTTTGAAAAACATCTCTAGATTACCATACCAGTGGTGCCACTTGATACGGTAATAATTCGTGGTAACTATAATGATGATGGTGGTGTGCAATGTGTCTTCTGTGATAATCAATGCCTTCTTCCTGGCAGGCGAAAAAAGTTGCTGTGACAACAGTGAGTCAACTTCTAGATGCTAGTGAAGATGTTTTTCAAAGAGCTGCTACTGCTGCTGATAGTGATGATACCTTTTCAACGTAAGTACAATTCCAGTTTGGAAGGAAAACCTAATGCATTGCTGCTTACTTTCCCAGGTTACAGCATTAACAGGGGTGTCTTTATTTCTCTCGTGGATACACAAAATGGCTAATTCTCTGGAGTGCAGACTAAAGCCATAGCTTTCTAACTCCTCATTGCAGGGGTGGGCATGGCCTGGGATATAGAGTAACTGGGATGATTCAGATTAGGATTTGTTTTCCCAGCCTTAGCTTGGCATGGCCCAGGAACCACTGTGTGCATAATTCTTTTAGCTCCTTTCTCAGTGCACAGAACTGCAAATAACAGCATAGCTTTGCAAGACACATTTCTAGCTCCCCTGCGCCCCCAACCCCACCCTAGATCCTAGTGTAGTTCTCCCCAAGATCCTAGTGTAGTTTGATTAAATTTTCTTTAGCTTTCTCAAGGCTACACTGAAAAAAAAAAGAGGATCCAACTCTGCCTGCTTTCTCTCTTTTGGATTCCTGTGTCACAGATTACTTCTGGTTGTGCATTTATACTAAAACTTGTGTACTTTATTCATAGAGGCCTCTCACTAGGATTCGATGTGATTTTATCTTCTATACAGTTTTCTTAACTCTTTAAAAATTTAATTAAATATGCATGCTCATAATAGAAAAAGAAACTATGTAGAGAAGTGAAATTTTAAATATCGTCTCACCTTAATCTGTTGGTATATATTCTTCAAGATTTTTTCCTCTGTGTGTGTATATCCTATTACATACTCTTTTTTTTATTTTAAGATTTTTTTGATGTGGGTTATTTTTTAAAGTCTTTTGTTGAATTTTTTACAGTATTATTTCTGTTTTATGTTTTGGTTTTTGGTCACATGGCATGTGGGATCTTAGCTTCCCGGCCAGGAATTGAACCCACATTACTGCATTGGAAAGTGAAATCATGACCACTGGACCACCAGGGAGGTCTCTACTACATGTTTTTTAAATATAGAACTTGTTTTTGTCACTTTATAATACCTTATAAACATCTAATTAACATAAATACCTATGCATCTACATCATGTTTTAGATTACCGCATAATATGAATGAACTGTTATTTAAGCAGTTCTCTGCTGCTGAACATTTAGATAGCTTCAGGTCTTTTGATATTTTGAGCAATCAACATTCTTGTACGAAATCTTTGTTTGCATCACCTATTATTTCCTAGAAGTAGTTCTCAGTTCTTTAATAATTATGACCAGTACCTATTTAGTATTGAGTCTCCAAAGTGGAAAAGGCACAAAAACAGGAAACAGGACATTCACAAGATTATACTTCTGAGAGATGGTGGTAGAGGTGTAAACAATTGAACTGGTATATTTCATGACTTCAGATTTCTCTAGGAGTCTGGATCATTCTCACTGGCAGTGTTGATGCTCCCATTTTTTCTTGGAGTTGGAGAAGGTTGCAGCCATGAGATCCAGTGAACTCCCTTCAGAGCTGGAGGCTCTGTGTTTGCAGTCTTGCTGGAGGCAAAGGGGAAAAGTGGATGTTTTTGGTGAGAAGGCTGAAGAAAGAGCCATTGTGGGATTCGGCTGAGAAAGTCACAGGTGATGAGACAGACGAAAACACTGTCTCAACACTGTCTCAGTCACAACATAAACAGTTATGATTTTTGTTGCCTTCTGGCATGGAAGGGGAGAAGGCAATGGCACCCCACTCCAGTACTCTTGCCTGGAAAATCCCATGGACGGAAGAGCCTGGTAGGCTTCAGTCCATGGGGTCGCTAAGAGTCAGACACGACTGAGCGACTTCACTTTGACTTTTCACTTTCATGCATTGGAGAAGGAAATGGCAACCCACTCCAGTGTTCTTGCCTGGAAAATCCCAGGGACGGGGGAGCCTGGTGGGCTGTCATCTCTGGGGTTGCACAGAGTCGGACATGACTGAAGCGACTTAGCAGCAGGCATGGAAGGATAAAAAAAAGGCTGTGTGATTTATGTGTAAATTCCAAATGGCATCAAAGAAGGTGTGTAAAGGAAAAAGTGAAACATTTAAATATAGGACGTGTTGAAATATGAATTTATATAACCACACTCAGACCCTCCTTCCTCCCATTCTGAATTTCTAGTCGACTTATTTTTCTAATGATGGGCTATCAGTTTACCCTCTCCCAGGTGATCTTTTGCATAAACTGCTATGGACTCAGGTCTTTATTCATGTAGATAAGACTTTGATCTTCAGCTTCCAGCCCTAAGATCAGGTCACCAACCTGTTAGCTCTCCTCCAGAGAAAAATCCTGGTGACCTGCCAGCAAAGGTACTCTCTCTCCTCTCTCCCTTGGAAGGATATTGTTCCTCGAGGCAACTCTTCCACTGACCTGAGACCAGGTGCAAATTCTCCTGATAGACACCAACCTTCCTGGTGCATTTCATTCTGATTTTCCCTTCTTTCATTCCCAGGGGAGGGAAATACCTTCCCTTATTTTCAACAGGAATAATTAAGCCTCTCATTTTAAATTTGTATTTGTCCTTACAATGATATGCTGTCTTTCCCCAGTAGACATGGGAGGTTGGTTCCAGGACCACACTCTCTCTTACCTCATCTCCTCCTGACAGATACCAGAATTCCCAGGTGCCCAAGTCCCTTATATAAATTGGTGTAGTTGGCTCTTTGTATCAGCGGGAGGCTCCACATTGGCAGATTCAACCAACCACGGATGCGAAACCTGAGATAAGGAGGGCCAGCCATAATGACCTCTCGGGGCCCTGTTAAAGCCAGGCTTTTCTGATATCATTGCTGCACTAATGGAAGATTCCTGAGTGAAAGGGGATCTGGTTGCTTTTTCTAGTTATTTGTGCCAGGTTGACGGCCAGTCTCCTGACCGGCACCCACCTATCATCCAATCATAATGACAAGAGGAGGAAAGAATAATATGGGAGGAATAAACCCCTTACACACGGCCATGGTGAGAGCAACTCTTAAAAACGGCAAACACTCTCATGCATCTAGCACATTTTTCCTGTTAGTTTTCAATGCCTGAAGGAGCTTCCCTTAGTATCCTCAGTGTTTCACGGGTACTGAGCTTTTTGTTGGATGCTCAGCAGATACTGTTGGTTGGATGAATCATGTTCCTAGCAGATTGGAGCTTTGTTAGGTGTTCCTCCTGTTGAAAGCAGCTCTCAGGTTTCATTGTTATTCATTAAGTGGGAAATACATAGTGTGAATCGCTGAAAATTATGGAAAATAGTATTAGGAAAGGAAAACTTTTGAAATAATGACTTTACTTGACTGTTTCCTTATGAATGGTTACCACATTCTCTTTATGAAATTTAATTATTTAAAATTTTCTTTTTTTAATGTCACTTGGGGAAGGGAAAAGATATATTAATGGAAGGAATAAAGTTTTAGAATGAAGAATAATTACATTCTAATGAAATTCTTTCATTACCGGGAAAATTAGATTGAACCAGTTGTCTTAGACATAGACATTTTGCTTTGTCAAGAACAGAAAGAGTGCAAATATTTTTATGGGAAACAGGAAAAAGAAACAATCTTATGACTTATCTTTGAAAGTCAAAGTCAGTCATGTCTGGCTCTTTGTGACCCCATGGACTGTAGCCCACCAGGCTCCTCTGTCCATGGGATTCTCCAGGCAAGAAAACTGGAGTGGGTTGCCATTTCCTACTTCAGGGAATCTTGCAGACACAGAGATCGAACCCAGGTCTCCCACATTGCAGGCAGATTCTTTACTGTCTAAGCCAATTTATCTTTGGAGAACACCAAATTAAGATTCCCCCCACTCCCTCCCATTGTCCATCTAATCTATCTTCAAACTTATCCAGAGTAGAAACAAATATTGTGAGAAGCTGCAATGCTTAGTTAATAGCTGAGGCAATGAGCTCAGTGTTCTGTGCTTCCATAATTCCCTATGAACTGTCACCTCAGGAGTCAGCACTTAAATGGTTTGAAAACTGTGGGCTTTGGGTGAGAGGAGAGAGTTAAATAAGTGAATATTGAGTCTCAACACTGGAGAAACAACAATCACGTGACTGGTCAATGGGAGGGCATGGCAGTGCAGTCCTTTTATGAGAAGACCAACGTAACAAAGACTGTTTCTATTGGGAAATCTGTCCTTCTTGAATTCCAGCTTTCTGGCATCTATGTCCAAGGTACCCTACAGTGGGGAAAGTTTACCAGAAAAATTTTGGCTATTCTTAATGGTACATTTGTAGTTTCATTGCATCGTGGTCAGGAACCATGTCCTGTATAACTTTATTTTTTAATTTATTTTTAATTGAAGGATAGTTGCTTTACAATATTGTGTTGGTTTCTGCCATACATCAACATGAATCAGTTAAAAAAAGAAGAAGAAAGTACATGTAACAAAGTAAGACTCTGATTAAAAAAAAAATCGATATTGTTACAGGATTGTGCCAATATTGTGATTGCTTGAGTTCTGTGGGCATGCCTTTCCACTGGAATGTGGGACACACACAACTGATTTTATAACAAATTTCAATAATAGTGTGTTGTTAATGTTTTTTTCTATGCAGGCTTATTGAGCAAATGGAGACTTATTCCTTGTCGTTGAGCGACCAGCCAGTGGTAGAACCTAATATAGCAATACAGTCAGTTAATGTCTATTCAGGAGGCAACGAGGGGTCTACAGGTGTTCTCTTCACTGTACTGAAAGGTCAGCTGTTTGTTTTAAGTTCTTGTAATAGCAGAGAATATTCTACTACCAATATATGCTCTATTCATGAAAATGTAGACTTTTATAAAATTCTGCTTTTTTTCCTTCTCGTAGGAACTAGCAATTCTCTGACTCCTGGTTCCACACGTGTAAACGTGGACGTAGACAAACTGAATCCCAACGAACAGACGGAACTTCAGCTCTTGCTCAACACCTCGAAAAGTAGGTCTCAAATTACATTACTTGAAAAATGCACTCAAATTCATGTAATTAATAGCTTAAAATTCATTGAGCAAGAAATTATGTTTACTTAAGTTACATACTGAGTAATTTGCATGTGAGTATGTTTGAGCTCTAACAAATTTTGGTAATCTCAAGTCTATTATTCTAGCCCCAGAGATGATTTTCTTCCCCTGTCTTTTCAAAAACACTTGGAGGGTGACAGAATTGAAATGCTCTGGCTTATGAACACAATCTATTTTCCACCTAAAATGTAGCCAAATGGCTCAGTTTTATACTTAAAAATACACTTAAAAAGCATTCAGTCATAAACTTTGCCCATGTTTACTAGTGGAATGGTGCTCACAGGCTTAAATTCATCCTATTGACTTGTCCTTGGGATATTTTATGTAATTGACACAGTCAGCATATAGCAGTACTAATTTTCAGTTATCTCCTTGTATGGTGCTCATCATGAGCTCCTTATTGTTGTGCATATAACCTTTTAGAAATTCTTGTGTCTAACTTGTCATGCCTGTACTATTCAAAGTCTAAAATTGACAATTGAATACAATAAAGCAGATTGAATGCACACATTTACTTTTATTTTCTCCCCAAATAAAAAATCCAGTGCCAAAAAATACATATTTTAGAGAGACTAAATTCATAATTCTCATTGGTTATATAATTCTAATTGGCTAACTAATTCTTTATTGGTTATATAAATTGCAAATATCTTCCCTCCAGTCTGTAGCTATCTTTTACTTGGTTTTTCATGTCATTTGTCATACTCAAATTTTACTTTATAATGTAGTCCAATGCATCAATCTTTTTTTCTATAACTGATATTTAAATTCATTGCTCTACTAAAGTCACAATTATAGTCTTCTATATTGTCTTCTGAATATTTTTAGTGTTTATGTTTACATTTAGATCTTTAATGAACCTGGAATTTGTGTTTGTATTTGGTGAAAGGTAGATCTAATTTTTGATTTCATATAAACTATCATTAGAGTCAAACAGGTTGAAGTAACACTGTCTAGAGTCAAAGATTCAGATTGGACTGAAAGGAACATGTTTTTATATTAAGTTTTTTAAAAAGACTTCAAGATTGAAGTGTATAAGCAAAAATTATTGGAAATACAGGGTCACATCAACAACCTTGTGTTATAGGGAGAAATATAAAGTTGCTCCAGAAACTGAAGATCAAGTAGACAAAAAATAGCTAATAAACTTGGCCTTTATATACATTTGTTTGTGTATGTAGTTTTATAGACAGAAAATAGATAATAAAAATTATTTTCAAATATCTATGGAGTGCTTCAAAAACTATTAGGCCAAATAGAAAAACTTGCATATTTTACCCATGGGTGATTCATGTTGATGTACGGCAGAAACCAACACAATATTGTAAAGCAATTATCCTTCAATTAAAAATTAATTAATTAAAAAATAAAGCTATACAGGACATAGTTCCTGACCACAATGCAATGAAACTATAAATGTACCATTAAGAATAGCCAAAATTTTATCCAATTAAGAATTTTAAAATACCATTGTTAGAAAGGAAATTAAAGGACAGATTACAGAGTCCTTGAAAATTAATACCTATGAGAACTCCTTAGATGAAACCCTATGGAATGTGGACAAAGATGTAATTAAAGGAAAGTGTATTTCCCTTAATAAATCTATTAGATAATATGAGAAATTGTTAAAAAATAATCATTCACCTAAAGAGGCATAAAAAGTAAGATAGCAAATCTAGAAAAAAAGAATTAATAAAATGGCATAAATTAATAAAAATGGGACATACTTAACAAATGCTAGATGGGTCAACAAAATAAAATATTGATTCCATGAAAGGCTAATGAAATATACACAAGCTTCTGATAAATTTGATCAAGAAAAGAAAGAGAAAATATAAAAAAACATCAAGGAGGATTATATCTTGAAATATGGAGATTCTTTTAAAATCATAAGATAATGGTAAGTATAATTTGTTCTAGTGAATCTAATTATCTAGATGAAAAGATGATTTTCTAATAAACAACCAGAATCCTGTAGGAATGAGGAAAGGGGTGAGTAGAGAATTTCATTTTTTAAATGTATGTACTTATATGGATTTGAATTTTACATCAAGCATGTCATTCTTTTATAAAAATAAGATTAAAAAGCAGTCATACTACATTTTTATGGTTAACTTTGTCACTTAGTGTGACAAAGAAGGAACAATTTGGTGGGCTCAGTGTGATGTAAAAACTCTTCAGAAGCCAATGTCTTTATTTCTCAGAAGAGGACAGAGCAAAGCGGGGGCTGTGGAGGATGTGTTGGGGGCTGTCAGGGCCTTACCTACCTATCTCTCAAAGCACAAGACTGATTATTCTGGTCCCACCACCACCATTTTAGTATTCTTTGTACTTATTAAGTATATAATATATATGTGTGTATGTATATACACACAGAGACACATACACACCCACGCAAATACATGCAAGCTTTTCACTTGTAAAAGATATCAGAGTTTAGGGAATTTATTCAGCTAAAATGTATATTCATTGTTGTTGCATCTGTTGTTTTAAATATGGCCAAGAGTTCTATGAAGTGTCAGGAGGCATTTCAAAGGTGGTTCTGTTTGACCATTGCCATGGCCAGCAGCCCCGCTGCAGAACCCCCTGTTGCAGCCATGCTCCTGCAGGCTCTCTTAGGAAAAGCTGACCAGTTTTTCCAGTGTCCTGAAGGGATGTGTCCCAGTCATTTTCCAGCCTTGGGCAAAAGCCTGTCGTTGTCTTGAAATAACAGAGACCAGTAGTTCAAGAGCTGATGGAAAGTATTTAGTCTGTTGAAAGAATCCCTGATATGCACAACTTGAGCTGCTGGCTCTGTGATTTAATAAACTGGTTTCTGCTCAGTCCCTCTGCATAGGAGCCAGACCTCCCAGAGCAGTCCTCTAGGCACTGCTGTCCTAATGATCACTCTCTGCTGTTTCTTATTCAATGACTCAGGGGGGAAAGCAACATGGTCTTGAGCTACCTGCTCATTGTGTTCACTGTCTCACTGCATAGAAAGCAAGAATGTTTACTTTATACATGAGATCCTTTTGGTATTTTTTTTTTTAGGTGGATTAGGCAGAGATTATGGTTTCCATTTAGAACATAAGGAATCTTAGGAAAGAAATTAATGTGGATGGAATGGCCAACCATATGTTATATGTGTTAATTAGATGCTGCAGTTAAATAAAGGCAGTCAGCAGACCATTATTTTCTGTATTTCACTGGAGTGTTAAGCAGTCATGCAGTTCGGTGATGGTATGGGACTTTCTTACTTACCTAGGGTTCCCTTATTGATTTTAGTGTCTTTTTTCCCCCCTCACAGCTAATGTCAAGGCATGTGGCTTTGTAGTGTATCAAAACAACAAGCTTTTCCAATCAAAAACTTTTATAACTAAATCAGACTTTAGTCAAAAAATTGTCTCAAGCAAAACAGATGAAAATGTGGAAGATCAGAGCGCTTCTGTTGAAATGGTCTTTAATCCAAGGGTGAGTTTTCCCATTAATAGAAATAATTCAGCCCACTCTTGATTACAAAAGCAGGGACAGTTTGGGCAAAAGAAATCCACAGAACACCTCTTTGAAAGTTTATATGACAAGACTAACTTTAACTTCTCCCCCATCCATATTTTTATAACACTAAGTGTAAAATTAACTACTTTGAATTTTATATTCTCTTTCTTAATCTGTAATAAAGATGCTATGCTTTGTATCAGTACATATCATACATAATCATACAATTGATTTCTCATATGGGTAGCTCAGATGGTAAAGAATCTGCTTGCAATGCAGGAGACCTGGGTTCAATCCCTGGCTCGGGAAGATCCTCAGGAGAAGGGAATGGCAACCCACTCCAGTGTTCATACCTGGAAAATCCCACGGACAGGAGTCTAGTGGGCTGTACAGTCCATTGGGTCACAAAGAGTCAGACATGACTGAGTGACTAAAACTTTCACTTCAAGCTTATCTTCGCCTATTTGATTTTTTTCCACACAATTAAGCATTTTGAAAAAATCAGTTGCCATTGTCTTATTCACAGTACAACCGAACAGAATTCCAGCTTCATTCCTATGCCTGCGTCTATTGGAATTTTTCCATGAAGGATTGGGACACGCATGGCTGTCACAAACAGAAGGTCACTGATGGATTTCTACACTGCCACTGCAACCATACTACTAACTTTGCAGTATTGATGGTAAGGGTTTACATGGTAATCTCTTTCTGGACAAGAGTTTTACTTACATGCAATTGTGTTGTGTGCTAACTGGAGATAATTTGGGGATTAGTTTACATAGACACTCAACTCAACTTTGATTAAATGGGAAAACAAGGAATGAAGTTAGAGAATGAAAAAAAAAGTGCTGGTAAAGGCAATTAGAATAGTGCTTTTTGCAAAATAGTCTCAAAATAGATGAATTCAGTATTGTGCATTTAATAATGAGAAGGGAGCCCATGTGCAAAAGAGGAGCTGACAGACTCCATTCAACTAACTTGCATGTCTGAAGCATGAAGTTGCTACAGCCAGAGGTAAGGCTGTATAGCTGAGTGCTAAAGATGGTTCAGTATGTACATAGCTGTGGGTGAGTTTGAATAAGTTACCCAGAGCTTTTTCCATTATAAGCATCTAAGTTACTAAGTGTATGCCAGAAGGTATAAGAGGAAGAGCTTTCTAATTCAACTTGTCCCATAGTTCCTCTATGTGTTCTTTTCACTCTAGTGCTCCCCTGTATGAGTAACTGGTAACAGCTCTGGTATCCAGGTGTTTATACACCTCTTGAGAGTTCTTGAACTGACCTTTTTAGGAAGAGGAGATTCGTTTATTGCATTTCCAGGAATCTATTATTCTGGCAAAAGGAAAAATATTTATTTTTTATGCTAGATGGAATGTTTTTATACTGCAGTGGAGTGGGGAGGGGTGTAGACTGTCTTCCCCTTATTAAGGGGCTCTTAACACTGTAAATCTTCCAAAGAAGTGGATGTTTTAAGTTTCTGTAGCTAAGAAATATTTGTATTTGGGAAGCCAATGGGGATCAGAGCATACTGGTATAGCATAGACTATCAAATTATAGAGTCTTGCTTTTAAAATATTTTTGAAGTAATTATCATTTTCTTATTTTAATTACCAAATATTTAAAATTGATTTTGATTATTTTATAACTTGCATTATAGAGAGATCTGCTTTCTCAGTCAGTAAATAGTAAAGATACAATTTTAACGTTTTTGATATCTTAAGATCATTAGTATTACTGAATAGCTGTGTAAAACTCAGATTGCTTTACATATTAAATGATACGGGTTATACTTTCATAGTTTTTTTTCTCCTGTTTTGAGGTCAGACTTTCAATTGTTCTTACTAAAATCTGAATCTGCTTCAATGCCCACATATTAATATTTATCATTACTTTTGAGTTGCAAAATTTTTAAAAAGGTGATTAGAATTGTATTAATATGTAAAGTTTAAGAGCAGATAAACTCTGAGTGAATAGATGATTTCTAAGATCTAAAGATCTATATATTCTATGATTCTGTGTCATCTACTTAGTATATTACACATAGGAAGTAATGTGACATTTTTGTCTTATAATTTTTTTAACATAGTTTTGTTTATGTTTATTTATTTTTAGCTATGCTGGGTCTTTGTTGCTGCATGGGCTTTTCTCTAGTTATGGTACACAGGCTTCTCATTGTGGTGGCTTCTCTTGAGGAGCACAGGCTCTGGGGTGCGAGGGTTTCAGTAGTTGTGTACTTGGGTTCAGTGGTTGGTGGATGGGCCTAGTTGCTCCATGGCATGTGGGATCTTCCCAGATCAGGGATTGAACCTGTGTCCCTTGCATTGGTAAGCAGATTCTTTACCACTGAGCCACCAGGAAAGCCCTTATGATTTTTTTAAAATGAAGTTTATTTTTATTTTTTTCCTACTAAAGCAATACATACTCAATGCATATAGAGTAAAAGTCTACTTACTAAGCAGAAATATACTGATATGGGAAAATGTTTATGATATTTAAACAGTAAAATAGCAATTTGAAAATAATCTGATTATGTTAACAAAATCCTGTATATTTGTGCAAGAGATGTAGGTAATATTTGTAAACACATTAAAAAAAGGTCACCTCTGGGGAATTCCCTGGTGGTCCAGTTGTTAGGGTGTGCTTTTCCACTGCAGAGGGCACGGGTTTGATCCCTGGTTGGGGAACAAAGACACCACAAGCCACCTGGCGGAGCCAAAAATAAAAATATCACCTCTGGAGAAGAGATGGTAGGGTTTGATGTGGGGTAATAGCAGTAAAAAGGAACTTGTGTGTTTTAAAATTATATCTCTATATTTAACTTTCATGTTTTATAAATAATCATATACAGCTTTTCTAATAATAACAATTTGAAAAATTAAAAAGTACAGGAAGGCAAAAATAATTCTGTATGTATGTCTCTATTCACCCAGTGATCACCATTATTACCTCTCCACATTTCTAAGAGTACATACTCATATGGAACATAATTTTCTGAGACTATATACTAAAATTCTGGGGTGGATATGGATATATTTCACAAAGGTTAGGTCCCCCTTTCCAAAAGCAAAAATGAACAGGATCTTGTGAATATCTTTTCATATACAGAAAAATACTTCTGCAACTTTAATTTTAGTACATGAGCTTAGATATTCAGGTTTCCCCTTGGATTACAGTTGTGCATACAAATAATGTAACAGGTAAATAAAACAACTCCAGCCAATTTAGCGGAGAAGGCAATGGTACCCCACTCCAGTACTCTTGCCTGGAAGATCCCATGGACAGAGGAGCCTGGTAGGCTGCAGTCCATGGGGTCCCTAGAGTCGGACACGACTGAGAGACTTCACTTTCACTTTTCACTTTCATGCATTGGTGAAGGAAATGGCAACCCACTCCAGCGTTCTTGCCTGGAGAATCCCAGGGAAGGCAGAGCCTGGTGGGCTGCCATCTATGGGGTCGCACAGAGTCGGACACAACTGAAAAGACTTAGCAGCAGCAGCAGCAGCAGCAACAGCAGCCAATTTAGATAACACAAACAACTTTGATTTTAGACATTGAGGAATGGTGTTTATGTCTTCCCTCACTGAATTAGATAACTGTTCTCAAGCCGCTATTTCATGAATATTGCTTAGAGATGAAGGGGTTGATTTATTTCCTTTTAAAATATATCTTTATATAAAAAGACATATATGGATATTTTGACCAATATCCAGACTGTTTTAACCAATGTAACTCTTTGTGATGTTGACTTTCATAACTATTTCAGAGTAGCTATTTTAAAATAATGAGTCTTAACTTATTTTCCAGAGTTTCAAAAAGGAATATAAATATCCTGAATCACTAGATGTATTTTCCACATTTGGATGTGCACTGTCCATTGCTGGTCTGGCTCTCACAATTATATTTCAGATCGGCACCAGGTAAGAAGGGAAGCAGGCTCATCTCATGAGAGACATTGTTACCCTGATATTATTTCCTCTCAGCATATTTCCATTAGAATACAGCCTCTTGGAACCAGAAAGGAAATGAGATTTAGTTCATCATGCTCATTTTATAGAATACTCAGCCCTGGAGAGGCTAAGACATATTCATAAATAATATATAACTACAAACTATTTAAGTGACTTGAAGGAAAATTACATACCATGTTTATCACATAAAATTAATGTGGTCCTATAGCTCATTAATGGGCTTCCCTGGTGGCTCGGTGGTATGGAATCCGCCTGCCAAGCAGGAGATGTAGATTTGATCCCTGCGTAAGGAAGATCCCCTGGAGAAGGAAATGGCAACCCACTCAAATATTCTTGCCTGGAAAACTTCATGGACAGAGGAGTCTGGTAGGCTCCAGTCGATGGGGTCACAAAAGAGTCAGATACAAGTAAATAACAACACTAACTCATTAATGCCATAGTTCCTTGTATTCAATAGAAGCATAACTACCAATTTGCTTTTGCGAAAGAAAGAAACATTGCTAATTAGCAAGTTTTTGAGGATAAAAGTAAATTTTAAACTATATTAATTTTTCAAATGGTAAAACATTTTAAAAGATTTTTAAATACATAGTTTTTTTTTAAACTAATTTTCAAAATAAGCATAAACACATATTTCTTTCTACCTTGATCTCCTCACTCAAGATCCAATTTTGCATAGCACTTGTTATTTTTTGTCACATGCTGCATTTGTAACAATCTGTAAATGTAAGCATGTTCATTTAGTAGCTTATTGGTCTACTGTTTTCCCGTTAAGCATGAAAATTGATGTGGCCTTCTTTGCTTTCGTTGTTGCTGTTTTCTCTTGTTTTTATAAGTCCCTCCCAGGGCTGAGCACGGTACCTGACCCATGGTGGAGGGATATCTGTGGAATAATTGGGTCGATTGTGCATTCCCACCTGGTTTCTTCTCAAACTCAAGATGTCTCACAATGCTTCTTTTTTTCAGAATTATTTCTCCCTGATAAATTCCTTCACAACTGTTTTCTCAGATGTGTAGATTCAGGGGTCTTTTGTTCTAAAGGTATTGCTACTTAAACATTTTTTTCCATGAAGTTTGATTTATAAAAAATTAAAAGTCTACAGAAAAGTTGAAAGAGAATACTGAATACCCATATACCCTTCACTTGAATTCACCAGTTATTAATATTTTGTTTTCTCTCTTTTTCTGTTTTTTCCTGAAATTTTGAAAGTAAGTTGTAAATATCATGACCATCATCTCTAAATTCTTCAAGCATGTATGTATCTCCTAAGAACAAGGGCACTCCTACATAATATTATTATCCTCAGAGAATTTAACTCAAGAATTTAACATTAATATAAGGTTATCATGTTAATATATGTATTCACATTTCTCCGGTTGTTCCAGTAATGTCTATTTTAGCTGTTTTCCACCTCCCTCAATTTATTTAGTTATTCCGTCTCTTTAGTCACCTTTGGCCTACAGTGTGAGGCTCTAAGCAACATGTGAGGAGGTAAATATAAAACTATGAACAAGACAGATCATCTCCCTTGGAATTTACATTCTTGGGGAGAAGACAGACATTATACACATATATACAGAAATAAATATATAATTATACATTGTGGTAAGTGCCTTGAAGGAAAATTACATGCCATGTAATTACAAGTCTGTCACATAAAGTGAAACTCTCCTGTCTGTGCTTTCATTTGAAAAGACACTAAAACATTTATTTGATCCCATCTGAAAAGTTGTGGTAGCTGTATAATTAATATGTTTGCCTAAGATTTCACTCCTTCTAATTGTCATCAATGTTGTAAAATCATAAAGCATATATTAATGTAATTACTCCTTCTAATTGTCATCAATGTTATAAAATCATAAAGCATATATTAATATAATTGGCAAACAGATTTGTTCATCAGATTCTGAGACATTAGAAATAGAGAAGTACTTGAAGGTGTTAGAACTTTAAGCACATTAATAGGGGCAATAGTTATTTCAAGAGGCCTTGTAGTCTAAAAAACACAGAAAGGTCTGGATGATAGTGAGCGGAAATTTTATAACATTTTTTAATACAGGACTGTAAGCTCCCCTGGTGGCTCAGACGGTAAAGAATCTGCCTGTAGTGCAGGAGATCTGGGTTTGATCCCTGGGTTGGGAAGATTCCTTGGAGAAGGGAATGGCAACCCACACCAGTATTCTTGCCTGGAGAATTCCATGGACAGAGGAGCCTGGCTGGCTACAGTCCTGGGGTCACAAAGAGTTGTGACTAACACTTTCACTTTCATACCGTAATATACAGAGAACTGAGTAGGCACTGGCGACCCACTCCAGTACTCTTGCCTGGAAACTCCCATGGACGGAGGAGCCTGGTGGGCTGAAGTCCATGGGGTCGCTAAGAGTCTACTGAGCGACTTCACTTTCACTTTTCACTTTCATGCATTGGAGAAGGAAATGGCAACCCACTCCAGTGTTCTTGCCTGGAGAATCCCAGGGACGGGGGAGCCTGGTGGGCTGCCGTCTATGGGGTTGCACAGAGTCAGACACGACTGACGTGACTTAGCAATGATATGTCATAAGTTTTAAAGAATACTTGGTTTTACACCCTCAAATTATATCTTCAGATGAAGGAACAGTCCTCAGGCATGTTTTACATTGTGTTTAGTTGCTCAGTCATGTCCGACTCTGCAACCCAATGTACTGCAGCTCATCAGGCTCCTCTGTCCATGGGGATACTCCAGGCAAGAATACTGGAGTGGGTTGCCACACCCTCCTCCAGGAGATCTTCCCAACCCAGGGATCGAACCCAGGTCTCCTGCATTGCAGACAGATTCTTTACTGTCTCACCCAGCAGGGAAGCCCTCTTTTACATTCAGTTCAGTTCAGTTCAGTCTCTCAGTCATATCTGACTCTTTAAGACCCCATGAACCACAGCACGCCAGGCCTCCCTCTCCATCACCAACTCCCGGAGTCCACCCAAACCCATGTCCATCAAGTTGGTGATGCCATCCAACCATCTCATCCTCTGTTGTCCCCTTCTCCTCCTACTCTCAATCTCTCCCAGCATCAGGGTCTTTTCCAGTGAGTCAGCTCTTCGCATCAGGTGGCCCAAGTATTGGAGTTTCAGCTTCAACATCAGTCCTACCAATGAACACCCATGCCTGATCTCCTTTAGGATGGACTGGTTGATCTCCTTGCAGTCCAAGGGACTCTCAAGAGTCTTCTCCAACACCACAGTTCAAAAGCATCAATTCTTTGGCACTCAGCTTTCTTTATAGTCCAACTTTCACATCCATACTGACCACTGGAAAAACCCATAGCCTTGACTAGATGGACCTTTGTTGGCAAAGTAATGTCTCTGCTTTTGAATATGCTATCTAGGTTGGTCATAACTTTCCTTCCAAGGAGCAAGCATCTTTTAATTTCATGGCTGCAATCACCATCTGCAGTGAGTTTGGAGACCCCCAAAATAAAGTCTGCCACTGTTTCCCCATCTATTTGCCATGAAGTGATGGGACTGCATGCCATGATCTTAGTTTTCTGAATGTTGAGCTTTAAGCCAACTTTTTCACTCTCCTCTTTCACTTTCATCAAGAGGGTTTTTAGTTCCTCTTCACTTTCTGCCATAAGGGTGGTGTCATCAGAATATCTGAGGTTATTGATATTTCTCCCGGCAATCTTGATTCCAGCTTGTGCTTCTTCCAGCCCAGCATTTCTCATGATGTACTCTGCATATAAGTTAAATAAGCAGGGTGACAATATACAGCCTTGACATACTCCTTTTCCTATTTGGAACCAGTCTGTTGTTCCATGTCCAGTTCTAACTGTTGCTTCCTGACCTGTATACATTAGAAGCTCTGTTTTACATTAGAAGTCCTTGTTGTGGGCCATAGAAATATAAACATATTGTGGACTAAGCACCACTTTGTCTGATGGATATTTGGTCCTGGCTGCCAGGCCGTCTACTGCATTCCTTTAGTTGTATCAGGTCACTTGGAGGGAGATACACAGGGCCTGGAAATTCGTGCAAATAGAGTTCACAAAAGGGCATTTCTGGAGAACAGCTAGCACCTTTGATTAGAACACAGTTTCAAGAAAGGAGGTATCAATCTGTTTTCTTGAACTCACTTCTTTGTGGGAATCAGATGAGGAGAGATTGTTTCTCTGATGTAGTTGGGAAGGTCATCTACCAGCTGGCCCAACTGGGCTATGAGCTAGGTTTACATGAGTAATAATATCCTTTTTTAACCTCATGATTTCACTAGAGTTTCTTTTTTGTAGCTGTTTTGTTTATTTAATTATAATTTTTATTTTCAGGAAAGTCCGAAAAACCTCAGTAACCTGGGTGTTGGTTAGTCTGTGTGCATCAATGTTGATCTTCAACCTCTTCTTCGTGTTTGGAATTGAAAACTCCAATAAGAACATAAAGACAAGTAACAGTGAGACCAATAATACTGACTTGAGTAGTAATGTAATGCTCAGACAAGACACTGTTGTCATCTCGAATCCCAAGTGCACTGCAATTGCTATCTTACTGCACTATTTTGGGTTAGCGACCTTTGTCTGGATGGGACTCAGTGCTGCCCAGCTCTATTTCCTTCTAATTAGGACCATGAAGCCTCTTCCTCAGCATTTCATCCTTTTTAACTCTTTAATTGGATGGGGTAAGTGTTTGCTTCTACACTTTCTCAGAAATTTAATTTTGTTGAAATCATTTAATTTAAACAAACACCTATTGAAGACCTAGTAGTACAAGGCCTCCAGATAGGGGAGATGGAAAATCCAGCAATCACTAAGAGTGCCTTCTGTCTAGTGAAGGAGTGTCTTCTGTGAAGAGGGCAGATATGACCAAGCAGCTATCCTAAACACATCATGCTGCTGCTGCTGCTGCAGCTAAGTCACTTCAGTTGTGTCCGACTCTGTGCAACCCCATAGACGGCAGCCCACCAGGCTCCCCCATGCCTGGGATTCTCTAGGCAAGAATACTGGAGTGGGTTGCCATTTCCTTCTCCAATGCATGAAAGTGAAAAGTCAAAGTGAAGTCGCTCAGTCATGCCTGACTCTTAGCGACCCCATGGACTGCAGCCTACCAGGCTCCTCTGTCCATGGGATTTTCCAGGGAAGAGTACTGGAGTGGGGTAACACATTATGAGCTAACTTTAAATGTTTATTTCCTTTAACATCTCTGTTAATTAGACTTGAGATTTAGACCACATGTAATCAACCTTCTGACTACTTTAAAAAAAATATTTCAAGACAGTCAGAGGGACTCTTTTAAGAAAAGTAATTTGAAAAATTTAATGGGTTCCTGCAAAGGAGAGTTGTTTTAGTGTTATCTAAATTTAAGTTTATTCAAATGGAAGAGAAATTGAGCCATTTAAGAGTGGACATTGTGTTAACAGTTACAAAAAGATTGGAAATGGTGTAGGATTGGTACACATAGCCAACATTGAAAGGGAAAATAAAACACTGAAAAACTATGTCCACTGTTAACCTGCATCTGTAGATCACTTAGTACATTGTGTATAGTAGAAAGAACAATATATCCTGAAAAAGGTCAGATATATAATTCATTCACAGTCTTTTATAATTAACCCCAGGTTTGGGTAAATTATTTATTCTGCAATTCTCTTTATGACATAGGAGTCCCGGCTATAGTGGTAGCTCTGACAGTGGGAATTATTTGTTCTCAGAATGGAAATAATTCACAGTGGGAGTTAGACTACCGGCAAGAGGAAATGTAAGTTTTTATTTTTTAAATGCCCGTTTTTTTGTGTTTTTTTTTTTTTGAGTGTAACTACTCAGTGACATCGAGTCCAAAGGTCCTTGTAATATGCATCTCACTTTATAATTGTCATATTATAACTGTGTATTTCAAATTCTCAAAGAGCACATTATATTTTAAATGCAATGATATGAAAATTTCCTATGATAAATCCATTTACAAAGCAAGTAATTACCTTCCTTCTAAATTTATAAATGTGAACTTTTTAATATTAAGTTTCTTCTTTCATTACCTCTGAAAATCATAGGAAACAAGAAATGTAATCCTTAGTAACCCCTTATCTTAGTTTCTTATCTAAAAACTGAGAATAACAATAATAGTAATACCTGCTCTGGGGTTACTGTGAGGGATCAAGCTAGTGTGAAAACATTTTATAACTTGAGCACTATCCATGCTTATGAACCAGTTCTGTGTTGATATGATTATAATGAGTATTTCATGATGATTTATCAATTCTCTCTGTGACTCCAGCGTGAATAATCAACTGTCAATAATGGGAGTGCCTGCATTTATACATTGCTATATTTAAAACAGATAACCAACAGGGACCTATTGTATCGCACATGGAACTCTGCTCAATGTTATGTGCCAGGCTGGATGGGGGACAGGAGTTTGGGGGAGAATGGATATAAGTATATGTATGGCTGAGTCCCTTTGCTATTCACCTGAAACTACCACAGCATTGTTTATCGGCTATACTCCAATACAACATAAAAAGTTTAAAGTTTGGGGGGAAAAACAATGGGAGTACCTGAATGCATGGTATTTGCTTGAGGAGATGGTATTCGTATGAGGAAATTGAGAAGAAAGCTCTATGTGTATTTCTGCTGCCAAATGGTAACTGCTTTTTAATTTATTTTTCTTTCTTATTTTATAAATGCAACCATTCTTATCCTTGGATTCTGCTTTAATTCTCAGACCAACTTAGATCAGAACAGAACTCTTGGAAATGTGCAAGTATACACAAGGGAAGGCTGTAGTGTCAGGGCGCTCACCTATTTCTAGGGCTGACCATGACCAAGTGTAAAATAGGGATCTAACTGTCTGGCTTGACTTTAGCAGCCACATGCTCCAGGCACTATTTTTTTCTGTTTAATTGAGAATAAATATCTTTTGATGGGTTTTAAAATTTTAATTCCACAATTGAAGATCAAGAGTAAGATGCAAATATCTCATGGGAGAGGTAATTCACCTCAAATTGCATTATTATTAATTTCCTACCCTGACTGAGCCACAGGGTTAGACCCACGCCTATAGAAGTCTTCAGGAGAAAGATGCCTGCTGTCTTAAATTTATTCACACTGAGCTGTAAAGAACTGAGAGCAGATTCTTTCCTGAGTACAGTATTAGATGTTAGGCAAGACCCTGGCAATGAAAATAAGAGTTGGGAAGAAAGGAAAGGATGTGTAATATGAATATCAGCTTCATCTTGGACCCTTTTTCTCCCTTTCCACCCTGTACACATGCATCAAAGTTCACATTTCTTCAGGATATATTTAGAAAGAGGAAGGACTTTTTTGGGTTTTCTTGAGTTATGCTTCCAGAAATTGCTTCTCAATATACCATACTCCCTGTCCCCCAACCATGGCTCCCAGTTCTACCAGTCATGTCTGAAATCCCTACCCCAGTTCCCTTGAGGTACTGCTACTTCTGCCAGGACCCAGCTAAGGTGTGACTGCAGGACAGGCCACACGCTTGTTTAATGCTCTGTCCCCCAGATCTCTGTCCCACCATATAGGCTGTTTCAGACTTTCCTGAAGGGTTATAGTAACCATTGCGAAATTATAATGCTTGAGGGAGAATTTTGTGGAAGCTATGCTCTATCTGCTACAGCTATCTTTTCCCATGTTTCATGACAAAATCACCAAGGAGTTAAATGCTTCATCTGAGGTTCACTTATAATACTCTTCAGACCTCAGGTTCATAGCTGTTCATCAGATTCAACTTTGAGCTTGTGACTCTTGAATCTTAATTCTAGAAACCCCATTCCTACAAGGATCAGTCTCTATGTAGAATTCATCTTCCAGGTACTCAAGCCAAAAACTTTGGAATCACTTGTAACTCTCCTATATCTCCCATCTAACCTATCAATAAATCCTTTTGCTTTACTTTTAAACATATCTGGAATCAGACTACTTCTCAGCATCTCCTCTTCCTGGGTCTAGGCCACCAGACTGTTGCAGTAGACTCTGAGCCAACTTTCTCCTTTTGGATGTGCTTTTCTGTTATTCCTGCATCTGAAATAATACTTTAAAAACTAAAGACAGATCATGTCAAGTTTCTCTTTCTCGCCAAGAGTACATTCAGTCACCTATAAAACTCAGACATAATTTGCATCTTTTTGCTAATCTCATCTACTTACTCTATTCTGGCCACATTGGCCTCTTAGCTGTTCCTTAAGCTCTCAGCTCAGAGCCTTTGTACTTGCTGTTCCCTTTGCCAAGAACACCCTTCCTCTTCATCTACTTCAGATGTTTACTCAAATATTTTTTTCCATAAGGGTTTTCCTGATCACTCTATTTAAAATGAAACTCTTCCTTCCCAATTCCCCTATGCAACACACACAGATACACATATACATGGTAGTAACTACCCTCACTACCTGTTTTATTTTTCTCCATGGCACTTGTTAACATCTGATATATGGTATATATTTTATTAATGCATTAGTTTTATTTATTTTTCCTGTACCAGAATAACTTCACTAAAGAAAGGAATTTTGGTATTTCATTCACTGTTAATATCTTGGTATCTAGAACAATGTGGCACATAGCGTGTACTCTATAAATACTTATTAAATGAATGAATTTATTCTTATAACAATGCCAGGAGATGATTACTGAATTTCATAAATTAGGAAAAATATGCCACCAAAACTGCCACCAACAATAACAAAAAGACAAAAACAGATGCAATGAGGGCTTCCCTGGTGACTCAGTGGTAAAGAATCTGCCTCCCAATGCAGGAGACGTGGGTTCAATCCCTTGTCTGGAAAATCCCACATACTGCAGAGCAACTAAGCCTATGCACCACAATTGTACAGCCTGTGCTCCAGAGCCCTGGAGCAGCAACTATTGAGCCCATGTGCTGCAACTACTGAAGCCTGAATGCCTGGAGTACGTGCTCTGCAACAGGAGAATCCACCACAATGAAAAGCCCACATATTGCAACTGGAGAGAAGCCCCTGCTCTCTGTAACTAGAGAAAACCCCACACAGCAACCAAGACCCAGCACAGTCAGCACAGTCAAAAAAAAAAAAAAAATATATATATATATAAAAACAGATGCAGCAAGTTTAAAGAACTAATCAAATAATTTTAATCATTAAATTTTTAAAAATGTCTATTAATGAGAGTTTAAATAATTTATGGTATAATGAAATAATGGAATAATATGCAGCTGTGAAAAATCATGAAGATAATCTTTATATTCTGATATGGAATAATCTCTAAGATATGTTTTTAATTAAAGTAAGAAGTATCATATGTTATCATTTGCTTCAGAATTAGGAAAATGTATACCTTTGCCAGTGTATACATAGCCTAACTCGAGAAGAATACACAAGAAACAGTGAATACCACCAGAGATAAAAACTAGGTGACCAGGGATAGTTGTAGGAAGGGTCTTATCTCTCTATGATAATTTATACCTTTAAAATTTTGAGCCATCTGAGTGTGTTACATATTCAAATATAAAATAATAATTTACCTAACATCAAACACCTTTTAAGTGACAGAGAGGGACTTTTAAATTTAGGACCACCTGACTCAGAAGTCTACTTCCTTTCTCCTAGACAATACAGTCTCACAGAGAAATTTGGCAGTATCAGTGCATTTCATTTTTCTAGTCAATTGAATTCTTGAAAATCATGTCCAGTATATATAAGACAAAGGGATACTGACTTTTAGCAGGTCTTTCAGTCGAGTGAATATCAGTAGTGTGAACAGCATAGAGAAGAGTTTGTATACTTTTCTTAGTTTGCTGAAATCATTTCTTTTCTCTCCATAGCTGCTGGCTGGCAACTCAAGGAAGCAGTGGTTTGATAGCAAGTCCATTGTTGTGGTCATTCATTGTACCTGTGACCCTTATCATCATCAGCAACATTGTTATGTTTATTATCATTGTAGTCAAAGTACTGTGGAAGAATAATCAGAATCTGACAAGGTAAGATTCCCAGTGAATGAGAAGTTGGCAGGCATGTTCATATAGTACATAATATAGCACAGTGATATATTCACTGCTCCTGGAAGAGTTTTCAGACTCCAGGAAAATGCAAGAATATGTGGTTTTCAGGACAGATTTTTTTCTTACACTTTGTCTCAGAAAGTAAATCGTCTCATCTTCCAACATCGATGCTATAATGTGAGTCTACTGCATTACTTAAGTTACTTTTGTGCTATATAAGCCTAACAAAACTAAACTCAAAGGCATCAAGGAAAAAATTTTATCTCCCAGTCCCAAATATTCATGAAATCAGATGTAAATACTTAAAAATATGAGAGGGTTGTAAGGAGAGGCCAGTGACTGTATTTTCATTTCACAGACTAGTAACTGTAGGTTGTATCTTACATGTGTTGCCTGAATCACATAATGACTTTAAATTTTTGAATATTAGTTGCAAACATAAAAATTGAAAGATTTCACTTAAAAACTATATTTTTTCTTGGAAAAAATTAGAACATCTGGCAAGATTGGGCCCACATTCCCTGCAGATAGGGTGTGTGCACTCTGGTTTATTACTTCCCGTGAACTGATTATTCCTCTCTGTAACCTTTATGACCTCAATAAGCATTTTCATTGTCATCACTGATATACAGAAAGAGCTTTGATTGGAGAGACAAAGAAGAGAAACTATTAAACACATACAGTCCTCCCACTTCCATATCCTACAGCATGAACTGGTTAGAACACAGTGCTAATGAAGCTATGAATTCAGGCTTAATTCTATAAGACTGCTTAATCCAAGTGGACTTACTGTAAATATATCTGTGAACTTTATTGATCACTAAATAGATCTATTTTGTATGAAAAGATGGGTGAAAAACAATCATAATTAGTATGAATGTAATCTTAAATGTGTACTTTACCAGTCAGGAGTAATTATCATATTTCCTATATGGATGATAGCCTATATTGAGAGGAGCTGTGGGGAAAAGACTATCACTTATACTCATTCAAACCTGTTTTTTAGCAGTGAAGAAAATTTTGGTAAAGTCTTATTAGCCTAATTGTGAATTCTTAAATTTCCTTTATACAGAGGAGTATCATTTAGGCCATAGCCATCAAACAAATTCATTTCAAAATTTTGACTGACAGCCCATGGTTCTTAAACTGACTTATTACAATGAAGAGTAGGTTACAATTTAATTTTTAACAAATTATCTTCTATGTATCAGTTAAGTTTTGCTATATAACAAATTACCCCCAAATTTAACAGTTTAGACTGACAAATATTTATTATTTGTCATACGTTTGAGTGTTGGTCAGGTGGTTGTTTTGGTCTTGGCCAGTTTGAATGCTGGTGGATAATCTAGGATGAGTCACTTTCATGCTGATGTTGGTAGTTGATTGGTATTGAGTGGGAACTACTTAGGGAAGCTTATCTCTGCTCCATGTGGTCTCACTGTCCATTAAACCAGTCCAGGTTTCTTAACATAGTACTCTCAGGGTTTCAAAGGGCAATAAGAAAAGGCATGCTCTGATGAGCAGAATGCTTTCAAGCCTCTGTTTGGGGAACAAATGCTGATGTCCCACTGATCAAAGCAAGTCAGAAGGCCCAGCTCAGATACCAGGAATATAGACAGCCTGACAGGAAAGTCTACACTTTAAAGGCTTATCAACCTATAGCATGCAAAGGTCCCAGATCCCTGAAAAAGGAATTACTGATCCGGTAGTAATAATCACTAAAATCAAATTTCATTCCAAGGAAAACTTGATTCTTTGTGAAATTTGCCTATATTTAAGGAAGTATTTATGCTTGAGCTTTTAAACAGATACCACCGTTTTGTCTTCTTTTCTTCCTTCCTTGCTTTCTTTCTCTCTCTTTCTTTTCATATACATATATTTTATCCAGAGTGACATAGGTTTTTCTACCTGAAGCATAATGTTGTTTAATGAACAGTGTATATGTGGAGCTGGACATGTATTTTCAATAAGAGGTTAACAATGATATTAAAAAAACAAGAACCTGAATTGAACCCTATTTTCTTTCTTGCTTTCTCTTATTTAGCACAAAGAAGGTTTCATCCCTAAAGAAGATTCTTAGCACATTATCTGTTGCAGTCGTCTTTGGAATTACTTGGATTCTGGCATACTTAATGCTAACTGATAATGATGATATCAGGCTCATCTTCAGCTACATATTCTGCGTTTTCAACACAACTCAGGTATGGTATGGATTAGTCTGAAGGTAGTGAGAGGGTAACAGGCAGGAAGGCCAGGGAATAGGCTGCAAGTGTCAGAGGAAATAGGCTGCAAGTGTCAGACCTTTTTATCTCTCTTAAGAGGGAGGAGGAACAAACTAGCGATATTTTTTTCCTTCTCTATACAAAAAATTTTTTTTAGTTTTATTATTTATTTATTTTTTTTTTTACTTTACAATATTGTATTGGTTTTGCCATACAAATTTAAAAGGAGGTTTTTCTTAAAATGCTGTGTTGCCATACTGACACCTGGTTTCACCTGAAGTTAACTATTCTCAAACCTTGAGTTAACAATGCATTTTTCTTAGGGAAATGTTTGTCTTAAGCTATGTTGATGTACTATGCATTTACCCCAGACTCTGTCTTCAAGTTGGTTCAGCCTAATGGCTCAGAACCTACTTGACAAACCAGTATGTTATACTCAGATATTGTTCCCCTAATCTATGTAATGGAGAAGGCAATGGCAACCCACTCCAGTACTCTTGCCTGGAAAATCCCATGGACGGAGGAGCCTGGTAGGCTGCAGTCCATGGGGTCGCTAAGAGTCGGGCATGACTGAGCGACTTCACTTTCACTTTTCACTTTCATGCATTGGAGAAGGAAATGGCAACCCACTCCAGTGTTCTTGCCTGGAGAACCCCAGGGATGGGAAGCCTGGTTGGCTGCCGTCTATGGGGTCGCACAGAGTCGGGCACTACTGAAGCGACGCAGCAGCAGCAGCAGATGGCAAAGAATCTGCCTGCAATGCAGGAGACCAGGGTTTGATCCCTGGGTTGGGAAGGTCCCCTGGAGGAGAAAATGACAATCTGCTCCAGTATTCTTGCCTGGAGAATCCCAGGGACAGAGGAGCCTAATGGGCTGCCGTCTATGGGGTCGCACACAGTCGGACACGACTGAAGCGACTTAGCAGCAGCAGCAGCAGCAGCAATCTATGTAAACAAAACTATTTGTATGGTAATCTGCCCTTCTATAAGATTCAAGTCAATCATTTTATGGCCCGGGATGAATCATATGGTGCCAAGATTATCCCTAAATGCTTCTTATGGATGAGGGGCCTGGTGCCATTCTGAGTTTTAAGATATTCCTTTCTTTCATTAACAGACTGCTAGTGACTATCCAGCTGAAGACTAACAGTGGGGTACTCTTTCTGCCCCCTTCTGATGCCTATGTCAGAAGCTTTCTCTTTCTCCTTTATACTTTAATAAAACTTTATTACACAAAAGCTCTGAGTGATCTGATCAAGCCTTGTCTCTGGCCCTGGATTGAATTCTTCTCCTCTGGAGGCCAAGAATCCCGGCGTCTTTTCGTTCAGTAACAACCTTTCAGTAGCAGACCATGCAGTGGCAGAGATGATACCACCTTGGATCAAACTTTCTTATCTTAAAACTCTCTGAAGGTCACTGCTTAGTTAACTTTAGGTGACTCTATTCTTAATACACTTTGAGGAAAGCGGAAGAAAAATATTTTTATGGCTTATCTACTATATCCTTTCCTGAGCTGGAGTTCATGGAATATAATTTCAATACAGTTGAACCATGTTAGTCCTCCAAGCAGAAGGGGTTCTGTCAAGCAGCTAGCCTGGCGAGCACCACCTTTCCTTCTCTTCCATGCAGCAGGTCCAAGGAGCCTCATGGTGGTTAGTATGGTCAGTGTTGTACTGGTCCCTGGAGCCTGGACCCCTGTGGGGTTGGCTGAATTTTTTTTCTCCCTTTTTTGAAATTTTATGATTATTTAACTTTTAAAAGACTTTATTGAAAAATAATTGGAAATAATTGCTTTGATAGGAACAGAACCTTATGAAGTTGTTTTTGTGACATACGTAGGATGTCACACATAAGACTGAAAATGCTTTTATTCTTGAGTCTTATCTCAAGAATATATTTAAAATAATAAATCTTTTAAAAATTTCATTCATACTTGTTTAAAATATCTGAATGGAAAATTTATATTCTTTCCTTCTTTGGAAACCATTCTGTTAACATTTTGGGAGTATCCACTGTGAGAAGCTCAACATTTAGATTAAGAATTATGGTCACCTTCTGATTTTCATCATGAAAAAATAGTCATATAGATGAATCCAAATGGTAACTGAAAATAAAAAATTTTGTTTGACTTCAGAACATTTTTGTTTTTATTCATTCGTATTTGTGTATTATATATTGTTGTTGTTTAGCTCCTAAGTTGTGTCTGACTCTTTTGTTACCCTATGGACTGTAGCCTGCCAGGTTACTCTGTCCATGGGATTTCCCAGGCAAGAATACTGGAACTGGAGTAGGTTGCCATTTCCTTCTCCAGGGGATCTTCCTACCCCAGCAATCAAATCTGCATCTCCTGCATTAGCAGATGCAGTCTTTACCACTGAGCCACCAGGAAGCCCATGTATTATACAGGGGGAATGTCAAAAGTTTCAAATAAAACAAGGAGGCATTATTGAAAGACTTACCTTAAGATCAGGAATTTCTCTCTGTGCTTCTTATTCTGCGCCTCTTCCTATAGTGAACATTGCCTTTTGCTCTGATGAAATGTATTACAAGGGCTTTTCCATCAGTACATGGAGTTTCATCTTTTCTGAGCTGGCAGAGTGAATTTATACTTCAGTATAATTAATGTACTCTTCTTCTTAGGTTGTTTCCATATCTTGGCTATTGTAAATGTTGTTAATGAACATTTGGGTGCACATATCTTTTTGAATTATTGTTTTTGTTTTCTTAGGCTATATGCTCAGGAGTGAAACCACTTGATCATATGGTCGTTCTATATTTAGTTTTTTTGAGGAACCTCCATACTGTGTACCACAGTGGCTGCATCAGCTTACATTACCGCCAATGCCTTTTGCCAGTCCTTCTATATTGGAATGTCATGTTATTTTGACTTTTTAATTTTAATGAATTTCTCATTAATGATAGGATGTTTTTGGAGTAATTGTTTAATGGTTAGTTAGTAAATACTAATGAGGACTTTTCTATCTGATAATTTTTCTTTAGGTACCATGGCACATGGATTCCAGATTAGCTTGGCATTTAATTCTTGGCAATAATCTTTGTTTTTTCCCATTGAAATCGCATAGACTTTATTGAGATTTTTATGTTGTGGAAAAACTGAGACAGGTCAGAATTTTTTTCTTCTTCTCAGTCTTATATAACCCCTTAGAATATTTTTTGAAATAATTTTGAACTCATAAGAAGTTATAAAAATAGTACAGAGAGTTCCTATGTAGCCTTCACCAAGCTCTTCCAGTGATAGCATCTTATATGACTATAATATGTATAATAAAACTCAGGAAAGTGACACTGATACAATCCACATAGATTATTTACCTGTAAGCTTCAAGTGCAGGGAGCTGTGTGCAGTGTGGGGAGCTGCTTGGCTGTCTGAATTGCTGCCACCATGTTTAATGTTTGTAGGACCTCGCCCTGTATCCCAGGCAGCCCTCTCAGGCATTTTTTGAGAATAATTCCATTAAACAATAGATGTTTCAAAAGGGAGGGGATATATGTATACCTATAGCTGATTCATGTTGAGGTTTGACAGAAAACAACAAAATTCTCTAAAGCAATTATCCTTCAAAAAAAAAAAAGTAGATGTGTGCCTGCCACCAAATTTGAATGGCTATAAGGCAGACCTTTACTGGTTGCAACACCCAAGGGAAACTCCCCAGAAGGACAATAAGTAGTGTAAGCTTAGTCTGGGATTGCCAGCCGAATCATGGAATTATCACCTAAAGTGACTGGTAATTTAGAAAAGTATCTAAAAGAAGAGCTAGGCAAGGATATTTTTCTCCTCCATGCACAGGAGAGACATATTACAAAATAGAGACTCATTGCAAAATGTTAATACTTTATGGTAAAGTTGAAGGTGGTCATTTGGCAAGAGCATTGAACTAAAAAGAGATTTAAGCTATCTTCCAGCTTTACAATGAATGATTCATATGATTTTAGGAGTCACACAACTTTTCTGATTGAGGCAGGTAAAATATATAATGAAGTGGGGCTGTTAACATTCACACAGTGTTTTACAAAGTGGGCCTGAATATTGCCTACATCAGAATTTACATGATGTGTTAGAATGCTAATTCCTGAGCCTCACCCCTTACCTACTCAGTCAGAACCTGTGAGGTAAGAGCTAGAAATCTTCATGCTAAACAAGGGCTCCAAATAATTGTTATGGATACTAAGGAGTAGGAACAACTAGCTTAGTTCACATGGAAGGCTCCTTCTAGGTTTAGAATAATCTATAATTCTAATAAATATTTTACTGAGTGTTACAAGTATTACTTAAAAGGTACAATTTGATCTTTGTGCTAGCGAGAATTAGTTTGACCCATACATTTTGTCTTTTCAGATAACATCTTTGGGATTTTAGGGAGCACAGGATCCTGCAGGATGGTGTCTTTATGAATTCTTCATGGTCTAGGTCTTTTCCTAATTATTGTACAACCAGAAATTCTATCCAGCCTTATCTTTACCTTAGAGTTTGAATTCTGGAAAATCCAGGTGAAATCATGTACTGCACAAAAATGATGCTTTTCCAGGGCCCAGATCTTCATGTCTCCAAAGCAAATTTCTCTCCCTTGAATAATCAGGATGACCAGTGGCCACTTTTGTCCTCCAGAAACCTATGTCCCGTTGAAAACACCCTCGTGTCATCAAGGCCTTCTTCAGGGGAGTAGATACCACCCATTGGGTAACAATCAAGTTAATCTTCCTGCTTTTGGCCAGAGATCTAGTGTATCCCTAGCCAATATGTATTGATCCTATTAGTCAAACGCTCAGAGTTATCTAACCATAGCACCAGAAGTCTCCTGTAATGGTATTCATATATGATTCTAGAAATAATCTTTTTAAGGCTTGGACCTAGTAGGTATCAATCTGGGAGACATCCATGAATTTTTTAAAATAGTTTTTATATTTTTAAATAGTCTTACATAAGAAATCGCAAAGACAGTATACAGTTCCCCTATACTCTTTGCCCAGCTTTTCCCAATGATAATATCTTGTATAACATTGTTAAAATCAAGAAATGAACATTGGTACAATACTCTCAACTCAACTATGGATGTTATTTACTTTTCCACAAAGGATATTAATGAGGAATTATCAGGGGTCTTTTAGATGCTATAATGTACTTTATACGACCTTTATATTACAAGCAAGAGACAGAGTAATGTATCAGATACTGGAGTTTTGGAGCCAAACATATAGTTTAGTTCCAGACTCTACTGATTACTGGTTGTGTTAATTTTAGGCAAGTTACTTAATTTATCTAAACTGTAGTTTCCTTAGGAGAAGGCAATGGCACCCCACTCCAGTACTCTTGCCTGGAAAATCCATAGTTTCCTTATATGTAACATAGGGTGAAGTGAAGTCGCTCAGTTGTGTCTGACTCTTTGGGACCCCATGGACTGTAGCCTACCAGGCTTCTCTGTCCATGGGATTCTCCAGGCAAGAATACTGGAGTGGGTTACCATTTCCTTCTCCAGGGGATCTTCCTGACCCAGGGATCGAACCAAGGTCTCCTGCATTGGAGGCGGACGCTTTAACCTCTGAGCCACCAGGGAAGTCATAACATAGGGTAATAAACCTTATTTTATAGGATTGATATTAGGACTAAATGAGAAGGATTAAATGATGAATATTGAATGACAAGCATGTGTCTGATATTAATAAGAATGCAAAAAGTGGTTCTATACATTTTGAAAATGTATGGGAAATAGTGTTCAGTCTTCTGTGGTTTAATTCCTCATGCATATCTGGTCTTCTTATGTAAAGTACAGAAAAGCAGTGAATAGAAGTGGATTAAATTTTTTTTTTGTCCTTAAATGTATCACATTTCTAGTTATTTTACCAAAAATTCAAGAAATGTAGAATCACAGAATACTAGAACTGTAAGAAGAATTAGGGAACCCATGGTCAATCTACCCATTTAGGAAACTGAAGATCACAGATACTAAAAAAAGAACAAAGTTACTGTGGTATACTAAATATTTGGTCTTTGTCTTCAGTTCCTGGCACACAGATCCTTTAATCTTTGGACTCCCTGAGTTTTCTGCATGCTAATAAGATGACGGGTGGCTGAGGTCCCTAGATAGCTTCAGGATAGAAGCTGGTCACCAGAAAGACCAAGGCTTGATTAGAAGTTTGGAACTTCCAGCCCACTCCCCAACCTCCAGGGATGGGAGAAGGGTTGGATATTGAGTCATTCACCAACAGCTAATGATTTAATTGATCACATCTGTGTAATGAAACCTTTATGCTGCTAAGTCACTTCAGTTGTGTCCGACTCTGTGCGACCCTATAGACAGCAGCCCACCAGGCTCCTCTGTCCCTGGGATTCTCCAGGCAAGAATACTGGAATGGGCTGCCATTTCCTTCTCCAATGCATGAAAGTGAAAAGTGAAAGTGAAGTCACTCAGTCTTAGAGACCCCATGGACTGCAGCCTACCAGGCTTCTCCGTCTATGGGATTTTCCAGGCAAGGGTACTGGAGTGGGGTACCATTGAAGCCTTTATAAAAAACCCTAAATGAAGAGGTTTGGAGAGCCTGCAAGTTGGTGAACAGATTGAAGTGCTGGGAGGGTGACACTCAGAGGGACCATGGAAGCTCCATGCTCTTGCCCTGTAATCTCTTCTGACTGGTTGTTCCTGACTTGTATCCTTTATAGTAAACAGGTAACAGTAAGTAAACTCTGTTGTGAGTGAGTTCTGTGAGTCCTTCTAGCAAATTACCCAACCTGATGTGGGGAGGCAGTAGTCAAGTTGAACAGAAGAGTAGATTGCCTGGGGACATAATACCCATGACTGGCACCATTATGAGGGCAGTCCTGTGGGACTGAGCCCTTTGCCTGTAGGGTCTGACATGGACTCTGTGTAGTTAGCATCAGAATTGAATTGTAGGACACCCAGTTGGTGTCAGAATTGGTTGGTGTCAGGAGGAAAACAAGCCTGTCCTTTGCACAGCCAACATGTGACAAATGGGGACCTGAACTCAGGTCTCTTAAGTCTACTACTTACATACAGTTCTTCAAATATGAGAAGAACATTGCCTCAATCTTCATAGAAAAAAAAGTATGTAGCAGTTCGTTGCAGACTGGTAAACTCAGGTTCTCAGCCACAAAGAAGGGTGGGGTGGCAGGGTGAAATACAATTTCTTCCCTGATTCTGTGTCTCAATACTTATCTAATATTAAACTTTTATTCTGTCTGCCAGGGATTGCAAATTTTTATCCTCTACACTGTGAGAACAAAAATCTTCCAGAGCAAAGCTTCCGAAGTATTGAAGTCATTGTCGTCCACCGCTGGGAGAGTGAAGGTGCTGCCGTCAAAGCCGAGGCTGCATGTGAGGATGTATAACATGATCCGGTCATTTCCAGCCCTAAATGAACGTTTTAGGCTGCTGGAGCCATCTACACTTAGCGAGGAGATGTCTGAGAGTGATCAAGTAAACCCAAGCACCTAGACAGTAAAACTGTTACCTTTTGTGGCCCTCTTTTTATTCAGCTCACTTTTTCCATTTCCTTCCTTTATTATCCAGTCTTCTCATAAAATCTCCCTCAGTATATTTTGCTTAAAGTTAAGACTTAGATAACACTTGTTGTTTATTATCATCAGGAATGGTGGATTTGGTAGTTTTTCTATTATTCAATAGAGTCTTACCCCAGTGAAATGAAGAGTTCCACTCAGCTTTCAAGATAATTCGATTATCATTGCTCCCTACATCATAAAGTCTGTGTGACAAAGTTTGATAAAAATATAGAACCTAAAACAAATTCTTTTATGATTTACCAAAAAGGACATGAAGAGAAAAATTTACCCCCCCAGAACAAAATGATTTCTGGTGAACACTACAAGGAGTTGCTTGTATGTATCATACTTCTGATCTGTGAATATATTAAATTTGTATGTGCCTGTACTTTTATTTCCAGTCAAGAACTTTGCACTTATTTAACCTCTGGAAAGGCTTTTTTTTTTTTTCCTGTTAAAACAAAAAGCATATTTTATGCCCAGAGCAATTGATTCCATGAGAATTGGGAAGTGAGACATAGAAAAATGAGCTGGTTGCTAAAGCCTCTATTTCCTTCCAGTTCTTGATACATCTAACCTTTTATTGATGAAATGACAGTGAGGCTCAGAAAATGAAAACTTAGTCACTATCACCCCTTATGACTTCTAAAAGATCCAGCTGCTCATGAGGTTTCAAACACTGGAATTATGAATGGCTTCCTAAATAAAAAATGACCTCCACTGGGTTGGAGAGCACTCCCACCGGACTTCGGACTTCGGAGATAGAGTCTTTGAAATGCTGTGTTCTGTTTTGTCACGAACGAGGCACCTGCTGTGAGTGCACTGAGCTAAGGGACTAACAAATGTCAAGTAAGCTGTGGCATACCATTCTCACCATGCCTCAAAGAACATGTGTTTTTTATAGAAATGGTTGTAAATGACTGTCGGATTTCTAGGTGAGCCAAGGGCCTACTCCATCTGTAGTATAATTGAGACCTTACAGGATAATGGAAAATATAAGAGGAAGAGAATAAGTAAAGCAATTCTCTGAGGTCAGTGTTTTTAGTGGTGTTATAGTGACATCCCTAGATAGGGGGTGGACTTTGGGAAAATTACAAGATGCGGTTGACCTACTTGATGTTCTGTTCATCAGTCTGAATTGCTTTTTCTTTTACCCTTTCCATTTTGAAGTTCATGTTGCCTCTTCCCCGCCCGCCCCCCCCCCCCCCCCCCCCCCGTTACCAACAAAAGGAGATCATTTTCAAGCACACTGTCATTGCCTCCTTCAGAAGAGCTTGGCATTCTTGGCCAATGCTTGGAAAACCTGGGCCAGAAGTGCTGACTGTATCATACCAGCCAGTCAACCACAGGAGCTCTCTAGGCCCTGTGGGATCCCCTTACCGTGACCCTGGGATCTTCAGGACCTGGCTCCTCAGATGAGGTCCAAGTAGAGCCACCAGGATTGTTTCCATCCCCAGGGGCGGGGCTGAGGGGGTGGGATGGGGTGGGAAACATAGGGCTAGAGGGGGAGGGGCCAGTTGCTAAGAGAGGAAGAAGCTTCCTGTTTACATTTTTAAAAACCTTGTGCTAACCATATTATGGCAATTTTAGAAGATCTTTATAAATTATCTTTTTCAAAATAGCAAAATCAGTAATTCCCTGACCTATCAATAATGTCTGTGTTTTTTTTTAATGTTCTCTTCTACTCTTTGTGTGAATACATAAGAATTTAAACAGCTGTAATTATAGCAAATGAAATGTATTTTGATTTTTAGTTACATTTCCCCACTTCTTGTAATAATTGCATAGTATAGCATACCTTACCAAGTTGTTCTGTTATGGAATGTCTTTGTGCTACATTGTTTCAGTCATGTCCAACCCTTTGGACCACCAGGCTCCTCTGTCCTTGGGATTCTCCAGGCAAGAATACTGGAGTGGGTTGCCATTTCCTCCTCCAGGGGATCTTCCCAACGCAGAGATCGAATGGCAGGCCGGTTCTTTACCACTAGGGCCATGAAGTCTAGATCATTTCAATTTTTAATATTGTAGTGACATATGATTAATAAACTGGTATATATATATATTCCTTTCTTTTAAATTATTTCCTGAAGATAAATTCTCAGGATGATGATAAACATGTCAAAGGGATGAACATTTAAATTCCTTGTATATACTGTTGTCTTGACAAAAATGTGACCAACATTATGGATTACCATAAACAGTTTTTTGTATACTGTTTACTTTGGTGGTGTTTTATTTTTAAAATTATTCATATGTGTATGTAGTTTATTTATCAATTGAACTGTTATTTTTTCTCATACATTTGTATGAATTCTTTTTTATTATGGCTATTAACCCTTTAACTATTACATTTAGTGACATTATTTCCCCTCAGTTTGTTTCCTCTCTTTATAATATAATAAAATGCTCACTCTGCATTTGATTCAAGATATCCAAAAGATTTATGGGAGCGTTTAGCATTTCTTGAGTTTCAATGTCTTCATGCAGGCAGAGTATTTTGTATTAAGGAATGATTTTGTATTAAGGAATAGGTTATGGATTATGTAAAAACTTCTAAAATGAATAACAGGGGTATAAATATGCCAACCACGGCCAAAGGAATCATGTATTACAGACACAGGCCATCTCTCACCCTTCATTATATCGTGTAACAATTGGGTGGAGTTCCATGACAAAGTTATTTTTTCCTCTCCAACATGCTTTCTTTTGGCATCTATCCACCCTTTCTTAAAATAAAACACTAAATCTTGGAGAAGATTAGCAACTATTTGTTAACACGCACAAAAACCTTAGGGAGATTCAAATGTTACACATGAAGTGTATTACTTCACTTACATTAAAATGTGTATTTGAAAAAAAATATAAAAGCTGCTGTAAAATAGAGGAAGAAAATCTGGAGAAGAGAAAATAATCATAGGAGCAATAAGTAAGAAGAGAAGGATAAGATCAATACCCAAGGAACATGTCTGGTGAGCTTATATTTTTGCTATAAAAAGTGCAGGAGACCTGAGTTCAATCCCTGGGTCGGGAAGATCCCTGGAGAAGTGAATGGCTACCCACTCCAGTATTCTTGCCTGGAGAATCCCATGGACAGAGGAGCCTGGAGGGCTACAGTCCATGGCGTTGCAGAGTCAGACATGACAGAAACAACTTAGCACACATGCATACAATACAAAAGTTATACAATACAAAGACAGTGCACCATAGGAATCTTCAATCTCTCAAGTGGGTCACTGAAGACTATTTTTGTTTGGTTTTTAAAAAATATAGAAGTGGTTTTCCTTAATTTGGGTTATTGGAGTTAATTTTGTTTTGCCTTTTTTTTTAACTTTTAGAATTAACTTCATTGCCATATAATTTACATGCAATAAAATGCACCCGTTTTAAGTGTATAATTAGATGAGTTTTAACAAATGTGTACACCTGTGAGACAAGATTAAGAACATTTCCTTCACCCTGTAGCCTTCTCTGCCCCAGTTAAACCTTGCTTCACCCCTCCCAGCTCCAGGTAACCACTGGTATGCTTTCTACCACCGTGTGTTAGTTTTGCCTGTTCCATAATGCCATGTGAATAGGACCATATCCTCTTTTGAGTCTGCCTTCTTTAATTCAGCATAGGGTCTTTGAGATTCATCCATGTTATATGTATATATCAGTGGCTTGCTTTTTATTGCTGAGTAAAATTCAGTTTGGTTAGATCACATCTTGTTTATGTATTCACTAGTTGAGGGACATTTGGTCATTTTCAGGTTTTGAAAACCATGAATAAAACTGATACAACCATCCTTCTATAAGTCTTTGTGTAGATATGTTTTCTCTTAAAATATCTAGTATAGTGTGATACTGAGTCGTAAAGTAAGTGTATATTTAACTATGCAGGAAACTGCCAGTTTTGCAAAGTAGTTTTGCCATTTTATACTCTCAGTAGCAATATACGGGAATTAGTATTTAAAGTCCTGATTTTTGAATTGTTTCAAAAAGCGGAAAAAGGTCATAAATTCTTTTTGCAAGTGGTTGACCATGTTTCTGAAAGATCCCATTGCTTGATATGTTAGCCCTTTATTTTAACAAAGAAAAAAATAAAAGGAAAGCAGAGTGGTATGATCTTACGCTGTTATCTCTTAAAAGCTGTATTTCCCAGGGAACTATAGTCCAATTCTTATCTTCTTTCAGTAGAGTTTCGTTACACGTGTAAGTATCACATTGATAATTTGCTGAACTTTGATATAATCTGCTATGAAATCATGACATATTGAGACCTTCTGGACCTTTGCAATGACAAAAATTTGATTTTTCTGCCATAGTACCTACCAAGTAATAGCAGACTAGGGCAGCATTCTGGACTGGCGGTGTGGTCTCAGCTACAAGTTATGTGACTTAAAGCAAGACATTTGCCTCTCTGGGCATAAGCCTAGGCTCTACCTTTGTAAAAGGCAGGACTGGTGGCTCAGATGGCAAAGAATCCCCCTGCAGTTTAGGAGACCCAGATTTGATCCCTTGGTCAAGAAGATCCCCTGGAGAAAGGGAATGGCTACCCATCCTGGTATTCTTGCCTGGAGAATTCCATGGACAGAGGAGCTTGGTGGGCCACAGTCCATGGGGTCTCAAAGAGTTGGACACGACTGAGCAATTAACATTATTACTACTAGGTAAATTCTGTACCAGCTCTAGAATTTTGTGACTCTAAATACAGGATGAAATTATTTTAAAATTATTTTTTCACCTACATATTACATGAGTATATTCCTTTAAAAAAGAAAATAGAGCATGCCAGATAGAGCCAAAGTTCCAGCCCCTTCACCTATACAGAACAGCCTTCAAGGAGCAGTTTCTCTAAAGAGAGGTGGATGTAGAGCCCTCATGGTAGGGCAGTGGGTCTCAGTGGATATGCAGCTGGTAGGACAGACTAAGTATTTTGCTAAGAATGACTAACTCAGAGGTATACAGTAAGAATATCATTTTCTCCTTTATTATTTCTACATGGGGTAGCAGCTTTCTTTATTTACACAAATAGATCTTTATGTTTGGCCAGTGGTGGGGAGGCTCACCTGACCAACTGGCCCCTATCTGGTCCTCATGAGTTTCCCCTTCTGTTTGGAGTTCTCTTATTTAGCCAACTGCTGCCACACAGAGCTGACTCTCAGGGAGGGATCTAACTTCTCCTATGAAATTCTTACCCTGGAAGGAACTTACGTCATTTCTTTGGTTCCTCTGAGGGTAGCTGAGATGATTGAAACTTTCAAAATGATTTACACTAACTACTAAAAGAGAACATGATGAAATAGATGTTTCATCCAACTTGTTTACAAGGCTCCGAATCTTTGTCCCACTTTCTATCAAAGAATCTCCCTTTTTCACCCTTAGGATTTTTTCTATTGGGAGACTGTGAGCCACGCTGACTTATGAAGAGAAAGATCAGGTGGTAGGTAAGTGAGTTGACTATATTCCTCAAAACCACAGTACAGCTATAACCCTTGTTCAGATATCTGTGAAACTTGGTAATAACCTTCAAATGTAGAGTTCTCATTTCTCCCCTTGCTATAGGCTAAGCTAAAGGTCTCTCCTTATACTGTTTCTCCTTTTTTCACATACTTCCACCTTTCACATTTCTAATTCAGGGTTATTCTATGTGTTCATTTCAAACCAAATTCTCCTGGACATAGGGGAGAGGCCCAGGTGATCATGAAGTTCAATTTACTCTGTCAGTATTTTTCCAAATGCCACACACACAAAAATAGATGGGGTTTTTAACTAACAGCACTTTAAAGGTGTGCTTATGGAGTTTCCAGAACAATCTTCTTGGTGGTTTGTTTGATGCTTATCCCAATAAATGTGACCATAAGTGCTTAGGAAGTGGCAATTGTATAACTTAGCTTTTCTGGTTTCTCTAACGAAAGGCAGCAGTAACTAAAATCAGTGTCTACACACAGAGTGGGAGAAAGCATGTTCTTGGTAAGAGTGGCAAGTGGCTCAATCCAGTCTATTGTTCCGTGGCCAATTATCACCAGCATTTATTGGGAGCCTAAGTACAGGGACCTGTATCATCAGCAACTGTGGCACATTACAGAAGAGCAATAACTTATTTCACTGACTCAACAGATATTCACTGAATGCCACATAAGAGAGGAGCAAAAAGGGAAATATGATTTATGGGTAATGTTCTTATCTTTGGGTTGGGTGTTGAACTCCAGCTGTTCATGAGGCTCTTAAATTAATTTTTTAATGTAATTTTTATATAGGATCAGGAACACAAAAGGTCACTGATGTTTTTGTGAACAGTTTAGTAATTTAGTTAAAACAAGAAAATGGGCAGGATATGGTTTTGGTTATAAAGGTGTTTATAACCTAAAGGGGGAAATTTGACAAACTCAGAGAATAATTTCATGCTGTCATATAACATATTACTAAACCTAAATATCCTTGATTTCATGCCCAGTCACAGTACTGTAAGCCTACATCCTACTGCATAGCAAGAAGCAAAATCTTTTACAAAGTTTTTCATTGAAAATTTCTAAATGTGTATTTCTGAAGAATCCTGGGGAAATGCTTTAATGTGGCATAAAAGTCTTTCTTGTCTCAGGTCACCTTAGCCTCTGATCTGGCTTCCAAATGATGCTTTACTAATCTGATGTCTCACTTCTTTCCCCAGGCAGCTCTTGCTTCTGCTTTGACCAGAGGAATCATCACTACCATATCTCTCAGTTTCCTCAGTAGTACCCAGGGTCAGTCAGTCAGTCAGTCAGTTCAGTCTCTCAGTTGTATCCAACTCTCTGCGACCCCATAGACCAGCATCAGGCCTCCCTGTCCATCACCAACTCCTGGAGTTTACTCAGACTCACATCCACTGAGTCAGTGATGCCATCCAACCATCTCATCCTCTGTTGGCCCCTCTTCCTCCCGCCTTCAATCTTTCCCAAAATCAGGGTCTTTTCAAATGAGTCAGGGACAAGTTTAACATTAAACAAGACTTCACCGATGGCTTGAGGATGAAGCACAAGGGAATAACAACATAAAGAACTTTAAGCTGCTTTCAGAGTCCACAAGCCCTAGTCCCTCTGAAGGCAAAAGTACGGGTGCCTCTCTTACCAGCTTCCAGCTGGCCCCAGTGTTCAGTTCAGTCCAGTCACTAGTCGTGTCCGACTCTTTGCGACCCCATGACCTGCAGCACACCAGGCTTCCCTGTCCATCACCAACTCCCGGAGTTTACTCAAACACGTCCATCGAGTCGGTGATGCCATCCAGCCATTTCATCCTCTGTTGTCCCCTTTTCCTCCTGCCCCCAATCCCTCCCATCATCAGAGTCTTTTTCAATGAGTCAACTCTTCGCATGAGGTGGCCAAAGTACTGGAGTTTCAGCTTTAGCATCATCATTCCTTCCAAAGAACACCCAGGACTGATCTACTTTAGAATGGACTGGTTGGATCTCCTTGCAGTCCAAGGGACTCTCAAGAGTCTTCTCCAACACCACAGTTCAAAAGCATCAATTCTTCAGCACTCAGCTTTCTTTATAGTCCAACTCTCACATCCATACATGACTACTGAAAAAACCATAGCCTTTACAAAATGGAACTTTGCTGACAAAGGAATGTCTCTGCTTTTGAATATGTTGTCTAGGTTGGACATAACTTTCCTTCCAAGGAGTAAGTGTCTTTTAATTTCATGGCTGCAGTCACCATCTGCAGTGATTTTGGAGCCCAGAAAAATAAAGGATGACACTGTTTCCCCATCTATTTGCTATGAAGCGATGGGACCAGATGCCATGATCTTCGTTTTCTGAATGTTGAGCTTTAAGCCAACTTTTTCACTCTCCTCTTTCACTTTCATCAAGAGGCTTTTTAGTTCCTTTTCACTTTCTGCTATAAGGGTGGTGTCATCTGCATATCTGAGGTTATTGATATTTCTCCTGGCAATCTTGATTCCAGCTTGTGCTTCTTCCAGCCCAGCGTTTCTCATGATGTATTCTGCAAAGAAGTTAAATAAGCAGGGTGACAGTATACAGCCTGGACGTACTCCTTTTCCTATTTGGAACCAGTCTGTTGTTCCATGTCCAGTTCTAACTGTTGCTTCCTGACCTGCATACAGGTTTCTCAAGAGGCAGGTCAGGTGGTCTGGTATTCCCATCTCTTTCAGAATTTTCCACAGTTGATTGTGATCCACACAGTCAAAAGCTTTGGCATAGTCAATAAAGCAGAAGTAGATGTTTTTCTGGAACTCTCTTGCTTTTTCGATGATCCAGCGGATGTTGGCAATTTGATCTTTGGTTCCTCTGCCTTTTCTAAAAACAGCTTGAACATCAGGAAGTTCATGGTTCACGTATTGCTGAAGCCTGGCTTGGAGAATTTTGAGCATTACTTTTGCTAGCATGTGAGATGAGGGCAATTGTGCAGTAGTTTGAGCATTCTTTGGCATTGCCTTTCTTTGGGATTGGAATGAAAACTGACCTTTTCCAGTCCTGTGGCCACTGCTGAGTTTTCCAAATTTGCTGGCATATTGAGTGCAGCACTTTCACAGCATCATCTTTCAGGATTTGAAATAGCTCAACTGGAATTCCATCACCTCCACTACCTTTGTTCGTAGTGATGCTTTCTAAGGCCCATTTGACTTCACATTCCAGGATGTCTGGCTCTAGGTCAGTGATCACACCATTGTGATTATCTTGGTCATGAAGATCTTTTTTGTACAGTTCTTCTGTGTATTCTTGCCACCTCTTCTTAATATCTTCTGCTTCTGTTAGGTCCATACCATTTCTGTCCTTTATCGAGCCCATCTTTGCATGAAGTGTTCCCTTGGTATCTCTTAATTTTCTTGAAGAGATCTCTAGTCTTTCCCATTCTGTTGTTTTCCTCTATTTCTTTGCATTGATTGCTGAGGAAGGCTTTCTTATCTCTTCTTGCTATTCTTTGGAACTCTGCATTCAGATGCTTATATCTTTCCTTTTCTCCTTTGCTTTTCACTTCTCTTCACAGCTATTTGTAAGGCCTCCCCAGAGAGCCATTTTGCTTTTTTGCATTTCTTTTCCATGGGGATGGTCTTGATCCCTGTCTCCTGTACAATGTCATGAACCTCCGTCCATAGTTCATCAGGCACTCTATCTATCAGATCTAGTCCCTTAAATCTATTTCTCACTTCCACTGTCTAATCATAAAGGATTTGATTTAGGTCATACCTGAATGGTCTAGTGGTTTTCTCTACTTTCTTCCATTTAAGTATGAATTTGGCAATAAGGAGTTTTGCTGACTGTATAGAGCTTCTCCATCTTTGGCTGCAAAGAATATAATCAATCTGATTTTGGCGTTGACCCTTACTACAGTCTTCGGCCCCAGTGTAGTAGGGATCAATTTATTTCTTCTCAATGGCAAGCCCTTTGCCCAGGAGCCTAGAAAGAGGAAATGCTTTCCCCTCATGCCAGGCTAAGGTTCATCTCCTTATCCTCTGCCCCAAGCTCTGAGTTTTCTTTAGGGATATTGACAGTGGTGTTATTCACTGTTTGCCAGAATTTTATCTCTCTCTGTATTTGTGTGGTTTAATCCAATATCAAACCACCTCAAAGACATCAGAATACTATTACCAACAGAAGTTAGTTTCCCCAAATCTGCATCATTCAGTTCTAAATTACAAGCAATGAAGAACAAGTCTTTGGAGAAAATCTTGAACTTTTCTCATTCTTACTACAGTCTTTTTCTCCCCAAATGCTGCCAAGCAATTGCTCAAAGAATAATACATAGAATGTTGGAAATTACATTTCAGAGACAAAGAATTCTAAAATCAAATATTTCACTCTGAAACATAATTTTTCAGACTTAGAACTGCAAAAATGTCACTCTTTACTAAAGTGCATAACTTCTCACCTTAAATTCACTTTACTTATCTGGTGAACAACTGAGGAACAAGTGAGTTCAAATTGATTTTTGCTGAGTCTTCATCTTAGAAAGCAAAAGTTTCCAGCAACTTTTAAGATAGCACTCCCCTCCCCATGCCGATTCCATCACCTATTCCCCGCCTCCTCCCAAATTTCAGGCTTCAGTCTAAAGCCAGCATACTTCTTATATAAACACGCATATTCAAAACAAATGCTTTAGATAAATGAAAAGAGTATGTAATGCACGCCCAAATATCTTATTTCCAAAATGGCTCTGGGATCCTTAATGAGTTCTAATTTCCTAGCCTTCACCTTTTACACATCCATAAAATCTGCCCTGTCTCGTAAACGCTGTTGGGAACTCCTTGTTCAGAAACTGATTCATTCCCATTCCCCGCACAGTGCCTGACAAAGCGTAGGCGCCCAATAATGAATGAATGAGTTTGTAGAAGGAAGGCGGGGAAAAGGTTAGTTTTTTCTAGATAGGACTAGGAGAACTACAATGGCTACAAAACAACAAAAAAACACAAACTTGGACAAACGCCTACTCTTAGCTCTCAGAGTCCAGAAGACCAAATTACGTCCCGCCCACGGGCGAGAAACGGGAAATACTACTGCTTAGGAAAACCGGAAGTGCCTGGTCACGCCCCGCGCATGCGTCCATCCGTTCTGCGTGCACTTCCTACACTTATCCAGTCATCCAGTGAGAAAGCAGAGACTCAGACCCCTGCAGACCCCGGCGTCGTTAGTCCCCGCCCTATCGACGTCGCGCATGCGTCCTGGGTCGGTCCGATAGCTCTGAGGCGGAGCGAAAGGACAGATTTTCTTCTTATTCCCGCCCCTCTTCGTTCCCCACCTGCCACGTACTGGGCCCGAGCTCTCGCTAGGCTTGGTGGGTCAGTGCGATTGGTCGGGGCCCGCGCGAGTCTGCCAGCGAGGTGCGGCGGCCCCGGAGGGCAACCGAGTGGGCTGTGACCGCAGCCTTCCCCCAACGCCCCAAAGCCCGACGGTGGCGGCCTCGCACGGGGTCGGATCAGCGGAGACCCGCGGAGGGGCGGCAGTGGCGGCCTCGGGAAGACGGTATGGCCGCTGAAGACGGGGTCGCGGCAGATTTCTCCGGCCAGGCTGGCCGGGAGACGTGGAAACGCTGCGAGGGCCTCGTTCGAACCGGCGAGCGCGGGGCGGGTGGGGTCGGAGGGGTCGTGGGAAGGTTCTGGAGGCCGAGGACTGAGGCCGGGCCGGGCCTCGCCTCGAGGAGAGGCCACGGCGGGGGAGGGGCGGAGTGGGGGTGCCACTGGCCACCGTGGCAACGAAGCGGACCTATGGGGAGCTTTAGGAGATGTTTGTGCCAGCAAGAACATTTGTGTCGATCGCGCTTGGCTCCAAGGCGTCGGACAGCCGGAGGGAGCGGAGAGGGATTTTTGGAGATCTGGGGTGGTCCAGTGCCTAACCCTCAGAGGTGCTTGAAAGGGTGAGAAGTGGGGAGAATGGCGCCTATGGGAATTAGTTGATTGGGGGTCGCCTGGGGAAGCCTTGTTCCTTGACCATATTAGTGCTTCATCAAGCGCCGTCTGGAGGCCAAACCCAGTCTAGTAGTGGTGATGACAACTAACTTTTCAAGAGTTTACTTTGCTAGGCAATGTGCTAAGTAGTTTAAATTCACAGTCTCATTTAATCGTTACAAGGATTCTTCCAAATTTAGATATTCCCATTTTGCAGTTGACGAAGGTGAGACTTTAAGAAGTATTTCCTGAGGTCACGCAGCTAGTGGGAGAAATCTTTACCATCAACGCTGTCTTTGGGTCAGGCAGAATTTGAGGCCCTTTGCATTCTTTGGAGTACTCGAAGGTTGGTTTTGTTTAGGGTTTCTTAAAGGAAATTTCTACCCTCTGGAGTTGCCTAAGCAAATTCACTGAACAGGGCCCTCACCACAGGGCTGGTGGAGCTGGAGGTTTGGTCACTGAACCTGGATCCTGGTTCAAAGAGGCAGGCTTTTTACATGTTTCCTTGGGCATGTCACTTTACTGTCCAGTTCTGAGAACAGTGTTCCTGTTGGAAGATTTCATAAGTTAGTGGCCGAGTCATTTCTGGCCTTCAGAGGGAGTAGGGCAAAGACACGATGAAAGGAGAAATGGGGAGCTGAAAAAGCTGTGAGGATGTCACCAGCAGCCCTGGGAACTAGTAGTTCATAGCAGTCTCTACTTTGTGATTGAGGCTAGAGAAAAAGAGGACCTGGATTCTACAGTTACATAAAAAAATAGGGTGATAGGATTTTCTCTGGAAGAGAGAATTTCGAGGTGCTTTTGTTTTTGTGATAACCTGTTTTATACCATAACTTATGGCGATGACTGCACAAAATGGAGACAGCCTTAGGAAAGAAGACCTGGTTCCTGGCCACAGGTAGTTTACAGTCCAAGAGAAGCACTAGCCAGTAAGTGAATTCGCAGGCAAACATGGCAGGTGTCAAGTATTTAAAAAGGGGCTCATATTTTCAGAGTCATTGGAACTGGGCACCAATTCCTTTATGATCAAAAGGATTATATCAATTATATTCATTGTTGGAAATGTCTCTATTTAGGGTTATGTCAGTTGTAGGGAGTCATCTCTAGCTAGTGTGAAGGCTTGACTTAGGAACTGACCTGATAGTACTGCCTTTTTTTAATCTATCAGAACTTTATCACTTGTCATTCATGTTTTGTTTAGGGAACAAAAAGTATTAAAAATCTTTACTTACTGTATGTCAGGCACTATTCTAGAAGCTACTGAGAATAGGTAGTACTATCCTGCTGGAGCTAAGCCCTGGTCCTTCAACTGCATTATTGACGGTTTACACATCCTGTAGGGAAGAGAAGATTACATAGATTGATTTGAAGTTCTTTATTACTCTCAGGCTGCAAGACAAACAAAGAGAAATCTTAACCATCTTACTGAAGTAATTATATTTCAGAACTTGGCACGCAGTAGGTATTTAAGTGTTTGCCAAATGAAGAGGGCTGGTTTGGCTCACAGGTGAAGGGGGGTTGTATGGAGGTTTCAGTTAATCCAAGTCTTTAGGAAATGTCCATCCTCAGAATTGGCAGATAAAACACTGACTGTATTCTCTTTCTATGTTAAGACATGCGTAGCATCTGGGTGGTAGAACATAGTACACTCTGTTCTTAACTGACCTTAGAGTGTTAGATTCTGTATTTAATGCACCATTTTAAGATGGGCATTAAAGATTCATTCATAGAATTAATTTGTTCAGAGGATGTCAAGGGAGTCTAGAGACAATAATAAGTACTTAATTGGAAGGACATGTGGCATTTGTATGAGGATACTAGGGCATTTATGTATACTACTGATTAAATGAATTAGGATTCATGAAAACTTCCTTCAAATATTTGAAGTGTTGGTGTGTTGGGGGCCAGGTAGAGTGTTTTCACACACACACAAAGGAGCAGATGTAGAGAACTAGGAAAACTAAATATGTTAATAAAATAACACATTTAAGAGAAGAAAGTAGAATGCTCCTAGTAGAAAAGCATAGTTTTGAAACCAGAATGTGACCAGTAGGAAATGCTCTGTGGTTACAAATAATGTGTTCATGAACATCTTGGTCTCGGAAAGAAGAGATAGGCCTTGAGAAGAAGAGATATTAACATATTAATTAAGCGAAAGTGTATTTTCTGTTGTTATACGATAATGGTATAAATTACTAGAGACTGCAGACATTATTTTGAATTTAGGATTGCAAAGTCATTATAGGAGAAGCACGCTGAATACCTAAGATTAAGATAAAACCCAAGAAGGCAGAATTCAATAGCAAGTTAGTATTTAGTTCTCTGACACTGTCTTATTTTTAAGGGTGCTGTCTAATCACACATACTCAGGATTGGGGATGGGAGCGTTACGGAGGATGGAGAAACAATAGTGGACAGTCTTTTAGAAAGCTCAGGAGGATGTCACTGATTTGTTCTTTATCCTCAAGTTCTGAAAATAAGAAAATTGGAGAAAATGCTCATGTAGTCTGTCTTATTTTAGCGAGAAAATTTTGAAACTATTTTAGTGTTCTCACATACTTTGCTCTTCAGGGTTAGCATTTAATATACACATGCTAGTAGGGTTTGGAAGCTAGTATTTAATGATTGTCCTTCTTTTAATGACTGTAGAATAATTAACTGTGCTAGGCACTGTTCTAGGCTCCAGAAATAACAGTGAACAAAACCATTTATTTCCCTATTTTCTAGTGGAAAAGAATAAAAATTAATACTTTTTAAATGTTTGGTAGTGATTAGTGCTTTCCAGAAAATGAAGCTGAATAAGAAAGTGACAGTAAAGCCATTTTAAATTAGATAGCCAGGAAAAACCTCTGAGAAGTTAGCATTTGATCAGAGATATGAATCATGTGAGGGGTGTGAAAAGGGGTCAAGGTTAAGGAAGCAGCAAGTGCCAAGTCTTGAGAAGGAGATGGTAAAATCTGAGTGTAGCAGAGTGGCCAGGGAGAGAGGTGGGAAATGAAGTTAAATCAGACCTTGACCTTGTAGTTCTGGCTTTTATCAAGAGTGAGAAGAGACTCTATTGGAAGATTTTAAAGTAGTTATACTCAGTTCAGTTCAGTCACTCAGTCATGTCTGACTCTTTGCGACCCCATGAATCGCAGCACGCCAGGCCTCCCTGTCCATTACCATTTCCTGGAGTTCACTCAAACTCACATCCATCGAATCGGTGATGCCATCCAGCCATCTCATCCTCTGTCGTCCCCTTTTCCTCCTGCCCCCAATACCTCCCAGATTTTATTTAACAGGATAACTCTGATGTGTTGAGGGTACTTTTGTTAAGCATTTTACATAGAAATGTATCTCAAATAGTTCCCATTTGTGTTCTCTTCCATTAGAGGTCATTTCTATGTAAAACCATCAAAATTGCCTTTATAGGTCGTGTCCATTTGACGGCCTCTAAACCCTTCAGTTCAGACAGTAAAGCATCTACCTGCAATGCGGGAGACCTGGGTTCGATCCCTGGGTCGGGAAGATCCCCTGGAGAGGGAGATGGCAACCCACTCCAGTATTCTTGCCTGGAGAATCCCATGGACGGAGGAGTCCACGGGTTCGCAAAGAGTTGGACACGACTGAGCAACTTCACTCACTCACTCACTCACTCACTTGTTAAGCAAACAAAGGTAAAAGGCAGGCAGACCAGTTAGGAGTCTTTTGCAGTAATCCAGGTAAGAGATGATGGTGGCTTGGATTAAGTTGATAGAGGTGAAGAGTAGACCTCTAGAGATATTCTGAAAGTTGTGGCAGCTATATTCATTGGCAATTTGGTATATGTAAAGTGTGCGGGAAAGAGAGGAACTAAGTTTTTTTTGTTGTTTATTTTGAATATCTTAGGAGAATTGTTATTAATAGAGATGGAGAAAACTACAAGAGAAGCACACTTTGAGGGGAAGATCAGGATTTTGTTCTAGACATGTTAAGTAAGAAATCTAAATCAGATGAGCAGTTAAATATATGGGTAAAATAATAACAGACATAAAATAATAAAAGTTATTTTTTTATGCACATAATAAAACCAGTTCCAGACTATTTTACCATAAATATGGTAACATTGGAACAGTGAATTTCCTTTGAAACTGAGAATTTCTTAGATTCTAATAGATGGGGAAACAGTGGAAACAATGTCAGACTTTATTTTGGGGGGCTTCAAAATCACTGCAGATAGTGACTGCAGCCATGAAATTAAAAGATGCTTACTCCTTGGAAGGAAGGTTATGACCAACCTAGATAGCATATTGAAAAGCAGAGACATTACTTTGCCAACAAAGGTCCGTCTAGTCAAGGCTATGGTTTTTCCTGTGGTCATGTAAGGATGTGAGAGTTGGACTGTGAAGAAAGCTGAGCGCCAAAGAATTGATGCTTTTGAACTGTGGTGTTGGAGAAGACTCTTGAGAGTCCCTTGGACTGCAAGGAGATCCAACCAGTCCATTCTGAAGGAGATCAGCCCTTTGGAAGGAATGATGCTAAAGCTGAAACTCCAATACTTTGGCCACCTCATGCGAAGTGTTGACTCATTGGAAAAGACTCTGATGCTGGGAGGGATTGGGGGCAGGAGGAGAAGGGAACGGCAGAAGATGAGATGGCTGGATGGATGGCATCATTGACTTGATGGACGTGGGTCTGAGTGAACTCTGGGAGATGGTGATGGACAGGGAGGCCTGGCGTGCTGTGATTCATGGGGTCGTAGAGTTAGATACGACTGAGCGACTGAACTGAACTGAATAGTAGCTTTGCTTTTTAGCTTTTTAAGTATGTTTTATAGCTATTTAATCATCAAGATCATTTTGTCAGTCTTTCTCTAGAGTTATATATATACAACATCCTGGAGTCCACCATGAATGGGCAGTTGGATCTGAGTGGGAAACTAATCATAAAAGCTCAACTTGGGGAGGATATTCGACGAATTCCCATTCATAATGAAGATATTACTTATGATGAGTTAGTGTTAATGATGCAGCGAGTCTTCAGAGGAAAACTTCTGAGTAATGATGAAGTTACAATAAAATATAAAGATGAAGGTAAGAGTATTTCTCAAGTTTTTAGAAGTTTAAATATTATATGTGTTCTTTTGCCCATTTTTCATTGAACTCCAAATAAAAATTCTGTTTCCTCCTATGGTAATTGAGTACCACTTTCCTTTACTTAAGGGAATGCTCATGTAGTTAGTTATAAGTTAAAAATTTGCCAAGTGATTTATTATTAGAAAGGGGTTTTAAGTGATAGGATACTGTCACACATTTTTACAAGCCATTTGTTTTTCTTTTATGCCTGTACAATTCTGGCTTCCTTTTTGCTTTAAAACCAAACTTACACTTATATTTCCTAAAGTGAAAGGGATGGTAGTACATTTTGAATGAGAAAGTATTCGTGAAAGTATGGAAAAGCTGATTTTTTGCAGGAATTTTCAGAGCACGTAATATGCTGAAGTACTTTCTCAGTTTATGCAGTGTTCCCAGGCTAATTTGACTACAAAACTTTTTATGGAGATGGGTTTTACCTGACAAATATATCATCAACGACATAGTGGAATTATATTAGTAGACTGTCGTTTCTCTTTTTTGAAACATAAAGCATTTGTTTATTATTGGTATAATCAAGGCAAAATCTCTTTAAAAAATTGGCCTTGATAATGAAAATATAATCAGAATCATTATTCCTGCATTTACAGTTTGTTCTGCTGTTCCGACTGCAGGGTTTCACACCTGCCTCAGTAGACTCTATTTCTTTTTCTTTTGATCTGTCGTCTTTGTTAACATCTCTAATGAAATTGGGCTTTAGGTGGTTACGAGTATCTTTACTACTGCTGAATTTATTTCCAGTCTGTTTCATCTTGATCTCAACACTTGGCACTGCTATCCTCAGCATCGTTTTATAAATACTCTTACTTCTCTGACACTGTGCTATCTCAGTTTTCTTATTCCTAATAGCTTCTGTGTTTCTCTCTGCGTGTTGGTTTAAAGTAATGTCAGCTGTTAGTATAAAAATCTTAAAATCTCAGTGGTTTAACGTTCAAGAAATTATTCAGGGGCCCAGGTTGACATAAGCTCTGATGTCTTCAGTACATGGCTTACAAGCTCACATGCATTCAGCAAGCAGATGCATGAAGATGGAGTATAGAGGATCACATGGGAGATTGTATTCTCTAGGCCTTGAGGTGGTTTATATTTCAGCTCACATCACATTGACCAGACCCCAGTCACATGACTGTGCTGAGATGTTAGTGGGTTGGGAACTTGTCCCTGCTTGGTTAGCCACTTTACAACAACTTAGCCTGTGGAAGGAGAGTATAAATCACTGATGGTCAACTAAGCCAATTATTTCACTAGAGGTATAATATGCTTTTCATTTTTTCAATATTTCATATAATACTGAAAAGTGGAAGTGTTAGGCGCTCAGTTGTGTCCGACTCTTTGCAACCCCATGGACTGTAGCCTGCCAGGCTCCTCTGTTTATGGAATTCTCTAGGTAAGAATACTGGAGTGGATAGTTATGCTCTCCTCCAGGGGATCTTCCTGACCCAGGGATTGAACTCACATCTCTTGTGTCTCCTGCGTTGGCTGCTGCTGCTACTGCTGTTAAGTCGCTTCAGTTGTGTCTGACTCTGTGCGACCCCATAGACAGCAGCCCACCAGGCTCCTCTGTCCCTGGGATTCTCCAGGCAAGAACACTGGAGTGGGTGCCATTTCCTTCTCCAATGCATGAAAGTGAAAAGTGAAAGTGAAGTCGCTCAGTCGTGCCCGACTCTTAGCGACCCTGTGGACTGTAGCCTACCAGGCTCCTCCATCCATGGGATTTTCCAGGCAAGAGTACTGGAGTGGGGTGCCATTGCCTTCTCCGTCTTGCATTGGCAGGCATATTCTTTACCAGCTGAGTCACAGGGGAAACCCCTTCATCTAATGTTACCCAAAACAAATTTTTGAGGGTCATCCTTGTTAAGAAACAAAAAAGGAGAGCGTTTTCTTATTCTCTTCCCTAGTAACGGACTCTGGGAGTTGGTGATGGACAGGGAGGCCTGGCGTGCTGCCTTTCTAGGGTCGCAAAGAGTCGGACACGACTGAGCAACTGAACTGATCTAGTAACGTCATCTATTTACAATATATTGATTATCCCGTTTGACTTCCAAATGTGTGTGTAAATGTGATGAGTTTGTTCTTTTTCTTGTTTGACTTTACAACTCAAGTTTTTAATGGTTTTACCTGAGATGGTTTGCTTTTACCTCAGAGCTGGCAGTGGACTTGGGCAAACTCCGGGAGATAGTGGGGGACCAGGAGGCCGGGTGTGCTGCAGTCCATGGAGTTACAAAGAGTTGGACACGACTTAGTGACTGTACAACAAAACCTGAGATGATTTGCTCTTACCTCAGAGTTGGCATATCTTAAATGAACTTTACTATTTTACTGCCTTTCTTTTAACTCATTTTTGTTTATGGAAGGGTCAGCCAACTCCTTCTTTAAAGGACAACATAATATTTTAGAATTGTGGGTCCTATAAGGCCTTGCTAATCTTTTTTGTAGACCTTTTAAAAATATAAAAAACTATCCTTAGTTTGAATTCTTTAAGCCAGAATTTATCCATTGATTGCAGTTTGTAACTCCCTAGCTTAGGGTATCCTCGTTGTTGAAACTGTCTTCTACATCTGGTTATCACATTGAATTTGTTTTTCATTGTGTTTTTGAGTGCTTTTTTAAATTATACAGATTTGTGTTCCATAGACTGTATTGGGTACTAGTTTAGAGAGCTGACTTAGGTAAAGAATTCCTGATGTCATAGATACTCTTTATTTCTGTTGGGGAAATCAGAAAAGAAAAAATCAGTTATAGAAAATTTCCTTCTTTTACATATGTACTTAAAAATATGTTTATGAGTAGAATCCCTAAAGTTGAGCATTAGATGTGTGTGTTGTGAAAAAAAAAAACCCAAAACATTGGTCTGCTGTAAAGAGAAGATAAAACTCTCAGTTATGGCTTTTATTGCCATCTTTATCCAAAATAACCGGCCTAATCAGTGTTAAAATTGGTGTACAGAGCATGGCTGGAGCAGCCTCTCAGCCTCCCCGTGACAGCCCTGCTCCCCCAGCTGTGTCTGTGAGGATACCTTGGAATGGCTTCTCTTCTGTTTTTTCTCTAGCCATTTTTTCCCTAGCCCTTTGAAAGCTTTTGAACAGGCAATTGATATGCTGATTATAGTATTCTTTATCCTTGGGATCTAGGGGATTTCAGAATCTTGTGTACAGGAATATTTTTCCTGAGGAGAATTGATGGTTTTCATGTTAGTGTTGAGATGATTGGAGACCTGAAAGACTCAACTGTCTACCCATTTATTAGAACAATTTTGCAGAAAAAAAATTTTTGCAACCTTTTTAGTTACTGTTATATATGGCTTCCCCTCCGTTTGTGTCAGTGGTGTTTTACTGTGCTTAGAATTAAAATTTGAATCTTGACAATAATTATTACCTTGATTTCTGGTAAATATATTTAAATATTTTAGAATAGAAAAGATTTCAATCTAAACTGTAATTTCCTCCAGGTGATTAGTAAAAGATTACATTAATCTTAGATATGTGTTGGCTCGTCTTATGAGAATAAGATAAATATCTTGCCATGAAAGAAATAAAATTAATTTAGTATTCTTTTGGATAAATACGTCTTCCCTAGATCCTTTATGCTTAAAGGTTTTATGGAAGATTCTCTATGCTCTGTGATCCACATTTTGCATTTTAATTGATATATATCCTAGCTTACTACTGATGCAAATCTGAAATTTTTATTTGTTTCAGATGGAGATCTTATAACAATTTTTGATAGTTCTGACCTTTCCTTTGCAATTCAGTGTAGTAGGATACTGAAACTGACATTATTTGGTAAGTGCTAAACTTTCTAATATATTTACTCTTCTTTGTATTTTTATGAAATACTTTTTCTGCTGCGTCACTTCAGTCGTGTCCGACTCTGTGCAGCCCCATAGACGGCAGCCCACCAGGCTCCCCTGTCCCTGGGATTCTCCAGGCAAGAACACTGGAGTGGGTTGCCATTTCCTTCTCCAGTGCATGAAAGTGAAAAGTGAAAGTGAAGTCGCTCAGTCATGTCTGACTCTTAGCGACCCCACGGACTGCAGCCTACCAGGCTCCTCCATCCATGGGATTTTCCAGGCAAGAGTACTGGAGTGGGGTGCCACTGCCTTCTCCAGAAATACTTTTTAGTTTATTCCTTTTAAAGATTCAAAATTAAGTGATAATTTTTTCTTCTATATCATAATTTTTAAATTTTAAGGCTTAACTATATCCTTTGAAGATAAATAGAAAGTAGACATATTTTAAATAACTCATCTGCTGTTACCTTAAATAATAATGTATGCCACTTGTATAAGTGTTTCCAGGATTGAAAATAATTTCAGGGTTAAAACTGTAATTTAGTTTAGTTCTTTAAGAATATATAATTGTTTTCCAATGTAGTATGTTTTTACTTATTCTCAGGGTTTAATGTATAGGACTGATACATGAGTTTGAGCAAGCTCCAGGAGTTGGTGATGGACAGGGAAACTTGGTGTGGTGCAGTCCATAGGGTCGCAAAGAGTCGGACACAACTAAGTGACTGAACTGATACTTTTTTTAGACATTGTTTTTTTAAGTAGTATTTCAAGATCTGAGATATTTCTGATTAAAAAACAAATATAAGACTAAATTTAATCTTATAGATTTTATTTTCTTACAGATCATGACAGATGTGCAAGGCAGAACACTAAAGGGAAAAGATAGGAATGATTGCAAAGTTAAAGTAGTAGCATGATTATATGAAAAAAAATGTGGACTTTTTTCCTGGATGTTTTGGTTAGCATTTTTAAAAATTATGTAGCACTGACTCACCCATTTCCATGAAATAGGATCAATGGCCAGTTGATTTAATTTGTATTTATTTCATCTCCATCTAAGAAGGGTGAATATGAATCACTTTAAAATGCTAATAACAAAAACTACTAAATTAAAAAAAAATAAAACATATCCCTTTACAATATTGAGTCTAAAAACCTAACCACTATTGGCCAGTTATCAGGCATTAGGTAAACCGAAAATCTTCATCTCAAACACTGAGAATGTACTGGATAAACAATACTGCATATATTTTTTGAATTACACACCTGAGCTTGCTCAGGAACGTGAGGAAGATGTCAGGGACCAAAATATAATTGAAATTAAAAACCAGGGCCTTAAGTACCAAAAGCTGAGGCTTGGGATGCTTTTGGTGGTAATGCTGAAGGTTTTAGTCTGCATAATCTAAGGACTTGTCACTTGGTGTCTTCATGGTCTTGTGTCCTAGACTCTCAATGACTATACTCTCAAAAAGCAGATTGTAGAAGAAAAATATCTCTTCATTGGTAGAGGAAAAGTCAAGAAACTGATAAAGAAACTCTGATATATCCTGAGCTATTAGGGATTAGCTATTAAGGATTTATAACCATGGTCCTTTGGGAACTCCCAAAACCGGATACCACCATGAAAAGTGCAAGAAACAAAGGCAGAAATCTTATCTGGAGGGTATATGTTCTCAATCCAAACAACATAGGCTTCTCAAAGATAAAATCCTATTGATGAATTTAGAGTTTAAAACTGTAGGACACATAAAACATCCATGTAAACAAGAAACAATGGGTACAACTAATAGTGGGATTAGATTTCTAAGAACTTAGTAGAAGTGTTAATAAATTATGTATTGTTATTAGACATAAAAGAAGAAGAACTAGGCATTATGGAAAAAACATTAAAAAAAACTTAAGGTAAATAAATAGCAAGAATCTATTGTATAGGGAATTATATTCAATATCTTGTAATAACCTATAATGGAAAAGAATCTAAAAAAAGAATATAAACACACACATATATATACACATATATGTGTATAACTGAATCATTTTGCTGCACACCTGAAAAAGGAAAAATTTGTAATCATAAGAGAACTGTTAATACTCTTCTTTCCAAAACTGATAGATCAAGCAGCCTCAAAATTTAAGCAAAATAGATACAGGCTTGATCGTGTGCATTTAGCAATCAGGACAGGATTCAGTTTTGTTTTAGTGCATTTGGACATTTATAAAAGTTGACCATCTGCTAGGTTTTCCAGTGAGTCTCAGTATCAGAGAAGGAATATGTTAGAGATCATTTCCTCTGGTTTTATTAGAAACTATTGGGCAAAAAAGATAACCCAAACTCCCATATTTTTGAAGATAAAAATACGCTTTTAAGTAACATACCATAGAAGAAATCAAATTAGGAGTTAAATTTCAAATTAGTGAAGAGTTTTACATGACAAAGTTTTTAGAGTGTGCTAAAGCTAAATACAAAAAGGATAGTGTAAGTCCAGATAACTTAGAAAAAAGAAAATAATAAAAAGCAGAAATGAACTAGAAGTTGGGGGAATTGAAGGGATCAGCAATTTTGAAGATATACAACTAGCAAACCTCTATCTATTAAGTTTAAAAGGCAGAAGTAAGCAATATTAGGAGTGAAAGGGAGTTTAACCTCAAATACTAATACATTGCTGTGAAGGAGAATGAGCACCTTGGAGAACAATAGCATGTCAGTAAAAATGTGTTAGAAAGAATTTTTTGTAGGGCTTGAGTTTGTGTTAGATGGTTTTGCATAAGGTTGAAGTAATGGGGCTTTGCTCTAGATTGGCTGTTGTCAGGAAGTACGGGTTGTCCTATGATTAGGTAGTAATCCCATGATTTATGATTTACCTATTAGGTAGTAGTCCTATGATTTATCTTACTAAATCTTATCCAGAAAATATGGGGAGTAAATGGAGGCTAAAGCTTGCAATTGGTAAAATAGTGTCACTCATAATTAGCCAGGGATGTTTGGTCATTTTTGTGACATTCTGGTCAATGTTCTTGTGTCTAAGTTCTCACATGATTATGGATTGGCTTTCTTTTTTGTCTTGAGCTATATCAGTCCCAGAGTGATCTTTAATAATAGTTGGTGGTGTTCTTTATTTGCTTTAAAAAAAAAGATTTATTGAGATGCAGTTGATGTACTATTGGTATGTTCTGAAATTGTTTATGTTCAACAACCTACATGGGAATACCATGCCAGCTTTTAGAGCAACACAAAAGCCTGTCTTACAGTACAGGGCCAGTTCTTAGCTTTCAGGAGCTGCTTTCCTTCTTTTCAGCTATTAAAGGAAAAACAGTAATACCCAGTAAAAGCCAATAATTGATACAGGTAGGAAATTATATTGAACTTTCTCATAAATATATAGGTAGTATGTAAAATACTGATGGATTAGCTTTTAAAGCTTATATTGATGTTTGAAACATATTCTACAAAAAATCTCCTTGAACCTTTATTTTGAAGTAGATGTCCTTTTCTAGTTTGATGCTTTAGGAATTTGTAAATATGTAAGATACACACACACACAAATTGTAAGTATATAAAATGCATAAAAAGTTTAATTTTTGAACTCTTACTTTGAGGTTTGCAGTCAGACCCTTATGTCACTTTTTTTTTAAATTAATAATCTCAGTGATGACAGTCTTTCTTGCTGGAAGAAGGATCCTTTTTTTTTTTTTTTTTTTAGTTAGCTGAAAGTCATTTGGATAAAGTAGGTAAATGAGGTTAACATTACCCTTTAAAAAAAAGGCCCAATGATTATTGAATAATCTGACTTTTTCTGGCTTGTGTGCTTCTTTTAAAGTAACTATTTTGAAGGACAGTGGTGATGTGAATTTGTAAATTCTGCATATTTTTAAAAGAGGTTACTTTTTATTTAGGGCATTTATTTTAGGTAGCTAATTTTTGGGGGCGCGGGTCAGAAGTAGGCAAGAAGGATAACAGACCTACAGTCATGTTATATTTTTAATAAGGTGTTTATTGTATTATTTCAAGGCTATAAAAGAATTGGGTGAAGTAAAAGCTTTTGAAGGTACATAATTTCTATTAAAATACATTAAAGCTTTCTGTAATTTTACTTTATTTCACTGTAGTTGAATTCTTTTAATGAGTATTTTTTTGGGGGAACTTACAGGTCATAAGCCGTAGTTCATCAGCAAAGACTGATGAATATTTACTTCTTCCAAAAATAAATTAGCAATGAAAATCCTTTCCTGAAAAAGTTATTTGAATGATATCAATAGGTATCTTGTTTGAGTTCAAACAAAATTAACTTTTTAAAGAAGTTAATTTTGATTTTTCCTTGTTACATATAATTCTACTGATATATTTATTCAGGAATATTTCCTAAGTTTAAGAAAATGAATGTTTTTATTCCAGTTAATGGCCAACCAAGACCCCTTGAATCAAGTCAGGTGAAATACCTTCGTCGAGAACTGATAGAACTTCGAAATAAAGTGAATCGCTTACTGGATAGTTTGGAACCACCTGGAGAACCAGGCCCGTCCTCCAGCATTCCTGAAAACGGTAGACCATGAAGTCATTTTATTCTCATTTATCCTACTTATGACTTTTTGCAGATTAAAAAAAAAATTCTTCAGCAGGAGTAAAATGGTACCTCCATTGTCACCCTTTCTTACTTCTATATCTGTGCTAATATTCAATATCTGTTTTCCCAAACCTGGCTGTTCATCAAGATTGTTGTTGTGGTAGTCACTCAGTTGTGTCTCACTCTTTGCGACCCCATGCACTGGAGCCCACCAGTCTCCTATGTCCATGGAGTTCTCCAGGCAAGAATACTGGAGTGGGTTGCCACACTCTTCTCCAGGGGATCTTCCTGACCCAGGGATCGAACCCAGGTCACCCACGTTACAAGCAGATTCTTTACTGTTTGAGCTACCCGGGGAACCTTGATTATAGGGAGATTTTATTATACCAGTTCCTGGATCTCATCACAGACTTCCTGGGGAGCAGGGCCGGGAATCCCATTGTTAAAGTGCTGTCTGCGTGATTGTTTTACAGGTAGTCTTAGACTCCTGGGTTATGACATAGGTCAGTTTTCAAATCCCTTTGACTCTTGAACCCTTTTTAATGTTAAAGTTAATGAACCTCAGAAATGGAAATCATTTCTTGAGTTTTATGTGATATATGAAGTAGTTTCAAGTAAAGGTAATTGTAGATTAGTACATTCAAATGTTGTAATGTTTATCTTAAGCACAGTGTTCATAATATGCAAAAAAATATTTTTTTCCCATTTTACAGACATACTATTTATGTTATGATAAATATGGCATACTATTTATGTTCTGTTATGACAGATTTGGAACTGAAAGTAGTTTGGGGACCAAATATTAAATGTAGACTGAAATTTAAATATGGCTTGAAAGTAGATTTTTAAAACTTGCCTTCTCAACTTTTAATATTCTTAGATGTTACACTTTAAAAATATACACTTTTAAAAAACCACTTTTGTGTTTGCATGTAAGTTTCATAGGTTTTATAGATTCTGGATTACTGGCTATAAAGGGCTTAATAGAAGATGATTTTGTGGAAAAGTAGCATTATATAATCTCTTGCAACCTTTAGATTCTGAAATACTCTAAATTTTGGAGTTTAATTTATAGTTATAGTTTAAATAAAGATGCCTTTCCCAATCATTTCCTGCTTTCTCCAGCCATATGAAATTGTGTTAATGGTAGATGACCTGATAAATATTTGGTGATTAATTAGTAATTTCTAGTTCTACCTCTAGATTTTAGAACATATTAAAAAGATTTGCTGAGATACAATGAGATCTTTACAGCCTCTTTATGATAAAGCCTTTGTATTCAGGTTAAAGCATATTGCCTTTTCCTGACCTGTCTCTCCACATAAAAATGAAAACTTTGACCGTTTTCCTAGAAGAAATCATAGATGTCGATATAACAACACTTGCATATAATTTTAGGGGCTTGAAGCATCTATAGAGTATTATGAAAGAAAGAAAGAAAGTCAAGTCACTTAGTCGTGTCCCACTCAGTCGTGTCCCACTCTTTGTGACCCCGTGGTAGCCTACCAGGCTCCTCCGTTCATGGGATTCTCCAGGCAAGAGTACTGGAGTGGGTTGCCATTTCCTTCTCCAGGGGATCTTCCCGACCTGAACCCGGGTCTCCGGCAATGCAGGCACATGCTCTACCATCTGAGCCACCAGAGAAGTCTTAGATCAAAATTCAATAAGTAGAGCCAGTACTGTGTAGAAATTACCTATAGATTTATAAGCTTTTTGTTTTTGGTGGAACAGCCTTTCTGTTCATTACTTCTTGCCACATACTGCTTTTCTTTATGAGTTTAATTCCATGTGTTCATATGTTTTATTGTTCACCTCTCACCTGTGTTAATGGAAAGAGATGTTAAAAATTGGTTTCTCCTCTGCATGTTGGAAATTATTTCATATATTGTTTCTTTATGTGGCCATCCTTCTAGTTATTGTGTCTTGAGTTGCCTAATGAACTGAATATGACATTCTGTGTTTTATTTTTATAGACAGTTATAGTTTATTTTTTGTTTCCTCTCCTATACTTAGATTGCTTAACTCTTGATCCCGCTTCATTTTATGAAGTTTCCTAAGCTTTTAAGCTGTTAGAACATATTCTGATTTAGTAATCTTCTCAAGGGGGTCGGGGGGAACCAAAAACATAAAATAAGCTGCATCAGAAACTTTCAGAAACATCAGAAAAGTCTAGTTTACCAGAAAAAAGTACCGGTCAGCTGTCAGAGCTCTTTAGAATCCTGTGGCTTGCCCTCGCCCAAAACATGCAGCTACCTATGTCCTTCAGCACTCTGCCTCTGTAGTGGACTTGTTGGACAGTTGCTTTCCTCTGTGAGACAGATGATGTGTAGGTCACCTTCAGTACTGGATTGACCTGTTGCAGTATCTGTGCAGTAGCTACTGGAGCAGGTAGTAGGCTAGTGGGTATATATTGTGTTTCCTGATGAATTTAGTTTGCCATAAGTGGAAGGATACATAGGTAGTGAAAGATAGCAGTGTGAAGGGAAATAATCCTAAAATTGGTGTCATATGCTCTTGGGATATGGTCTTGGAATTGAAGGAGGGAAGTTGGTGAGGACGATGGATGACTGGCAGACATTTTAAAGGAGTACTTACAAAAGTTTTCCTACTGAGATTTAGGAGATACTAATGTAACTAGAGGAATGATAAGAATAAAAGAGCTGCAAGCCCATGTGTGCTTATAGTGCACTTGGTTCATAATATTTTTTCATAAGATCAATTTTGGTCATGATCACAGAGATGATCTAATGCTCATTTACTTGGTTGGTAATAGAAAGGAATTGATAACATCAGTTACTTCAGTAAATGGTTAGCAGTTTTCTTTTACTTGTTTAGTTTGTTTTATTTGTAATATTGTTTTATGTGTTGGCCTTAAGTATTTGTAATATTTTTTTATGTGTTGGCCTTAAGTATTTGTAATATTTTTTTATGTGTTGGCCTTAAGTATTTGTAATATTTTTTTAATATTACACGTTTCTGTTTATAAAATGTATGGTATTCTTGAATCTGTTTTCTTTCACAAGGTGGTAGTATAAATGCGTGTTCAGAACCTTAGTATCCTTAGAAGAAAAGTGTGTGGTTTAAAATTTTTCCTGCTTATAATGTTTAAAATTCTACTTTGCAAAATATTTTATTATGGAAAAATTTTAATATATATGAAAGTAGGCATAATGGTATAATGAACCCCATGAACCCTCACAACTTCACCAGTTGTCAACTCACAGTATCATGCCATCTATACTCACACATTTCCACTCCTCCTATGTTATTCTGAGCACATTTCAGACACATATCTTTTATCTGTAATAAGTATTTTAAAGGAAGACGTTGTAAATTAAAATATGTGTTGGCTTGAGGTTTCCATGTACCGACAGATAAAGAACCAATAGATAAGTAGAAGTAAAGCATAAAAGTTGATAATCATAACTTTATTTAAAAAGGTTTTTATCCTTTTAGAAAATAAAGCATTAGTGCACAGTATGTGTCTGATACTAGGATATATGTCATAGCACTCCAAAAAGAACGGTAAAATGTTTCTCTGTGTAAAGATGCTTGTATTTTTTTTCTCATCTGATAATTCTTAAGAACGTACATAGATAAAATTTTTTATAAAAGCTATTACTTATCTTTCATTTCTTTTTGACCTTGCCCCCCATTTTACAAAAAGTATAAATAGCAACAAAGAAGAAAGGAAGATTATAATCTTGTACTCAGAGATACCCTCACCATTCCAGACTTTATGCACATATGTATTTTGCTATCATGTATTTTTTAGGCCTTATTGAATATAGATAAAATAGAAACAAGTTTTTGGTTATTTCTTTTATAGATACTGTGGATGGTAGGGAAGAAAAGCCTGCTGCTGCTGATTCTTCTGGTAAACAGTCTACTCAGGTTATGGCAGCAAGTATGTCAGCTTTTGATCCTTTAAAAAACCAAGATGAAATCAATAAAAATGTCATGTCAGCGTTTGGCTTAACAGATGATCAGGTTTCAGGTAAGTTAGTGCCTTCCTTGCATCCTTTATTCTCCCTCTCCTTCCTTTCTTCCCCTTCCTTCTTTAATAGAAGATAACTTGCAAATGGTGAAGTGCTCAAATCTTACGGGTTCATTTTAGGAAGTCTTTACGTATGTATACACTATGTAAAACACCAGCAAGGTCAAGATGCAGATGGTTTCCAGCTCCTGCAAAGCTTTCTCATGCCCTCTCTCAGTCAGTAGAACGCTCCTCTTTAAAGAATAAACCTGTGATTGGTTCAAGTAACTTTTATCAAAAGTAGAATTCAGAGGGTTTATTTTTTAAAAAATATGAATCATTTTATGATCTTATTTCAGATTTCTTGCTGGACCTAAATTATGTTTGATGGTTTAATCTCTCTTCTGATCTTAAATTAGGGAAATTTAAATGTAGAGTTCTGGACAGTTTAGTGTAGAAAGTGCTTTTATTTGAATGTTCTTAACCTTAAAACAGTGTCTTTATTGTACTTTCTTTGTATATTTTGGGCATCATTTCTTCAACATTTTTTCTGCTTTTTCTCTTGGGATTCCTATTACACATCCATTGGAGAGCTTGATGTTATCCCATGGGTTTCTGAGGTTCCTTTTTCTTCACTCTTTTTTCTCTATGTTGTTCTGATTGAATGATTCCTGTTGATCTCTCTTTAAGTTCACTAGTGTTTTTCCTTTCATTGCCAATCTGCTGTTAAACCTTTCTAGTGAATTTTCCCTTTCATTTATTGTGCTTTCAGCTCTAGAATTTCCATTTGGTTGTTTTTATAGTTTTATTTTTTTTTCTGTTAAGATTCCTTACCTTTTCATTCATTAATATTGTTTTAGTATTAATCACTCAGTTGTATCTGACTCTGCAAACCCACCAGGCTCCTCTATCCGTGGAATTCCCCAGGCAAGAATAGTGAACTGGGTAGCCATTCTCTTCTCTAGGGGATCTTCCTGACCCAGGGATCAAACCTGGGTCTTCTGCATTGCAGGCAGATTTTTATCATCTGAGACACCAAGGAAGCCCTTAGGTGGTTAAGATTGTATTTCTCTTCAATTTATTAAGGTATTTTTGTTTTAGATTCTTGTGAGGATTTTTTGTTACTGTTGCTCTAATATTTATTCACACTACTCCCGTTTTCACCCAGAGTGAAGCCGCTGACTGCTTCAGCTCTGACTCAGCTCTGCTCAGTCCTTTCAGCTCTAGATGCTGCTTTTTATTCTGTACCCTCTTGGTGTCACCCTCTCTCCACCTAATTCTGTGGTCAGCTCGGGCTTTGGAGCTTATATTCAGATTTTAGATCTCATTTCTTCTCGTTCCTTCCTGAATGGATTTTCCTCAAATTTCTAGCTATGTAGCCAACCATGAAGTTAACACTGGTTTTCTGCAGTTGAAACTGCAGAGATCACAGTTTGCTGTTCTTACCCATTGTAATTCCATTGAGGGTAAACTCTTTCCTGGTGTTCGCCAACATTTGGCTGACTTCCAATAATTTCAAGTAGTTGTTTTCGTCTTCTTTGACCAGGGTTTTAAATTGTTATTTTGGGGGAGGTTTCACCTGATCAGTTTACTTTGTCATTATCAGTAACTGAAAAAATAGGATTTTCTATTAATTTTTTTTTCTTTGAGACTTTTATGGGGTTATTTATCAAAGAGAATTGTGTGTGTAACATTCTGGAAAAGACAGCTACTTGTATATCATGTATGTTGTTGGCAAAAGAAGACATCAGATAAGTGGTCTATCTGAAAAACAGAAACTTTTTGTAGATTAACTGAAACACAAGTTAATATTACAGCTTCTTAATATTTAAGACTTCAGGATAAGCCAGGTGGAGGGAGTAAATAGTTATATATGAAGTTAGGCTTAAATGTTTAAGAATATAGTATAGACCAGAATAATATGATTACTATGATTCATATTGTATTTGAAGGCCATTTTTCTGGTAGCTTTGTATATTGAATTGAAGTAGGAAAAACTACACATAGAAAATGCCAGGGTTCTTTGTAGTTACTTGGGTTATGATGTGAAAAACTCAGTAGCAGTAGTGAATGTAGACATGGGAAGGAGGGATAAAATATTAACGATAGGATAAGCAACATTAATAGCTTACATGCAGGGGAGAAAAGAATGGAAGTAATATTTTTTTAGAATAATAACATAGTGTCTTTGTGTTATCTGTGTTACCCTTCTTGGGGATGTGTGTGTATGTATTTGTCTAATGTTGATAAATATCAGTGAAATGGTGGTGCACAGCAGTGATCATACATTTTACTCTGGCACTCATCAGTTTCTCTTGCACTACCAGTACCGTTATCCTAGTTTTAGGTTCTCATGAATACCTGAACTGTCAGCTTCCAACTGTATGCCTGATACAGTGCTAGTAAGTTTTGGGTTAGACCAGTTGAAAGGATAGAGGTTTGGCCTCAGGGAAATTAGTCTGCTACTAATAACAAGTACTTATGTAGGGCTTTTTAAGTGGTAATCACTTTTATAAGTTCTTGTTATATAATCACTTTAAAATTTTCATTTAAAATACATTTTATATTAGCCATATTGATATATTTAATATATTTTAACAATATTTTAATGTTTATTTTTAATATATATTTTTGTTGAGGTATAGCTGATGCTATGATATTATGTGAAGTTTCAGATGTTCAACATAGTGATTTACAATTTTTAAAGGTTATGTTTTACTTATGGTTATTATAAAATATTGGCTATATTTTCTGTGATATAATATATTCTTATAGCTTACTTACTGTATATATAATAGTTTAGACCTCTTAATTCCCCTATGCCTCTTGCCCCTCCCCATAAAATTACTTTTATAAGCACTTGCTATAAGCTCTTATTAACTCATAATCCTTATGTAATCTTATGAAGTAGGAATTAGTATTGCTTTTGTTACAGATGAGGAAACTGAAGCACAGAAAGAGATCAAGTAGCAAGCCTGGATTTACAGAGCTACTAAGTGGCAGCATTGGGATTTGAACCGAGGCAGTCTGGCTCCAAAACCAGTGTTTCTAATCATACTATTCTGTATTGCACAAACAAAAATAACTTAAACAAATTTTTGTCTTCAGAATGTCTGTTTTGCTCATTATATAGTATTAGAACTACAGCAGATTCTCTCCATTTACTTCTTTGTTCATTATTTTAAAAGAATTTTGAGTGGTTCCATGTATATTTTAAGATGTAGACTTTGTGAGACAGAATCAGAAAGGTGCCTGGCCAAAAGAACTCCTAGTCTAAGAGGGAAGACTTTTCTGTTTAAAAATGCAGAGTGGAAGTTGGTAAAGTCTTAATAGACGTATACTCTATAGAAGTTCACAAGTGGAGAAAAGTATTTTTGAGTGAAGAAAGCTCACTAGAAGTGTGGAGGACTATTTAAGGAATGTTTTAGATAGGTAAAACTGGTACTGTGGAAGGAATGGCAATTAATGATCACTTGGGGGAATGAATAGGATTGTACAAAGGGGTGGATATTTTGCAGTGCAGAGGTGAGTTTAAGACTCAGGAATGTAGCACTACACTCTATAGGGAAGGATTTCTAGTCGTAGCTTTGGATTCTTGTGAGATTGGAGCAAAGGAAAAAAGTATATATACACACATCAGTTTAGAAGGCTGCCTTTGGGTTATGCTTATTCTGTAGTACTTTACTTTTAGTCTCTTAACCAAATTTACTAATTGAGCTTGTTGGGGACAGATCTTATATTAGAAACTGAGCTGACTTTTCATGACCACCCAGGGCCTCCCAGTGCTCCTGCAGAAGACCGGTCAGGAACTCCCGACAGCATTGCTTCCTCCTCCTCCGCAGCTCACCCACCAGGAGTTCAGCCACAGCAGCCACCATATACAGGAGCTCAGACTCAAGCAGGTCAGAGTGAAGGTAAAATAGAGCTTAAAGCACATGTGCGGAAAGTTACATGTGCAGAAATGTTTATTATGACATTTTTGGTAATGGTGAAAAGCTTACATGTTCATTCATGCTGTGAACACAATTGTCAATATTTTTGACGTACTGATGTAGTATGCTTTCGGGTTAAAAAACTGAATAGAACAATGTCAGGTATGCTTCTGAACATTGAAAAGAAAAAAAAACCTAAAGTATAAGGCATAATTTTTAGGTTCTATTTTATTTCCTTCTCCCCTCCCGTCTTGCAACTGTGTATTATTTTTGTAATTTAAAAAGATTTAAAAAACAAAGGTAAAGCATAACTTCAGTTTTTTTTTTAAAGATAAATAGCCCTTTATATTTTTATGCAGTTAGCAATAAGTCTTTTATAGAAAAAGCAGTGTATTTTAAATCAGACTTTTTCCTCTCTAAATATCACGTCCTCAGATGAGCAGTTTAATCTCTCTGGGTTTTGATATTCTCCCACAGAAAAGTGAACCGAATCAGTGGTTTTCAGAGAATGTCTTAAGTCCTAAATGAAACAGAATGTAAAAAAGCTCAGTCATTAAACAAGTAAGGGGTCATTGCTGTTGTTGAAGGAAATTGCAAGTGCAGAATAGCAGACACTGAGGTGCCTCATTGAAACCCTTGGAAGCGCTGCAGAACATGCCCTCAGACTTACTGATTTAGGGTTCCTTCTAGATGGTCAGATAGTCTTTCTTTGAATTGCCTGTGCATGTTAGGCCTTTTAAAGCCCCATATTTTACTTTAAAGGTCACCAGGTGGTGCTCTATCTGTATAAAGGGGTCAGGTAGTGTGATAAGATGTATTTTCAGCACCAGAAGCAAGTGACTGAGTTTATCAGTCAAGTTAAGTAAATCTCCCAAAACAGCCTTAAATGAAGGGGCACTTTTGTAATAGATTCTTAATTATTTTGGGTACTTTTAGATTTGTCCCGTTGGATGAATTGGATGAATGGTAGTGATAGGAACCAGCAGGTGTCATTTTGCTGAGAAATGAGTAGTTTGGGAAGAATTTTCTTATTGTTGAAGCCTCTTCTCAACCAACTTTAGTTCTAGTCTTTTCTTTTGTACCAAGGTGCAGCTGCCAGAACTGGACCAGTTAGAATTGAAGCAGATGTGTCTGAAACAGGGAAAAGCAGAGTTTGGATATGATGGGAGTTTAATGGCTATATCAGGTGAACTAACATCTTTAAAAAAGAAAAAAGCAACCCATTTTTAGCCACGTATACGGCTGTAGGATGGGAGTTGGAAGGGTAATTGTACCAAATTATGTTTGCTGTTCACTTATAAAGGAAAGGGATTTAAGGATCTGCTAATAATATCTCAAATTATTCTTTCAAGGGTTTATCTTAATTGAAAGTTTATTTTCAGATAGGTAAATTTTAAAAATATAAAAGGATATACAGTGGAAATTGGAAAATGCTATCTCTCACTTCTGACACCCAGCAACCAAGTTCCCTTTTTCCGAGTCATCAGATTGACACCATATGGTGGCATTAATTATATGCCTTCTTAAAGCTGTTACTTTTTAGTGTACATTAAAACTTACAGTAGAAAAAATTGTATAGTTACTAATGTGACATCAGTCAATAGATTAGCATTTTAGAGGTGAATCTCTAGATCATTGGTGTTCAAAAGAAATACTGTGGAAGCTATATATGATTTTAAATTTTCTACTAGCTGCATTAAAAAAATTTTTTAATGGTAAAATTAATTTTTGTTATATATTTAATTTAATCTCGTATATCCAGTGTATTAGCATGTAATCATTATTAAAAACATTCTGGTTTTCATACTACATATTGGAAATCTGGAGTGTGACTGATTTGAAACACTTCACAATACGTATAGCATATCATGGTTAAGACTGGCTACTTTAATGAATACCTTTTGATATATGCGAAATATATAATGAGTTCCTGGTATCACCATTTAGTTAGATCAGCTGCTGGTTATGCTTTGAGCAGAATAACCAACAGAAGTACAAATCTATTACTAATAATTAACATATAAATCTCTTAGAATGTGAAATAATAATCTAAAATAAATAATTCTGAGTTATTTAAATTCCATAAGAGGGATCTTGGATTTGTAAATTTTTTTCCTAAGGATTTAAGTCTTAATATATTGTTCATTTAAAAGGATCAACAAAATGTTAAGCGTCATGAAAAGAAACAAAATGGACAGTATTATCCTTTTTCAGTGAAGCAAGTGCTTCTGTTACTGGAAAACTATGTGACTTGAGTAGTTGCCAAAAACACAATAAAGTGGTGAGGATACAGAGAAGAGCACTTAAAAGTCAATGAAGACTAGAAAGTATTGCTATTTGAGAAGCAAAAAGATGACAAAGATATAATTGGAATCTGTAAAATCATATGCTAATATAATGGATAAGTAGCTTTTATTATGTAAATTGTAAAATTTGTATGTTTTGAAACATACAAAAGTAAAGATAACTTCATGTTTCTTTCATGTAGCTTAATGTTTTAACATTCCAGCTTTCTTGTCCCGTATCCCCCCCAGCTTTTCACTCAGCCATTTCAGTATGCATGTCTAAATGATATTCTTTTCTTTTTAATGTCACCACCATGTCACTATTTACCTAACAATATTATGGTTCTTTTTAAAAATATTTTATTGAAGTATGGTTGATTTACAATGTTGTGTATTTCTGCTATACAGCAAAGTCACTCAGTTATACATGTATATATTCTTTTTCATTATGGTTTAAGTGATTAAGTGATTCCTAATGTCAGCACATACTATATTTGAATTTTCGTAGTTGTCTCATAGTTACTTTGTTACATTTGGGGGCTTTTTCAAATTAAGAGTCTCCCAAGATTCACATTTTTCATTTAATTATGTGTCTTAAGTCTTTTATTTTTTTAATAGCTGTCAACCCTACATGTTTCTAAAGTCAAAACTATGTATGTGAACGTGCTGTTTAACAGTTTATGCTAAAACATAGATACTTAAAACAGCAAAAAATTATTATCTCACAGTTTCAGAATCAAGGATCTAGGAGAAGCTTAGCTTGAAGGTTTTGGTTAAGGGTTTCTTGTGAGGTTACAGTCATCTGAAGCTTAATTTGAACTGAAGAATTCATATCTTAAGATGACTCCTTCATACGGTTGTTGGCAAGAGACTACATTTCTTCACCAAATGGATCTCATGGGCTTCCTGGGTGACTTCATGACACGGAAACTTCCACCAGAGCCAGTGGTCAAGACAGAGTAAAAGGAGATATTTGTCTTTTTCAACTTGTCCTCAGAAATGTCCTCAGAAATATCATTTCATGTATTCTAATGGTATATGTTGTTCTGTCACCCAGTCCTGTCTGACTCTGTGACCCCATGGACTTCAGCATGCCAGGTCCTAATGGTATATATATAGATCAGCCTGATTCAGTGTGAGGGGACTACACATGAGAATGAATACACATGTATTTATTGCTTGTTGTTTGCCATTTTTTTGTATGGTGGAGTTAATCTTTCTAATTTCTAAAAATATGAGGATACCAACCCATTATCTTATATTATACCTGTGCAGGAGTCATTGAGGGTCATTATAGAGGCTGACTACCAATCTGTGTCACACATATAGTACCAGAATCCTCACCATTACTCTTTGCTTCATCCTATTCTCTTTCTCCTAGGTAATATGTTTTATTGCTTTTACTTTTTTCTATCATCGATTCTGAAAATACAATGCACAAAACATAGCTTATATATATATATATATTCCCCCCCCCCCCCCCCCTCAAATCATAAACTTACGGTGAACTATGTTGGCACATTGCTTTTTCACTTAATATATCCTGTAGCTTTCTCCTTCAATTAGGTCAGGTTGTTCCTCCTCATTTACAACTGAACACAGACTTCTTAATTTTCAGAATACTGTGACAGAGAATGAGAGTTCCATTTTGGACTTGAAGGAAGTGTGTTTAAAATAAGAGAAGTACTTTGTTGAGATAGTGTTTAATCCCCAGGGCATTTTCACAAGGAGTTTGAAGCAAATTAAGAAAAAAATGGAGCACTTGCTTCAAGAAGAGTTGTAGTACCTGTTACTTTTTATTGAGGAAAATGATTTGACTTAAAATTTTGAGTGGGGAGTTTCTGGGCTCCTTGGCAGCAGTCTACTGTATGGAGCTTTAATCTCAGACTTTTTGATGATACCTAAGTTAATATTTGTATTAAATGAGATAACATGTATGAAACTCCTTAAATAGCAATCTAGAGTTATGCCTGGGTTTTGGTGATGGTTCTTACTAGCTATGATGCATAGACCCCAGGTAAGTTGCTTATTCTTTTTTATACCTGAAATAGGGACTGCTAATGAGGTTGACTTTTCCCTTCATATATTCATTGCATGTTCTTTGCTCATTTTTGTATTGTAAAGTTAATCCTTCTGTTTTGTAAGAATTAGAACCCATTGTCAAATGCTACATGTATTTCCCCCCTTTATCATATTTCTGTATCAGATCCTTGTCACTTCTGTTCCAAAATTTAGTTTTGAGATATAATCTAGGCAACTTGAGATACAGTTAAGGCAGTATCTTCTAAAAGGTGGTTAGCTTCTGTAGTAGTTTTTATGTTGTCTATAAATCTCAAAGTGTTAAGAAAGTGTTTAACAAACTTCTTGTCGGTTTTTGTATTTGGGAAGAGGATTAATAACTTAAAAATAAGCAAATTTTTCTTTTTTTTGAAAAATTTTAATTGGAGGATAATTGCTTTACAATGCTGTATTACTTTCTGTTGTACGACTGTGTGAATCAGCTATAAGCATATGTATATCCCCTCCCTTTTAAGCCTGCCTGCCCCCCGCACCCCACCGTGCTCATCCCAGCCCTCTAGGTCATCACAGAGCACTGAGCTGAGCTCCCTGTGTTATACAGCAGCTTCCCACTAGCTGCTTTGCATGTGGTAGTGTATATATGTCAGTGCTACTCTTTCAGTTTTATTCCTATCATGAAAGCATACCACTACTTGCTAGGAAAGAAGCTAGCTGTCAGTAGGGGCATAACGTATTCAGTGCTGCAGTACAGAAGACTGGACACCCCGTCTAGTAAAGTGGGTTTCGTCTTGAGATTTCAGCTGTGAGAACTAGCTATTTCCTGTACCTCAGTTTGAATGGCACTAGATAATGCATTGACTTTTAGTCACTGTCTTTTTCTGCTGAAAGTATACTATTTACCTATAGTCTTTTGATTAACAGTAGGTAATTTGAATACTTTTAAAGTATCAGCAACATAAAGTTGTTTTAAAGATTTAAATACTAGCTAGGTTTTTAAAAAATTTAAGTGCTAGTTAGATATTACAGCAAGTTTTATTGCTGCTCTAGGCATTAGATCTAGGCATTAGATCTAGGCATTGGAACAACTGTAAGTGGTGTAGAGAGGTTTAAGATGTGAACCAGTAAGTACTTACATGTTTGGAAATCACAGCAGCTATTCATGGTATTTGTCCCTTTTTTCACATTTTTCTTTATTGATTTTTACTGAACATTAGTAGTACATATCTTTTGGCAGTTGAGTTTGAAAACCTTTGTTTTTTGGAGTTCTGAAGTAACCACTCATTATTTGATGTCAGAGTTCTCCACAGTTAATCCACAGCAGAGTTGCCACACTTGTCAAATTGTTCTTTGTTCTCTTCTTCATAGATATTTAAAGAGGAACAAACACAATCTGTGTCTTAGTTCTCTGAGTGTATATGTGTGTGAATGGGGAGAGAATTAAAGGTGCCTTAAAGATGTTTCTCTTCTGCTGAGTTAAACCTGCCTCTGCCCTGTCTCATCCCCAGGTCAGATGTACCAGCAGTACTCGCAGCAGCCCGGCTATGGCACTCAGCAGCCACAGGCGCCCCCCCAGGCGCCGCAGCAGTACGGTATTCAGTATTCAGGTGAGCAGGTGCCCAGAGAGAGCTGTGTCTATATTCATGAAACCTTAAAATTCCTTCCTCCTGGGTCCTTGATTTGTTATAGTAAGTGTTAAGTATTTATTTTTTGGGGGGGGGGAATAACATTTGTATCATTTATTTATAAATACTTTACATAGAAATTTTACTGTAAATCACCATTTCAGTTCCAGTGGGCAGGTAAAACACAGTCATAGTAGATGATTCAGTAATAACCTGTAGTATAAAGAAGTTTTTAATATCTCCTACTCATGTGATCAACTTACCTGCTTGGTGATGTAGAGCAAAATGCACAATTTTTTTTCCTCTTTTTTATGTAGCACATTATCCCAGTGTACTGTAGTACCTGGAAAAACTTTTTAACAGTTCCCTCATATGTAAAAAGAGGTGATCTTATTAAATAAGAACCAAATTAAGCTACATAGGTTTTTAAATCTCCCAGAAGTATGTAGGAATACTAAAAACAGTCCATAAAAGTAGAGTTGTGTGAAATGTAATTCAGACAACTAAGAACATAAAAATCTCTCAGTATAGCTTTGAATATCATAATTCAAATAATTATAATTTGGGTAATTTTTACCTTTGTTATATGAGAATTTATGTTCAACTCTTATAGTCAAATATTTTAAGTATCAGAATTTCAACTAATTTAAAAAAATTACAAAAAAATTACAAAAATGAGCTGTGAACACACAATAAATACATGGGGGGAAGTTAGCCTCATTATCAGTCCCTATTTCAGGTACAGAAAGGTTAAGCAACTTACCTTGGGTCAGTACATCACAGCTAGTAGGAACCATCATTGGAAGCCAGGCATAACTCTAGAGCATTATTTTAAAAGGAGTTTTTGTACACATTCTCATTTAATATAAATGTTAACCTAGGTATCATTGAAAAGTCTGAGATTGAAGCTCCACATAGTAGACTGTTGCCAGTGAGCCAAAGGAACTCCCACTCAAAGAAGTCTAAAATCATGTTCCTCAATAGAAAATGACAGGGGACAACTATTCTTAAAGCAAGTACATTGCTCTGTTATTTTTTATTTTTCTAATCTACTTGAAACTCATTGTGAAAACACCACGCCTTCATTTAAAAGTTTCAGAGACCATGTGGTCCCCAAAGCCTAGAATGTTTATTATCTGGTCCTTTATAGAAAAACATTTGCTGACTCCCTGAATTAGACCATAAAATTCTACCATTGTAGTTTGACATATTTTAACACAAAGATTTGGATTGGATTTGCTGTAGAGTGACTTAACCTGTAGCTGCTAGTTTTTATATAAACTAGGTGGAATGAATTTAAACTTGGACTATAATATTGGGGGAAGGTTATTTTCAGAATGCAGTCTTTTAGAGAAAATCTGTTACCAATTATATATTGGCAATTTGTAGAAATAATAAGTTTTTTTCACTGTTGTCTAATCCAGGCAATTTCCATCTTCACCATGCTTCAGAATCACCTGGAGAGGTGTTTCTTAAAACTTACAGGTGCCTGAGCTCTACTCCTAGAGATCTTGTTTTATTTGGTTGAGGGTGGGGTACAGGCATTGATATCTTAAACGGTTTGCAGGTCATTCTAAAGTGTAGTGAGAATTGGGAACCACTGATCTTGTCTTACCCACTCATTTTATAAATGAGGCAACTAGGGTCCAAAGAGTTGTGATGCATCGAAGGACAAGCAGCTATTTAGTGGGGGACTAGACCAGAACCTGGTACACTTGACTTTGCAGTTAATGACTTACTTCTCTACATCATTCTCACTCTCTCAGCACCAACCAGAGCTTGGCAGACTTCTGTTATAAAAAACGAAATAGTAAATATTTTAGGCTTTATGGATCACGTGACTTTTTGTCCTTAATTTTACTTTATTCACACAACCACACAATCTCCATTTCTTGCCATTTATGGTGATTTTCACCAAAGTTATTTTGTTTTTCAAGGGAGGGGATAGTGGTGGAAGGAAGGATTTTTATATATACAGAGGTATTTTATATTATGGTCAAAGACAGTAGATTGCTAATGAAACAGCAACTTAGGCTCTTAGGCAGTATCCTCTCTCTTGAAAAATAAAGATTTAGTTGTCCCCAGAGTCTGTTGAAAAGCCAGTTTAGATATCAATTGGCAGGATGAAAACACAGCTTTTTTTTTTTTGCTCACAGTCTTAAATTGAATAGACATTTTCAGTATAAAACCTCCTGTTTCTCCAAAAACTTACAGTAAAAAAATTTTTATGTTTTTATGTAGAGGATAGAAGAAATTGTATGACATCAGTGTTTTTTCATGAATTTAGTTTGATTTAGGTGCTGCCATGAGTAAAATGCATTAGGTATTTGAGTTACTTGTTAAAAATTAAGCTTGCTCATAATGATTAGTTAGGATCTTCACTGAGTAAAGTTTAGTTCTTTTCAAAGTATTATTTTTGTATTTCTGATCCTGCTAGTCCTATTAACTTGAAATTGGGAGATATGGAAACAGTCACCTAAATACTCTGCTTGGAGACTGTTAGTGCTTGTGGTAACATTGGACCATCTTTGGCACTCTGCTGGTTTGGCAGTTTTCCTCTGACCTTTTCCAGTTTTATTCATGGACTATGTCAAAAGCTTTCTTTCATGAGTAAATTTTGAACCCAGGTTCAAGGTGAGTTCAGAATATACTCAGTTCATTGAATCCTTTTTATTTTTTTTTAATGCAGGGTTGTACATATTTTAATAATTTTCTTATGTATCTGGTATTTAATGCTGACAGGATTCCAGTCAATGGAGAGGTTTCATTGCAAGTAGCTGCAGGTGTGTTTCATGGTAGAGATAAAAGTTTTTAGTGAAGCAGACCTTTTCTTTTAAAAAGCTTTACATCCTAGTACCTAATGAATATAGATGTTCATTTTTGTGGGGCAGTATAATGTGCTTTCTGTTGTTACTGCTATTGTAAAGGCAAACCATGATACCAAATCTAAAAGATTTTAAGGATTGTGAAAATGGCACTTAATGTTTATTCTTAAATGTTTTATTAATTTTTATAGGATGAATAAGCCTAAAAAGCATCTCACTAACATAGTAAGTTGTATTTGTAGCAGCATTGTTTCATTTAAAAACATTCATTCTCTACAATGTGTTTTTATTTGGTACTGTTATTAAACAGGCCCCTCAAAACCAGGTTAATGACTAGCTTTTGCATTAATTCAGACATTTGTCCTTTGAGCATGTACTCTATACTGGGAGTTATGCTAGAACAGGCGTTTACTCTCAGGGATTATACAGTCTAGGAGGAGTTGAAGTAGAAGAAATATATATATATAGTGGTTTTCATTTTAGAGGGTTTACAAAATTGTCTAGAAAATGCTTCTTTGTTACTATATGGTATTGAAATATAAAATCCACTACTCTACTTGGTGCTTAAATACTTAGGATTAAGTTTGTTAAATTTCTCATTTATTATTATTTTTTTTGTCCATAACAGTAAGACTAATTCTCTGGAAAATGTTCACCAAAAGAAAAAGTAAGAGGTATATGTTTTGCCTTTTCAGCAGGCTATAGTCAGCAGACTGGACCCCAACAACCTCAGCAGTTCCCAGGATATGGCCAGCAACCAACTTCCCAGGCACCGGCACCTGCCTTTTCTGGTCAGCCTCAGCAACTGCCTGCTCAACCTCCACAGCAGTATCAGGCGAGCAGTTACCCTCAACAAACTTACACTACCCAAACTTCTCAGCCCACTAATTACACTGTGGCCCCTGCCTCACAACCAGGAATGGCTCCAAGCCAACCCGGGGCCTACCAGCCAAGACCAGGTTTCACCCCACCTCCTGGAAGTACCATGACCCCTCTTGCAAGTGGGTCTAACCCATATGCACGTAGCCGTCCTCCCTTTGGTCAGGGCTATACCCAACCTGGACCAGGTTATCGATAAAGAGGCTCAGTTACACTGATGAATGTAGCTGCTAGCTGTTTGCCTCCCAAAAGACTCCAATACTACTATTTTAATTTGTATTGAAGTTCAGGAATTTAAAAAGCAGAGCATTTTTTTATGATACCATTATTGCTGTTAATTGAAAGTATAATTTACTGGAAGAAAAAAGACCAAAATGGAAGTTTTTTTCCTCCCCTGCTTAGAAGTATAGCAGCTTCCTACTTATTTTGGAACACTACTCTTACATGTGTGCAAAGTGATTGATTTTCTAGCTTGCCTTGTCCAGAGGATATTAAAATGCTAGGTTGAAGTTCAGCCCTCTTACTTGGCTTTTTATTATTAACACGATGTACTAAAGTAGATCCCTTTGAGAAGACTAGCTATTATGTATAAAATGTAACATTGATAGGTTAATAAAGATGATTGAATCCATTAGTGGTCTTGTAACTTAATTTAGTCTTTGGTATTCTATATATGCGTATATATGAGAAAAATCCTTAATGATGTTTTTGGTCTTGAAATACATTTTATTTTAGGCCTTTCTATTCAAAGAAGCACAGTGCTGTTGTATTCTGTCCTGATTTTGGTTTTAAATGACAAAACTTTAAAATAGATCAAGACTAGCATTATATATAAACACAGTAGATACAATATTAAAAGATGAAAGGGAGCTTGGTAGATTCTAAACAACCTGTGAGTTTCCTTATAGAAATCAACCATTTAGAAATGAAGAACTCAGTCTTAAAAAAAACTACATCTCTTTATTGCAGAGTTTATACTGTTTGAAAAATATAAAATGAAGTATTGATAAAACTGAAGCATGTTCAAAGGTAAGCACAGAAAGGTCCTTTAAGAATGAGGGCACCAATGCAGCATTCCTGTCTTCCTCCCCAATGAAGGAGAATAATACTGTTTTAAATAAAAATAAGTCAGATTTTCATTACAGGTTGTTAGAATTAAGAAAACAGCCTCTGATACATTCATTCCCTAGAGATCTTCTGTGTAAAAATAGAGTAAATATCATAAAATGGTAGGCTTCTCATCATGGATTATCCTTTTATGCTTAGACTTTGCTACAGTCTTTGGATACAGCTTGATTAGAATTAAAAACAGTATGAACACAACTGCTTAAAGGGATAGTTTGACAAAGAACATTCAGACATTGTAGCATACTTATGGGTAGACAAAGCACAAAATACGTATTTTTGAAATAATATATCAAATTTTCAATTCCATTTTCAACTGAAATTTACTGATTCAAACAACCTTTGCAATAATTTGTAGATAATTAATGAAATGTATATTTGCATGAATGGCTATTTAAATGCTTCAAAAGTTACTCAACTGTTACTAAAAAGTTGAAGTTTAAATAAACATGTGAATATTAGGACCTTTTCTCCCCAGATATAATATGTTGATGATAATTTGATCTAATAAGTTAAGCCAAGTAGAGATTTATGGAATTAACAGTAGGAAGAGTACACAATAAATGTAAATATTTTTTTAAAGTATATTAGTTTTTTGATGTTAATTTTGTTATAAAAGTATCTCAGAACATCATTACAACAGTGTGATAAATAATATACAAATGATCTCTTAAAATACCATGAATAGGGAGCCAGCTTCCCCAAAAATGTTATTCTGTTAATATCAATATCTTGCTTTCTTAAAATGACTTTGTAAAACCTGATAAATATTCTTAGCAATCTTTCTAATAAACATCTAATATTGCTATTAGATTTTAAAATTTTATACATAGTAAACAAAAGAGCTTTAAATGCATGTGGCAAATACCATACTGTTTCCAATTATTTTTTGAAACGATGAAACAGAAGGCACTTTTGAATGTGACTGCAGCATCTACCATTTTCCAGGAATTGTGGTCCCACATTCATACCACTGGACATAATTGATTTGAGTGTGACCACCGATTTCTCCAAATTGGACTGGTTCCTGACGAACTGCTCTGAAATAGCCTAAGAGGGAAATAATTAAAATTAATAGCTGCTGTGTTATATGTTTTGTCCTCATAGATTGAAGGGTGCCTTTGAATGCTTGAAGGTTAGTCTAGGTGAAGCAGAGTGTTTTAGACAGTGGATAGCAACAGAGGCCCCAGTGTCTTTCCTGAGGTGGTAATGGTGGGCTAAACATACGGATGCCTAGGATGGGTTGGTACTATTGATACTTGAAAGCTGAAATGAAAAGGGACAGGAGTTGGAAGGGTTTTATGTTTGAGTGTCATTGACCAAGTTCAGTATACACTGTTCTACGTGAAAGTGTACTTTCTGCACATTATAGCCTAGAGGTAGTCTGAAGAAGTGACCTGGGTAGAGAGGTGTGTTGTGCTAAAATGTTAGGAAACGAAAGGGTAGGTCTAAGATTGCTAAATGTCTAGAATTAAAATTTGGTGAAATCATCCTTCAAGGACCCTACACTAAATGATTTAAAATTTTGCTGAGAATGTAAAATGTTATGGAAATAGACAGAACTTATCTTTTCTATCTAGTTCCTGTGCGGCTATAGTTTGAATTTTCTGTTAATGAGTTCACAGATCTTATTCAGTCATCTTTTACTATGGTTGCTATTTTTAATGCCAGTGACCAAAATATGTAGCTAAAAAGACCAATCAAATGATTTTAAGTATTTAACAAGTCTCTCTTGGTAGCTCCTGAGTAATAAGGGATATATAATTTACCCTCTCCTACCCTACCTGGACAGGGATTGATTTTCAGTCTTTTTAGTCCTCATGACACAGCTTGGTGCTAAAGTGTCTTTAGAAAGTTGCAGTGATTAGTCACTTCTTAGCAGAATTCTTCTATTTTAATTGTGTAGTTATATAATTATTTATAAGGCAAAAAATATTTTTCCTTTTATGACAGTAGGAAAGTGAAAGTGTGAGTTGCTCTGTTGTGTCCGACTCTTCGCAACCCCATGGACTGTAGCCCTCCAGATTCCTCTGTCCGTGGGATTCTCCAGGCAAGAATACTGGAGTGTGTTGCCATGTCCTTCTCCATGATAGTAGTAAAGCTTTAATTTTTTTTAGGAAGGAATTAAAACCTGCCTGTGTGCTGAGTATGACAAATTATAAAGGTAGTACATGAATGATTTAAGTTTGGGAAAAGTTTCTTTCAATAGCTGCTTTTGCAGATTCAGGTTTTCTTAAAGTAGAATGTATGTGTAAGCAACAGAGTCTTGAGGAATGGGGTGAAAGTTGAGAAACTTCTATTAAAGTCTTCATGTTAAGGTCTTATGTAGACAGTCTTTTTTTCTTTGGCAGGTAGAGTAGGAAGGCTACAGAATGATTTTTAAAGTGATTGCTTTGTTCAGCCTGAGGGCTTCCCTGGTGGCTCAGACAGGAAAGAATTCACCCTCCAATGCAGGAGACCTGGGTTTGATCCCTGGGTCCGGATGATACCCTGAAGGAGGAAATGACAACCCACTCTAGTATTCTTGCCTGGAGAATCCCATGGACAGAGGAGCTTGGTGGACTACAGTCCATGGGGTCACAAAGGTCAGACGTGACTGAGCAGCTGACACTTTAACTTTTTGCTCAGACTGAATGGTTTTTGGGTTCATTTGTAAAAGCCTCTTGCTTTTGAGCAAGCTCAGAAAACCTACCTTCTTTGGTGGGCAACTGGTCAGAAGAGAGTTGCTGTCCTGTGCGTCCATCTAAAAATGAGTCCACAAACTGGCAGTGATCTTCCCCGTGGCCTCTCTGATCGCCTATGTTATAAAATTTTCCTGGAAATTAAAAGGATCATGAGGTATTTCTTTGATTTGGGACAACTCTGAAATAAATTGTTTCAAATAATCTGTCTTCCATGTTCTTGTACTTCCCCACCTGTTCATTCTAGTTCAAGTCACAGTGTTCTTTAAGGGAACAATAGAATCTCCCAGCTGCATCCTTGCTTTTACTCTTGGCTTTCCCTATTCTTCCTCTCCTCCTCCTCACAGATTAGTCATCTTTTAAACATGCAACTCAGATAATAATTGCCTTGATCAATCTCTCCAGCAGTCTTCTGTTACACTCAGAATAAAACCCAGTCCCTACCCAATTTCCAAGCTCCACGTGATTACGCACGCCTGCCTGATCTTCCTGATGTTACTCAGCCTCAGCCATGCTGGTAAACTGGAGAGGGGTTTCTGCTACAGGTCTTCATGTTACCTTCCCTCTACTTCTGCTGCTTTATCCCTTGGTCTTTCTTGGTTCCTTCCCAGTTTTCTTCTCAGCTTACCTTTTCTTCTCAAAAGGTAAGTGTTACCGTTTGAGGAAAGCTTTTCCTAAACATTTTAACTAAAGGAGCTTTCATTCCATTCCACCATTTTCTTTCATCCCTTTTTTCCTTTGAAGTACTATGTGAAATTCTTATTTACATATTTGTTTTCTGTCTCTCCCCACTAGAAATGGTTGGGAATGCCAAGAAAATGACTTTGTAAAAGTCATATGTTAATATGTAGCCTTATAAAAGGGGCAGGAACAGTCCTGCTTTGTCCCCAGCAACGTCAAAACAAAACATATATTATTTGTTAAATGATGGAACAAATGTCTACCTTTCTATGTTGGGGTTTAAAATTACTACTGTATGAATACAGAAGAGGAAAGAACCCATTTAGTCTGGAGCAAGGGGTTATAGCCCTTCTGGCTGATTGTCTTAACCTTGCTCTTGTCTCTGACAGACTTAAAATATTAAATAGGTCATACTCCTTCCATGATTATTGTTAGATACACTCGTTTTACTACCAGTAAGCTTTTCATTCTGGATTGGCTGTAACATAATTGAGCTTGGATATGACTAGTTTCTCTACATTCAACTTTGCCATGATGGCACTGTTTCGAATTGCATTTTCATTATTTACCTTCTTACAGCATTTCTCAGATCCTAAGATTCCAATAACACCTTACTCAAAAAGAAAACCCGTATTTCTGTCGTGTCTGGCAGAATCCATAGAAAAGTCTAGGTCACAGAATGCTACAGAGCATTTCCTGGTCTTACCTGTGAGGGAGTCACTCAGGTAAATCTTGTATCTGAGAGAGTTGCACAGCTGCACCCCTACAAACTTCTTATACCATGTCCTTTTGACATACTGTTTGCCCTTACATTCTGAGTAAGAGTCTGAGTTAAAGGGTCTTTCGGTCCATATGGCATCTCTTCCCGCTGCATAAAGAAAGCACATGGTTTGAGTTTAGTATCTAACTTTGGGTCCTGAAGAGCTATCTTAAAAGCTTTTTAAAAAAGCAGTTTGCAAAGTTCATTGTCAACCTGCTGATACCTGGTTTTCTCCAGTGCTAAATATTGGAGTGAAAAAATACAGGTGTTTAAACACGTAAGCCCCCCATTAATTTTCTGTTAATAGTGAGGTGAATCTTGGAGCAGTACGTGTCAAACTTGATTAGTTTCTTCAGTGCTCAACATAGCATCATGTTAGGAACAAAATTAGGTTTCTTTTTCTGAGATAAACTGTTTCAGTGTAAACAGTTGCTTTAATGTGACTTGTTATTAAAAATGGAGATGAGTTTGACAGAAAACAAAATTCTGTAAAGCAATTATCCTTCAATAAAAAAATAAAAGAATGGATAACCCTAACCCTACACAGTGGAATATAACACAGCAGTGAAAATAAATAAAGTCACAAACAAAAGTGGAATTGAGGGTGCTATATCTTAAACAGAAGATTTGAGCCAGTCTGTTATATGAATGAAAAGCAGGTTTCAGAATACTCAACTTGTTCCCAAAACATCATAGGCTGTCAGTATTACTGAACATTTTAGGTAAGCATTCACAGGTAATTGAAGAAGACTAAATGGACTAAAGTGAAATCATGACTAAAATTCTACCATGCCCATTTAGCTGAATCACTGTAGAAAAGCATGCAGTTGTGTTCTCATTGAGGTAGGTACTTACCAGAAACTGGCTCACTCACTCTTGGGTCAGCTGAGGAGAAATAGCAAACAGAGTCAGAGTTTATTAGGTAAGTCCCAGTATTCCAGTGATGTGGCAAAGAAGATGGGTGCTTAACAGATGTTATGGAGTCTTGGACAACATACACTCCTACTAAAGTCCAAACTTGAAAATTGTGAGTTTTGTTTTGGGGATGGTTCTGTGTTGGAGAAGCTCAGCTATGTCTTTTATATGTGGTTTAAGTAGTTAGGAGTCTTTTTTGCTGTACTAGATTTTACTTCCACTTTCAAATCTTCCTCTTTTTAGCTTCATAAAAAATCTATTGACAAAATCACCAGGATGCCATGAACTGCAGTTGTGGAGATGTATCTTAAGGAACTGGAACGGGCCAGATCAGAATATTTCACAGCTGTTCATCATAAAAAGCTATCACATGAATTCCCATTCTGGATACAACTGGCTCACTAAGTCTGACATTCTGATTCTAGGCATAGAGAGGAGCATTCATTCACTATTGAGTATAGACCTTATACTTCCTCTCTTTTACATTGATAAGCCTAGCATTTTTCTGACATGAAAATAAACGAGGAAAAACCCTGGTGTTGCTTCTTTAAAAGGTACCTTCATTGGTTTTTCAAATAGATGGGTTTTTGAAATCAAGAAATGCTTTACCTCGTTTAGCTGGTTTCAGACAAGCTATGCAAACACTGTGACCCTTTATATCTTTGTTGGGAATTCCGGCTGATGGAATTACCTGATTCAGTACTGAATGCCACTGTGTTGCTGGGTGGCCCTTCACCAAGTGGGTTTATGGGTTTCACCTGGAATTCATAGCTGAAGGGGGAGAAAAAGAGAACAACATTCTTCAGAAGTAGGAAACATCTGGTCATACTTAATGTTCCTCCCAATTCTGTTTTGAAATCATCATGATGTTGAATGGACTTATGTTCTAGAAGCAGCTTCAGGAAACTGTTCAAACAGCTTGTCTGTTTTCTAAAAGAAAGGGGTTAATAAAAAAAACAAAAAAAAACTTCTCTTTTAAAATCTCCAAATTAACAGAATAAAAATAGCTGAGGAGGTTGTTAATAGACATGCAGGAAAGCAGTATTCGGTGGACCCAGGCTAATTACAGTAATTAGGAGTCTCAGTTTTCTTCAAAGGATTAACTACTTCCTGGGAGCAAAGAATTGCAAAACTCCCAACTTGGGTTGTTGCCTTAGACTTCGTGTTTCTTACCGTGGGGTTTGAACTATGTATGTGAGAATCACATGATAGAGTTGTAGTGGAGAAAGTTTAAAATGCAGATTTTTTTGCTCTATGGTAGCTACTGAATCCATTTGTGAGGGCTTCCAGAAAGGTATTTATAGTAAGTTTCTGAGGTGAATCCTGTGGCCACTGACACATGAGAACTAGATAAACTATGGGAACTGATGCATATGAAAATACTATGTTGCAGGAAGTTGCTGATTATATCACCTGGAACTCGCATCTTATGTGGATCATACGAAGTCACGATATATCCTGAGTAATGGCATGGTAATGTCACCTCAGGATAAGCATGGGCATAAAGACACCCCCCTCTCCCTCTATAAACCAGATTCATATGGACCAGGTCCTTAACCTTTTATGTTAAAAAAACAAAGGACAAAACAAGCTCATATCCCTAATAGTTTGTTTGATTTCTGTCCTTAAGAATTATTCACTAAATTGCTAGGCAATATTTGACAAATTTCACCCATAGAACACTCAAGCAGAGCAAATCCTTTTAAATTCAAACAGTAAAGCTGTTTGCTGTTTGCCTGAAACTAAGAGTTCCTTTTAGTTGCAGACTTGGTAGGAAAGTAGTTTCAAATGTAAAACCAGCTTGAGTCAGCTGAGAATTGTGAGTTTCAAAATTTTGAAAGACTTTGGGAGATAATTCCCCTTTTTGAAAAGTTTATAATTGACTAAGTGCAGAACACACACACAAATTTATTAAAAAAGTGAAAAACAGAAGGATGACAGCTCTCAGTTTGGTACAGAGGATAACCAAGTGAGCAATAACAGGAAAACTCTGGGGCTCAAAAGATTTTTGGCTACTGAGGCATTGCATTAAAACACTGCTGCAATCTACAAGGAAGACAGATTCTAGTATTACAATGTCAACCACTTTTTGAGTGCTTCCTATGTACTCAAAAAGTACACTACATATAAAAAGTAATACAATACACACAAACCCCAAGAAATAAGTATTAATCCTATTTATCAGTTGAGAACAATCAGGCTCTTAACTATTGTACTCATTGCTTTTGCTTTTCTAAACTTCCAAACTTTGTGATATAGAAATTAAAACATGCAGTTTTTATAGTGAGAGACTGCACATGAAAGAATTTTTGTAAACTAATCAGCTGGTAGAAGGTGTCGTTATCCTTTGCATAAGAGACTGCTGATATAAAGCCACCCATCTCATTTAAATAAATTGCACATACATCAGGTGCTTTGGCATAGAATATTTCCACAGATTAAATTCTAGCTCAGAGGCCTCATGAACTTATAAGAAAGAAAGAAAAAATCATCCCACTATGGTGAACTGAAAATGGAAAAAAGAAATCACAGGCATCTAGACTTTGATTCAAGTGGGCAATGCATTCCACATTCTAGGCCACTGCCAAAAATCTCTGCTTTGGCCAAGTCTGATGAAATTATTTCCGTGTCTTTTTTATTTCACAGTTATTTACTCTTCAGCTATATTTGTAGTATGGCCACAAACTGATAAGCTACTTTTGGGGGCTTTTTTTGGCCACCATTTTATGATACTTGACAAGTTTTGAAGAAATTATTTTAAACTAAGTTTAATTAATAGCATGGGAACTAAAAGGCAGATATTTTTGGCTGCCTTTATATTAAACAATATAAAAATGGTATATTTTAAAAGGCAAAATTTTCCCCAAGAAGCACATTTTGTCATGAGATTTATGACACTGTAGGTATAAGAGTAATGTCTTACATAGAGAATAGACTTATGGACATGGGGAGACGGTGAGATGTATGGAAAGAGTAACGTGGAAACTTAAAATATGTAAAATAGATAGCCAAGGGGAATTCGCTGTATGGCTCAGGAAACTCAAACAGGGGCTGTGTATCAATCTAGAGGGGTGGGATGGGGCTGGAGATGGGAGGGAGATTCAAAAGGGAGAGGGTATATGTATACTTATGGCTGATTCATGTTGAGGTTTGTCAGAAAATTCTATAAAGCAATTATCCTTCAATAAAAAAAATTTTTTTAAGTAATGTCTTAGAGAAAATATTGATTGCACATAGGAAATAAGCATAGCATTTTAGCTATGCAAAAATGCTTGCAGAAGAAAATTATTTGAAATAAAAAGTACAGAATAAAATTTCAAATAGAATATTTGGAAGATAAGAAACACAAATATTAGGGGAAAAAGATGAAAAATGTGAGAAAATACAGGAATGAGCAGATTATTTCAGGGAATACAAAACTAGTAGATTCTAGAAGAGAGAGGAGGGGAAAAGGAAGGTAGGAAATTACCCTAGAAGTTTTTAAGTAATTTCCCATAACTGAAAGACATGGGTTTCTAGGTTTAAAAGGCCTAATACTTGCCAAGCAATAAGAAAAAAAAGACTAATGCATAGAAATTGCAAAATCTTGGAGTACTAGGATAAAGAGTAGATCTTAAATGTTTCTGAAAAGAAAACTGGTCACATTCAAAGAATCCAGAATCAGAATGACGTGTGACAGCAACTCCAGAAGTTAGAAAACAATGGAACAATACTTTGAAGGGTTCATGTTATCCAACAATCTATGTTTAGTTAAACAGTATCAGAGTAGAGTAAAGCACAGATATTTTCAGACACATAAGGACCCCAAAATAACTTCTATAACCTCTCTTGAAGGTGTGTTTCTCAAGAAATGCCAGAAAGCAAGGGAGTAAACAAGGAAGACATGGACATAGGAATTATCCTTAATGTAGGAGAGAGACAAAAGATGATGGTGAGGGGTCCCAGGAGATGTTGCCATGAACAAACACATGTAACAGGTGACTCGAATGTTTGGCCATTTGGAGAAATATTCTAGACATACGGATTTAATTAACAGAAGAAACACCTAAAATAATTGAAAAAGAGAGGGTGTACTAAGATGTAATAGGAGGCCCCGAGCCCTCCTCCTCCCACAGACACATTGAATGTACATCTGCACATAGAGCAGTTCCCTCTGAAAAAGATCCAGAAAGTAGCTGAGCAACTCCTCTACATTGGGGAAATGAGAGAATACCCGTATCAAGATGGGCAGCAAGGGTTGGGACACACTGGCCATAAAGCCCACCCCTGACACAGCACCATATAATCAAGAGGAAACCCCCAACTTCTTCCTGAGGAGCAAAGGGTTTATAACCCACATCTAACATCCCAACTTTTAAGACTCTCACCTGAGGGATGGGTCCCCTAAGCACCTGGCTCTGAAAGCCAGCAGGGCTTGTGTTTATGAAAACCATAAGGATATAGCAAATAAGCTGTTCTTACAAGTGCATGAGCAGTCACGATGGCTATGCCCTTACTGGATAGCAAAAGGGCAAAATCACCTATTTTTTCTGCCAGTGTTAAAAGACAATGCCTGAGGGCCAGGATTTTTTTTTTTTTTTTTTTTTCAGGGCCAGGATTTTAATTTAGCAAGTATCTGGGGCCTGTGATCCTCCCTGGAGACCAGGGAAGCCATTGGAAAGTTGCTGGTATCTCCCTGGAAGGAGGTTGTAACATGTTTGTGCCCTAAGTTTATAGCTTCCATCCAAAGGGATGAATCCTTGGATCACCTGACTGATAGCCAATGGGGCCTTGCATTCATGAGTCCCACAGGACTGTGGCAAAGAAGCAATTTTTAACTAGCTAGTCCCCTAGGGCTCAGCACAGAGGGAGCAGACAAAAATGCCCATCTTCCTATTTTTCCCTGAAAGGGGTTTAACTGCATAGTTTAAAAGCTGACACCTGAGGGTGAGGCTTCTAGTTTTAGCACATATTTAGAGACTAGCTGTGATCTTCTCCAGAGACAGGGAAGTTGGCAGACACCTTCTCTGCCTTCTCCCTCCAGCCTGCTCCAACAATAAAAATAAATCACTAATATGTCCCTGGAAGGGACTTGTACAAATGGCTGAGTCTCAGCTTTCACAACTACTGCCCAAGGGATAGGTCTCCATATTGCCTGCTCTGAGAGGCAATTTGTGTTCACAAATACACAGGGCTAGTGGAGAAGGCAATGCCACCCCACTCCAGCACTCTTGCCTGAAAAATCCCATGGATGGGGGAGCCTGGTGGGCTGCAGTCCATGGGGTCGCTAGGAGTCGGATACGACTGAAGGACTTCACTTTCACTTTTCACTTTCATGCATTGGAGAAGGAAATGGCAACCCACTCCAGTGTTCTTGCCTGGAGAATCCCAGGGACGGGGGAGCCTGGTGGGCTGCTGTCTATGGGGTCGCACAGAGTCAGACACGACTGAAGCGACTTAGCAGCAGCAGCAGCAAACAAAGAACCAGTTTTTAATGCACACAGAGCATACTTCCTACCTCACCCCACTCCCCGCCCCAACTATATCCTGGGTTCAGCAGGCAAACAGCCATCTCCTAGTGTTTCCCTAGAAGGGGCTTAACTACTTGATCTCCCAACTGCTACCTAGTGTTAAGCTTGTAATCAGTCTGCATCTAGATGGTGACTGTGATTCTCCCCTTTGGGACACTAATGAGTTTTGGCACACCCCCAAATACTACGAGTCACTAAAGCTAAAGAAAGTTGCTTGGACAATCTCAGAGGTTTGAGAAACAAGTAGGAGCTCAGGTTCAGTTCAGTCACTCGTGTCCGACTCTTTGCAACCCCATGAACTGCAGCACACCAGGCCTCCCTGTCCATTACCAATTCCCGGAGTCCATTACTAGGGAAGAGAATAAGAAGAAAACTCTCTCCTTTTTTGTTCCTTAACAAGGATGACCCTCAGAAATTAGTTTTGGGTAACATTAGATGAAGGGGCTTCCCCTGTGACTCAGCTGGTAAAGAATCTGCCTGCCAATGCAGGAGACACAAGAGATGTGAGTTCGATCCCTGGGTCAGGAAGATCCCCTGAAGGAGTGCATAACTATCCATTCCAGTATTCTTAACTGGAGAATTCCATAAACAGAGGAGCCTGGAAGGCTACAGTTCATGGTTGCAAAGAGTCAGACATTACTGAGCACCTAACACTTTCACTTTTCAACATTATATAAAATATTGAAAAAATAAAAGGCATATTATACCTCAAGTAAAATAATTGGCTTAGTTAACCATCAGCAACCCCATGAACTACAGCACGCCAGGCCTCCCTCTCCATCACCAACTCCCGGAGTCCACCCAAACCCATCTCCATCAAGTCAGTGATGCTATCCAACCATCTCATCCTCTGTTGTCCCCTTCTCTTCCTGCCCCCAATCCCTCCTGGCATCAGAGTCTTTTCCAATGAGTCAACTCTTCGCATGAGGTGGCTAAAGTACTGGAGTTTCAGCTTCAGCATCATTCCTTCCAAAGAAATCCCAGGGCTGATCTCCTTCAGAATGGACTGGTTGGATCTCCTTGCAGTCCAAGGGACTCTCAAGAGTCTTCTCCAACACCACAGTTCAAAAGCATCAATTCTTCGGCACTCAGCCTTCTTCACAGTCCAACTCTCACATCTCTACATGACCACAGGAAAAACCACAGCCTTGACTAGACGAACCTTTGTTGGCAGAGTAATGTCTCTGCTTTTGAATATGCTATCTATGTTGGTCATAACTTTCCTTCCAAGGAGCAAGCGTCTTTTAATTTCATGGCTGAAGTCACCATCTGCAGTGATTTTGGAGCCCCAAAAAATAAAGTCTGACACTGTTTCCACTGTTTCCCCATCCACTTCCCATGAAGTGATGGGACCAGATGCCATGATCTTCGTTTTCTGAATGTTGAGCTTTAAGCCAACTTTTTCACTCTCCACTTTCACATTCATCAAGAGGCTTTTTAGTTCCTCTTCACTTTCTGCCATAAGGGTGGTGTCATCTGCATATCTGAGGTTATTGATATTTCTCCCGGCAATCTTGATTCCAGCTTGTGCTTCTTCCAGCCCAGCGTTTCTCATGATGTACTCTGCATATAAGTTAAATAAGTAGGGTGACAATATACAGCCTTGACGTACTCCTTTTCCTATTTGGAACCAGTCTGTTGTTCCATATCCAGTTCTAACTGTTGCTTCCTGACCTGCATACAAATTTCTCAAGAGGCAGATCAGGTGGTCTGGTATTCCCATCTCTTTCAGAATTTTCCACAGTTTATTGTGATCCACACAAAGGCTTTGGCATAGTCAATAAAGCAGAAATAGATGTTTTTCTGGAACTCTCCTGCTTTTTCCATGATCCAGCGGATGTTGGCAATTTGATCTCTGGTTCCTCTGCCTTTTCTAAAACCAGCTTGAACATCAGGAAGTTCACGGTTCACATACTGCTGAACCCTGGCTTGGAGAATTTTGAGCATTACTTTACTAGCGTGTGAGACTAGTGCAATTGTGCGGTAGTTTGAGCATTCTTTGGCATTGCTTTTCTTTCTGGCTTGGAATGAAAACTGACTTTTCCAGTCCTGTGGCCACTGCTGAGTTTTCCAAATTTGCTCTCATAGCACTTTCACAGCATCATCTTTCATGATTTGAAAGAGCTCAACTGGAATTCCATCACCTCCACTAGCTTTGTTCATAGTGATGCTTTCTAAGGCCCACTTGACTTCACATTCCAGGATGTCTGGCTCTAGGTCAGTGATCACACCATCATGATTATCTGGGTCGTGAAGATCTTTTTTGTACAGTTCTTCTATGTATTCTTGCCACCTCTTCTTGATATCTTCTGCTTCTGTTAGGTCCATACCATTTCTGTCCTTTATCGAGCCCATCTTTGCACGAAATATTCCCTTGGTATCTCTAATTTTCTTGAAGAGATCTCTAGTCTCTCCCATTTATGGCTGCACTTTGCTGGAGCAGCTGTTAAGAGATACCCCATGCCCAAAGTAAGAGAAACCCAAGTAAGTGTTTGCAGCCGGTTGGTGTTGCAAGAGGGCATCAGAGGGCAGACACACTGAAACCATACTCAAAGAAAACTAGTCAATCTAATCACACTAGGACCACAGCCTTGTCTAACTCAATGAAACTAAGCCATGCCCGTGGGGCAACCCAAGATGGGCGGGTCATGGTGGAGAGATCTGACAGAATGTGGTCCACTGGAGAAGGGAATGGCAAACAACTTTAGTATTCTTGCCTTGAGAACCCCATGAACAGTATGAAAAAGCAAAATGGTAGGATACTGAAAGAGGAACTCCCCAGGTCAGTAGGTGCCCAATATGCTACTGGAGATCAGTGGAGAAATAACTCCAGAAAGAATGAAGGGATGGAGTCAAAGCAAAAATAATACCCAGCTGTGGATGTGACTGGTGATAGAAGCAAGGTCCGATGCTATAAAGAGCAATATTGCATAGGAACCTGGAATGTCAGGTCCATGAATCAAGGCAAACTGGAAGTGGTCAAACAAGAGATGGCAAGAGAGAATGTCGACGTTCTAGGAATCAGCAAACTCAAATGGACTAGAATGGGTGAATTTAACTCAGATGACCATTATATCTACTACTGCAGGCAGGAATCCCTCAGAAGAAATGGAGTAGCCATCATGGTCAACAAAAGAGTCTGAAATGCAGTACTTGGATGCAATCTCAAAAACGACAGAATGATCTCTGTTCGTTTCCAAGGCAAACCATTCAATATCACAGTAATCCAAGTCTATGCCCCAACCAGTAACACTGAAGAAGCTGAAGTTGAACAGTTCTATGAAGACCTACAAGACCTTTTAGAACTAACACCCAAAAAAGATGTCCTTTTCATTATAGAGGACTGGAATGCAAAAGAAGGAAGTCAAGAAACACCTGGAGTAAGAGGCAAATTTGGCCTTGGAATACGGAATGAAGCAGGGCAAAGACTAATAGAGTTTTGCCAAGAAAATGCACTGGTCATAACAAACACCCTCTTCCAACAACACAACAGAAGACTCTATACATGGACATCACCAGATGGTCAACACTGAAATCAGATTGATTATATTCTTTGCAGCCAAAGTGGAGAAGCTCTATACAATCAGCAAAAACAAGACCAGGAGCTGACTGTGGCTCAGACCATGAACTCCTTATTGCCAAATTCAGACTTAAATTGAAGAAAGTAGGGAAAACCACTATACCATTCAGGTATGACCTAAATCAAATCCCTTATGATTATACAGTGGAAGTGAGAAATAGATTTAAGGGCCTAGATCTGATAGATGGAGTGCCTGTTGAACTATGGACTGAGGTTCGTGACATTGTACAGGAGACAGGGATCAAGGCCATCCCCATGGAAAAGAAATGCAAAAAAGCAAAATAGCTGTCTGGGGAGGCCTTACAAATAGCTGTGAAAAGAAGAGAAGCAAAAAGCAAAGGAGAAATGGAAAGATATAAGCATCTGAATGCAGAGTTCCAAAGAATAGCAAAAAGAGATAAGAAAGCCTTCTTCAGCAATCAATGCAAAGAAATAGAGGAAAACTTTCCTAACCAGGGTAAAGAAACATTCAGACCCAGGAAAGCTAGAGAGTTCCAATGGAATCCAAAGAGCTCCATATCAACATTAATAGACCTGCATTAATGATGATTAAATTTTCAAAAGTTAAAAATAAGGAAAGAATCTTAACAGCAGCAGGGGAAAAGCAACTTGTTATGTACAGTGGAGTTCCCATAACAATATCAGCAGATTTTTCAGCAAAAACTTTCAGGCCAGAAGGGAGCAGCATGATACAGTCAAAAGTGCTGAATTAAAAAAAAAAAATCAGCGAAGTTGGTCTTCAGAATTAAAGAGAAAATAGAGTTTCCCAGACAAATAAAGGCCAAAACAGTTCATCACCACTACATCAGCCTTACAACAATGTTAAAGAGAGTTCTTCAAATAGAAATGGAAGGATGCTAATTAGTAACAGGGAAACATAAAAGTATAAAACTCAATGGTAAAAGTAAATATGCAATTACATTTAGAGTACTCTAATGTTAAAACTGTGGAGAGTAAATCACTTATAACTCTAATGTGAGAGTTAAAAAACAAACAAAAATACTACAATAACTATAATTGCAATAATTAACTAATGGATATACAGTGTAAAAATGTAAATTATGACATAAAAACAAAACGTGGAGGGAAGAGTATAAAAAACAGAGCTAGTGTGTGTTTGAAGTTGTCATTAACTTAAATAGACTTTATGTAAAATAGACTTATGATATTTTATGTAAATCTGGCAACTACATAAGTAATAAGTAATGGTAACTACAAAGTAATAACCAGTAATACATATACACACAAAAAGAACAGAATCACAGCATAGCACTACAGAAAGTCATCAGATCACAAAGGAAGAGAAGGAGAGATGAAGAAAGGAAAAAAAGAATTACAAAACAAAATAGTAATTGTACGTCCATATCTAACAATAATTACTGTAAATGTAAATGGACCAAACTCTTTAATACTTCAAGATAGGTCACATGTTAGGATGCAAGACAAGTATTAATAAATTTAAGAAAATTAGTATCATATACAGTATATTTTCTAACCAGAATGGTAAGAAAATAGAATTCAATTTAAAAGAAGGAGTTGGAAAATTCACAGATATATGGAGATTAAATAACAAACATATGAATGAAAAACCAATGAGTCAAAGAAAAAAAAATCGAGAGCAATCAAAATATATCTTGAGCCAAAGGAAAATGGAAAGACAACATAACAAAATTTATGCAATACCTCAAAAGCAATTCTATGAGAGAAATTTATAGTAAATAAATTTAACAAATACCTATATTAAGAAAAAAAAGATATCAAATAAACAACCTAACTTTACACCTCAAGGAACAAGAAAAAGAACAAGCTAAGCCCAAAGTTAGTAGAAGGAAGGAGATAACAAAGAGCAGAGCAGAAGTAAAAGAAATAGGGACCAGAAAAACAATACAAAAGATCAGTAAACTAAGAGCTGGCTTTTCAAAAAGATACACAAAACTGACAAACCTTTAGCTAGGGTAACGGAAAAAAGGGAGAGCTCAAGTAAAATCAGGAAATCAGAAATAAAAGAGGAGATGTTAAAACTGCTGCTGCTGCTGCTAAGTCGCTTCAGTCGTGTCTGACTCTGTGCAACCCCGTAGACGGCGGCCCACCAGGCTCCTCCGTCCATGGGATTTTCCCGGCAAGAGTACTGGAGTGGGTTGGCATTGCCTTCTCCGGACATTAAAACTGGTGCTACAGAAATACAAGGGATTTGGGGAGATCAGTGGACAATTATGAACAATTATACGCCAACAAATTGAATAATCTAGAGGAAATATATAAATTCTTAGAAACATAAAACCTATCAAGACTAAAGCATGAAAGAACAGATCATTTGAGTAGACTAATTACTAGGAAGGAGATTGAGTCAGTAACCAAAAACTTCCCAAGAAACAAGAGCCCAGGACCAGATGTTTTTACTGGTGGATTCAATAATTAACACCAGTCTTTCTCAAACTTTTCCAATAAATTGAAGGGGAGAGGGAAACTCCCAAATTCATTTTATGAGGTCAGCATTACCCTGCCAGACAAGGACACTACAAGAAAAGAAAATTATAATCCAATATTCTTGATGAAATATAGATGCAAAAATCCTCAACAAAATATTAGCAAACCCAAGTTCATCAATACATTAGAATCATCATAAACATGATCTAGTGGGATTCATTCCAAGAATGCAAAGATGGTTCAACATTCACAAATCAATGTGATATACCATATTAACAAAAAGAGGGATAAAAAAACTATATGATTTATATGACCTAAATAGATGCAGAAAAAGCATTTGAAAAAATTCAACATTCTTTCTTGATAAAAACTCTCAACAAACTTGGTATACAGGGAACATGCCTCAAGATAATAAAGGCTTGTATGATAAGCCCACAGCTAACATCATACTTAATGATGAAATGCTGAAAGCTTTTCCTATCTCAGAAACAAGACAAGAATCCCTATTCTCACCACTTTTATTCAACATAGCACTGGAAGTCCTGGCTAGAGCAATCAGTCAAGAGAAGGAAATAAAAAACACCCAAACTGGAAAGGAAGAAGTAAATTTTTTTCCATTTGCAGATGATGACATGATATTATATGTAGAAAACCCTAAACACTCAACCAAAAAGCTGCTAGAACTAATACATTTGGTAAAGTTTAGGATCCTGTATTAATATATAGAAATCTGTTGGATTGTTTGTATACCAAAATTTATCAGAGAGAGAAATTAAGGAAACAATTTACAAACAATTTAGCCTCAAAAATAATAAAATATTTAGGAATAATTTAAGGAGATAAAAGATCTGTACACTGAAAACTTAAAGACACTGATGAAAGATATCAAAGAAGATACCAATAAAATGAAAGATATTCCACAATCCCTTATTTTATATCATACATAAAAGTCAGCTCAAAATGGTTTAAAGACTTGAACACAAAACCTGAAATCATAAAACTCCTCAAAACTATTCAAATCCCTAAAGGAGGATGGCATCAAGGTTTTGCATTCATTACGTAAGAGAATCTGAAAGACCCAGCAGTGGCCACAGGACTGGAAAAGTTTAATTCTCATCCCAGTTCCCAAGAAGGGTAGTACCAAAGAATGTACTAACCATCAGACAGTTGCACTCATCTCCCATGCTGGTAAGGCCATGCTTAAAATCTTGCATGCTAGGCTTCAGCATTATGCAAACCAAAAACTTCCAGATGTCCAAGCTGGTTATAGAAAAAGAAGAACTAGAGATCAAATTGCCAACATTTGCTGGATTATAGAGAAGGCAAGGACATTTCAGAAAAAAACATCTATCTCTGTTTCTTCAACTAGGCTAAAGCTTTGACCATGTGGATCATGACAAACTGTGGAAAGCTCTTAGTGAGATGGGAGTACCAGACCATCTTACCTCTCTCCTGAGAAACCTGTTTGCAGGCCAAGAAGCAACAGTTAGAATCCTGTATGGAACAACTGATTGGTTCAAGATCGACAAAGGAGTATGACACAGCTGTCTGCTGTCACCCTTTTTGTTTAACCTATATGCTGAGCACATTGTGAGAAATGCCAGGCTGGATGAGTTACAAGTTGTACAAGTTGGAATCACGATAGGCGGGAGAAACAACAACCTCAGGTATGCAGATGATACCATTCTAATGGCAGAAAGTGAAGAAGAACTAAAGCGCCTCAATGAGGGTGAAGGAGGAGGGTAAAAGAGTTGACTCAAGACTAAATATTAAAAATCTAAGATCATGGCATCTGGCCCCATTACTGCATGGCAAATAGAAGGGGAAAAGGTGGAAGCAGTGACAGATTTCCTCTTCTTGGGCTCAAAAATCACTGCAGATGGTGACTGCAGCCATGAAATCAGAAGACAATTGCTTCTTGGCAGGAAAGTGATGACAAACCTAGACAGTGTTGAAAAGCAGAGACATTACTCTGCCGACAAAGGTCCATATAGTCAAGGCTATGGTCTTCCCAGTGGTCACTTACGGTTGTGAGAGCTGGACCATAATGAAGGCAGAACACCAAAGAATTGATGCCTTCGAACTGTGGTGCTGGAGAAGACTCCCGAAAGACCCTTGGACATCAAGGAGATCAAACCAGCCAATCTTAAGGGAGATCAATCCTGAATATTCACTGGAAGGACTGATGCTGAAGCTGAAGCTCTAGTATTTTAGTCATCTGATGTGTACCCACGACTCATTGGAAAAGTCCCTGAGGCTGGGAAGGATTGAAGGCAGAAGGATAAGAGGGCATCAGAGGATGAGATGGCTGGATGGCATCACCAATGCAATGGACATGAACTTGGGCAAACTTTGGGAGATGGTGAGGGACAGGGAGGCCTGGCGTTCTGCAGTCCATGGGTTGCAAACAGTCAGTCAACTAGGTGATTGAGAGCAACAACAAGCTCCTTTATATTAGTCTTGGTAATAATTTTTGGATCTGACACCAAAATCAAAAGCAACAAAAGCAAAAATAAACAAGTGAGACTACATCAAACTGAAAATCTGTACAGCAAAGGGAACCATCAACAAATGAAAAGGCAACCTATGGAATGGAAGAAAATACATGCAAATCATACATCTGATAAGTGGTTAATATCCAAAATACATAAGAAACTCACACAACTCAACAGCAAAAAAGTCAATGACCCAAGGGAAAAATGTGCAAAGGACCTGAAAAGACCCCTTTCAAAAGAAGAGATACACATAGCCAATAGGCACATGAAAGAATGCTAAAGACATCACTAATCATCAGAGAAATGCACATCAAAACCCCAGTGAGATGTTACCTCACACCTGTTAGGATGTCTATTATCTAAAAGACAAGAGATAGCAAAACCTGGTGAGGATATGGAGTAAAGGGTATCCTTGTGCACTACTGGTGGGAATGAAAAGTGGTACAGAAATGAAAAATAGAAGTACCATATGATTGATTCTATTCTTTGCAGCCAAAGATGGAGAAGTTCCATATGGTCAGCAAAAACAAGATCGGAACTGACTGTGGCTCAGATCACGAACTCCTTATTGCAAAATTCAGACTTAAATTGAAGAAAGTAGGGAAAACTGCTAGACCATTCAGGTATGACATAAATCACTTACAATTATACAATGGAAGTGAGATAGATTCAAGGGATTAGATCTGATAGACAGAGTGCCTGGAGAACTATGGAGAGAGGTTCGTGACATTGTACAGGAGGCAGTGATCAGGACCATCCCCAAGAAAAAGAAGTTAAAAAAGACAAAATGTTTGTCTGAAGAGGCCTTACCAATAGCTGTGAAGAGAAGCAGAAGGCAAAGGAGAAAAGGAAAGATATACCCATTTGAACGCAGAGTTCCAAAGAATAGCAAAGAGAGATAAGAAAGCCTTCCTCAGTGATCAGTGCAAAGAAATAGAGGAAAACAATAGAATGGAAAAGACTAGAGATCTCTTCAAGAAAATCAGAGATACCAAGGGAACATTTCGTGCAAAGATGGGCTCAGTAAAGGACAGAAATGGTATGGACCTAACAGAAGCAGAAGATATCAAGAAGAGGTGGCAAGAATACACAGAAGAAGTATACAAAAAAAGATCTTCATGACTCAGATAACCACTCACCTAGAGCCAGACATCATGGAATATGAAGTCAAGTGGGCCTTAGGAAGCATCGCTACGAACAAAACTAGTGGAGATGATAGAATTTCAGTTGAGCTTTTTCAAATCCTAAAAATGATGGTGTTAAAAGTGCTGCACTCATTATGCCAGCAAATTTGGAAGACTCAGCAGTGGCTACAGGACTGGAAAAGGTGAGTTTTCATTCCAGTCCCAAAGAAAGGCAATGCCAAAGAATGTTCAAACTACCACACAATTGCACTCATCTCACATGATAGCAAAGTAACGCTCAAAATTTTCTGTGCCAGGCTTCAACAGTACGTGAACCGAGAACTTCCAGATGTTCAAGCTGGATTTAGAAAAGGCAGAGGAACCAGAGATCAAATTGCCAACATCCGTTGGATCATTGAAAAAGTAAAAGAGTTCCAGAAAAACATCTACTTCTGCTTTATTGATTATGCAAAAGCCTTTGACTCTGTAGATCACAACAAACTGTAGAAAATTCTTCAAGCGATGAGAATACCAGACCACCTTACCTGCCTCCTGAGAAATCTGTATGCAGGTCAAGAAGCAACAGTTAGAACTGGACATGGAACAACAGACTGGTTCCAAATTGGGAAAGGAGTATGTCAAGGCTGTATATTGTCACCTTGCTTATTTAACTTATATACAGAGTACATCATGAAAAATGCTGGGCTGGATGAAGCACAAGCTGGAATCAAGATTGTTGGGAGAAATATCAATAACCTCACATACACAGATGATACCACCCTTATAGTAGAAAGCAAAGAAATACTAAAGAGCCTCTTGATGAAAGTGAAAGAGGAGAGTGAAAAAGTTGGCTTAAAACTCAACATTCAAAAAATGAAAATGATGGCATCCAGTCCCATCACTTCATGGCAAACAGATGGGGAAACAATGGAAACAGTGACAGACTTTTTTTTTTTTGGACTTCAAAATCACTGCAGATAGTGACTGCAGCCATGCAATTAAAAGATGCTTGCTCCTTGAAAGAAAAACTCTGACCAACCTAGACAGCATATTAAAAAGCAGAAGCATTACTTTGCCAACAAAGGTCCATCCAGTCAAAGCTATGGTTTTTCCAATAGTCATGTATGGACATGAGAGTTGGACTATAAAGAAAGCTTAGTGCTGAAGAATTGATGCTTTTGAAGTGTGGTGTTGGAGAAGATTCTTGAGTCCCTTGGACTACAAGGAATCCAACCAGTCCATCCTAAAGGAAATCAGTTCTGAATATTCATTGGAAGGACTGATGCTGAAGCTGAAACTCCAATACTTTGGCCATCTGATGTGAAGAACTGACTGATTGGAAATGACCCTATTGCTGGGAAAGATTGAAGGCAGGAGGAGAAGGGGATGACAGAGGATGAGATGGTTGTATGGCATCACTGACATGATGAACATGAGTTTGAGTAGGCTCCGGGAGTTGGTGATAGACAGGGAAGCCTGGTGTGCTGCAGTCCATGGGGTCACAAAGAGCTGGACACGACTGAGAGACTGAACTAAACTGAACTGAATGATCCAGTAGTCTCACCACTGAGTGTATATCCCAGGAAATGAAATCATTATCTTAAACATATATCTGTACTCCCATGTTAACAGTAGCATTATTCATTCTAGTCAAGGTGCAGAAATAAGTGTCCATTGATAGAAGAATGGATAAAGAAATTGTGAGATACACACAGCTAACCCTTGAACAGTGTGGGGGATTACAGGTGCCAAGCCCCCAGTCAGGTAAAAATCTGAGTTATTAGTATCTCTGCCTCAAAAATGAAGGGATTGATAAATGATTCACCCAAGGGCAGAAACTAAAACAGTTTGCATAGAATCAGGACTCAAACCCTGATTCTTTTGGTTCCACATACTGTGATCTCTAATCAAACAAACTTCAAAGGTTTGTAAAGTGAAAATACAAGTACTGTATTTGTTGGAAAAAATCCATGTATAAGTGGACCTTCGCAGTTCAAAGTCATATTGTTCAAGGGTGACCTGTATGTACGTATGTGTATACACACACATACACACACACAGTGGACTATCATTCAGCCTTTAAAAATAAGTAAATCCTGTCATTTGCAACAACATGAATGAACCTGGAGGGCATTATGCTACGTGAAATAAGTCATGTGAGAAAGACAAGTCATGCATGGTATCACTTATATGTGGATCTTTAAGAAAAATGTCAGATTTATAGAAATAGAGTAGAAAAGTGACTGCAGAGTCTGGGGAAATAGATATTGGTAAAAGGGGTTCAAACTAGTTGTAAGATGAATAGGATCTGAGGATCAAAAATACAATGATAGTTGAAATACTGTATTGTATAATTTGTTTGCCAAAAGATTATAATTTAAATGTTTTTACCAGTTATAAAAAATAGTAAATATATGAGGTAATAGATATATTAACTAATTCAGGGGAATCCTTTCATAATGTATATGTATATCAAATCATCATGTTGTATACTTTAAATATCTCAAAATTTTATCAATTATAATACCTTAAAAAAGTTGAAAAATGAACAAAATTATTGAAAATAGTTGCTTCTGGCAAATAGAATTTAGGAATAGGAATGAACTGCTTTGTAGTATTTGAGTTTTAAAACCAAGTATATCTGCTTCTGACAAAAATGAAAATTAAATTTGAAAAGGTGTTTCTAAGACCTGCTTCATCAGAATGAGTATCTAAGTGGAGTACAGTCTAGGTGACAGCTGCAGTCAAGCTTTTGGGCCTCATGGAAGGCAAGCCAAATGAATAACACCCCTGGCAGAAGCCATGTCCGATTTTTCCCAGACAGTTATGGATTCAAACAAAAACCATCTTCCCAGTTGCCCATCAGGAGGCAGCATGGCACTGTGGTGAATGTCATGAGTTCAGGGGCCAGAAGGACTTGGGCTCACAGCTGCACTAATGTGTAACCTTAAGGTAAGTAACTTAAACTCTCTGAGCCTCATATATAAAAATGAGCATCATGAAATTTGTGAGGATACTATTAAATACAGTAATTATAACTTTGCCTGGAAAATCCTATGGACGGAGGAGTCTGGTAGGCTGCAGTCCATGGGGTCGCTAAGAGTCAGGCATGACTGAGCGACTTCACTTTCACTTTTCACTTTCATGCATTGGAGAAGGAAATGGCAACCCACTCCAGTGTTCTTGCCTGGAGAATCCCAGGGACAGGGGAGCCTGGTGGGCTGCCTTCTATGGGGTCGCACAGAGTTGGACACGACTGAAGCGACTTAGCAGCAGCAGCAGCAAGTGTATAAAAGTATCTGTGAGTTTCTTAAGAGGCTTACATGAAATGATGCATGTAAATTTAAGGTACCATGCACATAGTAAGTCATTATAACTATTCTTTATTATTATATTTATATCCCTAAAGAATTTTTTTTTAAGGTGCTTCTACTCTTGGGGAATTTGAGAAACCCTACCATAGAACTCTCAAGGCAGAACTATGTCCACAAACTTGTGTTTGTAAAGGTGATAAGAAAGGCATCTGTGGTTTACAGGCAAAACTATCAGAAATGAGGAAGCTCCACCCTTTGGGATCTAGCCTGAGGCTAACCTCCAGGTCAGGTTAGGGCAGACACATCTCTCTGTCATCTCCCTGCCTTCTCTTCCTTTGCTCCTCTCTATAATGATCTCCCCCTATTTTTACCCATAACGTAGTGCTGAATTATAATTTTCACTGTTTGGTAAACTTAACAAAAGCTCTTAAACCTCAAGCAACCACTTTTTATTTAGAAAGGCCACCCGGTAGCTCTTTGCTGGTTTGAAATGTTTTGTTAGCTGATTTGACCCCTAGTGTCATTTTGAAATATCTGGGCCCCATTCAGGTTGGGTTTCAGTCAGAGGGAAAGAAAGGAAAGAGGGGGGTTAGAAAAAAAGAGTAAGGGCAATGGAATGGGGAAAGGGTGATCAAACCCACCAGTTCTTCAAGGACTGCAGGACTGGGGAAAGGATTTCTGGATACCTGCCAGGTACAGGCACTCTGCTGCCTGGGAATACAGCTCAGAAACAAAGGGCAGAGCTGCGGGGATACTGCGAGGATGAAATAAGCCTAAATCTGACAGAAGAGAGTGGAGCAGGTATCAGGGGTCATTAACCAGCTGCCCAGTAGGTCTTTAAGGACATTTCTTTGATCTTGCATTTCTGTAGGGGGACACACATTTCAGATCTGGGTTGCTCTCTAATACTGAAGTGTTGCTAAGAGTATCTTGCACCCCCTCCCTAGATACTATGGAATTTGAAGTGCAAAATAATAAAAATAATACAGTGATGTGAAAAGAAGAATTGCTCTCTTTATAGACTAGTGGAGTTCCATGCTCTTTGCTGTTGCAAACCTGAGCAATCAACTCAATTTCTTTAATGAGGAAGCAATTATTCTTCTGCTGCTCAGACCTACAGAAAAACTAAAAAAAAAAAAAAAAAAGCCTGATACTCTGGCAGCTTATTTTATTCCTTTCTATAAAGCTGATGAGAAGAGATACTGAAAAGTTAATACATACTGCAGAGACTAGAATTTCCCAAAAACCTGATGAATAAGGTCATAATGGCCATTCCACATGCCTGCTTTGTTCTATCAGATTTACAGTTTACAAGAAGTTGCGGCCTCTATTCCAGTTTATTTTTAATGCCAAGATTTAAGTCATATAACACAAACAACAGCCCCAAACTATCTTTGCTGTCAGCTACAGGAAACTTTGGTAGGTTTTAATCTTGGAGGAAGAGCTATTCTCCAGGATCCTCCCAAGCCACAGACGACAGTAGAAGTGCTTGAGCCAGTTAAGTAAACTTGATTTATCTTAATTACCAGACAGAGTGCATTTTCCATAGGAAATTGCTGGACCACATGTATGTCTGGCACACACACAGAATTCTTCAGTTTCTTAGCCAAGCAGGGAGAGACATGGGCTTATAAGAAGAGAAGACTGAGATACGAGGGCTCTGTAAGTGGAGAGTGATTGTGTGTAAATCCACATTCCCCAACTAGTTCATCAGGAAGAACTGGCCCATCAATGGATTACCAAAATGTGTGCTGAAAATAACTGTCTGAAAAGAAATTGCAGACCACAGACATAGATTCAAAGCAAAAATGGCTTATCAGGACAAACCTACTCACTGTAAGACAGACCAAGGTTTTGGTTTTATTTTCAGTTCCAGATTTCCCTTTTATTCTGTGATGGTTTCAGATAGCATTAAGACTATGTTATTTTAGATCTGGGAGAGACTTTAAGGTCAATTAGCCCACAGTTCTGGTCCCTTTAAGCAGTGGTGCAACACTTATTTTTTAAGTTACATACTTCATCATTTCTTCTGTTCATGGAACTAAACATAATCATAGTGGTCTTTGCAAACAAAGTAGTTGGCTACAGACAGGAGGACTCTTCTTAATACTTTCTTTTAGTTCAACAAGAGGCACACAATGAAGTTTCATGGGGAAAAAAATAAGGGGAAAATAAATTTTGGAGAGTGGGCCAGTTGGGTACTGTTTCAGTGGACACTAACATCTCTACATTGTCTTTGTATTTTAGGGATGGAGGGTGAGAGAAGGGGATCCTCCAGAGAAAGAGCTGGAGTTGTGCTCCAGCTGTTCATCTCTGGTAACAGATCCCGTCATTTGACTTAAACATTTCTGGCTCCCCCCAAGCAGCCCCTCTGTCCTGTGTACATCTGTCAGCCCAGCTGCGAGCAGCCATCAGCAAGGCTGGGCCTGTCCTCACTGTGCTGCCTTGGGAACTGCAGCTGGTTCCCCAGGGCAGCCGAGCAGCTCTGCGCTCTAGAGACAGAGACACCTCAAGCCGGGTGAGCCGCTGAACTCTACCAGTGGCGGGATCGCTGCTGATGGATACAGTCGTAATGGCCATTCCACATGCCTGCTTTGTCCTATCAGATTTACAGTTTACAAGACATTGCTACCTGTATTCCACTTTATTTTTAATGCCAAGATTGAAGTCTCTTACTGTGGGTTATTTTTCAAGCTTCTCCAGAGTAAATAACAACCTGGCTACATCATTAAAAACAGGCAGGAGAAGGTAGCATCGTTGACTATCTTTTTGGTTCTAAAAGAGTGTGTGAACTTTTAGAATTTTTAACCTCAAAGGCTCTGTAGATCTCTTTTCTCTGCCTTGATTATGCAGGTTAAATGTTCTACACCAACCTTTATCCCACCCATGTCACTGTTTAACAATTAGCCGGTAATTATGACCTGTTTTTAGAGCTCCTGTTTTCTAGTCAGGACAAATGATGGAAAAGGTGACTAAAAATCAATTCTTTACATATGTCTCCTAGAATAGGAACAAAGCTATAGATATTCCTTCAGAAGGTATTATCTTTCAGCTTTTCAAATAGGGAATTCCAGAAGCTCATGGAGGAGTTTTAACAGCTATCATTCAGAGTTGGCCTATGTGGGGAATTTACTGTACATTTTGACTCAAAATTTTCCACAAGGGATGAAGTGTGATTACAGTCATTCTTTATAGCTAATAAAAACCACCTGCTAACTGCATCCTGTACATACTTCCTCTTTATTTTACAGGGTGTCTCTTATTTGCATTAATCTTGGGTCATGATTGGGGCAGAGAAGATACAGTGGTAAGGAACCTTGTCTTTACAATGTAAGACAGTGTGAAAACAGTTTGTAACAAAAGAGCCAACAAGTCCAAATTGGGGAACTTGCAATTTTATTATGCCTGCTGTAGCCTCACTATCAGTACTAACTTTGAGGACTAGTATTTTACCTAAGTTGTGTGCATGGAGGTCACAGGGGTCCTCCTTAGAAGGCATATTGATGGTGGACAGGAGAGACAACCAAGGTACACATGACAACAGTGGGAAAAAGGTGAGTGGTTGTATCTGAGTCTAAGGCAAACACCAACAAGTAGCATGAGTCCTACAACAGTTGTAACTGGAAACTGGACATGAACCTCATGACTTGACAGGTCCTGTGATTCCAGAGTGTAATTCAGTTCAGCCCTAAGGCACTTTCCTGTTATGTCCCCATTTGACCAATTCGATCAGATGCCACAATGGTACTCATGCAAGAACTTAACGAAAAGTTATTTTCAGTTAGATGTGTTCTACCAACTACTCATTACAAGTAGCTTTAGTATCAAAATTGATTATTCTAAGTAAAGAAGAGTCAGAATGCAAGCTACAATGAAAGTCAGAGCAAGTTACTCCCCAGTTACCATGCTTCAAGGTCTCCCCATCACTCGACCACATTCCCTGATCTGGCATAGAAAAGTGAAGGTGTTAAGTCACTCAGTCGTGTGCAACTCTTTGCGATCCCATGGACTGTAGCCTGCCAGGCTCCTCTGTCCACAGAATTCTCCAGGCAAGAATACTGGAGTGGGTTGCCATTCCCTTCTCCAGGGGATCTTCCAGATCCAGGGATTGAACCTGGGTCTCCCACATTCCAGACAGATTCTTTACCATCTGAGCCAAGATCTGGCATGGAAGGCCCTCCCTAACTTGGCTTCTGCTTCTCTTTGCTTCCGCTTCTCTCCACTTTTTGTCCCTCACACTGGTGAAAACAGCCTGTTTTTCACCATGCACAACCACACCATTTCCGCCACTGTGCTGACACGCGCACTATTCTCTCTGACCTTCCTTTCTCTTACCACAGTCGCCTGACTGGCTCCTGCCTACTTATCACCCCTCAACCTAAGTGTCACCTTCTCCAGGAAGTTTTGTCTTTCCTTTGATTCCCCAGACTATGTGACATGCCACCCTTGGGCTCCCACTGTGCAGACTTCTACCTGAACTCTCACCACTCTGTGTACAATAATCGGTCACTAGCCGTCTGCCCCATTAGCCTGGAGCTCCTCAAAGACAGGCCGGATGTTTACTCCTGTTTGTAGGCACAATACCAAGCACGGGGCTGACCACGTCACTGGCACCAGGTAAATGTCAGCTGAATGCAGACGCAAACCTTTTACAAACAAGTTATGTTTCAAATGTCCCTGGCATAACTGTGTTCTACCTCTGATCATGAGGTAATAGGTGCACTGTGAAACCCGAGAACAGCCTGATTCAGAAACAGAACACAATGAACACTTAGAAACTGGATGCCCTTCAGTGCACCTTCTGTGTGCTACGTGGCTCACTTTTTTAAAGTGGAATAAAAAGCAAGTTCTGTAAGCCCAAGTCCACCTATTGAAAAGTCCAAATTAAATGACCTTTTACTGTTTCCTTAAAATGCATTATGGTAAAAATAGGCCTTCTCCCTGTTAATCTGGCTAAGGAAGCAGAACCAAATTCATCAAATGGGCTTTTACTGAGATACATGCTAATTTTGGCCAACACAGATGACACCACCCTTATGGCAGAAAGTGAAAAGGAACTAAAAAGCCTCTTGATGAAAGTGAAAGTGGAGAGTGAAAAAGCTGGCTTCAAGCTCAACATTCAGAAAACGAAGATCATGGCATCTGGTCCCATCACTTCATGGGAAATAGATGGGGAAACAGTGGAAACAGTGTCAGACTTTATTTTTGGGGCTCCAAAATCACTGCAGATGGTGACTGCAACTATGAAATTAAAAGACGCTTACTCCTTGGAAGGAAAGTTATGACCAACCTAGATAGCATATTCAAAAGCAGAGACATTACTTTGCCAACAAAGGTCCGTCTAGTCAAGGCTATGGTTTTTCCTGTGGTCATGTATGGATGTGAGGGTTGGACTGTGAAGAAGGCTGAGCGCTGAAGAATCTATGCTTTTGAACTGTGGTGTTGGAGAAGACTCTTGAGAGTCCCTTGGATTGCAAGGAGATCCAACTAGTCCATTCTAAAGGAGATCAGCCCTGGGATTTCTTTGGAGGGAATGATGCCAAAGCTGAAACTCCAGTACTTTGGCCACCTCATGAGAAGAGTTGACTCATTGGAAAAGACTCTGATGCTGGGAGGGATTGGGGGCAGGAGGAGAAGGGGACGACAGAGGATGAGATGGCTGGATGGCATCACTGACTCGATGGACGTGAGTCTGAGTGAACTCCGGGAGTTGGTGATGGACAGGGAGGCCTGGCGTGCTGCGATTCATGGGGTTGCAAAGAGTCGGACACGACTGAGCGACTGAACTGAACTGAACTGAATCTCTTTAAGAAAATTAACATTTGCAAAATTTTCCATATTATGAATCAAAACAGACAATTTTAAGGGAAAAAAACCCACACTTGTGGAAAGATGTTACTCTTGCAGTATAGGACTATGGTTTATATACAGCAGAGCATCTCTAATGAATTAGATGCTTCCTTTTCCCCTGAAAAGATCAGGAGTCTCCCTGCTGTCAGAGCCAAACAGGCTCTTGTGGTGTCACACTAACACCCAGTTCAATTCAGTCAGATGACAATGAGAGATACGAGAAATAAAATATGACACACACAGAAAATCTCTGATGCTGAAGTTCCAGGTTTCACCTTCGCTGATCTTTTTCAACATAGAGAATCTTCATCAGGTTATGAAATATTCTTTCTTGAAAAACTCCTCAATCTGGAAAATTGATCTGTATTTGCCTGGTGCACTATAACTTAAGATGTCAGGATTTCTTTTTTGTTGTTGTTTTATACAGAAAGCAGGGACAATTTATCAAATGGTGTTTTGGAGTTTGAGGGAAGAAATTGATTTCCCACAGAGTGAAATTTAGTCCAGAAATGAATTTAGCACTTGGGCTTTATTAGGGCAGTACTTGGCTATATCCATTTGAGAGTTGGCTTGAGTAATACATTTAATGATTTAGCTGTGTAAAACAAACACAAGACCAAAACCCCCTTCCCTACTACATTTTTAGAAATGTCTAAGGCTCTTATTTTTCTTGCATCAATAAAATAAATTGATAAATTATTACATATTTTAGATTTAAAAAGGAATCACAAAACTATACAGCAAGATAAACAACCTGGTATCAATGTGTAATAAGGGATGCCAAGAAAAGTTATTATTGAACAATTAATATATGTCCATTTAAACAAAATCTATTCTCATTGTCTATAATAAAAAGATCCCAAAGCAAAGGAATGCTGTGTTTAGTCTGTAACTATTTTAAGCATTAACTCTTACAAATGTTTACCTGCATTTGTCATGTGGCTTTTGTTTCCCAGCCTCCTCTTCCAGCACACCAGCCAACTTTCTGTGCTTCAAATCTAGTTTATACCATCCACACTCCAGTTTTCTCTGGTCTGTAGACTTTTCCTCTGCTAAGCTTTGGTATTTGATATCAATATTTGATATTAATGGCCTTCTACCTCTCAGTGTCCCCAGCTCTAATGTTAACTTACAAGACCGACTTGTCAGTTCCTGTATCCCCAGCAGTCAGTTGCATATTTGCAAACCATGACTCTAGGAGTCTCTAGTGCTGTGTACAGAAAGCCTTCGGATGGAGAAGGATGATGTCATTTCACTCCTTTGTTATGATTTTTACACTCTCAGAATTCACCTGTAATAGCACTGGTGGCTTACCTTGTGTCTGGTTTTAGGTTTTCTACTGTGGAGAAGGTTTGATTTGTTGTTTGAATGGACTTGTTCTTCCCACTGAATGACCCATTTTCTCTGGATATAACTTCATATTCTGAAAAGCAAGAAGGCCAACAGACACTTGTCTTTATGCTCTGGCAAACTGAATGTTCTTGAAGCTAACAGCCTAAAATGTCACTCTCATAAAAGTGAGCAACTGAGATTGCAGGCCTGAGACCTATTGATCATACACATTTGCAACTTCCAGATGGAGATTATCAGTTGATGGTGAAGGTCCCAAAGCATTTGGGGAGTTACACATGGATCATTTTTGTTTTCTCTCTACCAGAGCAGGAAAGGCCTGGTAACTGTGTAAAGTGATGACACTCCTGGGGTAGCACTGTATATGGTAACCTATCATTTTGATATGTAAGTCAGATCAACTGCCATTGCTGGAAAATCCAGTGCAGTTTTGTAAGAAACATTCTATGAGGAGTGGTGCTTCAGCAGAAGCACATTTCCTGCTCATAGGGCTTTATAATGTAGCTGAGAAATGGTCACTGATGACATGGTACTGCTGCAAGTAACAGTTAAAACCATAGCAGCAAATAACATTTAACCAAATAATGAACTATACTTTCCCAGAGTCCCTTATTTTGAACTACAGAATTACAAGATTTTCGTACCTACTGCTTATGTAAGTTACATAAGTCTTGTACATATTGCTTATATATGCCCCCTTGATAATTATCCTTGAATTAAAACAAAACAAAATGAAACTTTATCTGTAAAGTCAGTAGAGAGATCTGTATAAATTTACCTAAAGGGTAGCTTTCTATGAACTTACAGGGCTAATCAAAAGAGAAAGACTTTCAGAATAAGAGAATATAATTTACTAATATGTTTTCCATGTTGTCAGTTGGGATTTAGTTTAATACATGTGATGAGATCACAAAGAGGATTACAAAAATCAAACAAAAACCAACAAACAACTACAAAAGCCCACTCAAAAACAGTTCTGTCAATATGAAGAAATACACAAGTGGTGGGCTTTGGGGAAAGTGGGAAGATTGTGAGTTACTAGGACTTAAGCTGTTAGTGCTGAGACCAAAGGTAGGAGATAATATTGGAAATAAAGCTGAAATTATAGGATAACTCATGTAGACTTATAATCACCAATTTTAATTTGGGAAGGATCTTTAATGGTAAATTAAAAATATCCAAGATGTAGGACCACCTTTTCAGAATAATTTCCTATAACCATTTTAAATTAGACTAGAAGGCAATGGCCATTGTATCTGGACACATGAATGCAGCTTTTAAAAGACTAATGGCTGGTATATAGTATGTCTTCCTCAGACTCTCTACTCTCAATCTTTGTCTCAGTTGACTTTTTATTCTAACAGAGCATGGAAAGAGAGGGAGAGGGAGCATCCTGAATTCAGATATTCAAATTATACTTTTCCCTCAGCCATAAAGGGGCACTTACTAGAAAAAGAAGGGAGTAATCAGAATGGAAGTAAAACAGATTTTTTTTTTAAAAAAGGAAACTGCATGACTTAATGGAAAGAAACAGACCAAGCCACTTGCCTGGATCTCAGTCTCAGTTTTCCCATCTGTAAAATGTCCACAGTGTCTCTTCATAGTGTTACTTATAGGGATTAAAGCAGGAACATATGAAAAGTGCTTAATAGTATTTTGCTCAACAGGTGGTACCTATTATTATTATGTCTTTTATTATTCTTTATTATCCCTGAGTTGTATCTTAGAACTTGAAAATTTGAAAGATTCCAGTTCAAAAGATTCAAGTGCTGATTAGTCATTGAACGAGCAGTTTATATGATATTCCAGTTGGTTCATCCATGAAAGCAGTCACCTTCAAAAACCATCTTTGTTTGGGTCATTCCTAATGTTTAAATGTTAATTTAATATGATTTTAGTCCTGAAACTTTGGAGTTTTCAAAATGGATCTAGAAGTTCCCTTCATAATTAAAAAGGTATTTAGAATTTTTCCCAGAATTCTTGTTTTAGAATGTATGTATCTTTCCTTTTTAATTTTTTAAAGTGATAATAGCTTTTTCATAAATGCACCAACATTCTAAAACTCTACCACCAACAACAAAAAAGTGTGTGTTCATATTTCTTATTTTAAGATAGGGGATTTAAAAAATAGTTTCTTTAAGAGTAAGGATATAAGAAAATCTACAAAGAACTGACACTGAATAGGTGGTCTCTTTTACCCCCCTCAGAGGGTTTTAACCCCCTTATGAGATAAGTCACTTAGAAGATAATCATTTATTATGAAGGTTGGGAACATCATAGTCTGGTCAGTGCAGCATGAAAATTATAATGGTGATACTACTGCTGCCAGTCCTACTGTTGCTGCTGCTGACAAATGTTAATTTAACAGCTTCTAATTTATGCTGCATGAATTCCCTGTTACGTTTTATGCTCACAACAAATTGATAACAATGGGAATTATTATTATTACAAATAAAAATCTAGAAGTTCAAAGAGGCTAATTATAGATTCAAGTTGCATTATCTAGAACATACCTGGTCTGGGATTTAAATCTATTCCACATGCTCTTTACATATCACAAAATGACAAGTTATGACTAACTTAACTTTAAGTTGTCTAAGGATGTAGGCTATGGGCAATCTCTATGGTGTACCTATTTCTACTTTGGTATAGAAGGGTCATGGAGAAGCATCAGAATTTGGATGTATTTACTAGAGGTGAATACACACCTATCAATTAGAAGAAAGATTACTGACAGAAGTCAACTAGGGAAATGAAGAATATGTTCCCTCTCTTTTGTTACCTTTCTTAATCCTTTCCTGAAAAACCATTTCTAATGATATGAGAATTAATCTCTGTCTTATCTGAACTACTGGTTTGTAAAAGATTATATTTGAAGTCATGTGGTATTTAATGGAAAAAAATAGATCATCAGGGCATATGGTTCAATGTTTAAAACATTAAGTAAATAGTGACTAAATACTGACTTATTTCTATGTATAAAATATTATTATTATACATGTGGTCCTTATCCATGAAAATTGTTAGGAAGTGAAGAGGAACTAAAAAGCCTCTTAATAAAAGTGAAAGAGGAGAGTGAAAAAGCTGGCTTAAAACTCAACATTCAGAAAACAAAGATCATGGCATCCGGTCCCATCACTTCATGGGAAATGGATGGGGAAACAGTGGAAACAGTGTCAGACTTTATTTTTTGGGCTACAAAATCACTGCAGATGGTGATTGCAGCCATGAAATTAAAAGACGCTTACTCCTTGGAAGGAAAGTTATGACCAACCTAGATAGCATATTCAAAAGCAGAGACATTACTCTGCCAACAAAGGTCTGTCTAGTCAAGGCTATGGTTTTTCCTGTGGTCATGTATGGATGTGAGAATTGGACTGTGAAGAAGGCTGAGCACCGAAGAATTGATGCTTTTGAACTGTGGTGTTGGAGAAGACTCTTGAGAGTCCCTTGGACTTAGATCCAACCAGTCCATTCTAAAGGAGATCAGCCCTGGGATTTCTTTGGAAGGAATGATGCTAAAGCTGAAACTCCAGTACTTTGGCCACCTCATGCGAAGAGTTGACTCATTAGAAAAGACTCTGATGCTGGGAGGGATTGGGGGCAGGAGGAGAAGGGGACGACAGAGGATGAGATAGCTGGATGGCATCACTGACTCGATGGACGTGAGTCTGAGTGAACTCCGGGAGTTGGTGATGGACAGGGAGGCCTGGCGTGCTGTGATTCATGGGGTCGCAAAGAGTCGGACACGACTAAGTGAACTGAAGCCTAGTATCTAGTGAAAGATCTCAACAGCTCATTAACATTTAATAATATTAATAATAATGTCAAAACTAATTGGTTAGATAAAGTATATCCTATTTATGATACTTTGAGATTACAGATTTATATAATTTTAAAAAGCTATCATTTATATCATGATAAAAGGAAAATACAGAAAGGAAAATCCTGCTGTTTTCAAAAGCTAAATCATACCCAAGTGAATGTGTATTAGATTATTAGACATATTATATTAACCAATGCCAATTCGATGTTCTATATCTTTAAGGGAAGTGAAATTTTTATAAATCATTTGGTCTTGTAAGAACTAAGTCTCAGCACTGCATATGGATTGAGAATTTTAAACCTTTTAATACATGTAAATAATCAATACTTACAAATTGATTGATTTTTAGATATTGGGATGATAGTACCTACTGGCATAATCCCAAGCAAAGAAGACTAGTCAAAACTGCATGAGAAAGGAAATTCACAAAATATGGTTTTGTTTTTTTTTAAAGGCCAGTTAAGCAAAGACAAGCTGCTGAATTTGAGCAAACTCTGGGAGATAGTGAAGGACAGGGAAGCCTGGTGTGCTGTAGTCCACCGGGTCGCAAAGAGCTGGGCATGACTTAGCAACCGAATAACAACAAGCTGCTTACACTGGAAGCTGCCCAGACTAAATGGTTTTGTCTAAGGAGAAATAGCTGCTGTTTTCTCCTTTATTCAAAGAAAACTTTTTGACAGCTCCTGAATCTCCCCACTCCTCACCTTACCCTGTGTACTGCTCTCTCCTCCCTCTGACAGCCTCTCATGGGCCCCTCTGTTCCATCTGCCCACCTTGGGCATGTGGAAGCAGGACATGCATGTACTCATATTATTTGCTTCATCCTCTAGCTGATTTGGGTGGTTAGTCATCCCACCCTCCCCTCTTCTCTCTAGTCTGACTCTCTTATTCAATAAGGAAAATTAAAATCCCACATAACAAATTCAAAGAGTGACTCAGAGTTTTTTATTTTTCAGTATCATTTTTATGAGGAGTAGCAGAATCAAAATTCCCTAAGATGGGCGGAAAACTGACCAGGAATAGAATTTTTAAAAACCATACCTGTGGCTGATTCATGCTGATATACGGCAGAAATCAACACAACATTGTAAAGCCATTATCTTCCAATTAAAAATAAATTTAAAGTAAAAAAAACTCTCATAAAATGACTGAAATAATAATGTTTAGCCTGCTTCAAAGTTCTAGATCAATCTAGAAATTGGGATGGTGAAAGGAAAATTGGTTTAAATACTATTAGCAGTGGCAACTTCTCATATATTATTTGTAATTTTCTGGTAATGGAAAGATGAGATATACCTTCAAAGAAAGAAGATATATAACTTAAGAGATCTGCTAGGTTAACAGAGAGACCATAACCAGGAAAAAGACGATCTTTCCCATCTTATGACACTTTTGAAAATCATCTGCCACAGAGACAGCAGAACTCTGCAGGGACTTGCTGTTCCTGAGATACATCACCCAGGGTCACAGTCTGACTTGAGGTACCACATTCCCCAAAGCATCATCTTATCAATGCTTCCCACCGTAGCAATAGTCCACATGCCATGCTCTCACCAGTGACAGTGTCATTGAGTGGCTTATCCCAGTCCAAGATGACAAAGGAGGGACACCCTTCTACAGTGACCACAGTGAGGTTGGTAGGTGGGTTCTGCGGTGGACTGGTGGCGTTCCCCTCTGTGGCCTCCTCTTTGGGGAATCTCTTGACAGAGTCGGTGATGGAGCAGGGGCTGTTGTCAGGCTTTTGGATATACCGCACGTGAGGACCTAAGAGAGAGAGGACATTGAGCATTTGGTTTTTTTGAGCTTGTAAAAAAGGTGGAGGAGAAGTCATAAGTAAAACAATCTGTTTGAGGATATTTGATTTAATACTATAAGCAGTTGGATGAAAGCAGTGATGTGGATGGTTTGAATTTGTGAAAATCCAGAATCCTATCTTTGGGATACATGATATGGATGATACTATTGATTTAATTTTATAAATAGGTTTATCTTATGCTAATATCCAAAAGTAATTTGGTTTAAACTGCATAATTTATGGGGTACTGGAAAGAGTAGTCAAAAGGATCTTGGTTCAGTAGTGGGAAATGATTTGCCTTATACTAAAATATAGTTCTGTTCCTACCAATAAACCTTAAAAGCCAGGCTCAGAAAGATCAAGTGGTTTTAAGTTATTTAATTGCACCCCAGAATAAAATCCAACAATATATTAAGAATAACAAACATAAACAGCACCCAACAGGCTTCCCTCGTAGTTCAGTTGGTAAAGAATCTGTCTACAATGCAGGAGACCTGGGTTCGATTCCTGGGTTTGATTCCTGGGTTGGGAAGATCCCCTGGAGAAGGAAATGGCAATCCACTCCAGTATTCTTGCCTGGAAAATCCCACGGACAGAGGAGCCTGGCGGGCTACAGTCCATGGGGTCACAAGAGTCGGACATGACTTAGTGACTAAACCACCAACACAGCACCCAACTGGATAAATTCCTTACAGGAAGATATTACCCATAATGAGAAAAATAAATCATTTAGAGTCAAACTGGAACTTGCATAGATGTTAGAATCATCAGACAAGGACAATAAAACAGTTATTATCACTATAATCCACATGGTCAAAAAGTTAAGAAATGGAAGATATAAAAAAAGACCCAAATTAAATTTCTGGAGATCTTCAAAGAGAGCAGAGAAGAAAAGACATGTTAGGACAACAAAGAAGGATCGTGGCAGATTTCTCATCATAAAGAAAGCAAGTGAGAAGGCAACAGAGACATGTCCTATATATTAAAGAACAAACACCAAAACAACAACAAAAACTTATCATCTAGAATTCTATAGTGAAAATATCTTAAAAAAAACAAGCAAAATATTTTTTAGACATACAAAAGCTGAAAGAATTCATGACTAGCACACCCAACCTATAAGGAAGATTCACGGAAGTTCTCTAGGCAGAAGGAAAATGATGCCAGATGGAAATACGGCTGCACACAAAGGAATGATGAGCACTGGAAATGGTAACTATATAGGTAAATATACATAATATTTATCTTATTATTTAATTCTCTCTGAAAGATAGCTTGTTTAACAAAAATAATTACAATTTAGTGTGATCTATATAACATGCAAAAGTAAAGTAATAGCCCAATAGCCAGGAAAGAAAAGCTGCTATACTAATGTAAAGTTCTTATACTTCACATTCAACTGTTTATGAAGTTGTGGAATATCACTGGAAGGTAGACTGTAAAGTTAAGGACACATTCTATGAACCCCAAATTATTCACTAAAATAACAAAACAAAGTTATAGCTAAGAGGACAACAAAAAAGGTAAAATGGAATCGTAAAAATATTCAGTCCAAAAGAAGGCTGAAAAAGAAGAGAGAAAAAAGAATAGATGGAACAAATGAAAAACAATAGCAAGGTGATAATAGATTTAAACCTAACCATATCATCAAAGAATATTACCATAAACAAAAAAGGTCACTTTATAATGATAAAGAATCAATTCATTAGTTTATTACAATCCTAAGTAATTGAGGTCTATACCTAAATACAGACCTTTAGTATACATGGAGCAGAAAAAAAAAAAAAAAAAGTGACAGAAGAAGAAAGTATAAATAAATTTACAGTTAGAGCTAGAGATTTTGGTATTCTTTCATTAACTGATAGAACAAGTTGATAGAAAATCACAAAGGATATAAAAGAATTGCACAATATAACCAAGCAAATTGACTTAATTGACATTTTTTAGAACACTTGTTATGGACTGAATTATATTTTCCTAAAATTCCTATGTTGAAGATTTAACTTCCAATATGAGAAATCAAACCTGATAATACCTTGAAATAAGGCTTCTGGACTCTAGAACTGAGAAAGAATAAATTTTGGTTGTTTAAGCCAAAGTCTATAGTATTTTGTTTTGGCAGCCCTAGCAAACTAATACAATATTCCACTTAAGACTAGGAAGATACACATTCTTTTTAAGTATACACAAAACATACACACCAAGATATACTATATTCTGGGCCATAAAAAAGTCTCAATAAATTTAAAATGACTCAGGAAATACAGAGTATATCACAACAATGTAGTTATTAATAAAAATCAGTAACAGAATGATCTCTTGAAAATCTTGAAATATTTGGAAATTAAGTAACCTACTTCTAATAAGCCAAAGAAGAAACCAAAAGGAAATTTAATAGTATTTTGAATAGGGTAAAACTGAATACACAGTATATCAAACATTTTTAGATGGTGCTTAAATAATACCTAGGGAAAATGTTGTAGCACTGAATTTCATATTTAAAAAGAAGAGAGGTCTCAAACCATCTTGAACCTTAAGAAATCAGAAGAGCAAATTGAACTCAAATTAAGCAGAAAAAGGAAATAATAAAGATCAAAGTAAAAATAAATGAAATGGAAAACAGAAAAATAATACACAAATGAAACCCAAATTGAACTTTTAGGAAGATCAAAAGAACTGATAAACCTATGGTGTGGCTGATTAGGTGAAAGAGAAAAAAGGCACATATAATCAATAACAGGAAAGAGAGAGATGACATCATTACAGATTATGCAGATATCAAAATAAAAGAAAATGAAATACATTTGACAACTTAGATGATATAGACCAATAACTTGAAAGACAAACATTATGAAAGCTCACTATGGAAGAAAGCATACTGAATAGTCCTATACCTATTAAAGAAAAGAAAAAAAGAAAAGAAAGTGAAGTTGCTCAGTTGTGTCCGACTCCTTGCGACCCCATGGACTGTAGCCTACTAGGCTCCTCCATCCATGGGATTTTCCAGGCAAGAGTACTGGCGTGGGTTGCCATTTCCTTCTCCAATTATAATGAATTACAAGTAAAACACTTCTCACAAAGAGAATGTGAGGCTCAGATAACTTTACTGGTGAATACTGCCAAATATTTAGGGAAGAAGCAATACTAATTCTAAACCCTTTCAGAAAATTGAAAAATTCAGTATTATTTTGACACTAAAACTTGACTAGATTTTACAAGAAAAGAAAATAACAGCCCAATATCCCTCACTGAATACAATTCTAAACAAAATTTTAGGGAATTAAATCAACAATATATTTAAATGAGAATACACTATAACCAAGGGGAATTTGTCCCTGGAATGCAAAGTTAATCTACAATTCAAGAACAATTACTTTATCATATTAACACACTAAAAGAAAAGAAAAACCTTATAATTATCTCAATAAAGCCAGAAAAATCATTAGACATAATCTAGCATCCATTTCTGATAACAATTCTCACTGGAGCAGGAATAGAAGAGAACTTTCTCAACTCAATAAGGATATCTATAAAAAAAAAAAACCACAGGTAACAACATACTTAATGGTGAAAGATTAAATGGTTTTTTCTATAAGATAAGGAATAAGAAAAAGATATCAATCCTCACTTTCAATTCAGTGTTTTTCTGGAGGTGCTAGCCAGTATGGAAAAGCAAGAAAAAAGGTACTCAAGTTGGAAAGGAGGAAGGAAAATCTTCCTTTTAGATGACATAGTTCTGTATATAGGAAACCCAGCATATCTACAAAAAAATCTACAGAGCTTTGCAAGACTGTAGAATATAAAATCACTGTACAAAAAAATCAGTTGTTTTTCTACATATTAGCAATGAACAATAGGAAACTGATACTTAAAATGCTACTTTTATGTTTTATTTCACTGAAACTAAAAATCATTGGTGAGAGAAATGAATAATACCTAAGTAAATGGTGAGATATACCATGTTCATAGGTAGGAGGACAATAATGTTCAGCTGTCAGTGCTTTCTAATTGACTTGCAGATTCAATGAAATTCTAATAAAAATATGAGCTGGCTATTTTTCTTTAGACATTGATAAATTCATCCTAAGATTTAGCTAGGAATACAAAAGGACCTAGAGCCACCAAAACAACTTTAGAGAAATAAAAACAATGTTGGAGAACTAACACAACCCAATTGCAGCACTTATCATAAAACCACAGTGATCCAGACACTGTGGTATTGATGGAAAGGTAGCTAATAGATCAATGGAACAACTAGAGAACACCTAAATAGTTCCATGTATATATGGACAATTGGTTTTTGACAAAGGTACCAATTAAATTCAGTGGAGGAACAATAATTTTTCAACAAACATGGTGGAACAGTTTGATATCCTTAAGAAAATAAACTTTCATTCATATCTTATATAATATACACAATTTGACTCAAAATGGATCATAGACTTAAATTTAAAAGTAGAAACCTTCTACAAGGAAACAGGAGAACTTTCTAGAAGGAAACGGAGGAGCTCTTTGTGATCTCTGTTTAGTCAATGATTTCTTAAATGTAACACCAAAGATGCAATCTAAAAAAACCAAATCAATAAACCAAGCTTCATTAAAATTAAAAAAGAAGCCACATAGGGAGAAAATGTTTGTGAAATATGTACCTGAAAAAGATCTTCAACCAGAAAATATAAAGACTCTTAAAACTCAACAATAAGAAAATAAGCAACACAATAAAAATATAGAAAAAATTTAAAGAGACATATCAAAAAGGATATACAGATGGCAAATAAGGACATGAAAAGATGTTCAGCACCCTTAGTCATTAGGGATATGCAAAATAAAATCACAGATACTACTACATACTTTTTTAAAGGGTTTAAATTAAAAAGGCTAACCATACTAAGTGTTAGAAAAGATGTGGAGGAACTGGAACCCTCATACACTGCTGACAGAAAGGCAAAAAAATACAACTGCTGTGAAAAACAGTTTGGCAGTTCCTTAAAACGTTAAATATACACTTACATATGATCTAGCCATTCCCCTTATAGCAATTTGTCCAAAAAGAATGAAAGCATATGTCTACACAAGACTTGTACATGAATGGTCACAGAATAGCATACTTTACTGGTAATGTAAATGTCATGAAGTTTTAATAAATTATTATATATCTATGCAATGGAATACTCATAAGCAATAAAATGGAATAGTCTGTTGATACATATACCAACATGGATGCATCACCAAATAGTTATGATAAGTAAAAGAAATCAGAAAGGAAGTTCATAATATATTATTTTCTATTATGTGAAACTCCAAAAATGCATATTAGTCTATAAAGATGATGCAGTTAAAGTGCTGCACACAATATGACAGCAAATCTGGAAAACTCAGCAGTGGCCACAGGACTGGAAAAGGTCAGTTTTCATTTCAATCCCAAAGAAAGGCAATGCTGAAGAATTTTCACACTAGCATACAACTGTGCTCATTTCGCATGCTAGCAAGGTAATGCTCAAAATCCTCCAAACTAGATTTCAACAGGTGAACCAAGAACTTCCAGATGTATAAGTTGGGTTTAGAAAAGGAAGAGGAACCAGTGACCAAATTGCCATCTTCTGTTAGATCACAGAAAAAGCAAGAAAATTCTAGAAAAATATCTACTTCTGCTTCATTGACCACTGAAGCCTTTGACTGTGTGGATTACAACAAACTGTGGAAAATTCTGAAAGAGATGGGAATACTAAACAACCTTACCTGCCTCCTGAGAAATATGTATGCAGGGTCAAGAAGCAACAGTTAGAACTGGACATGGAACAATGGAATGGTTCAAAATTGGGAAAACAGTACATCAAGGCCATATATTGTCCTCTGTTATTTAACTCATATGCAGAGTACATTATGGGAAATGTCAGGCTGGATGAGTCACAAGCTGGGATCAAGATTGCTGGAAGAAATATCAACAACCTCAGATATGCAGATGATACCACTCTAATGGCAAAAAGCGAAGAGGAACTAAAGAACCTCTTGATGAAAGTGAAAGACAAGAGTGAAAAAGCTGGCTTAAAATTCAACATTCAAAAAACTAAGATCATGACTTTGGACCCACCACTTCATGGCAAATAGATGGGGGAAAAGTGGAAACAGTGACAGAATTTCTTTTCTTGGGCTCCAAAATCACTGCAGACAGTGATTAAAGCCATGACATTAATAGATGCTTGCTTCTTGGAAGAAAAGTTATGACAAACCTAGACAGCATATTAAAAAGCAGAGACATTACTTTGCTGACAAAGATCCATCTAGTTAAAGCTATGTTTTTTTCAGTAATCATGTATGGATGTGAGAGTTGGCTATAAAGAAGGCTGAGTGCCAAAGAATTGATGCTTTCAAATTTACGGTGCTGGAGAAGAATTTTGAGAGTCCCTTGGACAGTAAGGAGATCAAATGAGTCAATCCCAAAGGAAATCAACCCTGAATATTCATTGGCAGGGCTGATGCTGAAGCTCCAATATTTTGATCACCTGATGTGAAGGGACAACTCACTGGAAAATATCCTGATGCTGGGAAAGATTGAGGGCAGGAGGAGAAGGGGACGACAGAGGATGAGATGGTTGGTTGGCATCACTGACTCGATGGATATGAGTTTGAGCAAATTCCAGGAGATAGTGAAGGGCAGGGAAGCCTGGCACACTGTAATCCATGGGGTTGCAAAGAGCTGGACATGAGTTGGTGACTGAAAAACAACAGCAACAATCTATAATATAGTTACCTTGAGACTAGAGGTTAGGTGGGAGAAGTGAAGAGGAGGGATTATAAAGGTACATGATGAAACTTTTTGAGGTGTTGCATGTACTTATTATCTTGATTATGACAATGGTTACATGAATATATACATATATTAAAATTTATTAAATTTTATACTTCAGAAAAACAGATCACAAAAGGAAACACTGGTCTATATCATATAATATCTTTTACTTTGGTAGATTAGATTACTGTTCAAAAATATTCTCTATATTCATGGAAAGCGTATATTTCCCCTATCTTCAATTTGAACTTAGCTCTGTGACTTTCTTTTGCCATTGAATATTGGCAGGTATAACACAAGGAGGTTGAAATGTTGTTGTATATCTGGACTCCTTCTCTCTTTACTTTGTATCATTAGGAGAACGGCTTCTTCTGGGTCACTGTTAGTCTTTCATCTTGGGTACCAAAATGAACAGATGTGGAGCAGACCTTAGGCTAACCTTAAGAGACCCAGCTGTACCTGCTTCTAGAAACAGAATCACCCAGCTAAGCACATCCTAAATCAGCTGACCTCCATGTGACTTGTAGACATATGAGAAATAAATCCTTTTTAGGGTATGCTACTAGGCTTCCCTGATGGCTTAGTGGTAAAGAATCTGCCTGCCAATGTAGGGGACACAGGTTCAAATCCTGATCCAGGAAGATACCACACGCCACGGGGCAACTAAGCTCATGCACCACGACTACTGAGCCCGTGCTCTAGAGCCCAGGAGCCACAACCACGGAAGCCTGTGTGCCTTTAGAGCCCACGGTCTGCAACAAGTGAAGCCACTGCCATGAGAAGCTCTTTCACTGCAACTAGAGAGTAGCCTCTGCTTGCCGCAACTAGAGAAAAGCTCGTGCAGCAAAGAATACCCAACACAGCCAAAAATAAATAGGTAAAAAAAATAAACATTAAAAAAAGAATATGCCACTAAGATTTTGTAGTTACTACACAGCAACAGTTGACTAATATACCCAACAAAGATAGCTTTCTTAAAAGTAAGATTTGTAGCCAATCAAACATACCTTTGAATCTGGGCTTCCCAAGAGGATCAGTTTCTCTTGTTGGACTTGAGCTAAAGTCAGTGATGTTATCTGAGGATGGATGATACAATGAAAAAGTAGTAAAGGCTATAAATATTTATAATGCCTCCTGGTCAATTGCGTGCAACTTTGATTTACATATTATTATAATCCATATTATTCACATTTCAAGGCCTTTAACTGTGTCCTGCTGCAGCTGTTCTGCGGAGTAATAAATTATTTAAAGATTACAACTGGGCTTCCCTTGGGTCAGTTGGTAAAGAATCTGCCTACAATGCAGGAGACACAGGGTTCGATTCCCAGATCAAGAAGATCCCCTGGAGAAGCAAATGGCAACCAACTCCAGCATTCTTGACTGGAGAATTCCATGGACAGATGAGCCTGGCAGGATACAGTCCATGGGTTTGCAAGAGTCAGATACGACTTAGCGACCAAACCACCACCACCAAAGATTACAACAAAGTAGCTAATATGCATTCATATATTAAGTTATGTGTGATTAGGAATGACATGTGGTTTAGGAATAAGGACTAGGTAATCTAGATTTTTTGAGGAAGACTTTATTAAAGATCTTGGCACTTGCTTCTATGTCTGCAAAAGAAAGGAGCACATTCCACAGTAAGTCATTAGAAGTAACTGTAATTTTAAATTAAAATGTCCCTATCAATCATAAAATTGAGTGAAATGTATTGATCCAGAACTGGGACTCTTTTCTCCCTAATTTGAAATCCTCTGGTACTTTGCGGCTAAGCATCCAGTGGGACTTGACTGACATACTCACCAAGATCTTCTCCTGAGGCAGGAGCTGTTGGTTGCTTTTTATCTGTCTCCATTCTCTCCAAGGGGGCTTCTGTAGGTATGAGTGTTGCCCTCAAGGGTGGGGAAGTTACTCGGTCTGATGAAATGATTCCTATAATGCAAAGCCAAAGGAGTCAGGTTTTGTAGGGAGCCCTGCAGAGTTCCCCATTTACCTATTCAGCAAATATTTATTAAGGACTTACCATGTGACTTGGCACTATATGCCAGGATTAGAGAGAAAATAAGACCTGGTGTCCTTGATTGATTGGGAGATATGTGTAAGCCAAATTATACTGAAGCATTATAAATATTGTGAAAGCATAAGACAAGGTCTCAGAGAAGACAAGTCTATGGGGAAAGATGATGGGTGCTGGGGGGAAGACAGAAATGCCTTCCTAGAGGGTGTGATCAGTAGGTAGGCATGAGAGCTGTATTCTAGGTGGAGTTTGCAGGAAGAACACAGTCAGGGAAGCATAAAGTCATGTGGCATGTTGAATTTGAAGGCCTGAGAGCCAAGAGTGCCAGGAAGCAATGAGAGCAGAGCGGGGGCGGGCAGGGAAGGGCAGTTCATGGAGGGTCTTGCATACCATGGATTTAGATATCATTTTTAGATGACAAGGGCCCATTAAAATTTTTTCACTAGGGAAGTAACATGATCAGATAAGAAGAGAGTGAACAGTTAGGCTGCAAGTCTGGTGGCAGACAAAGAAATCAAGAACTAAAGCAGTTGTGTAGGCAAGGACAGAGGAGAACTATGTAAGAAGCAGTGAGACTGGATGGAAGGGGTTTTACATGAAAGATATCAAGAGGATGGAGTGGCCAGACTATAGATTAAATGATGGGCATGGGAGATGGCAGGGGAAGAAGAAAAAGGTTTATAAGGTAATGACTGTGATTCTGGCCTAGTGGCCAGACCAGTGTTACTCTGAGATGCTGTATTCAGCAATGTCTCCTCTGCTCTAAAAACACATGTAGGTCTCCCAAATAGGATCCATCCCAAGGTCTATGCAAATATGGGTAGAATAGAGTGGAGGCTTGGAGAAGGCAATGGCATCCCACTCCGGTACTCTTGCCTGGAAAATCCCATGGATGGAGGAGCCTGGTGGGCTACAGTCCACGGGGTCCCTAAGAGTCAGACATGACTGAGCGACTTCACTTTCACTTTTCACTCTCATGCATTGGAGAAGGAAATGGCAAGCCACTCCAGTGTTCTTGCCTGGAGAATCCCAGAGACGGGGGAGCCTGGTGGGCTGCCATCTATGGGGTCACACAGAGTCGGACACAACTGAAGTGACTTAGCAGCAGCAGCAGCAGCAGAGTGGAGGCTAGTAGTAGTGTTAGTCGTTCAGTTGTGTCCGACTCTCTGTGACTCTATGGGCTGTAGCCCACCACTCTTCTGTCCAGGGGATTCTCCTGGCAAGAATACTGGAGTGGGTAGCCATTCCCTACCCCAGGGGATCTTCCCGACCCAGGGATTGAACCCAGGTCTCTTGCATTGCAGGCAGATTCTTTACCATCTGAGCTACGATCTGTCATAAAGTGGAGGCTAGATTTGCTTTTATAGTCTTCATGGGAAAAGGAATTGTTCTCAGATGACAGAGAGTCAAAGAGTAAGGACTGATGTAAGGACTGTGGCCCAGCATGGAATCATGGATGATGGGCTCCTGGTCCTGATGGGAGTGGGCCCCAATGAGAGGATGAGTGAAAACCATGAGATGCTGCACTGGTGCCAGCAGGAGCTTTTTTGAGTGGGTAGAGCCAGCAGGAAATGCTTGGATGGTATTTTCATCCTGGCAAGGAGAGCGGGACTAAGAGGCCTCCATAGATCTGGAGATGGGGGACAGGTGGAGATGCCTCATGGGAGCCTAAGACTATGTTCAGAGGGCACATGTGGGGGAAGGCATGTTTTCAGAGAACTCCCAGAACACTGAACTGATTTCTTGAATTCCATATGCACTTTCTGTGATGGTCATCAGGCCAGATGTGTACAACTGATCTCATTTGTGTTTGGCTCTTCAGTGTAGGGCTTCCATGGTGGCTCAGATTGTAAAGAATCTGCCTGCAATGTGGGAGACCTGGGTTCAATTCCTGGGTCAGGAAGATCCTCTGGAGAAGGGAATGGCAACCCACTCCAGTATTCTTGCCTAGAGAATTCCATGGACAGAGGAGCCTGGCCGGCTACAGTCCATGGGATTGCAGAGAGTAGGACACAAGTGAGCAACTAAAACTTTCACTTTCTTTCCTCAATGTAGACATTTCTTTTGAATTAGAGATGGCTAGCAAAGGGTGGGGAGAGCACTAGAGTTAATCTCAGAAGTGGGATGTGTTTATACCATCCCACAGGCTGGATGAGTTATACCGAAGCTACACTTATTGATGGGAGTGAACAAGGTTTTACATGGCAGGAACCAGGGCCATGGAGCTGCAGCTGAAGACACACAGCCTTGCAGGAGAGCTCTGTGGAGGGAGGTTCCCCTAACTCTTCCATGGAGGACACTGGAGCATCACTTTCAGTCTGACCTGAAAGCTATAGAAGCTCAAGTCTCAGCTGTCCCAGGTTACAATTAATGAAGAAAACCTGGTCTTCTCACTGGGGCCATGTCCCCAGACCTTGATTCAAGCAGGCACCACCAGCATGGATGATAGGCTGATTCCTCCTTTAGCTGATGGGAAAACAACCCAGAGGCCACTGTCCCCTAGTACATCATGGAAACTTCTCCACCACATCCTCCTTTCATCCTGTGAAAACAGTGACATCCATGCCCTTTCTCATAAATCCTTATCAGTTTCCTCTTCCACAGTTGTACTTAACAGCATTATCCTGATTCCCACTACAGAATATTTAGGAGATAGACATGAGGGAAGAGGGGGGAAAAGATGGAGAACATGCTGTGATCTGCTGGCAGGTCCAGTGGAACAGCCTTTAAGAGTGAGATGAAGCTTTGCTCTGAACTGGGCTCACTGATCCTTAATTGCACTCATATATTCACTCAATGATTACCGGATTCACTCAGTAAGGACTGGATTTGTTCTGGGAATTCAGAGAAAGTGTCATCTGTCATCACAGAGCTCATGATCTAGTAGGGGAAGACAAGGACATGAACAAGTAGGTATAAAACAGAGGTTTGCTCTAACAGAGGTATGTTTCAAGGACAAATAGGACAGAGAAGCAGTGTTAAGTCTACTTTGGGGAGCTATAGGAGGCTTCTTTAAGACAAGGATGAAGTATGAGTGTCCCAGGTGATTGGGTGAGGTCATTCTATGGGAAAAAGACAACACATGCCACAGCCTAGAGGTGAGAGGTAGTCTGCCTTGTTGCATAGACTAGGCCTGCTCAGTCACCCTGAGTATTCCAGTCTCCAGTCTTTCCCCTGGACCCATAATATTGAGGTCAGCATGAAGGCTGGTAGACAGGGGAGCTACCAAGGAGATGTAAAGCATTTTATCTCAAGAGACAGAATGTTAAGTGGAGGACATTTTCCATTACCCCTGGTGGGTTGGCAGCCCCAAATAATCCATTTGTTGAAGACAAAACGTCTAGCCCCAAATAATCCGTTTGTTGAAGAGTTTGTGACTGCTTCCATCTCAGCACCAAGCACCCGGCATCTAAGAAGCAAACTGACATAGATGGACAAGGATGGTGGCTGTCACCCCACCCACCCAGAATCAGGACAGGAGTCCTTAAAGTTGTAACTGACAGTGTCTGGTCTTTGGGGCCAACACATGCCGAGGGCTGTCTGTTGCTTGAGCTAGCACACCAAGAAGGGCTGGTGGTTGACCAGTAAAACTGAAATCAAGGAAGGATAAGGAAGGTATGTGATTGACATACCTGCACTTCCTGGCTTTCCGGTGACATTGTTGGGTGGTAAAGGCTTTCTTCGTGGGGGCATGGGTCTGGGTGGCAAGGGTGGGCGACGAGTACCTGGGATTATGGCTAAGAGATAATATTACAGATAAAGCGGTCATAAGGATTCACTCTACAAAATCACAGGTTTTTTTAAAAAAAATACAACATTTGACAAGTAGCCGTTGGGTGACAGAGAATAGATTCTACAGAAAAGTGCCTGTGAGTAATACTTTCTAATGTTCTTCTAAATTAGTGCTTGTAATGTACCCAGGGATAATAAAGCACACGAGTTAATGGGGAAAATATTCTCTAATTATGGATAAAAATATATCAGTAAACCTGCCCTTTGAAAGGCTGTACAAATGTACAGAATTTAACATCTTTTGCTTCTCGTATAGATTCAACAGTAGCATTTCTGAGTTTCATTGTCTCCAATTGCCTTTGCTTTGCAGACTACAATTCTTGCACCATTTTAGCTTTGAGTAAAGCATATAATTTCCCCTTTAGTAGGTGTTCCACTCCATCCCCCAACTATATTACGTAATTATAATTAAACCAACACTTTCAGAACTTCTCAAATGATTACAACAAAGTAGCCCCTAATGGTAGAAGCAATAAGCCTGTGCCCAAGCAGATCAGAGCCACCACACAAGGGCACCTGGCCCGGCAGCTGTAAGTGGGAGGCAAAATTTTACACCCACTCTGCTCTCTCACCCACCCATGAGCCTTCATGCAAGGACGCCAACCCAGAGGAAAGGCACATTTTTCTAAACGGTTTGCCTGAAGGGCAGAGAGGAGAGAAATCTTTTTATAATCTTCACAAAGACTGACAAGGCTAAAGTTCCTGAAGCAGTCCACTGTAACCCAAATTTTCTTTGAAGTCCTGTGTTATAAGCTTAAAAATCCATCTCTTTCTTTGCATAATGTATTGGCTTAATAATCTTCAAGCAAAATTGACAATCCAAGAAAATGCCCTGTGAATTTAAGTACTTCCTGGGATATTAGGAATTGTGCACATGCGTGCATGAGTGTGCATATGCTGGGGGTAGGGAGGAGTGAGTTGTGATGATAGAATAGAAATGTCTCACCCAGACATTAATACATCAGAGTAGGTTTCACAGCATCCTTCTACAAAGCACGGAGCTCTTATTCAATGCAAAGATATTACCACTTCCTAATTTTGGCCTATTATATAGAGAACAGTCTCAAAGTAGAAACATAAATCATTTCTGGAAAAAGGATATTATAATAAACTACATAAGAGGAAAACTTGTATATGATGAAAATTAGAATCCACAGTTACTTTTCAGCATTTGATCCAATGTGGCCCCTTGGGATATTATGTGAAGTAATTATTAAATCAGTTCCTCATTAGAGGTTCTTATTAATATTCAATTTGTGCACAAAGCACTTTTCATTTTCCCAAATAGTTTAGTATGTTTATCTAGCAATACCCAGGTACTTTTAGCATGGATCGGATGCTTTGGGGACTGTGAGCATGCTACTTGTTTTGTGGCAGCACATATAACTTGCAGCTACAAGTTTCAGAGCAGAACTGAGTGAGGGAGTCAGCCTCTTATTCCTTACCTGGTTTTTTTGTGGGGTGAGACGAATCCATTGATACATTTCTACCAGTACCAGATGGCAGTGGGACTTGCTTGACCCCTGTGAGCAGAGATAATGACAGAATAAACAGATAGCTAAAATGTGATAAACATTCTTCACAGAAGTTTCATAGAATTGTCAGTGATAATGTGCATTTTTTTTAAGAACAAGGATACTGGTGTTTTTGTGCCTAGACATTTTGATTGGCTTCTCCCGTCTGCATACAGAAAAAAATATCTAAAGCCCTACTCCATTCACCGGTTGTGATTTTATTCTCTGAAGATTTAGAGTTTGATTTTTTGATAGTGGCTTTGTATTAATTTTCTATGCTGCCCACCCTGCACTGCCTGCCTGGGTGTTATTGTCTTGCCAGAAGGATTTCATCTACAGTGACTGACTTTTTTTTTTCCCAATATTTGTGTGTAAATTCTGTGGTTTTAAAAAATATTTTTCTCTAACTCCTCTACCCCCAATAAAAACCCTTATAATTCCAACATGTTTGGGTTTGTACCTAATGAATTGACTTTAAAAATATTATTTGAGAAACCTTGGTTAGCAGGCTGGTTAGGCCACAGACTGGATCTGTACTCTTGAAATTTGTAAATTAGGCCTGGGCATGCCTTGAACTCCAAATTGCTGTTTGGAAGAAACTGATCTGAAAATTACCCTGCGTGCTATTTTATCTCCTAAGTCTCTCAAACATAATCTGTTGGTTATTACTAAGTCATTCACCTAAATACCCATGCTAGGATTTTGGGTGGAGATCCTAAGGGTAGAGGGAACCAACTTACTTTTTGTCCTATATTTTAAAAGTTATTATTCTTTTACATTATAAAATAGTCTTCCCTGACATGGCTGGCAGTCTCCACTAAGGAATAATAAGAACAGACATTTAGAATCTCAAAAGTGAATATTATCTTAGATATAGTGGCTCATCTTGAACTTCCCAGGTGGTGCAGTGGTAAATAACCTGCTTGCCAAAAAAAAAAAAAGAACCTGCTTGTCAGTGCAGGAGACACAAGAGACGTGGGTTCGATCCCTGGGTCAGGAAGATCCCCTAGAGAAGGAAATGGCAACCCACTTCAGTATTCTTGCCTGGAAAATGCCATGGACAAGAGGAGCCTGGTGGGGCTCCTCTTATAGTCCATGGGGTTGCAAAGAGGTGGATATGACTGAGTGTGTGCACACACACGCACACACGCACACAATGGCTCATCCTAAAAAATGAACCCATGCTCTGAGGACATGTGTGTGTGTGTGTATGCTCACTATAATATGTACTAAAAATAAGAATAAACATTGAATTAATATACTGGCTATGGTATTAACAAGAACAAGCACAGTCACAGCCCTGTTTTGAGTGCTGTTCCAGGACTCTGTAGGGACATTACACACTCAGCCTCATGTAATATGTAGGCAGAGATATTAAGTATACAACAGAACCTTTGCTTGCCAAAAATTAGATGACATTTTCACATTACTTTATGAAATTATTAATCATGATTGTATTATAATGAAAATTAATCAGTCCAGGGATTGAACCCAGGTCTCCCACATTGTAGGCAGAGTCTTTACCCTCTGAGCTACCCAAGAAACTCATTAATATATTACTAACATCATGCAAAGAGTTGACTCATTGGAAAAGACTCTGATGCTGGGAGGGATTGGGGGCAGGAAGAAGAGGGGACAACAGAAGATGAGATGGCTGGATGGCATCACCAGCTCGATGGATGTGAGTTTGAGTGAACTCCGGGAGTTGGTGATGGACATGGAGGCCTGGTGTGCTGCGATTCATGGGGTCACAAAGAGTCAGACATGACTGAGCGACTGAACTGAACTGAACATTAACTATAATAATAATTATGATTAACATTAATTTATGAAACCTAATATTGCAATTCCACATCCTCTTCTATTTGAATAACAGATAATATATAAAATCATGGTGAATGTTTGTATGGAGTCAGGGATCAAATGCTGTTTATCTGTGGTAGGAATAAAATGTTTCTGCGGTCAATGACTATTTTGTGGCTCATCCCACAGGCACTGTGAGAACAGCTCATGGGTCTTCTTTCTGTGCCCTTCTCTGAGTGGTAATGGGAGTGGGAAATGACTCACTGGGTGGTTACTCTGTCTGTGGCTTAGGGGAATGCAATTCATTTGTGTCACCAGGAAAACCTGGCCTGCTGATACCTGATTTACCACAATTTTTCAAAGGTAAAATCACATTATGTCCTCTGGCATGCTAGCAGGCTATGTGTGCCTTCAGTAGACCCTTATTCACAGTCTTTTTCCAAATCTTTCCACCCTTAGAAAAACAAAGTATGTTGATCCAATACTGCACAAGCACCTTCGATATTCAAGACCTGATTTGATCCATACATCCCTTCTGGGTGCGAGATACCACGGGGGTCTCACAGAGGAGGAAACCAAGGCAAGGGGAGTACTTGTCCAGGGTCTCACAGTTAAATGGAGGCATTCACGCCCACGTATGCCCGGCTCCCAAGCCCATTTCTTGAGCACTAATTGGGATAGTACAGGGTGCCTTTTTCTGTCATCATCTTCCCTCCAATAAAGAGAAGGCCCAAAGTGGCATCACTGGTGCTAAAGCCTAGACTTAAAACCTGACTTAACTGCAGTTTTGATTTTCCCCAGAAATGTAATCTCAATCAACCAGTCTGGAAATTTCTAGTCAGATTACTGTGAGGTAATCTGTCACAGGAGCCCTCTTCATCCTCCAGAAGAAGAGGTGACCTACAATGGTAAAACCCACGCAAATCCCTTCTACCTCAAAAGGTGTCCTGGCTTCAACATAGTATTTTCTTTGGTTAGTAGTTCCCTTCCCCACACTTGTTCCTGTACATGTGCTTACAGCAGGGGAAGGGGAGGGTGGGCACACTGGGAGAGTAGCATCGCCATGCATCCTCTACCATGTATGAAATAGACAGCTAGTGGGAAGCGGCTGCACAGCACAGGGAGCTCGGCTCAGTGCTCTGTGATGACCTAGAAGGGTGGGATGGGGGTGAGAGGGAGGTCCAAGAGGGAGGGGAACACATATATAGACACACACACATGTACACTCACACACAGGTACACACATATGCACACATGTACACTTTGTTGTACAGTAGAAACACAAATTGTAAAGCAACTGTCCTCTAATAAAAAAATAAAACTTCCAGTTCGCACAAGTCTTTGGAGCGCCATTCTAGTCACCACGTAGGATGCTGCTTGATTCATAAATTGCTGAATGCATGCTGTGATAAGTCGCTCGAGTTGTGTCCAACTCTTTGTGACCCTATGGACTGTAACCCACCAAGCTCCTCTGTCCAGGGAATTCTCCAGGCAAGAATACTGGAGTGGGTTGCCTTGCCCTCCTCCAGGGGATCTTCCCCACCCAGGGATCGAACCTGGTCTCTTACCATCTCTGGCACTGGCAGGCAGGTTCTTTACCACTAGCACCACCTGGGAAGCCCAATAAAGCCAGTTAAATCATCAAATTTACTTGGCTGAATTTTTTTTTTTTTTTTAATGCTTCTCTTTTGCCTCACAATGACTCTGACTTTAGCTCTCAGGTCCTATACTCTGTATTTCGAGTGTCTGAAGTGCCACCACTGGGTGAGGGCTAAACAACCACAGCTGGCAAGCAGGTACCATGCAGTCATGCCACTGATATGTGGGAGTCAGAGAGAAAAGCAAGGATGACATGGTTTTCTAACCACGAATATGCAGATCCACCAAGTCACGGGCTGGTGAAATGGAGAACTTAGAATCTAAAACTCTGCAGGATTACTTTACGAATAAGAGAAAAAAATAGAAACATCCCTGGCCTCTTTTCTAATAAAGGAAGAAATAAGTCATTTTTTGTCATTTTCTGTATAGGTAGAAATGGAAGCATCATAGTATTATGATCCTTGTAGGTTAAGTACCCAAGTCAGCAGTGTCAGTTGCTAAACTGGATTTTGTCCAGCCTTCAGAACTAAAGAAAAGCCAGCAGTGGATGAGAACGCTGGGGAGAGCCCTGCCGAAGGCAGCTGTGGGACTCAGGGAAAAGGCACTGAACTGGGGACAAGAGACTGAAGTCCAGTTCTGGGCTTGGCTCCACCTGGCTGTGGTTTGCACATCAGCCACTAGCATGTGAGCACAGGACCTGGAGGCCAGTGAACTTCTGTGGCCCTGAATTGAGGAGAGCTGATAAAGGCCAAAGCAAGCAGAGAGGCAATGGGAGGGCAAAGGAGGAAACCAGTAATAGATAGTGCAGAGAAAGAATCCTCAGAACTGACATCTGATGAGCCAGTCTGGCTCAGGCTGCAACGTGAATTGTTTCTCCCTCATGCAGGATTAATCCACTATTTTCTCAAGGGCAGCACTGGCTCTGAAAGCACCAAGACTTGAACTTCAATGTAAGCCCCCAATTGTCATACGGAAATTCTCCAAAAATCTCTTGATTTACATAGTTCACCCCTTAGCAATTTATTGTCAGAAATGAAGTAATGATTTTGGTATTTTTAACCATGGTAACAGAAACTTTGCAAACAAACACAGCACACTGGGAATTGATTTCCGAATGTATTTGAGACTGTTCCTCATGACCAAAAAGGAGTGGTGTTTATGGGTGATTGGTCTCCTCACCCACGTCTCAAGATCTCAGCACCTGGCTGCAAGGTCAGGGACGAAGGGCCAGCAGACTGGAAGATTTCGCTGCAGCTCAAACACATTCCTCACCTGGGAGGCATCTGGGTTTTGGTTGTCAAGCACACTCCATGTGGGTCCAGTGAAGTGTGGATTCCTCATTAGGACAGAATGGAGCAAAGAGAGGAGTCTGGGATTCAGGTATTAACATATCTGCCAAACCACATGTGCCAAGGGGGTTTCCAAACTATACTTTGCTGGCACACGTGGGCCTTCAAGAAATGTTAGTTGAATGAAAGAACAGTTGCACAACTCAGCAGCTTTCTTCTACGGTGAGAAAGGTGGAGACTATCTGGCAAAGGATGGGTGATTTTTTCTGTCAAAGGTCAGAGAGTAAATATTTTCAGCTCTGCAGGCCATACTGTCTCTGTCACAACTATTCAGTCCTGCCACTGTCTTGTGAAAGTTTCTTCAAAACCTTGTTTACGAAAAAGGGGCAGTGAACTGGGTCTGGTCTGTGGCATTGTACTTTGTGGGTCTCCCTGGTGACTCAGTGGTAAAAGGCTTCCCTGGTGGTTCAGTAGTAAAGAATCTGCCTGCCAATGCAGGAAACCCAAGAGATATGGGTTTGATTCCCAGGTCAGGAAGATTCCCTGGAGAAGGAAGTGGCAACCCACTCCAGTATTCTTGCCTGGGAAATCCCATGGACAGAGGAGCCTGGCAGGTTACAGTCCATGGGGTTGCAAAGAGTTGGACATGACTTCAGTTCAGTTCAGTTGCTCAGTAGTGTCTGACTCTTTGCGACCCCATGAATCGCAGCATGCCAGGGCTCCCTGTCCATCACCAACTCCCGGAGTTCACTCAGACTCATGTCCATCGAGTCAGTGATGCCATCCAGCCATCTCATCCTCTGTCGTCCCCTTCTCCTCCTGTCCCCAATCCCTCCCAGCATCAGAGTCTTTTCCAATGAGTCAACTCTTTGCATGAGGTGGCCAAAGTACTGGAGTTTCAGCTTCAGCATCATTCCTTCCAAAGAAATCCCAGGGCTGATCTCCCTTAGAATGGACTGCTTGGATCTCCTTGCAGTCCAAGGGACTCTCAAGAGTCTTCTCCAACACCACAGTTCAAAAGCATCAATTCTTCAGCGCTCAGCCTTCTTCACAGTCCAACTCTCACATCCATACATGACCACAGGAAAAACCATAGCCTTGACTTAGCACACACATTTGTACTTTGTGCAATCCCCTGGTCTAGGCATGCTTTTGCATCTCAAGTTGGTTATAAGCATGTGCTGCTGCTGCTGCTGCTGCTAAGTCGCTTCAGTCGTGTCTGACTCTGTTCGACCCCATAGATGGCAACCCACTAGGCTCCCCCATCCCTGGGATTCTCCAGGCAAGAACACTAGAGTGGGTTGCCGTTTCCTTCTCTAATGCATGAAAGTGAAAAGTGAAAGTGAAGTCGCTCAGTCGTGTCTGACTCTAAGCATGTCGAACATATCAATTAAGGTGAGATGTATCTCTGGAAACCCTGAAAAAGCAGACTGCTGGAAAAATGACCTACCTAAACTTCATTCTCTGAAGGTTACTTTCTAACTTTAAGGTGGAGAAATATTATACATATACATGTGAAATGAACATAAATCAGGTTAAATATCTATAATGATGTTATGAATTAAGAAACTTGGGTCAAGATAGTCTAAATATTGCTGGGTGTTTATGGCGTCATTGCAAGATTTGTATAGAGACCTAAAGAATCAAAGGTCCATAGTTTTAAGGCCTCAGAATCTTTCTCTTTTAGTTTTACAAAGGACCAACAGTAAATATTTTTATGCCTAAGACTATGAAGAACATGTCCTATACATCCTAAACACATCCTTTTATCAGCTGATCTTTTAAAATGTAAAATATATGTACTGAAAATTTCAGCAAGAAAAATTATAGTAAAATATATGTGAGGTGGATAAGAATCATACATATTCTAGGCAAAATGTCAAAGTTGGATGAAAAATCAGTTAACACGGAAATGTTGTTCTCATTAATACCCAATTGAGGCTAGAAGTGAGTGTGAATGAGACAATAGGGCTGGGTCAGAGAAGAAAAGAAATCTGATGTGAATACCTGCATTTCTATTAACAAGTCAGATTAAAACCATGCACAAAGTAAGGCAGACTCTTGTCTATAACCTGAAGAGAACAGATTTAAAAACTTCTTTTTCTCACCCATTTCTCAAAACATTATTCCCCAGGCAAATAATTTGAAAGCTGTTAGAACTTTCTTTCATAATATGCTATGTAATATCAACTGTGATTTGTATTTCATTTATTTTCTTTCTGGTCTTACTGTATTGGCTTACACTCCACTTCTGTTTTCAATGGAAGGGGAAAAAGTAGGAATCCCTACTTATATTCTTGATATTAGAAGAAAAATATTCAGTCTGGGAAATGAGATGTTAGCTGTAGGTTTTTCTCAGATGCCCTTTATTAGAGGGAGGAAATTTTCTTTTATTTCTAGTTTTCTGAGAGTTTTCAACACGGTGGTTTTTGAATTTTGTATCATGGCTGATTTTTTATTTATTGAGATGATCATATGATTTTTTTCCCCTTTGTTCTGTTAATGTGGTTCAGTTCAGTTGCTCAGCCGTGTCTGACTCTTTGCAATCCCATGGACTGCAGCATGCCAGGCCTCCCTGTCTGTCACCAACTCCTGGAGTTTATTCAGACTCATGTCCTTTGAGTCGGTGATGCCATCCAACCACCTCATCCTCTGTCGTCCCCTTTTCCTCCTGCCTTCAATCTTTCCCAACATCAGGGTCTTTGCCAATAAGTCAGTTCTTCACATCAGGCGGCCAAAGTATTGGAGTTTCAGCTTCAACATCAGTCCTTCAAATGAATATTCAGGACTCATTTCTTTAGGATGGACTGGTTGGATCTCCTTGCTGTCCAGGGGACCCTCAAGAGTCTTCTCCAACACCACAGTTCAAAATCATCAATTCTCCGGCACTCAGCTATCTTTATAGTCTAACCCTTACATCCATACATGACTACTGGAAAAACCATAGCCTTGACTAGATGGACTTTTGTTGGCAAAGTAATATCTCTGCTTTTTAATATGCTGTCTAGTTTGGTCATAACTTTTCTTCTGGGGGCAAGCATCTTTTAATTTCATGGTTGCAGTGAGCTTCTGCAGTGATTTTGGAGCCCCGCAAAAAAAGTCTGTCACTGTTTCCATTGCTTTCCCATCTATTTGCCATGAAGTGATGGGACCAGATGCCATGATCTTAGTTTTCTGAATGTTAAGCTTTAAGTCAACCTTTTCACTCTCCTCTTTCACTTTCACCAAGAGGCTTTTTAGTTCTTCTTCACTTTCTGCCATAAGGGTGGTGTCATCAGAATATGAGGTTATTGATATTTCTCCCAGCAGTCTTGATTCCCGCTTGTGCCTCATCAAACCCAGCTTTTCTCATGATGTACTCTGCATATAAGTTAAATAAGCAGGGTGAAAATATACAGCCTTGACATACTCCTTTCCTGATTTGGAACCAGTCTGTTGTTCCATGTCCAGTTCTAACTGTTGCTTCCTGACCTGCATACAGATTTCTCAGGAGGCAGGTAAGGTGGTCTGATATTCCCATCTCTTTAAGAATTTTCCATGCTTTGTTGTGATCCACACAGTCAAAGGCTTTTGCATAGTCAATAAAGCAGAAATAGATGTTTTTCTGGAACTCTCTTGCTTTTTCCATGATCCAATGGATGTTGGTAATTTGATCTCTGGTTCCTCTGCCTTTTCTAAACCCAGCTTGAACATCTGGAAGTTCTCGGTTCACACACTGTTGAAGCCTGGCTTGGAGAATTTTGAGCATCACTTTGTTAGCGTGTGAGATGAGTGCAACTGTTCGGTAGTTTAAGCATTCTTAGGAGAAGGCAATGGCACCCCACTCCAGTACTCTTGCCTGGAAAATCCGATGGATGGAGCAGCCTGGTGGGCTGCAGTCCATGGGGTCGCTGAGTCAGACACGACTGAGCGACTTCACTTTCACTTTTCACTTTCATGAATTGGAGAAGGAAAAGGCAACCCACTCCAGTGTTCTTGCCTGGAGAATCCCAGGGAGAGGGGAGCCTGGTGGGCTGCTGTCTATGGGGTTGCACAGAGTCGGACACGACTGAAGCAACTTAGCATAGCATAGCATTAAGCGTTCTTTGGCATTGCGTTTCTTTGGGATTGGAATAAAAACTGACCTTTTCCAGTCCTGTGGCCACTGCTGAGTTTTCCAAATTTGCTGGCATATTGAGTGCAACACTTTCACAGTACCATCTTTTAGGATTTGAAATAGCTCAACTGGAATTCCATCACCTCCACTAGCTTTGTTTGTAGTGATGCTTCCTAAGGCCCACTTAACTTCACATTCCAGGATGTCTGGCTCTAGGTGAGTGATCACACCATCGTGGTTATCTGGGTCATGAAGATCTTTTTTGTATAGTTCTGTGTATTCTTGCCACCTCTTCTTAATATCTTCTGCTTCTGTTAGGTCCATAACACTTCTGTCCTTTATTGTACCCATCTTTCCATGAAATATTCCCTTGGTATTTCTAATTTTCTTGAAGAGATCTCTAGTCTTTCCCATTCTACTGTTTTCCTCTATTTCTTTGCACTGATCACTGAGGAAGACTTTCTTATCTCACCTTGCTATTCTTTGGAACTCTGCATTCAAATGGGTATATCTTTTCTCTTTTGCCTTCTGCTTCTCTTCTTTTCACAGCTATTTGTAAGGCCTCTTCAGACAACCATTTTTCCTTTTTGCATTTCTTTTTCTTCGGGATGTCTTGATCCCTGCTTCCTGTACTATGTCACAAACCTCCATCTATAGTTCTTCAGACACTCTGTCTATCAGAGCTAGTCCCTTGAATCTATTTCTCACTTCCATTGTATAATTGTAAGGGATTGGATTTAGGTCATACCTGAATGATCTAGTGGTTTTCCCTATTTTCTTCAATTTAAGTCTGAATTTCGCAGTAAGGGGTTTATGATCCAAGCCACAGTCAGCTCTGGGTCTTGTTTCTGCTGACTGTATGGAGCTTTTCCTTCTTTGGCTGCAAAGAATATCATCAATCTGATTTTGGTGTTGACCATCTGCTGATGTCCATGTGCAGAGTCTTCTCCTGTGTTGTTGGAAAAGGGTGTTTGCTATGACCAGTGCATTCTCTTGGCAAAACTTTATTAGCCTTTGCCCTGTACTCCAAGGCCACATTTGCCTTTTACTCCAGCTATTTCTCGACTTCCTACTTTTGCATTCCAGTCCCCTATAATGAAAAGGACATCTTTTTTGGGTGTTAGTTCTAGCAGGTCTTGTAGGTCTTCATAGAACCATCCAACTTCAACTTCTTCAGCATTACTGGTTGGGGCATAAACTTGGATTCCTCTGATACTAAATGGTTTGCCTTGGAAATGAACAGAGATCATCTGTCATTTTTGAGATTGCATCCAAGTACTGCATTTTAAACTCTTGGTTGCTAGGATGGCTACTCCATTTCTTCTAAGGGATTCTTGCCCACAGTACTAGATATAATGATAATATGAGTTAAATTCACTCATTCCATTCCATTTTAGTTTGCTGATTCCTAAAATTTCAATGTTCACTCTTGTCATCTCCTGTTTGACCATTTTCAATTTGCCTTGATTCATGGACCTAACATGAATTTAGGTCCTATGCAATATTGTTCTTTATAGCATCAGACTTGACTTCCATCACCAGTCAGATCCACAACTGGGTGTTGTTGTTGCTTTGCTCCATCCCTTCATTCTTTCTGGAGTTATTTCTCCACTGATCTCCAGTAGCAGGTTGGGCACCTACCGATCTGTGGAGTTCATCTTTCAGTGTCCTGTCTTTTTGCCTTTTCTTACCGTTCATGGCGTTCTCAAGGCAAGAATACTGAAGTGGAAATTACACCGATTTGTTTGAATGGTAATACAAACATCCTTTCCTGAGCTAAATATCATTTGGTTGCTATATGACAAAGAGATGTCCCACCCATATTTCCAATCAAGGCTCTCCTCAGCTGAGGCTGACCCTGAAGGAGCTGACAATGGAATGCTGTCTACTGACCTTACTCCTTGCAGGTGGTCAGCCTGTTCTTCCCTGAGGGGGATCCCAATAGAGAAACACCAGAACATAGAACATGTGCAACACATTTTGATTGGGGATGTTAGTGGAGCAAAGAAAGGGGAAACAGCAAGATCAGCTTTGTTTATCTGTGCCCACCAACCTATTTTGATCAGCAACCAACTAATTAAACTGAAGAAGTCCTGGTAAAAGGTCTTCCTTTCAAAGCTAAGTTAGGTGAGTTATTACAAAGCTGACTTTATCTACACAAGAGGGTAACAGATGTCAATTTGTATCACAAGTAGCTCTGGAAAAAATTTTATACTACTGATAAACTAAAGCATAATCATGCTCTGTTTTCTCCCCAAAAGACAATTAACATAATTAACGTTTTCCTAGTGAGAATCACTGCTTGCTTATACTGAAGGTTAATGGCTTTCAAGTTCATCATAGCTGCTTGTTCTTTCATTTGCTCTGCTGACATAAATGCTTTCTTCTATTTTTACTTAGACAAACTCTGGGGAATTACTTTGAATATTCAGAAGGTGGCGTTGTTCACAGCCAGACTGTTTACATCAGACTGAGACACTACGTACTGCCTGGTCCCACTTGGGAAGAATAAAGGGAACAGCTGAGCACAAATAAATATTGGAATGCTTTTTTGCTTTTCATGAATCAGGAATTTATAGTATCTGTCTCATTAATTGAAGGAAAGTGAATTCCTAGAACTTCAGAATTGTAATAACCTAGTACAGAAACACATCCTAAATAAAAATCTAAATCATTTTTAGACTGAATACGTGTCTTCAGATACTATTCACATCTTTCTCATTAAGGAACAATTAATTATGGGTTGATTATATATACATATATATGCATTAAGCAAACTATGTTGTTTATGCACTTTTACATAAGCAGGCACAAGATCTGCATTATTTAAAAAATATTTCAAGGGAACAATGCAATCCCATATTAAGGCATTTGATAACTACCATTTATCCACTGAGTGAGTTGAGTGAACTTTTATCAGTTATTTGTCCTAGTTATCTATATGATGTCCCATAGATAAGATTGGGGCAGGGAAATATCATTTAATCAAACTGAATGATTTGGAAATATGCTTGTAACCAGGGTGATCATTTGCTAATTGCTCTTCTCATTTAAAAAGCTTCCCTGGTGGCTCAGATGATAAAGCATCTGCCTACAATGCAGGGGACCTGGGTTTGATCCCTGGGTTGGGAAGATCCCCTGGAGAAGGAAATGGCAACCCACTCCAGTACTCTTGCCTAGAAAATCCCATGGACAGAGGAGCCTGGTGTCCATGGGGTCGCAGAGAGTTGGACACGACTGAGCGACTTCCCTCTTCTTCTTCTTCTCATTTAAATATCATATTCCAGATTGCTAACAGATGTGGATCTTTTAAAAATATTATAATGGCACTTATGAAATTATAAACTTGAAAAACAATTGATAATTGCCTCAAAGACCAAACCTATATATGAAAATTTGAAGTTTTCCCTAATTTTGTAATCAGGGAAAAAGCTGTTTTGATATTTTAATTCATACTTAATCAGGATATTTTTAAGAATTAAGACTATATATTGTAGTTGATTTAGTGGACTGGGCTGAGAAAAGTAGAAAACTATTTGTTAATGTTTACAGAGACTTCTGAAATTTTGATTTTGGAATGATTTATAATTTTCAGTTCTGTGAACTTCCAAAACTAGTTATACGAACTTCCAAAACTAGTAAAAAAAGAAATTTAAATGTGAATTTAACAAAATTTTAAAAACTGAATGAAAACATTTAGAGTTTGATAGGATCAAAAGGAAATAAATCTGTGATCATTACCTGCTCCTAGTCCATTCCCTCTGGGTGTCCCACTGGGTCTGGGTCTACTAGGTCTTGTAGTTGTCTTATTCAGAACTATAATAAAGTGGGAAATAAACAGTTTAGACTTTTTTTTTTTTTTAGTTGAACATTTGCAGTCAAGGAAAATAAAGCTTCCCAGAGAACTGGAACTCATTTAACTGGCAACAAAAATGATGACTTACCAAAAACTAATGTTCACAATATAGAAATCACAATTTTGGTATGAAAATCATAGACTTGAATTTGAGACCTGAGTATATACTCTGAGGTGACCTGGTCTAAGTGGGAAATAGCTTGCTTCATTTATAAGCAGTAGATACATTTCAAAATGGGCTTCCCTAGTGACTCAGACAGTAAAGAATCTGCCTGCAATGCAGAAGACCCTGGTTTGATCCCTGGGTTGGGAAGAACCCCTGGAGAAGGAAATGGCAGCCACTCCAGTGTTCTTGCCTGGAGAATTCTATGGACAGAGGCAAATGGTGACTACAGTCCATGTGGTCGCAAAGAGTGGGACACAACTGAGTGACTAAACTTTCACTACTTTCACACTCAAAACTGGGACTGAAGAAGGATCAGGACTACATATGCCCAGTGAAAACCCAAAACTTGGTGTGCATTTATTTTGTATATTATTGTTAAGGCCTTAATTCCTAGCACGTAAGTTGGTGGTTCTTTTGGAGGAGTCTCTAGGTACACATCCTTCCTCATAATGCTGGTGTAAGTCTCATTATGATATGATAAAGCTTTTGAAATTTCTCTCCTGCTCTGTTGAGAGTCATAATAATACCAAAACATTGAAATTGTCTGTCTTAGTCTCCATTTGGCAGAGTTTTTAAGGAAAAGCACTTAAGTATGTTGCAATTAAAAGAGTGAGCTCTGGAGCCAGACTGCTTGCCTTCGACTCCACCTCCTAGCCCTCCTTAAGCCTTAGCTTCCTAAGCCTGGCCTCACAGGACACATGGTAAGCACCCACTCACCATTAGGCATACTGTTATTGTTTCCTTATTTTGTAGAAAGGTTTAATATAACCAATGACACATTAAGTTCTCAACAGTTATCATGATACAAAGTCACATGGAGGTGTATTTTTTTTTTAACAAAGATTTCTGCACCTGTTACCTTTAAGAGTTGCAGGATTACTAAAAAAACTGTGAGTTCCTCCATAAACCAAAAGATATATATGTATTTGCTATTTCTTCCATGTTCCCAGAGAGATGTTCGTCAGGAATAGTAGCTTATAAGCCATTTTTGACACTTAGAACTTTAAAACTTCTTAGAATCACAGAGGAGAAAAAGGACAGAAAACATCAGAATCTCTGGTCCAACTTGTATGTTAGACTAGGAGTGATTTACATGGATCAAATTAACCCCGAAGTTAACTTTCCCTAACAAGGTTCAGTGAGGGAGAGCCTAGATCTTTTGATGACTTTGGTCATTTTAAAGCATTTTCTGGGAACGCCCTGACGGTCCAGTGGTTAGGTCTCAGCACTTTCATTGCTGTGGCCTGGGTTCCATCCCTGGTTGGGAAACTAAGATCCTGCAAGACTGCAGAGTGGCCAAAAAAGAAAGGTTTTTTTCCAGTTTAACTATCATTTTACTTTTGATGCATACAACCTGTAAAATGTGTGTTTGCTTGTTTTTATATGGAATGAAAGTCACTCAGCGTGTCTGACTCTTTGCGACCCCATGGACTACAGACCATGGAATTCTCCAGGCCAGAATACTGGAGTGGGTAGCCTTTCCCTTCTCCAGGAGACCTTCCTAACCCAGGTAAAAGTATTCTTGCAGAACAAGAGCCTTTCAGATTGGAAGAGATCGTCTTTCCTTAAAAGATAATATTTGAAACAAAATACATCATCAGATCAGATCAGATCAGTCACTCAGTCGTGTCCGACTCTTTGCGACCCCATGAACTGCAGCACGCCAGGCCTCCCTGTCCATCACCAGCTCCCGGAGTTCACTCAGACTCACGTCCATCGAGTCAGTGATGCCATCCAGCCATCTCATTCTTTGTCGTCCCCTTCTCCTCCTGCCCCCAATCCCTCCCAGCATCAGAGTCTTTTCCAATGAGTCAACTCTTCACATGAGGTGGCCAAAGTACTGGAGTTTCAGCTTTAGCATCATTCCTTCCAAAGAAATCCCAGGGCTGATCTCCTTCAGAATGGACTGGTTGGATCTCCTTGCAGTCCAGGGACTCTCAAGAGTCTTCTCCAACACCACAGTTTAAAAGCATCAATTCTTCAGCGCTCAGCCTTCTTCACAGTCCAACTCTCACATCCATACATGACCACAGGAAAAACCATAGCCTTGACTAGACGAACCTTGGTTGGCCAAGTAATGTCTCTGCTTTTGAATATGCTATCTAGGTTGGTCATAACTTTCCTTCCAAGGAGTAAGCTATTGCTAATGTTATCTCTATAATTGCCATGGAAAACTGAAGGAGGACGAGAGAGTATGTGTGATTTAGGCAAAAATACTATTTTCAAAATGATGTTATATTGGTAAATTTCCATAGTAGTCTCTGAGTCTGCTTATCCTTAAAAAATTTCAGTCAAGTCTTGTTGCTTCCATGGATTCATGATTACCTCTCCACTTACCCACAAGGATCAGAATTTTGTATGTAATTTATTTCAGTTTCAGGATATATAGCCCTCATTTGGTCATTTGGCTGTTTCAATACATTCTTTTTTTGGTCATGCTGCACAGCATGCAGGATCCTAGTTCCCCAATCAGGTATCAAGTCTGCACCCCTTGCAGTGGAAGCTTGGAATCCTAACCACTGGACCACCAGGGAACTCAATACATTTTATATCTTCTTTTTTTCAGTTAAGTGTTAGTCACTCAGTCGTATCTGACTCTTTGCAACCCCATGGACTGTAACCTGACAGGTTCCTCCATCCATGGGATTTTCCAGGCAAAATTACTGGAGTAGGTTGCCATTTCCCCCTCCAACGGATCTTCCCAACCCAGGGATCGAATCCGGATCTCCTACATTGTAGGCAGACTCTTTCCTGTCTCAACAACCAGGGAAGCATATCTTCCTAGGTATGTTGATTATTTAGATCATCAGAAAGAGGAACAACTTACCAGGTCTGATGTGTGGTTTGTCAGGTGTTCTGGGCCTCATAGTAGTAGTATATAATCTGTGTGGTGCTGAAACAGAGGAAACTCAGATTTAATAACCAAAGGAGTTTCAGTACTCTACAGACCAACAACTTACGCACTTTGCATGGAAGCATAAAGAACATTTTAAATCTGCAAGTATGCATTAGAGCATTGATGCTAAAGGAAAATGCATGTTTAGTTGCTCAGTCGTGTCCCACTCTTTGTGACCCCATGGACTACAGTCCGTCAGGCTCCTCTATTCATGGGATTCTCCAGGCAAATACTGGAGTGGGTGGCCATTTCCTTCTTCAGGGGGTATTCCTGACCCAGGGATGGAATCTGGGTCTCCTGCATTGCAGGCAGATTCTTTACTGTCTGAACCACCAGGAAAGCCCGCTAAAGGAAAATAAAGCAAGTGAAAATATGCATGACTGGAAATTAAAGATGCACATAGTCAAAGTAAGGTAAGGATTAGTCACCAATTAGTCTATGTTTTCAAGGGCATTTATTTCACCACATGGTTGCTTAATATGATAAACACAGAAGTCAATCATCTAACCCTCCATCCATCTATGTATCTGTCCATCTGTCCATCAATCCATCCATCTATCTATTCATATTTCTCAACCAGAGAGTCATTATAGAGCAATACTTTGCTAAAGAAGATAAGTAATCATAATGGCAAAAAGAAAAATATTTTAGGTATGTAAGAAGAAAAGAGTAGAAACATGTGATCTCTATCAAATTGTCTTAGCTCATGAACCCTGTACTGAATAAATACTCACTTAGTGCCATTCATTAAAGCTTTGTGTGTTAGTTACTCAGTCATGTCTGACTCTTTGTGACCCCATAGGCTGTATGAAGAGGCAAAAAGTCAGGACACTGAAAGATGAACTCCACAGGTCATTAGGTGCCCAACATGCTATTGGAGATCAGTGGAGAAATAACTCCAGAAAGAATGAAGAGATGGACCCAAAGCAACAACAACACCCAGTTGTGGATCTGACTGGTGATGGAAGTCAAGTCTGGTGCTATAAAGAACAATATTACATAGGACCTAAATTCATGTTAGGTCCGTGAATCAAGGCAAATTGAAAGTGGTCAAACAGGAGATGACAAGTGTGGACATCAAAATTTTAGGAATCAGCAAACTAGAATGGAATGAGTGAATTTAACTCAGATTATCATTATATCTAGTAATGTGGGCAAGAAATCCCTTAGAAGAAATGGAGTAGCCATCCTAGTCTGAGAGTTAGACCAAGAGTCTGAAATGTAGTACTTGGATGCAATCTCAAAAAATGAAATAATGATCTCTGTTCATTTCCAAGGCAAACCATTCAATATCATAGTAATCCAAGTCTATGCCCCAACCAGTAATGTTGAAGAAGCTGAAGTTGAACCGTCCTATGAAGACCTACAAGACCTGCTAGACTTAAAACCAAAAAAAGATGTCCTTTTCATTATAGGGAACTGTAATGCATAAGTAGGAAGTCAAGAAATAGCTGGAGGAACAGGCAAATTTGGCCTTGGAGTACAGAATGAAGCAGGGCAAAGGCTAATAGAGTTCTGCCAAGAGAACGCACTGGTCTTAGCAAACACCCTCTTCCAACAGCACAAGGGAAGACTCTGCACATGGACATAGATGGTCAAAACTGAAATCAGACTGATTATATTTGCAGCCAAAGATGGAGAAACTCTATACAGTCAGCAAAAACAAGAAAAGGAACTGAATGAGGCTCAGATCATGAACTCCTTACTGCGAAATACAGACTTAAATTTAAGAAAGTAGGGAAAACCACTAGACCATTCTGGTATGACCTAAATCCAACCCCTTATGATTATACAGTGGAAGTGAGAAATAGATTTTAGGGATTAGATCTGATAGAGTGCCTGAAGAACTGTGGATGGAGGTTCATGACATTGTATAGGAGGCAGTGATCAAAACCATCCCCAAGATAAAGAAATGCAGAAAGGCAAAATGGTTGTCGAGGAGGCCTTACAAATAGCTGTGAAAAGAAGAGAAGCGAAAAGCAAAGGAGAAAAGGAAAGATATACCCATTTGAATGCAGAGTTTCAAAGAATAGCAAGGAGTGATAAGAAAGCCTTCCTCAGTGATCAATGCAAAGAAATAGAGGAAAACAGTAGAATGGGAAAGACTAGAGATCTCATCAAGAAAATTAGAGATATCAAGGGAACATTTTATGGAAAGATGGGCACAATAAAGGACAGAAGTGTTATGGACCTAACAGAAGCAGAAGATATTAAGAAGAGGTGGCAAGAATACACAGAAGAACTATATAAAACTATATAAAACTATCTTCATGACCAAGATAACCACAATGGTGTGATTACTCACCTAGAGCCAGACATCCTGGAATGCAGAGTCAAGTGGGCCTTAGGAAGCATCACTATGAACAAAGCTAGAGGAGGTGATGGAATTTCAGTTGAGCTATTTCGAATCCTAAAAGAGGATGGTGTGAAAGTGCTGCACTCAATATGCCAGCAAATTTGGAAAACTCAGCAGTGGCCACAGGACTGGAAAAGGTGAGTTTTCATTCCAATCCCAAAGAAAGGCAATGCCAAAGAATGCTCAAACTACTTCACAATTGCACTCATCTCACACACTAGCAAAGTAATACTCAAAATCCTCCAAGTCAGGCTTCAACAGTACGTGAACTGTGAACTTCCAGATTTACAAGCTGGATTTAGAAAAGGCAGAGGAACCAGAGATCAAATTGCCAATATCCGTTGGATCATCAAAAAAGCAAGACAGTTCCAGAAAAACATGTACTTCTGTTTTATATGCTACACCAAAGCCTTTAACTGTGTGGATCACAATAAACTGTAGAAAATTCTTAAAGAGATGGGAATATCAGACCACCTTACCTGCCTCCTGAGAAATCTGTATGCAGGTCAAGAAGCAACAGTTAGAACTGGACATGGAACAACACTGGGTCCAAATCAGGAAAGAAGTTCGTCAAGGCTGTATATTGTCACCCTGCTTATTTAACTTATATGCAGAGTACATAATGAGAAATTCCGGGCTAGATGAAGCACAATCTAGAATCAAGATTGCTGGGAGAAATATCAATAATCTCAGATATGCAGATGACACTACCCTTATGGCAGAAAGTGAAGAAAGAACTAAAGAGCTTCTTGATGAAAGTGATAGAGGAGAATGAAAAAGTTGGCTTAAAACTCAACATTCAGAATACTAAAATCATGGCATCTGGTCTCATCACTTCATGGCAAATAGATGGGAAATCAAAGGAAACAGTGACAGACTTTATTTTTGGTGGCTCCAAAATCACTGCAGATGGTGACTGCAGCCATGAAATTAAAAGATGCTTGCTCCTTGGAAGGAAAACTATGACCAACCTAGATAGCATATTAAAAAGCAGAGATATTACTTTGCCAACAAATATCCATCTAGTCAAAGCTATAGTTTTTCCAGTAGTCATGTGTGGATGTGAGAGTTGGACTATAAAGAAAGCTGAGTGCCAAAGGATGCTTTTGAACTGAGGTGTTGAAGTCTCTTGAGAGTCCCTTGGACAGCAAGGGGATCTAACCAGTCTATCCAAAAGGAAATCAGTCGTGAATATTCATTGGAAGGACTGATGCTGAAGCTGAAACTCCAATACTTGGCCACCTGATGTGAAGAAGTGACTCACTGGAAAAGACCCTGATGCTGGGAAAGATTGATGTGGGAGGAGAAGGGACTAGAGGATGAGATGGTTGGATGGCATCACTGACTCGATGGACATGAGTTTGAGTAAGCTCCAGGAGCTGGTGATGGACAGGGAAGCCTGCTGTGCTACAGTGCATAGGGTCACAAAGAATTGGACACAACTGAGTAACTGAACTGAGACTACAGCCTGCCAGGCTCCTCTGTCTAAGGAATTATCCAGGCAAGAAGACTGCAGTGGGTTGCTACTTCCTTTTCCAGTAAAGCTTTAGGGATGAACGTAAATGACCCCTGGGTCCTGTTCATCAAGGGAGGGTGAGAAAGATCAAATACTCATAATTCCCAGGAACCAACATGCCACCTTGTTACTTTCTGCTCTTGTTTCCAGGGCCTGACACAGTGAGAACCATTAATGATGACTTGTCAGTCAGTCAGTTCAGTCGCTCAGTTGTGTCCGACTCTTTGCGACCCCATGAATCGCAGCACGCCAGGCCTCCCTGTCCATCACCAACTCCCGGGGTTCACTCAGACTCACATCCATCGAGTCAGTGATGCCATTTCCATTTCTGACACAAACCAGTACTCTGTAAATGGGTGATTTTCTTTCTTTCTTCTTTCTTTATATATTTGGCCACATAGCATGCAGGATCTTAGTTCTTCAACCAGGGATTGAACACTAGTTCCCTGCAGTGGAAGGGTGGAATCTTAAGCGCTGAACCACCAGGGAAGCTCCTCTATAAGCTTTTAAAGTGTGCATCCGTCCTGGAATGTGTCTATCCTCATCTTCCCTCCTCTGCCCGCCTCAACACACCACATTGCCTCCTGCCACCAACTTTCTTGGTAATGCTTTAGCTAAGACTGGAAAAAATTTTTGTGCAAACTTTGTAAGTAGATTACAGTTTCAGTGATTTTGTTCACATCTTGAGTGGGTATTTATGTAACCATAAATCAGCAAATGCCTTGCCTACCACATTAAAAAAAAAATACACCTGCAAAACATATTATAATGTAGCTCATTTATAAACTTCCAATGTGAAGACTGATGAGCAGACTTTTGCCAAACTTCAGGCCAAAAATAGCAGACATGTTCTGAAATTCTCTGTAGGTTTAACATGGGACTTTCAACATGTAATAACAAGAGTGAACAGAGGAACTGATGTTATTTTAAAAAATCAGTTCTCACACACCCTAAAGTATGTGGTGATGACTTGCAAATGTTTTTCTTCAATTTTCTTTGAGAGTGGTAGGGTTCCCTGTCAGTTGAATATACTTCAGCTCTCTTGTTAATTTCTTCAATGTTAGATTGTCTTTGCTTTAAGAAATATAAAGAATCATGGCTCTATTAGTATCATTCTAGAATATATATAAATTTTAAAACTTTAGAAAAGAAACTTTGACTAGAACACAGAAATAATCAGTACTACATTCATTCATTATTTCTAAGCCACAGGATCAGAATTTCTTTTTCTGTAGCCTTTACTTATATTTTGAAAGAACTTTTCATAAAGGAGTTGAAATATAACAGGTTTAGGCTGTGAATTACATATCTCATCACTAGATAATACAGGGCCTTGAGAAAACTGCTTGAGGGTTTCAATTTTAAACTAAAAAATAAAAGACAAAGACACATTGTGAGGATGTAATATTGTAAATATCATCTCGACATAGCTTTTGGTGACTGATAATAAAACTAATTTTAAAAGATAGCTTCATATCTAAAGAGTTTTATAAAATTGTTTAAAAAGAATACTAAAAATACTGACAAAGATAACATAAAAAATAGACAAACAGGGATTATAGGAGAAATACCTTTAAGGACCTTTGTTTTTCCCAGTGTTGGGGGAGGAAAAGAAGGGTACACATTTCTCTGGGTGGTATAAAGATCAGGGGCTGAAATAAATAATCAAAATGCCCCCAGAGGGACTTCCCTGATGGTCCAGTGGCTAGGATTTCATGATCCCAGAGCAGGGGGCCTGGGTTCTATCCCTGGTCCAGGAACTAGATCCCACATGCCGCAACTAAGACCCAGTACAGCCAAATAAAGTAAGGATTTAAAAAAAAAAAAAAGTCCCCAGGATGCCTCTGGCCAATGGATTTCTACCATGGGTTGAGATAAGAGGAGCAAAGGAGAGAAGCTTGAATATGTCAGGGTTTCAAATAGAGCTGCATGCAGGCAATTGTCTCAGCTGACAAAGAAGCAGGAATGGCAGAGAGGGATGGTGCTGGAGACCCTACTAGCACATTCATGCTGTAGGTTTTAGGCATTAAGTTTCTTTGGAGCACTAGGGCCTTACTGCTGAGGGCCCGGAGACCAAAAAGCCACAAGGGACACGAATGGGTGAAGTGTGAAGATCAAGAGGAACAATTTCATTCTCACAGCATCTCTCAAGTTGCTGTGTGCCGTCTTGTGCATCTAATGCCTACTGTTAGAAACACAACATGCTAAAAACAATGCAATGGATCAACTTCCTCGTCCACAATGCTCAGGCACACGCTTATGAGGGTTGGGTCGAAGGGTGATCCAGGACACACAGGAGGGTGCTGTTACTAAAGCTTACCCTCTACCCCCAAGCAGGGTTACTGGCCTGGGTCATGTTGGAAATGCATTCCTGGTGAGCCCCCTTTAAAGGGCCTTGGCACAAGTCTAGAAAAGTGTGGATCCCAGGGCCACATAGGTTAAGTTAAGGATCCTCAGAACATAAGAAAATGATTAAAATGTAGTACATTATATAAATATGTTAAGATAATTCATAGAATGGTATCAGATCTTGAATACACATCCAATCAACTGTGAAATTCATCTATAAAGCCAAGTTCTAGAAGCAATTTGATAAAAATACTGATATTCCCATTAAAGTAAGAGGAAGCAAAAACAAGAAAAGAACACGCCTATTATCTTTTATTTTCAATTTTGAAATTTACAAGGCTCTAAAAGCTGAAATCTTTTTCTCATTTGGCAATACAACCTGAAGAATATTTATCCCGCTTATTGTCAATACATATCTTGCTGTAAAAACGTCAATGTGTTTGATTATGAGAATCCAGATATCTTCTATTAAGCCAGACATTAAAGAGGTTTGCTGCTACTGCTGCTGCCAAGTCGCTTCAGTCGTGTCCGACTCTGTGTGACCCCATAGATGGCAGCCCACCAGGCTCCCCCATCCCTGGGATTCTCCAGGCAAGAACACTGGAGTGGGTTGCCATTTCCTTCTCCAATGCATGAAAGTGAAAAGTGAAAGTGAAGTCGCTCAGTCGTGTCCGACTCCTAGCGACCCCATGGACTGCAGCCCACCAGGCTGCTTCGTCCATGGGATTTTCCAGGCAAGAGTACTGGAGTGGGGTGCCATTGCAATGTTACAAACATATAAAGATCAGGATGGGGTATGGATGCAATAGGATTGAACATCTGCTGTTAACCTCTGAAACTGATAATGAGGGTGTGGGAAGACTGCTATTACACTAGGCTCCTTAATTCTGTGCATATTTTTTAAATAAATAAAAGTTAATAAACAGAAAGGTAATAAAGTAAATAATAAAATTAACATTTAAGCCATTATAAAAATGAAACAAATTCAAAAGACTTAGAAAATTTACAAGAACTACCCTATACCATTGTGAGTATTCTCAGTCATGTTCATTTAGAATAAGTACTTCTCTACTTATTCTAAAATATATCCCTTAAAGGTAGATTTCTTTTATTGTCATTTCCTCTTATTGCTATATTTCTTCTCCCAATCCCTCCCTCCAGTATAACTGACAATTGAGTAAAATAAATTTGTCTTGCAGCTCTTTAAAATTTATTTGCTCTCATTTTGGGGGGCTTCCTTCCACATGCTAGAGGTAGAAATGGGCAAAAGAGGGCTATTAAGGGGAAAAAAAAAAAGAAAAGAAAAGAAAAAAACATGAAAATCCTGGAAATCTGCAACTGGTTACAATCCGAGTAAGAAAGAAGTGTATAAAAAGGAAAGGTGTCTGAGAGCATGAGGATGTGAGAAAAAGCTTTGTGTAGGCGAGTTGACTTCCCAAAAAGCAGAAAGAAGAAATAATATAAGGAAACCCCAGAGCAAACCTTCCTGGATGTTTTAATATTAATTCATATTTAAAAATGATTTTCTTGTTGCTAGTTCCCTTTCTCAGGCTGCAACATCAATGAGTTCATCAAGTTTTGGAGATAGGACAAAGAGGAAAAGAGGTAAAGAAAGTAAGAGGAGAAGAAGGAAGGTAACAGATTATTATTTATCAGATCTGGAAAATGAGGCGAAAGAAGGTAAGGCAAGGGAAAAAAAATAGGAGCTTACATTTGTAGTCATTATCATCAGCTGCAAAGCACATAAGCATTCAAAAGCAAAGCTCTAACTAAAGAGACTGTCTTTCCTACATTTAACTGGTAATCATATAAATATTACTACTTGGCTGATGTTCTGAGCTATGAAGTGAAAAAAATTTAAACTAACTCACTGTGATGAAAATTCTGTTTCTTAAAGGAAAATTTTCTTCCTGCTTAAACAAAGAAGGAAAAGCCACTATCCAGAGGTAGGGAAATAGCTTTACCCTGAGTTGTCTTTGCCAATTCAGTTGTTTGTGGAACCTTTGTTGTGAAGAGTTCTTGGGTAGACTGCTCTGTTGCTGCTGGGGAAAAACACAGTAAGATAAATGGCTTTAAATAAATATCATTAATGAACAAGTTAAAAAAAAAAAAAAAAACAAGAAAAAACCCCACACTCTTTTTTTTCCCCATGCAATGATATAAGGGTAAGTTGTATTTATAACTATGCCTAGTGATCATCTTATTTTAAAGTTACTGGTACATTTTAATAACTCTGATTTATTATATTTACTGTCTCCTTAAACTATTATATTAATGATTATTATAAGGATCTCTGAAAGCTTTTAGTTCAGGATCACTGTTTAATGATATCGGGCATGACTATACTCTTGGATATGCTTCCTGTCTTATGTATCATTGCCTTCATGTTTCCTTCTATTTCACGACCTTCACAAGTTATTTAGGTGAGCTGGAAAAAATAGATCATAGAAAATAATGTGCATTTACACAACATAAGAATAAATATTCTATTTATCTCACATGAAAATCAAAGTTTATTAATATACAGACACATTACTCCTAACAAAATAAACACTCCTATATTAACTTGAAATAATTACAATATCATACTGACAGAGCAAATTATACTATTCACTTTGCCACATACTGGATCCAAGGAAATATTTGGTGAAAATAAATATGCTGTCATCATATTTTCTGCCTGTTTTATAATCTAGATTCTGCTCATAGATAATTGTGATAGTTGGCCCAATAAACTAAGATATAGTAAAAAAAAAAAAAAAAAAGGCAAAAAAAACAGAAGTGGAACTTAGATAATTAACATATTCAGCAGTGGTTCTTGATAAGTACTTTTGACTTCCTCTCATGGGTAAAGCTGACTTTGAGGGCCTATGCTGTAATAGATAAATATTTGGTAATTAAGATATATTTGCTCATTCAGTTTTAAGTATTTTCCTTCAAAAAGGATTCCTTTTAAAATGGGATCAATAACTTTATTTCACACACAAAGAATGGGTTGACCTGAAAAGGGATGAAGGGAGGAAAGTAAAGCCACTGATTTAAACATAACCACGGGGGATGTGGTGTGGACAGGGCAGAGGAGCCAACAGACACAAGCTGGGAATTCTTGCTTTCCTGTTTACATTCAGCCAAGTCACAGGCAAATGAGGGTGAAGACATTGATGCTGAACTCCTCGAGAGCATGGCCAGCTCATCCCAACCAGTCTTCCTGACTCATCCATCCACCTGTGTGTCTTCATGGCCACCCACATGTTCCTCAGATGAGTCTGGCTACCATTCTCTGTATGTGCCTCTTCCCCATCATTCTTTAACCTGAAGAGCCCTTCATACCTTTAACTCTCATTCCAACTGGAAGACCTAGCATACATGCCACTTCCTCTGTGAAGCCTTCCCTGATACCCCCAGGTAGTTTGCTTGTTCAGTGTGCTGCTCATTTCTCTATGATCTCATTGTAATGGATAACATGAGAGTGAATTCCAGGAGCTCTGACAACTGAGAATGGGGGTTCCAGTTTGGCTCTGATGTTAGCTCTACAGCTTGGCCAGATTTTTAAAAATCTTTCAATGCCTCAGTTTTCTAATTTGTAAAATGGGACAATAGAATCTACACCACAAACTTGTAATGTGTCTTAAATTTAAAAATATGTGAACACTGGGTAGCACAGAGGAAGCACTGCTGCTAAATCACTTCAGTCGTGTCCGTCTCTGTGCAGCCCCATAGACAGCAGCCCACCAGGCTCCCCCATCCCTGGGATTCTCCAGGCAAGAACACTGGAGTGGGTTGCCATTTCCTTCTCCAATGCATGAAAGTGAAAAGTGAAAGTGAAGTCACTCAGTCATGTCCGACTCCTAGCGACCCCATGGACTGCAGCCTACCAGGCTCCTCCATCCATGGGATTTTCCAGGCAAGAGTACTGGAGTGGGGTGCCATTGCCTTCTCCAGAGGAAGCACAATTATTGCTAAATCCTGTCTTTGTATTAGATGGCGATCTCTCCAAGGTAAGGACTTACCTTTAAAGCAGTTGTATTTTGGCATTCCCATTGCTTAGCATTGCACTTAACACTATAAGATATTCAGATTTAAAAAATAAAATTTTTCTTCCCAAATGCAGCTTCAAATATGGAAAAAGCAACAAGAAAGTATAGCATTGATATACACTGGGAAGTTTTTTTTTTTTAATTTATTCTTTAATTGGAGGGAAATTGCTTTACAAGGTTGTGTTGGTTTCCGCCATACAACAACGCAAACCAGCCATAATTATACATATATCAGGAAGATTCTTTTTCCAAAAAAGTAACTGAAGTTTTGTTAAGATGTTTTAAAACATTCTCATCTTGTATTGGAAATCAGCATAAATATTAGAAGGACAAATACACAGTTAATGTAAAAGAATCAAGTGAAATGGATATCTTTTACAGTGATAAAAAGAGATCCTCTATTGTTTGGAATACCACGAACACAACATATGTATGGCTACTTTAAGGGCAATTCCTAAAATGTTAAGTCCTCATTGGGCTGAATATCAAAGCAAAATTTACCAAGAGTGGTTTGTAGTTCCTCTTGACTAGTACTTGGTGAAATCATAGGAATCAAAGGGCTGCCTCGTGTCTCTAAAGGAGCTGAAAAGACAAGTAAGTACCAAGGCTGTCAATCTTTAGATTCAAAAGCCAGCAACCAGCCAAAATAATATTACATGAGATTCTGTTACTTGAAATACAAAAAGGAAAACATTAAGTGGGTCATGGAAAAGAAAGTTAAGTGTGCATGGAACCTGTGGAGTATCAGAATAATGGTTCTCAACTGTTTTTTCCCGCACCAGGATAGATAATAAACAACATTCAGTGCTTGACACAGTCCATGACCATGCCTGGTTAAGATGGGTATGGTTTAGACATGGTTCTAGGTCCCTCAGCTGCATCTCTCCCCTCCAAGAGAGCACACAGGATCACCCAGAGGAGACGCTATCATCACTGTAGCAACCATCTGGAGTCCATTCAAATCTATTTTTAAAAATAAACCAGTGGCAAATTTTAGTATTTTGAGATATATAGTAAGTACTTGCCAGAGCCTTCCACAGCATGTTAGTGTGTTGTTAAGGCCACGGCTGAGAACCATTAAGCCAGCAGAAATGTTAATTATATGGACATGAGTAAGGTGGGATCATTTTGAACACAGATAAATGAGGTAGGTGAGGATGAACGTGGTAATGAGCGTTCTTAAGTTGGTCTTCAGAGCAAACCTTTAAAACAGTGAAACCACTGCCTTTCTATTCTGAAAAGGGTAAAAAATAATGAGAATGAAACAATGAAGAGGACTGAGAAGGGAGGATGTTTCAGTGTAATTGTTTGAGAAAGACCTGCAATCTTGATGGCAGCCAGGAAAAAAATTAGAGTGAGTCAAATGGAAAAACCATTACCTAGAGTTGTCTCTGGCAGATGGATTCTAAAGGTAACAGGTTGCAGAACTAGGCCAAAAGCAAACCAAAGAAATATATTTATGAGAATTACTACCTGGGGGAGTAAACCTAGTTTCTGTGCCTCTACAATGCACCCATCTGAACATTTAAACATTCTCTTAGAGAATCAGAATAAATATAAGAAAATTCTATGTATCAGATGACACCCAGGGAACTTAGTTTAGCTAAAACTTTAAAGTTTTCATTTGCTGTCACTATGAGGAAAATTTGGGTAGGCACCCATATTTTTAATTTAAAACTACACCCACATTTGGATGTAGCTATATTTACACCCTGAAAAAACATGAACATGGTTGACTCAGTTAATAATTATATCTTATAGCTTTAGCATGATTTCCTATTCAATAAAAACACTTTCAGGGAAAATAAACTAATTATACCCTATTCCCTCATGGGGGAAATATGTCAAGCAGATTGCATGATTAAATCTTCCTCTAAAGAAATACACATTTTCTATCTAAAATTTTCTCTGAGCTTCTTCTGCATATCACCCTCATTGCAAAAATATATTTGCCTCAAGAATATCTTTTGAAAAATACACTTCCTAACTGGGAGAATAAAACAGTTCATTTACCAGGTTCGCTCTGAGAGACTTCGGGGTCTGGCTTATGGGGAAGGAGCACATCTCTTGGAACTGAAAGAAAAAGATTATAAAACACTGTGCATTCTAAATGCCATACCTGGAGTGAAACTCAACCCACAGACATAAAACCCTGGGAAGCATGAATGAAGTAAAGATATTTTCACAATGGCTAAAACACTAAGGCAAGAAAAGGACTGTCTTTCCAAAATGGAAAAATGTCAGTGTATTAGGGAAGGTTCTAGTGGCAGTAAAACAAAGTTGGTCATGGTTCATTTTGAAGATTCCCCTGAGGGGGAAAAAAGGGAAGAAAAAACTAATTTAATAAACATAAGAAGGTTATCTCCCTAAGTTATCTTCAAAATAAGAAGTCAGCTTTTGTCTGAAGTGGTTAGCTGCCATGTGATATTCCTGCTAAAATTCCACCAACAGAAATAGGAAACATTATTTTAAAGAAACGGGCTGAAAATTGGGGGAAACGGCAAGAAAAGCAAAACTCTTGAGGATCTAAAAAGAGAACAAAATTTTATTCTAAAAGGCATAATAGTTATAGGGAGAAAAATAGAGCAAAAGGAATCAGCCACTCATTAGAAGACACCACGTGTAAAGTTGATGAGAGTGCTTGTCAAGTAGGAAATGTTAGATAAATTTTGCCATTTTTGTCATTCTTAGTGATGTGGCTTCTAGTATAAGTATTAGGGCCTCCTGGCAGGAAAACAAGGGAGACAAATGTATGCTACACTACAAGCCTACTCATATTCAGTTCTGATCTGTGGTACATTTTTAATACCTGTGTCCAGTTCTACTTTGGAAATAAAAATGGTAGGCTGGGAAGTGATGCCTTATCGCTCACTGGGGAAAATATCAGGTTGACTTGCCTATTGTTAATACCAAATTTCTATGGCAAATCTCCTTTCAGGAGTAATATAATGTATTTCTTTGACTCAGTTTCCCTACAAGGAAGTCCTTGTCAACCCTACTTACTCACTGAAAAGTTTTCCTACCACACTAAATTCATAAATACCCTTAGGTATGCAGTGTAACTTTCTTGCATCTTATATGGTGCTGGAGGGAAAAAAAATTAGGATTCAGGCTAGAATTCTCCCTCTGAGAAAGATGAAGAAAAAACTTTTGTACCACAAGGTGGACAAGCACAACTTTACTATTCGTGCAGAAAAAAGATTGTATAAAATGGACATTCATTTTCTTTTATGGCTTTTGGAGATTACATTTAATGTGAATGTCACATCTGTTCTTAGTCTAGGCCACTGAGTAAGTACCAGTGAAATCACAGTTGTGGAATTTGGTCCATTGGAAAGAAATGTAACTCTATTAGAACTTCTATGAGCTAAAAGATAACAACCAGGAGAACTTGAAATGTGGATTTTTGTTTGTTTTAAAAAGGTTAACTTCAAAAAAGATCAGTGGTGGACAAAGTGAGAGAAAACCCACCATAATGGTGAACATTTCACCACTGCTATGTAGTCTTTTGAAAGATTCAAGCAGTAAAACATGAAGAATTTCCAGCCGCAATTCAAACTAACTCTTTATCTGTAGGGTGAGGGAGAAGGCACTTTGATGTGGCTATGAGAAGGTCATGGCCATACAAAGCAGCCTGTAGTTTATAAACATCCTAATTGGTTCCAGTGCTAGACTGCACAGAGAGGAGGTGGGATTAAGGAAGGGAAAAGCTGAGAAGAAATGTGCTACCAATAAATCCACCATACTGTAAACACATTACCTGCGGCCTGCCTTAGTTTTCTGAGGAATTCAGACAAGCATAATGTGGATTCCTGCTGCTGCCACTGGCACGTTTTAACCATGAAGTGATGATTTAATAACTGCCATACCAGACGTTCTAAAGCAGGTGAAATCAGTGGAAAGGAAAGAACTAGAAATATTCACAGGAAAGGGATGTGAATCATTCTCTTATTTGGTCAATGGCAGCTCCAAGAAATGCAACTTTTTTTTTCCCCCTATGTGGCATTCTGTTGTGTATTAAATTGAATAAGAGCATGATTCTAAAAACCTAAATCTTCCATGCTGGGGGAAACTTATGAATGCAAATCATGACAATTTAACTGAGAAGGCAGCTTTGATTTCCTTATTAAAATATTTACTATTATTATATTTTAGACCCATTTGTATTAGCCAATTTATCATTTATATTAATGAACAAATTAACTTACCAGTTATATATATATATATAAACTACCTTTTTGAATAAAGGGCATCTCTTCAAAGAAAAATTCAGCTACCAGAAGACAACTGTGAATGGAAGTGTCTAATATGGACAAATGTGAACGAACACCAAGAGGGTCCTGCCAGAATAGATGGGAGAATGAAAGTGTTGCTCTCTGATGGAGATGGGGCACTAAGAAATCTTCAGTGAGCTTTACCCTTGCAAGAGCCTACAAAGATATTCTCAGATAAGTAACACACATAGACCACACACCTCCTTCATGTCCAGACTGCCACTTCCTTTATTCCAACCTTGGACCCGGAGGCACAGTCTGAGAGGCAGCAGGTCTCCTGCCTCGCAGAGGCCACTTTCAGAGCTTCACTCGTGCTCTGGTGTTACCTTCCCTTGTGTCTCCTCTGGGACCTTTCACTTTCTATCATTTCTATTATCTTATATTTTTCTCTATTAATCCATATTTTCATTTATCTATGAATTCTTCCCCCTCCACCCATAAAACAACTCAAGAGTTCCAAAATCCTAAAATTAATAACCAGTTCCTTAACACTTCCCCTTCAAACAATCCCTTTCTTGCTCTCAACTAAGAACTCTGCCTCTGCTTCCTGGTTTCTTAACTGCGTCTTCTCCATCCACTGTAGATGGCCTTCCATTTCACTAATCTCCTGCACCCATGGATCCATGAGACCTCATCCATGGTTCTGAATAGCAAAATGTTCTAAAGACCAAAAAGGTTTATTTTTTATTTTTTTGCTTAGCCTCTTTGACAGCAAAACCTGACTAGAACTGATCTAAGTCAATTTACAGTTTTTATTTATCCTGAGTAGTGTGACTGCTCCTGCTTCTCACTGCAGACTTATGAATATGCATGTGATCTATGGTATCCATGCTGTTTTACCTTTCCCAAGTCTGAAAATTGCTGACCTCTGAAGCACTGGCCCACAGGTTTCAGATGCAGGCTTCTAGACCTACACTGTCAAGGCCAGTGGCTTTTCTGGCCTCTTCCTCCTCACTGTTACTCATGGCCTTCCCTGCCTGGCCTCCTGAGTTCCTCTTTCCTGGTACTCTCTGATTATTTGACAAAAACTTCTGCTGGCTCCTCATTCCTCTATCCACTATTTAAGTGTAACCATGCCCTCTAAGACTTTGATCTCTGATCTCTTATTTTCTCAGTCTGTACCTTCTCCTGGATGGTATCATTCCCTCAAAATTTAAGAACCTTCTATACATAGTAGACACATAGACACATGGCTCCCAAATCTACATCCTAAATATTGACTTCTGTTTAGAAAGCCAAAAATTCATTTCAACCACCAATCCAACTGGCCCTCCAAACCTAGCACCTTATTCCTCCCTCTGTGTTCCCTGCCTTAGTTAATGGTATTGGCATCTACCACCTGTGTAAGCTAGCTTCCCTGGTAGCTCAGTTGGTTAAGAATCCATCTGTGATGCAGGAGACCCAGGTTTGATTCCTAGGCGGGGAAGATCCCCTGGAGAAGGAAATGGTGACCCACTCCAGTAATCTTGCCAGGAGAATCCCCATGGACAGAGGAGCCTGGCAGTCTACATTCCACGGGGTTGCCAAGAGTCAAACACGACTTAGCGACTAAACCACCACCACCTGCCTAAGCTGGAAATCACTGTGTCCTCCTTCTCACCATGACACCATTCAGTCATTGTCCACATTCTAGCAATTCCATCTCCAAAAGACATTTTAGCATTCATCCCTTCTTTCTTAACTGCAAAAATGCTGCCAATTAGAATCTGCCAAAGAGAGCAGTTTAGAGCATTTGCAGGGTTGGATAGCTTACTGAAATTTAGATTTTTTTCCCCCCTGGCTTGCTTCCAATGACTGAAGTCTATCCAAATATTTCTGTGGTGACAGAAGTTGCTACATAGCCAAGACAGCCCTTGGTACAGAAACACATCTATAAAGAAGGCACAGCTCCGCTGAACCAGGCATCAGAGTGAGTCCTCTGCCCTGAATTTGAAAGCATTTCTCCAAGGCAGATCAAAAGAAAAGCCAGTACTGTTCTGGCTCTGGACATGCTGTGTGGGCTCAGTGTGTCTAGATTCCTCATTAAATACTGTAGTTAATCTGACTGAGTGACTGGATATTCTCTAAAGGTCTAACTGGATGAAAGCTGTGTTATGCTTAGGCATCTGTGGAATAAAAGAGCTGTACAGAGAATCCAAGACTGACTAAAAATTCAATTTTGTCACTTCTGACATCACTTAGAATTGAGACAAACATCATGTTAAAACATAACTATGTCCTGATTTCAGTACTACATTTTACATTTTATAGAGCATCTGTCTCTCTAGGATATACCAGCACACATTACATTTACATGTAACTTACCCTGTTTTCTGAGGAGCCAGTAAACAAAGTCATGGGCTCCTTAGGAAGCAAACCTGAGACTAGATATAACCCCCAAACTGTTTGAATCCAGTCTGTTTAAACACTTGGGAGAGGACTGAAAAGTAGTGATGATTGCCTTATGTTTCTTCCTGTAGCATCACACCGATGGAGTAACAGGGGAACCCCTGATGGACACAATGGCAGGACCAACACCGGGTTTAGAGACACAATTCACACTCAGGTATACAGACACTTGGAACTAGAGAGACAGTGCTGCTGCTACTGCTGCTAAGTCGCTTCAGTCGTGTCCGACTCTGTGCGACCCCATAGATGGCAGCCCACCAGGCTCCCCCGTCCCTGGGATTCTCCAGGCAAGAACACTGGAGTGTGTTGCCATTTCCTTCTCCAATGCATGAAAGTGAAAAGTGAAAGTGAAGTCGCTCAGTCGTGTCCAACTCTTAGCGACCCCATGGACTGCAGCCTACCAGGCTCCTCCATCCATGGGATTTTCCAGGCAAGAGTACTGGAGAGTCAATAAAATAAGCCTAACAAAGGCTCCATGGGGAGCGTTTGTGCTGCTGTTCCAATCAAACTTACGAGTTAGAGTGTGAAAAAATAAGGTATTGATGAAAGTAAGGTAAATATTACATATTTAAAAAGAAGAAAAGTTTAACTATTACATATATTACTTTAATGAGATTATGTCATATCAGAACCGATAGTACTACTGTTTCTAATGAAGAGGAAAATAAAATCACTCACATATATTGTCATTATCTCTAATGACTCCATCTCCGTTAACATATTTGTTCCACAGTTGAAAACAAGAAGTTGACCTTTTGCCAGTGGGAAGATAAGCTTTTTTCTTATTGGTGTTTATAATATGACTTTTGCTGTTAGCAGTACAAATTTACGTTCTGGACTTCAGGGCAAAAAGGCTCTTTGTGGACTATTACCACCTGCAACCACCTAATCACCCCACAGCAGCAGAAACATTCTCCACCCACATAACCAGGAAACCATGATAGCAAGTGAATTCACTTGCTTCCAAAATGCCATCCGTCCAAGCTACAGCTCAGAAAAGCTTTGGTTTTAGGAATGTTCTATAATCTTCTAGGACCACCTAAGAATTTATAATAATTGAACTTTTTTTTTTTTTTTAAGGGGGCAAAACCTGTAGTATTTCTCAGATACTCTGGCTACAAGTTTGGCTTGGCTTATTAGTGAACCAATAATGAACTACTTAGTGAAGCCAACAGAGGCTTCTTATGATCACTTGAGGATCTAGAGAAATGTCTGGGTCCTTGCAGTCCCACCTTGACTTCTCCCACAACTGCAACATAATCCCCCCTCTAAACAGGCAAAAAGCCTTCTCAAATGATAGGCAATAAATAGATCTGTAGCTAAAGAAATCATTTAGTGAAACAAATTTCTTAAGCAACTGCTCCATGAACTGGGAAAGTAGAATTAAAACCTCAAACAAAGGAAAAAAAAAATCCTCAGTGCTGAACTTAGTGTAAAATTTCTGAACCCAAGAAAATGGCTAAACATAATTTCCTCCATTTGCAAAACATCATTTTATAATTTTTGTGGAAAAATCCCAATTCTTTATCTTATTTTGGTGAAACGTGAGCATCGCATAGTTAACATTAGTAGGTTATATTTTAGAAGTCAGAAAAGAAAAAAGCATTCTATCCTTAATTCTAGAAGGTTATTTTTTATAAGTCAGAAAAAAAGAGAAGTCTTCTACCCTTGGCATAATTCTCTGCCTTTGGATTATATCAATGTTTACATAAATAATGGAGCACACATGTAACTTTTATAAACACTTTGAAATGATTATATCATGCACGACACAGCATGGTATCTGAACATAAATGAAATATGGACCTCATACCCATCCTTCCTCATGTTTCATCGCTGTAGAATGTGACAGTAGAATGCATTTGACTTAAACATGAAATAAAGCATTTACCAGGTGGCGTATAGGACACTTCTGGACTTGGTGATGTCTTTGGCTTCAAAGTAACACGCTGGAATACCTTAGGAGCTGAAAGAGAGAGCTTGGACCATGAGTCATTTGGTTTCAGCATCTCCCAGTCATGCTTAGCACGTAAGATCTGACAAAGCATAAACCTGATTATTGCTTTTAAAAAAGTATTGAAATAGGAGTTATATGGAAAAATAAACCTTAAGCTCTAAAAGTAAATCAGTTAGAATTTCAAATACTTTTAAGAAAAATGAAATCTGAGAAACAGCAAAATTTGACTAAGCATAAAGGTAGGATGAAGAAATTTTGGAAACTTTTCAGAAGAGATAGCAATTAAATTAATCTAAGAGTACTCTTCTCTGGATGTTTGCTTGACTTCTTAAACCCATCCTCATGCCTTTCTCTGAAGAATGAGTTCAGTAAAGTCAAAGTGGGACCTCCAAAAGCATGTATGAAAGCAACTGAAAGTCAGGTCAGCAACAGCAGAAAGAGAATCGGCAATGGAAGGGAATGTGTTTGGGCTCATGTTCTGTGCCTCCGGCAATTCTTAGGCTCTAAATAAACCTTTAAATGACATGTTTACAAACTCAAACCGTCTTTCCACAGCTGTTCCTTTGGAGTAACAAGGTGCTAATGTAATAGATTTTTGTTTTGTTTTAGTCCTGGGGGCAGTGGGGAAAGAAAGGCCTACCTTATTTATATAGTTCATTTTACAACTTCAAAAATGCTTTCATAAAGATTATGCCCTTTGATTCTCACCATAATGCTGAGAGGAAGGAATGATCAGCTTCACTTTGAAGCAATGTTGGAGACTATTGCCTGGAGTCACATGATCATTAAGCACCAGAGCCAAGGCTTGAACTGAACCCCAGGTCCAGACATGATCGCTAGGTCCCAACTCGGGTTTCCTATATCCCAGCTCTGCAGGTCACATTTTTAACTTGCTCCTCATTTTTTAGGTAGACATAATAAACCTGTCCTAACTCAAAGCGTGACCGTGAGAATTAAGTGTGAATGTCAAAATGATGTGAAAGCTATACTCCTATAAACATTTCTTTCCACTTTTGGAGAAACTTTACAAATTTGACATTGAAAGATCTGAGTATATTTTGCTTTTCACATTGCTTGTCCCCTCAAAAATTAGGAGCAATTTTGATGGTTATAAGATTTCTAGATATATAATTATTAATAACAGGATTGTTCACTGTTACTTATGAACATAGGAATCTAAAATCAAACCTATATTTAATGATAAAATATTCTTGATGATTTCTTCCAAATTTTTGATCCCAATATGTCCTCAAATGCCAAATATAGTAAATTTAAAATTTTCTATCTAATTTATCAACATAATTTAAATATAAATAAGGCAGCATGCCCAATTACAGAATTTCATTCTGAAAATAGTGATAGATTAACAACTGCGTTGCTCTCTAGGTTGTACATGCTATGTTGGATAATGGCTTATAGCCCAACAATAACAGTTTGCATTTGGTGTTGTACATATGAACAGAACATTCTCGCATTCAAATGGCCTTTTGCAACAGCTAGCCAGATGTAAGGGGGGAAGTACTGTGAGAGTTTAAACATTTGTCTTTGAACTATTGAGTGATACACCTATATACATACGAAATATCCTTGAAAGACTATAAAAACCTAGAGTATTGCTGGGATCTATTAAGTAAAGTTCATATTCTCCTGGGTAAGACAGATCCTAATTTCACCCACTTTTAAGAGGAATACGTGGCATGAACAATTTTCCAAATCGTCCCCTTATATTAGGCCACCCTGACAAAGTTGGAAGTATTTGGATGGCAGTTACTTTCCAGGGGAGATGCTGATGGACTGGAGTTTGCTCGGTTGGGACAGAATCAGGATGCTCTCTTGCTACAATCTGCAGCCACTCCAGGGTTTCAGAGTTTGAGTGGAACCACTGAGTGTATGCATCTATCCATTCTAAAGTTGCTTATCTTGTCAAGAAAGGTTAGCTAAAGGTCTAAATCAAAATCAAACAAGGTTGAAACTTAGAGTGTCATAATCAGAAACTAGAGTAAGGTCCTGATTTACTATATTGATTTTTGTAAGTATAGAGTACAGCTCAAAAAGATGAAATTATGAATGCCTTCCTTCTTAGTTCTAATCTCCTTTACTTTTTATAATGTTGCTAACCAGGGCTTTACAGCCTCAATGTTTTAACTTCCAACACATCTTATTTTTCATCTGTTCTCTTACTTTCCAGCATTCATTGTTTTATGCTTTCTTATTTCTTTCCATTTCTCCTTTTCCTGCTACATTTATTCTATTCTTTATATTCACATAAAAGGTTGAGAGTTCCTTTCATGATTTTATCTGTTGATTTCTTAAAATTAGATTTTAGTTTCCTACCCACAAATTTAATATGCTTGCTTTTAAAATTCTTATTCTATTAATTTTTACTTATTCACTAATTCCAATTATTTTTCCCTGCATTTCTTATATATTAACATTTCAAATTTATTTTAAAAAGTTATTTTAAAATTTCTTATTCTTTCAGATGATTGTTGCCTTGATACCTTCATATACTTATGTATCACACCCATATTATTTTTTAGCAAAGTTTTAGTAATTAAATAAAAACACATTTTAAAATACATTAAAGCAGATTGAAAATCATTAGCTAGATGTGGTACCCAGGACTTTCTTTTAAGGAGTCTTCCTTTAAAGAAAAAATAATGGGCAAAATTTCTCTCAGAAATACAATAGAAAATGTTAACATCTCTCAGGTATTCAAGATCATTCCCGAATCTAACAGCTCTTTTTTTTTTTCTTTCAGTAGGGATACTGAGATGTGATTAAAGAATCTGTGGTGGTAATTCAGAGCTATTACCTGGATCAAGCATAATTTTGATGCTGCTATAACATTTTCCTTTCCCCAGATCATGGGTGATAGTGAGGGTTCCTTTCCAGTACACTGGGTAGGTGCACTTCATATACTTTTTGGAAATGGGCCATGTGTAAACACATTTAAATATAGATGATTGGCTAGACTGCAACCACCTTGACCACAGAAGGCCGAAATTTTGTTTCACATTCCCAGGGTGTAGCACATTGGCTGGCACGCAGTCAGCATGCAATAAGTATTTGTTGAGTGGCTAACTGATGAAGTGAACTAGTTAATCAGCCACTTAAGGATCAAGGGGTGATGCAATTTTAAATTAGTAGGGAAGAGTGGCAGGAGGACTAATGACAGCCGACTAGGCATGACGGGGTAGGCATCAATGCTGGAAATGTCCGGAAAAACTGATGGAGTCCAGAGGCTGGATGAGGACAAGAATAAAAACTGATGTAAAATGCTGAGAATCTGCAACTGATACAAATGAGAAACCAAAAGGAGGGAAATATGAGCTTTCTTTGAGGTATGTCAGGTTTATGGTAGCCTGAAATGGAGATCTGCCAAGGCAGTCAGAGGAAATGAACAAGATCTTGGTTGAGAAGTCAGGGTTAATCATTCAAGTAACAACCTCCATACTATTAAAAAAATAGCTTATAATGATTCTTGTTTAGCTCTTTCCAAAACTCATAGCAAAACAACCAAAGCAATATTAGGTAAATATTATAGGAGAAGATACATATTAAAAATCTTCAAGACCTAATGTTAAATAAAGTTGACTGAAAGGCCAAAAAATAATTAGAGGACTGGTGGGTAAAGGACATGCAAGGATCATGGAAGGGTTTCTCAAACTAGGAGAAGCAAAAGGAGTAGGCAGGCTATTTTTTAAAGAAATTTCATATTTCTCTATCCCCTTTTCAAATACCATAAGAGTAGGGAAGCTTTTTGGAATAAGCCACTTTAATACTATACTTTTTGATAAAGTCTAAATATAAATATTTATTAGGTTTCAAAGAAAGACTTATTTTATAAGGGTTAAAAACCTAACTTGCTATAATTCAACAGAGTAACTCTGCAAACATCAAACTTTTCAGGCCAGAATATAAAATAAACATTTACCTGATTGTGTTTGTGGGATTCTTGGATGTGGAGATGTTTTTGGTTTGGGAGGAGTTCGTGGTATCTGCTTGGAAGCTAAAAGAGAGGATACAGATTCGGAGCTCTTGAGCTTCTCAAGAATAACAGTACCTAACCTTCTAGGAGCGCAAAGAGTTTGTTGAGTGACTGAAGATGTAAATATACAGCAATTAACATAATTAAAGCTGGCAAAGAGCAATAGAATATAAGAAGATCATTTTCTTATAATAGAAAACAAAACAAGAAGGCACATTAACTAATATCTAAGATACTCAGCTGGCAAATGAAACTGTTGAAATTTTAGGATTATCTTCTTCAAATACCTATTAAATAGGCTAAAAATAAATTTCATGATAAAATAATTCATCCTTATTAAAAGTTCACATCGCATTATCAGAGTATCCCAGTATAATATTTTAAGTACAAAGAGACACAATTTCTTCTAAATAAAAACACGTTACATTCCAAATATACCTAGAAGGTGAATATGTCTTAATAAGAGAGTTATGGAAAAAAATTAATTTTGTTAAACAGAACATAATTTTTATTGGTCATATTGGGGAGGAAAAATTGAACAGAAATTGAAAGGATACATTATTGAAGGAAGTTATCCTTTTGCTGGGCAATTCTCAAAAGAGTTCTGGGACATTCAGTGTAAAAGACAATTTCTTCACTAAAAAAATTAAAGGTTTATCCTGCTAGAGGAAAATAATGATCAAATGCAAGGTCACAGCTTGTGGAAACACCTGTTCGGTTGGATTAAGTGTGTCTGAGATAAAGAGAAACAAGAAGAAACAGATGGTTTCCAAGGTCATGGAGTTTCAGACCCTTAAGAAAAGCTTGCTGAAAATAAGAGTTATTAGATAAAAGAAATTGAGTCTGTAGAGACTTCTTCCTGATAATTAAAATATACAAAGCATGCAATGATTTCAGTGGAATCTTCTCGCCTGTAGAAAGAGGAACAAGATATGTTGGAAATTATACTGGTTTAGGAGCCAGAGATTAAGAACTCACTGATCACTGAGTCTACTACTTGGTCTACAACCTCGGGTTCTTCATCAAAAGTAAAGGATTTTTAAGAACACTTCCAACCCTACAATTCAATACTTGTACAGTTTTCTTAGTCTTGTGATACTGTGACTCTGAATTGCTTTGCTTGTTGAGGTTCATACTGATAGGTCATTTGCATCCTTGGGGTATAAGAGACCATCTGTAGGTAAAGGCATGTTATGAAGCAATTCTATAAAAAATAACTCAGAATGAGATTGGTATCACTGGTGGTATCTGCAATTAAATATTTCAATAATATTAATAACCACAGCTATTAAAAAAACTTGAAAATTTTAGAGATAACAGACACAGATCCAGTTAATACAGTCAGCGTGGAATTTTGGTAAAATTAAACTGTAGAGTTTAATAGGCAAAGTTTAATGGGGTATTCTGACAAGGAATAAAATTAATGAATAATTATATGAATAAAATTAATGAATAATTATATGAATAAAATTAATATCCATATCTCCTTTGGAAATAGGGCCATATAAAATAGTTTATATGGACAATGAATAAAATTGATAATGAATGAATTATTGAATAAAATTAATATCCATATCTCCTTTGGAAATAGAGCCATATAAAATAGTTTTGTGGCCATCAAAATACAAGTTTGAGCTCATATATGATAAACTGCTGTTCTGAGACAGCCTATAGACACTGAAAGACTTTTTTGAATAAATGAATAAAATTAATGAATTAATATCAATGAATAAAATTAATTGAATGAATGAAATTAATGAATAAAATTAATATCCATAGGAATAATTAATAAATTAATGAACAAATAAAATTCATATCCATATCTCAATGAATAAATTTAATATCCATTTCTCATTTGGAAATAGAGTCATATAAAATAGTTTCATGGCCATCAAAATACAAGTTTGAGCTTATATATGATAAACTGCTGGTCTGAGAGAGCCTGTAGACACTGAGACTTTTTTCCTTGTAAGAAGAAGTACATCTGCATTGATGTTGTGTTTTCCTACGTTTCAAATCCCATCAAGGAAACCTTTATGACTTGCCAACTAACTGGTGTGATTTCAGTTTCTCTTATTTGTATCCAGTGAAGTGGCCAAGCTGCCACAGGAAGGAGCAGAAGAAAGTAGTAAGGTGATAAAGCATTTAAAATTGGGATATTTATGTTTTAAAATAGAATATAAATGTTCTTTCCCAGAAATATTACTATTTCCTCTACGAAAGACTTGCGGAGTAGCTGAGAGGTGTGTTTCAGTTAATCCTAAATGATATTCACAACACTGCTACGGGACTGGCTACACACTATGGATAGAAAGAGGAACGGGGCATCAGAAAGGTCGGATCCCCCATCAGAGACTGTGAGCAGCAATTACGGCTTCCAACAGCTAGTCATAGTCCCAACTATCATCTTCCTGTTCTTTTAAGTTCTGTGAACATTCACCTTCTACATGAAATACATAACAATACTCAGTGTGGTCTGAGGCTCATCTGGGCTGGGCAGAATTACAGTTTGGGGAGGCAGAGGTGATGTTTCTACAGTAATTGAAGGAACGTACCCAGGGTTACTATAGTGCTTCATGCACCTTTAATACAGAAACGATGGTAACAAGCAGATTTTACAGAAAAAAAAAAAACTGCAGTGAATACCACTCCTACTTCTTAATAATGTATTTAGTTTAAAAACTGCTTAGAGATGCCAGGTTATAAAAGACTTTCAAGGTAAGCAATATCCTTAATTTTTAAATCATCACTCCATATTAGTACCTCCCCCAATAATGCTAGAAAGATATGTTCAAGAGTAACCATAAAACAAAGTAATAAAAACTGTTAAAGCATAAGCCATTCAGCAGCATTGAATTTTGTTTAACAAAGAGAAAATCAAACAAGTAAATCAACGTAATGAAATGACTGCTAATGAAAAGTGTGTTGCTAGGGCAGAAGGTACAAGTGGATCATTGTACAAAAATATATTATCTGAAATATTCAACATAATACCAAACTGGCAGAATGTGCAACATTAGGAAAAAGATGCTTTAGGTTTGACAGTTTTGGTGACTGAAATAGCAAGAGGCCAAGATCTAGATACAAAGCTGAATGAGAGAAGACACTTTTTTGGACAATGGTTATGAAGAGAAGCATCTAGAAAGAAAATGAACTGTGATGAAGAATGATGTTGCAACATGGATTCACAATGAAGGAGAACATGGGTTTTCTGGTGATGGTGACAATGAGGACAAAAGCTGCCAGGGTGTAGCATTACCTAGCGTGGTCTCAGGTGGTTCAGACACATGTGTAATAGATCCCACAACTGTATCAAAACAAAGGAGAACAATTTTAAAAACTGTAAGATGTTCAGCTGCAGTCAAGTATCTCTTTCTTGAATATCAACCTCATTCTCTTGGGAATCTGCATCACATTTTTACAGATAGGACAACAGGTTAGGATAAGAAAAAAGCGATCTGAGAGGGACATCCTATTCTATAATCCTAAACCTCCAACTAAGATTGATGTTTTAACTGTCATTAACTGTCAAGTGTTATTATGCCTCAATACCTAGATACCACAGAGAAACTGAAGTTTATTTCTGTATTCAGAGAGTCAACTATCATTTTAATTTTAGGAATTCAAGGATTTTAGAAACTATGGCTCTTCAAAGCTATTGAACTTTAGAACAAGTACCCCAGCTTGGACTTTAGTATTCTATGAAAAGTAATAGATACTAATTAAAATATTTTGAATAAAAGAATCAAAGCATGAAAACCTTTACCACCTTCTGTCTCTGGCTCCTCTGGCCTGAGTGGTGCTTTGGCGGTGGAATAGACATAATCTATTTCAGTTGGTGCTAGAGAAGAAACCGAATGGTGGGTTAGCGGTGGGCAGCCCATAGTACCCACTGTAATGGAACACTTTAATTTGAAAACAGAGGTTAATTATCCTAAGTAGATAGATTTGTGAGAATAAATAACATTTAGGTAGAATATGAAGATGGCTACAATTTAAGAGGGCAGAAATGAAGGCAGTGTGCAGTGTGGAACACACACACACGAACTAGCAGGATCTACAGCAATTTCCACCTGGAGCAAAGCAGATAACTTCATTTCCTTACATATTTTTGTTTAAGGATTCCAGTGAGAAAAAGACATAGAGTGAGTTCTTTGAAAGCATGAGGATGAATCTTAAAAATGAAAATGAAAAATAGGATGTGCATATTTGGATGAAAAGAGTGCTCAGAATATTAAAAAGTGAAATTTTGCATTCAGAGTGAGAGGGAACTAAGTAAGGAAATTGTGAAACTTGCATAGCAACACAGCAGGCACTAGCACAATGTGCTGTATATAATATTTAATTGTCAAGATTCACTGGATGAGCACAGGCAAGATGTGAGAAGCCATGAAATGTTACAAAGCATGAGGACATCCCAAGATGACTTCCACAATGTGATGCAAAAGCACGTATACCTGACTTCCCACTGGGGAACATTATTACCTATAGCTTCCTTTGATGACTCAGTGCTAAATGTAAGCGATTCCAGGACTTCAGAAACTAGCAAAAAACACAAAATGGTACAATTTATCAAGAATGACTTGTTGCAAGCATTGAATAAATTCACACAAAGTATTTAGACACGTGTCTTGTACTTTAAAGTACTCAATGTAAGCTGTTACTGTAATAACAATAGTACTATTAACACTAAAAGAAACCCTAATAACTGAATTCATAATTTTATAAGTACTGTAGGTTATCATTAACAACCATACCTTGTTCCATCAACATAAGCATCAAAATGCCATTTAACTAATTAAGAGATATACAAAGGGGATGAAAAGAAATTATAATCCCATTAGGAAAAAATAGAGATATGGTGCTTCAAAATAAATGTCAGAGGGTTGCAACAGCATTACTAAGCATAATCTTAAAAATTTGTTTTTAATTTGAAGGGCAATAATGTTTAGGTTCATACTGTGTAAGGTGAAATTTTGTTGTCTTTACTGAAGTGAGAACTTTCTTTCTTCTTAATGTTCACAACTCAGTGAGCATTCTTTTCACATAGCAGAACACAAATTTAGCTTACTACTAAAGAGAATCACAAGTTTATAACTTAGTGAAAAATAAAGGTAAAGAATAGAATCAGCTCTTCTAAGTGGTTTTGTTGACTACTTAATCAGATATGTGATTATTCTCTGATACAGAGTAAACCCAATGAAATGAAGGTAAGTATTTCTATACAGTTGAATAACAATTAATATGAAAATAATGTATTACTAATTTATACTTATTTGCAATCATGGAAAGAACATGTACCATATGTAGAGTTGTTAAATGCATATTCTTTTGCATTTTTCAATGTTTGGAAATACAATACTTGGGCTGTGTTCCCTGAGGCTCAATGGTGTATCCAGGCAGATTAAATAATTTATTTACCAGGTTGACTCTGTGTCATTTCTAGGCTTGGTGATGTCACTGGCTTCAAAATAAGAGTTTGCAGTTCAGTGAGAGCTGAAAGAAGAGGGTCTAAGTTGTCAAACTAATTATGGATAATTTATGTCATAGAATTTAGATAAAGGTAACAATACAGAGACCTTCAGAATCACAGTGTTATGAATAGGCATGCAGAGTTTGCATTATTTAAACCAGAGGTTGGCAAATTATGCGCTTCTCAATCCCTCTTCCTGACCTGTGAACTAAGTGACTTTTACATTTTTAAATGATTGAAAAAAATTAAAAGAGTAATAATCTATGACATGTAAAAAATGGTATGAAATTCAAATAAAGTTTTGTTGAAACACAGCCACACGTGCAAACTAAAATGACTCAAGGCCAAGATGTAAGTGATATACAAATATGCCTTGAATCATCTTAGTTTGTACATGTGGCTGTGTTTCAACAAAACTTCAATGGCTTCAAGCTACAACAGCAGAATTGAAAAGTTATAATAGAGATTGAATGGGCTCCAAAGCCTAAAATATTCACTATCTAATTCTTCACATAAAAAAAAAAAATCACTGATTTACTGATCCCTGATGTTAATTATCCTTTTAGAAAAAGCAAGAGCCTATTTGAAAAAGTGAGAGTCCTTAAAGACTATTGTATCTGAATCTATATTTCCACAAGGGCTTTCTAAGAATTTCTTACAGCTGATTTCAACACAATATTATTAACAAAATATTCAATATCATCTAGGAGTATTTTGTTCTATGTTCCAGTTTGACCACTCCCTCAGGTACCATCAATATGTGTCAAAATGTTTTATTTTCTTGTTCTCACCATTCCAACCACCAATTTAAGTCCTAGTTATTTCAAAGCTCAACTATTCCCTCTAAAACCACATAGAACCTTGATTCCTTTAAATGTTTTCTTTCTATATTTTTAATCAAACAAGCTGCTTTTGTATAAGCAAGTTATCTTTCATCTAAGAAGAATTCAAGACTCAATTCTTCACAATTATATTGTACTTTAAGAGGTAAAACATGCCCTTACTTTTTTTTATCTCTATCTCTGTTCCACACCCCACTCTGCTCAACTACTAACATGGTGCTGGGACCACAGAGGGCAAGGAAATGGTTGTTTACCTAAGACAAAGAAGCAAGGCTATTTGAAAAAGAAATTAATGAAATAGAATGCTAAGAGAATTGAATAAGATGCATCTTTTGTCAGAGACAGTTCTTATGCATTTGGCTACCATATAGATCTCCTCCAACCACGAGCATTCTGGTCCATGTGCTATTGTAGAAATGCTACCTTCTCTCTTAGCACAGAGGAGGGAAATGCAAGTTAGCAAGCCATATCACTGTCACTTTGGGACCCAACTGCAATGGGCTGGAAGGACTTCTTGAACTAAAACTCATAGATTTCCTTGGTTTCAACTGTGGAGCTTAGAGAAGTTTAAAGTTTGTAAAGAAGGATGTCCCCCCCTGCCCCATGTTTTGAAACTAAAGGAAGAAAATTTTGAGTTGCTATTGTATTTGTAGGTCTAAAAACCATCAACATTGAATGTGGGCCAATGTTTTCTAAAATATTAGATTTTCTTGGCTTTACTGCCTAAGTTTGAAAATTTCACTTTACTATCCAATTTGTTCCTTATCACTGAGGGTCTTTCAGAGATCAATAACAAAATGTGTTAAAGATATAGATATTACTATGTATAATTAGATCCTCAGAGAGATTCCTACTTAATAATGACTAAGAATCAATGCTAAACTGTAGTGGAGAGTAAGGAATAGTCAAGTTCATTAATGATGGCTAAGCCTGTAAATTACATTCACTAGAACTGACTCTTCCAAGAAGCAACCTTTTAAAAATAATCTGATAGGGAAACCATTCCTTAAAATAGGAAGAGAATAATGAGAATATCACAAAAAATCTTAGAGAGTGGTTCAGAGAAATTTCACGGTACTTAATTATTACCATTTTACAGATCTACATACCAAATAGAAGGGGAACAATTTGGACTTCAGACTCTTCACTGAATCACATAATGAAATGCTAAAGGGGATTTCATGGCAGATAGATTTCCTCACCTGGATCCAGGGACATCTGTTGCAAATAACAGGTAGCTCTTGAATTAAGAATCCTGACTACTTATCAGATGAAGCATGAAACAGAATTACAACAGCAATCAAAGGAAGCAGGAGCAACTCTGGCCATGATAGTGATGGGTGGGTTTTTAATGAGGTCACAAAAGTCATTACCTAATGTTGCTTCTGGAGCTTCAGAGCTATGAATAACCGGTTCAAAGCTTATAGCAGAAACTAACCAAAAGCAACAAGGGGAACATAAGAAAGCTTAAACATTTTCTTTCAAAACATTAGTTTCGAATGACAACTTTTTTTAACTTTTGTAAATTCACAGAAAGCAAATAGTCTCTGAGGCTAGGAGCAATTCATCGCAGAGAGTAGGTACAACCTTTGAACTCTGCTATGAATCCTAGTATAGTCAACATGAGACTGACCTAGGTGTTTGATTTTCTGATTCTAATATGGAAGCTTGCATTAGAAAATCTGTTTAGGCAATATATGTTAAAAATATGTGAAAGGAATTTGTTGCATTTCTTGTAAGTTGGGTAAAAACCTATGGTTATGTACTATAATAGATCATGTGTGTTTAACTGTAGATGTACCATGACTAACTATGCCAGTATTGCTACAAATAAAAGTGACCAAGAACTCATCCAAGAAGCAGCTGCTAACCATACTTTAATGCCTCAACTCTTAGGGAACATGAAGTCTGTTACTTTCCATCAAAGGCACTGCTTTGGGACCCCACATGGACAGACTGCTAGGGTTTACCCCTCAAACCATGGAATAACACATTTACCCAATTTGGTCTGAGGTGCTTCAGGGCTTGATGTGGTTTTAGGTCTGGGACGTGGACGACGAACTCGTGTTGTTTTATAAGCTGAAGGAAGAAATATTGGATTATTATTGGATTATTATTATTCTAGTGAATGTGGTATTGGAAATAAAGTTCTAGATTTTCTAAAATATGTTTCCTTGAAATTTAAGGCATATATTTTTAAGATCCAAATGTTTTTGCCTATTTTGTTCATTATTTTATCACAGAGTCTTGAGGTAAAACTTACACATAAAATTAAGTCAAGAAGTGAAGAGTCTTATAAATCTCTAATTTTAAAAAAGGTAAGGACTATCATCAAACCATAGGTAGTTCACAGTAAGAAATGTAAATATTCCCCCAAGCCATGGAACTATACATTGTTATGTTTTAGTTCATCTAGAGAAGGTACAGACATTCCTGACTGCATTTGAAGCTCAGCTTTAAAAATGAGCCCCATTTAGACAAAAGTAGAACATGATACAAATTCAATTAAGATTACACAGTAGAAAAATACTCTGACCTAATCCCAAGCATAGCTTTTAAAACAATAGGCAACTTCTTTTAGAGTCTTCAATACTGTTATTGAGAAGGATAATCAAGTTGCAGAACAGCAGAGGATGACAAGATAGTCTTAAGAAGCTAGTGATAATGTGATGATGATGAGGATGATAATGATAGAATGAGTTGATAATGGGCAGGAAAAAAATGTTGTGGAACACAGAATATCATTACCTAATGTTGTTTCTGGAGCCTTGGTTGTATGAGTGACAGGTTCAACGATGGTAGGAAGAACTAGCCAAAAACAATAAAATAAACCAAAGAGATTTTTAAAATGTATTTGAAGACTAATTTCAGAAGCTAATTTTTAAGCTTCAGGACAGAGAGAAAAGAGACACATACTTGTTCTTTGCAGATCTGACCAAATTATGGCCAATATCCATTAACCTCGTAAGACAGGTTATGCACTTTGTTCAATATCACTGTGGTCAACAAGAAGCTCTAGATGTTTGGTTATCTGACCCTTGCTAGCATGGAAGACTTTGCTAGATGAGCTTTCTACACGTTTATGAATATAAACATGTTAGACTTTTCTAACTACTGGAAAAAGCATTTATCAGTCTATTTGCACTTCTATACAAGTTGACATATAAATGTCTACTAATTTGTTCACTCTTTCAATAATCGTGGGTATAATAATGAATTCACACATTCAAAAGGATAAGGATCAATGTAAAAAATGGGACATGCTCATCAAAATTTCAAAGTGGTTCTTCATTCAGTAAAAGATAAGAAACTCTTAAACCTTGTTAAATAAGGAGAAATAATCAGCCTATTCTATCATAAAAGCCCATCATTTAAACTTTTAAGATTTAGGCATGTTCAAAAATTCGACCATTATCTAAAAGCATTATGCCTTGAAACAATAGATTCACCAGTACAATCACACAGATCCTAATTCAATAAAAAGTAACACAATAAAAACATGGCATTTCTACAATTGATGAGGAAAAAGCAAGTGAGAAGAATAAGAGATAAATGGGAATTCGTGTTTGAAAGAAAGCTTAATAGTCAACACTTTAACTAAATGTGCATGATCACATGACAAAGTCGAGTAGATACACAGCAGTCCGACATCCTGAAATTAGTATATACACAGTTCTCTTAGATTCAACAGATGACATAGAGCTTAGCATACTTACACGATAAAGATTGTAATAGGATGACAACAGAGGGGTTAGAAATGGTTTAAGATGCAGGAGAACCTGTGGCTATAATGGTATGACAATGAACAGGAAGAGCACCATTTGAAGGACACACATGCTCATTACCCACGATTTCTGGAGCTTCAGTTCTAAGAGTACCAGGTTCAAGATCTGTAGTAGGAACTAGTCAAAAAACAATGAAACAAACACTTGTGAAAAGTCAGCAAATTAAATCTTACCAGTATAATATTGCTTCAGTAGGTACATAACAATTTGAAAATTTTTTTGAAATCACATACTTCCTATTTAATGATTTGGTCACCTAAAGCCAGGTAGATATTCTTTTATGAGACAGCCATAGCATACACAATCTGGTAAATGTCTTCATAAAGTCAACATGAGTTTCTCCTAGGTATCTAAGTACCTAATTCCAATCATTGTAGAACACTGATCTAGGAAAATTATCCAAACAGTTTACCAAATATATACTTATGTAACTGTTCTGACAACTGTTGACTTTTCTGTGGAAGCTTTAAGAAAACAATATGTCTAAGTTCTCACCATAAGGAAAAACATTTTCCTACTGCTTTCATCTATCTATATGAGGTGATGGATTAAACTAAACAACTAAAGCTACAGTGGGAATCATCTCATGACACATGCAAGTCAAATCATTATGCTGTATGCCTTAAACTTATACAGTGCTGTATGTCAATTTTCTCTCAATAAAATTGGAAGAAAATAGCATGTCTATATAAGCATGTATTCAGTAAGTGGATTTTGTATTTATAGACATGGAACAGAATTAAGCCAAGTGAAGCATACAGATCTTGTTGAGAAGACCTATTTGGAAGTAGGCTGAGACCTTGTTTGAGGCAAAAGCACTCAATAAATCAGGATATAAGAACAAATAGCGTGTGGTGCCCAGTAGAGCACTTAACGTGCTCTGTTCTAATCACAGGCTGTACCCTGTATAGGGGGAAGAGACCATTGCAGGAGAGACCACTGATACTTTTGGGTCAGATCCAAACTTCTGAGTCATACTTTCAAGGAATTTCTTCAACTACTCTTATGGGCCCTTCCAAACACAGTTCTCTTCATTACCACTGAGAAGCAGAACCTCCCTTCACTCAGAAGTCTGTGCTCGCTGGTTGGTCTCTTCCCCTTTCTTTTTGTCTGTCAGTCTCCATGATTTTAAGACTTCTTACTTCTGTCCTTCACAGACTTTTCTCTCTTTCAGCTGAGAGATGTTTAGAACCCTTGCATAAAAGAACTCTGTTTGCACAGATATACTGCCTAAGTTCAATCTTGCAATGTTTCACACTGAGGCGGGTTCTGAATTTGACTCTACTCCAGACTGAGAAGTAAGAAGTCGCTGCCTTCTCTGAAATCCTCACAACTGTTGATGGGCTGTGGGGACAGGTAAGTTACTTCATGTTTGTTTCTTGAAAAAAAAAAAAAAAAAGATTGGTTTAAGACATTTTGTCTTTAAGTGAAGAAGGGAATGGAATAAGAAAACGCAAATAAAGGACATAGTACATAAAAGAGTAGATCCTTACGTAGAAAGCAGAGTAATCAGCTATCGCACGAGTCCCTGCCACCCCCTCATCACGTTTTCCTTTGCTAACTCGACAGGGGGAAGCAGCAGCAGGCCATTTCGTGCCTTTACCCACGCAGGGATCACATGGACTACCATTCCCACTGCTGGATCAATCCCAGACTCTCCAGAGCCACGAGGACTCAGTCCTTAAATGAGAAACCCACATTTACCCGGTTTGGTTTGAGGTGCCTCAGGAGTTGTTGTAGTTTTAAGTTTGGGACGCGGACGACGGGTCCGTTTTGATGTTTTAGGAGCTGAAGAAAGAAAACCTTCAGTTACTTCAGAGTTCATAGTTCAGCAGCTATGGGTAGCAGAACACACGTCTCCAGATTTCCTAAAACTTACTAGATTTCCTCATATTTTAGGAAGTGTGTCTTTTAAACTTTTTAATTTGAAGCTTTCACCCTTATTATAATAGTTTTTTTTTTTTACATGTGGAAGTTTACTGGGAATAAGTCATATATGAAAGTAAGTTATTCATTTAAAAAGAAGAATCATTCAAAGAACTCTCTTTTGAATTAAAAAGGAAAAGAATGATTGGTAAAATATTATGATGGTGGTGATGGTACAAACTCTTCAATGGTTTCCTAAAATAAGACCATGTCATTAACTTTTCAGTTAAAGAACAAATATCATATCAGTTCAGTTCAATTCAGTTCAGTCGCAGATAGCTTAAAAAAAAAAAAAAGACTTTTAGATCCACAAAGAACCCCCTTTTCTAACTTTTGTTAGGGTTACAAGAATTGCTTTTTAAACTCAACTTAAACAAAACATTGGTTAAAAAACATATGCAAAGGCAAGAACAATTTCAGATGGTTATATGTATAACAATTGATCTGAGTTAGGTTCATGCATAGCTCTCTTAGAAACAAAGGATTAACTTGTTTTAAGAGTCAGAGTCTTCAGTACTTTTAGGATGAAGAATATCATGGCGTGATAATAGAGGATGATGATATAGCTTTATGAAGCAAAAGAACCTGTAGCTGTGATGTTGACGGAACAAGCTTGACAATGAGAAGCGAATGCACTTACTGAGGATCACGTGTTATTACCTTTTGTTGTTACCCAAGCATCAGTTCTGAATGTAACAGGTTCAAAGTCTGCAGTAGGCACTGACCAAAAGTATTAAAAAATAAACCAAATGATTGTTTTAAATAAAAGAAAACTTAAAACATTTACTGTGAAAAGGATCTTCCTAGTATAACATGGCAAGTTTTAAAAACTCTTAAACTAGAAGGGTAAACAATTGGTTTTCTAAAAATTGGCCATACCTAAGTCAGGTACCTATTCTCTTATTCCTCCTTTTATTATCTGATTCTAAATTAATAAGCCAAAGTATGATGTTTGGGTATTGGTAAGGACCTATCTTGGGAAAGAGACTGAGGCCTCAGCATGATGAATCAGATTGGTATCTCTCCATATTAAGCAAAGAAAGAACATGTCTTCATGAACAAAGAGGAACTTGTTGATAAATACTTGATCAAATCTCAATGGCTTCATCAGGTGCCTAAAGATCTCTACCTTGGGAGTCCGATGTGGACCAACCAAGATCTAGAAAAACTTTGAGTACCACCTTGAAATCAGATATCCTTTGTATTATATTAGACTTTCTCCTTTGGTTGGTCTTTACCTATATCCTCTCTTCCTGATTTAATTCTTTTCCATCTTTCTACTCATCTATGTCCCACGATGATTTCAAGGCTCTACTTTCTTTCTTTCTTTATTTTGGGCACATTCCAGCTTTCATTGTCAATGCCCCTGAACTATTGTTATCCCACAAAATCAGCAATACTGAGACAATCTTTTTCTTTGTCCAATAGAGAAGAAACAGTGACTGCTTGGAAACTTTCGAAACCAGAATAAATTTTGGAATAACTAAAATAAATTTTTATGTAATTTTTAAATCCACATAAATCTTTTATTAACCTCTCTGTAAACTGCAGAGGAAAATAGTTAAGGCTTTTAATATGAAGTTCCCCACAATCAGATTTCAACCTTCAGCTCACAATGTAATTGCTGTTTTCCACAATCACAAGTCCCTAAATTTCATTTGTAAAAGAATGAGATAGTTACACATCAACAGTGCACAGTCTAAATCTGATGAGTAAAAGTGCTTTGCCTGACCTATGTGATGTTTGAAAACTGGGATATTTTACTGAATAAACTAAAATTTTGGAAACACCCTAAAAAAATTGGAAAGTCTAGAAATAGTCTGCATGGCAATAATTAGCAAAACTAAGTCATAGGTGAACTGTGTGGATGAGGAAGGAATTTTCCTGTTTGCCCCAGTCTCTACTCCTATACTGTCTCATTTTTAGTCCTTTTTGCTCGTTTACAATATACACTTGGTCATTACAGACATTTGAATTTTCCCATCATGTACTTTTTCACTTTGTCTTTGACCCTCCTTTCTGCTGTTCTTTTTTCCTCTCTAATGAATGCTTTCTTAAAGCAAAAAGGTTACCTCTTGTTTTTACTTTTTCTATTTTAATTATTTATTAAATTGTACATATAACTTTTATAATCATTAGTAAATGCATATGATTCATGCATTTTTTCCTATATTTGCTATTTTCATAATAAAAAGAACAGTAACAAAACATATTTATAGATCATATATAATATATATCAAAATATAATATGGATAATATAAATGGTAGAAACTGACATGAAAAACTTTATAACATTGACTATATATATTTTTAAAATTATTTGTAATATATACATATTATGTGGGAGACCCGGGTTCGATCCCTGGGTCAGGAAGATCCCCTGGAGAAGGAAATGGCAACCCACTCCAGTACTCTTGCCTGGAAAATCCCATGGACAGAGGAGCCTGATGGGCTACAGTCCATGGGGTCACAAAGAGTTGGACACGACTTAGTGATTTCACTTTCTTTCTTTCATAATATACACACATAATGATTGCTAATGTATATACATATATATCAATATATGATTGTTAAGCTCAAGGCAACAAGTATCACCACTTTTTATTTTTTTGCAGAAAAGAATGTATTTGAATTAGAAATTAATATCAAAATGAGAAATTTATATCAAACATACTTTAAAAGCTCCAAATATTTGGAAATTAAATGTCTACTTAAAAATGATGGCTGTATCTAAGAAGCCATAACAAGGAAAAGTAGAAAACATTTTTAACAGAATAAGAATGAAAAGAGAATTTATCAGAATTTGTTGCACGCAGCTGAAGCTGCTCAATGCAACTAAATACAATGTGGAAAGCTGAATAAGGTATGAAAACAAATACTGGACACTAGCATAAAATTTTGTGAAACTGGAACAAAATCTGTACTTCAGTTAATAATATTGCATCACATACAGCCACTATGGAGAACAGTGTGGAGATTCCTTAAAAAACTGGAAATAGAACTGCCTTATGATCCAGCAGTCCCACTGCTGGGCATACACTGAGGAAACCAGAAGGGAAAGAGACACGTGTATCCCAATGTTCATCGCAGCACTGTTTATAATAGCCAGGACATGGAAGCAACCTAGATGCCCATCAGCAGATGAATGGCTAAGAAAGCTGTGGTATATATACACAATGGAGTATTACTCAGCCATTAAAAAGAATACATTTGAATCAGTTCTAATTTCCTGTTTTTTTTTTTTAAAGAACATAGTATCATAGTATTTCTTTATATTCTCAGAATTGGATTAGAAGTTTCAAGCCTCAAATTTTGTAAAATCACTAAAACAATAAGCTCTCTAGACTTTAAGCAGTAATCTAGTTAGTAATACTAGATTCCAGAGTAAAGGGAGCTATATCAAAGTTTTAAGTGAATATAAATCAGAAATCTAGCATTATGTTTATACTTAGTCAAATAAGTAAGGCTTCATTCTTTCTAAATTTATCTTTCCCTGACCCGAAGATTTATGTACCTAGCACATCTTGTTGATAGCATACAAATATCAATCTTATATTTTCATAGATGTGTATATTGCCATCTTCTATTTTATTTACCAAGTAAAGGCTTTTGTTTTTAACTGTCTTTCAGGTTTTAGGACTAAAAACACATCTTCCACATCTGATACAATAGCACCTTGGGAGGCTACTGAAGGCACTTGAAAGTGAAAGTGAAGTCGCTCAGTCGTGTCCGACTCTTTGCGACCCTGTGGACTGTAGCCCACCAGGCTCCTCCGTCCATGGGATTCTCCAGGCACAAATACTGGAGTGGGGTGCCACTGCCTTCTCCAGGGGATCTTCCTGACCACTTAGTGTTTATCAATTTGAACTGAATATGCCTAATTTTTCTAGACAAGCTTTATTTTCACAAGATAAGTGGCAGTTAATAAAATGCACAGCAACAGAGATTTTTACAGAGGAAGTATGAGGCATTAGGCTGCCATACAAATCTCCCCCTACTGTGCATTTCTTGCCAACTCTAGAGTAGGAACTGCAACTCAATACTGAGTTGTATCTTTAGTCTCTGGCGGCATACTGGTTACTCCCAACAACTAAGATTACTCGTCACCCTGTTGGGTTAGGTTGTTGGAACTCTAAGCCATGAAAATTTTTACCTGGTTTCGACTCAGGTGCTTCAGCACTTGGTGTGGTTTTTGGTCTGGGATGTGGATGAATTGTCTGTTGTGATGTTTTAGAAGCTGAAGGAAGAAATTCTTGTGTTATTACATAACAACATTACCCAGGGTTCTGGAACCTATGGGAAGCAAAAACATGACTCTAGATTTTCTACATCTTATTTGATATTATTAGATATTTACCTTTTTAGTTTGAGATTTTTGTCACATACATAAATTCCTTTTGTATCTTCTTTTATCATAGAAGATTTTTTTGAAGACAAAAATCAGTCTTAATATAAGAAATAAAGATTAGTAATTATAATCAAACTCTCATAGAGCAGTGTGGTTGGGCAACAAAAAGGTTAAGGACTGTTGCTAAATTTCAATAGATAATGAAGGACAGTCAAACTAAATGTGAGGTTTATAATTTAATCTTTCAATCTCTGGTACATGTTCTATGTAACTATTAAAATAAGAACACATTACTACCTAAATGGAAACAAAACAACAAAATACTAAGGAAATATAAAAAGGGTAGAAATGTAGATGTGCCAAGAATGGATCCTCTTGGCCCTGTGAGAGTAGTTGTTGATGGCTTTATCTGTCTAGACAAGAAACAGATCTGTGATGTGTTTGAAAACCAGTTTTTAACCACAAGCACCACTTGAACAAAACACAGAATGACACAATTTCAAACAGGTTACCCAGCAAATATCTTAAAGTAGGCTCACCTATGGCTAATTCTATTAAAAACAATGGATAATTTAAGAGTTTTCATAATTTTAAGAAGAATGTAGATAAATGGCCACAAAGAATAAAACTACTGTCACACGGAGCAAGATGAAACTCTGAGCCCAACAATAAGCAGCATAAGGCTTGTTGAAAACACGGTGTATCATTACCTAATGTTGTTCCGGGGGCCTCTGTTCTAAGAGTGACAGGTTCAAGGGTTGAAGCAGGAACTGACCAAAAGATAATACAGTAAAGCAAAGAGATTTAAAAATATATGAAAAGTTAGAACATTTGCACCCCATCAAGATTTGCTTGTGTATCATTCCTTCCACAAACAAACAAAAAATAACAGAAAGAGCAGATGACTGTTCTTCGGCCAAGCAATAGTTATGGTCAGTCTTAGGCTTAGCCTTGAACTATCTTGAGTCAACATGAAATTCTCCTAGGTTTTAACTAATGGATTCTAACCAATATGGAAAACTCTGCACTAGAAAATATTTTCAGGCATTTACCTAATATAAAATGAGAAAAAAAACTGTCTTTAAAGTAATCTGATCAACCTGTACTTCAGTGAAAGCTGAAAAGGAGCACATCCTATGTTTAGATTAACATGGATATAATAGATGGTGTGTACATTTGAAATAGATATAAAAATTAATCATGGAAGTGGATGGTGTTTGTCCTGCCAAGAGCTCAGCTATGGAAAGAGTCAGAGATCTCTGTTCAAATCATGACACATAAAAGAGCAGGATATGGTGGTCACTCAGTCTGTAATATTTGGTAGAGCATCTTTCTGGCCTAAGCCCGGAAAAAAATGGAAATCAAAGACTGTTGACGTCTTTCAAATCTAAGCTCCTGAATCAAGTTCTCAAAATCCTCTTTCAATTGGCTGGATGGGTCCATCCTAATGTAGCATCATCAGTAGCCATGCTTGGACCACTAAGAAGTAGGACAGTCTGTTCTAGGCAACTCCCCACCACACCTCTGCCACCTCCACCACATGCCTGGTCCTTCTGTCTTGGATCATGTTTTCCTCCACATATACAAATCCTGTAGTGGGCCCAAACCTTAAGGGCCAAGGGCCAAGTCCAGTCTACCTTGATTTTTCCCTTTGTCTCATCAAAACATATGCTCGACTTTACTGTTTTAGAAGTAAAATAAGTCTCTCAGAGGTGGCATATCACCCACAGTTGCTACTGTTGATCCAGGAATTTGCAAGCTACTTTCAATTTGTTTATTTACTTGAATGGAATATATTGACTCTGCTAAATAAGTTTTATCTTTAAGATCTGAGTAGAATTTTATAGTAAAAACTTATTAAATGTATATCAAAGATGACTCTCACATAGAAAGAATTAGGTATTCTGGCACCAACTGTATCTTACACAGTCATGTTCTCCTCGATACGTGGTAGAGGAGATATTACTAATGCTGTCTCATAACTTCATACTTAGAAAGAGTAAGAGTTTTGGGTCCCCACTGGGACAGGCTACTAGGGCTCACCCTTAAACCAACAAATTGCACATTTACCCAGTTTTGTCTGAGGTACTTGAGGGCCTCGTGTGGTTTTAAGTCTGGGACGTGGACGACGAGGTCTTTGTGATCTTTTGGTAGTAGCTAAAGAAAGAAAAGACTTATGTTATTCTATATCTTATGGCTCTGGGTACTGAGGAGAGGTTTTTCCAAAACCTGTTAGATTTTTAAAAGTTCTATGAAACTGTAGTCTAAAATTTTCACTCTTTTTATGCCAACGCATCATTGAGGGTCAAGTTACTTATTCAAGGCATGAAAATTAGCACTTGTAATCAGATACTCACATTAGTCCCTCTCTGAGGGAAAAATGAGAAGGAAGACTCAATTCTGGTGCAAGGGAAGGGGAGGTTAGGGTCACACTAAGGAAAAGGTTTACAATTAAAATTTCAGATTTGGAAAACTTCCTATTTGTCAAATTGGTAATAAAACACATCATTACTTAAAACATCAACAAAGAAGCAAACATACCATGCAAATAGTTTTTTTTTAAATCTAGAAATGTAGAAGATGTGCAAAGGAACTTAAGAGTAGTTGTTATTGCTCATCAGCCTGGAGGAAAAAAGAGATCCAAATTTGTTTTCAACTCAGCTTTAACACAGAACTTCCCTGGTGGCTCAGATGGTAAAGCATCTGTCTATAATGCGGGAGACCTGGGTTCAAGCCCTGAGTTGGGAAGATCCCTGGAGAAAGAAATGGCAATCCACTCCAGTACTATTGCCTGGAAAATCCCATGGACAGAGGAGCCTGGTAGGCTACAGTCTATGGGGTCGCAAAGAGTCGGACACAACTGAGCGACTTCGCTTTCACTTAACACAGAACACTGCTCAACAAAGCACAAATCAATGTGATAATTTCAAATGCACCACATGGCAGGTAAATCTTTTGAACTAAACACACGCCTGCTGTCATAAAAACAACGGGACACTCTTTTAAAGAGGCTTCGACACTCTTCAGATGACGGATTGAATTGCAGTAGAGGATGATGATGTCATTTTGTGAAAGAAGAAAAGCAGACGATGGGGATGGAGACTGAATGGACTGCACGAGGAGCAGCAACAGCACTAGGGGAATGGCGCAGCGTCATTACCTAGTGTGATCCCAGATGTCTCAGCTGAAAAAGTAACAGGTTCAAGGTCTGTAACAGGAACTGAAGTAACAAACAAAAGAGAGGTTTGTTGTTGTTTTTTTTTAAATAAAGTATGAATAGCTATAACATGCATGCCAAAATGAATCTTGTCAGTGTAATACTATCTCTAGAATACTTTTTAAAATTTCTGAATGAAGGGTGTTATGGACTGAATTGTATCCCCTCAAAATTCATATGTTGAGGTCCTAAAACCCAGTGTGACTATGTTTGGAGCTAGGGCCTTTAAAGATTTAGTTAAGCTTAAATGAGGTCATAAGAATGGGACCAGAAGCCAGAAGGACTGCTGTCCTTATAAGAAGAGGGAGAGACGCAGGGAAGCTTTCACACACAGAGAAGCCCATATGAAGACACAGCCAAAGAGAAAGGTTCTGGGACATATTAAACCCGCTGATGCCTTGACCTTAGACTTCCAGCCTCAAGAGCTGTTGTCTAAGCCACCCAGTCTGCGGTATTTTGTTATGGCAGCCCCGTCAGACTAACAGAAAGGGAAATCAGCTGCTGTGCTCACACTTGGCCAAACTGTAGTTAGGGACTTCTTCATCTCATGAGATAGGCATTACGTTTGGTCTCTGTTTAGCAGCACCAGAGGGAAACAGTTCTTATAATTAGTGCTTGATTATCTGCATCTGCTCTGGTAGCCTTTAGGACATTCTTAGGTATTTAGTAAATACGTTTCTAACAACCCTCAAAAAGCATGTAAAAAACTAACCTGTACTTTTGTGGACACTGAATAAAGAAACTGTCTACTATGTTATCAAATTATGGTTGCAGAAAAAGTTCCTAAATAACCAAGCAACCATTAGACAAATAGCCCAGAATGGCTCTGATAATATTGCTGAGAACTCAGTTCTGGAAAGGTCTTGTGACGTCTGTCCAAAGAAGAAGACTCGAGAAGGGGAAGCTGCTTAGTCCATGGATCCACTCTCAGCACAGGGAAAACTATCCAAGTGTGGAAAGAAGAGATATTATGATGCTTATTAAGAACGATACTAGTCTTAGCCAACCTCGCATGGTGTTGTTCAAGTGCATCATCTCCAACAAAAATGCTTTATTTGCCTCATAGAGAAAGCAGGATCTCTGCTCCCTCTGGTTGCCTCTAAGCATATCCTTTTTTTCATCTTTGTTCACTCTCACTTACCCACTTGTGCAAATTCTAATGTGACATCAAGACCCAAACTCCTTCTCCACTCTACTGAAGCCCATGTTGATTTTTAATTTTTTAAAGATCTGCCAAGCAAGTATGAGATGAAAGAATTTGGGTTCCCTCCACCAACAACTAGGGAAGAACTATAGACCCAAAGTACCCATTTTGGATTACACACTGCCCATGAAAAAGCCTCGCTATAACAAATCTATACTTAATGTTTGTGTACCTCAGAAAAATCTTGAATTTGAAAAAACACTCTGCACTGTTCTAATTCTCTAGGATGTTCACATAGGAAAAATGTTTGTGCTTAACTAGCCTGCAGACTGAGAAGCAAACCTGTCTCTTACTACCCAGACTTGGAGAGAAGATTATGTATCTTCCAAACAAGAACTTCTCACCAGCTCTGAAGGCACAAGGACTCTTCATAGTTTCCTCACTAGGAGGTAAATAGGTTTCCATTTTCAATCAGTGGCAGGCTACCACACTCCTTAAGTCAAGAACCCTTTTTTTTTTTTTTTTGCTTTTGTCTGGTATAACCTCCACTGCATCTGGACATGAAGTAGTTTTAAGTTTGTATTGTGAATGACATGTCTATTGGGATGCTTTGGGAAGTAGAAAAAGATAAACTTGGTACTTTAAAGCTTATGCTTCTGAAAATCACAGGTTTTTGGAAAAACCTTCATGTTTTTCAAAGCTTGATGGATTTTCTTCAGTTTCAAGAAATGGATCTGTCTAGGGTGAAAATTTTGCCCTGACTATGTGTATATCTTGCTTTGTTATTGATGATACTTTGGGGAAAAAGCTGATACATAAAATGAAGGTAATAAATATTTTTATCACATTCTCCTAGACTACATTAAAAAGATTGAGTCATTTCTAAACTATGGTGGAGAGTAAGGGGGAGTCAGATTCAACTTAAGGATGAGGCTTACTATTTAAACTTATTAGCCTTGATCACGTTACCTGGTAGACAATTCACTACAAACATATCACACAAATGTTAAAACAACAACAAAACAGGCAGATAAAAAAGGCAGGTGTACAAAGGATGTATAAAGGAACTTCCGTGTCACAGCCTGGTTAGCATGGATCAGGATCAGGCACTCTAATAAATACGTGAAATTTACCTTAACAGAGAACTCTGGTTGAGCTAAAAACACAAACTGGTATGAAGAAAAATTTAAATATGTTACAGGATAGGAAGATATCCCAAACTAGATCCAGGCATGGCTCTCTTTAGAACGAGAGGTAACTTGCTTTATGCATATTTTTCTCACAAGATAAAGAATGTAACTAAATGGCAACAGAGTGGAATGAGCAGAAGTTTGGCAATGAGTAGGGAAAGCTCTTGCTAAAGGGCAGAAAGTGGCATTACCGAATGCTGTCTCCGGAGCCTCTTTTATAGGAGTAACTGGTTCAAAGACTATAGCAGGAACTGACCAAAAATAACAATAAAAAAGAAATGTTAAACATTTATACAGTCTCACAGGGATATGATTTATCTGCACTCAGTTCAGTTCAGTCACTCTGTCGAGTCCGACTCTTTGCGACCCCATGGACTGCAGCATGCCAGGCCTTCCTGTCCATCACCGACCCCCGGAGTTCACCTAAACTCATGTCCATTGAGTCGGTGATGCCATCCAACCATCTCATCCTCTGTTGCCCCCCTCTTCTCCTGCCTTCCATCTTTCCCAGCACTCAGGTACCAGTTTATCACTCAGGAAGGATTGTCTTTATAATCAGGTAACTGTCCCTGAAAAGTGCCTGTGAAATTTCTCATTCTGTGATGATCCTAGTCTAGGTACCAAAGTAGACCATGCCCATCTTGCTAAAACTGATCTTTGGAAAGAAAGCACAAGCTTTGCCCAGCTGGAGTACTTAAGAGAGCAAGATAAAGGGCAGCCATTCAGTCTGTGGTTTAGCTGTATCCTTTTATCATGTGCCTGGGGAAAGCCTCCCATACTGATGATTCCTACATGAAACTCAAACTCCTAAGCCCAGCAGTGAAAAACCCTTTTCTACTGGCCCTATGAGCCCATTCAGTATAACAGCAGCTTCAGTATAATGTTCTGATCCACACTTAGAAGCCTGACAGAGAAGCCTCTGTCTCCTCTCACTGGTCCCTACATATCCTGCTTTTCTGAACTTCTTTGTTCCCTGCTCCCTAGTCATCCAAATCCATAACAGTTTGAGTGCTCAAGTCCTTCTTAACTACTCTGGTCCACTCTGATTGTTTCTTTAAATTCAGAGAAGGCAATGGCACCCCACTCCAGTACTTTTGCCTAGAAAATCCCATGGACAGAGGAGCTTGGTAGGCTGAAGTCCATGAGGTCACTAGAGTCGGACATGACTGAATGACTTCACTTTCACTTTTTACTTTCATGCATTGGAAAAGGAAATGCAACCCACTCCAGTGTTCTTTCCTGGAGAATCCCAGGGACAGGGAAGCCTGGTGGGCTGCCGTCTATGGGGTCGCACAGAGTCGGACACGACTGAAGCGACATGTTGACAAACTATGGCCCAAAGGCCAAATCGCCCATAGCTTGCTTTCATACAGCCCGTTTCCATCTTTAAGTGGTTGTAAGAAAAAGGAAAATAGATATCACAGACTACTGGGGCCACAAAGCCCCCAGTATTTACTAACTTGTTCTTTATAGAAAATACTATCAACTCCTGCCTGGATCTGTACTATGATGTATACAAGCTAGACAGTTACCAAGAAATAATCTATTTGCCCAAGTATATGTTTGTTGCACAGCTGTTTCAGTCCACTACACACATTCAATATATAAAGGATGAATAGCATCGAATGATAAGCCAATGAAACAGACATTTAGAGAGAAGATTCTAATTCACAAAAAGGAAGGGATTCAGCTACCACCTAAGATCCATCCAGCTATGCTCCGCTTGCCTACTGTGGGGGTGAAACTGGCTGCTCATCCCAACTTGCCCCTTCACTTTCTCTAGACTCCACAGGGACGGGCTCCAGGATTCCTCAACCAGAATCGACACATTTACCTGAGTCCTGAGGTGCTTCAGGACTCAGGGTGGTTTTAGATTTGGGATGGGGATGATGAATTCATTGAGGCACTTTGGGAACTAAAGGAAGAAAACTTCAGGTTAGTAGAGTGGTTTGAGTTCCAGAAGCTGTGGATAGGATTATACTTGCTATAGAGTTTCAGGAAATTTTTCTTTTGACTTTGAAATATTTGTCACTATTTTTATTATTGCCTCTATTTGTCAATTATATTACTATGAAAAACAAAAATCACATAGAAATATTAGTTGATATATCAAGGAGATCCTCAAAAGTGATTTCCACATGAAAAAAAGTTCCAAAAACCTACTGTATTATAGTGATGGTGGGAGAGGGGTAGGGTGATTTTATACTAATGATGGGACACATAATTTCAATTTACTGGCCTTGGGTATATTTTCTATTTCACTCCTTACTGAAAAAAAGACCATATCATTGCCTAAAATGACAACATAAAGTCACACAGGTCATAAAAATGTAAAAATTTAGATCTGGGCAAGAATTACATCACACCATAACAGTTGTGACAATGTACTCGCTTAGATCAAGGACAGACACCCCACTTGCAACCCTACTTGTTGTGTTTGAAACTCAGTAACATAGAATGTGATTAAAAGGTTACATGGGGATGAGATGCTACAAATTCAAACCCACTGCTTTAAGCATATATATACTACGCTAAGTTCATACTTGACTGTCTCAGTACCAAATGAATTGTTTTAAGACTCCAATATATTAAGAAATAATTGAATGACAATAGAGAATGACAAGAGTCTTGTGAAGCAGGAGAAGCTGAGGTTATGATGGTGATGAAATGGGCTTCAAATGAGCAGAAGCAGATGCTGATGGACATAGTGGATCATTACCTACTATTGTTCCTGGAGCTTCGGTCCTAAGACTGACTGGTTCAGGGATTGTGGCAGGAACTGATCAAAAGTAATAAAAGAAATCAAAGAGATTTTTGTGAATGCATAAAATGTCAGAAAGTTCATCTTACCAGTAAAAACAATGCTTTGAAGAGGGGAGAGGGAGGGAAAGGATGGATTACACAGAAAGTGAACATAAAAGGCAGGAATTATAGGGGTGGGAGGTGAGAGGTGGAGGCAGTAGGGGGTCACACCAAGGTCTGTCCACCAAACACAGAACAGACAGCCAAAAAGAAGCTGAGACCATACCCCCTAAGAGACTAAGTCCTTAATGAAAACAGTGGCATTTAATAAACAAAGGAACAACCTATCAGTTTGTGACATCATTTTAAATTAGGTTATCTTCAGTTCTAAGAACAGAAAAAGCATGGTCCTGTGTAGAAATAGGGATCACTGAAGCCAACTGGATCAAATTCAAGCTCTTGAGTAGACATCCTAGTCCCCTTTAGTTCATTGTTTGGGTACAGTCAAGGGAATGTATGAATAAGTCATCGTCTATCTGGTCACCAGCTTCATTCAGCACATTTCCTGTTTTCAGCCTTTGTCTCCTCCACCTTCCATTCATCCAAATTCTGTTCTGATGTTTCCCCTAATTATTCTGGATCTCTTTCTGTTCCAGATATTTACATTTCCAGCATATAGCATTTGTACTCTTTGAGAAATTACTTTATATTTGTATACACACTGCCTTATGTTATTTTCTATCTTTTTATGCAGGAACAGCTTTTGTTTACAAAATAATTGGGAAATAGAACAGAATTACTACTTCTGATGTGTCTCACAGTTGCTAATACAGTTACAGGGACGTGGAAGGGATTAATAATAAGAGTAGCTTCCACTCTTAAGAGATATGTAAGACATGTACCAATTATGTGCACAGAATTCAGGGTTCCAACTGGGATAGAATGTTTGGACTCCTTAAACCAGAAATCGTATTTACCCAGTTCAGTCTGAGGTGCTTCTGGATGGGGCGTGGTTTTAGGTTTGGGACGTGGACCACGGGGTCTCTTTGTTGTTGTTGCTGTTGTTGGAGCTGAAGGAAGAAAATCTAGGATTAATATAGTGCCAATGGCTTCAATAACTCTGAATAGAATGATATAAGCAGGTTCTAGGCTTTCTAAAATTTACCAGTTTCTTTGAGTGGAGAAAACTTTGTTACTTTAGTTTGAAGTTTTCTCCTTTAACAGATTAACAGGTTTTCTTTTATAACTGAGAATTCTCTAGAGATTAAAAATTATGTAACAGTTATGTTTAAGAAATGAAGATGAGGAATTATCATTTCCTTGAAACCACCTCTAATGAGAAATCATGCTAAACTGTGATGGTATGTAAGAAGTTCAGACCATCCTGTACTATCCTTTTATAATTTAAAACAAGTAAGTTTGGGCAAGTTTTCCACTTGATAATTTACTAGAAAAATGACACAAAATTAGATGAAACATTAGTAAAATAAAACAAAAATCATGTAAATCTTGAACTATAGAAAGTAAAATGCTCAAAGAAACTTCAAGGTATAATAATTGACACTCTGTTGGTGGTCTAAATAAAGGATACATGGAAAATCACATTTGGACCCCAGTTCTAACAAACAGCACAGTGTAAACAGAGACTCAGATTGATGTGATGCAATTACAAGCTGGGAGATGGAGTCAATAGCTGTCTCAAAGTTTATACACATTAATGTTAAAAAGAAGGCCTTTTCTATTTTAAGATGAATACAGTAATAAGATGACAACAAATTATGACATCATCATCTCTATAGCACCACAGATAAGTATGAAAACGAATAAAGAAAACACATCCTGAAGGGTATAAAGGATCATTACCTAAAGATGTCCCAGGAGTAATAGGTTCAAAGTCTGTAGCTAGAAATGATCAAAATAATAATAATAAAAGAAATGTTAAACGCGTAAGAAAAGTCACCAAGGTCTCTTGAAAATGAATTTTACCAGAGTAGCATTGGTTCTACTGCCAGAAAGCAAAATTTTTAAAGTTCTGAGGTGAGGGTACAAAGGTACATGATGTTATAAAATCTCCATATAGTTACCTACAAGTGTTGCTTTTATATTACCTTATAATACAGTAGAAGACTCTGCTCAGAGAAATCTTTAGGTATCTGTCTAATAACATTATGGTTAACAATTATGAGAAAATAATGTGAAAGTATAATTTTAAACACTATATATTGGAAAACAAACAATTAGAATCTATGTCATGATAGATGCAATTGTTGATATATTGGTAATGAATAATCAAAATAGGCAAGGCTCTTTTTTGTTGAGAGTCCACTTTGGAAAAAGGCCAAGACCTCCGTCCAAACAAAGGCCTATAAAAGAGCAAGATACAGAGGTTCATTCAGTCCGAAAAACATGTCAATGCATCTCTCTGCTATCAGGACAGAAAAGAGCTGACCCGGGGAGGAGAGGAGAGTATCCTGCGGTTAAGTAGCTCAAATCCAGTCACTGAAGTCAGGCATTCAAGGTCCTCTTCATGGACCCACTAAAAAGTAGCATCGCTGTCCACAATTTCTGAGCAGCAGCCAAGTAAACATTGCTTTCCTCCTTTCTCACAATCAAGTTCTCATTTAAGTCCTATCTTTCTGTTGTCACTCACAAATATGGTACCTTCTTTCTTCTGTTTATGGTATTCCTCCTCATTCCTCCAACAAATCTACAAACTATACACATTTCAAGGTCCACATTACACTCATCAGCCTTGGATCTTTCACTTCTCCAAGAATAAACTGTGTCTAACAGTTGGTAAAACTCAGTGAGTAAGTTGCTTTGCCCATATTCCTTTCTACCCATTTATGAACGATTTCACACAAGAGCAGCATCCTCACTCAATGAAGCCAAGTCATTTGTTTTTTCTAAACTATTCCTCACAATACTAATGCGGCGGTTCATCAAATAAGAGATGAACTGGACTAAATAGATTAGATACTCAACTAGGTAAGTGTTTGCTGAGCCAGAGTCAAAGAGAAAATGTAATCGAATGGCGAGAGAAACAAATAAAATACAAGGTACCAAGAAGGTCCTAAGAAGCATGAGGAAGTGACTCATTCTGACTAGAACATTTGTAACTTGGACACCATCCTGAAGGATCACAGGGTTACTAGGCGGCGAGTAATTACACTCCTACCACAGTATCACACCTAACAGGGGTCTGTAGGCACCAGGAACCACATATTTACCTAGTTTGGTCTGAGGTGTCTCGGGTCTTGGTGTGGTTTTATGTTTGGGACGTGGACGTGGGCGACGTGTTCTTGTTCTTTGTGATGTTTTTGGAGCTGAAGAAAAGAAACTGGTTAATGGTGTCTTATGACTGCAGAGACAAAGGATTATTCATGGCTGTAGGTTTTCTAAAATTGTGCTAGATTTTCTTGAGTCTTGAGAAATTTGTCTCTCTGGTTTGAAATTTTTTCATCTACACACAAAAAAATGTGTGGGGGTGTCTGCTGACAGTTCTTTTGAGAAAGAACATATAACCTTATTTTAATTATCTGAAAACTTTACTATTATTGCTGGTACCAAATTTTCAAAAAGGACCCTGATCCAAGGGAAATCAGAAGTATAACTTTCTATATCACATTACAGAGGGGCCCAGACTCTCCTGCTTTGTGTTATATTTAGAAATTAGTTGGTTTAGAAATCAATTTGGATTATACTTAGAAATTACTTGGTTTAGGCATATATACCATATCTTAAAACAACTTTCCGTTGCTGGCCATAGAATTACATCTGATGTTTATAAGGCATGCATGCTCAGTCATGTTCGACTCTTTGTGACACCATGGACTGAAGCCTGCCAGGCTCCTCTGTCCAGGCAAGAATACTGGAGTGGGTGCCATTTCCTTCTCCAGGGGATCTTCCCGACTCAGGGATTGAACCTGTGTATCCTGCATCTGCTGCATTGGCAAGCAAATTCTTTACCACTGAGCCACCTGGGAAGCCCTGTTTATAGGGAAGAGACTCCTAACTTTATCTGGAATCCAGCAGAACCACAGGCTCTGTAAAGTTTTGGGAAAGCTGGATAATATGGATGATAGCTTCATACAGACTTATATTCTAACCAAGTGACCTATTTTAAACATCTTCAATACATTCAAAATGAAGAATATAGTTGAGTGACAAAAAAGGATGATGAAAGAATCTTGTAAAAGAGAAAACCCTTTGACCAAGATGATAATGGAATAGAGTGGACAATGAGCAGAAAATGTTCTTGCTTAAAAGATACAAAAGGTCATTACCTAATGTTGTCCGAGGAGCCTCAGTTCTCAGAGTTACAGGTTCAATGTCTGTGGCAGGAACTGACCAAAAGCAATTCAATAAACAATGGAGATTTAAGAAATGTGGGAAAAGAAAGAAAATTATCTTGAAAATGAATCCTTTTAATCCTATAATGTTGAAAAATAATTTATGAAAAACAGCACTTTTTCTGTAATAACTAGCTGAACTCTCGTACCCATTTATCTCACAAATAGCTGCACCCCTTTACACTTTGCTTCTCTATGAGGCCAATGAAAAGTGTTTTTTCGTGGGGGGTTTAATTATATGATTACAGTTATACTGGAAACTTGACTCCAAAAAATCTTTTGTCCGATACAAAATTTTTACTTATTTTAAAATTTTAAATTGAATTACGTATTTTTAAATTACTCTTAAAAATCATTATGAAAACTTGTGTTAGTAATTGACAGTTTTCACCACCATTACTAAATTTTTTTTGATAAATAGTTTCAGCAGTGAGAATTTAAAATGTTCTTAATCAGTCTGTTTATTGGGTATCTGTGACACATAGGCAAAAGATAAGCTTATGCCTTTTCTCCACAATAAAGGTGATACTCTTCCTGCAACTTGTCCTTATTTATCCTTTTATTTCAAATGGATACTTGGGAGATAACTATTCAAGTGAGGAACAGAGATGATTAATAAAAAATTCTGGAAAGTAATAACTTTTTGTCTGAATAAATAGGATTCCTATAATTCTATAGTATTCTGTAATGATTGAATTATGCATCAAAATAAAATTTAGATTTATGACTCCTTGGTTTTAAATTAGTGTCTCTATTTTAAATTAAGTCCAGAAAATTAAATGTAAAATCAAAAATGTCTTATCACCAATTCTCTGTAACACAGCATAGAGTAATCTTAAGCCACATCTGAAAACATTTTCTGAACTAATGGAAAACATGGTATCCAGAAGTGAATGAAAGGGAGGACTACAGGGCAAAACAATATTCAAAGCTGAGTGCCCTCAAACAAAAAAGGAAAATTCCTGTTTTGTTTGGAATTCAACACCACAAGATGAATTTATCAAGAGAAAGGTCCGGTTACAATGGAACAGTATGAAATCACAAAAGAAAGGACTTCTGCAAGAAAGAGGTGATTACGTATTCTTTTTCAAGCCCCAATCAGCTTTTTCATTGCTTCTCTCCCACATCATAAATTATACACATATAAAAGCAGAGATTTCAACAACGTCCTGGTTTGAAGGATGCACAGAGAGAGCATCTGTGACTCTTGCCAACATCAAGTGCTGCAAGAAATCTATCTCTGAAGGTGATCAAAGCACAATTCACATTCAGGTGTAACAAGCTGAGCTGCAGATGTAAGAATGCCTAATGATATGAAAAAGGTTCCTGTTGAAAATAGCAAACAATTTTAGGGAATGAATGAAAATGTGGATGAATGACCACTGTTTACACAGGACATTACAGACAGTGACAGAGATGAGAGGGGTGAGTTCAGAGAAACAATGACCAAAAGGGAAGACACCCATCGTTACCTATGCTTGTGGCTGGCGCTTCGGTCTCAGATGTAACAGGCTCAAAAACTGCACCATAAAAAAATAAACAGAGATAAGTAACAAAAGCAAGGAAGGCTAGACTTTTAGGTTCTCACTGATGCTTAACTCATAGGATACAGAATCTGGTTTATTCTAAGTTGATATAAGTTGCCTTCTTGATGGACTTATTTATTATGAGAGATGCTCTCTTAGTAAGTTAGAATTTTGTACTAACTGGAATCTTAGGGGAAAACTTCAATTGAAAAACAATTGAATTTTCAGAACTGTTACATAGTATCTTTTTATTTGGTAGAAAATCAATTAACAGGTACCATTTAAAATGTAAGGTATTTTAGAGAAAGTCAGTCTCCATGTGACTGTAAAGGAGGAACACAAGATCAGCCTCCCTAGTGGTTGCTGCTGAAATGGCTCTGAAAATGTTCCACATAAAGAAAAACAAGCTTTCGTTACAAACACAAACTGAGAAAGCCTGAAAATGCTTTAAGAAAAATGGAATCTGTTAGATAATCAGATGTAAAATTTTGTCTGTTGTTTAGTCACTAAGTCATAGAGTCCTATTCTTTTGCAACCTCATAGACTGTAGCCTGCCAGGCTCCTCTGTCCGGAGGATTTCCCAGGCAAGAATACTGGAGTGGGTTGGCATTTCCTTTTCCAGGGGATCTTCCCAACCCAGGGATTGAACCCAAGTCTCTTGCTTGGCAAGTGGATTCTTTACCACTGAGCCACTGGGAAAGCCCAGACAATCTGTTATAAAATTTACTAATTTCCCAAACACTGAGTTGTTCATTTAACATATGAAATGAACAAAGTAGCCACATCAGTGTGGCTACTTTGAGAAGAATGAACAAAGAAATCATTGTATTTAGGTTTCTATGCTTTACAACATGACAAATTGTAAGCATTCTCAGCAACATCCCCAAAGAGAAAGCATCTTAAGTCAAAGCATTGGAAATTATGTTTACCGGATGTAGGTGGTGGCGTATCTGGTTTTGCTGTGGGTTTAGAAAGTAATTGCTTTGCTGGTTTTGAATCTGAAGAGAAAAGGGCTATAATTAGAGTCATGGCAGAGCTGTGAATGTGATCAGTGTTACTTACACACTGCTTTCCTAATACTGAAAGTAGGGATTACCCAGGCTGGTACATCTGGTCTACGTGTAGTTTTAGGCCTTTGGGGTCATTTCGATGCTTAAGAGAAAGGTATTAAAAATTAGCATAATGGTTATGGCTGTAAGTGTCATAATTAAGGACACATGCTCGAGCAAAGAGATTATATAAATTTAGTGACTATACAACAAAATTAATTCCTGGGGTGGAAAGGGTGAGAAATGTGTCCATTCTTACTAATTCTTCTGAAACCAAAAAGTCTTCAGGAAATGTTCAAAATATGTCTTTCAGCAAAAGTAAGGAGAACTACAATTACTTTTTTTGTATAAGTAATTTTTAAAATGACAAGTATAATAGTTATGTTTCTTAATTGATAGTTTTTTTTTTTTTCAGTATAAAAACAGTAAGGTAGAAATTTGAAACTTGCTTAGTAGGAAACCAGGAAAATAATCCATAAATACTTGAAATTATACACAGTGTTACATGGTTACTTCTGGAATTTTCTAAAGTAAGTCAGTGACAAATTTATTGTGAATGCTGAGAAATTATAATAATTATAATCAAACAACATTAGGACTGAAAACAGTACAATCAACTTGAGACTTCTAATATTCTCAAGTTATAAAGACTATACTCTTTTATCTTGGACCCGAGACCAAGAAAAATGCATGTGTCTTTGGTTACCAAAACATACTAAAGAAATTCTTCAAAGAAATAGAAAAGCTGAAGAAGCCATTTTTTTTCATGCAGCTTTCTGAAAGGGATAAAGTCTTACAAGTTGAATGAATAAAGCAATGAAATGGTAATCACAACACTGGAATAAAACATTGCCACTTGTCAAGTCCAGGATGAGCACAGAAGTCCCTGAGAAAGAGCAGATGGTTTTCTCGACTCAAGGACACATGATGGAAGGACAGAGGGTTTGTGGGAAACCAGGAAGTTGTGACCAAAACCACAGACCTTCCCTGAAAAAGCACACAGAATTCTTTTAGAAGTCTCCTATCTTCAGGCTCTTCAGACCCAAATAGGAAAGGGGAGGGAACGCATGGAGCAAAACTGTGACACAGTGTAGAACTTCAGTCATGCCTGGGTGGAGAGCAGGAAAAGAAAAGCAACAACCCGGGAAAGGAATTGGGGGAGAGCAAAATTACCGATCGTGGGCACCAAGGGTTCCAGTGGTACCGTTGCAGGTTCCAGAGCTACAGAGGCAAAAAACCGAAAATACTCATTATGTTAAGAAGCGGCATCTTGAGAAGGAAACATGACTCTTCCATCTTTACTTAAACTGTGTACTTTTTCTAAGTGTAATTTTCCTTTCTATTTCTCCCATTTGCCTCTCTTCTCCCTATTGCTTTCCCACACCTCATCCGCCGTGAATATACATCTCGTACAATATTTTTCTGATGCCCTACTTTAATGATCCACTTAGAAGCCCAACTTATTGCTCTGTATACTCAATAACTACAAATAAAAATATAAATGTATTCATAAAATGTGAATGTAGAAAGCACAGATGCTTAAATATAAACTACACTGATTCCTGCAGCCCAGCTATTTAGGTGGTGAGTGAATGACAGTTGCTCAGTCATATCTGACTTGCGACCCCATGGACTTCATAGCCTGGACTATATTCCATGGACTATATAGCCTGCCAGGCTCCTCTGTCCATGGAATTTTCCAGGCAAGAATACTGGGATGGGCTGCCATTCCCTTCTCCATTTAGGTATAGGTAGCTACTTTGTCAATGGCACCCCACTCCCGTACTCTTGCCTGGAAAATCCCATGGATGGAGGAGCCTGGTGCGCTGCAGTCCATGGGGTCACTAAGAGTCGGACACGACTGAGCAACTTCACTTTCCCTTTTCACTTTCACGCATTGGAGAAGGAAATGGCAACCCACTCCAGTGTTCTTGCCTAGAGAATCCCAGAGACGGGGGAGCCTGGTGGGCTGCCATCTATGGGGTCGCACAGAGTCGGACACGACTGAAGCGACTTAGCAGCAGCAGCAGCAGCAGCTACTATGTCAGAAACCACCATATTCCATTTTTTGTGTTAACTGGAACCCTGAATGGCACATTTACCAGGTTTGGACTTGGGCACATCTGGACTAGGTGTGGTTTTAGGGCGGGGACGACGACCTGGCCGTTTGGTCTTTGGTGGAGCTGAAGAAAGAAAATCAGCTGGTTAATATATGAACAGTGACCCTACAAACTGACCATCAATACTATGTGCATCTTAGAAGCATATTTAAGCCCTCTGATTTATTGCAGACATGTATCCTTCTGTTTTTCATTACTTATCTAGTTGAATGAGCTCTTGAAAAATGGAGTTGTGGGATTTCTTTTTTTTTTTTTTTTGCCAAATATTAATAAATAACTCTTCAAGGGAGCTCTCTATTTTTCTCTTTTGACTTGAAAAACTAAGAACTTTATACAGCTTGGAGAAGACAGTCTCGTAAAATTTTTGAAGATATATTATGTTCAACAGGAATATGAGAAAAGTTACTTTTATTAATGGAAGCTGCTAGGGATAAAAACTAAAATTTATTTGGCCTAAGATTCAAAACAAAATTTTTCACTTAGCACTTAAAAATCTGCAAATCAGTAACATGTGTAAAATGGATTTGAATTCAAAATTATTTCAAGTTAGGCAAGTTTTTAAGAACAAGATACAGTTTTTGAACTACAAGAATTAAAATTTCCTTCCCAAAGAATAGGGAACTGTCACACACAAATGAACATTAATGAACAAATCCATTACTGTGAGCCTGCTTAATAAAGATGCCAGCAGTCAGGAAGAGAGGAAACAAAGGTAGGTCACTCACTGCATTACCTAATGTTGTTGAAGATTTAGTTTCTAGCATTCCAGGTTCTAAGACTGCATGAAAAATGACCAAGAAGGAATCAAAATCCAAGGAAAAATGATGAACTTTATTAAAATATGAAAAATGCTTAATTTTTAAGTACTAAGTTGAGCAAACATAAATGGTGAAACTTTTATTCATGTAAGAAATTGCTTTTCTATGTAAATAGATTACTATGTTTTTAGACAAAATGAACAAAAATGCAGCTGGTCATTTAAGTTTGGAAAGAGAAAGTGGAAAAAAAAAAAGCATGACTCTCATTTGGAAGATGTGAATGCAATAAAGTAACCAACAGCTCATATTATGAAGGAAAATGTGGGTAATTCGGTAAGAAGGCACCAGCAGAACAGTTTTGCTCTCTTGAAGAAAAAAAGCTATAAAGATTGAGGGTGAGTTTTTCTTTTTCTTTTACTTAATAAATTTCCTAAGAAATATCAGGATATTGAGAGCTGAAAAGACCATAATGCTTTTAAAGAAAATCTACAAATGTTAGAGTTTTGAAAGCAAAAAAAAAAAAAAAAAAAACTCTAAAAATGAAAGCATAAATATGTCCTGGGGAAGCCATGGTCCTCTGTGGGGAATAATGAGGTTAAAACAAGCTCAGGACACAGATATAAGAAGGAACAAAAAGGAATGTGGCAAATCAAAATCAGTATGACTGTCTCAGAGCTTCCACTTAGTCAAGGCAGCAGAGAGCTTATCTTCTGGCAGAAACAGCTGAAAGCAAGATCTGAAGGACAATCAAGAAATAATTTTTTTAAAAAATCCAAAGCTAAAGACGAACTTGGACATAGTAAGTGAAAGTAAGTGAATTCTTTTTCACTCACTAGAGGAAACTTCATTACCTATTGGTGGCTGTGATGGTGGGAAAATCTCAGGTTCTGGGGCTGCAATAAAAGCAAGTATTATCTAGGGAGATGCTGACAGCACCATCTAAGGTAGAAATGAAAGGTCCTTTACCATAACAAGTGTCCTCTCAGTGGAAAGCCATCAGGTTCTATTGGCTTACAAAATAAAACTCCATCACCCCACAGCCTCTACACAAACTACAACAGAAGAAAGAATTGAGAATTCTAATTTTTCTTGTTGATCTTTAGCTATTTTCCCCACTATAGCTCCTAGTGCCTGAGGAAATATTACTTTAAAAGGAGGTCAGTGTAGCCTTTCAGAGGTCATTCACCTGCTGTTTTATTTTCTTCAGGACAGTCAGATGGGAAATGGCAACAGATCCATCAGACCTGTAACCATGTCTGAGCTCTGTTAGTTTTGGATCACTTTCAGCCTGACTGGAGCTGATATTGGTTCACACACACACACACACACACAAAAACAGGAATTGAACTTACAGTCTAAAAAGGGCCACAGGTGTTCATATGGTATTCATTATATCTACTACTACTTATTGCTGGTGAACAAATTGATTTACACATGAAACTTATTCCATTTAAATTAGCAAATCAGCAGAAGTTAGAAAGTAGTCTCCACATTTCATGAAATGCTGAATAAATTCATTAAAAATATTATCTAAATATTCTGACAGATAAACTCTCCAAGGCCATTCAGATTGGCAGTAAGTAAATGCTGAATATAAAGAAAGCTGAGCGCTGAAGAAATACTTTTGAACTGTGGTGTTGGAGAAGACGAGAGTTCCTGGGACTGCAAGGAGATCCAACCAGTCCATCCTAAAGAAAATCAGTCCTGAATATTCATTGGAAGGACTGATGCTGAAGCTGAAACTACAATATTTCGGCCACCTGAAGCAAAAAACTGACTCATTTGGAAAGACCCTGATGCTGGGAAAGATTGAAGGTGGGAGAAGAAGGGGATAACAGAGGATGAGACGGTTGGATGGCATCACTGACTCAATGGACATGAGTTTGAGTAAGCTCCAGGAATTGGTGATGGACAGGGAGGCCTGGCATGCCACAGTCCATGGAGTCGCAAAGAGTCAGACACAACACAGTTCAGTTCCAGCGACTGAACTGAACTGAAATGCTGAATATAGTTTGGTACAAAGACTATTTTTTTTTTTTAAGAAGATGATCCAACAGCTTTCCTATTCTATAGCACAAAAAGAGTTGATTTCTTTCAAGAAGAAAATAAAAAGGAAATCAATTTTTGAAGTAGAAAACAAAGTAAAGATTCTTTGACATTTTTATTCTTACAGAAAGAAATTAATTAATCTAGTCCCTACTGACCAACTGAACAGAACTTAAAATCACTGTGTACTTAGATATTTCTTAAATTACATTTACCGGGAATTATCTCTGATATTTCTGGACTACAGGGTATGGGAAGTTTGGCAGAAGCAAGTAGTGATGTTTTAGCGACTAAAAAGGAAAATATAATAATAAACAATTTGGATAGAGAATATTCACTTATCTGAAAGCAAGGCATAATAGCACAAGGTGTTACTGAAATGTAGCATCATTCATCAGAATGTCTGTGGCCAAAAAAAGAATTCTGATTTCTCATGAACTTGTCAGAAATAGAGTATAACAGATGAATGGCAAAGCTGTAGTAATGTATCAGACAGAAGTAGACTAAGCAAAGTAAAAAGTATGTGTGTGCAGGGAGGAGGGGGGCAGTGGCAGTTGAATGCCTCAGATTCTACAGGAAAAAGGGAAAATAATTAGTTAATATCAGTAATCAAATATGATAAATATCACAAAACATCCACATCTGAAAATAGCAACACCAAAAATTCTCTTGAAACTTCAAGGTTATAATTAATGTTTTAATTTCCACAAAGTTGCCTTCTAAAAGTATGAAAAAGTAAGATTTGCTACTTTTAACAGCTTTAGATTTCACAAAGATGAAAGAATGCTGCTGTTTTAATTTTATAAAGAAAAATCAGCATTTTTCAGTTCCTGAGACCGAGGCCAAATAGGTATGGCATCCTATCAACTAAGTTTCCAATTCACCTGCATAAGAAAATATTATAGTCAGTGGTTATTAAGAAATCTATCTTCTGATAAGATTTCCTCTATCTCAGCCTTAATGTGTTATGGATAAAGATACAAAAAATGTTCCATAAAAAAGCTGAGTGACACACAAATAACCACACCAATCAGCTCAGCATGAAACAAACAAAAAGTCACTGATGGATTTGCGGCTAGAGTACCATTTACTGTTCCATCCGCCATGTCAGAACTGAGTACAATAAACACCCATGATTGGAGGTCTCTCCCTTTCTTCAGATCTTTAAAAGCTTGAAGAGCCAAATGTCATTACAATCTTAATGATTAACTATGAAGGAAAGAATTCTTATTGGATGAGGCAGACAAGCTGGGACATAGTAGATGGCTGAGATTTTTAAGAAAGCGTTGGATTTGGCTTCCAAGCCAAAACCAATGTGGGTTTTTACTCATTAGCTTAACCACAGGGGAAAGCCAAAGGAAAAGCAGCCTTCATGGAAAGTGAAAAAGGAAAAATATGCATGTGAGGAGAGGACTGGGAAAGTCAAGGAGTGGCTCAAATCAAAAAGCTTTTGGTGGCTTATTTGCTCTCCTGAACCTTGGCTACAAAAGAAATCTTTAACAGAGCTATAATGTTGGTTGCCATAAAATGAATACATTTAAAAATACTAACACCCAAACCATGGTTTATGGAGAACTAGTCATTACTCTGTGTTGCCTCAGGCCACTCAAAGTCAACTTGAGCTGGTTTAACTTTAGGCATAGATTATGAAGTAATGATACTTGCTGTTAGGGGAAAAGAGTGAATATTCTTAGGTGATTAGAAGGTAGAAATCAAAGCAATATAAACCCGCTAGCTTCCAAATAATTTCTCACATTTTTAAAAGGAAATGTCAAATTAAATCTTTTTTTCAAATACGTTAGAGTGATAAGAACACTCTCCCACCCTAATTTGAATTAATGAATTTCCTCTCAGAAATGCTTTTATTTCCAGAAACCACTAACATTGATAATGTAACTTAACATGAGCAAATAATTAACATTTGGAGACATTTTTTCAATGTTTTCAAATTTTATCTTGTAACAACATAAATAATTAGAGAAATATTTAAAGCTGGTGACCCAAACATAATGTAATATTTCTTGGTCTACCTGGTGAGAGGACCCTATTCAAAATACAGCCTAAATGTAACAGTTACTACCTTATTCCAAAGTCCTCTGGGCATAATTTTTAAATAAATGTACAGGAAACCCTTCTCTCAGCTGTCAGAGTTCTTTGAGTTAAACCACTAGAGTTCTTGGGTTTATTAGCTATGCTTCTTTTTCCTAACAACCTCTTTTAGTGAGAGTACTTCATTCAATTTCTCGGACTTAGAAACCTCACTCATGGTCATGGCATCAACCATACTCCCTTTGCCTAATCCCTAATTTCTTTCATTCTGATGCCTACAATACCTGGAAATCTCTCTGCCACTTTTAAAGGAGTCATGAGAGTTCTCTTTCTGAGCAGTTCCATTTTCCTTCCTTACCCATGTCTTTGCAAAAAGACAAATCATGCCCACTTAAGCAATCTTTTGCTTTAATAATCCTACTCTGTAAATGCACATTAATGAAAAATCCATATTACAGTGAGAAATATATTCTTCCCAAAGCTCAGGCATTAAATTTTTTATGACAATAATGAGTTGTGACAAAGTTCCCCTTATACTCTCATAAATCAACATTTCAGACTATTGTATAGATTCTGTATAGATAGAGAAAAAGAAAGATTTAATTATTTAACATGTCCTGCAATCCTTATGCAAGAAATTATCTGTTTTTAATTATATACATAGAATAACCCCTTGCTGAAAACAAAACAAAACAAAACACCTACTTTTCTTCAGCAAATTAATGTCTCCTGAGAAGTAAACAAAAGTCAGTGTTCAGAAATCAGCCCCAGTTTAGAAAGAAGTCGTGGAACATTAGGAGACTACAACCCTTACTAGTCATGCACCCTGAGAGCTGAGAAGGCCCCAAACAAGGCAGAGTTCTGAGGGGATGGAAAGGCTTCTCCACTTCTCAGCTGAAAGGCGGCTGATCTGAACTCCAAGCAACTTTGGTATTGGAAACTATTTCACAGTCCTAGACAAAGGAGTTCTCAATCATTCCGTCCACTCTCTTTCTGTGCTTTCTCTGTGATGGTCATGCACATAATCAAACACCACACAGCTCAAAGAGATGCTATGATAATATCAGAGGAGCTGGCTCTAATGACATCATTTCATCACATTTTTGCTCTTTCCATGGAAAGATGAATCAAATACCAAAGTGTGAATCAAAAGTTTTGTTCCAAAGAGTGGCATAAAAAATTTTTTCAACCCTACATTTGAAATAATATCAACACAAAGCTCAGGGTAATTACCAGGTTTGCTGTCTGTCACTTCTGGACTGAGAGGGACTTTAGGTTTCAAAGAAATAAATTGTGTTTTACTGGGAGCTGGAAAAATAAAGAAACAAAATGATCATCAAATCAATATTTAGACATTTCAGTGTCTAAAACTACAAAAGGAAAACCTATACTTCAAGTGCTATAAACCCATCATCTTGGATGATTTTGGAAATATTCCATTAGAAAATAAACTTAAAAAAATAATATTTCACAGAATAGTATTTAATGAAAATATACTAATACATTTTCATCTTTTTGAAAAAGCATTTCAAGAAAAAAGGCATTGCCATCAGTCACCATTACTATACAAAGTATGACAATGATTTTAACCCAGGATTAAAAAATAAAAATTAGCGTAATGATTTTGCACTTTATTTCACATTTCTCAGCCATGTCTAAGTTTCTAAGCACCCGAAAAAAGAAATGTTTTAAAAGTAATATTTACTGATATGTATAATGTTGTGATCTGTGGCATAAAGAAATATTATTAACACCATAACAGAAAGCTGTTTTTCTAAAAGAAGTTTGAAATTGAACTTGAGGGCCTTACCTCCCAAAATGGAGAAGTGTATATAAGACACAACTATTAAAACAATGATTGTGTAGAAGATGGAAAAGCATCAGTGATTTTACAGCTTTCCAAGGTATAAATGCTGAGTTCACATCCACCAACCACAGTGCCAGCTATCCAAAACTATGAAAGTCATGGAGCTGATGTACTCTATGAGATATTGAGTGCTGTTGAAATGATCCAGTTAGAACAGTGATTGAGACATTACATAAAAGCTGGCACATCTACTAAGGACACATCGTTACCCATTGTTGTCCGTCTAGGTTCAGGGCTTTTAGAAATTTTAGATGTAACTGTTCCAGGACTTGTGGTTCTTTCTGGTGATGGAAAGGGGAAAAAAAAATTAACATATTCTAGAAACAATTTTAAAAAATCCTCCAAAGAGGAACTGAATGACCCTTTTAAAATCCTGTCATATTTAGTCAGTGTTTACAAAGTATGCAGTGAGTAAAAGTTGGGGGGAAGGTTTTTTAAATTCAGTCATAATAGTATAGGCTATAAAAAAACTGGAATAAGCAATGGAGTAATCAAAGCCTGGTTACTGAGCATGAGTCTGGGTGTACCCATTAACAATGAAGACTAGCACCTCCAGATTGATCAATTACCTCCACCTCCAACTCTGTGCCATAGTATATGCTGTTCCCTTTTCCTTTTCCTCTGCCTAAACCTGACACATATTCTGATGTTTATATCCTCAACTCTTACTTTGCTTTTCTGAGCTTCTACTCTAAGACAGTCTTACAAGCAGGTTAAATCATCTTATGTTGCTCTCATCATTCATGATGTATTATCTTTTTAAGATTATGAGCAATTGGATAGCCAGAGTCACATTCTCTGCATCTCAGCCATCGCCCTACTGCAAAACTGAAAACACAGTAGGCAACAAATATGGGAACTGTCAGCCTGATAAACACTTAAATATAGATGCCTGCCAGAAAAATAAATGACATTATGTATCATTGCTGCTGCTACTGTTGCTAAGTCGCTTCAGTTGGTCCGACTCTGTGCGACCCCATAGATCGCAGCTCACCAGGCTTCCCCGTTCCTGGGATTCTCCAGGCAAGAACACTGGAGTGGGTTGCCGTTTCCTTCTCCAATGCATGAAAGTGAAAAGTGAAAGTGAAGTCACTCAGTCGTGTCCGACTCTTAGCGACCCCATGGACTGCAGCCTACCAGGCTCCTCCATCCATGGGATTTTCCAGGCAAGAGTACTGGAGTGGGGTGCCATTGCCTTCTCTTTATGTATCATTGTGACCATATAAATCACTATATATGATTGTTTCTATGTTTATACCAAAATTCACATGTGAAAAACATCATTCACTAAAACTGATATAAAAAGAAATAGCAGCGTAAGCATTGTTACTTAGAAATGTGGAGTTAAATACAAAAGAAACATATTAAAGAATTGGAGAATGGGTCTCAGGGGTAGAAGAAGGTGGGCAGTAGAGTCCTCTTTTTCAGTCTAAGACTTGAAGTACCTAAAAAAAAACCTCTATGTATTATTTTGATTTAAAAAGATTATTTCCAGAAAAAAAGAATATCATTCACATAATTTTCAGTAAAATCTTACTGAAAATGTTTGGTTTTGTTTTTTTTACTTTAATTATTCATCTTCAGTTAATTCCAAATTTTATAGAGCATCTTTCATCTACAGAATCTTTTCTCTTTGTAATAAGTACATGGACACTATCTACTTGGAATTAAATATCCTGAAAGGTTAAATAGACAGTTATTTACCAGCTTTGGTTCTTGGTGTTTTGGGCCTGAGGCGTCGTTTAGGTGTAGAAGGGACAGATGTAGTTTGCAGGGGAGCTGAAAGAAGATTTAATATAGCTTTGGTAAATGATATTTCCCAGGGGTCAATGAGATTGTAACTGTAAACTTACAAACTTCTTGAGGGGAAGAACTGCTTTCTATTTCTTTGTATCCCTAGAATGCCCAGCACAGGTGTTCAATAAGAACTGACTGAGCCAAAAGAAATTAAATGTCTATATGAGAAGATACATTTTTCAGTTAAGTGTACTGGAAAGGGAGGACCCTTGAAGGATTTAAGTACACAAGGTACAGTTAATTACTCAAAAGATGATTTATCCAACAGCATGGGAGAAGCACAGATATTTGAGATTTAGAGAATGGAACATTCAGAACTCTTTAATTCTATAGCTCCCTACTAATGTCACCAGGAGTTAAAGAACTTCATTATTTCAGTAATTTTCTATTATAGACTGAAAGGTATTTTACTCTCTTTTACTCATCTTTCTTCATCATATCCAGGATTGTAGAGCCCACTTGGTGCTCCTTAGACTATTTTGAGAAAAGTAGTCTGATCAAGTGGTATCTAATATGCTAATTGAAGGGAACATATTTTAAAATAATTATCATCTATAATTTTGCTGCTATTGTCTGGTTTCTAAATTGGAAAGAACTATAGAAAGGGAGTCATCCTTCAAAATAATATATGCAAAGACAGAACTGTTACATCATACACCTGAAACTAACATAATGTTATATATTAATTTTACCCCAATTAAAAAATAGATACCAGGATTATGGAAATTCTTCAAGAATTATCAGAAAACTAAGAATTACAGATAACCCAGTTCTTTGAAGAGTTTCATCGTAGAGAATGAAGGGAAATGTTTACTACTGAAAATATTCTGAGAAGGCCAGCGTGACTTCTGTTTTTTGTCTCTTCATCTGTTCTTTCAAAGTACATAACTATACAGAGGTCATTAATTACCAGGTGTTGTAGGCTGCATTTCAGGACTGGTAAAGATTTCCAGTTTTTGAGAAATAAATGGTGTTTCACTCGGAGCTGAAAACACAAACACCCCATCCCACCACGTAATTCCAGTTAAAATGAGGTATTTTAAGAGCTTCAACATGCTTTTAGGTGGTGATACAAAGCACATGCTAAATGGACATAATGAAGGATGAAAAATGCACGTTGTCTTGGAAAGCTACTGGATGAAATGACAGTTTAAAGTGGGGAAAAGGTCAGGATGAAATCGTTCAGTAGCTGACTCCAGGCAGACTGAGCGCACGGAAGAGAGGTGATATAGGCCACAAACATATGAGATGGATGATGATGAAGATGTCCATGCAATTTTCAAAGCTTTTCATTCCTTAAAGGATGGAAAAAATATCATTCATTACAGTTCAAAAATGAGAGAGAGAGAGAGCCTCAAATGGAACATAAGATGCCTGCATTGTAGGGAAAAATATATATTATATTCAGAAAAAGGAAAGAAATAAATGATTAGATGTGATGGAATGAAATGGTCATTTGGAAGAAAGGCATTCACATGGATTTTCTTTTGACGGAAAACAAAGTAGAATTTTTCTGTTAAAAACATTACCCAGTGTTGCCCTTGGCTGTTCAAGAGTTCTAGAAGTTTTAGGTGGGACAGAGTCCAGAAGTAGGTCGCTTGTTGCTGTTGGAATAAATGTCAACATTTATAAAAGCAGTAGAAGGCCCCAGGAATAAAATACAAATTCCTGAGTAATAAATTATGCTCAAATGGGGGAAAATATCAAGAACACTTGAGAGATTGCTGACCAACATTTTAAAACTAGTGATTCATTAGGAGTTGAAGATGAGCTCATGTTTAAAAACATACACACTTCAAACGTTAGAAACCATGATAAAATGGTGTTTCATACATTCAACTGTTTTCAACTGTTTTTTCTGGTTCCTTCCTTCTGTTTTTTAATTGCTAGCTGAATCTGCTCATAACATTGTTTCATCTTTTAAAAATTTCTGCTGCTGTTTAAAATTATTTGCCTGTATTTATCATGGTACCCATATATGGCTACACACACCCCCAAAAAATACCAGACATATGTCTTCGTGTGGCAGAGACCAGTGTTATTTACTTTGAATTTCCTGCAGCACCTAATTTAGTAAGTGTATAATAAAATACTTGCTAAAAGAAACCATCAGACTGAATTAAACTCACTATAGGTAGAGCAGTAAGTGAATATCAAAGTTAGACCTAACTGAACTTCTGTAGACAAATGAGTGACATGATTGCTCTAGAGCAGGATTTATCACCTTGCACTATTGCCCTTTAGGGTTGGATAATTCTGTATTGTGGGGATTTTCGTGTACATTGCAGGGGTTTAGCAGCATCCGTGGACTCTACCCACTAGATGTCAGTAACACCTTCCCCACTGGTGACAACCAAAAATACCTGTAGCCATGGCTGAATATTTCCTCAGTGGGAAAAGAGCAAAATCACCCCCTACAGGAGAACCACTACTCCAGGGAAAACTCCGAATTCTAAAACCTTTTCAGAATGATTCTGATCACGAGAGCACTAGGCTATTATTTAGTGCACCTGAGAGGCAAGCTAATCTTTCTGCATGTCCCACATATGCAGAGTTTATTTACTGGAGGACGTGGAGACATTATCGTTCAGTAGGAGAAGTGGGTAGAATTCATCTCCCTGACAGAGACTGCCACCTTTCTCCTGTGGAGCTCTAGAGAGTAAATTTTTTCACTCTGCAAAAATTGTCAGAATACCTGGCATCCGAAAAAAAAGAATTGAGAGGCTGGGTGTACCTGTGTGGGGCTCTGATATCTCAGGCTCATCTGATGTTGTAGGGCTTGAGAAAACATCATAAGTGGCTTTTAAAAGAAGAGGTAAGACAAAAGAGAAGATGTTAATTTTGATTAATTTTAAGACTTCATGACATATTTTAATGCTGGCTGAAGGAGGACAGTTGATGTAGGTGCTAGAGCTTGGGCTGTGGGCTACTGGTCTTGTCAGTAAGATTGAAGCCATCACTAAAAGACTGGCCTCTAGTCCTTCTTGCTCTGAACTGAGTCCCTAGGGTGATGTGAGCTTAGTGCTATTTGTTTACAATGAAGCATGCCAGCTCTAAATCACATAGCTTCAAAGAGTACATACATAAATGAAATCAGATGGCAATTTTAGGAGACATTTCCAAAGAAGAACAGTCATACTGAGGAAATTTGCACAAAAACTACAGTTTAGTTTTTCTATTTAGTAAACGTTACCATCATGATGTCTGGATAGTACTTTACAGTTTGCATAGTACTTTATAGTTTGACAGCACTTTCTCATGTATCAGCTTGTTTAACTCTGTTAATATCCTTGAGAAATAGGTGAGGTAGACATTAACCCACGTTATAGTCAATGGGGTAGTAACTCCATTTTCTAGATATTAAAATTGAGATTCACTGGGGTGAAGACATTTGTTAGTGGTCAGATTCTGCATATTTCTCATTCTATTTAGCATGGGCCCACCTTCTTTCTCCTTTGGTAACCATTAGTTTCTTTTTGATTTCTGTGAGTCTATTTATGTTTTGTAAATAAATTCATTTGTATCATTTTTTATAGTCCATATACAAGGATATCATATATCTGTCTTTCTCTGTCTGATCTACTTCACTTAATATGATAATCTCCAGATTCATCTATGTTGCCACAAATGGCATTATTCCATTCTTTTTATGACTGAGTGCTATTCCATTGCATATATATAAAGACTTCTTTTTAAACATAAATTCGTATATGAAAAGCCTCATGACCTCATTAGGACAGAAATTGTGCTTGTTACACTCTTTACATACTTCAAGGTTGTACTTCCAGAGCCTTGTACACAGGAAGACTCAATGAAATTAATCTGCAAGATTTCCATTACTATGAACAAATAGCAATGAATTTAACAGTTGGGTAGTTTATGCTTTTAGTAAGGATACATGAGAATGAATGAACAGATTATTTTTAGAGCATACATATGTGTGCACACAAATCTCTTCCTCTACTATACAATTACCTTTCATATGTTTGTGTGGTCATATCCTGCCATGGAAACAGAACCCTAAACATATATATGAAGACACGGGAAAATACAACAGGCCAGCAATACGTAGCTGGATGAGAAAAGCATTTATAAGACCCACATGCAGAGTTCTGAGTACCATTTAAATAAGGACATAAAGCTCTCTTACATTTCTTAGAAAAATAAAATACCTTTCTAGCTGGCCTTTAAATTTGTGAAAATATTGCCTACAAGAAAATTCTCATGAAGCCAAACCAATGACTCTGGCTGTAAATCTCTAAGAGGCCACTGTAAATCTATAAACCATTCACCACACTTAAATTTTATTTTCCTGATCACAAAGCATCAACACCTCCATTTATTCCTATGTTTTCTCTTCTCTAGGGTTTAATCCAGTTGGGTGGGCCAGATTTACGCTCATCAACACCTCACAGGCAGACAATAAGGTGCAAATAGAGTTCAGCCTCTCTTCAACCACTGTGAGCAAACCACCTGTGGCCCAAACTTCCCACCCAGTATACCACGCCTCGAACATGCTGATTGCTTCAGCTTTCAAGTCTTTAAATAATTTTTAGAGCTTAACTGCATCCAGCAATTTACTAAAGCTCTATAATGTACTGAAAGAACGAAACACTGAAAATAGTAGTAAACTCCTAAAGGGAGTTCCCAAAGTGGATTCTAATGAAGACTGAAGTAGACTATCCTCAGTTCTGTCAAGGGAAGTCTCTAAAGATAATTGTTTATTTCTCAAGGGGAAATAATTAGGCCAGAAGGAACTGTCCTCTTAGTAATAAGTTACAGAACAGTTAAAAGGAAAAGTCAGTTTGTCTGGACATGTTGGAGGAAGAACAGGCAGGAGAATTTTCTAAGGATGCAAATAAACACAATAGGTCATCTTGGGTTATATAAAAAAGCCATTTCTTTATTTGATTAAGGTTTCAAATCCCTCCTGGTCCTAAATGATGGTCTTTTAAGGGGATGACCAAGTAAATTAAGGAGGCTTAACACTGAGAGCATTAGCAAGCCAGAAACAAAACATTGACTTCCATCCTCCTTCTCCAACCATATATGGGCTTTAGAAATCATGCATCTACTCCATCTGCAGGATAAGATATCTATCTGTCTGTCTGTCTGTGTATCTATCTCTATCTCTCCCACTTCTGATGACCATATTGCATTGGTCATGGTGTCATTTTACTCTCTGCCCTAGGCAGGGGCTGGGAGTTGATTCAGGCTTCCCATTCAACCCGATCAGTGTGGTCATGTGATATCTACCATCAGTGCCATAGGGTTAATAGGATGTCAGGCTATTTCCATGGGGTTGCAGGATCTCTTCAAAATACACTGCATATGTCCGGGTCTATTCTCCTTAGACATGTGTCCACAAAGAGTTGAACATAACTGAGCGACTGAACTGATTCTCCTTAGACGTTTTTACACAAGTGAAATGAAGACCCAAGAATCATTTGGTGTACTTCTATTCTCTCTTGCTTCTTTTCTTTCTATTAATTAAATTGGGAGTTTAGGATTAACAGATACACACTACCATATATAAAATAGGTAAACAACAAAGATCTACTGTATAGCACAGGGAACTACCCTCAGTATCTTACAGTAAACTATAGTGGAAAAGAATCTGAAAAAGAATATATATTACATATATAGAACTGAATATGTATGTATAACTGAATCAATTTCTCTACACTTGAAACTAACAACAGTGCAAATTAACTACACTTCAATAAAATGCAAAAAATTGAAAGAAAAGTACATGAAAAGAAAATGGTGATGTTGGACCATAAAGATGGCTGAGTGCTGAAGAATTGATGCTTTTGAACTGTGGTGTTGGAGAAGACTCTTGAGAGTCCCTTGGACTGCAAGGAGATCACACCAGTCCGTCCTAAAGGAAATCAGTCCTGAATATTCACTGGAAGGATTGATGCTGAAGCTGAAGCTCCAATACTTTGGCCACCTGATACAAAGAGCTGACTCACTGGAAAAGACCTTGATGCTGGGAAAGATTGAAGGCAGGAAGAGAAGGGGACAACAGAGTACAAGACGGTTGGATGGCATCACCAACTCAGTGGACATGAGTTTGAGTGAGCTCTAGGAGATGGTGAAGGACAGGGAAGCCTAGTGTGCTTCAGTCCATGTGGTTGCAAAGAGTCGGACATGATTGAGCAACTGAACAAAATTCCCTTTGCTTCCAGGGACTTCTGGAAGATTGATATGATGGTGTATGTACAACCCTTTGAATCTCTTAGGCAAATACAAACACAAATAAAACTGTTACGCAAATACAAAATCATATTATTCCAGTGAAGAAGTACTCCAACAAGCATGTACACATCCATGCAGATCCACAACTCATCGAGGGGTAAAGGTACTGAGAGCTTTTCCAGAACTCACTCTATAGTAATAGAAATCATAGTCAACTGGCCACTTTCCAATAGAACATAAGACCAATTCTATTGCATCATCAGAGAGATTGACTTTTCTAAATGATTGTTACAAGCACTTAAGTATTTCTAAAATGTAGCCAACTTTTTTATAATACAGAATTTATACATAATTTTACATTTTGGCATATAGTGAAAGAGCAGATCTTTATAATTTCCTTTTTGTATTTTAAGAAAAGTTGGATTTGCCAAGGAAGTCAAAATCAATCAACCCTACTTAAACATATTTTAGAGGAGGTTTAAACAAAATAAAATTCCAAATAATGAGATCACAAAATGCTGTGCTAATGAAGCATTGGGGCCAATAGGCTAAAAGTAGGGAAGAATACGTTTGATGACTGCACTTCTCAGATTTCCTAGGACAGTCCAAATTCCAAATACCCTGTCCCACTCTTGCCATCAACTATTGAAATGATTTCAATATTCAACATGCAAGTTAGAATTTCCATATAGGTTTTTATAGCCAAAAGTAATATCGAAATCTTTATGAGAGCATGCATTTGGATCATTTGATACAGAGTATGAAGTAAATGTGGAAAACAAATCTAGCAAATTCTGAAGCAAAATGAATTTCACAAACGGAATTGATAAATGTTTAATGGTTGATGAAGAGACAAGCAGCCTCTGGCATCCAAGTGCTGGCCAGGCACTCACAGCTTGGCTGTGGTGTTTGCCTACTGGACATCAACAGCTGAGAACACCAGTATCAGACAAGTCCACCTGGTGACCAAGATGGACCAAGGCAAAAACAAGACCATTCTGTAACTGTGTGGGACACAAAGGTAAGGGCACAAAAATTACTGTCCTCACATCCTGGCTAATATCTTTATCAATCACAACTGTAGTCTCACTCCTCTTTTCTTGCCTTATAGTTAAGAATTATTAAAATTTTCTATCACAGATTCCTCCCATTTTCAGCCAATATCAAGTTCAGAGCAAAGCTTCACTTCCTTAAACCCTCCCCAGAATTACCTAACACAAGACTAAATCCCGTAAGACATCCTTCCCAACATCCTCTTACTAAGAGATCCACAGTTCCTCATGGCCTACAATCTCATTGTTACAATAAGTGAATAAACTTAACTTTGTTCAAATATAGCTGAAGGTAACTGACAGAGTAAACACAGATGCATTGTATTTCAACATAGAAAATAAAATGTGTTCATTTCACAGTAATAATATGATTAATATCAGCTGAAATATGTAATTTATTCAAAAGAAATAACAACTAAAAACAAGACAAATGTTTTTATGTACCAGCATTCAAGTACTATCTCTGCCTCTCTCTCTCTTCTTAATTCTCAACTAATTGCATTAGTAAGCCATGTGAGTAACTGGAAAATACAATAATCATATATGTTGAAACTAAACAGGAAATAGAAACAGTGCATGTATAAATTCACAAAATCAATGAAGAAACAAAGGCTGAAATGAATGAAAGGATTGTGTGAATATATCAACTTTTTAAATCAGAAGTAACACATATTATAATCTGAAATGGAACATGTTAGGAATATCCCACGGAACACCTAAACAAGAGGTAGATGTGAGCGTTAAAAGCCTTAGCAGAAACAAGAAATACTTAACCACCCACTTTGAGAAATCAACTTTACATTGATTTCTCTGGCCCACTGTCCTGTGATTGACCACATTTGATGCTTCTTATCTGCATCATGTGAAATATTACAGACTACAGTGAAAAGGTAGTGCTTCTTCAACTTTACAAATCACCTGGAGATCTTGTTAAACAGCAGATTTTGATTCATTAGATTTGAAGTAGAGCCCAAGACTCAGCCTTTCTAACAAGTTCCCTGGTGATGTCAATGCTGCCTGTCCAAACATCACACCAAGTAGCCCAGACATAACCATTCAATATTCCAAGGGCAGACTAGGGAGTTTCTGTGGCTGATTCTTATGCCTGCAACCATATCTACTGAACCCTTACAGCCCATGACCAGCTCCAGCACTTCATCTAGACACAGCTGGCAGTTGACGGTTTTTGAAAGTTCTCTGGCACTAAGGTGGACCTGGCAGGAGTGAGGCAGCTGAATAATAAACTGCTTCCTGCTGCATTAGCCTCTATTCATAATCCACCAGGGCAAAACCAGAATTAAAGGAACCTTTCTTTTATTGGGATTTCCAGTCTCATCTATCTGTATCCTTTTTGTAACTTCACAATCTTCACCTCCCAGCATATTCTCTCTATTCCCCAAAGCTCACTTCAATTCAGGCTTTATATATAATTCATATCCTAGGCATTAAAATCACAGAAGGGGTTTCCTGGAGGTTTTAGTCAGTTTGCTCTTAAATAATCATAGACACCAAAAATCTAGAAGCTGGTCAAGAGAAGCCCAGGAAAATCTATGTCCCTATGTTTATAACCTAAAAGTTAAGAGATAAAAGGGACCTAAGTAGTATATTAGTTCAGTGGGCCCTAACAGTCCTCGGTTTGGTAGATGTGATGCTTGTATAGGATGGGGGATTGGGGTGGCAGGCGGGGGAGGGGGGGGGGTCAGGTAAGCTCTGCCATAATGGAGCAGATAAACCAGCACACATGCCCACAGATAAGCCTTGTTCCACAGTCAGTGCTGTGGTAGAGTATGAAACTCCACCCGATTTTGTACTCAGTGACCCAGGTTCTGAAGGTAGTCTTGCACCAACAGTCAGTAATTGCAGTAGAATTTTAAGGGCAGGACATGGGGAATTAAGGCTTGCTACTGCTAAGTCGCTTCAGTCGTGTCCGACTCTGTGCGACCCCATAGACGGCAGCCCACCAGGCTCCTCTGTCCCTGGGATTCTCCAGGCAAGAACACTGGAGTGGGTTGCCATTTCCTTCTCCAATGCATGAAAGTGAAAAGTGAAAGTGAAGTCGTTCAGTCGTGCCTGACTCTTAGTGACCCCATGGACTGCAACCTACCAGGCTTCTCTGTCCATGGGATTTTCCAGGCAAGAGTACTGGAGTGGGTTGCCATTGCCTTCTCCAGAATTAAGGCTTAGAAAGACCCAGTTTAAGGCTTCTCTAGATTGGCTGACAACAACAGCCAACTTACAGATGTTTTCCCACTTGAGAAAACCAGGGGAGACTAACAGACACACTGAGTTCATTTGATGCCATCTTTGTATCTTTTGCTAAGATCTGAACCCATTACGCTCAACAGAGAAAGATAATTTGACTAAGATCTATGTGTCCATGAGCCCATGCTCATCCTTCCTCAAACCAGCCATACGCTGAACTCCTTTCTGAAGAATAACACAGAATGGTGGTGTGTTTAATGTCATTACATGAATGTCTAACTACATTACATGCTAGTTATAGGTGCTAAAAGAATCACAACCAGAAGGTTCACAAAGTTAAAAATAAATGAAACAAAAATCATGGAAGTAATCACACAAAGTGGTTTATGAGGTCTTCTTACAATTCTCACATGCTAAATAATTTCTTTGGTTGACTGCTAGACTTCAAAGAAAAGATATAAAGGTAAAAATTTTTGAGGAAAAAAATATATTTTTTGAAAAGGAAAGCTATTTCCCTCAATCAATTTTAGTGTTAGAACACAAGAATTCTCAGGAGAAAAAAGCCAATTGCTACAGTTTACAAAAGAGTGAACTAAGATCCAGAAAAGTAGAGAAAAATAGCTAAAATATGTGGTTGGTAGTAAAACCAGAACTGGAACCAAGGTCCAGAATTAGTGTTAAGACCTGTGGTCTCTCCTCTAAATTACAATATGTTTACAGATTTTAGGACTCAGTAATAATATCTTACATGTAGTAAACTCTCAAATGTTCATTGAATATTTTATTGAAAAGAAGCAAATACCTACCTGCAAGGGAAATAGTAAATTCATATTGTTAAATAAGACTACCATAGAGCTTATTTTTGTTACTGTTCTCATGTCACAAAAGAGATCTCTAGAAATTCAATGAGTCAACTTGCAGTTCATCTTCTAGCCAGACTTCTAACTGTATATCCAGACATTAAAACACAGATCTTTAGAACAAATGCAAAAACATTTTGCTTTTGTATTGAGAAAAATGAAATTAATCTAAGCACCAAGAATAGATTATAGCTTTACCATTTACTACAAATATATGGATAATCAATTAAAGAACCTATAGAAATAAAAATAAGAGAAGTTATTCAATACTGTTGCTCCAATCTATTAAAAAAAAAAAAAGAAAGTAATTACCAGTTTGAGGCAGTAGAATTTTGGAATCTTCAGATATTTTACTTGTAGGCACAATCCCTGGCTTTTCACTTGAAGCTACAGCAAAAAAAGAAATGGAATTCACTGAGAATTTTTTTTTTTTTGAGAGGATAGAGAGACAGAAATAGATTGCCCGTGTTGTTAAATGGCTACCAGTAGCCTGAAATAAAAAAACACACATTGATCCAACTAAACATCATTATATACCAAGAAGCAATCAATACACTACACGCATTCAGAGAGCATTTGAACAGGGACTAGATGGAGACCAGAGTTTGGTGTCATACTCTTAATGTTTCTGAGGACAGAAAACTAACAAAATTGGCTCTCTGGAATGGACAGACTAATAATTGTTACTGAATTTGTAGAAAACTCAATCAGAGAAAAAAAAAGTCAACCAGCTGTTTGGCTGAGTCAGACTGAAATCATCAGCTCATTGAGGTTTGCACAGCTAGGATCCCGTAAACGTGTCCTACAGAATTAAGCAGTCACCACCCACAACGGAACAGCAGATTCAAGGCACGGTTATTACCCAAGGCGCCCCCAGGTTTCTCAAAAGGGAAAGGTGTTTTTGCCTGAGGAAATTCTGGAAGCCTTTTCGGAGCTGCAACAAAATACACAAGAGATGTTATGACTTGAAGTGCAAGTAAGAGAAAGGTTTTTAAAATCTCAAGCTTGCAGAAACAAAAACAAACACAAAAATGAAAATTACTCAGGAAAAGTAAGGGACTGTTAGTAGTACACATTTTTACTCCTGTGTTTCAATGATGGATGATTTAAGACAGCTTCTTTTTTCTATTTTTTATAATCAAACTAAATTTAAGGAGTTTGGGTTCTTCTTCTCACCTTTATTAAACTAGTGTTCTAATTTTTTCAGCAATATATATATGTGCTCTCAGATATATTTTGTTTAAATTCAAATCAAGCATATCTGAACTAGACAATGTTCCTCCAATAGCTTTTAAAAACAAAATTGCAGTAATTACATGTCTTTATGCTTAAGTTTCCCCAACAACTTCCTTGATATCACATTCAAATTCTAAGAAGCAATCTATAGAAATATCATAAATATATCTTCTCTTTCAAGAGAAACAGTTGAGTAAAAAGCTATTTTGGAAAAATAAAGAAAATAATTTATGTACAGTTTAAAAATAAAATAAAATTTTAAAAAAATATAAAAAAAAGAAAGAAAATAATTTATTCAGTGACAATGATTTTGAATTAAAAGAGTCAAATATAATATCAAAATATGACTACTCCCAAGGAAAACAACCACAGGATTTATATACAGGATGACTAGTTAGTATCCTAAATTATAAAATAAAGAATTTATAGCATCTAAGGGCCTGGCATTCAGGCATTTATTGTTCTATAAGCCACGTGTCCCTTCTTTTCTGTGAGGAGATAAATTTGAATGAGTTAGCCTAAGGGTTTCTTTCAGGCATGCATAAAATTTCCAAGGAAATAATAAGCTGTAGTGTTTACTAATTTTTACCTAGAGTGCTCAGTGGCAATTCAAATCTAGGTATTAAAATAGTTTGTGATGTTCCGGGGGTCCTTCCCCTGAGAACTGCAATAAAGAAGAATTCAGTTAGAAACACCCTGAATCAGGATTTGACACTGTGACTTAACTGTATCGTGTGAGGCATGCTCATAATGGAGGGTACATGGGAAGCTGAAACCTTCCATGGAAATAGCTGGCTTCCCCTGGAAAGTTTTTACACAGTTGTATTAATTTGAAGGTCTACCTTCGAATGACCATGGTGTGATATGGAAGATCAACATCACAAGGACAGAACAATATATATACATGCTGCTCCTTTTTAAAATGATTTTTAAGGAGAAGAGAATAAAGCAACTTAGATTCTCTCAAGCCAATAAACAGCTAACTTACATGACATGAAATTCTTAGTAAAAAGCATTACACTTTTGAGTAGTCTCCTTAAGTTTACTATACATAAGCCTAGGAAAAGCCAACTAAAATGGGAAGCACAGACACAGTCACGACTCTCACCCCTCCAAGCTTTGTGGATTAGAGGGCTGGCATTCTGGTTTTCTATGCCTCCCAAGAGGCTGGTAAAAAGGGTGTGCAGTTAGCATCTAACATCCAGAGCTGCCTAAAATATTAGTCACCAGGATCAAGGCATGTTGTTAACTCTTTAAGGGAACTGATCCAAGAAACAGGAAGATGAACTACTCCCTGTAAGGGAGGAAAGAAAGTGGGGAGGATGGGAAGCCAAGACACTGAGGTTATTTTTCTATGAGGGTTGGGGTGGTTTTTGTTTTTAAAGAAAAAAAGAAAAACTTCTGAGAATTACCCAGTGTTGTTTCTGAAATGTCTAATGCACTAGACACAGTGGGCTTAGTGGTTCTTGGAACTGATTCAGGAGTCACTGGAAGGGAAAAAAGATGACTTTACAAATTAAGATAAAATGAAACAACTCAGGACCATAGGGTACTGCTGTTGCCCTTTAGAATTAGAACTGACAGGTATACAGACCAATTCTTTTCAAGTTAATTATGGTAAGGGCTCCCTGGCTTGGCCCAGTGTCTGAACTGACACCTCCTTCCAACTATTCCCTTCTGGGTTTGTCCACTCTCCAGGTATTTCAAAAGGCACATGGAATTGACCCTCATGGAATCACTTAACAGATTATTCATAATTTCTTGTGTCTTTTTTTCTCTTTATCTCCAGAACTTAGCACAAACTCTGGAGAATAATAAGCAAGCACATGATAAATATTTATTAAATGAGTTAATAAATGGGCAGCTAAAAGAATGACCCAGGGCAAAAAGATTTATTTAGAACTATTACATTATAGGAATTCTCTTTTCCAAACTGCAGTGAACATGCAAAGCTTAGAAGTGGGTTGAAATTATAAGGATTCAAGTGCTAAGTCACAGTTATTTCAAGTGCTAGATCAAAGGTAAAGATGACCCTCAGGTAAATAGTTTTTAAGAAATAAGAACCAGGATCACTGAAATCTGGCATGAATTGTGAGCTACACAATTCCAGAATTTTGTAGGGTAAGGATATGAAATAAACACAATAACAGTGAATAATAAATTACGAAGTTTGTCTAAGCATTTCTGAAGTGGAAAGTCCCGAGGAAGTTTTGGCAGAGAACTAAGAAATCTATAGACGCCCTCATCATATACTATGCCAAGAGAAGAAGTATGATTGGGAAAAGTCGACAGAATCTCCACTGGGTCATGCCTATCCTTTTTTTTTTTTTTTGTATTTACCAATTAGACTGAAGTCAGAAAACTACCTAGGAATTTCATTCAAATGGATTACTCCAGCATCAGATTATACCTTTCCTCCAATTTCTATGAAGGTAGGGAGGGGATGGAAGGTCCTTCTCTCACCTTCAGTCAGGACCAAATACTTCTTACTCTGTCAGAAATATGTCTACTTGAATAGGTTTATTGAAATCAGGTCATTTTATTTCCCCACCAATCTTTATCTTCTCTGTACAAGTTATGAGTCAGAGTTTAGTACAAGGTATATATCACTGATTTTTCAATTTATAGCAGTTTTATGGATGAAAAACTCACTTTAGATTGGAGTTACTTTGCTAAATGAAGATTTAGGGGAATCCTTGCTAGGTATTTGTTTCACAGAGTCCTGAATGAGGTGGTACTGCTCTGGCAAAGACTCTGTAGTTCAGAGAATAATGTTTTCCTGATGGGCTGGACTTGGGCAGTTTGTTCACAGAAAATTGCTGAATGTTTGTTAGTAATGGTTGATAAACTGGGGAAAATGCACACTGAATTTATTCTTCAAAGGATTTTTAAAATGAACTATTATGTATTTTCTTCATGAAGGTCATTAATCTTCAACAGCCATTTACTAAATTATTCCAGGGTACTTTCATAGATCAAAGTATGGATAATGGTATTTTTTTAAACCAATCACTTGTGAAAGTAAAGAACTGAAAAATGCTATCATGTCTTCTTATAAATGGAAAGCACCAAAATCATGGTATTACATCTTAGTATAAAAATATTTCAGAACGTTGAGGTAACAATTTTCACCTGGAGTGAATAATGCAGTTCTACTGTTATAGATCAGTTATATAATTCAATTGTTCATTTTGCATCTGTTGTTTTCCCAAACATTAAAGACCCAGAGTCTCCTATTGTTGTATGCTTATGATCAAAATAAACTTCCTACTGGCTCTTCACTGAAAAAAAAATACAGGCTTATCAATCACTTAATATTTGAAAAAATATATTATGTATTTTCTCAAAGTTAATAAACATAGGGATCTCATTACCTGTTATGGGCAGTGCTGGAATTTTTTCTACCTCTGGTGTTTTAGATTCAGCAGGCAATGCCAAGGTTTCATTCTTAGCTAAAAAATCAGAGAACAAACAATTTACCTCACTTCCTCATAACAGTGTCCAAATATAATTCCCTCAAAACAATCAACCAACAGACTATTTCAAGACTATTCTGCTAGTATCCCTTCCCACCAGGCAGTCAATACAATTACTGTGCATTTCTACCAGTGATTAGTATTAGTAGTGACAACCTTCAGAATTCCTTCTCATTAACCCTAGGTAATACTTTAAGATCTAAGTTGGCACTAGAAGGAAGGAAAAAAAATGACAACCCAGTACTTGGCTAGCTCTCAAGTCATTCTGATTCACAGAGTTTCTTGAAGACATGGGTTGTATAGCAAAATGCTCCCTGGAATTTTATACTCAATTACTCCTAATTTTAAAAAAAAGTTTTTTTTAATGGAAAAGAAATTATCCATTATTATATATGGTAAAAATGTAATAGGTTATGGCAATACAGTTTTAGAAAAACATAAATAATGTACATAGGAAACTAAGATGTTTGAAGATATTTATGGTTAAAAAATTACAAAAGGTTATTTATTTGAGCCACATAGATATTTTCTTTGGGTCTGTGTGGGAATTCAGTGTAAAAAAATGGAATCTGTTTTTCTTTTCTTTCCTCTTCTGACAACTATTCAGGAAACTTCTAAAATTCAGGTATTATTCTTCAACGAAAGTACATTTCTGTGCCAGAGCTACCCAATGATTAAGACATTCTCCGTTTCAAAAAATGCATGTAGGATTAACTCGATTCATCTATTTGGCACACTGAATCAATGACCTACTTACAATATTTTGAAAGTCTAGTAACATGAAAGAATTCATTTTTCTTTGAGATCCGCTGATCATGTCACCTTGAACTGATTATAATCAGATGGGATAAAATCCCATCTTAAGCCTTAAGTCTTAAGGCTATAAGGAACTCTTTGGGTTTCTCAACTTTGGCACTACTGACATTTGTGACTGTATATTTTCTTTTCTTTTTTTTATTATGGGGGCCTTTCGTGTGAAATGTAGGATATTCAACAGTATTTCTGGGCTTTATGCACTGGATTCCACAGCTGGACAACCAAAATACCTCTACTGTGCTTAGCTGCTCAGTGTCTTGACTCTCTGCAACCCCAAGGACTGTAACCCACCAGGCTCCTCTGTCCGTGGGGATTCTCTAGGCAAGAATACTAAGGTCGGGTACCAGGCCCTCCTCCAGGGGATCTTCCCAACCCAACCCAGGGATTTAACCAGGTCTCCTGCATTGCAGGCATATTCTTTACCATCTGTGCTACCAGGGAAGTCCAAGAATACTGGAGTGGGTAGCCAATCCCTTCTCCAGGGGAACTTTCTGACCCAGAAATCGAACCAGGGTCTCCTGCACTGCAGGAGGATTCTTCTCCATCTGAGCTACCCGAGAAGCCCAAAAATGTCTCTGCTGCTGCTGCTGCTAAGTTGCTTCAGTTGTGTCTGACTCAGTGTGACCCCATAGATGGCAGCCCACCAGGCTCCGCCGTCCCTGGGATTCTCCAGGCAAGAACATTGGAGTCGGTTGCCATTTTCATCTCCAATGCATGAAAGTGAAAAGTGAAAGCGAAGCCGCTCAGTCATGTCTGACTCTTCGCGACCCCATGGACTGCAGCCTACCAAGCTCCGCCATGGGATTTTCCAGGCAAGAGTACTGGAGTGGGTTTCCATTGCCTTCTCCGAAAAATGTCTCTAGACACTGCCAAATATCCCAGAGTGGGAAGAAGGGGAAAGTGAAAGTGAAGTCACTCAGTCATGTCTGACTCTTTGCGACCCCATGGGCTATAGCCTACCAGGCTTCTCCCACCGTGGGATTCTCCAGGCAAGAATATTGGAGTCTGGAGTCGGTTGCCAGAAGAAGGGGAGGGGGGAGATAAAATTTCCTCTGTTGAAAACTACTGATCTAATCTGTTTTCTCAAAGTTCTTTAAGGATGCAAATTTTGTAATTTCCTCCCGGAGTTACATCACTGACATAAAGATCATTTTCTTCTTTTCAGTTCACATGGGCACAAAACACTTATTTTTTGATGATCTTAAAGACAATTATAAAGTCATGCCTTTCACAAAGACCATGGAAGCAAATCAATGTTCAGTCTGTATCATGGAAGCATACAATAGATTCCTAGAGTTAATGATTTTCAGGAGTGATTTAAACTGCTAGAAACAGGCGTCACAAGTGCTAGTGTCTTCGCCTTGGCTATCCGTCAAGTGTGCATTCTCTATTTCTGTGCAGTGAAGCTGCACAACAAGTCTATACAACAGAAATGTTTAATACCATTGTTCAATTAATGCAGCAGGGCATAACAAGAAGGGACTTCTTCTGGAATAACTAGAAAATTAAACAGATTCGGCATAATTTTATGATAAATCCTTTTTTAGATTTCTAAATCTCATCAACATTTCTTTTCTGCTTCTTTTGTAGTCAGAACTTTGGTTTAGAACTGTGATTGCTGGCACAGGAAAAAACCTTCAGATTACAATTTTTAAAATTTATTTTTTAATTGAAGGAAAATTACAATGTTGTGTTTTCTGCTGTACAATGATGCAAATCAGCTATAATTACACATATATCCCCTCCCTCTTGAGTCCAAACATTGATGAGCTCTAGTTTTGTTATTTTCAGCATGTAACAAAGGAAGGTTTTTCTTTAATGTAAAATTATAAGATTAATCTTCAATGTTCTTCTTTTTTAGTGTCATCTTCTCCTTCAGGATGATTTTTGCTAATCCTTTCCTTCTTGTGTAATATCCCATGCTCTTGGTGATTCCTTAGCTAACTAGGACTATGTATTTATTTATTTTAAAAAATTATTTATTTTAACCTCCAGATCCTAGATTTTCAGGCAATGCTCTGCTTTGTTTTAGCTCTTTATGCATGCTGTTACAGGGCAATTACATTAAACTAAAATTAGACTGTTAATGAAGAAAAATGGTTAACTTCCTTCCCAAGAGGTATTTGTATTCCCTACACATCGCTAATTCCTTACAGAGGCATGTGTGCATGTGCTCGGTCATCTCCCACTCTTTGCGACCCCATAGACTGTAGCCCGCCAGGCTCCTCTGTCCATGGGATTTTCTAGGCAAGAATACCAGAGTGGGCTGCCATTTCCTCCTCCAGGGGATCTTCCCAACCCAGGGAATGAACCCGTGTCTCTTGCATCTACGGCATCGGCAGGTAGATTCTTTACCCACTGCACCACCTGGGAATATCGTATTTCTAAATATGGGGCTTCAGACATAAGAGAAATTGGTTGAAGGGAAAGATACTTGAATGGAGACTCTTTATGACTCCTATCAAGCCATGAGTATTCACCACACTATGCATGTACTACCAGCCTTGGCAACAGCAGAGTAAAAATGCCATGAGAGCATGGCCTCAAACCCAGGAAATTCCTTTTCCTCTCTGATTTTTCTGTATCTTTTTTCAACACATTTGGTTCCTTTCATTCTTGGCAACCTAAGTCTTGGTTTTGACAAACCATTTTTATGTCCCTGGGGAAGTATGTATATCACTAGTTTTTATTTCTCTCATTATTCACATCATGTATTCTCAGAACAAAAGCTATTAATTTCTTGATGTCCCGTGTTGGGATCTGCTGGAATGAGGATATTATTTTTAGGATTTGCCCCTCACACAGTATGACTTTTCTGAATGACAGTGATAAATAACTTCAGGACAGTTTATTTCTCCCTCATTGGTATAAAGAAATGTTATGCTCATTCTTCATAAAAAAAAAAAAAAAAAACAGTAAATCTAAAATGTTATTTGTGAACATAGTCTAAGATGGTACATTTGATGGATTTATTGGACATTTTCAAACATATTGCCTATTAGTCTCTTCAATGTGTCAAAAATTTGCCATGCATTAAAGATAGGTGTTTCCTTAGAAATAAGCTTTAAAAGGCATTTTCTATTTGCATAGAATTTTCTCCACTAAAATCACACTTAATCCTGAAGCCTTGGTGATTTGTATCAGAATAAAAAAAGCAAACAACAAAGCAAACCAAAAAATCAAATGTTTAATTCTCTAAATTAGAGAAAACAAAATGCTGAATTGATATTAAGGTAGCAGGTAGAAATTTGCAAAAACAAAACAAAAAAATTAGGAAATAGATATTATCAAAACTAAGAACTAAAATACCTCCTAGTTCAAAAATGACAGCAGTAGTCTGGGAAAAAATTCTGTTCATTTTCAGTCTCCTTCACAAATCCTGATTTTTGTATTTTGATGAACAGATTAGGGGCTGAATCAGTAAGAAATCAGTCAGCTCCTTCCTTTTCTTTTCCTTCTAAACAAATCTTTCCCAGGCACAGGGCTAAATACATAGGCTCTGGGCAGAGAACTGGTGAGTGCAAGGGTCCTGAGCTCTGGTTCTAAACACAGGTTCACTGAGGGAATTTATTTTGGAATCCTCTTGGCTTTAGCACAGCATTTAGAGGATGTGGAGTTGAGTCTCAGGTTTTATAGCTAATGAGGAGGTGATCAAGTCTGATGTACAAATTAAAGAAAGGAAGCCTAGAATCGCTCGTCTACATTCTTGTAAATAACTCACTGTAAGACTAACAGATATGAATATTTTTACAGTAAAAATGTAAGGACTGCACAAAATCACAAAGATCTATTGGCAAATATATTTACATCTTAATAAAATGGTGATGCCGGAGAAGGCGATGGCACCCCATCCAGTACTCTTGGCTGGAAAATCCCATGGATGGAGGAGCCTGGTAGGCCGCAGTCCATGGGGTCGCTAAAAGTCGACTTCACTTTCACTTTTCACTTCCCTGCATTGGAGAAGGAAACGGCAACCCATTCCAGTGTTCTTGCCTGGAGAATCCCAGGGACGGGGGAGCCTGGTGGGCTGCCGTCTATGGGGTCGCACAGAGTTGGACACGACTGAAGTGGCTTAGCAGCAGCAAAATGGTGATGCATCAATTCTGAAAAATTTTCTAAAATTATAAGAGTAATAGTCCTCTGATTAATCCTCTCTACTCACTCAAGGCTTTGATCCTCTTTCTGCCAGGAAATTCTCAAATTATAGCTAAGGAGAACTTAATAGTCTGTCTTTTAAAACTGTTACAGTCTGATTGCCTCACATCAAATAAGTAAATAGGTCAAACCTCAGTGAGGGAGGAGAAATTAAGTCTGAGGTCCCTGCATGTGTAGATACCATGTCTGTGTAAATCACCATCATGTCTCCTCCCCTGCCACTTGTAGTTCTGGCATCAAGTAATCTTTACTAAATATTTGCTGAAGAAACGTTGCTAAACAGGGGCTTGGACCTGTTTCAAACTTGTAATAAGTGAAGATTCACTTGTAACAAGTGCTAAAGTTCTTAGTTAGTTCAAGGAGAATATTCTACATTTTAAAGTCTTATTCAGTTTCTACTACATCCTGCCTTATTCCTCCATATTTATCAGTGGCCCAGGACATTTACCAGAGACACATTTTCCAGAGACTTTAGAGGTTCTCAAATTGTGGTTTCTGGACCAGCAGCATCAGTATCACCTGGGTTGCTGCTGCTACTGCTAAGTCGCTTCAGTCGTGTCCAACTCTGTGCGACCCCATAGACGGCAGCCCACTAGGCTCCCCCGTCCCTGGGATTCTCCAGGCAAGAACACTGGAGTGGGTTGCCATTTCCTTCTCCTATGCATGAAAGTGAAAAGTGAAAGTGAAGTCGCTCAGTCGTGTCCAACCCTTAGCGACCCATGGACTGCAGCCTACCAGGCTCCTCCATCCATGGGATTTTCCAGGCAAGAGTACTGGAGTGGGGTGCCATTGCCTTCTCCAGTCACCTGGGTACTAGGCAGAAATGCAAATTCTCAGGTGTCACCCCAGAAACAACTAAATCATTGGTCTGAATTCTCTCTATAGCATAGGATCTCAACCTTGACGAAGTATGGTGAGTCCCAGCAGTGTAACAAATCCATCAGAGCTTCTCATGTTTCATCAGCATTGAGATCCTCTGCTATAGAGAGAATTCAGACCAATGTGATACTCAAATGCAGCAACTAGCTTAGCCCACTGGCCGCTCCAACTATTTCCTAGGTGCCCATTAAAGGAGTTTTGCTGGTTTTTTTCCCCCAAAATTGTTTTATGTTTTTTAAACACTAAAATCATATCAGGTTTTATCTGTGCGTGTGTTAAGTCATATGAGTTGTGTCCAACTCTTTGCAACCCTATGGACTGTAGCCCACCTATGGGGCTCCTCTGTCCATGGGATTCTCCAGGCAAATATATTGGAGTGAGTTGCCATGCCCTTCACCAGGGGGTCTTCCCGACCCAGGGATCAAACCTGCATCTTTTACATCTCCTGCATTGACAGGCAGGTTCTTTACCAATAGTGCCACCTGTGAAACCCTTAGGTTCTTTCTAGAAGTAGGAAACAGGATCGATCTCAAGTAAATAGTAATTCAAACAAGCCTGACCTTTACCTCAGTTTCCACTGAAAATATCTAGCAGTCCCTTGATAGTACAGCGTGATAAGTATAATTTACTATATAAATGTGTATATTTTGGATAATTGGATCAATATTCACTCTTCCTTCAAAAATATAAAGTAACTATTTCTCTATAGAATGTGATTTATTTGAATACCTCCAACACTCCATCCTATCTACTTCTTTTTCCAATTTTTTCATTATGGTGAAAGATACATAACAAAAATCCTAACCATTTTTCAAGTATACAGTTCAACAGTATTAAATACATTTGCAATGTTGTACAACTATCACCACCATCCATGTCCAGAACTCTCCTTATCTTGTAACACTGAATCTCTTCACCATTAAACATTAATTCCTCATTCTTCTCCTCCTCCAGTCTCTGGAAGCCACCATTCTACTCTCTGTTTCTATGAATCTCTCTACTCTAGGTATCTCAAATAAGGTATCTCAAATAACAGTCTTTTATCTTTTGTGACTTCTTATCACTTAGCATCATGTTCTCAAGGTCCACTTATACTATAGTAAATGTCAGAATTTCCTTCCCTTTTAAGACTGAATAATTATCCATGGTGTGTATGTGTGTGTATATATGTGTGTGTATATATATATACACACACATACATACATACATATACACACCACATTTTGCTTATCCATTCATCTGTTGATGGACGCTTGAGCTGTTTCCACATTTTAGCTATTGTGAATAATGCTACTGTGAATATGAATGTACAAATATCTCTTTAAGACTGCTCCCAATCCTTTTGGTTGTATAACCAGAAGTGAAATTGCTGGGTCAGGTAGTTTGATCCTTGATGCTCAGATGGTAAAGCCTGCAATGTGGGAGACCCAGGTTCATGTTCGATCCCTGGATCAGAAAGAGTCTCTGGAGAAGGGAATGACTACTCACTCCACTATTCTTGCCTGGAGAATTCTATGGACAGAGAAGCCTGGTGGGTTACTGTCCATGGGGTCTCAAAGAGTCAGACAAAACTGAGCGACTAACACTTTTACTTTCTTTCATGGTAATTTTATTTTTAACTTTTTGAGGAATGGACATACTGTTTTCCACAGCAGTTGTACAGTCTTTTATTCCCATTCACATGCACATGCTTGTCCCTTACTTTTTCCTTCGGGATCTCCAAAGAGCTCATTGGCTAGATCCCTTGGACATCCTAGGAATATCAGTGCTAATATTGTCACTGCAATATTCACATATAAATCTTGGCCACTTACCTAACTGTGTCTTGATTGCCTCTGAAATCTCGAACATTATGGAAGTGGGAAGTTTGACTGTGGTTTCATTAAGGCCTGGGATAACAAGGTGGACTGCGAGAAAACAGATGTAGTAAAAGAAAATGCATCCTGAAACAAAGCTCAGAGAATTGGAACCATGACACTTAGAGCTTATTTTGCTTAGTCAATTTCAACCCAAACTTTAAAAATCTGGGAAAAAATATGACAGTAAATTTTAAACATAATCTTTTTTCATATTCAGAACTGAACAACCAAAATAATGTGACTTAATCCACAGACTTAAAAATTGTAGAATGGCTCCTTAAAATTAAAAACACCGTTACTAATAATAACTTTTAAGAGAGTTCTTCAATATGACAAAGACTCTCTCACAATACCAACAGGTAGGCAGGTAGGAGGGGAGCCAATAGGTACAGGCTAGAGTTGTTTCCCTAACACTCCTGGATCCTAGCCTGGAATGGAAACAAGCCAGGATGCTAAACAATGAAAGGAAATGAACCAACATCGATTTAACAGACCTGCACACAGTGCAAAATTCTATAACAGCCTTGTTATCAAAATAAGAGCCTGATTTGCTTAACGTAGATGTAGATTTCAAGGCAGACTCACCCAGTATTGTTCCTCCATAGGGGGTCTTATCTGGAGATTTAGTTGAGGCCCTGTGTGTAACATTCTGAATCACTGTTGAAAGACCAAAAGATAATAGTGTGAATGGAAAAAAAAAAAAAATACAGTCAAGAAGCAGAATGAAGCTAATAACGTAAAGCCATCTGCAGTGGAGAAATCTGATCCTTTTTTAATTAATAGAAAGGAACTCACTGCGCTGGCTACACAACCAATGAAAGAGCTAGAAGGCACATCCTAACACCGATGCCTTTAAGTAGAGAAAGTGTTCCATTCTAATTAGCTTAAAATTTCCTTTCTCAGCTCCACTCCCTGCAGCCTACCCAAGTGAAATAACTTGCACAAAATGAGGCAATGACATACTCAGTAAATAAAATGAATTAGAAAATGTATATCCTCAAAGCAAAGATTCTATGGATAAGTCCAATACTAACTGACCCCATTTTGAAAATACACTTGAGGCATTGTGTTTTCTTAAAAATGAATTAGTATTTTAGGTGCCCAATCTCTTCCACCACAAAACTTTCTGGAAATAATTGAGCCTTAAATAATTTGAAAAACTGAAAGTCAAAACAAAAATGACTAGATGCTGAAATAAGACATAACTCTTGAGACCTGGATTTCTTTACAGTCCTTAAAGTGAGCTCTAAATCATAGTTATCATTTCATTAATCAACATATCCTATTAATGACTTCCTACATCTAAACGATCTTAATCCTGAAGAAAGCCACATATATTTAATTGGTTTTTTAAAATTTAATACTTGTTAGGGTTGTTCTTTCTCCAGATGTTCAACCAATATGCCTTGCCAAGACTTGGCCTATTTGTAGAGTCAAAATTATCTGTTAACTTCTAATTTACTAGAGCAATTATTTTTCAAAAAAATAAGCATAAATATATATTTTTAAAATATGTGCTATGTTTAATTATCTCAGTTTAAAAGGCATATTAAAATAGTTGTAAGCATATATCCAGAGCAGACATGCAAATTACCTTGCTTGATGATTGTTACTGGGATTAGCTTTCTTGGGACATATGCTGGCTGAAAAGAGGAAGAGATACAGCTTTTGAGTTATGGTTAACTTAAAAAATAATTTTAAAACTGGAAGTAGTCCTTTCTTGCCTTCTATGAAGCTCTCCATGACACTGGTTTAACGGTTGCTGGAAAGATCTTTAGTACATATATCTGCCTCTGTTTTATTGCATTCATTAGTTTTTTCCCATAAATGTCCAAAGATTTGACAGAAGCAGTTCCTTCAAAATTTCCATTAGTTTATTTTACTCAGAAACTGCAATGGAAAGAAGTGAAATCCTTTGGATTGAATCCTAGTGTATTTTCACTTAATTTGAACCAGTGAACCCGTCAAATTCTGTCTTTATATTCCCTCTCAAAAAAAGATTTTAAGCTACACATTCTTTTAAAACCAATCAGAATAGCATTGAAACATGTATATTATCATATGTAAAATAGATGACCAGTGTAGGTTCCATGCCTAAAGCAGGGCATCCAAAGCCAGTGCGCTGGGACAACCCAGAGGGACGGGGTCGGGAGAGAGGAGGCAGGGGGTTCAGGATGGGGGAGACACATGTATACCTGGGGCGATTCATGCTGATGTATGGCAAAAAGCATCACCACATTGTAAAGTAATTATCTTCCAATTAAACAAATAAATTTTAAAAACCAATCAACCAACCCTACAATTGTTACAGGGTGTCCCACTGCTGCTTCAAGCACACAACCACTGTGAACTCCTGATGCTAAGCTTTTCCTTGTCCAGGAAGGCAGAGCTGGGACTCAGATCCAGACATGCCTACTTCCAAAGCCTGCAGGTTTAACAATTGTGTATGCCTTAATGCCCAGAGGACCTCAAAATTGGAAGGGCAGGTCTCAGAGGGCTGTGACTTCTCCCTTCTTCCAAATTCCCTCAGATGTCCCACGGTTAGTTTGGATGTCATGGAGAGAGCGACTTGAACTAGGGGCACGTTTAGTGTTAACCTTACAGTGGAGTCCTCACTGGGGATAGTGAGCCAAGGATAAGACAGCCAAGAGAGGCATGAAACAGGATGAAAGAACAGCAGGAAATATACAGAGCAGAATTAGACTGAGCTAAAGGGGTAAGTCGGAGAAGGCAATGGCAATCCACTCCAGAACTCTTGCCTGGAAAATCCCATGGACAGAGGAGCCCGGTAGGCTTCAGTCCGTGGGGTCACTAAGAGTCGGACATGACTGAGCGACTTCACTTTCACTTTTCACTTTCATGCATTGGAGAAGGAAACGGCAACCCACTCCAGTGTTCTTGCCTGGAGAATCCCAAGGACGGTGGAGCCTGGTGGGCTGCCATCTGTGGGGCCGCACAGAGTCAGACACGACTGAAGCGACTTAATAGTAGTAGTCAAGGGGTAAGTAAGCATGACATTGATTTTCTGAAGCTTGGTTTAACCTGGATGCATGGTATAGATATTCCCGGTACTAGACCTGCTGACAATCCAGGATGTAGTGAATGAGATACTTAACCACACAGGTGTTTAAAGTTGTGAGCAAAGAAGGTTTGTTCACATGCTCCCATTCTGATAAGCAATATACCCATAACAAAGAAGGGCCACAATACCACACTTACTGTTGCCTATTTTTCTTCTTGTATTAAAGTCCTTACGTTTAAAAAACACAGAAAATAAAAGTTTACTAATTATTTTCAAAAGAAGCATCTTTATTTCTTGCACTGTATTTGGACCCAGTGCTGTAAGGCAAATGCTTGCATTGCCCCACAAACTTGTATGTTGAAACTTAATCCCCAGTGTGATGGCATTTGGAGGTGGGGCCTTTGGAAGTAAATAACTCACGTGGGTGGAGACCCCATGAATGGGATCAGTGCTCTTACGAAAGAGAACGAGAACTCCCTCCACCCTTCTGCCATGTGAGATAGTTGTGAGCCAGAAGTGAGCTCTCCCCAGACATTAAATCTGCCAGTACCTTAACACTGACTTCCCAGGCTCCATAACTGTGAGAACTCATTTATTGTTTAAGCCATCCACCCAGTCTGCGGTATTTTTGTTATAGCAGCCCTGATGAACTAAGACATCCAGTAATTTCCCACTTAGCAATCTAGCCTAAGGAAGTAGTACAAAATAGAGTCATCATTTTGTGTAACAGTGTTTATTACCACAATGTGAAACAATCTCATCATTCCAAAGCAGAGGTTTTGTTAAATAAATTATGGTTAAAATTTCTGACATTTATTTAACAAAGTGGGAAGTATGTATAGTATAAATGTAAAGGATACAAATTTATATTTATATTATAACCTAATTGTATAACAATATGTGTATAGACAAAAGACCAAAAGGAAATATATCATAGTCATTTTTTAAATGGTAGTAATTTCTTATAATCTGATATTTTATTTTATGTACCTTTCTATATTTTCCAAGTTCTTTACAGAGGGGAATTACATTTATAACTAGGAAAAGCTATTATAAACAGCAGTCTGTTACGCTTCTGTAGTGCATGGCTCATACACTATTGGTCAAAAGAGGAATGATGTAAATATAATTTATTCACAACTTTGCCCAAGCAAGGGAAGAGGAAAAGCAGGAACACAAGTATAGCTAGCCATCAGTAGGAAAGAAAAAAATAGTTCAACTTTGATGTCATACTGGCAGAGAACCTCTTGGTTTATCATAAGAAAATTAAATAAGTGCACTTGCCCAGAGGATCCTTCTTCCCCAGGCCCAGGACCCTGTCTTGATGTGTCCACCTTACCTTCACCTGTCCTGCTTCAGTGAAGGGATTGCCATCCATAGTCTCTATCATTCCTGAGCATTTAAGTCCTTGCTGCGGCAAACTCCAGTCTCATGGGAGATGTTTGCCAGGGGAGCCACAGTATTGTTCCAGGTGCTACTAATTTTTTTTGACAGAGTTGTGGCTACAGTTCCAAAGATTTTTGAATGGCTGGTCCTCTTTTTGCCCCACGAGTCTTGCCGTTTAGTGTATGTTTTGCAGAGTGTGAAGTGTTCAGAGACACATCACATTATAGCAGAAACACCTATGTGTTGCTGTGTCGGTGGCATTATCCCAATATGTATTGCCTTTGCTGTGGATGATTTATTTCAAAGAAGTTTTTGACAAAAAGAGACAGAAAATATTTCATTCTTGACATAATGGGACACAGTTTCTGTTTGGGTTCTTATCTGAGTACAGGCTAGTCTTCTATTAAGATGATGACAAGACTATATCTGTGCTGCCAGAAAATAAGGAAATCATTTAGTTGCAGAATCCAATTCTTTCTAGATCTTATAATTATTCTCTTGCCTAATTAGCAATCCAAAAATGCACCAAGACTAATGAGCAAGTACTAACTCCCTCTCTGTAAGAAGGTTTGTTTTTTAATTGAAATATAGTTAATTTTACAGTGTTGTGTTAGTTTCAGGTGTACAGTAAAGTGATTCACATTATAAGAATATATATATAAACACATTTTTTCAGGTTCTTTTCCTCTATAGATTATTATATATTACTATATATATTATATTTCCTGTGCTAGAGGAATAGGAATTATTAATATATTTCTCTGTGCTCTACAGGTTCTTGTTGGTTATCTATTTCATGTAGTGGCACATATATGTTAATGGCAAACTCTCTCTAATTTCTCTCTCCCCTCCCCTCTCCCCTTTGGTAACCATAAATCTGTGTTCTATGTCTGTAGGTCTATTTCTGTTTTGTGTATCATTTCATTTGTATCATTTTTTTTAGATTTCACATATAAGCGATATCAGATGATATTTGTCTGGCTTCCTGCACTTCATGTGTGTGTGCTCAGTCGTGTCTAACTCTTTGCAACCTTATGGACTGCGGCCTTGCCAGGCTCCTTGAATTTTCCTGGCAAGAATACCAGAGTGGGTTGCCATTCCCTTCCCCAGGGGCTTTTCCCAACCCAGGAATGAACCTGGATCTCTTGCATTGCAGGCCGATTCTTTACCACTTGAGACACCAGGAAAGCCCTAAGGAAATTCACTTTTACCACTTTTCAGGGGACATTGTAGCTGAGTATCCAGTTGGTGAGATTCAATGGGAAGAGGATGCGGAAGTGGTAAAAGGCAATGTCCCTGATGGTCCATCCAGCTTCCTTTTCAGTCCTGGTTAGGGAAAACCCACTCAAATCTAGCAATGACCACAGCAGCAGTAACCAAACACTGTGGGGTACTTTAGATTCACTCTGCATTGCACTACCTTTCCCCTGATATTAGTTTTAAAAAATTAAAGTTAAGAAAAGTAATGATAACACCAGGATGCTATCCTTTGCGAGTTACTCTTTACAGCTTTGTCCATTTGGTGTTTTTGTGACTTCAGCATATCCACTGTTGATTTAACTTTTTCATGAGGCCCCAGGGAGTGGCTAAGTGTTGCTCAAAATCAAATTTCAATGACTCAAGATCTAAACCACACGAAAAGAATTTGGGCCTGTTACATCTTGGTTTTCATTCATTTTTAGGATGTCCTGATGAAAGTTATGAAAGGTACTGACTCAGTCTAACAGCTGACTAAAGGTGAATCTAACATCCTTCTTGTGATAATTGCTGTATTTCTGGTCAGCTAGGGAGGAATCAGATACCCACCTTTGGTAATACTGGTGGTGTAGATATGAAGTTTTAAAGTTTCTGCTTAGGTCAGTGATTGCTAGGAATGCTGCACACAGTCTCTGGGTGTGTGGGGGAGAGATCAGACTATATTTCTCCTTATTTACTCATCTACTAACTGTTACACTTTAAAAACTGATACTACCTCTCTTTTTGCCAATGATAGACATGGCCTTTTTAAAAGACAGGTGGACCTCTGATGGAAAAAAATGGAAGGGTGAAAATAGATGTCTATTTTAGGGGAATTTTGATTCTCAGGAGATTTGGATTAATTCAGTAATTAAACTTAAATTTTAAAATACCTGTTAATAAATGCTATATACTTCAGAAATTCATTGTTTGGTTAGTGAACTAGTCAGATGACTAAGTTTTTAAAAACTTATTTAATAATATATTAAAGTTAGCCATCATTCCTTTATATTTTTATATAATAAAGCTTAATGAACTTATTTACAAAACAGTCTTACAGATATGGAAAAAAAAAATCTTATGGTTACCAAAGAGGAAACACAAGGGGGAGGGATAAATCAGGAGCTTGGGATTAATACACACACACTACTGTATATAATATAGATAACCAAGGTCGTACTGTGTAGCACAGGGAGCTCTTTTCAATATTCTGTAGTAACTTACATGAGAAAAGAACCTGAAAAAGAATGAATGAGTGTATATGTATAATTGAATCACTTTGCTGTATACCTGAAACTATTAATAGCACAGCAATGTAAATCAATAATAATCCAATAAAATTTAAAAAAAAGACAGATAGTAGACATTAGATTTAACCTCGATAAAAACAGGATTCTTGCTTCTCAATATGAAGAAAATAGCCCAATTATCATCTGTTTTTTGTACATGGATCTCAAGTGATACAACTTACATAGGAAGAATCAGGGCTTTGTTTATGCATCCATCTTTTCTCTCATTTTTCTAGAGATGGAGGAAGGGGTGATATTGAAAGTATTTAACAAGCAGTATAACAAAAGCACTAACAATTAGAAGAGACCCCTGCTAAGTGTCCTCTGGCACAATTCTACTGAGAGTTGCCTGCAGAACACATGCTTAGATACACGAGTTACAGTATATAATGTAACAAGATGTTTAAGGTGGGGCTGTATTTGGGAGTTCCCTGGTGGAACAGTAGTTAGGGCATGGTACTTTCAGTGCATGGCCCCAGGTTCAATCTCTGGTTGGAGAACTAAGAGCCTACAAGCCACATAGCACAGCTGGGAGGGCAGAAGTTAAGATGGGGCTGCATTTAATATTCACATTTTAATCTGAATATTATTTATCTCTTAAAATGGATAGCCTCAAGTTCAAATTGTTTTCTCTATTACCCATCTCTTTTCAGAAGGTGTGAAGAAGTTTTTGCTGTGCTTAAGTTTTAGGTGTAAGCATGCATATATGAATAAAAACATTTTTCAACATGTCTTAAAACTCTAGAATTAATTTCATATCTCTTGAAATACTGCCTTCTTTCTGCGACCCTATGGACTGCAGCCCTCCAGGCTGCTCTGTCCATGGGATTCTCTAGGCAAGAATATGGAGTGGTTTGTCATGCCCCCTGCAGGGCATCTTCCTGACCCAGGGACTGAACCCTCCTCACTTACATCTGCACTGGCAGGCGGGTTCTCCACCAGGAGTGCCACCTGGGAAGCCCCAAAATATATACCTCTATAAAGTATCAAACCAACTTTCAGAATCAGCTCTAAGTGGTCACATGAGATGGTCAAAGGCTATCCCAAGTGGTTCTTTTACAACTTTCCCATGTTCCAGAGCTACCCAAAGGCACAGAGGGAAGTTTGTGAAACATTTTTTGTGCTATCCAGACTGTAGCAATGAAGAAAGCCTCACAGAGAATCCTTAAAATATCTTTTTAATTAGTTTGGGTTTTCCTTCGGAAATACCCAAGTGTTTCAAACCACAGCTCGTTAGAGCTGGCTAGAGTTGGGGGTACTCCGCCTCACAGCTTGAAGTGATCAAATATCTGGCTCTGTGTCATAGATGCAGGAAATTTCTTCCTGGACCTTCTTGTCATGGTTATTTATGATGTGGAAAAGATATAAAATTTCTTGGGAATAAAATGTCAATCATCTTTCCCAATCTTGCTGAGTAACTAACCCTAAATGAAATATTCTGCCAAAAGAAACCCAAATTATTGGTATATGATTGCTGTGAAGAAGGAATGAAAGAAACAACATCGAGTCTCACGTAAGCTAAAGCACGACAGCCACGAGGGTGGGAGATAAGATGTGCTTCCTAGGAAACCATTCACAACAGTGAGGATTGTTCTAGAAGAGAATGGAAGAGCAGATCTATTCCTTGTGACTGGATTTGAAAGCCAAAGCCAAAGGGACTTGGAAGTGAAGTGAGTTAGTCGCTCAATCTTATCCAACTCTTTGTGACTTGATGGACTGTAGCCCACCAGGCTCCTCTGTCCATGGGATTTCCCAGGCAAGAATACTGGAGTGGGTTGCCATTCCCTTCTGCGGGGGATCTTCCCAAGCCAGGAACTGAAACCAGGTCTCCTGCATTGCAGGTGGATTATTTTACCACTGAGCCACCACAGAAGGAACGTTAGCAATGGTCCCTTGAATGGCAGAATTCAATACTTGGTACTAAGCTGATTAGTTAAGTATTTGGGAAAAGTACATACCCTCAACAAAGCAGGACCTTACTGCATATAAGATAGCAAGATAAAACCCACATAGTTTAAATTATTACAAAATCAAACTACTAAAACTAAAAAAAAAAAAATACAGAATTATTTATCTCATCTCTGGATAAGGAAGAGCTTACTAAAATATCAGGCAATTGAAGATATGACAATGGAAAGACAAATAACTTCATTAAGCAAATTAAGACTTGCTTATTTCACAAATTCCCATAAACAAAATTGATAATAAATGTGACAGTAATGTTTCTAGATGATATCACAAAGTCTTTTTTCTTTAGTGTCTTTAGACGATTCAATAAAAAAAAAAAAAGATGCCCAATAAACAAAGAACTGAAACTAAAGGTCGTTAAATGGAAAATACAAATGACTAATAAATAAATGAACTGTATTGGTGTTTTTCCTTCTGGCTTACTTCACTCTGTATAATAGGCTCCAGTTTCATCCACCTCATTAGAACTGATTCAAATGTATTCTTTTTAATGGCTGAGTAATACTCCATTGTGTATATGTACCATAGCTTTCTTATCCATTCATCTGCTGATGGACAACTAGGTTGCTTCCATGTCCTGGCTATTATAAACAGTGCTGCGATGAACATTGGGGTACACGTGTCTCTTTCCCTTCTGGTTTCCTCAGTGTGTATGCCCAACAGTACATTCAGGCTCCTGGACCAAAACAGTGATGGCCTAGAAAGAGCCAGGGCAAGTCTCTACTTCTCATTCATTGTGTGACTTTGCTGGCATCATATTATCTCTGTGCATCTTCTTCTCCTCACATCCATAATTTAGAGATAATACCTTCCTCATTGGAAAAGGTAATAGCAACCTACTCCAGTATTCTTACCTGGAGAATTCCTTGGACAGAGGAGCCTGGCAGACTACAGTCCATGGGGTCACGAAGAGTCAGACATGACTGAGCAACTGACAGACAGACAGACAGACACACGTGCACATGCACACATCTTCCTCACAGGATTCTTAAAACTTACTGAAAACATGGGTGAAAACTTCAAAATCCTTGAGTGAAAGCCTAAGCATTATGATAAATTAACTTAAAAATAAAATTTAAAGTCTTTATATATTTGAATTCTTTGCAGAAGTTGTGTTCTCCATATGGTTTATACAAGAATACATCTATCCTTATTACTTGTGTAAATAAATCTTATATTGACATTAAAAAAAATAATAAATAAATAAATGAACTAAGTGCTGCTTCATCAGCAATCAGAAATAGAAATTTACAAGCCATTTTACATTATTACACTAGCCAAAAATTTAGTGATGGAAATACATAATGTTGAGAATCAGGGAACTACATCAAGACAACTCTGATCCATTGCCACAAGATTGCAAATTGGTAAAAAAAAAAAAAAAAAAAAGTTGACCAGACATATTAGAAAGTTTAAAAATTGTTAAAAATCTAAATTACTAATTCCTTGTCTAAGTGTCTACATATCTACTTTAAGGAAGAAATCAGAAATGTGAACAGGATTCTAGACTGGAAAATGGCAGGCACATGAAATATACAGACACTGACTGCCCTGAACAGAGGCTGGATGTGTTACAAACCAAACCAGTTGCTTCTTCATTTTGAAAAGGGCTGGCTCTTTTAAGTAGGAAATGTTAGAAAATAGAGGAAAGATTTGAACAATGGCAGGGTAAGGACAGCATCTACTAATTCACTCTTGAAACATCTTATGGTGGAAAACAACTCATGGGACAGAAGATAATAAGAATAACCTCAAAATAAATGGAATACTGAAATACTAGGTTAACTATGTTGAATATCAGAATTTTAGAGCTTTAAACAAATTAAAGATAATTTGGTCTCACGCTTCTACCTCCATTTTCTGAGAAAGAAACTAATTCCTAAAATGTACTTGATAGCTAGGCAGGTAATCCAGTTTCAGTACCTCATAAAAGGACCACTTCCTTATTTAAATAAAAGTATAACACAGACATTTTTAAAAGACTGTTCTTGAAAATAACGTGGTACATACCACAGAGTGGACTTGGTCATAGGTACTTTGGATTTTCCCATTTACTTTGCTTTTACCTGACAAAAACAAAAAGAAAATGACATTCATTTCATTCTTCTTTATCCTAAATCAATTCTTATTAGTCATTATGAAGACAACTACAACTACTGCTGTAACTTGGGCATATTATTTTATTTGCTATCATTCCAACACTGATCCTAATGATGTTTGAAACAAAGGATGAACAAGCCTCAGGCCCCATAGTCTTTGCGTGTTCATTTCCACTGGCCCAGCTGTTTCACTGAATATTCACACACGGTATTGTGTTTTGGCTCAGTTCAGAGATTGATTTAAAACAAGACCAATGGCCAAATAAATTTGGAATGACTTGTTACTGTCAAATGTTAATCATTTTTCAAAGAAACACTCACTATGGAAGATACCGAATTATTAATGCTCAAACTGTTTACTTTTATATTTTCATAAATATAGAAAATGAGAATTAGCTCATATTACACAACTAATTTAAATAAAAATTTATAATTAGAAAAAATAGTACAGAAAGCTCACTCAAAATTTCCAGTACTTACTTCCAACAATAGTCTTGTGATTAAAAATCTTACTCCAAATTCCGCCTTCTACATTGTCTTTCACTCCGAATTCATAGACTGTGTCAGGCTTTAGATTTTCCACAATTGTTTCAGTGGCTGGACAGAGCTGAAAAATCCATTTCTTTTCCTTATCCTTTTCTCTATAGCGAATTGTATAGTATCTGTCAAATAATCAAAGCATGCTGTAAAACCACAGGGAGATTCAGAATGTATTTTGTTTCTTAATATATCACAGACCCCCATCTACTCTTAAGATTTAATATTGGCTTCTCTTAAGATTTTTTAATTTGCAAAGAACATGAAAAAATTGCTCAATGTATGCTTGAGCTTTTCATTTCTAACAGTGAGTTCAGGGACCAGGAAGGAGCACAATCATGGTCTGACAGAATTCCAGCTCTCTCAGTTCTATTTGGAGAAGGAAATGGCAACCCACTCCAGTATTCTTGCCTGAAGAATCAAATGGACAGAGGAGTCTGACAGGCTACAGTTCATAGTGTCACAGAGTCGGACAAGATTGAAGCAACTTAGCACGTAGCACATATAATTCTATTATTTGCTATTTTGCAAAATAAAAGTTTGAGAACACTAAGCATTCATCTTTTTCTAAATGAATAGAAAAGAATACAGGCATATTTTTACAAATACTTAATATTATAGCTTTATAACTGTATGGCTTTAAGCCTTTTAATCCCACGGAGGTATGGTAAAGGTAATATTGTCCAATTTTGTAAAAGAGGAACCTCAGACTCTAATGCATCCAAGACTGCATTTCAGGGGTAAAATTTTCTTATTATTAAAAAAAAAAATCAACACCAATAGTCAAGCGAAGAACACAGTGAGAAAGACCAAACAATGCATATTCAAGATCACTGTTACATATTTGCTATGGGCTTCATAATATTCAGAAACATGTATGGCAAAGTGATGATAATCCTCACTACTGGTTTTTTTTTTTTTTTTTTTCATCTTTATCACATAGTAGGCTTTGCATATATTATCTCATTTAATGACTCACCAGGCGATACATTTAATTGTCACAGAAACATCTTAAGTGGTAGGAATCATTAATTCCATGTGAAAACGATGTTTCAGAAAGATCAGTTCAGTTCAGTTCAGGTCAGTCGCTCAGTCTTGTCCGACTCTTTGCGACCCCATGAACCGCAGCACACCAGGTCTCCCTGTCCATCACCAACTCCCGGAGTTAACCCAAACTCATGTCCATTGAGTTGGTGATGTCATCTAACCATCTCATCCTCTGTCATCCCCTTCTCCTCCTGCCTTCAATCTTTCCCAACATCAGGGTCTTTTCAAATGAATCAGCTCTTCGTATCAGGTGGCCAAATATTGGAGTTTCAGCTCCAACATCAGTCCTTCCAAAGAACACCCAGGACTGATCTCCTTTAGGATGGATCTCCTAAAGGAGATCCTTTAAGGAGATGGTTGAATCTCCCTGCAGTCCAAGGGACTCTCAAGAGTCTTCTCCAACACCACAGTTCAAAAGCATCAATTCTTCTGCACTCAGCTTTCTTTATAGTCCAACCCTCACATCCATACATGACCACTGGAAAAATCATAGCCTTGACTAGACAGACCTTTGTTGGCAAAGTAATGTCTCTGCTTTTTAATATGCTGTCTAGGTTGGTCATAACTTTCCTTCCAAGGATTAAGCATCTTTTAATTTTATGGCTACAATCACCATCTGCAGTGATTTTGAAGCCCCCCAAAATAAAGTCAGCCACTGTTTCCACTGTTTCCCCATCTGTTTGCCAGCCCAGTGTCATCTAGCCAGTGATGGCAGCAGTGATCTAGCAGCAGTGGCAGAAACAGAAAAGAAGGAAAAGCTCCTCTGGCTCTGATCTAAACAGCCTCCCTAAGTGGGGAGGCTGGACAGATCAGGACAGGCGGTATATTGCTCTTGGACACAGCAATGAGAAGGGCTACATGTATCAATACCAATAGGTTTTATAAGCAGATTATGAAAAAGAAAATTACAAAATGTTGCATGTTTTCAATTGTCTCTCAAAAATTTAGTATCTTTCCCCTACTTCTCATCCCCAAAAATTAAATGGACTAAGATTTACATCAATTGCTTTTAAAGCCCTAAAGTCCCTTATTTACCCAGGCTAAATTGTTTATTGTATCCTCTCTAAGCACCAGACACAAGTTCTTAATATGAAAAAAAAAAAAAAAATTACCCAGAATCTCTAGAAATAAGGGCCAGGACTGTCTGCATAAATTGTGGACCTCTTTGCAAAATGAAAACATGGGGCCCCTTATTCAAGAATTATTAAGAGTTTTAAGACAGTGACAACAGAGCATTAAACCAAGTATGGGTCCTTCTAAATGGAGAACCTGTGTACCTGTATGGGTTGCACACCCATGATGTCAGCAAGCGGGTTATAGTTTTGTAAGTACACAGAGTAGGTGTATCTGTACATTCAGTTTTCTTTCTTACTAGTTACAAACTACTGAAATGCTTGAAATCATTCACTAGCTTGCTTCTCCCTAGTCTCTGGACTCCATACCCCATTCCAAAGTCAAGACGACAAAACAAGTGGAGGAGGCAGTTTCAGCCAAAACACTAACTGCTACTGGGAACAAACGTTATAGAATACTAGTCTTCTGAGTCCTGCGAGTTGAACCATCAACAGCAATTTATGAAACATATTTGTTGACAAGTACATCCTATGGAATTTCTGTTGCTTTTTTACCCCTGCCTTGGCTATTCAAGACTTCAGAGAAGTGCAGAGAAAACTAAAATTAGAGCAGATGGGCCCCCACAGCTTTGCATCTCCAGTTTGGATACATTTCTCAGCTGCTTGCATGATCTGGTGGAGGCGGAGGGCAATGCCTACAGAATTACCAAAGGTAATCTGGGGATTCCAGGGTTCCCAGTAAATCTGATTTTATATCCTCTTCCTAGGAATAAAATCAGACAGAAATATCTTAAGACTACGTTTTTAAAAAATCTAGCCTGTACATTTTTTTCTATTTTGATCACAAAGCATTCTAAATAACCTCTCTTGTACCAAGTTTGGCAGAAAAAATAAAAGTGCAGGCAGCTAGGCCTTCTCCTTGGCTTCAGTTAGGTTCCCTCATCAATACTGGCTTAATTGGTAATTGTATAATATAGGCAAGTTCTAAATTTTAAAAGATCATAAACAAGGCTACTTAGCTATAAAGTGGTGAAGCATATTTTCTTGATTTTAAAGCAAAATATAGGCCTTATGATAAAAATACTGCACAACCTAGCATGGAGTAGGTACTCCGTATATGTTATGAAACTGTTAAGCAGGAAGTTAGGCATGAGTAACCAGCTGTGGCCTGGCAGAAAAGGATGCAAGCTGATCTCTAAACCCCACCCCAGACACACCCAGGAGAGTTCAGAGATATGCTACAAAAATAACCACAGAGACTTTTCCAACTCCTGCAGACCCTAGGCACACAGTGGATACAAATTAACCACAGGGGCTTCTCCAACTCTGGCACATACACCCTTGATGCACAGCTCTGTCCTGAAGTAACCTTAGGCAACCAGGAGTCCATTAAGGGTTCATAAATATTCTATACGTACAGATATCTGATGATAACAGACTGAATTATGGGAAAGACATGCACAATAACGCCTGTTGTTATGTAACTTGCAATTGCCAATCAAAACTCTCATGTAGATGAATATGTGACAGCCCCATTTCGCATGTGCCCAGACATGCCCCCTTCCCTGATTGGCCTTGAGTGTATGCCCATTTGCATTTTGCACAGGGCAGCCAAGAGGAGAAGACGGAGTAAAAAAGGGAAGCCAGGCAGGATCATGGCCACTCCTTCAGTGTCAACCAACTCTCATGTCTTGGGAGTGTACTATCTGCTGTCTATTTAATAAAATATCTGTCTGCTTGAGCTGTAACCAGTCTGTTGTTTTGAATCCCTGCTTCGATGAGACAGGAGCTGAGACAGGAACTAAGGAATCCCGCTTGCTTGAGCTGTAGTCTGTCATTCCAAATCTTTGTTATGATGAGACAAGAACTGAGGGAGAGAAATAGATTGATGTGACAAAACAAATAGAATGGATACTTTGGTACTTGTAGGGTCATTTTATAATTAGAATATAGTTGCTCTAAATGGCCAATGACTCAATCACCAAAAAATACTGATTTAAGCCATTATATCTATAGTTGTATTTTGTAATATATCATTGCATAAGGTTTCACTTAGCAGATCTCAGCATTCTCATAGAGTCAATGTAAATGGAAGGAAAGTTCAAGCAATGTCTATGTGGTACATTTGCAGAGAGCTTACAGATATTTTTAAATTTATTTCCGTGTTTCTGTACAATAAATTCTGAAATTAGCAGAGCCAAAATTATTATAGAAGAAAGAGAGAGGCTGGGAAGTGTCTAAAGCCTGAGAATGAGTGGCAGAGCCAGGAAAAGGGTTATTTCCTGACCCATAAACTAACACTATGTGTACTACATTGGACTGTCTACTGCAGGGCTTGCAAAAGGAGATGCAAAGAGAAGGTAAAATGAATCCGCATGGAAGAGAATTTCAAGGAATCAGAAGTTCTTTTAGCATTACTTAAGGCTTCCATATAATCAGAGACTTCCCATTATTGCCTGAGGATATCCAGGATCAAAAGTTGACTGCACTTTTTTTCTGTGATTAATCAAATTTGGTCACAAGTGCTTGGAGAGGCAACAAGTCTATTAAAGATAGAGGTAGCAGCCAGTGAATGTCGTCAGAGCAGACCTCTGGAAAGCCTGACCAGCAACTGGACCTTAGAAACAAGGATATCTCACATCCCAAATAAGTGGTTAGGAACTTTTGAGGGCGGTGTTTGATTCAGCTGGCAATATTCTGTGCTTGGATCTCCCTAAGAGTCCAAAACTGACAATAGTCTTTATTATAACTTAAAAAATACCATAATTCCTCTGAATGTAATGGAGAAGGCAGACAGTGGCTTGGCTTGGATCTCTTTCAGCTGCAAGATAGTAGCATGCCCTCAAGAGAGTCCCTTTGACCACTTACACATCAATTTTCTACTTTGAAAAATAGGGGTTGGAGTAGACAATCATTGAATCCTTTCTGTTTCTAAAATTTTATTCTAGCTACAAATAAGACATTCTATTCTAATGAAATTCAGAGGCAGAATTCAGGCTAGACACGCCAGAGGTAGAAATATCATAAATAAAATTTATGATGTAACTGGCATTGAGTTCTTCTAAGTGAAGAAATTGCATAATGTCAAAATAAGTCTAGTCCTTTTACAAACTAGTCTGGATTGATACACATGGTTGGTCATTTTAGGACTTTCTATACTTTTTTTTTTTAGCAATTCTTTTATCTCTGTGATTAATCCCTATATTTCCTACAACATCTATCATGTTTTTTTTTTTTTTTTGCTCTCTTCACACCAAAGGACACGTCCGGATGCCCCATTGTCAACATCCTTACTTCCAGTCTTAGACTCTGACTGCTGATACAAAATCTGCCCTCACCCTCTTTCTCTCAAAATCTCCCTCTCCTCCTTCAGTCTCTTTTATCCCTCTCCAATTTTAGGGTTCTCCCTTCTAAAAATAACTGTCTTGGTAATTTTATTCCATTTTATTATTCCATCCACTCTGCATCCTTTCTCCTGATTCTTCAAGATTTTCTCTAAGTCAAAAAGTTGTTCAACTATTTTCCATTATATCAAAGCTAGACTAAAACTAATATTTACTTCTTATTCCTGTCATTACCTTTTAACACAAATTTCTCCAAAGCAATCTATTTTTTTTCTGTTTTTTTACTGCTCATAATGCCCAAATCTCTTTGCAATCTTGTGTCTGACCTATTAGTGTAATAAAACCTCATGATCAAATCCAATGATTTAATCATCTGTGAGTTTCACAACTACCTTAAAATCTCCTCATCATTCTCAAATGTGCTCCTATTCCCGTTGTCTTCACGTTCCTTCTTGCCTGTGTCCACTCTGTTTTCAAGTCCAGTTATGTTTCCCTGTGTGATACCTCTCACACTTATCTTGTCTCTACTCCTGAATAGTAGTTACAGGCCCAGTCCAGGTCCTTACTATCTCTGGACTCTTGGAATAATTTTCAAACTGGAAACCATTTCCAAAATCTCTTTATCACTTACTGTTTCCTGATGTAAGTTCAACAAAAGAAAGACATCTCTAGTTATTTTAGTGCTATCTAAAATGGAACAGTTTATCTGAATTGGCAATTATCACATAATATAAGGTAACTAAAATCCCACACACTCAGAAGATTAGCAGCAAATGCAGTATCATTTTTTACAACCTCTTATGCAAGAATTTTTTACCTGATTCTATCCATGCCTTCTAGGGTAGGTTGTGGTGTGGCCCAACAGAGAGCATCTTTCTAAGAGTTGTGTCTCTGTACCCCGCACTGGCCCCCACCTTGGTTTGCCTGCAACCTCATCTCTCTGAGGTCCTCACCCTTGATGTCTGGACAGTCCCCCTACTATGTGGACAAGGACCTTCATCTCTGACTCCTGCCCACAGCCTGTGCCTCCCCTGGCCCACTCCACACATTTAACATGTGTCATCTCATTTAATTCTGACATCTCTATGAGATATTACTATTATTACTCCCATTATACAGATTTCAGATAAAGTTCAAGGATTGAAGGGACTGGCTAGATGATTTTTAAAGCTAGTTTTGGACCTTCTACTTGCCTATTTGTTTGTACATTTGTTAGGAATTACTTCTGTAAAGTGTGATTCTATGTTGTGTGTGATGGGAGACAAGTACGACACCAGGCATTAATTCAAATATGAGCTCACAGAATAGGGAGGGTGGTAGATGTACATCTGAACACGACTAAAGGAGGCAGGATGAAAAGCAGAGCATCTGAGGGTGGTTGGGTATGGCACTCTGCAGCCTGAACTTATAAAATGGTTACACTGCAAATCCCATCCCAGTGGGAGACTGAAAGCATGACATCCTACCCAGATCCATGGAAAGTGCAACACCAAATCTAAGCCTCATGTCAGGAGAATGCCTCACAGATTCCTTGAGACAGATTCTTAGGGAAATTTTGTGATTTTTTTCTTTAGCCAGGTAGTGGGAACCTGGGGGAGATTCTTAGACGGGTAAATAAACTTGAGCAGTAATTAAGGAAGCTAGATTTATCAGCAGTGGAAGAATTAGAGAAAAACTGGAGGGAGGAATCTCAACTTGCTATAATCCAGATGAGATAATCAGGCTTCCTACGTGGCGCTAGTGGTAAAAAAATCTGCCTGCCAATGCAGGAGAATCCCATGGACAAAGGAGCCTGATGGGCTACAGTCCATGGGGTTGCAAAAAGTCGCACATGACTGAGTGACTTAGCAGCAGCAGATGCAATAACAAAGGAGTGAATGATGGAAGAAATACAATGGAGCAGAGGAAAATAAACAGATCAAAGTTATATTTCTACAAAATAATTGATGAGACTAGACTCCTTATAGGATATGGGTACCAAGGAAAGTGTAAATAATATTCAAAACTCAATTTTCAAACTTAAGAAGAGGGAAGTTAAAGTGATAGAAAAGGAGATTTTTTAGTGGTATCAGTTCAGTTTAGTTCAGTCACTCAGTCATGTCCGACTCTCTGCGACCCCATGAATCACAGCATGTCAGGCCTTCCTGTCCATCACCAACTCCCGGAGTTCACCCAGATTCACGTCCATTGAGTCAGTGATGCCATCCAGCCATCTCATCCTCTGTCATCCCCTTCTCCTCCTACCCCCAATCCCTCCCAGCATCAGAGTCTTTTCCAATGAGTCAACTCTTTGCATGAGGTGGCCAAAGTACTGGAGTTTCAGCTTTAGCATCATTCCTTTCAAAGAAATCCCAGGGCTGATCTCCTTCAGAATGGACTGGTTGGATCTCCTTGCAGTCCCAAGTGACTCTTAAGAGTCTTCTCCAACAACACAATTCAAAAACATCAATTCTTCAGCGCTCAGCCTTCTTCACAGTCCAACTCTCATATCCATACATGACCACAGGAAAAACCATAGCCTTGACTAGACGGACCTTTGTGGGCAAAGTAATGTCTCTGCCTTTGAATATGCTATCTATGTTGGTCATAACTTTCCTTCCAAGGAGTAAGTGTCTTTTAATTTCATGGCTGCAGTCACCATCTGCAGTGATTTTGGAAGTATAGACAACATTAATTTAGTTTGAGTTTGAGGTACTGAATACTGTTATCTGGTCATCCTAATGAAAATATTCAATGGACAATGAGAAATACACTCTTAAAACTGGGCCAAAATCAGAGGTTCAGCATTGGAGGTCATTTATATCCTTACACCACTCCTAATATTCCTTGTAGAATAGCAACATCAGAAAGTCCTGCTAACTTTTGAAAATGAACAATCTCAGGCTCTTCCTCAGGTTTATGGAATCAGAACCTGCATTTTAACAATATCTTCCACATGATTGAGTATGTCAAGGCTGTATATTGTCACCCTGCTTATTTAACTTATATGTAGAGTACATCATGTGAAATGCTGGGCTGGATGAAGCACAAGCTAGAATCAAGATAGCTGGGAGAAATATCAGTAACCTCAGATATACAGATGAAACCACTCTTAGCAAAGAACTAAAGAGCCTCTTGATGAAAGTAAAAGAGGACAGTGAAAAAGTTGGCTTAAACTCAATATTCAAAAGACTAAGATCATGGCATCTGGTCCCATCACTTCGTGGCAAATAGGTGGGGAAACAATGGAAACAGTGACAGACTTTATTTTAGGGAGGCTCCAAAATCACTGCAGATAGTGACTGCAGCCATAAAATTAAAAGATGCTTGCTCCTTGGAAGAAAAGTTATGACCAACCTAGACAGCATATTAAAAAGCAAGAGATATCACTTTGCTGACAAAGGTCATTAGTCAAAGCTATGCTTTTTCCAGTAGTCATGTATGGATGCGAGAGTTGAACTATAAAGAAAGCTGAGTGCTAAAGAATTGATGTTTTTGAACTATGGTGTTGAAGAAGACTCTTGAGAGTCCCTTGGACTGCAAGGAGATCCAACCAGTCCATCCTAAAGGAAATCAGTCCTGAGTATTCATTGGAAGGACTGATGCTGAAGCTGAAACTCCAATACTTTGGCCACGTGATGTGAAGAACCAACTCATTGGAAAAGACCCTGATGCTGGGAAAGATTGAAGGTGGGAGGAGAAGGGGACGACAGAGGATGAGATGGTTGGATGGCATCACTGACTCAATGGACATGAGTTTGAGCTAGCTCTGGGAGTTGGTGACAGGGAAGGAACAGGGAAGCCTGGCATGCTGCTGTCCGTGGGGTCACAGAGTTGGACACGACTGAGCGACTAAACTGAACTGAACCACATGATTTGCAAGTATACCAAAGTTTGAGTATCACTGTTCTATATAGACATTATCATTAAAGACATGGCTTACAGCTGAGATAAGGAGGATACATAGGTGAGATATCCAAGGATAGATCTCTATTCCATATTTGAGAGCCAGGATAATAAGCAAAAGAGAAGAGAAAGGGAGTAAGAGCAAAATCTAAATAAAATTTCAAAGGAAGAAAGAGTTCAAGAATGGAAGGATGGCCAAAAATTCCACAAAGAGATTTAAAAGAATAAGAACTGAGAAAAAAAATTAAACTATGGGATCTAGCAATTAATTGATCACTGATGATCACCTAGAGAAGTTTCAGTGGAACGGAAAGAGGGTGGGAGCCAGTGAAAAGGAATGAAGACTGTGAATGTGGTTGAGAAATCAAGAATATGAGAGCACATTAATCTGAGAAATTCTGGAATTAAGAAGAGAAACTGAAAAATAGCCTGGAAGCTATAACAGGGTCAACAGAAAATATGTTGTTTGGGGGTAGGGAAATCTTGAGCATGTTTGTAAGCAAGAGGCAGGGCACAAATATCAGTGAAGAGGAAAACGCAGAACAGCAAGGAATATGGAAGGAACAGAATGATGAGCATGTTCTGAAGGCAGAAACATGCTCCTTGGTAAGAACAGAAGAGATTTAAGGCTAAATCTAGGATGAAGAAAAAGTGAGCCAATGGCAGACTGCCTACATTTTCTTCAGTATTACAGAAACCAGGATGGACTGGAACATGAAAAGAGTCAAAGTCAGTAGCCAAGATGCTATTCCCAAGATTCAGGGTAAGGTGCCTAGACTGAAATTGTTGACATGGAAATAGAAATGGAAAAGTAGGAGATAAAGATACTAATATGGGGACTTATCAAAGGCAAAACCAGTGTAACCCAGAGCCTCAATACCTATAGGAAATGAGGAATGTTAAAATTTATGGAGTTTCATATTAGGGAGAGTAAAAGAATTATGATAGTTCAGAAAATAAAAAGGCAGGGAATTGATATTTCATGAGAAAAGTACAAATTCAATTTTGTCCTAAGTTTGAAGTAATAGTAAGGCATAAAAGTGAAAATGTTGACATTTCACTATTTATTCATTCAGTATATATTTACTGAAGGTCTACTTGCTGCTGCTGCTAAGTCACTTTAGTCGTGTCCGACTCTGTGTGACCCCATAGACAGCAGCCCACCAGGCTCCCCCATCCCTGGGATTCTCCAGGCAAGAACATTGGAGTGGGTTGCCATTTCCTTCTCCAATGCAGGAAAGTGAAAAGTGAAAGTGAAGTCGCTTAGCCGTGTCCGACCCTCAGCGACCCCATGGACTGCAGCCTACCAGGCTCCTCCGCCCATGGGATTTTCCAGGCAAGAGTACTGAAGTGGGGTGCCATGCTGGCACTGGTGCCAAGCTGGTACTGGCTTGGGTACTGGGAAAACAATGATGGCTATGATACCTATGGTCCCAGTCTTCTCTGAGCTTAAAATTTACATGGCAAGATGAATGGGTAATGAGGCACTGGGCTCAATCAAGTGAGAACTCTTAGACCTCAAAAATACCCACTTAACAACTTGGGATAAAGAAAAAGAGGCAAGAGTCAGCTCTGAACCAGCCAACAAGGAGGACCCTCATTCTACATTAAGAGCAAGTAAGTACAACGTGAAAGCATTAGAAAATGTGAAAATGATTTCTAAACAAATCATAAAGCTTTACAAATTGGCAAAGGAGTGAGAACTAAGGCAATCTTAAACACTTTAACAAGCTGGAAACATGGGAAGGAAAAAATATGCTATTAATGGTGAAATAAATTGTGGTTTTAACTTCTCATCTGGGCCAACTGGAAAGCTTTCTTTTGACCTCAGATATATTAAGGACAAATGTGTGCATTCTTCCTTTCAAAGCCCTTTAAGAATAAAACATGTAAATTAAGCATATCTACTCTCCAATGAATGTGAACTCAGAAAAGGCTCTAAATATATGGGAGACCCAAATGGAACCTATGGGAATAGGAGTGGAAACATACCACCAAGAATAAAGTGACACTGAATTAATATTTCCAAGTTTAAAACAAATAAAATAAAAAACAGGGATGTTCTCATTGGAAACTCACTATACTAGAGCTTTAATATGTAAAGTCAAAAATCAAAGTATAATAAAAAATTTTTCCAATAAATTATCTGCCCTTGCATAGGATAAATGAAGTGACACAAATCAATGTGAAATGATTGTTTCTAAAAACTCAGAGACTTTACACATGGTGCCAAATATTAGAGCTAGTGGATTAAAATGACACCAGTTGATGTTCCTATAGCAAGCTGAGGGAATTCAGGTTCCAATGGCTTTGTCAAAAAACACTCTTGAAGGAAAACTTGACCTGTCTTAATCTAATTTTCAAGAAGGAATCATTCCCTATAACTATTATTGCTTATTTTAACCTACTGGATTAGTCTAAAGCCTAAAAAAAAAAAACAAAAAAAAACAACATTATCATATGAGGGTGGATTTCTCCAAGTCTGCTTCTAATTACACTAACTGAGTTGTTCTGGTGGATTTATTTGGGTGTTTATAATATGTATAGTAATTCCAGAGCTTTTAAATAAGGACCATTATTTTTTCTCAAATAGTTACAAAGACTTTAAAATGTCAACTCTTTATTAACTGTTCTAATTAGGGAGAAAGGAGGCGTGGGTAAATAAAATTCACATGGGTAAATAAAATTCTCCAAATGCTCCTTTTTGTCATTACATTTAATTCTTTACTCTTAATTCTTAGTCATGTCCTAACAATTCCCTGGAGAAGGCAATGGCAATCCACTCCAGTACTCTTGCCTGGCAAATCATATGGACAGAGGAGCCTGGTAGGCTGTAGTCCATGGGGTCGCTAGGAGTCGGACATGACTGAGCCACTTCAGTCATGCATTGGAGAAGTAAATGGCAACCCACTCCAGTGTTCTTGCCTGGAGAATTCCAGGGACGGGGAGCCTGGTGGGCTGCCGTCTCTGGGGTGGCACAGAGTTGGACACAACTGAAGCGACTTAGCAGCAGCAGCAGAGGCAACAATTCCCTATTTCTGTCAAGGATACTTTGATCCTCGCACTCAGGTTTGAAAGTTGGCAAGCATCTTGACATGTCATTACTGCATCTTTTATAAAACTTCATTCTAGGCAGAATTATTTATTTTAAATATTGTGATTTGATGGGCATGACTCCACCTATTTGATGAGAAGACCAGAACCAGGGTTCATGGGTGAGGAAATGAGAGGGTGAGGTGCACATGTGGTCTGAATAGCTTGGGGCCTTCAAGTCAACTACTTTGGATAAAAATTCTAGCTCCATCGAGTATCTGTTCCTCTATCTTCTGCATATTTATTATCGACTTTTGCTGTCGTACCATGACAACATTTGTCAATTAGAATCAATCATCAGATAAGTTGTTTTGTGGAGGGGTCAGGAGAACCAAGTGAAATTGAAGACAGGGAGGCTTGAGGACAAGGAGGAAATCATATCAAATCCTGCTCTAGGAATTGGCAATTTATTGAACCTCATGGATTTATCAAGCAAGTTCAGTAACCATTAAAATCAGCTATGTTTTGTTCCAAGTGTATCAAATATTTCTTCCCTTCTTCCTTTCTTCTTGCCCAGTCCTTCCCTCCCTTCTTTTTTTCTTCTTTCTTAATAAGAGACTTAAAAAAAGGAAAAGGAAAAAGAAACTGACCCACAGATGTTTGTTTTCTCAGCACTAGCATCCTGCACCAACTCATTAGAAACCAAAGTTACCTCAAGCAAGTGAGTTCTTTTAGGAGTCTGTTTCCAAACAAAGTTAAGTTTCAGGTTTAGCGTGGGTGAGATAAGGAATATTTCAGATTCTTCGAAACAGGTCAAAATTATTTTTCAAAAACTTTAGCTTTGGCATTATCTTCTACATGCTTTTTTCAAAGAACTTTTTCCTTCAGAACTATGAGCATGTGAAAGAAAATTTCTTTCGTTCTTAGTTTAGATTTCCTAATCAAAGTTATATGAACGGTGGTTTTGGGAACTTAAACATTTTAAAGCTCTTTATTTTCTGTCCAATTTAGACAAATAAAACGAAAGAAAGCAATACAAAAAATAGACATTTGGCCAAAAAGTATATTAAAAAGTTTTCAATATATTTAGTACAGGGGAAAAATACATATTAAAATGGTAATGAGATAGAACTACACTAGGATACCTAAAGTGAAAAATGTTGACAACATGAAATGCTGGTGAGGATATGGAGCAACCAGAACTCTCATACACTGCCTGTGGGAATTTAAACAGAAAATTAGGCCAAAAAAATATACATCTTCCCTGTGACATAGCAATTCTACTTTTAGGTATTTATCTAGTGTTAGTAGTGTAGTGTTAGTCTCTTAATCATGTCCAGCTCTTTGCGACCCCTTGGGTTGTAGCCCACCAGGCTCCTGTGTCCATGGGATTCTTCAGGCAAGAATACTAGAGTAGGTTGCCATTTCCTTCTCCAGAGGTATTTATCTAAGATAAATTAAAAGGTATGTCTACAAGAATCTTATACAAAAATGTTTATAAAATTTATCTTCAAAATAACCAAAAATAAGACACAATTCAGGTGTCTACCAGCAAGAAAAATGGATCAAAAAATTCTGAAATACTCACATAATGGAGTAATACTCAGAAATAAAAAAGGAATGAACTATTGTTACTTACAATGTCATGAATGAATCTCAAAAAACATGCTGATAGACATAAAAAGAGAACATACTTATGATTTTGTTTACATGGAATTTTAGAGCAGACCAACTCTCTAGCACATTCTAGGGTGATGAAAGAAAAATTTTTAATGGATTGTACAGTACATGGTTACACACTTTTTCTGTAACTGATTAAACTCTACACATAAGATCTGTGCATTTTACTGGGTTTAAATTATATTTTAATAATTAAGTCTTTTATTTTAAAGAAGGGATGAAACAAATTTTAAAAATCTTAAAGTCACTTTGAGTATTTAAAATAAATACCTTTTAAAATAAATGTTCCTTTTGGTTGAAGCTTGAAAATTTTGATTGTCAGATGCAAAGTTTTGAATTTTGAAGCTACCGCAGTGAATATTTACGACAAGCGAATATCACCTTATACCCAATTTAGAATCATGGTTCAGCATTTAGTACAGTGCCCAATACATAGACAATGCCAGCTCTGTGTGTTGGATGGATAAATGGCAGTGATTTAAAAATAAACTTAGGTTTTTCTTACTTTGTTCTACCAAAGAAGATGGTGGCTTCATTTCCAAGGGTGCTTTTCCTTGACCTACATTTCTCCATGTGTCCCTCTCCCCAATTTTCTAAGCCGGTGATCCCTAAACTTAGGTGGGGACCAGAATCTACTGGAGGGCTTGTTAAAACACAAATGACTTGGCCCCACCCTTTAAGTTTCTGATTCAGTAAGTCTGGAGATCTGAGAATTTCCATTTTTGATAAGTTCCCAAATGATGCTGGTGCTGATGCTGCTTGGTTTAGGGACCAAAGTGAGAGAACTAGTGTTTTTAGCACTTCATCAATTGGCAGACCAAAGATCCATCTTTCTCAAACCAAGGATCAAATGCTGCAACTTTTAATGGTCTCTCCTAATTGCTTTCAACCTTATGCTCTGAGTTTTTATTAGACTTATCACTGATAACCCCACTTACTATTTGGCTTATTTTTCCTTCTGTTTTTTTCTTTGGAAAGAAAAAAATATGTGCATGTGTTTTCTATTCAGGTAGATGGTAATTCCTGAAGGGTAGGGGCTTTGATGAGTGTGTCTTCATTCTCCTCAAACCGAGAACAGACTCTCCAGCAAATAGCTGATCTGCAGACACTGATGCCCTGATATTTACACATCCTTCTAAAGCATGTGCAGACACTGTTGAGAGCAAGTGTCAATTTTCAGATGAAAAATAAAATTTTCCATAATGGTGAATTACCTGTCATTGGGACACTGACTTGGCAATGTCCAATCATGGTGAGGGTTGATGAGGAAGCCCCAGGACAGGAAGACTGAGCTTGGTGACAGAGTGCCAACTACCAGCTGGAGAGGTTTACGAGCTCGTTTTTTACCTACAAAGGGAATAGACAGGTTAATTCTTGTAACATTTAGCATATTTTCATGATTTGGGTAAAATATACAAAGATAATTTAGCAAGATGATGAAGAATGTGAAAGCATTAAGTTCCTTTTCTTTTTATACAGTGCACAAATATTAATAATGCTTTGCCCATGAATTTAAGCAAGAATCAAATGAAATACCCTTTTGAGATTTACATGTATGTGTCTATGCATATAAACTATATCCATTCCTAGTTTTTATTTTCTTGTGGGTCAAGGATGAACATGGAGGTCTTGGCTGTTACCAGTGAAATAAACAAACACACACACATACACATATAGGTATATATACATTTACTTTTCTTTTACAGACAAGATAAAATGTATGCTTATTTTTTCCCTGAAACTGTGAAATCGTTTCACATTTAGAAATATCTTAGACAACTTACCATCAAGGTTGAATGCTATATATATATATATTTTTTTTTTTTTTAAACTATTTGGAAGTGTAAAATCTCTTGTTAGAGCATTTCAATGACCTCTCTTTTTTTTTTCTTCTTTTTTTACAGTAACTATTGAAACAGACAAGGTACACACATTCTTAATATTGCTGGGAGAGTAGGAATAATATAGGAAGCAGTTATTCCAACAAGACTAATTGGATTTCGGCAATGCCAAGTGTGATTCTGATAAACCACTCTAGATTCTTTTCAAGTATATGTGAGGGGCAGCTATTTGCTTTTTCAAAAATATTTGAAACTTTAGGAACAGGAGGACAGTGAAAAGGAGGAGTGCCTATTACTTCTGTTAGGTTTGAGTTATATTAATTGTTATTCTGGCAGAAAAGCCCTCTGAGACCATAATATACATAATCTAGAGGTGGTAAGTTACTTCATTGTGACATAGATGAATTTTTTAAAGATATCTTAAATAATTTTCAAAGATGGTTATTATTTAGTTGGTTGAAAACATGCAGTTATACTTCTCTATAAATTTTTCCAGTTTACCTGTAATAGGACCTTATCTGACTATGATTCAAAGGGTTCAGTTCTGGTCCCCAAACAGGGCAGGTTAGAATCTGAGATAATGTGATTCTGATAAGTTGTTTTTTCTATCCCTGAGTTGATTTTCACTCATGTAATATAATTGTCTCATTTTATAGATGAAAAATAAGGTCTGGAGTAATTTTAAGGTTGTCCAAGGTCACAAAAAGAGCACGCTTAAGACTCAAATCCAGGTCTCCTGAATTGTAATCGTTTCTAGTTTTCTTTTTATTACCTCACTAGTTTAGCTCACAATGTATGAAAGTAATGCCATTTAGAAAAACTACATTCTTCTTTCCTCAAGGAATCTAAAGTGTATAGTTTGTTTGGATCTTCAATTTTAATTATTTAATCATTTTTAAATTATGTGGCAGATACAAATATAAAATGAATGGAAGCTAATCCATTACTCATTACATCACTCTTCAATGCAGATTACAAAAAAAAAAAAAATTATATCCATTGCCTGAAAGGAAAGGTGGGGTTTCTGATCAGGATGAAACTATTTCCTGAGTTGGTCATCATGTAGTGAAAAATAATCTAAGGCCAATGTCACAGAAGCCCACAAATGAAATGAAGTTATAAACTGCTATTAAGATATAATCACTCTCTTGATTTTTCTTACTTATTTTTGCATATTTGTTTTATAACCATACTAAGAAAAAGTTCAGTGACTATGAAGCCAGAATCCCATAGAACCATACTCATGCTTCCTGACTTTATTGTTAGATATTTTGAAATAGAGTCCTCAAATACAGGAGTACTTTTCTTTACAAGTATATGGAAAGCTTCTTGGACAATGATCACTAGTAAGTTTTAAGTATTGATTGAAGTCTCCCTTGTGCATTGGGATATTATAAGAGGTCAAGTAAAAGGATCTGTAGTTCTCAAAATAATTAACCATTTATTGCTTCTCTTAAAAAAAAAAAAAAAAAAAGAGGAAAGCAACAGAAGCCTCAAGGGGAGAGGATTGCGGCAACCAGCTTTTGGTGACCAGGCATGGCTGATACACTGAGGAGACAGAATACCTAGCTGCCAAGGGCCCATTTGCTCAATATCTGTACATCCCCCAACGCTTCTTATCCCTTTGAGAAAGATCCTTCTTTCTGTGTGGCATTCAGTGTATCATAAAAGGCAAATATGATTAGGGAATAATTATTTTGAGAACAGTTCACATTAGAACATGAAAAAGAAAAGCACCATGATCAACTCTACCTACAGACTAGGAAGATGTGACATAAGATATTAAAAGCATATTCACAGCTTTATTAGTCCTTCCTAATAGCAAGGTCTGGCTTATTTGATCTGAGAAGAAATTTTAGCAGTGAAATTGGGACAATGTCTTCCTTAGTCATATAGAAACATTTCTACTTTTTTATACACATGGTATCTAGTTGCCTGTTTTACATCTCCCTAGCCCTGGGAAGATGGGTGTCACACTGATGTTTTATGAAAGAAGTCTTGTTTTCTGCATCTGACTAAATACAAGTGGTTTGGAGGCATAAATAAAATCCAAGTCCCAACTCATTTAACACACATGTAAAGAGTTATGCTTTTGAAATGTCAAGTTTCCTTCAGCAAAGTTTAGATCTCACATTTTGCCCTAAAAGTCTGAAAGACACAAGAGCAGGCTTTAGTTCACACATTGCAACATAGAAGGAGTCAACAGGAGCTAAACTCTAAATAAGCACTTACTCTGGGCTAGGCCAGTCCTATGTAGCTGTGAACTCATCTCATCCTCACCCAGACCCTCCCATGCAGCAGAACAGAGGCATAGAGAGGTTCAGTAATTTGCCTCAACCCTCTGCTGTTTGTATGCAGTGGGGCGGATAAGACCCAAGGAGCCTCTCCCAACCAGGCTATGCTACTTCCCAAGCAGGGTTATCTGTTTTCAGGGGACTGCTGGGCATCATACATCTTCTAACCTACCTTCCGGAGGCATCCCCAAGACACGTGGTCTCCATGGGTAGAAAAGAGATGAAAAGGCATGGTTTAAAGTTAACAATAATAATGAATCAACAAAAATACCTGAGCACGACTTCTTTTGACTGGGGGGAGGAGCGGGCCGAACGACGATCAGATATTTAGGCTCAGCATCTGGAAATGATAAGATTATTTATCAGTAAGATAAATAACATGACAGCACACCCATTCCTGACTCAGTGTTCCCCAGCCTTAGTCACTGTAACCACAGAACCAGCGGGTGAGAGGGCTCAGGCATTTGGAAAGTTCATACTTCTTCTGATAGTTCAGGCCATTAAGTTTTTAAAGTGAAAATTAAATCCAGATTTTCAAAACCTCATGGACAGGAATGGGGGAGAAGTCTTAAAAGAATCATGTTAGGGACACAGATTTCATGCCACATTTTCGATAGTCCTTTTCTCTGCAAATATTTTTTTTTTAAATCAGATCATGTCTCATCTGTAATCCTACTCTTAGAGGATCAGAATGGTGCTTCAAAATCAGAGAAGGAAAATCATACTTGCACAGGACACACGAGTCTCAACTGTTGACTGATCTGAAACTGCTCATTTCCTGGGTATCTGAATATTCTCCATAATATCCTACCTATTTTTTATCCTGTTTGCATAATTTTTCAACCTGTTATCACAGCCAATCATTTTCACGAAAAATTTTAAAACAAAGTCGCAATTTAAGTTGGTATAATTACCACATAAATATACTGATGGGAAATAGAGAATCTCTTTAAAATATTTAGGTTTTGTTGCAGGGAATTTGTGGGCTAGTATCTTGATAATTTTAGGTTACACAGGTATATTTGTTGAGACTTACTGAACAGTAACAAAAGGGTCCTACCAGATAGTACAGGGAATTATATTCAATATCCTATGATAAACCATACGGAAAAGAATATGAAAAAGAATATATATGTATAACTGAGTCACTTTGCTGTATAGCAGAAATTAAACACAACATTGTAAACCAACTACATTTGAACAATTTTTTTTAACACTGAAAAATGTGGACAGTAAAAAAATTTAAAAAATTGGTTTTGAAGTAAAATGATATTTAGACAATAAATAAGTGCTAACTCAATCAAGGGCTGAAAATTTATCAAATAATTTTTTAAATTAATGTTTCCAAGATGAATGGTTGGTTTATACAGTGTATACATAAGCCAAATACACTTCAGGCATTTAAAAATTAGCATTTTATAAGCAGCTCTATTGGATTAATTGATTGATTGATGGGTATTATCTACAACAGTTCTTCAGTAACTTTGGATCCTGGAACTCTCTACACTGAACTTCATCGGGATGCTATCGTCAGTCTTGGTTTGTTTTCATTCAAACATCTCCTCTCCATGTGTTTGGAACAGAGGCCTTCTCTGCCCAAGGCGTTATGGGGCTGACCTCATTTTCAGCCAGAGACAACCTGGCATTCAATCACATTCAATAACTCAAGCCTTTGTCTTTTTCCTGGACGTCTCACATGGCTCTATTTGCTATAACCTGCTGCAGTAATTACCACCGCAAATAGGTTAACCAGATAACCTCTTGAACTGACCTCAGGGCTTTGCTCATTGATCACATTGGTGCCTAAAGACTGCAACACAGATAAACGAGCATTCACAGACAAAGCAGGGTTTCAGAGTCTCATGTGTTTGAAAGCATATCTTGCTTAGTGGAACTTATATAAAGAAAGTTCAACCTAAGTCAAGGTTTCTAGTAGGAATATAATAACCATTTCCTGATTTTTATTTGTGACATACAGCAATATAAGTGGTCTTCCCAGGCCCACTGCCAAATGGGAACCACCATTGCCAAAAGAATCCACCTGCCAATACAGGAGACATACGAGACGTGGGTTTGATCCCTGAGTCGGGAAGATCGCCTGAAGGAGGGCATGGCAACCTACTCCAGTATTCTTGCCTGGAGAATCCCATGAACAGAGGAGCCTGGCAGGCTATGGTCCATAGTGCACAATATGAGTATTAAGAAACTACTGAGTATTGAGTACTTTCTATGTGCTGTTATATTCACAATTTAATTACTCCTCATGGCAATGCTACCAGAACAAGCACCATTCTCACCTCAGTTTGTAGATGAGGTCACTGGGGCTGGGTCAGCCTCATGGGCAACATGTACAGTCACATAGGGAACCAAGCTCAGAAGGATCCCTTGCTTGGTTTAATATCCTGCTTTCGCTGTCTTGGAATTCTTAATACTTTTATCTTTGAAGTCATCTTTCGTAAGTCGTCCAATGGGATAATAGAGCATGAGCAGAGAAGACAAACAATAATGCCTGTCTGCACTTCTTTCTATCCACACAGAGCATTCTAGGTGACCATTAGCATTCCAAAGGGCCCATGACATGTGGGAGTCCATTGAGAGCCAAAGGCCAAATAAGGTTAAGCGTATTACATCTACGACTCAGTAAGGGACTGTGGAAGGGACACTCATGGCCTTGTGAGGTTACACTGTCCATTTGAACCAGAACTTGCTTCAAATGCAGAAAGAAGGGAACGACATTTTAAGAAACAAAACTGACCAAGGAATTCTATCATGTGCTTACTTATTCATGTTCCTTCCCTGTATGAACCAGCCACTGACAATGAAAGTTAGAAGACAGAGGGAAAGGGAAAGCTGGAGAAACCTCTGCTTCCTCTTCTTCTCAGTTCTCCTTCACTCAGCAGTAAGTGGAAGGAAGAGAGTATTAGTAAAATGTGCATGTATCAAAAGTTGAGTTCTGTGCATTTCCACTAGTGTGGCAAGAATAAAGTACACATGCATATAGGAATTACAAGATACGTACTCTGTCACTTCAGTGATTCTGCTCAGGAGTTAAAGGTTCTCACATGCATGAAGTGCTAGGTCACTTCAGCCATGGCTGACTCTTTGCGACCCCATGGACTGTAGCCTGCGAGGCTCCTCTGTCCATGGCATTCTCCAGGCAAGAATATTGGAGTGGGTTGCCACGCCCTCCTCCAGGGGACCTTCCTGACCGAGGGATTGAACTTGTGTCTCTTATGACTTTTGCATTGGCAGACAAGTTCCTTACCACTAACACTGCCTGGGAAGCCTAAAGGCTCTTACATCTGCCTTTAAAACGAGCTTTGCATTATATAAAGAAAGGCTAGTAATTTAAACTCTTAATTTTTCTTGACTTAAATGACTTGAAGTAGCAAATAAAATAGCATCAAAACAAGTAGAGAGAGAAACTGTAGAAGGAAGGAAAAAAACTTTATATTTTAGTACCTTTAATGATATTTTTTTTTTTCTGATTTTTGAGCCATGGACCCTGTGTTTTTATTTTGTACTTGGCCCTGCAAATTATGTAACTCTCTTAATCTTGTCCACAAAATGTCCTTTTAATAAGTCGCTGAACTCACTTCTAGGAAAAAAAAGCTAAATCCCATTTTTCTTAAATTGTTCTCAATGTGACAGAGTCTGTTAGAGTTAGCCTTTAATTTCGTTCCTTGATACATGTTAGTTCAACTCTGCCTCAGTCATTTTAAAAGAGACCTGAAATACTAGAAAAACAACATGCAGAGAAGCCATATGGTTACATGAGCAATTTAAAAGTAATTTTGGTTATGATCACAGTCATTCTGCATAAAGCATAGGCTGTCACAGCCAGTTACAAATTAGAACAGATGTTGGGACTTGGGTGCATAGACTGGCTCTCGCTGCTCATAAGAAACTTCCAAATCCATGTATTTCAGCAGTCTTTGCAATCAGTTGGGAATACAGACATGGAAAAACAGAACAACTGGAAAACAAGATTTCTATTTCTGTTCCTCACTATGAAGTTCTTTATGGATATGCAGCAGTCTGGAAATACATACACTGTACCCTGATCAGAAATTTTGGCAACACATGCCCCAAATCAACTACTTCCTTATTTAGAGAATACACATTATTAAGAAATTTTAATTTGTATAGAATGCAGTTAACTTGACAAACTTTCCACTTCTGATGATTTTTAAGTCTATACCATGCTGCAGACTAATTAAATCTAATTTGCTTCATATTTTGAATGCCTTGTGGTAGAGGATAAGGACAGCTTCCTGCTTAAGGAAATCTATTATTGAAATCTTTTATAAAGTCTTAGATTTTTTGGTAATGCAAATACCCCTTCCATAATCACTCTACTTAAAACATCCTAATTCTCACATTTTTATTTAGGGACATCTGCACTGCAAGCCCACTCCAGTGTTCTTGCCTGGAGAATCCCAGGGACGGGGGAGCCTGGTGGGCTGCCGTCTATGGGGTCACACAGAGTCGGACACGACTGAAGCGACTTAGCAGCAGCAGCAGCACTGCAAGCCACACTGCTTTAGAATGCTGTTATAGTGAGTTTTTCCCTGCCATGCAAGTTTCCCACAAAAGAAACATAAAATAAACCAGGATGATCCTAAAGGAAATCAGGTAATGGACCTGAACAAAATAGTATATTTACCCCTGCCTCTTTTTTGGTAAACAATTCAGTTTCATGACAAACTAAATTTTTGAGCATAACAGCATGGACCCTGGGGTCTGCAATCAAATCCTGCTCAGCTAGTTGCTAGCACAAGGAAAAATATTTAACATCAGTGCACCCAGTTCATCATTTACAAAATGGGAAAAATCATAGTACCTGGGCTCATAGAGTTTTTAGTTATGTTTATGCACACAAAGTCCTAATTTAATGTTAGCTATTATGATGATGGTGGGCTTTCCAGGTGGCTCAGTGGCAAAGAATCTGCCTGCCAATGCAGGAGACACAGGTTCGACCCCTGGTCTGGGACGATCCCCTGGAGAAGGAAATGGCAACCATTCCAGTATTCTTGCCTGGAAAATTCCATGGTCAGAGAAGCCTGGCGTGCTATAGTCCATGGGGTCACAAAAGAGTCAGACACGACTTAGCGACTAAACAAAAACAAATCATGATGATGATTTCTTAAAAGGTGAATTTTGTGTCCAAAGAGTTCTGAGAACATATTTTAAAAGCAAGAAGTTCAAAACTAAGTTTTTAAAACAAGGAAAAGTTTTAAAATGCAAAAATTTCACAAAAAATAAAACTGCACACTATCCTGGCAAAGATTCTCTTGCTCGACTAAACTCTAATCAGACTCTTATGAGCTCTTGCTCCACTAGGCTCTGACTTTTGGGCTTCTGTGTTCATTTATACATTGTCCAATTTGAGCAGGAATCCTGAGATAGTTTAGCCAGAATGCCCCATCTTCCATGGTTCATCACACTTGGTATCCAAATTCCTCATCCTCCACCATCTTATAGATGATATCTGGTCACCCTGGCCTGCCTTCGTCAAGAACCCTGGGAGGTCAGTTGAGCCAGAATCCTTCCCGACTGCTTATGCTTCCTTTTAGTAACTTTCCATTTCCTCCCACTCTGCTTAGTAGCTAGAATATGTACACACTGTTACTTCAGTTGTGTCTGACCCTTTGTGATCCCATAGACTGTAGCCCGCCAGGTTCCTTCTGTCCATGGGATTTTTCAGGCAGTAATACTGGAGAGAATCCCCATGGCCTCCTCCAGGGGATCTTCCTGACCCAGGGATAGAATCTAGGTCTCTTTACCTCTCTTGCATTGGCAGGCAGGTTCTTTATCACTAGTCCCACCCGGGAAGCTCTGTAGCTAGAATTCCTGTGCTGCCCTTGTTATATTGGAGTTGAGCCCAACCTCTGTCCCTCACTACAAGACCCCACTGTGGTGGTCCCTACACCTATCATGAGAGCCCCCTCCCCTGTCAATAAAGTCTTCCTTAACATCTTGAACAAGTGTCACTGAATAGTTTTTCTTTAACAATATTTGCCCACAAATATCAATGCAAAAAAATCCTATAAAAGATGTTGACAAGCAGAAGCTGGCAGCATATAATACAATAATATGTTATAGCCAAGTGTAGTTTATTCCAGGAATGTAATGTAAAGAGAAAAAAAGCATCGATTTCCACAAGTGCAGAAAAGACATTTGACAAAATCTGACATCAATTCTTGATTAATATGGATTCAATGGAATACCTCTTCAATATGATAAATTATAATAAAATATCTGAACCACATTTTTTAAATACACAGGACCCTAAACATACATTTCTGTTGATTAACTCTCCTGAGCCTTATCAGAACATTCAACCCTCATTATTGTCCCTTTTATTACTAAATATTTTTAAGTATTACACCATGATTTTATTTTTATAACCTGCTTCAGTATTTTTACTGAGTACCTGAGACGTGGATGAGGTAAATAAACAAAGAATGATGTAACCAACTATATTTCATGTTCTTTTACTCCAGTGACGCAGGAATAAACAAAATGAGTCAGTGGATTAGAAGAATTACTGGCATAGTTACACCTAAAACCACCAAGAATTGTGAGTTAGAACAAACTTGCTCATGAAGACCCCAGACACAAACGTCTATGTCCATGTCCCGCTTCAAGATGTCTTTAGCGAATGTGCTTGTCCTCATCAGTCTTATTTTCATTTGTTCTTGAGAGGATCACAAAGCAACTATTTACAACTTAGCATGAGTGAATTCATATTAACACAGTACCGCCACTCATGACCTGTTCTGTTTTAATTACATAAAAGACACGTGTATGTCCTCTACTAAATATACACAGGGCGTCGACAACCAATGGGGGGAATCTTTTGGCCCAGTGCCCTTACTAACTGAAATCCTGTCCTCTGTCCCTGAAATCATAAGGTACAGAGAGCCACCTTCTCTCTAAGCTAGTGGCAGCTGGCTGGCAAGCCTCCTGTGAGAGTCCTGATCCATGGAGGGCAAGCAGGCTTTACTCTGGCAGGAGAGGCCCAGGACCTGCTGCTGTCACTAATATGCTTTAAAGATCTGGGTCCCTTGGGAACCACTCAGGGAAGGTAGACATCATGTCAGGCATTCTTCAAGGCCCAGAGAGAAGTTTCAAGATCAAAATGAATTTCCAAGTAACTCTGAGGCTGTTAGATACAGTCCATAAACACCTTTTGTCAGTAACTAAATTTTTGATTAGCAAATCAAAGAGAGGCAGATTGTTTCTAATGTGATTTGGAGGTATAAAAAGAACACCAAGGCTTAATCCTCATTTCATCCCCAGAGATGGGGAGAGACAACTTCTTCTGCGTCCCCAGTGGAGGCTGAAATCTTCTTGTGCTCCCTTGAGAGAGATGGAGTCTTAGGAATGCTTCTGCCTGGAGAATGAGACCCTTGAGCTGCTGCCCTGGAAACCCACCAAGGAGTATCCGAGGCACTGATCCAGAGGCCTGTTCACAGAGGGGTCTCCTCTGAGCAGCTGTGCGCCCCCATGTGGGGGTTTTGGCCAGCAGACTCCTGACATGCCAGTGGGAGAGCAGCCCCAGCAGGGCTTACTACAGGCGAGGTGGCCATGAATGGAATGAAGCCACATGGCATGTGGGTGATGGATGGGCCACCAGTGGGACTGTACCAGCTCCTTGGGATTCTGAAACCTGTGGGAGCAGCAATAGAGTCCTGAGGAAAATATATTCCATTTCTTCCTAATCTAGCAAGTGGGAGTTGACTGGTTCAAATTTGACTTGGAGACGGTGTCTGAACCCCAAATGGCAATTTGACCATATTCAATATACAACAGTTTTTGCAGGCATATTAAAAGTTCAGAATACCAGAACTTCTTTCGTTCTAACACATAATCCTCTCCTCCACTCCTCTACTTTTAAAATCTCTCAAATGCATTTTACAGTCAGTGGCATGGGACATTGACCAGGGACAGTTGGGTCCTTGCTGTCACTGCCTGACACCTTCCAGGAAAGTCAAGAAAGTGACAGCTTCCAAAATGGCAGAAGAGGGTCAGTAATTCATAAGGAAAGCAAGGGTACAGTGTTTACAAGACACAATCTTATCACTATTGACGCTGGCATGGAGTCCTGTAGTGGAAAAACAAAGCTACAGATAACTCTGAGTTGAAGGGTGAGGCAGAAGACTTGGACTCCCAAGGTGAAGAATATTTAGCAGGAATTTAACTTTTCTCTTGCTTATTTTCCTTTTAATTTTTTCAGTAATAGATCTTTCTCCCCCAAGACCCAGTCTAAACATGAGAAAAAACATTAGATGAAACTAAATTGAAAGATATTCTACAAAACACCTAACCACAACTCCTCCAAACCATTAAGGTCATCAAAACCAAGGAAAGCCTGGGAGACTGAGCCTATGGTAGACTTGACTAGACATAGTGTGGTATCCTGCATGGGACCTTGGAACGGAGCAAGGTCTTTGGTTAAAACAAAGGAGATCAGATCATGTGCGGACTTTCGCTAATAATGTATCAATATTGGTTGATTAGTTGTGACAAATGCACCATGCTAATACAATATGTGAAGAATAGGAGAAATTGGATGTCAAGTAAACAGAAATTCTATTACATTTGTAACTTTTCTTTAATTTAAAGCTATTCTAACAAAGAATTTATTAAAAAACAAAATCATCTCTTTTTATAAAAAGTAAACCTTTATGTATCCTGGTAAAAGGAAGCTCCTTCATAAGCCTCAAGGGATGCAAAAGCAGTGTCATTAATCAGCAGCTTCATTCTTTATTCGGAGAAGGCAATGGCACCCCATTCCAGTACTCTTGCCTGGAAAATCCCGTGGATGAAGGAGCCTGGTAGACTGCAGTCCATTTATATAAAACAGTGTTATCATTTATGGTTAGAAGTAATTTAGAATTTGATGAAACAAAGTAACTATTTTATGAGAAATCAATGTGGCACATCCTAAGACTCCTATTAAGAATAACTTCATCCACAAAACCTGGGGGAAAAAAAAATCTACAGTCATGGAACTCTCCATAAAGAAATATTATCAGTTTTTCTCCACATCTGCAAGTGTCTACATGCCACACTTAGCTGTAATCTGACCTGGGTGGGTACAACCCAAATTTAAGTATTCCCTTTAGCTTTTAAAATTTGGCAGACAGCTCCCATGCCTTCTTTCATCAACACTGAGTAATGTCTACTTGAAAAATGCCCTTGAAAAGCCTCCCTGCGTTTTAAGTTCAGGCAGAGAGTTCCACTCAAGCACTACTAGTCAGATCTGAAACAAAGCAATCTTAAGTGTGCTCATGCTGGGAAGAAGCAAACTGAGCTTCAAGGGGGGCCCTGGCACTGTGGTTCTGTCTCGGCTGCAGACACTGTTCCCTCACCTATTGGTCCTTAAAGGGGGGCTGGAAGAGGGCAGTCTCTTTGAAAAAAGGGATGTAGTTTGGTGAGGGGGTAGAGGGTAGAAAGATAGTAAAATGCTACTTGTCTACTCAGTCCTTGTAAGGTCACTATCAGCAGTTGTAAATTTCAGTTCTGTTACTAACCTTGCTTCTATCCCCACCCATCCTCACATTCCTGGGACAAAATAACAATAGCAAATTGATACCACACATAGCTTTCAGCAATGGGGTACAAATGATTTGCATGTGAGCCAAAGTCCATATCCATCCTGAAGCCTGGATACTAGAAAATGAGAAGCTCAAATATCACTGATGTAACAGATGTGTCCTTCCAAAGAGTAATGTGAAGGAAGCTGGCCACAAAACACACTCGTGATTATTAAGTAACCCTAAAATAATGAGCGACTTCACTTTCACTTTTCACTTTCCTGCATTAGAGAAAGAAATGGTAACCCACTCCAGTGTTCTTGCCTGGAGAATATCAGGGACGGCAGAGCCTGGTGGGCTGCTGTCTATGGGGTCGCACAGAGTCAGACACAACTGAAGCAACTTAGCAGCAGCAGCAGCAGCAGCAACAAGCTATAGCAGTGGCCATTAATAGTCTTGACCAACTCAGGAGTATCACTGATGTTCTTTCAGGAAGTTCAGTGTCCCTTCTGGAAAAACACTAATGGGACATTTTTTTCTGGAACATTGGGGAAATTCTGCAGGAGACAAAAGAGACTCAGATTTGATCCCAGGGTCGGGAAGATCCCCTGGAGAAGGAAATGGCAACCCACTGCAGTATTCTCCCGTGGAGAATCCCATGGACAGAAGAGCCTGGCGGGCTACATTCCATGGGTTGCAAATACTCGGACATGACTGAAGCAACTTAACACAGTGTCTTCTTGGGCACACACTAAGTCACAGCTTCGCAAAGCCTCATGGAAACCAGAAATCCACATAGAAGACAGTACTTATAAGTAATGTCAGTACTGCTTTAAATCTACTATGCTTACTGAGATTATGAACACAGAAGTTTAGCTATTTTTAATAAGTCACTAAGTAGATTACTAGCACCTTGCCCTTGTGTGTGTTAGCTGCTCAGTTGTGTTCAACTCTTTGGGACCCCATGGACTGTAGCCCACCAGGCTCCTGTGTCCATGGGATTTCCCAGGCAAGAATACTAGAGTGAGTCACCATTCCTTTCTCCAGGGGATCTTCTCAACCCAGAAATTGAACCTGTGTCTCCTGCATTGCAGGCAGATGCTTTACTATCTGAGCCACCAGAGAGGCCCATAAAAATGAACTTCTATAGAAATATGAATCATCACAGATAGAAGTCGTCCATCTTTTAGAGCATTTCTAAGCCTCTGTTAAGAGTCAGACACGGACAGCGACTAAACCACCACTGCTACAAAGCCTCTGTGAGAAAACATGGGCTGAGGATCACGTGGGATCTGCCTCAAGACTCAGTTTATACTTTGTTCATTTCTGTACCTGGAAACATAGCAATGGCACAGCAAATATTTTCTGAGCAAATGAATGAATCTATTTCTCTATCCCTTTATTGCCTGGGGCTAGAGTAAAGATGGAAGTTTCTGCTTTTTGGGAAGAAAGGAAAAGCAATTATAAGTCTGGGGAATAGCTATCAGCAAAAGCAAATTATCTTTTGAAAAGCTGGTTAACTCCCAATTGCTGAATTTGTCTTTGATGAATCTATCCGTAGAACTGACTTTTTCCTTTGAAGTTCTTTGCTATAAAAAGCACATGGCTTTGTGTGTAATAATAATCCTTATCTTTCTTTCACCTGAAAAATAATCTAAGCCAAAATTTAAAGCAAATTCTACTAATTACTGTTCAGTCATTATTCCTGTTAAATGTTGGGAATCAGTTGGAAAATAAGCCAGTACCCATATTGACAAAACATTCTGTTATGCCTTGTATTCTGCAAAACAAACTGCCTGCTCCGAGGCAGTTTTGGCTCCTTTTGGCCCTAAAGAGACAGTCCAAGGGCCTTGGCACCCAAGCAGGGGGCGCAATGGTGATGGTTAAATGATCCATAAAAGGCTCAGCCACTCTGGACCACAGAGCAACTACCAAGGCAAAAAGACTAGGAGCATCCACCACTGGTGGGATTCTATAATGTTCGGTCAAAGACCATAGAAGGGAGCTGACAGCTCGTGTTGACATGTACATTACAAGAGGAATTGTTCAGAAATGATAGCAGCAGTAAGCAGCAGCCCCTCATCTCTGTGCTGCAGAGTGAAGCCTCTAAATAAGAGAGATCAGCTTTGATGGGAAGAGAGGATGTGGAGAAGGAGTAGGGGGAAGGAAGAGGTTTGAGGGAGAAAGAGAGCTTTTCCTAAACACTGAAATGTGGACCCCAAAGGCTCCACCACGCTCCTTCGCTCTTCAGTTTTTTGCCTGGATGTAAAGATGCACCCTTTTTGCAAACATTTCAAAGACACACTTCAACATGGAAGACATTCCTGGAAACTTTTTCTTCCAGTTTCTCTGTGAGTTTGGGGAGGCAAAGCTATTGAAAATACACACTTTGCCCAGAGTTGACTATATACTTTATGGCCCCCTTCAATGCAAAATCAAAAGGTAGGACTCCCTGTTAAAGACATTAAACACACCAAAATATAAAACATTAAACACACTGAAATATAAAACATTTCCTTTCTCTCATATACTCTGCCTCGACCGTTCATGGTATTTATTGGTTATTTAATGTTGCTCTGCAAAGGAGTGCAGACCCTCACCTCCCCTATCCCCTCTCTCCTGACTGCCTGGGATCTTTTCCAAACAGAGGCAGCCTCAGCATCAGAGCACCTTATTGCTTCCCCATTCAGCCCCCAGGGCAAGACAGCCAATCTCCCTTTCCTGCAGGGCTGCCATCGGAGCCCACAGACCCCAAGGGACTGTGACCTCAGTCCTGGATGGGGGTGGGAAGGAAGCTGACAGAAGTGAAAGCACCCGCTGATGCACTGTGGCACTGCCAGCCAGGACTGTTGCCAGCCTGCCCTGCCAGATGTCACCAAGAGAGGGTGTCTACCAGGCCCCACATCCACACCCAAGTGCCCGAAGAAGAAGGCGGAGGCAGCAGTAGTTGCTAAGTGGAGTTGGGAAGAGGCAGGGCTGCAGGGGGACCAGGCAGCTGAGAACCAAATTAGGGGAGGGAGTAGGAGGCAAGAGAAGAGCCCAGGCACCAAGCCCTCAGCACACATTCCATTGTCCCATCCCACCTGACTGACAAAATCAAACAAAAGGTAAACCTACTAAAATTTCCGTGACAGCAAAGCACTAAACTTCAATGCAGGGCTCCTCATAGTCCACTGGTCACATGCCCAGAAAGCCAGGTCTCCCCTCCCCCTCCACCCTCAATTCACACCACAGCCTGGATGGACCAAGCAGTCCTGCATTTCCTGTCGTCATAGCTTTCAGTCTGGAGCTGCTCATTCAGCATGTCCCAGGCTAACCCTGCCTCACTTGCAAGCTCTGACAAATTCTCACCCTGACACTGGAAACAAATACTTAGACCATTTCTCGTACTATTTGCCACCACAGCGAGCACGCATCCCAGTTTACAGACCTGTTAGACATTAACATTGCTGACTTCATCGCCAGTAGTTTTTTCCTGCCTGCGCTTTATACGTGCACCCCACAGAGAAATTTAGTGTAGGGTGTTGTCTGTGAACTCATTTAATGTTTAGCAAGGACTTGCCCTGGATGGACATCCTGCACACACACACTTTCCAGTGAATTCATCACTTTGCTCATATCATCTCTACAGGAAATATGACCAAATAATCGCAACTTTATTTGGATATTGTCCTTTCAAATAACAAAGCTAGGTCACGTTCACTATCAGATGGAAGCCAGGGCCATCAAATCAGCAAGGTGTCTTCTTTCTTTTCAAATGCTCTAGTCAGCATCATCATGTGAGGGTGAGGGGTCAGGAATAATTCCCAGGAGATGAGTTTGTACATAGAGTTCAAAGGTCACAGAATACTTAAGTGTCGTGGGGGAAGGCAGTACAGCATGGTAGTCAGATGCAGGGGCTCTGCAGCCAGCCTGCCACATGTAGCTTTCTTCACTTCTCAGGGATTTACTCTTCAATGGGAAGAAGAGGATGCTAATAGTACCTGCATCAAGGGGCTGCGGTGAGGAGTCAATGACTCTTTCTGTAAAGCCCTTGGCCCAACACATTGTAGCTCCCCAACGACATTAAAGTATAAGCTCATGGGTTGGTGAGAACTTCCAATCCAGCATTTGGTGAGCAGCTACTGTGCACTCAGCCTGATAAATGAAATGAATGCCAGTCTGGGGGAGTATCTTCGTCTTGAGGAGTATCCCCAGTGGTAGAGAAAAGGCAGACCTATTAGCTTGGAATCAGGCAATAAAAGACTAGGGGATGATGCTATGAGTTCAAGGCTTTCACCCACATGTGTACTAAGCTATAACTTTTCAACTAAACTGGGACACTTTTGAAAGAAACGGGAGCACTATTAATACTTAGGCCACAAAAGCAGATGTAAGCCATAACCTGGTCTGAGAAATAGGGTAGAGTCAACACTGTAAGCCAGTTGAATAATTTCATTTTTCTCCTAGAGATTTCCACCCTAGGCAAAGAGAGTTTACTGTACTGTGTTAACTGGGAGACTTGCCCAGCAAACTCCCAGCAGACTCTGGACAGTCAGCTGTTACACCCACGGATCTACTGACCCTGATCATGGAGTACATGGGGGATGGTGAGAGTCAGCTCTCACCCTGAGCTATTCACTGCTGCTGCTGCTGCTGCTAAGTCGCTTCAGTTGTGTCCGACTCTGTGTGACCCCATATACGGCAGCCCACCAGGCTCCCCCATCCCTGGGATTCACCAGGCAAGAACACTGGAGTGGGTTGCCATTTCCTTCTCCAATGCAGGAAAGTGAAAAGTGAAAGTGAAGTCGCTCAGTCGTGTCTGACTCTTAGTGACCCCATGGACTGCAGCCTACAAGGCTCCTCCGTCCATGGGATTTTCCAGGCAAGAGTACTGGAGTGGGGTGCCACTGCCTTCTCCTAGTTAGCTGCTAAAATATGACTAGTGCAAACAAAAGCAAAATAATGAAAATGGAACAACCTAGACCTGAATGTGACTAAATGCTGGTATTCACAGCATAGTGCTTCAGACAAGACAGGCATATGACAGAGAGTATTGTGTCCTGGGATAGTAAAATTAGGAGTAGTTAGGAAATTAGGATTTGATGGCAGTCTTTGGTTTTGAGATGGAAATTATAATGGAAAATATGGAAATTTAGGAAAAATAAATTATAAAGTCTAAATATTATCTTATATCTGTTCCAGATAACCTGTTAATTTACCCTATTAGCAGCTGTCTTTCTAATTAAATCCACTTCTCATCAACAAGCCTTTTGCATTAAGTCTGGGACAGTGCATACCTTTGACTCATGCCAAAGGGCCATAAGCTGTTTTGCAGAACCCTTCTAGATATAATTAAGAATAAACTAAGTAAAAGTTAGATTTTGGTCTCAGTGCATTATGCAATACATTGGGAAAAAATTGTGCTTTATATTGGAATATTGAGTTTCTTTTATTGTATTTCCAAGAAAAGATAAATTTGGAGACAGTTTATCTACTGTTTGGTGAGGCCAGGAAGACCATGGAAACACTGAATCCAATAGAAAAAACAGAACCTTGAAAAGATGTTATCTTTATCAAAACAGGTGAAATGGGCATCTATTCTCAAACAAGGCTTTTCTGGTATGAACTCATGGTGAATTATTTTGGTGGTGCCATAAAATTTATTAAGAAATTGGTACCCACTAGGCCAACCTCTTTAAAAAATTCCCCTTTGAAGCTTACTCAAGTTCTGCTAAATTTTGCACCTTGGAGGAAAATCAAGTGATTCTGAGATTCCTATTGTTTTAATGAAAAATCTGGGTTAATCTTGATGATTTAAAGCCAAATACTTCCCAGTGGTAAAAATCATTTCCAGAGAAAGAACCAAATGAGAATTAGATGACATTTTGAAAACAGTTTAAACAAAAGAGAAAAATCCATCTAAATGAGACCCATAGCTATTTCAGATTCCTGGGTCTCTCCCTTTCCTCTCACCAATTCATTCATTCACTGTGCTTCTAAATTATGACAACCCATTGGATGTGAGAAAGAAATCTGAGGCTTCCAGTGTCCTTACCTCTTCAGAATTTTCTATTTGGGAAGGGTCTGGGAATAGACAAGACTCCCCAAAATAAAAACAAATAGCAGTTTATTAAGAATAACGGTCAAGGAAAATGCTTAGCCTCTAGGATATTCATGGAGAGAGACAAAAATATTGACTTCCTTGGGCAAATATGGCCTTGTGGAGAGTAGAGGCAGTAGGGCTTCACAGATGGGCAACTCACAATAAAGAAAGATGGTGATGGTGGCGGTGGAATGGGTAGAAAAGAACAAGTTTTGTGGACATAGCAACTACTTCACAGATTTTAACTCATTTAAATCTTAATGAGCCTTAAGGATCTAATGGCTCCTTCCATGATACAAGACATTTCTGCTTACTGTTTACAGTGTTAGCTGATCAGTTGTGTCTAACTCTTTGTGACACCATGGACTGTAGATTGCCAGGTTCCTCTCCATGTCCATGTAATTCTCCAGACAAGAATAGTGGAGTGGGTTGCCATTTCCTTCTACAGGGAATCTTCTTGCCCCAGGAATCGAATCCCCGTCTCCTGCCTTGCAGGCAGATTCTTTACTGTCTGAGCCACCAGGGAAGCCCTTACTGTTTAAAGAACATTCTAATAAATAAAGAGCATTATAGAAGGAACAAATCAGGTTCTTATGTAGACTTTCCACTGTAGAACAACAGATAAAACTACAGTGCTTCAGAGCTCAGGTTCTCAAACCAGACTTCCTGAATTCAAACACTGGTGCCATTTACCAGCTTTGATGCATTTGGAAGTTTACTTGAAGCTCTTAGAGGTTCAGTTTCCTTATGTGTAAAAGGACATTAATACCATTACCTACTCCTCCACAACTATCATATCTTTCATCTGTATTTTGGGACTATCTTGTATTCACTGCTGTTGCTATGCTGTGCTCTCTGCTCAACCTTCTTGCTAATTCTCTAAGGATTCTGCCAGAGAAGATAGGAACTGAGCTGTTTCCAATGGCAGACAGTGTATCTTTTCTTCTGGTTAGTTTACCTTGCTCCTTTCACTAGCTATTTTTCAGCTTAATTAAGTCCTTAAATAATTCCTTCAATTATTTTCAACCTCCAGGTATTTTTCTTCAGTGAATCCACCATCAACTTTCTGGTGGCACTTTCCACAATAAATATTCACTTCTTTTTTGTCATTAGGTAGTATTTATCCTTCCATTTACCCAGGTATGGGGGAGCCTGATGGGCTGCCGTCTATGGGGTCACACAGAGTCGGACAGGGCTAAAGCGACTTAGCAGCAGCAGCAGTGTTTATCCTTCCATATAATGAATAGTAGCAATCTCTATTATTTTGTATTTCATCCCACTTCCATAAAAATGAATAGACCACATGTTAATATTTTTATACAGAGAAAAAAAGACAACTGAAGTTCTAAGGGTTGCAATGATGACAGAAAATTGTGCATTTTCTCTTGCTTTCTATACAAACGTAAAAATTAAAGGTAAAACTTGTAAAGGGTGTTAATATCTACAGGAATATAAATTACACATATAAACATATAATTGATATTCATTTCTGAACCACTGTAAATAAATTTTATTCAAAAATTTAAACAAAAATTTCCCCAGTGAAATAAAAGCAAGAAAGAAATGTCAAAATAAGGAACTGATAAAACTTAAGATAAAACTACCACCAGTTAAAGTAAACGAAACAGGGATAGGCTCTTAATTTGATCTATATTTAGTAAGATGGGTCAAAATTCTTTCTACTTTCCTGCTTAAAATTGCTTTCTTAGAGTAAGACAGATTAGAAAATTGGAATCTTGGAATACCAAACCCTTTCAACTGTATCTTGTGAGGATTTACCTTCTCCTTGAGAGGCCACAGCTGTGAAACTCTTGAGAGTTACCTGAGGACTCAAAGTCACTGAATAGGAACTCCCCCCAGTAATGACTAAAAGATGACCTGACTACGGAAGACAGTCATGTGTGGTCCAAGTGTTCTGTGCCACAGTACTAGATTTTGCTGCCTATTGTGTTTCTTAGTCCATTTGGGGATCTATCCCTTCCAAGGAAACACTTCGTTGCAGTTAAACGGATGAGTATGGTTACTTCTTTTAAGTCACTGACAGTCTGCTAAAGCAATCTACTCCAGAGATCTTACACAAAGCCCAAAAAGGTTAGGTAAATTATCCAAGACCACTCAGTTTGTTGTAACAGCAACCGACAATTATAAACAATTATAAAACATACCTTTATGTTCAGTTCAGTCACTCAGTCATGTCTGACTCTTTGCGACCCCACAAATCACAGCATGCCAGGCTTCCCTGTCCATCACCAATTCTGAAGTATTCATAACGTATTTTATAGATGAAAAAAATGAACTGACTGAGACAAATTAAGTGGCTTAGCCAGAACTACTCCATAGTAAGTAACTGGGTTGAGTTTGAACCCAGGCCTGTCTCACTGAAAACATACCTATTCTTTCCCCACATCATGCTGCCTCTCCAGGCAGAGAAGGATCTTTCCTTAAATGCAGATGTTAGCATTTTGGTGCAGGCTCCTTCCAAGGCAGACCGTCTCAGCGCATCCACCCTGGTGCAGGAATCACTCTGAGGGGCTACAGGCAAGACTGTGAGTCTGAGCATGAAAAACTCATTCTCTTTAGGGAAGTTAATGTAAGGGTTAGCAGCTGTGAGAATAGCAGGGGTTAAGAAATTTGCCCTCAAATCCCTTTGGAGTCCTAACACCTAGTTGAAAGAAATCTTTTAATCAGAATTCCTAGTAGTGATAAATATGTGATTTTTTTTTTTCCAATTTAAGCTTTTTATTTTTTGTAGTAAGGACACTAAAATAACTCCTTAACCTGCTCTACAAGATTGGTGGAATATAACTTTTTCCTTGCCAGGTGACACTGATTAACATATTTTCAGAGGTCAAGAGAACATCATAAAGTATGAGTCTATAAAGATTCAATGTAAAAAAATTCTGATTTTTACATTTTTGGACATTTGCAAAATTACCAACAGCTGAACACAAAGTAACAAAGTGAAAACTGGATATGTAAGCCAGAATGAGAGCATTGATGATGTGGGAAAAAAGGATATGGGAACCTCATATCTATTATATGAGAATCATGTTTTATCACATCATTGCAAGACTCAAAGCCAGTAATAGTTATTAATATTCATCTGGGAAAACACTCCTTTTTCTTCTGCTCCAATTAGTCTACAAAAATCTTAGAAGATCCTACAGAAGTACAAGTTTTACAGAAGTTTCATAAATAGCAAAAGGGAATATTTTTTTATGTTTTTTAGTTTTACATATAAGACCAGAACATTACTTTGAAAATACCTTTGTCAATACTAGATACATATTAAAATAAAAGTAGAAATGGTTAAAGATGATTATTTAGTCCACATATCATTAAATGTTAACTTCAATATTTCTGAATAATCAACCATTTCTCATTTCAGTGGTGAGATCTTAAACACTTCAAGAAGCGGAACGGGTCAGACAAAGTGGCATGTAATATTTGTTTTGAAAACAAAAGTAAGTTACAATGTTTGGGTATAGTTGGTGCAACTGAAGAAATACTACTATCCTCTTACAGAATAAAGTAAGAAGAGGGGATGTAAGTGGTGCTTTTTTTACACAAAGAAATAAAAATTCTTTGCTCATGCAACTTGCACCCAAGGGATTTCAACTCATCTCTTTATGATCATTAATCTACTAACACGCCCACAGCACATCTGTGAAAAATAGACTTCATTACTGTTTTACAGATGAGCAGAATTGAGAAAGATCATACTCTAAAATGGTAACAGAAAGGGAATAGAGAAACAAATTTGAAACATATAGTTTGTGCCATGGAGAATAATGGCCCTCCAGGATTGCCCACATCCTCCTCTTCAGAACCTGTGAATATCTTAGGTTACATGATAAAGGAAAATTAGGGTTTCAGGTACAATGAAGAATGTAGATCCATTTAAAATATGGAGAGTAGCCTAGATTATCCAGGTGGGCTCAATATAATCATCAGATCAGTCGCTCAGTCGTGTCCGACTCTTTGCGACCCATGAATCGCAGCACGCCAGGGCTCCCTGTCCATCACCAACTCCCAGAGTTCACTGAGTCTCACGTCCATCGAGTCAGTGATGCCATCCAGCCATCTCATCCTCTGTCATCCCCTTCTCCTCCTGCCCCCAATCCTTCCCAGCATCAGTCTTTTCCAATGAGTCAACTCTTTCGCATGAGGTGGCCAAAGTACTGGAGTTTCAGCTTTAGCATCAGTCCTTCCAAAGAAATCCCAGGGCTGATCTCCTTCAGAATGGACTGGTTGGATCTCCGTGCAGTCCAAGGGACTCTCAAGAGTCTTCTCCAACACCACAGTTCAAAAGCATCAATTCTTCAGCACTCAGCCTTCTTCACAGTCCAACTCTCACATCCATACATGACCACAGGAAAAACCATAGCCTTGACTATATGGACCTTTGCTGGCAAAGTAATGTCTCTGCTTTTGAATATGCTATCTATGTTGGTTATAACTTTCCTTCCAAGGAGTAAGCATCTTTTAATTTCATGGCTGCAGTCACCATCTGCAGTGATTTTGGAGCCCAGAAAAATAAAGTCTGACACTGTTTCCACTGTTTCCCCATATATTTGCCATGAAGTGATGGGACTGGATGCCATGATCTTTGTTCTCTGAATGTTGAGCTTTAAGCCAACTTTTTCACTCTCCACTTTCACCTTCATCAAGAGGCTTTTGAGTTCCTCTTCACTTTCTGCCATAAGGGTGGTGTCATCTGCATACCTGAGGTTATTGATATTTCTCCTGGCAATCTTAACTCCAGCTTGTGCTTCCTCCAGCCCAGCGTTTCTCATGATGTACTCTGCATATAATTTAAATAAACAGGGTGACAATATACAGCCTTGACAAACTCCTTTTCCTATTTGGAACCAGTCTCTTGTTCCATGTCCAGTTCTAACTGTTGCTTCCTGACCTGCATACAAATTTCTCAAGAGGCAGATCAGGTCATCTGGCATTCCCATCTCTTTCAGAATTTTCCAGTTTATTGTGATCCACACAGTCAAAGGCTTTGGCATAGTCAATAAAGCAGAAATAGATGTTTTTCTGGAATTCTCTTGCTTTTTCCATGATCCAGCGGATGTTGTCAATTTGATCTCTGGTTCCTCTGCCTTTTCTAAAACCTGCTTGAACATCAGGAAGTTCACGGTTCACATATTGCTGAAGGCTGGCTTGGAGAATTTTGAGCATTACTTTACTAGCGTGTGAGATGAGTGCAATTGTGCGGTAGTTTGAGCATTCTTTGGCATTGCCTTTCTTTGGGATTGGAATGAAAACTGATCTTTTCCAGTCCTGTGGCCATTGCTGAGTTTTCCAGATTTGCTGGCATACTGAGTGTAGCACTTTCACAGCATCATCTTTCAGCATTTGGAATAGCTCAACTGGGATTCCATCACCTCCACTAGCTTTGTTCATAGCAATGCTTTCTAAGGCCCGCTTGACTTTACATTCCAGGATGTCTGGCTCTAGGTCAGTGATCACACTATCGTGATTATCCAGATCCTTAAAAGTGGAAGGAGCCCAAAGAGATCAGAGCAATGTGGTGTGAGTAATGCTTGACCCAATGTTGCTGGATTTTTTAAATTGTAGGAGAGTTTGACTATTATATTAGTTTCAAGTGTACAGCACAGTAATTCAGTATTTTTAAAGATTATATACTCCATTAAAAGTTATTATAAAATAATGGTTATATTTCCCATTTTGTATGATACATATTTGTTGCTTTTCAATTTTATATATAATAGTTTGTATCTCCTCATTCCTTGCCCCTTCCCCATTCCCTTTCCCTATTGGTAACCACTCAGAGAAGATCAGTCTCTCAGTGTCCGACTCTCTGCAACCCCATGAATCGCAGCACGCCAGGCCTCCCTGTCCATCACCATCTCCCGGAGTTCACTGAGACTCATGTCCATCAAGTCAGTGATGCCATCCAGCCATCTCATCCTCTGTCATCCCCTTCTCCTCTTGCCCCCAATCCCTCCGAGCATCAGAGACTTTTCCAATGAGTCAACTCTTCGCATGAGGTGGCCAAAGTACTGGAGTTTCAGCTTTAGCATCATTCCTTCCAAAGAAATCCCAGGGCTGATCTCCTTCAGAATGGACTGGTTGGATCTCCGTGCAGTCCAAGGGACTCTCAAGAGTCTTCTCCAACACCACAGTTCAAAAGCATCAATTCTTCAGTGCTCAGCCTTCTTCACAGTCCAACTCTCACATCCATACATGACCACAGGAAAAACCATAGCCTTGACTATATGGACCTTTGCTGGCAAAGTAATGTCTCTGCTTTTGAATATGCTGTCTAGGTGGGTCATAACTTTCCTTCCAAGGAGTAAGCATCTTTTAATTTCATGGCTACAGTCACTATCTGCAGTGATTTTGAAGCCCAGAAAAATAAAGTCTGACACTGTTTCCACTGTTTCCCCATCTATTTGCCATGAAGTGATGGGACTGGATGCCATGATCTTTGTTTTCTGAATGTTGAGCTTTAAGCCAACTTTTTCACTCTCCACTTGCACCTTCATCAAGAGGCTTTTGAGTTCCTCTTCACTTTCTGCCATAAGGGTGGTGTCATCTGCATATCTGAGGTTATTGACATTTCTCCCGGCAATCTTGATTCCAGCTTGTGCTTCTTCCAGCCCAGCGTTTCTCATGATGTACTCTGCATATACGTTAATTAAGCAGAGTGACAATATACAGCCTTGACGTACTCCTTTTCCTATTTGGAACTAGTCTGTTGTTCCATGTCCAATTCTGTTGCTTCACAAACCACTAGTTTGTTCTCTGTATCTGTGAGTCTGTCTCTGTTTTGTTTATATAATCATTTGTATCATATTTTTAGATTTAAAGGTAGAAAAGGAAAAGTGGGCCCCTCTAGAAACTGCAAAAACAGAAACAGATTTTCCCTTCAGAGCCTCCAGAAGGGAATGCAGCCCTCGCCACAACCTTGACTTTAGCCAAGAGAGACCCACGTTGGGCTTCTCACATACAGAACTGTGCAGGTGCTCAGTCATGGGCGACTCTTTGCAACCCCATGGGCTGCAGCCCACTAGGCTCCTCTGTCCATGGGATTCTCCAGGCAAGATTACTGGAGTGGGTTGCCATGTCCTCCCCCAGGGGATCTTCCCAACCCAGGGATCAAACCTGAGTCTCTTACATATCCTGCTTTGCCAAGTGGGTTCTTTACCACTAGTGCCACTTGGGAAGCCCAGATGTTCCTTAACTATCCGCAAAATACATGAATCCACCACTGACCTGGCAGACGGTACCGGCAACCTCTTCTGCAAAGGCTTCCCTGGTGGCTCAGATGGTAAAGAATCTGCCTGTAATGCAGGAGACCCAGGTTTGATCCCTGGGTCGAGAAGATCCCCTGGAGAAGGGAATGGTAACCCACTCCAGTATTCTTGCCTGGAGAATTTCATGGACAGAGGAGCCTGGCAGGTTACATCCATGGGGTCACAAAGAGTTGGACATGACTAACACTGCACTGCTACTACTAGGTGGGAAAGAATTCATTTGCCAGCTGCAGAAAGAGACAAAAAATCTCTAAAGAGTTTCCCAACAGTGCTGCACATCAGAAGTCACTACTCCCAGGTAGATGTACCTTATACAAATGTAAGGTAATTAATTTATGATGTTTTAAGCCACCCAAGTTTGTGGTAATCTGTTAGAGTGGCAGTTGAAAACTAATATGCTGATGCTTAACCATTTATGAGCCATTAATACAACCATAATCATTAAAAAAAGACTACAAGCAATTTAAGCAACCAGATAATAACACTTAATTTGGAAATGCAAATCTGTTTCGAAGTAATAAAAACAGAAGCACACAGATTCCTTGGCATAAAGAAAGATGGAAAAGTAAATATCTCAGAAGAATGTTTTTCATCTTCCACCAGCATACTAGAAGAGAAAGAAAATAAACAAAAAGAACATATCAATCTAAAGGACAAATTAAGAGTTTTAAAAATTCTGCTTAGAATAGCCTTCCAGGAGAAGTTTGGGAATCACTGTGCTTAAAGATCTATAAGAAACACAGTGATGTTTTATATACCTGGATGGCTTAGTTATATACTAGCCTGATGACAAGAGCCCAGACTAGACAATCTCTCATAGCCTCCTCCAGCCTAAATATTCTACACAGACTTGACTCTGTTCAGATTTCAGTGTCACAAATATTTATTGCCTGTCTACTCAATGTAGGTCATTCTGGTATGAATGACCAAAGAAAAAGACATAAACTTTAAAAGTTCACAGTTTAATAGTGAACCAAGGTTAAACAATCAACCATATTTAAATGACAGTGAGAATAATTGTAAGGGATGGATAAGTGATATAATGATTAAAAATCATTCAGTTCAGTTCAGTCGCTCAGCCGTGTCCGACTGTTTGCAACCCCATGAATCGTAGCACGCCAGGCCTCCCTGTCCATCACCATCTCCCAGAGTTCACTCAGACTCACGTCCATCAAGTCAGTGATGCCATCCAGCCATCTCATTCTCTGTTGTCCCCTTCTCCTCCTGCCCCCAATCCCTCCCAGCATCAGAGTCTTTTCCAATGAGTCAACTCTTCGCATGAGGTGCCAAAGTACTGGAGTTTCAGCTTTAGCATCATTCCTTCCAAAGAACACCCAGGGCTGATCTCCTTCAGAATGGACTGGTTGGATCTCCTTGCAGTCCAAGGGACTCTCAAGTCTTCTCCAACACCACAGTTCAAAAGCATCAGTTCTTCGGCACTCAGCCTTCTTCACAGTCCAACTCTCACATCCATACATGACCACTGGAAAAACCATAGCCTTGACTAGACAGACCTCTGTTGGCAAAGTAATGCCTCTGCTTTTGAATATGCTGTCTAGGTTGATCATAACTTTTCTTCCAAGGAGTAAGCATCTTTTAATTTCATGGCTGCAGTCACCATCTGCAGTGATTTTGGAGCCCAGAAAAATAAAGTCTGACACTGTTTCCACTGTTTCCCCATCTATTTCCCATGAAGTGATGGGACCAGATACCATGATCTTAGTTTTCTGAATGTTGAGCTTTAAGTCAACTTTTTCACTCTCCTCTTTCATTTTCATCAAGAGGCTTTTTAGTTCCTCTTCACTTTCTTCCATAAGGGTGGTGTCATTTGTACATTTCAGGTTGTTGATATTTCTCCCAGCGATCTTGATTCCGGCTTGTGCTTCTTCCAGCCCAGCGTTTCTCATGATGTACTCTGCATATAAGTTAAATAAGCAGGGTGACAATATACAGCCTTGACGTACTCCCTTTTCCTATTTGGAACCAGTCTGTTGTTTCATGTCCAGTTCTAACTGTTGCTTCCTGACCTGCATATAGGTTTCTCAAGAGGCAGGTCAGGTGGTCTGGTATTCCCATCTCTTTCAGAATGTTCCACAGTTTATTGTGATCCACACAGTCAAAGGCTTTGGCATAGTCAATAAAGCAGAAATAGATGTTTTTCTGAAACTCTCTTGCTTTTTCCGTGATCCAGCAAATGTTGGCAATTTAATCTCTGGTTCTTCTGCCTTTTCTAAATCCAGCCTTGAGCATCTGGAAGTTCACAGTTCACATACTGTGAAGCCTGGCTTGGAGAATTTTGAGCATTACTATGCTAGTGTGTGAGATGAGTGCAACTGTGTGGTAATTTGAGCATTCTTTGGCATTGCCTTTCTTTGGGGTTGGAATGAAAACTGACTTTTTCCAGTCCTGTGGCCACTGCTGAGTTTTCCAAATTTCCTGGCATATTGAGTGCAGCACTTTCACAGCATCATCTTCAGGATTTGAAATAGCTCCACTGGAATTCCATCACGTCCACTAGCTTTGTTCATAGTGATGCTTTCTAAGGCCCACTTGACTTCACATTCCAGGATGTCTGGCTCTAGGTGAGTGATCACACCATCGTGATTATCTGGGTCATGAAGATCTTTTTTGTACAGTTCTTCTGTGTATTCTTGCCACCTCTTCTTAATATCTTCTGCTTCTGTTAGGTCCATAGCATTTCTGTCCTTTATCAAGCCCATCTTTGTATGAAATATTCCCTTGGTATCTCTAATTTTCTTGAAGAGATCTCTAGTCTTTCCCATTCTGTTGTTTTCCTCTATTTCTTTGCATTGATTGCTGAGGAAGGCTTTCTTAACTCTCCTTGCTATTCTTTGGAAGTCTGCATTCAGATGTTTATATCTTTCCTTTTCTCCTTTGCTTTTCACTTCACTTCTTTTCACAGCTATTCGTAAGGCCTCCTCAGACAGCCATTTTTCCTTTTTGCCTTTCTTTTTCTTGGGATGGTATTGATCCCTGTCTCCTGTACAATATCATTATCAAATATCTTGAAAATCAATAAAAATAACTAATGCATTCTTACTGATAATAAAATAAACAACAGTATAATTGGTCAACACTGCAGATTTCCAAGCATCAATATATTACAATGAGAATTTATCTTGTATTTCCTAAACACTGTATATGGAAAGTGAAAAAGTAAATAAAAGAAAATTCTTCTTTAATATAGAATTTCAGTTAAAAAATGCAAAAAGAATGATAGAATTAGATTCTTTCTAAAATGTACAAATTGCCATTTTACAACCTCTGTATAAAATAATGGATCTGGGCCGTGGCCATCAATAGATGTTAAAACCATTAAGTGAAAATTTGATGAATTTTATAACGGCAGGGTCAGGCTGAGGTCACCTAAACATAACAAACAGTATTAACATTACTAAGTATGACACCAGCCATTATATACCTCTTTTGTGAGTTGTTAGGAAATAATACCGCCTATAAAGTATTCTTTCCTGAAAATGCTTAACCCAAATCTAATACAGCCTCCAAATCAAAATAGCTTTCAAAGGAAATAGCAGGATAGAGGAACCAGTTCAAAAATACATGGAAGCAGCCAGGTAAATACAGAATGTGGACCAGAATATATAATCAAATTTCTCCAGCAAATCAATGACATTTAAAGAGAGAAGGGAGAGAGGACTGACTTATGATATGGTAACAGTCAACCCTAACATGTAAACCATGTAGGATCCTGATTAAAAAAAGAAACAGCTCAAAGAGGGCATTTTTAAAGATGACCAGAGAAATTTAAATATGGATTAGGCATAAAACAATATAATGGGATTATTGTTATAATATGATAAAAGTAAGACATTACTAAAAATATTTTTATCTGTTAGAGATGCATACTGAAGTGCTTAAAGACTATACAAATATACTATCTAGCTATGGTTTAAAATACCTATCTGAGCAAATATGAGGACTACATGGAAAGAGATGATGAGCAAAAGAGTGACAATATTCAAGTTGCAGCATTATACACAAGAGTCATTATAGGTTTCTTTCTTCTTATATCTTTGAATTTTTTCATAATAAGAAGTTTTAAACTTTGGCAAAACTAATACAATATTGTAAAGTTTAAAAATAAAATAAAATAAATGAAAAAAAGAAAAAAAAAGTTTTAAGAGTTGAAACAAATAAAAGGGTACCTATTCCACCTGACCATCCCTCATTAGTGAATCAATAAAAGCTTGATATATTTGTGCTAGAAATTTTCTTTATAGTTTTCTGCATATATTTTTCATTAGCAATCTGACTTCTGTCACTTTAAGATAGGATGCCTTCTGCCTCATAAGGAAAGGATGTTTATTATTAACAAAATTTTCAATCTATATAACCAAGGATAAAAATTATGATAAATAAAATGTTACTTCTAATTTTCAATAAATAAAGGACAGTGTATCTATTTGTGTAGGGATACATGTATAGCTCCCAGACACTTTTTATATTAATAGTAAAGAGTGGGTATGTTGAAGGAATATTTGCAAATTTTTAAATTCCTTATGGTTTATATGATCAAGACTAATGTTTTTACACTTGTCAAAGTGTCTAATTCTCAAATTTGGGGGGTAACAAACTGATGTGTTTGCTTTTAATGTGCTCATCTTGTGTAAAATTTAGCATAGGCATTTATAACTAATAATGTTACTCTCTTGCCTAATTTTAAAGTACAAGAGAGACTTATCTATGAGAACCTCTCTGTGAGAAAGAGCTGTAGGGCAAAAGTGATTCATCTTTAACTTTGCTGCATATATGCACAAATATTAGATCTGGTATATAGTAGTTCATGTTACAGGATTAAACTTCAAAGTTTATGGAAAAGCTATTTAGCAATAATTGTAGCAGTAGAGCAAAATACAAACCTAATCTTAGTCTGTTCAGGAAGACTTTGACAGCATTCTAAGCTGAGGATTTCTTTTTTTTTTTTTTTAATTATCCTTTAAAATGTTTTATTTGCAAATCTGGAGAAGGCTTGACATGCTCACATCCTCAAATTACATTTAATGTGATTAAAATATTTTTAAAGATTTAAAATTTTATAACACAAATATACGCTTTAACCTTTTGTCTGAAATACTCTAAAGTTTAATGTAATATTAATGCTTTGTCTTTTCTTTTTAAAGGTAGTTTGTCATGCAGAGACACCCAGAAAGCTGAAGTTGATATTTTCTACCAGAAGAAAGTAAAGACACAGCAGGAAGGAAAATTAATCCACATAAACAAGCTATGTTACAGAGATTTAAGCCCAGTTATTTTAACTATTTTTTCCCTATCCAAGCTTAGTTATATGGTCAGGAATTGTATAATGGCAATGATTATTTCTGCAGTATTACATACTTTTTGATGTAAAGAATTGTGCTACGGGTTACAAGAATTTTGATGTTTTGTATTTATGTCATTTGGTTCAGCTGAGGATATAGAAAAAAAAAATGATGCTTCAGGATTTATGTACCATGTAACACGCATTACCTGTTACCTCTTCTTCCTATGCCTGAAACCCAAACATCTTACCGACTATGGCCTCAGTGTATTTCCCTTCGGCAGGAAGAGGGAAGTACTGGTTTGGTGATAAGTTACTGCCATATCCCAGGAGAAAACCTTCCAGTTTTACATTAGGACTTGGACGCAGGAACTTCAAGAAGATGGAGTCACTTGTGGTATTGATGTGGACCTTCAGGTTTGGCCTTTTACCTAGAGATGGGAATGAAAATATCGGTGGCTGTTACTTTACCTCTTTAGCATCCCAAGACAAATTTGGAGCAAAGGTTAGTGGTGAGAGGCCTTGTTACTGGAAAGCATGATATCTAGCGACTAAGGATAACAGCACATCCACCTAAATAGCTAAAACACAGGTAATTTTGAGACCAAAATAAACAGACAATAACATATAAAGCAGTCTAGAATACAAAATGGGCTTCCCTGGTGGCTCAGTCGGTAAAGAATCTGCCTGCAATGCTGGAGACCAGGGTTCGATCCCTGGGTTGGGAAGATCCCCTGGAGGAGGAAATGGCAACCCCCTCCAGTTTTCTTGCCTGGAGAATCCTATGGACAGAGGAACCTGGCGGGCAACAGTCCATGGGGTCACAATAGTCGTACATGACTGACTAAACCACCACCACCAGAATACCAAGTACTGTCTGGTAAAAAGGATCTGAAATTTCTTACTGGTAAATTAAATTACCACACTTTGAAACCCCCAGCCCCTCAGTGCTGGTCTCTAGCCGTAACCCCATAGGACTTAGTGATTAATAGAGTTGGAAAGGGAGGGAGGTTAATAGAGTTGGAAAGGGAGGGAGGTGCATAAGTTTTGGTTTAGGAGTAACTGAGACGGTGGAGTAGATTTTCTAAAAGGAGCAGGGTAGAGAGAAAAGATCATTAGTTCTGTTTGGAGATTGCTGGGTCAGTGAGACAACTCCATGGAAATGTCCAACAGTAAGGTGACTAAAAGTGATGCTCAGAAAGTGGGCCCAGATCCTTCTGAGTGTCATTAGTTTATAAATGATCACTGGATGAACTTCCCTAGAGAGACAGCAGAGTAAGGAGGGAAATCCCATGTTTTCAAGGCAGTAATATTATTATTTTTGAACTACTAAGCAACAGGGACAGACAGTCATACTAAACAAACGTCTTGACCAAACAGTAAGGAAACAGCACTGTGTCTTGTCTTTGGGGCCAGAAGAAGCTGGGTTCAAACCACTTCTGCCACATACTGTCCATGGTGCCTCTGGCTGATCACTAACCTGTGCTTGTCTTGTTTCCTGATTTATAAATTATGGATAATGGATAATGATGTCTACTTTGACAGATTGCTGACAAAGGTTAGTGCAAATGGCACTATCTTAAAGCTGATACACAGTAATTGGTCAATAATTGGTTACTTAATCAGGTCCATCCAAAACCCTTTCGTCACAGTTTAGAAATCCTAAGAAAGGCATTGTTAGGTTTTTGTAAGTTCACGTCAAATAAATTTGGCAACAAAACTCAACCTGAACTGTTATGAAGCCACATAGTCCTTCTTTAATCTCACTGTACAGTCAGTGTGATATAAAACAAACATTGTTGTTTTACAACCATACATTAGTTTCTGCTGTATTACAATGTGAATCAGTTATACACAGACATACCCACACTTTTTAGATTCCCTCCCCACTTAGGTCCCCTCAGAGCATGCAGTAGAGTTCCTTGTGCTACACAGTAGGTTCTCATTAGTTATCTATTTTATATATAGTAGTGTGTATAGGTCAATTCCAGTCTCCCAATTCATCCCACCCTCCCTTTCCCTCTTGGCAACTATATGTTTGTTTTCCACATCTGTGTCTCTGCTTCTGCTTTGCAAATAAGTTCATCTGTACTATTTTTCTAGGTTCTAATTGTAGAAATTTTAATCTTATAATTAAATGTGCTTAATTAAAGGGTGCTGATCAAGACCCCACCAAAGAGGTTACTTAATACATGGTCTAGGCATCCTAGTACAATACCAAAATCCAAAGATTTTTCTGAATTCCAAAGTATGTCTGACTGAGAATTTTAGATGAGAGATTGCGGACCTCAATTATTTTCTTTCATTATTTCACTGGGATTTTACATTTTTAAAATACTTTACCTATTGGGAAGACTGTATTTACTTACCTAATAATTCACAGTCCATTTCTCATTAATCAAAGACTTGTATGTATAGCAGTCAGCACTCTAAATACCATGGATTTCCTGAATCTATCACACTAAATTTACATTACTCCACTCAAAAATCATCCTGAGCCACCCCAATATAGCCACACAGAAGCCTTCCTTCAGGCCTCTGAAGAAATAAAAACAGCTCCCTCTTGGAGACCGACCAGGCGATGGGAACCACTCTTACTTCAGTAGCTGGTACTACTATATCCAGGCATGTGTCTAGTACTTTGTACTTCACCAAAATTTGATGAAATTTCTACAGTTTCTTGGTTCTCTGATTGCTATTCCTACATTTGCAGCAAAATTGAAACCCAGAGATACTGAGTGGTTTATCCAAAAGTCTGAGGAAGACCATCCCCAGCTCACCTCATCCAGTTCTCTTACCACACACGTGACAGGGTGGCCACACCTCCATCACTCAGCTGGTTAAGTGCAGGGTCAAAACCACATCTTAGGTTCTCACTAGGCTGGATTTTCTGCTCTCAGTTGTGTGGTTTTTTTTTTTTTTTTTTTAATTTATTTTTAATTGAAGGAAAACTGCTTTACAGTATTGTGTTGGTTTCTGCCAAATACCAACATGAATCAACCACAGGTATACCTATGTCCCCTCCCTCTTGAATCTCCCTCCCACCTCCCTCCCAATCCCACCCCTCTAGGTTGTTACACAGCCCCAATTTGAGTTCCCTGAGTCATACAGCAAATTCCCAATGGAATATTATATATTCCCAATATAATAATGTATGCTTCCATGCTCTCATTTTTGCTAAGAATTTTATCATGACTCGGTTGCGTACAAAGTAGCTAATCCCCATACTGTAATGTTCAAATTGATGCTAACTGCTAATGTTTTCTCCTAACTTCACAAGATTTTGACAAGGTGATATAGATAGATAGATAATCTCACATGTATAACACAGATTTTGGCCAAGCCAATTTTCCCCGTCTTAGTTATATGCGTAGATGAACTCTACAGTTGTCCATCTTGCTCAGTGGAATGGAACAAATCTAAATCAAACACATACTCTGCTACCTTATAAGGTTATCATGTCTCATGATAAATCAAAAAACCAGCTGGCCTGTTTCCAACACCTTGTTGGGAAGAAGAGATTAGGAATCTTTATGTACTTTGGCTGCACTCTTGTTAGGCTAAGAGCCAAGAGTCACAACATCATCACATTAGACCTTTGCTCACAGATGTACCATGTTATTCCTCCCCTTGGGAAGTGGGAAGGATGGCTGCCCCAAATGAGAAAAAAGGAAGGCTGTAAACAGAATTACTAACAAAAGTGGAAATGTTATTGCTTCCTCTGCCCAGCATTTTCATAACTCCAGTCTTTCTCCCTTTTGCTAATAATTCATGTCAATAAATACATCAACACCATGTAACTTTTAAAGTTAATTGGCATTTATCTAACTTACTTTCTCCAAAATTCCAACTCATACTACACTCTAGAGCTAAACTTTTAAAGCTCCTGAGAAAGAAAAAAGCACACAAACAAATCTATTCTGAAAACAGCACCACAAACTTCATATTTTGAGACTCTCTTCCCAGTTCCTTATGGGAACTAGGAACTCAAATTCCTTCATTATCTTGCTATGTATGAATACAGTCTTTAAAAAAATTTTTTTATTGAAGTATAGTTGATTTACAATGTTGTGTTAGTTTCAAGTATACAGCAAAATGAATCAGTTATACATAGAGATATGTACACTCTTTTTAGATTCTTTTTTCCATATAGGTCATGATAGTGTATTGAGTAGAATTGACTAGGTCATTATTATCTGTTCCTTCTCAAAATCTCTCATTTGTCTTTGCCTAGTATAAATCTTCTCATATTCTTCAATGCATACAAGACCTTGGCCCTACAGCTATGCTCACATTGCCACCCAGCATGGATTCTCCAAACACCCCATTTTCTCACTCAGTTATGACCCCACTGACCCTTTTAGAGCTCAACAAAATGGTTAAGCAATATTTTGTCCTTTTCATTTGAATAATTTTCTCAAGTGTCCCTTCAAATGAATGTTTGGACTAATATTTGAGTTTACATGCTTAAAAAATTTCCCTGGTATTTTAGGTAATTCTCAGTGCATCCTATAATAATTTTTAACCTTTGGTAAATTTATCTTCACTCTGCATAACTCTGGCTTAAAGGTCTGGAACACTAGTCATGTAATAACTTTTATCTTTCAAAAGTTAGCATGAAGAGCTCAGGTGAATGATATAAATAGAGATAATAATAATAAAAAGTACAACATGATACAAGCTCAACTAAGAAAACAGTCATAGTTCAGTTCAGTTCAGTTCAGTCGCTCAGTCGTGTCCGACTCTTTGCAACCCCATGAATCGCAGCACGCCAGGCCTCCCTGTCCATCACCAACCCCCAGAGTTCACCCAGACTCATGTCCATCAAGTCAGTGATGCCATCCAGCCATCTCATCCTCTGCCGTCCCCTTCTCCTCCTGCCCCCAATCCCTCCCAGCATCAGAGTCTTTTCCAATGAGTCAACTCTTCGCATTCATAAATGGCATATATATTGCCCAGGAATACAGAGAAATGAGTACTGTAAGAACATTTTATTGCATCTTAAATGAGAAACAAAACATATACTAATTAAGAGTGAGATAAAATGAAGAATGTGAGCGTTTCAGGAAAGCAATACTAGAATGGCTGGAAGAGAAAAAGATTGCATGTTGGCAAAGTAGAACTTTGGATCTATGACAGCTGTTTCTAATCCTCCACAACACCCTAGGGTATCTCTATGTATTCCAAATGGGGTTGTGAAATTCTAAAAGAAAAAGAATGCCTTTCAAAACAGAATTAATCCCCTTTTAGTTTTTAAGAGATATACATGCCCTGTGGCATTAAAAACAGGAAGGAAGGTAGTGAAATGAAAAAATCAGACAAAAGATAGAGCGCTACAAGTTCATAGAACCCTCTGGATCAACCAGAGGAGACAGGCTGCTCTTGCCGTAAGCACAAGTGCTAAGCAAGCATTTAATGTTGACCCCAGAATTCTGAGTGGCTGTGGCCAGTTTATGCACATGGACAGCATCAGATGGTCAATACCAAAACCAGATTGATTATGTTCTTTGTAGCCAAAGATGGAGAAGCTCTGTACAGTCAGCAAAAGAAAGACCAGGAGCTGACCATGAAAAATCATGATCTGAGGATCATGAACTCCTTATTGCAAAATTCAGACTTAAATTAAAGAAAGTAGGGAAAACTGCTAGACCATTCAGGTATGACCTAAATCAAATCCCTTATAATCATACAGTGGAAGTGAGAAATAGATTCAAAGGATGAGATCTGATGGACAGAGTGCCTAAAGAACTATGGACTAAGGTTCCTGACATTGTACATGAGGCAGTGATCAAGACCATCCCCAAGAAAAAGAAATGCAAAAAGGCAAAATGGTTGTCTGAGGAGACCTAATAAATAGCTGAGAAAAGAAGAGAAGCTAAAGGCAAAGGAGAAAAGTAAAAATATATCCATTTGAATGCAGAGTTCCAAAGATTGGCAAGGAGAGATAAGAAAGCCTTCCTCAGTGATCAATGCAAAGAAATAGAGGAAAACAGTAGAATGGGAAAGACTAGAGATTTCTTTAAGAAAATTAGAGATACGAAGGGAAGATTTCATGCAAAGATGGGCACAATAAAGGACAGAAATGGTATGGACATAACAGAAGCAGATAGTAAGAAGAGGTGGCAAGAATACACAGAAGAACTATTCAAAAAAGACCTTTATGACCCAGATAACCATGATGGTGTGACTACTCACCTAGAGCCAGACATCCTGGAATGCAAAGACAAGTGGGCCTTAGGAAGCATCACTACGAACAAAGCTACGGGAGGTGATGGGATTTCAGTTGAGCTATTTTAAATCCTAAAAGACGATGTTATGAAAGTGCTGCACTCAATGTACCAGCAAATCTGGAAAACTCAGCAGTGGCCACAGGACTGGAAAAGATCAGTTTTCATTCCAATCCCAAAGAAAGGCAATGCCAAAGAATGTTCAAACTATCACACAGTTGCACTCATCTCACACACTAGCAAAATAATGCTCAAAATTCTCCAAGCCAGGCTTCAACAGTATGTGAACTGTGAACTTCCAGATGTTCAAGGCTGGATTTAGAAAAGGCAGAGGAACCAGAGATTAAATTGCTAACATTTGTTGGATCATTGAAAAAGCAAGAGAGTTTCAGAAAAACATCTATTTTGCTTTATTGACTATGCCAAAGCCTTGACTGTGGATCACAACAAACTGTGGAAAATTCTGAAAGAGATGAGAATACCAGACCACCTGACCTGCCTCCTGAGAAATGTGTATGCAGGTCAAGAAGCAACAGTTAGAACTGGACATGGAACAATAGACTGGTTCCTAATTGGGCAAGAAGTAGATCAAGGCTGTATATAGTCACCCTGTTTATTTAACTTATATGCAGAGTACATCATGTAAAATGCCAGGCTGGATGAAGCACAAGCTGAAATCAAGATTGCTGGGAGAAATATCAATAACCTCAGATATGCAGATAACACCACCCTTATGAGAGAAAGCGAAGAACTAAAGAGCCTCTTGATGAAAGTGAAAGAGGAGAGTGAAAAGTTGGCTTAAAACTCAACATTCAGAAAACTAAGATCATGGGATCTGGTCCCATCACTTCATGGCAAGAAGATGGGGAAACAATAGAAATAGCCCGACTTTATTTTCTTGGGCTCCAAAATCACTGCAGATGGTGACTGCAGCCATGAAATTAAAAGATGCTTGCTCTTTGGAAGAAAAGCTATGACCAAACTAGACAGCATATTAAAAAGCAGAGTCATTACTTTACCAGCAAAGGTCCATATAGTCAAAGCTATGTTTTTTTCAGTAGTCATGTACAGATGTGAGAATTGGACTATAAAGAAAGAAAGCTGAGCACTGAAGCACTGATGCTTTTGAACTGTGGTGGATACACAGACAATAAGGAGCACAAGAAAGGAGCTCCAAGGAGATCCAACAAGTCAATCCTGAAGGAAATCAGTCCTGAACACTCATTGGAAGGACTGATGCTGAAGCTGAAACTCTAATACTTTGGCCACCTGATGTGAAGAACCAACTCACTGGAAAAGACCCTGATGCTGGGAAAGATTGATGGCGGGAGGAGAAGGGGATGACTGAGGATGAGATGGTTGGATGGCATCACTGATGTTATGGACATGAGTTTGAGTAGGTTCCAGGAGTTGGTGATGGACAGGGAAATCTGGCATGCTGCTGTACAAACCTCCTTCAAAGAGGTTTCAAAGAGTCGGATACGACTGACCGACTGAACTAAACTGTGGCCAGTTTCAATAAAACTCTGTAAAGAAACATAGCCCAAACATAACATGCTTAGGTAAGCCAGCTAAAGTGCCATGGACAACTAGTCACTGATCTGTGAGAAAGGAGTTACCATCACAACCTATTCAGTAGGAGGAATTCTTTCATGTCTACTCTCTCTTCACGTTATCTTAACACTTTCAAAAAAATTTTAGAATGTGGTATATATTGTTTATATGAAGTTGGTCAAGTTGATAAAATCATTTCAAGAGAAAAACTTCGAAATACAAAAGTTATCTTCTCATCTAAGAAGTTTCTATTAGTGTAGCAGCAATAAATGCCACAGCCACCAGCTCTCGATGTTGTAAAGTACTAAATAACAAGTTTGGGAATAATCAGATTAGAATTTATTTCCACAAGATATTAAGTAAAAGAATAGCTATAGTAATGATGTTAGTAAAATAATGACTAAGTTGTTTCAGGATTAAAATAATAAACCATATTTCTTACAGCATGTTCTTTCTTTGCACGCATTCTATTGACACTGCCAACCCGTATACTTTCTCAGTCACTTACTTTGTTGTACAAAGTCAGATTTTCTAAGACATCAAAATCATTAAGTCAATTCTCATCGGTTCAGATATGACATATAGATTAAAAAACTGATAAAATGGACTTGGCCAAATTTTAGTTTTGAACTTTAAAAGGACTAACAAGAAAAAGAAAAAGCTAATTGCAGATTGGCAGAAAATATTTGCAATACATTTACCTAATAAAGGACTTGCATCCAGAATATTTAGAAGAATTCTTTCTACTCAATAAGAAAACAGAGTGTTTAAGAATAAATGGCAGAAGGTTTGAATACATCCCTCACTAAAGGAGATATATGATAAACGACAAGCACATGAAAAAGTAACAACATCAGGGTTGTCTGATGTTTCCAGAAAGGGGTCAAATAGTAAACATTTTAGGCTTTGCAGGCTAGATATTCTCTACTGCAGCTATTCAACTCTATCGTTGTACTACTAGAGCACCTATAGATGTTATGGAAACAAATAGACATACTTGTGTTCCCATTAAATTGTATTTGTAAAAAAAATAGGCAGTTGGCTGGATTTGACCCCTTGGTCATAGTTTACCAACTCCTGGTCAACACCCTTAATCTTCAGGAAAATGCAAGTTCAAACCACCATGAGACACCATATACGTAAAAGTGGCAAAAATGAAGACTGCACGTAACGAGCGTTATGCAGAGTGTGGAGCAACTGGAACTGTCTGAGCAACATTCTGAGTGTGAACATCAAATATTTCATAAAGTTTCACTGCTTGTGAAAGCTCTTGGTTGGTTACCAAATAACCCATCAATTTCATTCCTAGGTATTTACCAGGAGGAATGAAAATATAAGTTTATGCAAAGACTTGTGTGCAGATATTCAAAGCAACACCAAAATGGAAACAACCCAAATGTCCATCACATTTTGACAAGCTAAACAAGTTGGATAAGTTGTATGGATAAGCTAAACAAGTTATAGCTTATCCATACAATAGGATATGACTGAGCAATAGAACAGCATTTCAAGATGGTTGAATCTCTCTGGCCTACCATTATGTCACTGTAGAGTGAGCCAAATCTTCCTCATCTCTGTAACCACCTTATACAGACTCTCCTGACGGGAGGTCCTTCAAGCATCTTGCCATTTACAGCACTGATGAAAGTACTTTTAATGATGCTTAATATAATTATTCAGCATTCAACAAATGGTACATATATAAAATCAGCAAGTCCTTTTCAGGCATTACTATGTTCCAAGAACTGAAAATTATAAGTTTCAAATGTATTCGATGTTCTTCTTAGTTAGCTTGCAAGTGAAACATTCCAATGTCTTTATGGTCAGAGAAGCTAATTAAGGAGCTATCAAGATGTCACATCTCAAGTTTATGTATTAAACAGGGCAAGTTACTATCTGAAAACATATTCAAAAGATTCCCCCCAAGTCATAGCTGATGGCATAATTTGTGTTTAATTGAACTACAATGCTAACTTATACTAACCATAATTTTAACATGGGACTTGGTGTCATAACTCTTTGTGACCCCATGGACTATGGCCCACCAGGCTCCTCTGTCCATGGAATTCTCCAAGCAAGAATACTGGAGTGGGTAGCCATTCTTTTCTCCAGGGGATATTCCTGCCCCACAGATCAAACCCAGGTCTCCTGCATTGCAGTAGACTTTTTACTGTCTGAGTCACCAGGGAAGCCCAATAATTGAATATTTACTTTAATTCTTAGGCAGTGAAAAAGGTATCACATAACAATGGTGCTCAAATGACTCTTATCTATCTTGGTACCATGATCCAAGGAAAGATATTAGAAGAAGAAAGAAAACCATATGGAATTACATTAATTTTCCTGTGATAGCCACAAGGTTAAAGGAGTAGCCAAGGCAATTAGTTGTCTTCAGTTGTTTCTGATCTTCCATAGAAATAAGTAGTCTGTAGTCTATAACCTTCAGATGGTTCAGTCTACAACCATCTGAAAGCCAGTGATCTGACTAGAAATGTTGGCAAAAAAAGCATGGCAACTTCAGTTAAATGTTTTAAGGATAATGAAGATTGCTGCTGCTGCTGCTAAGTCACTTCAGTCGTGTCCGACTCTGTGCGACCCCATAGACGGCAGCCCACCAGGCTCCCCCGTCCCTGGGATTCTCCAGGCAAGAACACTGGAGTGGGTTGCCATTTCCTTCTCCAATGCATGAAAGTGAAAAGTGAAAGTGAAGTCGCTCAGTCATGTCCAACTCCTAGCGACCCCATGGACTGCAGCCCACCAGGCTGCTCCGTCCATGGGATTTTCCAGGCAAGAGTACTGGAGTGGGGTGCCATTGCCTTCTCTGTAATGAAGATTAAAGTTGCTATAAATCAAATGAACTTCCCAGGTGGTGCAGTGGTAAACAATCTGACGGCAATGCAGGAGACCTGGGTTCGATCCCTGGGTCAGGAAGATCCCCTTGAGTAGGAAATGGCACTCCACTCCAAAATTCTTGCCTGGAAAATTCCATGCACAGAGGAGCCTGGTGGGCTACAGTCCATGGGGTTGCAGAGTCAGACGGGACTGAACACATATTCGTTATTCAAATAATATTGGGTGCTTTAAAAACTACTTCTACAAGTACTGTAATAGCAAGACACTTGAAAAACCTCCCATCAGAAAAAAAAAAAAAAGTCTGTGCAAGGTGGCAATGGAGATCAGGAAAACCCAGGCCTATTCTGCAGTGCATGATGGCATGCCAGGCAAGATAGGTAGAAGGAATTAAATTGCTTTGGTGGTGATGGTGGTGGTAGTGGTGTGTGTATACAGAATTATAATTTAAAGCACTCAGAATAATACTAGACAAATCTTTTGAAATTTTCAGATTCTTATCTTTCTACTATTAACCCTGTATATCTCATGGTATCCTGGCTCTCTGGATCTCCAGATTGGAATTCTTCCTCAAAATCCCACAGATTTTCTATTACTCCTGTCCCAACTTTTTAGCAAGGCCCAATAAAGGCTTTTTGAGAAGTTGCAAACGGCGAGTGTGCAGTAAACACAGAGGAGCTCTACAGCACGTTCTCCAGAAACAGGGATGCCACTGACAGTTGTCTAAGTCGTGCTTTGCGAAAGTCTAAATGGCACCATTCGAACTATCGTCATTTATGGCCCTCTATCAGTCCCTGGGTCTGGAAGATCCCCTGGAGAAGGAAATGGCTCCCCACTCCAGTATTCTCACTGGAGAATTCCATAGACAGAGGAGCCTGGCAGGCTACAGTCCACGGGGTCACAAAGAGTTGGACATGACTGAGCGACTACCACTTTCCCTTTCATAGCAGCCACATTCACAAAGGTCATGCAAAAATAACTGTGATTTACAAAAATGGGCAATTTGATAAGGATAACAGGTTGAAATTCCCTAATCTCTTCCCGTTTGCATCAAGCTGCTCTCACCCACCTCAGTCTTCTTACTTCATGCCTTCGGTTTTTATCTTCCCTGCCTTCTGAAGGGCTTTGAGTAGTGGGTTACCTGTAAGGAGGACAGGGACTCAGCTACAAACACTTTGAACGTTGTGTACCCTAATTTACAAATGAAATTAGTTCACCAAATATGTACAATTCAGATGATGCCTCAGGGATCTAAATGAGAACACGAGAGGAAAAGAGATTCTGGGCATTTAGGAAATGATGAACTAATGTTGTTTAGTCTCTAAGTTGAAAGTCTCTAAGTTGTGTCTAACTTTTTGTGGCCCCATGGACTGTAGCCCACCAGGCACCTCTATCCCTGAGATTTCTCAGGCAAGGATACCGGACTAGGTCACCATTTTCTTCTCCAGCAGATCTTCCCGACCAAGGGATCGAACCCATGTCTCCTGCATTGACAAGTGGATTCTTTACTTCTGAACCACCAGGGAAGCACAATAAATTAATAGCACACAGCTTTAGAGATGAACAGAAGGCATTCCTTCTTGTGTTTTTTACAATATAAGAAAAAATACATATGAAAGCACCCTGTGTCCATCAACAGATGGATGGTTAAAGATGTAGCACACATATACATTGGAATATTACTCAGACATAAAAAAGAACAAAATAATGCTATTTGCAGAAACACAGAGTTGGAGTGCATTATGCTAAGTTAAATAAGTCAGAAAGACAAATACTAGATGATATCACTTATATGTGAAATCTTAAAAGTACAACAAACTAGTAAATATAACAAAAGAACAGTAGACTCACAGATACAGGGAACAAATTAGTGGTTACGAGTGAGGGGAGGAAAGCAGGGAGGGGCAATAGATGGGTAGGGAATTGAGAGGTACAAACTATTAGATATAAAATAAGCCACAAGGACATATTGTATAACACAGGGACTATAGCAAGTAGTGTATAATAGCTATAAATGCAGTATAACCTTTGAAAGCTGTGAATCACTATATTGTACACCTGTAACTTATATAATGTTATGCATCAACTGTATTTCAATAAAATATATAAAAATATAAGAATATATAAGAAAACATCTGAAAAAATCCTGGTTTATATGTATATATAAAGCAAGATTTTTATAAATCTAAGGGAAAATGGCATTTTTTAAAAAGTGCAAGAAAAAAATTGTAATTAAAGTCCCATAAGCCACATGGACAGCTGTCAAAACCAGAGACTTAGGGGCTTTAGATAAACTCATGATTTGACTTTACACGTACAGGATCAATGTTAGCAAGAAACTTGCAGCAGAGCATCCTGTGATCTCTGCTCCAGCTCTAGCAGAGCAGCCTGTTCACTCCTATGTGTTGAGGTGAGGCTGCTGGCTGGAGGACATGTGCCCACAGGCAACAGGTGCCCTCAGAGTTCAGGCAATAAAAAGTCCAGCTCACCTGGAAAGCTCCCTTGATAAGCCATTCTCAAAGGATTCCCAGACAGCTAACTCTCCCCAGGTGTAAGCTAGTTAACTTTTTATTAGGCATTATGGTCATCAAGTATACAGAGTATGTTTGCTACTGAATTCAGAAAGAAATGCCATTTTGCCAAAATCTGAAGGGGAAAACGTTTTCTTCCTAATGGGGCACTTTGTGTCTGTTTGCCCAGCTGTCTGAGTAAGTGATTTCCATTTCAGCTAAAACAACCACAGTTTCCACCTTGGTCAGAATTCCCAGCGCACTGATTCCTCAGGCCAATACTTCACCGTCTGGTGACTTTGGATGACTAAATGAGACAGACTGAGCCTGCCAATGTTGACATTTCAGCACCCCTTGGCAGGGCTAATGGTTTTACCAAAGGAGCAAAAATTTTCATTACCTACTTTGTAACCCAATCAACAACCCAGAAGGAAAATTACTTTTCATAGGCTACCATCTAATTCAAGAACTTCTCATACTTAAGAAGAAATCTTATCCTGAGACATACACAGTTGTCCCTTGCACACAGTCCCCTGGTCTAATTCTCCCAAAATTAGTCTTTAAAGTCTGAAGCATGCTGAATTTTCTTTTTTTCAGGGGGTGGATGGGAGGAGCAACTATAAGCAATCAATGGCCATGTATTTGCCATAAGGGAAGGGCGGCAGTGACATGGTTCATTTCAAACAACTACAAATTCTTAATAAAATCAATATTTGCTTTGGGGAATCTGGGGAAATAAGTATTTTCACTCATCTGCTTTTCATTTTATCCATTCACTTATGACAAGGTGCTAGGCTTTAGTGACACCAATTCAAACATGACTTGTCTGATCACAAAAATTGTGCATTCTAGTAAATTAGGCACATAAATACATCAACTACTTCAGTGCAGTGTGATTAGAACAATTTGTTCAACGCATCTACAGTGCAGTGGCTCTAGATACATTGGAAGGGGTGGACCGAGAGAATATATAACCGAAGTGCTCCTTTTGTTGTTAAACTAGTTACAAAAATAGTTTTTACGCCATGTTGTTGTTGTTCAGTTACTAAGTCATGACTGACTGTGACCCCGTGGACTGCAGCACATCAGGCTCCTCTGTCCTTCATTATCTCCCAGAGTGTGCTCAAACTCATATCCATTGAGTTGGTGATGCTGTCTAACTGTCTCATCCTATATCATCCCCTTCTCTTGCCTTCAATCTTTCCCAGCATCAGGGGCTTTTCCAATGAATGGGCTCTTCACATCAGGTAGCCAGAGTGTTGGAGCTTTTGCTTCAGCATCAGTCCTTCCAATGTATATTCAGGACTGATTTCCTTGAGGATTGACAAGTCTCATCTCCTTGCAGTCCAAGGGACTCTCAAGAGTCTTCTCCAGTACCACAATCTGAAAGCATGAATTCTTTAGTGCTCAGCATTCTTTATGGTCCAGCTCACACACCTGTACATGACTACTGGAAAAACCATAGTTTGACTATATGGATCTTTCATACCATGAGGATATGCCAAATGCAGGTAAGAAAGTAAATCTCAAAACCTATTTTGTAATATTTTTTTCTGTACTGCTTTAAACAACTGCTGCTGCTGCTGCTGCTAAGTCGCTTCAGTCGTGTCCGACTCTGTGCAACCCCACAGATGGCAGCCCACCAGGCTCCCCCGTCCCTGGGATTCTTCAGGCAAGAACACTGGAGTGGGTTGCCATTTCCTTCTCCAATGCATGAAAGTGAAAAGTGAGAGTGAAGTCGCTCAGTCATGTCTGACTCTTCTCGACCCCATGGACTGCAGCCCACTAGGCTCCTCCATCCAGGGGATTTTCCAGGCAAGAGTACTGGAGTGGGGTGCCATTGCCGTCTCTGCTTTAAACAACTAGTAGAATCTTAATCATTATTTTTAATACATGTTAAAAAAAAAAAAAGAAATGGAACAGGTTAAGGGACTTAACAAAACTCATTCCTTATTTTTTTTTTTCTTTTTCTGCTTGATTTTCATGAAAATCCTGAAGGTGATTTTCTTGCTATTTAAAATTATGAGTGATAACAATAGGTCGTCTGATGGAATAAAGGATAGGCTCCATGGCAGGGTTCTTTAAGAGGGACCCCTCAATTAGAGCATCAGTATCACCAGGGAACTTGTTCTAAGTACGAATTCTCAGACTCCAATGAACATCTCTTGAATCAGAAACTTGGGAGCAGGGCAGTAACCCGTATCTCAACAAGCTGTTTGGGTAATTCTGACGCATACTCAAGTTTCAGAACCACTGTTTATGTTGTTGTTTAGTCTCTAAATTGTGTCCAACTCTTGGAACTCCTTGGACTGTAGCCTGCCAGGCTTCTCTGTCCACCGGTTTTCCCAGGCAAGAACACTGGAATGGGTTGCCATTTCCTTTACCATTCATTATTCTTTGCAAATTCTGTGCATCAAAATGAAAGTTAATGGGCTCAATGTCTTTTGAAAGAGATAGCAGATATGCAGTACAGTGTGGAGGAAAAAGGACCTCACCCACAACGTTAAATTTCCTGTCATGAGAATTGTATGTATATTTTGGTCTTTGAGAAAAACTCTTCAAAGTATCGTTTTTGGGGATTATAATTTCTAATATACAAAAGGTAAAATACTTTTAAACGTTAAGAAAAAACATCAATTCCATGTCTTTAAATCTTACCAATATTTAGAGACTTAAAATGTTAACTCATCTTTGCTGCTATGATAAAAATTTCAAACACAAGAAAAACTGTAAGAATTGTGCAGTGCACATCTATAGAGCCACCACTAAGAGTCAATGATCAAAGTCCTACTGCACTTGTTTGACCACATGTTTTTCCATCCCTCCATACTTTCACCCATCCATCAATCCATCTAACTTTTCAATGAATTTCAAAGTAAGTATTACTTCAATATGTGTCCTCCTAAACACTTCAATATGCATATCATTAACTACAATTTGATATTTATGTTTTTCTTTTGAGATAAAATTTACATGCAAATGAAATACATAAATCTTAACTGTGTATAAGATTTCTTTTCAAATGCCATCATACACACACACAGACACACACACACAGACATATATATATAAGCCAAACGTGTATTGAGATTTAGAATATTCTTCAACCCAGAAAGTTTCTTCACATCCCTTGTCAGCCCATTCCCACCCCATCTGCCTAGAAACAATTATTGTTCCTATTTTTACTCCACAGATTAGTTCTGCCTATTCTAGACTTCAGTTAAATAGAATCATACAATATGTACTCTTTCATTTAAGGCTTGTTGCACTCATGAAATATTTTGGAGATTTATCTGTTTTGTTTCATGTATCACTAATTTTTGTTGCTGTTATTTCCACTAAGTAGTATTCAGATAATTATTAAAATCAACATTTTAATATCTTTTAGTGTCTTCGCAAAGTATGAACCTCTCTTGATTTACTGATTTTTGTAAAAGATGGTTATATTGTAATACAATTTTCTCTGAGAACAAGGACAACTTTTATATATATATATATATATGTATATATATATTTCCTTTCCAGATATTTCTATTATGCTATTTACTAGGTTAAACAAAACAAAACAAAACAAAAAACTAGAATCTCTCCTATTTACAATAGACACTCAATCATATGACTTAGGGCTTCCCTGATAGCTCAGTTGGTAAAGAATCCACCTGCAATGCAGGAGACCCCAGTTAGATTCCTGGGTTGGGAAGATCTGCTGGAGAGGGGATAGGCTGGCCACTCCAGTATTCTTGGGCTTCCCTTGTGGCTCAGCTGGTAAAGAATCCACCTGTAGTGTGGGAGACCTGGGTTTGATCCCTGGGTAGGGAAGATCCCCTAGAGAAGGGAAAGGCTACCTGCTTCAGTATTCTGGCCTGGAGAATTCCCTGGAGTGTACAGAGCACCAGGCCAAGTGAGCCACTTTTGACAATATTGGTTTTCTTATGTCTAAGAGGTATTTTCACCTAGAAGAAACTAGATAAATTTAAACATGTGTCATAAGGAAAAATTAAGTGCTTTTCCTGACAATCTCAAAATAATTGAGTATCAAAAAATAGAAAAAAATAGAAAACCTGTCATTCTAATAATATTCTATTTGGCCTATTTTTCCAAAAGGACCAATATTTCTTATTCTTTTTGTTTCTCAATAACTCTGATATGAGCACACAGTGAATTCTACTGACTAAGGAGAAGAGTAATGGAATCAAAGTGCTTCTTTATAGGACAAAGCAAAAAATGTATAATTCTACCAGTGCTATAAGAAATACCACACACACAAGATTATATAGCTCTAGTTAAAACATTGCTTGAGGGAGCAAATAAGAAATAGTTCTCATGAAAGTTAAAATTTTGTCATCTCATAAAATACCAGAAAGCAGCAACAAAACTTTCCTATGTATTTCTGGCATTCATTCATTTATGCAAAATATCACAAATAAAAACATAAGATGGACATGGAACAAATGGTTTCACCCACCATCTCTGTTTAGACATTTAGAATCTATATGAATTGTTACTGCAGACGGTGACTGCAGCCATGAAATTAAAAGACGCTTGCTCCTTGGAAGGAAAGCTATGACCAACCTAAATAGCATATTAAAAAGCAGAAATATTACTTTGCCAACAAAGGTCTGTATAGTCAAAGATATGATTTTTCCAGTAGTCATGTATGGATGTGAGAGTTGGACCATAAAGAAAGCTGAGCGCTGAAGAATTTATACTTTTGAACTGTGGTATTGGAGAAGACTCTTGAGAGTCCCTTGGACTGCAAGGAGATCCAACTAGTCAATCCTAAATTAAATCAGTCCTGAGTTTTCATTGAAAGGACTGATGTGTTGGCCACCTGATGAGAAGAACTGATTCATTAGAAAAGACCCTGATGCTGGGAAGGCTGAAGGCAGGAGGAAAAGGGGATGACAGAGGATGAGATGGTTGGATGGCACCACTGACTCAATGGACATGAGTTTGCACAAGCTCCAGGATTTGGCGATGGACAGGGAAGTGTGCCACAGTCCATGGGGTCACAAAGAGTTGGACACGACTGTGCAACTGAGCTGAACTGAACTGAATAAACACCCAATGCTGATCATATACAACTGAATATCTTCATATCTCACATAAATGAGAAAATAAACTAACTTATAAAAATGTTATCCTAATAATTTCCAGATAATATTTCCTTTTCACAACTCTAAAATTGTACCTCAAATTTTAAATAGAGAATAAATATTTTCATAGGCATATGCAAAGAATGTGTGTAAATGTCATATATAATTTTTAACAGCTTTTGTGAGGCATAATCACATGCCATAAAATTCACCTATTTTAAGAACACAGTTTATAAACTTATATTTAAACTTCTGGAATTTAATGAATCTATCACAATTGAGCCTGAGAACATTTTCATCCCTCTAAAATATTTTCCTGTATTCATTTGTAGCCAATTCCTGCTTCCTCCCTTTGTTCCAGGCAATCACTGATCTGCTTTCTGCTTTTCTGGTAATTGAATATAAATGTGATTTTTGGTGTCTGGCTTCTTTCACTCAGTGTAATGTTTGTGAGATTCAGCCATCCGTGTTGTATCACTGGTTCTTTCCTTTTAATTGTTGGATGGAATTTCATCTTATGGATAACATTTCATTTATTCATTTCTTCAGTTGATGAATATTTGGATTGTTTCCAGTTTTAATTATTATGAATAATGCTGCCATTCTGAATAATGCTACAAGTCCTTGTATGGACATATGTTTTTATTTTTCTTGGGTGAATACCTAGGAGTAAAATAGCTGGGTAATATGGTAACTTGATCTTTAGTTTTTTAAGAAACTGCCAAACTTTTTCTTTTTTTTCAGCTTTCATTTAATTGAAGTACAGTTGATGTACAATATTATATGTTATATGTGAACAACATAATGATCCACAATTTTTAAGTTATACTCCATTTATAATTATTATAAGATATTGGCTATATTCACTGTGTTGTACAAAACATTATTGTAGCTTATTTTATACACTGTAATTTGTATCTCTTAATCCCCTACACCATATTGCCTTTCCTAGCATCCCTCTCCCCACTGGTAACTACCAGTTTATTCTTTAAATCTGTGAGTCTGCTTTTTTTTCATTATTATATTACTTTTCAAGATTATGAATATTACTCTTACTTGAGGACCATGCCAAACTGAAAACATCCAGAAAATGAGCTATACTGTTATATCACTACCACTAAATATATATTGGTGGTGGTTTAGTCACTAAGCTTTGTCCAACTTGCTGAGACCCCATGGACTGTAGCCCACCAGGCTCCTCTGTCCATGGGATTCTCCAGGCAAGAATACTGTGTGGGTTGCCATTTCCTTCTCCAGGGGAATCTTCCCAACCCAGGAATTGAATCCAGGTCTCCTGCATTGCTGGCAGATTCTTTACCAACTGAACTACAAGAATAAAATTAATAATTTTAAACCCTGAGATTCTTGTTTAGTCATTAGTGAAGACCACTCATCTTGTTACAATAATTAGCTTAAAATATAGTAACTCCAATTGCTATTAGGCCAGCAAATTTGGAAAACTCAGCAGTGGCCACAGGACTGGAAAAGGTCAGTTTTCATTTCAGTTCCAAAGAAAGGCAATGCCAAAGAATGCTCAAACTACCACACAATTGCACTCATCTCACACGTTAGTAAAGTAATGCTCAAAATTCTCCAAGCCAGGCTTCAACAGTACATGAACCGAGAACTTCCAGATGTTCAAGTTGGACTTAGAAAAGGCAGAGGAACCAGAGATCAAATTACCAACATCCGTTGGATCATTGAAAAAGCAAGAAAGTTCCAGAAAAACATCTGCTTTTGCCTTATTGACTATGCCAAAGCCTTTAACTGTATAGATCACAACAAACTGTGGAAAATTCTTCAAGAGATGGGAATACCAGACCACCTGACCTGCCTCCTGAGAAATCTGAATTGCAGGTCAAGAAGCAACAGTTAGAACTGGACATGGAACAACAGACTGGTTCCAAATTGGGAAAGGAGTATGTCAAGGCTGTATATTGTCACCCTGCTTATTTAGCTTATATGCAGAGTACATAATGCAAAATGCTGGGCTGGATGAAGCACAAGCTGGAATCAAGATTTCTGAGAGAAATATCAATTACCTCAGATACAGAGATGACACCACCCTTTTGGCAGAAAGCAAAGAAGAACTAAAGAGCCTCTTGATGAAAGTGAAAGAGGAGAGTGAAAAAGTTGGCTTAAAACTCAACATTCAGAAAACTAAGATCATGACATCTGGTCCCATGACTTCATGGCAAATAGATGGGGAAACACTGGAAACAATGAGAGACTTTATTTTGGGTGACACCAAAATCACTGCAGATGGTGACTGCAGCCATGAAATTAAAACATGCTTGCTTCTTGGAAGAAAAGCTATGACCAAACTGGACAGCATATTAAAAAGCGGAGACATTACTTTACCAACAAAGGTCCATATAGTCAAATCTATGGTTTTGCCAATAGTCATGTATGGATGTGAGAGTTGTACTGTAACAAAAGCTGAGTGCTGAAGAATTGATGCTTTTGAACTGTGGTGTTGAAGAAGACTCTTGAGAGTCCCTTGGACTGCAAGGAGATCCAACCAGTCAATTGTACAGGAAATCAGTCCTGAATATTCATTGGAAGGACCGATGCTGAAGCTGAAACTCCAATACTTTGGTCACCTAATATGAAGAACTGACTCACTGGAAAAGATCCTGATGCTGGGAAAAATTGAAGGTGGGAGGAGAAGGGGACAACTGAGGATGAGTTGGTTGGATGGCATCACCAACGCAATGGACATGAGTTTGAGTAGGCTCTGGGAGTTGGTGATGGACAGGGAAGCCTGGCGTGCTGCAGTCCATGGGATCACAAAGAGTCAAACATGACTGAGTGACTGAACTGACTGACTGAACTCCAATTTATCCATAATGCAAAATGAGCTTTCTGTGAAACAATAAAATGATCATTGACATTCTTAGCAATGATTATGATACAGAATAAATTATCATGTTTTTGACTCAATCTCCAGTCATTTCAGGTTGCAGAATATTTTAAACTATACTAATTATGTGAACACTTGTTTACCAGAGAATGAGCCAGTTCTGGAGAGGTTAACTTGACTATTACTTTTACCTAAAATTGGGGCTTGTCAGGTAGCTCAGCTGGTAAAGAATCCACCTGCAATACAGAAGACCCCAGTTCAATTCCTGGGTACACAGGTTCCCCTGAAGAAGGGATAGGCTACCCACTCCAGTATTCTTGGTCTTCCCTGGTGGCTCACACATTAGAGAATCTGCCTGCAGTGAGGGAGACCTGGGTTTGAACTCTGGGTTGGGAAGATCCCCTGGAGGAGGGCACGGCAAACCACTCCAGTATTCTTGCCTGGAGAATCCCCATGGACAGAGGAGCCTGGTGGGCTGCAGTCCATGGGGTCCCAGAGTCACACATGACTGAGCGACTAAGTACAACACAGCATACCTGAAATTAAACTCAAATTTGATACAAACTTTGGCCTTGTGAGCCAAATGATTTAGTTGGGTTCTTCTGTGTAAACAAAACAAATGGCTTATCTATAGAGACTTGGGAATTATTGCTATTTTAATAATATTTTTCATTGTTTCTTTTTCAATGAATTAAAGTTCAAACAGAATTAAACATTTTTGAATGCCTAAAATATTTTTCGATATTGAGGATATTGAAATTTCTCATGTGTATGTATCTCATTATTAACTTCTCAGATGTTTTGTGACTAATGTAGCATTTGAACTTTTCTAGGTGAGGAAAAGAAAACCAAAATAGCTTGGTTCATTGCCTACTGGTCTAACACTATTAAAATTTCTCAGCCTGCATGGTGAATTTGACTCAAGCTTAAGACTAGGTTCTTAAAATAGAATTTTATAACATTTATAAAGTGTTAGGAACATCTACCTGAATGAACTACTTGGAGGAAAAATGTCTTCTTGCCTCAAAATTTGAAGAAATAAGAAGGAAGCCTTCCTCACAACTCTTTTATGAAACAAAATTAGAGGTATTTTTCTCTCTCTCTCTTTTTTTTTTTTTGTATTTAGAATTTAGGAGCTGTTGAACTGATGAATTGTCCCCTATCTATTCCAAATTCTAAACTATAAAATAAAGAAATGAGATTGTCCTTTGAGTATTCCAAGCACTATTCATAGAAATTTTTTCCTTAAATACTGAAGATGTATAAAAATTCCTACTGGTCATGCCATTCCCCGGTGTGGGGTGAATCAAAGTTGTAAGGGAAGAAAATAGGTGAGGGGATATAAAAAGGGACCACAGTAAGTTGAAGTTGGGATAGTAGGCTGTTAAGTAACAGAAGCTATGAGGCTGAGAAAAAAGATAAAGAATACAGGGCCAGGTAGCTTATTACTAGCAGAAAACAGACGCAAAGGAAGACTAGAGGAAACATCCAGGTTCACTGCTGAGGTGCCCTCACCTTCCATAACTCCACGACTGGTATGACCTGAGGAGGCAACAAGTTCAAAGGATGGGGAGCAATCAGTTAGACTGTGAGTGCATGTGGGTGAGGACCCAGGGCAGAACGGCATTCTCAGGCAGCCAGAAGAGCAGGAGCAGAGGTGCTGAGGGAAGAAGTAATTGGTGCATTTAAGGGTCTTCCCAGGTGGCTTAAATGGTGAAGAATCTGCCTCCCAATGCAGGAGATGAAAGAGACACAGGTTCAATCCCTGGGTCGGGAAGATCCCCTGGAAGAGGAAATGGCTACCCACTCCAGTACTCTTGCCTTGAGAATCCCATGGACAGAGGAGCCTGGTGGGCTTCAGCCCATGGGGTCGCAAAGTGTTGAACACGACTTGGCACCCACAAACACACACACACCCTAAAGATCACCTGCATGACTGGGACGTGATTGGGCAAGGAGATGCAATCAATTACTTACTTTCAGAGGGTAAGTAAGGCCCCTGTAGGACACCTTAAAAGATCTATAAGTGTATTAAAGGCAAACTAAATTATTTTCTTCTACTAAGCTACATATATGCAGCTTTCTGAGAAATGAATAATACAAAATATAAACGTATAGTTATAAAAGGTATCCACATGGTAAAAAACCTTGCTTCACATGCCCTTAGCAAAAAGCAGCAAGACTTGGTAATAAAAAAGTATGCTGTATTTTAATTAAAAAAACACAAAAGATATTTTACAAATAGATTACAGATTGATAAAATTCAATTAATACAAGTCCTTCTGTGAACATCAGATGTGTTATGGCAACCAATTCAGCCAGTTTTAATTGTGAAACAAGAAAATAAAGGCTTACTTCTTGAAAAAAAAAAAGGCAAAAAAAGCAATTGCTATTAATTTTCCTTTTTGCACTGTGCTGTGTGTAGTTGCTCAGGCATGTCCCACTCTTTGAGACCCCATGGACTGTAGCCTGCCAGGCTCCTCTGTCCATGGGGATGCTCCAGTGATGAATACTGGAGTGTATTGCCATGCCTTCCAAAATCTAAATGAAAATAAAGCAATGCACTCTTGACAGGGACAGATAGAGAGTTAAGCTGCTGACAATGTCCTGTAATTCTGTCTTCCCCAAACTACTCTTGTATTACACTTTCCACCCAGTCTGCTAGCACATTTCCTATTCCTTGCACATTTTTGTCTCCCTTTCCACCCCACCCTAACAACAGTCCCTGCATTAACTTTTTGACTTAAAAGTAATACAAATAATACACATTTATTTCAACTAAAATACTAAAGTTTTGCAAAAGTGTTGCAAATGAGATAAAATTTATTTTAAAAATTATTCATTATCTAATATTCAGAGGAGTCTTCAGTAAAGAAATGTCTTTCTGGATACTTCTTCCTGAGCGTGATATACATGTTGCTGTTGTTCAATCGCTAAGTCATGTCTGACTCTGCTACCCCATGGATTGCAGCACGAAAGTCTTCTCTGTCCTCCACTATCTCCTGGAGTCTGCTCAAATTCATGTCCATTGAGTCAGTTATGTTGTTCTCCGTCATGTCCTTCTCTTTTTGAATGAGATGGCATACCATCTCATTTTCTGCCGTGCCTTTCTTTTTTTGCCTTCAATCTTTCCCAGCATCGGGGTCATTTCCAATGGGTTGGCTCCTCACATCAGGTGGCCAAAATATTATAGCTTCAGCTTCACCAACAGTCCTTTCAATGAATATTCAGGGTTGGTTTCCTTTAGGATTGACTGATTTCATATACATATTACATAAAAAGAGGAGTCTGTTCTAAGTACTATTTTATAAACTGTACTTTCTTTAACATAAATATCTGTATCCTCATTTTTAATGACTGCAGTATCTTTTAGCTAATTCATGGAGACCTTTCTTTGATAGTCAGTTCAGTCACTCAGTTGTGTTCAACTCTTTGCAACCCCATGGACTGCAGCACGCCAGGCTTCCCTGTCCATCACCAACTCCCGGAGCTTATTCAAACTCATGTCCGTCGAGTCAGTGGTGCCATTCAACCATCTCATCCTCTGTCATCCCCTTCTCCTCCTGCCTTCAATCTTTCCCAGCGTCAGGGTCTTTTCCAGTGAGTCAGTTCTTTGCATCAGGTGCCCAAAGTATTGGAGCTTCAGCTTCAGCATCAGTCCTTCTAATGAATATTCAGGACTGATTTCCTTTAGGATGGACTGGTTGGATCACCTTTCAGTCCAAGGGACTCTCAAGAGTCTTCCCCAACACCTCAGTTTAAAAGCATCCATTCTTTGGTGCTCAGCTTTCTTTATGTTCCAACTCTCACATCCACACATGACTGCTGGCAAAACCATATCTTTGACTATATGGACCTTGGTTGGTAAAGTAATGTCTCTGCTTTTTAATATGCTGTCTAGTTTGGTCATTGGAGAAGGCAATGGCAACCCACTCCAGTACTCTTGCCTGGAAAATCCCATGGACGGAGGAGCCTGGTAGGCTGCAGTCCATGGGGTCGATAGGAGTCCGACACGACTGAGCGACTTCACTTTCACTTTTCACTTTCATGCATTGGAGAAGGAAATGGCAATCCACTCCAGTATTCTTGCCTGGAGAACCCCAGGGATGGGGGAGCCTGCTGGGCTGCCATCTCTGGGGTCTTACAGAGTTGGACACAACTGAAGCGACTTAACAATAGTTTGGTCATAGCTTTTCTTCCAAGGAGCAAAAGAAATGGAGTAGCCCTCATAGTCAACAATAAAGCCTGAAATGCAGTCCTTGGATACAATCTCAAAAATGACAGAATGATCTCTGTTCATTTCCAAGGCAAACCATTCAATATCACAGTAATCTTTGAGAGTGGATAAACTGATTCCATAACACCTCAGCAAATTAACAGAGTTTAACAATCATCTCAATAATTTCACAGTTGAATTTATTTTGGTGAAATTTGGTATCCATTTTAGAGATAAGGACTTGATCTTTTAAAGTTTGTACAGTTAGTTTGAGCCTAATTTTTCATTACATCTGAGAGCTATCATATGGAATCCATATGAGAAATGGATAAACTCATATTGTTTGTGAGATTGTCGCTAACATTTTTGGCCATGTAAATGCTAATATTCCCATGTCCTTGAGACTTTCTGCCTGTACTGTAAGGTGAGGTGCCTTAGGGATGGATGACTGAATGGTGGGAAGATATGATGTTTGGAGCCAGAAAACCTGTATTCAGGTCCCAAGTTAAATCCACAATTGCCCTTGTTATATGAATAATTAACTTAAGGTCTGACTGTCACATTCTTCCATCTAAATTAGGATTAGTCATACATAGCTACCCTCTCAGAGTTGCTGGTAGGATTAAATGAAATAGTTTTGGAAAGCAGCTTCTAAACAGTACAGCTCAGTGATATTTAGCTGTTATCAATAAGACCTTATTAATGGATTCTTTCCATTTGGGTGTACTTTGAATTTTTAAAGTTCCTTGCATTTCAACCAGATATTCATTCTATAAATAAAGGTACAGCTTATATGTGATTGGAAACTACACAAGGACAGAGTCCCTAGCGTGGAGAAAATATTCATTGAATAGTTTTCAAATGATTGAACAAACACATACTACATTTTTATTAAATAGAAGTTAATACTCAGATAAGTAAGTCTCTTCAAAGAAAATGGATTATATTAGAGGGTATAGAAGTGTATGAGTTATTACTCAAAACACATAATAAATTCTATATAAAGGAGTAAGCTGCTGCTGCTGCTAAGTCACTTCAGTTGTGTCTGACTCTGTGCAACCCCATAGACGGCAGCCCACCAGGCTCCCCTGTCCCTGGGATTCTCCAGGCAAGAACGCTGGAGTGGATGGAGTAAGCTGCAAGCTGAGGTAGTTCAAAAGAACATTGGCTAATTAGAAATGATTCGGTCAGGAATGGCATAGAAGAAGCATTTGAGTTGGGTCTTGAATGTCAAGACTTTTCCAGAGAACAGGAGGAAGGGAATTTCAAACCAAGGAATAGTAAGGATGGGTAGGTGTGATGCCTAGGATAATCTATCCTACAAGACATTGTGTAAGACATATGCTAGTAAAATCTCTTGTTCAAAAGTCTTTCCATCTACTCTTTAACTTATAATATATGACCATAAGCATCTGACACCATTTGATATCACACACAAATGGAAACCTTTCTTCTGAGGGTGGAGTTTTCTAAGATGAGTTTCCAAACATCAAAACATGCACATACTTAATTTCTGTGGTGTTTATCCCATTCCAGGCATCTCATCCTAGTCAATTATGGAAACACAATGGCCAGCTTTATGGAGCTGGGACAGCATGGCCAGGAGCCATGATGCTAAGCCCAGCATACTCAATTCCATCTACTTAGTAATATTATACCTTGGTACCCCCTAATGAGCAGTAGTAGACTAATTCTTACCATTCATCTACTGTTCATGGGAGAGCCACTGAAAATCTATTATATTCCACACTACTATTAGAACAATTTCAATGGCTTTAATGATTCTAGAATGCCTGAGACAAGTTTGGTGCAGATTGGAGAGTTCCATGCTTCAGGCATTTGTTTCAAGTGCCCATTCTCCATAATTTCTCTACAGCATTTAACACCTCTGACCACCTTAATGCATTTTCACATGTGCGCCCACACATGCACCCACATCCACCTTGGTTTTAGTCCGTAACTCAGTGGTATCCTAGAAGTTTTTTCTAAGAACACTTCTCCATGTTTCTCTCTTACTTTTAAAACCTCCTCTTCTGGCCCTCACAGCTTGCCTATTCATTAATATTCAGGGAATATTTTACTTTAACTCCTTTAGGGAACTCTTACACTCAGGATGCAACAATAACTTAGCTGATAGCTACTAAATACTGAGCTTACTCTGAAATCTGCACCCCTAGTTCTGCATATTCAGGTCTAGTCTCCCCAACTTTTTGAAGCACTGACATTGTCATTGATGACACCAAATCCCAACCATCACAGTCTTCCTCAAAAACTAATTTAATCTCTGCCTTGTCTACTTTGGCCACAGTTCCAGGCACCCGGGTCACCCTTGCAGTCATCTTTTATCCCTTGCTATAAAATTGGCATCAAACATGGAGAAATTCAAATATAAAGATGCCTATGGCTGGGCTTCACTATCATCCTGGGGTTTTGGAGCAGTGGTTCTCTTCTGAAAAGCTTAGCTTGAGGGAAAAAGTGACTTCCCCTCTTTTCTCACCATACTTAAACTTGCCCACTTCAGGATAGATTGTTTCATCATCCAGTACTTTTATTATAATGGAAGAGACTCCCAAGGGCAAACCACATGTAAATTATGGTTTGATATCATTTAAATCACTTGAAATGGTTTGCAAGTGAATCAGTGTTTCCCAGCAATTCCATTTCACCTTTTCCTAACCCTTTTCAGTAAGATTATGACTTATTGTTTTTCATTCACCCTCTTTGTATGCTACTGAATCAAATCCCAGTTCTTCCTATTGGCATGGTGATTTCTGAGGGGAAAAGTCATTTTTATCTTTGTCTACAAACTAATTCTTTAAATTTTGGTCAAAATTGCCTCTTCCAGTTCAATTCATTTCAAAAAATTATTTTTAGGGAGTTTCTCATGAACAGGATGCTATAAACCACACATTGGGGACATAAAGACAAAACCACCTCAACCTTGAATTCTTAGTTTCTTCTATATACAATCTAGATAAATTTCCCATACTACCTCTCCTTTTATTTCTGAAAAGCTTACTTAATTCCCCTAAGCTGCTTACTTGCTCTAACTTTTCTTCTCTCTGTTTTTCTCTTTCCATTTCTGTTTCCACAACCTCATCTTGCATCCTCCTGATGTCATTTTTTTTCCACGCTTCGGATACAGTTCTCCCACAGACCCAGATAAGGTAACCTCATCCCTCTTTAGGGAATGGGGCCATTGTGTCTTCTGGGTCTAAATAACACCCATAGATTTAACCTGAAGAGACCATTCACTCTCCCTCATTTTTATAATCTCCAAAGGTATTACATCTCCAATCCCCTTAATATTTCCAGGTTAATAATCATTTAAATCTGCTACTATGTTACGTTATGTTGTGTTACTCTTCCCCCTTCCACTTCTAGCACCAGAAGAGTAGATGACTCCCGAATGTTCACAACATACAGGTCAAAATAAGGCTAATCTCATAATTCACCTCTAGGTGTCAGCTCTATGTTAACTGACCACTAGGTTTTAACTCATAACACCACGTGGTAAGGGCTATACCCAGAGAATTAACATCTACAACGGAAGAAAAGGAATTTTCTGAGGCATGAAAGGAAGATACTTTCAGGACCACTTCTCAAAGGAAGTAATACTATTTTTGCCCTGTGGAGGTTACCAGATAGTTGGAGAGAATACTGGTATATTAAGCAATGTGTTCCATTCATTGACGTTAGAGTGTATAGAGATTCCTCTCCAGGGAAAGGTCTGTGGGGAGAGTGGGACTTCAGCAGAGCCTTGAAAATAAGAGTCAAATGACAGGCAGGACTTGGAAGAGTATTTTAGTCAGAAAATGGTAGGAGACTGTTATGTCGAACTCTAAACCCTGCACACAGTTATGGAAAGCAGATAGGTCAGTTTCATTGAAATGGAAATTTCATGAGCAGAGGTACTTGGAATCTCAGGGTTGGAAGAGACCTTAAAGTGACTGCACTGGTTCTCTGTCTCTCTCACATGACACTGGACAGATACACTGAAACCAGACTGTAGATTTGTTCTTAGGATGAACCAAGAAACCTCTTCTCTCTGAAACACTAATTTGTCTAACAAAGGCCCAGACACAGCAATCCTAGTCACTGCATTTCTGGTTTTCATCAGAATAATTTCCTCTCAAACATGGCATTTACAGATATATGTGAGATACTTGTCTTTTAAAAATAATGAAGTGGTTATTTGAAAAACTGTTACTCTTGAATGTGGCATAATAAACCAAAACTTGGAATCAACCACACAAACAGGAAGCATTAACTTCAGGCCAAAAAGGCAACAGGTCTGATTTTTTGGCAAAATTATAAAAAAGCTGAAGAAGGCTGGGATTCATGAAATCTTGGAATTGCCCTTTGGATAGAATTTAACTGGCTGGCTATTAGTCACGGAATCACTTCTAAGTCAGCTTAAGGATCATTTTCACTTGCGTGCTCTCCCTAAATTCCCTTCATGACATTTATTTTTAGAATGATCATTCCCTGAGAATTTCTCTCTTATTCTTTTCCTCTGTCCTTCAGGGTTATATAGAAACATGAAACTTCGCAATGAAATAAACAGAGTAGCAATAAACTGACACTGGTAAGGAATCACAGTTACATTGTCAGCCACTCCCATCAATAACATGTGACATGAGACCAAAAAAGTTCTAAACAGTTCCACAGTCCTTTATATTATATGTAGATGGCCTTGAGTAGATAATCTGCACTAATTTAGCATGAAAATGTTATCTTTTTAAAGGAGGCAAGATAGTAATCTGCATTAGTATTCAAGGGATGGTGAACCCTTTTCCTCCACAATTCTGGGCCCTAATTAAAGTTCTAGATAAAGTGTCACACAAACCCATTAGATACAGAAGCACACCCAGAAACACCTATCAGCAGCTCTCACTGTTATCAGAAATGGCACATTTCCACCAAGCCTCAGGCAAAAGCAAAATATGTTTGTAATTTCTTTAATGTTTTAACTCTGGTGGGTTTTATTATTTTTTTTCCCACAGAATCATAGAACTTGTCTGGCAAGGGGCTGGGAAAGGAAACTAAGACCTGTCTCCCCTCATAAACTCAGCAAAAGCCTCTGTAACCACACAGAGAGCAATCAACATGTGTGTCATCAGGCAGAACGAGGTGGCAGGTGTGATGCTGAATATCCCTGGTGTATATTTCTAACTCAAAAGTCTTGCTGACTTCCCAGGAAAACAACAAATAGGGCCCAAGAAAGAAACAAGTTGCTGTCCCTGAGCACAAGGAGAGAGTATATGTTTCCATAACTTTGAAGTTAGCCATTTCAAATATCTTTGAAATTTCCATATCTTTGAAATTAGCTGTTGATGAGAAAGCCACCAGGGCTTCCCTGGTGACTCAGTTGGTAAAGAATATGCCTGCAATGTGGGAGACCCTGGCTTGATCCCTAGGTCGTGAAGATCCCCTGGAGAAGGTAATGGCTACCCACTCCAGTATTCTGGCCTGGAGAATTCCATGGACAGAAGAGTGTGGCAGGCTATGGTCCATAGAGTCACAAAGAGTCGGACATGACTTAATAACTAACACACACAACAAATTGTGAGCAAAGAGGACTGTTTGCCACTTCTAGGCCAACATGTTGAAATGCTGGTGCCAGACTCTCCACCAGTTAACCAGGTGGGGCCTGGGCCTTGAATGACTGCAAAGAACAGAGGCCATGGCCATTATCAGTGGACATGAAATTGATCCAGAAGTATATTTTTTCCACTTTAAGGCCATTGAGATTTGGGGTTTTGTTGTTGTTTTTGTTGTAGAGGCATAATCTAGCCTATCCTGACTAGTGTAGATGGAGATGGATGCTATGAGAGAAAGCAAATCAGGGAAGCAGTTAGGAAGGCTCAGGCAGGGAGGAAATACACTCTTAGAAAAGAGAAGGCTTTGTTTAAGAGTATATGTATAAGGATAAAGATTTGAAGGAAAAGAGAAGGTGAGTCATTCAGATATATGGGGGAAGAACATCACAGGCTGAAGAACATCATACCAAGAGCAAAGGCCCAGAGAAAGGAAGATGTGTGTGGCTATCATGGCAATAAGAAGATGAGCAAGAGGTAAAGAAAGAAGTAATGAGGCCATACAAATATAGCCTTCTAGGGAGGATTTGGGGAGAAGGCAATGGCACCCCACTCCAGTGCTCTTGCCTGGAAAATCCCATGGACAGAGGAGCCTGGTAGGCTTCAGTCCATGGGGTCATGAACAGTCAGATATGACTGAGTGACTTCACTTTCACTTTTCACTTTCATGCATTGGAGAAGGAAATGGCAACCCACACCAGTGTTCTTGCCTGGAGAATCCCAGAGACGGCGGAGCCTGGTGGGCTGCCGTCTATGGGGTCGCACGGAGTCAGACACAACTGAAGTGACTTAGCAGCAGCGCAGCAGGGAGGATTTGAACCTTTACTCTGAAATGGTAAGTTATTTGGGTTTTGAGCAGAAGAAGGATAGGATATGCTTTATGTTTTAACTGATTAACTCTGAGTGAGTGGTGTATTGAGCATATCCTGATAGGCAAAAGCAGGGAGACTAGTTAGGGCACTACAGCAATAATGCAAGTGAGAGATGATGGTATTGTGAATCAGGATGGGAGAAAATGTGAGAAAAATAGAGAAATAAAATTCAGGATAAAATGTGAAAGTAGAACTGAAAATATTTGCTGGTGAATCAAATGTGATATTCATGAGAAAAAAGGGGGGGGGTTAAAAATGTCTCTACTTTTTTTTTAGGAAAAACAAACAAAAAAATCTCAGCACAAATCTCAACCTATCTGAAGCTTACACAAACCACTGGACCAACCTTAGGAGGGCAGAAACCAAAAGGAAGAAAAAATTCAACCTTAAAGCCTGGGAAAAGGAGACCTCAAACACAATAAATTAAAAAAAAGAAAAGGCAGATAAATACTACAAAAATGAAGGAACAAATTAGAAACACAGAAGTCCAAATAAATGAAGAGGAAATAGGCAAACTACCTGAAAAGGAATTCAGAATAATGATAGTAAAGATGATCAAAAATCTTGAAAACAAAATGGAGGAGATGCAAGAATCAATTAACAAAGACCCAGAAGAATTAAAGAATAAACATGCAGAAACAAACAACACAGTTACTGAAATTAAAAACACTCTAGAAGGAATCAATAGCAGAATATCTGAAGTAGAAGAACGAATCAGTGAACTGGAAGATAAAATGGTGGAAATAACTTCTGAAGAGCAGAATAAAGTAAAAAGAATAAAAAGAACTGAGGATAGACTCAGAGACCTCTGGGACAATATCAAATGCACCAACATTCTAATTATAGGGATCACAGAAGAAGAAGAGAAAAAGAAAGAGTATAAGAAAATTTTGAAAAGATTATAGTTGAAAATCTCCCCAATATGGAAAAGGAAATAGTCAATCAAGAGTCCCATACAGGATAAATCCAAGGAGAAACACGCCAAGACACATACTAATCAAACTAACAAAGATTAAATACAGAGAAAGAATACTAAAAGCAGCAAGGGAGAAGCAACAAGTAACATACAAGTAAAACCCCATACGCTTAATAGCTGATCTTTCAGCAGAAGCTCTGCAGGCCAGAAGGGAATGACAGGATATATTTAAAGTACTGAAAGGGAAAAGTATACAACCAAGATTACTGTACCCAGCAAGGATCTCATTCAAGATTGATGGAGAAATAAAAAGCTTTTCAGACATGCAGAAGTTAAGAGAATTCAGTACCACCAAACCAGCTTTACAACAAATATCAAAGGGACTTTGATAGCCAAGAAATACAAGCGAAGAAAAAAGATCTACAAAATCAACCCCAAACAATTAAGAAAATGGCAATAAGAACATATATATCAATAATTACTTTAAATCTAAATGGATTAAATGCTCTAACCAAAAAACACAGACTGGCTGAATGGATACAAAAACAAGACCTATATATATGCTGTCTATGAGAAACCCATTTCAGACCTAAGGACACATATAGACTGAAAATGAGAAGATGGAAAAATATATTCCATGCAAATGGAAAGCAAAAGAAAGCTGGAGTAGCAATCCTCATATCAGACAAAATAGATCTTAAAATAAAGAATATTACAAGAGATAAGGAAGGACACTACATAATGATCAAGGGATTAATCCAAGAGGAAGATGTAACAATTGTAAATACCTATGCACCCAACATAGGAGCACCTCAATACATAAGACAAACACTAACAGATGTAAAAGGAGAAATTGAGAGTAACACAATAATAATAGGAGACTTTAACACCCCATTAACACCAATGGAAATATTATTAAAAAAGAAAATTAATAAGAAAACACAAGTCTTAAATGATACATTAGATGAGATGAATCTCATTGATATATTCAGGACATTCCATCCAAATGCAGAAGAATACACCTTATTCTCAAGTGCACATGGAACATTCTCCAGGATAGACCACATCTTGGGTCACAAATCAAACCTCAGTAAATTTAAGAAAACTGAAATTGTATCAAGCATCTTCTCCAACCACAACACTATGAGACTAGATATCAATTATAAGAAAAAAAAAAAAAAACTGTAAGAAACACAAACACATGGAGATTAAACAACACATTTCTAAATAACCAACAAGTTACTGAAGAAATCAAAAGAGAAATCAAAAAATTTCTAGAAACAAATGACAACGAAAACAGGACAACTCAAAACCTATGGGATGCAGCAAAAACAGTTCTAAGAGGGAAGTTTATAGCAATACAATCCTACCTCAAAAAAACAAGAAAAACACCGAGTAGACAACCTAACTTTACACCTAAAACAACTTATTTTTCAAAGAACAATAACAAAAAAACACACCCAAAATTAGTAGGAAAGAAATCATAAATAACCAAGCAGAAATAAATGAAAAATAAATGAATGAAACAATGTAAAGATTAAGAAAACTAAAAGCTGGTTCAAAGCTGGTTGTTTGAGAAGACAAACAAAATCAACAAACCTTTAGCCAGACTCATCAAGAAAAAAAGAGAGAAGAATCAAATCAACAAAACTAGAAAAAGGACAGATTACAACAGACGATGCAGAAATAAAAAGGATTATAAGAGACTATTATGAACAACTATATGGCAATAAAATGGATAACCTGGAAGAAATGGACAGATTCTTAGAAAAGTTTAATCTTCCAAGACCAAACCAGGAAGAAATAGAAATTATGAACAACCCAATTACAAGCACTGAAATTGAAACTGTGATAAAAAATCTCCCAAAAAAACAAAAGCCCAGGACCCAGATGGCTTCACAGGAGAATTCTATCAAACATTTAGAGAAAAGCTAATGCCTATCCTTCTAAAACTCTTTCAAAAAATTGCAGGGAAAGGAAAACTTCCAAACTCATTCTACAAGGCCATCACCACCCTGATACCAAAACCAGACAAAGGCAACACACACAAAAAAAAACTACAGGCCAATATCACTGATGAACATAGATGCAAAAATCCTCAACAAAATTTTAGCAAACAGAATTCAGCAACACATCAAAAAGCTCATACACAATGATCAACTTGGGTTTATTCCAGGAATGCAAGGATTATTCAATAGATGCAAATCAATCAATGTGATACACCTTATTAACAAATTGAAAGATAAAAACCATATGATAATCTCAATAGATTCAGAAAAAGCCTTTGACAAAATTCAGCACCTATTTATAATTAAAACTCTTCAAAAAATGGGCATAGAAGAAACCTACCTCAACACAGTAAAGTACATATATAAAAAGCCCATAGGAAACATTATTCTGAATGCTGAAAAACTGAAAGCATTCCCCCTAAGATCAGAAACAAGAAAAGGGTGTCCACTTTCACCACTATTATTCAACATAGTTCTGAAAGTCCTAGCTACAACAATCAGAGAAGAAAAAGAAATAAAAGGAATCCAGATGGGAAAAGAAGAAGTAAAGCTCTCACTGTTTGCAGATGACATGATACTGTACATAGAACACCCTAAAGATAGTATCAGAAAATCACTAAAGCTAATCAGTGAATTTAGCAAAGTTGCAGGATACAAAATAAATACACATAAATCACTTGCATTTCTATATACTAACAATGAAAAATCAGAAAGAGAAATTAAGGAGTCAATCCCATTCACCATTGCAACAAAAAGAATTAAGTATATAGGGATGAACTTACCTAAGGAGACAAAAGAACTGTACACAGAAAATTATAAGACACTAATGAAAGAAATCAAAGATGACATAAACAGATGGAGAGGTATTCCATGTTCCTGGGTAGGAAGAATCAATATTGTGAAAATGACTATATTACCAAATGCAATCTACAGATTCAATGTGAGCCCCATCAAATTACCAAGGACATTTTTCACAGAACTAGAACAAAAAATTTCACAAGTCATATGGAAACACAAAAGACCCCAAATAGCCAAAGTAGTCTTGAAAAAGAAGAATGGAGCTGGAGGAATCAACCTCCTGGCTTCAGGTTATACTACAAAGTTACAGTCATCAAGACAGTATGGTACTGGCACAAAAACAGAAATATAGACCAATGGAACAAGATAGAAAGCCCAGAAATAAACCCATGCACCTATGGGTACCTTACTTTTGACAAAGGAGGCAAGAATATACAATGGGGCAAAGACAGCCTCTTCAATAAATGGTGCTGGGAAAACTGGACAGCTACATGTAAAAGAATGAAATTAGAACACTTCCTAACATCATACAGAAAGATAAACTCAAAATGGATTAAAGACCTAAATGTAAGACCAGAAATTATAAAACTCTTAGAGGAAAACAGAGGCAGAACACTCAATGACATAAATAAAAACAAGATCCTCTATGACCCACCTCCTACAGAAATGGAAATAAAAACAAAAGTAAATAAGTGGAACCCGATTAAACTTAAAAGCTTTTGCACAGCAAAGGAAACTATAAGCAAGGTGAAAAGACAACCCTTAGAATGGGAGAAATAATAGCAAATGAAACAACTGACAAAGGATTAATTTCCAAAATATACAAGCAGCTCATAGAACTCAATACCAGAAAAAAAAAAACAAAAACAAAACACACAATCAAAAAGTGGGAAAAAGACCTAAACAGACATTTCTTCAAAGAAGACATACAGATGGCTACCAAACACATGAAAAGATGCTCAACGTCATTCATTATTCAGTTCAGTTCAGTCACTCAGTCGTGTCTGACTCTTTGCAACCCCGTGGACTGCAGCACACCAGGCCTCCTTGTCCATCACTGACTCCTGGAGCTTGCTCGAACTCATATCTGTTGAGTTGGTGATGCCATCCAACCATCTCATCCTCTCACTCATTATTGGAGAAATGCAAATCAAAACTACAATGAGATATCACCTCGCACCAGTCAGAATCATCAGATGGCACCAGGCCATCATCAAAAAGTCTACAAACAATAAATTCTTGAGAGAGTGTGGAGAAAAGGGAACACTCTTGCACTGTTGGTGGGAATGTAAATTGATACAGTCACTGACAATACGGAGATTTCTTAAAAAAAAAACTATGAATAAAACCACCATATAACCCAGCAATCCCACTCCTAGTTATATACCCTGAGGAAACCAGAACTGAAAAAAAGACACATGTATCCCATTGTTCACTGCAGCACTATTTACAATAGCTAGAACATGGAAGCAACCTAGATGTCCATTGACAGATGAATGGATAAAGAAGTTGTGGTACATATATACAATGGAATATTACTCAGCCATAAAAATGAACACATTTGGGTCAGTTCTAATGAGGTGGATAAACCTAGAACCTATTATACAGAGTGAAGTAAGTCAAAAGAAAAAGATAAATATTGTATTCTATCACATATATAAGGGATCTAGAAAAATAGTTCTGAAGAATTTATTTGCAGGGCAGCAATGGAGAAACAGACATAGAGAATAGACTTATGAACATGGGGAGAGGGGAGGAGAGGGTGAGATGTATGGAAGAGTAGCATGGAAATTTACATTACCATATGTAAAATAGAGAGCCAAGGGGAATTTGCTGTATGACTTAGGAAACTCAAACAGAGGCTCTGTATCAACCTAGAGGGGTTAGAGGGATATGGGAGAGAGGTTCAAAAGGGATATGTGTATACCTATGGCTGATTCATGTTGAAGTTTGACAGAAAACAACAAAATTCTGTAAAGCAATCATCCTTCAATAAAAAAATAAATAAAAATTTAAAACGTTTCTATTTTTTTCAACCTGAGTGAATGGAAAGATGGAGTTTTCTTTAACTGAGTTGAGAAAGACTGTAGGGAAGTAAATTGCAGAATGGACTCAAGAGCTTAGTTTTAGATGTGCTGAAACCTCCATGTCTATTAAAAGTCAAGTGGAGACATTGAGTAGAGACTTGAATAAATGGATCTGAAGTGGAACACAGGGTAACGAATGAAAATGTAAAATTTCCACTTTATTAGTATTTAGATAGTATTCAAAGTCACTAGATTAGATGAGATAACCAGGGGATAAGAAGATAGAAAAGAGATTCAAAACTCAATCTTGGGATGTTCCAATTAAAGAGGTTGGTAAAGTGAGGATGAATCAGCAAAGGAAACTAAGGAGCAGCCAGTAAGAATGGAGGAAAACCACACAGATGAAGAAACTGAAGCCAGGGATGGTTAGTTATTTGCCAAAGGAGATTTAAACCTTAACTGTGATCCTGGTCCTCGCTGCTCATAGCTCAGCTCATGGCAAAGGGTGATTGTGCTAGAACTCAGAATAATTGCATATTATTTTTTGTGGAATATCTCATAAAAATAGTCCAAACTGGGAAACATGTGGGTGGTGCTACAAACAGAAATAAAGAAATAAAACATAGAATAAGGGATTATATGAGTGAGAGAGAGAGACAAAGCAACAGCTGGCACTAGCATTTTCTTTGCAGACTCACTCCATTAGAAAAAATGTACACTTGAAGATACTTGTCCTCAGAGGGACAAGCAATTCAGTATTTTTATTCAGGATAATACTGCCATATGACAAATATTCTCTAATGTACTTTATTGGGAAAACTAATTAAAAGAGTGTGTGCTTAGTCATGTCCAACTCTGCAACCCCATGGACTGTAGCCTGCCATGGGGATTCTCCAGGCCAGAATACCAGGGTGGGTTGCCATGCCCTCCTCCAGGAGATCTTCCCAACCCAGAAATCAAACCGGGGTCTCCTGCATTGCAGGTGGATTCTTTACCAACTAAGCTACCAGGGAAGCCCAGTAGACTATAGTCTGCCAGGCTCCTTTGTCCATGGAATTATCCAGGCAAAAATACTGGAGTGGATAGTCAATCCCTTTTCCAGGGGATCTTCCTAGTTCAGGGATTGACCCATGTCTCCCACATATCAGCTACATTATCGTCTGAGTCACCAGGAAAGCCTGAAAAGGGTATACATACCTATATTTTAAAAATAGAAATATAGTATAGAAGCATTCCAAAACTTGTCTAAAACACTGAAAGTCTGACTTGCACTTAGGATGTAGAAAGCTGTACAAAACATGGTTTCTATCCTTATGACCACCAAAAAATTATCCCTAATCTTCAAATTTGCAGGCTTGGGCTTCCCTGGTGCTCAGACCATAAAGAATCTGCCTGAAATGTGGGAGATGTGGGTTCAATCCCTGGGTTGGAAAGATTCGCTGGAGAAGGATATGGCAACCCACTCCAGTATTCTTACATGGAGACTCCCTAGGGACAGAGAAGCCTGGTGGGCTATAGTCCATGGATTCACAAAGAGTCGGACACAACTGAGCGACTAAGCACAAAGCACAGCACAAAAATATAATCAAAGAGCTGAGGTTGTAAGGAAATGTGAAATCTAAGAAAAGACAAGCATTTCCAAAGAGAGATGTCACTGGATGCCATAGAAACTAGTACGAAGAATTTGGTTAAAAGTTGTAATGAATTCTTAAAGGCCTATTGTGGGCTATCAATAGACTAGAGAACCCTTGAGTTAAAAAAAAAAAATAAAAGAGAGAGAATCAAAGAGGACACTAATAGATGGAGAAATATACCATGTTCATGGATCGGAAGAATCAATATAATGAAAATGAGTATACTACCCAAAGCAATCTATAGATTCAATGCAATCCCTATCAAGCTACCAACGGTATGTTTCACAGAGCTAGTACAAATAATCTCACAATTTGTATGGAAATACAAAAAACCTCGAATAGCCAAAGCAATCTTGAGAAAGAAGAATGGAACTGGAGGAATCAACCTGCCTGACTTCAGGCTCTACTACAAAGCCACAGTCATCAAGACAGTATGGTACTGGCACAAAGACAGAAATATAGATCAATGGAACAAAATAGAAAGCCCAGAGATAAACCCACATACCTATGGACACCTTATCTTTGACAAAGGAGGCAAGAATATACAATGGATTAAAGACAATCTCTTTAACAAGTGGTGCTGGGAAATCTGGTCAACCACTTGTAAAAGAATGAAACTAGAACACTTTTTAACACCATACACAAAAATAAACTCAAAATGGATTAAAGATCTCAACGTAAGACCAGAAACTATAAAACTCCTAGAGGAGAACATAGGCAAAACACTCTCCGACATACATCACAGCAGGATCCTCTATGACCCACCTCCCAGGATATTGGAAATAAAAGCAAAAATAAACAAATGGGACCTAATTTAACTTAAAAGCTTCTGCACAACAAAGAAAACTACAAGCAAGGTGAACAGACAGCCTTCAGAATGGGAGAAAATAATAACAAATGAAGCAACTGACAAACAACTAATCTCAAAACTATACAAGCAACTCCTGAAGCTCAATTCCAGAAAAATAAATGACCCAATCAAAAAATGGGCCAGGTCCAGGCTTCTCAGCGCTGTCATGGCGGGCTTGCTGAAGAAGACCACTGGCCTGGTGGGATTGGCTGTTTGTGAAATTCCACATGAGGAACCTGATGTTAAAAAACTAGAAGAGCGACTGCAGGGTGACCAAATAGAAGAGGTGATTCTTCAGGCTGAAAACGAACTAAGTCTGGCAAGAAAAATGATCCAGTGGAAACCATGGGAGCCTTTAGTGGAAGAGCCTCCAGCCAGCCAATGGAAATGGCCAAAAAAAAAAAAAAAAAATGGGCCAAAGAACTAAATAGACATTTCTCCAAAGAAGACATACAGATGGCTAACAAACACATGCAAAGATGCTCAACATCACTCATTATCAGAGAAATGCACATCAAAACCACTATGAGGTACCATTTCATGCCAGTCAGAATGGCTGCGATCCAAAAGTCTACAAGCAATAAATGCTGGAGAGGGTGTGGAGAAAAGGGAACCCTCTTACACTGTTGGTGGGAATGCAAACTAGTACAGCCACTATGGAGAACAGTGTGGAGATTCCTTAAAAAACTGGAAATAGAACTGCCTTATGACCCAGCAGTCCCACTGCTGGGCATACGCACTGAGGAAACCAGAATTGAAAGAGACACATGTACCCCATTGTTCATCACAGCACTGTTTATAATAGCCAGGACATGGAAGCAACCTAGATGTCCATCAGCAGATGAATGAATAAGAAAGCTGTGGTACATATACACAATGGAGTATTACTCAGCCATTAAATAGAATACATTTGAATCAGTTCTAATGAGGTGGATGAAACTGGAGCGTATTATACAGAGTGAAATAAGCCAGAAAGAAAAACACCAATACAGTATACTAAAGCATATATATGGAATTTAGAAATATGGTAACAATAACCCCATATGTGAGACAGCAAAAGAGATACAGATGTATAGAACAGTCTTTTGGACTCTGTGGGAGAGGGCCAGGGTGGGATGATTTGGAAGAATGGCATTGAAACATGTATAATATCATGTGTGAAATGAATCGCCAGTCCAGGTTCGATGCATGGTACTGGTTGCTTGGGGCTGATGTACTGGGATGACCCAGAGGGATGGTATGGGGAGGGAGGAGAGAGGGGGGTTCGGGATGGGGAACACGTGTATACCTGTGGTGGATTCATGTTGATGTATGGCAAGACCAATACAATATTGTAAAGTAATTAACCTCCAATTAAAATAAATAAATTTATATTAAAAAAGAGAGAGAGAGAGAATATAAAACCCTTGAGAGCTGCAGATACAAGAAGAATTTGCAACCACTTGTGGGCTCTTCTCCATGACTTTCATGGTTGCTTACAGGAAAGACTGAAAGTAGTGAGAGGGTCCTGAGAAAACCTCCTTTATTGTGCAAGACTGGGATGGGAGTTAGGGGTTGGGAGGAGTGTTAGAGCAGTCACTGAGGGAAAGTCATAAAGTACCATCCAGGTCATTCTCTTCTATCTTTCCTGTGGAACACAAGACGGACTTCCTGGGGGTGAAGGGAAGATGAGCTTGATGCCCTAGAGCACAGGTGAAGAGACACTGAAGCTGGGAGAAAGGAACAGAAGAACATACTTCATCCCTGGATAGAGGAGGGGCAGACCTCATTCTTAAGACCCAGGGATCAGAGCAAAAGAGGGAACCTGCCTAAGCCCCCTGGCAACTGTCCAATAAGTGCTGAATATCATTGAAAAAGCAAGAGAGTTCCTGAAAAACATCTACCTTTGCTTTATTGACTATGTCAAAGCCTTTGACTGTGTGGATCACAACAAACCGTGGAAAATTCTTCAAGAGATGGGAATACCAGACCACCTGACCTGCCTCCTAAGAAATCTGTATGCAGGTCAAGAAGCAACAGAACCAGATATGGAAAAACAGACTAGTTCCAAATTGGGAAAGGAGTACGTCAAGGCTGCGTATTGTTGCCCTGCTTATTTAACTTATATGCAGAGTATATCATGCAAAATGCCAGTCTGGATGAAGCACAAGCTGGCATCAAGATTGCAGGGAGAAATATCAACAACCTCAGATATGCAGATGACACCACCCTTATGGCAGAAAGTGAAAAAGAACTAAAGAGCCTCTTGATGAAAGTGAAAGAGGAGAGTGAAAATGTTGGCTTAAAACTCAACATTCAGAAAACGAAGATCATAGCATCCAGTCCCATTACTTTATGGCAAGAAGATGGGGAAACAATAGAAACAATCCGACTTTATTTTCTTGGGCTCCAAATCACTGCAGTTGGTGACTGTAGCCATGAAATTAAAATACACTTGCTCCTTGGAAGAAAAGCTATGACCAATGTGGACAATATATTAAAGAGCAGAACATTACTTTGCCAACAAAGGTCTGTCTATGCAAAGCTATGGTTTTTTAGTAGTTGTTTATGGATGTGAGAGTTGGAGTATAAACAAAGCTGATCATTGAAGAATTGATGCTTTTGAACTGTGGTGTTGGCAAAGACTCTTGAGAGTCCCTTGGACTGAAAGGAGATCAAACTAGTCAATCCTAAAGGATATGGGTCCTGAGTGTTCATTGGAAGGACTGATCCTGAAGCTGAAACTCCAATACTCTGGCCACCTGATATGAAGAAGTGACTCATTGGGAAAGACCCTGATGCTGGGAAAGATTGAAGGCAGGAGGAGAAGGACACAACAGAGGATAAGATGGTTGGATGGCATCACCGACTTGATGAACATAATTTTGAGCAAGCTTCAGGAGTTGGTGAAGGACAAGGGAAGCCTAGAGTGCTGCAGTCCATGGGGTCACAAAGAGTCAGACACAACTGAGTGACTGAACTGAACTGAACAAACACCACCACCAGTTTAATGCTAAGACAGCATCAAGAGCATAGAGAGAAACCTTCTCTGAGGTGTAGGCTCAAAGGGTAGACAATAAGAAATATCCTCTGAAAAATCAGTCTCAAGCAGGCCTGAACATTCCTAGTCTCGTTTTACTTTCAGTTCAGTTCAGTTCAGCCGCTCAGTCATGTCCGACTCTTTGTGACCCCATGAATCACAGCACGCCAGGCCTCCCTGTCCATCACCAACTCCCGGAGTTCACTCAGACTCACATCCATCGAGTCAGTGATGTCATCCAGCCATCTAATCCTCTGTCGTCCCCTTCTCCTCCTGCCCCCAACCCCTCCCAGCATCAGAGTCTTTTCCAATGAGTCAACTCTTCTCATGAGATGGCCAAAGTACTGGAGTTTCAGCTTTAGCATCATTCCTTCCAAAGCAATCCCAGGGCTGATCTCCTTCAGAATGGACTGGTTGGATTTCCTTGCAGTCCAAGGGACTCTCAAGAGTCTTCTCCAATACCACAGTTCAAAAGCATATAACATCAGGGAAATGCAAATTAGAATAACAGTGAGATACTAGTACATACCTATCAAAATAGCCAGTGACTAGAACACTGATACCATGAAATGCTGGGAAGAATGGAGCAACAGTAGTTTTCGTTCATTACTGGTAGGAATGCAAAATGGTAAGGCGACTTTGGAACACAATTTGGTAGTTTCTTACAAAACTAAATATACTTTTATCTGTGATCCGGTAATCATGCTCCTTGAGATTTACCTGAATAAATTGAAAATTTACATCCACACAAAAATCTATACTTGGATGCTATTCACATCTTTATTCATGTTTGCCAAAGCCTGGAAGCAATCAAGATGTCCTTAAGTAGATAGCTTAAGTAGAATGGATGAATAAACCGTGGTATAACCCGACAATGAAATGTTCAGTTCAGTTCAGTCGCTCAATTGTGTCCAACTCTTAGCAAGCGCATGAACCTCAGCATTCCAGGTCTCCCTGTCCATCACCAACTCCCAGAGTTCAGCCAAACTCATGTCCATTGAGTCGGTGATACCATCCAATAATCTTATCCTCTGTCGTTCCCTTCTCCTCCTGCCTTCAATCTTTCCCAGCATTAGGGTCTCTTTCAAATGAGTCAGTTCTTTGCATCAGGTGGCCAAAGTATTGGAGCTTCAGCTTCAGCATTAGTCCTTCCAATAAATATTCAGGACTGATTTCCTTAAGGATGAACTGATTGGATCTCCTTGCTGTCCAAGGGACTGTCAAGACTCTTCTCCAACACAACAGTTCAAAACCATCAGTTCTTCAGTATTCAGCTTTCTCTATAGTCCAACTCTCACATCCATACATGACTACTGGAAAAACCATAGCCTTGACTAGAAGGACCATTGTTGACAAAGTAACATCACTGCTTTTTAATATGCTGTCTAGATTGGTCATAATTTTTCTTCTGAGGAGTAAGTGTCTTTTAATTTCATGGCTTCAATCACCATCTGCAATGATTTTGGAGCCCAGTAAAATAAAGTCAGCCACTGTTCCCACTATTTCCCCATCTATTTTGCATGAAGTGATGGGACCAGATGCCATGATCTTAGTTTTCTGAATGCTGAGAGCTTTAAGCCAACATTTTCACTGTCCTCTTTCACTTTCATCAAGAGGCTCTTTAGTTCCTCTTCATTTTCTGCCATAAGGGTGGTGTCATATGCATATCTGAGGTTATTGATATTTCTCCCGGCAATCTTGATTCCAGCTTGTGCTTCCTCCAGCCCAGCCTTTCTCATGATGTACTCTGCATATAGGTTAAATAAGCAGGGTGACAATATACAGCCTTGACGTTCTCCTTTTCCTTTTTGGAACCAGTCTGTTGTTCCATGTCTAGTTCTAACTGTTGCTTCCTGACCTAAATACAGATTTCTCAAAGAGGCAGGTCAGGTCGTCTGGTATTCCCATCTCTTTCAGAATTTTCCACAGTTTGTTGTGATCTACACAGTCAAAGGCTTTGGGATAGTCAATAAAGCAGAAACAGATGTTTTTCAGGAACTCTCTTCCTTTTTTGATGATCCAGCAGATGTTGGCAATTTGATCTATGGTTCCTCTGCCTTTTCTAAAACCAGCTTGAACATCTGGAAGTTCACAGTTCACGTATTGCTAAAGCCTGGCTTGGAGAATTTTGAGCATCATTTTACTAGCGTGTGAGATGAGTGCAATTGTACGGTAGTTCGAGCATTCTTTGGCATTGCCTTTCTTTGGGACTGGAATGAAAACTGACCTTTTCTAGTAGTGTGGCCACTGCTGAGTTTTCCAAATTTGCTGGCATATTGAGTGAAGCACTTTCAAAGCGTCATCTTTCAGGATTTGCAATAGCTCCACTGGAATTCCATCACCTCCACTAGCTTTGTTTGTAGTGATGCTTTCTAAGGCCCACTTGACTTCACATTCCAGGATGGCTGGCTCTAGGTGAGTGATCACATCATTGTGATTATCTGGGTCATGAAGACCTTTTTTGTACAGTTCTTCTGTGTATTCCTGCCACCTCTTCTTAATATCTTCTGCTTCTGTTAGGTCCATACCATTTCTGTCCTTTATCGAGCCCATCTTTCCATGAAATGTTCCCTTGGTATTCTCTAATTTTCTTGAAGAGATCTCTAGTCTTTCCCATTCTGTTGTTTTCCTCTATTTCTTTTCATTGATTGCTGAGGAAGGCTTTCTTATCTCTTCTTGCTATTCTTTGGAATTCTGCATTCAGATGCTTATATCTTTCCTTTTCTCCTTTGCTTTTCACTTCTCTTCTTTTCACAGCTATTCGTAAGGCCTCCTCAGACAGCCATTTTTCTTTTTTGCATTTCTTTTTCTTGGGATAGTCTTGCTCCCTATCTCCTGTACAATGTCAGGAACCTCAGTCCATAGTTCATCAGGCACTCTGTCTATCAAATCTAGTCCCTTAAATTTATTTGTCACTTCCACTGTATAATCATAAGGGATTTGATTTAGCTTATACCTGAATGGTCTAGTGGTTTTCCCCACTTTCTTCAATTTAAGTCTGAATTTGGCAATAAGGAGTTTATGATCTGAGCCACAGTCAACTCCTGGTCTTGTTTTTGCTGACATAGAGCTTCTGTATGTCAGCTGTATAGAGCTTCTCCATCTTTGGCTGCAAAGAATATAATCAATCTGATTTCGGTGTTGACCATCTGGTGATGTCCATGTGTAGAGTCTTCTCTTGTGTTGTTGGAAGAGGGTGTTTGCTATGACCAGTGTGTTCTCTTGGCAGAACTCTATTAGCCTTTGCCCTGCTTCATTCTGTACTCTAAGGCCAAATTTGCCTGTTATTCCAGGTGTTTCTTGACTTCCTACTTTTGCATTCCTGTCCCCTATAATGAAAAGTACATCTTTTGGGGGTGTTAGTTCTAAAAGGTCTTGTTGGTCTTCATAGAACTGTTCAACTTCAGCTTCTTCAGCATTATTGGTTGGGGCATAGACTTGGTTTATGGTGATGTTGAATGGCTTACCTTGGAAACGAACATAGATCATTCTGTCATTTTTGAGATTGCATCCAAGTACTGCATTTTGGACTCTTTTGTTAACTGTGATGGCTACTCCATTTCTTCTAAGGGATTCTTGCCCACAGTAGTAGATATAATGGTCATCTGAGTTAAATTCACCCATTCCAGTCCATTTTAGTTCACTCATTCCTGCTAAGTTGCTTCAGTTGTGTCCGACTCTGTGCAACCCCAGAGATGGCAGCCCACCAGGCTCCACCATCCCTGGGATTCTCCAGGCAAGAACACTGGAGTGGGTTGCCATTTCCTTCTCCAGTTCGTGAAAGTGAAAAGTGAAAGTGAAGTCGCTCAGTCACGTCCTACTCTTCACGACCCGATGGACTGCAGCCTACCAGGCTCCTCTGTCCATGGGATTTTCCAGGCAAGAGTACTGAAGTGGGGTGCCATTGCCTAGAATATTGATATTATTCAGTGCTAAAAAGAAATGAGCTATCAAGCCTTGAAAAACATGGACAAACCTTAAGTGCATATTAATAAATTAAAGACGCCAATCTGAAAGGACTATTTATTACTCCAATTATACGACATTTTGAAAAGGCAAAACTATGAAGACAATAAAAACACCAGTGCTTGCCTGAGGTTAGGAGGGTGAGGGAGAAAGATGAATAGGTGGAGCAGATGATATTTAAGACAGTGCAACTACTCCATACAAGTATAATGATCAATATTTATCATTATACGTTTGTCTAAACACATGGAATGTACAACACCAAGTGTGAATTGTAATGTAAATTATACATTTTGGGTGATTATGAAGTGTTAATGCAGGTTCACCAACTGGAACAAATGTACCACTCTGGTGGGGACTGTTGATTATAGGGGAGGCTAGGCATCTGGTCCCATCACTTCATGGGAAATGGATGGGGAAACAGGCGAAACAGTGTCAGACTTTATTTTGGGGGGCTCCAAAATCACTGCTGGTAACTGCAGCTATGAAATTAAAAGATGCTTACTCCTTGGAAGAAAAGTTATGATCAACCTAGGTAATGTATTGAAAAGCAGAGACACTACTTTGCCAACAAAGATTCATCTAGTCAAGGCTATGGTTTTTCCAGTAGTCATGTATGGATGTGAGAGTTGGACTGTGAAGAAAGCTGAGCGCTGAAGAATTGATGCTTTTGAACTGTGGTGTTGGAGAAGACTCTTGAGAGTCCCTTGGACTGCAAGGAGATCCAACCAGTCCATTCTAAAGGAGATAAGCCCTGGGATTTCTTTGGAAGGAATGATACTAAAGCTGAAACTCCAGTACTTTGGCCACCTCATGCGAAGTGTTGACTCATTGGAAAATACTCTGATGCTGGGTGGGATTGGGGGCAGAAGGAAAAGGGGACAACAGAGGATGAGATGGCTGGATGGCATCACCGACTCGATGGACGTAAGTTTGAGTGAACTCTGGGAGATGGTGATGGACAGGGAGGCCTGGCGTGCTGTGATTCATACAGTCACAAAGAGTCGGACACGACTGAGGGACTGATCTGATCTGATCTGATGCATATGTAGGGGCAAGGAACATATGGGAAATCTCTGTGCTTTCCTCTCAGTTTTGCTGTGAATCTACAACTACTCTGAGAAAAAAATAATAGTAACATTGTTCTCAGCTGACCTCGCATCATCTTCCAGTTCTGCTCCCTCCCCTCCTCTTCATAGCCAAACTTCCCAACGTTGATTTTCCTTTCTATTTCCCTCACCCTTGGCCAACTGTGAATAGCTCCTGTGTCCATTACACAGCTGAAACTGCTCCCTGTAAGGTCAGCAGTGACCGTATTTTCTAGGTCACTAGATTCTGTAGACACACCTTATCTTACCAGAACTTTAGCATTATCACACACAGTTGACCACTGTCTCCCTTCAACCATTCTCCTAGGTCTATGACTGCTCCTTTTTGTGTCTTTGTAATCTCAACTCCTCTACCTGGTAGTTAAATATTGTGCATGTGCTAAGTCACTTCAGTCATGTCCAACTCTTTGCAACAGTACGGAATGCAGACTGCCAAGCTCCTCTGTCCATGAAGATTTTCCCAGCAAGAATACTGGAGTGGGTTGCCATGCCCTCCTCCAGGGGATCTTCCCAATTCAGGGACTGAACCCATATCTCTTATGTCTCTTGCATTGGCAGGTGGGTTCTTTACCACTAGTGCCACCTGGGAAGCCCAATTAAATATTTGACAGCCTTAAGCCTCATTATGAAGCTTCTTCATGGTAATTTTATTAATCAATGACAACCAATGATTTCAATGTGACTGAACCCCAATGTGTGAGATGCCCCTGTAACTCTGTCTCCAGCCTTATCTGTCAGCACTTTCCACTTGCTTGCTACGTTCCAATCACACTGGCCAACCTTTTCTTCCTCCACCTTACTCCATCCACAGCAGGATGTCTGCTCAGAGCTAGTTCTTCCCTCAAGGAGGCTCTGAGTCTCACTCTTCTGCTAACCTGGCAAACTCTTTCCCATCCTTCTGCCTTGGCTTCAGAGTTCCTTCTTATGGACGCCTTCCCTGACACCCCAGCCTAGACCTGGTTTCTCCTTGGAAGGCTCTTATTAGTGAATAACCATGATCTCTGTATTAGTTGTTTAGAATTCTATTAAATAATTCACATCTGTCTTTCCTCTAGAATGTAAGCTATATAAAAGCACAATTGTCTTTTTTTGTTCACTTCAGTATCCCCAATGCCTGAGAACTGGCTCACAAGAAGCAATCAGTAACTCAGAAATGTCAATTAACCAGGTACTGTCCCCTCAAGCTTGCTTCCTTTCTCTTTCTTTCTTTTCCTCCTCCTTTATCTTCTCTCTCTTTCCTTTTTTCTTATTGATTTATTTTATTTTTAATTAGAAAGGACTTGCAACATTTAAATCATTTTAAAAGAATTATAGTTTGTAGCAAGCTTCCATTTTATTGGTACTAGACTATCTGTAGACAAAAATTTCAGCATCTTCTTGCTTCCAGTTTTAGCACATTTATCCCAACTCCTGGCTTCTGTCAGCTTTTCTACCCTCATGGATAGAGGCCTCCCTTCCTTAAAGCTCTGACTGGCTAATTGTCAACTGGAAAAGATCTGAAGAGCCAATTCCTGGTAAGGTGGAAAGACTGATAAAGAAATAAGGGATTTCTATTTTCATGGTAAATGTTTGTATCAGTGTGTGTGTGTGTGTGTGTGCACACACTCACATGTTGCCTGTTAGTCATCCAGTCATGTCCAACTCTTTGCAACACCATGAACTGTAGCCTTCTAACCTCCTCTGTCCATGGAATTCTCCAGGCAAGAATACTGGAGTAGGGTGTCATTCTCTTCTCCAGAGGATCTTCTCATCCCAGGGATCAAACCCACATCTCCTGCATTGCAGACAGACTCTTCACTATCTAAGCCACCAGGAAAGCCCGTATTCTATCACTGCTAAGTTGCTTCAGTCATGTCCGACCCTGTGTGACCCCATAGACGGCAGCCCACCAGGCTCCCCCTTCCCTGGGATTCTCCAGGCAAGAACACTGGAGTGGGTTGCCATTGCCTTCTCCAATGCATGAAAGTGAAAAGTGAAAGTAAAGTCATTCAGTCATGTCTGACCCTCAGCGACCCCATGGACTGCAGCCTTCCAGGTTCCTCTGTCCATGGGATTTTCCAGGCAAGAGTACTGGAGTGGGGTGCCATTGCCTTCTCCACTAAGGGAAACCAATTCACATTATTTAATTTCTAATAGTGAGAGTGCAGGGATAACAAATAACCTGGGGGGTGGAGACTTCTCACTGGTTATTCATAGCTTGTTTCCCATGCTCTCCTCTTTCACACACAAGCCAAACCTTCTCAATATGAATATAAAGCCAAACTTCAGGTATCTAAGATAAATCATCTTTAAGGATCCATGATCCTAATTCAAGTTCTTTCTCAAGTTCTACCAATCTCTCCTGCTTCTAGGCCTAAGACAATTCAGAAACCTTATTGGTTATGGTGACAGAATATGGGCAGGTCAACAACTAAACCCTCCCATTTCTTTTAATAGCAGGGTTCATGAAAGAAATACAACTGTACAGTTTTAGCAAGTGTTTTTCAAAATGGTCAATTATTGCTAGGCCAAAGTACATCCTAGTAGACTTGCTACAGTAATGACATGAAAACATGGGGCGTCTTTACTCTTTGAATGAAATTAAAATATTTGACTTGCCATCAGAAGAATGGGCTTTAGTGAGGAAAGGACTGAGTTCATGCATCATTTATTGAGTAACTTCTGTGCACTAGGCATTATTCTGGGTGCTCTAGGGAGTGGAATCATGGCATGTTAGTGGCGGGCCTAACAAATGAGGTCAACAGAGACCCAGACTGGTCAAGTTATTTTACCAAAATATCACAGCTGGAAATAAAAGTCTGTGTCCTCAACATGTTAAATTTATTGTTCTAAATCATCTTTACAAGTGATAAATGCTACCATTACTATAAAGGTGTCTAAAACACATAAATCCATGCATCTGTCTTGTAAGGAAGGACTTTGCCCAAGGTCAAAGATGGGCAAGAAGAAGGCCACGCAGCAGGTTTAGTTTTGTGACTAGCTTAGTTTTCTTCTTAATTTAATCCCCTAGAAGTGACATAAAAGCACTATCAACTTCACCATCCTGAGTATGCTTCTGTTCTCCAACCTTAAGTGGTCACACTGGACTTACAACTCTCATTGTTTCCATTGACACAGCTGTTATATCACAAATAGAGTACAGTGATTTAATGTGTGGACTATGAGTGTGGGCAAGAGATCTGCTGTCAATAATCCCAGTCTCCCAAACCTAATCATCTAGAAAACCAGGTAAGACCTTTATCCATAGGCCTAACTTTTGCCAACCTCTCTCGGGTGAAGTGAAGCAAGTGAGGGCAATGTTATCTCTTAAGTTCATACTATAAAGGGCAAACTGTGGCTCATGGACCAAATCCAATCGCCACCTGTTTTTGTAAAAATAGCAGAGTTGAATTTAACAAGTACTGTATGGCTCACAAAGTCTGAAGCATTTCCTATCTGGTCTTTTACTGAAAAAGTTTGCTGACTCCCGCTCAAAAGTAAAATATTAATAATGAAGGAATAACAAACACTTAAGCAGATTCTTCATTATCACAAAGGTGGGCTTCAAATGAAAAGTTGAGATGGTTTGTTAAATACAGTTTCTTACTTAGTCAAACCTATGAAATTATAGTACAGATCAAGCTGTAGGAATTTTATAAACATAAAGACTCAAACTGGTCTGAGAACTGGTTGTTCTTTTTCTTTCAAGACATTAGCTGTTATTTTTACTATCAGGCTTGGTGACTTTGTATTTATGGTTACTTCCCCAGAAGACCACACGCTCTGTTTCCATGCCTTCCTGTTGCCCCCGCCTGCCGCCATGACAAGCACAGAATCTTACATTAAGGAACTCAATGCTGTTGCATGTGCAATAAATTTTAAATCTCTAAAATTTGCAAGCTTCTCTTTTCTTTTTTTCTTTTAACAATACTGAAGGTTATTCAGGTATTGGAAAGTTACTTTAGCAGACCTAGTTTTGTCTTGAATAGCAGTGTTATCTGGAGAAGGCAATGGCACCCCACTCCAGAACGCTCGCCTGGAAAATCCCATGGACGGAGAAGCCTGGTAGGCTGCAGTCCATGGGATCGCTAAGAGTCAGGCACGACTGAGCGACTTCACTTTCACTTTTCACTTTCATGCATTGGAGAAGGAAATGGCAACCCACTCCAGTATTCTTACCTGGAGAATCCCAGGGACAGAGGAGCTTAGTGGGCTGCTGTCTATGGGGTTGCACAGAGTCGGACATAACTGAAGCAACTTAGAAGCAGCAGCAGCAGCAGCAGCTACAGTGTTACCATGTTAACTGGTATAACATTCCCAAACCTCAATGTTATTATCTGTAAAAACAAAAGCATGAACTGTATACCTTCTAGGACTTTTGGTTCTAAATTCTAAAGGCAAATTCCATTAGATATCTATCAACTTCTAGGGACAGATCAAGTTTTTGTTGTATTAGAATTTTGGTAAATCAAATATTATTTGAAATGAATGCTGCCTCATATGTTGGGTCTCTCAATCTCTTGGAGCACCAATATAACAAAGGGCAATTTAGCCTGAAAATATGCAGTAAACGTAACTAATCCCAATTTTGTGGTGATGTACCCATGTCTCTATGCAATTTTCCGATTTCAATCCATGCAGAAACAGTTCAGTAAGTAGAATGATTGCAACTAGCCTGACATTTAACTTTTATTATATTAGTCTAGGAATAAAAATGTCTAAAATTGTAATCTGCAGTTAGTCAATAGTTTTCAGTTCAGCCTAGTCTTCCTAAAAATATACATTCATACACATTAAAAAAAAACAAAACTGCAGCTATCTAGGTTGAGAGCCTTTGGGGTTGCAAAGAGTCAGACACAACTGAGTGACTGAATTGAACTGATCTAGGCTAGTAACATGTAGCTTTTTGAAATCTACTAAGATAAATGAGACTAGGAAGAGGCTAATTATCATGTGGTTGAAGCTGGCATCAAAATAGGGCTCTGTGGTGTTGGAGGACACAGACAAGGATGGTGACCTTGGGGAGCTCTATAGAACAATCTGGCCAAACGTGACTCAGATTCTGGATATGACTGAAGTTACTTCCAGGCTGTGATTCTAATAGTACACTCCACAGCTTCAAATCTTAGAATCCTGTTAAGAAATATACATTTCACAGATCTTAAATATAATTTTCTGTCCTAAAGTAAACGCAAATTATCCTTTGAATGTGGGTCTCTCCTGCAGACGTGGATTCGTAGATAATTCCCCTTGAGATTTGCTGAGCTTTTCCAAAACCAGAGAAGGAATGAGCTATTTATTCTCAGTTCACCCACAGGGTCACTGTTGCCTCATTTTATTCCAGTCCAGTGTTTGACACAAAGGGTGGGGTGGCACAGACACGATCTAAGTGATGCAAACTGTGAAGCAAGAAAATCACAGACCTGAGTGAGAGCCAAGCCTTCCATACACGCAGCCTCAATCAGCTGCAAAGGCAATTCCCAGCATGTGCTTTCTTCCAGAGGGCACCACCCTGGATCTCAGAAACATAAAGTAGTTTAGAGGTTGTAGAACATGCTCTTCAATTTAAAGCAGAGGTAACTGAGGCCAAGGGAGGTGAGGTGACTGTTGTAGAGTTCTAGTGCTAAGTAGAGGCAATACCAGAATTGAGACCCTCCTGTCTACCAATAAGCCCCATTCCACAGACCCCACACTTCCCAGTGCAGAAAGAGTGAGAGCCAAGAACTAAACAGATGTGTACATCCAGCAAACATGGCCAACACTAGATCCTTGACTCTGAATTTTATCATGAACTTGAAAAAGTTTTCCATCAAGCACATATTTAATAAATGTCACACTCAGACCAGCATCTTGTTCCAAAACTGTGCATTTGAAAAGACAGGTAGAGAAACTGTAGTATCTTCAAATCTCCAGGCATAGCTTAGAACAGAAAAGCAAATTTGCGTCATCAAGAAGGTTAAAAAAATATGCCTTTTTGAAAAATAAGAATGGATTTTGCTGGAATAGAGTCAGGGTGGGGTAGGAGGAGTCCACATCTGAGGGTGTTAACTCAGTTTTGTAACTCATCTGCCAAGAGTCAGAGGAAATCCTCAATAATTCTGCAGAGGAAAGTTTGTTGTTGGGTTTTTTTAAGATTTAAAGAAAAACGCATTCTGTGATTCTTTTCTTCCTGCTCATGTAAGGTTGATTTCAAATAAAAAGCTATGATTTCTTTATAGGAAGAGGGCTTCCCAGTTGGTGCCAATGATAAAGAATCCACCTGCCACTGTAGGAGACACAAGAAATGCTGATTCAATCCCTGGGTTGGGAAGATTCCCTGGAGAAGAGCATAGCAACCCACTCCAGTATTCTAGCAAAATCCATTGTTATTTTTCAAAAAAAGAACATTTTTTAAAATCTTCTTGATGACACAGATTTGCTTTTCTGTCCGTCCTTTACAGGAAATCACTATTAAATGATCTTTCAGTTCAGTTCCGTTCAGTCACTCAGTCGTGTCCGACTCTTTGCAACCCCATGAATCGCAGCACGCCAGGCCTCCCTGTCCATCACCAACTCCCAGAGTTCACTCAAACTCATGTCCATCAAGTTGGTGATGCCATCCAGCCATTTCATCCTCTATCATCCCCAAATGATCTTTACTTACACAATTCATATTACATAAGGAGTTACAGCATTTCTTTCAGCAGAGTTTCCCTATGGATTCCCACAAACACAAATACAGATCTAACTGAATCTTGGCCATCTCCCTAAAGTCTTGGTGCAGCCATAATCCCCTTACATGTCTGGATGCCTGACAGCCTAAGTAACTGTTCAGATGTATGTGATAAAAAAGGCAAAGGGTATTTTTCTCCATACCCATTCTCCTATGGTAGTGAACTATAGAAGGAAATTGATAAGGATATTTTAAAATGAAATCCTATTGATTTGAAGCAGAAATTAGGCATCTTATTTTATAATAATAGTGAAAAAATCAGAAACATCAATTTACCTTTGAAACATGATTTTTCTTCTGTCAAAATACTGTGTCCAGTTGGACATCTGGGAAGTTGCTCTGTGCATACTCAGTCACTCAGTCATATCCAACTCTTTATGACTCCATGGACTGTAGCCCACCAGGCTCCTCTGTCCATGGAATTCTCCAGGCAAGAATACTGGAGTGGGTTGCCGTGCCCTCCTCCAGGAATCTTCCTGACCTAGGGATTGAACCTGTGTCTCCTGCATTGCAGGCAGATTCTTTACCACAGAGCCACTGGGAAGCTCAGGATGTTGCTACAGTTCCTCCCAAAGTGAACACACTAAAAAAGATGACAAAGCACACGAGGCCCGCCTCCCAGGTATCCAGTGGCCGTGTATTGTCACATTTAGGGACACATGCACCCAAACTGGGATTTGAGTCTTATTCGCTTCCCCGATAGCTCAGTTGGTAAAGAATCTGCCTGCAATGCAAGAGACCCTGGTTCAGTTCCTGGGTTGGGAAGATCCCCTGGAGAAGGGATAGGCTACCCTCTCCAGTATTCTTGGGCTTCCCTGTGGCTCAGCTGGTAAAGAATCCTCCTGCAATGCGGGAGACCTGGGTTCAATCCCTGGGTTGGGAAGATCCCCTGGAAAAGGGAAAGGTTACCCACTCCAGTATTCTGGCCTGGAGAATTCCATGGACTGTATAGTCCATGTGGTCACAAAGAGTCGGACACAACTGAGCGACTTTCACTTTCCCCTTTCAAATATTTCTAAGAACCTAACAACTTGGAGTCCAGCAACATATGTTGAATGCACTTGTTCTTACTCACTCCAGAGAGAAACCCCACTTGACCCGGCCTCTCCTCCATGCCATCCAGGTACTATTCTTGCCCTTCCTGTCTCCCTCTTCTCAGGGCTGAAAGCCCAAGTGCTCTTGGCTTGTTACCTCTGCCTCCTGCAGCTGTGTCCTAAGAAGGGCAGCTCTTCAGTTTGTGCTGAAAGCTTTCCTTCATGCCCACATGGTTGTTCTCCTTCCCTGTAAGCATGAGAGACGTAGAAGAAGCAAAAGTGGGCAAAGGTGGGCCACAGAGGCTGTGGCTCCATCTCAGAACCACATGTAATGGCTGGAGAGTGGCTCACCACAGGTATTCCTGTCACATGCCCCATGCCAAGAGTTTTTTCTTTAAATCGTCACTTAAACTGAGTTACTCCAAGGAATTTATCAAGCTAAGAGCTCTTGAAATTGCTTTTTTGGTCATTATAACTGCTTCAAGAAATTTTGGAAGCTGATACCATTTTCTGGATTAAATACACAAACTTCTCCCAACATGCCTTGCAAAGTCCCCTGCAAACATATATCTTACAGTCAGGAAAGACATTACTTTGTCACTTTTCCAGGACCCATTGGACATAAACAGAATAGGTAGTCACTTCTTTGGACATGATTTGAGAGACACAAGGAGAACTCTCTTGAATAAATAAATTCTCCTCTAAACCTACTTGGTTGAAATCTTTCTGTTCAAGAAAATGACCTGATTGTTTTGCATTAAGATTTTCTTTGTATAAGCATATTCAGATAAAATGCAGATGTCTCAGAGAAACAAGACATTTAGCTATTATCAGCCATTAACACTTGACAATGAATGAGACTATCAGATTATTTTCAGAGTAGGTTATGGGGCACTGACTAGGGAGATTTTGACAAGGAGTAGTTATGGGAAAATCTGGATAATTACAAGGAGAAGGCAAGTATGGAGTGAGGCATTAGAAGTCTTCAGATGCTCAGCTCCAGAGAGGACAACCCTGAGAATGTGGGTGGGCTCTATGGATAAAACGTGCTTCCGCTTTCATGTTTATATCTACCACACATTCTGGATTTCCCCCCTGCCTGAATTATAAAAAAACACCTTACCTAAAATTGAATCACACTATAGAAATGAAAATAACCAGCAAGAGCTTGATAATGTTAAACAGATGTTGGTGGAAGTTGAATTCCATTCACCTACTTATCAAGGTATCTGTCTGTCTTTGTTCCAGCAAAACCACTGGTTTCTTAAAAAAAAAAAAAAAAAAAAAAAACAACCTGAATGGATCAAGAATGAGGTCATTAAAATAGATTTTTTTAAATGAAAATTAAAGCAGAAAGGAGGTGTGAGGGTTCTTGCCAGTCAAATGAGTTTGCACTTTGTCAGTGAAAGAATCAAAGAAATGTGGGCTGAGAAGGGTGTGCCTTCCAAAAAGGGGGCAGAAAAAAAGGTAACCAGCAATGAAATTTCATCCTTCCCAGAAGCACTAGATTCCCATGAGATCATATCTGCAACCTGATTAGCTCAAGGCATTGATGTATCAGAGTTTCCTTGATTTAATAAAGCTAACATTGCCATTAAAACATCTGTATTATATTTTAGAAAATGAAACTTATACCATGGAAATTAAAGTAAGCAAAATTAAATTTTTATGTGAAAAAATCTGTCTATACTGAAAGGAGTCTACAAATAAACTGATGATTGCAAATGTTTATAAAGCACCTTTGAGTTGTGATAACTACTCTCTGGGCCAAGAATAGAAGTGAGGAATGACCACTTCATTTATAAAGGAGCCTACAAGACAGCTGCAAGTGTTCATAAAAGAAGTCAGGTTCCAACAAGCCCTCACCCACCTTAAAGAAGTCGAACAATGGAGCTATTGTTTTTGCCAGTAAAGACTCTTCAACAAGATGTTATCTTCAAAGAGTAACACGTATTTTTTTAAGGTAAATAAACAGTTCCATTTAGCTGTCTGGATTCCCTAATCTACTTATAGTGTTTGAGTGAGATATTTAAGTATAGAGATTTTTTTTTTCTAATAAATGTTAGATTTCTTAGCCCCTGGCTAGAGAAAACACCCATGCTAAGCAATAATAAAAGCATTGACACGTCCATTCCCATAAACAACACACACGATCCATGTAGCAAATGCAGTCAATCAATCCTCATTATAGCAGAATTTGTATTTGTAAATTAGCCTACTCTCTAAGATTCATTTGTAATTCCAAAATCAATATTCACAGCACTTTCACAGTCATTTATGGACGTGCACAAAGTGGCAAAAAATGTGAGTCCTCCAATGTACATTTCCCCAGCGGAGGTCAAATAGGGTAACAACCCACTTCCTTATTTCAGCTCTTAGACTATAAACAAGTGGACTGTGCACAGTCTATTTAGTGCTACACTTTTCCCATTTTTGTGCTTTTTTGGAGGTGATTTCACTGTTAAAATGGCCCCCGAGTATAGCGCTGAAGCGCTGTTTATGGTACAAGCACAAGAAGGCTGTGTTGTACCTTATGAAAAAAACATATGTGTGTTAGATGAGCTCTGTTCAGGAGGCATAAACTATGGTGCTGTTGGCTGTAGATTATGTGTTAAATAAATCAACAGCATAGATTAAATATGGTGTCTTTAAACAGAAGCATAGAAAAAGCAAAGTTATGTAGTGATTGATTAGCAAAATGTGACCAGAGGCTTGCAAGAAACTAACCCTGTGTTTCTCCTAGAAACAATGGTTTGGTTGGTGTTTGTTAATTTGGTATTTGCAGCAACTTTATAGAATGTAACTACTACAAGTGATGAAAATTGACCGAAATATGCTCTGTGTTTTTAGGTGAGACCCAAAGGGACTAATTTACCTCAGTGTCACCCATCCTACTGGAAAGAGAGTAAAGACTACAACTGAGGTGTTTTGCTTTCAAGTCCAGTGACTGTCCGCCTTATGCCTCCTATCTCCAACTATACCTTGCTTATGAATAAAGAAAACGGATCTCATTTCTTCATTACACGAGATGCATAGATTTACTTAGCATTTTCCTATTGAGAGGACTGTCATTCAAAGTGTCTTTTTAAAAAAAATAGGCATATGTATATGTATAACTGAATCACTTTGCTATATACCTGAAAGTAACACAACATTGCAAATAACTAAACTCCATCATAAAATAAATATTTTTAAAAAACTAAAGCAAACAAAAAAACCCCCCAAGGTGTGTCTTTTCAAGTGTGAAATCAGGCTTACACTGAGACTTAAAGCTGAAAGAACAAAAAAGAAAAAGAAACCCTATGTGACAATTCAATTTAGATTGTATAATTTTAATGGTTGGGCTATGATGACTCTTGAATATAAGATATAGGAAAGGAGAGAGAGAAGATTTATTGAATGTGTACCAGACAAATGTAGCCTAGTTCCAAATTTTATCTTATAAGAAATTACTCTGAATTTCTGTAAACTAGTTTACCTTTTAGTAAAGATAGTGGTTTCTAAGAAAATTGATCTCATATTTTTTTTAAAGAACAATATCTATCAAGTATGGGTCAATCTCCAAGGTGTAAAGGTATGGATTCAAAACTTATCTGTCCCATTCCTACTATACAGCTAAAATTAAAAACAAAACCTGATAATATCATGTAACAGCAAGTATGTGGAGTAATTGAAAACTTCATACTTTTTGATAAAGAGTACTATAGCCACTTTAAAAACAGTTTGGCATTTTTAAGGTGAAATATATACTTAATATTTGACAAAGCAATCCCACTCAAAAGGAATGAAAATGTATGTTCACGCAAAGCCCTGTAAATATGGCAGTTTTATTCATAACTGTCCCAAACTAAAAACAACCCAAATGTCCATCAACTGGTAAGTGTCAACAAATTGTGGTCCAGCCATATAATAGAATACTCTTCTACTAATAAAAAGAATAAACTACTAATACCAGCAGCAACATGGATATATCATAAAGCATTATGAAAAATGCCAGACCAAAAAAGGCCACATAATATATGCTTCTGTTATAGGACAGTGTGGAAAGGGCAAAACTATAGGGATCAGATCAGTGGTTACCAGGAACTGGGGGTTAGGGGAAGGAAGCGACTACAAAGGAACACAGAATTTTCTGGGGTGATGGAAATATTTTATATCTTTATTAAAACTGACAAAATATTTCTAGGATTGGGTGGAACAATGGGGTAGACAAACAGGAGACAGAAATGACGTCTTTCTGTGGTGTGTTTAAGGGCTTCCTGGGTGGCTCAGTGATAAAGAATACACCTGCCAATGCAGGAGACGCAGGTTCGCTCCCTGGGTTGGGAATAGCCCCTGGAGTTGGGAATTTCCCTGGAGTAGGAAATGGCTACCCACTCAAGTATTCTTGCCTGGGAAATCCCAAGGACAGAGGGGTCTGGCAGGTTACAGTCCATGGGGTCACAAAGAGTCAGACATGACTTAGCAACTAAACAACAACAACAAAATTGTGTTTAAAATTTAGAAAGGTAAAAAAAGTCATTTGCTGCTTTTCTCTAAATTAAGCTATAACTATAGAAAACTACCACATGCAACACAATGCTGAAATCAGTAACATTTAACTTTAGGGTGCAGAGAGGAATAACAGGTATCCCAAGAGAGGGGTACTCTCAACGCCAACCCTGTCCTAAATGTGCTTTGAGACCCAATCTCTGTAAGACATGACACGCATTTTGTTTGCAGTCTGGACAAAAAATTTCCCATTTGATAAGTTAGTCATTTTTAATGTATTGATCTAAAGATTATTTAATAACCAGGCATATTAATAACAGTATAGGAAGTTTCCTAAAGAATACTCGTGCCATTACATTGCCTAAGGAAAAAGAGAAATAAGAACATTTAGAAAGTCAAAAATGTTTACATTTGAATGTAGATAAAGGCCTTTCATCATTGGAAGTTACTTCCTTATTTTATTAAACTGAAATAAAACAAACCTTTTGCAAACAAGATAAAATTGAACCTAGAATCAATACATTTCCACTTGTAATGAATAAGTCTGAGAAGCAAACTTACTTAAGGAGGGAGCCCACAGCTTCCTTGGAGGAGACGGCTGGTGAAGACGAAGGGGTCCCACACTTCACAGACAAATTGGGACAAGGATTCTGAAGTGGTTGATAGCAAGGCACGGTCATGATTTTTTTAGTAGATGCTGCCTGTTTGGATGACGATTTCAGATCTAATTCAGTTTTTTGCCTTCTCTTGATTTTTTTTTTTTTTGTCCATAGGATCCTCTACAAATAGAACTTGATTCAAAAGTCTGAATATTTTTCTTGCTTAATTAGATGTGTTAATCAAGAGTGGATAAAGGAGTGGTAGGAAATGAGCTGTTTTTACTGCTAAAACAGCCTTTCCTTGGCAGCTATGATGAGTGCTTTGGGAAGGTCAAGTCCATAGTGCCTTGAATCTGCATGAAAGCGGGAGATCACATGGGGCCTTGTGATTCCCTGAATGATGATACATATTAGAAGAAGACTCTGGATCTAGAAAGGAGTTTGGTCTGGGACGAGGGGATGAGCCTGTCCCCTGTGACCTGTATCATCCAAGTAACCCAAGTAACCCAGATATTAACTGGCCAAGGAATTAGTCAACTGGATGGAAACTGCCTATGCAATTTTGTGTTTTTGTTGAATGCTTTGCTAGTAAGGTCTTAGTAACTGGCAATAAGTGCCAGCGATTTTTCTTTGTAATCGTTTTATAAACAATGGTATTTTTCAAGGGAGCAAATGCATTCACCTTAAAGTCCTAACAGCAGCCATTAACAAAGTACTGCTGCTGCCGCTAAGTCACTTCAGTCCTGTCCGACTCTGTGCGACCCCACAGACGGCAGCCCACCAGACTCCTCTGTCCCTGGGATTCTCCAGGCAAGAACACTAGAGTGGGTTGCCATTTCCTTCTCCAGTGCATAAAAGTGGAAAGTGAAAGTGAAGTCACTCAGTCGTGTCTGACTCTTAGTGGCCCCAGGGACTGCAGCCTACCAGGCTCCTCCATCCATGGGATTTTCCAGGCAAGAGTACTGGAGTGGGGTGGCATTGCCTTCTCCATTAATGAAGTACACTGTAGGCAAAATATAGTTAGAACATCTTGAATATTCTGGGATTGTCCTAGTTCGTGACTATACCATCTGTTTCTTCAAAATATCTTTATATTTACCATGCATTCTGGTCTGGGGTTAGAAAAATTTGCTTGCCCTCCACAGACAGCCCATGTAAAGAAATTCCCCACATGAAGTATTTTTTAAAAAATTAAAATTTCTGGAAATGCCATAAAAAATTTCAAATAGCAGAGAAGAGCCTGTTCAAAGTCTAATTCTTCCAAGCAAAATGAATCCCCTTTTTCTCTATGCCCAAATGCAGCTGTATTCATTCCTCTGTTACAGCCTTTTTTACATTGTATTATCCTGTTTAGTTCATCTGTTTCTTTTGCTAAAATATAAATTCAACAACTATAACCATTTTTCTCTTTATATCTTTATTCCACCTATTATACATTAGGTGTTTATAAAATGTTTTTTTTTTTTCTGTATGACTTAAGAAATTTCACAAAGGCCTAATCTGAAGATATAATTACATCAAGAATGCTACAGCATAAACTTCAGCATGAAATCCAAGGTAAGGAAATGAGAGCCTGGCCTGATCCAGGTTTGTCCCAGGAGGCGCATTTGCTCCGGGGGAATTTAGGGATATATTGGGTTGGCCAAAAAGTTCATTTGGGTTTTTCCATACTTGTAGGCCAGCAAGGATTCCATGTGTGAGGGGATTCTATAAGGGGAAATACAGAAGGTAAATGTCATCTTGGATCTTATACTTCTCTGTTTAAATTTTTTTGGTACCATATCAAACCAGTCAATCCTAAAGGAAATCAACCCTGAATATTCATTGGAAAGACTGATGCTGAAGCTGAAGCTCCAATACTTTGGTCACCTGATGCGATGAGCTGACTCATTGGAAATGACCCTGATGCTGGGAAAGATTGAGGGCAAGAGGAAAAGGAAATGATAGAGGATGAGATGGTTGGATGGCATCACTGACTCAATGGACATGAGTTTGAGCAAGCTCTGGGAGGTGGTAAAGGACAGGGAAGCCTGGTATGCTGCAGTTCATGGGGTGGCAAAGAGTCAGACATGACCTAGCGACTAAACAACATATCAAAATCAATTACATGAAATAAATTGTATGTTAACATCTTTAGTTATGAAATTTGAGATTTTTCATGGACCATCTCAAAGACCTTTTTGCATGTTTTATCAATATAGTGGTGATCCTTCCAGCCGCTCACTTGATGCACCCTAAATCTAACTCAGTGAAAGGCATCTGTCTAGACAGATGGTTCTGAACTTTCATTGGCTCTTAGACTTTTTTTGGAATCTCAATATTTAAAAACTAATACCTCTCCTCCCAAAATGTCTGAATCCACAAGTGTGCTACTGTATGTACAACTTGAAGACTTTTAAGGACTCCTGGAGCTAAGAAAAAGAACTCTTAACTTGCAAGCTATGTACACAATGTTTTCAGCTGGCTGCCAAATATAAATGTCACAGCTCATGTTCAACAAAAGGCTGATGCCCAATACTGACTAAAAGGCTGGCAAGTTAACAGTTTACGTAAGTCAGAATAACAGAGCACTTTTACGTGGAGTATCAAATTCACCTTTAGTTTCACAATTGTCTTTTTCTTAACTGACCTGGTGAAGTAAACTGTTCATACTTTATAGTGGGCTTTTTGAGTTTGGGTTACACTTAACAGACGCTTCAGGCTAATATTAGGCATTAACTTTAACATACATTTACACAAACAGAATGACTCTCACTAATATCTCATAATGTCACCCAAACTTTCCAGTCCCAGATTTAAACATTACTCGCCACTAAACAAGCTTAATTAATGGTGAATGCTGCTCATGCTCCAGCTTGCTATGCAAAGAATGGTTTCTAAGTATAAAGGCAAACAGAATTTCATCACAATAACTACAGCTCTCACTGTCTAAAGCTAAACATTTTGTGCAGTCATGCATCATACGGGAATAGCTGGGTTAGGTAGTTATAACACAGAATCTCTTATGAGGTTAGGTAATTATAACTCAGAATTTCTTATATGCTGAACAAATAAAAAGCACAGGTTTTTTAAATTTATAGAATTATAGGAAGGTAGCCAATTTCCTCTTAACCACTTTCTTTGAATTAGTGCCCCAGTGCTTGGTACTAAATATATAAACCAACCAGTATTATTTCTCCCTACACAGTTAATCTCATTGGAATCATCAGTGATAGTATTTAACATACAGATTATCAGATTACTAAATTGGAATTTGGGATGACTATAGTGAGGGTGGAGGGAACAAGGGGTGGGGATGGGGAGGTAGAACTCTGCATACTTAACAGATTCACTGAGTCAGTGGTTTGCAAAACGTGGCCCCAGGAACAATAGCACCAAAATCACTTGGGAGCTTGTGGAAGTGTAAGTTCTCTGGACCACCCGACCTCTGGTCTAGAATTAGAAACTCAGGATGGGCCCAGCAGGCTGAGCTTTAGCAAGATGACTCTGATGCTTGCTCAAACTTAAGGACCACTGTACTCAGTGATTCCTAGCTCCTTAATATAGTTGGAGAATGATCATCTCCAGGTTTGTCTAACAGCTGTAACTCAATAAAACAAAATTTAGAGGCTTCTTTTCCAATTCCCATCTAATCATCTTCCACAACCAGGCCTTGTGGATGGATGTAGGATGCAAGTACCATAAGGAAGAAGGAGAGGTGGGAGAGAGACTTTAGATAAAAGCAGATAAATGGTGGTACCTGTTTCTCCCTTCTTTAAAGAAACAAACATCCTCACAAAATAAGAAAGTCCCAGACTCCCCTGTTGGTCCAGAGATTAAGACTCCATCTGCCAATGCAGGGGACACAGACTTAATCCCTGGTCTGGGAGTATCCCACCTGCCGTGGAGCAACTAAGCCTGTGCTCTAGAGTTGTTGCTTTAGAACCGGGAAGCCACAGCTACTGAGCCTGAGCACCTAGAGCCTGTGCTCTGCAACGAGAAGCCGCCACAGTGAGAAGCCTGTGCACCACAACCAGAGAAAGCCCAAGTGCAGCAGTGAAGACCCAGCACAGACAGAAATAATAAAAGAATACATTTTTCACTAAAAAATAATAACAAAGTCCCTAGAAAGAGACGTCCCTAAAAGGATCTTGACTCCACTAAATGCTTATCCCTGAATTCCACTGAAATTGTTTGATAACATAACTTACAGGAAGTTTACTTAGTGTTAATATCTGTGGTTCCTTTGTGGCCTGTGAACCTCTGGCCATGAAAAGGAATGTTTGAAATGGATGTTTCTGGGATACCACAAAAACCTTACAGATGACATGTGAGCCATGGGTTATGATGACTCTGGAAAACACTACAGTAAATACTTGTCTTAATTCTCTCACACAAGTGAAAACAGATGCTTGGATTGAATGGATGATTGAGAGCAAGTGTTATATAATGCAATTCACCTGACAAATTTAGGGTCTCCTAAAACTAAATGGTCTTCCTTGTAAACAGCTAAGAAAGGCACCTGAAAGTATTTGAGAAAGCACTGACACATTGGTGAAAAATTTTGAAAGTGGGATTTCTTGCCAAGAGTATGTGGAGAAAGAATTTTGACTAGAATATGAAATATTGTTACTTTTTTAGGAGATTCAAGGATATTTTTATTAGTTATTCTGGTGATTCCGTTGTAAAATCAGTATTTTAAACTCGAGTTACTGTTCCCCAAACAGGATAGGAAAAACAGTGAAATGCTGTCTATGAAGAGTTTTGCAACAAGAACAAGGTTGTTCTGTATAAGAGCAAAACCATAAACCACACATACCAATATGTCAATCAATAAGAAAATCAATGGTGAATCACACCAAATTTAGTCCATTCTAGGACTTTCATCTTATTTCATATTTATTTTTGATTTGTATTACAAGGAGAACAGGCACACAGTGTAGTATGGCACATACCTGTGTAAGCACCAACACCTAAGTTCATATTGTGGATCATTATTACTGTGGATCATGGCCAAAAATGTCTAAAAGCCAAGAGAATATATAGTTTCTATGGCAGAGATAGTGGAAGGTGTTCTAAGCACAAGGATGGGAACATTGAAGAAGACATGAAAGCAGAAAATGGGAGGGCTGAAGAGTGAGATGAAAATTTGGAAGTCATCTGTTAAGTACAGCAAAGAAAATAGAGAGAAATAGAGATCAAAGAGGGAGACTGGTTTGTGGAAATGATATGAAATGCCACAACTGTAGTCCAGTTGTCAATTAGAGGATCCTATTTCATGGGAACAGTTGACACAGAAACTCAGTTTCATGGCAATACTGGCTACCAGTCAAATGAAGAGAAACATGGCATTTGAACTGCAGATCCAACTCAACCCCCTAGAAAAGGCAAAGTTCTCTGCAAAGTTCTTGAATATATCAGATACCAACAGCTATCCTGGAACAAAAATAAGGAACAAATAAAAAAAGTTACCTTACAAAATAACACTATGATATCTGGCTTTTATCAAGCATATGTTATTGCCACACGTAAAGGGACATACTAACTTATACCATAATCAAAACCATTTAAGGGCTTCCCTGGTGGCTCAGTGGTAAAGAATCTGCCTGCCAGTGCAGGAGACAGGAGTTTGATCCCTGGGGTGGGACTATCTCACATGCTGCAGAGCAACTAAGCCCATGTGCCACAACTATTGAGATTGTGTTCTAGAGCCCAAGAGCCACAACTACTGAAGCCTGCACTCCCTAGAGTCCATGCTCAGCAATAAGATAAGCCAACACAATGAGACCCTCGTCATTGCAACTGACCAGGTTCAGTCATTGCAATTGAACCCAGAATCAATCCCTGGGTCAGGAAGATCCCCTGCAGAAGGGCATGGCAATCCACTGCAGTGTTCTTGCCTGGAGAAACCCATGAACAGAGGATCCTGGCGGGCTACAGTCTGTGGGGTCACAAAGAGTTGAATATGATTGAAGTGTCTTAGCACACACACACGTGGTATTAAGACATGATATGGTTTGTCCAATCTGATATGCATCAGTTCAGTTCAGTTTAGTCGCTCAGTCGTGTCCAACTCTTTGTGACCCCATGAATCTCAGCACACCAGGCCTCCCTGTCCATCACCAACTCCCAGAGTTCACTCAAACTCAGGTCCATCAAGTCAGTGACCCCATCCAGCCATCTCATCCTCTGTTGTCCCCTTTTCCTCCTGCCTCCAATCCCTCCCAGTATCAGAGTCTTTTCCAATGAGTCAACTCTTCGCATGAGGTGACCAAAGTATGGGAATTTCAGCTTTAGCATTATGCCTTCCAAAGAACACCCAGGACTGATCTCCTTTAGAATGGACTGGTTGGATCTCCTTGCAGTCCAAGGGACTCTCAAGAGTCTTCTCCAACACCACAGTTCAAAAGCATCAATTCTTCTGCACTCAGCTTTCTTCACAGTCCAACTCTCACATCCATACATGACCACTGGAAAAACCATAGCCTTGACTAGATGGACCTTTGTTGGCAAAGTATTGTCTCTGCTTTTGAATATGCTATCTAGGTTGGTCATAAATTTCCTTCCAAGGAATAAGTGTCTTTTAATTTCATGACTGCAGTCACCATCTGCACTGATTTTGGAGCCCCCAAAAATAAAGTCTGACACTGTTTCCCCATCTATTTGCCATGAAGTGATGGGACCAGATTCCATGATCTTCATTTTCTGAATGTTGAGCTTTAAGCCAACTTTTTCACTCTCCTCTTTCACTTTCATCAAGAGGCTTTTTAGTTCCTCTTCACTTTCTGCCATAACCACAGAAAACTAGTCAATCTAATCACACCAGGACCACAGTTTTGTCTAACTCAATGAAACTAAGCCATGCCCTGTGGGGCCACCCAAGACGGGCAGGTCATGGTGGAGAGGTCTGACAGAATGTGGTCCACTGGAGAAGGGAATGGAAACCACTTCAGTATTCTTGCCTTGAGAACTGATATGCAAAGAGGTTATCAAATTAATGTAAATTTGTGCTTTTTGCAAATTTGCTGATGCCAAGATAAATGAGCAGGAAACCATGATATTTGTAGTCAAGTGGAACATTCAGTATGACACAGAAACATCCATTCCTTCCTTGAAAAAAAATACAAAGTGTGCACTGTCTTCCAAAGGGATGATTCCTGCTGAATTCCAACAGAAGAGTCAGCTGTGAGGTAAGGACTAGGGCCAAAGCGGCCAGTGGCGGAAGGTGGGGGTGGAAGCCCGGAGAATGTTCTGAGGATTCTTCTGGTGTTGAGAGGAGGAGGAAAGAGGAAAGGAGGAAATTCCAAAGGGAACAGAAGGAGAAGGAGGCTGAATGGAAAGGAAGATTAGGAACAAAAGGAGGGAGGGGAGGAAAAAAAAGAGAGTCTCTTGAGGGGACTGATCAGTCACCACATCAGACCAACCCATACCTAAGAATCAGCCAGACAGACCAGGTGTTCACAGGAAAGTCAAATTACACAGAACCACATGCCAAACATACATGGAGGAAAAATGACCAGAGACCATGATCCATACTCCCAAATCTTTCACAATAAAAGGTAAATTTCTTTTCTTTTTTTTTTAAAAGGTAAATTTCTGAGCGAAAGTTTCTACCCTGCTGTGGGAGAGCTGAACAAGAGAACAGGAGCTGCTGATGGCAAGAATTGTATTTTAAAAATCCACAGTGCCATGACTCTGGTCTTCAGGCCCTGGTCACTGTGAGGCTGATACCTGACAGGCCAACACACGAGACTCTGACCTCCAGCAACAAAGCCTTCTTTCAGCTCAGCCTACTTTCAGGAAATGTCCAGGAGAAAAGAGCATCTAGATCTTTCTCTGGCTGCCAGGGCAGGTGAAGAGTTTCCAAAATTGTGGCTGGTCATCCACATTCCCTCTTAAGAAAATTACTACCAAAAATCTAAAAAATGATACTGATGAACCTATTTGCAGGGCAGGAATAGCGGTGCAGATGTAGAGAACAGACTGTGGACTCAAGGGGAGGGGGAGAAGGTGGGACGAATTGAGAAAGTAGCATTGATATATACACACTACCCTGTGTAAAATAGCTAGCTAGCAGGAAGCTAGTGTACAGCACAGGGAACTCAGCTCAGGGCACTGTGACAACTGAGAGGAGTGGGGTAGGGGTGGCGGGAGGGGGCTCAAGAGGGAGGGGATATATGTATTCATTGGGCTGATTCACGATGTTGTACAGCAAAAACTAACACAATACTGTAGAGTGATTATATTCCAATAAAAAATAAATATTCCAAAAAATCCATTAAAGTCACCCTAGTATTAGTTAGTAGTGGAAACTAAAAAGAGAACTGTTATTTTTATTATTCCTTTTTTTCAGGGAAGCAGCTCTGATGTTCAGAGAGGTCAAGTCACTCACCAGGCCCACAGTGACTCCTGGATTTTGATAGACCCTATCACTATTTCCCAATATTAATCCTACCAGTTCATAATGAAACTACAGTTTAGGGTAAACCTCAAAGGCAGAACATGGCCAGCATTGCTTTCCTCCTAATTCTAGTAAGAGAATGAGTAATTAGAAAATCACTCTGCGATAGCAGAATTGTTGAGTATTTGAAGAGGACAAGCCACGAGAGGAAGGGAGGGGCCGTTCTTCAGATCATCTGATACCTGATCCCAAACTTACTGGCTCGAGATGCTTTAACTCCATCTGGGAAAGTGAAAGAAGGAAACTCTGCCCTGAATCCCTTGCCGGCATATCTGTAACAGGCCTGGATTCCAGAGCTCTCTGCCAGCACGACTTTGGCAGGCACCCCAATCCCCTCCTTCAATGACAGAATCTGCCGCTCTCAGAGAAGAAAGACCTGTTAGGGCTTGCACACCCACACACGTGTACCCAGCAGACTCTCAGCAGGACCCTTGGAAAACCAGAACGTTTTATTATCCGCTAACAGATGGGAAAAAAAAAAATCAAAGGATGTCATTTAAGGAGGAAGGGAATCTGAAATTCCACTTTGGCATCTTGTTGGAAGCGATGTAACCCCTGCTTCGTGCTAGCAGGGGTTCATTCTCCACTCAGAGAGATCTTTCATTTTATTAGAGACACGGAGTAACATACTTGTGTTTCAGATTATAAGTCATCCTATGTGCTCATAAATTATCCTTAACATAAAGCAGGAAGAAGATGAGCTGGAATGTATATGAAAAGTAGAAGTTTTAGTGGCTCAATCATGTCTGACACCATGGACCGCAGCCGTCCAGGCTCCTACTGAAGTGGGTAACTATTTCCTTCTCCAGAGGATCGTCCCATCCCAGAGATCAAACCTGGGTCTCCTGCATTTCAGGTAGATTCTTTACTGTCTGAGCCACCAGGGAAGCCCATGGTTACATGCAAAATTCAAGGAACAATATCCAAAGGCAATTCACATACTCTGTTTACTGAATGTTGTCTTAACTCATATTTTGCATTGACTGGAATCATAGGGTACTTTGTTATCCTTAATATATTATATGAATTCATTTTTTCTTCTTTATGTGCATATATATCACTTAAAACAAGTACATGGCAACACAGTGGGATAGCTTAACTTCTGCAAATTTGGCTGTTATGTAAGGATAAAGAATTAAGACACTAACAGGTTCATATAAAAGGAAATTACCTTTGTGTGGCCAACTTGTATTTCAATTAGAACTAATTTCAAACTCCTGAAGGCAGGAAATGTCTAAATCATTCTTATAATCCTAATATGATAATAGTTTTGTTTCCTTTTTAAAATGTTATGTCTTTTTAATGTCATTTTTTAAATAAAAATATTCACTTACATATTTAAATATGCTCCTCCCCCTCTTCCTACTGGTAACCACTACTCTGTTCTCTGTTTATAAGTCTGCTTTTTTTGTGGGATATTCACTAGTTTGTTGTATTTTTTAGATTCTACACATAAGTGATATTATCTAGCATTTGTCTTTGTCTGACTTATTTCACTTAGTATAATGTCCTCTAAGTTGGCCCGTGTTGCTGCAGATGGCAAAATTTCATCCTTTTAATGGTTGAGTAGTATTCCACTGTGCGTATATGCCAATAATCCTAATGTGATGATCTTTTTAAAGTTAACTGAATGACAGAATAAACAAATGTAAGTCCACTCCTGAAAAATGTAATCAACCATAGCTTCTCAGATCTAGCCCCTGAGATTTTGTAAAAGTAGACATTTAAACTTATGATCTAACACCAAAAACAAATGTTAACCTTAATTTTAAACATTTTCTTATTTGGCCTGAAAAGGAAGTTTTAAAACTTTTCCAAATAATGCTTCAAAATCCAGGAACAAAGTAGCACAAGATAAAAATTGCTTTTAAGTTGGAGTTACAACTTAAATAACAAAATAATTCACTTTCAACTTTAAAATTTTATCTTGCACTCATCCAGAAAGATTTATCACTCACACATACAGATTTTCAAAACCTGTAGACAGTGGTCCTCAACTCTGGCTACATTGAAATCACCTGAAGAATTTTTTTTCTCTCTCTCCCACCCCATGACAATTAAATCGTAATTGAGTAGGGGAGCAGAATAATACTGATATTTTTGAAAACCTTCAGTTATTCTAATATACAAGTTTACAACTGCTGAGGATAGATGCTATCATAGTTAAACTAATAGCTAAATATATTTTAAAAGAAAATACTGAGTTTCTATATCATAGGTGAAGCTTAAATTAGACCTCATTTTTCCCTTTAGTTAACTCTAATCTGACCAAAAGATGCTTGGAGTGGGTGATTTGGTCTGATTTTCTAGAGTATGGGATGTAGATGTACAGTCCTTGATTGGAGAACAATAAGAAACTTCTGTGAAGGCATCATATCTCCCACCTCCTTTTCAGAATTCTTCAAGGAGGGGCATTAGCTGATTTCATAGCTTATTATACGGAGGAGGTCTAAAAATCTCAGGCTAGCTTTAAGGCTCCCTAATGTCTACCCAAATCACTGAGAATGTAAGTCAGGCTTTTGTTAGACCAGGGAAACTACAATCCAGCATCAGAATCTCACTGTGGAAGGTTCTTGGTGGGGAACATAAGCTAAAACTATGAGCAGTAGAGTTAAGTCCTGACTCAGTCTTGCTCTCCACAGAACTTTTACAAAGTAGCCTGAGACCTTGAAGTTTACCTGTCTTATCATGTATCTCCCAGGACTTTGGGACCATCTCAACACAAGAAGAGACTGTAAAGTATGGAAAATACTCAACAGAGTAAGTAAGTAAGTGTTAGTTGCTCAGTCGTGCCCAACTCTTTGCGACCCCATGGACTGCAGCCCACCAGGCTCCTCTGTCCATGAGATTTTCCAGGCAAAAATCCTGGAGTGGGTTGCCTTTTCCTCCTCCAGGGGATCTTCCCAACTCAGGGATCAAACCCGGGTCTTCTGCACTGCAGGCAGATTCTTTACTGACTGAGCTACAAGGGAAGCCCTACTCGACAGGGTATTCTAGTATGAACATTCTACATAGTCTGGGTGCCTGGAGGAGGCAATGGCACCCCACTCAAGTACTCTTGCCTGAAAAATCCCATGGACAGAGGAGCCCGGTAGGCTTCAGTCCATGGGGTCGCGAAGAGTCAATCACAACTGAGTGACTTCACTTTCACTTTTCACTCTCATGCACTGGAGAAGGAAATGACAACCCACTCCAGTGTTCTTGCCTGGAGAATCCCAGGGACGGCAGAGCCTGGTGGGCTGCCATCTATGGGGCTGCACAGAGTCGGACACGACTGAAGTGACTTAGCAGCAGTCTGGATGCCATGCTAAGAATATATTTTGTGCATAACCTACATTTTTTGTGTTTTGTTTCCTAGCACATATGGAAGAATTGTTTTATTCATACCAAAAAGGATCTGAAAGAAGCTCTTTTAGTTTATCCAGTTGTCTCCATCTCATCCGCTGCCAGAGTATACTTTCATCCTCCAAACAAAAGTTTCATTCGACCTTATAACAACTCCTCCATTTACTAGAAAAGCCACTCGGTGATGTTTCAGAAGTACATTTTATGAAGGCTGTATCAACGTCATAAGTATTAATTGCTGAATATCTGTACATTTTGTCAAAGAAAATTTTCATTTTGTCTTATGTTTTCTCTTTTTAAGGGATGATGGCATCTGAGTCTTATAAGGAAAGCAAAGCTTCTATCTGGGGGACATTTACTTTGCATACTGCTCTTCATGGGACTGGCCACACTTGAGGAATCTAGGCACTGACTTGTCTCTTGTATATAGAAAACATGGTCTACATTGGGTGCTGAATAGTTACCTTGAGTCTTTGACTAGCAAGATATTTATCTCAGTTCTCAGAGATTCCCTACAACTCCAACCATGGAGGCAGACAAATTGGCAGTTTGCCTGCTGGGCACTTGCCACTAAAGACTGAACTCTGTGAAAAGTAGATGGGGTGTTAATGCTCAAACCAGTGTTATTTTCTGCAGTTAGATTCCCTGTATTCCTTGGCTTCTCTGGTAGCTCAGCTGGTAAAGAATCCACCTGCAATGCAGAAGACCCTAGTTCTATCCCTGGGTTGGGAAGATCCTCTGGAGGAAGGTATGGCAACCCACTTAGTATCCTTGCCTGGAGAATCCCCATTTGCAGAGGAGCCTGGTGGGCTATAGTCCATGGGGTCGCAAAGAATCAGACACAACTGAGCCACCAAGCAGAGCATATTCATTGTTCCACCGTATCATTTACTAGCTGTGTGACTTCAAGCAGTCATTGGTTATTTTGTGATGGGTAGACTCTAACATAACCCCCAATAATTCCCATCTCCTGTTACTCTGTAATCGTCTTGTGTGACAGCACCAGGAAGCTGCCTCTATTCAATAGAATATAGCAAAGGTGGGCTGCTGCCTCCATGATTAAGCTGCATAGGATTGTAATCTACATCCTTCCTGCAGACACATCTGGGATTGTACACCTTGATGAAGCAACAGCCATTACAGAGAAGCCCATGTGGCAAAGGTCAGAGGTAACCTGTGGCCAACAGCCAGTATGGAAATGAGGTCCTCAAACCAAGGATCCTCAGAGAACTGAAGTCTACCAATAGACACAAGAACTTGAAAGTTGATCCTTTTGCAGTTGAGCCTTTAGATGAGACCTGAGCTAGGCTGACACCTTTGTTGCAGTCCTGTGAAAGACTTTGAAGGGAGGACCCAGCTAAGCCCGACTCAGACTCCTAACCCACAGAGACTGTGAAACAAAAAATATGTGATGGGGGCTTCCCTGGTGGTTCAGTGGTAAAAAAAAATCAGCCTGCCAATGCAGAAGACGGCTTTGATCCCAGGTCCAGGCAGATCCCATATGCGGCTGAGCTACTAAGCGTGGACTCTGAAGCTTGGGAGCCACAATTACTGAGCCCACATGCAGCAACTTTTTAGTAGTAGCAACTACTGCCCTAGAGTCCATGCTCTGTAACAAGAGAAGCCATTGCAATGAGAATCCCACGCACTGCAACTTGAGAGTAACCCTTGCTCCTCACACCTGGAGAAAAACCCCTGCAGCAATGAAGACCCAGCACAGCCATAAATAAATAAAAAAATAAAAATTGTTTTAAATGTGTGATGTTTTAAGCTGCTAAGTTTGTAGTAATTTATTGTGCAATAATCAATAACTAACATTCTCTCTAGGTTTAGTTCCTAATCTGTGAAATGGGGATAATATATTTCACAGGTGTGAGGATAAAATGAGGCTGTGTATATAAACACTGAGCATTAAACAGCATGCCTGATACACAGTAACACGGTTGTTATCATATTCTTTAAATGGGATTCTAATAGAATATGTATTTAAAACATTGTTTTTTTTACTTTAGCATGCTCATTCTTTGGCTGATACTTTTTTTTTTTTTTTACTATTCTAGTAATGTCTCATTAGATAATCCTGTTAATTTTTAAATTTTACATTTATTTTTAGATCACTTTTATTAAGTTCATCTGTTTGCTTTCAATATTCTCCCTTTCTTTTATACTTGCTTTTATAAATCGCAATCAGCAAATCAGGCAAAAGGGAAGTCTTTCTGAGGATGACAATGCAGAATAGTTTGTCACATTTCTTAATGGCCCTCCCTTCATTAGACATCTCACTTTTGTCTTAGCTCACATTAACCTTTAAAAGCATTTAACTGTCTTTTCTATAATACAGTTATTAATGAATTTGTCTATTCTCAAGTGCTACCCTGTACCTCATTAACTTTTGAGAGACAGAGAGAGACTACAATTCCTAAATAGTTAGTATTTTATAGCCTGATATAGCAGTCATAAAACGAAACTAGTGAATGTGTAATTAGCAGCATGCACAGCATGTGTGCTCAGTTGTGTCCGACTCTTTGGGACCCAATGGACTGTAGCCCGCCAGGCTCCTCTGTCCCTGGGATTCTCCAGCAAGAATACAGGAGTGGGTTGTCATTTCCTCCTCCAGGGAATCTTCCCAACCCAGGGATCGAACCCACATCTCCTGCATCGGCAGGCAGATTCTATACCACTGCATCACCTGGGAAGCCCTGAAGCCGAGAGGAACCTTATTTTTAAGCACTGGATTCTCAACATGATACTCTTACCATCAAAGAAAAATTATACTTGATCAATTTTTACATTTCAAATACATGTTTCTTTTATCACAGGGGCTGGATCTCAATCCATTTTATCTAGTAGGCAGCGCTTGAACAGACAAACAAATCAATACAACTGCCCAGAAACTTCAGAGTTGTAGAAGATGCTAAAATAATTCCCCTGTGGTTTTCAAACTTGTTTTCTTCTAACAGAACTATATTTTTCCAATGTACTCTTTAATACAGTCTCACCACTACATAAATGTATACTACTCTGATAAAAGCAGAATCCATCCACCAGAATTCCTTGCCTGCCCACATTATTCTTCTCCCAAATTCCCTGTTCCAAGATGGAAAAGACCCTCCCTGGGTCCTTACAGGTATCAAGGACCCTCTGCAGAAATGGACTGAGTCATTGGAGTGACACATTCTTGTTTCGTCAAAGTGAGGTTGGGAGGGCTCCTTGGAAAGTGAGAGCTGTTACCTCAAGTGAGTAGTTGGGAAAATTTAGAGTAAGACATAAGACCCTCTTCTCCAAAGACAACCTGCTACTTCTGCTTTGTAATCGATCTTGGGGAGTCAAGACAGACAGAGAGAAGGAAAACACAGTCGTGTCCTAAGTCAACTTAGTCTTGGCTTCCCCTCTGAGTATTAATCCTGTCGAGTTGTGGCCCCTGGGGGTGGCCTAGGCTCTGGCCATGCAGCTACCCCTGGAGCTGCATGGCCAGAGGAGAGAATAGTAATTTATTGTGCAACAATCAATAACTAACATTCTCTTTAGGTCCAGCCTTCTACTTAGGTGCCTTATCTTCTCATAATGTTTGGCCCCTTCAGTCTGGACTGGGTCCTTCCTGGTTATTTTCAAGTTTCTTTGTGCTTCAGTCAAATCAGAGGATGCTGTCTCTGTAGCATAATTATTCTTTTACATCCCTGTCTTCTCCATCAACTGATTAGGAAGACGGGTATCACGCCCTGTCTTCCCACCTCAGCTTTGCATATACACGGAATACAGTTTGTTACTTGAACAAATGAACACATCTTTATGTAGAACAGGGAGCTGATGTTACATAGAAATTAAAGACACAGTCTGCCACTTGCTTGCTGAGTGACTTTGGGCAAACACTCTGAGGCAAAATTTTATGCTCTGTAAACTGAGAGTAATAAAGTACCTGCTGTTTAGGGAAACATCAAGCTTTTAGTTAGTTTTCCACATTAAAAAAACATAGCCGTAAATTACCACAAACGATATGAGCTCAAATAATGTTATCTATAATAACAGAGATGAGTTGTTAATAGCTGTAAGAGTTATTATTATCATCATCTGCTCTGATTTTTCACCTTGGAGTCAGAGATTTCTACCTTGTCGGGTAAGAACCTGAGACGAAGGGCTGCCTCTTTCTTCCCTTTGCACAAGCCAAGAGTCACACCCAAGTCATGACCTCACACCCTTGGATCATCTGATCACATGTGTATCTGAAATGTTCCTCTCTGGTTTTCCTCACACCTATATCAGGAGGACTGATCAAGTTAGCTAGAAATAGTAGTCTTTGCTTTCTGACTGATTGCAATCTTCCAAACACAGGAGTTTCTGCAAAGAGGTATGTCAAGCCTCACATGTCCCATTATAAGCTTTTCTTGGCTCCCATCACTGCATATTGTTCTCTGTGGTTTTTATTTTTGCCTGTATGCCAGGGGGAAAAGAAAAGTTCTATGGTGCCAAGAATAAAGTATCCTAGAGGTATCTGCAACACAGGGGCTTTCAAGGGTGTCAAACAATGTGGGAATTCTTCTTCAAGGCCTGGGTGTTACGGTCTAAACCTCCTCCTGAAACACAAGTTCAGGAGGATCTTTCCTGGAGGTTGTGTGAGGCTTCCCCAGTCCCCACAGAAAAGTTGATCCTAAGGTGAAGGTGCAGCTTTCCATAGAGAAAAGCAATGTTTGAACTTGATAATCAAACATTGGGTTGAGGAAGTCCAGGCTGAAAAACAGTAGAGTCCTTCTCTCATTGCCCTGTAGAGCAACATCTTGCCCCACCTTTCACCAAGAACATTTGCTACCCTTCTAGATGTGTGTCACTTTGGACACAGATCACATATTATTTGGTGTGCGTATTTTTTTCAGTATTGATCTACTTTTATGCAACCCAATAGATGATTTTTTGAATGCCTGTTATATGTCAGACCCATTACTGAAAGTTTTGCAACTCTTAGCTCATTGATTCCTACAATACTGCAAAATAGTTATCATTAATCCCATTTTACACATGATAAGACATGCTTAGCAAAGGCAAATAAATGATTTGCCAAAGAACATAGTCATCAAGGGGTAGAGAGGAGAAGAGGTCTGCTAATAAGGTATGTAAGTATGTATGCTCAGCTGTGTCCGACTTTTTGCTACCCCATGGACTGTAGCCTGCCAGGCTCCTCTGCCCATAGAATTTTCCAGAAAAGAATACTGGAGTGGGTTGCCATTTTCCTACTCCATTAATAATAGTCTCCAACTTTATTCTAAGTTTTCAAAAAGTAAGAAATATTCTTCCAGTATCTTATTTTCTATAACAAAGAATGTGGTTATGTATGTAAATAGGCATAAGACATGTAACAAGTGATCTCTTATTTAAAAAATAATTTTTTCCTATAAATAGCCAGCTATATTTATCAACTATATGCCCCCCCACACACACCCAGCAGACATGTTCTACACACGTGAAGATTAAGATAATGTTTAAAATCTTTATAAGAAACCCTCTTACTCAAGGGAAGGACAGCATTCACATTTACATTGCAGAATATAGCTCCTAAAATCTAGAGCGAAACAGGGCCAAACATAGATTTCTCAGTCAGGAACCTGGGATCCAGTTCTGTTTCTGCTATCAGTGTGGGAAAACTACTAAATCTCCCTGCCTTTGGGTATCTTCATTTATAAAATGGTTATACTGGTCCATGGTTCCCAATTATAGGCCTATGATGAAGCTTTCATCAGTCTGTAGTGAAATGAAAAAAATAAAAACAATGGGCTTATTTGTATAAAATCATTTGTTTTGTAAATCTGTTAAAAATGGCTAGCTTTCAAGTATGTCCTCTATAATAAAACCCTGATACTCAAAATATATATTTATTTTTACAAGTCCACGAATCCAAATATCTGGGAACCCTAGCCTAGGTGATCACTGTTATCTTTTCTAGCTTCAAAATTCTATCCTCTTCATAAATGACAAATGATATTTAATTAACTTTAAAATAGGAAGGCAAAAAGAAAAGGAAAAAAAAAACTTATCTTTTTTTTTTTCTTATTTAGTTCTGTTCTTCCTCAAATGTGAAAGTTAAGCCCCTGACAAAATATTATAACTATTCCACTAGAAGAAAGATTCTTAGTCAAATGAGTTTGGGAAACAATCAGTTGAAAAAGTGGGACAGTTTTCTTCACAGAGAAATTTTCAGAACCTGTCAAGTTCTAAAATCTGCTGTGACTCCCCCAGAACAGAAAAAGCATGAATGGTCCCCAGGTTACTGATGGGGAGCAGATGCCTGCCCCAAACCCCTTCTGAGGGCAATACTCCTATTCCGGGAATGCAGTTTGAGAGAGGTGGCTTCCTCTAAAAGAAAGACCCTCAGCAGCTTCGGTGATAAAGACAAAACATAGCATTAGTGACAAGGAGACTTGCCATTTATTTTATATTAATTTGATAGTTTTTTCAAGTTACTGGTCTATGGATTTTTTTTTAATTACGAAAGAAACCTGGATGAAAATTCTTCAGATTAAAGTACAATGGGCAAGACATTTATCTTGTGGCTATTTTTAACAATTTTCTTTTTACCATAACAAATAAAGGAAGATTGTGTCAAGAGATTTGTATCTAGTGATTGCAACATGATAATTAAAGCATTTGGAATTTGCAAAAGTCTGCAGTCACAAAATCATGGCTATCACCCCTACACAGTAAGTACAAGGTAAAATAAAAGCATCTGTAGTTATTAAGCCTGAGAAAATCTGCAGACTTTTCTCAGATGGTGAGTCCTTGTTAACTACCTTAGCAGTAGGAATAATTAATTCTGAATGCTTGAGGCTCCTGATTGACTTATTTAAACACTTTTCACAATGATCGAGAAACAAAACTTGATGGAAGAAAAATATCTAATAGTGTATATTTTCATCTTAATTCTTTTATTATTTATTTTTGCAGAATTATCTTAGAGTCAAGAAGGTTTACTCAGCCTTTTTTATTGCTTTTTACATCATCATGTGAAATATCAATGAGCCAAACCCTTCAGCCTTCACACTCTGGATTCAAGTTTCATTTAACACACTGAGGAGAGAATGATTTTCACTTGGGACAAGATGATCTGGGAGCAAACCAGCCGGAGGGAGGACCTAGCAGGATCTTTGGATATTCTGACCTGAACAGACTCTGTTCTCTCCCCCTCTTCTGCTATGTACTTTTCAGTTGCAGACTCTCTTTCCGACTCTGAGCACAGCAGGGTTTTGACAAGCCCATAGCTGCATTGTCTCTGATATTTTCCATCATAACTGTATGATAAATTCCAGCCTGTTTTTCCTAATCCTGCTGACTGCAGCAGTCTGCAACCATAAAAAGTTTTCGCAGACTTGGAGTTGGCTTAGAGAAGTGCCTCCGCAAAGGAACAACAAAAAAAAAAGAACAACATTTATGTTCAAAGACAGGAGAGAGGCAACCGTTGCTTTTGGTGTGATGGGCTCAAGAGGTAGTTTTTAAGGTCTGTTTAAGACATTTTCCTTTTCTTCTGATGACATTTGTAAATAGAACACCAACACTAAAATGAGAACAATTTAGCCAAGGAAAAGGGGGATGTCATGTCCAACGGCTCAAACCCTATTCCAAACTCCACCAGAGAAAAAGTGTCTACATCATAGCTCATGACTGTCCTTCACTGGTGTGCCCTGCCTAGAATCCTCTAGCCTCCAAGCTAACAGCTATGTGTGAGATTTACACAAAATGATTCTAGGTTTCCAACTAGCTTCTTTCAAACATTCAGCTAGTACTGGTTTAGTCTCTGAGGTATAAAAACACCAAACGAGTCTTTTCAACAGACTACAATACCCATCTATACAATACAATTCAATATACAAGTACTGTAATTGGCAACTATACCATTCAAGCTACCGTGAACACGGCTAAAGCCAGAAAGAAGTTGGTTTGCATTTTTTGCAATAAAGAGATGCAACTGAAAAGTACATAGCAGAAGAGGGGGAGAGAAAAGCAAAAGTTTAAGCTACTTCTCTTCACATTTGAACTGTGACTCTCTGAGAAGAACTCAAATCCCCCCATTTGTCAAAGCAGATCCCATTTAATCTCAACATTTAAAAGCTAGTATCTCAAACATCATTTTGAAAACACAAAACATCAGAGCTACTTGCCTTTTGGCAATTTCTGTGCATTTCCCAGAGCTAGTGCAATACTTCCACAGAGAAGTAGACACCCCAAGCTGGAGAGCATGTTGCATTTGCCACCTCACACGGGTAGTGATTCTGGTGGGGGTCCCGCAACCCTGGAGCTGCATTTAAGTGGACTGTCTCCTGATGACAGAGGCGGGCGGCTGCACTTAGCTGTGCCGTGGGCTTACTCACAGGGGGTGGAGACAAAATGACATCACACCCTTTCCCACACACACACCAAAAAAAAAAAAGAAAAGAAAAGAGAGAGAGAGAGAAAGGCATAACAGCAAAAAACCTATCATCACATTTCCTCCTAGGTTGTAACTGTTTGTCTCTTCTCTTCCCTCTATGATATAAAACTTGGAATTATGGTCAACATATATTTATGAAAGAAAAAGTATTTGGGGACTTTTGAAACATGTGATAAAACTTTTTAAATATCAAAAAAAAGATATCCTTAAAACCATTGGAATGTTAAAAATATAAAATAAAACTGTATTAGGAAGAAAACTGTTTTTAATTATCTAGTGTAGAGAGAAAAGAGTCTTAGTTGCTCAGCTGTGTCCCGCTCTTTGTGACCCCAGAGACTATAGCCCAACAGGCTCCTCTGTCCATGGGATTCTCCAGGCAAGAATAGTGGAGTGGGTAGCCATTCCCTTCTCCAGGGGATCTTTCTGACCCAGAGTTTAAACCCAGGTCTCCTGCATTGCAGGCAGATTTTTTTACTGTATGAGCCAGCAGGGAAGCCCCAATTCTTCTTTCAAATGAAAGTAAATTTCCAAAAATTCAATCTGAACCATTTTGAAGTTCCAGTATCATGAGAAACTTTTAAGAGAGAACGCCATTGGCTACACAGGTATTCATAGGCATACATAGATATACACACAGATATATACAGAGTATATATACAGATACAGAGATACAGAGGAATAACTATCATTAGTTGATCCCCAGCTCTGGGACAGGCTCTGTAATAGTGTCTTTACCTATATTCTTGCATTTTAATCCTCACACTGATTACACAAAAGATCTTATATTATCCCAGTTATATTTCACCTATGAGAAAAACTGAGCCCCAGGGAGGTTAACAATCCTGACCAAATCCGTGTATTCTAATGGTTAACAATTTGGATGAGCTTTGGAGTGAAACTGACTGGGTATAAACTAGGATGATGTGTGCCTTCGAACAAATGTCTATATCTTAATTTCTCATCAACACTGGTTACATTAATGGGCTTGCTCTGTGCCCAGCACTTATGTGATCAATTCACATTTACTTATATTTATTCCTCAAAATAATCCAGGAATACAGGCACCACTATTACCCCCATTTTACAGACAGAGAAACTGGACTCAGAGAGGTAAAGTAAAAGGCCCCAGGTCACCCAAGCAATCAAACTGGCATTTTATTTTATATTTTAAATCGTGGCCCTATTTATTTATTTTACTTTTTGGCCATGTGGCATGGGAGAGCTTAGTTCCCTGAGCAGGGATTAAACCTGCAGTCTCTGCAGTCGAAGCACAGCATCTTAACCACTGGACCACTGAAGAAGTGCCAGAGCTGGCATTTTAAACAGATAATTTAAGCCCAGAACTTCTACTCATCATTCTTAAACTTGAAATTGAAAAATGGAGATGACAGTATCAATTTCACAAGTTTGCTGGTGGCACTTTCAGACCGTGTGTACCATGCTGCCTGGTTCACAGGAAGAATTTAATCAATGATAATCAATGAAAACAACAAAAATAATGACAATAGTACCTCCTCCAATAAGCAGAACTCTGGTTCTAACCCAGGTCCATCAACCTCCAAAGCCCAGGTGTGTCTTCTCCCTCTGCATCACATGACCCTAAATATAGGCATTGCTAGAGTGACCAGGTTAATAAAGTACTTCAAATGTTGCCAGTACATTTATATCAACCCTTTGAAAACAGCTTATTTCACAAGTTTGCTGTAGCTGAACCAAAACAGTAAAAGGCAAATGGAATAATGGTGGTCCAATGAAATTCTAGTCAAAAAACCTACTGAAAGAAAAAAGAAAAATTGAAGAGACAGCCCCATCTTCCAAATAGAGTATGAGAAGGCACATTGTTAAAGTCATTTAGAGCTGGCCCGGGCTAAGCTTTCAGCACAGGAATGCTCTGGCACCAGCTACAGGGGGAGGGGGGATTGGATTATTTAACAGGTCTTTTTCGTCTCTAATTTTTTACTTGAATAGGCAGCTCTCTCAAACCCCAGTTTAGACACTCATCCACTTGGCATTGCTGACTCTGCTTCTATATCCATTGCCATCGGGTTAAGCCAGGGAGGCCACTGTACTAGCAGGAAATGACAGGTTTTTTGAGGGAGGTAAGAAAGAGCAGAAATATTGAAAAGAAGGTCGGTTCTTCAAAACATTGTGAGGGGCAGGCCTGGAGGGTTAAGTAATGGAATTCAAGCATCAGCGTCTGCTTGGCCTGCAGGCTAAATCAGACCTACATTAGCAATTGTTATTTGCAGATTGGAACTGACTGGGGGCTAATTAAACAAAGGTCAGTCTCCGATCAGTATTTTGTCAGAAAAAGTTGGTAGCCTGAATATACCAAGTAGGACAAGAACATTCAGTGACGACACAGAAAGTACAGAGCTCTCCTCAAGTCTGGGAGGAGGCAGGCCCTGAAGAAACCAACCGTGTCAGAGAAGCCATTTTACCTTTTCAACAAACACAAAGTTTTCCGTCGTGTCAGAGTCCCAACCCAAACATGAGGTAGACAAATACTCCAGAAGCATTGCAAGTGTCATGCTCAAGGAGAAAAATATGAGGGCTGTGGTCATGTAACCACTGGAGGATTTAAGGCTACTTTTTTTAAAATTGGAGAATAATTACTTTACAATGTTGTGTTGGTTTTTGCCATACAACAATGTGAATTAGCCACAAGTATACATGTTCCCTCACTCCTGAAGCTCCCTCCCACCCGCACCCTTTCTCACCCCTCTAGGTTGTCACTGAGCACCAGGTTGAGCTCCCTGTGTTAGACAGCAACTTTCCACTTTTGGTGGTGTTTAGTCGCTAAGTCATGTCCGACTCTTTTGCGACCCCATGGATTGTAGCCCATCAGGCTCCTCTGTCCATGCGATTTCCCAGGGGAGAATAGTGGAGTTAGTTGCCATTTCCTTCTCCAGGGGATCTTCCTGACCCGGACTTGAACCCATGTCTCCTGCATTGGCAGGCGGATTCTTTACCATTGAGCCACGAGGGAAACCCCACAACTTCCCTCTAGCTATGTGTTTTATATATAGTAACCTGTATTTCCATGCTACTCTCTCAGTTCGGCCCACCCTCTCCTTCCCCTGCTGTGTCCACAAGTTTGTTCTCTACATCTGCGTCTCTATTCATGTAAGACCACTTTTTAAGGAAAACTCACCTTCTGCCCGTGGGTAGATTGGAGATGATGAGCGTTGAATAATTTGTACACGCTCATTAGGTCTCCCAGGTGTCATGAGCCCTTGTGTCTGTATTTTTCTGGAAATAAAATGTGAAGATTTACTATTTGTGAGATGTAGACTATCAAATTGATTATCACCAATACCTATGAAAATTTTTGTCTTACATATTTATTCAAAGCCTGTAAGAGTATACAACACCAAGAATGAACCCTACTGTAAAATATGAGCTCTGAATGAGAACAATATGTTATTGGAGGTTCATCAGTTATAACAAATGGTAGCAAACTCTGATGGGGGATGTTGGTAATGGGTAGGCCAGGAGTATGTGGTATGTTTCTGAAGGCAATGGCACCCCACTCCAGTACTCTTGCCTGGAAAATCCCATGGACGGAGGAGCCTGGTAGGCTGCAGTCCATGGGGTCGCTAAGAGTCGGATACAACTGAGCGACTTCAGTTTCACTTTTCACTTTCGGGCATTGGAGAGGGAAATGGCAACCCACTCCAGTGTTCTTGCCTGGAGAATCCCAGGGATGGGGGAGCCTGGTGGGTTGCTGTCTATGGGGTCACACAGAGTCGGACATGACTGAAGTGACTTAGCAGCAGCAGCAGCAGCAGCAGAAGCCAGGTGTAGGTATTCTGGGAAATCCGAGTACCTTCTGCTCAGCTTTTCTGTGAACCTAAAAATGCTCTTACAAATAAAGTTTATCACCAAGAAATCCTTGTTGACAGAACATTTAGGAAGAACTTATGGAAAACCACATAAACTATATTTGTATTTTCTCTCTGTTCTACAAAGACAGGAGATCATACTTATTTTGTTTAGTATTGTACTCAGTGGCTAGAATCTGATAAGAATGCCACATGTTAAGATGCATAAGGATCCAATGAAGCAAAATCCATCCATTTCTCCCTTTAGTTTAGAGGCATCAAGCCTAAGAAAGTTAGACTACAACTTGGAATACAGGATACAGTTGTTGGAGGTAATTCTCCAGAGTCCCTCACATTTCTGGATGTCCTATGAGGCACTGTGTCCCTGTGCTCTAGCCTTCTCAATAGGCTCATTTTCCAATGACATTGGTATAGCAAAGAGCTCTGGAAGAGAGAAGTTTGTTTACTGACCCATAGAATAAAGGTAATGTTGCCCTCTGGGGCAAAAGGACTGTATGCTCCTTGTCTATCATCAAAGACTCAGTTTCCTGAAGCTTGGGGTTCCTTTCTTGTAATATAACCTGGCACGTGTAGGTTATGCCTGTATCTCTCTGTATGGCCCTGTGGGAGCTGGGGCTCCTAGAATGAGCACGAATGCTGATATTCAGTCTACGATTATTGCTTGGAGGAAATAAGTTGTCCTTTGTTTTTGACCCAGCATCCTTGTGTCTCCTACCAGCCTCTGTGAACTGTGTGTGTTAGCTTGCACCTACGGTAAGATCCTGCTGCTGCTGCTAAGTCGCTTCAGTCGTGTCCGACTCTGTGCGACCCCATAGATGGCAGCCCACCAGGTTCCACCGACCCTGGGATTCTCCTGGCAAGAACACTGGATCGGGTTGCCATTTCCTTCTTCAATGCACGAAAGTGAAAAGTGAAAGTGAAGTCGCTCAGTCGTGTCCAACTCCCAGCGACCCCACGGACTGCAGGCTACCAGGCTCCTCCACCCATGGGATTTTCCAGGCAAGAGTACTGGAGTGGGGTGCCATTGCCTTCTCTGATCCTAACCCTTCCCAAGTTTTCACTTGAGCATTGACCCACTCCATATTTTATTAGGTAATCTTTGGTATAGTGCCATCACCTTCATTCAGGTTCCCAGTAAGAATCAGCCATGAAACTACTGTGCATAGTAAGAGTGCTGCCGACACCGCTTATTAAATTATATAGTACCTTCTTCAGAAAAACCCTGTGGAAAAACTTCCATTCTCTATGTCAAGAAAATGCAGTTTTTTCCTGAGCAGCTGCAATTATTCTGTGACATCGTTCTCTTTTTGTGTAGACTGTTAACCAGAGCCAAATGTGTCCCTCACACATACAAGTACATATAGGTCTTTGCAGTGCTCATATTTTGGCATCATCCCTGGCTTTATTTTTTTTTATCCACACCCTTTTTACTTGCTTATTTTAGTTAGAATATTTACATGGTTTTGTAAGTTGTTTTCTTTTTTTTTCTGGCACAAGGTGAGGTAATAAACAAACTCCAGACACAGGAGTTATGTAAAAAAAAGGTGTACCAAAATAGGTGAAGTGGGAATCTGGGAATGTGTTCTCTGCTTTCCTTTTCTACACAACAGTGGGCCCTGATGGAATTCTGGTACAATGATTGTACAGCATCAGTCCTTCATTTATATTTTCTTCTTGGGAAAGTGGGTAAAAGGCAGGAGGATGCCCAGAACACTACTCTAAAAGTGTGGTAGTTTTCAGGCGTTTTATGTTTGGCTTTTTAAGTGTTCAACATTAATTCCATTACTTCAAATGAGACTTCCACTAAATCAATCTTTCAAATCTTGCACATAAAATCTGTGAGGTCATTTTACCCATCCATTCACACTTTTGAATCTTCCATACATAATGCTCAAGGCTAGGAGATCTTTAAAGGTGTATAGACCTACAACTTGGAGAAGGCAATGGCACCCCACTCCAGTCCTCTTGCCTGGAGGATCCCATGGATGGAGGAACCTGGTGGGCTGCAGTCCATGGGGTCGCTGGGAGTCGGACACGGCTGGGCGACTTCAGTTTCACTTTTCACTTTCGTGCATTGGAGAAGGAAATGGCAACCCACTCCAGTGTTCTTGCCTGGAGAATCCCAGGGACGGCGGAGCCTGGTGGGCTGCCGTCTATGGGATCACGCAGAGTTGGACACGACTGAGACGACTTAGCAGCAGCAGCAGCAGAAGATCTACAACTAATAAAATGTAAAGATATGCTGTAGACTTCTAAGAAATGCTAATACAAATAATTTTTATTTGATCATATTTGAAACAGGAAATCCAGTGTTCCATGGTTTCAGCCCAGATAATGTTTCTGTAATTACTGTACTGAATGAGACTCATGATCCAGTTGGAGGAGTATCCTGCTCCAGTGGGGGTACATCTGACCAAAGCATGAAGTTCTTTTCTATAATGTTTTTTATAGCACAGGGAAGAACTGTCCTTTCAATGCCCAAATGATGTTTGCAGATTATTCTTCAGTCTGTCTAAATTTTAACTCTAGACTTTTGGCTTCATAACTCTGAAGAAATTACCAACTTGTATTTATTAAAGACTGTAAAGAATTCTTTCTTTCTATTAAGCTGGAAACATGGTTAAGACCTAAACTGTACATCTCCGAGTTGTGAAGTTTGTCTTCCCTATTTTGTCTAAATTCTGCTTTCTTTGTGGAAGTGCTGAGTACAGAGCTGGGCTTGTGCAAGTGAAGGAAATATCTCCCACTTGAGGGAGTCAAGTGCTAAGTGGGAAATATAAGTCAGTAAACCAGAAAAGGGACTCTGAACAGGAGGAAGTGCCAGAGGCATGTCCCACTGGAAAGTAGATAGATTACTGCATCCTTGGGGAGGTCAAGAGCATGAGGAATGTTAGGAGGTAGGGCAAGTAGCACAGTGGTCCTGGGAACATACCCTAGATCGGAACTTTTGCCAGGAGGCTGACTTTTACACTTCAGTGCATGTGGTAAAGGGAGGCCTTATGTGTATTAAATAAAGGCTGAGATGAGACAGCCATGATCATGGTCTGCTAAACAACAGAGTCTCAGTTCAAAACAACAGAGTCTAGATCTTTTTAATTTATTGCTTAATGGAAATACTATTTCTCAGGACAATTCTCAACTTTGTTGCACTCGGGACAATTCCCAACTTTTTTTGGGTGTGACAACCAGGTTGCAAGCCGAGTTAATTAAATGCTTGAAGATAGTGCAAAATTGAGGTTGAGAATTACATTGTGGAATAATGTCCTAATGAGAGAATAAACAGAAATAAGGAAATGAAAAACAGAAACCCTTTGAAGCCAATTTGAGGGCACATCTCTCTTCTAGAATAGGCATCTGTGGGTCCTTTTGGCCAAAGCTACCACTGGAATAAAGAAGAGTATTCTAAAGAGAAGGACACATTCTAAATCCAATTAGAAAAATACACCTGAGGAGGGGAATCAAGATGGTGGAGTAGGAGGACATGGAGTTTACCTCCCCCACAACACAGCAAAAATACACTGATGTGTGGAACAATTCTCATGGAAAACCAACATGAAATTGGCAAAAAAAAAACTCTTGTACAACCAAAGCTGCAAGAGAGATCTCCGTGTAACCAGGTAGGACAGAGAAAAAGGCATTGGGTTAGGACCTGCACCCCTGGGAAAGCTCTGTAAGGAGGAGAAGGTCTGCAAGGGTGGACCCTCACCCTGGGGAGCAAGCAGGTCAAGCCTCCATCTGGGCATCACAGTCCTTGGGTCCTTCGTGGAAAGACAGGCCCACTTGCTGACTAGAAAATCTAGGCTGGAGAAGCCTAGATTCTACTCTCAAGGATCGCATGTGCACTGTTTTGCTGACAATCTGACAGGGCAGTGAGAATTTTGCCCTGGCATCTATGGCCTTACCATACTTTCCAATCCAAAGGGACAAACAGACCTGCCGTGCTCACTACACAGCACAGCCTGGAATGAGATATGGGCAGAGATTCAGTCTAGCTGTGTGAGATAGACAGGGACACCTAGGATGGGCTCTGGGTAGAGCCATAGAGGCCACAGTTAGCACACACTGGCAGTGCCACAAAACCATAGGGTGGCTTGTTGTTGTTCAGTCACTTAGTCATGTCTGACTCTTTGCAACCCCACGGACTGCAACACACCAGGCTTTCCTGTCCTTCACCATCTCTCAGAGTTTGCACAAATTCATATCTGTTGTGTCAGTGATGCTAACTATCTCATTCTCTACTGCCCTCTTCTCCTTTTGCCTTCATTCTTTCCCAACATCAGGATTTTTTCCAATGAAAAGACCTCTTCACATCAGATGGCCAAAGTATTGAAGTTTCAGCATCAGTCCTTCCAGTGAATATTCAGGATTGATTTCCTTTAGGATTGGTTTGAACTCCTTGCTGTCCAAGGGATTCTCAAGAGTCTTCTCCAGCACCATGGTTCAAAAGCATTAATTCTTTGGCACTCAGCCTTCTTTACAGTCCAACTATTAGATCCATACACGACTACTGGAAAAACCATAAATTTGACTATATGGACCTCTGTTGGCAAAGTGATGTTTCTGCTTTTTAATTTGCTGTCTAGGTTGGTCATAGCTTTCCTTCCAAGGAGCAAGCATCTTTTAAGTTCATGGCTGCAATCACCATCTGCAATGATTCTAGAGCACACCCCCCCCCCTGCCAAAAAAAAATCTGACACTGCTTACACTTTTTCCACTTCTATTTGCGTGTATAGATTATTGAGCAGACAGACACCAGGAGAGGACTCTTCTAACTACACAGAGAGTCTTGTGTGCCTGGGGTGTAGTCTGGGTGGGTCCACTGTCAACCTTCTTAGGAGTACACAGCAGTTCATCTCCCATAGAGATTACCTTGACTCTATCCACTCTACACTGCAGCCTCCTTCTAGCTCTGGGATAGACAGGTCCTGGTGTAAGTCTGCCACAAAGTAAGCCTAGACCTCAGGCAACAAAGCAGCCACCTCAGTGCCTGCAGCCACAATGTTCTGACCCCCAGCCCCAGCCTACCTCAATTTGATGAATTTCAACAAATGTTTTCAACTGGGAGCCCTCATCACAGTCAAGATAAAGAATATATCCATGACCTTTAGGAGAATTCTTGTGGTCCTCTTCAACCCCACACTCCTTTATCTCCACACTTCTCACCTAGTCTCTCATAACCACTGATCTGCTTTCCATTATAATACTTTAGATTGCAGTTTCTAAAATTTAACATGGAATCATACAGTATGTATTGTGATGGCTTCTTTCACTTAGCATAAGCATAATGAGATTCACCCATGTTATAAATACATCAATAATTCACCCCTTTTTATTGCTGAGTTCGCACAGAGTCGGACATGACTGAAGTGACTTAGCAGCAGTATTCTATTGAATGCATATACCACATTTGCTTACCCAATCACCTGTTGATGGACATTTGAACTACTACCAATTTTGGCTTTTTTCAGAAATTGCCGCTATGAACATGTTTTTGTATGGATACATGATTTCATTTCTCTGGGATAAACACCTAGGAGTAGAATAGCTAGATCAGATGGCAGGTGTCCACTTAAATTTTTCAGAATTATCAAGCTATTTTGCAAAGTAGATCTTTAATTTTATAATCACATCAACAATGTATAAGGGCTCCAGTTTATCCATATCCTTGCTAACATTTGCATACCAGAATTTTTAATTTTATCCTAACAGATATATAATAGAATTTCATTTGTATTTTAATTGGCATTTACCTAAAGGAAAGATTTATCCATCTAAATGCAGAGTTCCAAAGAATAGCAAAGAGAGATAATAAAGCCTTCCTCGGTGATCAAGGCAAAGAAAGAGAGGGAAACAATAGAATGGGAAAGACTAGAGACCACTTCAAGAAAATTAGAGATACGAAAGGAACATTTCATGCAAAGATGGGCACAATAAAGGACAGAAATGATATGGATCTGACAGAAGCAGAAGATGTTAAGAAGAGATGGCAAGAATACACAGAAGAAGTATACAAAAAAGATCTTCATGACCCAGATCACCACAATGGTGTGCTCACTCACCTAGAGCCAGACATCCTGGAATGTGAAACCAAGTGGGCCTTAGGAAGCATTAGTATGAACAAAGCTCGTGGAGGTGATGGAATTCCAGCTGAGCTATTTTAAATCCTAAAAGATGATGCTGCACTGAATATGAAATATGCCAGCAAATTTGGAAAGCTCAGCAGTGGCGACAGGACTGGAAAAGATGAATTTTCATTCCAATCCCAAAGAAAGGCAATGCCAAAGAATGTTCAGAATACTGCACAATTGCACTCATTTCACAACCTAGCAAAGTAATGCTCAAAATTCAAGCTAGGCTGCAACGGTACATAAACAGAGAACTTCCAGATGTTCAAGCTGGATTTAGAAAAGGTAGAGGAACCAGATATCAAATGCCTACATCCATTGGATCATGGAAAAAGCAAGAGGATTCCATAAAAACATCTACTTTTGCTTCATTAACTACACTAAAGCTTTTGACTGTGTGAATCGCAAGAAACTGTGGAAAATTCTTAAATAGATGGTAATACCAGACCACCTTAACTTGGGTCCTGAGAAGCCTGTATGCAGGTCAAAAAGAAACAGTTAGAACCAGACCTGGAACAACGGACTAGTTCCAAATTGGGAAAGGAGTACATCACAGTCATTTATTGTCACCCTGCTTATTTAACTTATATGCAGAGTACATCATGCAAAATGCTGGGCTGAGTGAAGCACAGGCTGGAATCAAGATTGCCGGGAGAAATATCAATAAACTCAGATATGCAGATGGCACTACCCTTATGGCAGAAAGTGAAGAGGACCTAAAGCCTCTTGATGAAGGTGAAAGAGGAGAGTGAAAAAGTTGGCTTAAAAACTCAGCATTCAAAACAGTAAGATCATGGCATCCGGTCCCAATTCTTCATGGCAAGTAGATGGGGAAACAATAGAAACAGCCTGACTTTATTTTCTTGGGCTCCAAAATCACTGCAGATGGTGACTGCAGCCATGAAATTAAAAGATGCTTGCTCCTTGGAAGAAAAGCTATGGAGTTTGGGCAAGATCTGGGAATTTGGTAATAGACAGGGAAACCCAGCATGCTTCAGTTCATTGGGTTGCAAAGAGTCAGACACGACTGAGCAACTGAACTGAACTGAACTGAACCTTTCAAAACCTCAGGTTATCTCCATTTTCACTTGTAATCCCTAGCCCCTTTCAGTGTTTTTCAGATGGCTACCACTGTTTCAGCATCAAATCCAAACTGAAAATACCCAGGCACAGCATTATTCAATAGAACTTTCTGCAATGATGGAAATACTCTGTCTACACTGTCCCACATGGCAACCACTAGCCCCAGTGAACACTGAGTGCATGACATGTAACTAGTGTGACTAAGGAACTGAATTTTTTTTGTAATTTTTAAACTTTACAATATTGTATTGGTTCTGCCATATATCGAAATGAATCTGCCACAGGCGTACATGTGTTCCCCATCCTGAACCCTCCTCCTTCCTCCCTCCCCATACCATCCCTCTGGGTCGTCCCAGTGCACCAGCCCCAAGCAGCCAGTATCGTGCATCGAATCTGGACTGGCGACTCATTTCATATATGATATTATACATATTTCAATGCCATTCTCCCAAATCATCCTACTCTCTCCCTCTCCCACAGAGACCAAAAGACTGTTCTATACATCAGTGTCTCTTTTGCTGTCTCGTATACAGGGTTATCGTTACCATCTTTCTAAATTCCATATACATGCGTTACTATACTGTATTGGTGGTTTTCTTTCTGGCTTACTTCACTCTGTATAATAGGCTCCAGTTTCATCCACCTCATTAGAACTGATTCAAATGTATTCTATTTAATGGCTGAGTAATACTCCATTGTGTATATGTACCACAGCTTTCTTATCCATTCATCTGCTGATGGACATCTAGGTTGCTTCCATGTCCTGGCTATTATAAACAGTGCTGCGATGAACAATGGGGTACATGTGTCTCTTTCCCTTCTGGTTTCCTCAGTGTGTATGCCCAGGAGTGGGATTACTGGATCATAAGGCAGTTCTATTTCCAGTTTTTAAAGGAATCTCCACACTGTTCTCCATAGTGGCTATACTAGTTTGCATTCCCACCAACAGTGTAAGAGGGTTCCCTTTTCTCCACATCTTCTCCAGTATTTATTACTTGTAGACTTTTGGATCATAGCCATTCTGACTGGCATGAAATGGTACCTCATAGTGGTTTTGATTTGCATTTCTCTGATAATGAGTGATGTGGAGCATCTTTTCATGTGTTTGTTAGCCACCTGTATGTCTTCTTTGGAGAAATGTCTATTTAGTTCTTTGGCCCATTTTTTGATTGGGTCATTTATTTTTCTGGAATTGAGCTGTAGGAGTTGCTTGTATATTTTTGAGATTAGTTGTTTGTCAGTTGCTTCATTTGTTATTATTTTCTCCCATTCTGAAGGCTGTCTTTTCACCTTGCTTATAGTTTCCTTTGTTGTGCAGAAGCTTTTAAGTTAAATTAGGTCCCATTTGTTTATTTTTGCTTTTATTTCCAATATTCTGGGAGGTGGGTCATAGAGGATCCTGCTGTGATGTATGTCGGAGAGTGTTTTGCCTATGTTCTCCTCTAGGAGTTTTATAGTTTCTGGTATTATGTTGAGATGTTTAATCCATTTTGAGTTTATTTTTGTGTATGGTGTTAGAAAGTGCTCTAGTTCCATTCTTTTACAAGTGGTTGACCAGTTTTCCCAGCATCACTTGTTAAAGAGATTGTCTTTTCTCCATTGTATATTCTTGCCTCCTTTGTCAAAGATAAGGTGTCCATATGTGTGTGGATTAATCTCTGGGCTTTCTATTTTGTTCCATTGATCTATATTTCTGTCTTTGTGTCAGTACCATACTGTCTTGATGACTGTGGCTTTGTAGTAGAGCCTGAAGTCAGGCAGGTTGATTCCTCCAGTTCCATTCTTCTTTCTCAAGATAGCTTTGGCTATTCGAGGTTTTTTGTATTTCCATACAAATTGTGAAATTATTTGTTCTAGCTCTGAGGAACTGAATTTTAAATTTCACTTAATTTTAATTCTATGCCCCAACCAGTAACGCTGAAGACGCTGAAATTGAACGGTTCTGTGAAGACCTACAAGACCTACCAGAACTAACACCCAAAAGAGATGTCCTTTTCATTATAGGGGATGGAATGCAAAAGTAGGAAGTCAAGAAACACCTGGAGGAACAGGCAAATTTGGCCTTGGAGTAGAGAATGAAGCAGGGCAAAGGCTAATAGATATTTGCTAAGAGAAGGCACTGGTCATAGCAAACACCCTCTTCCAACAATACAAGAAAAGACTCTACACATGGACATCACCAGATGGTCAACACCAAAATCAGATTGATTATATTCTTTGCAGCCAAAGATGGAGAAGCTCTATACAGTCAGCAAAAACAAGACCGGGGGTTGACTGTGGCTCAGATCATGAACTCCTTATTGCCAAATTCAGACTTAAATTGAAGAAAGTAGGGAAAACCACTAGACCATTCAGGTATGACCTAAATCAAATCCCTTATGACAATACAGTGGAAGTGAGAAACAGATTTAAGGGACTAGATCTAATAGACAGAGTGCCTGATGAACTATGGATGTAGGTTCATGACATTGTACAAGAAACAGGGATCAAGACCATATCCAAGAAAAAGAAATGCAAAAAAGCAAAATGGCTGTCTGAGGAGCTCTTACAAATAGCTGTGAAAAGAAGAGAAGCAAAAAGGAAAGGAGAAAAGGAAAGATATACCCATTTGAATTCAGAGTTCCAAAGAATAGCAAGGAGAGATAAGAAAGCCTTCCTCAGCAATCAGTGCAAAGAAATAGAGAAAAACAATAGAATGGGAAAGTCTAGAGATCTCTTCAAGAAAATTAGAGATACCAAGGGAACATTTCATGCAAAGATAACCTCAATAAAGGACAGAAATGGTATGGACCTAACAGAAGCAGAAGATACTAAGAAGAGGTGGCAAGAATACACAGAAGTACTGTACAAAACAGATCTTCACGACTCAGATAATCATGATGGTGTGATTACTCACACTCACCTAAAGCCAGACATCCTGGAATGTGAAGTCAAGTGGGCCTTAGGAAGCATCACTATGAACAAAGCTAGTGGAGGTGATGGAATTCCAGTGGAGCTATTTCAAATCCTGAAAGATGATGCTGTGAAAGTGCTACACTCAATATGCCAGCAAATTTGGAAAAGTCAGCAGTGGCCACAGGACTGGAAAAGGTCAGTTTTCATTCCAATCCCAAAGAAAGGCAATGCCAAAGAATGCTCATACTACCACACAATTGCACTCATCTCACACGCTAGTAAAGTAATGCTCAAAATTCTCCAAGCCAGGCTTCAGCAATATGCAAACCATGAACTTCCAGATATTCAAGCTCATTTTAGAAAAGGCAGAGGAACCAGAGATCACATTGCCAACATCCCCTGGATCATCAAAAAAGCAAGAGTTCCAGAAAAGCATCTATTTCTGCTTTATTGACTATGCCAAAGCCTTTGACTGTGTGGATCACAACAAACTGTGGAAAATTCTTCAAGAGATGGGAATACCAGACCACCTGACCTGCCTCTTGAGAAACCTGTATGCAGGTCAGGAAGCAACAGTTAGAACTGGACATGGAACAACAGACTGGTTCCAAATAGGAAACAGAGTACACCAAGGCTGTACATTGTCACCCTGCTTATTTAACTTATATGCAGAGTACATCATGAGAAACACTGGACTGGAAGAAGCACAAGCTGGAATCAAGATTACCAGGAGAAATATCAATACCCTCAGATATGCAGATGACACCACCCTTATGGCAGAAAGTGAAGAAGAACTAAAGAGCCTGTTGATGAAAGTGAAAGAGGAGAGTGAAAAAGTTGGCTTAAAGCTCAACATTCAGAAAACTAAGATCATGGCATCCAGTCCCATCACTTCATGGCAAATAGATGGGGAAACAGTGGCTGACTTTATTTTTCTGGGCTCCAAAATCACTGCAGATGGTGACTGCAGCCATGAAATTAAAAGACACTTACTCCTTGGAAGGAAAGTTATGAGCAACCTAGACAATGTATTAAAAAGCAGAGACATTAGTTTATCAACAAAGGTCCATCTAGTCAAGGCTATGTTTTTTTCCAGTGGTCATATATGGATGTGAGAGTTGGATTATAAAGAAAGCTGAGCTCTGAAGAATTGATGTTTTTGAACTGTGGTGTTGGAGAAGAGTCTTATGAGTTTCTTGGACTGCAATGAGATCCAACCAGTACATCCTAAAGGAGATCAGTCCTAGGTGTTCATTGGAAGGACTGAGGTTGAAGCTGAAACTTCAATACTTTGGCCACCTGATATGAAGAGCGGACTCATTTGAAAAGACCTGGACTGAGAAAGATTGAGGGCGGGAGGAGAAGGGGATGACAGAGGATGAGATGGTTGAATGGCATCACCAACTCGATGGACATGTGTTTGGCTGGACTCTGGGATTTGGTGATGGACAGGGAGGCCTGGCATGCTGCAGTTCATGGGGTCGCAAAGAGTCAACACAACTGAGCGACTGAACTGAACTGAATTTTAATTAATTTAATTTTAAATAGCCACCTATGCTTAGTGGCTATCATATTAGAGAGTGCATGTCTGGAGGAAGAAGAGAAACCTTGAGTGTCAAGATTGGGGACATTTTTCCCTAGAAGTCCCCCAGTGGATTTTCCCAGATGTCTCTTTGATCAAAAGCTAGTCACATGCCTATTCTTAATTAAATATTGGCAAGGAAAACCATGTCCACAGGTAGCTTAAAATAATCAGGATTCATTGCAGGCACAACATTTTTAGCATCATTTGCTATGGTGTCATTTGTTAAAAAGATTATTCTTTTTCTACAGAATTGTTCTTACACTTTCATCAAAAATCAACTTTTTCAATTTATATAGGTTTATTTTGGAATCTGTATTCTGTTCCATTGCTCTATTCATCCTTTTTAATGCCAATAACATATTTTATTGAATACTACACCTTTACAAGAAGTCTAAAATCAAGTATTAATTTGCCTGTGAGGCCATCTAGGCCTAAAATTTTCTCTATGGGAAGGTTCTGGTTTTCAGTCCGGGGTTTTTGTTTTGTCTGTTTCACGAAAAATTCAATATTTAGTAGACACACAAATTGTCTATTTCTTCTTGAGTGAATTTGTCAGCTCGGTCTTTTGAGGAATTTGATCTTTTATTTAAGTGGCCAAATGTGCTGATGTAAAGTTGTTTATAATGTTCTCTTATTATCCTTTTAATATCTGTGGAATCTGCAATAATTTTGCCTCTCTCATTCCTTTTATTGATTTGTATCATTTTTTTCCTACCCCTGTTCAACCAAAATTTAGAAGTTGCATTTTCACTTTCATTCAGTTAGAAATATTTCTAATTCCCCTTTTGGTTTCTCCTTTGCTCACGGTTTATTTAGAAGATGGTTTCCAATATCCAGGGGTGGGATGGAGGGGGTGGGAGGAGAGGGGAGGATTTCCAGGGATCTTTCTGTCATTAGTTCTAATTTAATTTCATAGAGGCTGATATACAATGGATTAAAGACAATCTCTTTAACAAGTGGTGCTGGGAAATCTGGTCAACCACTTGTAAAAGAATGAAACTAGAACACTTTCTGACACCATATACAAAAATAAACTCAAAATGGATTAAAGATCTCAACATAATACCAGAAACTATAAAACTCCTAGAGGAGAACATAGGCAAAACACTCTCTGACATACATCACAGCAGGATCCTCTATGATCCACCTCCCAGAATATTGGAAATAAAAGCAAAAATAAACAAATGGGACCTAATTTAACTTAAAAGCTTCTGCACATCAAAGGAAACTATTAGCAAGGTGAAAAGACAGCCTTCAGAATGGGAGAAAATAATAGCAAATGAAGCAACCGACAAACAACTAATCTCAAAAATATACAAGCAACTCCTACAGCTCAACTCCAGAAAAATAAATGACCCAATCAAAAATTGGGCCAAAGATCTAAATAGACATTTCTCCAAAGAAGACATACAGATGGCTAACAAACACATGAAAAGATGCTCCACATCACTCATTATCAGAGAAATGCAAATCAAAACCACTATGAGATACCATTTCACACCAGTCAGAATAGCTGCGATCCAAAAGTCTACAAATAATAAATGCTGGAGAGGGTGTGGAGAAAAGGGAACCCTCTTACACTGTTGGTGGGAATGCAAACTAGTACAGCCACTATGGAGAACAGTGTGGAGATTCCTTAAAAAACTGGAAATAGAACTGCCTTATGATCCAGCAATCCCACTGCTGGGCATACACACTGAGGAAACCAGAAGGGAAAGAGACACGTGTACCCCAATGTTCATAGCAGCACTGTTTATAATAGCCAGGACATGGAAGCAACCTAGATGTCCATCAGCAGATGAATGGATAAGAAAGCTGTGGTACATATACACAAGGGAGTATTACTCGGCCATTAAAAAGAATACATTTGAATCAGTTCTAATGAGGTGGATGAAACTGGAGCCTATTATACAGAGTGAAGTAAGCCAGAAAGAAAACCACCAATACAGTATAGTAACGCATGTATATGGAATTTAGAAAGATGGTAACGATAACCCTGTATACGAGACAGCAAAAGAGACACTGATGTATAGAACAGGCTTATGGACTCTGTGGGAGAGGGAGAGGGTGGGAAGATTTGGGAGAATGGCATTGAAACATGTGAAATGTCATGTATGAAACGAGATGCCAGTCCAGGTTCAATGCACGATGCTGGATGCTTGGGGCTGGTGCACTGGGATGACCCAGAGGGATGGTATGGGGAGGGAGGAGGGAAGAGGGTTCAGGATGGGGAACACATGTATACCTGCGGTGGATTCATTTTGATATTTGGCAAAAAAAAAAAAAAATTAAATTAAATTAAAAAAAAAAACAAAAGAAAAAAAAAGAAAAAGAAAAAAAAAGTATTTTAAATGACTTAAATCATTTTATATTTATTGAAGATTATTTTTAAAATATTCTGTTATCATTGAGTGAATGATATATAAGTAGGGTTTCTGTTGTAATTCAAGTCAGAAACAAACAAGAAAATGTTGTCCAGAGTAGAACCATGAAAGGTAATCTAGCAGCTGTCTAATTATCTAACTAGATTGATGATAATGATGATCAGGTAAAGATGATAATGATGTTACTGACAGTGATGGTGGTTTTGTTAAATAGCAGTCATTGTTTACTGAATGGTCAACACTTAAAAAAAATTTTTTTTCCCACTTAGTGTTTTGTAGAACAGCTGGTGTTCCTCTTATCACCACTTACAAAACCCAATCAGGAAAAAAAAAAAAAATCCAGATGATCTAGATTTTTCCTCTAGCCTTCCCCTGAGAATAGTCAACTTTTTAGCTGTTTCCTAAACCATGTATTTTCATAGTCTGATCCTCATTAACAGCTATTTTCATAGTCTGATCCTCATTAACAACAAAATTAAGGTTTGAGATGGAAAAGGCATAAGTCAAAAAATTTAAGAGACTTGCCCAAGTCAATAGTGTAGCTCAGTGGTTTACAAACTTTAGTGTGTATCACAATCTCCAGAGGGCTTTAAAACACAAAATTTCTTCTCTGAATCATTTTTGTATATTCAAAATTATATTTTAGAAAATTATTCTGGTTGATAAAAATGCAAATATCCAGTTCAAGTTCAAGATGGCGGAGTAGAAGGACATGTGCTCATCTCCTGTGAGAATACCAAAATTGCAACTAGCTGTTGAACAACCATTGACAGGAGAATACTCAGTCATGAAAAGTGAAGTCGCTCAGTCATGTCCAACTCAGTCGTGTCTGACTCTTTGCGACCCCATGGACTGTAGCCTACCAGGCTCCTCCCTCCATGGGATTCACAGGAGGATACTGGAACCCACCAAAAAAAGATATCCCACATCCAAAGACAAAGAAGAAGCTGCAGTGAGACAGTAGGAGGGGTAAAATCACAATAAAATTAAATCCCATACCCACTGGATGGGTGACCCACAAACTGAAGAACAATAATACCAAAGAAGTTCTCCCACTGTTGTGAACATTCTGAACCCCACATCAGGCTTCCCAGCCTGGGGATCCAACAAAGGGACTGAGAATCCCCAGGGAATCTGGCCTTGAGGGTGAGTGGGATTTGATGATGGCCTTCCAGAGGACTGAGGGAAACAGAGACTCCGGTCTTGGAGAGCACAAACAAAATTTTGTGCACACCAAGAGGAGAGGAGCAGAGATCCCACAGGAGACTGAACCAAAACTACCTGCTTGTGTTGGATGGCCTCCTGTGGACGTGTGTGTCAGCAGCGGCCCACCACAGGCACAGGAGCACTAGAAGGTCCCCCTTGGCATAAATCCCTTGGAGTTCACCACTTACCCAACCATAGACCCCATAGACCCCAGGGCTGAGTTGCCTCAGGCCAAATAACTACCAGGGAGGGAGTGCAACCCCACTCATCAGCAGGTAATTGGATTAAAGCTTTTACTGAGCAAGGACCTGCCCACCCGAGCAAGACCCAGTTTTCTCCATGCTAGTCCGTCCCATCGAATAGCTTACACAAACCTCTTAGCCTCATCCATCAGAAGGCAGACAGAAGAAGCAAGAAGGAGCACAGCCTTACAGTAGCTAACACAAAAGCTGTATTACAGAAAGTTAATCATCATGAGAAAGCAGAAAGTTGTGTCCCAAATGAAGGGACAAGATAAAACCCCAGAAAAACAACTAAATGAAGTGGAGATGGGCAAACTTCCAGAAAAAGAATTCAAAATAATGATAGTGAAGATGATCCAGGGTCTCAGAAAAAGAATGGAGGCAAAAATTGAGATGATGCAAGAAATGTTTATCAAAGATCTAGAAGAACTAAAGAACAAACAGACAGACATTAATAATATACTAGATGGACTCAAGAGCAGAATGACTGAAGGAGAAGAATGGATAAATGACCTGGAGGACAGGAATGGTGAAAATCACTGCCACAGAACAGAATATATAAAAAAGAATGAAAAGAAACGAAGACAGCCTAAGAGACTGGACAACATTAAATGCACTAATATTTGCATTATAGGGATCCCAGAAGGAAAAGAGAGGAAGGACCTGAGAAATATTTGAAGAGGTAATAGCTGAAAACTTCCCAAACACAAGAAAGGAAATAGTCAACCAAGTCCAAGAAGCACAGAAAGTCCCAGGCAGGATAAACCCAAGGAGAAACACACCAAGACACTCCGACAAAAATTAAAGACAGAGATAAAATATTAAAAGCAACAAGGGAAAAATGACAAATAACATACAAGGGAACTCCCATCAGACTATCAGCTGATTTCTCAACAGAAACTCTACAAACCAGAAGGGAATAGCAAGATATATTTAAAGCGATGAAAGAGAACCTATAACCAAGAATACTCTACCCAGCAAGACTCTCCTTCAGATTTGACGGAGAAATCAAAAGCTTTCCAGTCAAGCAAAGTTAAGAGAATACAGCATTTCCAAACCAGCTTTACAACAAATGCTAAAGGAACTTCTTTAGGCAGGAAACACAAAAGAAGGAAAAGACCTACAGAAAATAAACCCAAAACAATTAAGAAAACAGTAATAGGATCACACATATTAATAATTACCTTAAATGTAAATGGATTAAATGCACCAACCAAAAGACAGACTGGGTGGATGAAGACATGTGCATGTATGCACTTCCACTTACTACATCATTCTGCTTGACCTCCCCCCCAACTGCATGTAATTATTTTATATTGTTAATTACTCATGTACCATTATGGCTTGTAATTGTAATTGTCTTTTATTTTTTGTCTGGCTATTGATTGTGAAAACTAATAAACATCTTTTACTATTGTGATTATGTAACTATTACTCACTTAATACCATTGTATCATGATTGATCAAAAGAAAAATAATAGAACTCTATATCACCAAAACTAGGATCCAATAGAAAAACCTCTAATCACTTTTTTAAATCCAGATGCATATCATAATTATCTTGAAATTTTTTGAAAAATACAAATGCTCAGGTATTGCTTTGTTTCTCCAGAGCTCCAGATATGTTTCTAATGAGCAGTCATGTTTCAAAACAACTGGACTATACTATGATCTTTTACTTTTGTCCACTTTGTTTCACTTTCTATTTCATATTCAGTGCTCGCATTTCATTTAGTTTATATTCTCCAATTTTTCCATCTCTTTTTTTTTTTGATGTTCTCTCTCAAGCCTTTATGAAGTATAGTAGGAAAGCTTTTATATACATATATATGTGTATAATACATATTTTAGAAAACTTATGAGTTTTTGCCTAACAAAAAAATTATGACATTTTGATTCCATTTTTTTGACTTAGTACAAATAGAATGCTAGATTTATAATTAAAAAATGTATATGCAATAGGTAACAAAGATTTACTGTATAGCATAGGGAACTATAGTCAATATCTTATAATAACTTCAAATGGAAATAATTTCAAAAACAGAAAAGATGCAAATATCCCTCAGAACAGTAACACTGGGAGCTGGTATATTAAGAACCATTATACCTTAGAATTCATGAGGACATTTAGGACTTATTGGAGAATGGAAAACAGGAACACTTGGGCTTTTGAGAGAAGTAGGAGGAAGATAGAAAGGTATACAGGAAACAGAAACTACAATCATCCTAAGGACTTGAGTGTAATCCAGGCCTACAATAATCCTTATGGATGTGAGAATCTATACAGAACCTATGTTCACATCCCCTTCTCTTTTAAATCTAACCGTTCATCTAACTATCCATTCCTTGTTGCTTGCTTTCAGTTTCTTAGTCTTCCTCTAGCCTCAACACAGAACTTAAAAAAAACAGAGAGTAGAAACAGGGAACCACCTATACATCCCTAAGTTATCTCCAATTCAAGGCCACTTGTGGACCAGAACAAAATTTCTAAAGTTCAGCTTTTCATGATCCCATTTGACATGGTGAAATCAGTTTCCTTGAGGCTGCAGACCACACACTCATTACTAAGCAGGATCTCAGGTCTACTGCAAGAAGACACTAGAATCCTTCAGGGAATTTATTCTCAATTACTATTCCAGACAAAAGCTGAGAATATAATATTTTCCCCTGCTTCTCTTTGCTGAAGTGAAAGAGATATGAAATTATATGATTCACTGCAAACATCTGACATTAATTCCAGGAACAAGGCTCAAAATTAAAAGACATGGAGAAAGCAACAGAGACAGGCTGATAGAGAGTTCATGGGATGAAATGCAGCAACTTCTTGCTCTATGTAATATTAACTGTCACTGCCTGAACAGAAAATTCATGGCCTTTGATTTGTGAAATGCCTTATTCCTAGCACCACTACTCAGAGAAGATATTAAATTGGGTTACAGAATGCCAATCACATGAGATGATGCTGATGGAGCACTGAATTATTCACAGAAAACTGGGATTTCTCATTCCAAATGACTCAACTCATTTGCAAGCAAAGGGTGTGCTGTATCAACCAACCCTCTCAGGCAAATCTGGTTACCAGGCTAGGATCTGAAAGGCCATAAACCAGACTCCAACCATGTAGAGTTTTTCTCTTGCATCCAGATTTGTCTTTCTTAGGTAAAGAACATAACTCAACCCTATGGACATTAAAAGGATAGTCAAGGAATGCTTCAAAAAGAACATTATGTCTATACATTTGATAACCTAAGTAAAATGGACCATTTCCTTGAGATACAGAATTTGCCAAAATTCACATAAGAAGAAATAAATTAATATGAATAAGCCTATACCTATTAAAGAAATTGAATCAGTCATAAATGGCCTTTCAAAACAGAAAGCTTGAGACCCAGATGACTTCACCAGTAAATTTTAACAAATATTTTTTAAAAGAAATTAAACTAATTCTCTATAATCTTGCAGATGGAATACTTCCTACTCATTCTATAACTCATTCTATGATGTCAACATTACCCTAATACTAAAACCAGACAAATACATTAAAAAAAAAAAAAAAAGCTACAGGCCAATCTTTCTAATTGTGTAGATGCAAAATCCTCAACACAGACTGGCAAAATCAAATCCAACAATGTATAAAAAATAATTCTAGTAATACACTATAACCAAGTGGGATTTATCCTAGGGATATGAGGCTGGTTCAACATTCAAAAGTCAATTAATGTAATCCATCACATCAATAGATTTTTAAAAATCACATGATCATATCAATAGAGGCAGAAAAAGCATTTAACAAAAATCCAACATCCTTCATGGTATAAAATTCACAATATATTACAAATAGGAAGTTCTTCAATTTGATAAAGAATATCTACAAAACTCCCCACTGATCACATCATTCTTAAGGCTGAGAAATTCAAAGCTTTCCCATTAAAATCAGGTACAAACAAAGATGTCCTCTCTACTATTCCTTTTCAGTATAATATTAGAAGTTCTAATCAATACAATAAGATAAAGATGTGGTACATATATACAATAAAATATTACTCACCCATAAAAAGGAATGGAATTGGGTCATTCACAGAGATGAGGATCGGCCTAGAGACTGTCTACAGAGTGAAGTAAGTCAGAAAGAGAAAAACAAATACAGTATATTAATGCATACGTGTGGAATCTAGAAAAATGGTATAGATGATCTTACTTTAAAGGCAGAAATACAGACACAGACATAGAGAACAAACATATGAACATCAAGGCAGGGAAGAGGGGGAATGAATTGGGAGATTGGGATTTACACATATACACTATTAATGCAATGTACAAAATAGATAACCAATTCTCCAAGCCAGGTTTCAGCAGTACATGAACCATGAATTTCCAGATGTTCAAGCTGGTTTTAGAAAAGGCAGAAGAACCAGATCACATTGCCAACATCCCCTGGATCATCAAAAAAGCAAGAGTTCCAGAAAAACATCTATTTCTGCTTTATTTACTATGCCAAAGCCTTTGACTGTGTGGATCACAACAAACTGTGGAAAATTCTTCAAGAGATGGGAATACCAGACCACCTGACCTGCCTCTTGAGAAACCTATATGCAGGTCAGAAAGCAAGAGTTAGAACTGGACATGGAACAACAGACGGGTTCCAAATAGGAAAAGGAGTACATCAAGGCTGTATATTGTCACCCTGCTTATTTAACTTATATGCAGAGTACATCATGAGAAAGGCTGGGCTGGAGGAAGCACAAGCTGGAATCAAGATTGCTGGGAAAAATATCAGTACCCTCAGATATGCAGATGACACCACCCTTATGGCAGAAAGTGAAGAACTAAAGAGCCTCTTGATGAAAGTGAAACAGGAGAGTGAAAAGTTGGTTTAAAGCTCACCATTCAGAAAACTAAGATCATGTCATCCAGTCCCATCACTTCATGGGAAATAGATGGGGAAACAGTGGAAACAGTGGCTGACTTTATTTTTTGGGGCTCCAAAATCACTGCAGATGGTGATTGCAGCCATGAAATTAAAAGATGCTTACTCCTTGGAAGGAAAGTTATGACCAACCTATACAGCACATTAAAAAAGCTGAGATATTACTTTGTCAACAAAGGTCCATCTAGTCAAGGCTATGATTTTTCCAGTGGTCATGTATGGATGTGAGAGTTGGACTATAAAGAAAGCTGAGCACCAAGAATTGATGCTTTTAAACTGTGGTGTTGGAGAAGACTCTTAAGAGTCACTTGGATTGCAAGGAGATCCAACCAGTCCATCCTAAAGGCGATCAGTCCTGGGTGTTCACTGGAAGGACTAATGAAGTCAAAACCCCAATACTTTGGCCACCTGATGCAAAGAACTGACTCATTTGAAATGATCCTGATGCTGGGAAAGATTGAGAGCAGGAGGAGAAGGGGATTACAGAGGATGAGATGGTTGGATGGCATCACCGGCTCAATGGACATGAGTTTGGGAGTTTGAGATGGATAGGGAGGCCTGGTGTGCTGGGGTTAATGGGGTTGCAAAGAGTTGGACACATTTGAACAACTGAACTGAACTGAGATCCTATTGTATAGCTCAGTGCTCTTTTAGTGACCTAGATGGGAATGAAATCCAAAGAAGAGGGAATATATATATACACATATGTCTGCTTCACTTTACTGTACAGTAGAAACTAATACAACATATTAAAGCAACTATACTCCAATAAAAATTATTTTTAAAAAATACACAAAGAAAAGGAAATAAAAGATACACATATTGGGAAGGAAACATCAGACCCATCTGTCTTCATTCACAGATGCCATGATCATCTATATAGAAAATCTCTAAGAATCCTCAAAAAATTCCTGTGGCTAATAAGCAATTATATCAAGGTTGCAGGATACAGGGTTAATATACAAAAGTCAAGCACTTTCCTGTATACCAACAACAAATAAGTGGAATTTGAAATTTAAAACACAATACAATTTACTCCCAAAATAGAAATATTTTGGTGTAAATCTAACAAAATATGTATAAGATCTGCATGAGGAAGACTATGAAATTGTGATGAACAAAATCAAAGAACTAAATAAATGGAGAGATATTCCATGTTTATAATAGGAAGAACTGATGTTGCCAAGATGTCAGTCTTTCCTAAGTGGATCTATGGATCAGCCCTGGGATTTCTTTGGAAGGACTGATGCTGCTACTTGACCTAAGACTTAATATGAAGCTACAGCAATTAATTGGAATTGGCAAAAGGGTAGATAAATAGATCAACAAAACGGAATGACCCAGAAATAGACCCACACAAATATAGACAACTGATCTTTGACAAAAAAGCAAAGGCAATAAAATGAAGGAAAAAAAATCTGTGCAACAAGTGATGCCAGAACAACTGGATACTTACTGGCAAAAAAAGAAAAAATGAATCTTGACACACAGCCATCACAAAAATTAATTCAAAATGTATCAAAGACAAAACTGCAAAACACAAAACTACAAAACTCCTAGAAGATAACATAAGAGTAAATCTAGTTGACTTGGGTACAGTGATGACTTTTCAGATACAACATCAAAGGCATAATTCATAAAAGGAAGAATTAATAAGCTCAGCTTCATTAAAATTAAAACTCTTCTGCTCTGTGAAAGGCATTACCAAGAGAATGAAAAGACAAATCATAGACTGGGAGAAAATATTTACTGAAGACATATCTGATAAAGGAATATTACTCAAAACATACAAAGAACTCTTAAAGCTCAAGAAAATAATCTGATTTTTAAAAATAGCCCAAAGATCTTAACAGACACCTGACCAAAAAGGATATACAGATAGCAAATAAGCATGTGAAAAGATGGCCAAATCGTATGCAATACTGTCAGGGAAATGCAAATTAAAACACTGACAAGATACCTCTACACACCTATTAGAATGGTCAAAATCCAAAACACTTACACCATGAAATGCTGGTAAGATATGAAGCAAAAGGAACTTTCATTCATTACTGGTGGTAATTCAAAATGGTACAGATATTTTGGAAAATAGTTTGGTGATTTCTTACAAAACTAATTATAATCTTACCACATAATCCATAAAGAAGGTTGAGCTCCAAAGAACTGATGGTTTTGAACTGTGGTGCTGGAGAAGACTCGTGAGAGTCCCTTGGACTGCGAGGAGATCAAACCAGTCAATCCTAAAGGAAATCAATCCTGAATATTCATTGGAAGGACTGATACTGAAGCTGAAGCTCCAATACTTTGGCCACCTGAGGCAGAGCTGACTCATTAGAAAAGACTCTGATGCTGGGAAAGATTGAAGGCAGGAGGAGAAGGGGATGACAGATGATGAGACGGTTGGATGGCATCACCAACTTGATGAACATGAGTTTGAGCAAACTCCAGGAGATGATGAAGGGCAAGGAAGCCTGGCACACTGCAGTCCATGGGGTCACAAAGAGTTGGACAAGATTGAGTGACTGGACAATGACAACAACATATTATCCAGCAATCAAGCTCCTTGGAAATTACCCAAAGCAGTTGAAAACTTACAACCACACAAAAACCTGTTCATGTATGTTTATCACAGCTTTATTCATAACAGCCAAAACGTGGAAGCAACCAAGTAGGTGAAAGAAAAAATTGTGGTACATTCAAATGATGACCTACTGCTGTGCTGTGCTCAGTCACTTCAGTCATGTGTGACTCTTTATGATGCTATGGACTGTAGCCCACCAGTCTCCTCTGCCCATGGAATTCTCCAGGAAAGAATACTGGAGTGGGTTGCCGTGCCCTCCTCCAGAGGATCTTCCCAACCCAGGAATAGAACCCATATCTCTGGCATCCCCTGCATTGCAGGCAGGTTCTTTATCATCTGAGCCACCTGGGAAACCTGATGAAATATTATTTAGTGCTAAAAAAAACATGAAATAAGCTATCAAGCTACAAAAAGACATGAACAAACCTTAAATCCATATTACAAAGTCAAAGAAACCAATCTGAAAGGCTACCTACTGTGTAACTTCAACTATATGGCATTCTAGAAAAGGCAAAGCTATGGAGACAGTAAAAATAAAATCAGTTCTGTTGGACAGGTGGCACATAGAGGATTTTTAGGGTAGTGAAAGCACAGTTTGATATCATAATGATGGATAGTTAAGTCATTATACATATGACTAAGTCCATAAAATGTACAACACCAAGAGTGCACCCTAATGTACACTATGGACTTTGGTGATTACGATGTGTCAGAGTACATTCATCATTTATAACAGATGTACCACTCTGGTGGGGGATGTTGACAACAGGGGACCCTATACATGTATAGGAGCAGGGATTTATGGGAAATCTGACTATGGGAAATCTGACTTTCCCCCCTCTCTCCCTCTATTTAAGACTGCTCCTGGAGAAAAAGGAACCTCTTACACTGTTGGTGGGAATGTAAATTGGGGCAGCCACTAGGGAGAATAGCGTGCAGGGTCCTTAAAAAACTAAAAATACAACTACCATATGATCCAGCAATCCCACTCCTGGGCATATATGTGGACAAAAGTATGATTTGAAAGGATACATGTACCCCACTGTTCACTGAAGTACTATTTACAATAGTCAAGATATGGAAGCAATCTAAATATCCATCAACAGAAGAACAGATGAAGAAGATGTGGTATATACATGCAATGGAATATTTAGTTCAGTTCAGTTCAGTTCAGTCACTCAGTCGTGTCCGACTTTTTGTGACCCCATGAATTGCAGCATGCCAGGCCTCCCTGTCTATCACCGACTCCCGGAGTTCACTCAAACTCACATCCATCGAGTCGGTGATGCCATCTATCCAGCTCATCCTCTGTCATCCCCTTCTCCTCCTGCCCCCAATCCCTCCCAGCATCAGGGTCTTTTCCAATGAGTCAACTCTTCGCGTGAGGTGGCCAAAGTACTGGAGTTTCAGCTTTAGCATCATTCCTTCCAAAGAACACCCAGGACTGATCTCCTTTAGAATGGACTAGTTGGATCTCCTTGCAGTCCAAGGGACTCTCAAGAGTCTTTTCCAACATCACAGTTCAAAAGCATCAATTCTTCGGCACTCAGCCTTCTTCACAGTCCAACTCTCACATCTATACATGACCACTGGAAAAACCATAGCCTTGACTAGACAGACCTTTGTTGGCAAAGTAATATCTCTGCTTTTCAATATGCTATCTAGTTTGGTCATAACTTTCCTTCCAAGGAGTAAGTGTCTTTTAATTTCATGGCTGCAATCACCATCTGCAGTGATTTTGGAGCCCCAAAAAATAACATTACTCAGCCATAAAAAAGAATGAAAGAATGCCATTTGCAGCAATATGGATAGAACCTAGAGATTATCATACTGAGTGAAGTAAGTCATACAGAGACAGATATCATATGATATCACTTAAATATGGAACCTATAAATGATACAAATGAGCTTATTTATAAAACAGAAACTGACTCATAGACATAGAAAACAAACATGGTTACCAAGGGGAATAGCAGTGGCAGAGGAAAAGATAAATTAGGAGTTTGGTGTTAACATATACACACTACTATATATAAAATATGTAAACAACAAGGAACCTACTATAACAGCACAGGGAACTATATTCAATCTTGTAATATTTATAATGAAAAAGAACAAATATGCATATATATACATGTATAATTTTTAAGATTGCTCTTAAAAAGTCTTAATGAGCAATCCTCAGCTATAGTTACAAATAAAATATAGATCCTTTGCAATTTAAAAAGAGAAATCACTCTAACAATAAATTGTATAGGCTAATGTATTTCATTTATTTGTTTAATATTTATGAAGAGCCCAATGTGTGCCAGATACCCTTTGGGACCACAGAGAAGAGACCATTCCTTGCCCTAGAGGAATGAAGAAAAGCAATCCAGTGGTTACTAAATAATACGCTTAATCTTATAAATAGTGGTGAACACCTAATGTGCAGAAGTCCTATGAGGGCATCTATTGCTATCTATCCTGCTGGATGCAAGAAAGGCTTCTATAGGGACTTGATTCTGGTCAGTCTTAAATAGCAAGTGGGAGTTACAAAAACCACTTACTTTTTTTTTTTATCATTTCTATAGTTTTGCCTTTTCCATAACATCATATAGTTGGAATCATATAGTAGATAGCCTCTCTAAGAGTTCTTTTTCACTTAGTAATATGCACGTAAGTTTCCTCCATGAGTGCCCATAGCTTGATAGTTCATTTATTTTTTAACACTGAATAATATCCCACCGCTTGCATAAAGCATAATTAATTTATCCATTCACCTATTGAAACACATCTTGACAAGCAAGGTCTCAGGCTCTAACAAAATAAGAATTTTTACTTCCTCATAATGGCAATTGGATCAATCAAATGGATGGTGAAATGAAAATAATGTAAAACAGAAAACTCAGTGGCAAAGAAACATGGTTTAACTCTAGTTAGAGGCATAGAAAATGAAACCAATCACTTTTCATTTTTACATAGAGTTAAACTATGTTCCTTTGTCACAAGCTCAGTGGCTAAAAACAACTCAAATCTAGAATTTTGGAGTTCTGGAATTTAGAAGTCGGACATGAGTGTCATTGGACTAAAATCAAGGTGTTGACAGGGCTGAACGCTTTTCTGGAAATTCCAGGAGAGAATCTGTTTCCTTGCATTTTCCACCTTACAAAGCTTACGTTCCTTGGCTCTCAGCCCTCTTCTTCCATCTTCAAAGTCAACAACGTAACATCTCTCTGACCTTACCTCCCTCACCGCGTTTGTTTCTTTAACTTTTCTTAGTCTCCCTCTTCCACTTTTAAGTACTTTTGTGATTATCTTGGGCCCACCTGGATAATTAAGAACAAGTGGAAGTCACTCAGTTGTGTCTGACTCTTTGTGATCCCATGGACTATACAGTCCGTGGCATTCTCCAGGCCAGAATACTGGAGTGGGTAGCCTTTTCCTTCTCCAGGGGATTTTCCCAACCCAGGGATCGAACCCAGGTCTCCCGCATTGCAGGCAGATTCTTTACCAGCTGAGCCACAAGAGAAGCTCATAATTAATAATAATAACCCTACTTTTAAAATTTGATTGAAGCATAGTTGATTTACAAAGTTGTGTTAATTTCTGCTGTAAAGTGATTCAGCTGTACATGTACATGTTCTTTTCCATATTATTTTCCATTATGACTTATTACAGGATATTGATTATAGTTCCTTGCACTATACATTAGGTCCTTGTTGTTTATTCATCCTATACAGGATAGTTTGCATCTGCTATTCCAAAACTCCCAATCTTTCCCTCTCTCCCACCTTGGCAACCACAAATCTGTTCTCTATGAGACTGTTTTTTTTGTAGATATGTTAATTTGTATATTTTAGATTCAACATATGTGATATCATATGGTGTTTGTCTTTCTTTTTCTGCTTTACTTTGTTTAGTATGATAATCTCTAGGTTTGGCCATGTGCTATAAATGGCATTATTTCATTTTAATAGCTGAGTAATATTCCTTTATATATATATTCCACATCTTCCTTATCTAGTCATCTCTCAATGGACATTTAGGCTGTTCCCATGTATTGGCTATTGTAAATACTGCTGCTACGAACATTGGGATGCATGTACCTTTTTAAATTATAGTTTTGCCTGTATATATACCCAGGAGTGGGATTGCTGGAACATATGGCAACTCTATTTTTAGCTTTTTGAGGGACATCCGTACTATCTTCCATAGTGGTTACATGAATGTACCTTCCCACCAACAGTGTAAGAGGGTTCCCTTTTCCTCACACCCTCTCCAGCATTTACTATCTATAGACTTATTAATGATGGCCATTCTGACTGATGTAAAGTGGGACCTCATTGTAGTTTTGTCATATCCTTATTTTGAGATCAATTGACTAGTAAACTTAATCTTAATTAAGATTAACCTTAAAACTTAAACTTAATCAAACTTAGATGCAAACTTCCATCTGCAACCTTAATTCCATGCTCCCAAATGTATTCACAGATTGTGGAATTACAATGTGAATGTCTTTGTGAAATTTTCCCAAAGAAGTCAAGTTTCTTTGAAATCACTCTAGGAGTTTGGGATTGACATACGTACACCACTGTATTCCAAACAAATAACCAACAAAGACTTGCAGCAGAGCACAGGGAACGCTGCTCAATATTTTGTGATCACCTAAAGGGGAAAAGAATTTGAAAAGGAATGGATACGTGTGTGTGTGTAACTGAATCATTCGCTGTACATCTGAAACTAACCCAACATTGTTAATCGACTATGCTCCAGGGTAAAATAAAAATTAAAAAAAAAAAAATCACTATGACAATACTATTCAAAGAACATAAGGAATGTATGAATGTTAAATATAAATACTTTAGCCTTGAGAAGTTAAAATGGTTAAGAAAACAAAGAAGTGAAAATAAACCTGGAGTTTTAGTTGAGCTGTTTTCACACCCATTACTTGTTGATTCCACCTGAGGAAACACAGCATAAACCTAGCATTGTGAATGAATGAGCTGTGTTAAGAACTCTCTACTGGATTACTCTTTCCTTCTTGAATGGGTGGCCTCTCCCATGTCCTTGTCACTGGGTTTCACCTAAATCAAAGAAATCAACTCATTTAAACAAAGAAGTAGTTCTTAATGCTTCTCTACCAATAGCTATCAGAGCCTAAAAACGTTCACATCCTTTGACTTAATTATTCACACTGGGATATACAAACATCATCTAAACATCTTTAGGAAAATGTAAAGGTTTGCAACAGTACCAAACAACATAAGGCATAAAAAAAGCAGGTTGATTATATACACTGAGGTACAATCTAATCAGCAAACAATTTAATCACTGAAAACCACATGGCGTTGGCTACATGAGAAATCTGAAATGCCAAGAGGGAAAAAAAATGCAGTTTATAAAGTGCTGTGTACTATATAAATACAATAATTTTCAAAATATGTATAGAATAAAAAGACTGGAAGGACATACATCCCCATCAGTTGTCTGTACATGGTAAAAGCATGGTGATATTTTTCTTCTATTTTTCCATATCTGTGATAAGCAAGCACTGCTTGTGCAATGAATACTGTGGTCTGAATTCATATTTTGAAACCCTAACCTCCAAAGAGAATGGTATTAAGAGATGAAGGCCTTTGGAAGATGGTTAAGCCATGAGAGTGGAGCCCTCAAAAATGAAATGAATATCATTATTAAAGATGTTCCAGAGAGAGCCCAATCACCTTCCTCCACATGAGGAAACAACAAGTCCATGACCCAGAAGAAAGCCTTCATCCAACCTTGCTGGCACCTGGATCTTCCAGCTGGAGACTTCCAGCCTCCAGCACTGTGAGAAATAAATTCCTGTTGTTGAGAAGCTACCCAGTCTTTGGTATTTGGTTACAGCAGACCAAATAAATTAATAAAATGACAAAATGTTCTAGAAATAATTTTTTTCTTATTCCTAACTATCGCAATAAATACCTGGTAGCAGTAGATGGATTCAGGAGGGCTAGATGCAAACCCAGTAAATAATCAAGGTCCACACTCTTCACCCTGGTGAGTTATTCATAACATAGGGGCCATGTCACAAAATGTAGTGGAGTTCACACACTCAGCACAAGACAAAAGAAAAACACCAGCCGGCAATGGTGTCTACATAAGTCACGTAGGCTGAGGCACAGTCAGTGAGTCTGTTCTGTCCCCGAGTTTAGGTGAGAGTGATCTGCTTCAGACACTGCACTGGAGGGTGGTACCTAAGCAGGCTTCATTCAGAACACAGCAGCTGATGGTGGTCATTCTGGGAAAGCCCAGCATCCATTCCACTGCAGACCCTGAATCATCATCTCTTGAACAAAGACCTAAATTTATTATGCTACATCACCCACAATACAAATGCAGAGAAATAGGAGTGGTTCCCAACTTTCAAATATCATATGGAAAAAGAGCACAGAGATGCACAAGGCACTGTCCTCCAGGTATAGGAGCTTCTGGAGTGTGTGTGAAGCCTCCCCTCATTCCTGGACCACTGCAGCTGTTTTCTAAATTGTGGCTCATTTCCTGGTCTCTGAACCTCCAATCCAATAAAAATCCTATAGATCCTGCAACCCTACCTGCTGTTTCCTCCCCCGACCTGACTCTTGCTGTCTGTTCTACCTACTAGCACTGAATACCTGCTACTTGTTTTCAGTTTATCTTTTAAGTAAATGTTATTCAATTTTGCCTCTGTATGCAGGTCAAGAAGCAACAGTTAGAACTGGACATGGAACAACAAACTGGTTGCAAATTAGGAAAGGAGTACATCAAGGCTGTATATTGTCATCCTGCTTATTTAATTTATATGCAGAGTACATCACACAAAATGCCAGCCTGGATGAGGCACAAGCTGGAATCAAGATTGCTGGGAGAAATACCAATAACCTCAGATATGCAGATGACACCACCCTTATGGCAGAAAGTGAAGAGGAACTAAAGAGCCTCTTGATGAAAGTGAAAGAGGAGAGTGAAAAAGCTGCTTAAAAGTCAACATTCAAAAAACGAAGATCATGGCATCTGGTCACGATACTTCATGGCAAATAGATGGGAAAACAATGGAAACAGTGAGGACTTTATTTTCTTGGACTCCAAAGTCACTGCAGATGGTGACTGCAGCCATGAAGTTAAAAGATGCTTGCTCCTTGGAAGAAAAGCTATGACCAACCTAGACAGCATATTAAAAACAGAGACATTGTAGACAAAGATCTGTCTAGTGAAAGCTATGGTTTTTCCAGTAGTCATGTAAGGATGTGAGAATTGGACTAGAAAGAAGGCTGAGTGCTTAAAACTTGATGCCTTTGAACTGTGGTGTTGGAGAAGACTCTTGAGAATCCCTTGGACTTCAAGGAGATCAAACCAGTCAATCCTAAGGAAAATCAATCCTGAATATTCATTGGAAGGACTGATGCTGAAGCTGAAACTCCAACACTTTGGCCACCTGATGTGAAGAACTGACTCCTTGGAAAAGACCCTGATGCTGGGAAAGATTGAAGGCAGGAGGAGAAGGGGACAACAGAGGATGAGATGGTTGGATGCATCGCTGACTCAATGGACATGAGTTTGAACAAATTCCAGGAGTTGGTGATGGACAGTGAAGCCTGGTGCGCTGCAGTCCATGGGGTTGCAAAGAGTTGGAGATGACTGAGTGATTGAACTGATTCATTTTTGCATATGCATTTTGCATAATAGGTATGCGATATATTTAAAGAACTTATGGCTTCCCACGGAGAAGGCAATGGCACCCCACTCCAGTACTCTTGCCTGGAAAATCCCATGGATGGAGGAGACTGGTGGGCTGCAGTCCATGGGGTCACTAAGAGTCGGACATGACTGAGCAACTTTACTTTCACTTGTCACTTTCATGCATTGGAGAAGGAAATGGCAACCCACTCCAGTATTCTTGCCTGAAGAATCCCAGGGACGGGGGAGCCTGGTGGGCTGCCGTCTATGGGGTCGCACAGAGTCGGACACAACTGAAGCGACTTAGCAGCAGCAGCAGCATGGCTTCCCTTGTAGCTCAGATGGTAAAGCGTCTGCCTACAATGCAGGAGACCTGGGTTTGATCCCTGGGTCGGGAAGATCCCTTGGAGAAGGAAATGGCAACCCACTTCAGGATTCTTGCCTGGAGAATTCCATGGACCAAGGAGCCTGGTAGGCTACAGTCCATGGGGTCGCAAAGAGTTGGACATGACTGAGAGACTTCACTCATGGCTCTGGGAGTGAGAAGGAATGGAGATGATGGTGGTTTAGTCTCTAAGTCATGTCTGACTCTTGCAAACCCATGGACTGTAGCCTGCCAGGCTCCTCTGTCCATGGGATTCTCCAGGCAAGAATACTGGAATAGGTTGCCATTTCCTTTTCCAGGGGATCTTCTTGACCCAGGAATCGAACCCATGTCCCCTGCATTGCAGACAGATTCTTTATCAGCTGAGCTACAAGGGAAGCTTTGGGAGTAATAAAGAATAACTTCCCTTGGATTATTTTTGTCTCCTTCTACTCCATGAATTTGAACTGTGGTGTTGGAGAAGACTCTTGAGAGTCCCTTGGACAGCAAGGAGATCCAACCAGTCCATTCTAAAGGAGATCAGTCCTGGGTGTTCTTTGGAAGGAATGATGTTAAAGCTGAAACTCCAGTACTTTGGCCACCTCATGCGAAGAGTTGACTCATTGGAAAAGACTCTGATGCTGGGAGGGATTGGGGGCAGGAGGAGAAGGGGACGACAGAGGATGAGATGGCTGGATGGCATCACCGACTCAATGGATGTGAATTTGAGTGAACTCTGGGAGTTGGTGTTGGACAGGGAGGCCTGGCGTGCTGTGATTCATGGGGTCACAAAGAGTCGGACACGACTGAGCAACTGAACTGACTGAACTGACTGACTCCATGAATAAAAGGAAGGATGGGGCCAAAAAGGGAAAATAAGTTTAATGTGGAATCAGCCCAGTGATGACCATAAAAACTATAATTAGGATCAGAATTAGACCATCGCCTCAGTGGAAAGCCCTGTCATCTTTTCAGTCTATGCAAACAGAGACATTTAGATTGAGATCTTGTTTAAATGTGAGTTTACTTGGGAAAGACAAGTTTTTAGCTATTTTTAGTCAGTTCGCTGACTCATTTGAAAAGACCCTGATGCTGGGAAAAATTGAGGGTAGGAGGAATAGGGAATGACAGAGGATGAGATGGTTGGATGGCATCACTGACTCAACAGACATGGGTTTGGGTGGACTCCGGGAGTTGGTGATGGACAGGGAGGCCTGGCATGCTGTGGTTCATGGGGTCGCAAAGAGTTGGACACGACTGAGCAACTGAACTGAACTGAGTCAGTTTGAGTGGACAACTAGTACTTTCTTCATAACACACTTTGATAGGAGGGAAAGACAAAAAAATATCAGGATGACATCTTGGAAGCGCAGGTGAGGGCTCTATTGAGATAAGAAATAGCACAAGAAATAGAAGCCAGGGCTGAACCCTTTAGCTTGTAACTTGTCTTATATATACTTGCAACCACAGTAACATGTCATTTATCAAATCAAGATTTGTGCATTTTAATGTGGCATCCCATTTTAGTGTTCAGGAAATCACAATCCAGGTGAAAAAAAAAAAAATGAACATTCTAAAATATACATCACATGGACCTGAAGTGTCAGGAGACTGTGTACTTTCTTTTCTTATCCCAAAGCATGAAACCTGAGGTATCTTTAGCTAAGAATGACTGCAGAGCATATGATTCTTTGCTTATAAAAGATCTTGGAATAAGCTGGGACTATACTTTTGGCTCTGAGTTGCAGATGAAGCAGGAAATGCAAAAATACTCTGGACTCCTTCACAAAGGCTCTCAGTGTAAATCTGAATAAGAAGCCCTTTTGGAAATTATGGGGGATTAGCAGGTGTGGGGCTTAAGTGTATGCATTCTCCTTAGCTGACTCTTAGAAGGGTCCCTATGGTCCAAGGGTCTATCTTGGGGTGACAGAAGGAGATAAAGACTTACACAGGCTAATGCACAGATACAAAGATACTTATGTTCGTCAGCAGCTGAAAGGAAACCATGAGTCACACAGAAAAGAAGGATTAAGTGTTTTAACAGGTTTTTTGCTTTTCCTGGATTTCTTACTAGGAAAAACTATCAGTGTTTTTTTTTTTTTTTCCTTAGTGCAACAAATACTATTTTTCAGTGCAGAGGCGAAGAGTGTGTTTATATGCACAAAACTAATTGGTTTTTTCAATGTATACTTTGCCTTCTGTTTCATTAAGGTGAAGAAAAACACCTTTCAGACTTCAAAAACTAAAGAACTTAAGCTTATGAAACTAAATGTTGTATTTCTCTGCCACTATAGGCAAAGGAATGCCTCTATTATACACTGGTTACAATGGTTCTATACTACAGAAAAAATACAGCAGTTTCAAAGAAAAAGCTCTCACCTTGATCTCCATAAGTTTACCAAATTTACTGAATTTTATCCAAAAAATTACACTAGCAGCAAAGCATGTGGCAGATGGTGAGAGAAAAGAAACAAACGAAAAACCCTAACAACGCTTATCTGTCTTCCAGTTATAGAACTTCATTCACTGTTTTTACTGGAAGATGTACAGCACAGCTTAAGCAAATGTGCATGAATGCATCGCTAAAGGAGGTCGTTTCTGTTACTTCACTGAATTATCAAATTATGGGTGATGGGGGCTGGTGGGCATGATGTTCAGCACTTACAGAAGGAATTAAACTATCATCTGCAGCCAAGACTATTTTAATTTTTTTTCATTTTCAAGCTTGTCTCCTGGTTTGTTAGCATAGGAACAGTATATTCTGAAATTACTTGGCCCTGAGGTTCCCACTTAGGGTTTTCATGAATTTATCAGAAAAATGATGTCTTTCTGGTAGTGCTAATGGTTGGAACGGTTACCTCTCCTGTATGAAACACCTTGAGCTCCTCGGGAAGTTGGACATTTTGTCAGATTTGAACTCTGGCCAGTAAGAGATAAACTTAGCCAAAGAGAATAGCTATTAAGAAGTAGTCGGAATAAAGAGGGCATTGAGTAAGAATACAGTTGGAATTCAATGCCAGCCAAAAAGAGGAATAAAAGAGCCAAAGGATACTTCTTGTTATTAAAAAGCCTCATTAGATCATTTGCTTCAAAGTAAAGTTCAGTTTTGCACAGTAAGTTGGTTCATGTGGTGCTCATGTTCCTCCCTCTATACTGATGAAGGATGTATCATATTATATGAATTATATCAATTGTACTTTTAATGTCTGAATCCTCTCCCCCATCTCCAGTGGAACTGTGAGCTCCTTGTGGAGAGAAGTGAAGTGTTAGTTGCTCAGTCATGTCTAACTCTTTGCAACCCTTTCAACTGAAGTCTGCCAGGCTCCTTTGTCCATGGGATTTCCCAGGCAAGAATAGTGGAGTGGGTTGCCGTTCTCTTCTCTGGGGATCTTCCCTACCCAGGGATCAAAGCCATGTCTCTTGCATTGCAGGCAGATTCTTTACCATCTGAGCTTTTGATAAATATACTTGGCTATCACAATCATGAGAATAACTGGAATTAAGGGCACAGTGTAACAAAGGAAAGCCTGAAGATGACAATTTGCATTCCCAAGACTGTCCCAGGGAAGAGGGCGTTCCCTCAATACAACTATTCCAGGTCTTTAAAAACAAATATCCAGTGGAAATAAATATCATGTGGAAATAAAAAAGAAACAAAAGAGCAATCTATCAATTATAGACTACAAAATATCATGAGCTTTCTTGGGAGGCAAGTCACAGTCAGAGTTATTTAAGTAGAGGTAACATAACTAATTTGTATGCAGGTCAGGAAGCAACAGTTAGAACTGGACGTGGAACAGACTGGTTCCAAATAGGAAAAGGAGTATGTCAAGGCTGTATATTGTTACCCTGCTTATTTAACCTATATGCAGAGTACATCATAAGAAACGCTGGGCTGGGAGAAGCACAAGCTGGAATCAAGATTGCTGGGAGAAATATCAATAACCTCAGATATGCAGATGACACCACCCTTATGGCAGAAAGTGAAGAGGAATTAAAAAGCCTCTTGATGAAGGTGAAAGAGGAGAGTGAAAAAGTTGGCTTAAAATTCAACATTCAGAAAACGAAGATCATGGCATCTGGTCCCATCACTTCATGGGAAATAGATGGGGAAACAGGGGAAACAGTGTCAGACTTTATTTTGGGGGGCTCCAAAATCACTGCAGATGGTGACTGCAGCCATGAAATTAAAAGACGCTTACTCCTGGGAAAGAAAGTTATGACCAACCTAAATAGCATATTCAAAAGCAGAGACATTACTTTGCCAACAAAGGTCCATCTAGTCAAGGCTATGGTTTTTCCAGTGGTCATGTATGGATATGAGAGTTGGACTGTGAAGAAAGCTGAGTGCCGAAGAAGTGATGCTTTTGAACTGTGGTGTTGGAGAAGACTCTTGAGAGTCCCTTGGACTGCAAGGAGATCCAACCAGTCCATTCTGAAGGAGATCAGCCCTGGGATTTCTTTGGACGGACTGATGCTAAAGCTGAAACTCCAGTACTTTGGCCACCTCATGCAAAGAGTTGACTCATTGGAAAAGACTCTGATGCTGGGAGGGATTGGGGGCAGGAAGAGAAGGGGATGACAGAGGATGAGATGGCTGGATGGCATCACTGACTCGATGGATGTGAGTCTGAGTGAAGTCCGGGAGTTGGTGATGGACAGGGAGGCCTGGCATGCTGCAATTCATGGGGTCGCAAAGAGCTGGAAACGACTGAGCGACTGAACTGAACTGAACTGAACATAACTAATTGCAGATGACGTTGTAAATGGGTGCACTGAACTTTGGACTTTCAGGTTCCTTCCAAATTGAGAGCCAATCCTTTATCCCTAAAATGGGATTGATCTAATCATTTGGCTACAACAACCCGCTGAGCGCAACCCATAATGATAGTTAGCATCCTTGCTCTGACTCTATAGTCACAGCTGAAAAGATTCCTTATTGGTTATGTTTCTAAGATAATTCTCCTAGCAAGAAGAAAATAAATGTTCTAAAAATGACTTAGCTTGATGTTAAGGTCAGGTACATCTTTCATAAATTACAGATTGACTCTCTGGCACTAATCGGTCTTGTATGAGGATTTGATAACCCGCAGGAATCAGAGAAACATTTTTTGAAAGATAGCAGTCAAAATGTCAGGAGCTAAGTCTTCTTATTGACCTCCCTGCCTCTAGTCTTGTTCTGCCTAATCCATTTTCTTCTCTGATGTAAGAATGACAATTTGAGGGCTTCCCTGGTGGCTCAGTGGCAAAGAATCTGCCTGCCAATGCAGGAAACACAGGTTTAATCCCTGATCTAGGAAGATCCCACGTGCTGTGGAGCAACTAAGTCTATGCGCCACAATTATTGAACCTGTGCTCCAGAGCCCAGGAGCTGCAGTTATTGAAGCCCATGTGCCCTAGAGCCCATGCTCCACAAAGAAGCCATTGCAATGAGAAGCCTGCACACTGCAACTAGAGAAAAGCCCACTCAGCAATGAAGACCCAGGACAACCAAAAATAAATAAAATGACCATTCTAAAACATAAAATTAAACATTCTACCACATCTCTCCTCATAAAACCCTTAGATAGTATCTGCTGCTGCTGCTGCTAAGTCGCTTCAGTCGTGTCTGACTCTGTGCGACCCCATAGATGGCAGCCCACGAGGCTCCCCCGTCCCTGGGATTCTCCAGGCAAGAACACTGGAGTGGGTTGCCAGATAGTATCTAATTGCCTTCAAAAAGAAGTCTAAATGGCCCTGAATGATCTATGCCTTGACTACCTCTTGGCCTCAATCCCTGACATTCTCTCCTTTGTTCTATATTCAGACAACTGAACAATTGACATCTCCCAACTGTGATATCGTCCTTATCACTTTAACAGTGATTCTGTACCACAGCAGTTTGGCCCCTGGGGACATTTAACTATGTCTGGAGACATTGCTGGTTGCCTAAACTCATGGGATGCTACTGGGATCTACTGGAAAGAGACCAGAGATGTTGCTAAACACCCTGCAGTACATAAAACAACTCCTTACTTCAAAGAATTAACCAGCCTCAAATGTCAATAGTGCCTTTGTTGAGAAACTCTGCTTTAGATAAATGAATGATAGAAAAAAAAAAACAAAACACTGATAAAAGTTCCTTTAAGAGAGTGTCTCTAAAATAAGGTTGCAAACTATGCCCATGGGTTAAATTTGGCCCATCGCCTATCTTCATAAATAAAATTGTACTGGCATACGGTCATTACCTATTTGTTCATATATGGTCATCTCGTCTATGGCTGCTTTTGCGACAGAGATAAACAGTTGCAACAAAGGCCATCTGACCCACAAACTCAAAAATATTTTCTATCTGGCTTTTTACAAAAAAAGAATTGCTGACTCTTGCTCCTAAGACTACAGAATATGTCATGTACAATTATGCCTTGTACACAAGAAAGAAAATATTTTTCCCAGCTGGCATGGTATTTCTGTTTCTAAAGACTTAGATACAGGATAACTGAATGGTCATCTAGTCCTCTATGGAAAGCAAGAATGAGATTTGTTGGTGATACAGCACTAAAAAGAGGAATTTGGGGCTTAGAAGGAGTAGGTGATGATGGGAGAGGTGGAGTGGGGTAAGAAAATTCCTCCCTAGAAGTCTTTCCACTCAGCATTTTCTAAAGAGTCTGCCATGCCTTTTGATGCAGGCAGATTCTAATTTGTAAGAAGAGGTGGTTAGGATCAGTGAGGCAAATGACTATTATGAGGAAAAAAGCTAATCAAGTCTATGGCAGTCTCACCTAGCTCCTCAACAACATGAACTTGTTTTATTGTTGAATCTTCCTTTAACTTTAGCAGATTGCAGGGAAACTCCAGGACATGGTGAGGGACAGGGAGGCCTGGAGTGCTGCGGGCCATAGGGTCACAAAGAGTCAGATCCCATGGACACACTGGGTAACTGAACAACAACAATAATAAAATGAAAATCGCGCAGAAGCTATGATAGATATGTGACACTTGAAATGTCTGTGTGAGTTTCCCTTTATGGCTACTGTTGACATGTGCAGCAGCTGAACAACAAAGACATATTTTATGTACACAAAATGCTAATTCAATGCATAAATTCTTTTCATATAATAAATACCAATTAATGTGTTTATAGAAACCAGTTCCTCATAACCACTGAGAATCCATATGCACATACATACCACACCCTGCTTCATATATCATGAGGTATTTATACTTAGGGAAGCATGGGAGCCCAGGAGAGGGAAATGAGTTTCCCTGGCTATCTAAGTGGGACATATTTTCCCTGGGTGGGTGATGTAGGGAGTGTGCTACTCCCGTAACGGGGACATCCAGAAATCAGGCAAACCAAAAATCAGGATCTTCCCAGATATCTCTAAAAAATAATGTGTGCAAGAAGCTAAGAGAGTTAAGGTTTGCAAAATCTAAGAGAGATTGTCCTGAGATTAAATGCCTATCTCAGTAGTGTGATCTGCAAGGACAATGCTGACCCAACTAGTGCCTTTGTGAAAATTATTTTAAAAAATGCTTTCCATGGGGGATGTAGCTGTGAAAACACAAGATGAGAACCTGGAACAATAAGGCTGGGGAACTGAATGTGATTCCATATTAAGCCAGAGATCCTAAAGGCAAACTTTTCATAGGATAAAAACAATAAATTAGCAAAAATACATTAATTCACAGTATTATAGAAAGCCTAAACATACTATAACCATCAAAGAAATTCAACTAGTAGGTTAAAGTATTTTCTAGTCGAAAAAAATATATTTTTTAAGGTGAATTCTATGAAACTTCCAGAGAACATCATCTCTAGCACTTCCAGAGAAGAAAATAAGAGAAATATTCCCCAATGCATTCTGAGGCAAATATAACTGATGCCAAAACCTGAAAAGGATGCCCCACCCCCCGCAAAAAAAAAAAAAAAAGATTACAGACAAATTCAGCAGAATTCGCTATTTCTGGACAACAACACCCCTGAGCTGAGCTGAGGAGACCAAACAAACATCATGGCAAGAAGACCATAATGACTAAAGGACCTACAGACAGTTTCGTGGCAGGACCATCTAAAGCTTCCCTGCAATTGCGTGCAGATAGTGAATCAGGGTGAGCATCAAAAAACCTACTTGACCAAGGGAAACAGGTCCTAGGCAACTGCCATCTACAGAGCTGACATGCAGGCTGCTTTCAGATGAATAACTGGAATAGGCAACTTCTCCCCTCTGCTTTTCCATGAACACAGATTTGATATGGTACAATCTGAAGACAGAGGTTGGCTTCAGCTAACAGATTATCCCTCAGTCTTACCAAGTTCTATACCTGTAGCCATGTCGTGTGACACAGTACCAATTTCATTTATGAAATCACCCAGTCTCTGGATCTTAGAGATGTGCTCCTGGTATGGCATTTTTCTTTTTTTTCCAGAAAGTTAGTCTTCATCAGTAACAGAAAACAGTGCTGAAATGAACATTGCAATTTAAAATGCTGACATTTGGGGACGTCCCTGGCAGTCCAGTAGTTAAGACTTCATGCTTCCACTGCAGGGGGCATAGATTCCATCCTTGGTTGGGGAATTAAGATTCCATATGCCAGGCAGTGCAGCCAAAAAGGTTTTTTAAGTACTGACATTTGCTTTTATCAATTGTTGAACATCGTGGTCAGTAACAGTTGATCTTAGAACACAGAAAAATTTAAAACTACATTAAAAGAAATCATTTTATGATTGAGTAAATAGTGCAGGTCACCCACTTACGTATGGAGGAGATGATTTTCATATCCATATTGTCTTCATTCCCAACAAAATGCATGTAACGTTAATAAAGCAGAAAAGAAAGGGAGAGAAGGAGCAAGGTCAAATGAACAGATGCATTTGAACAGAGGCAAATAAAAACAAGTTTTATTCTAGTTCAACTAGAATTTGGGAACAGAGCATCCTTCATCTGGGAGACAGGTTGTTGAGGTTGAGAGAATATGGTAATGTCCTTCTCACACTTGTCTGCTGAAGAAACCCGAAAGCCCAGAATAATAATTACTGGAAGCCAGGCTTCAGCCTGCCACATACTAAGAATTTTTCAGTCTTCATTTCATCTTAAAAATCTAAGTGATTTTTTTTTCTATTTGGTCTATTATATATCCATAGGAATGCAGGAAGGCAAAATTCAGTGATTGTGCCTCCATCATTAGATTACAAAATCTTTAGGAATGTAAAATCTCAGTACCACCCCTCCAAATCTCAAAATTAAACTGAAATGTTAGGGAAAATGTGCCATGCTAATGGTGGGGGTATACTCCCAGACAGAAGGTAGGAGCTAAATTAATTAACACAACAAAAACATCTGGAAAGAGAAAAAAATGAAGTATAACTAGATTTAACAAGGAAGAAAATCACTGCTGAGTTGTTTTATGCAACTCATTGAACTCTCCCCATTGATGGTGCCAGATGGAGGAGGAAAATAAAGGGTCACATCACTTCCTAGAAAAATATCTCAGTGTCTTTAATTATCAGAGATGGAGCATTTGACTTCCAAAGAAGAAGGATATATTCTTCCTAAATCCTTGGGGATCAGTAGCTCAGAAACCAAAGACAGAAGACTTCAGGGCAATGAATCAGGATGAAATCAAAGAAATATTCCATTTTAGAACACACCAGCATAAGAACTCTAGAGTTGGGAAAACACTTTTCCCCTTAAAAAAAAAAAAAAAAAGCAGCAGCATATATCAATGAACCAGTATAGAACAGGGTGAGTACCTAAATCTTAGTAATGTCTAGATTCAATGAACTTGGAAATCAGGTTAAATATTATGCTTGAATAACAACTAAAACAATGACAAGCCTTCACCAAAAGCCTGGGCTGTCCCCTTCTACTTGATTTCACAGATACATACATACATACATTGAAGCTATGGCCACGATTGCAGTTTGTGTGAGTGATAGCTATTGTTGGCATGTGGGTGTGCTAACTTTATTAATTAGAGATCATCTTGGCCCCCCTGGCCAACTTCCACCAGGTTTTCAAAATATCTCAGTGGAAATAAGCAATCAAATTTTAATATTTCAGGGGCTGACTACATGTATCACATCTCTTCCCTCCCCAGCAGTCTACTTTGAATCTTTTACTACTTCAGGGCACCTTCTTCAATGTTCTGAAAAAGATGGCTGGAATTCAAATCAATTCATTTTGCCTGTTGGGCTTCCCTGGTGGCTCAGTGGTAAAGAATCTGCCTGCCAGTGCAAGAGACACAGTTTCGATCCCTGGGTTGGGAAGATCCCCTGGAGAAGGAAATGGCAATCCACTCTAGTATTCATGCCTGGGAAATCCCATGGACAGAGGACCCTGGCAGGCTACAGTTCATGGGGTAGCAAAGAGTTGAACATGATTTAGCAACTAAGCCAGTTTCATAAGGCAAAGACATTGAAATACTACAAACTTATTTTTACAGTAGGTGTCTTAGATAAATTTTAATTTCCCCCACATTCATGGTAGTAACATTACTTATTACACCACTGTCTTTTTCCAACCATTATACCTACATTTCATCATTTCATCAGGAATTCATCATTTCCTGAATGTGAAATTTTACATGAATGTGAAAGTACTATTTTATCCCCAGAGGAAAGCAAGGACTGTTATTGCTATTCTTTACTTGTTAGACCAAGAAACTCATTCAACTTCCAGTTTCCTTCTCACAGTAAAGTCATGGGACCCATGAACATGGATTAAAAGTAGTGTGTAGTGAAGGTTTCATAAGCTCTAGCCTTCCAAGAGTGTAAGACAGTTTGCTTTAAGTCACTGCATACCTGGTACTGTCATTTCCCTTCACCCTAATACTGCCAGAAAAGCATTGCCCTGGAAGACAGAGATCCAGGTTCTTGTTCTGTCTAAACTACTCTTCACATATCTGCAGTAGCTTTATAACCTGAGTCTTGTGTTTCTCTGAGTCTTGATTTGGACTCCAAGGTTCCTTCCAACTATGACCTTCTTTGAGTTCTTCCTCTTCCAGCTCTATGCTTTTACTAACTAAAACTTGGAAAAGTTCAAGATTTATTTTTTTGAGCCTTAATGACTATTGCAACCTCTTCCAAGTTGGGAATCACCTACAGCTGTTACTCCAGCTTTGACCTCTAGGGAGATAGTCAGGAATGTTCTAATAAACAGGGCTAGCCCTTAAAATCCCATGGACAGAGGAGCCTGGTAGGCTGCAGTCCATGGGGTCCATAAGAGATGGACATGACTGAGTGACTTCACTTTCACGCATTGGAGAAGGAAATGGAAACCCACTCCAGTGTTCTTGCCTGGAGAATCCCAGGGACGGGGGAGCCTGGTGGGCTGCCGTCTATGGGGTCACACAGAGTTGGATACGACTGAAGCGACTTAGCAGCAGCAGCAGCAGCCCTTGGCTAAGCAGCCAAATAGGTGCAAATTTTGTTTTACACTCCTCCCAACTTCCCTTACAGAATGACTTTCATGCCAGTCAATTATCTGGTATATATGGAGTCCAACCTTCAGCAGTCAACTGAACATAGAAAGATGATGGCTGATATGCCTAAAATAGTATTCCTTCCAGATACTGTGTTGGAATAGAATCTTCTCAGCAAATGAAGAAGACCTTGAACCACCCCCCTATATCTGCCTCTCTTAGTTTTTCCCCATCTCTTCTACCCTATTAGATGCCTAGGCTCATCCTTGGCACCTCTTTCTTTCATTGTTGTTGTTCAGTCTCCAAGTCATGCCCAACTCTTTGCGACCCCATGGACTGCAGCATGCCATGCTTCCCTGTCCCTCACTATCTCCTGGAGTTTGGTCAGACTCATGTCTGTTGAGTCAGTGATGCCATCCAACCATTAGTCCATGAGCAAATCCAATTATCTCTACCTTTGAAGTCTATTCAAAATTCGACTATTCTTCACCAACATTATTGTTAATACTCTAGTTTAAGTATTTATATTTCAGACGTAGTAGATGGAGGGAAATAATAGAATAAGCAAAGAAAAAAATAGTCTAGATTTAATGTGGGAGTCAATAGATAGCAGAAAGAATGCTTTTTCCTGAATGATTGTCATACAGAGGTGTACTATATTAACATAACAACCAGTACTAAGGGAACACATTCTGTATCTAAATGATAACAGCCGCCTAATCATTCTGATTCCGCCCAGGCCCCTTGACAGTCTATTCTCCTACAGTAGCCAGATCCACTGTGTTAAAAGGCAAAGAAGATCATGCTTGAATGTCCCTGTGGCTTCCCATCTCTCTAAGATTCAAAGGCAAAATCTGAGAACGGCATACTGTCCCCACCACCTCTCTGATCTCTCTGCCTCTCCCCTGCCCTGCTCCTAATGCCCGGCTCCCTCGGATTCTCCAGATTCACCAGGCCTGCTGCTCTGCAGCTTCTTGCCTGCTGTCACTCTGCTTGGAAACCCATTTCTTTGGGGACCCACAAGATTTGCTCCCTCTGTACATCCAGGGCTCTGCTCAAATCTGTCTTTTAGAGGCTTTTGCAGACCGCCTTGTATAAAAGACCACACACCACCAACACAAACACACAAACTCTCTCTACCCTCTTATCACCATCTATATAGCTTATTATCTCTCCCTTGCCTTCCTCCCCGCCTTTCACCAGAGCAAAGCTGCGTCTTGTTTACTGTTGGACGGGTGCTGCTGGCACAATGCCTGACATATCCCAAGCACTCAAACATTTATGAGACAAATGAACTGAGGCCTGGATGAATCACTCTAACACAGGAAGATACATGCTGGTCCTTCTTCCAGCTGCTCTTCAGAATACATCTACTACCACATTCTAGGAAAGTCATGACTGAATGGCATCTGGCGCTGGCGGGATGGGCTTTGCTTCATTACCTTCTCACAGTGCAGCAGTATATTGCTAGCATTCTGTTATATGAATGAGATTTCTTCTCTTTGCACTGTGTAGGTTTTGTCCAAATGCATAAAGGCACTTTGACTCATGTGTACATAGTACTATGTGCACTATGATCAATCTTTCATTTGGTCTATCAAAATAGTTTCTTAGAGAAAGCTCTAGGATGGGGAGGATTTTATGTGTCAAAACTCTGATTTCAATTATCTAGAGCTCTGGATCCCAATTCAAGGATAACTGAACTATATGTACACAAATAGAAATGAACATGAAAAGAACCAGAATTCACTAAATCTCTACTAGCAGCCAGCACTATGATAACAGCATAATAAATGTTACCTCAATAAATTTATGGTGTCATAAAGGTTCACATGAAAGTGATACGTTCATTGCATAAACGAAGAAACTGAAGTCCAAGGCGGTTTAAAAATTTAGCTAATATTTAAGTGAAAGAACTAAACTTCTGATGCAGATTTAAGTTTAAAATCTACTCTCTTTTGATACTAAAGACAAGACATTCACACCATTCCTGGGAAAAATTAGTCCTTTCTCTTCTCCTGACCCATCAGCCTACAGTTAATACTATTTGACTACGGATTATCTGAGGGGTCATCCCAGAAAGTGTTCTAAAAAGGTGTTCCCGAGCACAAACTCTACATCCTCTAAAATGAAGATTATCTAACCTGTACTGGGGTTTGATCACTTTTCAAGCTTAGGAAAACACTCAAACACAGATTGACATCATAGCTACATATTTAATTTCACATAAGTTTTAAGACATTTGAAACTATTATCCCAGCCTAGTTTTCTGAAAAACAAAAACAACACCCAGTTGTGGATATGACTGGTGATAGAAGCAAGGTCTGATGCTGTAAAGAGCAATATTGCATAGGAACCTGGAATGTTAGGTACCTGAATCAAGGCAAGTTGGAAGTGGTCAAACAGGAGATGGCAAGAGTGAACGTCGACATTCTAGGAATCAGTGAACTAAAATGGACTGGAATGGGTGAATTTAACACAGAAGACCATTATATCTACTATTGTGGGCAGGTATCCCTTAGAAGAAATGGGGTAGCCATCATAGTCAACGAAAGAGTCCGAAATGCAGTACTTGGATGCAATCTCAAAAGCAACGGAATGATCTCTGTTCATTTCCATATCATATTCAATATCACGATAATCCATATTTCCATAATTCATATTCAATACCACAGTAATCCAAGTCTATGCCCCAACCCGTAACGCTGAAGAAGCTGAAGTTGAACGGTTCTATGAGGACCTACAAGACCTACTAGAACTAACACCCAAAAAAGATGTCCTTTTCATTATAGGGGACTGGTATGCAAAAGTAGGAAGTCAGGAAACACCTGGAGGAGCAGGCAAATTTGGCCTTGGAGTACAGAATGAAGCAGGGCAAAGACTAATAGAGTTCTGCCAAGAGAACACATTGGTCATAGCAAACACCCACTTCCAACAACACAAGAGAAGACTCTAAACATGGACATCACCAGATGGCCAACACTGAAATCAGGTTGATTATATTCTTTGCAGCCACAAATGGAGAAGCTCTATACAGTCAGCAAAAACAAGACTGGGAGTTGACTGTGGCTCAGATCATGAACTCCTATTGCCAAATTCAGACTTAAATTGAAGAAAGTAGGGAAAACCACTAGACCATTCAGGTATGACCTAAATCAAATCCCTTATCATTATACAGTGGAAGTGAGAAATAGATTTGAGGGACTAGATCTGATAGAATGCCTGATGAACTATGGATGGAGGTTCATGACATTGTACAGGAGACAGGGATCAACACCTACTGCAAGAAAAAAAAATGCAAAATGGTAAAATGGCTGTCTGAGGGGCCCTTACAAATAGCTGTGAAAAGAGGAGAAGCGAAAAGCAAAGGAGAAAAGGAAAGACATAAGCATCTGAATGCAGAGTTCCAAAGAATAGCAAGGAGAGATAAGATAGCTTTCCTCAATGATCAATGCAAAGAAATAGAGGAAAACAATAGAATGGGAATGACTAGAGATCTCTTCAAGAAAATTAGAGATACCAAGAGAACATTCATGCAAAGTATGGGCTCAATAAAGGACAGAAATAGTATGGACCTAACAGAAGCAGAAGATATTAAGAAGAGGTGGCAAAAATACACAGAAGAACTGTACAAAAAAGATCTCATGACCCAGATAATCACAATGGTGTGATCACTGACCTAGAGCCAGACATCCTGGAATGTGAAGTCAAGTGGGCCTTTAGGAAGCATCACTATGAACAAAGCTAGTGGAGGTGATGGAATTCCAGGTGAGCTATTTCAAATCCTAAAAGATGATGCTATGAAAGGGCTGCACTCAATATGCCAGCAAACTTGGAAAACTCAGCAGTGGCCACAGGACTGGAAAGGTCAGTTTTCATTCCAATCCCAAAGAAAGGCAATGCCAAAGAATGCTCAAACTACTGCACAATTGCACTCATCTCACACGCTAGTAAAGTAATGCTCAAATTCTCCACACAGGCTTCAGCAATACATGAACCGTGAACTTCCAGATGTTCAAGCTGGTTTTAGAAAAGGCAGAGGAACCAGAGATCACATTGCCAACATCCTCTGGATCATCAAAAAAGCAAGAGAGCTCCAGAAAAACATCTATTTCTGCTTTATTGACTATGCCAAAGCCTTGACTGCATGGATCACAATAAACTTTGGAAAATTCTGAAAGAGATGGGAATACCAGACCATCTGACCCACCTCTTGAGAACCCTGTAAGCAGGTCAAGAAGCAACAGTTAGAACTGGACATGGAACAACAGACTGGTTCCAAATAGGACAAGGAGTACATCAAGGCTGTATGTTGTCACCCTGCTTATTTAACTTATATGCAGAATACATCATGAGAAAGGCTGGGCTGGAGGAAGCACAAGCTGGAATCAAGATTGCCGGGAGAAATATCAATAACCTCAAATATGCAGATGACACCACCCTTATGGCAGAAAGTGAAGAACTAAAGAGCCTTTTGATGAAAGTGAAAGAGGAGAGTGAAAAAGTTGGCTTAAAGCTCACCTTTCAGAAAACTAAGATCATGGCATCCAGTCCCATCACTTCTTGGCAAACAGATGGGAAAACAGTGGAAACAGTGTCAGACTTTATTTTTTTGGGCTCCTAAATCACTGCAGATGATGACTGCAGCCATGAAATTAAAAAATGCTTACTCCTTGGAAGGAAAGTTATGACCAATCTAGACAGCATATTAAAAAGCAGAGACATTACTTTGTCAACAAAGGTCCGTCTAGTCAAGGCTATGGTTTTTCCAGTAGTCATGTATGGAATCAGAGTTGGACTATAATGAAAGCTGAGCACCGAAGAACTGATGCTTTTGAACTGTGGTGTTGAAGAAGACTCTTGAGATTCCCTTGGACTGCAAGGAGATCCAATCAGTCCATCCTAAAGGAGATCAGTCCTGGGTGTTCATTGGAAGGACTGTTGTTGAAGCTGAAACTCCAATACTTTGGCCACCTGATGCAAAGAGCTAACTCATTGGAAAAGACACTGATTATGGGAAAGATTGAGGGCAGGAGGAGAAGGGGACGACAGAGGATGAGATGGTTGGATGGTATCACTGACTCAATGGACATGGGTTTGGGTGGACTCTGGGAGTTGGTGATGGACAGGGAGGCCTGGCATGCTGCAGTTCATGGGGTCACAAAGAGTTGGATGTGACTGACTGACTGAACTGAACTGAAGTTTTCTGATGTAATACAAATAACTGAATTCCAATTGTTGTGTAGTATCTTATAGCTCCTTCTCTATAGCCACTCTAGAAGCCCAGCCTTTCACTCAGGCCTACTTGGGGTGCACTGGGTTAGTCCTGGGAAAGCAGCAGAGAACAGCAAGCACTGCCCTTTGCTTATGAAATTTACAGTCTAGTGGGGCAAGCAGACAATTATGCAGTTAAGTATTTAACTACTTTTGGTTAAATGCTATCAACAGCTACAGAGTTGGGTATTAGGAATAATCTCTTCTAAGGCAGTTTCCTAAGAAAGTAATAGTTGAACTGAGAACTAAAGAAAGAAGAGGCATCCCTCAGTTGGAGGAATTGTAAAGTGGTGGCTGGGGTCAGTTTAACAGCAAAGCAAGCAGAATGTGACAAAGCTATGAACTGGGAAAGAGTTTGATGCATTTGAGGAATTGGAAGGGTGGCAATGTGGCTGGAAGCTGGATTAGAGAAGAGTGAAAAGAGATGATGACTGCAATGATATGAAGCTTCCAAGGTGGAAAGAGGCCAAGTCCCATAGAACTTGTGGAGGATTCCAGGATGGACCCCAACAGCAATGGGGAACTAAGGAAATGTTTTCAACAGAGGTGATATGTTCAGATTTGCATTCTGAGGAGATCACTTGGATATTGAATGGAAAATGGCTTAGTGAGTGGAGGTTGAGATGCAGGTGCAGATGAGGGAGTAGAGGGAATGGATGCTGAAATATGTAAGAAGACCAGTGAGGGTGCAAAGGCCAGAACAAAACAAGAGTAGTAATGAAGTTGTAGAAATGCCAATATATTTGAGATATATTTATATAGGGGAGTCAATAGAACTTAGAGCTAGACTGGATGTGAAGATAAGGGAGAGGGAGATGTCAAAAATGACTCCCAGGTTTCTATACATGCTGTTGGCTGGATGGTATTACCGTATCCTGTGTATCCATACACAGAAGGAGTATGTTTTGGGGAGGTGGGTGGAAAGAGAATGAATTAGACTTGGACTCTGAATTGCCCCTGCTTAGCTGGTAAAGAATCCACCTGCAATGCAGGAGACCCTGATTCGATTCCTGGGTCAGGAAGATCCCCTGGAGAAGGGATATGTTACCCACTCCAGTATTCTTGGGCTTCCCTGGTGGCTCAGGTGGTAAAGAATCCACCTGCAATGCAGGAGTCCTGAGTTCAATCCCTGGGTTGGGAAGATCCCGTGGAGGAGGGCATGGCAACCCACTCCAATATTCTTGCCTGGAGAATCCCCATGGACAGAGGAGCCTGGTGGGCTACAGTGCATGGGGTGGCAAAGAATTGCACATGAATGAGCAACTAAGCACAGTACTGAATTGCCCATAGGACTTCCAGTGGGATGTTGAATGAGCAGTTGGCTATTTGAGGTCTAGAGCTCTCTGAACTTGAGATCTGAATGTGGAAATGGATGCAATCGCTTAGGGAAAGAACATAAAGTGTTAAGAGGATGAAGTCATGACAAACTAAAACATGTTAAGGTCAGGTAGAAAAGGAACGGATTAGCAAGGGAACACAGAATTTCCATCACACGCGGTCTTCATATTACAGCTCCCCTTGAAAGTGCCAGTTTGCTTGTTTACATGGCACCGCAAAAGTAGGGCATATCCAGGAAGCGAGAGGAGACAATATTTTCAACACTTCTCTGATAGCAGACAGAATCAAGGCAGGTCTTTGTGAACTGGCCAAAACCAAAAATTGTTTATGTGCCCACCCACAATTACATAAGGCTCTGAGTTTATTTTGATCATTATCCCTTCCAAAAACACGTTTTTATTTTTTAATCTTTCAATCTCAGTTTTTGCTATCTATTCCTATGCTTCTTTAAACTACTAGAGGTTTAACTAATTAGTATAATTTGGCAAAGCTATTTAGCCTTATAATTGTAGCTTACTTTAGGTAAAATATTACATGTATGTTCCCTAACCTCGCTCTCTTCCTTTTCTTCCCAGAGGAAATACCTACTCAGAATTTAGTGGGTTTTTAACATTTTTACCTTAAGACGTATGTTTAGAAATTATCAACTTCCAGACAGAAAGTAGATTCAATTGCTCAGAAAGAGCATGGTGATTATAAGAGCAGAAAGAATGGACAGAACCCCAGGAAGCAGGATGTAGAGGATTAGCAAAGTAAGAGAACCTGGAAAGGAGACTGAGAAAGACTGGCCAGAAGAGGAGAAAAGTCAGTGTCACCAAAGGAGCCTGAAGTTTCAAATAGGAAAGAGTGACCAGAGTCAAATGCTCAGGAGATCATTCAGACAAGATCTCTGAAAAGCATGGGGTGGATTTAGCACAATGTGATCTTGGAAAGATCTCTGAGGCCACCAACATGTGGACTTCTTTAATTCTATACAATGTGGATATTTTAAGTATATTTCTGCAACCAAGAAAAAGTGCTTCTTTCTTTACTGCTCTTTTTAACTAAAGCAAGTCAGGCCACCCCTCTAGCTCCACTTTGTTGAGCTGAAAGAAGAATAAGTTGCTTAGATGACAGATCAGGTTCTGTTCAGTTCTCACAGGTGTGATTGTCTCAATACCATATAATTAGTTACACTCTGTATCCTTGAGACTAACTATAAGCTGTGTTCTGGGGTCCTCCTCTGGCTTCACTGACACCTTCCTCTTTCATTCCTAAGTTCCCTCCTTGGAGTTCCGCTAACTCCTTACTATCCTGTGCTTCATCCTGAATCACTCTTCATGGTAACAGCCCACACTAACTTGAACTTCTCCTTACCCTCCCCTCAATTTCCACTTCATAGTAACTGTGGGTCTTTTGACTTTGGTTTCTACCTATAAATGATAAGAAGGGAAGCCCATGGTGGTCAGAGGTAAAGACTGCTACTGCTACTGCTAAGTCACTCCAGTCGTGTCCGACCCTCAGCGACCCCATGGACTGCAGCCTACCAGGGTCCTCTGTCCATGGGATTTTCCAGGCAAGAGTGCTGGAGTGGGATGCCATTGCCTTCTCCAGAGGTAAAGACTCCACCTGCCAAAGCAGGAGGCAAGACGTAGGTTTGATCTCTGGGTTGGGAAGCTTCCCTGGAGAAAGAAATGGCAATCCACTTCAGTACTTTGCCTGGAAAATTCCACAGACAGAAGAGCCTGGCAGGCTACAGTCCAAAGAGTTGGACACAACTTAGTGACTGAACAGCAGCAAAAATAAATAATGAAAACACATTGCACATACCACTGAACAGGAAAATCATCCTGAGGTGAGTTTTGAGGACAAGAATTATGTATTTACTAATCTTTGGAAACCAGGTCTTAGATGATACTCAGCAAACAATAATCATTCAAAACATTTATTTTGAGTAAATGAAGGGACAGTGACTTTGTAATAGTCCCTTCATTTAATCAAGGTGACTTAAGAGTCTCAGGTTCAACCCCTGGGTCAGGAAGATCCCCCGGAGATCCCATGGCAACCCACTCCAGTATTCTTGCCTGGAGAATCCCAGGGACGGGGAAACTGGTGGGACACATGCATGACTATGTAATCCTGCCTGGGACCTAAGCAAGTGTAGATCTAATACTTGGAACTTCCTTACAACAAAGGGATTGCAATGCTGCCAGTCCTCTGCTAGTGGTCCCACCTCCAACGCTTGGCAACATGGCTTCTGAAAATCGGCACCGGAGAACTGGAATAAACACGCTCAGCTACTACTCCCTGGTTTCAAAGCCCACTAGTCAAGGTACATGATGGACTCTACTCCAGTGATTACACACTCAATGACTCTACAACATCCTCTTGTTTCAACATTACACACAACTCAGTGAATTGGGGACCATCTGTTACTTACTTAGCCCTGTTTTCATTCCTAACTTAAGAGAAAGACTGAAATCCCTCTCATTAGATGACACTGAAACCCCCAAGAATCTTCACACTTCTTGGGTTCCCCAGTTTGCTCTGCACTCATGTACACTAAATATTCACACACAATGGAAAAGAATTTCTATCGATAACCATGATCTGTATTTGGGGGAGGAGCGTTGTTTTTGTAAAAGCAAAACATTCTATTTTCTGATGTAGTATTTGTCAGAACTTGAAAATAAACTCATTTATATCTATTCATTTCAGTATCAGCTAATGTCAGACTGAATTATGATACTGAAATGCTGTTTTACACTCTTTGACATGTGGAATTTTAAGAACAAGCATCATTTCTATCTGCCCATTTTTATGTCACCTCTACCAAATTCCTTTTACTTTATATTAACTTTTTTCCCCAAAGTTCAAGTCACTCCTGTTTTTTTCTCTCAAAACAAAAAAATAGTTAAACTTAATTTTTCCAATAAAGCAAATCTGGCACCTTATTTATTTATAGGTTTTTGCCAAGATCTAAAATCACAAATTCTCTCTGTACACTTTTCCAAATATTTTAGAGATATATTTTTGCTGACATTTTAAAGTAATATTTATACCAGTGAACTGAGCTTAAATAAACAGACCATTACTGGTATAGGCATTATACTATGATATTCTTTGAATGTACCACAAAAAGGTGTTTATCTCAATGACACTCCCCAAGGGAAATGAAATCACATATTTGCAGCCAACATAAACAAGTAAAGGTCTTGTTTCCTTTACCAGATCAAGGTTAAACAAGTGGGCCTGATTGAGTAAAGCATCACAGAACATATGTGGGTCAAAATTGGCACTCCCTCAAAGTTTGTGTTGAACTGAATTCAAATATCTGAAACTGCTTTTGAAAAAAAAAATACTATTTCCCGCTTTTAAAAAGGCAAGTTAAAGATTGGATCATAAGCCATCTTGGATATGGCAATGCTCTTTCAAAGAACCCTGAATCTCTGAGCAATATTTGTTTAGTTAAACAAGGTTCGACCAACCCTATTGGAACCCTGGGGGAAATTTTTTGTTTAATGTTAGTATAATCCAACCTCAGGCTTCATGGATAATCTTTGTGTTTCTCCTGGTAATAAAGGAAGGAGATAGACAGAAATGATCACAGAAGAAGAGATGATACATTTGAAGGGCAAGGGAGAAATGAATTTATTGAATTCTTACCATATATCCAACATTGTGCAGGGTCTTATTTAACTCCTAAAACAACTTTGCGTTTAAGTATCCCTGTTCTTTGCAAGGAGATCCAACCAGTCCATTCTGAAGGAGATCAGCCCTGGGATTTCTTTGGAAGGAATGATGCTAAAGCTGAAACTCCAGTACTTTGGCTACCTCATGCGAAGAGTTGACTCATTGGAAAAGACTCTGATGCTGGGAGGGATTGGGGGCAGGCGGAGAAGGGGACGACAGAGGATGAGATGGCTGGATGGCATCACTGACTCGATGGACGTGAGTCTGAGTGAACTCCGGGAGTTGGTGATGGACAGGGAGGCCTGGCGTGCTGCGATTCATGGGGTTGCAAAGAGTCGGACACGACTGAGTGACTGAACTGAACTGAACTGAACTGATCCCTGTTCTTTTATCACAGAGAACTAAACAAGATCATAGGGCTTAAGTATTAAAAACTCATCTCAAAATGCACCACTGGTAAGGGGTAAAACGGGCTTGTAACCCAGGTCTACCTGGTTCAGAGCTCAAGCTTATCTTAATATCCCCAGGAACAAGGAGATCAGGGAGCCAAATCATAGACTTTCATAGAGCCATTTGCCTGTTGCACACTCATGTTATAGCAGCATATTCACAATAGCTAAAGAAAGAAGCAACTCAGTGTCCATCACCTGATGGATGGATAAATGAAATGGGGTATAAACATACAATGGAATATTTTTAGCCTTTAAGAAAAAAAGATGATTCTGACATGACACATGCTACAACATGGATGAAGCTTGAGCATATTGTATGGAGATAAGCCAGTCACAATAAGGCAAACACCATGATTACACTTGTATGAGGTATCTGTGGTGGTGGTGGTTTACTCGCCAAGTCATGTCTGATTCTTGCAACCCTGTGGACTACAGCATGCCAGGCTCCTATCTGCAGGAGTGAAACTCTGCAAAAGAAAGTACAATAGAACTGTGGTTGCCAAGGGTGATGAGGAAGGAAAGAATGGAGAGTTGTTATGAGTGTAGAGTTCCAGTTTGGCAAGATATAAAGAGTTCTGGAGTTTGGTTGTACAACAATGTGAATGTATTTATGTATTTAACTTTAAAGTTTTCTATTTTGGAATAACTTTATATTTACAGAAAAGTTGCAATCATGGTATAGAGAGTTCCCCTACTGTTAACAATATAATCACTGTGTGCATGCTCAGTTGTATTTGACTCTGCAACCCCATGGATTATAGCTTTCCAGGCTCCTCTGGCCATGGAATTTTCCAGGCAAGAATACTGGAATGGGTGGCCATTCCCTTCTCCAGGGGATCTTCCTGACCCAGGGATCAAGCCCATATCTCCTGCTTTGGCTGGGAGATTCTTTTATTGCTGCACCACCAGGGAGGCCCAATATAATCACTATGTTTGTCAGAACTAAGGCATTGACGTTGGTATAATACCATTAACTAAACTCCAGACTTCAGACTTTATCCACATTTCTCCAGTTTTTCCTTGAATGCCCTTTTCCAGTTGCAGGATCCAAAAGAGGACACTGCATTACACTTAAATGTTAAGTCTCCCTCACCTCCTTTGGTCTGTAACAGTTTCTCAGATTTTCCTTGTTTTTGATGGTCTTGGCAGTTTTGAAGAATGCTGGTCAAGTATTTTGTAAAATGTACTTTGGATACTTGCTCATGACTAGACTTGGGTTATGAGTAGCAACTGGCTTTTCAATCTAATTTTAACTAAAATTTAAGGTTGATACTTGATTCAATTACCAGACAACTTTTAAGCATGTCTGGAAGAAACTGGGTATGTGAATCTACTTTTTCAACTATTTGTTGTTGTTCAGTAGCTTGGTTGTGTCTGACTCTTTGCAACCCCATGGACTGCAACATACATCTTCAACTATAAGTTTTATGAAATCCCATTTCAGATCAATGATTTTTGCTGAAAATACAGCATTCAAATTGAGATGTGTTATAAGTGAAAAATGCATTCTGGATTACAAAGCCATAACACAAAAAGAAGGATGCAAACTACTGCACAAATAACTGCTTATATCTATTACATGTTAAAATGATAATATTTTGAATATACTGAGTTAAGTCATATATATTATTAATATTGCTTTCACCAATTTCTTTTGCTTAGAACAGATCTTTTCTTTCCTTCCAGTTTTATTGAGGTATAACTGACATACCACATTGTATAAGTTTAAGGCTGTACAGCATAATGATCTCATTTATATACATCATGAAATGATCATCACAGCAAGTTTAGTGAATATTCATCATCTCATATAGATGCAACAAATGTGAATGTATTTATAACTACAGGATTGTAGTATTAAAATGGGTGAAGATGACAATGTTTATGTTATATGTATTTTACTATGATTTTAAAACAAACACCCCTGCCTAAGTTGTGTTTCCCTCACCTTCACCAGTCCTTTCAGTTCCTTTTCTGCCCAGTATTATGTATTTTTCCAGGGCAGGAATTGGGATTAATGAAATAACACTTTTACACAGACACTCTATTTTACAATCTGTTCAAAGGACAAAAGCAATTTTTTACACATGGATACACATCCAGGGCACAAAACAGCCACTTAGTTAAAGAACACAAATTCTTCAAAGCATTTACATAGTCCAATGGAGACAGGTTTCTACATGAATTGACATTTTAAAGTCCTATCCAATGTTTGTGTCTAGTTTTTCCAGCCAGGCCAACTAAAAGGGTGAGAAAGAGGCCACTAGCATTTAATAAACTTCTGTAGCAGAGCACTTCACAAATGTAAGCTTATTTCATCCTTAAAACAACCTTAAGAAGTAGTAACAATAGTATCTTCATTTTATAGGTGAGCAGATCAGGACACAGAGAGGTTAAGTAACTTGCCCAAAGTCACACAGCTAGGACATGGCCGAGCCAAAAACCTAAACAGAAACAGCCTGGCTGCCAAGGTTATGCTACATGGCCTGTCATTTGTATTTTTTGTGGGCCCATGGGGAAACAGTGGAAACAGTGGCTGATTTTATTTTTCTGGGCTCCAAAATCACTGCAGATGGCGACTGCAGCCATGAAATTAAAAGACGCTTACTCCTTGGAAGGAAAGTTATGACCAACCTAGATAGCATATTAAAAAGCAGAGACATTACTTTGTCAACAACGATCCATCTAGTCAAGGCTATGGTTTTTCCAGTGATCATGTATGCATGTGAGAGTTGGACTATAATGAAAGCTGAGTGCCAAAGAATTGATGCTTTTGAACTGTGGTGTTGAAGAAGACTCTTGAGAGTCCCTTGGACTGCAAGGAGATCCAACCAGTCCATCCTAAAGGAGATCAGTCCTGGGTGTTCATTGGTAAGACATGTTGAAGCTGGAACTACAATACTTTGGCCACCTGAGGCGAAGAGCTGACTGATTTGAAAGGACCCTGATGCTGGGAAAGACTGAAGGCAGGAGGAGAAGGGGACGACAGAGGATGAGACGATTGGATGGCATCACCAACTCAGTCGACATGTGTTTGGGTGGACTCTGGGAGTTGGTGATGGACAGGGAGGCCTGGTGTGCTGCGGTTCATGGGGTCGCAGAGTCAGACACAACTGAGCGACTGAACTGAACTGAACTGAACTGAAATATTCAACACACACACACACTCAGTCAGAAAATTTTTAAAAATTTAAATCTCTTTGTCTCTTTCATACCTGCCAATATTACTCACTGACTTTATACAGAACCTCTTTTGGAAAGCACATCAAGTCTGGGAGCCTCCCGCCAGCAGCTCTCCTGCTCTCTCTGCCACCCTCTCTCTAGTAGATTCTGCTTCCATCTACCCCTGTTGACCCTCAGTTTTAGTTCACATCCAGCCTCTTTATTACCACTTGCCTGCTGACCAGGCTTCCCTGGAAGCTCCATAGAGTTGTCCTGCCTTATTTCTCCCTCTACGGGCATAGCTGTGGGTTCAGTTTCTCAACAATCCTCCTGATGTAAAGGCCTTCTGTGTGTGCAGAGTCCATGTGTCTTTGAGGCCCTGCATTCTTTCAAAACCTCACCTCCAGAGCCCCTCATATCCCTCTTGGTTCTCTGGCCTCTGTACATGTTTCCTGACCTGCTCTCTCTTTTCAGGCCAAACTTCCTATTTTCTGGCATGAACACCTGAAGATCCTCAATGCACACAGCATGGAAAAGGGCATTTTGAAGTGAATTGTTAGTCACTTAGCCACATCCAACTCTTTGGGACCCCATAGACTGTAGCCCACCAGGTTCCTCTGTCCACAGAATTCTCCAGGCAAGAATACTGGAGTGGACTGCCATTCCCTTCTCCAGGGAATCCTCTTAACCCAGGGATTGAACATGGGTCTCCTACACTGAAGGCAGATTCTTTTTTTTTTTTCTTTGTTTTTATGTTTTTTTATTTTATTTAGTTTAATTGGAGGCTAATTACTTAACAATATTGTGGTGGTTTTCGCCATACATTGACATGAATCAGCCATGGATGTATATGTGTCCCCCCATCCCAAACCCCCGCCTTCCACCTTCCTCCCCATCCCATCCCTCTGGGTTGTGCCAGTGTACTGGCTTTGAGTGCCCTGTTTCATGCATCAATCTTGGACTTTTCATCTATTTCACATATGTTAATGTATATGATTTAATGCTATTCTCTCAAATCATCCCACCCTCGCCTTCTCCCACAGAGCCCAAAAGTCTGTTCTTTACATCCGTGTCTCTTTTGCTGTCTTGCATATAGGGTCGTTATTACCATCTTTCTAAATTCCATCAGCTCAGTTCAGTTGCTCATTTGTGTCTGACTCTTTGGAGCCCATGGACTGCAGCACACCAGGCCTCCCTGTCCATCACCAACTCCCAAAGTTTACTCAAACTCATGTCCATTGAGTCAGTGACGCCATCCAACCATCTCATCCTCTGTCATCCCCTTCTCCTGCCTTCAATCTTTCCCAGCATCAGGGTCTTTTCCAAGGAGTCAGTTCTTTGCCTCAGGTGGCCAAAGTATTGGAATTTCAGCTTCAACATGGGTTTTACCAATGGACACCTAGGACTGATCTCCTTTAGGATGGACTGGTTGGATCTCCTTGCAGTCCAAGGGACTCTCAAGAGTCTTCCCCAACACCACAAAAGTTCAAAAGCATCAATTCTTCGGTGCTCAGCTTTCTTTATAGTTCAAATCTCATATCTATACATGACTACTGGAAAAAGCATAGCTTTGACTAGATGGACTTTTGTAGGCATATATATATATGTGTTAATATACTATATTGGTATTTTTCTTTTTTACTTACTTCACTCTGCTATTAATAGGCTCTAGTTTCATCTACTTCATTAGAATGGATTCGAATGTGTTCTTATAGCTGAGTCATATTCCATTGTGTATATGTACCACAAATTTCTTATCCATTCGTGTGCCAGTGGACATCTAGGTTGCTTCCATGTCCAAGCTATTGTAAACAGTGTGCAGGCAGATTCTTTATCATCTGAGCCACCAAAGGGCATTTTACCTCAATCCTATTGTCCATAATTTCAGCTCTATAGCCTGAAACTCACCTAGCTGCCTCAAAAGGATGGGCTTCCCTGGTATTAGGGGCAGGGGGAAAGAGGGCGGTCAGTAAATAAAGCAATTGACCAGAAAAACCATTTTGTCAGCTGTGCTCAAACAAACCAAGTAACATTTGGTCCTGTAGCAGTTAAAGCAGGCAGGCTTCCCTGGTGGTCCAGTGGTTAGGAATCCACCTGCTAATGCAGGGGGTATGGTTTAGATCCCTGGTCTGGGAGGATTCCACATGCCGTGGGACAACGAAGCCCATGTGCCACAACTGCTGAAGCCTGCGAGCCTAGAGCCCATGCTCCACAAGAGAAGCCACCGCGATGAGAAGGCCACACACTGCAACAGAGTAGCTCCCATTCACCACTAGAGAAGGCCCACCCACAGCAGCAGAGACCCAGCACAGCCAAAAATGGATGAATAAAGAAAGAGATAAATCTTAAAAATAAATAAATAAATCAAGCAGAGGCAGGCAAGTTTTTTCTGTAAATGGCCAGGTAGAAAATATTTCTTGTAGACTTTGTAGGCTGCACAGTCTCTGTCCCAACTACTCAACTCTGCCATTGTAGGTTGAAGCAGCAATGGGTGAATAAATGAATGGATGTGGTTTCATTTCAATAAATGTTTATTCACAACAACATGTACTAGGATAGATTTGGCCCATGGGTCATAATTTGCTTCTCTCTCAATTAAAGCACAAGAAACCTTTGTGATGTTTTCAGCTTTTAACATGCGTTTCTGAAACCAAAGTCCGTCCTTATTGTTTTTTTAGACTATCCTGTACTTCACTAACTCTCCACTGAAAGTAAAATTAAACTAAAGTGAGAAACATGATCCATTACATCGTTTGCCATATTCCTTTAGGCCAAAGAGCACATCCCAGACATGACAATTATTCACTGCATCAAACTGATCAACATCTGCTAGCACATACACAGCCTCACTCGGGTACTTCTTAATTTCCATAAAGAATCTTCTCTTACAAAATGTTCATGAAGGATCAGCAGACTGAGTTTTTCCAAGTCTAGCTTTGAGATGGCCAAACAAAGTTTTGTGCAGGCATGTCACTGAGGGAACAGGAGAACAGCATGATGTGCTGAGACCTCGGAGATTAATGGTTCACAAATACCAGGCTCTGGGAAAAGTCTCACAATTTGGGACATTCAGGACTGTTCCACTTTATCCCCACAAGGCTCTGAGGTGTTCATTCATTAACTCATTTTTTCATTTGCTTAACGAAAGTTTTGGACAGCCTTCTCTGGGGCAGACATGTTGCTAGGCCCTGGGAATGCAATGAAAACACAGAAAGTGTAACAACAGGAAAGACTAGAAAAGAACCAGAGTCTGCCCTTGAAGAGCTTCCAGCCTGGTGTGTGTTATCTTACCAAACTTCCTGCAGTGATGAAAATATTCTTTACCTTGCACTACCCAACATGAGAGCCATCAGTGCCCAAAATGGTGGCTCTTGAGCACTTGAAATACAGCTGGGTGACTAGGAAACTGAATTTTAAATTTCATTTAATTTTACTTGAAGTTAAAATAGCCACTTATGGCTTGTTGCTTCTGTAATGGGCAGTGCAGGTGTAGTGGGAAAAACACTTGAATCAAATTGATATAATATTAAAACTATGTGCTATACCAGACCACCTGACCTGCCTCTTGAGAAACCTATATGCAGGTCAGGAAGCAACAGTTAGAACTGGACATGGAACAACAGACTGGTTCCAAATAGGAAAAGGAGTACGTCAAGGCTGTATATTGTCACCCCGCTTATTTAACTTATATGCAGAGTACATCATGAGAAACGCTGGGCTGGAAGAAGCACAAGCTGGAATCAAGATTGGTGCGAGAAATATCAATAACCTCAGATATGCAGATGACACTACCCTTATGGCAGAAAGTGAAGAGGAACTCAGAAGCCTCTTGATGAAGGTGAAAGTGGAGAGTGAAAAAGTTGGCTTAAAGCTCAACATTCAGAAAACGAAGATCATGACATCTGGTCCCATCACTTCATGGGAAATAGATGGGGAAATAGTGGAAACAGTGTCAGACTTTATTTTGGGGGGCTCCAAAATCACTGCAGATGGTGACTGCAGCCATGAAATTAAAAGACACTTACTCCTTGGAAGAAAAGTTATGACCAACCTAGATAGCATATTCAAAAGCAGAGACATTACTTTGCCAACAAAGGTCCGTCTAGTCAAGGCTATGGTTTTTCCTGTGGTCATGTATGGATGTGAGAGTTGGACTGTGAAGAAAACTGAGTGCCAAAGAATTGATGCTTTTGAACTGTAGTGTTGGAGAAGACTCTTGAGAGTCCCTTGGACTGCAAGGAGATCCAACCAGTCCATTCTGAAGGAGATCAGCCCTGGGATTTCTTTGGAAGGAATGATGCTAAAGCTGAAACTCCAGTACTTTGGCCACCTCATGCGAAGAGTTGACTCATTGGAAAAGACCCTGACGCTGGGAGGGATTGGGGGCAGGAGGAGAAGGGGATGACAGAGGATGAGATGGCTGGATGGCATCACTGACTCAATGGACATGAGTCTGAGTGAATTCCGGGAGTTGGTGATGGACAGGGAGGCCTGGTGTGGTGCGATTCATGGGGTCGCAAAGAGTCGGACATGACTGAGCGACTAAACTGAACTGAACTGATGTGCCAAGAAGGACTGAGAATTCTGATAATTAATAACAGAAGGACTTGACCAGTTCAAGAAGGTCAGGAAAAACTTCTGTTAGGAAGTGGCAAGGGAAGAGAAATTTGAGGGGAAAAAAAAAAAGGATCAACAGTATATAGAAGATGCCGAAAGATCAAAAGAGAAAGCTCAGAAAAGTGAGTAAACTGTCTATTGCAGTGGTCCAGATGACCAATGATAGACATGGCTTAAATTCAGACAAATTTATGGGATGTACAGAAAGCAAGACTGAGGTATCCTGAAAGAAGACGATGTGAGAAATAAGGAAAGAAGATCTGTCTCAAGGATGAGAGCACAACTTGCAGCCCCTGGTGGAAGAGAGTGCTTTTGACTAAACAGAAAACACAGTGGGATGAGTAGGTCTGGGGGGATGTTATTGGTTTGATCTTCAACATGTTAAATTCGAAGTGCTCAGGACATCCATATGGTCTGCTGAATAGGCAGCACCTCAGAGGAGAAGTAAGAAATGAAGATAGAAATTGGTGGGCTATTAGTGAAGAGTGTATATAAATTCTGTCCCCATGATAATGTAAGGCATTCCTGGTCAGTTGCCACAAATTTTGGTAGTTAATGCAGAAAAGGCAGTATGTATAAATAGACTACATCAATGCAATGTGATAATTACAACAGGAGTTTATATGGGAGGAGATCAGGAAGGATTCAAATAGGTGGGAAATGGTGGTGGGGTTCACTTGTAAAAGCTTTATAAGAAAGTAAAACTATCTAAAAAGATGTGAAGTAGGGCACAAGAAATTCACACACGGTGGGTGCTCCAGGCAATTATAAAGGAGCAGGAGAGATGGAAAGATTCAGTTCAAGCTGAGGTCTCAGAGAACCAGCTGATCTAGGAGAGAACACTGTAGTTGAGTTTAACAGATGGAAACAAGTATATGTGGAACTGAGACAAGAATGAGCAGCCCACAGAATGAACAGTGGTGGACATTTTAAAATCGAATTGCTCGGTTTCTGCTTATGTGATAATTATATTTGAATACAAACAAGTTAAATATTTAATTTAAAAAGTGATGTCACAATACAGTTGACAGCAGGAACTGGCAAGTTGTTCATGTCTTTCATCCACTTTCCGTACACGGTTTCCATCTTAGGAGCATGTCACCTCACCAGTTTTAAACAATCTGCTCTTTGAGTGGCCATACGCATGACTGCATTTGCCTTCCCACTACTTCCTGAGCTGAGATCAATTTCTTCCATTTAAAGGTCTTCCTACTGGGACTTCCCTGGCAGTCCAGTAATTAAGAATCTGCCTTCCAATATAGGGGATGCATGTTCTATCCTTAATCAGGGAACTAAGGTCCCACATGCCACAGAGCACCTATGCCCAAGTGCCACAACTAAAGAGAAGCCCGTGTATCACAACGAAAGATCCAGCGTGCCACAACTAAGATCCAACACAACCAAATAAATGATAATATTTTAATTACAAAAAATAAAAGTCCTCCTACTGAATGATAGGCTAGTGAAGAGATAAACTGTGTTACAATTGCACTAATCAATAATTTTATACCTTGCCCTGAAAATTACAACACTAAAAACAAAAAGGGCTTCCCTGGTGGCTCAAATGGTAAAGAAGCCACCCAACTCTAGTATTCTTGCCTGGAGAATCCCCATGGACAGAGGAGCCTGGCAGGCTACAGTCCATGGGGTCACAAAGAATTGGGACACAACTGAGTGACTAAGCACAAAAACAAAAAATTTACATCGGCTTCCAAGTAGTAGAACCTGTTGACTGTAGTTGAGATTCTTGGAAATGTGTTCAGATTCTTTCAGGACACAAAGGGAACTGAATCTAAATCTGATCAAGTGTAAACAAACACATATTCAGGTATTTCAGGCCCAGACTTTGTACTCGTTTGTTCTACAGACATTGTCCCAGTCAGTTCCCCTCCCCTCCTACCCTGAGGCAGCCACCGAGAAGAACATGGCATCTATCCCTTCCAGTCCAAGCTTTTATACTTTTACTACATTATGAATATGAAAACAATATATGGGAATATATTTGCAATCTGAGGTCACGTTCCAGGAATAAATTATCTGTATTAACCTTCTTGATATCCTTTTGTTTGCTTGTTTTATTGTTGTGACCAATGTCAACCTGGGTCTTCTGCAAACATGCACAAGTAGCTCTGACTGGGTGGTTTTAGTTTGCTCACATATTTCAGAAACTTGAAAGATTCTGACAAGCCCTCTTTGCTGAGCAATCATTTTTGGGAAATAAACATGGCCTTATATTTTACCATATACAGTATTCTGACTCCTAATGTTTTGCTATTTGTGTTGTATATCTCTTCTTCCCATCTATTACTTGACTTTCAAATGTGTTTGTAACATGTTTTGTCAAAGGTATTAGTTTTAATTCAGACAAATTATCTGTCTTTTATTTTATGACTTATGGTATTTATCTCTTTAAGAAATTCTTCACTACCCCAAGTTCACAAAGATATTCTTCATGTTTACTTCTAAATCTTTTAAAGTTTCTTTTTTTACATTCTGGTATGCAATTTGAGACAGAGATCCAACTTTATAATTTTCCATATGGAGAGCCAACTGGCATCTCCATCTACAGAAGAGTCTATTCTTTCCCAAATGATTTGAACACCACTTCTATCCCAAGCGTTGTGTATCTACATGGGTCTTCTCTAGGCTCTCTCTTCTGCTCCATGGTACACCCCTGCACCAGTTCAAATCACGGTTCCATAGTCATGATGTCTAGCAGGGTGAACGTACCCACCATGCTTTTCTTTAAAAGTTCTTTAAAAGTTTTTTGTTGTCTGTGCTGATAAAGTAGACTTCTCCCCAGAATAAAATGAACAGTGTTTCTTGGAGTTGACCATTTCTTCCATTTGAAATTTAGAAGCTAATTGTCTCATTACATGAAAACTTCTACTGGAATTTTGAGTGGGATTGCACTGACTTTATAAGTCAATTCAGGAGAGAAGAAGTATTCTCACCATAGCCAGTCCTTCCATGTATCTACATGGTTCAGTTCCCAACTTATTCAAGTTTGCTTTTACATTTAAAGATTTCTTTTGTAATATTTCTTTTACATGTTTGGGTTGCTTAATTGCCAAGTATTCTATAAAATGGAGGTTTTTATATTTCCAAATTGGTCATTACTAATCCAGGAATCCTATTTTTTTTTAATTTAGCCACTATGCTGAAATATTCAGTTTCATAGTTCATTTCCACTGGATTTTCTATGCATATACTCACATTGTTACAAATGATAAAAGTTTGCCTCTTTCTTTCCAATTGTTACAGCCCCTATTTCATTTCTTTGACAAGAAGCAGTGAGAGGGATACTTATCCTTTTCATATTAAATTAAAAACAACATTTTTAGCACAACACTTCACTTACATTCACATGACATTTGATTCAGATGATAGGAATAATAAGGATGTTTCCAATCATTTTTAGTTTTCTAAGACTATATCATGGATAGGTATTGATTCATCACAAATGCTTTTTCTATATCACTTCAGATAATATATAGCTTATACTATATTTATGTTACAGATATAAACTATATATATTTAATTTTTACACAATATATATTTTACACATTCCCTTTAATCTGTTAATATCATATACAAGTACATGCTGAAATAGAGTTATCCGTATGTTCTTGGAGAAACCCTAACATATACTGCTGGATGGATTTTTGGCTACTACTTCATTTAGTATGTTAATATTCATGCTCGTAAATGAAATTGGTCTGTATACTTTTTGCACTATAAATTATCACAGTTTGGGCATTGTATTAGTTTCCTATTGCTGCTGTAACAAACAACCACCAATAAATTTGTTTAAATAAATAAATTTAATAACAAATAAATTTAGAGGCTTAAAATAATGTACATTCATTAGCTCATACAGTTCTGGAGATCACAAATCCAAAACAGGTCTCAATGGGCTCAAAGTATCAGCAAGGCGGCACTCCTTTCTGGAGGCTCCTTGTCTTTTTCAGCTTCTAGAGGACTTCCACAGACTTTGGCTCATGGTCCTCTTCCATTTTCAAAGCCAGTGATTGCTGGTTGAGCCTTTCTTGTGTTACAGCACTCTAACCTTCTTTTCTGACTTCTTCCACTTTTCAGGACCTTTGTAATTCTACAGGGTCCACCTGGAAAATCCTTGACATCTATTTTAAACTCAGCAGATTTGCAGCCTTCATTCCATCTGCTACTATAATTGCCCATTGCCATGTAATGTCACATATTCACAGGCTCTGAGATTAGGATGTCTTCGGGAGATGGTTGTTCTGCCTACTACAGGTATCAAAAATATAATACCTTTAAAAGCACTTGGGATAGTTTCTCTTTCTATTTTGTGAAACAGTACAAGTTAGACATCGTTCACTCCTTAAAGCTTTAATGAAACACCTTCCTTGTATGACTCTTTTTCAGGGATGTTAATACTTGAATTAATAAGTGACTTTTTTTCTCCTTTAGTTCTCTTGTGTCAATTACCAGTTTAGACCCAATATTCCATGAGAGCCATAAAACTCCCGTCAACACACTGGATGATCTGTCTACCGCATTTTGTTTTTCCTGGAAAAATTCCACCAGATCCTTGTGTCTCTTAGCCCAAAACTAGACTGTTTGCTCTTTAGGAAGACCTAATCCTCGGAAAAATCCCTTTGTTACCGCCTTGGGAATTCCTTTTCCTTCTCTCCTGTGAGATTCTCCTTTCCCTGAATGTTTGGGCTTCTCATTTCTTTCTTTTTTTTTTTCATTTTATTTGAGAGCTTGCCTGTTAGGGGTTTTTTATTTCATCCTGATACTTGACACATGTACAGTCATAGAATTCCAGGGGTAAATATTTTCCCCTGAACTTTAAAACGAGCCCTCTGCTGTTCTCTAGATCCAGGGCTACTGGTAAGAAACGCAATGCCATTCCAATTCCTGATCCTTTCCAGAGAAGAAAGGAAAATGGATGTGAATACTGTCTCTTCATTCTGCTTTAAAAACATTTATTTTATTGAAGTTCCAGTTTAGTCGCTCAGTCGTGTCCAACTCTTTGTGACCCCATGAACTGCAGCACGCCAGGCCTCCCTGTCCATCACCAACTCCTGGAGTCTACCCAAACCCATGTCCATTGAGTCAGTGATGCCATCCAACCATCTCATCCTCTGTCGTCCCCTTCTCCTCCTGCCCTCAATCTTTCCCAGCATCAGGGTCTTTTCAAATGAGTCAGTTCTTCACATCAGGTGGCCAAAGTATTGGAGTTTCAGCTTCAAAATCAATCTTTCCATTGAACACTCAAGACTGATCTCCTTTAGGATGGACTGGTTGGATCTCCTTGCAGTCCAAGGGAATCTCAAGAGTCTTCTCCAACACCACAGTTCAAAAGCATCAATTCTTCAGCACTCAGCTTTCTTTATAGTCCAACTCTCACATCCATACATGATTACTGGAAAAACCATAGCCTTGACTAGACGAACCTTTGTTGACAAAATAATGTCTCTGCTTTTTAATTTTATTGAAGTATGTTTAATTTATTCTTGAAGAGATGGGAATACCAGACCACCTTACCTACTTCCTGAGAAGCCTGTATGCAGGACAAGAGTTAACATTTAGAACTGGATATGGCATAATGGACTGGTTCAAAATTGGGAAAAGGTAAGTCAAGGCTGTATACTGTCACCCTACTTATTTAACTTATACGCAGAGTACATCATACAAAATGCTTAACTCTATGATTCACAAGCCAGAATCAAGATTGCTAGGAGAAATATCAGCAACATCAGATATGGAGATGATACCACTTTAATGGCAGGAAGTGAAGAGGAACTAAAGAGCCTCTTGATGAAGGTGAAAGAGGAGAGTGAAAAAGCTGGCTTAAGACTCAGCATTCAGAAAAACTAAGATCATGGCATCTGGTCCCATCACTTCATTGCAAATAGATGGGGAAAAAATTGGAAATAGGGTCAGATTTCACTTTCTTGGGCTCCGAAATCACTGCAGACAGTGACTGCAGCCATGAAATTAAAAGACGTTTGCTCCTTGGAAGAAAAGCTATGACAAAAATAGACAGTGTATTAAAAAGCAGAGACATCATTTTGCTAACAAAGGTCTGTATAGTCAAAGCTATGGTTTTTCCAGTAGTGATATATGGATGTAAGAGTTGGACCATAAAGAAGAATGAGTACCAAAACATTGATGCTTTTGAACTGTGGTATTACAGAAGACTCTTGAGAGTCATTTGGACTGCAAGGAGATCAAACCAGTCAATCTTAAAGGAAATCAACCCTGAATATTCATTGGAAGGACTGATGCTAAAGCTGAAGCTCCAATACTTTGGCCACTTGATGCAAAGAGCTGACTCATTAGAAAAGACTCTGATGCTGGGAAAGATTGAAGGCAGGAGGAGAAGGGGATGCCAGAGGACAAGATGGTTGCATGGCATCACCAACTCAATGGACATGAGTTTGAGCAAACTCAGAGAAATAGGGAAGGACAGGAAAGCCTGGGTTGCTGCAGTCCATGTAGTCACACAGAGATGGACACGACATACCAACTGAACAATATAGTTGATTTATAATACTGTGTCAATTTCTGCTGTACAAAAGTAATTCAGTTATATATATATTTATTCTTTTCTATTATGGTTTATTACAGGATATTGAAGAGTTCCCTGTGCTACACAGTAGGACTTTGTTGTTTATTGTCTCTTCATTCTTATGCCATGGTGAATTCCCAAAATGGACTTGATGTATTGAGTTCTCCAGGATTATATTTTCTGTCCAGTTTCCACAGTAGTCATTCTTGTTCTAAGTTTCCTAGCCTGTTTTTCTAGAAGCAGGTTTAGGGACAACACAGTCATTTCAGACTCCTTGCTTTATATGAGCAACCCAGTTCTAGCTCCTTCTGCATATAGTACCTATAGACCTAAAGCTTGCTGTAGCTCCCATGTCAAACCCCAGCCATAGAAGTCCATCTAGGCAGGATATGGACTTTCCTCGTAGCTCAGCAGTAAAGAATCTGCCTACTAATGCAGGAGATGTGGGTTTGATCCTTGGGTCAGGAGGATCCCCTGGGGAAGGAAATGGCAACCCACTCCAGTATTCTTGCCTGGGAAATCCCATGGACAGAGGAGCCTGGTGGGCTATAGTCCAAGGAGTTGCAAAAGAGTTGGACACGACTTAGAGACTAAACAATAACAAAACAAAGTCAGGGTACACCCATGAACCATTCCGGTTTAGCCTTGCTTATCTCTCTTATTTGAAGGTGTTTTCATTTTGTTCCCTGGGGATGTCCTTTTTTAAAAAAAAGAAAAGCTATTTATTTAAAATTTACTTTGCTTCCAAGTTTTCCCAAATATTCTATGGTTGAGTGCTGGAAGAGGCACATTTCGTGTTAGTTCAGCTTGTCAAACTTTAAAAATATCTCTAAAATGACATTTGAAAAGGTATTTTGGTCCCCCGGAGCAGGAAATACTGCAATCATTGCTTCATTTACTGATCCAATCAATCAGCATACTATGTGGGTGCCAGGTGTGTTAACTTTTTATCCCCAGAAATACAAACATTTATCTCCTGGATTAAGACATCTACTAGGCACACATTTGAACATGTTAAAACCAATCTGTGTCACATTTCCCTCAGATTTACAATAGGAAGGAAAAACAAACAAAAACAATTTTTTTTCAGTGGTTAAGTTACGATCCTGATTCTTCCTATAAACCAGCTTTAGAGAGGTCCCACTAATTCACTTGAAATTGTTCACATTTCCCATAACTTGATGAAATAGCTTTTCTCTTTACTGTGATTATCTATAGCTATAATGAATGAAGCCTCTCAATTTGACTCTTTGGTGGAAATAGTAGTGAAAGCAACATATTGTATTAGATGTGTTTTTTAGAATGTGATTACATGAAGAAAAAAGCAATATTTAGTTGCAATTTTAATACTACATCCTTTATTTTCCACATTTAAAAAGTATTCAAAGATTCCACATTTAATCACAGTTTAAAGTATCTCAGGAGAATTATTTGCCTTTAAGCTTAATGCTTTTTTCCAATTTTGTAAAACAAATAAAACACTTCATCAACTGCTTTGAAGGAAAATACATTAGCAAGGTTAAACACAGATAAAACTATCTTTTAGGACATATAAATTTACAGTTGGATCTCAAATTATAATGGACAACAACAAATTAAAATTTTAAATCAAAGAATGAAACTATTCTTGTCACCTCAGTGATTCATAATCTCCAGACATCAGCATATCGTGAACATATCTATGAGACTTCAGTTGGTTCATTCACTGTTTAATAATACCAACAGTCATGGAGGATCCATACTACCATAAACTCTGTTGTCCACAAAAGGTAAGACTAGTTAATAACATAAAATCTATTGTGCATTGTAACATGTCTCTCTTTGTTAAAATGGTGGCTTATTAAATTAGTAAAGTTAAATCAATATGCTTTCAGCTGAGCTCCCTGCCACTTACAGTTATTCTCTGATCCTTAAATTCATAAGGAAAATTGGTATCACTCCATACCCGACTGGGTCAGTGTAGTAAGTGTCCAAAAGTTTATATGAAAAAATTCTTATCTAGCCAAGTTAAATAGAATGAATTTATTTGCTATAGTATTTGATATGTTCTAGACTCATCACAGAAGTATCAAACTCAAGAAGAGAAAAGTCAAAGAAGAAAAGAAACAAAAAGCAGTTGAGGCTTTCACAAAACTTGAAATCTAATATTCCATCTCAAAATTCAGGGCTATTAAGCTATTAATTCTACATATTTAATCCAGCTCTGATATCAGCTTCTTATAATTTTTCCCATGTCTAGTGTTCATTTGAGAAACTTTTTTTGGTTTTGTTTTAAATAACAACAGATGGGAGTAATCATGGCTGAAACCCTAACCCCTCCTTCCCTGTTGTTGGCCCGATACTTTCCAAGGGCACATCTGGGCCTGGGATGGGTCCTTTTTTTCAGTTTTCTCAAAAGCATGTGACTAATACATTTCACATGTCTAATTAAAGGCCTTTTGTGTGGACTATGTGTAGCGAGAACCTCTTATGTGTCCAAGGTCACATGTCTAAATCTGTGAATCTCTAATGTCTCATTCTGAGATAGAGTTCATTAAATCAGAATGAGTGGGTGGTTAGAAAGAAAGGAAAAGAAGATAAGGAAATGGAAAGTTATAAATTAAGACTGTGCTCCAGAACATTACTATTGGCAGATCTGCTGAAATCAATATCCACCAAGGATTGTCATGATTTAGAACAGGAGGCGCCCCAGAGAACATCTAGTCCTTAGCAGCCTTGCCTGAATTTCTCATCTGGCCTCTTATCAACTTCTATTGATTAAAAAGTCTGAGAACTCTGGTTAGTAGTATCACCACCCAGGGCAGTAACTTCTGAAGGCCCATTAACCAAGGTCTGAGAAACCCCATAGAGAGAGCAACTTCTTACCTGGGAATCAATATTTTGTCTCATCTTGACTAATGAGTAGGAACTTGATAGCAAAGGACAGAGAACAGTAAGCAAAAGAGCCCAAGGGAGCCCTAAAGGATCAAGTGTGTTCCTGGAACTGAGTTGCACAGAGAGGAGTAGGAGATGAGGTTGAGAAGATAGGTTAGGTAAAAATTCAGGAGTTTCAATTCCATAATTTAGTCATCTGAATCTAACAGATGTTCAAATAGCAGAGATGGTATATCATTTTTTTTCACTGGCATTGCTTAAACACTCAAGTATTTTAAAAACACATGTACATCCGTGGCGGATTCATGTCAATGTATGGCAAAACCACTACAATATTGTAAAGTAATTAGCCTCCAATTAAAATAAATAAATTTATATTAAAAATAAATTAATTAATTAAAATAAAATGGTCTAGAGTGGGAAAGAGATTAGGTCAAGGGATATGAGTAGGCAACAGGTCTCTACTCTTTCCAAGAAGGAAAAGATAATAATTTATAAAAAATAGAAGTAAGAACTGCATTTTATTTTTAAACTTAAATAAACTGATAGATTTAGGCAGGGATTATAAGCAAAATAAAGGAAAGGAGAGGGTGGAGGGAACATAGGTTTCTGACTTGGGAAACTGAGTAAAATCATTAACCAAGATTGTGAATAAAGGAAGTGTTAATTCTGAAAGTAAGAGAATGAAAACTTTGTTTCAGGACTCTGAAATCAGGGCGTAAAGGTCTAGACATAGCCTTTTGACCCCATGAAGAAAATTTGGAAGCATTCTGTACAGTGTGAACTACTCAATCTTATAATTAATAATATCAATCTAATAATAATTAATAACTACTCAATCTTATAACTTAATCTTATAATTAATAATAATAATTAATCTTATAATTAATATAATTCATAATCTTATAATTAATAAGTCCTTCTCTGGCTCAGTAATTACAGTTGGGACCACAAAAACTAAGGCAACATGAGTTTAAATAACCATCTACTCACAATTAACCATACATGCAAGCAAAATCATAACTACAGATTTTGAGGATAGTTATTTCCAGTTTGCCTAGTGTTTGTCTAGTTCACCAGTGGCACTTAAATGGAAAACATTATCATTAAATAAACACTTGAGTTCTGTTTTTTGTTTTTGTTTTTTTCATTTTTTTCTCTTTCAGAGGTCTCTTAAACTGTCCTCCTTTTTTTTGCTTTTAATTGGAGAATAATTGCTTTACAATACTGTGCTGGTCTCTGTCGTACATCAACAAGAATCAGCCACAGGTATACATATGTCCCCTCCCTCCTGAGCCCCCTCACCTCTCCCACCCCATCCCACCCCTCTAGGTTGTCACAAAGCAGTGGGTTGAGCTCCCTTTTTGAGTTCTGCTTTTAATGGCCTTTACTGAATCCCTACAAAGTTAAAAAAATTATACCTCATTGTCTTAAAATGCAAAGCAAAACAAGAAACAGTTCAAGAACTCTGCTTAATATTTTATAATGGAAAAAACAATTTTAAAAAGAGTGGATATATATATATAACTGATTCGCTTTGCTGCACAGCAGAAAGTAACCCAACAATGTAAATCAACATACTCCAACAAAATTTTTTTAAAATAATAAAAAAAATTTAAAAAGAAATTTAAAGCCTGGAAGCTAAATAATAGCAAGTACAAGTTTCCACTATACAGAATAAAATATTATAGAAGCTATGAGGAGTAAGGGAAGAGTTCCTGGTAAAGAAGATAGAGCCACTATAGAAACCAATATAGAGGCTCTTCAAAAACCTAAAACTAGAACTATCATATGATCCAGAAATTCCATTCCTGTATATATATCCAAAAACATGAAAACATTAATTTGAAAAGATACATGTACTCATGTTCATAGTAGCATTATTAACAATAGCCAAAATATGGAAGCAATCTAAGTGTCCATCAACAGATGCATAAAGATGTGCTATATATGTACACTGAAATATTACTCATTCATTAAAAAGAATGAATGTTTGCCATTTGCAACAATATGGATGGGCCTGGAGGGTATTATGCTTAGTGAAACAGTCAGACAGAGAAAGACAAACACTCTATATTATCAATTATATGTGGAATCTAAGATATGAAACAACCAAATGAATCTAATAGAACAGACTCACAGATACAGAGAACAAATTGTGGTTACCTGTGGGGAGAGGAAAGGGGAAAAAACGAAATAGGGATGGAGGATTAAAAAGTAAAACAACAATATATAAAATAAATAAGCTACAAGGATATATTGTACAGCACAAGGAATATAGTTTATATTTTATGAAAGTTAAAGTGTTAGTTGTTCAGTCATATCTGACTCTTTGCAACCGCATGGACTATAATCAGCCAGGCTCTTCTGTCCATGGAATTCTCCAGGCGAGAATGCTGCTGCTGCTAAGTCATTTCAGTCATGTCCAACTCTGTGTGACCCCATAGACGGCAGCCCACCAGGCTCCCCCGTCCCTGGGATTCTCCAGGCAAGAACACTGGAGTGGGTTGCCATTTCCTTCTCCAATGCATGAAAGTGAAAAGGGAAAGTGAAGTCACTCAGTCGTGTCCGACTCTTCGTGACCCCATGGACTGCAGCCTACCAGGCTCCTCTGCCCATGGGATTTTCCAGGCAAGAGTACTGGAGTGGACTGCCATACCCTTCTCCAGGGCATTTTTCCCAACCCAGCGATCAAACTTGGTTCTTCTGCATTGCAGGCAGATTCTTGACCATCTGAGCCACCTGGGAAGGCTTTATATTTTATAATAATTTCAAATGCAGTATAATCTAATAAAACATTACTATTAATATATTGTATACCTGAATCTCGGGCTTTCCAGGTGTCTCAGACAGTAAACCGTCTGCCTGCAGTGCAGGAGATCTGGGTTTGATCCCTGAGTCAGGAAGATCCCCTGGAAAAGGAAAATGGTGACCCACTCCAGTATTCTTGCCTGGAGAATTCCATAGACAGAGGAGCCTGTGGGCTACAGGCTATGGGACTGCAAACAGTCGGATACAACTGAGCAACTAACACATACATACAATACACCTGAAATTATATAATAAAAAATTAACACAGATACGTTATATAAATCTAAAAAGAGAACAGAAAGCCTTCTCAAGTATTCTCAGGTGATACATCAAATATTACATCTGTCTTAGCCAGCACAGCACACTAAAAAAGAGAAAGAAAAGGAAGAAGAAGGAGGAGGACGACAAAGGAAAAGATGCTTATGCTGAATCATGAAGGAGGAAGCATTTAAGAATTAGTGTTGACAATAACAAATGAAAAAGCACAATTGAAGCTCATCAGGCTTGTAAATGGTTTGAAAAAAAGCATGGAAGAGGAAAAGTGTTACCATGTTCAGAGAATACCACAGTTGCTCTGTGTGGTTGTAACTTACTATCTGAGGCAGGAGTTCTGACTGGATGTTAAATTGGAGTCAGCTTGTGCGGGCCTTCGTAGTAAAATGAGGTCTAGAGATGGCAGCAAAAACGACATGTTGGGGAAAACAGCACAGATAACTGTAACAGGGCTTTGTTGGGGCTCTGATGTAGAAGACCTGCCCCCCAAAGGACTGAGCTGGATCACTGATGTTGCAAAGATTAGCCTAAGGAGCATCCCATGAGACTTCTTTTTTCATTGCCATACCCTAGTTCCTCTTGACCCCTTTCCCCTCTCACCAAATTAGAAATGTTACAAAACCTTATTTAATATACAAAATACACAGATTTCACAAAGGAGTCTGGTACCCAAAAGAAGTTACTAATGATTATCATTAGAATAATAATAAACGTAATAATAATAACTAGAATTTGGAGCACTTTCTTTGTCCCAAGAGTGTACAGATTGTGTTGTTTGTGCTTACAATAATCCTTTAAGGAGGGTACATTATCACACCAGCTTTACAATGAGAACAATTTAAATGAACTTTTCACTGTTAAGAAGTTTGAGGGTTGGAATAACCAAGGTTGCTTGACATAAAAGTTCTGCTCTTTTCCTTATCCCACACTTGGCATCCACTCGTCTACGAGATTAACTTTTAAGGCATTATCTTTCTAAAACTCTCATTTTATATAACTCTCTGTACGCAAGGTAACTGAGGCATGGAGAAGGCAATGGCAACCCACTCCAGTACTCTTGCCTGGAAAATCCCATGGACAGAGGAGCCTGGTAGGCTGCAGTCCATGGGGTTGCGAAGAGTCGGACACGACTGAGTGACTTCACTTTCACTTTTCACTTGCATGCATTGGAGAAGGAAATGGCAACCCACTCCAGTGTTCTTGCCTGGAGAATCCTAGTTTTGGGGGAGCCTGGTGGGCTGCCATCTATCGGGTCGCACACAGTCGGACACAACTGAAGCAACTTAGCAGCAGCAGCAGCAGCATACTGCATCTTTGATGGGAGGTGTTTAAAAGTCAGGGGTGAAATAATGGAAGAGACAAGGAAGCCAATGCACTTGGGATTGTTACTTCTCAAATGCTACCCTGGGTGTTCTCTAATGATTCAGGAATAAAGTCCCTTCTGAGTCAGTGAATTCAGTCAAAAGACAAGAGCAAAGCTAGCCAATGATTCACTGACCTTTGAAATCTATGTAGTAGATATCCAATAAAAACAACCCCCTTCCATTTAAGATATAAGAGATTTACTCCACACCCAAGTGAACAGCACAGGGGACTTACAAGAATTGTTTTTCATTTTTTCTTTTAAAACACAGAACATGGGCAGATTTCTTCTCTCTCAAGACTGGGTAATGCAATATTAATACCATAAAGAAAGTCCTTTAGGGATACAGGTTATACATATAAAATGATTTATAGTAAGAAACTGATTTACAGTAAAAAAAAATTTTTTTTAACTGAAGATATTTTTAGAAACTACTTGTGTTTTTTAATAAATTAAAGAAAACAGACTTTTTGAAATGTAAGTCAAGGGACGAGCATAAAATAGAATCAACTAAAATAAAAGCCAAGATTAAAATTGTAAAGGAATTGACCATTTTAAGAAGGGGAAAATCTTACATTCTCATTACCAATTCTCTTGCCAAAAACAATTATGAAAGATGAATAAAAGATGTTTAAATGTTTGAAAGCATCAGTGAAGGCATCAGAAAGCAACCAAGACAATCAGCAGTTGAGCAAAGTTTCCAAAGAAAAGAGGGGAAGACCGCACTGAACACACTCTGATGACTGGTTTTCCCCTCGGAGGTGTTGGTGATTTGGACCATCATTCCTAAACACAAAGTGGTAGACTGGGGCTTGGAGCAGTTCCATCAGGTCAGGAAGGACAGACCAAAGAGGCCAAAGCATGACAGGAGGAAGGAAAAACAAAGAGGATTGCCCAAAATGAAGCAGTAATTTGCCCTTGAGCCATTTGCCAATTCCTAAGCCTTTCCCAAGCAGAGACTGAAAAACCAAGCAAAAAATACAGCAAAGCCACTAGAGCCTGAAGCCAAGATTTCAGCAGTTCATCAGTGCTACAGAGACAGAAGTTGGAATTCATGACCCACCAAGATCGGCAGGGGTAGAGGGGGGCGGGTGGAATTAGCACATATCCTTGCTTTTCAGTTGAGATACAACAATGAAGAAAATTATATTTTAAAATTTCCCATTAACTTAAAATATCCATTATAAAACTCAAACATGCAAAAGATTAGTTGGGCAAAATAAAATTCAGTTACCTATATGACAAAACTATGGGCTATAGCTTATTAGAAAGCAGTTTTTAGTAAGCAGTTGTATTAAAACTGCAGTTTTACTGCTTTTAGTAAAAATAATAATCATGAAGAAAGAGAATAGATAAATAAAACATTCAATTATAAATTACAACTAGATTAAAAATATTAATTTATTTAAAGAACAAAGATAAATAAAAAGAGAAAGCAATGAAATTACCAAAAAAATATAACTGACAAGTATATCTAACACATGTTGGAGAAGACTCTAGAGAGTCCCTTGGACTGCAAGGAGATCAAACCAGTCAATCCTAAAGAAAATCAGTCCTGAATATTCATTGGAAGGACTGATGCTGAAGCTGAAGCTCCAATGCTTTGACTACCTGATGCGAAGAGACAAATCTTTAGAAAAGACCCTGATGTTGGGAAAGATTGAAGGTAGGGAGAGAAGGGGATGATGGAGGACAAGATGTTTGGATGGCATCGCTGACTCAGTGGACATGTTTGAGCAAGCTCCAGGAGATGGTGAAGGACAGGGAAGCCTGGCGTGCTACACTCCATGGAGTCGCAGAGCCGGACATGCCTGAGCAACAACAACACGAAACTAAAGAATCTGTTCTCTTCACAATTCAGTATGATGTCAGTTGTGGCCTTATCATATACAGCCTTTATTAGGTTGAGGTATTCTTTTCTTTACCTAATTTGATTAGAGTTTTTAGTCATAAAAGGATGCTGAATTTTATAAAATGCTTTTTCTGCATCTATTAAGATTGATCATATGATTTTTATCCTTAATTCTGTTAATGAGGTGTATCATGTTTATTGATTTGTGTATGTCGAATTATCCTTACATCCCAAGGATGACTCTCACTTAATCATAGTTTATTGTTCTTTTTCTAGCTCCTTGAGGTGGTAAGTTGCTTATTTGAGATCTTTCTTCTCCCTTAATGTAGGTATTTATTGCTATAAGCTTCCCTTTTAGACTACTTTTGCTGCATGTGCATCATTCCATAAGTTTTGGTATGCGGTGTTTTGTGGGTTTGTTTTGCTTTTTTCCTAAGATTAGGGAAAAAACAAGGGTGCCCACACTTAGCACTTCTATTCAGCATCATATTGGAAGTCCCAGCCTGGCCAGTTAAGCAAGGAAAAGAAATTAAAAGCATCCAAATTAGAAAGGAAGAAGTGAAATTGTCTCTCTCTGCAAATGACAATCTAATATATAGAAAAATCTAAAGACTCCATCAAATAAAAACCTGTTAGAACTAATAGACTAATTCAATAAAGTTGCAGGGCACATGGTCAATATGAAAATTAATTGAAGTAGGAAATGGCAACCCACTCCAGTGTTCTTGCCTGGAGAAGTTCATGGACAGAGAAGCCTGGCAGGCTACAGTCCATGGGGTCACAGGAAGTCAGACACTACTGAGCAACTGAGCACACACACACACCTCTAAATACTAACAGAGAAATGTCTGAAAATGAATTTAATTAGAAAAAAACACATTTATAATAGTATCAAAAAAGAATAAAATACCTAGGAATATATTTAACCAAGGAGGTGAAAGATCAATACAGTGTAAACCATAAAAAATTGATGAAAGAAATCAAAGAAGACAAAAATAAATGGAAGAATATCCCAAGTTTATATATTAGAGGGATTAATATTGTTTCAAATGTCCATACTATGCAAATCAATCTACAGATTCAATGCAATCTCTGTCAATATTCCAAGGGGATTTTTCATAGGAATAGGAAAATTCTAAAATTGCTATGGAACAACTCAAGACCCAAACTAACCAAAGCAATTTTGAGGAGGAAAAAAAAAAAAAAAATGGAGATATTATGTGTCTGATTTCAAACTATATAACAAAGCTATAGTAATCAAAATGTTATGGTACTGACATTAAAAACAAACACATAAAACAGTATAATAGAATACAGAGACCAGAATAAATTCACACATATACAGTCAACTACTCTTCAACAAGGGTGCCAAGAATACACAATGGGGAAAGGCTAGTGTCTTCAATAAATGGTATTGGGAAAACCATATATCACACAAACAAAACAATGAAACAACCCATATCTTACACCATTTACAAAAACTAACTCAAAAAAACAGAGTAAAGACTTAATTTTAAGATCTAAATCATAAAACACTGGAAGAAAACACGGGGAAATCTCCATGATGTTGATCTTGGCTGTGATTTTTTTATATGACACTAAAAGCACAAGGCAACAAAAGCAAAATAACCAAGACTACATCAAACTAAAAAGTTTATGGTAACCAAAGAAATCCATCAGCAAAATGAAAAGGCAACCTACTAAATAGAAAAAAATATTTGCAAATCAGACATCTGATAAGGAGCTAATATCTAAAATATATACAGAATTCATGCAACTCAATAGCAAAAAATAATAATCTGATTTTAAAATGGGTAGAAGAACTGAATAGGCATTTCTCCAAAGAAGACATCCAGGTAGCCATCAAGTACATGAAAAGGTACCCAACATCACTCACCATTGGGGAAGTGTAAATCAAAGCCACAATGAAATACCACCTCACACTTGTTAGAATGGCTATTATCAAAAAGACAAGAGATAACAAGTGTCGGTTAGGTAGGAGAACAGAACTACTATATACTGTTGTTGAAAATGTAAATTGGTGTAGCCATTACAAAAACTCTTTGAGCTCCCTCAAAAAATAAAAAGAGAACGTCCATGTGACCCATCAATCCTACTCCTGGGTGTATGTCCAAATAAAATAAAACCAGTGTATCAAAGAGATATCTGCACCCCCAAGTTCTTTGTAGCATTATCACAAAAATCAACCTATGGCAACAATGAAGGGTCCATAGACAGATATGGGTAAAGAAAGTGTAGTATGTGTAAAAAATGGATTATTTCCCAGCTATAAAAAGGAAGAAAAAATTTTTGATGTTTGTGACAGCATGGATGAACCTGGAAAGACATTATGCTAAGTGAAATAAGTCAGACATAGAAAGACAAATACTATATGATCTCATTTTATGTGGCTTCTAAAATAGTTTAATTCATAGAATCACAAAGTAGACTGGTGGTTACCAAGATTAAGGGAATGGGGGAAAGGGAGAGATGTTAATCAAAGGGTACAAACATTCATTTACAAGATAAATAAGTTCTTGGGATCTATTTCACAGCATGGTGACTATAGTTGACAATATTGTACTATGTACCTGAAAGTGTTAATAGAATAGATCAAATGTTTTGACCAGAAAAAGAAATGGTAGTTATGGGACATTATGGAGTTGTCAGCTAACACTACAATGGTAATTTTTCAAAATATAAATGTACCAAATCAAAATATCATGTACCTTTCATTTGTACAATGCTATATATCAATTATATTTCAATAAAGCTGGAAAAATAAAATATTTTACCATTTATACTATTTTTTTTAATGTACATGTATGGAAAAGACTAGTTAGACATATCTCAAAGTAATAAATGTGGGCTTCTTTTCCTGGGTGGCAGGATTATAGGATGGACTATTTCTTTCTTTATGCTTTGACATTTTTCACAATAAGCATATAATCAGAAAAAAATATTTAAAGTAAACAAGTACTGGCCTTTCTCAAACTGTATAAACACATCAAAACTAGTTATTGCCAAAAACTTGTGAAAGGAAATGAAAGAAGATATGATTTGAGTCATATATAATTTGTTTATTCTTAAGTCAGCATGTTCAATAACTTTTTTTTTTTTTTTTTAGTTTTCATCACTTTACTATTTCATAAAGGAGAGTGTTCTCAACTTCTGGGAACTGCAAGAATGAACTGGCAATATCCTACAAGTGTGTACCTATCTACCTGTGAGACAGAATTTGCTGGCTAATTATCAATAAGCTATTGCAAGAAGCTCAGAGAAATGAAATAAAATTTTCACTTTCAGAAATTACTCCAAGTCCTTTCCTGTGTCTCCCTCACTGAAGCTACCATTTTTAAGAATGTACGCCATTACCATCTGGGCACTTCATCACAGATTACAGCTTTATCACCTGTACTAAAGATATCACAAGGTAAAAGAGATTGCTGCTCAACAAAAACTTTCAAGGCAGATATTCTTCAAAAATCATGGTTACTCTACTAATGAGATGCCTCTTTCTTCCACCTCTCACTGACATATACAGGATTTATGACATATGTAAATTATTTCTCATTCAATATTTGTCCCAGTTTTAGTGCTAAGAGTTACCAAAAGTTGTTTCTTTAATAGTAAAGAGTACCTTAAAATTCTCTTTTATTTTAATCTCTATATGTCACTCCTTTCACTGGTAAAACTGAGTTATGGCCTACCATACAAGGTAACTGTTCAGTTCAGTTCAGTCACTCAGTCGTATTCGACTCTGCGACCCCATGGACTGCAGTATGCCAGACTTCCCTGTCCATCACCAACTCCCGGAGCTTGCTCAGACTCATGTCCATTGAGTCGGTGATGCCATCCAACCATCTCATCCTGTGCCGTCTCCTTTTCCTCCCACCTTCAATCTTTCCCAACATCAGGGTCTTTTCCAATGAGTCAATTCTTCCTATTAGGTGGCCAAAGTATTGCAGTTTCAGCTTCAGCATCAGTCCTCCCAATGAATATTCAGGACTGATTTTCTTTAGGATAGACTGGTTGGATCTCCTTGCAGTCCAAGGGACTCCCAAGAGTCTTCTCCAGAACCACAGTTCAAAAGCATCAATTCTTTGGTGCTCAGGTCATTGTAATGGTTTGAATACATTTTTGCTTCTAGTAATTGGGGCTACTTCTCCCATGGAAGATTCAGTTCAGTTCAGTTCAGTTCAGTCGCTCAGTCGTGTCTGACTCTTTGCAACCCCATGAACTACAGCACACCAGGCCTCCCTGTCCATCACCAACTCCCGGAGTTCACTCAGACTTACGTCCATCAAGTCAGTGATGCCATCCAGCCATCTCATCCTCTATTGTCCCCTTCTCCTCCTGCCCCCAATCCCTCCCAGCATCAGGGTCTTTTCCAATGAGTCAACTCTTCGCATGAGGTGGCCAAAGTACTGGAGTTTCAGCTTCAGCATCATTCCTTCCAAAGAACACCCAGGACTGATCTCCTTTGGAATGGACTGGTTGGATCTCCTTGCAATCCAAGGGACTCTCAAGAGTCTTCTCCAACACCACAGTTCAAAAGCATCAATTCTTCGGCGCTCAGCTTTCTTCACAGTCCAACTCTCACATCCATACATGACCACTGGAAAAATCATAGCCTTGACTAGATGGACCTTTGTAGGCAATGTAATGTCTCTGCTTTTCAATATGCTATCAAAGTTGGTCATAACTTTCCTTCCAAGGAGTAAGCGTCTTTTAATTTCATGGCTGCAATCACCATCTGCAGTGATTTTGGAGCCCCCAAAAATAGTCTGACACTGTCTCCACTGTTTCCCCATCTATTTCCCATGAAGTGATGGGACCAGATGCCATGATCTTCGTTTTCTGAATGTTGAGCTTTAAGGCAACTTTTTCACTCTCCACTTTCACTTTCATCAAGAGGCTTTTTAGTTCCTCTTCACTTTCTGCCATAAGGGTTAGATTAAGAGACAAGAATAGAAAATCTGAATCCTTTAATTTGTGAATTTAATTTGTGGTTTTAAACATCCTCCCACCTTCTCCCAAGTTCCAGACCCAAAATTCTATCAACGATTTTAACAAAATAATCTATTTTATACAAACTTTTCCAAAGATTAGAAAATGAAGAAATGACTCTCTTCTTAAAATGAGGTCAGCATAACCTTGATATAGGCCAATTTTGCTCAAAACTGTTGCTGTAAAAATCTCTAAAAAAGTTAGCTAACTGATTTAAAAAACAATACTATATTATAGCTAAACTGGGTTTACTCAAAGTTTATTTAATATTTTTAGCTATCAATATTAATATCTAAAATAGTCATATAAAGGAGAAAACTTATTTGATCATTTCAATAGATCCAAAGTGCATTTGATAGACTTCTATATACAATTTCGAGAAAATAAGGAATAAAATCTCTTAGAAGATAAAAGGGGGGAAAGTGTAGCAGATGTCATACCAAAAATGATACAATACTGAAATCTTCTCCCAAAGATCAGGAACACTTGAAGGATGTTCACTGTCTATTACTATTCAACTTTGTAGTGGAGATTCTAGTCAGTTCAATAAAGCAAGAAAAAGAAAACAGAGGTTTGAAGTTCAGATGAGGAAGAAATAAAACCATAATTATTTATTTAAGGTCTGCTTGTAGAATATACAAAGTAATCTATAATAAATTATTAGAATAAAAAATGAGTTTTGCAAGGTTGCTAATACAAGATCAATATAAGAAAAATCTATTGCATTTTTGTACCAACAGCAAACAGAAAGTGAAATATTTAGAGGTGTCCTTTATAACAGTGTCAATATCCAATCCCCAGGAATAAATCCAAGAAAATGTGTGAAAAAAATTACTACAATGTTTGACTGAAAATAAAGACCATATAAAAGGTATGGCATTTCTTAGATAGAAAACTCAGTCATGCAAAGTTGTCAGTCCTATCCAAATTGGCCTATAAAATTGATAAAATGCTAATCAAAACCCAACAGAATTATGCACGCGCGTGTGTGTGTGTAGCTTAACAAGCTGATTCTAAAATTCACATGGAAATACAAAAGACTAACAATAACCAAGATGCTCTAAAAAAGCAAGCTAGAAGTACTCTAACAATAAATATTAATATATCTACATAATTAAGATCATAAGGAATCAACAAAAATATATACAAATAGAAAAGAATAAACAGTTCAAAAACACATCCAAGTGTGTACATACATCTAATTTAATGCAAAAGTGATACTACAGAGTAATGGAGAAAGTAATCTCTTCAACAAAATCATCCTGGGCAAATAGATATGGGAAAAATACTGAGCCTGACCCTTACTTCATACCATACAAACATACAAAGTCAATCATAGCTGGACAGTACATCTAAATGTAAAAGACAAGGCAATGAGCCTTCTAGAGTTTCTTTCTCTGATACAGTAGTTCCTAGTCATAAGTAGCTATCTAAATTAATTAAAATTAAATAAAATTTAAAATTCAGTTCCCCAGTCTTACTAGCCACATTTCAAAGGCTCAATCCCACTTGAAAATAGTATTTGACAGCCCAGATACAGAATATTTCCATCATTTTAGAAACTTCTATTGGGCAATATTGCTCTAGAATATAATAAAGAATATCTTTATGACCTCAGCATTGGAAAGATTAATAAAACAGAACACACACAACAATGAAAACACTTAACCATTAAGGAAAAAATTGATCAATTAGGAAACATTAAACCTAAAAAGTTCCATTCACTGAGACACCACTAAGAGAATGAAAAAGCAAGCTGCAGATGAGAACAGATATTTTTAATACAAATAATTAGTAAAGGGCTTATACCCAAAATACGCAATTAACTTATACAAACCAGGAAAGACAACCCAATAGTAAAACAGGAAAGTAGAAAGGAATGTCCACAAAGAGGTGATCAAATAGCCTACTTTGCAGTAACCAAGAAAATGAAAATTAAAACCATTATGAGCTATCACTATACATGCAACAGGATGGTTAAAATTAAAGTGCATGAAAATACCAAGTATTGGTATTTTAAAAAAAAAGGTGGTGGGGGGAATAATGGGAAAAGAATACTCATACATTGCTGGTGAAAATGTAAATTGAAAAATTTTGGCATATATAAAAATATATAAATCCACATATTTATATACCCATCCACATCCTATAATAAGCAATTCCACTTCTAGTGGAACCCAACAGAAATATGTACACATATACAACAAAAATAGATTTGAGATATTCATTGTAGCAACATTATTTATAGTAACCAAAATTAGAAACAACCCAAATGATCCAATGAGGAAGAAATAAACCCATATGAGGAAGAAATAAATGAGGAAGAAATAAAACCATAATTATTTATTTAAGGTCTGCAGTTAATAGTAGAATGGATAAACTGTGCTATATGCATTAGAGTAGAATGATACACAGCACTGAAAATGAATCAAATAAAAGCATATGGAGTCATTTCAGAAACAAAACAGACATACACAAAAGGATACATACAGCATGGTTTTTTTTTTTCATTTAGTAATTTTTTTTTTTTTTAAGGAAGCAAAACCAGAGGGTTAGAAGTCAAGCTAGTGGTTTCTTTTGTGGGAGAGGAGGCAGTGTTTGAGAGGGAAAGGAAAGAGGCTCTGAGATGTCAGCCACCTTCTACTTCTTGACCTTGGTGTTTATGTGAGCATTTTCTCTGTGTTATAAATACATATGTTTTGTGCACATTTATGTATGTGTATTTGGTAGGGAAGCCTGGCATGCTGCAGTCCGTGGGGTTGCAAAGAGTTGGACACAACTGAGCAACTGAACTGATATATGTATATTAAATTGTACAAAGTTAAAATTTTGTTTCAGTCTTTAAAATAAACTTATAAGGAGTAATTTTTTAATGGAAATGTTCTTCTGAGAGAACAAGTTAGTGACTCAAACTTTTAAAAATAAAAGAAGGAGCCCCAAGAAGTACAAGGCTTGTTCTAGTCGCAGTGAACATGGAACAGAGGTCAGCCCCAATTGCCTAACCGCTCTCCTTTATAGACCACTCCCATCTCCAAACCTTGGAGTACATCTAAGAGCCCTGATCCCTATGGAAGGCAGTTTAAAAAACACCAATCCATACTTCATTATTTTTCACAAATATTTGAGATTTTATTATTGGAAGCATAGAAGACAGTCCAATGAACAAGGCAAAGTCCTTGCCCTCATAGAGTTTTTATTCGTAACTGGACACTGAAATGTGAAAAAGCAATAGCTTAGCAAGTTTTCTTAAAGGAGAATTTAGTGGATAGAGAATTAAAGCTTTGAACTGAATTAAAAGCAATTTACACCCATAGAGGGATGACATTAACATGATCTGATGCTTCTTCGAGTCTTTACAAGCCAGAGTTTATATATCAGATTTATTTATTTTACAATATCTGAGGACCAACCACATGATCAACACTGTATAGACCCATTGAGATTTGGGTATGCACGATAGTGAATAACACAGGGATGTTCCCGGTACTCAGAAAATATACAGTACAGAAAGTGAGATAGACATGAAACAAAGTATGCAATCTATAATTAAATTCAAGAGAAGAAGCAGAGTTAGACACCGTACTGCTTTTTACCACCTGATAACCATATTTGGCCACCTCATGCGAAGAGTTGACTCATTGGAAAAGACTCTGATGCTAGGAGGGATTGGGGGCAAGAGGAGAAGAGGACGACAGAGGATGAGATGGCTGGATGGCATCACTGACTCGATGGACGTGAGTCTGAGTGAACTCCGGGAGTTGGTGATGGACAGGGAGGCCTGGCGTGCTGCGATTCATGGGGTCACAAAGAGTCGGACACGACTGAGCGAATGATCTGATCTGATCTGACCATATTTGATCTGTTATTAACTTCACTCTCTAAAGCACTTGGATAAAGTCAATAGATTTTAATATTTTCAGCCTATCAAAAAGTTTTACAGCTTTTAAAATTCTGACAGTTTGGAGACACCTAAAGACCAGAGTACATCATGAGAAACGCTGGGCTGGAAGAAGCACAAGCTGGAATCAAGATTTCCAGGAGAATATCAATAACCTCAGATATGCAGATGACACCACCCTTGTGGCAGGAAGTGAAGAGGAACTAAAAAGCCTCTTGATGAAAGTGAAAGAGGAGAATAAAACAGTTGGCTTAAAGCTCAACATTCAGAAAACAAAGATCATGTCATCTGGTCCCATCACTTCATGGGAAATAGATGGGGAAACAGTGGAAACAGTGTCAGACTTTATTTCTGGGGACTCCAAAATCACTGCAGATGGTGATTGCAGCCATGAAATTAAAAGACACTCCTTGGAAGGAAAGTTATGACCAACTTTGATAGCACATTGAAAAGCAGAGACATTACTTTGCCAACAAAGGTCCATCTAGTCAAGGCTATGATTTTTTCCATTGGTTATGTATGGATGTGAGAGTCAGACTGTGAAGAAAGCTGAGCACCAAAGAATTGATGCTTTTGAACTGTGGTGTTGGAGAAGACTCTTGGGAGTCTCTTGGACTGCAGGGAGATCCATCCAGTCCATCCTAAAGGAGATGAGTCCTGGGTGTTCATTGGAAGGACTGATGCTGAAGCTGAAACTCCAGTACTTTGGCCACCTCATGTGAAGAGTTGACTCATTGGAAAAGACCTTGATGCTGGGACGGATTGGGGGAAGGAGGAGAAGGGGATGACAGAGGATGAGATGGCTGGATGGCATTACCGACTCAATGGACATGAGTTTGGGTAAACTCCGGGAGTTGGTGATGGACAGGGAGGCCTGATGTGCTGCAGTTTATGGGGTCGCAAAGAGTTAGACACGACTGAGAGACTGAACTGAACTGAACAACCAGAGTCCCTTGGACTGCAAGGAAATCCAACCAGTCCATCCTAAAGGAGATCAGTCCTGGGTGTTCATTGGAAGAACTGATGTTGAAGCTGAAACTCCAATACTTTGGCCACCAGATGTGAAGAGCTGACTCATTGGAAAAGACCCTGATGCTGGGAAAGATTGAGGGCAGGAGGAGAAGGGGACAACAGAGGATGAGATGGTTGGATGGCATCACCAACTCGATGGACATGGGTTGGGGTGGACTCTGGGAGTTGGTGATGGACAGGGGGGCCTGGTGTGCTGCAGTTCATGGGGCTGCAAAGAATCGGACATGACTGAGTGACTAAACTGAACTGAAAGACCAGATAAGTCAGACTAGGGTTGGGATCCAAGGGTCAAAAATTCTTAAAGGTCCCCACGTGGTTCCAACATGCAGCCAAGGTTGAGAATCTCTAATTTTGGTGCAAATTTACTCTATATGGTTTAAATTTCTTTCATATTAACCTGTAAGCCTATTTTCTATCATATTTAACATTTCAAGACCTTCTAATTCATATGTCTTCTTAGTCTCAGAAAATATGGTTCATTACCAAGTCCAAAATTCAGAGTGGGCACATATCCTGAGCTAAGTAGCTAGAATGTAAAAGTGGCCATTTCAGATAATCTTAAGAAAGCAGGAAGTAAGTTGTTTTACTTAATATTTATTTCAGCTATTATTTAACTCCATGCTTCAAACTTCAATATAATTCATGCAAAGCTGAAAAAGAGTCACATGTTTTTGGTGCTCTGAGGAGTATAGCATCAGTAAAGTAACTGCCACCGGCCCCCCCACCCCCACCCCAGGATGATAGCTTAGTGTCACTACCTAAAAGCAAAGAATTGGGCTGTTTAAAATATTAGACTCATCCTCTACAAACTGCTCTATGCTCCCAGATTTATCTATAATGTGTATGGTCAAAGGATGAAAGTTAGCATTCAGAGGACCAAACCAAATACTGTGGGAAGAATGTAAAAAGGTCTTTCTTATTACCAGGTGGGCAAAGGATCAAGCATAAACAGAGACTAGGGGCTTTCCAAAGTGTTTCTCAGTTATTTTTCTCTTTGATTATAAGGCTGTCTTATGCTGTGATGTTTAGAGATCAGCCAGCTGGCCTCCAAAATCAAGGGCAAGTGCTCTGGGTTAGAATTATGATGCCATGAAGATCTCTCTCCCTCTCGCTGGACAAAACAAAGTCTCGCCATTTTGCACTCAAGTTTCTAAGTTTTATTTTCCTCTAGGACTCTCCCACAGTTCTAAACTCACAAGTAAATCTTTCAAAAAGTTTCCCTATCCCAACTTAATCATGCAAAAATAAAACCACAAGAACAAGTCTGCAGTAGAAAAGAGTTCTCTGCAAAGCTAAAGACACAGGAAGGGATTCTTTAAGACACCAGGAGAAATAGCAGTCTATTTTCTAATTAGGGAGAAATTTCACAGCATTCAGAAAGAAACAAACCAAAGATACATTATTGTTTAAATTGTTTTGGCTAATTATTTCCAAGACTCAAGAAATTGCAGAACAATGAAAAAATGATTCTAAATCCTGCAACAACCACTCTTTATCAGGCATCACCTTAGGACCAGAGGTTACAGGAGAACACTGGAGAAGCAAGAATGGAAGCCTATAAGAGAAGACAGCAATGGCTTCCTAAGAAAAGAGAAGCTGTCAGGCAATCTTATGCAATCAGATTTCTTTGCTTTTTGCCCTGCTAGGATCTCTTGAGTTTTCACATAGAACAATGTTCTCCCCTTCCCTCCCCCTCCCCACCCCCCAGAGTGACACTTCTCCTTAAAAAGTTCTGTAGTTTAAAAAGCTCAATTTAATTTCCAGCTTTCTAAAGACCATCAAGTTCTCTTCTTCAGGGACTGAATGGGAGAAGTTTCTGTGGTTCCCTTGTGTATTATAGTCCGTTGCAAAGAATTGAAACCTAATCTATCTGACATGAGCTGAAAAGAAAATTGATGCTAAAGGATATTAGCATCTCACATTTGGAGAGAGACTGGAAAAATCAGATTTGGAACCGGCAGAGGCAAAGGAAGGCTCTGCAGGCATGGTCACGACCAGAGTCCAGCGCAGACCAGCCAGGAGGACAGACAGCCCCTCCCCCAGCCCCCACCCCTAGTGCTGGAGCCGCTCCCAGGACACTCCTGCTTCTGTCCTTAAGAACTCCTCCCCATCTATGCCTCCAACTTGGCCCCAGTAACTCCAAATCGAATCAGCCAGGCCAGCATAGCTGAGTGATCTAGTCCCAGAAGAGTTTCCTTTGCAGGCCCAAGAGCCATGTCTAGCGTACTTTGAGTCCTCCAACACTACTGAGACCTCTGACCAGTTTCTCCTGATGTCAGTATCAGTTCTGAGCTGCCATAATGTTACCTGTGAGTAGATTTATCAGACAGTGAAGTCACCTAAAACAAAGTCTACCACTTTATAAAGTAAGCAGAAACTACTGAAGTATGCCTGAGCCCTCTCTAGGTCTCCCATGCCACCTGCCTTCCTCCCATATTCAGTACTCTGGGGTTTTCCCATATTTCTTAACACTCTCCAGAAAGAATCTGGAACTCAATCTCTGACTAGTCTTTTAGAATGACTAATACTCAAATAAATCTGTCAAGACTCAAAACTTTGCCTCATGCACTAAGCCAGGGACAGCCTTGGGCTCTGCTCAGATGTTTCAGGGATTCACTGAAAAGTATCTTCCAAAGATTGAAGGCAAAAGGAGAAGAAGGCAGCAGAGGATGAGGTATGAGATAGTTGGATGGTATCACCAACTCCATGGACATGAGTTTGAACAAACTCCAGGAGACAGTAGAAGACAGGAAAGCCTGGTGTGCTGCAGTCAATGGGTCCCAAAGAGTCGAACATGACTTAGTGACTGAATAACATCTTCCATCTAAGAGTAAAGACTTTGAATTAACCAATAATCCCTGCTGTTTCTTTTTATATTCTTTTATATGCTATACAATTTCTATAACTTATTTCAATTACAGAGTCTAATACAAGAGTCAAACATTAATGCCAGATATCTAAAAAAAAAAAAAATCTCATTCTATTTTTGGATGCAAAAATTCTAATTCACTTTTTCCTGCAGTTACAGTTTTATTACAAACTTTCCCCAAAGAGTTAAAATCCCTATGATTAAGAGCTATATACTAAGTTTTCTTTAACCAAAAATCCTAGAACAAAAGTCACTGTGCTTTCTAGATAATTTTATCAGGTAGATCTGTGACAGCTGACAACCTGATCCCTGACTTGATATGATAGTTTACTTAAAAGTATAACTTCATACTCACATTAGTACCTATTCTGACAATGATATTAAATATTCTAACAAAAGGAACCCCATTACTCCCATTAGCATCACTTAGGCAAAAATCTAGAGTCATTTATCAGCAACATTCTCAGTTCAGTTCAGTTCAGTAGCTCAGTCATGTCTGACTCTTTGTGACCCTGTGAACCACAGCACACCAGGCCTCCCTGTCTATCACCAACTTCTGGAGTTCACCCAAACTCATGTCCGTTGAGTTGATAATGCCATCCAACCATCTCATCCTCTGTTGTCTCCTTCTCCTCCTGCCCTCAATCTTTCCCCGCATCAGGATCTTTTCCAATGAGTCAGCTCTTCGCATCAGGTGGCCAAAGTATTGGAGTTTCCAGCTTCAACATCAGTCTTTCCAATGAACACCCAGGACTGATCTCCTTTAGGATGGACTGGTTGGATCTCCTTGCAGTCCAAGAGACTCTCAAGAGTCTTCTCCAACACCACAGTTCAAAAGCATCAATTCTTCAGTGCTCAGCTTTCTTTATACTCCAGCTCTCACATCCATACATGACCACTGGAAAAACCATAGCCTTGACTAGACGGACCTTTGTTGGCAATGTAATGTCTCTTCTTTTTAATGCACTATCTAGATTGGTCATAACTTTCCTTCCAAGGAGTAAGTGTCTTTTAATTTCATGCCTGCAATCACCATCTGCAGTGATTTTGGAGCCCAGAAAAATAAAGTCAGCCACTGTTTCCACTGTTTCCCCATCTATTTGCCATGAAGTGATGGGACTAGATGCCATGATCTTAGGAGCCTCAGGAAGCCCAAAATTTCTTGCACTGTCCAAGTAGGCATAACACAAACTGAGTATCTTTTTTTAAAATGGGGTATTCAGGCAGTGACTAGCATCACTGAGGCAGTAACCTGAGAAGATGAGAGTTTCAACTTTACAACTATCCTTTCACTAGACACCTGACGCTCACTGAAGTGATAGCAGTTCTTCCTTTCCTGTGGTCATAAGACCATTGTCTAAAATGGCACCACAGGACTACTGAAAACCAAGAAAAATTTACTCATAACAACAGTTGTCAATGGAACATACCCTATGTGGATAGAAAATGAGGGACAGTTTTTAACAGCTGATTTTCTCATGGTATAATTGCCTAGAACACTGATGCCTACAGGTAAACCTATTATTTTCCAATAAATTTTGGTCATTTATCTCTATGACTTCTGAAACCTACCAGATGAGGAGCTCAATTTACACTCTTATCAAGCTCTCTACATCCCTCATTTCTAGCACTGCTATCTGTAATCACATCAATCACCAAAGGTAATAACTTCATCCATACTGATTTTCTACCTTGTACTGTAATTCTCTATGACAGCATGACCTGACACATAGTTTGTTAATTCTAATTATTAACCAATAAATATATATACATGTGAATAAATGAATCTCCATGGAAAAAGTAAAAGCACATTAAGATCTCATTGATGGGTCCCCTTGGAAGTGTATTATAAAGTCTACTTATATTTTGTCAATAGACCTGAGACCTATTCATCATAAAAGGCATAATTACCAATTACTGACATGTCAAAATAATATTAGCTTTTGTTTTACACTCTTGGGTGATTAGACACATTATAAAAACTGTAGCTCCTTGGATCTACCATGGATCATGTCATGTGTTGTTAACACATGCAGAATAATGAACCCTCTCAAAGACATCCTTATTGTAAATTGCAAAACCTGTGAATATATCAAGATGTGACAAAAGAGACTTTGCAGATATAATTAAGCCGAAGATCTTCAGATGAAAAGTTTACTTTGGATTTCCTGGGTGAACTCTGTGTAATCACAAGTGTCTTTATAATATAGAGGAAGGCAGGAGTGTCAGAGTCAGAGAAAGAGATACAATGATAGAAAGGTGAAAGTCACTCAGTCATGTCTGACTTTTTGCAACCCCATGGACTATACATTCCATGGAATTCTCCAGGCCAGAATACTGGAGTGGGTAGCCTTTCCCTTCTCCAGGGGATGTTCCCAACCCAGGGATCAAACCCAGGTCTCCCTCATTGCAGCAGGATTCTTTACCAGCTGAGCCACAAGAGAAGCTCTGCTTCTGTAATGATAGAAGCACAGGCCAAAGTGATGTAGCCTTGAGCCAAAGAATGCAGTCAACCTCTAGAATCTGGGAAGAACAAGGAAATGAATCTCCCCCCAACCCCCTCCAGAGCTTACAGAAAGGAACACAGACTTGCAGACTCATTTCAAATTCTGGCAAAACTAATACAATTAAGTAAAGTTTAAAAATAAAATAAAATTTAAAAAAAAGAACTATAAAATAATATATTTATGTTTTACACTTCTGAACTCAGTTCAAAAGGCCTGTACTACCCTAATACCAAAACCAGTGAAGGCACTCCAAGAAAAGAAAATTCAGGCCAACATTCCTTATGAACATGGATGTAAAAAAAGGTCAATAAAATATCTGCACACCTAGCAAAACCAAGAAGGAGATGCTAATGAAGAGCACTAATAGAATGCAGAGCAACTTATTAAACTTTCAAAGTCTTCTGGAGAATCCATGAACAACTGAAAAGAAAGATCTCTTCGCTCCCTATCAACTTGTCCACATCTTGCCCAAGAAAAAAATTGCTGTCTCTGAGGATCCATATTTTTTATTTTTTGCCACTTTCTCTTACATAAATTGCATATTTCCCTCTAATAGATTAAATCAATCTACTATTTGTACCTTTATCAACAGACTACCAATAATTATATGTTATTGAGTTAGACTTCGAAAGTCTTTGATAATCAGTTTCAAGTAGATTTAAAACAAGCTATAGTTTGAAATATTTGTGAAGAAAAGCCTTAAAAAGGCTCAGATAAGTGACATTCATTCAATGAAAGTTAGAATAAGTAAGTTAAAGCAAAAGGAGGAGAAGTCAATATACAACAGTCTGAGTTCTTGGTTCCAAACTGAAACTATTCTTGGCTACCTAAAAAGCCATCACATTAGTGATATAAAATGCTAACTATTGAATAGACTAATTTGATATTTGGTAAGCACTATGGACTGAGGTTCATGACATTGTACAGGAGACAGGGATCAAGACAATCCCCATGGAAAAGAAATGCAAAAAAGCAAAATGGCTGTCTGCGGAGGCCTTACAAATAGCTGTGAAAAAAAGAGAAGTGAAAAGCAAAAGAGAAAAGGAAAGATATAAGCATCTGAATGCAGAGTTCCAAAGAAAAGCAAGAAGAGATAAAAAAAGCCTTCCTCAGTTATCAATGCAAAGAAATAGAGGAAAACAACAGAATGGGAAGGACTAAAGATCTCTTCAAGAAAATTAGAGATACCAAGGGAACATTTCATGCAAAGATGGGCTCGATAAAGGACAGAAATGGTATGGACCTAACAGAAGCAGAAGATATTAAGAAGAGGTGGCAGGAATACACAGAAGAACTGTACAAAAAATATCTTCACGACCCAGATAATCACGATGGTGTGATCACTGACCTAGAGCCAGACATCCTGGAATGTGAAGTCAAGTGGGCCTTAGAAAGCATCACTATGAACAAAGCTAGTGGAGGTGATGGAATTCCAGTGGAGCTATTTCAAATCCTGAAAGATGATGCTATGAAAGTGCTGCACTCAATATGCCAGCAAATTTGGAAAACTCAGCAGTGGCCACAGGACTGGAAAGGTCAGTTTTCATTCCAATCCCAAAGAAAGGCAATGCCAAAGAATGCTCAAACTACCGCACAAATGCACACTAGTAAAGTAATGCTCAAAATTCTCCAAGTCAGGCTTCAGCAATATGTGAACCATGAACTTCCAGATGTTCCAGCTGGTTTTAGAAAAGGCAAAGGAGCCAGAGACCAAATTGCCAACATCCACTGGATCATTGAAAAAGCAAGAGAGTTCCAGAAAAATATCTATTTCTGCTTTATTGACTATGCCAAAGCCTTTGACTGTGTGGATCACAATAAACTGTGGAAAATTCTTCAAGAGATGGGAATACCAGACCACCTGACCTGCCTCTTGAGAAGCCTATATGCAGGTCAGGAAGCAACAGTTAGAACTGGACATGGAACAACAGACTGGTTCCAAATAGGAAAAGCAGTACCTCAAGGCTGTATATTGTCACCCAGCTTATTTAACTTATATGCAGAGTACATCATGAGAAACCCTGGGCTGGAAGAAGCACAAGCTGGAATCAAGATTGCCAGGAGAAATATCAATAACCTCAGATATGCAGATCATATCACCCTTATGGCAGAAAGTGAAGAGGAACTAAAAAGCCTCTTGATGAAGGTGAGAGTGGAGAGTGAAAAAGTTGCCTTAAAGCTCAACATTCAGAAAATGAAGATCTTGGCATCTGGTCCCATCACTTCATGGGAAATAGATGGAGAAACAGTGGAAACAGTGTCAGACTTTATTTTTGGGGGCTCCAAAATCACTGCAGATGGTGACTGCAGCCATGAAATTAAAAGACACTTACTCCTTGGAAGAAAAGTTATGACCAAACTACATAGCATATTGAAAAGCAGAGACATTACTTGGCCAAAAAAAGTCCATCTAGTCAAGGCTATGGTTTTTCCAGTGGTCATGTATGGATATGAGAGTTGGACTGTGAAGAAAGCTGAGCGCCGAAGTATTGATGCTTTTGAACTGTGGTGTTGGAGAAGTCTCTTGAGAGTCCCTTGGTCTGCAAGGAGATCCAACCAGTCCATTCTGAAGGAGATCAGCCCTGGGAGTTCTTGGGAAGGAATGATGCTAAAGCTGAAACTCCAGTACTTTGGCCACCTCATGCAAAGAGTTGACTCATTGGAAAAGACCCTGATGCTGGGAGGGATTGGGGGCAGGAGGAGAAGGGGATGACAGAGGATGAGATGGCTGGATGGCATCACTGACTTGATGGACGTGAGTCTGAGTGAACTCTGGGAGTTGGTGATGGACAGGGAGGCCTGGCGGGCTGCGATTCATGGAGTCGCAAAGAGTCGGACACGACTGAGCGACTGAACTGAACTGAACTGAAATATGCGCTTCCGTGGTCATTCAGACAGTTAAAAAATCTGCCTGCAATGTAAGAGACCCAGGTCTGATCTCTGGGTCAGGACAATTCCCTGGAGAAGAATGGCTACCCACCCCAGTGTTCTTGCCTGGAGAATCCCCATGGACAGAGGAGCCTGCTGGGTTACACTCATGAAATTGCAGAGTCAGACACAACTGAGCAACTAAGCATGCAAGTACTAAATAAACAACTACAAAAGTTTGGAGATTTCTAAAATAATTATAAAGACTGTATGGTCTATGAACAAAGTGTATAATTGTTCTTTCTGTAAAGGCATTCAGTTTATATAAACAATAATTTTTAAGGTAAAGCTTAGTATGTTTGCATTGCCATGGAAATTCATAACATCATCACCAAAGCCAACCTCTTCACGATTAATGTCCTAATTCTCTTGAGTGTTTATAGAAATATATGACTTAAACACATTTTGCTCATACTGAGATTTTGCCTCAGGAAAGACATGTTCCCCTTCTCTTTTCTATTCTTCAATGGACACTAACGCACATAGAGGTTAAAACGCTTGCTCAAACCATTCACCTCGCTGATAACACAGTCAAGCCTCCTGACTCCTGATCTAGGACTCTACATACTGCTATGGCCCCAAAATATGCAAACCAGAACACTGTGAAGAATGCCACACACTCTCATGCCATGCCCAATAAGATTTCAGGCATTTGGAGGTTTAGGTTAAAGATCCTCTCAGATTAGTTCTGTTCAGGGATCTTGTATTAAACACTCTGATTGACTGGCCTTGGTTTAGAGAAGGAGGCAAAATAGAGCTTCAATTTCCATGAAGAAGGGACAAGTATTTTCCTTGTGAAGTTAAACATGTGTAAAATATAGACACTTGTCAAGATTCTATTTGGTTTCTTTCACATGCAAAAATAATCTATTGCTGAAACCAGGTGAGATGGGGATATGAGCCAAGAGAACTTTTTAAAATGAAACTCTTCCCCCAGTTCACACCAGCATGGACATGGTCAATATCTCTTCTCACTTTCTGTATTTACAGGATCACTCTCTCTACTTCCTACTAAAAAATGTCTGAGAACTTATTTCCAGGCTGTTTATTTCAAATTAGATGAATTTGAACAAAGGTTAATCAGTCTCAATTGTTTAAAAGTGGGTCACAGATTCTGTTTCCCCTTAAATTAAAATGCCTCCTGACTGCTGATGTGAGAATACAAAAAAGCCGTCAATGAAGGAGGTGAGGTTAGAAAAGATAGGAGCTTCCAGCACTACTGCTTGCCTCCTAACTAGTACTCAGTCTGGAGGGGAACTAAACTCATTTGGGTTTGAGAATAGAGTGGGTATGAGCACTAAACTTTCTTTTCTAGCTTACTCTCTTGAAAGAAAATTCATCATTTTTACTTATGATTCTTTAATATTTCATAATAATCATTTTATTTTTAGTTTTATCTACAAGTTACTTTTAAGCAATGCTTACAATCATCATTACTAAAGTTCTTTTCCATAATGTATTCATAATCTTAATGTGCTGATCAAATGCTATGCAGTAGAAGTGTGCTGGCTTGGAGAACACAGAGCTAAAACCTAAGAGTTGTGAAAGAAATAGATGTATCTTTTTGAGGTTCAGTAAACCAAGGGATCAATCACAGTAAGACACATTTTATGGGAGGAAAATGATGTCATATTTAGCTGAGAATATAAATCATGAAAATTAAAGTAAGAAAGTAATGAAAACTAAAGTAAGAAAGTATTGAAAATTAAGGTAAGAAACTATTGAACCATTAGCAAGAAGGAAAAACTTCATGGAATAATTAATAGTTAAGAACAGAAAGGAAGCCATATTATTTCCTATGAGTTTAATATCCATTGTGCCAGGTTGCCATAAGGGTTGAGTACATAGGCACTGTGCCATATATTTTGACTCACATGGCACAAAGTAGATGACCAATAAATATTGGTTGAACTTGAATGTGAGGAGCAGAGAGGAGTAGAAAAGCAATAGTAAGGAGACAAGTTTGGTTGTTACTTAAGCACTAGCTATATTGGAGGAGTTCTAAGTAAATGAAACAATCTATTTTGGCAATTAGAATAAAATCTCTTTGCTTTTATGATCCATACACCTTTCTGTATGAGTTCTCACTTTAAAATGCTCAAGTTTTTCAAGTTATTCCAATATGAATTTATCTTTAAATCTAGTAATATATATGACCATTTAGAGCAAAACTTTGTTTTAAAAAATCCAATTGAACAAAACTTAAAAAAAAAAAAAGCCAATATCCTGCAGCAAGACATCTCATAAGCAATATTTGAGATCAATTTTACCAGTCTTACAATCCAAGGTCAAGAGACCTTGGACAAAACTGACTCTATCACTAATTAGCTGTGTCACCATGACCGCATCACTTAAATAAACTAGACCTCAATTTCAACATATATAGAGCAGTGCATGGGATACCTGATTATAATATTTCAAGATCATTTTTAAAAATTGTTTAATGGATTTATAGATACTTTATGTGTCCCTCATGGCTTATATTTAGTGGAATCATGCACAGAAGAAGTGATGCAAACCAGAACCAGAATAGACTACAGGGTAGTTTCTTAGCCTCAGAATAGTCAGTTTCCTTGGGCATGATCACTTTTGCATATTAATCTCATTAATATCCATCTTATAAGTTTGTCATAAAATTTAAAATAAATATACTTAAAAATATGTCTCATTATTAACTCTTATTCATTGCTGGAGGGAATATAAACTGCTACAGCCACTTTGAAACACAACAGTTCAGTTCAGTTCAATTGCTCAGTCGTGTCCAACTCTTTGCAACCCATGGACTGCAGCACGCTAGGCTTCCCTATTTACCACCAACTCCTGGAGCTTACTCAAACTCATATCCATTGAGTCAGTGATGTCATCCAACCATCTCATCCTCTGCCATCCCCTTCTCCTCCCACCTTCAATCTTTCCCATCATCAGGGTCTTTTCAAATGAGTCATTCTTCACTTCAGGTGGCCAAAGTATTGCAGTTTCAACTTCAGCATCAGTCCTTCCAATGAATATTCAGGACTGATTTTCTTTAGGATAGACTGGTTGGATCTCCTTGCTGTCCAAGGGACTCTCAAGAGTCTTCTCCAACACCACAGCTCAAAAGCATCAATTCTTTGGCGCTCAGCTTTCTTTATAGTCCAACTCTCACATCCATACAAAATTACTGGAAAAACCATAGCTTTGACTAGACGGACCTTTGTTGGCAAAATGATGTCTCTGCTTTTTAATATGCTGTCCAGGTTGGTCAAAACTTTTCTTCCAAGGAGCAAGCATCTTTTAATTTCATGGCTGCAGTAACCATCTCCAGTGATTTTGGAACCCCCCAAAATAAAGTCTATCACTGTTTCCACTGTTTCCCCATCTACTTGCCTCTACTTGCCATGAAGTGATGGGACTGGATGCCATGATCTTAGTTTTCTGAATGTTGAGTTTTAAGCCAACTTTTCACTCTCCTCTTTCACTTTCATCAAGAAGAAGCTCTTTAGTTTTTCTTCACTTTCTGCTGTGGTGGCATCTACATATCTGAGGTTATTGATATCTCTCCCAGCAATCTTGATTCCAGCTTGGCTTCATCTAGTCCGGCATTTCTCATGATGTACTCTGCACATAAGTTAAATAAGCAAGGTGACAATATACAGCATTGACGTACTCCTTTCCTGATCTGGAACCAGTCTGTTGTTCCATGTCCAGTTTTAACTGTTGCTTCCTGACCTCCATAAAGATTTCTCAGGAGGCAGGTCAGGTGGTCTGGTATTCCCATCTCTTTCAGAATTTTCCACAGTGTGTTGTGATCCACACAGTCAAAGGCTTTGGCATAGTCAATAAAACAGAAGCAGATCTTTTTCTGGAATTCTCTCACTTTTTCAATGATCAAATGGATGTTGGCAATTTGATCTCTGGTTCCTCTGCATTTTCTAAATCCAGCTGGAATATCTGGAAGACAACAGATTCTTATAAACACATTTTTTTTTTTACACTATATGATCCAGCAATCTCACTCCTTAGTATTTATCCATAGGAGTTGAAAATTTATATCCAGATTAAAGGCCTGTACACAAATGAGTATAGCTACCTTGTTCATTGTTGCCCAAACTTGGAAGCAACCAATGTGTCCTTAAGTAGGTGAATAGATAAAAAAACTGAGGCACATCCAGACAATAGACTATTATACAGCACTAAAAAATAAAAGAGCTATCAAGTCACATAAAGACATGGAGGAAACAAATGCCTATTATTAAGTAAAAGAAGCCAATCTGAATGACCATTATAAAAAGGCTACAAAAAATAAATGCTGGAGAGGGTGTGGAGAAAATGGAAGCCTCTACATTACTGGCGGGAATGCAAACTGATACAATCACTATGGAGAACAAAATGGAGATTCCTTAAAAAAAAAAAAAAAACTAATAAAACTACCATATGGCCCAGTAATTCCACTATTGGGCATATACCCTGTGGAAAACAGTACACAAAAAAGACACATGTACCCCAGCAGTGATGGCAGCACTATTTACAACAACTAGAACATGGAAGCAACCAAGATGTCCATGGGCAGATGAAGGGATAAGGAAGTCTTGGTACATATATACAATGGAATGTTACTCAGCTATAAAAAGAAATGCATTTGAGTCAGTTCTAATGAGGTGGATGAATCCAGAGCCTATTATACAAAGTGAAGTAAATCAGAAAAAGACAAATAATGTATATTAATGCATATATATGGAATCTAGAAAGATGGGTACCGATGAACCTATATGCAGGGCAGCAAAGTAGACACAGACATAAGGAACAGACTTTTGGACTCAGTAGAACAAGGAGAGGGTGGGATGATTTGAGAGAATAGCATTGAAATGTATAAATTACCATAAGTAAAATAGATAGCCAGGGGGAGGTTGATGTATGCAGCAGGAAACCCAAAGCCAGTGCACTGGGGCAGCCTAGAGGGATAGGGTGGGGAGGGGGCTCAGGGTGGAGGAGACACAGTTATGCCTATGGCTGATTCACACTGATGTATGGCAAAACCATCACAATGCTGTAAAGTAGGTATCCTCCAATTCAAAGACATTTTTTAAAAAAGAAGCCAATCTGAAATGGCTACATACTACATGATTCCAACTATATGCCATCCTGGAAAAGACAGACTGTGGAGACAGTTAAAAGATCAGTGGTTGCTGGGAAGAAGGTGGGTGGAGAGATGACCAGATGGAGCACAGAGTGTTTTTAGGATTTTTAGTAGGGAAACTACACTGTATAATACTGTAATGATGGATACGTGATGTTACACATTTTCCAAACCCATAGAACGTACAGCACCAAGACTCTGGAAGTTGCGTGCTAATTTTTTGTCAATATAGGTTCATGGGTTGTAACAAATGCAGCCATCTGGTGAAGGACACTGATACTGAGGGAGACAGTGCTTGTGTAGGGGAACAAGTTAAATGGGAACTCTTGTACTTCCCACTCAATTTTTCTGTGAATCTAAAACTGCTCTAAAAAAGAAAGTCTATTTTTATAAAAATTACATTACACTAAAGGGGTTTAAATAAAATTCTAACTCAGTCTCTTTTCAAAGGTGAGCATGGATTTACCAGAAAATACACTCAACAAAATAAATGTGTTGATGGCAAAAAGATATATTTGTAGCTGCTCCACCACTCTCATGGGAGGAATGGTGGAGAGAAAGGGGAAAAAGTCAACTTGTCTGACTTAAGTATTAAAATATTTTTATTTTAACATTAACCAAGACTTTGCAATTATCAGAGAAGTCATTTAATAAAAAACATTAGACAGCATATAGACAAGGGAGAGAGAGAATAAAAGTGTTGTCCTTGATTAAACTCTTCTTTTTGTCAAATAAGCACAAGTATCCTTTCAAATAATCATGACAAGACCCAACCCATTTAGGCAGCTGCTTTCCAAACTGTGCAGCTGTGCTATAATCTGGCTTATTGGAAATTCTCAAAATTGTGATATTATAGCCTAGGAAAAGCAAATTAGAGTTGAGAAACTCCACTGATTTCCAACATGAGGGAAAAGTACCTTGCATTTTCACATGATGAGTATTTATTTTTCAGAGATAAAATCTCTCCAGTATTGCTGTAGAATTATTAAAATGTCTCAGTTATAAGTCTGCAAACCTCTCTGTTACTTAAGTGAACAAGCCATAATGTTCAAATAATTATACGGCTGTTAGTCAGAATGGCACAGGCCTAGGAAGAGACAAGTGGGCTTGCAGAATTGTAGACATCACACAGTCATTCCTTTCAAGTCCAGGTCCTCACCCAAGAGCAGCTTTCATCTCTTTTCAGCCATAAGCACATAATAAGATTATCCCCTGTTCAGACAGGTCACTTCGGCACAAGTCAGAAAACATGAGGAGACAGAAATACAAATATTCAAAACCAGCCTCAAAAAGAGTTATGAAGAATTCCTAAACATTTTGAGATTTTAAAACAAATATGTTGGCTCAGCTCATTTGGAACCAATCAAATCTTTCCTGTTCACCTACTGTGAATAAAGAACAATGACATATCTATAACATTTTTGGATAACCACAGTAGTCTTTTCTAATTTCTAACTTCTTTCTTTCCCTTCTCAGGGACCAAATAGATACATGGTATTTTCTTTAAGAAAAAAAAAAGCAAACACTAAGACACATCGGGTTTCCTTATGACATTTTATCTGAGAAAATAGAATAACATCCATGTTTATTTTCCAGCTAGGATTGAAGATTTAGGTAATGGGACTATATGTTATACTCAGGACCAGTAGATGGCTGGTTAAAGAAAAGTTGGTTGATAGGAACAATCAAATATTGATTATTACCTTAAGCATTTTAACTAGAACATGAAAATATACATGTATTTACCAATCTTCAGATATAAGGAATTATTGCAATATCACATTCAAATTCTCAATTAGTCTCAGAGCAGGAAAGAACACAGGGTCCCTTGTCAAGGAGTTTCAGTGAAAATGCTTTCTGGATTAGTTTGATCCTTACTTCCAATATCAATTCTTTCATTCACACCTAATTAAGCAGCAAGCACAGTGCCATGTTTTTATCAACATCCAAAGCCTTTATCTTAGTTTTCATAGAAATAATTTTCCTTCAAATATTTGTTTCATTGACGTATATAGTGTCTAATTAGATTACATAATTACAATATAGTAAACCCCCACTCCAGTACTCTTGCCTGGAAAATCCCATGGATGGAGGAGCCTGGTAGGCTGCAGTCCATGGGGTCGCAAAGAGTCAGACACGACTGAGCGACTTCACTTTCACTTTTCACTTTCATGCATTGGAGAAGGAAATGACAGCCCACTCCAGCGTTCTTGCCTGGAGAATCCCAGGGACGGGGGAGCCTGGTGGGCTGCCGTCTCCGGGGTTGCACAGAGTCGGACACAACTGAAGCGACTTAGCAGCAGCAGCAGCAAACATTTATTAGAGTGTATAATTAAAACTAAAACTGAAATAAAAAGATTCTAGAGTAAGCAATTTAATTAGTGGTAGCAGTATATGGTTGTGCTAGAGAGTAGCCTACAGCTTCTGTGAATAGGCTCCATATGCTATCAGTATGAGAACAGCCGTTAAGAGGGGAAAAAAACAGCAGCAAATACAGAAAGTTAGTGAATCAATGTCAATTGGAAGTGTTTCTATAAAATTAATTGGAGGTCTGGATTATGCCCATGAGAAAACAGGCCTAATTAACACCTTTCCCAAACATCATTCCAAACCCACATTATTTGGGTGTTTCTAAAAGTCTTATTTTTTTCTGGGGGAGGGTAGTTTGAGGATATTATGGGCAGTTTACAAGTGCTATAGGAATGTTTTTAAGCTTATTTTTTTAATTCACAGCTTTAAAAATCATGTAAATATATTCTGCATCACCCAGAAAGCCACTTCAAAGCTGAATTCTGCCTCCACAACAATGAGATCATGGGAGCACCAATGACCACCTAAAGGCACAGAACTTAAGTTTGTACGTAGGGATAAGCATGGCTAACTACTATCAGCTGCTAACACCTTACGTCAAACTAAGTTTTCTGCACTGTTGTTGAAGTAATTTTACCAACTATAAAGAAAATTTTCCTCTTACCAAGAGAATCTATACTTGAAAGACATGTCTTTCATAGAAATAGACTTCAGTTTAAGCAAATTTAATATAAAAACAACATCGTCTGGTGAAGAAATGTATTAATTTAATTGTCACAAATTACGGGAAACAGCATAAACTTAAACAGCATAAACATGGATTTAATCCACTAGGCTATTCAGGTATGACCTAAATCACATCCCTTATGATTATACAGTGGAAGTGACAAATAGATTCAAGGGATTAGATCTGGTAGACAAAGTGCCTGAAGAACTATGGACGGAGGTTTGTAACACTGTACAGGAGGCAGTGACCAAAACCACCCCAAAGAAAAAGAAACGCAAGAAGGCAAAGTGGTTGCCTGAAGAGGCCTTACAAACAGTTGAGAAAAAAAGACAAGCAAGCAAAAGGCAAGGGAAAAAGAGAAAGATATAATGAACTGAATGCAGAGTTCCAGAGAATAGCAAGGACAGATAAGAAAGCCCTCGTAAGTGAACAATGCAAAGAAATAGAGGAAAACAATAGAATGGGACAGACTAGAGATCTCTTCAAGAAAAATGGAGATACCAAGGGAATATTTGATGCAAGGATGGGCACGATAAAAGACAGGAATGAAAAAAAAAAAAAAAAGACAGAAATGGCAAGGATCTAACAGAAGCATAAGATATTAAGAAAAGGTGGCAAGAATACACAGAAAAACTATACAAAAAAAGTCTTAATGACCCAGATAACCAAGATGATGTAGTCATTCACTAAAGCCAGACATCCTGGAGTGTGAAATCAAGTGGGCCTTAGGAAGCATTACTAGGAACAAAGCCAGTGGAAGTGATGGAATTCCAACTGAACTATTTCAAATCCTAAAAGATGATGCTGTTAAAGTGCTTAACTCAATATGCCAGAAAATTTAGAGAACTCTGCAGGGGCCACAGGCAATGGCACCCCACTCCAGTACTCTTGCCTGGAAAATCCCATGAATGGAGGAACCTGGTAGGCTGCAGTCCATGGGGTCGCTAAGAGTCGGACACGACTGAGCGACTTCACTTTCACTTTTCACTTTCATGCATTGGAGGAAGAAATGACAACCTACTCCAGTGTTCTTGCCTGGAGAATCCCAGGGACGGCAGGGCCTGGTGGGCTGCCGTCTATGGGATCGCACAGAGTCAGACACGACTGAAGCGACTTAGCAGCGGTAGCAGCAGCAGGGGCCACAGGACTGGAAAAGGTCACCTTTCCTTCCAATCCCAAAGAAGGGCAATGCTGAAGAATCAAACTGCACTCATTTCACATGCTAGCAAGGTAATGCTCAAAACCCTTCAAGTTAGGCTTTAACAGTATGTGAACCAAGAACTTCTAGATATACAAGCTGGATTTAGGGAAGGCAGAGGAATCAGAGATCAAATTGCCAACACCCTCTGGATCATAAAAAAGCAAGAGAATTCCAGAAGTCTTCTTCATTGACTACACTAAAGCCTTTGACAGTGTGGATCACAACAAAGAGTGGAAAATTCTTAAAGAGATGGGAATACCAGACAACCTTACTTGTTTCCTGAGAAACTTGTATGTGGGTCAAGAAGCAACAGTTAGAACTGGACATGGAACAATGGACTGGTTCCAAATTGGGAAAGGAGTATGACAAGGCTGTATATGGTCACCCTGCCTATTTGACTTATATGCAGACTACATGGTGTTAAATGCCAGGCTGGATGAATCACAAGCTGGAATCAAGACTGATAAGAATAACATCAACAACCTCCTATAAGCAGAATATTTCATGGGAAATAGATGGGGAAACAGTGGAAACAGTGTCAGACTATTTTTGGGGGCTCCAAAATCATTGCAGATGGTGACTGCAGCCATGAAATTAAAAGACGCTTTCTCCTTGGAAGAAAAGTTATGACCAATCTAGATAGCATATTCAAAAGCAGAGACATTTTTTTTGCCAACTAAGGTCCGTCTAGTCAAGGGTATGGTTTTTCCAGTGGTCATGTATGGATGTGAGAGTTGGACTGTGAAGAAGGCTGAGCGCCGAAGAATTGATGCTTTTGAACTGTGGTGTTGGAGAAGACTCTTGAGAGTCCCTTGGACTGCAAGGAGGTCCAACCAGTCCATTCTGAAGGAGATCAGCCCTGGAATTTCTTTGGAAGTAATGATGATGCAGCTGAAACTCCAGTACTTTGGCCACCTCGTGTGAAGAACTGACTCATTGGAAAAGACCCTGATGCTGGGAGGGATTGGGGGCAGGAAGAGAAGGGGACGACAGAGGATGAGATGGCTGGATGGCATCACTGACTCAATGGACATGAGTCTGTGTGAACTCCGGGAGTTGGTGATGGACAGGGAGGCCTGACGTACTGTGATTCATGGGGTCGCAAAGAGTCGGACATGACTGAGCAACTGGACTGAACTGAACTGAACTGAATGGCAGAAAGTTAAGAGAAACTAAAGAGCCTCTTGATGAGAGTGAAAGAGGAGAGAGAAGAAGCTGGCTTAAAACTCAACATTTGGAAAAACGAAGATCATGGCATGCCGTCTCATCACTTCATGGCAAATAGATGGGGGGAAAGTGGAAACAGTGATAGATTTTCTTTTCTTGGGCTCCACATCACTGCGGATTATGACTGCAACCATGAAATTAAAATACATTGGTCCCTGGAAAAAAAAATGTACAGATTAATACAAGTAAAGATATAAAACTGCTGTAATCCCTGTCTTCTTGGGGTTTGCCCCATGACAAACCTAGATGGTATACTAAAAAGCAGAGATATCACTTTGCCAACAAAGGTCCACATAGTCAAAGCTATGGTTTTTCCAATAGTCATGTACAGATGTGAGATTTGGACCATAAAGAAGGCTGAGGGCTAAAGAATTGATGCTTTCGAATTGTGGTGCTGGAGAAAACTTCTGAGAGTGCCTTGAACTGCAAGGAGATCAAACCAGTCAATTCTAAAGGAAATCAACCCTGAATATTCATTCGAAGGACTGATACTGAAGCTCCAATACTTTGGCCACCTGATGTGAAGAACTGACTCACTGGAAAACATCCTGATGCTGAGAAAGATTGAGTGTTGGAGGAGAAAAGGAAGACAGAGGATGAGATGGTCAGATGGCATCACTGACACAATGCATATGAGTTTGAACAAACTCCAGGAGATAGTGAAGGACAGAGAGGCCTGTTGCAGTTCATGGGGTCGCAAAGAGTTGGACACAACTTAGTGACTGAACAACAAGATCTAAATGTATTCATATCCAGCAAAGATCAAATTGATGTTTTCAACAGTACAAATTTTCTACCCAGGAATTAAGAGAAGGCATTAGGGAAATCAGCTATAAATCACATTTTTAAATGAGGTGCACTAATCACTTCCAGAATTTGCAGATTGACATCAGTTTGAGAGCAGGCTTAGTGTTTAAAATATTACTATTTTCCACATGTGCAGAAATTGAGAACTTCAGGTATTTTCCTTCTTGGGTAATTTGACTAGGTGCCACTGTAATATAGAATTCAATAATAGAACATTGATGATCTTGTCTTGAATAAACATGGAAGTTTTAAAGTGATATATTATTGACAAGGGCATCTAGGATTGTTCATTGTTCGAGTTTTGGAGAAGAATGAACTGATTATAGTGAACAATTTAAAAAACTTTGAAATTATTAATCCCATTCAAAACACTTATATAAGCAGGCATTCTCTGCATTTGTAGAACTGAAGCTCAAACTCACAAAGTAAATATATTACACCCAACAAGAGGTAATTTTGTTTCAGCAAAACATGCATATTAAAATACATCATTAAATTATATTTGATTTTATATTACTTATTTGAAAATCTGTTTCACTTTTATAGTTGTGTAAAGAGTCATATATACAAGGACTTGATACACATGTACAAATGTAAAATAAGTAATAGTAAAACAGGTGCTATAAGTCCAGCAGAAGGCCATCCAGGTAGCGTCCATATCCTTTGGGGGTCCCACTTGTCACTATACACACCTCAGCCTGCTGGTATCACAAAGTATCCGAGGCTCCCCTGTGCCTCCTTTCCCAGGACTGTAATCAGACGTTTCTCCAAAGCACCAATTCAGTAGACAAGATCTGGGCACCAAGGAAACTCACTGTTACTATGGTGCTATTTTTTTCTGTACGCTTCTACTGAATAGAATTAGAAACTATATTTTTATCATTGTTTTTATTGGAGGATAATTGTCTTACAATATTCTGTTGGTTTCCACCATATATCAACATGAATCAGCCACAGGTACACGTATGTCCCCTCTCTCCTGAACCCCCTTTCCATCTCCCTCCCCACCCCACCCCTCGAGGTTGTCACAGAGCACTGGGTTGAGACACCTGTACCCCATACTCATTGCAGCAATTTTTACAATAGCTTGGACATGAATGCAACTTAGATGTCCATCAACAGATGAATGGATACAGAAATTGTGGTACATATATACAGTGGACTATTACTCAGCTATAAAAAAGAATGCATTTCAGTCAGTCCTAATGAGATGGATGAATCAAGAAATATATTTTTAAGTATTACAGATTCATATTGATTAGTTCATACTTATATTTCCAATTCAAATTCATTAAAACACACAATTCTGACTTACCTTCCCAATTCTATATCTGCCTCTTTTTCTTACAGCGAGAATCATTGTTCCCAATGTCAATATTTTTACTTACTCTCTCATATGATACACATACAAGTTTCAAGATCCCTCTTATGTCCTGCTCTTCTTCCCAAACACCTTAGTCCTAGAGCTATTAGATGGCCCAAAGTAAGACAAGCATTTCTATGTTATGGGGGAGCCATAGTGTCTCAGTGTAAGTAGTGGAAGCCCATCCAGGGTCCCTGAGACCTGCTTCTGTGATCTGTCAGGTTAAAATTATTTTTAGAGTAACACTAAGATATTATTTGCTTTTTGCACTTTTATTGTTTGACAAGAGTACTGTGGAGTTCTTCAACAGCTACAGGACTTCACATGAAAGCTAGATTTTCTTCATACATATATACACATACCTCTTCATATATATAGTCATATATATTTCTTCAGTCAAAACAACATAATACAGTAGTTTGAATGCAGAAGCAGATATGGAATCTAGCGGCCCTCTAGTAAACAAACATTAGAGATTTGCAGAAATATGAAACAGTGCTATACTTCTCATTAAATCTGTTTTGTTTTGGAAAATGTTTTTCATAAAACTATTTTATTTATATTAACATGCAATAGGTTTACCATTATTATTTTTAATGAAAAGAATTCATTTAAAATATTTAATTGATAAATGTTTTAAATTTTCTTTGTGTTTTAATTGCTAAATATCAACTCAATAAATTGGAGAAGGCAATGGCACCCCACTCCAGTATTTTTACCTGAAAAATCCCATGGATGGAGGAGCCTGGTAGGCTGCAGTCCATGGGGTCACTAGAGTCGGACACGACTGAGCAACTTCACTTTCACTTTTCACTTTCATGCATTGGAGAAGGAAATGGCAACCCACTCTAATGTTCTTGCCTGGAGAATCCCAGGGATGGGGAAGCCTGGTGGGCTGCCGTCTATGGGGCCGCACAGAGTTGGACACGACTGAAGCAACTTAGCAGCAGCAGCAACTCAATAAATTAAAAACAAATTAAATTAATAAATAATTCACATAAATTAAGGCTCTTTGGAGTCCCCCATAATTTTTAAGAGTGTAAAAGAGTCCTGAGGCTCTCATACAAACTGAGAACCAATGCCTTAATATAACGCTGATAAGGAAAAAAAAGGAGAAAGAACTCTGACAGGAAAGTATTATTTACTCAATCATGTCTAACTCTTTGGGAACCCATAGATTGTAGCCTGTCAGGCTCCTCTGTCCGTGGAATTCTCCAGGCAAGAGTACTGGAACGAGTAGCCATTCCCTTCCCCAGGGGATCTTCCTGACCCAGGGATTGAACCCAGGTCTCCTGCACTGCAGGCAGACTCTTTACCATCTGAGCCACCAGGGAAGCCCCAGATAGTAACATATAGGAACTTACATATAATAACCAAATGTAGTGAATGTGTCTTGTTTGAATCTTAATTCTAAAAAATCAAAAAAAGATATTTTTGAGATATAAGGAAACTTCAACTATGTAGTATTAGATGACATTAAGAAATTTAAATTTTCTTTGGTTCGAAAATGGCATAGTGATTACGAAGGAAAAAATACAGGTAAAATTAAATGATGACTAAAATTTGCTTTAAAATGACTCCAGAAGAAAAAAAGTAGCAGGGAGTAGATGAAATAAAATTGGGAACTGTTGATAATTCAGGATGATGGATATATAAGTTAATGATAATACTCTCTACATTTGTATTATGGAAATTCTCCAAAATAACCTTACAAACAAAGAGAAACAATAAAAACTTAGAAAACACTGATTTTGAAGATTTTCAGGGATGCATGCTAAGTTGCTTCAGTCATATCTGTCTCTCTGCAACCCTATGAACTGTAATTCTCCAGGCTCCTCTGTCCATGGAATTCTCCAGACAAGAATACTAGAGTGAGCTACTATGCCCTTCTCCTGGGGGATCTTCCTGACCCAGGGATCAAACCCACATCTCCTATTTCTCCTGCTTTGGCAGGTGGGTTCTTTACCACTAGAGCCACCTTGAAACAATTTTGTAATTGATAAAGTTTAATTTCTAAGCACTGTGAATGAGAATTTCAGTAGATGTTCATGTACTTCTACTTCAAAAATTTCCCCAGATTATTATGCAGATATCTCTGATTCTATGGGAAATACCAGGAAAGTCTGAAGTTGCAAAATAAATTCAGTTACTGGAACGGGAAATACTTAAACCAATTAAGGGATTCTAGTAAGAAAAACAGTTTAGAGTAAACTAGAAGTAAGATTTTTTTTATTCTTAACCAAGTCAGATCAGTTAACATTTTCCAGCAAGAAAAGGAAACTTGCTCAAGTATTAAAGTCTTCTGGGAACAAGTTAATTAATCAATTTAATTACACAGGTGTCTTATGCAAAGCAGAATTTGGGGAGGTAAAGTATGTGTATAATAGAGTTGCTACCCTTAAACCTAGTTAGAGATCTAAGAGACAGGAAGACTTAAATATACAAAACAATGTGTGGCAGAAAAGATAAAGTTTCCTGTGCACTTGAGTAGGAGTTATTCCATCCTCCACAGAGAGACTATGGTTATAAATGCTCCCCATGTGGCACAGTGGTAAAGAATCTGCCTGCTAATGCAGGAGACACAACAGACACCGGTTTGATCCCTGGGTCAGGAAGATCTCCTGGAGATGGAAATGGAACCCCACTCCAGTATCCTTGCCTGGGAAATCCCATGGACAGAGAAGCCTGGCAGGTTACAGTCCATGGGGTCACAAAAGATTCATAAATGACTGAGTACAAGCACATCATTTCATCCTCCAGCACTATCCTTACTCCATCCCTGATATTAAAGCAAGACAGGTGTTGAAAATTACTCACTCCACATAGACTCAGTAAGAAATGTCCATTCAGAAAAGATATTTAACTAAAAAATAAAGCTATATATAAAATAATAAAGGAGGCCCATGCCAGTTATACTATACTTTAATCATGAATTTAAATGGAAAACCAAGGACTATCAGGTGTACACATGAAGAGAACCAACATTATAAAGAGAAAGACTCCCTACCCCCCAAAAGAGAGAAAAAACAAAAACTAACGATTTTGAGATCTTAGTGGAAATAATTCAAGGTGTAGAAGAAAAAAACTTGTAAGACAAAAAAATTTTTTAATTTACTCAGAGTTAGAAATTATATCCATAACACTAAAACAGAAAGCAATGAAAAAGGAAGAGAATAAGAAAGAACTTTAAGGAATGTTTTAATAGCCAGGATAAATATTTGGTATAATGACTGGAAAACAAAATTTTAGTAATCTCCCAGAACAAGAAGACCAAGACACGAACTATATCAAAGACAAGAGACGCACAGAACCAATCCAGGAAATTCAATTTACAGGAACGTCAAGGATTGAAAAGAAACTATCGAGAGAAAAAGTTACCAAAGGGGAATATTTCAGAGTTAGAGGTAAATCTTCTGATTGAAAGGACCCACCAAGTATACATTAAAGTTATTTCTTAATAATATTTTTTAAATATACCTTGAGGCACTGCTCTGAAATTTTAGGTCAAGGATAAAGAGTAAACGCTAAACAAAAACAAAAGAATAAGAATAATACTGACACCAAACTTCTCATCAGCCACATTAGAAGCTAGAATGCCATCATAAATTAAGTGCATTCCTGGCTCAAAATAATAATCTCACTATATCAAACTCTTTGCCTCATAAATTTGTAGTCTTCTCTCATCTAACTCTTAGCTTAACCAAATGGCTTACATTGACCAGTGAGTTTTAGCAAAAGAGATGTGAAAGGAGTTTGCTTATGTTCGGTCTTTCTCTTGGATGGATCCCTGCCACTATCATGAGAACATATTAGGATAACTTGGAAGGAAAATAAAAGAGTGATATGGAAACCAGCTCAATCACTCCAGATGATGGCCCAACCTACAACTAGCCAATTCCCAAATATGTGATTCCATTTAAAATCAGCAGTAATATAGCTGTTCTCAGGAGATCACAGACTTGTAAGTGTCCCAACTGACACTAAAATAACTGCCTGGACAATTCATAACATTGAATGGTTGGTTTGATTTCTTCCATATTGTAAAGCAAATATCAATCAATTAAGAATAAATACAAATAATAAATGCTGGAGAGGGTGTGGAGAAAAGGGAACCCTCTTACACTGTTGGTGGGAATGCAAACTAGTACAGCCACTATGGAGAACAGTGTGGAGATTCCTTAAAAAACTGGAAATAGAACTGCCTTATGATCCAGCAATCCCACTGCTGGGCATACACACTGAGGAAACCAGAAGGGAAAGAGACACATGTACCCCAATGTTCATCGCAGCACTGTTTATAATAGCCAAGACATGGAAGCAACCTAGATGTCCCTCAGCGGATGAATGGATAGGAAAGCTGTGGTACATATACACAATGGAGTATTACTCAGCCATTAAAAAGAATACATTTGAATCAGTTCTAATGAGGTGGATGAAACTGGAGCCTATTGTACAGAGTGAAGTAAGCCAGAAGGAAAAACATAAATACAGTATACTAATGCATATATATGGAATTTAGAAAGATGGTAACAATAACCTGGTGTACGAGACAGCTAAAGAGACACTGATGTATAGAACAGTCTTATGGACTCTGTGGGAGAGGGAGAGGGTGGGAAGATTTGGGAGAATGGCAATGAAACATATAAAATATCATGTAGGAAACGAGTTGCCAGTCCAGGTTCGATGCATGATGCTGGATGCTTGGGGCTGGTGCACTGGGACGGCCCAGAGGGATGGTATGGGGAGGGAGGAGGGAGGAGGGTTCGGGATGGGGAACACATGTATACCTGTGGTGGATTCATTTTGATATTTGGCAAAACTAATACAATTATGTAAAGTTTAAAAATAAAATAAAATTGGAAGAAAAAAAAAAAAAGAATAAATAGATTTTTTTTTAATGGTTGAATTTATTTGAGCTTCTACATTTAAAGTGGCTTCCCTGGTAGCTCAGCTGTAAAGAATCCACCTGCAATGCAGGAGACCCCGGTTTGATTCCTGGGTTGGGAAGATCCCCTGGAGAAGGGATAGGCTACCCACTCCAGTATTCTTGGGCTTCCCTCGTGGCTCAGCTGGTAAAGAATCTGCCTGGGATGTGGGAGACCTGGGTTCGATCTCTGGGTTGAGAAGTTCCTCTGGAGAAGGGAAAGGCTACCTACTCCAGTATTCTGGCCTGGAGAATTCCATGGGCTGCATAGTTCACGGGGTCACAAAGAGTCGGACATGACAGAGCCTCTTTCACATTTAAGGTATTTTGTCATGCATCATTGTTGTGGCAATAGATAACAGACAGAAACACAAAGGACCAATGCCCTCAAATATTTGAGGAAAACTTTTAAACCTAAAATTCAATACCTAGTCAAACGACCAATCAAGAGTGAAGGCAAGAACAAGACATTTCACAAATGCAAGAATAGATATCTATTGCTTTTCATGTATCACTTTCTTAAGAAATTGCTTACAAATGTTTTCCAGAAAAATTCCAAAGCAAGACAGAACAAGACTCTGTATCTAGAAAACAGTGAATCCAATCCAGAATTTTCAAGACAAAAGCCATGCTCTAGGCCCAGGAAGAATATCAAGAATATCAAAGTATTGGCTAAGGAGGACACAGGTTTCGATCTCCAAGTGGGGTGAGGAGCAGGGACTCAGCAAAACAGTAAATATGACTGAGAGATCAGAAAGTAGTGATAATATAATAAAGAAATAATAGTGCAGGGGTGACATCAGTGAAAGTGGAAGAGTAAGGACATCTGAAAAGCCTCTCCTTCATAATAGCAATGAGAACACTGGTAAAATTTGCCAAAATCAACTTTTTTAGAAATCTGGAAATGAACTAAAGGCTTGTAGCAGTCCAGAGAGCATTTGTTCAAAACAAGTGACCAAATCTCAGTAAATACAGTGAGTTTTGTAGCATTTTAATTTGCCCAATTCTCATCCCCTAGCTTTGCAGTATGCTTGAAAAGCAATAACCCATGATCATAGTGAAAACCAGCAGCCACTCTATGGGGCTCCTCTTACCCAGAACACTATTATTTGACTTATCTGCTCATGCCCTGGAAGACCCCACTCACAAGATGTTTTTATCTTCTTCAAATCTCATTAAGTCTGTTAGTTATTAGTGTCCAACTCTTTGCAACCCTATGGACTGTAGCTCACCAGCTTCCTCTGTCCCCAGGATTTTCCAGACAAGAATACTGGAGTGAGTAGCCATTCCTTTCTCCAGGGGATCTTTCCAACCAAGTCATCAAACTCAGGTCTCCTGCACTGCAGGTGAATTCTTTACCATCTGAGCTAACAGGGAAGTCCAAAACTCATCCAGTGTGACAATTATGTCTTCACATGTGAAGGAATGAAGTTGGACATCTTATCTTACACAATATACAAAAATTAACTCAAAATGAATCAAAGACCTAAGAGGTAAAGCTATACAATTCTTGGATGAAAATAGGTTTAATTTTTGTAACCTTAGATTAGAAAATGATTTCATAGATACAACACTAAAAGCATAAGCACTGCAAGAAAAAAAAAAGATAAGTTGGACTTCATTAAAATTAGAAACTTTGTGTTTCAAAAGACACTATCAAGAAGGTGAAAAGACAATCCATAGAATAGGAAATCACATATTTGATAAGTCTAGAATTCAGAATATTTTTTAAAAAAATTCTTAGCAACTTATCGTTAAGACAACACATTAAAAAATACACAAAGAAACTGAACAGATGTGTCTCCAAAAAAGGTACACAAATGTCCACGTACACAAAAAGATACTCAATGTCATTAGCAAATGCCAATCAAAACTACCATGAGATATCACTTCACACCAACTAGGATGACTGCAATTAAAAAGAGAAACAATAACAAGTATTGGTGACAGTGTAGAAAAATCAGAACCCTCATAAAAATGATGTAAAAGGATACAGCTGCTTTGGAAACAGTTATGATTACTCAAAAGTTTAACACAGAGTTATCACATGAGTCAGCAATTCCATTCCCAAGAGAAATTAAAACCTAAGTTCACACCAAAACTTATACAAATATTCACAGCAACAATATTCATAGTACCCAAAAAGTAGAAATAATCCAATTTCCATCAACTAATAAATAAATATAATATATCCATAGAATGGAATATTATTTAGCTACATAAAGGAATGAAATACTGATATGCTATACTATGGATGAACATGTCACAACATGGATGAAACCATTATGCTAAGTCAAAGAATCCAGACACAAAAGTTCACATAGTGTTAGGATTCCATTTATATGAAAAGTTCAAAATAGACAAATTCAAAGACAAAAAGTAAATTAATGGTTGCCAGCATCTGGGGTAGAGAGGAATGTGGAATGATTGCTAAACTTTAGTTTTAGCTAAAGTGCTAAACAAGTTTCTTATTTAGGATAATAAATTATTCTGAAATTAGATAGTGGTAATGGTTGCACAACTTTGTGAATGTCTTGTACTAAAAGCAACTTAATTGCATACTTTAAAAGGTTAAATTTTATGACGTGTGAATTAGAGCTCGATTTTTAAAAATAGTAGAGGATAAGAACCTGTGGCGGATTCATTTTGATATTTGGCAAAACTAATACAACTATGTAAAATTTAAAAAAAAAAAAGAATCTCAAAGCTCCATCTCTTCAAAAAGTCACAGTCTAAATATGTGGCAAATTGAAATGGGAAATAATATTAAGCAACTGGTAGAGTATAAGATGGAGAAGGCGATGGCACCCCACTCCAGTACTCTTGCCTAGAAAATCCCATGGACGGAGGAACCTGGTAGGCTGCAGTCCATGGCGTCGCTCAGAGTGGGACACAACTGAGCGACTTCACTTTCACTTCTCACTTTCATGCATTGGAGAAGGAAATGGCAACCCACTCCAGTGTTCTTGCCTGGAGAATCCCAGGGACGGGGGAGCCTGGTGGGCTGCCATCTCTGGGGTCGCACAGAGTCGGACACGACTGAAGTGACTTAGCAGCAGCAGAGTATAAGAAAAAAGAACTCATGACTTCTGGTTTCTGGTACAACATAGGAGTTTAGAAGTCACCACTCTATCCTAAAAATAAACAAAAAGCAGAACAAACAAGTATTAAAATTTTTTCTTAGATGTACAAAAGAATTAAAGTCATGAAGCAAATTGGTGCCCCCCAAACTGGAGAGACTGACAAGTGAATTCAACAATCACAACTTATGGTTCAACTCACAAGCTGAAATTTCTACAGCAACCAGTGCTATGGTAGAAAAATCAGGAAGGTGATAAATTTTTGAAGGCTCAGAGTGAACACATCTGACAGTGAAAAAAACTTCAGGAAACACTAGTAATAGGAGAGCCGCATTCATTCTTTTATGGCTTTTATCTCTAGGATATCAACCAGATTCTTACAGTAAATATCAGGGAGAAATCCCCTTATGCTTCCAGCAAGGACCAGGGAAATGAACCAATTTGAAAAACACCAGAACACACTGTTCTTCTTAACAAGGTTTGCCCTCAGGGGAAACTATTTGACCAGAACCTAAACCCACTAGAGCTTTAATCACAGTTCAGCTGACCTGGAGGAAAGGAAATGCACAACTCCAGCCCTTCGTAGCCTTCCATGTAGGGAAAGGGAAATGCCCTTCTGCAGACCACTCAAGTCATACTGTTTCACTTCAGTTCAGTTCAGTTCAGTCTCTTAGTCATGTCCGAATCTTTGCAACCCCATGAATCACAGCACGCCAGGCCTCCCTGTCCATCACCAACTCCCGGAGTTCACTCAAACATGTTCATCGAGTTGGTGATGCCATCCAGCCATCTCATTCTCTGCTGTCCCCTTCTCCTCCTGCCCCGAATCCCTCCCAGCATCAGAGTCTTTTCCAATGAGTCAACTCTTCACATGAGGTGGCCAAAGTATTGGAGTTTCAGCTTTAGCATCAGTCCTTCCAAAGAACACCCAGGACTGATCTCCTTTAGAATGAACTGGTTGGATCTCCTTGCAGTCCAAGGGACTCTCAAGAGTCTTCTCAACACCACAGTTCAAAAGCATCAATTCTTTGGCACTCAGCTTTCTTCACAGTCCAACTCTCACATCCGTACATGACCACAGGAAAAACCATAGCCTTGACTACACAGAGGGAAAAGAAGACAGAAGTATTTGTGAAGTTCACAGTTCAGAGGGATAGATTCACTACCTAATCATAGGGCTACAGAATGCTTCTCCCTTTCCTGTACCTTGTCACCATGTTACCAAAGGCCTGTTTACAACAGTTCCTTTCATCTAGTACATGTGTGGAGAAGGCAATGGCACCCCACTCCAGTACTCTTGCCTGGAAAATCCCATGGATGGAGGAGCCTGGTAGGCTGCAGACCCTGGGGTCACGAAGAGTCAGACACGACTGAGCAACTTCACTTTCACTTTTCCCTTTCCTGCATTAGAGAAGGAAATGGCAACCCACTCCAGTGTTCTTGCCTGGAGAATCCCAGGGACGGGGGAGCCTGGTGGGCTGCCGTCTCTGGGGTCACACAGAGTCAGACACGACTGAAGCGACTTAGCAGCAGCAGTACATGTATGTTCAACTATTAAAAATTATCAGACATACTAAAACACCAAAACATAGTCAGAAGGGACAGAGCATTCGAAGCAGACATGGTAGAGATGCTAGCATTATCAAGCCAGAAACACTTAAAACAACCGTGGTTACTATGTTAAAAGCTTGCTATGAGAAAACAATTGTTTTGAGTTGCTATGTAGCCATTTAACAGAATAACAACTATGCTCACACTCAGAGTCTGGATCTTAGATAAGGACCTGAGCTTAGGATTCCTGCCACAAGTTCCTACCTTGCTTTTTCCAGGGCACCTTTTAAAATAGCTACTTAGAGTGGAGCCCACAAAAATTAGTAACCTCAGCCCCAATCACCTTATAAGTAACAGGAGATTCCTTCTACCTCTTGCTTACCTGTGACTCTGGATGGAGGATCACACTTCCTCCAGCTCATTACACAGATTGCCTCCCTCATTTCTGGGATTTGTAAGTAATAAATCTTGTGACTTTACTTCCTTTATATGAGTATATTAAAACTGCACTTTCAACCAAAATGTCCCTATAGTTTTCACTTGCCCATAGTGGGAGCCCAGATGACGAGGGAGCTACCTGTCAAACCCATGTGGGTGGTTTGTGCCTCCTCATTCAGCAGGTCATAATCTGCATATTCTTAATACACCAGCTACAGGCCCACTGATATAAGGCTTTAGTAGATAAAGTCAACAGCATGCAAGATCAGATGGTCAATTTAAGCAGAGAGATGAAAATTCTAAGGGAAAAAACAAAAGGAAATGCAAGAGATCAAGAACACTGTAACTGAAATGAAGATCTCCTTTAATTGGTTTATTAGTGAACTGAACATGGCTGAAGAAAGAATCTCTGAGCTTGAGGATATCTCAATAGAAACTTCCAATATTAAAAAGAAAAGGAAGACTAAAAAAAAAAAACCCCGAATACTCAAGGACTTTGGTACAACTACAAAAATTATAACATGTATATAATGGTAATATCAGAAGAGGAAAGAAAGGAATAGAAGAAATATCAAAACAGAAATAAGTGAGAATTTCCCCCAAATTAATGTCAGATATCAAATCCAGATACAAGAAGATCAGAGGACTCCAAGCAGGATAAATGCCAAAAAACTATACCTAGGCATATCATATTCAAATGATAGAAAATCAAACATAAATGAAAAATCCTGAAGGAAATCAGAGGGAAAACACCTTACCTGTAGCAGAAAAAAATATAAGAATTACATCTGACTTTTCCTCAGAATCCATGCTGGCAAGAAAAGAGCAGAGTGAAATACTTTAAGCATTGAGAAAAAAGAACCAAAAACCTAGAATTCTGTACTCTGTGAAATTATCCTTCAAAACTGATGAAAATAATAAAGATTTCCTCATACAAACAAGATTGAGGGGATGTGTTGCCTCCTTAAAAGAAACATTTAATAAAAAATTTCTCCAGAGAGAAGAAAAAGGAAGAAAAGAAGAGCATCAGAGAAGATGTGAAGGTAAAATAAAAACTCTTACTTTTCTTATTCTCAGTTGATTGAACAGATTAGTTTTCTCAGAATAATAGTAACAATGTATTCAATCATGTGTGTTAATGTGTATATTGTATGTTTGCTTATAGACAAGTGAAATGAGAGATAGCAATGACACAAAGAACAATGAAGAAATTGGCATTATTTCTTTTTATTTATTTATTTTAATTGGAGGCTAATTACTTTACAATATTGTATTGGTTTTGCCATACATCAACATGAATCCACCACGGGTGTACATGTGTTCCCCATCCTGAAGCCCCCTCCCACCTCCCTTCCCATATCATCCCTCTGGGTCATCCCAGTGCACCAGCCCCAGGCATCCTGTATCATGCATCGAACCTGGACTGGCGATTCGTTTTACATATGATAATATACATGTTTCAATGCCATTCTCCCAAATCATCCCACCCTTAACCTCTCCCACAGAGTCCAAAAGACTTGTCTATACATCTGTGTCTCTTTTGCTGTCTCGCATACAGGGTTATCGTTACCATCTTTCTAAATTCCATATATATGCATTAGTATACTGTATTAGTGTTTTTCTTTATGGCTTACTTCACTCTGTATAATATGCTCCAGTTTCATCCACCTCATTAGAACTGATTCAAATGTATTCTTTTTAATGGCTGAGTAATACTCCATTGTATATATGTACCACAGATCTCTTATCCATTCGTCTGCAGGGCAAAGGCTAATAGAGTTCTGCCAAGAGAATGCACTGGTTGTCGCAAACACCCTCTTCCAACAAAATAAGAGAAGACTCTACACATGGACATCACCAGATAGTCAATACAGAAATCAGATTGATTATATTCTTTGTAGCCAAAGATGGGGAAAGTAAAAGTGAAAGTCGTTCAATCATGTCCGACTCTTTGCAACCCCACGGACTATACAGTCCATGGAATTCTCCAGACCAGAATACTGGAGTAGGTAGCCTTTCCCTTCTCCAGGGGTTCTTCCCAACCCAGGGATCAACCCAGGTCTCCCACATTGCAGGCTGATTCTTTACCAGCAGAGTCACAAGGAAAGCCCAAGAATACTGGAGTGGGTAGTCTATCCCTTCTCCAGGGAATCTTCCCACCCCAGGAATTGAACCAGGGTCTCCTGCATTGCAGGCGGATTCTTTACCAACTGAGAAATCAGGGAAGCCCTAAAGATGGAGAAGCTCTATACAATCAGCAAAAACAAGATGGAGAGTTGACTGTGGCTCAGATCATGAACTTCTTATTGCCAAATTCAGACTTAAATTGAAGAAAGTAGGGAAACCCACTAGACCATTCAGGTGTGACCTAAATAAAATCCCTTATGACTATACAGTAGAAGTGACAAATAGATTCAAGGGATTAGATCTGATAGACACAGTGCCTGACGAACGATGGACGGAGGTTTGTGACACTGTACAGGAGACAGGGATCAAGACCATCCCCAAGAAAAAGAAATGCAATAAGGCAAAATGATTGTCTGAGGAGGCCTTACAAATAGCTGAGAAAAGAAGAGACACTAAAGGCAAAGGAGAAAAGGAAAGATGTATCTATTTGAACGCAGAGTTCCAAAGAATAGCAAGGAGAGAAAAGAAAGCCTTCCTCAGCAATCAATGCAAAGAAATAGAAGAAAACAATAGAATGGGAAAGACTAGAGATAATTTCAAGAAAATTAGAGATACCAAGAGAGCATTTCATGCAAAGAAGGGCACAATAAAGGATAGAAAAGGTATGGACCTAACAGAAGCAGAAGATATTAAGAAGAGGTGGCAAGAATACACAGAAGAACTATACAAAAAAGATCTTCATGATGCAGATAACCATGACAGTGTGATCACTCACCTAGAGCCAGACATCCTGGAACGCAAAGCCAAGTGGACCTTTGGAAGCATCACTACGAACAAAGTTAGCGGAAGTGACAGAATTCCAGCTGAGCTACTTCAAATCCTAAAAGATGATGCTGTGAAAGTACTGCACTCAATATGCTAGCAAATTTGGAAAACTCAGCAGTGGCCACAGGACTGGAAAAGGTCAGTTTTCACTTTAATCCCAAAGAAAGGCAATGCTAAAGAATGTTCAAAGTACTGCACAATTACGCTCATCTCACACACTAGCAACGTAATGCTCAAAATTCTCCAAGCAAGGCATCAATGGTTTGTGAGCCATGAACTTCCAGATATTCAAGCTGGATTTAGAAAAGGCAGAGGAACCAGAGATCAAATTGCCAACATCCATTGGATCATCGAAAAGAGAGTACCAGGAAACATCTACTTTTGCTTTATTGACTACACCAAAGCCTTTGGCTGTGTGGATCACAACAAACTGTGGAAAATTCTTCAGAGATGGGAATAGCAGACCACCTGACCTGCCTCCTGAAAAATCTGTATGCAGATCAAGAAGCAACAGTTAGAACTGGACATGGAACAACAGACTGGTTACAAATTGGGAAAGGCGTATGTCAAGGCTGTATATTATCACCCGGCTTATTTAACTTCTATGCAGAGTACATCATGGGAAATGCAGGGTTGGATGAAGCACAAGCTGGAATCAAGATTTCTGGGAGATACATCAATAACCTCAGATATGGAGATGATACCACCCTTATGGCAGATAGTGAAGAACTAAAAGAGCTTCTTGATGAAAGTGAAAGAAGAGAGTGAAAAAGTTAGCTTAAAGCTCAACATTCAGAAAACTAAGATCATGGCATCTGGTCCCATCACTTCATGGCAAATAGATGGGGAAACAATGGAAAAAGTGACAGCCTTTATTTTGGGGGGCTCCAAAATCACTGCAGATAGTAACTGCAGCCATGAAATTAAAAGACGCTTACTCCTTGGAAGAGAAGCTATGACAGACTTAGACAGCATATTAAAAAACAGAGACATTACTTTACCAACAAAGGTGTGTCTAGTCAAAGCTATGGTTTTTCCAGTAGTCATGTTTGGATGTGAGAGTTGGACTATAAAGAAAGCTGAGCACAGAATTGATGCTTTTGAATTGTGATGTTGGAGACAACTGTTGAGAGTCCCTTGGACTGCAAGGAGATCAAACCAGTCCATACTAAAGGAAATCAGTCCAAATATTCATTGGAAGAACTGATGCTGAAGCTGAAACTCCAATAGTTTGGCCACCTGGTGGGAAGAACTGACTCATTGGAAAAGACCATGGTGCTGGGAAAGATTGAAGGTGGGAGGAGAAGGGGATGACAGAGGATGAGATGGTTGGATGGTATCTCTGACGCAATGGACAAGAGTTTGAGTAGGCTCTGGGAGTTGGTGATGGACAGGGAAGCCTGGCATGCTGCAGTTCATGGGGTCACGAAGAGTCAGACACGACTGAGAAACTGAACTGAAGTGAACAAATTATGAAAGGGGTTTCTTTTAAAATTCTGTGTTGCCATGATGATGCCTGACTCCATCTGAACTTAATTTTTCTCAATCCTTGAGCTAACCAATGTGTTTTTCTATGGAAATATTTGTCTTAAGTTATGTCAATAACCTATGTATATACTCTAGAGTCTCTTCAAGTCAATTGGACTCAGAATCGATAAGGGCTCAACAAACCAGTATGTTTTACTCATACATTTTTCTCCTAATCTATATTAATTAAACTATATATTTTCTTGGAAAACTGCCTCTCTTCAAGATTCATGTCAATCATTTTCTGGCCTGGGATGCCAGTGTTATTTCAAAGTGCATGTTGTGGGTAAGGGGCTTGGTGCCACTATTGAGTTTTGAGACATCTTTCTATATAGCTCGCTAGTAGCTATAATACATCCGTCTAAAGACTACCTTGGGGCACTCTTTCTGCCCCCTTCTGATATCTATGTCAGAAGCTTTCTCTATCTCTTTTATACTTTAATAAAACTCTGTTACAAAAAGCTCTGAGCAATCAAGCTTCGTCACTGGCCCCAAATTGAATTCTTTTCCTCCACAGGCCAAGAATCCCGGTGTCTTTTCATGGCTCAGCAACAACCTTTCAATAGCACATTTTAAAAAACCATTGTGCCAGGTCTATTCTAAATCTTACTCATCCACTGTGATCAGCCCCAAAAGCACACCATTGGGGAGGAAAATATCCATGCAATCATAAAAAGCTTAAAACCAATTTTCTTTCAAACCCAGTGATGTAGCCTTTGGGAATTACATCAGACAGCACTGCTATGAAAAAACTGAAATATTCACATTTTGCTTATTTTTATATGAAACTTTGTGCAGCCTTCACCTTGGATCTCCAGAGGGCAGGCATATAATCATGAGCATCATGGAGTTAGCATGAAAAGAATGCTTGCTATGGTAAAGGTCTCAAGTTACAATCTAAACTTTGAAGGAAAGGTACACTTGAAGATGAAACTAGGGTGAAGTGTCTGTTACAACTTAAATAAACTTTTAGTCTGGCAATCAAATGTCCTGTAACTCCAAAACTCAGGACCTACCCCTGGCCAAGCTGCAGAGCCAGAAACACCATTTGTAGGGCCCAGTGCAAAATGAAAACTCAGGGCTACTTGTTCAGAAAACAGGATAAAAATGTTTTCTTTCCTTCTGCTGTCTCTCAGTTTGCCCTGTCATGGTGGATTTTTGTTGTTTTTATTTTGCCATTGCATGTTACTCTCCCTTGGACACAAACACACTTGCAGGGCATCATGAGAGCCTGGGTCCTTTCCCTCTGACTAGGTGGTCACAAGTGCCCAAAACTGACCTCTTCCATGCCCAGACCCCTAACAGGGATGGAAGGCAACATCAGGGGAACAGCTAGCAGAGAACCCAACCCTGGAAGGCAGAAAGCTGCCAGAAGATGGGACTTCACGTGAGCCAAAGCTCAAAGTCCCCAGTGTGTGCTTCATCATCCTGTCAGACATTACTTGTAAAACACCAATTCCAAATACATTATTAAGAATTTTAAGGTGATGCCTATAGAGCATTAAATCCCAAGTGCAAAGTCCCATTCCGAGTATAGGTCTCATGCAACTCACTGCACTTATCACACACCCATGAGGCTGGCCTTGCCAAGTAAGACAGTCTGTAGCCTAATTTAACATTACAAAGAAGGCTGGAACACAAGGGAAAGAGTGAGGCTCCCAGAAAGTAAAATACACCCTCAGACATTCAGACATTACCACCTGCAACTCTGTGCTCACAGATGCTTCCTGCCATGGGACAGAAAGATCTGTGCCTCTGGGGAAAAATGTTGTGGATTTCTGCTAAGTAACCCAAGTCTACTAACTTTGCCTCTATCACTCAGACAAGTGCATCTGGTGTAATTTATCCAAGTGTCAGTGTCTGGTATTTTCTCAAACCTACTAGACATGTACTCAAGACCTATTTATTTAAGAATTAATCTAGAGTATATGCTCTCTTAGGGCAGGAATGATCATCTTTGTATCTTTACAGTACCCTGCATAAGTTGATGTTCAAAATATGTTTTCTTGAGTTGAAACAGTGACTGCTTTTCAAATTACTCTATACATAAAATAAAAGTCAACTTTTTAAAAATGGATGGTAGCTAGAACTGTCAGAAAATCTATTTGGTGTATAAATGTGTGTACTTATATGTACACACACACACACACACACACAGTCTTAATTCTATATATTTTTCTCAGAAGTTTCATGTGGCTATCAAGATGAATCCTACAAATAAACCGATTGAAAATTGCCACAAAGTCTTAATCAGAAGGAAATCTATTTCAAATCTATTTTGGTTAAAATGCAAAATAAATAAAACAATATTTATAAAAAGTATTTAAATAACATGTATTTAAATACATGTATAAAATACAAAGAGTTTATGACATAATTAAATAAAAAACCAAGAGGAGCTAATATAATACCTCAAGTCTTCCAAAGAAAACCATTTACTAATATATACAAAGTAAAAAGATTGGAAGGAAATGTTACCCAGTAATACTACCATTCAAAACATCTACTTTTGCTTTATTGACTACGCCAAAGCCTTTGACTGTGTGGATCACAACAAACTGTGGAAAATTCTGAAAGAGATGGAAATACCAGACCTCCTGACCTGCCTCCTAAGAAATCTGTATGCAGATCAAGAAGCAACAGTTAGAACTGGACATGGAACAACAGACTGGTTACAAATTGGGAAAGGAGTACGTCAAGGCTATATATTGTCACCCTGCTTATGTAACTTATATGCATGGTACATCATGTGAAATGCTGGACTGGATGAAGCACAAGCTGGAATCAGGATTGCTGGGAGAACTATCAATAACCTCAGATATGGAGATGATACCACCCTTATGGCAGATAGTGAAGAAGAACTAAAGAGCCTCTTGATGAAAGTGAAAGAGGAGAGTGAAAAAGTTGGCTTAAAGCTCAACATTCAGAAAACTAAGATCATGGCATCCGGTCTCATCACTTCATGGCAAATATATGGGGAAACAATGGAAACAGTGACAGCCTTTATTTTTGGGGTGTTCCAAAATCACTGCAGATGGTAACTGCAGCCATGAAATTAAAAGATGCTTGCTCCTTGGAAGAAAAGCTATGACCAACCTAGACAGCATATTAAAAAGCAGAGACATTACTTCACCAACAAAGGTGTGTCTAGTCAAAGCTATGGTTTTTCCAGTAATCATATATGGATGTGAGAGTTGGACTATAAAGAAAGCTGAGCACCAAAGAGTTGATGCTTTTGAACTGTGGTGTTGGAGAAGAATTTTGAAATCCTTGGACTGAAAGGAGATCAAACTAGTCCATCCTAAAGGAGATCAGTCCTGAATATTCACTGGAAGGACTGATGTTGAAGCTGAAACTCCAATACTTTGGTCACCTGATGAGAAGAGCTGACTCTGGAAAAGACCATGCTGCTGGGAAAGATTGAAGGTGGGAAGAGAAGGGGACAACAGAGAATGAGATGGTTGGATGGCATCACCGACTCAATGGACATGAGTTTGAGCAAATTCCAGGAGTTGGTGATGGACAGGGAAGCCTGGCATGCTGCAGTCCATGGGGTTGCAAAGATTTGGACACGACTGAGCGACTGAACTGAACTGAATACTAGCATTTGTTTCTAGGTGTATAAGATTATGAAGGATTGGAGGGACTTTTAAAATTTATATTCTGTATTTCTTAAAATTTTTCTCCCTCAATAAGCCTATGTTGCTTTTATAACCAGGAAAAAATTACAAAATAAAGCTTTGGAAAGAATAACTTTCAGTCATTTAAACCAGTAGTTATTTTAACAACAAAGCATTTTGGCCATCGATAATATGGTCCCCAGTATACTTTAAAAAATAAATAGGGACCAGCGTCCTTAGGCAGTGTAAGTCTTTATCACCAGGCAGAAAATATTTCATTAGTTGGAAGCAGCCCTGAAGTGCTGCTTAGAAACTTGCTGATTTTGAATCCAAACCCCAACCAGTGGTTGAGAAAGAGGCATTTGAAATGATCTTTTATCCTACTTCTCTGATTCACATTTTATTTAGGATATTGGTACTTTTAAGTAATTCTTGGTTATGATTCAGTAGCAAATAAATCCTGAAATCCAAGTGATTGAACAATAAGGGTTTGTTTTTTATTTATTAATATATCAATCCTGCACAAATCAGCTGAGCAAGCAGAGACTCAGGGCTCTAGCTCTTCAATCATGCAACTCTAGCATCTTGGATTTCTTCACTTCCAGATACACAGATAAAAGAAAGAGGTGGGGAAGGCACATTGGTCATTAACTGCCCTGACAGAGAGAGAAAGAGAGAGAGAGAGAGTGTGTGTGTGTGTGTGTGTGTGTGTCCTGAAGGAGTCACATTGGTCTCACCCTAACTGCAGAGACTGGGAAATGTAGAAATGTACAAGGATGTTTAGTTATTATTAACAGTGTCTTTCACAGTATTTTATTTTAAAATTTCAAATAATGTTAAAGGACACAAGGTTTATCACAATAGGACAAAATTTAAGAAAGGTTATAAAACACTATATTAGCAAAAAGTCATTTTTCAAACATTAATATACTTGAAAAAAATTCTAAGAGGATAAGACAAAACAGACTCTTGAGATGAAGTGGGGTTGAGGATGAGATTAAATAGAGTTGAAAGCAAGAAACAATACCCTAACACTTACCATCCTCTGATTTCCAAAGGTTCTACATGAGGCCAAAAAAAAAAAAAAAAGTGGGGCCTTTAAAATGTCCCAGCAGAAGTTGAGAGTTGCCTCAATTTGTTACAAAATTTTATTTGATTTATGCTGCTTACAGTGAACTTCAAAGAGATTCATGCCCATGGTTCCTAAATGTTACATAAACACAATTTTCTATAAACATCAGTCTGGAACTCTAGCAACCTGTACAGAGTTGGTAGACACTCAGCAGAGCAAACTGGCAAAGGACTTTACTCTCAAGCCTTCACAATTGAGCATAGCTTTGTCCATTTTTCTACTTATTTAGTAGAATGCCCATTTAATGTTTCTATTTTCAGGTAGCAATGCACATTCTCTATGGTTTTGCACATCGGTTTAGATTTCTCAAAAACATTATGAATTTACGAGAAAGACCATTCTCCAATCATGTCCACTGCCTAATATTGTGCTCTGTATATTCAGCAGGCTTCTATAAATGTTACAGTTTGATTTATAAATATAGTAAGTAAAATCAGTGGGAGATACACTTGAAATATGATTATGCTAATGTATATGCATGAAATAATTTTTTAAATGGAGCCTCATTCCTATTACTTGGATTAAGCGCATTAGTGCCAAAATGTGAGATAAGTTACTATATCATATTTTCCTGTAAGTGGCCAAGAAAGATTTAAGCTAGAATAATGCTTAACCAAGTTATATTTTTCAGATATTTTTAAAGGATGATCCTTACTTCTCCACTTCCACAATCAAGATGGAGGAAGGGAACAATAGTTTTGCACTATTTAAAGAGCATTTAGTATTCTCTTTAGATCATAGGTCTTCAACTTTGTTTCCCTATAGCTCTCAATGGTTTTATAATGTCTAGATGGCAAACTATAAAATTCTTATTTGCTGTTAGTGTGAAATCAATAATTTTATTCATTAAGGAATGGAACCTCTGAATAAATGATTTTCTGTGGCTCTTATTAACTTACTGGGCTTCCCAGGTGGCACTAGTGGTAAAGAACCCACCCGCTATTGCAGGAGACATAAGAGATACGGGTTCAATCCCTGGGTCAGGAAGAAAATGGCAACCCGCTCTAGTATTCTTGCCTGGTAAATGCCATGTACAGAGGAGCCTGGCAGGCTATAGTCCATGGGGTCACCAAGAGTCGGACACAAGATTAGCACAATCACAACTTACTACCCTCTTGAAAAAGAACAAATGATCAGTTTAATTTATCAAGAAATCTCTAAGAAAATTCACAAGTTTAAATAGCTTTTGAACCTAAAACAACCAAAGATGTAAGCCACCTCAGCATATCCTTCAACAATTTTTTCTTGGTTTAGACAGACTCTTCAATTATTACATACATGAATAAATTGGGCATCATTTCAACTCCCTTATCTTGGACACATTGCTAAAATAATTAAATTTAACTTCCAATCATGGGGAATTATATAGGCATGAATTGATAAGAGTCCTGCTCCAATTTTTCTTTTCTTCCATGATGTCAATAAAGTTTGTAACTGAAACCCATCTCACAGACCTTTGACTGCCATTTTCTCAGCACAAATGTTCCTGCTCTATTGCTCTGCTCTTGCAGAAGAGACGACGTGCCACTCACAGGACAACTTTTACACTGCTATACCTCTCAACCCTGTGCGGCAGAGTTAAGAGTTTTTCTGATGTCTGAAAATCAGAGAGGGCTCGGGCCGTTTACGTGGATGTTAGCGGTACTATAAGTGTCCATTTACTAGTCTGTCTCTCAGATTAAACTGTGAGCAACACGATTTGTATATTCTGTAATCATTGTATTCTGTTTCCAATATAAATCTCAACACTAACAAATGTTTAATTGTTTTTCTTTTTAAGTAACAGGTGTTCGTGGAATACTAACTTTTAGTTAAATCAATATGTTCAGGAGTGATGTGGCAGATACCAATGTGTAATTAAGTTATTTGAAGATTTTCTCCCTTCTCTCCAAATTCTTTCCCAATGCCAATCTTCTAACAAAAGGACCTCCTCCTTTTGTCCTTGACTTTAATTAATGTTGAAAAATAGTAAAGGAGATTATTTCAAATAAACCACCACCATGAATTCTAGCTGCATGAAGAAAACTAGGAGCTTACAAGGCTTAGAAATTTTGTTTTCCTTAAAAAAAAAAAAAAAAGACTAATAACATGACAAACCTCAGCAATGCATTTGACGCTAAAATGCCTCCTCATATTTGCAATCCATATATAGTTTTTGTGGCTCTTCTCTCCCTCTCCCTCTCCTATTCTCCTGCCCATCACCAACTTTCTTAGCTGGAACAAGATTTGTATTTTGAAGTTTTCTATGGAAGGAGGTTAAATCCAGTTAGCTGGGAGCATTAAAAAAAAGAAGAAAGAAAGAAAGAAAAGGGGAAAAAAGACTGCCACAGCCTGTTACTCAAAATAGGAAGGGATTTTGCTGGTAGTTCAGTGGCTAAGACTCCCAGTGCAGGGGGCCTGGGATCAATCCCTAGTCAGAGAACTAGATCCCGCATGCCGCAACTAAGACTTGGCAGAGCCAAATATATAAACATTTTTTTAAAGAACAGGAATGAAACCTAGAAATGCATTAATTAACTCTAGAGGTCTGTTCCCCTTGAGAATGTCCTCCCAGCCAGTTTCCAGATAGTCCAAACATATGAAATACATAACACCTTAAAATATGAAATAAGGTTGACAAAGAGAATAGGAATTAAAAAAGAAAATAACTCTCCATAAGATATTTGATTGGAAGTTGGGAGACTCACCTATTAAGAAGCTATGGGCATGAATCTAAGCCTGGGGCAATGCCTGTCTGCACTTGACTCTAGTCCAGTGGTTACTGCCGTTACTGACACCACTAATCATTAGACTCAGCTGGAGAGCTTGCTAAACCACAGCTAAAATATAAATTGTAATTCAAAAGGTCTGGGATAGGACTAAGGATTTGCATTTCTAACAAGCTTTCAGGTGTGATAATGTTGGTCCAGGACCACACTGAGTAGCACTGCTCTTGACTACCTGGGGGAAAAACACAAAACCAAAAACTATTTTCACTAAGAATCAAAAGATACAACAATGTCTAGTTGTGAGGAATAAGATACCAAAATGTCTAGCATAATGGTAGTGTTATTGACCTGCTTGGAAATAAAAAAGAAAACCAATTAGGAGTGTAAAAGAAAGATGAATTTTGTTTTTATAAATGCTGGATTAGAGATGACAGGGTATCTATATGTCCATGACCTGTAAGAGGGCGGGAAATAGATGGCCGCCACAGGCATAGAGTTAGAATTCAGGTTTAAAGGTAAGTACTTGTGAGTCTCATCAACACAGTAGCTAAACCCAAGAGAACATAAAGCCTCTGGGGTCTGAGAAGACACCAGAGAGCTATGTACAGAACCTCAAAGAAGTCAATATCGTGGGTTAGGAACATGAAACACATCAAAAGAGGGAGAAGGACTAGTTGCAATGATTATGATGAAAGAAGAGCCAGTATATGAGTGAGGGTTGTGGGCATTCAAAGAAGGGAGAGTTATATTTATTAATAAGTTGTCTCTGCTGAGTGTCTCAAAGAGAATGAGGAAGATGAAAACCAAAGAGAGATGCTCCAAGATTAAGCTCGAGAGTCACCAACAAACTTTGGAAAGCACTGTATCGGCAGCATGGAGCAGAAGCCAAACTGCAGATGGTTAAGAACAAAATGGGAAAAGAAAAAGCAAGGCAGTTGGCACAATTAAAACAGGAGTACTGTGTTGAATTTAAACTTCGGTTACGGAACTAGGATTCAATGACATCTATGATGTTTACAACTTTCTTTTTCATTTTCATTTTAAATTTCCAAAGAGTCATCAGTAGGTTGTGGTAGGCTGGAAACTGGTTCCTCAAAAGATATCCACACTCTCATCCCTGATTCTGGGAAAGATTGAGGGCATGAAGAGAAGGGGACAACAGAAGATGAGATGGTTGGATGGCATCATTGACTCAATGGAAATGAGTTTGAGCAAACTCCGGGGGATAGTGCAGGACAGGGATGTGCTGCAGTCCATGGGGTTGCGAAGAGTCAGACATGACTGAGCATATAAACAACGTCCCTGAAACCTGTGAATATTACCTTCTATAAAAGAAAGGTTTGCATCAGATCAGATCAGATCAGTCGCTCAGTCGTGTCCAACTCTTTGCGACCCCATGAATTACAGCACGCCAGGCCTCCCTGTCCATCACCAACTCCTGGAGTTCACTGAGACTCACGTCCATCGAGTCAGAGATGCCATCCAGCCATCTCATCCTCTGACGTCCCCTTCTCCTCTTGCCCCCAATCCCTGCCAGCATCAGAGTCTTTTCCAATGAGTCAACTCTTCACATGAGGTGGTCAAAGTACTGGAGTTTCAGCTTTAGCATCATTCCTTCCAAAGAAATCCCAGGGCTGATCTCCTTCAGAATGAACTGGTTGGATCTCCTTGCAGTCCAAGGGACTCTCAAGAGTCTTCTCCAACACCACAGTTCAAAAGCATCAATTCTTTGGCACTCAGCCTTCTTCACAGTCCAACTCTCACATCCATACACAACCACAGGAAAAACCATAGCCTTGACTAGACGAACCTTTGTTGGCAAAGTAATGTCTCTGCTTTTGAATATGCTGTCTAGGTTGGTCCTAACTTTCCTTCCAAGGAGTAAGTGTCTTTTAATTTCATGGCTGCAGATGTGATTAATTTAAGGGTCTGGAGGAGATTAACCTGGACTATTCGGGTGTCTCTTAAATGCAATTACAGGTAATCCTAAAAGAGGGAGATAAAGGACTCCTCACACACCAGAACTAGAAAGCAAGGAGACAACTGAAATTAAGATATTATGCTCCTGAAGGCTCTGCTAATGGAGGAAGAGGCCAAGCAACAAGGGATGCAAAAAAGGCTGCTCCAGAAGCTGGAAAAGACAAGGAGACAGATTCTCACATAAAGCGTGCAGAGGGGGGTGGCTCTGCTAATGCCTTGATTTCAGCACAGTGAAACATTTCAGCTTCTGAGCCTCCAGAACTGTAAGAGAATAAATTGTGTTGCTTTAAGCTATCAAGGCTGTGGTACTTTGTCACAGCAGTGAGAAGAAATGAATATATAGATCAATACTCACTCTTGCTGCTGCTGCTGCTGCTAAGTTGCCCCAGTCATGTCTGACTCTGCGTGACCCCAGAGACGACAGCCCACCAGGCTCCCTGTCCCTGGGATTCTCCAGGCAAGAACACTGGAATGGGTTGCCATTTCCCTCTCCAATGCATGAAAGTGAAAAGTGAAAGTGAAGTCACTCAGTCGTGTCCAACTCTTAGCGACCCCATGGACTGCAGCCCACCAGGCTCCTCCGTCCATGGGATCTTCCAGGCAAGAGTACTGGAGTGGGGTGCCATCGCCCTCTCCGAACACTCACTCTTATCTGGCAGTAAATTTAGTCTATACAGTCATCGGCGTGCACGTGTGCTAAGTTGTGTCCGACTCTGCAACTCCATGGACTGTAGCCCACCCGGCTCCTCTGTCCATGGGATTTCCCAGGCAAGGACACTGGAGTGGTTTGCCATGCTCTCCTCCAGGGGATCTTCCCAACCCAGGGATCAAACCTGTGTCTCTTATGTCTCCTGCACTACAAGCAGATTGTTTACTGCTGATTCATCAAGGACAACCCCATTCAGTCATCTACTCATACCAAAAAAAAAAAAAAAACTACTCTGGATTCATGGAAACATACTTTACCATATGTTATATACAGAGCCAGTGGGAATTTGCTGTATGACTCCGGGAAATCAAACCAGGGCTCGGCAACAATCTAGAGGCATGGGATGGAGAGGCGGGTAGGAGGGATGTCCAAGTGGGAGGGGACATGAGTAAACCTATGGCTGATTCATGTTGATGTTTGGTAGAAACCAATGTGATACTATAAAGCAATTATCCTTCAATTAAAAATAAATGGGCTTCCCTGGTGAGTCAGATGGTAAGGAGTCTTCCCACAATGCACGAGACCTGGATTCAATCCTTGGGCCCAGAAGATCCCCTGCAGAAAGGAATGGCAACCCACTCCAGTATTCTGGCCTGGAGAATTCCATTGGCATAGGAGCCTGATGGGTTATGTACATGGGGTCGCAAAGAGTCAGACATGACCGAGCAACTAACACAGGTACAGGTAAAAATAAATTAATTTTTTAAAAAACCCACTCTGAGAGATTATGAGCTATTCTTAAGTGGAGGTTTATTCCTCTTCTCACACCCAATTTGGTAAGAAACAGATTTGCTGTGTTAGATGAACTTGGGGAATGAAAAGTAGTAAAAGTGTTAGTTGCTCAGTCAGGTCTGACTCTTTATGACCTCATGCACTGTAGCCTGCCAGGCTCCTCTGTCCATGGAATTCTGCAGGAAAGAATACTGGAATGGGTAGTCATTCCCTTCTCCAGGGGATCTTCCTGACCCAGGGATCACACCCAGGTCTCCTGCATTGCAGGCAAATTCTTTCCTATCTAAGCCACTAACGGAGGATATCACTATTTAAATAATTTGAAAAGTTAGACAGAAGATATGGATTTTAGCCTCTAAAATGTTAACTTTTTAAAATATGGTTTGGCCAGCTAGCCAAAATAGGTGGTCCAACCAGCATTTTAATCAGATCACATGCCAGAAAGTATAGTCATCAGCACTTCATAACACAGATCCTGAAATGAAAATCTCATTTTCCCAGTAACCATAAAAAAAAATCAAGGAAAAAAATTATGACAGGAAGAAATGAAACTTAAAGCAAGTCACATACACACAGAAAGAGATATTTGACTGTAGAAAATTTTTTCTATGCAGCCAAAGTTACCATAAACAAATGCCCATTAGGGGACATTCTTATGAAAGAGACGCAGGGACAAGTAAACTAGACCTATTCTCTATCACCAGGTAGAATCTGACCACGTCAGAATATCACTCGAAGTACAGGATTGAATAGTCATCAGAATTCTGCATGTGGACCTGGCTGGGTGTTTTGCTCCTACCCACTTCTGATAAAGGACTAGTGTCTGGGTTGCACAATAATGAGATGCTGTGATAAAGAGCTGGCGACACAACATTCTCATTACTTCCAAAACAATTAAGTAAACAGAGAGTCATTCATGGTGTAGTTGGTGAAGGGCAATAATTCTCTACCCTTGCTACACATTAAAATCACCTGAAGGGCTTTTAAAACATTTGATACAGGAAGAGCAGGACCTTCCCCAGGCATTCTAATCCAATTCACTTGAAGTGAGGCAAAGAGCCTATATTTTTTTAAGCTTCCCAGTTACATAATCTTTCATCATAAAACAAAATGGATATATTTATTCCTCAGCAGCAAATCTGTGGCACAGAAGGCCTTTAAAAAAGTAATGAGTTATCCTCTCATCAAAGATACACAGTCTATAATCTGAACAGTCTTACTCAATAATTCTGAAAGTAAAGATACACCCTCCTAACCATATGATCATCTCAGTAGATGCAGAGAAAGCTTTTGACAAAATTTAACACCTATTTATGATTTTAAAAAGTCTCCAAAAAGTAGGCATAGAAGCAACCTGTGAAGTGAAGTCACTCAGTTGAGTCCAACTCTTTGTGACCACATGGATTGTAGCCTACCAGGCTCCTCCATCTATGGGATTTTCCAGGCAAGAGTACTGCAGTGGGTTGCCATTTCCTTCTCCAGGGGATCTTCCCAACCCAGGGATTGAACCAGGGTCTCCCACATTGCAGGCAGATGCTTTACTGTCTGAACCACCAGGGAAGCCCAAGAAACAAAATACCTCAAGATAATAAAGGCCAGAAATGACAAACCCACAGCATATATTCTCAACACTGAAAAATTGAAAGCATTTCCTCTCAAATCAGGAATGAGACAAGGGTGCCCACTCTCACCACTATTATGCAACATAGCCTTGGAAATCCTAGCCACAACAATCAGAAAAGAAAAAGAAATGAAAGGAATCTAGCTGGAGAGGGTGCACAGAAAAGGGAACCCTCTTGCAAACTGATACAGCCACCAAAGAGAACAATACAGAGAATCCTTTAGAAACAAAGAATAAACTATCATATGACCCAGCAATCCCACTACTGGGCATATATCCCCAGGAAGCCATAATTTTAAATGACACATGTACCCCAATGTTCATTGCAACACTATTTACAACAGCTAGGAGTTGGAAGCAAACTAGATGTCCATCAAAAAATGAATGGATAAAAGAAATTGTGGTACATATACACAATGGAATATTACTCAGCTATAAAAGGGAACACCTTTGAATCAGTTCTAATGAGTTGGATGGACCTAGAGCCTATCATACAGAGTGAAATAAGTCAGAAAGACAAAGACAAATACAGTATACTAACACATATATGTGGAATATAGAAAGATGGAACTGATGATTCTATTTGCAGGGCAGCAAAGGAGACACAGACATGAAAAACAGACTTAGGGTCACAGTAGGGGAGGGAGACGGTGGGATGGCTTGAGAAAGTAATATTGAAACATATACATTACTATATGTGAAATAGCTAGCCAGTGGGGATTTGCTGTATGATGCAGGGAACCCCAGAGAAGGCAATGGCACCCCCACTCCAGTACTCTTGCCTGGAAAATCCCAGGGACAGAGGAGCCTGGTAGGCTGCAGTCCATGGGGTCACTAAGAGTTGGACATGCGTGAGCAACTTCACTTTCACTTTTCACTTTTGTGCCTTGGAGAAGGAAATGGCAACCCACTCCAATGTTTTTGCCTGGAGAATCCCAGGGATGGCAGAGCCTGGTTGGCTGCCATCTATGGGGTTGCACAGAGTCGGACATGACTGAAGTGACTTAGCAGCAGCAGCAGCAGCAGGGAACCCAAAGCAGGTGCTCTGTGACAACCTAGAGGGGTGGGATAGGGAGGGAGTTGGGAGGGAGGGTTAAGAGCAAGGGAACATAGGTATAGCTATAACTGATTCATACTGATGTATGGCAGAAACCATTACAATATTGTAAAGTAATTATCCTCCAATTAAAAAAAAAAAAGATATATCTTCCTTTGGGACAGATCTGGTTTACGGTTAGAAATAATTTCAAAAGCTACCATTATGAGTCCCCCTGCACCCTAGAAACCTCTCACACATCAACATCTTTTCCTTTCTATAACTTCACAATTAATCGTTGTGATTTTAAATCTTCTGTTCTCTATAGTGAAAGAGTACAATGTAGTGATGAATTCGCTAAAGAAGCTTCATATTTGTATGTTTGAAGACAGATGTAAAGGACTTACAAGATCAGACAAGACATTTGGCACACATTCACGCAGGCACAACCAAAGCTCTTGAGTTATTTTTCCAAGCTGATATATTTGCCAGGCAAAAACAACAACAAAAACCTGTCAGGGAGACAGGAGATTTCAGCATGAATTCCTAAACATTCTGTACATAAGCACACAAACATCTTCACACTCAGTAATAAACCTTACTCAATTTCTCTCTGTGGTGAAAAACACACCCTTCAATTTCAGCATTGCCCTGTTGATTAAGGAATGTAATCCTTAATTGCCGCAGAAAGCCTCAAAGCAAACGCACTGGGCTGGGTTTACATCCTATAGCATTTTGCTCAGTTTCTTGGGTTCTGCATAAGTATTTGACCTGCTAGTATGTATCTATACCATGTAGTTTGAGTCATTTCTTAATGGCCAGAAATATTCCTTTTTAAACTCTATATCCTAAAACAACTGGTATCAGTTAACACTGAATAACAGTCATCTAAAATCTTCTTTATCCTAAAGCAGGAGCTCACATGTATATGTATCCTCATTTACTACCCTTGAGTAAGTAAGTGAAGTCTGCCCACATTCAATTTGTCAGATGTACCTCTCCTGTTAAGATACTCAGTTATGGAGAGGGGTAGAATGGGGTGGGAGATGGCAAGAAGGTTTAAGAGAGAGGAGACATGCATACTTATGGCTTATTCAAGTTGATATATGGCAGAACCAACACAATATTGTAAAGTAATTATCCTCCAATTAAAAAAATATAAAAAAATTTTTAAAAGATACTCAATTATGGGTGGAAAGGGGAACAGGCAGCTGGAAGTGGTGGCAAAGACAGCTTCTTGGCTTTAGGGTCTCAGAAGAATGTTCCCTTGGTGTCTTCATTTTCCTACATTCTCCACTTCCCTGGGGGACTTCAGAGACTGCCACGATTGCAAACACTGCTAAGGGAGAAGCCCAAGGCCCCGGAGGAGAATAGGTTTGGGTGACTGTGACTGTCATGTTGATCTGTGGTCAAATGGGCATTCCTCTGGGGGAAACCCAGAAATATCAGGGGAGAGGGTCCCTTCTTATCAAGGGTGTGGAAAGTGCTACATAAGCATTTGGAGGAACAAACAGAAAGTGGTTTTACTGGTGTCCTTGCTCCCCTTTGTATCCCTATGCTGGTGAAATGTGATCATGCTGAGTTGTTACCATGTGAGGATGCCAGAAATGTTCCACATGTCCTTTCACCTGACGCTTCCAAGCCCTCTGTCCATTTTTATTGTCCCAGACCCCTCCTCCAGCAGCACGAGCCATTTGTGAATAAGGGTTGAGCTTGGGGAGTTGAGGCTGAACCTTAGGGTGTGTGAGATATTCAAAACCCATGTGCTTTCCTCTACACTCTGCCTGTGTGGGTCAGATGTGCAAATAAATGAAACACAAAATAGAGGGTACCTTCTGCAGAATTTACTACTTTTAAGAAAAAAAAATCCAAAACATAAAAATTTGACAAAAGGAAGCCTGCGTATCTTTCCAATGTCATCCTTGAACATCATCTAACAGGCCCACTTAAGGATTCTTTCTTTCTCTGGGAGAATATGCCTTTCTCTGACTTGCTACAAGATCATGTAAAAACTTCTTAACTTTTGCCCAGAAGAGATGCAAGTCATTCCTGTTCAATAGGAAACAAAAACTCACATATTATGATTGTATTGCCCTTGAGGATATGAACAAGTTTGTCTCTACTTAGCCAATTGATTTTAGCATGGCATGCCCAATAAATTATACAATTTGCTGTTCATCAAACAAAGAATTTATTGGACCAGGTTATCATCCTGCCAGTCCTCTAATTCATGAGTTCAGTAAATCTTTGACAAGTGCTCACTTTGTCTTACAGAAGTGTCATGATAAGTTTTGGGAAATCATACTTTGACACTAAAACACATTGTGAAGTTTTGGCACAGGGAGTGTTTTTACACAATAGGGGCCAAGACAAAGAAAAGGCTTTACAGATGAAATGGCCCTGAGATAAGCCTTGAGGCATGGATGAGATTTCACCAGTGGTGGTAGGAAGGAGAGCCAGTGCAAGCAGAACTTCAAACATTTACATGTTTACATGGAAAAATGAAAAAGAGGTTCTAGATCCTCTAGAAATACTTATTTTTGACCCATTTTATGCAATCTTCTAAATTAAATATTATCAAAGAGAGTCCATCAATGAATGAAAACAATGATATATTATGACCAAATAGAACTTATTTCGGGAATAGAAAGGCTATTCAACATTTGAAAAATCCATCGACATACTAACTATAATGTAAAATAGCATGTGCCCATCCCTCCCCTAGTCCATTCACATTGTAGTTGTCCTTCTCCCATGTACAATGAAGAACACTTTGTTCACATGGGCTCTTTCTAATTCTTATTTTTCTCCCCTTCTTCCACAACTGGTTTGCAGCATGACAAGAGTATGGCAACACCTCAGTTCTTGCAACCTCAATAAAATCAGCTAAAGAGAATGGATATCTGGAGGTCAGGCTGTCCTCAAAGCTATATAGAAGGACAGAAGCCCTGTGAGATCCAGCACTGCCTTCTTCATACCTCAGTCTGGGGCAGTTTGCTCACACTTCTCTTAGGACCTCCTAAAGAGGTCCCAGAACCTCTCAATGACAATATGTACTTCTCTGGCTTAGCTGAAGTAATGTTGTGTTCAGCTCATTTCCTCTCATGAACACATTGTGTGTGTGTGTGTGTGTGTGTGTGTGTGTGTGTTTTCAACTGGGTAGAAAACATTGTTTCATTCAGACTTCACTGTGTTGAAATTACAAAGTTTTATAGAAAGACAGCTACAGTTAATTTATGATAAGTCTGTCATTTTGGCTTCCTAAAACTACAAATAATATACTCCCCCGGGCATTGGTTTATTTAAATTAGAGGGATTTGTTATTATTTTTAAATAAAAGAGCTTCATGGCTTCAAGAATCTCTGTTGAAAATTATTAGCCTGTGGAAAATCAGCCATCCACACAGAACAGTTAGAAAGAAGTCCAACAACTTAATTTGCCTAATCAACAACTCAGAACCTTCAGCCTCAAACTCAAAATATTTTCCAACTCATTAAAAGAGGAATTGCTTGTATTTGTCATCCACAAACAGCACCAGTGGACGCTGCACAAGATAGCAATCTAAACGAAGCATCCTTTTGGGTAATAAAACCACAGCTGCTGCTCAGTCAACAATACTGTTTATTATATTCAACTACCAAAACCAAACAAAATATACAGTGTTTAAAATGGGCCAGCTAAACACCCACTACTTATTGCATAAGCACTATCAGGAAATACTTTACATCATAAACATTAACTGTTATTCTCACTAAACACAAAGCTGCTTCTCAGTTAATAGTTACTCAATTCATCCTTCAAACCCCACTCCTCCTTCAGCAATATCATTTATGAGCACCTACCATGTGGCTGGCATGAGTCCTTCCTAAATGATCCATATTAGTGAGTTTTAGTTTTTCACATTCCAAATCACATCCTTCACATCTGACAGATTTAAGTAAATGGCAACTCCTTCTAATGTTAAAAGATCATTCTTAAATTTATGGTCATATTTTAAATCTAATCGCCTGAACAGATTTCATTTTAAGCAAATATGAATTCACTCCTACGACACAGATTTCCTTCTAGAATAGCTTCCTCCTGGAGACTTTTATTAAAAAACAAAAACAAAAAAACCCAAACAAAGCTCAAGGCAAGGAAAAACTCTAGAAATCTCTCTAGCATTCCAAAAACAACTTTGAAGTCCTGATGAGTGAAATGGAGTTTGAATAGTTAATCATACTCTATTAAGAATGCAAAAGTAGGAAGTCAAGAAGTACCTGTGGTGGATTCATCTTGATGTATGGCAAACCAATACAATATTGTAAAATAATTAGCCTCCAATTAAAATAAATAAATTTAAATTAAAAAAAGAAAAAAAAGAAATACCTGGAGTAACAGCCAAATTTGGCCTTGTAGTACAGAATAAAGCAGGGCAAAGGCTAACAGAGTTTTGCCAAGAGAACGCACTGGTCATAGCAAACACCTTCTTCCAACAACAAAAGAGAAGACTCTACACATGGACATCACCAGACGGTCAATACCAAAATCAGATTGATTATATTCTTTGCAGCAAAAGATGGAGATGCTCTATACAGTCAACAAAAACAAGACTGGGAGTTGACTGTGGCTCAGATCATGAACTTCTTATTGCCAATTCAGACTTAAATTGAACAAAGTAGGGAAAACCACTAGACCATTCAGGTACAGCCTAAATAAAATTCCTTATGATTATACAATGGAAGTGACAAATAGATTCAAGGGATTAGATCTGATAGACAGAGTGCCTGAAGAACTAAGGATGGAGGTTCATGACATTGTACAGGAGGCAGTGATCAAGATTATCCCCAAGAAAAAGAAATGCAAAAAGGCAAAATGGTTGTCTGAGGAGGCCTTACAAATAGCTATGAAAAGAAGAGAAGTGAAAGGCAAAGGATAAAAGGAAAGATATACCCATTTGAATGCAGAGTCCCAATAAATAGCAAGGAGAAAAAAGAAAGCCTTACTCAGTGATCAATGCAAAGAAATAGAGGAAAACAACAGAATGGAAAAGACTAGAGATCTCTTCAAGAAAACTAGAGATATCAAAGGAACATTTCATGCAAAGATGGGCTCAATAAAGGATAGAAATGGTATGGACCTAACGGAAGCAGAAGATATTAAGAATACGTGGCAAGAATACACAGAAGAACTGTACAAAAAAGATCTTCACGATCCAGATAATCACGATGGTGTGATCATTCAGGTAGAGCCAGACATCCTGGAATGTGAGGTCAAGTGGGCCTTAGGAAGCATCACTATGAACAAAACTAGTGGAGGTGATGGAATTCCAGTTGAGCTATTTCAAATCCTAAAAGATGATGGCATCAAAGGGCTGCACTCAATATGCCAGCAAATTAGGAAAACTCAGCAGTGGCCACAGGACTGGAAAAGGTCAGTTTTCATTCCAACCCTAAAGAAAGGCAATGTCAAAGAATGCTCAAACTACTGCACAATTGCACTCATCTCACACACTAGCAACGTAATGCTCAAAATTCTCCAAGCCAGGCTTTAACAGTTTGTGAACTATGAACTTCCAGATGTTGAAGCTGGTTTTAGAAAAGGCAGAGGAACCAGAGATCAAATTGCCAACATCCGCTGGATCATGGAAAAAGCAAGAGAGCTCTAGAAAAACATCTATTTCTGCTTTATTGACTATGCCAAAGCCTTTGACTGTGTGGATCACAACAAACTGTGGAAAATTCTTCAGAGATGGGAATACCAAACCACCTAATCTGCCTCCTGAGAAGTCTGTATGCAGGTCAGGAAGTAACAGTTAGAACTGGACATGGAACAACACACTGGTTCCAAATAGGGAAAGGAGTACATCAAGGCTGTATATTGTCACCCTGCTTATTTAACTTATATGCAGAGTACATCATGAGAAATGCTGGACTGGATAGAGCACAAGCTGGAATCAAGATTGCCAGGAGAAATATCAATAACCTCAGATATGCAAATGACACCTCCATTATGGCAGAAAGTGAAGAAGAACTAAAGAACTTCATGATGAAAGTGACAGAGGAGTGTGAAAAAGTTAGCTTAAAACTCACCATTGCAATGGAAAGAATAAAATACCTAGGAATAAATCTACCTAAAGAAACAAAAGACTTATATACAGAAAACTATAGAACACTGATGAAAGAAATCAAAGATGACACAAAAAGATGGAGAAATATACCATGTTCATGGATGGGAAGAATCAATATAGTGAAAATGTGTATACTACCCAAAGCAATCTATAGATTCAATGCAATCCCTATCAAGGTACCAACGATACTTTTCAGAGAACTAGGACAAATAATTTAACAATTTGTATTGAAATACAAAAAACCTCAAATAGACAAAGAAATCTTGAGAAAGACGAATGGAACTGGAGGAATCAACCTGCCTGACTTCAGACTATACTACAAAGCTACAGTCATCAAGACAGTATGGTATGGCACAAACAGAAATACAGATCAATGGAACAAAATAGGAAGCCCAGAGACAAATCCATACACCTATGGACATCTTTTCTTTGACAAAGGAGCCAAGAATATACAATGGAGAAAAGACAATCTCTTTAACAAGTGGTGCTGGGAAAACTGGTCAACCACTTGTAAAAGAATGAAACTAGAACACTTTCTAACACCAAACACAAAAATAAATTCAAAATGGATTAAAAATCTAAATGTAAGACCAAAAACTATAAAACTCCTAGAGGAGAACAGGCAAAACACTCTTGGACATAAATCACAGCAGGATCCTCTGTGACACATCTCCCAGCATATTGGAAATAAAAGCAAAAATAAACAAATGGGACCTAATTAAACTTAAAAGCTTCTGCACAACAAAGGAAACTATAAGCAAGGTGAAAAGACAGCCTTCAGAATGGGAGAAAATAACAGCAAATGAAGCAACTGACAAACAACTAATCTCAAAAATATACAATCAACTCCTGCAGCTCAATTCCAGAAAAATAAACAACCCAATCAAAAACTTGGCCAAAGAACTAAACAGACATTTCTCCAAAGAAGACATACAGGTGGCTAACAAACACATGAAACGATGCTCAACATCACTCATTATCAGAGAAATGCAAATCAAAACCACAATGAGGTACCATTTCACACCAGTCAGAATGGCTGCTATCAAAAAGTCTACGAGCAATAAATGCTGGAGAGGGTGTGGAGAAAAGGGAACCCTCTTACACTGTTGGTGGGAATGCAAATTAGTACAGCCACGATGGAGAACAGTGTGGAGATTCCTTAAAAAACTGGAAATAGAACTGCCTTATGACCCAGCAATCCCACTGCTGGGCATACACACCAAGGAAACCAGAATTGAAAGAGACACGTGTACCCCAGTGTTCCTCATGGCACTGTTTATAATAGCCAGGACATGGAAGCAACCTAGATATCAATCAGCAGATGAATGGATAAGAAAGCTGTGGTACATATACACAATGGAGTATTACTCAGCCATTAAAAAGAATACATTTGAATCCGTTCTAATGAGGTGGATGAAACTGGAGCCCTTTATACAGAGTGAAGTAAGCCAGAAAGAAAAACACCAATACAGTATACTAACACCATATATATGGAATTTAGAAAGATGGTACTGATAACCCTATATGCGAGACAGCAAAGGAGACACAGATGTATAGAACAGTCTTTTAGACTCTGTGGGAGAGGGCAAGGGTGGGGAGATTTGGGAGAATGGCACTGAAACATGTATAATATCATATGTGAAACGAATCACCAGTCCAGGCTCGATCCATGATACAGGATGCTCGGGGCTGGTGCACTGGGACGACCCAGAGGGATGGTATGGGGAAGGAGGTGGGAGGGGGGTTCAGGACGGGGAACACATGTACACCCGTGGCAGATTCATGCTGATGTATGGCAAAACCAATACAATATTGTAAATTAATTAGCCTCCAATTAAAATAAATAAATTTATATTAAAAAATAGTAATAATAACTTTAAAAAAAAGAAAAAAAAACCTTAAAAGCTTTTGCACAATGAAAGAAACTATAAGCAAGGTGAAAAGACAGCCTTAAGAATGGGAAAAAATAATAGCAAATGAAGCAACTGACAAACAACTAATCTCAAAAATATACAAGCAGCCCCTACAGCTCAATTACAGAAAAATAAACAACCCAATCAAAAACTCGGCCAAAGAACTAAACAGACATTTCTCCAAAGAAGACATAGAGATGGCTAACAAACACATGAAAAGATGCTCAACATCACTCATTATCAGAGAAATGCAAATCAAAACCACAATGAGGTACCATCTCACACTGGTCAGAATGGCTGCTATCAAAAAGTCTACAAACAATAAATGCTGGAGAGGATATCGAGAAAAGGGAACCCTCTTACACTGTTGGTGGGAATGCAAACTAGTATAGCCACTATACTAGTTTTAGAAAAGTTTAGTTTAGTTTTAGAAAAAAAAAAAAGTTTAGTTTTAGAAAAGGCAGAGGAACCAGAGATCAAATTGCCAACATCCCCTGGATCATGGAAAAAGCAAAAGAGTTCCAGAAAAAACATCTATTTCTGCTTTATTGACTATGCCAAAGCCTTTGATTGTGTGGATCACAATAAACTGTGGATACTTCTGAAAGAGATGGGAATATCAGACCTGCCTCTCGAGAAATCTGTATGCAGGTCAGGAAGCAACAGTTAGAATTGGACATGGAACAACAGACTGGTTCCAAATAGGAAAAGCAGTACTTCAAGGCTGTATATTGTCACCCTGCTTATTTAACTTATATGCAGGGTACATCCTGAGAAACGCTGGACTGGAAGAAACACAAGCTGGAATCAAGATTGCGGGGAGAAATATCAATAACCTCAGATATGCAGATGACACCACCCTTATGGCAGAAAGTGAAGAGGAACTAAAAAGCCTCTTGATGAAAGTGAAAGTGGAGAGTGAAAAAGTTGGCTTAAAGCTCAACATTCAGAAAACGAAGATCATGGCATCTGGTCCCATCACTTCATGGGAAATAGATGGGGAAACAGTGGAAACAGTGTCAGACTTTATTTTTCTGGGCTCCAGAATCACTGCAGATGGTGACTGCAGCCATGAAATTAAAAGACGCTTACTCCTTGGAAGGAAAGTTATGACCAACCTAGATAGCATATTCAAAAGCAGAGACATTACTTTGCCAACAAAGGTCCTTCTAGTCAAGGCTATGGTTTTTCCTGTGGTCATGTATGGATGTGAGAGTTGGACTGTGAAGAAGGCTGAGTGCCAAAGAATTGATGCTTTTGAACTGTGGTGTTAGAGAAGACTCTTGAGAGTCCCTTGGACTGCAAGGAGATCCAACCAGTCCATTCTGAAGGAGATCAGCGCTGGGATTTCTTTGGAGGGAATGATGCTGAAGCTGAAACTCCAGTACTTTTGGCCACCTCTTGCGAAGAGTTGACTCATTGGAAAAATCTCTGATGCTGGGAGGGATTGAGGGCAGGAGGAGAAGGGGACGTCAGAGGATGAGATGGCTGGATGGCATCACTGACTTGATGGACATGAGTTTGAGTGAACTCTGGGAGTTGGTGATGGACAGGGAGGCCTGGCGTGCTGCGATTCATGGGGTCACAAAGAGTCAGACACGACTGAGCAACTGAACTGAACTGATAGCCACTATGGAGAAAAATGTGGAAATTTCTTAAAAAACTGGAAATAGAACTGCCATACAACCCAGCAATCCCATTGCTGGGCATACACACCAAGGAAACCAGAATTGAAAGAGACACACATACCCCAACGTTCATCGCAGCACTGTTTACAATAGCTAGGACATGGAAGCAACCTAGATGTCCATTTGCAGGTGAATGGATAGAAAGCTGTGGTACATATACACAATGGAATATTACTCAGCTATTAAAAAGAATTCATTTGAATCAGTTCTAATGAGGTGGATGAAACTGGAGCCTATTATACAAAGTGAAGTAAGTCAAAAGAAGAATACCAATACAGTATATAAACCCATATATATGGAATTTAGAAAGATGGTAATGATGACCCTATATGTGAGACAGCAAAAGAGACACAGATGTACAGAACAAACTTTTGGACTCTGTGGTAGAAGGTGAGGGTGGGATGATTTGAGAGATAGCACTGAAACATATATATTACCATACGTGAAATAGATCGCCAGTCCAGGTTTGACACATGAGACAGGGCGCTCAGGGCCGGTGCACTGGGAAGACCGAGGGATGGGATGGGGAGGGAGTTGGGAGGGGGGGTTCAGGATGGGGGACACATGTACACCCATGGCTGATTCATGTCAATGTATGGCAAAAACCACTACAATATTGTAAAGTAATTAGCCTCCAATTAAAATAAATTAATTAATTTACAAAAAAAAAAAAAAAAACCCTCAACATTCAGAAAACTAAGATCATGGCATCTGGTCCCATCACTTCATGGCAAATAAATGGGGAAACAGTGACAGACTTTACTTTGGGGAGCTCCAAAATCACTGCAAATGGTGACTGTAGCCATGAAATTCAGACACTTGCTCCTTGGAAGAAAAGTTATGACCAACCTAGACAGCATATTAAAAAGCAGAGACATTACTTTGCCAACAAAGGTCCATGCAATCAAAGCTATGGTTTTTCCAGTAGTCATGTATGGATGTGAGAGTTGGACTATAAAGAAAGCTGAGCGCTTAAGATTTGATGCTTTTGAACTGTGGTGCTGGAGAAGACTCTTGAGAGTCCCTTGGACTGCAAGGACATCAAACCAGTCCATCCTAAAGGAAATCAGTCCTGAATATTCATTGGCAGGACTGATTCTGAGGCTGAAACTCCAATACTTTGGCCACCTGATTCAAAGAACTGACTCATTTGATAAGACCCTGATGCTGGGAAATATTGAAGGTGGGAGGAAAAGGGGATGACAGAGGATGAGATGGTTAGATGGCATCACTGACTTGATGGACATGAGTTTCAGTAAAGTCCAAGAGTTGGTGATAGACAGGGAGGCCTGGCGTGCTGCAGTCCATGGGGTCGCAAAGAGTCGGATACAACTGAGCATCTGAACAGAACTGAAACATGCCAATAGCTTTATCAAAATATGTGTTCGCCAGCACAGGAAGGCAGATTGCTTACCTGATTCTTGGCTTTGATATACTCTGCCAACAAGGTTACTGGCAACATCAGGACTTTCAGAGATGATTCAGACAGTGCCAGGAATGGTTCCCTGAAGTTGCTTTTTCATGAAGCAACTCAGAAAGCCTTGAAAGATGTTCAGCTGTGGGGAGTGACTGGGTAAGAGGAGCTCAGCTGACAAGTAAATATCACTCACCTCACCCCACGACAGCAGGTCAAGCCATCCCCCACTTCTGAGCTGCTTCGCCATCTCCTTGAAATGTTTTGTAACCATAATCATCCATTTGAAGACAAACTTGACCCTAGCCAGGTTCTAAATCCCTTGAAGACACAGGTTTTCAGATACTCTGGAGTGTCTTAAGAACTACCTGGAGTCTCATCCTAGCTCTTTGGAATCAGTATCTTTGTTGGGCTGGAAACTGAGACTGTACTTGTTTACATACTGCCCAGCTATTTCTGAAAGAGCTGGTGTTATTTTAGAAACCCTGGTTCAGGACAAAAAAAAACCCATTTCCTAATGGACAGGTATAAGAAATTATTCAGATTGATGGGTCATGTCTCCTGGAATAAAAAGCTATCAGGCAAGAAAAAAAGAGTTGAAGTCTAGCTGAGGCTGAGAGCTAGATCACATGTCACTTAAATGTACATCAGGCTATACCAGTGTTGCTTCAAAAGTGATACCATCTATACTCTACTCAGTTAAATTACAAAAAGATGAAAAGGGAAAGAGATGTCACCAGCATAATACTGATTCCTATGTGACTAAGCTCACAGACCACAAAGAGCCTAGACTAAGAACATGATTCTGAAGACAGGAATGAAATTTGTGTTCCTCAGAAGCAGGAGCTGAAGCACTTAAAAACAAAGGTTTGGCACTGTTTCCAAACTGGTGGGGAGAAGGCATGGATGTGTATGATGCCAGCTGGGCCTTTCACATCTCCAACCTCAGCTGAGTCCTTCAGTTAATGCAGGAAAGCCCTGTGCAGCAAGCGGCCACACCATCACACCCCTTCTGTAAACAGAGGGGACACAAGCACACCCTGTAACCCTCCGTCACCCTTCCCACTGTCTCCCCCTGGATGAGCTCCTTCTTGGAAAGGCCTAGTGTAAGCCCAGCTACTTTGCTGGATGACAGTTAACTGCAAATGTATCAGAGTAGATGTAGGCATTAACTTCACTTTGGGGAATCTATTCTGAACCCCAAATCAGCCTTCTAAGTAGTATCTTAAGAAAGAGGTGAGACCAACATTTCACTCTTTCAGTCATCTTTCAGGAATTCTTTTGGAGGCACACCAATGCTGAACCTCTATTTTTTTCAACAACCGTTGTCAGGACTGGCATAAATCTCTGGTCTGGGACCAGGCCTGTGCCAAGTAGCTATAAAATAAATCTGAGGCCTCTGAGACCTAGCCAAGGCTTCCTATGAAGGTATCAGAAACTCAAAAATACTGACCAAAGCTGAGGCTAGGCCAACATGAAAATACCCAGGAAAAGGTTATGTGTTTGAAATTTTCCACAATGCAAAGTTTAAAAAAAAATCATTGATTGGAAAATAGCGGAAATTAACACAACATTTTAGATCAACTATGAAAGTCAACATGTCAGGCGATCAATTGTGTCTGACTCTTTGCGACCACATGGACTATAACCTGCCAGGCTCCTCTGTCCATGGAATTCTCCAGGCAAGGATACTGGAGTGGGTTGCCATTTCCTACTTCAGGGGATGTTCCTGACCCAGGGATCAAACCCAGGTCTCCTCATTGCAGGCAGATTCTTTACCATTTGAGCCACCAAGGAAGCCCTAAATCAACTATACTTCAATAAAATAAAAAAATTTAAAATTAAAAATAAAAGAGAAACAGATAAACCTTGGCTCACCGTGTATGATCAATGGAAGGATCAGAAAACATTCTTGGGGGCCTGTGATCCACAGCAGTCAACATAAGTAAAGAAGGCCTCAAAAAAAAAAAAAAAAAACTGCCCTGCAATTACCTGCAAGGACAGTAAAGCTCCTGGATCCATGCATTTGAAGAACAAAACAGCTGAAGGGTTGAGAGTGAAACAGGCTTTGGTATTAAGAAACCCCCACCTAACTTATGTATTTAAATATCATCAACTAGGTCTATCATCCATATAAGATCAGTTCAAGAAAGACAGTGGCCTTGTGTTTCAGTGTTTAATTAGTTGAAACACTAATTAATTTCATTTTGTCATACTTAGATTGATCAGTATAAATTTATGCATGTGTATGCAGTCGTGTCCGACTCTTTGAAACCCCATGAACTGTAGCCCTCCAGATTCCTCTGTCTATGGAATTTTCCCAGCAAGAATACTGGAATGGGTTGCCATTTCCTTCTCCAGGGGATCTTCCTGATCCAAGGATTGAACCAGTGACTCCTACGTCTCCTGCATTGCAGGTGGATTCTTTACCACTTGAACCATTGGAGAAGCCCCATATCTATGATGAGTGTCTATTCCATAGTCTATTCCATATTTCAGACACTTCCAAGAGTGATGAAAAGGAAATCATGTCAACTGAAAGTAGAACTACGCAGCACTGCATCCAAACCTACTGTAGCCCCTACTATCTTGACACTGACTCTGCACTTCTAGGCCTGACTCCCAGACTTTTTATGAATTGACCTTACTTTCAAAGTCCAAGGCTACTTCCCATTATTGTCCTCTGCTCCAAGCAAGAAAACCTCACTGCATTGCTACAGGATGTCATAATCCCCAGGTCACATTGTTGCTTCTCTCTTCAGAGTTTCCAAGTCCTGGTTGGGAATTGCTTTGCCCACATTTGGGGGATTGTATTGTGTTGAGAGTATCATAGTTGGAAGTGAAACTGGGTCCTAGCTCTCTGCAGAGGCATTGTTAACTATCTTAACCAGGTCCTTGACTCTAATGTGTACCCATCCCCAGCGTACTTCCTGTTCCTGGTATTTCCATTAAATAGAAAAAACAGACAAGTGAGGCCACATCTCCCTCCCCTACCCTCCCCCGCTTCTCTCTGTCCTACAATTAAAATACTTATACCATCTTTTCCAATAGTACATTTTATTGAGCAGTGGGAACAAACTGTTCAATTGATGGCAGATCACAAGAAATCCCAGGGACCTAATAGCCTAAGTTACTCAGATGGCGGATACCGGTCCCAGACACTATTTGTACCTTTTCAATCTCCTTGGAAATCTCCTTGAATCTCCTTGAAAATACTATTTAAGCCCATTAAGCTAATTTCCTAAGTGTCAATGATAATAGGAGATCAAATTGCAGATTGAGAAATGAAAGATTTGGAGACTGAAAAATAAAGAAGGATGACCTCATATGTATTCTTTTTCATCGTTTGGCAAATATTTACCAAATCCATGCTGTGTGTTAGGCATTGCAACAAGAGCTGGGGATATGAGGGAGAACCAGTCAGACATGAGAGGTTGCCTAGAAAAGCTCAAAAAACAAGATACACTCTCCCATGCCCAGCATGGGTCTGAGCTGGGTAAACATACTAACCTTTTAGATTCTTGCTGAAGCCATGACTTTGAAGTCCCCACAGGCCCAGATCCACCACAGCACTGGCTTAAAGAGATTCCTGTGACACCAGAGTGGCATCAACAACCGAGGCTCCTTTCCAAGTTTTCAAGGTGACAGTTTCAGTTCCAAATCAGATAAGGCCATTCGTTGGGACATTTAATAGAAGAGTTTAATTTGTCAGAGTTCAGTCTTCTGAACGACTTGCTTTGCTGTTAAGATAATATCTGATAAGAGTGTTACGTCTTCAGAGGAAAAGTACCATATAAAGACCAAACTCCTGGTGTGGTTTTTTTCCGTTGTCTATTTTCTAACTCTTTGAGTGGCCATTCTTAGACTATTTTGCTTTACAGGATCCAGCATTCTTGCCATTAGTATTTAATATGACTGCAAAGCTGGGGGTGGGGGACACATTTTTGCCCTAAAGCAGGGGTCTGAATGCTGAATTCCTTTCAGTTGCATGATTGGATGAGACTGGATATGAGGAATTACTTGTAGCTGAAACATTCTCTCATGACATGAAATTTTCTCTCAGGGGAGCAGCACAGACCCAACATAATGCTAGTAGAGTTCTGGGGTCCAGGCCTTTATCATGTCAATGGTTACACAAAGTGACAAAGCCTAAGATGAGTTCATATCCCAAGAGATGGATCAAAGGAGTTTCCTGGGTCAAAACTAGGAAAGCATCACAAAAAGACAAATATTATATGCTTCCACTTATATGAAGTACCTGCTGCTGCTGCTAAGTCGCTTCAGTCGTGTCCAACTCTGTGCAACCCCATAGACGGCAGCCCACCCGACTTCCCCACCCCTGGGATTCTCCAGGCAAGAACACTGGAGTGGGTTGCCATTTCCTTCTCCAATGCATGAAAGTGAAAAGTGAAAGTGAAGTCGCTCAGTTGTGCCCAACTCTTAGTGACCCCATGGACTGCAGCCTACCAGGCTCCTCTGTCCATGGGATTTTCCAGGTAAGAGTACTGGAGTGGGTGCCATTGCCTTCTCTGATATGAAGTACCTAGAGGTGTCAAATTCATAAAGACAGGAAGCATAGAGGAGATTTTTAGGGGGTTGAGGGGATGAAGGGAATGGGGAGTTATTGTTTAATGGGTAGAATTTCAGTTCTGCGAGATGAAGAGAATTCTGGAGATTAGTTGCACAGCACTGTGAATGTACTTATCACTGCCGAATGGTACCCCTAAAAATAGTTAAGATAGTAAATTTTACATTACATTTTACATCTACTTTACCACAACTGAAAAACAAAACAGGAAAGCTAAATATACTGATGGATAAAGAAAAAAAATATTCAGTAAAGACAAAAATGGACAGCAAAACCCCCAAATAGACAGGATTAGGACAGACATCAACTCGGGGCAGGGACTGCAGTGAAGGGACAGTGCCCAGGAATGTTTTAAAAATCAGGGTTTTATATTCAAATTTTACTTTTGTCAGAAGTTGACTATGCGATGATGCTATGTGGTTGTCCTGGTTTAGAGGCACCAGTCATAACAGACATATACAGTAGTAAACACCTCCCGGACCACACTAGACAGACAGGCATATACCTCAGAGACATGTGGTCCTGAACCTTTAGATCCAGCTTAAGAACAGAGCAAAACTTTTCAAACTGTACCTAACATATTGTTCCCCTGGACCTCACCAAATTGGGAAAGAACCTCAGAAAGAAAAGCATTCCTTCTCTGGTTAATGGTCTTTGAGAAGCAGCAAGAAGAGAAGGAAAGGATTAAAGTGGCATGACAAAAAAGAATCACAGAAAAATACTGAGCATTATAATGTCCCATTAAAATTTTACTACTTGTTTAGAAAGTCTTTGTAATGTTTGCAGTTTGCCACTCAAAAATAATCTGATCATTCTGAATTTAGACCAGAAGAGATTTTCAGGCTACAGCCCATAATATCACACTCCAGAGGGCCAGACTCTAATTTCCAACTGCCTGATGGCTATTGACGCTTAGTTGTGCCCTCTGGACTTCAAGCTCAATTTGCAAAATTGAAGACAGACCAAACATGCTTTTCCTCTGAGTCCCTTTCTCAGTAATGGCACTAGCATCCTCACAGTCACCCAGGCTTGAACTATTGGAGTCAAAGGAATTCTCCTCAACCCACAACAATTTGGTTGCCAAAGCCCTTCAACTATGCTTCAGTGATATTTGTACCCCCCCCCCATCCACCTGCCAATCTCCTCCTTTCCCCAGAATATTCCAATACCCTAATCCAGCTCTTAGTATTAATCTTTTGGTTGGTATGATGCTAAAGATTCCTAACTGGCCCCAGGTTGGACTCTTGCTTTCCACTCCAACTTTAAAATAGCCACCTGTGTTTTATGCTTACGGTCCCTCCTTAATGGGCCATCCTGCCTCATTCTGTGGGCTTCCCTGCATTCATGAACCAAAGTGAAAACTCCTCAGCCTCAACTTCAGATTGCCACACAACCTTCCTGAAACCTCCCTTAGCCCCAGTCTCCCACCGTGTCTCTTTGGGTACCTACGCTGTGCCATATTCAGCTACCCACCATTATCCAAACGTGTTAGGAAATTTTACAGGTCCGTGCTTTGATTATGTTGTTCCCTTGACTAAAATGCCCTTATTATCTTCCCTATCTTTTTCAATTATTGAAATTTTACCCATCTTTTACAATTCAGCCCAAACATCATCTCCTCCTTGAAAATTACCATAAACCTTTCCATTGAAATGATTCATTTCTTCTTCAGGCTCAACTGTTATTAAATACCTAATACTATGTTCGATGCATGATACAGGATGCTTGGGGCTGGTGCACTGGGATGACCCAGAGAGATGGTAGGGGGAGGGAGGTGGGAGGGGGGTTCAGGATGGGGAACACGTGTACACCCGTGGCAGATTCATGTTGATGTATGGCAAAACCAATACAATATTGTAAATTAATTAGCCTCCAATTAAAATAAATAAATTTATATCAAAAAAAAAAAGCTTACAGTGAGCTATAAACTTATAACATTCGGTCAGTCCTAAGGACTGAGGATGATAAGCACAAGGTAAGTGCTGCAGAATTGCAGACAGCATAGACTTGCCAAATATTGATCAGCAAAATGGGTTCCTCAGTCACTAGGGAGTTTGGGAGGGGGTGGTTCCCCAAGTGGGAATAATTTTTTGAATAGGATTTTAGTTACAGACGATGCAGTCAGTTGTTTACATGGAAACCTTCAGTTCAATGTAAACACATGAAAACCATTACTAAAATAGTTATATTCATGAGATGGGGGTGACTGTATTAAATCCATTTGCCAAACCACAAATGGTCCAATAAATGGTAACTTAAAACATGCAGGGGCAGGACAAACAAATTTCCTTGAGTTAAATTCATGACAGATGGAACAAAAAAAGATAAGTACTTTTTACAGGTTTGCAATGTTGATTACCTTACCAACATTAATTCATAAAATTATCCATTTATCAGGTGATAATTCATGTATGATAGCATCCCCAAGAAAAAGAAATGCAAAAAGGCAAAATGGTTTTCTGAGGAGGCCTTACAAATAGCTGAGAAAAGAAGAGAAGGTAAAAGCAAAGGAGAAAAGGAAAGCTATACCCATCTGAATGCAGAGTTCCAAAGAATAGCGAGGAGAGATAAGAAAGCCTTCTTCAATGATCAGTGCAAAGAAGTAGAGTAAAACAATAAAATGGGAAAGACTAGAGATCTTTTCAAGAAAATTAGAGATACCAAGGGAACATTTCATGCAAAGACAGGCACAATAAAGGATAGAAATGGTATGGACCTAACAGAAGCAGAAGATATTAAGAAAAGGTGGTTGCAAGAATAAATGGAAGAACTATACAAAAAAGATCTTGCTGCTGCTGCTAAGTTGCTTCAGTTGTGTCCGACTCTGTGCAACCCCATAGACAGCAGCTCACTAGGCTCCTCTGTCCCTGGGATTCTCCAGGCAAGAATACTGGAGTGGGTTGCCATTTCCTTCTCCGATGCAAGAAAGTGAAAAGTGAAAGTGAAGTCACTCAGTCGTGCCCGACTCTTAGCAACCCCATGGACTGGAGCCTACCAGGCTCCTCCGTCCATGGGATTTTCCAGGCAAGAGTACTGGAGTGGGGTGACATTGCCTTCTCCAAAAAAAAAAAAAAAAAGGATCTTACTGACCCAGATAACCATGATGGTGTGATCATTCACCTAGAGGCAGACATCCTGGAGTGTGAAGTCTAGTGGACCTTAAAAAGCAACAAAATAATGCTCAAAATTCTAGGCTTCAGTAGCACATGAGTTGAGAACTTCCAGATGTACAAGCTGGATTTAGAAAAGGCAGAGGAACCAGAGATCACATTGCCAACATTCATTGGATCATAGAAAAAGCAAGGAAATTCCAGAAAAACATCTGCTTCATGGACTATGCTAAAGCCTTTAACTGTGTGGATCACAACAAACTGTGGAAAATTCTTCAAGAGATGGGAATACCAGACCACTTTACCTGCCTCCTGAGAAATCTGTATGCAGGTCAAGAAGCAAGAGTTAGAATAGGACATGGAACAACGGACTGGTTCCAAATTGGAAAAGGAGTACATCAAGGCTGTATATTGTCACCCTACTTATTTAATTATATGCAGAGTACATCATGAGAAATGCCATGATGGATGAAGCACAAGCTGGAATCAAGACTGCTGGGAGAAATATCAATAACTTCAGATATGCAGATGATACCACCCCAATGGCAGAAAGCAGAGGAACTAAAGAGCCTCTTGATGAAGGTGAAAGAGGAGAGTGAAAAAGCTGGCTTAAAAGTCAACATTTGAAAAATCAAGATCATGGCATCTGGTCCCATCACTTCATGGCAAATAGATGGGGAAAAAATGGAAACAGTGACAGAGTTTATTTTCTTGGGCTCGAAAATCACTGTGGATGGGGACCGCATCCATGAAATTAAAAGATGCTTGCTCCTTGAAAGAAAAAACATGATAAACCTATAGAGCATATTAAAAAACAGAGACATCATTTTGCCCACAAATGTCTGTACAGTCAACGCTATGGTGTATCCAGTAGTCATGTATGGATGTGAGAGTTGAACCATAAAGAAGGCTGAATGTTGAAAAACTGATGCTTTCAAACTATAGTGCTGGAGAAGATTCTTGAGAGTCCCTTGGGCCACAAGGAAATCAAAGCAGTCAATCCTAAAGGAAATTAACCCTGACTACTCATTGGAAGGACTGATGCTAAAACTGAAGCTCCAATACTTTGGCCACCTGATGGGAATAGCCAATTCATTAGAAAAAGACTCTGATGCTGGGAAAGATAGAAGGCAGGAAGAGAAGGGGACAACAGAGGATGAGATGGTTGGATGGTGTCATCAGTACAATGGACATGAGTTTCAGCAAATTCTGGGAGATAATGAAGGACTGGGAGCCTGGCATGCTGCAGTCCATTGATGGCAAAGAGCTGGACATCAATGAGCAACTGAACAACAACAACAATCAGTGAGGTCATTTCCTTGGTTTTCCAGAGTCAGACTTAGAATACCCAAGAACTTTAAATAATACCCAGAGCTGCTGGCGGAAGTATAGCATTTAATAAGTTTGGGACATAAGGGCCACTTTTAATTTTGTCTCCCTTGAAAGTAAGGAAATCTTATTTCCACAATATTCCAAAATCATAGGCTTCTCCAAAGGCATGTCAACTATCAGTATGGTGATTTGCAGTTTTATCTTTAGCTAGAATACATGCTCAAGTAAAAGAATATAATTTGGTTTGTTGGGCTAAAGTTGTCAAACCTAAGGTTCTTTGCCTCAGTGATTTGAAAAGGAATTGATATTGCATGTGTAGCTGAGTATTTACCATTTTCATCTTTCAAGTAAGGGCCATCAGTATTCCATGGGAAATTAACATTTGTTAAAGGGGGTTTCTTGTAACTAGGTCGTACTAGGTGATCTATCAAAGTCAAACAGTCATAAGGAGTTTTGTCCATGGAAGAAGGAGGAAGGGTAGCAGGGTTCAGATTGTTACAATGAACAAGTGTGATGGGGGGACAGTTAGCAAGAGAATTTCATAAGAAGTGAGATGCCTCACTGGAAGATGTTGAGTGTCATGTGAGTCCAAGATAGCTTAGACAGCATGAGGTAGAAAGATGGCAAAGAGGATCCACTGACAATTTCTTCAATGGCCTTCACTGGAAGGGTAGTACAGGGATAGCCATGTGGCGTGGAGGTTAACCTCGGGCAATAGGATCTAGGATTTGACCTAGAACTCAGTGATAGTCCCTGTGTTTTAGAGTAAGTACTCCAAAGGCATCTCCCTCTTTTTTGTATACAGAAAGGAAATAAGAATAGTTTGGATAGCCAAGAGCAGGTGGATTTGTTAAGCCTTCCTTCAAGGTTTTAAAGGCCAGGTCATCTTGGTTTTCCCAATAATGGGATCAGATTTACGGTATTTAATAAGACATACAGTAGCAATTAAGGAGAGGTTTGGAACCAACTGTGACAGTAACCAGCTAGCCCAAGAAAACCCTGAAACTCAGTTTTAGGTTTTAGGGAGCTCAAGATGGTGCGAAGCCTATCAGGATCTAGGTATAACCTTCCTTGTATTAAATGTCCTAAATGTTCAACCTGAGCTTTAACAAATTGCTATTTTTCCTTTGAGATCTTGTGTCCCTGAGTGGCTAAAAGTTTTAAAAGTGAATCCTGTCTTCTTGTTCAGAGTCTTGAGAGAATGAGCAGAAAAATAAATCATCTACATATTGTAGGAAGGTGGAGCCTCCAGAAAAATTTTATATCATCCAGATCAGCTTTTAAAGTTTGTGAAAAGTAAGAAGGCTTTTCAGAAAAATTCTGGGGCATCACTGTCCAGGTATAATGTTTTTCTTTCCCAGTAAAGGCAAAAGGATATTGACTAACCTTATCTGCTGGAATATTGAAGAATGCACTGCATATATCAAAGTGGAAAATCTGCTTTCAGTAGGTATGGATGCTAATAACGCCATGTGAGAATTAAGAACAATGGAATGGGCAAGAATAACAAAGATATTTATCGCTCAGAGATCTTCAACAAATCTCCATCCTCCACCATTAGATTTTCTTACAGGTAAAATAGGGATTTTACAAGGACTGGTGCAAGGGACATAGTAAGTTCCTGCACTTTAATATTCTTCTATGATAGGTCTTGTGCCCTGTAAAACTTCTTTGTTTATAGGGTATCAATTCTGGGCAGAAGTTTTAAGAAATGAATTTGGATCTAAATGGGGTTGTGGGGGGGTGGGGAGACTCTATGAATTCTGAATATATCTGTGGAAGATTTTGCCCACAAAGTAGGGGACAATAAATCTAATGATGGGGATAAGTATGAAGTTTGACCTTCCCTGGTTTGTAAAGTACTTATAAAAGAAAAAGGGTTTGGATTTTCTTGGGGATGAGATTCAAGGGATTTGAACTCAAGAGTTATTTCTCCTTTCATGAGAAAGAAATAGTAATATGATATTTTTCTAGGAAATCTCATCTTAGTAAGGGGACAGGAGTTAATTCACTGAGGAGAAATGAATGGTTATCTCCCAAAGATCCCAAGCAAAAGGATATAGGCTTAGAAACAGGGACTTATTTTAGTTTATTTGAGACCACCTCTATTTGAATAAATGTACTACTCTGAGAAAGAGATTGTATCATTGTAGTAGGGTTGTAGCACAGACAGGGCAGCTACATGTTGTAAGGGATTTGTCCCCTAATCTAGAGAGTAGTTCCCTATAGCCTATTTAATGATGCAATGGGAAACAGTCCCTGTGTTTCCTCTGAGTCCCACCGTTGGGAAGAGTCTGATTCACTCTCGCTATTTGCAGATGACATGATCCTCTACATAGAAAACCCTAAAGATTCCACCAGAAAATTACTAGAACTAATCAATGACTATAGTAAAGTTGCAGGATATAAAATCAACACACAGAAATCCCTTGCATTCCTATACACTAATAATGAGAAAACAGAAAGAGAAATTAAGGAAACAATTCCATTCACCACTGCAATGGAAAGAATAAAATACTTAGGAATATATCTACCTAAAGAAACTAAAGACCTATATATAGAAAACTATAAAACACTGGTGAAAGAAATCAAAGAGGACACTAATAGATGGAGAAATATACCATGTTCATGGATTGGAAGAATCAGTATAGTGAAAATGAGTATACTACCCAAAGCAATTTATAGATTCAATGCAATCCCTATCAAGCTACCAATGGTATTCTTCACAGAGCCAGAACAAATAATTTCACAATTTGTATGGAAATACAAAAAACATCCAATAGCCAAAGCGATTTTGAGAAAGAAGAATGGAACTGGAGGAATCAACCTGCCTGACTTCAGGCTCTACTACAAAGCCACAGTCATCAAGACAGTATAGTACTGGCACAAAGACAGAAATATTGATCAATGGAACAAAATAGAAAGCCCAGAGATAAATCCACGCACATATGGACACCTTATCTTTGACAAAGGAGGCAAGAATATACAAAGGATTAAAGACAATCTCTTTAACAAGTGGTGCTGGGAAATCTGGTCAACCACTTGTAAAAGAATGAAACTAGAACACTTTCTAACACCATACACAAAAATAAACTCAAAATGGATTAAAGATCTCAACGTAAGACCAGAAACTATAAAACTCCTAGAGGAGAACATAGGCAAAACACTCTCTGACATACATCACAGCAGGATCCTCTATGACCCACCTCCCAGAATATTGGAAATAAAAGCAAAAATAAACAAATGGGACCTAATTAACCTTAAAAGCTTCTGCACATCAAAGGAAACTATTAGCAAGGTGAAAAGGCAGCCTTCAGAATGGGAGAAAATAATAGCAAATGAAGCAACTGACAAACAACTAATCTCAAAAATATACAAGCAACTCCTACAGCTCAATTCCAGAAAAATAAATGACCCAATCAAAAAATGGGCCAAAGAACTAAATAGACATTTCTCCAAAGAAGACATACAGATGGCTAACAAACACATGAAAAGATGCTCAACATCACTCATTATCAGAGAAACGCAAATCAAAACCACTATGAGGTACCATTTCATGTCAGTCAGAATGGCTGCGATCCAAAAGTCTACAAGCAATAAATGCTGGAGAGGGTGTGGAGAAAAGGGAACCCTCTTACACTGTTGGTGGGAATGCAAACTAGTACTCCACTAGAACAGTGTAGAGATTCCTTAAAAAACTGGAAATAGAACTGCCTTATGATCCAGTAATCCCACTCCTGGGCATACACACTGAGGAAACCAGAATTGAAAGAGACACGTGTACCCCAATGTTCATCGCAGCACTGTTTATAATAGCCAGGACATGGAAGCAACCTAGATGCCCATCAGCAGATGAATGGATAAGAAAGCTGTGGTACATATACACAATGGAGTATTACTCAGCCATTAAAAAGAATACATTTGAATCCGTTCTAATGAGGTGGATGAAACTGGAGCCTATTATACAGAGTGAAGTAAGCCAGAAAGAAAAACACCAATACAGTATACTAATGCATATATATATGGAATTTAGAAAGATGGTAACAATAACCAGCAAAAGAGACACTGATGTATAGAACAGTCTTATGGACTCTGTTGGAGAGGGAGAGGGTGGGAAGATTTGGGAGAATGGCATTGAAACATGTATAATATCATGTAGGAAACGAGTTGCCAGTCCAGGTTCGATGCACAATACTGGATGCTTGGGGCTGGTGTACTGGGACGACCCAGAGGGATGGTATGGGGAGGGAGGAGGGAGGAGGGTTCAGGATGGGGAACACACGTATACCTGTGGCGGATTCATTTCGATATTTGGCAAAACTAATACAATATTGTAAAGTTTAAAAATAAAATTAAAAACAAACAAACAAAAAAAAAGAAAAGAAAAGTTGTAATCACCTAGACCTTTTTGATCTATAGCAGTCCTTTTCCAGTGGTTAGTTTCTTTCACAATAATGAGAACCCAGTAGGGAGAGTTTGTTTGGGAGATTCCATTTGTTGAAGTTGAAAATTTTAGTTGCCCTTCCTTTGGAATCATCTTCTAGGGTGCAGGCTAACAGATTGGATAGATTGACAAGATCAGAGGTGGGCACTGCTTCCCATTCTATGCAAGTTCTCCTAACAGAGACCTGTTTAAACCATTTATAAAAAATTGATTTAAAGGCCACCCTGCTGGGTTCAACATCTATAACAAGTCCAAAACTGTCTTTAAAGGTAATTTGGAGTCTGCAATAGTAATCATAAACAGATTTGGCAGGCTTGGGAGTACACGTCTGAATTGTGTTCCACTCCACTGGTGTAGGGAAAGTGCTTAGGATGGCAAGATGCTGCCTTTCAGGTAAACCATGAGCTTGGTCATATAAAAGGGCCACTGGCTGACTTACTTCGAATTCCAAGGATTGTTTGCAGCTTTCCTAGTTAGCAATTTTCATCCAATACTGGGTTTAACCTTTTCCCACAAGCAACCTAGAGAAGCCAGGTTGTTAAGTCTGAAATATAATATTAAATAATTCTGCAAATCTACAAGAATCCTCAGTTACCTTAGGAAAATCTTTTATTATAGCTTGAGGTTCAGCTTTGGTCCATGGAATGCTGAGAAATTAATGATTTAGCAGGAGCCTCAGAAGACTTAATTTTTAATGGGAGTTGGAAAGCTTCAGCATTACAGAAGGAAAGTTCAGATTAAAGGAAAGGGGTCAGAAGAAGGCAAAGATGAACACAAAGGAGGTGGAGCCGTTGGGAAGGGAAACCTCACTGGTGCTGTGGAAGAAGAGACCTCTGATGATTTTTTATCTCCTTTCAGTTGTTTATTTGCTTCAGTTAACTCAGAAATAGTATTTTGCAAAGAGGCAATTTCAAAATCCCAAATACATTTAGAAGCCTCTAGGTACCAATTAAAACACCTATCTCACTCGGTTTGTTTACTTCTATCGCCACAGTCTTCTAATTCAGTCTGGGAGAAAAACAAGTTTGGGGAGATCAAGAATTCCTCATAACAGCTCTTTAATTTCTAATTATCTTTAGTAAGGTTGACCCACTTAATCCAAAATGCATGTGAAGAGAGGCTACAATTTTTTAACATAAACCTGGCTGAGGTCCCTGAAGGACGGCCACCCTTAGGGCATTTAAATGAGTGGGATCTTACATGTCATAGGTTTTTCTTGAGAGCAAAAGAAAAATTCCTAAATAGCCTGATGTGTGTGCTTTCAGAGCTGGGAGTTGTGTTTTGTTCTAGAGTGTGCCTTTCCCAAGATTCCCTTGATTTTCCTTCCTGGTGATGGCCTTTGCCCCGGTTGTCTGATCCATGACCATGTACCCCTTGTTGTAAGAAAACTGTCTTATAGTTGAGGTAACTTAATGTCAATCTGGCCTTATCCTCTCATAGGAGTCTTTGTCTCTCATAAGGAGGTGAAAGTGCTCTAACAGCATTTATTTGCTCCACTCATACCCACTGATACTGTTTTTAATTGCTTCTCTCAAGAATTTCCAAGGAATTATACTGAAATTCCAGTGTGCTTCAATAAGAAAACAAGTAAGTCCTCACCAAAGAGGATAAGGCCTTCATACAGATCCTGAGTAAAGTCAGAAAACTCAAGTCAAAGAAAAGGAGTTCAAGGGGACTTCCCTAGTGGTCCAGCGGTTACGATTCTACTTTCTGATGCAGGTTCGATCCCTGGTCAGGGAACTAAGATCCACATGCCATGGGACAACTAAGCCCACAAGTTCCAGAGTCCACGAGATGCAACTAGAGAAGCCCAAGTGCCAAAGCAACACAGAGCCCACACACTGTAAGACTCAACACAGCCAAACAAATAATGTTTATTTATTTATTTATTTATTTTTATTTTTTATTTTTTTACAATATTGTATTAGTTTTGCCCAACATCGAAATGAATCCGCCACTGGTATGTCCGTGCTCCCCATCTGAACCCTCCTCCCTCCTCCCTCCCCATACCCTCCCTAATGTTTTTTTAAAAAAGAGAGGAAGCAAGGAAGCTCAGAATCTGAGAACAGACTCACCAAACCAAAAGGAGATGGTAACGCACAGCAGTGATAAACACAAGGGACTTGCTGTGGGCACCTCACCTGATAACAAGGGTCCTTTTGCTTCAGAGGTCATCCCCTTTGGATCTCATTTTTGAGGCCAAGGTATGTTACCTATAGCTTTTATGGCTTGCCTGTCCTGAATTGTATTTCCCCTTGCCATTCCTGAATAAACTCATCTTTTTTTGACAATTTTGAGCTTGCCCCAGTTTACCTCTTTATTTAGGTCAATAACGCCAAGCCTGGTTTTCCAATCCCCATTAACAATTCTAGAAGATACCCAATCTCATTTGTAAATTGGGTGTTAAGTTGGAAGTAGAGACTGAAAAGCACCAGAATACAACTGTCAAAATATTCCGAAGTGAGGAACCAAACCAAACTGCAGAAATTTCCAAGCAGGCAGCTTAGAAATGTTTCCTCTGCTTAAAATAACCAGATTTAATGTCTACTCTTTGAAGTCAAGATACCTGACAGATTCAATGACCTTAACCCCTGGCCAAAGTTGATTTGTCAAAGAATGGAACCCTCATCCCAGCTTGACTTTCTGGTTATGCAGTTTTGAAAACAAAATCTAGCGGCCTTAAACAATAGTTTATTCTCTCTCAATATCCGGTCAGTTGCTGGGCTCAGCTGGAAGAGTCACTTGGCATCTCTCATGCACTTGCAGCCAGACATGAGCTGGGCCTGAAGTCATATGAAGGTCTGACAGAGTTAGATGTTTAAGAAGACTCACTTACATACCTGGTATTTGTTGCTGGGTATCAGGGGGAGCTCAGCTCAGACTGTCAACCAGAGCATATGCACATGGTATCTCCATCAGTTTGAGCTTCTCACAGCTTAGTGGCTGAGTTTCAACAGGGAGTATCCAAGAACTAGAATTGCAAGAGTCTCAGGTAGAAGTGTTAAGGGCTCAAAAGTCACATAGCATCATTCTTATTTAAGACAGAATCCCAAGGACAGCTAAGATTCAGGGAAGGGGTTTACATAAGGTCATTAGGGTACGCAGGAAAATGGCCCTCAGGGGTGTCCATGTTCTAATCCCTGGAACCTGTAAATATGTTACCTTACATGGCAAAAGGGACTTGGCAGATGTGATTAAGGATATGGGCCTTAACATAAGGAGATTATCCTGTATTATCCAGGTGTGCTGAATCTAAAATGTGAGTGCTTCAAACTCAAGAAACTCTCTCACCTGCAGAGAACCAGAGAAATGGCAGTAGGAGAAGGACTTGGCCTGTCGCTGCTTACCTGCAGATGGAGGAAGGGAGCCACGGTGACCTCTAGAAGCTGGCAAAGGCAAGAAAACAGATTCCACCCTAGAGCCTCCAAAAAGGAACACAGTCCTGCTGACACTTTGATTTCAGCCCAGTGAGACCCATGTTGGGCTTATCATCTATAGAAATGTAAGATAATAAATTTATGTTGTTTAAGCCACAAAATCTGTGGCAATTTGCTACTGAATAAGTAAAAAGAAACTAATACAGGATGAACACATACCAAGAAATATAGCTCGCTGGGAGATCATCTTTGGACACCAGCTCCTCCACCTGATCTATAAGGGTCACTTCTCAGAATGTAGAAATAGAACTCTAGACCACTCACTCTCCTAGATGAAAGAGACCTAAATCCAGACATTGCTGGTAGTATCCCATTTTATGACATGTGCTCTATAATCAGAATATACCACTTATAATAAAGGACATGAATTGAAGATGAATTCTCCAGGCCAGAATACTAGAATGGGTAGCCTTTCCCTTCTCCAGGAGATCTTCCCAACCCAGGGATCGAACCCAGGTTTCCCATATTGCAGGCAGATTCTTTACCAGCTGAGTCACAATGGAAGCACAGAACTGAAGATATCAACATTAATTAAAAAATGAAAAATCTCAGACCCTTAATATTCTGTATTTATGTTGTGCAAAAGAAATTTTACTGATTTATTCAAACAATAAGTCTATATACTTCAACAATGAAATCACTTAAGCCTAGAAACAGTCATTTTGCCTTAACTAATAAATTTCTTGGACAAGAAACAAATGTAAACATGTGACTTGGTAAACATAAAATAAACATTCATATTTAACTGACCTTAAGCAGAAACTAGAATTAAAAGATATCCTATGCTCTTGGGTTGAAAAAATTAATATTTTTAAATGGCCATATGACTCAAAGAAATTTAAAGATTTAATTCAATCCTTATCAAAATACCCATGACATTTTTCACAGAGCTTTGCTTTTACTGAATCTTGGTCAGTAACTTGCTGAATTGAATCTAAGAAGGCCAAACTGGAGAAAAAAGGGTTTGGGGTGTGGGAGTAATATTGTTCTTATGAAAGGTCATAATTCTTAATTTGAAATTTTCTAAATTCATATATATCATAGTCTACCCAATAATTACTAAGTGAGCGAAAGAAAAGTGAATCTGTAAGCCAAAATGGTTAATGACAAAACCAATTCTATTCTTTTCACAATTTTTATTTCAAAATCTTTGATCTAACCTCCTGAGACTTTGCCAAGCAAAAGTTGGAAAACTGGCTAAAACAGTGTCATGGTGTCCATGTGCTTTATCTTCAGCACACTGTCCAGGGCAGTGTGGACCAGAATTATCTATGCACATGCCATGAGTGGTGGCTCAGATAGTAAGGATTCTGCCTGCAATGCGGGAGACCCGGGTTCAATCCCTGGGTTGGGAAGATACCCTAGAGAAGAGAATGGCAACCCATTCCATTATTCTTGCCTGGAGAATCCCATGGACAGGGGAGCCTGGAGGGCTACAGTCCATTGGGTCACAAAGAGTCAGACATGACTGAGTGACTAACACATTCCCTTTCTTTTCATGCCATGAGTCACAGAGAGCCTACCTGTGACCCACCTGTCATGAATTGACAGTCTGTGTGACGGACAAGGGAAGCTGAGGCCACCATGTGACCATGTTGATGATTTCCTATCACCTACATTCCAAGAACATCATGTAGGAAATTTATTTTACTTATTAGCATCCCCCTGCCAATGCCCACTGTACATCTCTATAGTGTGCCAATGGACAATACGCACACCAGCCAGGGGTAATACCTCATGCTCTGCCCATGAGGGGATGGCTATATTACGTAATGGTGAAGGGAACAGCTTCTAGATTTAAATTCTGACTGTATCACTTACTATCTGTGTAACCTTGGGAAAATGACTGAACCTATCTTTGCCTTAGTTTCCTCACCTCTTCTAAGGGGATAATAATAATATCCACCACTGTTATCCCCCTTATTGTAAATGTCTTAAGGATATTACTCAATTTATTTACATAAAATTTGATAGTTACTAGCTACTATGATAGTAAGCACACTAAATAAATATTAGTTTTCACTATTATCATTGTTATTGTTTTAATTAATAAAAAGACATATGCCAGAATCAACAATATGAAGACAGACAGATACTCTCATTGGGACTATCTGCACATGCAATCATGAAAGTTCGAATTAAAGTAATAAAATCCAGATCTGTGCTTCCTAGATTCATCTTACAAAAATTCCAAATATCTTTATTCATAAAAGTTAATGTATCATTTCCATGTTACCCCCAAGGAGAGCTCTTTCACATTTAATTTATCTAGTATTTTCATCCTCCATCAAACTCTGGACGGGCTAATATGATATAAATGGTTGGCCTGGAATAGTCCCCTCATTCCACCAATAGTCTTTTAGGGAAAAAATGAAGAGGTATGAGGGGAATTACTGGGGCTCAAAAACAGTCAGTTTGATTGTTCTTAATATGGGCAAATGATGAACACCCAGAACCAGGTAAAACACCAGATAATTGTTATCTGATCACTTTCTAAATAATTGTGTATTGGTTTTAGTCAACAACAAAATTAAGATGTATTTAAAGTTAGATGCCTTCAGCCACACAGCATAAGAAGTGGTGATTTTAATTTGGTGTGGTTGAATTTCTACAGCTCTTGAGACTATATCTCTATGCCCAAATGGTAAAATAATCAGCAGATTCCATAAAATATTATTGCAAGAAGTCATTTGATTTCTAGCAGAAAAAAAATTATATATTCTTGGCTTTCATAGTGGTATTTGGAAGCCTGTTTTAGAATAAATTTTATTAGCCTAAAAAAAGACAGTAAATGAACATCCCAGCTGTTAGTCCATGAAGTAAAGCAAAGTGATTGTCCTTCTTGGGGGTTTTTCCTGCTTCACTTTATACATATACATACATACACGCACACACATATATATGTATTTAATTATCAAATGTCAACTAGTCCTTCCCAAAATTCAATTTTTAAACTATATTAACTTTAAAAGTTGGACTTGAGGGGCAAGTGGCAGTGTTCCTAAAGGGACAAGATATACTAATATATCTTATTGACTGTCTTTATGTGTTTGATTTCCAGAACTGTTGTTTTTCCACTTCTGGAATTCATATTCAGAAATGTGTATCCTCTTATGAAACCATTTTTTAAACACAATAAAAAAAATCCTGTTGATTCTCTAGGTGTCTCATGCTGACACTGTACCTTTGCTGAGAAATTAACAATAAAGTAAACTTTGGGCTGTTTATACAAAAATTTGGCATGGTGACAATATTTATGTGCCAAGGGGTAGAGCTGAACAACCTCAAGATGGAGATGAACAACACTTGGAAGCTGGTAGCTCATGTTTGATGCATTAAAACACCTTTATGACCTCCACCCCAGCAAACCACAAGACTATGGAGAGACAAGGAATTTGTGCTCTGTAATTTCATCATTACCCGAGAGGTTATGAATTTTATTTCATCCTCATAAATATAAAATGAGATGACACAAGAAGTGTCGAGGTATGTTCTAGGACACAGATTTTCTCCATGCCGCCTCATATTTGGGACCTCCTCATGCTCTCAACACTGAGCCCAGCTATGTTAGAAGAAGCTACATTCCAGGCTCTTTCAACATGGTAAACATCAAGTAGTTTACAAATAGCAAGAACTACAAGCTCCTTAATTTGTTTTCTAACTTATCATGTCTAACAACATGAAACAGCAATTTATTTATGCTTGTCTGATTGCTTACTTTTTCCAGGAAAGAGATATTAGGAAAGGTTGTGAGAGCTAATAAAACCACAGTATTCTACTTGGGAATATTTATGAACAATCCCTTCTATAAACACAGGAACTGTAGTCACATCAGACTGATTGTCCAATGCACAAAACAATGAAAAGATCTTGAAAACAGTAACAACTTAATGTCTGAACATTTTCTTAACATCAAGCAGCTCACATACAACTGTAATTGTGGCCAAATGATTTTTCTAGTGTGAATTGTGTCAGCAAACACTGAAATAATTTGGGAGCAGAATGTTCATCACAAATGATCTCATTTCTAAAAAGGACATATGTACGTGTGCATGTTCAGGGCCACAATACAGTACTGTCAACACATGAAATAATCTGAGATTTCTTAATTTTCCACAAATGTGATGATCATTACAAAAAAAAAGATAGCATACAGTATTCAATTTTACCTTCAATCTCCTAGTTAAACATCAAAGCAACTCTGTACATATTAGAACTATACTTTCCTCATAAGATAATAATCTCTTTCAAAGACGTGGCAATTGCTCTCTGCAAAGCATACTATAAGACACTTACCAAGGTGAAATAGCAAAGATATTTCAATAACTCAACATCCTTAGACACTTCTAGTGGTAAAAATACTTGGAAAAGTCAAGCCCCAGGATTGCCAAACTTTACACGTGGACTTAAACCTTTGTTCTAATGTCAGAGCTATTTATTGAAGCTGTGGAATAAAAATGAAACATGTTTCATATTAAACACAATGAATCATGTACATATACCTAATGGTGAAAATTCTAAATATTGTGAAATGCAAACTCCCATTCCAAATTTAAAAGAGATATATTAAAAACTACTTTGTTTGATATGTGTGTTTTAATGTATGATTGTTTCATACAGCAGTTCTATAGAAAACCCAGTATTGAGTAGTCCTAGTAATAGGACAAGAAATATATTTTTTCATTCTCAATGAATTTGCTAAGTTTTTATACCACTCAAATCGTGTTTGTATTGAAATCTAAAGCACTTCTAGAATAGGGGGAAAAGTCTTCCAGCTCTTAATAAATATTTTGTTCTGTGTTGTTCAGTCGTTCAGTCGCATCCAACTCTTTGCGAACACATGGACTGCAGCATGCCAGGCTTCCTTGTCTTTCACTGTTTCCAGGAGTTTGCTCAAACTCATTTGAGCAAAGTCCATCAAGTCAGTGATGCCATCCAACCATCACATCCTCTGCTGCCCTTCCTCCTGCTTTCATCTTTCCCAGCATCAAGGTCTTTTCCAGTGAGTTGGCTCTTTGCATCAGGGGGCCAAAGTACTGGAGCTTCTGCTTCAGCATCAGTCCTTCCAATGAACATTCAGGGTTGATTTCCTTTAGGATTCACTAGGTTTTGTGCATAAATGAATGAATAAAGGAAATCTAAAATTAAAACCTAAAAAATAATATAGCCTAAAATTTTTAAATAAAAGAAACTAAATCTTTATATTTGTTAGTTAAGAAGGAAGATGTTAGAATAAGCTATTAATGTGTTGCATAATCTTCCTCAGTCTCTCTCCAGAGGCTGTGCAAGAGCTGAAATCAGGCTACAATCTAGAAAGGTGTATCCATTTATGATCCACCCCAACCTACATAAAATGGATCATATCTCTGAAAACTTACTTTATCGTTACAACTGGCATAGAGCATATTATAGAGAAATTATGAAGGCCTTGGAAATAGTATTTCAATTAAGATACTGCCAAAATTTAATTAATAGTCACTTATGAAGACAGAGTATTTTAAAATTCATCTTAGGATATTCTTTTACTTAATTACATAGGAAAAGGAAAAGGAACATCTTGTGCATTTTAAACAGTCTGTGACTTGATTTAAAGGAAATCTTCCTCTAAATTTCAGTAGAAATAGTTTCTTGAACTTTGAACAACAGGACTTGAACTGAGCAGGTCTACTTATACTTGATTTTTTTTCGGTAGAAAGACTGCGATATTACACCATATGCCATTGGTTGAATAGCAAATACAGTACCATGGATACAGTGGAATTGCCTCTAAGGGGCTTTTCAACTGTGCGGAAGGTCAACAACTCTAACACCCCTGAGTTGTTTCAGGGTCAACTGTACTCTCTTAGACAAGTGCTTTTCAAACTTTAATGTGTTTACAAATCATTTAGGGATCTTGTTAAAATGCAGATTCTTCTTCCTGCAGGTCCAGGAAGGGGCCTAAGACTTTTTTCCTTTTGAACAAGATCCCTGTGATGGTGATGCTGATGGTCCTTGGACCACACTTTGAATGGTACTTTGAATAGCTGACAAACCAATTTAGAGTCTCTTAAAATCACCAATGTCTTTAGAAACTTTTACTTCAACCCAAGGTCCTACTTTTTCAAGTGAGCATTCTAAAGTTTTATTTCCAATTCCATCAAATTTATTTTATAAAACTAGCAACTCACGTCAAGTGCCAGAGAGACAGGCCTAATTTAACAGATTTTCTATCAAAAAAGAAAAAAGTTAAGCAGATGTCATATTGTATTCTGCTTCTCCTAACTGATGTTACTTAGAAATTTTTGCAGCCCACAGTATATCATAGAAAAATCAAAATGAAATATTATGATGTATGTGTGCATTTTTATGGAGCAGGGAGTTAGGGTGTCATATTCATCTCCTGGATAACATCCATTGCCAGCTGGCTAAACTTAAGAAATTCTGAACACTAGTCTTGCCAGAATTCTGCCCCCGCAACCTGGCTGACAGGTTTATCAACAGCCGGGAGGCAGAACAGGCCCCAGCCAGGCTTCCCCTCTCTGCAGTGCCAACTGCAGGCTGAATGTTTGGGCTTCAGCAGTAACAGAGGCAGACAGGCCCTAAAAATCTAAAAGGAACAGATACTGCTTTTACAAACAACAATAATGAAGAAAACAATTCTGACATTCAGAATGTTGTATGCACTTTTAAGGCAATGAGGGCTTAAGCAATCAGTGATATAAATTCCTCAGTGATACTTACTGAATATTGTATTTGAAATACAAATAATCATTATATTAGGAAATAGAAATCACTTTCCTTAAACAAATACATCTTTTAACTTTCTAGAATGTAAACCATACCAAAAAGAACAGAATAACAAACAGAACAATGGCCAGATATGTCAAATCCCTCTTCATCTGCATGAACAAAGTTGAGTAAGAAGACACGCTAGAGAAAGATCATGTGAAGAAAGCTGCTTGCCATGTGGGCATAGCCACTGTGGAAAACAGTATGGCAGTTCCTCAAAAAGTGAAATACAGAATTACCATAGGATCCAGCAATTCCACTTCCAGGTATATACCCAAAAGAACTCAAACAGATACTCATACACTAATGTTTATAGCAGCATTATTCACAACAGCCAAAATGAAGAAACAACCCAAATGGCCATCAACAGGTTAATGGGTAAACAAAGGTGAGGCATTGTACAATGGAATATCATTGACCTTTAGAAAAGGAATGAAATCCTGATACATATTATAATATGGGCGAACCTTGTAAATATTATGCTGAATGAAACAAATTGGATACAAAAGGACAAATACGACTCCAGGTATGTGAGGTACCTGCTGCTGCTGCTAAGTCACTTCAGTCGTGTCCGACTCTGTGCGACCCCATAGACGGCAGCCACCAGGCTCCCCCGTCCCTGGGATTCTCCAGGCAAGAACACTGGAGTGGGTTGCCATTTCCTTCTCCAATGCATGAAAGTGAAAAGTGAAAGTGAAGTCGCTCAGTCTTGTCCGACTTAGCGACCCCATGGACTGCAGCCTACCTCCTCCATCCATGGGATTTTCCAGGCAAGAGTACTGGAGTGGGGTGCCATTGCCTTCTGTGAGGTACCTAGATTAGGTAAATTCATGGAGACAATACGTAGAATAGGAGCTACCAGATGCTAGGAGAGGAGGGAGCAATTACTTAATGGCAATAGAGTTTCTGTCAAGGGTGATGAAAAAGCTCTGAAAATGGATGGTGATGATGGTTGCACAACAGTGCAAATGAGTGTATTTAATGCCACAGGATTGTACGCTTAAAAATTAACATGGTTAGAAGCATATACAGTACCGTATGTAAAACAGACAGTCAAAGGAAATTTGCTGCATAACTTAGGGAACTCAGACTGGGGCTCTGTTAACAACCTAGAGGGATGGGATTGGGAGGGAGATGGGAGGGAGGTTCAAAAGGGAAGGAACATACTTATACTTATAGCTGATTCATGTTGATGTTTGGCAGAAACCAACACAATTCTGCAAAGCAATTATCCTTCAATTAAAAATAAATTTAAAGTTTAAAAAAAGGGAGGGGATTTATGTACACCTATGGCTAATTCATGTTGACATATGGCAGAAATGAAACCAATATTTTAAAGCCACTTATCCTTCAATCAAAAGTAAATAAATTTTTAAAATGAAAAAAACTAACAGTAACTTTTAAGTTATATATATTTATCACAATAAAAAATAGAAAAAATAATCCACTGAATACTTAAACAACCTGATTTAAATTTTTTCTCTTTTATTTACTTTTTTATTTTTCCCCATAAATTAAAATTTTTAACAAAAGCTAAGTGTAGAAAGTGGATCTTAGAAGACAGGCACATGTACTTAGAACCATTTTCTTTGCTCTATTTTTTTAGTGCTTCAGCTATTACAAAGGATCAGACTCACACATTTCAAAATCTTACCCAGTATCAAGTTTCCATAATCATGTAAAAGTCAGGTAATCCAGGGGCTCAGACAAAGCAGAGAGGATTTGGGGACATTGAGGTGGCTTCTCTTTCTTCTTATAATGAGCACTCACTCTCTGGCCCAGAATGATAGATGAGCTTGCCAATGGAGGATATATGGGGTTATCTCACACAGTAAGGGAAAATTTTATTCATGATACATCTCTGTTTTATACCCTAGCTTTCATATCAGTTTTCAAGGATATCTTGCTAAGAGCACTCCTGTTAGCAGAGATCATTAGCCTATTTACCCAGAGGTCCAGAATTACATTGCCTAGGCAGTTATGTTGGGTAACCTGCCTTCTTTCCCCTCGTCCAAAGTAGAGCACCCCTTGGTAATTTGGGGCAACCTGGCTTACAGCCCAGCTACATTAACTTCTTTCTCCTCATTAACTAATTTATTATGATTGCACATGTGAACTAGTATGTGTGCATTTGTCTTTAGAAACAATTATTTAAGGTACAAACCTGGTATGATATTTTCGTGGGAGTTTTCTGCTCCTAAAGCTTGATGTCTAGACCTTTCAGTTCAGTTCAGTTTCAGTTCAGTCACTGTTGTGTCCGACTCTGTGATCCCATGGACTGCAGCACGCCAGGCTTCCCTGTCCATTAGCAACTCCTGGAGCTTACTCAAACTCATGCCCATTGAGTCAGTGATGCCAGCCAACCATCTCATCCTCTGTCATCCCCTTCCCCTCCCACCTTCAATCTTTCCCAGAATCAGGGTCTTTTCAAATGAGTCAGTTCTTCACATCAGGTGGCCAAAGTATTGGAGTTTCAGCCTCAGCATCAGTTCTTCCAATGAATATTCAGGACTGATTTCCTTTAGGATGGACTGATTGGATCTCCTTGCAGTTCAAGGGACTCTAAAGAGTCTTCTCCAATACCACAGTTCAAACGCATCAATTCTTTGGTGCTCAGCTCTGTTTATAGTCCAACTCTCACATCCATACATGACTACTGGAAAAACCATAGCTTTGACCAGACAGACTTTGTTGGCAAAGTAATGTCTCTGCTTTTTAATATGCTATCTAGTTGGTCATAACTTTTCTTCCAAGGAGCAAGTGTCTTTTAATTTCAGACCTTTATGTAAGGAGAACTCCCCAGACAGGTGCATCAGGTATCACCTGGTGAGAGTGAAAAAGAAAAGATGGGGTTTCTAAGTCCTCACATAGCTCAACAAGGTCCCAGATCCAACGATCCAGATGTAGGGAGCTAGAGGCAATGAAAACCTAAGGGAAAAGGAACACTGCTTTCACATCAGTCACCTTTCAGGCCAAAAGGCACTGAAAGGAGGGATGCATTATTGCTTCAGAAGGGCTTTCTGGGGTCTGCTTAGCTTATTCCATCTTTCCCATTCTCTGATGTTAACTTTTACATCATCTCGCTGCTTGGACTGCAGGATTCAGACATTTCTTTGCATCCCAGGTCAACCTTGACTTTAACAAGAACATAAATTTCTTCTTGCCTCAGATTCCTGGTTTGGCTTCAGCCCATTCCATACAGGTCCCACCTCTCAGGACCTGAGGCTGAATCAGAGGACTAGGTCTCCCACAAATCTGGGGGGAAAACCTGGGCAAAACTCTCAAAGCTTCACGACTGGTTGTAGAAGCAGCTGCCACCCCAAGCTGATCACCATGCAGAAAAAATCGGCCCCTTCATATTGCCAACCTTCAGGACAGGACTTCCCCCTGCTCTGTTCCTCCACTGAGCCAACTCCTTTGCAAATGTGGGTTAAAAAACAGTAGCAGGGAGAAACCAAGGCTCTGCAGACTCTCTTCAAACCTCTCTGATGGTGGTGAGTCTGGACTCTACTATCACTACCTAAGATTCTGAGATTAATAGTGGCGCCAGGGAGCCAGAGGGATGGAGCCAAAACTGGTGCTTCGGTTTTGAGTATATAGTGCCCCTAATTAATCCCATCTGGCTTCATATAATTATCTAAGCAGAAGTGCCTTTGGCATTATTTGAATCACAGATCGAGCTCTAACTTCTGCTGATAGCTATAGAGCTCGTTCTTCAAAGCATGCAGCAATGCAAGCAGAAGGAATAATTTGCTTCTTATAGACATATGCCCTGGACAGGGACATCTTCTGGATGAAATACTACCAGAAACATAGTCAATAAGCACTGAAAAAATCCTTTCTGTAAATAGTGCCAAATACAATTTTAAAAACCTTATAAATCATGGAAGTTTAAAAAATAACAACACATCACAGTTTACTAAATATTTTCACCAATTTTCCCATTTGAAAGGAAAACAGGAAGTGTCACAATTTCCAATTTAAAATAATAGAAGAAAGAATTAACTTTAACTGGGAAGAAGAAAGAATTAAGATACTCTGTCTCATTAATAAATAACAGAGGAATAAATAAGAAAACAAACAACTAACTTAAGACCAAATTCCAACATCAGTTTTATATGTGTCCCTGTCATATAACGATGTATATGTCTCAACATGCTTGGTGGCAGGATTCATCTGCGTTCAGGTATTTCTGGTGTTCTTGTGATACAGGCTTTTCAGAAACTTACAATGCTAGGCAGTTTACTCAAGGGAAGAAAATTATTTGGTTTAAGCTATAGTTATTTTTTATATTTTTTTAAGAGCTGCTGTTATGATCACACCTGTCCTTTATAATCTTTACATATCAATCTTGGAAACAAGAAAAGCAGGATTTTCACTCTATTTATATTCACATCAGAGAAGTGCAACAAAACATTTCAGTGAAACGCTATGGCAGACAATCTGCTCCATTGCAGCAATGTGTTTGATGTGGGCTCTGGACACAAAGCAAACCCTCACAGTTGGGAAACGACAGCTGATGCTTTTGTCAAAGCCTGCCAGCAGCTGATGACCCTGCGCTCCCTAGTTCTGAGCGCATGTCTCCTGGTGGTGGTTCCTTGTGTATGTAAGTGCCCCACCAGAGTTATCTGGGTGGGTGGTCTATGGAACAGATGGAATTTATGGCCAGTTTTACTCACAGATGGGCAACTACTTCAAATGCTATTGCTTGATGTTTGATTGTGGAAAGGGACCTGGTTGATTCTCCCCAGAATCAAATCAAACACTAATACTATGAGGCTATGGTTACTATTAGTATAACTCCTTTATGAGCAAGGGGAAGACTTAGCAACACACAACAAATCCTTCAGACCCATAATGAAAAAGGAATCACTTTTTGCCACTAAAAACAAAAAGAGGAAAGAAGAATGTTAGATGCCATTCTGTGTAAACCAATAGACAGCTTCTCTTTTCTCCCAAGAGTTCTATTTTCCCTCTAAAGTTCTAACGTATATCAAATCACTGCATAATATTTCTCAAAACTTTGAATGTCGACAAAAATTTCAAAACAAAAACTATTTATTTTTGAAAAATCTTTTCTCATTGTGAAAATAATTATTCACTTGCAATACAAATACCTTCAATTTAGAAAATACAAATACTCTTGGTCTTCCAATACCGTAAAGTATTGACATTATTTTCACTTAGTGTGAATGAAGGCTATGAGAACTAGCTTTAACTGGGAGGAACAAGGAATTAAGACACCAACTCATTAAGGAAGAACAGAAGACTGAAAGTAAAGGGATAGGAAAAAAAAAAAAACACCCATGCAAATGGAAGTGAAAAGACAGCTGGTTTAGCAGTATTTAATCAGAAAAATAATTCTGTACAAAAGACAAACATGAGAATTATATAATGATTAAGGGCTCAATACAAGAAAAGAATATAGCATTTATAAATACATATGCATTTAATTTTCTGTTGTTGCTGTTTAGTCCCTAAGTCATGTCCAACTCTTTGCTACCCCATGGACTGTAGCACATGTACCCCATGTCCTCTGTCCTCAACTATCTTCCAGAGTTTGCTCAAATTCATGTCTATTGAGTCAATGATGCTATCTAATCATCTCATCCTCTGGCAACCCCTTCTCCTTCTGCCTTCAATTCCAATGAGTTGGCTCTTGACATCAGGCGGCAAAAGTGTTGGAGCTTCAGCATCAGTCCTTCCGATGAATATTCAAGGTTGATTTTCTTTAGGATTGACTGGTTTTATATCCTTGCAGTCCAAGGAATCTTCAGTCCAAGTCAAGAGCCTTCTCCAGCACCACATTCAAAAGCATAATTCTTAGACCCTCAGTCTTCTTTATGGTTCAGCTCTCACATTGCACATGACTACTAGAAAAACCATAGCTTTGACTATATGGACCTTTGTCACCAAATTGATGTCTCAGCAAAGTGATGTCACTGTCTAGGTTTGTCATAGCTTTCCTGCCAAGGAGCAAGGGTCTTTTAATTTCATGGCTACAGTCACTGTCCTTAGTAATTTTGGAGCCCAGGAAAACATCTTCTTCCACTTCATCACTTCTTCCACTCTTTCCCTTTCTATTTGCCATGGTAAGATAGGATCAAATGCCATTAGTTTTTTTACTGTTGAGTTTTTAAGCCAGCTTTTTCACTCTCCTCTTTTACCCTCATCAAGAAGATCCTTAGTCATTCTTCACTCTCCACCATTAGAGTGGTATCATCTGCATATCTGAGGTTATTGATATTTCTTCTGGCAATCTTGATTCCAGCTTGTGATTCACTGAGCCCAGTATTTCACATGACATACTCTGAATAGAAGTTAAATAAGCAGGCTGACAATATACAGCCTTGATGTATATTGTCCTTTTCCTCCTTTTCCTATTTGGAACCAGTCTGTTGTTCTGTGTCCAGTTCTAACTGTTGCTTCCTGACCTACATATAGGTTTCTCAAGAGGCAGGTCAGGTGGTCTGGTATTCCTACCTCTTTCAGAATTTTCCAGTTTGCTGTGATCCACACAAAGGCTTTAGCATAGTCAATGAAGTAGAAGTAGATGTTTTTTTGGAACTCCTTTGTTTTCTCCATGATTCAAAAAATGTTGGCATTTGATCTGTGGTTCCTCTGCCTTTTCTAAACCCAGTTTGTATATCTAGAAGTTCTCAGCTCATGTACTGCTGAAGCCTAACTTGAAGGATTTTGAGCATAATCTTGGCTAGCATGTGAAATGAGTGCAACTGTACAGCAGTTTGAACATTCTATGGCATTGTCCTTCTTTGAGATTGGAATGAAAACTGACCTTTTCCAGTCCTGTGGCCACTGCTGAGTTTTCCAAATTTGCTGGCATATTGAGTGCAGCACTTTAACAGCATCATCTTTTAGGATTTGAAATAGCTCAGCTGGAATTTCATCACTTCCACTAGCTTTGTTCACAGTGATGCTTCCTAAGGCCCACTTGATTCCACATTCCAGGATATCTGGCTCTAGATGAGTGACCACACCATCATGGTTACCCAGGTCATCAAGACCCTTTTTGTATAGTTCTTCTGTGTATTCTTGCCACCTCTTCCTAATCTCTTCTGCTTCTGTTAGGTCCTTACTCTTTCTGTCTTTTATGGTGCCCATCCTTATATGAAATTTTCCCTTGATATCTCCAATTTTCTTAAAGAGATCTCTAGTCTTTCCCATTTTATTGTTTTCCTCTATTTCTTTGCATTGTTCATTTAAGAAGGCCTTCTCATCTCTCCTTGCTTTTCTCTGGAACTCTGCATGCAGTTGGGTGTATCTTTCCCTTCTTCTCACATCTTCTGCTTCTCTTTATTTTTTCAGCTATTTGTAAAGCCTCCTCAGACAACCACTTTGCCTTCTTGCATTTCTTTTTCTTTAGGATAGTTTTGGTCACTGCCTCTCATACAATATTACAAATTTCAGTCCATAGTTCTTTAGGTACTCTGTCTACCAGGTCTCACCCCTTTAATATCAGAGCATCTAAATATGTAAAGCAAATATTAGCAGACATAATGGAAGAATTTGATAGTAATACAATAATAGTAGGATACTTGAATACACCACTTAGATCAATGGACAGGCCATCTAAACAGAATATTAATAAGGAAGTAGTGGCCTTAAATTCCACATTACACCACATAGACTTAATAGATACCTGAAGCTTCCCAAGTGTCACTAGTGGTCAAGAACCTGCCTGCCAATGCAGGAGACATAAGAGATGTGGGTTTGATCCTTGGGTTGGGAAGATCCCCAGGAGGAGAACGTGGCAGCCCACTCCAGTATTCTTGCCTGGAGAATCCCACAAGACAGAGGAGCCTGGAGGGCTACAATCCATAGCATCACAGAGAGTCAGACATGACTAAAGTAACTGAGCATGCATGTAGAACAAGCCATTGAACAAACAAAAACCCAGAATACACACTTTTTTCAAGTGCACATGGAATTTTCTCCAGGATAGATAACATGGTGGCCACAAAACAAGTCTCAGTAAGTTTAAAAAATTGAAATTATATTAAATATCATTTCCAGCCACAACAGTATGAAACTAGAAATCAAGAAAAATGGGAAAAAATGGAAAAAAACACAAACATGTAGAGATTAAACAACATATTACGAATAAAATGAATCAACAAATAAATGAAAGAAGAAATCAAAAAATACCTTGAGATGAATGAAAACAGAAGTTAAACTTTTCAAAATCTATCAGTTCAGTTCAGTCAGTCAGTCGTGTCCAACTCTTTGCGACCCCATGAATCACAGCATGCCAGGCCTCCCTGTCCATCATCAACTCCCGGAGTTCACCCAGACTCACGTCCATCGAGTCAGTGATGCCATCCAGCCATCTCATCCTCTGTCGTCCCCTTCTCCCCCTGCCCCCAATCCCTCCCAGCATCAGAGTCTTTTCCAATGAGTCAACTCTTCACATGAGGTGGCCAAAGTACTGAGTTTCAGCTTCAGCATCATTTCTTCCAAAGAAATCCAAGGGCTGATCTCCTTCAGAATGCACTGGTTGGATCTCCTTGCAGTCCAAGGGACTCTCAAGAGTCTTCTCCAATACCACAGTTCAAAAGCAGCAATTCTTTGGCTGCGATCCAAAAGTCTACAAATAATAAATGCTGGAGAGGGTGTGGAGAAAAGGGAACCCTCTTACATTGTTGGTGGGAATGCAAACTAGTACAGCCACTATGGAGAACAGTGTGGAGATTCCTTAAAAAACTGGAAATAGAACTGCCTTATGATCCAGCAATCCCACTGCTGGGCATACACACTGAGGAAACCAGAAGGGAAAGAGACACGTGTACCCCAATGTTCATCACAGCACTGTTTATAATAGCCAGGACATGGAAGCAACCTAGATGTCCATCAGCAGATGAATGGATAAGAAAGCTGTGGTACATATACACAATGGAGTATTACTCAGCCATTAAAAAGAATTCATTTGAATCAGTTCTAATGAGGTGGATGAAACTGGAGTCTATTATACAGAGTGAAGTAAGCCAGAAGGAAAAACACCAATACAGTATACTAATGCATATATATGGAATTTAGAAAGATGATAACAATAACCCTGTGTACGAGACAGCAAAAGAGACACTGATGTATGGAACAGTCTTATGGACTCTGTGGGAGAGGGAGAGGGTGGGACGATTTGGGAGAACGGCATTGAAACATGTAAAATATCATGTATGAAACGAGATGCCAGTCCAGGTTCAATGCACGATACTGGATGCTTGGGGCTGGTGCACTGGGACGACCCAGAGGGATGGTATGGGGAGGGAGGAGGGAGGAGGGTTCAGGATGGGGAACACATGTATACCTGTGGCGGATTCATTTTGATATTTGGCAAAACTAATACAATTTGTAAAGTTTAAAAATAAAATAAAATTAAAAAAAAAAAAGCAGCAATTCTTCAGTGCTCAGCCTTCTTCATAGTCCAACTCTCACATCCATACATGACCACAGGAAAAACCATAGCCTTGACTAGATGAATCTTTGTTGGCAAAGTAATGTCTCTGCTTTTGAATATGTTATCTAGATTGGTCATAACTTTCCTTCCAAGGAGTAAACATCTTTTAATTTCATGGCTGCAGTCACCATCTGCAGTGATTTTGGAGCCCAGAAAGATAAAGTTTGACACTGTTTCCACTGTTTCCTCATCTATTTCCCATGAAGTGATGGGACTGGATGCCATGATCTTCGTTTTCCTAATGTTGAGCTTTAAGCCAACTTTTTCACTCTCCACTTTCACTTTCATCAAGAGGCTTTTTAGTTGCTCTTCACTTTCTGTCATAAGGGTGGTGTCATCTGCATATCTGAGTTTATTGATATTTCTCCTGGCAATCTTGATTCCAGCTTGTGTTTCTTCCAGTCCAGCGTTTCTTATGATGTACTCTGCATATAAGTTAAATAAGCAGGGTGATAATATACAGCCTTGACGTACTCCTTTTCCTATTTGAAACCAGTCTGTTGTTCCATGTCCAGTTCTAACTGTTGCTTCCTGACCTGCATACAGATTTCTCAAGAGGCAGGTCAGGTGGTCTGGTATGCAAAAGCAGTTCTAAGAAGAAAGTTTATAGCAATATAGGCCTACCACAAGAAACAAGAAAAATCTAAAATAAACAACCTAACTTTCCATCTGACAGATTTAGAAAAGGCCCAAACTTAACAGAAGGAGGAAAACAATATAGTCCAGAGCAGAAATCAATAAAATAAAGTTCCAAAAATACACACAATAAAAAGATCAGTGAAACTAAGAATTGGTTTTATGAAAATATAAACAGTATTGATAAGCCTTCAGCCAGACTTACTAAGAAAAAAAGAGAGCCTAAATAAACAAAATTAGAGATGAAAAAGAATGAAGTAAAAGAAAAAGCCACATGCTTCATAAAGTGGCCTATCCACCATGGTATAGTTTAAGACTGTTACCTAATGGAAAAGTTTATGGGCAAAATATTGCCTCAATACTTAAAGTACAACTTGAAGGTCATTACTTTTTTCTGATTAAATCTCTACTTAATGCTCCTGAAAATAAAATATACTACTGAAATACTGTTTGAGTATTTCATGGCTCATATAAAGCCATGCAGGCTATGCTTGCATTAACAACATCCTGAGCATCAAAACAAGTAGGAAAACTGACAGTGGCTGGTATTAAGGTGGAGTCATTCCTGTCTTTTCTATGGCTATAGGACATGTGATTGGCAGCTGAAGCACATTCCAATCACAAGGTAAGCTGTACTGTATTTCATTTAGCAATTGCTAAGAGGCCAAGAAGTAGGAATTCCTCTAGGGCAATCCCTGGAAACAGCTATGGAAGTAAAGGAGTATAGTTATATTTGCCCAGATTTAGTAAAAGAATTTAACAAGTATGACACAGAGAGGCCAAAGTATACTGGAATCAAGCCAATCTCAAAGAAAGAATTTTCCATTGATGTTGGTTATGACAGATTCTTGGAACTTGAAATCTTTTTTTCATCCAAAATTTGCTAATCTGGACTTTACCTACCTAAGAAGTAGTAGATGAGGTAATTCAGCATTATCTTACTGATGTCTGAGTTCTCTCAAGTGAGTAAGAATACTGACCTCACTTAACTGGATGTGCAGAGATTTTGAGTGTCATTTTTATATTTTGAAGGAAAAAATGACCAAGTAAATGATACATTTCAAAAAGGAGCCTCATACACAACAATGTGAATTAATTTAATGCCACTGATTAGAACACTTAAAATGGCTAAAATGTAAATTTCTTGCTATATGTTACCAAAATAAAAAAAAATATATATATATATATTTTAATTTAGGTGGCCTCATGACACTTGCCATTATTTATTCATGGGACAAGGAATTCCAATAATTAGGAAATGCTACCAACCTCACATAAAGAAAATTGGTTTTTGCTGCAAGTGTTTTTATAGCTGAGAAGCTAGTACAGTTGACACTTGAACAACAAGGGTTTGAACTGTGCAGGTCCACTTATATATGGATTATTTCAACAGTAAATAGTACAGTTCTACACATTCTGTAGTTGATTGAACTTGTAGATATGCAATCACATATATGGAGGAACCACATATACAAAGGAACTACGAAGGGCTCACTATAACTTATGTTTTTGACTGAGTAGAGGGTCCACACCCCTACCCCCACATTGTCCAAGAGCCAACCATGTATTTGATTAAGTCTAATTCCTTGGACTCCTTCTTGCTAAAAAAAAAGAAAAAAAATTAATAAAGATAGCCTGTTGGATCTTTTTTTTAAAGCAATGTTCCAACATCAGGTATTACCACACCAGTTTCAGTCTGTTTACTGAAATTTGTTTCTGGTTCATGTCTTCAGCAGATGCCACTGACCCAACCTATGAGAGGCACACAGTGCTTGCTGCAGGTGCAAACAGTTCTCTGCTCAGACAAATTTTCTAACCCCTCTCCTATGGCAGAAATGAAGCAGACGGGCAAAGCCAATTAAATCTCTATTAGCTGATTTGAGGTGATTCTAATGGATTTGTTCCCTCTTTGCTCTTTTTTTTCTTTTCTCTTCCCCTCTTTTCCTTTTTTTGTGTTTGTTTCTTGTTTTCTGTTGGGCTTTGTGTCTGGCTTCAAAGTGTTTTCAAGGTTTTTTCACCTGTAGCATGTATTTGCTAGCAAGGTTATGCTCAAAATCCTTCAAGCCAGGCTTCAGCAATATGTGAACCAAGAACTTCCAGATGTACAAACTGGGTTTAGAAAACTCAGAGGAACCAGAGATCAAATTGCCAACACTGACTGGATCATGCAGTAAGCAAAGGAGTTCCAGAAAAAGGTTCTGCTTCATTTACTATGCTAAATCCTTTGACTGTGTGAATCACAACAAACTGGAAAATTCTTAAAGAGATGGGAATACCAGACAACCTAACCAGTCTCCTGAGAAACTTACATGTGAGCCTAGAATCAACACGTAGAACTGGACATGGGACAACTGACTGGTTAAAAATTGGGAAAGGAGTACAAGGCTGTATTGTCACCCTGGTTATTTAACTTATATTCAGGGTGCATCATGTGAAATGCTGAGCTGAACGGATCACAAGCTGGAATCAAGATTGCCAAGAGAAATATCAATAACCTCACATAAGAAGATGACACCATCCTAATGGCAGAAAGTGAGGAGGAACTAAAGAGCCTCTTGATTAGGGTGAAAGAGGGGAGGAACTAAAGAGCCTCTTGATTAGGGTGAAAGAGGAGAGTGAAAAGGCTGGCTTGAAATTCAGCATTCAAAAAACTAAGGTCATGGCATCCTGTCCCATGATTTCATGGCAAATAGATGGGAAAAAATGGAAGCCGTGACAGACTTTATTTTCTTAGACTCCAAAATCGCTGCACATGGTACCTGCAGCCATGAAATTAAGACACTTGGGTTTCCCTGATGGCTCAGACAGTAAAGAGTCTGCCTGCCATGCAGGAAACACAGGTTGTATACCTGGGTCAGGAAGATCCTCTGGAGAAGGGAACAGCAAGCACTCCAGTGTTCTTGCCTGGAGAATTCCAGGGACAGAGAAGCCTGACAGGCTATATTCCATAGGGTCGCAAAGAGTCAGACACAACTGAGCAACTAACACTTCTCCGTGGAAGGATAGCTATGACAGTCCTAGACAGCATATTAAAAAGCAGAGACATCACTTTGCCGACAAAGGTCCGTATAGTCAAAGCTATCATTTTTTCAGTAGTCATGTACAGATTATGAGTTAGACCATAAAGAAGGCTGAGTACAAAGAACTGATGCTTTCAAGTTGTGGTGCTAGAGAAGACTTGAGAGTCAACTGGACAGCAAGAAGCTCAAACCAGTCAATTATAAAGGAAATCAACCCTAAATATTCATTGGAAGGACTGATGCTGAAGCTGAAGTTCCAATACTTTGCTCACCTGATGAGAAGAGCCACCTCATTGGAAAAGACTCTGATGTTGGGAAAGATTGAAGGCAAAAGGAGAAGGGCACGTCGGAGGATGAGATGGTTAGATAGTATCACCAACTTAATGGACATGAATTTGAGCAAACTCCAGGAGAGAAAGGAGAACAGAGGAGGCTGGCATGCTGCAGTCCATGGGGACTCAAAGAATTGGACACAACTTAACAACTGAACAACAACAGTGTATATCAGCACTTCATCCCTTTTCTTGACCTTAGTTGTTTCACGTAGCTATAACAAAATATCATAGACAAGATGACTTAGACAGCCTTTATTTCTCATACCTATGAAGCCTGTGAAGTCCAAGAATAGGGTGTTGGCAGATTTGAAGATTTGGTCTTTAGTGAGGGCCCTCTCTCTGTCTTGCAGAATTTTCACTGGATCCTCACAATGCAGAGAGAAGACAGTCTAGTGTCTTTTCCTGTTCTTATAAGGATACCAATCCTATTATGGGGGCTCTACTCTCATGAGTTCATCTAAACCTAATTACCTCTCAAATTCTCCACCTCTTCATATTATCACATTGGGAGTAATGGCTTCAATGGTGGATCAGGGGAGATAGAAATATTCATTCCATAGCATGACCCAATAATGTTCCATTGTATACATAATACTACATTTCTTCAATCCACTCATTAGTTGATAGACATTTGGGTTATTTCCACTTTTTGACTACTATGAATAATGCTATTATGAACTTTTGTATACAAGTTTTATGTGGCCACATTTTTCAATTCTCTTGAGTATATACCCAGGAGAGGAATTGCTAGTTCATATAGAGACTCCATGTTTAACCACTCAAGGAACTGCCAGTCTGATTTCCCAATGGCTGCACCATTTTACAATTTCATAAGCACCAACACTATTGTCTGTCTTTTTTTATTACAACCATCCATCCTAGTGGTACACACTAGTGATCAGTCGTGTCTGACTCTTTATGACCCCATGGACTATAGCCCACCAGGCTCCTCTGTCCATGGAATTTCCCAGGCAAGAACACTGAAGTAGGAAGCCATTTCCTCCTACAGGGGATCTTCCCGACCCAGGGATCAAACCTGAGTCTCCTATGTCTCCTGCATTGCAGGTGGATTCTTTACTTGCTGAGCCACTGGGGAAACCCTCCATCCTAGTGTATCTTGTGATTTTTGATTTGCAATTCCCTAGTGTCTAATGATGTTGAGCACCTTTCCTTGTGCTTATATCTTCTTTGGGCAAATGTCTATTGAACTCTGCCCATTTTTAATTGGATTCTTTGCCTCTTTTTATTGAGTATAAGAGCTCTTTATATTTTAGATATAAGACCCTTATCAGATATAAGATTTGCAAATATTTTTTTTCCTTTTTGGGCTTCCCTGGTGGCTCAGAGGTTAAAGTGTCTGCCTGGAATGTGGGAGACCAGGAGTTTGATCCCTGGGTTGGGAAGATCCCCTGGAGAAGGAAATGGCAACCCACTCTAGTACTCTTGCCTGGAGAATCCCATGGAGGGAGGAGCCTGGTAGGCTACAGTCCATGGGGTCACAAAGAGTTGGACACGACTGAGGATTATCTTCTTGGTAGTGTCCTTTGAAGCACAATTTTTTTTTTTTAATTTTGACAATAAATTGCTTTTTAAAAAAGCTTTTGGATGTCTGGATCCAGAGTAATATTTTCTTAACACATTATGAAAACTTTCATAGAGTTTTATAGCAGGTAGGAAGGTAATTTAGGAGTACAGTACAAGAAGAACAAGAGAGGTTAACTGATAATTAAAAGGGAAAATATTTTGATGAGTAGAAAATTGAATTTCCACATAGTTAATATATAAGATTAGAGCCTCTGTAATACATTTTTACTTCTTTTCATATGTGTAAATGCACATAAAGCAGATTGAAAGGAGTTATTGTATAAACACAAGTCAGAGAGGAAAAAAAATCCATGCTTGCCTCTAACTCTGACTATGTGGAACTAAGGGAAAAACAGAGTTGATTACTCAGGTTAAAAGCTGGGGATCTATAAATGACAAATAGCTATATTAAAGAAATTATTAACTTTATATACTGAACCACTGCTAATGACATTTTAATTAATAAAAGTTGCTTTTGAAATAAAACTTTCTGGTTAATTTCTCCACTCCCTTTGGACTCTTTGGTAGTGAAAAAAAAATTAAATTCAAAACACCTATGAAACTTTTATAACAGTTTATGCAGAGCATACAAACTTCACAGTTTATAAATTCTCCTTACCTCAAGAAAGGAAATGGGCAGAAACAACCATGAACCACTCTTGTAGTCATTTCTGCAAAAATACTTCTCCAGTGTACTTTTAGCTATTCATTTCCTTCTTCTTTGTTGTAACAGACATAGAACATTATGTTAGTTTCAGGTATACAATGTAATGATTCAATATTTGTATATATTTCTAAATGCTCATCACAATATCTAATTAATGTCTATTACCACACACAATTACAAAAAATTTTTTTCTTGTGATGAGAACTTAAGATCTACCCTTGTAGCAATGTTCAAATATACAATATAGTATTATTAACTATAGTCACCATGCTGGACAGTACTTTGATGGGACTTCTGGAAGTCTGTACCTTTTGACCACCTTCATTCATTTTGCACACCTTCTACCTCCTGCTTCTGCCACCCACCAGTAAGTTCTCTGTATCTATGAGTTCAGTTTTGAATTATTTTTTAGATTCCACATATAAGTGAAATTATATGCTGTTTTTCTCTGTCTGACTTATTTCACTTAGCATAATGCCCTCAAGTTCCATTTGTTATCACAAATGGCAATATTTCATTCATATTTATGGCTGAAAGTGAAAAAGTGAAAGTCGTTCAGTGGTGTCCGACTCTTTGTGACCCATTAACTATACATATATTATTCTGTCCATGGAATTCTCCAGGTAAGAATACTGGAGTGGGTAGCCTTTCCCGTCTCCAGGGGATCTTCCCAAACCAGGGATCAAACCCAGATCTCCCACATTGCAGGCAGATTCTTTACCAGCTGAGCTACAAGGGAAGCCCAAGAATACTGGAGTAGATAGCCTATCCCTTCTCCAGCAGATCTTCCCAACCCAGGAATCGAACCTGGGTCTCCTGCATTGCAGGCAGATTTATGGCTGAACAATATATAAATCACATTTTCTTTATCCATTCATCCATTGATGGATACAACTTGTTTCCATATCTTGGCTATTATAAATAATGCTACAATGAACATGAGGGTACACCTATATCTTTTCAAGTTAGTGTTTTCATTTCCTTCAGATAAATACTAGAAGTGGAATTCTTGGATCATATTGTGGTTCCATGTTTTAATTTTTGAGCAATCTCCATATCATTTTCCATATTGGCTGCACCAATTTGCATTACTGCCAACAGTGCATAAGGATTCCCTTTTATTCACATTCTCATCGATACTTGTTATTTGTTGTCTTCTTACTAATAGCCATTCTGAGTGGATGGAGTAATGACCTCTCCAGTTTTCAGAACATCCAATAGTGGAGTATGGTGCTTTGGAAGCAAAAAGGACAAAAGATTTCTCATCAGTTAGCTGAGATAAAGGATCATGAAGGACCTGCAGTCAACAGTCAGGGGTGGAGAAGGTTGGCCAAGATCTAGGCATACAGCTACGCAATATGCTGAGCCAGGAGACATCATTCCATGCCCCACCTGATGCCTGCTGCTTCCTGCCTAAAAGTTCTTGTGTGTATATCTTAAATCCCCAACTATGTTGTGATCTCCTTGAAGACCTTATCATATGTGAGGTTTCTTTCCTTTTAGTACAATGTTGGACACAAAGTACACACTTAGTAACTGAGAAACAGATTGCCAATTTGCCATGTCATTTACCAGCCTCCTCATTCTTTTCAGAACTGTAAACAACACAAATACATCTCAACTCTGCACACCAATGATGATGATGGAGTTTTTGTTCTAAAGTGGAAGAGTGACATGCCACCGTAGGGATTTTTTATTGCTCAGATGGTAAAGAATCTGTCTGCAGTGCAGAAGACCCAGGTTCAATCCCTGGATCGGGAAGATCCCCTGGAGAAGGAAATGGCAACCCACTCCAGTATTCTTGCTTGAAGAATTCCATGAACATAGGAATCTGGCAGGCTACAGTCCATGGGGTCACAAAGAGTCACACAAGACTGAGTGACTTTGACACACAGACTACTGACCACATAAAGTATGGTTGATCTAATGGAGTCGGAGATAGGATATGATGGTGAGACCCAATGAGAATATCAAAACTCACTCACTAAAGGGTCCTCATTCTTTTCAGAAGCAGCTAGAGGATGTGTGAGATGTGACTTTAAGTTCAGTAGAGCTGAGGCTTAGCGTAAGGCTTCACAGGGACCCCTTAATGTTTAGATCCACTTAATGTTACAGCCTTTTTCTTGGGAAAAAATAAAAATAAAATTTTTTTAAGAATTAATGTTTTCATGCAAGTACAACCAAAACCTACATACAACTTTCTCAAAATTAAATTTTATATTATTGTAACATTGGAGCAATAAAAAGGATACTTTCAGAATTATCATGAAAAAGATTTGGCCATAAACTGTGACATCTTGGTGTTTAATACTATCATTAAAGAGCAGAGAGGTTTTGCACAACAAAGGAAATCATCAACAAAATGAAAAGGCAACTTACCAAATGAGAGAAAATATTTCAAAATCAAATTGATAAGGGAATACTATCCAAAATATATGAATAACTGTTACAACTCAAAAGCAAAAAAGTCAATCTGACTAAAAAATAGACTGAGGCTATGAATGGACGTTTTTCCTAAGAAGACATACAGATAAACAACAGATACATGAAAAGGTGTTCGGCATCACTCATCATCAGGGAAATGAAAATCAGACCCACAGTGAGATACCACCTCACACCTGTTAGGTTAGACCCTGGTAGGTGTCCAAAAAGGTTACGCTAAAGGCGCATCTGAGAAAATCACTCCATGATGTATTCAAATCATGCTTCACCACTGGTAGTGACCTAAGTCCTTAGACCAGGCTTATGCACTGCAGTAGTCAAGGTTCTCCAGAGAGAAACAGAACCAACAGGAGAGTCATTATGAGGAATTAGCTCACATGATTACAGAGGCTGAAAAGTCCATAGCCTGCTACCTGCAACCTAAAGACCCAAGAAAGTCAGTGGTATAAATTCCAGTCTAAGAGCAGAAGATCAATGTCCCAGCTCAAGCAAGCAGGCAGAAAAAAAAAAAAGAAGAGGTGAATTCCTATTTCTTCTACCTTTTGTTATATTCAGATCCTCAGTGGATTGAATGATGACATCTACCCTCACTGGGAAGGGCAAACTGCTTTAATGAGTTGCCAATTTAAATGCTAATCTCATCCAGAAACACCCACAAAGACACATCCAGAAATAATGTTTAATCTGAACACCCTGTGGTATCATCAAGTTGACACATAAAACAATCATCACATGTACCTTCTTCTTTCCTTCATAATGATTTGTCCTTAGTTCTAAATGCAAATGACCATCCACAGTCTTTTCCCCAAACACTTCTATTTTGACTGATAACCAAGATATTTACACTGGAATCCCCATTACAACATTAAAAAAAAAAAAAAATTCAGGACCTGCCACAATCAGACCCCTTCCATCTCCACAATCAGACCTCTTCCATCTCTCCAACCTGATCCCTTTTACTCTCTGTAGTGGGTTGATTATGTCCACCCAAAAGATATGTCTAAGTCTTAACCCCTAGTACTCATGAATGTGACCTTATTCAGAAATAGAGTTTTTACAGATGTAATTAAGTTAACGATCTTTGGAGAAGATTACTTTGGATTCAGGGTGAGCCCTAAATCCAATGACTGGTGTCCTTATAAGAAAAAGAGAAAAAAAAAAAATTTTTTTTAAGTGGCTTTCGTTTTTTCTTTCTTTCTTTTTTTTTAGATTTAAATGTTTTTTTTTTTATTTTATTTTTAAACTTTACAAATTGTATTAGTTTTGCCAAATATCAAAATGAATCCGCCACAGGTATACATGTGTTCCCCATCCTGAACCCTCCTCCCTCCTCCCTCCCCATACCATCCCTCTGGGTCGTCCCAGTACACTAGCCCCAAGCATCCAGTATCATGCATCGAACCTGGACTGGCAACTCGTTTCCTACATGATATTATACATGTTTCAATGCCATTCTCCCAAATCTTCCCACCCTCTCCCTCTCCCACAGAGTCCATAAGACTGTTCTATACATCACTGTCTCTTTTGCTGTCTCGTACACAGGGTTATTGTTACTATCTTTCTAAATTCCATATATATGCGTTAGTATACTGTATTGGTGTTTTTCTTTCTGGCTTACTTCACTCTGTATAATAAACACACTGAGGGAACCAGAAGGGAAAGAGACACGTGTACCCCAATGTTCATCACAGCACTGTTTATAATAGCCAGGACATGGAAGCAACCTAGATGTGCATCAGCAGATGGATAAGAAAGCTGTGGTACATATACACAATGGAGTATTATTCAGCCATTAAAAAGAATACATTTGAATCAGTTCTAATGAGGTGGATGAAAAAGAGAAAATTTAAGATACAGAGACACAGAGGAGAAGGAATTTTAAGATAAGAGGCAGAGACTGGAATAATGCACCTACAAGCCATGCAACCAAAGACTGCTGACAACCACCAGGAGCTAGGAGAGGGGCATGGAATGGTTTCTCCCTCAAAGTCTCGAGAGGGAATCAACTCTGTAACACCTTGATTTTAAACATCTACCCTCTGTGAGACAGGGCATTTCTGTTGTTTTAAACCACCAAATTTGTAGTGTTTTGTTACAGAAGCCCTAGAGAAGAATACTCTAGTAAATACTCCTCTCATTTTCCCTGAAATACATCAACCTCTTTCCCACCTCAAGACCTTTCCTTAACTATTCCCTCACCCAACATGTCATACCCTTCACCTTTTCACTTGTCCTTCCTAGCCTCTGGGACCTCTCTTAGTCCTATTTATTCCAATCAGTCTTCTCCAGCTATTCCTATCCACTTACCTTCTTAACTGTTTGCTGTACTATATATTATATACAGTCTTCCCCTCCTACTTAAGGTTCTATGTCTTATTTCCCTAAACAAATTGAAAGCTCCATGAATGCAGATTCTTATGCTATAACCTTAAATTTAGCAAGCACTTGACAAAACCGTATTTAATTACTGCATGCTGCTGCTAAGTCACTTCAGTCGTGTCCGACTCTGTGCAACCCCATAGATGGCAGCCCACCAGGCTCCCCCGTCCCTGGGATTTTCCAGGCAAGAACACTGGAGTGGGTTGCCATTTCCTTCTCTGAATTACTGCATAGCATCAGATAAACCAAGAGAAAGGGCCTCACAGCTGTAGTACCACCAATACTATACAGCAGAGATTTGCACAATATTGTAAATCAGCTATATTTCAATTTAAAAATAATTAAAAAAACAAATCTCAGTGACATTACTGCAGACTGCTCCCCAGATTCTATACCTCACAGGTTGAACTTATATAGCCCAATTAGAATAGAATGAATGGGAGCAGGTCATTCTCTGTGGTGCTGCTCAAGGCTAAACTTTCACCCCCAAAGCTATTACAGTCACCTTGTCATTGCTTTGTGAAATAAAAAGGGTACCTATGAGAAGTTACTATAGCAAAGCTATAATTTATACAGCATTATAGCAATAGTGATATTGAAGATCTTTGATGCATTTAGGTTGCATAGGCTTGAGGCTGCTGAACTCAGTATTAATCAAAAAGAAGACTCATAGCAAAAGAAAAATTTTCCAACCTTCCTCTGTGATACAAACATGAAGGAAATATTTTCTCTTATTGTAATGGCCTTGAATGGATATTTGCAAATTATCTTTCCTTTCTTCTTTCTTTGGTCTCAACCAATGACTTTAGATGAACTCTGTTAGCTGCATTCCTTCCGTACCTATTTTCAGGTAAGAAATAGTCTCAGGTAAGAATCCTTGACTCAACTCTTTGTAAAATGTAGGTAACCTGAGGTCTTCAAGTGCAAAGCTAACATGCTGCAGGGAAGAACCTAGAATGGAGTTATGGACCAAGTGTTGAGATGCTGTTAGGACAAGATACACACAAGACACTTCCCCCTCCGGCCTCTCTTGTTAGTACAATATGAGTTGTAATGGTACTAAGTGAGCAGAACTGAGAAGTTACATTACCAAGACAAAAAATCTTCATGGAAGTTTCCCTCTCTGAGTCAGACTTGAGCCAAGATATTGCCTGCCTCACATCATATAGCAGAATCCACATGACCAAAAAAATCTTAGGGATTCTCCAAGCTGAGAAGTCATTGCCTCCCCTAAATTATCCCAGAATCCAAAGGGGAATGGCTACTAGATCCTGGTGATACAACTCTTTCACTTACCTCAAGACGAGCTGAGCAAAGATCTCACATCAGTCTCCATGAGTCCAACCGAGAGAACTCCACAGCTCACTAACCCTCTCCCACTGGCCTGCCCACCACATGCCGCCCATAGCCACTGGAGTTGTAGAACTGCCACAGCAAGAGTTTACCCTTTCTCCTATTTTATATTTGGTCAGCACAAATTCCCAGAAAAACTGAGTCTCAAGAGACTCTCACAGTTTCTCCCTTTCTCCCTCCATCTCCTTTCCCCCACCATCACGTGCATGCATACATTAGAGAGGCTTGGTTTGGCATATTTTTCCTTTTTTCATAATTTACATTCATTCAATAGTTCACCAAGCATTAAAAAAAAAAAAAAAAACTTTATAAGACACTGGGAAAAAAAAAGCATCGACCTCTTTGTGTGTCAATGATTACGATATGCAGGGCCCTCTGTCTCTGTCTGTGGCTGCAGCGCGCACACACACACACACACACACACACACACACACAGCTGGCCAGATAGCTGATGGGCACAAAAGTCACCGGCCACCATTGTGCTGGGCCTTCAGGCCTTTACAGTGAATCACCAACACTCCAGGTCTACAGATTATCCTGCACCTTTTAGAATAGTGGGTGCACATTCTCAGCCTGGGTGCACATTAGAATCATTTGAGAAGTTTTATTTAAAAGGTGATGCCTGTCCATTCTAGGGATTCTGGTTTGACTGACTGGGAATGGTGTTCTATGATCAGTGGATTAGTCTTCAGGAGGCTATGACGTACAGTCCAGGTCAAGAAAACCTGGAGGCGGAGGGGCAGGGGGAGGGCAGGACAGAGTTCCAGCCTCTTTTTTCCAAAGGCCCATAGTTTCTATGTAAATTCATATTTGCAAATAGATTTGGGAGGAAAGTGAGATGCTAACTCCTCTTACCATAAGTATCTTAACTCTCTCTGCCCACCAATTACAGCTATTTCCCTTTCACTTACAGTCAAAAGCAAATATAAAAAACTTTGTTGTAAACAACATTGTTTCTCCTTCCAGCTACTGTCTCAGTAGGAAGATGTAACTATTGTCATTGCATTATTACAGTAAAACGATAGCATTTCAAGGGACAATAAAATATATTGATCATGTAATCATGCCTTCTATTCACTAATTTTTCTCTAAATTCAAGACCGGAAAAGGGGTCATAAATTTCCTATTTTGTGCAATGATAGCCTATTTTAATTAGAAGTAAGCATAGATAATTATCTGAAGAGTCTTCTTCTATTACAGGAAGCAAATTACTTCTCTTAAAAATATTAGTAAATAACACCCTTATGTGACACATGGTCATAACCCTGCTCCAAGAGAGGACAAGGCAAATTTATCAGATTTTGCTCTGTTTCATTAAATTCTCCACTCTTCAGAGCCTGCAATTTAATTGCAGGGAGAAACTATAAATGACCCTGCAGAGTGCTTGTGGAAGAATTAGCCATCATCTTTATTTATGAGTATTCTAAACAAAGAATCTAGCAGATATGGACACAGTCGATGTCTTCCAGGCCACACCAACTGGGGGTAAAAATAGGGTCACCATATGTTATAAACAGGAATTGTTGATTTTGTTCTCCATCTACTCTGCCAAAACTCTCATCCTCTCAAAATAATGCTCAAAGAATTCTGGGAGTTTTCAGGGGCTACAGAAGCTAATGCTTGTATTTGCTATGGATGTCTGCCCTTTCCCTCTGTCCTGCTCAAACTCAGTAAAGCTAAAGTGCATGTCTTGGAGAACACCAGAATTGAGAGCTACACCATCACCACCTTTATCCCTGGAGTGGCTGCTATTACACAGCCGATGTTGTCTGATGCAGTCAACACCTGTGGAGGTTCTAGGAGAAGGGCTGTTTCACTTTTGGCTCCTTCTTAGGGTAACCTTACCTTGGGACTTAAGTATGACTCCATGGAGTCTAAGCTGGAGAACAATATGGACAAAAGCCATTTGCTCTATTTAAAATCATCCCTTCCCTCTGGCTTTGCACCATTCTTCCAGAATCAAGCTTTTATATCTTCATTTTCCCCAATGAAATTTTTTATTGAGACACTTCAGTTTACCTATTTATCCCTCCCCACCCCTAGTCCTCCAAATTATTCATTCATTCATTCATTCAACAGTTAAACACTGTTGTGAATAACAATGACCTGGACAAGTACAGTCCTTTCCTTGAAGACTGAGTGCCATGAGCAAGTTGTCTGGTGGGGAGGTTGGGGATGCTGTGAGCTCTTAGAGGATGGGCAATTCTTCATGTGCATAGGCAAGGAACAGTTCTCAAAGGAAAGAAATGGCCTCAGAATAGAAACTATTTAATAAAAGAAGGAGTAGGAGCTTCACAGGCAAAGCAGAGAAAGATCCAGAGCTCAGAAACAGCGAGAGAGAGAGAGTGTTGGGAGGTGGGATGAGGAAGGGGCAGCTCCAGACATAAAGAGCATCATGCACAAAGTCTCAGAGGTTAGGTAGAACATTTCAAATTCCAAAGACAATCCGTAAGACTGACTTCCACCAGAAGTTTAACCTTTCTACACCAATAACTTGTCATCAGAAAGGGGACAAAATGACTGATTGGGCTTGCTTTCCTGAGTTTTTCTTTGAGCAGGTATTAATTAAGTAGGAACAGGCTCTACAGACAGATGGAAGCAGAGGTGCCAGAGAAACTACAGAAGTGAAGTTGCTCAGTCGTGTGCGACTGTTTGCAATCCCATGGACTGTACTCCTACCAGGCTCCTTCGTCCATGGAATTTTCCAAGCAAGAGTACTGGAGTGGGTTGCCATTTCCTTCTCCAGGGGATCTTCCTGACCCAGGGATTGAACCCAGGTCTCCTGCATTGCAGGCAGACTCTTTACCCCCTGAGCCACCAAGGAAGCCTGAGAAACTACAGAATCCCCAGTTAAATCTGAATTTCAGGGACTTTCCCGGCAATCCAGTAGTTGAGACTTCACTTTCTAATGCAGGGGGTACTAGTTCAATCCCTGGTTGGGGAACTAAGATCCCATATGCCTTGCAGCCAAAAAAATAAAATAAAATAAAACAGAAGCAATATTGCAACAAATTCAAAAGAAGATTTTAAAAATGGTACACATTCCCCCCCAAAAAAATCTGAATTTCAGATTATAAATATTTGTGTATATATATGTAATATATACTATTTAAAAGCAATTATTTTAATATGAATATGTCTAAAATATTGTATGACATATACTAAAAATTACTTGCTATTTATCTGGAATACAAATTTACCTGGCTGTACTATATTTTTATTTGCTAAATCTGGCAACAGTAGATCATGAAAGTGACCACAAACTTGGTCACATTTGTTGGAAAGTCAACTGGAAAAAGAAGAGATAAGATTACAAAAACAGACATCAATGGTAAAAACATAAAAAACATGCAGCTCACAGAAAAAAAGGACTACAGTAGGTCAAGCAAATTTTCTTGTCTGAATTCTAAACAACTAAAACCCATGAAGAAGGCCTTACAATAGTGTATAGAGGATTCTTTGCCAGAAGCACTTTCTAAGAGAGGACTGCAGAGGAAGGACCCCTAAGATCGAGTCCCCAACTCGCTAGCAGTTGTCAGCCAGCCAAGGAACCTGATGCCAACAGAAGAGAGACAAATACAGTCATCAAACAGCAGGGTCAGCCACCCTTGGACTCTTGTCACACCCAGCCAAGGCAGTGACCCCATCGTGCTTCTTAAGAATTCTGATGGATGAAAGCACATTTAAATGCATGTGCATTTATCTTCTGGCTGCTCATTATAATACATCCTTATGCCCCCATGTCTCACGGTACAGTCCCACTACACAGGCACTACTTCTAGAAAGAAATGGATGAGAATCGGCATATCAACTGGGAGAAGAAAAGTTTAAAGCAGCAGGAAACAAAATAGATCAGGAATAAAATAGCAAAATAAGGTTTTCTGCTTTCTTAGTTTTGATCTGAATAACAGTAGTGTTTGATGAAGAAATTAAATGGGAAGAAGTGAAGTCATAATTTTTCATAGATAGACATAGCAAATCTGAGTTTTTAAGGTCTCCACTGGACTGGCTTTAGGGGTATGTGCGTGTGTGTGTGTGAGACAGACAGAGACAGAGAGGTCTTGAGTAATCAGACAGACATGAGAGAAAGACCGAAGAAAGAATATTTTTATTCTGTTGTAGCTTGAATAAATTGTTGACCTTAAGTGGAAATATACTAAGCTTGAAGACAGATGAGAACAAAACCAATAAATTTCATAAGACTGTAGTGAACACCAGATGTTGATAGTCTTACCAAACCAGACATCTGCTTTTATCTCTAAGAGACAAGAGAGATGTACAAAATATTTTTAAAGGATACAAAACATGAAGCATTAGAGATGAAAAAGTGCACAGGTACAGCCCCAGATTTCAAACTGAGAGGTACCCGCATGGTGCTCTGTCCATATATGCCTTACCCCAGGCTTCTGTCCCAGACCCCAGAGCTTCCCCAGGACATGATGGTCTCAGTTCTTTATATTCAATATTCAACCCCAATCTGAAATTATGGTCTAGTGCCCAGCTTTAAACTACTCAAAGCTGAAACACTTAGAAATCTGTCTTCCAACTGCCCGCCCCCTTCAATCCATCCTCCGTCACGTGACTGTGCTGAGTCGCTCAGTCGTGTCCAACTCTTTGCATCCCCATGGACTGTAGCCCACCAGGCTCCTCTGTTCATGGGATTCTTGTTCTTCCAGGCAAGAATACTGGAGTGGGTTGCCATGCCCTCCTCCAGGGGATCTTCCTAACCCAGGGATCAAACCAGGTCTCCTGCATTGCAGGAGGATTCTTTACCATCTGAGCCACCAGGGAAGTCCAAGAATACTGGAGTGGGCAGCCTATCCCTTCACCAGGGGATCTTCCCAACCCAGGAATTGAACCCAGGGTTCCTGCATTGCAGGCCAATTCTTTACCAGCTGAGCTACCAGGGAAGACTTATTGAATAGATGACAGCATTTGACGCACATTTCCTGAGTTGTTTTGCAGATATGGAAACCCCCCAGCAAATGGAAGGAGTGAACTACTTGATGACCATGAGCACATACCCCAGGGTTCCAGGAGCTTACGGACTAATACAGTGAGCCCCTGTAACACCACCCTGTTCCCTCACTATTACCCGGTCAGAGAATTGTGTACCAGCTGAATACATATCCTTTGACCCCACTCCCTAACCAGACTTTATAAAAAGGCTTTGCCAAAACCCTTCGGGGAGCTCAGGGCATTTTAGCGCATGGGCCACCCATCTCCTTGAGTAGCCCTGCAATAAACCATTCTCTGCTTCAGACTTGGATTTTTCTAAATTTTGGCTTGTTTGGTTTCACTGTTCATCAGGTACATAATCAGCTGAGCTACCAGGGAAGCCCTAAACCTATGTATGAAAATGAAAGTCACTCAGTCATGTCTGACTCTTTGAGACCCCATGGACAATACAGTCCATGAAATTCTCCAGGCCAGAATACTGGAGTAGGTAGTCTTTCGCTTCTCCAGGGGATTTTCCCAACCCAGGGATCAAACCCAGGTCTCCCGCATTGCAGGCATTCTTTACCAGCTGAGCCACAACGGAAGCAAACCTAAGTATACTTGTTCCAGGTTCCAATATGGAGACATCCTCTCTCACCTGAAGCAGTCAGAGCAGCTAGTGAACCATGTAGGTTGATCTTCCCACCCAGTTCTTTATATCAAGTTAAAATAAAAAGTAGTTTTCACTCAAGAGGTTCATATAATACTCTAGACTTGAATATACATTATATTTTTTTATAATTAAAGCATAGAAATTTGGGGGAGACATTAAAAAAATAATTTAAAAAAAAGAAAGTTAAGCTTTGCTTGTCTGAAGTAATATATAATAGAAGTGAGTCATGTTAAAAATTACCTTGGATGGATGGTCTAACGAGCCAAAGCTTCATTAGAAATCATGTTTTCAGTTGGGAGGAGAGATAAATCAGGAGTTTAGGATTAATATATACACACTACTATATATAGAATAGATAATCAACAGGGACATACTATATAGCAGAAAAATTTCTATATAATATTTTGTAATAACCTATATGGGAAAATAATCTGAAAAAAATAGGTATACTGTACTAGGAAAACTATAATCCAATATAAAATTGAGAATTAAAAAAAAAAATGGTGCTTTCAGATCAAGTCATCTATTGCAAAGTAAACACATTCTTAAAACAGGTGTTTAATTCCTATCCTTTCTTCTTTTAAGAAATAGTTTTCTTATTTCAAAAACAATATTGAATATATTTGAGTTAGTTCTAATGAGCTGAATGAACATAGAGCCTATTATACACAGGGAAGTAAGTCAGAAAGAGAAAGACAAATAGTGTATATTAATGCATATATGTGGACTCTAGAAAGATGATACTGATGGTCCTATTAGCAGGGTAGCAAAGGAGAGATAGACATAAAGAGCAGACTTTTGGACAGTGAGGGAAGGAGCTGCTGCTGCTACGTCGCTTCAGTCGTGTCGAGGGTGGGATAATTTGAGAGAATAGCATTGAAACATATACATTACCATATGTGAAACAGATAGCCAGTGGGAATATGATGTAAGATGCAAGGAACCTAAAGTCAGTGCTCTGTGACAACCTACAGGGGTAGGATGGGGAGGGATGTCGGGAGGTGGGGGCGTGGATTCAAGAGGGAGCGGACATATGTATACCTATGGCCGATTCATGTCAATGTATGGCAAAAACCATCATAATATTGTTAAGTAAGTATCTTCTAATTAAAAATTTAAAAAGATAAGTAATAGGAATGTAATGTACAACATTGATAAGTATAATTATCACTTGTACTTAACACTGCTGTATGTTATACATGAAAGTTAAGAGAGTGAATCCTAAGAATTCCATCACAAGGAAAAAAAATTTGTTTCTATTTCTTTACTTTTATATCTGTACGAGATGATGGATGTTCACTAAATTTACTGCAATAATCATTTCATGATGCATCTATGCCAAATCATTATGCTGTACATTTTAAACTTATACAGTGCTATGTGTCAATTACATCTCAATAAAACTGTAAGAAAAAAAAATACTGCTGTCTATGAAAAAAAAAGTTTGGGAAACCAAAAGAACAGAGAAGAAAATTTAAATCACCCATAATCCTACCACTTGGAAGTAACCACTATTAATTTACATGTTAGTATTCAGCCTCCTAGTCTTTGTTCTATATTTACATAAAGTTATTATAAAAATGAGATCATCCTGTGTTTATTGTTTAGTAACAACTTTACCTAAAAGATGATGCTGCTAAAGTGCTGCACCACCCTGCTTATTTAACTACTATGCAGAGTACATCATGCAAAATGCTGGGCTGGATGAAGCACAAGCTGGAATCAAGATTGCCGAGAGAAACAATAACCTCAAACATGCAGATGACACCACCCTTATGGTAGAAGCGAACAGGAATTAAAGAGCCTCTTGATGAAGGTGAAAGAAGAGAGTGAAAAAGCTGGCTTAAAACTCAACATTCAAAAAAACAAAGATCATGGCATGTGGTCCCATCACTTCATGGCAAATAGATGGGGAAACAATGGAAACAATGACAGACTTTATTTTCTTGGGCTCCAGAATCACTGCAGATGGTGACTGCAGCCATGAAATTAAAAGACGCTTGCTCCTTGGAAGAAAAGCTATGACAAACCTAGACAGTATATTAAAAAGGAGAGATATTACTTTGCCAAGAAAGGTCCATATAGTCAAAGCTATGGTTTTTCCAGTAATTATGTATGGATGTGAGAGTTGGACCATAAAGAAGGCTTAGTACTGAAGAATTGATGCTTTCGAACTGTGGTGTTGTAGAAGACTCTTGAGAATCCCTGGAACAGCAAGGAGATCAAACCAGCCAATCCTAAAGGATATCAGTCCTGAATATTCATCGGAAGGGCTCACGTTGAAGCTAAAGCTCCAATATTTTGGCCACCTGATGCAAAGAGCAGACTCATTAGAAAAGACCCTGATGCTGAGAAAGATTGAAGGCAGGAGAAGGGGATGACAGAGGATGAGATGGTTGGATGGCATCACTGACTCAATGGACATGAGTTTGAGCAAGCTGCAGGAGATGGTGAAGCCTGGTATGCTACAGTCCATGGGGTCGCCAAGAGTTGGACACGACTGAGTGACTGAACAACAACAACTTTACCAATAAATATATATTCAGGCAACATGCTTGCATCATTAAATATTCTTTTAAAACACGTAGGTAATTTTTTAAATTGAAGTATAGTTGACTTAAAATGTTGTATTAGCTTCAGGTTTACAGAAAAGTGGGGGCTTCCCTGACGGTTCAGCAAGTAAAGAATCCTCCTGCAATGCAGGAGACACAGGTGACTCAGTTCGATCTTTGGGTCAGGAAGACTCCCTGGAGGAGGACAGTGGCAACCCACTCCAGCATTCTTACCTGAAAAAAATCCCACGGACAGAGGAGCCTAGAAGGCTATAGTTTGTGGGGTTGCAAAGAGTCAGACATGACTTTGCGGCTGACACATACACATACAGCAGTGATTCAGTTATACATATGTGTGTATCTATTCTTCCTGACTGGTGGCTGAGACAGTAAAGGACCACCTGCAATGTGGGAGACCTGCGTTTGATCCCAGGGTTGGAAAGATCCCCTGGAGAAGGAAATGGCAACCCATTCCAGTATTCTTGCCTGGAGAATCCCCATGGACTGAGGAGCCTAGGGGGCTGCAGTCCATGGAGGTTGCAAAGAGTCAGACATGATTGAGCAACTAAACACAGCACACATTCTTTTTCAGATTCTCTTCCATCATCGGTTATTACAAGTCACTGAGTATAGTTCCCTGTGCTATACTGTAGCATAGGAGCATAACAAGGATATCCTTGCTGTTGATCTATTTTATACATGTAATATGTGTATATGTTGCTGCTGCTGCTGCTAAGTTGCTTCAGTCGTGTCCAACTCTGTGTGACCCCATAGATGGTAGCCCACCAGGCTCCTCTGTCCCTGGGATTCTCCAGGCAAGAATACTAGAGGGAGTTCCCATTTCCTTCTCCAATGCATGCATGCATGCTAAGTCGCTTCAGTCATGTCTGACTCTGTGTGACCCTATGGACAGCAGACAACCAGGCTCCTCTGTCCACAGAATTGTCTAGGCAAGAATACTGGAGTGGGTTGCCATTTCCTTCTCCAGTGTATATGTTAACCAAGTACTATAAAAGAGCTCATGTTGACCTTAAGTGAAAATGCACTAAATTTGAGGAAAGATGACAACAGAGCCATAAATTGGTTTTGTCTTGTAGATATGCCTTATTTAACCAATTCTCATTTATTCTCCACCACCAGTTTCCTCATTCTTGCTCCCACTCTCTTCTCTCCCCATTCAGTTCATATCAGTTGCTCAGTTGTGTCTGACTCTTTGGGACCCCATGAACTGCAGCACGCCAAGCCTCCCTGTCCATCACCAACTCCCAGAGTCCACTCAAACCCATGTCCATTGAGTCCGTGATGCCATCCAACCATCTCATCCTCTGTCATCCCCTTCCCCTCCTGACCTCAACCTTTCCCAGCATCAGGGTCTTCTCCAATGAGTCAGCTCTTTGCATCAGGTGGCCAAAGTATTGGAGTTTCAGCTTCAACATCAGTCCTTCCAAAGAATATTCAGGACTGATCTCCTTTAGGATGGATTGGTTGGATCTCCTTGCAGTCCAAGGGACTCTCAAGAGTCTTCTCAACACCATAGTTCAAAAGCATCAATTCTTCGGTGCTCAGCCTTCTTTATAGTCCAACTTTCACATCCATACATGACCACTGGAAAAACCATAGCCTTGACTAGACAAACCTTTGTTGACAAAGTAATATCTCTGCTTTTTAATATGCTGTCTATGTTGGTCATAACTTTCCTTCCAAGGAGTAAGTGTCTTTTAATTTCATGGCTGCAGTCACCATCTGCAGTGATTTTGGAGCCCAGAAAAATAAAGTCTGACACTGTTTCCACTGCTTTCCCATTTATTTGCCATGAAGTGATGGGACCGGATGCCATGATCTTTGTTTTCTGAATGTTGAGTTTTAAGCCAACTTTTTCACTCTCCTCTTTCACTTTCATCAAGAGGCTTTTGAGTTCCTCTTCACTTTCTGCCATAAGGGTGGTGTCATCTGCATATCTGAGGTTATTGATATTTCTCCCAGCAATCTTGATTCCAGCTTGTGCTTCATCCAGCCCAGCGTTTCTCAGGATGTACTCTGCATATAAGTTAAATAAGCAGGGTGACAATGTACAGCCTTGATGTACTCCTTTTCCTATTTAGAACCAGTCTGTTGTTCCATGTCCAGTTCTAACTGTTGCTTCCTGACCTGCATACAGGTTTTTTCAAGAGGCAGGTAAGTATCACATCCTTGTAGCTAGCTTATCATACATCTAGTAATTTCCTTGAGATAAATTCCTAGAAGTGTAATGGCTGGGTCAAAGGAAATTTACTATGCTTTCTGAACCGAATGTTTCTGCTTTCCTGCTGAATTTTTCTAGAATTAAGCAAGATTTCCACATGGGACATTTTGATGATGTATGAAGCTTACATGCATATTCTTGCATAATTCATTAACAGTTTCTAATTTCATTCTACCAAGTGGCAGATGTTAAACACATGTCTATTTAATTTAAAAAAAAAATCAGAGTTATTGCAACTTTCTTATGCTGACAGCTCCAGTCATTTCCAGTTCATTACACTGTATTACAAAATTAAATCAATTCATGAAAGCAGCTAAACCTTGTAAAACTAAGAAGAAGCATATTTCTGTCCAAAGTAGTATAGAGAACTATATTATTGTTAAATCTGAAGTCAGTGAACAGCTGGTAGACACACCAACATGAACACATCACATAGGCATTGTGCTAAGCAGAATAAGCTAGACACAAAAGAGCATGTATTTATAAGTCTGTTTATGCAAAGTTCAAGAATAAGCAGAATTAATGGGGAGGGAAATCAAAATCGTGGTCATCTCTTGGAACTGACTGGGAAGCAGCCCATGGGAGCCTTCTTGGAGATATTTTATCTATTGGTCTGGTTGACCATTGCACAGGCATATGGAAGAAATGATTGAAAAGAACACACACAAGGAATTGGGAAACTGGGTCTGACATATACACACTGCTGATACTATGTATGAAATAGATGACTAATGAGAGTACTGTATAGCATAGGGAACTCTACTCAACACTCTGTGGTGACCTAAATGGGAAGGAAATCCAAAAAGAGGGTATATGTGTATACGAATAGCTGATTCATTTTGATGTATAACAGAAACAACATTTTAAAGCAACTAAACTCCAATAAAAACTTTTTCAAAGAGGCAACTATAAAAAAAAAACTCAAAAATACTGTAATTATCCTCCAATTTAAATTTTAAAAGATGAAAAAAAAGAAATGCACTTTAAAAAAATTGAACAATACATTTAAATTTTGTGCACTTTTACTTTATGTATTTTACTGTAGTATGTTGTACTTTGATTTTTTTAAACTCCAAAAAAAATCTAAATTCTAAATCAATGGTCTACATATTTGTTTCCTAGGGCTGCCGCAAGAAAGCACCACAAACTGGGCAGCTTGACACAATAGAAATTTATTCTCTCACTGTCCTGGAAGCCACTAGTTGAAAACAAGACATCAGCACAGGCAGGCTCCCTCTAAAACCTGTAGGGTAGACTCCTTCCTTGCCTCTTCCTAGCATCTGGTGGTTGACTGGAAGTCTCTGGCATTACATGACTTACAGATGCATCATGCCAAGCCTCTGTCTTCATAAGGTGTCCTCACTATGTCTCTGTCATCACATGGATGTAAATTCTTATAAGGACACCAGTCATACTGAATTAGGGGCCCACTCTTCCCATCTGACCTCAATTAATTACATTTGCAACAGCCCTATTTTCAAATCAGGTCACATTCTGAGGTACTGAGATTTAGAATTTCAGTATACATTTGGGAGGGCTTCCCAGGTGGCTCAGTGGGTAAAGAATCTACCTACAATCTGCTTGCAATATGGGAGACGAGGGTTCGATTTCTGGGTTGGGAAGATCCCCTGGAGGTGGGCATGCCAAGCCTCTTCAGTATTCTTGCCTGGAGAATTCCATGGACAGAGGAGCCTGGCAGGCTACACAGTCCATAGGGTCACAAAGAGTCGGACACGACTGAAGCGACCAAACATGCACGCACATAATACATTTGGGGGGAAATGATTCAACCTATAAAAGTTTACACTCTTCTTTTAAATTTTTCTTCCAAAAATTTAAGTTCTGCAAAGGGACCAAAATGAAGAAAATGGTATCTGGAAGGGTTTACATTTGCTGCTACTGCTACTGCGAAGTCACTTCAGTCGTGTCTGACTCTGTGCGACCTCATAGACAGCAGCCCACCAGGCTCCCCCATCCCTGGGATTCTCCAGGCAAGAACACTGGAGTGGGTTGCCATTTCCTTCTCCAATGCATGAAAGTGAAAAGTGAAAGGGAAGTCGCTCAGTCGTGTCCGACCCTCAGCGACTCCATGGACTGCAGCCTTCCAGGCTCCTCCATCCATGGGTTTTTCCAGGCAAGAGTACTGGAGTGGGGTGCCATTGCCTTCTCCGGGGTTTACATCAGTCAGCAGTAAATAAGCTCTATATGCCAAGGGATTCCTCAGGAAATCCTCAGTCAGGACTACAGATCTGTCCTCAGTTTCCATAATATGTACCAGAGGGAGGGAAGACACTTGTGAAAAATGACAGAAGGGGAATTTGGATATGAACAGAGAGCTCACATGCACAGCACTTCAGTGCAGTATTTCTGAAATACTGATATGTTATGGTTCATTGTTGTCCCAGTATCCAGCCAGCTGGCTGCCTCAAGGGAAGCTTTTGGCAGCACAGCAAACAGCAGTAAAGAGTGAGCCTCTCTGAGTTTTATATTCCAGAGTGAGAAGATTATGTGTGTAGCCACAATACCTTGGGCAAAAATTTGGAGGCAGAGTTTCATCCTCAAAAAGGATTCTTTCCTTGGGATGGAAGAAAAAGAGAAAGGGAGATTACTTTCTAATTCCTGGTAGAGCTGCTTGGGTTGGGATAGGGTCAGCGAGGGAAAAACTGCAGCAGAAAAGACCATGGACAGCCTCACAGATATTTCCGCCCCAGGTGTGCCTCAGCATCAGCAGAGGGCCCAGGGCCATGTGGATGCCAAGGGGCACCTCAACAGAGACCCATAAAAGCCAAGACTTGAATGGGCCTCTTACCCAACACACAGCAACAAGAAATGTGATTCATTAAACCAATAACTAACTCTGACACAATGTGTCCCTATTTATGAGATAATCAAAAAGTAAATGCATTAATCAGAAAAATACATCTTTTGTCAGATCACACATTTCAATTCTGGGTTCAGAGATCACAGTCACCAAAAAAATTCAGCAAAAGAGAAAATTATTCAATGGCTCTAAGAGCATCGAGAAGGACAGGAACTAAAATTGAATTAGAGCTGAAACCTGGAACCAATGGTTTGACTTTTATCAACTGTTCAGTTCAGATCTAAAGAAGAAACAAAAAGTACTTGGCATGTCCAGGATATAAGAGCACAAAAGGAACTCAGACCAACAAGAGCTGGTCAAGTCTTGCCCACAAAAAATGAATCCAGCAGGAGAAAGCAATAGATGGGAAGCAAAGAAAGATCTGTGGAAAGGATTCCAATGGTAGCTGGGCATGTCTTGCTGTTTCTCTTAAATTTACCTGCCAATATTACCTTAACCATGAGTGGCTCCACAGCTGTAAAATATGTACTCTGCTAACAAAACCACTTTTAGAGGAACATCGACCAAAACCAGACATACATGCTTATACAAATTGATGCTGTCTTTGTAGACAGAACTGGCCTGTATTCACTGGATACGCTCATCGTTAAGTGGTGCTACCGTTTTCACACTGCTGAGTATTTCTGGCTTTCGCCTGACTTTTTAGATGACCATGATCTCTGAAACAAATCTAGAAAGTCTGATATGACCAGAGTCCTTTTTTTCTGATTTGTGAATTTATCTGTGTAATATATCTCTAAATATATATTTAAAGTGTTATAAATGATGTGTCAGCTTTAGTTAGAGGTTTAATCATTTTACTGAAAAGAATAAAATTACATGAAATTGCATCTCGGCAAGAAAATCCAGGATGTACAGTCATCACACGAGGAAAACTGGGCTTCGGAGAGAAGACAGCAGCAGTCCTTTGGAAACTGTCCCTCATTTCTGGCAGCAGAGGAATTTACCTCCGGAAAATTGATCACTCTGTGAATGCAAGGTCCAGCCCGGCCTCGTGTGCCAAGGAAGACCTAACTCTCATCTGGTGACGATAATGAGAAAAGAAGGATTCCACAGCTGAAGCAAAGCCTGTGTTGGGATCCAGTTTCCTTCAACTGCATTCAGACAGTCCCTGGTCTGCCATCAGCAGGCCCCTACGTGCTCCTCTCCATCCTAAGCACATGTGTGCTGCTCCGTGGATGTCTAAGGTCTCTTTCCAACAGACCTAGCCATGAGATGGACTTTTCTGCATGTTTGCAATTCTGTTAGTTACATTTTGTGCTCTGCATCTCAAATTAATCCATCAGCAAATGAACATTTTGGCCAGAGCAAAAATAGAGAATATTTCCATTTCTTTAAAAAATCATTACAAAAATTAAGCATTATTTCCATTCATTGCTTACTCTCTACCATGGACCTACACATTTAATCTTTAAAGTAAATAAGCTGATATCCTTAACCAAGATATAAAAGTATGACAGTTCTGAAATCATGAAAAAATAAGTGAAATGGACTCTTCTGGTGCTATGCAGGAGTCCTGACGTTATCTATAGATGGTAATGATAGATGAGGACCTTGACTCACAAAGAGCTTAAGACAGCAACTCTCGGACTGAATGTGTGTCAGAATCTCCTGGGATGTGTCAACTCCAGCATCAGAGATTGCTGCTGTGGGCCTGGAGGGGAGGACCAGAGATCTGCCCATAGGAGGGTATAACCTACATATTTAACTCAACCCAGGTGATTCTGTTGGAGGTGGTGTCCAGAATGCACTATGAAAAGATTGAAACCAGCCCCAGAGTCACAAAACATAAAACCAGCAGAGTCTCAGCTTAGAATCTGGGGACTGACAGGGGATAAGGAAGGTTTCCTTGCCCTTGGGCCTGACTCTCCCTCCTCTGCTCTGCTTCTCACCGTCAGGCTGCCCTTGCACTCACCCTGAAAACCATCGAAGTGAAAATTACACTAGAATTACAATTTGAATGGCACACCGCAAAATATACATCAACATACACCACTAGCTTACTAGACTCCCTTAATAAGTATCAGGTCATTTTAGTATCTTCATTTCACAGGAGATTGAAATGACACTCAAATTAGTTAACTATTGGGACCTCCCTGATAGCTCAGTGGAAAAGAAACCGTCAGCCAAGGCAGGGGACACAGGTTCGATTCCTGAGCCGGGAACATTCCACATGCCTTGGAGCAACTAAGCCTGGGTGCCACAGCTACTGAGCCCACACTTCAGAGCCTGAGCTCTACAACAAGAGAAGCCACAACAAGGAGAAGCCTGAGCACCACAGCTACAGTGTAGCCCCGCTCTCTGCAATTAGAGAAAGCCCTCGCACAGCAACAAAGATCCAGGGAAACCAAAACCAAATAAAATTATTTTTAAAAACAGTTAACTGTCCCAAAATTACACAGCAAAGAAGTACAAGAGCCAGACACAAACTTACACTACAGGTACACAACCTACTGCCTCCTTGAAGGGTCAAGTGCGCTGGATCAGCTTTTCCTACTTAAAAATTTGCCACCATCAGATAGCTCCAATTTCTCTCCTCGTTCTTCCATCAGTCAGTTAGTGACATTTACTTGGCGCCCACTGGGTTCAGAAGGCCAAATACAGGAACTCAAACAAAGGCCCACAATTACTCTCACAGGAGCTCAGGACGCTGAGAGTACTTTTCAGTTGTACCCCTTGGCTTTTTCTGCAGGAGCACATCTGGCCTTCTGAATAGAGTTAATACTGGGTTACAAAAAAGCTTTTTCCAAATTACTTCCTGATTTGTATTCCGTTTCTAAAGCACAACATGTGTTGGGACAGTATTTAAATCATACTAAAAGCAGAAATTGGACTGCAAGGAGATCAAACCAGTCAATCCTAAAGGAAATCAATCCTGAATATTCATTGGAAGGAATGATGCTGAAGCTGAAACTCTAATACTTTGGCCATCTGATGTGAAGAGCCGACTCACTGGAAAAGACCCTGATGTTGTAAAAGATTGAAGGCAGGAGGAGAAGGGGACGACAGCGGATGAGATGATTGGATGGCATCACCAACTCAATGGACATGCATTTGAGCAAGCTCCAGGAGATGGTGAAGGACAAGGAAGCCTGGTGTGCTGGAGTCCATGGGGTCGCAAAGACTGAGGCATGATTTAGCAACTGAACAATAACAACAGCAAAGCAGAACTGGGAATTCTCTTCAAAATCAAACTGTCACTTGTAACTCAAGCCCCAGTGCAAAATCTGGAGCCATTTGCACTGACTATTGAGTGACTTCAAACTTGAGGAAAAAGATATTCAGTACCTTTGGGGCACAAATACCCTCCCAACTGCCAATCCTGCTGCTCTCAACCACCAGTCCATACCACCCTCCTCCTTGCAGATTCAAAGAGACTACTGGGAAGGAGTGGTATTTTCTAGAAGTCTGTGTAGAGTATTTTGGCTTCTACCACCCTTTCTTGAGAGGAAGAAACAGCATTGCTAAAAGTGAATGTCTTATAATACGAGGATTTATCTTAGCAGTTTTCACACTGTTAGCCCCTGGCTGTCTCCTAAATATTTTCAGGTGGTTCACAAGGTCAAAATTCATTTCATAAGAATCCTAAGGTATCGCTTGGCTTCTCACTGTTTTGATTTTTGCACAGATAGCACAAAAGCAATGGAGAGTAAAACCACTGGTTCTTCAGCATGAATCAAGGCAGTGGCACCAAATTTAATCACTGTATCCTTTACCTGCAACACTCACAGTAAGAAGGGGGAAAATGATACCACAAAGATGTCCTTGACGAAGTAGTAAAAGTTATTCATTTTATTATATCCTATCGGAATACCAGACCACCTGATCTGCCTCTTGAGAAATTTGTATGCAGGTCAGGAAGCAACAGTTAGAACTGGACATGGAACAACAGACTGATTCCAAATAGAAAAAGGAGTATGTCAAGGCTGTATATTGCCACCCTGTTTATTTAACTTATATGCAGAGTCCATCATGAGAAACACTGGACTGGAAGAAACACAAGCTGGAATCAAGATTGCCGGGAGAAATATCAATAACCTCAGATATGCAGATGACACTACCCTTATGGCAGAAAGTGAAGAGGAACTAAAAAACCTCTTGATGAAAGTGAAAGTGGAGAGTGAAAAAGTTGGCTTAAAGCTCAACATTCAGAAAACGAAGATCATGGCATCTGGTCCCATCACTTCATGGGAAATAGATGGGGAAACAGTGGAAACAGTGTCAGACTTTATTTTTCTGGGCTCCAAAATCACTGCAGATGGTGACTGCAGCCATGAAATTAAAAGACACTTACTCCTTGGAAGGAAAGTTATGACCAACCTAGATAGCATATTCAAAAGCAGAGACGTTACTTTGCCAACAAAGGTTCGTCTAGTCAAGGCTATGGTTTTTCCAGTGGTCATGTATGGATGTGAGAGTTGGACTATGAAGAAGGCTGAGCGCTGAAGAATTGATGCTTTTGAACTGTGGTGCTGGAGAAGACTCTTGAGAGTCCCTTGGACTGCAAGGAGATCCAACCAGTCCATTCTGAAGGAGATCAGCCCTGGAATTTCTTTGGAAGGAATGATGCTAAAGCTGAAACTCCAGTACTTTGGCCACCTCATGCGAAGAGTTGACTCATTGGAAAAGACTCTGATGCTGGGAGGGATTGGCGGCAGGAGGAGAAGGGGATGACAGAGGATGAGATGGCTGGATGGCATCACTGACTCGATGGACGTGAGTCTGGGTGAACTCCAGGAGTTGGTGATGGACAGGGAGGCTTGGCGTGCTGCAATTCATGGGGTCGCAAAGAGTCGGACACGACTGAGCAACTGATCTGATCTGATCTGATCACTTGCTACAAGTGTTTTTAATATCCTGTGAGAAAATGAGACACATATAAAGCACTTCAGCTGCATACTGAAGGACCCTGCTGTCATCAGGAAAAGTGTTATGTGAAGTTGTGAGCTGTTGTTTGTTTAGTCGCTCAGTCATGTCCAACTGTTTGATACCCCAAGGACTGTAGCCTGCCAGGCTCCTCTGTCCATGGGATTCTTTAGACAAGAATACTGGAGTGGGTTATTTCCTTCTCCGAGTTATGAGCTGAGGTAGATGTTTTTTTTGTGGAGTACTTTATTAGTTTTCTATTGCTACTATAACAAAATGCTGCAAACTTGGTATCTGAGAACAACACAAAGTTACATTTCTGTAGGTCAGTAGTCTGATGCAGATCTCACTGGGCTCAAAGTATCAGCAGTAAATTCCTCTGGAAGCTCTAGGAAAAAAAAAAATCCCTCTCCCCCCCCCCCCCCCTTTTCCAGTGTGGAGTCTATCTGCATTCTACAGTTCATGGCTTCTAAGTTCAAAACCAACAGGATAACATCTCCCAATCTCCTGCCTCCCTCTTTCACTTATAAAGACTCTTGTGTTACACTGGGTCCAGTCTCGTCATCCAGGACAGTGTCTCTATCTTCAAATCCTTATCTGAATCACATCTCCAATGTCTCTTTGGCCAGCAAAAGTAACATATTCACAGATTCCAGGGATTAATCACAGACATCTTGTAGGGGCGGGGGGGGGGGGGGGTTATTAATCTGCTTTCCACAAACATTATTTTCACTTGAAAGAATGAATAATAGCCAAACTGTGATTATTCAGATTTGGATATTTGGCAGATACTTTCTCAAAATCAACAAAACAAGCCTGTGACTTTTAGGAAAACAGCCTACAGTACTTATTACCAAAAATCAAGTTCTCAAGTGAAAATTGAAATTTAAGAAAACCTGTGTCTACCACAATGAACTTAACAACTTCCCAATACTTAAGGGCTTTTCTAATGAGGTTGGTAGTGTGCTATTTTGGATAATGAATAATGAGATATGTCCACATTTGGAAGACCTGAACCAAATGAACCAACATTTTTCAAAGATTTACTGTATGATATTATGAAATCATGCATGGGTAAACAAATATTCAATGTGTAAGAGGCATCAATGGATTTTAATGTGACAGAATATGAAAAGTTTGTTGATATGGTTTTAAATTCCCCATTGCGACCAACCTCTAAGAAACTATAACTTTCACATTTTGATATAGTATTAAAGAAGGTTACTCACAACTACCGGAAGATGCTATCAAAATACTCCTCCCTTTCCACCTGTGTATCTGTGTCATGCCAGATATTTTTTGTTGTTGTTGTATCTCAATTTTTAAAAGATCACTACATTAAGGACTGAATGCAGAATGAGATAATAGAATCCAGGTATCATCTATTAATCCAGGCATTAAATATTTGCAAAAATGAAAAACAATGCCACTCTTCTTACTGATATTTGTTTGGGAAAATATAGTTGCTTTTTTCATTAAAAATAATTGATTATGTTGATATGTAATGGGTTTATCATTGTTATTTTTCAATGAATTAATAAATATTTTTCAATTTCTCAGTTGTATTTTCTAGTATGGTAAATATTGAGAGCTCTAATTCACATAAACAAAAGACACTCAGAGTCCGCGATAATTTTAAGAGAATAGAGTGGTCTTGACACCACTTGACAACCACTAACCTACCCTAAGCCTACCAGAGTAGGAAATGGAAGTGAAGAGTAGGATACAGTGGTGCCATTCTAATAATGATTTCAAGTGACCCTGAGAAATGCAATTTGCACCGTCTTCTCAATGCCCTGTCCCCAGGGAGAGGGCAGCCAAGCACAAGGGCAGCTGAAAAGGGTTGAGGCGGTAGACACTCTGCAGTAAGCATTCCCCTACCCCCACCAAATTCTGGGAGAATGCAGTAGTGTTCCCTACATGGGTGCCAGCACCTGTGACACTGCCACATAGAAGTCATCAGCCCTGGTCCAGGGTCAGCTAGAAAGGCAAAGGCAACTTACACTGTGTGATATCTGTCCCTTTCCTTCTCTTTCATCAGAGTGTCAACCACCTGAAAGCTAGAGAACCAGAAGGAAAGAGGGAGAATCCCAGAAGAAGACCACACACCATGAAAATGAGAAGGGTGCAGGACTAGAAGAGAAGACCCAGACCCACCCCACTGGCAAGTTCCTCCAGACACAACCCCACCAGTAACAGAAGAGATGGAAACTTTAAAATTAGAGCCTTTCATGTGACAGATTCTCAGTAACCAAACGGTCTGGAGGTTAATGCACCTACCCAACATGTCATGAAGGAATCTGTTAATCAGTGAGTGAGCAGTTAGGAGACAGCCCCCAAGAGCACCCTCACTTCTGACACCAGCAGCAGAGTTCAGGCATCCCCAAGACCACTGTCACTTCAGGAACTAATTACAAGTTCATGGATCTCCAATGTCAACTACAAATGGGCCCTTGCCAAGAGCATTTACCAATACCATGAAATTAAAAGATGCTTACTCCTTGGAAGGAAAGTTATGACCAACCTAGATAGCATATTAAAAAGCAGAGACATTACTTTGCCAACAAAGGTCTGTCTAGTCAAAGCTACGGTTTTTCTAGTGGTCATGTATGGATGTGAGAGTTGGACTGTGAAGAAGGCTGAGTGCCGAAGAATTGATGCTTTTGAACTGTGGTGTTGGAAAAGGCTCTTGAGAATCCCTTGGACTGCAAGGAGATCCAACCAGTCCATCCTAAAGGAGACCAGTGCTGGGTGTTCATTGGAAGGACTTATGCTGAGGCTGAAACTCCAATACGTTGGCCACCTCATGCGAAGAGTTGAGTCATTGGAAAAGACTCTGATGCTGGGAGGGATCGGGGGCAGGAGGAGAAGGGGACGACAGAGGATGAGATGGCTAGATGGCATCACTAACTCAATGCACATGAGTTTGGGTGAACTCCAGGAGTTGGTGATGTACAGGGAGGCCTGGCGTGCTGCGATTCATGGGGTCGAAAAGAGTCAGACACTACTGAGGGACTGAACTGAACTGAAACAACAATAGCAATAAGGGTATTTACCATCTTCTTCTGTGGAGATTGAACCCCGTGCTGCTGAAGCTGTTGACCGTCAATACCCCCTGAGGGAGTTCAGGGCAGAGTGAGGCACTCTGTCCTCCAGAGAATCTGGTGGGACAGATCGTTAGACAGTTGGATATTTTTAGGTGCAGATTATATGATCCCAGTCCCTCAGTTCAGTTCAGTTGATCAGTTGTGTCTGACTCTTTGCGACCCCATGGACTGCAGCACACCAGACCTCCCTGTCCATCACCAACTCCCAGAGCTTACTCAAACTCATGTCCATTGAGTCAGTGATGCCATCCAACCATCTCATCCTCTGTCGTCCCCTTCTCCTCCCACCTTCAATATTTCCCAGCATCAGGGTCTTTTCTAATGAGTCAATTCTTCACATCAGGTAGACAAAGTATTGGAGTTTCAACCTCAGCATCATTCCTTCCAATGAATATTCAGACTTGATTTCCTTTAGGATGGACTGGTTGGATCTCCTTGCAATCCAAGGGACTCTCAAGAGTCTTCCCCAACATCACATTTCAAAAGCATCAATTGTTTGGCCCTCAGCTTTCTTTTTTTATAGTCACATGCATATATGACTACAGGAAAAACCATAGCTTTGACTACCCGGACCTTTGTTGACAAAGTAATATCTCTGCTTTTTAATATGCTGTCTACGTTGGTCACAACTTTTCTTCCAAGGAGCAAGTATCTTTTAATTTCAAGGCTACAGTCACCATGTGCAGTGATTTTGGAGCCCAAGAAAATAAAGTCATTGTTTTCATTGTTTCCCCATCTATTTACCATGAAGTATTGGGACCAGATACCATAATCTTTGTTTTTGAATGTTGAGCTTTAAGCCAGCTTTTTCACTCTCCTCTTTCACTTTCATCAAGGGGCTCTTTAGTTCTTCTTCGCTTTCTGCCACGAGGGTGGTGTCATCTGCATATCTGAGGTTATTGATATTTCTCCCGGCAATCTTGATTCCAGCCTGTGCTCATCCAGTCCAGCGTTTCTCATGATGTACTCTGCTTTTAGTTAAATAAGCAGGCTGACAATTTACAGCATTGACGTACTCCGTTCCCAATTTGGAACCAGTCTGTTGTTCCATGTCTGGTTCTAACTAATGCTTCTTGACGTGCATACAGATTTCTCAGGAGGCAGGTAAGAATGCAGAGTTCCCAAGAACAGCAAGGAAAGAGAAGACCTCAATGATCAATGCAAAGAAATAGAGGAACAGAAAAGAATGGGAAAGACTAGAGATTTCTTCAAGAAAATTAGAGATACCAAGGGAACATTTCATGCAAAGATGGGCTCGATAAAGGACAGAAATAGTATGGACCTAACAGAAGCAGAAGATATTAAGAAGAGGTGGCAAGAATACACAGAAGAACGATACAAAAAAGATCTTTATGACCCACATAACCACAGTAGTGTGATCACTTACCTGGAGCCAGATATCCTGGAGTGCAAAGTCAAGTGGGTCTTTGGAAGCATCACTACGAACAAAGATAGTGGAGGTGGTTGAATTCTAGCAGAGCTAGTTCAAATCCCAAAAGATGATGCTGTTAAAGCGCTGCACTCAATATGCCAGCAAATTTGGAAAACTCAGTAGTGGCCACAGGACTGGCAAAAATCAGTTTTCATTCCAATCCCAAAGAAAGGCAATGCCAAAGAATGTTCAAACTACTCACATTTGGACTCATCTCACATGCTAGCAAAGTCATGCTGAGAATTCTCCAAGAGAGGCTTCAATAGACCTTTCAAATGTTCAAGCTGGATTTGGAAAAGTCAGAGGAACAAGAGATCAAATTGTCAATATCTGTTGGATTACTGAAAAAGCAAGAGAGTTTCAGAAAAACATCTACTTCTGCTTTATTGACTATGTCAAACCTTTGACTGTGTGGGTTACAACAAACTGAAAAATTCTTAAAGAGATGGGAATATCAGACCACCTTACCTGCCTCCCAAACCTTCATCTTCTCATATCTAGAAAAGCACTAAATCCGTTCGCGGAAAAATCAGATCCTTGTGACTAAGAGAAAACCTCTTGTAAAGTAAGTGCTTGATTGCACTGAATTCCCCATTCGCCAAAACCTTATACATTGAACTTTCCCCACTACCTCTATGGAGCGGTCTCTCAGAGCTATCTGAGGTGCTGCCTCCCAGGCTGCAGTCCTCATTTTGCCCCAAATAAAACTTAACTACCAACTGTCAAGTTGTACATCTTTTTTAGTTGACATCAATACTACTTCAGATTCAATAATTCACTAGAAGGATCCATCAAACTCACTGAAAGCTGTTGTACATATGGCTTCATTTCGTCACAGTAAAACAATGCAGATTAAAAAAGCCAAGGGAAGAGATGCGTGGGGCAGAGTCCCGGAAAGTTCCACACACAGAGCTTCCAGTTGTCTCTTTCAGTGCATTCATGGACAGCATTAATTTTCCCATTAATAATGTGTGACAATACGCACAGAGTATTACCAACAGACTGCTGCTGCTGCTGCTAAGTCACTTCAGTCATGTCCGACTCTGTGCGACCCCATAGACGGCAGCCACCAGGCTCCCCCATTCCTGGGATTCTCCAGGCAAGAACACTGGAGTGGGTTGCCATTTCCTTCTCCAATGCATGAAAGTGAAAAGTGAAAGTGAAGTCGCTCAGTCGTGTCTGACTCTTAGCCACCCCATGGACTGGAGCCCACCAGGCTCCTCCATCCATGGGGTTTTCCAGGCAAGAGTACTGGAGTGGGGTGCCATTGCCTTCTCCTACCAACAGGCAAGTTAACCCAAATGTTGGTATCCAGAGTCTTTACTCAGGATCACATGGCTCACCTCCACCTCCAGCCCCTTTTGAGAGTGATTTGACACCACATGACCCAAAGTCCCCACCACAGACCACATGGTTAGACTATCTGGTGTATCCCAAGGTCTCCAGATAAACAAAGACACTTTTATCAGGTAGAATACTTCAAAGGCTTAGAGATTACCTCCCACAGTTCAGTTCAGTTCAGTCACTCAGTGGTGTCCAGCTCTTTGTGACCCCATGAATTGCAGCACGCCAGGCCTCCCTGTCCATCACCAACTCCCGGAGTTCACCCAGACTCACATCCATCAAGTCAGTGATTCTAGCCAGCCATCTCATCCTCTGTCGCCCCCTTCTCCTCCTGCCCCCAATCTCTCCCAGCATCAGAGTCTTTTCCAATGAGTCAACTCTTCGCATGAGGTGGCCAAAGTACTGGAGTTTCAGCTTTAGCATCATTCCTTCCAAAGAAATCCCAGGGCTGATCTCCTTCAGAATGGACTGGTTGGATCTCCGTGCAGTCCAAGGGACTCTCAAGAGTCTTCTCCAACACCACAGTTCAAAAGCATCAATTCTTCGGTGCTCAGCCTTCTTCACAGTCCAACTCTCACATCCATACATGACCACAGGAAAAACCATAGCCTTGACTAGACGAATCTTTGTTGGCAAAGTAACGTCTCTGCTTTTGAATATGCTATCTAGGTTGGTCATAACTTTCCTCCCAAGGAGTAAGTGTCTTTTAATTTCATGGCTGCAGTCACCATCTGCACTGATTTTGGAGCCCAGAAAAATAAAGTCTGGCACTGTTTCCACTGTTTCCCCATCTATTTCCCATGAAGTGATGGGACCAGATGCCATGATCTTCGTTTTTGAGGGCAAAGGTCAGACCTTTCTCCCAGCAGAGTTAAATTCTTTACTACACAGCAGGGAAGGGAGATTCAATTCAATGAAGCTGGTGAAACAACAGGCAAAAAGCAAAAAGACTTCATATTCATGCTCCACCCACGGACCACAGGGACACGGTCTTATCCTTCTTACCCATGACCTGAACTTTCCTCCCCGAGCCTCTCTTGGCACTGGTGAGAGTGATTGTGCATTGGTGTAGCCTGTACATACCCCTCCCCACCTGAGAACAGAAAATACCAACTAGACAGAATGAAAAACCACATGGGATAGAATTCCAACATAACATCCTCTCATTTTTATTAACCTCTTCTTAAAATGCAAATACAGTGGGAAAGTTAGGACACTGGTATCTATCATTCCAGCTTCCAGATGCATTAGTTTTATCTGACTGATTTTCATCCTGAATTAAAAGAGTTGTTTGGGAGAAAATAGATTAAAATATGGTGAGTTGTGGAAGGCCTCTCATTCAAGCAGTTGAGTCTTTGAAGCCACTACTGTTGTTAACTTTTCTTACTAATAGTGTCCAAAACTCCTAGAACTTTTCAAGAGCTAGGAAAGAAACTTCTCAAGTGATAATCACTTACTGGTATCCACCTGGAGCATCATACTGAGAAGGATTCTAAAGTCATACCTGAGCTCCATTCAAAAAAGTGTGGTAATCCATTAGTAAGGTCTGTAAAGCCACAAGAGAGGAGAGCAGAAGGATCCATGCCTCATATTTCTTATCCTTATCTACTCCTTTGACTTCAGCCCTTCATGCTGTTTTGGAGGGAAGCAGTACCATTTGTAGACCGTCAAAGTAAAGACTCTTGACTCTTCATCCTTGCACCACTCACTGACCAACCCAGCCATCCGGTCCAAGTTTCTGTCTTTGTGATAATGTTTAACTCCCAGTGGTCCAGAGACTGTGTATCATCCATCAAGCACCACTGGCTCTGAATTCAAGGGCAACAATTGTCCCTTCCTAGTTGTGCTGAGGGCTAATTTATCAGGGTGTTCTGAATGCCCAGACCCAAAAAGGAGATGGCAGAGGTGGGCTTAATTTCTCCAGAGCAGTGCTGCATACCTGCCTCTAGTGATTGAGAGGCATCAAGTTTTAGCTCCAAGGCTCTGACCATATCACCACCAGCAGCAGCACAGCTATAATTTCTGTGTTTATTATGTGAAAGACATTAAGCTAAGCACCTTTAACGTTCTACCTACTCTGTAAGTTACATATGACTACTAGCCCCATTTTACAGAGAAGAAAACGGAGATGCAAAGAGGTTAAGTATCTTGCCCCAGGTTTAGCAAGCCTTTGAGTGGTTCACATGAATCCAGAATTTCTACTCTAAATATATCACATTTTATTGCTTATATCTTGAAAAAAGTAGTCAGGCACCATTGTGACCTAGGGTTTTAAGTCATGTAGATTACATATTCTACTCTATAATATACCTGAGTGTTTTAATACAAAAATCCTATTTCCCAAACATCTTAGTACAGTTGATTCTCCAATAGGAGATGATGTATTTATCCTGAGACTCAGTATTCCTCCTGGAGTTCAGGTACAGTGTGAGAGAAACAGCAGCAGGACATTTGATTTTGCTCTTCCTACACCTGATGATGGGGCTTCCCCAGCGCCTCAGCTGGTAAAGAACAGTTGATTCTCCAATAGGAGATGACGTATTTATCCTGAGACTCAGTATTCCTCCTGGAGTTCAGGTACAGTGTGAGAGAAACAGCAGCGGGACATTTGATTTTGCTCTACCTACACCTGATGATGGGGCTTCCCCAGCGCCTCAGCTGGTAAAGAACATTCCTGCCAATGCAGGAGACGCAAGAGACACAGTTCCATCCCTGGGTCAAGAAGTTCCTCTGGAGAAGGAAATGGCAACCTACTCCAGTATTCTTGCCTGGAAAATTCCATGGACAGAGGAGCCTGGTGGGCCACAGTCCATGGGGTTGCAAAGAGTCAAACGTGACTGAGTGTGCATCCACACACACACCTGATGATAAAACCTGTGAACTCAGAAAGCAGATGCTGTTATGGTGTTCTTTTCTGTCCATCCTGCATGTGTCTCTAAGAACAAGGGTGTGGAGGGCTCAAGAAAGAAAGAGGGGCTAGGATACTCTAGGTAAAAAGAAAAAGAGAAATATTTTCACTTGAATAATAAATATACAGATTGAAAGTATTTGAAAATCACTTCCTAATTTCACAGAGAAAATAAAAAGAAATAGTCATTATTAATTACAAGGAACCTACTAAGTGGCTCATGTAAATGGTCATGAAAGTAAAAAAAAAAAAATGTTTAAAGCTCTAGGCCTCACTTCCTATTCCACAGTTCAAGACCCTTGAGCCTTTGTCCTGTCACCTTTCCTAACATTAGTGACATGCTTCACATCTAAGTACTTGGAGATAAAAGTTCCACATCATCTCAAATACCCATAAGCCCAAACTTGTGGAGTTAACAGCAACAAAACATTGTATTGCAAATTACATATAATTACAAGCATGAAATAACACAAAGCATACGTCAGTAATATATTTAATATTGAGTCCAAATTCCATAAAGATTCCCTGGAGATTTCTGGGTCAACTCTCTGTGTCTGCCACACGATACAATACTGCATACTTTCAGTTATGTGTCATCTCCAGTATTTGATGAGTAACCTTCTGAAATGTATATAATTACTCCTAAGTGAGACATGTGGACAATAAAAACTGAAACCTAAAGGCTGACTTTTACTTGGCTTTAGCAGGTGACATCCTATAGACAAAATAATCAAATAAACCAATTAACCAACCAGGACAACATTTTTCTTTTTTTTTTTCTATATTCAAGAGTGCAGGAACATTGTCCCATGAACAGAGAGCAGCAACATATTGTCTACATATGGTTTTGCTCCTCCTTCCAAGTACTGAGCCAAAGCCAGACCTACCTAAATGAGGCCTACAGCAGAAGGGCAAGCTTGCTCACAGAGGAGGAGAGTGAAACGACCTGTGGAATCCCTGCTCTCAGCCTTTGACCAGCTGACTGCAGAGGCCAGGCTTGAACACCATCACAAAGAAAACTGGCTGTTGATTTGGACCTACCACTGGTGCTATCATCAGCAGTGGGCAAAGGCAGGCCTGCCACCAGGGGATACAGAGGAGGAACGGGGAGTGACAAGCTCAATACTGACCAAGTGCTTCCCAGGCAGAAGTGAAAACACGAGAGCAGGTCTTCAGGTCACGTCGTCACTCCTTCCAGCCCCTTCATCACACCACTTTCCACTGCTGGAGACCAGGTAGCACCTGGTCAAACTGAATACCTGACATCCACTTCTAACAGAGTATATTAGTTTGCTAGTGCTGTCACAGCCGAGTAATAGAAACCAAGTGACTTAAGCAACAGAAAGTTATGTCTCACAGTTCTGAAGCCTAGACGTCTAAGACCAAGATGCTGACAGGGTTGGTTCTGCCTGAGGACTGTGAGAGGGACTCTGTTCCAGGTCTCTCCTCTGGACTCTGGTGCTTGCTCTGGTGGTTGGCATTTCTTGGCTTACAGATGCAACATTCTGATCGCTGCCATGGTCTTCACACAGTACCCTTCTTTTATGTCTCTGTGTTGTTATTGTTGTTCGGTCATTCAAACATGTCTGACTCTTAGTGACCCCAAGGACTGCAGCATGACAGGCTTCCCTGTCCTTCACCATCTCTCAGAGTTTGCTCAAACCCATGTCCATTGAGTTGATGATGCCACTCAACCATTTCATCCTCTGTTGCCCCCTTCTCCTCCTGCCCTCAATCTTTCCCAGCATCAGGGTCTTTTCCGATGAGTCGGCTCTTTGCATCAGATGACCAAAGTATTGGAGCTTCAGCATCAGTCCTTCCAGTGAATATTCAGGGTTGGTTCCCTTTAGGATTGACTAGTTTGATCTCCTAGCTGTTCAATAAGGATATAAGGACACCAGTTGTATTAGATTAGGACCCATCCTACTGATACCATTTTAATTTGATCATCTGCAAAGATCCTATTTCTAAATAAAGTCACATATTCAGGTGTTAGGACTTCAACACATTTTAGGAGAGGACACAGTTCAACCAAAAACATGCAAGATCAAACCATCTCTAGTAAAAAGTTGAACTGGACTCTGTGACTCGGCTTAGAGCATGAATACTCCCTTCTCATAAAATAGAGACTGCCTGGACACAGGAAGGGGAGGGTGAATCAGAGCACACATTAAGGTGCAGTTACCTGTCCTCTAGCAGTAACATGCGATCCAATCAATGTCTGGGTTCTAATAGGCAAGGTTTCTTGGAAGCATGTTAAACTTAAGTGGCCACATCAGAGATGATTTTACCCATCTCAAGTCACGAAAACACTTGGAATCTGTTTTGTTCAAATGGCAATTGCCAAGATGCAAGGATGTATATACTTTTGTTCCTGTCCTGGCCCTTTTACCCTTAGTTCCATCCTTATCCTTTTCGTTCCCCTGTGTTCCATCTCAGGGGGCTGGCTGCGCAGGCTTTGTTTCCCAGGATCCTGGGACAGGTGGATTCTGGCCAGGGCAGGCCAATGCAAGATACTGAGAACAGATTCAAGCACAGGAGGAAGGGAGAACCTCTCCTCCTCACATGGCTTGTAGCAGCTGCACCTCCTCCAGACTCAGGATTTCTCTGGACAGTCCAGTGTTTCTCACACTTCTTCCAGATGACCTGACCTCCTAAGCACACTACACCCCCTTCTTGACCCTCCAGCCAACACCCTCCAGGGTGTTGGTGGATTCTCTGGGTTGCCTCAACGACCCTTATTTAGCTCTAGATTTTCCATCACCAGTTTAATCAATTCCCTGAATTAAATCCCCTCTGTTAGAGTCTGAAAGTAGCAATACCCCCAAAGCAATAAGCACATTTGGAGCCAGGTCTGTGTCTCCATGTGTCATTCTCCACTATAAGGAGTCAGAGGTATTTAGAGACATGGCTGGTTTCAGGGCTATGTCAGGGAAAGAATTAGATGAGGAAGCCAGCATGAGGGGCTCCCAACATAGAGACAATTTGAACATCAAAATAATGATAGTAACATTATAATTATTGAACAAATTATGAAACCAAGATTTTGTACTGATATGAATGGATTGATTAATTACTAAATTTTGATGACAAATTGGATATTTACATAGTCTGAAAGTAAACTATCTCTTCATATACTTAGTAGCTATAAAGGTGGAAGGATTAGCTTTATGGTAGAGAAGTCTGATAGACTTACAAGAATGTGATCAAAGGAAACATGATCCAGGATGAATCCATGAACACAACAAATGAAAAATGTGTGCTACCTGACAGGATGCATTGAGAACACAGCATCGCTCCAGTGTAACCTGAATCAAATCAAGAGGAAACATCAAAGTCAAAGATATCCTACAAAATAAATGGCCGACAAAGAACTAAACAGGCATGTCTCCAAAGAAGACATACAGATGGCTAACAAGTACATGAAAAGATGCTCAACATCACTCATTATCAGAGAAATGTAAATCAAAACCACAATGAGGTACCATCTCATGCCGGTCAGAATGGCTGCTATCAAAAAAGTCTATAAGCAATAAATGCTGGAGAGGGTGTGGAGAAAAGAGAACCCTCTTACACTGTTAGTGGGGATGCAAACTAGTACAGCCACTATGGAGAACAGTGTGGAGATTCCTTAAAAAACTGGAAATAGAACTGCCTTAGGACCCAGCAATCCCACTGCTGGGCATACACACCGAGGAAACCAGAATTGAGATACATGTACCCAAATGTTCATCGCAGCACTGTTTACAACAGCCAGGACATGGAAGCAACCTAGATGTCCAGCAGCAGACGAATGGATAAGAAAGCTGTGGTACATATACACAATGGAGTATTACTCAGCCATTAAAAAGAATACATTTGAATCAGTTCTGATGAGGTAGATGAAATTGAAGCCTACTCTACAGAGTGAAGTAAGAAAGAAAAACACCAATACAGTATATTAATGCATATATATGGAATTTAGAAAGATGGTAACGATGACCCTATATGTGAGGCAGCAAAAGAGACAAAGATATAAAGAATAGAGTTGGACTCTGTGAGAAAAGGCGAGGGTGGGATGATTTGAGAAAATAGCACTGAAACATGTATATTACCATATGTTAAACAGATCACCAGTCCAAGTTCGATGCATGAAACAGGGCACTCAAAGCCGGTGCACTGGGACAACCCTGAGAGATGGGATGGGGAGGGAGGTGGGAAGCGGTTCAGGATGGGGGACACGTACACCCATGGCTGATTCATGTCAATGTATGGCAAAAGCCACTACAATATGGTAAAGTAATTAGCCTCCAATTAAAATACATTAATTAAAAAATAATAAATGGCCTAGAATCTTCAAATGTGACAAGATCATGAAAGTTTATGGTTCTTTCAAAGTAAAAAAAATAAACCCCTTTGTTGAAAGCTCAGAATGACTTCTGTTTTCTGTACATTTGATTGATATTCTTGCTTTCTGAACAGTAAGCTCTTACAGGCAGAGAGTGTTTTTATATCTTCCACAACTCAAGCCCAGTGGTGTACACATAGTTAATACCAAACATGTATTTGTTGACTTGACCAATGAAAGAACTCAATAGTCAATTTAGTGAATATGTAAACTTCAACTAGCAAAGTTAATTAGTCCAACTAACTAAATTGGTCTGAGGGCCTGAAGGTCAATTATCCATCCTTATGAGCTACAGTAACATGCTGACTCTTGGGCTTCATTGTAACCCCAGCTTGAGCTTGCACTTGCATTGGATATTAGGATTTAATAGCATGCTTTTATTTAAACCCTCACTTTGTCTTTTTGTCTTCACAGCAACCCTGCAAGATAGGCAGGATAGTTTACTTCTACTCTATAGATGAGGACAAAGGAGAGAGAGTTAAGTGATTCTTTTGATTCAGCCCAAATTACCCCAGTTAGGAAGTAGCAGAGCAGAGATCTGAACTCAGCTAGTTTAACTCCTGGGACTAAATAAGAAGGGAGTGTTCCTGTAAGGTGACTCATCCAGCCAATTGTTCCAACAAGGATCTGAGTGGCCAAGAGTGTCAACAGCTTCATTTCCACATATGAAGAACCACATGATTAGATGATAATGTCTTAAAAAGTAAACTCCTTCCCTCTTTGACAGAGAATCTGACTAGCATCTTAACACAGACTTACAGGCCCTTCAGGTAATATAGGTAATAACAGATTTATAAACAATCACACTGTTGAACGTCCTAGACATCAGAAATGTGGTGCAGAAAAACCTGATCAGTGGTTTTAAGATGTCTAAAAAGGCATCTTGCTAATAAACATTCTAAAGTTTAAAGGTAAATAAATTAGAAAACACAAACATTGGCTTGATATTAAAGCATGTTAGCTACAAGGGGATCTTCCCAACCCAGGGATCAAGTCCGGGTCTCCTGTATTGCAGGCAGATTCTCTACCATCTGAGCCACCAGAGAAGCCCACGTAAATATTTACACTTTGAAAAAAGCATGCATAGGTACCAATACTTAAACTAAATTAGGTTCTGTTTTACATGTTGCTTTGCTTTCCAATTTTTTCACAGTGAGCACGAGCATCTTTTACTTAATTATCTGCTTTATCATTGTTGTATTTACAACACTAGTTAGATCACTAAATCACTTGTTGACTTAATGAATCAATAAATCAAAAATAGAGTAATAAACTAAAATGTGGGGTCAAATTGTCTACAATATTAAATTTTTACTTCACATACTTCTCTTCATGTTTAAATTTTGGAAGTCAATACTAATTCAGATTGCTATACATTCCAACAAGACATTAAAAAGCAAAATTGTGGACACTGTTGAGCTAATATTTAGTACATCTAATAACTCTTCTCTAAAAAAGAAGAGCTTGTCAAAAAAGGCAAATTAAGGAATGTAGTAAAAAATGGAAACTTCAAAAAAAGAAAAATATAGTCCTGCTTAGCTAGAATTAGGAATCTAAGCACTGACCTTACCTTTTCCCTTGTTCTCTTAAGTGAAATTAACATAATTTCTAAGAATCTTTAGGTGTGACACCAGACTTCCCTAATGTGGAGTGCAAGGTGGCCCAGTCATCTGACAAATCCTATGGGATTAAAAGTGGAGCCTGAGAAACATACACCAAGAAAACTTATGCCCCCATAAAACAACTTGTTCACTCTATACTATGTTCATATCAGAACAAAGACAACCACGAAATCATAGAATTTTGGATCTGGAAACGATCTTAATGCTACCAAGTTCAACCTTTCCCCACTCCCACCCCTACTTACAGATGGGGACTTTAGGGCTAGAAATGGTGAGGGACTCACCCAAGTAGCAGAATTAGGAATAGAAAAATAGCTGTTCAATGTCCAGATCCAGGACTCTTTCAGCTTCCCCATACTTCCCATAATTTAATTTAAGATACAAATATGGTGAAGAGTAAGGTCAGCAAACTTTTTCTGTAAAGGGCTAGATAGTAAATTATTTAAGCTTTGTAGACCATATGTTCTACAATGGTCACTCAACTCTGCCACTTTAGCATGAAAGCCACTACAGACAAAATATAAATAAATGTTATGTCTGTGTCCCAATAAAACTTTATTTACAACAACAGGCAGTGGTCTGGATTTAGCCTGTGAGCAGTAGTAGTTTGATGGCCCCTGGTCTAAAGGAACAGCACTGTACTTCCTTAAACTTTGGATTCACTGCCTTCAGATTCATTGTTCAGTCTATGTATGTGTGAGTGCAGAACAAGAGTTGCATTTTGATCTGTATCCTAAAAGCCTCTGCTAAGTCACTTCAGTCGTGTCTGACTCTGTGCGACCCCATAGATGGCAGCCCATCAGGCTCCCCCGTCCCTGGGATTCTCCAGGCAAGAACACTGGAGTGGGAGAAAAGTCAAAAAACTCTCCCCAATCAATGTCATAAATTATTAAAATCACATACTGACAAACACACCTCAAAGAAAGAAAAAGTGAAGCGTGGGAAAACAGGCCAATGAGTGAAAGTTCTGATTATTAATTGGCTGCTTCTTTTTGCTCCTAGTCATTTAATTAATGAGATAAAATCAAGTGGCCAAACTTCCATGTTTTTTGGTATTTAGGGTAGTCATTAATTACCTACAAATCTCTGCTGCTCTCTGGTGGTAACATGAAATTGTTAGAAGACACTCCAGTAAAGTTAGTATAGTTGAATTTAGAAACTGAATTTATAAAATACTTTAGGATAATTAAAAAACTCAATGAGTGAGATGGAGAATTTTCTTATTAGGCAGAATTTTAACCAAATTCCTAAAATACTTTTCATAGAATATAGCATTTTCCTTGGTCTTAAATCCTCGTTTTTTTCTACTGGGACAATCACTAGTTTTTCTGACACCAGAAGGTTCCGTATTTTTTTTTTTCTCTAAAGTAGAAGCATCATAATTGATGAACCATGGCTCAGAAGAAGCTTTAATTCTTTCAGAATTTTTGGAGAGGGCACAAAAAAGTACAGCAGAGAATCAAAGGAGATTAAGTATCTGCCTGGCAGTTGGCTGCCAGCAAAGCAGTTTTCAATGCAAATTACAATTCCAGGTGACATATAGCTAAATGACAGCAGATTCTACTTATCTTTAATGCTGGGGGGTGGGGGGAATCTTATTTCTAATGCCTCAGTCACATCAGAGAAGCAGAGAACCCAACTTCAGTTTTCTCATCACTGAAAACTGTTCTTTGGGGATGGATTCACACTCATAACAGAAAACAAAGTCAGACCTCAATATTCATATCAGTACATTGTGGCTCCTGGTCACTCAAGCCAAACAAGGAGCAGAGGGATTGCAGAAACCAGGTAAGAAAAAGAATAGTAAGGACAGCTTGAAAACTCTGTGAGCACAGGGGTCAGGTGCTCCCAACCCACTGTGGTTAATGCACTCCACTCCAGCACAGAGACTAATATATTGTAGGGATTCAAGATGCTGTTACTGAATCAGTGAAGAAATACATTAATTAACCATTAGTGCTTATGAGAGTGGTTATAAACTACCTCGTACTCTACCTAGTACTTAGTACTCCAGATCCCCTGGAGAAGGAAATGGCAACCCACTCCAGTGTTCTTGCCTGGAGAATCCCAGGGTCGGGCGAGCCTGGTGGGCTGCCGTCAGTGGGGTCACACAGAGTCGGACACGACTGAAGCGACTTAGCAGCAGCAGCAGCAGTACTCTACAAATGATCATTTTATTCATATTAAAAGTAGAGAAGAGGTAAAAGACAAATCAGGAGATAATGGCAGAAAATGGCATGGCTAATATGGAAGGAAGTTCTTTCCAAACTCATAATTCCAGGACTTATTTCTCAGTATAAGAACTTTGGAGTTGCAAAGGATTTTAAGGCTTTTCTTGTGCAAAAATCTATCTGATGGTCTTTATTCACAATATTCCCACCAAGTGATGGTCACCCAGCCACAGTTCAAACACTTCCAGGGACAGGGAACTCTACATCTGCAAAATATGTTTTGTATTTTGGGAGGGAAAAGGAGTTGGAGCAGCCAGCAAAGGGTAGAAAAAGATTCAGAGCTGTGCTGTTTAATACGGTGGCCACCAGCCACAAGTGGCTATTGACCATCTAAAATGTGACCAGTTTGAATTGATTTTGAAAACTTAGTACTCCCAAAAAAGATGTAAAATACTCTATTCATTCTTTATAATGATTACATGGTAAAATCATAGTATTCTGTATAACTTCAGTTAAGTAAAATACATTATTATAAAATTAATGGCCCTGTTTCTTTTTACCTTTCCAATGTGGTTGCTAGAACATCTGCAAGTACGCATATAGCCCACATTATATTTCTACCAGACAGCACTGGTCTAGAGAACACATTATGTCTTTCTCTTGATTTAGCTAAAGAAAAGTGACGTCTTTAGGAGGCACTGATTTGGAAACTTTGGTCCACTTTTAGTATGGAAATCAAAATATTTTCAATGTGAATCTTGTCTGCTCTCTGGTGGTGCTTTTGTCCATGTATATTCCCTTGGCTATGAGATGGAAATAATAGTTTCTTCTCTCTACCTCCACAGAGAGCCATAGACTCATTATAAAACTCTCACAATTACAGACTCCCGTTATCACAGAGATGGTATATAAGAACTGCCTCCATTCAGTAAAAGGAAGAATCTTCTAACAAAGTAAGGACGGTCAGCTTGGCTAAACACTATCCCAGATAGCAGACAGATCCTACATTTTATATTACTGAAAGACTCATAGCAACTAACAATAGGAAAGGGGGAAAACGTTCTTAGGAGTTCCATGATAGGAAAACAAAAACAATAAATCTTAATCAATTATTAATAAAATGTACTATTATTTTACCATATGACTACAGCTTATGTATACACAATCAAAAGTACTAATTCTTCAGTTAAAAGTGCATATGAAGGGATTTCCTTGGTGTACCAGTGGCTAAGACTCCAAGCTCCCAATGCAGGGGGCTTGGGTTTGACCCCTGGTCAAGGCCTCTTGACTGGCACAGTGGTAAGGAGTCTGCCTGCCAATGGAGGAGAGGCAAGAGACACAGTTTCCATCCCTGGGTCAGGAAGATCCCCTGGAGAAGGAAATGGCAACCCATTCCAGTATCTTGCCTGGAAAATTCCACGGGGAGAGGAGCCAGGCAGGCTACAGTCCATGAGGTTGCAGAGTCAGATCTGACTGAGAAGGCACACAAGCAAGTGAGGAACTAGATGCCACATGCCACAACTAAGAATTTGCACATAAAGATCCTGCCTGCTGCAACAAAAAACAGAGCCAGTATGCCACAACTAAGACCCTGTGCAAACAAATAAATTTTATAAAAATACAATAAAATTTACATATCTTGAAAAAGTTCAAACCTTCTTAGGTGGTTTGTTGAATAGTCTGGAGATAGTGGGTAAAATAATAAAATCAGTTCACTTTACTCATTTTACTCCCTGTCACAAATACGTGCAGGCTTTATGAGTGATTCCCACTAGCTTTACGCGCACACACACACACACACATGTACGCACAGGCTAATGACCTAATTCCAAGGAGTTTCTCTTTTCTACCACTCACATTAAAGAGATTTGGGGTGGGATGAGAGGGATCTGTATTGATTTGGACAGGGTCACTTCTCCTTTCTCATAGTCTCTGGAGGGTTATCTGTCCCCAAGCCGATGCTCAGCTATGAGTGTCTGGAACAACAGAATCTGACAACTGATGTGTCAGAACTGTCAACCTGTGAAAAGTGGTTTGAGACAATATTTGAGTTGCCATGTGTTCCTAACATTACTTGCATAGGAAATGTAAAAAATGCATTTTCTGATATTTATGGCTATTAATGTCAAATTTAATAAGAAAATGATTAGAATTGTGATTTTCTTTGTCTTTGAAGGTTTTTAAGATCAGAGAAAAACCTTACCTATTTGAACATAATATTCCTTTTAGGGCAATGAAATACAAGTTCTCCAAGCTCTATCCAGCTACACAGACTTAAGTCACTAGGCTATTTCATGTAGCCCTTTAATGACTAAGAATCTCCTTATCTTGGGAGTCTTTTCTCTGGGTATCTCTCTTTATTTGAGGGCAGTGAGTTTGACAGAAATATTGAGTTAAGGACTGTTTCATCAGTATAAGTTCTAGACATTCCAGGAAATCTAGTTTGATTTTCTGAAGAAAGGGAAAATAATCCAGTCTTTTATGAGGAAGAGGGTTAAAAAAAACCAGCAGTGAGGTTTCTCGTTGCCAGGCACTCATCTCTTCTATGGACCAAGGTCTCTGACCACTTATACTAATTGCAATGGAAGTAGAAACTTCTCTCACTCTGTTCTATTTGGCCACATGGTATACTGAATAATTCTACAAAGCTTAAAACAATCTAGATCAGTGGTTCTCAGGGAGCACCAGAATTAGCTGGAGGAGTTGTTGAAACACACACACAGTGCGTGATCCATTCTCCTAGTTTCCCGGCAGGTCTGCAAGTTGGGGGCGGGATATCTGATGCTCCGCTTCTCTGACATTTGTGTAGGCAGTACCAATGCTGCTGGTCTAGGAACTACATTTTGAGAATCACTGATCTAGAACAGATTATTCCAACAAATAAATGCAAAGATACACATGAGCAAGGGCTGTTCTTTCAGAATTCAGATTGAGATCTCCCCTCTAAAAATACTTTCAAAAAATTTATTGAGGTCATTTTTCAAAATAGTAAACCTAAGCATCAAAGTCTGGTTCATAAAGATGGTTTTCGTATGCTTGATTAAATAACTTGTGAATGCAACATAACATTTGATATGAAATATACTAATTTTCCATTGTGACTTTCTACTGGAAAAATAAACTGTATTGCTTCCATTTTTTTAATTGGAGTATAGTTGTTTTACAATGTTGGGCTAATTTCTACTATACAGCAAAGTGAATCAGCTATACATTCACATATATCTCCTCTTTTTTCGATTTACTTCCCGTTTAGGTCACCACAGAGCATTGAGTAGAGTTCCTTGTGCTACACAGTAGGTTCACTAATTATCTGTCTCACAAATGTTATAAACAGTGTATACATGCCAATCTAAATCTCCCAATTAATCTCACCTACTCTTTTCCACCTTGGTATCTATATGTTTGCTCTCTACATCTGTGTCTCTATTTCCTCTTTGCAGGTAAGATCATTTATACTACTTTTCTAGATTTCACATATATGTATTAATATGATATTTATTTTTCTCTTTCTGACTTCAGTTTGTATGACAGTCTCCAGATACATCCATGTCTCTGCAAATGGCACAATTTCATCCCTTTTTATGGCTATTATTCCATTGTATATATATACCACATCTTCTTTATCCATTCCTGTGCTCTTCTCATCAGGTGGCCAAAGTATTGGAGCTTCAGCTCCAGCATTAGTCCTTCCAATGAATACTCAGGGTTGACTTCATTTAGGATTGACTGGTTTGATCTCCTTGCTGTCTAAGGGATTCTCAAGAGTCTTCTCCAGCACTATAGTTCAAAAGCATTACTCCTTCAGCACCCATGGACTCTAACACACCAGGTTCTCTGTCCATCACCAACTTCCAGAGCTTGCTCAAACTCATGTCCATCGAGTCAGTGATGCCATCCAACCATCTCATCCTCTGCCGTCCCCTTCTCCTCCTGTCTTCAATCTTTCCCAGCATCATGGTCTTTTATAATGAGTCAATTCTTCACATCAGATGGCCAAATTATTGGAGCTTCAGCTTCAGCATCAGTCCTTCCAATGAATCTTCAGGACTGATTTCCTTTAGGATTGCCTGGTTGGATCTCCTTGCAGTCCAAGGGACTCTCAAGAATCTTCTCCAACACCACAATTCAAAAGCATCAATTCTTTGGTGCTCAGCTTTCTTTATGGTCCAACTCTCACATCCACACATGACTACTGGAAAAACCATAGCTTTGACTAGATGTATCTTTGTTGGCAAGTAATGTCACTGCTTTTTAATATGCTATCTAGGCTGGTTTTTCTCTCAAAGAGCAAGCGTCTTTTAATCTCATGGCTGCAGTCACCATCCACAGTGATTTTGAAGTCCAAGAAAATTAAATAAAGTACTCCTTGCAAACTGCTTGGCCACTGCCTCTTTGGAGCACACCTGTCCAACTTCTACCTATGTGAAGATGAACTACTTCTGACTGTATTGCTTTTCAATCATCACACAGACTGAGCACATTAAAAAAAATAAGCTGAGAATGAGGCATGATTATAAATAAATGTAATTAAGGCCAAAAGAGAGAGAGAAAAATAGACCTATGAATTTTATGGACAACAAACTAAGCCTGAGCCACAAAAAGTGATGTAGCTGCTGCTAAAATGAATCCTTCTCAGGTACGGAGATGTAATGCCCATCTTAATAGGAGACAGACTATGTCTGGAATGCTAGAGTAATGCTGTTAACTCCATTTTAGGAAAGTCATCAACACACAGGAGAGCCCACAGAGGTGACCAGGATGGTGGAAGCTCTGAAAAGTTTGTCTTTGGGGGAATATTTGAAAGAATCTAGGGTGCTGGAGAAAAAAAAGAGTTGGATGTGGGGTGGGGGAGGGGCACAGGGGCACATACACAGTCTCTGGAAATACTTGAAGAACTGTCACAAGAAAGAGAATTTACACTTTTTTTTTCTCAGCAGGTGAAAGAATAGGAATCTATGAGAATATCAGGTAGATCAAGAACACACAGCTTTGAAGTCAGATGGTGGTGGATTTAAGACCTTGTTCCAGCCACTGTTGAGTGTATAGACTTAGACAAGTTATTTAACCTCTGTGAGCCTCAGTTGTTCATCTGAAAAGAGGGATGTCAGAAGTAGCTACTCCTGGGTACAAATTAAATGAGATAACCAGCACAATGCTGACAAGTGTTCACATACTCGTCTGCATCAATGAATTAAACAGAGATGTCTGAAAATGCAATGAGCTGCCTTTGGAGGAGGAGCTTGAGGACACGCTAAAAGATCATCTGCCAGGGATGAACCAGTGAGAATCTCACATTGGGTTGAACTAAGTAACCTGTAAGACCAGTGCAACAATTCTTTACCGCTGTTAACCGGCACTTAAATTTCTCTCTTCTGTGTCCCCACCCCCTTAGTGCAAGACTTCTCACAGTTTCTCATCATTAGTTATAAACACATCCATCACCTACCTAGTCTGAGTGCCTCAAGGTCAGACTACGGCTCATCCAAATTTGTTCCCCGTGCACCCTGCCCAGCACTTGGCATAGAGCAGGCTTTCTATAAACACTTGCTGAATGAAGACACCCAGGACTAGGCCCTACCCGGGCTTGCAGCTGCTTTTCTACCTGTGTGGAAATTTCTCCAGAAAGGGTCTAGTTAATATTTAGTCCTGGAAGTTTTAGAATTCTTGCAATTATGCTGGAAACATCACTCAGTAGACCTTAATTTTCTGGGTGAATAAAGTCCTCTAATTGCACAGTATCCAGTTTGGAAAAGTTCCTGATGCCCAGCATGTGACTGCCCCCTCCCCAGGCGTCCAGACCATGGCTCTCTGAGCTCTCCTGAACACACTCCACAGCCGCATTTTCCAGCTGAACTACTTTCCAACAGTTCAGTTCATACCCATGGAAACCCTTATGCACATCTTCCCCCTTTTCTGTTCCAGAAGTTTCTAAAAGTAGCAAGAGGCATAATAATGCAGTCCAGCCATGGTATGTCAAAAATAACAAGACCTGCTTATTTACCAAAAAAGCATGTTTGCGTAAGTATCAACTGATTCCTTTAGTGCCATAGCTCTTCTCTGGATAAAACCAAAGTATCTTTCAGGACCTCAGACTTATTAACCTTTAATATGTTTGTCTAAGTACTTACCAAAATATTAATTTTCTTTTGGTTACTCAACAAAAACTTGATGACCAAGTAAACCGTGTTCTGATGGCACAACAGAAATGAGACAGCTTCCAAATGAGCTTAACTTACAGTCATGGAATAGCACAGGCTATCAGAGAAAGTATTTCAACTTATCATTCATTGCAGGAAAAAAGTTTCACACTTTATACTCCGAATAAAACCTGTTCTGAAAGAACCAAAACTCTCCACACCACCTAAAAACCCAGAATGGGATATAAGTAAGAGCAGTCCATGAACTGCCAGTCCTGTTAACCCACAACACATCACCATGTGATGCTAAACATCCTGCCAGGGGGTCAGTTCCAACACCACACACTCTCTTCTCTGGAATGTGGTAAAGGAAAGTCTGAAAGCAAAGCCAATCTTGGCAAAAGCTCTTGTTCTTTCACATCTTCCAGAGACGTGAGGCTCCAGGAGCACTCAACTCCCCACCCCTGCGCATGACTAAATCAGACTCTTATAAACTTCAGAACAACAATTTCCTTCTGGTTCAAACAGTACGTGCAGCACCCAGAGCACAGACCCTACCCAAACTGCAAAAACAAGAAAGCATATGTTTTCCATCAGCATTGAGTTCCTCAGCAATAATTTCTTATTTCTTTATGATATTCTTGAAGCCCATTTTTTTCTATAAACTGTGTATGAGTTTTTTGGTGAGGAGAATATTTTTTTAAAAAGCTTTTCCTAAGACAGTATCTGTCTAGATCTCCGTATAACTTTCTAATTCTTTATGTCATTTGCTGTGCTTCTGTGTCACATCCTTACTGAGGAATTATCTACTCTGGCAGGAATATCTATATACACTCTGTTACATTTGGACAAGGATAATCAAAAAGACTTCTATATGCTTTTCTCTGTGGGACAGCAAAGAGTCAGACACAACTGAACAACAACAAAATGGCTTTTCTGACTATTATTGAAAGAATAAATCGGGAAATGTGAGACAAATGGTAAGCACCCTGGTACCTACTGACTCTGCTGATGTTTATGACTTATTATTACTGTGATGTATGTGGTAAATCATTAGTAGGCTTTATAGTTTTGTGTTTCTCTTCCTCTGTGCCATGAATTTAGGGTTACATGGGTTCAGAGTAATTTTGCAAAGTGACATGACTTTCTAGACAACACTGTTAAGAGAGGGTCTTGTATGCAGAGTTCATTAGTCAGGGCCACCTGGCAAAACCAATTTGACATTTGTGATGACACAAGGAAAGTCCTTCACAATCATTACACCTCATAGACTGTAATCAGGAAGGACCTAACATAAGTGCTGCCCACAAAAGGCAGCAGGGTGAGCAGAACACAACAATTCCCTGGTGGCTGAGATGATAAGAGTCTGCCTACAATGAGGGAGACCCAGGTTCGATCCCTGGGTCAGGAATATCCCCTGGAGAAGAAAATGGCAACCCACTCCAGTATTCTTGCCTGGAGAATTCCATGGATGGAGGAGCCTGGCGGGCTAAAATCCATGGAGTTGCAAAGAGTCGGAAACGACTGAAGCAACTGAGCACATGAGCAGCATGCATGGAGATCATTTAAGGAACACCAGCCCACAGTCACACCGGGCAAGGGCCTCCAGTGCTCTGCCTCCATATGCAAGGGAGTTTAAAAGAGGAAGGAAAGACCACCCGGACAGAGGTGGGCTCTTTACAGTCACCAACATAACCTCTGATTATACAGTGGAAGTGAGAAATAGATTAAAGGGATTAGATCTGATAGACAGAGTGCCTGAAGAACTATGGATGGAGGTTCCTGACATTGTACAGAAAGCAGGGATCAAGACCATCCTGAAGGAAAAAAAATGCAAAAAGGCAAAATGCTTGTCTGAGGAGGCCTTACAAATAGCTGTGAAAAGAAGAGAAGCAAAAAGAAAAGGAGAAAAGGAAAGATATACCCATTTGAATGCAGAGTTCCAAAGAATAGCAAGGAGAGATAAGAAAGCCTTCCTCAGTGACCAATGCAAAGAAATAGAGGAAAACAAAAGACCAGAAAAGACTAGTGATCTCTTCAAGAAAATTAGAGATACCAAGGGAACATTTCATGCAAAGATGGGCACAATAAAGAACAGAAATGGTATGGACCTAACAGAAGCAGAAGATATTAAGAAGAGGTGGCAAGAATACACAGAAGAATGATACAAAAAAGATCTTCATGACCCAGATAATCACGATGTTATGGTCCCTCAGCTACAGCCACACATCCTGGAATTGAAAGTCAAGTGGGCCTTAGGAAGCATCACTATGAACAAAGCTAGTGGAGGTTATGGAATTCCAGTTGAGCTATTTCAAATCCTGAAAGATGGTGCTGTGAAAGTGCTGCACTCAATATGCCAGCAAATTTGGAAAACTCAGCAGTGACCACAGGACTGGAAAAGGTCAGTTTTCATTCCAATCCCAAAGAAAGGCAATGCTAAAGAATGCTCAAACTACCACACAATTGCACTTCATCTCACACGCTAGTAAAGTAATGCTCAAAATTCTCCAAGCCAGGCTTCAACAGTTCATGAACCATGAACTTCCAGATATTCAAGCTGGATTTAGAAAAGGCAGAGGAACCAGAGATCAAATTGCCAACATCCACTGGATCATCGAAAAATCAAGAGAGTTCCAGAAAAACATCTACCTATGCTTTATTGACTATGCCAAAGCCTTTGACTGTGTGGATCACAAGAAACTGTGGAAAATTCTGAAAGAGATGGGAATACCAGACCACCTGACCAGCCTCTTGAGAAATCTATATGCAGGTCAAGAAGTAACAGTTAGAACTGGACATGGAACAACAGACTGGTTCCAAATAGGGAAAGGAGTACATCAAGGCTGTATATTGTCACCATGCTTATTTAACTTATATGTAGAGTACATCATGAGAAATGCTGGGCTCGATGAAGCACAAGCTGGAATCAAGATTGCCAGGAGATACATCATTATGCAGATATGCATAAAAACGATATGCTTATCTCCTCAGCTATGCAGATGACACCACCCTTATGGCAGAAAGCAAAGAGGAAGTAAAAAGCCTCTTGATGAAACTGAAAGAGGAGAGTGAAAAAGTTGGCTTAAAACTCAACATTCAGAAAACTAAGATCATGGCATCTAGTCCCATCACTTCATGGCAAATAGATGGGGAAACAGTGGAAACAGTGAGAGATTTTAGTTTTTTGGGCTCCAAAATCACTGCAGATGCTGACTGCAGCCATGAAATTAAGACACCTGCTCCTTGGAAGAAAAGTTATGACCAACCTAGACAGCACATTAAAAAACAGAGACATTACTTTGCCAACAAAGGTCCATCTAGTCAAAGCTATGGTTTTTCTAGTAGTCATGTACGGATGTGACAGTTGGACTATAAAGAAAGTTGAGCACTCAAGAATTGATGCTTTTGAACTGTGGTATTGGAGAAGACTCTTGAGAGTCCCTTGGACTGCAAGGAGATCCAACCGGTTCATCCTAAATGGAATCAGTCCTGAATATTCATTGGAAGAACTGATGCTGAAGCTGAAACTCCAATACTTTCATCTGATGCAAAGAGCAGACTCATTAGAAAAGACCCTGATGCTGGGAAAGATTGAAGGCGGGAGGAGAAGGGGATGACAGAGGATGAGATGGTTGGATGGCATCACCGACTCAATTAACATGAGTTTGAGTAAACTCCGGGAGTTGGTGATGGACAGGGAGGCCTCGCATGCTACAGTCCATGGGGTTTCAAAGAGTTGGACACGACTGAGAGACTGAACTGAACTGAACATAATGTCAGGAATCTTCACAGCCCTTCCCCTGGTGTTGAGGGCCCTTGAATGTAGCCAGTCAGACTGCCCAACATAAAGCTGAATTTGAAACCATACTTAGAAATGTCCATAAGTAAAGTGGAAGTCACTCCAGTAGTGATAAAACCTGCTCAATAAAGGTAACTTTTACATTTTTTCACAAGCCTCTACATCAAAGATGTTAAGATCAACAGTCATTCTCTTTGTAAGAGATTACAAAACACTTTGGAGAAGGCAATGGCAACCCACTCCAGTACTCTTGCCTGGAAAATCCCATGGACAGAGGAGCCTGGTGGGCTGCAGTCCATGGGGTCGCCAAGAGTCAGACATGACCGAGCGACTTCCCTTTCAGTTTTCACTTTCATGCACTGGAGAAGGAAATGGCAACCCACTCCAGTGTTCTTGCCTGGAGAATCCCAGAGACAGAGGAGCCTGGTGGACTGCTGTCTATGGTGTCGCATAGAGTCGGACACGACTGAAGTGACTTAGCAGCAGCAGCAGCAGCACAAAGCACTTACAGCTCACATGCCTAAAACTCAAAGTGAGATTATACAGGAGGGCTCCTCCACAAGGAAGATACCCCTTGCAAGAGGTGTTTCCTTGAGAAAAACAGTCTCACAATACTAGTAATTAGTGTGCATACTAGTGCAATAGTCCAGTTACAGAAACTGGTAACAAATCCCCCAACTTATTCTATAAGAATCCCAAACATACAAAAGAAGGAAATGATTAGACAGGGACTTGCCCCCACCTCCTTGAGGACATCACCACCAGATAATATCAGAAAGATCATCTGGATCTACTGAAGTGCATCTAGGATAAGTCATTCCAAGACTCACATGAAATGCCTCATCCCACTGACTTTATGGAGTCTAGCCTTAAAATCCATCTCAGTACACCAGAACACCACTTTCCGTATTGCCTCCATATGTCAGGTACCATGCTACATAATCGGAGCCTTGGGGAGATGATAAGAGGGATGAAATAATATTTTTTAAAGTGGCATCAGAAATCCTTTTAAAGAGGAGACTGTTTCTGTTTAGGAAAATACTTTGCAGAGCTTCCTGGAAGGTTTGATGTCATCCTGAAGATATGGGCTTATAGGAGCCTAGGAAACAAAGAAACAGCTAAACCCATTTCAACAGAAACTATGGGGTGAAGGTAAAAATGGAAAATAAAAAAGACAGGAGGATAGAGAGTAAATGGAATAAAGGGAGACCAAGAAACCTGTGAAGCAGATTAATAGTGACAACAGAAATAACTGGAGGACTTTCCAAAATAGAAGAATTTAAACTCTGTGTGGGTGTATAATAAAAACCCCTTTTAAACATCTGATTCTTATAAAGTCATCTACCCATATTTTTTTTAAAAAGTAAGGAAACTGTGTCAGCTTATCTGGATCAAGCCTTTACTTCAATTCACTTGAAAAAGTAAAAGTGAAAGTCACTCTTTGCAACCCCATGGACTATACACTGCATGGAATTCTCGAGACCAGAATACTGAAGTGGGTAGCTGTTCCCTTCTCCAGGGGATCTTCCCAACCCAGGGATCGAACTTAAGTCTCCCACATTGCAGGCACATTTCTTTACCAGCTGGCTACCAGGGAAACTCAATTCACTTAATCCTCTCTAAAAAGAAAAAAGAAAGGGAGGGAGAGAGGGAGGAAAGGAGTTTGAAACTGAACCTGTAATCAATTGAATGTACCCAGAGGATCACACTGGTTATACCATGTACAAATAATGACGGTAAGTAAGACTGAGGGGAAATGAGCCATGGGAATGAAGCCCTAAAGTATCAACTCCAGATTGTTAACCTCCCTAATGCATCAGCTCTGGATTGTTATTCTTAGCATCCTTGCAAAGTGTGACCATGCCCAAGTAGAGCAACAAATACAAGACACTGTAATAAGCACACAAATATTTCTCAATCTGTGAAGAACATTCCCAGTTAAGGAATTCTTCACTTGGAAATTCTTTTTGCCCCTTAAAAATTCTATTGCTTTATAGAGACCCTGCTAAAATTCCAAATTTGCTAGTCATAAAATCCATATTATTATACAGGTTTTTCAGTTTGTGGTATAACTTTTCATAAAAATTATCTCATTTAATACCTGTGAGGTTGGTGTTATTATGGTTCTCAATTAACAGATAAGGACATTGAGGCCTACAGAGGTAAATTATCTTTCCCAACATCATGTAGCCTATAAAGAAGTCCCTGGTGGCTCAGATGGTAAAGAATCTGCCTGCAATGTGGGAGACATGGATTCGCTCCCTGGGTTGGGAAGATCCCCTGGAGGAGGAAATGGCAACCCACTCCGGTACTCCTGCCTGGAGAATCCCATGGACAGAGGAGCCTGGCAGGGCCCACAGTCCATGGGGTTGCAAAGAGTCAGATGACTGAGCGACTAAGCACAATACATAAAGAAGTCAAGACTTGAACTTGTACCTTCTGAGGATAAATCCTTTGACTTTTTTTCTACATCATGTTCTCTGACCAATAATGAGAAGAACAAAGTTCAAGTTTTAGAAGCAGCCATATAATATTTCAAAACACAGGTGAAAGCAAGAGATATGTAAAGCCATACCTATGCAGCCTGTATTCATCCCTCAAAATAAAAGCAGTTTTCAGGCGTCCTGCTCCCACTCTATTTCTACCATATTCTCCTTTCACAGAAGTCAGGTGCTGCCAAGTCCTCACTGCCTAAAAGGAAAGGCTCTCCTTGGCAGCTCTTTGCTGGAGGACAATTCCCAAAATGTCGAGAGACTTTTAATTTCAAATTCTAGACTAGCTTATTAGTATGAATATAAATTTCTGTTTCTTACTACTGATATTTCATCTAATAGTGCTGGAAAACGAGCTCTGCCACAAAATACCATCTGCCATGAAGCCCTGTTCTTAAATAATGCCCCATACTGAAAAGAACTGCATTCAGATTGACAAAGGGGCTTTTGTGGTTATCAAAGAAAGAAAGAATTTCCAAAATAATCCTAATATCACTACTTGATGGTTTAGTCTATCATCAAGCTGTTGGTAGGTGTTTTCTCTAAAACTAAGCTTTTTCTTTTAGAACTATGCAGGTTACTGTGTGTCTTTTATTCAGTGCCCATGACCTCTTACTTACATATAAATCTCAAAGGATAGAATTTCTAGCTGATGCCACAAACATTACCATATTAAGTGCAGGCCTTTGTTAGAAATTCTTCTGTAAGCAAAACCATCCACTCACCTTTGCAAGTTGATCAAATCATTACTTGATTGACAATGTCTTAAGCTGGATGTAGAAAGAAAAACTGGCAAAGAAATTTGAATTTTCATAAAGACTGAGCATGAAGCACCTTTCCATAGAGGATGTCTTTTATGGGAAATGATGTAGTTATTTACAAGGCCATTGTTTCTAGCCCATGTTGAAAGTTTTCACATAAATATATTACCTTCAAACTACATCTGGAAACCTGACATTGATTTTTATATGAAAAGATGATAAATCACTGTAAAACATGCCAGGCCTCTCAGTAGAGCCCATGAAATACACACACATTTCCATGTAAACTAACCAAGGAAGCCTGATCAAGAATGTAATATTGATTTGGAACAATCATTCCAGGGAAGAAACTTTTGATAGCATAAGACTTATACTCAAAACAGTTTAAAACAATCCTGGCTCCATCTTGCAGTTATACAAAATGAATCACAGAACTTTAGAATAAAAGAGACTTCATCATCTGTTCAACCTCCTCATTTCAGTTGGATGGGAAAGAGGCAGGATGGTGTTTCTATTTGTTTTTTATGTGCATTCCAATTTTTTTTTACTTTTTATTACATTTTTAAACACACCTAAAGGTAGGTAGCCAAGTACAATAAACTCCCTTGTGTGAGTAACAGTCAATCTAGTTGAGTTACCAATCTTTTAACGTCCTTACCTTTTACAATGAGTAATTTAAACCCAGAGAAGTAACGTGACCAAGGTCACTTAGTTATTTTGTGGCCAATCCATGACTTAAACTTCTAACCAGCCCCATTCCTCAACTAGTATCTTTCCCACTCTTTCCTCATAGCTCTTGCCATTTGTAATACATGCGTTGGTCAGATGCTTTCATTTCTATTTTTATCACCACACCCACAAGCAAAGTACCATTATGAATGAATGATGTAGAAGACTAATGCCACCCTAGCCTAGGCTGTAACACCACCCTGACCAACTAAATTATTACAAACACCTCTCCACGTTCAACAACAGGAAGAAGTTCTGCTGCTGCTGCTGCTGCTGCTAAGTCGCTTCAGTCGTGTCTGACTCTATGCGACCCCATAGACGGCAGCCCACCAGGCTCTCCCGTCCCTAGGATTCTCCAGGCAAGAACACTGGAGTGGGTTGCCATTTCCTTCTCCAATGCATGAAAGTGAAAAGTGAAAGGGAAGTTGCTCAGTTGTGTCCAACCCTCAGCGACCCCATGGACTGCAGCCCACCAGGCTCCTCCGTTCATGGGATTTTCCAGGCAAGAGTACTGGAGTGGGGTGCCATGGCCTTCTCCGGGAAGAAGTTCTGCTGACTTACAATGGAACACTTTTCAACAGCTCTAGCAACTATCTTCTCCCAGATCTGCCTGAGAATGTTTCATAGAAACCAAAATACACTGTCTTTGTTTTCTGCTACATCTATTTGCTTCATGGGAAATAGATGGGGAAACAGTGGAAACTGTGGCAGATTTAATTTTGGGGGGCTCCAAAATCACTGCAGATGGTGATTGCAGCCATGAAATTAAAAGACTCTTACTCCTTGGAAGGAAAGTTATGACCAACCTAGATAGCATACTCAAAAGCAGAGACATTACTTTGCCAACAAAGGTCCATCTAGTCAAGGCTATGGTTTTTCCAGTGGTCATGTATGGATGTGAGATTTGGACTGTGAAGAAAGCTGAGCACCGAAGAATTGATGCTTTTGAACTGTGGTGTTGGAGAAGACTCTTGAGAGTCCCTTGACTGCAAGGAGATCCAAGCAGTCCATTCTAAGGGAGATCAGTCCTGGGTGTTCTTTGGAAGGAATGATGCTAAAGCTGAAACTCCAGTACTTTGACCACACCATGCGAAGAGTTGACTCATTGGAAAAGACTCTGATGCTGGGAGGGATTAGGGGCAGGAAGAGAAGGGGACAACAGAGGATGAGATGGCTGGATGGCATCACCGACTCGATGGATGTAAGTTTGAGTGAACTCTGGGAGTTGGTGATGGACAGGGAGGCCTGGCGTGCTGCAATTCATGGGGTTGCAAAGAGTCGGACATGACTGAGCAATTGAACTGAACTGAACTATCTGCTTACATTCAACATAAGAGACCAGATCAAATCAACGTAAAGTTATATCATTACAATTAAGTTTCCAGATCTTGTGCTGTCCACTCCAACCTTTAAATCAAACCGAACTACTTATGCAGCATTCAGTTGGCAGTCTATAAAAACAAGCCAGTCCTAGCTTGTAAACCTGCAATCCTCTTGTTTTGTTCCTTAATCTTGCTCTTGCTTGACTCTATGCCAGTTTGAGCCAGTTTCCAACCCCTATCTTACCATTTGTACTTTATGACTAATTTTGTCTTAACCAACTTGGTATCTTTGTTGTGCTTTCAAAAATCAATTCACTGTTTGATTTCTCTTGGCCTTAAGTGCCTTAATCCACCCATTCTCTTGCCATTCCTTTGGAATCCAAACCCCTACAGAGAGGAATTTAGTGGTATGAAGCCAAGGCTGCTGACAGATGAGTGTGTGGCAATTTCATGTTTATGGGCTGGGAAGTCATTATTCCCTCCCAGGGAAACTTGGCTACCATTAAGGTTTAACAATGCTTTTTCACACAGACCAACTGAGAGGTCATCTCATCCACCAATATGAAGAAAGAAATCATTGTTTTCTGCCTTTTACAATTGGCAAAGGTAATAGAGATACTTCATGTCCCTTTTGTACTCATCTGATAACCTAGGAAAGCCTCAAAAATAGATTCCAACAGACATATTAAAAGGATTAACCTTATTTGTTGATTTTCTTGCCAAGGAGTTCAAATTTCCTTTTCTGCATGGAAGCGTTTGTCATATTTGAGGTAAAATTCCCCAGAGTAATGTAAAAGTAGTACGTAAAAGAAGACCTATTTATCTCTACCCCATGCTCTACAACCCATCACACTCCCTACCTTTCACACATTAAGATATTACTTTATTTTTTTCAGTTTTTTCCTATTCCATCTTTGACATCTATATTTGAAGAGTAAATAAGTCAATAAATAAATATACAGTTAAGGCTCTAAAAAAAACACACTAACCCAGCAGAGGTAAGACATAGATCTGGATTTGTGTGCGTGTTTGTGTATGTACGTGTGGATGTGCACATATGCATGCATGGATGCTCACATACATGTTTTGAAAGCAGAAATTAATTTGTATTTATTCATTCTCTGAAACTTCCAACCTCCCCCATTTCAACAGCATAAGTTTGTAAATTGGTGAGTTCACGACTGGGGGCAAAGTCTGTTGCCAAAAAGCAGACCAAACTAGTCCACCTGGGAACAAAAAAACTCATGATGTTTGTCTTGGTTGCATCTAATGAGCCTGGAACATAAATAATTATTTAATCTTAAAAGAAAATATAATATCCTTCATGACTAAACTGTTAACCTACCATTTATTCTCTTCTCACTTTTAAATCTGCCACCTAGCACTCTAATATAAACAAAACAAAACCTCAAGAGAAGAGCAGGCCAATAAACAAACAGAAACCATTTCTAAAGCTGGATACACATTCCTTTCTGTCATAAAGTAGTACCCAGTCTGGGCTTCTCTGGGGTTCAGATGGTAAAGAATCCTCCTGCAATGCAGGAGACTCAGATTTAATCTCTGGGTCAAGAGAATCCCCTGGAGAAGAAATGGCAACCCACTCCAGTATTCTTGCCTGGAGAACTCCATGAACAGAAGAGCCTGGCAGGCTACAGTCCATGGGGTTGCAAAGAGTTGGACACAACTGAGCTACTAAACAGATAGACATAGTACCCAGACTAAGCATTTCTGTTTCTATTTAAAGACTCCATAATGCTCCCTGTGCCTAGAACTTGAAATTTTAGAGTCATCTGATTATTTTCCTTTTCCTATACTTCATATCCAACTATTCTATAAACATTGTCAACTTTGCCCATATAAAATGTCTTCAATGCATTCATTTTTCTAAAATCTTCCATATCCCTATCCTCATTACATCATGCCGGGACTATGGCAATAGCCATTTAACTGTCCTCCTTTCTCTGTTCTAATACTATACACCACAGTGTCAGGCGAAGGGGAAAAAAAAGCCCCCATGCTGCCATCAGCATGTTTCTTACTTCCAAAGCCCTCCCAGCGTCTATCAGAGTAAGTTCTCAATGCTCCATCTTGTGCTCCTACCCACCAAAATGTGTCCCCACAGCTTCCCAGCCCAGTGCTCTGCCCAGGTAGGCCAGTCTTCTCACCTGCCCTGAACAGCTACTCTTACACTACTCACCCACAATGACTATGAGAATCTAAATTGAAACTGGGGCCATGTTTAGGACTAATCTTCCTGGTTCAGCCTATTAACCCCACAAAGAATTCTTTCTTCTTCTGACTCTCCTGAGCACTAGAGGGAGCTTGCTCCACCCAATCTTGTACTTGATTTTATTCCCTGTGTTTGTGTCCTGTCTTCTCAACTAGATTGCAGAACCTCTAATCCATTTAAGGTGCCTAACATCTACCCTGTTTAACAGTTGCTATGGGAAATGACAGGTCTGAAAAAAGTAATTAAAAAAAAAAAAAGAGTAAAGATTGTGCTTCATACATCTTTGCCTTTCCCACAACAATATGCTGAGTGTGCTGCAAGTATTTAACAAATAGTTGCTTTTAAAAATATTACTGAAGCAATGAGCTAGGAAAATCTCTAAAGAAAGGTCAGTCTTGAGATGTAACTAAAGAAATGGAGATGAACACAGTTTCTACCATAATAAAAGTATCAAGATCAAATGAATGTTACTCATCACTATATCAATATTTTGTATACTGTGGGCTTTTCACTTCACATAGATTATTTATGAAGCCTGTTGTTGTGTGTTAAGTAGCTTCAGTCATGTCTGACTCATTGCAAGCCCATGGACTATAGCCCACCAGGCTCCTCCATGGACTTCTCCGGGCAAGAATATTGGAGTGGGTTGCCATTTCCTTCTCCAGGGGATCTTCCCAACCTAGGGACTGAATCTGGATCTCCTGCACTGTTCAATACAAATTTTTAACAAATACAATATATGTTTTTCTAAACATTAAAATTGGCCATATATTCAACACCCAAAAGTTTATAACTCAGAATAAAAAACTAAGAATATTTTTAAGTAATTGAAGTAAAAATTCATTTTTAACAGCGACCTAGATGACACCACCCTTATGGCAGAAAGTGAAGAGGAACTCAAAAGCCTCTTGATGAAAGTGAAAGTGGAGAGTGAAAAAGTTGGCTTAAAGCTCAACATTCAGAAAACGAACATCATGGCATCCGGTCCCATCACTTCATGGGAAATAGATGGGGAAACAGTGGAAACAGTGTCAGACTTAATTTTTGGGGGCTCCAAAATCACTGCAGATGGTGACTTCAGCCATGAAATTAAAAGACGCTTACTCCTTGGAAGGAAAGCTATGACCAACCTAGATAGCATATTCAAAAGCAGAGACATTACTTTGCCAACAAAGGTTCGTCTAGTCAAGGCTATGGTTTTTCCTGTGGTCGTGTATGGATGTGAGAGTTGGACTATGAAGAAGGCTGAGCACCGAAGAATTGATGCTTTTGAACTGTGGTGTTGGAGAAGACTCTTGAGAGTCCCTTGGACTGCAAGGAGATTCAACCAGTCCATTCTGAAGGAGATCAGCCCTGGGATTTCTTTGGAGGGAATGATGCTAAAGCTGAAACTCCAGTACTTTGGCCACCTCATGTGAAGAGTTGACTCATTGGAAAAGACTCTGATGCTGGGAGGGATTGGGTGCAGGAGGAGAAGGGGACGACAGAGGATGAGATGGCTGGATGGCATCACTGACTCGATGGACGTGAGTCTGGGTGAACTCCGGGAGTTGCTGATGGACAGGCTGCGATTCATGGGGTCGCAAAGAGTCGGACACGACTGAGCAACTGAACTGAATATTCAGGTAAACAGTATGTAAATATCACAAAACTGACTTATACTAACTCACCTTTGATTTAAAAAATAATAATAGATGAAAGGACACTCTGGCCAAATTAATTTGAACAAAGCTTATAACAAAGCAGTGACTAGAAAGTCAGGCCTGGACATGCTCTCATGCTGGCTACAGAGAGCCCCTCCATGCCCGCAGAGGCCCAGTCTAACCAAGGCCCTGTAGTCAGTCTAAGACCCAGCTTACAGACACGAGGAGAAAACTGGCCAATGGAAAGAAGGTTCTGTGGCTTGACTGCCAAGAAAGGGTGATAAGAAAAGTCTTGAAACCTCAATGAAATAAATCTACTTCTAGAAATCTTTCTTAAAGGAACATGCAGAAATACAGAAAATACAATCATTCTGACAATTTTTAAACAATAGGAAATAATCTAAAAGTGACCAAAATATATGAACGAATGGCCAATGTAAGTTTTGGTAAAGCCATCCCAGAACTCTCAAAGCACATGCTGAAAGTGGCCAGAAAGGTCACCGAGACAAGTGAAATAGGCTAGGTGATATGAAATCTCCTGATTTTAAAATATATTGGCAAGTAGTTCAAATACTCGGAGAAGGCAATGGCAACCCACTCCAGTACTCTTGCCTGGAAAATCCTGTGGACAGAGGAGCCCCTTAGGCTGCAGTCCCTGGGGTCGCTGCGAGTCAGACACGACTGAGTAGCTTCGCTTTCACTTTTTACTTTCATGCATTGGAGAAGGAAATGGCAACCCACTCCAGTGTTCTTGCCTGGAGAATCCCAGGGACAGGGGAGCCTGGTGGGCTGCCGTGTATGGGGTTGCACAGAGTCAGACACGACTGAAGTGACTCAGCAGCAGTTCAAATACTCAAGAACATCACAAAAGCCAAACAAAACATATCCATGGGCCACACTTAGCCACACACCACCAACTTGATTTCTGTGGTGAAATCTTTTTGAAAATTATGATTAAAGAATGTTTAATGAAAATGTTCTTTGTATAACATCAGATTAAAAGGGGGAGGGGAGTATGATCCTAATAACGTAAGAGACATATATTGTGGGAAAAAAAGACCAGCAAAAAATCATTATAGCTGTATCTGGAGAGACTGTGGATGATTTGTTTTATTTATACTTTTCTATATTTTCAATATTTTCTTCAAGTGAGTATTTATTACTTTATAATATAATGTTGCATCGCTAACTGGGTGATGTCCCTAAAGGGGGGCAATTCAGAAAGGTTGACATTTTTTTCCCAATTCATCATGTTAAATTTTGTATATAAAAGGCTGTTTGTAAGGCCCTAAAATTTTGAATTGCTGTGAGGCTGAAAAATTTAACATCATTAATGAGATGTAAAGTATTGCTGAAAGAAGTTATGAAAATAATGCAAATACATACTATATATAAAGCACTCAGCCCAAACACACTCAACAATGGTATTCAGAAATACTTCCCTTTGGTATTTGCCAAATACCTTGTCTTGTCTTGTATGCTGACCTCAGGTCACCCTGATTCTGAAACCATTATCACATGGCTTAATTACTAGCTTTCCTGAACCTTCTCCCCAGCTTATTTCTCTGCCCCTATCACCACCCATGTCTCAGATTCTCATCACCATGACTGACAGGAAACCATATCCCTGAGCCCTTCAGAGTCTCCTTGACTAAGCCCCTAACCCCTGGTTATCATAATCCAATAATAAAAATGTGATTCTAACACCTCTAGGGAAGCTTTGTCCAAATATTGGCTAGAAGCTTGTAAAGTATGTGTTTACCATAGCCTGCTTTCCCTTCCCTTTTTGCTCCCCAATTAGCCAAAGTTTACAACTTATCCTAGTCTTTATTTTCCACTCTGCACCTTGCTGGAACTCTTTGGAGAAAAAGTATGTGTAGATTTAGAAGAGCATGTTCTCTTATCCTCAGGAATGAATGAGATGAGACAGTGGATTAATTCTGAGATAATCAGGCAACTTTTCATGAAGCATATTCACATAGATTTGCTTTTATGTTTTGATTAGGCAAATATGGAAGTTATTTTGCATTCTTCAAACTCAGATTGAATAAGAATGGGAGGAAACTTGCCTACCTGTCAGGAAGGTATAAAATTTCATTATGGGTCAGTGAGCATTGCCTGTGGTCTTATTTTTTGGTAATTCCAGAATCACACAGGACCCTCAAACATGTAGCAGACCTTTGAAGACAGGCATATGAAAGAGAACCACAGTATCATTACAAAAAACATATTTCTTTGGAAAAGTAAATTTGATGATAATATTCACATGTAGACCTCCTGATTTTTTTTTTTTTAAGTGTTCATCTAAAGAGTATCTATGGACTTCCTTGGTGGCCCAGTAGTTAAGAACCCACCTTCCAATGTAGGGGACGTGGGTTTGATCCCTGATTGGTGAACTAAGATCCCACAGACCTCAGGGACAACTAAGCACACATACCACAGCTAGAGAGCTTGTGCGCCAACTGCTGAAGCCCACACACTCAGGAGCCTGTGCTCCACAAGAGCAGTCCGCACATGGCGATGAAAATACAGTTCACCAAAAATAATAAATGTCTAAAAAAAAAAAAAAAAAGAAGAGTGTCTAGTTTAGGGGCTAGGAGAAAAGATGTCATCATTTATATGCCACATCTCTACTCGATACTTTTAAACAACAGGCTGTACCCTTTGGCCTCTGTTTGCAGCCACTCAACACTCTCCCATCTACCCAGCACTGGGCTGCACAGCCTCAGGCACAAGCTTTGTGTGGTGATGACTCTGAAGCACAGACACTGAGCTCACATAGTAACCACCAGTACAAACAGGTCACTAGGGCCAAGGCAGAGCAAGATGCCAGAGCTAGAAGCCATCAGCAACTCAAAACATATGGAAGGACAAGAAAGCACATTAGGGAGAAGGGCAAGGTAGAGACTTTCCATGTTCCCTTCAACACAGAAGCACCTCCCTCCCCAGTGGTGGCTGAAATAGGAATTAGATATCCAGGCCTGCCTGCATGGCTTGTGAGTTCTGTACAACACGGTCTAAGTTTTGGCAAGTTGACTAATACTAGAAAATCAAGTCTCATGACCACCTCTGTTGGCTAGAATTACTGTATTTTCCAGTCTCCTAGAAAATAAAAAGGCAACTGGAAGAAGGAAAGTTCCCAAGATACTTTACTTCCTGTTTCTGCTTCTGAGGAATAGTTTTACTAGGGAATAGAATTATCTACCCCTTAAATCAGTATAAAATTTGAGAGGTTAAAAACATGTGCCGACTTACATAATGTAGCAATAAAAGATGGCCTCAACAATGAATATTTTAGGTAATAATTAATTCAACCCGACCTTCCATTCTAAATCAAGCTTTGTACTAGAGACAAAGCTTTCTAAGATAATTAGATGGAAACCCTGGAACAACTGATTTGCAAGGTAATATGTTTATCTCTGTCAGTTGCCACGTAACTCTCATCTATACCCCGTCAGTTCTGGAACAGACAGAAGAGCCTGGCCCTCCCGTGATGCGCTGCTGAGCCCTCCCAAGTGGGGGTCACTGTGAGGTTCTGATGTAAACGTGGATGTGGAGAGCAGCACAGTGTATATATCAGGCCAGGGACAAGAAGAAACGATGAAATGCCATCAGTCAGTGTGACTCCCACCTCAGTGCTGAAAAAATACTGGCAAAGTCAGTGTTTTTATAACATGCTCACTAACATTATCATATACCTGCTCTCTCCATCTCACTGAAAAGAATCACCTGACATTATAGATCTTTCCAAACTATCAATTTTATATTTTAAGTCAAAATTAATTTAAGACTGTCTTTAAAATAGAATAATGTCTAAACCTGCTCATTAATGGAAAGTCCGTTTAAGTTTGCAGCTTTGCAATTCCAAGTTAAATTCTGATTTTGAAACATTGCTGGCAAATATGAAAGTAAAATAAGAAAAAGTGAAGCAATGGAAAAATCTCTCCTGGCTCATAGTGTTGAACAGAAGGTATTTCCAATCCTCAACATGTGTTTTTGAACTTTCTTTTATGAGGAAGAGAGATCATTCCACTACTGTCATGGAGAACACTTCATAAGGAAAATAAATTTCTCTAGAAATAAGTTCTATTTACATCTACATTTTTAAGAGAGATACGCAGCATTTTAAAGTGGTGACTCCAACCCAAAGTCTCCTTACCTGGATACTTTCAGGAGTATCCTGGAAATCCTGCCCTGGAAATGGGCCATTAAATCTATTTTCCCAGTAGTAACTGCAACACAAATTACTAATTGATTATTCATCTAAAATGAAATTGTCACTAAATGGTAGAATGAGATCTAGATGCTCATTTTATCTGCAGCATTTCAAATCCAAATAGTATAAAAAGAAGAAAAGGTCAAGAATTATTTTTTTCTTTAATTCAGATTGACTTTCTCTCATAAGGAACTAAGATACCAGAAACCACAGAATCTTTACAGAAAAAAAAAAGAAAAACTTCACAAAAGCTTTCTGTATAAAAACTTTAAAACAGAAAAGTCATGTCCATTGTAAACTAAAAAAGGCAGGGAGAAGGTCATCTTGACCAATTATTGCTAAAAAGCAATTAGAAATTAAACTAGTATCTGTTTTTGTGCTGTGCTTAGTCTCTTAGTCGTGTCTGACTCTTTGCGATCCCATGGACTGTAGCCCGTCAGGCTTCTCTTTCCATGGGGATTCTCCAGGAATACTGGAGTGGGTTGCCATTCCCTTCTCCAGGGGATCTTCCCAACCCTGGGATCAAACCCAGGTCTCCTGCATTGCAGGTGGATTCTTTACTGTCTGAGACACCAGGGAAGCTCAGTATCTGTTTTTAGATCTTTATAATTTAGTTTTTCTTCAAATTGAAATCTGTGTTTTAGTTTTCTGTACTTCCCAAGCAATAGCAATTTTAAAATCTGAATCAAAAATGAGCTTCCCAGGGCCTCCCTGGTGGCTCAGTGGTAAAGAATCTGCCTGCCAATGCAGGAGACACGGGTTCAATCCCTGGTCTAGGAAGATTCCCCATGCCTCAGAGCAACCAAGTCCTTGGACCACAATCACTAAGCCTGTTCTCTAGAGTCTGGGAACCAAAATGACTAAACCCACATGCCACAACTATTGAAGCCCGCACACCTAGAGCCTGTGCTCTACAAGAGATGTCACCACAATGAGAAGGCCCCGCTCACCACAGCTAGAGAAAGCCTGACCACAGCAATGAAGGCCCAGCACAGCCAACACAAATAAATAAGTTTCCTTCATTCACATAGGAAAGAAAACATCTAACATTTGTCTTGTGACCACATAAACTTTTGATGTTTTCATACGAGCAGCAGTATCACCTTCCTTGAGCATGTGACAGTTACCTGACACCAAGCAAAACTAAGATCCATCCCCTTGGAGCACGGAGCCATGTAGATGCTTCCAAGCCCCTACATCCTGGGAGGGAAGGATAGGACCTTCTTCCTGGAGGAGTCTGGCATGACACCTTCTCTTTTCAGGGCCTTTCCCCCGGCGCACAGGGACAGCGGTCACTCTGCTGGGATTAAGTTACTTAAATGGGAAGACAAGCCATCTTTCCCACATGGTAAGCCTTGGGAAACAGAGGAAATACCAACACTGGTCGCTGCTATGTATAGGATGAACGAGATCTACTTTGAAAGTACATCATCTCTAACTTTCACAAAACATAATTACTAGAACCTAAATAAAACTGACAGGTTTATCCAAGTATTCATTCTTCCTCAGGGCAGTGTTTTGTTGTTTTTTTTTTACAAGGGAAGAACTGAGTCACACGTACATCAGTGCCCTGCCCCCTCATGCTCTTATTTTATTCTGCCCTACACAATAAAGAAATAAACAAGTAAAAAAAATAAATTAAAAAAAAGAAATAAACAAGTAATACATTTTTTAATTGTTTTTTAAGATGAAACAATGCCTTTTATATTAAGGCATCATACTACCTGTGCCATCAACAGAAAGTACAGTCAAATTAGTTCCTACAAACCCACCTGTCTGCACAAGCTCCCCGACCTTCGCCCCTCTGCCAGCCATAGCACTTGAAGCTTCCCCTATGATCCGGCACCATTCCCCTTACTATTCCACCTCTTCATCCCGCCTTCCTCCTCAAGTCTGTGGTTAAGAAACACAGACAGGTTATTACATTTCAATACAGCAGTCCAGATGGTCTGATAGGGTTTTGCAAAATGCTTACTGCTTTAGGTTCTGTGAATTACTCAATAAGATTAATATAAACATATGAATCTGAACTCTTGAAACATTTAGGATTGTTTCTAAATCTCTATAAACTATTTCTTTAAAAATGGTTTGTAAATCACTCAAGTTCTACTTAATTTGCTTGCTAGTCATTAAATACATAGGACCCATTATCTCAAGCAAATTGAATGAATACTGTAGACCAACTCTAATCAAGCACTCTTCGGTCTTGTGAATAATAAGTGAGCAAGATGTGGTCCCAACATCAAAGAATTCAGTTTAGTGGGAGGTCCAGAGGATGAGATGGTTGGATGGCCAATGGACACCAACTCAATGGACATGGGTTTGAGCAAATTCCAGGAGACAGTGAAGGGCACCGAAGCCTGGCATGCCGCAGTCCATGGGGTCACAAAGAGTCGGACGTTACTTAGTCACTGAACAACAATATAGGTAAAAATTACAACACAACCTTGGTGAATAGTGGAGTGGAAGCACATACTTGGTACAGAAAAAGGCATAAAAGATAGAGCTTCTTTTTGGAGGCTTTCTCAAAGCCCCACGTGCTAAAAATATGCATTCTTCCCCAAATCTGCCATGGTGTCTGCAATACTGACAGTTGTGGTTGTTCATTTGGAATAATAAATTACTTACAGAAATACCACATACAACATTGGTGTTATTTGGAAAAACATGATTCCTTAACATCTACTATTATATTAGCACAGATCCATTTGTATAAAAAAAGTGGAACACAAGATATGTGTGTGTTTTGGTGAGATACCTTACATGTCATGGGACATAGTCCATCAAGGACTAGCTCAGATGAGACATATATTCAGAAGTACCCAGAAGGTGGACCAGCAGGGTGAACACATGACCAAAGAGTAACTAGGCCTTGTCCTGACCAGACTTTTATTAAAAACAGGTTATGATTATTTCTTCTAAAACTAGGTCATTAATTAATCAATATGTATTTATTGGACACATTTCTCCCAGTTTGAGTTTTTATAATACAGTCTTTGGAGTCAAATCAAGACCACCCTTTTCTTTCCTAAGACTGATTTAGGACATCATCATGCCATCTTGCCAGCAAGACATCATGCAAACAGGGGAAAAAAACATTAAGTTGAGGTTTCTGATGCTTAGGTAAGCGGTAACTGACCTACCCAGGCAGAATTGCTTTACATTGCTCTTATACCATGTTCATGCCTTCTTGTTCTCTTGTAGACAGGTCACCAGTTCCTTCTCTTGTTATAGACCATCTGGTGTTAGCTGCTCACCCTTAATCTTTCTTTAATCAACTCCACCAGTTTTCCTTCCATCCCTGCCTTAAGCAAATGAGGAAAAAATGAAAGTTTCTAAGACTTTAAAGACTGAAGTTCAAGAGAGGCCAAATAATAACTCAGTATCATTAACTATCAACAAATTTCGGGGCAACAATTGGGCTCTGAATCTGTCTTCAATTCTCGGAGACTCTCACTTCACAAAGTTTAATCAAAGACTATCCCTCCCACACCATGCTCACACTGAATGTATTTCTGAGTGGTAATTACAACTGAACTACTGCTACAATCTACAATGTTTTCTTCTAATTGACAAAAAGTGTAGGGAAATTCTTGAAAGAGAAGTTTATTAATAATGAAAATGGCAAACTCTATACATGAGAAAAAAGACCGTTCATATACATAAAGACTGTTAAATTTTTATTTCTAATTAGCTAGTATTAAGACTAGAGCATGTCAAGCAAACAGTACAGTAACATGAGCTTATCTGATCCATACTTTAAATATAGTGTCATCATAAACAAGATGAAACAGAAAAATCTTTCGGTGTCCACACTCCATATTGAACATATATTATGGTATGTACAGTCACTTCATAATCATCACAGTCCACATACATAAATAATTATACCTTATTCTCTGATATTATGGTTACATTTTTCCTATTTATTCCCTTAACCACTAAAAAAAGCAACTAAGTGAAGGAAAAAAGGATAAGGAATCATTTCAACTAGGCTGTAGCTGTAAATTGTGTGTTTTGCTCTGTCTTATTACCCCAAGGGGAGTGATTTAACCTGTGTCTTGTTAAATCAAACAGGTAGTGTAAGGTTTTACAAAATGCATGACTGAAGGAAATTTCTATTTATATTCTTTACACCATCAGTTGCTTTCTGGTACCCTCCCACCTTCTCACCTCCAGCCAGGTTCTTCTGGAGAACACAATGCAACTGATTTGATGATTATGACCGTCACACCATTTTTCTGCATTCACTGCACACTTGGGAATAGAATGAGCTAGGCGGCATGACTCATTGCAGCTGGATTGTAAATTTGAAAGGCTGGCCCCACCCATTCTACTGGGAATTGTTAGAAACATTTTAAGAAAAAAAAATGACCCATATTTTTCTTAGCTAAAATATTTCAACTTAATAAAGGTAAGTTTTCCTCCTAAATCAGCTGTTTCCTCATGGAGCAAATATGTTACCTTGTTTTCCCATTTCAAAATGAAACTTCAATTCACAGGCTGATAGATGTCAAAGTATCCATTATTGAAAACATGGAAATGACACAAAGATGCCCACTGCCTAAAAATTATGAGATGGATGAAGGCAAACTTACCAAAAAAAGAATGCAAATAAATAGATCAGGTACACATTTGAGTCAACATGGCTTTAGAGCCTACAAAGAACATTTGTGCAATTTTCATCTTTTGTCAGAAGTACTAATAAATCAGGGTTGTTCAATTATATTACCATTTACTATGTGATAAAAAAAAGTATGAGAAGAGGAGCAGCCAAGCCATGATGACCAGATACTGAAGAAGAAAAAAAACAAAGAGTGGGATTAAAATCAGGTAAAACTTGCACTTGTGTTATTATGTGAAGTAAATGGGACTTTACAGCACATAACTGTGAACAAATACCCTTAAACCACTGCCATGTGGAAATGGAGTCCTACATACCAAATAAATTTCTCATTATCCAGAACCCAAGAATCCTGTATGTATACTCAACTATGAAGGTTACATCTGCAGGACTCCAAAGCACCTTCTGAACCAAAAAAACAAAAACAAAAAACCACGTTGAATTCTTTACCATGCACTCTCTAGTTGTGGTGCACAGGCTCTGGAGCTCACAGGCTCAGTAGTTTATAACACGCGGGCTTAGTTAATCCGTGGCACGTGGGATCTTTCCAACCCAGGGATCAAACCCTCATCCCCTGCACTGCAAGGTGGATTCTTAACCACTGGACCACCAGGGAAGTCCCAAGGGAAAAGTTCTTTTTAAAAGCTCTTTCAAGATAGTTTGTCCTGTAAGACCAATAGCTCTTTTAGCCCTTACACTGTGAACAGCAGAGGGTCTTCACCATGGAAACTTCATTCTCCAGTGTTTCTCATTGTGGTTCAATGATGACAAAGGTAAGGCCAAAGTCTTTATTCCTGAACTGGGGAGCTCAGGTCTCACCCTGAGAGTTCAGGAGTTCCTTCTATTAACAGATGTGGAGCAGACATTTGCGCAGAGTCAGCAAGAGATTTGCTCTTCAGAAATATGTCAGAATTCTTACTTCACTGATTGGCTTCTGGAAACAACAATCCTCCTTCAGCCCCATTCGTGCTTCTCATAAGTGTTCCACGAGGTGGCCAGTTCTACACCCAAATCATGTCCATCTAGACTCTGCCAGCAAGCAGACATTCATTTAAAATGTTGCTTCCTAGGGTTAACTGGGTTAGGGTTAATAAAAACAAATTTTCTTTTTCATCTACAACAAGCAAATTTAGAATCTTCAACAGAGAAATCTTAGGAAGTTTTACAAATAAAATTAAGCATTAAGTAGTGACAAATGTCATTAATATTTACAATGCTTTAAAGATAAATATCATTTCCCTTTCAAATGAGCGCAGTAGAAAATATCCCAGCAGTGGCTTGTACCTATGCTGAACTTTTAGAGAATCTATTATGTGAGTAGGGAATGAAAGAGAATCCCAGGAAACAGGAAATACCAACCTATATAAACACACACTCCTAAAACCTGTGACCCATACATACTTTGCAAAATACCTAGACATCTTCAAGGCTTTCAGTAGCTTTATTGTGGCATGTACTCATTCCAGCAATTTCGTTTCTGGTGTCTTCATAATGAGTGAAATTGGCAATCATTAAATTGAGAAAAAAAAAAAGGAACCAAGTATTTTAGCTCATGGTCAATCTATCCCTGCTTAATAGTATCTGGTCATAAAGAAACCAAAATATTAAAGATTATCTTTGACTAACATGAAGATACCTAACATGAAACACGCCTGCATCAATAATAGCCTATTTGCATACACAACTCAATATTAGGAGTGATAGGGCACTCTCCATGCCCCCTCCAAGGCTACCATTCACAAAGTGCTAGGAAATAGAGTAAAGCTTCCATTTTCAGTTAAAATTTATATAAGATGTGACTTTTTCCTATGTATAGAGAAAAAAAAAGTTATTTTAATTGCAATGGAAGTCCTGCCCTGTTTTATGTAAGCAGGAGTGAATTTAGATACAAGGTATTCATAAAGAAGCAGCCAACCTATACCATAGGAGGGAGTTAAATACTGTTTTTGAAATTAAAACACCAGGAACTAGAGGAGATACAAGGTTTGCACGGGTCATGGTGAGGTAGCAGCAGCAGAGTCAGGGAACCCATCTGTTCTGACTCAGCATACCCATCAATCAGCAAAGTATACTCTCAGTACTGTGGTCTTGACCCAACACCCTCTCCTTCCCTGTCCACTTGATTGAATTCATCTTTAGTCTATGGAGAACCCTCTAAACTTTATACATGTGTGTTGGCCGAGACAGCTTTAAAAAACAGGATATTAACATAATTAACAAAATAATGTGGTTTTGATTAACAGGCTCCGGAAACTGAAAACTCTGGTAGAAGCACAAAGTACAGGCCTAACTCTATCCTAAAGCAAAAAGGTTGCTTTTTCTTCAACGATTTGATTAAAAAAAGGCTTAATATTTTAGTTAGGTGAATGTCTGACCATAAACTATGTTAAAACTACTTCAAAAGCTTTTCATTTCACCTGAATTAACATGCTGCAAATATTCAGCTATTAAGCTTACTTCGTCTGGTAAGAGTCTCACCTTGTCTTCCTGCTGTGAAACCTGAAGCACAGTTGTTAAGAGATACTCTCAGAGACTCAGAAGCAGATAGCAAATGAATCCCCAATTCCCAGACCCGGCTTCTTCCTTATAGAAAACTTTCCAGAATTCACACAGTTTTGATTCCCTTTAAATATAGCTTACCATCACCTCAAATAGCAAATAGATGGGGAAATAACAGAAACAGTGACAGCCTTTATTTTTGGGGCTCCAAAATCACTGCAGATGGTGATTGCAGCCATGAAATTAAAAGATGCTTGCTTCTTGGAAGAAAAACTATGACCAGCCTAGACAGAATATTAAAAAGCAGAGACATTACTTTGCCTACAAAGGTCTGTCTAGTCAAAGATATGGTTTTTTCAGTAGTCATGTATGGATGTGAGAGTTGGACTACAAACAAAGCTGAGCACCGAAGAATTGAGGCTTTTGAACTGTGGTCTTGGAGAAGAGTCTTGAGAGTCCCTTGGACTGCAAGGAGATCCAACCAGTCCATCCTAAAGGAGATCAGTCCTGAATATTCATTGGAAGGATTGATGCTGAAGCTGAAACTCCAATACTTTGGCCACCTGATGTGAAGAGCTGACTCATTTGAAAAGACCGTGATGCTGGGAAAGATGGAAGGCAGGAGGAGAAGGGAATGACAGAGGATGAGATGGTTGGATGGCTTCACCGACTCAATGGACATGACTTTGAGTAAACTCCAAGAGCTGGTGATGGACAGGGAGGCCTGGTGTGCTGCAGTCCATGGGGCTGCAAAAGAATGTTCAGACACAACTGAGTGACTGAACTGAACTGAAATACAGCTTTTGGTCTTTGTGGATATAAATACCATCACATCTCTGGCCAAATTCTAAAATTTTAAACCAGAAAAAAATTTTGAGTCCCGAATTTAATTTTTTAATAGAAAACTCTTCTTTCAACAGAGTTCCAAATCCAGGTTAATTAATATGATGTAATGAGTGATCTCCATCTTCTCTAGGCTTCTAATCAGTTGCAAATATGAGTTTTGATTAAAGCTCTTCCCTGCTATGAAACAAACAAAGAGCAATTAGTTGAAAAAAGCTAAAAGGTACTGAAATGAACTTTTGTTGAAATGTATTGTCAAACTATCTTCCTAAAATCACCAATCCTTTCTTTGCAGGAAAGTTGTCCTGTGCTTTGCTAAGTTAAAAAAAAAAAATCCAGTCTACAGAGACTATGTAATATTTTTACTGAATCCTAAACCAAGTCCAGTAATATTTTCATGAGCTATTGGTAGATGAAAACTCCAGACTACATGAAAACTGAAAATGTACTGGTCACGTCCCTAACATTTTTTCAATGCTGTCTCCTGACTTTGAACAATCCCCTTAGGGTTATAGTGTCTGTGTGAACATTCTTTTGTTTCACTGGATCTTGTTTAACTCTTCTTTGTTATGTGATTTTTTTTCATATATTTTAATGCCAAACAGTTTACCAGAAGAAAGTGAAGCATGTAGTCAATCTGGCTGTCCCTAACTAGGCTCTCCTGGTTCCTCTCTGGATTTCTTAGCCTAGATGAGATACCTTTTTAATTCAGGAAACACAGATGACTCTGAGGGGCTTATAAAAGGGTCTTAGGAAAGATTAAAAAAAAATCAGTCATCTTCTTTCTATTGGATACCACTGAAGTTGTGCCATAGGTCATCTACTGGCTGGAGATACAGAGATTAGCGGATATCCTGGATTAAAAGGTAGAATCCTATTAATATTGCTTTGACAGCACTCAAGCAAGGTTTGCAGTAACTCCCATTGGCCAAGTCAGATGTTCAGAGAGTTTTCTTCTTAAAGGAGTATCTACCATGCATGTGGAACCAGAAAAGCATCTTCCTTAGTTTCCTTTGGTGTCAATCCATCCGTTCCTATCAAAGGAACCATGAGTGAGGGGCTGCCTGTCAAAGAAAGGGGATTTGGAGCAAAGGGGCAGAGGCTCCAACCAGAACCACATGTGTGGTTGATCCTTTATCAGTTTCTTCTATAAGCAGGCATGAATTGCTCTAGTTTTTTTCTTCTAAAAGCCAGGTGCCATTATCTGGCCTGGGTGAGACCCATCCACAAGGAAGCACCTTTCAAAGGGCAGCTGTAGGACCAAATATCAAAACCAAATAATAATCCCACCCACTACCCTCAGTTAACATCTATAAATGGTCTCTTTACAAGGGTATTGTATTTTTGTAACCTACGTCTTGTTATGGATCGTAAGATGCAAAGAGAAGACAAAAAAACTATGGACACTTGCCCAAAATGTATGCTGAAAAAAGTAATAGAAAAAGACATATTGAAAAGTAAGGTGAAGTTGAAAGAAGCAAGGGACGCACTTTAATGAGATCTGCCTCATTCAAAGTATACCTAAAAGGATCTACAGAGATAGGAAAGGAAGTATATGTTAAAATATGTGAGCATTTGGTTATTCAAACAGGTGACTCTATGCTAATAAGAGAAAATATGACAGAGCGAGGAAGCTCTAGTCCAGAACACAGAGTGTCTTTGTTTTCAATCTTCACTGGCACTTGCTGTCATCTGTGATCCTGAGTAAGACTCTCCATTTCTTTGATGTTTCCTTTCTGCACTCACACAACTTAAATAAGAAACATTCAACTTGTAAAGGCACTAGAAGGAATAACTGCAGAATCAGAGTGGATGTGGATTAACTGTAAAGAACTCAACAACACTGGTTACCAACAAAACCCCTGTCATATGGACAGGAATTATGTATTCACACTCGTGGCCCTACTGTAAGGCGAACTGTTTAGAATCTGGGTGCAGGTACTCTCTTAAATGCTTACATTTGATGTTCTCTGACAAAAGCTGCAAACTCAGGATCCCTGGCATACAGTTCCAAAATTCTCATCCTTTCTTGGATTTCCTTTAAGGGAGGGAGGAAGGAAGGAAGAAGAAGAAGAAGAAGAAGAAAAAAAAAAAAGCCATACATTACATTAAAAAAAAACTTTAATGGCCATTTAAAAAAGAGGTCTAATTTTTATAAGAGACTGTAGCTTTCTGGATGGTACAGGAGAGAGCTACAGAAAACAACAGACTTTTCAAAAAAAGGTGGAAGTTGTGGCTACTACATGAACTGCTCTGAATAAATCAGACGTATATTTCTAAGGAGTATGGAGACATTTGCTAACATTTCTAAGGGAGGAGGAAGACATTTGCTAATAACGATACAGGAATCACTGGGTAGGAAATATGATACAACACAGAACTATATCCTGGCTACATATCACACTGAATGGGAGGTATCATGAGGAAAAAAAACTAATCGTGAAATAATTTCCATTCTTTCTTGAAGCCTAAGTATACACATGAACACACACACACACACCCCCCAGCAGAGCAACAACAGAAAAACCAAGTTTCCTACCTCTCTGGAAAGGTCACTGTTCTCATACATTTGTCTGATCTCTTCCCTGCTCAGACCAGCAATCATCTCTCTGTCTGTGGAGCTGTAGAAGGGCCGCTGAGGATAGGGGCCCTCATACTGCTCGAGGTCGGCCTCGTAACTTTCAAATACGGGGTTGTGCTTCACGGCTCTTTCTACGGATGAGAGGCCATCACGCTGCCTGCTGGAGCCACAAAAAGAAAAGTATAATTGACTCAGGTTCTTTTCTGGATGCTCAGCTATTCAGGAGACTATTTACCTGGAGCAAAATTCCTGTTGAGGAAGAAAAAGAGACTAATTGGATACAAATGGGAGGGGAGTGACTGTGGAAAAGATCCAGATCAATCTCAAATATTATTTACCAACTTGTTATCACTATAATTTCCTCAACTACTTGATAAGTGCCCTGTGGGGCCAGTTCCTTGTCTCTTTATTTTTTATTTGCCCTAAAGTGCCTGGTACCTAATGAATGTTGATGGGGAACTATGTCTGCTGATAGCATTTTATTAATATTAATGGAAATGTTAAATTTTAAGGAATATTAAATATTAAGCATTTCATTAAAATCAGTGGGAATAGCATCATTATTTCCAGCATAGACAAATTAAAAATCAGTGTGTAAATACTATTCAGCCATAAAAAGGAACACATTTGAGTCAGTTCTAATGAGGTGGATGAATACAGTGCCTCTTATACAAGAGTGAAGTAAGTCAGAAAAAGAAAAACAAATGTACACTAATGCATATACGTGGACTCTAGAAAGATGGTACCGATGAACCTATCTGTAGAGCAGCAATGAGACACAGACGTTGAGAAGTGATTTAGGGACATGGGTAGGGGACGGGGGAGGAGAGGGTGGTATATATGGAGAGAGTAACATGGAAACACACATTACCACATGTAAAATAACCAATGGGAATTTGCTGTATGACTCAGGGAATTCAAGCTGGGGCTCGGCGACAAACTACAGGAGTGGGATGGCGGGGAGGTGGGAGGATGTTCAAGTGGAGGGAGACATGGGTAGACCTATGGTGATTGACGTTCATGTTTAGTAGAAACCAACACAATACTGTAAAGCAATTATCCTTTGATTAAAAATAAATATTTTTTTTTAAAAATCAGTGTTTAACCACACAAAGAAAGTAATAGAAATAAAAACTCATGGGGGAATGGGCTTCAATTAAATTCAGTTCAGGTCTACAACTATTTACTGAGCACTGATTGTGTGCCTAGGAATTTTCTTAGATGCTGACAATACAAAGAATTTGTTTGAATCTCTCTAGAACAAGATCATGGTCCAATGAAAAGTCAGAACCAATAAAAAATGTAAGAATGATAACAGAATTATGTTCTGGGTGCTATAGGAAACTAGGAGCAGTGCCTCCTCAGCCAAGCCAGAGGGTGAGTGGAGGTAACCTAGACCGGAAGCAGACCTGGAAGCACAGAAGCAAAGTACAGCCAGTGACTGTGATCACATTACACCAAAAGGTCCCTGGATCGCTAGTCTAGCAAGTAGAATAGGTTCTATCTCCTCTATTAATGAATCTATACTTAACTAAAATGAGAATCAGATTCTATTTCTTGTCAGATTCTTCAGATCAGATCAGTCGCTCAGTCGTGTCAGACTCTTTGCGACCCCATGAATCGCAGCACGCCAGGCCTCCCTGTCCATCACCAACTCTCGGAGTTCACTCAGACTCACGTCCATCGAGTCAGTGATGCCATCCAGCCATCTCATCCTCTGTCATCCCCTTCTCCTCCTGCCCTCAATCCCTCCCAGCATCAGAGTCTTTTCCAATGAGTCAACTCTTTGCATGAGGTGGCCAAAGTACTGGAGTTTCAGCTTTAGCATCAGTCCGTCCAAAGAAATCCCAGGGCTGATCTCCTTCAGAATGGACTGGTTGGATCTCCTTGCAGTCCAAGAGACTCTCAAGAGTCTTCTCCAACACCGCAGTTCAAAAGCATCAATTCTTCGGCGCTCAGCCTTCTTCACAGCCCAACTCTCACATCCATACATGACCACAGGAAAAACCATAGCCTTGACTAGACGAACCTTTGTTGGCCAAGTAATGTCTCTGCTTTTGAATATGCTATCTAGGTTGGTCATAACTTTTCTTCCCAGGAGTAAGTGTCTTTTAATTTCATGGCTGCAGTCACCATCTGTAGTGATTTTGGAGCCCAGAAAAATAAAGTCTGACACTGTTTCCACTGTTTCCCCATCTATTTCCCATGAAGTGGTAGGACCGGATGCCATGATCTTCGTTTTCTGAATGTTGAGCTTTAAGCCAACTTTTTCACTCTCCACTTTCACTTTCATCAAGAGGCTTTTGAGTTCCTCTTCACTTTCTGCCATAAGGGTTGTGTCATCTGCATATCTGAGGTTATTGATATTTCTCCCGGCAATCTTGATTCCAGTTTGTGTTTCTTCCAGTCCAGCGTTTCTCATGATGTACTCTGCACCTAGATGTAAAGTCTGCCTAATTACCACTGGAGTGAGCCAAAGGGGAACAAACTAACAGATCTGGTCCTTACATGGGCCTCACCTTATCTCCATCACCCTTCCAACCCCTCCTGCACCACGCAACAGGCAGTCTGGCCCCACTCAAGGATGCCATTCTTCCATTGTGTAGTGAGATTCATGCATGCCTCTCTGTTTGTTCCTTCAACTGGCTAGAAAGTTTTCCATCTACCTCCTGCAGTGAACATCTATCTACTCTTCTGTCCAGTCAAATATCATAACCATCATTAAAGCATCTAAGCTGCCCTCCCCTAGGGAAAACAAATTACTCATCTAGGCATTCTAGCAGGTTGTTCAAACTGTTGCTTATGTTTGTTTCCAGACTGACACCCTCTGAGGACAGGGACCATGTCTCTTCTGAACTTTATAGCCCTCTCCCCTCCATTCAGACCCCTTCCAGTACTCAGGACACATAAAGTACAAAATGAATGAATAAAAGGAATATTTTATTCCATCAGAGAGCAACTGTTGTTATTTACCTGGAGGGTCTCTCTCTTTCCCTCCTAACATATTGAGCTTGAAGAGCCTTGATGATGAAGAAGACAACAGCAGAAGAAATGAGGACAAGTCCAATCATGGAGGCAATGGTGACGCCAATCACCAAGGGCTCAGACACAAACTCTTCGCAGTGCTCACCACGATACCACCAGTTCTCACCCACCCGGCACCTGAAACAAGAAGTGACCAAGCCCCAAATGAAATCACTCTGTTGAAAGTAACAACAGCAGAACCTTCAGTGGGACTGAGCACAGGTAGAGAGAGAAATGCTGACCACAGGAATCTTCAATAAAGAGGTGAGTAAGATTAAAGGCTGGGCATAATGCCTGGCACAGACTCAAGAGGTCCCCAGTGACTACTTGTAAAGACTGATAAAAGAATAACTAGACTTATAGAAAGTAGTCTAGTCAACTCTGTTGTTTATGGATAATGAAAAACAGGCCCGTTTTCGATAAAGGAAAAAATTGGAGTTAGATCACACAATTTGTCAACAACAGCTGGTCTAGAACCCAGGTCCCCAGACTCCTCACATCCTTCCACCACACTGCAGAGATCCTCCAAACTACAAGGCCACACACTATGTAAAAGCATCCTCAATTCCCAGAGCAGCAATCACTGCTCTATAAAATCAGATTTATTTTTTTGAAAATCAAGAGACTATTTTTCCTCTTAGTTTTATAGCCAAACTTTACATACAGAAAATCTGAATCATTTCCGCCTATTTCCTCTGCTTTTGACATTGATGCCAACACTTTCCCCTTTTGAAATTCACAGACTGTCCTCTTATTGAGGTCCCTCCCTGCTTGTTCTCAGCATCCTCTCCTTCACACCTTGTGACTTTGGTTGGATGTGGTAGGGAGGATGGTTGGTTCTGCTCTGTTTAAGTAGAGTGACCAGGGAAGTCTGCCTGAATCTGCTCATCTGTCTGGTATATTTTCTTTGACCCTACTTTAAAAAATAGAAATTAGATACTTAAACTATCACAACTTTAAATACTTGCTATTCTTTATTTTGGAATACTCATTTTGACCAAAAGCAGCCCAAAGCTGTTAAAAACATAATTCAAATAGAACAATAAAACTCCTCTGTTTCAGATACAGTACAAAGTGTTGATTATATATCAAAACACAATTTGAGCAGAATCGCCTTGTTATCACCACTAAAAACCATTACACAAAGATCTCTAACTATTCTAAGTACTCTCCAGAAGACACTAGGCAATGTTTTTCTTACAGCTTTGTAGAACATAAGATAAAATAACCCATTGAACTGGGTATAATTCAGGCCTAATAACTGATTCAGTCTTCACATGTGAACTAGATGGCACCCATCTGGTAGCTCAGTTGGGAAAAAACCTGCCTGCAGTGCAGAAGACCTGGGTTCGATCCCTGGATCAGGAAGAAGAAGGAAATGGCAACCCACTCCAGTATTCTTGCCTGGAAGAACAAGAATCCCATGAAGAGAGAAGCCTGGAGGGCTACAGTCCATGGGGTCACAGGAATTGGACACGACTTAGCAGCTAAACCACCGCCACATCTATTACCTAGATATAACTTCTCTAATAAAAATTGTTGTGATCATCCTAACATCATAGGCACAGATCTCTTTCTTCAGAGGAAGTATCTCTAACCTTGTGAAGCCAAAATCTCTCCCTACGACATACCTACAAATGGCCCCATGTCCAGGCATGATGTCACACTTCCCATCATTCAAGCAGAAGTTGGGCTGTAGGTCACAGAGACTCTGACAGGGCAGATCTTCCACACTCAGGTACCCAGGGTAGCATCTGCACTCTGCCTCTCCACTCCAGGGATTGACCAAACACTCAGAAAATTCATTGCATGCTTGAAACTTGCAAGGGTTGGCTTGATCACCTAAAATACCAAACAAACCAAAGAATGGTATAAGGAAAGGCAAAACATAGGAATTGGGGTATAAGAAGCCCCTCCAATAAGGGTCTCCCATTCAAAGTACCATGGGACAATCCCCTTCCTGAATCACTGAAATATATCACCACCCACACCACAAAAAGTTTCCGATTCGCCCTTGACTGATGATAGCTTTTGTCAAATTTCTTTGAAATGCAGAGCCAAATTATAGGATCCAGTGACCTGGGCGAGCCTTGACCTGTTTTATATAAGAAGGATGTAGAAGATTTAAAATCTATGTATTATAGGTCTAAATTAAACAGTTTTCACGTACCATTCATTTCCACCAAGCCTATTCTGCTGTCGTGGTCCTCTACTCCGCACATCAGGCTGCATACCCTACTCCTACCCTCACCTCACTGAGAACATGGCATGGAGAGACAGAGTATAGAGAAGAACTGGTGGAAGCCTCAGGGATGAGTACAGCCACAAAAGAGCAGTCTAAGAACATTTGAGATTTGTGAAAGTTAATATCATGAAAACATATCAGCCCCACACCACCTCAACAGTATTTTGGCTTTAGTAATTCCAATTTCAATTCATGGGATGAGAGAAAGTAACATTTAAAAAAATTATTTAGGACAAAAACCAGTCAAAAATGATATAAAAACTGACCATAGATGGGCCTTCCATCCTATCATGGTAAAACTGCATGTTCTTCAGTGGTGAATGGCAATCTCTGAATTACAAAAAGGCAAATGGTAAAGAAGATACCACAAATAGAAGAAATCACTGGAAATGACCCATGAACTCATCTATATGAAAAAGCATAAGGTTTAGCTAGAAGATGAAGGGAAGGTTGAAAAACAGAAAGCATAGTCTCTCAGTTTCCAGGTAAATTAATGTTGCTTTGAGAATCAATAACTTCCTTGCTGCTGTGAAAATTCAAGACATTTTGCATGAATCTGTGACCTTGGAATATGTAGATTCTCTGCAGCTAATCTTTCTTGGCCTTATGTAGGAATGAGAGGGGAGGTATTGGGTAGAATACTGTCCCCTAAAATTCATGCCCACCTAGAACCTCGGAATATGACTTTGCTTGGAAATAGGGTCTTTACAAATGCAATCAAGTTAAGATGAGGTCATACTGGATTAGGTTACCCAAAGTCCAATACCTGGTGTCCTCATAAAAAGAGAGAAATCTGGACACAAGGACACAAACACACAGGAAAGAAGGCCATATAAGGACAGAAGTAGAGACCAGAGTGATGCATCTACAAGTCAAGTAATATCAAGGATTGCTGGCAAACACCAGAAGCTAGGAAGAGGCAAGATAGGCTTCTTTCTTAGAACTTTCAGAGGGGACATGGCTCTACCAACATCTTGATTTGCATTTCTAGCCTCGATAACTATGACAGAATAAAGTTCTGCTGTTAGAAGCCACCCAATTTGTAATCTTCTGTTACAGAAGTCCTAGGAAACTAATACAGAGGACCAAAAATAAAATGCTCATAGAACAAGAAGAGTATACAAATGCGCTAACAGATGGCAGTTTCCACAAGGGAACTACACAGCAGGATTCCACTGTGTATTTCCTAAGTCTTCACATCCTGGTCCTCATATTCACTTTGTGGCTTTGTAATCAGAAAATAATCTAATCCTGGCCTAGGCTGAAATCTGTCCCTGTGAGGGACAGAAGTGTATCTAGGGGGTGGTAAGGATAGTACTGAACATTTCATGCAGGGATGGGAACAATAAAAAACAGAAATGGTAAGGACCTAACAGAAGCAGAAGAGTTTAAGAAGAGGTAGCAAGAATACACAGGAGAACTATACCAAAAAGGTCTTAACCAGATAACCACAATGGTGTGGTCACTCATCTAGAGTCGGACACACTGGAGTGTGAAGTCAAGTGAGCCTTAGGAAGCATTACTACAAAGCTAGTGGAGATGATGTAATTCCAGCTGAGTTTGAGCTATTTCAAATCCTAAAGGATGATGCTATTAAAGTAATGCACTCAATATGCCATCAAATTTGGAAAACTTAGCAGCAGTCACAGGACTGGAAAAGGTCCTTTTTCACTTCAATCCCAAAGAAGGGCAATGTCAAACAATGTTCAAACTACTATACAACTGCTCTCATTTCACAGGCTAGCAATGTTATGCTCAAAATCCTTCAAGCTAGGATTCAGCAGTACATGAAATGAGAACTTCCAGATGTTCAAGCTGGGTTTAGAAAAGGCAGAGGAACCAGAGATCAAATTACCAACATTTGTTGGATCATGCAGAAAGCAAAGGAGTGTCAGAAAAACATCTACTTCTGCTTCATTGATTATGCTAAAGCTTTTGACATTGTGGATCAGAACAAACTGGAAAATTTTTAAAGAAACAGGAGTACTAGACAACCTTACCTGTCTCCTGAGAAACCTGTATAACCTATATGCAGGTCAAGAAGCAACAGTTAGAACTGGACATGGAACAACAGACTGACTCAAAATTGGGAAAGGAGTACAAGGCTGTATATTGTTACCCCGTTTATTTAATTTATACGTAGAGCAATCACATGAAATGCCAGGCTGGATGAATCACAAGTTGGAATCAAGTTTGCCGGGAGAAATACCAACAACCTTAGATAAGCAGATAATACCACTAATGGCAGAAAGTGAAGAAGAACTGAAGAGTCTCTTGATGAGGGTGAAAGATGAGAGTGAAAAAGCTGTCCTAAAACTCAACATTAAAAAACTAAGATCATGGGATCTGATCCCATCACCTCATGGCAAATAGAAGCGGAAAAGTGGAAGCAGTGATAGATTTTATTTTCTTGGGCTCCAAAATCACTGCAGATGGTGACTATGACCATGAAATTAAAAGACACTTGCTCCATGAAAGGAAAGCTATGACAGACCTCGAGAGCATATTAAAAAGCAGACATCACTTAGCCAACAAAGGTCCATATAGTCAAAGCTATGGTTTGTCCAGTTTTCATGTATGAATGTGAGGGTTGGACCATAAAGAAGGCTGAGCACCAAAGAACTGATGCTTTTGAATTGTAATACTGGTGGAGACTCTTGAGAGCCCTTTGGACTACATGATCAAACCAATCAATCCTAAAGAAAATCAACCCTAAATATTCACTGGAAGGACTGTTGCTGAAGCTCCAATACTTTAGCCACCTGATGTGAAGAGTGGACTCACTGGAAAAGACCCTGATCCTAGGAAAGACTGAAGGCTAAAGGAGAAGGGGGTGGCAAAGGATGAGATGGTTAGATATCATCACCGATTCAATGGACATGAATTTGAGCAGACTCTGAGAGACAGTGGAGGACAGAGGAGCCTGATGTCCTGCAGTCCATGGGGCCCAAAGAGTTGGACTCGACTTAGCAACTGAACAACAACAAAGGATGTTATTGCACAGTCCCCCCTTGTTGATGGAAGTTCAAGAATTTCTGAGATATTATATGTGAAAATAAATTAAGCAAGAGACAAGTCAATCTTATCTTTAGCCAATGTTGAGATAAAATAATATTTTAATCTGAAACGTTTTAGCTAAAAATGTATGTGTTAATAGGGAAAATTCTATTTAAAATTTCTAAAACTCTGTGACCACTCTGTGGGTGTAGGTGAGTGCCTAAGGAAAGGAAAAATAGAATCCATAAGGGGAAAAAGATAAATGTTTCCCCCTTTTATTTCCAATCAAGGAGAGAGACTGAGACCAATATTTAAATCATGCAAATAAGAGATTGGCATTTTAAAGTCTCTTTCTAGTCTTTTGTGCAGATATAAGGTAGATGTTCAGAATGGATAGCTCTCCATTTGGAAGAATATTTAATGACTTTATGGGAAAACAGAGGGAGACTTGGAGCTATGCTTGAGATAGGAGACAGCGATCTAAACTGTAGAATGAATTACATTCTGGTTTTCCAGGGACAGGCGAAGAGAAGGATTGATGGGTCCCAGAAAATGGGAGTAGAGGAAATATGAAGAAGGTCTGATAAAATAGCCAGAGGTGCCAGAGTAATGTAGCAGTTGACTCTGTCCTGGAGGAAAAATTGGCTGTTAAAAGACAACTTTGAAAGGGTGGCTGAAAAATTTTGGGATATTTATACCTAACGGTAATATTTTTTTAACCCATTTTCTGTACTATGACAAAAACTCCTCTATCACCCTCATATCATCAGCAAATATCTGATGGAATCAACTGCCCTGTGTTGAGGGTATTTTGGGAAAATAAAATATGGGACTGTGATCTGTGTTGGATTAACATAAAGAACAACCACAAGGGTCAAGACAAATGGTGAGATTGGAAATTCAATAGAAGAAAGTCAAAGCTGGAGAAAATTAAGAGATAGTTAAATTCCCTGATAATTCCTAGAGATGTTAGGGCTTGGAGGGCCTAGGATGCAGGTTTTACACTGCACATGGTGAGGACGAATGCAAATTCATTTGAATATTAAGGGAAAAGGTGGCTCTATAAACCTTGATGACTTGGCATACATCTGACATGTGAGTAACATACAAAATTGAAGTAAATGTACTTATTTATATACTTCTCTTCAAAAAGAAGTGGGTAGACTTTTGCAAAAGGTTTATAAATCATCACTGCTTGCATTTACATGGCTAGTCAAATGCTTTTATATATGCTATTTGTTTAATCCTTAGAATAGCCCCATGAAATACTGGCCAAGTAATACTACCCCGTTTGCTGTGTAAGGGAGTAAGGTTCAGAGATAAAACAGCTCATCTAGGATCACACAAATGATAAATGGCAGAGCAGAGGCAAGAAAGCAGGCCTTCCAAATTATAATTAATTGCTTCTTCCACTACACCACATGACCACATGGCAAAAAATGTGCAAATGTCCTTAAAGAACTCAAGTGGCAAGAGATGCGGATATAGGGGAATTAGCTAAATCATTTTCCTCACTTTCAATGAATAATGGTCCTTCATGGAATTCAAAGGAAAGAATGTTTGCTTCTTTCCTGGTTAAAGAATAGGGCTGACTTCCAAACCAGTTTGAGAGTAAAGGGCACTGGAGAAATTCAAACCCAGACATTCCATCTTACTCCTACTCAAAACCATGCTCCTCTGGTATGCAGAAGGTAAAAAAGAAAAAAGTCTGAGCATCCACCAGTATTCTCTGCATCCAACTCTTTCCAATAAAAATAATGGTTTATTTCATTCATTCACAGTATTTTTGAGTACCTTCTATATGCAGAGGTTTTGGCTACAAAGTGGCTAATTAAACAGACAAAGTCTCAGTCTGTGCGGATAGTTCCACTGGGAAATATAGCTATTAAGCAACTATGTGCATAAATTAGCATGACTACAACAGTTATAAATTTTACAGAGGGAAAAGAACCAGTCTAGATTATGAATCAGTGAAAGTCTTGAGGAAGAGACATTTGAACAGAGGCATAAAGGGTAAGCAGAAGTCAGCCAAGAGGGGAAAGAGATTAAGGCAAAGACAGAGTGTGCAAAGGTTTCAAGACAAGAAAAGTTTTGGGAATCAAAGGAACCCAAAACAAGCTAGTCCGAGTAGAACACAGTGAGTAAAAAAGTTCGCTTCACTGGGCGATACTGGGGAAGAAGATAGGAACCAGGCCCGTGGTTACTGAACCGGGTAGCCACTGAAAGTATTTCAAGCAGGAAAGTGAAATAATCTGATCAATGCTCTAGAAAGAGTGCCCTGGGTGCTGTCTGAAAAACGAATGGAAGGGGATGGGAGAGAGGAAAAAAAGTGAGATAGTGGGGAGACTGGTCCAAATGAAAGATGATGATGGTCTGGCCTAAAGAAGGAGCAGTGAAGGCAGAGAAAAACACACAGATCTGAGATATCTAGAATTCAGAATCAATGTAAGTTTAGTGAGTGACTAAAAGTTAGAGGTGATGGAAACTGAGGTATCAGAGTGACTCTCTAGGTATCTGGCTTCAGTAGTGGAGTGGATATAATTTCCATTTAACAACAGAGACAAGCTGAGAGAAGCAGATTTAGTTGGAAGGTACGAAGAGATGGAAAACAAGGGCTCAGTCTTAGCTTCAGGGCTTAATCTAAGCTTGATATACATAGAATATATCCAAGTTGAGATCATCAACTATGTAGTTAGATACAGATTCTGGAGCTCAGAAAATAAGCATGATCTGCATATAAAAATGTAGAGAGTTACTGACATTTATATTAGACTTACAATAATGGAAATAGATAAAACAACACGGAAGAATAACATAGAAGGCGAGAGAGTTCACATCTAATGGGCTTCACAACATACAGAGGTAGCAAGAACACATTCAATGGATTAGTAAAAGAGAGAAAAAGATGGAGCAGTTAGAAAAGAGAATGGGAGCTAAGTAAAGATAGCATGTGGGACAATCCTTCTGAAAAGAGAATGATACTGACACCCTTGGAAGAGATAATTTACTAATTATCAAAATGCAGCAAATTTGCCTGACTTAGTCCTCTTCTACCTGTAAGTATTGAACTTACCCAATTCAGTGTGGAAGAAAATACACACGGATAATAATTAGATTCCACTAAGAAACCATGATAGTATTCAATATCATTACCTGATTCCACATCAAGGGAGTATTTATCAATAGCCAAGTTCATGGTTTGGTAGGCAGTAGTGCAAAAGTCTTCCAGAATCACGTAGACAGCATTGGTGACGTTAGGAAGGACAGACCTGGTGAACTTCATTCGGCTATTCACCACAATACTGCCATTTCTGAAGTTCAGGATTTCTAAATTCTGGAATCCAGTGAGATTTGATTGGAGATAGGGAACCAGCTACAATACATGTAAAGTGGTCAGTTTATTGACAAAGTTTTACATTTTGTTCAATACACCAAAAACAAAGAAAGACGAACCTCTCCACTTTTCCAAACTGTATTCTGTTTACATTATTTAAATTGTTCATCAACAAAAGTATGAATTGTGAATTATTTGAGTCATGAGGTTATCAGAGTTATTTAGGAAACCCATGGAACTCACAGTTTTAGCCACCAGAGAGTTTATTCTCTGTTTCACTAAAGGATCGTGACAGTGAAAGTATTATAGGTACCTACAAAGCAATCTCACAATAAAATGTGAAAATAAATCTTAAACCTGTTTCAATCCTAGAAATTATGGAATAAAAAATCCAGTATCTAAGTTGTCATATCACTGTTATGCCACATTTGTGTTTTCCTTTTTTTGTATCCACCTGCCTCATTGTTTTCCTACCAACCCTAGGCTATTACACTATTTGGAGATGATAGGAAATGAAAGTCTACAGCAGACCACATTTTCCTTGGCTGAGATCTTATGTTGTGGGGAAAGAGGGGTGGTTCATATATGATTATTCACTAATGCCCGTATTTCACTTCTTATGCTTACCAGTTCTAAGAATCTTTGCTCCAGGGCTTTATACTCCAAAGAGTTTTTATTAAACAGATCTTCTGAAAACATCATGTTAGTCACTCTGAGGCTGAAGAAAACCACCACAGCTCCTACGGCTTGGGTATGACTCAGGTCATCACTTCTTGTGGGTTGAGCCACAACAGCCATCTCTGTGGAGTGGATATTTGTAGACATTTCCACATAACTACCAACCATGCCACTTTCCTCAGGGATTAGCTCAGGCTGATAGTAATCTGTGCCTATCTGGTCCAACTCTAATGAAATATCCTGTACACCCATAATGACTTCATCTTCCAGCAGGGTGGAACTTATGGTTGAAGGCAATTTGGTAGACTGTGTCATGGAAGCTTTCAACCAGAGCTTGTCAGTACTCTGTGGTGTACTTGCCAATGTGTCTCTGGACAGTTTCCCTAAGGGAGAAGTTCTTGCCCAAAAGACATCTGACTCTGGCACTGTGGTCCTCAAAGGCTGCACATCTGACTTTTCTATTGAAATCTTGCTGTCAAACCATTCATGGTTAAATGACTCTGTAGTCTGCTCCATATCCTCCTTTAGAAAGTGTTCTACTTGATCTGCTTTATCAATAGAAGCAGAGACTGCCACAAATGTCAGCAGAGGAGGTGATTTGGTAACTGAGTAATAATCAATGTCGGGTACCTCTGATGTGTGCTTGGGTAGAACTGGAGATGCAGATTGAGTTGTGGTCTCTGCAAAGAGGGACACAGTAGGTCCACCAGGGGGCTCATCTTCTGCAAAGTTTGTAGACCCATCAAAAGGCCCATATTCTGAATGCTCAGCACGCTGATCTGCAGAATCTATTTTGTCATCTATAACTGGTTTCACATCTATACCCTCAGTTAGCAAAAGTGAATCCTCAACTTCAAGCCATGACTTGGACAATGGTTCAGTGCTCTTCTCTAATGAAGTCTCACTCCATGGCCAAGTAATCAGGTCTATCTTTTGCCCAGACCCTGAACCCAAACCACTTTCAAACATGAACTCTTTTTCCATAGTTGTGTCTGGCATCCAAGAGCTCACTTCTAATTGGTCTTTGACTTTGGAGGCCAAAGAGTCCATGCCAAACGGTGTAGTTACTTCTTTAGCAAGAAGATCAAATGTGACAGAGGAGACTGGATATGGTGAGGATGGCAAAGATACCCCAGAGTCTTCCATGGATGGTGGTGTTTCTTTTGGCACAGGATAAGTAAATGGACTTGAAGGCAATGGATTAATAGAAAGAAAATCTTCTGACACTTCAACTTTCATTAATCCTAAAAATAGAGTTTTCCATTAATCAATCTACAAAGATGCCAAAATATATTCCCAGTCCTAATAAATACCTGTTTTTCCCCATTAGATCATGACAGACAGTTGCTGACTTTTACTTTGCCAAATCCAGCAAACAACAAGAAGGGATGATTATATTTTTGTGATGTGGTACAGTCACTCATGATTATAACCCCCTTCCCTGTGGATAACAAAACATCAGGTACTAAAATAACTCATCTTCAAACACTTTGGGTTTTTTTACCCCGTGAAAACAGAGAACTGCTGGTAGCCATATTGACAACAAAGACTGACTCTAGTAAAACCTTAGGAAGAAAATTCCCTAGAAATTGAATTCCCATTTTCTGGCTATGTTTATTGTCTACCATTCTTCAGGTTCACCCAATGTTCAAAAAGCTGGGCTCATTATTTATATCTTTATTCATCTTCCTCTTTCACCTATACTCTAGCCCTGAGTCTCACTGATTTGTCCTCTCCTGCCACATCTAAACCATCTACTTGACTTCATTTCTTAATCTCTGCTACAGCTTCCCCAGTTCAGACTTTCCCCTTCTCAAGCCTAATGCAAGCTAAAAATCTCTATTGGCCCCAAATTAATCCTATTAAAAGATACTGGCATAATCTTTGAGGCTGTTTGTTTACTACTAAAATATTCAAGCAAGTAGAGTAGTTCTTAAATAGTAATATAATTTAATTATATATCCTTTAACAGAAGCTTCAAAATATCTATTAGGTGATCTCACCCAAGATATTCATTTCTTATTATTTACCCATTTGGACTCTCCATTCCAACCCATTAAAGCCAATTGTTCCCTTTCTCACACAACTTTTCCAAGACATTTCCTCTCAGTGAATGTGGCCATGCTTTCTTCTAACCCTAGTCTCTTGCTCTCTTCAAAACCTCTGTCATCTAATGCAATAAATTGTGAAAAGTGATTAAAATTCCTTACCATCTTCTAATGAGTGAGACCCAGAAGTCCTTTCTTCAGAAGCCACAGGCAGGTCAGTCTGAAGCACTGCTGGGGTGACAGAATGAAGAGTCAAGCCGCTAACATCTAAAACCTCTGGGGAAGAACTGAGGCTCACCTTCGAGGGAAAGGCTAATTTGGGTGTAGACACTAAATCACCCAAAGGGCTTTCTGACCAGAGTTCCCTGCCAGTGGCTGAAGGAAGGCCAGAGCTGAAACCAAGTGGTGAAATACTGCTCGTGGTGGATTCATCTGCTGAGGGCCATTCAGCTTGAGGGGTATTATCCTGGAGGGGCAAAAAGAGGCTAAATCATATCATAGATAAAAGAAACACATACAAATAATTTCAAATAATCATCCATCCATCTACATTCCCAGATTTTACAGGGACAAAAGGCAATGTAATATTGTGAAAGGGATGGGGGATGGGCTCTAGAAGCAAACAGATCTATAATTAAATCCCAATTCAACCACTTACTAGTTGGAAAATCTAGAGAAAAATCAATCAAGGTATCACTTTAACCTCACCTAAAAAGTAGGAACAGATGACATATTATCTTTAAAAGATCCCAAACAAAATGAGTTTGTGGGATAAAACATTGTTTCTCTTGCTTTAGATGGTTCCTTTCCCTCTATCTTATTGGTGTGCTTTAAATACACAGAAGTTACTAATATCTTTACTTTGTTGTCAAAAACCTAAGCACGTTGCTCACAGCAGGAAAAACAATCGGTAATTTTATTCATCATTCTGAAAGGTATTAAAAATTAATTATAGGTCTTTTATTTTTATAAGAAATGCCACCAAGTGAAATGTGGTCTCTTACCTTGAATAAGTAGCCATATCTGCAAATTATAGCAATATCTGTGAATTATAGTACCACCTTTACTAACATAGTATTAATCGTATCTTAAAATTTAGCTGGTGGCTCAGGCAGTAACGTATTTGCATGCAATACAGGAGACCTGGGTTTGATCTGCATGCAATACAGGAGACCTGGGTTTGGAAGATCTCCTGGAGAAGGGAATGGCAATCTACTCCACTATTCTTGCTTGGAGAATCCCATGGACAGAGGAGCCTGGCAGACTACAACCCATGGGGTTGTAAAGAGTCAGACATGACTGAGCGACTAAGCACACACTCAGGAATAGAAAAGTGGACAGAAACACAATCCTTGAACACATTAATTATTTAATCTTGTGCAGATCAGTCTATGTAAAAAGGTTTAATGATGATTTTAATAGGTAAAATGGCCATGACATTGGATAAGAGTTTATATATTCTAATCTATATTGAATAACAAAACCCAAGAAGTGTCAAATGCATATAAGGAATTCATAAAATATTTCCTAGGTGAAAACTGAAAAATAGGAAAGATCAATAATTCTCTACTCTAAATAGCATTAAAATCTCATGCAGATTTTTTAAAGACACCAATGCCCAAGCCACACACCCCAGAGATCCTAACTTAACTGGTCTAAGAGTTGGGACCAAGACATGGTATTACACTCTTAAAGGTTCCTCAGTAAAGGATGGAGCCTCATCACATGCCCATTGTATTATACCTGCCTGGGTTTCTAAAATACTTCTTTAGTTGTTGAATCATTATATTTTCTCATTAACTGGAAACTTTAAGAAAATTTCCACAAGCATAAACCTGCCTGAAAACTAGAATTCATGGGATAGCTATGAACAAAATGAAGTCCATGGAAACTAAGAACAAGAAACTCTGAACAGAATCCCTTCCACCTTCCTCCAGGAGATTCCTGCCAGAGGTGGTGAACTTTCACTGGCACATACGCTCAAGCCTAACATGCTTTTTAAACAAAAGCACACAATTTTAAGGTGGCTAACTATAGTTTAGTCTATGGCCATGAACTAACTCAACCTACTAAGCTATGGAGGGACTCAACTCAGTTACATCACCTAATGTCTTTTATGCTTTGTCTACACACTTTCTCTCGTCTCTCCATCAAGGGTCCACATGATGAAGCATTAGATAGCACACTCCCTCAATCACAAAGGAGGAAACAGGAGGCAAGAAATTACTGAGCATGTCCGAATTCATCCCTTCTTCTAGTGACAAATGCACAGTAGATCATTGGGTATACATAGAAATACTCTCAGTTTCATCTACTATTTCTAAACTAAAAGCACTAAGTCAAGTAACTAATTTTCTTTTGTGGAACTCAGTGACACCAACACTTCGTTCCCTGTTCAGACTCTTTTAATTAGGTCCTATTTTAAGTGAGCCATCCTGTTGGTTACTTTTATCTGTCACAACCCTAGCCCCTTCTCTTCCCTGATAACTTCATCACCCCCGCTCCCTTACGAGTGGTCTTCTGTTTGAGTTTGCACGTTTAGAAGCGGAAGATCAAAAAACAGGAAGACTGAGAGGTTAGGGTATTTCTTTCCTCTAAGCCTCCATACTGTGTGTCCTGCAGTAGCTCTGTCCCTCAAAAAACTAAAGCTTCAGCTCTTACTGGGCTCTGGTCACTGCATTTCCTCCCCCTGCCCTAAAACTCAATGGATGGGAATGGCTTCTCATTGCTGTTAGTCTCAGCACACTTTGAGATTTCCTTTTTTCATTCCCTTAACCTCACACTACTATCCAGGGGGTTCTGCTACCACTGAAACCCTAACTGAGCCATGTTCTGTAGTGCAATGTATTTTAAATATCCATAAAAGTTTGCATCATTTTTGTCAAAAGGTGATTACAAGATATGTGATGAAATACAAATGGCCAGAAAAAGAAGAGAATGGATTAAAACAACAACATGAACCAAACATGATATCATTCTGGCAAAATTTAATTAGAAATAAAGAATCTAAAGAGTAAAGAGGGAAGTGATGAAAAGGGGATGGTGCAATATTAGTATATATTTTTGGCAATGTGACTTGGTCAGAAAGAGGAATTAGACAAAGACACATCTGAGCATTAGATTGGAGTCTAGTGATCTGAGTCTGATGAACTGAATATATAGAGAAAAGCAAAATATATATCAAAGGAAGAGGAAGACCATCTTCAAAAGACTAGATGTAACTGCTGCAAATGATATATTAAAAAAAAAAAAAAAAAGAACCATTTAAGGATAAGAAATTACCTTTTGGGAATTCTCTCATCAGAAGTGAAACTGAGGATATCAATCATGAGTAAGGCCAAAAAGATGATTTAAATCATGGGAAAGATTTCTGGCATTTTTCTAGTAAATTTTAGTATTTAAGAGTATGTCATCACCAGGAATGAATTTAACCTTCATAACTTCAAAACTCTATATAGGGAAAGCAGCTTGTGATCACTGACCTATGTACATGGTGCTTCTATATAACCTAGCACCAAACAGATACATAAAGTTGCCTTATATTTCTGACTAGAGAGTCTAAAAGTTTCTGGGTCCTCAAAAATGAGCCAAGAGTGATGTCAGCAAGATGAATGAGTAAGACAACCCCAACTCATACTCCCCTTTCAACAACAGCAATTTTCACCCTTTGTGGACAAAAGTGACTTTGTGGGAGCTGCAGGATTCAGTACTATATACCAAGGGACCCAGAAGGAGTCTGGCCCACCTGGCACATAGGGTAATAAGCATACAGACTTCAGCCCTGACTGTGGACCTGAGGTGGCCCATGAACTAGCTCCAGCCCCTCTTGGACACAATCTGGGAGCCACTGGAGAACAATAACTTGGACAATCACCCGTAAATGAGAGAACCATTGTGGAAGTCCAAGAGTCCAAAAGAGTAGCTCCCAAAATACCACTAAATCCAAGTTCAGACACACTGTTGAAGGTAAGCTAAACAGTTTCACTTTACCCACCTCATCCTTCCCACATGGCAACACAGCCCATGGCCAAGAGAGCACCACTCTGCACAAGATTTCTGCACAGAGGAAAGTGAGAGTGTGTTAGTCTCTGGCCGCCCCAGCTGTGCAGGTCCTTGTATTTCTCTCACTCTGTCCAGAGTACTGAGTTGTAAGATGCACAACTAGGGGATGGGAAGTGGCTGAAAGAAGAGCAGCCAGGACTCTGAACGTATTAAAGGGATACAGATCCTACTAACTGCATGACGGACTCCATCAGGAGGCCTGACCATGAGTTGCCAAAACGCTTTGCCCACTGATCCCCCTTCCATAGCCCACGGGCGCCTCCAGTACTGTGTGTGCCTCACCCCCACACACACCTGCTCCACCCCATGGCTGGTTCCTTGTATGCCCTTCCCATGGCAGAGAGAACGAGCTTTGGCAGACAGCTAGTGAACAGAAAGCCATCCTGAATCTATAGGCCAGGGAGAGATGACAAACTTTAGCTTCTGCACTTCCCTTGGGAAAGCAAAAGGAAAGCTATCATCACTCAGCCCGGTGCACTGCAGGATCAAGAGAGGGCACACAAACTTAAGAAATCTGCCACAAGAGGTAGCAAGAAGCATGCAGAAGGTATATCCATAGGAGGTCTGAGAAAAACAGAAAGAAAATATTCTAATAGTTATATGAAAAGATATTAAAAAATCACCTTTAACAGGGAAATGCAAGTCAAAACCACAACAAAACATCATCTCACACCTGTTGGAATGGCTATTTTCAAAAAAGATAAAAGTGCTAGCAAAGGTGTGTGGAAAAGGGACCCATGTGCACTGTTAGTGGGAATGTAAATAGGTATAGCCATTGTGGAAAACAGTATACAGTTTAAATTAAAAACAGAACTACCATGTGATCCAGCAATCCCACTTCTGGATATATGGCTGAAGAAAACTAAATCAGTGTGTCAAAGAGTTCTCTGTACTCTTATGCTCAGTGCAGCATTATTCAGAATACTAAGACATGGAAACAACCTGAGTGTCCATCAGTGGATAAATGGATAAAGATGCGTTACACACATACCATGGAATATTATCTAGCCATGGAACAGAAAGAAGTCCTGCCATTTATGGCAATATGAATGGACTTGGAGGGCATTATGCTAAGTAAACTAAATCAGAAGAAAAGGTCAAATACTGTATGATACCACTTACACATAGAATCTGAGAAAGCCAAACTCATAAAAACAGTTGTGTTCTCTAAGGGCTGGGGGTGAGGAGATGGAGAGACGTCAGTCAAAGAGTACAAACTTGCAGCTATAAGCCAAATAAGTTCTGGGTATCTAATGTACAACATGGTGGCTATAGTTAACAGTACTGTTATAAACTTGAAATTTGTCTAAAGAGTAACTCTTAAATGTTCTTACCACCAAAAAAAAGATAAATATGTGAAGTAATGGAGCTGTTAACTAACTCTACTGTGATAAGTACTTCAAATCATCATCTTGTACACCTTAAATTTATACAATGTTCTAGGTCAATTATATCTCAAGAAATGGGAAATAAAAAGAATTGCCCAGATGGAGACAGCAATTCCAGAGTTCAATTCCAAATAAATGAAAAGACAACAAATTGAAGTCTAGAATGTAGAAGTAAAACAAATAGAAGCTTTTGTTTTGCCAAAGGTTTAGTACTTTATAAGGCCATCCTTCGGTTTACAAAAATCTTATGTTAGGAAGGGGGGCAGAGCATGCACATATATGTGAACATAATAAAAGTACCATATTTTATAACTAGAAAGACTCTTAAGAATCATTTAGTCAAAACTTGCCTATTAAAAATAAGGAACTGAGGTTCATAGTCAGGAAAGGCCCACAGTCACAAAAAATAGAGAAAAAAAATCTGAACTAGATTCTGAGTTACTAGAGTTCTGTCCTTGGGTTTCACTCACCATATAGGACTTTTTGTTGAAGAATACGTACAAGTGTATATACCCAGAGGGCAAAAGGATTTCCAGAGGAGAAACTAGAGCTAGCAGATTTGGCAGTCAGTTCTCATTCAGGCTGGCATGTGTGCAAAGATCCAAAAGACTCAGGTGAAAAAAGAGCAGAGAAAGGAGGAAAGACCATTTTCTAATATTTAAATGTCTGCTATGTTGAATATAGAAGCTATTTGTATATAAGGGAATTCTTCCTTTCTCATTTTTTTCTATTATCCTAAAATTATGTATGTATTCAATTTTAAGTAAGAAAGCCATTTAGTCAATACTAAGTTCTGTCCCTCAAAAAAGCTGTTATGATGATAAGAATCATACCATACCAGAGAATTCATTTGCTTTCCTCTTAATTATCTAAAACCACTTCTAGAAATGTATTAAAGCCACCTGTGCTTCCAGTTGAGTCAGGTATATTTATATTGTTGTAATTCTAGGTGTGCATTTTTTCAAAATTCTAGGAGAGATGACTAAGCTCCTCAACCTATACCTAAGAATTTGAGTTTTATCATAAAGAGCCTACGACCTGACACATATTAGGAAAGGCAGTTGAATCCTCAATGAAAAAGAAATCCTCAAGCAATATACATGATTTCAATATACCTGTAAACTAAATTCCTTTTCATTTTCTAAAAATTAAAATAATAAACAATTCTGTAATGAAAGTTAAGCCACAGGTAAGCAACATAAAATGTGAAGTAAAACAACTTGATTTTTTTAAAGAAAGAAAGAAGACCAAAAAAAAAAAAGAAAGAAAGAAAGAAAGAAGACCATCTATTCCAAACAAGTACCCCCTTAAGAAAAAAAAAAAAAAATGGCATGGCAATGAAGCTTTCTCATATATTTTGAAAGGTAAACACATACATGCCAGGAATAGCACTTCATTTATTTTTATATGAATAGATGTTCCCATAGTAACAAATTCAACTCCCGAATTCTTCTTTTAACTCAATGTAGTATATCAACAGGTTCAATATTATATTGGCCAGTTTCAGTTCTGCTAATGCCAATTGAAAAGCTTGCTAAGTGCTATAGGAAGCACACTGTGCAACAAGTGATTTTCCAAATCAGAAGGCCAAAAGGCATCAAATTCAATATCCCCAAATTACTACCTTTAAAATAATTTCTAAAAATAAAATCTGGTTAAAAAAAGAAACAACAAAAACCTCACTTCTATTAGAGTAGAGAGGACAGAGAGGAAGAAGGGGGAGGAAGGGGAGAAGCAATAACCAGACACTTCTAGTTAATCATACTTTTCTTTCATGTCTTATTATTACCATTAACATTCCAATGTCTCCTCAAACTGAAAAACCAAGGAGTTGGCTTAAATGCAAATAGACCCACAGAACAAGCAACATAAATGAACAAATGAGTACAGTTAGTCAGTGTCTGCCATAACTAAACGGGCAGCCTCTTTCAACCAAGCTCTAGCCATTTCTTGCAATGGAAAATGTAAACAATGATTTTGGATCTTCCGGTTTTCAAAAGAAATTGAAAAATCTGCATTTTTATCAAAAAATCTCCTAATTTTTAAAAATTGACTTAAAAAAATAGCCCCAAAGCACATGCCTATAGCTGGATATCTAGTCAGATCATCTCAAGTTTGCAAACCCTGGCTTATATAAAATTTGTGTCTTTACATCATTCTAAGTTATCATCACAGATCTGTGGTGACAGAAGCCCTGACCATCAGTATGTCTTCTTTAGTTGGCGGGAATGCATACTTGTACAGCCACTATGGAGAACAGTGTGGAGATGCCTTAAAAAACTGGAAATAGAATTGCCTTATGACCCAGCAATCCCACTGCTGGGCATACACACTGAGGAAACCAGAGTGGAAAGAGACATGTGTACCCCAATGTTCATCTCAGCACTGTTTATAATAGCCAGGACATGGAAGCAACCTAGATGTCTATCAGAAGATGAAAGGATAAGAAAGCTGTGGTACATATACACAATGGAGTATTACTCAGCCATTAAAAAGAATACATTTGAATCAGTTCTAATGAGGTAGATGAAAATTGAAGCCTATTATACAGAGTGAAGTAAGCCAGAAAGAAAAACACCAATACAGTATACTAATGCATATATATGGAATTTAGAAAGATGGTAACAATAACCCTGTATGAGAGACAGCAAAAGAGACACAGATGTATAGAACAGTCTTTTGGACTCTGTGGGAGAGGGAGAGGGTGGGTTGATTTGGGAGAATGGCACTGAAACATGTATAATATCATATAAGAAACGAATCGCCAGTCCAGGTTCGATGCAGGATACAGGATGCTTGGGGCTGGTGCCCTGGGATGACCCAGAGGGATGGTATGGGGAGGAAGGTGGGAGGGGGGTTCAGGATGGGGAACACATGTACACCTGTGGCAGATTCATGTCGATATATGGCAAAACCAATACAATATTGCAAAGTAAAAAATAAATAAATAAAGTAGCCCAAAACAACTGTTAAAAAAAAAAAGAAAAGAAAAGAAGCCCTGACCAGAATGGGATCAGAAGGAACAGAGGCCAGAGGCATGTGTTTGCAATGGATCACCACTCCCTGCCACCACACCCTGAATGAACGCCTATGACAGCACCACCTTATTTGTGTACAAGTCTGTCTACCACCACCAGACTGGAAACTACCTCTTGTAGGCAAGACCACACCTTATTCATCTTAGTCTCCCCAGCACTTGGCACATGAAAAGGACAAAATAAATACACTTGAATGAGTAAGTGGATGAATAAACAAACACCAAACGAATGTAATCTCTGATGTCAATCTCCCTCTAACCTTTTTTCTCCATTATGGAACTTGGTGAAAAGAGTATTTTCAGTGACTCCACATTTCAAAACTGAGTTGCTCTACACCTGAGCAGAAGGAATGGCTGCTCATATTGATGGTTAAGCCAGTTTGAGGCAGACTTTCTAAATTTCCACTGCTGGATGAAAGCCAAGAAACAGATGTTTGAAATTAATTTAACATTAGTTTCTTTTCTGCCATATGAGACAGAAAAGAAGTATCAAGAGGGTAGAAGGAGTGGGGAATATAGAAGAAGGGAATGTCCAGGGTGCAACCATGTGATAACAGAAGATCCTGGAATCGTTGTAGACAGTTTGGTCTTTAGTGGTATTGTGGTGGTTGTTCTACCGACACTGCAGGAAGCTACTTTCTTTTTGACTGGTTGCTTCTGGGTAGGTGTCATGGCAAGTGGAGGCTAGAAGGGACAGAAGTGTGCCCAGGGGAGTTGAGTGGTAGGAACAACAAAAAAAAGTTCATTCCATGCTGTTTCTGTGCAAATGGGAATATTTTCTGCCCAGGATAAAGGGAGGCTGATTTAGAGTCCCACGCAATATTTCTCATTTGTCAACCAGGCACTATTTTTACTCTTCTTTCTCTCTTTTCCATACGTACACTGTTCTATAGGCTCTGGAATATATAAACATTTTCTTCAATACAGTCCCTGTAACAAAAAGCTATACTCTGTACCTATGTACATCAAATTTACATTTCTGGGTAACTTTTAGAGAACAACTCAGTGGGCACTTACAGTTTAATTATCACCAAACAAGTATGAACCACAAATAACCTTTCTACCATTTGCGGACTTTGGCAATGCTGAACGTATGGACTTCATTTAACCACTGCAGAAGGCTTAAATTATCTGCTCATGGTTGGGTCCATGAGTTGACAACTATGAATAATGTTCCAAGGATGATGTAAGAGAATATTTGAAATAGGAACAGCTTGGGAAATCCATGATGCCAAAGTAAGCAGGCAGGTGTACAAAGAAGAGAAGTTTTAGAGCCTGGTTCTAGGCATAAAACACAGAAACATACTTACCAGAATAGATGGTAGGGCCTGCTGAAGACTTGAACTTTGAGTGTTCCAAACTTGGTCTTCACTTTGGGGAAGTAAAACCCCTCTCACTAAAGAAAGAATAACATTAAAGAAATTTTTAGTTGAGACACTACTGTGTTTAAGGTTCAGAGACAATTAAAAACCAAGTTCTTCCTTTTTATAAGCTTAGATTTGGGTAGAACAAATGGAAGGATCTTGCCTAGAAAACGCTTGATACTTTATTCAAATATTTTACTTATATTAGCACCATCTATCTAAATTATAAGACTCCAACATAAATATTCTTCCCATTGTTACATTTTGAACACTCCTATTTTCTTTCCTTTCTCAAGCATTTTTTACTCTTTTCAGGATTCCCATGAAGTATCTGTTCTAAAATTGACTTTTTTTTCATTTTAATAAGAAAGTTGAACTGAAATTCCAATTCATTTGGCTGATGCCAAAAATGGAGAAAATTATACAAAACTATTTCCTTTTTGGCAGCAAAACTATTTCCTTTTTGGCAGAGAGTACCTTTGAAAAATAGGGTAAGACACCAGAGAGTTTATCACTATACCAATACTAAAGAGTCACAAAGTTAAGAGAGTAGATTATATAATTCAACTCAGTAAGATTTACTGAAACCTCACTAGTTACTATAGACTTTGATTATATTGAGGCTATAAACACTAATAAAGCCAAGTTCCTCTTGTGGAAGTGTTCCCTATGTCAGAGAGATAAATAAAACAATATGAGAGGCATTTATATAATGTATGTGAACACAGACCAAAAAATAGAATGATTTTTCCTGGAGGAGAGAAGGAATCAATAAAAATTAAAAAGAAGGGGTTGCGAGAAAGGTGATCTGGTGTATACACCAAAAATAGAAGCAAAATCTCTGTATTTACCTGTTCCTACTGCACTGACACCTGGGTCGGGAAGATCCCCTGGAGAGGGAAATGGCAACCCACTCCAGTACTCTTGCCTGGAAAATCCCATAGACCAAGGAGCCTGGTAGGTTACAGTCCATGGGGTTGCAAAGAGTCAGACACGACTGAGTGACTTCACTTTCACTTTTCACTGCACTGACATAAAGGGATCAATCAAAAATCAAACTTTATTTTTGGAAAATAAGTACTTTCCAAAACTTTTTCTCGACAGTGTGTTCAGTTAACTTGTCTTCTATGGAAAACCAGTAGCGTGAAATCAAAGATGAATATATATTTTAATGACGATCAAGTTACCTAGGAAGCTGCAGCCATTCAGAACTCTGAAGCTGGCGTAACAACAGAAATGTATTTTAGGAACAAAATTCTGAGCAATTGAAATGTGTATCTACTGAAAGGCAAAGCACCTGAATTAGTTTGTGCTGGATATCCTAAAGCTTTTGTTAAACTTGCTGTGAATTACTGACCTCTTTCTAGGACACCTTCTAGAAGGTAGCTCCACATAAAAATAAGACCTCACTATGCTCTTTATGGATTTAGTATCCTAAACAGCCTCATTTTGCCTATTGCATATCTTAATCCTCATGCCATTGATTCACCAGAAACCCCTGATTAATCTACCTGAATTAGCTGCATGGCTAATAGTCATTAGCTTAATGACTATGAACTAAAACAGGGAAAGGAAAATATGAACTATCTGGAAATAAAGCTAAAGCACCATTCATATCAGGATGTTTTCTGTATGATGCAGCCTAGAGAGTGCTAAGAACCATATATATATTGGGAATTTTGTTTTATGAGAATATACTGGGAAAGAAACTAAAACCATACAAGGACTTAATGGTTATACAACTTACCATTGATAAGCTGAAGGGAGTCAGGATCTGGATTCAAAGAAGAGCTCCCCAGCAAAAAATTCTGGTGCAGTGTCTCAGCAATATAATCTCTGAAGTTACTAATTGTATAAACAGCAGTGGGCTTATCATCCAATTCTACAAGACCATGGTTTTCCACCTTGTTGGAATGTAGGCTAATTAGGTCCCAGGTAGTATTGCTGATAGCCTCCCCATTGAAGGTAACTGCATAGTGAACATCTATGCCACTGTGGATGACAAGAAAAACAGATTAGGTCCTGCCAAGGAAACACAAAGAAAGGAACTCTGAAGCCATGGAGAGCAAACATTAGACCTAGGAAGAGTCTCATAAGGCAAGGATTCCATCACCATTCTCCATAGACTCTGGATGGCAACATTTAGCCATACCCTTCTCCTTCCAGAAAACAGAGAGTTTACAGCTCTAAGAACACGGAGGCCACAGAGCCAGCCTGTATAATACCTGAGCATCTTCTTCCCCCCATGTTCTCACTCCTTCAAAATCAACTGTTCCTTTTCACTCTCAGTCAGCTTCCTTCTTCCCCTATTAGAGTTTCTCCTCCCTGATTTAAAAAAACCAAACCAAACCTTCTAACTCCACCCAACAATGGGAAATCCTCTTATATCTCAGTACTGTTGCTGGACGATTTATGTACTCCACAATGGGGAGTGAAATAGTAAAGCAGCTTAATGACTGTGAACTGAAACAGTTATCTATTGTGAAAGGAAAATATGAACTATTTGGAAATAAAGCTAATTGATGAGTTGTGAGTTTTTAAAAAAAATATCATGCTAGAATATCTTCTAATATGACAGCTATCTAAGTCTCTTCTTTGATAGCCCAGACAATTTACAGTCCCATAAAGTTTAATAGTGCATTGTAAAAAACTTACTAAGAAGTGATGGTTTTTTGGCCCACTAGGAATGATAACTCCAAAGTTTACGACTTTACTTGCCTATAGGACATTTAGCAAATTAGTTAATACAACTAACAAATTAGTCCAATTTGGCGGGGCTTCCCCGGTGGCTCAGTGGTAAAGAATCTTCCTGCCAATGCAAAAGACATGGGTTTGATCCCTGAGTTGAGAAGATCCTCTGGAGAAGGAAATGGCTACCCACTCTAGTATTCTTGTCTGAGAAACACATGGATAGAGGAGCCTGGCAGGCTACAGTCCACGGGGTCAAAAGCAGCTGGATACAACTTAGTGACTAAATAGCAACAACATCTAACTTAGCATTCCTTTCCCAGTTAACTATATATATTTCTTCCAAATGCTCTAGAAACTACCTCTCATTTTTCTGCTGGCTCCCTCATTAATGAGTTGAATAAAATTTTGAAAAGTGTTAATAAATAACTTTGTCTGGGAATGGGGCCTTTTCACTATCTTTCCACAGGCAAACAAAGAGACGATTTCTTGGAAGAAAGGATAAAGTGAAAATAAATAAGTAGGACTTGATATGTCATTTGACATTTTCTTAAATAATCATTTTGAAGAAACATCAGAATATAAGATTTTTAAACCAATAGAACTACACCTTATAGACCAACTCAGACTTATCTAACAGCTAAAAACTAACATTTTTGTAAGTGCTTACAATGACAGGTTATGTCCCAGGCTTTGTCTGATTTAACACTCATAACAAATGTGAAGGTTTTATTATCTTCAGATTATTGTTAAGAAACTAAGCTTTAAAGAAGACTTGCCTAAAATATCACAATATATAAAGGGGTAAAGTCAAGATTCAAACACAGATCTGCCTGACTCTGGCACCAGCATTCTGAATGACTACACTACACTCAGTAACTTTAAACTATTAACAAAAAAAAAGTCATCACGAGAACAGCTTTGCTCTACTCATCACCCTCACTTCCAGCCAGTCTGTGAGACACAGCCATCAGAAACAATACCCTACAAGCACACCAAGATCCTCCATCCTCTCAAAGATGCACCACCCTCTCAAAGATCCTCCACCCTCTCAAAGATGAACCACTGAAGGCAGATGTGCACGGAAATAATCTGCCACCTTCAGACATTCTGTAGGAGCAAAACGATGCCCAAACCAAATCACTCAAAAAAGCATTTCCTCTTCTGATTCACTTATATATTCCTTGATTATAGACTGTGCTGTTTTGTAAAAAGATTTTGTTTATAGTGAATGCCTTGCAGTCTGTCCTTGAGTTTCTATCTCCAATGTCTGACTTGGTACCTGGCATTCAATGCCTATTAAATTAACAGAAATCTATACTTGCCTGACTAGAGAGAGAAAACTCCAGCCTTAATTAAGGTATTCACATGTCTTTAGAATAAAAAAAATGTCAGAATAATGAGAGGGGTCTCATGGAGTCTAGAAAAAGGGCTACCTAACTAATTTATCTTACTATGAGTGAAAAGCCTGTAACAGTGCATTGTAGCTTCCTTGTAACACAGAACCCTAGATTGGAGATAGCTACAATAGGCTAGCATGACTTTGATATTGGCCATTAGGATCACCCAACTTCCCTTCTCTGATCTCAAGCTGGCAAAAGAACTTACGATCATAATTTCCTACAGATTGTCCTATGGGGAAAGAATGCATGAGCTAAGCCAATGCAATAATTAGTCAGCTGGCAGATACATTTCTTGCTTTAAATAGATCAATCAGCATCCTAGAGAATGCACTATATTTTGTAGTTTGGTAAGCATAAATTGGTCTTAGGAGACCTCTTCTTCCTGGGAACTCTGGCAGTTCTGGACTTGCCCTGGGTCTACAGGGGACGCCATGAAGGTGTTACCCCTTGCCTACCACAGAAGCAGTGAGGCACAATGTTCCTGTCCCACTCTGAGTATTATCAATAAGGCTTTCCTCCCCAGTCTGATAAGCTGTCACTTCCAATGGTGTGCTTTAGGGAACCTTACAGTGGTAACTGAGCATCTCAACACTTGGATGCCTTGCTGAGTGATAAGACATCTGCTTGTCATCTCTAAATTCCCTCAATCCCTTAATTTATCATGTCAGAACATGTTGATTCATGAGTAACTCCTGATCTCCTTTTGTAAAGAAATAGATTCAGTAAAATATGGTCTGAAAAAAAAAAACAAAACGATGGCCCCAATGTGAAATTGAACAGTAAGAGGGACACCTACTGGTCAGAACTCACCACACCACGTGTGTCCTAAACATCCCTCACAATGCCTGGCTCCTAGTAGTTCAATAAATATTTTTGAAAATAATGAAAAAACAAATGGTTAGTTTTATTCACTAATGTAGCAGATAGAACCATTGACTTTGTGACACTTAAATGACAATATGTGATATTCTTGACTTAATCGGAAGGGTGCTCAGTCTCTAAATATGCAGGTGGAGCAGTGGCCTGCCGATGCAGGAGATGTAAGTTTGATCCCAGGGTCAGGAAAAGCCACTGGAGTAGGAAATGGCAACCCACTCCAGTATTCTTGCCTGGAAATTTTCATGGACAGAGAAGCCTGGTGGGCTACAGTCCATGGGTTGCAACAAGACAGAAGAAACTGAGTACACACATTTTTCACCCTAAAGAGCATGCATATTAACCTCATACATTTCTGTCTTCTGAGTAATCATTTTAGGGACACCACTTCACAGGCAGAACATAACTCTGTGAGCATGATCTTTCCAAGCTCTGCGGGATGGCACATGCCTGCATCTCCAGAAAGGCAAGCTTCTCCCTGGGATCTATGCCCAACCTAGTAACCTGTTAACATGATTCTAAGACAAGAACCAGGGATAACGGGAAAAAAATGGAGGAGAGGAAATGGCTGTGCCAGTTAGCACTCCAGTTGCTTCCTGGACTCGACAGAAAATCAGACAAGGCGAGTCAAGCTCTTATTGAGAGCCCATCATGTGCTTTGCATGACTTTTAAACATCATAAGGAGAAGATCAAGAGAAATGTTTCTGGATCAAGAAATCTGTGCAAATCAGGCAGTCTGGGTTAGATTAGTGGTCTTACTCTTTACTGGCAAAATATAATTTTTCTCCCAGTGTTTTCCTTGGACATCTAAAAATAACACTTCTAATATCATCTACCTTGTCTGGTAAAGATATATTCATTAAAGAAGATAAAATGCCTCACAGAGATATTTCAATTCATTATCAAGTTTCTGTCCTAGAAAGAGAAATCAAAGAAATGCTTGAGGAATCAGAAAATCATCTATTCTCAGATTCGAGAACTTCACTTCAGCATGACCCAGAACAGACTTAGTTCTGGCATGGTAAATGCAATACAGAGATATCTCAGGATAAAGAGCAGAATAAAAATAAGCCAGAAGAACAAGGAAGTACATAAGATGCAGGATACACACTGGGGACAAATCATTATTTGATTGAAGAAAGCTGGGCTGCCTTTCTGCACTCAGCAACACCAAATTAACCAACCGTCCCTACAGCATCACCTTTCACCTTCTAAACTACACTGAAACAACTGCTATATAGAGGAGAGTCTCTCTGACTGCTATTTCCAAAGACATCAATCATGTGGAGGGGAAATTTATTCACTTCAAATGTCCTCATTGGCTGTCTGACGTGTGCAAGTTTTAAATAGAAAAAATAATATTACATCTCATGACGATCAATCAAACCAGAGGTATTTCAAGAAACTCAGATATTTCTTCTTCTCTCACACTTCTATTAGGAAGAAAGTTCATACAAGGCCTGGAGTTGAATTTTTGAAGTGTGGACACCAGGCAGATATTTTGTTGATTCACTTCAAATGGGTCCTACTAACTTAAAATAATGTGTGCAACTTGAAAGAGGTACAAAGCAAACAGAAAACTTCATGTGTATATAAATACTTACGTATAGAAACAGGTTATATATATATATATTACATAGACTACTTCTGTGCTACACATTCACTCATATGCTACACATTCACTCATATGCTACACATTCACTCATACACAGCTCAAAATAAAAGAATACCAAGAAGTTGTGAATAAATCCCACCAACTGGTTAATATCCGACAATACTGAACAGTTTTTGAAACTGTACTTAGGTTAAGAATTCTATCATAAAATCAAATGGCTTCATATTGAATTGTTCTCTGTGTCCCCATAGAAAACTCAGCACTCAGCAACTGAACACCATTCTTTGACCAGAGGGTTCACATCAGAATTCAGTTATGTTTTAACAGTCTAGTCTTCCCAGTTCAATTCAGTACAGTTGCTCAGTCGTGTCCGACTCTTTGCGACCCCATGGACTGCATACAGCATGCCAGGCCTCTTTGTCTATCACCAACTCCCAGAGTTTACTCAAACTCAGTGATGCCATTCAACCATCTCATCTTCTGTTGTCACCTTCTCCTCCCACCTTCAATCTTTCCCAGCATCAAGGTCTTTTCCAATGAGTCAGTTCTTTGCATCAAGTGGCCAAAGTATTGGAGTTTTAGCTTCAACATCAGTCATTCCAATGAATATTCAGGACTGATTCCCTTCAGGATGGACTGGTTGGATCTCCTTGCTGTCCAAGGGACTCTCAAGAGGCTTCTCCAACACCACAGTTCAAAAGCATCAATTCTTCAGCGCTCAACTTTCTTTATAGCCCAACTCTCACATCCATACATGACTACTGGAAAAACCATAGCTTTCATCAGACCTTTGTTGGCAAAGTAATGTCTCTGCTTTTTAATATGTCTAGGTTGGTCATAACTTTTCTTCCAAGAAACAAGTGTCTTTGAATTTCATGGCTGCAGTCACCATCTGCAGTGATTTTGGAGCCCCCCAAAATAAAGACTGTCACTGTTTCCCCATCTATTTGCCATGAAGTGATGGAACCAGATGCCATGATCTTCGTTTTCTGAATGTTGAGCTTTAAGCCAACTTTTTCTCTCCTCTTTCACTTTCATCAAGAGGCTCTTTAGTTTTCCTTCACTTTCTGCCATAAGGGTGCTGTCATCTGCGTATCTGAGGTTATTGATATTTCTCCCAGCAATCTAGATTCCAGCTTGTGCTTCATCCAGCCCAGTGTTTCTCATGATGCACTCTGCATAGAAGTTAAATAAGCAGGGTGACAATATATAACCTTGACATACTCCTTTCCTGATTTGGAACCACTCTGTTGTTCCATGTCTGGTTCTAACTGTTGCTTCTTGACCTGCACACAGATTTCTCAAGAGGGAGGTCAGGTGGTCTGGTATTCCCATCTCTTGAAGAATTTTCCAAAGTTTGTTGTGATCCACACAGTCAAAGGCTTTGGCATAGTCAATAAAGCAGATGTTTTTCTGGAACTCTCTTGCTTTTTTGATGATCCAGAGGATGTTGGCAATTTGATCTCTGGTTCCTCTGCCTTTTCTAAATCCAGCTTGAGCATCTGGAAGTTCACAGTTCACGTACTGTTGAAGCCTGGCTTGGAGAGTTTTGAGCATTACTTTGCTAGCATGTGAGATGTGTGCAATTGTGCGGTAGCTGGTGCATTCTTTGGCATTGCTTTTCTTTGGGATTGGAATGAAAACTGACCTTTTCCAGTCCTGTGGCCACTGCTGAGTTTTCCAAATTTGCTGGCATATTGAGCGCAGCACTTTCACAGCATAGTCTTTTAGGATACTTAGTAAATACTTGCTAAAATAATATAAACGAAAATGAGGAAGTCAGAAAGCCCTTTGCAAATGTAAGATATTATATTTATATCTTATATGTGGTGGTGGTTTAGTCACTAAGTTGTGTCCAACCCTTTGCAACCATGTGGACTGTAGCCCACCAGGCTCCTCTGTCCATTGGATTTCTCAGGCAAGAATGCTGGAGTGGATTGTCATTTCCTTCTCCAAGGAATCTTCTTGACCCAGGGATGGAATCTGTCTCCTGCAATGCAGGCAGAGCAGATTCTTTACTGACTGAGATACCAGGGAAGCCCCTGATCTTATATAAATGAAGGCAAAATGACATAGATTGATCTGGAGGTATTACACTGAGTGAAATAAATCAGACAGAGAAAGATAAATACTCTATGTTATCACTTATATGTGGAATCTAAAAAATTAAATAAACAAATGAACAAAACAGAAACAGACTCACAGATATATAGAACAAACTATGGTTACTGGTAGGAAGAGGAAGGGGGGAGGAGCAGGATAGGAGTAGAGGATTAAGAGATACAAACTACTATGTATAAAATATGCTACAAGGATATACTGTACAGCACAGAGAATATGGCTAATATTTCATAATAAGTTCAAATGGAATAAAATCTATAAAACCCTGAATCACTGTGTTCCACATCTGAAGCTAATACTATAAATTAACTCTACTTCAATAAAAAAATTAAAATTTTTTAAAAAATTAAATGAAGAAATGTTATTTTATCTCTAAACATCCCTATGCTTAGCCTATGAATTTGCTTCATATATTCTATATTATTATTATTTATCTTTCAAGAGAAAGTAAATTTTAAACAAACTTGAATTCAAAGACAAAAAGACAAGCAACTTTCACAAAGGGGACTGACTATGCTTTTAAGATTGTGCTTCTAAGACACTCCAGAGAGCAACTGTTTTCACAAATGAACTGTGATAGAAATCAGCTTTCTTCTTTTCATTTACCACTTAAAATGACAGTTATATTACTCAATGACAACTGTATACTTGAAAGTGCTTTATGAATGCCAATTTTTATACTAATTTTAAATTAAGCATAACTTAGTATTTTAAAGTATTTGACAAAGGCTAATTATACAGCACAGGGAATATAGGCAATATTTTATAATAACTAAAAATGCAGTTTAAGTGTAACCTTTAAAATCACGATGTAGTACACCTGAAACATATATAGTATTATAAATCAACTATACCTCAAAAAAATAAAAGTTTTAAAATAAAAATTAAGAGATTAAAAAATACAAGTACTTGTTAGTCAGCAGTCTATGATAGAAGTCTGTAAACTACAGCCTATGAGCTAACTCCAGCCCACTGTCCATGAGTTAATGGATTTTATATTTTTAAATGGTTGAAAAAACTCAAAATAACATTTTGTGACATGTGAACACCATATGACAGTGATATTTCAGGATCTATAAATAAGTTTTATTGGAACACAGCCACACTCATTCATTTTCAATGTATCGTTTACACTACTTCCAAGTGAACAGATATGAGAGAGCTTATGTAGTGTGAAAAAGTATAAAATACTTAATATATGACTCTTAACAAATAATGTTTGCCAAATGATCTTTAAAAAGTTGGACAGTGATACTGGAAGTAATAAAAGAACTGAGCCATGTTCCTTTAGACCTAGGGCTACCATATTTTCTAAACTATTTCCTAATTAGGTCAACAGTACAGAAAGTGTCAAAAGGTACTCTACCTGCCATTTTCCTTAGGGGACCTGAAAATAAAAATGGAAAGTGTTAAGCAGAGTTTAAGCAAGTTATAATTGTCATATAATTAATCAAAGTACAAGCTCTTAATGTATTTCCTCTGAAATGTTTCTTCAAATGAAAATGCTTGTATAGTACTGCTGCTGCTGCTGCTGCTGCTAAGTTGCTTCAGTCGTGTCCGACTCTGTGCAACCTCATAGACAGCAGCCCACCAGGCTCCCCCGTCCCTGGGATTCTCCAGGCAAGAACACTGGAGTGGGTTTCCATTTCCTTCTCCAATGCATCAAAGTGAAAAGTGAAAGGGAAGTCGCTCGGTCATGTCCGACTCTTAGAGACCCCATGGACTGCAGCCTTCCAGGCTCCTCCATCCATGGGATTTTCCAGGCAAGAGTACTGGAGTGGGGTGCCAATGCCTTCTCCGTGTATAGTACTGCTGCTAAGTCACTTCAGTCGTGTCCGACTCTGTGCGACCCCATAGAAGGCAGCCCACCAGGCTCCCCTGTCCCTGGGATTCTGCAGGCAAGAACACTGGAGTGGGTTTCCATTTCCTTCTCCAATGCATGAAAGTGAAAAGTGAAAGGGAAGTCGCTCGGTCATGTCCAACTCTTAGCGACCCCATGGACTGCAGCCTTCCTGCATGCATGGGATTTTCCAGGCAAGAGTACTGGAGTGGGGTGCCATTGCCTTCTCTGTGTATAGTACTCCTGCTAAGTCGCTTCAGTTGTGTCCGACTATGTGCAACCCCATAGACGGCAGCCCACCAGGCTCCCCCATCCCTGGGCTTCTCCAGGCAAGAATACTGGAGTGGGTTGCCATTTCCTTCTCCAATGCATTAAAGTGAAAAGTGAAAGTGAAGTCGCTCAGTTGTATCCAACTCCTAGCAACCCCATGGACTGCAGCCTACCAGGCTCCTCTGTCCATGGGATTTTCCAGGCAAGAGTACTGGAGTGGGGTGCCATTGCCTTTTCTGTGTATAGTACTAGATAATGACAAATACCTGTACAATGAAGGAAGAAAGCAAAGGTGGAGAAAGTATTCTATTTTAAAATCTATAGTCTTTACTGTCTTCAAACTTCTTAAAAATACTTTTAAACAATTAATACGTGGTTATCACTTTATAAATAGACTTTTTTCAGTAAATGAGCAGAGAACTCCAGCTGTTAGCATTAACAAAATTGATAACATTTTTGGGGGGATACAATGTTAAATGTTATGTGTTATGTATACAATGTTACAATACTAATGTTAAGTCGTATTAAAATTAATGAAAAGAAAATCAGATAATGTATAGTAGGATTCCAAGGAGTTGGGGAAGGTCCAAATTGACTAACCTATAAGATACTGCATAGTTTTTAATATTTATTTATTGATTTTCTGTATCAGACACTTAAAAGGACTTTCCATATGTCAAGAACTACGCTATACATTTCACAAAAATTAATTCTTTCAATCTTCCTGAAAACTCATTAAGGACCATGAATATCCCCATTTACAGGTAAAGAAACTGAGGAATAAAAACGCTAAATAATTTACCCAAAGCATTTCAAAAGTTATTTTTAAATAAAGCACGATTCATATAAATTGTATATATTACCTTTTTTTATATAAATAAGAAGTTAAAGCTTGTTAATTTACCCAAAACCATCCAAGCAGAAGTGCCAAAGGCAGGATTTAAACCTAGGCAACTTGATCTCAAAGGCCATGTTGCCTTTCATATGCTATCAAATGAGAGAGGACTTCAAAAGCCTCAGTTTCTCATGTGAGCTTTAGTCACAACTGGAGACAGTATTCCTGCAAAGTGCTATGGCTGAACTGGGGAGACAGGTCATGGTATGAGAGGAGATGGAGGGTCAGTTTACCATGCTTGCCCTTGCCTCTGCATCAATAACTAGCTGAGTTCCTAGATAAAGTACATACATTTCCTGTGCTCTGGTTTCCTCACCAGAAAAAAAATGAGGATTACAGTAACTATCTCACAATACGGCTATTGGGATTAAATGAGTTAATAAGGATAGAAAGCCTGGCACACTATAAATGCTATGTAAGTGCTTGCTGTTATTTCTGGAAAACTCAGAAGTTGTGACAAGACTATGCCAAAGTTAAGATGTAGACACTGTCAATTAAGCCCGTGCTCCCCTGCATCTAATAGCTGGGCCACCGTCACCATCCACATGCTCCAAAGCTTCAGAGGACTCCGTCTAGCACTGGGTAACAGCCAGAGATATAAAGATAGCCACTTTGTTTCAAAATCCCTCTTCTGCTCTCTGACCTTGGGCTAATACTTCATCCTTCTAAACCTATTTGTTTTTCTTCAAAATAAGTATTAATAGCAATATTTTTGCTAAAAGAGTTGAAGATTATGTGAACTCAGGAATGTAAAGTGGCCAGTACAAAGTATTCACTCAATAAAATGTGCACGAGTATGATGCTTCAGGTCTTAGACAGGGAAGCAATGTCCTAAAAAGAGGTGTCCGATTTACCTAGAATTGCTATGCTGCTAACACATCCCCTCCAGAATGACTATACATCAAGACGTCAAAGGGACCTCACTGGAGCACTGATGAGCCTTTAGGAGCATACTAGATCACATCTAACCTTATCCAGGTTCCCCTCAGTGCCAAATAAAAACACATAACTTCTCAGCAGCAAGTTGGAGACATGAATTCCTAAGTTCTTACCCTGGCCCAACTACAGATCTAGCATATCTCCTTGAATGTATTATTTTGCCTTTTTTTACCTCGGTTTCCTCATCTGAAAAACCAGAATTAGGAATAAGAATTTAACAAAAGAACACCAAATTAAAGAATCCACGTAATTTTTTCATCACTGTTGTTAAAAGTATATACAATAAACACAAAAGGATAATCCATTTGAAATAAAGACTGCTATAAAACCTATGCATTTTAAAAGTCTATTTACCTAAAGTCAAGTACACGAATGTCCTTGTAGCCTGGTAACCCAGTAAATGCATTTTCCACCTATCAAAAATAAAAAATTTGTAACTACGTAGAAATGTAAAAAAGCACACACAAAATGTTTTTAAGAGTAGAATATAAAGTGCACTGTTTGTAAGTATTAGAAACTTGTACACATACACGGATATACATGGATTAGAAAGCTAAGAAATTTCTAATTGTTACAGTGTTACAAAATAGTTTTTACCACAACCCTGCCACATTTTAAAATTTTTGTTTTTTAAGGTTTTGATTTACTTTAATATTAATTTTTTCCAAATTACAAAAAACATACTTTTATTGGCAAAACACTATTTTTTCCCTTATGTGATGAAATGTGAAAAAAAGGACTAGTTTCAAAAGAAACTGTAATAACATTTTAAAATGTAATTGTATGGATTAGAATCTGGCCACAGCACACACTGACACACAGACAGGTGTTCATTTCCTGTGAGTGTAAACTGTCTGGTGGCATCTGTTTCCTGTTCCTATGACACCAAGGACTGTGAACACAGCCAACATAAGAAAGAAATCTGCACATGTGGGCTTAGGCTTTGTTGACTGGTGGTGACAGAGGAAGTTATAAAGCAGTGACTGGTCAAAATATCAATTTATGAGCATCACAACTGCAGAAACCAGTTTTATCACCAAGTTTCTAAAATCAGACTACATAAACCAGTATGAGCTTAGTGACTAAAGCAGGGGGAAGTGATAGATTGGACTAAATACCAAAAAATATGAGGTTCTGTACAAATACACATTTAACAAAATCAAACATTTTACCCACAACATTTCAGAAGGTGACGGTCTCATTAGGTTAAGTCACTATGGGGCTAACATCAGAACAGGAGAAGTTATTAGTGGACTTTGGGGCTATTTGCCAGCAAATTTGGAAAACTCAGCAGAGGCCACAGGACTGGAAAAGGTCAGCTTTTATTGCAATCCCAAAGAAAGACAATACTAAAGAATGCTCAAACTACTGCACAATTGCACTCATCTCACATGCTAACAAAGTAATGCTCAAAATTCTCCAAGCCAGGCTTCAACAGTATGTGAACTGTGAACTTCCAGATGCTCAAGTTGGATTTAGAAAAGGCAGAGGAACCAGAGATCAAATTGCCAACATCCGCTGGATCATCAAAAAAGCAAGAGCGCTCCAGAAAAACATCTACTTTTGCTTTATTGACTATGTTGCGTGGATCACAACAAATAGGAAAATTCTTAAAGAGGTGGGAATACCAGACCACCTGACCTGCCTCCTGAGAAATCTGTACGCAGGTCAGGAAGCGACAGTTAGAACTGGACATGGAACAACAGACTGGTTCCAAATTGGGAAGGGAGTACGCCAAGGCTATATATTGTCACCCTGCTTATTTAACTTATATGCATGGTACATCATGAGAAATGCTGGGCTGGAAGAAGAAGCACAAGCTGGAATCAAGATTGCTGGGAGAAATATCAATAACCTCAGATATGCAGATGACACCACCCTTACGGCAGAAAGCAAGGAGGAACTAAAGAGCCTCTTGATGAAAGTGAAAGAGAAGAGTGAAAAAGCTGGTTTAAAACTCAACATTCCGAAAACGAAGATCATGGCATCTGGTCCCATCACTTCATGGCAAATAGTTGGGGAAACAATGGAAACAGTGACGGACTTTATTTTCTTGGGCTCTAAAATCAGCCATGAAATTCAAAGACACTTGCTTCTTAGAAGAAAAGTTATGACCAACCTAGACAGCATATTAAAAGGCAGAGACATTACTTTGCCAACAAAGGTCCATCTACTCAAAGCTATGGTTTTTCCAGTAGTCATGTATGGGTGTGAGAGTTGGACTATAAAGAAAGCTGAGCAGAGAAGAATTGATGTTTTTGAACTGTGGTGTTGGAGAAGACTCTTGAGAGTCCCTTGGACAACAAGGAGATCCAACCAGTCCATCCTAAAGGAAATCAGTCCTGAATGTTCATTGGAAGGACTGATGTTGAAGCTGAAACTCCAATACTTTAGCCACCTGAAGTGAAGAACAGACTCACTAGAAAATAACCTGATGCTTGGAAAGACTGAAGGTGGGAGGAGAAGGGGATGACAGAGGATGAGGTGGTCGGATGGCATCACTGACTTGATGGACATGAGTTTGAGTAAACTCTGGGAGTTGGTGATGGACAGGAAAGCCTGGTGTGCTGCAGTCCATGGGGTCACAAAGAGTTGGACACAACTGAGCGACTGAACTGAACTGAACTGGAGCTATCTCTGGGCACCTGCTTTTAAAACCAAGTTCTCATAAAATCAGGAGAATTAGATTTTTTTTTAAATCTTGGTTCACCAAAAATCCCTCTGCCTTGTGGATAAAGAATCCAAACCCATGAAATTTTTTGGCTACAATAATTCGCCTTGTTTTATTCTGAGAGAAAACAGAGAAGTGCTAATTCTTAGAGGATGGGGGTGGGGATAAACTCCACAGGACTAGGAATGCAAAGACTGACAGTTAGTCTCGGCTATTTTTCACTGGCAGAGTGGCCAGGCACAAGTCTTCTTTCATAGTATTAATGCTTCAATGCCCACTAAATATATCAGTTCTTAAGATTAAGATGAGCATAGCTAAAAGTACTTCATTAGCTGCAAAATGCAGTGTTATTGCATGTTGTTATTAATACTAAACCCATCTTGCTCCTTGGAAGGAAAACTATGACAAACCTAGACAGCATATTAAAAAGCAGAGACACCATTTTGCCAATAAAGTCTGTATACTCAAAGCTATGGTTTTTCCAGTAGTCACGTGCAGATGTGAGAATTGGACCACAAAGAAGGCTGAGCACCAAAGAATTGATGCTTTCAAATTGTGGTGCTGAAGAGGACTCTTGAGAGTTCCCTGGGCTGTAAGGAGATCAAACCAGTTGATCCTAAAGGAAATCAGTCCTGAATATTCATTGGAGGGACTGATGCTGAAGCTGAATCTCTAATACTTTGGCCACCTGATGCAAAGAGCTGACTCACTGGAAAAGACCCTGATGCTAAGAAAGACTAAAGGCAAAAGGAGTAGAGGGTGGCAGTGGATGAGATGATGTGATGGCATCAGTGACTCAATGGACATGAATTTGAGCAAATTCTGGGAGATAGTGAAAGGCAGAGGAACTTGGGTCGGACATGACTTAGTGAGTAAACAACAACAAACCCATCTCTTCTGGGGCTTTGCCATTTTTTGACTTTAAACATGTTTTCTAATTCATCACACCCAGTTAGCTACTACATAGGTGCCCAGCTGTAAGAAGTCATTCCAGTTTATTAGCAACAAGATTAATAACAGGTACAATTTACTGAGTGACTGCTATGTGCCTGGTGCTTTGAAATATTACTTCTAATCCTTGCAACAATCGCAAGAGATACACAGTTTCCCCATTATGCAATTGAGGAAACTGAGACTGAGATATCAACTAATTTGCCCAGGATCATCCATTTGGTGAGTGACTGAATCAGAATTCATTCAATCATCAGTCTTTCTAACACTGAAGCTCATACTCTTCTTACTGAATCACATGCCTCATCCTCTTTCCTTTGATAAATATGATTTTATAACTGGGACCAGGAGTGGGAGAACTGTGAGGCTCACCACAGCTTCTCACCTGAATTAAAATGAAGGGGACTTGGGGCTTCCCTAGTGGCTCAGTGGTAAAGACTCCACCTGCCAATAAAGGAGACATGGATTCAATCCCTGATCCGGGAAGATCTCACATGCCATGGAGCAATGAGCCCATGCACCACCACTACCACTGAGCCTGCCTTCTGAAGCCCAGCAGCCGCAACTACTGAGCCCACAGGCTGCAACAAGGGAAGCCTGCAGACTCTAGAGTCCACGCTCTGCAACAAAAGAAGCCACTGCAGTGAGAAGCCCACACACCACAATTAGAGAGTAGCACCTGCTCACCGCAACCAGAGAGGTCTGTGCAGCAACAAAGACCCAGCACAGCCAGAAATAAATAATAAATAAAATTATAAAAAATAATTGAAGGGGACTCTGTATGATATAAAGGAAAGAACAGTTTCAAAGGAAGGAGGAGACCTGATTTTCCCTTCCACTCCTAGAAGCTGAAATGATCACGAACAAGTTACTCACCCAGAAGGGTTTCATCTATAAAATGGAGCTGATTATCCACCTGGCTGCTGTTAGCAAACTGACACACAGCAGCCTGCAGAACACAAAGCACTATGCGAGGACACGGTGTTGATTCTGTGGCTGTCGTCAGGTATCCACACTCCAAAGCCTATCACAATGACCTTTCCCTCTCTGATGTCACTCTTGGTGGCACCCCAAGTTTATCTTTCTCAGCTTATCAAAAAAAAAAAAAAAATGTAACAGCTCCTGAATCTCAATCCTCCCAAGCAGGCTTTCTTTCTCCCTCCAGCATTACCCGAAAAAATAATACTGAAAGAACAACTCCCATGACTGTGTCCTGAAGGGAGAGAGCTTGAGGGTCTCCTTTAGTTTGCAGTATATGTGGAGACAGGACCTTTCAGAGACACAACCCTGACTCTGCAGCTCCACACAGGGAAGTGGCTATCGGTAGACATATCATTCCATGTAAAAGGACCCATATGTAGAAATAGGCCAGAGAAGGAACTGATCCTTCATCACCCTCAAATCACCTTGAGCCAATAGCTATCTACCTCATAAAGTCCCTGCTGGAAATGTTTTTCAGAGTGTTTATTACACCTTCTCTAAATATGCAGTCATTTAGCACAACTGTTTATCCAAACATGGAGGTTTATTAAAGGCTCCTTAATCCAAGAGCAGAGAGAACCAAAGAGCTGATCCAAGACACTGTCTGATGCCAAATGGACACTGGCCTGGCTGACATTTCTTCCACATACCATATAGCCTCACAAATTGGCCACACAGCTAGGAAAATTAATTGTCTAGCCCACACTCCCTGTGTCTGATGGCTGCAATGATGCTGCTTGGCTGAGAGATGTATATTTTTATTTCTCATCTAGACACAATGTCTAGAGAAGGAAATTAGTCCGAGGTAATGGAATCAAAAATCTTGGCCACAGAAAACTCTATCAAGAGGGATGGAAAAGAAATAAACAGGAGGACTAATGTACCCTCTCACTTGACAGAGAGAGAGGAGATGGGCCCTCAGTATCTTGAAAAAAATCTCAACTTCAAGTCCCTAGATAGAATTCTTCCAGAAAGTAAAGTTGTAAGATGGTCTAATGCACAATTCTGTAAAGAAACTCTCTTTTAAAAATACTTCTAACCAAGGAACAGAGATAAAAGGGAAAATTTACTTTTCACTGGATGTCCTTTTGTCCCTTGAGCTTGGGGCTTCATACTACCTATGCATTAACTATTCAAAAATGTTCACCTTTAAAAAAGAATAACAAATACAAAATGAAAAGAAATTAAATTTATTGTTCCCTCAAGGAAAATAACACACTACATATAGTATCTCAAAGATGCTCATTTCTCCAAATATTGTCAAGTAAAAACCATGCCACAGAACACATTCTTCCTTGGCTGTGTGGCCAAAGCTGGAAATAGCATTTATTTGTTGGCATATGGCAAATGGATACAAAACTTTGTTTCAGTGAAATAGTTCATCTTTTGGTGAAATTTTCACAGAGCTTTCTAAAGAAATGGCTAAATCACTACTCACCAAATCAAGTAGCTGGAAAGCTTAAGTCTTAAACCTACCTTTAACCAGTGTTAACATGGGAAATTTACAACTTCAGCAAACTATCTTGTATACAAAAAAGAATAAAAACATATCCTCAAAATCACCCACCTCTGAAATAAAGTCTTCTACAAGGCGCTGGTGATGAAAGCTGGAGGGGTCCTGTAGTTCTTCATTGTACTGTTCCCCCAAAAGGTGGATACTGAATTCTGCAACCTGCTCAGCGGCTGTTTTTGTGGATTCTTCTACCACATTCTCAATTTCATTGCTAATCTGGATTTTTAGCAAAAGAACAATAAATGTCAATGTTCACTCATTCAGTCAACAAATATCTACTGATATGATATGCCAGACACTGTGCCAAAAGCAACTTCTGATGATGACTATATAATATTTGACTTTGAAACTAACTGGTAGATTTTAAGACAGGTTATTATTAAAAGTACTAAAATTACTGTGTATTTGTTCATTCCTTTGAATACACAGTGATTGTGGTCACTGGTTCAGGGAAAGAGAAAATTTTCCACAGATAACCACCAAAGTTCACCACCTGTGAGTTAGTAGAAAAAGCTGAAGTTACACATTGCTAATTATTAGAGAAATGCAAATTAAAACCACAATGATATATCACCTCACACATGTCAGAATGGATATCATCAAGAAGTCTACAAATAAAAATGCTGGAGAGGATGTGGAGAAAAGGGAATCTTGATTCATGGGTAGGAATGTCAATTAGTGCAGCCACTATGGAAAATAGTATAGACATTCCTTTAATAGACCTTTCTGAAAATAGTCCTGAAAACAGCCATTAAAAAAAAGTGAGTCGCTCAGTCATGTCCAGCTCTTTGCAACCCCATGGACTACACAGTCCATGGAAATCTCCAGGCCAGATTACTGGAGTGCATAGCCATTCCCTTCTCTGGGGGATCTTCCCAACCCAGGGATCAAACCCAGGTCTCCCATATTGCAGGAGTATTCTTTACCAGCTGAGCCACCAGGTAAGCCCAAGAATACTGGAGTGGATAGCTTATCCTTTCTCCAGTGGATCTTCCCTACCCAGGAATAGAACCAGGGTCTCCTGCATTGCAGGTGGACTCTTTATTAGCTGAACTACCAAGGAAGCCCAATAAAACTCAAATATATTTCCCTACAAATTCCCACTGATCCCAGTTCTGAAACCTGGATGCATATAAAAACTACAGGCCCCAGAGAACCTTCAAAGAAGGATAGGCACCTATCATCTTCTCTGACTTTTCACTAGTTCCTTTTCTCCAAACACTTCTCGGGCTCTTAATGTCTCCCTTAGAGTATGATACACATAAGTGAGGTCTGATAATTAAAATATGGTACAACTATCACTTTCCTGATAGCAGATTCTAATTTCTGTTAATGTAACCTAAAAGTACTATTACTTTACTAGTTTTTCCTCATACTGCTGAGTCATATTGAAACTAATAAAAACCTTTAGCCTTAAGGAATTTTGTACAAGACTTTGCATTCTTCAATATTAAATTTTCCCTCACTAAATTTAAATAAAAACTTCCATTTTCAGTATTACTATAAAAGAAATATCCTTAGTAACCTTGTTGCAATACAATGCCTAAAATGCTGACTAAATTTTTTAATGATTTTAATGCATATCTGGTTTGCAAGAAAATAAACCAGAAATCAAAAGAGATAGGCTAGAAAAATCCAAAGAGGTGATTCAGTAATCTATGCATACACAGTGTATCTAGCAATCTCTTGTGACCTAGGCTTCAGTTTCAAATACTACAAGGGAAAGGATATAAAGTGCCAGGTGTATACGTGTTGAAAAGTCAGATCAAAGACGCCTATCTAGACAGTTTGAACAACAAATTAGACTAAGTCGAAGGAAGAATAAGTGAACTGGAAGACATTTCTGAATGCAACATAGAGGAACAAAGAAATGAAAGTTAAGAACGAGTGGTTAACAGACAAAAGGTATAAAATGAGGGAGTCAGACATATACCCAATCATATGAGACAACACCTGAGAATTTTCTCTCTCTATATTTTTGTGGATTTGCAGTATCCTCAATACTGTATTATATGCTACTATATTGTACTTGTAGTGATGCTTCCTAAGGCCCACCATCACTGCAAGTGACCTGAAGTGCGAAGTCAAGTGGGCTAGTGGAGGGGATGGAATTTCAGCAGAGCTATTTCAAATCCTAAAAGATGATGCTGTGAAAGTGCTGCACTCAATATGTTAGCAAATTTGGAAAATTCAGCAGTGGCCACAGGACTAGAAAAGATCAGTTTTCACTCCAATCCCAAAGAAGAGCAATGACAAAGAATGTTTAAAATATCACACAATTGTATTCATTTCACATGCTAGCAATGTAATGCTCAAAATTCTCCAAGCTAGGCTTCAATAGACATGAACCAAGAACTTCCAGATGATCAAGCTGGATTTAGAAAAGGCAGAGGAACTAGAGATCAAATTGCCAACATTGGTTGGATGACAGAAAAAGCAAGAGAATTCCAGAAAAACATCGACTTCTGCTTCACTGACTACACCAAAGCCTTTGACTCTGTGGATCACAAAAAACTGTGGAAAATTGTTAAAGAAATGGGAATACCAGACTACCCTACCTGTCTTCTGAGAAACTTGTATGCAGGTCAAGAAGCAACAGTTAGAACTGGACTGGTTCAAATTGGGAAAGGAGTTCATAAAGGCTGTATATTGTCACCCTGCTTATTTAACCTATATGCAGAGTACATCATGAGAAATGCCAGGCTAGATGAAGCACAAGCTGAAGTCAAGATTGCCAGGAGAAATATCAACAACCTCAGATATGCAGATGACACCACCCTTATGGTAGAATGTGAAGAGGAACTAAAGAGCCTCTTAATGCAGGTGAAAGAGGAGAAAAAGCTAGCTTAAAACTCAACATTCGAAAAACAAAGATCATGGCCTCCAGTCCCATCACTTCATGGCAAATAGATGAGGAAACAATGGAAACAGTGAGAGACTTTATTTTCTTGGTCTCCAAAATCACTGCAGATGGTGACTTGCAGCCATGAAAAAGACGCTCCTTAGAAGAAAATCTATGACAAATCTAGACAGTGTATTAAAAAGCAGAGACATTACTCTGCTAACAAAGGTCCATCTAGTCAGAGCTATGGTTTTTCCAGTAGTCATGTATGGACTGTGAGAGTTGGACCATAAAGGAGGCTGAGTACCAAAGAATTGATGCTTTTGAACTGTGGTGTTGGAAAAGACTCTTGAGAGTCCCTTGGACTGCAAGATCCAATCAGTCCATCCTAAAGGATATCAGTCCTAAATATTCACTGGAGGGACAGATGCTGAGGCTGAAGTTCTAATACTCTGGCCACCTGATGCAAAGAGCCGACTCAAGGGAAAATAACCTGATGCTGGGAAAGACTGAAGGCAAGAGGAGAAGGGGATGACAGAGGATGAGGTGGTTGGATAGTATCACTGACTCAATGGACATGAGTTTGAACAAGTTCTGGGAGATGAAAGACAGGGAAGCCTGGCGTGCCACAGTCCATGGGGTCACAAAGAGTCAGACACAACTGAGCGACTGAACTGAACTGATGTACACTGATTTTTTAGACAGAATGCTACTGTACTCTTAACAAACTACAGTAGAGGTAAACATAACTTCTATATGCACAAGGAAACCAAAACGCTCATGTGACTTTATTGCAATACTCACTTTTTTATGGCCATCTGGAACTGAACCCACAGTATCTGAGATATGCCTGCAGTTATACTATGTTATAGTATACTTATAGTAGTACACCATATAGTATTTGGGAGTCTATAGTTTTACAAAAATGGGTATAGGAGTGTGTTTATGCTTATTTACTTTGCTTTGGATTTATTGTACTACCTTAACATGAGGTTTTTAGTCTATTATAAATTTGAGAAATTCAGTCATTATCTTTCATCATTACGTAAATACAGAGAGGGAGAGAGACAGTAGTATCTTAACGGTAGGAGAAAAAATGGATTACCCACAAAAGAATAAGAACCGAACTGTTAGTTGAGTTCTTAATAGTAACTATAAAAGTTAAAAGATAGTGAAATAAAATCTTGACAAAAAAAACCCAAAGACCTTCTATCTAGAAATTTATACAGATTATAAGTATCTTTCTAGAATAAGGGTATAACAAGGAAATCTTCAGGTGACCAAAAACAGATTGAACCAGTGAGAGATTCTTACTAAAGTAATACCAGACGCATATATTTCAGAAGGAAAGTTATTCCAAAAGAGAGTCTAAAATGTAAAAAAGAATTTTAAGAAAATAAAACAGTACACACCTGGGAAAATGTAAAAACGTTTAACTATATAAAATAAAAATGATTCAGTCAAATTTGTAAGATTAAAAAGAGAGAACTAAAGGAGAGAAAGAAAGAACAAAAATACTGAAAATAACATATAAAACAGTAGGGTAATCACTTGAATTACTTTAATGTTCTAATGTTCCTGCAGACTCAGGATAAGGATAAAGATTTTGAAAAACTTAAACTTTGCTAGATTAAAGACACATGATAACATACAGGGTAAATACTAATAAAACAAGAATAAAGTATGTAATTTCTAAAACAGTATCTGAAAAATGTATTCAGGAAAAAACTGAACTGTAAAACTGTACATTAGGCTTCACTCTGAACTAGTCATGTATGCTTGTACTGTTTTGTCTTCCTACTGGTTCTACAAATTACCTTCAAATTACTCTGTTACGAAATGTTCCAACTGATTACACATAATCCCTTCATTTACATTACAGTGAGTTTTATCTCATTCTGTAAAAGTTTCCAGACCTACACCATAACATTCAGCATCAAGTTCAGAACTACAGTATCACTTTTTATTCAAATATTTATCAAATGCCAATATTTTTTGTACCATCTAATTTGGACACAGTTTTACTGAATACTAAAGGTACTGTATTGATACAAGGATCCCAAACTGGCTCCAGCCTTGCTCAGAAACAGGGAAGGTGGTGGACAGAGTGGGATGACATGACTTGACTTCATAGCTGGTAAGAGAAGGTGTAAGGTAACAAATTGTACCTTTCTAGTGAATATGTTCAATCAAAGTTTGCTCTGTATTAAGGAATCTGTGATTTACGAATATTTAATAAAATTTCTAATGAAACATTTTCATCTTCTTAGAAGCATTTACTTTTCAAAAAATTTGGAATGTGACAGCCAACTTAATGCTTCTTAGTGGACAGATTTCTATTAGTAATGATGCATTTAAAAAGTACAATACTTCTTTAAACTACATAAAATCTATATCCTTTCCCTCTGAAGAAGAGAAGACTAAGTCCTGATTTATTAAGAGACAGAGTACATAGGCAAAAACCCTCACAATAAATTATGCACACAGCCCACAGAAGACAGTGGGCTTACCATGATGACAGCTCCCCAGGCTCCACGTCATTTAATTTACAATTCAAATCTATTCTTTGCCAAAAGCAGACTTATTGGGCTCTCCAATGAATCTGATTCTTTTTAATGTACTGGTTTTAGAATCTACATTTCCATAAAGAGAACCACCTGAAGTTTTGTGTTGTCTGGCAATGGACAATAAATCTCTCTAAATCCCTGTTCTCCACGTTAGAAACTAAATAATGAAACGGAACATCACTCACACTGTCTTCTGGCCTCTCCAAGCTGCTCTCTGAGATACCTTCGTAGGAGGTCACCCCTGGATATGGAACACTGAGACCAGCATCTAAAAAGAAAAACAAAAACATGTGTATGAATTCAGTCCGTGACTAAATCATAATGTCTATCAGGAAACAATAAACTGATTTTGATGCCATTCATATTAAGTCATTTGCTTTTTCATCTGCAAAACTGTGTGCATTTTAACCTCAAGACACATGAATTTCCTCAGCACAAGAAATAAATACGACTCATTCAACAAGCATTTACTGATACCTCCTATATGTCAGCCTCTATGCAAGCCTCCAGGGATACAAAGTCTCTATCCTTAAGGAGTAAACTAACTTGTAAAACTCTCAGAGAGGGAAGTAGCTGAAGATTGGAATTGGCCAAAAATTATAATTGTTGATGCTGGGCCTCACCATGCTATTTTTTGTACGTTTGAAATTTTCAACATAGAAGAACTTTTTTAAAAAAAATTAAAAATAAAGAAATCAACTACTAATTTACAGGAAATATAGAGGTCAAAGAAACATACAAACAAAATATACCACAGAATGCAATTAGAAAAATCCTTACTCTGAGAAACTCTAAAAGACAAATGACAAATAGTGGAGCTACAAAGGTTCTACCTTTTGACATAAGCAGTGATTACAAAGTGTTTGCCTTAAACCAATTCTTTAGGTTGTACATTTGTTTTAAGGTTTTCAGATTCTGTATTATGTACTTAATAATTAAAGATTCTTAAGTAACCCAATTATAATGTCATAAAATAAGTGAAAAAACACTGCTTTTTCTTGAGACTTCTTCAACAACAAAAGGAGAGACAAATTGGTATTTTTTAAAATATGAGCTGAAAATTGTGCTTCCTTGCAACTAAACAATAAATTTTAAAAGATAAGTGAATAAAGGCACAAAAGCATACCTCCCAGTGTTGACATGTCACCAACAGGAACTGGAGATGACAATTCAGAGCTAGGAAAAAAAATGTCTGGAGTTAATAAAATGACAGAAATGTAAGGGTTTATTTTGGGGTTTGTTTTCCAGAAAGGAATTCACCTGATCTCCAAATAAGGATTCTCAAACCAAAGTACTAAGTAGCAATCAAAAAAAAAAACTCATTTATTTTACATTTTTTGATGCCTACTCAACCTGAATCACCCTACATAATATTACATAGTACTACATATTATGTAATATGCATATATATATGTACACACACACATAATATACCCTACATAATACATAATACTACATAACCACTCTACATAGTACTTCCTTACTATTTCATAACCCTGTTTCATTTTTTTCCTCAGTTCTTTTCACTATGTGAAATCATTCTGTTAATTTATTTATCTATTTCTTTGTCTATGTCCATACCCTTCATCTTCTAGAATGGCATTTCCTAATATGGTAGTCAGTCAGGTAATTTAATTTAAAATTAAATGAAGATTCAAAATTCAGAATCTCATCCACACTATCCACATTTCAGTGTTCAACAGTCATACATGTTTAATGGCTATTTTATGGAACAGCCTAGTAAAGAACATGTTCATCATCACAGAAATATCTATTTAACAAGACTGCCTCAAGAATGTAAACTCTAAAAAAAAAAAAAAAAAAGAATCTAATCTAAACTCCATGAGATTAGGGCCCTTATTTGCCATATTTGCACTGTATCTTCATCTTAAAACAGAAACTACCACTTAATAGGCACTGAATAGATATTTTTGGAATAAATAAATACTATTGACCAACCAGTCTAGTGTAGAAGGCACTTGGCATACAGCTGTGAACAAAATACTCATGGTCTATGAACGTTACCACCTAACAGAAAATAGTAACAAACATAAACGCAACAAGCAGTTCAGACACAAAAGTACTGGCAGTCACGGGGAACATATAAGCCCAAATCTCATCTCATTTGAGAGATCACAGAATCATGAAACTTCGTAGAATAAAACAAATCAAGCTTAGAGACATGATTTGCTATAGGCTACATTGCTCCCAGGTTTCAGGTCCCCTGGCTTCAGGTCCTCCTTTTACCATTCAACCCTGCAACTATAGGCAAAGATCAGAAGAGATCAGAGGATAATCTGAGAAAGTCCTTAAAGAAAGGGTGTTTCCACCAGTCTAAATCTCCACACATCCCCAAATATATAAATTACAGTAATTGAAAACTCTCTTCAACTTTCTACAGGCAGGTTTCCAAAGATGATTTAAACACAGTCAAAATGTCTCCCTCTTAGACTCCCTTCTGTCTCAGTGAGCCCCATCTTCACTTCAGAACCACTACTTCAAATTGTCCTGCTGCATTAAACTAGATCATGGGGTCACAGCCACCAGATAAATGTGGCACACATCCTGAAGCAGCAATTTTCACTTTAAAGTAAAAGCACAGTTCAGTTCAGTTCAGTCGCTCAGTTGTGTCCGACTATTTGCAGCCCCATGAATCGCAGCACGCCAGGCCTCCCTGTCCATCACCAACTCCCGGAGTTCACTCAGACTCATGTCCATCGAGTCGGTGATGCCATCCAGCCATCTCATCCTCTGTCATCCCCTTCTCTTCCTGCCCCCAATCCCTCCCAGCATCAGAGTCTTTTCCAATGAGTCAACTCTTCGCATGAGGTGGCCAAAGTACTGGAGTTTCAGCTTTAGCATCATTTCTTCCAAAGAACACCCAGGGCTGATCTCCTTTAGAATGGACTGGTTGGATCTCCTTGCAGTCCAAGGGACTCTCAAGAGTCTTCTCCAACACCACAGTTCAAAAGCATCAATTTTCTGGCACTCAGCTTTCTTCACAGTCCAACTCTCACATCCATACATGACCACTGGAAAAACCACAGCCTTAAAAGCACAGAGAGCTAAGCAAAAACTGATATGAATTTGGACATGTATAAACTGCTGTATTTAAAATGGATAACCAACAAGGACCTACAGTTATAGCACATGGAACTGTGCTCAGTGCTATGTGGCCACCTGGATGGAAGGGGAGTTTGGGGGAGAATGGATCCATGTATAGTTCAGTCCCTTCGCTGTTCACCTGAAACTATCACAACATTGTTCATCAGCTAGATCCCAATACAAAATAAAGTTTAAAAATAAATAAATAAAACATAATATTAAAACATGTGTGGCTGTATTATAGAGTACAATATAAAGTTTAAATGAATATTAAGTTACAATATGATCATTTCAAAGACATTTCATGACTGGAATTGGAGTGGGGGAGCTGAGGCCATGTTCCCTAAACCCCCAAGCTTTGGTAGAAAATTTGAGAAACATAGGCTAAAAAAAAAAAATCTCACCATAAAGATTCTCCTGGTTTTTAAAAATACTATCTAAAAAGAATAACATATTAAACCAAGACACCAAACGTATCACTACTTGTTATTTTTGGTACACTTGCAGGAACCTGCTTACTTAGCTGTCATTCAAAAGAATATAAAGGAATATGACATCTGGATAAGTCATTTTGATGAATGATGAGTAGAGGAAGACCTGGGTGATAAGAAAAGGTCACGGAGCTAGCCAATGAAGGAACTGTGGTGTAAAACAGGCCCATTTGATTCCAGAAACCTCTCTCTTACCCACATTAATTCCACACTACATGGCCTTTATGTGACCCATATTCCCTAGAAGGGCAACCAGGATGGTTTTCCTTGGTCTTAATGATAGTGGTGTTACATCAGCTAAATGACCTAAAAGTCAAAATGTGTAAGGACCCAGAAATAGGAAGGGAAATCTAGTGAAAGCTGGAGAGCAATTAAGTATGAAGAGCAAAGAGGTCAAAGTAAAACAAAGCACAATACAGTAATCAGCATAGGAAGTTGAGATGACATGGCAGAGAAACCAGACTTCACCAGGGATCGGTCAAATTGTCTCCCACATCAAAATCAAATTTAAGCTAATTCTCTAAGTCAGTAAGTAAGCATTCAGAATGGAGAAGTTCACTTACTTCAATAGAATTAGATTTCACTTACTGAATTCAAAATAACTTTTTTTTTTTTTCAAAATAACATTATTTTAATGATGGTAAGGGCTTCCCCAGTGGTTCAAATGGTAAAGAATCCACCTGCAATGCCAAAGACCTGGGTTCGATCCTTGGTTTGGGAAGATCCCTTGCAGGAGGTCATGGCAACCCACTCCTGTATTCTTGCCTGGAGAATCCCCATGGACAGAGGAGTCTGGTGGCCTACAGTCCACAGGGGCACAAAGAGTCGGATATGACTGAGAGATTAAGCACAATGATGGTAAGTGGGCAACTCTCAGTAATTTAAAACACTTGTCCAACACTCCCAACACTTAATCCCTCATCTTCCCACACTTCTTTCAAAAGACAGTAGCATGAATCCTTTCACATTTTCTCATTAGGGATGACTCCTACAGGGATGCCCTAGAATGTCGCTCACAACAGAATTAGAATACAGAGCTGTATTGAGTTTAGAGACAGAAATGCCTCATTTCTAGGCCAAGCCACAAATTTGAAGTTGGTCAGCTAAGATCTTTAGCTTAATGTGAGCAGCAAACAACCGTCTACTGTCTCATCTCCTCAGCTTATCCAGCACATAATTTTTTCCTCACAGCTACTGGCTAATCATGTCAGTGGAATTCAGATGGAACTGTGTCAAAAATACCACAGTCACATGGAACCTATGTTTAAAAACATACTAAGGGGACTTCCCTGGTGGCAGTGGATGAGAATCCACCTGCCAATACAGAGGACACAGGTTCGATCCCTGGTCCGGGAAGACTAAACGTGCCACAACTAAGCCTGTGCACTAACCTGCTCCGGAGTCCATGAGCAACAACTACTGCAGCCCATGTGCCTACAGCCTGTGCTCCACGGCAAGAGGAGCCACAGCAGTGAGAAGCCAGTGCACCACAATGAGAGAGCAGCCCCCACTCACTACAACCAGAGAAAAGCCACGCAGAGCAACGAAGACCCTCCACAGCCAAAAATAAATAAATAAAATTGTTAAAAATAAATAACAAAAATACAGTAAGACAAGCCAACAATCATTTCATACCTAGACTACTATTCCCTTTTACAATTTCCTTTCCTTTGCTTTGCTCTAGAACCTGTTAACTATAATCAGCACTTAACAAGAAAAAACTTAAGGCAAGGAGTTAGGAATCCTGGGTGCTAGTTCCAGATGTATCACTAACCTTGTATATAGCTTGGGAAGATGCCTCAGTTGCTCTAGGCCTCAAGATCTAACCTCTAAAACAAGAATATCTCTTTCTCTACCTACTTCACCAAGGTGTTGGTGAAAACTAAATAAAATATCATTATACAGAAGCATTATGTAAAGGATGAAATGCTAAACGAACATAAAACAGGGGTGGGAGTTGGATCAAGATGGCCGAGGATTAGAACAAAGAGCTCACCCTTTCCCACAAATACATAAAAAATACATCTACATATGTAAGGATTCTCATAGAACATCTACTAAATGCTGGCAGATCTCAGACTTCCACAAGGGCAAGAAAATCTCCATGTAACTGAGTAGGACAAAAGAAAAAGGAGAGAAAGGAGTAGGATGGGACCTGCACTCCTGGGAGCGAGCTGTGAAAGAAGAACAGTTTCAACCAGACAGCAGCAGACAAGTGGAGAGAGGCCTGCTGCACAGAGGGCTGGTGCCCCCCTCCTGGCAGCACTCCCCAGCCTGAGACACTCATCTGCTGGGGGCGGGGCTGGATACTGAGACTCCAGTTTCCATGCTCAGAGACAGGGAGGACTGGGGTTGGCTATATGGTGACACCCTGAGGGAGCCAGGGTGTGGTGCGTCACACAGAGGGAGTCAGGAAGATGCCTGGACCCATCAGAAAACCAAGGTGCCACTGCTGGGGAGCGTAGAAGGAAATGTGTGCAACTGCCATGGGAGCTTCTTTTTCAAGGCAGGACACCACTTACCCTCTTCTACATAAGTTCCAGGTGCAGCTATTGCTGCCATCTTGGACTCCAGAGGTAGCTGGGACTGCTGCCCTGTGTCCCTGGGAGTATGCACAGGGCCAGGCACCTGAACACTGCTATAAAAGTGATCGTGGCCAGCACATGCTGAGAAAAGAGACAGCAAGCTTTCAAATCAAAAACAGCTCTCATGCCAAAAACGTATTAAACCCACAAGCTACACAGGGACGCTCATGCTTATAAACAACTCTCCAAGACAACAGTAGATAATTGTTTCCCCTAAACTCACAGAATGAGAGAAATACAGCAAAATGAAGAAGCAGAGGAACCACTCCCAGTTAAAAGACTAAGAGAATTCTCCTAAAGGAACAATGAAACAGACCTCTTCAGCCTAATAGACACTGAGTTCAAAAAGAAGGTAATGAAAATACTGAAGGAATTAAGAGAGGTTATCACTAGAAATGCAGATCACTATAAAAATGAACTAGCAACTGTAAGGAAGAACCAAGAATATTGAAAATTTATTTGCTGAGATGAAGGCTGAGCTAAAGACAATGAATAGCAGAATAAATGATGCAGAAGAAAGAATAAATGATCTTGAAATTACCCAATCAAAACAGCAGACAGTTTACAGTAGCTAGGACATGGAAGCAACCTAGATGGTCCATTGGCAGATGAATGAATAAGAAAGTTGTGGTACATATATATAATGGAATATTACTCAGCAATTAAAAAGAACACATTTGAGTCAGTTCTAATGAGGTGGATGAAACTGGAGCCTATTATACAGAGTGAAGTAAGTCAGAAAGAAAAATACCAATACAGTATATTAACGCATATATATGGAATTTAGAAAGATGGTTAACGACGACCCTATATGCAAGACATCAAAAGAGACAAATAAAGAACAGATTTTTGGACTCTGTGGGAAAAGGTGAGGGTTGATGAGGGGATGAGGTTGATGAGGGATGATTTGATAGAACAGCACTGAAACATGTATATTACCATACGTGAAATAGATGACCAGTCCAAGTTTGATGCATGAAACAGGGCACTCAAAGCCAGTGCACTGGGACAACCCAGAGGGATGGGGTGGGGAAGGAAGTGGAAGGGGCGTGGGGGAGGGTTGGGACAGCCACACCTGTAGCTGATTCATGTAAATGTATGGCAAAAAGCACCACAATATTGTAAAGTAATTAGCCTCCAATTAAAATAAATTAACTTTTAAAAAATAGCAGACAGAAAACCAAATGAAATTAAAAAATGAAAGCAATATAAGAGACCTATGGGACAATATAAAGTGTGCACTCTATGCATAATAGGGATTACAGAAGGAGAAGAAAGAGAAAAGCGGATTCAAAACATATTGGAATAAATTATGGCTGAAAACCGCCCAAACCTATAAAAGGAAACAGATATTCAGATATAGGAGGCAAACAAGATGGACCCAAACAGACCTACACCAAGACATATTATAATACAACAGGGTTTAATGGAGTTACATGTCAGCCCAAACAAATAATATATATGCTTTTACATTTGAATCAATTCTAACGAGGTGGATGAAACTGGAGCCTATTATACAGAGTGAAGTAAGCCAGAAAGAAAAACACCAATACAGTACAGTAACACATATATATGGAATTTAGAAAGATGGTAATGATAACCCTGTATGCGAGACAGCAAAAGAGACACAGACGTATAGATCAGTCTTTTGGACTCTGTGGGAAAGGGCAAGGGTGGGCTGATTTGGGAGAATGGCATTGAAACATGTATATTATCATATGTGAAACGAATCGCTACTCCAGGTTCGATGCATGATACAGGGTGCTTGGGGCTGGTGCCCTGGGATGACCCAGAGGGATGGGATGGGGAGGGAGGTGGGAGGGGGTTCAGGATGGGGAACACATGTACACCCGTGGCAGACTCATGTTGATGTATGGCAAAACCACTACAATACTGTAAAGTAATTAGCCTCCAATTAAAATAAATAAATTTATATTAAAAATAAATAAATAAAAGTGTATTTGGCTTTGTGATCATGATGGGCATCGTCAAGTACAAATCTAACTTATTGGAGATATCAAGAAAAAAAAATTTCACAGATCAGTCCTTACACTGAGAATAACACCAGGGACCTGATAATAGACTTGGATGATTGAACAGAAACTCAATTACTCATCCAAAAAATACTTAGTAAGCACACGTCCTAGGCTGACTTTGTATTGAAGATAAAACTGTAAGAAGATGGTAGGGAGTTAGGTGACTGGAGCTAAGGGGTGATGTTTTCAAGATGTCTGGCTGGAGACAAGTGGTGGAGGAGGATTTTTTGTAAAATAGGTAACTTGGGAAGATTTGAGCATGTTTAAATATTAATAAGTAGTTGGTAATGGGAGAAGCTGAAGACTCAGGAGAGAGAGAAAAAAACAATTACAGGTTGATGTCTAGGAGGTAAGATGGGATATGAAGTCCTGAATAACGGGTAGGAAATGGTTTTTTTAAAACAGACTTGCTAGATGACAGTAAGGGGAGGTGAAATCAGTACACAGCAGAGTGTCTGGTGTAAGTCATATGTTAGCAGTTGGGTTACAGTTTACATAGAAGAAGTAACTTAAATTACAGAGAAGTAATGTGGTAAGCAGAAGAGTGATATCCCAAAGATGTCCATATCTTAATCCCCAGAACATGTGACTATGTTATTTGCAAAGGAAAGTAAGGTAACAGATAGAATTAAGGGTACTGATCAGCTGGCCTTAATTCTTAAGTAGAGACCATATCCTCTGGTTTTATCAGGTAGACCCAATGTAGTCATGCATGTGTATGTGTGTGCTAAGTTGCTTCAGTCATGTCTGACTCTTTGTGACCCTACAGATTGCAGCCTGCCAGGCTCCTCTGTCCATGCAATTCTGCAGGCAAAAATACTGGAGTGGGTAGCCATTCCCTTCCCTAGGGGATCTTCCCAACTCAGGGATAGAACCCACATCTCTTAAAACTCCTGCACTGGCAAGCAGGTTCTTTACCACTAGTGCTACCTGGGAAGCCCCAGGGTAGTCATAAGGACCCTTAAATGAGGAAGGAGGCAGAAGAATCTCAGAGTGACAGAATGTGAGAAAGTAAGCCACTGCTAGTCATAAGCCAACCAACACGGGCAGCCTCTAGACACTGAAAAGGGCAAGAAAACAGATTTTCCCCTAGAGTCTCCAGATAGGTAACGCAGGTCTGCCAACATGCTGAGAATCATGTCAAGCTTCTGCACTATAGAACTAGAAGATAAATTTGTGTTCTGTTGGGAGAAATATCAATAACCTCAGCTATGCAGATGACACCACCCTTATGGCAGAAAGTGAAGAGGAACTAAAAAACCTCTTGATGAAAGTGAAAGAGGCGAGTGAAAAAGTTGGCTTAAAGCTCAACATTCAGAAAACAAAGATCATGGCATCTGGTCCCATCACTTCATGGGAAATAGATGGGGAAACAGTGGAAACAGTGTCAGACTTTATTTTTTTGGGCTCCAAAATCACTGCAGATGGTGACTGCAGCCATGAAATTAAAAGACGCTTACTCCTTGGAAGGAAAGTTATGACCAACCTAGATAGCATATTGAAAAGCAGAGACATTACTTTGCCAACAAAAGCCCATCTAGTCAAGGCTATGGTTTTTCCAGTGGTCATGTATGGATGCGAGAGTTGGACTGTGAAGAAGGCTGAGCGCCGAAGAATTGATGCTTTTGAACTGTGGTGTTGGAGAAGACTCTTGTGAGTCCCTTGGACTGCAAGGAGGTCCAAGCAGTCCATTCTAAAGGAGATCAGTCCTGGGTGTTCATTGGAAGGATTGATGCTAAAGCTGAAACTCCAATACTTTGGCCGCCTCATGTGAAGAGTTGACTCACTGGAAAAGACCCTGATGCTGGGAGGGATTGGGGGCAGGAGGAGAAGGGGACAAAAGAGGATGAGATGGCTGGATGGATGGCATCACCGACTCGATAGACATGAGTTTGAGTGAACTCTGGGATTTGGTGATGGACAGGGAGGCCTGTTGTGCTGCAATTCATGGGGTCGCAAAGAGTCAGACACAACTGAGCAACTGAACTGAACTGAAGCTACTAAAGTTTGTGATAATTTGCTGCAGCAGCAATAGAAAACTAATACAAAAATCTCAACACAGAATGAGAGCCATCTCAAGAAAATTATAAAAATAAATTTAAATATAGAAAGTGATTAAATTAAGGGTTTTAAGGGATGACTACAATATTCACTAGCTTCCCTGGTAGCTCAGACGGTAAAGCGTCTGCCTACAATGCAGGAGACCCAGGTTCAATCCCTGGGTCGAGAAGATCCCCTGGAGAAGGAAATGGCAACCCACTCCAATATTCTTGCCTGGAAAATCCCATGGACTGAGGATCCTGGTAGGCTACAGTCCATGGCGTCGCAAAGAGTTGGACACTACTGAACGACTTCACTTTTACAATATTCAACTTAAAGAGGGGCTAAATGAATTCCCAGGCCACTCCCAGTATTAGCTAACTCCAGGTCCCCTCATTTCAGCAAGTACCATAGTTGATGCTTTTCATCCCACTCCAACCTGGTCTGCTCTAGTTTCATAGGAAGGATATCAACTTTTAAATTTTCAAATTCAGTTATATGTATTTCAAATTTAGTTCATATGTATTGCTATTTTTATACATGCCCTATTTTCTAAGGATGATAAATAATACTTTGAGTCCCTTCACATCTAGGACATCAACAAAACATATATGACACACTCAGTTCTCTAATTTGTTTATTTATGTATTTGTTTCAATGGGATTAACACATATTTCCAAGAAATAGTAGATGAATGCAGCAAACCGCACCCAACCAAAGTGAGCTATGTAGAAATACACAAACTACACCTCAAACATCTTCCAGCTACTCCATGTGTTATGTGTTATAACATCAGCCCACATATGGTGTTACAACTTACAACTTTTCAATCTATTTCAGATAACCTTCCTTCATCCCTTTGTAACTCATGAGTTACGATCTTCCCAATGTCTGTTTTCACAGGCAAACTCCAAGGCTTCTTCCAGATTACAAGTGATACTTATTATTATAGCTTTTATACACTTCTTAACCATGTAAGATGTGCTATTGTTTTCATTAGGTACAACCATGAAGATTACTGGCAGGACCCACCAGATTGTTAAGTCTACTGCATGTGTATTGGAATGGCAATCATAAGGAACCTCTGAGCTCTGCCTCTTGAAGGTAAAGGACCCACGCCTAAAGCACCACATGGCCCCACATCTAAGCTGGTGCTCAATCCCAGGCCCTAAAACAGACTTGGTGGTACTGTTAGTTATATGAAGTGAGACCACAAGGAGTCCCACTTCCCTCCTGCTTACTCACACTTGATTTGGAACTTACATATACCCCACTACCACCAAGAGATGCAGTCTAATTATGCATTTGCCTGGACTCTGCTGCCCAGGCTACACCTCTGGACACTGACTCACTTTGTTGGTTTTTCAATCTGTTGTTCCATCTAACTTGAGACAAGATTATGGACCTGAACTGCATGCCCTAGTGATTTTTTTTTTCACCCCCAAAAAGTCACCTACATACTGGCATAACCTAGATACTGAATATGGATAGAATTAGAAATCATTAGTCCCTGTACACTCAAAATCCCTCACCTTCCATGATCTGCTTTGTCCTGCCACTGCTCAGGAGCCAGAAACAAGCTTAATCCTAAGCCTAAAGGCCCACAGAGCCATGACTCAAATCACTGGAGGATTCATTAAAGCTGTGCTAGTCTTATGCTTCAAGATCACAAACATCATTAAACCATAAAGTGACCCGCACCACAACCCCATCATTTAATCAACCATCCTCCACTAAGATGTACCATTTTAGATAAACAGTATTAGCCTGTAAGCCTCAACAATAGTAGATCATTTTGTATTCCAGTTCCAAAAATCTATTTCCTCACCAAGAGAAAGGAACAAGTCCACCTCTTAGTAAGGTCAGTCAGTAAACAAGCACAGTGGCTCTGAAGGTGGTTTGGAAAGGGAAGTGGCCTCAAGATGAGGAAAAGACTTTGAGACTTACCCACAGGCCTGGTTATAGGAACAAGAAATAGGAAGGAATCATTAAATTTGGGATGAGCCTTAGAACAGGTATGATAGATCTCTGTTGCCAAACATGAACTTAGTGGGGAAAAAGACACTTACCCACTTACAGTCTCCTTTGCATATGTCAGTTTCTAAGGAAAACAAAGATACAAAAATGATGATGTGAGTGAAAGACAGTTATTAAAGCAGTAAACAAAACTTATTGCACAAAGAACACTAATGCCCTAACACAGAATCTATGTTATTATTCTTACAGTTAAATAGTTAAAGTACGAATGATGCAAAGTTTATTTTGTGACTCAGAACATCCCACCCACCACTCAGTTTCTGTGTATGTTCCCCAAAGTCCCTGTGCTCTCTTAATGGACACAGATTAACAGACTTTACCTGCTAATCATTCCAGAAAGGTCTACGGGTTAGAGATGGGTAGAGTTTTACATTAATCTTCCATGGACTTAGAACCAAAGTGTTTTGTGATCTACTACGTTTATAGAAATTCCTATCATAGAGTAATATCATCATGTGGATAAAATAATTATAAAATCTAATTCTCCAGAATTCAGACAAAAAGATAAACTGTATCCATAGTTGGATTATTCCTTTGGGGCATTCAAAGAAAACTGTGTCCAAGTTATGTCTAAACTAGTGGTTTTATTTTGAGACCAATATGATAATCTGGAATCAAATTCTATTTTCTCTTTCTCAGCTATGGAGGCAAATCCAAAAAATTTCTCTGCTGCTAGGCCTCAACTTCCTTATCTGTAAAATGGAGAGATGATTACTCTAAATAATTCTCAAGATATTTATAAATAACTCACTGTTCTTTTTACTCTTCACACTCTCCTAGAACAATCTCAGCCAGTCTTTTTTTTCCTAAATTTTAATCTAACACCTTCAACTTGGATTTTATTTCCTTTAATTAATCTCTCAATACATATAAACACAGAAAAATCATCAATTAATCAATTTGTACTATTAGCTTTAAAATTTTATAGGCCAGCATGGTAGTTATTTTTAAAATGCTGGAATTCTGAGTTCTAATAATTGTCAACCACATAAATTCACCACCTATGAGTAAACAGTTGTTATATTTAAAATCAAGCTAAAAAAAATAGATGTATATATATGTATAACTGAATCACTATGCTGTAAAGCAGAAATCAACACAGCAATGTAAATCAACCTTATTTCAATTTTTTAAAAAAAGGTAAAATCGAGCTTCCTTCAGTTTTTGGACAGCCAGTGATCACTTAAGTAACATTCTCAATCCCTCTCATGATTTCAAGTACTACCTCAAGGCTGGTGATCCCTATAGCTGTATTTATAACTCAGACCACTCTTCTGGGCTTCATATCTAAATATTAAGCAATTCACATTTCAAAGATGGCTCAAAAGAATGCATTAAAAAGCAAACTCACTCTCCCCGTCAGTGTCTACAAGCTGCTTCTTTGCCTGAGTTCTCAGTGGTAGCCATCAAAGCTAGAAGTTGGGAGGCTTCCAGGGTCATGCTTTTATCATTGCCCACTCCCATCCAATCTGTCACCGAGTCCTACTAATCCTTTTCCTATTTAGATCCCCTATGTACCCTTTCTCTACTTCATGGTTTATGTAGGATTCTCATCCCCTCAGGCCTCAAGTAGCAACTGATCTCTGCTCATCTTGTCCCCTCTAATCTATCATCTGGTGTACAGAAACCACAATAACCATTTTACAGTTCAAAACTGTACAATCAGCCCCTGCGACTTGCCAACTTACACCCCTTCAATGGCTTTCTATCAACTACAAACTTCTTAAGCTATCCACCCCTCTAGTCTGATCTCCTGTCAAATCTAGTCTACTCTTCTGATACACTGGCCAACATATACATGTATTGTTGTTAGTCACTAAGTCGTTTCCAACTCTTTTGTGACTCTATGGACTGTAGCCCACCAGGTTTCTCTGTCCGTGGGATTTCCCAGGCAAGAATACTGGACTGGGTTGCCATTTCCTTCTATAGGAGATCTTCCTGACTCAGGGATTGAACCCATGTCTCCTGCACAGGGAGGCAGATTCTTTACCACTGAGCCACCAGAGAAGCCCACATTTTATTATATACAACTAATAATAATAAAATGTAAGAAGTACAATACTAAAGAATGAATAAAGAATTATGGTGTTCAAAAGATTATGTGAGCTAAATCTGCTAGGATGGGGGTTGGGGGTTGTTTTCTCATGAAGGAGGTTACATCTGAGCTGAGGACATGTAGGACTTGAATAAAAGGAAGAAGGATATAAGAAGCCTCTCACACAGCATGTGCAATCTACCACATAGATCATATAGATCTAAACAGTTTCCTTCTCTTGCCATGAATACATGCAACATGAAAAAGGTAAGATGGGCAGATAATTTGTCTATATGCATGCTTGTTTCTCCTTTGCTAAGAATAAACTAAATCTAAAACAAGGAAACCACGTAAGCAAATTCATGCATTAGAACCACATTTATACTTCACTAAACATTTATCCAATGATCTATACCCTCTATCTTTAATCAGTTGTCAATTTAACTTTGAACTGACAAAATGCAAAACTCTGGCAAGAATGTTTGATTCTCACAGATTAATATTCTTAGCCTAAATCTTTGTAGAGTATTATTTCCAAATACTTACATTTATAAACAATCCTGAGGTTCTTGCTGGCTTCACAATGATTATTAATTATAATGGCCAGATCTAGAGATACAAAGATTGGCCACCCTGTGGTAAGTCATCTGAAGAGCCTAATTCAACAAAAGAGTAGGGATCTGGCATTCACTCTTTCTTCCTTTAGGCCTGAGCTCTGTATATGTGCTTCTATAGTAGTACAGTAGTTTCTTCTTGTTACTACATTTACCTGCATAATTAAGCTTCTGTGTTCCACAGACTGACTAAAATGTGTGCCCATTTCAAATATAGTCGTGATTCCATCCTCACACAAATTCATCCAATAATGATATTCCTCACGCCCAGGAAGTCGATCCCAAAAAGTCCTGAAGGCTTCCCAGACAGCTTCCTGGCATACTGAAAAATAAACAGAGGTATTTTTTTATGGAAAGGACTTTAGGGTTCTCACAATGACCACGGACCTGTTATTTCAGATTCCTGAGACACTCTTGCACACAGTGTCTATTCTGCAGGGACATAGGGATGATTCTCATTCAAAGCCCTTCTGTACACCCCATTTAAACTTTCTAGACCTGAAGAGAATCTGCACTCCCCACTCCTTTCCCTTGCAAAGGAAACTGATTCACCTCCTCATAGGCAGGGGTTTTTACTTCTCTTAAAAAAAAAAAATCGATGTTTATGTTTTAGCAAAGTACAGCTGATACGGAGAATATTTCAAAAGGACAAATAACCTGTGGTATATCCATATGATAGGATTAGAATTCAGTGATAAAAAGAAATGAGGCTTCAAGCCATGAAAAGACGTGGAGAAGATTTAAATGCATTTAAATGGTATGGGGAGGGAGGAGGGAGGAGGGTTCAGGATGGGGAACACGTGTATACCTGTGGCAGATTCATGTTGATATATGGCAAAACCAATACAATATTGTAAAGTTAAAAAATAAAATAAAATAAATAAAAATAAATAAATAAATGCATATTGCTAAGTAAGAGAAGACAATCTGAAAAAGCGACATACTGTATGGGTCCAAAGATAATACCTTCTGGAAAAAGCGAAACTATATAAATTGTAAAAAGATCTACGGTTGTCAGGGATTGGGGGGAGGGAAAGATCCAGGAGGTCGAAACGGATGGATTTAAGGGCAGTGAAACTATCTGTATGACACTGTAACAGTGGACACATGTCACTGTACATTTGTTAAAATCCACAGAAAACACAACAGAATGAGTGCACTCTAATGTAAATTATGAAACTACTGTCTTGAATCCTGTACTAGGGCTCAGACTATGCATCTTATCTAGTATGGAGAAATCCAGAATGGAACAAAGTCTTTTTTTAGGGTAATACAGTTTCCTTTCAGAATTGTGGAGCCCAAAACATGAGGAACAGTCAATTTACTGCATAAGGCAAGAAAAAGAAATCCTGGAGGGATGGGGTGGGGAGAGAGGTGGGAGGACACATGTTTACCTATGGCCAATTCATGTTGATGTACGGCAAAGCCATCACAATATCGTAGAGTAATTATCCTCCAATTAAAATAAATAAATAAATAAATTTTTAAAGAAATAAAAGACATACAAATTGGAAGATAAGAAATAAAACTATGTCTTTATTTGTACATGAAATAATCACCTATGTAGAAAACCCTACAGAATATATGAAAGAGCTACTAGAACCAATACGTGAGTTTACAAAGTTACGGAATAAAAGATCAATACATTAATCAACTCTATGTTTATATACTAGCAAGGAACAATCAAAGACCATTTTAAAAAAATACTGTTAACAACAGCATGAAAAAAGTGAAATAAATCTGACAAAAAGATGTATAAGATCTAAACACTAAAAATTACAAAACACTACTGAGAGAAACTGACAAAGATCAAAATAAATGAGGGGATACATCCATAGAGCAAGAGAGTCAACACTGCTAAGATTGCATCTCTTCCCAAATTGATCAACAGATTTAACACAGACCAAATCAAAATTCCAGTAGCTTTCCATGTACAAATTGGCAAGCTGATTATAATATTTATATGGAAGACAAAGGACCTAGCATAATCAAACAGATTTAAAAAGAACAAAGTTGAAGGACTTGCACTATTTGATTCAAAGACTTATTATAAAGCTTACAGTAATCAAGACAGTAAGGCATTGGCATTAAAACAGACAAATAAATCTGTGTAAGAGAATAAAAAATGAAGAAATAGATCCATCATACACAGAAGACTGATTTTCAACAAATGTACAAAAGCTAGAAAAGATAATCTTTTTAATAAATGATGCTGGAACAACTGGCTATGCAAATACGAAAAAAATTAACTTTGACTCATATACACCAAATACAAATATTAACTCACAGTAGATCAAAGACCTATATGTAAAACCAAAAAATTATAAAACTTCTACAGGAAAAAATAACAGAAAATCTTTGTGACTCTGAGCTAAGCAAACTTAGATCCAATACCAAAAGCAAGTATGAAGCAAAAAAAAACCCATCTGACATATCAAAATCTAAAACTGTTCCTCAAAAGACATTGTTAAGAAAAACAAAACAATAAACCAAACATTGGGATAAAATTTATGCAAAACATATATCTGACAATGAATTTGAATTTGGAATCCATAAAGAACTCTTATAACTCAATTATAGGACAAATAATCCAATTATTTTTTAAATCAGCAAAACATTCGGATAGAAACTTCACCAAAAAAGATATATGAATGGCAAATGAGCACATAAAAAAGTGCTCAATGTCATTAGCCTTCAAGAAAACACAAGTTAAAACCACAATAAGATGTCACTTCATATCTACTAGAATGTGGTGGTTTAGTCATTAAGTCATGTCCGACTCTTGCAACCCCATGGACTATAGCCTGCCAGGCTCCTCTGTCCACAGGATTTTCCAGGCATGGTTACTGGAGTGGGTTGCCATTTCCTTCTCCAGAGGATCTTCCTGACCCAGGAATTGAACCCAGGTCTCCTGCACTGCAGTCAGATTCTTAACCGACTGAGCTATGAGGAAAGCTGCATCTACTAGAATGGTTACAGCTTAAAAAGACCGACTATACCAAGCATTACACAGATGTGGAAAAACAAGAGTCCCAATACACCACTGGTGGTACAACTACACTGGAAAACAGTTTTGGCAACTTCTTAAAAAGTTAAACATAGAACTATCATGTGATCCATCCATTCCATTCCAATTAACCAACAGATATGAAAGCAGATTGTTCATACAAAAAAATTTTTCACAAACATTCATGACCACTTTCTCTATAATCACCAATAACTGAAAACCACCCAAATATCCCCAAATGCAGTATATCCATAAAATGTAATAATACCCCAAAATAAATGGTAATGAAGTATTGCTACATCAAAAAATCACAGATGAGTCTCAAAACAATTAAACTGAGTAAAAGAAGCTAAACAAGAGTACATAGTATGAATACATTCATATATATAAGTGTAGAAAATGCAAACAATACCTGGTAATAGAAAGCAGATTAGTGGTTACCTCAGCTCTTAGGTCAAGGGAGGTGCTCAGGGAGGAAGGGATTATAAAGGCACTTGAGAAAATGTTTGGAGGTAACTGAAAAATTCATTATCTTAATTGCAGTGATAATTTAAGGATCAATACATTTGTCAAAACTAATCAGACTATATACTATAAATATGCACAGTTTATAGGCTATATATTAAAAGGTCCAACTACTAATATAATTTTTTGAAGGGAGGATACTATTAATTACTTCCTACTCCAAGCATCCCTAAATATCTGGTTAATTTCAAAAGTCATTAAGTTGAGTGCAGTTGCTTCTTGCGTAAATGGAGATATTCTTCAAATGTGTTATACCAAACAGCAATTGATATCAAATTATCTATGAAAGGAAAAACTCAGCAAACCATTAGAGTGAATTAGTTCAGTGGAAAGAACTAAAATCCTTGGTTGAACAGTGAGTAGATCTAAACAATGTTTAAACAACTGGTTTTAGCAGCATAATCCAATTATCTCTCCAAATCTACTCAAAATCAAGACCTATGTTGAAATATTCATTTCCCCCTTCCCAGAAAAATATCTACTACTGCTTCACTGACTACACTAAAGCCTTTGTGTGAATCACATCAAACTACCAGACCACCTTACCTGTCTCCTGAGAAACCTATATGCAGGACAAGAAGCAACACTTAAACATTGAACAACTGGACATGATTCAAAATTGAGAGAAAGGAGTACAACAAGGCTGTATACTGTCCCCCTGCTTATTTAACTGCTATGCAGAGTACATCATGCAAAATGCCAGGCTGGATGAAGCACAAGCTGGAGTCAAGACCACCAGGAGAAATATCAGCAACCTCAGATACGTAGATGATACCACTCCAATGGCAGAAAATGAAGAGGAATTAAAGAGCCTTTCATGATGGTGAAAGAGGAGAGGGAAAAAGCTGGCTAAAAACTACTGTTTGAACTAAGTTCAAACAAATTTTGAACTTAGCTCAACACTGAACTAAGTTCAAACAAAATGTTTGAACTAAACATTCAAAAAACTAAGATCATGGCATTCGGTCCCACCACCTCATGGCAAACAGATGGGGAAAAAGTAGAAGCACCAACAGTTTTATTGAAATCATTGCTGCTGGTTTCAGTATTTGGACCCACCAGCCAATAAGAATATTTCTTAGTTCTTGCTTAAAAAAAATAAGACATACTGAACTGTGTAAAATGCACCCATGAAATTGAGACTGTGCTACATAAGTACTACAACACAAAGTAAACCAAGTAGATGTAGAAAATTCATCTTTTCAAAGGATGAAAGTACCAAATGTTGTCAAGATGTAAATCATTCTTTTAACTAGAGTTTCTGAATCAGTATGGAAATGGTTCTAGAAGGGGAAAAGAGACCTCTGAGAACTTCCTCTTAAAGGAGGTTAAATATACCATCAGATAAGATTAAGGAGAGGAAAATGTTGAAGTAGTGATAGATTCTCTTTTCTTGGGCTCCAAAATCACTGTGGATGATGACTGCAAGCCATGAAATTAAAAGACGTTTGTTCCTTGAAAGGAAAGCTATTGCAAACCTGAAGTGAAGTGAAGTGAAAGTCACTCAGTCGTGTACAACTATTTGCGATCCCATGGACTATACAGTCCATGTGATTCTCTAGGCCAGAATACTGGAGTGATTAGCCCTTTCCTTCCCCAGGGGATCTTCCCAACCCAGGGATTGAACCCAGGTCTCCTGCATTGCAGGCAGATTCTTTACCAACTGAGCCACAAGGGAAGCCCAAGAATACTAGAGGTGGGTAGTCTATCCTTTTGCCAGCAGATCTTCCCTACCCATGAATTGAACCAGGGTCTCCTGCATTGCAGGCAAATTCTTTACCAACTGAGCTATCAGGGAAGCCCATGGCAAACCTAGACAGCGTATTAAAAAGCAGAAGCATCACTTTGCCAACAAAGGTCTGTATGGTCAAAACTACAGGTTTTTTTTCAGTAGTCATGTACAGATGTGAGCGTTGGACCAGAAAGAAGGTGGAAGAATTGATGCTTTTGAACAGTGGTGTTGGAGAAGACTCTTGAGAGCCCCTTGGACTGCAAGGAGATCAAACTAGAAATCCTAAAGGAAATCAACCCTGAATATTCATTGGGAGGACTGATGCTGAGGCTGAAGCTCCAGTACTTTGGCCACCTGATGTGAAGAGCCGACTCAGTGGAAAAGACTGATGTTGGGAGAGATTGAAGGCAAAAGGAGAAGGGGCAACAGAGGATGAGATGGTAAGATACCATCACAGATTCAACAAACAAGGAGATAGTGGAGGACAAAGGAGCCTGGCATGCTGCAGTCCACTGAGCTGCAAAGAGTCAGACATGATTTAGTGAATGAACAACAATCTTTCCCCCATGGTAACCATAAGTTTTTTCCTACATCTGTGACTCTATTTCTATTTTGTAAATAAGTTCATTTGTACCATTTTTTTTACACTCTACATACAAGTGATACTTTATGATAAACTGGTACTTTTAAAGTACTTAAATGATTTTAAACCATGTCCATGTCCTCTCTTGAAATAACATAAACTTTTCTCTGAAGCTATATAAATACCAAATTCTTAATAAGTCTGTTTTCCATGGTTAGTAGAAAGATAATATTTGGTTCAGTCTCTACCAAAAGTATGACAAATTTTGAATTGTAAAGAAATACAACAACTGTTTTTGAACTACGTTTGAATTTCACCATGGAGCCCAAGGGTATGAATATTTGCTTACCTCGGACTTTAAAATATTTCACATGGTTTGCCACAGCCTCTGTAACACTTTCATCTGGGCAAGTTTTCACACCATTAGGAAATAAAGTAGATCGCTTTCTTCTGAGCAACCAATGTCTCTCAGTTTCTCTGCTGTCCAGAGGTTGTTTCTTTTTAGCAGATAGAGAAGAATCTGTGGATTCTGAGTCAGTCTGGAGAAAAGAAACTGTACTCTTGGGTTCTTGGATCTCTTCTAAAGACAAGTATGTTTGTGCTACAGAGTGAAAGCATAAACAAAACTGATGATGATGAATGAAGATACAGAATGAGAGGAAATAAACAAAAACTGACATCTGCACTATGTCTGGATTTTTAACTCAATGCTCAAATTACAGGCCTATATGCTTCAAGAGAATGACGTATTCAATTTTTTCTCCATTTAATTCCTCCTCTTTATTTCAAGACTGTTAGTTATTGAAACCAAGTATATATTCAATTTCAACACAAGAAATAAGAAGAGGTAAGGTGTGAATCAAGAAACATTAATGAAGAGGAAAACCAGAATTATTGAAGAAATTATCACACAGTTTAAATGAAGCAATATTAAAGATTGATAGAGTAATATTTGATTCAATTCCTTACAGCAATCATATCAAATAATGTTTTTAGAGAAAATATACTACAGATATAAAGAAAAATTTAAAAAGTAACACAGATTTTTAAATACCTGTTAACGATGGAAGGTTTCCTTCTATCAGGACAAATATCAAAATACACAGAGAAATCTTCCCAAAATGAGGAAACATAATCATTTGAGCCAAAACCAAAAGGAGGAGGAGAGGCCAAACTCTGTAACTGAAAAGCCTTGAAATGTCCAGTAACAAACTGTTACAGAAGAAGTCTAACATTTATAAGTTTATCTTTAAGAACTAACAACCATTCCAACATCATTATAAATTAGCTGAATAAAAATGGTGTCCTTTCAAAGTACCTCTCCCTTCTTTTCTGAAATAACTAACATGCTATGAGAGCAGGAGAGATAAGCTAATTAGGACAGATGGGAAGAGACAATTTCTTTGTTCTAATCTAGTCAGCTAAGCTCTTTATTAACACTATCCTTGCCTTTAATAAGCAGTCCACATAAAAATAATGTTTCCCCAAAAATAATAATGTTACACATACAACTCAGAATTTTACAATTTTTCTCCATCTATTAGATTTACATATTCTCTGATATTCTCTACAACTGATTTAGAAGCATAAAATGCCCAGACCAACTATACTTGTCTACATCAGAAATAGAGAACTACATATAAAATAAAATCAGTTTTCTTGGAGCTGTTTCTGTTTATAATAAATCTACTGTCTTGTAAGCTACTGTCTGTCCCTCCTTGATTAACAAACTTGAAAATCTTCCACTGTAACCACTCTATCTCCTTCCTCATCTATAAAATAGAACAGGAATAGTAAAAATAACTCATGATAGAGATAGTGTAAGCATTACAGAAATATTAAACTTTTTCTAAATCCTAGTTAAGTGACTGGCTTATGACTTTAAAAAGAAAGTCAAGTTTGTTTTTTTATCCCAAGAATTGTGAAATAAAAACAGTATTAGCTTCTTTAAGAAGGCTTTCCCTTTCCACTGACAACGCTCTTGCAACCTCTCTACCAGCTCTCAGTATCACAGTCACACACATACCCTAAGCTGAACACACTCTGGTGATGCCAAAGAAACCATGATTTTTTTAAACAAGCATACTGAAACTGTTCATGTGTTCATTTCTCCTATTAGACTATAAATGACCTAGGAATAAGAGCTGTCATTCATTTTTTTCTACCTTGTACATTTCCTGATAGTAGCAGATGCTCAAAAAATGTTCCCTGAACCGACAATCAAAATTAGCATATGCCTGTTAAAACAGAAGAAAAATTAATCTAAGCATCAACTATATGACATGTACTGAGTATCACACAATTTAAAATTTCTATCTAAAAATCGGTCACCTTTTGTAAGGAAAAAAATTACACCTCAGCCTAATGAATTGGAAATATGTTTAATATAAAATGTTGGTATTCTCAAAGCATTATTTCCATATGAATTTACGAAAATGGATTTTAAACAATCTTCAAAACATATAAGGGACAGTGGTTTCTTTGAAAAACATACAAACAAAAGTTAAGAAGTCACAATAAGATGTATTATATACTTGTTTTCCCAAAATTAGATATACAAAACAATGAATAGTCATCTAAAAAAGTTCCCTCCCCAACAAAGACACTGGGAATGAAACATGTAATTATAACTGTTTTTATAGGAACTCTCCAAAGGACAAATATCTTTAACAATAAAAAGGTGATGACACAAACATAAGGACACTAAGGCTTAACTCAAGTCACATGATTCTGAAATAAAACATCCCAATTGTTAGCTTCATCTTAAATTGCCTTTCCTTCACTGCTATACAATTACAACATAAATCTAAGAGATGCCTAAAAGAGAAGATTAAAATAATATTATTAAAAAAATTTTCTTATCTGAGAAAATACAATATAATTGTCCCCTCAAAATATTCCTGATAACATTAGAAGGTTGTAAAGAGTTGAATCATATGTAATACCATCATTATCACATCAATTCAGGACTGTTACCTGTCAGAACATTTAATAAAAACTTATGCTCCATCTGGTTCTTAAGTCTCTAAAAATTACAATTGAAAAATATAAAAGCAATGAAAGCAATCTGGCTTTTGCAGACAAATACTGGGTAAACAGAGCTATAAAATTATGTATTCAGTCCTAACAATTAGTATATAAGAATTCGAGGATTTTTTTTTAATTAAAGTTATGAAGACACCAGTTTTATCTTCTATACTTACAGAAACTGTATACATATTCTGGGATGTCAGAGTAGGATAGGAGTCAATATTTACATAGCTATACCTCAAATAAACTAAGTTGAGCTACATATGCAATTTTTTGTGATAGCTAAATTTTTTGCTCCAAATTCACTCTGAATGAACGAACTAAATTCTCAGATCCCCACACATGACAGCAAAAGAAACAAAACAAACAACAGTTAGAGGAACAGTTCCATTTAGCAACTGAGAAAAATAAGCTGCGCTTTGAAAGAGTGAATTCTTATCACCATCCTAACATTGTTTTCTCTTATGCTATACAGAAGGGATGCCGTAAATGGCATTTTCTGAAGCCTTGATACTAAATTCTTTTTTAAAAAAAATACATAGTATTCATACTGCATGCTTGAGCTGCAAAGAATAAAACTACAATACAATGTGACTTGTCAACCAATTTGACAAGCACTGGGGCTGGCACCAGGGAGGACCTAACTCCCTTCCACTCCCAGTTATGTGGAAGTACAGATCACACAGCTGTATTATCTACAAAAACATTCCCACATTACATATACTATTGCATAATCCAATCATATTTAATCAGAAAATATTTATGAAATATTTTGAATCAAATATTTATGAAACTTTAATTCCTATCTAATACATTAATCTATATTACACCCATTTGCACTCCATCTATCAGATCCCAACAATTCTAATCATATGTCTTATATATTTTAAATAATGTACAATGACTTATAAAACTACTGCAAGTTATTTTCTTCTCTGTGAGCTGGCCGACACAAATGCCGGTAAGCGGCTTTCCGGTAATCGTATAGAGCATCTGTGTCATGTTTGTACAGATTAACTAGCTACTGCTGCCCTTCTGCTGCTGTAAATGAAGCTTCAAAATGAGCTCTCGAATATCTTCCCGTTTGGTCTTTATTACATGACGAGGGAACCATTTCTCCAGATGAATTGGAAGTTCAAAGTTAACAATAGGATCCTAATGAGAGAAAAGACAATGTAATCACTTTAGCAGTATAATTCAAATTCGCTCAAAATTCATTTTTATAAGAAATGAGAAATTGCTAACTTTTTAAAATAACAAATCCCACTGCTGGGCATACACACTGAGGAAACCAGAAGGGAAAGAGACATGTGTACCCCAATGTTCATCACAGCATTGTTTATAATAGCCAGGACATGGAAGCAACCTAGATGTCTATCAGCAGATGAATGGATAAGAAAGCTGTGGTACATATACACAATGGAGTATTACTCAGCCATTAAAAAGAATACATTTAAATCAGTTCTAATGAGATGGATGAAACTGGAGCCTATTATACAGAGTGAAGTAAGCCAGAAGGAAAAACACCAATACAATATAATAACGCATATATATGGAATTTAGAAAGATGGTAACAATAACCCTGTGTACGAGACAGCAAAAGAGACACTGATGTATAAAACAGTCTTATGGACTCTGTGAGAGAGGGAGAGGGTGGGATGATTTGGGAGAATGACATTGAAACATGTAAAATATCATGTATGAAATGAGATGCCAGTCCAGGTTCGATGCACCATACTGGATGCTTGGGGCTAGTGCACTGGGACGACCCAGAGGGATGGTATGGGGAGGGAGGAGGGAGGGGGGTTCAGGAAGGGGAACACATGTATACCTGTGGCGGATTCATTTTGATATTTGGCAAAACTAATACAATTATGTAAAGTTTAAAAATAAAATTAAAAAAAATAACAGCTTTAGTGAGACATAATTCACATAACATACAATTCACCTAAAGTATTCAATCGAATGATTTTCAGTATATTCAAAGTTGTGCAACCATCACCACAATCAACTTCAGAGTATTTTCATTAAACTGCTAACTTTCGAACATCAAAATTAAACACCATATGTTCTGCTACAATTCATTTAAGTGAATTAGCGCAAACAGAATTAGTAAACAATGATTCAGTACAACATAGAAGTCAGGTTGGTTTGAACACAATCTTCTCCAACATGTTACTATTTTGTACTATTAAAACAAAGAGAAAAGTCAGCAGTAAATGAAGAATCTCAGATAAAAAACAGAAAATTCTACATTAGTACCTTCTTTTAGTCTAGGAAAACAACCAATTTAGTAGTTTCAAGAATTGCTACATTTTCCATTATGTTAAGCTTAACAAGGAAGTTGCAACTGCAAAGACAATTCTGCCTGTCTTCAAGAAAATAAACAAATAAATGCTGAAGACTACCCTAGATCAAGAACCTGATCTGCCTCTTGAGAAATCTGTATGCAGGTCAGGAAGCAACAGCTAGAACTGGACATGGAACAACAGACTGGTTCCAAATAGGAAAAGGAGTACATCAAGGCTGTATATTGTCACTCTGCTTATTTAACTTATATGCAGAGTACATCATGAGAAACGCTGGACTGGAAGAAGCACAAGCTGGAATCAAGATTGCCGAGAGAAATAGCAATAACCTCAGATATGCAGATGACACCACCCTTATGGCAGAAAGTGAAGAGGAACTAAAAAGCCTCTTGATGAAAGTGAAAGAGGAGAGTGAAAAAGTTGGCTTAAAGCCCAACATTCAGAAAACGAAGATCATGGCATCCGGTCCCATCACTTCACGGGAAATAGATGGGGAAACAGTGGAAACAGTGTCAGACTTAATTTTTGGGGGCTCCAAAATCACTGCAGATGGTGAGTGCAGCCATGAAATGAAACGACGCTTTCTCCTTGGAAGGAAAGTTATGACCAACCTAGACAGCATATTCAAAAGCAGAGACATAACTTTGCCAACAAAGGTCCGTCTAGTCAAGGCTATGGTTTTTCCCGTGGTCATGTATGGATGTGAGTGTTGGACTGTGAAGAAGGCTGAGCGCCGAAGAATTGATGCTTTTGAACGTGGTGTTGGAGAAGACTCTTGAGAGTCCCTTGGACTGCAAGGAGATCCAACCAGTCCATTCTGAAGGAGATCAGCGCTGGGATTTCTTTGGAGGGAATGATGCTAAAGCTGAAACTCCAGTAGTTTGGCCACCTCATGCGAAGAGCTGACTCATTGGAAAAGACTCTGATGCTGGGAGGGATTGAGGGCAGGAGGAGAAGGGGACGACAGAGGATGACATGGCTGGATGGCATCACTGACTCGATGGACTTGAGTCTGAGTGAACTCCGGGAGTTTGTGATGGACAGGGAGGCCTGGCGTGCTGCGATTCATGGGGTCGCAAAGAGTCGGACACGACTGAGCGACTGAACTGACCCTAGATCATGTTTATAAATCTGATGAAACTATTAGAAGCTAGGTGTAAGAAGGACTTACTTAAAAAGGAAATTAAGAATCCCAGGGTTTAAAGCTGAAATGATGGGCTGACTGTGATTCTAGGAGCATATGTCAGTGGAGATTTAACTGTGCAAGTATTTTTATTAGAATTAATGTTGTTTTTCTTAGGCCTAGTTACAAAGTTCCACAGGTTTTGAGTGATCAATCTGAAACCTGTTTTTTTCCACCCACTGTCTGTTATATTACTGCACAAATTTGTGAAACACAAGGTTTAGTTTTTTGAGTTCCCCACCCCCTAGGAATCTTAAGTGGTGCTACAACCTAAATGAGATGTATACTCTACAGACTAGGGCTACATAAAGTAGAATTATATAGCAGATTCAGAATATGTTATGTAATAAGACATTCTGGATAATCTAAAAACAAAATCAAATCTCTTTGGAAAGAGTATTAGAAGATCAGAATTCTCATCCTATAAGGCAGTTCCAGTGTAGAATAAAAAAGGAAAAAGAAAACATAATAACACATTTAGTGGTTTCCATTGTGTATACCATCTTCTACTATAATCAATTCTCCCCAATTATATCAAAAGTTGTAACTGCATACTATAACCTTCATGCTTTGAAAGTACATTTAAGGATTATCTAAACAAGCCTCTGGTCAAAAATACCCTGTTTCTACAGCCATCTTCATAAATAATACTGGTTATGACTGAAGTAATAAGCTAACAGTTAAAAAAAAAAAAGTGATTCCTTACTATTTAAAACTCTTTTTAATGTTGCTACAGTTCGTATAGAATCTCTGACGAGCTAGAAAATAATACCCATTCTTGTCATTGTACTTATGTAGCTCATGGTTTTCTGAGATTCTTCAATACACAAGTCTTTGGTCTTAAAATTTTTCTTCAGCTTTGTCTGTCTTATTCTCTCTCTGCCTCGAATCCATCTGCGACTCCAATTATATATGTAAACTCCAATTAGACTTTTGACTGTACCATACTTGTCTCTTTTGCGCTGCTCTCTTCTTTACATGCTTTTTCCTTTCTTAGCTACAGTGGGATACTTTCTAGTGTCTTTTTTTAAAGTTCCCTAATCCTGTCTTCTGTTGTATTCAGTCTGCTATTAAACCCAGCCAGTAAGTTCTTAATTTTAGATATATCAGTATGCACTTTCAGTTCTAGAATATCCACTCAACACTTTTTTTAAAAGCAGATTCCATTTTCACCCATATTGTTCATCTTTGACTATTTTCTCCAATAAATTAATCAAATTATTTTAAAGTTCTTATCTTTTAACTCCAATATTTGGGTTATATATGGTTCTATGTCTTTTTTTTTTTTTTTTCTTGATTACCTCTAACATTTTCCTGCTTCTTTGCTTGCCCAATAATTTGTGATTATATGTTAGTAACTGTGAATAAAAAACTTATTTATATCTTTACATACCTTAAAGAAGCTTTCCACATATTGCAGTAAATACACACCACAATCACTGCTATTATCCTGTTTAGGAACTTTAGGGCACAGGTCCACCATGTTTGTTTTGCTGAATTCACGATGAGTTTTTCGTTTAACTTCCCATTCTACCTCTAAATACCTTAAATCAACAAAATGTAGAGTGACGTGAATAGAACTTTCTTTACTGTTATGTAAACTTTCACAAGGACTTCCCTGGTGGCTCAGATGGTAAAGTGTCTGTCTACAATGCAGGAGACCTGGGTTAGAGCCCTGGGTTGGGAAGATCCCCTGGAGAAGGAAATGGCAACCCACTCCAGTACAATTGCCTGGAAAATCCCATGGACAGAGGTGCCTGGTAGGCTACAGTCTATGGGGTCGCAAAGAGTCGGACACGACTGAGCGACTTCACTTTCACTTTTCACTTTCAAACTTTCACGAAGATGTAAAAGCATCTGCTGCCAAATATGTTGCCTCCAGCCACATTTCAAAACACTTAAACCTTAACAGCACAAATTATAACTTGTGAGGCTTCAAAAATGCTAATAAAATCATCTGAGTTTCAAACTAAAAACTAGACTTTTTTCAACAACTCAACTTTTACAACTTATATAAGTCACTTATATTTACAAAGTAAACTTCAGTTGTTAGTTTTTTCCAGATCCTATAGCAAATTTTAAAATTACCAACAGACACACAAAATAAGAATGTGAAAGAGTTTTTTCCTAAAGTGTTACTTTTGTTCAATTGTGAATACAAATTTCAAATTTACTTTTGATATAAATCCTTGAGAAATGTTTTATACATAATGGGGTTATTATTAATTAGATTTATAGACCTCACCTAAGTACTTAATAAAATATAACTTCTGATCTAATTTTTTAAGTAATTCTTAAGGCAACTTACCAATTATTGAGATTATAGTAAAATCATCACTACTTACTCTCGTAAATTCTGAACTGTGTTTTGTATAGAAGCAGCTTTCAAGGAATCTAGTATGAGAATGCATGGCCTATGAAAAGCAAAGAAAGAAATCAAGATGTACGTATTTGTATATGAAGTAAACATAAATATCTAAACTATGTGTTACAGCATGTACGCACCTTTTACACATCTTCTTTGGTACTGTCACATTCATCTCAGGACTCTGAAATAACATGAATTTTTATGACTTTGAAATTAAAGCCAGTTTGAATAAATAAATTTTCAGTCATTTTAAAAAATGTTTCAAATAACTTTAAAATTTCAAATGAGAGTTCTTTTCATCATCTCAACTAAGCCAAATTCGTTTTTAAAATTTATTATTTTCTGTCACTGGTGAAAGACTTTATAAACTTTTACATGTGACCTTAAGAAGTTATGGAGCTTTAAAATAGCCTAAAAACAAACTGGAACTTGAATTACTTGTATTCAGAGTTGCCATCTTAAACAAAGATAAACAAGTTAATTGAATCTGTCCTTAATCACATTTTCTTAACTCAGTAAATGAAGTCAGTAGCGACACACTTCTCCCTTTTGAAGCACAAGAAGCAAAGTATTAATGTATATTAAGGGACAAGAGAGGGCTTCCCTTGTGGCTCAGCTGGTAAAGAATCACCTGCAAAGTGGGAGACCTGGGTTCAGTCCCTGGGTTGGGAAGATCCCTCGGAGCAGGGAAAGGCTTCCCACTCCAGTATTCTGGTCTGGAGAATTCCATGAACTGTATAGTCTACGGGGTTGCAAAGAGTTGGACACAACTGAGCAACTTTTCACTTTCACTTTCAAGGACAAGAGATGGGGTATTTTGTTATTTTTGCTGACAAATTTAAGAATCAATAGATCAAACTTTCTTTAATATGCAGAACTTCTCAGTTATCTTTATTATGCTAATATAACAGTAAATCTCAAAGACGGAAATAGAACACAGGATTTACTCAGCTTCAGTTCAGTTAAGTCGCTCAGTCGTGTCCGACTCTTTGCGACCCCATAGACTGCATACAGCACGCCAGGCCTCTTTGTCCCGGCAATCTTGATTCCAGCTTGTGCTTCTTCGAGTCCAGAGTTTCTCATGATGTACTCTGCATATAAGTTAAATAAGCAGGGTGACAATTTACAGCCTTGACGTACTCCTTTTCCTATTTGGAACCGGTCTGTTGTTCCATGTCCAGTTCTAACTGTTGCTTCCTGACCTGCATACAAATTTCTCAAGAGGCAGATCAGGTGGTCTGGTATTCCCATCTCTTTCAGAATTTTCCACAGTTTATTGTGATCCACACAGTCAAAGGCTTTGGCATAGTCAATAAAGCAGAAATAGATGTTTTTCTGGAACTCTCTTGCTTTTTCCATGATCCAGCAGATGTTGGCAATTTGATCTCTGGTTCCTCTGCCTTTTCTAAAACCAGCTTGAACTTCAGGGAGTTCACGGTTCACATATTGCTGAAGCCTGGCTTGGAGAATTTTGAGCATTACTTTACTAGCGTGTGAGATGAGTGCAATTGTGCAGTAGTTTGAGTATTCTTTGGCATTGCCTTTCTTTGGGATTGGAATGAAAACTGATCTTTTCCAGTCCTGTGGCCACTGCTGAGTTTTCCAAATTTGCTGGCATACTGAGTGCAGCACTTTCACAGCATCATCTTTCAGGATTTGAAATAGCTCAACTGGAATTCCATCACCTCCACTAGCTTTGTTCATAGTGATGCTTTGTAAGGCCCACTTGACTTCACATTACAGGATGTCTGGCTCTAGGGGAGTGATCACACCATCATGATTATCTGGGTCATGAAGATCTTTTTTGTGTAGTTCTTCTGTATATTCTTGCCATCTCTTCTTAATATCTTCTGCTTCTGTTAGGTCCATACCATTTCTGTCCTTTATCGAGCCCATCTTTGCATGAAATGTTCCCTTGGTAGCTCTAATTTTCTTGAAGAGATCTCTAGTCTTTCCCATTCTGTTGTTTTCCTCTATTTCTTTGCATTAATCGCTGAGGAAGGCTTTCTTATCTCTTTTTGCTATTCTTTGGAACTCTGCATTCAGATGCTTATATCTTTCCTTTTCTCCTTTGCTTTTGCCTCTCTTCTTTTCACAGCTATTTGTAAGGCCTCCCCAGACAGCCATTTTGCTTTTTTGCATTTCTTTTCCATGGGGATGGTCTTGATCCTTGTCTCCTGTACAATGTCACAAACCTCATTCCATAGTTCATCAGGCACTCTATCTATCAGATCTAGGCCCTTAAATCTATTTCTCACTTCCACTGTATAATCATAAGGGATTTGACTTAGGTCATACCTGAATGGTCTAGTGGTTTTCCCTACTTTCTTCAATTTAAGTCTGAATTTGGCAATAAGGAGTTCATGATCTGAGCCACAGTCAGCTCCTGGTCTTGTTTTTGCTGACCGTATAAGCGTCTCCATCTTTGGCTGCAAATAATATAATCAATCTGATTTTGTTGTTGACCATCTGGTGATGCCCATGTATAGAGTCTTCTCTTGTGTTGTTGGAAGAGGGTGTTTGTTATGACCAGTGCATTTTCTTGGCAAAACTCTATTAGTCTTTGCCCTGCTTCATTCCGTATTCCAAGGCCAAATTTGCCTGTTACTCCAGGTGTTTCTTGACTTCCAACTTTTGCATTCCAGTCCCCTATAATGAAAAGGACATCTTTTTTGGGTGTTAGTTCTAAAAGGTCTTGTAGGTCTTCAATAGTTCAACTTCAGCTTCTTCAGCATTACTGGTTGGGGCATAGACTTGGATTACTGTGGTACTGAATGGTTTGCTTTGGAAACGAACAGAGATCATTCTGTCATTTTTGAGATTGCATCCAAGTACAGCATTTCGGACTCTTTTGTTGACCATGATGTTACTCAGTTACTCGGCTTAACTGACTTTAAAATCTTTTTTATCATAAATGCATCTTAAAACAGAACTCAATTTGGGAAACCTGCCTCTAGAAGCAAGAAAAAAACTCCCCTATTCTGCCACGGTGACATTAAAGAAGAAAACCTTCCTTCTGCCCAGTCTGTTCCAGTGACAATAAAGACATAAGCCTTTGCCAGCGAGGCTACTGCTATCTGTATGTAAGAAAAATAATTAGGTGACTACCTTAATCAATTAAGATACCAAATCTAGACCATAAATATCAGTTTAGAGGTATATTTGAAGAAAAGTTAACAGTAACTATCTTAGCCACAGAAGTCATATGGATTAACCATGAGTCCACTTTGAATGATTTTTACCAACAATTTATAAAAATAGAAAGTGGAATGTAAAATATTGTATAGGAGGTGGTGACCAAAACCATCCCAAAGGAAAAAAAAAATGCAAGAAGGCAAAGTGGTTGTCTGAGGAGGCTGAGAAAAGTAGAGAAGCAAAAGGCAAGAGGAAAAGAGAAAGATATACCCAACTGAATGCAGAGTTAAGGAGAATAGTAAGGAGAGATAAGAAAGCTTTTTTACATAACCAATACAAAGAAATAAAGGGAAACAATAGAAAGGGAAAGACTAGAGATCTCTTCAAGAAAATTGGAGATATCAAGAGAACATTTCATGCAACAATGGGCATGAAAAAAGAAACAGTAAGGACCTAACAGAAGCAGAAGGGATTAAGGAGCAGCAGCAAGAATATATAGAACTATACAAAAAAAGGTGTTAATGACCTGGATTAATGGTCTGTATAACCATGATAGTGTGGTCACTCACCTAGAAATAGAAAACCTGGAGTGTGACATCAAGTGGGCTTTAGGAAGCATTACTATGAACAAAGCTAGTGGAGGTGATGGAGCTATTTCAGTTGAGCTATTTCAAATCCTAAAAGATAATGCTGTTAAAGTGCTCACTCAATATATCAGCAAATTTGGAAAACTCAGCAGTAGCCACAGGACTAGAAAAAGTCAGTTTTCAATCCAGTCCCAAAGAAGGGCAATGCCAAAGAATGTTCAAACTATCACACAATTGCATTCATTTCACATGCTAGGAAAGTAAATGCTAAAAACCCTTCAAGCTAGGCTTCAGCAGTATGTGAACTGAGAATTTCCAGATGTACAAGCTGGATTTAGAAAAGGCAGAGGAAATAGAGATCAAATTGCCAACATTCATTGGATCATAGAGAAAGCAATGGAATTCCAGAAAAACATCCACTTCTGCTTCACTGACTATGCAAAAAGCCTTTGACTATGGAAAATTCTTAAAAGACATGGGAATACCAGACCACCTTACCTGTCTCCTGAGAAACCTATATGTGGGTCAAGAAGCAACAGTCAGAACTGGACATGGAACAACAGAATGGTTCAAAATTGGGAAAGGAGTATGTCAAGGCTGTATACTGTCACCCTGCTTATTTAACTTCTATAAGGAGTACATCATATGAAATGCTGGACTGGATGAATCATAGGCTGGAATCAAGATGGTCAGGAAAAATATCAACAACCTCAGGTATGCAAATGATACTACTCTAGTGGCAGAAAGTGAAGAACTAAAGAGCCTCTTGATGTTGGTGAAAGAGGAGAGTAAAAAAGCTGGCTTTAAACTCAACAGTCAAAAAACTAAGATCATGGCATCTGGTCCCATCACTTCATGGCAAACAGAAGAGGAAAAAGTAGAAAGAGTGACAGATTTAGGTTCCAAAATCACTGTGGATGTTGACTGCAGCCATGAAAAGACACTTGGTCCTTGGAAGGAAAGCTAGACAAACCTACACAGTGTATTAAAACCAGAGACACACTTTGCTGACAAAGGTTTGTATAGTCAAAGCTATGGTTTTTCCAGCAGTCATGTACAGATGTGAGAGCAGGAACTTAAAGAAGGCTGAAAGTGAAAGTCACTCAGTCATGTCAGACTCTTTGCAACTCCATCAACTATACAGTCCATGGAATTCTCTAGGCTAGAATACTGGAGTGGGTAGCCTTTCCCTTCTCCAGGGAATCTTCCCAACCCAGGGATCGAATCCCATCTCCCACATTACAGGCGGATTCTTTACCAGCTGAGCCACAAGGGAAGCCCAAAGAAGGCTGAGCACTGAAAAATTGATGCTTTTGAATTGTGTTGTTGGATAAGACTCTTGAGAGTCTCTGGACTGCAAGGAGATCCAACCAGTCAATCCTAAAAGAAATCAACCCTGAATATTGATTGGAGGACTGATGCTGAAGCTGAAGCTCCAATACTTTGACCACCTGATACAAAGAGCTGTCTCATTGAAAAAGACCCTGATGCTGGGAGAGACTGAGGGCAGGAAGAGAAGGAGGCAACAGAGGATGAGAAGGTTGGATAGCATCACCAACTCCATGGACATGTATTTGAGCTCCCACTAACTCTGGGAGATAGTGAAGGACAGGGAAGCCTGGCATGCTGTAGTCCATGGGATCACAAAGAGTTGGATATGACAGCAAGTGAACAACAATTATTGCAAAAATTGATGAAATGATGAAGAATAAAAGTACATTTTCCCATAGAAATTGGAAAATTAGCTGACCAAGAAAGATGATCAGATAGACTACTAAATAAATGAATCTAGGAAGTTAAAGTAAGATAAACAGATGCAAAAAGAAAGACAATTTCCCTTGATATCTTTCCTATACCAACAAAATAAATCAAAGAATCATGCTGCTGCTGCTGCTGCTAAGTCGCTCTGTGCGACCCCATAGACGGCAGCCCATCAGGCTCCCCCGTCCCTGGGATTCTCCAGGCAAGAATAATGGAGTAGGTTGCCATTTCCTTCTCCAATGCATGAAAATGAAAAGTGAAAGTGAAGCCGCTCAGTCGTGTCAGACTCTTAGTGACCCCATGGACTGCAGCCCACCAGGCTCCTCCATCCATGGGATTCTCCAGGCAAGAGTACTAGAGTGGGCTGCCACTGCCTTCTCATAAATCAGCATAATTTAATCATATGGTCCACCTGTATCTGTCATAGCCTACCTAGCTAAGCCTTATTTGAGAGAGAGAATTGTTATATTCATGAGTTTTCCTCCCTTCACATTTATAAAAACACACTTACTTGAGAATCTTCTGTACCTGAGGACAGTGCGGAAGAAGTATGCAGATCATTATCTAGTTAGAAATAACAAAACAGTTATGTGTGTTTATTTTATGTCTACTACAAAGTAGAGGGATAAAAAATGTAATGTGTATGCACACTAGTAGTTAAAGGAAAAAGAATACCTGGGAACTACTCGATTTTTTTTAATGGTTAATATTACAAAAAAATTCAAGTGATAGATAAAACAGACAATGCTTAATCAGCTGTCATCAGACAATACATAAACCCTACAGCCAAATCTTGAAATACCAGTTAGCTGGGCCAGTTTCCTATAAAAAGACAACCTTCATAGAATGCTCATTTATCAAAATCTCTGCTGTTTTAACGCAGAGGTCCATTAATTCGCCTAGTAATAATTCTTCTAACACATGATCATAGGGTATTGCATAAATAAACTTTTACAGCACAGGAGAATTAGACAAAATTGAAAATAATCAGTTATTTTTTCAGTTTTTCTTTCTCCCACAAAAGATACAGGCTTTGGCTAGTATTAATGTTAATGACTAATATTAATTGTGCTTGCTGCTTAGGCTACAGCTATAAAATATAGTTTGATTTTTTTCTCAAAGAAAGTAGGCTTATTTACCTACTTAAGATCTATCTGGGTTGCAACATAAAAATCATGGAAGAAAGAGACCCCTATATTACCTAATAAAATTACAAGTGTCGACACAACCTGTCTTGATTTATACCAAGAGAAAGAAAAAAAGAGTAGATTTCAAGTTATGCCTGAAGATACATGATATGAATTCTTAGCAAGAATATTTTATAAAAAGTGCTATGATAAACTTAACAGTATAACTTTAAAATTACATTTTGTTTATACATGAGTCTACATGAAAATTTCAGATATTCTAATAAACTAAATGATAAAAAATAATTATACTATTTATACAACCTTGCAACCTCATATTGTTCTCTATAATCATTTTACCTTTGCCATCATTATTAAAAATATGATCCACATTAAGTTTATCACCTATTGTTCTGCTGTCATGGTGGGATTCCTCAGCCTGGGAGTACTGGGGTATAGTTTGTGGAAAATCTTCATATACAACTTCTTCTAACCATGGAAAACAAATGACTGCAAGATACCAGTGAGACCTGTTGAAAAAGAAATATAATCTTAACACAAAATCTAAACAATATAGAAGAATATGTTCTAGAACTATAGCTGAGAAGGTGGGTATGACAAATATTAATTCTGAAGAAGTTCACTGTAATATCTGAACAAACATTTCACAACTAATTTAAAAAGTACTACGACTTCTTAGGGTAAAATCTGAGTAATTCAAACTTACTTTTATATAATTAATATTTCCTGCTGAGGATTTGCTTTAATAAATAAACAGACTTACAGCATCATCTTTTTTTCTTTTAGTGCTTAAAGAGTTTGTTCTCTTAAATATTTGAAGATTCACCCTGAATGCTTTTTCTTTTTTGTTTAGAAAATCTTTTCTTGAGTACCTCTCACCTCCAAAAAAAAAACTATATGCCTCAGTCATTATAGTCTTGTGGGCATTTGTCATTTTATTTTTTTTACTATATACAACATCAGCACTGTCAAACCAAAATCCAAGACAAATAATCTCATTTATTTTAGCTACTTCCTTAGAAAAAATTTAAACGTAACACCTTGATTGATATACCCATACTTTTTTACTGATTACTAATCTAAAAATGCACAAAGTACTTTTCTCCACCCTCCAATTTTTAAAAAAAAATAATCTGAAATACTCACGACTCATTTACAGGCACAAAGATGTAATCTTTGTTAAAGATGTTTATGTGACGAGTCCATGTTCTTACTCTCTTATGTCTTCTCTGAGCCATTCTGGGAATAAAAAGATAGATATATTTGGTAGACAAAAAATTCAAAATTTAAGATAAGAATTTCAAGAGTCATTTTATACACTGAAAAATGCTACTTTTAGTTTATTTAACCATCTTCTTCAAGATACATAATATTTAACAGACTGGAAAATGTGCTTTTATTAACATCTGGCTGTTTTTAAATATGACCACTATTTATAAACATAAAATAATGGATAAGAGAAAGGCAGCAATTCATAAAATGCTCTAGAGATTCTAAAAGTGTCTGGGAACAACTGTATATGAACAGCTATACCTATTTATTCTGATATAAAATACTATCATTAAACCTTAACAGAACTGTCTAAATGTTGTATGTGTGATGAGGGAGTTGTTAAAACTTAACGGAAGAGGAGGGATGAGGTATATATTCTTAAATTTTTAAAGATGAAACTCTTCTCCCTTTATCTCATTTATAGGAATATTATAGAACAAGGAATTCCCTGGCAGTTCAGTGGTTAAGACTTTGCTTTCCAATGCAGAGGATGCAGGTTCGATCCCTGTTCCGGGAGTTAAGACTCCACATGCCTCCTGGACAAAAGACCAAAACGTACAACAGAAGCAATATTGTAACTAATTCAATAAAGACTTTAGAAATGGTCCACATCAAAGAAAAAAAAAAAAAAAGAACATCATAGGACAACGAGTTAAGCATATGCACCATCCATCTTTTATTTTATTTCTTTAATATTGGATTCGTAATAATGAAAATCACTCACACTGCCTTAAAGGAATTTACAAAATAATGAAGACAGAAAAAAAAACAACAACAAATAACTAAAATGTAAGTTTCATAAGGGATACAAATGAATTATGGTGATGGCATCTAAGAAAACCATCAAGAAAAAGGTTGGCACACACAAATAATAGTTCCTTTTCTTTATGTCATTAGGGAGTTAAAGAAGGAAGATATCAAACCAAGTTTGGATGTCAAAAAAGGTTCTAGGAAAGGGATGGCATTTCACAGTTGCATAAAGGAGGTTATGGTATGATATTTGGCTCAGTCCTAGGAAGGACCTCTTTTTAGTTAGAAAATTAAACAAACAATGGTTTGTTCTTATATATTTATATACCAAGTAACACAGGAAACAGATATCTTTGCTCTATCCCTGTCCATGAGAATATCTAACCAAACTCACGGGAGTAGATGTTGGGAGTAAAATGGAATCCAGAATGGGCTAAAAGATGTGGTAGGAATCAGACACCACGCAAAAGAACAACTTTGTAAAATAATGAGTCATATGTTTACCAATTTTCTTATTTCAAAGTGATCCAACCATTACAATGATTATAAATAATTATTTTTACCTAGTACAGAATCTCTTTGTTTTCCATTTGAAAAATCTTAAGAGACAGCTGGTTTTCTTTTGTTTTATGTTGGTGTTTGATAAATTTCCTGATTATGCTAACCTTACGTCACTGGGAATACATCAGACTTTGGATGGAGCAAGGATGATAAGAGGGAATATAGGGCCACAATATAATCTCTTACACTCTGTTCCTAACTAACTGGAAAATTCTCAATTAACAGTTCCCTCCTTGTTCAATAACATACATTATTATCTTTTGTTTTGAGTTCCGAGTACGTTCTAAGAACTGAGCAAAATGTACCAGGTATAGAGTAGAAAAAAAGACAGATGTAGTCCCCGACCTTATGGAGCTTATATTTTAGAATGAGAAACTGAAAAGAAAAAAAGCAAATATAAAAATTATTGGAAATAGTTTTAAAATAAACTAAGAAGTACCAGGACAGAAAAAAAAAAAAGTGCCAGGAGAAGAAATTTCTGTCAGAAAACAGCAAAGAGCTTAGCATATTCAAAAACTAAAAGAAGGCAGGCTGAGCTGAAGTATAGTAAATGAAGGGAGAGGATGTTGTGAGACGAGTTTAGGGAGATGGACAGAACTGGATCTTGCTGAATCTCATAAACCACAGTGATGACTGTGTCTATCATTTAGTCTGCTATTTCCTAACGTTAATAGCTTGAGCTTCCTGTAGGATTCATTGGCCATAAATTATGGTTTGTATCACTTGCAAGTTTGTTTCTGGATTCTTTTTTTTTTTTAAGCCAATCTGTAGCAGTTCTTTGTGTGAATACTAACTATATACACATTAGCCAAGCATTAGTATGAGTATTGGTGTGTGTATATGTATGTATGTGTTCATATGTATATGGGTACGTGTATATGAAGATATATTATGCATAAGATACATGTAGTATCTCTCTTACCCTGGAAGAAGTCACTCATCTAATTTATTTTTGTCTTATGTTTATATATGATCAGGCAAATAACATTTAAGTTTTTTCTAATTTTTTAACCAAAAACAAATTTTTAATACAGCAGAATCTACATTTTCATTTCCTCAGTTTCTAAGTAGGTATGCCAACTGCATAATCTCCACACTGACTAGTAATCTTAATACAAAATGTGGGATTAAGTGTAGGGTGCCAACCATCAATTTCAATACACATAAAATAAAAGAGGAGGGCATGAGAAATGTTAAATATCTAATTTGTTTACTACATCCTCCCCTTCCATATATCCCCCTCTGTTAACCCTAATTATAAGGAATATTTTCATACTGTGATTTTCTTCTTAGTTGATCCTGGAAGGCCTTGTCTACCAGCACAAATTTCAAACCTATAAAGACACTCAAAATATGGATGACCACACATTCCAGTTTGTCTAGGTATACAACCAATATACACAGGTTGCCCAATGTAGCTATTAATAGAGCCTCCTTTTATTCACTCAAGTGTTCCAATTTAGACCATAAATTATACAGCTGCAATACTATAAATAAGAGAAAGAGCTTGAACTTTGACATCAGAAAGCTATATCCAACTTCTGATAACTTATCTAACTTTTTTAAGCTTCAGTTCACAACAATGGCCATTTAGCTCATAAGACTATTGTAGAATCAAACAATAACCTTATGTTCACTGTCCTGGTTCCAAGCAGGTACTCAATAAATGTTAATACTCTCTCTATTGCTATTCTTTTTCTCCAACAACACAACAAACTCAGTTTCCCCATTTAATCATCTTTTTAGTTGCTTATTGCTCCTATTATTTTAATGGAATGAAACAACTCTCACAGCCATCTTATTGAAGGCCATCAAGTGAAACAAAAACATCTCTGGACCAGCGGTTAAAAGATAAAGATTTAAGTACCATCAGTCTGTCACTTTATCAGAATTCTGACAATCTTCATTGGCCTGCTTCCTCATCTGAAAAATGCCTTACATATCTAAAATCACTGTTTTGGGAAGAAATAATGTACAAAAACGTACCTTGTAAAGTGGTAGAAAGATGTTTACATTAACTTTTAAAAAAAAATAAAAACTCTTACCACACAGATTATTACACAGAGTATTAGGGGTGGGGAGAAAGATGAAATGGCTCTCTGCTCACAACTATTCAAGTTACTGCTAAGATTAAAAAAAAATCACTCCTTATTCTTTTTTGCCTATCCCTAACCACTGCTCAGACCCTGATGCTGGCAAAGACTGAAGGTGGGAGGAGAAGGGGATGACAGAGGATGAGATGGTTGGATGGCATCATCGACTCAATGGACATGAGTTTGGGTGGACTCTGGGAGTTGGAGATGGACAGGGAGGCCTGGCGTGCTGCAGTCCATGGGGTCCAAGGAGTCGGACACAACTGAGTGACTGAACTGAACCACTGCTCTGTAAGTTTTAGAATTAATCAAAAAAATACTTGGACAGAAATTCAGCTAAATTGTGGGCACAAACATAGTATTTTTTATAATGTTGCTGCTGCTGCTGCTAAGTCGCTTCAGTCGTGTCCGACTCTGTGCAACCCATAGACAGCAGCCCACCAGGCTCCGCCGTCCCCGGGATTCTCCAGGCAAGAACACTGGAGTGGGTTGCCATTTCCTTCTCCAATGCATGAAAGTGAAAAGTGAAGGTGAAATCGTTCAGTCGTGTCCGACCCTCAGCGACCCCATGGACTGCAGCCTTCCAGGCTCCTCCATCTATGGGATTTTCCAGGCAAGAGTACTGGAGTGGGGTGCCATTTTTTATAATGTTACCTCAGTTTAATTAAATAGTAGTATGTTAGTGAGAGTCCAACCAGGAAAAAATAAATCACATATATTTAAGACAGATAAAATGTAATGCAAATTATTGGCTACAGTGGTGATAGAAAAAGTGCAAAGCCACAAAAGGCAATCAGTGAGGCAACCAGAGCTGGGCACAGTAGGACAATGCTACACCCAATGCTGAAGGGGAGAGTGAAGAAGTAGTGGCTCCAGATGAAAGTTAGAGCTCTGCCTGTCCAGTGAAAGAAGGGCCCACAAATGAACTAGAATCACTATCAAAATAACTGCCCAAGGCAAAGAGGGTAAGGAAGAAACATCCTGACATCTTCTTTCCTTGCCATCCAACCTCCAATATTCTCAACAGACAATTGGAAATGCAACCTGCAAGAGTCAGCCTCCCTGTGATGAGGAGCAGAACAGTGGAAGGGTGAGAAATGCCTTTCAGAACAGACAGGCCCAGGACACGCACAAGTGGTAATACTGCTCACTCTAGGAAATACAGTAAGAAGGTATTTTGCTAGGAGCATCAAAATAGTAATGCTTTCCTCTTAAAACTTAAGTATATTGGAAGACTGACTTACGAAAGATTTGGATTATCTTCTGTTAAATTATTTTCCTTTCTTGTCAAGCATTTGTAGAAAAAGCTACTAAAAATATGACTTCGTTCAACAAGTTCATCTGATGCCTTCTCCAATATAAGATACCTATAAAGTAACAACACCACAAAAGTCAGTTATTTTTAGATTTTACCTGGTTTTCCTCCAATTATTTTATGAGTTCTGAAAATCTTCATTTGTATGTCCAATTAGAGTCAAAGCAATCTTGCAGTTTGCTCTCATTTCAGATCTTTTTTTTGTTGTTGTTGTTCTTTAACTACCTTACCTTCTATCAAGGTCAATTAAAGCCGAAATTTTCCATTTTCTCATTCATTTACTTAACACGTATTTCTTAAGTTCCTAGTATGTGCTAAGTACCGTATTTATACTAGCAACATTAAATAAGAGGGGGAAAAAACAAGTTCCTGGCCCCAGAAAAGTGAGGGTAAAAAGGAAATATTAATCAAATCATACAATCACATATAAAACTAAAACCATGACATTCCTAAATAAATCTAGAGAAACTTTAATAACTCTTGAGACACTACTAATTGCTAAATCATTAGTCCATTTCCATATAAAACAATTCAACACAAGCTTGTATTTCAATCACTTAGTGATTAAATCTCTCATATTTACAGAACTCTGGTATTTTAATAGTTTAAAAAGGTTCAAAAATGACCTTGCAATTTCTTTTTTTAAAAAAGCATAACAGACAAATTCAGTTTGAATTTTTTTTAATGTGGTCATGCAGAGCATATACTGTGTGAAAGGAGACACAAAGAATGCCTTCGGTGTGCTCCAAGTATTCTTTTATCTTAATCTGAATGATGATGACATGGATACATATATATGTGAACATTCATGAGCTGTACACTTAAAATTTGTGCACTTCCCTACTTGAAAGATATTCCTCAATTTTAAAAATAATTAGGAAGTAGTTTAAAAAATTAACATAGGATCCCCTCTGAAAAGAATTCAAAGAGACAGAGATACAGGCACCTCAGTGAAAAAGAAGTATAGAAAAATACTCTTAGAATCAAATTATAAATAAAGTTTTAGTAATTATTTCCAATAAAATACATCAAAATTAACACCAAAGATGATCTAATATATCTCACAAAATATAAATTTGACACTACTTAGGGCTACAAAACTTAGTAAGATGTAAGATGCTCAACCTTTAGAAGGAAAAATCATAATAACGCCACCAATAACTTTAAAATAAGGCAAAATATTATATGAACCATAAAAGAGATACAAAAAAGATATTATGAGAGTTAATAATACCTGTTTAATCAGGAAAGGTTTTCAAGAAGGTAACACTTGTGAGGAAGGGGAGTAAAATTTCAAAGGGGAATAAAATTTTAACATGTTAAGATAAAGAAGAGAAAATTCCATGAAGCAAGAGTAACAGGGCATTAAGGCAGAAGAGTGACTAAGGAATGGGCTTTGTTTAGTAGACTGTTTATAATTTAATTTTGCTGGAGACCTGGGTTCGATCCCTGGGTTGGGAAGATCCCCTGGAGAAGGAAATGGCAGCCCACTCCAGTATTCTTGCCTGGAAAATCCCATGGACCGTGGAGCCTGGTAGGTTACCATCCATGGGGTCGCAAAGAGTCGGACACAACTGAGCGACTTCACTTTCACTTGCTGGACTATGCAATAGGCACAGGGTTATTAGTAAATGGCAGAAAATACAGATTAGTGTCATATTATCAAAACACTCAAATGCTTGACTGAACTCACTTTGACAGGTAATAAGAAATTAATAAAAGTTTCTAATGAGAATTGCATTCATCAAGTGGTTTATGAATAATAATGGTGATAATAATATACTTAACAGGAAAACAAAGACAAAGGATATAAAAAAATAATTTAGATAAGATAAGTATACTAATGGAGAAGGCGATGGCACCCCACTCCAGCACTCTTGCCTGGAAAATCCCATGGATGGAGGAGCCTGGTAGACTACAGTCCATGGGGTCGCAAAGAATCGGACACGACTGAGCGACTTCACTTTCACTTTTCACTTTCATGCATTGGAGTAGGAAATGGCAACCCATTCCAGTGTTCTTGCCTGGAGAATCCCAGGGATGGGGGAGCCTGATGGGCTGCCATCTATGGGGTCGCACAGAGTCGGACACAAGTGAAGCGACTTAGCAGTAGTAAGCATACTAAAAAGATCGATGACAGAGACAGATAAATGAACTTGAGAGACGAAATCTACTACTCAGGCAACTGAGTATGTAGAAAAGAAAGAGAGGGTGAAGAGTCAATGACAATGGAAACTTCACTTCCAGCCCAGATGGAATAAGAGGGATCAGATTTACACTCCTATTTGAAACAAGCAAAAAATCAAACAAAATACATGGAGCAATAGTTTTTAAAACACAGCACATCAGCAACAAAGAATACTGACCCTTGAGAGATGGTCAACTCCATAACTGCCTCAGCTTACTGCCTTGATACATTTCAGATTACAACACAGAAAGCAATAACCCAGATGAAAGATGTAGACTCCCTGAGTTTAGGAGATGCTGAGAGTCAGAAAATACTCTTGCTGCTACTGCAGCAAGAGTTTGCAGATCAGAATATTGGAAAGGAAAAAGCAGTATAGATAGAAAACTCCAAACATATGCAGAGCATCCTCCTCAAGAATTTAGCAGAATACTGATCACTGCATTATGTAAGAAAGACACTTAAGACTGGAAAAGGAACTACCTGAAAAAAGTAGAGAGAATGGTACCCAGCATTCATTGTAGGAATACTGCCTGTTGCTACCAGCCAGGCTGGAAAACCTCATAATTCATGAGAAACTGAGTACCGTATTCAGAAGGGTCTTTCCTCAGTAGTGGGGATTAATCTGTTGGTCTTACCTAATAAGTCTTAAAAAGCAAGAGTTTAAAACCACTGAACTGTTTCCAAATCAGTTCAGTTCAGTCTCTCAGTCATGTCTGACTCTTTGCAACCCCATGGACTGTAGCACACCAGGATTCCCTGTCCATCACCAACTCCCAGAGCCTACACAAACTCATGTCCATCGCATTGGTGATGCCATCCAACCATCTTTTCCTCTGCCGTTCCCTTCTCCTCCCACCTTCAATCTTTCCCAGCATCAAGGTCTTTTCAAATGAGTCAGTTCTTTGCATCAGGTGGCCAAAGTATTGGAGTTTCAGCTTCAACATCAGTCCTTCCAATGAATATTCAGGACTGATCTCCTTTAGGATGGACTGGTTGGATCTCCTTGCAGTTCAAGGGACTCTCAAGAGGCTTCTACAACACCACAGTTCAAAAGCATCAATTCTTGGGTGCTCAGCTTTCTTCACAGTCCAACTCTCACATCCATACATGACTACTAGAAAAACCATAGCTTTGACTAGACAGACCTTTGATGGTAAAATAATGTCTCTGCTTTTTTTTTTTTTTTTTGTCTCTGCTTTTTAATATGCTGTCTAGGTTGGTCATAGCTTTTCTTCCAAGGAGCAAGCATCTTTTAATTTCATGGCTGCAGTCACCATCTGCAGTGATTTTGGAGCCCAAAAAAACAAAGTCTCTCACTGTTCCCATTGTTTACCCATCTATTTGCCATGAAGTGATGGGACCGGATGCCATGATGTTAGTTTTCTGAATGTTGAGTTTTAGGCCAAATTTTTCACTTTCCTCTTTCACTTGCATCAAGAGGCTCTTTAGTTCTTCCCTTTCTGCCATAAGGGTAGTGTCACGTACATATCTGAGATTATTGATATTTCTCCCAGCAATCTTGATTCCACATTGTGCTTCATCCAGCCCAGCATTTCGCTGATGTACTCTGCATATAAGTTAAATAAGCAGGGTGACAATATACAGCCTTGATGTACTCCTTTCCTTATCTGGAACCAGTCTGTTGTTCCATGTCTAGTTCTAAATGTTGCTTCTTGACCTGCATACAGATTTCTCACAGGTGGGTCTGTGGGGAGTTTTGGAATCTCAGAAGGCAACATAACCAGGAGAGAAAAAAGAAAACCCACAGAATACAAGCCTAACCGCAACTGTGGAAAAGGAACTTTCCCACCAAAGGCTCTAACCTAATAACCTAAGGCACAGCCTGGCTTGCTGACAGAACAAAGGATTGAGTGAATACCCAAGGAGAGATAGCAGGCTGCATACCGGCCCCTCCCCGCCCGGAGGCAGAAAGGCAGGCAGATAGCCAGAGCTGGAAGGCAAGGGGCTGCTGCAATCTAAACCCCAGAGATGGCACCTTCCATCAAACTGTGAGCAGGCTCCCAGCTGCTAACCAAGTTTTTCTGAGATCCTGGATGGTTGACAGCCACCAGGAGGGTTGCAGCCTGAGATCAGCTCTCCAGGAGACATATGGCACAACTGAGACAGTGCTCTCATGGCACACCCAGGAAACCAAGCAGCCGGGACCAAGGAGGTGATTAAGACACATGGCCCACCTAGGACAGTGCACTCTCCAAGATCCTGGTTGCTTGAGCTGCTCAGACCAGGAAAGTGCACAAAATGCATGCCCAACCCACAGAGACTGAGCCAGAACTGTGTCTGAGTGTCTCCTGTGGAGGTATGGGTTAGCAGTGGCCTGCCCCAGGGACAGGGACTCTGCATGCAGCAGACCTGGGTATGGCATAAGCCCTCTTGGAGGAGGTTGCCATTAGCCCCACCATAGAACCACCAGAACTTACACAGGACTGGGGAAACAGGCTCTTGGAAGGCACAAACAAAACCTTGTGTGCACCAGGACCCAGGAGAAAGGAGCAGTGACTCCACTAGAAACTGACCCAGACATGCCCATGAGTGTTCAAGAGTCTCTGGAGGAGGCGAAAGTCAGCAGTGGCCTGCACAGGGTGGGGGGCACTGAGTGCAGCAGTGCGTGCATAGGACCTTTTGAAGGAGGTCACCATTATCTTCATTACCTCCACCATAGTTTGGCCTCAGGTCAAACAACAAGGAAGAACACAGCCTTTCCCATCAACAGAAAACTGGATTAAAGATTTACCCAACATGGCCCCGCCCATCAGAACAAGACCCAGTTTCCCCCTTAGTCAGTCTCTGCCATCAGGAAACTTTCATAACCCTCTTATCCTTATACATCAGAGGGCAGACAGAATGAAAACCACAATCACAGTAAACTAACCAAACTGATCGCATGGACCACAGTTTTGTCTAGCTCAATGAAACCATGAGCCATGGTGTGTAGGGCCACCCAATATGGATGGGTCATGGCGGAGATTTTCCAAATAATCTGTTTCAAAACAAAATTTAAAAATATTTATAGTAATATACCAGCACTCAGTAAAAATATCACCAGACATGCAAAGAAAAAAAGAAAAACAGTATGACTCATAATGAGGGGAAAGATCAGTCAATTGAAACCAACCCAGAACTGACAAGGATGCTAGAATAAGTAGAAAAAGACATTTTTAAAGTTATTATATAATAATTATATTCCATATATTCGAAAAGCTACATACATGAAAGATATTTTTTAAAAGACCCAAATAGAACTTATAGAGATTCATTCTACAAAGTCCAAGAAGAATAGTAGATGGTAACGTGAGACTTTTAAGTCTTATCCTTATTAGAATAAGGATAGCACTACTATTAAAATGATAGGGCTGAAATTATATGATGATAATAAATTGATTTGGGAATGGTCAGTGAAATAATCAGGAGACATCTTGAAAAATAAATGTTAGAAATGTGGGTCTAAGGATATAGTACAAAATGAGGACAAGAGACAAATTATCGCTGCATGAAAGTTTAGAAAACTTTTTTATAAATTCATTCAGCTATAATTTTATAAATTCATTGGCTATATAAAAAATTGAAAACTGTAATAGAATAGTGATATAGATTCTTAAAATGTTGGTTAACTTTTACAGCGCTTAAGGACACATAAAGAACTATACAGTTGTTTCGTCCTGGTTTCCAAAATGATGTGTCATTATGTAAGTACTTTCGTCAATAATATTATAGTCAAAGCATCAAGCATCACTGACTCAATGGACATGAGTTTGAGCAAAATCTAGGAGATGGTGAAGGACAGAGATGCCTGGCGGGCTGCAGTCCATGGGGTCGCAAGGAGTTGGACCTGACTTAGTGACTGAACCACAAAATAGTCAAAGAAGTATCAACCAACAGCAAGCAAATAACAAAAATGAAAACAAATGAAACAAGAATAACTCTTCTGAAGTATACAGTATCTATGGGAAGTAAAGGAATGAAACAACTTGTCAACAGTAGAAAACTTCACTAGACAAAATTTTTCAAATCTGAAATTTGAGTGGGTTATTTTCAGCTAGAGTTAAAATACTTCAGAGGTATTTACTTTAAGATTCACATCAAAACCTGTAAAACAAATGACATAGTGACATGATCATGTTTCACTGTACTTACTTAAGATAGAAATCAATGATTACATCATTAAGAAACTCTCCTTCTTCTAAGCACTCCAGATCTTCATTAGTTACTCCTAAACCCCCTTTAGTAGGTGGTGGAGGATATACAATCAACCTTAAAAAATAAAAATATAAGTAAAATATATTAATAATGAAAACTCTAGTCTCAAAGGGATTTGTTCTTTGGGACAATACAGGGCAGTAGTATTCAATAACTAAAATCTTAGGGTAAAATATCTGACACAACACAATCAACTATATTTTCCTTCCTTTGTTTTCACAAGCTACTAATACTACTGTCACTGAGTATCTTTTCATTTCCAGTCCTTCCCATGTGGGCTAGTCTCAGTTTTTGTCTAATCAACAGGTTATCTCACTATCACTGAGGATGTCTCTCTTCTGTACAATATTTAACTTTCAACAAACTGAAGTAATAAACCATATAAGATTCTCCTATGCTCCAGTTTCCACTGTTAAGTTTGAATACCCAAGACTAAAACAGTCAGCAGTCAAAAACTATGTTCTCCTACTAATAACTAGCCTATACCAGCTGGACAATGAAGAAATACATGGGAACTTAGGAGGCAAGTTTCCCATAACAACATGCTTACAATATAAAACTTAGGAGAACATAAAGGAAATAAACCATCAGATCACAACCAGAAAGAAGTGGAAAACAAAATGACAACTAATTAGGCATTTTTTCCTTTGGTTCTCTCTCTTAAAGTTCAGAAATAAGAGCAGTTGTAAATTCTGGCTATAATCTTGAAACAGACAGGGTGGTACTCACTGTACAAATATAGTCAATAATAAAGGTATAATATGTACTTGTTGAACTAGAAAGATTCAAGAAGGTAAGAATCAACTGCAATTGATTTAATCTTCGTAACCATTGCACCTAAATTAAATAATATGGGAAATTTTTAAGTCATAAAATGATAATAACTATTTAATGACTATTTCCCTATCCTGTGCTGTCCGTTTGTTTTTTAACAGAGAAAAGGAATCATGTAGAGGAATAGAAATTATTCTCAAATGCAAAGACTGCCTTATTCTACTTTATTACCATAAGAAGACACAAGAAAGACCAAATATGAGCAAGAAGTAACTTGTGAAGGGAAGTTCTGATAAACTTCAAAGTACCCGAAATTGAGGCACACTTTAGTAAGCAATTTCTCTTTTCCTACCATATATTCAGATATGGGATATATAATCTTAAAAACCTTATACTTCTATTCAAATATTTTCAATAAAGGCTTTGACACATTTGACATCTTGGCTACCATTTCTGACTTCTTAAAACATAAAACTAAGTGAAGTGGCATTGACTTGTTTTCTTGATTATTTTTATTATTAACTGTCAGCAAGAAAGCAAAACTGAAAACATTTAAAAAGGTAAAATACTTAAAATCAGTAACATGAATAAAAACTACTAATGTGCCCCCCTATTACAAACAGGATATGACACAGTACATACTTCTGAACAGGTCCAGTGTGCCTGACTTCTCGCCATTCCTCATCTGGATTAGAAGTAATAGAAAGCGAGTAGCAACCACTGCTTTGCTTCTGCAGTAAGGTGTAAGTAGGCTTGGCTGTATCTGTATTTGAGGGCTGACCCCCGCCAAAAAAAAAAAAAAAAGGCAAAGTAAAAGGTCTCCTTATACCCGTACAAATACATATTAACTCTCAAAGGGACAAAGTCAGAAGTTAGACTTGTAGGAGAAAATGGGACAAAAAGAAATACACACCAGTGAGTTATATACATACACATATACTCTTATAATTTCTACAAAGATATAATCAAATCAAAATAATACTCTGGAGCAAAAGATAATGTACTATGGATCAAAGTTTAACCTCAAGTGTTACTTATAGGTCCGGGTTTTACAATTTTAGAATCTGAAATCAGTGCTGTTCAAAATGAACAAAAGAGGTGATAAGTAGTAGGAATGTTTTTAAAAGACTGATAAGGGTTTATAACAACATAAACCGATATTTTATTATTAAATGGAGAACTATGATACAAATTTGTATATACAGTGTAATTATCAAGCAAAATTTTTACAATATTATGCAAAAGCCAGTGGTGAAGTCTTACACCTTATCTTTCACTAATGTGTCTTTCTACAGACCTTTAAAATAACAGATTAAAATAACCAAACCCACATGTGAGTGCATGTGTATGTGTGCACACGCCCCCATCACAGAAAACTTAAACACTTTTCTTTCTGCAGGTATTTGGCAGAGATATATAAGCCATAAGTATATTAACAATCTCCTATAAAAATAAATACAGCATTTTAAAACTTACCATTAATTGTTTCAAGATTATCTTAGATTTATAAGAGTTATAAGCCTCTAAGGTGGTGGTGGTGGTGGTGCTGCTGCTGCTGCTAAGTCGCTTCAGTCGTGTCCGACTCTGTGCGACCCCATAGACGGCAGCCCACCAGGCACCCCCGTCCCTGGGATTCTCAAGGCAAGAACACTGGAGTGGGTTGCCATTTCCTTCTCCAAAGCATGAAAGTGAAAAGTGAAAGTGAAGTCGCTCAGCCGTGTCCAACTCTTAGCGACCCCATGGACTGTAGCCCACCAGGCTCCTCCATCCATGGGATTTTCCAGGCAAGAGTGCTGGAGAGGGGTGCCATTGCCTTCTCCTAAGGTGGTGCTAGTGGTAAAGAACCCACCTGTCAATGCAGGAGACGTGAGTTCAATCCCTAGGTGGGGAAGATCCCCTCGAAGAGCATGGATAGAGGACCTTGGCAGGCTATAGTCCATAGGGTCTCAAAGACATGACTAAAGCGACTTAGCATTTAGCAAGCCTGTCACAGATTCCCCTAATACTAACATCTTTTAAAAAACCACAGTACAATTATCAAAACTAAGAAATTAAAGTTGTATGATACTATAAACTACAGACTTTATTTTGATTTTACTACTTTTTCCAGTAATAAATTTGTTTCAGGATCCTACAATTCCTTCATCTTTCTTTATTTTTCATGACCTTGGTATTTTTTAAGACTGTTGGTCAGTTATTTTATAACTGGGCTTGTTTGATTTTTCTCATGATTAGACTGAGGTTATAAAATATTGAGAAAAACAATATAGAAGTGATATACCCTTCTCCATGCATGATGTGACAGGTACATCAATATATTTTATTACTGGTAATGTTAACTTTGATCATTTGGGCTAAAGTGATATCTGTGACATTTCTCCACTGTAAAGTTACTATAGTGGAGGAAAAAAGTTACTTCTTTTTCGTAATTAGTATTTAAGGTGAGACACTAAGATTATGCACATATCCTGACCTACTTTAAGTTTTCACACATTAAATTTAGCATCTCTCCATGGATCTTACCTGCAACAATCATAACTATGATTTTTCTAGTGGTGGTTTTATATTTCTCTTGTTCCTTTTACATTTTTTAATTGCAATATTTTTCTAAGAAAAAATTATCCCTTGCCCACCTTTTATTATTTGTGTTTTCATTCATCTGTTCAGTTAATCACATGTATCAATACACATTAAAGGGTATATATCTTATTCTCTAGTAATAATTGCACGTATCATTACTGATTTTGTTGATCTGTTTCTAGCTTTGGCACTGGGAATTCCTTTAGGTTGGTTCCTGTGACCTTTGACAAAGCATAGCATTCTAAAATCATGCTAATTTCAATGAAAGAATTTTTATCCAACTGCTTCCCTCCCCCTCACTAATTACATTAATCATATGCTAACCTGAGACACAGATTTCATCTTCATTTCTTCAGTAGTAGCAGCAGGGAAAGAACAAGTTGAAGCACAGTAATAATGAATAAAAGAACTTTCTTTTGAAGACAGGTTCTGAAATAAAGGAAGTGCCTGAACCCAAGACAATGGATAAGAAAGCTCTAATTCTCCATTGGTTGTACTTATTTCTGTCATAATGTCTTTCAATTTCAATTCTTCTCTCTGTGAAATAGAACTGTGTAGCTCAAGGAAAATGAATTCAGTCGATTTTGCTATGAAAGAAAAAAAAATCGGTTTTTATTGGTAGTATTATTTTGCAAGGGGATTAAAATTAAAATAATTTGATTATTAGTAACAATAAGGATGGTATAAGGCTCAACAAACTATTTTGCATCATAGTTAATAACCCAGGCAAATTGAATTCCAAAACAACCATTAGTAGCCTAGAACCAAAACTCACAATTTTAGACTCCTACTGCATTAGAATACAAACTCCACAATGGTACTGTATTTCCAGTACCTGGCATTTATTAGATGTGAGCAAATATTTGTTAATGATTGAAATATATACATTATATACAAAACAGACAGCCAGTAGAAAACTGCTATATAGCATAGGGAGCTCAACCTGCTTGCTCTGTGATGATCTAGAGGGGTGGGATGGTGGGGTGGTAGGGAAGACCAAGAGGAAGGAGATATGCGTATACTTATGGCTGGTTCACATTGTTGTATGGCAGAAAAAAACATTATATTATAAAACAATTATCCTCCAATTAAAATAAACAATTAATTAAAAAAATTTGTTAATGAGTATGTGAATAAGTAAATGATGACTAAACAATTATTTTTCTCTAGCCTTCTCTATATAGCAAATCTGCTCATTAAAATTTTCATTCCAACACTTCCTTCAGAATCATCTTCTTTCATTAGTCATTTCAACAGTGGTTTCAAATGACATTCTCACCTCCCACAATGATTATAAATGGCTTGAGCATCTTCCCAACTCCTCTGCTATTGGATCATAAATTTCCCAAATTAATTTGGAAGCAATCAAGATAACAAAATAAGGAATTTTAAAGATTTAAAATTCAGATCATTACTTAACATCTTTAATATGCAAGGCAGTAGGAGGGGAAAAGGTAGAGAGATTAAAGAGATAAGAAAGAAATTTACTAATCTGATTTAACTAATTCTAAACCAGACTCCTTAGGAGTTGGAAACTAAACAAAGTTGGAAAATATTTCAAGATACATATATACCGATAGGAACATTGGAAAAGTATTCAATCCAGTCTTAGAAAAATGATACATAAGTAAGTATATCAAGTTTTCTTTTTTAGAAACTAAAGAAAATCTTGAAAGACTTCTGTATTTTATTTAACTTTGCCACTGATTAGTTCTGTCATAGGTCATTATGAAATCAGGGCAAGAACTCTTATGATAGGCAGCCAAGGATGTCAACTGACTAAAAGGTAAGGTACTGCTTTTATTTTAGAAGATAATTTTAATTGGTTGAGTAAAATTATAAGGAGAAATTATGAATAAAGTAATTTATCTTAAATAATATCAAGGGATAAATTATTTTTAATTCAGTGAACTTAATTTCAATTCAATGAAATGATTACATTCTACTAAATTATTTTAGAGGAAAATTATTTTATAGGAGTTCTCAGATAATCTTGACATTTAAAAGAAATCTTTTTATACTCACATTGCTGGCTGAATACAGAGTTTTCCAGTTGAGTCTGAATCTCCTGAAGATAATTTGAGGAGACCCAAAGAAAGAGGATAGCATGACTTTTTTTACTGTGATCATCATCTTTATTTTTCCATAATCCAAATCTCTTTAAATGTGTGGTATCCACTAGCAATGAAATCTCATGCACGGACACTGAAAAAAGTAAAAGATAACAAGGTAATAAATTAATCTGTTTAGGAATACAACACATGCACTGTATGACTCCTCTTTAACAATATATTTTTCAAAAAGAATTACATGCAATGTTTTTCAAAAATATTATTTATAGCACATTTCAATAAACTTGGCTGAAATACCTAAACACTATTATTAGAGTAAAAAAGATCATATAAATTAGAAAGGGCTAAATAATTATTAAATGGTAATAAAAAGTAGGAAGTTAGCCTCTCACCATTATATGATCTCAGACTATCTTATCAATGCAGTAAACTAAGCACAGTGTAACTAAGAAAATTATATAATTCTATTTTGGTCAATACTATCAACCAAGATTCCAAATGCTATCATAAGCCACTTAACACCTATTTCCCTTCTAAAACATTTATCCAAAGATTCTCAAGAGTAATATGAGCTTCTGAAGGATCTAGGATAATTTTTTTTTTGGAGGCACCGCAGTTTGCAGGATCTCAATTCCCCACCAAGGATTAAACCTGGACTATGGCAGTAAAATTAAATTATTTTTAATTAAAATTTTAAATTAAGAAATTAAAAGACGCCTACTCCTTGAAGAAAAGCTATAACCAACCTAGACAGCATATTAAAAAGCAGAGACATTACTTTGCCAACAAAGGTCCGTTTAGTCAAAACCATGGTTTTTCCAGGAGTCATGTATGGATGTGAGAGTTGGACCCATAAAGAAAGCTGAGCGCCAAAGAACCATGGTGTTAGAGAAGACTCTTGAGAATCCCTTGGACTACAAGGAGATCAAACCAGTCAATCCTAAAGGAAATCAGCCCTGAATATTCATTGGAAGGGCTGAAGCTGAAGCTCCAATCATTTGGCCACCTGATGCAAAGAACTGACTCACTGGAAAAGACCCTAATGCCAGGAAAGACTGAAGGCAGAAGGAGAAGGGGACGACAGAGGAAGAGATAGTTGGATGGCATCACTGACTCAATGGACATAAGTGAGCAAGCTTCGGGAGTTGGTGATGAACAGGGAAGCCAGGCATGCTGCAGTCCATGGGGTCACAAAGAGTCGAACATGACTGAGCGACTGGACTGAACTGAACTGAATGGCAGTAAAAGCCCAGAATCCTAACCACGAAGCAACCAGGGAATTTCTAGGATGAAATCTCTTAAAATTTTCCGAGGTTTTACTGCTCAAAATTTTGAGGTAATCTGAATTAACACTTTTCCCTTTCATTTAGTGAAAAGAATCTCCTGGAAGGACCTTATTTTGTAACTCAAAGACACATACAAAACTGGTGTAAAGAAGTCCTGAGGTCATCTGGTTCAACTGTGAGAAAACAAGTAGCTGAACTAGGAATATAAATATCAGTTAAGTACAATCCCAAGACTGTTACCTATCTGAAATAAATCTCTTACTACTCCTCCCCCTGTTTTTTCCTGGCACAGTGCTACTCAAAATGCAACATTCTCAGCTTGCAACATTGCCATCAGCCCGGAAGCAATTGGAAATACAGAATTCAGGCCCCACACTGGATATACAGAATCAAAATCAGCACTTAGAGAAAAATAAAAAAATAAACAGGTAATCCAGATGAACGTTAAAGTTTGAAAAGGATTTTACAATGAGCATTCAAATACTCATTAACTTGTCATCTTAATGTTTTCCAAGATAGCTATTCTATTCATTTTTTCTTTATTTCTTTCCCATTTCCTCCTTCCTTCCGCTATTCTTTTCTTCCATTATTTCATTTCTTCAGGTTTTTTCCTTGTTCTCTTTCTGGATTTCTATTTCTCTTCTGTGCCTGTCCATATGCATGCCTGCCTGACTTGCTCTCTTTCTATCCTGTCATGTCTTATTCTAACCTACCTCCCCTCTTCTTTTACTACTTACTGGCTCCTTTTTTTTTTTTGTATGTCTTTTTTTAATTGAAATATAGTTGACATATAATATTAGTTTCAGGTTACAACATAATGGTTTGATTTTTGCATACATTATGAAATGATGACCATAATAAGTTTAATAACCATCTTTCTCCCTATAAAGTTATTATAATATTACTTACCATATTCCTTATATTGGAGATTATATTTCTGGGGCTTATTTATTTTAAATAAATTTATTTTGCCTTATTCACTTAATTTTGTCCAGCTCCCCATCACCCTCCTCTCTGGCAACTAGCTGCTTGTTCTGTTTATATATGAGTCTGCTTCTCTTTTATTTTTAGATTCCACATACAAGTGTGATCATACAGTATTTGTTTTTGTCTGCCTCATTTTGCTAAGCATAGTACCCACTAGATCCACCCATGTTGCCACAAATGGCAAGATTTCATTTTACAATGGTTGAGTAATATTCCATATATCTCGCATCTTCTTTATCCATTCATCTATCAATAGACACTTAGGTTGCTTCCACATATGTTTGCTTGGCTACTGTGAATAACGAATGCTGCAGTGAATACTGGGGGTGCATGTACTTTTTCAAAATAGTGGTTTGTTTTCTTAGAGTAAATATCCTGAAGTGAAATTTTTGGGTCACACAGTTCTATTTTTAATTTTCTGACCAACCTCCATACTATTTTCCATTGTGGCTGCATCAATTTACATTCTGAATGTATGCCAACAGTGCAAGAGGGTTTCCCTTTTTTCTGCATCCTTTCCAACACTTGGCTTCCCTAGTGGCTCAAACGGTAAAGAATCTGCTTGCAATGCAGGATACCCAGGTCTGATCCCTGGGTCAGGAAGATCCCCTGGAGAAAGGAATGGCAGCCCACTCCAGTATTCTTGCCTAGAGAATCTCATGGACAGAGGAGCTTGGCAAGCTACAGTCCATGGGGATGCAAAAAAAGAATCAAACATGACTGAGCAACTAACACTTTCCAACACTTGTTATTTGCTGTCATTTTGATGATGGCCATTCTGACCGCATGAGGTGGTATCTTGCTGTGGTTTGGATTTGCATTTCACTGACAATCAGTGATGTTGAGTATCTTTTCATGTATCTGTATGTCTTCTTTGGAAAAATGTCTGTTCAGGTCCTCTGCCCATGTTTTAGTTGTTTGTTCCATTGATGTTGAACTGTATGCATTCTTTATATATTTTGGATATGAACTCTTTATCAAATATATGATTTTCAAATATTTTCTCCCATGCTGTACACCTGAAATTAATATGTTGCATGTCATTTATACCTTTATTTTAAAAAAAGAATTTGAGAGGTAGCTCTGTTGCATAGATCTTTATCTACAGATTATAGCACTATCTTTTATGAAATTTTCTTTTGAATCACAGGTCTTTGTTTCTTCTAAATAGCTAATGTTATATTGTTCCATAATAACTTATTAAAATTTCCTAATTAAAAATATCAGGGTGTGTATATACACACACACACACATATACATATTCTAATATATTACATATGCCTTATACATTCTTACTACTTATAGTAGCTTCCTAATCATTAAATTTATTCTAATAATACATAGTTGTAGATTCTGTACATGGTATATGGGAAGAGTCCAACTAAAGTTACTTCAATCTCATCTTCAGTCTGGGGAAGGTTTCTTCTTCCCCAGTTCATTTCTGAAGTGCTATCTGTATATATTTTTCTTGCTCATTCTTTTCATAATTTATTCTCTAAAGAGACTGTTCTCTGTTGCTTATTATTAGTTCTCTTAGTGTTGTTTATTCTGAAAGGTTTTTATTTGGGAAGAGAATGAGAAACCTCAGTCTCCACAAATTACAGGTACATTTTCTAATCCACTTTGTACTTTATCTAATCCATTAGATAAAAGTGTACTTTATCCACTTTTTCTAATCCACAGGTACTTTATCTAATTCATTAGGTAACAAATGGTATAAATGCTCTTTCTTAATCCCTATGCAAAGCCATTTACATGGTTGTGTGCAACACTAAAAATTTTCTTCATTCTTAACTTACAGTTTCTATTTTCATCCATTTTTATATATCAAAACTCTCACTATAAAAACTATTTTTCTTATCCCTTAATATTACTTTAAGTCATTAAAATAATATACCATTTTAAGTGTTACAAAATATTTTAACTCCTTTGGAAGCTACTAAAATAGTGTTAGGTTGAAACACATTATTAATCTTACATTTATGCAAATTCTATAGTGGAAAAAAGTATGAAAAACTAGTTGCAGAAATACTTCAGAATTTTTGCTGACCAGTTTTATACTCAAAATTACAGTGAAAAGAGGTCATAAGACAATGATAGCTTACCTTGAAATGGGATCTTAATATACTTTGTTGTGAACTAAAGAAAAAACAAAAAAGCAAAACAGGAGTTACCACTCAAAATGTGTTACTATTCAAATTTTTCAAAAAATTGTTCTTCTTTAAACCACAAGTAAGTAATCAAAGTCTATGTACTAAAAGTCATAAATCTTTTCCTCTTAAACTAAGAAGATATTTCATTGTAAATACTTTGTCTTACAGAAGTTTAAGAACCCTGTGCAAGGAATTTAATTTTCAATATGCTCATTTATAAAACCAGTAAGACTATACGTAATATATTTTCAAAATGTTTCCAGAATATTTAAGGAAGAAATAAGATAAAGTCCAAAAGAACTGCCAAGAGACCTCAGAGTATCAATGATTTTGGTTAATTAACTACAAAGCAGAATTTGATTCTTATCTCTGTTGACATTCCCAGGATTCATTTTTCTTTGTTTCATGTTATACATTTCCTTCTGACTGAGATTCAGCAAGGTTCCCGCTCATTCCACTACATCTGTGCCAAGACACTAAATTTTCTCTAGGTATCTTTTGTATATATCTGATCTCCTTAATTGTTGATTTTATAATAAACTTTCAAGAGTTATGGAGCACCTAAATCTTACGTGTACCATCTAAAATAGAGGTCCCTTCAAGTCTGTCAAATTAATTCATGCCTATTGATTTGTTACTTGGTTAGGTTTCCCTTTTGATCAATACATTTATGAAACTGTTGACCAAATCAGGGATATAGCCTGTGAGCAGAAAACAAAATTTAAAATGGTGTTGGTACAGGGGTACCTAAATTAACTACCAACAAAGTTCCAAATAAGTAGCAAACAATGTTTGGTGAAACCACAGGTTTACTATGCCTCTTTTTTTTTCTAATTAAAAATTTTTTTCATGCTGTAGTTTCCCAAATATAAAACTCACATTTCATTGTGTTAAGTTAGCCACTAAAGCAAAATTTGAGCAAAAGGACAAATGGGGTTCAAATGTTGCCTCTCTTATCCCTACTACTTTTTATAAACAATAAGTAGGTAAACTTAGGCAACTTACTGAACCTCTCAGCTCTAGGTCAGAACATTAATCAAGAGGAGCTATCATCATTAGACTCTAGCATCTGATTCAGTATGTTATCTAATCTGATTTAGTCAAATACATCTTATTACTATGTCACTTTCATGTAACTGCTGTATATTTCGTGTATATACCCCTTGCTAAATTCTTTCTGACATGTTTCACTGGGTCATTAATCTCATAAAATATATCTTAGCAATTGTAAATAATGAGCTATAGAAAATGAATATAAGAAGTGTTTGCTATTAAGATTTTACAGTCATTACTATGAAATTATGAATTAGAAGTAGTACATCTATATATCTGGCTGCTGCTTTCTACATTATTGTTTCCTTCTCCCACCATAAGCAACCTTGTCCTATCAAAACTTTCAACTTGGCAAGAATTACATACTCATTTTGCCTTTTTCAATGACTAAGCCAACATGCAACCTTCCCAAAGTCAAAGCCCTGAATGCAGCAAAAAACTGAATCCCTAGTTAAGAAATCAGAAAGATGTTCTTGTGGCAATAAGGTAATCCCAAGTTCTCTGAAATCATACCATATCTATTTAAACTTAAAAATAAAGCTGAACATAAGAGATTTTTTGTAACTTCTAACAACAGCCAGTACAGTTTTTTTAATATATACTTAATAAACATTTTTCCTATTATTAACAAAGTTAAGATCTAAAAAATTAAATGTGCAGCATTCTCTACTGCAGCATTCTCAACATTATAAAAAAAAAAGGCAATAATAACTTAAATGTACCACTCTAAAATAATGGCTCTAACTTATATAAGAGTTTCCCACTACAGGTATTTCTCTAGTGCAGCTCAACTGTAACTGTCATGACAGAGAACAATATCTCCAGCATCCATAACAATACACAGCAGATACTCATTAAAGATCTGGAAAATGACTAAGTTTAATTCTCTAATATACTATCCCCTCCCAAAAAATAAGACGTTCTTTACCTTATAAGTTATATAGAATATGATAAACTCTGTCTGAACAAGAATATATATTAAGTTTTTTGAAAAGCTTGAAATTTTTAAGACTTTTACGTTTTTCCTGTTTTATGTTATTCATTATATTTTTCAACCTTAAAACTTCTTAAAATCCCTCCATAGTAACATAACTGTTTTAATTTTTGAAGAATTCCTCTCAACCTTTCTTCACACACATATATTTTACCTGCATATATTTACTTTAATTTACTAAACCACATTCCTATAATCAGACATTTAAGATTTTTTGTTTTTAATTAAAGTCTGCATTCCAATAGACATGAGACAAATGTTTAAGACCTGCTTTATGACATTTATTGAATATCTGCAGTCCTATATTACTTGTAATAGCAAAATACTGGGGACAACTGCAATGTCCAACAGTCAGGAATTCAGAACAATCCAATCATTCCAAAATAGGTAGGTGAATTAATTTAATGTGATTATGGTAAGTTAGAAAACAGTATGCAGAATGGACTGCTCTGGTGGCTCAGTGGTAAAGAATCTGCCTGCCAGTGCAGGAGATGCAAGTTCAGTCCCTGAGTCAGGAAGATCCCCTGGAGAAGGAAATAGCAACCCACTCCAGTATTCTTCCTGCGAAATCCCGTGGCCAGAGAAGTCTGGCAGGCTACAGTCCATGGGGTCACAAAAGAGTCAATTAAACAACAATATATAATGCTACATCCTTTGGTTTTAAAGATATACAGTTAATATGGAGAATACAGAATGATGTAGAGTTACTACTAATTGTCTCTGGATAAGCAAGATTACAGGTATTCTTCAAATTGTTCCTTTATTCATTTGTGGATTTCCCTGGTGGCTCAGCTGGTAAAGAATCTACCTGCAAGGCAAGAGACCTGGGTTTGATCCTTGGATTGGAAAGATTCCCTGAAGAAAGGAAAGGCTGCCCACTACAGTATTCTGGCCTATACAACTTCATGGACTGAACAGTCCATGGGGTGGCAAAGAGTCAGACACGACTGAGCGACTTTCACTTTATTCATTTGTAGTTTTTTGTTTGGTTTTGGTTTTTGCCCATAACAAGTCTACCTGAGTGTATAATAGCATAATTAATACACTAATTAATGAAAACCCACTGAGGAATATTTATGTTAAATTTTTCTCCCTTAACTAATCAGTTACTATAACATATTTAGGTTACCTAATTTTTGGCCATTACAAAGAACTCTACAGAAAAAACTGGTCAAACCTGGGTTTTAAATGAAAAAGCTAAAAAGTAAGGGGAAAAATTAAGAAAAAGTGAACAAAATTTCTTAAAGTAATTTTAAAAATCAACCTAGGCATATCAAAAGCATTAATATCTGAAAATTAGTGATCAGAGAAGATACATTTTAAACAGAATTGCTGTGATGTTTTCAATCAAAGCAATTTTAACTATATCATAAGCTACCACTATGGGTACTTCCCAGAATTTGTACACGGTTACTCTGTTGGGATAATAGAGTGCATGGTACATGGTCACCAAGTAAACATATACTTCACGTCTTAAATCATATACTGTCCTCTCTGTGATGTCTTCCCTGACTGCTCCAGCCAGAGGAAAGGAGAGATCATGTCTTAACATTTTTATATTCCCTACCCTATCTATAAGACAGTGAAATATTGCTAAATCTTCTAGGAAAATACTTGAATTATAATTTGATATAGTCAATTCAACTAATGTTTATAAGTGCCTATTTAAGTGTGAGCCATTTATGTAAAGTATAAGAGGGAGTAAAATATGGTTCCTCATCACAAGATGCTTAAAGTCTAATAGAGAGATCTAGGCAAGAATACAAACAAAAACACAAAGAATCAATCTTACAACAGATGTACAAACAAAGTGCTGTAAGTACACAGTAAAAGGAGAAGTTAATTCTGGCTAGGAAGAAGAAATCAGGAAAGGTTTTCGGGAAGAGGAGGTATTTCAGATAAGCCTTAAAATATTTTAACAGGCAGAAAAAAGTAGTGAGAAAATATAGAGAACTGAGCAAAATCTAGCATGGCTTTCATATATAAAATGTGAGGCATTAATATTGAAAAGAAAGTGGAAAAATAAGAGGAACTATTCCTGGATATCCTTAAAGTAACAAGTTTAGGAATTTGGAGAGCTCTGTTGTTGTTCAGACACTTGGTCGTCTAAGACTCTTTGCGACCCCATAGACCGCAGAGTGCCGCGCTTCCCTCTTCTTCACCATCTCCCAGAGCTTACTCAAACTCATGTCCATTGAGTTGGTGATGCCATCCAACCATCTCTTCCTCTGTCATCCCCTTCTCCTCCTGTCTTCAATCTTTCCCAGCATTAGGGTCTTTTCTAATGAGTCAGTTCTTTACATCAGGGGACCAAAGTACTGAAGCTTCAGCTTCAGCACCAATCCTTCCAATGCATATTCAGGATTGATTTCCTTTAGAATTAACCAGTTTGATCTCCTTGCAGTCCAAGGGACTCTCAAGAGTCTTCTCCAATACCACAGTTCACAAGCATCGATTCTTCAGCACTCAGCCTTCAGCACTCAAATCCACACGTGACTACTGGAAAAACCATAGTTTTGACTATGTGGACCTTTGTTGACAAAGCAATATCTGTTTTTTAATATGCTGTCTAGGTTTGTCATAGCTTTTCTTCCAAGGAGCAAGCATCTTTCTATTTCATGGCTGCAATCACCATCTGCAGTGATTTGGGAGGCCAATAAAATAGTCTCTCACTGTTTCCATTGTTTCCCCATCTATTTACCATGAAGTGATGGGACCAGATGCCATGATCTTAGTTTTTTAAATGCTGAATTTTAAACCAGCTTTTTCACTATCCTCTTTCACCTTCATCAAGAGGCTCTTTAATTCCTCTTCACTTTCTGCCATAAGGGTGGTACCATCTGCATATCTGAGGTTATTGATATTTCTCACAGCAATCTTGATTCCAATTTTGATTTTGGCAGCATGAATCCAGAAGATTCTTGCTTCATCCAGCCGGTATTTTGCTGGAGAGCCTGGAGGGCTGCAGTCCATGGGGTCGCAAAGAGTCAGACACAAGTGAGCAACCAAGCACAGCACTCTGCATATAAGTTAAATGAGCAGGGTGAGAATATACAGCCTTGACATACTCCTTTCCCTATTTGGAACTAGTCTGTTGTTCCATGTCCGGTTCTAACTGTTGCTTCTTGACCTACATACAGATTTCTCAGGAGGCAGGTCAGGTGGTCTGGTATTTCCATCTCCTTAAGAATTTTTCACAGTTTGTTGTGATCCACATAGTCAAAGGCTTTAGCATTGTCAATAAAGCAGAAGTAGATGTTTCTCTGGAATTCTTTTGCTTTTTCTATGATCCAACAGATGTTGGCAATTTGATCTCTGGCTCCTCTGCCTTTTCTAAATCCAGCTTGAACATCTAGAAGTTCTCAGTTCACACACTATTGAAGCCTAGCTTGGAGGATTTTGAGCATTGCTTTGCTAGTATGTAAAATTAAAGCAATTGTACAGTAATTTGAACAATCTTTGGCATTGCCCTTCTTTGGGGTTGGAATGAAAACTGACCTTTTCTAGTCCTGTGGCCACTGCTAAGTTTTCCAAATTTACAATAATTTAAACTCAGTTTATAATAATTTAAATTAATAAAATAAGATTCACTCTTTTTGCTATCAATTATACTCCAAAGAAATATTTACTTTACCATCAAATAAGTGTTAGAACCCAAAGAATATCAGTGTTGCACATGATTCTTTTCATACATAATCTTCATTAGAGTAGTCAGATTAGAGACATGATTTTAGGGCATTCCTCTACAGTTTCAAAATTTCCTATTTAAAGATATGTTTCAAAACAGATATATTAACATATTCAAAATGTCCTATATAAACTAATATCAATTCCATTTTCATTTGCACTAAAGAGGCAATCTGAAAATTGACCTTGCCCAAAAGCAAAACTAAAGAAAAAATATATATACTTACTGTAACACAACCTTTAGAAGCTCCTTTTATTTTACCAATATAAACAGAAGTAAATATAAAATCCAGTTGTAGATCCATCTCATTCTTAGGTATAAGACAGGAAATGTTTTCCATGACAGGATTATATGAACATAATTCAGATGAAGTCTATCAACAAAAAAATTATAAAATGCATGTAATGCTAAGTATTATATAAATGTTGACAATGATTTTTTAAGTCATATACGTCTTTAAATTATCATTAATGAGTTTGTGAAGGATTTTACACTGTTCTTACTGTCAAGAAACAGTTATCTAGATTTTTCCCTTAAAAAGTATGATTTACTTTGATAAAATTACTCTAGTTGAATTCTAAATTAATTCCATAGGGCCTACAATACAGAAATACATCCTTCTCTGTATCAAATTCATGATTTTAAATTCAGTATTCCCTAATGGGCTTTATTTATTTTTAACTCAACAAAAATAAATTAAGATTTATATAATGTTTAGTTTAACATGCGTTTTTAAATATCTCTTCTAGTCACCAGAACAACCCCATAGGGCAAGTTATTTTTTTATTTATGCATTTCATAAGTAGAGCTAATAGATGTTTGGACTGGTTAAGTGACTTGCTTAAAATAACACTGCTACTAAGAAGCAAAACTAAGACAAATCAGCTTTCTATCTGCAGGTCAAGGGATATTTCAAGCATATAAAATTGTTTCTATAAACCAAGATGATGCTGTTAGCTATTGCATTCTTAGTGCACAAGAAGGGATATAACTGCCTAAGAAGCACTGATATATCAAATCTATATGATTTACTATGTGCACTATGTCTCAAAAATCATTCCACTTCTCCTCAAAAAATTCACAACTCTGCTTTTAAGTTATAATAGACGACCAGGCAGTATCAACAGCAGCAATTTTCCATGATCTCTTCTGAGTTCTACAATGCTTTCAGATGACTTTTTCAATTCCATATTTGCATAGCTGTTGCACATTATGCCTCTTTAACCTTGATATTGCTAATGACCAAATAAACCACGAGTAGAGCAATTATTGGAGAAGGCAATGGCACCCCACTCCAGTACTCTTGCCTGGAAAATTCCATGGACAGAGGAGCCTGGTAGGCTGCAGTCTGGGGCTGCAAAGAGTCGGATACGACTGAGCGACTTCACTTTCACTTTTCACTTTCTTGCATTGGAGAAGGAAATGGCAACCCACTCCAGTATTCTTGCCTGGAGAATCCCAGGGACAGGGGAGCCTGGTAGGCTGCCGTCTATCGGGTCGCACAGAGTCGGACACAACTGAAGCGACTTAGCAGCAGAGTAATTATGCATGGGTATTCACTCCCCTACCTCTAGAAAACGCTGATTAATCTTCACCTCAAACATGCGCTCTACTCGTTATTTTTAATCCAGCTCACAATGCCATTTATCTGCTTAACAGAATTTTTTATCATTCTCATCTTTTATTGTTTACTGTACTCTTCTTATCCCTTAAGCAAAAAAGGGGGAATCTAATCAACTACAGATGGTTCTAATTAGTCAAATAACTGTGTGTTTTAAGTGATAAATTGAGAAGAGGAGTTATAAAAAATTCCTTATTGGGTCTCACAATTGGTAAAGACTAACTGCCTTTTAAAAATGGTCAATCCATACTTCTAACAACTTCATTTAAAACTGGAAACAAGGAAGGGTGCAGAGGTATATTCTGCCTAACAGATCTTGGTAGATCTCTATGTTATTTACTGCTTGGCTGTGATCATATGTTGTCAGCTCTACAAGGGATATAATTTTCCTTTAACATGATCATTTCATACTGCACTGTTAATTTACATGCTGCCAAGGGAACTGCAGTTCATTTAGAATTTTGAACGCATTATCAACACTTTTAATTACAAATACAGCTACACTATCAGGTAGGCTGCTGGCCCAGATGGGCAACAATTGCTACATTTTAACAAAAATTCACAACACAACTACTGAGGTGATTTCTGTATGAAGTAACAAATGCAACAGAAACACCCATGAAATAATAATCAACCTATCAGACTGTTTTCATTGAACTGACTAAATTCTTCATCACACTCTACAGAATAACAGTCTTTGCATTATTCAAAAACAATTAACATAAGTTAACCATAATTCTGCACTGGTAGTGACTGACAATCATTTCTTTAAAACAGGAAAATCAGAAGCTGATAATATGAATGAATACCGACAATAAATAACTTGAACCTTACTTTAGAGCTATACTCTTCTAAGACGTATGTCAAAAACACCACTGGCTGACATTAAACCAACACACACTTCCACTTCTGTAAGAAGGAAGAGACAAAGGACTTATCAAACTGATAGGTTTGTGACACTTTTCTAAATGCTTTCATATGTTGTTTCATTTAATACTCAAAATAATCTTGTGAAATAGGTGTTATCACTCTCATTTAGTATATAAGTAAACAGGCTTAAAGTTAAGGGACTTGTCCAAATGGCAGATCCAAGATCTGAACACAGCTCTGTATAGCTCAAGATGTCAGGTTCTTTCCTCTATATCACGCTTTTTTAATAGCATGTGAGGAAAAGGAATAATTCCACGTAGCCCTTGTACTACAAAACTACACAAATACCAGAAACCATTTCATTCTATAAAATATTTTGATAAAGTACTTAAATGTCCAATGAGAAACCAAAAAGAGAATATTTGAGTCAGAATATTTAGACTGAAAAAATAAAACTGACCAAAAGAAAAATGATATTAAGCCTTTCACTTCAAAATAAAGACAATTATATGCTTCCCTCAAACTAATACAAAAGTTATCTTAGAATTCAAACTAAGAAATATGTTATTTTTACATAATATTCTGCTTGATGAAACAAAAAAATAGTCATTAGCCAATAGTGTATATTTCACTGTTAATCTGTGAGAAGACAGAAATAAATTACCTGTACAGACTCACAAGTAATCAATGGTAGTTCTGACACTACTGGTTCAGAAGTACTCTCACTTTCATGAGAAATGGCATCATCCTGCTTAGGCTGTAATTTAAGAATTTCTGAACTTTTCTGTTCAGTGGGTCCTTCTTCATCACTAGAAACAACAACTAAAATGGAAAAATGTACTTTTTTTAATGTGTCACAATAATCACATATAAAAAGAGAATTTTCTAACTCATGCAATGTATCTTTAATAATTCCACTGAACTGAATAATCTAACTTTATTCAGTTTCGATAGTAGCCCATCATTCATTATCTGATTTATGCTGCTACTGCTGCTGCTAAGTCGCTTCAGTCGTGTCCGACTCTGTGCGACCCCATAGATGGTAGCCCACCAGGCTCTGCTGTCCCTGGGATTCTCCAGGCAAGAACACTGGAGTGGGTTGCCATTTCCTTCTCCAATGCTACTTGCATACAATGTTTTCACATCAGTGCTATTATTTGGCAGTTATCTGCAACCTTACTCTCTGGAGGAAGAAGGTATTTTAAAATAGATAAAGCCATTAGGATAACTTAGGAACAGATTCTAGTTCTAATAATATATTATTGCCATCATTCTCGGAGAAGGCAATGGCACCCCACTCCAGCACTCTTGCCTGGAAAATCCCATGGACGGAGGAGCCTGGTAGGCTGCAGTCCGTGGGGTCGCTAAGAGTCAGACATGACTGAGTAGCTTCGCTTTCACTTTTCACTTTCATGCATTGGAAAAGGAAATGGCAACCCACTCTAGTATTCTTGCCTGGAGAATCCCAGGGACGGGGGAGCCTGGTAGGCTACCGTCTATGAGGTCGCACAGAGTCGGACACGACTGAAGCGACTTAGCAGCAGCAGCAGCCATCATTCTAAATTGTACTTTAAGTCCTGTTACATTAGTTTCTTCTAGGAGGAAGAAATGAATGGCAAGGGAAAAATGTGGGAGACTAGTCACTAGATATCCTTTAGAACCTTTTTTGTACCATGTGACTGTATCAAATACTTGAAAATTAAAATCAAAATTAATGACAATAAATAAATAGCACTTAAACTCTCTGTACTTCAGTTCAATCAATCAAAATGACAATAATGGTCCTTACAGATTTGTGCCCAAAAAACCCCAAAAAACTGATGAGATACTGATGAGTACACTAATAAAAAAAAATTACTTCTGCTTCCAAGTACTCCATTCCTTACCTAAATCAATACTACAAAATTAATGACATCCCAAAACTCCAAGTCTTTTTTTTCCTGAAGGTAATATATTCCTGAATATATTTCCTGAAGGTAATATATTCCTGAATATATTTCCTGAAGGTAATATATTCCTGACCTGAAGGTAATATATTCCTGAATATATTTCCTGAAGGTAATATATTCCTGAATATATTTCCTGAAGGTAATATACACGGATGTAATAAATAACACAGTGCCTCAGCAAAATTTCTTTGACAGAAGAAATAAAACAACTAAGCAGAGTAGAGACAATTAATAGCTTTTATTATCCTCATGTTACTTACTTGGTTCAGCAGAGATAAATGATAGGTTCCCTTCACTGTGTTCACTTAAAACAGGTTTTTCTATTGTGTTCAATTCATTCTCATCCTTCACAACTAGAGTAGAATTCCCCACAGTATCAGAGGAAATAGAGCTCTCAAAAGTTTCCATGGCTGAACATCCAGAGGTCATTTGAGGAGAAGCACTCAAAGCCAACTCCTGACCACAATCTGAGGGTAGTTGAGCAAAATCACTTTCTATGGATTCATATGTAACTTCTTCAAACAGTTTTGGATCCTCATGATAGTTTTCACTTGACTTTTCCAACTCAGTGAATACTGCTGGGTCATTTTCTTGCTCTTTCTGAACATAAATAAATGCATATGAAAATCAGCATTTTTCAAATTTAGCTAACATGAAGAATCTTTTTTAAGTTTAAATTCCTATAAAAGTAAAAATACTATATCATTTCTATAATTATAGGAATAGAAAAGTACACAATTACACTATATTACTTGCAAAAGTCTCTCAAGTATTAATATACAGATATAAAGCTTGGTCTATCCAATCAGATGCCTAAATAGTTTTTAAAAGGATGGGAAGGGGAAACACCCATATTTACAAGTGGTTCAGAAGGGTCCCACAATCTAAGTCAACTTTAAATAAGAGAAAAATTTTTTACAGCTTTACTTTGCAAAAGAGGCCATTTGACATTATGTGACTTTAGTTACAAGAGCAAAAAAAATAAAAACTTAGGATAACAATATGAAAAATTAAGAAAATCAATCACTGCCTTCATATCTCTCAGTTCAGTCGCTCAGTCATGTCCAACTCTTTGTAACCCTATGGACTGCAACACATCAGGCCTCCCTGTCCATCACCAACTCCTGGAGTCTACTCAAACACATGTCCATTGAGTCGGTGATGCCATCCAGCCATCTCATCCTCTGTCGTCCCCTTCTCCTCCTGCCTGCAATCCCTCCCATCATCAGGGTCTTTTCCAATGAGTCAACTCTTCGCATGAGGTGGCCAAAGTACTGGAGTTTCAGCTTCAGGATCAGTCCTTCCAATGAACACCCAGGACTGATTTCCTTTAGGATGGACTGGTTGGATCTCCTTACAGTCCAAGGGACTCTCAAGAGTCTTCTCCAACACCACAGTTCAAAAGCATCAATTCTTCGGCACTCAGCTTTCTTCACAGTCCAACTCTCACATCCACACATGACCACTGGAAAAACCATAGCCTTGACTAGACAGACCTTTGTTGGCAAAGTAATGTCTCTGCTTTTGAATATGCTATCTAGGTTGGTCATAACTTTGTTTCAAGGTGTAAGCGTCTTTTAATTTCATGGCTGCACTCACCATCTGCAGTGATTTTGGAGCCCAAAAAAATAAAGTCTGACACTGTTTCCACTGTTTCCCCACCTATTTCCCATGAAGTGATGGGACCGGATGCCATGATCTTCGCTTTCTGAATGTTGAGCTTTAAGCCAACTTTTTCACTCTCCTCTTTCACTTTCATCAAGAGGCTCTTTAGTTCCTCTTCACTTTCTGCCATAAGGGTGGTGTCATCTGCATATGTGAGGTTATTGATGTTTCTCAAGGCAATCTTGATTTCAGCTTGTGCTTCTTCCAGTCCAGCGTTTCTCATGATGTACTCTGCATGTAAGTTAAATAAGCAGGGTGACAATATACAGCCTTGACGTACTCATTTTCCTATTTGGAACCAGTCTGTTGTTCCAAGTCCAGTTCTAACTGTTGCTTCCTGACCTACATATAGGTTTCTCAAGAGGCAGGTCAGGTGGTCTGGTATTCCCATCTCTTTCAGAATTTTCCACAGTTTATTATGATCCACACAGTCAAAGGCTTTGGCATAGTCAATAAAGCAGCAATAGATGTTTTTCTGGAACTCTCTTGCTTTTTCCATGATCCAGCAGATGTTGGCAATTTGATCTCTGGTTCCTCTCCCTTTTCTAAAACCAGCTTGAACATCTGGAAGTTCATGGTTCACATATTGCTAAAGCCACACATCTCCTTTACCATATAAATCTAAATCATGTTTATAATTATAACTCAAAGGCACTGCAAAGTCCTGAAATGCCTTGTGAATCAAAGGACTCAAAAAGCTATCTCCAAAAAACAAAAAGCTATCTCCTTACACTTTTATTGTTAACTATACACTAAGTTTTTGAAACTAAGTAACGTATGCATTAAGTATTATAATTTCTGCAACAGATTTCCTAAACTCTGGAAAAAAAGAAGTCTATAGCAACTGGAAGTAAACTACTACTGATAAAATAGTCTGGTAATAATTTCACAGACCAAGTGAAAAGCAATTGGCTAGATAGTATGACTATTATGTGGTTAAAATAAGACAGAGAGAAGAAATACATCTGTAGGACATATAACAAACCACTAAATATAAAGGCTGGTATCAGAGGAGAAATAGTTTAAACTTTTTTACTTGTTAATAATATAGTTAGCACTCTGTATGTGCCGGTTCCACCAACTGTGGGTTCCACCAACTGCAAATGGAAAATATTTCCAGAAACATAATTCTAGGGATTTACAAAAGGCAAAACTTTAATTTATCATGCACAGGCCACTATTTACATAGCATTTATTTTTCACATCCATTTATGTAACATTTACAATGTATTAGTTGCAAGCAGTCTAGAGATGATTTAAAATGTACAGGAAGATGCAGATTATATGCAAATATTAAACCCTTTAATATAAGAGATTTAATTTAAACGTCTATGGATTTGGTATATCCAAGGTCCTGAAACTAACATACTGTAGATACTCAGTGATGACTGTATTTGAAATTTGTTCCCATAACTATTACTGCAAGAAAAATATTTTAAGTTGCATTTAAAGTATTAAAAAAAAACAGAATCAAAAAATAGGCAAAGAAAAAAGTCTGATGATAAAATCAGAAAGCTAGAAGAACATTATTTGGTCACAGTCAATTCATTTTTATCATAGGACAAATTATTTCATATGACATCTAAATACCTCTACTTACTGTCTGTTCTGCTGACTTATACAGAGAAGCAGGATTATGAGTATCAGGTAAATTACTTCTAAGCCTTTTCTTTCTCTTCCTGGAAATCAGAGTGGGTTCCATTCTTGAAACAGAATTTGTATCATCCTTGTTTCTACTCCCCACTTCAAGATGGTCACAATCTCTACTTCCACTACTGAGGTCTAAAAAACAAGAGAGACATTTTTGGCCAAAAAGTACAGAAAGGATCCTCTTCAGAAGAGCTCAAAGAAAATCATCAAAATTGCTATACTACTCTCAGAGCTAGTTTTTTTAAACTCTACTGTTAAATAAGCACACCAACATGAATAAATATAAAGACACATCCCATCTTAAACTGCATTCACAAAGCAAATGTTCATTGTACAAAAAATATGAGATAAAGGAAATATATTAAAAGGTAGTATTAGTAACCAAAGTAAAGCAATCAAACCATATTTTGCTTTTGCTATAATTGCATTTGACTATGATAAAGAAAAGTCTTAATAAAATTTTGAAAATTAGTGTCTTAAATGCTTTTTAAATTCACTGTCATTTTAGAAATTACAACTAATTTAGACACTGGTTTTCTTTTTTAAATGTAAGGTTTAATACATATATTTAGTAACTGAAAAGGGACAATAATTTGAAACAGTAGAGTACTGATCACTGCTCTCTTAAAAGAAGCCAAAATATTTCTCCTCAGCAGACAATTGTGGTATGTAATCATTCATAAGGCAATCAATTACTTTCAGTTTATTTCTTTTTTGAAAAAAAATCAAGACCTTTAATTTTAAATCTCCAATAAATCTATTACCCTACAGAAAAGGAGGGGCCTCCCTGGTTGGCTTAGATGGTAAAGAATCTGCCTGCAATGCAGGAGACCTGGGTGCAAGCCCTGGGACGGGAAGATCCTTTGGAGAAGGAAATGGCTACCTACTCCAGCCTTCTTGCCTAGAAAATTCCAAGGACAGAGGAGCCTGGCAGAGTCCATGGGGTTGCAAAGAGTCAGACATGACTGAGCGACTAACATGTTATCACAGAAAAGGAAGTGCTACCTTTTTAAAGTCAACAAAGTATTATTATGAAATGCATTTCAAGTATTATCAAACATGCATAGTATTTCAGTTATCAAATATATGTACTATACAAAAATACGTTCCAGAAGGTTCTACCTAAAGTTATCCTAACTAACTGAAGATTATCCTGAATTTTTTTGCTTTCTGAATTATATCATATAAGTACCAACTCAGATATTATACCATTTTATATAAGAGATTTAAGCATTTATGGATTTGGTATGTCCAGGGTGCTGGAATTCACACAAAGCAAGTCCCAAAGCAGCTTCCTTGAATTCATAAACTTAAACCCATGTAACACTGACTGTTCTGACCACTTCATTTACTCAACACTACACACCTTCTATTCAAATTACTCTTGCTCTTACTCTAGCTTTATAAACATCTAACAACTAACATTCATAATACTTCTTTTTCATTGCTTAAAATTAAGGCAGGCATGGGGACAGGACTGAGGCCAAAAACTCAAACCATGAACAGTCTTCCAAATTCCAAAGACAACTCTTAACTCTCTCCCCCAGAAAAATAAACTACCGCCAAATGATCAACACAGTATTTTGAAAAGCACAATAAATTTTATTTGCAATTCTATAAACTGTAATGGTTTCTTTTGTAAACTGTAAGCAGTGAAGGACAGGGAAACCCAGCGTGCTGCAGTCCATGGGGTCACAGAGAGTAGGCCATGACTGAGCAACTGAACAACAAAAACTAAAAAGGTAGTCAAATATAATTTCTACATATAATACTGGATCAAGCTATAATTTTGAAACATAAATACTACAGCAAAAGAAACTGATGCAGGATTAGCTCAAGATGGCAGAGTAGTTGGACAAGAGCTCATCACCTCCTTTTGAAAACATCAAAATCACCACTGAACAACCACCAACAAAAAAATGCTCAAATCCACCAAAAAAGGATACCCAACATCCAAAGACAAAAAGGAGTTCTCAGTGAGATGGTAGGAGGGGCACAATCACAATAAACTCAAGTTTCATACCCACAAGGTGGATGACTCAAAAAGGGGAAAACAATTTAACTACTGAAGTGAAAATTCGGAGCCCCACACCAGGCTTCCAAACCTGGGGGTCCAGCAACAGAAGGAAGAGTCCCCAGAGAATTTAACTATGAAGGCCAGTAGGGTTTGATCACAGGTTTTTCACAGGACTAAGTGAAACGGAGACTCCACTCTTAAAGCGCGCATACAAAGTCTGTGCAAACCAGAACCCACGGTCAAAAGGCAGTAACTTCATAAAGAGACTGGGCAGACTTAACTGCTAGTATTGAAGGGCCTACTGGGGAGGCCTGGACTCAATGAAAGGGAAAAGAACACTGGCAACAGCAGTTCTAAATGACACACTAGACCAGGTGGACTTAACTGCTATCTACAGACCATTCCATCCAAAAGCAGAAGAATACACATTCTTCTCATGTGAAAATGGAATATTCTTTGCATTGAACACATGCTGGGCCACAAAGAGAGCACCAGTAAATTTTAAAACACTAAAATCATATCAAGCATCTTTTCCAACCAAAACACTATGAGATCAGAAATAAACTATGAGAAAAAAAAACTAAAAAAAACAAGCATGTAGACTAAATATGCTATTAAACAGTCAATATAACACTGAAGAAATTAAGTTCAGTTCAGTCACTCAGTCATGTCCCACTCTTTGCAACCCCATGGACTGCAGCATACCAACTGCCCTGTCCATCACCAACTCCTGAACCTTGCTCAAACTCGAATAAATCGAATTAGTGATGCCCTCCAGTCATCTCATCCTCTGTTGTCCCCTTCTCCTCCTGCCTTCAATCTTTCCCAGCATCAGGGCCTTTACCATTGAGTCAGCTCTTCGCATTGGATGGCCAAAGTATTGAAGCTTCAGCTTCAGCATCAGTCTTTCCAATGAATATTCAGGATTGATTTCCTTTAGGATTGACTGGTTGGATCTCCCTGCAGTCCAAGGGACTCTCAAGAGTCTTCTCTAACACCACAGTTCAAAAGCATCAATTCTTCGGTGTTCAGCTATCTTTATGGTCCAACTGTCACATCCATACATGACTACTGGAAAAACCATAGCTTTGACTAGATGGACCTTTGTCAGAAAAGTAATGTCTCTGCTTTTTAATATGTTGTCTGGTAGGTCATAGCTTTTCTTAAATGGAGCAAGCATCTTTGAATTTCATGGCTGCAGTCACCATCTGGTACAGTGATTTTGGAGCCCAAAAAAATAAAGTCTCTCACCGTTTCCATTGTTTACCCATCTATTTGTCACGAAGTAATGGGACCAGACACCATTATCTTAGATTTTGAGTACTGAGTTTTAAGCCAGCTTTTTCACTCTCCTCTTTCACTTTCATCAAGAAGTTCCTCAGTTCCTCTTCATTTTCTGCCATAAGGGTGGTGGCATCTGCATATCTGTGGTTATTGATATTTCTCCCGGCAATCTTGACTCTGGCTTATGCTTCATCCAGCCGGACATTTCACATGATATACTCTGCACATAGGCTAAATAAGCAGGGTAATAATACACACCCTTGACATACTCCTTTCCCAATTTGGAAACAATATATTGTTCCATGCCTGGTTTTAACTTTTGCTTCTTGACCTGCAACAGATTTCTCAGGAGGCAGGAAAGGTGGTCTAGTATTCCCATCTCTTGAGGAATTTTCCACACTTTGATGAGATCCACAAAGTCAAAGGTTTTGGCATAGTCAATAAACAGATGTTTCTCTGGAACTTTCTTCTTTTTCTATAATCCCCTGGATGGTGGCAATCTGATCTCTGGTTCCTCTGCCTTTTCTAAATCCAGCTTCAACATCTGGAATTTCACAGTTCACATACTGCTGAAGATTCACTTGGAGAATTTTGAGCATTACTTTGCTAGCATGTGAGATGAATGCAATTGTGCAGTCATTTGAACATTCTTTGGCATTGCCTTTCTTTGGAATTGGAATGAAAACTGACCTTTTCCAGTTCTGCGGCCACTGCTGACTTTTCCAAATTTGCTGGCATATTGGGTGCAGCACTTTTACAGAATCATCTTTTAGGACTTGAAATAGCTCAGCTGGAATTCCATCACCTCCACTAGCTTTGTTCATAGTGATGCTTTAAGGCCCACTTGACTTTGCACTTCAGGATGTCTGGCTCTAGGTGAGTGATCACACCACCATGGTTATCTGGGTCATGAAGATCTTTTTGGTACAGTTCTTCTGTGTATTCTTGCCATTTTTTCTTAATATCTTCTGCTTCTGTTAGGTCCATACCATTTCTGTCCTTTATTGTGCCCATCTTTGCATGAAATGTTCCCTTGGTATCTCTAATTTTCTTGAAGAGATCTCTGGTCTTTCCCATTCTATTGTTTTCCTCTATTTCTTTGCACTGATCACTGAGGAAGGCTTTCTTATCTCTCCTTGCTAGTCTCTGAAACTCTGCATTCAGATGGGTATAGCTTTCCTTTTCTCCTTTGCCTTCAGCTTCTCTTCTTTTCTCAGCTATTTGTAAGGCCTCCTCAGACAACCACTTTGTCTTTTTGTACTTCTTTTGCTTGGGGATGGTCTTGATCATTGCCTCCTATACAATGTCACAAACCTCCATCCATAGTTCTTCAGGCACTCTATCAGATCTAATCCCTTGAATCTATTTGTCACTTCCACTGTATAATCGTAAGGGATTTGATTTAGGTCATACCTGAATGGTCCAGTGGTTTCCCTACTCTCTTCATTTATGTCCGAATTTTGCAATAAGGACTTTATGATATGAGCCACAGTCAGCTCCCAGTCTTGTTGTTTTTGACTGTATAGAGCTTCTGCATCTTTGGTTGCAAAGAATAAAATCAATCTGATTTCAGTACTGATGATTTGGTGACATCCATGTGTAGAGTCATCTCTTGTGTTGTTGGAAAAGGGTGTTTGCTATGACCAGTGCGTTCTCTTGGCAAAACTCTGTTAGCCTTTTCCCTGCTTCATTTTATACTCCAAGGCCAAATTTGCCTGTTATTCCAGGTATCTCTTGACTTCCTACTTTTGCATCCCAGTCCCTATAATGAAAAGGAAATCTTTTTTTGGTGTTACTTCTAGAAGTTCTTGTAGGTCATCATAGAACCATTCAACTTCAGCTTCTTCATCACTAGCAGTTGAGGCATAAACTTGGATTGTGTGTTAGCTGCTCAGTCATGTTTGACTCTGCAACTCCATGGATTGGGGCTCACCAGGTCCCTCCACCCACAGGATTTTCCAAGCAAGAATACTAGAGTGGTTTGCCATTCCCTTCTCCACAGGATCTTCCCAACCCATGAATCTAACCTGGGTCTCCCAATTTGTAGGCAAACTTTTTACCATCTGAGACACTAGAGAACACTCAAAGTGGAGCATAGACTTTATTACTGTGATATTGAATGGTTTGCCTTGGAAATGAACAGAGATCATTCTGCATTTTTGAGACTGTGCCCAAGTACTGCATTTCAGACTCTTCTGTTGACTATGAGGGCTACTCCATTTCTTCTAAGGGATTCTTGCCCAGGAATAGCATGAAAAGGCAAAAAGATATGACACTGAAAGATGAACTCCCCAAGTTGGTAGGTGTCCAATATGCTACTGGAGAAGAGTGGAGAAATAACTCCAGAAAAAATGAAGAGATGGAGCCAAAGCAAAAACAAATCCCAGTTGTGGACGTGATTGGTGATGAAGTAAATTCTGATGCTATGAAGAACAATATTGCATAGAACCTGAAATGTTAGGCTCATGAATCAAGGTATATTGGAAGTGCTCAAATAGGAGATGGTGAGAGTGAACATTTCAGGAATCAGTGAACTAAAACGATCTGGAATGGGTGAATTTAATTCAGATGATCATTGTATGCATTACTGTGGGCAAAAATCCCTTAGAAAAAATCAAAGAGGATATCAAACAAATACCTAAAGACAAATAAAATGAAAGCACAATGATCCAAAATCTATTGAGATGCAGCAAAAGCAGTTCTAAGAGAGAAGTTTATAGCAATACAATCTTACCTCTGGAAGCAAAAATCTCAAATAAACAACCTAAGCTTATACCTAAAGTGACTAGAGAAAGAACAACAAGCAAAATCTAAAGTTAGTAGACAAAAAGAAATCATACAGACCAGAGTAGATTTAAGTGAAATAGAGCCAAAGAAAACAACAGTAAAGGTCAATGAAACTAAATGCTAGTTCTTTGAAAAATAAACAAAATTAATAAACCTTTAGCCAGAGTTATCGAGATAAAAGACTCAAATCAATATTAGAAATGAAAAAGAAATTGCAACTAATATCACAGAAATACAAAGGATCATAGCTGTATGCCAATAAAACAAGCTGGAAAAATTCTTGAAAGTGAAAGTGAAGTCGCTCAGTCATGTCTGACTCTTTGCAACTCCATGGACTGTAGCCTACCATGCTCCTCAGTCCATGGAATTCTCCAGGCAAGAGTACTGGAGTAGGTTGCCATTTCCTTCTCCAGGAGATCTTCCCAACCCAGGGATCGACCCTGGGTCTCCTGCATTCCAGGCAGACGCTTTAACCTCTGAGCCACCAGGGAAGGTACAATCTTTCAAGACTGAATCAGGAAGACAAAGAAAATACGAACAGACCAATTACAAGCATCAAAATTCAAACTATGACTTAAAAACTCCCAAAAAATAAAAGCCCAAGACCAGATGGCTTCAGAATTGAGTTCTATCAAACACTGAGAAAAAAGCTACACCTAGCCTTCTGAAACTGTTCCCAAAAACTGCAGAGGAAGGAAAACTCCCAAACAAATTCTGTCAAGCCACCATCATCCTGCTGTCAAAACCAGAAAAAGATATCACAAAAAAAAAAAATTACAGGCCAATATCACTAATGAACACAGTCACAGAAATCCTGAACAAAATACTAGCAATCTGAATTCAAGGATACATTAAAGGTGCATACACCATTATCACATTGGATTTATCCTAGGGATGCACGGATTTTTCAAAATCCACAAATCAGTGTGCTACACCACATCAACAAACTGAAGAGTAAAAGCCATATGATCATCCAAAAAGCTTTTCAAAAGAAAAGCTTTTGACAAAATTCAACACCCATTTATAATAAAAACTCTCCAGAAAGTGGGCAACATAATAAAGGCCTACAAACCTACTGTTTGTAGAAACAAACCTACAGTTAATATCATACTCAGTAGTGAAAAGCTAAATGCATTTTCTCTGAGATCGAAACAAGATTAGGATGTCCACTCTCACCACATTTATTCAACATAGTTTTGGAAGTCCTAGCTATAGCAATCAAAGAAAATGAAATAAAAGGAATTCAAATTGGAAAAGAAATTAAATTGTCACTGTTTGCAGATGCATGATACTATACATAGAAAATTCTAAAGACACTACCAGGAAACTACTGCAGCTCATCAATTAATTTGGTAAAGCTGCAGGTTACAAATTAATACACAGAAATCTACTGCATTGCTATACACACACTAAAAATGAAAGATCAGAAAGAGAAATTAAGAAAACAATCCCATTCACCATCACATCAAAAAGAATAAAATACCTAGGAATAAACAAACCAAGACCTGTACTCCATAAACTATTAAGACACTCATGAAAGAAATAAAAAATGACACAAACAGATGGAAATATATATCATGTACTTGGATTCAAAGTATCAATATTGTCAAAATGACTATACTACCAAAGGCAATCTACAGATTCAATACAATCTGTATCAAATTATCAATGGCATTTTTTATAGAACTAGAACAAAAAAATCTTAAAATTTGTATTGAGACACAAAAGACCCTGAATAGCCAAAGCAATCTTGGGAAAGAAAAATGAAGCTAAAGAAAGCATGCTGTTCCCTGACTTCAGACTATACACTTCAAAGCACAGTTATCCACACAGTAGGGTACAGGCACAAAAAGAAAGATAGGTAAATGGAATGGAATAAACAAACCCATGCATCTATGGTCAGTTAATCTATGAAAAAGAAGGCAAACTATAAAAAGGAGGAAAAAACAGTCCCTTCAATAAATGGTGCTAGGAAAACTGGACAGCTACATGTAAAAAAAAAAAATGAAATTAGAAAATTCTTTAAAACCATACACAAAAATAAGCTTAACATAGATTAAAGACCTAAATGTGAGACCACACACTATAAAACTCTTAGAGGAAAACATTGGCAAAACACTCTCTTGACAAAAACTGCAGCAATATATTTATGATCTATCTCCAAGCATAATGGAAATAAAAATAAAAATGAACAAATGAGAACTAAACTAAATGTTTTTGTACAGTTAAGGAATCATAAATAAATGAAAAGAGAATCCAAAACATGGGAGAAAACAATTGAAATGATGTGACCGACAAGGGATTAGTCTCCAAATTTTACAAACAGCTCATGTGACTTAATATCACAAAAAACAAACAATCCAATCAAAAATGGGCAGAAGATCAAACAGATACTTCCCCAAAGAAGATATACAGATGGCCAAGAGGCACATGAAAAGATGTTCAACATTACTAATTATTCAGTTCAGTTCAGTCGCTCAGTCGTATCCGACTATTTGCAATCCCATGAACTGCAGCACACCGGGCCTTCCTGTCCCTCACCAACACTTTGAGTTTGAGCTTACTCAAATTCATGTCCATCGAGTTAGTGATGCCATCAAACCTTTTCATCCTTTGTCATACCCTTCTCCCGCCTTCAATTTTCCCCAGCATTAGGGTCTTTTCCAATGAGCCAGTTCTTCGCATCAGGTAGCCAAAGTACTGGAGTTTCAGCTTCAGCATCAGCCCTTTCAATGAATATTCAGGACTGATTTCCTTTAGGACTGACTGTTTGGATCTCTTTGCAGTCCAAGGGACTCTCAAGAGTCTCCTCCAACACAACAGTTCAAAAGCATCAATTCTTCGGTGCTCAGCTTTCTTTATAGTCCAACTCTCACATCCATACATTATTGCTGAAAAAACCATAGCTTTGACTAGACAGACATTTGTCAGCAAAGTAACGTCTTTGTTTTTTAATATACTGTCTCAGTTCAGTTCAGTTTGGTCGCTCAGTAATGTCCGACTCTTTGTTGGCAAAGTAATGTCTCTGCTTTTTAATATGCTATCTAGGTTGCTCATAACTTTCCTTTCAAGCAGCAAGCGTCTTTTAATTTCATGGCTGCAATCACCATCTACAATGGTTTTGGAGCCCAGAAAAATAACGTCAGCTACAGTTTCCACTGTTTCCCTATCTATTTCCCATGAAGTGATGGGACCAGATGCCATGATCTTATTTTTCTGAATATTGAGCTTTAAGCCAACTTTTTCACTCTCCTCTTTCACTTTCATCAAGAGGCTCTTTAGTTCTTTGCTTTCTGCCATAAGGGTGGTGTCATCTGCGTATCTGAGGTCATCGATATTTCTCCCAGCAATCTTGATTCCAGCTTGTGCTTCATCCAGCCAGGCATTTCACATGATATACTCTGCACACAAGCTGAATAAGCAGGGTCACAATATATAGCCTTGACGTACTCCTTTCCTGATTTGGAACCAGTCTGTTGTTCCATGTCCAGTTCTAACTGTTGCTTCTTGACCTGCATACAGATTTCTCAGGATGCAGGTCAGGTGGTCTGGTATTCCCTTTAAGAATTTTCATGTTGATATATGGCAAAACCAATACAATATTGTAAATTTTAAAAAAAAGGTGTTGCTTAAACCAATAGTTCTGAGAAATAAAACAGTGATTTCTTTAGCTCAAAAAAAAAAAAAAAAATTTTTCCACAGTTTGTTGTGATCCACACAGTCAAAGGCTTTAAAGCAGAAGCAGATATTTTTCTGGAACTCTCTTGCTCTTTGCTGATCCAACGGATGTTGGCAATTTGATCTCTGGTTCCTCTCACTTTTTGTAAATTCAGGTTGAACATCTGGTAGTTGATGGTTCAAAATTGCTAAAGCCTGGCTTGGAGAATTTTGAGCATTACTTTACTAGCGTGTGAGATGAGTGCAATTGTGCAGTAGTTTCAGCATTCTTTGGCATTGCCTTTCTTGGACTGGAATGAAAACCGACCTTTTCCAGTCCTGTGGCCACTGCTGAGTTTTCCAAATTTGCTGACATGTTGAGTGCAGCACTTTAACACCATCATCTTTTACAATATGAGAGAAATGCAAATCAAAAGTATAATGATATCTATCACCTCACCCAGTCAAAATGGCTATCATCAAAAAATATACAAACAATAAATGCTAGAGAGGGTGTGAAGAAAAGGGGACCCTCCTACATGTTTGGTGGGAATGTAAATTGGTGCCGTCACTACAGATAAGAGTATGGAGGTTTGCAAAAATAGAGCTACCATATGATCCTTCAATCCTACTCCTGGCCATATATCCAAAAAAACATAATCTGAGAGGATACATACACCTTAATATTCATTGCAGCACTGTTAACAATAACCACGATATGGAAGCAATCTAATAGCCATCAACATAAGAATGGATAAAGATATGGTACATATATACAATGGAATATTACTCAGCCATTAAAAAGAATAACATAATGCCATTCGCAGGAACATAGATGGACCTGGTGATTACCATACTGAGTGAAGTAAGTCAGACAGACAGAGATAAATATATGATATTTCTTATATGCAGAGTCTTATAAAAATGATACAAATGAACTTATTTACAGAACAGAAACAGACTTATAGACTTAGAGAACTATGGTTACCAGGGGGGAAGGGTAGGAGGAAAGAGTAATAGAATTTGGAGCTGACATGTACACATTTCTGTATTTAAAGTGGATAACCAAGGACTGCTATATAGCACAGGGAACTATGCTCAATATTCTGTAACAACCTAATTGGGAAAATAACTTGAAAAAGACACATGTATATTTAGATACATGTATATTTGTAACTGAATTGCTTTGTTGTACACCTGAAACTAACACAATACGGTTAATCAACTATACTCCAATATAAAATATAAAATTTTTTAAAAACTGATGAAAGAACTAAGGCTTGGAAAACCCCAATATAGCAGTTTTTCTCCAAGAAGTTCACTAACTGCAAATCAGTCAAGACAATCTCATGGGAAACTGGAATAAATGTATTAGATAGCGTCAGACATTATTTTAAAAAAACAGGACTCTACCTGAAATATATATATATATATATATATATATATATATTTAACTTGCAAATATCGTTACCATATAAAATTAAACAGCTAACAAATTCCTATAAACAAAAGAATGTTAAATATTTCCAATGTATTATATTCATAAAAGCAAGTTTTACAAGGCAAACTTAAGGCACTACAAAATAAAGGTATACTGAGTGTGAGGAATAGCTCAGTTGGTAAAGAAACTGCCTGCAATGCAGGAGACCTGGGTTTGATTCCTGGGTCAGGAAGAGCCACTGGAGAAAGAAATGGCAACCCATTCCAGTATTCTTGCCTGGAGAATCCCATGGGTAGAGGAACATGGCAGGCTGCAGACCATGGGGTCGCAAGAGTCAGACACAACTTAGTGACTAAACCACAATGTCTGTATATGACAGATCAAAACTAGACTTATCATGGTGATTATTTGAAATGTACAGAAATACTGAATCACTATGCTGTGTAACAGGAACTAATACAGTGTTGTATAATTTGATTATAATTCAAAAACAAAATCAGAAAATGAGACAAGATTTGTGGTTATCAGAGACAGGGGGAGGAAGAATCGAATGAAGGCAGTCAACATGTACAAAATTCCTATTATAAAATAAATAAGTTTTAAGAGACATAATATATAACATGACAAATGAAATTAACACTGCTCTATGTTATATATGAAAGTTGTTAAGAGTAAATCCTGAGTTCTCATCATAAGGAAAATTTTTTTCTAGATAGGTAAATGGAATGGAATAAAAAGCCCAGAAACAAAACCATGCATCTATATGAATAAATGGATGTTGACTAAACTCATTGTGATAATCATTTCATGATATATATAAATGAAATCATTATACTATTCACCTTATACAGTGCTGTCAATTATAAAAAACTGGAAGAAAAAACTTTTTTCAGTGGTATACCTGGGATTTAATTCAGAACACCCATTAATTTATAGGCTTTTGTTAAACAATTGGTATTAGACACAATTATCTATAGGATGAAAATACTGTGAGTTTTAATAATGTTTCAATAGCTAACTTTCTTTAAAACACTTTACCTAAGAGGAGAACCTTCAGGGATACTAAGAAACTATATAGTGCTTTTTTTATCATTCATTTTTCCCTGCTGTAAGTCTAGAATTTGTTACTTTGAAGGAATACTGAAGGACATAAATTAGAAAGCTTTTTATTTAACTATTCCTACTCTACCAAGAAAAGTAATGAAGGTTTAACAGTGTTTTGATGGTATCTGAATTGAGCCCACTTGCACAAATACAAATCCACCTTTATTTTTATACTGTAAGCAAGGATAATTATTTCTAGGAAAAGGACAATTTGTTTAAAAAAAAAAAAAAAGTCCTCCATTACATGCAGATCGTATTTAGTAATCAATTGAAAGATTACATCTACAGTCATAATACTTTCTCTAGAGACTGCCCTCGTAAGAGTTACAGCTGGTTTCCTGTATACGTCAAAGATACTAGTTTCCTTGCAAGTGTTCTCTTCTATGAAAAAGAGTATTTAAAATGTGAAAACAACTGTGTTCCAAATGAAATACAAAAAATTTTTACACAATATCATTAAAGGACCACCTTTTCTTGTGAATAATTTATAAAATCATTCAGAAAACAAAATATTTCAACTAGCTTGAAGCTATCAATAATCGAAGAGACCCTGGAAAGTGTTAGTTTCACACATGACTAGTTTATGAATTGGTTTTGGTGAAAATTTGTATATTAAATTATTTAAAAGTCTTTTTAAAAAGAGACAAAAAGAAGTCAATTCATTAATCCTACAGGCAAGAAAACCTACAATGAATATTTAGAAGTCTGGGATGTATTTACCTTTAAATTTGCTAAAAGTGACTTGTATTGGAATCCTCCTACTAGAGTTGAGAAAAATTCTAATGAATAAAGAATGTACCTGTGGCTGATTCATGTTGATGTATGGCAGAAACCAACACAATGTAAAGCAAATGTCCTCACATTAAAAATAAATAAATTAAAAAAAAAAACAAGAATATATTTCATACTAGGAAGACAGGCAGTGGAAAGCCAATAATAATAATAGAATTAGCAATAATATCAATGACTAGACAGATCCATGGCTCAGACGGTAAAGAATCTGTCTACTAATGCAGGAGACCCAGGTTCGATCCCTGGGTCAGGAAGATCCCTTGGAGAAGGGCATGGCAACCCACTCCAGTATTCTCGCCTTGAGAATTCCATGGACTGAGGAGCCTGGCTGGCTATATAGTCCATGAGGTCTCAAAGAGTCAGACATGACTCAGTGATAAACATTTTCACTTTCATGAAAGTAATATTTAGAAACAGACAAATTAACATTATAACTTTATTGCTATATGCCAGCCAAACAAAAAAATGACAAGAAATAATATTCAAATTTAACTTCCAGATTTAGTAAATAAATCAAGAGATGTACACTGTAGGATACAAATAGTAAATTTAGCAATTTTCTTTGTGTTGCTAAAAAATCTCTCTTTACTTTCATGGATAAATATAGTTATAATTCAAATAGTACTAAAACTACAATAGACAAAAATTCAAATGGCAACAGTTTTCTGAGGTTCACAAACCTTTAGGCTGAGTATCAGACATAAAAGAAATGCCATCATCATCTCTTCGTTTTTCTTTAGTGTAAGAAGTCTGCTTTGCATAATTGTCTGTCTTACTTGATTGTGAACTGCTGCAAAACAAAATATTATTACACTCAATTCTTCTAAGCAAAAATAAATTTAGAAGCCAGTTGGCATATATTCAAGATAAAAATAACAGATCACAAATAAAGTCTTATATAGCAGAGTATGTGGTCTGAACAGTAGAAAGAATATTAAACTATGATTTGAAAAATAAGTTCTCCTTCCTATTCTATCTTTAAATTCTCCATGTTTCTTTGAAAGAAAAAAACAAGAAATGTTTTATTCTTCCAAAATTGTGCACAGGCAAAGTGAACAAAGAAAAATACAAGTGCTAAATATATCAAAGGGATCTAAAAAGTAAACATTCCCTGAACACAAGTAGATGATAATCACACTTATGTGTAATCAAAAAATAAGTCAAAAGTAATCATTAATATGTTTGATGCATAGTTCACGTATCAGAAGTTACATACAAAATAAGACTTAGGGTGTGGTAACAAATTTTACCTACAGAGAAAATAGTTTAAAATATAAGCTACTGGTTAAATATTTCAAATGTATTAAAACCAAATTTTGGATGATTAACATAATACCACTACTATGAAAACATAATACAATAATAGTATGGGACATTAATACCTACCCCACTTTCAGTTATCATTAGATCATCCAGACCCAAAAAAAAAAAAAAATCAAGAAGGAACATTGGAGTGAACCATAAACTTGATCAAATAGACCTAACATGTTTTTATAAAACAACACAGAACATTCTCCAGGATGTTTTAAGATAGGTCACAAAGCAAATCTTAGCAAACTTAAGACACACACAAAAAAATCTCTCCCAATCACAAGAGCATAAAACAAGAAATCAATAACAGGAAGAAGTCTGAAAAATTCAAAAAAAAATAGGAAGATTAAACAATGTGCTCCTGAAAATCAACTGGCTAAAGAAGAAACCAAAAGGAATATCAAGAAGTATCTTGAAACAAATATATACATAAGCAAAAATTTCAAAATCCATGAAATGTTCTACGAGGGCAGTTAATAGCAATAAAAGTTACATTAAAAAACAAGAAAGAACTCCACTGAAAAACCTCACTTTACACCTCTTGGAACCAGAAAAAAATATAAATTAAGCCCAAAGTTAGCAGAAGGAAAGAAACAATAAAGACCAGAGAAAAAGTAAATAAAAAAGAGATAAGAAAAACAATAGAAAAGATCCAAACTAAGAGCTTATTTTTTAAAACAAAACTGACAAACCTTTAGCTAGACAAACCAAGAAAAAAAAAAGACTCAAAGAAAAACAGATCATCTAAACACTACTATGAATAATTGTATGCCAACAATATGGATAACCTAAGAGCCAGTCCATCGTAAAGGAAATCAGTATTGAATATTCATTGGAAGAATTGATGCTGAAGATGAACTCCAATACTTTAGCCATCTGATGTGAAGAACTGACTGATTTGAAGACCCTGATGCTGGGAAAGACTGAAGGTGGAAGGAAAAGGGGACGACAGAGGATGAGATGGCTGTATGGCATCATTGACTCAATGGACATGAGTTTGAGTAAGTTCTTGGAGTTGGTGAAGAACAGGGAAGTCTGGTGTGCTGCAGTCCATGGGTCACAAAGAGTCGAACACAACTGAGCGACTGAACTGAAGAGCCAGTGTTATGGGGAGGATAAAAAAACCTACTGGCTGGACTAAGGGCAAAAAGACTTGTACTGGGCTGGCCAAAAAATTTTTTCAGGTTTTTTTCAGTACCATCTTATGGAAAAACATGAATTTTCTGGCCCACCCAATAAATAAAATCATTACAACTGGTAGTACAGAAATACAAAGTATTGTAAGTGATGATTATAAAAAGTTATACATCAACAAATCATATAACCTAGAAGAAAGGGACAAATAATTAGAAACATACAACCTACGAAAATATATTATGAAGAAAAAGAAAATCTGAACAGATCAATAACAAATATGGAGACTGAATTAGTAATCAAAAACCTTCCAATACAGAAAAGTTCAGGACCAAATGGTTTCACTGGCAAGTCTATCAAATAAGAATTAATGCCAATCTTTTACAAACTCTTTCAAAAAGTTTACGAGGGAAGAACACTTCTAAACTCAGTTTAGAAGGCCATCACTAATACCAAAGCTAGATAAGGACAGGACGGTAAAAGAAAAATATAAATCAAATACCCCTGATGCATAGGGATGCAAAAACTCTCATCAAATTATTAGGAAACCAAACTCCACAACACATTAAAAGAATCATACACCATGATCAAATGGGACTTATTCAGAGATGCAAGAATGGTACAGCATACACGAATCAATGTGATAAAGCACATAGGTAAAATGAAAGATAAAAATCATTTGATCCCTCAAAAGGTACAGAAAAAGCATTTAACAAAATTCAACATCCTTTCACTATAAAACTCAAAAACCTGGGTATATATGGCTGGTTCGTGTCAATGTTTGGCAAAAACCAACACAATTCTGTAAAGCAATTATCCTTCAATTAAAAAATAAATTAAAAAAAACCTGGGTATAGAAGGAACGTACTTCAACACAATAAAGGCCAGTATCACAAATGACACCTAACATCATATGAAACACTGAAAGATTAAAAGCTTCTCCTCTAAAATGAAGAAGGGTACCCATTCTGATCATTCTTATTCAACACAGTACTGGTAATAGTGGCTATAAAAAATTAAATATGAAAAATAAATAAATAAAATGAATCGATATCAGAAAGGAAGACATAAAATTGTCATCATTTGCAGATGATATGATTTTATAGAAAGAAAACCTTAAAAAATCCAACCAAAAAAAAAAAAAAAACAACTCTAAGAACTAATAAATGAATTCACTAAAGTTTCAGGATACAAAATCACCATACTACAATCAGTTGCATTTGTACACACAAATAATGAACTATCTGAAAGAGAAATTGAGGGAAAATCCCATTTAAAACTACAGCAAAAAAAATAAAATTATACTTAGATATAATCTAGAAGGAAAAAGAGCTGTACACTGAAAACTGTAAGACACTGATGAAAGAAACTGAAGAAAACACAAATAAATGGAATGATATTCTGTACTCATAGATGGGGAAAAGTTACATTGCTAAAATGTTCACCCTATGTAAAGCAACCTGCAGATTCAAAGCAATCTTTATGGACATATCAATGGCCTTATTCACAGAAAGAGAACAATCTTAAAGTTTGCATGCAACCACTAAAGACCCCAAATAGCCAAAGCAATGTTGAGAAGGAAAAACAAAACCAGAGGGACTGATTTCAATCCCTTCATGATTTCAAGCTAAATTACAAAGCCATAGTAATCAAAACAATATGGAAAAATAGACACATAAATGACTGAAACAGAATAGAGAGCCAGAAATAAATCCAGGCATGTGTGGTCAACTCATGTATGACAAAGGAGCCAAGAATACACCATGGGAAAAGGATAGTCTCTTTAATAACTGATGCAGGAAAAACCTGACAGCCACATACAAAAGAATGAAACTGGACCAATATCTTATACCATATACAAAAATCAACACAAAATAGATTAAAGATTTACATATATAACCTGAAAACATAAAATTTCTAGGAAAAAACATGAGCGTAAGCTGGTTTTGGCAGTGATTTTTTGGATTAAACACCAAAACAAAAACAACAAAAGAAAATAAGTGGAACCACAAAGCTGTACAGTAAAGAAAACTATCAACAAAATTAAAAGGCAACTTATGGAGCAGGAGAAATAGTTTTAAGTCATCTATCTCATAAGGAAGTTAATATTCAAAACACATGATATATAAAGAATCCATACAACTCAACCAAAAAAACAGAACAATTTCATTAAAAAATGGGCAGAGAAACTGAACAGAAGTTTCTCCAAAGACTACAAGCAACCAACAGGTACATGAAAAGGAGCTCCACATGCACTGATCATCAAGGAAAGGTATGTAAAAACCGCAATGAAGTATAACTTCACAAATCTGAGAATGGCTATTACCAAAAGAGAGAAACAAGTGTTGGAAAAGATATGGAGTGCTGTGGAAATGTAAATTAGTGCAGTCACTATGGAAAACAGTATGAATATACCTCAAAAAATCAAAAATATAATATACAGTCTAGCAATTCTACTTCTGGGTGTTTATGCTTAGGAAACAAAATCACTACCTCAAAAAGATACATATACCCCCACGTTCACTGAAGCATTATTTGCAATAATGAAGACATGGAAACAACATAAGTGCACATCAATAGATGAATGGATAAAGAAAATGTGACACACACACACAGTGGGATATTTTTCAGTCATAAAAGAAAAAGAAAGAAATCCTGCTATCTGTGACAACATTAATGAGCCTTGAGGGCATTATGCTATGTGAAATGAAACAAAGACAAATAGCATATGACTTCACTTACATGGGGAATCTAAATTTAAAAACAAACCAACACATGCATAGACACAGGCAACAGGTTGGTGGTTACTATAGCCAGGAGCATGAAATGACTGCAGGTGGTAATAAGGTACAAGTTTCCAGTTATTTAAAAAAAAAGTCTTGGGGATGCAAGGTACAGCATGATGACTATAGGTAATAACTAATAACAAGAGTGTACTGTATATTTGAAAGTTGCTAAGATAGTAGATCTTACAAGTTCTAATCACAAGAAAAAAAATATAACTACGTGGTGATAGGTGTTAACTAAACTTATGGTGTTAATCATTTTGCAATATATACGTATATGAGATCATTATGTTGTACATCTAAAATTAATACAATATTCTGTAAGTAACATATCAATTAAATTAATTCAGTTAAAAAAGACAAAATGAAAAACAACTGAGAAAGCAATTTCGTACTAATTAGAGTAGCCATAAAATTAATTAAATCTTTACCAACAATCTTCTCACCCATGATAATTACTAACAAAACAACTCATTATGGTATTATTTAACTGGGTAAAAATTCTGAAAATAAAAAATTTTTAAATAAAAAACTATCAAATTATTAACCTACAGTCTTCCTTTATAGTACAATATATATATCAATTACTACATTTTCAAAAGTATTTAACAACATAGAATTCTAAATTTTATTGAAGTATAGTTGATTTACAATGTGTTAATTTCTAGTGTAAAGCAAAGTGATTCAGTTATACATGTTGTGTATACATTCTTTTTCATACTCTTTTCCATTATGGTTTATCACAGGATACTGAATATAGTTTCCTGGCTATACAGCAGGATACTGTTCTTTATCCATCCTATATGCAATAGTTTGCATCTGCTAATCTCAAACTTCCAATCCTTCCCCATTCCCTTAGAAATTTTTACATTTATAAAAGTACTAAAATAATCAGCAGGAATAAATCAAGGGCCCTTGTACAATAAGATATGAAATATACACTAAGTGACCTCAGGAAAATTGCAGAGTAGGTAACTTCTATGCAGAGTACATCATGAGAAACACTGGACTGGAAGAAGCACAAGCTGAAATCAAGATTGCCAGGAGAAATATCAATAACCTCACATATGCAGATGACACCACCCTTATGGCAGAAAGTGAAGAGGAACTAAAGAGCCTCTTGATGAAAGTGAAAGAGGAGAGTGAAAAAGTTGGCTTAAAGCTCAACATTCAGAAAACGAAGATCATGGCATCTGGTCCCATCACTTCATGGGAAATAGATGGGGAAACAGTGGAAACAGTGTCAGACTTTATTTTAGGGGGCTCCAAATTGACTGCAGATGGTGAGTGCAGCCATGAAATTAAAAGACGCTTACTCCTTGGAAGAAAAGCTATGACCAACCTAGATAGCATATTGAAAAGCAGAGATATTACTTTGCCAACAAAGGTCCGTCTAGTCAAGGCTATGGTTTTTCCAGTAGTCATATATGGATGTGAAAGGAACTGTGAAGAAAGCTGAGCGCTGAAGAATTGATGCTTTTGAACTGTGGTGTTGAAGACCCTTGAGAGTCCCTTGGACTGCAAGGAGATCCAACCAGTCCATTCTGAAGGAGATCAGTCCTGGGATTTCTTTGGAAGGAATGATGCTAAAGCTGAAACTCCAGTACTTTTGGCCACCTCATGCGAAGAGTTGACTCATTGGAAAAGACTCCGATGCTGGGAGGGATTGGGGGCAGGAGGAGAAGGCGACAACAGAGGATGAGATGGCTGGATGGCATCACTGACTCGATGGATGTGAGTCTGAGTGATCTCCGGGAGCTGGTGATGGACAGGGAGGCCTGGCGTGCTGTGATTCATGGGGTCGCAAAGAGTCGGACACGACTGAGCGACTGAACTGAACTGAACTGAACTGAGGAGACACCAACCATGTTCTCACCTAGACAACAGCGCTGGCAGAATCCGATGAAATTTGGAGTTCTGGAGTCTACTGAAGGCTTGTAACTTCTAGTCAAAAGGTTCAACAGTAACTTTGGTCAATTAAGGCAATTTGGATGGTAGCAGTTACCTATACCCAGCTCTGAGACAAGCAGCCAAGTCCAAGTTCTTAGAACAGTTTGCACAGGCTTACAATCACCAAGATGAGCAATAAGGGCCTTGTCTTTCAAATATTGGGAATCTGTATTCTGATCACTGACTGCTGTCTCTGATTATGGATAAGGAGACATAGAGACAGGCAGCCATTGCTGTAACAACCATCACCATGTTGCAACAGTCTCTCCATTCAGCTAAAACAACATGCAGGAGATTAAAAGAGCTAGCACCTATTTTGTTCTATTTCTTCGCTTCATTTTTCCTATTTCCTCCTTATGGGAAATAAATATTTAAGGACTAAGATATTAAAAAGTAATAACATGTACAAGGAAATTTAGAAAGTCACAAACATGACCATGGAAAGACATAGGCTCAGAAAAGACCTGAAAAGACCTTTTATTTACATATTAGACTGATACCTGGAATGGGGACATATTGCAACAATTTTAAAAACTAAGCAAACAAAGGGAAAAAATCCAGCAAATGCTGGGGAAGGAGAAGAACCTGATCTTCAAACTTCGCATCTTATAATATCCAAATGTCAAGTTTTCAAAAACAAAAATAAAAAAATCACATGACATTCAAAGAAACAGGAAAGAATGGCCAATTCAAAAGAAAAAACAAAAACTAATCAACAGAACCCGTCCTTGAAAAAAAAAAATAGCAGATGGCAAACTCAATAAGTAAAGACATTAAAACGACCATCTTCAAGATCCTCAGGGACCTGCCTGGCAGTTCAACAGTTAAGAGTTGCACTTCCAATGCAGGGAACACAGGTTCAACCCCTGGTAAGGAAACTAAGATTCCCACATGCTGCACAGCATGGTGAAAAAGGAAAGAAAGAGACAGACAGACAGAAAGAAAATCTTTAACAAAATCAAGAAAATGATTTGTGTGACAAGATGAAAATATCAATAAAAGACAAATGAACCAAAAGGAAATTCTGGAGCTAAAAATGTACAATAACTGAAATGAAAATTTTATTAGAGATTCAAAAGCTGATTTGAGCAGGCAGAAGAAACAGTGAGTGAACCTGAAAATATGACCATAAAAAGGACCAAATCTGAGGAACAGAAAGAAGAAAAACTTAAGAAAGGTAAACAGAACCTAAGGGACCTATGGGACACCAAGAAAGGGACTAATATACACATTGCTGGTATCTCAGGAGAAGAGACAGAAAAGGGCAAAGATATTATTTAAATAAATAATCACCAAAGAAGTCCAAATTTGATGAAAGACATGAATATAAACATCAAAGAAACCCAAGGAACTACGCGTAGAGTAAACTGAATGAGACCTATATCAAGAAAAGTTATAATTAAATTGTCCAAAGACAAAGGCAAAGAGAGAACTCTTTCTTGAAAGCACAAAGAAAAAAGTGACTCATCACACATAAGAGATCCTCAATAAGATTATGAGAAGATTTCTTATCAAAAACCATGCTGGCCAAAAAACACTGAATTGGTATATTCAAAGGAAAAAATCTATCAACAAGGAATTCTATATCTGACTATACTATCCTTCAAAAATGAGAACAAAATCAAGACATTCTAAGATAAACAAATCTAGATAGCACGTTAAAAAGCAGAGACATCACTTTGCCGACAAAGGTCCACATAGTCAAAGTTACAGTTTTTCCAACAGTCGTGTATGGATGTGAAAGCTGGACCATAAAGAAGGCTGAAAGTGAAAGTGAAGTCGCTCAGTCGTGTCCGACTCTTTGCAACCCCATGGACTGTAGCCTACTAGGCTCCTCTGTCCATGGGATTTTCCAGGCAATAGTACTGGAGTGGATTGCCATTTCCTTTTCCAGAGGATCTTCCCGACCCAGGGATCGAACCTGGGTCTCCCGCACTGTAGACAGACGCTTTATCGTCTGAGCCACCAGGGAAGTCAAAGAAGGCTGAGTGCCAAAGAATTGATGCTTTTGAACTGTGGTGCTGGTGAAGACTCTTGGAGAGTCCCTTGGACTGCAAGGAGGTCAAATCAGTCAATCCTAAAAGAAATCAACCCCAAATACTCATTGGAAGGACTGATGCTGAAGTTCCAGTACTTTGGCCACCGGATGTGAAGAGTCAACTCTTTCGGAAAAGATCCTAAATGAGGAGAAAGACTGAAGGCAAAATGAAAATGAAGCAGTAGAGAATGAGATGGTTAGACAGCATCACCTACTTAAGGGACAGGAATTTGAACAAACTCTGGGAGATAGTGGAGGACACAGGAAAAATTCTCATTAATATACCCCAAATGGTTCATATTGTTATATATCCTAACCACATGGTTCCTGGGATGAAAGGATGGTTCAACATACAAGAATCTATCAATATAATAGCCTGATATGCCACAGTCAATGGGGTCACAAAGAGTTGGACATGACTTGGTGACTGAACAACAATAACTAAGGTAAACAACAGCTGAGGAAAATCATTACCACTATAAGTAAAACCAGCCCTGTAAGAAAAACTAAAAATAACTGGTAAAAGTAAATCCATAGATAATTATAAAATCTACTATTACTGTAATTCTGGTTTATAATATGCCTGTTTGTTTGATACATGATTTAAGAAACTGATACATTCTTTAAATTATTAGACTATGCTTTTGAACAAACAACACATAAAGATATAATTTTATGACATCAATGACTTAAAGTATGTGAGGACAGAGCTATAAAGGAGCACATTTATGAAATTAAGCTGGTATAAATTCAAACATGGTTCCTGGGATGCAAGGATGGTTCAACGTACAAGAATCTATCAAAATAATACACCACATTAACAAAATGAAAGAGGAAAACTACATGGTCATGTCAATTAATACAGAAAAAGTACTTCACAAAATTCAGTACCCTTTCCTGATGACTAAAAAATGAAATTCAACAATCTAAGAAAAGAAACTACCTACATCATCATAGCAAAGATCATATATGAAAAACACACAGTAAACATCAAACTCAATGATGAACGATGGACAGCTCTTCTTCTAGAAAAAGGAGTAAGACAAGGATGACCACTTTTACCACTTCTAGTCAACACAGTACTAGAAGTTCTAGCCAGAGCAATTATACAAGAAAAATAAACATAAAAGCATTGAAACTGGAAAGAAATACTCTGTTTACAGATGATATGATCTTGCAAGTAAGAAACTCTAAAGATTACACACATACACATACATAAACATAAAAAATGATTAGAGGTAATAAACAAAAGAAGAAATTAAGGAAATAATTCTATTTACAATAGCTTCAAGAAGAGAAAAAACTAAGCACTTAACCAAGGAGACAAGACTTGTAAAATGAAAATTATAAAACATGGCTAAAAGAAATTAAAGAAGATATTAATGAATGGAAATACAACTCATGTTCATGGACTAGAAGACTTAACATGTCAATACTACCTAAAGCAATCTACAGATCCAATGCGATCTTATCAAAAACACAGTGACATTTTTCAAAGAAATAAAAAAAAACTTATCCTAAAATGTATAGGAACCAGAGAACAAATTACCAACATTCACTGGATCATCAAAAAAGCAAGAGAGTTCCAGAAAGACATCTATTCTGCTTTATTGACTATACCAAAGCCTTTGACTGTGTGGATCACAATCAACTATGAAAAATTCTGAAAGAGACGGGAATACCAGACCACCTGACCTGCCTCTTGAGAAACCTGTATACAGGTCAGGAAACAACAGTTAGAACTGGACATAGAACAACAGACTGGTTCCAAATAAGAAAAGGAGTACGTCAAGGCTATATATTGTCACCCTGCTTATTTAACTTCTATGCAGAGTACATCATGAGAAATGCTGGGCTGAAGGAAGCACAAACTGAAATCAAGATTCCCGAGAGAAATATCAATAACCTCAGATATGCAGATGATACCACCCTTATGGTAGAAAGTGAAGAACTAAAGAGCCTCTTGATGAAAGTGAAAGAGGAGAGTGAAAAAGTTGGCTTAAAGCTCAACATTCAGAAAACAAAGATCATGGCATCTGGTCCCATCACTTCATGGCAAATAGATGGGGAAACAGTGAAAACAGTAGCTGACTTTATTTTTCTGGGCTCCAAAATCATTGCAGATGGTGACTGCAGCCATGAAATTAAAAGACACTTGCTCCTTGGAAGGAAACTTATGACCAACCTAGACAGCACATTAAAAAGTTGCACATTTGTGCAACTGTGGTGTTGGAGAAGACTCTTGAGAGTTCCCTGGACTGCAAGGAGATCCAACCAGTCCATCCTAAAGGAGATCAATCCTGGGTGTTCATTGGAAGGACTGATGCTGAAGCTGAAACTCCAATACTTTGGCTACCTCATGCGGAGAGCTGACTCATTTGAAAAGACCCTGATGCTGGGAAAGATTGAGGGCAGGAGGACAAGGGGAAGACAGAGGATGAGATGGCTGGATGGCATCACCGACACAATGGACATGGGTTTGGGTGGACTCCGGGAGTTGGTAATGGACAGGGAGGCCTGGCGTGCTGTGATTCATGGGGTCGCAAAGAGTTGGACACGACTGAGTGACAGAACTGAACTGAAAATGTATACGCAACAAGAGTCAAAACAATCTTCAACATATTTGGAGGGATCAAACTCCCTGATATCAAAACTTACTACAAAGCTATAATAATCAACATATATGGTACTATCATAAAGACAAATATGGAGATCAATGGAATAGAATAGCACCCAGAAATAAAGCCACACATATATGGTCAAATGATTTTCAAATGGCTGCTAAGTCCTTTCAATGGGGAAAGCACAGCTTTTTCAACAAATGATGCTGGAAAAACTGAATATCCACACGCAAAAGAATGAAGAAAGACCCTCACCTAATAGTCTTATACAAAAGTTAGCTCAAAATGGATTGAAGGCCTAAAAGCATAAACTGAAACTATAAAACTCTTAGCATAAGGGAAAATGTTCAGGACATGGGATATGAGAGTATTTTCTTGGATATGACATCAAATAGAAACATAGATAAACTGGACTTCATCAAAATTAAAACTTCTGGGGGCTTCCCTGATGGTCCAGTGGTTGAGACTCCATGAATCCACTGCAGTGGACAAGAACGAGTTCAATCCCTGGTCAAGGAACTAAGATCCTGCATGCCATGTGGCATTACCCCCCAAATTTTTTTCAATTAAAAAAAACTAACACTTCTGTACACCAAATAGCAGGAACAATAGAGTAAAAAGGCAACCCACAAAATGGGAGATCTATCTGCAAATTATACTTTATGACAATATTAATATATTTTAATATTCAGAATAGAGAGAACTTCTAAACTCACAGATAAACAACCTGATTCATCAATGGGCAAAGGACTTGAATACACATTTCTCCAAAGAAGATACATGAATGGCCAATAAACACATGAAAAAGATGTTCAATAACCCTAAAACCACATTAAAACCACAATGAGATATCGGTTCACATCCATTGGAATGATTATCATGTAAACACAGAAAATATCAAGTGTTATAAAGGATGTGAAAAAAACCAGGACCCTTGTGTACCACTGTGGCAATGTAAAATGATGTAGTTTTACATTTATAGAAAACAATATGGTGGTTCTCCAAAAAATTAATGATAGAATTATAGGATCCAGAAATTCCACTTTCAGAAATACACCCAAAAGAACTGAAAGTATATAGAAACACAGATACACGTACACTGATGTTCATAACAGTTTAATTATTCACAATCACCTAATGGTGGAAGCAGCCTAAGTACCCATAGACATTTGTAGAACACCCCAGAAAGTCAAAAAGGAATCAACACTTCAATAAGGAAAGTTATCTCCAACCAGTTGTTCTGGGTCTAATACCTCATTTTAAAAAATCATAAACTAAAACAGCAGCTGACTAACCTATTTTTATACTTCGGGTTGAGGAGGTCTTCCCAAGAGCAAACCAGAACCAGGAGTCAAAAACTGACAGATTTTACAAAATAAAACTTTTAAGTCTCAGTGCCATAGAAGTTACTATACACAAAGTAAAATTACAAAAACAAACTTGAAAAATTTTTTTCCAACACGTATAACACAGAGATAATACCTTTCATAAGAGTTCTTACAAATTAGTAAGAAACAAATGAAATACCTCAATACACACAAGACTTAAGAGAAAACTCATGTAAGAAATACAAAACCCAGGGCCATTGTTCAGAGGTAAAGAATCTGTCTGTACACCCGTGGCAGATGCATGTTGATGTATGGCAAAACCAATACAATATTGTAAAGTAAAAAAATAATAATAATAAAATAATAATGATAAGTTAAAAAAAAAAAAGAATCTCTCTGCCAATGCAGGAGACGCAGGTTTGATCCCTGATCCAGGAGGATCCCACAGGCCTTGGACAACTAAGTCTGTGCATCACAACTACTGAGCCTGTGCTCCACAGCCCTTGACGCACAACTACTTAGCCCACATGCTACAACTACTGAAGCCTGTGCACCCTAGAGCCTATGCTCCACAACAAGAAGCCACCGCAATGAGAAGCCATGTGCCATAACTGGAGAGTAGCTCCCACTTGCCATAACTAGAGAAAGCCTGCGTGCAGCAAGCAAGCCATCCAGCCACCTCATCCTCTGTTGTCACCTTCTCCCACCTTCAATCCTTCCCAGCATCAGGGTCTTTTCTAATGAGTCAGTTCTTTGCATCAGGTGGCCAAAGTATTGGAGCTGCACCTTCTGCAACAGTCCATCCAATGAACATTTAGGACTGATTTCCTTCAGGACTGACTGGACTGATCTTGCAGTCCACGGGACTCTTAAGAGTCTCCTCCAACACCACAGCTCAAAAGCGTCAATTCTTTGGTGCTCAGCTCTCTTTATGGTCCAACTCACATCCATACATGACTACTGGAAAAACCATAGCTTTGACTAGACGAACTGTGTCAGCAAAGCAATGTCTCTGCTTTTTAATATGCTGTCTAGGTTGGTCATAGCTTTTCTCCCAAGGAGCAAGCATCTTTTAATGGCTGCAATCACCTTCTGCAGTGATTTTGGAGCCCAAGAAAATAAAGTCTAGTCTCTCAGTGTTTCCACTGTTTCACCAACTATTTGCCATGAAGTGATAGGACTGGATGCCATGATCTTAGTGTTCTGGATGCTGAGTTTTAAGTCAGACTTTTCACTCTCCTCTTTCACTTCCAATAAGAGGCTCTTGAGCTCCTTTTTGCTTTCTGCCATAAAGATGGTATCATTTGCATATCTGAGATATTGATATTTCTCCTGGCAATCTTAATTCCAGCTTGTGCTTCATCCAGCCCAGCATTTTGAATGATGTACTCTGTATATAGATTAAATAAGCAGAGTAACAAAATACAGCCTTGATATACTCCTTTCCCAATTTGGAACCAGTCCATTGTCCCACGTCCAGTTCTAAATGTCAATTCTTGACCTGCATACAGATTTCTCAGGAGGCAGGTAAGGTGGTCTGGTATTCCCATCTCTTGAATTTTCCACCGTTGTGATCCACATAATCAAACGCTTTGGCATAGCCAATAAAGCAAAAGTAGATGTTTTTCTGGAACTCTCTTGCTTTTTTGATGATCCAGCGGATGTTGAAAATTTCATCTCTGGTTCCTCTGCCTTTTCTAAAACCAGCTTGAACATCTGGAAGTTTACAGTTCATGTATTATTGAAGCCTGGCCTGGAAAATTTTGAGCATTTCTTTACTAGCATGTGAGATGAGTGCAATTGTGTGGTAGTTTAAGCATTCCTTGGCATTGCCTTTCTTTGGGTTTGGAATGAAAACTGACCTTTTCCAGTCCTGTGGCCACTGCTGAGTTTTCCAAATTTGCTGGCATACTGAGTGCAGCATTTTTCACAGCATCATCTTTTAGAACTTGAAATAGCTCAACTGGAATTCCATCACCTCCACTAATTTGTTCGCAGTGATGCTTTCTAAGGCCCACTTGAGTTTGCACTCCAGAATGTCTGGCTCTAGGTGAGTGATCACACCATCGTGATTGTCTGGGTCATTTAGATCTTTTTTTGTATAGTTCTTCTGTATATTCTTGCCACCTCTTCTTAATACCTTCTGCTTCTGTTAGGTCCATACATTTTCTGTCCATTATTGTACCCATCTTTGCATGAAATGTTCCCTTGGTATCTCAGATTTTCTTGAAGAGATCTCTAGTCTTTCCCATTCTATTGTTTTCCTCTATTTCTTTGCATTGATCACTTAAGAAGGTTTTCTTATCTCTCCTTGCTATTCTTTGGAACTCTGCATTCAGATGGGTATATCTTTCCTTTTCTCCTTTGCCTTTCACTTCTCTTCTTTTCTCAACTATTTATAAGGCCATTTTGCCTTTTCGCATGTCTTTTTCTTGGGGATGGTTTTGATCACCATCTTCTATACAATGTTATGAACCTCCATTCATAGTTCTTCAGAGAGTCAGTCAGTCAGTAAGTCAGTTCAGTCACTCAGTCGTGTCTGACTCTTTGCGACCCCATGAATCACAGCATGCAAGGCCTCCCTGTCCATCACCAACTCCCGGAGTTCATTCAAACTCATGTCCATTGAGTTGGTGATGCCATCCAGCCATCTCATCCTCTGTCGTCCCCTTCTCCTTCTGCCCCCAATCCCTCCCAGCATCAGGGTCTTTTCCAATGAGTCAACTCTTCGCATGAAGTGGCCAAAGTATTGGAGTTTCAGCTTCAACATCAGTCCTTCCAATGAACACCCAGGACTGATCTCCTTTAGAATGACCTGGTTGGATCTCCTTGCAGTCCAAGGGACTCTCAAGAGTCTTCTCTAACACCACAGTTCAAAAGCATCAATTCTTCAGCGCTCAGCCTTCTTCACAGTCCAACTCTCACATCCATACATGACTACTGGAAAAACCATAGCCTTGACTAGACAGACCTTTGTTGGCAAAGTAATGTCTCTGCTTTTGAATATGCTATCTAGGTTGGTCATAACTTTCCTTCCAAGGAGTAAGCATCTTTTCATTTCATAGCTGCAGTCACCATCTGCAGTGATTTTGGAGCCCCAAAAAATAAAGTCTGACACTGTTTCCACTGTTTCCCCATCTATTTCCCATGAAGTGATGGGACCAGATGCCATGATCTTTGTTTTCTGAATGTTGAGCTTTAAGCCAACTTTTTCACTCTCCTCTTTCACTTTCATCAAGAGGCTTTTTAGTTCCTCTTCACTTTCTTCCATAAGGGTGGTGTCATCTGCATATCTGAGGTTATTGATATTTCTCCTGGCAATCTTGATTCCAGCTTGTGCTTCTTCCAGTCCAGTGTTTCTCAGGATGTACTCTGCATATAAGTTAAATAAGCAGGGTGACAATATACAGCCTTGACGTACTCCTTTTTCTATTTGGAACCAGTTTGTTGTTCCATGTCCAGTTCTAACTGTTGCTTCCTGATCTGCATATAGGTTTCTCAAGAGACAGGTCAAGTGGTCTGATATTCCCATCTCTTTCAGAATTTTCCACACAGTCAAAGGCTTTGGCATAGTCAATAAAGCAGAAATAGATGTTTTTCTGGAATTCTCTTGCTTTTTCTATGATCCAGCGGATGTTGGCAATTTGATCTCTGGTTCCTCTGCCTTTTCTAAAACCAGCTTGAACATATGGAAGTTCACGGTTCACGTACTGCTGAAGCCTGGCTTGGAGAATTTTGAGCATTACTTTACCAGTGTGTGAGATGAGTGCAATTTTGTGGTAGTTTGAGCATTCTTTGGCATTGCCTTTCTTTGGGATTGGAATGAAAACTGACCTTTTCCTGTCCCGTGGCCACTGCTGAATTTTCCAAATTTCAGACACTCTATCAGATCGAATCCCTTGAATCTAATGTCAGTTCCATTGTATGTTACCACATAGTACTATGTAAGGGATTTGGTCTTAGTCACATAAGGCATTTTTCCTTAAACTCTGAGTTGTTATGGCAACAATCTTTAAGACTAGCTTTAAACCCAGAGCTGATGATTACACAACAAAACAACTCATCCTACTCCAGGGTATGATCTTCCTTAAGTTCTATACTAATGATAATACAACAAAAATGTACCTTGCTTAAGAACATGTTTCTCCTTAACAAAACCTTATGACTAATCTTGTTATCTTGTGGGAGTGGGTCTGGTAAGACCTTTACAACCCTGAGACATTTTTTTGATTTACTGTTAATAACCAGCTCAAAAAGTATACAGCTCCCTTGCTAAGACTAGTGATGGGGCACTCTCTGTCCCCCTTCCGATGTCTACATCAGAAGCTTTCTCTGTCCTTTTTCACTGTAATAAATCTTCTGCCACACAAAAGCTCTAAGTGATCAAGCCTGGTCTCTGATCCCAAAACTAAATCTTCTTCAGAGATCATGAATTCATGAATCTGGTATCATTCACTGTAAGCTACCAGTATCTCTCCTTAAGGAGCTCACTGTCTAGTATAGGATGAAGATATAAACACTTCTAGTGCAAAATGATAAAATACATTTCTACTACCTCTGATCATATATTAAATTTATTAGTAACTGGATAATGCCACTGAAACACTCTTTTTTATTTTCAGCAAATTCAGAAAAAGGATAAAGTTAACATTGTCACTGAGAATTCGCTAAGTAGAATCTAAGTGAAACAGAAAATATTCTCCAAAAGAAGAAAAATTCATAAAATTTATGTTAATAAGAAATAAACAGAATTTATAAAAACAGAATGTTATAAAGTAAGAAATTTATTATAGATACTTTAAAAGGTAACTATGAATACTCTTTAATGTAATTAGCCTTAAAAGAGAAATACAAACCAGAAGTTACCTTTGGATGATTAGGGGTAGAAAGGCAATTAAGATTGGATCAACAATTATTCACTCAGATCACAACTATTTATTGTAGTGTTAGAAAGCGGAAAATAAAATAGAGTTTCACGGTAAATGAAAGTTAAAAGATCTAGTATTATGTACTAACTGACATCCCCAAGCTTTTTAACCACAATTTTTTTTTTTTAATTTACAACCACCATATGAGCCTCTCCTAGTACTTTGCTACAAAGTCGTTCAGTCATGCCCAGCTCTTTGTGACTGTATGCACTCTAGCCCACCAGGCTCCTCTGTCCATCGGATTCTCTAGGCAAGAATACTGGAGTGATTGCCATGCCCTCCTCCAAAGGATCTTCCCAACCCAGAGACTGAACCCTTGTCTCAGGCATCTCCTGCACTGGCAGGTGGGTTCTTTACCACCAGTGCTACCTGGCACTGCTGATTTCCATATTTCTTATTAATACAGTTAAGCTATGTACCAATTCAGCTACCTCATATCATTTTTTTGGTGAGGAATGCATACAATCACTCATTCAGCAGATGCTTAGTGACTAGGCAGTGTTCTAGAATCTGAGTATAAAAACAGTAAAAAAGAAAAGAAGGGATGGATGGATCGATGGAGAAACAGATGGGTGGATAGGACAAAGAAAGATGAGGAACAGACATATGTCAGGGGAATGAATTTCAATTACACCAGAAAAGATGCAGTAGGTAACTAAATTTTCATTACAAGCCTACATCCATTTTCCCAAACACAAGTAGAATGATCAGTACTTTCTGAAACTGACTCTTAACTATGGGCTGCTGGTTCCCATAGCAACTCCAGTCACCAGGGGAGAAAAGTTAACACTAGTTATTTAGCAGTAACACATTTCTCAGGGGAGAACAGAAGAAGGCTCATGAGAATAAGTGCACAATTTATTTTATTTTGAGTAGAGTTATCACTAAACATACCTTTCAGATAAAAAGAAGTTCTTGTGAGGATTTAGATTTTGACAAGATTCTAGGCTGCCATCAGATGATGAAGAAAGCTGCTCTGATTGCAAGTTGTCTGTATCACCCAAATTGGCCTCAGTTACAGATGAGGTCTTTATGTATTTTCTTCCTAACTTCGTTCCCAGGACATTCGTCAATATAACTCTGGGTATCCTGTCATATAAAATAACAAACACTGTACTATACTGAAATTTGCAGTAAAAAAAATTCTAGGAAGTTGAAGTTTCAAACATTTTCAACTTAGCATAAGTAATCTATTAGAATTATACCATCCTGGGAGGAGGGAGGAGGGTTCAGGATGGGGAACACATGTATACCTGTGGTGGATTCATTTTGATGTTTGGCAAAACTAATACAATTATGTAAAGTTTAAAAATAAAATAAAATTAAAACCAAAAAAAAAAAAAAAAGAATTATACCATCCTGGAAATCAACCCATAAATACTCAGTATTTTGGATGAACACTCTTTTTTTGTTTCTGGAAGTACTTACATCTTATAAACTGGCATAGATTGGCCTGCCACTATATGGCTTTAAGTATACTAGTGGATGCTATTGGAACTGCTTAAAATTTTAACCAATTTTTCTCAAAAAAAAAAAAAAAAAAGGTTTTTCCTTTCCAGTAGTTATTAAAAATACAGAGACTACAAACCAATTCAAAAAAATCTTTATTCTCTTTCAACAGAACGGTCTTTGGTAAATAACAACATATTCATAATTGGCAAATGATAAATGCTAAATCCAACAAGAAAGACATCATTCAGACTGCATCTATAGTAATGACAGATTCCTTAAGAAAAACAGCACATATATTGATGGTAATAAATATGTTTTACATAATAGCATCAGGAAAAAGGGTCAACAAAATTAATGTTTAGAAAACTAAAGCATAGTTTTTAAATTGGTGGGATTCATATAAAAACTAGTAATGCAAGCCTGGTATCTTCTTAAACAGAAGAGGATGGCCTAACCTTCCGTTTAGCCAGCTGTTATTATGAACAACTGATACTCGTTGCCATACCACAATGACGTCTTTAAAGCAAATACCTGACCCTGAACTAACAGGCCTAGATCAAATTATTGTGATTTTTAAAATTTGTGTTAGCATTTTCTTTAAGTTTTCCTATCTCCTGTTTATGAGATGTTCCCCCTGACTGTCACTTGCAGCACTTCACTGACATTTTGTGAGAAATAACAGATAACACCTAGAAAGGACCAAAGTACTTTTGTTTAAGTAAACAATGTGAGCTTCCCTGTACTCTGCTACATTTGCTATACCACTCAGAAGGAAGGGAAGGGAAGTCGCTCAGTCGTGTCCGACTCTTAGCGACCCCATGGACTGCAGCCTACCAGGCTCCTCCATCCATGGGATTCTCCAGGCAAGAACACTGGAGTGGGTTGCCATTTCCTTCTCCAATGCATGAAAGTGAAAAGTGAAAGGGAAATCACTCAGTCGTGTCCGACTCTTAGCGACCCCATGGACTATAGCCTACCAGGCTCCTCCGTCCGTGGGATTTTCCAGGCAAGAGAGGTACCCTTCAATTTTCACTACAGAATAGAAGCACTGTGTTCTTTTCACTATGTTCCAGACAATGCAGAATTTCAGATCCTAGGAGAAGTGTAAAATAATTCAGTCTCCCCTTTATTTTAAACATGAAGAACTCAAAGCTCATAAAAGGTAAATGGTTGCCCAAGTATAAGCAACTCTAGCTCCTAGAAGAACCTAGGCTTTTGGGTTTTTTAAATTTTATTCCATTACACTGCATTTTCAATACTAACTTGCCACAGCATCCAGATAACTGAGTTTATCTGTAGATACTTTGCTGCTGCTGCTGCTAAGTCGCTTCAGTCGTGTCTGACTCTGTGTGACCCCAGAGACGGCAGCCCATGAGGCTCCCCAGTCCCTGAGATTCTCCAGGCAAGAACACTGGAGTGGGCTGCCATTTCCTTCTCCAATGCATGAAAGTGAAAGTGAAGTCGCTCAGTCGTGTCTGACCCTCAGCGACCCCATGGACTGCAGCCTACCAGGCTCCTCCGTCCATGGGATTTTCCAGGCAAGAGTACTGGAGTGGGGTGCCATTGCCTTCTCCGGTAGATACTTTAGGAATCCTTAAATATATCCATTTCCAGAACAACCTCCACAAAAAAGTACTGGGTTGATTAAGCAGTATATGATCTTCAACAAGGCTATGGTAAATACAACTCTCTGAACTCAAAAGTTTAAGTGAAGGAAGAAAGGAAATAAAGTAAGCCATTTAGTACAATCACGAATTGTGGAGAGTGAAGAACAAAGATATTTGTCTTTCTCCTCTCATGATTTAAGCCTCTAAGATTCCTATTTATTACTGTCTACTTTGTATATTTGATGCCTGACAGAACCCTCCTTAAAATCCTGCATTTGAAGTAGGAATGAAGACAACAAAAGACCAGTAAGGAGTCTCAATATTTCTTCTGACCTCACACTAGGAATTGCAGGTAAATGAATAAAGAAAACTCAACTGCAGTTCTCAATCTTTAGGGAGAATGTAGGATTATTAGAAGAGAGAATTTTATTCAAGTAAGAACTATTTTTCTTCAAATCAATCAGTTCAGTCGCTCAGTCGTGTCCAACTCTTTGTGACCCCACGGAATGCAGAATGCCAGGCAACTCCTGGAGCTTACTCAAACTCATGTCTATCAAGTCAGTGATGCCATCCAACCATCTCATTCTCTGTCGTCCCCTTAAATTTTACTTACTTTTAAGAGATGAGAGAATTTGATACACTAGTTGATAGCTCATTTTAAGAATTGATGATATACTCTTCATGTTCCCCTATCATTACTGAATTCTAAAATGTAGTTCATAACAAAATAATTCAAGAACTGTAGTATTTAAAATGTGGAGGATAGAAGAAGAAATATCCTCCCAAGAAAAAAATCAGCTATAATTCACTTGTTTAAATGCCTGACTATAGTAAGTTTAAGTACGTTTTTAAATGTTGAGTCCCTAAAGAAAGCTCCAAATAGGAGAGAAAAAGTCCATAGAAGGGTAGTTCTCTACAAAGTACTGAAGAGAATAATCAGCAAAAATAAGCAAACAAAAAAATGTACAAATATCAGCAAGGAAAAGAATAATTATAAAGATTAGAATTCTCTTTTGAATAACAAATGATCATTCTATTCTATTACGGTTTGTTTTGCTGCTAGATTGTTGAAGAAAGAAAAACCAGAGCTATGAAAAAAGAACCTTAGAAGGTAAATGAGAATTTTTAAGCTAAACAAATAGTTTAAAACTCTTTCCAAGAAGAGAAAAATTTGAAAATTCCCCCAAAACCCATTTGAAAAGATTATACACGAATCTACAATAGAAGCCACAGCTCTAAAGTACAAAATCCCTAAAGGGCTCTGAAGCCACCAGAAGGCTCAAGGAGCTAACTTAGTATGTCTACCATGGCAAGTAAGCCAGAAAGAAAAACACCAGTACAGTATACTAACGCATATATATGGAATTTAGAAAGATGGTAACGATAACCCTGTATGTGAGACAGCAAAAGAGACACAGATGTATAGAACAGTCTTTTGGACTCTGTGGGAGAGGGAGAGGGTGGGATGATTTGGGAGAATGGCATTGAAACATGTATAATATCATATATGAAATGAATCACCAGTCCAGGTTCGATGCATGATACAGGATGCTCGGGGCTGGTGCACTGGGATGACCCAGAGGGATGGTATGGGGAGGGAGGGGGTTCAGGATGGGAAACACGTGTGCACCCATGGTGGATTCATGTTGATGTATGGCAAAACCAATACAATACTGTAAAGTAATTAGCCTCGAATTAAATAAATTTAAATTAAAAAAAATAAATAAATAAAACACTTTGGCCATTTAAAAAAAAGGAAAGCATTCTACTACTGTGAACAAATGCCACAAGAAAAAAATTAAAAATAAGAATATTTAAAGGTTAATGAATTCAATATCATGTAAAATATGTAATAAAGTCCAGTCCCTACTTTACTTATGAAAAAAAATTAAAGGTCAGAAAAATGAAAAGCAGTATGGGCACAGAGTTAGTTAAGAGCAAGGACTTTGGAGTGAAACACAGGTTGAAGTGTTTCAACTTCAACTAGTAATTATATAACCTTAGGTTGGGTACTTACCATAATTTATGCCTATTATCACTGATCTCCTCATCTCTAAGATGTGGAGAATAGTAATATCTACCTTAAAAATGATTAAGATTAAATGAAATAAAAGATGTAAAGCAATTAGCACAAGTCCTGGCACACAGTCAATTTATAATAAATGGAAGCTCACTTTAATCTGCCTATTATTGAAGTCTTCCCCAAACTTATAAATTATCTTTTCAATTAGCATTTAATTGTCATAATTTATCATGCTCTGCTCTGCGATCTTAATGAAAACATCTTCTTAGAAAAGCATATAATTAAATAGTTAGCAATATCTATAGTACTCCTAGCTCTTCATAACACACACCATAGCCCAAACATCTTTCTTTAATTATTTACAACTTAATGTAATTTGGGTACCTTGAAGAAACAGAGTTTTGTGTGACAACCTTACAGAATACAAATGTATAAAGTGATAACTAAGTTCATAATATCTAAAATGCCTTTTGGTATACAATTTATAAATTAGCACTACCATGGAAATTCTAGGGCTAGCCAGCAGTACAAAAGATTCTGAATGTTAACAAGAAATATGTAAAAGTGTATACTTCATCTCTTATACTATCTCAACACAGCAGGAAGGACTGAAAGTTGCCATTTCACACAGTCCATCCAATTTTTTTCTCAAGTATGCAAACAGTATCAGTAAGTAAAACAGATTCAATTTTACTTACTAATATTATGAAAGTGAAAGTTTTAAGTCACTCAGTTGTGTCCGACTCTTTGTAACCCTATGGACAGTAGCCTGCCAGGCTCCTCGGTCCATGGAATTCTCCAGGCAAGAATACTGGAGTGGGTAGTCATTCCCTTCTCCAGGTGATTGTCCCGACCCAGGGATTGAACGTAGGTCTCCTACATTGCAGGCAGATTCTTTACCGTTCGAGCCACCAGGAAAGCCATGTTGAAAGCACATTTCAAAACATAATATGCTAAACCAAAGAACCAAATTTTGTAACAGTGAAATGAAGCAGAAAGTATACTGGCCTGAGAAATAATATCATTTATTGAATGTGTCTCTATACACATTCTGGTCCTTAACTGTTTCAATTACAAATTGTGAGTTCCACCCCACAGATAAGTAGCAAGGTAAATATAAGACTGAAATAAAAAATGGGAGAAAACTGAAAATCTGATAGGAGCTATTAAGATATCCTTGATGTTAAGAGCAAATTTTTAAAGAAATGGAACCCTTGTTGATAGATAACATAATTGCATCTGGCATTAAAGCTATAAATAACAAGTAAAAAAATAACAATACTAATTTAGTTTTTATTTTGCTACAATTTAGATGAACATTTTGCTAAAATTGTGCTGTGGCATTTAATAGGGTTTCTATAAATCTATTCTTATCCCAGATGGTATCATTCAAAGTATTACTTTCTAAATCAGTTTAAGCTACATAAATTTTTTTTAATTTTTCAATTACCTTCTTAAAATAATATACAAATTTTCTAAATTTACCCTTTTCTTTTACTAAGCAATATTGTAAGTGAATAAAGTATCACTCAACTATACCATTGCTGGCTTAAATAAGTCTTAAGGTTACAGGAATACCAGGGTGTCCAAAAAGTCATACCATCACAATATCTGGAATATGTAATTTTTTTAAACTCCAAACATATATAAACTTAAGAAAAACACGGGTAAATATAATTACACCATTTAGGGAAATCCCAAGAACCAGGAGTTAACTTTTTTTAACAGAATATTGTACACTGTCCTAGTATTTCTCTAATAATCTCTGGTGTTAATCAATGAAGACAAGATAAAGATGGTTTACCTCCTCAAAAGTTTTGCACGTATCTCCCACTAGGTTCTTTCTTGCCTACTGACCAAGGCTTATAAAGATCTGGAAATATTCTCCCAGGAAAACAGATATGAACCACATATGGAGATAAAACCTAAACTAAAATATGGTTTATTTATTTTAAAAGATATGTGTGTATCCCACATACTGCTAGCTTGACATTTCTAAAACTCTTGACTTGTTCCTTCATTATTTAATAAGACTGATTGGGATCACATATTTTCTGTTTTTCTTCTCAACTTTATCCAGAAATTAAAAGGCTAAACTGTCTTCATTAAAGGGCAACATACTTAGATCACTACCTTTAGATCCCAGAATGTGCTTTTCTGTACATCTGAAACTATTACAACGTTGTAAATCAACTATATGCCAATATAAAATTTTAAAATTACTTAAAAATAAGTAGACAAAACTTTTAAAAAGTAAAAAAAAAAAAAAAAAAAGAAGCCATTGCTGGGAATGAATAAGTAATTTTGGTTTACTTGGTAGTTAAATTTTAAGTTAAAATTAAGAACCAAACATAAGTTTTTCTTCCTTTCATCTTTCTGAAATAATGACATCTTAGCCAAGTAAAATGAAAATAAGACAAACAGTATCATGTCAAAGTTAAGCAAAGTCTGAAGAAAGTCTAAGTCTCCTATTCTAGATAGCAAGTTCCACACAGAAAACATCTATCCAAACCTATACCCTAAACAGCTCTCCAATTTTCTTATTTGAAGCTTATAATACCTCTTTTCCTGTCTGAGACCAAAATTACAGAGCAGATCGTTGGTTTGGGTGGAGGAAAAGACATTTCAATCAAAGAGACTGGAACTGCTAAGTAATCTCAGCAAACGTTTATTGAGAATTCAGTATGTGCCCAGTAATGTGTAAGGAAAAAATAAAACGTAGTCTCTGCCCTTATGAAGCTTATAGTAAGGGAGGCAGAGAAATCACATTAAATGTTATGGGTGCTATGATACAGAAAAGGCAGCTTTCCCAAAGGGATCAAAGAAAGATGTGGCAGCTGGAATCGAAGAAGGCTTCCCAAGAAGATGGAAATGAGTTCAGTGTTAAAGACCAATATCAGTCAATAAATGGGAAAAGGAAATTTTTCCCAAGATAAGAGGACAAAAAGCTCAGAGGTATAAAACAACATTATACATTCAGTGAGCTACCAGCAGTTCCTTAATTCTAAAGCACAGTACTGAATGTGGAAGAGTAGACAGACACAAGGCTAGAGACAATCAAGGTGCAATCATTATGGACGTTGTAATGCCAAGGTAAAGAGTTCGAACTTTAACCTAAAGATTATCTGGAGCCACAGAAAGATGTTAAATAGCAGAGTGACACATAACATCTTCATACTTCAGCAAAAATATGGTGAAATAATGAAGACGAAAAAAAAGACTATGCACAGGAAGCCCAATAAAATTACTATCAGAGTAATAAAGGCACAAAGTTATCAGGGTTTGAACTGGGGCAGTGATGAGAAAGAGGAAGAAAAGATCATTTGAAGACAGATTTAGGAGGCAAAAATAACTAGACTTGATAAATGATTAGATACAAAGAGTAAGGGAAAAACAGGAGCCAGGACAATTTCTAAGTTCTAATGCAAAGAACTAAGTGTAAAAAGGAGTCATATATTCAGACAGGGAGAAGACAGGAAAAAAGGAACAAGTCTGAAAACAAAGATGATTTACTCACTTTGAAACAAGCTAAACCTAAGACACCTGGAGCTGAGGGGAAGGTCTGGACTAAGTGGCAGCTCATCTGAGTAAGGGAACAGAAACACACATACACAGTAAAAAAACGAATTAGAATCTTATTGGGACTCTATTTCACATTATATTTAAGTTTCCTGAACACATAATCTAGCTGCTAACAATTTCTGGTAAGAAAAACTATTCTGGGGGATGACGCATTACACTGTTCTCCTCACACTGTTCTAATTCAAAAAGATCAGACATGGGATGAGGGGATGGATGTCATCTGGAGGAGAGCTGGAGCTTCTTCTCAAAAGAACCAAAGGGATTGGAAGGCCCATCCCTTTAAGTAGCCCCCTTTATTTAGATCTATCAGCACAGTAAAGGAATAGCTCACCTGTACTAAGAAAGAAAACCGATGTACTTCAGGACAATGAGAGTAAATTGCTTCTTCATAAATTACTAAAGCTAAGTGTGTAAGATTTTGTGTGCTTTAGAAAATTTAATTTACATCAGGTATGATATAGTACGGGAATTCTTGTTATATAGCTTTTTATGTTATTGCATTTTTTAAAAGAAGTGTCCTTTAAAAAAAAAAAGTACTGCACAACACTATGTTCAAATGTTGTGACAGAGTTCTACTTTAGTTTTTAAAGTAATTGTGCTGAAAGTCACCAAGTTTCAGCTGGATCTTGGCTTAAAGCACTTATAAATTGTTATCCAGGGACTTCCTTGGTGTTCCAGTGGCTAAGACTACGCTCCCAGTGCAAGGAGCCTGATTAAATTCTTGATCAGGGAACTATATCCCACATGCCATAACTAAGACCCAGCACAGCCAAATAAATGGATAAAAAATAAATATTAAAAATACTGCTAAAAAAAAAATTGCCATTAAGGTTACAGACCAAATAATCAAAGCACCATCTAGCTAATGGCATGCTATTCTAATTGAAACTAAATACTTCCCCTAAAAAAATAATTCACTTAAGGGTTAAAACTGTAAATGGAAATACATTTAAAACATTATGTTATAGGTCAAAAATTCCCAAAGCTAATTTCTAATTTTTAGTCCCAAACTTCACATACAATTTAAAAAATATATATATAGAACAAAACAGGTCTTGTTAGCTTTCAAAATTAAACTGCATATTTATTATTAAAAATCTGGGAGTAATAATTCAAAATCATCTCCTGTTTTTTAAATGCATGTAAAATATAAGAAAGCTCACAAAATAAAAAGTGGTAAGGACCTAGATTAAATAATATTTAAAAGTTATGTTAAAGATACTTGGCATGCTGCAGTCCAGGGAGTCACAAAGAGTCAGATGCAACTAAGCAACTAAACACCAACAAATGATAAGAAGCAGAAAATTTAAAAGATCCATAGATAGACAGACATTTTTTTTTTCTTTTCATCTTTAACATACCTTTGAGATAATATTTAGGTCCTTACTTAACAAAATCTAGGTCCTCATCTACCTGTCTATATCTAGTTCTTCATTTTATATACGTGAATCTCTAAAAATATGTATATGTGAATCAAATTATTAAGTTAAATGTACTAAGAATATTATTTGTTTTTAAAAATAATTCTAACCCAATTGATTTAACAAAATGTAGAGTCATTAACTTTGTAAATTAAGATTGTCAGCTTTAAGATTTGAGGGAGTTACACGTGTATATGCCGATTTTCTTAAGGATCATTTCCAACAATCTTATTTTTAAGATCATTGGACTTAAAGTACTTCCAGTGCAGTAAGCTGAACAAAATCAATACTGAACAACATACCTTTCAGACAAATTAAGGCTTTGGTGAAGAGGTTCTAATTTTTGACATGTCTCTAGGCTGTCAACAGATGTCGAAGGCAATGAGTCAGACTGCACCTTGTTGGCATCACATAAATTAGCATCGTTTCTAGGTAGGGTCTTTCTGAATTTTCGTCCTAAATCCGTCCATAGGACATTCGTCAACATAACTTTGAGTTGCCTGTTATACACATAAATAATTAATACATACAGTACTAAATATTATATAATACATGTATTCATCACAAATTATAACAAATGAAAACCTTCAGGAATTCTAATTCAGTTCTTCAAGCAATTAACCAGAATAGTAAATACCATAACAAAAAAAAATCTGCCTAACCATTCTCAAATATACATGAAAAACTAAAGCATATTTCACTTAAATTGGGATTTCCTTCAGAATTCTGTCTGAAATACTACAACTGTGGTCACACACATGCACAGCTGTTGGGATTCCTGGTAACTAATCTGTGCTTACCCACACTATCCGTGGAACAATATTCATTTGCACATCACCTCACAAAGGCAACCACTTCCTGCATTACAAATGTGTTCTTAGTTTAGTATTTGTTGATTTGGAAACATAATTAAACCTAAAGATAACAGTACATCATCTACAGTCTTAACTCTATATAGTCTTAAGATACATTTAGGTTTACCTTATTTCTAAAAATAGGTCAACTTAAAACACTGTATGTATACCAATTTCAAAAGTAAAACTGATAAATCCAAGCACTGTCAGCTTTTTGCCTCATTATATTTTGCCCATTACTCATTTAACAAATCTTTGTACCAATGATACTTGGAGAACTGTGTTCAGTTCTTGAACCATGAAACACAGTACTGTGAACAGGCTACCAAGTTGATGTAAAACAATGTCAAATGAGGAATTGTGGGAAGAATTGAAAATGTTTAATTAGAAGAGTGTCTATTCTACTCCCTAGTATCAGTTTTAGACCCTTTTTGTTTAACAAAAGTAAGAATATTAAGAAACAGAAAGCAGTGTTTGTGTATGTTTAAGATAAAACATGTCAAAGAAATGACTTGTTTGCACCTGCCCCTTGGGGCTGTATCTTCAGATCATCTAGTAGAAGAAGTGGGAGCTGCTGCTTCTTCCAAGGAGCCACTACAGAAAGCACTTACAGATTTTAGGATTATCATTAAACAATAAAAAGATGAGAGACATTGCTATGAATGAATAAAAGTTCATTCTTCATCCAACAAATACTTACCAAATACCTTCTAGCAAAACAATTGGCAACAAACAAAACAATTACAGTTCCTGCCTTTGTGGAGGTTACATTTCAAGGAAGAATTATCCAATTAGCTATTTAATTACAACTGTAATGAGCAATATGAACAAAAAGTACAGATGCTGCATTTCTACTGAACCAGATAAGGGAAGTTTTACTAAGAATATGACTTTTACTGAAGTTGAAACTATCCAAAGGAAACAAGTGGAAAATGAAGAGCGGTTCAAAAAGGAGTATAAAATGTAAATGCTCAGACATGAGGAAAGTTTGTTCAAGAAAATTAAAGGACTTACCTGGCTCAAGTGCTTAGAATGAAGAGGAAATTTGTATAAAGATGGGCAGTTAGGCAGAACTGTGTGGATTATATTGAGGATTTGAAACTTTAATGTCAACAACAGTATCTATCCCCTAGTTTTAATAAAAGAATGATGATATCATAGCTGTATTTTTAAAAAGATGACTTTGATCTTTTGTGAAGAATAAAGAAAACATGAAGAGAAAAAATAATGAATTTACAGAGGTGATGGTGACTTAGGGATAATTTAATGGAATGGTGGGAGCAGAAACAGGAAAGAAGAAAAGGGACATGGATACAGCAAATGTAGGCAGTTGACACAGAGCTATGAAAGGGGGATACAGGACAAGCTGCTGCTGCTGCTAAGTCGCTTCAGTCATGTCTGACTCTGTGCAACCCCATAGACAACAGCCTACCAGGCTCCCCCGTCCCTGGGATTCTCCAGGCAAGAACACAGGAGTGGGTTGCCATTTCCTTCTCCAATGCATGAATGTGAAAAGTGAAAGTGAAGTCACCCAGTCATGTCCGACTCTTTGCGATCCCATGGACTGCAGCCCACCAGACTCATCCGTCCATGGTATTTTCCAGGCAAGAGTACTGGAGTGGGGTGCCATTGCCTTCTCCGATATAGGACAAGGACTGAGGATAAATGTAAGATTCAAGATAGGTCTTCTGAGTTAATTATTGGTTACTTAGCTTAAGATTGAAAATATTTGTGTAAGTTTAAGTGCTTACGGGAAAGAGTTCAACAAAGTAGGAGACGTTGATGATACAGGAGACAGAATAATTAACATTATAATTAAGTTTCTTAAGAAGTGGCATAAAAAGAGCTAGTATTTATTGAACATGCACAATATACCAGAAACTACGCTAAGCCCTTTATAATGCTTTACTTCATTTAATCCTCACAACTAATCCATGAGGTCAAAGCTATGGTTTTTCCAGTAGTCATGTATGGATTTGAGACTTGGACCATAAAGAAGACTGAGTGCTGAAGAATTGATGCTTTTGAATTGTGGTGTTGGAGAAGACTCTTGACAGTATCTTGGATTGCAAAGAGATCAAACCAGTCAATCCTAAAGGAAATCAATCCTGAATATTCATTGGAAAGACTGATGCTGAAGCTCAGTCCTTTGGCCTGAGCTCCAGTACTTTGGCCACCTGATGTAAAGAGCCAACTCATTAGAAATGACCCTGATGCTGGGAAAGACTAAAGGCAGGAGGAGAAGGGGATGACAGAGAATGAGATGGCTGGATGGCACCACCAACTCAATGGACATGAGTTTGACCAAGCTTCAGGAGATGGTGAACGACAGGGAAGCCTGGCGTGCTGCAGTCCATGGGGTCACAAAGAGTCAGACACAACTGAGCAACTGAACACCAACAACTCCATGAGGTACAAAGGTAACTATTCTTCTGTAACTGAGAAGACCAAGACAGAATGATTAATAACTTGGCCCACAGTAAAATGGGTTGAATAGTGAGAGTGGGATCCAGAGCCACACACTCTCAACTCTGTTGACAGCACTCTTAACTGCTCCACTGTGCTGATTTATGATGGCCTTCTTCCAGAAACCAAGATCATTTTTTCAGAGTGATATGAAAGGTAAAGGAATACAGGGTTGAGGAGAGAAAAGGCTTCAAATCTTCATTGTGTAGAGGGGGAACACAAGACGACTAGCAAAACACAGTAGGATTATCTTGGGATTGAGAAATCCAGTAAGATTAATAATTATGAATTTATAATGCCACAAACATACTCTGTTTTGTCATTTTTTTCCCATTAGTGCTCAGCCACCTTGATGTCAGCACAATGCAAACAGATAATCAGGTTCACAAACAATTATTAATTATGAAGGAAAAAGGCATCTTTGTAACTAAACATCTGTCAGCTAGCACCTTAACCAAGTGGTCAAAGATAAGGCTACCAACAGTGGGACAAGGAGATATTATGTATCCTCTGATATGACGCAATAAGCAAATGACATCAGCTAGGAAGCATTCTTGCCAAAAATGTAACATGGACCTAATCATAAGGCCAAACCTAGACAAATTTTTAAAATCTAGTATATAAGACATCTTACGAGACAACTGGCCTGAGCTCTTCAAAAAAGTCAGTGTCATGGTTTAAGAGGGTGAAGAGATGGTGGGATTATTCTAAGATTAAGAGACTAATGAGACATAAAAACCAAAAAATATAATGCATGAACCTCAATTTGATCCTAGATTTTAAAAAAAAAGACATCTTGGAGACATTTAGAGAATTCTGATTCTAGATTTTACATGAGATGATAATATGAAATTATTATAGGGATTTCTCTGGTGGTCCAGAGATTAAGAGTCCACCATGCAGTACAGGGGATGAGGGTTGGATCCCTGGTCAGAGAACTAAGGTCCCACATGCCATGGAGCAAATAAGCCCACATGTCGCCCTAGTCAGGTTTCTGTGTACCATAACTACTGAAGGCCACACAGAGCAACTATTGAGCCCGTGTGCAGCAACTGGAGAGTCTGTGCACTATAACCAAAGATCCCACATGATGCAATGAAGACCAGGTGTGCCACAACTAAGACTCGACATAGCCAAATAAATAAAGTAAATATTTTTAATGTAATTAAAAGCCAAAAATGATATTAAAAAAGAAATTAGTATAAATCTTCTTCATGATGTATTGTGGTTATCATGTAAAAGAATTCCTTGTTTTTAAGAAGTACAGGCTAAAGTATTCAAAGGTAAAGTGCCTGATGTCTGTGACTTATTCTCAAATAGTTCTGGAAAAAGTGTATGTGAATGTGCATATGTGATATGCACTTAAATATATGAATGAAAGACTGAGAAAGCATAAATGTGGGAAAATGTTAACAATATTTCGCATGTTTGTTATTCTTAACAAAATAATTCCACACCTGGAATCCTGTACCAAAAAAATACAAAACGTATGGGGAAAAGTCATGCATGAAGATGTTCATCACAGTATTATTTATAACAGCAAAAAAATACAAGCAACTTTAAAATCCCAGCAATAGCAGAATGGTTAAGTATATACCATGATAAAACCGCTTAACAGAATGTTACTTATTGATCTCTTAAAATCTTCTACTTTAAATTTTAAGGATGGCTGGCTGTGTTGTTTCCTGCTTTCTATTTGTCTTTATTTCTATTTTTTATGCTAAGCAAACACTATTTATGTAGAGAAATATCAACCAATTTATTCTGTAAAGAACAGTAAACATGCTTACCTAGCCAAAAAACTATTAATTAGTGAAAAGAAACTATTTTTTACATTCAGGATTACTCTTTTATAAGGTTTTACAACTGTATAACTTAAAATTCTAAATGATCAAATGAAAACACTTGTAAAATCCTAAGGATATATAAGTTCTACTTTTCAGTCTGATTAGAAAACTATTAGTAATCTGCTAAATTATTTGAAAAAATATCCTAACGGTAATTTAAAAATTGTTAAATATGAAAATCTCCAATGTTGGAAAATGTCATTTTTCTATTCACCCAAATCAAGTAAGAATCACGATTGGTACATGTTATGCATGGCTGAGTCCCTTCAACGTTCACCTGAAACTACCACATTACTAACTGGCTATACTCCAACACAAAAAGTTAAAAAAAAAAAAGAATTACCATTGGTGATTTTACTGGTAATTCTAATTATTGGTTCTAAGTGAAAAAGACAATTGGGTTCTCTGTGAAAATACTTATTTCACGTTCATAAATTTGCTTTATTGTAATCTGACTAATAATATTCTAATTAAAGGTAAATTTTTAAAACTTCTATATTTAAATGCCCTAGCATTCTTTTTAAAAATCCCTTTAATATTTATTTAAGAATATAAAAATCATCTATAAAACACATTCCAGTTTGAAAAGAATAATCCAAATAAATATACCTCACACTATTAGCCAGGGTTTGTTACTCTATTTAGTTAAGTATCTAGAGACCACATAGGAATCAACTCTATATTATTGATTCAGAACACTTTTTTAGGATCTCATTTTTATTTATGTTTTATTGGAGGATAATTGCTTTACAATGCTGCAGTGATCTCTGACATACATCAATGTGAATCAGTCATATTTATATACATTTCCCTCCCCTCCTGAGCCTCCCTCCCCTCTCATTTCACCCCTCTAGGTCGTTACAGAGTGCCAGGCTGGGCTCCCTGTGTTATATAGCAGCTTCCCACTAGTTACCTGTTTTATACATGATAGTTTATATATGTCAATGCTACTTTCTCAATTTGTCTAACCTTCTCCTTCCCCTGCTGTTTCAACCAGACCATTCTCTATATTTGCATCTCCATTTCTTCTCTGTAAACAGGTTCATCAGTACTATTTTTTCTAGATTCCATATATGTGTATTAATAGACAATATTTGTTTTTCTCTTTCTGACTTACTTCACTCTGTATAACAGGCTCTAGGTTCATTCACCTTGCTACAACTGACTCAAATTTGTTCCTTTTTATGGCTGAGTAATATTCCATTGTATATATGTATCACAACTTCTTTATCATTCACCTGTTGAGGGACAGCTAGGTTGCGTCCACGTCCTGGCTATTGTAAACAGTGCTACAATGAACACTGGGATGTATGTGTCTTTTAGAATTGTGGTTTTCTCAGGGTATATGCCCAGTAGTGGGATTGCTGGATCATATGGTAGGTTTATTCCTAGTTTGTTGAAGAATCTCCATACTGTTCTCCACTGTGGCTGTATCAATTTACAATTCCACCTAGCCCTATTATTTCTACAGATATTCAAATAGAAACTTAAATTCAGAATAAAGAAAAACATTCAAAACCTAAACTTAGTATTTAGGGAGACACACTTAGGTGGCAATACTATCCCAAAAAAGTAAGATTAGGAGACAGGTTAGTTTTAAAGGAGAGGAAAGGGAGTTGTAACTACAAAGGTACATGGAATTTCTGGGCTAATTTTCTATTTTATACCTGAATGGTGGTTATATAAAAACATATTAAATTATAATAAATAATTTATTAAACAGTTTACCCTTTATTCATTTTTTGGTAGATGCATTATATTTCACAATAAAAATAAAGAGTAGAGGACAGCTAAATGAAGATCTCCACCTAACCCAACATTCTATTGATGATATATATACCATCCCTGCTAAAATACATGCATAAGCTTTTTTTTTTTTTTTTTTTTGTGGCCACACCTTAAGGGATCTTAGTGGGATCTTAGTTTTCTGACCAGGGATCAAACTGGTGCCCCTTGCAGTGGAAGCGAGGAGTCTTAACCTCTGGACTACCAGGGAAGTCTCATCTAAGCTTTTCTTTTTTACTATGATTTATTTACTTGTCTACAATAGGTCCTAGCTGCAGCATGTAGGATCTTCAATCTTCATTGCAGCATGCAAACTCTTGGTTGCAGCAAATGGGATCTAATTCCCTGACTGGGACTCCAACCAGGGCCCTCTGCATTGGGAAAGCAGAGTCTTAGTCAATTGGACCATCAGGGAAGTTCTCACCTAAGCTTTTTAGAATCATCCAACAGTCTATTTACAAAATGTCCCCTTCTAAGCTATGAATTATTACTCTACTATTCATTTAATGTACAAGGGAAAATAGTTGCTGATTGATGTACTCAAAGTTTAAAAATTATCACTCCCAGAAAATAAAAATTATATCACATTTCTTCTGTAGTACTTATCATACACGTAAAAATCTGTAATTATGAAAAAAAAAAAATCAGCAAAACCACAATAGAAAAAAAATTTTTTTTCAAATTTTGTTCGATTTAAATTTTTCAACAAAAGCAGTTTTTCAATGAATGCATAAATATTAAACTTGGCTAAATTCAAAACTCAGGAAAAAAAAAAAATCACTTCTCAAAACATGGTGTCCTATTTTTAGATTCTAGAAACTGACAGCTGGAATGAAGGCAATGTTTTAGTTTCTTTTTTCATAATTTAATTTTAGTATTTCTTGTCCTTCAAAAAAAAAGGGGGGGGTGCAGGAAATAAAAATATGCTACCACAAAACATGCCTCTTTGGCACAAGGATTATTTTGAACTGAAAGCAACTGAGAGTAGATGCCAAAAAGGCTCCCTGTCCACTCATTGCTTGCCTAAAAGCAGGTTTACACTATTTATCACCAGAGACTCTTTATCAGCCCAGGAATATAATTCACATAACAAGCCTTACTAATCAAACATTATCTCCTATTAGTTTCCCCCATATACGTTCTATTCCACAGTTCGCCATCCTTGGAATAGCAAATCTTTTTCCTCTGTCTTATCACTTCTCTAGAAATTTATTGTCCTTTGTTAATACATTATATAAGCCTAAGCTGTAACTACTCCTTTGAGTTACTCTTTATAGGATTTCTCCCATGTATATGCACACTGCATGTGTTGAATAGATTCTGTTTGTTTTTCTTTTATTTATCTGTATTTTGTCTGTCCAATTATGGCCCCAGTCAGAGAACCACTGCGGGGTAGAGGTTTGTGTCCTTCCTCCTCAAGGACAAAATAAATGAACACATCACAGAAAAGACACACGAATAGCCAATATGTATGTGAAAAGATGCTCAATATCATTAATCTCATTTTTCTGGTCTTTTAAAAACAGTTTGTCTTTTCAAAAAATGGGAAAGGGAGCAAAATATTTCAACAGATACTTTAGAAAATATACAAAATAACAACAGACACATGAAAAGATGCTCAATATCATCATTCATCAACAAAATGCAATTATTACCACAATTAGATATCACCACATGGGACTTCCCTAGTGATCCAGTGGCTAAGATTCTGCACTCAAATGCAGAGAGCATGGGTTTGATCTCTGACCAGGGAACCAGACCCCACACGCAGCAACTAAGCCTATGTGCTGCAACCACTGAACCCACACAAATAGCCCACATGCTGCAACCAAGACTCAGTAGAGCCAAAACAAACAAATAAAAAAAATTTTTAACATAGTTCTTAAAAAAAAAAAGATATCACTACACATATATTATAAGGGATGATGACAGAGACTGACCATACAAGTCCTGACAGGAAGATTGAGGAAGTAAAACTCTACTGCATTGCTTGTGCAAATGTAAATTGACACAATTACTTCTGGAAAACACTTGGCGGTTTCTTAACAAAGTTGAAAATGTACTTTCAATGACTCAACAACCCATCTCCTAGGTATTTACCCAAAAGAAATAAAAATGTGTCCATATAGGCACTTGTACATGAGTGTGCACACAGCAGTTTTATTCATTGTAGTATTCATTTTACACAGAACTAGAACAAAAATATTTTATATTTGTATGGAAACACAAAAGACCCCAAATAGGCAAGGCAATCTTGAGAAAGAAAAACAGAGCTAGAGGAATCAGGCTCCCTGACTTCAGACTATACCACAAAGCTACAGTAATTAGAAGAGTAGATATTCCTACAAAAACAGAAATACAGATTAATGGAATAGAACAGAAAGCCCAGAAATAAATTCACACACTTATAGTCAATTAGTCCATGACAAAGGAGGCAATAAATACACAATGGAGAAACACAGTCTCTTCAATAAGTGGGGCTGGGAAAACTGGATGGCTATATGTAAAGTATAAAATTAGAACATTCTTTAACACCATATACAAAAAGAAACTCAAAATGGACTAAAGCTCTAAATGTACGACTGGACACTATAAAACTCTTAGAGGAAAACATAGGCAAAACACTCTTTGACATAAATCACAGCAGTATCTTTTTGGATTCACCTCCTAGAGTAATTGAAATAAAAACAAAAATAAACAAATAGGACCTAATTAAATTTAAAAGCTTTTGCATAGCAAAGGAAATCATAAACAAAATAAAAAGACAACCCACAGAATGGGAGAAAATATTTGCAAGTGATGAGACAGACAAGGGATTAATCTCCAAAATATACAAACAGCTCATGCAGCTCTATATTAAAAAAAAAATAATCAAACAACCCAATCAAAAAATGAGTATAAGACCAAATTAGACATTTATCCAAACAATACATATAGATGGCCAAGGAGCATATGAAAAGATGGTCAACATCACTAATTATTACAGATATGCAAATCAAAGCTACAATGAGGTATCATCTCACACTGGTCAAAATGGCTATCATCAAAAAATCTACAAACAATAAATGCTGGAGAGTGTGTAGAGAAAAGGAAACTCTCCTAAACTTTTGGTTGGAACATAAACTGGTACAACCACTACAAAGGACAGTATGAAGATTCATTAAAACAAATACAAAAATAAAAACAGAACTGCCGTATGATACACCACTGCCACTCCTGAACATAAATCAAAAAAAAAATCATAATTTGAAAAGATACACGCACCCCAATGTTCACTAAAGGTCTATTTAACAATAGCCAAGATATGGAGGCAACTTATATGTCCACTGACAGAGGGATAGATAAAGAAAATGTGGTACAAATATACAATAGAATATTACTCAGTCCTAAAGAAGAAAGATCCATCTGCAAAGGCATGGATTGACATAGAAAATACTGTACTTAGTGATACAATTCAGACTGAGAATAACAAGTACTATGTGAATATAAAAAATGATACAAATGAATCTATACACAAAATAGAAAAGACTCACAGAAACAGAAAACAAATTTATGGTCACCAAACAGGAGAAGAAGGAAAAGAGGGACAAATAAGGATTATGAGATTAACAAATACAAACTACCATACATAAAACAGATAAGCAACAAGGATTTATTGTATAGCACAGGGAATTATATTCAATGTCTTCTAATAATCTACAATAAAATATAATCTGAAAACATATACAACTGAATCACTTGGCTATACACACAAAATTAATTCAATATTATAAGTCAATTATATTTCAACTTTTAAAGTTACTGATCACAGATCACCATAACAAATATTATAATAGTGAAAAGGTTCTGAAATATTGCAAGAATTACCAAAATGTGACACAGAGACACAAAGTGAGTAAATGTTTTTTTGAGAAACGGTGCCGATAGATTTGCTCAATGTAGGGTTGCCTGCAACATTCAGTTTGTGAAAAACAGAGATCAGTTCAAGATGGCAGGGTAGAAGACGCGCTCTCACCATTTCTTATGAGAGCATCAAAATCACAACTGCTGAACAACCATCAACAGGAAGACACTGGAACCCACCAAAAAAGATAACCCATATCCAAAGACAAAGGAGAAGTCCCAATGAGACAGTAGGAGGGACACAACTACTATAAAATCAATTTGTAAAAAATGCAGTATCTGCAAAGTGCCAATAAAGTGAAGCACAATAAAACAGAGTATGCTTGTATCTTATGAGTAGTGTCCTTATAAAAATGGCAGAAACAGATATACACAAAAGGAAGACAATATGAAGACATACAGGGAAAATGTGTAAATATGGAGGACTGAATGCCTGAAGAAAAGAGGAGGGAGACATGGAACAGATCATTCCCTACTGCCTTCAAAGGAAGCATAGCCTTGCTGACACCTTGACTCACATGAAATGTAAATAGATTAAGTAACCTAATCAAAGGTAGAGACTGTGAAAGCAGCTTATGATAAAATAAAAAACAAGATCTTCTATGTTCTGAATGTATGTGTGTATGTGTGCCAAGTCGCTTCAGTTGTGTCAAGCTCTGTGCAACCTTATGGACTGTAGCCCACCAGGCTCCTTTGTCCATGGGATTCTCCAGGCCAGAATACTGGAGTGGGTTGTCATGCCCTTCTCCAGGGGACTTTCCCGCCCCAGGGATCAAACCCGAGTCTCTTAACGTCTTCTGCATCGGCAGGCTGGTTCTTTACCAGTAGCTCCACCTAGGAAGCACTCTGAATGTATGTCCCCACTCAAAATTCATATTTTTAAATTCTAACCCCCAAAAGTGATGGTATTAGGAGGTGGGGACTTTGGGAGGAGCATGAGGATAAAGCCCTCATATATGGGATTAGTGCTCATAAAAAAAAAGTTCAAGAGAAGGCTCCTTCCACTCTTTGAGGACACAGCAAAAAGATGTCCATCCGTGAACCAGGAAGCCTTCATCAGATACTGAATCTGGAGGTACTATGATCCTGGGCTTCTCAGGCTCCAGAATCATGAGAAATAAATGTTTTTGTTTATAAGCCACCTACTCTTATAGTATTTTGTTACGGTAGTCGAAAAAGACTAAGATAAGATCCAACTGTATGCCTCGAATAGAGACACACTTTGGACTCAAAGAAATAAATAGGTTCAAAGTAACATGATGGAAAAAGTATACCATGCAAACAGCAACCTTATGACAGGTAGAGTGGCTATACCAGTATTAGACAAAATAAACTTTAAAGAAAAAAATAACATCAAGTGTGTGTAGAAACAATGAGGACTAATTCATTGACAAAAGGGTTAATTCATCAGTGGGATACACTGACTATAAACATGCGTGCGTGCTCAGTCACTCTAGTGGTGTCCGACTCTTTGCAACCCTAAGGACTGCAGCCCACCAGGCTTCTCTGTCCACAGGGATTCTCCAGGCCAGAAAACTGGAGTGGGTTGCCATGCCCTCCTCCAGGGGATGTTCCTCACCCAGGGATCAAACCTATGTCTCCTGTCTCCTGCATTTGCAAGTAGGTTCTTTACCACTAGTGCCACCTGGGAAGCCCGACTATAAAATACATATATAATAATAAGACGACAAACTCATTAAGCAAAAACTAACAGAAAGGAGAAATTAACAATTCAATAATAATAGCTCAACATTTAAAACCCCTGTCTTGATAGAACAATGGGACAAAAAAATTCACAGAGGCTTGAATAACACTATCAACCAACTCAATCTAAAAGGCATCTAGAGGCACTCTAATAAATAGAAACAAAATGCACATTCTTCTCAAACACATGGAACATTCTCCAAGAAAGACCATATGCCAGGCCACAAACAAACCTCAGTAGATTTACAGGAAGTGAAATCATATAAAACATTCTCAGATCACAATGGAATTCAATTAACAACAACAGAAAAGTCATCAGAATGTAATGTACAGCATTGTGACTATGGTTAATAATACTATAATGTATATTTGAAAGCTGCTAAAATATAAAACTTAAAACTTGTCATCACAAAAAAATTGTGACTGTCAGTGATAGACGTCAACTATACTTATTGTGGTGATCACCTCACAATATATACAAGTGTAGAATCATTATGTTGCATACCTGAAACTAATATAATGTTATATGTCAATTATATCAATAAAAGAATATCTTTGAAATTTAAAAATACATAGAAATTAAACAATACACACTTTCAAAGCAAGTGAATTAATCATACCAGAAACTAGAAAATACTTTTGCTTAAAAAAAGAAAATCACAAAACACCAAAATTTATGAGGTGCACCTAATAGAGTGCTCAGAATAAAATTTAAAACTAAACACCTATATTAGAAAAGAAGACAGATAGATCTCAAATCAATAACCTAACTATATATCTTAAGAAATTATAAAAAAAAGCACAAACTATGTCCAAATCAAGAAGAAAATAAGATTATAGTGGAAATAAATGAAATTAAATATAGAAAACCTGCAGAGAAAACTGATAAGACCAAAACTTGGTACTTCGAAAAGATCAAGAAAATCTACAATTATCCAGGTAGACTGAACCAAAAAACAAAAAACACTCAAATTATTAAAATCAGGAATGAAAGAACAGTCATCACCAGCAATATTGCAGAAATTTTAAACAGTGATAGAATACTATGAACAAATGTATGCCAACAAATTAGATAACTTAAAATACACAAATTCCTAGAAAAACAGAAGCTGCCAAAACTGACTCATTTTTAAAAAGTAGAAAATTTCAAAAGACTTATAACAAGCAAAAATCTGTATTTGTGTAATTTGAAAGCTTCACAGATACACACACATATGCATGCAAGCACATTCACCACCAATAACCAAATGGCTTCACTGATGAATTTTATCAAACACTTAAGAATTAATCACAATCCTTCAGAAACTCTTCTGGAAAACAAAGTAAGACAGAATACTTTTCAGCTCATCTTAAAGGCCATTATTAGTCTCACTCCAAGGCCAGACAGAGACAACATTAGAAAACAGCAGATTATTTTCCCTTCTGAATACATACATAGATATCCTCAATAAAAATCCTAGCAAACTGAAACCAGTAACAAATAAATGGGATCATAAATCAAGATAAAGTGGGATTTATCCCAGGAATAGAAAGTTGGTTTAAGATCTAAAAATCAATTTATGTAATATATTATATTAATAAAGGATACAAATTATATGATATAAATGCAGGAAAAACATTTGACAAAATCAACACACATTCATCACAAAAAGCCTCCAACAAATTAAGAACACAAAGGAACTTCCTCAACACAAAAAAGGGCATGTCTGAGTCTATTTAAGCTACAACAATACATCACAGACTCAGCAGCTTACAAATAGCAAACATTTATTTCTCACAGTTCTGGAGGCTGTGAAGTCCAAGATTAGGGTGCCAGTCAACACGGTCAGCTCTCGGGTGAAAGCCCTCCTCTGGGCTGTAGACTGCAGACTCCTCAAAGTGTCCTCATGTGGTAGAGGGCACCAGGAAACTCTGAGAAGTCTCTTTTATAAAAAGAGCACTAATCCCATTCATGAGGGCTCTACCCTCATATCTGAAGCACTCCCTCAAAGACCCCACCTCCAAATATCATCACATTGGGTATTAGGATATCAGTATACGGATTGCTGGAATATACAGACATTTAAACCATAGCAGGGAATCTATAAAAAACCTATAGCTAACATCATACTTAATGGTGAAATACTAAACGATTTCCCTCTGAGACTGGGAACAAAGCAAAAATTTCTACTCTCACCACTTCCATTCAGTTCAGTTGCTCAGTCGTGTCTGACTCTTCCATTATACGTTGTATATTCTAACTAGGACAGTCAGGCAAGGGGGAAAAAATTAAAGGCCTACAGCTGAAAAGGAAGAAGTAAAGTCAAATTTATCTGCAAGTGACATGATCTTGTATATATATCCCAAGCAATCTACTAAAAACTTCTAGAACTACTAAGACAAACAGGGTCACAGTATATAAATCTGGGCTAATATATATAAATCAATGGGATTTCTATACACTAGTAATGAAACATCTGAAAATAAATTTAAGAAAACATTTCCATTCATAAGAGCATCAAAAGAAGAAAATACTTGGGAATAAGTTCAACAATAAATGTCCAAGACACACTGAAAGTTATAAAATATTGTTGAAAGAAATTGAATAAGATCTAAATAGATGGAAAAATATATTCATGAACCACAAGACTTAATTTGTTAAGATGGCAATACTTTCCAAGTTGGTCTGCAGATTTTCAACATGTCCTCCATCAAAATTGTTGGCTGTTTTGCTAAAAATGACAACTTGATTGTAAAATTCAGCTCCTTAGCTCCTCCCCTGGTGGTCCAGTGGTTAAGAATCCATCTTGCGATGCAAAGGACATTGGTTTGATCCCTGGTCTGGGAAGATCCCACATGCCGAGGAGCAGCTAAGCCTAGGCATCACAACTTCTGAGCCAGGGCTCTAGAGCCCACAAGCTGCAACTATTGAGCCCATGTGTCTAGAGCCTGTGCTCTACAACAAGAGAAGCCACTGCGATGAGAAATCCATGCACAGCAATGAAGAGTAGTCCCACTTTCCACAACTAGAGATAGCCCAAAGACGCATCACAGCAACAAAGACCCATCACAGCCCCAAAATAAAATAAATAAATATTTAAAAAAAATAAAATTCAGCTAAAAATGCAAAAAGCCCAGAACAACCAAAACAATTTTGAAAAGGGACTTCACTGGCAATGGTTAAGTCTTCATACGTCCTCTGCAGGGAGCATAGGTTTGATCCCTGGTCAGGGAACCAAGATCCCACATGTCACGTGGTAAAGCCAAAAAAAGGTTTTTTTAAAAAATTGTTTTAAATCTTGAAACTACTATAAAGTTGGAAGACTCACATTTTCCGATTTCAAAACTTACCACAAAGTTACAATACAGTGTGCAGTACACAGTGGTACTGAGGTAAAAACAGACATATAGATCAATGGACTAGAATCTCAAATCCAGAAATAAACCCATATATTAACGTTAACTGATTTTCAACAAAGGTAGCCAAGAAAAACTGGTACCTCTTCAGCAACTATTGCTGGGAAAACTGCATATTCACAAACCAAGATATAAATTTGGATGCCTATCTCATGCCATACCTAAAATTAAATCAAAATCGATAAAAGACCTAAATCTAAGAGCTAGAACTATAAAAATTCTCAGAAGAAAACCCAAGAGTAAATCACCATGACCTCAGATTAAGCAACAGTTTCTTAGATATGACAACAAAAGCACAGAAACACAAGAAAAATAGATAAATGGGATTTCATCAAAGTGAAAAAAACTTTTGTGCTTCAAAGGACACCATCAATAAAGTGAAAAGCTGAGTGACAGAAAATACTTGCAAGCCATATATCTAATAAGGACTTGTCTCCAGAAGATGAAAAAAAAAAAAACACCTCTTAAACTCAACAATAAAAAGATAACACAATTTTTAAACAGGAAAAGGATCTAAACAAACATTTCTCCACAGATATACAAATGACCAACAGGCACGTAAAAAGACACTCGATGTCATTAGGAAACATTTATTAAGACCACAATGAAACATCATTTCATACCCACTAGGACAACTATAGAAAAAAAGGAAGGAAGGAAGGGAAGGAGCGAGGGAAAGCAAATATTGGTAAGGACAGAGAGTCCCTGATACATTTATTTACTGAGGGCAGTTCACTTGAAAGGTGAGAATTCAGACTAAATAGCTTACAAAGAGCTCTGATATAAGTTCAAGAATTCCAATTAGTCATCTAACTTGTGCCAACTCCCAATAATTTTAATTTTTACTTTGTTACCATCATTTTTTATTCATTTACTGTTCTTAAAAAATATACTCTTTTGCAAAATAACAACTTTTTAAGCATTTACTGTTATCTAATACTAAAAATTTAGCTCTGAATTCCTTCTAGTAAAAATTGTAATTTGAATCCCACAGCTATCTAATTTCAGCATATCCATTACTCATTAATACTATGACTATAGGACTGCAGTTGCTAACTGGAGCAGTTTTTTTCACTACAGACCACAAATGATGAACCCAGCATTTTAAGGAGTTTATATATAACCCTTGCTTTATTAGATAAATCTTGCCAGATGTTCCAAACACACAAACAAGGAGTTAAGATGACAGAATCACAGAAAGTCAGAGCTTAGATGCAACCATAAAGGCCACTGAAGTCAATCACTGTATTTTAGAAGTTGTGGTAACTGAGACCCAAAAAGGTTAAATGAATCATTCATGGTCACACTCTACATAGCTTAAAGACCATCCTGTGTCACACACATACATGTATCTTACCTTTCTGGTGATATCTTAGAAGTGACAGGATGACCACGTACACCTTTTTTACTTTTATGGTCTAGAGAGAGGACCTTATTTCTTAGGCTCCTTTTCCACTAAGGAAAAAAAAAATGGAATTTGTAATTCAATAATAGAGAACACAACAATTATAAGGCACTTAAATTTTCTTTTTATTTAGAAATTAAAGATAAACAGCCAAACTCATAAAGGTTCACAGAGGGGTAAAAATGCAATCTACAAAAAAACCTGGCATCTTTTGCTGGTGGAGAAACAAAAGCCCACTAAATAATAGAAGAAAGACATTTAAAAATATAAAGGTAACTTTAGTCAGGAAATTGACATTTTAAAATTCAAAAGCTTACATAACCAAAAGATGGTAAATGTGTTTAAGGAAATATAAAAATAATTACATGTCAAATTAAATAGAATCTGCAACTCTGAAGTAACTGCATTTATAAACAACTAGAAGGGATTACACGGAGAAGGCAATGGCACCCCACTCCAGTACTCTTGCCTGGAAAATCCCATGGATGGAAGAGTCTGGTAGGCTGCAGTCCATGGGGTCGCTAAGAGTCGGACACGACTGAGCGACTTCACTTTCACTTTTCACTTTCATGCATTGGAGAAGGAAATGGCAGTGTTCTTGCCTGGAGAATCCCAGGGATGGGGGAGCCTGTTGGGCTGCCGTCTATGGGGTTGCACAGAGTCAGACATGACTGAAGTGACTTAGCAGCAGCAGAAGGGATTACAACTAATTCCCTATGAACTGTTACATGGAGAAACTTTATGAAAGAGTCAGATATCTTATTAACACTGCTTAAATTTAATCTAACTAGAAACAACAGTTAAAACTGATTTAGTTAATATGCAACAGTGTGAGTCTAGACAAAAAATTATTTATCTTCTCTTTACATTAGTTTCCTTATGTGGTAAGAGTTGTGTGTGTGTGCTCAGTCACGTCCAACTATTTGCAACTCCACGGACTATAGCCCACCAGGCTCATCTGTCCATGGGATTTCCCAGGCAAGAATACTAGAGTAGGTTGCCATTTCTTCCCAGGGGATTTTCGCAACCCAAGGATGGAAACTGCATCTCTTGCGTCTCCTGCATTGGTAGGCAGATTCTTATACACACACACACACATACACACACACACAATGGAACATTACTTGGCCATAAAAAATGAAATAATAACATCTGCAGCAACATGGATGCACCCAGTGATTATCGTACTAGGTGAAATAAGGCAGAAAGAGAAAGACAAATACTTTGTGATATCACTTACATGTGAAATCTAAAATATGACACAAATGAACTTATTTATGGAACAGAAACAGACTCAGGGACATGGAAAACACTTATGGTTACTAAAGGAGAAAGGGGGTAGAGGAGGGAAAAAGCAGGAGTTTGGGATCAGCAGTACAAACTACTACATATAAAATAAACAACAAAGTCCTACTGTATAGCACAGGGAATATACTCATATCCTGTAACAAGCCATAATGGAAAAGAATATCAAAAAGAATACGTATACATCTGTACAACTGAATCACTTTGCTGTCCACTTGAAACTAACACAACAATGTAAATCAACTACAATTCAATTTTTAAAAATACTGTCTTCCTCAAAGAGGTATCTATATATCCATGTTCAAAGCAGCACTGTTCACCACAGCCACAAGGTGGAAAAACTCAAGTGTCCCATCAATAATAATATCAATAATAACAAAATGTGGCATATACGTAAGTAAGGAAATATTACTTACCCTTAAAAAAAAATGAAATTCTGATATACATTACAACATGGATGAACTCTGTGAGATAATAAAAAATACTCATATTGGTCTCTGCCCACAGTTCCTGACACAGAACTCCTAAAATCCTTATAATTTTCTTGGTAATAAGAGCATCTTTTGCTATAATATTGGTTTTAACCCCAATTCTTGTCACAAGGCTTCTAAAACCCTGGTTAATTTCCTAGGTGACAGGAGTGTCTTTTGTACTAATGAAGTGACTCTAGGTGAGCTTCTGGATAAGGGCTAGTCACCAGAAAGACCAAGTCAGTATTATGAGCTTAGAATTCTCATCTTTGCCTCCCATTCCCTGGAGATGGGAGAGAAGCTGGAAACAGAGTTAATTATCGGTCATGCCTATGTGAGGAAGTCTCCATTACAATCCCAACAGTATGAGGTTTGAAGAGCTTTCAGGCTGGTGAAACCCATCCACATACCAGGAAGGCGACAATCCCGCCTCCACAGAGAAGAAACTCCTGCAACTCGGGACCCACCAGACCTTGCCCTATGCATCTCTTCATTTGGCTGCTCATCTATATTATTTATCATGTCCTTTAATAAGCTGGAATATGTACACATGTGTTTCCTTGAGTTCTGTAAACTGTTCTAGCATAAATTAATCCAACCTGAGGAGGAAGTCATGGGAACCTCAGATGTATATCCAGCTGGTCAGAAGCACAGATGACAACCTGGACTTGTGACTGGCATCTGAAGTGGAGTGGAAGCAGTGTTGAGACTGAGCCCATAACCTGTGGGATCTAAAACTATCTCCAGGTAGTGTCAGAATTGAGATAAACTGCAGGACTCCCAGCTCATGTCCCAGAGGACTGTTTGGTGGGGGAAAACCCACACACACGTGGTGGGAGAAGTGTTGTGAAAATGGTAGTAATCTGAGAATAAAGGAGAAACACAGGAGGAAGAGGGCTTTTCCCAAAGCGATGACATTAGGCTAAGTGAAATAAGCCAGTAACAAAAAGACAAATACTCTATGATTCTAGTTATACGAAGTATCTAGAGTACATAAAGATAGAAAATAGCTTGTACACAGAAATAGAAAACAGACTACATCAAACTAAAAAAATGTCTGCACAGGAAAGAAAACCATCAACAACATGAAAAAGTAACCTATAGAACTGGAAAAATTATCTGTGAAACACATATCTGATAAGAGGTTAATATCTAAAATATACAAAGAACTCATACAATTCTATAGCAAAAACATATAATTTTACAATGAGCAGAGGATTTGAACAGACATTTTCCCAAAAGAGACACACATATGGCCAACAGGTATGTGAAAAGGTGCTTAATATCACTAAACATCAAGGAAATGCAAATCAAAACCACAGTGAGCCATCACCTCACACCTGGTAGAATGGCTCTTATCAAAAAGACAAGACATAAAGAGTTGGCAAGGATAAGCAGAAAAGGAAACTCTTGTGTACTGCTGGTAGGAATGTAAATTGGCAGAGACACTATGGAAAACAGTACAGAGGTTCCTCAAAAAAAATTATAAAAATCACCATATGATCTAGCAATTCCACTTCAACTTCTGAGTATTTATCCTTAGGAAACAAATCACTAACTGAAAAAATTATCGACAACCCTTGTTCACTGCATTAATTATTTACAATAGCCAAGAGGTGTAAACAATCTAAGTGTCCATCAGTGGATGAATGGATAAACAAAACATGTTATATACATAAACACACAGACACATGGAATATTATTCAACCATAAAAAAGAAGGAAATCTTGCCATTTGCAATAGCATGGGTGCACTTTCAGGGCATTATATTAAGTGAAATAAGTCAGAGAAAAAATACCGTATGATCTCACTTAGATGCAGAATTTTTTTTTAACTCATCAGTACAGAGAACAGATTTGTGGTTGCCAGATGCAGAGGTTGACAGTTGGGGAAAATGGGTGAAGATGGTCAAAAAGTACAAATTTCCAGTTATAAGTAAGTCCTGGGGATATAATGTACAGCATGTTGACTTAGTGAACAAAGCTGTACTGTATATTTGAAAGTTGCTAAAAGAGTTATGAGATGGTTGGATGGCATCACCAACTCAATGGACATGAGTTTGAGGAAGCTCTGGGAATTGGTGATGGACAGGGAAGCCTGGTGTGCTGCAGTCCATGGGTATAGCAAAGAGTTGGACAAGACTGAGTGACTGAACTGAATTGAACTGAACAGAGTAGATCTTAAAAGTATCATCATGGGGAAAAAAAAATTGTAACTATTAATATGTATGGTGATGAATGTTAACTAAATTTACTGTGGCAATAATTTTGCAATTTAAATATGTATCAATCATTACAGCTTTCAGCGACAGTGAAGCTGGGGAGATTCCAGCCAGGAAAAGAATGTCAGATCTCATGGTCCTCCTAGGTTGTTTTTTTTTTTCAGCTGCACTAGGTCTTCATTACTGCATGCAGGCTTTCTCTACTTGCAGAGAGTGGGGGGCCACTCTCTAGCTGCAGTACATGGGCTTTTCATTGTGGTGGATCCTCTTGTGGAGCTTGGGTTTTAGGTGAGTGGCCTTCAGTAGCTGCTGCACATGAGCTTAGTGATTGTGGCGCATGGGCTTCGCTGCCCTGAGCCATGCGGGATCTTCCTGGACCAAGGATCAAACTGGTGTTCCCTGCATTGCAAGCCGGATTCTTAACCACAAGACCAACAGGGAAGCCCCTTCCTAGATTTTTGACGCTCTCCTGAAGCCCTTGGATAGAATGGCTTGATCCCAAAAACAAATAAATCACAAGTTGTGGTACATACATACAATGAAATATTACTCAGCTATAAAAAGGAACAAAATTTGAGTCAGTTGAACTGAGATAAATGAACCTAGAGCCTGTTATACAGAATGAAATAAGTCAGCAAAACAAGTACATATATTAACATATGTAAGGAATAGAGAAAAATGGTACTGATGAACCTACCTGCAAGGCAGGAATAGAGATGCAGACATAGAAAACGGACTTCCAGACACAAAGGAGTGAGGAGAGGGTGGTCGAACTGAGAGAGTACATTGAAAGGTATACGTTACCATATGTAAAACAGAAAGCTGGTGGGAAGAAGCTGCATAACACAGAATGCTCAACCCAGTACTCTATAACAACCAAGAGGGGTAGAATGGGCTTGGGGGTAGGAGGGAGGTTCAAGAGGGGAGGGACATACATACTTATGGCTGATCCATGATGTTGTATGGCAGAAACCAATACAATGTTGTAAAGCAATTATCCTCCAATTAAAAATAAACTAAGAAAAAAGAAATGTAGTTAAATTCACCAGCTGTGAAAGCCATACAGCAAACTTTTCTTCAAGATTTTTTCTTAAAATAAAGTATGTATATGAAAAAAATTTTTTTTAATTTTAATTAAAATTGAAAAGTATTTTTAATTGTGGATACTTGATCAGTCATGTCTGACTTTTTGTGACTCTATGACGGTAGACTACCAGACCCCTCTGTCGCTGGAATTCCCTAGATAAGAATATTGGGGTGGGTTGCTATTTCCTTCCCAAATTATGTTATATACCTAAAACTAACACAATGTTACATGGTAATTATATCTCAATATCAAAAAATATATCATATTTGGCTCACCAAATATGTGTGGATACTTGATCAGTCATGTCTGACTTTTTGTGACTCTATGACTGTAGACTACCAGACCCCTCTGTCCCTGGAATTCCCTAGATAAGAATATTGGGGTGGGTTGCTATTTCCTTCCCAAATTATGTTATATACCTAAAACTAACACAATGTTACATGGTAATTATATCTCAATATCAAAAAATATATCATATTTGGCTCACCAAATGTACCACATTAATGCAAGATGTTAATGATAAGGAAACTATGTGTGAGGGTAGGGGAGAGTAGTGTAAGTACACAAGTACTGTTTGTACTATCCCTTCAATTTTTTGGTAAACCTAAGACTACTCTAAAAAATAAACTCTGTTAATTAAAAAAAATTAAGTAAACTGACAGTAGCAAGTGCTGGTACCAGAAGTTGCCACACATTACTGGTGGAAATGTAAAATGGTATTCTGGAAATCAGTTTGGCAGTTAGGTATATACTTACCACATGACTCAGGAATCCCACTTCAAGGTATTTATCCTAGAGAGATTAAAACTTCTGCTCACAAAAAACCTGTGTTCTTAATTGCCAAAAACTGGAAACAACCCTTATGTCCTTCAATGGTTCATTTGGGAATGGATAAACAAAATCACTGCAGATGGTGACTGCAGCCATGAAATTAAAAGACGCTTATTCCTTGGAAGGAAAGTTATGACCAACCTAGACACCATATTCGGAGAAGGCAATGGCAACCACTCCAGTACTCTTGCCTGGAAAATCCCATGGGTGGAGGAGCCTGGTAGGCTGCAGTCCATGGGGTCACTGAGGGTCGGACACGACTGAGCGACTTCACGTGCACTTTTCACTTTCATGCATTGGAGAAGGAAATGGCAAGCCACTCCAGTGTTCTTGCCTGGAGAATCCCAGGGACAGGGGAGCCTGGTGGGCTGCCGTTTATGGGGTCGCATAGAGTCAGACATGACTGAAGCGACTTAGCAGCAACAGCAGCAGCAGACAGCATATTAAAAAGCAGAGACATTACTTTGCCAACAAAAGTCTGTCTAGTCAAGGCTATGGTTTTTCCAGTGGTCATGTATGGATGTGAGAGTTGGACTGTGAAGAAAGTTGAGCGCCGAAGAATTGATGCTTTTGAACTGTGGTGGTGAAGACTCTTGAGAATCCCTTGGACTGCAAGGAGATACAGCCAGTCCATTGTAAAGGAGATCAGTCCTGGGTGTTCATTGTAAGGACTGATGCTAAAGCTGAAACTCCAATACTCTGGCCACCTCATGCAAAGAGTTGACTCACTGGAAAAGACCCTGATGCTGGGAGGGATTGGGGGCAGGGGGAGAAGGGGACGACAGAGGATGAGATGGCTGGATGGCATCACCGACTCAATGGACATGAGTTTGAGTGAACTCTGGGAGTTGGTGATAGACAGGGAGGCCTGGCGTGCTGCAATTCATGGGGTTGCAAAGAGTCGGACATGAACTGAACTGAACTGAACTGAACTGAAACAAGCTATTGATATAGTTTGTTATTCATCAACAACAAGGATGAATCTCACTGGCACTAAACTGAGTGAAAAAAACACTCTCAAAACATTAAAACATTACATGCTCCATGATTACACTCATGTGACACTCTGGAAAATGTAGAAGTACAAGGAGAGAAAACAATGTTAGCATAGATTATGGATGAGGATAAGAAGAATCTACAAAGAGGATAGCACCAGGGAATTTTTTGGAGTGATGGAACCATACAGTATCTTCACTGTGATGACAGTCCTATGAGTCCATAAAGATCCTGTGGCTCATAGAACTTTACATCATGAAAAAACTGATAAATAAATACAAACACACATACACTTTTATTACATTGGTGGTTGCAAAAATGTATACATTTGTCAAAATTCAGAGATCACTTAAAATGGATTAATTTAATTATATATAAATTCACTGTCAAATATATTTGAGAATAAATATAAAATATATATTTAAAGGGGCAAAATATTTGGACACATAACAAAAAAGAAGATACACAACAGCTTATCAACATATGAAAATATTTTCACTACTATATATAAATTAGATAATTAATGAGAAACAACTGTAGACCACAGAGAACTCTACTCAGTGTTCCATGGTGACCTAAATGGGAAGGAAATCCAAAAAACAGGAGATGTATGTATAAATACGGGCTTCCCTGCTGACTCAGTGGTAAAGAATCTGCCTCCCAATGCAGGAGATTCGAGTTCAATCCCTGGGTCAGGAAGATCCCCTGGAGAAAGAAATGGCCACCCCCTCCAGTATTCTGCCTGGGAAATCCCAGGGACAGAGGAGCCTAGTGGGCTATATATACAGTTCATGGAGTTGCAAAAAAGTAGGACGTGACTTAGCACCTGTTCAAGTCACATAAAAAAAAAAATGACTTAGCGACTGAACAACAAATGTACACATAGAGCTGATTCACTTTTCTGTACAGGAGAAACTAACACAACATTGTAAAGCAAGTACACTCTAATAAAAAAAAATATGAAAATATTTTACCACCATTGTTCATCAGGGCAAAACAAATTAAAAGTCCCAAAGTTCACCAACAGAAGAATTAGATAAATGAATTGCATTATACTCATATAATAGAATATTGCTCAGCAATAAAAAGGAACAAACTACTAATAGGTAAAAAACAAAAATGAGCTTCAACAACATTTTACTAAGCAAAAGAAGGCAACACAAAAGAGTATACACTGAAAAAAATAGGCAAAAGTATCTTACAAATATAGAAATTAAAAAATTGGTTGTCCAGAACAGGGTGGGAATAGAGACAACAGGCAAAGAAAAGATACAAGGGTAAGGGCAAACTGAACTTTCAAGGCTCATGACAATGCTCTATTTCACTGAGATATTGGCTGCATATGTTACATTAGTCAAAGCTCATCCAATTATATACCTAAGATCTGTTTTATATATCTCAGTAAAAAAAAACCACACAATTAAACAAGTTAAAATTCTGCTAAAGATTATGGAAACTGGCATTTATCCCTTTTTCTTTCATTGAAAGCTACGGTGATGTGTGGGAGAAAACATGAAGCAAGATTTTGGTACCACCTCAAAGTCTACAAACTATGAAGCACATTTAACAAATACTGTTACATCTAAAGCAACAAGGGACCAAGGTAGTGCTGACACATTTGCCACTTCAAATCTCAAATAGGATGTAGATTTCCCAGAAGTTAAGTATCACTATCCTAAAGAAGACATCCAACTAGTGTAGGAAACTAGTCATAAGAAAAGAAAATTTGTCTCTGAGGAGGCTGAGGAGGTCCTGTTTCACTTAGTGGGTCAGAGAGAACAAGAGAAAATACGTTGTTACTTCTAAGGAAAAGAAACCTGCTGAAACAAAGAGGAGTTAAGGAAGAGAAGAGAGCAGATTGTATAACATAGAGACCTAATATCTAAAGAGCTCTCTGGTGATCCATGTCTGCCTCTTGAAGGCCAAAAACTAAAGACAGATTATATGACCCAAGGGTAGAGGAAGACACGCATTTAGTAAGACACTTCTTAGGAAAACAAATTCAAATCATATCCATTTACTTAGACTGTGTGTATTTAAAATGATATATTTTTACTCCATCCAGTATTCCAAAGCATAAAATAAAATATGCAAATATAGATAAAATATTCCTAAAATAATGTATTTTTTTCTTCTGTTAGCAACAATTTCACTACATGATAACATTCAGTACTAACTAGTAAATTGGTAGAAATATGGGATCTCTCATGGTGGCAATACATATTGGTACAAATTTTCTAAGATAATTTTTCAGTATTTATAAAAATTTAATATACAAACTTCCTTACACCTAGTAATCCCACTCAAAAATGGTTCCCTGCTTATGAAAAATAAAGGTTGCTGCAATACTATTTCTATTAGTAAAACTCTAGAAACAACCAAACTGTCTAACATCAGTGCACTAAGTGACTAAATTATCGGATATAGTATATTTGGGGAGTATTGTAAAGCCAATAAAAAATAAGTAAAAGAGGTACATCTAAATGTGTTAAAATAGAAAAAAATATTAAAATATTACTAACTAAAAATGGCAGAACACAGAACAAAATGTATTTCATGATCCCTCTTCAGCAATGATCAAAAAATATACAGTCATACATGGGCAGCATGCTTTTTTCTTCTTGAAAGGAATGGAAAAAAAAAAAAAAACTGTCAGTAGTGACTGCATTCAGGAAATAGTCCCATTTATTATTTTCCTTGTCTATACCCTGTATAAAAAACAAATGTTATTATTTAATAACTAAATTTTTAAATAACATTAGGGAATTTCTTGGTGGTCCAGTGGCTAGAAAACTGTACTTTTCAATGGGTTCAACTCCTGGTCAGGGAACCAAGATCCCACAAGCCATGAAGCACAGTCAAAATAAACAAAAAAATAAATAAATAATGTTAAAGCAACTAATACTAACAGCTAATCTTTCCTCTGAGAACAAGTTTTAATAAATGGTTAATTTTTCCTGTCTATAACATAAAAATACATATATTCAAGGTGACTTAAAGTCTGTTATCCTAAAATACTACCATTATGAGCTGAACTGTCCCCTTCAAAATTCGCATGTTGACGTCCTAACCTTTAACATGTATGTACGTGAAGATAGGGCCTTTACACAGGGAGTTTATGTTTAAATGGGGTCAAAAGGGTGGGAACATAATTTATAAGACTAGTGTCCTTATAGGAAGAGGAAGAAACTCCAGGGATGTGTGTGCACAGAAAAGAGGCCATATGAGAACACAGCAAGAAGGTGGCCATCTGTAAGCCAAGGAAAGAGGCCTTAGAGAAAACAACCCTGCCCGCACCTTGTCCTTGGACTTCCAGCCTCCAGATCCTGAGAAAATAACTTTCTGTTGTTTAAGCCACCAACCTGTGGTATTTCATTATGTTAGAAATGTAAACCAATAAAACTAGCAGACCAATATGTATATTCTCAAACAGAGAACTGGAAAATCTGAGAAAAAATTCCATTTTTAAAACACCGACCATGAGTAGTGCCAGTCAAGAAAAGAAAAAACATATAAAGTGCTATCTTAAGCCTTACTTATGAGAACTCTATAGTATTACTTAAAAGTGATAAAATTGGTGCAGATTTATAATTAGGCTGTCTTTTAAAATAACTGTGTCACTTTTTACAATATATCCTCTTTAAATTTACAAAACAAAAAAAGCAAGGGATTTTATTAGCGTTAGCGTTAGTTGCTCAGTCATGTCTGACTCTTTGCAACCCAGTGGACTGTACCCTCCAGAAGCTCCTCTGTGCATGGTATTCTCCAGGCAAAAATACTGGAGTGGGTTGCCATTTCCTTCTCCTTTAATAAGCTTAATATTATCATAAATTTAAAATACAATATATAATAATGAGATTTAAATTCCATGAAAAAAACAACCATTCACAATACACTATTCTTAGATTTAAACTGAAAAATGACCCTAACCTAAAAGCATGATATTTCAACATATGCCAGAAATAAATTAAAACCTGCAATTATGTAATACAAGAAAATAAAAAAAAATATATGAAAATTAAAATTAAGCTTTATTAAAATATTTTAAAACCCAAGAAGAGAGTTTTTATTTACCCCCTGCAAAGAAACATCCCAGTGTTCTGAGCTTCTGAGTTTGGACAGTGGTGACTGAACATGAACATCCTCTGGTTTTGCATTTAATATCTTCGTTATCTGAAACCAAAATGACAAAATAATTAGTTTAATTGAAATATAAGTAAGAGCTGAATGAGCTAACAGAACCACTACATTACTTGCATTAATATTTTGCTATTACTTTCAAGGAGTTTTAAGTTCAGTGCTTAATTTAGAGGTAGTTAAATATATGGAGAAGGCAATGGCAACCCACTCCAGTGTTCTTGCCTGGAGAATCCCACGGACAGGGGACCCTGGTGGGCTGCCGTCTATGGGGTCGCAGAGAGTCGGACACGACTGAAGAGACTTAACAGCAGCGGCAGCACTTAAATATGATTTTATAAAAAGCCTCTTTCACTCAGTATAAAAGTAGATAAATGAGGTATCACAATAACTACTTAACTACTCTTACTTGCAGTTTCTTCCTCTTCTAATCTCTCAAACACTACCCCCTGAGTTCTCTACTACACAAATCTAATTATGGCTACAATCTTAAACTACAATGGTGCCCATTACTTACAGATGTAACTCTTAACAATCTGGCTCTTTGATGTCACTCACACATCACAAACTCTACACCTTAACCACACTGAGTTTACTCAACCTTCTTCAGGCATACATCTCTAGATCTCTGTATGTACTGCTCCTTTAACCTAGAATGCTCTTCTCTCTATTTCTCCCCTATTAAACACCTCAGATTCTGCAAAAAATTATTCTTATCCACACAATCGTCACTCCCATACCGGGGCTTTCCTTTCTCTGGGTATTAGTACTTGGTAGTTTATAAGATAGCATGATATGTGTAATACAATTATTTATCTACATGTTTGTCTTCTTCACCAGACTGTGAAGGGACTAAGAGAGTGTACTCTGACTTAGTCACCTTTATATTCCAAAGTGAATGGTTTACAATACACCGAATAAACAAATGAATGGATGGATTGTAGCCACAAGCTTGAAATCATCTGTTTAGAACTTAAATAATTTTACTTTCACATTATAAATGATGGTTAAGCATCAAGTTCAGCTTATTATATAACATAAAATAAGCACTGGGCTTCCAATATAATAAGCATCGGGCTTCCCAGGTGGTGCGAGTGGTAAAGAACCGGCCTGTCAATGCAGGAGACATAAGAGACGTGGGCTCAACCCCTGGGTCTGGAAGATCCCCTAAAGGAGGGCATGGCAACCCACTCCAGTATTCCTGCCCAGAAAATCCCACAGACAGAGGAGCCTGGTGGGCTATAATCCATAGGGTTGCAAAGAGTCAGACATGACTGAAGTGACTCAGCATGCATAATAAGCACTGTATCAACTACAATCAGTAACACCATAAAATGGTTTCAGTACGAGTAAAGCAAAAGGGCTTCCCTGGTGGTCCAGTGATTAAGAATTCACCTTGCAATGCAGGGGACACCACTTTGATCCCTGCTCTGGGAAGATCCTACATGCCGTGGGGAAACTAAGCCGATGTGCCAGAACCACTGAGCCTTAGCTCTGGAGCCTGCAAGCCACAACGACTGAAGCCCACACATCCTAGAACCTACGCTCCCCAACAAGAGAAGCCACCACAATGAGAAGCCTGCGCACTGCAACTACAGACTAGCCCTTGCTCAGAGCATCCAGAGAAAGCCTGAATGCAGCAAAAAAGACTCACTGAAGCCAAAAATAAATAGATAAAATTATTTTTAAAAATCTACAAATGGTAAATGCTGAAGACGGTGTGAAGAGAAAGGAACCCTCCTACACTGCTGGTGGGAATGCAAACTGATATAGCCCACTAGGAAGAACAGTATGGAGGTTCCTTAAAAAACTAAAACTAGAGCTACCGTATGATCCAGCAATCCCACTCCTGGGCATACAACTGAAGAAAACCATACTTTGAAAAGATACATGCATCCCAATGTTCACTGCAACACTATTTACAAAAGCTAGTAGGTAGAAGTAACTTAAACGTCCACCAACAGAGGAATCAATAAAGAAGATGTGGTCATATATACAATGGAATATTACTCAGCCATAAAAAAGAATGAAATAATAGCATTTGCAACAACATGGCAAGAATACACAGAAGAACTGTACAAAAAAGTTCTTCATGACCCAGATAATCACGATGGTGTGATCACTCACCTAGAGCCAGACATCCTGGAATGTGAAGTCAAGTGGGCCTTACAAAGCATCACTATGAACAAAGCTAGTGGAGGTGATGGAATTCCAGTGGAGCTATTTCAAATCCTCAAAGATGATGCTGTGAAAGTGCTGCACTCAATATGCCAGCAAATTTGGAAACCTCAGCAGTCGCCACAGGACTGGAAAAGGTCCGTTTTCATTCCAAACCCAAAAAAGGGCAATGCCAAAGAATGCTCAAACTACCACACAATTGCACTCATCTCACATGCTAGTAAAGTAATGCTCAAAATTCTCCAAGCCAGGCTTCAGCAATACGTGAACCATGAACTTCCAGATGTTCAAGCTGGTTTTAGAAAAGGCAGAAGAACCAGAGATCAAATTGCAAACATCCACTGGATCACGGAAAAAAACAAGAGAGTTCCAGAAAAACATCTATTTCTGCTTTATTGACTGTGCCAAAGCCTTTGACTGTGTGGATCACAATAAACTGTGGAAAATTCTGCAAGAGATGGGAATACCAGACCACCTGACCTGCCTCTTGAGAAACCTATATGTAGGTCAGGAAGCAACAGTTAGAACTGGACATGGAACAACAGACTGGTTTCAGATAGGAAAAGGAGTATGTCAAGGCCGTATATTGTCACCCTGCTTATTTAACTTCTATGCAGAGTACATCATGAGAAAGGCTGGGCTGGATGAAGCACAAGCTGGAATCAAGATTGCCAGGAGAAATATCAATAACCTCAGACAGGCAGATGACACCACCCTTATGGCAGAAAGTAAAGAGGAACTAAAAAGCCTCTTGATGAAAATGAAAGAGGAGAGTGAAAAAGTTGGCCTAAAGCTCAACATTCAGAAAACGAGGATCATGGCATCTGGTCCCATCACTTCATGGGAAATAGATGGGGAAACAGTGGAAACAGTGTCAGACTTTATTTTTTTGGGCTCCAAAATCACTGCAGATGGTGACTGCAGCCATGAAATTAAAAGACGCTTACTCCTTGGAAGGAAAGTTATGACCAACCTAGATAGCATATTCAAAAGCAGAGACATTACTTTGCCAACAAAGGTCTGTCTAGTCAAGGCTATGGTTTTTCCAGTGGTCATGTATGGATGTGAGAGTTGGACTGTGAAGAAAGATGAGCACCAAAGAATTGATGCTTTTGAACTCTAGTGCTGGAGAAAACTCCTGCAAGGAGATCCAACCAGTCCATCCTAAAGGAGACCAGTCCTGGGTATTCATTGGAAGGACTGATGTTGAGGCTTAAACTCCAATACTTTGGCCACCTCATGTGAAGAGTTGACTCACTGGAAAAGACTCTGATGCTGGGTGGGATTGGGGGCAGGAGGAGAAGGGGACGACAGAGGATGAGATGGCTGGATGGCATCACCAACTTGATGCACATGAGCTTGGGTGAACTCCGTGAGTTGGTGATGGACAGGGAGGCCTGGCGTGCTAGACAGGTGATGGACAGGCGTGCTGCGATTCATGGGGTCACAAAGAGTCGGACACAAATGAGCGACTGAACTGAACTGAACTGGATGGACCTACAGATTGTTATACTGAGTAAAGTAAGTCAGACAGAGAAAGACAGATATATGACATTGCTTATTTGTGGAATTTAAAAAATGGTACAAATGAACCTATTTACAAAACAGGAATAGAGTCAAAGACATAGAAAAGAACCTTACAGTTACCAGAGGAGAAAGGGGGTAGGGAGGAAGGATAAACTGTGAGATTGAGATTGACACATACACACTGTTGTTGTTTGGTTGCTAAGTCGTGTCCAACGCTTTGCGACCCCATGGACTGTAACCCACCAGGCTCCTCTGCCCATGGGATTTCCCAGGCAAGAATACTGGAGTGTGTTGCCATTTCTTTCTCCACATACACACACTATTACATATAAAATAGATAACTAATAAAGATCTACTGTATAGCACAGGAAACTCTACTCAATACTCTGTAATGACCTATATGGGAAAAGAATGTTGAAGAGTGGATATATGTACATTATAATTGATTTACTTTGCTGTATACCTAAAACTAACACAACACTGTAAATCAACTACACTCCAATAAAGATTTTTTAATTAAATAAATAAATAAAACTGGGCATAGTAGCAAGATAATGGGCTTCCCAGGTGGCACAGTGGTAAAGAATCTTCCTGCAAATGCAAGAGACGTGGGCTCAATCCCTGGGTCAAGAAGATACCTTGGAGTAGCAAATTGCAAACTGCTCCAGTATCCTTGCCCAGAAAATTCCATGGACAGGGGAGCCTGATGGGCTACAATCTATGGGACTGCAAAGACTTGGACACACATACACACATAGAAGCAATGTAAAATCTCTTTTTTTAACTCCTTTATTAATCTCACTTAAGCTAAATCCAGAATTTTTCCTTTTATTTTTTGCTGCCTGGCATGGCTTGCAGGATCTTAGTTTCCAACCAGGAATCGAACCCAGGCCCACAGCAGTGAAATCACCGAGTCCCAACCACTGGACCACCAGGGAATTTACTAAATCCAGAAAATTAAATGAAGAAACCACACCCCACAAATTTGAAGTAAGCAAAGGCAGAGTAAGAGTACCCAAAGCTACACTCTCTGTGTGGTCTTGCAAGGTACTGTTGATTTCACAGCCCTCCTTTATGATATCTTCTTCTCACTCTTTTTTTCCAAAAACTGTGCCAAATTAAAGTTCTTTGTGTATAATTAGAATGCTTCAGAGTAAAGTGGCTACTAAATTATTATAATGCAAATCAAGGTACTGCTGCTGCTGCTGCTGCTAAGTCACTTCAGTGGTGTCCAACTCTGTGAGACCCCTATGGCATTTAAATCACAAAATTCTATAGGAAAAAAGATTATCTTTCTAAAAACAGATCAAATCTTTTTCAACACCTTCTAGGTAGGTAGAAACCTCATTTTGCTTGTTTTGCTATTCCTGGCTTATATGAAAGAAATAAATGAAAAAATGTTTAAAAAGATATATACCAAATAGTAACTTTCAGCGCATAACTTGAATACAACACTTCAACATCTACAGTATCATAAATGAATGCACATGAGGTACTCTAATATATTCGATCATCAAATAAATGAGTTATGTTTTACATAAATTTAAAATAATATTTGAAAAGTATACTGGTACATTTTATAATGATTTAAACAAGCCTGGTCCCAGAAAGGACTTCCTATGTTCTAGTTAACCCTTGATTAATTAGGATATACCACTGGTGGCTCAGATGGTAAAAAAGACCTAAGTTCAATCCCTGAGTCAGGAAGATCCCCTGGAGAAAGAAATGGCTACCCAATCCAGTTATTGTTACCTGGAGAATTCCTTGGACTGAGAAGCCCGGAGGCCTTGGGGTCGCAGAGAGTTGGACATGACTGAATGACTAACACATCCCCCAAAAAACACTGATTAGTTATAGATTTACAGTATTTTCTTTAAAATTTTATTGAAAAGACAAATACCAAAACACTTTCAATATTATTAACTCTAAAGATAATCCAAAAGTTAAGAGCAAAACTAATACATACCTTATGTAACTCTGAAGACGAAGGCTTTTTCCTTTTCCCTTCTGTGACAATTTCTACAAAGACATGATAAAAATTAGCATTTAAGAAACAACAGAACAGAATTAATCCTTTCATAGCTGTCTTCTGTCTTAAAGTAACTTTTCTTGTTAGATTTACAATTTATAATGATATACTTCACAGAACCTGAAGGACTTACATAAAGGTTAAAAATAAACAGAAGAGTAACAGATTCTCATAAAATTTCTTGATTAAACAATGTATGTACAATGACAACTGAAATACGATAGGTAGCTGACTCTAAGAACTAAGTAAGAAATTCCCTGGCAAAAATCCTAGTATCCGAGAGGTCTTTGATATATTTTGGTTGAACTGTAAGACCAGATAAATTCTTATAATGGGGAACAAGGGGGCTACGGGAGAGGAGAGCAGAGGGTAAGGGCTACATATCTAAGCTTCTATGCAAAAGAGAACAGCTTAGATCTTTCTTCACCATTTTTCAGACTTCCTAACGGATGTTCTTTGTTTCGTTTTCTTTCCTTTTTTTTTAATTTTAAATTTATTTTTCTAACTGAAGGATAATGGCTTGACAGATTTTTGTTGGCTTCTGTCAAACATCAACATGAATGATTCTTTTCTTCAGTCAGCAAATACGTACTTCATGTTTATCATGTGCATGGCACTGTGCCAGCCAGTGGTATTGGGTAGTGAGCAAATTTAACACAGTTAAGTCTTCCTGGAACTTACAATTCACTGGAATTTCTCAATTTTCATAATAAAAATCAATCATAGAGACCCACACATATGTGGTCACTTATTTAAGACAAACACACCCCCCGCAATTCAGTGAGGAAGGGATGATCTTTTCCATGAGTAATGCTAAAGCAATTTTACAACCAAATGATGTAAACAAATAAGTAATAAACATATGATACACAAAAATTATTTATAAATTGATCAAAGATTTAAATATCAAAGGCAAAGCTTCTAGAATAAAAATGAAGAGAATATTGTCATGATCTTGGGGTTGGTAAGGATTTTTCAAACAAGATTCAAGTAGTACTAACCATAATGGAAAAGATTAATAAACTCAACTTCATTAAAATTAAAAACTTTTGTTCACCAAACCTCATCACTGAATGAGAAAGCAAACTGCAGACTGGAAGAAGATGATTTATAACACAGTTATCTATGTACAGCACGCTGACTATAGTTAATACTGTGTAATACATGTATCTGTCAAAGGACTCATAACCAGAATACATAAAGAACTCCTATAAAGCAAAGGCAAGACAACCCAGTGTTCACAATGCGCAAAACCCTTGAATAGGTACTTCATAAAAATTAAAAAAAAGTCCAAATGGCCAATAAATGTATGAAGTGTCTACTCATTATTAAAGTAGCCCAATTTCATTATTACTAGGGAAGTGCAAGCTAAAATGTCAATAGAATATCATTTACCCTTAGGGTAAAATTAAAAAGACAAGCAATATCAAGTTTTTTTGTTTTTTTTTTTTTACAATATCAAGTATTGGTAATTGGTCATATTCTATACGACTAGAAGTCTCATCTACTGCTTGTGGGAGGGTAAATGAATACATCTACTTTGTCAGTCAGTATCTTCTAAAGTTAGACACCTGCTTACTTAATGTCCAACAATAACATTAATAGATATTTAACCAAAAGAAATGAGTGACTATGCTTCTAAAAGGCATAAGAATGCTATCCTATAAAATGCTATCCTATAAAACAGGCATGTATAAAAATGCTATCTTTGTTCTTAATGACGAAACCTAAAAACAATCCAAATATCCATCATAGGAGCAAGAATAGACCTTTTTAGACAATAGAAAACTACATGAATAAAATTTTTTATACAATAGAAAACTACATAGTAATAAAAAGAATGAATACCTGCTATGCACAATATGAATACATCTCACAGACATTATGTTCAAAGAAAATTAGATGCAGAAAAATGTACGATTCTATTTATGTGGAATTCAAGAATGGGTAAAACAAATCTATGATGCTATTAGTTAGGATGGTGCAAGTACCCAAACAGGGAAAGACTACTAACTCACTGGGACAGGATACAAGTTGGTCTTCTGAGATGCTCAAAATGTTCCAATCTTCAACTAGGTTATAGTTATACAGGTGTATGTATACAAGTATAAAAAGTCATCAAACATCAAAGACATGGTACTGTGTCATATGTAATTGTTGTTTGCTCACTAAGTTGTGTCTGACTCTTTGCGACCTTGTAGACTGCAGCAAGCCAGGCTCCTGTCACCTTGAATATCTCCCAGAGTTTGCTCAAATTTATGTCCATTGTGTCAGTGATGCTATCTAACCATCTAATCTTCTGCTATCCCCTTCTCTACCCCCTTCTCCTTTTGCCTTCAATCTTTCCCAGCATTAGGGTCTCTTCCTATAAGTGGGTTCTTCACATCAGGTGGACAAAGTATTGGAGCTTCAGCTTTGGCAACAGTCCTTCCAATGACTATTCAGGGTTGATTTTCTTAAGTATTGACTGGTTTTATCTCCTTGCTATAGAAGGGACTCTCAAGTCTTCTCCAGCACCACAATTCAAAAGCATCAATTCTTCAGGACTCAGTCTTTTTGAATGGTCCAACTCTCACAAACATACATGACTACTGGAAAAACCATAGCTTTGACTAATCAGAACTTTTATCAGCAAAGTGATGTCTCTGCTTCTTAATACACCGTCTAGGTCTGTCAAAGCTTTCCTTCTATGGATCAAGTTTCTTTTAATTTCATGACTGTAGTTACCGACCTCAGTGATTCTGGAGCCCAAGAAAAGAAAATCTGTCATTGCTTCCACTTTTCCCCTTTCTATTTGCCATGAAGTTATGGGAGTGGATGCCATGATCTTAATTTTTTAATGTTGAGTTTTAAGTTGGCTTTTTCACTCTCTTTCACTTTCACCAAGAGGCTCTTTACTTCCTCTTCACTCTCTGCCATTAGAGTGGTAGCATCTGCATATCTGACATTGTTGATATTTCTCCTGGCAATCTTGATTCCAGCTTGTGATTCATCCAGCCCAGCATTTCACATGATGTACTCTCCATATAAGTTAAATAAACAAAGTATCAATATACAGCCTTGTTGTATTCCTTTCCCAATTTTGAACCAATCCATTGTTTCATGTCCAGTTCTAACTGTTGCTTCTTGACCCACTTACAGGTTTCTCAGGAGGCAGGTAAGGTTGTCTGCTATTCCCATTTCTTTAACAATTTTCCACAGTTTGTTGTGATCCACACAGTCAAAGGCTTTAACGTAGTCAATGAAGGAGAAATAGATGTTTTTTCTGGACTTCCCTTGCTTTCTCCATGATCCAATGAATTTGATCTCTGTTTCCTCTGACTCTCCAAACCTAGCTGGCATATCTGGAAGTTCTCAGTACACATACTGCTGAAGCCTAGCTTGAACAATTGAGGATAACCTTGCCAGCATGTGAAATGAGAGCAACTGTACCACAGTTTGAACATTTTTTGGCATCACCCTTCTTTGTAATTGGAATGAAAACTGACCTTTTCCAGTCCTGTGGTCACTGCTGAGTTTTCCAAATTTGCTGATATATATTGAGTGCAGTACTTTAACAGCATCATCTTTTAGGATTTTAAATAGATCAGCTGGAATTTCATCGTATCCACTCACTTTGTTCGTAGTAATGCTTCCTAAGACCCACTTGACCTCACATACCAGGATGTCTGGCTCTCAGTGAGTGACCATACCATCATGGTTATCTGGGTCATTAAGACATTTTATGTATAGTTCTTCTGTATATTCTTGCCACCTCTTCTTAAGATCTTCTGCTTCTGTTAGGTCTCACCATTTCTGTCCTTTATCATGCCCATCCTTGCAAGAAATGTTGCCTTGGTATCTTCAACTTTCTTGAAGAGATCTCCAATAGTCTCCATTTTACTGTGTTCCTCTATATCTTTGCACTGGTCATTTAAGAAGGGCTTCTTATCTCTCCTTGCTATTCTCTGGAACTCTGAATTCAGTTGGGTTTATCTTTCCCTTTCTCCCTTGCTTTTCACTTATCTTCTTTTCTCAGCTATTTGTAAAGCCTCCTAAAGCAACCACCTTGCCATCCTACATTTCTTTTTCTTTAGGATGGTTTTGGTCACTGCCTATTGTACAATGTTATAAACCTCTGTCCACAGTTCTTCAAGCATTCTCTCTACCAGATCTAATCCCTTGAATCTTTTCATCACTTTCAAGGATTTGATTTAGGTCATACTTGAATGGCCTATTGTTTTTTCCTACTTTCTTCTTTTAAGCCTGAATTTTGCAATAAGGAACTCATGATCTGAGCCACAGCCAGCTCCAGGTCTTGTTTTTACTGACTGTATAGACCCTCTCATCTTTGGCTGCAAAGAACATCATCAATCGGATTCCAGTACTGACCATCTGGTGATGTCCATGTGTAGAGTCATCTCTTAGGTTGCTGGAAATGGGTGTTTGCTATGATCATGTTTTCTTGACAAAACTCTGTTAGCCTTTACCCTGCTTCATTCTGTACTGCAAGGCCAAACTTGCTTGTTATTCCGAGTATCTCTTAACTTCCTACTTTTGCATTCCAGTCCCCTATGATGAAAAGGACATCTTTTGTGTTTTTTTTGGTGTTAGTTCTACAAGGACTTGTAGGTCTTCAAAGAACTGTTAAACTTCAACTTCTTTGGCATCAGTGCTTAGGGGGCAGACTTCTGTCATTTTTGAGGTTGCACCAAAGTACTGCATTTTGAACTCTTCTGTTGACTATGAAGGCTACTCCATTCCTTCCAAGGAATTCTTGCCTACAATGGTTGTCTAATTAAATTCACCCATTACCATCCATTTTAATTCGCTGATTTCTAAGATGTCGATGTTCTCTCTTGCTATCACCTGCTACCATGTCCAGTTTACCTTGATTCATGGACCTAATATTCCAGGTTCCTATGCAATATTGTTCTGTACAGCATAGGACTTAACTTTCACCACCAGACACATCCACAACTGAGCATCATTACCACTTTGGTCCAGCTGCTTCATTCTTTCAGAAGCTATTCATAATTCCCCTCTGCTCTTTCCCAGTAGCATACTGGACGCATTCTGACCTTGGGGGCTTATCTTCCAGAGACATATCTTTTTGCCTTTTCATACAGTCCATGGGGTTCTCCAAGCAAGAATACTATTGTGGACTTTGATTTCTTACTCCAGTCAACCACCTTCTGTAAGAACTCTTCAGTACGACCTGGCCATCCTGGGTAGCTCTGCACCCATGGCTCATAGCTTCCTTGAGTTTGTTGCAACCATGAAGAAACTATATGTGGTACCTCAACTTAATAATTAAAAAACATTTAAAGTAACAGTTATAACAAATGGGCTAAAACTTATCCAGAAATCTACAGACCTGAAACAATTTATCTCATTTCATAAAAATAGTGTGAGTTTCACCAAATGCATTTCCTCGAGTAATCACTGACATAAAAATCATTTTAACTTCTATACTTAAGCTTTTGATAGTTTTAAACAATTGTCAATAAAGTAGTACTTCTTTTTTTTATTTTTTTTTATAAAGTAGCACTTCTTGAACTACCAAAAACAAGTAACACTTAAGTAAATGTTAAGAACCTCTTAAAAAAAATAGAAAGCCTTTCTTATGTAAATTCAATTTCTAGTCAATTTTCAACTTAATATATAGGGTTTCCATGATCCAGTGGATGTTGGCAATTTGATCTCTGGTTCCTCTTCCTTTTCTAAAACCAGCTTGAACATCTGGAAGTTCACGGTTCACGTATTGCTGAAGCACGGCTTGGAGAATTCTGAGCATTACTTTACTAGCGTGTGAGATGACTGCAATTGTGTGGTAGTTTGAGCATTCTTTGGCATTGCCCTTTTTTGGGTTTGGAATGAAAACGGACCTTTTCCAGTCCTGTGGCCACTGCTGAGTTTTCCAAATTTGCTGGCATATTGAGTGCAGCACTTTCACAGCATCATCTTTCAGGATTTGAAATAGCTCAACTGGAATTCCATCACCTCCACTAGCTTTGTTCGTAGTAATGCTTTCCAAGGCCCACTTGACTTCACATTCCAGGATGTCTGGCTCTAGGTCAGTGATCACACCATTGTGATTATCTTGGTCGTGAAGAACTTTTTTGTACAGTTTTTCTGTGTATTCTTGCCACCTCTTCTTAATATGTTCTGCTTCTGTTAGGTCCATACCATTTCTGTCCTTTATCGAGCCCATCTTTGCATGAAATGTCCCCTTGGTATCTCAAATTTTCTTGAAGAGATCTCTAGTCTTTCCCATTCTGTTGTTGTCCTCTATTTCTTTGCATTGATTGCTGAGGAAGGCTATCTTATCTCTTCTTGCTATTCTTTGGAACTCTGCATTCAGATGCTCATAACTTTCCTTTTCTCCTTTGCTTTTCCCTTCTCTTCTTTTCACAGCTATTTGTAAGGCCTCCTCAGACAGCCATTTTGCTTTTTTGTATTTCTTTTCTATGGGGATGGTCTTGATCCCTGTCTCTTGTACAAGGTCACGAACCTCCATCCATAGTTCATCAGGCACTCTATCTATCAGATCTAGAAAGTTCTAGATCTATCAGATGGTCTATCAGATCTAGAGAGTTCCAGAAAAACATCTATTTCTGCTTTATTGACTATGCCAAAGCCTTTGACTGTGTGGATCACAATAAACTGCGGAAAATTCTGCAAGAGATGGGAATACCAGACCACCTGACCTGCCTCTTGAGAAACCTATATGCAGGTCAGGAAGCAACAGTTAGAACTGGACATGGAACAACAGACTGGTTCCAAATAGGAAAACAAATACGTCAAGGCTGTATATTGTCACCCTGCTTATTTAACTTCTATGCAGAGTACATCATGAGAAAGCCTGGGCTGGATGAAGCACAAGCTGGAATCAAGATTGCCGGGAAAAATATCAATAACCTCAGATATGCAGATGACACCACCCTTATGGCAGAAAGTGGAGAAGAACTAAAAACCTCTTGATGAAAGTAAAAGTGGAGAGTGAAAAAGTTGGCTTAAAGCTCAACATTCAAAAAACGAAGATCATGGCATCTGGTCCCATCACTTCATGGCAAATAGACAGGGAAACAGGGGAAACAGTGTCAGACTTTGTTTTTTGGGGGCTCCAAAATCACTGCAGATGGTGACTGCAGCCATGAAATTAAAAGACGCTTACTCCTTGGAAGGAAAGTTATGACCAACCTAGATAGCATATTCAAAAGCAGAGACATTACTTTGCTAACAAAGGTCCGTCTAGTCAAGGCTATGGTTTTTCCAGTGCTCATGTATGGATGTGAGAGTCCGACTGTGGAGGAAGCTGAGGGCCGAAGAAGTGATGCTTTTGAACTGTGGTGTTGGAGAAGACTCTTGAGAGTCCCTTGGACTGCAAGGAGATCCAACCAGTCCATTCTGAAGATCAGCCCTGGGACTTCTTTGGAGGGAATGATGCTGAAGCTGAAACTCCAGTACTTTGACCACCTCATGCGAAGAGTTGACTCATTGGAAAAGACTGATGCTGGGAAAGACTGGGGGCAGGAGGAGAAGGGGATTACAGAGGATGAGATGGCTGGATTGCATCACCGACTCGATGGATGTGAATCTGAGTGAACTCCAGGAGTTGATGGACAGGGAGGCCTGGCGTGCTGCGATTCACAGGGCAGCAAAGAGTCGGATACAACTGAGTGACTGAACTGAACTGGACTGATATAGGGCTTCCCTGGTGGCTCAGTGGTAAAGAATCTGCCTGCCACTGCAGGAGACATGGGTTTAATCCCTGATTCAGGAAGATGCCGCAGGGCAAATTAAGCCTAGCGCCAAAAATACTGAGACGAGACTACAGACCTCAGAAGCCACAACTACTGAGGCCAAGTGCTGCAATTGCTGAAGCCTGAGCACCAGAGCCTGTGCTCCACAAGAAGAGAAGCCAATGCTGAGAAGTTCATGCTCTCCAGCAAGAGTAGCCCCTATTTGCCACAACTAGAGAAAAGCCTGTGCAGCAACGAAGACCCAACACACCCAAAAATAAATAAATAAACATTTTTAATAAATAAATACACTTTTAAAGTAATACAAGTTGTCTAAATTGAAGTTTATAGATTTTTTGCATATTTCTTTTAATTAATACTATTGTGATTTCCCAAAATTTTAGAGGTTTTTATAACTGAGTTGTTCCAACCTATATAAGATTGGTTGGAGTATTTTAATAAACATACGATGTACCTCTGCTTGTGACTGTCTAGTATAACACAGTGCTCAAGGATAAAATTATTAAAGCCAGAAAACCTAAATTTATATCTTGGCTTACTAGCTGTGACTTCCCTGAGACTCAATTGCATCCATGCATGCTTTGTAGTATCCAACTCTTTGGGACCTCATAGACTGTAGCCCACCAGGTTCCTCTGTCCATGGAATTTTCCAGGCAAGAATATTGGAACAGGTCGTCATTTCCTAATCCAGAGACTTAGTTTCTCATCTCTAAAAAGGGGAGTATATCCAGCTTTTCGATTGCTAAGATTAAAGTGAGATAGGCTAATCTCCCTTAAAAAAAAAAGCAAAAATAAACAAATGGGACCTAATAAAACTTAAAAGCTTTTGCACAGCAAAGGAAACCATCAACAAAATGAAAAGATACGTATGGAATGGGAGAAAATATTTGCAAACAACGTGACTGATAAGAGCTTAATTTCCAAAATATACAAACAGCTCATATAATTCAATATTAAAAAAAAAAAAAAAAAAAACTATGGGCAGATGATCTAAGTAGACATTTCACCAAAGAAGACATACAGACGGCCAGAATCACTTAATAAACAATCACTTAATTGCTAATTAATAGAGAAATGCAATTCAAAACCTCAATGACATATCGCCTCACACCAGTAAGAATAAATATCATCAAAAAGTCTACAAATAATAAATGCTCGAGAGGGTGTAGAGAAAAGGAAACCCTCCTACATTGTTGGTGGGAACTTAAATTGGTACAGCCACTATGAAATACAGTATGCGGGTTCCTTACAAAACTAAAAATAGAGCTACCATGATTCAGTAAACCCACTCCTGGGCATATATCCAAAAAAGATGGAAATTCTAATCCAAAAGATACAAGCAATCCCAATGTTCACAGCAGCACTATTTATAAGAGTCAAAACATGGAAGCAAACTACATGTCTGTCAACAAGTAAATGGATAAAGATAAAATGGATAAATGGATAAATATTCCACACACATAATGGAATATTACCATAAAAATGAAATACTACCATTTGCAGCAACATGAAAGGACCTAGAGAATGTCATCCTAAGTGAAACAAGTTAGAAAAAGATAAATATGACATGATATCACTTGAATGTGGAATCTAAAAGGTAATACAAATGAATCTATATACAAAACAGAAATAAGACTTATAGACATGGAAAACAAAGTTATGGTTATTAAAGGGGAAAGGAGGGGCAGGAGAGAATAAATTTTGACTATGGGATTAGCAGGGCAAAGCCAAGAGAATGCACTGGTCATAGCAAACACTCTCTTCCAACAACACAAGAGAAGACTCTACACATGGACATCACCAGATGGGGTCAACAACGAAATTAGACTGATTATATTCCTTGCCGACAAAGATGGAGAAGCTGTATATAGTTAGCAAAAACAAGCCCAGGTGCTGACTGTGGCTAAGATCATGAACTCCTTTCTGCAAATTCAGACTGAAATTGAAGAAAGTAGGGAAAACCACTAGACCATTCAGGTATGACCTAAATCAAATCCCTTAAGATTATACAGTGGAAGTGAGAAATAGATTTAAGGGACTAGATCTGATAGACAGAGTGCCTGATGAACTATGGACAGAGGTTCATGATACTGTACAGGAGACAGGGATCAAGACCATGCCCAAGAAAAGGAAATGAAAAAAAGCAAAATGGCTGTCTGAGGAGGCCTTACAAATAGCTGTGAAAAGAAGAGAAGCGAAAAGCAAAGGAGAAAAGGAAAGATATACCCATTTGAATGCAGCGTTCCAAAGAAAAGCGAGGAGATATAAGAAAGCCTTCCTCAGTGATCAGTGCAAAGAATTAGAGGAAAACAATAGAATGGGAAAGACTAGAGATCTCTTCAAGAAAATCTGAGATACCAAGGGAACATTTCATGCAAAGATGGGCACAATAAAGGACAGAAACGGTATGGACATAACAGAAGCAGAGGATACTAAGAAGAGGTATCAAGAATACACAGAAGAACTATACAAAATAGATCTTCATGACCCAGATAACCATGGTGGTGTGATCACTCACCTAGAGCCAGACATCCTGGAATGGGAAGTCAAGGAGCCCAAGGAAGCATCACTATGAACAAAGCTAGTGGAGGTGATGGAATTCCAGTTGAGCTATTTCAAATCCTCAAAGATGATGCTGTGAAAGTGCTGCAAATCTCTCAACATGCCAGGAAATCTGGAAAATTCAGCAGTGGCCACAGGACTGGAAAAAGTCAGTTTTCATTCCAATCCCAAAGAAAGGCAATGCCAAAGAATGCTCAGACTACTACACAATTGCACTCATCTCACATGCTAGTAAAGTAATGCTCAAAATTCTCCAAGCCAGGCTTCAACTGTACATGAACCATGAACTTCCAGATGTTCAAGCTGGATTTAGAAAAGGCAGAGGAACCAGAGATCAAATTGCCAACACGCGCTGGATCATCGAAAAAGCAAGAAGAGTTTCAGAAAAACATTTATTTCTGCTTTATTGACTATGTCAAAGCCTTTGACTGTGTGAATCACAACTAACGGTGGAAAATTCTTCAAGAGATGGGAATACCAGACCACCTGACCTGCCTCTTCAAAAATCTTTACACAGGCCAGGAAGCAACTGTTAGAAATAGATATGGAACAACAGACTGGTTCGAAATAGGGAAAGGAATACGTCAAGGCTGTATACTGTCACCCTGCTTATTTAACTTATGTGCAGGGTACATCCTGAGAAACGCTGGGATGGGTGAAGCACAAACTGCAATCAAGATTGCCGGGAGAAATATCAATAACCTCAGATACGCAGATGAAACCACCTTTATGGCAAAAAGCAAAGAACTAAACAGCCTCTTGATAAAAGTTAAAGAGGAGAGTGAAAAAGTTGGCTTAAAGCTCAAAATTCAGAAAACTAAGATCATGGCATCCAGTCCCATTACTTCATGGCAAATAGATGGGGAAACAATGGAAAAAGTGAGAGACTATTTTGGGGGGCTGCAAAATCACTGCAGATGGTGACTGCAGCCATGAAATTCAAAGACACTTGCTTCTTAGAAGAAAAGTTATGACCAACCTAGACAGCATATTAAAAAGGAGAGACATTACTTTGCCAACAAAGGTCCATCTAGTCAAGGCTATGGTTTTTCCAGTAGTTGTGTATGGATGTGAGAGTTGGGCTATAAAGAAAGCTGAGTGCTGAAGAATCAATGCTTTTGAACTGTGATGTTGGAGAAGACTCTTTGGGAGTCCCTTGGACTTCAAGGAGATCCAACCAGTCCATCCTAAAGGAAATCAGTCCTGAATATTCACTGGAAGGACTGATGCTGAAGCTGAAACTTCAATACTTTGGCCACCTGATGGGAAGAACTGATACATTGGAAAAGACCCTGATGCTGGGAAAGATTGAAGGGAGGAAAGGGGGAGGAAAAGGGGACGACAGAGGATGAGATGGTTGGATGGCATCACTGACTCAATGGACATGAGTTTGAGTAAACTCCTGGAGTTGGCGATGGACTGGGAGGCCTGGCATGCTGCAGTCCGTGGGGTTGCAGAGTTGGACACGACTGAGCAACTGAACTGAACTGATGTGATTAATGGACACAAAGTACTACACATAAAATAATTAAGCAATAAGGATTTACTGTATAACACAAGGAGAAATATTCACAAGCATTTAGTATGACACAGGAAATAACATTCAATATCTTATAATAACATAATGGAAAATAATCTAAAACATATATATATATATATATATATATACACACACACACACACACATACACACTATATATATAGCTGAATCACTGTGCTGGACACATGAAACTTACACAATATTGTAAATCAACTATACTTCAAAATAAAGTGAGATTGTCTATATTAAAATATTTAGATTATATCTGGCAAATAGTATAAAATATGTAAAAGAAATAACTTATTATTTTATACTAAAATATCCCTCTTTAAGAAACATTAATGCATTTGTATTAGCATATAGAAAAATTCTAGTTATTCCCATTCTAAATATATATATATATATTCTTTACATATTCAAGTTAAATAATTAGAAAGCATGACTTTTTCCCAAGTAGTTTGTGGAGCCATTCATCACTTATTTATTCCATAAACATTTACTTTAAATAACAATAATTTCCATTGCCAGGCACTATGCTAAATACTTTACTCACATTATTTTACTTAATCCTAACAAAGGCCTTGTGAATTCAGTAATGGCATTATCACTATTTTATAGATGAAGATGTTAGGTTTGAATAATCTAAATAACTTGCCCAAGGTCGCCATGTTAATCCATCCCTGGTCTGAGTCCAGAGTTCGTATTGTTAACCAGCACACTCTAGGTATGCTAGATGTTATGGGGATAAAAAATAAGACAGTCCCTGTCACAGGGTTAACAGGATAACAGCAGAGGTTAAACAATGCAGCAGCTAGAATAGATGATGGAATCTGGTAAGCCTACATAAGAGGTACAGAGACCTTTGAAGTTTAAAATTAGGAATACTTTTTCTAACTTTGAATTATTTTTTGAAATATTTTTGAGTTAATTAGGAGATAGTTCTTAAAAGGCACAGTTGAACTGGATTTTGAAGTAAGTTTTGGATAATAAGTTTTAGATAGGCAGAAATAGGTGGGAGCACAGTGCAATGCTAAGTGCAGCCAAACAGTGAATTACCCAACATAGGGGACAGTAGGTCCCCTACATATGAACCTTCAAGTTATGAACTTTCAAAGATGCAAATATGCACTTGCATGTCCAAACACCTAAGTTACTTCACATGTCTCGTGCATACTGTCAAATGCCTGCATCCTCTACAGTGGCTGTGTTTTTGTGTGCTTTACAGTATACAGTAGTACAGTATCTTTAATTCAAGTCCAGGATGTCCAGAAGCAAGAGGGTAGATAGAACTGAATCCAGCAAGGAACCAGATCCTGTGCCATCAACATCAGGTGTGAGTGAAACTGCAGCTTGCCCTCCATCTCTTATTGCTGACGATCCTTCAGCTCTACCATCTCCCACCCTCTTCCTCTTCCGGTCCGTAACTCTTCTTGCCTGTTCACTCGATGCCACCCCCTGTATACCAGCTGTTGTACTGTACTACTGTATTTTTCAAGGTACTGTAAGATTAAAAATGTTTTTAGTGTGTTTGTTTCTTTGTGTATTATTTATATGCAAAGTATTATAAACCTATTACAGTACAGACAATTCTGTTAGTTCAGTACCTAGGCTAACTTTATTAGACTTACAAACACACTCACAGAATGGAACTTGTTCATATGTTACATATCAATAAGCAGCAGCAGCTCACATTAGCCTGTCTCCTAAATTATTTAAGACTCATATTAGAGGTAGCCATCTGAGAGACAAGTTTGAGACAGCATCATTATAGCAACGTTCCAGTCGGCATCTTTACAGCTACTCAATCCTATCTATAAACCACTCCTTGTGTTACTACATTCCTCTAATATACTTTCCAATCCTTTCCCTTCTATCACCAGGCCTGGGAATCACATTTCAATGCCCTATATTTCAATCCCTACAGCTTATTACAGTGCTATTCTCTCATCTCAGACAATGCCTCATTACTCTTTCCACTACATTTTTTTTTAACTTGACCCTTGAGTACATGTCTTTTTAATATTCTTTTCGCTTTGTTTTTTTTAATTGAGGTATAGTCGTCATCTATACTCTTCTCTATCTCCTCCCTAGCCCACCAAATTCCTTTCCCAAGTCAATACATTTTCCTTATAGCCTTCTCACTGAACATTTCCTCCACCTTAGTTTAACCGACTCCTTTTTATTACTTATGCTTTTATTACATAATTATATAATTAAATTATACAGATTTTTATTGACTACACTATTTTTAAAGACACTCTCAAGATTCTTCTCACATTTATAAAAATAGGGGAAGAGATTAACAACCTCCTTCCCCACCACCACTTTCAACTAATATTCAATCCTTATTGCAACAATTCCCATAACTTGTATTATTACCTAATCCATATTATAATTGCCCTGAACTGACCCAAGATCCTCTCCAACATTCCTAAATACTCTGATTCTTGATTCATAGTTTTCCTATCATTAAAAATCTACCATCATACTGGAGCTCTAAAACTTTCAAAAATCAACTCACGAAATACAATGGACTCATCTTAATTTACTTGAGTCCAACAAACTACTTCACATCACATTCCCATTTCCACAACATGCATTAATGAATGGATGGATTTAAGAAATAGCATTACACTTTGCGGGCTTCCCTGGTGGCTCAGACAGTAAAGAATCTGCCTGCAATGCAGGAGTTCACAAATGTGAATTTCTATTCTACAATACACTGTCCTTTGACTCTTTTGTTTTCTCACTCACACTAAACACATGTTACCCCCACATCTTATAACACCCTTTAGTCCTAAGTAAAACTAAATTATTTTCGGCCCCAATTCTTGCTCCTGGACTGCTTAGCACCGTTAAAGAAAATCACATAATTTTAATAACCACAACCACTACTATCTATGGAGTCACATTTATTTTAACAAAGACTTTTTCAAAACTAGTTAACAGTTTCATTCATTCATAATTGACCTCCTACTGTATTTTGAGCTCTAAATACCACCTGAAAGTCTTTCTCAAAAGATGATGTTGACTCCTGTTTCACTTGTAAGTCATGACTGCAATAGCCTTAACTTCTCAAAATTTATCTGTATCTTTATCCATCTTCCCTCCTTTCTGCAAGTCTTAACAAGCTGTCCTTTGAGTCTCCCCATTTCTCCTAGGACCTCACCCTATCAGTTATCTTTCATCTGGTATCTTTCCCTCTCCACTGACCCCTTACCTAGGCCACACAAATCTATCCTTTCTACCTAATTCTGTACTCCTTGTTCCAGAGAACTCCTTTCCTTCATAACTCATTTTCTGCTTCCTCACACCACTCATTCATTTAGCCTCTTGAAATGTCTTTTCTCCTACTGCTGTACTAAAATCAGTGGTTTAAAAAAAAAAAAAAAAAAATGACCTAATTGCCAAATCCAGCATCCTCATACTACTTTAACTCTCTGACTTACACTGTTTTTCACTCTCCTTTCCTTCTCAAACCTATCATACTCCTTCTAATCTGCCTATCTAACTGCTTACCAGTGTTTCTTCCTCCTTACTTTGAAATTAAATACATGTGATTCAACACTTTTCTCACTCCGTAGTTTTCCTGTGGGTAATTCTATCTACTCCAATGGCTTCAGCTAACATCACGACAAATAACGTAATATTACAATGATTACTTGTATCTTCTGGTTTTGAACTTCAATTATGGTTCACTGGATGATACATAATATACAGATATCATCTGGACCTATTTTTAAAAGTGTACCATCCTGTGACACTAGATTCTCAAGATGAAACTGAGGGTTGAGGGAAAAGTTTCAAAATCAATCAAATTTGAAAAACACTGCATGTGCAGTCACTCTCTTGGAGAGGCAAAATGTATATCAGCATAGCAAAAGCTCCAAAAAATCCTGCAGTATGTAACATTTTCTTATAACTACAGTTGTCACACTTATTTGTCCATGAAACCTTTTTTCCAAGTAAGGTCCATTAACATCCTATGAGAGTTAAAAAGATTAAAATTATATTTTCTAATCAGAAAAACCACATTTTAAATCCTGGCTCTGCTTCTTTTATTGCTAACAGTTACTTACCCTCCCTAAATTCCAGGCTCCTCATCTGTAAATCAGATATAATAACCAGCTCAGGAAGCTTTTGAAGGAACTACAACATTTGTAAAATTCTCAGCACACTGTTTAGAACCTAAGTACTCAAAAAACATTATCTATCCTTAAGTGCAAATGAGAATCAACAAAGATTTCCAAGATGTTGCCTTAACAGTTGACAACCTGAAAGGGAAAGGGAGAAGGATGTCACTCAGTCGTGTCCGACTCTTAGCGACCCCATGGACTGCAGCCTACCAGGCTCCTCCGTCCATAGGATTTTCCAGGCAAGAGTACCGGAGTGGGTTGCCATTGCCTTCTCCATGACAACCTGAAATTTCCTTCGACTTTCCTGTTATAATTCAAAAATTCATTTGAACATTGTGATCTATGACTCTATAATATCTGTCATATTGTTGCTGTTGCTAAGCATTTCCAATGGTCATTCTCCCTTGAATGAATGACCCATGCACTTTATTATTTCATTCAACTGTCAGTAACCTGTCTCTGGTGCCAATAATTTTTAATCTGTGTCCCCATGTAATTCACTGCTTTGATATGCTGTGAACTTGGAAATAATATATTTATCTTTATTGGGGTTATAAATAATTTAAACACATAGATACAATATAATACAAAGAAAGCCTGCAGAAGCTTCTCATGAGTGAGATTTAGTATATAAAAATACCCTCTCCTCTCATGCTCAGAGGTGTTTCATATTTAATTCCTGATTCATAGCCATATTCCAGAAAAGTAGGTAATCAGATTTTGTGGTACTTCTATTTATGGACTGTTTATTATTAATAATTCATTTAAAAACAATAAGCACATTGCATGTTAACATTTTTTATTTTTTAAGCAACTTTATTTCCCCAAAATTAAGAAGAGTGGCCTTATTTTACTTTTCCCAGCTCTTTAACATCTGACTTACTGAAAGACAGATGCCTTCCTCTATACGCTTCTGCATTCACTCTGTTGTGATACAAGTCATGTAACCTCTGGAAAACTGTTCTGTACACATGTGGGAGATTAAGAGGAAAAGGCAAACCATGCCTTAAAATTATGAAAGTCTGACCACAGACCCAAAAGGAACTCAGGGAACCTAGAGATTCCCAGACCATACCTTGAGAACCAGCACCCAAAACAAATAAGCCAGAAGCTATTCAGCTCCTACAGTTGCCAATTATGTGAGTCCATAAATACTTGTTTTGCGTTTAGCTTAAACCCACTGGAATTGGGTTTCTGCTACTTGTAACTAAAAGAGGTCTGAGCAGTACACTATGCAAGGCTTAATTCTTCCATGTTCAGCAGGAAGTTTAGGAAAACCTAGTACAGACTCACAGAAGAAACTTTGTCTTATTTTCTCTTTCTATGCTATCCACCTTCCTTATACCTCTAACTTAAAATTTGTTTTATTAATCAAATTTCTATCTTTGGTTACTTATGAAAGTCTCATGACTACAAATGTCATTCCAGTCATTCAAGTTCCAGTTATTCCTAGAATGCACGCGTGCATCCAGTTATCAGTCGTACCTGACTCTTGGTAACTCTTTAGACTATACTCCTCCAGTCTTTTCTGTCTATGGAAATTTCCAGGCAAGAATACTGGAGTGGGTTGCCATTTTCTTCTCCAAGGGATCTTTTCAACCCAGGATTGAACCCAGGTTGCCCACACTGCAGGCAAATCCTTTGCCGCAGAGCCACTGGGGAAGCCCAATTAGCAACCATCCTAATGAAATAGCAACTGCATGCATACAAATGTCACACAGAATTCAGGATCCTTTTAAGCCAACAGACTGTTCTGAGAATTCGTATGAGAAAATTAAAAACACACTATTAGGAAAAAGGGCTTCCCAGGTGGCGCTAGTGGTAAAGAACCTGCCTGCCAGTGCAGGAGATATGAGAGACATGGGTTTGATCGCTGGCTTAGGAAGATCCCCTGGAGAGCATGGCAATCCATTCCTGTATTCTTGTCTAGAGAAGCCCTATGGACAGAGAAGCCCGATGGACTACAATCCACGGGGTCGCAAAAAGACAGAAGTGAAGCAATTTAGCACAATTAAGAAAAAATTAATTCTTAAAAAAATTCATATTCATCTGTTAAAACCAGATGAATACTGGAGAACAGCTAGTTAATATAAGATCTGAAAATGGTTTTTATTCTACATTAACAATTACTTTTCAGAAAGGGCAGCTCCAAAAGGGAAGTCAGCAAGAAAAAAAAAAAAAACCTCTCCAGAGGGATAACTCCCATAACTATCAATGTCTTTTAAGAATTAACAATTTTACTCTCAAATTTTACTTTCTACAACTACTGGCATCAAATTAACTGTAATAAAAAAATAAATAAATCTAAGTGTAACCAGGTAAAGATGATGGGATCTGCTGAAGAGTAATGCTAATATCTTGCCCTTCCCCCTGAAACAATGTACTAAGCCAAGGAGAAATGCATTTATTGAAAGAAGGCTGTGTTTGTTAAAGTGAGGTATGACTACTCCCAAAGTTCTGTGTGAGGAAGCACACAAATGACACCAGACAAACATTCTGCCTTTTCCTTATGTGTCAATTTTACTTAAAGGTTTTAGGGGAGAAAAAAAAGTGTAATAAAATAAACATGATCTACTGGCAGCATACATATACATACACATGTGTGTATATATGTATATGGCTTTTCAGGTGGCACTAGTGGTAAAAAAAATCCACCTGCCAATGCAGCAGACACAAGGGACATGGGTTTGAGCCCTGGGGTGGGAGGATCCCATGGAGTAGGAAAGGGCAACCCTTCATGTATTACTGCTTGGAAAATTCTATGGACAGAGAAGCCTAACTGGCTACAGTCCACAGGGTCAAACAAAGTATATATGTATATATACGTAAGTGTGTATATATATATATATATATATATATACACACACATATATATGTGTGTATATATATGTCAGGTCAGTTTATTTCTCTTCCTTGGTTGTTATACAACAAAAATTTGAAAGGTTTAAAACAATAGACAAGTTACAGCTCAGTTCAGCTCAAGCAGACAGATCTTTTATTAGACAGACACTCTCAACACACAGCAGCAGGCTCACCCCAAAGGAGTCATCCTCCCTATTCCTTTTGGCTTTCCCCTCTGTATACTTCCTGTCTTCTTTTTTTGGTTGTGCCCTGTGCAAATATAGGGCTTGTACCCACTACCAATCAATGAATCAATGAAAGGGAATACAAATGAGCATTCGTTCAAGGCCAACTGACAAATGCAACTTATATAACAGCAGACTCTGCTGTGTATGTCTTCCCATAATTCAGTGTTATAATCAGATGTATATATGTGTAGAATGTTTACAAACCCTTAATGGGTTCCTAGCTGCCTAAGGGTACTTGAGGAAGCCCCTGTGATTAGTTTGTATCCAGTGTATCCTAGGGTGCATGTGCTAGAGTTGGAGAAGTTACCCCCTGGTTATTTTGTAGCAAATGTGTGAGCTCCTGGGTGTGTCTGGGATGGGGTTTAGAGATCAGCTTGCATCCTTTTTGGCTAGGCCATCCCTCCTTGCTCATGTCTAACACACACACGAATCTGAATGTGTGTGTACTCAATCATGTCCCACTCTTTAAGACCCCATGAACTGTAGTGGGTTGCCATTTCCTATTCCAGGGTATCCTCCCCACCCAAGGATCTAACCTGCGTCTCCTGCAACTCCTGCATTAGCAGGAGGATTCTTCACCAATGCACCACCTGGGAAGCCCTATATATATACATATATATTAATATAATACATACATATACTTTCAAAGGCAAAGAATATAGACTACACACACATACACACACACACAAATGGTAACACTGGTTGCTTATGAAAAGGAATTTCAGGTTTTCCGCTGCTTCAAGCAATGTCCCAGAGATCCTTGCTCACGCTTCTTTGCAGCCAGAAAAAGACTGAGATGCACTGCCACAAGGGAACTCAAATAAATTTAGAATTGTTAAGACTATCTATTCAACAACAGACGGCACATTAAGAAATAAGAAAATGAAATGATTCGTTGTGTGTTAGTGTACTAGACTGTAAACTTATCAAAGAGCCCCTACTCCCTCCTCCTCTGGTAGGTCCACGGGACTTAAAACAGGAACTTAGGTACCCTTAAAGGACGAGATCTTTAAGGAAAACTTGCTGACTGGGAGGAGCTCCACCTGACTTCTTACAACACCCTCTTTTGTGTTTCTAAAATCCAGTACCCAAAACTAAAGATAATCATTTAACTGCCAAAGCATTTTCAAAAAGAAAAATATGCTGAGAATAAAAACACAACGAAACAGGGCTTCAAGTCCTTTGTTAGACTTTTTAATCACTTTTGGAAGAAGGGGGTGTCTAGAAAAGAAAAGGGTTATTAAGCGGGCTGGCTCCTAAGTCCACGCAAGGCACGACGTTTGCAGCAATTTAGACGAGAAATGTCTGGACAAGGAAATGGCAACCCACTCCAGTGTTCTTGCCTGGAGAATCCCAGGGACTGGGGAGCCTGGTGGGCTGCCGTCTATGGGGTCGCACCGAGTCGGACACGACTGAAGCGACTTAGCAGCACAGCAGACGAGACATGAAGTGTCAATTAACAAACCCCGCCTCTCCTTCGCAGCTGCTTTTACCTGCCTGGGGTGGGGGCGGGGGCGGGGGCGGAATGAGAAAGAGGCAAACTCAAGAATCAAAGGAAGAGGGGAAAGTGGGGTCAGGCGCCGAGAAGCTGGAAATGAAACAGCAACATTGGTGGAATTACGAAGAAGGCGTGGCAGGAGAGCGACAAACCAACCGGGAAGACCCGTGGTTCGACGAGACCCAAGCAAGGTGCTAGCAGGAAAACAAAAATGAAAGGGGTGACGGGGTGAAAAGCGACTGAGGCTTTGATGACAGCTCGGACTGGGTCTTCAACCCGCAGGGGCCGGGGAGACCAGGGGACCTTCCATTGTGCGGGGCCCCACCGCTCCCTCCCCTCCGCTCCCCGCACAGCCGAGCCAAAGCCGGAGCCCGAGCCGGAGCCGGAGCCCTCACAGCTCCGGGCCGCAGCTCCCGTCGCCGCCTGTGTCTCCCCTTTGCCCGAGGTAGGAGATAATATGCTCAGTCCTCCTCCGACCCTTTCTCACCAGCAGAAGATCGTCGTCTCCCGGCCTTCCCCTTGTCCATCTTCTCCTCCTGCTGGAATCGCAGTCGCTGTCACCTCAAGCCCCCTCTGAGTAGGGGAGGGAGGGGGAGGGGAGAGGGGGGAAAAAAAGCCAAGAACGTGAGAATTGCGCTTGCGCAAGAGCAGTCGCCGGCCTCAGACCGGAAATTACTGCCCCTCCCACCTCCATCCGGAAATCACTTCCTGGGACTTGTTTGCTCTGTGGGTTAGCCGCTCAAGTGTTTGTTTAAGTGGCGTTTTGTGCCTATAGGACACTGAGACTGGGTGTGAGGTTTTAGCCCATAAAGGTTTTGTTGACTTGAAGATGCGGTTGACTAAAAATTAAAGCAAGGAAGCTAGGAATTCCCCCACTTCGCTACCCCATAAATCGTCCTTTGATGGTATTACTTTACTCGTGGCGTCTGCTATGTGTCTGTTCTCAAGGCGCTTCCTCAAATTTAGAAGCAAAAAGACTTTAACAAGACAAAAATCAATAGCCTGTTAGTTTAGCAGTTGGAGTGGAAATCAATTAAGTCAGCTGAGGGAAAAAAAGTAATAGGATCTCTTCAAAATCCAAATCCATAATTTTTAAAGGACAGGGAAAAAGCTGGACCCCAATTTTTTAACGTAAAATAATGAAATGCTATAAAGTGGGTGGCTGTATATTAATTTGTTCAACTAATTTTTATTACAGTACTTAAGGGAATAACCCTGACTTCAACGAACTCAACGATTAGTACTTTGGGGCTGATTACTTTTTTAGTCCTTTCATAGGACCCATCAGTTTATAAAATTGTTCTATTTGATTAGCCATAAAGTACATATTTGAATACTTTTTTTAAGTGGGTAAACTTTAATCATAGTAAGTTTAACAAAATAACACAGAGCACTCTGGTTAGAGGCAAATGATACTGGAATGTTCCAGCAGTTTAACATCCGCTCCCCTCTCCCCCATCTTGCCAAGGCTGGTAATGGGACTTAACTTGTTCAATTCACTGCCAGAGCCTGGCTTTTGCTTTTTTAGCCTTACTTTTTAATTACTGTGTCGTCTGTGTTGGAGCTAGGGGTAAGTCTCCAGGTGATAATGCCTATTGGGCTCGGGGGAGTGTCTTGCAAGGTCAGAATGGCTGAAAAGCAGAAATACGTCAGGACTAGCTGCGAATGAAATTCACTACAAGGATTTCATTTAGAGGCTCAGTTTATTTCTTTTTAGCAAATAAAAACACTGCCTAATGAAAATATCTGAATTTTATTATATAAGTCAACTTTTTTAATTGAATTTTACTCCAGAATCACGCTGGCTTGATTCATCAGCGGATATTATACGAAACAGAGCTGGGAAAAGATGGAAATAGAGGTAAGAGATGGAAACATAAAAAAGGAAATTCTAAGTAAGCCTAATCCATTTCTGTGCAAAGCTTCCTTAAAAGTAAATGGTTTTAAAGTTTAGCAGTAAGTCAACCTATTAGAAATGACATTATAAGAAATAATATTAGTCAACTTGCAAACATATCATTTAAACTTATCATTCAACCAAATATAGCATTTCTGTTAATACAGAGAGTGAGTCAGATTGTTTCTTTGAATGGAGCTGGTTTTGAATAACATATTTGAAGATAAATGACCTTTAAGCTCAAAAACTTGAAATTTGCTTTTTAAACCAGTATTTTTATTGTTTTTACAGTATCTACTGCATAGTTGTATTGCAAACAACTTAAAGGACTAAAAAGTTCCATCTTTTGAGGGAGTCATTTAACAATCTCACTCTGCAGTTTATGAAAGACTAATTACATGATCTTTTGTTTTATAGTGTTTTATGATGTTGAGGTGAAAGCTTCCTTATTTTAAAATAAGTGAATTGTGAACTTTTAAAATAAATGAATCATTCAAAAAAAGTGAATGATTCCCTTAGTATGTTTGTAGATAAGGTCATTTCTTTTATGTATGTTTAGCTCACCATGTATAGAGCCTTTTAAATTAAGATTGTTTGAGATTAGAAATTCATCAGCCCAGTATTTTATAGGAGGAGAGGATGGACAGGTTTGATCTTAATGAGTATGGTTCTTTATTGGGTGTTAAAAGTGTATATAAAGTGTTTAAATTAGATATTCTATTTTTGTTTTGACTATAGGATTAAAAGCAGTGGCTATGATTTTTTTAATAGTTACAGGACATGATGGCAGTGTTAAATTGATCAACTCTTTATTTTACCCATTAAGTAACAATGTCTTTGAGGAGAGCTTAAACTAAAAATGACACTTCTCTTCCCAAGTGAATTAACTTTTAAGTACAATCTGAATATAAATAGGTTTGGTTGGTGACTAAATATATCAAGGAACAGCTATATATGAATTCAGGGGAGAGTTACATGTTGAAGTGTATTAGCCAAGCAATGTAAACTACAATAAATTGTAAAGTACTGTCTGCCTTTTCATTCTACAGGATACTCTGCACCTTGCTCCTTTTCTCTCCACTTAAATACTTGTCCTTTATTTATCGGTGTGCCATATTGGTTATCCAGTTTGCAAACTCCCATTCTTTTCCCCTGAGAATTGTTTCTCAAACAACTAGGTACAAACGCACTTAACAAAGGTGAAAAAGAGGAATTGAATGCCATATATTACATGCTATTAGAAAATACCGATTTTGTTTTACTCTGATTGAAAGAAAAGTTAGCTAACAACATTCTTTAGCTCTTTGGTTTAGTTTAGTTGATTTAGGTTTAGTTCATTGAGTTTTACATACTAGGTTATCTTTCTATTTCAGTAGAGAAAAGGGCAGTTTGTTTGAATAAACAAAGTATTTTTAGATATAAGAGATAACTGCTTTTCTGTACAAACCTCATCCATGCCAGACTATCAAATAGACCCTCCTTTTGGAGAGCAATTTAGCAGTATCCGGTAGAATGGAAGATGTCAACATGACTTAGAAATTCCACTTGTAGGCATATTGCCTAGAGAAACTCTTGATATGTGCACAAAAAAATATATAAGAATGTTCATTGTAGCTTTATGTGCTTAGTCACTTAGTTGTGTCTGACTTTTTGTGACCCCATGAACTGTAGCCCACCAGGCTCCTCTGTCCATGGGGATTCTCCAGGCAAGAATACTGGAGTGGGTTGCCATGCCCTCCTCCAGGGTATCTTCCCAATACAGGAATTGAACCCAAGTCTCACTCATTGCAGGCGGATTCTTTACCAGCTGAGCTACCAGGGAACCCCACTTTGTTTATAATCGTGGAAAACTGGAGCAGCCTTAAAGTTATTCAACAGAATAATGGTTAAACCATGGCATATTCAAGCAATGGAACACTATAAATTAGTAAAATGAATGATCTCGGACTGTGCTTATTAATGTGGGAAAAAATCACAATGTTGAGTGAATAAGAAAGGCTGGGCAAGAGAGAGATTTTTTTTAATTTCATATTTCTCAAAAAGAAGATCATCCTGTCTTATTTTACAGAAACTTCCATGTGTGAGACACTGCATAAAATGGCTTTTATCTATATTAATTCTCACAACAGCCTTGTGAAATGTTATCCTATTTTGCATTTATGCATTGAAAAAATATTTGTATATCCCAGACACTGTTCCAAGTACTATAGATAGAGCAGTTAATTAAACAAAGTTCCTGTTCTCACAGAGCTTTCATTCTAGTGAGGAGAGACAATTTTTAAATATACAATTATATATCAGGTGGTAATGTAGGCTATGAAGAAAAATAGAGTAGAGTGGCAGGATAGAGGGTAATATCATTTGCTGTTTCAGATAGTATAAACTAAAACTCAGAAGTTGAAGAAACTGAAACTGATAGAGGTTAAGAAACCAGCTAAAAGTCATTCAACTTAACATTTGGAGCTAGAATTTAAACCCAAATCAAGTAATCTACTTCCAGAGGCTCCTCCTATCTGTCACTTGCACTCTAGGAAAAGATATTAATTACATAACAGCACCTGAGATCAGCAACACTGAAGGAAAAGTTTTTAAAGGAACAGAAAATAGCAGTCTATATAGGTTGGATAATTTGGATAACCAAATACCTTCATAAAGTACTGGTTGGGTATGGGAGTCAGATTCAGAAAGTGAGAAAAGAGTTAAGAAATCAAAGCAAGCTGGCACTGTTTTGATTTTACCTTAAGCCTTGAGTGGCACTGAAAATCATTTTAAGTGCTATTTATTGGAAGTGGGTTGTGGTTGCTAGTGCGAGTGTTCAGAAATTCAGGAGCAAGAGTATTAATGTATTTGTTAAGAACATGAATTTGAGTCACATAGCCTCAGTACCTAATCATTTAACAGTTGTTTGATTTTAGCACAAACCACTTAACCTTTTTTTTTCTCCCCAAAATAAAGTCTATTGAGGTTTTTTTCCTCCCGGGACTTAACCTTTCAAGGACTTTTCTTTCCCTTTGGGCTATGACTACAATAACTAAGTTAACTTCTCAGTCACTTTTAGTTTCAAACATCAGAATAACCATATCTTCTATTATTAGATAACTTGATCATAATCTCCAGTGCCTGGTTCACATTTCACATCTACTGCCATCCCCTGTCGTTTATTTAATAGCAAAAATATTTAAATGCTTACTGTGGAGATAAAGACTAACCAAATGAGAAAAACAAAATCTATTCATTCTGAGCTCACTATAGCAAGGGAGTCAGCCACCATCACTTGCATTCTGGCAGTGACTCAAAAGCCAGCAGACGAGCAGGAAAGCTTTGTAGTGGAAAAAAAGGGAAGGCTGCTGGCATGTCCTGATTGGACCATATCGGCATGAGGAAGCTGTCTACAAGCTAACTAAAAGGGAGCCATCCTGTGTCACTGGTTAGGGGTGCCTATGTGGCTTTCTCTGGTGGGTCCTAAGTTGGAAGCAGGTATAAAAATTACGGAAGCTATAAGTTATTAACCAAGTCTTGGGACTTGCCTGGTGGTCCAGTGGCTGAGACTCCACATTGCCAGTGCAGGGGACCCCAGGGTTCGACCCTTGGTCAGGGAACTAGATGCCACATGCTGCAACTAAAGATCCTGCATGCCACAGCTAAGACTGGGCACAGCCAAATAAGTAAATAAATACAAATCAAGTCTTGGCCATTTGGGGCCAACTGTGACAGAAGTTATTGTTTGACTTCTCAGATTGTCACTAGAAGTAAGCAGTCTCACTTCCTGAGATTCTGCCTTTTAAGACTGGCTTCCAGGGCTGTTTATTGTAGATGAGAGATTTACTTCCTGGGCAAGTTGCTGCAGATTGTGGGTCAGAGTTCTGTTTTTATATATGGTCTATCCATTGTCCCTTAGTGTATTCAACTTCTCACTACTGTGCATTTTTCACAATTATTTTGAGTTAAAATCTCTACCATAGGTTAATATATTAATGTCTTCATGTTTGCTGTTTGGTCACTAAGTTGTGCCTGACTCTCTTTGCAACCCTATGGACTGTAGCCCTCCAAGATCCCCCATCTATGGGATTTCCCAGGCAAGAATACTGGAGTGGGTTCCCATTTCCTCTTCTAAGGGATCTTCCCATCCCAGGGTTCAAAACCACATCTCTTGTGTCTCCTGCATTGGCAGGCAGATTCTTTACCATGGGGCCACCAGGGAAGCCCTAATATCTTCATAAAGTGCTTAACTTAACATGATTTCCCACAGGAAGACTTAAGCAAGATGAAATTTGTATTTTATTTTTTTCTAGTACTGACATAATACTGCTTTTTACTTTCAGTGGTTACCAGTGACTCAGAAACTGAGCTTCCGAAAATTTATTGAACAATCTGACTTACTAGAAGAACTTAAATATGACTTCAATGAAAAAGCTGAATTGAGACACACTGAGACACATGGGCCTTTTGCCTTTAACTATTATAAAAATGTCCTGGAGAGGAATAGCAAGCGCTACTGGGCCCTTGGCCATTTGCTTGAACAATACATTTATGAACTTTTGGAGAAAGTGTGCAAATTACAAAAAGTATATATCCCACCAGAGGCTGATAAGGAACCAAGAAGCTTCTTTTTCATGAGTGAGAGAGCGTTATCAAATCATCATTCTGCTCTTCTTGTCCTCCTTCAAGACCATGGGGTCTTTAGAGCTGGTCAGTGGAGTCAGCAAGCAATAATACATCATGGTCTCCAGCATGGAAGTCAGATACCATGTATTCAAATGGCATTGCAGGCACATTATGATGTAATTGTGCTAAACCCCAATGACAATTTTGTGGACCAGCAGACAGGAGAAGAGTGGAAAGGCCTTTTAACACAAAATGGTGAGTTCGCTTCCAAAAAAATGGTTCAGACAAAGAGCTTTTTCTCTCTCCAGGAGTCTCTCCAATGTATTCCAAAAAGATGCAGCAACACCCCTGAAGAACACATGGCTTATATTTGGGATTACTTCATTTCAAAGACTGAAGGCAAGGATGTTGCTTTCATTGTACATGGTTATGGAGGCTTGGTTTTTATGGACTTGCTTGTTCGTAAAAAGTGGGATGTGATGAGCAAAGTATACGCTGTTGCACTTATTGACTCTGAACATCATGTAGGACACCAGTTGGGACGCGATGTCCAGTTATTAGAATGGATAAAGCAGCACTGCCGTGAATGGGTGACAAGTCCAAAGCCTTTGGATAAACCTGCAACAACCGTTTTGAAAAAGGAGTTTCCTATAGTTTCTGCTGGTACAGAAAAACACAACTTAGCCCCTTCCTCTAGCCTTCAGTCAATTTTTAAATACTTTAGAAAAGCTTTGAAAGCCAAAGCAGCTAATTTCTCTCGAGTGTCCATAGTGACTAGAAGCTCCACAAAAAGAAAGCAAAGTGCTTAAGTTACTTTTTTTTGTCATCTAAGATTGTTTTGTCCCACTGAAACTTTGCAAATGTAGATGCTAGAAGAGAAGAACACTTCCAACTCACATGCAGTATTATGTTCTGACTTCAAGTCTGATTTGCTGAATTTGTTTAAAAGCAAATATGTTTTGCAAATATGTTCTGTAGCCTACTGATGAACCAGGAAGTCAGTACCATCATTAATATTTTACAATATTAGTCAAAGTAGTCTTGTTAGAGGATCTTCTTAGGAAAAGATTTCATATGGTTTAATGACACCAAAACTGTAATTGATAGAAATTAAATATTAAGTCAATATTTGACTTCTGTATTATTAGCACTATATTAAAATTATAAATGAAAATAAAATTAAGTATCATAAGGAAACTCCATTCTTGGTATATTTGTGAGTTTTTTATTTTTCTTATGTGTGTGTTTACTCATACCTTTGCTAATATCTGACTGTCTACTATGTACTAGTAAATATTAATGTTGGGCACATTAACAAGGCCAACAGTGCCTTTATCTTTCTTTGAGGTTCACAAGGAAAAACAAATTACAAGTGTGAAGAGTGTTAAGAAATAAAGGGCATCATGGAACATCTAATATGAGAGCTAATAATAGCTTTGGGGTTCAGGGAATACTCCTTTGACAAAATGATGCCTAGTTTGAAGAACAGTAGTAGTTACCTGGGAAAACAAAGTCACAGTCAAAGGAATCACATGTGCAGAAGTCCTGAGGCAGAAGAAAGAAGTCCAGTTCAGCAAGAGCTAAAAGATTATAGAATAGTAGTAAAGGAAACATTCATTAAACATTCATGACATTCATTAAAGACAGGAAAATTCAAAAGTGATTGGTGCAATGGGGATTTTGTAGTGGGGGAAAGATAGGACTCAACTGCAAATACAATGATGGGAGTGGGGGAGGAGTTATAGCCAAGTAGCAATGAATACCAAAGGCAGTGGCACCCCACGCCAGTACTCTTGCCTGGAAAATCCCATGGACGGAGGAGCCTGGTAGGCTGCGGTCCTGTGGGGTCTCGAAGAGTCGGACACGACTGAGCAACTTCACTTTGACTTTCCACTTTCATGCACTGGAGAAGGAAATGGCAACCCACTCCAGTATTCTTGCCTGGAGAATCCCAGGGACGGGGGAGCCTGGTGGGCTGCCATCTATGGGGTCACACAGAGTCAGACACAACTGAAGAGACAGCAGCAGGATTCTTACTGCAGGCAGGGCAGGGCTGGGAAGATATTGACAGTGGAGTATGAGGAATTTTATCAAATATAATAGAGAATGTTCAGACACCAAAGGTGAGATTTTCACTAACTGACTCAGCAGAATTTTTGCTACACCTGGACTAAACAGACCAAGGGCAGAGCCCAATGTCAGAGCCTACTCAAGAGAAGGGCTCCGAGCAGCCAAAATCAGATTTGATGGACAGAAGTTTTGTCAGTAGCTGCTAAGTTAAGTTGGAGAAATAAACAGGCAGCTTACTTAAGGCTGCAATGTCGAAAAAAAAAACTTTATTCTAATAACAGTGGAAACCATTGGATGGTTTTAGACAGAATACTAGCAGATTTACACTTTATAAAGAATATCCTAATTGTAGTTTAGAGAATAGTTTAGAAGCAGAACACGCTTGGAAGCTAAGAGATCAAATAATTTTGGCAGTAGTTTGAGAAATGTTCAATGCTTTTTTTTTTATATAAGTGTAAATGTCTTACAGTATTTAAGTGTACAGCAAAATGATTCATTTTTTTGTGGATTATATTCCATCATAGATTATTATAAGATATTGAATATAATTCCCTGTGCTATACAATAAGGGGCTTCCCTGGTAGCTCAGCTGGTAAAGAATCCACCTGCAATGCAGAAGACTTGTGTTTGATCCCTGAATTAGGAAGATCCCCTAGAGAAAGGGACAGCTACCCACTCCAGTATTCTGGCTCAGAGAATTTCATGGACTGTATAATCCACGGAGTCACAAAGGGTCAGACACAACTGAGCAACTTTCACTTTTTCATACAATAAATCCTTGTTGCTTCTCTATTTTATAATAGTTTGCATCTGTTACTCCCATACCTATAATTTATTCCTTCCTTTGCTTTGGTAACCATAAACTTGTTTTCTATATCTATGAATGTTTCTTTTGTATGTACATTCATTTGTATTATTTTTTTAGATTCAACATATGAGTGATACCATGTATAATTTGTCTTTGACATTTCACTAAGCATAATATTCTCCAGATCCATCCACATTGCTGCAAATGGCAATATTCCATTCTTTTTATGGCTGAGTGATATTCCATTTCATTTGCATATGACATCTTAATCTAATCATCTATCAATGGGCATTGGGTTGCTTCAACATCTTGCCTATTGTAAATAGTGCTGCTATGAATACTGGGGTGCATGCATCTTTTCAAATTAGTGTTTTCATTTTTCTCCAGATGTACACCCAGGAGTGAATTGCTGGCTCATATGATAACTCTATTTTTGGCTTTTCAAGGAACTCCCATACTGTTTTCCACAGTGGCTGCACCAATTTGCATTCCCACCAACAGTATACAAGGGTTCTCTTTTCTCCACATCCTCTCCAATATTTGTTATTTGTAGACTCTTTGATGAGGGCCATTCTGACAGGGGTGAAGTGATATTTCATTGTGATTATAATTTGCAGAGAAATGCTTAATACATGTAATGAACAAAATTTTGTGATTGGAGGTCAGGAATAAGGAGAAGGAAATAACAAGGAGTGTTCCCAGATGTTTTGTCTTCAGCAACTAGTTGGACAGAAATACAATACTATTTACTAAAAAGAAAAAAGAGAAGTATCATTTACTGAAATAGGACTACCGGTGAAAACTTTATTTTGGTGGTTCCAGAAAGTTTTAAAGAAAGATAAAGGAATAGGTTACAAGTTTTTTTTTTTTTAGCTCTGCCCCTACATGAGTACTAGAGGAAAACAGATGTTACATTTGAAAATTTGACTCTGCCATATCTAATGGGTCATATGAATTTTTTTGTACATAGCTCTTTCTAGTTCTTCTAGTGTTCTAATTCCTAATGGTTTTGTTTTGTTTTTGGTTTTGGGCCACATCACACACCATGTGGGATTTTAGTTCCTCAACCAGGGGTTGAACCCATCCCCTGCACTGGAAGTGAAACCATTTACCTCAGATTGGGACTTGACCCCACATGGCTGAGACTTGAAACCAGTCAAAACCCAGTTTGGGACTCAAACTCAGCCAAAACTCACAGTCTTCCCACTGAGGTCACAGACCTGGTTTAGGACCTAATGAAGCTCAGGTTCTTGATGTTCTCATCACAGAAAGAATTCAGTAAGAGACAAAACGATAGGTAAGAAGTGGAGTTATTCAGAGAGAAACACACTCTACAGACAGTGTGGGTCAACACAAAGGGCCAGTGCAGTGGCCTTGAAATGTGGTGTGGTTGGCTTTTATGCGCTGGGTAATTTCACAGGCTAATGAGTGGGAGGATTATTCCAACTAGTTTGGGGAAGGGGGTGGGGATTTCCAGGGGTTAGGCTACCACCCACTTTTGGTGTTTGATGGTCAACCTTGGAACTGTCATGGCACCTCTGGGTGTGTCATTTAGCCTGCTGATGTGTTACAGTGAGCCCATACAGAGGATCAAGGTCTAGTCAAGTTGACTTGTCTGCCATTTTGGACCCATTTTGTTCTAATCAGTTTATGTTGTGCCCTCCAGCTATATCATTCTTTCAAAGGTGGTGCCCTGCCCTCTTCCCTCCTGTTTCAAAAGCAGACTCCTAATCACTGAACCATCAGGGAAGTTCCTCTTAGTTCTTTGTTTTTTCTAAACCTAGTTTAAGGCCACAGGACTGGAAAAGGTCAGTTTTCATTCCAATCCCAAAGAAAGGTAATGCCAAAGAATGCTCAAACTACTGCACAATTGCACCCATCTCACACGCTAGTAAAGTAATGCTCAAAATTCTCCAAGCCAGGCTTCAGCAATACGTGAACCTTGAACTTCCAAAGGCAGAGGAACCAGAGATCAAATTGCCAACATCTGCTGGATCATGGAAAAAGCAAGAGAGTTCCAGAAAAACATCTATTTCTGCTTTATTGACTATGCCAAAGCCTTTAACTGTGTGGATCACAATAAACTGTGGACAATTCTGAAAGAGATGGGAATACCAGACCACCTGACCTGCCTCTTGAGAAACCTGTATGCAGGTCAGGAAGCAACAGTTAGAACCGGACTTGGAACAACAGACTGGTTCCAAATAGGAAAACGAATACGTCAAGGCTGTATATTGTCACCCTGCTTATTTAACTTACACGCAGGGTACATCATGAGAAATGCTGGGCTGGAAAAAGCACAAGCTGCAATCAAGATTGCCAGGAGAAATATCAATAACCTCAGACAGGCAGATGACACCACCCTTATGGCAGAAAGTGAAGAGGAACTAAAAAGCCTCTTGATGAAAGTGAATGTGGAGAGTGAAAAAGTTGGCTTAAAGCTCAACATTCAGAAAACGAAGATCATGGCATCCGGTCCCATCACTTCATGGGAAATAGATGGGGAAACAGTGGAAACAGTGTCAGACTTTTATTTTGGGGGCTCCAAAATCACTGCAGATGGTGACTGCAGCCATGAAATTAAAAGACACTTACTACTTGTAAGAAAAGCTATGACCAACCTAGACAGCATATTGAAAAGCAGAGACATTACTTTGCCAACAAAGGTCCGTCTAGTCAAGGCTATGGTTTTTCCAGTAGTCATGTATGGATGTGAGAGTTGGACTGTGAAGAAGGCTGAGCGCCAAAGAATTGATGCTTTTGAACTGTGGTACTGGAGAAGACTCTTGAGTCCCTTGGACTGCAAGGAGATCCAACTAGTCCATTCTGAAGGAGATCAGCCCTGGGATTTCTTTGGAAGGAATGATGCTAAAGCTGAAACTCCAGTACTTTGGCCACCTCATGTGAATAGCCGACTCTGATGCTGGGAGGGATTGGGGGTAGGAAGAGAAGGGGACGACAGAGGATAAAATGGCTGGATGGCATCACTGACTCAATGGCTCTGAGTCTGAGTGAACTCCGGGAGTTGGTGATGGACAGGGAGGCCTGGCGTGCTGCAATTCATGGGGTCGCAAATAGACTGAGCGACTGAACTGAACTGACACTATAATTTCTGTTATGTACTGAATGTTTGTGTCCCCCACCAAAATTCATGGTGAAATTTTAATCTCCAATGTGATGCTATTAGGAGGTGGGATATTTGGGAGGTGATTACACCATGAGAGTAGAGCCCTTATTACCAGGATTAATGCTATTATGGAAGAAACTCAGAAAGCTCCCTTCTGCAATGTGAGACAACAACATCAACAACCTCAAATATGCAGATGATATCATGCTAATGGCAGACAGCGGAAGAGTAACTAAAGAGCCTCTTGATAAGGGTGAAAGAAGAGAGTGAAAAAGCTGACTTAAAACTCAACATTCAAGAAACTAAAATCATGGCATCTGGTACCATCATTTCATGGCAAACAGGAGAAAAATAGAAACAGTGAAAAATGAAAAACCAGTTTTCTTTCTTTGGGCTCCAAAGTTTACTGCAGATTATAACTGCAGCCATGAAATTAAAAACCACTTGCTCCTTGGAAGAAAAGCTATGACAAACCTAGACAGCATATTACAAAGCATAGACATCACTTTGCCAACAAAGGTCCATATAGTCAAAGCTATGGTTTTTCCAGTAGTCATGTATGGATGTGAAAGTTGGACCATAAAGAAGGCTGAGCATCAAAATATTGATCCTTTTGAACTGTGGTACTGGAGAACACTCTTGAGAGTCCCTTGGATAGAAAGGAGATCAAACCAGTCAGTCCTAAATGAAATCATTCCTGAATATTCATTGGAAAGATGGATCTGAAGCTCAAATTCTTTGGCTACCTGATGTGAAGAACTGAGTCACTGAAAAAACACTGATACTGGCTGGGGAAGAATGAAGGCCGGAGAAGGGGACAACAGAGAATGAAATGGTTGGATGGCATCACCAACTCAATGGACATAAATTTAAGCAAACTCCAGGAGATAATGAAGGACAGGGTGGCCTGGCATGCTACAGTCCATGGGGTTACAACGAGTTGGACACAATTTAGTAATTGAACAACAACAGCAACGTGAGACACAGTGAGAAGACAGCCATCTATGAAGCAGGTCTTCACTGGACACTGAATCTACTGATACCCTGATCATGGACTTCCCAGATCTAGAACTGTGAGGAATACTTTCTGTTTAAGGCTCCCAGCCTATAATACTCTGTTGCTACATATTAGATTACCCCAAAACTTAGTGACTTAACACAGTATTTATTATCTCACAGCTTCTGTTCAGGAGCAGCTTAGTTGAGTGATTCTGGTTCAGGATCCCTCAGAAGAGCACACACCAGATGATCTGAAGCATTTAACTCAGAAATATGTATTTCCATAATCCAGACATTGTAAGACCACTAATATTTTAGTGGTTAGGGCAACATTTAACATTAAAATAGCAACTAAAAGTTAGGATTGATGGAGATAGGGTCCAGTATATTTATTCTGTAAAGTTTAGGCTTAAAATGTTAAGATTTTATGACCATGAAAAAAAAAAAGACAAGCCATGGTGATCTACAGTTGAGCCTTAGTAACTCACTGTATGGACTTGTTACACAGGCTGCTTCTATTAAAAAATTAACCTAACACTTGTTAAAATAGTAAAGAAGACTTTATTCAAGACTATTGCAATTAGGGTTACTGCCAACAGAGAAGAAAGATCAGGCTCAAGTCTAAACACAACAAAGACAGGTAGGAATTAACACTCAAGAATTAGAGTAGGGGTATTAAAACTGTTTACCTCAGATTGGGACTTGAACCCACATGTCTGGGACTCCAGCCAAAACCCAGTTTCAAACTTGAACCCACATGACTGGAACTCGAACCAGGCCAAAACCCATGGTACCTGGTTTCAGGGCCTAAAAAAGCTCAGGTTCTTGATGTCTCACTGCAGAAAGACTTCGTGAGAGACAAACTGATATGTAAGAAATGGATTTATTCGGATTCAGAGAGAAACACAGTCCACAAACAAGAGTGTGGGCCATCACAGAGGGCAAGTGTACTGCAAAATGCAGCACAGTTAGTTTTTATAGGCTAGGTAATTTCATATACTAATGAGTGGGAGAATTATTCCAACTATTTTTGGGAAGGAGTGGAGGTCTCCAGGACTTGGGCTATCACCCACTCCTTGGTCTTTTGCCCTGCAACTGTCATGGCACCTCTGGGTGTGTCATTTTGCTTGCTGATTGAGGATCAAGGTCTAGTCTTGTCTGCCATCTTGGTCCCATGTGATTCTAATTGGTTTAAGTTGTGACCTTGGGTCATGTCATTCTTTCAAAAGTTGTGCCCTGCCCCTTCCTCTCCTGTTCAGTTCAGTTCAGTTCACCAACTCTTTGTGAAAGTACATTAACAGGGAGGGAACACGCACCACCCATCAACAGAAAATTGGATTAAAGATTTACTGAGCATGGCCCCACCCATCAGAACAAGACCCATTCTCCCCCTCTGTCAGTCTCTCCCATCAGGAAGCTTCCATAAGCCTCTTATCCTTCTCCGTCAGAGGGCAGACAGAATGAAAACCACAATCACAGAAATCTAACCAATCTGATCACATGGACCACAGCCTTGTCTAACTCAATGAAACTATGAGCCACCCAAGACAGACAGGTCTGGCAAACCACTTCAGCATTCTTGCCTTGAAAACCCCATGAACAGTATGAAAAGGCAAAAAGACAGGGCACTGAAAGATGAACTCCCCAGGTCAGTAGATGCCCAATATGCCACTGGAGATAGGTGGAGAAATAACTCCAGAAAGAATGAAGAGACAGGCAAAGCAAAAACACCACCCAGTTGTGGATGTGACTGGTGATGGAAGTAAATACTGCATAGAAACCTGGAATGTTAGGTCCATGAATCAAGGCGAAATTGGAAGTGCTCAAACAGGAGATGGCAAGAGTGAATGTCGAAATTTTAGGAATCAGCCAACTAAAATGGACTGGAATGGGTGAATTTAACTCAGATAACCATTTTATCTATTACTGTGGGCAAGAATCCCTTAGAAGATATGGAGTAGTCATCATACTCAACAAGAGTCTGAAATGCAGTATGTGGATGCAATCTCAAAAATGATAGAATGATCTCTGTTCATTTCCAAGGCAAACCATTCAATATCACAGTAATCCAAGTCCGTGCCCCAACCAGTAATGCTGAACAGTTGAAATGAATGTTGAATGGGTCTATGAAGACCTACAAGACCTTCTAGAACTAACACCCAAAAGAGATGTCCTTTTTGTTATAGGGGACTGGAATGCAAAAGCAGGAAGTCAAGAAATACTTGGAATAACAGGCAAATTTGGCATTGGAGTACAGAATGAAGCAGGGCAAAGGCTAATAGAGTTCTGCCAAGAGAATGCACTGGTCATAGCAAACACCCTCTTCTAACAACACAAGAGAAGACTATACACATGGACATCACCAGATGGTCAACACTGAAATCAGATTGATTATATTCTTTGCAGCCAAACATGGAGAGGCTCTATACAGTCAGCAAAAACAAGACTGGGAGCTGACTGTGGCTCAGATCATGAACTCCTTATTGCCAAATTCAGACTGAAATTGAAGAAAGTAGGGAAAACCACTAGACCATTCAGGTATGACCTAAATCAAATCCCTTATGATTATACAGTGGAGGTGAGAAATAGATTTAAGGGACTAGATCTGATAGACAGAGTGCCTGATGAACTATGGACAGAGGTTCATGACATTGTACAGGAGACAGGGATCAAGACTATCCCCAAGAAAAAGAAATGCAAAAAGGTTGTCTGAGGAGGCCTTACAAATAGCTGTGAAAAGAAGAGAAGCGAAAAGCAAAAGAGAAAAGGAAAGATATACCCATTTGAATACAACGTTCCAAAGAATAGCAAGAAGAGATAAGAAAGCCTTCCTCAGTGATCAAAGAAATAGAGGGAAACAATAGACTGGGAAAGACTAGAGATCTCTTCAAGAAAATTAGAGATACCAAGGGAACATTTCATGCAAAGATGGGCTCGATAAAGGACAGAAATGGTATGGACCTGACAGAAGCAAAGATATTAAGAAGAGGTGGCAAGAATATAGAGAACTATACAAAAAAAGATGTTCATGATCCAAATAATCATCATGGTGTGATCACTCACCTAGAGCCAGACGTCCTGGAATGTGACGTCAAGGAGTCTTAGGAAGCATCACTATGAATAAAGCTAGTGGAGGTAATAGAATTCCAGTTGAGCTATTTCAAATCCTAAAAGATGATGTTGTGAAAATGCTGCACTCAACATGCCCACAAATTTGGAAAAGTCAGCAGTGGCCAAGGACTGGAAAAGGTCAGTTTTCATTCCAATCCCAAAGAAAGGCAATGCCAAAGAATGCTCAAACTACCACACAATTGCACTCATCTCACACACCAGTCGGAGAAAACAATGGCACCCCACTCCAGTACTCTTGCCTGGAAAAGTCCATGGACGGAGGAGCCTGGAAGGCTGCAGTCCCTGGGGTCGCTGAGAGTCAGACACGACTGAGCGACTTCACTTTTACTTTTTACTTTCATGCGCTGGAAAAGGAAATGGCAACCCACTCCAGTGCTCTTGCCTGGAGAACCCCAAGGACGGCGGAGCCTGGTGGGCTGCCGTCTATGGGGTCACACAGAGTCGGACATAAGTGAAGCGACTTAGCAGCAGCAGCAGCAGCACACACCAGTAAAGCAATGTTCAAAATTCTCCAAGCCAGGCTTCAACAATACATGCACCGTGAACTTCCAGATGTTCGGCTGGATTTAGAAAAGGCAGAGGAACCAGAGATCAAATTGCCAACATCCACTGGATCATTGAAAAAGTGAGAGAGTTCCAGAAAAACATTTATTTCTGCTTTATTGACTATGTCAAAGCCTTTGACTGTGTGGATCACAATAAATGTGGAAAATTCTGAAAGAGATGGGAATACCAGACCATCTGACCTGCCTCCTGAGAAATCTTTATGCAGGTCAGGATGCAACAGTTAGAACTGGACATGGAACAACAGACTGGTTGCAAATCAGGAAAGGAGTACGTCAAGGCTGTATACTGTCACCCTGCTTATTTAAATTATGTGCAGAGTACATCATGAGAAATGCCAGACTGGATAAACCATAAGCTGGAATCAAGATTGCCAGGAGAAATATCAGTAACCTCAGATATGCAGATGACACCACACTTATGGCAGAAATCAAAGAAGAACTAAAGAGCCTCTTGATGAAAGTGAAAGAGGAGAGTGAAAAAGTTGGCTTAAAGCTCAACATTCAGAAAACAAAGATCATGGCATCTGGTCCTATCACTTCATGGCAAATAGATGGGGAAACAATGGAAGCAGTGACAGACTTTATTTTTCTGGGCTCCAAAATCACTGCAGATGGTGACTGCAGCCATGAAATTAAAAGATGCTTGCTTCTTGTAAGAAAAGTTTTGACCAACCTGGACAGCATATTCAAAAGCAGAGACATTATTTTGCCAACAAAGGTCCATCTAGTCAAAGCTATGGTTTTCCTGTAGTCATGTATGGATATGAAAGTTGTATTATAAAGAAAGCTGAATGCTGAAGAATTGATGCTTTTGAACTGTGCTGTTGGAGAAGACTCTCTGGGAGTCCCTTGAACATCAAGGAGATCCAACCAGTCCATCCTGAAGGAAATCAGTCCTGAATATTCATTGGAAGGACTGATGCTGAAGTTGCAACTGCAATACTTTGGCCACCTGAGGTGAAGAATGACTCATTTGAAAAAACCCCGATGCTGGGAAGGACTGAAGGTGGGAGGAAGAGGGGAAGACAGAGGATGAGACGGTTTGATGGCATCACTAACTCAATGGACATGAGTTTGAGTAAGCTCCAGGAGTTGGTGACGGACAGGGAAGCCTGGCATGCTGCAGTCCATGGGGTTGCAAAGAGTCAGACAGGACTGAGTGACTGAACTGAACTGAACAGTATCAGTGGATCCAAAACTAAGAGGAAATCTCAGGAGTAGAGAGAGTCTTGCTAAAGGCCACCCAAGGGCTTAGACATGAGGAATGAGGAATGATAAACTTGATTAGATATCAAGGTTCGGGATGACTTAGCAGGAATCTTACTAACAGTGACCTATGCACTCTCACCAGAGAAGGCAATGGCACCTCACTCCAGTACTCTTGCCTGGAAAATCCCATGGATGGAGGAGCCTGGTAGGCTGAAGTCCATGGGGTCGCTAAGAGTCGGATACAACTGAGCGACTTCACTTTCACTTTTCACTTTCATGCATTGGAGAAGGAAATGGTAACCCACTCCAGTGTTCTTGCCTGGAGTATCCCAAGAATGGGGGAGCCTGATGGGCTGCCATCTATGGGGTTGCACAGAGTCGGACATGAATGAAGTGACTTAGCAGCAGCACTCTCACAGGTCAAGGTCAAGGACTAGTCCCAGGAGAGGACTCAGAGGAGCTTAACTAAAATGTGGCCAAGGAGAGTTTTTGTCACTTGAGTGTCCTCACAACAGGGCAGCTAGCTTCCCCTGGGATCAATCACCCAGGTGAATGGGCAAGCAGGAAACTACACTATCTTTTATGACCTATGCTCTGAAGTGGCATACTGGTCTACTCTTTTCCTATTTGTTAGACACAGGTCACTAAGTCCAAGGGAAGAGGAATTAGACTCCACCTCTTGCTGCTGCTGCTAAGTCACTTCAGTCGTGTCCGACTCTGTGCAACCCCATAGATGGCAGCCCACCAGGCTCCCCCGTCCCTGGGATTCTCCAGGCAAGAATACTGGAGTGGGTTGCCATTTCCTTCTCCAATGTGTGACAGTGAAAAATGAAAGGGAAGTTGCTCAGTCATGTCCGACTCCCAGCGACCCCATGGACTGCAGCCTACCAGGCTCCTCCACCCATGGGATTTTCCAGGCAAGAGTACTGGAGTGGGGTGCCATTGCCTTCTCCCCACCTCTTGAGAGAATGCCAAACAATTTAAAGACATATTTTAGACAACCACATCAGAAATAATGCCAACTGAAACTAATGGTATAGCAGCTCAATGCAGTTGTTGCTTATAAAATCATCTTGGCTCTGGGAACATGTTTATCTTGAAACAGCTGTGTACTTAGCTACTGCTTTCCTTTTTCTCTGCAAAACATCAAAATTTTTGCCACAAATTGAAAAGAAAGCTTATTTTCATTTTCCTTCCTAGGGTCACCCTAAATAATCCCTTTCTCTGCCTTCTGATGTAGGTCTATTTTAGCAGCTTGAAGTCAAAAAAAGGACAGCTCCAGATTTCTGGCTATAAGCTGTAGACCAGAGACGTGCCCTGATAGAGGAAAGACTGATATGGGAGTCTGATATGCCACTTCAGGAAAATCCTAAGGTTTTTGGACACCAGTGTGTGATCATTTTTTCCCCTTTTTGTGGAAGATACCAACAGTTACAAGTAACAGGTTATGATCATTGTAAGGAAAGTATAAGATTTGTGTGTCGCCTCCCAATACTAAACATGGACTGTAGCCTGCTAGGTTCTTCTGTCCATGGGATTCTCCAGGCAAGAATACGGGAGTGGGTTGCCATTTCCTTCTCCAGGGGATCTTCCCCACCCAGGGATCGAACCCAGGTCTCCTGCACTGCAGGCAGACTCTTGACCCTCTGAGCCACCAGGGGCTTACCTAATACTAAACATATTTTTAACAAAAAAAGAAAACATGTTGTTTGTGAATTTGCTATGGGAAGTCTCTGTTAAAGAAGATGGCAAGAATTTCTCTTACTTCCTTTTCAAGGTTTCTTCAAAGGCAGTGGTTCTCTGTCTTCAAAGTACATAAGAATAACTTGGAAGTCTTAAAACACCAACTGCTAGGTGTCACTGCCAGAGTTTCTAATTCAGTAGGATTGCTAGGTGGGGCCACAAAATTTGCCTTTTAACAGTTCCCAGGTGATGCTAATGTTGTCAGTCTGAGGATCACACTTTGGGAACGACTGTTTGAAAGATTAGGAGTTACCAGAGAGGTAATAAAGTTAAATCTATCTCATGTGAGGTGAAAGTTATCAGGGATGATCATCTGGACCAAAGTTCCTCCCCTGAAGAAAGCAACAAAAGAGGTTTATTGGCTGAACCCATGTTTTATGGTCCCAATGATCCAACTGACACATTTGTCTCTCTCCCCACAGGAAAGGAAGTGGTGTGTCTCACTTGTCTTTCACGACCATTACCTCCAGTTGTCTACCATATAATTTAAGGGCAAATACAAATTAAAAATAAGAGATGTAATCCTCATTGTTGAAAACAAAGGGATTTCTTCCCCTCACACTTTCAGAATTTCTTTCTCCTTTTCAAATAGATGTAAATATTCATAATGGCTAAATAAGCTTCTTGCCCATCTCACAACTCAGGAATGTTTCCTCTAGAACCTGAAAGCCATCTTTTTAAAATATAAAGATCAAGGAAGGTAGTTCCCCTATCTCATAGTTCTCATGCCAGGGCAAGAACTTAAGTTTGATGGATGCCTTACTCCAACTGGCAAAACCATGTCCTGTCAAAAAGATTGGATAAAGCTAATTAACAAATAAAAGTAACCTCAATTATCATGGTAAAGTTAGGATGAACTTCACATGACAAAGTATGCTGTTAGGTTCTCTTGAGGACTGTTTATTGTTTATTTTGAAAATATGTTTGCAGTGGGGGTTATCTACTTGGCTAGTTAAGGGGGTGAGATTCCTTTCTGTCTTCACAATCTCTTCACAGATTGCCTATGATGCCCACCACAACCTGGTTTAGTGCTTATTCAAAACTAAATGTTTTCTTTCTTTACTATCTTTGTGGAGAGGATTTGTGGCTTGGGGGAAATCCTGTTTTTAGCAGTATTTCCTAAATAGTTCAGTTAGTAAAGAATCCGCCTGCAATGCAGTAGACCTCAGTTCGATTCCTGGGTCAGGAAGATCCACTGGAGAAGGGATAGGCTTCCCACTCCAGTATTCTTGGGCTTCCCTGGTAGCTCAGCTGGTAAAGAATCCATCTGCAATGTGGGAGACCTGGGTTCAATCCCTGGACTGGGAAGATCCCCTGGAGAAGGGAAAGGCTACCCACTCCAGTATTCTGGCCCAGAGAATTCCATGGACAGAGGAGCCTGGCAGCCTACAGTCCATGGGGTCCCAAAGAATCAGACACGACTGAGTGACTTTCATTTGTGTGGTTTCTGTAGCGTAGTCGTTATCACGTTTGCCTAACATGCAAAAGGTCCCCGGTTCAAAACCGCATGGAAACAGCTTCATAGGGGCTTCCCTGGTGGCTCAGGTGGTAAAGCGTCTGCCTGCAATTAGAGAGACCCGGGTTCGATCCCTGGGTCGGGAAGATCCCCTGGAGAAGGAAATGGCAACCCACTCCAGTATTCTTGCCTGGAAAATTCTGTGGACTGAGGAGCCTGGTTGGCAACAGCCCTTAGGGTTGCAAAGAGTCAGACATGACTGAGCAACTTCACTTTTCCTAAATAATACATCCCAGTTCCCAAATCCTAGAACAATTAGGTAACAGAAGACACTACCTACCCTCGGGCTGAGAGAGGAATGGTCAAGGTATTGCATAGCAATAAACTTTGCAAGGCATGAAAGGACAAGAAAATCCTTTTGTTTGGCCTCTGACTCTTAAGTATCCTAAAACTTTCATCTCACTTTTTAAAAATCAAAATAATATCTGCCCCAGAAAGCAGAGACCTCCCTAATTTTAGTAAACTGTAAGACAGGCCCACACCAAAAGAGAAACTTCAAATGCTACTAAATACAGAGTACAAAGTTGAGTTTTGAATCAAAAACTGTACCATACTTATACCCTGACTTGGATTTCTAGATCATCTCTCATGACCCAACCCACTGTAATCCTGCCACTGACTCTTGTGGTCATGGCCTGAATCTTGGCTGTACCAAATATATATTGCTCCACCAAAACATTCACAAAAGTAGATGATACCTGGCTCTTTTCAGTGTCATATTGTTCAGTTTGCTTACTCAATTACATCTATTCACCTGTTTCTGATCTCCTACTCAATTCCATCTACTAACCTGTTTATCATCTCCTTTGTTGGCAAAATGGGGGGGGGGCGGAGATCACATAACAAGATAGAGTGATATCACTACAAATACTCACAATCCTTTAAGCTAGGCTTCAGCAATATGTGAACCAAGAACTTCAAGATGTACAAGCTGAGTTTAGAAAAGGGAGGGGAAGCAGAGATCAAATTGGCAACATTCCCTGGATCACAGAGAAAGCAAGGGAATTCCAGGAAAACATCTGCTTCATTAAAATTCTTAAAGATGTGGGAATACCAGACCACCTTACCTGCCTCCTGAGAAACCTGTATGAGGTCAAAAAGCAACAATTATATCCGGACATGGAACAATGAACCGGTTCAAAATTGGGAAAGGAATATGATAAGGCTATATATTGTCACACTGTTTATTTAATTTAAATGCAAGGTACATCTTGCAAAATGCCAGGCTTGATGAATCACAAGCTGGAATCAAGATTTGCTGGGAGAAATATCAACAATCTCAGATATGCAGATACCACTCTAATGACAGAAATCGAGGAGTTACTAAAGAGCCTCTTGATAAGGGTGAAAGAGTGAAAAAGCTGGCTTAAAACTCAACATACAAAAAAAGATTAGAGCATGTAGTCTCATCACTTCATAGCAAATAAGAGAAAAAGTGGGAAGAGTGACAGATTTTCTTCTCTTGGGCTTCAAACTCACCATGGATGGTGACTGCAGCCATGAAATTAAAAACTTGCTCCTTGGAAGAAAAGCTATGACAAACCTAGACAGTGTATTAAAAAGCAGAGACATCACTCTGCCAACAAAGGTCTGTATAGTAAAAGCTATGGTTTTTCCTGCAGTCATGTATGGATGTGAGAGTTGGACCATCAAGAAGGCTAAGTGCCAAAGAATTGAGCTTTCAAACTGTGGTGCTGGAGAAGACTCTTGAGAGCTCCCTGGACTGCAAGGAGATCAAATGAATCAATCCTAAAGGAAACCAACCCTGAATATTCATTGGAAGGACTGATGCTGAAACTGAAGCTCCAATACTTTGGCCACGTGATACAAAGAGCTGACTCAATGGAAAAGACTGATCCTGGCAAAGATTAAAGGCAGGAGGAGAAGGGGGCAATAGAGGATGAGATGATTGGATAGCATCACTGACTTAATGAACATGAGTTTGAGCAAAGTCCAGGAGATAGCAAAGGACAGGGAAGCCTGGCATGCTGCAGTCCATGCAGTTGCAAAGATTTAGACATGACTTAGAGACTGAACAAAAACAAACAAACTGAATTAGATTGTGTGTTAGTAGCTCAGTCATGTCTGACTCTTTTCAATCCCATAGACCACAGCACACCAGGCTCCTCTGTCCATGGAATTCTCCAGACAAGAATACTGGAATGGGTTGCCATTCCCTTCTCCAGGGAATCTTTCCAAAACAGGGATCAAACCCAGGTCTGCTGCATTGTAGAAGATTCCTGACTGTCTGAGCCACCAGGGAAACCCAAATTAAATCATAAATAGAGCCCAACAACATGACTGTCATTCCCTAGTCAGCTGACACTTCTTTTCCTTTTTTATTTCTAATTGTGATTTTAGGGAAAACATAAGTTTACCATATTAACAATTTTTAACTTCGGTAGTGTTGTTGTGCAACAGATCTCTAGAACTTTTTCACCTTAGAAAACTGAAACTTTATACCACTAAACACTTCATTTTCAGCACCATCCTCTTAGCCCCTGTAAATGCCACTCTACTTTCTATTTCTATTGCTGACACAAATAATCAATACTTAAACTATTCTAAGAAATAGAAAAGAGTTTTACTTGAGCCAAAATGGGGAATATAGCCTAGGAGGAAGCTTCTTAGTGGTTCCAAGGATCTGTTCCAATGAAGCATGGTTTTCAACACAGTTTTAAACCTTATTATTAAAACAAAGAACACACATCAAACACAACAGGGGTGCAATCATTCAATGTTTCAAAACAGACAGATTAGTATGAATTCAATGAGATAGCAGGATCCTGGTGTCTGGGAAGGAAACATCATCATCAAGAAACTATTAAACAATGCCATAGGTAGGGAGCTATTTATCTTTGTCTTAATTGAGGGCATTCTTTACCTTAATAGTTAAAGCAGATATGCTGTATAAGCATTCAACAGGTCATAATTCAGGCTGTTTTAGTTCACACAAAGTTCAGGCAGAACCATAGATAAAAGCCAGAAGGACTTCCCTATACCAAAATATGTGAAAAACTTCTCCATCACTCTTAGTATGTCACATTAATTATTCATGACAGTATCAAACCTTCTCCCTTTCTTCACTCTCCACAGATTCTTAGCAGACTACTTCCTTCAGAAATGGGAACTCTTAGCGAAAATCTTACTTCCCTGGTGGCTCAGCCAGTAAAGCATCTGCCCACAATGCACGAAACCCAGGTTCGATCCCTGGGTTGGGAAGATCCCCTGGAGAAGAAAATGGCAACCCACTCTAGTATTCTTGCCTGGAGAATTCCATGAACAGAAGAGCCTGGCGGACCACAGTCCATGGGGTCGCAAAGAGTCGGACACGACTGAAGCGACTAACATTTAGCAAGAATAGAGACGAAGATGTAGAGAATGTACTTATGGACACAGTGAGTGAAGTCGAGGGTGGGACAAATTGAAAGAGTGGCATTGAGATATATATACTACCATATGTAAAACAGACAGCTAGTGGGAAGCAGGTGTATAACACAGGGAGCTCAACCCAGAGTTCTGTGATGATCTAGAGGGGTGGGGTGGGGTCGGGGGGAGGGAGTTCCAAGAGGAAGGTGATCTTATGTAAAACAGACAGCTAGGGGGAATCTGGTGTATAACACAGGAAGCTCAACCCAGGATTCTATGATGACCTAGAAGGGTGAGGTGGGGCGAGGGGAGGGAGGACCAAGACGGAGGTGATCTGTGTATTATTATGGATGATTCACATTGTTGTATGTCAGAAACCAACACAACATTGTAAAGAAACTATCTTCCAGTCAAAAATAAATTAAAAAAAAAGAAACTGGAACTCTCAAATTACAACTGCCATATCTACAAACTGATTTCCATCCCTACCTAAGTTTCTTCCCTTTTTGTTACAAAGGAAGTACTCCTCCTGTACAAGAGCGATCCTCTCCAACTGTCCTCTGAATCCTTTCTTTCCTTATTCCCATGTTAACAATCCGATCAGTTGGTCAAATCTCTCCCAATAAGAGTAAAAATAACGGAAACTTCCTGGACACCACACCGGATGCTGAGTTCACCGAACTGCCAACTTTCATAAAAATGTTTGAACTCGACTTCATTTTCTCATATTCCATTCATCCGTTACCCACTCTCACCTGGCTTCAGCCCCCAAATCTCACAATGTGGTTCCAATCGTCTTTGTACTGCTAAGGTCAGTGTGTGTTTTTCAGCCTGTGTTGCACCACAGAGCTACTTTCCAGGCCGCAGACGCACCCCTAATGGTGTGACGTCATATAGCAGCGCCTGGAGGAAAGGGCGGGATTTCCGGCTTCTAGTCTTTCGTCCACGACGGGAACTGTGTCGAGTGATAGGCAAGCTGTGAGTCACGTACGGCGCTCATCCCTTGGCAGAAGTTCACGGTAGAATCTTGGGTGCTCTTGGGTTCCTTGCGGTTTGCACCCGCGGGAGTTATTGTCTCTGCACTGCGGGTATGGGCGGCTTTCTTGTCTCCCAGCGTGTGTGGCGAGGTGGGAGGAAGCGGGAGGCCTAAGGTACTGGAGCCTGTGCGCAAGGCCGGCCCATAGATAAAAGGAAGCCCAGTGATTCATAAACTGTAAGTAGAACGATACCCGGAGGGCTTCCCTATTGGCTACGCAGCTAAGAATCTGCTTGGCAATGCCGGAGACCCGGTTAGATACATGGGTTGAGAAATGGCAGCCCACTCCACTATTCTTGCCTGGGAAATCCCATGGACAGAGTAATCTGGTGGGTTACAGTCCATGGCGTCTAAAAGAATGAGACACGAGGTAGCAACTAAACAACATCAACAAGGTACAATACATGAAACGAAAGGGTGTTGCCTAAAATGATATTCTTGTTCACTGTTTAAATTGGGGGGAGGCGAGTATTTCTATGATATCCTAAAAATAGTTATCAGTTACAAAGACAAAACTCAAGACTTTTTCTGAAATACATACCTCTCATATTGAAGCTGAGAACTCTCGCTTAAATATTTAGAAGAGTCTAAAGTAAAATGCTTTCTTCTTTAAAAGCTGTCTGAACTTGTTTTAAATAAGAGAAGCATTGACCGGGAGTATTTAATCGAAAAATACTTGAATGATAAATGTGAGCTATATACCGCGAAGCATTGGGTTCAGTGTCAAAATATAAACACAGGCCTTGTCCAGATTACCATGGTGGTGGTTTAGTTCCTAAATCGTGCCTGACTCTTGAGACCCCATGGACTGTAGCCCACCAGGTTCCTCTGCCCATGGGATTTCCCAGGCTAGAAATATTGTAGTGGGTTACCATTTTCTTCTCTAGGGGATCTTCCCAACCTAGGAATGGAACCCAGGTCTCCTGCATTGCAGGTGAACTCCTTCACTGCAGGCGGACTCTTTACCAGCTGAACTAAGAGGGAAGTCAATAGGAGGAATAGTTAATCTAAAGTTTGAGGTGACAAATAGCTAGAGATGTAGCTGGAGATAAGCAAAAGGTGATTTTGTGGGGGGAAAAAAAATTATATGCCACATATATTAAGTTTAGAGTTTGACCTGGTAACAGTGAGTTTAGAAGTACACATTGAGGAGGATGAGTGTATTGATCTGCACTAGCTCTAAATTGTTTAGAGAAGAGGGAGAGCAAATTTTGAAGCTAGGAGACACAATTAAGGAAGTTGAAGAGAAGTGAATGGATTCAAGAAGTACTTAGAAAGTAAATGATTATAACTCAAATTAGGAATGGAAGGTGTGAGAGAGGACAGTAATGAAATGACTCCCAGTTTCTGACATCAGCAAATGGATGGATATTATTGTCCCTTCCTGAAACAACAGAAGGAAAAGCAGATTGGGAAGGAAAGGGAGACAGATTTCAGTTTGTTGCATTTGAAGTGTCATCTCATACATGGTGATCAAAGTCAGGGAGGTAGATCAGAGTTCATAGAGAAAATATTTAGATTGAAAAGAGGTCTAAGGACAGAACTCAGAAGCATATCCACCTTGTGTGTGTTTGGGGGAGGGATGGGGGATGGAGCTGAACATCAGTGCACAGGTCAGACACCTAGGAATATGCAGTGTCAGTAAATGAAGCCAAGGGAAGAAGGAATTTTTCAAGTATTTTAGTTGCATTTTGTGAAAAATCGAATTCCTTTTTTTTTTTTTGCTTCAAGTCAAGCATTAGTTTCACATCTTTAAGCATCTTCATTGTTTTGTGGACTTCCAGACCTATAGGATAAAATTGTAGAGCTTATATATATATATATATATATATATATTTGCCCTAATTCTGGATATTTTGTTTGGCAATAACATTATTTGCTGCAGAGTAAAGTCTATATTGGAGAAGGGAGATTTTATTTTGTTTTTAAATCAGAAGATCTCTCTAGGGACTTCTTGGTACTCCAGTGGCTAAGACTTGGCGCTCCCAACATAGGGGTCCCAGGTTTGATCCTTGATCAAGGAACCAGATCCCTTATGCTGCAACTAAGACCTGGTACAGCCAAATAAATAAATATTTTTTTACAAAACTTTAAAAAAATCTCTCTTTTGAAAACATGAGGGCATTGGCACAGTGGCTGCCAAATGGTTTTTACTAGTTGCCATTTTCTGTAATGTTTCTGCCCTTTGTCTTTACATATTGCTCATTGAGGATCTTTTGTTTGGGTCTGTATCTAGGCTTAATAGAAAATGGAGAGTATAGTGCTATCTCAGCCATATAGTACATAACTTTGTTTTTCAGTAACATTGATCTTCTGGGTCCCCAGATACAAACCTAAGTAGGATCTTCAAGGTATCCTTTGTCTAAAACAAGAGTGAAATTCATATGTCAAATAAGAACCCAAAAGAGTTTTCTCCACTTTTTTCCTAATGAATGATCACAGGCTGTAGGCCACAGGAATCAAGAAAAACTAATGGCGCAACAATTAAGTTGGACTAAGATTCCACTTTGTGTTTCAGAATCAATTGTATTTTGATATCTCAAATTTATACAATCTTTAACTTTTCATTACATTTTTCTTTTTTTATAGGGCTTTTCTTACATGCCTGTTCTCCTCAAAATGAGTGTCAGTATCACCTTCTTAAGACCTTTTGCCAGAGTTTTAGTGCCATTTACCCTTCATAGGAAGAGAAGGGTTTTGTATTCAACAATTATGCAGAGATACATGTCTTCCAAAATACCAGCTGCATCCTATCCTAATAAGGAGAGTACACCACCTTCTGAAGAGCTGGAGTTGGACAGGTGGAAAATTACAATGAAATCTAGTGTGCAAGAAGAGGATGTTTCAACAGCCACAAGTAGCGAGGATGAAGATCCTCTAGCTGCCACCAGGGAGTTAGTTGAGATGTGGAGGTTGCTTGGCAAAGAAGTACCAGAACACTTCAGTGAAGAAGAGCTCAAAACCCTTATGGAATGTGTTTCTAAGTCATCAAAAAGGAAATATTTAAAATACTTATATATTAAGGAAAAAATGAAAAAAGCCAGACAAATAAAAAAGGAAATGAAAAAAGCAGAAAAAGAAGAACCTAAAAAAGATCAGCTACCAGAAACCATTAAGGAAGATAAACAGCAAAACTTTCTATTTCTACGACTTTGGGACAGGAATATGGACATTGCAATGGGCTGGAAAGGTGCCCAGGCCATGCAGTTTGGACAGCCTTTGGTTTTTGACATGGCTTATGATGACCATATGAAACCAAAAGAATTACAGAATGCTGTTTCCCAACTTTTAGAAAGTGAAGGATGTAACAGAAGAAATGTTGATCCTTTCCATATTTATTTCTGTAATCTTAAAACAGGTGGTGCCTACTATAAAGAGTTAGTTAAACGTTATGGAGAAAAATGGAACAAATTGCTTTTAACAGCAACAGAAAAGTCTCATGTAGATTTATTTCCAAAAGATAGTATTATATATTTAACTGCAGATTCTCCCAATGTTATGACTACTTTCAAGCATGACAAAATTTATATAGTGGGGTCTTTTGTTGATAAGAATATGCAGCCAGGCACATCCCTAGCCAAAGCAAAACGGCTGAAGCTGGCAACAGAATGCCTTCCATTAGATAAATATTTGCAGTGGGACACTGGTACCAAAAATCTCACTTTAGATCAAATGATGCGTATTTTGTTATGTCTGAAAAATACTGGTAGCTGGGAAGAGGCTCTGAAGTTTGTTCCTAGCAGAAAACATGCTGGTTATCTGGAGATATCTCAGCATTCTCAAGAGTTTCTCAACAGAATGAAGAAGTCAAAGACTTTTAATTCATTTCCAAGAGGCTCTATAAATAGACACAGGAAAAGCAGCTTGAAGGAGAACATTTGATAGCTTAAAAATAAAGTGGTTTAGGAATACAGTTCTATTAGTCCATTTCATCATGAAGGAAATTCACTTCTTTTTCTTTTAAAGGTTGTCTTTCCAAACTGAAGTATTGTCTTTCTCCAATTAATCAAATGTGTAAAACTTCAGAAATATATTTTGTTTACTATAGAAACAAACAAAATCTTAGAAAGTAAAAAGTTGTCCATGTTTGTTTGAGCCCAGTAAAAGAATTGTACCATTTGTGTGACTTTTTTATGACTAATTTGAGTCTCAGACTCCATTTTCCTTAAATGTTCTTTCAGCCATGTCAACAACCTTTCATCAAAATTGATGAAACCCCAGGTGGTGGTTTATTTAAGGTAACATTTGGTACAGTGGTGGGCATGTCATAGACACTAAGGTATATCGTTTAACTGAGGCTTTGTTAAGATGTCCCTTGGAATGTCATGAGATTGAGCTATATAATGAAAAATGTGTTTGTAGAGATAAAATTTATCTCTTGTCCTCTTAGGAAAAAAGATTTTATTTGAAGAGTGTCATTACAGCACTTCCCTGTTGTAGATAAAAGTATTTTCTTTTCAAGGAGATACTTCCTTTTTCCCAGTCCTGTGATTTGAATGGAAGCTGCCATATTTTTACAGGCCTTGCTCCCCTGGCCACAGCTGATTATCCCAAGAAAGACACCTCACTCACACTTTGAGATGAACATCTGACTTTTAAGTGAGGCCAGTCAGAAAATTCTTTTCCAGGATTTTTGGACTTCTCAAGATAGCCTGTGTTAATTCCTTTTTAGTGGTGAACTTTGAGAGGAAGCTATCGTGCCCATTGCTTTTTCTATGAAGGGGATACTGAAAGGAACTTTAGGAACCACATTCATTGTAGACTTGCACCATTGAAAAGTTGGAAAACATGGGAATAGAAATGGCCAAATATTTCTACTTGGTTTCTGAATTGGATGTTAGCCTGAGGCATGCTATCCAGTACATTTATTAAAGCAGAACTCAGTCTTTTACTAAATATTAAGTACTTATTCTGTGCCAAATTGTTACTGTGCAGTTTGTTGTTGTTTACTCAGTCATGTCCAACTCTCTTGTGACCCCATGGACTGTAGCCCACCAGGCTCCTCTGTGCATGGGATTTCCCAGACAACACTGTAACAGGTTGCCATTTCCTTCTGCAAGGGATCTTCCTGACCCAGGGGTCAAACCTGCATCTCCTACATTGAAGACACATTCTTTACTGCTCAATCACCAGGGAAGCCCTACTATGCAGAATTTAAACAACTAAATTTAGGTATTATCATTAATACTTTTTTATAGATAAGGAAAATGTACTCAAAATAACTGCCTTTTGGGCTTCGCTGGTGGCTCAGTTGGTAAAGAATCTGCCTGCAACGTGGGAGACCTGGGTTCAATCCCTGGGTTGGGAAGATTTGGAGGACGGCATGGCAACCCACTCCAGCATTCTTGCCTAGAGAATCCCCATAGACAGAGGAGCCTGGTGGGCTACAATCCATGGGGTCACAAAGAGTAGGACAGGACCAAGCAACTAAGCACAGCACAATTCTGCCTTTAAGTATTATCACAATTCAAAAGGTCTGTCTTGACTTTTAACCTACAAATTATGGCCACTATAATAAGGCAAGAATGAAATGCAATGGAAAAACGAGACACCTAACCTAAATTCATGGCATCTGGAAAGGCCTTGAAAAAGTCATGCGTAAACTTAGAATTGAAACAACTGCATTATGAATGAATTTCAACTCTTAGACCCTACTAAGTAGCAAGGTGCTAATACTTAAACTGCTTGAGATACAACCAGAAAGTAAAATAACGTAAATAAGTGATTAACATCACCTGACAGGATTGGCACTGGGGGAAAGCAAAGAGGGTTCCTGGACCACCCCATGAGTATCCAGTGTTCCAGCCCTGCTCCCTGGGTACCAGCTCCACTTCATAGGTTCTAACGTTGCTTTTTTAGATTGATCAGTTTCTCAAACTTTGTTTTTCTCATCTTATAAAACATTAGAAATAGTTCTTGACTCACATAAAACATTCAATATGGTGCCTGGCACCTAAGTGCAAAATAAATATAAACTAATTCAGACTATACATTCAAAATGTATAGCGTTTCTAATACAATATGTGCAAGTTATGTCCCTTTGGGGACACATACTTCTGTGTAACAATATGCTAAGATGTTTCAGTGATGCAACACTGGACTTTTTTGTGAATTTTTTTTCCTTCCCAATAGCCAAGCAGTAACTGACTTCTAAGATTGCTTCTAAATCACAGTGGCAAGCTTCCACAGTTTGAGCTCATACTGATGTTAGTTTTATAGATTTTTTTAGAATTTGGAATTTAGCAGAACCTCAAATACTGCTTCAGTTTCTTATAACTAGATAGTCTGATCTCCTGAGCGTGAAGTAGGAAGGAACAGCTTTTCCCTTTATCTCAACCACCCAATAATTTATTCTATAGTATTCTTTCCCTTTGAAGGTAACTTGTTTCCTAAGGTCTTCCCTTTATTACCTATTAGTGACATTTTCAAATAATAACGTTTCTAGTTCCCTCCTGCTCTTCAAACATACTACCAAATTCCCAGATTTTAATAATTAAACAATTTTAAAAATCCTCTATTTGCTACTATTACCCCTACTATATTACAGTTTAATTTCTAAGCCAGATCCTTCAAGTCAGTGTTCAGAACACAGCTTCCATTTCCTTTACACCACTGCTATTCAATAGAGATTCAATGCAATCCATATATGTACTTGACCCAGTAGCCATGTTAAAAATAAAAACTGAAATGAGTTTTAACATATTTAATCCATATGCCTACATTATTACTTCAATTTGTATTAGTTATTGAAAACTAATGTGATTTTATATTCATATTGTTTTTCAAACTAAACATTCAAAATCTGATACGTATTTTAATGGTTACAGAACATCTTAATATGAATACTAGGCTGCTCTCACCTTCTGAAATGGCTCACACTCTGGAGTGAGTTTCTCGCAGCACAACTCTCACTTTCCTAGGTGACCCCACCCCCTGGGGCCACCTCTGGCCTTTTGAGATAGCTCACACTCTTCTATGGGGTGTGTCTCTCATTAAATAAACCTGCTGTTCACTTTAATAAATAAATATATGAATACTAAATTTTCAATTGTTAAAATGCAGTCAAACCAAAACAATAGATGTGTTTAACAAAAGCTAACTGCTTCAGTTTTTTAACTTAAATGAGTTCAGTCCTTCAGTTGCACAAACCATGCTTTAAGGGCTTAGAGGCTGCCAAGTTGAAAAGTGCAGCTCAATAAACCTTGATAAACCTATGATCTATTCTGTGCTTATATCAGTTCCATTGTTTCCAGACAGATTCAGTAGCCACTTCTTACTAATTAATGGACCATGAAGATCTCACTCAACTCTTTCCTCTTTGAAATCCTCTTCCTTGTTTCTATATCACCACAATGGTCTTCCTTTTTCCCAGTCTAGCAGCTTATCTGCCTCATTCATTCATTTAGCAAGTATTTACTGAGTACCTACTATGTGCCCAGAAGCACTTTAGGAGCCTGGCAGGCTATGGTCCATAGAGGTGCAAAGTTGGACATGACTCAATTGACTTAACAGACACACACACACACACACAAAAGCACACACACACAGTCACAGAGAGTCGTATACAACTGAGTGACCGAGTACACAGTTGAAAAGTATAGCTGATTTACAATGTTCCATTTTTCCTTTTTGGAAAGATCTCATTTTGCTGACTAGGGATTGCACCCAGGTCATGCAGGTGAAAGCCTGGAATCCTAACCACTAGGCCACTAGGGAACTCCCTTTTATGTCTTATTTACTGCTGTATCCCCAGGACCTGGTACAGTGCCTGGCACATAAAGTGAAAAAAGAAAGTGTTGGTCACTCAGTCATGTTTCACTCTTTGTGACCCCATGGACTGTAGCCCACTGGGCTCCTCTGTCCATGGAATTCTCCAGGCAAGAATACTGGAGTGGGTTGCCATTTCCTTTTCCAGGGGATCTTCCTGACCCAGGGATCAAACGCAGGTCTCCCACATTGCAGGCAGATTCTTTACTGACTGGGCCACCATGGAAGATGCAGCTTGATATATGTTGAATGAATCAACCTGATTCATTTAAAAAGGATAACTTTAGATGCTCTATTGACACCAGATTAAATGAGAGGGACCAGTTAGGAGGCTACTGCAGAAACAAAAGCAAAAAAATAACAGTGAGTTGGATCAGAGTGGTAGCAGTTCAGTTCAGTTGCTCAGTCGTGTCCAACTCTGGGACCCATGGACTGCACCACACAAAACTTCCCTGTCCATCACCAACTCCCAGAGCTTACTCAAACTCACGTCCATCGCATTGGTGATGCCATCCAACCATCTTATCCTCTGTCGTCCCCTTCTCCTCCCACCTTCAATCTTTCCCAGCATCAGGGTCTTTTCCAATGAGTCGGTTCTTCACATCAGGTGGCCAAAGTATTCAAGTTTCAGCTTCAGCATCAGTTCTTCCAATGAATATTCAGGACTGATTTCGTTTAGGAAGGACGGTTGGATCTCCTTGCAGTTCAAGGGACTCTACAGTGTCTTTTCCAACACCACAGTTCAAAAGCATCAATTCTTTGGCCCTCAGCTCCCTTTATAGTCCAACTCTCACATCCATACATGACTGCTAGAAAAACCATAGCTTTGACTAGACGGACCTTTGTTGGCAAAGTAATGTCTCTGCTTTTTAATAGGCTGTCTAGATTGGTCATAGCTTTTCTTCCAAGGAGCAAGCATCTTTTAATTTCATGGCTGCAGTTACTATCTACAGTAATTTTGGAGACCAAGAAAATAAATTCTGTCACTGTTTCCATTGTTTCCCCATCTTTTTGCCATGAAGTGATGGGACTGGATGCCATGATCTTCGTTTTATGAATGTTGAGTTTTAAGCCAACTTTTTCACTCTCCTCCTTCACTTTCATCAAGAGGCTCTTTAGTTCTTCTTCACTTTCTGCCATAAAGGTGGAGTCATCTGAGTATCTGAGGTTATTGCTATTTCTCCAAGCAATCTTGATTCCAGCTTGTGCTTCATCCAGCCCAGCATCTCGCATGATGTACTCTGCAATAAGTTGAATAAGCAAGGTGACAATATACAGCCTTGATGTACTCCTTTCCCAATTTGGAACCAGTCTGTTGTTCCATGTCCAGTTCTAACTGTTGATTCTTGACCCGCATACAGATTTCTCAGGAGGCAGGTCAGGTGGTCTGGTATTCCCATATCTTGAAGAATTTTCCACAGTTTGTTGTGATCCACACAGTCAAAGGCTTTGGCATAGTCAATAAAGCAGAAATAAATTTTTTTCTGGAACTCTCTTGCTTTTTTGATGATCCAGCAGGTGTTGGCAATTTGATCTCTGGTTCCTCTGCCTTTTCTAGAACCAGCTTGAACATCTGGAAGTTCACAGTTCACATACTGTTGAAGCCTAGATTGGAGAATTTTGAGCATTACTTTGCTAGTGTTGACATGAGTGCAATTATGCAGTAGTTTGAAATTCTTTGGCATTGCTTTTCTTTGGGATTGGAATGAAAACTGACCTTTTCCAGTCCTGTGGTCACTGCTGAGTTTTCCAAATTTGCTGGCATATTGAATGCAGCACTTTCACAGAAAATACCAAAGAGACACTGGAGACTATGAGTATAAACAATCCTTTCAAAGAGTTTCTATATGAAGGGGAATAGTAATGAGGAGGTAGAGGGAGTTATGAGATCCCAAGAGTTTTTTGTTTTGTTATGGTTGCTTTGTACATATGGAAGATAACGTTAGAGGGAGGGATGGGATTTATTGCACCAGTAACAGAAAAGAAGACAGAAAATAAAAGTACAAATTTAGATACCACATCACAGATACAATGAGAATATACAAAAGTTCTGTTTTGTTTCTATTATTACTGAAAATAAGAATCAGATTCATCAGTTGAGGAGAGAACAGAGAAACTGTGAAATAGTCTAAACAAGTGAATGAATTAGGGCCAGGGTTCTCAATGTGTGGTCTCCAGACTAGCAGCCTCACTATTTGGGAACTAGTTAGAAATGTATGTTTGGGGGGGCCCACCCACTGAATCTACTGAATCAAAAATTTAGTGGTACCAGAATTGTAACTGTTTTAAGAAGTTTTCAGATGATTCTAATGTATAAAAACTTGACAATGATATAGGGAAATATAATGGGATTATAGCCTGGATTAAGAACCTACTAGGAGAAGGCAATGGCACCCCACTCCAGTACTCTTGATGTACTTGCCTGGAAAATCCCATGGATGGAGGAGACTGGTAGGCTGCGGTCCATGGTGTCACACAGAGTCGGACACAACTGAAGTGACTTAGCAGTAACAGCAGTGGTAAAAGAACCCTCCTGCCAATGCAGGTTAGAAACAGGTTCAATCCCTGGTTCAGGAAGATTCCCTGGAAGAGGGCAAGGCAACCCACTCTAGTATTCTTGCCTGGAGAATCCCATGGACAGAGGAGGCTGGCAAGCTGCAGTCCACAGGGTCATACAGAGTCAGACACTAGTAAAGCGACTTAACACGCAGACACTCAAGGTTAGTGAAACCAAGATTAGCCACGTTTCTTCTCTGATTTTTTGTATTTCTCTGCCTGAATTCCAGGTTCACCTCCACCTCTTACTTTTCAGTGCCCCTGTTTCCTCTTCCATAAAAGCAAGAGTAACTTTAACAGTTGATTTCATGTTAAAAAATTGCAGATTGTGCTTGGCATATAGTAAGCATGAATTTACACTGCATAGTATAGCTATCACCTCACACATTACACATTTAAATTATAGTAATTGTTGTTTCTATTAATCTTCATTTTCAGCTTATTAAGTCACTATTTGAGTAGCTCTTAGAGACTGCAAAAAAAATATCTACTGTTAAGCAAGTACCCACCATGAGCCAGGCAATGTATTACAAAACTTTACCTGTATTATCACACTTACTCCTCTCAGGAACCCTATAAGTATTGGTACATTTTTATAGTTAAAATGTATTAAGATTACCTTATCAGTTCAAGCTCACAGAATTAGCAAATATCACGGTTATAATCTAAATTAAGTTTTGTGTGATTCTATCAATGTTGCTGCTCTTTGCCCTGCACCCAACTGCCTTTTCACCCCTTAATCCATTTATTGGGGTGATTCCTGCAAGTTGGCATTCACTTCTTCAATGGGTATTTATTGAAAACTGGTGTAATCTAGGTCTGAGGGAAACAGTGGTGAGCAATTTAGGTACAATATGACCTCAAGGAATTGACAGGCGAATGGGTTAGTATCTTCCATCTTTAACTTCTACAGTGTGGTACATGGAACTGGATAGCTTTATGTGACCTCTCTAAAATTCATTTTTGTCATTTAAAGACAGAAGCATCTATGAGTAAATACATTTGTAACTATAAATGAATAGCTCATGTTTATGTCTCCATTTAAAAAATGATTAAAGTGAGTGTCTCAGAAATTCCTTGGCCATCCCATGGTTAGGACTCCATGCTTTCAGTGCTGAGGGCCCTAGTTCAATCCCTGGTTGGGGAACTAAGGTCCCAAAAGCCACTTGGTGTGGCCCCAAAACAAAACAAGAGAGTATCATCCATTAAGTAACTTTTGAAGAGCACATCTAAGAAAAAGAAACAAACATGAATTAATTACATGCTCCCTGGTAGCTCAGCAGTAAAGAATCCGCCTGCAATGCAGGAGATGTAAGAGATGCAGGCTAGATCCCTGGTTGGGGAAGATCCTCTGGAGAAGGGCATGGCAAATACTCCAGTATTCTTGCGTGGAGAATCCCATGAACAGAGAAGCCTGGTAGGCTACGGTCCACAGGGTCGCAAAGTTGGACACGAATGAAGCAACTTAGCACACTATGTAAAATATTTTGCTGGGCACTTTTACATATTGTCATAGATGATGAACCCAAGACTTCAAATCACCGTATCAGCAAACCACCCTGTTTCTGTCATGGTGACAGAACACACTTTCATTCTTTCTGCTTTCCCTAAGACTTGGACCCTGACAAGTCATCCACTCACAGATACAGAGCACATTTCACATATGAAATGAGCCATATAATGTGCTGTAAAGAAAATAAACTATTTAAATGGTTTCTGTGGGCAAAGAAATTTTGAACCATCTAGGAAGACCTTTAAATACATATATATATTGAGGGAAGTACAAAGTGACCAAAGCAAGGCATTGTATTATCACACTTGATCCCCAAGACTACTCTCTGAGGATGTACAAATTATTATCTCTGTTTTATAGAGAAGGAAACACAGGTCTGTAGAAATGCTGAAGGTTTACTCAGTCAGTAAAGGGATTCAAACCGATGTTCTGACTCCTTAAGACCAATTTCTGTAACACTGACAGCAAACCCAGTAACTACAGTTCTACAGGCAAGGAATAGCAAGAGAGCAGTATAAATATAGACAAAAAGGGAAGATGAAGCTGAAAAGTTAGGATGGGGCCCAATATGATGCTTGGATTTCATTCTGCAAACCCGGAGAATCAACTAAAGTTTTCTAAGAAAGGCAGAAACTACTGCGATCTTTAGGTAATCAAGTGTCTTGACACAGAAATCCCTTGCAGAAAAAAATCAGTTTTACCACTTGCCTCTATAACCTTAGACAAATTTTTCTTTAGCCTCAACCCTCACAGCTAATTGTGTGCTGCGTGTGTGCTCAGTCGCTCATTTGTGTCGAACTCGGCGACCCTATGGACTGTAGGCCCTAGAGCTCCTCTGTCCATGAGCTTTTCCAGGCAAAAACACTGAACTGGGCTGCTGCTTACTACTTCAGGGGATCTTCCCGACCCAGGGATCGAACACGCGTCTCCTGCGTTTAAGGCAGACTCCACCACATTAAGATTACCACATTAATTAAGAGAACAATTCGCATTGGATTACCGTTCCAATTAAACAGTAGTGATGATTAAACGCCCACTCCAGTACTCTTGCCTGGAAAATCCCATGGACAGAGGAGCCTGGTAGGCTGCAGTCCCTGGGGTCGCCAAGAGTCGGACATGACTAAGCGACTTCACTTTCACTTTTCACTTTCCTGCATTGGAGAAGGAAATGGCAACCCACTCCAGTGCTCTTGCCTGGAGAATCCCAGGGACGGGGGAGCCCCGTGGGCTGCCGTCTTTGGGGTCGCACAGAGTCGGACACGACTGAAGCGACTTAGCAGCAGCAGCAGATGATGATGATTAAACGATATAGGGTATGACACAAGGGGGCGCTCGATAAACGTGGATTTCCCTTTTAAGTAGGAAAAAGAATTTGGTTTGTGTTTTTTTTTTTTTTTTAATAGGTACACATGATCCAGCAAAACCAGAATGAGAGATCCTGCTAGCTTCAGCTGCAACCACACCTCAGTTGGCAAAAACATCACATAAGCTCACCGTTTCCAGGGTTACGCTCTCACCTCTCACTTTTCTCAATCCGCCACTGGACCAAGAAAATCTAACCGACCCCTAGCAAAGCCCCCGTAAACTCTCTACAGTACCACCCAACTTACCCCGCCCTTCCCTCATAGGCGGCTCGCTGATGATATCATATCCACTTCCGTTTCTGAAAGGTCCTCTCCTCATTCGCTATGGTCGCTCTAGGCTGACGCGTCCACGGCTGGCTCTGAAGCTCAATGGTTGCTGGGCGGGGCCGTGACGTCCTTGGCGTGGCTGCAGGGGAGGCCGCGGCGGGGAAAATGGCGGACGGGAAGGCGGGAGAGGAGAAGCCTGAGAAGCCGCAGCGAGCTGGAGCCGCCGGAGGTGAACACAACCCCAGCGTCGCGGGCTATGTGGGATGCTCTGAGCCTTTCTTTGAGCCTCCCGGGGTGGGGGGAGTAGACTGGGGAGAGAATGGGCGGATCTGGCTCTCACCCGGCCAGGTGCTGGGCCCAGACGAGCCCCGGGCACGCCCGGTGCGGCCCACTGGGATCCGGGCCCACATCGCCTCCTTACCAGGGAAGAGCCGGTCACTGTTCGTCACCTCCTGGCCCCAGCAGAGACCCTGCTTCCGAAGAGAAGGGAGATGGGCATCAGAAAGGGGGACCGAACTCGGGGTGGGACTCGGAGTGGCGGTGCCCGAGCCGCTACCGCCACACCGGAGATGCACATCACACAAAACGCACACGCGCGCTAACTCAGTGCGAGTCACCGAGCAGTGACCGCAGGAACTGGCCGCAGGCCGAGTTTCCGACGGTGCCGGCCTCTCAGTTACACCTAGGAGTTAGTTTGCTGCTCTCTTTTCACTGAGGAAGTGGACTGTCCTGGCCTTTTTCATTCCTTCATTTTTAAGCCTAATACTAATCCTCTAAGGGCTGGGTCGAGGCGATGGAGGGAAAGAGGAATACCTTTGCCTGTCTCCTGGTTTAATCTTTGGGGTCTAGGATTAGGGTTTGATTGCCTTTCTTTGAACTGTCTGCCTTTTATGTCCTAGGCTGTTGCCAGCCAGCTGCCTGCCAGATATTTAGGTGGCTAAATAAGCTAGTGTGACTCTTCCCTATTTGTTACGATGTCAACTCAGGTTGCAGCTATCTTTATTCTGTCACCTCCAACCCTCTAAATTTGGGTCTTGTGCATTAAGGAAAAGAAACATCATGTAATCTCTCAAGCTTTCCCGTCCCTTTGTCCTAACAAGGCTAATTTAACACGTGCGAACTGATACTGTCTTTAGAACGTTTTAAGTACCACACTGTCCTAATTCTTCAAGTCTTATCCCTGAAAGTATTTAATATGAGATAATACATAAAATTAGTAGTATATGAAGGTAACTGTTAGGACCTCCTAACAAGTTTGATGTGAATTAACTTGGGAACGAAATTGAAAAAAGTGTAGTATTTGGTTACTTTGGACCCAGAATTTCCTTTTTTAAAAATACATAAGGTGCTATTAGTTGAGCCTAAACTCCTTTCACCGTTTCCACTCCCCTCCCTTCTTTTTTGTTGTTGTTTTACTAGTAAAACAGCTTATGAAACAACAGTTTAAACCGTTTAGTACTACCTCTTTAGCGGCTTTTTGTGGCCAAAATTGGAACTTAGCAAGTAAAATTACAATTAAAATTAGTTTGAGGAAAAACCAAGATCTGTAGCCTAAAAAGCCTTATCTGACTTTTAGACTACCGTTTAAGAATGGTTTTTTGTCTTGAATGAGAGTATCTGTGTTTAATGTGAGCGAAAATGTAGTTTGAGGGAATTCCCTGAGGGCTTAGCGGTTAGGCTTCCCAGGGTTTCACTGCCTGGCCTGGGTTCAGTCTCTGCCGGGGGAACTGAGATTTCACACCTCACTTGGCTGAAGTTGCCGAAACAAAACAGAAAAATGTACCATAAGTGTCAGAATAATTCCACTGTGTAATTTATCCACCACCCTTTCAGTTAGGGATAATTTATTCAGTAGTATGAATATTGGTGTTTCTGTGTTAGCATATTTTTGTCATGAGCGTGATACAAAATTACCTTTTTTACTAAATTGCTATCAGAAGTTGTCTCCTTGTTAGTGACTTAGGCTGATACTCTTTAATAACGTCTACATAATTGCCTTGAGTGTGCTTTCCTTTATAAAATAGTAGTTACATGTTAACCATTTTTGAATGACATGTTTTTAATGAAGTTGTGCCAAAAAACATAGTTAAAACATTCACGCCATCCATGGATATTGCTAAATTGATAAAATTTTATGGCAAGTAGGCAGTATTTAACACTTAGCCAGTTTGTATTGGGGGGGCGTATCTAGGGATTTTTCTGATTTTTAACTCCTACTGAACAGTCCCTTAAATTGGAAATATAAGTATTTTTTTTAAGAAGTTAACATGAATTTATATTAATAAGAGAAGCTACTTACTTGAACTAACTGCTCTCACCTTTAAGGGGAGGGATAATGTTAAGGGTTAGGCTTTGGATAGCTTTTCTCTTTTTTCTTCCCTTTGGCTAAATTTTTGTAGCTCCTTGAAATAAGTAGAAATTTTAGAGCTATTCATGTTGTAATCATACTCACCTCAAGCTATTTTATGTTTCTAATAACTATGTTAATGAAATTGATGTTTCTTCTGTCAAGAGGGTCTTGAATATATTCTCATTTAAACTGCACACCAGTCCTATTAGAGATGTGGATATACTCTTTTTTTCAGACAAAGAAGCTACCAGAATGCAAATGGGTCAGGAAGGGTATCCTTATGGACTTAAAACTTACTAGGTAATTTTTTCAAAGTAAGGTACCTTTTTTACTCCCAAGGCCCACCTCTCCTCCTCAACTAGTCAATGAAAGACGAGAAAAAAAGAAATGCTAGTACTGTGTGTAGTTTGATTTCACATTAACTAATCTACACATTTTATTTGCTCAGAATACAAACTAGATAAAATCTCTTATTTAGATACTCCTTGATAAAAAATCTAATAATTTAATAACTGTCCATGTTTAGTATAAAGTGATTTATTTTTTTAAAACTGCATATTTTTTCACTCTTTAAAATGTAAGTCACATTGTTAAGATTTTTCACATTACTAATCTGTGACCATTCAAAATTTTGTTTTCCACAGTGCCAGAACAGAAAACATCTCAGTAAATAAATTGAAAACAGCAGTTCATGAATACAAGCCCCACCCACCCCACCAACTGCTAGAGTAGTACATGTTTATTTAAGGGAAAACACTTAATGGACTTTAAAACACTTTATAATGGTCTTGATAGTTTGCCTCTTCAGATGACAGGAACACAGATGTGAATAAAATTTGAGTTGCTAGCAGTTGATTAGTTAATAGTAGTTTTCCCAACTCCTCTGTTCATGTTACCTTTTTCTAGAGCAGTAATTATAGAAATCTTCCCCAGACATCATAGGAGTGGACAGATAGTATTACGTTCTATGTATTAGCACAGATTAGTTCAGTTAGTTTTCACACTTAATGTTGTTATTAATATTATAGTAATAACTATCCTTTTCACTTTTCCTCATATTTATGCTTTGATTTTTCTAGATTCTTTGTTCCCGAACTATTTTTTGGGTAAAAGGATTCCTAGAATTCAGAATAGATAGGTTTTAAAAGAACCAGAAATTTTGACTAATGATAGCCCTTGAATCACAGTTCAAAGAGCAGAGTTACACTAGAATCAAGACTAAATGTTCTTTTTGTGCTATTTGTTTTGATGTTTTTCAGAGTTTGTGATTGCACAAACTTGTGCCTTTAGTGGTGTATAGATTACTTCTATATGTGAATTCACTGTTTTTTTTTAATGTGTTTCAATACATAGAGCCAATAAGTTTTCAGTTTTAGCTGTGCCCGTCGCAGAGAAGTAGTAGTTATCACTGTTTGGGTTTTACTGTAAAATTCATACTTGATTAAAACTATAAGGATACAGAATAAAATTTGGCATAAATGATTTTAGTGATAGACTGAAAAATAATGTTTGCATAATACTGTCTTTTTAAGAAATTCTAAATTGAATTCTATATTTCAAATATTGAGTAGCAATCTTACATTCTTTGGGTGCTTTTGTAATTTTATATCTAAATAAGTCAATTCAGACAGCCATTGCAATGCTCTTTCTTTCCTAAGGAAATCCCAAAACCTAATACTGCTTAATTTCTCCCCTACATTGTTGTTACAACTTTCACCCCTTGTCTAAAGGTAATAAAGAGTTTCTTTTATTTTCCTGTAAACAAAATCAAATGTTCTGTTCAAAGTGCTTATTAATTTACCTATCCCATCATTCCAAAATTATATAGATTGATAACCTCTTGTCCTTTATTACTCGTCAGTCTGTTTGATTTCCCCTTTTCCACCCATTCTTGCTGTTTGTCATGTTTTCCAAACTGTTGTCAGGGTCATTCCTTAGAGAATCTTCTCTTTCTCCATAAATATTCATCTGGTGTACATTGTACAGGGTAAATTGGTAAACTTGGGAAAGAAAATATTTAATAATCAGCCAATTTTCTTCTGTCTTGCTTCCCAGTATGTTCTTAAATAGCTTTCATGTGTAACGTTCAAGATGTTTACTCATTTCATTTGTTAATATAAACAAGCAAAATTACTGAAAGACATCTTGCATTCCATGTCTACATGTGTGTGCCTTCTGTTAGAAATTATCATTTTTAGCTCATCTGTTTTTATGATGAAAAAATAATGTGTGAACCTAAGTATAATTGTTGATCACTCTTTAAGAATAGGCTAAACAGATGATAATCAAGCTTTGAGAGTAGAATTAAGTTACTAAAGAGGGGATGACCTTGATGTCTTCCTTGAAGTTCCTTTCTAAAGATTGTGTGAAATGTTCATGAAGAACACGTCACTCAAAGTTACTGCAGGCTGTACTATGTAGTTTGGGACATAATGGGCTGGTCATAAAAAGGTACTTTGTATAACTAGTAGTATACTATTGAAGAATATTAGGTGTTTTATTAGTCAAATGTATTATTCTATGATGTGACTAATTGCCAACAAACCAGTTCATGTAGAAGAGTTTATAGTTCTTAATTTATGAAAAGCAAAATTCCACAGGTAATTAGATTATTATGCAACGTAGAGTGTTTAGTTGAAGGGTCTTTTGTGAACTCTATTTTTATAATTTTAAATTGCTCTGTATTTTATGCTAGTTAATTCATGGGAGCCTCTTCTACTGCCACACAATCTCAGTTCCTGCTGTATACTCTAACAAACAGTGGAAGAGACTGTTGGGTCAGTAGGTGACAACTGCAGAGGTATCTTCCTTATAACGATGCTTTTTGAGGTTGCTGCTCCCATCAATCTGCTCAGTAAAAATAGCTCATCTTGGTAAGTTGTTTCGACTTCACCAGGACCTGAAGAAGAAGCAGAAAAACCTGTGAAAACTAAGACTGTTTCTTCCAGTAATGGAGGGGAAAATTCCAGTCGCAGCGCTGAGAAGCGATCAGCTGAAGATGAAACTGCAGACCTCCCAACAAAGCCTACAAAGATCTCCAAGTTTGGATTTGCCATAGGTAGTCAGACGACAAAGAAAGCCTCAGCCATATCCATCAAACTTGGCTCAAGTGTGAGTTATTTTATATATTATATTTGTAATGGGTTTTAAGGATGTGTTTTGGAAACCTTTTATTGGATTATGATAAATTAAGTATAAAATGATACATTGGTGCATGAACTTATAACATGTAAGTATTTAAGAAATTATTAGTATATTCAAGAAAAGTCTGGATGAATTATAACTCAAGCTGTTTTTTAAAAAGGTTTGGAATATGAGAAGGAACAAATATTGTAGGCAATATATGACTTGTAATAGCTTACAATTTCCTAACTTGTGCAAAACCTCTGAAAAATAAAAATATAATATACTGATGTTAAAAAATAGTATCTCTAGAAATCATTTGTGTCGTAAAAGATTAATGTTAGTGAGGTACTGCTTAAAAAGAGCTTCCTGATTAACTTACTTTGGAGCTACAAATGGATGTTGAGTATCAAAACCTATGATAATAGTCCTTTGTAAATCAACTTTTGATTTCTTGTTTTTAGATGTAAACCTTGAATTAGTACTTATTAACTGTTGAGTGTCTGGAAAATAACTGAAATATTAGATTGAAGCATTAGACATTTGACTATTTCTGATCTACAGAAGAGATAATTTCCTGTAATTCAACTAAATAGGTCTTCTCTTTAAGAAAAAGGAAGTTACTTTAATAGCATATTGCTGTTGACTTTAGAATATGGTTATACATTCTTGTACAAGGAGTATAATCCTAAAATTAAAATTGCTTTGGTTTATTCATGTCCTGTGAAAATTAATGCTCAGTTGCTAAGTACATACAGCTTGATATCTTCATTAGGTATTCAAAGATTTTTAAATGGATCAGGAGAAAAAATATGGATCAGATTGCTACTAGAGTGCGTGTGTTTGAACGACATGTCTAGTTTTTATAAAGCTAGTATTCCTTAGAACCCCCGCTCCTGCCATATGCTGTTTTGCCTTCTCTTTTTGTAAAAAATTTAGTCTGAACAAAAGGCATTCAGCATATAACTTCATTATTTCATGATTCTTTTTCCTACTTGAGCTGATTCTTTTGGTTTAATCTGTTTTTTATAACATTGCATATACCCACCTGCATAAATATTTACTCTTTTTGATTGTCATTAAAGATGTGGTTCTCATGTACACTTCTCATATAGGTGTTCCCCTTGGTAATAGATTTTACTGTGGTTGAACATACCACATAAGTCAGATACTTATGTACTTTTTCTAAGTAATTGAAATGACTTAGTAATTGCTGATCATTTTAGTTAGGAGGGTTATGCTTAAAAAGGCCTATTCACTAAAACTTAAACTTTTAGAAAACAACCTTTTTTTTCATAAAATAAACAAAAGTGTAAACATAATCTTGGTGAAGTGAGATGTAGGATGTGAAAATAGTTGAAACTGTTGCTTTTGATTATATGATATGAAAAGATAGTCAAACAACCAGCGAATACTCGAGTTGTGTGTAAAACATCAAATACATGACATGTTTTAAGAGTAAAGGGTGTTTTCTAGAGTCACTATGTATAATTTCCAAATGAACATTTTCATTTCTTCAAAAGTACACACTTTATAAAGGTGTTTGTGTTATATAAGAGAGATGGTTAATTTTGTTTCAGCAGCTCAGAGATGATTTTATTGGGGAGGTGATGCTAGAGCTGACTTTAAATACAAGAAAGAGGCAAAAGGACTCAGATAAAAAAGAGAGTTTAATGCAGGGAATTCCCTAGCAGTCCAGTGATTAAGATTCAGTCCTTTGGCTGCTGTGGGCTTGTGTTCCTTAGTTGCAGAAGAGCGCACAGAATGCGCAAGGTACCTTATGCAAAGGCAATTTAAATGTGAAGCCACATGATGCATTCAGGAAATTGCTCATTGTTAGGAAGTAGTAGTCAAATGGAGGGATAGAAAGCCCCCCAAATAAGACCATAGGACCAAATCATAAAGGTCCCTAATAAAATTTGGTTTTAGTTTAGGTTCTAGAGGAGTCATGGAACTATTGTAGACCCTATAAACAGATTTGCGTTTTAGAAGCAGTACCCTGGTACTAGTATAGAGAATTAGAGGGATAAAAACAACAGAAGGCAGGAAAATGGTAAATCTAACATAGTTCAGGCAAGAAATGCTAAGGGGCCTTAGGTGTTGGTAACGTGGTAACCAGTAAGCTGAGAAGGCAGGGGGAGATTAAAGTCTGTTTAATAGAGATCTAGTTAACAGGACCTCACAATAGAATGTGCAAGTTGAAGTAAAGGTTTTCTGGCTTGGGTACTTCATGAGCACTTCAGTACCCCTCGGATCTCTAAGTGGCACTGTCCAGTGGCAGCCAGCTGATAGAGAAAGATGAATCTTGGTGTCTTTCTCAAGGTAATCTGTGCTTAATTTTAATGTTACTATGGGCAAGTGTTGATATTCATTTTCTCTTAACCTGTACTAAGTACCTTTATGTAAATGATATTAAATTATAGATCCTAACTAGAAAATCTTTGACAGGAGGAAAACAAATGGCCATATGATTAATAAAAGTAAAATCTACTGTTGATAACCCACATTTTCAAAAAAGAAAATGGATTTCTCCAAAGTTTGTTCTTAGTTCCTTACTATATGTTTCTATGCAAATGTAACGTTGCACCTTTGATGTTATTCCTGTCGTTAAATAAGCCTGTGTAAACATTGTGTGATGATATTCTTTTTTTAATGTTTCTTCTTCAGAAGCCTAAAGAACCGGTTCCAACTCTTGCTCCAAAAACCCTTTCAGTAGCAGCAGCTTTTAATGAAGATGAAGATGTAAGTTGATAGCTAGTTTTCTGTGTTTTACTTTAACCTGTTCTTTAAGGACAACATTAGTGGCAAATTGTCAAGTTGTATTAATGGTACCAGTGAACTTTTTTTTTGGCAACTCTTAACAGTTTGGGTTTGTGTGTGTTTTTTCTTTTTCTTTTTTAATGACATCTGCACAATCTGGATATTTCTATCAATTTGGTTGTGGGATTATTTAAAATAGACTTTGGGGGGCAAGGAACTTAAATCAACAAATGCTCATTATGAGTAATAATACGTATGTGTGCTCTGAATACCTGAGTAATAGCTCCCAAGAACAATATGGATAAGAATTATACCTTCAGAGGAGCACAAAACGTGGGGCTGGAGTGATTGGCAAGAATATTTAAGAGGAGAAATGTGCTGCTGCTGCTGCTAAGTTGCTTCAGTCGTGTCTGACTCTGTGTGACCCCATAGACAGCAGCCCACCAGGCTCCTCTGTCCCAAACATTAGGCAGGGTTTTGACAAACCAAGGAATACTTTTGTAAATTAAGATATCAGCTTTCAAATCACAAATGGTAATGCTAAGCAGCTGTGTTTGACACCTGGAGGTTTTGTAGAAATTTTAGGCAAGGATGAATATGGAATGATTGGATAGGTAAATTCAGTGGTTATCACTGTATTCTCCCTTGGACATTTACTCATTCTACACATTTGATTGGTTTCTGTATGCTAGGTAGAGTGAGATTAGAAAGATAAATCAGACATGTTCCTCTAGGAATTCAGCCTAGCAGTACAGGGACTTACACATAAAATGGTCCAAGATAAAATCAAAAGTACCTGAAAAGATAAAATGATATAAGAGAGTTAGGTGAGGAAGAGAGGCCAGGTAACTCGATGCATGCGGTGTTATGGAAAGACCACTGGACTGGCAGTTGGAAGACCTAGGTTCTTTTCCTGTCCTGTTCAGTTATTAACCAACAGAGAGCCTTCAACTAAATCAGTTTACCTTTTGGAGCCTTAGTTTTCCAACTTGTAAAGTGAAGTGATCTAAATATAGATGACAGGTTTTTAAACCATTTCTTAAGAGTTCTGGGGTTCTGTGGAAATGTCTCAGGAGCTACTGTGGTATTGCATACTTGGTCGCTCAGTTGTGTCCATCTCTTTGTGACCCCATGGACTGCAGCCCACTCAGGCTGCTCTGCCCCCCTCCAGGCAAGAATACCAGAGTGGGTTGCATCCCTCCTCCAGGGGATCTTGCCAGCCCAGGAATCAAACTTAGATCTCCCACACTGCAGGCAGATTCTTTACCCACTGAGCTACCCAGGGAATCCAAGGAATACTGGAATGGGTAGCCAAACCCTTCTTCAGGGGATCTTCCCGACCCAGGAATCAAATCCGCTAACAAGCATGACTCTAGTCTCCTGCTGCTATTTCATTTATGTCTGCTCTCTTATCTATTTGGTATTTGGAAATCCAAGTAGTATTCTGTTGAGGAAAAACCTTTTTATGTCCCTCTCCCTCAAAAACATTTTTGAAAAGCATCGACTTAAATTTAATGTTTTCTTTCATGTCTAACCAGAATTCTTAAGAGATTATGTAGCATTTTGACCTCTACAGATTATGTCAGGGAAGGACAGTATAGGAAGAAGGGAATACCATGTGCAGAAGTAGAAAGGCTGAAAATTGTAAGCACTTACATAATGCTTATTTTGAATATCTAACAAATTGAGTCTTTGCACATATCTTTATTTTACCTTCCATATATCCCTGTGAGTTGTATGATATGGTTATTCTTATTTTCCAAATGGAGAAATTAAGTTATGAGTGCATGAGTATGTGCTGATGCACACAAGTGTCATCTATAACTTAGAACTAGAACTTGGCTTTCTGGTTTCTCGTCCTGTATTCTCTTCCCTTTTTTTAAAGAAATTTTAGACAGCTTCAGACAGCACTCTTTCTGCTATAAAATGGTAATGATAGTTAAGGATAAACTTGTCTCTTAGTTAAAAGAACAAATGCATCTGAAATCTTCATCTGAGGACCTCCCTGGCAGTCCAGTGGTTAAGTCTTCGCATTTCCACAGCAGGGGGCGTGAGTTTGATCTCTGGTCAGGGAATTAAGATCCTGCATGCCTTACAGTGCGGCCAAAAAAAGGAAATAAAGTCTTTATTTGGTTTTTATTTTTCTGTGGAACATAGTTAGCCTTGGATATATATCTTAGTCTGAAGTATAGTGGACAGAGAACATGTTCATTTGTTTAATTTTGAAATTTAAAAATACTTTTTCAGTTCTCTTTAGTTTAATTTGTAGAATGTTCCCCAGTTTGGATTTGTCTGATGTTCCTTTATTATTAGATTCATGTGCCTCTTGGCAGGTGTACCACAGTAATGATGCCAAGTTGTCAGTGCATATTATATCAGGAGCACATGTGTCAATATGTAGTTACTGGCAATGCTACCTTTGATCATTGGGTTAAGTGGTGTCTGCCAGATCTCTCTACTGTCAAAGTACTGTTTTGCCTTTTATAATTAAAATTTATCTTGTGGGGTTATGTTTTAAGAATACATGAAAAAACCTAACTACTTAAGCATTCATTCATGAATGTTAACATTCATTGATGATTCTTACCAGAATCAGTTCTATTATGTTTGCCAAATGGTGATTTTTTTTTTCAATCTTTCCTCCTGTCTATGTTTATTAATTGTCTCACTTAAGGAAGAGCTTTTCCTTATTTATACAAGTGTAGCCTATTCAATAGGCTATAATGCTCAAATTGTCCCAGATTTGACCAGTAGAAACCTTTTTAAGGTGTATCTTGAGATGACTGCTTAAAAAAATAATATTTATCTCAGCAGTAATATTTACACATAAAAACATCTAAAAGACACTTGTCACATTCTTTTTCACCAGCTGTAACTGTGGAAAAGCAGTAAGGAATGAGCTTTCAAGATGTCTTTACAGTAAAGAAGACATTTTTGAGAAGAAGCAATACAGTGAAGTGGTTTAGAGTGTTTTTTTGGTGTCCAGCTGTTTTGTGACTTTGGACATGTTAACCATGCGTACTTCAGCTACAAAATTTGAATGATGATACTCATCCCATTTGGTAGGATTGTTAGAGTTTTCAGAGTAGTGCATATTAAAGCATTTAACACAACATGTAGATTCTAGTAAACAACTAGTTTTAGTTCTAAAGTATCAGGTTTTTACCAGAATTTGTTCTTTTTGCAGATTCAGCACTTGAAGCATAGGTTTCTTTAATGTAGTTAAAATGTTACTTTTTTAACCAAAATTTACAGTTGATATAAAATGTAGCATTATTAGTATCAAGTGATTTTAATATAGTTGACCCTTGGCCAACACAGGTTTGAACTGCATGGGCCTATTTATACGCAGATTTTTTTTTCACAAAACATGTGCTACAGTACTACACTATCCCAAGTTGATTGACTCCTTGGATGTGGAACCATGGATATGGAGGGCTCACTGTAAAGTTATACACAGGTTTTTGACTTGAGGAGGTTTGGGTCAGGGGTGGTACCCCTAACCACCCCCTGCATTGTTCAGGAGTCTGCTGTATCTATATGCAGTCATTTCTGTGTGTCTCTTTTTTTCCCAGAGTGAACCAGAGGAAATGCCTCCAGAAGCAAAGATGAGGATGAAGAATATTGGAAGGTATAATTTTTATATAATATTGTAGAAAATTATAGTGAATGTAAAGCAAGAATAAATTGCACATAGTCCATTAGTGTTCAAGCTTTTCTTACATATTTGGGCAAACAGTTTTGTTTTCTAATATACCAGTATATCGCTCCTGATAAGAGAAAATTAGTATTTTAAGAAAAAATAGCAACAATATAATGCTATTTCTTTTCAGATACGTGTAATCTATATTTCTTCAAGTAAACAGAAATGTTTCCGATTTAAAATTTTTTTCAGGTATAAGGAAATGGCTTTCACTCATCTCACTTATAGTATCATTCCCACCACTTAATCTTGATTGTATGTGCTCCTTTTTCCTTGGTAATATAGATGCTAAATATCAAAACAAGATAAAAACCATCTTTAAATTTTCCTCTGTTTGTTATTATGGAAATAACATTAATTTCAGATCAACATGATATTCAGTTTCTTGTCTTTGTGCATAAATGGATAACTCAGAGGTTAGTAAGGAAGCTGCGCTTCAAAACAGCCTCTACCATGCCCCCATTTCTAGCAAATGTATATTCTACCAAGAACTAAATGTTAAGTCTTTCAGCATCAGTCTTAAGACTCTGCCTTTGGTTCCAATGGGAACAGTCCCAGTGGCTGTCTGCCGGCCTCCCTTTCATACAAGACTCTAAAGTAAAAAATACATCTGACATTATAACCAAAATATAAACCAAATCTATACCTGCATATATCTAAACATTTAGAATCAAAACATGTTCATAATATGACAACCATTTTACATGTGATACATCTTCATTTTTTTTTCTATTTCATTTTTTGTAAATACTGTTGGCAAGTCACCAAATTCATTTAATGACCCTGTTAACGGGTCACATGGAGAAGGAAATGGCAGCCCACTCCAGTATTCTTACCTGGAGAATCCCATGGACAGAGGAGCCTGGCGGGCTCCATGGGGTTGCAAGAGTCAGACATAACTTAGCAAATAAACCACAGTGGGTTACAATCAACTGTTTTTAAAACTATAGTGGTTGCCACCTTTAGCTGTTTATCAGAATCACCTTAAATGTTTGTTAAATCTACAAATTTACCTGGCTCCTCCTCAGGCCCACTGAATCTGAAATTTTAGGACTGGGTCTGTGGAAAGGGTATTTTTAAAAACATCTGTTGCAGCTTCTGATGTTTGGCCTCCATTTATAATGGGTGCCAAACAGACATTTTGAAAGAGTTAAAAACATGGCCCAAAAGTCATTATATAACGTTTTAAATAAATTTCTTTCTTTTAACACAGGGATACACCAACATCAGCAGGACCAAATTCCTTCAATAAAGGAAAGCATGGGTTTTCTGATAACCAGAAGCTATGGGAGCGAAATATAAAATCTCATCTTGGAAATGTCCATGACCAAGACAATTAAATGATGTGTTTTGAAATTGGGGTGTGGGGTGGGTGTAAAGTTAAAAGGAACAGTTTCCTTTTTTAAGGAATGGTATAAGACTATCTTTGGAGCCGCCTTTTTTTTCGTTTTCTTTTTTTTAAATATTGAGTGATACACTAATAAATGAGAATTTGAAATTAGAGGTAATTTATGTTTTATATACAGATTTCAAGACATTTACTAATTTTGTAGTTTCATGTGATTAGTTTCCAAAGGTTACAGATACTAAAAAATTCAGAAATGGTACCTTTCTAAGAATTGCATATTTTTTTAGATACAACTATTAGCACATTAGGAGGGAAGCAAAAAGTTGTCTATTTAAACTGTAGGCAGTTACTCTCTAACTTAACTCCCTTATTAACCTAAACTTGTCTGGCTCCCAGGAACAGCCTTATAGAGAAGGGAGTATTGTATTGGGAGGAAAATGTTACTGGACTATTGACTGAGAAAGTAAATTAGATAAAATACAGCTTTTTTTTTTTTTTTTTTTCCCCTAATGGGCATTTGTTTAGTTTCACATCATCATTAACTAGTTATTGCATTGCTATCAGTGGATACAGATGCTTAAGCTCTTTAGAAAGAACATTTTAAAATTTTATGTAAACTGTTGAGTATTTAAAATAGCCCACTTCATTTTAAGGGTCTTGTCTACCTTCATTAGTCTTCAAAGAACAGACATTTGCTACCAAAGTAAATCCGTATTTTGAATGTGCTTCTCTTGATTTTTGTTATTAGCCAGTTCCTGTAAGCATTTCCACCAGATCTTGAGGCAAATCATAAGGAAGCTGTTTCTTTTAAAATAACAAACCACCACCAAAAATTTAAATGTACATAATAGTTAAATGTTTGGCTGTTCTTATTTTTTAAAGGGTATAAACACCAAAAAAAAAAAGGTGGGAGGGAGCAACATTGTATGACGATGGAAGATAAGAAAGATGCACTTTCTGTAATTTTATCAAAGCATTTATGTTACTAACTTGTGAAATCCAATTTGATTTGAACTTATTAACAGGAATTCTTATTTAGCACAAAAATATGGTTTACTTTAACTGTATACTTGCTAACCAGTGGCCTCTCAAAAGCACATTTTAGATACTGAAAATGAAAGAAAATGCATCTTTAAACATATTTTATGGAATCTTCGACCACATATACTTTGTTAATCTATGTGTTGTAGGATTGTGTTTATTTTGTATTTTTGTATTGTATATGAATTCTTTTTTAATGTGACAGTTAAACACATCTTTTAAAGCATAGACACACATAGAAAAAACATACGGTATAATGATTTCCTTGAAGACTACAATGTTAGATTTGGAGGCAGCTTCAGACTGATTGGTGGTAACTACTTGCTGAGCTCTTTAAATAAGTAATAACTCCAGAGAAGCAGCCTGTATATATTCCTAATCCTTTGTTCACTTGCATTTGAGTTTAGAATAAGCCCCAAGTAAAACAATGGAAGTGTATATAGAACTATTAGTTCTTACTTACATGATTTAATTATATCAAGATAAATGAATTTAACTTGCTTTAATGTAGGCAGACTTTCCATTTTTGTTCATTCTCATGTTTATGTTGAAATAACATCCCTCTCCTACATTTCATTTTCTTGACTCAAATATCAACCTACGGTCAAGATGGGAGAGAAACAACTAAGATGATTGTCTTTACTAAAATACCAATAAATTTGTCAAACTCTATTAGTGTTCTTATTTTCTGTTCCAGTTAATTGTTGCTGGGTTTGTTTGTTTTAAGCAAAGAGACATGTTGTTATTACTATTGCCCAGATTGTTGGCTGAAGTAATGGGAGATTTAAAATTGTTTTTTGGAATCTACATAACTGAGCACATAGTTTGAGAGCATTATGATATCTCGGGTTTGAAGAGACTTAATCCAAATTCTCCCCTCCCTCTACTGCCAAAATGTCATCTAGTGTGTGCTGTAGGAAGTCCTTGCCAAAGCATATCTTCGAAAATTCCTAAGTGTTAGAAGGTATTCTGTTACTAGTGGCTGCCATTGAGTATCTCTGAATATTTTCTTAATGTTTACAATGCTCTTGTCCAATAGGTCAAGTCTTAGTAAATGAAAAGATTGAACTACATTTTAGAATTAAGATTCATTTCTAGTTTAATTACAAATTAAGGCTATTAATTTGTTTTCTTATAACTAATTATCAAGGTTAGTTTGATACACTGTGGAGCAATTTTTCAAGTTACTTTCTTGCTGAGATGATACTTTTTAATTTTTTTCAACTTCATTTTGAGAAGATTTCAAACTTAGAAAACATTGCAAAAATATATGAAGTATTTCCCATGTTCTTCTAGTGACAACATATAACCACAGGACAATTGTCAAAATCAGGGAATTAACATTATTAAAACACTGTCACCTTTTACTACTATTCTACAGACCTTACTAAGATTTCACCATTTGCTCCACTTTTACAAACTGGCCTATACTTTTCAAAAAGTCTAAGGTCGTAAAAGACAAACTCCGAAGAGTCCCAGATTAAAGGAGTTTAAGAGAGATGACAGTTAAACAAAGTGTGATAATGAAGTGAATCTTCAACTACGGTCTTTTATGACCTTAGACTTGTTGAAAAGTACAGGCCAATTTGTAAAAGATCTCCCAGTTTAGGGTTTCCCTAATGTTTAAATTGTTTAATGCACTTTTGGCAAAAGACACCTGATGGATACTCAGTGCATCTGCAAGCACATGATGTCAGTTTGTCCTCTTACTGCTGCTGCTAAGTCCCTTCAGTCGTGTCCGACTCTGTGCGACCCCATAGACAGCAGCCCACCAGGCTCCCCTGTGCCTGGGATTCTTCAGGCAAGAACACTGGAGTGGGTTGCCATTTCCTCCTCCATGTCCTCTTAATAGTAATGTTAATTTTGACCACTTGGTTAGGGTGGTATTTGCCAGATGTATCCAGTGTCAAATTTGTAATTTTTCCATTTGTAATTAGTATCTTATGGGGAAATTATTGTCTCATATTGCTCATATTTTTGCCCACTAATTGGCAGACATTCATAGTTTTTGTTTCTGGGGGTTTTTTCCTTAGGCTTTTTATTGAAACAGTTATTAATGTAGGATTTGCCAAATGATGAGTTTTCTATTTTCATCTTTGCTTCTACTTTTAGTAGTTCAAATTCTGTTCGGAAATTTCCATCTGCATTCTTTATTCAAATACTATGTTGATAATGGGCTCATGTGTTTTTAATGTTATTCCATAGGTTAGAGTGCATTACTATCATATATTTTATTACTCAAACTCCCACATTTGCCCATGCAAACCCCTTTGCATTGACCCCTGTGCCTTTTTGACATGTCACCATTCTTAATATTTTCTGGCACCAGAAGATGTTCTGGACTCATCTCGTATTTTCTCTTCTCTCACCTTAGAATCAATGATTTCTGTAAGCATCCATGGTTCCTTTCAGAACCTATTTAGAAGCCAAAATCTGCACTAAGTGTACACTTTGGTACTGAAGTGTCATTGCTTCCAGCCTGCTTAACAGAGCTAGAAAAATATGTATGTATATATACATCTGTATCAATTTCTAGATCTGTTAGGTGTTATGTATTTGTGTGTGTGAATTGTATGTGTATATGTATGTATATACTATGTATGTATCTCCTTGAGTTCATATAGATACTTCCATTACAACACCAACACCAGATTCATTCTAGTCTTTCTCCTTTCTTATTTATTACTCGTCCAACAGTAAGAAATCTGACTTTGACTATTTATAATCTTTTCACTTATGTGCTTAATTTCTAGAATACACAAGGTAGTTCCAGAGTTATTCGTAATTTCCCAATAAAAAACTACTAACTATATACAAATATAGTTCCTTTATAGTATTAAAAGTACATAAAATACTGGTTTACAAAGGTTAGTTATTTGCTCCCCCTTTTAGGGTGGTTGTATTACTCACTTGTAATGCATTTGTGTTTCATAATTCCTGCTCACTCCTTGTTAATGTTATTTGAAATATTAGCATAGGTCTAAAAGTTAAAACTGTACAAACATGTCACTCCCTATTCTTTCTCATTCTCTTCCTCCTGTCCTTTCTATCTTGTTTGCACCTATCCCCTATAAGTAATCCATCTTTGGTTTATCCTTGTTTCCTTTTGAATAAATAAATAAATTGGTGTTTATTATATCTGATTTCTTACATGAAATGTAATATAGTTAATCCTATCCTCTCCACCCCGCCCCACCCTTTATAGTATATCCTGGAAACTATGCCAGTTCATGGAGATCTTTCTCAAAAAAAATTTTTAAAGGCTGCATAATACTCTACTGTGGGAATATACCATAGTCAGTGCAATTATTCTTATTTGTATGGGCATTTAGGTCATTCCCAATGTTTTGCCATTACAGTGCTGTAATTGAATAACCTGTACACGTGTATTTTTTTATTGGGATGTATCTTCCTTCAGGTAAACTCCCAGAAGTAGGATGCTGGGCCAAAAAATATATATGCATATACATATGCATATCTATTCTTATTAGATATTGTCAAATTCTCCTTAAGGATTGTACCAGTTGGTTTCCCCACCAGAAATGTATGAGTGCCTCTTCCCACAGCCTTGCCAGCACAATGTGTTTGCCATGCTTTTTTAATTTTTGCCATCTCTGATAGGTTTTTTAAAATGGGATGTTAGAGTAATTTTAATTTGCATCTCTCTAGCTATGAGTGAGATTGAATATCTTTTCATAGGTTTAGGGGAAGTTTGAGATTCTTTTTATGAATAGCCTATTTCATTCCATTTTATTATTGGGTTTTTGGTCTTTCTCAAATTTTAAGAATCTGTCATTTTTTAACTTTATATATTCTGTAAATATTCTATCCCAATTATTAGTTGCCTCTGGCTTTAATTATGGAGTTCTTTGTAATACAGAAAGCTTCCTTTTATATATAGTGAACTTTGCTTATTGATTTTCAATTTTGTTAGTAGTTATAAAGACTTTCTCTATACTGAAGTCAAAGATGCGTTCATGTTGTTTTTGTAGTGCTTCATTTTAAAATGTATTGTTTCATTTTAAAATTTAAAGATTCCTCATCCACTTGGAGTATATTCTTGTGCATTTTTGAGGTCAAGATCTACTTTTAGTTAAATCTTTATGATATTAAGCCATCCTAATCAGAAGTAGTGTGCTTTTGTATTTTTGGGGTGTTAAATTTTTTCTCATAGGTTTTGCATATTTCTTGTTAAACTTCTTCCTAAATAGTCAGTCATCTTTGTTGCTATTAAAATGAGGTTTTCTCTATCATGTGCTGGTTATTTCAGGATATGAAGGCAGTTTCTATATGTTAATTCTGTCTCCTGCTATCTTACTAAATTCTTCAGAGTTTTATCATTGATTCTCAAGAATTTCCTAGGTGTACCATAATATCATTTGCAAAGAGATGACTTTTATCAATTTTTGTGGTTATTTTTCTTGTCTAATTGTATTCCTTAATACCTCTAATACAATATTGTACAGTAGTAGAATAAATGGATATCCTTGCTTTATTCTCAGAGCAATGTCTCCAGGGTTTTAAATAAGCCCCTGACTTTAGGACCAAGGTAAACATGTTAAAAACAAAACATAAATTCCTAATTTTTAAAAAATAAAAGATTTGGCTGTGCCAGGCCTTAGTTACAACATGCTGGATGTTCAGTCTTTAGTTGCAGCATGTGAACTCTTAGTTGCAGCGTTTGTGATCTAGTTCCCTGACCAGGGATAGAACCTAGACTCCCTGCATTGGGAGCATGGAATTTTAGCAACTTGACCACCAAGGAAGTCCCCATAAATTCCCAGCTCTCCTAAGAGCTTTTATCAGAAGTAGGTGTTGAATTTTTTTGAAAGATTCTTCAGCATTTTATCAGTGAGGGCAAACTAATACAAAGAATTGTTAACATCAGAACTCTCAGGTGTAGAAGTAGCAACTGCAGGTAGAAACTGACTACCCACAAGGCTGAGAGAATAAGTGAATAAGGGAAAGACATCTCAGAGGAGGGGCCCAGAGGCAGAAATCAGATCTTTGAGGAGATAACAGCTGCTAGTTTCAGGGAAGAGCAACATACCAAGCTTCCCATCGCCACAGTGAAGACAAATTTTGGAAACTCATGATTGAACTTCTGCATGAAAAGTCCCTTGGTGATATGTAGCCCTTTACCCCCACAAGAATCCACTGTTAGTAATAATTGGTTTTAGTTATTTACATTTTACTTCATTTCCCTATAGTTTCCAAATTTTCTATGTTTATCCCACGTTACTTTGATAACTGGAGAACTGAGTGGGGAATAGAGGTATCTCTAAATAAGGTAAATTAGCTGTCATGCTTGGGCCTCACGGATGTGAGAACTTTTCAGACCAAAAGCCTTGGGCTACATCACAATAAACACCTACTAAATTATTGCACGTGGACATAGAACTCTTATTCACATCTTGTGTTTTTTTAATGTAGATGTTCTGTTCTAAACTTTGTTTTCTTGTAAGTATAAGTCCTCTTTGGGAGTGTCTTATTTTTCTTATCAGCTGAATTCACATTGCTTAATATTTAGAAAAAAAAGTTGTATACTATGTAGAATATCAAGGATGACAAGTATAACTGATTGATGTCATCCAAATACACCAAAAATGAATTTCACTCAGAATCCAGCAGTATTTTCCTGATCTCATGATAGTTATATAGCTGAAGTTATTTTATTCCTGCTTTTATTTTATATATATATATTAATATATATCTAAATTATATTTAGATATAAAGATTTATATTATCTATTATATATATAACTGCTTTTAGAATTCCATGACTAATCTTAGTTAATGTGAACTGGTTAGATCAGTAGCAACTATGAATTTACCCATGTAACCATGACTGAAAATAAAGTTCCTAAATAATACTTGAAGAATATATAATTATTATGCCGTGATTTTAATAAAAAGAAATATTGTATCAACATTCACACAACTAAGATCATGGCATCTGTTCCCATCACTTCATGGCAATTAGATGGGAAAACAATGGAAACAGATTTTATTTTCTTGGGTTCCAAAATCATTGCAGATGGTGACTGCAGCCATAAAATTAAAAGATGCTCATTGGGAGAAAAGCTATGACAAACCTAGACAGCATATTAAAAAGCAGAGGATTACTTCGCTGACAAAGGCCCATATAGTCAAAGCTATAGTTTTCCAGTAGTCATGTATGGATGTGACAGTTGGGCCATAAAGGCTGAGCATCTAAGAACTGATGCTTTTGAACTGTGGTGTTGGAGAAGACGATTCTTGAGAGTCCCTTGGACTGCAAGGAGATCAAACCAATCAATTCTAAAGGAAATCAGTCCCGAATATTCACTGGAAGGACTGATGCTGAAGCTCAAATACTTTGGCTACCTGATGCAAAGAGCTGACTCACTAGAAAAAACACTGATGCTGGCTGGCAAAGATTGAAGGCAGGAGAAGGGGACAACAGAGGATAAGTTGGTAGCATCACTGACAATGGACATGAGTTTTGACATCGGGAACTGGTGGACATCCACAAGATGGTGAAGGACAGGGAAGCCTGGTGTGCTGCAGTACATGGGGTCGCAGAGTCGGACACGACTGAGCGAATGAACACCACCACCTTTGTATCAAGTACTGCAAAGAAAATAATATGGAAAGAATGCAAGTATTGATACTAATTAGGTAAAGTATTTGCAAACGGTTAAAGCAGATCTAACTGAAGATGCAACTGAGAATGAAAAGGTGTGTATGTGGGAATACGGTTATATAAGGAATGTCTACTTTTCCACTTAGTTTTGCTATGAACCTAAAACTGCTCTTTAAAAGAAAGTTAAAAAAAAAACCTAAAATGTGGACAGTGGTTTGACTTAATAGATTGACAAGGTATGTCTCTTAACCATGAATCTAATAATACTAAGTTTGATATAAGACCCCCCCAAATATATTTGCTGTGAGAGAATATTAATCTGTGTATGAACAGTTATATGCATTACCATACCAGTAAATTTCCCAAAACATCATTTAAATATAGTTACATTCTCAAAGGGTCACTCTGAGAAGATAATGTCACTTTCCCAGTTGATTTTAAACAGGTTTGTTCTCATTCTATCTTATTTGAATGCTACAGTAGGCATCGACTATGAGATGCTCCAAGGAAGACAACTGGGAATCTTAAGTATACATTTTACTACAGGCCTTGCTTTCTCCAATAGGAGGAACTGAAGAAGCAGGCATGGGACTTCCCTGGTGGTTCAGTGGTTAAGATTCTGCACTTACAACGCAGGATGTGTGAGTTTGATCCCTCTTGGGGGAACTTAAGATACCACGTGCCACACTGCCAAGAACACAAAAAGAGCTGCCGTTCTGTGCCATCTCTTAAGGGGTGCTGGTAGTGCCATCATACTGAAATGGAGAAAGATCCTGACAACAGCCATCTCTTGTCACATTACACACTTTCATTACTAACTTATGACTTCCCTGCTGTGGACATAGAGCCACTAGAAAACTAGGAAGGTTCAAGATTAAGAGCAATTTCAGATATTAATCTGAAGTAATGTAAGAAAAAAACAGGGCAAGCATGAAAACTGGAAAGCCAAGATATTGGTAATATACTGCATTTGTGAGTTTATTAAGTCTTAAAAGAGTACTATGTTAACAGGGTTTCCCAGGTGGTGAAGTGGTAAAGAATCCACTTGCCAATGCAGGAGATCAAAGAGATGTGGGTTTGATCCCTGGGTCAGGAAGATCCCCTGGAGTAGAAAATGGCAACCCACTCCAGTATTCTTCCTTGAGAGACCCTATGGAGAGAGTAGCCTGATGAGCTAATAGTCCTTGAGGTTGCAGAGTCAGACATGACTGAGCATACATAGAAGCAACAGATCAGAGACATTGCTAAGGAATTCATTGGCTGAATCACTGACGGAAGCATCCCATGACTAGGGGGTCTGGATCTAGGTACCTGGAGAATAGTAGATGCTAAAGAGAAAACTAGCACACACACACACACATATATATACAGGATAACTTTTAAAGTTTAAGAAAAACCTTCAGTCAAGATTTAGGAAAATCCACAGAGGGTTTTCTAGGGGAAATGGGGTCAACATAAGGCCTAATTGTATAACAGTAATTACCACTGGTGTGGGAGTTAATGAACTATATGCCTCTTACGTGTTTTCACATCTGTTGTAAAGTGTTGATATGTATCTGAATTTACACTGCCTACAACTCATGAAATGGATGCCCGTGTGCCAAGAACTTAACAGCAAGGAATGAAAAACTCAAGTGGTAGATTTATATGCAAATATGTCAGTAATTTTTTTTTGTTTAAATTTTGAGAAATCTTTATTTGCTTTACACAGCAGTAAAATTTGTATATTATACATTGCCTTTGTGTGGGTTCAGTCACTAAGTCATGTCTGGTGTTTTTGCCACCCCCTTGACTAGCCCACCAGGCTCGTCCATCCATGTAATTTTCCAGGCAAGAATACTGGAGAGGGTTACCATTTCCTACTCCATGTCATGTTTTCTAGTTGGCTTTCCTGGTGGCTCAGATGGCAAAGCGGAGAAGGCAATGGCACCCCACTCCAGTACTTTTGCCTAGAAAATCCCATGGACAGAGGAGCCTGGTAGGCTGCAGTCCATGGGGTCGCTAGTCGGACACGACTGAGCGACTTCACTTTCACTTTTCACTTTCATGCATTGGAGAAGGAAATGGCAACCCACTCCAGTGTTCTTGCCTGGAGAACCCCAGGGATGGGAAGCCTGGTTGGCTGCCGTCTATGGGGTCGCACAGAGTCGGGCACTACTGAAGCGACGCAGCAGCAGCAGATGGCAAAGAATCTGCCTGCAATGCAGGAGACCAGGGTTTGATCCCTGGGTTGGGAAGATTTCCCTGCAGACAGGAATGGCTACCCACTCTAGTATTTTTGGAGAATTCCACGGACAGACGCAGGCTACAGTCCACGGGTTACAAAGAGTCAGACACGATTGAATGACTGAGCACTTTCTAACTGAACTAATATTCCTATGAAAAGACAAAGATTGGCAGCCTGGACTTTTTTTTTTTTTCAAAACCACCATAGGAAATTTTCTGGTGGTCCAGTGGCTCAGCCTCCATGTTTCCACTGGAGGGAGCATACGTTCAATCCCTGGTCAGGGAGTTAAGATATTACAGGCTGCACAGCCAAAAAAGCCAATCATATACTATGTATAAGAGACATACCTTAAATATGAGGTTATGAGCAGGCTGACAGCAATAAGCATGGTAAAATGTACCACGTGAATACCACCCCCCCAAAAAATCCTGATGTAGATATTTTACTATTTTAAAAATATTCATTTGGTTGTGTCAGGTCTTGGTTGTGGCATGCAGGATCTCCTGCTGCAGTATGTGAGCTTAGTATCTGCTGCACCGGGGCTTATTTGCCCTGCAGCATATGTGATCTTACTTCCCCAAAGATGGAACCCAAGTCCCCTGAACTGTAAGGTGGACTCTTAACCCCTGGATCACCAGGAAGCCCCTGTAGCTATTTTAATTTCAAAGTAGACGTAAAGCCAGGAGCATTACCAAAGGCTCTTCATTTTACCCTTTCATAATGATACGAGGTTTAACTCACCAGGAAAACAATTCTGTATTAGACAACTAGTAACAGCTTCAAGATATATGAAGCAAAAACTGCCAGGATTATTAAAAGGAGGAGAAATAGGCAAATCTACATTCATACAGGTAGAGGTATTTTTCTAACTGATAGAACCAACAAGCAGGAAAAAAAGAATAGGGGTACAGGATATTTGAACAAAAATAATCATTTAATTGACACATATTAAAACAATGCCTCCACACTGCATAAAATTAAGTTCTCATGAAACATTTACAAAAATTGACCACTGCTTATCCATAAAAAATAACCCTCATCAAATGTTAAAGAATAAAAAATACACAATATATTTTTAATCACAGTAAAATAATTTTAGAGATCACTAACAAAAAAGATAACCCCAAAACCCTCTATGTTTAGAAGTAAAATATATGTGAAAGAATAAATTATAATGAAAATTAAAAAATATTTCAAATCAAGTAACAGTGAAGGAGTACCATATCCCAATGTGTGGAATGCTGTGAAAGCTGAGTTTAGAAGAAACTCACAGCATTAAGTATATACATTAGAAAAGATAAAAGTCAGCAGGCCTTACCTGAATGGTGGTAAACTGGAAAGAGGCAGCAAATTAAGCCCAAAGTCAAGATGGCTCAGTGGTAAAGAATCCGCCTGCCAATGCAGGAGATGTGGGTTCAGTTTCTGGGTTAGGAAGATCCCCCGGAGAAGGAAATGACAACCCACTCCAGTATTCTTGCCTGGGAAAATCCCATGGACAGAGGAGCCTCGGGGGCTATAGACCATGGGGTCACAAAGAGTCTCAGCGACTAAGCAACAACCTGTACTCTTAACATTTATAACATTCTGGAGAAATCCAATAAACAGCAGTATTCACTTCAAAACTTCAGATAACAGACTATAAAATAAGCCTGATATATTTATCCAAACAGTACATGTAAAACCCCTGTTTAGGAACCTCCATGGTTCCTTAAGGTTTAAACTGCCATTATAGGTTGAATCCTCTAATTCAGTTATGAGTGGGAAGCATCATGTACAGTTACACCACAGCTATTAAAAAAGATAAAAAGACACTGAAGGTCTAGACTAAATCCAGCAGTTAAAGTAACTGTGAAATTACGTAAAAAGCCACTGAAATTTAATAAAACAGCACTAACAAGCAGATTTAATCAGGAGATACCTGATCTGACAACAACAAATCAATGTGTGCTTTTAGAAAGGAATTATTATAAACGGTTTCTCCATGGAAATATAAAACTGAATTTTTGGAATCTTTATACTTACTTCTGCATGAAATTTATGTAATTCTCTAAACACACTTAAATTATCCAAACATGGCAGTTAATTGTACTACTTTTGATTTTGTTGTTAAGATTATGTTTAATAATAAGTCTTAATAGTATTATATGTTCCCTCAGTGGTTATTTTTTATGTGTTCAATTCCCCTCCTCTTTAAAAATGGATTAACTTAATAATAAATAACAGCAACTGACTTATGAGCTGAAAATAGTGACAAGCTTAACTTCAAAGCTTATGCTTTAAACAAGATTCAACATCTTTTATTTACATATTTATGACATACATTAATGGTCTTACCCAATTAACTAAATCTAATAACAGTGGTGACAATGGAACATAAAGACAATTCCAAATTTTAGATTGAAATACATTTTCACTAACTGAAACATACGATTAAACAAGCAGCCATTATAAAGCTGTAGACTGTTATGTCAATCCACTTAAAATTGAAAGTCAGCCACACAGCTACCGAAACAATGGGAAATGTGCAAATGCAAATATTACATATGCAGGTATAGCACATGCATGGCATCACATTTATTTTTCTTTTAAGCCACTTAAAGTAAACCGGAATAAGCATTTTAATAATATATACACATCAAGGCACATTCTTTTCTTGTGCTTTAGGAATGATTTACATGTGATTTGCTTATATCTTAATTTTACACCTTATATTAGCTTATTCTAATACTTAGAAGTTTAATTTTAACAATTATAACTTGAGTGGTAGTATCCCAGGAGAGAAATGTGATATCTCCCCATGGTTATTTTGAAAAATGAGAAAATTAGATAGCTTACAGAGGTGGGAATTTAAAAATCAAACACACAAATTAATTTTTCAGGCAACTTTTAAAAAGAATTTACTTTTAACAATTTGGTGGGCCATAATCAATTCCTTTAAGTAGTATACTATAATGAGGGTTGAACTGAAGAATTTTCAATATTCTGAAATTACTTGACAATCATATGGTATCCACAGGACTGCTGTAGATACCTATATTGCTATCCTATTTCTAAACTGCAGTTTTTTTAACAAAATTAAACAATTAAACATGATACAAAAGCTGCAAACAACCAAACCTAGTTTTAACCTTTTCCCCCACCCCCATTTATTTTCTTGTTATCAAGGAGAAACTTCCCATCAACAGAGATTATTAACAGTGTTCTTTGCTCATGGTCAATTTACTTGCCTTGAAGGTTAGCATAGTAAGGCTTAATAGGCATTTCATGCATTTGAATTGCATTTGAAAAATTAGCTATTCATTTAAGGGTTCCCCATACAGATTAAGTACACTGTGCAAACTTGATTACAACATGTAACTCATTAAGTGCTTTACAACAGAATAAAGAATCCCTGACTTTATAAAGGGATAAAATAAATAGTAAGTCAAGAATCACAGATGTGAAGCATTTAAAAAAATGTAACATACCTATGCATCCTACTAAAATGTTTTATATTAGAATTTTTAACCCATAAACAGGGCAAATGAAATCACAGAACCTCTATATTTTGAGAATAAACAAGAAAGCCAATTAGTACAGCCTTTTAAATTAAAAGTATATATAATCAAGTCAAAATGCAAATAAAACTGTACGGTTTTTAATTTAGTACAGTTCTTTTTAAACATTAATTCGTAAGAAGTATACCATGATAATCCACTGCCACCAAATAGATTTGTTTTCAATTTGTTTACAGTAAATGGACTTTTCTACAGAACCATTAGCTAGACAAATCGTTGTATGTTAAAACACCACCAAATAGCCCAGAGCCTGTACATACAAACTCCAGGCAGATAGTCATACAGTATTGTAAACAAATGTTCTGTGAGTTCAATATACATGAGATGTCGCTTCTTTTTATCTCTATTACTACATTCATTCTGTTTCTGAAATATGTGCCACCTCTACTTCAACAGTTTGAATAGCTTCTGCGACTTCAGAGAGCTTCTGTCCTTGCTGCTGTGCCAACACATAATTAACCACTTGCATAATACTTTGGTCAGAGAGTGTAGATACTGACGGACATTCTTCAGTCGCTGCAACAGCTTCAAGAGCTTCCATAGTTTCTCCCGTCACTACCACAGTTTCAAGTTCTTGAGGACCATTGTTTTCTTGTTCCTGCATATCTGCTGTTAAGATGCTAACAGCATGCTCCACTTGAGTTCCCTGGTTATGAAACTGAAGGGTATCTTTTTCCAGCATGATCTTGCAAGGCACATAATCTCTGTGGAATTTAGTCATATGTTTACGGAGTGTTCTAGCATCTATGTAGGCTTCACTACACACAGGACAGACATAAGGCCGTTCACCTGTATGTGTTCTGACATGGCGTTTCAGAGATCGGGCATCAGCCCAAGCAACTCCACATGTTAAGCACTCAAATGGCTTAACTCCTAGTAAAAGGAAAAAAAAAAAAAAAAGGAAAAGAGAGGTGGGTGTGTGTGTGTGTGTGTGGCAAGGTCCAAGTACCAAAATTTATTACAGCTGCCTGATAAATAATGCTTTAAAGTACAGTAGCCCATAAACGTTACTATCTTGACTATGGCCATCTTTTAGTTAGGGCCAAATGGTTTCCCTTAGAATAAAGCAGATTCTGGATATAACCTCTCTAAAGATGTTCCTATGGATAGAAGTTACTCTGAGACAATTTTGAGTTTCTGTGAAAGTCCCTTTACACCTTCCCAGCAATCCTATAATCCTAGGATAAAAAAACAGAAGCTCAAGTAATCCATTCCAGAATAAAAATATTAATACAGAATATTAAGCTCACTAAGAAAGGAATCTACCTATCTACACAACAATTAGGTAGTCAGATTCACAATCACTGCTATTATTTGAATACACCTTCCATAATATGGGATTAATCTCTCATTAAGGAAGATAAGATAACAGACAAGAGGAATGGAAAATGAAGAACCACTACTGGACTGGTCTGTATTCTATTTAAAGGTCTATCTATTAACCTCCATGAAGTGCAGTTACCTCCATGGTTGTTCATGTGTCTTCTATACTCTCTCAGCTGAGTGAATTTTCTTCCACATTGTTCACACACCCGTTCCAGGTTCTGCTTTGCTCGTCCTTTTTTTCCATGGGTAGCTTTCTTTACATGCCTTCTGAACAATGCTTTTTCGTAAAATTCTTTGCCACATATATTACATCTAAAATAGACGAAAAACTCAAATTACCTTTTCCTAAACACCAAAACCATACTAATGGACTAACAATTAATCCAAGTACATACATATCTCAATTAAGCTCAGATTCACCCCAGATTTACCCACCTGTACGGCTCAGTGACAGAATGAGATTTCACATGGGAATACCAGTCTTTCTTCCAACTATAGCACTTATCACAAAATTGGCACTGGAATGGCTTCACACCAAGATGTTTGTTCATGTGCTGGCGAAGGTCTCTAGCTTCAAAGAAACTTTTCTCACATCTGCAATAACAAAGTCCATTCACCCAAATGGATCATCTTATTCTTTTAAAAGAAGTTTCCAAGAACTCAGTATATTCCTGGGTTTCTAGAACTCTACAAGATGATCCCAATTTAAAACAAAACAAAACAAAACCTTAGTATTGCAATCTTGCATCAAGGCTGGAGTGTGTTAAGTTCCTTCAGTTCCAGAGTACTAGAAACATTTTAGAAAGAATCCTGCAAAGCTCCCAAAGGTTATCATAAAGGTGATTATCTTCTATCTTCTCCTCAACTCCTTGGGATGTGCCCTTTTTACATCCCTTTTCACCCTCTCCCATTCTGTCCATCTGCTGGGGGTAGGATTTACTCCTGCCCATAAGGATGGAGCAACTGACTTAGGTGTAGGTCAATCAGAGCACAGCATTCTCTCAGCCACTGTGATTGATCCACACAAGACCAAATGCCTTAGCCAGATTCAATAGGAGTGACCTCAGGGCTTTTACAGGAACATGAGAAATGCAGCTTGACAATTTGGGAGTTGAGGGGATGTGAGGCTGAAACCATTGCCACTGTCTTATCCACATTGAGTCTCACAGACATCAAGTGCTAATGAATCTGAAATCAATTTACATTAAACCATTCAGACTCCTAGTTCATTCAAGCCAGTTTAAACTGGGTTTTCTTACATTTGCAGCTATAAAGGTATGCATAATAAACTACTTTTCTTTTAAAATAAGACTGAGTAAGGGGACTCCCTGCGGTCCAGTGTTAAGACCTCCCCTTCAAATGCAGGGGGTTGTGGGTTTGATTCCTGGTCAGGGAGCTAAGATCCCACATGCCTCATGGCCAAAAAACCAAAATATAAAACAGAAGCAATACTGAAACAAATTCAAAAAAGGCTTTAAAAATGGTACACATCAAAAAATCTGTAAAAAATAAAAATAAGACTGATCAGAGTGACATCAGCAAATATGGGCAGAGTTGGTAACTCCAAAAGCCCAACCTTCCACAAAATCAGTAGACAAAGTGGCAAAAACAGTCAGAATCAATTTTACTAGTGCTCTGGAAACTGATTAAAAGTTTACAGCAACCAGGTAATTATTTAATTAAGAAAAAAATTGTTGAATCCTGGTAAAAGAGCTTTGTGGCATTTCAACTCACCCTGACCCCATCCCCTGGCTCCTCAGCTCAGTAGACAGAATTCATTCTCTCTATGGGTTCACAGTATTAGAGGGACTTAAACCGAACTGTAGTTGTTTTGAACTACCTGGTACCTCTCAAAGTGCTTGCTTTTATGTAGCCAAATTCCCCCAGGGCTGAGGACTTGGGAGTGGTGGGAAGAGTAGACAGGAGGGATTGGTTGGAAACATTTAAAGGTAAAGGTATTAGCCACAGCTGCTGGGGCAAGGAATGGCAGTTGGGAGGAAAGGCTGGAGAATGAGATACTTCAGGAAATAAGACCTTTGAAAAACTCTCACATATTCCCAGGCAAATTATTTGCCCAGGGCTGGCACATGCTCGGAAAAGAGCTGAAAATGCTCCATGCTCTCACTGATAGCTGACTCTGCACAAACAGAAAGAGAAGACCATGGCAGGATTGTAAACTGCCTGGCTGAGTGTTAAAGGCATTCTGGATCAGTGGTGATGCTTGCACAACACTGAATGTACCGAGAGCCACTGAACTGAACACTTTAACATGATAAATGCTATGTTATATGAACTTTATAAAAGGGATCTCAGGAGGTTCTGGGAAAAGAGGGAGAGGAAAGGAGTCTGAAGAAAAAGAGAAATGAGCAACAAGTCCAGTACTTCAGAAGAATTGCCTATTAAGAATCTCTGCCTGGCACCAAGGGACCGTTCATTCCTATAGTCCCTACCCCTAGGCCGCACATTTGAAGAATTTCTTTAAGGCATTTAAAATGAATGATTCATATGGTATGAGATTTATAATGCAAATAAAACTGCTAAATAAATAGGAACACCTAGACAAAGGCAAACTGATTAAAATCAAGAGTAAACAAATAGTATTTTTTTTTAAAGTAAAATAATAGTTTACTATTAGATTCAACTATTTTCTTTTTTCAGTTTTACTGAGGTGTAACTGACAAAACTGTAAGGTATTTAATGTGTAAAACATGATGATTCAATATGTATGTATACACACACACATGCACATTGTGAAAGGATTCCTATCGTTAATTAACACATCCATCACCTCAGATATGTATGTGTGTATGTTTATATAATTACATATGAATATTCAAGTTCCATTTCCTTAGCAGAGTTCAATTACAGTTGAACTTTGAAAGAGACACATTATCAAGTGATACTGTATCAAACTATATCTAATCAACTTCAGCCACCTCAAATATTTTCCTTTGAAACAACTTTCAAATGAACTAAGAACATCAATTAATTGAATGGTTCACATACTAAATACTTACTGAGTACAATGATAGCCTCGAACCTCAGGCTTTGGTTGGTGTTTCTTTAGGTGCTTGCTAAGCCCAGAGCCTCTATGAAAAGACTTTCCACAAACTGAGCAAAGGTACTTGGACTCTCCTATAAGAATTAAAAAGCATGTCACAAATCCAGTGATCGGGTGCTCTTCTAACAATGCTTTATGTCATACTTCAGAAGCTACTTTATCAAGTGAACACAGAAGCTATGACTTTTGGCACCCACCTTCTAAGAATAACAAACTATGTCAAATATCCTATTTCCTCTCAGTATAGTACTAGTGAGGCCACTACTGCCCAAAGAATTTGGGAGGTTTGCATGGTCATCTGGATTATAACAGTGTAGAGTTGTATACAAGTTCTACAGCAGATTATCTACCCTTCATCAGCCACTTCTACGTAACTGCTTTAAACATGTGCAAATTAGTATATGTGGACTAAAAATTCTAATAAAATTATAAACCACATACTTGTTGACAGCTACATCTGCTTATTGCTTAACTTTTTTAAAAATTAATTTCTTTTAATTGGAAGATAATTACTTTATAATATTGTGGTGGATTTAGCCATACATTGACATGAAGCAGACATGTGCACTAATTAAAAAACTTTTATACAAATAAGATAGCTCTAAAACTAGATGTAAGAACAATTTTTAAGCTTTACTCTCATTAATTAAAAAAACTGCACATATACAGTCTTATAGCATAATCAATACACTAGGTAAGCTAACAGTATATAACATGTAACTATGTCAATGTAAATTTCTCATTACCTGTGTGAATACTCATATGTTCTTGAAGACTCCTTTTGGTAACAAATGACTTCACACATAGTTCACACTGGAACTGCTTCTGTGATTGATGGAGACTCTGGTGTAATTTTAGACCGTGTTTGTAGATGAAAGTCTTTCCACAGACCTAAAGCAGCATGGGTATTTAAACAAGTAAAACAGAAAAAGAGTTAAGGGCTGTTTCTGAAGAATGAAGACAGAGAAGCTAGTATGCTATTTTAAATTAAAACCTTAAATTATAAACAAAATGACAACGTTTAAGTTGAAACAAGGGCCTAAGATTTTAAGCTCGTTGATTATCTCCTCATTCCGTACATAACAAATATTTCTATTTTTCTTACAACCATGTAATCTGTGGAAGAACTTAAAACAGTACCAAAAAACCCTCACACTGTCTTTTCTGAAACTGGTAAACAATATACATTAAAAGAGACATGGAAGCTTAGTCAAGAACAATATACTCATTCACATCTATACCAACTAAAACAGTGCTTCTCAAACTCTCTGATGAGGTACCAGTTTTTTTTCCTTTCCTCAATCTATTAGGGATTTTTGTTAAACACAATAGAGATGTCAAACAGCGTCAAATTGCCATTACAGTTTCTACATGCTTACTCTCCATTTTTTTTACTTATCTTCCATGGCCCACGCATCTTGAGTAGGGCTACAGTTGAAGACCAGAGGTCCAATTAACACTTAATTTTTAAATATATGAATACAATGATGCTTAGGACTTGGCTTCAAAATAACTGAAGGGAAGGGGTAGGAAGGGAGTGAGTGACAGTACATATAAAACACAACTAAGCATAGATAACCAACAAGGACCTACTACACAGCACAGGGAACTACACTCAGTATCTTCTAATAACCTATAATAGAAAACAATCTAAAAAAGAATGAATAAATAGCTAAATAACTTTGCTGTATATCTAAAACACAAAATTATAAATCAACTGTATTTCAATAAAATTTTTTTAATTTAAAAAACTCACAAATGACCATGTGTTGATAACTACTAAAGCTGGATAAAGGGTACATAAGGGTTTATTCTATTCTTTGACATTCTTTTTTCACATAATACAATGCTTAAAAAAACAAGAGAGAAAAACATTAAAAATGTTACTGGTTCCAAAACTATCAATAAAAATAGTGGGTCATCCTTATATGCAAAGCTACAGGTGCTGCTAGAAATTTTTCACTGTTTCAAATAGCCCAAATCTGGCTTATCACAGGATTCTGAACCAGCAATCAGATTTTGACATTTAGTCTCCAGCTCTGGAGAAGGACACAGACTTTAGGCAGAATTTCTGCTAAGATTTAAGTCACAGGTTCCTTACCAAGCCAGGCTGGCCCTGCCGAACATGAAGGTATGATTTAGAAGCTGGTTATTCTCACCAGTACCACTCTGAATTCCATCAAGTCTCCTGAACACTCTAAACAGATTTATTTCAAACTACAACTTCAGACAACAAATTAAAGAGCAAAAATGGGAATCATCCTTGACCTAGGCAACAAACTGAAAAAGTTATGGACTTTATGGGATATTTTACTAAAGTGATGTGGCTCCAGATTCAACCAGTCTTACTGTCAGTTATATTCCAGTCTTCTTTAAATAACAAAATAAATATAATGACTTTACCTGGCATGCATGTGGTTTTACACCTGTGTGCTTTAACATATGTATTCGAAGAGAATATAATTTAGGCAATGTCCTTCCACATATGGAACATATAAATTCTCGTTTGGTTCTGCCCTTCTCAGACGATGACCCTGATGCCTCATTCGATGCGGAACTGGAAGAGGACGAAGTAGGTGCATCTTTCCTGGTATGTCGAATAAGGTGGGCTCGCAAGGAGGCACTGTACTGAAACTGTTTCTTACACAACTAAAAGAAAAAGTAAGTTCTGCCTCAATGTATTTTCATTACAAATATTAAGTGAAATGCAACTCATATTTCAACTTGCCATTTGTCTGTTACAATTACATAAACACATACACTCTATAAAAGACACAGTGTACCAGGTACCAGATTATACAGATAAAAGGGACAGACCCAGTCTCTACTCTGCAGGGGTTTATAATCTAACCACAGAAAAAGGATTTACATGTAAACAGGTGAAATATTTAAGAAGGGGGAGTAATCAGAGTAAAGAAAAGCCTCAGCACTGAGGCTGGGCCTTGAAGGAATAGTAAGACAGACAAAAGGAAGCACACTATCATTACACGAATACTAACAGTTGTTAGGTGGAGCAACACAGGGGCTTGAAAAAGTGGGAGGATAAAACTGTGATAGTCCTTGGGACTTGTTTGCTTTTAATTTTTACATTGTGTTTGTTTTTTATGTTTCATTTATTTGGCTGAGCTGTCTTAGCTGTGACAGACAGGATTTTTGGTCTTTGCTGCGGCATGTGAGATCTAGTTCCCCCACCAGGGGTTGCACCCGGCCCCGTGCACTGGGCGTGCGGAGTCTTCGCCACTGGACAGCAAGGAAGGTCCAGTCCTTGAGCTTTATCCTGTACTTGCTAAGTACTGCTGAAAGCCTCTGCTCTTTATTTTAAAATCAAAGTTATACACAGTCATGATCCATAAGACTTTTTTTAAAATAAATAAAACTGGCCTGTTGGTCCACTACTTCTACTTTTTTGACACTTTCTTAATGATCATCTCTGCAATTCTGAGTAATATGAATAATAGGAGGTGAGTATCTCCACCTTTCACTCTCTACACACACAGTTCCTTTCATTACCATACTTGCTCAAGACAGCTTTATCATCATTTTGGTGAGATCAATTTCAGTGCTTACATTATTTGATGACGCACATGTTATTACAGCTGGACAATATAGTACAGTATGATTTTCTTCCCTTTCCTTTTGCTTTCCCTTTTACTTCTCTTCATATTTAGTGCTAATTTGTTGTCAAACATTCCCTCAATTGTTGGCTGAGAGAAGGTTTAAACACATCACCTTGTGGGATATCTCCGTCAAAGCACTATGCTGTGTTCCAAACTGGGGCAACTGTTTCACAGATTGGACCCCATGTTTTCCATTTCTCATGTTTTGATCATTTTGGCGGAATACCTCTACCAACAGCTTCCCGAGAAAAGGAATTTAGGGGGTAAAACTCTGCAGACCTTGCAAGTCTTGAAACTGTTCTTACTGTACCATCGCAAATATAGTCTGACTATTGACTTCAAGTTAGAAATCATTTCCTTTTATAATATTAAAAATACTGTGCCTTTATCTTCTAGCTTCCACTGTTGCTGCTGAAATGTCTGAAACTATTCTAACCCTTTTCCTTTCTCTCTTCCAATTTGTAAGATTGTCTTTGTCTCCTGATTCAGAAATTTCATAATGCATTTGGTAAAGAATTATTTTAAACCATGATTCTGAACATGTGACATGCCCTTTTAACAAGGAAACGTCTATGTTCAAGTTCTAAAATGTTTTTTTCATTGCATTAATGATTTCTTTCTCTTCATGCTGTTTAGAATTACTTGGACATTAGAATACAACTAGACCAATCCTCAGTTTCTTTCACTCCCATTCTTACCTTGTGTTTTCTTTATCTTCTGAGTGATTTAGTCAATTATGTTTCCTAACTTTTCAGAGACTTTTTTATATGTTATACATTTTATTCCTAAAAAACTATTCTGTTTTCTTAAAGTTTCCTTTTAAAAACATAGTACATGATTATTGTTTCACTGACATAATCTTTTCCTTTATCTCTAATATAAATCATACTTGTGGTTTGGGTTTTATGTGCATTTTTTTTTTTTTTTTTTAGTTTTCTTCTAACTGCATAGTCTTGAATTCCTCAAAGTTGTTTTTCACTTGAAATATTTGTCATGAATCTGTATACCTGATGTTTATTCACATTTCAGAGTAAGATATTTAAAAACTGGCTGGAACTTGTGTGTAAGTAGGGAAGTAAAATGGTCAACCCCTGGCTTTAGTGAGTGGTATCTTTAGGTCTTTTTTTTTACTGGGCTTCAGATTTCTCATCTCTAAGAAATCTTTCTATTTTAAGGTTAAGGGTTTGGCTGTTAACATTCCAGGACTTGAGTAGAGAAAGAGCACTTTCAATATTCAGTATAGAAGCTTCTACTTTCCCTTGTTGGGTATACCACACTGATACATTCACCCTCATTATCCACAGTGTTCTCTAGAGCAGTGGTTTTCTTTTTTAGAGAGTAGAAGATGGATCTTTGACTGAAGGCACGGTGGTAGTGATTCACTTGCTCTTTCTAACCATCAGCCTTACCTCTACTTTCAAGGTCACTAGTACCATTAATTCCTGAGCCTCCTGGTAGTTCTGTAATACAATTTGGATTGATTCTTAGCTTTCCATGCTGAAAGCCTGGGAATGAGCCCTTTCAAATCTAATGAATCAGCGACTCCATCTAGGGACTTCCATGGCAGTCCAGTGGTTAAGACCCCACACTTCCATTGAAGGGAGCATAGGTCTGATCCCTGGTCGGGGAACTAGGATTCCAGTGCTATGTGGTACAGTCAAAAAAAAAAAAGACTACATTTATGTATCCGAGGCCAGAATTTAGTTGCTATGGTCTCCTGTTCTTTTTGCCTCTCTATGAACTTTCTAAAAAGATCATTTTACTGTCATCTTTCTACAGTAGAAGCAGAAGTAAGTCACTGAACATTTTTTGACAAGAACATGACATGTATGAATCAGCAGATAACTATGATAGCAATATAAGGGAGAAGGAGAATACAAATGGTAGCATAATAACAAAGCAGTAAACTAGATTCTATTTATAAAGAAGTTAGAGCCATTTATAATTAGCTTTCCAGATACTTACTGGACACTTGTAATCTCTAGCTCTTTCATGTTTCAGTATGTGCTTTATAAGGGCATATCGTCTCTGAAAAAACATTCCACATTCCCCACATTTATGGGATGCTTCTTCTTCTGTATTCTCTTTAGCATCCCTTTTCGGCTGTTTCATCTTTTTTCCTCTTTGAACTAATTTCTGAGCCACCTGATTAAAGAACAGAAAACACAATCCAAATTTAACTATCTCAAATTCACATTACCTTATTAATAACATTGGTATTTAAAACATTAAATTGCTTTCCTGCACCCATTCCCCTCCCCCTCAAAATATTTTTCACCATAAGTTTATCAATAGAATGCTTTCAACTTAAAGCTAAAACTACAAAGGTGAACTCTTTCTTCTTCATACCTGTTGAACTGCTGACTTGGGAATAGCTTTCCGTTTCTGCAGCTTCTTCTCCATTCCTTTGTGTAGTCGGATATATCCCCCTTCATTAACAGAACGCTGCCGAAGTCTGCTTCTATAAGTATCATCATCGGGGCTCTGGTCCATCAGTGCTGTCGGTTCAGCTAGATTTTCCTCATCTTTCGAGGACGGGTCAAGGTCCTGCCTATGCTCTGAAATGTCTTCAGCACAGATATCCTCAGCTGCTGTATCATTTCCCGTATCAGTGTTTCCTGGAGAGCTACTGATTACATTCTCTTGTGAAGGCTTAGGATGAGTACTAGAAACTGTGCTATCTTCTCTGCTGTTTAAAGTTTCCAGTTCTGTCTGGTTGTTTTTTGTTACTAAATCAACAGACTCCATTTCAGGATGGGAATCAGTTACACAGCCCACAGGTGACGCGGTGGCTTCAGCCTGTGAAGAAACCTGGGGCTCAGGTTGTTGTCCCAGCTCTCCATTCTGCTCTGGCAATTCTCCATTCATCAGTAGTACGATCTCACAATCCCCAAGTTCAGTGGATAAAGTTGTTGTGGTTCCCGTGTTGTTAGCCACGGGAGGTGCTGTACCTCCACTTTGTTCTTGTAAGTCCTGTGTAGATGCAACTGTTTGTACTTCACCCTTCTTATACACAGTTAGCTGCTTCTCTTCCATTAGTTTATGCACACTTTCACAGATTTCTAAAACTTCTGACATAAAAAGATGACGAGCCAAGATGGCTACATCAGCCATGCTACAGAAGTCAAAACTTAGCACAGAAGTATAGGCAAATTCCAGTAAAGGAAGGAAACTAGCCTTACAAAAACCTATGCGAAACAAGGAAGATGAAAGACAAAAAAGTCAAATCACCACTAAAACACCTTGTAAAAACAACTATTGTATCATTATGACAATATAAAATACAATATAAAGGCAAATATAACCATTTATTCTGCAATTAAAACACTCTGGAATTGTTTTGAGCTCTGGCTGCTTATTAAGCCTTGACTAACTCACTTCCATGAGTCGTGTCTCTCAATACCTAAAATAGAAAATAATATCACACTTACTACCTCAAAGAGTTGTTGTAAGGCAGTCATTTTCAAACTGTACTCCTTAGAACCCCGGGGGTTCCTCAAATTTCCCTCAAGAAACAGCTGCTGGAGAATGGAGGGTACAAAAAGAGAGGGAGGCAGGTGAGAAGGCAGGGTCCAACCAACCCGTCCCCTAACCTCACTGCAGTAAACACAGCTGTGCATTTCAAAACAGAAGCTCATATAAAAATTTGATTGTGAACAAAGTATTCTATCACTAAAAATTTTAAAACAAGGTCTATAGCAGAGGGTCAGGAAAGTTTTTCTGTCAAGAATCAGATAATAAATACTGCAGGCAATAAGGCATCTGTTTCAACTACTTAATTCTGCCACTGTAGCTGGAAAGAGAAACCAAGTATTGTAACATGTATGTAAAGGAGTGTGGCTATGTCACAATATAACTTTATGGAGGAAAAAAAGGGAGGACTGCCCTTCGGGCTATGGTTTGCTCATCTTTGGTCTAAGGAATAAGACAAATTACTACACACCAGGCATTAGGTTCCCATTTTATGTGAGAAAATAAGATCAGTTCCATTCTAAGTTCTCAGTACTTCACATTCAAAAACCATTGTTAATATTCCCATGATTCAGAAATTAGAAGATTACATGGTCGTAAGTCCAATTCCATCTCCATAACCAGACCGAATTAACAATTTGTACAGCTTTTTAAGAGTCTCTTTATACAGCCCAATAAATACTCTTCTGTCTCCTTCTTACAACAGGTATTGTATTACACACACTTTACTGTGCCTTGCTTTTCTCATATGTAATAATTTATCTTAAGAGATCTTTTATTAAAAATGACAGAGGGCCAAAGCAAAGTTTAAAGCAAAGCAAAGTTTAAAAACTCATGTTTGCAGTATTTTTCAGTGTTGACTGAAGATACATAAAATCTGGTCCTTTTACATAGGCAAATAAGGGATAAACAAGTAACAGGCATACAAGGAAGCCTTAACCTATGAGATGTACTAGGAGTCCGGTTGAAAACTGGGGAGACTACACATCAACATGACTAACATCACTAATTCAGTCATTCCTAGGAAAGCTGATAATTAAGTTGCCTGAAGCCATATTAATACTGCTACAAATTATGAAATTAAGTTAATAAGCTTGAGGTAAGAAAGAGTATTTCTTAAAAAAAAAATGCACTTTGGTCTTTTACCTAGTACCTTTTTAATTTCTAAGTTGAAGTCAATCCAGAAGCATGGAAGAATACTGTTAAAATGATCATATTACCAAAAGAAATCTACAGATTAAATGCAATCCCTATTAAATTACTCATGACATTTTTCACAGTAGTAGAACAAATAAACCTACAATTTATAGGGAACCATAGAAGATCCAGAGTTGCCAAAGCAATCCTGAGTAAAAAAAACAAAGCAGGAGGGAGGCTTTAGACAATAAATACAATGCTACAGTAATTAAAATAGTTTGGTACTCACACAGAAACAAACATATGGATCAATGGAACAGAACAGAGAGCCCAAAATAAACCCAAAAACCTAGAGTTGATTAACCTTCAACAAAGGATCCAAGAATATGCAATAGGAAGAAGTCTCTTCAACAAAGGGTGTTGGGCATGTTGGAAAGCTACACGTAAATCAATGAAATCTGAATGCTCCTTCACATGATACACAAAAATAAACTCAAAATAGCTTAAAGACTTAAATATAAGACATGACACCATAAAAATCCTAAAAGAGACCATTGGCAAAACATTTCTTGACATAAATCATACCAACGTCTTCTTAGGTCAATCTCTCCAGGCAATAGACATAAAAGCAAAAATAAACAAATGGGACCTAATCAAACTTACAAACTTTGCACAGCAAAGGAAACCACAAACAAAAAGGAAAGGTAATCTATGGAATGGGAGAAAATATTAGCAAACGATGTGACCAACAACAGTTTAATCTTCAAAAAACACACAGCTCATACAACTTAACAGCATCAAGAAAACAAACAACCCAATCAAAAAATGGACAGAAGAACTAAATAAGACATTTCTCCAAAGAAGACACATAGATGGCCAATAGGCAGAAGAAAAGACAGTCAACACTGCCACTGTGGAAAACAATATGGAGGGTCCCCCCAAAATTAATAACACAGTTGTCACATGATCCATCAATCTCACTCCTGGGCATATCTCCAGACAAAACTATAATTCAAAAAGATACATGCACCTCTATATTCACAGCAGCATTATTTACAATAGCTAAGACATGGAAACAATCTAACTGTCCACTGACAGACTAATGGATAAAGAAGATGTGGTACACTCAGCCATTAATTGCAGCAACATGGATGGACCTAGCAATTATCATACCAAGTGAAATCAGAGAGATAAAGACAAATACTATATGGTATCACTTATACCTGGAATCTAAAATATGACACAAATGAACTTACCTACAAAACACAAATAGACACACAGAGAACAGACTTGTTGCCAATGGTAAGGGTAGTGGAGGAGGACCAGGGTGGGAGTTTGGGGTTAGCATATGAAAGCTATTATATAATAGGATGGGTAACAGCAAGGTCCTACTGTATAGCACAAGAAACTCACTATGCAGTGATAAACCATGAAGAAAAAGAATATTTTAAAAATATATATATAAAACAGAATCACTTTGCTGTACAGCAGAAATTAACACAACATTGTAATCAACCATACTTCAATTTAAAAAATTTGGTTCATAGGTAAGAAGGATTACTGGGCTTTTGTTTACTGAAGTACAGCAGACATACAGTATTACATGTTTCAGGGGTACAACAGTGTCCCACAATTTTTAAAGGTTATACTCCCACTTGTAGTTATTCCTTGTACTGTATAATATATCTTTGGAGTCAAGTATTCTTTAAGAGCAGTGCTGAGCAAACACCATTGATTGCTACTGACTAGACTCTCTGTAAAAATTAACTTACAGAAAAGTAATAGCAAGTGCAAATGAATTGTAAAAGAATAAGAAGTTATTTCTGTCAGGGTTGGAAAGGTAACTCCAAAACTTTATTGGTTTATTTCTCTATAGAGTATTAACCAATTTTTCATCCATCAGCAAATTCATTTTGAGCAAAGTCATTTCTCTGGTTGAAAGACAATATATACAATTCTTAGGAATTCTATACGAAGCAGTTTTAACATCGTACTGGTTTCTGCAATTAATTATATAAGACCTTGGACTATAGTATTTGCATAAGTTAAGTTTTTAACATTTAAAAATTATGTTTTGGCCAAAGGGTAAAGAAAGTTTTCCTGTAAACAGTGAGATAAGCAAATATTTTAGGTTCTGTGGACCACTGGTTTTTCTAGCAACTATTCAATTCCACCTTTGTAAATTCAAAAGCAGCCACAGACAATAAGCAAATGAATAGGTGTGGTTGTCTCAATAAAACTTTATTCACAAAAGTGGTCAGTGGGCCAAGATTTGGCATACAAGTTGTAGTTTGCCAGCTTCTTTTTCTTTTAAAGCCAGTAAAACTTTAGTAAAAAAAAAAAATTTTGAAATGAGAGAAAATGCACAAGGAATGAAAGAGAGATCTATAGTCACTGGAAGCATTTATAAAAGGATATAAAAAAATTCTACGCTGGGGCAGAGCTTCCTTGCCTGATAGCTGGCATCTCTTACAAACATCCTACACTAATAAATCTATTTCTTGCCTATCACTTTGCCTCTTGCTGAATTTCTTCTGCACTAAAAAATTGTTTTTTGTGCCAGAATTCCTTGGGAGTCCAGCGGTTGGGACTCTGAGCTTTCACTGTGGAGGGCCTGAGTTTTATCCCTGGTCCCAGAACTAAGATCCTGCAGGCTGCACAGCATGGCCAAAGTAAAAAAAATTGTGCCAATAAATCTGAAAATTTAGATGAAAGAGACATATTACAGCAAATACACAACCTTCTATAAATTACTCAAGATGAAACAGAAAATCTATAGAATAATTTCGTAACTATTAAATGTGTCAAAATTAGTAGCTAGAAATCTTGCCCCAAAGTCTACTACAGGCCAGTTAATTTTAGCCATCATTCTACCAAATATTGAAGAGATAAATCTAATTTCATAGTAACTACTTCAGTGAATGTAAAAATTGGAAGGAACACACAATTTGTAAGATTAAGCTGACACGACAAACTGTGAAAAAGAAAAATTACTCCTAAGTACAGATGCAAACAGTCTAACGTTAGTACTCTAAACCAGTTTGTACAAACCATTCTAAGCAGTTTGTACAAAATATGGTATGTTGTGACTAAAGTGGATTTATTTCAGGAATGAAAAACTGGGTTAACATTAGTAAACCCATGTAAAATTTCCCACATTAACAGAATGAAAAAGATGGTCTCAACAGACACAGAAAAAGTACAGTGGTAAGTCCACATTCATTTCAAAGGGAATTTCGTTAATGTTAAAGAGGGTAAAGGATTATCTATTTAAAACATTTACCAAACAATATATTTCACAGTAAAAAAACAAAAACACCTTTTCTTTAGAATGGGAATAAGTGAACTCTTTATCACTACCTCTATTCAACTGCTATTTTTTTTTTTTGAGGTTCTAAATGGCACTGTAAAGTAACAGGAAAAAGTTAAAAATATAAGGACTGGAAGGATAGAAACAAAACCATTACTATTAGCACATAATATATTTGTTTTATATGGAAAATCTCAAAGAATCTACAGGTAGATGTCTGAATGACTAAGGTAATTAAGCAGTACTACTGTATTTAATAATCAACAATTAATAAAAATAAATCAGAGATTATATAATTTTAAAAAATTATAATAGTATCAAAAAGTATAAACTACCTTAAAATAATCTAACAAAAGATGTGCAAGGGAGTTCTCTGGTGGTCCAGTGGCTGAGACTCCATGCCCTCAATGCAGGGGGCATGGGTTCGATACCATGGGTCAGGAAACTAGACCCCACATGTTCCAACTAAGTGTTCACATGACATAACTAACAGTCCCACAGGCCACAGCTAAGACCCAGAATAGCCAAATAAAGAAACAATTTTTTTTTAATGTGCAAGACTTTTATGGAAAAATATAAAACTTTATTAATTCAATATAATCCCTATCAAAATACATTTTTCTTCCTTTTGTGGAAGTAGATAGCCTGCTTTAAGTTTATGTGAAAGAGCAAAGGGCTATGAATAAGACTCACCAGAATAACAAAGGTGAAGATTTCCATTATTATTATAAAGATAAGGTAGACCAAGCAATAATAGGGGGGGAAGAGACAACCAACAGACTACAAAAAAATGTAGAATCAGTACCAAGCATGTGAACATTTGTTTTTTAAGAGAATTTGCATGGTGGATGGGTAGGAAGAGGAAGTTTTCAATAAATTCTGAGACAAGTTATCAAAATGGAAAAAAATGAAATCAAATATTTATCTCACACCATTAAAAAAATTCCAAACAGATTAAAAGTTAAATATGAATGAGAAACTATAAGACAATACATGAAAGTACCTTTATGACTGAGTAGGGAAGAAATTTTTGAAAGCATAAACAATGAATTCAACAATATTAAAGTAGGTAACAAGAAAACAGATGTACATTTTATCATTTTTAAATATTTACATATAATTAGTCTATTTAAAAATCAAAGATTTTAATAATGTCTGCTTCACTTGCTATTGCTATTTGCTGAACAAAATATAAAAATAAGCATATGGAATGAAGAATAACCGAGGTATTTTCCTGAAATAATAATAGGATGCTGTGCTGCAGTTATCTGGGAAGCAGAGATTTCATTTGCTATAAGCTGCTGAGAAACAAAAGAGCAGCATTCTTCTTTCTGCTTCAGATGCAAGGAAGATAAGGAAAAAATTTCAAAGCTAATATATCAAGACTACACTTGTGATAAGTTTTATTATTCAGATGGCCCAGAATAAGATGTATTTTCTCCTCTGAATCACCAAAGTAAATATCAAATCTAGAATGTAATGCTCCTCTATGCTTCATAAAAGCTCTTGTTCATCACTGTATCCCTAGAGCCTGGCCAGTTCCCTGCACAAAGTGGATACCTGAGAAATCTTTTTTAGTAATTAAACATACAGCTACTATTAAGAAAAAATATATGAATTTAACTCGCCAGAGTAAGATAGAAAAGGTTCAGTGGCTAACTAGGTGAATATTATATACCCGAATAAAGTCACTTTTTTGCTTTAGAAAGGGGAAATGACAGTTCACCCAGTGGCGTCACTTATTTAAGAGTTATAGCAAAGTAACAGTATAAGAAAATGTATAAATAAGGTTACCTATTTTAATGCTTCCTAAATTTTCATTTGTTGACTCCTAAGCCAATATATAAATTCTAGTGAGGCCAAAGGAAAGTCAAATTACTCATTTACAATAATAATGATAATTAAAAAAAAAAAAGACACCTAGAATTCTGAGTATTCTATACTGACGTTATTATCAAATCTACATGAATGATGATTATTAACCTTAAAAAATGAAAAACAATAGACATATAGAAGTGTTTTATATGTCCAAAACATAAGATTCAGTCAGTCAATTTTAAAATAATATATTTATTTAGTGTAATAACTTTGGTGTAGTTACAGATTTCTCTCAAACTGTTTTAACAATGTAAATCACAGAAATTCTACTAGTGCTACCACTCTCTTGCCTAACAGGCAGTGGTAGGAAATGACAGGCTTTTCATATATCTACCTTGGAAACCTTTCTAAAAGGAAGGAGCTTACAGTTAAGCTTAGTCTGATGCTATAAATGGGCTTCTTCCACTTGAGCACAGATCCTAAGTTTGTAAGATACACACACCCTTTTTCCAGTATGTACTTATTAACAACGAGTATCAGAAAATTCTTACCAAAAAAGAAAAAAAAAGAAAATTCTTACCAGAAAGATCCACCACTGCCTCGTGACTGGAAACAGCTCCTTTCTCAATAAAAAGATCTCGAAAATATTCACTGTTAGCTGACAGAACAGATTTATGAGCTTTATACTCTTCTCCTTCAATTAACAAAGTAACGTCACAGAACTGGTTAGAGAGCCTCTGTTCATTCAGCTGTTTTAAGACAGCCTGACAATGTTTTGGAGAAGAACGTTTCACTACTCCTCTGGTGTCAACCTATCAAAATAAGTTGGAGACCAAGAGTTGCATTATATATCATTTGTATTCTCACCCTTAACAAAATTTAAAACAAGACACATTATTCATTTGTAAAAATTCCACTAATATGAATAGTCCAATATTCTTTATTACCTATGTATTTAAATAAAAAGATAAGTCGTACTCACCATCTTCCGCTATGTTCACTTTACTTGATCCAATGAAAACCTACATCTCATTTCCTACTGCCTCCTTTTATTGGTCAGAAATTTATCTGATAATGTAAGACATTAATGCAGGCAAAAAAACAAAGACCTAGCCAGTTTAAGTTTACCTTGCTGCATGACCCACAGACTGCTTCCAGAAATGTATTCTGTCTACCTGTACCAATACACCAATTAAAAAGACGAGGGGAGGAATAATTTAACAGCAAATCAACAAGTTACATTATAAGGAGAAACAACATGAAAATTTATGATTAAGGAAGAGGCAGTATTAGCGAACATTTAGCACCTGTACCTGGTGGCTCAGATAGTAAAAGAATCTGCCTGCAATGCAGGAGGGAGACCAGCGTTCCAGTCTGGAAGCTCCTCTGGAGAAGGAAATGGCAAGCCATTCCAGTACTCTTGTTTGGAGAATTCCATGGACAGAGGAGTGTGGTGGGCTACAGCCCATGGGGTGGCAAAGAGTCTGACAGAAGTGAGGACTAACACTTCAGCACATTTAACAGTGACAGTACCAACAGGGAAGCAGTTTTAGAGGTTCAAGAAAAAATACTATAAATACTAACACACTAGTTACAGATGTAAAAGCTGAATGGAAAGCTCCACTTACAAACACAAGTTCATGTTTGGATACTGGCTTCTTTTTCACAGGCTTGGATGCTGTAGTTGGAGGCGAAGTAAAGTTGCTCAGGTCATCCTCTGATTCATTACTTTCTTCCCCAGATTCAAGATCTAGTCCCAATTCTTCCAGCATTTCTGAAGCATCCGATATAGGACGCGAGCGATCTAGTTTCTCCTGGCATTTGCTACATTGTTTAATGTAATCTTTGACTTGCTTTAATATACCTACAATGAAATAAAAATTAACTAGTCAAATTCGATACTGCTGTCATTTGAAAACTAACGATTACACTAATTATTTAATCTTTGTACACTAATGCATATTCAAGTGCATGTGTACAGACACACACATACCCATAAAGTATGTAGAGTGAACATTTTAAGATACATTTTTTTCTTCAAAGATATGTTATAAATGACAATCTGTTTCCATGCTGACAGACTGCTTTGTTGTTTACTCTTACCACGCATTTACTCATCATAAAAGGATTATGCAGCACCGCCCATTTCCACTTCAGATTCAACTCACTTATGCAATAGGAACTATATGAAATTGTCAATATTCAACTGCTTTGACTGAGCAACTTCACTTTCACTTTTCACTTTCATGCACTGGAGAAGGAAATGGCAACCCACTCCAGTGTTCTTGCCTGGAGAATCCCAGGGACGGGGGAGCCTGGTGGGCTGCCATCTATAGGGTCGCACAGAGTCGGACATGACTAACTCGACTTAGCAGCTGCAGCCCTTTATAAACAGTAATACTGTGGCTCATACTAATGACACCCCACTCTATGAACATGAGCCCTGACCATGCCTTGGTCAGTGGAATATGAACGGACATGATGAATGTCATGTGTTATCAGAAGCTTTAATTCCCTGTCCCCTCAAAGGACATTCAAGTGCATGTGTACTTGAATGTGTCCTGGAACATGCTATATGCCAGGGGGATAATGTCCTTTACCCTGAACTGCAGATGAAAAAAAACAGGTGGAGCCAATCTGCAACCTGTACAGGATCACAACCAAAACTTGTAATGGGTGTAAAATCTCATCTTTGAAAGCAGAGATCTTAGGGTTTTATTAAATAACAGTATACACAATCTTTGAACTGTGGTGTTGGAGAAGACTCTTGAGAGTTCCTTGGACTGCAAGGAAATCAAACTGGCCAATCCTCAAGGAAATCAATCCTGAATACTCATTGGAAGGACTGATGCTAAAGCTTCAATATGTTGGCCACCTGATGCAAAGAGCCGACTCATAGGAAAAGACACTGATGCTGGAAAAGATTGAAGGCAGGAGGAGAAGGAGATGACAGAGGATGAGATGGTTGGATGGCATCACTGACTCGACGGACGTGAGTTTGAGCAGGCTCCAGGAGATTGTGAAGGACAGGGAAGCCTGCGTGCTGCAGTCCATGGGGTTGCAAAGAGAGGGACATGACTGAGCAACTGAACAACAATACACAATCTAACAAAAGTTGATTATACACAAACCATTCACAAAACCCTATTTTACATTTCAATTTCCAACTCAGCATGCTGGGGGGTTCAGGGAAGAGTAGGAAGCAGGGAGGAATACTTTACATGCATACATACCCTCTCCATCATACTTGTTAAGGGAGGACCACCAATTACTTGTCATTCTACATACAAGGAAAATGAAGCCCTAAAAGTTAAGTCACCTCTAGTAAACTACGTAAGTCTGCCCCGAGAAGCCATGTGGTTTTCAGGACATGCTATGTACCCTGAAACATTGAGCCAGGATGCTATTTATCCATCCCTATGGCAGAAACTTCTCCCATAAACCCCAAGTAAAACGCAAATGAAAAGATTTGTTACCTAAAATGATACAGAAAGTGAAAAGTGGAAGTCACTCAGTTGTGTCTGATTCTTTGTGACCCCATGGACTATACAGTCCATGGAATTCTCCAGGCCAGAATACTGGAGTGGATAGCCTTTCCCTTCTCCAGGGGATCTTCCTAAACCAGGGATCAAACCCAGGTCTCCTGCATTGCACACAGATTCTTTACCAGCTGAGCCACCAGGGAAGCCTTATATTGTAAATTCCTGAAAAGAGTTTCAAAATGACAAATTATACTAAGTTCCTTGAATTTCAACTTTCACATAGTAGTTGAGTAAATTTCTCAAACTGTATTTGAGAAATTTAGTAAATATGTTTCCCACACTTACTAAAAAAAAGAAAAGTATACACTGGAAGAATAAATTCAGAAAATTATACTGATTTTATAGCTATACAAATGAATTTCATCATATTAGAAGCTGAGTTCTACAGTAACCTGTTAACATAGAAATCTGCCCAATTTATTTGTTCACCACCCCCCCACTCAGAATATATCAAGAAATATTAGTTAAATCAACTTTTATAAGAAAGGTATTTATATGTGCACAAATAAGAGAAGAACAGAGTTCTTATAGTCTAGTTTCTGAAAATATTAAAGTCAATAATAAATCTACACCTGTATTAGCTATAGCAAGCAAGTTTTAACAGATTGATAATAAATGGGTTGAAATGAAACATTTCTGAGGATGAGTGGCTATGATGGCTGCACAACAATGTGAACAGTGTGCATTTAATGTCACTGAACTGTACACTTACAAAAGCTTAGAGTGGTAAAAGAACCCATGGGTATGTGAGTGGGAGAAGAAACAGGTAAGAGAATATATATATATATTTCTAAGTAAGAACCATACTAGTAAATAAAGAGCTGCTCTGGAAATCTCCAAGTCCAAAATAAAGATGACAAGAAGAAACAGCTTTCTTCTAATTAACTTTGGTTGTATTTCTAAAAAATTTTACAATGCTACACAGTTCAGCATATTCTGCATACAGCAGACATTAATCAAACTAAAACCAGTTGAGTTCAAACCACTGGAGAAATTACACAGAAAGCATATGAACAAAAAGAAAACTACTGGGGCTTCCCTGGTGGTCCAGTGGTTGAGAATCTGTCTTCCAAAGAAGGGGAATCAGGTTAGATCCCTGGCTGTGGAACTGAGATTCCACAGGTGCCAGGGAATGAAGGCGGCGCTCCACAATTAGAGAGCCCACACACCACAAGAAGACCCAGTGCAGCCAAGATAAAAATTAAAGAAGAATGAAAAATACAAGGAGAAGTTCCACACACACAAAAAATGATTAATTACTATATTAGAGTGGGTCAGTTGTCCAAATAAATAATCCTGTTTCACAGGTCCTTTAACTCAAGTGTTGGTGTTCTGATGGGATCATTTCAAATCCAGCCTTACAGATTCAGGAACTTGATCTCTGGAGCTTGCCTAGAGCTGATTAAGCTGAAAGAATCTGACTCAAATTAATCACTGAAGAGACATTAACATATTTGAGTATTTTCATTTTGAGACTGGGTAATTACAAGGGGCAGAAAACTACTTAATGCAGGAAAATTAGAATCCACTGACCAGCTTTTTGACCATGTTCCAAGTTACTAACCTCTCTGTGCCTGTGTGTTAATCACCATATGCAAAATGGGGATAAGAGCACTTACCTCACAGAATGTCACAGTGATAAAATACTAATATTTCTAAGTCACTTTGAACAGTGTCTGATATAAGTTAACTACTACTACTACTACATAAGTGTTAGAAAGTGCTCAAAGGTCAACTTTTCTGGTACCTTGAAAATCTCTACATAAAATACCAGATGAGCATTAAGAGGTTCTTTACTGAGCCCAGTGGGTAAATGACCTCTGATAAAAACAACCTGAAGAACAGTTTCTCACTCAATCTCAGTTGTTCTCAGTCTCAACAGTGTAGACATTTTGGGCCAGATGCTTCTTGATGGGGGGCAGGGAGAAGTTGCAGGGAGAAGTTAAGTAGGCTGTCCTGTCCTGCATACTGTGAAATGTTTAGGAGCATCCCTGCCTCTACCCAACCAGAGGTCAGTCAATAGCCACCCCACAAACACCACCACCAGTTACCACAACCCAAATTCTCTGGACATAGATGTTCTTTAGGAGGCAAAATTGTGCAGGGTTGAGGACCACTGCTCTAGAAATCTACCAGAATGAACAATCTGCTCCTGTCAACTGTTCAAGAACCTCTCCCCTCCCCATCAGTGGTGAGGCCCAGAGTATTGGCTCCTATTTCTAGCTCCTTCCTGTATTAGTCACTCAGGTTTGTTTGTTTTTTTCTTCAAAGTTACAAAATAGTTACAGCTGTATTTACCTAGACCCAGTTCTTGATGGGTTTTCAAGGATTACACCCTCTTTTTCTAGATTAGATAATGGCAGCATTGATTTATCCTCATAGAACAAGTCAGTTCTTTGGGTAGGAAGCTCTGCCTATAGCTAATTTAACCTATTACATGATTTTGCTAGCTTAATCTTTTTTTCTATTAATTCAATTTTTTTCTTAACATTCTGCATTAACTGTAGATCCCCATGAGTCAGCATTTGACAGAGTCAGGGGAGTCATTTATTTTGAAACTCCAGCATACGATTACAATACAGAATAAAATAAAGGGGTGAGAAGACAATTATATCTATTAACATTTTACATTCTTAAATAAATTTGCTATATGTCAACATTAGACATTCAGTCAGAGTTTTTCACTGTGCTAAACAACTGAAGTTGCTACAAACTGGCCCAAGTACCAGGTTATAATGGCAGTGTTTATGAGGGCAGCATTCTGGAAAAAGCAGCATAATTAATGAATTCCAGTAAACTATCCTTGACTGTGAAATAGTTTTCTTCTTGGCATCTACACTGATCAAATCTTACTCAGTTCAGTTCAGTTCAGTCGCTCAGTCATGTCCGACTATTTGCGACCACATGAATTGCAGCGCGCCAGGCCTCCCTGTCCATCACCAACTCCCAGAGTTCACTCAGACTCACATCCATCGAGTCAGTGATGCCATCCAGCCATCTCATCCTCTGTCGTCCCCTTCTCCTGCCCCCAATCCCTCCCAGCATCAGAGTCTTTTCCAATGAGTCAACTCTTCGAATGAGGTGGCCAAAGTACTGGAGTTTCAGCTTTAGCATCATTCCTTCCAAAGAAATCCCAGGGCTGATCTCCTTCAGAATGGACTGGTTGGATCTCCTTGCAGTCCAAGGGACTCTCAAGAGTCTTCTCCAACACCACAGTTCAAGAGCAATAATCCTTCGGCGCTCAGCCTTCTTCACAGTCCAACTCCCACATCCATACATGACCACTGGAAAAACCATAGCCTTGACTAGACGAACCTTTGTTGGCAAAGTAATGTCTCTGCTTTTCAATATACTATCTAGGTTGGTCATAACTTTTCTTTCAAGGAGTAAGCGTCTTTTAATTTCATGGCTGCAATCACCATCTGTAGTGATTCTGGAGCTCAAAAAAATAAAGTCTGACACTGTTTCCCCATCTATTTCCCATGAAGTGATGGGACCAGATGCCATGATCTTTGCTTTCTGAATGTTGAGCTTTAGGCCAACTTTTTCACTCTACACTTTCATTCATCAAGAGGCTTTTTAGTTCCTCTTCACTTTCTGCCATAAGGGTGGTGTCATCTGCATATCTGAGGTTATTGATATTTCTCCCAGCAATCTTGATTCTAGCTTGCGCTTCATCCAGCCCAGCATTTCTCATGATATACTCTGCATATAAGTTAAATAGCAGGGTGACAATATACAGCCTTGACGTACTCCTTTTCCTATTTTGAACAAGTCTGTTGTTCTATGTCCAGTTCTAACTGTTGCTTCCTGACCTGCATACAAATTTCTCAAGAGGCAGGTCAGGTGGTCTGGTATTCCCATCTCTTTCAGAATTTTCCACAGTTTATTGTGATCCACACAGTCAAAGGCTTTGACATAGTCAATAAAGCACAAATAGATGTTTTTCTGAACTCTCTTGCTTTTTCCGTGATCCAGTGGATGTTGGCAATTTGGTCTCTGGCTCCTTTGCCTTTTCTAAAACCAGCTTGAACATCTGGAAGTTCACGGTTCACGTATTGCTGAAGCCTGGCTTGGAGAATTTTGAGCATTACTTTACTAGCATGTGAGATGAGTGCAACTGTGCGGTAGTTTGAGCATTCTTAGGCATTGCCTTTCTTTGGGACAGAGATTGGAATGAAAACTGACCTTTACCAGTCCTGTGGCCACTGCTGAGTTTTCCAAATTTGCTGGCATATTGAGTGCAGCACTTTCACAGCATCATCTTTTAGGATTGGAAATAGCTCAACTGCAATTCCATTACCTCTACTAGCTTTGTTCGTAGTGATGCTTTCTAAGGCCCACTTGACTTCACATTCCAGGATGTCTGGCTCTAGGTGAGTGATCACACCATCGTGATTATCTGGGTCATGAGGATCTTTTTTGTACAGTTCTTCTGTGTACTCTTGCCACCTCTTCTTAATATCTTCTGCTTCTGTTAGGTCCATACCATTTCTGTTCTTTATCTAGCCCATCTTTGCCTGAAATGTTCCCTTGGTAGCTCTAATTTTCTTGAAGAGATCTCTAGTCTTTCCCATTCCTTTGTTTTCCTCTATTTCTTTGCATTGATCGCTGAGGAAGGCTTTCTTATCTCGTCTTGCTATTCTTTGGAACTCTGCATTCAGATGCTCATATCTTTCCTTTTCTCCTTTGCTTTTTGCTTCTCTTCTTTTCACAGCTACTTGTAAGGCCTCCCCAGACAGCCATTTTGCTTTTTTGCATTTCTTTTCCATGGGGATGGTCTTGATCCCTGTCTCCTGTACAATGTCACGAACCTCTGTCCACAGTTCATCAGGCACTCTATCAGATCTAGACCCTAAAATCTATTTCTCACTTCCACTGTATAATCTTAAGGGATTTGATTTAGGTCATACCTGAATGGTCTAGTGGTTTTCCCTACTTTCTTCAATTTCAGTCTGAATTTGGCAATAAGGAGTTCATGATCTGAGCCACAGTCAGCTCCTGGTCTTGTTTTTGTTGACTGTATAGAGCTTCTCCATCTTTGGCTGCAAAGAATATAATCAATCTGATTTCGGTGTTGACCATCTGGTGATGTCCATGTGTAGAGTCTTCTCTAGTTTTGTTGGAAGAGGGTGTTTGCTATGACCAGTGCATTTTCTTGGCAAACCTTGGCAAAATTAGTCTTTGCCCTGCTTCATTCCGTATTCCAAGGCCAAATTTGCCTGTGACTCCAGGTGTTTCTTGACTTCCTACTTTTGCATTCCAGCCCCCTATAATGAAAAGGATATCTTTTTTGGGGTGTTAGTTCTAAAATGTCTTGTAGGTCTTCATAGAACTGTTCAACTTCAGCTTCTTCAGCATTACTGGTTGGGGTATAGACTTGGATTACTGTAATATTCAATGGTTCGCCTTGGAAACAAACAGAGATCATTCTGTCGTCTCTGTCATTCATTCCAAATCTTATTAGCCCAGATAGTCTACAGGACTTAGAATATAAATCTGAGAGTCCATTTGCAGTGTATGACACATTAAAAACTAATAATTAAAAATATCTGTTTTAACAATATTAGTTCCAGGTCTAAGGATGTTGATTTTTCTCTATATATAGTTTTGTTAATTTCTTTTTTCTTTTTAGCTGCCCTGAGGGGCATGCTGGATCTTAGTTCCCTAAGCAGAGAACCGCTGGACTATCATGGAAGTCCCTAGTGTTGTTAATTTTAATAGACTTATAGTAAACAAATAAACAAGCAAAGTGTTCATGTAAGAAACATCAAAATGAATAGCTAATAATCAAAAGCAAACTCTTCTGATACTTATTGACTATGAATTCTCATATTAATAAGAAAAAAAAATGAGATAAAATAGTATGATAAACTCATTACATGTTAACAAAAATAGCATTTATATGAAAAATACTATTTACCAAAACATAAAAAAATTAGTGAGAAAAGCAGTGCTACTTTATAGTTTTGCCTTTTTAAAGTGTCGTTTAACAAAAGACACGATCATATATGCATTCAATATAATGCCATAAAGCACATGTGATATAGTCTTCGGAGAACTCCACTGTATACTCCTGAGAGAATGAGTGAAAAGGAAAATGATACCTTAGTATTATGAACATAATTTTGACTTTGGGGATTCTCTTAAAGGATCTCAGAGCCTCTGAGTTCTGCAGTTTAGTACAAAACTTAAGAGAACAGCTGTCTGGACATTCAAGGACTTCAAAATTCTACACAACCGTCAATGTATTTCTTATTTTAAAAAAACGAACATAAACACAGTCTCAGGAGTTTTTGTCTTTTAAGACACTGCATACTAAAAAAACCAAAATACTGGATTAGCTATCACTCACAGATAATCAATTTAGGGAAGAAAATTCTGAACATTAAACTCCATTTAGCATCATATAATAGTAAAGTCTGAAATCCCAAAGGTCAGCTCCTAGTGCTTTTGATTTTCCCATCTGCAATACAGAGACATAAATGTTTCCAATTTACATGGTCTGATGAAGCTTAATAGGTGACAGGGCTTCCCAGGTGGCGCAAAAGTAAAGAATCCGCCTGCCAATGCAGGGGAGGCAAGAGAAACCGGCTGGATCTCTGGGTTGGGAGGATACCCTGGAATAGAGAATGACAACACACTCCAGAAATCTTGCCTGAAAAATTGCATGGACAGAGCAGCCTAGCGGGTACAGTCCATGGGGTCACAACGAGTCGGACACAACTGAACACATATACACAAATATGTGAAGATAAGTGCTCAGCACTATACTTGCATGTAAAAACTTGACCTGTCTTTTCTTCAGCTGTAATTATGTTAACATGCCATAAAAATATTAAACCTGAGACCTTTGTTCTATCTCTAAACAAATCAATCTTAACAAACTGCAGCATTTACTTATTATTCCTTCACAGTTGTGTCTCTTTACAGGAACTCAATTTAGATATTGGTTTAAAATGTAATATAAATTAAGGGAAAGCATTTTAGAACATACAGCTGGACTGTTCTTGAAAACACGAAAGCAGCAAAACGAAATATTTAACAAATTTCATAAACTGAAAAGAACTTCGAGAAACTATTCAGTAGTCGAACTTCCTAACTCACAGGTAAGTTACGGTAAATTCATTTCTGTAGAGCCATACGGAATCCTTCCTAACAAAACCTCTTCTATAGGCCTGCAAACTTTTATTAATGATAACCAAACAGTCTGAATACTCATCAACTTTTTGGAGAGGGCGGTAAAAAACAACCAACCAACGGTCCTTTCTCTCCTTTCCTAACCTGGCTCCCAAGGAATTAAACTTAAAGCCACACTCCCCCGGACCAGAACAATCACAGAAACCGCATCTTTTCTGGGTTGACGTAGTGCCTCAGTTTCCAAAGCGCTCTTCCCAATATCAGAGAGAAGGACATTAAAATATCCAGAATTGAGAGCATCTATTACATTCCTATCCTAAAAACTAGGCTCAAATGATTGGTTCAACAGTCACTCGAAATCACTGCTGCACACAATTGCATGATTCCTTATTCACGCCGCGGTATAGCACAATCATGAACCCTGGTAAGTAGGTCCGCAAAACCTCAAGTTCACTGGCCGACAAGCTAGGGGAAGGCATCGCAGAAAGCGGCTGGGCTGGGGGCAGACCGTGCTACCCCCAAACCACCAGCGTAAACAAGAGCTTAAAGCGCAGCATCCGCAACCGCCGCCCAGAAGCTTCTGCTAAGAAGGACCCGCCCCATCCCGCGCGGCCGAAGGAGGCGGGCCCAAGGCAGCCCGCGCGTCCCGGCCCCTCCCCGCTGCTGGTCCGGCCCCCGGGGAAGCCCCCTTCGCCCCACCCAGGCCAGGGCCCGCCCCCAGCTTCCCCGGCCTCCTTCCTGTGGGAAGTGCGGCTCCTTTCGCGTCCCCCACCCTCTGGGCTATGCCTGGCGGGCGCTTAGCCGCCGGGCACAGGTTAGGCTAGATAGGTTAGTGGAGTCCGCGGGGAGGCTGCGGGGAACCTCACACTCGCGGATGCAAGACGGGCCTGCCGTCGCCTGCGGGCCTTGCCTGGAACCGAGCCGCCAGCCCGCCCTCCCTCTCGCCGCGGGCGAGGTCGTACCTCGCCACCAATACGTCTTGGACAAGTCGTGCCAGGTCTGATGCTGGGTGTGGTGAGTGCCGCCTGGGCCCAGGTGCGCAGCCTCGATGAGCCCCCGGCGCCGCTCGGGCTGCAGCACCACCTCCAGCTCGGCGAACGTCTTGCGGTGCCGTTGCCGCCGCTGGTAGTACAAGGTCCCGTCCCGCACCACGTAGCAAGCGGCCGCCTTGCGAATTTTACGCTTGACATTGCCCTCGGTGCCTGGCGCGTACGGCTCGCACTCGTTCGTCAGGTAGCGCAGGATGGCCTGGTAGCTCTCTTCGCTTGACATCGCTGACGGCGGCTCCCTGAAGGCGCCTGTCAGTGGCAGGGAAGGAAGACAGAGCACTAGCTCCGGGCGGATGCAACAGCAGCGGCGGTACTATGGGAAGGACCGGTTGTATCTACAGTGAGTGCTCTTCGACGGCGCCCGCAGCGCAGAGTGAGAACGGACGAGTTGGTAACCAGGAGGAACTGCACTTCTCCAGCGCGCGGTATCCGCTGGCGACTGACAAAATGGCTGCTGCACCACCGGAAGTGACGCAAATCAAGGGCAGTGGGTGAGGGAGCTGAACCCTGATTGGAGCGCCATGGCTTTCTGGCTTGATCTAGCCGACTGAGTGACGTCAGGACTGCGGGCGGACATTTTGGAAGCGGGTAGGCCCTGCCTGGAAGAGCCAAGAGAGTTTGAGCAGACATATTAAGTCCTGGCAGTTTCCCTTTTTTTATTTCCCCCTTCTTTCCCTTGCTCTGAGCACGTGTAGGAGCTGCTGGGCAGTTAACCCTGTCTGATACCCCAAGGTGCAATGGAATCTTCTCCGTCTGCGTTTTGAGACAACCAAAAACATAAAACACAAAATACTGAGGTCTACAGCCCCTGAATATAAGACCAAAGAAAGTCCTTTCACGTGGAAATGTAGTTTTCCTGTCAAGTGTTACAAAACTTAAATCCATCCGTGGTAGGAGTTACTATAGTTTCTAAGATACTGCTGGTTCCAAACTACCCGTGGATAATTCTGCAGTGATCAGCTTACGCAGTGACAATTTACCCATTAAGTCAATCATGTTGGCAAGGAGCGGTGAAGATGAGCTAGCACTGTTTTTTTTTTAGTTTGGGGAAGAAAAACACTCGGTTTTACACCCAACATATACTGAATGCACCAAAGGCCACGGCGATTCGAACTGCACTTTCCAAGGTGAGATGTAGGTCCTATGTCAGATTTTTCACTGGTAGACGGGAGGGGTCGCCCTGGTCATCTCTCCGTAGACTGAGTCTGCCTAGCAGTTAGGAGACTCAGGCCTACGACATTCCAAACCATCCGGGGTCTGGCACTTAGGTGCTTTACTGGAGCCTGAAAGCCAACTCTCTCCTGACCCTGCCTAGGTCTGCAGTCGCTGATTGAGGCGCTGAGCCCTGCGGAGACAGGTGAGGGCCGACTGCAGATGAAAGCAGTGGGCTCAGAAAGCGGGGTATACTAGGTCTCCAAGGCACTTGCCAGTGGGGACTGCAGCAATTAACAAACGGCATACTTAAGGCACTTCAATATTCTGGCTGTAGCTAAGTGAGCTCCCAGTCCGAGGAAAAATACAACTACCAGGCCTGGGGTTTACTTAGGGCCACTCATTTCAGACCACAGCTAGGGGAGGGAGGTGTGAGAAGGTGGAGATACATCCGTCCCCAAAACTGATGTCCAAATCCACTCTCCATGGGATGTGTATGTTTCAATGCTTCAGTGTGAAATATACGTCTTTTAAAACTGATGTAAATAGATTAAAATGTTAAGTAAACAATTTCTGGACGGCCAAGAGAAGCTAAGTTAGAAATAGAAATTACCTCTCATGCCAAACACAACCGGAGATTCTCTTGTGCCTTTGAGCCAATAGAGAAAGGTTTTAATAAAATGTTATACAACTGGTCCAGTGGTCTTACTGAGAAAAGCTAAAACTTCCTGTCCTATGAGAACAGGTGTTTAGTATTTTGGGTTTCCCTGGTGGCTCAGATGGTAGAGAACTTGCCTGCAATACCAGAAAGACCCATGTTGGATCTCTGGGTCGGGAAGAGCCTCTGGAGAAGGAAATGGTAACCCACTCCAGTATTCTTGCCTGGAGAATTCCATAGACAGAGGACCCTGGCAAGCCATAGTCGATGGGGTTCCCACGACTGAGTGACAGTTTCATTTAGTGTTTATATCTTCCTAAACTTCAAGCTATTCATGACTGAAAGATAATCAGAATAGGGCAGTTCCATTTTAGACATTTAAGACGGGAAAAGCAGTGCTTTAAGGGGACATTTTATTGTGTTCAAAAGAACATGTACCTCTGTATTCATGTTGAGTATTTTGATTGACCTTTTTTCTTAAAATTTCATTAAAAAAAAAATTACAGTAGGGACTTCCTCAGGAGTCAAGTGGTTAAGACTCAGCCTTCCAATGCTGGGAGTGTGGGTTCCATTCCTGGTCAGGAAGCTAAGATCCCACATGCCACAGGGTGCAGCCAAAAAAAAAAAAATTTAACTATTCCTATATATAAAATCACATTTCTCAAGAGGATATAGCTTATTTCTTGTTGTATCCTTGCAACTTGGTGGTGTGGAGTGCTGGTACATTGGATGATCTAATTTTCATAGATGTGCAAGCCTCTTAACACCAATTATGATTACTATTTTTTTCATATAACAATTACATAATATAGTGACTTGTAACCTGAACATCGAGACATTTTTGCAATTTTAAGGACAGCTCTGTCAGACTCCCAGCTCAAGAACTATTTTTTCTAATACTCAAGAGGTTGCATCCTTAGGGAATTCCATGGCAGTCCAGGAGCAAATTCAATGCTATGGGCCTGGGATTTGATCCCTCGTTGGGAACTAAGGTGCCACAAGCATCACACCACAGACCCTTCCTCCCTCCAAAAGTGTAGTCTTCATTTAAGCTTATTTTCTGGAAGCGAGAGCAGATAATACAGGTGAGTTTTAAGTAGTTTTAGCTCAGCTATAAGCTAATGGTTAAAAGGTGAGATACTAGAGAACCAAAGGCATCCCCAATAATGAAATGTGTCTATCATGGAAAAGGGTAGTTTAACAAGAAAACAGCCCATTAAAAACGCTTACTTTTTGCAAACAGAAGTGACAGGAAAAAAAAAAAAAACCAAACCCACATCTTTTAGCAATCAACCTGGACTACAATCTATACAACAAAAGGCAGTCTAAAATCTACATAATGCAACATAACGTGTCCTTACAGCCTCAGGTGAGTAAGAACTGCATTTAACCATACAGATCTTATTTAAAGATGAATATTTAACATCTCTCCATTTAAGAGACTTGTATTAGGAGTAGTAGGAGGCATTATTCCTGAGAAATGAACTCTTTAAAGAATACTTAGCTCTTAAATTCTTAACTACTATTACTGTGTAGGCCAAACATGCCTGCTTTAAGAGTAAAAATTCCACCACAATCTAAGTTATAGTCAGATCTTTATTCAAAAATCCAATCTGCCGACTTAGCGTTTTCCACCAACTCGAGGAGCAGAAACCTTCACAGGCTTCACAATCTTTTGCTTAGGTGCTGCCTTTGTGGGAGCCTGTAAAAAGAGAACATGTTATGTGGCATTATTCCATTTGAGTTTTTCTTTTCTTTCAGTCACTGCTCTTATGCCCATATTGTTTGTATCCTAGATTGCGTTCCTAATTATTTGTGTTCCTAATATAAAGAACTCCGCTCAAGTTAAAATTCTACCTTTATATGAAATATAAATGTAAGCCAAAGAGGAAGACTGAAGTAACTGAGATACAACTAGATGCAGTGGGGGATCCTCAATTATATCCTAAGAACAGAAAAAGATCCAATGCTAATTTCCTGGTTTTGAAATTTTTACTATGGTTATCTAAATGGTTTAACACTGATAAAAACTGACTAAATTCTAAAAAATTACAGAAAATTTTTACTGAAAACTTGGAAGTATTTCAAAATAAACTCTGCCTTTCTCTCATTTCTATATAACACTTACAGACACATTTAAGGCTCTAGCAAAGGACCTCTTTGGAGTCCTGAATCACTCACCTAAAAACCAATCATGGACATCATTTTCATTAAAGCCTTACACTAAATTCCTTAAAAAATTTTTAATTTACCACAATTTGGGTTAAAAATAAATCCTCCTGTTGCTCTAAATGAGAAATCTTAGACAATCTGACAATTACCTTTGCAGCAGCCATTGCTGTCTTTTTAGATGCTTGCTTAGCCTTTTTTGCTTCCTTGGCAGCCCTGCGGAGTTAAAAACAACAAGCAAAAAGCACTTTACTCCTTAAGGGTACAGCTTATTAACAAAAGGCTATAACAAGCAAAAAGCACTTTTTTTGACTGCAAGTAGATCCAACCAGTCCATTCTAAAGGAGTGATGCTAAAGCTGAAACTCCAGTACTTTGGCCACCTCATGCGAAGAGTTGACTCATTGGAAAAGACTCTGATGCTGGGAGGGATTGGGGGCAGGAGGAAAAGGGGACAACAGAGGATGAGATGGCTGGATGGCATCACCGACTTGAAGGACGTGAGTTTGAGTGAACTCCGGGAGTTGGTGATGGACAGGGAGGCCCGGCGTGCTGCAATTCATGGGGTCACAGAGTTGGACGAGACTGAACTGAACTGAACTGATAACAAGCAAAAAGCACTTTACCCCTTAAGGGTACAGCTTATTAACAAAAGGCTAGTGTTTGGGGACAGAGAAGGCAATGGCACCCCACTCCAGTACTCTTGCCTGGAAATCCCATGGACGGAGGAGCCTGGTAGGCTGCAGTCCATGGGGTCGCTAGGAGTCGGACACGACTGAGCGACTTCACTTTCACTTTCCTGCATTGGAGAAGGAAATGGCAACCCACTCCAGTGTTCTTGCCTGGAGAATCCCAGGGACGGGGGAGCCTGGTGGGCTGCTGTCTATGGGGTCGCACAGAGTCGGACACGACTGAAGCGACTTAGCAGCAGCAGTGTTTGCGGAAAGTAGAAATAACATATTCCTTCACCATCTGCAGTTATTTGTACGATAAATCCAAAGGATTTAATAACAAATGTAATTAACCACATCAGCTTAACATTAGAAACTGTATAGTACCTTTATAACTGCATACAGAATTTCAACAAATCATTTAGACTTATAGTATAAACTTCTGTATTATTAAACACAAACATTTACAACTGACAATCCTTATAAAGATTCAAGTATCACAACACAAAATAACATCAGATTAAGATTCTGTTCTGTAAACCCATACATACCCTAAATTCCATATAACTGAAATGGCCCATAGTGACATTTATTACCTGATAGCTTGTTCTCGTTGAGCCTTCCTAACTTCAGGTTTCTGATTCCTCTTGGCCATTATATCAGCAAGAGAAGCACCAGTTATGGCCCTTTGGAATTTGACTGCACGGCGAGTTCTTTTCTTTTGAATTTCTTCCTATAGAACAAAAAGATGGTAAGCATGCTTAGAAGCCTTGCTTCATGAATATGGGAGAGAAATGAAATGTCAGAAGGCGACAAAGGAGCTCTTCCTTGGACCTTTTGCACTAATCCCATTCATGGTGGCTCTGCCCTCATGACTGTTTCATCTCCCAAAGGTCCCACCTCCTGACCTTGGAGGTCAAGGAATTTTGGGGAGAAACACAATTCAGACCACAGGAATATTCAACCAGGGAGTTCCCTGGTGGTCTAGTGGTTAGGACTTTGAGCTTTCACTGCCAGGGGCTCAGGTTTAATCCCTGGTTGGGAAACTGACATTCCACATGTTGCAAAGCACTGCCAAAAATAAAAAAACCTCCCAAAACAATTCATGCAATTATTTGAAATGAGATATACAAATATATTTTTAAAGCATCTATATATAAAATACTGCAATATTCAGGTAAGTTTTCCAATTATAAATTGGTTAATCCTGATTATTTACTACTTTATTTAAAAAGACAAAGTTAAACTCTTAAGAAAATTAACTGAACAGTACTTTAAAAGCAATTTTAGTATGATTGCTCATGATAAAGAATGTGCTTTTGGAAAAAAAATTAACCTCAAACTCTGATTTGTTTTTACTCAAAATACTGACATTAGGAGAAACAGTCAAGTTAGAAAACTGATTAAGACAGGAAAGCCACCAAATGTTAAGGAATGTTGGAGTATCAACATAATTCAAACATTTGCTGCAGATTCTATACCAGAAATCTATAATACAGTACTTATGAGAAGAAAGATCTTGCCTTTAAGTCCAAGGAAAAATAAAATATACTTGAACTGTTTATTAAGGCAGGGATATGCAAAATATCTTAAAATTTTTAATGGGACATATGGAGAAAAGAGGACACATTTGTGGTTAGTCAAATGCTCATTTTAAACTTTATAAAGATGAAATCTTACTGGATAAAATGCTAGTATTTACCTATTTATAATTTCTCAAATCCACTTAAAAATATATTTTCTTATTGTGGTAAAATATATACAACTTTAAGTTGATCATTCTAAAGTATTTTTAAGTGTATAATTCAGTGGCATTAGGTACCTTTGCAGTGTTGTGCAAACACCATTTCTGTCTCAAATATTTTTTCACAATACAACAAACTGCACCCATTAAATAAGGGCTTCCCAGGTGGCTAGTAGAAAACAACCCGCCTGCCAATGCAGGAGATGTTAAGAGACACACAGGTTCGATGCCTGAGTGGGAAAGTCCCCTGGAGGTGGGTCACGAAAACCCATTCCAGTATCCATGCCTGGAGAATCCCATGGACAGAGGAGCCTGGTGGGCTACTGCCTACAGAGTTGCAAAGAGTCAGACATGACTGAAGCAACAGACACAAATGAAGTGACTTAGTACCCACACATCACATTTTATTATCCATTCATCCACTGATGGGACATATGATTGTTTCCATTATAATAGTTACAAATATCACCATACATGTTTATCTGTTCAAATCCCTGCCTATAATCCTCTCGAATATATACAGCCCTAGAACTGGAACTGCTGGATCATATGATGGTAATTCTCTAACTTTTTGAGAAACTGCCAATCACTTTCCACAGTGCCTGCACCATCTTCATTCAGCAATGCAGGGTTACAATTTCTCCACACCACCACCAACATTTGTAATTCCTCCCACCACCCCTCCCCCTGTTTGGATAAGGGCCATCCTAATCCTAATGTCACATTCACGAGTTTTTTAAAAATACTGTGTTAAACTTTGTTGACTGACTGTGTCTGCCTCTGCGACCCCATGGACTATAACCCGCCATGCTCCTTTATGGAATTTTCCAGCCTTTTTTCCTTCTTCACATTTTTCCCCCCACATTCACTTTTAATTTAGAATTCTCCTTTCCTCTGAATTCCCATAATAATTTTCTTGCCATGTCACTCAAACTTTTTCTCAAAAATCTCTTTCATCAACCTAAAAGACCACTCCAAAAAACACATACAGAACTTCCCTGGTGGTAAAGTGGTTAAGAATCCACTGCCAATGCAGGGGACACAGGTTCCCTTCTAGGCCCATGAAGATTCCACCTGCCTGGAGCAACTAAGCCAGTGAGACACAATTACTGAGCCCCCAGAACTAGAGCCTGCGTTTTCCAAGGAGAAGCCCACCCCAACTACACAAAAACAAAGAGCAGCAACAAAGAGGCTGTGTGGCTATAAATTAAAAACACATCCAGTCTTAAGAACAAACTAACATGCTGGAAGACTTAGCGATATGATACCTACATTAGGAATAATTCTATAAGCATTATAACCAATAACAAGTTTCCGTAAGAACTATTTAGTTTCCACTCAAACATCTTAAACATGTCCATAGTGCCCTATAACTCACGTGAGCTTTATGTAATTTACTCACTCTGGAAAGGGGATGCTGTCAAATTTCAACTCAATTTTTACTGTGAGCTGAAGATACAAGGAGGCAATCCTTTTATCAATCATTCTCACTTTACTGTTTGATGCTCAATAGTTATAGAGTATTTTCACATACAGTCTCATTTAATTAGTTTTATAAAGCAGCAACTGACGCTCAAGAGGTTTAGCAACTTTAGAACAACATTAACAAAGTGCGTTTCACTTACCGACTGTCCCTTTTTGTGTTTTCTTCTGTAGAGGACAGTCCAGTTGATCTGACGAGGATTCCTCTTGGAAAGGAATGCCGACTCACATTTTGCGTTAAGAAACTGGAAAACCTGTCATGACAAGTTCAAAGTAGGAGCCTGAGCTTGAAATTATTAGTAAGTCAATATTCTAGTGATATCCTCTCATTTTACAAAATTGAGATCCACGCAGACCAAAAGGCTTGTGTCACAGAACTGGCAAGAAACCGTCTCTGCGTTTGGGCCTGTCTTTTCCCGAGAGGAGCAAACCTACGTTCATACTGAGGGGTGGGGTGTCAAATTGTGGGAGGGATCCTGCCCCTCCTGAGATGGACCTGATTTCCATAAAATAGCCAGATACCTCTCTGGGCCACTGCTGTTACACCGGAACATTAAAATTATACAAGCCCCTAACTTCCGACCTGATCTACCCTTGATCAAGCTCAAGACTGATTCACTTAGAGGCTTCTGACAAATACTGCACACAGGGTCCCGGTTCAAGCTTTTCAGGGACCAACAATGACGTGGTAAAGGACCCGGCTTAGACCGAATGAGACCGGTCTTTCCTTAGAAGTACACGGTACGTTTAGCCCACGCGGCCGTTCACCTTCCCGTCGGTCCGGGCGTAGCGCCTCCCATGTCCTGGGTAGATCTTGTACCCGCTGAAACTGCACAGCTCGACCCTGTAACGAAAAGTGAAAGCCCATTAGCTGGGATGGCGGGTATCTTCGGCTAGGAGAGGCCATGCCTGGGATGCCGGAGAGGCGCTCAGAGCGAAGATGGAAGAGGATTGGGATGCAGGGTTCCCGCTTACTTCATGGCTGCTACTGCCGGGGAGAAAGAAAGATGGCGAAGAGAAGGAAAGGATTATGGGAAGAGGCCTTATAAGGTCCTGGGAAGGCACTCTCCTCCCACAATTCTTTTCCCTAACCCCGGCTCTCTGTGATGACGTCACGTCGCCTGGGCCACAAGTCTAGACTTCCCCAGCTGCTGCCCGCTTCTCCTGGAGTAATTGCGCTAGAGGCTATCGAGCCTTTGCAGGCAAAGTGGGAAGGACAGTCAAGCAGGTAGGCAGGCAGGCAATTGGTTTGAGTAATTCGAAGAGCCACGTCCTACTGCAAGAAATGTGAACTGCAGGGGGGCGGGGGGGGCTCCTTTCTCCTCTACTTATCATAGTTTAATGATGCACAGATGAATACCCTGCAGGTAAAATCTAAAATCTCATTTTGCCAGCACTCGTGCTAAAGCACTTGCATACATCGATTTCTTCAGTTTACTAAATCTCTATTAAGTAAGCGTCGAAGTATTGCGAAATGATGACTGCCAGGAGTGGAGGAGTTCTTTGCTCAGCTGCCACCTATTGGGGGTGGAGAGGTGGATTGGCCGCCGGTGGTTGCTAAGAAAACCTTGTCTGGAGAAGGCACCTCTCTGCCCAGGCCCACCAGGAGGGCCAATGCCTGGATCGCTTAAACACTTTGTGATGCTAGATAATTTCAGCATTTGATTTGTTGTTCAGTCGCTCAGTGATATCCAACTCTTTACAACGCCATTGAATACAGCATGCTAGGCTTCCCTGCCCTTCACTATCCCCCAGAGCTTGCTCAAACTCATGTCCATAGAGTCGGTCGTGCCATCCAACCATCTCGTCCTCTGTCGTCCCCTTCTCCTCCTGCCATCAATCTGTCCCAGCATCTGGGTCTTTTCCGTTGAGTCAGCCCTTTCCATAAGGTGGCCAAAGTATTGGAGCTTCAGTTCCAGCATGAGTCCTTCCAATGAATATTCTGGACTGATTTTCTTTTGGATTGACTGGTGTGATCTCCTTACAGTCCAAGGGACTGTAAAGAGTATTCCCCAGCACCACAGTACTAAAGCATCAATACTTCGGTGCTCAGCCCTCACATCCATACATGACTACTGGAAAAACTATAGCTTTGTATATACAGACCTTTGTCAGCAAAGTGATCTCTCTGCTTTTTAAAATGCTGTCTAAGTTGCTTATAGATTTTCTTCCAAGAAGCATGTGTCTTAATTTCATGGTTGCAGTCACCATCTGCAGTGATTTTGGAGCCCAGTAAAAGAAAATCACTGTTTCCATTGTTTCCCCATCTATTTGCCATGAAGTAATAGGACTGGATGCCATGATCTTAGTTTTTTGAATGTTGAGTTTTAAGCCAGCTTTTTTACTCTCCTTTCACCTTCAACAAGAGGCTCTTTAGTTCCTCTTCTCTTCTTGCCATAAGGGCAAGATTGATTCCAGCTTGTGCTTCATCCAGTCTGTTATTTCATATGATGTACTCTGCATGTAAGTTAAATAAGCAGTGAAATGAGTGCAACTGTGTGGTAGTTTGGACATTCTTTCGCATTGCCTTTCTTTGGGACTGGAATGAAAATTGACCTTTTGCAGTCCTGTGACCACTGCTCATTTTTCCAAATTTGCTGACACATTGAGTGCAGCACCGTGACAGTGTCGTCTTTTAGGATTTGAAACAGCTCAGCTGGAATTCCATCACCTCCACTAGCTTTGTTGGTAGTGATGCTTCCAAAGGCCCACTTGATTTCACACTCCAAGATGTCTAACTCTAGGTGAGTGATCACACCGTCATGGTTATCTGGGTCATTAAATCTTTTTGTATAGTTCGTCTGTGTATTCTTGCCACCTCTTCTTAATATCTTCTGCTTCTGTTAGGTCCATACCATTTCTGTCCTTTATCGAGCCCATCTTTGCATGAAATGTTCCCTTGGTATCTCTAATTTTCTTGAGATCTGTCTTTCCCATTCTATTGTTTTCTTGAGATCTGTCTTTCCCATTCTATTGTTTTCCTCTATGTCTTTGCATTGTTTCTTAGGAAGGTTTTCTTATCTCTCCTTGCAATTCTTTGGAACTCTGCATTCAGATGGGAATATCGTTCCTTTTTTCCTTTGTCTTTTGCTTCTTTTCTTTTCTCAGCTATTTGAAGGGCCTCCTCAGACAACTATTTTGCCTTTTTGCATTTCTTTTTCTGGTGGATGGTTTTCATCACCACCTCCTGTACAATGTTATGAACCTCCATCCATAGTTCTTCAGGCACTCTGACTATCATATCTAATCCTTTGAATCTATTTGTCACTTCCACTGTATAATTTAGGTCATACTTGAATGGCCTAGTGGTTTTCCCTACTTTCTTCAATTTAAGTCTGAATTTTGCAATAAGGAGTTCATGATCTGATCCACAGTCAGCTCCCAGTCTTGTTTTTGCTGAGTGTATAGAGCTTCTCCATCTTTGGCTGCAACGAATATAACCAATCTGATTTCAATATTGACCATCCGGTGATGTCCATGTGTAGAGTCTTCTCTTGTGTTGTTGGAAGAGGTCATTTGGTATGACCAGTGCATTCTCTTGACAAAACTCTGTCAGCCTTTGCCCTGCTTCATTTTGTACTCCAAGGCTATAGTTCAGCATTTGATGGAGAGTGGCAAAAGGCAATCCATGAATTGTGTAGGAGACGATACTTGACTAGAAAACAAATACAATGATTGATTTACGCTGCTAGTTGGAGCTCAGGGCAGGTTGCTCCAAATTATGCCTCAATAACATACGGATTAGTTTGAATTCAGTTTACTTGAAAACTGGTAGGTGCAAGAAGGTTACTTTGAGCTTCCTGTCTGTCCCCCTGAAAGCAGGAAATAAAAGGAAATAAATACTTTATTGCTGTACAGTAGCAAAGGTAGGAAGACATCATTATTACCAGAGACAGGGAATTCATGGCAGAGAATTTTGTATAAGCAGACTTTGATATTTCTTTACTAATTTACTACTCAAAGCCCAAGCTTTGCTTAAATTCCTTACTAATTTTTATTGTTCCTTTGTCTAAAAAATATAAAAGCTGTCTGCTTTGGCCACTTCTTACTTAGGACTTAACTCTATGTGAGAACTCTGTGCACATGAATTAAATTTGTTTTTCTCCTGTTTATCTGTTGTGTGTTAATTTTATTATTAGTTCAACCACAAGAAGTCAGGATGGGTAAAGTAGGAAATTTGCCTCTCCTGGACACTCTGTATAAGCAACTCACCCTAAAAATGTGGTAGAAGAGATATGGAAAGTCCAGCAAGGTTGCTGACTAATATTAAGAAAGTGGCACATCTGTTGGAAACTTTCTCAGGAATGAATTAACAGATCTGAATAGAATTAAAGAACTAAAGGAAAGAGAAGGACTGTGACAGCCTGACCAATTCTGACCAGCTGTTGAGAATACCTGGTGTACTTAGATGAATTTTTCTAAATAGACTGAGGGTAGAACTTCAATGCGGAGAAGGCAATCGCACCCCACTCCAGTACTCTTACCTGGAAAATCCCATGGACGGAGGAGCCTGGTAGGCTGCAGTCCATGGGGTCGCTAAGAGTTGGACACGACTGAGTGACTTCACTTTCACTTTTTACTTTCATGCATTGGAGAGGGAAATGGTAACACACTCCAGTGCTCCTGCCTGGAGAATCCCAGGGATGGGGAGCCTGGCGGGCTGCCATCTATGGGGTCGCACTGAGTCGGACATGACTGAAGTGACTTAGCAGCAGCAGCAGCAGAACTTGAGTGCAGCATCCTAAAAGATGATGTTGTTAAAGTGCTACACTCAATATGTCAGCAAATCTGGAAAACTCAGCAGTGGCCACAGGACTGGAAAAGGTCAGTTTCCATTCCAATCCCAAAGAAAGGTAATGCCAAAGAATGTTCAAACTACCACACAATTGTACTCGTCTCCCACGCTAGCAAAGTAATGCTCAAACTTGTCCAAGCTGGGCTTCAACAGTATGTGAACCATGAACTTCCAGATGTTCAAGCTGGATTTAGAAAAGGTAGAGGAACCAGAGATCAAATTCCCCACATCCACTGAATCATCGAAAAAACAAGAGAGTTCCAGAAAAATATCTGTTTTATTGACTGTGCCAAAGCCTTTGACTGTGTGGATCACAACACACTGGAAAATTCTGAAAGAGATGGGAATACCAGACCACCTGACATGCCTCCTGAGAAATCTGTATGCAGGTCAAGAAGCAACAGTTAGAACTGAATGTGGAACAACAGACTGGTTCCAAATAGGGAAAGGAATACGTCAAGGCTGTATATTGTCACCCTGCTTATTTACCTTATATGCAGAGTACATCATGAGAAATGCTGGGCTGGATGAAGCCCAAGCTGGAATCAAGATTGCTGGGAGAAATATCAATAACCTCAGATATGCAGATGACACCACCCTTATGGCAGAAAGCAAAGAGGAACTAAAGAGCCTTTTATTGAAAGTGAAAGAGGAGAGTGAAAAAGTTGGTTTAAAACTCAACATTCATAAAACTAAGATCATGGCATCTGGTCCTATCACTTCATGGGAAATAGATGGGGAAACAATGGAAACAGTGACAGACTTTATTTTGAGGGGCTCCAAAATCACTGTAGATGGTGACTGCAGCCATGAAATTCAAAGACACTTGCTCCTTGGAGGAAAAGTTATGACCAACCTAGACAGAATATTCAAAAGCAGAGACATTACTTTGCCAACAAAGGTCCGTCTAGTCAAAGCTATGGTTTTTCCAGTAGTCATGTATGGATGTGAGAGTTGGACTATAAAGAAAACTGAGGGCCAAAGTATTGATGCTTTTGAATTGTGGTGCTGGAGAAGACACTTGAGAGTCCCTTGAACTGCAAGGACATCCAAGCAGTCCATCCTAAAGGAAATCAGTCATGAATATTCATTGGAAGGACTGATCCTGAAGCTGAAACGCCAATACTTTGGCCACCTCATGCGAAGAACTGACTCATTGGAAAAGACCCTGATGTTGGGGAAGATTGAAAGCAGGAGGAGAAGGGGATGACAGAGGATGAGATGGTTGGATGGCATCACATGTCCATCACTCAGTGGACATGTATTTGAATAAACTCCGGGAGTTGGTGATAGACAGGGAAGGCCTGGCGTGCTGCAGTCCATGGGGTCGCAAGGAGTCGAACACAACTGAGCAACTTAACTGAACTGAAGTCACAGGGAAATTTATAAAACATGTTACATGAAAATACCAGTCCCAAATCCATGTACAGTATATATCCATTTTTGTTAAAATACAGAGGCAGGGAGTCCAGTGGATAAAAATAGTTTAAAAGGAAACACACTAACATGTTACCAGTGATTATCTCTGAGTAGGGGAATTATGGAAGATTTTTATATTTACTTTTTGCTTGACTGTATTTTCTAAGATTTTTACAGTAACTTTTTTTTTCTTTAAAGCTGATACATGCTGCATTGTTTTAAAATAGAAAATATATCCTGAAGGACAAAGAGAACAACTAAAGATATATTTAGACTCCTTTGGAGGTTATTTTTTGCGAACTCTTGAAAACTTTTGTAACATTCTGAGCTCAAATAACTATGTAGGAAAGCTATTCCGATAATTACTATAGTTAGATCACTTGTATCAGCAACACTGGCATATGCCCTATATGAGAGACACATAATTTACTGTTACTCTGAATTTTCTTTCTCTTCAGAGAAATTTTTCTCTGAATTGGCCAAATTTGTCCTATCTCTGGCTGATGTCAATGGAACCCCAAATGAGGCGGACAATCATATATAATTACCGAATGAAGACTTCAGTATTTGATATCTAATTGGAAGTTGAATACTTCTCTCCCCCCTTTATTAGTCAGGGTTCTCCATGTGCACAAATATAAGAAGAGGTTTCTTTTAAGGAACTGGCTCGCATGATTATGAAGCCTAGGGTTTAAAAAATCGGCAGGGTTTGCAGGCAGGTTGGAGACCGTGCAAGGAACCAGTGTTGTAGTTCAAGTCCAGAGCCTGTCTGCCTGAGAATTCCTTGCTGTTCCTGGAGGTCAGTCTTTTGTTCTAAATATTTAGATCTGCAGCTGATTGGATGAGGCTGACCCACATTATGGAGGACAGTCTGCCAGTTTAAATGTAAATCTTATCCCAAAACACTCACAGAAGGCATCCAAAATAATGTTTGATCATGTATCTGGGTACTATGGCCCAGCCAAGTTGACACATAAAATTAACAGTTACACCATTTTTTTTTTAAAAAAATGAATTAAGTTGGGAGGGAGGATAGAAAGTAAAACTACCACTTTTATAGAAATGAACTTTTTGAGCTTTTAAGACCTTAGTCTTCCAAGTATAAATTAAAATTACATTTTATTTAAACATTTGCTTAATTTTCAACTGGAAATATGATAAATCATTTACATAGGTTTCACTGACTTTTGGAAGCACTCTAAATAAAACTGTCAAGGATTCCTTTATTATTCTTTAAAAAAAAATTTTTTTAAGTTTATTATTCTTTTAAATAAAAGTCAGCTTCTTCCCAGTTTGATAAAGACATCTGAAAAGTATATCACAGTAACTTTATTTTTGAAATTTATTTATACTTTCACCTCTTCTCTTTCTCAGATTTTAGCTGATATTTAGGAGGAACACAAGTGATTAGTATCTCATCTTCAGATGGCGAACTCTTCTACATTATTTTGGCCCTGATATTTCATGCTATTTAGGACTGATGCTTTAAGACTGTTCTGATAGCCTTCCTGTAATCTCACTGCTTTGGAGAATGGTGGGCTGGCAATCATTCACTGGTTCTGAAATCGTGTAAATCAGATTGGGACTTGAACCCATGGTCTTTTAACTAAGATCACACCTGGTCTCAGGACATAATGAACCTCAGGTTCTTGATGTGTCATCGTATAAAGAATTCAGTGAGAGACAAAGTGATAAGTAAAACTTTATTTTCCTGGGCTCCTAAATCACTGCAGATGGTGACTGAAGCCATGAAATTAAAAGGCACTTGCTCCTTGGAAGAAAAACTGTGACAAACCTAGATAGTGTATTAAAAAGCAGAGGCATTACTTTCCTGACAAAGGTCTGTATAGTCAAAGCTATGGTTTTTCCAGTGGTCATGTACGGTTGTGAGAGTTGGACCATAACGAAGGCTGAGCAGTAAAGAATTGATGCTTTTGAACTGTGGTGTTGGAGAAGACTCTTGAGAGTCCCTTGAGCTGCCAGGAGATTAAACCAGTCAATCCTAAAGGAAATCAACCGTGAATACTCTTTGGAAGGACTGATGCTGAAGCTGAAGCTCCAACACTTTGGCCACCTGATGCAAAGAGCCGACTCTTGGAAAAGACCCTGATGCTGGGAAACATTGAAGGCAGGAAGAGAGGGGACAACAGAGGATGAGATGGTTGGATGGCATCACCGACTCAATGGACATGAGATTGAGCAAGCTCCGGAACATGGTAAAGGACAGGGAAATGTGGCGTGCTGCAGTCCGTGGGGTCACTAAGTCAGACACAACTGAGCGACTGAACTACAAATCTTCACATAAACACAAAAAGTCACATAAAAAAACATAAATCAGATAAAAAGCTTTTATTGTAAAAAGGCACATTTGCAAAATGTTTACAGTGTCAAAATTCTTTATATTAATAACATGGTAAAGGACAGGGAAATGTGGCGTGCAGCAGTCCATGGGGTCACTAAGTCAGACACAACTGAGCGACTGAACTACAAATCTTCACATAAACACAAAAAGTCACATAAAAAAACATAAATCAGATAAAAAGCTTTTATTGTAAAAAGGCACATTTGCAAAATGTTTACAGTGTCAAAATTCTTTAGATTAATAACATCTTAGTTTTAAAACTTTGAAGTTATTATACTTCTTTCAAATATAAATTCTCACCCTAATTAGAAAAATCTCTTTTGTTTGTCAAGAGAATGGCACTATCCAAAATGTTGTTCCAGTTTTCTGTCTACCTAGTCTCTTAACTTCATGTTATTTTAACTTGTACATAGTACTCTCCTGAAACTACTCTGTAAAAGGTTACCATCTCCTATTCCAACAGTCTCCTTCCTACCACTATTCTACCTTTCAATTCATTCTTGTCATATGAGCAATTTAACCTTTCTGAAACACAAGTTTCATTTTGTCAGTCCCTCAATCAAAAGCACCAAGTGAAAACTAGTGGAATGAATAGTGGGAAGTAGGGTGAGGCCAGGTTATGGTTGACCTAGAAAGTTAAATTTCAAGAGAGAAGTTTTTGAGGAGGGAATTAATATGATAAAATGTGTTGTTTTACTTAAATCATGCTAGTAGCAATGGGCAGATGAATTAGAGATGGGGAAGATGAGTCAAGGCGATCAGCTGTTGCAGAAATCAAGTATACTGGGCTGATAGGAGGGAAAGTCTTTCTTGTGGGTTTCTGGGCCAGCCAAGAAATGCTGCCTTGTTGAGAAGTTCATGGCCTTGTTCAGTAGAATTCTCCAAATTGCCTGGAGAGTGCATTGCAGGGTTTAAGGAATATACAAAATGAAGCAATTTAGTTAAAGTGTAGCAATTTGATTTTGGATGCAAAGGCTGAAGTACAAAAATGTCTGTGGTATGATTATAAAGTGTTGCTGGTTCACTTGGGCATGTGAGACTCTGCCCAGGGACTATGGCTGCTCTCTTTAGGAGCTATGACTATACTCAGTTAACCCCATAAAGTGAGTTCTTTGGCCCTTTTCTCAAGAAACCAGGTCAGACAAACCAAACCAAACTCTGGTTGTGCTATTGCTGTAAACTAGCAGAAACCTGTGCTCCTCAAATACCTTCTGGGCTTCCAGGAGCCCCCTCCCAAGTCACTACCCTGCAAAGTTGGAGAAAACTGTGAACCCTTTCTTGTTCCATGAGCTAGAAATTCACCTCAGACTTCACCGACTGTTCCAGGGAACAAAGGTTAGTAGGAGAAAGAATTCAGGCTTACATTTTTCTTATACCTGTATAGTAAGACTGTGCTTTCTACATAAGGGGGTTCTTGGTTAGAAGGAAAAAAATTCCTAGTCTTAATTCCCTCTTGAGAGCTAGGAAATTTGTCTTCAGACTAACACAGTGGGAAACAGGGTTTGTTTATTTATTTATTTTAAATTAAAGCAGCTGTAGTCAGAGAGAAGGAGGATCCAGGAAGGAGGGAATGCTCACAGAATCAATTGCCTGGAAACCTAGAAGCATGAGTTACAGGGATTTTTTTCAAACAAATTATCAGAGATGTTGGACATGGCTGTCTCAGAAAGACGGAAATTCAGAATAAAGATTGCAAGAGGGAGTGAAGGAGTAGGTAGTGGAAATTGGAAGCTCCACATTGTCGGGTGCCATCAGATTAGTTTCATTACCACCTGCCTCCACGTGCAGTCTGTGCTGTCTTTTCATCTTGTACTTCTGAACTGTTTAGAGTCCACCCATCTTTTAAGCCTTAGCTCCATTTCACTTCCTCCTTCAAGTCTTCTCTGAAGATTATAGTTTCTATTTCTTTCTCCATTCCCTGAAAGCTTATTGAGTTCATAGTTACAATCACACTAGTTAGCATGTTAATAGTCATATCAAAAGTCCCCTACAGTAAGGCAGTGTAATTTTTTAGTTTGGAGACTTTACTGTAAACTTCTTTTGTATACTGCTTGGAAAAATTCTGAGTTTTATACTTATTATAACGGGCTTCCATGGTAAAGCATCTGCCTACAATGCGGGAGACCCAGGTTCAATCCCTGGGTTGGGAAGATCCCCTGGAGAAGGAAATGGCAACCCACTCCAGTACTCTTGCCTAAAAAATTCCATGGACAGAGGAGCCTGGTGGGCTAAGTACCATGGGGTCACAAAGAGTCGGACACGACTGAGTGACTTCACACTCACTCACTCAATACTTATTAAATACACCTCTAGGTCTAAAGTTCTGTTAACTATTCAAGAACAACTACTTAAATATTTGATACTGTATAAAAGCTTCTATCCCAACATGCTTTAACTAAATTTTAAATAAGACGTATCGATTTTGACTAAACAAAATCCTCTATAGCAGAGTTGAACACTTTGAACTTATTCAGAAATGTCAATAAAGGGGGCAGCACCTCTCCTACCCTACCCCGCACCGCCCGCCCCCGCCCATTGCTAAACTTTTAGCAGTAAGTCCTCAAATTCGGTCTGCATAGAGTAGAGACCTTATAGTCATTCCGATGATAAAAGTGTCAAATTTCTAAAACATCTAGAAAAGAGAGCGAAATGATCATTTAATAATAGTTTGCTTCTCTGCCAAATTAGGGAGTTGACCAGGTTTCCCAAACTCATTGCTGCTTAGATTCTAACCTGGGTTTCGCATCATTAATTTCAGGCAGCCAATTGGGCCGTTTGGGTGCCGTGCATCCTGGGAGCTGTAGTTTCAAGCTCGCTCCTCCCGACCACTAGCTCCACCGAGCAGTCGGAGGACGGTTGCCTGGTATTAACAGCAAGCGGGAAGTATGGCGGCGGCGTGTGCCGCCGCGGCTTTGCCTCCTGGAGAAGGTAAGGCGATCCCCACCCTTGGGTGCCAAGGTTTACTCCATAGAACTGAATTAAATAGTTGCGAGGTGGAGAGAAGAAGACTAGGTTTAATGGGTGCCGTTCTGGACCAGTTCTTTTGATGCAGAGTTGTGGGCTTCGCGGAGGCGCGCTGCCCTCTGGGAGTTGTAGTCCCTTGGGCGCTGCCTCGCTCTGCGGCGTCGCGGCGAGGTCCAAGCAAGGGACTACAAGCCCCCGAAGACCTTAGCGCTACCCGGCGCCGCGGATCCCGCGCTCTTAAGGATACCTGGTCTGCGGGTTTCTGGCTCCGGTGACCGTTCTTGGATGTCTACGTTGAGTTCTGGGTACCCAGGTGAAAACTACAGGATCTCCCTCTTTCTCTCAGTTCCTAGAACATTCAAGAAACTTATCTAACACAGTTCCCTAGATTGACGTTGGGCCCTTTCTTGGAAGTGTCCCAGTGGCCAAGATAAAATCTGAGGATTATTCAGAGCCCACAGTTCACCACCCCTTGTTATGCAGACGGTATTCTGGGATCTCGTTTGGTCGCTGCCAAGCGGAGCGCGGGGCGTGGGTGCTTCCGTGGGTGCTGTGGGAGCGGAGCTCCTTTGTTTTGGTTACAGCTCGGAAGCTCTGGGTCACAGGCAGGGCGGAGGGTCGAGGCCCTTTTCCACCACTTAGTTCTGGCTCATTATGTGAGAGAGAGGGTCGAAGAGGTGTTTCGATCCCTTTGAATTGTGTGCAGAGGCTCCGCATTTTCCTGGGTCGGTATATAGCTTTCATCAAACTCTTAAATCCAATAACCACCTGTCCTCCCAAATGCTAGAAGCCATTCGACAATGGAAAAACGTTGATATCCTTCAGGAGAGCTATCTTGCATAATTATTTCCCGCAGTTATCTTAATCTGGGTAGAAATTTGAAATTGTCAGTTTCTCTAGCCCCTCCCCCCTCAGATATCTACTACTCTTAAACTCCACCTCCCCAGCCCACCGCGGCTATGAATGTACTGATAATAATAGCAGTTAACATTTATAGAGCACTTTTTATATGAGCCAGATAATGTTCTGAGTGTCTTTTTTTAAAAAACATTATCTCATTTTCTCTGTAACAACATTATAAGGCAGGTATTATTATAAGTATTCCTATCTTAGTAGAAAAGTGAGCCTCAAAGAGATCAATAACTTGCCCAATAAACCACCGTGTTTAGTGGAGCCAGAATTTGAACATCTTTTAAGTATACCAAATCATATTATTGAATGCTGTGTGCCAGGAATGGGATTAAGTGCTGTTCATACGGTTTCGATTTTCATCTCCATATAAATGTAATGAAGTAGGTATATTATTCCCATCTTGTAGATAAGTCAACATAACTAATACTTTGATTTTCAAAATAGTTTGGGCACGTTATGGTATACTGGTAGTTAGATTGTAAGCAGGTTGATCTCTATCAAAAGATTAGTTACATCTAAAAAAATACTGTCATTACTTAGGCATAAAATATGGAATAATAGTTCACATTTAAATGTGAAGAATTCCAGAGTATTTAATATCACAGAAACTTGAGTTGTTGTTCTTCAGTCACTCAGTCATGTCCCTCTCTTTGTGACCCCATGGACTGCAGCGTGCCAGGCTTCCCTGTCCTTCACCATTTCCCAGAGCTTGCTCAAACTCATGTCCATTGAGTAGATGATAGCATCCAACCATCTCCTCCTCTGTCCTCCCCTTCACCTGCCTTCAGACTTTCGCAGCATCAGGGTCTTTTCCAAGAGTCAGTTCTTCTCATCAAGTGGCCAAAGTATTGGAGTTTCAGCTTCAGCATCAGTCCTTCCAATGAATATTCAGGACTGATCTCCTTTAGAATGGACTGGTTGGATCTCCTTGCAGTCCAAGGGACTCTCAAGAGTCTTCTCCAATACCACAGTTCAAAAGCATCAATTCTTTGGCACTCAGCCTTCTTTATGGTCCAACTCTCACATCCATATGTGAATATTGAAATCTAGATATAATGTGATACTTCTAAGGGAAAGTGAATAATTTCATTCTGTAGTCACTTAAAAATCGATTGCTTTAGTTTTAAACTCTTGATATTTATTTTACTTTAGTGTTTTCTAACTCTAAATGTATAAGATTTTATGAATATAATTTTATCCCTGTGCTCAGCTTTGTATTTGTGTTTTCTAACAATTTCCCTTCTCTTTTCAAGGATCAGTGGTCAATTGGTCAGGGCAAGGGCTACAGAAATTAAGCCCAAACTTACCCTGTGAAGCTGATATTCATACTTTGATTCTGGATAAAAATCAGATTATTAAATTGGAAAATCTTGAGAAATGCAAACGATTAGTACAGGTAGGTATTGCTATGTAGGGGAAATAGTTATATAAGACCAGTTTGTTATTATACAAAATAAAGCAGTAAGATAACAAATGTAACTCTGTAAACCTAGAAAGTAGTAGGTATTACCTTAAATTAAAAAGAATTAATAGCTAAAATAAATTTTAAAATAGAATAGTAAAAAATTTAAAAATTAATTTTCGCATGATGACTATTAAGTGATAATTTTAAAATTTCTCCTGAAAATTAACACTTTTTGTTAATTTTAAAGTCACTTTAAAGTAGACTATACAAAGAGCATTTGTTAAAACAGAAAACATTTTATGTTGGCTAAATAACATAACATTTTATGTTACCTCATGGTGGAGGTAAAGAGTTGATTCATTCGTTCATTCAACATTTATTGGACCGTTCTTATGTGTCTGACATTGTTCTAGATTTTGATGGAGACAAAGTAAGGACTCCATTATTGTGGAGTTCACATTCTCAAGTAGTTGCTGTGTTGAAAATATTTTCTTTTAGTACTTGGAGGAGGTGTGGGATTGTTCAACTTTATCTCTATTTTCTGTTGCTTAGGAGTGACTGCAATAATAAATAGTTACACTGCAGAATATTTAGACAATATATGTGAAAAGTATAAACTTAGTTTATATATTTGGGAATGTTTGACCATATAAACAAATCTTTTTAACCACCCTAATGTGAAAGTAATATTTATATTTTAGCCTAAGAATAATGATATGTTTTCTTTCCTCAGTTGTCAGTGGCTAATAATAGGCTGGTGCGGATGATGGGTGTAGCCAAACTGACCCAACTCAGGGTGTTAAATTTGCCTCATAATAGCATTGGCTATGTGGAAGGCCTAAAGGAACTAGTTCATTTGGAATGGCTGAATTTGGCAGGAAATAATCTCAAGGTGAATTCTTTCTTTCTTTTTTTTTTTAGTAGTGTTTTTTAACTTTACAAAAGTATTTGCTATGAAAAAGGAATTTAAGCAGTAGAGAATTAAGTAGAATAAAAAATGAAAGTATCCACTCCCATTCCCCAGAGATAATTTCAGTTACCATAAACTCAAAAAAAAAAAATTTTGAAAATTCATGCAGAATTAAGCTCTTAATTCATGCAGAATTAAGCATGTTTAATGGTACAGTGGAGAATATACTGTTTTAAAAGTCAGGAGCTCTCAATTCTGGTCCTGCTTCCACCACTTAGTAACTCTATCATTTTGGGTAAGTTAATCAGTATTTCTGTGTCTTTTTTTTTTTTTTTTCATTGTATTTTTTGTTTTCTGTGTCTTATTTTTTGATATTGTAGACAAGGGAACTGTATTAAATGAAGAGAACTGACTTATCAAGCATGTAAGGTTTGCTCTTCTAACCACCTTAACTGTTTTAAGTCATTCAGTCTCATGACAGCCTATAAAGCAGGTACAATCTTTATGTGTATTATATAGATGAAGAAACTGAAGTACAGAGAAGTTAAGTAACTTGCCTAAGCTCACATAGTCAAGAAGTTGCTGAGCCAGGATTTGAATCCAGGCAGTTTAGCTCCAATGTTAACTTGTAAACTCTATGCTATATCAACTGTCATGTGTCATCATTGTCCTTCAAGCTGTAAGTATCTGGCATGATATGATCCTCTGATTTAGAGGGATAATGAAGGTAGAAACTTGCTATATAACAATATGCCAAATTCTGTTGGCACTGCCTTGTCTTTCTCTTGCGAAGCACTGTTCCTCTGCTTCTGACAATAAGAAAGAGGGAAGAGGGTCAGCTACAAGAAAGTAGGGAAGACTTGAATTTTTTGATATTGTGTGCATGAAATACATTTCCTTTTCTTGTAATAGGCCATGGAACAAATCAACACCTGCACCTCTCTACAACATCTCGATTTATCAGACAATAACATACCCCAGATAGGTGATCTATCTAAATTGGTATCACTGAAGGTAAGTGTGTTTTCTATGTCATTTCTGAAATTTTATACTAAAATACCACGAGAAAGTGACCTAATTGATCCATATATATATAGGTCTGCAAGAATAAATTGTGTTCATTATGATAAAAATTCTATTAAGTTCAGTTCAATTCAGTCGCTCAGTCATGTCGGACTCTTTGCAACCCCATGAATCACAGCACGTCAGGCCTCCCTGTCCATCACCAACTCCCGGAGTTCACTCAAACTCATGTCCATCGAGTTGGTAATGCCATCCAGCCATCTCATCCTCTGTCATCCCCTTCTCCTCCTGCCCCCAATCCCTCCCAGCATCAGAGTCTTTTCCAATGAGTCAGCTCTTGCATGAGGTGGCCAAAGTACTGGAGTTCCAGCTTTAGCATCAGTCCCTCCAAAGAACACCCAGGGCTGATCTCCTTTAGAGTGGACTGGTTGGCTCTCCTTACTATACCAGAAATTAAGTATGAAACTTTTTGTTGTTAATTTCTATTACTGATTTACTTTAACTGAAACTGGTCATTGTAGTTAAAGTTAATGCTTATTTACTGTTCAACAAACATGATGAAATTCCCTTCATGCCTAATCCGTCAACATTAGCAACTTTAGTTGTGTAGCATCACTAGTGCATAATGTGTTGGTGGGGTTAAGAATAATCATTCCTGTTTGACACTGAAGATTGCTATTTCCTTTTAGTGGTAGATATTATTAAATTATCAAAATTAACCTCACTTTAGAAAGTCTGTGGCCTATAGCACTTTTTATGGAGGGGAATGCAATAAAATAAATATGTAACAGTTGGAATCAACAGCTTCATAAAACATGAGTAGGCTTTTTCCATATTTTAACTCCGTTGGATATCATTAGCATAGATGAATTCATTAAGCCTCAGAAATAGTATTATTAGCTCAACTTTTGCCATTTTTTTAGCAGAAATCATTTTTAGCAACAATTACTTTAAACAATTTGATGTAGTCAGATACTGAGATAATTCAAATGAACTAAAGATGATTGCAAGTTTTTTTTTTTCTTTCTAGAGTGGAGGCATAATTACTTTTTCAGAATCCTGGTGTTGAGAGTCTTCAGTTTATTTTTCATTGTTGCTGTCTTAATTTGAATTTGAGTCAGGTTTATCAAGTTCATTCTACCTTCCTCAGGTTTTAAGTTACCAAGAGAATATAGTTGCAAATCGTAGTTTGTGGATTCTCTCTCTCTTTTGGAAAATTTGCTTTCTACCTGATTGTTTCTCTTTTTTGTTGTTGTTGTTGTTTGGGTGGCACGCAGGATATCTTATTTCCCTAACCAGGGATGGAACCCATACCCTCTGCAGTGGAAGCTCAGAGTCCTAACCACAGGTCCACCAGGGAATTCCCTGTAGCTTTGTTTCAATGAATGTTTTCTTTCACTTTTCTCACCCTCTATTTTGATGTTTTAAAAGGAAATGAACAAGTATGTTGAAAGGTGCTCAAGTTTAAATAACTTGCAACATGCCTTTTGCTAAACTAAGCATATGTTCTTTGGCAAGTCTTTAAACTTTCTTGAGCTTAGAATATGGATGTGAAAAAAGAGTTGGACCAAATGACCACCTAGGACCCTTCTAGCATTAACAGTCTTTGATTTATGTGTGATGAGAGGTTATATTAAAATAGATCACTTCCTTTTGTATACCTTATTTTGGTTTTATTAAAATAGACCAGTTTGTCGATTTCCATTTGTAATTCATTGCATTTTTACTTTCAAGACCCTGCTGTTACATGGAAATATCATCACCTCTCTTAGAATGGCACCTGCTTATCTACCCAGATGTCTTGCTATACTTTCTTTGGCGGAAAATGAAATCCGGGACTTAAATGAGGTAAAATTTGAGGGTATCTTATGGGATCATGGGAGCTGGAAACTCAGGAGAGATGCAGGAAAAGGTGGTGAGCTTGCTTTAGATGAGCATCTTGGAAGAAACTGCTATCAGGGTGAAACACTTGGCTCCAAAAGACTATTATTTTTCTTTCCACTTTTATTTAATGTCAGTAGGTTATTAAGGCTTAATTTCATTTGTAATGCTGCATTCTTTACTCCATTGAGAAGTGATCATTGGTGGAGGGACATCTACATTAAAGGGGTTAATAAGGCATACTCTGTACCTTTTTCTGGCTTCTATTAATGTTTTCAAAATAGGGTTCTCTTTGCTAGGAAGCAGTACTTTCTAAAGGACTTTGTGCAGCAAGAACAGATGGCCATATTGTTGGAATTTTTGGAATCAGTGGATAATATAAGAGTGTTACTTGTCACTTTTCAAAACAAGAGGGAAATTGTTGCATTCTCAAACTTCCAGAGATGTGTAATCAGCGGAAGCCCTGTGCTTGCCACTGAGTAGTCCATTTCATTCAACAAAGATGTCCTTTGTTCCAGGTCTCTTTTCTGGCATCCTTAACTGAACTGGAACAGTTGTCAATCATGAACAATCCATGTGTGATGGCAACACCTTCCATCCCAGGGTTCGACTATCGGCCATACATCGTCAGCTGGTGCCTAAGCCTCCGAGTCCTAGATGGATACATGATTTCTCAGAAGGAAAGGTGAACGTAACCCCTTTAATGTCACATTTATCATGGAAATTAACTGACAAGCTCATTTCTAGCTTACTACAAATTAAGAAGCTGAATATTGCTTGAAATATGAATTTAGAAATTAGTCATTAGTACAGTTATATAGTAGGCTTCCCTGTTGACTCAGACGGTAAAGCATCTGCCTGCAGCGTGGGAGACCCGGGTTAGTAGACACTGTGCTGTTCATTTAGGATTTTCTATCTTTTCTAAAAAAGAATAATAAATAAGTATCAGTCTTAGAGGTTGGGGGTAGTGAGTTTAATTTCATGCCCAACATACAACAAATTGAATTCTAAAGATTCTTTTGTTATTCAGTTGTTTGGGGCTTGGAGCATTTTTGTATAGAGACCATGTTATGGGTGCTGTGTGGGATTTTAGATCAGTCCCACAAAAACTTGCATCCATCATATTGTAAAGGCAATATTAACAACACCTTTGGACCCAACTACTCTTTATGAAAGTGACTGTGGGAAAATGCATGCAGAGTTCCAATTTGGAGCTGGTAGCAGTCATACTGACTGATCATCACCTTCTAGCTATGAAGCAGTGGAAGTGGGAATCCCCTTTCTCTAGATCATTGATGATTTCTTCAGCTCAGAACTAGGACCCCTGCATGATGGGGTCTTCTGGAAGCTGGCACATGATCAGTGGGATCAGAACTATAGGGGAGGTAAGGATCAAGGTTGTAGACAAGAAGGGGTGGAGTTAGAGAGGATAGTGAGAATTGAGATGACTTTATCCTCATCACTGCCTCCTTCCACCTCCTCTTTTCACTGCATACATATGTGCATTCATGGGCTCAACTCACATCATGTTCTTCCTCACCGTTTTTGTCCTTCTGTTGCAGAGACTGATGGTCACTTGGGGTGGCAGGGGGGAGGTTTCCAGTGGAAGGAGGAGTGGTAGATACTGACAGGGTTTTCCTTGTCTTTCTCCCTTCTGTTTTCATCTCGTGAACAGGGTGGGGGCAGTGAGGAATGGCAGCCAGGAGCTACACAGTGGTGGTGCTGGGGAAGGCTGATGTATGTCAGCTCTAGTTTGCCTGCAGACAAGTGTGGCTTTTCTTTTTTCCTGCAGTGAGTGCTGCTTTGTACTCAAACACCTTGTTGGTGTTTCAAACTTGGTTAATTCTAAAGCTGGAATATGGATTTACTTGGATTTTCTTTTAAGAGAAAGACATTACCAGATTTTTCTAGGGGAGTAGGACTGATAACATTTTCACATGTGGAAGGTATCATGGTGAGATGGGCCGAGAGAGGAGGACTGGTATCATTTTCATATGTGGGAAGTACCATGGTGAGATGGGCCGAGATAAGGGTTTGGCATAAAAAGAGACCTGGGAGGAGAAATGAGACCTGGTCAGGAGAGACAAGAGAAAGCTTCACATCTTTCCCTACCACCCATTAGCTGTGTGGCCTGGGCAAGTTCCTTAACTTCTTTGATCTTTAGTTTTCTCATCTGTAAAATCTGGTACCTAACTTTGAAGTATGCTCTGAGGATTAAAGATTGAGGATTAAGAATAATGGGTATAGCATACTGATCATGTGGTAGGGGCTTAATAAATAATAATTGGCATTATTACTTAGGAATGTGTGTGTGTTCAGTCGCTCAGTCATGTCCAGCTCTGAATCTTTGGACTGTAGCCTGTCAGGCTCCTCTGTCCATGGGATTTTCCAGGTAGTAATACTGGAGTGGATTCCTATTTCCGCCTCCAAGTGATGTTCCTAACCCAGGGATCGAACCCACATCTCTTGCATTGCAGGTGGATGCTTTGCTACTGAGCCATTGGGGAAGCCCATTACTTAGGGATAAGGACTAGGAATTGAAGAGGTTTTTGTTTGTTTGTTTTTGGCTGCACCACTCAACTTATGGAATCTTAGTTTCCCAACTAGGGATTGAACCTGGACCCTCAGCAGTGAGAGCTTGGAGTCCTAACCAATGAAATGCCAGGCAATGCCTCACAAGCTATGTCTCTATACTGTGGAAATGGTTTTAATCAAAGTGACTTAAAGGTGAATTTGCATCTTTTTAAAAAACTTTCTCCCTAAAGTTTTGCAAATATCTAATTTCAGAGACTTCAGGAGGTTGGGAAGAGTAGACTTTTTTTGAGGGGGTAGCTTCTGTCTCTGATTCTCTCTCTGTGGGGTTCAGTTCAGTTCAGTTCAGTCACTTAGTAGTGTCCAACTCTTTGTGACCCCATGGACTGCAGCACGCCAGGCTTCCCTGTCTATCACCAACTCCCGGAGCTTATTCAAACTCATGTCCATTGGGTCAGTGATACCATCCAACCATCTCATCCTCTGTCATACCTTCTGCCTGCTTTCAGTCTTTCTCAGCATCAGGATCTTTTCACATAAGTCAATTCTTCCCATCAGGTGGCCAAAGTATTGGAGCTTCACCTTCAGCATCTGTCCTTCCAATAAATATTCAGAACTGATTTTCTTTAGGATTGACTGGTTTGTTCTCCTTGCTGTCCAAGAGACTCCCAAGAGTCTTCTCCAACACCAGAATTCAAAAGCATCAATTCTTTGGCACTCAGCTTTCTTGATACTCTCTCATACTTATACTTTTATACTTATATTCATCCAGCCCAGCGTTTATCATGATGTACTCTGCATATAAGTTAAATAAGCAGGGTGACAATATACAGCCTTGACATACTCCTTTCCCTATTTGGAACCAGTCTGTTGTTCCATGTCCAGTTCTAACTGTTGCTTCCTGACCTGCATACAGATTTCTCAGGAGGCAGGTCAGGTGGTCTGGTATTCCCGTCTCTTTAAGAATTTTCCAGTTTGTTGTGATAGCATATAATTTAGAAATAGTTTAAATAGTTTAAACTCTCACATCCATACATGACTACTGGAAAAGCCATAGCCTTGACTAGATGGACCTTTATTGGCAAAGTAATGTATCTTTTTAATATGCTGTCTAGGTTGGTCATAACTTTTCTTCCAAGGAGCAAACGTCTTTTAATTTCATGGCTGCAGTCACCATCTGCAGTGATTTTGGAACCCCAAAAAATAAAGCCTCTCACTGTTTCCATTGCTTCCCCATCTATTTCCCATGAAGTGATGGGACCAGATGCCATGATCTTAGTTTTCTGAATATTGAGTTTTAAGCCAACTTTTTCACTCTCCTCTTTCACTTTCATCAAGAGGCTCTTTAGTTCCTCTTCACTTTCTGCCGTGAAGTTGGTGTCATCTGCCTGTCTGAGGTTATTGATATTTCTCCTGGCAATCTTGATTCCAGCTTGTGCTTCATCCAGCCCAGCGTTTCTCATGATGTACTCTGCATATAAGTTAAATAAGCAGGGTGACAATATACAACCTTGACGTACTCCTTTTCCTATTTGGAACCAGTCTGTTGTTCCATGTCCAGTTCTAACTGTTGCTTCCTGACCTGCATATAGATTTCTCAGGAGGCATGTCAGGTGGTCTGGTATTCCCGTCTCTTTAAGAATTTTCCAGTTTGTTGTGATAGCATATAATTTAGAAATAGTTTAAATGTAATACTTTAGAATATCTATATAATCAACCATTGAAAAGAAGACTAAATGTAACCAGCATTGCGGAGTTCCTTGTCCCACTCATCATAACTCCCCTCCCCACTATACTGACTTTTTGATAATTTAGAAAGATTATTTTTTTTCCTTGTTGTTATGGAGCTCCCACCAGAGTAGCAAAAATTAGAAGTATGAGCAATATGTTTAGTTTTGATGGCTATGTAGAGCACTCTCATTAACTGTTCTAGGAGTATAAATCATGCAGTCACTTTGAAAAACTAACAGTATTTACTGAATTTAAACATATAAATACCCTATGACTCAACAGTTTGACTCTGCTATATACCCTAGAGAAACAGGAGCTTATGTATGCCAGAAAAAATGCGTAAGCATGTTCATAGCAGCCTTATTCATAATCACTCCAAACATAATCACTCCAGCCTTATTCATAATCACTCCAATTTGGGAGGTATGTGGGACGTTTGGGAAATGTCAGTCTGTAAAGAAATAACTACAAAACTGTTATCACATCTCAAAAAATTTAACAAGAATTCCTTAATAACACCAAATATTAAGTGCTTACGTTTAGTCCTCATAAATGCTGTTTTTAAATAGAATTTTGGAAACTGGTTCCAAATAAGGCCATACATTGTAATTGCCTGATGTATTTAAAATATATCTTTCTTGCTCACTTTTTCAGTATCTTAAAAGTTTACTGTTTATTGCATGCTGCATGGGTTGGCTGTGCTGATTTGGTCATTCTCACTTGGGATCTTGTGATGTGATCACAGTCAGGGCTGGAGTCATTTGAAAGGTCAGCTTGGCTAGAGGTCCAAGATGATGCTTTCAGATCTCTCTATGGGCCCCCTGTCTCTTCGCTTTGCTTTCTCTTCTCTTTTTGGTTATTGAAGAAATCAGATTATTTGTCCTACAGAGTTTCCTACTGTATTTATTTTGCCAATTGCTGCATCCCCATGTGCTTTGACATATTTTCCCCTTTTGTGTTTTCTGTAAATGGGTAGTTGGAGGTGGAGGTTTGATCAGATTTTTGTGGGTCAAGGACAGCTTTTTGGGTCCTGTTGAGAAGCACATGGTATCTGGTTGTCTCTTATGAGAGGCTATTAATGATCAATGCCTAAATCATTAATTCATTGAGAGTTGCAAAATGGTGAAATTTTAATTCTATAATTCATTTTTAAATAAGCTGGAATACTTCTGTGAAGTAACTATTTGGTTACTCATTGGTATAGTTTGTATAGGAAAGATGGAATTAATAATATTTAATTCTCCCCCTTTATCAGGTTTTAAAAATAATGAGATGGTAGCTCACTAGCATCCTTCAACTGTGACCAGTTGGCTTTAAAAAAACTATCATTATGAGCTAATGGATTTAAACACAATTTATGTATTTAGGTAGTTCAGTTTGACAGTGAATGGAGAGAATACTTATTGCTTTTTTGAAGGTAATTTTAAAAAATTTGTAACCATTTAGTACAAATCATTGGAAGTGCTGCTAAGCAAAAAAAACAAAAAACGTTTAAACCATTACAAGAGTAAGGAGAGTAAAGCAGAGGATAATTTTTCTTTTTAACTTAAATGTTACTCATGAAAAACATCTAGTGATGCTGGAAAGGCAAATTAAGAAGGAAAATCATTATTGCTGGAAAATGTATCTCGTCTACCCCAGTGCCAGCCTTTCTTTCTGTCCCCCAATTCCAGTTTAAAAGCTGAATGGCTGTATAGTCAAGGCAAGGGGAGAGCGTATCGGCCTGGCCAGCACATCCAGCTTGTCCAGTATCTGGCTACAGTCTGTCCTCTCACTTCTACGCTGGGCCTTCAAACTGCAGAGGATGCCAAGCTAGAGAAGATTCTGAGCAAGCAGAGGTGAGCGCATTTATCTGTAGCGGCTGATGAGACTTTCCTGCAGAGTTAGTAGGATTGGAGAGAGTGCTGAAGCCATGTTTCTGGATCCCTGGGGCCCTGGTCACCGCAGCAGTCTTGCAGAGGAGCCAAACCATGCAGTGCAGTCTGGTTTCCTCCCCAGCAGCTGCATTGCTTGCTAGTCATTTCCTGAGTGGGGAGAGCCTCGCAGCCTGGCAGCCTGGGATTTAAAATAACTTCATTTGTTCTTTTAATGTGGGTGTTTTACATGGGCTTTAAAATACTAACCTTATAGAGACTTCCCTGGTGGTCCAGTGGTTAAGTATCCGCCTGGCAATGCAGGAGACACAGGTTTGATTCCTGGTCTGGGAAGATGGCACATGCTGTGGAGCAGCTAATCCTGTGCACCACAGCTACTGAGCCCGAGCTCTGCAACAAGAGAGGCCACTTGGAGTGAGAAGCCTGTGCACCAGAACGAAGAGTAGCTCCTGCTCACCACAACTAGAGAAAGCCCATGCACAGCAACAAAGACCCAACACAGCCAAAAATAAATAATAAATAAAACTTTTAGAAAAAACTTAAAAAAAAATACTAATGTTATATAGCTAGAAGCATTTTTAGTAGTCACTTCTTTCATCAGAGATCCTGTCTTTGAAGGTTTGTGTGTATGTGTATATTTATGATGGTGTCTGACTATGTGATTTAAAAATAAATTTCTTAACATTTTCTACCCATTAGACTTTGTAATTCAAAGTCATTAAATGTATGTACTTTGAAAATTTGTAAACTTCTCCCTTCTTGACATTGTTACCTGTCGAATTGTTGAAGGAAGCAGAGAAGCTTGCTTTTTTTGATTTGTGTTGAATCACATGAGGTATTCTGATTTTAGATTTCACCAGAGGCAGTTAATGAACCAGAGCCACAATGAAGAGTCGTCTCCTGTTGAATCAAGGGCATCCCTTGTGCCAGAGCATTCCAGCCCCATTCAAGATGGCCAGGTAGTCCCAGAAAGCGGTAAGAAGTTAACTGATCTCCAGTCCCTTTTTGTTTGATCTATTTGGTATCATAAAACAGGAAATAGTACATATTTTCAGAATGTTTTATTTGTTAGCTCAGGTGAACATTTGGATCTTTGATTGTGTGTATATATATATATATATATATGTATATTACACAAATGGCAGCTTCCCTTTTCTCTTAGTGATAAAGAATCCACCTGCCAATGCAGGAGATGTGGGTTCAACCCCTGTGTCAGGAAGATCCCCTAAAGAAGGAAATGGCAACCCACTCCAGTATTCTTCCCTGGAAAATTTCACGGACAGAGGAGCCTGGCAGGCTATACAGTCCATGGGGTCATGTTGCAAAAGAGTCAAACACGACTTAGTGGCTAAACAACAGCAATATACACAGACATATATAACTGTTAATTTTTAGTCTTAATTTTTGAAAACATTCAGAGGACTGCAACCTTTTGACTTGACCTAGTACTTTGATTATTTTTATGATTATTGCAAGAATTAAGTTTCTTAAAAATATTTGGTTTGATATTTTAAGGCATTTTGGAGGAAATTACTGAAATGATTTCATTGCCTTTTACTATATTTGAGGGATTAGATTTCATTAAAGGGATACAACTGAAAAAAAAAATCCCTCCTTAAATATTTACTGTTTCCAGTGATACTCTGTTGATTCTTTTAGAACCCGTCATCCAAGTCAATTCTTGGGTTGGGATAAGCAGTCATGATGACCAATCACATGCTGTTAAGAATAACTTTCAAACCCCTGTACACACTGCAAGATATTCTCGAAATGACCTGCATCTGGAAGACATCCAGACCGATGAGGACAAGTTAAATTGCAGTCTCCTCTCTTCAGAGTCTACTTTTATGCCAGTTGCGTCAGGACTGTCTCCAGTATCACCTACAGTGGAGCTGAGGCTGCAAGGCATTAACTTAAGCCTAGAAGATGATGCTGCTGCAGATGAATCTGTGAAAGGGCCTGAAAACCAGGACTTATCAAACAAGGAAGAGGAAAAGGCTTTGGGGGCTGCAAATGAGAATTCTGTTCAGATGACAAAAAGTGCAGTTGGTACAGAGATAAATGAGAAAGATGGACTGTTACCTTGTCCTGAGCCAACAGTCACCAGTGCTGGCTTGAAGGATCACACCCACAGTCTTACGTCTTTTCCTGAGTCGGTTGGACGCAATGTCTTCCATACGCAGCCAGACAGTGAAGAAGCCAGGTCTCAAACAGCTTCAGAGAAAGTTCCCTGCAGGCTGTTAACCCAGAAATCTGTTCCTTTGGGACAAGATAAAGTTGCCCTCCAGAAACTGAATGAAGCAGCCACCAAGCTTCAGGCCTGTTGGCGGGGCTTTTATGCCAGGAACTACAACCCACAAGCTAGAGATGTGCGCTATGAAATCCGTCTTCGCAGGATGCAAGAACACATTGTCTGCCTAACTGGGGAAATAAGGAGGTGGGTGAGAAGTCCGTTTTAAGGCTTTTACTGTGAAGATGCTGTTTTGTTGGTTTGGGGGTGTCAGATTCTTAACTTTCATTCAGAACACTGAATCAAACGCTTGTGGCTGGGACACTTTGCATACCATGTTGCCACTCTAGGTTTATCTCTGACACCGTACTGAAAGCAGCTTGAGAGCAAGGACTGCGATATGTGCCTCCGTATCTAGTGCTGAAATTGGAATATAGATGCAGCATAGCAGTAAATGTTGAATGAAATGCATGCCTTATGGACATCTATGTACCTAAACACAGAAGATAAGAAAATGTAGAAAAGCTGAATGAGCATAAAAATGAGAAGATGAGGAAGTCTACATAGAACCCAGTAGATGACATAAGAATTAAGGAAAATAGTAGGGACTTAGAAGGGGTTAAAATTTGGGGGCTATGGTGGAAGTTATGTGTTCATTCTATGACTCACAGTTTTCATGACTGTCACCCAGGGAAATTAGGATTTCATAGATTTATTCTGAGTATCAGTACTGCACCTGGCAGTATTTACTGAGATTATCAAGTGGGAGAGGAGGAAGAGTAAGAGAGACTGAGAAGGGACAGCCAGAGTGGGAGGAGAACTGGGAGAGAGTGTGTCCCAGCTCCAGCAGGGCCATGTTTCAAGAGAGAAGAGAGGAGCTGTAATGGGACCGAGAATTGTATACTCGATTCAGCAACTGGTGGTGACTGTGTCTTGAGGGTCCCCAAAACTATCCCCAGGTTTGATTTGCAAAAAGGACTCTTGACTCAAAAAAGCTATTCCTTATGATCATGTTTATTATGGTTTATTAGAGTGAAAGGATATAGATACAGTCATCAAAGGAGAAGACACACAGGGCAAAGTTCAGGAGAGACCAAGTACAGGCTTCTAGTTGTCTTCTTCCAGTGCACTTTTACAGGTGGGGCTCAATTCTTGAAGCAACAATGAGTGAAAACACATGAAGTATTGCCAACCAGGGAGCTTGCTCAAGCCTTGGCATCTGGGGTTTTTATTGGCAGACAGTCACCTAGGTCAGTCCATATGACTGACCTTAACTACTCAGACCTCAGCTCCCACCCAAGGTCAAACCGATAACATTGTAGCCCAGGGCCTCAGGTGAACCAAACTGGTATTCACCATAAAGCACATTGTTAGCATAAAGCAAGGTCTCAGAGGTACAAAGGTGCTCTAATCGGGCAGGATATTCCAAAGGCTTAGATGTTATCTCTCAGAAGCTGGTCAAGGCCAGTCCTGTCTTTCGGATGTTCCAGTTTGAACATTTCAGTCCTGCTAAATTAACCCTTTCCTGCCCAGTGAGCTTCCTAAGAGTAGCTTCAGGGGGTAGTGGGATGAAGTCAGTTTGGAAAGGACAGAATAGTGAAAGAGAGGTGAAGAGTGAGCACAACCAGCTTTGGACGAGTGTTGCTGTGAGGAGGAGAAGGGAGCAGGTGGTTGCCAGAGGAGAATCTGGAATTAAGAAGCTTCTTTTTTAAAGATGGGAGATATAGAGGAGGTTTATGTGTTGGTGGAAATGATTCAATAAGGAAGGAAAAACTGATGGTGCAGAGCAATGAAAGAAGTGCAGGGCGGAAGTTCTTGAGAAGGTGAGAGAAGAGGTTCGGTGCACAAGCAGAGGGAGTGAGGTAGGAGCAGGGGCAGGTAAGGTGGTAGGTATTGATGGTAGGGGATGCGGAAGTCCTGTCTGATGGGTGCTTCTCTTTTTCCAGTAATATACAAGATGTGGTCAGCACTTGGAAATGAGGGGGTGAGGTGTGAGATGAGAGGCTGAAGGAGAGAGGTGTGAAGTATGGAGTATTTATCTTAAAAGTGAACTTACAAAGGGAATGGAGAATTCTTGGAAAGTATGAGGAAAAACTTAAAAGTGCGAAACAACAAGTCAAACTGTGATTTTTATCAGCAACTCTCAGCTGTTGTATTCTGATTTTGGACCCGGTTCAGCCAGGAGTGGGTTTTTCCCAGGTGAATATGGTAGGGGAGAGAGGGAAGGAAGATCAAGGGAGCTGAAGACATTTTGAAGGGAGATGATTATAGTGATAGATCTTGGAATTTAAATGAGGTAAAAGGAAAGACAGGAGAAAGACATCATTTGTATGGTGGTCATAGATGAGGATTGGATGTCCAGGTTGTTGCAGATTGGGGCAAGAACAAGTGAACTGAGAGGTTTGTGTTGGTGCTTGAAATCGTTGTTTTAAATGGTATAGTCAAAATACTTGAGTCTGGAGTGGGGACTGACATGACTTAGCAACTACACTGCCACCACTACCAGAGTGGGACTGAAGATGATTGTTAGAGCATCCATGTGAGTGTCAAGGGCTCCAGAAATGACCAGGGGAACAGGACAGAGAAGAATACTAGTGCTGAGGCTTCAGTGAATGGGGGCCAATAGTGGGAGCTCAGAATTTGAAAAAGAGTTGGAGGAAGTTTAGCAAGATGGCTGGAGTTCTTGCAGGAGGAAAGTTAAGAATCATTTGTAAACAGCAGTGGGAAGCAGTGTTCTGACCCTGATGTATAAGTGAAAAAAATAGCTGCTACTTGAGAGGGCTACAGTGCCCTTGGACGTGCGTCTGATTTGGTCAAGGAAAAGTTCAGCGAAGAAGCTGAGTGTATATATGGGGGTTTGCTGATTATAATTCAGGAGTCCCACATGGTGCAGTAAGAAGGCTTGAGGGGCTGGAGAAAGTAGGTCAGAGTTTCAGAACAAAATGGGGTGACAGTTTGAGAGATTGGACAGCTAAGGGAATCCTAGGTTTGTGATAAGTTTTAAGTATGGAGGGGAGACAGTGAGCCCACAGTGAAACTTTAATGAATGAGGGCAAGTTATGCACAGGGAAGTCTGTTGATGATAGCAAGGAGCATGTCAGGACCTGGACCAAACAGGGATGTGAAATTTGATGGGATTAATCCTGCTGGTCTCTTTAAAGAGAAGACCAGTTCTCTTCTTCTCTTTGAAGCTATGATCCTGATCCTTTCTGCTGCTCTTGCTCCTTCTGTGTGTTTGGCTGCAAAATTGAGGCCAGATAAAAAAGAGCCATTTAATATTTTATTTTTCAGTACTGGCAATACTTTGTAGAATCAGTATAATCTGAATTGCAGTCACATCTAATTTGGCTTCTATGTTGAGTCATAGTTTAAAACTAAAGTTTCACTTAGATATTCTAAAAATGGAAAGCACTTATTAGATTATTAATCTCTTTCCAATGTATATGTTTATTTGTCATAATAAGAAGTACAATTCAAAGCACCCTTTCTTGTGTCAGTAATGGACTTTGAATTATTGTAGATTAAAAAAGAAAGAGATGAAGAGCGGATTCAAAAATTTGTTCAAGAAGAGGCTGTCAGATTCCTTTGGAACCAGGTAAGCCCGTTCCTGCTGACTTACCTACTGTGTAAATGAAGAAAAATTCTAGATTTACTGAGATAATCATAGAATAGTTACAGGTAAGGTAGCACCCTTCCTCAAGGTTAAGGATGTGGTTTGTGTTCACTGCCACTAACTCTGAACTAGGACAGTGAATTTTGTTACATTTTATTCTGAACAAAAATATTTTCATAATTTTGACCAGAAAGATAAAGAACTATAGCACTGACCGAAGAAGGATATTGGACAAACTGTCCAATAGATATAAAAGGACCAATTTAAGTTTCAAGTAGCTGTTTTGTTTTATCTTTTAAGACTATTTGAATGAAAGATGACTGAAACTGTGTGTGATGGCTACAATATGTGTGTCCTAAAAAGTCCACATGACTTCCAGGTAGAGAGTTTGAATCCTGAAATAGCATGCTATGGGGACAGTTCAGACATCAGTTTTACTACTATTGTATCCCCACAAATAGTTCTCGGTGATTATTCCTTGGAAGTATTTTTAGAAAAGAATTGGTTATAATAGGATTTTATCTATACTGTTATTTTTGAAAATACATAGTAAAAGGTCTGGAAAGATAAATATCAAAACTACTATCAAGGATTATCTTGAAGGATGGTCTAAGGAAACTAAAAAAATCTCTATATTGCTTTCCTGTTGCAGATGTTACAGTCAAATTCTGAGGTTCTAAGTATACTTTAAAAATGTAAAGGTCCAGGAATCCCCTGGCAGTCCAGTGGTTAGAACTGCACCCTTCCCCTGCAGGCCGCGTGTGTTTGATCCCTAGTCAGGGAACTAAGATCCCACAAGCTGTGTGGCGCGGCCAAAAGAAAGAAAAAGAAGTAAAGGTCATACTATCAAGAACTCCAGGAATTTTTAGGTATTTTAGAGTTGTGTATACTTCATTGTTAGGTTTTTTCCCCTCTCTTTTTAAAATAATTAATTTTTGGTTGCGCTGGGTCTTCACTGCTGCAAGAGGGCTTTCTGTGGTTACAGGAAATGGGGGCTGCTCTTCACTGTGGTGCTCAGGCTTCTCGTTGAGGCAGCTTCTCTTGCAGAGCACAGGCTCTAGGCACACCAGTTTCAGTAGTTGTGGCACATGGCCTCTGCGGTGTGTAGAATCTTCCCAGACCAAGGATTGAACCTGTGTTGCCTGCATGGGCCGGGGGATTCTTATCCACTGTACCACCAGGGGAAATCCTACATTGTTAGTTTTTAAAAACTCTTATCTGAAATGGGTATCTAGCATGAGACTTCCATTTTAGAGAATCTACTCATATTAATAGGTTCTATTGTGTCTTGTTAAATAGACTTCAGTGTATTGAGAACCTTATTGACCCCTTAGTGAGCTGTATGTGCGTTATTGTGCTTCTGATTATCTTTATAGTAGAAGCAAATGAATTGCTTTGACCCATCCCTGCTTTCCTGCTTTCCAACAACGTGAACCACTTTTGCCAACCAGGTCTAAGCTGGGGGGCTGTGGAAAGGATCAGGGGAGTCAGGACATTTCTAACTCCAGTTTTGCCATCCGCCATTTACTGACTTCCTGAGTGTAGGGGAAAAAAAACCTCAAAGGACAGTTGTAAAATGGGCATGATTTATATTTTGTAGTGAAACTATATCCTTTGGTTTGCAGGTAAGGTCTCTACAAGCTTGGCAACAGACTGTGGACCAGCATCTAAGTTCCTGCCATATTGATGTTCCCCCTATATCAAGTACTCTGGTGCCATCTAAACCTCCATTATTCACCCAAAGTCAGCAGCCATCTTCTGATCAAAATTCTGATTGGTTCATTGCTCCTGATGAAGCTCCTCAAGAGAAATCCTTACCAGAATTTCCAGACTCTGGTTTTCATTCCTCCTTAACCGAACAAGTTCACAGTTTACAGGATTCTTTGGATTTTGAAAAAAGTTCCACAGAAGGTAGTGAAAGTTCCACAATGGGGAATTCCATTGACACTGTCAAGTATGGCAAAGAGTCAGACGTAGGGGATGTTAGTGAAGAACATGGTGAATGGGGTAAGGAAGGCTCAAACAATGAGCAGGATAATAGTCTGCTTGAACAGTATCTAACTTCAGTTCAGCAGCTAGATGATGCTGATGAGAGGAGACACTTTGATGAAGGGATGGGAGATAGTAAGCTTCACCTACCTCGTTCCCCTGAAAGGTTAGACGTCTTATCTGATAGCGCTTCTATAGATGTTGCTCAAGGTGTATCTCCTGCTTTGCAATATGAAGTCAGCCAGACACCAGAGAATTGTGAATTAAATGCAGAAGTACAAGGGCAGCAGTCAGAACGTGATTCTACATTTCAGGTATTGCATGTTGGTATTATTGTTTAGCGTGTCTGGTTGCTTGAAAAGCAGAAGTCTATTTAATTTAAGAATATTTTCAGTTGGCTTTTTTTGGGGAGAAGAAGAATATTTCTCCCAATTTTGTTACTATTTTTTTTCCCCCATAATCTAGGTACTGAGCTAAATCTTCCTTTTTGTTTTGTTAGTTTTTTATTCAGCTATAATGTATCAAACAATATTTATATTGAAAGCCACATGCACTTTATTAACAACTAAATTGCATCAACAGTATTCCTATGTTTTGATGTATTCATTTCCTTTCAGAAATAAACTAGAATACCTTAAAGGAGATAGGGATTTTACCTTAAAGATACAAATAAGAGAATTTTGATTCTTCTGTATGTGAGAAAGTTAATTATATAGTGAGGAATGCAATTTGCTACAGTAAATATAAATGACAGATAGGAGGATTGTGAACTATTGAAATTTGCCAGCTTCTTTGGAGTAAGAACGTGTGTTTTTAAGCCTTTTTCCTCCCTATGAATCCACAAAAGACTTCTTGTAAGCATAAGAAGAAAAGGTAAGATGATAGGATTTTTCAGTGGGGATAATTAAATTGTTTCATGGAAAACTTGAATGTTATGTATCAATTTCAACATATGAAGCAAAGTTTTCTGTCCAGAATTAAAGTGAAGCTTGTTTAAAGGGCAACACAAGAATATTTCTGTTAGGTATAGACTCCATTCACTTGAGATAATAACCCAGCAAACATTTATTATCTTTTCATTTAGTGATTTTTCACCCCATAGATAAGTATTCCCTGGTGGCTCAGTTGGTAAAGAATCCATCTGCAACGTGGGAGACCAAGGTTCTATCCCTGGGTTGGGATGATCCCCTGGAGGAGGGCATGGCAACCCACTCCAGTATTCTTGCATGGAGAATCCCCATGGACAGAGGAACCTGGCAGGCCACAGTCCATGAGGTCACAGAGTCAGACACGAGTGAGTGACTAAGCCCATGCACAGATAAGCATTTATGTGCCAATATATTGCCAGAAATTAATGTACACTTTCTTTGTTCCTGCTTTATATTTGCTTATATATTTCCGCAGAGGCCCATGGTCATTTACTTCACTCTTGACCTCATAGAAAAGAACATCTAAAATAATACCAGAGGTAGAATAGGAATGACATTTTTTATAAGGACTATTTTCCATCTAAATCTGAAAAAGTGCCACATTTGGAAGACAACTTAATGGTGGTAAAGAAAAAATAAACCTCATTTATTTCTTTACTCATTAAAAAGAGTATATATCTGTAACTCCAGGAAGAAATGATAATATTGTATTCGAATGTTAATAAATGCATTCGCAAACCAAGGATAATTTTTGGAAGCTTGAGATTCTAATCTTTGAGAATGTTCTAATATCATTGAACACACATATCTGACTTCCCCCCAGTCTGTGTGTAATGATTTAAAACTATGGCAATAATTAAGTCTTCTCTAAATTTAGGTGCTAAATATGTATTCATTAGTCACTAGGTCCCCTTCTTTGAAGTTACATAAAATAAAAGCTGATCCTTCCAAGAATAAAGTCAGGGATCACATGTTATACTATGTTGAGAGTTAGAAACATTTCTTCACTGTGGGTAAGATGTACTTTTCTTGGTTTTTAAATATATAGCACTCAGGTTGAGAAGACTTGGATTTCATTCTCAGAAATCCAGAATCTCTTGCAAAGGAAAGATTTTCTGTCTCTTATAAACAAACGGCAGTCTTACATTCAGAAGATTTTCCCTAGTGAAGCATGTGTAACATTGATGTGTGTTAAATAAAAATAGAATTTTTAACTTTTTGAATAATGCTGAATATCTTTCCTGAATGATTTTGAATTTCTTAAATCTACCCTATTTTTCTATTTTATAGTTAAGTGCCTCATTTGCTGCCCGTAGTTCGACAAAGGAAAACCAACTTGCACTGCACTAGTACCAAAGTGCTGCTTCATGATGCATTAATTACTTGTTAATTTCTCATAAAAGCTCCTGAAATGTTGTGGTTCAGTATTACCTAGTAGGTTTCTTCCGATGTCTGCTCCCTGTTCTTTTTTTTTGAGAAAGGGCAAAACACAACTGAATTCATTTGAGTATTAGCATTTACAAGCAACATTTCCTTTTTTTACCTTTGCCTTGATTTTCTATCCCATAAATGGTATTCAGCATACTTTTAATTTGAAATTGGCAGAATATGATAATGACTAATATCCTACTCTTCATTCTATTTAACTTTACTAGTGTTTTGAAGTGCAAGAATGTTAAGTAGCCCCCAACCTTGACTGTACAGATTATCTTGAATGTAAATAGGATGAAAATAATGTATATTAGAATGCAGGAAAACTGTGGCATAGATAATATATTTTAATAGGTTTACAGTGTAATTTAAAATTATTTAACCAAGATATTTGGTTTTAACTCTGTGGGCTCTTCATTGGTCTGGCTGACGAGGGAATGGGCCTCGTATGGTTTGGGAAGTTGAGCTTTACCACAGTATTTGTGTTTTTCTAATAGATGTTTAGTTCAGCTGTGGTATTTTAATTCAACTCTCTTGATTTATGGCCAATTCAGCATATCAATTAGATATTTCTTCAGAAGCACAGAATCATACCATGTGAGAATTTTAAGGACCTTAGAGATTGTCTATTCTAATCTCTTTGTTTTAAAGATAAAACTAAAGCACAGAGAACTTAGATGACTTTTCTGAGGTTATAGCTAGTTTATTGGAGAAGGCAATGACACCCCAGTACTCTTGCCTGGAAACTCCCATGGACAGAGAAGCCTGGTAGGCTGCCGTCTGTGGGGTCGCACAGAGTCGGACACGACTGAAGCGACTTAGCAGCAGCAGCTAGTTTATAGGAAAAGAAACTGTGGAAACTTAAAAGTTACTTTATTCCAGAATTTTATTATACACATTCTATTATTCTTTACTTTTAGTAAGTCAGTAGAAAGTCTGTACTTATTTTTCATTGTCTTTGAAAGCGGAAAACTACTTCTAAAAGAGCTAGAGCTCTGCCACTCAAGGCAGAGTTGCTTGTAGAAAACAACTGATTTGTTCAGAACCCTGAGTGAATTTTCTCCAAGAAATGTGATTTGATTAAAATGAGTTTTAAAGAGTAATACAGTAGAAACTAACATTTAGAAAGAATAATTACATCTTGGAGTCTATTTCATTGATGACAAGAAGTATAACAGATTGCTGAGATATATAAAATTTTCTAGTGAAAAGCTAGTTTGATTATATTTCATCTTCAAGTTCCTCAGAACAACAGATGTTAAAGTTTAACTCTCCTGATAATGCAGAAAGCTTCAATCATGACAGTTGATACATAAATACTGTAGTTTGGTTTTATAAATTCAATTACAAAAGGCCTTATAATATGCATGTTTTTAGGAAAATATTTAACCACACAGTTGTTAGTATATATGGAGAATACTTTATTCTTCAATATAAGGGTGCCATTCTTGAGAGTGGATTTGTCCTTTGTTTTGGATTATTTTAAATATATAAACACCATAATAGTGTATTTTCCTGTTAATCCTTAAGATAGGTCTAGCTCTACTTTTAATAAGTATTTTCAGAAACAACATGGACTTAAGATGTACTGTCTCCCTTTAGTTAGATAGTTTTTTTGGCACCAATTCTTAGACTTGGATTTATAACAATAATATAAAATATAAAAAAATTTTTTCTCTGAAGAATTAAGACATAATAAAAAGGGAAAATATAAAAATGAGTCTGGTCAGTTTCCCACTTGCAAGTGAAAAGTAAAAGACTTGTTTATTTATTTTGCCACATATTTATTGTAATATTTTAACTTTTAAATATATGACCTCCTTATTTATGAAATAAAACAAAAATGGTCTGTAAAGGACATTCTAAGCATTTTTAGTGATATTGTTTTCATTGATCAAACCTATTGTGCCATATTAAATTTAAAAGTCAAGTAAACTGAGTAGTCCTCATAGCCCCGAAAGAAACAGATAATTCATTGTCTTTTAAAAATGAGGTGCTTTTTATTTGTGAATGAGTAGAAATCATACTATAATTTAATTTCTTAATTGATTTTAGTGGATCACAGGAATCAGTCTGTAGAGGCTTTGTTCATTTTCTGATTAAGTTTCTTTGAGTGTTTTGTAACCATTTTACTGTTAATAATACGAGTTTAAAAATAATTTGACTTTTTACTATTTTTAGGTTTCTCTTTTATTGTAGAAATAGTAAATGATTTAAAGTGGTTGTGGATTGTTTTAAGAAGGTTTAATTTATATTGTACTTAATTTGTATTTGAGTCTCTAATTCTAAATAAAAATTTGTATATGTGTTTGAGTGATTCATTTGTTTTTTATAATGAATAGTTGTGTGGTTGTAAGAAGAGGACGACTCGAGATTTTTTTCTTTTGGGCATGTCCAGAAGAAAGGCCATTTGAAGACACAGCAAAAGGGCAGCCATCTGCAAGCCAGAAAGAGAGGTTTCATCAAACACCAAACCTGCTGGCATCCTGATCTTGGACTTCTAGCCTCCAGAAATATGAGAAAACAAATTTAAGTCACTCAAACAGTGGAATTTTGTTTAAGTCACTCTATCAGTGGAATTTTCTTATGGCATCTTAAGCACAATAATATAGTTGGTTAATTAAGAATTGATTTGAGCAAGAAATAGTAAAAAATGATATATATTCCTTAACATTAAAAAAGTTCTTTATTGAAATATAATCGATATAAAATGAACTGCATATATTTAAAGAAACAATTTGATGCACTTTGACATATGCCCATAAAACCATCACAACAGTCAAGAAAATGAACATACTCATCACCCCTGAAAAATTCCTCATATTCTTCATAACTCATCCTTCTGCTTTGGTTTCTTTTACTCAGCATAATTATCTAGAGATTCACCTGATAGTTCATTCCTTTTTATTGCTGAGTTGTAGTCCATTGTATGTATTTGCTATGATTTATTTTTGAGTTCTTCCAACCTTAAAAGTTTTCCTCCAGCTTTATTGAGAAATAGTTGACAGAACATTGTGTGAGTTTAAGGTATACAACATTTTCACAATAAGGTTAGTTAACATATCCATAACTTCACAGTTATAATTGTGTGTGTGTGTGTATGTGTTGAGAACTTTTGAGATTTATTCTCTTGGACTTTACTGGTGGTGCATTGGTTAAGAATCTGCCTGCCAATGCAGGGGACATGGGTGTGATCCTTGGTCCAGGAAGATTGCACATGCTGCAGGGCAAGTAAACTGGTGTGCCACAACTACTGAGCCCATGCCCCCTGGAGCCTATACTCTGCAACAAAATAAGCCACCACAATGAGAACCCCAAACACTGGAGGGTAGCCCCTGTTTGCTGAAACTAGAGAAGGTCCCGATGCAGCAATGAAGTCCTAGCATAGCCGTGAAAGTGAAAGTCGCTCACTTGTGTCCGACTCTTTGCAGCCCCATGGACTACACAATCCACAGAATTCTCCAGGCCAGAATTCTAGAGTGGGTAAGCCTTTCACTTCTCCAGGGGATCTTCCCAACCCAGGGATTGAACCCAGATCTCCCACATAGCAGGCGGTTTTTTAACCAGGTGAGCCACATGGGAAGCCCAGCATCGCCATAAGTAAGATCTGTTAGCAAATTTCAAAGAGTTTTATGGTATCATGTTTTAATGTTTGAGTCTCATTTCGAGTTAATTTTTGTGAGTGGTGTAAGATAGGGCTTTGATTTCATTCTTTGGCATGTGAGTATCAGTTTCCCAACATCATTTATAGAAGAGACTGACATTTCCCTATTGAGTATTCTTGGTTCTCATCAAATATTAGTTGACTGTGTATGCATAGGTTTATTTCTGGCCTCTCAATTCTGTTCCATTGTTCTATATGTCTTTTTATGCGGGTGACATGCTGTTCTGACTACTATTGCTTTGTAATCAGGAAGCATGATGCCTCCTACTTGGTCTTTTTTTTCCTCAGTTTTGGCTTTTGGGGTTCTTTTGTCAGTCCATATGACTTTTGGGATTTTTTTCCCTATTTTTGTAAAATAACATCATTGGAATCTCATTAGGGATTGCAATCTAGGTGGCATTGGGTAATTTATTATTTTTAATATTTATTTTTATTTATTTGTTCGGCTCTGCCAGGTCTTAGTAGCAGCATGCAGCATTTTCGATCTTTGTTATGGCATTCGGCACCTTTAGCTGTGGCGTGTGAACTCTTAGTTGCGGCATGTGAAATCTAGTTCCCCAACCAGAGATCAAACCCAGGTCCCCAGCATTGACAGCGTGGAATCTTAACCACTGGAACACCAGGGAAATCCTGGGGATACATTTTTAATATTGTGTATCCAATGACAAATTTTCGTAGTTATGGTCTTTATTTTTTTGTTACAAAGCATTTAGTTTCTGGCATATTATAAGAATTGACATTTCAAAATTAAATTATTCCATGGAACTTTTCTGGTGGTTCACTGGTTAAGAATCTGCCTGCCAATACAGAGGAAAAGGGTTTGGGGCAACTAGGCCCATGCGCCACAACTACTGAACCTGAGCTGTAGGGCCCCAGAACCACACCTACTGATGCCCGCACGCCCTGGAGCTCATGCTGCACAACGAGAAGCCTGCCCACAGCAACTAGAGGGCAGCCCCCGCTCACCACAAGTAGAGAACGCCTTCACACAGCGGTGAAAACCCGGAGCAGCTATAAATAGGGAAACCCAAACCTATAATGCACCGTTGGAATTTTTATTTCCCAAAAATGGAGACCCTAAAAAGCTCTTATAAAACCATTCAAATACAGAATACCTCTGAATAATTTCTCCCTCTAATCTTTGATAATTTTCTTCTCCATACCTAACTCAATAGCGGTTTTTTGTTTTACTCTTTTAAGTAATTCCATTTTGAGTCTTTCTAAAGCACTCAACTATTTGTTTTCCAAAGATATTTTCTTTTTACACTTGATTTCAAAAGTTCATAGACAACTATATCATATCATTATAACAACATTTTAAGTGTTATAAACTGAGAAACCGAACTCAAGTTGGTGAGAACGGAAGCACGTGCTCTGGAGAGAGTACTGAAAGCAAACCAGCAGAATAAGATTCTTTCAGATTTCGATTAACTAACATAGGGCTGAGAGGATATCCTTTCAAAATGTAGTAATTGAAACTGACTCTCAATTTGGTGATTAGATGGATATCGGTAATTGTTTTAGACATATCTGAATCAATAGGAGTGTTAGTTGTTCAGTTGCTAAGTCATATCTGACTGTGACCCCGTGAACTGCAGCAGTTTCCAAACTTTTTGATAATTAAAATATTGGGGGGGGGTTTCATATTGCATGGTCCTACATATATGACATTCTGGAAGAGGCAGCATTATAGGAAAAGAAAAAAGGATTTGTGATAGCCAAGAATTGAGGGAGGGTGAGGCTGCACGTGGGAATTTTTAGATGATGAAAGTATTCTGTACAGTACTGTGGTTGTGGATACATGATTCTAGATATTTGTCAAGACCTCTACGGTAGTACACAAAGACTGAAGTTTCACTATGTGCATATTTTACTCCCCAAATCTCAACTAGGATATCGGGGAGGGGGGTGTCTCAGGATGGAGTGAGGACTAGGATATATAAATCTAACTGTATTATAGATGAATGACATAAACTCCCAGAGAGAGAGAGGAAAAAGGGAAATGATGTAAGTAACTTCGGAAAATTGTTTTGTGTAGTGTAAATATCTTAGTCTGTTTTGGCTGCTATAACAGAATACCATAGACTGGGGGGCTAATAAACAACAGAAATTTATTTTTCACAGTTCTGCAGGCTGGAAATCCAAAAACAAGGCATTCAGTGTCTGGTGGGGGCTAGCTTCCTGTTTCACAGATGGCTATTTTTTCACTGTATCATCACACGGTGGAAGGGGTAAAGGAACTCTTTGGAAAGAGTGGAATAAAAGAATAGATGTTGGGTCTGAAAAAGGGAAAAAATATTCCCAAACAAGGCAACAAATTCAGCTGAAGCTGTGAACTTTTATTTCTTGGAAAGGAAGTATTCCAAGCCAAAGCTTCATGTGTGAAAGACTGCCCTTCCCAACAAGAAGTAATTAAGGTTAAATGAAGTCATAAGGGTGGGGCCATAACCTGAACAGAATGGTGTCTTTATAAGAGGCTGCTGCTGCTGCTAAGTCGCTTCAGTCGTGTCCGACTCTGCAACCCCATAGACAGCAGCCCACTAGGCTCCTCTGCCCCTGGGATTCTCCAGGCAAGAACACTGGAGCGGGTTGCCATTTCCTTCTCCAATGCATGAAAGTGAAAAGTGAAAGTGAAGTCGCTCAGTCGTGTCCGACTCTAGCGACCCCATGGACTGCAGCCTACCAGGCTCCTCTGTCCATGGGATTTTCCAGGCAAGAGTACTGGAGTGGGGTGCCATTGCCTTCTCTGCTTTATAAGAGGAGACAGCAAAGAGTTCTCATTCTCTCCGCCATGTAAGGACACAGAAGGTGTTTATCGTGTTTATCTACAAGCCAGGAAGGGAACTCACCAGGAACTGAATCAGCTGCATCTTGAACTGGGGCTTCTAGCCTCCAGAACTGTGAGAAAATAAAATTCTGTTGTTTAGGCCACTCAGCCCATGGTATTTTATTAAGGCAGCCTTAGCAGATTAATACAGGTACCAAATACCTCTTCTAGTCTCCTACCCTTGGCAGCATCTTCTCACTGTTCATGGTGTTTTGGAATAGGGTGGATGGTATCCAACGTGACAGCAGTCACTTATTTTGAACAATGGCTTGGTGGCTCTTGATGCCCAAATTTCATGCACTTGTTCAAAAGGAGGAAGCACAGGAACTGAATCAGGAGCTGACATGGGCTCAGGAGGGCTTATGCTGCAAGTTTCTGACATTGCATTTCCGACTCTTTGTGACCCTATGGGCTGTAGCCTGCCAGGATCCTCTTTCCATGGGGTTTTCCAGGCAGGAACACTGGAGTGGGTTGGCATGCCCTCCTCCAGGGGATCTCCCCTACCCAGGGATCGAATCTGCATCTCTTACATCTACCTGCACCGGCAGGCTAGTTCTTTACCACTAACACCATCTGGGAAGCCCCAGATTTGCTGGTGAATATCCCTCAAGTTAGCTGCATCAGAAACAGGCTTAATTTGCTTTTGTTTACCTAAATTTAGGCTCCACTCTTTGTTTTACTTAGAGAAATAAAGTTTAGTAACTTTAGCATCTAAACTGTTTCTGCAGGTAGGTCAGAAATGACTAGGTCCTTTGGTTTCGTATCAAAAACACAAACCTATGTTCTCTTTTTTTTCACAGCTCAAAGTTAGATTATCATAAATTCAACATTTTGAAATTCCTTATGCTAGGTCATAACCTGAGATTAGGGAATTCAAGAGGAAGAGATTTGGGATACTCTCCTAGGTACTTTTCATTTGTTTTCTCACTTATTTCTAAGAGCAGATAGTGTTATACCTAATTTACAGTTGAGGAAACAAACTCAGAGAAGTTAAGTAATTTGTCTGGCATGGCAATGCTAGTAAGAGACAAAGCTGTGAATTAGACTCATTCAGGCTAGGATCCAAAGTGCATGTTTTTTTTTGTACAGTGGGATTCTGCCTTACACCCAACTAAACGCAGAGTTCCAAAGAAGAGCAAAAAGAGACAAGAAGGCCTTCTTCAATGAACAATGTATAAAAATAGAGGGAAACAACAGAAGGGGAAAGACTAGAGATCTCTTCAGGAAAATTGGAAATATCAAGGGAAACTTTTGCCTAAAGATGGGCATAATGAAAGCCAGAAACGGTAGAGACCTTGTAGAAGCAGAAGAGATCAAAAAGAGATGGAAAGAAAACATGGAAGAATGGTACAGAAAAGATCTTAATGAACTGGATAACCACGATGATATAGTCAGTCACCTAGAGCCAGACATTCTAGAGTGTGAAGTCAAGTGGACCTTAGGAAGCATTGCTGTCAATAAAGCTAGTGGATGCAATGGAATTCCAGTAGAGTTATTCAAAACCCTAAAAGATGATGCTATCAGAGTGCTGCATTCAGTATGTCAGAAATTCTGGAAGACCCAGCAGTAGCCATAAGACTGGAAAACATCAATCCTCATCCCAATTCCCAAGAAGGGAAGCACTAAAGAATGTTCAAGCCAGCAGACAATTGCACTCATCTCCCATGCTAGTAAGGTCATGCTTAAAATCGTGCATGCTAGGCTTCAGCATTATGCGAACCAAGAACTTCCAGATATCCAAGCTGGGTTTAGAAAAGGCAGAGGAACCATAGATCAAATTGCCAACATTTGCTGGATCATAGAGCAAGGGAATTCCATAAAAAACATCTACCTATGTTTCATCGACTTCGCTAAAGCCTTTGACTGTGTGGATCATAACAAACTATGGAAAGCTCTTAAAAGAGATGGGAACACCAGACCATCTTACCTGTCTCCTGAAAAACCTGTGTGCTGGCCAAGAAGCAACAGTTAGAACCCTGTATGGAACAATTGATTGATTCGAGATTGAGAAAGGAGTGCAACAGGGCAACTGAACAACAACAGTTCAACAATTCTGCATTGGGAGTATGGTGACTTTCCGTCAGAGATCTTTTAAGAATCTAGAGGTGATGGACAGGCATCTCTGGTCCTTCCCACTCTTTTTTGTGTCTGTAATAACTGTAAAAAAAAACGTTGTTTTTAGTTGCTCAGTCGTGTCTCTTTGCGACCTCATGGACAGCAGCACTCCAGGCTTCCCTGCCCATTATCTCCTGGAATTGCTCAAACTCGTGTTCATTGAGTTGGTGATGCCATCCAACCATCTCATCCTCTGTCACCCCCTTCTCTTCCTGCCCTCAATCTTTCCCAGCATCCGGGTCTTCTTTTTTCAACAAGTTGGCTCTTTGTGTCAGGTGGCCAAAGTATTGGAGCTTCAGTTTCAGTACCAGTCCTTCCAATGGCTATTCAGGGTTGATTTCCTTTAGGATTGACTGGTTTTATCTCCTTGCTGTCCAAGGGACTCTCAAGAGTCTTCTCTAGCACCACAGTTTGAAAGCATCAATTCTGTGGTGCTCAGCCTTCTTTATGATTCAACTCTCACATCGGTACATGACTAGTGGAAAAACCAGAACTTTGACTATACAGACCTTTGTTGGCAAAGTGATGTTTCTGCTTTTTAATACGCTGTCTAGGTTTGTCATAGCTTTTCTTCCAAGGAGCAAGTGTCTTAATTTCATGGCTGTAGTCACTGTCCACAGTGATTTTGGAGCCCAAGAAAATAAAATCTGCCACTGTTTCCACATTTCCCCCATCTATTGGCCATGAAATGATGGGACTGGATGCCATGAACTTAGTTTTCTGACTGTTGAGGTTTAAGTCATCTTTTTCACTCTCCTCTTTCCCCTTCATCAAGAAGCTCTTTAGTGCCTCTTCGCTTTCTGCCATTAGGGTGGTGTCATCTGCATAGCTGAGGTTGTTAGCATTTCTCCCTACAATCTTGATTCCAGCTTGTGATTCATACAGCCTGGTATTTTGCATGATGTACCCTGCATTTAAGTTAAATAAGCAGGGTGACAATATATAGCTTTGAGGTACTCCTTTCCCTATTTTGACACAGTCCGTTTTTCCATGTCTGGTTCTCAGACTGTAAAATATAAGATAACTCAAACGCCTTGGGGTTATGAGTGCCTGTGTGATTGGGGGTTAATAAAGATCACTAAGGTGGTCCGAAACCATCTAGAAGTCAGTATGTCCTGTTTAAGTATTAATATTTGCCACTTGCCAGACAGCCAGACTGGGAAACATAGGTGTCAGGGAGTCCAAGTATGGAACACAGGACTTAATCAGAGCAGAAGTCTATCACATTGGGCTGCGGATCCTTAGGCACAGAGGAAACAGAAATCACCTTTTATGAGTAGGAAAGGCTGATCCTCGAGAAAGAAGAATGAAATGGTTACTCCAGAAGAGGTTACCTCATGTAGAACCTCCTTTTATTTCAGTCATATGGGTCACTCATGCATACAGGCCTGCTTTGAAAACTTCTGAATCAGCACATAGAGTCCATTGTGGTCAGTAAATATCAAATATTTTGACCTTGAGACCACAGTCTGGGCAGTCTGCTTTTGGAGCCTGCCTTTTGCTGGGATGAACTGGGTTAACACCACAGCCCTGTGCTTCTAGCCCTGAGGAATACAGCGCAGCCCCGCCATCCCTTCAGCTTTCTTGAGCAATTGCTTCTGTCTTCGAAGTACTCCTTTCAGTTCCTGAATTTCACATAGTTGCTGCGGACGTTTTATGGCTTAGAAGAAAGTCCAAAATAGGATTAAGTGGTTTTTCGGTGGTGGTGGTGGTGGTGGTTAGTATTCAGGCCTTTTTGCTAGGTCACGTACAAGGAGAATAAAAGCAACGGGGTTGTTTTCAAGGATAAGAAAATACGTCCAAGTAAGGAAAGATTCAAGGACCAGCCTGTTCTGTGCTCGAGCTTGGCAGACCCATACAGGGAACAAAACATTGCGCCACTGAGAGGAAAGACGGCCCAAGTAGGGGCATCTCCAGTTGTTCCCTGGGACACTCTGATGTCCGAAGGCGACAGGAGCCGGGTCCCGATAGTGGGCAGAGCTCAGATCAAAGGCGACAGCAGCAGGACGCCCTCGCGAGGGAGAAAAGTTGCACGGAGCTCCGCGGGGGTCAACTCTGCGTCCCGGCTCTGGGCAAAGCTTAGCGCTCCAAGGCCGCGGCTGTCAGTCTGCACTCTCGGCCCCGCCCCTCCCAGAGCTGGACCAATCGCAGCCGGGGGTCGGGGGTGAGGCGACGCAGCGGAGCCAGGAAGCCAGGGCCGGGCGGCCTGGTGCTGCGGCTATTGTGCAGGTTGTCCCGGTCCCGGGCAGCTGGAGAGCGCACGGCGGGAGGCCAGACCTGGATGGAGGTGAGTGCGGGCCTGCGGCTTGTGCTCCAGCGCCGGGATGGGCCCCTGTCGCCCGAGCGAACCACTGCCTGGCTCCTCCCGGACGCCTCTCGGCTGCTAAGACCCTTTTCTCCGCGCTTTGGCTCCGGAGTTCCCGGCCCGATGCAGACGAGCTGCCGCCTCTGAGGTCATGGCTGGGGTACCTGAGCCTGGAACGCGAGCCTCCGGCTGAGTTGGAGCTGGTCCGGAGTAGCTCGAGCAGCAGCCGGTCCCGGGGCGGGGCAGGGCGCGAGCATCTCCATCCTCGGCTTTCTAGACTTGTCGCAATACCCGCGGGAGCAGCCGCAGCGCGGCGGAGCCCAGAGTTGGGGGCAGCTGAAGACCCTTCCCCCTGACACCTTTTCTGAGGGAGTACCGAACACTTGGAGACGGCTCCCTCCTCAGCCCCTAACTCCAGTCTCATCGCTGCTTTGAGCCCACCCTTTTGGCTGGGTGTCCTCTCAGGCGTTGGATTGTTCTGGTTTTACTGTCGTTTTGGGACATCAGATTTAGGTCGCTTGGGTAGAGTGTGACTTTTACAAGGTGAGATGTGGAGACTCAGCCTGGCCTGTCGCTCGTCTCCACTTGATCAAAGACCACTAGGGTGGTGGTAAGAGGGATTCTCAGGCACGATTTATACAAAATTTATCATTGTAAAATTTCCCTTGTTTTCATTATTTACCCTAGGGGAGGATTGTTGCCGCATTTTCTAAAAATAGAGGCGATGGGTGCCGCTCCTTACTGTGGTTAATTATCTGTTGGAACATCAGCGTGTGTTTGAAGCTGGCGGCACTCCCAGACCGTGATAATCAATTGTCTCACAGAGTAAAACACCACAATGTTCCTCCATAGCGTTTGGGCTCCGCTTTCCTTTGACTGTGTTTAATACGTTCTTTGTGCCTGTTATCCTCACAGTCTCTCTGGGCCTGATACAGTGCTATTAATTTGTTTCTGAGAAAGGAAACGAAGGGACATATCACTGAAGTAGGGTTGGCTCTCCCCATTGCCCCAGAATCGAATTGTCCTGGAGGGACGATGTAAGTTACAATGGAAACATCATTTCAGAAAGGCCATCCCTGACCAATTTGTACAAATGGCACCCTCTGGCCACTCTGTACCAGTGGTTCCCCTACTTGGCTGTGTATTATAATTATCTGCAGACCCTAAATAAAAAGCTGTTTCTCTGGCTCTACTCCCATGGATTCTGATCCAGTTGATGGGGTGTTGTGCAGGCATTGGTATTTGTATAAGCTTCCAGATGATATTAATGGGCATGCGAGATTAAGGACTACCATGTTTTAATAGCGCATTAAAAACATGCCCTATTTTCTTCTTACAGCATATATAGCTTTGTGACTTATTTGATTTGTGTACTTCTCTGTCCTGTGTTTACCCCCATCGCGGCCACCCTACCATCGGAGGCGGTGGGGGAGGGGGGGATTATGAAAGCATTAGTGCTGCTTTAAAAGGAGAAGAGAAGGCCTAGGTGAATCAGCATCTTGGGCATGTGAGGTGGGGGTACATGAAAGAGAAGGGGGTCTGTGGAATTAAATCAGGAAGCAAGTCCTGCAGATGTCTGTCCTTGTGCAGACTTCTGTCCCTGCTTCATTTTTGTTCAAGGATGATCTCATGTGGTCTTGGATGAGTCTCCAGTTTTTTCTCTAGATGGTGCCCTGTTAACTTTCAAAGTCTTACTCAGTACCCTATGAAATACAGCTGTTCTTTGGAGAGTTTGAGCTAGGAGAATTCAATTATAGGTATATTCTGTGTAAATTGTCTTTTGTATGGGTGTCCTTGCATTCCAAATTCTAATTCCAGATACTTGCTCTGATAAATACATTTATGTGACTAGCGGGTCAGAGTATTTAGGATGAGGACTGTCCCAGAAACTAGATGTGTGGTTGTTCAATAATATACTGTTTTTGTGAAATGGTTGTCTAAGAACATTCGCCCAGTGTGGAGTTGCTGCCTCATTTTCTTTTTAGTACCAAACTCAGGTATTTCATTTGTGTGACTGACGATTGCAATTCCAAGTAAGATGGGAGTAGAAAGTCAGATGTCATTGTTGTTCAGTTGCCAAGTCATGTCTGACTCTGGGACCCATGAACTGCTGCATGCCAGGCTTCCCTGTCCTTCACCATTTCTTGGAGCTTGCTCAGACCCATGTCCTTTGAGTCGGTGATGCCATCCAACCATCTCCTCCTCTGTCATTCCCTTCTCCTCCTGCCTTCATTTTTTCCCAGCATCAAGGTCTTTTCTAATGAGTCAGCTTTTCCCATCAGGTGGCCAGATTACTGGAGCTTCAGCTTCAGCATCAGTCCTTTCAATGACTATTCAGGGTTGATTTCCTTCAAACCTGATCAAAACTGGTTTGATCTCCTTGCAGTCCAAGGGACTCTCAAGAATCTTTTCCAGCACCACAGTTTGAAAGCATCAATTCTTTGGTGCTCTGCCTTCTTTATGGTCTAACTCTCACATACATAAATGACTACTGCAAAGACCATGCTGCTGCTACTGCTGCTGCTGCTGCTAAATCACTTCAGTCGTGTCCTACTCTGTGCGATCCTATAGACAGCAGCCCACCAGGCTCCTCTGTCCCTGGGATTCTCCAGGCAAGAATACTGGAGTGGATTGCCATTTCCTTCTCCAATGCATGCATACATGCAAAGTCGCTTCAGTCGTGTCCGACTCTGGCGACACCATGGGCAGTAGCCCACCAGGTTCCTCTGTCCACGGGATTGTCTAGGCAAGAATACTGAAGTGGGTTGCCATTTCCTTCTCCCGGAAAGACATAGCCATGACTGTATGGACCTTTGTTGGTAAAGTAATGTCTCTGATTTTTAATACACTGTCTAGGTTTGTCATAGCTTTCCTTGCAAGAAGCAATCGTCTTCTAAATTCTTGGCTGTAGTCACCATCTGCAACAATTTTAGAGCCCAAGGAGAGGAAATCTGTTACTGCTTCCACCTTTTCTCCTTCTACTTGCCATGAAGTGATGGGGCCAGATACTGTGACCTTGATTTTTTTAATATTGAGTTTTAAGCCAGCTTTTCATTACGTTGGGCTTCCTTTGTGACTCAGCTGGTAAAGAATCTGCCTGCAGTGCAGGAGACCTGGGTTTGATCTCTGGGTTGGGAAGATCCCCTGGAGAAGGGAAAGGCTACCCACTCCAGTATTCTGGCCTGGAGAATTCCATGGACAGTCCATGCGGTTGCAAAGAGTCAGACACGACTGAGCGACTTTGACTTTCACTTGTTAGGTATCTGACTTCCTAAAGCAGAAGTGGAAGGAAGTCCAATACCTTGGACTAATGGCAGTCGGTATAGGTTTGCCACAGGTCATAAGGAATTTAGTTTGGCACGTAAACAGTCTTAATCAAAATTTGACAAAACAGACCCAGCAGATCATGGATTTTACTTTTTGCTTGTTCTTTGAACATAAATATGAAGCATGAGTAAGTGTGTTCTAACCAAAGTGCTGACGTTGAGAGTCCTCATGGAGTGATCACAACTTTTAGATGTGTCCAGTACCTCTAGCTTTCTCTAGTGGTAGGATGGAGCATTGAAGTGCATGATTATTCTAATCTTTAAGAAAAATAAGGACCTGCTGTATAGCACAGGGAACTCAGTACTCTGTAATGAGTAAAGCCTATATGGGAATGTAAAGCCTATATGTAATGTAAAGCCTTTATGGGAAAAGAATCTTAAAAGGGGTGGGGGTATGTATATGTATAACTGATTCACTTTGCTGTATACCCAAAACTAACATCACATGGTAGATCAACTATACTTCAATAAAATTAAAAAAAACACAAAAACATATGAAGGTTTTATCTGTGGTTTATATTTTTTCCAATTATATTGCTATTTATAAGGTTTTGACCTTCAGCTCAGATCTGAGAGTAATTTTCTCTGTGTAAGTTTGTGATTATAAATAGCCAGGTCTTTTTTTTTTTTTTTTTTTAGTGCTAGGAAAGGAAATGTTCCTATCCTTATTCTACCCACTACTTTGTCCTGAAATCTTTGTACATCTCTTGCTTTAAAATTGTATTCTTGATTTCAAATATATTTTCCTTTACTTCATTTTCAGTATCTTTAACGTGTGTTTCATGTACTTGTCTCTGTTGCAGCAGGAAGAATGGTATACAAATGAAAAACCTCAATATGTGCTTCAAATGTGACAAGAAAAGAATAAGGGCTATCATGATTGAGTTCAGACTTTATACTGAAGGTGAGTAAACCCTAGTTTCTTAGTTTCAAAAAGTAGCTCTTCTTGGGAACTGGAAATTTCCAGAAAAAGAAAAAAGGTAAATTAAACTCAATTATATATTTTTATTTTGGATTTGATCTTGGAAACTTTTTAGAGTCATTCCTATGTAACACTTTTTCTTACTCAATTCTAAGGCAATTTGAGATACCAAATAATATTTTCCTGCTCTCTTTGCAAATAGATTTCTTGTTATAATGCCTAGGTTTTATATTTGTAGGAAAACCCCAAAAATCTGTTAGAGATTTCTTTTTTCACTTTGGAATCTTTCATTTTAAATTTGTTTTCTTGTATCTGATTTAATGCCTTATTTCTCCTATGGCTCCTTTTTAATTATTACTTTTAGAAACCAGCTTAATTCTTTATATTTGTGACTTATATTTCCTGGTGGAGATGAAGGAGAAAAACAAAACCTGCCCAAAGATGACAACTATCAACATTTTAGTATATGTCTTTTTAAAGAGAGGTCTGGCTAGTACACCTCAGGCTATAGGTGTACAAATGGATCTTTCAGTCTCAGCATTCCACCTACTTGTAGCAGGAAGTAGGTCTTTTCCAGGCGTGACCCTCCATGAGGATTTTCATCAGAAGTCCCTGCCTGTGAGGGGCTTCTTGCATATTTGCATTGCTGCCTATAAGGCCTTTTGTTCCTTTAGCTCCGAGGTCTCCAGGCCTCACCGTCCTTCTGCACCATTGCTGTGCTGCTTCTGACCAGCTTGAGCCATACTGACATCCTCTGGACTCCTGGCCTTCGTGCAGTACATAGACCACAGCTGCAGTGGTACAGCTGAGCTTCTGTGCAGTATCATGTTTGGTCTTCTCCCTCTGGCCATCAGGGAAACCTATGGTTCTTAAGGCCAACTCCTTGAGAAGGGTTTCTGCAGAGGAGCAGTTGGGGCCCTGGTGACAGAGTTATTTCCTTTATTTCACAGTCATTTCCTTCCTAGAATTTGCAGGCATTTCAGGGTGGGTAGGTAGCTGAGTCTTGGAGAGGGGCCGGTGTTTTGGGGCCATGAAATGGTTAAGTGCAGTCTTTCATATTACCTGGCGTCTCTGTGGAGGTGGCCAGGTACCGGGGTCCAGCCCCAGTGGATCCAGGAAACTCGAAGCGGGGACGGCGTCAGCAACCAGGATACAATAGAATTAAAGATATAAAGAGTGGTTAAATAAGGATAGCTCAGTAGGAAAATTCAGTGGAGAAAAGAGGCTGAATAACTTGGTTTACGTGGAAAGCCAGTAAAATTCCAAGACAAGGAATTTGCGTCACCTATGTAGGCCACAGGCGTCCTCCCGTTCTCCCGAAGGAGAGGAGACACTAAGGCCTCCCCAGTCAGATCTTAGAAGCCCAGGCATAATTAGTAGGCTTGACGAGCCTCCACACTACAGATGGGAATTCAGCCAGAAGGTGAGAGAAAGAACAACATGGGGAGACCAAGCTTCAGTGAACAAGGCCCGCACTTTATTTTCCAAAGTAGTTTTTATACCTTAAGTTGTGCATAGAGGATAATGGGGGAAGGTCAGCAGTCCTTGATCCTTATCGAAGCCAGGCTTTCAAACTTATCATATGCAAAAGTTTAGATGATCTACATCATCTTCTGGCCAGGGGGCCTGTTAACATTTTATGACCCTTTCTTCAGAAAACTTATTTTTCTCTAAAGGTGATTATTCTAAAGTCAAGCGCCACCCTCCAAAAGCATTAGATAAAGTTGCATTCCTATAGGGCAAAGGTGTGGTGGGCTATAACAAGAAAAGAATTAACTCAAGGGTCCAAGGTTACAAACAGTAAAGCTACTACTTATATTCCTATACACCGATTATATTAATCAATACACTCCCAGAGACACAGTAGGTAAGGGATATGGAAACTTAGCAGCAAACATTGGCCCAAGAAGTGAAAAACCCTTCATCAATACAATTTCTAATCAATCTTTAACTGCTCAAAGGAATCTGTATTTAGACAGTTTAGAACTTCTCATGCCTCTCATGGTTGGGAGGCTGTGAACAATCACATGTGGCCAGAAGAACCTGTTCAGGCAGGCTAGAGGACTTCCAAAGGAGTTTGTAGGTTGAAACACTCTTGTCACGCCCAAGAACTTTATTAACTGGAGCTGTAAGTTAACTCTTTTTCAGAGAGAGGTGGTGGGGGACAGCCCCCCATAAAGTCAGAGGTGTAGGTGAGAGCACAAAGCAGTAAAGTAGGCAGACTCTGGTTTTGGGGGTAGGTGCTCGAGAATTTCCAGGGGGACTCCTGAGGCTCGATCCCGCCTTTGCGTATGCCGAGCCTCCTTCCTCATGACCTTTGCCACTGTCTGAGTTCCTCACGCTGGCTCCCGGCAGCCAGGAGTGCGAGATTTCTTTCTCTTTAATATAGGAGGGAAATACCTTTTACCTACTATGAGTGTAAGCTTTGCCAGGAGGATTTCTGGCACTTAGTACAGTGTGCAATACAGAGTTGTTGTTTAGTTGCTCAGTTGTGTCTGACTCTTTGTGACCTCATGGCCTGTAGCCACCAGGTTCCTCTGTCCATGGGATTTCCCAGGCAAGAAAACTGGAGTGGGTTGCCATTTCCTTCTCTAGGTGATCTTCCTGACCCATGGATCAAACCCGTGACTCCTGCATTGGCAGGTGGATTCTTTACCACTGAGCTACCAGGGAAGCCCCAGGCCTCCGTAATTATTCATTGTGTGGATTGTTGAATCAACATATATCATGCAAAGAGCTGAGTACTGGGAAGGAATCCAAAAGTATGGTACATTGTTATCTTTAAGTTGCTTTTTTTTTTGATATATAGTTTGTTTTTTTTTTTCAATATAATCTTTATTGGTATAGTTGGGGAGACTAGAAATACATACAAATATAGAGATCAGCTGAGAAGTGGAAAAAGTAAGTGCTGTGGGAATTCTCAGGATGGAAAGCATATTGGAATAGCTTAGCCTCATTTCCTTTATGACGCTGGGGTGAGGAAGGGTTGTTGTCTGTCCTTGTGGTGTGGGAATGGGAACAGATTAGATCAAAGGAGTAGGGGAGTGAGGGAAGAGGGGGCTTGCCAGGTCCAACACAAAAGGGGGGAGTGTTGGTGCAGCTGAGGTATCCTGAGGCCCTCTGCACTGAGATTATGCACCCTCTTCACCTTGACCTCTCTACCCCGCTTTCCATGGAAATCGTCACTAGGAACAAAATACTACCATCTTCACTGCTTACCTATATCATAATAGCAACTGGGGAGAGTATTTTAAAAATGATTACATGGAAGAATAGTAAGGAGCAGCCTACTCTCAAGTCCTCTGCCTTCAGCAGGTGTGATGAAGGATTAGGGTGACCTGTTACTCCTCAGGCTTAGCTTTCATCTCCTGCATCTTTAGGGCAGGTGTCTTTCCTCTTGTGCCTTGTTACTCAACTGAGGGGGCATCAGGGCTGCCTGTGGGGTAGGAGAGCCAGAAATCCAAAGGGTGTTTGCTGTCTCTTGACATACAGAGGGATGGCATTCCTGTTTTCCAGAGGTTATCAGAATGGTTTGCACCTAATCCCAAAACTCCTTATAAAATCACAGGTTTTCCTCTTGTTGTTGATTCATTAAGTTATGTCCAACTCTTTGCAACCTCATGAACTATAGCCTACCAGGCTCCTCTGTCTATGGAATTTCCCAGACAAAGAACACTGGAGTGGGTTGCTATTTCCTTCTCCAGGGTATCTTCCCAACCCAGGGATTGAACCCAGGTCTCCTGCATTAGCAGACATATTCTTTACCACTGAGCCACGAGGGAAGCCCATAATTACCCTAGTAATCTTGAGAGTCCCTTGGCCTGCAAAAAGATCCAACAAGTCCATCTTAAAAGAGATCAGTCCTGGGTGTTCATTGGTAGGACTGATGTTGAAGCTGAAACTCCAATACTTTGGCCACCTGATGTGAAGAGCTGACCCATTAGAAAAGACCCTAATGCTGGGAAAGATTGAGGGCAGGAGGAGAAGGGGATGACAGAGGATGAGATGGTTGGATGGCATCACCGACTCAATGGATGTGGGTTTGGGTGGACTCCAGGAGTTGGTGATGGACAGGGAGGCCTGGCGAGCTGCAGTTCATGAGGTAGCAAAGAGTCAGACACGACTGAGCGACTGAACTGAACTGAATGTAATAAAATTTAAACTGTAAAGGAAGGGAAGTTATTTATTTAGACCTCTTTAGAAAATTAACACGTGAATTTTGTAATTTCTAAGAATCTGAAGATGTTCTTCTTTGCTCTCTTAAAAGTTAAAACATAAATAGGAAGCAGGAGAGGTGTCTCTATTTACATGAAAACCTGGAGCTGGGTTTGAGTAAATTGTCCAAATGTGGAGTAGTTCCTACTGTGCTCTGGCTGTTTGCTTTCTCTTATGACTCTGGGCCTTGGATAAGGTTAAGGAAGAGGAAATACAGTGTTTTTCGTTTTACTCCACCCTAAGCTGTCGTAATTGGTGATCTGTTTGCTCATCTCTCCTCTTTGAAGGAATCCTTTGGAGAAAAATGTGCTTTTTAAATCCATACCAGTTGCTCTTCTATACAAAGAACTCTTAATGAAACTAAACAGAATAGAAGAAGATCAAACTGAAAGCTCATCTGCATCTCAGAAAAGCATAGACATGGAGTTTTTAAAATTTTTTATTGAAGGATAATTGCTTTACAGAATTTTGTTGTTTTCTGTCAAACCTCAACATGAATCAGCCATAGGTATACATATATGCCCTCTCTTTTGAACCTCCCTCCCATCTCTCTCCCCATCCCACCCCTCTAGGTTGATACAGAGGCCCTGTTTGAGTTTCCTGAGCAATACAGCAAATTCCTGTTGGCTATCTCATTTACATATGGTAATGTAAGTTTCCATGTTACTTTTTCCATACATCTCACCCTCCCCTCTCCCCATGTCCATAAGTCTATTCTCCATGTCTGTTTCTCCTTTGTTGCCCTGTAAATAAATTGTTCAGTACCATTTTTCTAGATTCCATATATATGCATTAGAATACGATATTTCTCTTTCTCTTTCTGACTGACTTCACTCTGTATAATAGGTTCTAGGTTCATCTACCTCATTAGAACTGACTCAAAGCTGTTCCTTTTTATGGCTGAGTAATATTCCATTGGCTGTGTATATGTACCATGACTACTTCATCCATTCATCTGTCAGTGGACATCTAGGTTGCTTCCATGTTCTAGCTATTGTAAATAGTGCTGCAGTGAACAATGGGATACATGTGTCTTTTTCAATTTTGGTTTCCTCAGGGTATAAGCCTAGGAGTGAAGTTGCTGGGTCATATGGTGGTTTTACTCCTAGTTTTTTAAGGAATCTCCATACCGTCTTCCATAGGGGCTGTACCAATTTACATTCCCATCATCAGTGCAAGAGGGTCCCCTTTTCTCCACACCCTCTCCAGCATTTATTGTTTGTAGACTTTTTGATGAGGGCCATTCTGACTGGTGTGAGGTGATATCTCATTGTAGTTTTGATTTGCATTTCTCTAATAACGAGCAATGTTGAGCATCTTTTCATGTGTTTGTTAGCCATCTGTAAAGACATGGAGTTTTGAGCAGTGAAAGGAGCCATGGGTCGGCCATGGGTGATCAAGACACAGCCAGACAATGTGGATCAACTTCGTCAAACTACGGCTGTTCTGCTGTCTGCTTGCAGTGTTGATGGTGGTGGTGCTGGTCGTCAACGTTACTCAGGTAGAGGTGAGTCCTCAGCATGCTTCTTCATAACTAAGGGAACCACATCAGGGGATTTGGGGCTAATGAGTCTGGAAAATATTGATCATCAGGAAACTAATCCTGGTCACAGTTCTTGTTTTCATTTATTCAGTAAGTATTTGAGTGCCTTCAATGGTTGTATACTGTGCTAGTCACCAAGGGTGCAGTGATTTCTTCACTCTGGAGCTCATATTCTAAATGTGCATGGGAGAAAATATGAGTTATAAGTAAGCATAAAATATAATAATAAATGATAATTAGAAATTGTGAGAAGTATTGTAGAGAAAAGAAAGTGGGTTACTGTGTTGCTGTTCAGTTGCTCAGTCACGCCCCACTCTTTGTGACCCCATGGACTGCAGCATGCCAGGCTTCTCTGTCCTTCAGCATCTCCCAGAGCTTGCTTAAACTCATCTCCATTGTGTCATTGATGCCATCCAACCATCTCATCCTCTGTCATCCCCTTCTCCTCCTGCCTTCAATCTTTCCCAGCATCAAGGTCTTTTCTAATGAGTCGGTTCTTCACATCAGGTGGCCAAAGTATTGGAGCTTCAGCTTCAGCATCAGTCCTTGCAATGAATATTCAGGATTGATTTCCTTTAGGATTGACTGGTTTGATCTCCTTGCATCCAAGGGACTCTCAGTAGTCTTTTCCAACACTACAGTTCAGTAGCTTTAGAATGATGAAAGAAAGCCTTTCAAGGAGGGGACCTTTCATCTGACTCCTGGCAAAAAACTGAAGGAGATTTTCAGGGGATGGAGTTCATGGTGAGTGTTATAAAGACTGTGTGTGGCTCTCAAGGCAGGGACCACATATTATGGAACCCTTACAGTGCCTGGTGCCAAGAAGGTATTTAGTAATAGTCCCCTTTCCCCTTCTCTTCTAAAAATTCCCTTCATGAACTCACATACACTGAAATTTATGGAGTATTTCCTATCTAAAATCATGCTGTTCTTTTAATTTTGTTGGCTTGTGGTGCTTCTCAGGTGACAGGTCCAAGTTAATTCTGGTATCTCTTTGCTCTTTGCTGTGCACTGACCGACTGTCCAGCATCCCGGCCCTGCAGGAGTTCAGGTTATACTGTTCTCTTTTATCCTTTCAGATGTTTCTTTCCCCAGTCTCCAGGAGTTTGCTTACGCACATATGCTCTTTAGTACCCTGCTGAATACTTATTTAGGACTCTCTGCAGATCTCCTGAGTTCCTTTGTGTGTAGCTCTCTTCTCCTGTTACTGTCCTATGGGTTCTAATCGGCTGTAAGACTCTCAGCTCCATCTCCTCAATTTAGGGGGTTCACCAGGCTCCTGCTGGGTTCTGTCTCATACTGCTGCAGCCTGGAGATGCTCTCAGGGCTGTCAGCAGAGGGCAAACACTCACAGGAATCATTTTCTATATTTCCCATCTTTCAGGTTGTCAGCAAAGGGCAATCAATCATGGGAATCATTTCCTTTATTTCCCATCTTTCAGGCATCATTTCTTTTGTTGTATAACGTGCTATGTCTGGAGAACCACTGTTTCAGGTGGAAGAGTAAATCTCACCATTTCTCTGTCTTGGTTGCAAGCAGAAGTCTAGGAGACTTGAAACTGAAGGGAAAGACTTAATAGAGAAGCTGGAGAGAAGAAGGTTCAGTGGACAAAGAGGAGCTGGAGAGGATGGGACCTAGAGCACAGACAGAGCACATAATGATATAGGATGAGGGACACGTTTCATAGTATGTGTTCTTGTTATCATTTTATTATTAGTTATGTAGGGGGAGGTGTGCTTCTTCCTCTGATGTAAGAGGGAAAATTGTCATAATGGGTGGTAATGTGGATATGTCTACTGCTGGAAGGTGAAACATTGAGGGAGTTCTTGTCTAGACGGGAGGTGGAAGGTGGGAGGAAGGTGGTGCCCAGAAGACTGGTACAGATGGGCTTGAAAGAATGGGAGTGGGGGATGGAGCTTGATCCTGCAGGATGATAGAGGGACAGTGACTTTCCGGATCACATGTGTGCGTGGTGCTTATCTGCACTGATTTTGTGAGGGTGTATATTTTACTGCATTCAACAGTCTGGGTGTAAGAATAGAGAAGATGGTTGTGTGTTATGAGGTCTAGGATGGCTGGGAGGTAGGAAAAGGGAGAAGGAGACACTTGAGAGGGTAAGCCATTCATTTGTGGGTGCTCAGGCCTGTCCAACTCTCTGTGACCCCATGGAGTGCAGCCCTCCAGGCTTCTCTGTCTATGGAATTTTCCAGGCAAGAATACTGGAATGGGTTGCCATTTCCTACTCCATGGGTAAGCCATAGTTCACATCATTAATGCTATTGCAGTCAGGAAGGAATATTAGGAATTATTGTTAGAAACCCTCTTAATAGTCCTGCTGTGGTTCTTAGAAACTTTTGGAAAATGTCCACTAACAGCTCCAACTGTCTGCATGAACACAAACCAAACAATAATGGAGAAGGGAGGTGGCAAGTAAGAAATGATATAGGACAGTTTTGATATTAAAAATTATATAAACAGATCTTTTTGTGGAGTGTGGTAAAACACTTTGCCTTGTCTAAAGATGTCATCTTGTCCAGGCTGAGAATATTGTCATGACTTTTAAACCATTCAGTTTATTTCTGTGACATTAATAGTTAAAGAAGCCTGGGGTGTGGGGTGGGGAGTGGGAAAGGCTTGAACCTTGGCCATCTGCCATCCCTTAATCCCTGGTCCATCCTAGGCTTCTGATTGTGACTGTACTTTGCTTGCAATTAGAGTATCTGAGCATTTTCTAAAAAGTACAGACTCAATTTTAATTAAAAATATCACATAAGAAAATTAGCCATTACAGTGATGAGGGGAGAAAAAGCATTTTATCTCACTCTCAAGTTAGTCTTCTTTATATTGTATATATGGAGTATTTTGCAGTTTAAGAATGAAATATTTCCTTTGTCACAACTATTACATTTTTATTTATTTTTCCAACATAAAATGTGATTAGATACTTTAAACTCTTCAACTTCTGAAACATTAATAAATATTTATTGAATGAAAGTTGAATACATTAAAAATAATTCATGGGGCTTTTGAAAAATGCAAATCCTAAGACTTCTTGTCTGCTCCATCTCAGGTGTATCACAACACAATCCCCACATTTCCTAAGATATGGTCAAATTCAGTTATATAAGTAAAGGAACAAATGAAATCCACAAACAAGCAAAACCCCTCTAGTTAGGTGATTTTGAATAGAACAACTACTATAGTAAATTCACAGATTTCTGAATTTCTAAAAGTCTCTGAATGTCACATTGGTATAAATGGTAGGCTGAATAAGGCCCCCAAAGACGTCAGTGTTTGAATTTCCAGAACCTATGAATATGTTGTCTAATAAAAGGAACTTTGCAGACAAGTTGCAGTTAAGATTCTTGAGGCAGGGATATTATTCAGGATTATTTGGGTGGGCCCAATATAATCATGTGGGTCTTTATAAGAGAGTGGCAGAAAGGTAGATATGGTATGATACATAGATATAATAATCTACCTGGATATTAGATATAAGAGTGATGTAGGTAGAAACCATGCTCTCCTGGCAGAAAGATAGATTTGATATGATAGGTAGATATGAGAATCTACCTGAATATTAGATATTAGAGTGGATATTAGAGTGATGTAGGTAGAAACCATCCTCTCATGTCATATATGAGAAGGAAGTATATGTTTTGATATCTAGCAAAAGGTTGTAGGGAGAATTCCGTGTCATTTTTCTGATAAACTCTTATTGAGCATTGGCTATATTTGTTTGTTTTTTCCTTATTTATTGATATTTTAAACATATATGTTTTCTGATTATGAAAACAGTACCAGTGTTTTAGGGCTTTTGGCTGCAAGTAAAGAAAGCTGGTTCAATCTGGTTTTAATATTAAGGAATAATATTCATTTAGAATAGAAGTCGGGAGGTAGGTTGGGCATAGTTTAGGCTCCATTTCTCTGTAAGTCTCTCTGCTGTGTCCTCCTTCATGCATTATCTATGGCATCCACTTTCACGGTTGGATTTTACGTTTTTACACAGCAGCAGGTAGTTGCTTTCTTACACATGTCCAGCTTGAGATACGGTTTTTTTCATTGGCAGGTAAAATCAGAGAGCTGTTCCCAGAGTACTGGTGATGTCTGGATTTGGATGCGTGCATCCCTCAGAATCCTCCAGCAGCTTTTCATAGAATACAACTGGGTCACAGGCCCAATCCTGAATCAGTCGCTTGGGATTATCCTTTGAACAGTCAGGCCCTGAACTGACAAGTCAGTAAATCGCAGTGCAATGAATGAGGGATGGGCAAGCATAGGGTTCACTCTGGTCCACACCTTACAGCGGCTCCAGGAATGACTGCTGGTGTTTCCTCTGGGCTCTGAATTTTAAAATATGGCAGACCTTGAAGTTGTCCTTGGCACTGACCTAAAACAGAGTTATCATTTAGGAAAGTTAAGCAAATTGACCTTTTCGCAGTCTTTTGTATTCATCCGTTTTGGCTGCACTGGGTCGTAGCTGAGGCTTGAGGCATCGTCAGTCTTCGTTGTGGCATGTGGTATCTTTAGTTGTAGTTTGTGGGATCTAGTTCCCCGACAAGGGACTGAATCTGCTCTCCCCTGCATTGGGAGCTTGGAGTCTTAGCCCCTGGACCACTATAGAAGTCTCTCTTTTTAAGTAAAATCCAGGTGACTTGGGCTTCCCTGGTGGCTCAGACAGTGAGGAGTCTGCCTGCAATGCAGGAGACCCACGTGTGATCCCTGGGTCAGGGGAGAAGGAAATGGCAACCCACTCCAGTATTCTTGCCTCGAGAATCCTATGGACAGAGGAACCTGGCAGGCTACAGTCCATGAGGTCACAAGAGTTGGACATGACTGAGTGACTAGGACTTTCACATTTCAGGTGAGTAGCACCAAGTGTATGGTGATTCTTGGATTGGGCTGCATGGGTCATTTTTCTGGTCTTGAATTAGTAGCTTATGGCTACCCAAGGAACAAGAGTGACTGTGGGAGAGGAAAAGAGGAAAAACAAAGGAGAAGGGGGCATGTTGTGAGCACATAGCACATGGTTTGGTCCTTAGTGTTTTGTCATGGCCTCACAAGAACTAAAAAGGAAAGGGAGGTGGGAATATTTCCTAAAAGATAATCAAAAGGTAAGGGAACTTTTCCTGTTTTTAAAAAGTTGAGATATAATTGGCAGACGAATGGATAAGAAAGCTGTGGTACATATACACAATGGAATATTACTCAGCTATTAAAAAGAATGCATTTGAATCAGTTCTAATGAGGTGGATGAAACTGGAGCCTATTATACAGAGTGAAGTAAGTCAGAAGGAAAAACACCAATACAGTATATTAAAGCATATATCTGGAATTTAGAAAGATGGTAATGATGACCCTATATGCGAGACAGCAAAAGAGACATAGATGTAAAGAACAGACTTTTGGACTCTGTGGAAGAAGGCAAGGGTGGGATGGTTTGAGACAATAGCACTGAAACATGTTTATTATCATATGTGAAATAGATCACCAGTCCAGGTTCGATGCATGAGACAGGGTACTCAGGGCTGGTGCACTGGGATGACCCAGAGGGATGGGATGGGGAGGGAGGTGGGAGGGGGGTTTGGATGGGGAACACATATATACCCATGGCTGATTCATGTCAATGTATGGCAAAAACCGCTACAGTATTGTAAAGTAATTAGCCTCCAATTAAAATAAATTAATTAATTAAAAAAGAATAAAAGACCTGCAATTTTAAAAATTGAGATATAATTTACATATAATGTGTAAGTTTAAGGTGTGCAATGTGTTGATTTGATACATTTGTATATTGCAATATGATTATCAATACAGTGTTAGCTAGCACTTCTTTCATGTCACTTAATTACCATTTCTTTTAGGTTGAGAACAGTTAAGATCTTGTCTCTTAGCAGCTTTGAAGTTTATTACGTACACTTACTTACAGTAATACAGTAATACAGTTTTGTTGCCTATTGTCACTATGCTATGCCTTCCATCTCCAGGATTTATTTATATACCTGTTGCAAGTTTGTACCCTTAAACAATGTCTACCCAATTCCCCCATTCCCTAGCTTCTGGTAGTCACCATTCTATGTTTTTATGAGTTCAGTTTTTATTAAAAACCCTTGATTCCATTCACACACACTGCACTCCCCCACCGCCCCCCACCACACTGCCTTACAGGATCTTAGTTCCCCAAGCAGGAATCAAACCCAGGTTTCTGTTTAGAAATTCACTGAGAGCCGAATGGGCATTCTTTTATAGTTTACAATATTTTTTCCTTTGGCTGCTTTTTTAGGATTTTCTTTTTATACTTGTTTTTTGACAGTTTCACTATAATGTGTCTTGGAGAAGATCTTTTTGCATAGAGATAATAGGGTGATCTATTAGATTTTTGAGTTTGGTTGTCAAAGTATATCCCTAGGTTTGGGAAGTTCTCAACTATTGTTTCTTTAAATAATCTCTCTGCCCTCCCTTTTCCCTCTCTCAAACCATGATTATTCTAATATTTGTACACATGGTGGCATCACATAGAACATGTAGGCTTTCTATGCTCTTTTTCATTCTTTTTTCTCTTGTGTTCTCTTCTGATTGGGCTGTTTCAGAGTTCCTGCTCCCTTATTCAGTCTTCCATTTGATCTTTCTGTTATAGATGCTCTTTATTGCATTTTTCATTTTATTCATTGAATTTTTCAGCTCCAGAATTTCCATTTGCTTCTTTATGATTTCTTTCTCTGTAAATTTCTGATTTTATTCATGTATTTTTTTTATTTGTCTTTGTTGTAATATAGCCCATTGAGTTTCCCTGAAGAGCTATTTTGAATTCTTTTTTTTTTTTTAATTTTATCTATTTATTCTTGGCTGTGCTGGTCTTTGTTGCTGCTTTTCTCTAGTCGGGGAGAATGGGGCCACTCTTTAGTTGTGGTGCGTGAGCTTCTCACTGCAGGGACTTCTCCTGTTGCAGAGCACTGGCTCTTGGCATGCAGATTTCAGTAGTTGTAGCTCCTGGGCTCTATAGAGCGCAGGCTCAGAAGTTGTAGTGCACGGGCTTAGTTGCCCTGTGGCATGTGGGATCTTCCTGGATCAGGGATCAAACCTGCATCTCCTGCATTGGCAGGCAGACTCTTCTGAGCCACCAGGGAAGCCCAGCTATTTTGAATTCTTTATCAAAGGCTGAATTCTGTGCCTTTGAGCATGGTTATTGGAGGATGATTGTTAGTTTTCTGTGATGACATGTTTCCGTGATTCTTTATGTTCCTTGTACATTTGCATTGCTGCTTTCATGCTTGAAGTAGCAGACATCTGCTGCTGTCTTACTGGTTCCCTTCAGGTGGGGTAAGATGTTCATCAGTCCTGTTTTAGCTGTCTATTTTGCTTGCCCTCACATGGGTACACTTGCTTTCCACATCTTGCTTCTTGTGACACAATTCTTAAGCTTTTCTTAAGACCCACCAGGCTAGCCGCTGTTAACCTTTTGTTTTCCAGAAAGAGGAAGTATAGCTTAAATTTGTGTTTCTCTCTTGCCCAGAAAAACTGATCTGTTTTTCTGATAGTGTTCTGTTTAGCAGAGTCTCACTTGCTGCCTCATTTGGCAGCATACACAAGGAGCTGCTGGCTCCAGAGTGTGCGGAGGTGTGGGTTTAGCACACAGGGCACTGGGGGTGCCTGTGGGCTCTGTTGCAAGACTGTTGGGTGAGGCATTAGGCTTGTGGGCGGACTTCCTGCCAAACTCCTGAGCACACTTAGCAGGAACTGTGTCCCTTCAGTGACCTTTGATGTTCTTACCTGCCTCTTTCCTGAACCCCTCCCTCCCTGGGGTCATGGAGGTCCCCCTTTAGTACTCGGAGAGCTGCAGAATTAAATGGGTTTCTCTCACAGCGGGGGTCAGTGGGCACTAACTGGTCACTCTCCTCATCTCTCTTGGATGAGGACGCTGCTGGGTGCTACAGCCTTGGGCTTGTTATGCTGGGGGAGGGGCAGTGCTGGCGAAGTTCCTCTTACCCTCTCAGTTTCATCCAAACTTGTATTTTTTCTTTCTTTCTGGAATTTCTCTTTGGGAAGGCTGAATCCATTGGTATTTTCCTGGGTCACCACTCTCCAGGTTGTCCCTGACTGTGGCCAAGCAGGACTGGGACAGGTCCACTGGCTGTGCTGACAGCACCGAGGTTTATCTGCCTGTTACTAGATACGCACATGGGCGAGACTGCACCTAGGCCCTGCGCATGTGGAGCTGGATCCCACGATTCCCACAGAGGCAATTTTGTTTTTGGGTGGGTCCTACATTTGTTGTTAAAAAGGGGGACAAAAATGGAGGAATGTCTTATGCCATGTCATGATGCTGATGTCAACTCTGCTAGGGAAACATTTTCAAAGTCATTATTATCCTTTTTAATAAACAAATAATACTGTGTATTCTTTTAAAATGAAGGAGCCTAATGAAATTCTTCCAATTGAGAGTTTCTGCATGTACATGTAGAATGAAACAGAAAAAGTACAGAATCCAAGAATATCATTAAAAACCCTTCTATATTTGGGGATTATTTTTACCTTGTTTGAGATTATGTTGACCTTGCATAGCATTTTGAAGTGGTTTGGCATGGATGGGGAGCCTGAGGGCTTGTTTGAGTGGTTTGTAATGGGTAATAGGTTGAGAGTAATTCTTGATTTTGTTTTCCTGTTGTTGTTTTCTCTTGCAGTTTAACTTATTGCATAATGTAAGAAGCAGTTTCCTGGGTTAGGTACTAAAAAGGTTCTGCATCTAGTTTCCAATGTGTGTAGGGTACACCAGGCAACTCTTGGACACCAGCAGCATGACCTATAGTTCTAATCGGTTCTGACACTATAACTGAGCAGGACCCTGTGGAGCCTTCCTGGACAGACCCCTCCACCTCATGTCCTCTGCCTACTTCGTGTTTGCAGAAAAGTTGTAGTCTTCCAGGCCTTCCCTGACTCACAAAAGTCTGGCCTAAGAATTAATGATTGAAAGGATGTGAACACATAGTGATAGAAGTAAACTGCTGGGCCAGGAGAACTGGTAACAGTTTAAACAGTAAATCAGCCACATGGCAGTCAAAGAGTTTTTAGTTCCTCCCTGAAATACATGGATAACATGTATAACAATCCAATAAGCATTCCTGAGTTGTTTTACAGATTGCTTAAAACCCCCACCAAATGGAAGAAGTTAACTATTTGATGACCATGGGCTTACTGGAGCCTGAAGATTGATTATGTTAGCCGCTGTGACACCACCCTGCTATCTCACCATCAACCAAGCAGAGAATTTTGTATGAGCTGATAACATCCCCTGTGACTCCCTTCCCCCACTTTGCCTTTAAAAATTCTTCCCTGAAATCCATCTGGGAGTTGGGGTGTTTTTGAATATTAGCTGCCCTGGACTCCTAGTCTGGCACCTTACAATAAACACTGCATTTTCCTTCTCCACATTCTATGGCAGTAGATTGGCTTTACTATGAGCAGGCGAGCAGGCCCACGTTTGGTTTGGTATCAACACTATCTGAAGATAGCATCAAATCCCACATGTTAAGGTCTTAGTCCTACAAGACTCCCCCCCAACCCCCTACTTAAGATGCCAGTCACCAATCTAGGTAGTCACCTGTGCTTCTAAATGACTAGCTGTAGATTAGAAATTCCAATGACTCCTGCCTTGGCTTCAGTTAATTTTGCTAGAGCAGGTCACAGAAATCTGAGTAACATTTTTTAAATTAATTAATTTATTTTAATTGGAGGATAGTTTCATTATAGTACTATGGTGGTTTTGCCACTCATCAACATGAGTCACCCACAGGTGCACATGTGTTTCCCCATCCTGAACCCCCCTCCCACCTTCTTCCCCACTCTCCACCCCTCTGGGTTGTCCTAGAGCACCAGCTTTGAGTGCCCTGCTTCATGCATCGCTTCATTGTACTGGTCATCTATTTTACATATGGTAATACATATGTTTCAGTGCTAGTCTCTCAAATCATCCCACCATCCCCTTCTCCCACATAGTCCAAAAGTCTGTTCTTTACATCTGTGTCTCTTTTGCTGTCTCACATATAGGATCATTGTTACCATCTTTCTAAATTCCTTATATATGCATTAATATACTTTATTGGTGTTTCTCTTTCTGACTTACTTCACTCTGTATAATAGGCTCCAGTTTCATCTACCTCATTAGAACTGACTCAAATCCATTCTTTTTTTTATAGCTGAGTAATATTCCATTGGGTATATGTACCAAAACATGCTTATCCATTCATTTGCCAATGAACATCTAGGTTGCTTCCATGTCCTGGCTATTGTAAACAGTGCTGCAATGAACATTGGGGTACATGTGTCTCTTTCAATTCTGGTTTCCTCAGTGTGTATGCCCAGCAGTGGGATTGCTGGGTCAAATGGCAGTTCTATTTCCAGTTTTTTAAGGAATCTCCACACTGTTGTCTGTAATGTCTGTACCAGCTTATATTTCCACCAGAAGTGTAAGGGGGTTCCCTTTACTCCACTTCTGCATTTATTGTTTGTGCATTTATTGTTTGTAGACTTTTTGATGGTGTCCATTCTGACTGGCATGAGATGATACCTGTTTGTGGTTTTGATTTGCATTTCTCTAATAATCAGTGATGTTGAGTATCTTTTCATGTGTTTCTTAGCTATCTGTATATCTTCTTCAGAGAAGGCAATGGCACCCCACTCCAGTACTCTTGCCTGGAAAATCCCATGGACGGAGGAGCCTGGTGGGCTACAGTCCATGGGGTCGCTAAGAGTCGGACACGACTGAACGACTTCACTTTCACTTTTCACTTTCATGCATTGGAGAAGGAAATGGCAACCCACTCCAGTATTCTTGCTTGGAGAATCCCAGGGCCAGAGGAGCCTGGTGGGCTGCCGTCTATGGGGTCGCACAGGGTTGGACACGACTGATGCGACTTAGCAGCAGCATATCGTCTTTGGAGAAATGTCTGTTTAGTTCTTTGGCCCACTTTTTGATTGGGTTGTTTGTTTTTCTGGTACTAAGCTACATGAGCTGCTTGTATATTTTGAAAATTAATTCTTTGCCAGTTGTTTTGTTTGCTATTATTTTCTCCCATTCTGAAGGCTGCCTTTTCACCTTGCTTATAGTTTCCTTCATTGTGCAGAAACTTTTAAGTTTAATAAGGTCCTATTTATTTATTTTTGTCTTTTATTTCCATTACTCTGGGAGATGGGTCATAGAGGATCTTGCTGTGATTTGTGTCAGAGAGTGTTCTGCCTGTATTTTCCTCTAAGAGTTTTATAGTTTCTGGTCTTACATTTAGGTCTTTAATCCATTTTGAGTTTATTTTTGTGTATGGTGCTAGAAGTGTTCTAGTTTCATTCTTTAACATGTGGTTGACCAGTTTCCGAGAAACATTTTACTTATTTTACTTACAGGATTACTGGTCTATTAAAGTAGATGAGTAGTTACCTAGGACTAGGGTGGGAGTATAGGTTTGTGAAAATGTGGATTGACTGCTAATGTGAACAGAGTTTCTTTTGGGGGTATGAAAATGCTATAACTGTGGAGATGCCTATCCAAATTATGAATATACAAAAATCTCATGAACTGTTCACTTAAATAGGTGAATTGTATGGTATGTGAATTATACCTCAATTAAACTTAAAAATAGAAGAGAAAAAGATTTCTGGTCTGTTATAAAAAACTAATTCAGAAATAGCCAGAGGAAGAGATATACAGGGCAAGGTGTATGAGAAGGGCATAAAGGTGCCGTCTTGGTCTGAATGTGCCATTCTCCTTGAATCTCCAAGTGTTCACCAACCTGGAAGCTCTCCAAACCCCATCCTTTTGGGGTTTTATGAAGCTTCATTCCATAGGCATGTTTGATTCATTTGTGACTGATTTCAGCCTCCAGCCACACTCCCTTTACTGGAGGTCCAGGGTGGAACTGAAAGTTCCAACCCTCTTATCACGGTCAGGTCTGACAACCAGCTCCCATCGTGAGGTATTTTCCAAAAGCCACCTCAGTAACACGAGCCCAGTTGTGGTGGAAAGGGGCTCGTTAGAAGTAACAAGACACACATTTCCCTTTTATGACTCTAAAGTGTTTTTAGGAACTGAGGACACAAAACCAAATATTATAGCAAAAGATGTTCCCATTTCTCTTATCATTAAAATTCTAAGGATTTTGGGAGCTGTGAGCCAGGAACTGTGGATGAAGACCAAATGTATATTGCTTATAAATCACAATACTGGAGGTACATAATTATTTTTCCTGTCCATTTGTTCAACCACCTTCTATTTATTAGGAAAATAATTAATGAAAAGTATAAAACACTCGAAAGAATAGAGAGTACATAAGTACTTAAGTATGTATTTGAAATTCCTCCCCAGTCTTCAGAGTCACTGTAATTTCTTGGATATAACTGCTTGTTTGTAATTATGTGGGTGGTTAGCACTGCTTACACATTGCATAGTTATATCTTGATTTGTCAGCTTTACACTGTACCTGCTGACCTTTCCACATCAGGCAGAGCAGCGTGGGTGGTTAAATAAAAACACAGACTGAAGTCAGATTGCTTGGGTTCTAGTCCAGGTTTGCTGTTTATAATCTGTGTGACCTTGGGCAAATTATCAAATTACCATTCTTTGCTTCAGTTTCCTTGTCTATCAGATGGCCTAATAATAAGACTTACCTCATGGGATAATTTAAACATTGTATTAAAAGATTTATATAAAGTCTTTAGAAAAGAGTGTCTGGCACTTAGGTGTTTAGTAGATGTTGGTTGATGTTGCTGTCCCTGTTAAAGATAATGAAAGATGAGATCTTCTGCTGACTCATAATTTCTGTCACTCTCTTTCTAAAATTTGTAAAATATTTTTTTTCTGTGTATTAAATAATGTACTTAGGCCTTTTCTTTCCCTTAATAGGGTTAGATAGTACATCTTAACTTCCTCCTTTAAGTGAAGAAGAAGAGCACTTCTATATTATGTTACGTTTGATTTCTGTTAGCTATCATATTACTTTTGCATCATCAGGCTTTATAATCTTTAGTTTTATTGCTCTAACTATAATTAAGGATAACATACACTCTTTATGGATTGATTCTTATTCTTAAAAAAATACGGTATTATTATGATCATGTAAATGTTACCCAGTATAGAACATGATCCTTTGAAACCAAACCTTTATCTCTTGATGGAGAATGTCCCAAGCATCAAGGTCAAATGGATCCTTTTTACACAGTACATCAATTGCTTAATCATGCTGCATTTTAATTTGCTTTATATTTTAACCATGACTTTCTTATACCTCTTCTTGCTTTTTCTGGAGTGCTAACTGCCCTTTTTTTTTCTCCTGATGAGAGAAAATAACATCTTCTATAGCATATTATGAGGATCTTCCTTCATATAATTTGTTAAATCCATTTGCTTCTTCAAGGCACTTTTTTCCCCCCTCTGAGCACTCTATCTTCCTATTTCAATGTTCACTGATTATTATCTTGACCTGTTGCCCAGCTGTTGTTCTGAGTTTGCTTTTCATTAAATTCCTGGCTCATGTCTTTCACTTCCTTGGATTTTTCTTTCCAATTTACTGGATTAAATCTTCAAATAATGTTTTCCTGAAAGGGCACATGGGAACTAAGCTTACATGTCTGAAATGGCCTTTATTTTGCCCTCTTCTTTGATTTTTATTTGGGTTTAGAATGCTGTATTCAAAGTCCTTTTCCCTTAGAACCTTACAACTTTGCTCCACTGTCTTCACATTTCCTGTGGGGTAAAAGACAAGGCTAATGCCAATCTAATTTTTTTTTTTTAATTTAAAAGTATCTTTTATTGGTAATGTTGTTCTTCTTTCTGGAAGACAGAAGAACTTTTTTCTCTACCTCTGAAATTTTACAAAGCTCTAATGTGAGGTCTTTTTTTGGGTATAAAACTTTATTGTTAAACAGGCAGATCTGTTCACTAATAAGAAAACAGTTTAAACATCTGAATTTTAGAGACAGTATACAATTTTGAGATACAAAATATTAGAAAGCCATTATATTATACAGTATGTAGAGCAAAATATCACAATATAAATAACAATTAATGTCCAAGCTAGAAAAGACTGAAGTGCTTTTAAGGTCTTGTCTTCTAAGCAGGAAGGCCAAAGTGAAGATTAAGAACCATTTCTAAGAGAGTGTAAGTCATGGTCTTCAGGAAGCACTGGAGTTCTATTAAGGTACTTTCATGTATACTTGGGATGAATCCTATTTGGTCATGGTGTATAATTCATTGTACATATTGTTGGATTCAGATGTGAAGATGACACCACCCTTATGGCAGAAAGTGAAGAGGAACTAAAAAGCCTCTTGATGAAAGTGAAAGAGGAAAGTGAAAAAGTTGGCTTAAAACTCAACATTCAGAAAACGAAGATCATGGCATCTGATCCCATCACTTAATGGGAAATAGATGGGGAAACAGTGGAAAGAGTGTCAGACTTTATTTTTGGGGGCTCCAAAATCACTGCAGATGGTGACTGCAGCCATGAAATTAAAAGACGCTTACTCCTTGGAAGGAAAGTTATGACCAACCTAGACAGCATATTCAAAAGCAGAGACATTACTTTGCCAACAAAGGTCCATCTAGTCAAGGCTATGGTTTTTCCTGTGGTCATTTATGGATGTGAGAGTTGGACTGTGTAGAAGGCTGAGCACCGAAGAATTGATGCTTTTGAACTGTGGTGTTGGAGAAGATTCTTGAGAGTCCCTTGGACTGCAAGGAGATCCAACCAGTCCATTCTGAAGGAGATCAGCGCTGGGATTCCTTTGGAAGGAATGATGCTAAAGCTGAAACTCCAGTACTTTGGCCACTTCATGCGAAGAGTTGACTCATTGGAAAAGAGTCTGATGCTGGGAGGAATTGGGGGCAGGAGGAGAAGGGGACGACAGAAGATGAGATGGCTGGATGGCATCACCGACTTGATGGATGTGAGTTTGAGTGAACTCCGGGAGTTGGTGATGGACAGGGAGGCCTGGCGTGCTGCGATTCAGGGGGTCACAAAGAGTCAGACACGACTGAGCTACTGAACTGAACTGAACTGAGAGTTGTTTATAGTATTACTTGATTATCCTTCTAATGTGTATGGGATCTTTAGTGATGTGTCTTCTTTCATGTCTGATAATAATGATTTGTGTCCTGTCTTTTTTCCTTAGCCTTACTTCAGGCTTAATCAATTTTATTGATCTTTTCAAGAAAACTGGGTTTTGGTCTCATTGTCTTTTCTCTATTGATTACCTGTTTTCAGTTTCATTGATTTCTACCCTAATTCGTAATTTCTTTTCTTCTGCTTACTTTGGAGTTGATTTGCTTTTCTAGCTTCCTAAGGTAGATGTTTAAGTGATTGATTTTAGATCTTCATTTATAATAATGTGTATTCAGTGCTGTAAATTTCCGTCTAAGGCCTGCTTTCACTGCATCCACAAATATTGAAAAGTTGTTTTTTCATTTTATTTGAGTTAAAAAGATTTTAATTTTTTATTGATGTTTCTTCTTTGACCCTTGTGTTACTTAGAAATGTGTTGTTTAATCTCCGGGTATTTTGGAATTTTCCAGCTATCTTTCTGTTATCAATTCCATCTTTCTTGTTTAATCCCATTGTAGTCTGAAGGCAGACATTGTATGATTTCTATTCTTTTCAGTTTTTTTATAGTATATTTTATAGGCCTATTTTGGTGAATGTTTCATGTGAGCTTGAAAAGAATGTGTCTTCTTTTGTTGGATAAGTGGTTTATAGATGTCCATCATATCTAGTTGATGGTGATGCTGTTCAGTTCAACTAAGTCTTTACTGACTTTCTGCTTATTGGCTCTATCCATTTCTATTTTTTGTTTGTTTTTTCGGTCATGCTCTGTGGCATGTGGGTTCTTAGTTCTGCAACCAGGGAATGGAACCCATGTTCCCTGCAGTGGAAGTACAGAGTCTTAACCACTGAACCACCAGGGAAGTCCCTGATCCATACATTTCTGATAGTGGGGTATTGAAATCTTTCATTACAACTCTGAATTCATCAATTTTTTCTTTCAGTTCTATTAGTGTTTACCCTGCATATTTTGGCTTTCTCTTGTTAGGTACATACATGTTAAAGATTGTTATGTCTTCTTGGAGAATTGACCCTTGTATTATGTAAAATACCCTTCTTGTTTTTAGTTTTTGGTTGCACTGGGGCTTTGTTGCTGTGTGTGAGCTGTCTCTAGTTGTGGTGAGCAGGGCCTACTCTTCATTTCTGTGTGCAGGCTTCTCACTGGTGGCTTCTTTTGTGGAGCACAGGCTCTAGGCATATGACCTTCAAGTAGTAGTGGTGCACAGGCTTCAGTTGCTCTGTGGCATGTGGAATCTTCCTGGATCAGGGCTTGATCCGCCGCATTAGCAGGCAGATTCTTACCCACTGTATCACCAAGGAAGGCTCTGTAATACCCTTGTTTATCTCTGACTTTCCTTGTTCTGAACTCTACTCTGAGGTTAATATAATTATTCTGATCTCTTTCAATTAGTGCTAGCATGGTATATCTTTATCCATCCACTTTCTTTTAATCTATATATGTCTTTATATTTAAAGTAGATTTCTTGTAGGGCAACATATAGTTAAGTCTGACAATCTCTGTCTCCTAATTGATGCATTTAGATAGTTTATGTTTAAGGTGATTATTGATATAGTTGGATTAATAGCTGTCATATTTGTTACTGTTTTCTATTCATTGTCCTTGTTATTTGTTCCTGTTTTTATCTTCAGCTCTTTTTCTGACTTTTGTGGTTTTAATTTAGCATTCAATAGATGCCATTCTGTCTCCTTTCTTAGTGTGTCAATAACGCTTCTCATTTTAGTTTAAGTGGTTGCATTAGAGTTTGCAATATGCACTTATAACTAGTCCAAGTCCACTATCAAATAATACTGTACTGCTTCATGGGTAGGACAGGTACCTTATTAATAATAAAATATTATTAATTGCTCCTTCCTGTCCCTTGTATAATTTCTGTCATTCATTTCACTTGTAAATAAGCACACACGCGCACACACAGGTATAAGTGTACATGGTCAAATACACTGTTGCTGTTATTATTTTTGAACAAAATTGTTATGTTACAGTTAAAAATAAGAAAATAGAAGTTTTTTATTTTACCTTCAGTTATTCCTTCTCTGATGCTCTTCCCCTCTTTGTGTAGATCTGAGTTTCTGACCTATATGATTTCCTTATCTCTGAAGCCCTTCTTTTAACATTTCTTGCTAGACAAGTCTACTGGCAACAGATTCTCTTAATTTTTGTTTGTCTGAGAAAGACTTTCTCTTTCACTTTTGAAGGATAATTTTTCTGGGTACAAAATTCTAGGTTGATGACTTTTTTCTTTCAATGTGTCAAGTATTTTACTCTATCTTCTTCTTGCTTGCATGGTTTCTGAGAAGTTAGATTTAATTCTTATATTTGCTTTGCTAAAAGTAAGGTGTGTTTTTTTTTTCCCTTTTGGTTTCTTTCAAGATATTTTATCTTTGGTTTTCTACAGTTTAAATGCAATATGCCTGGATATAGTTATATTTTGTATTTATCCCACTTTATGTTCTCTGAGCTTCCTGGATTGTTGGTTTGGTATCTCACTTTTTTTTTTTTTTAACGTTAGCTCATGTCCTTATTAACCAGTATACAATTACTTGTCTTCTGGTTTGTTGAAACAGTAGGTCAGACAACATTTGCCACAATAATGTCTGTCAAAATGACTGGCCATAAAAACTCCAGCACCACATTCATCTGAGGTTCACTCCCGGCGAAGGTGACTGATTTTGCCATTCTCATCCACCTTATAGTATTTCAGAACAGCCAACTTAACCTTCTTTCTTTTATGCTTGTTCTTCTTGTGAGTGTTATAAGACTTCTTCCTTTTCTTAGCGCCACCACAAAGTGTCAACACAAGATGAAGAGTGGGCTCCTTTTGAATGTTGTAGTCAGACAAAGTTGGAGAAGGCAATGGCACCCCACTCCAGCACTCTTGCCTGGAAAATCCCATGGACAGAGGAGCCTGGTAGGCTGCAGTCCATGGGGTCACGAAAAGTCAGACAGGACTGAGCGACTTCACTTTCACTTTTCACTTTTATGCATTGGAGAAGGAAATGGCAACCCACTCAGTGTTCTTGCCTTGAGAATCCCAGGGACGGGGGAACCTGGTGGGCTGCCGTCTATGGGGTCACACAGAGTCAGACACGACTGAAGCGACTTAGCAGCAGCAGCAGTCAGACAAAGTACATCCATCTTCCAGTTGCTTGCCAGCAAAGATCAGTCTTTGCTGGTCAGGAGGAATTCCTTCCTTATCCTGGATCTTGGCCTTTACATTTTCTGTTGTATCCGAGGGCTCCACCTTGACAGTGATGGTCTTCACTGTCAGGGTCTTCATGAAAATCTGCATCTTGGCAGCAGTTCCACTGCAGATAGCAGATCCAGAAAGGTGTCTGACTTTAATTTGGGGAAACTTTCAGTCATTATTATTGCAAATGTTTCTTCTGTTATGTTTTTCTGATCCTTTTGATATTCCTATTTGGTGTATCCCACAGCTCTAGAATATTCTGTTGTCATTTTAAATTATTTTTTTTCTCTTTGCTTTTTAGTTTTGGAAGTTCCTATGTACATTTCCTCAAACTCAGAGATTCTCCTTAGCTGTGTCCATTCTGCTAGTGAGCCTTTCAAAGACTTCTTTCATTTCTGTTACGGTGGTTTTACTATCTTGATTTCTTTCTTTTCTTTTTTTTTTTCAATATGTCCTTTTCTTTCTTTCTTTTTCTTTTTTTTTTTTTATTGAGGGGAGGGCCTTGCGGTGTGTCTTCTTGAATTTTAGTTCCCCAACTAGGGATTGAACCAGGGCCTTCAGCAGTGAAAGTGTGGAGTCATGATCATTGGACATCCAGGTAATTCCCTTGAATTTCTTTCAATTTCTATTTTTCAAAGAAAAGTTTTATATTTACAACAAAGTTGAAAGGAAGTGTTTTATATCTGGATAATATCAATAACCAGTGTTGTGACTGAACTGGCCCTTGTGGCTCTTACGATTACAGGATGCCCTCAGCATTAACCATCTGGAAACTGTGGGGCAAAAAGGAGGAAGGTGTATTACTCTTAGGTCCTGGAGGATACATGGCATGCCTGGGGCCTCACACCTAGGTCATGGTAGACAAAAAGAGAGAGAGCGTGGGCCTGAGGTTGTTTTTATTGGGCTCAAGGTGGGTGCCTGGAGTTTCATGGGTTTATTCTTTATTGGTGAACTTAAAACATGAATAGGAATTTAAAGCATGGGAAGAGAAAAACAAGTGGCCCAAAGGGTCATTTGTCTCAGTCAACCAAGATCCCTAAAACAAAGAAGCCGTAAGGGCACGGGAAGACCGTGGCTCTTTATATCTCATCATGTGAATGTCTTGACAGTCAAAATTGAAGTCAGACACTTGCATTACAAAAAAGAAAATACAACTCTTGGGGCTTACACTGCAGGAAGATTATAGGTACTTCCCATACACCTTGTCTTTATGTATGCATGGCCTCCCCTGTTATTATCATCACTCACTGGAATGGTACTTCTTTTTTAATTTTAACCAAGGGTGAACCTGCACTGACACATCGTGATCACCCAAGGTCCATAAGTTTACTTTAGGATTCATTCTTCAGTTCAGTTCAGCCACTCAGTCATGTCTGACTCTTCGACCCCATGGACTGCAGCTCACCAGGTCTCCCTGTCCATCACCAACTCCTGGAGCTTACTAAAACTCATGTCCACTGAGTCGGTGATACCATCCAACCATCTCATCCTCTGTCATCCCCTTCTCCTCCTGCCTTCAATCTTTCCCAGCATCAGGGTCTTTTCAAATGAGTCAGTTCTTCACATCAGGTGGCCAGAGTATTGGAGTTTCAGCTTCAGCATCAGTCCTTCCAATGAATATTCAGGACTGATTTCCTTTAGGATAAACTGGTTGGATCTCCTTGCAGTCCAAGGGACTCTCAAGAGTCTTCTCCAACACTACACTTCAAAAGCATCAATTCTTCGGCACTTAGCTTTCTTTATAGTCCAACTCTCACATCCATACATGACCAGTGGAAAAACCATAGTTTTGACAAGGTGGACCTTTGTTGGCAAAGTAATGTCTCTGCTTTTTAGTATGCTGTCTAGGTTGGTCATAACTTTTCTTCTAAGGAGCAAGTGTCTTTGAATTTCATGGCTACACTCACCATCTGCAGTGATGTTGAACCCCCCAAAATAAAGTCTGACACTGTTTCCACTGTTTCCCCATCTATTTGCCATGAAGTGATGGGACCAGATGCCATGATCTTAGTTTTCTGAATGTTGAGGTTTAAGCCAAATTTTCACTCTCCTGTTTGACTTTCATCAAGAGGCTCTTTAGTTCTTTCTCATTTTCGGCCATAAGGGTGGTGTCATCTGCATATCTGAGGTTATTGATATTTGTCCCGGCAATCTTGATTCCAGCTTGTGCTTCATCCAGCCCAGCATTTCTCGTGATGTACTCTGCATATAAGTTAAATAAGAAGGGTGACAATATACAGCCTTGACATACTCCTTTCCCAATTTGGAACCAGTCTGTTCCATGTCCAGTTCTAACTGTTGCTTCCTGACCTGCATACAGATTTCTCAGGAGGCAGGTAAGGTGGTCTGGTATTCCCATCTCCTTCAGAATTTTCCACAGTTTGTTGTGATCCTCACAGTCAAAGGCCTTGGTGTAGTCAATAAAGCAGAAGTAGATGTTTTTCTGGAAGTCTCTTGCTTTATCGATGATCCAGCAGATGTTGGCAATTTGATCTCTGATTCCTCTGCCTTTTCTAAATCCAGCTTGAACATCTGGAATTTCACAGTTCACATACTGTTGAAGCCTGGCTTGGAGAATTTTGAGCATTACTTTACTGGTGTGTGAGATGAGTGCAATTGTGCGGTAGTTTGAGCATTCTTTGGCATTGCCTTTCTTTGGAATTGGAATGAAAACTGACCTTTTCCAGTCCTGTGGCCACTGCTGAATTTTCCAAATTTGCTGGCATATTGAGTGCAGCACTTTCACAGCATCGTCTTTCAGGATTTAAAATAGCTCAACTGGAATTCCATCACCTCCACTAGCTTTGTTCATAGTGATGCTTCCTAAGGCCCACTTGACTTTTGCATTTCAGGATGTCTGGCTCTAGGTGAGTGATCACACCATCATGATTATCTGGGTCATGAAGATCTTTTTTGTACAGTTCTTCTTTGTATTCTTTCCACCTCTTAATATCTTTTGGGTTCACTCTTCGTATTATACATTCTATCAGCTTGGACAAATGTATAAGAATGTCTGCCAGTCATTATAATTTCAGCTAGAGTATTTTTCCTTAGTTAAAAATCCTCACTGGTCTGTCTGGTTTTTTTTTTCTTTTGATTCCTTCTTGGAATTTTCACCTCTTTCTTTACATTGCCCATTATTTCTTGCACGTTGTTTGCTTTTTCTATTAGAGCCCCTTAGTGTATTAATCATAGTTGTTTCAAATTCATGGTCTGATTATTCCAACATTCTTGCCATTTCTTAGTCTGGTTCTGATGCTTGATCTGTGTTTTCAAAGTGTGTTTTTTTCCTTTTAGTATGTCTCATAATTTTTTGCTGAAAGCTGGACATGAGGTACTGCCTAAAAGGAACTCCAGTAAATAGACTTTTCATGATGTGGAGATGAAATGTAGGGGAGGTGAAGCATCTTATAATCCTGTGATCTTCCTGTGTTAATGAGTCTGTGAACTTCAGAGCTGCTTCTTAGTCTCACCCCCTCAACTCTTAAATTGTATGGAATGTTTAGAATGGACTGGTGTTGGGTATGTCATTTACCTCAGTTTGGTTGGGCTCTGATAAAACCACAGTAGGTTAGGCTCTGGTAAAATAGTTTTTCTTGAGGGCAGGTCTTGTTTTAAAAAAAAGAACAGAATACTCTTGACATCCAGTAGTCCCCCATCCACAGTGTCACTTTCTGTGGTTTCAGTTACTCCTGGTTAACTGTAATCTGAAAATATTAAATGGGAAAATTCCAGAAATAAACAACTTCAGTTCAGTTCAGTTCAGTTGCTCAGTCGTGTCTGACTCTGCAACCCCATGAATTGCAGCACGCCAGGCCTACCTGTCCATCACCAACTCCTGGAGCTTACTCAGACTCACGTCCATCGAGTCAGTGATGCCATCTAGCCATCTCATCCTCTGTCGTCCCCTTCTCCTCCTGTCCCCCCCTTCTCCTCCTGTCCCCAATCCCTCCCAGCATCAGAGTCTTTTCCAATGAGTCAACTCTTCGCATGAGGTGGCCAAAGTACTGGAGTTTCAGCTTTAGCATCAGTCCTTCCAATGAACACCTAGGACTGATCTCCTTTAGGATGGACTGGTTGGATCTCCTTGCAGTCCAAGGGACTCTCAAGAGTCTTCTCAAGCAATAAACAACTTACCCATATGAAATTGTGCATTGTCCTGAGTTGCATGATCAGCTGTTGTGACATCCTGCTCTCTCCCACCCAGGATCCTCAACCACTGACATCATCGTGGCTCAATACAGGGTCACCTGAAGCAGATGATCCTCCTTCTGACATTATTATCGTCAGAAGGTCAGTAGTAGCCTGATGCTGCATCACAGTGCTTTTGTCCTTCACCTCACCTCATCTCATCATGTAGGCATTTTAACCTTTTACCTCATCAAGTACACCACGATCAGATGTTTTGAGAGAGAGAGAGATCACATTCATATAACTTTTATTACAGCAAATTATTATTAGTTTTATAAGTTAGTTTTATTATTATTGTTGTTGTTTAGAGCTTCCCTAGGGACTTAGATGGTAAAGAATGTGCCTGCAACATGAGAGACCCAGGTTCAATCCCTGGGTTGGGAAGATCTACTGGAGAAGGGAATAGCTACCCACTCTTACTGTGCCTAATTTATAAATTAAACTTTATCATAGGTATATATGTATAGGAAAAAGCAGTATATACGGAGTTTGGTATTACCCACAGTTTCAGGCATCCACTGGAAGTCTTGGACATATCCCCTGAGGATACAGGAGAACTACTGTACTTCAAAATGATTCCTTTCCCCCTTGTCCTTCTGGAAGCACAAAAGGGATTTTTCTCTGATATTTGCTGTGAGACCCTTATAACACTGGTGAGCTGTGGTTTTTTGAAACAATGTCATCCCAGTAAAGTTTTTTTTTCTTTTTCCAAGTAAGTTTTATTAACATTTAAACTGAAGCAGGGATTTATTTGGTTGACGTAAGGAGGTTTGTCATAGCTATGGTTTCTGTTTGTGTTTTTCTCTTCAGTACTTGGACCGTGAGACCGCTTCGGCCACATTCATAGACAGTGGCGGCCAGTTTGTTTCCTCCCAGGTGATAAGGATCAGCCGGAACCCTTACTGCGGCTATGAGCGCCAGATTCTGTCCAGCCGGGAGCGCCTGGAAGAGGACTCCTTGTTGGCTGCCCTACAGTGGCAGGAGCCTGACGTGGGCCCAGTCCCCTTTTTGAAGAGCACCGACCCTTCTTCCAGCTATTTTGTCATCTTGAACTCTGCAGCCTTCTTCAGGGTGGGAAGCCAGCTAGAGGTGCTGGTTCATGTGCAGGATTTTCAAAGAAAGCCCAAGAAATATGGTGGAGACTACCTGCAGGCCAGAATCCACTCCCCTAAGCTACAGGCGGGGGCCGTGGGCAGAGTGGTGGACTACCAGAACGGATTTTACAAGGTCTTTTTTACTCTGCTCTGGCCAGGTCAAGTCAAAGTGTCCATATCTCTGGTCCACCCCAGTGAAGGGATCCGAGTTCTTCAGTACCTGCAGGAAAAGAAACCAGACAGAGTCTATTTCAAGAGCCTCTTCCGGTCAGGGAGGATTTCTGAAACTACAGAGTGTAACGTGTGTCTTCCAGGGAGTCTTCCCCTGTGCAACTTCACAGACCTCTACACTGGAGAACCCTGGTTCTGCTTCAAACCAAAGAAGCTCCCTTGTAGTAGCAGAATTAACCATTTCAAAGGTGGATACCTGAAGGGCCTCCTAACTGCTACAGAGAATGCTTTCTTCCAGAGGTATGTGCCCCTTGTCCTAGGTGGGGATTGAAGAGTCCCTTTCCGTTGTCTTTGTCCTACTTAGGAGACTTTCTTATTTTGGTTATGTGCTTCTTACATCTCTCCAAACTTGGCCCAGTTCAGGAGAGGTGGTAAGAAAATAAACAAAGATTTATATTTTGTGATTAGTATGTTTATTTCAGGGACTTCCCTGGTGCCTCAGATGGTAAGGAATCTGCCTGCAATGCAGGAGACCTGGGTTCAATCCCTGGTTTGGGAAGACCCCTTGGAGAAGAGAATGGCTACCCCCTCCAGTATTCTTGCCTGGAGAATCACATGGACAGAGGAGCCTGGTGGGCTACAGTCCATGGGATTGCAAAGAGTTGGACATGACTGGGTGATTAATATGCACGCGCGCACGCGCGCGCACACACACACACACACACACACACACACATGCTTATTTCAGTTCAAATTAAATACCTTAAATTTTTGTTCTTTTACCTTAACATCTTTTACTTCAGAACTACATAGCATGTTTATAGCTGTATAAGCAAAATCACTTATTCACAGAACAGATAAAAAAATTATCTAAGAACAGGGCTACTAGAGGTCTTACAGTCAAGCTAATGTTTTAGCTTCATGTCTCAGAAACTGAAAAAAGTCTTAAGTGTCACATTATTAGTTGTTAAAATCATATAAACATTTATTGATAGGAAAAGGTAGGAATGTGGTAACATTGCTAGATTGATTTAATGATAAGCATGAAGAATAACTACCTGGTGGCAAGCGTCTGCCTGCAATGCAGGAGACCTGGGTTTGATCCCTGGGTCGGGAAGATCCCCTGGAGAAGGAAATGGCAACCCACTGCAGTATTCTTGCTTGGAAAATCCCATGGACGGAGGAGCCTAGTGGGCTACAGTCCACAGGGTCGCAAAGAGTCAGACACGACTGAGTGACTTCACTTTCACTTTCCTTCTATGAAGATTGAAGGCAGGAGGAGAAAGGGATGACTGAGGATGAGGCGTTTGGATGGTATCACCAACTCAATGGACATGAGTTTGAGCAAGTTCCAGGAGTTGGTGATGAACAGGGAAGCCTGGTGTGCTGCAGTCCATGGGGTCAAAAAGAGCTGGACACGACTGAACTACTGAACTGAACTGAACTGATGGGAAACCAGGAATATCACAACGAATTATATTTTTCAAGTTAATAGCTATTCAAATTTTTGCATTATTGAGCACATATTCCTATTTTTGAACATAGGTATGAAACTTTTTCAGTATAATGATCAATATATGGCATAATATGCAGAAGGAAATATATAGAACCAGTATGAGGTAAAATTTCCATTTTCTTCAACATTATATGTGTGCGTGTGTGCATGCTCTGTCACTTCAGTTGTGTCCGACTTTTTGCGACCCTATAGACAGGACTGTAGCCCCCCAGGCTCCTCTGTCCATGGGATTCTCCAGGCAAGAATACTGGAGTGGGTTGCCATGCCCTCCTCCAGGAAATCTTCCCGACCCAGGGATCAAACTCGAGTCTCTTACGTCTCCTGCATTGACGGGCTGGTTCTTTATCACTAGTGCCTAAAATAAAATAACATTCCTAAGAAATAAAAAAGGTAGAAAAATTACATAGTCAGAAAGTATAATTATTTGAGAGAATGTAAAATGCTTTTTATTTTTAAATGATATATATATACTTTAAAAATATTCCCTTGTAGAGATGGTTCTTGTTGTTTTAGTTGCTAAGTTGTATCCGACTATTTTGTGACCCCATGAACTCTAGCCTGCCAGGCTCCTCTGTCCATGGGACTCTCTAGGTAAGAATAGTGGAGTTGATTGCCATGCCCTCCAGGGAATCTTCCCGACCAGGAATTGAACCCACATCTTCTGTTATCTCCTGCATTGGCAGGCAGACTCTTTACCACTGAGCCACCTAGGAAGTCCATGTAGTCTGTAGCAGCTTCTAAAATAAAGCTCTGGTTTTTTGTTTTTCTCGTAGTCAGCTTTTGGTGGCAAAAGTTTAAATACATTATTTGCTAGAATCATGCCATGCTTTCAGAAGCCCAGCAGAGGGCGCACTGCTCCCAGTATATTTATTGTACTAGTTTTCCAAGAAGGCAATGGCACCCCGCTCCAGTACTCTTGCCTGGAAAATCCCATGGACCGAGGAGCCTGGTGGGCTGCAGTCCATGGGGTCGCTAAGAGTCAGACACGACTGAGCGACTTCACTTTACTTTTCACTTTTATGCATTGGAGAAGGAAATGGCAACCCACTCCAGTGTTCTTGCCTGGAGAATCTCAGGGATGAGGGAGCCTGGTGGGCTGCCGTCTATGGGGTCGCACAGAAGTTGGACACGACTGAAGTGACTTAGCAGCTTAGCAGCGGTCTTCCGAGGGGTTTGTGTGTGTGTGTGCGGCTCAATACAAAAGGTCTTTAGTCTTATTCTTTAATTAGGCACATTATTTATCAATAGGACTTCCCAGGTGGCGCTAGTGATAAAGAACCCACCTACCAATGCAGGAGACGTAAGAGATGTAGGTTTGATTCCTGGGTTGGGAACATCTCCTGAAGGGAGGGCATGACAACCCACTCCAGTATTTTTGCCTGGAGAGTCCATAGACAGAGGAGCCTGGTGAGCTATAGTTTATAGGATCACACAGAGTCAGACTTAGCATTTACACACACCATGAACAGATTATTTTATTTCTGTGTACTTTTTGCCTCTGTATGAGGAGTGTTCAGTTACTCTCTTTTAGGAGTGTGTTGTCAGTCTACCTAGGGGTTTAGCAGAACCCTTCTGCTAAATGGAAGAAACATAACTTGTAATTTACTGAAATGCCACGTGGAAAAAAAGTGGGGAAAAGGTCAGAGAACTAAGTTAGTGTAAAAATTTTAAATGTTCCTAACACCAAATCCTACCGTTAAAACCAGAAAACACCTGTGAATCCAGAAGGATAAAATAATGTCTGTCCTTGCCTTTACTTGCATATCCTGGATGAGGCTGGCTGATGTAGTAGAATCTGCCAGATCTGTAGTAGAATCATTTAAAAAATTCTACTTACTTAGAAGTTTGCTGGGAAAGTATTTGAGGTGGCATAGGTTTTTGAAAACAAAACATTTGACAGAATCCTGATATAGATTTTAATTTTTGCATTTTTACTCTGTTAAAAATCTGAAATTTTGCATTAGGCTAACTAAAAAGAGAAAGAGAAAGATGGACATTGATCATCTGAGGGATGGATGAGTCCCCAGTTAGGATTCTGCTCTAGGCAAGGCTTAAGGAATCTGACTTAATGCTCCCCGTAGTCTTGCAGCCTGAAAACCAAGTAGTGACAAAGTAGACATTGTCATCAGTGTGAGCCATTCTCTGCGTCCAAGGGATTAAGCGATTCAAACAAAATTTGTCATTTTGGAGTTTGCAACCTAAGGGTGAAGCAGTGAAAAACTAAGAACCTGTTTAATTCTTATTCAGTTTATGTGTCCGTATAACCTGCTTATTATAAGATACCTAATTTATTAAGTATCAATTGTATGAATTAACATTTATAAGGATATTTCATCTTTAGACAGCTCTTTGAAATCCCATCTATTTAAAAATTTGCAAATAAAGATACATATTGAAAAATAAATGTTCCTAAATTTAAATAAATAAATTAATTCTTTAAATTAAAAATATTTGAGCTTGTACTCTTTTTATTCCTCTTTCAAGTGGTGTCAATATCAAAATGCCAATTAACTCCAGTGGACCTGATTGGGTGACTGTGATTCCCAGGAATATAAAAGGTAAAAGGAGCAAATGTGATGATTTGTTGTTTTTCCTGCTCAGTGTATTGAGTCTCTGTAGTTTCACTGAAGATATAAAGCCCCCTTTTAATTTGCCCTGGTTACTACTGGGCATAGTTTGCATTTTAACAAAACTTCCAGGTGATTCTGATCCATTGGTACAGGATATTATTAAGAGTAAAAGAATTAAATTTAGAAGATGAAATATATGTGTTTTGTTTTTTGCAGAATAGTTATAATGAGCTATAGTCACTGGTATAAAAGAAGGATAAACATTATTATTTTTTAAAAATTTATTTATTTGGCTTTGTCGGGTCTTAATTGAGGCATGTGAACTCTTAGTTGTGGCCTGTGGGATCTAGTTCTCTGACCAGGGATCGATCCTGGGCCCCTTGCATTGGGAGCACAGAGTCTTAGCCACTGGACCACCAGGGAAGTCCCAAGGATGAACATTATTAAGTGGCTTATGTATTGGAAGGTGGTCACTTCTTGGCCTTTTGGCTAAGATCAAGTGCAGAGGGAAGATGAGGTCCTTTTAGCTGTTGAAAACATGTATGTGGTATCCCACAAAGCAGAGGGTGCAAACACTAATGCCCCAGGGATGAGGTGTAGAATACGCGTGAACCTAGCCGTGTGAGTATCGGCCATACGCACACCTTGTGTAAGTGGTGGGAAGGAACTGCAGAGCGGGGACCGTCTGAAGGTGGCAGCCCCTTGGTTCCTACACGTGGTTGATATGCAACAATGTGGACCCAACACAGCCAGGTCGAAAGATTTTTTTTTTTTCCATCAAAAACCTGAAGTCTTAATTTTTGAATGTGCATCTCCAGATTTCAAAACATTGGCATCCTGTTAAAAACCTAAAAAAAAATTATATTGTGTGGGCTAAATAAAACTTGTGGTCTTGATGCAGGCAGGACCCTGCCAGTCTGTATTTCTGATGTTCACTGTCAGTTGCCACAAGAAATCCCCATCTTTTCCTGTTTGATTTACTTGAACCCAGTGAGTTCCTAATCTTAGAGGATGCAAATGTGAAACATCATGAATGGAAATTGCTTGCCTTTTATCGGCCAGGCCCTCGATCCCACAGTCGAGATGTCAGTAAACATGGTACCCCCAGTATACTGTATCCCTTACATGCTCCCATCTGTCACTTCTGGAGGCTCGGACTCACCAACACTTCTGACCCTCTGTTCCACAGCCCTGGTTGTCTAGCTCACTAGATTCAGTCTGATGGGTTTTTAGAAGACGAAAGAAACCATGAATCAGTAGGAGCAGGGTACCCGGGCTTGGATGGGTACCCTGTGACCCCGTGATGTCCCCAGTTGTCCAGTGGGATGGTCAGAGGGAGGAGCTGTAGATGGTTTGCTTGCACCTGACAGGTCTTAGAGTTCAGCCAGGAAGTGGCTGTGGCTTCACACAAGGAGCAATAGGAAGGTCCTCTTAAACGAACAGGGTGAAGAAGTAGAGGAAAACAATAGGATGGGAAAAACTAGAGATCTCTTCAAGAAAATTGGAGAGATCAAGGGAATATTCCATGTAAGGATGGGCAAAATAAAGGACAGAAATGGTAAGTGCCTAACAGAAGCAGAAGAGATTAGGAAGAGATGGCAAGAATATACAAAAGAACTATACAAAAAAGATCTTAATGACCTGAATAACTGGAATGGTGTGGTCACTCACCTAGTGAAGTGAGTGTGAAGTCAAGTGGGCCTTTGGAAGTATTACTACAGACAGAGCTAGCAGAGGTGATGGAATTCCAGCTGAGCTATTTCAAATCCTAAAAGATGATGCTGTTAAAGTGCCATACTCAATATGTCAGCAAATTTTGAAAACTCAGCAGTGGCCACAGGACTGGAAAAGTTCAGTTTTCATTCCAGTCCCAAAGAAAGCCAATGCCAAAGAATGATCAAACTACCATACAGTTGCCCTCAGTCTGCTTGCTAGTAAGGTTATACTCAAAATCCTTCAAGCTAGGCTTCTAATAGTACGTGAACCGAGGACTTCCACATGTACATCTTGATTTAGAAAAGGCAGAAGAACCAGAGATCAAATTGCCAACATTTCTTGGATCATAGAGAAAGCAAGGGAATTCCAGAAAAACATCTACTTCTGCTTCATTGACTATGCTAAAGCCTTTGACTGTGTGGATCACAACAAATTGGAAAATTCTTAAGAGATGGGAGTACCAGACCACCTTCTCTGTTTCCTGAGAAACCTGTGTGTAGGTCAAGAAGCAACAGAACTGGACCTGGAACAATGGACTGGTTCAAAGTTGAGAAGGAATAAGAGAAGGCTTTGTATTGTTACTCTGTTTATTTAACTTATATGCAGAGTACATCATGTGAAATGCAGGGCTGGGTGAACCACAAGCTGGAATCAAGATTGTGGGCAGAAATATCAACAACCTCACATATGCAGGTGGTACTGCCCTAATGACAGAGAGTAAAGAGGAACTAAAGAGCATCTTTATGAAGGTGAAAAAGGAGAGTGAACAAGCTGGCTTAAAACTCAACATTAAAAAAACTAAGATCATGGCATCTGGTCCCATCACTTCATGGCAAATAGAAGGGGAAAAAGTGGAAGCAGTGACAGGTTTTCTTTTCTTGTGCTCTGAAATCACTGCGGATGGTGACTACAGCCATGAAATTAAAAGACACTTTTAATTTCATATTAAAAAGCAGAGGCATCACTTTGCCAACAAAGGTGTATATAGTCAAAGCTATGGTTTTTCCAGTAGTCATGTATAGATATGAACTTGGACCATAAAGAAGGCTGAAGAATTCATGCTTTTGAATTGTGGTGCTGGAGAAGACTTGAGAATCAAACCAGTCAATCCTAAAGGAAATCAACCCTGAATATTCATTGGAAGGACTGATGCTGAAACTGAAGCTCCAATCCTTTGGCCACCTGATGTGAAGAGCCAATTCATTGGAAAAGACCCTGACGCTGAGAAAGATTGAAGGCAGGAGGAGAGGGAATGACAGAGGATGAGATGATTGGATAGCATCACTGATTCAATGAAGATGAATTTGAGCCAACTCTGGGAGATAGTGAAGGACAAGGAAGGCTGGCATGCTGCAGTCTGTAGGGTTGCAAAGAGTCTGACACGACTGAGCCACTGAACAACTATAATTTTGTTTAGAGAAAAGAAGTATTCAGTAACTAATGAGGCTTTGATGGGTTTTTAGAGGAAGAAAGAAACGATAAATCAGTGGGAGCAGGGTACCCTGGGTTTGAGAAAACTGTTTTAGAGCAGGTAAACAATTGGAAAGAAAAGAGAAGGACAATTACTTTGTGTAATAACAAAAAGTCCAGCATGGGGGAATGTCATCGATGTTCAGCTTAGTGACCAGCAGAGGGCACTCAAAGATCCTAAATGAAGGGCTCCCATTATTAGTTTCATTCCTTTTCCGTCCCTCCTTGCCTTCCTCCCTAATTCTGTCATTCCCTTTGTCTTCTTTTTAAAATGTCTTGTTTTCTGTTTATTTGAGACTTAAATAAGGGTTGTGGAAATAGTACGAAGTTCCTGTATAGACATTACCCAGTTTCCCCTTACACTAACTTCTTAAGAAATCACAGCTGTGCTTAGTCGCTTAGTCATGTCTGACTTTGCGATCCCATGGACTGTAGCCCTCCAGGCTTCTCTGTCCATGAGGATTCTCCAGGCAAGAATACTGGAGTAGGTTGCCATTTCCTTTTCCAGGGGATCTTCCTGACCCAGGGATCGAACCCAGGTCTCCTGCATTGCAGGTGGATTCTTTAGCGTCTGAGCCACCAGGTACGCCCAAGAATACTGGAATGGGTATCCTATCCCTTCTCCAAGGGATCTTCCTGACCAAGGAATCGAACTTCGGCCTCCTGCATTGCAGGCAAATTCTTTACCAGCTGAGCTACCAGGGAAGCCCAAGAAATCATACAACACTTAACAAAAATAAGAATGGAACATCCATGTAACATTATTAAGTAAACTATTGGGTTTTATTTGGATTCCATCAGTTTTCTGACAGATGTCCATTTTTTGGTTCCAGAATGCAGTGCAGACCCCACATTGCATTTGGTTGTACATTTCCTTAGTCTTCCCACTGTGACAGATCCTCAGACTCTTGTCTTCTATGACCTTGACACTTCAGAGGAGCACTGGTCAGATATTTCTTAGAATCTCTCTGAACTTGAGTTTGTTTAATGTTTTCTTATGAGTGGGATGAGGTTATGCATTTTTGGGAGGAATAGGACAGGAATGATGCTGTATCCTTTTGCGGAGGTACATGATGTCCAGATGTATTACTAATGATACCTTGATCACCTGGTTTAAGTGGTGTCTGCCAGGTTTTCCATTGTATCTATTTTCATTGTAATTATTTTCATCTTTGTATCTACATGATATTCTGGGGAGATACTTTGAGGCTGTGATAGGCTAAATAATGGCCCCTAAAGATGTTGTTGTTGTTGTTAAGTTGCTCAGTCATATCTGACTCTTTGTGACCCTATGTCCATCGAATCAGTGATGCCATCCAACCCTCTCATCTCCTTGGTCATCCCCTTCTCCTCTGCCCTCAGTCTTTCCCAGCATCAGGATCTTTTCCAGTGAGTCGACTCTTTACATTAGGTGGCCAGAGTATTGGAGCTTCAGCTTCAGCATCAGTCCTTCCAATGAATATTCAGGGTTGATTTCCTTTAGGATTGACTGGTTTGATCTCCTTGTAGCCCAAGGGACTCTCAAAATATCCAGATCTTAAACCCTCAAAAATATCCAGATCCTAATCCCTCAAATTTGTGGATGTTATATGTTATATGGCTAAAGAATATGTTATATGGCTAAAGAAACTTTGCCAGTGTGACTAAGTGAAGGTTTTTGAGCTGGGGAGAGAGTATCTGGATTATCTGAGTGGGCCCTAAATGCAGTCGCAAGTGTCACTTTAAGAGGGAGGCAGAGGGAGGCTTCCTACAGAAGAGAAAAGGCCATGTGAAGATGGAAGCAGAGAGAGATTTGAAGATGTCATGACCTTGGCTTTAGTAACAGAGAAATGGACCATGAGCCACAGAATGCAGCTCTAGAAAAGGCAAGGAAACAGATTCTTCCCTAGAGCCTCCAAAGAGAGTGTGGCTCTTCCCACAGCTTAGTTTTGGCCTGGTGATAGTGAATTTGGAGTTCTGGCCGTCAGATCTGTAAGAGAATAAATTTGTGTTGTTCTCAGCCACTAAATTTGCGGTAATTTGTTACAGCAGCCACAGGAAATTAATAATACAGAAACTATGTAAAACATTCTGTTTTTGTTCAAACTTTCATCTACTAACTTTAGCATTCATCACCCGATCTTCCCAGTAGCAGTTACTTCTGTGGTGTTCTAATGGTGATCTGCTCTCTCTCTCCTTCTAAAGACATTTAGTAATTGGAATTTTTTTGTAAGGAAGAGTTGTCTCTTCTTTATCATTTGTTAATTTCATCAGTATAGGCTCATGACTATTTCAACTATTTCTTTGAATTATAATCCAATTCAATTGTTCAGATTGTTCCCGTTTTGGTAATTGGGAACTTCTTTCGCTTGGCTCTGTGCCCTTTTGACAATGCTTTCATTCTTTTCATTAATTATTTCTTTTCTTTCTTTCTTTTTTTTTAGCTCTTCCTTACTTTCTGAAGGCACCACAAGATATTTCAGGCCCATTTTGTATTTTCTTTGCTGAGGCCATAGAAGGGCTCATAGTCTTTCCACTTTTATTATTTCCACCTATGAATCCTATACTTTGAAGATTTTATTTTCCCTTTGACATGTTGATATTCATTTATTTATTATTATTTTGACTGTGCTACAAGGCTTGTGGGATCTTTGTTTTCTTTTTTTCCTCTTTTGGTCTCACTGCTCTGTGTGCAGAATCTTAGTTCCTGCTGCTGCTGCTAAGTTGCTTCAGTCGTGTCCGACTCTGTGCGACCCCATAGATGGCAGCCCACCAGGCTCCCCCGTCCCTGGGATTCTTTAGGCTCCAACACTGGAGTGGGTTGCCATTTCCTTCTCCAATGCATGAAAGTGAAAAGTGAAAGTGAAGTCGCTCAGTCGTGTCTGACTCTTAGCGACCCCATGGACTGCAGCCTACCAGGCTCCTCCATCCATGGGATTTTCCAGGCAAGAGTACTGGATTGGGGTACCATTGCCTTCTCCGCTTAGTTCCTGTACCAGAGTTCAAACCCTGGTCACAGAGTGAAAGCATCCTAACCACTGGACTGCCAGGGAATTTCCTTATCTATGTGTGGAATTAACAATTCCTTAGTTAATTGATTTTCCTCCTCAAGCAGTCTTGTGGATTGCTTGAGATTGCCAGTGCCACCCCCATGCACGGACACAATTCGAGCACAGAAACATAACTTTAAGTTAGACTAGACTACCTTATTGGAGAAGGCAATGGCACCCCACTCCAGTACTCCTGCCTGGAAAATCCCATGGACGGAGGAGCCTGGTAGGCTGCAGTCTGTGAGGTCGCTAAGAGTCGGACACAACTGAGCGACTTCACTTTCACTTTTCACTTTCATGCATTGGAGAAGGAAATGGCAACCCACTCCAGTGTTGTTGCCTGGAGAATCCCAGGGACGGGGGAGCCTGGTGGGCTGCCATCTATGGGGTCGCACAGAGTCGGACACGACTGAAGTGACTTAGCAGTAGCAGCAGACTACCTTATTAAAGCCAAGCATCTGACAGGCTTTTCCAGGGTCAGAATTATTGCTGGATTTTTATAAGCACCAGCATTGTGGTCCTCAGACCACTAGCCTAATGTCTCAGGCACTTTGATGGCTTCTAATGTCATCAGCAACTAAACTAGAGCTCATGTGTTGGGGGGAGCTTAATCAAAGTTTAGAATATAACTAGATCTAATAACAATAGAATAAATATCAACATCTTTATAGCTTTCTATTGTTTTTCTCTATTGAAATTTGTCTTATAGGCAATAGAGCACACAGATATGAGGCATATAGCACAATGGAGTTTTACGTCTGTACATATCTTTGTAGGGTGACTCCCCAGTGATCCATGCCCTTCAGTTGTATGACAAAGTTGACTTAAAAAGAGAGAGAGAGATTATCCTGGGTCGATCTGACCTAACCATATAGGTCCTTAACAGTGACCTGGTGCTTCTAGAAGAAAGAGATTGAAAGTGTGAGAAGGATTTCAGGTGACGGAGATTCTTCATTGCTGGTTTTAAAGATGAAGGAGGCCACTGGGCCAGGACTGTAGGCAGCTTCTAGGAGCTGAAGGCCCTTCCCTGGTTAACAACTAGCAAGGAAATGAGAAACTCAGTCTGACAACTGAAAGGAACTGAATTTAGCTAACAATTTGAATGAACTTGGTAGCAGATTCTTCTCCAGAGCCTTCAGAAAGGAACACAGCCCTGCTGACATCCTGATTTCCACCTGTGAGATCCTGAGCAGAGAACCCTGCCACACCGCAGCCCAGACTCCTGACCTGCAGAACTGTGGGAAAATAAATAATCCTTGTTGTAAAATGTAGTTATTATATTTTTATGTATTTATTGTTTGGCTGTGCTGGGTCTTCGTTGCTGTGCACGGGCTTTCTCTGGTTGTGAGCAGGGGCTTCTCTGTTGCAGTGCACGGGCGTCGGGCGTCTCACTGTGGTAGCTTCTCTTGTTGCAGAGCACTGGCTGTAGGCGTGCAGGCTCAGGAGTTGTGACACATGGGCTTAGTTGCTCCATGGCACGTGGAATCTTCCCGAGAGAACCTATGTCCCCTGCACTGGCAGGAGTCTCACCCACTGTACCACCAGGGAAGTCTGCCCCTTGTTTTTAAGCTATTAAGTTTGTGTTGATTTCTTGCATAGCAATAGAAAATGAATTAACCAACTACTACCCAGATCAAGATATAGAGTGTTTATAGACTATCCAGCGTATTTCTAGCACTCTAGTTTAGCCCCTTGCAGTGAAAAATGCACTTTCGCATATCATAGTATTGAATTTTCACAACAACCCAGTAAACCAAGGTCCTCAGACATGCAGATGACACCACCCTTATGGCAGAAAGCAAAGAGGAACCAAAGAGCCTCTTGAAAATGAAAGAAGAGAGTGAAAAAGCTGGCTTAAACCTCAACATTCAAAAAATGAAGTTCATGGCATCTGGGCCCATCACTTCATGGCAAATAGATGGGGAAACAATGGGAACAGTGACAGACTTTATTTTCTTGGGCTCAAATTCACTGTCGATGGTGACTGCAGCCATGAAATTAAAAGATGCTCCACTTGCTCCTTGGGAGAAAAGCTATGGCCAACCTAGACAGCATATTAAAAAGCAGAGACACTACTTTGCCGGCAAAGGTCTGTCTAGGCAAGGCTATGGTTTTTCCAGTAGTCATGTATGGATGTGAGAGTTGGACCATAAAGAAAGTTGAGCGATGAAGAATTGATACTTTTGACTGTGGTGCTGGAGAACTCTTGAGTGTCCCTTGGACTGCAAGGAGATCAAACCAGTCCATCCTAAAGGAAATCAGTCCTGAATATTCATTGGAAGGACTGATGCTGAAGCTGAAGCTCCAATATTTTGGCCACTTGATGTGAAGAACTGACTCATTTGAAAAGACCCTGATGCTGGGAAAGATTGAAGGCAGGAAGAGAAGGGGGCAACAGAGAATGAGATGGTTGGATGGCATCACCGACTTGATAGATGTGAGTTTGAGCAAGCTCCAGGAATTGGTGAAGGACAGGGAAGCCTGGCGTGCTGCAGTCCATGGGGTCACAAAGAGTTGGACACGACTGAGCGACTGAACTGAACTGAAGCCAAGGTCCACGTCCAGTTAACTTAGGAAATCAGAGGATTGGTATCCTACACGTTTTTGTTTAGTCTCAACTTTGTGTCTGACTATTTTGCAACCGCATGGACTCTATCCCGCCAGGCTCCTCTGCCTATGGGATTTCCCAGGCAAGACATAACAGCCAGCAAGCCTAGTATCATTTGGGGAAAGGAAGCCCCCTCCTACCACCATTTCAGTAACAAAATGCGGTCTCTATGAATGGTGCCCCCTCTGCCATCACCCATCTCCTCAGCTCCCTAAGAAACCTTGGCAAGTCACTCTGACTTGCTTTCTTTACCTTTAAGAGATATTTGGACTAGCTTTCTCTGAGGTCCCTTTCAACATTCTCTGAATCTACAGGTATTTCTACCTCAGATAGCATGTGTAAGATGCTTAGCTTTTAGAGAAAAGAAAGAAAAAAAAATTCTTAAAGTTTTGTAGGGGGAATTCAAGGTTCAGTAAAAACTCAAACCACTGTGATCTCTAAGGAGCTAGGCACTCCTCGAGTTCCCAACACTGGACGGGGTGTGGCCGGACAGCTCAGCACAGTGTCCTCATTCCTTACCTCCCGGAGGTGGCACTCCTGTGCTCGAGTTCCTAGATAGGGAATTGATTGCCTCCATTTCTTCTTGGTCTTGTCCTTCTTTCCCCTCCTGAGTTCTAATTCCCTGCCGGAAAAATAAAAGGACCCATGTTGGTACGTACACATCCCTACCCTTATTTCACAAGTGTCCCTCTCATACTGCTCTTTCTAAATGGTTTAGGGAAATTTATCTCTGCCCATTTTTCTCATTTAGTCCCATTCGTGGCCCAGATAGCCCTTATTATGGCTAATGAATGATATGGAATGATGCTCTTTGGAGGAAAATTTAAGCTATGGGCTTTTAAAGAGAAGCCAAGACATTTTAGAGAAGTAGGGACCTTACTTGCAAATAATCAAAACTATCCCTTCTGATTTTGCATAAAGATCTTTATGTCTGCTCTTACAACCACCTCCGTATAAATTTCCTTCACCATCAATGTTCAAGATAAACATAAAGTTGAATAATGACTCGGTTATGTTTTTAAATTATTTTTATTCCATTTATACAGTACAGCTTAAGTGAAAATTCTTTCTGAGCTCCGAGAAACACTGACCTTTTAAACAGTTCAGACTGCTTGAAATTTAGTCAGGAAATGTCTTTGTCCCAGTTGACCATAAGAGGGCGATGTAGGTACACATATTCCTCTTTAAAAATACCTTTTGTTATCTAGTGCTGCATGTTTAAAGAATTAATGTGAGGTTCAGTAATTGATTTGCTTTGCTTGACTTAACTCTGATAGTAAATATAATTAACATTTGAATGGAAATGGTAATTGTTTCCGGTGTGATATACATGTTTCTTTGTAACACTTACTTGACACAGAATAGCTGAGTATACTAACTTAACCTAGCAAAAATTGTGACTTTAAAATCACTTTTGATCCCCATTCCAGTAGATATTTTCTTTGGGCCCCAGGTGTGTTCTCTGGCCTGTGCAACCTTGATGTGTTGATATAATAAGGAACTTTGGGCAAGATGAGATGACATGGCAATGCCTCATTTAGTAGCATGTTGAGAAATTGCTTTTGAATAAGCCAAACATTTACCCTACCCCCCAGTTTTCTTTGATAGTCACGTTTGCCAAAAAAGCATTTATAATGCTGTTTGCTTTTCAATTGAGACCTTGAACCTGCAAAGAATTTGCAGATGCCTAAGAAAAAGGATTAAATATGCCCCTGTCAAATAGGGCATCTTCTTTGAAGGGAATAAAACCAAAATAACTTTGAGTAATATAGATAATATCAAGAAGTCAAAGAAGGGGCCTCCCTGGTGGCTCACTATGAAAGAGCCCACCTGCCAGTGCGGGAGACATGGGTTCAGTCCCTGTTGTGGGAAGACCCCACATGCCACAGGGGCAGCTGAGCCTGTATGCACCAGAACTGTGGAGCCTGTGCTCCAGAGTCCAGGAGCCACAACTAGAGAAAGGCCCCTGCAGCAGCGAAGACCCAGCACTGCCATAAATAGATAAAGAAAAGAAAAAATGAACTGGAGCGAGCAGATAGGCATTGGAAGGAGGTAGAATTTTTTTTTTTTTTTGATAAAAAAATCAAAGAAGCTGAAAATAGTCATGAGTAGGAAACTTACTTAAATTTCAATTTCTAAGTCATATGAGCACTTGGATTTTGAATTGTGGTTAAACAGGTGAGACTATAGAATTGCTGGATTATGATCAAGATTTGAACCTTGGGGTGTATAAGGGAGTGATACAAAATGATTGGTGGTTTTTGGAAGATTATAAACTTGAATAATAAGCGTTAGAAATGAATAAATGTACACTTTTCCAGAAAAAAGCCTAAAAGAAAATGGCTGGTATCCACAGACATCTTGTTTTGGGAAGTGATATAACACAGTGGTTAAGAGCATGGACTTGGGGGCTCACCTGCTTGGATTAGATCCTGACTTTGCTACTTCCTGGCTCTGGAACTGAGGTCAAGTTACTTAACTGTTTTGAAAGGTAGGACCTATCTTGAAGGGTGATCGTGAGCGTCCGATGAGAGAATACATTTAATTGCTCAGAACAGTGTCTGGTGCAGAGTAAACGTGCAGGAAATATTAGGCATCCCTGTTGAAGCATGTAAAGTGCTCTGTTTCCACTGAAAAATTCCAGTGGCATTTTCTGAGGGAGGTGTTTGGTAAGAAGGGTGTTGACTGTCACTGTGAAAGGTGTCCTGATGCTTGTGTGATCATGTGTAACTACGCTACAAGCATGAGTACACACTGCTGATGCAATTTTTTTTTTTTTTTAATTTGGCCACACTGGATCTTAGTTGAGGCATGTGAGATCTAGATCTAGTTCCCTGACCAGGGATGGAACCCCAGCCCCCTGCATTGGGAGTCTTAGCCACTGGACCCCCAGAGAAGTCCCTGATGCAATTTTACTATTTTTCATTGTGTATAAGGACTTTTGAACCTTTTGTGTTGTGGAGAGTAATTCTTTAGACCTTGTGTCAGTGGTTTGTTTTCTGTGTTCAGTGATGGTTTTCTGAGTTAATATTTGATTGTGGGACCCATTGATCGAAACTTTTGAATGAGCTGAGAAACATTAAGGACTAATACTGCCATGCATATATAAATGTGAATTTAAGTTGTTACTTGCCTCGCAGGCATTTGGGTGAGCCGTAACCCCAGATAGTGCTTAGATCTACACATTTCCTTGGTTTTTGCCTGCTTTTATCTTGAGAAAAACATGCTTCATCAGAGGGAATGGTCAACGTCCCCTTTCCCCTTCTGTCCACAAACATCCTCACACCCATTTTAGATCTTCCTATTTTTGTGCAAAGCAGAACTTTTTGTAGGAGAGGGAAAGTCTGGGATTTCTTTGAGATGTGACAGCCGGAGGTTGTCAGCAGGCTAACAAACATAGGAGCATAATTGTGTTTTAACTTGAAACATTTTTTATGTATGACTTGTTGGAAGAGAATTTCAGAATATCTTTTTTTCTTTCAGAAACCAACAGCCTAGAACTATCTCAAGGCTTAGGAACTTTTCCTTCTGGTTATTATTACAAAGATCAGTGGAGGCCCAGGAGATTTAAGATGCGCCAGTTTAATGACCCTGACAACATTACAGAATGCTTACAGAGAAAAGTGGTGTACTTGTTTGGTGACTCGACAATCAGGCAATGGTTTGAATACCTCACTACGTTTGTTCCAGGTTGGTACTTTGCTTTTTGTTTCATAACTCCCATACACACAAGATCCAGCTCTGAAATAAGCAGACCCAGTCTGGTGCCTGCAGAAAGGCATCAGATGAGGGAAAACTGACTTCTCCGAAGGACTAAAGGCGAGTCCTGATGCTGGAGAGATGAGTGATAGTTTCTGACCAGTGGTGGGGCTGGCATGCATCAACGAAAGCTCTGGCTGCCTGTTGCAGTTCAAAGCACTGACAAGCCGTGTGACCCTGGACGAGTCATCTGCTTCTCAGGGCTTCGTTTCTCCAAGTGTGCGATAAGGTGCTGGACACTCACCTCACAGGTGTGAGGTGACACCCTTCTGACAGTCTAGGCTGTGAAATGGAAGTGAACATTTCCTGTTGTTTCTCTTCTAGTTCTGTTTGGTCCTACTCCAAGTTTATAACAGATTTAAGTGGAAGGAGTCAGACAAACTGTAGTCCAATTTACTGCATCCAGGCAACAGAGTGTCCCCGTGTCACCCATTGGGTGGTCGCTGTGTGACTCTGAGATGAGCTGCCTCTCACCAAGGGAGTCTGGCCAGTCCAGCCTTCTTAGCTTCCTGGTCTCACGGCTGGGCTCTGGGCAGCTCTTCAGACTTGGAATAAAACCCTGCTTATCGGAGGGCCGTCCCTTATTCTCAGGAGGCCTTTTCCTCTTCCCAGAAAGGGTGTGGATAGAGCGAGGAGGGGCGGATCCAGGGCAGCAGGACTGAAAACCCTGCTTAGAGTTTACAGAGCTGACGAACAGCTTTGTGGGAAATGTGTTGTTTTTTTTTTTTTTTCATTTTAAATTAATTTTTATTAGAATATAGTTGATTTACAATGTTGTGTTAGTTTCTACTGTACAACAAAGTGAATCAGCTATACATGTACACATATCCCCTCTTTTTTTAGATTTCATTCCCATTTAGGTCACCACAGAGCACTGAGCAGAGTTCCCTGTGTTATACAGTAGTTATCTATTTTATTATCTATTAAGTTTACTATCTATTTTATTATCTATTATCACTAATTATCTATTTTACACAGGTAGTGTATATATGTCAATCCCAGTTTCCCAGTTCATTCCACTCCCCCATCCCTCCTTAATATCTGTAAGTTTGTTCTCTAACATCTGTGTTTCTATTTCTACTTTGCAAATAAGTTCATCTGTACCATTTTTGATGGCTGTTTATGGACAGGACTTTTCACAAAACAAAATTCCACAGTTGTGAGTGGTTGTGTGTGGTGTTTTTCATTTTTCTCTTCTGTTTATTATATCAACTTAGTTTCAAGTTTCATTTGAAGGAAAGGAGGAAGTAGATATGACCCCCATAAGTAGAAAATTAATTATGATTTTGATTTGCTTATTTAAAAAAAAATTGAAACAGACATAGCAGAGTTCTAGTTCATAAAAGACAAGTTAAGCAGGAGAAGGGAAACCATTTGTATGGCATGATGCTAGGCACAGTTTGGTGCTGACCAGGCAGAGCCTTCCAGCAGTCGGTATTTGCTTGGTTCTTAAGTTCTAATGAGCTTGGTATTTCCTTTAATAGCAGTGATCGCATTGAGTGTCTTGTTCATTTTCCACTGTAGCCTTTGCAGACAGATTTTTGCCTGATAAAGCCTTGTGTCAGTGCTTGATCTTAATCTGAAGAAAGAATGGTAAATTGAGCTTTTATGCAATTTAATTGAGGCCAAATGCTAAGTAGTAAGGAGAATGAGGTATGAGATTCTAGAAGAGCCTGGGTGGGACCTCATGGAAAAAAAAGTGAAACCTTAACTTTAACCCTTAAAAGTAAATAATATGGGACAATTATAGTTTGATGTTACTTCTTCAGAATTGACTGTAAACTCCTTGAAGGCAAGGACTGTGACTTATCCATCTGAGCATTGCTGACTTTTTTTTTTTTAAGCTAGGAAACTAATTTATTATTTACTTTCTTTTTTTTTTCTTTTTGGCCATGCCATGCAACATGTGGGATCTTAGTTCTGCCACCAGGGATACAACTCCTGTCTCCTTTGGTGGAAGGGTAGAATCTTAACCACTGGACCACGAGGGAAGTCCTGCCTTGCTGGCTTATAATACATTAGTGCTGGCACAGAATAGATGCCTGCTGCTGCTGCTGTTAAGTCACTTCAGTCGTGTCCAACTCTGTGCGACCCCATAGACGGAAGCCCACCAGGCTCCCCCGTCCCTGGGATTCTCCAGGCAAGAACACTGGAGTGGGGTGCCATTGCCTTCTCTGGAATAGATGCTTAGGCAATGTTAATTCAGTTGGGTTGCCAATGGCTATTTAATCTGGTCTGTATAAGGCACTTGTAGGACTCTTTAGGGATATGAGACAAATCCTTTTTCCTCATGGGGTCAATGTTCATCTGTGAATTATACAGCTTCTTTTAGGGGTAATGAGGGAGGATTATCACTGATTCCTGGAATCATCAGAGGAGCTGGCCTTGGAAACCCAACTTAGATAAAGGGGAGGGAGTGAAGGGAATTCTAATTTGTGCTGCTGTCTTTGTTACGACACAGAGAGAAGTTTTCTAAGACATTAACAGAGTTTTCCATGCATAGGGTGAAATTGAAAGTCAGAAGAAGCAAGGTTGCTTCTTTTCTTTTGCTTATTATAAAAAGAGGTATTTGGTTACTGTTATGTGTTTGTTAAAAAGCCGAAGTTATAGTTCTTGACCTGGAAGAAATATTTATCTGTTAGAACAATAATGTGTAAATGTCAAATTGATGTTTAGATATCAACAGTCAGTCAATACAAACAGGAAGATTTCTTGGCCTAACAGTTAGAGGTAAACAGGTTATTTTACTTCTGAGGTCTAGAATCTACTGCTGATGATATTACTTGTAATTTCTTGCTTATGGAGTGACTTAATAAATATGTTAGAATAAAGGTCCATTGAAGCTGGGGAGAGGTGCCAAGGTGAAGTGAAGTAAGTGTTTACATTTGTACCTTTTTGTTGTTTTACTTTAAAAAAAATTCTTTTTTATTTGAAGGATAATTGCTTTGTAGAATTCTGTTGGTTTCTGCCAGACAGCAACATGAATGAGCCATAGGTATACAGATGTTCCCTCCCACCTCTCTCCCCATTGTTGTTATACTTTTATTAAAAAAAGTTGTTCTTTGAAGCCACTAACTAAAGGATAATAAAAGTATATGGCTTTGTTTAACCATTCTTATGAGTCTGACTTTTCCTTGTTTCAGATTTAGTGGAGTTTAACTTGGGTAGCCCCAAGAATGTGGGTCCATTCCTGGCAGTGGACCAGAAGCACAACATCCTGCTCAAATACCGCTGCCATGGTCCACCCATCCGCTTCACGACCGTCTTTAGCAGTGACCTCCGTTATGTGGCTAATGAGCTGAATGGCATCGTGGGAGGGAAGAACACAGTGGTTGCCATAGCTGTGTGGTCTCATTTCAGCACCTTCCCCTTGGAAGTGTATATTCGGCGGCTCAGAAACATCCGTCGGGCTGTGGTCCAGCTCCTGGACCGAAGCCCTAAGACTGTGGTAGTCATCCGGACAGCCAATGTCCAAGAGCTGGGACCTGAGATTAGCCTTTTCAACAGCGACTGGTATAACTTTCAGCTGGACACCATCCTTCGGAAGATGTTCTCAGGGGTTGGAGTGTATCTTGTTGATGCCTGGGAGATGACCCTGGCCCATTATCTACCCCACAAGTTACATCCAGATGAAGTTATTGTGAAGAACCAAGTGGACATGTTCTTGTCCTTTGTGTGCCCCTTGGAGACCTAGCCTGCCAGAGGGGACTGGAGGAATCGCTTTCAGTGACCTTCTCTTTCACCTGCACTACAAAAAGATAAACTTTTTTACATAGGTGGCCCCATGGAGAGATGGCTTCTATATGTACTGAAAATTTAGAAAGGAGCTGGACTTTATATAATCATTGTAAGGAGCTTGGAAAATACAGATTACACTTATATCTACCTATAGGATTTTTTTCCTATCTTGACTTAGCCACGGGTGAACCATTATTAACAGCATATACACATTATACTGCCCTTGTAACCAAAGATACTAATGAATGTGTCTGAACTAGCTTCTCTTGGCAGGGGATATTACTGTGCTATAAAGTGTGAAAAATGTTCTGACCTAAGTAAGGGGCAAGTTTGGTTGGCAGTGGAGTGTTTGTAGTTTATCTGGTAAAGGAGCATATTTGCATGAATAGCATAATTGGTCCATCTTCAGTGGAGGTGAATTTAACCCAAGGCTTGCAGTCAGTGGCTCCTGTAACACACTGAAGACAGCTGTGTCTCAAGAGTTTCTTTTGATGATCCAGTTTTTTTCTGAATTACTTGAAAAGGCTGGTATCCTTGGTCAGAACTTTCTAATGAGAATATTTACAGTGTCCTACTTTAATCTGGAAAAGAAGCAAAAGGGAAAGATGAAAGCAGTATATATATAATTGATATTTGTATTGGGTGATTGTTACTTGATTCAGCTAAGGATGAATACTTATTCTAAAATAGCCACTTTTGGAACTGAAAGGGAAAATATATAAAGGCAGCTTTATTTTTGTGTTCTGAAGTTCAAGGGTTTTAAGAATTGACTTTTATGTAAAGATTGCTATTGTTTGTTATAAAGTTGTGCAAATTATTTCTAGCAATACCGAGTGTTTCTTTTTTGGTTGTTATTTTGAATTGCATACCCAAATTAGAAATTAAAATCTAATTAAAGATTAAATTTATATATTGAAACCTGTGAAGGGTTGATTTGGGCATAAGGTAATACTTATGTTTGGAAGTAAAAGGTGCTATTCTTACTGGCTACCTTAAAATAATTGAATTATCAATTTTACTTGACTGTCTTTATCTTATTAATTTTAAATAAGTTTAAGTTGATTTGTGACCACTTAGTCCTCTTTTCTTTTTAAACCACATAGAGCCTAGTTTTATTTATCCCTAAAGGAACATGTGATGGACATGACTTTGGGTAAACTCCGGGAGATGGTGAGGGACAAGGAAGCCTGGTGTGCTGCAGACCATGGGGTTGTGAAGAGTTAAATACGACTTGGCGACTGAACAATAACAAAGGAACATGTGAAGAAACGGGAGGCTTCACAAATGAAGAAAAATGCCTAATGCATTAAAAAATACACTCAGAAGAATGGGTCAAAGAATCTGAGTTTTTAACTTAAAACAGAGATACTGAGATCTTCCTTTCCTAGCCTTGAGGGCCAGCTTCAAGTTTGTAAAATAAATAAATATAATTTTAAATTATTTTCCGAGTCTGAAGTAGACCAGGTAGTTAAATATATTAATATAGTTGAATTTTAATGGTCTTTAAGCTTTAGAGTGTTTAATGATCATTTATTTGAGCAAAATGCAGAAAATTGTGGAGTCAGCCTTAGTGGCAGACATCCGAGGATTCTGATGCAATGGTGGTAGTCTACATTTTGAGAAACACCAAGGGAAGAGGGAAGATAGAACTAAGAAAATAATATCTTTTTGTCTTATTTTAGGGGCTTTCCCCATAACATTTAATTCTGACTAGGATCTAATAATGTAGGCAATATTAGCTCCATTTTATAGATGAAGAACTTGAGTTTGGATTTGAACTAAGGTGCATGACAGTCCATAGCCCTTTTCAACAGGAACTTTTTGGACTTCGTAAAGTTTTATTTTTCATGAAAGAACTTTGGAGCATTTTCTCAAGTGTCACTGGGGAAGGCTGAGTCATGTCTTCCTAGGAGAATTTCAATTTTCACTGCCCCTCCGGAGCTTTGGAGTGATGCTACTTGTTTGTATAAATGATTTCATGTGACCTCATCTAGTTATTTTTTGATTTAGTGACATTATGTCCTAAAGATTTGATGATACAGTTTCTTAAAGTATGCTCATTCATTCTGCCCTCCTTCTAATTTGTCTTTCTACACTCATGTGGAAATTTAAAAAAAAGCCTAAGTGCAGAGTTTGGAATATTACCTAGGCCATTTCTAGATACAATATTTTAATTTCTTCTAAAAAGTTTAACTTAAGCCAATACCACAGAGTTGTGACTGTTAGCATGCCAATCAAATAATATTTTAATACTTTAAATATATATTTTCCATTGTAAGTATAAAGGATGTTAAATATTGAGTTGGCCATGGAAAAACCTGAATGAACTTTTTAGCTAACCCAATATAAAAAATTATGAAATCTAGAAGAAAACTTATGGATAGGGTCCATAATTCTACCATCTGAATGCAATGAGCATTAGCAATTTGGTTTGATTTCTTCTAGTTTTTTTAAATCACATAGCTGTAATCACAGAGAACATGTGATTTGTATCTTTTTAAATTTAACATATAAATATTTTCCATGTTTTCATGACTTAATTATAAAAGTCTATAACAGTTTAGCTGAGTAATATCATTATATACATAGCTTGGCCATTCAGGTTTATAATAAAATATTAAAACAGTGGTTTATATATAGTTTATGTATGTGTGTGTTCTTAGTCGCTCAGTTGTTTCTGACTCTTTGTGACCCCGAGGACAGTAGCCCACCAGGCTCCTCTGTCCATGAGGATTCTCCAGGTAGGAATACTGGAGTGGGTTGCCATGCCCTATATATATATATATATATAAACAGTGGGTTAAAATACTGATTTTTATTTTGGAAAGACAGTGTTAACTTCATTTAGTGGGTCTTCTAATATTCTAGAACTCAAATGATTGATTCCATGCTACTTGTGAAAGGGAGACTCCATAATAAAGCCTTTCTATGCAAATTATATCCTATGAAAGTTAAGAGTAACTTTTCACCAAGCAAATATGTTTGGTGTTTCAATATGATCCTTTTTTTTTTTTTTTTTTTTTACCATTCTGAACAACCATCATTTTATTAAATACCAATTGACTGATACTTCCCAGCTTCAGGTATTAAGTGATACATCAGGGTGCTTGACAAGCACGTAGAAGGTAAGCCTCTATATCTGTGTGTTAGATACCAGAGGTGAGTCTGTTTCCTGGCTATATTAAAGGAAATAGCAGTTACTCAGAAAGAATTCGGAAATAAATACCCAAGGGAAACAGCAGAAATAAGACCTGCCCCTTCTGAGCCTTCGGTCCTCCCTGCCCCCCAAAAAGCTGCTCAGCATTAGCATTATCTTCGCAGATTTAGCTTGTTGCTCATGCCATAAATCCACTTTTAAGTGTATTCTTTCTTTTATGTTAGCAGTATTCTCTCCAGGGTTTATGCCTACAGTGGAGTGCTTTTGTCTGACTGCTCAGTGTGCAATAAATGACTAAGATATGTGCTTTTTTTCTCTTTGAAAGTGAAACTGCAGTCCCAGAGTGCAAGGGGTGCGTAGGAACCCTGGGAGAGGTGGGGGGTGGTAGAAAACAAGAGGATGGTCCAGGGCAGCGGTTTGGGGGATACAGAAGGTACAAGGGCACAAAATACACTTCAATTTCACTTTGTCTCAAAAGTGCACTTACAGTTTAACTTTTTAAAGAAAGTGTGAACTTAAGTGTGTTATATTTTGCTTTTTATTCTCAGTGGTAAAGAATCCCCCTTGCTGATGCAGGAGACAGTTGGATCCTTGAGGGGGAAAGATCGCCTAGAGGAGGAAATGGCAACCCACACCAGTATTCTTGCCTGGGAAATCGCATGGACGGAGGAACCTGGAGAGCTAAAGTCCATGGGGTCACAAAAGAGTCTGACACGGCTGAGCAACTGAGTGTGCTCGTGTCCACACACTCAAACACACACACACTCACACATTCTTCCTGAGATGAGAGGAAGTCAGCTTCTTTCAAGCTCTGCTGTCTTAAAGCTTTGAAGACCTTCTGGAGTTTAGGTCTAGATGCCCATTCCTGTTGGAGAACCAGACATTTCCTGTCTGATTCTAAAGCTGGATTGTAACACTGCGGGGTGGGTGTGGGGTGGCAATACAGAGATGACAGTAGAAAGTATCCCTAAAGAAAAAAAGCCACAGTGAAACCAAACGTCCTAGAAGAAATCCTTTCAGAGTTGCCTAATAGTTCATTGTTTAAATTCATTCCACATGAAAATTTTTGTGTTAGAGGAACTCTGTTTTACTTACATCTGATTCCTTGTCCTTTAGTTTGTCAATTAAGGCACACAATAGGGACACTGCTTTCTGACTGCTGTGTTTGAAGGGCTCGGTTGTAGAAAGCACCCCCGTTTCCCCCCTCCCTGCCCCGACCCATTTAGGGGGCTGTTCAAAAAAAGCCAAAGAAAAAGAGAAGGTGGATTTAAGGAGGTAACTCTAATGCCCGGCTGTAACTTCACTGAGACATTTTCAAAAGGCATCCCCAAGAAAAACGTTTTATTCATAAATCTGTTTCTGATTCCTCTGCGCAGTTCCAGTCCAGGTCTTGGAGCCTGCCCTTGAGGGGAATGTCCGTGACTTGGGTCAGTACCTTTCTGGCCTGGGAATTTCCAGGGTGCAGAAAAAAAGTCCACGAACTGAGTCCTTGCTGCTCCCTTCCTGCCTCCTCTGCCCCTCCTCTGTGCCCACGCAGCCCCTTTCGAATGAGAGTTTGACCGTGTTCTGTATTTTAGAAAACTGTTCCTTAGCTTCCCCCGCCCCCATCCCTTTCTAGAGCAGTGAGCAGCAAGCCAACGCTATAAAGGGGGCCAGGAGAGGGGCTGGCCTCCTCCAGCCAAGAGGTCAGACACCGAGTTCTTAGAGAAAAAGGCTGCTTAACTGCTGCTGCTGCTGCTTATCATGTAACCTCAAAAGGAAACTGATCATCTTTCTCATGCTCTCACGTACTTGGGTTATTATCGCTGATTACAGCTGGAAACAGTTGATTTGCCTTTACGTATTTGTATGACTTGACTCTTCAAACACAAAGGTATATTTTTATTATTTGATATTTAGTATGAAAAAGTCTCTTAAATGATGATTTTTTTTTCTTTTTCCCATATCCAGATTCTTTACTTTGGAGTCACTTTCTGATACTTGTTTGGGGGCAAAATATTAGGGGGCAGGTATTTTGGGGAAGGACAATCTGGGATGTCTTTTTAGTTTGGTGATGACTATGGATTATGTCTGTTCTTTTTGAAGCCAGGAAAGACTAAGATGCTGATGGAGGAGGTGGATAGAATGGGTGATGAAAGTATCATAAAACTAATGTACAAACATTTAGTTAGCCAGTGAAGTACAACTATGATACTCCTGGGTAGCAGTCTCCCAGGAGGTTTGAGTGTGGGTTTAGTGGTATATTTCTCACCAAGGGTAGGCATAGAGCTATATCTTTATGGAAAAATTTTTCTGAATAGGTCAAAATGTTGTATAGTTTGTAATTCTTAAGTTACCTTTGTAAAATGAAAGACACGCATTACCAATTTTATGAATGAAGGAAACGTTGAAGTTTGATAACTTGGCGGTTCCTTCAAATCTATTACACTCTGGGATTTTGTATGAATAAAAATGCATTTCTAGGTAGGATGGATTGAAAGTCTCTCCATGAGTATTAGTGAACTGGCTGGCCATCATGAGGTGGGGTGTCTCAGAGGACGACATTTATTACATAAATTTTAAGCACTTGGTAATATATATTCCCTCACTTTAAATCTGGCATCTAAAGAAATACATTAGTGATCAGGTGGGATAAATTTTTGTTTTGGGGTGGTTTTTTTTTTTTTTTTTTTTGCCTCTCTTGTCAGTAAGTTGTTTAGACAGTAGAAGGAGAGAAAAATTTCCGAGGCTTATTCACCACCCTCCACAATCCTTGCGGAGAAGGCAATGGCACCCCACTCCAGTACTCTTGCCTGGAAAATCCCATGGACGGAGGAGCCTGGTAGGCTGCAGTCCATGAGGTCGCTAAGAGTCAGATACAACTGAGTGACTTCACTTTCACTTTTCACTTTCATGCATTGGAGAAGGAAATGGCAACCTGCTCCAGTGTTCTTGCCTGGAGAATCCCAGGGACGATGGAGCCTGGTGGGCTCCCGTCTGTCTATGGGGTCGCAGAGTCCGACACAACTGAAGCGACTTAGCAGCAGCAGCAGCCACAATCCTTGATAGAGCAGATCAGCCACACAGATCATCTAAATGTTCAGATGACCCTAAAGTCTTTTTATTTGGCTTCAGAGCACAGTGTCTGGTCCACATCTCCCCACCCCCTCATTATAATATCATTTGCTTTGGCTAAAGACACAGTTGGTTAGGGTACAGGGTACAGATGCTATAGAAGAGACAGTCTGGGAAGAGTTAGCACAAGAAGTGGGCCCACAGGGGTTCCCTGGTGGCCTAGTGGTTAGGATTCCAGGCTTTTAATGCCGGGGAGGGGGGGTGGGGGGGAGCCTCAATTAAATTCCTGGTGGAGGAACTGAGATTCCCTCAAGGTGCGCAACACAGCGGAAAAAGGGAAAAAAAGACGTGGGTGCACAGCAAAATATCATGGTCAGCGATCAGCACTATCCGTCCTTGCAGGGAGGTGATGACCATGCTCAGCACAAGTTAGTGGTCCAACTTCTGACCTTTCCTCATTGAGGCAAGCCTCTATCATTCTGTTTTGTACTGAAAGGAGTCCAGAAACAAAAAAAAAAGTCCTCTCAGATGTTAAAGACCTGCGGAGAGCCCTGCTGAGAGGGAAGATTTTCTAATGATTCTGGGATCCAGGGTGAACTGCTCCTGAGAAAGCCATTTCCCTTTGGCTCTAAGCTGACACTGATCTGGTGGCCTCTTGATTTTCTCCCCAGGTTAACAGGAAGATCAGGAGGCTGGCTTCACCTTTTGGCTTTCTTGGCCTGATGCTGAACTCCTGATGGTGAGAAAGGTTGATAATCCTCATTCCAGATGTTACCTGGGTCTTGACTGATGTAGTCAAAGTGGGCAGTGGGATGTTTTCTAAAGTTTCTGTGATTCTTGGATTTTTGAACTTGCCTCAAAGTTATTATGAACTTTTTAGGCGTTTTACTGTGATTTCTTGTGAACTAAGAATTTTTTTTTTTTTTGGTGGTTCAGCATCTTTTTAACCAATTTGAATTTCCACTATTTTCCACAAGAGGAAGACTCATGCATATATCTAAGAGGGGAATTCAGCTCTCTGATGACTGGCAGTTTCGGGGTTATGTAATCTCACAGACTTAGAGAGTACCATGCTCCATACAGTTTTGGTGAAGCCCGTCATTAGAGCTAGCATACGTGGTTTCTGATTAAAGCACTTCCTGTTCCTTTAATTTGAGACAGACTATGAGGTAAAACACTTTCCTTCCAAACTAAGTGAATGGAAGTATTTTACTGCTTCTTGGGGAAAGTTCATGGATAGGGAATTAACATTTATTAAACACTCATTTAGGGAGATGACCAACAAAGTCTCATTCAGCTATCACAATGGCATCTGAGGTAGCATCAGTAGCCTTATTTTATAGGCAAGAAAGTGAGGCTCAGAGGGATGGATCATGGATTCAGGGTCACCCAGATCCTAAATGGCAGAGCTTGAGTTAAATCTGAGAGACCTTGTCCCCACAGCCAATGCACCAGGCCACTGGGATATTAGCGGAGGAACAATGGAAAGACATCAACCTCTTTCCAGAGTCCTAACTTCCAAGGGTCCCTCCTTTTCCTTCACTCGTACCTGGCTGCCATCCACTCCCTGTTCAGATCTAACTGCTCATTAGTTATGGTAGTTGATAACCTCCATGACCCTTTATGTTTTAAGAAGACCACAGGAAAATCTTTCAGACCTCAAAGAGCAAAGCAAAAGGGTGGAACTGATGGAAGTGGTTGGACTACACTTTGGAGAGAGGCAGCATCTTACTTATTGAGCCGTTTTTGGACACAACAGCTGGAACTGTAAAGGAAGTGGAATCCAGCTGCTTGTTCACGTTGCTCCTCTCAGGATGCTTCCTGCCCTGCTGGAAAGCTAAGGCTTGGATACTAGTCATACTAGTCAAGCTAGTCATACTTCTGGTGAAGGGCCCTCTGCTGCTGCTTCTGAAGACAGAAGCTGCAGGCAACTGGCAGATCCATTCACCTGCTCTCTACCATCCCTGCTATCACAGAGTGAGTTAACTACCTGAACTGACTTCTTTGTATGTGGGGGTAGCCCCCAGGATGGAAAATTCCATGCTTTGTATCTATTTTTTCTTTTTTAATTTTTTTGCCTGATCCTTTTCGAGTTTGCTTTTTCTATAGGGTCCACAGTATAGGATGCTTGGTTGCATGCTGAGTTGCTTCAGTTGTGTCCTATTCTTTGCAACTCTTTGGACTGTAGCCCACCAGGACTGTAGCCCTCCTCTGTCCATGGGATTCCCCAGGCAAGAATACTGTTGTGGGTTGCCATGCCCTCCTCCAAGGGATCTTCCTGAACCAGGGATCAAACCTGCATCTCTTATGTCTCCTGCATTGGCAGGGGGGTTCTTTACCACTAGTGCTACCTGGGAAGCTATAAGTATAGGATGAGTGGAGTAATAAATGAATATACTTGGATGGTTAAAAAATAAAATGCTGTGATTAATGGAGGAAGAATTTCAATACCTGTCTTTTAAGGCAGTGTTTCTTAAACTTTAATGGTGTGTAAGAATTACCTGGCAATCTCACTGAACTATAGATTCTGTTTCAGGAGGTCTGGAGTGAAGCTTGTAATTCTGCATTTTTTAAAAGTGTGGAGTACAATTGTTTTACAATGTGTGTTAGTTTCTATTGTACAGAAAAGTGAATCAGTCACATGGACATATATATCGCCTCTTCCTTGTATTTCCTTCCCATTTAGGTCATCATAATCTGTTTTTAGTCTCTGCTTTCAATTATTTTGGGTGCATACCCAGAAGTGGGATTACTGGATCATATGCTAATTCTGTTTAATATGACCATTTTCTATAGCAGCAGTACCAGGATGCTTTTTAACTCATGTTGTGCGGTGTTTGGCCAAGTGCAGTGAATATGACAGAAAGGGATATGAAGTTCAGAGTAAATAATCTTCAGAATAATTCAGCACCATGACTATTACATCAACCTGTCCAACACACTCACCCTTGCATGTTCACACATTACAGTGTGTGTGCTTACAAGTAAGTGCATGGCTGGGGAGTTAATACACATGGATCAGATCTTTTTGCAAATGTGGACCACTTGAGTGGAATCCTATGTTTAAAAGAAACCTCGGGAGGCTTGTGGGAGATTTAAAAGGATCAGAGCTACAAAGGCAATCTACAGATGTGAATGGAGACTAACCCAACTGAGGGTAGGAATTACAGGAGTTTGGATTTTCATTCTCCTTTCCTTTCTTCTATCTCCTTCTCTCACCTCTGCAGCATATGTGTGCAGGCACTCCATGAATTTTGGTTGAACAAATAAACCAGAATGGAAAGAAAAATGAAATAATTATTTGTTTTCTAACCTGTGAAAAACTATTTTGAAGGCTGTAAGAACTTGCTATTTTATACCTCTGTCCAGGGTAAAGGAGGTGGATTTAATTAGGGGTGGAAGACAAGGGTTGGAGATATGGAAAATGAGCCCTAGGCAAGGCTGTTGAATTTACCCTTGGCATCTCTAGTGGCAGGACAGAGGAACTAGAACTATCTGAAGGATGGCAGATGCTGATATACCTAATGTCAAAATCTAGGGATGGCCCCAGATTGCAGCCAAAATGTTTGTAGCAGAAGGAGGTAGAATGTGTGACAATATTTGCTAAAGAACATGCGGTCTTCATCCCGTTCCTCACTTATATGTTTGTCAATTATCTGGGTTTCATGTCATTCATCTTGTGGGAGAGCTTTCTTAAAATGAAAGATAGCCTTTTTAAGAAAGCCTTTTAAGAAAGGTTACTGTTTATATCTTAGTGTAAATTAATTTTGAAACCCCTTCTTGACATTTTACTGGAAGGGGAGGGCTCCGAGACTGCCCTGATCAGATTGCAGATATGGGGTGACATGCAGCGGCAGGAGAACATTCACTCCGATGTTCTCAGGTGGCATCCTGTCCTCTAGGCTAGGGCTCCAAGTTTGACTCCATGAGTCTCCTCCTCCATATTCTCTTCAAGTTGTGCCAGTGGTACAAACAGGCCACCAGCCTATCATTGATTGAATGATAACCAATCAGTGGAGCCTTGGAGCTTTGAAAAATGGGTATCAACTACAACTATCACAATTGAATGTATGCTATGTGCCAAGAGTTGTGCTAGGCATGTCGTGTATACTACCTCATTTAACCTACCTGCTGGCTGAATTCAGGGATGTACCCATTTTATGGATGAGAAAACAGAGTCATAGAGAAGTTAATTAAAGCTTCGTGGCTATTAGGTAAATGAAGCTGGGATTTGACTTGAAGCAGGTTTGTTTGACTTGTGCTTTTAAGCAAGGGGTGAAGAATATCACAGGCAAGAATTCTAGCTTGGATAAAAGTCTGGGATGAATTAGTGTGCTGTTTTCCAGCATCATTTGTAAGGACTGCATGTTGAGTAGTAGACAGATATGTGAACAGATAGTGTACATTAGTCTGCTCGGGCTGCCGTAACAATACTACATCCTGGGCAGCTTAAATAACAGAAGTTCATTTGCTCACAGTTCTGGAAGCTAGAAGTCCAAGATCAACATGCCAGCGGGTTTCTCCTGAAGCCTCTCCCCTTGGCTGGCAGATGGCTGCCTTCTCATGTGTGCATGTATGGCCTTTCCTCTGCACACACGTCCGTGGTGTCTCTTTCTCTTTTAACAAGGACTTCAGTCAAATTGGATTAAGGCACATCCTAATGGCTTCATTTTAACTTAATTATCCCTTTAAAGGCCCTTATCTCCAAATACAATCACACTCTGAGGTCCTGGGGTGCGGCCTTCAGCATAAGAATTTGGGGAGTACATAATTCAGCCCATAACAGATCTGATGCAGCTGGATTTTGAAGGGGATGAAAACCAGGCCTAGGGATTTGGTTTTGATGTGTGAGGTCATGGGGTCCAATTGTGGTTGAACAGGGCTTTCCCAGACAAATTTCCAGCTGCTGTTCAATGTGATACTTGTGAGAATGAGGACTATAGGACATGTGGGGAATATTTGGAGAATGAACTTTTGGTACTTTTTTTTTTTTACAGTGGAATGAAGGAGCAGAAAGAGTTGAAATATTAAGTCCTCTAGATGTTTCCAGAAAACTGTTGAGAGTCTTGGTGAGGGCTAAAGGAGCCAGGGGGGAGCTAGGTTGGTTTTAGTTTTGTTGATTTAACTCTTGGCATCATGGATTTAGAACTCAGAGATGAAGTTGGAGCTGGAGTTAGGAATCCAGAGTTTTTAATACAGGTCAGTGTTGACCTGTGGAGTGGGGAAGCTTGCTCAGAGTTCAAAACAGACAGGAGACAAGAACTCTCAGATCTCAAACTGCTGTGTTGTCACGTAGATTTGGAGCATAATACAGAAGTTTTCCAGGACCTCTTTGGCTAAAATAGCATCTCTCTCTCCCTTTGCCTTGCTTTGTTTTTCTTCATAGCACATTATCACAGTCTGGCTTATTTTTCAATTTTTTCTTTTTTGGTTATGCTACATGGCTTGTGGGACCTTAGTTCCCTGACCAGGATAGAACCCTGGCCCCCAGCAATGGAAGTTTGGAGTCCTAACCACTGGACAGCCAGGGAATTCCCCTTTATATTTATATAGCTGTTTTATTACTGTCTGTCTTTTCCAGTAGAATGTAAGCTCCATGAGACCATAGGCTATTTTTGTCCAGGACTGAATTCTTAGTACCTAGAAGAGGGTTCAGAACATTGTAGGTGCCCAATAAATATTTGCTGAAAGAAGCTATAACTAAGTTAAATTTCATGTCTAATAGAATTTAAATTGATGACAGATTGCTAAATATTGTCTTTTTATCTTTCCTTAAAATATTTTTCCTTAACAAGTATCTTTAGATAAATAAACACACTGGCACATATATTTGAGAATCTTAATTTTAAACTGTATAGTTTAAATTTTTGTTTTGTTTCTGTTTGTGTTTATCCTTAAATTCTACTTTCCCCAAATCATGATCATGTAGTCCCTTCTCTGCAGTGACATCCCTTTATGAGAAAGTAGGTGTGACTTTTTTTTAAAAAATCCAAGTGTTTCAGCAATCTGGTTACTCTTATCAGATTATCTGTTTGCATCTACTCTCTCTGCTGTAATTTTTATAGAAGGTTACTTGTGGAGTCTTCTGTCATCATCTCTTTTCCTTTTACTCATCGCACCTGTATTTAAAGATTCATCTCTCCGTGTACCTATGTAGGTGCCAACAGTCTGTTCAAACTTAAGTCTATTGCCTTTCTCTACAATTTTCTCCAGAAGGCCTGCTGTTTTACGGTATTCTGTCTCATAAAATATAGGTCGGCTAGGCATTTAAACCAAGTCCAGCTTACTTCTTTTTTCTAAGAAATCATAAATCAAAGGTACCTGAATCTTCTTGTATTTTATACAGATGTGAAGTCGCTCAGTCATGTCCTTTGTGACCCCATGGACTGTAGCCTACCAGGCTCCTCCATCCATGGGATTTTCCAGGCAAGAGAACTGGAGTGGGTTGCCACTTCCTTCTCCCGGGGATCTTCCTGACCCAGGGATTGAACCCAGGTCTCTTGCATTGTGGGCAGACGCTTTACCATCTGAGACACCAGGGAAGTCTTATTAAATCTAGTTCCTCTTTTTTAGGTAGTCTGAGTGGTATAAACGGCACTAGAATTATTGGGTAAAGTAATTTAGAGCGATAGTTCTCCAACAAATCAGGAATTCTTCCTTAATGGTCTATCAAAATCACTGGGGAGGTGTTTTCAAGGGCCATGCAACCCCATTTTGGGGGTTGCATACCAGAGGGGTGGTATGGGGAGGGAGGAGGGAGGAGGGTTCAGGATAGGGAACACATGTATACCTGTGGCGGATTCATTTCAATATTTGGCAAAACTAATACAATTATGTAAAGTTTAAAAGTAAAATAAAATAAAAAAAAAAAGAATCCCCCTCCAAAAAAAAAAAAAAGAAATTCAAAATAAATCCCTATAAATGTATGTGAAAAAACCAAGCCCCCAACTCTTTCCCTCCCCAAAGCCCCCAAACTTTAAGTTTTAAATTCTGAATCAAGAGTTCTAGAAGTATAATTCTTCTTGATAAAATTCTTCCTCATAGAAGACCCTAATCTAATTTCACAGATATGTGTCACCTGTGTTTAAAAGGGAAGAGAAGATTATGGCCATGAAAATTTTTAAAAAGATAAGTCAACATATAAATCAATCCAGTCAACATGTTTGTTAAACAGCTGTGTACTGAGCACTTAGAAGTATGGTATCCTATTTCTCTATTAACAAGGCATTATTAAGCTCAAATTATCTCACCTTTCAAATTTAGCCTTTTCTTCTAGGAAAAGAGAAGGTTTAAATCATTACCTAAAAGAAAGTGGAATAATGTTTGGGGGTTTCCTAGCTTCACATCTTTGCAGATGCACATGGGCCAATACCTTACACAAAGGAAGAGTGAAGGGTCTTCTCTCAAAAGCCTTCTTTGCTTAATGACTTCTGATTCCAAAATTCAACTGTGAAACATTCAGTTATTTGGGCTGAATTATCTTCAGATCTTTTTTTCTCTTGAAAAAGTAATTATTCCCATGAAAGGAAACAAAGTTATTTATTTATATTACAATGTGAATCAGTTTATCAGGGTATATTTTTTTTAATTTTTACTTTACATTGAAGTACCATTGGTGGCTCAGATGGTAAAGAATTGGCTTGCAATGTGGGAGACCTGGGTTCAATCCCTGGGTTGGGAAGATCCCCTGAAGAAGGGAATGGCTACCCACTCCAGTATTATTGCTTGGAGAATTCCATGGACAGAGGAGCTTGGCAGGCTACAGTCCATGGGGTCGCAAAGAGTCAGACATGACTGAGTGAATTTCACTTCACTTCATCACTGATGAACAATGTTGTAGTTTCAGGTGTACAGCAAGGTGATTCAGTTATCAGCATTTTCTTTTTTAAAAAAGTATTTATTTTTGGGTGTCATGAGTCCTTGTTGCCTCGTGGGCTTTTCTCTAGCTGCAGAAAGTGGAGGGCCACTCTGTAGCTGCAGTGTGGGCTTCCCATTGTGGTTGCCTCCCCTGTTGTGCAGCATGGGCTCTGGGGCACATGAACCTCTGTAGTTGCGGCATGTGGGCTCAGCAGCTGCAGGCTCCAGAGCACAGGCTCAGTAGGAGTTGCACAAGGGCTCAGCTACTCCTGGGCATGCGGGATCCTCCCGGACCAGGGACTGAAACCACGTGCCCTGCATTGGCAGGCCAATTCTTTTCTACTGAGCCACCAGGGAAGTCCAGTATTTTGCTCTTAAAAGCTGAGCTAACTTCCCAGAGGATGGAAGGTTGTTTTTTTTTTTTTTAATAGTAGGAGGATGTATAGGGAAGGATAATTCTGGACTATGTGTTACTGTCTGGAGTCTATAGATTTGTGCAGGAAAAGAGTAGCAAAAAGGAAAATGGAGAGGAAAAAGGGGAGTTTGGTGAAGACTTCTTTCTTCATCATTCTGTTTCAGGCAGTTCAGATTTTAGTAACTTTACAGCAGGCAAGAATGGACAATAGTCCTACATCCACTATATATGATGGTGGTTTCTTTCATATATGTGGAAATGAAATATCTGAGTTGTCGACAAGGCAGAGAAAGCAGAAGCAACCACAGAACTGGTAATTCTCTGTCCTTTTAGACAAAGCATACCTTATATTTCTATTTTGGATAAAGTTCTATTTTCTGTGTCTGTTTTGGATAAAGTTCATTATTATAAATAGAAACCAGGAAACACCCTCATGAACTGAGAACAATTTACTCTACAGGTGAATTTTAGGAGAGTGCACTTGTATTATGTGAGTCTGGATCATTACTTATTAGATACTATAGTATATCAGGTGAGCCCTTCAGACCAACACTGAACGTTACTCCATCGTACACAGCAGATAATTTTGCACAAATCATACACACATTTATAGCATGTGAATATCTCCTCAAATTCAATGGAAAAACATTTCATTTCTCTGGAAATAAAGTGTTAAAGGGGAATACAAATTTGTTTCATCTTCCAGTTTACATACTGGAATTTCACTCTGTTGCTGGACTGGAAGGCATCTCAGGGTATTGTAGCACTGCTGTGATTCAGCCTCTGTTACAGGTGTCTACATTTACTGAGATGTTTAGCTGTGTGGCCTGGCTTTGCACAAGTAGCCTGTTTTTCCCGTCTATCAGAGACCAGGCCTTGGGTACTCACTGGAAAGCAGTAGAGTTACTTTATATCATGGACTTCGTAAGTGCTCAGAAAATATTTGTGAGACAAAGTGGAACATGGCACCTTTTATATATACTTTATGTAAGAGAAAGCCCCAGAGAGATGTCTCCAGAGACACTCCAGCATTAATTTTTCCTTGACACAATCAGTGCATAATATGCAAAGTTGTGTGTACTGCACATACGGTACTTAGAGGTGTTCCAAATTCATTCTGTCAGCACTGAGGAGTGTTCCAAGATGTGCAAATGTTTCATTAATTCATCCTCATGATGATTAGGTTACTAGACAGGTAGATTTGCCTGCTTTGAGAAGTTTCCTCAAAGGAAATATAAAGGTGTACTATGCTTTGCTATCAGATGTTAATAATTTGCTTCAAACAGGATCCAGGAAACTATCTTCAGAGCCAATTTTTTCATCTTCCCAGGCCAAAAGACACAAAATAGTGTTACGTCATTTGTAAGGAAGCAGCTTGTGGCTCTCCATAACTCTAGCTCTCTGGGCCATAGCCAGGTATGTCAGATGCTATGGGTGATCTATTGGGAAGTATTATGAGTCTCAGTAGAACTGAGTATATGTATCTCAGTAATAGTATCTGAGTATATGATACTACAAGATAGAATGTTCATGTTTCTGGATGTAAGCTCCATCAAGACAGGACTTTTTGTTTGATGCACCCAGTGCCTAGAAAAGTACCTTCCATTTAGAAGGCAGTATCATATTGAAGAATAAATGAAAATATAAAATATATGGTCTAATTTATTCCTCTGCATTAAAAAATCTATTGAATACCCAGAAATTTAGATGTTTCTTGAGATGTTCAAAAGTGTTTTACATTGATACAGAGATAATACATTGCTATTTTCAGAGAAATCATTAAAAAAATCACTGTATTAGATAATATGATATCTGGTTTGAAAACTCCTGAAAACATTTTATGTTCTTTACAAAGTTGATATGAACCAAAGAATCCTGGGCTAAGACAACTGAGTTTTTTAAATTTGGAAGATACCTGAAATAGTTTTATAGTAATCCAGGTGCTGAGAATGAAGGGGCCAAAGCATCTATTTTGATGTCTGTGATGTTGCACAAAAGTAATTTTGGAAGCACTTACATTTGTTTCTACCAATCAATTAATGTACTGTGTAACAGGTTGTTGGCTGCTCACAAGGGATACATGTCCGGGGAATTTATAGTGGAACAGAAGGGACAGACTCACCCAAATGGATGACTTCAGCACAGCTTAAGAGCTGTGTTGTAGCTCTGCGTGGGGGTGCAGAATAGGGGTCTTTATGCCAGTCTGGGAGTGAGAGTGAGGGTGGGAAGGAGGGAAGGTCAAGGAAGGCTCCAGGGGTGTTAGATATTGATCTGAGTGTTGGCAAAGATGAGTATGAGTTGGCCAGGTGAGGAAGAGTAGAGCATTTATGCAGAAGGGACAGAGGAAGCAAAGTCCCAGATCTGTGAGCGACTATATTCAGTTTGGGGCTTCCCAGGTTGGCTCAGTGGTCAAGAATCTGCCTGCCAATGCAAGAGCGTAAGACACTCAGTTGTGTCTGACTCTTTGTGACTCCATGGACTGTAGCCCGCCAAGCTCCTCTGTCCATGGGATTCTCCAGGCAAGAATACTGGAGTGGCCAATGCAGGAGACACAGGTTCAATCCTTGGGTTGAGAAGATCTCCTGGGGTAGGAAATGGCAACCCACTCCAGTATTTTTGCCTGGGAAATCCCATGAGGAAATCCCAGACAGAGGAGCCTGGTGGGTTACAGTCCATGGAGGTCACAAAAGAGTTGGACACAACTTTGCAACTAAACAACAACAAATATTCAGTTTGGGAATGCTACAAGTAAAGAGGAAGAGGAGACTTGTGATCAGGGCAGGGCTTGGACAGCTGCCATCCTAAGAAGACTCAACTCAATGCTAAAGATGACTGGGAGCCATTTGAAGCATCCTTAAGTGGAATAAAGAAATGTTTAGATTTGGGTGTTATATGGCATGCTGATGGCAGTCTGGAGGATGGATTTTAGGTGGACAAGGCTAGATGGGTAATCATTTGGCTCAGGTGAGAGACAAAGTCCTGTCTTGGCCAGTTTAAATAGCGATGAAGAAGAGAGGAATGTTCCAGAGTCAGGTGTTCAACAATTATTTGTTCAATATAGAACTGTTATTTTGAATGATATATTGCCTACGTCCTACTAATAAAACAAAAAACCTTTACTTACTAATTTATGTTAAAAACTATAATTTCTATACTAGAAAAAATAGTATTTTTAAAAATTATTTATTTATTTATTTTACTTTTGGTTGTACTGGGTCTTCACTGCAGTACACAGGCTTCTCATTATGGTGGCTTCTCGTTGCAGAGCATGGGCTCAGTAGTTGTAGCTGGTGGGCTCTAGAGCACCAGCTCAATAGTGGTGGCACAGGGGCTTAGTTGCCCCATGGCATGTGGGATCTTCCTGGACCAGGGATCGAACCCATGTCTCCCGCATTGGCAGGTGGATTCTTAACTACTGGACCACCAGGAAATTCCCAGAAGAGCAGTATTGTTTTCCAGTTTTGTAAATCTCTTAAGGTCTGACTTTACAGAAGACAGTCTCATAGCTTTCTGCAGTTATAGAAAGGAAATTTTTCCTCATACAGCTATGTAGTTGGAAAAGGAAGAAATGTTTTAATAGTTATTTCAGGTAATTGTAGATATTCTTTTTTAATATTATACCTAATAAGTGGTAACTCCTTAAAGGATAAATGCAATGTGGAATCTGAAACCATATTATGTACCTTTTGTTCTCTGATACAATTAATATCCATTGGTCTTTCTTTCACCTTGAATGGATCTTTTACCCATGTGTGATTTTGTAAGTTTTGTAATGACAACTTCCATTGTTCATTTGGAAAATATTAGTGTATTGAGTTATGCAAATTTTGTAATGTTGTCACCTTTCATTATGTAATACAGAAAAAATTGTATTTGTTAATAACATATCACTATTGACCTCATCAAAAACGTCTTCAAATATTGGGAAGTTCTCAAGCTCAGGTTGTTAGAAGTTTCCCAAGTTCTAATTTTCATTTGAAGGCTTGAATTTTATCACTGGGAAAAAATACTGTCAGTTGTTTCTTGACAGTCTTGCTTTGTTCATAAAGAAAAAATCTGACAAATACCCAAATCTCAATAACCTGTTTGTCAGTCAAGAAAAATTGGTGTTCCATGTAAAACAGTGACTAATTAGCTCTCAACTCAAACAGTATTTGATTAGAATCAATGGCAATGTCGTATCATTTCATTCAACTTAACAGACCAAATGCCTTTCCGGACAACTGTCATAATATATTAAGGATACATGTATTTCAAGGGTCATGGTTTTTTTTTTCATGATCTTTTTTTCATTTAACATACATAGTACATGATGTAAACGACTAGCATAAAATTCATAAAAATCCAGTTACCTTATCAGTTTACTCCTGATACATTCTTTCATTTTCTCCTTAGTATCATTGTCCTATTTTAACACTACACTGTTTCTGCTAAGCACTTTAAGAGGCTTATCTTTTTTTAGGAATACTGCCCCAGTCTTTTTTTTTCTTTCCTAATGTCATAGCAATAGCTATTTTTATCACGGTCTTGCCCATCCTAACCTTCCTCACACTAAAGCAAAAATATTTTTAAATGCTAAAAATGCATAAAATACTGAGCTCTAATACTGTTCGTCATGTATATCGAACCTACTACTACTCTGTGTTGCCATAAAAGATATTTATAACCTACTGCACCAGAAGGAAATGGCAACCCACTCCAGTGTTCTTGCCTGGAGAATCCCAGGGATGGAGGAGCCTGGTGGGCTGCCGTCTATGGGGTTGCACAGAGTCGGACACGACTGAAGCGACTTAGCAGCAGCAGCAGCAGCACCAGCTGCTACAAATGTGACCAAGGCCAAGTGTGCAGTGTAGCCCAGGGCATCTGTTCTAAACTGACTGGCCTAAAACATAATCATAGCTTGCTGGTGGAGCTACATAAATAAATACTGCTATGAAAGGAGTCTTCTGAAAACAAAAACAAAAGCAAACTAATTTGACTAGTTTTATCTTTTCCCAGCATATAAAAGTTATAACACTATTTTTAATGTTTTTCCTATGTGAAATTTCAAATAATTACATGTAAACTTACTGGGAAGGGAATTATTTAAAGGTGGGAAAAATAGAGGATAAGTTTAAAAGTAAAATTTAAAAAATGTAGTAACTGCTGGATGTACAAAACACATTTATGGGAGAAACAGTGGGAAATAAAGCAGAGCACACACTTCTCCTCTTCCCGCCCAAGTTTTAATAAAGTTAGTATTTATTATTGTTTCATCTATGACTCCTTAAGTGAAACCGGCTTTTCCCCACTCCTTTTTTTTTTCTTTTTCTTTGCAAATGGGTAGTGGTGAAGAATATGATGTTGACTAGTTCATTTTGTTGTAAGGCACCATTAATTTTACCCACCATTGCTTTTGTACTATCAGTCCAAATGTCAACACAAATGTTCCAGGATAAATGATGAAATTAAAAAAATTATTGTATACTTCAAATGACTCAGCACCTCATGTTTGTTGTCATCATGTGTTTATATGAAAGATCTTTGATGATTAACTGGTGCTGATTCCTGATGAATACATTCAAGAGAGCAAGTCCAGACAGTTGGCAGATCTGTCCAATTCTAAGACAAAAATGCAGTTCTACAGAAAAGGATCAGTCTACAGCTAGATCTTTAATTTGATGTTACTGTAACATTGGAAAGTGGCTGTGCCATGGTTTCTTTTGCTGACTTCTCATCTAGAAGGCACTCAGAAAGCTAAACTCCACCAGGCTTTATTGTTCTCTCATTTATTCAGCCAGTGCAGTTACAATAACTTACTCTATAAGATACTTCACTGGCTTTTTCTTTTCAGGTTTGAAGAGCTGCACCAAATAATTTTTGGCTTTTCAAAAGTTTATTACATCCACATTTAAAAAGTCAGTGCCTCTTTTTAAAACCCTGAATGTCTGCTCTAAAAATAGTAGTACAACTTAACTGGCACCACATTACTATGCAGAATGCTCTATCATATAAGACACAATAAGGTAAATTATTAACATCTATAAAGTCAAAGAAAAGGACAGCACCATCAAGTTTTTTTTTTTTTTTTTTAAACTTACAGTTCCTTCCAATTGCTTTGGAATAGATTTCTCCTTCCATGAGAAAGGGAACTCTGATCTGTCATTTTCATCCTTTTCTATATCTTCAGATGTAGACAGTGCATCTGAGCCTTGAGGAAATGTCTTCTGATATCTCTTTCTAAAGCAAAAGATTGGGCTCCAGACTCAGACAGATAAAGATTTTGATCTCTTCTCCACCTATGATGAGTGGTATAAACTAGGCAAATTCTCAAGGGCTCATTTTTCAAATACTGTTTCTGTGGTCAGGAATCTAGGAGTGGCTTTAAAAGAGGGGTTTCTAACTTGAGGTTACTCATACGACTACCTTCGAGATGTTGGTCAGTGCTGTGGTCATCTGAAGGCCAGACATAGAGCTGGAGGATCTGCTTTTAGAATGGCTCACTCACATAGCTAGCAAGTTAGTTCTGTCTCTTGGCCTCAGTGGACTTTCCCAGAAAGTCCTTGTATGTATCATGGTTGGCCGTCTTCACAGAGTGCATGTTCCACTGTATTTGATCAGAACAGTGGCAGTGTCATATAACTCAACCTAATAGACTAAACTTGAGTTTATAGTTCAACATTTAAATAAGCATTTAATTTTTGTAGTGATGTTAACAAATAACCATTCTTGATCGTGTATTGGAGGTTGTGGTCTTTTTTAAAAATTTATTTTATTATTTATTATTAATATTTATTTGGCTGCACTGGGTCTTCGTTGCTGTGTCTGTGCTCTCTCTAGTTGTGGTGAGCGGGGGCTACTCTTTGTTGCCCGGCGTGGGCTTCTCTTTGTTGCCCGGCGTGGGCTTCTCTTGTTGTGGAACATAGGCTCTAGGGGAGCGGGCTTCATTGGTTGCAGCATGTGGGCTCAGCAGTTGTGGTGCAGGGGCTTAGTTGTACTGAAGTGTGTGGAATCCTCCTGAACCAGGCATCGAACCTGGATGGTGGTCTCTTTAAGCAGTATGATTGCTTTGGTATTTCATAGAAAACTTTGAACATTTATTTTGAAACATTAGTCTACTGACCATATGTATCTATATTAATTTCCCCAGAGGCCATGATTTTGAAGCTTGAATTTTTATATACCAAGTGAAATGGGAAATAATTTCAAGGGGAGAAACAACTTTGTAGAAAAAAAATTGCCATGAATTTATTTGGATGGCCATTTATGGCCTTTATCATACATAAAATTTTAGTTGGAAGGAAAAAAAAAGGAAACATTTTATTGAGAAAGTCTAATATCTCATTTGGAACATCTTTTAAGTAATTTTGGTTTCTGAGGAACTGCAGTTACTGGACCCTTGTATTTTCTGCAGCTACATCAAGGGAGTTGTTTCCTTTTGATTTTTTAAAAAATTTACCAAAACCCCAAAATTGGCAGGAGAGAAAGGCAGCAAGAAGTTCCTCATCCATTAAAAAGTATACATGTGAATCAGTTCTAATGAGGTGGATGAAACTGGAGCCTATTATACAGAGTGAAGAAAGCCAGAAAGAAAAACCCCAATACATTATAATAACACATATATATGGAATTTAGAAAGATGGTAACGACAACCCTGTATGCGAGACAGCAAAAGAGACACAGATGTATAGAACAGTCTTTCTGTGGGAGAGGGAGAGGGGGGGATGATTTGGGAGAATGGCATTGAAACTTGTATAATATATGTGAAACAAATCGCCAGTCCAGGTTTGATGCATGATACAGGATGCTCAGGGCTGGTGCACTAGAATGACCCAGAGGGATGAGATGGGGAGGGAGGTGGGAGGGGGGTTCAGGATGGGGAACACGTTTGCACCCGTGGCGGATTCATGTCGATGTATGGCAAAACCAATACAAAATTGTAAAGTAATTAGCCTCCAATTAAAATAAATTTATATTAAAAAAAAGGAATACTGAGAGAATGCCAAACAATATTAATGTACTCCATTATGACTTTGACTATATTTAACAACTTGAAAAATTTTCGTTTTTTTATGGTGCCATCAGCCTGCTACTTAATAGAAAATGTTTTATTGACATTTATGTTCTTTACCTAATGATATGTATTTAAATGATGGCTGCCATCTTTATTAGCAGTGACTGTTGAAAGAGTAGTAAGAGAATAGAGAAAACTGGTTTCATTCTAATTGTGCAAACTGAGAATATAACCCTGGGCTGAACAGTTTACCAATTTGGCTACAGAGTATAGTTAAAAATACCATCATGCTCCAACACTGTATGATTGTTTTAATTGTGAATTATTATTTTTTTAAAAAGTCCATATTGTCTATTTGTTCTTAAAAATAAACATACTAATTATTTAAAGAAAAAAAAAAAAAGAAGTTCCTGGGACAATGCAACATCCCTGAGAAACAAGGAAATGTTTACTTTGGAGCCCCCACCAGGTCTTACAACAATTCAACAATTGAGCTCAACAATTCAAGCTCAACGTCTCCCTCCTCCCCTGCCTCACTCACTTCTTCCTCCTGGGACCCTAACATCCTACTTTCCCTGATTTCCCTGTGATCTGAAGCTGGCATCCCTATTCACATGGTCATCTGGCCCCAAACCATAGCCTGACTGGGGACCCCTTCATTGCTGCCCATCTCCAAATAGGTCCAACCTGTGCCTTCTGCCCTAGTAATGCTGCCTTGCTCTGTTTTCTTTCCATCTACTTTCTTCTTTCTCACTGCTTCTGCTCCAGGGTCAGGCCGGTTCTCTCTTGGGCCATTACAGCGATTTCTAATAGCCTCTGGGCCCCTGAATCTCACCTCCTCTGACCTGCTTCTGGATTAATTTTTGCCCGCCCCAAATTCTTTCATGTTCTCTCAATGTTTGTTCAATAAAGACCAAGTGTCACTGAAGGTGCACCACCCAAAGGCACCAAGTTACCTTTTACATTGTGTTATGATCTTCCCTTGACTATCCTAAAAGGGACCCTTCTCTTCATCTGACTACTTTTCTTAATTCTTTGCTCATGTTGTTCCCTCTTCCAAGAAATGCTGTGAGTTGAAACCTCACTCATTTTGGGGGGTCTATCTCAGATGTTACCTTCTTTGCAAAGATTTTCCTGATGACCTCACTTTTCCCTTCACTAGATATTGTCTTTCTTTTTAGGATACTCACTGAACTGAACTTTGTATCCCTCATGATATTTAATCATAATCGGTTTCTTTTAATATAGTGTGTACTTACCTTATCATTCTTTCAGGATTATAATGTACTTGAAAGGACAGACACAATCATTAATCTTTTGTTCCCACTAACGCCTAGCCAAGGTTTTAGCAAGTAATTGGGACTTCAATTAAAAAAAAAATTGGGCTTCCCTGGTGGCTCAGTCGGTACAGAATCTGCCTACAATGCGGGAGACCTGGGTTCAGTTCCTGGGTTGGGTAGATTCCCCTGGAGGAGGAATAGGTTACCCACTCCAGTATTCTTGGGCTTCCTGGGTGGCTCAGTTGGTAAAGAATCCACCTGTAATGAGGGAGACCTGGGTTTGATCCCTGGGTTGGGAAGAGCCACTAGAGAAGGGAACGGCTACCCACTCCAGCATTCTTGCCTGGGGAATCCCCATGGACAGAGGAGCATGGTGGGCTGCAGTCCATAGAGTCCCAGAGTCAGCCACGACTGAGTGACTAAGCACGGCACACAAACCGCTGTGTGACTCCATTGATATTTTAAGACAGGAAAGAGCAAAGTTCCTGTATTTATCCGACACGGTGGACACTTACGCAGCATAAACGTAAATACAGACATAAACGTAAATACAGACACATACATGCATGTATAGTTATCACTCTGCTAAGACGTCTTTGTTTCAATGTTCAAGGATTCAGGGGTGTAGGCCAATGCTTTTTATTTCCAGTCGGCACCAAAAATGTTGCCCAGATTATAATTTGACGACAGAAAAATGGCTTCAACATCTCTTTCAGTTTAGGATTTGAGACCCGGCCAAAAGCCATGTTGGCAAACTCTTACTAAGTTGAGCAGAGACTGGCCCGTATGAACCTCCCGGAGACGCCGGGGTTGGGGTTGGCGAGGAGTCGGGCACTGGGCGGCGGGAGGGCTGCGTGGCGCGGATCTTCCAGCACTTCCTACTCCGCGGAACCGGGCCGACCAGTTCCCACCGCCGCCTCCTGCCTCTTGGCCCCACTTTGCGGGCCAAGCCCACGCCGCGCGCCCTCTTCCCCGCGCCGAGGCCGGGCTGGGGGCGCGCCGAGGCAGAGCCGATTCGGGCATCTTTCGGCGGGAGGCCGGAGCGGGGGTCCCAGGGCAGGGGACGAGGGCCGAAAGCCAGGAGGCCGCCCTCCCTCTGGGTTTCTAGGTGAAGGGCAGGAAAACAACCGGCCGGTCTGGGCGGGGCGGGGCGGGCGGGGCGAGGGCGGAGGGCACACATTGCTTCATCCTGTACATTTTACTGGAAACCGGGCGCATCCGGAGGAGGGGCCGGGAGGCGGTCCCGACGCCGCCAATGGCCCAAGCAGGGCGCGGGGGAGGCCGGCGAGGCGGTGGCCCCTTCTCTCCGCCCCTGGTCTCGAACGCCGGTTAAAAAGTCGGGCACTCCGGGTCCGCGCTCGTGCCCGCGCCGTCCTCCCGCCAATACCCTGAGCCCGTCAGAGCTAGTACCATAGCCACAACCGGGAGGCAGCCGCGCGCAGCGAGCCGGGGGCACAGCTGTCTGGGGTCCCCGAGCGCCGAGCCTGGGAGCATGATTGTGGACAAGCTGCTGGACGACAGCCGCGGCGGAGAGGGGCTGCTGGACGCGGCCGGCGACTGCGGCCTCATGACCAGCCCGCTCAACCTGGCCTACTTCTATGGCGCGTCGCCGCCCGCCGCCGCCCCCGGCGCCTGCGACGGGGGCTGCTCGGCGTCTGGGCCCTCGGCGCCAGGCTCGCCCGGCTCCGACTCCTCCGACTTCTCCTCCGCCTCGTCCGTGTCCTCCTGCGGGGCGGTCGAGTCCCGGCCGAGAGGCGGCGCCCGTGCTGAGCGGCTGCAAGGTACCCACCGGCCCCAGCGGGGCGACCCTCGGACCCCCGGACTCCCGTCGGCCCACGCTCAGGGAGGGGGGTGGTCTGGGCTGCCCAGATGTGAAGTACTTCGGCCAGATTTTAGGGGGATTCTGCTCCTGCCTTAGTGGCGGTACATAATCACACTGGTAGTCATTTTTAGGCCACGACGGATGCCTTGCCCTGTGCTGGGCGTTTAATATCACTCGATGCCCTTTGACCGTCTGTGAAATCCGGGTGCCATCGGCTGGCCTGTTAGCTGGAAACACACTGCTCTGATATGGGGGTGGAGGGGGGAGAAATGGACCACGCTGGCTTTTCTCTTCGTTTTCTTCTTTTAAAAAACGCCTTTATTAAGCTATAATCCACATACTATGGCGAGGTTTTGGAGCCGATGCAGGTGTACCTTTTTCTCGTGTCTGTTTTAGTGAAAGGCTGTAGCGGGCGATAAAGGTTTGAGTACAAGGTTGAAGGTCATGATTTATTTCTTCCTAAGTACGTATTTGTGAAAATTTTTACGTAGAAGGACTTTATAAAGAAAAGAAACGGATATTATCAAGATGTGAGATGAAGCTGGACTGAAAACCAACGTATACCTTGAGTTTGATTTTCCGAAGTCTGCCCCGAATTTCTGCGGTCTTGTTTTTGTTTTCTGTGCTTTAGAGTGGTTTGGGCTGTATGTAGCAGAGAAAGGCGTAATGTTTCCGGTCTACCGCTGTGAATTGTTAGTTTCTTTTCTTAATGAACGGAGTTGCATAATTTGGGGGAAAACAGGATGCCACTGTGGGTAAACCAGAGAACGTCTAGATAATCTCACATTTTGGAAAATGTAATCAACATGATTTTAAAGAACGTTCTCTTTCAGGTGTTCCCCACTGCTAGCCATTCCTGTTTTGGTTGTGTTTTAAAGTGTGATTTGTCATTTTCATTTAAAAAAGTGATTCAAACCGCTGGACTCTATAAACGCTTTCTGTATTTTGAGTGTGCAGTAAATGCCAAAATGTTGTGTTTATCTAAACCTTTTTTACTCCCTCCTCATTTGGCCTTCATCTGGCTGAAACTATTTTACTAGTTCTTTGGTTTACCATAGGGGATTTCTGAAACTGAATTTTTCTCCTTGTGACGTTGAATTATTAACTGCTGTCATTCCAGAGAGATGCCGTGTTAGATTCCGGCAAGATATGTCTAGACTTAAACGTAAAACTAGCTGTTTAATTTGCCCTATCATTGAGCTGTTTCTCATATGTTTGATTATATATATATATATATATATATATTTAAATTATGCCTTGGTTTTTGTCCCATCTTATTTTTTCCTACTCTCAATGGAATTGCTGAATTATTCATTTCCTGACTGTGTGTTTACTCTGTGTTCAACTCATCCCAAGAGGTTGTGACATGGTAGTGGTCAGAGGGGAATGCTGTACTCATGTACTAGGTTTTAAAGTGTATTTTAAAGCTTAAATATGAAATGAGATTATTTCCTTTTTACTTAGAAGGCCTATGTGAGCAATTCCGTAAACAGTCAGTGAGGGGAAATCCTGTGTGTGTAGTGTGGAAATGTGTTTAAGCTTAGTGAATTTAAAGCAGCTTTCTCGGCATAGCTTGACTGGGGGAAATAATAAACTAAGACATTATTAATTGTTAGGCTTTGGTACGTTGTTTTGTGCCTTCTTCGGTGAGTGGAATTGATAGACTTTACAATTTCTGTGTGGACAGAAACCCTTTGGTTTAGAAAGCTAAAAATTCATCATTTAGCCATTGCTCTCCCAGGTTTTTAAAAAATCTAGAATAATTACAGATTTATGAGAGTCAGGATTGCAAAATCTGCAGTCCTCTCTCATGCCGTATTTAGGGCTGAGAGAGAACTAATGTGGGTTTGTCGCTTGTTTCTGGTGCTCCCTGAAATGACATTTTTATGAGCTTTACTTCCTTAGGGTTCCTGGTGGGGAAAGGTATCAGGCAAGGTAGACTCCTTAAGCAGGGCTGGGGACTGACGTGCAAGGTCATCGGCCTGGGTGAGCTGAAGAGACTTTGTGGTCTGTCAGTTGCGAACTTTATCATGTTGGACAGCTGTGCTTTTGAAGTTAGTAATATTCATGTCTTTGAAGACACTCACTTGGGATATGTTTTTGTTTTTTGTTTTTGAACAGTTGAGCCCCATATGGGAGTTGTAAGGCAGCAGAGAGGACCCTTTCAAGGTGTTCGTGTGAAGAACTCGGTGAAGGAACTCCTATTGCACATCCGAAGTCATAAACAGAAGGCTTCCGGACAAGCTGTCGATGATTTTAAGGTGGCACTTAACTTATTTGTTTTGGGTTGGGTGGCAGGGAGGTTAGTCTGTTAGGGTTATTACTTTCATAGACCACAGAGTACAAAGGACAGCATATTTGTCCTGCTGTGTGCTAGATTCCTGTTGCTGGGCCCAGTGCTGGGCACTTGGCAGCTGTGCAAGAGAAATTTAATGAATGAGTAAACGAAGGCAAGTTGGGGGCAAGGAAATTAATGTGGTTCAGTTAAATGGAACATTTTGATTAGAATGGAAAAACTCAAGTTGCCTTATTAATTTTACCTTGACCCAAGTTGAACTAGGTGAAAATGCAAATGGGGGAAGTTGTAAGGTAGGATGGAAACTAACATAGAAAATAAATACTGTTAGAATGGTATATCATATGTTCATGCAAACTACAAAGAATGGTAGAGATATGTTTATTGATATATGTTAATCAGGAAACCATTTATCACACACTAAATTGGAAACTTTTTTTTCCTTATAGACACAAAGTGTGAACAGAGAGCAATTCACAGGTAAGGGTTACCTCTATTTATAATATTATGGGGGCTCTAGGGTAAAATAGTGCACTGTAATTAGGGGTAAAATTTTGTGAAGTAAAATGATCTCAGATTCCATTTTCCTTTCTCGGGTATAGAATTGAAGAACACAGTATCATATAGTGGGAAAAGGAAAGGCTCTGATTCACTGTCTGATGGACCAGCTTGCAAAAGATCAGCTTTATTACATACCCAGTTTTTGGTATGTATCTCACTATTTTCCTCTGAATACCCTTCAGAAATTACTTTTAGAATAATTTTGGAAGAGAATGTGCAACTTCCTTTTTCTTCCTTTCCAGACACCGCCTCAAACACCCACACCCGCGGAGAGCATGGAAGATGTCCATCACAATGAATCCAAACAGGACAGCTGTGCCGATCTGCTTCAGAACATTATCAACATTAAGAATGAATGCAGCCCGGTTTCCCTGAACACTGTGCAAGTTAGCTGGATGAGCCCTGGGGAGGTCCCTCAGGGCTCCCCCCACGAGCAGTGTCAGGACCTCCACAGAGGGCAGGTCTTCTCTCCACCTCAGAAATACCAGCCCTTCCAAGTCAGCAGCTCCCCACACATGATGGATCAGGCTTCCATGTACCAGTATTCACCACAGAATCAGAGCGTGCAGCCACCGCCACAGCACTACACCCACAATCCAGCCCTGGAATACAGCCCTTATTCCAGAACTTCCCAGTCCCCCAGCTATGAGCCACACTTGTTTGGTCGAGAACCACAGTTCTGCCCGGACCAGAGTTTTGCACCCCTTTTAAGTGATCCCCGGCAATCTGAGAATATTGCTGTTCCCCCTCAGACTGCTCCCAGTGTTCAGCAGCAAATTGACACCCACCTACAGAACTTCAGCCTGATGCCACCAGATACCTGTGAGGCCCTGGCAAGGCCAGATGCAAGCTCTACCCCTTTAAGCACACCGCTGCCCTTCCCGAACCTTGGCGGAAATCCAATGAGCACCACACAGTTAGGGAAATCATTTTTTCAGTGGCAAGTAGAGCAGGAAGAAAACAAATTGGCGAATATCTCCCAAGACCAGTTTCTTTCAAAGGATGCAGATGGTGACACGTAAGTATATCTTTTTATGTTGTTAACCTAATTTGGTAAGCCATGGTTGTTGGCCACGGTGGGCACAGGGTATGCCAATTTAGATCTGAGTAAGTGATTGGCTAATCTAGATAACTAGTGGAGGCAGAACGATAGCTCATATTTCAAGGAAGAGTTTTCTTTGTTTTTTTTTTTCTGGGTGAACAAATTACCTGTTCCAAATTAATAAAAATGTATTTGGCCTCTTTGAATAATTGGTTTTGAAAGATTAGCACAGATTATGTCTGTAGAGCAAAATCAGTTAGATCATCGTTGGTTGGTCATGATCAACCAGGAGTTGATTTGTAGATTGATTACAGATGTGTCCTCACATCTTTGTGAACCTGAGCAAATTGTTTAACCTCTCTGTACTTTAGTTTCTGGGCATGTAAAATGGTACTATCTCCCTCATTGGGTTTTTATGAATATTAGAAACATTGGATTTAATGCAATCAACATGGTACTTGGCGTACTTCTTTCTGGTAACCTACTTCATCTTGTAACACAGATGGGTATTGTCAGCATAGCAGAAAAGACAGATTATGCTCTGTGCTGTTTCATTTTTCATACTGTTTATGGGGTTCAGGAGATAGTGAAGGATAGACAGGCCTGGTAGGCTGCTGTCCATGGGGTCACAAAGAGTCGGACACAACTTAGCAACTGAACAGCAATAGCAGCAGCTGTTTCATTTGGGTATACCAGCACATCAAGAAATGGGCTAAAGGAAGAATTTTTTTTAAAAGATGAACTTAGTGAAATCAGAAATAATTTACCTCTTTTCCTTTTCTCTCCCCCAGGTTCCTGCATATTGCTGTTGCCCAAGGGAGAAGGGCACTTTCCTATGTCCTTGCAAGAAAGATGAATGCGCTTCACATGCTAGATATTAAAGAACATAATGGACAGGTGAGGATTTTTTTAATTTTAATTAATTTTTTAATTGGAGGAAAATGGCTTTCAATGTACTGAAGTCTTTACAGGAGGCTTCGGTAGTCTTGAGCCTTCCTCCCCTCCCCCAGGTAAGGATCTCGACAGAGGGAAATGGCAAAGGTGTGGTCAAGACGATAGCTGGTCTCATATTTGAGTGTCGATTATTTCAGAGTTCCAGACCAAAAGAGTTCAGTTAATATTAACTTTGGGATGCTGACTCTGTCACTGCCCACCTTGAAGTTATTAACGTTAACTTTGTAGTCATTTGACCAAAGACTAATGGGGTGTAATAAAGCCTCACCCTAAGTTTATTTTAGTTTCCTTGTATCTTACAACTTATTAATAGGATTCATTTTTTCTATGTGGGTTTTTCCCACCTCAGTCCTAGTTTAGGTTCATATTCCTTGTTATGATAGTTTTATAGTTTTTACAATATATATATTTTTTTTCCTCTGCATGTCCACAGAGTGCCTTCCAGGTGGCCGTGGCTGCCAATCAGCACCTCATCGTGCAGGATCTAGTGACCCTCGGGGCCCAGGTGAACACCACTGACTGCTGGGGAAGAACGCCCCTTCATGTGTGTGCGGAGAAGGGCCACTCCCAGGTGCTTCAGGTAAGAGGCAGCAAGCCAGGCTTCCGTTACCACGGGGATAGGGCTGAGAAATTAGAAGTTGGGTGCAGGTTGCCTGTTGCAATACTCTCTTCTGAGTTGACTTATTCCTTTCTTGGGACACTTGTAGATAAGTATTTGGCAGAGCTTGTCTTATGCTGAGTAAATGTCTACTTTCAAATCCTGCAGGCAATTCAGAAGGGAGCAGCGGGGAGCAACCAGTTTGTGGACTTGGAGGCAACTAACTATGATGGTAAGCAGTGGACATGTTATTGGGTGAAGAAGCATTCAGAGAGAAGGGGCCCTTTAGTTCCAAGGGCATTAAGTTCAAAACCAAGAAGAAAGGGAGTTAATTAAAGCTAAAATATTCTATAAATAAAGTTAGCGCTAAGACCCAATGGAGGAAATCCTCAGATTTCCTTAGTGGTTCTTGGAGAGTTGATGGGAGGCTTGATCTCTGCTTTCTTATACTTTTTTCTAGGCCTGACCCCTCTACACTGTGCAGTCTTGGCCCATAATGCTGTGGTGCATGAACTCCAGAGAAATCAACAGCCCCATTCACCTGAAGTTCAGGAGCTTTTGCTGAAGAATAAAAGTCTAGTTGATACAATTAAGTGTCTGATTCAAATGGGAGCAGCAGTGGAAGCTAAGGTAAATTCACAGAAGAGTTTAGACACGGAATGTGGGAGAGAAGTGGTTATAGCAGAAGAGCTTGTTCTCAAGTAGAGATTAAAACTTTCTCCTCTTTTTATTTTATCCCCCCCCTCCTTTTTTAAAAATTAATGGAGTTAGTAGCAATGTATGGATAGTTGAGGAGCTTAGATTTAAAAAGATCATCTCATTTGCTTTCTTGATTTGTGTTTAATCTATGGCTTATTATTCAGAAGATCATTCAGTTGTGACATGAATTAGTCTTTATTTGAAAGGAAAAGAATATGCTTGAAACTGATATTTTCATCTTGGTTTCAGTTGTCATACACAGATAATAAAGGCACTGCATTTCGTAAGGGTTTCTTCATTGTTGTGGAATCTGGACTTAATCTTCTGTTTTTTTAAACTGGAAAATATTTTGTTATCTTTAAATCTGAAGTTTCTTTACTGAATATCTGCTGTGTGCAAGGCACTGAGTTAGGGGCTCTACGGGAAGATGCCTAAATCATAAGCCCCTTGGGTCCTTGGGGAGCTTACGGTCTAATAGAAATGGTGAGAGAGATAGCTAACTGTCAGTCTACAGGATGGCCACCAAGTCTGGAAACACAGGCGGATACACAATAAATGGTTTCTTGTGCTATATCACAGCCCTTGATAAAACAGTGTAGTCTATTTCTACATTTTATGGCCACCTGGTGTATAAGGGTAGATGTGATAAGAGGCATGCAGGCAAATGAAAAGGGAATTTCAAAGGAGAAATGAGATTTCATGGAGCTTGGGATGAAAGAAGGGTTTGTGAAGAAGTGAGTACTTCAAGTGAGTCTCCACGGGTGAGTCAGACATAGGCGAGACTGGGTGAGAAGCGTATGTCTAGGGCGTGGTGTCAGATATTCACTGTCTTCTACCTCTTCCCTTTGACAAGGATCGTAAAAGTGGCCGTACAGCCCTGCATCTGGCAGCTGAAGAAGCAAACCTGGAACTCATCCGCCTCTTTTTGGAACTGCCCAGTTGCCTGTCTTTTGTGAACGCAAAGGTACTTTTAGGAATACTCGAGAACTGCCCGAGAGTTGGAATGATCTTCTTTATACCTTCTTCAAGCTTTTGAGCTGCTTTTGTGAAAGTCTCCTGTCCTCACGGGTGTCATTTTCTCTTGGTCTTCAGGCTTACAATGGAAACACCGCCCTCCATGTTGCTGCCAGCCTGCAATATCGGGTGACGCAGTTGGATGCAGTCCGCCTGTTGATGAGGAAGGGAGCAGACCCAAGTACTCGGAACTTGGAGAACGAACAGCCAGTGCATTTGGTTCCTGATGGCCCTGTGGGAGAGCAGGTGAGGGCCACAGAAGGGAAAGACATACTTTTAGCATTGTCCTGAAACATAAGAGCAGTGGGCCAGCTGGCACCCTTCGGGTGGGCTCTGTCAGTTCAGATGGGCTCTGTCAGCATACGTGTCTCAGCGGTTGTCACTGTTGCCCTTTGGAGTCAATTGTTTTGTTTCCAAAGGAGGAGTAAGACATTTAAGGCTGTGTCCGTAGACCCCAAATGGTTAGAAGTCAGGCAGTCTTTGCTTTTCTTCCAAGATGACAAACTTAGGTTTGAACTAAGTCAGAATGGTTTGACATTTGGCAGTTGATGAAAGAGGAGGAAGCAAGGTTCCTGTAGACATTAAGAAAATAGAATCTAGTTTTGTGAGTAAGTGAGGAACCTTCAAATAGTGTGGGTATTAGATGAGTCAGAGTGTTCAGAATACTTCCAGATGCCTGAGTGCTCCATAAACGTTAGCTGTTAACAATGATTTCTGTCTGCTAACTGATCCTAAGTAAAAAGTGGGAAAGTTATTTATGTAAGTTTGAACCTAGAAATAGTTTATACTTTAAATAAAATTATGCTTTACTTGTCATATGATTCTGTATTACATTTGGAGATTGAACAGTTTCATATGACTAAACTTTTCCTGATAATAAGACCTGACTCTTTAAGAACTTAACAGATTTTTGATGAAACTTTTCCCCTGGAGGAAATGAGGTGATTGTGGCTGTAGGTCATTGTATACTGTAATAATCACAAAATAAAATATATGGAATGCAATTTAGCCTTTTCTTTGATATACAGCCCTCATTGTGGCCACAATGTTATAGTAACTCATATTTGTAGATTTCTTGATAGCTGAAAACGAATCTCTTGATAACTTGTAGTGGTATTTTATACTGCTTAATACTTAGGAAAACTTTGCAGGATGAAGGTTAAACTGGAAAGACTGAGATTCAGAGTGGTTCCAGGCACAGGAACCATCGTTAAATAGTAAATGACAGAGCCCTAAGTGTTACCTTCCGCTTCACTGTTTGTGGTGTGAATTCATAGAATGAGGTTCTCAGGGAGTATCGAGCACGGAGAGTTGCTTAACTCTTTGTTAAATACATGTTCTCAGATTATTCTTCTTTCTGCTTTTGTATTTCTGTTTCTCTCTGTTTGAAGGGAGGATCTTTTCCTTTGCTTTTATTATCAGACTATAGTCATTGTGTCTCCTTTTGGTAGCTATCAATTGCATCCCTGACTCCAATCTTCTTTCTTTTAATTTGTTGCTTCTAATCTGCTGTGGGCTGAGAGACATGATAAAATTTGTCAGGCTGGGGTATAAAATCAATGACTCAGCTCTCAGTGAGCCTGGGGGCTTTCCCGTGATCCATATAGTCATGCACAGAGGCTTTCATTCTTGGATATCTTGATAGCTATCTTGACTCGAAGGGCATTATAATTTACTTATATCTATAAGAAAGACTCTGGGTTCTTAGTTGAGGCTGACATCAAGGTAGGTGAGATATGTATAATCATGATTACTGCCTTGTTTTACATGTTCTCATAAATAACAGAAGATTAGGAAAGGAATATAGGTCTTTGTTAAACAGTTGGAGATGTTCAGCTTCAAATAATTTTTTTCATGGAGATGCTTTACTTTCTTGTTCTCAAAGATCGCTATAGGAGAGCTGTAGTAAATAAACCTTAAAAGAAGTTGTAGTTTTTTTTTTTTTCAAGTCCCCTTAAAATCTTGACACATACTGTTGTGTATTTCTTCATATACTTACTTATAAGTAGGCAGGAATTATATATAGAAGAAAGGAAAGAAGCTCTGAAGAGGTGGTACTTTGATTGTAAAAAAGAAATCTCACAAATCCTATTGGTTTCCTTTCCAGATCCGACGTATCCTGAAGGGAAAGTCCATTCAGCAGAGAGCTCCACCGTATTAGCTCCATGGGTTTGGAGCCTGGTCGGCAATACTCACTGTCAGTTAGGCAGTCCTATTGTATCTGTACATAGACCATTTGCTTTGTATTGGCAAATGTAAGTTGTTTCTATGAAACAAACATTTTTAGTTCACTATTATATAGTGGGTTACGTTAAAAGAAAAGGAGAAAAATACCTAATTCCTCTTGGCAGATTTTAATATTTCATGCCCAGGTATCTGGGATCTAGACATCTGAATTTAATCTGAGTGGTAAAATCGACTTCAATTAACAGTAGCTTTTTGGCTTTGATTTATGGTATCAGGTACTGCTCACGTAGCTATCGCCAGTTTAAAAGGAGGTGAATCGTTAACTTTTTTTTTTGAAGAAAAATGAAAGCATTTGAAAGTTAAAAAATAAATCTGGACATAGCCTTGAGACTTCATTTGGCCTGATACATACAGTACCTGGTAGTTACCTGTTGAAAAGTCTCTGTAGTAACTGAACTGAATGAAAGGTACCATGGTTAAAGTTTGATCTTTGCAAACTGTGTATAATTGTTATTTTTGTCTTTTAAAATATTTTTACATATATGGTCATTAACATGACCACATTTGAAATGTGTAAATCAATAAAATAGAAGATAACAAGTGGATATTCACTGTTTTTTAAAATTATATGCCTTCAAAGGAACTGTGTAAGCACCACCTCTGTAGATAAAACAGATGGAGAGCTGTTCCCTTAGTGGCTGGCAGAGCTCTGACTTGTAAATATGCTTTCAGATGAGATATATTTTGCATGCTATTAAAGAGAATACCTCTTTAAGACGCACTTTCTAGAATTTTGATTTCCTGTTCTGTTGGAATTTTTGTTTTGACTTTATAAGAACAACAGAAAGTCAATATTGAAATGTGTTTTACTGGTTTTCTGTTGTTCAGATAATGATAATGCACCAAGATGTTCTATATTACTATTAAGAAAAAACATATTTTTTAGTAACTTGAATTATATTAATATTATTTTGCTTATCTCTTGCATACTCTGAGGAACATATTTGACTTTGATTGCACATTAATTCTTTGTAATAAATTTGATTTATGAAAAACCTCTTATCTTTTTTTCTTTTAAATGAGAAGTGTCATAAGCAATTGACTGACTAATCATCTTTGTAGTTAAGTACTTAAATCCTTTTAAAATAGATAACCTTTGGATCGATCACATTGTTTGACCCAGTATGTCTTGTGGACAAAAGTTAGTTATGGTTATTTGGTATCTAAAAGTATGGCTGTTATGTGAATCTGTCCATTCACAATGGAAAAACTCATGCATTGCTTTAAATAAACATTAATTGAATAATACTGTTCTTAAGGATGTGAATTTTCTTTTCCTAGACCTTATATATATTTCTCAAGGTTGAAAAGAGCTGTTAATCACTAATCTAAAACCTTTAAATTAGCCAATATATATTAATTTGGTTTTTTTTTCAGAGTGTGTTTCCTAGTTATATGATCTTTAACATGAAAAAGCTCTTTGTCAAGTTCATTAGTAGAGATTTACTAGGTTCTGAAAATATCATGGATGTTTACTAGATACTGTTGATCATTTAGAAGTTTATGTGCTAAAAAATATAAGTCTTTATGACTTTTTAATACTTTATTTTGTGGGAACATAGGAAAAATGATTTGGAGATTACCAGGATCATTCTGAGAGATGTAAACGTGGGGACGATAGTAAATGGGGTCCCTCCCTTTTCCAACATGTCATTTTGATATGTGAGAACAAACACATAAGTGTCTGTCAACATCAGTCAATCACTGCACATACATTCTAGATCTAGTAACCTCCTTTGAGAATATGATGTGCATATACACACAAATTAACTGAAACAGTACTTAGCAAGCATGTGATTGTGTATCTGTGCATACAAAGCTGTCTGATAGATAATATGAGGTATTCAAAGATATTTATTAATTAAGATACATATGTAGGAGACATGGCATGTACTTGATTAACAAAAAGAGGAAGAAATATAAAGATTACAAAGAGAAAAACTTTATATCTGAATGGGGAGAACTAGGGAGACTTCAAGGTAGAATATTTGAGCTGTATTTTCAGAAGAGCTGAATTTGAATGTTCACGCAAGTGGAGAGGGAGGAGAATGAAACAGAAAACTACATGAACCAAGGCAGTCATGTTTGGGGGAACCACGAGTGATTCAGTGTAGCTTGACTAGCCAAGCTATTTGGATGGCCAGTAAGTTTCATCTTGTGTTCTACCTCTAACTAGTAATATGAATAGCATATTGAGAAAGATCTTCAGGCAGTCTAGGGGCTTTGGCAGGAGAGGGTGCTGTAATTGATTATCATATATCAGCTGTATGGGTATAGAGGGTGGTTCTTGATGGAATGTTCCTTAAAGAGTGACCCCCATGGAAGCCAAGACTACGAGCTCATTGCTGCAACCTCAGTGCCTAGCAAAGTGCCTGGCATAGAGTAGGAACTTAACACTGGTTAAATGAGTGAATGAAGGTATGTCAATCCTGCTTGGGATCATGGGTTTTTTGGGGGAACTGGTGTTTCAAGCCAGACATAAAGTACTAACATAAAATATTAATGAGTTAATGACTATCACAGTTCTAACTTAGATCAGATCAGATCAGATCAGTCGCTCAGTCATGTCCGACTCTTTGCGACCCCATGAATCACAGCACGCCAGGCCTCCCTGTCCATTACCAACTCCCGGAATTCACTGGGACTCAGGTCCATCGAGTCAGTGATGCCATCCAGCCATCTCATCCTCTGTCGTCCCCTTAATGATATCGATAAGTTAATGAAAAATGGCATAGCTGGCACTCAAAAAAAAATCAGGCAGTCCTATGCAAAGAACTAATTCTAATACTGTAGTTCGGTGTTTCACTAAGGAATTCCCTGAAGTATCAAAGACCAAACCTTCCAGCTCTATTTGTTAATCAAATCAGTCACATTTAATATCCTTTCTATATTTTTACTTAATCAGGAGTGGAGAATTTTCTCAAATTCCTCTAACCTTTAGTAAATGTCAACTTCTTGAACTCAGTACCACTGACTCGTTTTCTGATAACATCAGCTCTGTATTGAACATGACTCAAGGGAGAAACCAACTTCAGTGACTAAGTTCTTGTTGGTCTCTCTGAGATATGGCCCAGGTACAAGGTTTTATACATTAGTTAGAGCCAGATGACTGGGTTTTTGGTTTTCCTGCTAATGCCCAGGATTTGTCCTTGACAGGAGGGGAGTGACCATCTTACTCCTTATCAGAGGCTCCACACCTAGCACAACATCTGACACTTTGGACACGTTCAATAAATACTTCTTAAATCGAATTTAATTTCATGGCTTCCTTTTTAGTTTATATTTTCTCTATATTTTATACCTCAGTGTATAGACATTTTTTCATATGGAATTTATGATTTAATTCTGAAAGATGTTTTTCTTCAGCTGTGCACCAAGTCTGGTTTAGCTTTATCTTCTCAGTCCCCTCATTCCACCTTTGGTGTCTGTGTAGACTCAGAAACATTGCATGGATGACACGTTTCCAGGTGGACTAAGTGGAGATCGTTCTCAAAGTGTGTCTAGCTTTCTTATATGTGTCCTTTGTCCTCCAACCCCTTGTCCCCTGGTCCCTCCATCACGCTATTCTCCTTGTCTATAAGCCCAAGATTTGGGGATAAGAGTACCAGATAGCTAGTCCAGCTGCTCAATACCCTAGGTTCAGGGTTTCAATCTTTTTTGTTTTTAAACTTTTAGTTTTGTATTGGGGTATAGCTGGTTAATGAACAACGTGATAGTTTCAGGGGAACAGCAAAGGGACTCAGCCATACATGCATATATGTATCCATTCTCCCCCAAACTCCCCTCCCATCCAGACTGCCACATAACACAGCAGAATTCCCTGTGCTTTGCAGTAAGTCCTTGTTGATTATCCATTTTAAATACAGCAGTGTTTACATGTCCATCCCAAACTCCCTGTCCTGTACCCACATCCTTCCCCCTAGCAACCATAAGTTTGTTTTCTGTGAGTCTCTGTTTTGTAAGTAATTTTATTTGTATCATTTCTTTTTAGATTCCGTAAGTAAGGGATGCATACAATATTTCTCCTCTGACTTACTTCACTCAGTATGACTATCTCTAGGTCCATCCAAGTTGCTGCAAATGGCATTATTTCATTCTTTTTAATGGATGAGTGATAATCCATTGTGTCTGCCAATGCAGGATATGCAAGAAACGTGGGTTTGATCCCTGCATCAGTAAGATCCCCTGGAGGAGGAAATAGCAACTCACTCCAGTATTCTTGCCTGGAAAATTCCATAGATGAGCCTGGCAAGTTACAGTCCTTGGGTTTGCAAAGAGTCAGACATGACTGAGTACACACACAGTATTCCACTACATATATGTACTGCATTTTCTTTATCCATTTCTCTGTCGATGGGCATTTAGGTTGTCATTTAGGTTTCAGTCTTTGCCACCAAAGACATCAGCATCTTTTATGAAGCTTGTTAATCATGCAAATACCTTAGCCCCACTCCAGACACACTTAAACAGAATCTCCAGGGTTTTTAAGGCTTCCAGCAGGTACAAGTGAAGATGATTCTAGTGCACAGTTTAGTCTAAATTAATTAGGAAATGCAGATTTTGGAGAGTAGCTGTGACTGGGCGGTAGCTCTGTGGTGGTAACAGAATGGGTTGCTGAAATGCCTATGGGGATGAGGTGGCAAACTGATGAGGGCTTGCTGTGTGCCAGACGTGTTGGGTCCTGTGTTGTAGAAACTAGCTTTGAAGGAGAGGTCGGGAGTCAGCTAAACTGGTTTTTTTGCTCCCAGAAAACACTTTCCTAAGGTCATCTGGCTTTTAATTCTTAGGTGTATTAGTTTCCTAGGATTGTGTAACAAATTACAAACTTGGTGACTTAAGCCACCAGAACAATTTATTCTCTTACAATTCTGGAGGCCAGGCATCTGAAATCAAGGTTTCTAAGAACCATGCTCTTTCCAAAGGCTATAGAGAAGAGTCCTTCCTCACCTCTTTCAGTTTCTGGCAGCCCCGTGCGTTCCTTGGCGTGTGGCAGTGTGACTCCAATCCCTGCCTCCGTCTTCACATGGACTTCTCCCCTCCCTGTGTTCTCCACTGGGTGTCTCTTATAAGGACACTTGTCATTGGATTTAAGGCCCAGATAGATAATCCGTGATGACCTCATTTTGAGATTCTTTAATTACATGTGCTAAGACTTTTTCCAGTTGAGATCATAGTCATAGTTCTGAGGTTTATGATGTTTATATCTTTTTTGGGGGTGGGGCACTAAATTTAACCTAGCAAAAGAAGCTTTATATTCTTTTCTGTTACTATTATTTCTCTCAAAGTGATTAAGTTGAATACCTATTTTTGAGCAATTCTGTAGTTTGTCTTCAGAATCTATGTGGATCTCTTCCATATAATTATTGATTTAATGGATGTTACATCATCTCCATTTTATTTATTAACTATAATGCTTGGCATTGACCAGGAACCTCATTGACCATTGATAAACTTTAATAGAAACCATAAAATAATTATTGAGATAAAATTCTAAAAATTATTGTAATGATTTAAAGAACTTCCATTGTTTGAAACTTACAACAAATCTTCTCTGACAATCATTAGTCATTCTACCCTCTGGCACATGTATGAATAAACCTGCTCCTCTCCACCTTGGATCACACTACCTAGAGTTGCCCATGTGAGAAGCAACATGATCACAAATTAAATGCCTGTATTTTAGACCAACTGACCTTATAATGATAATACCAGAATAGGCACTCATTGGAAACTGCAGACTTGAAAGTGAAAACTCAACTCAAGGAAAGCCATGGTTTCAGAAAGGAAATATCGATCTATTTTGCCAAGTTCCACTGAAATGTACGTTTTTAGGCCTAAATATTATTTTTTTTAAGTGGAAAGGATTCTGCCTGTTAATCTGAATAAAGATTTCAGTAGTTCTGTGGACTTGGTAATTAGATCCAGCATGCATTTCTTGTTGGAACAGCTTAGTATCTTTGGGCTTGACAATAGGGACAAATTTCAGATTGTGAAATGCTACTAGGTTTCTTAGCTTAATTGATTTGGGGCTTAAGTTTGAAATTGCTGTTTATTTTCTTAATTCATGGTATCCTAATTCACATGGCCTTCTCTCTGTGAGTGCAGCCAGTGTCTCTTCTCAGGCAGGATTTTAGTTTTAAGTACTTGCATGAAAGTGTGGAATCCCTCTTGACTGGCTCTCCTGAAAGCCTCAGGCACCTCACTGCCCTGCAGGTGAGCTGCTCCTCTCTCTGCACTTAAGTTTCTTGTTTAGGCCATTATCCCAGTGGGAGCCTGCCCACTGAGATCCGTCTTTTCGGATTGGCTCCAAATGTTTTTTACATTGGATATCACTTTCATTCATTTTTTTTAAAAAGCCTATCTCTCCACTATTCCCAAGAAGGGTTCCTTCCAGAGTTACTTTAAAATTGTCAAAAAATTATCCTTTTTAAAAGGCTCTTGCACATATGGAAGTGAGAATTATTAATCTTAAGGACAGCAATTTTGTCTGGTGTGACTTCTTATGTCTTTCTGAAGAAAATTTTAAATATATCACTTGGGAAAACAAGCAAACGTTTGAATCTTTTGGGTTCTATGCAAATCTTTCCAGACTCCTGGAAAACTTTTTAAAAAGGTAAATTTCTGGACTCAACTTGTAGAGAGTTGAAAAATAATATACTATATTACTTTAAGTATAAAAATAAATAAATGAGACTCGTCTAGGGTCTCACAAAATGATTTTTTGTATAGAGCAAATAGGGCTACATTAGACAGGTAGATTTTTCCAAACAAACCCTCTAAATTTGGTGAAAATATGTCCAGTTTTTTCATGTGATGCAGAAGACAGAGAAAGAGATCTATAGACAGAAATTTAACTTACATTGTTTATTATACTGTTTATTAATTTCCATACATACTCCAATCATACAGGCCAGGCCATACATTGTTTAAAGCTCAGGAATTTATAGACAGTTAACAGGTTCTCTATTATGCCATTATACTATTTCCAAAGCTATAGAATGAGTCAGTTTTGTTTCTTCCCGCAATTGTTAAATCTGTTATCAAGGACAAATGTATATTGAATTAGTCAATTTTTTTCTATCTTTCCTGCCACCACCCATGTTTAGGTTTTCCCGGATTACTACAATAGACTTAAAAAAATAATTTTACTATGAAAAATTCAAATATACTCAAAAGTAAAGAGAATATTATATTGAACACTCATATCTGGCATAAAGCTTCATCAATTGTAAATATTTTGCCATTCTTCCCCCTTATTTTTTTCTGGAGTTAAAGCCTACTACACTCATCATAGAAAGTCAGTGTGTATCTCTAATGGATCAGCAATTTTTGTCCCTGATAGCTTTGTAATTATTCTTTCTCTGATCTCATTTTTCTCACCAATCCCCAGATTTCCAACCATTTAGCATGCTGCTAAGTCACTTCAGTCGTGTCCGACTCTGTGCGACCCCATAGACGGCAGCCCACCAGGCTCCCCTGTCCCTGGGATTCTCCAGGCAAGAACACTGGAGTGGGTTGCCATTTCCTTCTCCAATGCATGAAAGTGAAAAGTGAAAGTGAAGTCGCTCAGTCGTGTCCGACCCTTAGCATGGACTGCAGCCTACCAGGCTCCTCCGTCCATGGGATTTTCCAGGCAAGAGTACTGGAGTGGGGTGCCATTGCCTTTTCCACCATTTAGCATACTCTTACAGAAACTTAAAAAGTTTTCAAAGGCTCAGTGTTGCTCACTAAATCAAGTGCAAATTCTTGTCCTGGTTCACAAAGCCATCTTTAACTTCCCTCAACTGTTTAACCTTATCTTCTGTTGTTCTCCAAAAGCTATCAGGTAGGTCTCCTTGCTGCTCATCAGAGGCTTTGTTTATTTCTGTCTGTAGTCATGCTCTTGCCTACCCAAATTCTGTGGATCCTTGAAAGCTCTGCTTGACTGCCACTTCCTTTATGAACCTTTCCCCAGGTCATACTGACTTCTCTCATGTCTGAACTCTTGGAATTTAAACTGAGTTCCTATAACCTTAAATCTGATATTTTTAATGTTATCCCAGTCTTAATCATTGTAACCTGGAAAGTGGATTCTTAATCACTTACTAGCAGCATTTGTTTTTAAAAACATCTTTAAAATGTTTGAATGAAGGCTATCATTAGGGATACAACGAAGGTAAATAATGCTGGACAAATGAAGTGTCAGTATGGTAGACAGAATTCTAGATGCCCATGACCTCTACCCCTGGTGTTACTCCTGTGATTATATTATGTTATATGGGAAAAGTAACTTTTCAGTTGTAATTAAGGTTGCTAATCAGTTGACCTTAAACTAGGGAGACTGTTCAGGTGCACCTGAACACTTTAAAAGCATAGAGTTTTCTTTGGCTGGTCACAGAAGAGGGAGTCAGAGAGATTCTAAGTCTAAGAAGGATTCAACCCACAGTTATTGACTTTGAAGACAGAGGAAGGTGCCCACAAGCTAAGAAATTCGGGTAGTTTCTAGATATCCAGAAAGAAAACGGGATCTCAGTTCACATGCCCAAGGACGTGGATTTTGCCAACAACCTGAATTAGCTTGGAAGCAGATTCTTCCTTAGAGCCTTCAGATAAGAGCTCATCCCAATTGACTATTTTGTCCTTGTGAAGCTCCATGCAGAGAATACAGCCAAGCCCGCCCAGACTTTTGACCTGTGGAACTGTGAGCTTGTAGTGAACTTTTGTACATTTCCTGCTGTTCTTCCTTTTTTTTTTTTTTTGGTTTCAGTTTTATTGGGGGTATAATTGGCATACAGAACTATATAAGTTTAAAGTGTACAGAATAATGACTAGACATATGTAAGTTGTGAAATGACTATCACAGCAGGTTTACTTAACATCCATCACCTTATATGGTTATAAAGTTTTTGGTTTCCCTTGAGGTAAGAACTTTTGGGATGTATGCTCTTAGCAACTTTCAAGTATACAATAGTGTTAACTACAGTCATCATGTTGTACATTATATCCTTACTACTTATTTATCTTTTAGCTGAAAGTTTGTAACTTTGACCACTTTCACCCAATTCTCCTACCTCCCACTTCTCGCCTCTGGTAACCACATATCTGTTCTCTTTTTATATGAGTTTTTTTTTTTTTTTTTTATTCCACATGTAAATACATAGAACACTACATGAATTTGTGTCATCCTTGTGCAAGGGCCGTGAAAATCTTTACTGTATGGTTCCAGTTTTTGTGTATGTACTGCTGAAGTGAAGCATCCTGCTATTCTTATCAAGGCTCCAAATCAGTAAGGGAGGTGTTCCAGTAAGCTGAAGCACTCGTTTTAACACACATGGTCACTGCACAGGCTTAGCAGTGCCCTTTTGTCCATCAATTTCCCACTACCTGTAGGAAAATTTTAAGGAAAAGAAAGTCCATCTTGCCTATTGCCCACGTTTTCAAAATAGTCTATAAGAGGGTCCTTGAGCAAAAAAGTCTATAAGAAGGTCCTATAAGAGGCTGCTTGAGGGGGGTGATTAGGACAGTCTCTCTGACCATTAGTAGCATTGGTTCACTGTGCAGACTCTCTCTGTTTGCTGCAAGACCGGTGTTTTCTAGAAGTATTCCCCTAAACTCTGCAGCAGCCAAGATATTAGATGGTAGGAGACCTTGTTTATAAAATAAATCCAGACACTCACTTTAAGAACTGGTCAACAAATAGTTACTGAGGATGCTTAGAAATTTGAGAACTGAAGTTACAGTTTCTTCTGCAGCTTAGAATCAGAGATGATGGGCAGGAGTTTTATTATTATTAGTTTAACAAGCTTAAGTTTCTCCAGCCACGCATATGTAACAAAAATGAATGGTTACATATTCATTTGGGGTGCTTGTGAATGATTCAAAAAGAACTTGTTCCTTACAAAGTTTATTGCTGAATGACTCATTATAGGGTAACGATGAAAACAAGCCTTCTAATTTAAAGAGTTATGCAAATATTACTTTAAAAGTTAACTTTGTGGGGTACAATTTCCATACAATAAAATGCATATATTTTAAGTGTATAGTTAAGTAAATGTATACACTCATATCATCATCATAATCAAGGTATAGCTCATTTTCTCACAGATCCCTCATACACAACCTCTGCAATCAGTCTCTTCTTTCAGCTAGTTTCAGGCAACCATTGATTTCATTTTTGTCAGTATAGATGAGTTTTGCCTTTTCTAGTGTACATACAAATGGAATCAGACAGTACACATATCCTTTGTATTGAGTTCCTTTCACTCAGCATGATGTTTTTGAGACTCATTCACAAGGTTGTATTTATTAGTAATTCATATTTTTTATTGCTGAGTAGTATTTAATTGTATTAATAACACAATTTGTTAGCCTATTGGTGGGTGTTTGAATTGTCTCAGTTTTGGGCTATTATGAATAAAATTGCTATGGGCAGTCTTTGGGTGGAAGTAGGTTATTTCATTTTGGTAAATACTTTGGGGTGGTATAGCTGGTTGATGTGATAAGTATGTTTAACTTTAAAAGAAACTGTCCAGCTGTTTTTCCAAGGTGACTGCACCATTTTCCAGTCTCAATAGCGAGAGAAGATGCTATTCTCAGTCTTCCTCAATACTTGGTATTGTCAGCCTTTTGAAAGGGTGTGTGGTAGTATCTTTCCAATGGATATGTAGTGGTATCTGATCATAGCTTTAATTTACAATTTCCTGATAATTAATGATGTTTAACATCTCTTCTTGTGCTCATCACCACACGGGTATCTTTGGTGAAGTGCCTGTTCAAGTTCTTCTGCTCATCAAAAAATAATTAGATTGTATCATTATTATCAAGTTATAAAACTTTTGAACTATATTTTGAATATAAGCCCACTGTCATATATGTACTAAAGAAACTTCTCTCAACTTGTAACTTGCCTTTTTGACATTTCTTTAAGAAGTCTATTTTGCCTCATTTTTCACCTTCTTCTTCTTCAGGGCCTCTAATTACACGTATTTAGGCTATTTTCTGCTGTCCTATGGGTCTCTAGGGATCTACTTATTTTTCTTCAAAATATTTTCTCTTTATTCATTAGCTTGGATGATTGCTATAGATTTGCCTTCCTATATTCAAGTTCATCAGTGACTATTTCCCTCTCCTTTCTGACCTACTGTGATATTTTTTTGGCATTGTAATTTTTAAGTTCTAAAATTTCCATTCAGCTCTTCTTTATAGTTTACATTTCTCAGCAGAGTCCTTACATTTTAACTCATGATGTCCCTATCAGCTTAATTTTTTGAACATATTTAAGCAGTTGCTTAAAAAACTCGTATTTTCTAAAAACATCATCTCAGTAATTTTGGGACTGGAGTTTTCCCCTTAACTCTGGGTCACTTTGCTGTTTTTTGCACGTCTAGTAATCTTTAGAATTATGTACTGCACGTTGGTGGTGGTGCATTGTACAGGTTCTGGACTTTTGTTATCTTCCTTTAAGAAGTGTCACTGTTCCTTCTATTATGCAGCTCATTTACTGATTGATTACCTGGCACCCCGTAGGCTTGTTTTTATTCTTTGCTAGAGGACACTTGTTGGAAAACTCAATATGTTTCCCAAGCCCCTCAATTATTGTGGGTCTCAACTTCTAAATTCAGTTTTCACTGCAGATCTTTTAAAGGCTTGGTTTTAGACTTTGTTAGGGTAGTTATTGGGTGGACCTTGCCAGAACGTCCATGTCTTCTAGCACTGTTTGGTATCTAGTATGTCTATTCTGTTCTTGTCTCTATGGTGACTGTTTTCTATAGTTACTACAAGCCTCAGGTACTCTTGCCATGGGCATGTGCATCTTAGCTTTAAGGCAAGGACTCGTAGAGAAACTTCTGCACAAGTTCTGGCTCTCTCCCTTCTCTCTATCCCCAACATACCTCCTTTACTTTCTGGTGCCCTGCCCTGCAGATTCTGATTGCTTCAGCTTTCCTCAGCTCTGACCTCTGCCTCTTCCACTCAACAGGACCATTGTGCTCTGTTGAATTCTAGTTTGCTATGTCATGGTTGGGCAATTGTGCCCAGGTAAAGATCCAGGGAAATCACAGTGCTCACTTTATTTCTCCTCTCTCAAGGCTCACAGTGTTGTGTTTCCTATTGTCTAAATACAGTGTTTTAAAAAATGTCCATTGTCTAAAAACAATGGCTTTATGTGCTAGCTCCAACTTTATTGTTTATAGCAGAAGGGCTATTCCAACATTGCTCCATATCTGGAAGTGAAAGTTTATAAGATGTGCTGTTAAGGATTAAATAAGGTAAAGATGAATGGATTTAACCCCAAAGAGACCCCAAAGCTTCTTTTTGCACTGAAAAAGCATTTTTAATAGTCATGAATCCCATCCGATGGCTCAAGGCCCTATACGTAGGAAGTTAATGTGATGGGTCGAGTGTAGTTCTTCTACACTGTTTCCAGAAATGGAGCCCAAGAGCCATCTCTTTAAGAAATAAAAAGAAGCTTTCTAAAAATAATTGGATAGTAGTAGTGATAGCAATAACAAATTACTATTAGTGAGTACTTAATGCTCTAGGTGTTCTTATTAAGGCTTTATTTTTATTAACCAATTTATTCTTTATAATAACCCAGTCTTTAAGTCCTAATTACTAACCTGAATATTAAAATGACTAATTAATAATCCTGTTTAGAGATGAGAAAATTGTGGTATTAATAGGTTAAAAAAACTTTCTTGAGGTGACACATCTGGTAAGTGGTAGATGAAAAGCCTTTTCCAGTTTCTATCATAGAAATGTTACACAGCATAAAGGATCTCAGAAGCACAGAGTGTATTCATGTGTAAATGAGTAGGTGAGTTTGTGATGGTATTGGTGAGCACATGTGAGCATGTGAGAGTGTGTGTGGATAGGTGAGGGCTCCTGCCTCAGGGTCTTCCTAAATGGTGTTCTTTCTCTTGATTGCCCACCCCTCTTCATCTTAAATCAACTCAATCTTATCTTTCAGGATTTAATGTCAATATCAGTATTTCAAGGATACCTCTCAGGTGTTTTCATAATGTGTTCTTATTTCTCTCTTTTTTTTTTTTCTTATTTATTTCTTGCTATCACAATCATAATTGAATTTACAGAAATATTTAATGGATGTCTTTTCCACTAGACTGTAGGCTCCATGGGGCCTGTTTCCCACCATGTCTTCAACATGTAGCACAGTTTCTGGTTATGTGCTCAATGTGTATTTGTTAAATGAATGAACGAATGTCCAAGAGCAAGTGACTCTTCTCATGTTGCTATAAACTTATTTACTTTTGAGAATTGCAAAAGTTCTTTTTGGCCTTTTCCTCCAATTAAAAAAATTACATATAGTAAAATTTATTCTTTTTGATATACTTTTTGCAAAAGTAAAGAGTTATGTGCAACTGACAAAGGCAATTTCCAAAATATACAAACTGCTCATACATCTCAATAACAACAAAAAACCTTACCAAAAAATGGGCAGAAGACCTAAATTGACAGTTATCCAAAAAAGACATACAGATGGCCTATAGGCACATGAAAAGACGTTCAACATTGCTGATTATCAGAGAAATGCAAGTCAAAACTACAGTGGTCAAAATGGCGTCACCAAGAAAAGTCTACAAACAACAAAGGCTGGGTAGGATGTAGAGGAAAGGGAACTCTCTTACACTTTTGGTGGGGATGTAAATTGGTACAGCTTCTATGGAAAACAATAAGGAAGTTCCTTAAAAAGCTGAAAATAGCACTACCAACGATTCAGCAATTCTATTCTTCTTGCTAACCCTTTGTAGTCAGACTCTACCCACAACCCTTACTCTGGCAAATACTGAGCATCGCTTATTTTATATTAACCTGGCTCTTTCCTTTTGCTTCCTTCCTTGCCTAATTTCAGTTATCTTACTGCTCCTTAACACTCCTGAATACTTTATCAGAGAAATAAAATTACTTCTAGACTGTTGCTGCACCCATTATGTCCCACATGGAGTTATTTAAACCAATAACTTGACTACTTGGAAGAGTAAGAAGAGAGACACTAGGCCAGTTGGCATTTTTGTCAGTGGCATGTTATTTCTACTTTCTTAGCAGCTCCGGCATCTGTATGCATCTCTACTTCACCGAAAGTCAAAGTGTTAGTTGTTCAGTTGTCTCTGACTCTTTGCGACCCCATGGGTTATTGCCTACCAAGGTCCTCTGTCCATGGAATTCTCCAGGCAAGAATATTAAAGTGGGCAGCCATTCTCTTCTCCAGGATTCTTCCTGATGCAGTGATCAAACCTGGATCTCCCTCATTGCAGGCAGATTCTTTACTGTCTGAGCCACCAGGGAAGCCCATTAGTCAATGAAAAACTACCCCTGCCTTCCTGATTTGTCCAGATTAGTGCAATGGCCTCCATACTAGTTCCCATGCCTCCAGTACTCCTTCCAGTATCACATCTTTTTGCTTTCTCATACTGTTCATGGGGTTCTCAAGGCAAGAATGCTAAAGTGGTTTGCCATTCCCTTCTCCAGTGGACCACGTTTTGTTGGAGAAGACTCTTGAGAGTCCCATGGACTGCAAGGAGATCAAACCAGTCAATCCTAAAGGAAATCAACCCTGAATATTCATTGGAAGGACTGATGCTGAAGCTGAAACTCCAATACTTTGGCCACCTGATGCGAAGTGCCGAGTCATTAGAAAAGACCCTGATGCTGGGAAAGTTTGAGGGCAGGGAAAAGAAGGGGATGACAGAGGATGAGATGGTTGGATGGCATCACTGACTCAATGGACATGAGTTTGAGCAAGCTCTGGGAGTTGGTGATGGACAGGGAGGCCTGGCGTGCTGCAGACCATGGGGTTGCAAAGAGTCAGACATGACTGAGTGACTGAATAGCAACAAAATACTCCTTTGCTTATGTTTAATCTCTACCTTTTCTCCAGAGCAACTTTCTGAGCCTCTAAGACCTAAAACTCTTCATTGGTACCTTATTGAGCCTCATCAAAACATTCACAGCTCTTCATGGGGTCCCCTGCTTACTTCTGCAGAATTATCCCTATTGGATCTTGTACCTTGTATTCTGTGATGTTCTAGTGGTCCCAAACTATTTGGCATTTTCCAAATGTGAAATAGGTTTTATGTCCTTATGCTTTTGTTCACACTTCCCAGAAAGACTTTCCTCACTGTATCTACTCATTATCAAAGACTCAATACAGGCTGGCTCTTCTCAAAGGCATTCTTCTCAAAGACCAGTTAACTGTTCTTTATTCCCTCTTTTTGTCCCCACAGTCACCTATCCACCCACTTGCCATAACACCCATAATTCCTTATTGCAAACCCATGCTCACATATTTATCTCCCATTTCCTAGAAACAAAGCTCTTTGAGATCAAGTCTATCTCTTGATTCCCTTTGAGTTCTCAGTGCTTGGCACAGAGCCTCACATATAGCAGGTGCTCAATGCACATTTGCTGAACACAACAATGAATAAAGTTTTTACTGTATTATTATATTTACACTTTAATAACTTACTTTAAACCTGTTTTAAATTTATCTAGTTTTTGAAGTTTTTGGAAAATTTTTGACCAAGTACTCTCCCATTTCACGAGACACTGCTGATTCTATTTGTGGGGCCACATGAAGTTCTCTCTGGCTTTCGTTCAATCACTATGCATCTTTCTCTGTGTGACCTGGTCTGTTGGCGTTATTTCAATTGGGCTTACCCATGGCTGTCTGCTTGCGTGTAGAAACTCAACTTGCAATTGTAGCAGTAAAAAAAGGGAAAAACAGGGTATGTCGAAAGTGAACATGAATTTCCCATTAGTGGCTAACTGTCTTTGAACTTCCTCTCCACTGAGGCTTAGCTATCACTAAGCTATCACTTAGCTAAAGTCAGAGCCATCACTGAGCTCAGGTCTGGACTGGCTACAGGTCACACTGTTACTCAGCTCTTTATCTGTTATATTCAGTGTCATATTAACTTTATGAGCTGCTACCCTAAAAATCTTAGTCCTCAGGTGTTTGGGTTCAACATATTTGCCATTGAAGTAGAGTGAGGACATTAAATCCTCTAAAAAATTCTGTACAACCAATGCTGTCATGTAATTAAAACAAACAAACAAACACTGACACAGGATATGATTCTTATCAATAAAGTACCCACATTTGTAACCAGCCAGCTGTTGGTCAGGAGTGAGGGCAGGTGAGAGAAGGGAGGAATATTCTGTATTTTCATCTCATCAAACCAGGTTTATGGTCTAGGTAGGTATTTGCTTCATCCCCGTTGCATGCCCACAAGTATAAACTTGGAACCTTCTGGAAAGGCAGCTGTCACCTGTTAGGACAATTGCATAGTCTAGGACAAATTCAAGTTGTAAAGAAATGATTAGCACCATGGTTTCAAATTTTCATAAGACCAATTTAGGCCCCACCAATGTTTCTCAAATCTGCATTTTACAGTAGGATCAGCTGGGCAACTTTCTAGAAAGATATTCCTGGCTTATACCCCTGAAGACTGCATGCAGTTCAGTACACTTGGAGGGGACCCTTGGAAGCTATACTTTAAATAATCTCTCTGGATGATTCTGATGCACAAAGATGAAAAACTCTTTTTCTTGGATGGTTGGAGCCAAACTGGATATTATCCTTCTGAAAGGCATCCTCAGCATTCTGAGTTTGTTGACAGACTAATGTGCCTTTATTGAAACAGGTTCCAAAACACTGGCACTTTTTGCCCCAAACCTCATCTGTTTTCAATGTCTGGAAGTACATTTGATTTTGTGGAAAACACCCATGAGCAGAAAGCAAAGATGGAAACCAAGAAGGACTCAGGCTGAAGAGAAGCATCAGGAGTGACCCAGAAGTTCTGAGCTTAAATTCTGCTGGGATAAGCATCCTCTGAACAGAGTTTGTGGAGCATCTCTGGAGTACCGTGCATCAGCACCGCACAGCGGATTCCCTGTGCAGTGAACTGAGTTTACATTTTCACACCCTCCTGCTTTGACTTACCTCATCGTTAACAGCCTAGTGCCAACCCAAAGTTTGGACATGTTTGACATGGTGGTTGCACAAATGGAATTGGAGCAGAGTAGTGATAAGAGATACACAGCTGCCTGCAGAGATGAACAGATATGTGGATGTCTTATCACTTAACCTTTTTTTTTTTTTTTTTAATGAGTTGAATTTCAAAAGGTTGGTCAAGTTCTCCAAGTTTGGTTCAGGTCTCTAAAAGTTAGGCTTGGTCTCCATATGTGTGGCACTTTTCTTTATAAGCTCTGGACTTAGGAGTGTGTGGTGGGGAGGCAGAAGAGTGGTCGCAGCTGAGGATTTTCACTTAAGTTGAATAATAAACAACAAGTACTATGCTTGAGATGGAGAAGGCAATGGCAACCCACTCCAGTACTCTTGCCTGGAAAATCCCATGGATGGAGGAGCCTGCTAGGCGGCAGTCCATGGGGTTGCTAAATCGGACACGACTGAACAACTTCACTTTCACTTTTCGCTTTCATGCTTTGAAGAAGGAAATGGCAACCCACTCCAGTGTTCTGGCCTGGAGGATCCCAGGGATGGGGAAGCCTGGTGGGCTGCCATCTATGGGGTCACACAGAGTCGGAAATGACTGAAGTGACTTAGCATGCTTGAGAAGCATGACATTTTAACAGAGACTTTAAAGAAAGAATTTTATTTATTTATTTATTTATTTGGCTGTACCGGGTCTTAGTTTTGGCAGGTAGGGTCCTCAGTTGCGGCCTTTGGGATCAGGGAACTAGACCAGGCCCCTGGCACTGGGAGCACGGAGTCTTAGCCAAAGGACCCCAGGGAAGTTCCTCACAGAGACTTTTTAAGCAACCACTTTCCAGTGCTATTTTGATCTTGGGAGATCAGGAAATGGAGACAGCACACCTGAACCTTGTAGCAGAAGGTGGAAACCCTTCAGCACATCTCAGGAAACTGACTATTAGCTATCACGAAGGCAGGGGATTGCTGTGGTTTCTTTTTGAAATGATCTCATGAAACAAATGAGCAATTTTTAGTCTTCTACATTCTCATTTCTGGTAGAAGGAATTAGTGGAAATTTTACTGTTCTTAAAATAATGAGACATAATTATCCTTAAGTTTGGAAAACTAGAAAAGGATGTTAAAATCAGGGTCTTCTTACAGGAAGGAAGGAACCTTAGAGATACCAGGTTTAGCCCCTGGAATCACCTTTATCCTTCTCTCTCAAGTGGTTGTCTAGCTTCATATTGATAAACAAGGATAATCCAGCTATTTTCCTTAATAAGTCACTGAAGTTCAAATGCAAAGATGGGTGAGCACCTCTGACTTGCTTCTGCCTCTCTCGAGTGCAATACATCAACACCAGCTATCACCAAGGCCAAATAGTTTACTCAAGTTTTTGGCCAAGGAATTACTTGGGTAGAACAGAAAGTCCTGCATAACCTCTCTTGTCTGCCAAACAGTATTGGCATTGGAGCCATTCACTGTAGAGTGAGAGTGAGAATTTCCTGGCTGTTTGAATATGTCATTCAATCTTTCAAATCTTTGTGTTCTCCCTATAAAATGTAACTTGCATGGCCTGAATGATAATACATGTGGAACATAGATGATATACAATAGAGACAATAAATTATATACCTTTGCTTGGGCAAGTAGCAATTTTTGTGATGACATTAAAATTACTTTGTGTTACTGATTGTACTCTTCCAAAGTAGGACAGACATGCGACTGGTTTAACACTGAGAAGGAAAAACAAATCTAATTTGGAGGAGTAGATAAAGGTGAGTCTGTTAAAAGCAAACAACCTGAGGCATCTCTCTTTGTAGATAGCATCCTGTCTGTCTCTGCTTTGGCAAAAGCATGTGTGGGCAAACAACTACATTATTTGATATTGTCTTAAAAAGATCAAGCTCCAATGACAATGTTTGCATCTATGGCAAACATTCTTAAAAGGATAAGTTCATTTAAAACATGCTTGGAGAAGGAAATGGCAACCCACTCCAGTACTCTTGCCTGGAAAATCCCATGGACAGAGGAGCCTGGTAGGCTGCAGTCCATGGCGTCATAAAGAGTCGGACACGACTAAGCGACTTCACTTCAACTATATTAACAGAGGTTGCCAGATTTCTCTTGAATAAGACTAATATTTCATAATTCTAATAGTATAAAAATGTGCCCTTCCCCTCTATTAAAAGTAGCTATTATTCTTTAACCTTGAGGAATTTTATGATTTCAAAGTGATAACTAGTTTTATTTTAATGGATATATTGATATACCTGTTTAAAAGTTCCTTTACCACTTTGCTAATTTGCAGGTTGTCTTTATAAACTGTTCATAAATTTTGCTTTTTGGATTGTCTTGTCAGTATGTTACAGCTCTTTATATACTAAATGTAGTAACTTAAAAAAAAAACAAACATGCAGACAGAAGTCTTTATGTTTTGTGCAAATTCATTTTTAGTAACTACACTTTACTTGCTTTTCCTCTTTCACACCAACTTTTGGTGGTCAACATTATTGTCTCCCTAGCATTTCTTTCCGAAGTCTAACTTTCACCTTCCCTTTCTGGTCCCAGTCATTTCCACAGCTTGACCACTGCTTTCCTTGCTCTCTCCAGCTCCCAGTCTCCTGCCCTATGAATATTTCATGGGAAGGGTACCTAGACTTGATAACTTCTTATTATAATCATGACAATAGCACAGATAAACTTCTTTACTAGATAATTTTGTAGGCATGGTTTGGTTTACCTAATAACCCTGTCTAGCAGGTTATCTCAGTTCTAAGAATGAAGGAATGACGTTAGGAGAAATGGTAGAGTAAATAATATCAGATGTTGACATGGTTGATCTTATCTTTTATTAATGCTCTGCTTTATCTATCATACAATATTGCCTCCTTTTCAGAGAAAGGTCTTGTATTGACTGGTAATCTGCATTCCAAAAGTCTTGATTCCAGGCATTGTTTTAATGAGGGCAGTACTTTATGGAGTCTCTCATATAGTTATATGTATGCCTGTGTTATGTTGGTCTGCTGCTGCTGCTAAGTCGCTTCAGTTGTGTCCGACTCTATGCGACCCCAGAGATGGCAGCCACCAGGCTCTGCCGTCCCTGGGATTCTCCAGGCAAGAACACTGGAGTGGGTTGCCATTTCCTTTTCCAATGCATGAAAGTGAACAGTGAAAGTGAAGTCCCTCAGTCGTGTCTGACTCTTCACGACCCCATGGACTGTAGCCTACCAGGTTCCTCCGTCCATGGGATTTTCCAGGCAAGAGTACTGGAGTGGGGTGCCATTGCCTTCTCGGGTTAGGTTGGTCAGAAAAGGGAAATTGTCTTAGTAGTAAAGAAACTGCTGAGTATCCAAAAAAAAAAAAAAGAGAAGGAAATATACTATACAATACAGAAAAAGAGAACATTGGAGCTACTAAAACAAAAGATAATTTGAATACAAGTTTGCAATCCACATGAGTCTGTAATCTTGCTAATGAGATTCCCTGAAGGCTATTTTATAACCTTGCTGCTCAACTTGTGGAAAAAAAAAATTGTTGACAAAACAAAGGCTATTCTGTCAGTTCCTTGTTGTGGTTGTGAGATGAATTTATGTAATAAAGTGCTATTTAAAGCATGGGCTATGGTTTTATGCAGCTGACTTTACTTAATTCTAAAAGAAAAGCTCATTGAACAGTGTGGCTCAACCTGATGGAGGTGTAGCTTTAGCTACATAAATTTCTGAAATTCTATAACATTCCTGAGAGATTGGTAAATATTTTTCTCTTTTTGTCACAGAAGAGGCTAAGATAATAATAATAACAATGATACTAACAAAAACTGTGGTACTCTATAAAATTTGAAAATCATTCTTTATATTAATAGGATTGGGAAGTATTGAGGGAAAAGGCAGGTCCTGTTGTGCTTCATTATTATTTTGCAAGTTAAATCATTACTCTGGTTTAGGTTGGTGGCTGAATGACAGATACTGTTTTAAGTAAGAGTAAGAGACTATGGGTGTCAATTGAGAACTATATAAAAACTCGCACTCAATGTATTGTTTTTCCATTCCGTTATTCTCTTTTGTCACAGATTCAAACACACTTTATATGTACCCATATAAAGCAAGTAAAGTGTAGTTACTTTTTTAATTTTTAAATTTTGGGGGGTAAATGTTAACATATGTGTATAATATCATTTCAACATAAAATTATTTAGATACTGTAATTTTTTTTTTACTAAGGCTTCAAAATTCAATGTGCATTTTACTAACAAGTCAACTTGAACTAGCCATATTTTAGGTAGATGATAGCCACATGTGGCTTGTAACCATACTTTTGGCCTCCTGGGTCTGATGAAGAACAGTAAACAACACAGGCATGACCATTATCTGTAATATTACTTTCTTTTTTGGCACTGCTGCCAAGTCGCTTCAGTCGTGTCCGACTCTGTGCGACCCCATAGACGGCAGCCCACCAGGCTCCCCCGTCCCTGGGATTCTCCAGGCAAGAACACTGGAGTGGGTTGCCATTTCCTTCTCCAATGCATGAAAGTGGAAAGTGAAAGTGAAGTCACTCAGTTGTGTCTGACTCTTAGTGACCCCATGGACTGCAGCCTACCAGGCTCCTCCATCCATGGGATTTTCCGGGCAACCATTGCCTTCTCCCTTTTTGGCACACATACCTGAATTTATATATCCAAATGCAGCCAATTTCCTTCAAAATGAAAGCATGTTTCTACACTACTGACAGGTTTAAGATTTTGGAATTTCACTTTTTCAGAACCTTTTAAATACTGTCAAGGGTGTTAAGTTTTGCTACTTAGAGTGGAGTTGATTTATGGTAAGGCTGAAAGCTCTTTGAAGCCAAGTGAAGTAGATGACTGGGCTGAGTAACATCATTGTGCTAAAACATGAATCAAGAATATGAGCAACTCTCCCATCTCGTGTTTCTTGTTTTATAAAGAGCATTTAATAACAAACAGTGATTTGCTGATCCCAATGCTGCCTTTGGCAGAGTCAAAAGTTCAAGGCCCTGCCTGACTGAGCTCCATCTAACTTTATAGATGTACTTGCCATGATACTGCAAGAACTCTGGTGACAAGAACTACATGACCTTCCCTCCATCCTTACTAGCCTTATGCTTTTGCTTATATTGCTCCTTATTCTCATCGACTTGTACTTATTATCCTTCATTCCAGAGAAGTTTTAATGTGGCCCTCTTTATTTGTGTTGAATTCTATTCATCTTTAAGGATCTATATAATTATAGTTCCAATAGCTTCCCAACTGGAAACAAATCTTTGAGTATACCTATATTCCCATGTCTCCTTCTATTTTGTGGTATAGCTGTTAGATTCTAAACTTTCTGCTTAAGTGCCTTCAGTTTTGTAGGACTAGCATCTAGCCCAGCTTCTTCTCCTATTAAATGGGAATAATAAATCTAAATAAATCTAAACAATAAATAATAAGACCTATATTATTTCTTTTTCCCCACCCTTGCATTTCATTTGCTTATTCACTTGTTTAAGAATGATTTATAGATCACCCAGTTTCAATTTCTGGGTTGTGAAGATCTCCTGGAGAAGTGAATGGCTACCCACTACACTTTTCTTGCCTGAAGAACTCTGTGGACAGAGGAGCCTGGCAGGCTACAGTCCATGGAGTTGCAAAGAGCTGGACATGACTGAGCGACCAACACAATACTTATAAATCAACAACACTGGAGAAGGAAATGGCAACCCACTCCAGTGTTCTTGCCTGGAGAATCCCAAGGACAGGGGAGCCTGGTGGGCTGCCGTCTATGGGGTCGCTAGAGTTGGACATGACTGAGTGACTTCCCTTTCACTCTTCATTGTCATGCATTGGAGAAGGAAATGGCAACCCACTCCAGTGTTCTTGCCTGGAGAATCCCAGGGATGGGAAGCCTGGTGAGCTGCCGTCTATGGGGTCGCACAGAGTTGGACACGACTGAAGCGACTTAGCAGCAGCAGCAGCACTGTACAAGCAATGAGTGTGTAAAGATCAATATGATAACCTTCTTCTTATGGAATTCATAGCTTACTAGGGGAGCCAGTGACATGATGAAGTTATTGCAAAACAATGCAATAAATGTTATTACAGAAATAAATGTAGGGTTAAGATGTGACCCAGAAGACAGAATAGTCAATTCTGTCTTTGAGTGGTGGGGGACGACTCCATAGAACAGGAGACACACTAGGTCTGTTTCTCAAAGGAAAAATAGGTGTCATCAAGTAGACAAAGAACAAAAGGGCATCCCAGAGAGAGGAAAATATATGAAGGCACAATATATAAGACAATATTATATCTCCAGTCAATTGCAAAATGTTGAGATTTGGTAGGTAAGAGATGAGATTAGAGACGGAAGAGGGGCAGATTTTGGAGAGTCTTGTGTAATTTGCAAAGGAGTTTGGACTCTGTATAGTTGAAAGGGAACCTCCAAAGTAATTAAATCACAGAGATATCAGGATTGGGTTGTTATTTAGAAAGGTCTGGAGCAGCAGAGAGTAAACTTTGAGTTTAAAGGGGAGTGGTGAGAGGGAAGAAAAAGAAAAATAGGATGCAGGCTGTTTGTCTGGTTAGGATGCTAATATAAGGCAATGAGATAATAAGTTCATAACATAATAAGTTCAGGTGAGGACTGATAAAGGCCAGAACTAAGGCAGAGGCAGAGGAGAAAGGGAGGGACCAGTCAAGTCTGAGAGAGATTTAGGGGACAGAATAGAGGGGATTTGTGACTATACTACATTTGGGCTGATGCAAGGATCAGATGTAATAATATATGCTCAAGAATCAAATATGATAGACTCTAGAAAGATGAAGAATTCTCAAGTAACTGGTAATGGTATTGGTAATATAAAACACCTTCTTTTGTTTAGTCACTAAATTGTGCCCAGCTCTTTGTGACACCATGGACTATAGCCTGCTAGGATCCTCTGTCCATGGGATTCTCCACGAAAGAATACTGGAGTGGGTGGCCATTTACTTCTCCAGGGGATCTTCCCAACCTAGGGGTTAAACCTATGTCTCCTGCATTGGCAGGCGGGTTCTTTACCACTGAGCCACCAGGGAAGCCCTCATCCAAACACCTTACATATTAGCAAAGAAAATGTATTAGGAATGTCTGCTAGATAAAGCCATGTATTTTCTCCAGTGTCTTAAAAATATTTGTGATCTAAAAGGAAATACTTAAAGAAATGAAAGTTCAAACTAACTTGATTATTTTCTGCTAAATCTTTAATTCAGATTCAGTGATTATGAAATGCTAAACTTGGTAGAAATGGTGGGGGTGAGATGAAGAGACGAAGGGGGTGATCTTGGTGTAGGACTCTCACAGCTCCAAGCCATGTGTTCTGCAAGTGTCTTCAATAGAGCGTGGGCCTTTGCTTCCTAGAACTTTTTGGAAAGACTGTGGTCTTTTCTCTCCCCTCAGGAGCACTAAGAAAAAACACTGCCTTAAGTCTCCCTCCATCATCTTCGTTGTGAGCAAAAGAAGGCCAACCACAATGGCCTAGAGAGAGGCATTGCTTTGCTAATTCCCCACAAAAAGTGAGATCTGAAGGAGCGAGGTGTGCTGTTTGCATATGACAACATCAGAATGGGCAAGAACCTGCCAGTTCCTGCTGGCTTCATTCACGTACTGCCCCAGGAAATTGGCAATGCTCTAACTTAGGAAAAAACCAGGTTTGACCACGCTTTAGACAGTATGGGTTTGCTGATGCTGCTGCTAAGTCGCTTCAGTAGTGTCCGATTCTATGCGACCCCATAGATGGCAGCCCACCAGGCTCCCCTGTCCCTGGGATTCTCCAGGCAAGAACACTGGAGTGGGTTGCCATTTCCTTCTCCAAGAGTATGGGTATATTATGTAGTAAAACATAAGAAAGAGAGAAAGATACACAAAAGGTAGAGATATGACACAGAATTTCATGTTGACCTATTTGCAAGAGTCTGAGATGTGGAATGGGGAGAAATGAGACTGGAGAATGAGGCAAGGGCTGGATCTTAGAGGGCCTTGGATTCTGTTAACAGAGTTGGTGTAGGAGGGAGGGATCCCCAGAAAAAACTTGGTCAGGGAACAACCAGGATCAGGTTGTAATATAGAAAGACCTGAAGGCTGTGTTCAGGATGGACTGTGGCACACAGCAACTCTGGGGAGGGTGAGATTTGAAGTTCCTGTTTGTCCAGCAAGAACACATGGGATCTGAAAAGGTTGTTTGCATTTTGCTGCTCTTCAAGTCCAGGGGAACTTAACTTAGGGATCCCACTGTAAGCCAGATATCAGGTCTTTATTACCCTGTCATCTTTCATCATATATAAACCTTCTTCATACTGGCCTCTCAGCTCTAGCCTGAGAATCATTGGTTCTTGCCCCAGGGGGAAGGTGGAGCAGAGAACAGGAGGTTTCAGTGGAGCTCCTGTAATCACCAAGGAGAGGCAGATGGCTACAAAACCCAAACAGAATGTGAGCTGGCTGTCTTAAAGTGTGGCTGAAACCTAACAAACACCTCACTCTAATTTTTCCCTCCCTACCCTTGGGTGAAAATGAGTCAAGCAAGAGAGTACCCAGGGAGAATGCTGGGACAGTCTGGTTCTTGACAAAGAACGAGGCCCCATGATCATTATTAGGGAGAAAGGAAGATTACAGAGGTGCTAGAATTTTTCTGATTTTTCCTTTTTTTTTGTATTTATTTATTTTTCCCACTTTTACCCCTGCTTAGATGATACCATTTTTTTTTTTTTGCTCTCTCTCTAATCTAGTTCTTCAGCATAATAAAATTTCTCTCTTCAGAAAACCTATCTTCATTCTGAGTACTTAATAGATTCTTAAAATTTGCCAATGAACTTTGTTTTAAAAGGTTTAATTGAAATGAGGGCAACATTTAGATGTAGTAGATTTGTTGATTACTGGGGGTGGAAAGACAATTTCAATAATCTGTGTTGCTGCCATCATTGAGTCTCTGTTCCAAAAGGCATCTTCAAGACTTAACGGCTCTAACTTGATCCACTGGCAACTCTGAGTGGCAGTTACCCTGCCTGTGAAGGTGAAGGTCTAGTCCAGGTGGCACTGGTGGTAAAGAACCCACCTGCCAATGCACAAGACTGGGGTCTGGGTTGGAAAGATCCCCTGGAGAAGGGCATGGCAACCCACTCCAGTATTTTTGCCTGGAGAATCCCAAGACAGAGGAGCCTGGTGGGCTATGGTCCATGGGCTCACAAAGAGTCAGACACAACTGAAGCGACTTAGCACTCACATGAAGATGAAGAGCATGGGGATCTCATCACCTTCTCAGGCAGTCCTTCTGACAAAACTGAAATCTCCTTCCTATAATGGTCACCCACTCCTTGTAGTTCCACTTTCCCATGCAGTGTAACTTTTACCCTTTTCTCGTAGTAGAGAGGGGGGACAAAAATCATAAGCACAGCAACTTTTGCCTCCAGCAAACACTAAGACTAGCGCCACGCATTTTGCAATGATCTCTCCTTGATTCAGTTTGCTTCGCTTTGCAAATAGTTATGTCCCCCCCTCTGCCCCTCGTTTCCTTTTCTTTAGTTCACTCTTTCAATACATAGAATAGGAATCTTACCAACAGTAGCGTAAATTCTTTTCAAAATTTTTAATATTTTAATTTATTTTCTTGTAAAAGTTTATGTATTTTCAAGTTCTATTTGCCTGGTTTTAAAATCTTTCACTTATTTCTTAATCTTTGTCTTAACCATTGCATTTTTTTAAAAAATTTCTAATTGAAGGATAATTGTTTTACAGTATCATGTTGGTCTCTGCTGTACAACTGTGAGTCAGCTATAAGTTTACATATGTTCCTAAACCTCCCTCCCAGCATAAATTCTTGGTCCTCAAGCCATTCACAATATGGAGCACCCAAACAATCCTGTCTTGAGTTTTAGATCAAGGCCTGAGTGTCCATGAACTGAACTTTGGTGGATTTTTTCCTTTTTTTTTTTTTTTTTTACTGGTGAGACCCTGTAGCTTTGCTGAGAAGAATCTGGCCTCCTGAGCAAAGTGGCAAATGAAATTCCCAGAATCTCCCATAATCATGGGGACAGACCCTTTGAACTTAGTTCTTTTGCTACTAAGGTGACTGCTGAAATTATCTTAAAATAACAGGTTAGTCACAATTCAAGATGCAGTGTTGAAATCTTACCTCTCTTTGTGACCTCTCTTCCTCCCTCTCTAGAATAAGTGGGTGGGCGGGTAGATGTGTGTGCAGCAAAATATGAGAGGAAGAAGTGGGCTGAGTAGATGGAATGGTTTCTTAGTGTGGTTGGGTCTCACAGCTTTTTATGGTTGTTTTGTTCCTATCCTTCTAACCCCCTTTTGACCACCTCCTTCCCCATCTCTTCACCCCAAACCCCCAAAGCCCACAACTGCAGTCAAGTAATTAAACACACAAGACAAAGAAAACTGCCTCTGTGTGAATATGCCTCTCTGGTCACGCCATCCCTGAGAGACGCCTCCGTTGTCAACAATCACAGGCAGAATTTCTCAAGTGAGCCAGGCACGCAGCAGACTCTGCACCCTCGAGGCAGAAGGGAGAGGGAAGGCCGGAGCTTTTGGAAGGGTTTGGACCTGTTGGTTCCTGGAAACCAGGAGGAGGGTGGGGCAAAGGCACACCCAAGAATCCTGGCAGACTCAAGGGAGAGGAAGAAAAAAAAATCTCTCATGTTCATAGTCACTTGTTCATTTGACAAAATCTGGGATCTGGTTGGTCCCCTGGGCTTCTGGCTGAGCATGGGTGAGAGACATCTCCTGGGTTTGTAGATCTGGCATGACTGCGGATGAGCTGATTTCAAACAACTTTCTAATGTAAACTTAAAGTTCACTCCCTCAGAACTCTAAAATAAAGTGAAAAGTGTTAGTTACTCAGTTGTGTCCGATTCTTTGCGACCCATGGAATGTAGCCCGCCAGTCTCCTTTGTCTGTGGGAATTCCCAGGCAGGAATACTGAAGTATTCTCCAGGAGATCCTCCTGACCCAGGAATTGAACCCAGTCTCCTGCATTTCAGGCAGATTCTTTATCGTTTTTCTAAAGCTCCACCTCAAATCTAAACAAACGGTTAAGTTCTAAAATGTTAGTTATGCATTTTGTAAATTTTCTGTCCTTAGAGTCCTAGCATGGGATGATAAGTTTGCTACTGATCACTAAACTCCACCTGGGATGCTTTTAGAAAATGTTGTCGCCTGGAGCTCACCCAGGACCGATTAAATCAGAAAAATGATCATTTGGGTTATTAATACCCCTGTAAAAGTTTCCAGTAGATTGAATGAGCAGCCAGGGTTGAGAGCCACTACAATATTTGAACCAACCTTTCAACAGTATTTCTAGAGGTTTACTCAGTATTCACATTGTGCTACATTTTGAGACTAGAGATAAGGAGGTGATGAAGGCCTTCAGTGAGAGGAAATGACAATAGCTATTGGAGTGTGAGGAGGGCTCAGTCTGAGAAAGGAGAAAAACCAGGAGGGAAGACAGTCCAGGAAGGAAAAGGAGGACAATATTCCAAGGAGTTCAGGCTGATCAACAGAATCTGTGTTGCTGAGTAGTCCTTAATGTGATAATTTGAAATGTCTCTTAATATTGGATAATAGGAAGATTGTTGGTGACTTTGATGTGATCAGTTACACTGCAATTTCAGTTGGCTGAGGAGATAAGGAGATGAAGATAAATATGGAAAGAAGTGCTAAGAATTCTGATTATGAAGTGACAGAGTCTTGAATGGGCATACAGGGTCTAGGAATTTTTTCTTCCAGTTTTATTGAGACATACTGACATATAACAGTTAGTTTAAGGTATACAATGTAATGATTTGTTATTTGTATCAACTGGGAAATGATCACCACAGAAAGTTTAACATCCAGCACCTCACATAGTTAGAATTTTTTTCTTGTAAAGGGTACTTTTAAGATCTACTCTCTTAGCAACTTTCAAATATACAATGTTAACTATAGCCACCATGTTATATGTTACATCACTAGAACTGATTTATCTTGAGGCTAGAAGTCTGTACATTTTGACTACCTTTACTCATTTCTTCCAGTTCCCTCCCTTCACTTCTGGCAGCCACCAATCTGTTCTGTTTCTTTAAGTTTGGTTTTTTAAAAAAATTCCACATATAAGTGAGATCGTACAGTTTTTGTTTTTGACTTATTCCACTTTGCATAATGTCCTCAAGGTCCATCAATGTGACAGCAAATGGAGAGATTGCCTTCTTTTTTAGGGCTAATATTTTATTATATATCTATATATAAACTTATGATCATTTCACAGTTAATGCATATATCAAATCATTATATTATATACCTTAAACTAATATAATGTTATATTTATATCTCAATAAAACTGAAAGTGCAAAAAATTCTTAGACCCTACATGTCCATTTAAGACTGTCACTTCATAATCAGAATTCTTAGCCCTTCTGTCCATATTTATCATTTCCTTATATATATATATTCACACCATATTTTGAATTTTAAAAAGCTTAGTAAAGAATAGTTTAGATCATTTGTAAATGCTAAAGGGAGAGGAGTGGATGATGATATAGGAGAGGAAATTTAGCAGATGAAACATGATTCGTGAGAGTGCAGAAGGGATGGGATCCAGAGCACGGGTCAAAGGTCCAGACTTAGACTGAAAGTGAGTAGAGACTCTGTTTCCCTTGTAATGGTGGGGAGGATGGAATTCCTGGCATGGATGCAGAACAAGTTTCAGGCATGGCCATGGGTGGCAATGTGAGATGTTTATATGCCAGCCTCTTAATTCACTGTGATGTGGAGGTGAGGTTGGGGGCCAGGTTTCTTAGTAAGCCATTCCCCTTGGAGACTTCTGGAACTATTGAGGTTGAGTGACAGCCACAGTTGGGCATATTTCATTTCTCACTCCCCTAACCTTATCCCTGACACATGGATGTGTGTGTGTGTGTGTGTGTGTGTGTGCGCGTGTGCATGCACTGTGTCTGAATGGTGCTGAGTTAGGGCAGCGGGATACTTTGTCCTCTCTGTGTGGCGCTCTCTGTGTCTCAACACCCTTGCCTCCACTTCACTCATTCCCCCTGCCTCCTGCAAAACCATTCTGTCTTTTCACTGTTCTTTATTCCACTGTCCTTCCATAAGGCTAGCTGGCTGATACAGTGTATTGGAAGGTGCTATATACTCTTGGTCTTCACTCACAGCTCAGCTGGTAAAGAATCTGCCTGCAATGCAGGAGACCCCAGTTCGATTCCTGCTTTGGGAAGATCCACTAGAGAAAGGATAGGCTACCCACTCCATTATTCTTGGCCTTCCCTTGTGGCTCAGCTGGTAAAGAATCCACCTGCAATGTGGGAGACCTGGGTTCAATCCCTGGGTTAAGACGATCCCCTGGAGAAGGGAAAGGCTACCCACGCCAGTATTCTGGCCTGGAGAATTCCATGGACTGTAAGTCCATGGGGTCTCAAAGAGTCAGACATGACTGAGCGACTTTCACTGTGCACTATGTTTCTAGCCTTCTGTAAAACAGAGGCCCAAATTACATGGCAAGAAGAAACAAAGCCATTATGAGAAGCCAGGTTTCTGGGTCAGTGATCTTTCATCTTCATCTTATTGTTTCTGTCTTTACTCTCAAAGTTTAAGCCTTGGAAAGAGGTGGCAAAGGCCCTGAAAGGAGGGCTCAAAATGTAACATACAACAGCTCCCAAGCGGGCTTCCCTGGGGGCTCAGCAGTAGAGAATCCGCCTGCCAATGCAGGAGATGTGGGTTTGATCCTGGATTTCCCTGGATCAGGAAAATATCCTAGAGAAGGAAATGGCAAGCCACTCCAGTATTCTTGCCTGGGAAATCCCATGGATAGAGGAGCCTGGTTTGATACAGTCCATGGAGTTGGAAAGAGTCAGACTTATCTTAGTAACTAAGCAACAGGAACAACAACAACAACAGCTTCCAAAGGACAACTTGATAACAGTTTTCTTAACGAAACCACAGGTCTGGTTCAGTTGATTTAAATCCTGCTTGAATCATACAACCTTTGGATTCAGCTCTATGATTGGTTGTTGGCATGATGATTCACTTAGTGGAGAAATTGAGAACATTACATGAATTTTAAAATTGTGATAAAATACATGTGACATAAAATTTTAGCCATTTAAGTGGTTATTTTAACCATTTTAAGTGTATTGTTTAGTAGTGTTGTTCTCAGTCACTTACTTGTGTCCAACTCTTTTGCGATCCTATCTATTGTAACCTGCTAGGCTTCTCTGTCCATGGGGTTCTCCAGGCAAGAATTCCTTCTCCAGGGGATCTTCCTGACCCAGGGCTCAAGCTCCTGAGTCTCCTGCTTTGCAGGTGATTCTTTACCTGCTGAGCCTTCAGGGAAGCCCTCAGTAGTGTTAAATGTATTCAAATTGTTGTGCAACCAGTCTACAGAACTTTTTCATCTTGCAAAAGTTAAACTATATAACCATTAAAAACAACTCCTTGTTCTCCCTGTCCCCAGATCCAGGCAACCACCATTCTACTTTCCATTTCTACAAAGATGATTTCTCTAAGTACCTCATACTAGTGGAATCATATAATATTTGTCTTTTGTGAGTGGCTTATCTCACTTAGCATAATGTCCTCAAGGGTCATCCATGTTGTAGCATGTCGGAATTCCCTTCCTTTTTAAGGCTGAATAATACTATATGTATATATTACATTTTGTCTATCCAATTGTCTATTCATGGGCAGTTGCCTGCTTCCATCTTTTGGCTAATTGTGAATAATGCTGCTGTATACATGTGTGTACAAGTATCTATTTGAGTCCCTAGTTTCAATTCTTTTGGGTACATACCCATAAGTGGAATTGCTGGGTCATAATCTCATTTTTAATTTTTCGAGGACCTGTCATACTTCCTTCCAAAGATACTATATCATTTTACTGATACATTCCTACCCATAGTGCACAAAGATTTCAGTTTTTCCACATCCATATAAACACTTGCTATTTTTTTTTTTTTTGATAGTAGTCTACCTAATGGATGTGAGGTAGTAGCTCATCATGGTTTTGACTTGCATTTCTTTAATGATTGGTCACTTGTATATCTTCTTTGGAGAAATGTCTAGTCAAGTCCTCTGGCTGTTATTTAATCTGGTTGTTTTTTGTTGTTGAGATCAAGAACATTTAAAGATTTTTTTGCAGTGTGTATCTAGAGTGACATTGTGGGTTTATTTAAGTCCAGGTTCTTTGACTTCTTTCCAGTGACTCTGTCACAGTCCCTGTTGTGAAACACAGTAAGCTCCTCGAGGTAAATTCCAAGTTTAGGTAGCATTTGATGTGGCTGTATCCAGTTTTAAATTTTAATTTATGATAATAGGGTCAGGATTTTAGATAAACCAGGTACTATGTCTCTTGATATAGCACAGAGGAAGGTATCTGTTATTTTCTGTGCTGATGGCATTGTCCTGTGCTGTTCACTAGGAGGAACAACTCAGTGTCAGGTATGCCATGTTTAAAATGTGTTCCTGTGAGGTCTAATGAAGGGCTAAGTCTAGGAATGTTCCAGGGGTCCTGGGGTGGTCGATGTATTTTGGGACCAACATATCCCACTGGAACATAGGAGATTTAATTCTGCTCCACAGTAATGATGCCACAGGAGCCACACTGAAGTTCATAAGTGGCAGATGTGGTTGGTTGTTAGCTTCTCTCTCAAAAATATTTCAGGCCAATCTTAAGAGCTACAGGGATAGAAATTTAGGCCTTCCCTGTACTCTTTAGTGTCCTAAGGGCAGACCCAGAGGTGTTTTTTTGAGAAAAGTCTTATTTACCTGTAGACACTCTCAGTCCACTCTGTGCTAAGGCCTTATTAACAGACAAGAGCGTGAAGCAGATCCTCTGCTTTCCTCACTGTCTACACATCTGGGGTCTAAGCACAAGAGTCTTCTCAGTCAACTTATCAGTAAACTCCTTTTTGGATTGTCTTCTATATAAACCTTGTGAAAACCCTGATGAGAAAAATGGTTATGTGAGATGTATAGCCAAAGAGAGATACTAAACATTCATCCCTGCAGCTTTCTCTGAGAGACTTTTTGGTATTAAGCGGCAGCACCCCAAACCTGGCTCTGTGGTATATTGTTCTGCCTTCACACAGAAAATTCAGAGTCCAAACTAAGACACAACAACGTTCCTTCAACTTTTATTGAGCCCCTCTCTAACATATAGCATATATAGAACATCTCAGATTCTTTTATCTTTTCCTTTTTAAAATTAAAACCACAGCAAGCACTATCCTGTTATTATATAAGGCTATTCATAGTAAATTATTTTCAGAGCCAGAAAAAGAAAAAAAGACTTTTCCAAAAGCAGTTTTTCTTTTTTTTGAATTAAACTTTTAATTTTCTATTGGAGTATAACCGATGTGGTAGTTTCAGGTGGGCAGCAAAGGGACGCCACCGTACATATAGGTGTATCCATTCTCCCCCAAACCCTCCTTCCTCCAGGCTGCCACATAACATTGGACAGAGTTCCCTGTGCTACACAACAAAAATAAAATTACGCAATTCGGTGAATTTCTTTGCTTTTGGCTTGACTGTCAGGGAGATTCATTTTAAACTCAATTATTTTTTTAATGTAATATTTTTTGATCTCAGTATTTGCTGACCTTGCTTTGTTTTGTGTATTTTCTCTCTCTTTTAAAGGTGCTTGCAGGGTTGATTTCTTCTGAGGCTTCTCTCCTGGGCTTGTAATGGCCAGCTTTTCCCTGTGTGCTCACATGGCCCTTCTTATGTGTTTATTCTTTTTAAACAGATTCACTTAGGCATACTTTACTATAAAAACAAGCCATTTAAACTGTACAATTTCATGATTTTTAGTAAGTTTATAGAGTTGTGCAACTATCATCACAACCTAATTTTAGAATATTTTCATCATCTTCCAAAGATCCCTTCCCTCAACCCTAGGCAACCAGTAACCTACTTTCTACCTCTATAGACCTGTCTACTCTGGATATTTCATGTAAACGGAGTCATACAATATGTGGTTTTTGTGACTGGCTTCTTTCATTGAGCATAATGTTTTCCAAGTTCATTCACATTGTAGCATAAATCGGTACTTCATTCCTTTTTATTGCTGAATAATATTACATTGTATGGATATACCACTTTTTATTTATAGTTGATGGGCACTTGTTTCCAGGTTTTGGTTATTATGAATAATGTTACTACAAACATTCACTTACTAGTCTTTGTATAGATGTATATTTTTATTTCTCTTTGGTAGATACATAGGAGTAGAATAGATGAGTCTTATGGGTAATTTATGTTTAGAAACTACCCGACTGTTCTCCAAAGTAACGGTCCATTTAGCAATTCCACCAACAACATATGAGGGTTTTAGTTTCTCCATGTTCTCACCAACACTTGATATTGTATGCTTTTTGGATTACAGTCATTTCAGTGGATGTGACTGTGAAGTGGTGTCTCATTGTAGCTTTAATTTGGATTTAGTGGATTTCCCTAGTGACACATGATGTTAATTATTTTTTCATATACTTATTGGCTTTCATGTACCTTTTTTTGGTGAAATGTTTATTCCAATCTTTTGTTTATATTTTAATTCAGTTATTTAATTCAATTATTATCATTGAATTGTAGCAGTTCTTTATACATTCTGGATGTGAGTCTTTTATCAGATATGTGACTTGCAAACATTTTCTCCCAGTTTGTGGTTTGCCTATTTTCTTAAGTGTCTTTTTGAAGTGCAAAACTTTAAAATTTTTTTTTTGGCAGGATTGCTCAGAACCAAGGAGTTTCCCAGGATATGGGGGTTGCACTGCTAAGACAGAGACAGTCTGGGCTACCCTGGGTGGTTGGTCACACTAGCTGGAGCATCTGGGAAATCAATGCAGGCAAGAGTTATTTTTAAGGAAGTCAATTGGCAGGAAGTCAGGATCTCAAGGTCAGGCTCCACTTCTGAGCAAGAATTAGGTTTAAGAAGAGAAGGGATGGAAAGAATAAAGTAAACCCCAGCCCTAGAGACATTAGGCCTATGCTTTTTTTTTTTTTCTTTCTCTTAAAAAAATTAAAAAAAACTTTAAAATTTTGCAGAAGTCCAATTTACCAATTTTTTTCTTTATAATGTTTTTGATATCATATCTGAAAATATTTGCCTAACTTAAGGTCAGGGAGATTTTCTACTATATTTTCTTCTTAAAAGTTGTATAGTTTTAGTTCTTACATATAGTAAGAGATGTTAGGTTTGTGATTCATTTTGAGTTAATTTTTGTTGTTTGGTATGAAGGGTCCAAATTCATCCTTTCCCTTGTGCATATCTAATTTCCCAGCACCATTTGTTGAAAAGATGGTTTTTGTTAATTGTTGACTCTGTTTTTATTACATTTATGCCTTTCAAGAAAAGGTGAAGTAGGTACGGCATAAAGAAATAATGTCTGAACAAAGATGAAGAGAGTCTTCTGTGTTGGAGTTTTAGGTATTTACATGAGAGAATGAGCATCTGGCCGATGTTTTAAAGAATAAGTTGAACCAAGGTTTTGTTTTGTTTCCTTCATCTCCCCCGTTCCTCCCCTACCCCCCCACGCTGGACATCTGCTTCCCTCCTGTGAGAGGAAGTGAAAGAGGCATAAACACAAACTATGTTTACCGTGTTGTTCCCTTTTAAGAAAAAAACCCTACTCTGCAGGGTCAGTTTAGTACTGAATTACCCTATACCAAGAGCTCTATTGCAGTTTTTGGAAGCTGACTTTCCCCAGGAAGCAGAACTGCTATTCCTAGTTCTCAGTGTTATGTAATAAATATAGCTGGTCACTTTTAAGGATGCTGACGGGAGTCAAGAGAGATCACTGAAATCTTCTTTATATATTTGACTTACTGATGAATTTCTCACAAGAAGTATCCTAGAAGATATCACCAGGGTTGGGAACCCTCCACATCCAGATCCTACATGTATTTTCAGTAATGGGTAGAGGTAACAGCAAATAGGAATACATTCAGATGCTTTCTGGGGTTGACCAGTACAAGTACCAAAACCAGCATCCTTGGGGAAGTCTGTCCCTGGAAAAAATACCATCCGTCTGCTCTCTTTAGTCCTTAAGAATAGGATGAGTATATCTTCCTTTCTGGAAATTTACTGAGTTCCTCTGTTTCATGGTGCTGACCTAGCAGCTATAACTTGGGCACTTTTCTACTCTAGCTTTGCCTAAGATCCCTCACAATCAGGCCTGTGGCATCATCAACATAACAATGTAATATGAATATTATCTACAAGATAAGTCTTTTCCTGCCTTTTAAAACTGGCATTGTTGAAGGCAGTATGTAGATATCATTGAGATGGCAAACTCCCTCTCATTAAGTAGCTCTGACCAGAGAAAAGTCTTGAAATGATGCCTGAGGGATAAAGTTGAATAGCAGGATCCTGTTTTCAGTCCTGTATTTTTCTTTTTTCAGACCTAGAACTCAGCTGAGGGGTTCATCACCTGCTTTGGTTAGACTTATTCTTCTGACATCCTTCTAAAAGGAGCTCCAGAATCTCCATCTTCCTCCATCTCTAGGCACCTTCTTTAGTAGTCTGGCACTCAAGAGCTACGTGAGTCTGGTCATTGGCAGGCAGAAGGCAATGGCAACTCACTCCAGTACTCTTGCCTGGAAAATCCCATGGCCGGAGAAGCCTGGTAGGCTGCAGTCCATGGGGTCGCTAAGAGTCGGGCACGACTGAACGACTTCACTTTCACTTTTCACTTTCATGCATTGGAGAAGGAAATGGCAACCCACTCCAGTGTTCTTGCCTGGAGAATCCCAGGGACAGAGGAGCCTAGTGGGCTGCCATCTATGGGGTCACAGAGAGTCGGACATGACTGAAGCGATTTAGCAGTAGCAACAGTGTGGCAGCCACTTACTGGTAAGAGGGCAACTTCAGCATCCAGGGGAAGTTCCCCTAAAATTCTGACCCACTGTTGGTCAGAACAAGGAACACCACTTAGTTTAACATTTATTTAACATGCACACCTTCTGGATTCCTTGAAGCTTTTTGCTAGGTTTTGTTGTTTTGCATTTTAGAATGATATTCAGGAGCAAGTGCTTTACTGGGGGAAGAAAAGGAGAGGAGAGATTCTGAGCGCACAGGATATCTGAAAGAGCAAGGTGGGCCAGGGAAGAGAGGAAAGGTTGGAGAGCCTTTGTCTACTTCAAAATTTTGCTGAACCCCTTGCCCTGACAGCAGGGGTGATAGATATGCAGGTAGGTCCTGCATTGCTGCTCGCAAATCACACCAGCATTGCAATAGTGGCCTTCTACAATCTGTGCACCCACCTTTGTTGTCTGACACAGGGGAATGACACAAATGGTAGGAATGTCCAGCCAAATAAGAGAGTTTATTACACATGGGAGTTAAGAACAAGTTTTGGACAGGTGGTACCTGGTGGCACCAGGGAAAAGATGCCTTAGGTGGCTTCCCTTTCACTCATGCATTCAGAACAAACTTACTAAACTGGGAACATGACCAAAATGTCCTTAACGTTGCCCTCAGCCTGATTAAACTTCAGACAGATTTCTTTCTTCCTGACTATAAGGTCACCGTCATCTTACAGAGCATTTACTTTAGAAAACTTGCAATCGTAAATTCTTTGCCCATTTGAGATGTAAATGTCTTCCTAGCCTCTTGACTGTTTTACAGTCCAGGACCACTTTGTCAAGGACCCGTGAGCCATCCTTTGAAATATTGATGTAATCAGCAAGAAAGATGACACCCAGATCTCCTGATTTCCTTGGGAGCCTAGGAATGGCCTAAACTTGATAAACAGAAGTGTCAATTAGCAAACACAGCTTAATCACAATGACCAACCTCCCTCCTACATCCTTTAGTACTTTCCCAGTAGCACACCCCAGCACTTAAAAACCCTCTTGCTTTTTGTTTCTAAGGAAGTTAAGTTGTCTCTCTCCTCTAGTGCAAGAGACTTGACCCCTATTGCAATAGTGAATAAAATATTCTTCCTTGCCAGTAAACTCTATTCTCTGCAACTTTTCTCTGATATGTAGAAACTTGAACAGTATTTTATCTGAACTGAATCTGAAAAGCCATCGACCAAGAGGACAGTACACTGTTATTTGGGCTCATTACTAGGGGTTTTACACATAAAACATTTCATGTGCTATTCAGCTCAGTTCAGTCCCTCAGTCGTGTCCGACTCTTTGCAACCTCATGAATCACAGCACACCAGGTCTCCCTGTCCATCACCAACTCCCAGAGTTCACTCAAACTCATGTCCATTGAGTCGGTGAGGCCATCCAGCCATCTCATCCTCTGTCGTCCCCTTCTCCTCTTGCCCCCAATCCCTCCCAGCATCAGAGTCTTTTCCAATGAGTCAACTCTTCGCATGAGGTGGCCAAAGTACTGGAGTTTCAGCTTCAGCATCAGTCCTTCCAATGAACACCCAGGACTGATATCCTTGAGGATGGACTGGTTGGATCTCCTTGCAGTCCAAGGGACTCTCAAGAGTCTTCTCCAACACCACAGTTCAAAAGCATCAATTCTTCAGCACTCAGCTTTCTTCACAGTCCAACTCTCACATCCACACATGACCACTGGAAAAACCATAGCCTTGACTAGACGGACCTTAGTTGGTAAAGTAATGTCTCTGCTTTTGAATATGCTATTTAGGTTGGTCATAACTTTCCTTCCAAGGAGTAAGCGTCTTTTAATTTCATGGTTGCAGTCACCATCTGCAGTGATTCTGGAGCCCCCCAAAATAAAGTCTGACACTGTTTCCACTGTTTCCCCATCTATCTGGCATGAAGTGATGGGACCAGATGCCATGATCTTAGTTTTCTGAATGTTGAGCTTGAAGCCAACTTTTTCACTCTCCTCTTTCACTTTCATCAAGAGGCATTTGAGTTCCTCTTCACTTTCTGCCATAAGGGTGGTGTCATCTGCATATCTGAGGTTACTGATATTTCTCCTGGCAATCTTGATTCCAGCTTGTGCTTCTTCCAGCCCAGGGTTTCTCATGATGTACTCTACATATAAGTTAAATAAGCAGGGTGACAATATACAACCTTGACATACTCCTTTTCCTATTTGGAACTAGTCTGTTGTTCCATGTCCAGTTCTAACTGTTGCTTCCTGACCTGCATACAGATTTCTCAAGAGGCAGGTCAGGTGGTCTGGTATTCCCATCTCTTTCAGAATTTTTCACAGTTTATTGTGATCCACACAGTCAAAGGCTTTGGCATAGTCAATAAAGCAGAAATAGATGTTTTTCTGGAACTCTCTCACTTTTTTGATGATCCAGCGGATGTTGGCAATTTGATCTCTGGTTCCTCTGCCTTTTCTAAAGCCAGCTTGAACATCTGGAAGTTCACGATTCACGTACTGCTGAAGCCTGGCTTGCAGAATTTTGAGCATTACTTTACTAGCGTGTGAGATGAGTGCAATTGTGTGGTAGTTTGAGCATTCTTTGGCATTGCCTTTCTTTGGGATTGGAATGAAAACTGACCTTTTCCAGTCCTGTGTCCACTGCTGAATTTTCCAAATTTGCTGACATATTGAGTGCAGCACTTTCACAGCATCATCTTTCAGGATTTGAGATAGTGCAACTGGAATTCCATCACCTCCACTAGCTTTGTTTGTAGTGATGCTTTCTAAGGCCCACTTGACTTCACATGCCAGGATGTGGCTCTAGGTGAGTGATCACACCATCGTGATTATCTGGAGCAGCGGCTGCGCTTTGCTGGAGCAGCCATGAAGAGATACCCCACGTCCAAGATAAGAGAAACCCAAGTAAGACAGTAGGTGTTCCAATAAATTCTGAATCAAAGCCAGAATGCTTCTCATTTTTCTTTGCCATATACATACATTTGGGCTATTTTATACGCATATATGTATGCATGCATGAAAGCATGCTCAGTTGCTTCAGTCACATCTGACTCTTTGTGACCCTGTGGATTGTAGCCCTCCAGTCTCCTCAGTCCATGGGATTCTCCAGGCAAGAATACTGTACTGGGTTGCCACGCCCACCTCCAGGGGATTGTCCTGACCCAGAGATCAAATCTGCATCTTCTGCATTCCAGGTGGATTCTTTGCCCAGTGAGCCACCTGGAAAGCCCATATCTATGTATACACACACACCATTGTATATGTACACAAACACACACAATTAGTAATAGCTGTCATTTTTTTGTAGGCCCTATATTGTGCCAGGCACTCTGTACTTTGTATATGCAGTACTTTACAAGCATCTCCTTATTTAATCTGTACAGCATTTCTATGACTTAGGTACCATTATTTATTTCACAGTAGAGAAGCTGAGGCTGAGAGAGTTAAGTAACAACCTCAAATTGCTGTCAGTGGGATTTGAACACAGTCCATCAATCTACAAATCATGGCATCAAGGTTTTAATGGTTGCCCTTCAAGGGGTCACTGAGTTATCTCATTAGGATTCTGGCCCAGAGGAAAACTTTTGGCAAAGTAATGTCTCTGCTTTTTAATATGCTGTCTAGGTAGGTCATAACTTTTCTTCCAAGGGGCTAGTGTCTTTTAATTTCATGGCTGCAGTAACCATCTGCAATAATTTTGGAGCCCCCCCCAAAATAAATTCTGTCACTGTTTCCATTGTTTCCCCATCTATTTGCCATGAAGTAATAGGACCAGATGCCATGATCTTAGTTTTCTGAAGGTTGAGTTTTAAGCCAGCTTTTTCACTCTCCTCTTTAACTTTCATCAAGAGGCTCTTTAGTTCTTCACTTCCTGCTGTAAGTGTGGTGTCATCTGCATATCTAAGGTTATTGATATTTTCCCCAGTAATCTTGATTCCAGCTTGTGCTTCATCCAGCCTGGCGTCTCTTATGATGTACTCTACGTATAAGTTAAATAAGCAGGGTGACAATATACAGCCTTAACATATTCCTTTCCTGATTGGAATCAGCCTGTTGCTCTGTGTCCAGTTCTAACTGTTGCTTCCTGACCTGCATACAGATTTCTCAGGAGGCAGGCCAGGTGGTCAGGTGTTCCCATCTCTTGAAGAATTTTCCACAGTTTGTTGTGATCCACACAGTCAAAGGCCTTGGCATAGTCAACAAAGCAGAATTAGATGTTTTTTTGGAACTCTTTTGCTTTTTTGATGATCCAGCGGATGTTGGCAATTTGATCTCTGGTTCTTCTGCCTTTTCTGAATCCAGCTTGAACATCTGGAAGTTCACGGTTCGTGTAAGGGAACCTCATCTCCAAGTATGCCCCAGCCCCCCATTCCCCTCTACCAGTCACCTGAATTTCTGCTTTGTGGTCTGGCCCAATCTCTTGCAGCAGCCATTCTGATCTTCATTTCAGGGTTGCTCTGACAAGGATAGCAGCATTCTCCCCTGGTGCTTCGAGCACACACTATGTATTCCCTCAGTGGACTTTGAGGATAGTAGCAATTTCCTCTCTGACTCATGCCTAGGAGCAGGCTCCAACATTTTCTCTGTCATTCTTTCAATGGTCTGTCTTCTTAGCAGCACTTGGGTGATGAATACAACTCAAACAATGTACTGTGATGTCACCAGACCACAAGTGATGTCAGAAGGCACAGCAGTAACCAGAGCATCAAGAAGCTGACAGCAATGGTTTCTATTTATTTCAAAATATCAGCAATGCCAGATAAATAAGTCCCTGTTAAGAAAACCTAAGTCTTTCTAGTTTCTCATTTTTTAATGAGATGGAAGGAAAAAGGTTTAGCTGGAACTAACTTCAGCACTGTTTGTATCAGTATCTGTGCTTAAAAGAATCACAAAATTTCCATACATCTTACCCTCTCCTACCCTCCAAAAAATAAATATTAAAAAAAAAATCACAAAATTTTAGAAGCATCACACTGCCTAGAAAAATATCTCAAATTATAAATGGTTGTTACCAAAAATTCAAGTCCATGTGCCTGATGCACAATGAGGCCAAACAATACCGAAACATCAGACTTTGGAACAGAGGTTTATTGATGGCCATGCAAGGAGATGGGTGCCTCATGCCTTAAAAACCCAAAACTCCCTGAAAGCTTTCAGCAAAACCCTTTTCTAGGAAAGGTGAGGGAGGGGTGTGGTTAGTTGTTGTAGACTTCTTGGTGTCAGATTCTTTGTTCTTGAGGTCAGGTCATGGTCAGGTAATGATGTTCTTGTAATTCTCTACCAAATGAATGTTATTCTCTGTTCCGACAAGAAAGGGCAAGGTCCCTTCAAGGCACAGCTTTTACCCTCCAAGGTCTTGGTTCTGGCTAAGAGGAGGTAGATCTCAGTTGGCAGTTTCCTCAGGACCATGTCTCCAGACTCTGCCCCGGTGTCATCACTGAGGGAGCCAGGCATCCAACCCAGCTGGCCCTCAGGCTCCTCAGACTGCCCAAACAGGGGCAAGGGGGTGCGGCGGGTGGAACCGGGTACCATAGACTGTGACCCAGGTAGATGGCCACTGCTCTTAGGTCACAGAGACCGGTTGGGGAGAGGTTCACCGCTGCCTGAAGGCCCAGGCCAAAGCCAGTGGGTGGCCATGGAAGGGGTTCTGGAGTCCTGCAGGACAGAGCCCCAAGCCTATTCCCTGAGTCCCCCAGTTTATCCACTGGCCTAAGGTGAGGGAGAGGGCTGGGATCTGCCTCTTACCTCACTCTCTACCTGAGGACCACTACACCACATACTGTTGCCTGAATCCGTCACTAACTGCCCCCCATTGACAGTTGGTTGCTTGTGGGCGGGGCCCTGCCTTGCCGACCAATGGCTGAGCAGGACCATAATCAGTTGCTCACTAACAGCTGATTGCTCCTGGGTGGGAACCACTGTGGTGCTGACCAATGGCTGAGCAGGAGGACCACTAAGGGCAGCTCACTGACAAGCTGGTTGCTTGTGGGGGGGACCCACTGTGGTGCTGACCGATGGCTGAACAGGGCCACTAACAGTGGTTCATTGACAGCTGGTTGCTTATGGACAGGGCCCATTGTGGCACCACCAGCAGGGTGAGCTGGGGGCATTGCCTGGTAGTGGTGTGGTAATGAAGCTCAGCGATGTCTGTGCTAAGGGCTGCACTCCCCTGTGCTCTGTCACAGGGCTATGAATGTCTCCACACACTGAGGCAGGTGGTAAGTCATGTTTTTACTTCACAAACCACCCCACTCATGTGGAACACAGTGAGGTTTTATTCTGTGAACCTATGGAAAGCACCTTGCAGGTTTGTGAATCGGGGCCATTTGGATTGAGGGGACCAATGGTGAGGTCATGAAAAGGTTTTGCCTCCAGGTTTTCTCCTTCCTCCCTGTTGCAGTGGCTCTCCTCTCAGTTCAGTTCAGTTCAGTTCAGTCACTCAGTCATGTCCTACTCTTTGTGACCCCATGAACTGCAGCACGCCAGGCCTCCCTGTCCATCACCAACTCCTGGAGTTTACTCAAACTGATGTCCATCATGTCGCGAACCTCCATCCATAGTTCTTCAGGCACTCTATAAGATCTAATCCCTTGAATCTATTTCTCACTTCCACTGTATAATCGTGATTTGATTTAGGTTGTACCTGAATGATCTAGTGGTTTTCCTATTTTCTTCAATTTAAGTCTGAATTTGGCAATAAGGAGTTCATGATCTGAGCTACAGTCAGTTCTTCGTCTTGTTTTTGCTGACTGTATAGAGCTTCTCCATCTTTGGTTGCAAAGAATATGATCAATCTGATTTTGGTATTAACCATCTGGTGATGTCCATGTGTAGAGTCTTCTCTTGTGTTGTTGGAAGAGGGTGTTTGCTATGGCTAGAAAGGGGAATGGCAGAGAAGGGAATGGCAAGGCATTTCAGTATTCTTGCCTTGAGAACCCTATGAACAGTATGAAAAGGCAAAAAGATAGGACTTTGAAAGATGAACTCCCCAGGTCTGTAGGTGCCCAATATGCTACTGGAGATCAGTGGAGAAATAACTCCAGAAAGAATGAAAAGATGGAGGCAAAGCAAAAACAACACCCATTGTGGATGTGACTGGTGATGGAAGTAAAGTCCGATGCTGTAAAGAGCAATATTGCATAGGAACCTGGAATGTTAGGTCCATGAATCAAGGCAAATTGGAAGTCGTCAAACAGGAGATGGCAAAAGTGAACATCGACATTTTAGGAATCAGCAAACTAAAATGGACTGGAATGGGTGAATTTAACTCAGATGACCATTATATCTACTATTGCCATTAGGAATCCCTTAGAAGAAATGGAGTAGCCATCATGGTCAACAAAAGAGTCTGAAATAAGTCTATGCCCTGACCAGTAATGCTGAAGAAGCTGAAGTTGAACAGTTCTATGAAGCCTACAAGACCTTCTAGAACTAACACCCCCAAAAGATGTCCTTTTCATTACAGGGGACTGGAATGCAAACGTAGGAAGTCAAGAGATACCTGGAGTAACAGGCAAATTTGGCCTTGGAGTACGGAATGAAGCAAGGCAAAGGCTTTCCTCTCACTAGGCCTGTATGTAACACATTCAGCACTTGCCTCAGATTTAATGTAAGAATTTTATTTCTATTTATTATTGTTCCAGATATTTTTCAGTGCTGAAATTTTTTGCAAAAATCAACATATATTATCCTAGACAAGGTAAGTTAAAGTACCTAAAAGTAATAATTTTCCCAAATTGCAAACACTTTGTGGAAAATTTGAAGTGTAGGAAATTACTGATAATCCCATTAACCCAGAAGCAATCATTTCTAGCTTTTTTTTTTTTCCTTTAAGTCTTTCATTCTGAAGCTCTGTTGTTTGCAAATGAAAAGACATGGCCCCTGCCTGATAGGAACTTACAACTTAAAAGCTAATACAAATGAGAAAAACTTAGACAAAATAAGATAAAAAGCAGATTACATATAAAATAAAGATGATGCTAGGAGATAGAAACACCAATTTTTCTATAAACGTATCTGTTCAATTTTTATACTAATATAAGAAGCTTGTAAGAATCCATATACAGAGCCAATTTAAGAAAACAGGTGAGTTTTTCTCTGAAACTAGTTAATTAGTGGCTCTAAAACAATAAGTGAATGAGCATCATGAAAACAGCTAATGAGTAAATTGGGGATTAAGTAGGAGCCTAGTAGGGCTTTCCAGGTGGCTCAGTGGTAAAGGATCCACCTGCCAATGCAGGAGACGAAGAGATGTGGGTTCAATCCCTAGGTCAGGAGGATTCCCTAAGTAGGAAATGGCAACCTGCTCTAGTATTCTTGCCTGGACATCCCATGGATAGAGGAGCCTGGGGGCTACAGTCTATGGGGTCACAAAGAGTTGGTCACAACTGAGTGAATGAGCACACACACAAACACACAGGAGCCTAGGAAGTCAGAAAACAAATCTAAGATATTTAGTACATATTGTATCTTTGATAGGCTCACTGATTTCTGCAGTGTCACTGAGACCTACACTGCCTGGAATCAGCCACTTTCTGCCTTATCTGCTATTTACATTTGCCAGCAAGCTGCTTCTCCTTTCTAGTGTTTCCTCATTTAAAAAAATAGAAAAGATAGTTTGTTGTGAGTATTAAGTGAGATAATTCATATTAATGTATATAATACAGTCCCTGGTATGTAATAAGTGCTCAAGAAATATTAAGCCTTGTTAAAGGCACTGTAAGGAAGTGGATGAAAGATCAAATTCTGATCAGATTGCGTTGTCACTCTTGTGGCTTTTTTCTACTTGCTTGTAGGATCAAATCATCAACAGCAATCTCTATTTAACAACTTTTTGTCCCAAGAATTTGACAATGAACCAGTTTTTTCTTTGAATTGTTTTAAGATAATCATGAATTTATCAAAGTAACCATTCATGATTTGCTTCTGGGAAGTCCAGAGTTTTCTAAGGAAGACTTTTACATCATAAAGCCTCTGATAAAGTAGTAGTTATTTATTATTAATGAAATCACATGCATTTTCACCATTAAGATGGAAAAACCCCCAAAAGAATTCTTTATCTTAGAAACAATAATGTTGACAATAATGTTGGATACATTTGAAGTCCATTACAACTTGGCATTTTGCAGCCCTCAGAGATGCCCCTATGGTGAGATGATGGAGAAAAGAAGCAGATTGAACGTTAACATGTGTTACACTCCATAAATACTATATATTTATGGAAAAGTAAAAAACCTTTTACCCACTATTCAGTGTTTAGCATGAGATTAGGATAATTTTTTAAAACATACATTTTATTTCATTTTTAACTTTTATTCTTATTGGAATACAGTTGATTAACAATGTTGTATCAGTTTTCGATGTACAGCAGAGTGATTCAGTTATATGATACATATACATGTATCTATTCTTTTGAAAATTCTTTTCCCATTTAGGTTATTACAGAGTACAGAGCAGCATTCCCAGCGCTATAGACAGTAGGTCCTTTTTGGTTATCTATTTTAAATATAGTGCTGTGTACATGTCAATCCCAAACTTCCTATTTATCCCTCCCCATACCTTTCCCCTAGTAATGATAGGTTTGTTCTCTAAGTCTGTTCTCTAAGTATGTTTTAAAAACATACATTTTAAAAACTAACATTTATTGTTTTCATATTATAAAATTAAACTATGTTTATTCTAGAAAATTTAGAAAGTAGGAACAAGAAAAATTTTAACATTTTTATATACTTATGCCAGTTTCTATATAAATGGGTATTAATGTATTTATCATTATAATATGAAGCTTTTAACTTTTAAATTCATAAAGAACCAATAAGTCAACTGACTTACTTTGGTTTGCTGGGCACTGGCTTTTATCAGAAGATCCTGTTGTGTATGTTGGAGGAGACTAGTTGTTCAAAATTACTGTTTGATTTCTTTTGAGTTTTTGTAGCATAGGATCTTGTTACAGTGTGGTCTGGGAGCCCATAGCATCAGCATCAGCTGGGAGCATATTAGAAATGAAGAATTTTCAGCTTTACCCCAGACCTAGTGAATCCCAACTGTATAATATGATTCCTGGGTGATTTGTATGCACATTAAATTTTGAGTAACATTAGTATAGGAACTACTTGACAAAGTATTCAATATTTTTTTTTCTCTAACAAGACAGTCATTTAAAGCCTGATTAGTCCTTATTCCCAGAACAACATCTTCTCCAACCAGATGATGAGCTGCTTCCTGGGTTCTCATTTCCACAAAACCAGTGTTGGAACGAGTCTAGTAAGAGATCCACCAAACAGCCTGCAGAAAGAGTTTTGCTAGCTCTCCCAGTCAGGAGATGAAAGACACAGAATGAGCCTGGGACACACCAACATGCCAATAAAACTCCGCAGATTTGAAGTCTTCGTTGTGCAGCATTTTATTACTTTATCAAAGCGCTCTTCCTGGACTCAGTGTTGAATGACCAGTAAATGGTGTTGAATCAGTTGATAAACCGATTAATGAAGTTTATCAATACCATTTTCATCAATGGAGATTTTGATGCAGTGGTCTATTGACCTGGAGAACTGAATCTGGCTTAAAGACCAAAGAGAAAGAGAACACTCCAAAACAACACAACCTGTCAGTTGAGAAGCTTTTAAGATGGGAGTAAATGTGTACTTTCTCACCCTCCTATTCCTTATTTGCTGGAATAGGAATGCATCGACAAAGCAGAGCTATGGCAATTTCCTGGTAGGCGTGACTAATAATAATAGGCTACATTTAACAACATTTTATGATTCACAAAGTACTATAGCAGTGCTTCTCAGACTGTAATGTGCATATAAATTACTTGAAGATTTTGCTAAAATGAGGATATTGATTCCTAGCAGGTCCAGGGTGGGGCCTGAATTTGTCCTTCTAACAAATTTGCAGGTGGTACTAATATTGCTGGTCCATAAAATGTATTTTGAGTAGCAAGTTCTTACCATGATCTCTTTTGAGAGTCACAAATTCTGGGAGGTAGGTAGAGCAAGCATTTTTTTCCCTCCTCTTCATCAGAATATTGGCTCTATGAGGGTGAGGATTTGGATATGTTGCTCATTGCTATATCCCAAGTGCCTATAATAGTAGGCACACAGTACATTTTTATTGGACGGATGAATGGCTGAATCTTAATTTTATAGAGGAATTTAAATAATGCTTTAACCAAAGTCACATTCTATTAAGTGGTGAAGCTGGCATTTGAGGCTAAAAATCTACCCAAATCTGAGTTCAGTAAAAAATGAACCTATTTAGTGAATTGACTTTGTTTTTGGTAACAGAAAATTTTTTTTAAAGGAACTTTAAAAATTGAAGTATAAAGGAATGGCCAAATCATAAGTGTGTAATTAGTTTATGTGTGTAATTAATTTATGCAGAGGAGCACTCAGAACCATCTCTCAGATCAAGAAATTACCAGTTCACCAGAAACGTGCCTCCCACTTCCCTCCAGTCATGATCCTCTCCTTTAGAGGTGGGTGCTGTTATGACTTCTATCACCACAGAATAGTTTGAACTTGATAGAAGTAATATTTTATAAGAGATACTATTTAGTGTTTGCTTCTTTCACTCAATATCATATTTGTGTTCTTGAAGATAGCAATAATTTACTCATTTTCATTTTATAGTATTCCATTGTGTGTATTGTGTTTGTTCCACAAATATACCAAAATTTGTCATATAGTTCACTGTTGATGGGCATTAGAGTTGATTCCTGTTTTAGGCTAATATGAATAGTGCTGCTACAGATATTTTTGCACATAATTTTTGGTGAACATATGTACATATTTCTATTGGATGTATTAGTATATTAGAAATGCAACATTTCCGATTTGGAGTACATCAGTTCTTCTTTTATTTATTTGGTTGCACTGGGTCTTAGTTGTAGCACACAGGATCTTTGTTGCGTCATGAGGGGTTGTTTTGTTGCATGGTGTGGGCTTAGTTGCTCCACAGCATGTGGGATCTTAGTTTCACAACCAGGGATTGAACCTGTGTCCCCTGCATTACAAGCTGGATTCTTAACCATTGGACCAGCAGGGGAGTGCCTATTTCATTTCTGGTAGACATCACCAATTTTTCAAAGAGATTATATCAGTTAATTGTTTTGTTTTTTCTGTGATTTTTTAAAATGGTGATTAAATTCAGAGGGAAGACTACTTTAAAAGTCATCATTAGTTTTCTCTTAGCTGTAAAAGGTTAGCAGTCATGAAATAAGAACAGGTTATTTTATTTTATTTTTTTTTAGAACAGGTTATTTTTAAAAAAGGACAGTTAGAAATGGAAAATATGATAACAGAAATGAAAAGCTCAACAGAACAATGGAAATCTCTAAGAAATTTGAAGAAACAAAAAAAGATATGGAAAATAAAAAAAATAAAAAAAATTAAATTTTTTAATTTAAAAAATTAAATTAAATTTAAAGGCTCAATACCTTTAATGTTCAAAGGGAGAAAAAGGAAAGAGGGAAAAGAGAAAGGAGGAAATCATTACTCAGATAGAGAAAAATTTCCTCAACATTGCTTTTTCCTCTGTGTTTTTTTGACCTCTGTGTTTCATGGCAAAGTCTTACCACGTTTATCTCTGACCTTGCTTGCCTATCACATTTAAGAGTGTGGCCCTGAAAGAACTGAGCCTGTGGTTGAGGACTACTACAAGCTTCACTGTACTTGTCAATCCAGTTGGACTACTATTTCTAGAAATAAACGTTAGAGTTTCCAGGTTGAAAGGATCCATAGATTTCCCAGCAGAGTTAAAAATAATTAAAAAAGACTCACTCCATGATATATAATTTTTTACTTTCTCAAGTTCTACAAATTTCCAGAAAAAAGTCACACACAAAAGATAAAAATCAGATTACCAAGGAACTGTTGATAGCAACAACAGAGGCTAGAATATAATGAAACATTGCCTCCAAATTTTTGAGGAAAAGTGATTCCTAGAATTCTACACTCAGTGAAATTCATAAACAAATGTGAGGATGGAATAAAATCATTCAGATTTTTCGGACTCATGCTCTGAAAAATTTAATCTCCTATGAGCTTTTTCTCAGAGATATGATCTATTAAAATGAGAGAGTAAACTAAGAAAGAGAAAGACATAGGAAATAAGAAACAGGAGATATAATATTAGAGATTGCAAAAGACTCTTCAGAATGAATGAAGGGAGAGCTAGGCATCGGGTATAGAGACAACAGGCATTAATGTCTAGAATTGTTAGAATAAATTTTATTCTAATTTTACCACTGATAGCTATTTAACTTTCTTGAGGTTTATTTTGCATACATCTATTGGGCTTCCCTGGTGGCTCAGATGGTAAAGAATTTGCCTGCAATGTGGGAGACCTGAATTTGATCCCTGGGTTGGGAAGATCTCTTGGAGGAGGGCATATCAATCTATTCTAGTATTCTTGCCTGGAGAACCCCATGGACAGAGTAGCCTGATGAGCTACATACAGCCCATAGGGTTGCAAAGAGTCAGACACAGCTAAGCAACTAACACACACACATATGCAAATATATAAATGCATATATATATATAATATACATTTTAATCTATAACTAGGGCTCCCCAGGTGGTTTATCAGTAAAGAATCCACCTGCCAATGCAGGAGATGCCAGAGATGCAGGTTTGATCCCTGGGTCAGGGAGATCCCTTGGAGAAGGAAATGGCAACCTGCTCCAGTATTCTTGCCTGGAGAATCCCATGGAGCCTGGTGGGCTACAGTCCATGGACTTGCAAAGGATCTGGCACAACTGAGTGAGCATGCACAATCCATGATTATGATGTGTATTATTTTGGCCAGTTGTTCTTGTGTCTATTCCTAGTGAATCTTTTGTTGATATCCCGAGAATCTTATTTGAAAGCACCTTCAATCATTTCTCCTGTGTATGCAAAGATACTGGGAAACAGCAGAGAGGACAAGAAAGAGGAAGCAGGAAGAAGGAAGACTTGAATATTCCCACAAATGCATGATTGTCTATGAATTAAGGAGAGTCTTTGTCCCTGGATAATTCAGGATGAACACACTTCCCCTTCACCCCGAGCGAGAGCAGCAAGTTTACTCTGGGAGGCTTACATGGTGACCAGTGCAGAAAAGGAATCCTGTAATACAATTAAAGACCCATGGCTATTTAATTGACACAGATGTTCGGGTATGAGTCACTGGAAAATGATCGTCATTTTTACTGTGAAATGAGACTGGTCCAGGTGAGGCTAGTCCCTCAAAGGAAAACCCAATGTGGTGCAATGTGCCCAGGTAAGGCAGTGGGTGTATTTTGAACACCAAATTGCCTCTGGCTCAAATTTCCTTAGGTTTAAATCCTATGTCTTGTTTGTAACCCCTCTGTTACTTGCTGCTGTTCTCTGTTACTTGCTGCTACTAAAAACTGTTCTCACACTTGAGTGAGCCTCTGAATAACGTGGAGGGCTTATTAAAACACAAATTCATGAGTCCTACCTCCAGATATTCTAGTTCAGTGAGAGACTCAGAATTTTCATATTTAACAAGTTCTCATGTGAGTCACACTTTTTGTGGCACCAAGAACAGAATTTTGAGAGGTTCAGATAAGCAACAGGCGAGTTCAATGGGAAAGAGGCAGTGTGTCAGGTGCTCCCAGCGATTGTTTTTGTTTTTATAATGAAATATAGCATCTGGTCCCATCACTTCATGGGAACTAGATGGGGAAACAGTGGAAACAGTGTCAGACTTTATTTTTCTGGGCTCCAAAATCACTGCAGATGGTGATTGCAGCCATAAAATTAAAAGATGCTTACTCCTTGGAAGGAAAGTTATGACCAACCTAGACAGCATATTCAAAAGCAGAGACATTACTTTGCCAACAAAGGTTCGTCTAGTCAAGGCTATGGTTTTTCCAGTAGTCATATATGGATGTGAGAGTTGGACTGTGAAGAAAGCTGAGCCCCGAAGAATTGATGCTTTCGAACTGTGGTGTTGGAGAAGACTCTGGAGAGTCCCTTGGACTGCAAGGAGATACAACCAGTCCATCCTGAAGGAGATCAGCCCTGGGATTTCTTTGGAAGGAATGATGCTAAAGCTGAAACTCCAGTACTTTGGCCATCTCATGCGAAGAGTTGACTCATTGGAAAAGACTCTGATGCTGGGAGGGATTGGGGGTAGGAGGAGAAGGGGACGACAGAGGATGAGATGGCTGGATTGCATCACCGACTCGATGAAAGTGAGTTTGAGTGAACTCCGGGAGTTGAAGATGGACAGGGAGGCCTGGCGTGCTGCAATTCATGGGTCTTAAAGAGTCGGACACGACTGAGTGACTGAACTCAACTGAGCCAATAAACAGAAGACTGTACAAAATGTACTTAAGCAAATATGTGTTTGTTCCATTTAAAGGATAGTGTTTTAAAAAACCCAGGAACTCACCAGTCAGGTCAAGGCATTTAACTTTCTAGCACATTGGAACATCCTTGGGGCAACTTGGCTAGCTTTTATTTTGCTTGCTTTTTGCCATATATGTTCATGACTGAGACGGACCTGTAATTTTCTTTTGTGGGTGTTGCCTTTGTTGGCTTTTGTAATCAAGGTTGTGCTCATAAACAGAGCTTAGTATTTTTTCTCTTTTGTATTCTGGAATAGTTTGTGTTAAATTAGAATTCAATTATATTTAAGCACAAATTTTTATGCATTCAATAGCCAAATATTCCTGCCGTATATGAAGAAAAATATGTCATAGAAGCCAACATAAGTGACTTAAGTTCTGATTCAGTATCTTTTTTAAAAATTGATTTTTTATTGGTGTACACCTGACTTACATTTGTGTTTTCTGCTGTACAGCAGAGTGAATTGCCACACATATACATTTACATACATCCACCATGTTCCAAACTCTATTCCTGTATAGATCATTCAGTTCAGTCACTCAGTAGTGTTCAACTCTTTGAGACTCTATGGACTGCAGCATGCCAGGCTTCCCTGTCCATCACTGACTCCTGGAGCTTGCTCAAACTCAGGTCCATTGAGTCGGTGATGCCATCCAACCATCTCATCCTCTGTCGTCCCTTTCTCTTCCTGCTTTCAATCTTTCCCAGCATCAGGGTCTTTTCAAATGAGTCAGCTCTTTGCATCAGGTGGCCAAAGTACTGGAGTTTCAGCTTCAACATCAGTCCTTCCAATGAACATTCAAGACTGATCTCCTTTAGGATGGACTGGTTTGATCACCTTACCATCCAAGGGATTCTCAAAGTCTTCTCCAACACCACAGTTCAAAAGCATCAATTCTTCAGCGCTCAGCTTTCTTTATAGTTCAACTCTCACATCTGTACATGACTACCGGAAAAACCATAGCTTTGACTAGATGGATCTTTGTAGGCAAAGTAATATCTCTGTTTTTTAATATGCTATCTAGGTTGGTCATAGCTTTTCTTCCAAGGAGTAAGTGTCTTTTAATTTCATGGCTACAGTCATCATCTGCAATGATTTTGGAGCCCCTCAAAATAAAGTCTGTCACTGTTTCCATTGTTTCCCCACCTATTTGCCATGAAGTGATGGACCGGATGCCATGATCTTAGTTTTTGAATGTTGGGTTTTAAGCCAGCTTTTTAATTTTCCTCTTTCACTTTCATCAGGAGGCTCTTTAGTTCTTCTTCTCTTTCCGCCATAAGAGTGGTGTCATATCTGAGGTTATTGATATTTTTCATGACAATCTTGACTCCATCTTGGGCTTCATCCAGCCTGGCATTTCTCATGATGTACTCTGCATATAAGTTAAATAAGCAGGGTGACAATATACAGCCTTGACATACTCCTTTCCCTATTTGGAACCAGTCTGTTGTTCTATGTCCAGTTCTAACTGTTGCTTCCTGACCTGCATACAGGTTTCTCAAGAGACAGGTCAGGTGGTCTGGTATTCCCATCTTTTTAAGAATTTTCCACAGTTTATTGTGATCCACACAGTCAAAGGCTTTGGCATAGTCAATAAAGCAGATGTTTTTCTGGAACTCTCTTGCTTTTTTGATGATCCTGCAGGTGTTGACAATCTGATCTCTGGTTCTTCTGCCTTTTCTAAATCCAGCTTGAACATCTGGAAGTTCTTGGATAATGTACTGTTTGAAGCCTGGCTTGGAGAATTTTGAGCATTACTTTGCTAGCGTAGGAGATGAAAGCAATTGTATGGTAGTTTGAACATTCTTTGGCATTGTCTTTCTTTGGGATTGGAATGAAAACTGACCTTTTCCAGTCCTGTGGCCAATGCTGAGTTACAGAGCACCAAATAGAGTCCTGTGCTATACAGCAGATTCTTATTAGTTATCTCTTATATATAGTAGTGTGAGTCAATATCTTTAATGATAATAAAACTATTAAATTTTCCCAGTTCTTTAATCAGATTTTGTAAGTTGATATATTTCTGAGATTTTTCTATTTCGCCAAAGGTTTTGAAGGTATTTTCCTTTAAAATTTCCTCCTGGGGATGTAATTGATATATAACATTGTGTAAGTTTAAGGTATATAATGTATTTATTTGATACACTTATATATTGCAATATGATTCCCACTGTAGCTTTATAACACTTCTATCATGTCACATAATTACCATTTCATTTTTGTGATGAGAACTTTTAAAACTTGATCTTTTAGCCATTTTGTATGTGTGCCTGCTATGTGTGCATGCTAAGTTGCTTTAGTCTTGTCTGACTCTGTGTGACCCTATGGACTGTAGCATGCTAGGCTCCTCTGTCCATGGGATTCTCCAGGCAAGAATATTGGAGTGGGTTGCCATGCCCTCCTCTGGGGATCTTCCTGATCCAGGGATTGAACCTTCATCTCCTATGTCTCCTGCATTGGCAGGTGGGCTCTTTACCACTAGCACCACCTGTGAAGCCCCATAAAACAGTATTGTTGACTATAATCACCATGCTGTGCATCAGATCTGCAGAATTTATTCATCATCTAGTTGCAAGTTTGTATCTTCAACATCTTCTCAATCCTTCCACCTCCCACTGCCTCCTAACCATCATTTTGACATCCATTTCTATGACTTTGATTTTTCAAGATTCTGCATATAAGTGATATGCAATATTGGTCTTTCTCTGTCTAGCTTATCTCACTTAGCATAATGTCAGTAAGCTTCATCCACGTTGCTGCAAGCGGCAGGATTTCTTTTTTTTTCATGGATGAATAATGTTCTATTGTATACATATGTCCACCACAGTGTCTTCATCCATTTATCCACTGACAAACACTTAAGTTGTTCCCGTATCTTGGCTGTTATGAATAATACTGCAATAAACATGAGGGTGCGGGTATCTTTTCCATATTCTGTTTTCATTTTCTTTGGATATATACTGAGGAGTGGGATTCCTGGATTATATTATTTAAAAAGTTTTTAGCAACCTCCACACTGTTTTCTGTAGTGGCCAAATCGATTTACATCGCACCCACAGTGCACAGGAGTTCTCTTTTTTCACATTCTCGCCAACGCATCTCTTGTCATCTTGGTGGCAGCTACTCTGACAGGTTTTTGGAGGAGGTCATGGAGAGGATGTGGCCACCAGTTGACCCAAGAGCTGACTCGGGCAATCGGGGGCTCCTTCCCACCTCCAGGTCCTTGGAATGTATCCTCCACCCACTGTTCCCACAGCCTTGGGGAATGCGGGCTTGAGAAAGCAAGGTGTGGTTGAGACACGTTTGGACAGTATACATGACTGAACCCAGGTAAGGCCTGTGTATAAACCGTAAGATGCTGTCTGGTGGGTGCAAGATCTACTCGTCCTGCAGCCGCCCACAACTAGCCTCATGTGTAAGTTCCTTTGTTTACTACACCTGCCACTTTCCAATCTCAAGTGGTCTGCTTCCTTCTTAAGGCTCTGTTTGCTCTCTGTGTATAGGGGCCAGTTTAGGAGCCAACACAGGTGTGAGATGATATCTTGTGTTGGTTTTTCATTTCCCTGATGGTTAGTAATGTTGAACATCTTTTCACGTGCCTGTTGGCCTTTTGTATGTCTTCTTTGGAAAAATGTCTGTTCCGTTCCTCTACCCAGGTTGATGCTTAGAACTTTAATTTTCATAACTTTCTTCTTTTCTAATACAGGCTTTTAAAATACCAATTTCTATCGAGTTTCTGCTTTAGATGTCTTGCCCCAAGTTTTGTTTGTGGTGCTTTTATTGTTATTCAGTTATAATTTTTTCTATTTTCCAACTTAATTTGCTTTTTGATTCAAGAGCTGTTTAGAAGTTTATTGAATTTAAACATGAACATTTCCTGGATATCTTTCTACTAGTGATGTCAAGTTTAATAACATTGTGGTGTGGTCAGAGACTATGCTTTGAATGAAACCAATATTTTGGTTTGTTTTTGAAATTCGATTTAAGGATCATTGTGGGTCAATCTTTGTGTTTCAAGTGTTCTTGAAAGGGAAGTATGTTCTGTAGTTGGGGCTAATTGTTCTACTATGTATATATTTTAAATCTTAATTATGCTTTTAAATTTTATAATTATGTAATTAAATACCTTATGTGTTCTTGCTGATTTTTTAATATTCTTTTTTCCTTTTTAAAATTTTTATTGAATTATAGGTGATTTACAATGTGTTAAATTCTTCTGTACAGCAAAGGAACTCAGTTCTACATATATATCGTTGTTGTTGTTCAGTCGCTCAGTCATGTCTGACTTTGTGACCCCATGGACGGCAGCATGGCAGGCTTCCCTGTCCTTCATCATCTCCTGGGTCTTACTCAAACTCATGTCCCATTGAGTCGGTGATGTCGTCTGACCATCTCATCCTCTGTTGTCCCCTTCTCCTCCTGCCTTCAATCTTTCCCAGCACCAGGGTCTTTTCTAATGATACATATATATATATATATTTATTCTTTTTCATATTCTTTTCCATTATGACTTATTATAGATATTGAATATAGTTCCCTGTGCTACACAGTAGGTCCTTGTTGTTTATCCATCCTATATATAATAGCTGACATCTCCTAATCTCAAACTCCCAATCCTTCCTTCCCTCCCTCTCCTCCTTGGCAACCACAAGTATATATTCTCTATGTCTCTGAGTCTGTTTCTGTCTTGCAGATATGTTCATTTGTGTTATAAGTGACATCATCTAGTATTGGTCTTTCTCTTTCTGACTTTGCTTAGTATAACAATCTCTAGGTTCATCCATGTTGTTGCAAATGGCATCATTTCATTATTTTTAATAGCTGAGTAATATTTTATTTTATGTATGTACACACACACACACACACACACACCAGATCTTCTCTATCCATTTATCTGTGGACGGACATTAAACTTGTTTCCATGTCTTGGCTATTGTAGATGGTGCTCTAGGAACATAGGGGTGCATGTGTCTTTTAGAATCATAGTTTTCTCTGTTTTTTTTTATATTCTTGGTCTATCAGATATAGAAATATTTATTACACTATCACTGTATGATATTGCATATTTCTATTTTTTTTCTGATATCTTTTCCTTAAGTATTCTGAGGCTGTGTCAAAAGTTGCATAAACATTTTTTTTGTTACATGAAATGTACCTTTTGTCATTATGAAGTGACACTCTATCTCTAAGTGGGGTTTTATGCCTTAGAGTTTATTTCATTTGATATTAATATAGTTGCATAATTACATAATTAATCTATATAGTTTGCTGATCCATTCCTAGCCCTGTATACTGCTCACCTCCTTCTCCCTTCCCCTGCTGCTCCCTGGTCCCACCAGGTCTGACACTGAACAGCTGGAAGATGACTTTGGGGGTGAATGGTAACAGGAGTCCTTATTTGTCTTCCTCTCCCCCAGTCATTCTTCCCCACCCAGAGGAGTCAGAATAGGTATACAGGACAGGGGTAAAATTGCCCCATGCATTCAACACAGGGATGACTATTCAGCTCTGGTGATTTTCTGGTTCCTTATTTCTGTGGTGATGTGTAAGGACTGAATCATGGTAGCCCTGTGGTGTTGACAATGGAGTCACATATGAAGAATTGTTACTCCAAAGGGCCATGGAGCCCTAAGAAAGATCTTGAAGAATGCACATTAAGAAGCTTAGTTCCAAGTAACAAAGCTACTATGTGGAAATTAGATCTGGAGTTTTCCTGGAAGTGCTCCAGTGGGAAGATTACACTGGTAAGGACTGTCCTCTCATTTAGCTCATATATACCTATGGGTTCCTTTCCCTATTCCCCACTCCCCCCTGTGCTCCTAAATACAATCTGCCTCTCTGTTGATAGTGACATCTTATGTGGAAGGTAACGGGGACAGTTTAACAAGGTTGCAATCTTTTGACATTCCTCCCAGCAGGAGGTGGGGTCTGTGTCTCTTTTGCTAGAATCTGGCTGGCTTTGACCACATGGAGTGATGCTAGCTGACCTCTGAGGCTTGACCAAAAAGGCCATGCAGCTTCCTCCTTGCTCATTGGAATGCTTGTCCTTTGAGCCCTGAGCCCTCATGTCATAATTCAGATTGCCCTGAGACCGCCAAGCTTGAGAGGACACATGTAGGTCCTCTGGTTGACAGTCCCAGCTGAGCTTGTCCTTCACCAATCCCGGGACAAGTGCCAGACATTTGATTAAAGAAACCATATTGAAAATGGATTTTCCTGTCCCTCCATTCCAGCCATACTTTTTGAGTCACCTCACAGCCTTTGGAGTCATCATAGCTGAGGCCCCAACCAAAACTGAGCAGAAATGAGTCATCTCTCTGTGTTCTGTTAAAGTTCCTGACCTCTAGAATGGGACAACATAATAGTATGTTTGTTGTTTTATGCAGCTCACTATATTTCAGAGTCACAGGGCTTCCCCAGTGGCTCAGATGGTAAAGAACCCACCTGCAATGCCAGAGACCTGGGTTCAACCCCTGGGTTGGGAAGATCCTCTGGAGTAGGGCACGGCAACCCACTCCAGTATTCTTGCCTTGGAGAATCCCCATGGACAGAAGAGCCTGGTGGGCTATAGTCCATGGGGTCTCAAAGAGTTGGACACAAATGAGCAACTAAGCACATATTTCTGAGTGGTTTGTTATGCTGATAGATAACTGAAACAATAATGCCAACAAACAGGCAGTTGGGAGCTCAATTTTCTCAGTCTATCATTGAAGTGAAGTCGCTCAGTCGTGTCCGACTCTGTGACCCCATGGACTGTAGCCTACCGGGCTCTTCCGTCTATGGGATTTTCCAGGCAAGAGTATTGGAGTGGGTTGCCATTTCCTTCTCCAGAGGACCTTCCCGACCCAGGGCTCAAACCCAGGTCTCCCGCAGTGTAGGCAGAGGCTTTACCTTCTGAGCCACAAGGGAAGTCTCTATTTATTCACAGTTACTTATTTGCAAAGATCAGAAAATCAGGATTATATGGTTGGATATAGAAATGTGTACATAGTAACAACTGCCTTCACTTTGGTGCTTGGCTTAAGATCTTTGTAAATTAGTTGCCAGACTGAGCAGAATCAACCATTTTAAGGCATAAAATGTGTCAAGGCTTTTCACTTGATACACTTGGAAGGAGATTATTTCTCTCCATCAATGGACAGGGAAGCCTGGCGTGCTGCAGTTCATGGGGTCACAAAGAGTCGGACACAACTGAGTGACTGAACAACAACAAAAGGGCTCATTCGTCACAAGTAGATTTCCTCTACTTGTGGTTAAATGCCTCAAACAATAATCTGAGGAAATTTGGTGTCTCTAGCCTAATCCTGATTTTATTCTGAAAAACAAACAAAATAGCACTTCAAGGCTTCTTCCCTCTGACATGGACTATTTGTTTTAAAATGTGGCTCTGAGGCAGTCTGCATGGTCTTTTGAGGACATCCCAGGGGAAAGACAGCTTTATAGATTAGCTAAACATTATACCTGCCAGATTTCAGATGGTGCCAAAACTTTAGCCTTTTCTTTTTCCATTGAAGTACTGGAAAGTATTGTAATACTTCATTGAGAGTGATGGATGGGGTCTATTTAATAAGGACTTTAGTACTTTTATTTTATCCTCATTGCTTTGTAACATAGACCTTTATTTTTCATACTTTTTATGGATGAGTTTCCTCTTTATTACCATGAAACCCAGATACCCAAATCCTTGACTAAACTCATTGGCAATGTTTATTCCACTTATGTATAAGCAAATAAAGGAAGGCACTCTGGTACAGCTCTCTGAACTTGGATCACATACAGAGTTTGGAAGTATTATAAACACAGGGAAAATCTTGGAGTTTATTAACTAAGAGTTGATAAGAAAACTGGACAGTGAAAAGGCTGAGAGTATCCAGTTGACTCTATCTCTGACATGTCCCTTGAGTTTCTTTCAGCTTCACCATTTTCTTCTTAGACTGTTACAGAAGGCTGCTGCTGACTTTTTGTCCTTAACCTTGGCTCCCTACCAGCTGCTTTCCATGTGGCAGTTATACTGGAGGGGTGCAGTCAGTCAATCAGTGAGTCCAGTCGCTCAGTTGTATCCAGCTCTTTGCAACCCCATGGACTGCAGCATGCCATGTTTCCCTGGCCATCACCAATTCCTGGAGCTTACTCAAACTCATGTCCATTGAGTCAGTGATGTCATCCAACCGTCTCATCCTCTATTATCCCCTTTTCTTCCTGCCTTCAATCTTTCCCAGTATCAAGGTCTTTTCCAGTGAGTCAGTTCTTCACATCAGGTGGCCCAAGTATTGGAGCTTCAGCTTCAGCAACAGTCCATCCTGGAGGGACACAGGCTACATCTTATTTGTGATTGTCCATGCATTGCCTAGCACAGTGCCTATTTCATGGTTGGTATACAACAAGTGTTGGAATAAATATTGAAAAATTATATTACTTCTATGAAATATTCAGTGGACCCACATGGCTTAAAAAATCGAGTCTACTTTCCTTGGCATGACACCAGCAGCCAATAGATAGACTCAGGCATCTGAGTGCCACTCAGTGATCAGAATGGGAGTGTGATGGCAGTGAGAGGAGCTAAGTGCTGGGTTGCCAGAAGATTTAAATGCAAATATCCCAGGAAAAAGTGATAAAATTTACATAAATGTGTACCTATATGTATATGTGTGTCTATATATATATATACACACACACACACATACACATGCTGCTAAGTCGCTTCAGTCGTGTCCGACTCTGTGCGACCCCATGGACTGTAGCCTACCAGGCTTCTCCGTCCCTGGGATTCTCCAGGCAAGAACACTGGAGTGGGTTGCCATTTCCTTCTCCAATGTATGAAAGTGGAAAGTGAAAGTGAAGTCGCTCAGTCGTGTCTGACTCTTAGCGACCCCATGGACTGCAGCCCACCAGGCTCCTCCGTCCATGGGATTTTCTGGGCAACAGTACTGGAGTGGGGTGCCATTGCCTTCTCCACACATACACATATATGTATATAAATGAGAAATGGAGAGTTCAGTGATAATAATTTGCTCTCTACGTTGTATTTTGCACTAAATCAGGTGCCCCTTTTCATTTTTAATTTAGAAAACCTTACTATTCACCTCTAAATAAGTCTAAGGTAAAGTTAAAAAATTAAATACTTCTTACGGGTTTAAAACTCAATCTGTTACATTCACGGAGTTTTTTCATGGCACTAAAAGCTATTGTACACATATTAAGGGCTTCAGAAGTGAATTTACCACCTGTATTAAAATGTACATTGCTTTATTAGTAGAAACACTTTTTTTTTGTTTCAAGCTATTATGATTTTTGATAAAGCTGCCAGAATCTGTGTAAAAAAAGACAGTGAAAAGGTAGAATCCTGTATTAGTAAGAGGGTGGTATTCGGTGACTCTCTGTGGCTTCCAAGGCCCTGAAGGGGCCTGTACACCAGGGAGCTTTGCTCTCATGGCAGGTTCGAAGCAGACTTGACAGGGAGTCAGACCTAGAGAGCAGGAGACAAGGGCTGTGTGAAAGTTGCACAGTTTGGTAAAAAACCAGAAACCACTTAACTAGAAATCTTTTCTCACTTGCTTTTCCTGACAGGAAAAGCAAATACTGAGAAACACTAGTTTGAGATACTAGGCAGTGCTAAGGGGTTAGGGGAGCCTCCCAGGCTCCTGTCTTTCTCTCTCTACAGGCGCCTCACTACAACTCTCCACAGAACATGGAGAAATCCTTCTGAAAAACGCCTCAGGTCATGCTGTGCTGTGCTTAGTCACTCAGTTGTGTCCAACTCTAGATGACCCCATGGACTGTACCCCGCCAGGCTCCTCTGTCAAATGGAATTCTCCAGGCTAGAGTACTGGAGTGGGTAGCTGTTCGCCTCTCCAGGGAATCGTCCCAACCCAGGGATCGACCCATGTCTCCAATATCTCAGGAGGGTTCTTTACCATCTGAGCCACCAGGGAAGCCCAAGAATACTGGAGTAGATAGCCTATCCCTTCTCCAGTGGATCTTCCCAACCCAGGAATAGAACTGGGATCTCCTGAACTGCAGACAGATTCTTTACCAGCCGAGCTACCAGGGAAGCCCCCAGGTCATGCTACCTCCTTACAAAAAGATCTGCAGATTAGGGTTTTGCATAACACCCACAGGTAAAGGCCAAAGTCCTGGATTCTGGCCAAATTGAAAACCTATCTCATGCCACTCTTCTCTTTGAGCTTTTGGCTTCACCCATCCTGGAAGTTTCCTGGTTGTTTCTGGAAAACCCCAGTGCCATGCTATTTTCAAGGCCTGTACACTTGCTGCTTTCTCTGTTGTTAACATGTTTCCCCCAGATATCCACATGGCTTGTTTCCTTGTTTACTTAGGTCTTTGCTCAAATGCTACTTTTTTAGAAGCCTTGTTTGACTACCTGATCCCCCATATTTAGCACTCAGTCCTTCCTGATAATAGTGTCTTAGGGATATGCCTACTTGCTGTCTACCCCACTGGAAAGTGAGTTCCTTGAGAGCAGAGACTTTGCCTGTTGTGAACACTGATGAAATCCCTGTGCTTGGAATAATGTTTGGTATGTAGCTGGTGCATAGTGAATATTTGTGGAATGGATGAATGAATGAGTATATGAGAGCAATACAAAGTAATAGGTTTGGTGGAAGAAAGTCAGGCAAGTGGGTTTATAAATATTTCTTGAGAACATTTCCTCATTATAGTAGATTTTCCTGATAGGAACAATTGATTTATCTGAGCTGAACTTTGTGGAGATAAAAGGAGAGAGGAAAGGAGAGAAAGGACAGGATAGAGGTGGGAGACAAAAAGGTGGCAGAAAGCTGAGCGCCAAAGAATTGATGCTTTTGAACTGTGGTGTTGGAGAAGACTCTTGAGAGTCCCTTGGACTGCAAGGAGATCCAACCAGTCCATCCTCAAGAAGATCAGTCCTGGGTGTTCTTTGGAAGGAATGATACTAAAGCTGGAACTCCAGTACTTTGGCCACCTCATACGAAGAGTTGACTCATTGGAAAAGACCCTGATGCTGGGAGGGACTGGGGGCAGGAGGAGTAGGGGACAACAGAGGATGAGATGGCTGGATGGCATCACTGACTCGATGGACGTGAGTCTGAGTGAACTCTGGTTGTTGGTGATGGACAGGGAGGCCTGGTGTGCTACGATTCACGGGGTCACAAAGAGTCGGACATGACTGAGCGACTGAACTGAACTGAACTGAACTGAAAGGTTGGGATGAGTGGTGGTGTGGTTCTCTACTCAGGTAGCAGATTCAATCAAGCCTGAAATATTAATAGTCAGTGCCTTTGGTAGGAATTCATGGAAAGATTGTACTGAATAATCTTAAGGGTTTCATTGACTAATAATAAAGATGTAAAACAGATTTTCAAGGAACTTGGTAAGTGGATAGTGAAGATATATTGATGTGGTCAATGTAGGAATTGAAAAATTAATCACAAGCCCCAGAGGGAACATTAGAGAACTGATAATATCACCTCCTGAGGACATTGAATGCTGTAGGGCACTTAAGGCTTTCTCAAGGGTAATTTGAATTACACGAGATTTTCACTTTGTGGGCTGAGCCACCTAACCCTGGAGCAAGATGTGACTCTGTTGTGAAGAGAGAAGGAAAGACCAGGATCTGATCTGGGTGTGCACTAAAATTGGTAAAGGCTGAAAATGGAGGATGTGTCACAATGGAAGTGGTTCTGTGTATCTGTCTTTCTAGCTGCTAAGTATTTAGGAAGGGCCTTGATTTTGACCAAACTCAAACTATTAGGAGTTGTGAACTCCAAGTACTTCTTTCTAGTTTATTGTCACCTCCCCATGACACAGAGTTGCAAGGTTGGATATAGGCTGACAGTTTCCCTGTTTGTAATATAGGTGATGATTCATTAGGATTTTTCCAATGAGCACGACATTAAATGAATGAAACTTCTTGTCTTGGTGCATGTCAAAGACATTGGAAACCATTACATGCTTTGCCTGTGATCAGTAGCCTTGGGACTGGCCTCTGCGAGGGTTTTGCAAATCCACTCAATCATCTGTGCATTCTTCACATAACCTTACATGGCAGGGCTGAAGTAGGAATGCATGTACACCACAGCGGGATAGTGACGATAGGGGTAAAGAGGAGTTCAGAGGTCTAGATGATCCACAGTTACTTGTAAGCTTTGGTATACTCTGGGATACACAAGAATACTTTTTGAAAATGAGCTAGAAGTTGAGATCTGCATTACTGACATATACTTTCATCTCTTTCTCCTTTTGTCTTGGTGGTTGGCTCACAGTGACCTGTGTTCTAACCCTGAGAAATTGCTGAGTCTTTTTTTTTTCCCAAGAGGAGAATGGGAAATAGATAAGCAACTGTGATGTCATCAGGGTTTAGGAAGCTTCCTCAGTCATACAGAACTGTGTTATTGACCTGGGCCTGCTCTTTTTGCTTTTTACTGTAAGAGGTCCTAGCTGGTTCTGTTTGCTTGTTTGTCTTCATGGGATCAGTTTCTGAAGTGAAAAGATACAGCCTTTTGTTAACCTCTGAAGGGCACCCAATGAAATGAAAATAATAGCACAAGTTTAGGATTGAGGGTAGTCTTTGTGGGAAAATTATGAGATCAAATCTCTAATTTCCTCCATGATCTAGGTTTGTAAGGAAAATAGTTCTCTCACTTTATTTCTTCTGTTTCAAAGTCACTTTTATTGGTGTGGGGAATTGCAGATTTTATTGCTGGCACAAAGATGAACTATTTTGACAATCATCTTCTAAATTAAAATGGGTGATAAAGAAGTTCTGGTGGAGAAATATACAATGAAGCTTAATGATAGAAAAGACCCAGCCAGTTTTTAAAATACTGGGATTGAAATTTTATGGTTTCTGAAGATGACTCACTGCTTAGCTGTGTCATGAGTTTCATTTTGAAATGAAAGACACTATGCGGTTTTCATTTGAGGCTTCACGTCGATGCACAAAGGAAATGAGCCCATATTGGGAAGTTAACTTGAAATACATATAACTAATGATAAAAAAAAAAGTGTCAAACTGTTGTTCAGCCAACCTCCTCAACTCTTTTCTGGCATTACCAGGCTGTTCTACAATTATAAAATACCTGATGTATTCTCCTCTTGTCTGAGAACTCCTAAAGGGCAGGAACCAGCTTAAGCAATAAAGCTGTTGAGTGAACAAGTGAACATCAGCTCTAAGAGAGTGAAAACCTCAGCTCAAATCTTTCTGGGTCATTGATGATGAGAAGGCTCTCTGTGTCCTCTATGCATCCACACACTTGACTTATGCACAGTCTTGGTTAGAGAAGCTGTTTTACAGGGTTATTTTCACAATAATATTCACATTCCCACACTTGGATATTCTCTTGAAACCAATATGGGAAAAGGGGTGGTGAATATAGGAAGTGCAGGGGAAACAAAGCAAATGTGATAAAAAACAAATAAGCTTAATTATTTTAAAGTTGATTTAACTTATTTCAATTTACTTCCACATAGTCTGAAGAGGTACAGTATTCTGGACTCTTGTGATAACAAACTCTTGTGATGAGGAGGGAGGCAGAAATAAGATGTCGTAGATAACGAAAGGAGTTGTGAGGTGGTACAATTTAATTTTAGATGTATGGGCTCTTAAGTCAGACCAGGACTGAAGCTGGTTCTACTGTTATTAGCTCTGAGAACTTAGAGAAGTTAGGAAGTTAACTGAGCCTAATGCTCAATTGCCTTTTTTTGCAAAATGGGAATAATAATAAAAATATACTATAAGGTTATTATGAGGATTAAATGATACATTCATGTATATCATACACCCAACTTGGATTACCAGATCAATCAATGTGAGCACTTAGGGATTAAACAGCAGAATGGAAAGAGCTAGGAAGATAGCTCTAGTAACTGAGTTTACTTTAAAGTTTCTGTAAGATACAGCATTTTGTTATGAGATGACATTTATTACAGGTAGACCAATCAAAATCACCATGTACTTAATAGCCTTTGAAAATAAACATTGATATCAGCACTTGCTTTCCCCAGATTTACTGAAGTAAATTTATCTTCAAACTTCTCCTCTAAAGAACACAGATGAGAGTATGAACTGCTTCATTTCTGACAACCAAAAAAGCTGTCTTCATTGTCCAAATTACAACCAGGCAGTCCAAGGAAGATATATTCCCTTTTTGGAGAATGGCAGTTTAGATTCTGGAAAAAATAGAATAAATGCTATAGAGAGTGGCTGAAGAAATTGTTGAAGTCTGGTAACGTTTCAAAACTGAATTTCCATTTTCTGACCCATGAAAACATTTCTCTTTCTTTTAAAATGTGGGACTCCAAACTTGTGGGGGAGAGTCTTTTTTCCTGTTTAGCAGTCTTACGTTTTATTGAGAATGAGGCCATTCCATATGAAATCTCTCATTATCTCCTGGAGGGTAGTCTCTGCTCCCTTTGTCTACTTCAGAAGGAGGTATCTTGTTCTTTTCCTTACCCAGAACACTGCTTTTGATTTTGTTACTGCTCCCCTCCGCTCAGTTTGGCTCCATCCTTTAGGTACCATCTTTCTTCCATCTTTAATCTTTATTCCTCTGCCTAAAAGTAGGGTGAGGGCCCTTCCTATCCTAAAATAACCCTCCTCCGACTCTGCTACTTGAGCAAGCTACTACTTATCTTTCTTCCGCTCACCACCAAACTTCTAAAAGAGTTTGAATTCTGCTTTCACTTCTTACTCATGCATTCACTTCTTAACTCTTTGCAATATGGTTTCCACCTCTAGCCCTCTATGAAACTGCCTTCTGGAAGGTCACCTGATCGATCTTTCATATGCAACATAATAAGCATTTCTTAGTCCTCTTTCTCCTTGTCTTCTCTGCAGAAATTTCCCTTCTTGGAACATTCCCCTCCTATGGCCTCTATGATACTGTGGTCTGCTGGTTCTTTAAACTTTCTGAGAACCTTTCTTTTGCCTCCTTCACCAGCTGCTTTTTCTTCCTACTTCTGCTCCATAATGAAGATATTCTGTTCTCCACAGGTAACTCCTCATCCTCTCACTGTGCTTTGCATGCTGATCTCTTCAATCTCTTTTCCCTTCATCTCAAAATCTCTCTCTCCTGATGATTTCAAAATCAGCAATTTCAAACTGTTGTTAGGATTCCCTTATTCAGACAATCAGCCAGGTTTCAAACTCAGCATATTTAAAACTAAAGTTATTTACTTATATTCATTAAACTCCAAACTCAGATTGTCTTTATTTTGTTTTTATTAATGACACCACTATTTTATTAATTTATTTTTTAATTGATGGAAAATTGCTTTACAATGTTGTGTTGGTTTCTGATGTACAACAACATGAATCAGTCATAATTATACATATATATATATATATATGCTCCTTCCCTCTTAAGCCTCTCTCCCCTCCCTCCATCCCACCCCTCTCGGTCATCACAGAGTGCCAGGCTGTGCTCCCTGTGTTATATGGCAACTAATGACACCACTATTAATGTCTGATCTTTCAAAACTCCTTTCTCTCTCTTCTCCTTCCCTCTCCCATCCTCCTTCCCTCCCTTCCTTCCTTTCTTTTTTCTTTCTTATTTATCATCCTGCATGCCTAATACATTATTGGGTATTGAAGATCCCATAGGTTTTGTAGTACAGAGGGTAGGGAGAGCATCTATTTTGGAATTACATAAGTCTGGGTTCATGTCATGGTTTTACTACTTAATCCCTTTTTGGCCTTGAGCAAATTACTTAAGCTCTTGGAATCTTGGTATCCTTATTTATAAAATGGGGAAAATAACATCGCCTCCATGGCCAGTTGAGAGCATTTGAAAAGAGCTGCACATTTTCTACTTCTTAATACATAGTAATTTAATTCTTTTCCCTGGGTCTGGCTCTCTTATACCTGCTTTTCATTTCCATTAAATGCAATGACACTTGTAGAAGTACTTCAAGAGGTTCCTGACAAGTAGGTGTTTATCACATGTTGTTTTTTTCCCTTTCCTTCCTTCTGTTGTATTTCCTCCATTCAGACCTACATTGTTACTCGTCTGAACAATTGATGGGGCTCCTCCATGACCCTGGCTCCTGCTGGACATCGGGACTCACGCTCCTCCCACACCACTGCTGGTAGGTTGACCTTCCTTGGGCTTCCTCAGATGAGGCCACCCTCCTGCTCAGAAACCTTTGCTGCTTCATTATTTTCCAGAAAATGAAATAGGAAAACATAAGGTCCAAGTTATTTTCACAGACCTATATGTCACAGTTTTTTTATACATGGTCTGCATGCCTCTAACCTGTCCTTACTTTTCTCTTCAGTTGCCTTTCCTCCTAGGTCTGGAATGACATCAAACCAGACCCTGTCTACCACACGTGCTTCTATTATGATCACGCAAACACTTTCCCTCATCACCCAAACACTTGGAAGTTCTCTCTCCTTTGACTCCACAAAGACTTTGCACTTCTCATCCTCAACTTATTCCCATTTTAGTGGTTATTTATTCATTTACACTTTCCAACTTCTCCCTCCCTGAGAGCATAACTCTAAGACTGTAGCCAGTTACTGTATCTATGTTTTGAAGTAGCCGGTCTAGTGGACTCTCAGTATGTTTTGGCTTAATGAGAATAATAAACCTTTGCTATACAGACCCACTTGTGAAAGTCTTTTAGACAACAGAACCACTGTTTATGAGAGGAGAAAGAGAAATAGAGAAAAGGGATAATAACAAGAAAGAGAAGAAGGAAAAGGAAAGGCAGTTCATTTGGGGGGAACAAAGCTGTCATTTTCTGATTGGGTCAGAAAAGTATGAAATGTAAAGAAATATAAGTCCCCTCAAAAGTCACAAAACTAGGATTATACTGACAGAGCGAGGGAGTTTTGCAAGCAGTCTTCATTCTAATCCCATTCTAATTCTTGGCATAGTATAATGATTAACATCCCTGACAGAAGATAGGCTGGCAAATTGCCCTGTATCTGAAAATAAAGGAAATGCCCTGGAAAGAATGAGATGTGGTAAAAAGAGGAAATGACAACATCATAAAAAGTCTAGCTCTTAGTCATCGCAGGAGCACCCCAAATCTCGGCATTTGTTGAGTAGCCTGAGGGGATCCTAGCGTCCCTCTTGTCACTGTGTAAAAGGCAGTCGCTTTGACATAACCAGAGATAAAGCAACCTAGGTACACGGAGGTGGCCTAAAATTTTGGGACTGTAAGTATACAGTATATAAGATTTTGGGGCTGAGTATACAAATGATACTCAATAAAAGCCTGTTAATTGATGTACCACAGTTTGTGACAGAACTTCTCAGTCATCTTAGGGTGACAGAACTCTGGGATCTGATCCAAGAATAAGGTAAAGTGAGTGAGTGAAGTCTCTCAGTCGTGTCCAACTCTTTGTGACCCCATGGACTGTAGCCTACCAGGCTCCTCCCTCCATGGGATTCTCCAGGCAAGAGTACTGGAGTGGGTTGCCATTGCCTTCTCCAGGGGATCTTCCGGACCCAGGATCGAACCTGAGTCTCCCGAATTCCAGGCAGATGCTTTAACCTCTGAGCCACCAGGGAAGCCCAGAGTAGGGTAAGCAGCTCAGAAAATGTTGGGGTTTGCCACATCAGTCAGTAACATCAGGACAAGTAGGATTGTCTTGGCTAAGATATGATAAAAGCCATATGTTCTCTTGTTTTACAAGCTTAAATCATAGGTGAGAACTTGATGAATTTCAAGAAGGTCTTTGGGGAGCCAAATTTAGGACGATTTTAAAAGTTAAGATGAGAATTAGTTTTTCCCCGGCGAGGCATTTCTTCTAGCTAAGAGAGTTTATGTCTGTGTGGTTGATAAACTTCCATTTCATCGTGAATTTTTCAAATACAAAGAATATTTAAAACCTATTTTTAAGCCTAATTTAGAATGTTAATTATCCCCTTGGATACATTTGGAAAATCAGCACAAGTCTCTGAGGAAGTGTGTTTTTGGTGAATTTTGCAGCAGAGCTTGCTTGAGCATTCAGAGTTTGCGAGTCTCAGGCCATGATCGTCATCCCTTCATTTGCAGGTCTTAGATTCGCCAGTCTTAGATATGCCAGTAACTTAGTGAAAATTTATTTATTCATCATTTTACCATCAAATACACCATTATAAATATAGCAAGCAAAGATGAAGGAAAGGACCATATTATTAATATTGGGGTTTTTAATTCTAATGCAAGGTTAAAAAAAAAGATTGACTTCAGTTTCCCAAAACAGTCATTTATGCTTTTTGAGCCATGCTGCTGCTAAGTCGCTTCAGTCGTATCTGACTCTGTGCGACCCCATAGACGGCAGCCCACCAGGCTCCCCCGTCCCTGGGATTCTCCAGGCAAGAACACTGGAGTGGATTTCCATTTCCTTCTCCATAGAAATGAGTTACTTGACATGATGATTTTTCACTTGCCTTCCTCTCTTCCTCTCCAGTTTCTACTAGTATGAAGGCTTCCCTTTCTCAGGATGTTCTAAAACTGCCTTTGAGGGAAACTTCAAGTTAGCCTTTTTGATTGTACTTTTTTCATTGAATTCTGGTGCTTGTCCTTAAAATTTGCAAGATTGGTTCTTAAAGAATTCTGCTAACATGATGGTCTCAGGCAGTGATTATTCCAGGATTTCTTGAATAAAGATAAGCAAAACTTCATTAAATTTCCAAAATACTAAGGAAGACCCTTTAAATTCACATGTGAAAACAGCCTGTGATTGCTTTCTGCTGATTTACTACTCGTTTGACAGGATATTGCAATCATGCTTTCACCACCAGGTTCATGTGGGAAATCTTAGGATTGGCTCCATAACTGTCACTTCACATCTGTGGACAATTTCAGGTTTCTCTGAATTTCCCTCATTATCTTTTGAATTTTCACTGGTTTCAAATTTGCTCATCAAACTTCCTGTTTTTAACCGCTGATCCATGCTCCCAGTTGAAAATGCAATTTGAAACTATTCAGTTGAAAAAGTTAAGTATAACTTTACAACACAAAAAACCCCCCTCAGAATTTGGGGTTATTTTGTGTTATGGGAGAATTCACTGTTTGGAAAAAGACATAAACATGGATATATATTTATAAAAAGGTATTTAAATGTCATAATTGTAGTGGTAATTTAACTGGTCTATGGGAAGTGTGTGTGTAAGTGTGTGTATGCAGAAGTTAGAAAAGCCCCACTGACTCTACAACAGGACAAATGCATTAAAAAATATATGAACCCGTAAAGACTGGACTTGCCGAGAGATTATGTAACCTGATACACTACCACTGTTCTTCTCATTAGGTAGTGAAACTGCCATAAGCGTGATCTCATCTAAGACATGTTTTCAGCTTTCCTTACTGGAGGAGCCATACTTGTTGATTGGAGCAGAGGTGGTAACTTGACTAGCCTGGACCAATCAAAGACTCTTTTCTACAATAAGGGAGTTGGGACGAAAACTTTCCAGTTTAATCTAATTCCATTTTCTTGTGCTCAGAATTCTAAGATGACTCCAATCTCTCTTTAGGTAGATGCAGTGCTAACCTGCAGCGACTTTGGAAAAGAGGTAGTGGCTGGTAGCACCCAGTGATATCCTGAGTTACGCAGAACGACTGGCTCCTTTGAAAAATGAGCAGAGACCACTATGTATTTTTGAGTTCTTATATTTACTTTTTATGCTTTTCTGATTCTTCTCTAAGGCTTTTAGTTGTCATTTATTTTTGCAGTTTTGTTGCCTATAGAAGAAGAGAAAAATAGTTATGCTGTTACCCAATTCTGCCCCTTCTGGGTCCATATTTTCTATACTGGCCCTTCTGAACTTTTTAGTTGAAGATGTACCACAAATACATCTGATCATTGGGAACATACTGGTTTCCCAGCGTATCTTGGCAGAGTTGTAGCCTTTTTCCTTTTGGTTCACCTGTGATAATGTTGGACTCTTCCAACAGGAACTTTGGCAAAAACTAAAGGTGGAGTAGGATGGGAGTGGAAGGGTGAGATGGTGGGAGAGCATAGACATCAATGAGTTTGCATAGTTTACAGTTCTGATCTGTTTCTTATGTACAGCCAAGATCTAGGATGGTTAACATAGCAAATCATTTCTCTCCTAAAGAATTTGTGTTCAGTATATAAAGAGTTACTGAAGAGTATATAAAGTTAGAGTTACTTCTAACAAAAAGACAAATTATCCACTTATAAATGAGAAAAGGAATTGGATAAACATTTCGCCAAATGACATATAAATGGTCAATAAGCACATGAAAAGATGCTCAACATCATTAGTCATTCAGTTCAGTTCAGTTCAGTCGCTCAGTCGTGTCTGACTCTTTGCGACCCCATGAATTGCAGCACGCCAGGCCTCCCTGTCCATCACCAACTCCTGGAGTTCACTCAGACTCACATCCATCGAGTCGGTGATGCCATCCAGCCATCTCATCCTCTGTCATCCCCTTGTCCTCCTGCCCCCAATCCCTCCCAGCATCAGAGTCTTTTCCAATGAGTCAACTCTTTGCATGAGGTGGTTAGGGAAATGAAAATCAAAACCACAATGAGACACCACTTATTATCCAATAAGATGGCTAAATTAGAATAAAAAACAACCAGGCAATGACAAGAGTATGTGCACGTGTATGTGTGTGTGTGTGAACATGCACGTGTGTACTTTTTGCTGGACTGCTGTGTCTTCATAATATTCTACATACTACTGGGCCACACTGAACTATATTAGCTATATTTGGGTTTTGCTGTTACAGCATTTTATAGTTTAGTGTGATGTTTACCATATGTTATTGACCTCATTTAATCCTTGCAACTATATAAGGTTGGCAGAATAGATCATTATTTCCTCCTTTTTGAAGATAAAGAAGTTCAGGCTCAGAGATGAAGTGGATCCTGTAAATGGCATATGTACTCAGTCACTTCAGTCGTGTCCAACTCTTTGCGACCCCGTGGACTGTACCCACCAGGCTCCTCTGTCCATGGGATTCTCCAGGCAAGAATACTGGAGTGGGTTGCCATGCTCTCTTCCAGGGGATTGTCCTGACCCAGGGATCTAACCTACATTTCTCCATCTCCTGCTTTGGCAGGGAAGTTTGTTTTTTTTTTTTTTAACCACTAGCGCCACCTAGGAAGCCCATAAATGGTTAAACTGGGTCTCGACTTCAGGTTGTTCTTATAGGATACCATGCTACTTCTCCAATAATACTGCCTTACATTTCATTGCAGTGTTTAGATAACTTTAAAACAGTGCATTCGTCTATATTACTTCATTTTTTTCTTGGCTGTACTGCACAGCTTGTGGGGTCCTGGGTCCTGGACTAGGGATCAAACCTGGAATCTCAGCAGTGAAAGTGCAGAGTCCTAACCACTGGACCACCAAGGAATTCCCTATATTACTTCACTTTAAACTTTACAACCAACCAGTGACCTAAATAGGCCATGTAACATATAAATGAATTATATTTATTTAAGGTTGAAAAAAAATGACACTCAGAATGATCATAAGTTGTATTTCAAGCATTGCCACTCAGCTTGGACAAATTGTTTAACTTTTCTTATTCTAAGCGTTGTGACATGTCAATTGAAGGCTCATATTACATGATATCAAAGGTCCTTTTGAAGCCTACTACTTTATGATTCTATCATTTAGAATGTCCCTCCATTAGTAATGTTAAGCTCTAAACAATTAAATTACTCATAAAGTCCATAGTATTTTAATAATTTCATCTAATTGGACAAAAAGATTCCAACACATCACAGTTAACCTTTTATGGTAAATACTGTGTTGAGCTTTTTTTTTTTTAAGCAAAACAGTTTCTGCTATACCAGCACTTTGCAACCTGGCTGTGGAAAAAAATACCCTTAATATTTACCTCAGCAGGAAGAGTGCATCAGAAGAAATTCTTTTATTTCCTATTTACTTGCTGTACTATATATCATTTGTTTTCATTTCTTTGTAATAATGCATTGATAATGTATTTAAAAGACATGTTAAAAATGCTTCTCATAGTTTCACATTTTCTTGGCACCTGAAAATAAAATAGTGAATTGTTTTCAGAATGCTTCTCAAGAATTCTGTGACCTTTACTTCATGATAACTTAAAGGTAAATTTCAGCTCTTTCCAGGATATTGGTTTAGGAGAATTGGTGGGTGTGAATGTTACCTAACAGTTTCAAAGTTATCTGTATAATCTTTTGATAACAATCAATTAAGTTTCGTAGTCTCTCAAAATTTCCTCTACAACCGAAGAAATTAGTGATCTTAAGGAGCAGCTATAGCACTTTAAAAAAAGTCTCCATCCCCTCCGTTTTTTAAAAATTATTTTTCTTTTTGTCCTGTTCAAATAGGCTTTAAACACACAGATAGTGCTTTCTGGTCATTGACCATATGGGAAATTATCATCTTTTCATTTCCCCCAAATTGAAAGAAGTTCACTGAAAGAGGAAGACTCTCAGTGATAGGCTGAGTTAAACACAGAAAATCAAGATGTATGGGAAAATCTTGAGAAATGGGAGAGTCAGTTTCAGGACAGCTTAATTTCAGTCATGTTCCTTTTGATATTTTTATAAAGGCCACCAAGATTCCAGAATAGTTTCTCCCACCAAACAATAGTTCGAAGATAAAGCCCACCAGGAGGTATATGAGTACAGAGAAATTTATTTGAAAAGTATAATAAACTATTAAATGTGTTATACTAAATTTCCTACTCAGTCTTATAGAGCCAAAAATTAACTTTAATTATTGCATAAGAAATGGCTGTTGGCAAAACTAATACAATTATGTAAAGTTTAAAAATAAAATAAAATTAGAAAAAAAAAAAAAAGAAATGGCTGTTTAGAGATGTGTTTACAAACCAGTTGTACTTCATTTAATGAGTTAAAACCTAATCACATTATGAAATATTTATTCTAATTAGTCAGACCTCATTTATTGTATTTCATGAAATATATCCATTTCTTTTTTCTCATGATTAGAAATACAATTTTAAAACCTATAATTAAAAGTAAAATATGTGATAAGGTGAATAGTTTTAGAAGCTGTTTTAGATGAACTGTGAGCTAAAAGGTACGTAGCTGTAATGCAAGAATGTGTTGCACTAGGACAGTCGAGGCAGACCAAAGTTTAACTGTATCAGGAGGCTTTGGGATATTTTATAACCTTTCGAAAGGTGGTTTTCCTGGATCTTTTCCATAGAACATATTTCACTGAAGATTGAACATAGTTCTTCAAGTTTATAGTATCTTCAAATATACTATTTGGCATTTACTGATTCCTTAAATATATGAATATAGGATGCATTTTGCTAAACTATATTCTACATGTAATTCAATGTAATAGCACCATGATCTTTTCACCTTCATCTTTATTGAGGCATAATTGACAAAAATTGTGTATATTTAAGGTATATGACTTAATGTTTTGATATAGGTATACATTTTTAAATAACTGCTGCAATCAAGTAAATTCATCACTTCTTTTAGTTACCATTCCTTTCCTTTCTTCCCTGCTTCCTCCCTCCCTATCTTCCTATCTCCATCCTTCCCTTCCTTTTTATGGAGGGAATACTTAAGATCTACCCTTCTTAGCAAACTTCAAGTATACAGTGTGGTACTGGTAACCATGTTCACCTTGCTATACATTAGGCTTTTAGAACTTCATCTTGCATAACTGAAACCTTGTACCCTTTAACCAGCATCTCCTCTTTTCCCCCTCTCCTGAGCCCTGACAACCATCATTCTACTCTCTTCATCTATGAATGTGACAGTTTTAGATTTCACACACATATGAGGTAATGCAATATTTATCTTTCTTTGTCCGGTTTACATCACCTGGCATAATGTTCTCCAGGTTCATGCATCTTGTTTAAATGTCAGGATTTCCTTCCCCTTTAAGGCTGAAACGCCACTTTTCTTTTCCACTTGCTTTATTCATTCACTCACAAATGGACATTTACGTTCTTTCCATATCTTGGCTATTGTGAATAATGCTACAATGAACATGGGAGAACGTATATTAATTTGAGATACTGATTTCATTTCCTTTGTTTATATACACAAAAGTAGGATTGCTAGATCATAGGGTAGTTCTATTTTTAATTTTTGGGGAAATATCCGTACTATTTTCCAAAATGGCTATACCAATTTACATTCTCCTCAGTAGTGTACAAGGTGTAGTCTCCTTTCTGTATATTCTTGCCAACATTTGTTATCTCTTATCTCTTGATTAATAACCATTCTAACAAGTGTGAAAACTCTCACTTGTTTTCATTGTAAATAAATAGAAATGTTGTGGTTTTGATTTGTATTTCTCTGATGATTAGAGATACAGAGCACTTTTTCATGTACCTCTTGGCCATTGGTATGTCTTCTTTTGGGAAATGTCTTTTCAGGTTCTTTACCCATTAATTTTTTTTTTTTTTTTGCTATTGAGTTGTATGAATTCCTCCTATGTTTGGATATTAACCCCTTATTGTAAATATTTTCTCCCATCAAATAAGTTGTGTTTTCATTTTGTTGATGGTTTCCTCTGGTGTTTAGAAGCCTTTCAGTTTTGATGCATGTCTTTTTTGGTTTTGTTACCTGTAATTTTTGTGTCATATCCTAAATATCATTGCCCAGGTACAATGTCAAGAAGCTTTTCTTCTTCTAACAGTTTTATGGTTTCAGGTGTTATGCTTAAGTTTTTGACCCATTTTAAGTTTGGAGTGAAATAGGGGTCCAGTTTCATTGTTCTACAGGTGGATATTCAGTTTTCCCAGCACCATTTTTGAAATGACTAACTCCCCATTGTATATTCTTGACACCCTTGTTGAAGATTTATTGACTCTACAAAAGTGGCTTTATTTCCAGCTCTCTATTCTGCTCTGTTGGTCTATATATCTGTTTTTATGACCATACCATACTGTTTTGATTACTGTAGCTTTGTAGTATATTTGGAAATCAGAAAGTGTATATCTACAGCTTTGTTCTTCTTGCTCAAGTTGGCTTTGGCTGCTTGAAGTCCTTTGTGGTTCCATATGAATTTTATAATTATTTTTATATTTCTGTAAAGAATGATGTTGATATTTTGATAGGGATGGCATTAAATCTGTAGTGGTTAGTATGAATATTTTAACAATGTTAACTATTCAAATTTGTGTGCATGCAATGTCTTCATTTATATATGTCTTTTAAAATTTCCTTCATCAATATCTTATGATTTTGAGTGTACAAATCTTTCACTTCTTCAATTAAGTCTAATCCTAAGTATTTTGTTATTTTTATTCCTGTTATTAATGGGATTCTTCTATCAATTTTCTTTTTGGATTGTTCATTGTTTGTGTATGGAAATGTGACTGGTTTTTGTATGTTGATCTTATATCCCACAGTTTTACTCAGTTTATTAGTTCTATCCTCTTTATTGGGCTTCCCTCAGCTCAGTTGGTAAAGAATCTGCCTCCAATGCAGGAGACTTGGGTTTGATTTCTGGGTTGGGAAGATCCCCTGGAGAAGGAAATGGCAACCCACTCCAGTATTCTTGCCTAGAGAATCCCATGGACAGAGGAGCCTGGCAGGCTATAGTCCATGGAGTCTCGAAGAGTCAGACACGACTTAGTGACTAAACAACCACAACTATCCTTTTTATACTGAAATTTTAGTTTTCTACATGTGATTATGTCATCTGTAAGTACAGATATTTTTACTTCTTCCTTTCTGATTTTGATGCCTTCTTTTTCTTATTTAATTGCTCTGGCCAGGACTTCCAGTTAATACGTTGAGAAGTGGTGAGAATGGGCATCCTTGCCTAACTAGACCTTCATATCGATTATGGTGTTAGTGTGGGTTTTCATGTGTGGCCTCTATTATGCTGAGGTAAGTTCCTTTTATGGGCTTCCCTGATGGCTCAGCTGGTAAAGAATCTGCCTGCAATTCCTGGGTTGGGAAGTTCCCTTGGATAAGGGATAGGCAATCCAGTGTTCTTGGGCTTCCCTGCTGACTCAGATGGTAAAGAATTCGCCTACACTGCAGGAAACCTGGGTTTGATCCCTGGGTTGGGAAGAGCCCCAGGAGGTGGGCATGGCAACCCACTCCAGTATTCTTGCCTGGAAAGTCCCCAGGGACAGAGGAGCCTGGTGGGCTACAGTCCATGGGTTCACAAAAAGTCGGACATGACTGAGCAATTAAGTACAGCACAGCAAATTCCTTTTATAACTATTTTGCTGAGAGTTTTAATCATGAAAGTGTGTTTAGTTTATAGTTAAATGCTTTTTCTGAGAAATGATCATGTGCTTTTTTTCTTTCACTTTGTTAATGTGGTATTATTCATCCATCAATGGACAATTGATTTGCAAATGTCAAACCATCCTTGCTTCCTAGTTTTATGTCCCAGTTAATCATAGTTTATGATACTTTTAATGTGCTGTTTAATTCAGTTTGCTAGTATTTTATGAGGGTTTTTTGCTTATATGTTTGTCAGGGGTATTGCCTCATAATTTTCTTATGGTATCTTTGGTTTTGGAATCAGAGTGATGCTGGCCTCGTAAAATGAGCTTGGCAATTTTTTTGTATTTTTTGGAAGAGTTTTAAAACATTCAGTATTAATTCTTTGAATGCTTGGTAGGACTCACCTATAAAACCATCAGGTCCTGGGCTTTTCTTTGTTGGAAGATTTTTGATTACTGATTCAGCCTCCTTATTTGCTATTGGTCTGTTCAAGCTTTCTATTTCTTCTTGATTCAGTTTTGGTAGGTTGTATATTTCTAGGAACTTGTCCATTTCTTTTAGGTTATCCTCTTTATTAGTGTATAATTGTTCATATTAGTTCCTTATTATCCTTTTCATTTCTAAGGCATCTATTGTAATGCCTCCTCTTTCATTTCTGATTTTATTTAGTTGAGTCTTTTCTCTTTTTTCTTAGTATAACTAAGGGTTTGCTGATTTGTGTATCTTTTCAAAATGTCAGCTTTCAGTTTTGTTGATTTGTTTCTGTTGGTTTTCTATTATTTATCTGGTTTAATTCTGCTATAATCTTTACCAGTTTCTTCCCTTTTATTATTGCTGTTGCAATATCACAAAAGCTTTGATATGTTTTCATTTTCATTGTCTCAAGATACTTCTAAAATTCTCTTTTGCTTTATTCTTTGACCCACTTGTAGTTCTATAGTGTGTTGTTTAGTTTTCACACATTTGTAAAATTTTTTTTGTCTAGATGCTATTGATTTATAATTTCATCCTCTTATGGTCAGTAAAGGTACTTGAAATGATTTTGATCTTAAATTTGTTAAAACTTGCCTTTTGATCTAATGTTATTTATTCTGACTAATGTTCTGTGTTTGTTTGAGAAGAATATGTAGTCTTCTGTTGTGTTGGAAAGCTCCTTATATGTCTGTCAAGTTCATTTGGTCTACAATGTTGTTCAAGTTAGTTATTTCTTTATTGATCTTCTGTCTCTGTGTTTTATCCATTATTTTAAGTGAGTTGTTTAAATCCTATACTATTTCTGTATTGCTGTTAATTTATCCTTTTAGATTTTTCAGTATTTGCTTTATGTATTTAACTGCTCCAAAGTTGCATGCTTACGTATTTATAATAGCTATATCTTCCTATTGAATTGAGACGTTATCATTATATAATGACCTTTGTCTCTAGAGACAGTTTTTGAATTTTATTTTCTCTGATATAATAACCACTTCTGCTTTCTTTTTATTACTATTTGCATAAATATCTTTCTTCATCCCCTCACTTTAAGATATGTGTCTGAAATAGACAGTATTAAGCCTCAAGTGAATCTCTTATAGACAGTATGTCACTAGACTTTGTTTTTAATCCATTCAGGCACTTTATGCCTTTTGATTGGGGAACTACATCCATTTACATTTAAAGTAATTATTGATGGGTAAAGACTTATTATTTCCATTTTATTAATTGTTATGTCAGTTTTGCAGTTGTTTTTGCTTTTTCTTTTCCACTTGTTGTCTTCTTTTGTTATTTGATGATTTTTGTAGTGATTCTTTTGACTCTTTTCTCTTTTCTTTATCTATTATAGGGTTTTTTCTTTATGGTTACCTTGAGGCTAACATAAATTTATTGCAATTATAAGCATCTCTTACATGTTGATAGCTTAATCACAAATAAAAACTGTATTTTCACTCTCTTCTCCCACACATTTTGTGTTCTTATAGTCAGAGTTTGCTTCTTTTTGTATTGTGTATCCATTAACAAATTTTATCTTTTACTGTTATATTAGGGTTAAAATTAATTTAGACACCACCATTACAGTTAGCATTACAATGTTAAATTATTCTGTGAAATGGCAATCCATTCCAGTATCCCTTCCTGGGAAATCCCATGGGCAGAGGAGACTGGCTGGCTACAGTTCATGGGATCACAGAAGAGTCAGATACAACTTACTGACTAAATAGTCCATTAATAAATTTTATCTTTTTACTATTATGGTAGAAACTATTTTAGGCACCATAATTACAACTAATATTACAATGTCAAATTATTCTGTATTTGTCGTATCTTTACTTTTGTCAGTGAGATTTATGTTTTCGTGTTGCTGTTTGGTGTGTTTCAATTTGAAGAACGCAAATATTTCTTCTGTAATAAGAGAGGCTGGGTGGTCATGAACACTCTCAATTTTTGTTTGTCTGAGAAAGACTTTATATCCCCTTCAATTTTTCAGCTTTACTGAGATATAATTAACAAATAAAATTGTAAGACACTTAAAGTGTACATCATGGTTTGATATATGTGTACGCTGTGGAATGATTTGTCTCTCCTAATTAGTGATCACTTATGTTGATGTCTATAGTCTATTATAGACTATATGGGTTAATTTGGTGGGGGAAGCTAAGTGAAATAAGTCAGACAAAGAGACAAAAACTGTTCAAAGTCACTCATATGTTGAACCTAAAAATACAACGAACTCATAGTTATTTTCAAAATAGTGAATATGACAGAAAAGAAGCAGACTCACAGATATAGAGGACAAACTAGTGATCACCAGTAGGGAGAGAGAAGTGGGGAGGGGCAATACAAGGGTAGGGAATAAGGGGTACCAGTTATTATGTATAAAATAAGCTACAAATATATATTGTACAATATGGGGAATATAGCAGTATTTATAATAACTATAAATGAAGTATAACTTTAAAAGTTGTGAACTTGTAAACAATGCTACTACGAACATTGGGCTGCATGTATCTTTTCAAATTAGTCTTTTTTTTTTTTTTTTACCCAGAAATGGAACTACTGAGTCATATGGTAGTTTTATTTTTAGTTTTTTTAAAAAAGCCTCCATGCTGAGGGTGTGGAGAAAAAGGAACCCTCTTACACTGTTAGTGGGAATGCAAACTAGTACAACCATTATGGAGAACAGTGTGGAGATTCCTTAAAAAACTGGAAATAGACCTGCCATACGACCCAGCAATCCCACTGCTGGGCATACACACCAAGGAAACCAGAACTGAGAGACACGTGTACCCGAATGTTCATTGCAGCACTGTTTATAATAGCCAGGACATGGAAGCAACCTAGATGTCCCTCAGCAGATGAATGGATAAGAAAGATGTGGTACATATACACAATGGAGTATTACTCAGCCATTAAAAAGAAAACATTTGAATCAGTTCTAATGAGGTGGATGAAACTGGAGCCTATTATACAGAGTGAAGTAAGTCAGAAAGAAAAACACCAATACAGTATATTAACACATATATATGGAATTTAGAAAGATGGTAATGATGACCCTATATATGAGAAAGCAAAAGAGACAAAGATAAAGAACAGACTTTTGGACTCTGGGAGAAGATGAGGGTGGGATGATTTGAAAGAATAGCATTGAAACTTGGATGTTACTATAAATGAAATAGATCGCCTGTCCAGGTATGATGCATGACACAGGGCACTCAGGGCTGGTGCACTGGGATGACCCTGAGGGATGGGGTGGGAGGGAAGTGGGAGTGGGGTTCAGGATGGGGGACACGTGCACACCCATGGCTGATTCGTGTCGATGTATGGTGAAAGCTACTACAATATTGTAAAGTAATTAGCCTCCAATTAAAATAAATAAACTAAAAAAAAAAAGCCTCCATACTTTTCCACAGCAGCTTACACTCCCACTAATTTACACTCCCACTAACAGTATTTTAAGGTTCCCTTTTCTCACATCTTCACCAACATTTGTAATTTGTAGAATTTTTGATGATAGCTATTCTGAGAGGTGTGTGGTGATATCTCATTGTGGTTTTAATTTGCATTTCCCTGATTATTAGCAATATTGAGAATTTTTTCATGTGCCTGTTGGCCTCTGCATTTCATCTCTGGAAAAATGTCTATTCAATTAAAAAATCTGCCTATTTCTAATCTGGTTGTTTGTTTTTTGATGTTAAGTTGTATGAGCTGTTTATATATTTTGTATGTTAATCCTTTGTCGGTATCATTTGTAAATATTTTCTATCATTCAGTAGGTTATCTTTTCATTTTGTCAATGGTTTTCTTTGCTGTGCCAAAGCTTTTAAGTTTAATTAGGTCTCATTTGTTTATTTTTGCTATTCTTTCCTTCACTTTAGAAGACAGATCCAAAAATATTACCGTGATTTTTATCAAAGAATGTCCTGTCTATGCTTTCCTCTGGGAGTTTTATGGTTTCAGGTCATACATTTAGGTCTTTAATCCATTTTCATTATTTTTGTATATGGTGTCAGAGAATGTTTTAATTTCATTCTTTTACAGCTGTCCAGTTTTCCCAGAATCACTTATTAAAGAGACTGTCTTTTCTCAGTGGAATATTCTTGCCTCCTTTGTCATAGATTAATTGGTCATAAATGCATGGATTTATTTCTGGGCTCTCTATTCCATTCCATTGCTCCATGTGTCTGTTTTATGCCCGTCCCATACTGATTACCTTAGTTCTGTAGTATAGCTTGAAGTCAGGAAGCGTGGTTCCTTCAGCTCTATTCTTCTTTTTCAAGATTGTTTTGGCTATGCAGGGTCTTTTGTGTTTTTCCATACAGATTTTAAAATTATTTGTTCTGTTTCAGTGAAAAATACCATTGATATTTTGATAGGAACTGCACTGAATCCATAGATTGCCTTGGGTAATATAGTCATTTTCACAATATTGAGTCTTCCAATCCAAGAACATAGTACATCTTCTTGTCTGTTTTGTGTCATCTTCGATTGCTTGAATCAGTGTCTTATCGTTTTTGGAATATAGGCCTTTTGACTCCTTAGGTAGATTTATTCCTAGGTAATTTTATTCTTTTTCATGCAATGATAAATGGTATTATTTCCTTAATTTATCTTTCTGATAGTTCATAGTTTACAAAAATGCAACAGATTTCTGTATATTATTTTTGTATCCTGCAATTTTACCAAATTCATTGATGGGTGCTAGTAGTTTTCTGGTGGCAACTTTAGGATTTTCTGTGTACAGTATCATGTCATAAACAGTGACAGATTTAGTTCTTCCTTTTCAATTTGGCTTCCTTTTATTTCTTCTGATTGCTAAGGCTAGGATGTCCAAAAGTGTGTTGAATAAAAGTGGTGAGAGTAGCATCTTTCTCTTGTTTCTGATCTTAGAGGAAATGCTTTCAGCTTTTTGCCATTAAATATGATGTTAGCTGTGCTAATGGCCTTTATTATGTTGAGATATGTTCCCTGTCTGCCTGCTTTCTGAAGAGTTGTTTTTTTTTTTTTTGGTCATAAATGGATGTTGAATTTTGTAAAAACCTTTCCCAAATCTATTGAGGTAATCATATGCTTTTTATTCATCAATTTTTTAATGTAATGTATCACATTGATCAGATTTGTGGATATTGAAAAATCCTTGCCTCTCTGGAATAAATCTCACTTGCTCATGGTGTATGATTCTTTTAATGTATTATTTGGTTCGATTTGCTAGTATTTTATTGAGAGTTTTTGCCTCTATGTTCATCAGTGATATTGGCCTGTAATTTTCTTTTTTTGTGTGAGATCTTTGTTTAGTTTTGGTATCACAGTGATGCTGGCCTCAGAATGAGTTTGAAAGTGTTCCTTCTTATAAGGTTTTTTTGGGATAGTTTGAGAAGAGTAGGTGTTTGGTAAAATTCACTTGTGAAGACATCTGGTCCTGGATTTCTGTTTGTTGGATGTTTTAAAATTACAGATTCAATTTCATTACTGGTAATTGATCTGTTCATATTTTCTATTTCTTCCTAGTTCAATCCTGGGAGATTATACCTTTATAAGAATTTGTCCATTACTTCTAGGTTGGCTAGGACCTATATTCCTAACTAAAGCCCTGTTTTACCTCATTCTAGTATTGCACCCCACTCCAGTACTCTTGCCTGGAAAATCCCATGGATGCAGGAGCCTGGTAGGCTGCAGTCCATGGGGTCGCTGAGTCAGACACAACCGAGCAACTTCACTTTCACTCTTCACTTTCTTGCATTGGAGAAGGAAATGGCAACTCATTCCAGTGTTCTTAGCTTGAGAATCCCAGGGACAGGGGAGCCTGGTGGGCTGCTGTCTATGGGTCGCACAAAGTTGGACACAACTGAAGCGACTTAGCAGCAGCAGCAGCAGCTGTGTTAGCAATATGTCATAAATCTGAATAAAGAGTATAGCTGTTTTTATCAATCTCTTTGGGAAAACAATGGATCCAAGCATTTTCCCCCTTAATTTCATTAAACTAAATCACCATGAGAGGTTGATATTTCCCTTATAACTAGATTTTGGGAGAAGAAATGATAGAAATTTATTTTTGATGCCACATTTTCTCAAAAATCTTCCAAAATAATATTTAAAAATGTCCATGATTTTGTGACTTTCTTGGTTAAATAGTAGTGTTGATTTATTTATATATACATTCACTTCATTGCCCATCTATGTGGATTGCTTTGTAGATTAGCTTGTGTAGGGGGGATACTGTGGTGCAACATCTAGATTTCCCACTTCAAGACTGAGGCACTCCTTTTCTCATTTCCCTGAGTATTGGCTGCAGACAGCTTTCACACAAGTCCTTATTGGGGATTGCTTTCAGTCTAAGGGAGCTTCTTTGCCCAAGTCTATACTTACTGTTTGGAAGCAGCCTGCATCCAATGACCAAGTGGTATGCAAAATGTTCTAGGTGCCCTTGCTTTCATTTGTAACAACTCTGATGGTTTATTATTGCACCTTAGGTCCCCATGGTATTTGGCAAGAACTCTGATGTTTCTTCCTTTAAAAAAAAAAAAAAAAAAAAATATATATATATATATATATATATATGAATTAATGAATGAATGTGAAGTTGCTCAGTCGTGCCCGACTCTTTGCAACCCCATGGACTGTAGCCTACCAGGCTCCTCTGTCCATGGGATTTTCCAGGCAATAGTACTGGAGTGGATTGGCATTTCCTTCTCCAAGGGATCTTCCCAACCCAGGGATCGAACCCAGGTCTCCCACATTGTAGACAGATGCTTTACCGTCTGAGCCACCAGGGAAGTCCATATATATATAATTGAAGTATAGTTGACTTACAATGTTTCAGGTGCACAGCAAGGTGATTCAGTTATACAAATACATATATATATTTTCAAATTATTTTCCATCATCGGTTATTACAAGATAGTGACTACAGTTCTCTATGCTATGCAGTAAACCTTTGTTGTTTGTTGCATATCTACATTTAAATTAGAAAGCTAGCATTCTGTTCATACTAAGTCAAACAAATGGAATCAAAAAGTCATAATTTTTTTAGACAGAAATTCATGTTTTCTAAAATAAATATTATACAGGTGTATACAAAAGCTTTTCTACTACATTGGATAAAGACTGGAGAAAGAATATAAAAAAAAAGAGATGGAGAAATTGGAGAACATAAACTAAATGAAATGGGAGCACTGAATATGAAACAGAAAAAGTGAAAAAAACTAGATAAAAGTAAAAGATCATCATATAGTTCAGTTGTTTTTAAACATGACTTCTCATTAGAAACATATCTGGAGCTCTAGAGAAAAAAGCAATACCTGAGCATTTGTATTTTTCAAAAAATTTCAAGATAATTCTGATATGCATCTGGATTTTAAAAAGTGATTACAGGTTTTTCTATTTGATCCTAGTTTGGTAATATATAGTTCTATTATTTTTTCTGTTGACCAATCATGATACAATGGTATTAAGTGAATAATAGTTACATAATCACAACAGTAAAAGATCTTTATCAGTTTTAAGAATCCATTAGTGAAGTGAAGTCGCTCAGTCGTGTCCGACTCTTTGCTGCCCCATGGACTGTAGCCTACCAGGTTCCTCCATTCATGGGATTTTCCAGGCAAGAGTGCTGGAGTGGATTGCCATTTCCTTCTCCAGGGGATCTTCCTGACCCAGGAATCGAACCCGGGTCTCCCACATTGCAGGCAGACGCTTTACCGTCTGAGCCACCAGGGAAGCCCTTCATAATCCATAGCCAGACAAAAAATAAAAGATAATTACAATTGCAACCCTTAATGGGAGCATGATTAACTTAGCAATATAAAATAATTACATACAATTTGGGGGGATCAAGCTCCAAAATCACTGCAGATGGTGACTGCAGCCATAAAATTAAAAGATGCTTACTCCTTGGAAGGAAAGTTATGACCAACCTAGACAGCATATTAAAAATCAGAGACATTACTTTGCCAACAAAAGTCTGTCTAGTCAAGGCTATGGTTTTTCCAGTAGTCATGTATGGATGTCAGAGTTGGACTATAAAGAAAGCTGAGTGCCGAAGAACTGATGCTTTTGAACTGTGGTGTTGGAGAAGACTCTTGAGAGTCCCTTGGACTGCAAGGAGATCCAACCAGTCCATCCTCAAGGAGATCAGTCCTGAATATTCATTGGAAGGACTGATGTTGAAGCTGAAACTCCAATACTTTGGCCACCAGATGCGAAGAACTGACTGATTGGAGAAGACCCTGATGCTGGGCAAGATTGAAGGTGGGAGGAGAAGGGGATGACAGAGGATGAAATGGTTGGATGGCATCACCGACTTATTGGACATGAGTTTGGGTAAACTCCAGGAGTTGGTGATGGACAGGGAAGCCTGGTGTGCTGCAGTCCATGGGGTCACAAAGAGTCAGACACAACTGAGTGACTGAACTGAACTGAACTGAAGCAGAGTAATGTGGTAAGTGGAAGAGTATACATGCACATGTTTTCATCAGTCTATATCTTTTGATTGGTGCATTTAATCCATTTATATTTAAGGTAATTATCAACATGTATAATCCTATTAATGTTTTCTGAATTGTCTTTATTGAGTTTATTTTCTTTAGGTCTTTTCCTTCTCTTGTGTTTCCTGCCTGGAAAAGTTCCTTTGGCATTTATTGTAAAGCTGGTTTGGTGGTGCTGAGTTCTTTTAACTTTTGCTTGTCTAGAAAGCTTTTAATTTCTCCATTAAATCTGAAAGAGAGTCTTGATGGGTAGAGTATTCTTGGTTGTAGGTTCTTCTCTTACATTGCTTTAAATATACCATGCCATTCCATTCTGACTTGTAGAGTTTCTGTTGAGAAATCAGCTGATAGCCTGATGGACGTTCCTTTGTATGTTATTTATTGTTTTTCCCTTGTTGCTTTTAATATTTTATCTTTGTCCTTAATTTTTGTCAGTTTGATTACTATGTGTCTTGATGTGTTTCTCTTTGGGTTCATTCTTCCTGGGACTCTCTGTACTTCCTGGACTTGGTTGACTATTTCCTTTCCCATGTTTGGGAAGTTTTCAGCTATTATCTTTTCAAATATTTTCTCAGGTCCTTTCTCTGTCTCCTCTCCTTCTGGGACCCCTATAATACAAATGTTGGTGCATTTAATGTTGCCCCAGAGGTCTCTTAGGCTGTCTTCATTTCTTTCCATTCTATATTCTGTTCTGCGGCAGTGATTTATACCACTCTGTCCTCCAGGTCATTTATCTGTTCTTCTGCCTCAGTTATTCTGCTACGGATTCCTTATAGTATATTGTTCATCTGTTTGTTCTTTAGTTCTTCTAGGTCTTTGGTAAACATTTCTTGCATCTGTTCGATCTTTGCCTCCATTCTTTTCCTGAGATCTTGGATCATCTTCACAATCATTATTTTGAATTCTTTTTCTGGAAGTTTGCCTATCTTCACTTCATTTAGTGTTTTTCTGGGATTTTATCTTGTCCCTTGATCTGGGACATAACTTTCTGCTTTTTCATCATGATTAACTTTCTATAATATGGTTTTTGTTTTGGCCAGTGTGAGACTGTGCTTCTTTTTGCTTCTTCTGTCTGCCCTCTGATGGATAAAGCTAAGGTGCTTGTGTAAGCTTCTTAATGGGAGGGACTGTATTTTTTTGGGCTCCAAAATCACTACAAATGGTGATTGAAGCCATAAAGTTAAAAGACGCTTACTCCCTGGAAGGAAAGTTATGACCAACCTAGAGAGCATATTCAAAAGCAGAGACATTACTTTACCAACAAAGGTCCGTCTAGTCAAGGCTATGGTTTTTCCAGGGGTCACGTATGGATGTGAGAGTTGGACTGTGAAGAAAGCTGAGCGCCGAAGAATTGATGCTTTTGAACTGTGGTGTTGGAGAAGACTCTTGAGAGTCCCTTGGACTGCAAGGAGATCCAACCAGTCCATTCTGAAGGAGATCAGCCCTGGGATTTCTTTGGAGGGAATGATGCTGAAGCTGATACTCCAGTACTTTTGGCCACCTCATGTGAAGAGTTGACTCACTGGAAAAGACTCTGATGCTGGGAGGGATTGGGGTCAGGAGGAAAAGGGGACGACACAGGATGAGATGGCTGGAAGGCATCACTGACTCGATGAATGTGAGTTTGAGTGAACTCTAGGAGTTGGTGATGGATAGGGAGGTGTGGCATGCTGTGATTCATGGGGTCGCAAAGAGCTGAACACGACTGAGCGACTGAACTGACTGACTGACTGTAGTGTACTGTTAGTTGCTCAGTCATGTCCCAACTCTTTGGGATCCCATGGATCATAGCTCACCAGGCTCCTCTGTCCTTGGGATTGTCCAGGCAAGAATATTAGAGTGGATTGCCATTCCCTTCTCCAGAGGATCTTTCCAACTTAGGGATCAAACCTGGGTCTCTTGCGTTTCAGGCAGATTCTTTACTGTCCAAGCTTCTTGATGTGAGGGACTGGTGATGGGAAAAACTCTGTATTGCTCTGGTGGGCAGGGCCTTGCTCAGTAAAGTTTAAATCCAATTATCTGTTGATGGGTGGGGTTGCACTCCCTCCCTGCAAGTTGCTTGGCCTGAGGCCATCCAGCCCTGGGGTCTGTGGGCGCTATAGTAGCGTTAATGGTGAACTTCCAGGTGTTCAAGCTGGTTTTAGAAAAGGCAGAAGAATCAGAGATCAAATTGCCAACATCTGATGGATCATTGAAAAAGCAAGAGAGTTCCAGAAAAACATCTATTTCTGCTTTATTGACTATGCCAAAGCCTTTGACTGTGTGGATCACAATAAACTGTGGAAAATTCTGAAAGAGATGGGATTACCAGACCACCTGACATGACTCTTGAGAAACCTATATGCAGGTCAGGAAGCAACAGTTAGAACTGGACATGGAACAACAGACTGGTTCCAAATAGTAAACGGAGTACGTCAAGGCTGTATATTGTCACCCTGCTTATTTAACTTCTATGTAGAGTACATCATAAGAAATGCTGGGCTGGATGAAACACAAGCTAGAATCAAGATTGCCAGGAGAAATATCAATAACCTAAGATATGCAGATGACACCAGCCTTATGGCAGAAAGTGAAGAAGAACTAAAGAGCCTCTTGATGAAAGTGAAAGAGGAGAGTGAAAAAGTTGGCTTAAAGCTCAACATTCAGAAAACTAAGATCATGGCGTCTGGTCCCATCACTTCATGGCAAATAGATGCGGAAACAGTGGAAATAGTGGCTGACTTTATTTTTTTGGGCTCCAAAATCATTGCAAATGGTGATTGCAGCCATGAAATTAAAAGATGCTTACTCCTCGGAAGGAAAGTTATGACCAACCTAGACAGCATATTTAAAAGCAGAGACATTACTTTGCCAACAAATGTCCGTCTAGTCAAAGCTATGGTTTTTCCAGTAGGCATGGATGGATGTATGAGTTGGACTATAAAGAAAGCTGCGTGCTGAAGAACTGATGTTTTTGAACTGTGGTGTTGTAGAAGACTCTCGAGAGTCCCTTGGATTGCAAGGAGATCCAACCAGTCCATCCTAAGGGAGATCAGTCCTGGATGTTCATTGGAAGGATCGATGTTGAAGCTGAAACTCCAATACTTTGGCCACCTGATGTGAAGAGCTGACTCATTTGAAAAGATCCTGATACTGGGAAAGATTGAGGGCAGGAGAAGAAGGGGACGACAGAGGATGAGATGGTTGGATGGCATCACCGACTCAATGGACATGAGTTTGGGTGGACTCTGGGAGTTGGTGATGGACAGGGAGACCTGGCGTGCTGTGGTTCATGGGGTTGCAAAGAGTCAGACACGGTGGAGTGACTGAACTGAACTGAACTGAATGGTGAACTCCAAGACAGTTACACTAAGGGGAACCTTCTGGTGCCCTGTCCCTGGGGTGAGCCCCTGCCGACCCACGCCTCCACAGGAGGCCCTCCAACACTAGCAGGTAGTTTTGGTTCAGCCACCTGTGGGGTCACTGCTTCTCTCTTCTGGGTCTTGGAGTGCACGACATGTTGGTTGTGCCCTCCAAGACTGGAATCTCTGTTTCCCCCAGTCCTCTGGAAGGCCTATAATCAGATTCCCTGGGGATTCCCAGTCCCCTTGTTGAATCCCCAGGATGGGGAGCCTAATATGGTGTTCAGAACCTTCACAATAGTCTGAGAACTTCTGGTACTATTGTTCTCCAGTCTGTGGGTCACCCACCGAGAAGGTATGGGATTTGATTTTTTTGTGTGTGATTGTGCCCCTCCTACCATCTCACTCTGGCTTCTTCTTTGTTTTTGGATGTGGGGTTTCTTTTTTTGGTGGGTTCTAGTGTCCTCCTGGGGCTTCTCTGGTGGCTCAGAGGTTAAAGCATCTGCCTGCAATGTGGGAGACGCCGGTTCAAACCCTGGGTCAGGAAGACCCCCTGGAGAAGGAAATGGCAACCCACTCCAATATTCTTGCCTGGAAAATCCCATGGAGGGAGGAGCCTGGTAGGCTACCATCCACGGGATTGCAAAGAATTGGAATCGACTGAGCGACTTCACTTCAGTTCACTTCAGTGTCCTCCTATCGACAATTATTCGGTAGCTAGTTGCAATATTGGTGCTCTCACAGGAGGAGATGAGTACACATCCTTCTACTCTGCCATCTTGAACCAGAAAGTCTGACGTTTCTGTATCAGAGTTCAATCTCTCCTTTAACTAATCCTTCATTCCTCTCCCCATTACATATGTACCTGAGATGAATGAAATCTTGATGCAGTCTCCACCACTGCAGTCTCCACCACAGTCTTTTTCCTAGGGAACATGACCTAAAATAGGTAGGGAAGAGTTTCAATTCCAAAATGATTTCTTCTTGTTAGTAATTCAATATTCTTCTGGTGTATCTTCCTTCTTCTAACAATTGTGTATCCTGGGAAATCAAGCATTTTCATAACTGGCATAGTACAATATAAATCAGAAGGCGAGTCCATTAAAAATAAAATTTAACAGAAGTCTGGATTCTTGCCAATTCTTTCTCTGCATTAAGATGCTTAAAGATCTTTCCACATAATGGCACATGACCAGAAAATTGAAGCCATTGCTTCAGTTTCAGGTGCCCACTATACAAAAGGCATTTTGAAAAATTAAAAAAATAAGACATGATTCCTGCCCTCAGGAAAAAAACAAAAACAAACAAAAAACTATAAAATAGAGGAAGAGAATGGTAACATTAGTGTTTCTAAGAAAGTGTTATGACTTCTGATTAGTGAGGGCTTAATCAGTTTTATCTGGGGTAATCAGAGCAGCCATCTGAAAAATGTGATATTAAGAGGGCAGAAGGGCTCCATGTGATCAAGGATAAGATCTTAGTCAACTCAGTGTTTTAAATCAGTTAACTGCCTTTTTAGGCACTCTTGACTCTCTGACATTTTGTTAATTCTGGATGGCCCAATATGAGTCAGTGCAGGGTTAATTGATTTTTCCAGTGAACTCAGGTCAGCTAACCTTTATGTGACTTCAAACTCCCATTTCATTCTTTTCATAATCCAGCCATAAGATCAAGCGACCTTCTCAATAACTTAATTTTTCAGGCTTTGCCAAAAGTGTTTTCACTGGTTTCTCATAACTCTGTATGGGATAAATCATGAGAAAATTTAACAAGGGCTTGTGTATCCACTTATGTTGATGAATCATTTGCTTCTAGTCCTGGATTCTTCTACCTCTTCCTGCCTCATTAACTCTAATTGCTTCTATTTTGTTAACAAGTGGTTTTGTCTGCATTTTTGTTGGAAGCAAAAGATCCTGTGAAGGTGGAATCTGTCATGAGTAAAAATTATGTCAATTGAAGTGAAATATAATTTAACCTCTTTTCCTTTAAATTTAGACTTGAAATTATCATTTCAACATAAGGATTCAATAATCTGAGTTGGAACCAGTTCTGAGTCAATGTTGTACTGAGGGATGTCCCATTCCTGAACAGAGCAGGGGATTTAACGGCAATCTGTCAGCTAAATTATAATCTTTGAAAATCTCCCCAAAATGCTTTTTTCTAGGTTCCTGACATACTTCTCAGGATATATTTGTACCCAAAGCAGCCTAATGAACCTGAAAAAACTGTGGATTTGCCATTTCCATTGATTTGTGGCCATTAAATAGAAATCCCTGAATCTACTAGTGGACGTGAGTCAGCTGCTAGGATTTGCTCATGAAGAGCCTCTCCATCTACTCATCTGTCTTGGGATAGGGGGCAGCTCTGAAGATGGTCCTGAGAAGTCCAGTGTTACAGAGCTATCTTCTAGGGCCTCAACTTGAATCTTGTGGTTGTGGTTGCCGGAGGGTTTACTACTACTACTAAGTCGCTTCAGTCATGTCCGACCCTGTGCTACACCACAGACCGCAGCCCACCAGGCTCCCCCGTCCCTGGGATTCTCCAGGCAAGAACACTGGAGTGGGGTGCCATTGCCTTCTCTGGCCTGAGTGTCTAGGCTTGTACTATAAATTCACCTAGAGGGAAACTGACTCAAAATCACATTACATGTTGGCTCTGTGATAATTATGAAGATGATACAATATGTAAAAATACGTACAGAAACTGAACAAGCTGGACCCCAATTGAAGTTCTGATTATGATGGGAAGTTCTCTTCGAATTTTACAAGTCTGTTGAAATTAAGTGAATTATGGTAAATTAAACCTTTATCAGTGTTTGGGACATAGTAGGTGCCAAGTACATGTTTTTCTCCTTTGTCTTCCCTTCCTTTCCCTGTGAATGTAAAAACAATGATCATGGAAACTGACAAACATACCAGTTGATTAATTACCCAGCAAATCATTTTAGGTACTTTACTGTGTGTCTGGTGTTACAGGATTCGTGTAGGACACCAGAGATGTTATATAATGGCCAAATCCTTAAAAATATGTTATTATAACTTATTTTTCAATGTTTTAAAATGTATATCACATAAAAATGACTATTTTAAAATTACTTTAACAAAAATTTTAACCAAAATAAGTGTATAATTCTGTGGCATTTAATATATTCATAATGTTGTGCAATAATTACCCCTATCTCCTGAACTGTCTTATTTTCTCAAGCTGAAACTTTGTATCCGTTAAACAATTATACCCCATTTCTTCCTCCCCTAGCCTCTGGTAATTACCATTCATTTTACTTTCTGTTTTTATAAGTTTGACTCTTCTGGTATCTCAAATACGTACAATCATGCGGTAGTTGTCTTTTTGTGACTGGCTTATTTCACTTAGCTTAATATTCTTAAGGTTCATCCATGTTGTAGCATGTATCAGAATTTCCTTCATTTTTAGGGTTGAATAACATATCATCGTATTTATATAGCCCATTTTGTTTATTCATTCATCTGTTGATGGACATTTGGCTATAGTGAACAATGCTGCTATGAACAGAGAGGTACAAACGTATGTTTGAATGCCTACTTTCAGTTCTTTCGTGTATATATCTGGAATGGAATTGCTGGATCAAATGGTAACTCTATTTTTAATTTTTTGAGGAAATGCTGAACTGTTTTATGCAGTGGCTGTACCATTTGACATTCCTACCAGCAATGTACAAGAGTTTCAATTTCTCCATATTCTCATCATACTGTTATTTTCCACTTTTAAGAAATAATAGCCATCCTAATGAGTGAACGATTATCTTTTTGTGGTGTTGCTTTGCATTTTTTCTAATGACTAGAGGTGTTGACATTTTCTCATGTGCTTATTGACTATTTGTATATCATGTTTGGAGAAATTCCTTTTCAAGTCCCTTTCCATTTTTGAATTGGGTTGTTTATATTTTCATGTTGAGTTGTAAAAGTTCTTTAACTATTCTGGATATCAATCTCTTACCAGATACCTGACTTGCAAATATTTTCTCCCATTCTGTGAGTTGTCTTTTCACTCTTTTGATAGTGTTCTTTGATGCACAAAAGTTTTTAATTATGATGCAGTCCAATTTATCTGTATTTTGTTTTCTGTGTTTTTGGTGTTATTTAAAGAAATCATTGTAATTCCTATATAAAGATTTTCCATTATTAAGAAACATGCTTTTTTTTTTTTTTTTTTTTGTAAAGAAAAGTCTTAATGGAACTAGACCAGTGGATAATCATTTCTAATTGAAGAGAGTAGAAACTAAGTATATAGTTGTTCAGAAAAGGAGAGAACAATCCAAGTTCCTGAAAGAATCTTAATTTTCCATTAATTTGATTCCAGCAAGAAGAAACAAATTGGAAAAACAGAAGACACAGTGTTTGCCCAATCAAAAGGGAGCTCTCTAGGATGAAGACAAACACTTGGAGTAAGTGATTGTTGGATAATCATTTCAAAGAAATAATTTGGATTTGTATAGTACTTTGTTTATATTTATTGATTACATATGCTTTTATCTCCCTAATCCAAATAAACCTTCAGGAACAGGAAAAAGCTTGTTTTGAGGTAGTAGACTGATGGTGCATGGGAGTAAATGGTTAAGCAATTTTTGTAAGCAAGTAAATCTAACTTTGCAATCCAATTTGGGAGATCCTTCACTTGTCACTGAAAATTTCCATTTGTATGGTTTTGTTTCATTGATGAAAAGAAAATATTTGCATCCATGTGTCCTAAATTTTCCAGGGCACTTGCAATTTTAAGTTATTTTGTACTAAGACAAGAGACCTTGGTTTTTGATTTAGAAAGGAAGGATTTCCAACATATTCTAGTTAATATTTTTTAATGTCATGCCAATCATTCTATCAAATACCTTTCACATCACAGTATGAATTTGCAATAAAATACTGAGTAGTTCCTTAAGATTGTAAGGGTCTGTTAAAAATTCCAAACTGAATTTTATTGCATCCCAGTAGTTCAAGGCTAACTCTCAATTTTTGTTTGTTATATAATTTTTTGTTGGACTAGTATTCAAACACACAATTCCTTTATCCTATTCCTTTATTTTTTGGGGGCTGAATTTTCTTCTTAGGACTAATTGATTCCCATCTTTGGGAGGGGCCAGATCATGCAGGGTCCTGTGTGTCTAGACCAGATGTATGCATTTTATCTGGCATGGACTAGGCACAGGATTATATAGGTTTGTAGAAAGGCTCGCTCCGGCAGCTTTATGGAAAAGGGACTCAAAGCAGGTAGGATGGGGCCGATGGTTTAATTCTTCTCTTTTCCCTTCATATCCCAGCCTCACTGAGGAAAGGATCCTTATATTGGGTATCATAATCCCATGCTGAAAGAGGGAGAAAGGGGTTTTCCAAACAGAAATACAACCAACATCCAAACACAAACATGTTCCTATGGGTTTCTACTGTCAAAATCCTGAGATGTCTTTTATAATGTTTACCAGGCAGCCAGCCTGTCAACCAGGCTCACTAGCATTGAGGCTTCACTTTCCTTTTTTTGTAAGCTGGCAGGTTTCTTCACTTGCAGTTTGCTTATCTTCTCTATAGAGCAACTGCTCAGATGCTGAACCTTGGCAATTGGGACATGCAATTTATATTCTGAAATGAAGGCTCTATATTTGTAATTTCCCCTTGAAAAATTTCAAATATATACAACAAGAGAGATGATGTTATGATTTCTCCCATACATTCCCAGCATCTGTGTTCAGTAATTAGGAATATTTTGCCATATTTGCTCTATTACTAAACACATTGTTTTGCCAAATTATCTCAAAGGTAATTCCAGACCTCGTGTCATTTCACTCCTACATACTTCTGTGGGCACCTTGTAAAAATGTAAACATTTTCTTATGTAACTACAATTCCATCATCATGTTGAATGGTATTAAGAAGAATTCTTTGGTATTCTCTAATATACAGCCTAAATTCAAATGTCCCTGATTGTCTAAAAATATCTTTCTATAGTTAGTTTGCTGAACTAAGATCCAAATAAGATCAAATATATTTTATAAACATTCCGTCGTACTCCAGATATTAGGCTTCCCCCCCTTGCCTAAGAACTTCCTTAATCCCAGCCTTTTCAGTTTGCATTTGGGTAAACTACAATTTTGGAAGCCATTCAAATTCATTTCATTAAAATAGTTAGTATGTGTTATAGGCTGAATAATGACCCCTGGTAATAAGTTCAGTTCAGTCGTTCAGTCGTGTCTAACTCTTTGTGACCCCATGAACTGCAGCATGCCAGGCCTCCCCATTCCTCACCAACTCCTGGAGTTTACCCAAACTCATGTCCATTGAGTCGGTGATGCCGTCCAACCATCTCATCCTCTGTCGTCCCCTTCTCCTCCTGCCTTCAATCTTTCCCGGTATCAGGTCTTTTCCAATGAGTCAGCTCTTTGCATCAGGTAGCCAAAGTATTGGAGTTTCAGCTTCAACATCAGTCCTTCCAATGAACACCCAGGACTGATCTCCTTTAGGATGGACTGGTTGGAGCTCCTTGCAGTCCAAGAGACTCTCAGGAGTCTTCTCCAACACCATAGTTTAAAAGCATCAATTCTTTGGCGCTTAGCTTTCTTTTATAGTCCAACTCTCATATCCATACATCACTACTGGAAAAACCATAGCCTTGACTAGATGGACCTTTGTTGGTAAAGTAATGTCTCAGCTTTTTAATATGCTGTCTGGTAATAAAACGGGTCCTAATCTCAGGAAGCTGTGAATGTTACCTTCTACTGCAAAAGAATCTTTGCAGATGTGATTAAATTAAGGCTCTCTCCATGAGGAGAGCATCCTGGATTAACAGGTGGGCAATAAATATAATCACAAGTGTCCTTTTAAGAAGGAGGCAGAGGGAGATTTGACACAGATTGGAAGACCATGTGATGGAAGCAGAAGGAAAGAGAACCGTAGAGAGAAGATACTGTACTACTGACTTTGAAAATGGAGGAAGAGGTCACAGGACAAGGTATTCAGGTGGCTATTAGAGACAAGAAAAGGAAAATAATTCTTCCCTAGAAACTTTAGTGAAGGGGCACGATCCCCCTGGTACTTTGATTCTGTCCTAGTGAAACTGACTTCAAGTTTCTGGCCTCCAGAATTATAAGAGAATACATTTGTGTTGTTCTAAGGAACTAAGTGGACAGTAATTTGTTACAGAGGCCACAGGAATCTAATATACTATAGTTCAAAGGTATTTACTAAGAAAGAATTCCATTCTCTGTAGAAGATGAAATAATTCAGAGATCAGAGCTTCCGGAGAGGCAACATTTAGTAGAGGGAAAGGTAATGACCTGGGAACTGAATTCTTGATTCCATCCTGCCAGGTTTTTGGCCAAGTCACTTTTCTGAAATTCTGTTCCCACATATATAATGATCGAGGGAATGAATGGCATAAATAATACTCGAGGGCCCTTGATTCTCCCTACCCTGTTTTACCAGATGAAATCAAGTAGGGGCAGAGGAAAACAACAGAGTTCTTATAAAAGGCCTTGAGGCTGTAGGAGATGTGGGGAAGGGAGGAAGGAAGGAAACATTGCTTGGCAACAAAAGTTACTTTACATCAATGTTTGCCAATGTTTGCGCAGACTTGGAATATGTTTATATGCTGTGGATGGTATTGCCTTGGGTCTTACTGAGAGCAGGGCACTGGCCAGTCCGCGTTTTCTTCCGTGAGTCACATATAGCCACAGCCGCCTGATCTCCAAATCAGGGCTGTAAGGGGCTCCAAACCTAGAGGCTGAAGACAATATTTTTTGAGATTTCTCATTCCAGAGAAGTCTCTGAATGCAGAACTTGGGTGCCTCTGAGCTTTTTTTTTTATGTAACAGTTTTCCTAATAAACCTGCAAGAGGTTTCTTCATAAATAAATATTTAGTAAGTGTGTAATGGTCCCTCTACTGGGTTAAAAGGTTTTTATGTAAAATCATTCAGTCTTCACTAATGTCTGTCTCTGTGAAGTAGTTATCAGCACCTCTGTTGTGCTGGCAGAGAAACTGAGGCTCAGAGAGGATAAGACTTTCCCCATGGTGAAAATAGCTGGTAAGTGGCCAAGTCTGAAATTGGTCGCAGGCCACCTGGAACCAATGGCCACGTATGGGAGATGCTTTTCTCTTTGAAAGGTAACTTGAGGTGATGTGGATGGGCACATAAGGCATCTAGCTGTGTGTCAGACTCCCAGTCTTCCTTTTCTCTAAACTGTTGCTTTTCCGTGTTGTCTTCTTAGATGAAAGAACAATGAGAAAACTTTGTGCCTGGGCTTAGAAACTGCCATAAAAGAAGTACAGTCACTTCTCACCTACCACCTGGAATCACTTTATTAGTGCCTAAGAATTTGGAAAAATCTGAACTTGTGTTGCACTGGTAATCTCTAAGATATGCTTTACTATTTACCTAAATACTTGATTCTTTTTTCTTGGATATTGTTCATAAGTCTTCCTTAGATTATATGTTCTTTCAGTCCAAGAATGATTTTATTGCTTTTTTTTTCTATACCCTCCCATTTCTCCAGAGTGTTGCTGAGCATATGAAATAAGTTTTAAAGATTATTTACTTTCAGTGGATCATAGAAAGGTGCATGGAAGAATATATATTTTTTCCCCCATCTTAAAGTGGAGATAATGATATTCACCTGAATAAAAAGAAATTTTATTTTGACCACATTGTTTTCCTAATACAAAGACTTTGGTTTCTTCTGAAACCAGTCTCTGAACATATCTTTTGGGATCCATGAGAATTTTTCCTTTAAAAGGAGTCAATACATTTCCTGACGTTGAAACCAATTTAGCTTTTCCTTTGTTCAGGATAACTTAGCTCATTCTGTAATTGATCAGGGCTTCCCTGGTGGCTCAGATGGTGAAGAATCTGCCTGCAATGCAGGAGACCTGGGTTCTATCCCTGGATTGGGAAGATCCCCTGGAGGAGGGCATGGCAACCCACTCCAGTATTCTTGCCTGGAGAATCCCCATGAACAGAGGAGCCTGGTGGGCTAGAGTCCATGGGGTTGCAAAGAGTTGGACATGACTGAGTGACTAAGCACAGGATAATCGATTAAGGTGGATCTGTGTACACACACATCCTACCTATACATAATATTATTTTCTGAACCAATTGAAAGTAAGTGGCAGACTTAATATCTATTTTACCACTAAATATTTCAATGTATATTTCCTAAAAAGAACTTTATCTTATGTAAATACTGCATAATTATTAAAATCAATGGATTTTTACATAGAATAATTTATTTAGTTATTGATACAAAACTATTTTATAAACAACAGACCTTATTCAGATTTTTCCAAATGTTTTACTAATGCCATTTATAGTAAAAGAAGCAAAAGAGTTTTTTCCTGGTCCAGGATATGATTCAGAATAACAGGCTGCATTTAATTGTTGTGTCTTTTTTTGTCTCCTTTAATCTGGAATTGCTTGTTAGTTTTGCTTTGTCTTTTATGACCTTGACCCTTTATTTTTAAAGGCACAGACCATTTGTTTTGTAAAATTGCCCTCAATTTGGATTTGTTAAATTTCATCTCTATGATTCAATTAAAGTTATGTATTTCTGGTTGGAATACCATCGAAGTATTTTTCTGTCCTACTAAGATTGTGGGTTTGTCTGTTTCCTTTTTAGTTTTGTAATTTTTTTTTTGCCTTATATTCCAATGCTGTGCTATTAGGGGTATATGAATTTGTTATATATTTCTTCGTGGGTTAAAACTTTTATAAAGTGTCCCTCTTTACCTCTAGCAGTGCTTTTTGCTGTGAAGTCTATTTTATTTATTTTTTAATATAAATTTATTTATTTTAATTGGAGGTTAATTACTTTACAATATTGTATTGGTTTTGCCATACATCAACATGAATCCGCCACGGGTATACACGTGTTCCCCATCCTGAACCCCCCTCCCACCTCCCTCCCCATACCATCCCTCTGGGTCGTCCCAGTGCACCAGCCCCAAGCAACCAGTATCATGCATCGAACCTGGACTGGCGATTCGCTTCATATATGATATTATACATGTTTCAATGCCATTCTCCCAAATCTATTTTAAATATGTATCAGATCCTGTCAGTACCCTCATTTTTCCTTGACTCTCGCCATTTTTATGCACAGTGGTGCTTACTGCGATCACCTGTGGCTCTCCATCTGAGGGCTTTCTCTGGTTAACTAGGCTTGTGTGCAGGGCAGATAGGCCATTAGTTCTGGGAAGCTGATGCCCCAGTAGCAGTCCTTATCTTAGGACAGATGGGAACTGGAGGATAAATACCTTAGCTTCATTGAGTAGGGGAACTCTGAGGAGTATTCTACCTCTCTCAGAGATCCTTGGTGGGGTTGAATCCGTTTCCTATAAGGTAATCTGATCACTAATACATCCAGTATTGTTTCCTTTCTTTCTTGTATCACTTGTCATCCTTCCCAGTTCTCCTTCTGGAGCTTCCTGGAATCACTTCCCAAATAAACTATGTGTTTTCAAATATTTGTCTTAGATCTGTTTCAGAGGGAACTCAACCAAAGACAGTTTTAAGTGATTCAGTGTTTGCACAACATATCTCTTGTGATTTCCAGTCTTTTTGTATCCTTTTATTGTATATATCTGGAGGAGGGCATGGCGACCCACTCCAGTATTCTTGTCTGCAGAATCCCCAGACAGAGGAGCCTGAGAGTCAGACACGACTGAGTGACTAAGCACAGCACATTGTGTATATATTTCAAGGAAGCAGTACATAGTATTTTGTTTTCTTTATTTAATGATACAGTCATTTGTGTTTTAATTGAATTATTTAGTTTATTTCCATTTAATGTAATTACAGATGTATTGGGGTTGAAATTTTAACCTTTGCTTTCTATTTCCCCTTTTAAGCTATTTGCCTCTTCTTCACTTGTTTTAGATTGATTTAATGTTTTTCATTATTCTATTTTGGTCTGTGTTAGCTTGATATTTGCAACCCCCTGATAGCTCAGTTGGTAAAGAATCCATCTGCAATGCAGGAGGCCCCAGTTCAATTCCTGGGCTGGAAGATCTGCTGGAGAAGGGATAGGCTACCCACTCCAGTATTCTTGGGCTTCCCTTGTGGCTCAGCTGGTAAAGAATCTGCCTGCAGTGCGGGAGACCTGGGTTCAGTCCCTGGGTTGGGAAGAGCCTCTGGAGAAGGGAAAGGCTACGCTCTCCAGTATTCTGGCCTGGAGAATTCCATGGACTATATAGTCCATGGGGTTGCAAAGAGTAGGATGTGACTTTCACTTTCTTTCACTTTACTACTATTGATTAGAAATCACCGTATCTATCCTCAACTTATGAATATCAACTTTGCTAGTTGAAGCTGTGACTCATTGTTCACAGCTGACATTCATAGTGTGTGGTTTTATTGCTATCAGTAGCTTATGTCAATTCTTTCCTAGCTTTTATTACTCTTTTCTTTTTACTTGGGCGAGCTGACCAATAATCTTACAGAGAGCTTAAAAGCAGGAGGGAGTAATAGTGAGAATGGTGAGGTTAGAGATCAGGGGAGGTATCATCATGGAACCAAAGAAACTATTTTTGATTTTTGGGGTTTTAATGACATCACCTTTTCCTTTGCTCCAGTTACGTTTCCTTTAGAATTTTTCAGCCTCTGATGCTTTGCCACTAATCTTCCCATAACTGTCCTTCCAACTCTATTCTTCCTGCTGTCTCCTCCTGTTCCTTTCTCTAACTCTGTATTAGTTTACTAAATCAACTGTTACAAAGTACCATAAACTTGGTGACTTAAAAACAAATTTATTGTCTCACTGGTTTGGAAGCTAGAAGTCTGAAATCAAGGTGTTGGTAGGGCCATGCTTCTTCAGAAGGGTCTAGGGAAGAATCCTTCCTTGTCTCATTCTAGCCTCTTGTGGTTGCCAGCAGTCCTTGGCATTTCTTGGCTTGCAGAAATATCACTCCAATCTTCGCCTCCATGTTTGTATGTTTTGCTCTGTGGTTTCACATGGCAGTCTCCCCTTTGTGAATGCTCAAAATCTCCCTCTTCTTTTCCAGATACCAGTTATTGGTTTAGGGCCCACCCTAATCCAGTATGACCTCATCTTAACTTGCTTACTTTTGTAAAGACTATATTACCAAATAAAAGTCACATTCTGAGGTTCCAGAGAGATGTAAATTTTGGAGGAACATCATTCACCCAGAAAAAACTTACCCTATTGTGCAGTAAAAGTAGCACTGGCCTAAAAATTGAAATAGTCCTAAGTACTCTGTCTGTGCTACTAATTTTATGGGTGGAGACTTTAGAATTCACAAGCAGAGGTTCAAATCTCAGCTGTCACTTAAACTCACTGAGCCTCAATGTTTTCATCTGTAAACCAAGGATAATTATACCTGTGTTTTAGATTGGACTAAATAAGATCACACTTTTTAAGTGCTAGGCATAGCGCTTAGCACATTGTTGGTGTTTAACAAATGCTGATTTTCTACCCACATTCCTTAGTTTCTTCATGGTAAAATTGTGAGGTTATTTTCAAGATTTTTCCAGCTTCAAAGTTATGATAGCTTCTTTAAACTGTTGCTTCTTCATTCCCTGCCTGGCCGATTTCTCTCTCACCTTTTCTTTTTGACAAGTTAGGCTCTTCATTCCAGTGTTTTGTGCTTTCCCCCCTTCATTCTCTTCCTAATTTTCTTTTCCCCATTTTTATTCCTTGTGAATATTCACCTGCTTTGGCCAGTAACAGTCCCAGTTTATGCCTGTTGTACCAATGTAGTTATTGATGTTCATTCATAGTACTCTGACTTGGATCATGAGTTATATGGTCACCAGCTTAGAATGTTTTCATAGTACTTGGACCTTCCTGTATCATTGCATGATCTACAATACATCAGGTGTATTTTACCTTGTTTTGTGGGTCTGTTTCTTTGGCAGAATTGAGGGAAGCAATTGGGAATGTTTTTCCATGTTTCCCCAAAGTCTAGCAGGTGTCCGGCTCATGGGAGCTGGTGCTCAGCAACGTTTGTTGGACATGTGAATGACCTGGAAACCTTGCTTCTTTCTGTGTAGAGCAGGTGCTCACTAAATACTCTTTAAATTGAAGTAGATTGCTGCCCTTTATGAAAGTGAAAAATGAACCCAATAGGAACACTATTCTTTCTGCCTTCCTTTATTTGTCATCATTAGCTTAGAGATCTCATTTTACTTCCAGATTTGTGACTCAAAACAGCTAGCCTCACCCCTAGTGGTTTTGATTCTTTGAAAACTGAAATTATCCTTTTCACGACTCCAGTGGGCGCTGTGGTGACCTGCTTTCCAGTTCCTGTGTGCTTTAGGCAAGTGTGGTGGAGGTGGTTTAGTCTATAAGTCATGTCTAACTCTTGTGACAACGTGAACTGTAGCCTGCCAGGCTCTTCTGTCCATGGGATTTTCCAGGTAAGAATTCTGGAGTGGGTTGCCATTTCCTTCTCCAGGGGATTTTTCCCACCCAAGGATTGAATCTGGGTCATTGCAGGCAGATTCTTTACCACCTGAGCTACCAGGGAATTCCCTTAGCCAAGTGTACCTCCATAATTAAAATCTTCCCATCAGCCTGGGCTCCTGAGGCTTTCTCTACTCTGTTGTCTGTTTCAGAAGCACTTTATCTGCCATCTTATTTCTAGCTTTGAGGCCACACCCTCTGCTGATTGCTTCATTTTGTGGCCATGCCTGTATAAGTGAAATTAAGTGGATAATTAAATCAACAATGGGTTTAATTCAGCCTCAAAGCCTGACACTTCTGTTACTCAGTTCAGCACCCCACCTCACTTTTTTTTATTTGTGGGCTGGGATTTTCTATGCTATGGGAACATTTTCTGGGCCTTGGCATTTAGTTCAAATGGTGGAATACATTTTCCCTCTTCAGGAATTATGAAATCAAATCCACCTGGATTGAGTAAATGGTTTGCTCTTTTATCTAATGGCTGAAAATCAGCACTTACTCAGTTTTCAATAAACAATTATGGATAATTTACTAAGTATAGTTAATGATACCAATAATTTTTGACTTTGGGAGTTCTGTAGAGACTGTGGAGGTATGCTGCTCAAATCAACCTTCATGAGGACCTCCTGTTAGGAGTGTGGTTTGTTCATTGTCTACAGCTGCAGCCTCTTTGGGACCATCCCCTGCTCTCACACTGCCAGACCCCACTTCTCCTGGGTTCTTCTCAGCTAGTGACTGAGTGTGGCCATTTCTGCCCAGCACAGGACCACCCTGCCATGGGTAATCTTTGCCTAAGGACTCCCAGTTGGCCTGACTTAGACTTTCTCAAAGATGTTCTTTAGTCTGATCTTCCTATTATCCTGTCTTTTTTCCCTTGTCTCTTCTTTCCGAAGAGTCAGACCTGCATCATGGTCTGCATCTGAAGACTCTCCCCATCAAGAGTGCTGCCTCTTCTCTTAATTCTTCACAGGCATTTCTCCCAAGAAATATCCTGCATGACTCATTTCATCTTGACACCCTGCTTCTTGGAAGAATCAAGCCAACACAAAATCCCATCCAGTAATGTAGATGAAATGTGTGCGCAAGTAATGCAGAATACTAATCATTCCATTCCTCTCCAACACTAATTGGTAGGATTAAAGTACAGTAGGGACATACAACCTTAGATGTAAAAATATGTACATTTTCCATAGTATGTCATTTCCTTGAATGCAAGGATGATGACCAATATAATTCTTTGTTCAGTTTATAGGACACATGACATGGGTGATTAAAAAAAGCATTTAACAGGAGAATAATAATAGAAGAAGCAGCAATAATAATAGTAATTTGAAGGCTCTCTTTATGCCAGGCATTAGGTGCTTCATATAATTATTTTTAGTCCTCATAACAACCTCACAAAGAATATATTGTTGTCATGCTCATTTTGTACATGAGAAAAAATGAAAATATAGTAGTTCGATAAATGGTTCAAGGTCAACTTGGAGCTAGTGAATGACTTTGCCAGGGTTTGGATTCAGGGTCCTCTAAAGCCCTTAGGTTTCTCATGATATCCTGCTTAGTCCTAGGGGTGATCTTTAAACTTAGGCCAGACCTAAATCAACCTGGTAAGTTTGAGCAGTATTCCTTCCTATGGTCTAGAGATAGGTTAGACTAGAGTCTTGGTCTATTGAGTTATTTATTCTAAACATTTAGTGTGGTATTTTAAAGGAATTAAAAAGAAATTAAGATATCTTTCTCCTTTCTTATTATGTTTGTGATCTAGAGTCGTGGAGCAAGAGAGTAGCCAGACAGAAAGAAGCCAGACACAAAAGCTCATGTTATATGACTTCATCTGTATAAAAATGTCCAGGATAGGCAAATCTACAGACATAATAAATCAGTGGTTGTCAGGAGCTGAGGGGAGACTAAGAAGTGACTGCTAATGAGCTGCGGTTTCTTTTTTGGGTGATGAAATGTTCTGAAATTAGATGGCAGTGATAGTTGTACAACCCTGTGAATATATTAAAAACCATTGAATTATATGTATACTTTAAAAGGGAAAATTTTTATGATGTGAAATATCTCTAAAAAATTATACATATACACAGAAGACTCTCAGACTCTTCAAAAACTCATAACTGTTGAGTTAGATGAAGCTTCTCACATTATGAATTTTTTTTCTTAATTTCTCTTTCTGATAGTGAATAACACTTTGTTATTAGTGTATAGAAATGCAACAGATTTATGTTTAATGATTTTATATCTTACTTCACTGAACTCATTTATTCTAATAGTTTTTTGGTGGGATCTTTAGAGTTAGCTATATGTAGTATCATGTCAGCTGCAAATAATAACAATTTTACTTCTTCCCTTCCAATGTTGTTGGTGGTGTTCAGTTGCTCAGTCACGTCTGATTCTTTGAGACCCAATGGACTGCGGCATGCCAGGTTTCCCTGTTCATCACCAGCTCCCAGATCTTGCTCAAACTCATATCCATTGAGTTGGTGATGCCATCCAACCATCTTGTCCTCTGTGGTCCCCTTCTTCTTCTGCCTTCAGTCTTTCCCAGCATCAGGTCTTTTCTAATGAGTCAGCTCTTTCCATCAGGTGGACAAAGTATTGGAGCTTCAGCATCAGTCCTCCCAATGAATATTCAGGACTGATTTCCTTTTGGATTGACTGGTTTGATCTCTTTACAGTCCAAGGGACTTTCAAGAATCTTCTCGAACACCACAGTTCAAAAGCATCAATTCTTCGGCACTCAATCTTCTTTATGGCCCAACTCTCACATCCATACATAAGTGAAAATGAAAGGCGCTCAATTGTGTCCGACTCTTTGTGACCCCATGGACTATATGATCCATGGAGTTCTCCAGGCCAGAATACTGGAGTGGGTAGCCTTTCCCTTCTCCAGGGGATCTTTCCAACCCAGGGATTGAACCCAGGTCTCCCGCATTGAAGGCGGATTCTTTACCAGCTAAGCCACAAGGGAAGCCTGTACATACTACTGGAAAAAACGTAGATTTGACTAGATGGACCTTTGTCAGCAAAGTAATGTCTCTGCTTTTTAACATGCTCTGTAGATTTGTCATAGCTTTTCTTCCAAGGAGCAAGCATCTTTTAATTTCATGGCTGCAGTCACCATTCGCAGTGATTTTGGAGCCCAAGAAAAGAAAATCTGTCACTGTTTCCATTGTTTCCCTATCTACTTGCCATGAGGTGATGGGACCAGATGCCACAATCTTAGTTTTTTGAACATTGAGTTTTAAGCCAGCTTTTTCACTCTCCTTTTCCATCTTCATCAAGAGGCTCTTTAGTTCCTCTTCTCTTTTTGCCATAAGGGTGGTGTCATCTGCATATCTGAGGTAACTGATATTTCTCCTGGCAGTCTTGATTCTAGTTTGTGCTTCATCCAGCCTGGCATTTTGCATATGATGTACTCTGCATATAAGTTAAGTAAACAGGGTGACAATATACAGCCTTGATATACTCCTTTCTCGATTTGGAACCAGTCCTTTATTCCATGTCTGGTTCTATCTGTTGCTTCTTGACCTGCATACAGGTTTCACCAGGAGGCAGGTAAGGTGGTCTGGTATACCCATATCTTTAAGAATTTTCCAAAAAGTTGTTGTGATTCACACAGTCAAAGGCGTTAGCATAGTCAATGAAGCAGACGTTTTTCTGGAATTTTCTTGCTTTGTCTCTATCTAACAGTTGTTCACAATTTAATCTCTGGTTCCTCTGCCTTTTCTAAATCCAGCTTGAACATATGGAAGTTCTCGGTTCACATACTGTTGAAGCCTAGCTTGGAGAATTTTGAGCCTTACTTTGCTAGCACGTAAAATGAGTGCAATTGTGCCTGGAGAATCCCAGGGACGGGGGAGCCTGTTGGGCTGCCGTCTATGGGGTCGCACAGAGTCGGACACGACTGAAGCGACTTAGCAGCAGCAGCAGCAGTGCAATAGTTTGAATATTCTATTTCTTGTCTGATTGCTGTAGCTAAGACTTCTAATTCATTTTTGAATAACAGTGGTGACAGTATCCTTGTATTTTTCCTGGTCTTAGAGGAAAAGTTTAAACTTTTCACCATTGAGTATGATGTTAGCTGTGGACTTATCACATATGGCCTTTATTATGTTGAGCTACAGTTCCTCTATATCCACTTTGCTTAAGGATTTTAATAGTAAATGAATGTTGGATTTTGTCAAGTGCTTTTTCTTAATCTATTGAAATGATCATGTGATTTTTATTCTTCATATTGGATAAACCATATCCTTCAGATATCCTTCATATCTTCAATATGGTATATCACATTGATTTTGCAGATATTGAACCATCTTTATTTCTTGGAATATGTTCCATATGATCATTATATATTATGTATTGTTGATTTTGGTTTGATAATATTTTCTTTCTGTTTATCAAGTATGTAATATGTAATCTCCTTTTTTTTTTTTTAATAGTGTCTTTGTCTGATTTTGATATCAGGGTGATACTGGCTTTTAGAATGAGTTTGGAAGTGTTCCTTCCACTCCAATTTTTTGGAGCAGTTTAAGAAGGAAAGCTATTAACTCAACTTTAAATGTGTAGCAGAATTTTCCTGTGAAGCTGTCTGGTCTTGGACTTTTGTTTGTTGGAATTTTTTTTCATTACTTGTAGTCAATCTGTTCAGATTTTCTGTTTCTGATTCAGTCTTGGAAGACTGTATGTTTCTAGGAATGTATGTATCCATCCATTTCTTCTAGGTTGTTCAATTTGTTGGCATATAATTGTTTATAGTAGTCTCTTATGATTCTTTGTATTTCTGTGGTGTTGGTTGAAATGTTTCTCTTCTCATTTTAGATCTTACTAATTTGGGACCTCTGTTTTCTTGATGACTAAAGGTTTGTCAAAGAAAGCTGAGCACCAAAGAATTGATGCTTTTGAACTGTGGTGTTGGACAAGACTCTTGAGAGTCCCTTGGACTGCAAGGAGATCCAACCAGTCCATTCTGAAGGAGATCAGCTCTGGGATTTCTTTGGAAAGCATGATGCTAAAGCTGAAACTCCAGTACTTTGGCCACCTCATGCGAAGAGTTGACTCTTTGGAAAAGACTCTGATGCTGGGAGGGATTAGGGGCAGGAGGAGAAGGGGACGACAGAGGATGAGATGGCTGGATGGCATCACTGACTCGATAGACGTGAGTCTGAGTGAACTCCGGGAGTTGGTGATGGACAGGGAGGCCTGGAGTGCTGTGATTCATGGAGTCGCAGAGTCGGACACGACTGAGCGACTGAACTGAACTAAACTGAAAGGTTTGTCAGCTTTGTTTATCTTCTCAAAGAGCCAGCTCTTTGTTTCATTGATCTTTTGTATTGTTTTCAGTCTCTATTTCATTTGTTTATGCTCTGATCTTTATTATTTCTTTCCTTTTTACCAACATTGGGCTTTTCTTATTCTTTTTCTAGTTTCTTTAGGTATAAATTTTTAGGTTATTTATTTGAAAATCACTATGACCTTTCCTTTTAGAACTGCTTTGCTGCATCCAAGAGATTTCAAAAAATTGTGTTTCCATTTTCATTTAGCCCAGGTATTTTTTGATTTAGGGCTTCCCCAGTGGCTCATGGTAAAGAATCAGCCTGCAATGCAGGAGCTGCAATTTTGGTCCCTTGGTCAGGTAGATCCCCTGGAGGAGGGCATGGCAACCCACTCTAGTATTCTTGCCTGGAGAATCACATGGACAGAGGAGCCTGGCAAGCTACAGTCCATAGGGTCACAAAGAGTTAGACATGAGTGAAGTGACTTAGCATCCATGGACACGTTTTTTTGGATTTCTTCACTGATCCACTGCTTGTTCAGTATATTGTTTACCCTCCATGTGTTTGAGTGTTTTCCAGTTTTTTCTTGTTGACTTCCAGTCTTATAGTGTTATGGTAGGAAAAGATGTTTGATATGATTTCAGTCTTCTTAAGGTTATTTAAGAGTTATCTTATAGATAGCATGTGATCTATCCCATGGAATGTTCCATGTGCCCTTGAAAAGAATGTACATACCTCTGCTTTTGGATGGAATGTTCTCTACATATCTATTAAAGTTCTTGGGTCTAAGGTGTTGTTTAAGGTTAAAATTTCCTTGTTGGTTTTCTGTCCATTGATGTAAGTGGGCTATTAAAATCCTCACTAGTGTTGTTACTGTCAATTTCTCCCTTTATGTCTGTTAATGTTTGCTTTATGTATTTAGGTTCTCCTATGTTGGCTAAATATGTATTTTTGAGTGTTACATCCTCTTCTTGGATTGATCTCTGATCATTATGTCCTTTATCTCTTGTTATAGTCTTTAAATTCTGTTTTGTCTGACATGAGAATTACTACTCCAGCTTTCTCTTTCTTTCCAGTCACATGGAGTAATTTTTCCATCTGTTTACTTTCAGTCTCTGTGTGTCTTTTAGATCTTGTAGGCTGCATATATATAGGTCTTGTTTTTTTGCATCTGTTCAGCCACTCTATATCTTTTGTTTGGGGCATTAGGTCCATTTACATTTAAAGTAATTATCGACAGGTTTGTTCATTTGTCATTTTGTTACTTCCGGTTATTTTTCTAGTTCTTCTCTTTTCCTTTCTTCTTTAAGTCTCTTCCCTATAGTTTATGATTTTCTTAAGTATTATATTTACATTTCTTTATCTTTTTTGGGGAGTACTTATTATAGGTTTTTGTTTGTGGTTAACATGGGATTCACATCTATCTATCTATCTATATATGGCTATATATATTCCCTCTAGTACTTGTTTAAATTGATAGTCACTTAGGTTCAAATACATTCTATTTTTTTTTTTAATTTACAATATTGTATTGGTTTTGCCATACATCAACATGAATCTGCCATGGGTGTACACATGTTCCCCATCCTGCCCCCCCTTCCACCTCCCTCCCCATACCATTCCTCTGGGTCATCCCAGTGCACCAGCCCCAAGCTTCCTGTATCATGCATCAAACCTGGACTGGTGACTTGTTTCATATATGATATTATACATGTTTCAATGCCATTCTCCCAAATCATCCCACCCTCTTCCTCTCCCACAGAGTCCAAAAGACTGTTCTATACATCTGTGTCTCTTTTGCTGTCTCTCATACAGGGTTATCATTACCATCTTTCTAAATTCCATACATATGTGTTTGTATACTGTATTGGTGTTTTTCTTTCTGGCTTACTTCACTCTGTATAATAGGCTCCAGTTTCATCCACCTCATTAGAACTGATTCAAACGCATTCTTTTTAATGACTGAGTAATACTCCATTGTGTATATGTACCACAGCTTTCTTATCCATTCATCTGCTGATGGACATCTAGGTTGCTTCCATGTCCTGGCTATTATAAACAGGGCTATGAAGAACATTGGGGTACACATGTCTCTTTCAATTCTGGTTTCCTTGGTGTGTATGCCCAGCAGTGGGATTGCTGGGTCATATGGCAGTTCTATTTCCAGTTTTTTAAGGAATCTCCACACAGTTCTCCATAGTGGCTGTACTAGTTTGCATTCTCACCAACAGTGTAAGAGGGTTCCCTTTTCTCCACACCCTCTCCAGCATTTATTGCTTGTAGACTTTTGGATCGCAGCCATTCTGACTGGCATGAAATGGTACCTCATTGTGGTTTTGATTTGCATTTCTCTGATAATGAGTGATGTTGAGCATCGTTTCATGTGTTTGTTAGCCATCTGTATGTCTTCTTTGGAGAAATGTCTATTTAGTTCTTTGGCCCATTTGTTTGATTGGGTCTTTATTTTTCTGGAATTGAGCTCCAGGAGTTGCATGTATATTTTTGAGATTAGTTCTTTGTCAGTTGCTTCATTTGCTATTATTTTCTCCCATTCTGAAGGCTGTCTTTTCACCTTGCTTATAGTTTCCTTTGTTGTGCAGAAGCTTTTAATTTTAATTAGGTCCCATTTGCTTATTTTTGCTTTTATTTCCGATATTCTGGGATGTGGGTCATAGAGGATCCTGCTGTGATTTATGTCGGTAAATACACTCTAGAAGGACTTCATTTTCTCTCCTCAAGCCCTAGGTTTCTTGATTTGATGTTATGTTTTACATCTTTTTACTTTATGTATCCATTAACTAACTGTAAAGTTAATTTATGATTTTGTCCTTTAATCTTCATGTTGGCTTTTTAATTGGTTGATCCACTGCCTTTACCACATATTTGTCTTTACCAGTGAGATTTTTTGCTTTCATACATTTTTGCATTTCTAGTTATGACCTTTTCTTTTCCCTTTAACATCCTTGTAAGACCAGTAATGAAGTTTTATCATTTTTGTTTGTTTCGGAAACTCTTTCTCTCTCTCTCAATTTGGAATGATAGCCTTACTCAATTGTAACTTTTTTTCACTTCAGCACTTTAGATACATTATGCTGTTCCCTTATGGCATGAAGTTTCTACTTTAAAACAGCTGATAGCCTTACAAAGCTTCCCTTGTATGTGACTCACTTTTCTTCTCTTCAGTTTAGTTCAGTTCAGTCACTCAGTCGTGTCCGACTCTTCGCGACCCCATGAATTGCAGCACACCAGGCCTCCCTGTCCAACACCAATTCCCAGAGTTCACTCAAACTCATGTACATCAAGTCTGCGATGCCATCCAGTCATCTCATCCTCTGTCATCCCCTTCTCCTCCTGCCCCCAATCCCTCCCAGCATCAGAGTCTTTTCCAATGAGTCAACTCTTCGCATGAGGTGGCCAAAGTACTGGAGTTTCAGCTTTAGCATCATTCCTTCCAAAGAAATCCCAGGGATGATCTCTTTTAGAATTGACTGGTTGAATCTCCTTGCAGTCCAAGGACTCTCAAGAGTCTTCTCCAACACCACAGTTCAAAAGCATCAATTCTTCGGCACTCAGCTTTCTTCACAGTCCCTCTCACATCCATACATGACCACTGGAAAAACCATAGCCTTGACTAGACGGACCTTTGTTAGCAAAGTAATGTCTCTGCTTTTGAATATGCTATCTAGGTTGGTCATAACTTTCCTTCCAAGGAGTCAGCTTCTTTTAATTTCTTCTCTTGCTGCCTTTCAAATTTTCTCTTTAAAATTTTCCATTTTAATGCTGAAATGCCTTGGTGTGGGTTACTTTGGGTTCATTTTGTTTGGTGTTCTCTATGATTTCTGGACCTGGATGTTTGTTTCCGTCTTCAGTTTAGGGAAGTTTTCAGCCACTTTTTTTTGGAGCTGCACAACATGACTTGTGTGATCTTAGCTCCCCTACCAGGGATTGAACCTGGACCACATAAAAGTGAAAGTGGTAAGTCCTAATCACTGGACTACCAGGGAATTCTCATCAGCCACTATTTCTTTAAATAATTTTCTGGCCCTTTCTCTCTTCTCTTTCTGGGACTCCTATAATACAAATATTAGCATGCTTGATGTTGTCATGAGTTTCTGAAAGTATCTTCTTTTACAATCTTTTTCTTTTTAATGTTTTGATTGGATGATTCCCATCATTCTATCTTCCAGGTCACTTATATATTCTTATGTAGCATATAAGCAATTCCCTCTAGTGTATTTTTGTTTTTCACATGTCTGTATTCTTCAGCTCTGGTTGCTTCTTTTCTCTATTTTATAATTCTTTGTTGAAGTTTTCACTGTGCACTTTCATTTTTTTCCCAAGTTCTGTAGATCTTTATGACTGTGACTTTGAAGTCTTTATCATGTAAATTACCTATCTCTGTTTCATTAGGCTTTTTCCCCCTGGGTGTTTTTGTCTTTTCTTTTAGAATAAACTCCTCTTTCTCCTCATTTTGTTTGATTTTCTGTGGTTGCTTCTATAAATTAGGTGAAATAGTTACCTCCTCTGGTCTTGAAGATGTAGTGTTGGGTTGGAGCATTCCCTATGTAGACTGTATGTGCTGGGGTCACTTTGGCAGACCGACTGGGGCTGAAGCAGGCATGGGTGCAGGGGAGAGTTGCAGGGTGCACTGGGTTGGATCAGGGTTACCTTGGTTGAATGGCTAGAAATGGAGCAGTTTCAGGTTAGAGCTTTCCTAAGACAGGCCAAAACTACTGTCCTAGTGGGATGGCTGGAGCTTCAATGGGCACAGTGTGTGCCTGGGCTGCTGCCTTGGAGGGACAGCTGGCATTGGAATGGGTGTAGGCCAGGAGCATGTTGGGGTGGTGGCTTTGGTGGACTAGCTAGAGTGCCAGGCACTTTACAAACTCATACCTGAGCTGGAACTCAGAGAGAATGAGTTTATGTGTGAGACCTTTGAAAGCAGAGTTTAGATTTCCTTCAGCTCTCGGACCCTCCCAGACTTAAGCCCTATTGTTTTTCAAAGCCAGTTTTATGGGCTCATCTTCCCAGTGCTTGTCCCCAGAGCCGAGGTACCCAATGTGGGACTTGAACCCTTTGTTCCTTAGGGAGTACCTTTGCATTTGTGACATCTCCTTCTACTTGTGGGTCACTGTGCTGGGGTTTGACTAGATTATGGGTCTTCCCTTCCTACGTATCGTGATAAAGAAAAACCCATTGTTTTTCTTTGTATCGTTAATTGTAGATGAGCTTTTCTGCTAGTCTTCAGGTGCTTTTCAGAGTTTTTCTAGAAGTAATTAATTGACAGTAATTCTGTCAAAGTAATTGTCTAAATGTAACAGTTTTGGTGTCTGTGGAGGAGATGAGCTCAGGATCTTTCTATTCTGCTGTCTTGATCCTGCCTCCTGATTCTTGATTCTTACCTTGTCTTCTGAGAAGCTGAATGGACTTTACTCTAAAATGTATGCATACAATCCATGCTTTTAGACTTCTTTTCAAGATTTCAGTGTTCTCTATTTGGATGTGGGTGTCTGAACCAAATGATCAGTCAAACTCTCAACTCTGGATTTGGTCCTGGATCTAGTTGTCAGCCTCAGATGATGTCTCAGTGATTACAACAAACAAGATGACCTAGACAAGACTCCTGTTTTCATCGGTGGATCTTGGGCAATTTCTGTCCCCAGGTGCCTGGCAGGAACATTGATTAAGACATCCTTGCATGTCTATTTGGAACCCAGGAGGTTGTGCTGACTGCCAACACTATATACACTCATTTGGCTCCCATGGGTGTGGGAACTTCATGTTCTTGGCAGAGGACAGAGAAGCTTTGATTTTCCCCGCAAGTCCCTTCTGCCACTAAGTACAGGGTGCCTCTGCAGGGATGGGTTCCAGGTGGGGAGCTTTTCCTTCCATGTTCCACCTTTAACTATGGCAACCAGTTGTTGTAGGGCTCTGATTGAGTTTTTGTCTCAATTTTATAGCTGTAGAGTGAGATTAATGAGAGTAGATACAGTGTTGTGCTGATACGGGACAAGTTGGAAAGAATCTTATGAATCATTATGTCCCACACAGACTTACAGACAGTAAATGATAGTTCATGGCACAGCTGGGACTAAATCCAGGTCTCTGGATTTCTAGTCTAGGATTGTTTCTGTCTTGCTTTGACCTCTCCTAAGTAACTGTGTTCAGAAAAGTGGAAGCCGAAATAGAGCGTGGGTTGATTTATGAACTCAGAATCTTATGCTTCACTCTATTATATATGCAGCAACTTTCCAAACTGGGCTTTGTATTTCCTTCCTCTATCTTTCTCTTTAGGCTATTTTCTAGCCATTTTGGGGATAAGTTTTCAAATATTTCTGAGGTAGAACCTCAGAATTCAGCTTATTTCAGCATCATGGAGGTATTTGGTGGGTGAAAGATGAATAAGACCTAGCACCTGACCTGGAAGCATGCACAGTCTAGAAGAGCAACAAGCATAAACATAACACAGAATGATAGTTGCCATAATAGAAATCTACCTAAAGTATCAGCAGAGAAAATGTGCTGACTGAGTAGCGTCAGGGAATGGAGCATGGAAGGTAAGGAGATGGAAACTAAGTTGGAATTTGAAGAAAAACAGAAATTGGAATTGAAAAACTAACTGACTTTTAAAAAATTGAAATACAATTGATTTACAATATTGTGTTAGTTTCAAGTGTACAGCAAAGTGATTTGGTTATACACATATATATATAATTTTAAAAATTCTATTTTCAAATTTTAAAGATTAAAAAAAAATTAAATCACTTTGCTGTACATTTGAAACTTTCGTAACATTGTTACTCAACTATACTCCAATATAAAATAAAAAGTTTTTAAGAAATTGAAGAAAAAACTTGATTAGGAATGAAAAAAAATACTTTTCCATTTTAGGTTGTTATGAGATAGTGAATGCATTTCCCTATGCTAAACAGTAACTCTTTGTTATCTACCTATTTTATATATAGTAATGTGTATCTGTTAATGCCATACTCCTAATTTATCCCTGCTTCCCCTTTGGTAACTGTAAGTTTGTTTGCTATGCCTATGAGTCTGATTCTGTTTCATAAATAAGTTCATTTGTACTATTTTTTAGTTTCCGTGTATTAGTGATATCATATGGTATTTGTTACTGACTGACTTTTTAATTCATGCTTCTACTCAGGTACTACTTTATTTAGCATAACAAAATTGTATTGTAAATGCTTCCAAAAGATAACATCCAGACTGGTACAAGTTAGAACTTAGGCTACATGCAGAACAACTCACCAGGAAAGTTTAGGACTTGGCTCAGATACTGTTTAAATAACACACCATTACTTTTTAAAAATTTATTTATTTTTTAATTGAAGGATAATTGCTTTACATAATTTTGTTGTTTTCTGTCAAACATCAACATATATCATCCATAGGTATACCTATGTCTCCTCCCTCTTTAACTTCCCTCCCACCTCCCTTCCCATCCCATCCCTCTAAGTTGATATAAAGCACCTGTTTGAGTTCCCTGAGACATACAGCAAATTCCCATTGGCTATCCATTTTACATATGCTAATATAAGTTTCCATGTTACTCTCTCCATGTATCTCACCCTCTCCTCCCCTTCCCTGTGTCCATAAGTCTTTTCTCTATGTCTCTCCATTGCTGCCTTGCAAATAAATTCATCAGTACCATCTTTCTAGATTCCATATATATGCATTAGTGTACGATATTTACCTTTCTCTTTCTGACTTACTTCACTCTGTATAATAGGCTCTAGGTTCATCCACCTTACTAGAACTGACTCAAATGTGTTCTTTTGTTGACTGAGTAATATTCCATTGTGTATATGTACCACAGCTTTTTATCCATTCATCTGTGGATGGACATCTAGGTTGCTCCCATGTTCTAGCTATTGTAAATAATGCTGCAATGAACATTGGGATACATGTGTCTTCTTCAATTTTGGAGTAACACACCAGTATTGATGAAGCTAAAGACAAGCACTGCTGTCCCTATAGCCAGAAAACAGATAGATATGGCTCTTAAGGTTAAATCAGTAGCATTTGTTAGTATTTTTTGAGCATTTATTGTGTGTTGTACTTTGTGCCTATTACAAGCACTACATTATTTAATTCTTACACTAATTATATAAAGCAGGCACCAGTATTTTTTACAGGTGAGAAAACAAAAACTCAGAGAAGTAGAGAAGTAATTTTGCCCAAGGTCAGAGAGTAGAAAGTAGTAAGCCAGAATTTGAACTCAGGAGTGTCTCGTTCCAGGGACTGAACGTTTAACTCATATGTATGTATGTGTGTGTGTGTGTGTGTGTGTGTGTGTGCTCAGTTGTGTCCAACTCTTTGCTACCCCATAGACTGTAGTCTGCCAGACTCCTCTGTTCATGGAATTTTCCAGGCAAGAATACTAGAGTGGGTTACCATTTCCAGCTCCAGGAGTTCTTCCTGACCAGAGAACAAACCTGTGTCTCTTTAATCTCCTGCACTGGCAGGTGGATTCTTGACAACTGCACCACCTCAGGGTTGTAAGAATTCCCATCCCTCTAGCAATACATGAGATGCAACCCGCTTTCCTATGACAATACATAGAAATTTGCTACATTCTTCTTGGTCCCCCACAGAATGGCTGCCCCATAGTTTAGGTAATCTCTTACTGGTTGACATTTATTTTATTTCCAGATTTCAATATTACAAACAATGCATCCTTGAACATTTCATCTATCAGTTTCTGAGTCTCCTTCTAGGAAATACCTACAAATGGAAACCCTGCTTCAGAGGCTATGCATGTGTAATTTTTGCCACTCTGACAGTTAGATGAAAATGAAAACAGGCTTTGAATGTTTATTTTTTCTGATACTATGTCTTCATATACTTACTGCCTGAAAGGAGTAGTCATTAAGAGCAAAGTCCTGGAATGAGATTGTCTGGATGTGTCCCCAGTGTTCTCTTTTGATGACTCTTTGTAAGGAGCCAGCTAAGGGCAGATTACTTAACTCTCTCTGCCTCACAGGGCTGTTAGGAGAGTTTCATGGGCTAATACTTGCAAGGTGCTTCTACCATAATTTATGTGATTCTCCTAATTAATTTAATTTCACTGGAGAGAATGTATATTTAGACAGTATATGTCCTACTATTCAGTTTTTTGGTGACTTCTCTCATCCTTTCAGTTCCTTTTTAAATGCCCTTTACTTTTCTTTATTTATACTTTACACATTTTTTAACCTTACTCCTAAGCTTTTATGATTACCAGAGAGAGTTTAACACACTATAATTAAAGTTTAACACACTATAATTAAATAAAATTAAATTAATTTTTAATAAATTAATAAACATTCCTGATATTTAGTTGAGTCATTGTGTTGAGAGTTTATACAATGTTACAGATTTCAGGTTACTTTTATTGTTTACATTATATCCTAGCACTAGAGCCCACTATCAGTATAATTAGGTCTGGATTCAAATCCTAGTTCTGATTTTAATTAGTTTTTCAATGAGTTTTTTGGCTATATAATTTCACCCTTGTCGTCTAAGTTTCCTTACTAGAAGTAAGGGAATTAGACTATGCTATTTTAAGCTCTCTTCTTACCCTAAAATTTTATTATTCTTTATATTCAAAAGACCTAATTGCCAGAGAGCCTGACCTGTAGGCTGGGGTCATGTTACACAGTAAAGAATCTGCCTGCAATGTGGGAGACATGGTTTGATCCCCAGGTTGGGAAGATCTGGAGAAGGGAATGGCAGCACATGCCACTATTCTTGCCCGAGAAATCCCATGGACAGAGGATCCTGGCAGGCTATGGTCCATGGGATTGCAAAGAATTGGACAGGACTGAGTGGCTAACGCTAACAGTATCACAAGTTCTTTAGAAGGAAATCTATGAATGTAGGGTACAGTGAATAAGAGATTAAAAATTCACCTTCCCCACAATTCTCTCTAATAGTATGTGTACTTTTTTGGGGGAAATGATTCCTTATTTTCTTCTACAAATTCATGACATACCTCAGAGAGCTAGTTCAAAGCCCTTCTCTGGAAGTGAAGTGAAAATTGCTCAGTAGTGACTCTTTGTGACCCCATGGAATATACAGTCCATGGAATTCTCCAGGTCAGAATACTGGAGTGGGTAACTGTTCCCTTCTCCAGGTGATCTTTCCAACCCAGGGATCAAAACCAGGTCTCCCACATAGCAGGCGGATTCTTTACCAGCTGAGCCACAAGGAAAGCCTTCTCTGGAAGGCACTTTTTATTGGCCTCCTTTGATGTGGCAAATGCCATACGGAGGGAAGAAATTCACTGTACAAATTCCTATACAATAGAGTGTTGAAATTCATTGCTCTGGGGGGAGTTATAGACTTTGATAGAGTTTCAGTCACAGAAAAAACTTGGAGGAGGCTGGAAATAAAATGCCACACTGTATGAAACTTGGGCCAATGACCTTTTTCTGGGGTTAGTTGGTCCAATAGCTACAAATATTATGTTAACTCAAACTGAACTGAGCAAATGATCTTTAATAAAACTGGCACACTGGAACATCCTCAGATTATTTTTATAATTGTTTGGATCTGTAAATGGCTACTGTGTAGGGACTGTGGTAGAGAGGCATACAGGAGGAGGAACTCTGGAGAGTAGTGATGAGGCAAGGATGTGACCCCAAGGTATATCTCCTACTTCAGAAGAAAAACCTTTGTGTCCCTGGGGAGGCGTAGCGAAGAGTTAGTTTCTCTGAAGCTGGGATGTGTTGGTTTGGCATTTGCCCTGGGCTGTTGTATTCTCTCTCTAGAGTGGTCTTGAAGCTAGGAAGTTGAACAGATGGTAAGGACCCAGTAAGGTGTCTGAGAGACAGAGAGAATGAAGAACAGAGGTAACAGGGCAAATAGGAGAGGCAAGATGAGTCTGGAATGATAAGCCACACCTGCTGAGATGACAGAAGAATGAGGAAATAATAAAACAGCGTGTTGGGTGGGACCCACATACTTTTCAATCAACTATATAAATGCTTTTCTTGGAGTGGAGACTAGGTGTTATCTAGTTAGTCAAGTTTTAACTGCAAGCTGGGCTTTCTCACTCCTGCTCATAACTTCCCCTCCCCCATTTATTCACTAAAACGCTTCACATTTATACACCATCGGCAATGTATTGTTTAGTAAGATAGAGTCTGATCTTAAAGAGCTTAAAGCCATGTGTTCAACCAACCAGCTGCTGCAGCTGCTAAGTCACTTCAGTCATGTCCAACTCTGTGCAACCCCATAACGGCAGCCCACTAGGCTCCCCCGTCCCTGGGATTCTCCAGGCAAGAACACTGGAGTGGGTTGCCATTTCCTTCCCCAATGCATGAAAGTGAAAAGCGAAAGTGAAGTCGCTGTTGTGTCTGACTCTTCGCAACCCCATGGACTGCAGCCTACCAGGCTCCTCTGTCCATGGGATTTTCCAGGCAAGAGTACTGGAGTGGGGTGCCATCGCCTTCTCTGGAGCAGTATATAATTTTGCTTGTTCTCATTTTCCTTCCCAAACCCCACAACCTTGTTTATTTATTAAGCAAACTCTCATGTGTGTTGTGCCATGTTTCAGGTAGTTTTCCAGGCATTACAGACACCTACACATTTCATGTTCATAAAAACCCTATGGGGTAGGGGCTGTTACTATTCTCATTTTATCTATAAGGCAACTGTGGGCATGGAAGTTAACTCTCCCAAAGTCATATAGCTAGTAAGTGGCAGAGCTGAGATTTGAACCAGTGACTCTGGCTCCAGAGTCTATGGTCATAACAGTTTTACTACATTGCATGGTTTTGATTTTGAATTGGTTGCTGCTGCTGCTGCTAAGTCGCTTCATTCATGTCCGACCTGTGCGACACCATAGACGGCAGCCCACCAGGCTCCCCTGTCCCTGGCATTCTCCAGGCAAGAACACTGGAGTGGGTTGCCATTTCCTTCTCCAATGCATGAAAGTGAAAAGTGAAAGTGAAGTCACTCAGTCATGTCCGACTCTTCGCAACCCCATGGACTGAAGCCTACCAACCAGGCTCCTCCATCCATGGGATTTTCCAGGCAAGAGTACTGGAGTGGGGTTGCCATTGCCTTCTCTGTTTGAATTGGTAGTTGTTCACAAAAAAGAAAAATATTTGAATGATGAACACAGGATCTAATTTTAACCAATTTCCTGTTGGAGAAGAAAAGAGTTCATTTTCTTTTTTAAAATAAGAGCCAAAAAAAAAAAAAAAAGAGTCAGTTGCTTCTAATTAGTTTAGGACCTACATCATTTTTTCACTGTGCAAGAAATGACTTGAGAGAATAGGGTGCAATGAGGGAATGATTTAATTGTCCATTAGGGTTTCTTCCAAAGTTCAGGCTATTTCTATGAAGCCAAAAGAAAAGAGGCTGTCCTTGTGTTCACCAGGGCCAAAGTGATTGCCAAATCTGCTACCCTCCAGGTGGTTCTGCTCTTTTACTTATTAAACAGCTGCTGCTGGGATTCCATTTATGTGCTGTTACTGGGCTGGATGAGATGGACATCCATGGAAATACACACGTGGCATCTGCCATTAATGAGCTTATAATTTAAAGAAGGAGACTAAACACACACATACCATCTTTAAATAAACTTCACAAATCTAGCAGCATGTGAGCAAGCACTCAAATAAAGATTTCAGGGGTGAAGATCAGAGGGGAAACTTTATGGAAAGGCTGACTTTGAATAGATGGGGAGATGGCATATTGAACCTATACACCTCTGCTGATTCTCTTAGTCTTATCTGGTTCAAGAGCTTTGACCTCTTCATCCATCTGCTCTGCCTCAGCTGGGAGCCTGACAAAGTCTGTGGTCTTTGACATTCTACCACCCAAGACTGGCCAGCTCCATGCCTGGACTCTCTGGTTCCTTTCACACTTTGAGACTTGTATGATACATCATGCTACTGAGCATGGGCTCTATCTACCTAAGCAGCTCTTCAGGGGTCCAGAAGACACAACCTAGAAGAGAGTTGACTTGGGCAAAGACCAATAAGAGCCAGAAAGAATTTGGGCAGATAAGCATGCTTTCCTTTTCATCCTTCAGTGGACTCATTTAAGACAGTTTCTCTGACCAGCCTGTCTGGAGACATTCTGGGTAGCTGAGTAGGTGACCTGCTAAGTGACTGAGATTCTTCAAGCTCATAGTGAAGTAGAGGCCATTGCTGTTATGTTATCTTTTATTGCTTGTCATCATTCCCTGTGTCCCTTTCTTTTTCCTTCACTTCTGTCCCATGATTGCATTTCCCTAAAGAAATATCCCATAATTTTTGCCACACTTTCTGTTTTCTAGAAGTTTTGGAGTAAGACAGAAGAGATGAAAATCTTTGTAGAGTATAGGATATACAAAGGAATGATCTGGATTGAGAACATATATGTTGGGAATAGCCATGGTCAAATTTTAGAAGGCCATGATGAGAGACATATAGATTCTTGGAAAGCTTTTGAAGAGAGGAGTGCCATAGTGGAAACTGGAGTTTAGGAAGGTAGATCAGTTCAATTCAGTCACTCAGTCATGTCTAACTCTTCGCTACCCCATGGACTGCAGCACACCAGGCCTCCCTGTCCATCACCAACTCCTGGAGTTTACTCAGCTTCATGTCCATTGAGTCCGCGACGTCATCCAACCATCTCATCATCTGTCGTCCCCTTCTCCTCCTGCCTTCAATCTTTTCCAGCATCAGGGTCTTCTCCAATGAGTCGGTTTTTCATATCAGGTGGCCAGAGTATTGGAGTTTTAGCTTCAGCATCAGTCCTTCCAATGAATATTCTGGACCGATCTCCTTGAGGATGGACTGGTTGGATCTCCTTGCAATCCAAGGGACTCTCAAGAGTCTTCTCCAACACCACAGTTTAAAAGCATCAATTCTTCAGTGCTCAGCTTTCTTCATGAGACTTCCCTGGTGGCTCAGAGGATAAAGCGTCTGCCTACAATGCTGGAAACCCAGGTTCAATCCCTGGGAGGAAGATCTCCTGGAGAAGGAAATGGCAACCCAATCTAGTATTCTTGCCTGGAATATCCTATGAACAGAGGAGCCTGGTAGGCTACAGTCCATGAGGTCACAAGAGTCGGACATGACTGAGTGACTTCACTTTCTTTCTTCATAGTCCAACTCTCACATCATACAAGTGATGGGGGACTACTGGAAAAAACCATGAAGGAATATCAGGTTGAAATAAAAACGGGTGGTGGAGGTGGAGAGAACTGGAGGCAAGAAGACTATTTATGATTTAAATGTGAGGATGAATATAGGACCATGCTATAGAAATTAAATGGTGGATGAGGAACCTTAGGAAGGCTTTAAGCTATCTTAGTAAAATAAGAAGTCATTCACTAGACATGAGTAAGAGGGAGGTACAATGAAAAGATTAAAGGAGGAGGGAATGCCAGTGAGTATGACACTCCTGAGGTCGTGCTACTGAGCAGCCATGGTTTAGACTGGGTCATAGTGCTTTATGCTGAGCCTGGCTATGTGGCTGTAGTTCTTCCTGCTCTTTATCAATATGCTTCTAAGGCACATATGGGAATTCTCATTTCATGATGAGTTTGTGTACTATAAAAATTGCCAGAGTACTGATGAGATACTTACATGGTCTATTCAGTATGTATCTTGTTAATTATGTTTTGTTAATTTTATAAATTAATTTTTTAACAGTTTAATATTAATATGTTAAAATTTTGCTAATTAAAATGACTACTATGGAAATCGTTATTTACAGTACTTTTTAAAGAACAAAGAGATGAACCCTGTGGTTGTATATCAATTGGCTCATCTTGTAAAGCCAGAGTAACCACACAGCACTCATGTAGTCATGACTTTTGTCTAGATCTTGCTGTTCATGAGAAGGCAGAAGTGGGTGGAGCAAGCCATGTATTCATTCTGGATCTGAAATGCAAATGCGTAAGCTCCATTTTATTAATTTTGTGTAATCCTCAGCTACATTTAAAAATACTTCTGAATACTTTTTGAGTTGTCATGTACTTTATACATTGGGCAGTTATTGAACACTTGAGTTTGTGTTGAAGTTCCCATGTCCAGGATTGTTTGTTTGCCTGGAAGAGAGAATAATTAATATTCCAAAGCATTACTTGAGTACAGTTTATATGCTGAGGCAGGTAGGCAGAGGTAAACTATAAACCAAGGGAGATAATATAGCTACCCAGACTCTGAGATAAGGCTAGCAAAGAATCTTTAAGTTAAAACAAATAAAAAAACCCTGAAAACATGAAGTTTTTGATTTGTTGTGCATGATATTATGGTTTCCAGGGACCTGAAGTGTTGTCTGGCTGATGACTCAGAAGTCTGCTTTTGACTCAGCTAGTTGGTCTTTCCGTGGTGGCACAGGTACCAAAGCACGTCCTTTTTCAAGGGGTGGTATTCCAGTAGAGGTGCCCCATTTGTCTTTATGTTTATGTGATCATCATACTTATGATAGGATCTCATTTCCTTTGAACCCTCAAAATCTATCTTGCAGAGTTCAAGCCTGATCCAGAGGTGAGTGTCTCAGCTGCTTTTTTGTCTGAGTTTATTGGTAGGGAGTCAGCTGCTAACTGACTACTGAGAATCAGTCATCAGTAACCAACTGGTTTCAGTTTCATCACAGGAAGATGTGAGCCAGAAACAACATTTAGAAATCAACCAAGGGCTTGTGGAAGTCTGACCAGTGTCATAGGTAGAAGGTTGAACAGTGCTGAGGAAGTTTCAGAAATGGGGGGAATTTAAAAAGTGGAGGGAGTGTCACATTTTGAAGTGATGGGGGAGGGGCAAAAACACCCAAACCATCTCGACAAGGAAGTATGAGTACAAGGAACACGTGCAGGAAAGCTGAAGAAGACACAGACTTAAATAAAAAAAAACACAAAAAACAAAGAACTGTTATCCTTAGGGGAAAGTATGTGCTATGAGTTAGCTCTATTAACCACCAAGATCCTTATACCAGAAGATTTGAGCACTGCTTAAAACATTGCTACGAGGTCATGGAAACTCTCTTGGCTTACTTTCTGTCAAATTATTTCCAATCTTTCTACACATGAACTCACCTCAGTCCCCAAATGTGCTTGACTGTCTCGCCTTGTCTGGGCTTGGTTGCATTTTGCTTTGGTCTATTTATCGCGGTTCTGACCTATTAGCTTCACACAATGTTGCCTGCAATAAATGTCTGTCAGCATTATGTGTCTTGTTCATAGGTTTGATGTTTCCTATATATGAGCTGTCCATTCCTCAGGACACAGATGTCCAGTATTTATTGCTCTATCTGGCCTGTTAAGAAAATACTCTTTCTATGAAAATAACATAAAAACAAAATAAAACAGAACTTGACCAACAAACTGATCAATCAGCCCATCCCCCCAAATCCGCAAAGATTCGCATGTCTGGAGAGTAATTGCAGGGACCCCAAAGCAAGCTGCCTGGATTCCCAAGGCAAATGCCCACTGAAGAGTCTCCCAGGCTGTAGCCACTGATCCCAACTTCAGCTGTGGGTGAGAAAGTATGACTGAGCCAGCAGGCTGCTTCACAGATGCTCAGCTGGCCTCAGAGCCTTGCTGATGCCAGCTTTTCACATGACCTGATTATGTCTCTAAATGTACAGAACTGATATCTGAAGGTTGTTTGAGTTGCTCTGCAAAGTGCTGGTATTTACTTTGGGTTCAAGGATTTGCCTTCTGTGTCTTTTTTTAATATAGGAGAATGAGACATGAAGAAAAGTAGCTTCCACCAACACCTCTTGACAGACAATCAGTGTTGTCCTTGCCAAATCCAATGGTGTTTAATTCTTTTCTAAACTCCTTTACTTTATCTTTCTGTACTTTCTTCCTTGGAGACTAGGTTAATTTTGATCCCAACTTTCACTTCTCTGAAGAGAATGCTTGCCTCCATTTATTGAGCTCCAGATTTTCACCTGAACTCTAGTCCTCATTTATAGCTGCCTACTAGATGTCTCCAGTGTTATGAGATGATTTGGAAATCATTATGTTCCAGGTTAAAGTTACTTTCTTTAAAGTTTCCCCACAGAGAAAGACAAATATATCACTTATATGTGGACTTTAAAAAAATGATACAAATGGACTTATTTACAAAACAGATATAGACTTGTAGATATAGAAAACAAACTTATGGTTATCAAAGGGGAAGAGAGCAAGAGAGATAAATTAGGAGTTTGGGATTAACAGATACACACTACTACATATAAAATAGATAACCAACAAAGACCTACTATTATGTTGGTGCAAAAGTATTTGCGGTTTTGCATTGTTGAACTTTGCTGTTTGATATTGGAATACATTCTTAGATAAATGTGGGTTATATTATACACCACTTTAATGTGCATTTCTCACTTATGTTTTTCTGTTAATGACATTATTTGCTGTTTATTTTATATGTATTTCAGATAGGGAAATGATGTTAGACAAAAAGCAAATTTGAGCAGTTTTCTTATTCAAGTTCAAAATGGTCATAAAGTAGTGGAGACAACTCACAATATCAACAACACATTTGGCTTATGAACTGCTAGTAAATGTACAGTGCAATGGTTGTTCAAGAAGTTTTGCAAAGGAGATGAGAACCTTGAAGATAAGTGCAGTGGCCAGCCACTGGAAGTTGACAACGACCAATTGAGAGCCATTAGTGAAGCTGATCCTCTTACAACTACATGAGAATTTGTTAAAGAACTCGATGTTGACCATTCTACAGCCATTCAGCATTTGAAGCAAATTGGAAAGGTAAAAAAGCTCAAAAATGGGTGCCTCATGAGCTGACCACAAATTAAAAAAATCGTTGTTTTGAAGTGTCATTTCTCTTATTCTATGCAACAACAATGAACCATTTCTTGATCAGGAGTGTGACCTGCGATGAAAAGTGGATTTTTATACAACTGGTGATGACCAGTTCAGTGATTGGACTTAGAAGAAGCTCTAAAGCACTTCCCAAAGCCAGACTTGCATAAAAAAAGGTCATGGTCACTGTTTGGTGGTCTACTACTGGTGTGATCCACTACAGCTTTCCTGGTGAAACCACTGCATCTGAGAAGTATGCTCAGCAAATCGATGAGATGCACTGAAAACTGCAATGTCTGCAGCTGGCATTGGTCAACAGAAAGGGCCCAATTCTCCTCCATGACAATGCCCAACTGCACATCGCACAAACACTGCTTCCAAAGTTGAATGAATTGGGCTATGAAGTTTTGCCTCATCAGCCATATTCACCTGACTTTTCACCAACTGACTATACCACTTACTCAGGCATCTCAACAACTTTTTGCAGGGAAAACACTTCCACAAACAGCAGGAAGCATAAAACGCTTTCCAAGTGTTCATCAAATCCAGAAGCATGGATTTTTATGCTACAGGAATAAAACAACTTATATCTTGTTGGCAAAAATGTGCTTATTGTAATGGTTCCTATTTTGATTAATAAAGATGTGTTTGAGAAGAAATGGTATTGACTTAACAGATGCAGAAGATATTAAGAAAAGGTGGCAAGAATACACAGAAAAATTAAACGAAAAATATCTTCACGAGCCAGATAACCACGGTGGTGTGATCACTCACCTAGAGCCAGACATCCTGGGCCTTAGGAAACATCACTGTGAACAAATCTAGTGGAGCTGATAGAATTCCAGCTGAGGTATTTCAAATCCTAAAAGATGATGCTGTGAAAGTGCTGCACTCAATATGCCAGCAAATTTGGAAAACTAAGTAGTGGCCACAGGATTGGAAAAGGTCAGTTTTCATCCCAATCTCAAAGAAAGGCAATGCCAAAGAATGTTCAAACTACTGCACAATTGCACTCATCTCACACACCAGCAAAGTAATGCTCAAAATTCTCCAAACTAGGCTTCAACAGTACGTGAACGGAGAACTTCCAGATGTTCAAGCTGGTTTTAGAAAAGGTAGAGGAATCATAGATCAAATTGTCAACATCTGCTGGAGCATCGAAAAAGCAAGAGAGCTTCAGGAAAACATCTACTTCTGCTTCATTGACTGCACTAAAGTATTTGACTGTGTGTATCACAATAAACTGTGGAAAAATTTTCAAGAGATGGAAATACCAGACCATCTTACCTGCCTCTTGAGAAATCTGTATGTAGGTTAAGAAGCAACATTTAGAACCAGACATGGAACAACGGACTGGTTCCAAATTGAGAAAGGAGTATGTCAAGGCTGTATATTGTCACCTTGGTTATTTAACTTATATGCAGAGTATATCATGTGATGTGCCAGGCTGGATAAAGCACAAGTTGGAATCAAGATTGCCGGGAGAAATACCAATAACCTCAGATATGCAGATGACACCAACCTTATGGCAGAAAGTGAAGAGGAACTATAGAGCCTCTTGATGAAAGTGAAAGAGGAGAGTGAAAAAGCTGACTTAAAACTCAATATTCAAAAAATGAAGATCATGGCATCCAGTCCAATCACTTGATGGCAAATAGATGGGGAAACAATGGAAACAGTGACATATTTTCTTTTCTTGGGCTCCAAAATCACTGTGAATGGTGACTGCAGCCATGAAATTAGAAGATGCTAGCTCACTGAAAGAAAAGCTGTGACAAGCCTGCACAGCATATCAAAAAGCTGAGACATTACTTTGCCAACAAAGTCTGTCTAGTCAAAAGTATGGTTTTTCCAGTAGTCATGTATGGATGTGAGTGTTGGACCATAAAGAAAGCTGAGTGCTGAAGAATTGATGCTTTTAAACTGTGGTATTGGAGAAAACTCTTGAGAGTCCCTTTGACTGCAAGAGCATCAAACCAGTCAATCCTAAAGGAAATCAGTCCTGAATATTCAAATATTCAGCTGAAACTCCAATACTTTGGCCACCTAATGCAAAGAACTGACTCATTAGAAAACACCCTGATGCTGGGAAAGATTGAAGACAGGAGGGGAAGGGGATGACAGAGGATAAGATGGTTGGATGACATCACCAACTCATTGAACATGAGTTTGAGCAAGCTCTGGGAGTTGGTGATGAACAGAGAAGCCTGGTGTGCTGCAGTCCAAGGGATTGCAAAGAGTGGGACATGACTGAGTTGACCGAACTGAACTGATAATGATTTAAAATTTGGAGTCCAAAACCACAATTATGTTTGCTGCAACCTAATTACTTTGCCAAAAAAGGTCCATCTAGTCAAGGTTATGGTTTTTCCAGTGGTCATGTATGGATGTGAGAGTTGGACTGTGAAGAAGGCTGAGTGCTGAAGAATTGATGCTTTTGAACTGTGGTGTTGGAGAAGACTCTTGAGAGTCCCTTGGACTGCAAGGAGATCCAACCAGTTCATTCTGAAGGAGATCAGCCCTGGGATTTCTTTGGAAGGAAAGAAATCCTTTCCAGTCCATGGGGTCACAAAGAGTCGGACACGACTGAGTGACTGAACTGAACTGAACTGAATATATAGCAAAAAGAACTATATTCAATATTTTGTAATAACCTATAATAGAAAATCATCTGAAAAATGTATATAACTAAGTCACTTTGCTTACCTCTGAACCTAACACAGCATTGCTAATCAGCTATATGTCAAATAAAGAAAAAAGCTTTCTCAATTTGCTCCCAATTTTATATTTCTAAGTCTGGAATTGATAGATTATCTTTTAGTCCCTATATACATTTAATACCTTGTTCTATCAAACCCTATTTTATATAGTTCTTTACTTTGTTTTCTTTCTCTTTAATTTTCATTGCCACCCTCCAAGTCTCATGTTCTTATATAATAGCCTTGACTAATCTTCCTACTGCTAGATGTATCCTCTTCAAACATCATCTTTACTGTGAAACTGTTGCTCTCCATAGCCTACAGTGCAAAGCAAGCAATCCTAGTTGAGTCTGCTCTAATGTAATCTACATACTTAACCTTAACTTTTCCTACTAGGTTTGGGAGAATCTGAACTCTGGGTAGGCTCACAGAGAGGTGGACTTGATAAGGAGGAGATGGAACATGTTATAAAAGCAGCTGTCAGGTCACCAGTGCAGGTTTCTCAAATTCCATATTGAGTTGGAAGGCAATGGCAACCCACTCCAGTACTCTTGCCTGGAAAATCCCATGGACAGAGGAGCCTGGTGGGCTGTGGTCCATGGTGTTGCTACGAGTCAGGCACGACTGAGTGACTTCACTTTCACCTTTCACTTTCCTGCATTGGGGAAGGAAATGGCAATCCAATCCAGTGTCCTTGCCTGGAGAATCCCAGGGATGGAGGAGCCTGGTGGGCTTCCATCTATGGGGTCGCACAGAGTTGGACATGACTGAAGCAACTTAGCAGCAGCAGCAGTAGCAGCAACTGTCCTATCAATGTTGGGCATAAGAAATGAATTAGATACCTGGGTGAAGCAGCCTGGTTCAAATTTCAGATAAATACTTGGTCTCTCTTGTGCTGATGCCAAATGAAATGAGAAGGCAGAAAATGGAAATTGGATTATGCTATAGCAGGCTGGATTTGAGTTAGACAAAGAAGAGAAAAGTAACAGTAAATATTTGAATGCATTTAACTCTACAGAACTTTTCTGATGAAGATTATATGTGCAGTAAACCAATGAAGGACTAAATATATTTGCAAATATAAATTCATACCTAAAGTATTGTGGAGAACGATATGCTTTCTATTTAAGAATAGACTTAAAAATTATTAGCTGACCATAGAGACTTGGGAGTAGCATGTGAAAGAGAATTCTGGGGCAGGTACTTTGAAAACTAGAGGAATGTGGTATCATTTTTACTTCTTTCCCATGGTAATTGCATTAGGTATGACAAGTAAAGACTGACTTCCACACAGAGGTGGAGCATTTCCCAAAATCTAAGGAGATCAATTTCACAATGATCTAGTATAGGTTGATGTTCTTCCTCCCTTTATTCAGCTTTTAGAAAATGGCTTATAACTTTTGCCTTCAGAGATGTAATGTTTGCTTTCCATGAACAATAACCCACTAGGCCAGGTTTGGCTTAACCTTCTGAAAGATTCCAGCTATAGCAGAGGTAGAATAATCCATCACCTAAGGGCACATGAGGCTGCATCTATTTGAGGAACAATCAACAGGCATGTAGATACTGGGATAAAGTGCTGATTTGGAAACCAATTTATACATGGGTGTTCCTGGCCTGGTATAAAGACAGGCCCCCTGGGACAAATTTCATCCTTTTATCTTTGAAATAGACTATGAGAAAGGGTCTGTGGGTAGCTTCCTTTCCAGACAAAGAGAAGCTGGTAGAAGTTGGGTAGATGACTTTCATGGCCAAAGAGGCCAACAATTCTGGGTACATGAGTGATGCGAGATGAGGAAAGGCAGGTGCTTCACACACTGAACATCTTAACTCTCAGCATGGGATCAGAAGCTACCTTTGAACCTTTGTCTCTTCCAAATCAAATACTAGCAATTTCACTTTGATTACAAGGACAATTACTTTCTCTTACTATAATCTTTTCAGTATTCAACTAGACTATGTAAAACTGCCATTAACAATCTGTGAGGTCAATTTGCTGATGCTCAAAGTCTATATATGTGTTCTAGTTTCTAGTTGTTGGATAAGTTGGAACTGATGATAAACTATAAACTGAAATAAACTATCTTAATCCCAATTGACATTTTAAAGATGTCCATTTATCATTCCTGCATTATTAAAGTAAGTAGTTTAGTGAGAGGGCAAGATGGGGTCTACAGTAATACATAGTTTTTTGACTAAGGAAGAAGCCAGCAGTTGATTTCCTCTCATATTTTTATCCTTATGGTATATGATGAAGCAATACATGTTGTGAAATTGATATGATAAAAACTGAGACACTGTAACATATTCTGAACGTCTTATATGGATCTGGGTCTAACCCAGGCACAATTTGAAGCAAAGATAATAATGTTATATTCTTACTTACCCCCAACCCCCAACCATTCCGTTTTGTTGTGAACAGAGATTTTTTTAAATCCAAAAGCAGGACTCACTTAAATGAGTTAACATAGATTTGTTTTTCTCTTTCTGACTTCACTCTGTATTGTAGTCTCTAGATCCATTGACATCTCTTAAAATGACACAGTGTCGTTCCTTTTTATGGCTGGATAATATTCCGTTGTATATATGTATCACATTTACGTTTATCCATTCCTCTATATTCATGGAATGTAGAAAAATGATATAGATGAACTTATTTGCAAAGCAGAAATAGAGACATAGATATAGAGAACAAATGTATGGATACCAAGGGAGGAAGAAGAGTGGGATGGATTGAGAGATCGGGATTTGCATGTATACAGTGCTGTGTATACAACAGATAACTAGTAAGAACCTACTATATAGCATAAGAACTGCTCATTGCTCTGTGGTGACCTAGATGGGAAGGGAATCCAAGGAAGAGGGGACATGTGCATATGTGTGGTGGATTTACTTTGCTCTACAGCAGAAACTGACACAACATTGTAAAGCAGCTATACTCCAATTTAAAAAAAGTCGGATTCACTTGCTTGAATCTGGACTCCAAGGTCAAACTATACCCACTATGTTTTCCATGGAGCAGTCCCTGGGCAGCTGTGCCAAACAAATTCATTTGCTTTTACCAAGAATGGAAATGACCCAGAATTGACCAAAGTTTGCACTTGCCACTCTAGAGGAGGGCCAATCTCTCAGTTAATGTGGAATCTTGAGTCTCTTTGGCTTTGCTGGTTCTATGAGGTTGGGAGAATTTATGAATCTGAAAAAAGAATTATGTTCGCCTAGAAAGAAGTGAAGTTGTTCTTACCTTGCCTCATTAGTATTCCATTAATCAGAGGGTTATATATTTCTCCAAGGCAGGGTGGGAAAAGTTTTCTGAAGGCAGGATGAGAAAGAAACTGGGCGAATGAAGGATGTAGAGTTTGTAGAGGTAAAAGGAGAAGGACTAACTTGTGGGCTGTCTTCAAGAGGAATGAATGCAAAGTATTAGCTTTCTCTGTTGTTTGTATTTTTCCTTGCAGATACCTCGACCATGAGTATTGGTTTCAATAAGGAAGCAAAATGAATTCCGACAGGAAGGCTGGGAGCTGTGACTGGCAGAAGAAAAATGAAGCCCAACAGCATGGAGGTGTGTCACTCTTACTCATTGGGTTTTACCTTGATCTACACTCAGTTATCAGCATCTTTTCAAAATGCCTGGCACTCATTCGTGAAATAGGATACAGGTCCTGACACTGAAGTGATGGATGAACTTTCAGGTACATTGTATTGAAATAAGCCTCTCTCCTTTTCCTTCCACACTGTGAATTCATTACTATATCTGTCCATTCAAGAGTCATCCACTGAGAGCTCATTATGTGATAGGCATAGTGGTAAGCACTATAGATTATCAAACACTTAGTTCCTAGAAATGTTATAACAGTAAACAATTTGCTTTTTTTAAATTTGCCTTTATTCTAAAATTTGTTTTGGTTTTATGACTCATGCTAAAGGTTTCAAACCAAGAATCCCCAAATGAATAAAGAAGGTGGAGATATTTGTGATGATTTATGGCTTTTTAGATCTGCATTGCATTGAACTCATAAAGGCACTACCTTATTCATTATTTAAAATATTGCAAGGCAATTATGAGTAAGGTAGGCTCCTGACTGACTCCAGAGGTGCCCTAGTTGTTGCTCAGAAGTCAAAGTACTAGCCTTTTTTGTTCTATTCTCTCTGTGTTATCCTGTACAACATTTACAGCAAATGAACCCTTGTATTTGTCAGTATGAATTTTATGCTTATTACTATTTATGGTGTAATGCTATAGTAATACCTGCATAAACTCACAGGCATGGATTTAGGAAATGTGAAGGGAAAAGGAGACCATGAATCAAAAAAGAAATCTTGAAATAACACAGAAAGAAACTGACAAAAACAAGAAGTACACATCCTTTGGTGGGAGGATGGAAGAGAAACAAAATTGTAATTATCATTTAAAGGACTCATGAATATGTTACCCTTTTCATGGTCACAGTGAAAGAAATACAGGTGATGAGGGCTTCCAGTGGAAAGGAAGAATGGCAAGGAAGGGTTAGTAGGTGACTTGTCTCCCTCCTGAGAAGGAAAAAAAAGTGGAAACTTGAGCAATGGTGGTCAACGTCAGTGTTAGTAGAGAGAAGAGATGGTGGTATAGCTATGAGGCTTGGGGAGGATTCTCTGACCACCTTCAAGGCTGAGTGTATGCCATGCAGGAGGGTATTTTATGGAAAGGGTGGGCCAGATACCAGTGAAGATGTGGCGAACACAAATGTGGGAGGTGTTGGGGAATTTGATTTAATTTCTGATTTCTGTGATAGTTTGGAATTTTAATTAAACACCTTAGCAAAACTTCCTGGTAGGAGGATTTGGCCCATATTTCAAATATTTCGCAAGTGCTGGGGAATGGAAATTTCCAACTGGCAGCATTTCATAATTCTGATAACCTGGGGAAATTAGTATAGCAAGTATAGGTTTCATTCTTGAATCACACACTCCCCTTCCCCTGAAAATATCAGTTTAATCATATGGTTACTTGAGGTGTTAGTTTCAGAGAAGGTTGGGCTACAGCACAGCCTATATAGGAACGATGCATTTTGAAGAAATCTAATGTGTGCTCCTACACTCAAGTCTCAGAGAATCAAAATAAGGACCTCTTCATTTGTAATAAATAATCAAATCTCAAATGAAGTCTATAGCTGTTTGAAAAACATTCTGCTGTCCTTTCTTCAGAGGTTCATGCTAATAGATGCCTTGGATCCTCTCTCGACTATGGGTGTCCAATGGTCTTAGAATGAATGGTGATAATAACTGAGCCAATCAGTGCTTGTCTGAACAGTCTCCTGAGAATAGGTGCTGTGAAATACAGAAAGAAAGGAAGACTGGGTTGTGAAGGAGGATGAATTTACTGTCAGGAGTAGTTGGATTTAGACAAATACAAGACAAAAAAGAAAGGTCATTCATGCATTCCAGTGATGGGAGAAGAGAAAAGCAAAGTGAGGAAGTGAGGGGAAAAAAACCCCCATTACCAAATTGACAAAAACAAAAAAACAAAAAACCATCTAACAAAAACTAGATTGATGAATGACCTTTAGCTGTGGAAAGATACTATTCTGTTGAAACATGAACTGAAAGGATTTCTTTTGAGGGCTAATTTACATTTTTTCTTTTTCAGTCTTCAACTTATTTGAGTAGATGCGTGGTTCTGCATGGTTAGTATGTTTGTCTCTCTGAAAAAGAAAAATGGATCAGCTTGATATAGCTTGATGTAAGCAGTCAGGTGATGCCTGTGAGAGACATGACTAAAGCCAGACTAAGTCTCGTTAGAAGAGGGGACATTTGGGGGCTTGCCTTGAGGTGGTATTTTATTGATATAATTTATGGAGGGATTTTCCTTCCCAGCTGAGTATGCCCGACAGTGGTCTTGTTTCAGGGAAACAGGACCCTTCTAAGAGGTGCTGAGGGCATAGGCCCAGTATAGTCCAGTGGTACTTGAAGACATTTGGGGTGGGCAAAAAGATCTCCCCAAAGATAGCCTTATCTGAAAACTGTGGATTATATTACTTTACCTGTTGCATATGTGATTAAGGTAAGGATCTTGACATGAGAGATTAAGCTAGATTATCTAGGAGGTTCAACCTAATCACACATGTCTTTAAAAGTTGAGAAACTTTCATAGTTGGGTCGGAGAGAGATGTGATGATAGAACAAGGATCAGACCGATATACTGTGAGAAGGACCCATCCACTGTTGCTGGCTTTGAAAGTGGAGGAAGAGGTCTGTGAGCCAGGGAATGTGGGTGGCCTTTAGAGACTGAAAAGTCCAAGGAAATGGAGCTTCCAGAAAGAAACATGGCTGACCTCTAGAACAGTAAGAAAACAAATTTATGTTGTTTTAAGGCACTAAGTTCACAGTAATTTATTTTAGCAGCAAAAGAAAACCATCTCTTTGTTGTCTCTTGCTAGTTCATTTCATGGATTCTGTCTAAATAATAAAGTGCTGTGTTAGACTAGCTCCCTAAGGAGAATTTTGACCATAGAATATGATTTTAAAAGCCGAATTAGGTAAATAGATCTTCCAGTAGATACTTTAACAAGGTAATATAGTCACTCTTTTTACTCATTAATACTTTTTGAGCCCTAATTATCAGCCAAGCATTTTATTAGGTTCTTGGAGTAAAATCTGAGTGAAGATAGGCTCTATCCTGCTCTTGAGGAGGAGCTTATGGATTTGTTGGGGAAGATTGACTATCAAACCAGAAATTCCAATGTATAGAGTGGGTAAACTTGCTTTTCTTTGTTGTCCTCACTATGGGAATTTAGAGTTCACCTTCCTTTACTAAGTTAAACTAGTCACCACTCCTTCATCCAATTTTAATCTTCTGCAAATTTGTTTAAATCGGGTTTGTTGCTATTTCTCTGGTTATTTTTATCTGTTTTTAGGGGGCTATGAGGCTTATATCTTGTGTGTATTATTGGCCTTGATTTTTCCCTCAGGAACTGGTGCAGCATGACCTTGCATTATTCCTCTGGAAAAATGAACCATAAAGCAATCCCTCCTTGCACTAGTGCTGAAGTAGGAGAAAAAAAGAAAAAAACAAATAAGGCTACAGCCTCGATTTTAGGAGGTGAGAGAGGTACACACAGAACTTGCAAATAATTTAGCATTTCTTTCTGCTGAGCTGGTTCAGAATAAGTTGGAACAAATGATGAGCAGGAGTTATTTTATGAGTAAAATAATTCAGGTCATGGTTATTTGTTGCTACCAATTATTTTCTAAAATTAGAAGTCCTAAAGGTGTTGGCAAGTTCTTCTGGTGAAGGCATATCAAGCCACTGGTGATCAGCTCCCTAATTCTGACAGATATATCTGCCCAGGCAAGTACCTAGACCACGAATAACTAGGTTAGTTTTTCTTCTTGCCTCTCGTGCCCCTCCTTTTGTTAACTCTACCAACAAAGGGAGGGTATCAGGCAAAGGGAACGATACATGTATTACTAAGCAAAAATGTTTGGAAGACTTACAGCTGTAGAGTTCTCTGCCTGTTAACATCTAGTCAGATATGTTCATCTGAAAGGATGGTCTAAACCCTTTCTGTGTTTTAAGGTGATGCCCTTTTAAAAACATGGCCCCGATTCATACAGATTAAATGGATGTTCTTATTTGTTTCTGTTGGTCCTTTATTCATATTTCAGACATTGTGCTTCTGTGGCAATCTAGTCTCTGGCCTCTGCAGGAAGGGTACAGTGACTCTAGAAGGGAGTATGCAGAAGTGGCAGATGAATGAGAGAAAAATTACGTTGAGTTAAATCCTTTCAGGGAGGTGATCTGTGACTATGTGATCAAATGTACAGAGGTTAATTGCTCTTCCTCTTTTCACACATGGCTGCCTTGCTGCCCAATCCCGTCTGTATGTGCCTGAAGAGAGCAAACTATAGCTGTTAAAAATTGGAGGTACAGAGAGGGTGTAGTGTGAGAACAAAGGTGTTGGGAGTGGGCATGTGACAAATTGAGGGAAGAGCAGGTGACAAGCCTGGGCAGAGACAAGAAGCAACATTCAGGCTCTGCTGTGCTTAGTCACTCAGTTATGTCTGACTGTTTTCGAGGCAGTCAGACATACATGATGCAGACTACATGAGGCAGATAACCAGAGCCTGAGAATATCACAAAGCTTCAAAGTCAAGGCTGTGAATTGATAAGGGATTTCTCTGTCTTCCATTTTACACATGAAGAAATCATCTTACCTATTCTGTAGATTCAGGTGTCTAACCAAAAATTCCATTTGGGCGGGAAAAATGCCAGAATTCTTCCCCACCCTCTAACAGATTTGTTCACAGCAATTTTTATACCAAGGCAATGTATCAGGTTTGGCGCAGATGACCTGGGTCACCTAGGGAGAAATTATTCCCATGATTCAGCCATGCTTGACACACTCAAAATTTAGATATATAGAGGGGATAAGGAGCCTGCATAGAATATTTAACAGGCAAAAACAGTGGAGTCAAAGAAAAATCATGAAAACAGTGGTCTCATAAAAGCCAAGGAAGAGAGTTTCATGGAGTGAACTGTGAACTCATGGGGAAAATAGCATAAAAGTGTAAAAAGATGTGTCTCCTGAATTTGGAAACATGAAACAAAAGGAAGTCAGGTTAGAATGGGTTTTTCATTAACTAATTCTTGATGTCCACACACACTTTTTTTGAGGACTTACTATGGCAGAAAGTGAAGAGGAACTGAAAAGCCTCTTGATGAAAGTGAAAGAGGAGAGTGAAAAAGTTGGCTTCAAGCTCAATATTCAGAAAGCTAAGATCATGGCATCTGGTCCCATCACTTCATGCCAGATAGATGGGGAAACAGTGGAAACAGTCAGACTTTATTTTTTTGGGCTCCAAAATCACTGCAGATGGTGACTGCAGCCATGAAATTAAAAGACGCTTACTCCTTGGAAGGAAAGTTATGACCAACCTAGATAGCATATTCAAAAGCAGAGATATTACTTTACCAACAAAGGTCCGTCTAGTCAAGGCTATGGTTTTTCCTGTGGTCATGGATGGATGTGAGAGTTGGACTGTGAAGAAAGCTGAGCACCGAAGAATTGATGCTTTTGAACTGTGGTGTTGGAGAAGACTCTTGAGAGTCCCTTGGACTGCAAGGAGATCCAACCAGTCCATCCTGAAGGAGATCATCCCTGGGATTTCTTTGGAAGGAATGATGCTAAAGCTGAAACTCCAGTACTTTGGCCACCTCATGCGAAGAGTTGACTCATTGGGAAAGACTCTGATGCTGGGAGGAATTGGGGGCAGGAGGAGAAGGGGACGACAGAGGATGAGATGGCTGGATGGCCTCACTGACTCGATGGACATGAGTTTGAGTGAATTCCAGGAGTTGGTGATGGACAGGGAAGCCTGGTGTGCTGCGATTCATGGGGTCGCAAAGAGTCGGATACGACTGAGCGACTGAACTGAACTGAACTGAACTATGTAACAGACATTATTCATTGGGTGTTTGAGGATTGATGGATGAGAAAACAGACCTGATGTCTACTTTCGTGGTAACTTATGGAGGGAGGCAAATAAAAAATAAAGCAACAATTGCAAAGGCAGGGATGACCTTTGAATATTGGAGGAAGAGAAAAAAGATCTTTTCATCTGAGGCATAGTGACTGAATGGGCTTCCTTGGTAGCTCAGCTGGTAAAGAGTCTGCCTGCAATGCAGGAGACTCAGGTTCAGTTCCTGAATCAGGAAGATCCCCTGGAGAAGGGATAGGCTACCCACTCCAGTATGCTTGGGCTTCCCTGGTGGTTCAAATGGTAAAGAATCTGCCTGCAATGTGGGAGGCCTGCGTTTGATCCCTGAGTTGGGAAGATCCCTGGGTTGGGAAGATCCCCTGGAGGAGGGCAATGGCAACCCACTCCAGTTTTCTTGCCTGGAGAATTCCATGGACAGAGGAGCCTGGTGGGCTCCATGGAGTCCCAAAGAGTCGGACACAACTAAGTGACTGAGCACAGCACAGCACACAGTGATTTAACAGAAGGCAGGATACAGGACGCTTGGGGCTGGTGCACTGGGATGACCCAGAGGGATGGTATGGGGAAGGAGGTGGGAGGGGGTTTCAAGATGGGGAGCACGTGTACACCCGTGGCAGATGCATGTTGATGTATGGCAAAACCAATACAATATTGTAAAGTTTAAAAAAAAAGAAAAAAAATTTAAATAACAGAAGGGAAGGATTAAGAGAAAACATGAGATGACCAGGGGCCAGATCACAAGGGAAAAGTCTGCTAGATTACATGGTAAGGGACTACAAGTTTATCACACATGCAATGGGAAGACTTTAGAGAAGTTTTTACATGGGTGCAATGCTATTTGATTTTAAGAGTGAATGAGAGGTGAGAAAGTGAAGACTATAAGTAGAGTCAACTTCTTCAAGATATCCTGCTGGGTAGAGTAGTGACTAACACTTATTTAGGGCTTGTCATGACCCAGTCAATATTTTAACTATTTGTATCATCACTAATTTAATACTACCTACTCCTATGTTGTACAAAGCTAGTGGACATGATTGAATTGCAGTTGAGCTATTTAAAATCCTAAAAGATGATGCTGCAAAAGTGCTGCACTCAATATGCCAGCAAATCTGGAAAAGTCAGCGGTGGCCACAGGACTGGAAAAGGTCAGTTTTCATTACAATCCCAAAGAAAGGAAATGCCAAAGAATGTTCAAACTACCACACAATTGAACTCATCTCACATGCTAGAAAAGTGTAATGCTCAAAATTCTCCAAGCTGGGCTTCAACAATATGTGAATGTTCAAGCTGGATTTAGAAAAGGCAGAGGAACCAGAGATCAGATTGCCAACATCCTCTGGATCATCAAAAAAGCAAGAGAATTCCAGAAAAACATCTACTTCTGCTTTATTGACTATGCCAAAGTCTTTGACTGTGTGGATCACAACAAACTGTGGAAAATTCTTAAATGGGAATACCAGACCACCTGACTTGCCTCCTGAGAAATCTGTATGCAGGTCAGGAGCAACAGTTAGAACTGGATATGGAACAGACTGATTTCAAATTGGGAAAGGAGTACGTCAAGGCTGTATATTGTCACCCTGCTTATTTAACTTATATGAAGAGTACATCATGAGAAATGCTGGGCTGGAAGAAGCACAGGCTGGAATCAAGATTGCCAGGAGAAATATCAATAACCTCAGATATGCAGATGACACCATCCATAAGGCAGAAAGTGAAGAACTAAAGAGCCTCTTGATGAAAGTGAAAGAGGAGAGTGAAAAAGTTGGTTTAAAACTCAACATTCAGAAAACTAAGACCATGGCATCTGGCTCCATCACTTCATGGCAAATAGATGAGGTAACTGTGGAAACAGTGACAGACTTAATTTTTTTGGGCTCCAAAATCACTGAAGATGGTGACTGCAGCCATGAAATTAAAAGATGCTTGTTCCTTGGAAGAAAAACTATGACCAACCTAGACAGCATATTAAAAATCAGAGACATTACTTTACCAACGAAAGTCCATCTAGTCAAAGCTATGGTTTTTCCAATAGTCATGGATGGATGTGAGAGTTGGACTATAAAGAAAGCTGAGTGTTGAAGAATTGATGCTTTTGAACTGTGGTGTTGGAGAAGAGTCTTGAGAGTCCCTTGGACTGCAAGGAGATCCAACCAGTCCATCCTAAAGGAGATCAGTCCTGGGTGTTCATTGGAAGGACTCATGTTGAAGCTGAAACTCCAGTACTTTGGCCACGTGATGCGAAGAACTGACTCATTGGAAAACACCCTGATGCTGGGAAAGATTGAAGGCGGGAGGAGAAGGGGATGATGTGGTGCATGAGAGGGAGGGCTGGCCCAAATTGGCTTATGGGGTGTCCAAACTGGGGGTCACAGTCTTATCGAGAATCCTGGCCTGGTGCCTGAAGGAGAAGAGGAAAGCTGACAGGATTCTGCTGAACTCGTGCTGCCCCGGGTGGGTGAAGACGAACTTGGGGGGCGCTCATGCCTCCAAGACGGTGGAGGAGGGGGCTGAGACTCCTGTCCATGACAAAGTTGTCCAAAACTGGTGAATATCTGTGGCGGCCCTCGAGGCTTAATAAATGTCTGGGGAGTGAATGGGAAAAAAAAAAAAAAGGATGAGATGGTTGGATGGCATCCCCGACACGATGGACATGAATTTGAGCAAGTTCTGGGAGTTGGTGATGGACAGGGAGGCTTGGCGTGCTCCATCTATGGAGTCACAAAGAGTCGGACATGACTGAGCAACTGAACTGAACTGAACTGAACTCCTATGATGAAGCAGGAGCTATTACTAGTTTTACTTTGCTTACAGGTGAGGAAACTGAAGCATGAAGAGAGGACTCAGAATAAAGTGGAGTTTTCATTTTTACTTGCTTGTTTTTCTTTTGAGAGGACAGAGGTAGAGCTTTTATTTTAATGAGAGAGAAAATGGAAAGTATGAACATAAATTCAGGTAGTTTTATTGTTCGAGAGATGTTATGAGTCTTCCCCCTTATGGTGTCAGTTTTCTCAGTGTTCATCAGCTGAGGAAGGAGTTTCCAGGAGGTGCAGGGTAAAAAGTGACCAGGCAGGAGAGGAGGATATCAATGTGCTGAGAAATGTTTAACAACTTATTTTCTTATTTTCCCCTAAAAGCTTATCCTTTACACTGAGATCAATAATTAAGGTAAGGATCAAAATGCATTCGTTTTCAGATGGCAATCCAATTTACCCAGTAGTGCTTATTCAAATGACTGTCCTTATCCTCTTTACTAAATTGCAGTGCCACCCTTGTCAATTAGCTTATCTTATATGTCTGGATCTGCTTCTGGACCCTTAAATCTCCCAACTCCACCGGTCAGTTGAAAACCTGTATTTTTTTCACCAACATTTTCAGTCTCTACAATGAAGGCTTAAATAAGATCTCTTGGGTTTGTTTTTACAACTACCAGGAATTTTATTGAGGTCAAGTATGAATATCTACATATGAAATACAAGGTCCTCTCATTACCTTCTCCAAATACAATATGAGGTAGATAAGAAGAGTATGATGCATTGCTCAGATTCTCCTATGGGACAGAAAATTTTATTTATTTAACTGCTGGGAATACGGTCAACATTCAGCCCTTAGGTGCCAGGCCTCCTCAAGATCACTATATACAACTACGTTGCCCAAAGTCGCACCCTCTTCCTGGGGTGGCCCACATCAAATGGCTGCTCTTATTGACTGCCAATATCATGGAATGTGAAGCTAAAGGGTGCAGGAGGTAGAGGCACATATGGAGATTAATGGGGCTTTACCTGTGTCTCCTAGTGGAGATGTTCCTCCTTGAGGAACTGAGACCTCTAACTCTAAAGAGCCCTGAGTTGCAACAACAAGAAGCTTCTCCAAACACTTGGGGAAACTCCCTAAGTGGGTCACTGGTAAGTGGGGCCATGTCTGCTTCCACTGCTTAGTTCCTGGACTCATGTATTCAACCTATTAGTGATCTATTAGAAATCATATAAAGGTCAATGATTTCTGAAGTATAATATTCTAAAGGATGGGATTCCTATCCTTGCAAGGTATTGCCTCTGATCTGTCATTTTAGTGAGTTGTCCTTGGTACAGTATGAGCCAAGAGATTTCGCAATCATATGCCAACTCCTGTATTTCCTTTGCTGTTGTTCTTATGATATGAGGTGATATAATGTGGGATGCTGGGACAATGAGTCAAATACCTTCTAAGCTTTCAGGCCTGCAAATAGAAACTAATCTTTACCTTGAATAGTTGCATATTAGTATCAGAATGAATTGTTACCTTTTCCAAGGTAGAAGGGGTATACTGAAGTCAGCTTGCCACCAACTGGCTGGTTGGTCTTTATTATTGTATAATAAACCACCCCATAACTTAGTGACTTAAAATAATTCTATTTTGCTCTTGATATCCTGGTTTAAGAAGTCAGGAAGGACTGACCTGGCTAGTATGTTTCTGATCCACATGGCTTCAGCAGGAGTATCTGAGGCTAGAGGATTCACTTCTAAGGTGGCTTTTTCCTCAGAAGTCTGATGTCTCCATGTACCTTGGTCTGTCTCTCTCTTTGTACGTGGTGTCTCATTATTCAGGTTTCTGTAGATGGCTTGGTCTTCTCACAGCATGGTTGTCTCAAGGTAGATATCTCAAGCTGCTTGTTGGGCAGATGGTTTCTCTCAAAAAAAAAAAAAAAAGTTCTAGGAAAGAGCATTCCAGTAACAGTTGCAAGGCTTCTTACCCTTAGCTTTGAAAGTTACAGAATGTTTGTATTTCTACTGGTGAGTCATTAAAGCTCAGTCTGGATCTGAGATAGAGGAGTGGATTCTACCTATGGATGGGGGATGGCATGTGCATACAGGGAAGAGGGGAATTGATGGTGGCCACACCGAAGACAAACTACCACAGTCTCATCAAGAGTCCTGTAACATCGATTTAGGGTTGACAGGTAGGAGGTCTAGCAGTAGTAGTAGCTGGATCAACTTTGATAAGTGGGAGCCCATGCTTTTCAGCTCATACAAGGCCTCATTTCTGCCACCATGGCTACTTTTTTCATGTGTTCAATGCAAGGAATGGCCAATGCAAACTAACGTATGTCAGCTGTCAAATAATTTTGTCTATCTGTGTATTAGTGATTTTTCTATCATAGATTCTCTTTAGGGATTATATGCAATATAAAACCTTTAGACTTTGAATCCATTTCCATATGTCAATCCACATCTCATGCTCCTACTGTAGATTTTCTTGACCCAAATCTTTCAGTATTTCTCCTTCTAAAACCTTGATCAGCTGTGCTAAGTCATTTTGCACTAGTCACTTTTTTTTTTTTTTTTAATTGCAAACAGATACATATCTCCCAAAGCTTGGCCCAATGGGAAGATTTCCTCTCACCATTCTCTTTCACAGTCACCATTGAATAGGAATATAATTCAAGCACTGTCTTTTTAGGCTTACACCCACATACTGAGCTGGCCAATCCATGCTGAGTCACTTCAGTCATGTCTGACTTTGTGTGACCCCATAGACGGCAGCCCACCAGGCTTCCCCGTCCCTGGGACTCTCCAGGCAAGAACACTGGAGTGGGTTGCCATTTCCTTCTCCAATCCATGAAAGTGAAAAGTGAAAGTGAAGTTGCTCAGTCATGTCTGACCCTCAGCGACCCCATGGACTGCAGCCTTCCAGGCTCCTCCATCCATGGGATTTTCCAGGCAAGAGTACTAGAGTGGGGTGCCATTGCCTTCTCTGGCCAATCCATGGACCAAGCTTAATCATTTTGCCTTCACAAATATAGTCAATCTTCTCCAGAGAAACAGAACCAAGAGGGGATACATGTGTGTATTTAGGCCAGAAGTTGCTGTAGAACCAGGAAGAGTGGATGCCTTAGCTTGAAAGCCAACAGGCAGGAGCATTCTCATATTCAAGGGAGGATCAACCTTTTGTTCTAGTCTGGTCTTGGTTGGTTGCATGAGGCCCACCCACATTCTGGTTGGCAATCTGCTTTACTCAGTCTACCAGTTTAAATGTTAATCTCATCTAAAACTACCCTACCAGAAACACGCAAATAATCGTTGATCAAATATCTGGGCACCCTGTGGTCCACCCAAATTGCCACATAAATTAACCATCATGGCAAGCTAGTCTTAAAGTAATTGCTATGTGGCCATATGTTTGAACTGGTGCAATAGTGGTTGATGACAATGACATGCTGATCTAGCTACCTCCTCATAAAGCTTGCTTGAACCCTCCAGACCTTTTCATGCTCAATCTCAGATGTTCCAGTTGCATCTCATGATGGCCTATTGCTGGGCCTTCAGACCTGATTGTGATTTTGTAGGTCTGACAGCTTTATCATCAGCAGTTCTAGCTGGTGGTTTACCTGATGCTCCAGGAACTAGCTCTGTATCTCTACTACGGTTCAATAGAACAGCAGAATTTGTTGTTCATCAGATATATGATTTTCCATTGCAGGGGATGTGGTCATAAGATTCAAGAATCAGGGCTGCTTGTACCACAGGCTGGGTCTGCTAGCTTTCTCTTTCCTGGTTTGGGCCTTATAGGAGCCCAAGAATACTGAAGTAGATAGCCTATCCCTTCTCCAGAGGATCTTCCTGAACCAGGAATTGAACTGGGGTCTCCTGCATTGCAGGTGGATTCTTTACCAGCTGAGCCACCAGGGAAGCCTGGTAATATCCCAGGTATGGAATATAGTCCCTTCAGAACTTGAAGAAGCCCTTATGTGTTGTACTTCTTGATGAGAGATACAAAGTAAAATAATTGATCCTTTACTTTGGAGGAAATGTCCAACATGCTCTAGATCACTAAGCCTCTAAAAATTTAATTGATATGTCAGTCCGCTGAATATTTGTAGAATTTATCTCCCACTTTTTTCTGTTCTGAGAGATGCCCAGGTGGTCCAGGCAAATACATACGGTTAACAACTACTGTTGTCCATTTCTAAGGGAATGTGAATTGTTTTTTTTTTTTTTTTTGGGTGATTGGAAAATAATGCATTTGCCAGATCAATTGAATCAACAACATTTGTGGAATATTCCTTAATTTTCAGTTCAGTTCAGTTCAGTTCAGTCACTCAGTCGTGTCTGACTCTTTGCGATCCCATGAATTGCAGCATGCCAGGCCTCCCTGTTCATCACCAACTCCCAGAGTTCACTCAAACTCACGTCCATCCAGCCATCTCATCCTCTGTCGTCCCCCTCTCCTCCTGCCCTCAATCCCTCCCAGCATCAGAGTCTTTTCCAATGAGTCAACTCTTCGCATGAGGTGGTCAAAGTACTGGAATTTCAGCTTAAGCATCATTCCTTCCAAAGAACACCCAGGACTGATCTCCTTTAGAATGGACTGGTTGGATCTCCTTGCAGTCCAAGGGACTCTGAAGAGTCTTCTCCAATACCACAGTTCAAAAGCATCAATTCTTCAGGGCTCAGCTTTCTTCACAGTCCAACTCTCACAACCATTCATGACTACTGGAAAAACCATAGCCTTGACTAGATGGATCTTTGTCGGCAAAGTAACATCTCTGCTTTTGAATATGCTATCTAGGTTGGTCATAACTTTCCTTTCAAGGAGTAAGTGTCTTTTAATTTCATGGCTGCAATCACCATCTGCCGTGATTTTGAAGCCCCCCAAAATAAAGTCTGACATTGTTTCCACTGTTTCCCCATCTAGTTCCCATGATGTGATGGGACGAGATGCTATGATCTTAGTTTTCTGAATGTTGAGCTTGAAGCCAACTTTTTCACTCTCCTCTTTCACTTTCATCAAGAGGCTTTTTAGTTTCTCTTCACTTTCTGCCATGAGGGTGGTGTCATCTGCATATCTGAGGTTATTGATATTTCTCCCAGCAATCTTGATTCCAACTTGTGCTTCCTCCAGTCCAGCGTTTCTCATGATGTACTCTGCATATAAGTTAAGTAAGCAGGGTGACAATATACAGCCTTGATGTACTCCGTTTCCTATTTGGAACTAGTCTGTTGTTCCATGTCCAGTTCTAACTGTTGCTTTCTGACCTGCATATAGGTTTCTCAAGAGGCAGGTCAGGTGGTCTGGTATTCCCATCTCTTTCAGAATTTTCCACAGTTTGTTGTGATCCACCCAGTCAAAGGGTTTGGCATAGTCAATAAAGCAGAAGTAGATGTTTTTCTGGAACTCTCTTGCTTTTTTGATATCCAGTGGATGTTGGCAATTTGATCTCTGGTTCCTCTGCCTTTTCTAAAACCAGCTTGATCATTTGGAAGTTCACGGTTCACATATTGCTGAAGCCTGGCTTGGAGAATTTTGAGCTTTACTTTACTAGCGTGTGAGATGAGTGCAATTGTGCGGTAGTTGGAGCATTTTTTGGCGTTGCCTTTCTTTGGGATTGGAATGAAAACTGACCTTTTCCAATCCTGTGGCCACTGCTGACTTTTCCAAATTTGCTGGCATATTGAGTGCAGCACTTTCACAGCATCATCTTTCAGGATTTGGAACAGCTCAACTGGAATTCCATCACCTCCACTAGCTTTGTTCTTAGTGATGCTTTCTAAGGCCCACTTGACTTCACATTCCAGGATGTCTGGCTCTAAGTGAGTGATCACACCATCGTGATTATCTTGGTCGTGAAGATCTTTTTTTGTACAGTTCTGTGTATTCTTGCCACCTCTTCTTAATATCTTCTGCTTCTGTTAGGTCCATACCATTTCTGTCCTTTACTGAGCCCATCTTTGCATGAAATGTTCCCTTGGTATCTCTAATTTTCTTGAAGAGATCTCTAGTCTTTCACATTCTGTTGTTTTCCTCCATTTCTTTGCATTGATTGCTGTTAGTTCATATATGCATGAGTTGGATTGGAATGTCCAACTCTCTGCTAACTCCTGGATAGCCAGCCAGGCTATTCTGTCCATGGAATTCTCCAGGCAAGAACACTGGAGTGGGTAGCCATTCCATTCTATAGGGGATCTTCCCAACCCAAGGATCAAATGCATGACTCCTGTATTGCAGACAGATTCTTTACCATCTGAGCCACCAGGGAAACCCATAGGTCCTAGCAGTTTTAAATTGAAAATTTGATTAAAAAAAAACCCAAAATAAGATATTCAGATTTTCTATTTGTTTTGTTAGTTTTTTTAAAGGCTTTTTCCTTAACAAATTATTTTTTCTTTTATTTTTTTGCCATACCGCACAGTGCATGAAATCTTAATTTCCCAACTGAGGATCCAAGCTGTGCCCTAGTGGAAGAGCAGAGTCCTAATCACTGGACCACCAGTGAATTCACTTGTTTTGTCAATTTTGATAAGTTATGTTGTTGTGTTCTCCCAAACTACTGATGGTGATGTTCTTGGCTGGGAGTCCCTAAGGCACTCGCCCAGCCTTACAACCTTAAAGAACCCTCCCCTATCCTTACTAATATTGTGGCTAGCCTGGCCCTTGTGGTTCTATTATGAATGCTGGATGCACTTCAGCAAGAAAGGATCAGGGAACTTTTAAGAACGAGATCTATTACTCACAGGTCCTATAGTGTACACAGCATGCCTGAAAGCCACACGGCAAGGTCTTAGAGACACAGAGAGAAAACCTGGAGTTCTGCCTTTATTAGGGTCCAAGAGTAAGGTGTCTAGGGCATTGTGAGTTCACTGTTTATTGATGAATTTAAAGCATAAGTGTGGGAATTCAATAAATGAGGAGTCACTAAAGTGGTCAGTTATCTAGGTTACCCAGAGCTTTATAAAAGGAGTATTTCATGTGTAGGAGTGGACTAGTTTCTTATCTAGTTGTTTTGTTCTGTCATACAGCTGGCAGTACATTTATTTGAGATGCATATCTTTAAAATGGATGCCTCAGCAATCAAAAGCTCAAAGTCAGGCACTTACATTATAATTAAAACTTAATGTCAGGCCTGTTTATGACATGTTTTTCAAGATATGTGTATATTTCATGTAAGTTGTGCTATTTATTGGCAAAAAGTTGTTCAAAATAGCACTTTTTATTACTTTTAGTATCTATAGGATCTTTTATCCAGGTCATTAAGAACTTTTCTGTACAGTTCTGTATATACTTGCCACCTCCTCAATCTGCTTCTGTTAGGTTCCTGTGTTTCTGTCCTTTGTGCCCATCTTTACATGAAATGTTCCCTTGATATATCTAGTTTTATTGAAGAGATCTCTAGCCTTTCCCATTCTATTGTTTTTCTCTATTTCTTTGCATTGAGCACTGAGGAAGACTTTCTTATCTTTCCTTGCTAGTCTCTGGAACTCTGCATTCATTTGGGTGTATCTTTTCCTTTCTTCTTTGCTTTTCATGTCTCTTCTTTTCTCAGCTATTTGTAAGGCCTCTTCAGACAACCACTTTGCCTTTGTGCATTTCTTTTTCCTGGGGATGGTTTTGGTCATCATTTCCTATACAATGTTACAAACCTCCATCCATAGTTCTTCAGGCATTCTGTCTACTAGATCTAATCCTTTGAATCTATTCATCACCTCTACTGTGTAATCATGAGGAATTTGACTTAGGTCATACCTGAATGGCCCCTTGGTTTTCTCTACTTTCTTCAATTTGAGCCTGAATTTTGCAATAAGGAGCTGATGATCTGAGTCACAGCCAGCTCCAGGTCTTGTTTTTGCTGACTGTATAGAGCTTCTCCATCTTCAGCTACAAAGATTATAATCAATCTGATTTCAATATTGACCATTTCATGATGTCCATGTGTAGAGTCATTTCTTGTGTTGTTGAAGAAAGTGTTTGCTATGACCAGTGTGTTCTCTTGGCAAAACTCTGTTAGATTTTGTCTTGCTTCATTTTATACTCCAAGGCCAAACTTGCCTGTTACTCCAGGTATCTCTTGACTTCCTACTTTTTCATTTCAGGCCCCTGTGATGAAAAGGACACCTTTTTGGTGTTAGTTCTAGAAGGTCTTGTAGGTCTTTATAGAATCCAGCTTCTTCAACATTAGTGGTTAGGGCATAGACTTGGATTATTTTGATGCTGAATGGTTTGCCTTGGAAGCAAACTGAGATCATTCTGTCATTTTTGAGATTGCATCCAACTACTGCATTTCAGACTCTTTTGTTGACTATGAGGACTACTCCATTCCTTCTAAGGGATTCTTGCCCTCAGTAGTAGACATAATGGTGATTTGAATTAAATTTGCCCATTCCTGTCCATTTTAGTTCAGTCAGTTCAGTAGCTCAGTTGTGTCCAACTCTTTGTGACCCCATGAACTGCAGCATGCCAGGCCTCCCTGTCCATCACCAACTCCTGGAGTCCACCCAAGCTCATGTCCATTGAGTCGGTGATGCCATCCTCTGCTGTCCCCTTCTCCTCCTGCCCTCAATCTTTCCCAGCATCAGGGTCTTTTCAAATGAGTCAGCTCTTTGCCTCAGGTGGCCAAAGTATTGGAATTTCAGCTTCAGCATCATTCCTTCCAATGAACATTCAGGACTAATTTCCTTTAGGATGGACCGGTTGGATCTCCTTGCAGTCCAAGGGACTCTCAAGAGTCTTCTCCAACACCACAGTTCAAAAGCATCTGTGCTCTGCTTTCTTTATAGTCCGAGTCTCACATCCATACATAACTACTGGAAAAACCATAGCTTTGACTAGACGGACCTTTGTTGACAAAGTAATGTCTCTGCTTTTCAATATGCTGTCTAGGTTGGTCATAACTTTCCTTCCAAGGAGTAAGTGTCTTTTAATTTCATGGCTGCAATCACCATCTGCAGTCATTTTGGAGCCCCCCAAAATAAAGTCTGACACTGTTTCCACTGTTTCCCCATCTGTTTCCCATGAAGTGATGGGACCAGATGCCATCATCTTTGTTTTCTGAATGTTGAGCTTTAAGCCAACTTTTTCACTCTCCTCTTTTACTTTCATCAAGAGGCTCTTTAGTTTTTCTTCACTTTCTACCATAAGGGTGGTGTCTTCTTATCTGAGGTTACTGATATTTCTCTGATTAGTTCACTGATTCCTAAAATGTTGATGTTCACTCTTGCCATTTCCTGTCTGACCACTTCCAGTTCACCTTGATTCATGGACTTAACATTCCAGGTTCCTATGCAATATTGTTCTTTATAGCATCAGACTTTACTTTCACCACCAGACACATCCACAACTGGGTGTTTTTTCCTCTTCCATTCAGCCTCTTCATTCTTTCTGGAGCTATTTCTTTGCTCTTCCCCAGTAGCTTATTGGACAGCTACCAACCTGGGGGGCTCATCTTTCAGTGTAATTTTTTTTTTTTTTTTTTTGCCTTTTTATACTGTTCATGGGGTTCTCAAGGCAAGAATACTGAAGTGGTTTGCCATTTCCTTCTCCAGTGTACCATGTTTTGTCAGGCCCTGACTAGCAGGGACATGCCCTTCAGCTGCTCCACATAGCCAGAGGACATGTCCGGTGCCGTGGTTGTCCCTTTGCTTGTCCTCTTGAGTGTGTAAAACCTTCAGTAGTTGCTAGGTGTTGGTCAAGATGCTGCCTAGGGGCCTGGGAAAAGGCCCTACTGGATAACCATGATGGTGTGGTCACTCACCTAGAGCCAGACATCCTGGAATGTGAAGTCAAGTGGGCCTGGAAAGCATTACTACAAACAAAGCTAGTGGAGGGGATGGGATTCCAGCTAAGGTATTTCAAATTCTAAAGATGATGCTGTAAAAGTGCTGCACTCAATATGCCAGCAAATCTGGAAAAGTCAGCCGTGGCCACCGGAATGGAAAATGTCAGTTTTCATTCCAATCTCAAAGAAAGGCAATTCCAACTAATATTCAGATTACTGTACAATTGCACTCATTTCACTAGCTAGCAAGACTATGCTCAAAATACTTCAAGCAAGGCTTCAGTGGTTTGTAAACCTAGAACTTCCAGTTGTCCAAGCTGGATTTAGAAAAGGCAGAGGAACCAGGGATAAAATTGCCAACATCCACTGGATCATAGAAAAAGCAAGGGAATTAAAAAAAAATCTACTTATGCTTCATTGACTACACTAAGGCCCTTCACCGTGTGGATCACAACAAACTGTGGAAAATTCTTAAAGAGCTGGGAATACTCAACCACCTTATCTGCCTCCCGAGAAACATGTATGCAGGTCAAGAAGCAACAGTTAGAACCAGACATGGAACAATGGATTGGTTCAAAATTGGGAAAGGAGTATGTCAAGGCTGTATATTGTCACCCTGTTTACTTAACTTCTATGCAGAGTACAGCATGTGAAATGCCAGGCTGGATAAACCCCAAGATGAAATAAAGATTGCAGGAGAAATATCAATAATCTCAGATATGCAGATGATACCACTTTGAAGGCAGAAAGCAAAGAGGAACTGAAGAGCCTCTTGATGAAGGTGAAAGAGGAGAGTGAAAAAGCTGGCTTCAAACTCAACATTCAAGAAACTAAGATCATGGCATCTGGTCCTATCACTTCATGGCCAATAGATGGAAAAAGTGGAAACAGTGACAGATTTTATTTTCTTGGGTTCCAAAATCACGGTGAATGGTGACTGCAAGCCATGAAATGAAAAGATATTTGCTCCTTGGAAGAAAAGCTATGACAAACCTAGACAGTGTGTTAAAAGCAGAGACATCACTTTGCTGACAAAGGTCCACATACTGAATGGTATGATTTTCCAGTAGTCATGTACCGATGTGAGAGTTGGACCATAAAGAAGACTGAGCACAAAAGAATTGATGCTTTCAAACTGTGGTGCTGCCCAAGACTCTTGAGAACTGCTTGAACAGCAAGGAGATTAAACCAGTCAATCCTAAAGGAAATCAACCCTAAATATGCATTGGAAGGACTGATGCTAGAGTTGAAGCTCCAATACCTTGGCCACCAGACCCTGATGCTGGGAAAGACTGAGGGCAAGAGGAAAAGGGAGCAACAGATGATAAGATGGTTGGATGGCATCTCAAACTTTATGGACATGAGTTTAAGCAAACTCAGGGAGATAGTGAAGGATGGGGAATCCTGGTGTGGTGGAGTTCATGGGGTCTCAGAGAGTTGGACATGACTTGGCAACTGAACAGCAACAGCAACAACAGGATCTTTAGTGATATACCTTGTTTCTTTTCTAGTATTTGGACATTATATATTCTTCCTTTTTCTTAATTTCTCTTGCTAGAGATTTATCAATTTTATTAATCTTGACTTGTTAATTTTTTCTAATGTTTTGCCATTTTCTGTCTTTTTTCCCTACTCTTATTTTTTATTTCTTTTCTTTTAGTTATTTTGAAGTTTCTTTTTTCTCTCTCTTTTTTAAAACTAGCATCTTTGGGCTTCCCTGGTGGCTCAGACAGTAAAGAATCCACCTGCAGTTCAGAAGACCAGGGTTCGATCCCTGGGCTGGGAAGATCCCCTGGAGTAGGGCATGGCAACCCACTCCAGTGTTCTTGCATGGAGAATCTCCATGGACAGAGGTGCCTGGTGGGTTACAGTCCATAGGGGTCGCAGAGTCAGGCATGATTGAGTGACTAAGCACAGCACAGCATCTTAAGGTGGATATAGATTTTTATACCTTCCTTCTTTTCTGTATAGTACTGAAAATAGCACATTTTAAATTAAGGTTCAGTGAAAAAGTTGGCTTAAAACTCAGTATTCAGAAAACAAAGATCATGGCATCTAGTCCCATTACTGCATGGCAAATAGAGGGGGAAACAGTGACAGACTTTATTTTTTGGGGCTCCAAAATCACTTCAGATGGTGACTGCAGCCATGAAATTAAAAAAGATGCTTACTCCTTGGAAGAAAAGTTATGACCAACCTAGACAGCATATTAAAAAGCAGAGATACTACTTTGCCAACCTTTATGTCAAAGGTAAAGTCAAAGTCTGTCTAGTCAAAGCTATGGTTTTTCTAGTAGTCATATATGGATGTGAGAGTTGGACTGTAAAGAAAGCTGAGTGCCGAAGAATTGATGCTTTTGAACTGTGGTGTTGGAGAAGACTCTTAAGAGTCCTTTGGACAGCAAGGAGATCCAACCAGTCCATCCTAAAAGAACTCAGTCCTGAATATTCATTGGAAGGACCAATGCTGAAACCCTAAAACTTTGGCCACCTGATGCAAAGAACTGACTCATTTGAAATGACCCTGATGCTTGGAAAGATTGAAGGCAGGAGGAGAATGGGATGACAGGGGATGAGATGGTTGGATGGCATCACCAACTCGATGGACATGAGTTTGAATAAGCTCCAGGAGTTGGTGATGGCAGGGAAGCCTGGTGTGCTGCAGTCCATGGGGCCGCAAAGAGTTAGACACAACTGAGTGACTGAACTGAACTGAATTAAGGTTCTAAGTTTATTTACCGTTAATATCATTATAAATCTGTTAGGCTTAATGCTATCAACTTGTGTTTTTGTTCTATTTTCCTTTTATGATCTATTTTATTCTTTCCTTTTTTATATCTCTTCTCCTAAATCGAATATCTTTAGTATTCCATTTTGCCTCTGCTATTGACTTTAATATATTACTGCTGACTTTCAAAAACTGTTCTTCTACTTCTCAAACTTTCTTAAAACTTTATAGTTTTCACTCCTGCTTTTTTTTTGCTTTTGTATTATATATTGTATTTATACATAGACACTAAAGGCTACAATAGCATATTATTTTTAACAATCAAGCCTATTAAAGAGATTAAAAAATATCTGTATGAATAATCTTTTAAAAAGTAATATGTTTTCCAAAGTTTTTACTTTTTTGGTGTTTCTCATTCCTTCTTGCTGAACTGGATTTCTATTTGGAATCATTTCCTTTCAGTCTAAGAAATTTCTTTTAGCATATCTTGTAATTCAGGTGTGCCTGTGAAACATTCAAGTATTGCGTGTCAAAAAATGTCTTTGTCTTTATTTCACTTTCACTTTTGATGAATAATTTTTCTGGTCATAGAATGCTAAATTAACTTATTTCTTTTAACATTAAAAAAAATTCCATTGTCCTGTGGATTCCATTATTTGGGGTAGAAAATCACCATTATTGATTATCTGCCCTCCTAGCCTGAATATTGATAATTACTTTCAGTTTAGTGATTTTTTTTTTCTGATGTGTCCATTCTGCTGATAAGCCTATTGAAAAATATCTTTATTTTTCTAATTTTATTTTTTATTTATAGCATTTCCACTAGCTTTTAAAAATTGTTTTTAATTAGAGTATAGTTGATTTACAATGTTGTGTTAGTTTCAGGTGTAGGTCAAAAGTGTGTCAGTTATACATATACATGTATCCAGTAGGTCAATACAGAGTGTTGAGAGTTCCCTGTGCTATACATTAGGTCTTTATTAGTTACCTATTTTATATATAGCAGTGTGTATATGTCAATCCAACTCTCCCAATTTTTCTCCCCTGTCCCCACTTTCCCCTCCAGTAACCATTAGTTTGTTTTCTATATCTGTGACTCTGTTTTGTAAATAAGTTCATTTGTACCATAGTTTTTAACACAATTTTCATATCTCTTCTGAAATTCCCTGTCTGTACATGTATGCTGTCCTCCTTTTTCTTTAGATCTTGTAATATGTTCATTCTAGTTACTTTAAAATCCCTGTATAATAATTCAAATCTCTGATTTATATCTGGATCTGATTTTATTGAGTGTTTTCTCTCTCTATTAGTAAGCTCAGCTGCAAACACAAACCACAGACTTAAATAACAGACGTTCATTTTCTCATAGTTTTGGAGGCTGGAAGCCCAAGTTCAAGATGCTGGCAGAGTTGGTCTCCAGTGAGTCTTCTCTTCCTTGCTTGCAGGTGACCATCTTCTCATGGTGTTCTCACATGGTGACTTTCCTCTGTAAGCATGGAGAGAAAGTAAGGTGTCTGGTGTCTCCCGTCTTCTTATGAGGATACCAATCTTATCAGAGTACAGCTTGACCATTATGAAGTTGTTTAACCTTAATTATCTTCTTAAAAGCTCTCTCTCCAAATATTAATACAATTACATTAGGTTAGGGCTTCAATATATGAGTTTTTTATTTTTATTTTTGGTGGGGCAGGAATGGGGGACACAATTCAATTCATAACACTTTCTTAGGGATAAGTTACATGATCTTATCTCTTTATCTGTCTAATAAATTTTGATTGAATTTTAAACTCTTAAGTGTAAAGAACACTGGGCTTCCCTGGTGGGTCAGTGGTAAAGAATCCTCCTGCCAATGCAGAAGATGCAAGTTCAATCACTGGGTTGGGAAGATCCCCTGGAGAAGGAAATTGCAACCCACTCCAGTATTCTTGCCTGGGAAATCCCATGGACAGAGGAGACTGGAGGGTTACAGTCCATGGAGTTGCAAAGAATCAGACATGACTTAGCAACTACAAACACACAGACAAAGAGCATTAGATCTTGAAGTAAATAATATTTTTGCCCAGGAAAGTCATATCTCTTCTTTTGTCAGGCCACCAGGAGACCCAGTGAATCTTTTTTGGGATTTAGTGGTTATGTTAGTTGGATTCAGTTCACAATGGCTTTAAAGTATTTGAAGGTGAGATAAGGATCTTTGCTGTAGCAAGCTTGGGATCTATGTGCCTGGATCTTTCCCTGTTCTTGGCATTTAGCAGCCCCACATGCCTGCATGTCAGGGAGTCTTTCTCATTTATATTGTTTTCCCAACGACAAGTCACTGCTGCCGAGGCCCAAAGTGGCCACAGTGTTTTTCTCAGTTCTTTAGCCCTGACATCAAACTTGATCAAACCCCTTGTATCTGAATCTCAAAGGAGTCTCTCTCAGTTGTTCTGTCCATTTTTCAGTGATACACTTTTATTGCCTTGCACTCAGTGTGAGGAACATTTCTTTTACTTTTCCTGTTCTCAGACTTCACATGCTCATTTCACAGCAGGCCTCACGCTCTTGCACGGCGTGGTTTCCTCCGGTCTTTTGCCACATTCCAGCTACAGGCGACCCTGTCTTCATACTTAATGAAGGCTTAGAGTTGGTGATGGACAGGGAGGCCTGGCGTGCTGCGGTTCATGGGGTCACAAAGAGTTGGACACGACTGAGCGACTGAACTGAACTGAACTGAGAGTGCCTGGAGCATTTCTGTTAGTTCTTCTGCTTTTCCTTCAGACACCCATGCCCCTTCTGCCTAGGCCTCAGCATTCTTTCTCAGTGCCTCTGGTCTCATTCTAGTCTTTCCTGTGAATGTGTAGAGAAGGCCTATGGACAAATATTGGCAGATGGGTGGAGATTCTCTTTGTGTCTGGGCATTTTAGAGATTAAAGCTTTATTTAAATAAAGTTCAGGGAGGCCTGGCGTGCTGCGGTTCATGGGGTCACCAAGAGTCAGACACAACTGAATAACTGAACAGAACTGAACTGATATATCAGACACGATTTTTGACTAATATATATGAAAGTTCAAAAAAAAAAAAAAAAAGTTCAGCTGTTTTTTTTCCTCCCATGTCAAAGGAAGCCTCCTTTTTCTTCTGCTCTGCCAGGGATGACAGCAGACATAGGACCATTCATGTCTAGGAGTGTGAGCTAAAACAAAGTATCAGATTGTCAAACAGGCTCACAAGAATCAGAAATTATTAGCCAGTATCAAATTTTACTAATGATTTCAGTTAGAAATGATAAAGAGTCTTAGACAGAGCAGCAAGAGATCTGAGATGCTAAGGGTGGCTGTCAGGTTTTTCCCTTCTACATCAAACACAGGCTGTCTAGTTCAGAGTAGACAAGATCTCTGAGTGACGTATTGGGACATTATCTCCTGGAGTGGAAGTATTTAATCTAAAATACACCTCCATTTAATACCCTGGTTTATGTGACATTTTTCTAGAGGGCATGGCTCATAAATCTATAGATTCTAGGTTTATTATTTTTATTTTATAACTGACACATAGCGTTAGATTCAGATATACAGTATAATGCTTAAATGTATGTATACAATGTGAAATGATCATCATAATGTCTAGTTGACAGTCATTACCATCCTTGGTTGTAATTTTTCCCCTTGTGATTAGAACTTTAAAGATCTATCCCCTGCCTCTAGCAACCACTAATCACTTCTCTGTATCTGTGAGGTTTTGTTTTGTTTTGTTTTTGGATTCCAGATATAAGTGAGGTCAGGTAGTATTTGCTTTTCTTTGACTCATTTCACTTAGCATAATGCCCTCAAGGTCCATCCATGTTGTCATAAGTGGCAGAATTTCCTTTTTTAATGACAATAATATTCCATTATATATCATATTATTTATCTATTCATCCATCTATAGACCCTTAAATGAGCATGCCGTGAATAAAAGGGTGCAGATATTTTTTTGAGCCTGTATTTTTATTTTCTTTAGCTAACTACCCAGAAGTGGGATTGTTGGATCATATGGTAGTTCTATTTTAGATTTTTGAGGAACCTCCATACTGTTTTCCAGTGGCTAGACCAATTTGTAGTCCCAACAATAGTGCAGGAATGTTCCCTTTTGTCCACATCCTCACCAACGCTTGTTATTTTTTGTCTTCTTGATGATAGCCATTCTGACAGGTGTGAGGTACTATCTCATTGCATTTTTGAATTGCATTTCCCTGATGATTAATATTCCATCCAGCTTGCTGACTCTATTTCCCAAAGAATTACGTTGTGCTACCTAAACAATCTGGTAGGCTCCAGATGGGCATTCTCTGGACCTCGTATAATCCCTCTGTTATATAGCTCCCTCTCAGCAGTCATTAAAACCAATGAAGCTGCTATGAAGAAAGTATTCATTTGTTACTTTAGGGGGAAAGAGGATATTGATTATGAAACTTGCCCTTGCTACATGATATATTTGATTTTCCACTTGATAACTATGTCAGCTTTTTTGGCAGGCTCATCTGCTGTCTTTTTAAAATATAACTGTTATATAAAAGAGAGTATTGACAGTAATAGAAAACAGCTTCTAAAGAGGAAATGATTACAGGAAAGAGGAAGTTCATGGGCATCAAATAATGGTGTCAGCAATTTCATGCAAGAGTAATATAATTAATGTTTAAGCTTCTGAAGTCACAAAGAATTCAAGAGAGAAAACCCCTTATCTATTCTTCTTCCTCTTCCCCAGCTGGACAAAAAATAATTTGGGAGCATTACGCCATAGCTTTGTGGCTTAGGTTAGAGGTTGGGGTAGGGTACAGACTCTCAGTTATCATTTACTGTAACCATGTTCAGAAAAAAAAATTCTAAACAGTATTGCTGCCTCTGAAACTGCTGGAATTTCTGAGTTAAATAAAGTCTGATTATTTCAGGGATCTGTTCTACCCACAAATTAAAATACACCTAAGAAAATAATTCTGGTATTTTCCTTCCTGGAGAAGATTGTAAATCACAAAGATCTGCTAGTCTTTCCAAGGGGAAAAGTCTTTTTTCTGATGTACTTTTGCTAAAGTAAAAATAAAAATGTCTAGCTCCTTTCTCTTTTTATTTTTCTAATTTATTAAAAAAAATTTTTTTTGGACGTGAACTATTTTTTTTTTTAAAGTCTTTACTGACTGGATCATGAAGAAAATCTCCTCCCTTCTGACTCCATGGACTGTAGCTCACGAGTCTCCTCTGTCCATGGAATTTTCCAGGCAGGAATATTGGAGTGGGTTGCCATTTCCTACTCTAGGGGATCTTCCTGACCCAGGGATGAAACCCATTTCTCTTGTGTCTCCTGCATTGGCAGGCAGACTCTTACCACCAATGCTACCTGGGAAGCCCTTTTAATAACTAGTACATATTAAGTGACAAATCCAATAGGTGACCAAAGCAAAAGACCCAAACAGATGAAACAAAACTTATTTAGTGAAGAAAGTGAACGTGACAGTCGTTCAGTCGTGTCCAACTCTTTGGGAACCCATGGACTACACAGTCCATGGAATTCTCCAGGCCAGAAGACTGGAGTGGGTAGCCATTCCCTTTTTCAGTGGGTCTTCTCAACCCAGGGATTGAACCCAGGTCTCTCACACTGCAGGTGGATTCTTTACCAGCTGAGCCACGAGGGAAGCCCAATTGTACCTTAAATAAGATTTCATGTCATCTGCATAACATTTTTTAGCCAGGAAGAAACTAAAGGCTGGCATTTTACTGAAATGTAAAGCTTCTGGGACCAGAAGCATGGCTGTTTATCTTGGAATCCTTAGAATCTTGCACAATGTTTGGAATATAGTAAGTTTTTAAATGAATGTTTGAATAAACAGATGGTTGAATAAACCAGAAGAAAATCTGGAACTGACTGTTATAAGGTAGCATGCTGCCATAGGGACATGATGACCATAGTCATCATGCTCAAGTGAGCATCTGATAATTTGGATTCTGGCAAAGCCCAGCGTTTATTGTTCCCGGGCAGTTGCCACCAGCTCCACCCACCAGTGGGACAAAGATTACATAATCTAACTTTAACTTGCCCGTCCAGCTTTATCTCTCAGTATCCTGTATATGAATTCTCTCCTTTGGTCAAACTTTTCTAATCATTCTCTAAACACTTCATACTCTCCTGCTTCTCTATGCCTTTATTCACACTGAACTTGAAATCTATTCCCTGCATCTTTGCTTACAAAATCCTACCTATTCTTCCAGGTCTTATCTTAAACACAAAATAATTCAAGAAGATAACACCCCACCCCGCCCTCAGTCATCCTCAGTCTAAGCAAGACTGCTTTAAAGCACATTATCTCTTCAACCACACACATCATTTACATATTCCTTCACTGAAATTATTTGAGAGATCAAGTAATCCACTTCACAAATCATTTGTCCCTTTATAAGGCATTAAAGTTTGATGAATTGACTGATTAGTTTGGCATTATATACTTACTGATTACTTACCTATTTATTAAGCATTAGGGGTCAGAGGCAGAAAAAGGAATCTGATAAGTAAGTAGAGAGATTGTTTTGTAGATGTGGGAGGAACACTGAAAGAATGCTGTGTCATAAAGACAACAGAGGAGGAGACTCTTAGGAAAGGATGATTTGTTATGTTAAATGTTGCAGAGTTATAAAGGTGAAAGAGATTTGGTTTGTTACTACATGATCAGATAATGATGTCTGAGATAGTCTAGTTTCAGACTATTCTATAGTGTGTAAATTAATACAGGGCAAAAGCCAGATTATAAGGAATTTGGAATGAGTAGAGGATGAAGAAATAGAGGTTGCAAACATTGGGAAAAGTTTAATGATGAGAAAGAGAAACACAGGATAGCATCTCAGGAAAGGAAGATTTCCTTCCTTTTTTTTTAAATTGTTGTGGTGGTGGTAGCTTTGTTGTGAGAACAAAGAAACTATTGACAGGTTTAACTGAAGGTGAAGATGGAGGAGAGGAGAGTCATTTGAACAGTGCTCTCCAAGGGTTGCCTCATTGAGGAAATTTCTATGACTATCCATCACAAAACTATCGTGACAGCAAGTCTTTCAGACTTTTGCATTATGAAATAGAATGCTTAATAGTAGTACCTGAACATCTTGTTTGTAAAAAGAGAAATTAGAAGGTGACACCACTCACCTTGTAAAGGGATTACAAAAGGATTGTTGGGTTGTTTAAAGTGCTAATTTCTCAAGTATTTTTTACAGGTCATTAAATGCTCAACAATGGTAAAAACTAAAAACTATAGTGCTCTAAACCAATGCTGATTAAGTATCACCAGAAATTAATATTAAAAATTAAAATAATGCTTTTTAGCATTATTTAAGGACATTATTATTCAGAGATACTTACATTTCTGGTTTAATTTTTTTACTTCACCAAAAAGGAAGCTAAGTTACCATTCTGTCCTGTTAAATATAAAGTACTTGAGTCTCTGATGATGGGAAAGATTGAAGGCAGGAGAAGGGGATGACAGAGGATGAGTTGGTTGGATGGCATCACCGATTCAATGGACATGAGTTTGAGCAAACTCCGGGAGATAGCAAAGGACAGGTAAGCCTGGTGTGCTACAGTCCATTGGGTTGCAAAGAGTCAGAAATGACTGAGCCACTGAACAACAGCAACAATCTGGGTCCCTGAATAGGATCCTTAATTGTTTTTTGTCTTGTGGGAAAGTCTTATTGGAAAAGTCATTTGAACCACTTAGGTGGGCTGGAACATGGTCAAGGAATGGACAAGGAGATGACTCATCATACTAGGAAGTTCTGAATGCATATGACCTAGAGAACTAATGTTACACCTATAGTCAACATTTTATTATGAGAAGTGCTGTATGAGATAAAAATGAAAATCTTTATGTTCTATAACATTTTTTTAGACCATCAAAGGTGATATAGCACCTACTTAGGGAAAGTACTCTGATTTTAACTACTATACACACTGATGAAAGAGCCTTAAGGATTACAGCAGTATAGTGCTGAGATATTTGACGGGGGCAAGACAATTCTTGGGTTCCTTAGAATGAAAGTATTTTCAGATACTTGAATCCTGCAGAGCTGCAGAAGGACCTGATGAAGTATTTATTTGTGTTCTGACCAGCACTTGCATTTGAAAAATTATTCAGGCTTGGGGGTAAAAAGCACTGAAAAGGAGTAGAGGGAACAGTACCCAGTACTCACACAGGGCTAGGAATAATGTGTTCCCACTGGACTGTAAAATGTCATAATTCACAGGTGGGGTACTTAGAGATTCTTGCTTCTTTAGTGAGAAATAATTAGATTAAAAATAAACACAGCTCTGGTCTTGCCTAACAGATTTTAAGAGCAAGACCTAAAATGATCAAACTGTTTCAGAATAACTTAACTGCATCCTAGAACAAAGCTCAGTAGTATTTTTAGAATATCAAAATACTCAGTATTCAACAAGACAAAATTCATAATGTCTGGCACCCCATCAGAAATTATCAGGCATGCAAAGGAGCAGGGAAATATGACCCATAATGGTGAGAAAAATCAATCAAAACCAATCCCTAACTGGTACAGATGTTAGAATTAGCAGATTGACATTTAAACTTTTTTTTTTTAATTTTTAAATTTTATTTTATTTTTAAGCTTTACAATATTGTATTAGTTTTGCCAAATATCAAAATGGATCTGCCACAGGTATACATGTGTTCCCCATCATGAACCCTCCTTCCTCCTCCCTCCCCATACCATCCCTCTGGGTCATCCCAGTGCACCAGCCCCAAGCATCCAGTATCGTGCATCGAACCTGGACTGGCAACTCATTTCATACATGATATTATACATGTTTTAATGCCATTCTCCCAAATCTTCCCACCCTCTCCCTCTCCAACAGAGTCCATAAGACTGTTCTATACATCAGTGTCTCTTTTGTTGTCTTGTACACAGGGTTATTGTTACCATCTTTCTAAATTCCATATATATGCATTAGTATACTGTATTGGTATTTTTCTTTCTGGCTTACTTCACTCTATTATAACTATATTATATATGTTCAATAAAATTAGAACATAAAACACATAGAGTCCCAAATCAACTTCTAGAGATTAAAATCACGATGCCTGAGATAATAAATATAATAGATAGAATTAATGGCAGATTAGACATCATAGTTTCTTTGGCATTACTGGTTGGGGCATAGACTTGGATTACCGTGATATTGAACAGTTTGCTTTGGAAATGAACAGAGATCATTTTGTCGTTTTTGAGACTGCATCCAAGTACTGCATTTTGGACTCTTTTGTTGACCATGATGGCTACTCCATTTCTTATAAGGGATTCTTGCCCACAGTAGTAGATATAATGTTGATCTGAATTAAATTCACCCATTCCAGTCCATTTTAGTTCACTGATTCCTAAAATGTCAACGTTCATTCTTGCCATCTCCTGTTTGACCACTTCCAATTTGCCTTGATTCATGGACCTAACATTCCAGGTTCTTATGCAATACTGTTCTTTACAGCATGGGACCTTGCTTCTATCACCAGTCACATCCACAACTGGGTGTTGTTTTTTTATTTTTTGCCTCCATCTCTTCTTTCTTTGTGGAGTTATTTCTCCACTGATCTCCAGTAGCATATTGGCCACCTACTGACCTGGGGAGTTCATCTTTCAGTGTCCTATCTTTTGCCTTTTCATATTGTTCAAGGGATCCTCAAGGCAAGAATACTGAAGTGGTTTGCTGAAGTGGAGAAGTCCCTTCTCCAGTGGAAAACATTTTGTCAGAACTCTATACCATGACCCGTCCATCTTGGGTGGCCCTAAATGGCATAGCTGTTTCATTGAGTTAGACAAGGCTGTGGTCCACGTGATTAGATTGATTAGTTTTCTCTGACTGTGGTTTCAGTCTGTCTGCCCTCTGATGTGCTGTCTCAGCACCTACTGTCTTACTGGGGTTTCTCTTACCTTGGACGTGGAATATCTCCTCTCGGCTGCTCCAGCACTTCTCCCCTTTTCTTTATAAGGCAATGGAATACAAAAGTAGGAAGTCAAGAAACACCCGGAGTAACAGGCAAATTTGGCCTTGAAGTACAGAATGAAGGAGGGCAAAGGCTAATAAAGTTTTGCCAAGAGAATGCACTTGCCATAGCAAGCACCCTCTTCCAACAACAAAAGAGAAGACTCTACACGTAGATATCACTAGATGGTCAACACTGAAATCAGGTTGATTATATTCTCTGCAGCCAAAGATGGAGAAGCTGTATACAGTCAGCAAAAACAAGACTGGGAGCTGACTGTGGCTCAGATCATGAACTCCTGATTGCCAAATTCAGACTTAAATTGAAGAAAGTAGGGAAAACCACTAGACCATTCAGGTGTGACCTAAATCAAATCCCTTATGATTATACAGTGGAAGTGAGAAATAGATTTAAGGGACTAGATCTGATAGACAGTGTACCTGATGAACTATGGATGGAGGTTTGTGACATTGTACAGGAGATAGGGATCAAGACCATCCTCAAGAAAAAGACATGCAAAAAACAAAACAAAACAAAACAAAAAAAATGGCTGCCTGAGGAGGCCTTTCAAATAGCTGTGAAAAGAAGAGAAGCGAACAGCAAAGGAGAAAGGAAAGATATACCTATTTGAATGCAGAGTTCCAAAGAATAGCAAGGAGAGAGAAGAAAGCCTTCTTTAGTGATCAGTGCAAAGAAGTAGAGGAAAATAATAGAATGGGAAAGACTAGAGATCTCTTCAAGAAAATTAGAGATACCAAGGAAACATTTTACGCAAAGATGGGCTCAATAAAGCACAGAAATGGTATGGACATAACAGAGGCAAAAGATGTTAAGAAGAGGTGGCAAGAATACACAAAAGAACTGTACAAAAACATCTTCATGGCCCAGACAATCACAATGAGGTGATTACTCACCTAGAGTCAGACATCCTGGAATGTGAAGTCAAGTTGGCCTTAGGAAGCATCACTATGAGCAAAGCTAGTGGAAGTGATGGAATTCCAGTTAAGCTATTTCAAATCCTAAAAGATGATGCTGTGAAAGTGCTGCACTCAATGTGCCAGCAAATTTGGAAAAGTCAGCAGTGGCCACAGGACTGGAAAGATCAGTTTTCATTCCGATCCCAAAGAAAGGCAATGCCAAAGAATGCTCAAACTACCACACAATTGCACTCATCTCACATGCTAGTAAAGTAAAGCTCAAAATTCTCCAAGCCAGGCTTTAATAATACATGAACCGTGAACTTCCTGATGTTCAAGCTGGATTTAGAAAAAGCAGAGGAACCAGAGCTTTGGCATATTGACTATGCCAAAGCCTTTGACTGCGTGGATCACAATAAACTGTGGAAAATTCTGAAAGAGGTGGGAATACCAGACCACCTGACCTGCCTCTTGAGAAACCTGTATGCAGGTCAGGAAGCAACAGTTAGAACTGGACATGGAACAACAGACTGGTTCCAAATAGGAAAAGGAGTACGCCAAGGCTGTATATTGTAAGCCTGCTTATTTAACTTATATGCAGAGTACATCATGAGAAATGCTGGGCTGGATGAAGCACAAGCTGGAGTCAAGTTTGTAGGAGAATATTAATAACTTCAGATACGCAGATGACACCACCCTTATGGTAGAAAGTGAAGAGGAACTAAAAAGCCTCTTGATGAAAGTGAAAGAAGAGAGTGAAAACGTTGGCTTAAAGCTCAACATTCAGAAAACTAAGATCATGGCATCTGGTCCCATCACTTCATGGCAAATGGGGAAACAATGGAAACTGTGGCAGACTTTTTTTTGGGGGGGCTCCAGAATCACTGCAGATGGTGATTGTAGCCATGAAATTGCAAGACACTTTCTCTTTGGAAGAAAAGTTGTGACCAAAAAAGATAGGTTATTAAAAAGCAGAGACATTACTTTGCCAACAAAGGTCTGTCTAGTCAGGGCTATGGTTTTTCCAATAGTCATGTATAGATGTGAGAGTTGGACTATGAAGAAAGCTGAGTGCTAAAGAATTGATGCTTTTCAACTGTGGTGTCGGAGAAGACTCTTGAGAGTCCCTTGGACTGCAAGGAGATCCAATCAGTCCATCCTAAAGATCAGTCCTGGGTGTTCATTGGAAGGACTGATATTGAAGCTGAAACTCCAATACTTTGGCCACCTGATGCTAAGCGCTGACTCATTTGAAAAGACCCTGATGCTGGGAAAGATTGAAGGAGGAGGAGAAGGGGACAACAGAGGATGAGATGGTTGGATGGTGTTGCGGACTCAAGAACCTTAGTTTGGGTAAACTCTGGGAGTTGGTTTTGGACAGGGAGGTCTGGCATGCTGCAGTCCATGGGATCACAAGGAGTCGGACATGACTGAGCAACTGAACTGAACTGAACTAGACATTACCAAAAAAAAAAATAGTAAATTTGAAGACACAGCAATAGAAGCAATCCAAAATGAAGTACACACTGAAAAAAGGAATAAAAAATGAACAGCATCAGTGAGCTCTCAGACAACTTGAAGCAGATTAATGTAGATGTAATACAAGTTCCTAAAAAAGGAAATACAGAAAAGTATTTGAAGAAATAATAGTTGAGGGTTTTCCAAATTTAGTGAAAATTATAAACATACAGATTAAAGAAGTATATTGAAATGTAAACAGAAGCAACTTGAAGAAAAAAAAATACCAAAACACATTATCAAATTGTTAGAAAATGATAGAGAAAAATCTTATAAATGGTAAAAAATGATATAGTATGTATAGAGGAACCAAGATAATGATGGTAACAGATTTTTTCATCAGAAACAATGCAACTGAGAAGAGAATGACTCATCTTGATGTATACACCAAAAATAAAAAGCTGTTACCAAGAACTGCATACCCTGTAAAGATATATTTTAGAAGTGAAGTGAAGTGAAGTGAAGTGAAGTCACTCAGTCGTGTCCGACTCTTTGCGACTCCATGGACTGTAGCCTACTGGGCTCCTCTGTCCATGGGAGTTTTCCAGGCATGAGTACTGGAGTGGGTTGCCATTTCCTTCTCCAGGGGAACTTCCCAACCCAGGGATTGAACCCGGGTCTCCCGCATTGTAGGCAGACGCTTTACCATCTGAGCAACAAGGGAAGCCCTATATTTGAGAAACACAAGTGAAATAAGAATTTTTAGACATGCAAAAGCCTAAAGAATCCATGAGCAGAGGTATACAACAAGAAATGTTGAAAAAACGTGTTCAGTCAGAAGGAAAAAGATAGCAGGCAGAAATATGGATGCTCACAAAGAAATGAAGACGACTAGACATACTAATTACATTGGTAAATATATAAGATCAGTTCAGTTCGGTTGCTCACTCATGTCTGACTCTTTGTGACCCCATGGACTGCAGCAAGCCAGGCTTCCCTGTCCATCACCAACTCCTGGAATTTACTCAAACTCATGTCCACTGAGTCAATGATGCCATCCAACCATCTCATCCTCTGTTGTCCCCTTCTCCCCCTGCCTTCAATCTTTTCCAGCATCAGGGTCTTTTCAAATGAGTCAGCTCTTCACATCAGGTGGTGAAAGTACTGGAGTTTCAGCTTCAGCATCAGTCTTTCCAATGAATATTCAGGACTGATCTCCTTTAGGATGGACTGGTTGGATCTCCTTGCAATCCAAGGGACTCTCAAGACTCTTCTCCCACACCACAGTTCAAAAGCATCAATTCTTTGGTGCTCAGCTTTCTTTGTAGTCCAACTCTCACATCCATACATGACTACTGGAGAAACCATAGCCTTGGCTAGACAGACATTTGTTGGCAAAGTAATGTCTCTTCCTTTTAATATGCTGTCTAGATTGGTCATAACTCTTCTTCTAAGGAGCAAACATCTTTTAATTTCATAGCTGCAGTCAGCATCTGCAGTGATTTTGGAGCCCCCCAAAATAAAGTCTGTCAGTTTCCACTGTTTCCCCATCTATTTGCCATGCAATGATGGGACCAGATGCTATGACTTTAGTTTTCTCAATGTTGAGCTTTAAGCCAACTTCTTCACTCTCCTCTTTCACTTTCATCAAGAGGCTCTTTAGTTCTTGTTCACTTTCTACCATAAGGGTGGTGTCATCTACATATCTGAGGTTATTGATATTTCTTCCACAATTTTGATTCCAGTTGTGCTTCATCCAGTCCAGTGTTTCTCATGATGTACTCTGCATATAAGTTAAATAAGCAGGGTGACAATATACAGCCTTGACGTACTCCTTTCCCAATTTGGAACCAGTCTGTTGTTCCATGTCCAGTTCTAACTGTTGCTTCCTGACCTGCATACAGATTTCTCAAGAGGCAAGTCACGTGGTCTGGTATTCCCATCTCTTTAAGAATTTTCCAGATATTTTTCTTATTTAAATATTTTGAAAGAAAATTAAATATTACAAAGATAATAACAATGTGATGTGTGGTTTATAACATATTGTGTTAGGGAGAATTTTAAAAAATTGTCCCCCAAGAACCATGCTCTAATCTCTGATACCTTTGAATATTATAATATCATTATCATTGTGTTATATTCTAATGTTATTCCAAAGTTATATTTTACAGCATAGTTGACCTTGAGATAGAGAGATTTTCCAATTGTATCTACCTAATCATAAGTGTACTTTTAAAAACAAGACATTTTTCTCCATCTGGTGGTTGTGAGGAAGATGCAGAGATTGAAAGCACAAGAAAGATTTGATGTCCTGGTGCTGGCTTTGTAGATGGAGGGGTTCTTCTACAGAGATTGGAGAGTAGTCACAAGGAGCTGAGAATGACTCCTTGTGTACCATCAACAAGGTGGTTTGGAGCTGAGGTCTTCAGCTCTAAAATCACAAGGAATTGTCAGTAAGAGGAATGAGATTGGGAGGAGACACCATACAGATGAGAGTGCACTGGGCTTATACTTGATTTCAGCCTGTGAGATCTCAAGTTGAAAATCTAGCCAGGTCACCCTAGACTTCTTATAGAATTGTGAGATAATAAATGGGTATAGTGTTAAGCCTCTAGTGCGTGAAGTCACTTCAGTTGTGTCTGACTCTTTGCGACCCTAGTGGTTTTCCCTACTTTCTTCAATTTAAGTCTGAATTTGGCAATAAGGAGTTCATGGTCTGAGCCACAGTCAGCTCCTGGTCTTGTTTTGCTGACTGTATAGAGCTTCTCCATCTTTGGCTGCAAAGAATATAATCAATCTGATTTCGGTGTCGACCATCTGGTGATGTCCATGTATAGAGTCTTCTCTTGTGTTGTTGGAAGAGGGTGTTTGTTATGACCAGTGCATTTTCTTGACAAAACTCTATTAGTCTTTGCCCTGCTTCATTCCATATTCCAAGGCCGAATTTGCCTGTTATTCCAGGTGTTTCTTGACTTCCTACTTTTGCATTCCAGTCCCCTATAATGAAAAGGACATCTTTTTTGGGTGTTAGTTCTAAAAGGTCTTGAAGGTCTTCACAGAACCGTTCAACTTCGGCTTCTTCAGCGTTACTGGTTGGGGCATAGACTTGGATTACTGTGATATTGAATGGTTTGCCTTGGAAATGAACAGAGATTATTCTGTCATTTTTGAGATTGCATCCAAGTATTGCATTTCAGACTCTTTTGTTGACCATAATGGCCACTCCATTTCTTCTGAGGGATTCCTGCCCGCAGTAGTAGATATAATGGTCATCTGAGTTAAATTCACCCATTCCAGTCCATTTCAGTTCGCTGATTCCTAGACCATTCAGGTATGACCTAAATCAAACACCCTATGATTATACAGTGGAAGTGAGAAATAGATTTAAGGGCCTAGATCTGATAGATAGAGTGCCTGATGAACTATGGAATGAGGTTCATGACATTGTACAGGAGACAGGGATCAAGACCATTCCCAAAGAAAAGAAATGCAAAAAAGCAAAAGGCTGTCTGGGGAGGCCTTACAAATAGCTGTGAAAAGAAGAGAAGTGAAAAGCAAAGGAGAAAAGGAAAGATATAAACATCTGAATGCAGAGTTCCAAAGAATAACAAGAAGAGATAAGAAAGCCTTCTTCAGTGATCAATGCAAAGAAATAGAGGAAAACAACAGAATAGGAAAGACTAGGGATCTCTTCAAAAAATCAGAGATACCAAAGGAACATTTCATGCAAAGATGAGCTCGATAAAGGACAGAAATAGTATGGACCTAACAGAAGCAGAAGATATTGAGATGGCAAGAATACACAGAAGAACTGTACAAAAAAGATCTTCACGACCCAGATAATCACGATGGTGTAATCACTGACCTAGAGCCAGACATCCTGGAATGTGAAGTCAAGTGGGCCTTAGAAAGCATCACTATGAACAAAGCTAGTGGAGGTGATGGAATTGCAGTTGAGCTATTTTAAATCCTGAAAGATGATGCTGTGAAAGTGCTTCACTCAATATGCCAGCAAATTCGGAAAAGTCAGCAGTGGCCACAGGACTGGAATAGGTCAGTTTTCATTCCAATCCCAAAGAAAGGCAATGCCAAAGAATGTTCAAACTACCACACAATTGCACTCATCTCACACGCTAGTAAAGTAATGCTCAAAATTCTCCAAGCCAGGCTTCAGCAATATGTGAACCGTGAACTTCCTGATGTTCAAGCTGGTTTTAGAAAAGGCAGAGGAACCAGAGATCAAATTGCCAACATCTGCTGGATCATAGAAAAAGCAAGAGAGTTCCAGAAAAACATCTATTTCTGCTTTATTGACTATGCCAGTGTGGATCACAATAAACTGTGGAAAATTCTGAAAGAGATGGGAATACCAGACCACCTGATCTGCCTCTTGAGAAATTTGTATGCAGATCAGGAAGCAACAGTTAGAACTGAACATGGAACAACAGACTGATTCCAAATAGGAAAAGGAGTTAGTCAAGGCTGTATACTGTCACCCTGTTTATTTAACTTATATGCAGAGTACATCATGAGAAACGCTGGACTGTAAGAAACACAAACTGGAATCAAGATTGCCAGGAGAAAATCAATAACCTCAGATATGCAGATGACACCACCCTTATGGCAGAAAGTGAAGAGGAACTCAAGAGCCTCTTGATGAAAGTGAAAGTGGAGAGTGAAAAAGTTGGCTTAAAGCTCAACATTCAGAAAACGAAGATCATGGCATCCGGTCCCACCACTTCATGCGAAATAGATGGGGAAACAGTGGAAACAGTGTCAGACTTTATTTTTCTGGGCTCCAAAATCACTGTAGATGGTGACTGCAGCCATGAAATTAAAAGACGCTTACTCCTTGGAAGGAAAGTTCTGACCAACCTAGATAGCATATTCAAAAGCAGAGACATTACTTTGCCAACAAAGGTTCATCTAGTCAAGGTTATGGTTTTTCCAGTGGTCAGGTATGGATGTGAGAGTCGGACTACAAAGAAAGCTGAGCGCCGAAGAATTGATGTTTTTGAACTGTGGTGTTGGAGAAGACTCTTGAGAGTCCCTTGGACTGCAAGGAGATCCAACCGGTCCATTCTGAAGGAGATCAGCCCTGGGATTTCTTTGGAAGGAATAATGCTGAAGCTGAAACTCCAGTACTTTGGCCACCTCATGCGAAGAGTTGACTTGCTGGAAAAGACTCTGATGCTGGGACGGATTGGGGGCAGGAGGAGATGGGGATGACAGAGGATGAGATGGCTGGATGGCATCACTGACTCGATGGACATGAGTCTCAGTGACCTCCAGGAGATGGTGATGGACAGGGAGGCATGGTGTGCTGCTATTCATGGGGTCGCAAAGAGTCGGACATGACTGAGCGACTGATCTGATCTGATCTGATCTGAGACCCTAGCCTGCCAGGCTCCTCTGTCCCTGGGATTTTTCTAGGCAAGGATACTGAAGTGGTTTGCCATGCCATCCTTCAGGGGATCTTCCCCACTCAAGGATCAAACCTGTGTCTCTTATATCTCTTGTATTGGCAGGCAGAATTTTTACCACTAGCCCCACCCATCACCTAGGAGTTCATAGTAATTTGTTATGCAGAAAACTAGAAAATCAATACACATATGTAGAAACTAATATACTTATGTAGAAATAAAATATGTAACAAAACACAGAAACTGAAATGGGCAAATGAATGTATACCTTTGAAACAGAAGTTTTAGTTAATACTGTCAACAAAGGAGGTAAATTTCAGTTATCGAAGATATTCAGTTAATTTAGAAAGACAGAAAATTAAAAAAAAGAACAAATATCATGAGACAGATAAAAGAACTGAGATGATAGGCTTAAACCTAACTATATCTAAAGTTACATTAATTGTAAATAGACTGCTGCTGCTGCTGCTGCTAAGTTGCTTCAGTCGTGTCCGACTCTGTGCGACCCCACAATCGGCAGCCCACCAGGCTTCCCCATCCCTGGGATTCTCCAGGCAAGAACACTGGAGTGGGTTGCCATTTCCTTCTCCAGTGCATGAAAGTGAAAAGTGAAAAGTGAAAGTGAAGTCACTCAGTCGTGTCCGACTCTAGCGATCCCATGGACCTCAGCCCACCAGGCTCCTCCATCCATGGGATTTTCTAGGCAAAAGTACTGGAGTGGGGTGCCATTGCCTTCTCTGGTAAATAGACTAAACACTCCAATTAAAAGGTAGAAATTATTTCATTTGATTAAAAGGAAGCTCTAACTCTATGTTATCTACAAGAAATGCACTTTAAATACAAAGACACAGGTAAATAAAAAATAAAAGGTTGAAAAATAATATGTTGACATTAGTCAAAAGAAAAATGAAGTGGTTATAGGGTATATTAATAACATAAAGCAAATTTCAGAGCAAAGACAATTACTTGGGATAAAGGAGATCATTACATAATAATAGAGATGTCAATTTATCAGGAAGAAATAACATTCCTGAGGGCTCATGCTTTCAGTAAAAGAGCAGAGAGCTTTGCTTCAAAATATATGGAACAAAAACAGAACTGTAAGGAGATGTAGACAAATCCACAGTTATAATCATATATTTTAATATAATTATCTCAATAGTTGATAAAACAAGTAGACAGAAAACTAGTTAAAGTGTGTACCTTGAAAGACAATTAACCAGCATTTAACTAACTGGCATTTATAGAATACTTCATCAATTCTAGCAGTTTATTTTCAGATGCAGACATTTATTTTCAAGTGCATGTTGAATATTTACAAAGATCATATTCTGGCCCCAGAAGTCTTGGTATCTTTAAAAAGATAGTAGCCATCTGATGTGTGTTCTCTGGCCACTAAGTTAGAAATCAGTAACAGAAGGATCTCTGAAAAATGACCAAATAGTTGGAAACCAAATGACACATTTCTAAATTACTCATGAGTCAAAGAAGAAATCAAAATGGAAATTAGAAAGTACTGTGAACTGATGAAAATGAAATCACAACATATGAAAATCTATCTGTTGGATGCTACTAAATTAGTAGTTATGACAAAATTTACAGCACAAACCAAAGGAGAAAAAAGACATTCAGCTTGGAAAAGAAGAAATAAAATTGTCTTTATTTGCAGACAACTACTTAGAGAATTCAGTGTCTTAAAAAAGCTTCTAGATCTAATAAATGAGTTAGCAAGGTTGCAAGATACTTCCCATGAGGTGCTAATTATAAAGAACTTGTCTACCAATGCAGAAGACATAAGAGATGTGGGTTTGACCTTGGGTCAGGAAGATCCTCTGGAGAAGGAAATGGCAACTCACTCCAGTATTCTTGCCTAGAGAATCCCAAGGACAGAGGAGTCTGGGGGGGTACAGTCCATAGGGTTACAAAGAGTCAGACATGACTGAAGTGACTTAGCACGTAGAAAAAATTGTATAAGCTAGTAATGAGCAATCAGAAATTGAAAAAAAATCAAAAATATGAAAATACTTAGAGTTATATTTGACAAAAGATAAGACCTGTATACACTGAAATGTGCCAAACATCATTGAGAAGAACTTAATAATGGAAAGATATACAGTGTTCATAGGACAGGAGAATCAATGTTGCCATGATGTCATTTCTCTTCAAAATAAGCTAGAAATTCAATATAATCCCAATCAAAATCCTCACAGACTTATACATATACATTGCAATATAATTATAAAATTCAAATGAAAAAAATGAAGACCCAAAATAACCAAGACAACTTAGAAAAGAATAAAATTGGAGGATTAACATTATCTGCTTCCAAGTCTTATAAATTAACATAATCAAGACAGTGTGCTAATGGTACACAGATGGACAAATAGGTAAATATAATAGACCAGATACTGTGAAGATAGATTCGCATATATATGGACAACTAAGGGCACAAAGCAATTCAGTGGAGAAAGGCTAGGCTTTTCAACCAGTGGTGCTAGAACAATTGGATATTTATGTGCAAAACAAAGGACTTTAATTCTTATCTTACACTACATATAAAGCTTAATTCAAAATGGACCATAGACTTAAACATAAGAACTAAAACTATAAGATGTCTAGAAGAAAATACAAGAGAAAATCTTTTTGACCTTAGATTAGGCAAAGACTTTTTAGACATGGCACCAAGGCCCAGTTTATAAAAGAAAAAAATTATAAATTGAACCTAATCAAAATGAAAAACTTCAGCATTTTGAAAGACTCTGTTAAGAGAACAAATAGAGAAGCCACAGACTGGCATGAAATATTTGCAAATCATATCTAATAACAATTTCATATTCAGAATATATAAACTACTCTTAAAACCCAGCAATAAAAATACAAACCCAATTTAAAAAGTGGAAAAAACTTAAAAAAACACTTCACTTAAGAAAATTTACTATTGGCAAAGAAATACATGAAAAGATGTTCAACATCATCTGTTATTTAAGATTTGTTTGTGCTTAGTTGCTCAGTTGTGTCCAACCCTGTGACCCCATGGACTGTACCTGCCAGTCTCCTTTGTCCATGGGGATTCTCCTGGCAAGAATACTGGAATGGGTTGCCATGCACTCCTCCAGGGGATCTTCCCGACCCAGGGATCCAACCCAAGTCTCCGGGTTTGTAGGCAGATTCTTTACTGTCTGAGCCACCAGGGAAGCCAATTATTCAAGAAGTGCAAATTAAAAGGACAATGAGATTTTACTGTGAACCTGTTAGAATGGTTAATATTAAAATGTCTAACAAGTGTTGATAAGGATGTATAGTGGCTGTAATCCCTTATCCCGCTGTTGGGGATGTAAAATGATACAACCTCTTTGGAAGACAGATTGGTAGGTTGAATAATGGCTACTCAGAGATGTTCATATCTTAATGCCCAGAACCTGTGAGTAGATTTCATCATAAAAGACTTTGTAGATGTGACTAAGTGAAAGATCTTAAAGATCCAGGAGATTATCATATCCACATGAGTATAATATAATCACAAAGGTGTCCTTATAAGACAGAGTCAGGAGAATAAGAGTCAGTAGTAGGCTGTGTGACCACAGAAGTAGGAAGTTAGTGTCCTGGGAAAGAGGCCAAGAACCTGTGGAATACAAGCAGACCAGCAGTTAACAAAGGAAGGCAAATAAATTTTCCCCTGAATCTTCCAGAAGGAACAGTCTGGCTAACACTTTAACTTCAAAATTTTGACCTCTAGAGCTATGAAATAAATTTGTGTTGTTTTTAAGCCACTTAATTTTTTTTTTTTTTTTTTTGGTAATTTGTTACAGCCGCAATACAATGCGCAGATCCTTTAATGTTAAGCATATATCTAACCTAGAGGTAACCTAGTCTTTCCTCCCCTAGATATTTACACAAGAGAAATGAAAGCACACGCTCATCCAAAAACCTATATCTGAGTGTTTAAACTGCTTTATTGAGTGCAGCACTTTCAAAGCATCATCTTTCAGGATTTAAAATAGCTCAACTGCAATTCCATCACCTCCACTAGCTTTGTTTGTAGTGATGCTTTCCAAGGCCCACTTGACTTCACATTCCAGGATGTCTGGCTCTAGGAGAGTGATCACACCATCATGATTATCTGGGTATGAAGATCTTTTTGTGCAGTTCTTCTGTGTATTCTTGCTACTTCTTCTTAATATCTTCTGCTTATGTTAGGTCCATACCATTTCTGTCCTTTATCGAACCCATCTTTGCATGAAATGTTCCCTTGGTATCTCTAATTTTCTTGAAGAGATCTCTAGTGTTTCCCATTCTATTGTTTTCCTCTATTTCTTTGCTTTGATCACTGAGGAAGTCTTTCTTATCTCTCCTTGCTATTCTTTGGAACTCTGCATTCAAATGGGCATAACTTTCCTTTTCTTCTTTGCTTTTTCAGTTCAGTTCAGTTCACTTCAGCCACCCAGTTGTGTCTGACTCTTTGTGAGCCCATGAATAGCAGCATGCCAGGCCTCCCTGTCCCTCACCAACTCCCGGAGGTCACTGAGACTCACGTCCATCAAGTCAGTGATGCCATCCAGCCATCTTATCCTCTGTCGTCCCCTTCTCCTCTTGCCCCCAATCCCTCCCACCATCAGAGTCTTTTCCAATGAGTCAACTCTTCGCATCAGGTGGCCAAAGTACTGGAGTTTCAGCTTTAGCATCATTCCTTCCAAAGAAATCCCAGGGCTGATCTTCAGAATGGACTGGTTGGATCTCCTTGCAGTCCAAGGGACTCTCAAGATCTTCTCCAACACCACAGTTCAAAAGCATCCATTCTTTGGCACTCAGCTTTCTTCACAGTCCAACTCTCACATCCATACATGACCACTGGAAAAACCGTAGCCTTGACTAGACAGACCTTTGTTGGCAAAGTAATGTCAAAGACCTCCTCAGATAGCCATTTTGTTTTTTTGCATGTCTTTTTCTTGGGGATGGTCTTGATCCCTGTCTCCTGTACAGTGTCACGAACCTCCATTCATAGTTCATCAGGCATCTGTCTATCAGATCTAGTCCCTTAAATCTATTTCTCACTTCCACTGTATAATCATAAGGGATTTGATTTAGGTCATACCTGAATGGTCTAGTGGTTTTCCCTACTTTCTTCAATTTCAGTCTGAATTTGGCAATAAGGAGTTCATGGTCTGAGCCACAGTCAGCTCCCGGTCTTGTTTTTGCTGACTGTATAGAACTTCTCCATCTTTGGCCGCAGAGAATATAATCAATCTGATTTCAGTGTTGACCATCTGGTAATGTCCATGTGTAGAGTCTTCTCTTGTGTTGTTGGAAGAGGGAGTTTGCTATGACCAGTGCGTTCTCTTGGCAAAACTCTATTAGTCTTTGCCCTGCTTCATTCTGTACTCCAAGGTCAAATTTGCCTGTTACTCCAGGTGTTTCTTGACTTCCTACTTTTGCATTCCAGTCCCCTATAATGAAAAGGACATCTTTTTTGGGTGTTAGTTCTAAAAGGTCTTGAAGGTCTTCATAGAACCGTACAACTTCAGCTTCTTCAGTGTTACTGCTTGGGGCATAGGCTTGGATCACCATGATATTGAATGGTTTGCCTTGGAAATGAACAAAGATCATTCTGTCATTTTTGAGACTGCATCCAAGTACTGCATTTCGGATTCTTTTGTCGACCATGATGGCCACTCCATTTCTCCTAAGGGATTCTTGCCCACAGTAGTAGATATAATGGTCATCTGAGTTAAATTTACCCATTCCAGTCCATTTTAGTTTGTTGATTCCTAGAATGTCAGCATTCACTCTTGCCATCTCCTGTTTGACCACTTCCAATTTGCCTTGATTCACGGACCTAACATTCCAGGTTCCTATGCAATATTGCTCTTTACAGCATTGGACCTTCCTTCTATCACCAGTCACATCCACAACGGGGTATTGTTTTTGCTTTGGCTCCATCCCTTCATTCTTTCTGGAGTTATTTCTCCACTAATCTCCAGTAGCATATTGGGCACTTACTGACCCGGGGAGTTCCTCTTTCAGTATCCTATCATTTTGCCTTTTCATACTGTTCAAGGGGTTCTCAAAGCAAGAATACTGAAGTGATTTGCCATTCCCTTCTCCATTCTGTCAGACCTCTCCACCATGACCCGCCCGTCTTGGGTGGCCCCACATGGCATGGCTTAGTTTCATTGAGTTAGACAAGGCTGTGGTCCATGTGATCAGATTGGCTAGTTTTCTGTGATTATGGTTTCAGTGTGTCTGCCCTCTGATGCCCTCTCACAACACCTACCATCTTACTTGGATTTCTCTTACCTTGGACGAGGGGTATCTCTTCACGGCCGCCCCTCCTGACCTGGAATGTGGAGTAGCTCCTCTCGGCCCTCCTGTGCCAGCACTCAGTATGCCAGCAAATTTGGAAAACTCAGCAGTGGCCACAGGACTGGAAAAGGTCAGCTTTCATTCCAATTCCAAAGAAAGGCAATGCCAAAGAATGCTCAAACTACCACACAATTGCACTCATCTCACATGCGAGTAAAGTAATGCTCAAAATTCTCCAAGCCAGGCTTCAGCAATGCATGAATCATGACCTTCCAGATGTTCAAGCTGGTTTTAGAAAAGGCAGAGGAACCAGAGATCAAGTTGCCAACATTTGATGGATCATCCGAAAAGCAAGAGAGTTCCAGAAAAATATCTATTTCTGCTTTATTGACTATGCCAAAGCCTTTGACTATATGGATCACAATAAACTGTGGAACATTCTGAAAGAGATCAGAATACCAGAGCACCTGACCTGCCTCTTGAGAAACCTATATGCAGGTCAGGAAGCAACAGTTAGAACTGGACATGGAACAACAGACTGGTTCCAAATAGGAAAAGGAGTACGCCAAGGCTGTATATTGTAAGCCTGCTTATTTAACTTATATGCAGAGTACATCATGAGAAACGCTGGACTGGAAGAAGCACAAGCTGGAATCAAGATTGCCAGGAGAAATATCAATAACCTCAGATATGCAGATGACACCACCCTTATGGCAGAAAGTGAAGAGGAACTAAAAAGCCTCTTGATGAAAGTAAAAAAGGAGAGTGAAAAAGTTGGCTTAAAGCTCAACATTCAGAAAATGAAGATCATGGCATCTGGTCCCATCACTTCATGGGCACTAGATGGCGAAACAGTGGAAACAGTGGCTGATTTTATTTTTTTGGGTCCAAAATCACTGCAGATGGTGATTGCAGCCATGAAATTAAAAGACATTTACTCCTTGGAAAGAAAGTTATGACCGACCTAGATAGCATATTAAAGGGCAGAGACTTTGCCAACAAAGGTCCGTCTAGTCAAGACTATGGTTTTTCCAGTGGTCATGTATGGATGTGAGAGTTGGACTGTGAAGAAAGCTGAGTGCCGAAGAATTGATGCTTTTGAACTGTGGTGTTGGAAAAGACTCTTGAGAGGCTCTTGGACTGCAAGGAGATCCAACCAGTCCATCCTAAAGGAGATCAGTCCTGGGTGTTCTTTGGAAGGACTCATGCCGAAGCTGAAACTCCAATACTTGGCCACCTCATGCGAAGAGTTGACTCTTTGGAAAAGACCCTGATGCTGGGAGGGATTGGGGGCAGGAGGAGAAGAGGACTACAGAGGATGAGATGGCTGGATGGCATCACCAACTCGATGGACATGAGTTTGAGTAAACTCTGGGAGTTGGTGATGGACAGGGAGGCCTGGCATGCTGCGATTCTTGGGATCGCAAAGAGTTGGACACGACTGAGCGACTGAATTGAACTGAACTGAAACTGGTTTAATAAATGTTAGACAAAACCTGGAAAAAAGGTCAAATATCAAAGGTGAATGAACAAACTGATCATGGTAATCCAGATAATGGAATCTGGAGCTAAGAAATAATGCTAAAAACAAACAAACAACTGTTGACAATTATCCCAAATGGATGAATCTCAAAATAACTATGATGAATAAAAACCAGAAAAACAGTGTACATACGAAAAGATGCCATTTTCAAAATTTCTGGAAAGCTCAAGCTAATCTATAACAATCAGTATTTGCTTGAATGGGAAGGAGGGAGAAAACAGGGAGGAGTGAAAGGGAGAGATTATAAAATGTCATGAGGAAACTTTTGGACCGATGGATATTTTCATTGTCTTGGTTATGGTGATGGTTTCAGAGGAATATATACCATTAAAACATATCAAATTGTTCTTTAAATATAGATTATTATTTTGTGGGAATTACACCTAAATCAGAGCAGCAACAGCATCAAGAAAATACACCTCAGAGCGTTGTTGTGAAGCTTAAATGAGAAGCTATGCATATCACTTGCTGTAACTCCTGGCACATAGTAAGAACTCAATAAATTTTGGCCATTATTATATTTTTACTTCAGAGGATAGAATGGTAGAGCAATAATTGATTGTGAATTAACAAGAATCTTTTGAAATAAATATCAGGGCCAACTTTCTCACAGTTGTTACTGGAGAGGAAAGTGAGGATGAGACTTATTAAGTATAGCATTTTATTAAATACCCTGCACAAAATCATGATGAAATCAGGATGTGGCTTGATAGCAGTCTTTCTATTTTCAAGTAAGAGCTGTGGAATCCTTTCTTATTCTTGATTTATAAACTTTGCTTACTAACTGACAAAGGGTTCTATTGTTTTATGAGGGTAATAGTAGTTGCTTAACAAATATCTGTCAGATTGAACTGAATTAATCATCGTCTCATCTCTGTAATTCAGGAACTTGAAATTCATGGCCATGTGCACTTTGTAAGTTAATTAACTTCAACTCAATCTGGGGGATTCCTTGCCTCAGGGTACTTAGTCTTCCCTGATGTGAAATATTTAGGTGACATAGACAGGAAGCAGTGACTTATGAGGAGAGCATGCCTGGGGAACTCCAGAAAGTGTCAAGGGAGTGTCTAGGAGAGGTGGAGCTGGGCTGGGCCAGGGCTGACAGTGTACTTTCATTTCCCATGGTTTCCACATGTGCTTTCCTGAGTAGAGAAGACTCTTCAAAAAATAGATTCTTGTGTTTCCTTCCCTAGTTATTGTTCTTGCGGGTTAAGAGCTGAGTTCTTCTGGGTGGCATGAGAATTCTTTCTTCTATATTATGTCTATCCCTGAAGTTAGTGAAGTTGCTCAGACGTGTTCGACTCTTTGCGATCCCGTGGACTGTAGCCTACCAGGCTTCTCTGTCCATGGGATTCTCCAGGCAAGAATACTGGAATGGGTTACCGTTTCCTTCTCCAGGGGATCTTCCCGACCCAGGGATCGAACCCGGGTCTCCTGTATTGGAGGCAGATGCTTTAACCTCTGAGCCACCAGGGAAGCTAATCTGTCTCTAAATATGGCACTGAGCTGGTTACACGGATAGATTCCATACAAAACTATTTTTATAAATCATCATAGTCATGAGAGTATATTACTTAGTCAAATCCCAAAGTAGAAGAGTTTTTGACACTGGTCAAGTTTAACATCTAAGTGAGGATAGGAATTTAGATTTTAGTCTTCTTTAGCGTTGAGTGAAAACCTTTTCTATACTGACAACAGCTGGCTATGGTATAGAGTATAATTAAAAAAAAAAGGCAATTTTCTGATTATAAAAGTACTACAAGGACAGGATTCTTTTCACATATAATTAGTGTATGAAAGATGTCCATTATCATTAATAATCAGGGAGGTGAAAATAAAAATCACAGTGAGTTACCATGGCATTGACAAATTTCAGCCCAACAATTTCAAGTGTCAGTGAGGGTATAGAACAACAAGAACTTTCACATCCTGCAGATAGGAGTGTATGTAAATTTATGGCAATCTCTCTCTCTCTTTTCTAATTGTCTGCAATTCAGGAGACCCAGGTTTGATCCCTGGGTTGGGAAGATCCCCTGGAGAAGGGAATGGCACCCCACTCCAGTATTCTTGCCTGGAGAATTCCATAGACAGAGGAGCCTGGTGGACTATAGTCCAGGGGGTCGCAAAGAGTTGGACATGACTGAGTGACTAACACTAACATAGCTGATTTGCAATGTTCTGTTAGTTTCAGGTGTATAGCAACATGATTTATATACACACACATATGCATATTTTTTCCAAATTTTTTCTTATAGGTTATTACAAAATATTGAATATAGTTCCCTGTGCTATACAGTAGTTCCTTGTTGGTATCTATACACAATAAATATATAGTAGTGTGAAGATATGTGTACCCCAATGTTCAGTGCAGCACTATTTATAATAACCAAGACATAGAAGCAAAATCAACAGATGAATGGATAAAGGAGCTGTGGTACATATATACAGTGGAATATTGCTCAGTAGTAAAAGAGAATGAAACAGTGCCATTTGCAGCAACCTAAGTGGACCTGGAGAGTATCATTCTAAGTGAAGTCAGACAGATAAATATCGTATGATATTGTTAATATGTAGAATCTAAAAAAAAAAGATACAAATGAACTTACATACAAAACAGAAATAGATCCACAGACATAGAACACAAGTTTATGGTAAGGGGCTATTGGGGGGCACAGGGATAATTTAGGAGTTTGCAGCAACCACTTTGAAAACAGTTTGGTATTGTCGAGTAAAGTTGAATTTGTGTGTACTCTGTGGCAAAGCCATATCATTCCTAGCTTCATAATCCAGGGAAACTCTTTTTTTGCATGTGTGTACCAGTATGTAATGAGAAATAGAAAACTCCCCCACTGAAAGAATCCAAAAATTCATCTCAAGAAAAATGGAGAAATAAATTGAAATATGTTCAAACAGCAGAATACTACACAGCAGTGAAAATAAGTGAACTATAGTGGCATGCATCAACATGAGTAAACCTCCAAAACATAAAGTTGAGGGCAAGAAGAAGGTAATGGAAGAACACATAAGTAGAGGCTGCATTCTTTTTTTGGACATGTTAAATGTGAAGTGCTGATTGAAGGTACCAGTGAAAATACCCAGATTATGGTTGGAAACACAGATTTGAAGCTCAAGATTCAGGTAGCGTGTTTAGATGGCATTTGATGAAGTGAAAACTGAATCCATTAGTGAGAATAACAGGATAGAGTAAGGTTGGTGATGGGAACTCTTATAAAAAACTGAATTTAGTGAGTGGAATAATGAAATAAAAAAGGCAGGTTAGAGATGTAGGAAAAAGAGAATGTAGTGTCTGAAGCTAAAGGAAGAGTCAAGACAAGCTACATAATTAGTATGGCTTAGTGGAAAAGGAAATATGGGGCCCCTGTTGAAAAACTGTTAAGAATTTAAAAACAGAGACAAAAGAGTCCTAAACTGCATGCAGAGTCTTTCTAAATATGGGTCACTGTGTGACTGCACAGATTGCATGTCTTGGAGGCCAGTCCAGGGAAAAATTCTTGGGACTTGCAATCAATATGGTGAAACACATTAGAGGATTGAGAAAGAAGAATGAAGAAAAAAATATATATATTTAAATCCTTTTTTGCTTCTCTGATTTTGAAAGTAATACTCATTTAAAGCATATTTGTAAAAGCATAAAAATATGTAAAAAGTATCTATAATTTGACTTATTTATCAGTAACCTTTAATCTGATAACTTCTAACATTTTGGTAGTTTTTTTCCCACTTACTTTCTGAACAGACATACACATTAACATGCTTTTTAGTGTTAGTGTTAGTCACTCAGTCGTATCTGACTCTTGCAACCCCATGGACTGTAGCCCGCCAGGCTCCTCTGTCCATGAAATTCTCCAGGCAAGAATACTGGAGTGAGTTGCCAGTTCCTGCTCCAGAGGATCTTGACCCATGTCAACACTTTAACACAAAATGAGACCATATTCTATAATTTTGTTACTTAAAATTTTTTTAACATTCTATCATGGGAATTTTCTCATGTCTTTGAATGTTCTTTGAGAAAATGATTATTAATAAAAAAGATTATGTGACTAAGCTGGTCACTGTTGACCTTGGCGAGGTTAGATGCACATAAATGAGGAATAAATGGAAGTTGAAGTTGGAGGCATCAAGCATAGATACTTTTCCACTTGATGGTTGCAAGAAGACACAGGAAGAATGATATCTCATGGAGATAGGATGGTTGATGGAACTTTGTATGAGTGTGGGAGACCTGGATGTAATTATTGGCTGAGAAAGGATGCCAGAGGTGGGTGTGATGATGAATAGAATACATTCTTGGAGGAGTTGGGAAAGGAATGGACACATGTAATGGAAGCAGCAGTACAAACATGCCTTCCTCTAAAAAAGAATAGGATGGATTATGCAAGCTGAAAATTTGAAGTATGGAAAAGAGAAAGCTATTACATTTACATCATACAGAGCGCTATTAAGAAAATGGAAGATGACGAGGTACGTAGACTTTGAGATTACTGATAACAATTTGATTCAGCATAAGTAATAGAGGCTTAGTCAGAGATAAATTCCAAAATTGTGAATAGAAGTGCAGGCCCAATTGAGGCCAGATTTTGGAATGAAAAGAAGTGACTCAAATTCGAAATTTTCTTCAGTAATATTCAGCAGCCTGATAGGAGTGTGGAGAAAGTGGATGACAGTTTGCTCAGAACTGAAGATTGCCAAGGCCAGTGTTATGGAAAAAGGAAACATAAAGGATTCTGGAGTACTAATATGGATTATATTAACTTGTTCATTATGATAGCCACAGATGGCTAAAAAGACAAATAAAGAAAGAACCGAGGTAAGGGAGAAATGAACAGGTTGAAAGCTGTGATGAGGGTGACTGAGCAGCAATTTCAATAAATATGGAAAGGGAGGAAGGATACATAACAATCAAAGAAAGGAAATCTCGACTTAAAATCTTGTAAGCTGAATAACAGATCCAAAGGTAAATGTGGGTGGGTGCTTCAGTGAAGGTGCAGAGGTGGTGTAAAAACACTGAGGCTGATGTGTGGAAAGCACCATTCATATGGACATTGAGATGAACAAGGTATTACCATGAATCAGTTGAGAGAAGACTGCAAGACAAAGGCTAAACTATCAAGAGAGTTACTGGTGGGTCTGGAGGTTGGTGGAAAGCAGCATCAAGGAGGGAACAAGGGGTCAACAGGAGAGGCATTGCTGAGAGCTGGTGGTAGAGGGAAGGTGTGGCAGTGGCTGGAGGAGGTTAGAATATGTTGCTTCCTAAATTAATGTAATTCTGAGGAGTGGTGGACGGAGACACTGCTGGGGAGTTTTGACGTTAGTCAGGGTCACGGGAGGAATAATCCAGGAGAAGTCTGAGGATGTAGGTGAGCTAGTTCACAGTCAATTCATTTTCACAGAGCACAATGTTGAGCATTGTCTTACATATCTGAATGTCTATAGGGAGTCTTGTATCCATATCTATTTCCAAACTCTATCTTTATAGTACCTCCAATATATCACCATTAAACACCCTTTTCATTTAATATTCTTCAAGTCTTTAAAGTCTCCAAAATTTTCACTACATTGTTATGATGAATGACAAGACTTTACCAGACAGGTTAAATGAGTTGGCCAGAATAAAAGGAATAGTGTTGAATGTGGCAAAGAAAAAGATAATAACGAGGGACACTGGTGATTACAATAAGGAACTCAAAACACACCTCAAGTTGGTGACAAGCATAGATGAGTCTAGAACTCTCACACTTTGTCTTTGTTTCTCCCTTTGAGGTATCTATGCGATTTTGGCAATAAACAGAAAACAAGATTTTTCTTATGCACTTTATAGTGTGTGTCTGCTGTCTTTGATGTTCAAGGGAAATCATTGCCTTTAATCATAAGAGTTGAAAGCCAGATATAACAAAGTAAGGAAATGGAATTTTTGATTGTTCATGTTTACCTTGTGCTTTACATTTAAGCATGTATTAGCTATCATTGTTTGAATTGCAGGCTAGCATCCTCTTTATATTTGTCCTTTATTTTCTTACTCTAGGATACTTTTGAGTATGGGTTTATAAAAATTTTTCCAGCGGTGCTTTGTAACCCAGGAACAAGAATAGAGAAATTATGTGCAAGAGATAACAAGGGTTGAGAGTTTGTAACTGTATTGCCCTTTTCTGTTTAAAGAACATTTAGAATTTTGGTTTGAATGAATTGCAAAATATGAGCATTTTTAAACTGTACACTTTTTTTTTAATTAGGTTATAAAGTCTATGTCACCAGATAAAATATCTTGAAATTTAGAACTACTAAAAGATCAGGAAGGGCGGCAGTGAGGAGATACCCCTCGTCCAAGGTAAGGAGCAATGGCTGTGCTTTGCTGGAGCAGCCGTGAAGAGATACCCCACACCAAAGGTAAGAGAAACCCAAATAAGACGGTAGGTGCTGCAAGAGGGCATCAGAGGGCAAACACACTGAAATCATACTCACAGAAAACTAGTCAATCTAATCACACTAGGACCACAGCCTTGTCTAACTCAATGAAACTAAGCCATGCCCGTGGGGCAACCCAAGATGGGCGGGACATGGTAGAGAGATTTGACAGAATGTGGTCCACTGGAGAAGGGAATGGAAAACCACTTCAGTATTCTTGCCTTGAGAACCCCATGAACAGTATGAAAAGGCAAAATGATAGGATACTGAAAGAGAAACTCCCCAGGTCAGTAGGTGCCCAATATGCTGCTGGAGATCAGCAGAGAAATAACTCCAGAAAGAATAAAGGGATGGAGCCAAAGCAAAAGCAATACCCAGCTGTGGAGGTGACTGGTGATAGAAGCAATGTCCGGTGCTGTGAAGAGCAATATTTCATAGGAATCTGGAATGTCAGGTCCATGAATCAAGGCAAATTGGAATTGGTCAAATAAGAGATGGCAAGAGTGAATGTCGACATTCTAGGAATCAGCGAACTGAAATGGACTGGAATGGGTGAATTTAACTCAGATGACCATTATATCTACTACTGCGGGCAGGAATCCCTCAGAAGAAATGGAGTGGCCATCATGGTCAACAAAAGAGTCCAAAATGCAGTACTTGGATGCAATCTCAAAAACGACAGAATGATCTCTGTTCGTTTCCAAGGCAAACCATTCAATATCACAGTAATCCAAGTCTATGCCCCAACCAGTAACGCTGAAGAAACTGAAGTTGAACGGTTCTATGAAGACCTTCAAGACCTTTTAGAACTAACACCCCAAAAAATGTCCTTTTCATTATAGGGGGCTGGAATGCAAAAGTAGGAAGTCAAGAAACACCTGGAGTAACAGGCAAATTTGGCCTTGGAATACGGAATGAAGCAGGGCAAAGACTAATAGAGTTTTTCCAAGAAAATGCACTGGTCATAACAAACACCCTCTTCCAACAACACAAGAGAAGACTCTATACATGGACATCACCAGATGTTCAACACCAAAATCAGATTGATTATATTCTTTGCAGCCAAAGATGGAGAAGCTCTATACAGTCAGCAAAAACAAGACCAGGAGCTGACTGTGGCTCAGACCATGAACTCCTTATTGCCAAATTCAGACTGAAATTGAAGAAAGTAGGGAAAACCACTAGACTATTCAGGTATGACCTAAATCAAATCCCTTATGATTATACAGTGGAAGTGAGAAATAGATTTAAGGGCCTAGATCTGATAGATAGAGTGCCTGATGAACTATGGAATGAGGTTCATGACATTGTACAGGAGACAGGGATCAAGACCATTCCTATAGAAAAGAAATGCAAAAAAGCAAAAGGCTGTCTGGGGAGGCCTTACAAATAGCTGTGAAAAGAAGAGAAGCGAAAAGCAAAGGAGAAAAGGAAAGATATAAACATCTGAATGCAGAGTTCCAAAGAATAGCAAGAAGAGATAAGAAAGCCTTCCTCAGGGATCAATGCAAAGAAATAGAGGAAAACAACAGAATGGGAAAGACTAGGGATCTCTTCAAGAGAATCAGAGATACCAAAGAAACATTTCATGCAAAGATGGGCTTGATAAAGGACAGAAATGATATGGACCTAACAGAAGCAGAAGATATTAAAAAGAGATGGCAAGGGGGAGGAGCCAAGATGGTGGAGGAGTAGGATGGGGAGAACACTTTCTCCCCCACAAATTCATCAAAAGAGCATTTAAACGCTGAGTAAATTCCACAAAACAACTTCTGAATGCCGGTAGAGGACATCAGGCACCCAGAAAAGCAACCCAAGTCTTCGAAAGAAGGTAGGAAAAAATATAAAAGACAAAAAAAAAAAAAAGAGACAAAAGAGGGAGGGACGGAGTTCCGTCCCGGGAAGGGAGTCTTAAAAAGAGAGAAGTTTCCAAACACCAGGAAACCTTCTCACTGCTGAATCTGTGCCGAGCTTTGGAAGCACAGAGGGCAACATAACAGGGAGAAAAAATAAATAAACAATTGAAACTCGCAGATTCTGAGCCCTACGGTAACTCCCCCAGCAGAGAAGCAGTGCAGACACCTGCACACGCCATTAGCAAGCGGTGGCTGGGCAGGGAGGCGCGGCGCGGGCTGCATCGCTTAGAGTAAGGATCTGGCCTGAATACCCTGAGCACTGTCTGAGCGAAATAATTTGGGCTAGCAAACCAGACTGTGGGATATCTACCACGCGAAAAGCCATCCCTAACCTAAGACACTGCCAGGCCCGCGCACGGAACAAAGGACTGAACAGAGATAGCCGGCTGCAGACCTTCCCCTTCCGGTGACAGGCAGCCAGAGCCGGAAGGGGGCAATCGCAGCCCCCGAGAGACATTATCTATAAAACTGTAAGCAGGCTTCTTTGCTAACTAAAACTTCTTGGGGGTCTGGACGGTCAACATCTGCCTGAGAAGGTGCGCCGGTTGTACACCTAGATAACCGAGTGGCGGGGAGGTGATAAGTCACAGCAATCACGCTCGCCAAACACCTCATCATCTGAGCTGCTCGGACCTGGGAAGGGCACAAAACGCAGGCCCAACCAAGTCTGCGCATCTGAGGACTACCTGAGTGCCTGAACCTGAGCGGCTTGGACCTGGGAGGTGCAGGCAGCCCAGGGCCAGCTGCGGATAGTTCCTGGCGGAGCAACCTAGAGCCTGAACAGTGTGGGCAGGGAGGCTACATGCGCCGTGAGCAGGGGGTCAGGCCCAGTGTGGCTGAGGCACTGCGAGCACACGCCAGTGTTATTTGTTTGCAGCATCCCTCCCTCCCTCCCCACAGCGCGACTGAACAAGTGAGCCTAAAAAAAAAAGTGTCCTCCACCGTCCCCTTTGTGTCAGAAACCAAACACTGAAGAGACCAGCAAACAGAAGAAGCTATAACAGAGGGAACTGCCTTGGAAGCTACAGGCAATAGATTAAAACCCTGTGGTTACTACTGACTACATAGAAAGGGGCCTATAGATCTTGAGAAATATAAGTTGGACCAAGGAACTAGCCAAAAATGAACTGAACCCACAATACTCACAACAAAACAAGAGAAGGTCTTTCCTTTTTTTTTTTAATTAAAAAAAAATTTTAAGTCCTCTATTATTCCTTTAATTTTCACTTTTATAACCTATTACTTTGCAAAAAAAAAAAAAAAAACCCTATTTTTTTTTTCTTCAGCAAACTTCATATATATATCTTTTATAATTTTTTGACCTTGGTTTTTTTTTTCTTCTTCTTTTCTTTAACATTGTATTTTTGAAGTTCCAAACTCTACTCTAGATTTTTAATTTTAGCTTTTTGGTATTTGTTATCAATTTTGTACCTATAGTTTTTTTTTTTTTTTTTTTTAATAATTTCTGTGACTTTTTTCCCCCCTTCTGTTTCTTTCTCTTCTTCTTTTATATAACATTGTATATCTGAAATTCCAAACTCTACTCTAGATTTTTAATTTATGCTTTTTGGTATTTGATATCAATTTTGTACATGTATTTTCTTTATAATTTTTGCAAATTTGTTTTTGTTTGTTTGTTTTTTTCTCTCTTTCTTTTTCTTCTTCTTCTTTTTAACATTGTATTTTTGAAATTCCAAACTCTACCCTAGATTTTTAACTTTTGCTTTTTGGTATTAGTTATCAATTTTGTACCTATATTTTCTTTATAATTTTTGCAACCTTGTTTGTTTTTGTTTGTTCATTTTTTCTCTCTTTCTTTTCCTTCTTCTTTTCCTTAACACTGTATTTTTGAAATTCCAAACTCTACTCTAGACTTTTAATTTTTGCTTTTATGTATTTGTTACCAATTTTGTACCTTTAAGAACCCAATCTTCGGTACACATTTTTCACTAGGTAGCGAGATAACTGGCTTGACTGCTCTCTCTCCCTTTGGACTCTCCTTTTTCTCCACCAGGTCGCCTGTGTCTCCTCCCTAACCCCTCTCTACTCTACCCAACTCTATGCATTTCTGTGTGTTCCAGATGGTGGAGAACACATAGGGAACTGATTACTGGCTGGATCTGTCTCCCTCCTTTTCATTCCACCCTTTTATCCTACTGGCCACCTCTGTCTCCTTCCTCCTTCTTCTCTTCTCTGTATAACTCTGTGAACATCTCTGAGCAGTCCAGTTGTGGAGTGCACATAAGGAAGTGATTACTGGCTAGCCCACTCTCTCCACTATTGATTCCACCTCATCTCATTCGGGTCACTCTAACTCCCTCCTCCCTCTTTTCTAATCCATGTAATGCTGTGAACCTCTCTGGGTGACCCTCACGCTAGAAAAACTTTTCATCTTTAATGTAGATGTTTTATCAATGGTGCTGTATAGAAGGAGAAGTTTTGAAACTACTGTAAAAATAAGACCAATAACTGGAATTAGGAGGCTTAACCAAACCCTGACTCCAGGGAACTCCTGACACCAAGGAACATTAATTGACAGGAGCTCATCAAACACCTCCATACCTACACTGAAACCAAGCACCACACAAGGGCCAACAAGTTCCAGGGCAAGACATACCAAGCAAATTCTCCAGCAACAAAGGAACACAGCCCTGAGCTTCAAAATACAAGCTGCCCAAAGTCACCCCAAAACCATAGACATCTCATAACTCATTACTGGACACTTCATTGCACTCCAGAGAGAAGAAATACAGCTCCACCCACCAGAACACTGACACAAGCTTCCCTAACCAGGAAACCTTGACAAACCACTTGTACAAACCCACACACAGCGAGGAAACGCCACAATAAAGAGAACTCCACAAACTGCCAGAATACAGAAAGGACACCCCAAACTCAGCAATTTAAACAAGCTGAAGAGACAGAGGAATACCCAGCAGATAAAGGAACAGGATAAATGCCCACCAAACCAAACAAAAGAGGAAGAGATAGGGAATCTCCCTGATAAAGAATTCCAAATAATGATAGTGAAATTGATCCAAAATCTTGAAATCAAAATGGAAACACAGATAAATAGCCTGGAGACAAGGATTGAGAAGATGCAAGAAAGGTTTAACAAGGACCTAGAAGAAATAAAAAAGAGTCAATATATAAAGAATAATGCAATAAATGAAATTAAAAACACTCTGGAGGCAACAAATAGTAGAATAACAGAGGCAGAAGATTGGATTAGTGAATTAGAAGATAGAATGGTAGAAATAAATGAATCAGAGAGGATAAAAGAAAACGAATTAAAAGAAATGAGGACAATTCCAGAGACCTCCAGGACAATATTAAATGCTACAACATTCGAATCATAGGGGTCCCAGAAGAAGAAGACAAAAAGAAAGACCATGAGAAAATACTTGAGGAGATAATAGTTGAAAACTTCCCTAAAATGGGGAAGGAAATAATCACCCAAGTCCAAGAAACCCAGAGAGTCCCAAACAGGATAAACCCAAGGCGAAACACCCCAAGACACATATTAATCAAATTAACAAAGATCAAACACAAAGGACGAATATTAAAAGCAGCAAGGGAAAAACAACAAATAACACACAAGGGAATTCCCGTAAGGATAACAGCTGATCTTTCAATAGAAACTCTTCAAGCTAGGAGGGAATGGCAAGACATACTTAAAATGAGGAAAGAAAATAACCTACAGCCCAGATTATTGTACCCAGCAAGGATCTCATTCAAGTATGAAGGAGAAATCAAAAGCTTTTCAGACAAGCAAAAGCTGAGAGAATTCTGCACCACCAAACCAGCTCTCCAACAAATACTAAAGGATATTCTCTAGACAGGAAATACAAAAACGGTATATAAATTCGAACCCAAAACAATAAAGTAAATGGCAATGGGATCATACTTATCAGTAATTACCTTAAACGTAAATGGGTTGACTGCCCCAACCAAAAGACAAAGACTGGCAGAATGGATACAAAAACAAGACCCCTACACATGTTGTCTACAGGAAACCCTTCTCAAAACAAGGGACACATATAGACTGAAAGTGAAGGGCTGGAAAAAGATTTTCCATGCAAATAGGGACCAAAAGAAAGCAGGAGTAGCAATACTCATATCAGATAAAATAGACTTTAAAACAAAGGCTGTGAAAAGAGACAAAGAAGGTCACTACATAATGATCAAAGGATCAATCCAAGAAGAAGATATAACAATTATAAATATATATGCACCCAACATGGGAGCACCACAGTATGTAAGACAAATGCTAACAAGTATGAAAGGAGAAATTAACAATAACACAATAATAGTGGGAGACTTTAATACCCCACTCACACCTATGGATAGATCAACTAAACAGAAAATTAACAAGGAAACACAAACTTTAAATGATACAATAGACCAGTTTAGACCTAATTGATATCTATAGGACATTTCATCCCCAAACAATGAATTTTACCTTTTTCTCAGGTGCACATGGAGCCTTTTCCAGGATAGATCACATCCTGGGCCATAAATCTAGCCTTGGTAAATTCAAAAAAATAGAAATCATTCCAAGCATCTTTTCTGACCACAATGCAGTAAGATTAGATCTCAATTACAGGAGAAAAACTATTAAAAATCCCAACATATGGAGGCTGAACAACACACTGCTGAATAACCAACAAATCACAGAAGAAATCAAAAAAGAAATCAAAATTTGCATAGAAACGAATGAAAATGAAAACACAACAACCCAAAACCTGTGGGACACTGTAAAAGCAGTCCTAAGGGGAAAGTTCATAGCAATACAGGCATATCTCAAGAAACAAGAAAAAAGTCAAATAAATAACCTAACTCTACACCTAAAGCAACTAGAAAAGGAAGAAATGAAGAACCCCAGGGTTAGTAGAAGGAAAGAAATCTTAAAAATTAGGGCAGAAATAAATGCAAAAGAAACAAAAGAGACCATAGCAAAAATCAACAAAGCCAAAAGCTGGTTCTTTGAAAGGATAAATAAAATTGACAAACCATTAGCCAGACTCATCAAGAAACAAAGGGAGAAAAATCAAATCAATAAAATTAGAAACGAAAATGGAGAGATCACAACAGACAACACAGAAATACAAAGGATCATAAGAGACTACTATCAACAATTATATGCCAATAAAATGGACAACGTGGAAGAAATGGACAAATTCTTAGAAAAGTACAACTTTCCAAAACTGGGCCAGGAAGAAATAGAAAATCTTAACAGACCCATCACAAGCACGGAAATTGAAACTGTAATCAAAAATCTTCCATCAAACAAAAGCCCAGGTCCAGACGGCTTCACAGCTGAATTCTACCAAAAATTTAGAGAAGAGCTAACACCTATCCTGCTCAAACTCTTCCAGAAAATTGCAGAGGAAGGTAAACTTCCAAACTCATTCTATGAGGCCACCATCACCCTAATACCAAAACCTGACAAAGATCCCACAAAAAAAGAAAACTACAGGCCAATATCACTGATGAAAATAGATGCAAAAACCTTAACAAAATTCTAGCAATCAGAATCCAACAACACATTAAAAAGATCATACACCATGACCAAGTGGGCTTTATCCCAGGGATGCAAGGATTCTTCAATATCCACAAATCAATCAATGTAATACACCACATTAACAAATTGAAAAATAAAAACCATATGATTCTCTCAATAGATGCAGAGAAAGCCTTTGACAAAATTCAACATACACTTATGATAAAAACTCTCCAGAAAGCAGGAATAGAAGGAACATACCTCAACATAATAAAAGCTATATATGACAAACCCACAGCAAACATTATCGTCAATGGTGAAAAATTGAAAGCATTCCCTCTAAAGTCAGGAACAAGACAAGGGTGCCCACTTTCACCATTACTATTCAACATAGTTTTGGAAGTTTTGGCCACAGCAATCAGAGCAGAAAAAGAAATAAAAGGAATCCAAATTGGAAAAGAAGAAGTAAAACTCTCACTGTTTGCAGATGACATGATCCTCTACATAGAAAACCCTAAAGACTCCACCAGAAAATTACTAGAACTAACAATGATTACAGTAAAGTTGCAGGATATAAAATCAACACACAGAAATCCCTTGCATTCCTATACACTAATAATGAGAAAACAGAAAGAGAAATTAAGGAAACAATTCCATTCACCATTGCAACGGAAAGAATAAAATACTTAGGAATATATCTACCTAGAGAAACTAAAGACCTATACATAGAAAACCATAAAACACTGGTTAAAGAAATCAAAGAGGACACTAATAGATGGAGAAATATACCATGTTCATGGATTGGAAGAATCAATATAGTGAAAATGAGTATACTACCCAAAGCAATTTATAGATTCAATGCAATCCCTATCAAGCTACCAATGGTATTCTTCACAGAACTAGAACAAATAATTTCACAATTTGTATGGAAATACAAAAAACCTCGAATAGCCAAAACGATCTTGAGAAAGAAGAATGGAACTGGAGGAATCAACCTACCTGACTTCAGGCTCTACTACAAAGCCACAGTTATCAAGACAGTATGGTACTGGCACAAAGACAGAAATATAGATCAATGGAACAAAATAGAAAGCCCAGAGATAAATCCATGCACATATGGACACCTTATCTTTGACAAAGGAGGCAAGAATATACAATGGATTAAAGACAATCTCTTTAACAAGTGGTGCTGGGAAATCTGGTCAACCACTTGTAAAAGAATGAAACTAGAACATTTTCTAACACCATACACAAAAATAAACTTAAAATGGATTAAAGATCTAAACATAAGACCAGAAACTATAAAACTCCTAGAGGAGAACATAGGCAAAACACTCTCTGACATACATCACAGCAGGATCCTCTATGACCCACCTCCCAGAATATTGGAAATAAAAACAAAAATAAACAAATGGGACCTAATTAACCTTAAAAGCTTCTGCACATCAAAGGAAACTATTAGCAAGGTGAAAAGGCAGCCTTCAGAATGGGAGAAAATAATAGCAAATGAAGCAACTGACAAACAACTAATCTCAAAAATATACAAGCAACTCCTACAGCTCAACTCCAGAAAAACAAATGACCCAATCAAAAAATGGGCCAAAGAACTAAATAGACATTTTTCCAAAGAAGACATACAGATGGCTAACAAATACATGAAAAGATGCTCAACATCACTCATTATCAGAGAAATGCAAATCAAAACCACTATGAGGTACCATTTCACACCAGTCAGAATGGCTGTGATCCAAAAGTCTAAAGCAATAAATGCTGGAGAGGGTGTGGAGAAAAGGGAACCCTCTTACACTGTTGGTGGGAATGCAAACTAGTACAGCCACTATGGAGAACAGTGTGGAGATTCCTTAAAAAACTGGAAATAGAACTGCCTTATGATCCAGCAATCCCACTGCTGGGCATACACACTGAGGAAACCAGAAGGGAAAGAGACACGTGTACCCCAATGTTCATCGCAGCACTGTTTATAATAGCCAGGACATGGAAGCAACCTAGATGTCCATCAGCAGATGAATGGATAAGAAAGCTGTGGTACATATACACAATGGTGTATTACTCAGCCATTAAAATACATTTGAATCAGTTCTAATGAGGTGGATGAAACTGGAGCCTATTATACAGAGTGACGTAAGCCAGAAAGAAAAACACCAATACAGTATACTGACGCATATATATGTAATTTAGAAAGATGGTAACAATAACCCTGTGTACGAGACAACAAAAGAGACACTGATGTATAGAACAGTCTTATGGACTCTGTTGCAGAGGGAGAGTGTGGGAAGATTTGGGAGAATGGCATTGAAACATGTATAATATCATGTATGAAACGAGTTGCCAGTCCAGGTTCGATGCACGATACTGGATGCTTGGGGCTGGTGCACTGGGATGACCCAGAGGGATGGTATGGGGAGGGAGGAGGCAGGACGGTTCAGGATGGGGAACACATGTATACCTGTGGCGGATTCATTTTGATATTTGGCAAAACTAATACAATTTGTAAAGTTTAAAAACAAAATAAAATAAAAAAAATTAAAAACAAAAAATAAAATAAAATAATTTCCAATTTAAAAAAAAAATAGAAAGAGATGGCAAGAATACATAGAAAAACTGTACAAAAAAGATCTTCACAACCCAGATAATCACGATGGTGTGATCACTGACCTAGAGCCAGACATCCTGGAATGTGAAGTCAAGTGGGCCTTAGAATGCATCACTACGAAGAAAGCTAGTGGAGATGATGGAATTCCAGTTGAGCTATTCCAAATCCTGAAAGATGATGCTGTGAAAGTGCTGCACTCATTATGCCAGCAAATTCGGAAAAGTCAGCAGTGGCCACAGGACTGGAAAAGGTCAGATTTCATTCCAATCCCAAAGAAAGGCAACGCCAAAGAATGCTCAAACTACCGCACAATTGCACTCATCTCACACGCTAGTAAAGTAATGTTCAAAATTCTCCAAGCCAGGCTTCAGCAATATGTGAACCGTGAACTTTCAGATGTTCAAGCTGGTTTTAGAAAAGGCAGAGGAATCAGAGATCAAATTGCCAACATCTGCTGGATCATAGAAAAAGCAAGAGAGTTCCAGAAAAACATCTATTTCTGCTTTATTGGCTATGGCAAAGCCTTTGACCATATGGATCACAATAAACTGTGGAAAATTCTTCAAGAGATGGGAATACCAGACCACCTGATCTCCCTCTTGAGAAATTTGCATGCAGGTCAGGAAGCAACAGTTAGAACTGGGCATGGAAAAACAGACTGGTTCCAAATAGGAAAAGGAGTTCGTCAAGGCTGTATATTGTCACCCTGTTTATTTAACTTCTATGCAGAGTACATCATGAGAAACGCTGGACTGGAAGAAACACAAGCTGGAATCAAGATTGCCGGGAGAAATATCAATAACCTCAGATATGCAGATGACACCACCCTTATGGCAGAAAGTGAAGAGGAACTCAAAAGCCTCTTGATGAAAGTGAAAGTGGAGAGTGAAAAATTTGGCTTAAAGCTCAACATTCAGAAAACGAAGATCATGGCATCCAGTCCCACCACTTCATGGGAAATAGATGGGAAAACAATGGAAACAATGTCAGACTTTATTTTTCTGGGCTCCAAAATCACTACAGATGGTGACTGCAGCCATGAAATTAAAAGACGCTTACTCCTTGGAAGGAAAGTTATGACCAACCTAGATAGCATATTCAAAAGCAGAGACATTACTTTGCCAACAAAGGTTCGTCTAGTCAAGGCTATGGTTTTTCCTGTGGTCATGTATGGATGTGAGAGTTGGACTGTGAAGAAGGCTGAGCGCCGAAGAATTGATGCTTTTTAACTGTGGTGTTGGAGAAGACTCTTGAGAGTCCCTTGGACTGCAAGGAGATCCAACCAGTCCATTCTGAAGGAGATCAGCCCTGGCATTTCTTTGGAAGGAATGATGCTTAAGCTGAAACTCCAGTACTTTGGCCACCTTATGCGAAGAGTTGACTCATTGGAAAAGACTGATGCTGGAAGGGATTGGGGGCAGGAGGAGAAGGGGACGACAGAGGAAGAGATGGCTGGATGGCATCACTGACTCGATGGACGTGAGTCTCAGTGAACTCTGGGAGTTGGTGATGGACTGGGAGGCCTGGTGTGCTGCAACTCATGGGGTCGCAAAGAGTTGGACACGGCTGAATGACTGATCTGATCTGATCTGAAAAGATTATGTGGTATGAGAAATACCTATAAACTGAGGAATTCATAGTACATATGATTTGGCATACATACAGGGACCAGATACAGTTATTTGATAGGTTTTTCAATAAAACAGTAAACCATGGAGAACATAAACCAAAAAAAAAAAAAAAATCAAACTGTTCAAGCATTTCATATTTTTTTACAGTGATGTCCAATGGGAACCACATAGCTGTTAATAAAAGAAAGATTTTAAGTGGTGAGTCACTCATCAGTTATCAAGTGTTTCTTGATGGATTATTATGTGATAGACTTTGAGCTAGAAAAAAACCTATTTCTGTAGCTTTAGCAAGCATCACTATGAACAAAGCTAGTGGAGGTGATGGAATTCCAGTTGAGCTATTCCAAATCCTGAAAGATGATGCTGTGAAAGTGCTGCACTGAATATGTCAGCAAGTTTGGAAAAGTCAGCAGTGGCCACAGGACTGGAAAAGATCAGATTTCATTCCAATCCCAAAGAAAGGCAACGCCAAAGAATGCTCAAACTACCGCACAATTGCACTCATCTCACACGCTAGTAAAGTAATGCTCAAAATTCTCCAAGCCAGGCTTCAGCAATATGTGAACCGTGAACTTTCAGATGTTCAAGCTGGTTTTAGAAAAGGCAGAGGAATCAGAGATCAAATTGCCAACATCCGCTGGATCATAGAAAAAGCAAGAGAGTTCCAGAAAAACATCTATTTCTGCTTTATTGACCATGCCAAAGCCTTTGACTGTGTGGATCCTACCTCTTGAGAAACCTATATGCAGGTCAGGAAGCAACAATTAGAACTGGACATGGAACAACAGACTGGTTCCAAATAGGAAAAGGAGTTCGTCAAGGCTGTATATTGTCACCCTGTTTATTTAACTTCTATGCAAAGTACATCATGAGAAACTCTGGGCTGAATGAAGCACAGCTGAAATCAAGATTGCTGGGAGAAATATTAATAACCTCAGATATGCAGATGACACCATCCTTATGGCAGAAAGTGAAGAAGAACTAAAGAGCCTCTTGATGAAAGTGAAAGAGGAGAGTGAAAAAGCTGGCTTAAAGCTCAACATACAGAAAACTAAGATCATGGCATATGGTCCCATCAGTTCATGGCAAACAGATGGGGAAACAGTGGAAACAGTGGCTGACTTTATTGTTCTGGGCTCCAAAATCACTGCAGATGGTGACTGCAGCCATGAAATTAAACAAACTTACTCCTTGGAAGAAAAGTTATGACCAATCTACACAACATATTGAAAAACAGAGACATTACTTTGCCAACAAAAGTCTGTCTAGTCAAGGCTATGGTGTTTCCAGTAGTCATGTATGGATGTGACACTTGGACTATAAAGAAAGCTGAGCACTGAAGAATTGATGCTTTTGAACTGTGGTGTTGAAGAAGACTCTTGAGAGTCCCTTGGACTGCAAGATCCAACCAGTCCATCCTAAAGGAGATCAGTTCTGAGTGTTCATTGGAAGGACTGATGTTGAAGCTGAAACTCCAATCCCTTGGCCACCTGATGCAAAGAGCTGACTCATTTGAAAAGACTCTGATGCTCAGAAAGATTGAGGGCAGGAGGAGAAGTGGACGACAGAGGATGAGATGGTTGGATGGCATTACCGACTCAATGGAAATGAGTTTGGGTAAACTCTGGGAGCTGGTGATGGACAAGGAGGCCTGTCATGCTGTGGTTCATGGGGTCTCAAAAAGTCAGACACACTGAGCAACTGAACCAAACTGATTCCTAGCAGAATTTACAGTTTAAGAAAGACAATGCATATAGACACTTGAATCAAAAATTGAGGAAAGAAACTCATTAAAGACACTTAAAATATACATGTGAAGACACTTAAGACATGTAAAGAGACTTAAAATACTTGTTTTCTGATTAGGTTCCAAGAAATTGGAGCAACTGAGGTTGTCAGATATTTCTGTTATATTTTGATTGTCAATTGCAAAAGGCTGAGTTTTACTGACTTTGTCTTCCCATATTATTGTTATTATTATTGCTAATTTTAAAGTTGACCATTTTGACCTTCATTTATACATGACAGTTGCCATGTTAGGAATCATGAAGTCACAGATCCTCTGAGCATCAATAAATTCAAGGCCACATAGTTCTGGAGATGAGGGCTCTGAATTCCAGAGCAGTGATGTGACTAGCAGTTAATTGGAGAGACAAGACTTCTCTAAGGATTCAGAGCATCCCCTAAGGTTTTGGTCCCTAGACTGTAACTAGTGCAGAAATGTGGGGAAGTTGTACTTTTGTGAGCATAGAAGAAAGAGAGGGATAAAGGAATTAAAGTCTACTCTTCAGGTTACTAGTGGAGGAAAACTAGATACTGATGAGAAGAACTACCATCAAAAAGATATAAGGGGACTGGAAGTCCTAGATCCTTGATTTGGTTACAGTTCCCAGGAAGGGACTTAAGCTAATGAAAGTCAAGAGAGTTATCAATATTTGTATTTAAATAAACTACCAACTAAATATTAAGGAAAAGGTACTAAAAGCTTTGTCCTTTGGTATTTATTTTATTTCCAGATTTTCAGCTTTTAAATGTCTGTACGTATGTTAATTACTTATATATTTTAAAAAAGAGCTCTACCAAACAAGAAAGCACAATTATTTCCATCTCAGGTAAACTATACCTGAAATATGGTTAGTAGACAGAAAGCCAAGAGACATGATAGGGAGACTTGGGCAAAAACCTCTCTAGTTTGGTAAAATGAAAAAAGAAGCCAAGATTATTTCTACTACTCAGGCCATAAAGACATCAATATCATCTTGTGGCTTCTTAATTTAATCGAAGACACAGTTCATTAGGACACAAATAACCTCTTAAGTAATAGTAGAAATATTGAAAAATAGCTATAATTTATTGAGCACCCACTCTTTACCAGATTTGCCTCATTTGCTTCATATATATCTTTTTAAATTAACTTTTTATTGAAGAATAATTGCTCTATAGAATTTTGTTGTTTTCTGTCAAACCTCAACATGAATCAGCCATAGGTATACTGAAACTTTTGAAACTTCCTCCCATCTCCTTCCCAATCCCACCCCTCTAGGTTGATACAGAGCCCCTGTTTGAGTTTCTGGAGCCACACAGAAAATTCCCATTGGCTATCTATTTTACATATGGTAATGTAAATTTCCATGCTACTCTTTCCATATATCTCACCCTCTCCTCCCCTCTCCGCTAGTTCGTAAGTCTATTCTCTATGTCTGTTTCTCCACTGTTGCCCTGTAAATAAATTCTTCAGTACCATTTTTCTGGATTCTGTATATATGTGTTAGAATATGGCATTTATCTTTCTCTTTCTGACTCACTTCACTCTGTATAATAGGTTCTAAGTTCATCCACTTCATTAGAACTGACTCAGATGCATTCCTTTTTATGGCTGAGTAATATTCCATTGTGTATATATACCACAACTTCTTTATCCATTCATCTGTCAATGGACATCTAGGTTGCTTCCATGTTCTAGCTATTGTAAACAGTGCTGCAATGAGCAATGGGATACATGTGTCTCTTTAAATTTTGGTTTTCTCAGGATATATACCTAGGAGTGGGATTTCTGGGTCATATGGTGGTTTTATTCCTAGTTTTTTAAGGAATCTCCATACCATCTTCCATAGTGGCTGTATCAATTTACATTCCCATCAAGAGTGTGAAAGTGTTCTCTTTGCTCCACACCTTCTCCAGAATTTATTGTTTATACGTTTATGAGGCCATTCTGACTGGTGTGAGGTGATATCTCATTGTAGTTTTGATTTGCATCTCTCTAATAATGAGCAATGTTGAGCATCTTTTCATGTGTTTGTTAGCCATATGTATGTCTTTGAGAAACATCTGTTTAGGTCTTTTCCCCACTTTTTAATTTGGGTTGTTTGTTTTTCTGGCATTGAGTTGTATGAACTCCTTGTATATTTTGGAAATTAATCCTTTGTCAGTTGTTTCATTTGATATTATTTTCTCCCATTCTGAGGGTTGTCTTTTCACCTTGCTTATAGTTTATTTTGCTGTGCAAAAGCATTTAAGTTTAATCAGGTCCCACTTGTTTACTTTTGTTATTTCTGTTACTCTAGGAGGTGGGTCATAGAGGATCTTACTTTGATTTATGTCATCGAGTGTTCTGCCTATGATTTCCTCTAAGAGTTTTATAGTTTCTGGTCTTACATTTAGGTCTTTAATACATTTTGAGTTTATCTTTGTATATGGTGTTAGGAAGTGTTCTAATTTCATTCTTTTACATGTAGCTGTCCAGTTTTCCCAGCACCTTTTATTGAAGAGGCTGTCTTTGCCTCTTTGTATATTCTTGCCTCCTTTGTCAAAAATAAGTTACCCATAGGTGCATGGGTTTATTTCTGGGCTTTCTATCTTGTTCCATTGGTCTATATTTGTGTTTTTGTGCCAGTACCATACTGTCTTGATGACCGTAGCTTTGTAGTATAACCTGAAGTCAGGAAGCTTGATTCCTTCCACTCCATTCTTCTTTCTCAAGACTGCTTTGGCTATTCAGGGTCTTTTGTGTTTCCATATGAATTGTGAAATTTTTGTTCTAGTTCTGTGAAAATACCAGGGTAATTTGATAGGGATGGCATTAAAACTGTAGATTGCATTTGTTTCAGTTCAGTTCAGGTCAGTTGCTCAGTCATGTCCGACTCTTTGCAACCCCATGAACTGCAGCATGCCAGGCCTCCTTGTTCATCATCATCTCCTGGAGTCCACTCAAACCCATGTCCATCGAGTCAGTGACACCATCCAGCCATCTCATCCTCTATTGTCCCCTTCTCCTCCTGCCCTCAATCTTTCCCAGCATCAGAGTCTTTTCAAATGAGTCAGCTCTTCGCATCAGGTGGCCAAAGGATTGGAGTTTCAGCTTCAACATCAGTTCTTCCAATGAATACTCAGGACTGATCTCCTTTAGGATGGACTGGTTGGATCTCCTTACAGTCCAAGAGACTCTCAAGAGTCTTCTTCAACACCACAGTTCAAAAGCATCAATTCTTCAGTGCTCAGCTTTCTTTATAGTCCAAGTGTTACATCCATACGCGACTACTGGAAACACCATAGCCTTGATTAGACAGACCTTTGTTGGCAAAGTAATGTCTCTGCTTTTCAATATGCTGTCTAGTTTGGTCATAACTTTCCTTCCAAGGAGTAAGTTTGTTTAGTTTCATGGCTGCAATCACCATCTGCAGTGATTTTGGAGCCCAGAAAAATGAAGTCAGCCACTGTTTCCACTGTTTCCCCATCTATTTCCCATGAAGTGGTGGGACCGTATGCCATGATCATAGTTTTCTGAATGTTGAGCTTTAAGTCAGCTTTTTCACTCTCCTCTTTCACTTTCATCAAAAGGCTCTTTGGTTCTTCTTCACTTTCTGCCATAAGGGTGGTGTTATCTGCATATCTGAGGTTATTGATATCTCTCCTGGCAATCTTGATTTCAGCTGTGCTTCTTCCAGCCCAGCGTTTCTCATGATGTACTCTGCATAAGTTAATAAGTTAAATAAGCAAGGTGACAATATGCAGCCTTGACGTACTCCTTTTCCTATTTGGAACCAGTCTGTTGTTCCATGTCCAGTTTTAACTGTTGCTTCCTGACCTGCATACAGGTTTCTCAAGAGGCAGGTCAGGTGGCCTGGTATTCCCATCTCTTTAAGAATTTTCCAGTTTATTGTGATCTACACAATCAAAGGCTTTGGCATAGTCAATAAAGCAGAAATAGATGTTTTTCTGGCACTCTCTTGCTTTTTCAATGATCCAGCGGATGTTGGCAATTTGATCTCTGATTCCTCTGCCTTTTCTAAAACCAGCTTGAACATCTGGAAGGTCACAGTTCATGCATTGCTGAAGCCTGGCTTGGAGAATTTTGAGCATTACTTTACTAGCATGTGAGATGAGTGCAATTGTGTGGTAGTTTGAGCATTCTTTGGCATTGCCTTTCTTTGGGAGTGGAATGAAAGCTGACCTTTTCCAGTTCTGTGGCCACTGCTGAGTTTTCCAAATTTGCTGGCATACTGAGTGCAGCACTTTCACAGCATCATCTTTTAGGATTTGAAATAGCTCAACTGGAGTTCCATCATCTCCACTAGCTTTGTTCATAGTGATACTTCCTAAGGCCCACTTGACTTCACATTCCAGGATGTCTGGCTCTAGGTGAGTGATCACACCATCGTGATATTCTGGGTCATGAAGATCTTTTTTTTGTAGAGTTCTTCTATGTATTCTTGCCACCTCTTCTTAATATCTTCTGCTTCTGTTAGATTCCTACCACTTCTGTCCTTTATTGAGCCCATCTTTGCATGAAATGTTTCCTTGGTATATCTAATTATCTTGAAGAGATCTCTAGTGTTTTCCATTCTATTGTTTTCCTCTATTTCTTTGCTTTGATCATTGAGGAAGGCTTTCTTATCTCTCCTTGCTATTCTTTCGAACTCTGCATTGAAATGGGTATATCTTTCCTTTTTTCCCTTGCTTTTCGCTTCCCTTCTTTTCAGAGCTATTTGTAAGGCCTCCTCAGACAGCCATTTTGCTTTTTTGCATTTCTTTTTCTTTTTGCATTTGGTAGTGTAGTCATTTTCACAACATTGAGTCTTCTTGCCCAGAAACATGGAATATCTCTCCATCTGTTTACGTCACCTTTGATTTCTTTCACTGATGTCTTATAATTTTCTGTGTACAGTTCTTTTGTCTCTTTCAGTTCAGTTCAGTTCAGTCGCTGAGTTGTGTCCGACTCTTTATGACCCCATGAATCGCAGCATGCCAGGCCTCCCTGTCCATCACCAACTCCCAGAGTTCACTCAAACTCACATCCATCCAGCCATCTCATCCTCTGTCATCCCCTTCTCCTCCTGCCCCCAATCCCTCCCAGCATCAGGGTCTTTTCCAATGAGTCAACTCTTCACATGAGGTAGCCAAAGTACTGGAGTTTCAGCTTTAGCATCATTCCTTTCAAAGAAATCCCAGGGCTGATCTCCTTCAGAATGGACTGGTTGGATCTCCTTGCAGTCCAAGGGACTCTCAAGAGTCTTCTCCAACACCACAGTTCAAAAGCATCAATTCTTCAGGGCTCAGCTTTCTTCACAGTCCAACTCTCACATCCATACATGACTACTGGAAAAACCATAGCCTTGACTAGATGGACCTTTTTTTGGCGAAGTAATGTCTCTGCTTTTGAATATGCTATCTAGGTTTGTCTCTTTAGATAAGTTTATTCCTAGATTTTAAATTCTTTTTGTTGCAATGGTAGATGGGATTGATTCCTTAATTTCTTTTTCTGATTTTTCATCAGTACTATACCAAAATGCAAGTGGTTTCTGTGTAATGATTTTGTATCCTACAACTTTGCTAAATTCACTCATTAGGTCTAGTAATTTTCTGATAATATCTTTAGGGTTTTCTATGTACAGTATCATGTCATCTGCAAACAGTGAGAACTTTACTTCTTCTTTTCCAATCTGAGTTCCTTTGATTTCTTTTTCTTATCTGATTGCTGTAGCTAGGACTTCCAGAACTATGTTGAATAATAGTGGCAAAAGTGGACACCCTTGTCTTGTTCCTGATCTTAGGGTGAATGCCAGTTCTTCACCATTGAGAATAATGTTTGCTGTAGGCTTATCATATATGGTGTTTACTATGTTGAGGTAGGATCCTTCTATGCCCATTTTTGGAAGAGTTTTATTCATAAATAGGTGCTGAATTTTGCAAAGGCTTTTTCTGCATCTATTGAGACAATTACGTGGGTTTTATCTTTCAATTTGTTAATATGGTGTATCACATTGATTGATTTCTGTATATTGAAGAATCCTTGCATCCCTGAAATAAGCCCAGTTTGATCATGGCATATAAGCTTTTTGATGTGTTGTTGAATTCTGTTTGCTAAAATTTTGTTGAGGATTTTTACATCTATGTTCACCAGTGATATTGGCCTATAGTTTTCTTTTTTTTTGTTGTCTTTGTCTGGTTTTGGTATCAGGGTGATGGTGGCCTTGTATAATGAGTTTGAAAGTGGTCCTTCTTCTGAAATTTTTTGAAAGAGTTTTAAAAGGATAGGCATTATCTCTTCTCTAAATGTTTGCTAGAATTCTCCTGTGAAGCCATCTGGTCCTGGGCTTTTGTTTTTTGGGAGATTTTTGGATCACAGCTTCATCAGTGCTTATAACTGAGTTGTTCATAATTTCTGTTTCTTCCTGGTTCAGCCTTGGAAGATTGAACTTTTCTAAGAATCTGTCCATTTCTTTCAGGTTATCTATTTTATTGCCGTATAGTTGTTCATAATAGTCTCTTAATGCTGCTGCTGTTGCTGCTAAGTTGCTTCAGTTGTGTCCGACTCTGTGCGACCCCATAGACGGCAGCCCGCCAGGCTTCCCTGTCACTGGGATTCTCCAGCCAAGAATACTGGAGTGGGTTGCCATTTCCTTCTCCAATGCAGGAAAGTGAAAAGTGAAAGTGAAGTCGCTCAGTAGTGTCCAACTCTTTGCAACTCCATGGACTGCAGCCTACCAGGCTCCTCTGTCCATGGGATTTTCCAGGCAAGAGTACTGGAGTGGAGTGCCATTGCCTTCTCCGAATAGTCTCTTATAATCCTTTGTATTTGTGCCTTGTCTGTTGTAACCTCTCCTTTTTCATTTCTAATTTTATTGATTTGATTCTTCTCTCTCTTTTCTTGAGTCTGGCTATGGGTTTGTCAATTTTGTTCATCTTCTCAAAGAATGAGCTTTTAGTTTTATTAATCTTTTATGAATCTTTACTATTGTTTATTTCATTTCTTTTTCATTTATATCTGCTTGGATCTTTATGATTTATTTCCTTCTACTAATTTTTTCCCCTCCTTTTTCCAGTTGCTTTAGGTATAAAGTTAGGTTGTCTAGTCAATGTTTTTCTTGTTTCTTGAGGTAGGATTGTATTGCTATAAACTTCCCTCTTAGAACTGCTTTTGCTGCATCCCATAGGTTTTGAGTTGTCATGTTTTCATTGTCATTTGTTTTTAGAAAATTTTTTATTTCCCTTTTGATTTCTTCACTAACACATTGGTTATTTAGAAATGTATTACTTAATTTCCATGTGTTTGTGTTTCTTACAGTTTTTTTTTTTTTTTGTAATTGATATCTAGTCTCATAGCATTGTGGTTGGAGAAGATGCTTGATACAATTTCAATTCTCTTAAATTTACTTAGGTTTGATTTGTGACCCAAGATGTGGCCCATCCTGGAGAATGTTCTATGTTCACTTGAGAAGAAGGTGTATTCTTCTGTGTTTGGATGGAATGTCCTGAAGATATCAATGAGATCCATTTCATCTAATGTATCATTTAAGACTTGTGTTTCCTTATTAATTTTCTGTTTTGATGTTATGTCCATTGGTGTGAGTGGGATGTTAAAGTCTCCTACTATTATTGTTTACTGCCAATTGCTCCTTTTATGTCTGTTAGTGTTCATCTTATGTATTGAGGTGCTCCTATGTTGGGTGCATAGATATTTACAGTTGCTATGTCTTCCTCTTGGATTGATCGCTTGATCATTATGTAGTGTCCTTCCTTATCTCTTGTAATCTTCTTTATTTTAAGGTCTATTTTGTCTGATATGAGGATTGCTACTCCAGCTTTCTTATACTTCCTTTTTGCATGGAATATATTTTTCCAACCTCTGACTTTCAATCTATATTTGTGTTGAGGTCTGAAGTGGGTGTCTTGTAGACAGCATATATATGGGTCTTGTTTTTGTATACATTCAGCCAGTCTGTGTCTTTTGGTTGGAGCATTTAATCCATTTACATTTAAAGTAGTTATTGATATATGTGTTCCTATTGCCATTTTTTAATTGTTTGGGGTTGATTTTGTAGATCTTTTTTCTTCTGTTGTATTTCTTGACTGTACAAGTCTGTTTAACATTTGTTGTAAAGCTGGTTTGGTGGTGCTGAATTCTCTTAACTTTTGCTTGCCTGAAAAGCTTTTTATTTCTCCATCAATTTTGAATGAGATCCTTGCTGGGGACAGTAATCTTGGTTGTAGATTTTCCCCTTTCAGTACTTTAAATGTATCCTGCTATTCCATTTTGGCCTGCATAGCTTCTGCTGAAAGATCAGCTGTTAAGCATATGGGGTTTCCCCTGTATGTTACTTGTTGCTTCTCCCTTGCTGTTTTTAATATTCTTTCTTTGTGTTTCGTCTTTGTTAGTTTGATTAGTATGCGTCTTGGCATGTTTCTCCTTGGGACTCTTTGTGCCTTTTGGAGTTGATTGGCTATTTCCTTTTCTGTGTTGGGGAAATTTTCAACTGTAATCTCTTTAAAAAACTTCTCATACCCTTTCTTTTTCTCTTCATTTGGGACCTCTATAATTCAAATGTTGGTATGTTTGATATGGTCCCAGAGGTCTCTGAGACTGTCCTCAGCTCTTTTCATTCTTTTTACTTTATTCTGCTCTTCAGAAGTTATTTCTACCATTTCATCTTCCAGCTCACTGATTTGTTCTTCTGCTTCAGATATTCTGCTATTGATTCCTTCTAGAGTATTTTTGATTTCAGTAATTGTGTTGTATTTCTCTATATGCTTATTCTTTAATTCTTCAGGTTCTTTGTTAATTGAATTTTGCATTTTTCTCCATTTTGTTCTCAAGGTTTTTGATCATCTTTACTATCATTATTCTGAATTCCTTTTTCAGGTAATTTTCCAATTTCCTCTTCATTTATTTTGACTTCTGTGTTTCTAGTTTGTTTCTTCATTTGTGCAGTATTTCTCTGCCTTTTATTTATTTATTTTTTTTTCCTTTAAGTTACTGTGTTTGAGGTCTCCTTTTCCCAGGCTTCAAGGAAAGGTGAATTCTTTCCTTGAAAAAGGTTGAATTCCTTCTTCCTTTTGGTTTCTGCCCCCCTAATGTTGGTCCAGTGGTTTGTATAAGCTTCCTATAGGGTGAGCTTTGTGCTGAGTTTTTTGTTTGTTTTTCCTCTGATGGGCAAGGCTGAGTGAGGTGGTACTCCTGTCTGCTCATGATTGGGTTTATATTTTTGTTTTATTTGTGGTTTAGATGAGGCATCCTGCACAGGGTGCTACTGGTGGTTGGGTGATGCTGGGTCTTGTATTCAAGTGGTTTCCTTTGTGTGAGTTCTCACTATTTGATACTCCCTAGGGTTAGTTCTCTGGTAGTCGAGGGTCTTGGAGTCAGTGCTCCCACTCCAAAGGCTCAGGGTTTGATCTCTGGTTAGGAATGAAAATTCCACAAGTGGTTTGTTATAGCCTTAAGGGAGAGTAAAACAAATATCCAAAAATGAGAAACCAAAGATGAACCCCAGACAAATGGCAGTTAGAAGCTCAGGCAAATAATAATTAAAATAATGGAATATACACATATACACACACGAGCAAAATCAAAACAGTCCAACAAAATTTAAGTACGATAGATTGATCCAGTGAACAAAAGAAATAAAAAAATTATATTTACCAGTTAAGAACAAAACTAACAAGCACAAACTGGAAAACCAAACTAAAGCAAGGTGCCAAGTGGGGAATAAAGCAATGAAAACAAAACTAACAAATATGTTGAGAGGAAAGGAGGGAAAGAAAAGAAAGAATAGATATGCAAAGTTAAATAGAGGTAGATAAAGAAGATTTATACACATTAGGGATTAACTGGAAGGGGAAAAGAACAGTAGGAAAGCAAACAAAGGAATAAATGTAGAAAAAATAATAATAGGTTTAAAAAATTAAAAATTAAAATTCAGAAAAGAGAAAATAGAAGAAAAAGGAAAATTCCACAGAACTGCAAAAGCCCAATTTAGAGGCAGAGATTTATGACAACAATAAAAAATGTGAGGAAAAAGAAAAAAAAAAAAGCTCAAAAGCTTAATTGGATTTCTTAGTGCCAATAAAATTGACATCTACAACAGAGGGAGGGAAAAGGAAAAAAAGAAAAAATAAAAAAATCCAGAAGAATCTACAGAACAAGTCAAAAAATAAGAATAATAAATGTTTTTCTTGAGTCTCTGCTGTCAGAGTCCTTTCCTGTGCTGTCAATTACAGTCCACCTTACCTCCCTGGGATGCCCCCTAACACTGTACTGATCTCTGGGCCTGCTGTGGGGGCTGCTCAGATTCTAATCTGGTCCTGCTCATGTGTGTTCTTGCCTCCAATGTCCACAGCTATCAGAGCTAGTGCATTTTCTTTTGTGGGAGTTCTCAATGGCCATTTATATATTCCACAGACACAGTCTGCTTAGTTGATCATGTGGATTTAATCTGCAACTTGTACAGCTGGTGGAAAGGCTTTGGGTCTTCTTCCTTAGCCACACTGTCCGTGTGTTTCAATTATGGTTTTACTTTCATGTCTATATGTGGATCGTCCACAGGGTTGCAAAGAGTCAGACAGGACCAAAGCAACCCTGCACGCATAAATACAAGACTTTTTTTTTTTTTTTTTTTTGCTGTGGCAGCTCTGCCTCAGTGAGAACTGAGCATGAAGGCGGTGCAGCTGCTTGACTTGCAGGGTCCCTAGTGGCGCCAAGTGTTCAGGGACACAAATTGCCTCCACAGCAGGAGTTATGGCCCTATCAGAGTCTTTTTTCAAGTCTCATGTAGCTGGGGAGCAGAAGGCCTCTTTGTCCAGTCTTTCTCTGTAGCTCTGCCCATCCAGATACTTAGAGGGCCCCCTTGCATGAGGTCCTTCTCTGTTGTTCGGCACGTCAGTCACATAGAGGGGCTCCCTGACTGGAGTCCAGTAGTAGATCAGTGCATTGGACACTTAAAGGGGCACCCTGCATGGGGTCCTACTCTGTAGTTCAGTGCATCAGGCGTTTGGTGGGGCAGCCTCTCTATTGTTCAGTTGCTGACCCTGGTGTGTGGGGAGAGAGAGGGTATGGTGATGGCTTCAGCCCATACGAGTGACTCAGCGGTATCGCCTTGCTTTCATGGCTGCCTGGCTTTCTTCCACAGGCATTTCCCACCATGATCTCCTCCCTCACATCGCCTCGATCTGTCTCTCTGCAGTCAACAGCAGCCCTCACACTGGGATTGCTCCATAATCCCTAAACTCCAGCTCCTAGCTGCTGCCCCTTCCAGGAGACCTGAGTTCCTGCCCGGCTTATGTATGTCTGTGGCAAGGACTGTCTGATTCTCATTCCATTCAGACTGCCACAGATCAGCTGTTTCACTCTCAGCCTTAAATGTTTCTCCTCTGACTCAGACAATTGCCCCACTGTGGGGATCAGACCTCTGCTTCAGTTTTCCCACCCACTGAGGGTAGGTCCAGTCCTACTAATACTCCTGTTTTTCCCCCTAGTTCCTTTGTCCTACAGAGTTTTGTGTGGTTCTATACATTCTTTTCCACTGGTCAGGTCCTCCTTTCTGCTCTCAGCTGGTGTTTTGCATGCTTTTCTGTGTCTGAAGGTGTATTCCTGATGTATCCGTGGAAAGAGATGTATTCCATGTCTAACCTACTCCTCTGCCATCTTGTTCTCCCCAACCTTTTTTTAGCAACAGACATCTCTCTGCTTCATATATATTATCTTTTATCTTCACACAAGTCACTTTGTAAGGTGCATATTGTTGCATCATTTTGCATTCTTGTACCTTGGGGTCAGGATCCTGCCATGATGTGTTCAAGGTCAAGCACCTAGTGGCTAAGCTCAGTGGGCTCCACCGTGGGCTCCAAAGCCAATGTATTTCTGTGTCACTGTTAAAACCTAGAATGTGGAATGACAGCAGCAAAAACTATTTATTTAGAGCTTCAGATTTTTTCTTCTTCCAGTTTTATTGAGATATAATTGGCATATAACACTGTAGCTTTACATACATCATGAAATGATTATCATAATGAGTTTAGTGAACAACCATTATCTCATATAGATACAAAGTTAAAGAAATTACAAAAAATTAAGATTTACTCTAACAACTCATATATAACATACAGCAGTGCTTAACATTTCATCCCTGGTACTTTTTTTTTTTTTTTTAAATCCCCAGTACTTCTTTATCTTATGTCTGGAAGCTTGCCTCTTTTGACCACCTTCACTTAATTTCTCCTCCCTCTACTCCCTGCTTCTGGTAACCATAAATCTTATGTCTCTTTCTATGAGTTTGTTTTAAAAGTATAATTGACCTATAGCATTATGTTAGTTTCTGTTGTACAACATGGTGATTTGATATTTCTGTCCATTCAAAAATGGGCACTGTGGTAAGTCCCATTACAATGTCACTGTGCAAAAATGTTATAGTTAATCTGTATATACATGTGATATTTTAAAGCTGCTGATCTGTTAGGTTCAAACACATTTTAACAACTCTGCATTTTTACTCCCCATCCCAAGTTTACTGTTTCTGATATAATATTTTATGTTCTTTTGTGTATCCCTTAACTACTTATTGTAGATCTAGATTTTGCTTCTTTTGTCTTTTGACCTTTGCCTTAGCTATATACATGATTGATTTACTACTTTTATTGTATATTTGCCTTTACCAACGAGACTTTTCATAATTTTCCTGTTTCTAGTTGTGGCCTTTTATTTTTTGACTAGAGAAATCCCTTTATCATTTCTTATAAAGGAGATAGCAAGCAAAGCTGGGGTTTAGCTTTTGCTTGTCTGTAAAACTTTTGATCTCTCTGTAAAATCTGAATGAAAGTCTTGCCAGGTAGAATTTGATTGTAGGTTTTTCCCTTTCATACTTCAAGTGTGTCATGCCACTCCCTTTTGGCCTGCACAGTTTCTGCTGAAAAGTCAGCTGATAGCCTTATGGGAGTTCCCCTCTATGTAACTTGCTGCTTTTCCCTGGTTGCTATTAATATTCTCTATTTTTATTTTTTTGCTCTGTTAATTACAGTATGTCTTGGTGTGATCCTCTTTGGGCTGATCTTGTTTGGGACTCTCTGCTTCCTGGACCTGGATGCCTGTTTCCTTTCTGAGGTTAGGAAAACTGTCGGCTATTATGTCTTCAGAAAGGCTACTTGCCCCTTTCTTTCTCTTCTTCTGGGCACTCTTCTAATGTGAATGTCAATATGCTTGATGTTGTCCTGGAAGTCTCTTATACTGTCCTCATTTCTTGTTATTAAAAAAATTTGTTTTTCATTTGGCTTGAGTGATTTCCCCAACTCTGCCTTCCAGCTGACAGTTTCTCTGTATCATCATTTCTGTATCATCTCTGTATCACTACTAAATCCGTCTAGTGTATTTTTCATTTCAGTTATGATATTCTTCATTTCTGTTTGGTCCTTCTTTATATTTTATCTTTGTTTAAAACTTGTAATTTCTCACTGTGTTCTCTGAGCATCTTTACAGATCATTACCTTGAACACTTTTTTGGGTAGATTGCCTATCCCGCTTAATTTAGTTATTCTTTTGGTGTTTTATCTTGTTCCTTTGTTTTGGACATACTCTATTACCTCATTTTGCCTAGTTTTTCCCTTTTATTTCTATGTATCCTGACCTTGGGTAAGTGGCTCTTTGTAGGAGATATGTTATGCATCCCAGCAGTACACTCTCTTCTGGTCATCAGAGCTCTGTGCTCTAGTGGTCTGCTCTATTTGGGTTGCATGGGTTATTCTGCTGTGGAGAGCTGACTATTGTGAGCAGTCTGGTAGGCATGGCTGGCCCCTGGTCTGGTTGGTTGTTGGGCCCTGCCTTGTGTGAAGGCTGCTGGCTTCTGAGGCAGGGCTCGGTCATGAGTCTGCTGGCTGCAGGGCCCTGAGATGTATGTCCCAGGGATGTGTGTCCCAGGACTAGTGCTGGCCCATTGGTGGGCAGAGCTGGGTTTTGGAGTGGGTGGTTGCAGAGCTGTGCAGCCACTTATGTCTAGTATCAGCCTGCTGATGGGCAGAGTCAGTTCCTGACATGGCCAGCTGTGGGGTCTTGGGGATCTCAAAGCTGATGTTGGCACGTGGGTGAGTAGGGCTAGATCCTGTGTCAGATGGATGAAGGGCCCAAGGTGTCCCAGAGCTGGGGTTGCTTTGTTGGGGGGCAAGATCAGGGCCCATGGAGTCTCTGGGCTTGTGCTGACCTGTTGCTGGGCAGGGCTGGGCCGCAGGGGAGCCCAGGGCTAGTTCCTGCCCACTGGTGGGTGAGGCTGGGTTCTAGGGCTGGGGATGGCTCACTGGTGGACAGATATGGGTCCCAAATTCTTTGACTACTGGGCCCTGGGGTCCTGGATTGTTGTTTTGGCCTGTTAGTGGACTAGGCCAGTGCCCAAGGGGTCCTGGTGCTACCCACTGGGGAGTGAGGTTGGTCCCAAGGCTAGTGCTAGCCCATTGGTGGGTAGAAACAGTTCCCAGGGCCTCTGACTGCAGGGCCCTGGGTGGCCCAGGGCTAGTGCTGCACACTGGTGAGTGGGGCTGGGTCCTGTGCCCTCTGATGGACAGGACTGGGACCTAGGATGGCAGTGGACTCAGTGAAGTCCTAAGGCAGCAGGCCTGCTGGTGGGCGGGGCTGTGCCTCTGCCTGGCTAGTTGCCTTTCAGTACTGGTGCTGAAAGGCTGAGGGGCAGGGCCAGGTCCCAGTGCTAATAAGCTAGAAGAAGGATTCCAAAATCACATCTACCAATATCACAGTCCTCTACCACAAGAGCCTCCTAGTTTTCCTGAAAGTAAGCCCTGCTGGCCTTCAAAGCCAGATGTTTTGGGGCCTAATTTTCCTGATGCAGGACCCCTGGGCTGGAAAGCCTGAGGTGGGTCTAAGTCTCTTCTTGAGGAGAACCTCTGCAATTATAATTATCCTCCTGCTTGTGGGTTGCCCACCTGGGGCTATGGGTGTGACTATACCATGTCTGTTCCTCCTCCTATTTCATTGTGGTTCCTTCTTTAGCTGTAGAAGATCTCTTCTGTTAGTCTTCTGATTTTTCTCATCAGTAGTTGTTCAGGGTCTTCTCCAATGAGTTGGCTCTTTGCATCAGGTGGCCAAAGTGTTGAAACTTCAGTTTTAGTATCAGTCATTCCAATGAATATTCAGGGTAGATTTCCTTTGGAATTGACTGGTTTGATACATTTCAAAATATGTGCCATCAAATACACTGGAACATGCTCTATGAGTTTACACAGAGAGCTAAGAATGTTTTTTTTTTTTTCCTCTCAAAACATTCTTTTCTATCCCCCCAGATTTGGAGACTAAGAAACCCCCCAAAAAATTAAATAAAGGAAACTGACATTATATGTTTGTGAGGTATGTGAATATGAAGTTTTAGGTGTTTAAAAACATATAAGAAAACAAAATTGCTCATTTGAGGGTTGATTCTCTTTAAAAATATAAATATGACCTTCGAGTTCTTAAGGTGGCTCTGGATTTACCATAGCAAGTAGATGGGGACCTTCTGGCTGAAGGATGACTGCTGACGCTAGGGGAGAAGTTGTGGGAAGAAAGGTTTAATTTCTAATGAAATTTATTAATTAACCCAGAAAATATTTTCTAATATATTACTAGGTGCCAGGCGTTATTCCAGATGCTCAGGGTACAGCAGTGAACAAGACAGATCAAACACTCCATCTTCAAGGAGCTTATATTCAGAATAGTTGATAAATTAATTTGCAGGAAAAAATGCAATGTTGGGGGAATTAATCTACTAGGTCCAGGCAAGGAGCTGGTCAAAGAGCTCTAACATGGTTGCCAGGTAGATACAAATAAGAAATGGACTGGGAAAGCAAGGGCCTGAATGGATTTTCCTCACTGCCAAGCAGTCCGTAGTGAGGGGTTGCTGATGCCCTCACATGATCATGATGAGGGAGTTAGTGACTCACTTACTCTCAGTTGAAACCACACCAAGCCGCTGTGAAAGCTCACATGGTTTTTTACTGGAGAGTTTAGGTAATTTTCTCAAAGTTCTATGAGTCTGTGGGTAGGGGGAAGAAAGGGGTATCTTGCCCATAATATATCTCCATAGCTCTCCTGCTTTCTTGTTCCCATAGGGACCAGGGTTCTGTGCTTAGGCCTGGGGGATCAGGAGGGCTGTCCCACAGGGATAACCATTTCTTAATAGTTCTCTCTTCTTTTCTTTCCACAATTTCTTTTCCTTTAACCCCTTTGCTGTTGATATTTTCACGTGTTGGCTAAGTTGCTTCAGGTGTATCCGACTGTGACCCCATGGACTGTAGCCTGCCAGGCTCCTCAGTCCATGGATTTTCCAGGCAAGAATACTGGAGTGGTTGCCAAGCCCTCCTCCAGGGGATCTTCCCGACCCAGGGGTTGGACCCCTGTCTCTTTTGTCTCCTGCATTGCCAGGGGGGTTCATTACCACTAGCTCCACCTGGAAAGACCAGTTTTTGCCTAAGCCAACACATTTTTACTTTGGCCATCTCATGCAAAGAGTTAACTCATTGGAAAAGACTCCAATGCTGGCAGGGATTGGGGGCAGGAGGAGAAGGGGATGACAGAGGATGAGATGGCTGGATGGCATCACTGACTCTATGGACGTGAGTCTGAGTGAACTCTGGGAATTGGTGATGGACAGGGAGGCCTGGCGTGCTGCGATTCATGGGGTCGCAAAGAGTCGGACGTGACTGAGTGACTGAACTGAACTGAACACATTTTTTCCTAGGACTCTCACTACAATAGTCAAATTTCTAGTCTCTTAGTTTGTTCTTATGAACTGCAAATTTTGTAGCCTCAGGCATTACTGATTATTAATGCTTAACATGATACTCTGACTTTATATTCTCTTAAATGAATAACTCTGGTTAACTGCTAACATACTGGCGAAGATAAATGATGTCTGGTTCTAATTGTTTCCCTATATCCCTTAGATTCACCCCCACCCTTAGAAAGATGAGAGGTGGTTTAGGTGATACCGGTACAGTAGCTTTGTAATCAGACTAGACTCTGTTTCACTCCCTCTACCCTCGGGAGTTTCTGTTATGCACTAGAACCAATTGTCTGTCAGACTTCAGGACAAAGGATGGATGGAAAGGGACCAGTGGAAAAGATTGTTTAGGAGGAGAGGTCTTGAGTCAGTAATTGTTCTGTTAAACCTTGTGGGTAGTTGTCACAGAAGTTAACTTTTAGTTTAGCTCTCTCAGGAAAGATGCAGGTAGGAGTGAGGCAGGTATTTTCTTGAATACCTACTGTGTGCTCAACATTGTCAAATGCCATTCATTTGTTATTTCACCTCATTCTCACAAAAGTCCAGTGATATCTCATTTTATAGAGGAAATAGATGCTTAGAAACACTCAGGTCACACAGTCAGGATGTGGCAATATTTAAATTAGCTCTGGGCAAATCTAATGACAGTAGTCTCACTGCTATTACTCTGGGGGTGTTTTCCAAAGGTAGAGAACATCCAGGCAGTACTAGCAGTTCCTTCTGATGCCTGGACAACCCTCAAGTCATGTGATGGTTGTTACTCCAACAGTTCTCCAACTTGCTTTTAAAAGTAAGGTTTTAAGCTCAAATGCAGTTAGGGGATTTGTAGAAAAAGGATAATTTCCTTTGCTGATCTAAGCATAGAGATTAGACTTTGGCAGAGTTGTATGGTAAATTTCTTTTTTTTTTTTTCTCTTCATACTTTATTTTATGAATGTTTTAAATGAGTATCTGTGTAGTTGCTAAGTCATGTCTGACTCTTTGTGACCCCATGAACTGTAGCCTGCCAGGCTTCCCTGTCCATGTGATTCTCCAGGCAAGAATATATCACCCTAACATTCAGAAAAACGACAAAAGCATTTGCATTTTGAAAAAATATAATCTTAAAATGTTAGATTAGATTTTAAGCTGCTATGAGAAACAAAACTCTCTCATATACTACTAAATGGAGTTTTAAATTCATGAGATTGACAAATGGAAATTTGACAGTATATATTTAAAGTCGTAAATATGAAATCTATTTGACAGTACAATTCCTCTTCTATACATTAATTCTAAAGGAATACTGATATTGTATGGTAAATTTCTATCTTACTTTCTCTCTTTATTCCTACCTCAGGCCAGCTTTCTTTCTCCTGTTTTGAAATTAAACCTTTAAAATATCTTTAGTAAGATAATTAGTAAACAGACCTTAGGAGAAACAAGAATATAAGAGATGATAAAGAAAGCATGCAAAATTAAAGACAAGAGAATAAATTCATCAATAAAATGATTGGGGTACTTGGATATTTAAAGCCAAAATGCACTTGAAACCTAACCTTATATAATACAGATAAACTAGAAATTTCTTGGAAAATTGAATATAAAATTTTAAACTATAAAATAGTAAAAGTATTAATTTCTACCTGTATTTTAGCTGAGGAAAGGAATTCTAAATACAAAAAAAGCACTGAAAAAATTGCAAGGAAAAGTATTTAGGTTTTACTGTATATTAAGATACAAACAACCAGAAAGGCAATTTATGGGCAAATAACATGTTAGGAAAAATATAAGATAAATAGATGAAGAATTAAGAAGTTAAAGATGCTTCTGCTTTTATGAAAGAAATTCTAAAGCAAGGTTTCATTTATTTCTCATGTAACCATGTTTTAAGATATGGATCATTATGTTATCTTGCTGAGATCTCTTTAGAGCTAATTGTCAACAACCCCTATAATTTTAAGTTGTGCAGATTTGATGTCATGACATATAGGTCCCATTGGAAGTTCTTGATAAGTGGGATAAGTAGCACTGAGCTGTGAGTGAGTCCTGTGTAAAGTTGCTGGAAAACTAACCTAGCTGGGCATAGATTCTGAACCTAGGGGTTTTAGCCACTCTACTCTAAGTCAGTCACCCATCTGAACTGGCATCCAGCCCACACTTAATCAGAATTCATGGAGATTATGAAAGACAAAATGTCTTATGAAATCTAGATAACACTATAGTCATGGGGTTCTCCTGCTCTCTCATGAGTTGAATCTTCAAAAATGGAAATGAGCTCAGTCTCCTATGACTTGTTCTTAGAGTATACATGATGTCTTCCAGTGAGCCATCATTCCTCCCCCACTTTTAAAAAATATTTATTTATTTGGCTGCATTGGGTCTTAGTTGTAGCACATGGGATCTTTCACTGTGGTCAGGTTGCTCAAGCACATGAGCTCATTAGTTGCAGTGTGCAGGCTTAGTTGTCCCACGCCACGTAGGATCTTAGTTCTCTAATGGAACCCATGGCCCTTGCATTGGAAGATGGATTCTCAACCTTGGGACCAACAGCAAAGTCCCCATTTCCCCTTTATAAATTCACAAAGAAAGTGAAGTCTCTCAGTCACATCCAACTCTTCACAATTCCATGGACTGTAGCCAACCAGGCTCCTCTGTCCGTGGGGTTTTCCAGGCAAGAATACTGGGGTGGGTTGCCATTTCCTTCTCCAGGGATCTTCCCAATCCAGGGATTGAACCCAGGTCTCCCGCACTGCAGGCAGACTTTTTACTGTCTGAGCCACCAGGGAAGCCCATAAGTTCACAAATATGTTTAGTAATGTTTTTGGTAATATTTTTATTATTTATCTAGAATTTGTAGCCTCCAACTTCATTCCTCTTTTGAAATGGAATTTAATTTGCTTTTCTTCACTTGTCTTCCCTTGTGGCTCAGCTGGTAAAGAATCCGTCTGCAATGTGGGAGACCGGGTTTGATCCCTGGGCTGGGAAGATACCCTGCAGAAGGGAAAGGCTACCCACTCCAGTATCTGGCCTAGAGAATTCCACAGACTATATAGTCCATGGGGTCGCAAAGAGTCAGACATGACTGAGTGACTTTCACTTAATTTGCTTTTCTTCACTGTCTAGCACAATTCCCCTCTCTTCATTTCTAAAATGTTTTAAGATTCTTACCCTTCCCAGTCTTTCAAAAAAAAAAAAAAAAAAAAGGGAAGCATAGGTGAATCACTAGTAAGTCCGAAGAACATTTTGTCTGAGCTTGTGTGTTTCTGATGGGAGTTATCATTTCAACAAAATGAACTATTACGTGTGTTTTTGTGTACTGGGGAAGGGGTTGGAGGAGGAAGGAAGGGCAGGAGCGGGGCACCGATAGCTTGCTTTTATCCTCCTGTCTGTGTCTGGGGCCTGGAAAAGTGTTAGGGGAACAAAGCTACATGGATGGTACACAGGGAGGTAAAATTTTACTTGTTGAGCTTATTCATTACTTTTTATTGTACTTCTAATTATTATTGGGGTTTCCCTGATAGTTCAGTTGGTATAAAGAATCTGCCTGGAATGCAGGAGACCCTGGTTTAATTCCTGGGTTGGGAAGATCCCCTGGAGAAGGGAAAGGCTACCCACTCCAGTATTCTGGCCTGGAAAATTCCATGGACTGTATAGTCCATGGGGTTACAAACAGTTGGGCATATAATATGTTGAATAATAATAGCTGAATATGGGCATATAATGGGGACTCTTAGAGAAGGAAAAAAAATTAAGAATCTGCTGGGTTCATGGAATTCCTTTCTACTGCAAATTCTTGAATATGTTGACCTCAAGACCGATTCAAACAGAACCAAATTAAACCAATAAACAGACAAACACCCCCACCCCCCACCTCCAATAACCAATGATTATTTCAGACCACCAGTTAAATAAAATCTTGAATGTTTAAAACATTTCTTTTGGACAAAAATTATTACAATTGAGGATACTTCTGACAAAAATTGAGAATGCCATAAAATTTGGTAGCTGATGATGTAGCTTGCCCTCAGTTAAACAGTTCATATTTAGATAGCCTTTAGGTGTAGATACATTTATATGATCTATGAGTGAAAAAGAGCTTGAAGTTTGCATCTTTTGCAATCCCACCACATTCTTTTTTGTTGTTATTTTTAATGGCAGTAAAGTGCTGTTTCATATGCTTGTCATTGTAAGGGTTTTCTAAACTGAGCTCTGGGGTTTGTTATTTCAGGCTTCCTGCTCAGCAAGCCCCAGGCCATGTGACAGTACTTCTGCTCTGTTTACCAATAGTGTGAGTCAGGGCTTGTGGTTGTGGCACAGACACCCCCACAGCAGCTTTATCCCCTCTGACTTAAGGGAAGGCACCAAAGAACTGGAAGGGAAGCTGGAAGATCCAGTGGTCGTGAGACACCATCTCTGTATAGAAACTTTTGTCTAATGGAGTTTAGAAACTATAGGCTGAATTGTCCCTTAGTCTGAAAGAAGGTTCCTGTTCATGAAGTATTTTTTGTGTAAAATGATGCAAAATCATTACTTCACAGCTGAACTTTGCTATTAGCCACTTAGCTAGTTTCTTTTTTAAACAACAACAACAAAATTTTATTGCGGTAAAAGTCACATAATGTAAATCGTACTACTTTAACCATATTTAACCGCAGAGTTCAGGGGCACTAAGTACATTAGCACTGTTGTGCAACTCTCACGGTCATCCATCTCCTGAGCTTTTCACTTTCCTAAACTGAAACTCTGTTTCATTGAACACTACATCCCCATTCCCTCTTCTCCTCACCTGCTGCCCCACCCCAGCCCTTGGCATCTACCAATGTACTTTCTGACTCTGAATTTGACTATTCGAGGTACCTTGTGTAAATGGAATCAAACAGTGTTTGTCTGCACCTACTGTATAATGGAATGAAATTTTAAGGTTAACTTCATAGATGTTCTACAAACAGATATACCTTCTTTTTTTCTTCCTTGTGCTATACAGTAAATTCTCACTAGTTATCTATTTTATACATAGTAGTGTATATATATGTCAATTCCAAACTCCCCTCTTGGTGTCCATATATTTGTTATCTACATCTGTGTCTCTATTCCAGCTTTGCAAATAGGTTCATCTCTACTACTAGCTGTGTTCTTTACCTACAATCTTCAACCCATTCAGCATATTATTATCAGATTAATCTTTCCAAACCATAGTTCTGCTTGTCAAGATGATGACTACTCCCAAGCATTGCCCTGGACTGAATTTGCTTCCTCTATGAAAAAGTGAAGGAAAAACATCGTATGCCCACTTTACAATCATTGAACAGTTTCTTAATTGGAAAAACTTTATAGCTGAATACTATTTCTTGGTAAATAAAGCAGTTGCCTTTATAATAAGTCTTGCAATGAGAGATAGATACCAGAACAAATATACAATTCACAAGGTAATTTCAGATTTTATTGAGTTAAAATACTGAATTATTTCAGTATTGTCTAATTTATGTCTTGAATTTTGGCATAGGAAGAATTTTCAGTATAATTCACAATGTGTAGATTTATAAGCACGGCAAGAATATACTTACAGCTAATGCTAAGTAAAAGTTGTATTTTCTTCTGAGTTATCCTGAGAGACCAATTTTTTAGAAAAATTAAAATTGGGAATTCCCCAGTAGTCCAGTGGTTAAGGCTGTGTACTTCCAATGCAGGGGACATAGGTTCGATCCCTGCTTGGGGAACTAAGATCCCATGTGCTATGTGGCATGGCCAAAAAATAAAATAAAATTATTATAAAATCTATTCAGTTGTGACTTAGCTGGTGCTCACCAAATGCTCCATTTCCCTTTATTTCTTAGCTTCCTTTGGGGCTACTAATAGATAGAATGTAGGAAAGACACATGTCTCTTTGTAGGCCAAGGCAAATTGGGATGCCACACATTTGAGTTAGCGTTGGCACTCTGTCAGCCAGTGTTTCTGAGACTGTGGGCAAGAGAGAATTCCAAAGATAAGTGCTGGGCATGGAACCTGAGTGAGAAATGAACTTTTTGAGATTAGAGAGTTAACATAAACTAACCACTCCTAACACAACAGTTAAACAGTGAGTACCAAGGGTCAGATACTCCTGTAATTGTATTTGAAATAAATGAAATATGAATTCCTTTATCTTCCTTGAGTGGTCTTTTTCTGTTATGGGGGCACCTGGCTCCTGTTGAGATATTTGAGGCATCCTGCTTTTCATCTTAAAGTCTTGGTCCCAGTGTATTCTGAACTGAGGCTGAAGATGACCAAATGCTTCAGCACTATATGGCTGATGCTGGTCTATGGGGCAGGACTAGTGTGAGGCTTCTGCCCCTCCCCTTGCTGGTGTATCTTGTCATAGAAGCTGTCAGCTCTTGGCACTCAATCATGTGCATCAATAATCATGACTCCCTCTAGACTGAAAATCACTGTGCCCTCTGAGTGCTTTCTACAAAAAGTCTCTAATTTTAGCCTCACCTTCCGAAGTAGGAGACCTTCACCTCTCTTTCAAATCTTAGGTATTACCACAAGACCGTTCTAGTTTATTTGGATTCCTAGACATGTTTGTCTTTTCTTACATCTTGTAGTCATGTCATTGCTTCTGTCTGTATGTCTGTCACCCTCCCTTTCAAGTTCTACCTTGTCTTCAAGGTGCAACTCAAGTATCACTTTGTTTTGATACCTTCTCTGAACCATGTGAAACTTCTTATAGATTCATAATCCCTTATCTTCAAGTCTTAAATTCAAGACACTCTGAAAACTGAAAGTTTTCAAATAACTCATTTGGCAGCAAAACCTAGACTAATCTGAAACAAATTGGAGAGAAAATTTGAACTGCATTGACTTGTCTTTATTTATCTGTAGTTTTAATCTCAGATAGTGTGTATATTCATACTCATACTCTGATTGATTGTTAAATGCTACCCTAGGCCCTTCTGGGATAATATATAATATTACATATTATATATTATATAATATTACATATTATATATTATATAATATTACATATTATATATTATATAATATTACATATTATATATTATATAATATGTAATATTATATAATATTACATAATATATATTATATATATTATATTTATATATAATTTATAATATTTATATATTATATATAAATAATATATATTTATAATATATATAACATATATAATATTACATAATATATAATATTACCTGTCTAAAATCTAAAATAATCTGAGTTCAGAAACTCATCTAACACCCAGGAGTTTTGATAATGAAATATGACTTTGTTATTGTCCTTATGGAGAAATTACTGTATATCTCTGTTTTTAAATTTTATGATCCATCTGAAGATTCTTTAATAAAACTAACTTCTGGCATAGCTTGGAATTCTTGATAGCAAAATATTCTTTATTAGTGTTTGGGTACGGATTGTCACAAGTCATAAATTTAGTGGTATGAAATGTGCTTGCTCTATTTTCTTATAACTGAATTTAGTTTTTACCTCAAGGCTCCATCTCCACTGCCAGAAAGCATCAGGTAAATTTAAATTAGTGATTACTCAGTCAGTAGGCTGCAGTCCATGGGGTCGCTAAGAGTCGGGCACGACTGAGCGACTTCACTTTCACTTTTCACTTTCATGCATTGGAGAAGGAAATGGCAACCCACTCCAGTGTTCTTGCCTGGAGAATCCCAGGGACGGGGGAGCCTGGTGGGCTGCTGTCTATGGGGTCGCAGAGTCGGACACGGCTGAAGCGACTTAGCAGCAGCGGCAGCAGCAGCAGCAGTCAGTTAAGGTTTTGACTTGGTTAGTTCAGGGAAATAAGTCTGAAATTCCCACTGAAATCATGGGGCCGTCATTCAGTCACTTCTCACGATCCCCTTGGAGGCAGAGGAAGCTTGAAGCTTGCAGATACTTCTCTTTGGCCCTTTGGGACCTAGATTTGCAGTCCCTCTCTCCCCAAACTGTTTAACTCTGCTGTTGCCAGACTATGTTGATGATGGGGAAAATGTATCGAAATCTGCACTAAGTGTATCTGCTCTATTGGTGTATGGGAAGTGAGGCACAGCTTTCAGAATTCCCCAGATCTAATGGAACATTAGTCATTTTTTTCCTCCCCACCCTCAAGGAATAGGAATAGGGCCAAGCATTTGGAGTCCTAATGGCTTCCCTAACTTCAGAAGGATTATTAATTAATGGATTCCGTCAGTTCAGTTCAGTCGCTCAGTTGTGTCCAACTTTTTGCGACCCCATGGACTGCAGCACGGCAGGCCTCCCTGTCCATCACTAACTCCCAGAGTTTATTCAAACTCACGCCTATTGAGCAGTGACACCATCCAACCATCTCATCCTCTGTCGTCTCCTTGTCCTCCTGCCTTCAATCTTTCCCAGCATCAGGGTCTTTTCAGATGTCAGCTCTTCACATCAGATGGCCAAAGTATTGGAGTTTCAGCTTTAGCATCAGTCCTTGCAGTGAATATTCATGACTGATTTCCTTTAGGATAGACTGGTTGGGTCGCTTTGCATTCCAAGGGACTCTCAAGAGTCTTCTCCAACACCACAGTTCAAAAGCATCAATTCTTCGGCATTCAGCTTTCTTTATAGTCCAGCTCTCACATCCATACATGACTACTGGAAAAACCACAGCTTTGACTAGACAGACCTTCGTTGGCAAAGTAATGTCTCTGATTTCTAATATGCTATCTAGGTTGGTCATAACTTTTCTTCCAAGGAGTAAGTGTCTTTTAATTTCATGGCTGCAGTCACCAGCCCCCCAAAATAAAGTCTGACACTATTTCCACTGTTTCCCCATCTATTTGTCATGAGGTGATGGGACCAAATGCCATGATCTTAGTTTTCTGGATGTTGAGTTTTAAGCCAACTTTTTCACTCTCCTCTTTCACTTTCATCAAGAGGCTCTTTAGTTCTTTGCTTTCTGCTGTAAGGATGGTGTCATCTGTGTATCTGAAGTTATTGATATTTCTCCCAGCAATCTTGATTCCAGCTTTTGTTTCATCCAGCCCAGCATTTCTCATGATGTACTCTGCATATAAGTTAAATAAGCAGGGTGACAATATACAGCCTTGATGTACTCCTTTCCCTGTTTGGAACCAGTTTGTTGTTCCATGTCCAGTTCTAACTGTTGCTCCCTTACCTGCATACAGATCTCTCAAGAGGCAAGTCAGGTGGTCTGCTATTCCCATCTCTTTAAGAATTTTCCACAGCTTGTTGTGATCCACACAATCAAAGGCTTTGGCATAGTCAATAAAGCAGAAGTAGATATTTTTCTGGAACTCTCTTGCTTTTTCCATGATCTAGTGGATGTTGGCAATTTGATTTCTGATTCCTCTGCCTTTTCTAAAACCAGCTTGAACATCTGGAAGTTCATGGTTCATGTATTGTTGAAGCCTGGTTTGGAGAATTCTGAGAATTACTTTACTTTGCTAAAATGTGAGATGAGTAAAGTTGTGTGGTAGTTTGAGTGTTCTTTGGCATTGCCTTTCTTTGGGATTGGAATGAAAACTGACCTTTTCCAGTCCTGTGGCCACTGCTGAGTTTTCCAGATTTGCTGTGAGTGCAGCACTTTCACAGCATCATCTTTCAGGATTTGAGATAGTGCAAGTGGAATTCCATCACCTCCACTAGCTTTGTTCGTAGTGATGCTTTCTAAGGCCCACTTGACTTCGCATTCCAGGGTGTCTGGCTCTAGGTCAGTGATCACACCATCATGAGTATCTGGGTCATGATGATCTTTTTTTGTATAGTTCTTCTGTGTATTCTTGCTACCTCTTCTTAATATCTTCTGCTTCTGTCAGGTCCATACCATTTCTGTCCTTTATCGAGCCCATCTTTGCATGAAATGTTCCCTTGGTATCTCTAATTTTCTTGAAGAGATCTCTAGTGTTTCCCATTCTATTGTTTTTCTCTATTCCTTTGCACTAATCACTGAGGAAGGCTTTCTTATCTCTCCTTGCTATTCTTTGGAACTTTGCATTCAAATGGGTATATCTTTCTTTTTCTCATTTGCTTTTTGCTTCTCTTCTTTTCACAGCTATTTGTAAAGCCTTCTCAGACAACCATTTTGCTTTTTTGCAATTCTTTTTCTTGAGGATGGTTTTGATCACCACCTCCTGTGCAATGTGATAAACCTCCATCCATAATTCTTCAGGCACTCTGTTTATCAGATCTCATCCCTTGAATCTATTTCTCACTTTCCCTGTATAATTGTAAGGGATTTGATTTAAGTTATACCTGAATGGTCTAGTGGTTTTCCCTACTTTCTTCAATTTAAGTCTGAATTTGACAATAAGGAGTTCATGATCTGAGCCACAGTCAGCTCCTGGTCTTGTTTTTGCTGATTGTTTAGAGCTTCTCTATCTTTGGCTGCAAAGAATATAATCAATCTGCTTTCAGTTATAGTGTAACTAGTCATATCTTAATTCACTCACTCCTTATTTGTCAATTGGAACTTGTGCCAGCCTCCACACTTGTTTCCCGTCCTTTATTGCTCCCTGATCTTGGCTACTTCTAAAATGTCACTGGAGTATTTTTTTTCCTAAATAATGACTAGATAGTTATACTGCCATACTGCTCTTAATTTTGTTAAAAGATTAAAAAAAAAAAAACACCTTTGTTGGCTTTTCGTTTTTACAGGCTATGATTAAAATTCTTTGCCTTGGCTCATAAGATGTTTCATGATTTCTAGCATCACACTGATAACTAACAATTATTATGTATCTCCTGTGCTAGTCAGTATAATAGGACATTTCAGTTAGTCTCGTCTAACCTTCACAACTCTGTGAGGTTAGCAGTTCTATTTCCAGTTTGTTTTTTTTTAATGCGAAAGCTGAGCTTAGAAACGTTACATAGTCTTCCCAAAGATAATGAATAGCATACTCTCTTCTATTACTCTTCTTTCCTATGCATGCTTATGGCTTCACAGCACCCAAGTCCTGACTGAAACCAATGTTGGCGTGTATACTATTCCCTGTTGGGCCCTTCTGTTTTCCCCATGCTGGGTCCTCTGCCTGGGAGGAGAAATGAAAAGAAATGAGAAGAAATCTTATTTGCTGGTCAATCTTTAAGTCTCAGGATCCATATCATAGATTCCTTTCTCTGCTTAGCCATTTCATCTCTTAGAGGCACCATGCCTTATGAACCAGCAACCCTTTGTGCCAGGCCACATCAGTGGGTGGTGAATCCTAGGTGTGAAAAGTGTCCTTTAGCTTACCCTTCACTCAGGGACTATTGATTGCATCACAAGACAGTTGTTTCAGAAAATGGAGGAAGAGTCAAATATAGAGAAACTTTAGAGTACTGTGGTATTCCTACTGTAGACCACCTAATATCTGCTGTTGTTTTCCTTCTTAAAAAAATTTTTTTTTTGGGATACATTGAGACCAATGTCCTTGTACAAGAAGGAGTTGGTACCCAGGGTTCCCAGGTGGCACTAATGGTAAAGAATCTGCCTGCCAATGCTGGAGATGCAAGAGACAAAAATTTGATCCCTGGGTTGGGAAGATCTCCTGGAGTAGGAAATGGCAAACTGCTCCAGAATGCTTGCCTGGAAAATTCCATAGACAGAGGAACCTGGTGGGCTACAGTCCATGGGACCACAGAGAGTCAGACACGACTAAGTGACTAAGCACAGGTGTGTTTCCTTTAATGAAAAAATGATAATTGTGGTAAATTTCAATAATGGAAAATTTATCATCTTAACCATTTTTAAGTGTACAGTTCAGTAGTGTGTAGTATATTAACATCATTGTGCAATCAATCTCTAGGACCTTTACATCTTGCAAAACTGAAACTCAATCCCATTAAATAACTTCCCATTTCCCTTCCCCACTAGACCTGACAACCACCATTCTACTTTCAGTTTCCATGAATCTGACTACTCTAGGTCCTTCGTCTAAGTGGGACTATACACTGTGACTGGCTCATTTCACTTAGCATAATGTCCTCAAGGATAAGGCGATATCTCTTTGTAGTTCTGATTTGCATTTCTCTAATAATTAGTAATATTGAGCATCTTTTCATGTGCTCCTTGGCCATCTGTGTGCCTTCTTTGGAGAATGTTTATGTAAATCATCTGCCCATTTCTTGATTGGGTTGTTTGTTTTCTTGGTATTGAATTGCATGAGCTGCTTGTATATTTTGGAGAGTAATCCCTTGTCTGTTGCCTCATTGGCAAATATTTTCTCCTGTTCTGTGGGTTAGCTTTTCACTTTGTTTATGGTTCCCTTTGCTGTGCAAAACCTTTTAAGTTTAATTATGTCATATTTATTTATTTCCACTTTTATTTTCAATAATCTAGGAGATGGATCTAAAAAAGATCTTGCTGTGATTTATGTTAGAGAATATTCTGCCTGTGTTTTCCTCTGAGTTTTACAATATCCGGTCTTACATGTAAGTCTTCAATCTATTTTGAGTTTATTTTTGTGTGTGGTATTAGGGAATGTTCTATTTTCATTTTTTTACATGTAGCTGTCTGATTTTCCCAGTACCACTTATTGAAGAGACTGTCTTTTCTCCACTGTATTTTCTTGCCTCCTTTATCATAGATGAGGTGACCATAGATGCATGGGTTTATTGCTGGACTTTCTATCTTGTTCCATGGATCTATAGTTCTGTTTTTGTGCCAGTACCAATATGGTCTTGATCACTGTAGCCTCATTGACTCAAGGGTTGCATATATTCCACGACTTAAAATTATTATCCTCTGTCATTTAACAAAAACAAACAAACAAAAAAAAACCAAGCAAAACAAAAAACCAATGTCCATAGAAAAAACACACATGCAGGAAAAAAAAAAGCTAAAATCTTTGTCCAATCTAGCAGTGCCTGTGAGAAACTAGGAAGTTTGGCCACAAAATTACAACCCATAAACTACCCTTCTCCTGGGGCATCTTCTCTCAGGTGCAGTCACAGTGTCTAAGAGGAACTAAGCAGTTTCAAGGGTGTCAGCCTTAGAAATATGACTTTATATGGTATTGTGCATATCTGCATGTTGAGTCATTTCAGTTGTGTCTGACTCTTTGTGGCCCTGTGGACAGTTGCCCACCAGGCTCCTCTATCCATGGGATTCTCCAGGCAAGAATACTAGAGTGGGTTGCCATGCCCTCCTCCAGGGGTCTTCCCAAGCCAGGGATCGAACTGCGTCTGGCTGCGTCTTCTGCATTGCAGGTGGATCCTTTACCCACTGGGGTAGGAGCCACCTGGGAAGCCCTTATAAAGTGTTAGCAATTACCAAATTTCCCAACTAAACCAGGAGCTTCTGCGGGACAGGGGTTGTTCCTGTAAATTTATGTATCTCCATTGTGCCTGGCATTGTGCAAGTCCTGTAATAATTCATCAGAAAAATGCGTGTTGAATGCCCGCCATGTGTCAGTGAGTCAACCTGGGAGTCACTGAAGATATAGCAGTGAATAAAATAGACGAACATCTCTGCTCTTATGGACCATGGAGCATGGTGGTGGGGACTGAGTATAAGCACATAGGTGTGTGTGTAGTAGATGTATATGTAACAGAGTAGGTATGTGTACTAATGCTGTGGGGAAAAAAGCAGCAAAGGAGAATAGTAAGTGGCAAGAGGAAGGTGGTTGCAATTTCAACCTGGATTCACAGAAGGTTCACTGAGATACGGCATTTGGCCAAACACCTAAAAAAGGGAGTGAGGTATGCTGATTGCTCTCTCAAAGAAGTGTGTTCTAGCTAGAGAGAACAATGAGGGCAGAAAGCCCAAATTGGAGTGGGACTTAAGTTTTGGAGAGTTGCAAGAGGACCAGTGTATCTAGATCAAAGTGGGTGGGAGGTAGGAGAAGTGGTCAAATACAACACAGAGAGCCAGACTGCAGAGGGCCTTATAGCCACTGAAAGTCCTTTGGTTGGGAAGTCTTTGGGAAGGAGACAATATGTGTTCTGAGCAGAAGATGGACAAGATCTGATTTACATTTACATACATCACTTTGGCTACTGTGCTGAGAATTTATTAGGGGCCAAGTGTAGCAGTAAACTCTCCCAAAAGGTATTTATTGGTTGAGCGAAGTGGAGTTTATGCTGTCTGGACTTGGGCATTATAGGAAGGGTGGGTCAGGCTGTCAGCCTTCACAAAATGGAATATGCAAATTCCAAAAATGCCACGCCCCTAGCCAAACTGCTCATGGATGAGCTGGGTAAGGACAGCACCCTCCAGAGAGTGCATCCTGATGTCAGTGAGTGTGGGCCAGGAACTGCAGGGCAGTGCCTGCTGTCTGCTTTGGGGTTAAGGCAGTTAGTCTGTTGAAGGCCTTATGATCAAATAACATGCCGAGGTTGGCAAATGGGACAGCTGCCCACAGAGGAACTCTTTCATTCTGAATGAATGGGTCAAACTCACCGTTGAGAAATGTTTGCAGGACCTAGATCTGAGGGAATTTGAGCAAAATGTCAATGGGTTTTTGGCAGTGGCCACGGGTGGTGGCTACAACTGAGTGGTTCCCAACAGAGAAATTCTTCTTTATTCTTTCATTAATACTAATGAAACTGACTCTGATGAAAGGAAATCACATGATGAGACCACAGTTGTTTCACCGAAAGTGCTACTCGCTTGAGTTGTAAAGCTGTTTATAACCTTTAACCTTGGGCCTATGCCTCAAGGAAATAAAGGAAACAACTAAAAAGTGATTTGTACAGACATGTCTTGAATTGAAAAGGGCATAAGACTGAGATCAATTCAAGTGTTTAAGAATAAAGTAATAACTAAACAAATAATCAAAAAAGTTATTATAAGAAAATGGAATGCTGCTGCAAAGTCACTAGAAATAAAAGCTCTGGGGGGTTCTTTTGGTCACTGAAAAGTTCAAAAGAGATTGTTGAAGTGAATAATGCACAATACAGAATATTTGTACAGTTGTACCTATATCAAATATGTAAACTCCCAAAAAATGGATTTAGGGAAGTGGAAGAAGAGTTTATAAATAAATTTATAGAAATGAAAGTTGAGTTTAAACTTTTTAGTTTCTTTAATGTAAAATGATTAAACTATAGACATAAACACACAAAAGAAAAGTCTCCAAAGTTGAAGAGGGTTCAGCATTGAAGGTACAGGATAAAGCTGCTGGATTTTTGTCCTCATACATTGTTTAAACTTTTATTGCTACTCAATACCTAAGGCCTTATCTTCCCTAATATGTTCCATTCATTATATGTTCACAAGACTGACGAAGAAGTAGACAAAAGTGAGTGCCCTTGGTTGTTAACCTCAAAAGTCCATCAGGACAAGGGGGGAAAATCCTATGTTGCCTGTGTACTTGGTCACTGAAGAGTCGCCAATGATCCAAAGGCCGTATATGGCTTGGTCAGCTGTCAGAACATTCTGCCACTTGATTTTGGGATGGAATATTATAAAGCTGCCCCTGTGTGGCTACTTTATAAACAAGCTGAGATATTTATATTGTGGTGGTTAAAATAGTACCAAATTTTACTTGCAAAATTTCTCTGTTTAGCAAAGATAGTGATAAGGACATACATCTGTTTTTCCTCCAAGGGGTTCAATAAACTTGTAAAAAAAATTTTTTTTTTTGTAATATTTAAAATATAGACCACCACGGATGGTAGGAATTATTGTTAATTTTATTCTTTAAGTATTCCTGTACTGTTTGAATTTTTAAAAAATATGAACATATTATTTTTGTAACAAAAGGTACATTTGTTATATTTCAAAGAAAAAATATTAATATCTAATCAATATTTTAATTTTTGTATTGGCCCTTATACAGATTAATATAGATCAGACTAACATAACATTAAAAGTTTCTATGTAATAAGCTGGGTTTAAAAAAGGCAGAGGAACCAGAGATCAAATTCGTTTAATCATAGAGAAAGCAAAGGAATTCCAGAAAAACATCTACTTCAGCTTCATTGACTATGAGAAAGCCTTTGACTATACGGATCACAACAAACTGTGGAAAATTCTTAAAGAGGTGGGAATACCAGACCGCCTTACCTGTCTCCTGAGGAACCTGTGTGCAGTCAAAAAGCAACAGTTAGAACCTTACATAGAATAACTGACTTGTCCAAAATTGGGAAAGGAGTACATCAAGGCTGTATATTGTCACCCCAGTTATTTAACTTGTATGCAGAGTACATTATGTGAAATGCTGGGCTGGGTGAATCACAAGCTGGAATCAAGATTGCCAGGACAAACATCAACAACCTGAGATACGTGGATGATACCACTCTAATGGCAGAAAGTGAAGAGGAACTAAGGAGCCTCTTGATGATGGTGAAAGAAGAGAGTGAGAAAGTTGGTTTACTTATGGTTGATTCATGTTGAAGTTTGATAGAAAACAACAAAATTCTATAAAGCAATTATCCTTCAATTAAAAAATAAATAAAAAAAACAATAAAACATTCAAAAAACTAAGATCATGGCATCTGATCCCATCATTTCATGGCAAATAGAAGGGGAAAAAATAGAAGCAGTAGCAGATTTTCTTTTCTTGGGCTTCAAAATCACTGTGGATGGTGACTGCAGCCATGAAATTAGAAGACTCTTGCTTCTTGGAAGGAAAACTACAACAAACCTAGACAGCATATTAAAAAGCAAAGAGGGGTAAAGGTTCATATAGTAAAAGCTATGGTTTTTCCAGTAGTCATGTACAGACGTGAGAGCCGAACCTTAAAAAAGGCTGAGTGCCAAAGAATTGATGCTTTTAAATTGTGGCTCTGAAGAAGACTCTTGAGAGTTCTTTGGGCTGCAAGGAGATCAAACCAATCAGTCCTAAAGGAAATTAACCCTGAATATTCATTGGAAGCACTGATGCTAAAGCTGAAGCTCCAGTACTTTAGCCACCTGATGTGAAGAGCTGACTCATTGGAAAAGTCCCTGATGCTGGGAAAAGACTGAAAACAAAAGGAGAAGAGGGCAGCAAGAGACGAGATGGTTAGATAGCATAACTGAATCAATAGACATGAACTTGAGCTAACTCTGGGAGATGGGGGAGGACAGGGAAGCCTGGCCTGCTGCAGTCCATGGGGTTGCAAAGAGTTGGACACGACTTAGCAACTAAACAACAACAACAACATGTAACAACCCTTGTTAATGCCAATCACAATGCTTAAAAACAGACAACAAACTCTGTTGACAAATGAATGGATAAGGCAGATATGGTATATTTATATAATGGAATACTACTCAGTCATAAAAAGGAATGAAATAATGCCATTTGCAGCAACAGGGATAGACCCAGAGATTGTCATACTGAATGAAGTAAGTTGGAAAGAGAAAAACAAGTACCATATGATACCACTTATATGTGGAATCTAAAATACGACACAAATGAACTTATCTATGAAACAGAAACAGATTCACAGAGATAGAAAACAGACTTGTGTTTGCCAAAGAGGAAGGGGAATGAGAGGGATAGACTGAGTTTGGGATTAGCAGATGCAAAAACTATTAGATATAGACTAAATAAAAAAAAGTCCTGCTGTAAAGTACAGGGAACTATATTCAATATCCTGTGATAAGCCTAATGGAAAAGAATATGAAAAGAAAGTATACCTGTGTATAGCTGAATCACTTTGCTGTACATTAGAAATGAATACAATATTGTAAGTCAATTATACTTCAAAAAGTAAATTTAAAAAATAGGTGACTAACTGATAGGGACTATCCGTTAATATTTGATACAAAAGATTTTATAAATCACTAAAAAATGATGAGAAAATGTTTAGAGATATAAATAGACAATTTACCGTAGCCATTCATTGTTGGCTATAGTCAGAGACTATAGACATTCTCCAACATTTCAGTCCATTTAGAGACTATAGACATTCTTATACTTTCCAAATTAATACATTCACTCATTTCCTGGAATTAAGGTTTTAAATGAGACTATCCTTTGACCCACATGTTATACTTCTGAGCAATTTCCTAAGGAGGCAATTGTAAGTTTATACATACATTTTATGTTCAGATTGCTTGTTGTAGAATTGCTATATTATCTGTATAGCCATTAAAATTGCATGGAGAATTACAAAATCAAATGCGAAAGTATCCAGATTTGAGGGAGAATGGGAAATGGTGGGTGTGGGGGACCTTGAGCAAACACTCCAAACCCAAAAGGTGTTGCTGATCTGGGTCCGAACTTACCTTTGGGACTGTGCTCAGTGTCTCTAGGTCTTCCAATTTTTCAAGATAAGATCCAAATTTGAATTTTTACATAACATTTTCTGTATTTAAAAATGTGGGCTTCTCCATCAAAACTTTTTAAAGTCTTTATTGAATTTGTTACAATATTGGCTCTGTTTTTAATGTTTTGTTTTTTTGCCTGAAAGGCATGTGGGGTCTTAGTTCCCCAGCCAGAGATCAAACCCACATCTCCTGCATGAGAAGATGAAGTCTTAACCACTGGAACAACAGGGAAGCCCCAGTCAAAACTTTTAAATCACCATGTACACCAACATTGTATGGGCAAAACCCAGGCTTTTTAAACCCTTGATATATATCTACCTACTTATGTATTTTTACTTTCAAAATTTGTGTATGTACAGAATGGTGAAAATAACATATATTTCGTGTTTAAAAAATAATTTAAAAATCCTCAATCATGCTATTCACCCACCTTTGGAAGCAGAACGTTAACAAAATCTGTGTGCTATATAACAATTACGTTTGACTCATTTCCCTTCAACTCCCTTCTGGGTGGTTCTTTAGTGCTTACATATGCTTCATAAATGACTGCTGGAAATAGAGGAATGAGGTTTGCCTGTTGTCTGGGTCTCTCCCCTGAAGTGTGGTCTGCCTCCCTACCCAAATTGGTATATCAAGCTATGTTCATAGAGATGTAAAAAAGTGATTAGTAATACTCAGTGCAACTGAACATGTACTCGGTACTAATCTCTTTAATAGCTTATGACAAACTTGTAAAGGAGGTACTATTATTACTTCCATTTTACAAATGAGGCAATAGAGGCACAGAGAGGTCAAGCAATTTGCACAAAGTCACAAAGCTAGTTAGTTGGGATGGAATGCAAACTCAGTTCTGTTTGACTCCCCAGCCTGCACTTGTAGCAGTCTTCTTTCAGATGATATGAGTCCCTTAAAGGCTCTCACTGTAGGAATGGCAGGGGTTCAATTACTACCGTTCTTGGGGTAGCTTCTCGGACTTCCCCAGTCAGGGTCTCTCTCTCCACTGAACCTTCTGCCCAGATCACTCACTTGCTCCAAATATCCTCCTGATCCTTTTCATAGACAAATGTTTCATCTTTTCTCTGTGTTGGCTTAAACTCTGGTAAGACCAATTATACCCAGTAAAATGCCTCCAGTAGTAACCCAGATACTGGTTATTTTTTCCCTTGCTTTTGTTTTCAAGGCCCGACTTTCATGCTACATTTGGTGTGTTACTTATTCACTGCCATATAACAAACCAGTCCAAACTTAGTGTCTTAAAATCACAGCCATTTTATCAGCTCATGATTCTACGGTCAACAGTTTGGTCTGACATCCTCTGCTGATATCCCCCGGAGTGACTTTTGAAGCTGCAGAGCTTTAAGCATCTGAATCAGGGCTGGATGATCTAACAGGACCTTGCTCGCAGTTGGAGCAGGTGGTCAATCAGCAGGTTGGGCTCTGGAACTCAGCAGGACCAGCTCTTCTCCACTGGCCTCTCACCTTCCAGTATGGGCTAGACATGACTCCTTCAAGCTTCAGTTTCGGGGCTGTGTTCCAAGGGAACAAAGGCAGAAGCATTTACTTTTTCTATATTCTGTTGGATACATCAAGTAAAAAACGATCCCAGATTCAATGATAGGTGAAGTTGATTCTTTATCTTTTTTTTTTTTACACCTTCTGATACCCTTTACTCATGTTTTCCCCACCCCTGCCGTTGGCTGTCTTCAATCTTCTGTCTGTATCTATGAGCTTTTTCTGTTTTTAATGCCATATGTAAGAGATATCATATGATATTTATCTTTCTCTGGCTTATTTCACTTAGCATAATGCCTCCAAGGTCCATCCATATTGTCGCAAATGTTCAAAGGATTTATCTAAGCAGAAAAGTCACAACCAGAAATACGAAAATTATGAAAGGTAAAATCTAATTTCCAGGCAATTACTAAATAATAACAAATACCTAGTATATTGATGTTGAAATTGTAGATTCAGGGCAAAATGCACTGAAGGGGACATCTGCCTTCCATACTGGTAAAAAGAACAATCTACTAAAAAGACACAACAATCTTTAATTGTTATGCACCTTAAACATGGCCTTAAATTATTAAGAAATAAAATATGGTAGAGTTATAGTTGAAAACTCAAGATTACTGTGCTTCCACAGTAAAGTGAGGTTGACTTTAATAACACCCCTCCACCCTGCCCACGGAGAAGGCAATGGCCCCCCACTCCAGAACTCTTGCCTGGAAAATCCCACAGACGGAGAAGCCTGGTAGGCTGCAGTCCATAGGGTCGCTAAGAGTTGGGCACGACTGAGCGACTTCCCTTTTACTTTTCACTTTCATGCATTGGAGGAGGAAATGGAAACCCACTCCAGTGTTCTTGCCTGGAGAATCCCAGGGACAGAGGAGCCTAGTGGGCTTCCGTCTATGGGGTTGCACAGAGTCGGACACGACTGAAGTGACTTAGCAGCAGCACTAGCAGCACCCTGCCCAAATAGCTCAATTGAAGATGAGCACAGGACTTGGACTGATATTTCTCCAAGAAGGCATACAAATATTAAACAAGCATACAAGAAGATGCTCCACATCACGAAAGCAAATCAAAGCCTCACTGAGATATCACCCATTAGGATGCCTACTATCAAAAACCCAGAAAATAACAAGCGTGGGTGAGAATTTGAAGATATTGGATCCCTTGTGCACTGTTAGTAAAAATGTAAATGGTGCAGCGACTATGGAAAACAGTATGGCGGTTCCTCAAAAAATTAAATCTACCATATGATTCCACTTGTAAGTATATACCCAAAAGAATTGAAAGCAGAGGCTCAAGGAGATATTTGTACACCCATATTCATAGCAGCATTATTAATAATTGATAATAGGTGGAAGTAACCAAATGTCCATCCACAAATGAATGTAAAAATAAAGCATTAAATACACAAGCAATGGAATATTAATAGCTTTAAAAATGAAAGGAAATCAGGGACATGCTAGAACATGGATGAACCTTGAGGGGATTATGCAAATAAAACAGGCCAGTTACAAAAGGACAAATATTGTATGATTCCACTTATTCGAGATACCTAGAGTAGTCAAACTCATAGACAGAAAATTATGATGGTTGTCAGATGCTGGGAGGAATCACGTGTTACTGTTTACAGTTTTGTCAGATGAAAAGAGATCTGTGAATGGATGGTGGTGATTGTGGGAGAACAAGCAATGTAAACGTATTTAATGGCCATTGATTGCACACCTAAAAATGGTTAAGTTGATGTATTTTATGTGTGCTGTGCTTAGTTGCTCAGCTGGGTCCGACTCTTTGCAACCCCATGGACTGTAGCCCACCAAGCTCCTCTGTCCATGGGGTTTCTCCAGGCAAGAATACTGGAGTGGGCTGCCATGCCCTCCTCCAGTGGATCTTCCCAACCCAGGTCTCCTGCATCATACGTGGATTCTTTACTGTCTGAGCTACCAGGGAAGTCCAAGAATACTGGAATGGGTACCCTATCGCTTCTCCAGGGCAACTTCCTGGCCCAGGAATTGAACTGGGGTCTCCTGCATTGCAGGCAGATTCTTTACCAGCTGAGCTACCAGGGAAGCCCCATTTTATGTATATTTTACCACAGTTAAAATGAAAAAAAAATATTATGTTTGATGTACTTGGAGAATGATTTAATGAGGACCAGCAGGATGGAAAGAGACCAGCTGGAAAATTCTGCAAATCATGGAAGAAATAATGGTGACTGTAATTCAGGTAGTTTAAGTAGGGTTGAAGTCAAAGGGAGGGATGGAGAAATAATTAGAAGGTAGGGACAAAAAGAATCGATGTTTGAACAGATATGAGTAGATAGGGAAAGACAAGTCAGTTTGGATATTTGGTTTCAGGCTTGACAACTGGGTGGAGGTTGGAGCCATTTCCTGACAGCCAGGAAGAGGGGTAAGATGGTGAATGCAGCTATGACAAAAAAAAGTGTAAGATGTTTGTGAGACACCAAAGTGAACAATATCCCTTGTTTTGACTGCTTCACATCCTCCTTGCTTCCACCACTAACACACACCGTTGACTTTCTTTATATGTATAATTACACAAAGAAATACTTTTATTCACCTCTGGGGTGTATTTGTGTTACTGCAACATAGCATTAGAGGTGGACCCTGGAATGACTCAAGTACATGCTTTTTTCAAATAACATCTATTTCCTTAAGGTCAGAGAATACTTAATGCAAATAAACAGGTTGTGGTCTCAATGGACACTAGAATCCCAGAGGCAGAACACTAACAAGAAGCTTGTGTAGACATAAGGCCAAGTTCATTTCATTCTCCTTCACTCTAATGCATCCTTTCTAGAATTTCACTGATGGTGTAAGTAAGAAGATCCACAACTGCGAGCAGCCACCTGTTTTCTTTTGCTCTTTTCCTTCGTGCACACAAAATATTTTTGTAAAAGTAGCATAATGAGTCTCTAAATTTGGCTTGTTTGTATTTAGTGGTGACTTTGATGCTAACGGAGCATATTCAGGACATGATACTTAATGTAGATAGGTAGCAAATCTATCATGTTTTGATGTTATCCATTTGGTAGCAGGCATTGTAGATGACAATTTTCCAACATAAGTCCAAGTGTAATGGTAGAAGCTAGGGTTCTGCATTTGAGTTCACAATCCTGGCAAGCTATGTGATCCTGGGCAGGTAATTTAACTACCCTAAACCTCAGTTTCTTCACCTTTAATTAAAAAGAGACAAAAACATCTGGTTTTTAGAGTTATTGTAAAGATTAATAGATGCAAATGTACTTTTAGTGCTACTTAACATAGAGTTGCCATTTAATCAGTTTCTCTCCCCTGGTGAACTGTTCTTAGATTAAATACAAGATTTCCTCAAGCTACCCCAAACTGAAGGTAAAAAAGGGACTACAGCAATAGTATAAATGTTCCCACCATTTGGGTGGAGAGTTTTAAATTCGCTTCAGAGAAATCTTCTCAAATATGTAGAGTCCCAGGACTCTCTCACAACAGGTAATGGGCACAGTGTTTCTAGCTCACACTGGTTTGCCATATTCTCTGCTTTGATTGTACAGGATTGTTTGTTCCTGGGACTGCTGTTTCTGGTGAAGCAGATGCAAAAGGTGCCAAGAATCTTTTGGTGCCTTTGGGCAGATGTTCGGAAATCCCCTCCTGTCACTGCCAGCTTCTATCTCCTGCCATGGAGGCTGGACATTATACAATGCCAAAACCACTCACAGGGCCCCTGTTACTGCAGTTGCTTCCTTGGCATGTGGAAACCACTTCATGTTCCTCCCTGATGTGGGGAGACCTCTCTTCTGTCTTCCTGTTAAGCTTCGTTCTTTCTGTTTGTACATTTGGTCCCTGTCTCCTTGGGGATTCCATCATGAGTCCATGGGGCCTGGGCCGGAGAAAATTTGACTGAGTGGAATCATACTGAAAATCTGCCCTCTGTTCTAACACCGAAGCTTTCTTATCAGACCAAGCTTTTATGTAAGGGCTGCTCTTCCCTGAGGAAAAGTTATTTCCAATTTCTCCTGTAAGTAAGAATTCCTCTTACCACACCCCTTAGGGCCGTCTCAGTAGTCTTCCAGATCTTCTAAGGTGAATCGTCTTAGGCTCTGATCGAGAATCCTGCTACACTTTCACACGCAGCTAGGAGGAGTTTTAGTAGACTTTTCCTTTGAAAAGGAGGAGGGAAAAGAAAGAGCACTGTGAAATGATAGTGTTAAGTTAGGACATGACAAGCTGGGGGCCTGAATTTGGGTAGCAATCATGGAAAGAAATGGGGTATCTGCAAGAAGCTTGATGAAAGAACAGACAGATATAACCAGTGACAAGACTAAGGAAAGAGGCCCTGATGGTTATCATGGATGATTCTGAGTTTTCTTGAAATTTCTTGGAAATCTGATTTGCCTGCAAAAACTGGAATTCCTTATCCTTAATGCAAATTGTTGGCATCCTGTGCTCCCCACACCCACCCTGCTCTGACTCCCATAAGTTCCCCAGTGTCTACATTGGAGGCCCTTCTTCCTCTTCTGTTTTATGAGCACCAGGCTTATGGGCGTGACGTTATAGCTTGTCTGCTTACCTTACATGTGATAGTGACATGGATATGCTGGCCTTCATGAACCCATTGGCCAACTGGTCTCCCAGGACACTCTTGTCAGTATTGCTTGTTCTCAGCAGGAGTTGGAAACACGAGCTCTGGGATTCCTCTGGGACTGAAGATGGATGTCATTCTCAGCATTCAGATTTGCTCTGAATGAATATTCTTCACAAGCTCATGGTCAGGAGCAATTTAAGAGGTATTGGGAACCAAAAAGTTGATTGGATTTCCCCTCTCCCCCTACTCTCTTCATAGCCTATATTTAGGCTTCAGCCTACTAAAAATCTTTTAAGAGGAGCATACGGCACATGTTTGAAATATTAGTCTGAACCTTAAGTAATTGAACAAGAGCAGGGACAGCTCTGGGCAATTCTCTGACTGGGTCTTCAGCAGCCCTGTGGTTGTGTCTTCTTTTTCATCGGTGACCTTGTACTGGCCTCCAGCTGCTTGCAGCTCTTCACAGGGAATTTCAAGAGACCAGCCTTCAACTGTGGATAAGCCTTTCCTTCCCCAGGTCTGATATCAGATTGTCATATCCCTAGAGCTGTGAAGATAAAAAGTGTATATTAGTTGCTCAGTCATGTCTGACTCTTTGGGACTCCATTGACTGTAGCCTGCCAGGTTCCTCTGTCTATGAGATTCTCCAGGAAAGAATACTAGAGTGGATTACCATTTCCTTCTCCAGGGAATCTTCCCAACCTAGGGATAGAAACTGGGTCTCCTGCATTGCAGGTAGATTCTTTACCATCTGAGCCACCAGGGAAGCCCATGGGTGTTTTAATAAGTAGTAGTGGTAGTAAAAATAATAACAACAACAATAATAGATAATATTGAGTGCCTGGCATTGTGCTTTTCACACACCATCCCATCTAGTCCTTAAACTCATTTTAGGAGACAAGTGTTATTGGCCCACCTTACAAATAAGGAGATACTGAAATCCAAGAGTATAAGTAAGTTTGCAAAGGTTATGTGACTTGTAAGTGCCAGAGATAGACTAGGACTGCAGCTCTCTCTCATAATATACACCTAGATCAACAGTATTTTTAATCTCTGTATTTCCAGGTGTGGTTTCTGATGGGGATTTCAGGAAGCAAAATAAGCTCTCAGAGACTTATCCCTGATAAAGGCTTTATCCAGCGGGGCTCTAATAAGCTTGCTTTTAATTAAATAAGCTCTTTGCAAAGCTCTCTTTAGCAGAGAAAGACCACATACCTTAGTTCAAATTGTTTATGAAGTCTCATAATCTGTATTTTTTTCAGAATATGAGGGCATATGAGCTGTTTATCTTTAAAATTTTTTTAAACTTAACGGCAATGAAGGAAAAGTAGGATCCGTAAAAATATTTGCTGTCTTTGGCATTTCCACTTACTCTTTCTCAGTAATTCTGTGTGGCTGTCAAGCCCTCCATACCTGCCTGAGCAGAAACCCTCTCTTACTGGGTTGGCCTCAAGTAAAATGGAAGAGTGACAGATAGTGGAACACAGACACACTTAGTGCTCCCAGCTTCTTCCTCTCCAGTCTTTTCCCTGGCATTCTAGGCATTTTGTAAACAGTAAAATAAAATGCAAATAAGACAAATTTCCTTTTCCCCTCAACCAAGAGGGGATCTTCAGACACATTTTTGGGTGATTTAAAGTAAATATGGTTTTTAATTTCATGATATTGGCATTTCAGTTATATTTTTAATCACAGAACAAAAGGTTTTTTGGTTAAAGTTCCTTTAACCAAGGCAAGGAAAGAATTTCAGTTTCAGAAGATGTGATGGTGATGGCATGGGGGACACAGAAGGAATGAATTTTGATAAGATGAGCGTGATATATTTCCTGTTTTCCCTAAAGCAGAGAGGCTTCATGAGAAAAGACTTGAAGGTAGCCATTTCTTTACTTATTTTTTTCCCCCTTTGGTGGATTTTGGCAGGGCTGCTCTGTCAGATGATACTAAAGGCGGGTTTTCCCCACTCTGTTGTACAGGGAAAGAACCAGGTTTAAAGGAAACAGAGCTGTCCTCAGCTCCTGGCTTGTTGATCTGGGCAAGGTCCTTACCACCTAGTGCCCTCCAGGGATGGAGGGACTCTGATGAGGGCTTAGAGAATGGATCAAAGTTTACCAAATACATTAATTGAACAAATGGAAACCTTTTAAATAAATACAAAAGATTATGAAAACTGAGTGCTGGTTATGTGGAGTGGTCTTGATCTGAAAGTCTCTTAAAATGGAATTATTGTTTTTCCTCTGGTTATAAAAAACTTAAATGCAATGCAGAACAGGCTTTTCCTCCCATCTCGCCCTACTCCCAGTTCATAAAAGCAGCAGAGATCAGTGTCAAAGTGGCAGTGATAAACATACAATGTCTTGTTTGGTGTGCCACAAAAAACTCATAGTATTATACTGCCAAGCCTGTGGTTACTGCACTGGGAAGAGCCTCCTTATGTTTTTGCCTGGTCAAGTCCCCCTACCTCCTAGTTTCTGCCTAAATTATGAATTTTTAAAAATTGAAGTATAGTTGATTATAATATGACATGAGTTTCAGATGTATAACACAGTGATTTAATATTTTTATAGGTTATACACCATTTAAAGTTATCACAAAACAATGGCCATATTTCCCTGTGTTGTATAATGTATCCTTGTTGCTTACTTATTTTACACATAGTAGCTTGTATCTCTTAATCCGCTACCCCTGTCTTGTCCCTTCCTCTTCCCTCTCCCCATTCATAGCTACTAGTTTGTACTCTATATCTGTGAGTCTGCTTCTGTTTTTTTATATACATTTGTTTGTTTTATTTATTAGACTCCACATATGAATGATAACATAGAGTATTTGTCTTTGATGACTTATTTTACTAAGCATAATACTCTCTAGGTTCATCCGCATTGTTGTAAATGACAGAATTTCATTCTTTTTTTATGGTTAGTATTCCATTATATATATATCTATCTCTATCTGTATCTATCTATCTATCTATATATGTATACACACACACAGAGAGAATATCTTCTTTATCCATTCATCTATTGATGGACCCTTGGGTTGCTTCCATATCTTGGTTATTGTAAGGAATGATGCTATGAACATTGGGATAAATATATCTTTTCAAAGTGGTGTTTCCACTTTTTTCCAGTTATATTCCCAAGAGTGGAACTGCTAGGCCATATAGTAGTTCTATTTTTAGTTTTTGAGCACCTCCATACTGTTTTCCCGGAGAAGGCAATGGCAAGCCACTCCAGAACTCTTGCCTGGAGAATCCCATGGATGGAGGAGCCTGGTAGGCTGCAGCCCATGGGCTTGCTACGAGTCGGACGTGACTGAGCAACTTCACTTTTACTTTTCACTTTCACACAACGGAGAAGGAAATGGCAACCCACTCCAGTGTTCTTGCCTGGAGAACTGCAGGGACGGCAGAGCCTGGTGGGCTGCCGTCTATTGGGTCGCACAGAGTCAGACACGACTGAAGCGACTTAGCAGCAGCAGCAGCATACTGTTTTCCACAGTGGCTGCACCCATTTACATTTCCATCAACAAGGTACTAGGTTCCCTTTTCTTCATTTCCTTGCCAACATTTGTTATTTTTAGACTTTTGGACACTAGCCATTCTGACAGGTGTGGGGTGATACCTCATTGTAGTTTTGACTTCTATTTTCTGATGATTAGTTATGTTGAGCATCTTTTCATGTGCTTGTTGACCATCTGTATGTCTTCTTTGGAAAAATATCTATTCATGTCTTCTGCCCATTTTTAACTGGGTTATTTTTTGATATTGAGTTGTATGAAATGTTTATAGCTTTTGGATGTTAACCCTTTATCAGTCATTTCATTTTCAATTATTTCCTCCCATTCAGTAGGTTGTCTTTTCACTTTGTTGATGATTTCCTTTGCTGTGCAAACCCTTTTAAGTTTAATTAGGTCTCATTCAATTATTTTTGCTTTTGTTTCTTTTGCCTCAGGAGACAGATCCAAAAAGATATTGCTATAATTTATGTCAAAGAGTGTTCTGTCCAAGTTTTTCTATAGGAATTTTATGGTTTCAGGACCTTAAGTCATTTTGAGCTTATTTTTATATATGGTATGTGTGAGTTTTATGCTGCCTTGAAGCTTCTCATCTCTTTGGACCATGTGAAAAGCAGTCCCACGCCTTTGTTGTTGTTTACATTCATTGAATTTATTGAGACCTGTGGGATCCCATCATACAGAGGACTCTCTCAAACAAACCTATCATGATCTCACCCTTGTATTCCATGGTCACAGCTCACTGCTTATCACTCTTTTCCTTAAAATTCTCTCCTTCTCTTTGACCCAACAAAATAAACTGACTTACAGCCTAATCATCCTATAGTGAGGCCCACTGTTGAGTCTTTCCTATTTTCACAGTTTCTAATCAGCTTTTCAGTCTCTTAAATAGGTCCCTCTTAAATGTGAATGAACTTTCAAAGATCCCTAGAGACTTGAGGAAAAACTCCATGAAATGAACTCAGAGGAAGGAAAGACAGTGTAGGAAATAAAGAAAAAAGACCAGATTATCAGATAAGAAAAAAATAAATCCATTAACAAAGATAGGAGTCAATAAAAATGAATATTAAGAGAATAAAATAGAGTTCTAGAAAAAATTGACACTAGAAATTAAACATTAAACTAAAGGCTTGATAGAAAAGTTGAATAAATGTCGAAGACTGAATTGTCTCCCCCACCAAATCCATATGTTAAAAGCTAACCCCCCAGTACTTCAGAAGGTGACAATATTTGGAGATAGGGATTTAAAGAAGTGATTAAGTTACATGAGATTCTTAGAGTGTGCTCTAATCCAATGTGACTGATGTTCCTATAAGAAGAAATTAAAACACAGAGAGAGGCAGCAGGTGTGTGTGTGTGCAGAGGGACAACTTGTGAAGAGCAGGAAGAGGGCTGATGTGTGTAGGTTGAGGAGATAGACCTCAGAAGAAACCACTTCTATTGGCAACTTGACCTTGGACTTCCAGCCTCCAGAATTGTGAGAAAATAAATTTCTATCCTTTAAACCACCCATTCTGTGGCTCTTTGCTATGACAGCCCTAGCAAACTAATATAGTAAATTTCCCAGAAAATAGAATAACAGAAACCACAAAACCAAAATGAACAACTCAAAACAAGAAGACGGAAAATGTAGAACAAAAAGAAATTAGACAAAGAATCCAAGTGGGCCAAGATCTCATAAGAGAAAACAGACAGATGTGAGAGAGAAAAGTATAGAATAGATAATATAAGAAAATAAGATTAAAAAGCTTTGCCAAGTGCCTAGCATAACAGTGAAAACAAACCACACACCAAGTCACATTACTGTGAAACTTCAGAACAATGGGAATAAAGCACAGAACTTAAAATCCCCCTGAAAGTATAAGAAAGAAAAAGAAAGGTCAAAAGTTGACCAAATACAATTAAACAGAAACCAGAATGATATTGGATTTCTTAACAAGAGAAAGTGAAAATTGCAGGTGAGTAACTGTAGACTTATTTTATTAATCAAATTTGTCTCTATGACTGTAACTTAAGAAACCTCAAGGAACTTTTTGATTAATATGTAAGAATGATTTGTTTTGTGTCTAACTCAAATTATTAAACACTATTACTCTTAGTAAGTTGTAGTGTATTCTACATCAGTGTTCAATAAAAGTTAAAGGAAAATAAGAGAATGAACTGTGATTTGTGTCAGTGGGTTTTGCTGTCACCAAAGAATTATACCATTGTGTTGATCAGATGACATTTGGATAATATGATTCTGTTCTAAACCACAGAACTAAAGGGGACTTTTTCAAAAGACAGAGAATAGGAAAGCAAATTAAACTAGAGAGAAGTCATGTGAGAAAAGGGTGAAGGAGTTTAGGATTTAAAAACTGAAAGAGGAATGCCTTAATGATGCCAAAAAAAAAAAAAAAAGGTTAAACCTATTTAACGTGGACCAGAGACCAGTGAGTCTTCTGGGAGATCCATTTTGCTTCAGCAGAAAGATATACTAGTTTTCTTTTGTTGTTGTAACATATCACCATAAACTTAGGGGCTGTGAACACTGCAAATTTGTTATTTTTAGTTCTAGAGGTCAGAAGTCTGAAATGGATCTTAATGTGACTTAAGTCAAGGCTTCAACAAGGCTACACTGGAGAATCTGTTTCCTTGCCTTTTCCAGTTTCTCAAGGCCACCTTCATTCCTCGGTTCCTGTCTCCTTTCTCTATCTTCAGATCTTCCAGTCTCCCTGACTCTGACCCTCTCATCTCCCCATTTATACGGACCCTTATTGGTTCTACCTGGATAATCCAGGATAATCTCCTACTTCAAGATCCTTAACTTAATTGATCTATACATTCTGCTTTACCATAGGAGGTTATATATTCAGAGGTTTGGGGGATTGGGATATAAAATCTTTGGGAGCTATTATTCTGCTCACCACAGTTGGTAAGAACTTTCTAATTGCCACTGTATTTTAGAGATGGTATGGGTTGTCTTGGGAACCAGTGAGTTTTACCTATTGCCATTGCTGGGAATGTCCAATCAGTAGAAATGCTGAGGGGGAATTTTGTGGGCAGTGGTAAGTGACTCAAAGTCCCATAATCTTGGAAAAAAAAAAAAAACAACAACTACTCTCTTATTATGATATAGAACAATCTGAGAGTGCACGACACTAAGGCAGCTAGATGAAAAGAAAAATCAATTAATCTTATATTTTATGATACTTGCACAGAATTTGAACTTTTCACGCATGCATGCATGATCTAAAAGATAAATAAAAATAGTTTTATGTTCTATCATATAGAATCAATGAGTAGGCTGGAATAATAGAGTATAAACAGTATTGCTTATTGGTTATCTATAATCATCATAAAGCCTTTAAAAAATATGTTGCCTTACATTTTCTACTCTGCTTTGGTTCCATGCTGCTTTATGAAACTACATAGATTAAGTTCAGCCCCTTTTACAAAAGACAGCCCTTCTGATATATAAGCGTTCCCTTGTGGCTCAGTTGGTAAAGAATCTGCCTGCAATGCAAGAGACCTGGGTTTGATCCCTGGGTTGGGAAGATCCCCTGGAGAAGGGAAAGGCTACCCACTCCAGTATTCTGGCCTGGAGAATTCCATGGACTATACTAGTCCATGGGATCACAAAGATTCGGACATGACTGAGCAACTTTCACTTTCACTTCACTGATATATAAAGATGTCTGCCATATCTTCCCGGAGAAGGCAATGGCAACCCACTCCAGGACTCTTGCCTGGAAAATCCCATGGACAGAGGAGTCAGGTAGGCTGCAGTCCATGGGGTCGCTAGGAGTTGGGCACAACTGAGCGACTTCACTTTCACGCGTTGGAGAAGGAAATGGTAACCCACTCGAGTATTCTTGCCTAGAGAATCCCAGGGACAGAGGAGCCTAGTGGGCTGCCGTCTCTGGGGTCGCACAGAGTGGGACACGACTGAAGTGACTTAGCAGCAGCAGCAGCAGCAGCAGCCATATCTTCCCAGTCTAATCATCCACTTCTTTGGTTAGGCTATAGTGCCTTTATTTTATATTAAATTCTGGACTTTAAATTAATTGGTTAAGTAGATTGGTTAAGTTGGTCAAATTTAATCTCTCTCATCCATTGTTCTGGCCAAGGCCAACAATATATGTATATATTTAATATATATTTAATTATTTATTAAATTATATATTTTATATATTTAATATCTATTTAAGTTTATTTTATTCTAGTATAGTTGCTTTATAATGTTAATTTCTACTGTAGAAAAGTGAATCAGTTATTCATATATATGCATTTTTTCATATTCTTTTCTATTATGGTTTATCACAAGATATTGAATATATTTCACTGTGCTATACAACTAGGACCTGGTTGTTTATTCATTCTATATATAATAGTTTGCATCTGCTAGTCAATCAAACCCCTAGTCCTCTCCTTCTCTACCAACCACAAGTCTGTTGGCAACCACAAGTCTGTTCTGTATGTCTGTGAGTCTCTTTTGTAGATAGGTTCATTTGTGTTGTATTTTAGATTCCACATGTAAGTGATATCAGATGGTGCTTGTTTTTGTCTTTCTGACTTACTTCATTAGTATGATCATCTCTAGGTCCATCCGTGTTGCTGCAAATGGCAGTATTTCATTCTTTTTATGGCTGAGGAATATTCCATTGAGTATATATATATATATAGACAGAAAGAGTATATATATATAGAAAGAGAAAGAGTATATATATATAGCGAGAGTAGTATATATATATATAGTATATATATATATAGAGAGAAAGTATATATATATATATATAGGGAGAGAGAAAGAGTATATATATATAGAGAGAGAGAGAAAGAGTATATATATATATAGTGAGAGTGTGTATATATATATATATATATAAACATTTAGGTTGTTTCCTTGTCTTGGCAGGATTTCCGAGGTGGTGCTAGTGATAAAGAACCTGGCTGTCAAGGAGACCTAAGAGATGTGAGTTTGATCCCATGTTGGGAAGATTCCCTGGACGAGAGCATGGCAACCCACTCCAGTATTTCTGCCTGGAAAATCCCATGGACAGAGGAGCCTGGCTGGCTACAGTTCACAGGGTTGCAAAGAGCTGGACAAGACTGAAGTGACTTAGCACGCATACATGCATGTCTTGTCTATTGTGCATACTGCTGCTGTGAACATAAAAGTATAAGTATGCCTTTGAATTAGAGTTTTTTCAAATATACACCCAGGAGTGGGATTGCTGGATCATGTGATAACTCTGTTTTTCGTTTTTGAGGAAACTCCATACTGTTCTGCATAGTGGCTGTATCAACTTACATTTCCACTAACAGTGTAAGAAGGTTCCCTTTGCTTCACACCCTCTCTAGCATTTGTTATTTGTAGACTTCCTAATGATGGCCATTCTGACCTATGTGAAGTGGTACCTCATTGTAGTTTTAATTTGCATTTCTCTAATAATTAACTATATTGAGCATCTTTTTATGTGCCTCTTGAAGGCCAGCAACATATATTTTTTTAAATTATTTCTTCATAAGGTGTTTTTTTTTTTTTTTTTTCTGGTGGGGGAGTGCTGTGAAAAAAACATTATTTTCATGACACTTGTAATTGAGTGAGGATCTTTATTTGTTGGTGTTAATTCCTGCCTTGGGTGGACGGTTTTCTAAATGATGTTTGAGATAAATTGTTCAGCAAACTTCACTGAACATTACTAGGGTAAAGTCTTTGCTGCTGCTAAGTCGCTTCAGTCGTGTCCGACTCTGTGCAACCCCATAGATGGAAGCCCACCAGGCTCCCCCGTCCCTGGGATTCTCCAGGCAAGAATACTGGAGTGGGTTGCCATTTCCTTCTCCAATGCATGACAGTGAAAAATGAAAGGGAAGTTGCTCAGTCATGTCCGACTCTTAGAGACCCCATGGACTGCAGCCTATCAGGCTCCACCGTCCATGGGATTTTCCAGGCAAGAGTACCCAAAGCACTTTGGGGACATATAAATAAGTGGTCTTTGCTTTCAAGGAGCTGATCTGCTATTCTGTGACACTATGCTTTGCCTATTTGTCAGGTTAATCATGGAACCAATACAATTTGATATAAATAATGTACACAGGAGTCTTCTCTCCACTAAAGAAACTTAAGAGAGCTGAACTTTCTTGGTTATTATTCCTATATTACTCAAAAGAGAGGGGAATTAGAAAACATTTTATTTTAGAAAATTGTGACCCTTCAAAATCAAATATTTCCTCCCTTATCCCTGAGACACAAAAAATGCCTAGAGGATCAAGATTAGACTAAGGCATAAGTAGATGGTCAGTCAATGGTGTGGTACCTACTCAAATATATTTATCACACTGGCCTGCTCCTGGCACTGGAAATTTTATTATTTGTGATTCATTCCTTTATGTACAGCATTGCCCACTCCCAGTAATCTCCTTTAGAATTGTTTGTCTTTCCACAGCAAATCTCTTGTTGTGACAGTTTAATAAGGCAAATTTACTCTTTAAGTTTTAGAATTAAGCTGCATCAGATTGAGAAAGGTCTTGAATAGAAAATCTAAAAAAGAAAGTTGAAGGAGCTGAAAGTTGCTAGCATCAACATATTTTACAGATTTGCTCTGGCTAGGATTGTTTCCACTGTGAACTCCCTACTCCAAGAGGCATTTGAGCTTGTAACTAGAAATAATTGCTAAGTGAAGTTTGACGGTCCAGGAATTGGAAATGAATTTGGCATTTTGAACACAAATGACCTTTTAACACGTTGTTGTTCAGTCACCAAGTCATGTCTGACTCTTCATGACCCTATGGACTGCAAACATGAAAAGGTCTGAACAATAGCACTTAGGTCAATTTTAGAACATAAATGCACCTATAACCCTGAAGAAATAAACAGTGTACTACAGTTGGGTTAACAGAAAAATTAGATAATTTAGACTCCAAACATTTATGTTTCTTCAGTTTTAATGCTTAGCTTAGGTAAAATAAAAGCATATCATCCATATTACTGAGATGATCCTTTCCCGTTTATTTGGTATTTTTTTTCAGTAGGTAGAAATGACACATTTGGTTTATTTTAGAAGTGATAATTTTGTAAAGATAGCTTGTTTTTAAATGCAGCCTATTCAGACTCCAGATTATTTTTGTAGACTTTTTCTTTAGAAGGGTCCCTTCACACATAGCAAGCCATCATTTTGTTTGCCTTCTTTCTCCTTCTCACTTTACTTTCCACCCCAACTTCCCAAGTTTTCTCTGAAGTTTCCAATTCTTTTTTTCAATTATACAGAGTGATTTCTATCTTTCTACAAAGTTTTATCACCATCCAATGCCAAGGCCCATCAATTTTAGCATTATGTTCTATGCTGGCTTCTCAGAACATAAACAACTTTATCCGTAAGAGGAATTCTTATACTAGGTGCTATGAAAACTAAGGCTTCCCTGGTGGCTCAGACAGTAAAGTGTCTGTCTGCAATGCAGGAGACCTGGGTTTGATCCCTGGGTTGGGAAGATTCCCTAGAGAAGGAAATGGCAGCCCACTCCACTATTCTTGCCTGGAAAATCCCATGGATGGTAGAGCCTGGTAGGCTACTGTCCGTGGGGTCGCAAAGAGTCGGACATGACTGAGTGAAGGGAAGATCAAAGAGAAAAGATGAAAACTAAAACAAACAAACAAAAAACTCCCAAACCAAATTCTTTTATTGTTGATATGACCAAACTTTGGCATCCATAGGAAATAGTGGATAATTTTACACTTAATTAATGATTATCTTCATCCACTAAAGGCAATCATTACACATTTTTTTAGCTTTAAGTTAGTGAATATATTATGTATATTTCATAGTTGACCTTTGAACATTTTTTATTTTATTTTTGGCTTTTTCAGGTCTTAGCTGCGGCACATGGAATATTTGTAGCAACATGCGGGATCTTTTGTTGTGGCACATGGGCTTCTCTCTAGTTGTAGCACGCTGGCTTAGCTGCCCTGCAGCATGTGGGATTTTAGTTCCCCAATCAGAGATCGAACTCATGTCCCCTGCTTTGGACCACCAGGGAAGTCCCTATAGTTGATCTTTTAATCCAAGTTTTCATTCAATTCCATTACTAGGGTTTGAGCAATGTGGTCCATTTGAATATTTATAAGCCAGTGGAACTGAACAATGAGTTTCATGAGGAAAAGAGTCACAGATTAAACAATGAAAAAGTCAATATATTCTTTTATAAAAATTGTGGTAAAATATCTATAACATGAGACCTACCCTCTTAACAAATTTCTAAGTGTACAGTACAGTATTTTTAACTATAAGCACAATGTTGTACCGCAGATCTCAAGAGCTCTTCACCTTACATAATTGAAGCCTGTACTCATTGAACAGCCCCATTGAACAGCTCTACCCTCGTCACCTGGTAATCATCATTCTACTTCCTGTGAGTTTAGCTACTTTAGCTACATCATAGAAGTGAAACCATGCAGTATTTGTCCTTCTGTGGCTGGTGTATTTCACTTAGCATAAGGTGAAACCTCAAGGTGTAACCTTGTTGTGTTGTATGATGGGATTTAATTAGAAGTAAAATAATTTTTTACTAGCAATTAAGAATTATGACTGTCTAGGAATGCATTGGATTTTCTTCCAGAGGAAGTTCTCAAGTAGGAATAAAGCTCAAACCAGGAATATATTTGCTGTTATTTTTGTTGTTCAGTCACTTAGTCACATCCTACTTTTTGCTACACCACAGACTGTAGCACACCAGGCTCTTCTGTCCTTCACTATCTCCTAAAGTTGGCTCAAATTCAAGTCCATTGAGTCAGTGATGCTAACCATCTCATTCTCTGCTAGCTTTTTTTAATGTCTCTCAATTAATTATTTAAAAAAAACCCAAAGTAATGAATTTGGGGGTGGCAATTTAGACAAGGTAGAGCTGCATAAAGAATGTTTAGTAATTTCCTCTCTTCCACTCCTATTCTCTGAGTTAACAAATATTAGCATTTTGGTGTGTCTCTTCTAGACTTTCTTCTATATTTACATAAAGATGTACAATAAAATTGCATACACATACAGGGTTTTTAATTTCAAAAATGAGATCATGAAAATATAAGTCTCTCCAGACTTCACTTACTAATATATTATTGACATCTTTCTAGGTCAATATAGGTATGTGTCAGTCACTTTGTAAATAGTTGCGTCATCTTCCATATAACTGATATACCATAATTTACGGAAGCACTCACCTACTTATTGATATTGTATCAGGGGTCTCCTGACACGTGCCTTTGGACTACTGATTCCAGTCACAATTGAAGCAAATATAGAATCACTTAAACTGACAGTTTATTGCTTCAAGCATGTGCCTTGAGTCTTTCTGTCCCGCTCTGCCTCCCACCTCTAGGACTTCTCTAACGGTTGTGCTCTCACCTCCGACCTCCAGTGGATGAGCCTGTAAGTTATTCAGGTGGCAGAATCAAGGCCTTATGACCCTCAGGGGCAACCACATTCCACTCTGATTTTGGTATTTCCACCTTCTCTGTCTCACTATCCCTGGCCCCCTATTCCTGTCCCTGAATCACTTTCCAAATAAACTGTGGCTGCACAAGTTTCATAAGGCAGGCAAACAGGTGATTTTTACTGTTAAGAAATGTTTTTAAAAAATAAAAAAAAAAAACCGCTTTTCCAAATTTCTGTTAGATTTTTAAACTAAGTATGTCATCACATTACATTTCCACAAGACTGTTGCAAATTGCAGGCCTCTCAGCAGTGTGCACTGATGCCCATTGATATGCATGCTAACCAGCAGGGGTGTCATTACTCTGTGGTTTTCTCCACTCTGGTTTGAACAAAATGTTGTGTCACTTGGCTGTAATTTCCTTTTCAGTGACTTTAGGGAGGTGAGCATTTTTCCATGTTCTTAGAGATTTTTTTTAACTTCAATCCATGCAGTGAAAATAAATCCCCAATAGATTAAACATAAATGAAGAAACATAGCAAAAATATTCAAAAATAATTCAAGAGAAAGCTTGTTTAACTATGTATGAGAGAAGACATCAAGCATGAAGGAAAGACATTCTTAGCCATAAATAAAGGTGGACAGATTTGACTACATTAAAATTGAAATTTAAAAATTTTAAGTTTTAAAAATTAAGTTTTACAAAGTTTTAAAAATTGAAGTGTTAAAATTTTTTAGTTGAGCAAATAAGACTGAGAAAATTTTAATAAAAAATCCAATTGTGAAAAGTTAAATGATGGATTGGCAAAAATATCCACAAAATATTTAACAGACACTATGAACTGATAAGGTCAAACTACCCTATAGAAAGACAGTCAATGAATAAAAAGAAAAGCGAAGAGGTATGGTGTCTTCCTTGCTTTTGCCAGTGTAATTTATGTTATTTTTGAGTACACACACACACACACACACACAGAGGCTCATGAACCCAGAATGAATTTTTTCAAGAGAATTTGCCCAGACAGAGCTTACTTGACAGGGGAAATAAATCAACTGCTCTGGAATTTTAGGGCCATATCTGTATAATACAATAGGAGTTAGAGGAGATCTAATGTGTTTTGCTTGGCCTTCCCTGGTAACTCAGATGGTAAAGACTCTGCCTGCAATGCCGGAGACACAGGTTTGATACCTAAGTCAGGAAGATCCCCTAGAGAAGGGAATAGCAACCTACTCCATATTCTTGCCTGGAGAATTCCATGAACAGAGTAGCCTGGTTATAGTCCATGGGATTGCAAAGAGTTGGACACGACTGAGTGACTCACACTTTAATATATTTTGCTCACCTTGACATGAGAAAAACTTCCTTGTATTATCTAGACTGCTACTTATGCACCTAAATTCACTCAGCCAGCATCATTCAGTGGATCACTACCAATATATTGGATAAGGTGATTTCTAGACCTTAAAAATTCACTTCTTTGTGTGCATAGTTCTCCCAATATCAGCCACTAGGTAGAATCCCTAAGGCACCATGGTCTGCACCATTTATTTTGATATCTTAAAAACATTAAAAATATCATTTTACATACAGCATAAACTAGATAGACTGCAATACAGCAATGTCAGTTTCTTGACGTTTCTATTTCTTCTCTACTTGATGCTGCATGGTGAAATAATAGTATTTCTTAATCTTTATTTGTATTGACTGAAATACCATGAATTATGACTCTCCTCCACAGCTGATGAATTATAAAGTCATAATTCTGTTCATACACAAATAAAATGCTTACCTATATTTGGCCTTTGGACATGACTTCCATTGGGGAAGATCTCATGAGATATCAGATCCATGGGCTGTATCAGGTGTGCCAGATATACCTGATGACATGGTATTTCTAGATAGATTTCAAATTTACGATTTCAATAGACCTGTGAACTACAAAAGTTGGGGGCCATGTTTCCTTCTCCATTAAATTAATCACCATTTGCACCCTACTGGTAAAGAATCTGCCTGCCAATGCAGGAGATGTAAGAGATGTGGATTTGATCCCTGGGTTGGGAAGATTCCCTGGAGAAGGAAATGGCAACCCACTCCAGTATCTTGCCTGAGAAATCTCTTGGACAGAGAAGCCTGGCAGGCTACAGTCCATGGGATTGAAAAGAGTCGGACACGACCAAAGTGACTTAGCATGCTACTTATTTTAAGTGTAACTAGAGAGAGGAATGGAGAAGGTGATGGCACCCCACTCCAGTACTCTTGCCTGGAAAATCCCATGGACGGAGGAGACTGGTGGGCTGCAGTCCATGGGGTTACTGAGGGTCAGACACGACTGAGCGACTTCACTTTCACTTTTCAGTTTCATGCATTGAAGAAGGAAATGGCAACCCACTCCAGTGATTTTGCCTAGAGAATCCCAGGGACTGCGGAGCCTGGTGGGCTGCCGTCTATGGGGTCGCACACAGTTGGACACGACTGAAGCGACTTAGCAGCAGCAGCAGCAGCAGAGAGAGGAAAAAGTCTCCAAATGCAAGTGCTCACTGGGAGAGGAGAGAAGAACTTAATTCTTCCTTCTGTGGTTGCTATTGTTAAATTCCAGATGAAAATGGTTAGTGACATTAGACTGTGAAAAGTGACTTTGGATGATGTATTTAGAACCTGAGATAAACAGAAATGTGATACAGTTAATTGTATATTCAAACAATTGAATTTACTTTATTGGATTTTCCCAAAATTGCATAAACCCTTAACTTGGAAGATACTTGTCAGTAAGGTTAGGTTCAAACTTATATTTCTTAAAATCAACCAATGCATATGTAAAAACAGTAAAGAAACTTCTCTCTAGTTCTGTCTACATAATTTATGTTTGGAGCATGAGGTTACATATGTATTATTTGTAGCTGGTTGTATGACTCATAATTTACAAGGATTTAAGGTATTGTGTAGTTAATAGTTAACTGCCTGTGAAGTAGAGAAGGCTATTTTTATGGTCCTGACGTGAAAGACCCCAGTACTGGTTTATCTGTGAGGCAGTTGTGGGAAAGTTATAAAGTAATCACAATTGACTTCTATTTCATCCTTTGACGTCAAGACCATTTTATAGTTTGGTGTTGGTGTATTTTTAGATTTTAAAGGCATGGCTGGTGTATTTAGTAGCATTAATCTCTGACTCAAAGATTTATTGTTAACCTTTATCATTTGTTTTTAGTAGAGAAGCAGCTATGGGATGGCAAAAGGCTTCCACTCCTCCAATCTTTTTACCTGGAACGAGAGGTCATTAAGTATTTTACTCGCATGCTATGGAGTAAGAGGACTTCTCTGATACCTCAGTTGGTAAAGAATCCACCTGCAATGCAGAAGAGCCCGGTTTGATTCCTGGGTCAGGAAGATCCCTTGGAGAAGGGAAAGGCTACCCACTCCTGTATTCTGGCCTGGAGAATTCCATGGACAGTCCATGGGGTCACAACCAAAGAGTTGGACACGACTGAATGACTTTCACTCACTCACTCACGGAGTACGAGGTCTTTAGTAATTAATTTAGAAAGAAAATGTGACTGGGGACAAGAGCAGGAGATGTGGAGTCCTGTACAGCAAGTGCAGTTTACTATATTTACGTATATTCTTTAATTCTCTGTGTGTGGATCTATAGATATTTCATTCAAGGGCTATCTTTCAAAGTTATCAGCTTAGAAAGTTTTATACTTACTCCAGTGATGGAATCTTTGTTTATTAAATATTTATAATAGATAAGAATCTTAAAATATCAGTGTTTCTAATAATATTTGGCTTTAATTATATAAGACAGTTTCTCACTTTATGCATCCGTATGTATCCAGCAGGGATTTGAAAAGACTGAAGACTGTTCTGTGATAACTCTGCATGCCCCCACATTTTCATCCCATTTAATTTCATTCAACCCGTTAAGATACTTGATGGAAAGATTCATGAAGTGGGAATTCAAAGACACTCCTGTTTCTGACTCTACAATTTGATTTATATGACCTTGGGTAAATCATCTAGCTCCTGATCCAGATGTAAAGAAAGAAATACTTAACGTTTGCCCCTGGGAAATGCTATGAATTTTTTTAATAGTCACACAGAAAAAGTTTTCATGTGAAACTAGGTTACAGTATTTGTTTTCTCAAGAATTCGATATGGTTAGTCTCTTGTGAAACAGGTGGGAGGATAGTAATCAGCCGAAAATGATCTCCCTGAAATAGTATTTTCACTTTGTTCATTTTGAAGTTTCACAGCCATTTCTAAAACGCAAGATAATAAAGATTTAACACTGTTACCGCTGAGAGAAGCTTTAGGCTTGGAGGTAGAAGGAAGCCATGTATTGGGCTAGGCACCTTATTTTATAGTTTTAGGGACAAGTAAAGGTACTTCATTATAAGCTTTTTTCTATTTCCTTTAGAACAGTCTAAAGTTTGCCATACAAATTACTAGCACATACAGGTTAATCCCTGATTAACTCTGCAATGACTTCTGATAAAAAATAATGCTGACCATACAACACAGACTGTTATTAATGGACAGACTTATATAATAACTTTCTTATAGAGTCCAGAAAATTGTATATTACTCAAAACTGACTGGTTTTATTTTAGTAAAAGGATATTCCAATATTATATACCTTCATTTGATTATTTAATTTCTCTCAACTTTAGTCTTCTTATCAGAGAAATAGTTTATACAATATTTCTCATAACACACACATCCAATAACTTTTAAAGAAATAAATAATAAAAATGAGAAAGAAACATTATATATGATAAAAGTATTAAAACTATTATTTACTGTGCTTATTTTGCAATAGTTTCTGTTCACCATTTTACCTGTATTATTTCACTTAAGCTGCTCAATAAGTATATAGGTATCCAGTATTGTTATCACCCCAAATTTGTAGATGAAGAGATAGGTTCGGAGAGATTAAGTAATTTACATAAGGTCACATAGTTGGTAAGTGGCAGAACAAGGTCAAAACCTAGACAGTATGATAGATAACCAACAAGCACCTACTATATAGCACAGGCAAATATACTCAGTAATCTATAGGATAAAGAAATCCAAAAAAATAGATATGCATGTATGTATAACTTAATCACTTTGTGGTACACCTGAAACTAACAAAACATTGTGGCTCAACCATACTTCAATTTTAAAAAAAAGAAAAACATGTTGTTTTCAAAAACAAAGATCCTATGGCTCCTGAGTATCCCTTTAAGAAGTGAGTACATACTAAGAACTATATACAAAGTCATAGCTTATAATAATGATTAAAGGACAAAGTCAATCATTTCATTCACACTGAGCCAGATTTCCTCAGGGCTTTGATTCCTAGTGGTCAGAAAGCCCATTCTACCAATGCCCTGGCCCACGGTGGACTAACATTAGGGAGCCATCAGACCATAGCTGCCCCTTCTCACCTATTGGCCTGAGGAGTGCAAAGGTGATTGGGCCAGACCAGCTCCAACTGGAGCCCTCATGACATACGTGACCAGCACGACTGGAGAACCGTCGTCTGCTCAATTGATGGGCAGTTCTCCCATGGAGCCCAGGCTTCCTTTTGCTTCTGAAATGACTTTCTGGCAAGGTCTTCTGCCATCAATATTAGCAATGAAGGCTGAAAATAGCTTAAAGGCCTAATAATCCATTTGTAATCCTAAACCTGGATGTTGAAGAGGATAGATAATTTTGTCTGCTGTGTGGTAGAAAGGATTCTAAATTATGCTCCCCAGCATCCCTGTGAGCGGCAGGCCCTGAGTCTTTCATTTCTGCCTCAACCCCTGCCAACAACTCTTCCTTCTACTTAGTATCCACCTTGGGATTCTGTGTAAGATTTTGTATCATAAAGTATTTTCTGGAAAAATACATTTATAATTACTAATGTGATATGAAGGTCGTTTCATTTTTTCATTAGAAAGAAGATGCACATTCAGACCCAGGGGATACATTAATTATTGCATTCTTTCAAGGGTCCTTAAAAGGATGCAATTAATAAGACATTAAGATATGACACTTTTGTAGCTGACCGATCTTTATTCCTTTTTTTTTTTTTTAAGGATATTATGCCTTTTGTTTTATGCCTTTTTTTTTTTTTTCTTGCAAGGATATTAAGTCTAAGAAAGATTAGAAGACAAGGTATTTAGAATGTCTTTAAAAAAAATTCCTTTAGAGGAAAGGAAATCCTTTCATAAGATTGTATAAATAGAAAAACTCTGGCTCTTATTTCGGAAAAAGAATCATGCATGGAAAATCCCCATTTTAAAGGTCACTTTTAACTGAAACTGAAAGAAACAAATTCAGAGCATAAAACCAGAGAAAGAGACACAAAGTAATATTTTTTTAAGTTGTAAAAATGTGATAGCTTTCCAAAGTGTTATCTCTGGGAAAGTTGTGAAGTCATTTCCCAATTTTCTTGAATTATTTGATCATCTATCCAGAAAACAAAATTAAGTATTTATTAAGAATTTTGAGGAAAATTCCTAGCCTTACACAGAAGGGACCCCTTTTTTTTTTTTTTTTAATTGGAGTTCCTTTAAGGGGATTTTTTTTTTTTTTTTTTTTTACTGTTGAAGGAAATGTTTCATTAACATTTTACATAAAGTTTCCTTAAGAGTAGGTCACAGGGGTGGGGGTTGGGGAGTGTCAATAACATTGTGTTAATTTTGGCTTTGAGTGTTTTCTCTGTAATTTGTCAGTAAACGATACTTTGTCTTCTGCGATCACAGAATGTCTGAAGAGATGATTTGTATGTTGTTGAAAGGTGGTTGTGGTCTTAGAGTTGTCTCAGTGACAAAAGAGGTGTATTCCTGAGTTCTTTTCTGGGGAGGATGGAGTTTGGAGGTTTGTTTTCCTGCGGAGTAACTCTGATATCAGAATCATCTGCTGGCACTTGTACTTTTATATCCCTTATAATGCTTCAGGAGAAAACTTGAGAACCATGTTTCTTGGGCCATTTTGCTTGTCGGGTTCCAAATTGTCAGGACTCTGCCAATGAGGTATTTTCATATGGGATCTCAAATGAGGAAGACGGAAGCGGGCAGACACTTTTTTTTGTCTGTTCCTTGGCCTTGGTGGGCTACTTAGCTGCCCAGAGCTGAGTGGTGGCCATTCTACCCATTTTGGAGCTGTGAGAAGCTGCGAAGTTGGCAGCAGCTACTTGCATGGTTCCAATTTTCGGTGGCAGCAGCTTCCTTTTTTCTTTGTGGTCACAAACTTGACACTTACCACTTTTGTTGATTATTGATTATTTCCTTTGCTGTGCAGAAGCTTTTTAGTTCAATACAATCCCACGTGTCTACTTTTAGATTTTGTTGCCTGTACTTTTGGCATCATATCCAAAACACCATCGCCTGACCAGTGTCCAGAAGCTTTCCCCGTATGTTTTGTTCTAGTAGTTTTAGAGTTTCAGGTCTCATGTTTAAGTTCTTAATCCATTTTGAGTTGATTATGGTATGTCTTGTGTGGTGAAAGTCCAATATCATGCTTATTCATGTGGCTATTTAGTTTTCCCAACCCGATTTATTGAAGAGTCTATTCTTTCTCCATTGTGGGTTCTTGAGGCCCTTAGTAAAGGACACTAAAAGAAAAAAAAGTTAGCTACATGTCAAAGTCCCTAAATAACACAGATGCAAAAATCCTCAACAAAATATTAGCTAACTAAATTCAACAGCCACATTAAATGATCTTACACCATGATCAGATGAGATTTATCCCTGAGATTCAAGTATGGTTCAACCTACACAAATCAATAAATATGATACACCACATTCACAGAATAAAAATCATATGATTATCTCAATAGATACATTTGAGCAAGTTCAACATCTTTTCATGAAAACAGCTCTCAGTAAATTATGTCTAGAAGGAACGTACCTCAATAAAATAAAGGTCATATGTGAAAAACCTACAGATTATATCATAGTCAATGGTGTAAAGCTGAAAGCTTTTGTCTGAGATCAGAAACAGGAAAATGATGCCCACTCTCACCACTTCTACTCAGTATAGAGCTATAAGTCCTAGCCAGAGCAGTTAAGCAAGAAAAAAATCCGAACTGGAGAGGAAGAAGTAAAATTGTCTTTGTTTGCCAATGACTATCTTATATATAGAAAACCATAAAGATGCTACCAAAAAAAAAAAAAAAAAAACCAGTTAGAACTAATAATCTAATTTAATAAAATTAAAGGATACAAAATCAACATACAGTCAGTTGCATTTTTATAAACTACCAGCAAACTGTCTGAAAAAGAAATGGAGAAAACAATCCCATTTACAGTAGCATTTAAGCAATAAAATACTGAGGAATAAATTTGGCCAAAAAGGTGAAAATCTCTACACTGAAAATTATGAGACATTGGTGAAAGAGATATTGAAGAAGACACAAATAAATATAAGGTTATTCTGTGCTCATGAATTAAAAAAATGAGTACTGTTAAAATGTGCATGCTGTCCAAAGCAATCCACAGACTCAATGCAATCTCTATCAAAATTTCATTTCAACAGCCACATTAAATGATCATACACCATGATCAAATGAGATTAGATATTTTTCACAGGAAAAGAAAAAATAATCCTAAGGTTCATATGGAACCACAGAAGACACAAACCAGCCAAAGTAATCTTGAGAAAGAAGAACAAAGAAGGAGGCATTAAACTTTCTGATTTCAAAATATAAGCTGTATGGTATTGGCATAAAAATAAACACATAGATCAGCAGAACAGAATCGAGAGCCCAGAAATAAATTTATATATTTACAATCAACTCATCTTACACAAGTTCTATATTCTTTATAAATGTAGTTACTGAATACATTCGGACACCTTATTTTATTCACAGATTGAATAAATGAGTATCATGGCTTTTACAAGCTAAGTAAATTAAAAGTAGTCATTTGGAAGGGTGTTGCTGGAGGAAACTGAAAACAAAAAGTGCAAATGATCATATGCATGGAGAAGATACATTGATCAAAGTAAATTAAATGACTGAAAAAATATCAGCCTGGGGGCAATTAGTGTGGGGATTCACAATTTTCATTCATTAAGAGTCACAAAGAACATCACTATATCACAAAACACTACTGTATCCCACTGTTCACAGTGGGAATTCTAAATAATCAAAAAAAGTTAAAAATTTCTTCATGTTGTTCCATAGAAGCATTCAGGGAAGTATGTCATACAGTTTTAAAATTTTTCATTACAAAAAACTGCACAAATTGAGAAACGGATGCTTTATATGATATACTTTCAAGTTTATGAAATGGATGTACACATCAAACATTTCATTTTTAAAGGATGCCAACAGGCTAGCTATTGCTTGGTATCACATTCTCAGGATAAATATTAGGATTTTAGATTCTTGGAGTTAAAAGGCAACTTTCTGTTAAGCTTTCTCTAGCATTGAATAATTACACCAAACAGTTCACAATTTCAGCATCAAGTGATTTAAAGGTGAAACAGAGGACCTGTGGCTAGTTGTACAGACTTGAGGTCCTGGAACCAAATCTCAATTGGAAGCTCAGCTCCACCAGGTATTAAGCAAGAAATCTTGGGGACCTCCCTTAACTCCTCCAAGGCTCAGTTTCTTCTGTTGTAAGTTGGGGTAATAAAGCCTAAGAATTAGGTAGTTAATATGTATAAAATAGCATAGTGCTAGGCACTAACAAGTACCCATCTGTGATCACTTATTTATCTTATAGCTATGTAGCATCATTATTATATTACACCTACTTACAATTCTTAGTGTATTTTTCTGTGTTGAAAAACTCATTTTTGTTAAGGCAAGTAATATGATCATGCTAGAGATGAGTGAGAATTTTCTGTGTTTTGGTTGGTTTACCTCTGCCGTGGACTGAGCTTTCAAAACCAGGCATATTGGGCATATTAGGCTGGAAGTGATAAAGAAGAAATGTGGGGCAAATTAAAGGAATGTTGAGTTATAAACAGTTGGATATCAAGGAAAGGGAAACACAGAACTCTGGTATGGTCCTATGGGCACTTAAAAGTAAGTAGGTCCAGTCAAGTAGGCAGAGACATTAGCAGAAAAACAGGTGGCAGGTGAGTATTGAAGTCAGGTGAATATCACCACTGAGGTTCCAGAAAATATGGTTATTCCCCAGCAGCTGAGAGTGAAGGAATCAGCAAGAGCTGAATAAAGTATCAGGTCTCAGTAATCAGATAAGGCAAAGCTCTTGTCCTTTTAGCAGACTGCTGCTGCTGCTGCTAGGTCGCTTCAGTTGTGTCCGACTCTGTGCGACCCCATAGATGGCAGTCCACCAGGCTCCCCCGTCCCTGGGATTCTCCAGGCAAGAACACTGCAGTGGGTTGCCATTTCCTTCTCCAATACATGAAAATGAAAGCGAAAGTGAAGTCGCTCAGTCATGTCCAACTCCTAGCGACCCCATGGACTGTAGCCTACCAGGCTTCTCCGTCCATGGGATTTTCCAGGCAAGAGTACTGGAGTGGGGTGCCATTGCCTTCTCCGTTTAGCAGACTAATGAATTGGAATTTATAGAAGCAAAGGTAGAAACCCAAAAGATAGAATGGGCCAGCGCTGCCAGAAATGGTGCAGGATCAGTATCTATGTAAGTACTTGGGGTCTACTGCAAATTTATTGAGTGCCAGGTGTCTTCAGCTGCTCAGACTACTTTAACAAAATGCCATAGACTGGGTAACTTAAACCAGTAGACATTTCTCAAATTCTGGAGCTTGTGATGTCCAAGATCAGGTTGTTAGCGTGGTTAAATTCTTGTGAGGGCCTTTTTCTGTGGCTTGTAGAGGACTGCCTTCATTCTGTATCTTCACATGGAGGAGAAAGAGCTCTGGCGTCTCTTTCTCTTCTTCTAAGGATTTTGATCACATTGTGGATGGTATCCTCATGACTTCATCCAAACATACTTGTCTCTCAAAGGTGCCACCTTCTAATACTGTCACACTTAGAGTTTGGGCTTCACTATATGAATTTTAGAAGGACACAAATAGTCCATAACAGCAGTCTCAGGCAGTAACTTATAGGTCTTCTCTGTTGCAAGGTTAGGGCTCCTAAGTGACATGTTTTTCTTGAGTGTTAGGCAGTGTTAGTTACTTTTGCAAAATATGGTAAAGGCAGGTAGGAGCTTATATTCAATAGAACATCTTCAAATTTTTAATCATGTTGCAACTGAATACTCCAGAGTTCATGATAAGTTGAAGAGATGTTCTTTTTATTTCTTTTTTAATTACTGAAATTGTTATACTGTGATTCTTCATAATGGTTTTAGCTCAAAGGTATTTGAATGTAGTGGAAAGATTAACTGAATTTGAATTAAAAATATATTAATTATGACAGTATTGCATGGGAAAATTAGTTTAGTTGTGTTTAACTTTGTTGTGGGAAGGACATCCACTGGAACCTAAGATATATGTTTGATGTTTGTAATAATTATGAAGATATTTGTAATAATTATGAAGATATTAAGAAGAGGTGGCAAGAATACACAGAAGAATTGTACAAAAAAGATCTTCACCACCTAGATAATCATGATGGTGTGATTACTGACCTAGAGCCAGACATCCTGGAATGTGAAGTCAAGTGGGCCTTAGAAAGCATCACTACGAACAAAGCTTGTGGAGGTGATGGAATTCCAGTTGAGTTATTTCAAATCCTGAAAGATGATGCGGTGAAAGTGCTGCACTCAATATGTCAGCAAATTTGGACAATTCAGCAGTGGCCACAGGACTGGAATAGGTCAGTTTTCATTCCAATCCCAAAGAAAGGCAATGCCAAAGAATGCTCAAACTACCGCACAATCGCACTCATCTCACATGCTAGTAAAGTAATGCTCAAAATTCTCCAAGCCAGGCTTCAGCAATACGTGAACTGTGAACTTCCAGATGTTCAAGCTGGTTTTAGAAAAGGCAGAGGAACCAGAGATCAAATTGCCAACATCTGGTGGATCATGGAAAAAGCAAGAGAGTTCCAGAAAAACATCTATTTCTACTTTATTGACTATGCCAAAGCCTTTGACTGTGTGGATCACAATAAACTGTGGAAAATTCTGAAAGAGATGGAAATATCAGACCACCTGACCTGCCTCTTGAGAAATTTGTATGCAGGTCAGGAAGCAACAGTTAGAACTGGACATGGAACAACAGACTGGTTCCAAATAGGAAAAGGAGTACGCCAAGGCTGTATACTGTCATCCTGCTTATTTAACTTCTATGCAGGGTACATCATGAGAAACGCTGGACTGGAAGAAACACAAGCTGGAATCAAGATTTCCAGGAGAAATATCAAGAACCTCAGATATGCAGATCACACCACCCTTATGACAGAAAGTGAAGAGGAACTAAAAAGCCTCTTGATGAAAGTGAAAGTGGAGGGTAAAAAAGTTGGCTTAAAGCTCAACATTCAGAAAACGAAGATCATGGCATCTGGTCCCATCACTTCATGGGAAATAGATGGGGAAACAGTGGAAACAGTGTCAGACTTTATTTTTCTGGGCTCCAAAATCACTGCAGATGGTGACTGCAGCCATGAAATTAAAAGACGCTTACTCCTTGGAAGGAAAGTTATGACCAACCTAGATAGCATATTCAAAAGCAGAGATATTACTTTGCCAACAAATGTCCGTCTAGTCAAGGCTATGGTTTTTCCTGTGGTCATGTATGGATGTGAGAATTGGACTGTGAAGAAGGCTGAGTGCTGAAGAATTGATGCTTTTGAACTGTGGTGTTGGAGAAGACTCTTGAGAGTCCCTTGGACCGCAAGGAGATCCAACCAGTCCATTCCGAAGGAGATCAGCCCTGGGATTTCTTTGGAAGGAATGATGCTAAAGCTGAAACTCCAGTACTTTGGCCACCTCATATGAAGAGTTGACTCATTGGAAAAGACTCTGATGCTGGCAGGGATTGGGGGCAGGAGGAGAAGGGGACGAGAGCAGATGAGATGGCTGGATGGCATCACTGACTCAATGGACGTGAGTCTGAGTGAACTCCGGGAGTTTGTGATGGACAGGGAGGCCTGGCGTGCTGCTATTCATGGGGTCGCAAAGAGTCGGACACGACTGAGTGACTGAACTGAACTGAACTGATCTGAATAATTATGAGAAACTCAAGGGAAAGACAATGGGAGCACAGGATTTTACACAACTGATGTTAAAAGTTTTGTTTTTTAAAACACTTTTTTTTCTGGGGAGAATTTTAAGGAGTTTAATTTTGCATATTTTAGAGTTGGTAGGAGTCTAAAAAGTTACATTCTTAAGGATCTCAGTGAAATCACCACAAAGTTTCCAGATGGTACTTGTAAAAATCTTGTACTCTCACATTAAAGAAAGCTTTGCTGGAAGACCTCTTCTTAACCCTCTAATACCCTCTTCCTCTCTACTTAACACTTTATTTTAGAAACATTTACATTTGAGAAGGTAGAAAGAAAGTTTCTTAATACTGTGTAAAATTACTTTCAAGTTTTGGTGAAAAGCATGGTTTTCTTTTCAAAGAAGAGAATACTTCTTCCATGTAGCTTATTTCTGGGAAAAATTTTTGCCAAGATTTTTAAAGCCTTTACATGTCATTGCTTAATTTAACTAGAAAGTGAAGAAGATATTAATAAAAAAAATCTTTATTTCTAAGCTTGTTGGCCTATTCAGGCTCAGAATGTAGGGCTATCATAGTCCCATGAGCTTTCAGCTTCTTTTGTGAATTACTCAAATTTAATTACGATTAGAAGACAGTGTGTTTTGAGAAGAAATGGAATTTCATTTAAAAGAAAGATCATTAGGGTCTTAGAGATTATAGAGAATACCTATACAGTGTGATGATGTAGCTCTATAGTTGATGGTATTTGGGCTACAGTAAGACTTTTGAGAGATCTTTCATGCAAAATCAGTCAAAGGAGTCTCACAGAGAATCAAAATAGTCTTTGACCACACAATGAATCAAGTCAAATGATTAAATGTTTATTATTAGGCTATAGTCTTGGAAAACTGAGTTGGTGTGGTGAATTTTTCTCTGGGCAATATTTTTGTAAAGACAGCAGGAATGGATAAATACAAAAGAATGTTTTGTTGTCCAAGTATGGTAGTGAAAGAGAGGATTAGAAAAAGAAAAATGAAAGCAAGAGCAGTGGATTTCTAGATACAATTGGTAGAAGACACAACTTCTTTTGTGAAATCAGGAAAGGAGCTAAATATGGCAAGAAAAGCATCAGTGAGAATGCCTGTTGGATGGACTAGCCAGGGCAGTTAGGGCAGAGAGACAACAAACGTTTTTATGTTGCTCACTGCATGGCTTGTGAAGCTGGGTGGTATGGTATTACTGTCACTGTCACTGTCCCAACCAAGCGGTATAGAACTAGTGGAGAGAGGAGGGATATTTGTGGGGAGGGATTGGACAAGTAGTTCTCAGAATTGGCAGCATCTTGGAATCTTCACAGGCTGAGAAAGTGAGGTCCAGTCAGTTCAAACGCCACTCAGCCAAGAGATTTACCTCACTCTGATGTTATACCAGCTCTAAACAGAAACAGGAAAAAAAGTAATTAAATCATACCATTTCCCAGTACTACTTGGAATTTCCCCAGAATTTCCATTCTAACACCAAGCTATATTAGCTAAAATAGAATTAAGTAAACAAATTAAAGAAGATTTTGAGGTGGGAGAAGGGTAAACTGCTTTATGCACGCGTGTGTGCTCAGTTGCTAAGTCATGTCTGACTCTTTGCTACACCATGGACTGTAGCCTGCCAGGTTCCTCTGTCCATAGGAATTCTCCAGGCAACAATATTGGAGTGTGTTGCCATTTCCTTCTCTAGGGGATCTTCCAGAACCAGGAATCAAACCTGTGTCTCCTGCATTGGCAGGTGGGTTCTTTACCACTGAGGCACCAGGGAAATCCCAAATTGCTGATTATATTCTATGAGAGCAAACACCATGCTGTATACATTTCTTTCTTGTTTTAAAAAAAAAGGAGAGGGAAATTCTACAAAGAATGATTTTTACTAGACTAGTTTGATAAATAAAAAAATATCAAGCAGTTTTTAGGTCTGTATAGTTAAAACTATGGTTTTTTCAGTAGTCATGTACGGATGTGAGAGTTGGACCATAAGAAGGCTGAGTACCAAAGAACTGATGCTTTCAAATTGTGGTGCTGGAGAAGACTCTTGAGAGTCACTTGGACTGCAAGGAGATCAAACCAGTTAATCCTAAAGGAAATCAACCCTGAATATTCACTGGAAGGACAAATGCTTCCAGTGGCCACTTGATGCGAAGAGCCGATTCACTGGAAACGACCATGATCCTGGGAAAGATTGAGGCAGGAGGACAAGGGGACAACAGAGGATGAAATGGTTGGATGGCATCACCAACTCAATGGACATGAGTTTGAGCAAGCTCTGGGAGATGATGAAGGACAGGGATGCCTGGCGTGCTACCATCCATAGGGTCACAAAGAGTCACATGACTTAGCAACTGAACAACAAGAAGCAGTTTTTTATTTATCAGAATAATCCAGTAAAAACTTTCTCTGTAAAATTTCTCTCTTTTTCTAACAAAATGGAAAAGGAGTATACTACAATATAGTGTTTGCTTTCATTGAGTATAATCAGTTCCATTTCATGTTAAATTCTTTGAAAAATCTGTTTGTGCATACTGAAATATCAGTGCTTTTAGAATTTACTAATATTATGGGGTACCCTTTTGAACACTAAAGATTTTATTGATACTTTTCGCTTTCTGGAGGGGCAAATATTATGGAAAGCCCAATGTGTGAGCCTTCTGTGTGTAGTCATGATTTTGGGTGTGGTATCATCAACCCATTCAACAAATACTTCTTGAGCATTTAGGATGTACCATAGACTGTGTTAAATTTTGAGGCTGCCAAAATGAATGGGTGTGAAATCCTTTGTGAAGCTGTCAGATGATCTCCTGACCTGAGATCAGTAGGCTTGTGGTATCACTGAGAGCACTCAAGTGCAGAAAGAGTTATAACAGCTGATAAGAAATATATTAGAGTACAACTTCTATATCAGGCAGGAAGTTCAAAATTATACATTTCATTTAATTTATATATTTTATAATGATGTTGACATTCCAGATTAGAAACTTCTAATACATTAAATTATCAGTGAATACAAATTAAATTTCATTTAATTTACATGTTTTATAATCATAGTGACATTCTAGATTAGAAGCTTCTATTCATTTAATCTGTGAATATATAGTAATTATGTATTTCTTTTGTCAGCTGACTGCTCTTCTACTTTTTGTCAGTTGGCTGCTTTTCTAGATTCATCTCTACCTACAATTTCACCTTTCAGCTGATCTTCTGGTTTCTCTTCTCTTAGCACTGTGATATGCTACTCATGACTGCTGCTGGGAAAATCTAGAGCAGTGCTGTTCAATAGAAATACAATGTGAATCACATATGTAATTAGACTCTTTTGCTGCTGCTGCTGCTAAGTCGCTTCAGTCGTGTCCGACTCTGTGCGACCCCATAGACGGCAGCCCACCAGGCTCCCCTGTCCCCAGGATTCTCCAGGCAAGAACATTGGAGTGGGTTGCCATTTCCTTCTCTGATGCAGGAAAGTGAAAAGTGAAAGTGAAGTCGCTCAGTCGTGTCCGATTCTTAGCGACCCCATGGACTGCAGCCTTCCAGGCTCCTCCGTCCATGGGGTTTTCCAGGCAAGAGTACTGGAATGGGGGTGCCATCCCCTTCTCCTAGACTCTTTTAGTAGCCACCTTAAAAATAGTACAAAGAAAACATTTGAAATTAATTTAAACAATACATTTTAATTAACCTGCCGTATACCAAATGACTGGAAAAGGTCAGTTTTCATTCCAGTCCCAAAGAAAGGCAATGCTAAAGAATGTTCAGACTACGACACAACTGCTCTCATCCTACATGCTAGTAAAGTAAGGCTTAAAATTCTCCAAGCTAGGCTTCAACAGTATGTGAACCAATAACTTCCAGATGTTCAAACTGGATTGAAAAAAGGCAAAGGAATCAGAGAGCAAATTGCCAACATCCATTGGATCAGCGAAAAAGCAAGAGAATTCCAGAAAAACATTTACTTTTGCTTCATTGATTATGCTAAAGCCTTTGACTGTGTGGATCACAACAAACTGTGGAAAATTTTTCAAGAGTTGGGAATACCAGACCACCTTTCCTGCCTCTGGAAAAACCTGTATGCAGGTCAAGAAGAAACAGTGAGAACTGGACATGGAACAACAGACTGGTTCCAAATTGGGAAAGGAGTACGTCAAGGCTGTATATTGTCATCCTGCTTCTTTTACTTCTATGCAGAATGTGTTAGTTGCTCAGTCATATCTGATTCTTTGTGACCCCATGGACTGTAGCCCACCAAGCTCCTTTGTCCATGGGATTCTCCAGGCAAGACTACTGGAGTGGGTTGCCATTTCCTTCTCTAAATATATGCAGAATACATCGTGTGAAATGCTGGGCTGGATGAAGCACAAGCTGGAAATCAAGATTGCTGGAAGAAATATCAATAACCTCAAATATGCAGATGACACCATTCTTATGGCAGAAAGTGAAGAGGACCTAAAGAGCCTCTTGATAAAAGTGAAAGAGGAGAGTGAAAAAGCTGGCTTAAAACTCAGCATTCAAAAAACAAAGATCATGTATCCAATCCCATCACTTCATGGCAAATAGATGGGGAAACAATGGAAACAATGACAGACTTTATTTTCTTGCTCTCCCAAATAACTGCAGATGGTGACTGCAGGCATGAAATTAAAAGATGCTTGCTCCTTGGAAGAAAAGCCATGACAAATGTAGACAGCATATTAAAAAGTAGAGACATTGCTTTGCCAACAAAAGTCCATATAGTCAAACCTCTGGTTTTTCCAGTAGTCATGTATGGATGTGAGAGTTGGACCATAAAGAAGGCCGAGTGTCAAAGAATTGATGCTTTTGAACTGTGGTGTTGGAGAAGACTCTTGAGAGTCCCTTGGACAGCAAGGAGATCCAACCAGTCAATCCTAAATGAAATCAATCCTGAATATTCATTGGAAGGACTGATGCTGAAGCTGAAACTCCAATATTTTGGCCACCTGATGTGAAGAGCTGACTCATTAGAAAAGATCCTGATGCTGGGAAAAATTGAAAGTGGGAGGAGAAGTCGACGGCAGAGGATGAGATGGTTGGATGGCATCACTGACTCGATGGACATGAGTTTGAGCAACTCCAGGAGTTGGTGATGGACAGGAAAGCCTGGCGTGCTGCAGTCCATGGGGTCTCAAAGAGTCAGACACAGTTGAGCAACTGAACTGAATTTAACTGATCTCAAATGATATTATTTCAATATGTAATCAGTAAAAATGTACTAATGGGATATTTTACATTCCTATTTTTCTGGTACCAAGTCTTTGAAATCTGTCATATATTTTACACTTATAGCACATCTCAGTTTGGACCAGCCACATTTTAGGGGCTCAGTAGCCACATGTGGCTAGTCACTTTCCTATTGGACCGTGCAAGAGCTAAGTACATCTTTTCTACTCTTCCTGTTCCTGATGAAAATACGATGTTAAATTGTCATGCATTACAATTCCACCATGAACAATTCCTAGCTATCAATTAGCCTTATCTGTTTTCAGATCTTGTTCTTAGTAAAATGTATCTGCTTGTTAGATCATTAAAGTTACTTTCTCTTTGCTGTTTTTACCCCTTTGATAAACTCCTCATCTGCCAACCCATCAATTTTACCTGGTTCAAGATTTCAACCTACTTTTTTCCCTCAGGAAGGCTTTACCAGATCTTGTTTTCTGCTTTCCTTTGTACTAAGATTGATAATCACATTACCAGTTGATACCTATATATAGATATAGTACCTGCTGCTCCTAAGTCACTTCAGTCGTGTCTGACTCTGTGCGATCCCATAGACCGCAGCCCACCAGGCTCCGCCGACCCTGGGATTCTCCAGGCAAGAACACTGGAATGGGTTGCCATTTCCTTCTCCAATGCATGAAAGTGAAAAGTGAAAGTGAAAAGTGAAAGCGAAGTCGCTCAGTCGTGTCCAACTCTTAGCAACCCCATGGTCTGCAGCCTACCAGGCTCCTCCATCCATGAGATTTTCCAGGCAAGAGTACTGGAGTGGGTTGCCATTTCCTTCTCCAGATATAGTACCTACTTCATATCATTTCATGGTAAGCAATTTATGTTGTCAGCCAGAATATTTTGATTCTCTATAACCTCCCTTCACAATAGGTCAAAGTGAGTGTTCATTGATTGGCTGACCAAGATTTGGTAGGCTAAATTTTTTAGAAGCATAAATAAAGTACTGAACCATATTTCTTATTCTGTGTAATTTCACAGGTACATTCATTCATCTACCAAATATTAATTGAGCACTTATTATGAGTTAAAGACTGTGTTATGCCGTGGCTCAATACATCATGCATCTTTCAGTGTCAACACTTGGTCTTCTGTGGGATTGAAATTTATTTTACTGTTTTTATATCCCCTGCTTTTTAGAATTATAGAGCTGGAAAACATACAGAGACCATCTGGTGTTCACTCTCTGAAGTTTGCAAATTGTTGGAACTGAAGTCCTTAGAGGTTATATAATTAGATGGTTTATAGAGCTTATTGGTAGTAGACCTGGAACTGGAATTCAGGTCCTGTTTTTTCTCTGGTACATTATGTTTCCTCTATATTGTGGTCACTGGAATAAGCACATAAATTTACAAACGCTGTGTAACAAACCTAGATTTTATGCCAAATGAGACACCTAACACTATTGCATGCTAGAACAAATTTTCAAGTTGAAAACTTTCTTTTGTCTTAAGTATTTTTCATTCTTTTACTGTGGCAGATTTTTAAAAGCGCTGCAGCTTTCACAATCAAATGTTAGTTTGTGGATTAGAGGCAGTTAGAAAGAAGACAACATGTTCCCAAAAGTTAATTATAAATTTTATTTTTCCAAGACTTTCTGCTTCCAGGATTCTGGCTCATCAGTCAGTAAAATTATAGGTGTGTCTGTCACCAACATGAATGTCTGCAAGGAAATTTGTTAAATGATACTTCCAAAGATAAATTTCAGGTTAGCCTAGAGCTATACCTCAGATGATAAAAATCCAGTTTCACAATATTGTCTTTAACTTTGACAAGTAACAGAATACACAGAGTTTGTATTGACAGACAGAAGTGGTATTATAATATTCTTTAATTAATATCTGAGTCCATATATATAGCAATGAAATTTCTTAAACAGAAAATATATTTAACTTTTTCTTACTTTGAGTATTTTATAAAAATGCTTTCCTTAGTTATGGTGCTTTTTCTTGGCTGTGTCACATGGCATGTGGGATCTTAGTCCACCCACCAGGGATTGAACCCAAGCCCCTTGCAGTCAAAGTGTGGAGTCTTAACACTGGACTGTCAGGGAAGCCCTCAAGGGGCTATGTTGAAAGGTATTTGTTGTAAAAAACAAACAAACAAAACAAAACAAAAAAGGTATTATTGTGGTAGAATATTATCTGCACAAAATATGTTTGTTAAATAATATTTTAAGGTGTAATCTTTATTTTACGGCATTTGAATAATTTCAGGTGCTTATTCCTGGTGCTCACCTTAGACCGACTGGATTTGTATTTTTTTGTGGACGGCTATCAGTTAATGGATTTTCATTTTCAATACATTTTTCAGGTGATTTTTATGCACATGAAATTTTGGGAACCTCTGATTTGAATACAGAGAAGAGTGTACATTTAAAAACATTTCTGTCCCTCAAGATACTGATGTTTTCCCTTCCATCTGTTTTCCCATGTTTTGTTGTGTGTTAGTTACTCAATTGTGTCCAATTCATTGTGACTCCATGGACTGCAACCTGCCAGGCTTCTCTGTCCATTGAATCCTACAGGCAAGAATACTGGAGTTGGTAGCCATTCTCTTCTTCAGAGGATCTTCCTGACTCACAGATTGAATTTGGGTCACCTGCATTGTAGGCAGATTCTTTATGATCTGAGCCACCAGGGAAGCTGTCCATGTTTCATTGTTGTTCAGTCACTCAGTCATGACCAACTCTTTGCAACTGCATGAACTTCAGCACTCCAGGCTTCCCTGTCCTTCACCGTCTCCCAAAGCTTGCTCAAACTCATGTTTATTGAGTCTGTGAGGCCATCCAATCATCTCATTCTCTGTCATCCCCTTCTCCTCCTGCCTTCAATCTTTCCCAGCATCAGGGTCTTTTCAAATGAGTCAGCTCTTTGCGTCAGGTGGCCAAAGTATTGGAGCTTCAGCTTAAGCATCGGTCCTTCCAGGAAATATTCAGGGTTGATTTCCTAAAGGTTGATTGGTTTGATCTCCTTGCTATTCAAGGGACTCTCAAGAGTCTTCTCCAACACCACAGTTCAAAAGCATCAATTCCTCAACACTCAGCCTTCTTTGTGGTCCAACTCTCACATCCATACATGACTACTGGAAAAACCAGAGGTTTGACTATATGGACTTTTGTTGGCAAAGCAATGTCTCTACTTTTTAATATGCTGTCTACATTTGTCATGGCTTTTCTTCCAAGGAGCAAGCATCTTTTAATTTCATGCCTGCAGTCACCATCTGCAGTTATTTGGGAGAGCAAGAAAATAAAGTCTGTCATTGTTTCCACTGTTTCCCCATCTATTTGCCATGAAGTGATGGAACTGGATGCCATGATCTTAGTTTTCTGAATGTTGAGCTTTAAGCCAGCTTTCTCACTCTCCTCTTTCACTTTCATCAAGAGGCTCTTTAGTTCCTCTTCACTTTCTGCCTTAAAGGTGGTGTCATCTGCATATGAGGTTATTGATATTTCTCCTGGCAATTTTGATTCCATCTTGTGCTTCACCAGCCCAGCATTTCTCATGATGTACTCTGCATATAAGTTAAGTAAGCAGGGTGACAATATACAGCCTTGATGTACTCCTTTTCCTATTTGGAAACAGTCCATTGTTCCCCGTCTGGTTCTCACTGTTGGCTTCTTGACCTGCATACAGGTTTCTCAGGAGGCAGGCAAGGTGGTCTGGTATTCCCATCTCTTGAAGAATTTTCCACAGTTAGTTGTGATCCACACAGTCAAAGGCTTTCAGTTCAGTTCAGTCATTCAGTCATATCCGACTCTTTGTGACCCCATGGATTGCAGCACACCAGGCTTCCCTGTCCATCACCAACTCCCAAAGCCTACTCAAACTAATGTCCATCACGTCGGTGATGCCATCCAACCATCTCATCCTCTGTCATCACCTTCAATCTTTCCTAGCATCATGGTCTTTTCCAATGAGTCTTCTTCACATTAGATGGCCAAAGTATCGGAATTTAAGCTTGAGCATCAGCCCTTCCAGTGAATATTCAGGATTGATTTCCTTTAGGATTGACTGGTTGGATCTCCTTGCAGTCCAAGGGACTCTCAAGTCTTCTCCAACACCACAGTTCAAAAGCGTCAATTCTTTGGTGCTCAGCTTTCTTTATAGTCCAGCTCTCACATCCATACATGACTACTGGAAAAACCATAGCTTTGACTAGATGACCTTTGTTGGCAAAGTAATGTCTCTGTTTTTTAATATGCTGTCTAGTTTGGTCATAGCTTTTCTTTCAAAGAGCAAGCATCTTTTAATTTCATGGCTTAAGTGTAGTCAATAAAGCAGAAGTAGATATTTTTCTGGAACTCTCTTGCTTTTTCTGTGATTCAGCGAATGTTGGCAATTTGATCTCTGGTTCTTCTGCCTTTTCTAAATCCATCTTGAACATCTGGAAGTTCTTGGTTCACATACTGTTGAAGCCTGGCTTGGAGATTTTGAGTATTACTTTGGTAGTGTGTGAGATGAGTGCAATTGTGTGGCAGTTTGAACATTTTTTGCCACTGACTTTCTCTCTGATTGCCATGTTTTGTTAATAGAAATAAAATCACCTGCTATCCATTAAGTTGATTGCCATGACTAGGTATTCTGAAGATTCTTACCGAATCATCTGCTCAGTTAAATGGATACCTTTATTTAATTTTAATTTCAGTCAATTAAATATTCAATATGATATTTTCAAGGTAGTTACCCAAGCAAGGCTCTTTGGAGAACAACCAAATGTGTTTCAGAACTGAGCCTCCCTCATACTGTGCGCCATTATTCTACCATGTTGCTGTGTTCTGTGTCTATCCCCCTGCTTGAATGTGAATTCCATGATGGTTAGGCACCAATCTAAATTATTTTTGTGTTCTCAGTCCCAGGACCATGCCTGGTGTGAAATAACTACTAATTTTTTTAATCTGTATTTGGATTTTTTTTTTTTTTACTATTAAGCTATGTCATAATGGGACTTAGTCTTTTTTTATTTTTATTATATGTCATGCTATACATGGTAAGTGGTGGGAATGAGAAAATAATGACATAGAATTAATCAATGCATAACATGAAATTTAAGTGAGTTTATGTTAATCTGCCAGAGCCAGAACTCATTTGACCTGAAAATTACAACATGTCTTTATTTCTCAAATTTAGTTTTTAAAATTTAAATTAAATGGTAGTGAGACACATATGGGCTTCCCATATGGCACTAATGGTAAAGAAGCCACCTACCAATGCAAAAGACATAAGAGACATAGATTCGATTCCTGGGTAAAGAAGATTCCCCTGGAGGAATGCATGACAACCCACTCCAGTATTCTTGTCTGGAGAATACCATGAACAGAGGATCCTGGTGACCTACAGTCCATAGGGTCACAAAGAGTTGAATGCAATGAGATCCAAGCAGTCCATTCTAAAGGAGATCAGTCCTGGGTGAAACTCCAGTACTTTGGCCACCTCATGCAAAGAGTTGACTCATTGGAAAAGACTCTGATGCTGGGCGGGATTGGGGGCAGGAGGAGAAGGGGATGACAGAGGATGAGATGGCTGGATGGCATCACTGACTCGATGGATGTGAGTCTGAGTGAACTCCGAGAGTTGGTGATGGACAGAGAGGCCTGGCGTGCTGCAATTCATGGGGTCACAAAGAGTTGGACATGATTGAGCGACTGAACTGAACTGAACTGAAGGTGACTTAGTGTGCACACATGCAGTCAGACATTTTGGTCATTAATTTTTGTATTTTGTAGTACTTAGCAATTCAGAATTAAAATGTTTTGGGCAGTAGAGCTGCATGAGCTAGGACTATTATCTAAGAATTTAACTGCCAGTTTATGTCACATCTTATCTTCCAAAGCCAAAGTGATTAATTCAAGATGACATTTATGCAATGACGATAATTAAACTCCAAGAAATAACAAGTAAGAATACAAATACATCAACATATTAACCATTTCTTACATATATTTAAGCTATAAATATCTGCAAATACATTAATATAAGCTTTAGATTTATTCATATCTTCAATTTGCAAAGTTTTAGTGTAGTGTGTTACATATGAATGTGTATGTGCATGTGTTCAGTCACTCAGTCATATGTGACTCTTTGCAACCCCATGGACTGCAGCCCTCCAGCCTCCACTGTTTATGGGATTCTCCAGGCAAGAATAATGGAGTAGGCTGCCATTTCATGCCACTGAGATATGTTCCAGGAAGTAGGATAGAATGATCAAGTGGTTAAGTTTGAAAGCCAGGGTGTGTTCAGCTACCACAGGTAACTCTAGAGAAGTGTTCAGGGAAGTATAGGTGGGTTTCAATTTATGCTTATTATTAATATTTTATTTAAATGTAGTAATATATTCTATTAAATTTTATATACTTTTCTGTGTATTATCACATAGATGTTTCCTAATACTATTAAAATTCTCTAAGTATAACATTTAATTGAATGAATATACATATTTTATGGGTTTCCCTGTTGGATCAGATAGAACATCTGGCTGCAATGCAGGAGACCCAGGTTTGATCCCTAGGTTGGAAAGATCCCTTGGAGAAAGGAATGGCAACCCACTCCAGTAGTCTTGCCTGGAAAATCTCATGGACAGAGGAGCTTGGGAGGCTACAGTCCACAAGGTCTCAAAAGAATCAGTTATAACATAACGGCTAAACAACAACAACAAAGGGTTCAAACATATGATTCAGATGAAGCAGAAAAGGGAAAATTTCACCATGTGGATTCTAATAATGCTCTGCCTGCCCAGATCCCCTCTGGTGACTTTTATTACTGCTGAGTGCCTTCTCCCAGCTTTTGTAAACTTTCCTTTATGGAGATATCTTTGACATACAAAAATTATATATTTTTAAGTTGCACAACTTGAGGTTTTGATATATGTATACATCGTAAAAAGATTACCACAACCCAAGTAATATATCCATCACTTCTGCATAATTATCACTCTGAGAGTGTATGTGTGTGGGAAATATCACTTGCCACTCTCTTCAGATGACTACCTTGGGGCTGTAAGAGCCACTTTGCCACAGGCACAAGGAACCTGGAATTCTAGGGCATTCTCCATCAGAATCTCACCTTACTATGTAGCTATTAGTTAATAACTGACTGCTTCCAAAATATGAAAGCTCAGCACACTTGGTTTGAGTAGGAAAAACTGTGGAGTATAATTTGCACTTCAGAATTCCCCTGCAGGATCAGGCTGAAACTACCCATAGGGGACTTTACCTGAAAGTTACATCATGTTTGGCTTCTGCTCTACTCTTAGCTGCTTCCACAGAGCCTTTTCCAGTGTTTACTGAGTGTACTTCTTCAATAAATTATTTGCAAGCCGAATCTTATTTCAGGGTCTGCATTTGGAGAGCTTCACCTAAGAAATCCTGTTATCAAGTGGCTTCAGGTTTTATGCTTTCCCCATTCTTTTATTTCTTTACATAGTTGAACTCATACTGCAGCCACACAATCATTACTTTTATTATCAACCGAATAGCAGCAATCTCATTAAATATTTCAACCATGTCATTAGTGACTTCACAATTTTCCATTGGTGTCCAGTTTAATATACATTTTTGGATTGCCAAATATTTTTGCTATTGCTTTAACTTTATGAAAAGTTGTCTGCTGACTAACTCAACGTTTTCCTTATTGTATTACCCTAGGATATAGTCACAAAATGTCCTCAAACATTTTCATAATGTAAACTTTGCAAAAACTAGGCCAGTTAAAAAAGACATTATTAATGAATGAGTACACTAGCTTGACTACTACCTTGGCAATACTGAATAAAAACAGTTTAAGCATTAATTTCTTAGGTATTATATAGCACTAAACATCATATTGACAACAACAATTTATTAAGCACTTTCTTTGTGTTAGGATATTATCAGATGCTTTGCCAAGATTATTTTGTTCAATCCTGCAAACAAACATGTGAAATGATTATGATGATGAGGGAACCAAAACAGAAATATAAATACTTTGTGAGGCTCTTACAGCTGGTAGGTGGCCAAGCTAGGACTTGACATAAGGTTTAACTGTGAACCTGTGCTCTCCACCAATTTTCTATCAGTGTCATTGTTTAATTTGTATTTATTTTTTACTACTAGCTATATTAAGCATTTCCTCCATTTGTTTATTTGCAAATTGTATTTCTTCTTGTATGGATTATCTGATTGTGTTCTGCCAATTCATCTATTAGAATATTGATGGATTTTCTCACCATTTTATATAATTTATGAACTATTATATACTATAGTTTGGGGCCCTCTGCAAATAATATTTGTTGAAAATATTTGGATCCATTTTATTTCTTAGGTTGTTTTTATTATAAAGTTGTTATTTTACTGTTTTCCTGTATATAACTTCTTCAAATTAATAGAAACATCAAATACGATTGTTTCAAAGAGCTAATATGCTTTACTATTTTTTAGAATTTCAATTTATAAAATGTTTACTTATTTAATTCAAATTATGTATATATGGTATATACTTTTAGCATATTGGCTATTTTGGAGACAAGAAGAATGAAACAACATATAGGGTAGTTGTTTAGCAAATGCATGCACAAGTTGGATGGAGTTGTGTGAGGGAAGGTACTGTGTGCTATTACATATAGGCATGGAATCTGGTTGGAAGGCTTTTCAATTAACCCACTCTTGATATGACAAGAGCCTGAAATAGGGTGTTTGCAATGGAAGGCAAACAAGGAAATAGTAAGACAGGCTCACATAAGCTCTGTGTCTTCCCTTTTCGCTTTATATCACACGTTGAATGTGAAACACTATCAGATGGAGAATACTGAAGGATTCCTAGTAATTTGGGGTTTTACAAACATAAACATTATTCTCTGGAAAAAATATTGTAGTTACAATTCAGGTAAAAGCGCATTTATTTTTTAGACCAAATTGTGTGTCTTTAGAATTGATTTTTACCTAAACAAGCTACTAATTATGAAATCATTGTCTACTGAGCCAGAGAAGCCATGCTGGCATCTATCTCCTGTGGATTTATGCATCTTTATGGATTTAATGTGATGGGGAAAAGATTATTGGAAGTAAATTATGCATTTCTGCTCTTTAGCTGTCATCTGTAGCTAGTTGCTCATCTCCTGGTTCTATGACTTGTTCCAAAGGCAGTTCTTGTGGTGTTGGAACACCACGAGAATACAACCCACAACTGACCTCATTTAAAACTAGTCTAACTAGTTAACCCAGTTACTTTTACAGTTTGAGTGACAAAGTTTTATAATATTTGAGGAATATAAGGAAATAGTTAATATAATAATGGCTAACATTTGAGTAGAACCTTACTGTTTACACATGCTTTCACAATATAATTAATCATAGCATAAGATAGAATTACCTTGAATCTAAAACCTACCTTCAGTTTCCATGCATTATACAATGCTGAAAGAACTGTTTTCAGTTAGTAGAAAGGAAGGCTTAGAGTTGTTTCCTAACAAACATCAGGTATCAAGGGTTGTGGTGTGAAAGAAAGGAAAACATAAGCAAATGGATAAATAAGGGGAGAGGGGCAAAATCTAAAAAGCATATCTGAGAAATAAATTCCTCATAGTGAAGACTGGGTGTCTGAAGGAAATTTCTTTCTTCTCTAGTTTGAGTCTACTGTTGGGAATGATTTGTAAATGTTTAAGCTTGATGGCTAGAAATTGAATAGTTGCTATCCCCAAAGCATGTGAAACATTTTTAAGTAATGATTTTTCACTCATCAAGGTTGATGATAATGATGATGATGAAAGTTAATGTTTACTGAGACTTACCAAGGATTATGTACTATACTGACAGATTTATGTGCAATATGTCATAATTCTTACAATAATCTGATGGAACAATCTGTTTCCCCATTTTTAAACAAGGGAAAATGAAGCATAGAGACTTTGATCAATAGTAAGTGGCTATAATGTGATTGGATACCTGACTGTGTGCGTGCTAAGTCACTTCAGTCATGTCTAACTCTTTGCAACCCTATGGACTGTAACCTGCCAGGCTTTTCTGTCTATGGGGTTCTCCAGGCAAGAATACTGGAGTGGGTTGCCTGCCATCCTCCAGGGGATCGTCCCAACCCTGGGATGGAACCCTTGTCTTCTGTGTCTCTTGCATTATAGGCAGGTTCTTTAACACTGCTCCTAAGTCGCTTCAGTCGTGTCGGACTCTGTGCAACCCCATAGACTGCAGCCCACCAGGCTCCCCTGTCCCTGGAATTCTTCAGACAAGAACACTGGAGTGGGTTGCCATTTCCTTCTCCAATGCATGAAAGTGAAAAGTGAAAGTGAAGTCACTCAGTTGTGCCTGACTCTTAGTGACCCCATGGACTGCAGCCTACCAGGCTCCTCCGTCCATGGGATTTTCCAGGCAAGAGTACTTTAACACTAGAGCCACCTAATCCCGGATACCTGATTACCTGACTCCAAAGTTTAAGTATTGTATGATTCTCCTCTTCTATAGGACATATATTAGGGAAACCCTAGAAGATTTGTCTGTTAAAAAATCTTGCTATTTAGCAGTATATTCTAATTGGGTGAACTGCTCAGGGAAATTTGACACCAGTAGTCACTGGTTATTTTTGCTTGTTAGGGGAAGATCCTCTGGAGGAGGACATGACAACCCACTCCAGTATTCTTGCGTGGAGAATCCTATGGACAGAGGAGCCTGGCGGGCTATAGTCCATAGGGTAGCAAAGAGTCAGACACGACTGAAGCAACTTAGCATGTATGCACATTCTTGTTAATGGGTTTCCCCAAGCAACGTACAAAACCTACTGTTATGCAGGCCACACGGCTGAGCTTACTTCTGTACCCGACCACTGACAAGATGCCTGGTGCCTTCGTGAGACAGCTGGCATGGCCGAAGTGGGAGGGACGGCGAGCCCCCACAGCACGGCCCTGTGGTCTTAATGTTTGGCTTTGCTCTGTTACTGATTTACTGATTATGCCTATTTTGTAGATAAGAAACCTGAGGCCCAGAGAGATTTGCCCGGTTTTATTAAATGTTTATCCTTGGTGGTGAGCAGGAAACAATGTTTTGGACCTGAAGAAAATTTCATGGAACATAAGTGGTATAAAGGTCTTAGATCTCCTCTTCTGGAAAGCTACTCTGGAAACTCCATAAACTGCAGAATATCCATCAGTCGAGATAATTTTCCATAGGAAGTAAAAGGCTTTCTATATTTGGTTGGGTTCTAAAAATACTAGGCTCTAATAGAGAAGAGATATTTCTCTGCTAAGAAAATAAATCTTTTTTTTCTTTTTTTCTCAGAATGCTAACTTCCTTGCTTCTTGCCTTTTCAGAGAATGTGTTTTCTGTCAGCAGCTAAGAGCACAGATCTGGTTGCTGATCAAGACTGAAGTGAGGCCTGAGAAAGTGCAGAACTGAGGTAAAAAGTTCCAGGAAACACTGTAAATCCTGTCACGATGTTCTGTGGTATTTCAAATGCTTAGAAAAAGGTGAACCTGAGGTGAATATGAAAAAGGTAAAGGCTTAGTTTAGCCTGAGAAACATAAATGGAAAAGCAAAATGTAAATTTTTGTTTTTAGTATAAAATAAGGATGGCTTTTTGCTTATGTTGAAAAGAGGAAACATTAGTTAATTTGAGTGTGGGACACACTTTGGATAAAATCTAAATTTTTAAAATCATAATCCTTAAGGCTTTTAGTCATTTGGCCTCACAGACTCTGGTCATGGTGACTTTCATTTATTTCCTTCTACACTTGTTTTGGCCTAAGGACCTTTTGCCTCTGCCATTCCCTCTGCCTGTAAGGCCTCTCCTGTTGCTTTCACTCGGAGGGTTCATCCTCATTATTCAGATCTCAGTTCAGTTGTCATCTCCTTAGAAAGCCTTTGCTGGATCACCCTATGCAGCCCTTGTGTTCCCCCTCACTGCCATAATGTTTGCTCTCGGTTTTCCTCTCCTCTGGGACGCATGGGAAGATGGCACTTTCCTGACACTCTTACAGGCAGGCAGACCTCTGGGGTAAGTTTTAGGCAACTGGATATAGTTAAAAAGGATGTGATGATTGAGTCTCATCAGCCATGATATTATCTCCGAGCAAAGCATGGAGCAGAGCCCCCCTGACATAGGGTGTAAGAAAAAGCTCCAACTGTCTTGTTTTAGAATACTGAGATTTGGACGGCTGTTTGTTATTGTAACATAACCACCCTCATTTGTCTGAAATATCATCCTTCTGTTTTATTTTCTTCAGAGCACCTGTCCCTCTTTGAAATGATCTCATTTATTTATTCTTAATCTCTCTCCTACTTCCAAACATTGCTAGGTGTGTTCATCGCACAGAACATACTAAAGGATTAAACTTCCATGTGGCTCCCCATCAAACCCAAACAATCTTTAACATGTCTCTCAGAATAGCCCTCAGGCCCTCTGTTAACAGCTTTGGCATGAATCTGGTAAGCAAGGAGAGGCCCATGAATGGCCCTTGGTGAACCACCCAGTACTCGATGCTCTTCCTGGCCCAGCCCATTTTTCCTAACAGAGGGAAACTACTTAACTTATTCCATAAAGACTGTAGACTAGCAGAACCGGACGAATGGACACTGTTTCCTATCCCTAATGAGAGTCTCCTCCAAGCATGTTCTATAGGAAAGAAGAAGGTGTGTGTTTCCCTAGCCAACACACATTCTTTTCTCCCCCATCCTCACCCTATTCAGCTGGATAGGTCTGATTATCCCTGTAGGCTGGGGGGTATGGTGGTCCCAACAGGTGCAGGTCACCAGCCCTGCCTTGGATGTGTCAATTTGGTGTGTAAAACTTTAAAGGAATGTCTCCATTTAGAAAATGAAACTTCTGCTCTGCATCAGTAGTTTCCAAATTGTGATTGCTGAGGTGCTGCAAGAAGCAAAGAGATTACTGACTGCTATCCCTTCCTGTGTTTCCTCTTCAGCCAAAGCATCTCTTTTTTACAAAAATCTGCTTCATATATTGAAGATTCTGTATAGTTATTCATTTGAATATGAATTTGTTGCTTTAAAAATGAGTTAAAAAATTGGACTAGATATCTTCTAAATCTCCTTCTGTTTCCAATGTTCTAAAAATCTAGGACTTTGGTATGTTTAAGGTAGTGTGCTGGGCACAAGGTACAGTGAGGCACATGAAAACTGATGAAAACATCACCAGTGACTTCCCAATTTGGCAGAAGAAAGAGACTCTTGCATAAATAATAGTAGAAAATGAATAAAGTTCGGGGGAAGGATGGAGGAGAGGAGTGTGCCAAGTGCGGACTGTTTGTGAAAGTCACCACCAAATGCAAGGCCTGCTCTTATAGGTGCTTCCCATCCCATCCCAGCAGCGTGCTCAATGATGGGGAATCTTCTCCAGGTCTTGACACAGGCTTTTATTGCTTCTAAACTGACTTTGGTGCCCAGTTTGCCAGTACTCAGCTTCCTGCTTTGTTTTCTTATTCATCCCTGGGTCTTCTAATCTGCTATATTCCATGCCTTTTAGCAATTTTATTTCCTATTAAAAATACTGATGACACATGGCTAACAATTTAAAAATATAAAATTTACTCCACTGTCAAGAGATTTAGAGATGAGAAATATTGATAGCTAAATTTATAGATTTGTGTCACTGGTGGTACCTCTAATAACCTCTAATAACTCAGAGACAAACGTGTTACCATGTCTTATTTCAGAAGCGTCCTCTGATTATCCATAGTTCTGATAAAGGCTCTGCTACTGTCTTTGGATCTGCAGCTGTTATTTTCACTCACCTTGGCTTTAGTTTTTTCCGTGTATGAAGAGGTTAGATCTTTCTATCTTTCTGTATTTTAATCTTTCTCTTTTTTTATGGTCATCCATTCATTTATTTAAATTTCTAATTTAACAAATAGGAAATATATTCATGTGCCTTAAAATTCAAGTTTAAATTTTTATTTCCGTGGGGTTGCAGAGTCAGACGTGACTAAGTGACTGAACTGGGAATTCAAATGCTACAAGCTTACACACAAAATTTCTCACTCCCACTCCTGCCTTCTGTTTGCCCAGTTCCCACCCTTACCCTACCCCATTTCTGTTGTTGTTTAGTCACTAAGTTGTCTCTAATTCTTGCAACCCCATGGACTGCAGCGTGCCAGGCTTCCCTGTCTTTCACTATCTCCGGAAGTTTGCTCAGACTCATGTCCATTGAGTCAGTGATGCCATCCAACCATCTCATCCTCTGTCATCCCCTTCTCTTCCCATAGATAAATATTTTTATTACCTTTTATTAGATTTTCTAGATCTCCTTCCAGGAAATTTCCCTGCAAACATAAATAGAAGTATCTTACCCCTCTTTCCCCCATTGGTATAATTGAGGAGCACATTGTATACACTCTTGGTACATAAAAGCCTATCTTTTCTAGTGATAGAATATGTCTTCTTTCTTTTATATAGCTGGTGAACATTCCATTTTACTGGTGTAGTTTAATTTATTTAGCTAGTCTCCTAAATATAGTTGTATGTATTGCTTCTTATTTTTTGCTATTATAACTATGTTGTAATAAATATCCTTGTGCATGTGTCATTTTTAATGTATGCAAATATATCTGAGAAGAAATCCCTAGAAGTGGGATTGCTAGGTGAAAGGGTGTAAATTTTTAATTTTGATAGCTGTAATCAAATAGCCCTCCATAGGCACTGTATTTACTGCAAGACTCTTCCACTGAAATTGTATGAAAATGCCTGTTTCCCCACAGCTTCACCATCAGAATATGCTCTCAAACTCTTGGATTTACCCAGTCTAGTAGGTGTGATATGGTATCTCAATGCAATTTTGATTTGCATTTCCCTTTTTGTGATTCAGGTTAATCATCTTTTAAATGTTCAAGAACCATTTGTATTTTAAGATTCTGTTCTTAATCCTGAGATTTCTAATTGGCTTATGGCAAAAACAGTACTCCTCTGGTTTATCTAGAGCTTCATCAAGCCATGTCCCCAGACTGTGAATGCTTTCTGTGTTCTCTTCAGCCTTCTCATTGGTTTTATACTTGGGAACAAGTATTTTATATTTAGCCTATTATTCATCATCTGTGTTCATCTTTTAAAAAAATATTTTTTATTGAGATATATTTGATTTACAATGTTGCATTATTTCTGCAGAATGACTCAATTATATATATATATATATATATATTTCATATTATCTTTCATATTCTCTTCCACTATAGTTTATCACAGGATGTTGACTATAGTTCCCTGTGCTATACAATAGGATGTTGTTATTTATCTATTCTGTATAAAATAGCTTGTATTTATGAATCCCAAATTCTCAACACTTCCCTCCCCTACCTTTTTTTGTTCTTTTCTCTTTCTCTTTCCCAATTTGACCATGCCACATGGCATGTGGGACCTTAGTTCCCCAATCAGGGATCAAACCTGTGGCCTCTGAATTAGAAGCACAGAGTCTTAACCACTGGACCACCAGGGAAGTCTCATGTTCATCTCTTTTTAATTCTATATTATACACTCACCTGACTTTTGTATGGCAGAGTATGGCTCCTTGCTTTCCAGGAGTAACACTTCTAGCCAAAGCAGTTGCTGAGACATTCATTAGGATTGCCTCACTGCTACATAATTCCCTATAGCCTATGTTAACAACAAAAAAACCAACAAACAAGCAAAACAAACAAAATACCAATAACTTTTTCTTCTTGTATTCAAATCCAAGAAGGCTAGATATTCTCTCACTGAAGAGAGAGTAATCAGTGTCATGAATGTGTGGAATTTTCCTGTGGCTTTTGACCTGATAAGACTATTTGCACATAAATACTGTATGAAGTCAAGGCTATGGTTTTTTCCAGTAATCATGTATGGATGTGAGAGTTGGACTATAAACAAAGCTGAGTGCTGAAGAATTAATGTTTTTGAACTGTGGTATTGGAGAAGACTCTTGAGAGTCCCTTGGACTGCAAGGAGATCCAACCAGTCCATCTTAAAGGAGATCAGTCCTGGGTGTTCATTGAAAGGACTGATGTTGAAGCTGAAACTCCAATACTTTGGCCACCTGACTCGAAGAGCTGAATCATTTGAAAAGACTGTGATGCTGGGTAAGATTGAAGGCAGGAGGAGAATGGGATGACAGAGGATGAGGTGGTTGCATGGCATCACCGACTCAATGGAAATCAGTTTGAGTAAAGTCCGGGAGTTGGTGATGGACAGGGAGGCCTGGCATGCTGTGGTTCATGGGGTCGCAAAGAGTTGGACACGACTGAGCAACTGAACTGAACTGTGTGAAGGCATGTTTACATCCTGATGCAAATTCATGGTGGGGATGTAGAGCGACTTGGCAAAGAGGATATGTGAGAGATTTGGCAAATACAAATGTGTGCAGAAAGAGGTCATGAGCTGTGGTGATATCTGACCTCTAAGTTCTGATGTAGATCCCTCTGTCAACTTTAAAGTATCTGGGTATTTGATATTTGACATGATATACAATATCCATTTCCTTTGTTAAAGGGCAAAGGACAGTACTTTCATTTTCTTGTATAGGAAGCACGTTTATAATATGGCTGTAAAGAGCAATATTGCACAAGAACTTGGAATGTTAGGTCCACGAATCAAGGCAAATTGGAAGAGCTCGAACAGGAGATGGCAAGAGTGAACGCCAACATTCTAGGAATCAGCAAACTAAAATGGACTGGAATGGGTGAATTTAACTCAGATGACCATTTTATCTACTACTGTGAGCAGGAATCCCTTAGAAGAAATGGAGTAGCCATCATAGTCAACAAAAGAGTCCAAAATGCAGTAATTGGATGCAATCTCAAAAATGACAGAATGATCTCTGTTCATTTCCAATGCAAACCATTCAATATCACAGTAATCCAAGTCTATGCCCTGACCAGTAATGCTGAAGAAGCTGAAGTTGAACAGTTCTATGAAGACCTATAAGACCTTTTAGAACTAACACCCAAAAAAGATGTCCTTTTCATTGTAGGGGACTGGAATGCAAAAGTAGGAAGTCAAGAAACACCTGGAGTAACAGGCAAAGTTGGCCTTGGGGTACAGAACGAAGCAGGGCAAAGGCTAACAGAGTTTTGCCAAGAGAACGCACTGGTCATAGCAAACACCCTCTTCCAACAACAAAAGAGAAGACTCTACACATGGACATCACCAGATGGCCAACACCGAAATCAGATTGATTATATTCTTTGCAGCCAAAGATGTACAAGCTCCATACAGTCAGCAAAAACAAGACCAGGAGCTGACTGTGGGTCAGATCATGAACTCCTTATTGCCAAATTCAGACTTAAATTGAAGAAAGTGGGAAAAACCACTAAACCATTCAGATATGAAATAAATCAAATCCCTTATGATTATACAGTGGAAGTGACAAATAGATTTAAGGGACTAGATCTGATAGACAGAGTGCCTGATGAACTATGGATGGAAGTTCATGACATTGTACTGGAGACAGGAATCAAGACCATCCACAAGAAAAAGAAATGCAAAAAAGCAAAATGGCTGTATAAGGAGGCCTTACAAATAGCTGAGAAAGGAAGAGAAGCAAAAAGCAAAGGAGAAAGGGAAAGATATACCCATTTGAATGCAGCATTCAAAAGAATAGCAAGGAGAGATAAGAAAGCCTTCCTCAGTGATCAGTGCAAAGAAATAGAGGAAAGCACGGAATGGGAAAGACTAGAGACTTTTTCAAGAAAACTGGAGACACCAAGGGAACATTTCATGCAAGATGGGCACAATAAAGGACAGAAATGGTATGGACCTGACAGAAGCAGAAGATATTAAGAAGAGGTGGCAAGAACACACAGAAGAACTGTACAAAAAAGATCTTTATGATCCAGTTAATCACGATGGTGTGATCACTGACCTAGAGCCAGACATCCTGGAAAGTGAAGTCAAGTGGGCCTTAGGAACCATCACTACATACAAAGCTAGGGGAGGTGATGGAATTCCAGTTGAGCTATGTTGAATCCTAAAAGATGATGCGGTGAAAGTGCTGCACTCAATATGTCAGCAAATTTGGAAAACTCTGCAGTGGCCACAGGACTGGAAAAGGTCAGATTTCATTCCAATCCCAAAGAAAGGCAATGCCAAAGAATGCTCAAACTACCGCACAATTGCAATCATCTCACACATTAGTAAAGTAATGTTCAAAATTCTCCAAGCCAGGCTTCAGCAATATGTGAACTGTGAACTTTCAGATGTTCAAGCTGGTTTTAGAAAAGGTAGAGGAACCAGACATCAAGTTGCCAACATCGCTGCATCATCAAAAAAGCAAGAGAGTTCCAGAAAAACATCTATTTCTGCTTTATTGACTATGCCAAAGCTTTTGACTGTTTGGATCACAATAAACTGTGGAAAATTTGAAAGAGATAGGAATATCAGACCACCTGACCTGCCTCTTGAGAATTCTATATGCAGGTCAGGAAGCAACAGTTAGAACTGGACATGGAACAATAGACTGGTTCCAAATAGGAAAAGGAGTACGTCAAGGCTGTATATTGTCATCCTGCTTATTTAACTTACATGCAGAATACATCGTGAGAAACCCTGGGCTAGAAGAAGTACAAGCTGGAATCAAGATTGTTGGGAGAAGTATCAATAACCTCAGATATGCAGATAACACCACCCTATGGCAGAAAGTGAAGAGGAACTAAAAAGCCTCTTGATGAAAGTGAAAGAGGAGAGTGAAAAAGTTGGCTTAAAGCTCAACATTCAGAAAATGAAGATCATGGCATCTGGTCCCATCACTTCATGGCAAATAGATGGGGAAACAATGGAAACAGTGTCAGACTTCATTTTTTTGGGCTCCAAAATCACAGCAGATGGTGATTGCAGCCATGAAATTAAAAGACGCTTACTCCTTGGAAGGAAAGTTATGGTCAACCTAGACAGCATATTAAAAAACAGAGACATTACTTTGCCGACAATGGTCCATCTAGTCAGGGCTATGGTTTTCCCAGTGGTCATGTATGAATGTGAGAATTGGACTATAAAGAAAGCTGAACACTGAGGAATTGATCATTTTGAACTGTGATGTTGGAGGAGACACAAGAGAGTCCCTTGGGCTGCAAGGATATCCAACCCATCCATCCTAAAGCAGATCAGTCCTGGGTGTTCATTGGAAGGTCTGATGTTGAAGCTGAAACTCCAATACTTTGTCCACCTGACCTGAAGAGCTGACTCATTTGAAAAGACCGTGATGCTGGGTAAGATTGAGGGCAGGAGGAGAATGGGACAACAGAGGATGAGATGGTTGGATGGCATCACCAACTCAATGGACATGAGTTTGGGTGTGTTCCGCGAGTTGGTGTTGGACAGGGAAGCCTGGCGTGCAGCTCATGGGGTCGCAAAGAGTCGGACATGACCCAGCGACTGAACTGAAGCACATATCCAAAGTATCAGGATATTTACTAGCATAATGCAGATAATTTTGATGGGAGAGATGCCATTATTCCACTATTTCTTAGGAACCTGGGATGTTAGTTCCATGAATGAAGGTAAATTGAAGTGGTCAAGCAGGAAATGGCAAGAATGAACATTGACATTTTAGGAATCAGTGAACTAAAATGGACTGGAATTGGTGAATTTAACACAGATTACCATTATAGCTACTCCCGTGGGCAAGAACCACATAGAAGAAATAGAGTAGCCATCATAGTCAACAAAAGAGTCCAACATGCAGTACCTGGATGCAATCTCAAAAACAGCAGAATGATCTCCATTTCCAAGACAAACCATTCAATATCACAGTAATCCAAGTCTATAACCCAACCAGTAATGCTGAAGAAGCTGAAGTTGAACGGTTCTATGAAGACCTACACGATCTTTTAGAACTATCACCCAAAAAAGACGTCCCTTTCATTATAGGGGACTGGAATGCAAAAGTAGGAAGTCAAGAAACACCTGGAATGACAGGCAAATTTGGCCTTGGAATACGGAATGAAGCAGGGCAAAGGCCAACAGAGTTTTGCCAAGAGAACGCATTGGTCATAGCAAACACTTTATTCCAAAAACACAAAAGACAACTCTTCACATGGACATCACCAGATGGTCAATACTGAAATCAGTATTGATTATATTCTTTGCAGCCAAAGATGGAGAAGCTCTATACAGTCAACCAGAACAAAATCAGGAGCTGACTATGGCTCAGATCATGAACTTCTTATTGCCAGAATCAGACTTAAATTGAAGAAAGTAGGAAAAACCACCAGATCATTCAGTTCAGTTCAGTTCAGTCGCTCAGTCGTGTCTGACTCTTTGCGACCCCATGAATCGCAGTACGCCAGGCCTCCCTGTCCATCACCAGCTCCCGGAGTTCACCCAGACTCATGTCCATCGAGTCAGTGATGCCATCCAGCCATCTTGTCCTCCTGCCCCCAATCCCTCCCAGCATCAGAGTCTTTTCCAATGAGTCAACTCTTCACATGAGGTGGCCAAAGTACTGGAGTTTCAGCTTTAGCATCATTCCTTCCAAAGAAATCCCAGGGCTGATCTCATTCAGAATGGACTGGTTGGATCTCCTAGCAGTCCAAGGGACTCTCAAGAATCTTCTCCAACACTACAGTTCAAAAGCATCAATTCTTCGGTGCTCAGCCTTCTTCACAGTCCAACTCTCACATCCATAGATGACCACAGGAAAAACCATAGCCTTGACTAGACAGACGTTTGTTGGCATAAATATATGCCATATATTGATATTTATATGCCATATACTGATCATTCAAGTATGACCTAAATCAAATCCCTTATGATTATACAATGGAAGTGACAAATAGATTAAAGGGATTAATTAGATCTGATAGACAGAGTGCCTGAAGATCTATGGACAGAGGTTCCTGACATTGTACAGTAAGCAGTGATTAAAACTATCCCCAAGAAAAAGGAATTGCAAAAAAGCAAAATAGTTGTCTGAGAAGGCCTTACAGATAGCTGAGAATAGAGAAGGGAAAGGCAAAGGAAAAAAGGAAAGATATACCCATTTGAGTTTAGAGTTCTAAAGAATAACAAGGAGAGATAAGAAATCCTTCCTCAGTGATCAGTGCAAAGAAATAGAGGAAAATGAATAGTTGGGAAACACTAGAGATCTCTTCAAGAAAATTAGAGATATACAAAGGGAACATTTTATGCAAATACGGGCACAATAAAGGTCAGAAATGGTATGGACCTAACAGAAGCAGAAGATATTAAGAAGAGGTGGCAAGAATACACAGAGGATCTATACAAATAAGATATTCATGACCTAGATAACCATGATGGTGTGATCACTAACCTAGAGCCAGACATCCTGAAATGTGAAGTCAAATGGGCCTTAGGAAACATCACTACAAACAAGGCTAGTGGAGGTGATGGAATTCCAGTCAAGCTATTTCAAATCCTAAAAGATGGTGCTATGAAAGTGCTGCACTCAATATGTCAGCAAATTTGGAAAACTCAGCAGTGGCCACAGGACTGGAAAAGGTCAGTTTTCATTCCAATCTCAAAGAAAGGCAATGCCAAAGAATGTTCAAAGTACTGCACAGTTGCAATCATTTCACACACTAATGCTCAAAATTCTCCAAGCCAGGCTTCAACAGTATGTGAACCGTGAAATTCCAGATGTTCAAGCTGGATTTAGAAAAGGCAGAGGAACCAGAGATCAAATTGCCAGCATCCGTTGGATCAGTGAAAAAGCCAGAGAGTTCCAGAAAAACATCTACTTCTGCTTTATTGACTACTCCAAAGCCTTTGACTGTTTGCATTACAACAAACTGTGGAAAATTCTTAAAGAGATGGGAATACCAGACCACCTGACCTGCCTCCTGAGAAATCTTTATGCAGGTCAAGAAGCAACAGTGAGGAGGAGGAGCCAAGATGGCGGAGGAGTAGGACAGGGAGAACACTTTCTCCCCCACAAATTCATCAAAAGAGCATTTAAACGTCGAGTAAATTCCACAAAACAACTTCTGAATGCCAACAGAGGACATCAGGCACCCAGAAAAGCAACCCAAGTCTTCTAAAGGAGGTAGGAAAAAATATAAAAGACAAAAAAAGAGACAAAAGAGGGAGGGATGGAGTTCCGTCCCAGGAAGGGAGTCTTAAAAAGAGAGAAGTTTCCAAACACCAGGAAACCTCACTGCCGAATCTGTGCCGAGCTTTGGAAGCACAGAGGGCAACACATAACAGGGAGAAAAAAAAAATAAACAATTAAAACTCGCAGATTGCGAGCCCTAGGGTAACTCCCCCAGTGGAGAAGCAGCGCAGACGCCTGCACACGCCATTAGCAAGCGGGGGCTCGGCAGGGAGGCGCGGCGCGGGCTGCATCGCTTAGAGTAAGAACCTGGCCTGAATACCCTGAGTGCTATCTGAGGGAAATAGTTTGGGCTAGCAAACCAGATTGTGGGATATCTACCACACGAAAAGACAGCCCTAACCTAAGACACTGCCAGGCCTGCCCACTGAACAAAGGACTGAACAGAGAGAGCCGGCTGCAGACCTTCCCCCTCCGGTGACAGGCAGCCAGAGCCGGAAGCAGGCAATCGCAGCCCCAGAGAGACATTATATATAAAACTGTGAGCAGGCTTCTTTGCTAACTAAAACTTCTTGGGGGTCTGGATGGTCAACATCTGCCTGAGAAGGTGTGCCGGTTGTACACCCAGACAACCGAGTGGCGGGGAGGCGATAAGTCGCAGCAATTGTGCGTGCCAAACACCTCATCACCTGAGCTGCTCGGACCTGGGAAGGGCACAAAACGCAGGCCCAACCGAGTCTGGGCCTCTAAGGACTACCCGAGTGCCTGAACCTAAGCGGCTTGGACCTGGGAGGTGCATGCAGCCCAGAGCCGGCCTCGGATGGTTCCCGGTGGAACAACCTAGAGCCCGAGCAGTGTGGGCAGGGAGGCTACACGCGCCGTGAGCAGGGGCAGACCCAGTGTGGCTGAGGCACTGCGAGCTCACGCCAGTATTATTTGTTTGCAGCATCCCTCCCTCCCTCCCCACAGCACGACTGAACAAGTGAGCCTAAAAAAAAAAAAAAAAACTGTCCTCCATCGTCCTCTTTGTGTCAGGGCGGAAACCAGACACTGAAGAGACCAGCAAAGAGAAGAAGCTATAACAGAGGAAACCGCCTTGGAAGCTACAGGCAATAGATTAAAACCCTGTGGTTACTATGGACTACATAGGAAGGGGCCTGTAGATCTTGAGAAATGTAAGTCGGACCAAGGAACTAGCCAAAAATGAACTGAACCCACAATACTCACAACAAAACCAGAGAAAGTCCTAGATATATTTTTACTATTTTTATGATCATTCTTTCTTTCTATTTTTTTAAAATTAAAAAAAATTTTTTTTTCTTCTTCAGCAAACTTCATATATATTTTTTAAATAATTTTTTGACCTTGTTTTTATTTATTTATTTTTTCGTCTTTTCTTTAACATTGTATTTTTGAAATTCCAAACTCTACTCTAGATTTTTAATTTTAGCTTTTTGGTATATGTTATCAATTTTGTAACTATAGTTTTTTTTTTTTATAATTTCTGTGACTTTTTTTTTTCTCTGTTTCCTTCTCTTCTTCTTTTATATAAAATTGTATATCTGAAATTCCAAACTCTACTCTAGATTTTTAATTTATGCTTTTTGGTATTTGATATCAATTTAGTACCTGTATTTTCTTTATAATTTTTGTGACATTGTTTGTTTTTGTTTATTTTTCTCTTTATTTTTCTTCTTCTTTTTTTTAACATTGTATTTTTGAAATTCCAAACTCTACTCTAGATTTTTAACTTTTGTTTTTTGCTATTAGTTATCAATTTTGTACCTATATTTTCTTTATAATTTTCGTGACCTTGTTTGTTTTTGTTTGTTCTTTTTTTCTCTCTTTCCTTTCCTTCTTCTTTTCTTCAACATCGTATTTTTGAAATTCTAAACTCTACTCTAGATTTTTAATTTTTGCTTTTATGTATTTGTTACCAATTTTGTACCTTTAAGAACCCAATCTTCAGTACGCATTTTTCACTGGGGAGCGAGATTACTGGCTTGACTGCTGTCTCTCCCTTTGGACTCTCCTTTTTCTCCACCAGGTTGCCTGTGTCTCCTCCCTAACCCCTCTCTACTCTACCCAACTCTGTGAATTTCTGTGTGTTCCAGATAGTGGAGAACACTTAGGGAACTGATTACTGGCTGGATCTGTCTCCCTTCTTTTCATTCCCCCCTTTTATCCTTCTGGCCACCTCTGTCTCCTTCCTCCTTCTTCTCTTCTCTGTATAACTCCATGAACATCTCTGAGCAGTCCAGTTGTGGAGTGCACATAAGGAAGTGATTACTGGTTAGCCCACTCTCTCCACTATTGATTCCACCTCATCTCATTCAGGTCACCTCTAACTCCCTCCTCCCTCTTTCTTCTCCATGTAATGCTGTGAACCTCTCTGAGTGACCCTCATGGTAGAGAAACTTTTCATCTTTAACGTAGATGTTTTTTAAATGGTGCAGTATAGAAGGAGAAGTTTTGAAACTACTGTAAAAATAAGACCAATAACTGGAAGAAGGAGGCCTAAGTCCAAACCCCGACTCCAGGGAACTCCTGACTCCAAGGAACATTAATTGACAGGAGTTCATCAAACGCCTCCATACCAACACTGAAACCAAGCACCACACAAGGGCCAACAAGTTCCAGGGCAAGACATACCAAGCAAATCCTCCAGCAACAAAGGAACACAGCCCTGAGCTTCAAGATACAGGCTGCCCAAAGTCACCCCAAAACCATAGACATCTCATAACTCATTTCTGGACATTTCATTGCACTCCAGAGAGAAGAAATACAGCTCCACCCATCAGAACACCGACACAAGCTTCCCTAACCAGGAAACCTTGACAAGCTGCCTGTACAAACCCACACACAGCGAGGAAATGCCACAATAAAGAGAACTCCACAAACTGCCAGAATACAGAAAGGACACTCCAAACTCAGCGATTTAAACAAGATGAAGAGACAGAGGAATACTCAGCAGATAAAGGAACAGGATAAATGCCCACCAAACCAAACCAAAGAGGAAGAGATAGGGAATCTACCTGATAAAGAATTCCGAATAATGATAGTGAAATTGATCCAAAATCTTAAAATTAAAATGGAATCACAGATAAATAGCCTGGAGACAAGGATTGAGAAGATGCAAGAAAGGTTTAACAAGGACCTAGAAGAAATAAAAAAGAGTCAATATATAAAGAATAATGCAATAAATGAAATTAAAAACACTCTGGAGGCAACAAATAGTAGAATAAAAGAGGCAGAAGATAGGATTAGTGAATTAGAAGATAGAATGGTAGAAATAAATGAATCAGAGAGAATAAAAGAAAACAAATTAAAAGAAATGAGGACAATCTCAGAGACCTTCAGGACAATATTAAACACTACAACATTCGAATCATAGGGGTCCCAGAAGAAGAAGACAAAAAGAAAGACCATGAGAAAATACTTGAGGAGATAATAGTGGAAAACTTCCCTAAAATGGGGAAGGAAATAATCACCCAAGTCCAAGAAACCCAGAGAGTCCCAAACAGGATAAACCCAAGGCAAAACACCCCAAGACACATATTAATCAAATTAACAAAGATCAAACACAAAGAACAAATATTAAAAGCAGCAAGGGAAAAACAACAAATAACACACAAGGGAATTCCCATAAGGATAACAGCTGATCTTTCAATAGAAACTCTTCAAGCCAGGAGGGAATGGCAAGACATACTTACAATGATGAAGGAAAATAACTTACAGCCCAGATTATTGTACCCAGCAAGGATCTCATTCAAGTATGAAGGAGAAATCAAAAGCTTTTCAGACAAGCAAAAGCTGAGAGAATTCTGCACCACCAAACCAGCTCTCCAACAAATACTAAAGGATATTCTCTAGACAGGAAACACAAAAACGGTGTATAAATTCGAACCCAAAACAATAAAGTAAATGGCAACGGATTCATACTTATCAGTAATTACCTTAAACGTAAATGGGTTGAATGCCCCAACCAAAAGACAAAGACTGGCTGAATGGATACAAAAACAAGACCCCTACATATGTTGTCTACAAGAGACCCTCCTCAAAACAGGGGACACATATAGACTGAAAGTGAAGGGCTGGAAAAAGATTTTCCATGCAAATAGGGACCAAAAGAAAGCAGGAGTAGCAATACTCATATCAGATAAAATAGACTTTAAAACAAAGGCTGTGAAAAGAGACAAAGAAGATCACTACATAATGATCAAAGGATCAATCCAAGAAGAAGATATAACAATTATAAATATATATGCACCCAACATGGGAGCACTGCAGTATGTAAGACAAATGCTAACAAGTATGAAAGGAGAAATTAACAATAACACAATAATAGTGGGAGACTTTAATACCCCACTCATACCTATGGATAGATCAACTAAACAGAAAATTAACAAGGAAACACAAACTTTAAATGATACAATAGACCAGTTAGACCTAATTGATATCTATAGGACTTTTCATCCCAAAACAATGAATTTCACCTTTTTCTCAAGCGCACATGGAACCTTCTCCAGGATAGATCACATCCTGGGTCATAAAGCTAGCCTTGGTAAATTAAAAAAAATAGAAATCATTCCAAGCATATTTTCTGACCACAATGCAGTAAGATTAGATCTCAATTACAGGAGAAAAACTATTAAAAATCCCAACATATGGAGGCTGAACAACACGCTGCTGAATAACCAACAAATCACAGAAGAAATCAAAAAAGAAATCAAAATTTGCATAGAAACGAATGAAAATGAAAACACAACAACCCAAAACCTGTGGGACACTGTAAAAGCAGTCCTAAGGGGAAAGTTCATAGCAATACAGGCATATCTCAAGAAACAAGAAAAAAGTCAAATAAATAACCTAACTCTACACCTAAAGCAACTAGGAAAGGAAGAAATGAAGAACCCCAGGATTAGTAGAAGGAAAGAAATCTTAAAAATTAGAGCAGAAATAAATGCAAAAGTAACAAAAGAGACCATAGCAAAAATCAACAAAGCCAAAAGCTGGTTCTTCAAAAGGATAAATAAAATTGACAAACCATTAACAAGACTCATCAAGAAACAAAGGGAGAAAAATCAAATCAATAAAATTAAAAATGAAAATGGAGAGATCACAACAGACAACACAGAAATACAAAGGATCATAAGAGACTACTATCAACAATTATATGCCAGTAAAATGGACAACATGGAAGAAATGGACAAATTCTTAGAAAAGTACAACTTTCCAAAACTGGACCAGGAAGAAATAGAAAATCTTAACAGACCCATCACAAGCACGGAAATTGAAACTGTAATCAAAAATCTTCCAGCAAACAAAAGCCCAGGTCCAGACGGCTTCACAGCTGAATTCTACCAAAAATTTAGAGAAGAGCTAACACCTATCCTGCTCAAACTCTTCCAGAAAATTGCAGAGGAAGGTAAACTTCCAAACTCATTCTATGAGGCCACCATCACCCTAATACCAAAACCTGACAAAGATCCCACAAAAAAAGAAAACTACAGGCCAATATCACAGATGAACATAGATGCAAAAACCTTAACAAAATTCTAGCAATCAGAATCCAACAACATATTAAAAAGATCATACACCATGATCAAGTGGGCTTATCCCAGGGATGCAAGGATTCTTCAATATCCACAAATCAATCAATGTAATACACCACATTAACAAATTGAAAAATAAAAACCATATGATTATCTCAATAGATGCAGAGAAAGCCTTTGACAAAATTCAACATCCATTTATGATAAAAACTCTCCAGAAAGCAGGAATAGAAGGAACATACCTCAACATAATAAAAGCTATATATGACAAACCCACAGCAAACATTATCCTCAATGGTGAAAAATTGAAAGCATTTCCTCTAAAGTCAGGAACAAGACAAGGGTGCCCACTTTCACTATTACTATTCAACATAGTTTTGGAAGTTCTGGCCACAGCAATCAGAGCAGAAAAAGAAATAAAAGGAATCCAAATTGGAAAAGAAGTAGTAAAACACTCACTATTTGCAGATGACATGATCCTCTACATAGAAAACCCTAAAGAGTCCACCAGAAAATTACTAGAACTAATCAATGACTATAGTAAAGTTGCAGGATATAAAATCAACACACAGAAATCCCTTGCATTCCTATACACTAATAATGAGAAAACAGAAAGAGAAATTAAGGAAACAATTCCATTCACCATTGCAACGGAAAGAATAAAATACTTAGGAATATATCTACCTAAAGAAACTAAAGACCTATATATAGAAAACTATAAAACACTGGTGAAAGAAATCAAAGAGGACACTAATAGATGGAGAAATATACCATGTTCATGGATTGGAAGAATCAATATAGTGAAAATGAGTATACTACCCAAAGCAATTTATAGATTCAATGCAATCCCTATCAAGCTACCAACAGTATTCTTCACAGAGCTAGAACAAATAATTTCACAATTTGTATGGAAATACAAAAAACCTCGAATAGCCAAAGTGATTTTGAGAAAGAAGAATGGAACTGGAGGAATCAACCTACCTGACTTCAGGCTCTACTATAAAGCCACAGTTATCAAGACAGTATGGTACTGGCACAAAGACAGAAATATAGATCAATGGAACAAAATAGAAAGCCCAGAGATAAATCCACGCACATATGGACACCTTATCTTTGACAAAGGAGGCAAGAATATACAATGGATTAAAGACAATCTCTTTAACAAGTGGTGCTGGGAAATCTGGTCAACCACTTGTAAAAGAATGAAACTAGACCACTTTCTAACACCATACACAAAAATAAACTCAAAATGGATTAAAGATCTAAACATAAGACTAGAAACTATAAAACTCCTAGAGGAGAACATAGGCAAAACACTCTCTGACATACATCATAGCAGGATCCTCTATGACCCACCTCCCAGAATATTGGAAATAAAAGCAAAAATAAACAAATGGGACCTAATTAACCTTAAAAGCTTCTGCACATCAAAGGAAACTATTAGCAAGGTGAAAAGGCAGCCTTCAGAATGGGAGAAAATAATAGCAAATGAAGCAACTGACAAACAACTAATCTCAAAAATATACAAGCAACTCCTACAGCTCAACTCCAGAAAAATAAATGACCCAATCAAAAAATGGGCCAAAGAACTAAATAGACATTTCTCCAAAGAAGACATACAGATGGCTAATGAACACATGAAAAGATGCTCAACATCACTCATTATCAGAGAAATGCAAATCAAAACCACTATGAGGTACCATCTCACACCAGTCAGAATGGCTGCGATCCAAAAGTCTACAAGTAATAAATACTGGAGAGGGTGTGGAGAAAAGGGAACCCTCTTACACTGTTGGTGGGAATGCAAACTAGTACAGCCACTATGGAGAACAGTGTGGAGATTCCTTAAAAAACTGGAAATAGAACTGCCTTATGATCCAGCAATCCCACTGCTGGGCATACACACTGAGGAAACCAGAAGGGAAAGAGACATGTGTACCCCAATGTTCATCGCAGCACTGTTTATAATAGCCAGGACATGGAAGCAACCTAGATGTCCATCAGCAGATGAATGGATAAGAAAGCAATGGTACATATACACAATGGAGTATTACTGAGCCATTAAAAAGAATACATTTGACTCAGTTCTAATGAGGTGGATGAAACTGGAGCCTATTATACAGAGTGAAGTAAGCCAGAAAGAAAAACACCAATACAGTATACTAACGCATATATATGGAATTTAGAAAGATGCTGACAATAACCCTGTGTACGAGACAGCAAAAGAGACACTGATGTATGGAACAGTCTTATGGACTCTGTGGGAGGGGGAGAGGATGGGAAGATTTGGGAAAATGGCATTGAATTGAATACATTGAATGGCATGTATAATATCATGTATGAAACGAGTTGCCAGTCCAGGTTCAATGCACGATACTGGATGCTTGGGGCTAGTGCACTGGGACGACCCAGAGGGATGGTATGGGGAGGGAGGAGGGAGGAGGGTTCAGGATGGGGAACACATGTATACCTGTGGCGGATTCATTTTGATATTTGGCAAAACTAATACAATTTTGTAAAGTTTAAAAATAAAATAAAATTGTATTTGGAAAAAAAAAAAAGAAGCAACAGTGAGAACTGGACATGGAACAACAGACTGGTTCCAAATCAGGACAGTCAAGGCTGTATATTGTCACCCTTCTTATTTAACTTATATGCAGAGTACATCATGCTAAATGCTGGGCTGGAGGAAGCACAAGCTGGAATCAAGATTGCCGGGAGAAATATCAATAACCTCAGATATGCAGATGACCCCACCCTTATGGCAGAAAGCAAAGAAGAAGTGAAATGAAAGAGCTTAATGAAAGTGAAAGAGGAAAGTGAAAAAGTTGGGTTAAAACTCAACATTGAGAAAAGTAAGATCATGGCATCTGGTCACATCACTTCATGGCAAATATATGAGGAAACAATGGAAGCAGTGACAGACTTTATTTTGGGGGGCTCCAAAATCACTGCAGATTGTGACTGCAGCCATGAAATTAAAAGACATTTGCCCCTTAGAAGGAACTCTATGATCAACCTAGACAACATATTAAAAAGCAGAGACATTACTTTGCCAACAAAGGTCTGTCTATTCAAAGCTATTGTTTTTCCAGTAGTCATGTATGGATGTGAGAGTTGGACTATAATGAAAGCTGTGCACTGAAGAATTGATGCTTTTGAACTGTGGTATTGGAGGGGAAGATTCTCGAGAGTCCCTTAGACTTCAAGGACATCCAACCAGTCCATATAAAGGAAATCAGTCCTGAATATTCATTGGAAGGACTGATGCTAAAGCTGAAACTCCAATACTTTGGCCACCTGGTGTGGAGAATGAGTCACTAGAAAAGACTGTGATGTTGGGAAAGATTAAAGTTGGGAGAATGAGGGGATGACAGAGGATGAGATGGTTGCATGGCATCTTGACTCAATGTACATGAGTTTCAGTAAGCTCTGGGAGTTGGAGATGGACAGGGAGGCTTTGTGTTCTGCAGTTTATGGGGTCGCAAGGAGTCGGACATGACTGAGCGACTGAAATGAACTGATGCCATCCAGGGTTGGCTTCAGGGATATGTGAACTGTGCATTTTCTTAGGGCCATGTACTCAACAGGGCCTCATGCTTAGTTTAATGCTCCTCTGCATTATGAAATTCTTAATTTTTAAATAAAGGGGTTGATCCATCATTTTCATTTTGAGTGAATCCAACAAATTATGTAATGGTTCTGATACAACCTGAGATTAGATTGCCTGGTGAATCAAGTTGGTTTGTAGAGCAAAGTAAAATGGATTGATGTTATTTGTAAAAATCTATGAATATCCTTCCTTCTTTTAAGGTAATTGACACTTTTGTTTATAAATTTAGATTGGAAGTGATAGCTATATTATTGGGTTCAACAGAAAAGGATGATATTTATTTTAAGCCTTATCAGTTCAGTTCAGTCGCTCAGTCCTGTCCGACTCTTTGCAACCGCATGAATAACAGCACACCAGACCTCCCTGTCTATAACCAACTCCCAGAGTTCACTCAAACTCATGTTCATCGAGTCCATGGCTGGTGTTGCCATCCAGTCATCTCATCCTCTGTTGTCCCCTTCTCCTCCTGCCCCCAATCCCTCCCAGCATCAGGGTCTTTTCCAATGAGTCAACTCTTCACATGAGGTGGCCAAAGTACTGGAGTTTCAGCTTTAGCATCATTCCTTCCAAAGAAATCCCAGGGCTGATCTCCTTCAGAATGGACTGGTTGGATCTCCTTGCAGTCCAAGGGACTCTCAAGAGTCTTCTCCAGCACCACAGTTCAAAAGCATCAATTCTTCAGTGCTCAGCCTTCTTCACAGTCCAACTCTCACATCCATACATGACCACAGGAAAAACCATAGCCTTGACTAGATGGGCCTTTGTTGGCAAAGTAATGTCTCTGCTTTTGAATAAGCTATCTAGGTTGATCATAACTTTCCTTGCAAGGAGTAAGTGTCTTTTAATTTCGTGGCTGCAATCACCATCTGAAGTGATAGCTTACTATAAGCAGTAGACTACATACAGCCATGAGAAGCAAAATTAAGAGTGGAATATATTCCTTGTGCTCTTGTGAGTCAGTACAGTGAACACCGTTAAGAATCATTTCAAAGTTATTCAGTGTGTAGCCATTTCTTTCTACATAGAGATGCTAGGTCTCATTCCCACATATGTATTTAAATTTAAAATCTTAATTCCAGTTACTTGCAAAAATGACATCCAAAAAGACTTGAAGATTCAATTTTGCCTGTTTGATCCTAGAGCTTTAACTGTCCTTTGATAATTGGTTGCCAAATAATCTAATGCTAAAATAAATTTTCAAATTAAGATACCCAAAAGTTTAACCTGAAGATATACTAAATAGTAAGTCCTTTTTCTTTCTTTGAATATACAGACTCAAAAAGAACTGAATGATCTACATTCAGAAGGTTTGTTGTCTTGGGTCGGGGTGAAAAAACAAACACAACCATTCAGAAACAAAAACAAAGGCAGACTGATTTCGATATTAGAGATACTATTGCATAATCAATGCACTGTGTCATAATTGGAAATATGAGAACCTGTTTAGTAAAAAGAATCCTCATTTCTCTGGAGCCCTAGGAAAGGGAAGAGTTATATACAAAGTAATTTTGTTTCTACCAAACAGGACTTCCACAGTAAGGTAACAACAGCTTGCTTCTGTAAGTGGCGAGAAGGGCGGGAAGGCCATAGTTTATGATACACTAACTTATTCTGCATGCTTTTTTTTTATTCCATGAAATTAAAAAACCATAATACCTTAAATGGGCCAAAGTTCCACTCTTTATCAGTGCTTCTAGCTTAGATGTAATGTTACTTCTGAAAACCCCTCAAATAAATATTTTTGGAGATTCCAGAAGAGCTCCCTTTGTGCCAATAACCTAAAATATAGGTTGCTTGTCTTGATCTACAAAAGCAACATGGAAAGTGTGGTTGAAGTATTGTCTCTAGAAGCTATCCCATTTATACAGCTAAATTATTTTGAATTTAATTCATTCAATTTGGATAATTTACCTTACATTTTAATATATTTCAGTTGGTAGTGTTTTGATTGTCTCATTATCTTAACAAGAGGTATTGCCTTTCAATTTTCTCTGATTTTTAGATACATCTTAAATAAGAATTAGAATGAATTTTTTGGTGCACCTAATTCCCCCAGGCTCTATTTATAATAAAAATTAAGAATCTATTATTACTTAATTCTCTTGAGAGTAGCATTGACATACATTCACTACCATGTGTAAAATAGGTAGCTAGTGGGAAGCTGCTGTATGGAACAGGGAGCTCAGCTCGGTGCTCTGTGATGATCTAGGGGGATGAGATGGGGAAGATGGAAGGGAGGCTCAAGAGGGAGGGGATATATGTATAGTTACAGCTGATTTGCACTGTTATACAGCAGAGACTAACACAACATTGTAAAGCAATTATATTCCAACTAAAAAATAAATTAAAAAAAGAATTTAATTAAAAAAGCCCTATAAAAGCCCTATTGCTTAATTCTTTGGAGCTTGATCAGTTGATTTCAGTATTCTAAGTCTTTTTGTTGTTGAGAATTGTCCTTGAGTAAGATTATATCTGCTAGGTAATTTTAATGAGCTACATTTGGGAAACTTGACCAAAGGATTGCTGGTTTTTAACAATCTGTGCTAATGTTGAAATAGCAGGTGGAGGAAAATGGAGTGATGTGGGCCTCTATAATGTATCATGAGTTACCAAATTATTCAAAATCTGATGCTAGTGCCATGGATTTGGTTTCTTATGCACATTAAGTCCTTTACATATATGCTAATCTAACCTTCCCCCCAACTTACAGTAGTATTATTAGTATAGTATTATTACTAGAGAAGTAAGAACCTGCTTAAGTTCATAGTATATATTGGTGTTGAAGATGCTTTGACTCTAGGTCTGACTCCAAAATCCAAGCTTTTTAACCACTGTCTTTTACTCAAAAATTTAAAATATGACCACCACTCATTGTCTACCAGAGTGTCATTTCCACTGCTGGCTATGATGAGTTTAGGAAATGTTACCCAATTCAGGGCATCATCATCATCATGATTATTAATAACAGGAGCTCTTATTGCATGTTTACTCTTTTCCCAGCCCTGCTTTAAAGATTTATAAATATTGCATTTAATAGGTAATGCCAAATATTCCCATTTTATAGTGAGGGAAACTGAGACTTAGTATTAAGTAAATTTTCCCAAGATAATGGAAAGAACTCATGTCAGAGTTGGATGTCCTGGATACACATTCAACTCTGTATCCTTCTCACCCTAATTAACCTCCTAAAAGCCCAGTCTCCGAATGCCAACACATTGGGAGGCAGGGCTTCAACTTATGAATTTTGAGGGAACACATTCAGTCCATAACATCATCTGAGAGTTAACATAGCATACTGTACATATGAGTGTACAACACACACAGACACACAGACATACATGCAAAAAGAAGGCTCCATCGCAGATCATGGATGGAATATTAATTAATATTGTTATTTCCCGTTTAAACTACTGTGTCAGTTTTTTTTCTCATTAAGTGCATTTAATAGTAAGCAGAATGTTATTAATAATGTTTTATTTTCTCATGTAACAAGAAACCCAGAGACAGATGGTTGCTGGTGTTGTTCGGTAGCTTGAGGCTGTTGGGTTTGAAGTCTTTATGATTTTCTTGCCTTTCTTTCATGGTTGCAAGATGGTGGCTGTAGCTGTTGTCCACATTTCAGGCATGAGAAATAAAAACTGAGAAAGAACGAAAAGGTGTATGCCAGATGAGTCTTTAACAGGTTTTTCTAGGAGCTCCACCCAATGACTTCAGCTTACATTTTATTGACCAGAACTATATTACAGTGGCTGCCATTACCTACTTGTAAGGAAAGCCATGAAATATAGGTTTCCCCTGCTTCCTTAAAGTACAGTGTTTCTATGAAATGTTTTGTTAAGGTGAAATGGCATGAAGCAAATAATCAGTTACCTGAGGACACATCTTGCTAACGGATGCACAAAATAAGCGGGGACAAAGCACAGATGCTCACAGAGTTCAAAGCTACGGTGGCTTGATGCTGAGATGTTGAGTGTAGTTCCCGGGGAAGGAGCTTGGTGGGGCCACTCTCGTGGCTTGGTGCTCTCTGTCTCTATAACAGCTGCTGCAAAACAAACACTGAATGCTATTTTCATCTTTTGCCTTTTTTCATAAAAGCAAAATCCTCTTGGGATTTCTTTTGGTTAGTGAAAATACTTACTAACATAAGTCTTTCATGAAAGCAAAGTGGGATAAACCAAACTTTTGAAAAGCCGGGGATACATGTATAAGTTTTTTTCTGGGAATATTAGTATGCCCTCTAACATGTGTATTGTGTTAATAAGCAAGTAGAGAAATAGAGATAGGGAGTTGGAAGTCAGAATTATGTACCACAATTCCATCCCAATGGCTGAAAAGCTATTGTGAATTTACAGACCCTCCTGCAATGGATAGATAATCCTCTCACATAGCAGATCTTTAGGAAATGCCTGCCACAAAGGGATTTTTAAACAATATATCAAAAGGAAACCATATTTAAGGGATCAGAAAAGGTAGCATACTTTAGGCACTGGAGTCCTTACTCAGGACAGCCACTAGTTTAATCCAGTTGCAACCTGTGGAAAGTTTTTTGTGGTTGGCAGATGTGCTGCCTCAAGTCTGCCTTTTGGCTCACATGATGATTCCTGCTTCTGATTTCCTGTGGTTGGAGCACACTGTTTTCTTTCTTTCAGAGACATCTTGTTCTTGTCTGAGTTACCACACCATTACTCATCTTCTGTTGGCTCCTTGTTGGGTTTTCCATAATGTTATCCAAGGAGATGCAGAGACATGAAAATCACTGAGCTGCTATAGGTCAAGAGTAGGGTGTTGAGATGCACTATTCATATTTCTTCCTTTCAATCTTTCTTAGGATATATTTCAGACCGAGCGAGGCAGACATCCTCTGATTAGCACCCATAGTAATTGCTGCTTTAAGCTTGCCTTTTACTCCCTAGGTTTCTATACTTAAGTTGGTCCAAGGAGTTGGTTTCATAGAGTGTTACTGATGCAGGGGAACAGAATTGGAGTTTATTTTTTTACTTTACTTCAATCTCAAATTTGTAAATTGGTGTGCAACTGCTCTACTTTCTGCTATAAGAGAGATGAAAAGTAAATTTACCTGTTTCTTTACTTTTTAATTTTATTTCTATACAATTATTTGGGTCTTCCCCTTTTTATTTTGATTGGTAATTCCAGTTTTTTTTTTTTTTTTTTTTTGACTATATTGTGTGGCATGTGAAATCTTAGTTCCCTGACCAGGGACCAAGCCCATGTCTTGATCAAGCACAGAGTCTTACCTGCTGGACTGCCAGGGTATTCCTTACCTGCCTCTTTAAAAAGCTAGGGTTATAGATCACTGTGGTCACAAAGCATAACATTAGTTATGTAGAGAGTGGAGCAAAAGCTAGGGACATTCATAGTTAAGTTGGCTTCCCTTGTAGCTCAGTTGGTAAAGAATCTGCCTCTAGTGTAGGATACCTGGGTTCGATCCCTGGGTTGGGAAGATCCCCTGGAGAAAGAAATGGCAATCCACTCCAGTATCCTTGCCTGGAAAATCCCATGGACAGAGGAGCCTGGTGGGCTGAATCCATGGGGTTGCAAAGAGTCAGGCACAACTGAGCAACTAACACTGTAATACTATAGTTGAGTCAGGTGAAGGGATATGAAAGCAAACAGAAGAGTCATGCAAGAAACATGGCTTGGGTGGAAGGCACAGAGTATGGTTACTAATTGGAATGAGGAGAGGGAAAAGGGAAGGCAGAGGAGATCAAAGTTGATTCTGGCGTCAGCACTCTGAGGATGGAACTGCCATTGGGTTAAAGAAACTCAAGATCTGTTTGGGAGTAATAGTAGGAACGATGTGCTCTGTGTTCTCCCATATATTAGTACTTTGTGGTGATGGTAGAGGATGAAAGTATCACTAAATAGACTGGTATGGGTTATTAAAATGCTTAGCTGCAAATCTCTTCCCAATCACTTTGTGGACAGCATTTGATTTGAATTTTGAATTCAGATCTATTGGGTAACATGCATAAAACTCATTATATATGAAAATGAGGTGAGAATCTGTATTTCATCACTATCCCATCTCTCCTGTGTGTGCTAGTCACTCAGTCCTGTCTGACTCTTTGCAACCCCATGGACTGTAGCCTGCTAGGCTCCTCTGTCCAAGGAATTCTCCAGGAAAGAATACTGGAGTGGTAGCCATTCCCTTCTCCAGGGGATATTCCTGACCCAGGGATCAAACTCACATCTCCTGCATTGCAGGCAGATTCTTTACTGCCTGAGCCACAGGAAGCCCCGTCAATTCTCAGATACTATAAAAATTTGGTGTGGAAACTGAGGCACAACTGAATTCCCCCACCTCATGCCTCCATTTGCTAGTTCAAGGTCTAGCTGTACACCCTCCTGCTCTCCATCCCCAGTGGAATGAGCTGCATGTAGGCAGCCTTTTGCCAGGGGGAGGATTTCAGGAGCCCATCTGGTAGCTCATGTGTGGAGAGGCTGGCCAGGGTTAAGGGCTGTGGATGGTGGAGCAGGAGGAAGGGTGTTGTTGGAGGAGCAGCTGCTGTGTGTGTGCATGGGGGGATGGTCAGCACTAAATAAGGGACACCAGCTGGGGTTCCATAATAATATCAGTGGGGGACAGGCAGAGACCTCTGCTGTCCATATGGGGAAACTGAGATGGAGCCTTCAGTTTCCAATTTTTGAGAAAGGGGGGGCCTGCCATCAGCTATTGAGGTTCATTCATCTTCCCCAGGAAGGCACCATGGCCCAGGAGCTGCGGTGTTTGTCAGCAGTAACTCAGTGACATGCAAGCAGGGACAGCGGCTGGGTCCCCTGGCCACACAGACCCCCTCCACTCCTGCCACGCTGAGGGGCACCCTCCTCCACCTTAGCTGCTGGGGCAAGGAGTGCCTGGCCCAGGCACCTGCCAGCCGGCCTGCCTTCCCTTGCTCACGTGCCTGAGAAAGTCTCATTTTTAGCACCTGGACTCTTTTCCCTGCCTGGAGGGAGCTCAGGGGACAGAGTGAGAAGAAAGTAGCCAAGGGGGACAGGAAGATCTGGAAGTAGGGCCCCAGGGAACGTCTGATCGTTCTGTTCTCCCCACCCCAAGGGTGCCCAGACACAGAGAGCGGCCCTTAGCCACCATGCAGCGTGGAGTTGAAGAGGATGCTGTCCTGGTTCTGAAGCTGGTAGTTCAGCAGTTCCCAGTCGGCATCGTTAATCAGCACCAGAATCCCTGACTGCAGGGATGAACAGCTGTTGCCTTGGATGAACAGCTCTGGCCACTCTGCTCTTTCAGCAAATTCTTCTTGATCCAGACAAGGAGGTTCCTCCAGGTAAGGTGACTTGATGCTTCTCCATACTGTTGAACAGGAGCTCCGCACTGCCTCTGAACTCCACCTCCATGACAAGGGTGCTGCCATGTTGAGGAAGCCGGACTCACCGGAACTCCCCATCTCTACTAGTCTCTTCCATATCCCTGAGCCTGAATGATCACATACTCCAAGCAAATTGAACTTTATGTGTTAAATACTTTTTTTCTTTAAAATTGTAAAATAATATTGTCTCTTTCAGGTTTCAGGGGACATCTTTTTATGTTTGCCAAATTGGTACTCAGCTTTCCTAACTCAGCATTTTCCAACTGACTTTGATCACATGGACAAATTACTTGCTTGCATGGCAACCTACACATACTCTAACAACAATTCTTTAATATACCCACTTCGTAAAGTGATTTCTATTGACGATTGACGAATTATTCCTGGATGATAAAGAGTCTTTAAAATAAATGAAGATACTTGACTCTTCTGATTGGCACCCATACAAATCACTACTTTAAACTTGTCTCTCTAGGTTTCCATATTTAAGTTGGTCCAAGGAGTTGTTTTTTCTGAGGCAGGGAAAAAGAATTGAGCTTTATTTCTTTACTTCTTTCTTGTCTTTGGTAGGACTCTGTATATGGGCCACATAGTGTGACAGCAGCTATATGCTATCTCCATCACAATTGTGCACTTGGAATATAAAAAGGGCAACATTAATATAAATTTCCATGTCCCATCATCCCTGCCAGATTAGGGCACATCAAAACAGGGTTCTATGTATCTTGAAAGACCTTTGACCTCTCTATTATATAGCTCAGCTAGCAAGTGTGTATGTTTTTTAGCTCTATCTTGGTTCCATTTTATGCTCTGATTCTTACTTATTTAAGTCTATTTTTATATTTTAGATCTGTAGGTTCCTTTAAGTGATTTTTGGAAGAGGAAGTACCCACATATGCATCAGTGAACCCTGGTATAGCTCCCAGAAGCTCTCTCAAGCCTGATTGTGCATGTAGATTCAATGTAAGTAATAGAAATCTTTTTTGGTTTTGGTGAAGAAAGTATTTCTCTCATGTATTTTCTTAGCTGTCACCAGCCAGTGGGTACACTCATTAGTCAAAAAACAAGAAACAAACCTAATACTTGTTGAGCCCCTTTTATGTACCAGAAACTTCCGAGCTTTTTACTTATTTAATCCTCTCAACGATTCTGTGAGTTAGGTCCTGCCATTATCGCTACTTAATAGATGTGAAAATTGAGACCCAGAGACGTTGGTGAGTTGTTTGCACAGTCAGCGTGGAACCTGAGTTTGAACCCAGGTCATTTGATTCCTGAGCTCACATGATTAATAAGAACATGATATTGTCTCATCAGAACAGAATAATCACAGTTACACAGGCCCCGGTCCCTTTGTTCTCATAAGAGCTTTAGTTCTTTATAATGTGCCCTGAATATTCTTCACCACCAAGGACAGTGTCACATGTGCTCCCAAACTACTTAACTATTAAAGGGCATAACTTGCATGTCCTCCAGGCATTAATGGATCCTGGAATCCTTGGGAAGCCACTGCTGTGGGGTGGGGCAGGCTGTGGCAAAGGGGAAAACACCCTTTCCTTGCTGTGTCATACTCTGGAAGTCAGGCCTCAAACCTGTGCTGAGCGTTTGCTGAATTTTATCCCCCTCCTTTCAGAGTTTTACTCAGTCTCCTTCCTCTCTCCAGGTCTCAAACATTAGTCCAACTGGGACTTACAAGAGTTAGTGCCGCCATGTTGGGTCCACACCCCTCATCCATCCCTTCATAAAACTCTTTGTGGTTAGTGGAGCTCATTATGCATAACTCTTTCAACCTGGGTTTTCTCCTTAGAGACTTCTCAGTCACACAAAAATGGGCTTCTGTCAGCACATTCTTCAGTTTTCTAAACATAACTGGGCAAGTCTGAATCCGGTAGTAGGCTTCTTGGAACTCTCAATTCCATCCCATGAACCACCACTGGTTCCCACAAATTGGAGCCTTCCTTCTAAGATTCCCATAGCTGCTGTGGGCTCCATCCAGCCCAGAGGGGAAGGAGAAAATCAACCTACTTTTCTTTTCTTTTTTAAAATTGATTTCTTCCTTTAATTATTTCTCTTTTTAAAATTCATTTTTATTTATTTCTTGGCCATGCAGCATGAGGGGTCTTAGTTCCCAGACTAGGGATCAAACTCATGCCTCCTGCAATAGAAGTGTGGATTCTTAACCACTGGACTGCCAGGGAAATCCCTCAAGCTGCTTTCCTGATTTGCACCTACTCAAACTTGGGTCTCAGGCTATACTCTAGACATCATAATTTTCTGGCAGGCTATAATGATAAGTCTGATTTGCACATCTGCCCTAACCTGGTAGTGAAAACTTTAATACATGTGACATGTTAAGCCTCAAGGCTTCCTCATGCTGAAAGCAGAGCTTGCTTTCATTCCCAACTACTTCACTTCTGTGAACAGATTTGAGATTTCTTGAACACATTCTCATCTGTATAGTCTACAAAGGCATGAGTGACGGTTTTGCTATGATTCAGTCATTTTTTTTGCATTTTCTTATAAAATCTAAGATGGGTACTTGGGTTTTCACCTGTGTCACAAAGTAGCCTCACCAGGTGTGAGAATCTGGTGATCTTTCCTACTTCCCTGAAAGCCTGAGTTTCCACACAAGCATTTTGCTGTGAACATCCTTGACAACCTATTTGATCTATGTGGGTCTCATCTGCATGTCAATTTGCTGCATCCTTGCCCTTTTCTTCTTTGACTATTTTATCATAAACGGAACTATAAGCATTCCCTTCTGCCTTTTGATGTGGATTTATATAGAAAGGTAGCTTACTCTGCTCTACATTTCCTTTAGTATTAGAGGTATTTAGTATTAGAGTATTAGAGGCAGTGCCTCGATGCTTTCATGTACCAATGCCTTGGTGCACTTCAGTTTACTCTGTTCATCTTTTTGCTCACTTTCATTTACATCCCATCCCACCTAGCCCCACACCAGATAACCTGTGCAGAGTGGGCTGCTGTCTGTCTATGGCATGTCCTGGTTATTGGTCAATCACTAGGGAATTCTTCTGGGGGAGGGTAACTGCGATGGCTTTGACACCTTTTACATTAATCCATCCATGCCTGCCAAGAATCTTACACCACTCTGAGGAAGCATAAAATATTTTTACAAATTTAAAGCCCATAGAGGAGGGCTTAATACTGAACTTCCAGGGCTTACTTCTTGATCACTCTGGGAAAAAGTTTGCAATGTTTTGCAGTTGTTACTCACCGTTTTGAGTCAGTCCCCAACAAGGGTCCTTCTGCCTGGAGTCTTTCTAACCCATTGAAGGGGAGAGACCAAGTCTGATCCAGAAGCAAAGGAAAACTTATTCTTTGAACAGGGAATGGATAGATGTGAGTTCACACTCTAAAGCAGCGGTCTCCAATACTTTTGGCACCAGGGATTGATTTTGTGGAAGACAGTTTTTCCATGGACCGAGTATGGGGGTGGGGGGGATGGTTTTAGGATGATTCAAGTGCATTACATTTATTGCGCACTTTATTTCTAATCTAATGCCACGGTTGATCTAAAGGAGGTACCAGTTTAAGGTCTGGAGGTTGGGAACTCCTGCTCAAGAGCATTAAACTCCCTTGATTGGTCATGGGCGGGGCTGCTTTATAGAGATCTCTTCAGGGAGGGGCGGAATTCTCTGGAGAAGGCCAAGGTGCAGCTCAGTGCTCTGCGCAGCGCCTCTGCACGCAGCCTACCGCCGCTGCCATCTTGAATCACTGAGTAACACGCAGTCCGTGGTGGCTTTTCTCAGGAGGACCCCTGGTATGAAGGGCCTCGTGAGGCACTCTACACACTGCGCCCTGTGAGCAGGTGACCCTAGACTAAGCACAAAGAAAAAAAAGTTTAGTCTTTATTTTATTACCCCGATTCTATTTTTATTTCCTGGGAATTTTTACTGGGCTTTGTCAGTGATACAAGCTTGGGCAGGTTATTAAAACCCATATAGATCGTCTCTTAGATAGGTCTGGATACACCCATTCTTGTGTGTTTCAAAGGCCCCTGGAAGGTGGTTTCCATAACTCCTCACTTCGTGAGGGTAGCACAGCCCCACATGCATCTCCTAGCATTGCTCGGCAAGTCATTTGGCAGTTTGTTGAGGAGGGACAAGCCCTAGTTGTAGAGGCAGTAATAGCAATGAATAGCAACTATTTTCAAAAGCACCCACCATGTACCAGACACTGTCACTTTCTGTACATTATTTCATTTTATCTTCACGTAATGAGGTAGGTATTTTCCACATTTTACATATGACTAAGATTAAGTAACCTATTCAAGATCCAATTTCCAAATGCCTCAGCAGGTGTGGCTTGTTTAATTTCCACCATGTTCACCTCTACTCACAGAAACCTGGATGACGGAGATGTGCAAACTACCCAGCAAGCATAGAAATTAATAATGATGTTATGCTGGTGTGCTCTGAAATGATACTTTGAATTTTGGGATTCTGCTGGGAAATAGCCTTTTGTCTCAAAAACCTGGTTTGAGTCTTTCATCAATTAAATAAGCTTTCTGGATTGCAGAGTATATGCCTCTGTATGACTGCTGCTGCTGCTGCTAAGTTGCTTCAGTAGTGTTCGACTCTGTGCGACCCCATAGATGGCAGCCCACCAGGCCCGACTAGTTTCAGTTTATTGATTATGTGAATGTAGCGATAGATGGAGAAGGCAATGGCACCCCACTCCAGTACTCTTGCCTGGAAAATCCCATGGACGGAGGAGCCTGGTAGGCTGCAGTCCATGGGGTCACTAAGAGTCGGACACACTGAGCGACTTCACTTTCACTTTCACTTTTCACTTTCATGCATTGGAGAAGGAAATGGCAACCCACTCCAGTGTTCTTGCCTGGAGAATCCCAGGGACAGGGGAGCCTGGTGGGCTGCCGTCTATGGGGTTGCACAGAGTTGGACACGACTGAAGTGACTTAGCATAGCATAGCGATAGAAATGCTTTAGTTTTTGTAACAGTCCTTGATTTTTAAGATATATTTCATTATTTTTATATATTTAACATTTCTCCTTTTCACATGCTCACTTCATCTTGCCTCTCTTTTTATTTGGTTCATGTTGATATACACAGTCTGTCAAGTTCACCAGCAATGGAAGTAAGTTGTTTTTCTTCTTTTTCCTGCATACACTGTGTGACAATAAATATACTTCAAAAAGGGAAGCATAAAGGGAAATTAATTAGAATATCTGTTTGATTCCATGGCACCAATAAAGACTGGACCTTCCATGGATAAAGTAGGCTTTAATGTAAATCTTCTTCCCTTGAGAGATGTCATTTAAGGTCAACCATGCATTTCCCGCTAGAAAGCAGATCCTGGATGTTGCTACCTATTTAGGACATTTATGAAACCACATTCTCAGGATTGGCATGGTGCTGATGAGTGGCAGTTAATTCCACAACTAGGAAAGATGTTGATGCTTTTCTTGGTAGAGGATGTTAATCATATTTGCCCTCCATCAGAGATCAGTGTTTTTATCCTATGAGGGATCTGTGCCCATCCTTCTTCTGAACAGCCAAGTCTTGAAAGGTACAACTAGGCCTTTGTTCATACTTTTTCCTCTCCTGCAGAACATATAGTTCTTGGCACATAGTGAATAAGTGTTTCTCTTAACTTTTCCACTACAGTGTTCTAAGGGCAGTGTGAATTTGTATTTCTTGTCCATTGGTGAGGCCTGGGGGAAAATTTAGAAGCACTTCATGTCAAAAAGGACATTCTTCTATTTTATTTTTTTTTAATTTATGTGTATTTTAAAACGTGACATAACCCTTAAAATTTTTTTCTTTTAAGTTCAAATAAAATGAATGCTCTTGAAAGATATTATGTTACACTGAGGCTTTTGGTGTCTACTGGCCTACCATTGTATATTCTCAGAGGTACAATACTTTAGGTTTAAAAACAGAAGTATTTGTTTTAGTCATTTCAGGCTGCAGTAACAAGGTAGAATAGATCAGGTGGTTTAAACAGTAAACACTTATTTCTTGTAGTTCTGGAGGCTGAGAAGTCCAAGATCAGAGTACTAGCATGATTGGGTTTTAGTGAGAGTCTTATTCGTGATTTCCTTATTGATAATGTACATTCTATGGTTTTGACACATGTGTAATGAAATGTATCCACGACTATGCTGTCATGAAGTTTCACTACCATAAAAATCCTCTGTGCTTAGCCTACTCCTCCCTCCCACTCCACTAAGCCCTGGCAACCCCTGATCTTTTTATTATTGCCACGGTTTTGCCTCTTTCAGAATGTTGTAGAGTAGAACTCATCGTATGTAGCCTTTCCAGATTGTCTTTTTACACTCAGTAATATACATTTCATGTTCATCTATGTCTTTTCATGCCTTGACAACTCATCTCTTTTTAGTACTGAATTATATTCTGTTGTCTGGATGTACTACAGTTTATTCATCCATTACCTATTAAAGAACATTTTGGTTGGTTCCACATTTTGGCAATGATGAATAAAACTGCTTGTAAACATTTGTGTGTAGGTTTTTGTGAGTTCAGTATAGTTTTTACTTACCCTTTTTCCTTATGCTAAGTGGAAATCTGAACTCCTATCACTTATCTGTGTCAGTGACCTAATACCATCTAGTCCCTATTCTGTGCATGAAAACAACTATCTAGGAATTCCTACAGTTTTTCATATTTTAAGCTAAAAAGCACCAATTTGGCTAACTTTTTCTTATGTTGTATAGGATATTAAGTCCTATACTATATGTCTTATATAATATAAGTCCTATACAATGCTAGGAAATATTCAATTTCCTAATTACCCATTCCCCACTCCCCCACCTGACCCAGATAAGCTCCATTGTATGAAAAAAGGAAGACCGTGAACAGATATGGCTGTATCACCCCAAGAGAACAGAGGGACCATTATTACTCTCCCTGTTTTGGGCAAAATACCCTGTTAATGTAATTTAAGTTTGTATCCACCCTTTTGGAAATCTTGCTACTAAATTTGTTTAAAATTTTTGTGTTTATTTTGACAAACTTATTGTTAGGTCAGTCTTTGCAAAACAGTACTTTTTCCAGAGGACTTTAAGAACTTAAAAGCTGGACATTTTATATGTCCCTAGTAAGATTTTTCTTATTAATTTTGATCCACTATTCTAGCTTGTTGAATGTTTTCTTCCTTTAAAATATAGGTTCTATAATCAAATGTATTATCCATTGCTCTTTATTCAAAATGTTGTCCTTATGCTAAAGAATCATCTATTCATGACAGGGTTTTAAAAATCTTGAATTAGAAAACAAAGATATTCCCTAACTCCTTGCCAGAGATAAATATTATCAGCATTTTAGTATATCTCTATCTAGTCTTCATCTCTATGTACATACATATATCCCTCTATGCATTTATTGCAATACCAGATATCTGTGATGCATATGATCGTATGGTATAGTTTATTTTATAATTTCCTTTTTTCTCACTTCATTCATCTTTTATTCGATATATTTTAAAAATACCCTTGAAGTGCATAGTATTGTAGGAAATACAGTGATGATCAATGCAAATTAATTGCTGTTTATTTAGTTAGTCTCATGACTTGACATTTAGATTTCCCCCAGATATTTTGCCAGAAATAACACCATGTAGCTAAAGCCTCGCAAACATCTGTGACTATTTCCTGAGGAAGTAGAACTGTGACTCAAGAAGTAAGTAAAATTGTAACAGGTTTTGATATGTTTCAGTAACTTGTCCTCCAGAAAATTATGACATAATCTGTCTGTCATTTAGCTGTTTGAAAGCTTGGTGACTATTCCTTTTATTTGTCAGCAAATTATTGATGAAAAATTTGCAAGAGAGGACCAATGACAAGATTTTGGAGAAAACTAGTAAATCATTCTTTCAAAATTATATTCATTAATCAGAAGTCTGTGAGGACAATTGTTTGCTCAGTTGTTTTATACCTTGTCCATATTCTGTTTTTAATCAACTAGGGTTTCACAAGAAAGTTTGTTGAATTTTTTTGAAATCGATATAGTCTATATCTACATACTCCCTGTCTCCAACAGTGTAACAATCCTAGGAAATAATATTTTATTAGTTCAGTATAACATTCTCTGTAAATGATACTGGTTCCCAGTGCTCACTATTTCCTTTAACAGCACTGTCCAAAGGAACTTTCTGCAGTGATAAGTATTACCTGTGCTGTTCAGTATAGTAGCCACTAGCCATATGCGGCTACTGAGTACTTAAAATGTGACTAGTGTGACTCAGGAATTGATTTTTATTTTTTAAAAATTTAAATAATTTAAATGATGAGATTTGACTAGTGATTATAGTGGACAGTGCAGCTTTATAATATCTGGCAAACCACCTTTCTAATAAGTATTGTATAATTTGAGTTTAATATTAAACTGAGAAACTCACAGTTCCTTGTGAATGAAGCCCACATTTCATTCACAGAACACTGATTTACACTGGTCTCTCTCACTTTGTTCTTAATTGCAATTTTTTATTTTACTACATCAACTCATAATTTTTTAAAGATTTCTGACAATGATTCTGTGTCAATGATTAATATCATCAAGTTGTTGTCAGGTGCTGGGATATAACTGAATCTGGAATATAACTGATAACTAGTTTTTTCAATGTGGCTTTATTTCCTTTAACAAGACTTTTCTTATAATGTGAACATCATTTTCCTTGATGAAGATGTAAATAAAAAGAAAAGTTGAGTAATTTTTTTTCTACTTTTCATCTTTGACATTATTTTTATCTTTCATCAATAGCTGGCTTTTCCCTTACTCATTTTTCTTAAAGTTGATGTAGCTAATAGGATCCTTTCTGTTGTCAATGACATTTTTGTCATTGACAAAATGTTTTGTTTTGACAAAACTAAAATATTTTGGTTATTAGTATTCTTGTTAGAATACTATTCTTTTACTTCCATCTACAATCATAAGGCTTTTATTTCCCCCTAGTTTTTTTAAATGTCATTTAATAATTTAAGTTCAACAGGAACATGTATATCCATATATATACTCCTTTAACTGTTTCTCTCTGCATCCCCTAGGAATCAGATTTGATTATATTTTAAATCAGTTCACCCCATTCAGTGGTGTTGACAGGCCTTTAATTGCTAGGCAGTGAGTCCAGACTGGAGATTGTTAGGTGAATTAGATATGAGTGTTCCCATCAGAAGACTTTACTAAGGTAAGCCAACTTGTATACTATAAGCCATATACAGTAAATATAGCATATGCTTATTAAGAGTAATCACAATGTTCTGTGGGAGCATAGCAAAGAGATAGGATTAATTTTGCTTGTAGAGCATGTAGAATGGGATAAGGAGGCTGTGAAAAATCAGAGAAGTCTGGAACAGAAGTGATGTTTGATCAAGAATGAATAAGAGTTTGTGGGACAGAGAAGCTGGGTAATGTGATATCCTATTCATGAATGTGATCAGTTTGGTTAGTTTTCTGTGATTGTGGTTTTCATTCTGTCTGCCCTCTGATGGATAAGGACAAGAGGCTTATGGAAGCTTCCTAATGGGAGAGACTGACTGAGGGGGAAACTGGGTCTTGTTCTGATGGGCGGGGCCATGATCAGTAAATCTTTAATCCAATTTTCTGTTGATGGGTGGGGCTGTGTTCCCTCCCTGTTGTTTGACCTGAGGCCAAACTATGGTGGAAGTAATGAAGATAATGGCTACCTCTTTAAAAAGTTCCCACGCACACACTCAGTGCCCCGACCCTGCAGGAGGCCACTGCCGACCCATGCCTCCACCGGAGACTCCTGGACACTCACTGGCAAGTCTGGGTCAGTCTCTTGTGGGGTCACTGCTCCTTTCTCCTGGGTCCTGGTATGCACAAGGTTCTGTTTGTGCCCTTTACTTTCTTGGGCTCCAAAATCACTGCAGATGGTAATTGCAGCCATGAAATAAAAAGACTCTTGCTCCTTGGAAGTAAAGCTATGACCAAACTCAGTTCAGTTCAGTTCAGTTGCTCAGTTGTGTCTGACTCTTTGCGACCCCATGAATCGCAGCACTCCAGGCCTAGATAGCATATTAAAAAGCAGAGACATTACTTTGCCAATGAAAGTCCATCTAATCAAAGCTATGTTTTTCCAGTAGTCATGTACAGATGTGAGAGTTGGACTATAAAGAACGCTGAGCACCAAAGAATTGATGCTTTTGAACTGTGGTGTTGGAGAAGACTCTTGAGAGTCTTTTGGACTGCAAGGAGATCCAACCAGTCTATCCTAAAGGAAATCAGTCCTGAATATTCATTGGAAGGACTGATGTTGAAGCTGAAACTCCAATACTTTGGCCACTTGATGTGAAGAACTGACTCACTGGAAAAGATCCTGATGCTGAGAAAGATTGAAGGCAGGAGAAGGGGATGACAGAGGATGAGATGATTGGATGGCATCACCAGCTCAATGAACATGAGTTTGAGGAAGCTTTGGGAGTTGGTGATGGACAGGGAAGCCTGGCATACTGCAGTCCATGGGTTTGCAAAGAGTCGGACACGACTGGGTGACTGAACTAATTCATAAATGAAACATAAACAGAAGCCAGATAATATATACTGTGCTTCAATTAGTTCTGAAGCTGGAGTAGAGTACTTCTTGGGTGAATGAGCAGAGACGAGACTGAAGTTAGGGAACAGCTAAATAATGAGGGGTGGTGAATGTTTTCTCAGGGATTTGGATTTATTCCAAATGGAATCAACTTGAATGTTCTTGAAGAGAGAAGGGAAATAGATTCTCTTAGAAAAACAATTCTGGCAGTGTGAACACAGGATATGTTAGATTTTGGAAAACTTGTGGCAGGGAAGCCATTAGTCAAGAGGATGATGAACATACAATTAGTTCAATGCAGAGTAATACAAGGAGTTCAGATTGAGTGACATTTAGAAGGTAGAATTGATAGGATTCAGTGGCTGACTGAGTGTGAGGAAAAGGAAGAGGCAGGAAGATGATTCACAAGTTTCTCATATTTTTAGTGTTTTTGTTTGAGTTCATTTTTTCTCTTGAATCACTTTCCCTTTAGGATCTCTGGATATGAGATCATGTCTATCTTTCCTCTGAACTTTTGGAAACTGTTTCCCAGTGGTGAATGAGTGTGTGCTGATTTTACAAAGTGTTCCAGACCTCCTGTCCTAGGAATTCCAAGATGTGCTCATCACATTTTAAAAACTTCTTTATTTTGAGATCATTTTAGATTTACAGAAGAGTTGAAGAAATAGCCCAGTGAGTCCCCATATACCCTTCACCAGCCTGTGTTTGTTAACATCTTACATAATTATAGAACAATTACCAAAACTAAGTATTAAGCCTTAATTCAGTTACTTTTAACTGAATTACAAAATTCATTTGAACTTCGCTCATTTTTCCATAAATATTCTTTTTCTTTTTTTTCTATTCCTGGATCCAAGCAAGGATCATACATTTCATTTAGTTGTCATGTTTCCTTAGTATCTTCCAATGTGTGACAATGCCTTAGTTTTTCTTTATCTTTTATAACCCAGATGATTCTGGAAAGTACTTTACTAGGGTTGTTAACTTTAATCAGTTAGCTAGGTTGGTGTCTCTTAGGATCGCCACTAAAAAGTTACTATTTCCCTCTTCTTATTACTCAATATTTTGTGGGAATCTTTGAGAACATGCAAATATCCTTTTTTCACTTAAACTTTCACCCACTCATTTTAGCATCCTGAAGTGCATCTTACTTTCAGCAGTTATTACGTGTTGTTCTAGTTGTTATTTTCTATGTGTTAATTGAAATTTTTCCTTTTTAAAAAAAAAAAAAATAGACTGATTTAAACCAAACTTAAGGAAATAAAATTATGCTATTTTTTCCAGCTTTATTAAAATATTATTGACAAATAACATATGTAAATTTAAGTTATACAACGTGATAATTTGATATCCATATATGTTGCAAAATAATTACCACAATAATGTTAGTTTAGTTAACACCTGTATTCCTCCCATAATAAGCATTTTTTGTGTGTGTGTGAAGGCATAACATTCAAGATTTACTCCCTTAACTTTTGAGTCTATAATACAGTATTGTTAAATATATTTGCCATCCTGTACCTTAGATTCCCCAGAATTTATGCATCTTATAGTTAGAAGTTTATATCCTTTGACATGTTCCCACCCCACAAAACTCCAAGCCTCTGGCAACCATCAATCTACTCTCTATTTTTATGAATTTGACTTTTTTAGTTTCTCTGTACATGGAATATCATGCAGGGTTTGTCTTCATCTGTCTGACTTATTTCACTTAGAGTAATGCCCTCAAAATCCATCTGTATTGTTACAAATGGCAAGATATATGGCTGAATTATATAATCATATAACAAATATACATGCATATAATATATAAATATAATATTTTCTCTATTCATTCATCCATCAATGGACACTTATACTGTTTCCATGTCTTGGATGTTGGGCAAAGTGCTGCAATGAACATGGTGCAGATATCTTTTCCAGATATTGTTTTCATTTCCTCAGGCTATTAATACAGAAGTGAGGTTCCTGGATCATATGGGAGTTCTATTTTTAATTTTTTGAAGAACACCTCATACTGCTTTCCATAATGACTGAAATAATTTGCATTCCCACCAACAGTGCATGAGGTTTTCCATTTCTCTACATTCTCATTTGTTGTTTAGTCACTAAACTGTGTTCAACTCTTTTTGACCCCATGGACTATAGCCCACCAGGCCCCTTGCCATGGGATTTTCCAGGCAAGAATTCTAGAGTGGGTTGCCATTTCCTTTTCCAGAGGATCTTTCAGACCCAGGAATTGAGCCCACATCTCCTGCACTGGTAGGTAGATTCTTTACCACTTAGCCACATTCTCATTAACATTTTCATTCTAGCAGGTATGAGGTGATAGCTCATGTAATGCTTTCATAAGGAAGAATGGTGTCTTCTCTCTCATTGGTTTATGTAATTATTTATTTATAAAAGGATGGATTCATGGATGTTAAATTATTATTAGGGTTATGAGTCTATATTCATTTTAGTTAATCTGTTGATAAATATTTTTCAACTTTGGCTATTGGCTACTCTTTCAGGCTCTTATGCCATCTGCAGATGTTTGCATCCTTTGTTTTTGAGTCCTTCCTTATTGTTTAGGACCATGCTGTGTATGCTCTTCTGGTATTTTCCTTGCCTCAGCCGTGAAATCAACCAGTTCTCCAAGGAGTGCTCATAGCATTTTAATATTCGTGTCACTTCTGCTTCACTAAGCAATTCCTTTTTGATCAGAATTGAGTCAAAAATACAAGAGTGACAGATTAAGTGTTCTCTTTTGTGCTTCCTCAAATTTTTGAGAAAGAAAAATTTCAGTAGGATATACTGAATTTGCATTCAACAAATAATTATACGAGTCCTCTCTATGTCAGTGCTGGGTTAGGTATGAGGATGTACCCTCCTCTGAGGGAGTATTCTCTAGGCAGCTTGTCCCATATTTCAATACCATACACTGATAGAAGAGCTCCTCTTTAAGCAAACTCAGGTTTTCTTTGTCATGCCTCTTCTGATGACACAGGATTCCATTAACCTAAAATGTCCCTGACTCCCAATGTGTTGAGGTGTACTCAGGGGGTGTCTCATATGTGCTTACAAACAAGGCCAGTGAGTCATGTACAGTTACTATGAGGAAACCTCTATTCCTTGTTTTGTTGCTTGAGCTTCCTTCCTCTGTTTTGAGTCAACAGAAACAATGTTTTTCCATTTAAATAACTTTTGGTTAGTGACGTAATTCCCTAATTATGTCTGGTTACATTCCTGAAGATGTAAGAATTAAAAAGATCAGATCAGATCAGTTGCTCAGTCGTGTCTGACTCTTTGCGACCCCATGAATCGCAGCATGCCAGGCCTCCCTGTCCATCACCAACTCCAGGAGTTCACCCAGACTCACGTCCATCAAGTCAGTGATGCCATCCAGTGATGCCATCCAGTGATGCCATCCAGCCATCATCCTCTGTCGTCCCCTTCTCCTCCTTCCCCCAATCCCTCCCAGCATCAGAGTCTTTTCCAATGAGTCAACTCTTCGCATGAGGTGGCCAAAGTACTGGAGTTACAGCTTTAGCATCATTCCTTCCAAAGAAATCCCAGGGCTGATCTCCTTCAGAATGGACTGGTTGGATCTCCTTGCAGTCCAAGGGACTCTCAAGAGTCTTCTCCAACACCGCAGTTCAAAAGCATCAATTCTTCACCGCTCAGCCTTCTTCACAGTCCAACTCTCACATCCATACATGACCACAGGAAAAACCATAGCCTTGACTAGACGAACCTTTGTTGGCAAAGTAATGTCTCTGCTTTTGAATATGCTATCTAGGTTGGTCAGAACTTTCCTTTCAAGGAGTAAGCGTCTTTTAATTTCATGGCTGCAGTCACCATCTGCAGTGATTTTGGAGCCCAGAAAAATAAATTCTGACACTGTTTCCACTGTTTCCCCATCTATTTCCCATGAAGTGATGGGACCAGATGCCATGATCTTCGTTTTCTGAATATTGAGCTTTAAGCCAACTTTTTCACTCTCCAATTTCACTTTCATCAAGAGGCTTTTGAGTTCCTCTTCACTTTCTGCCATAAGGGTGGTGTCATCTGCATATCTGAGGTTATTGATATTTATCCCCACAATCTTGATTCCAGCTTGTGTTTCTTCCAGTCCAGCATTTCTCATGATGTACTCTGCATATAAGTTAAATAAACAGGGTGACAATATACAGCCTTGATGAACTCCTTTTCCTATTTGGAACCAGTCTACTGTTCCATGTCCAGTTCTAACTGTTGCTTCCTGACCTGCATACAAATAGCAATAATAAAAACTAGAAAAAACAAACAAACAAACAAAACAAAACAGGAAATGGTAAGAAAAGTAAGTGATGTGATTTCTGGACATCCTAAGATTTAAGCATGTTTTCCTGAATTTTTTCTCAGCAGAAATGGAAAACAAATATGTCTATTGACTGAGCCAGACCTGAGAGAGAGAGAGCAAGGGAGTCCACTGATGCTATGTATACAGGCCAACATTCCTGGTCACAAGACAGGCTGAAGGGTAGAATTAAAGGGGCACATATGTAGCATATGACAGAAGAGGGTCACGCAAGAAGGAAATGGTAGTACAATAGATTTCTGCTATGCAACCTGATGCTGAGAATTCAAGAATTACATAGTTGGTCATTAATTTCATACTTAAACCATTCAGTTGCATTCACTCGCTCAGTTGGGTCCGCCTCTTTGCAACCCTGTGGACTGCAGCACACAGACTTCACTGTCCATCACTAACTCCTGGAGCTTGCTTAAACTCATATCCCTTGAGTCGCTGATGCCATCCAACCATCTCATCCTCTGTTGACCCCTTCTCCTCCTGCCTTCAATCTTTCCCAGTGTCAGGAAAACTCTTTTCATATGAGTCAGTTCTTTGTATTAGGTTGCCAAAGTATTAGAGTTTCAGCTTCAGCATCAGTCCTTCCAATGAATATTCAGAACTGATCACCTTTAGGATGGACTGGTTTGACCGCCTTGCTGTCCAAAGGACTCTTGAGAGTCTTCTCCAACACCACAGTTCAAAAATGTCAGTTCGTCAGTGCTCAGCTTTCTTTATGGTCCAACTTTCACATACGTACATGACTACTGGAAAACCATAGCTTTGCCTATATAACCTTTGCTGGCAAAATAATATCTCTGATTTTTAATATGCTGTCCAGGTTGGTCATAGCTTTTCTTTCAAGGGGCAAGTGTCTTTTAATTTCATGGCTGCAGTCACCATCTGCAGTGATTTTGGAGACCAAGAAAATAAAGTCTGTCACTTTTTCCATTGTTTCCTCATCTATTTGCCATGAAATGATGGGAACGGATGACATGATCTTAGTTTTATGAATGCTGAGTTTTAAACCAATTTTTTCATTCTCCTCTTTCACTTTAATTAAGAGGCTCTTTAGTTCAGCTTTGCTTTCTGCTATAAGGGTAGTGTCATTTGCATATCTGAGGTGATAGCTATTTCTCCCAGCACTCTTGATTCCAGCTTGTGCTTCATCCAGCCCAGCATTTCTCATGATGTACTCTGTACATAAGTTAAATAAGCAGGGTGACAATATACAGCCTTGATGTACTCCTTTCCCTATTTGGAACCAGTCTGTTGTTCCATGTCCAGTTCTAACTGTTGCTTCCTGACCTGCATACAGATTTCTCAGAAGGCAGATAATGTGGTCTGGTATTCCCATCTCTTGAAGAATTTTCCACAGTTTTTTGTGATCCACACAGTCAGAGGCTTTAGCGAAGTCAATAAAGCAGAAGTAGACATTTTTCTGGAACTCTCTTGCTTTTACAGTGGTCCAACGGATGTTGGGAATTTGATCTCTGGTTCCTCTGCCTTTTCTAAAACCAGCTTGAACATCTGGAAGTTCTCATTCACGTAGTGTCAAATCCCATCTTGGAGAATTTTGAGCATTACTTTGCTAGCGTGTTAGATGAGTACAGTTGTGTGGTAGTTTGAACATTCTTTGGCATAGCCTTTCTTTGAGATTGGAATGAGAACTGACCTTTTCCAGTCCTTAGGCCCCTGCTGAGCTTTCCAAATTTGCTGGCATATTGAGTGCAGCACTTTCACAGCACATCTTTTAGGACTTGAAATAGTTCAACTGGAATTCCGTCACCTCCACTAGCTTTTTTCGTAATGATGCTTCCCAAGGCCCACTTGACTTCACATTCCAGGATGTCTGGCTCTAGGTGAGTGATCACACCATCGTGGTTATCTGGGTCATGAAGATATTTTTGTGTAGTTGTTCTGTGTATTCTTGCCACCTCTTAATATCTGCTGCTTTTGTTAGGTCCATTCCATTTCTGTCCTTTATTGTGCCCATCTTTGCATGAAATGTTCCCTTGGTATCTCTAATTTTCTTGAAGAGATCTCTAGTCTTTCCTATTCTATTGTTTTCCTCCATTTCTTTGCACTGATCATCGAGGAAAGCTTTCTTATCTCCCCTTGCTATTCTTTGGAACTCTACATTCAAATGGGTATATCTTTCCTTTTTCCCTTTGCCTTTTGCTTCTCTTCTTTCCACAGTTGTTTGTAAGGCCTCCACAGGCAACCAGTTTGCCTTTTTGCATTTCTGTCTCCTGGGGATTGTTTTTAATCACTGCTTCCTGTACAGTGTCAGGAACCTCCATCCATAGTTCTTCAGGGACTCTATCAGATCTAGTTCCTTGACTCTATTTCTCAATTCCACTGTATGATCATAAGGGATTTGATTTAGGTCATACCTGAATGGTCTAGTGGTTTTCCCTACTTTCTTCAATTTAAGTTTGAATTTGGCAATAAGGAATTCTTGATCTGAGCCACAGTCAGCTCCCAGTCTTTTTTTTTCTGCTGACTGTATAAAGTAGCATTATTTTGTGGCCCTTTTTGTAGGCTATTTCAGCATAATCTATAATCCAACTGCCTGATTCACATTTTCACACAGAAGTTTTACTACTTCATATGTTTTCTATTGGTTTAATATTATAAAGTATTCCATCTTTATTTCTAATTTATACAAGTTATAGAGAATGAGGGCCATGTCATCAGACAAAATGGGGATTCAATTAGCAAGTCCAGAAGGCAGGAAAAAACTAGAGGTCAATTGATCTAGAAATAAGGAGGGTTGAGGGGTGGAGGGTTTCTCAACCTTGTCAATATTGACATTTTAGGTCAGGTAATTGTTTGTGGTTGGGGTTATCCTGTGCATTGTAGAATTTTTAGCAGCAGCTCTGGTCTCTACCAACCAGAAGCCATTGGAGTTTTGAGATCTTGCCTCCAAGTTGTGACCACCAAAAATGTGTCTAGAGATTGCCAAATAGTCCCCGGGAGCAAAATTGCCTGCCATAGCTTAAAAGAAAGGAGACTTAAATTACACAGAAAAAAGAGAATTGTGTTTGCATCTTGATTTATATAAATCAAGTGTAAAAGATTATGAGACAGCTGGAAAGATATCAATAACTGGATATTTGATAATTGTTAGGAATAATTGTTAAATTTGGAAGTGGGATAATAGTATTGTGATTATATTTTTTAAAGATTTTAAAAATTGTTGTACCTTGAGTGATATATATTGAGATATTTAAAATTAAACTGATATATCAATATCTTCTATTTACTTAAAAAATACAGTGAGATGAGTGGGTGAATAAATGAATGTTTGTTTAGATGATTGGAGACTGGCCAAGTGATGGGTCCCTGGGGTGGATTCATCATGCTATTTTCTAACTTTTGTATGTGTTTCACATTTTCCATAATGAATTTTTTTTTTAGAGTGATAATAGTATAAAATGGTATTTAGACATAATCAGATAGGAGCCTGGAGAAGGCAGTGGCACCCCACTCCAGTACTGTGGCCTGGAAAATCCCATGGATGGAGGAGCCTGGTAGGCTGCAGTCCATGGGGTCGCTAAGAGTCGGACACGACTGAGCGAATTCACTTTCACTTTCCACTTTAATGCATTGGAGAAGGAAGTGGCAACCCACTCCAGTGTTCTTGCCTGGAGAATCCCATGGATGGAGAAGCCTGGTAGGCTGCCATGGATGGAGAAGCCTGGTAGGCTGCAGTCCATGGGGTTGCACAGAGTCGGACTCGAATAAAGTGACTTAGCAGCAGCAGCAGCAGCAGATAGGAGCCTGGTAGGCTGCAGTCCATGGGGTCGCTAAGAGTCAGATACGACTGAGCGACTTCTCTTTCACCTTCACTTTCATGCATTGGAGAAGGAAATGGCAACCCACTCCAGTGTTCTTGCCTGGAGAGTCCCAGGGATGGGGGAGCCTGGTAGGCTGCCGTCTATGGGGTCGCACAGAGTTGGACACGAATGAAGTGACTTAGCAGCAGCAGCAGATAACTACCAGAAAAAACAAATAAACAAACAAAAAAAACAGAAAAAAAGCTAAGAGGAGATTAAAGTGGTAGTTTCTGGGGAGGGTTACAGTGAAATTAGAGTACGGCCTTCTCATTAACCTTTTAGCACTAATCCACTATTAAACCTGTGTGCTACTAATTCTTTGACAAATAAGAAATAATATTTAAAAACCCCCTAAAATCCAAAATAAACACTGGAGAGATGCTATTGATTATTCTTTTTGTGATTTAGATTTAGTTGGATCTAGTTCTATAAAAATTCCTATGTCTAGAGATCAAGTTAAATAACACCACAAAAAATCAATCAGCTGAATCTAGAATGTGGAACACTCTGCATAGCTTATGACTTGCTTTTGATTCAGATCCAGTTACCTTCTTTTTCTCTTCTACCTCTTTTTTGGGAACACATTAAGAGAACAAAAGCCTTCTGGGGAGGTGGATATTTACCTTTACTTCTTGAAGCTTGTGGCAAACAGATAAAGAAGACTTTTTTCCCAGGCATAGTTGCCAGTTCCTTGCCCCCTTCTTTACTTTCTTTTAAAAATGTCTTCTGGCCTAAGCTGCATTTGTCAGTTCAGTTTTTGTTAGAGCCCTTTGTTGGGGGAGAAGGGAACATTTGTCAAACTATTATTAAATAATAGTATATTATCTCTTTTTTTGTTATTGATTGTCATTTGTATGATGACTTGGCAAGAAGCCCAGAATGGGCAAAGAATAAATGGATTATGGTACCCAAACCCCACCCTGAGCTCTAAAACTTTTCATGGTTACAATCAAAACAAACATCTTTTGACCTACTATCCCTAATCCATGTTGGATGCATAATTATACTTCTTTTGTGGTGACAGATTTCTCAGAACTCCTAGGAGACAAAATAACATAGTGACCCAAGGCTGTTATAGATGTGCAGGCCAACAGGATAAGGTGCTTTGAAATGTACTCTAAAGGCTCTTGCACTGTGAGGTCTGTTCACCAAGGTTCCTGTTACCATGGTGCTCAAAGCCACACATTTTAGAATCAACCCTTTGTGTAAATGCATGAAATTTCTAGAAGCTTTCTAATAAGATGCAAACGTGTTACTTGGGAGAAACAACATGTCGACTCTGCATCCACAAATTGCCTAAATATGAATTAGTTTATCCAGTTATTTGAGTTTTAAGGAAGTTTTTCAAAGAAGGAATTACAAAGCAGAATTTTCTGTGGAGAACCATGAGAAAACTCAGAAAAGTTATGACAGTAATAAAAGTAGAAGCAAGGAAAACATGAGGAAATGCTTGGGAAGCTATAACCTGGGTGGGGAGAATACTGGCCAAAGAGGGATCACAGAGCTTTAAAAGTCGAGACAAAAAAAAAAAAAAAGTCAAGACTAGCACTGTGCATTAAAACCTTCTGCAATGATGAAAATGTTGTTTATCTTCACTATTCAGTACAGTTGTTATTAGGTATATGTGACGACTGAGCACTTGAAATGTAGCCAGTGCAACAGAGGAACTGAATTTTAAATTTTATTTAATTTTAATTAAAATTTAGGTAGCCTCATGTGACTTGTGGTATTTCTATTGGAGATGTCTAGATGAAGGATATAGGGGATGGGAAAAAAATCATAGAAAAGCAAGATGTGGGGGAGTCAGAGACACATTTCACTTAGTTCACACTTTTATAGTATCACTTTAGTAGCAAGTACTTTACAAACTATGTTATATATAGCAAATTAACATGTATCATGAAATTTTGTATAGATAATAGAGATTGATAATAATAAGCCATATTGATTAGATTTGTCCTTAGTGATCTTATTTTACTCATGAGCAGAGCCAAATGAAGGAAAAGAGAACACTCACTTAAAACTATCAGGAAAGGGAATTTTTTTTGGCTTAATAGTCAATTTCAAACTTTTCTATATTTTTTCTTTTGAGTAATGATTGTTTTTTTTCAGTGTCAATGCCAAATCAAGGTGCTTACAAGGACCATAGTCAAGTTCACTGAGACTCAGCTAGGGTGGAGCCAAGAATATTCTTCCCAATTCCCTCAGAAGTTTTGCCACCCTTGGAAAAATCAGTCAAACAAACCAACCCAACTCTCTTTTAATGCTAGTTGGGCGTCAGTTCAGTTCAGTTCAGTTCAGTCACTCAGTCGTGTCCGACTCTTTGCGACCCCATAAATTGCAGCATGCCAGGCCTCCCTGTCCATCACCATCTCTGGGAGTTCACTCAAACTCACGTCCATTGAGTCAGTTATGCCATCCAGCCATCTTATCCTCTGTCATCCCCTTTTCCTCCTGCCCCCAATCCCTCCCAGCATCAGAGTCTTTTCCAATGAGTCAACTCTTCGCATGAGGTGGCCAAAGTACTGGAGTTTCAGCTTTAGCATCATTCCTTCCAAAGAACACCCAGGGCTGATCTTTAGAATAGACTAGTTGGATCTCCTTGCAGTCCAAGGGACTCTCAAGAGTCTTCTCCAACACCACAGCTCAAAAGCATCATTTCTTCAGCACTCAACTTTCTTCACAGTCCAACTCTCACATCCATACATGACCACAGGAAAGACCATAGCCTTGACTAGATGGACCTTTGTTGGCAAAGTAATGTCTCTGCTTTTCAATATACTATCTAGGTTGGTCATAACTTTTCTTCCAAGGAGTAAGCGTCTTTTAATTTCATGGCTGTAATCACCATCTGCAGTGATTTTGGAGCCCCCCCAAATAAAGTCTGACACTGTTTTCACTGTTTCCCCATCTATTTGCCATGAAGTGATGGAACCAGATGCCATGATCTTCATTTTCTGAATGTTGAGCTTTAAGCCAACTTTTTCACTCTCCTCTTTCACTTTGATCAAGAGGCTTTTTAGTTACTCTTCACTTTCTGCCATAAGGGTGGTGTCATGCTTATTGGCATAGAAATAGAATTAGCTTCCTAGTATTACTGAGATGCATAATAAATTTTTTTGATTGCTTTTTATCAAGGCTGAGCTGTTCAGAAAGTATTAATAAACTGGCACCAGAAAATTTCCCTAAATCACTTGGTGGTTATTGAGGGCCATGCATCCTAGATGAGAAAGAAAATAATCTCTTTAAACATAGCATAAGCCAGGACAGTCTTTCTGTTGTTCAGAAGACAGGGTCGCTTTGGAATCTTTAGAAGGTTTTCCTAATTAATGTGGCATTTCACAAGTCATCCCTATGCCAGATGATTTCTCTAGAGATAGAAGCTTCTCATTTCAAGCCATGTGAAAATCCCCTGCCCCCAAATTTCTGCCTGTGTCTAGAGTTTTAAAATTCTTGTGGTCACCCATGACTCTGAAATGCTGTTTCCTCTGAGCTAATTGACTTGGATCATGAATCATCTTGCCAGTCTGGAGCTGGTATTTCTGTTCTGTACTATGTTAAATCAGATGTGTGATTATTCCTCTACTCATTTCCCACAAAATCGTACTATCACAAAGCATATGCATCAGAATTATTAAAGATTTGTGTATAAGTTATGACTTACAACTCTCTCTGAAAATTGTCTTGAGGTCAGTGGAAGTGGAGGATACTTTCTTGTGACACATAAAAAGCAGGGAGACCAAAGAACTGATGGTGGTCACCAGGGAAAGGGTAGGAAAGTGGACCCATGGCCATAAGCCAGCGAACTTCAAAAAAACTTTTTGAAAGGAATGAAGATATGTTTAAAAGCTGAACACATGGATGTAACATTTTGCCGACATCTTTCTCTCATTACTAATATGTAAGTTGTCTTAACATGGAAGGGCTGATTTCCTTATCAGCAGAAACCCAATCTTCCTTATAAAAAGAACACTTTGGTTCAATGGTGACCTGTATGGAAAAAAGAAGATGAAATGTTGTGAAAAAAGAAATAAAACTTAAATTTACTCATCTTTGTCAGTTGTCTTCCTAAGTTGTTCTTATCACTATTATACTGTTCTTACAGGTTCACTGGAAGCTTTTTGGGATTCTTGTGGAATTCTATCCATTTTCAAACCCCATGTCAGGAACAAATGGTCCAAATATCAATTCTATCTTTTCTACCTCTTCTGGTTTCTTTCATGGACAGCTCCACCACCAGACTTGTTTGAAATTTTATCAGAGAGTTACTTCATAAAATTTATAATATTACAAGTACCTCAGGAAAGAAATCAAGGATGACACAAACAGATGGAGAGATACACCATGTTCCTGGATTGAAAGAATCAATATAGTGAAAATGACTACACTACCCAAAGCAATCTATAGATTCAATGCAATCCCTATCAAACTACCAATGGTATTATTCACAGGATTAAAACAAATAATTTCAAAATTTGTATGGAAACACAGAAAGACCCTGAATAGACAAAGCAATTTTGAGAAAGAAAAATGAAACTGGAGGAATCAACTTTCCTGGGTTCAGACTATACTACAAAGCTTCAGTCATCAAGACAGTTTTGTACTGGCACAAAAACAAATATAGACCAATGGAACAAGATAGAAAGCCCAGAGATAAATCCACACACTTATGGGCACCTTATCTTTAACATAGGAGGGAAAAATATGCAATGGAAAAAAACTGGTCAACTAGGTGTAAAAGAATGAAATTAGAACATTTCCTAACACCATGCACAAGAATAAACTCAAAATGGATTAAAGGCCTAAATGTAAGACCAGAAACTATAAAACTCTTAGAGGAAAACATAGGCAAAACATTCTCTGGCATAAACCATGGCAAGATCCTCTATGACCCACCTCCTAGAATAATGGAAATAAAAACAAAAGTAAATAAATGGGACCTAAATAAGCTTAAAAGTTTTTGCACAATGAAGGAATCTATAAGCAAAGTGAAAAGACAAACCTCAGAATGGGAGAAATTAATAGTAAATGAAATAACTGACAAAGAATTCATCTCCAAAATATTCAAGTAGCCCATGTAACTCAATACCAAAAACAATTCAATAAAAAAGTGTGTATACTTAAACAGGTATTTCTCCAAAGAAGCCATACAGATGGCTAATAAACATGTAAGATGCTTAATATCACTAATTATTAGAGAAATGCAAATAAAAACTACAATGATATATCATCTCACACTGGTCAGAATGGCCACTATCAAAAAGTCTATGCTATGCTATGCTAAGTCACTTCAGTCGTGTCTGACTCTGTGTGACCCCATAGATGGCAGCCCACCAGGCTTCCCTGTCCCTGGGATTCTCCAGGCAAGAACACTGGAGTGGGTTGCCATTTCCTTCTCCAATGCATGAAAGTGAAGAGAGAAAGTGAACTCGCTCAGTCATGTCCGACTCTTAGCGACCCCATGGACTGCAGCCTACCAGGCTCCTCCATCCATGGGATTTTCCAGGCAAGAGTACTGGAGTGGAGTGCCATTGCCTTCTCTGATCAAAAAGTCTACAAACAACAAATACTGACGAGGGTGTGGAGAAAAGGGAACTCTCTTACAGTTAGTGGGAATGAAAATTGATAGAGCCACTATGGAAAATAGTATGAAGATTCCCTAGAAAACTAGGAATAAAGCTACCATATGACCCAGCAATCCCACTACTGGGCTTATGCCCTGAGGAAACCAGAATTGAAAGACACTTACCCCAATGTTCATTGCAGCACTATTTACAATAGCTAGGACAACCCAGATGTCCATTGACAGATGAATGGATAAAGAAGTTGTGGTACATATACACAATGGAATATTACTCAGTTATAAAAAGGAACACATTTGAGTCAGTATTAATGAGGTGGATGAACCTAGAGCCTATTATACAGCATGAAGTAAGTCAGAAAGAGAAAGACAAATATGGTATATTAACACATATATATGGAATCTAGAAAGATAGTATTGATGATCTACTTGTAGCACATCAAAAGAGATATAGACATTTTGGACACAGTTGGGGAAGGAGTTCAGTTCAGTTCAGTCGCTCAGTCATGTCTGACTCTTTGTGACCCTATGAATTGCAGCACGCCAGGCCTCCCTGTCCATCACCAACTCCCGGAGTTCACTCAAACTCACGTCCATCGAGTAGGTGATACCATCCAGCTATCTCATCCTCTGTCGTCCCCTTCTCCTCCTGCCCCCAATCCCTCCCAGCATCAGAGTCTGAGGGGGTGGGATAATATGAGAGGATAGCATTGAAACATATGCATTACCATATATAAAATAGCCAGTGGGAGTTTGGTTTATAATGCAGGGAACCCAAAGCCAGTGCTCTGTGACAACCTAAAGGAGTGTGATGGGGAGGGAGGTGGTAGGGAAGGTTCAAGAGGAAGGAGACATATGTATTCTTAGCACTGATTCATGTTGATGTATGCCAAAACCTATCACAATATTGTCAAGTAATTATTTTCTAATTAAAAATAAAATATATTAAAAAACTAATTAATCACATTCTCTTTATGGAAAGAATGGCCTATAAAATTATTTTCAGAGCTTGTAACTCCATGAAAGTGAAAGTCACTCAGTCATGTCCAACTCTTTGCAACCCCATGGACTAGTCCATAGATTTCTCTAGGCCAGAATACTGGAGTGGGTAGCCTTTCCCAACCCAGGGATCGAAGCTTTAGTCTCCCACATTGCAGGCGGATTCTTTTCCAACTGAGCCACAGCGAAGCCCAAGAATACTGGAGTGGGTAGCCTATCCCTTCTCCAGCGGATCTTCCTGACCCAGGAATCAAACCGGGATCTCCTGCATTGCAGGCATATTCTTTGCTAACTGAGCTATCAGGGAAACCCCTTGCAACTCCTCAGGGAAGACAAATGGAATAGGTTATTAAGGAATGATAATATAGTCTTAGGATGTTCAGTAAGATTATGCAGAGGTTTTCAGTTCAGTTCAGTCACTCAGTCATGTCTGATTCTTTGAGACTCCATGAATTGCAGCACGCCAGGCCTCCCTGTCCATCACCAACTCCTGGAGTTCACTCAAACTTACGTCCGTCGAGTCGGTAATGCCAGCCAGCAATCTCATCCTCTGTTGTCCCCTTCTCCGCCTGCCCCCAATCCCTCCCAGCATTAGAGTCTTTTCCAATGAGTCAACTCTTCTCATGAGTTGGCCAAAGTACTGGAGTTTCAGCTTTAGCATCATTCCTTCCAAAGAACACCCAAGACTGATCTCCTTTAGAATGGACTGGTTGGATCTCCTTGCAGTCTCGAGACTCTCGAGAGTCTTCTCCAACACCACAGTTCAAAAGCATCAATTCTTCGGCACTCAGCTTTCTTCACAGTCCAACTCTTACATCCATACATGACTACTGGAAAAACCATAGCCTTGACTAGATGGACCTTTGTTGGCAAAGTAACGTCTCTGCTTTTGAATATGACATGTAGGTTGGTTCCTGACCTGCATATAGATTTCTCAATAGGCAGGTCAGGTGGTCTGATATTCCTATCTCTTTCAGAATTTTCCACAGTTTATTGTGATCCACACAGTCAAAGGCTTTGGGATAGTCAAAAAGCAGAAATAGATGTTTTTCTGGAACTCTCTTGCTTTTTCAATGATCCAGCGGATGTTGGCAATTTGATCTCTGGTTCCTCTGCCTTTTCTAAAACCAGCTTGAACATGTGGAAGTTCACGGTTCATGTGTTGCTGAAGAGGTTTTAGATGTGTTTATAACAAGAAGCTTAGAGTCTGGACTGAAGATTTCTGAAGTTTAAGCCTAGAAGTGTGAATGGATTATTAAATAATATTTTAGATAAAATTTATTTATGGTGAAATTCACAAATCCTATGTGTAAAATCGAATGAATTTTGATGAATACATTTGTATAACTGCCATGCAAATTAAGATACAGAACATTTCTATCACCTCCCCCTCCAAAAAAAATCCCCTACTTCTCCTTTCAGACAATCATCATTCTCCTTAGGCAACTACTATTCTGAGAAATATATTAATTTTGCATTATATAAATGAAATAATAATGTGCTCCTTCATGTATGACTTCTTTCATTCAGCACAATGTTTTAAAAATTCATCCATGCTGTCACACGCATCATTATTTTGTTCCCTTTTCAGTTGCTGAATAGTGTTTGTCATATATCTTCATTTGTTTTACACTTCTTTTAATTTACAACAGCATCCTGCAGTTTTCAGCGTACTAATTCCGTACATATTTTTAAAGATTTGTACCTAATTGTTTATTTTATTTTTTTAATTAAAAATTTTTCATTGGCATATGGTTGATTTACAATGTTGCATTTTAGTTTCAGGTGTACAGCAAAGTGAATCAGTTGTCTCTGTACATATAGACATAATGGCCTACATCATATAGGCCATTAGAGAGTATTGAGTAGAATTCCCCGTGCTATACGGTAGGTCCTAATTAGTTATCTATTTTATATATAGTAGAGTGTATATGTCATTTCTGATCTCCCAATTCTCTCACCCCCCCTTACCCCACTGGTAACCATAAATTTATTTTCTGCATCTGTGACTATTTCTTTTGTAAGTAAGGACATTTGTACCATTTTTAAAAAATTTCACATACAAGTGATACCATATGATATTTGTCTTCCTCTGTCTGACTTCAGTTATTTTTATTTATTTTTTGGAGCTGTTTTTAATGGTGTTTTTAAAAATTTGTGTCCAATCATTATTTATTACTATATAGAAATACTGTTAATATTTGAATTTTGAATTTGTATCCTGAATTCTGCTAAATCAACTCATATGTTCTAGAAGACCCCCTGTTTAAAAAAAAAATTCCTTCAAATTTTCTATGTAGACAATCTTTTCATTTGCAAATAGAGACACTTTTGTTTCTTTGTTTTCTAGTCTGTATGTCTTTATTTCCTTTTCTTGTGTATTATACTGGCTGGGACATACTGTTCTTGTATGGATGTGAGAGTTGGACTATAAAGAAAGCTGAGCACCGAAGAACTGATGCTTTTGAACTGTGATGTTGGAGGAGACTCTTTTTATATGGAATTTATTTATTTATTTATTTTTAAAATTTTTTTATTCCTTTATTTCTCATGTGTTCCCCATCCTGAACCCTCCTCCCTCCTCCCTCCCCATACCATCCCTCTGGGTCATCCCAGTGCACCAGCCCCAAGCATCCAGCATCGTGCATTGAACCTGGACTGGCATCTCGTTTCATACAGGACGTTTCACATGTTTCAATGCCATTCTCCCAAATTTTCCCACCCTCTCCCTCTCCCACAGCTTCAGCATCAGTCCTTCCAATGAATTTTCAGGGCTGATTTCCTTTGGGTTGGACTGGTTGAATCTCCTTGCAGTCCAAGGGACTCTCAAGAGTCTCCTCCTTTCAACATTCAAATATGTTGGCCACCTGTCATGAAGGGCTGACTCATTGGAAAAGACCTTGATGCTGGGAAAGATTGCAGGTGGGAGGAGAAGGGGACTACAGAGGATGAGATGGTTGGATGACATTACCGATGTGATGGACATTAGCTTGGGTAAACTCCGGGAGCTGGTGATGGACAGGGAAGCCTGGCATGCTGCAAGTCCATGGGTTTGCAAAGAGTCAGACATGACTGAGTGACTGAACTGAACTGGATAAGAGTGGAGAGAGGGCAGACCTTTGCCTTCCACCTGATCTTAGAGGAAAAACATTCAGTCTTTTACCATCGAGTATAGTGTGGGATTTTTGTAGATGCATCCTTTCAAGTTAAAGAAGTTTCCCTCTATTCCAAGTTTTCTGAAAGTTTTTATTATAAAAGACAATTGGATTTTGTCAAATAATTTTTCTTTATTAATTGATATGATAATGTGGTTGTTTTTCCTTAACTTGTTAGAATGATGGATTACATTGATTGATTTTCAAATAGTGAATCCCCCTTACCTTCTTAGGAGGAATCCCAATTAGTAGTGATATATTTATCATTTTATATTTTTGTTGGACTTAATTTGCTAATATTTTGTTAAGGAGTTTTGTATTTATGTCCATTAAGTATTCTGGTCTGTAATTTTCTTGTACTGCAAAGCAAGAGACGTGGGTTCTATCCCTGGGTCAAGAAGATGCAGTAGAGAAGGGAATGGCAGCCCATGTCAGGATCCCTGCCTGGAGAATTCCATGGACAGAGGAGCCTGGTGTGCTGCAGTTTATGGGGTCACAAAGAGACACAACTGAGTGACTAAGCAAACACAGTAATAAATATTTCTCCAAACACTGCTTTGGCTATATCCTACAAATTTTAATATGTTGATTTTTCATCTTCATTCAGTTCAAAGTATTTTCCAATTTCTCTCATAACTTCCTCTTTCAGCCATAAATTATTTAGAATTACGGTGTTTCAGTTCAGCTCAGTTCAATCGCTCAGTCATGTCCGACTTTGCGACCCCATGAACTGCAGCATGCCAGTCCTCTGTCCATCACCAACTCCTGGAGTTTACTCAAACTCATGTCCATTGAGTCGGTGATGCCATCCAACTATCTCATGCTCTGTCATCCCCTTCTCCTCCTGCCCTCAATCTTTCCCAGCATCAGGGTCTTTTCAAATGAGTCAGCTCTTCCCATCGGGTGGCCAAAGTATTGGAGTTTCAGCTTCAACATCAGTCTTTCCAATGAACACCCAGGACTGATGTCCCTTAGGATGGACTGGTTGGATCTCCTTGTAGTCCAAGGGACTCTCAAGAGTCTTCTCCAACACTACAGTTCAAAAGCATCAATTCTTTGGTGCTCAGCTTTCTTTATAGTCCAGCTCTCACATCCATACATGACTACTGGAAAAACCATAGCTTTGACAAGATGGACCTTTGTTGGCAAAGTAATGTCTCTGCTTTTTAATATGCTGTCTAGGTTTGTCATAGTTTTTCTTCCAAGGAGCAAGCATCTTTTAATTTCATGGCTGCATTCACCATCTGCAGTGATTTTGGAGCCCAGAAAAATAAAGTCAGCCACTGTTTCCACTGTTTCCCCATCTATTTGCCATGAAGTGATGGGAACGGATGCCATGATCTTAGTTTTCTGAATGTTGAGCTTTAAGCCAACTTGTTCACTGTCCTCTTTCACTTTCATCAAGAGGCTCTTTAGTTCTTCTTCACTTTCTGCCATAAGGGTGGTGTCAACTGCATATCTGAGGTTATGAATATTTCTCCCAGCAACCTGGATTCCAGCTTGTGCTTCTTCCAGCCCAGCATTTCTCATGATGTACTCTGCTTATAATTTAAATAAGCAGGGTGACAATATATAGCCTTGATGTACTCCTTTCTCTATTTGGAACCAGTCTGTTGTTCCATGTCCAGTTCTAATTGTTGCTTCTTGACCTGCATACAGATTTCTCAAGAGGCAGTAATGTGGTCTGGTATTCCCATCTCTTGAAGAATTTTCCACAGTTTGTTGTGATCCACACAGTCAAAGGCTTTGGCATAGTCAATAAAGCAGAAATAGATATTTTTCTGGAACTCTCTTGCTTTTTGGATGATCCTTCAAATGTTGGTAATTTGATCTCTGGTTCCTCTGTCTTTTCTAAAACCAGCTTGAACATCTGGAAGCTCTCATTTCTTGTACTGTTGAAGCCTTGCTTGGAGAATTTTCAGCATTACTTTGCTAGTGTGAGAGATGAGTGCAATTATGCGGTAGTTTGAACATTCTTTGGCATTGCCTTTCTTTGGGATTGGAATGAAATACCAGATATTTAGAGATTTCCTAGTTATCTTCCTGTCATTGAATTCTAGTTTCATCCCATTATGATCAGGGAATATATTTTGTATGGTTTCATTACAAAAGTTTGTTTTCTTTGACCTAGAATATGGTCTATCTTGAGGTATGTTTCATCTGCATTTGAGAAGAATGTGTATTTTGTCTTTTGGTGGAATTTTGTAAGTGTTAATTAACTCCAGTTAATAAATAATATTGTTTTTTTTCTTTGATGTCTTTGCTAAATTTAAAAACCTTACTTTATTGATTATTGAATGAGAATGTTGAAGTCTCCAATCTTAATTAGAAATTTCTGTTTTTAATTCTTTAAAATTTTGTCTTGTTTTAGGGTCTTTATTGTTCAATAATTCATGTTTAAGATTGTTATATTCTTGTGAATTAACCCTTGAATCATTATCGAGTGTCTTTCTTTATCCCTTGTAATTTTCCTTGCTATATGTTTTCTTTCTTTCTGGTACCATAGCCATCCCTATCTTCTTTTGGTTAATACTTGCATACTATACCTTTTTTTATTCTTTTACTTCTGGTTTGACCATATGATTACGTTTATAGTGGATTTGCTTTAAACTATAGTTGTGTCTTTTTTTTTTTTTTTGGTACATTTTGAAGTCTACATTTTAAAAGTGATGCATTTACAGTGTTTACTTTTAATATAATTATCTATGCTTGGATTTATGCATGTTTAAAACAAGTATGTCTGCTGCTAAGTCACTTCAGTCATGTCCGACTCTGTGCGACCCCATAGACGGTAGCCTACCAGGCCTCCCCGTCCCTGGGATTCTCCAGGCAAGAACACTGGAGTGGGTTGCCTGCTTTATCATTTTTTTCTGTTGTTTTTCTCTGAGTTTTGTTCCTCTGTTTCACTTTCCTGTTTTCTTGTGTGGTATTTAAATGTTTTCTTAGTATTCCCTTTTAATTTATCTATTAAGTTTTTAGGTCTTCCCAGGTGGTGCTAGTGGTAAAGAACCCGCCTGCCAGTGTGCGTAGACATAATAAGAGACACAGGGTGGATCCCTGGGTCAGAAAGATCCCCTGAAGGAGGGCATGGCAACCCACTCTAGTATTCTTGCCTGGAGAATCCCCATGGACAGAGGAGCCTGGCAGGCTACAGAGTCCATAGGGTCGCAAAGAGTCAGACATGACTGAAGTGACTTAGCACATTGAGTTTTTTATTTTATTTTTTAACTTTACAATATTGTATTGGTTTTGCCATATATCAACATGAATCGACCACAGGTATACACCTGAGTTTTTAGCTATCCCTCTGTGTGTGTTTTTGTGTGTATTTTCATAGTTGCTCTAGAAATTATAATACATTTATACTTAACTTGTACAGTCTACTTAAAATTAATATTTTATCACCTCACATGGTATATGTAGAAATCCTACCACATATAGAACCCTTAATGTTATAATTTTCATATGTATTATATTGGCATATATTGAAACCCCATGGTGCAATGTTATAATTTTTGCTTTTACCTATCATAATTACTTAAAGAACTTAGCAGAAAAATAGTGTCGTATTTATTCAGATAGTTATAACTTCTGTTGATCTTCCTTCACTTTCAAAGCTTCAAGCTTCCTTTTTTCCTACAGATCTTCCTTTAGCATTTCTTTCAGAGTAAGTCTGCTGCTGACAGATTCTTTTAGTTTTTCTTCACCTGGTAATGTTTCAATTTTTTCTTCATTTTTCAGGGCAGGATCCAGGGTAAGAGTCCTGGATGTATGACTCTTAATTGATAGATCTTTTATTTCAGCACATTAAAAATTATGCCCTTCAGGCATTCATGGTTTCTCATGAGAAGTCTGTGGCATTTCCAATTGTTGTTCCCATCTATTCTTGCCTGGAGAATTATGTAATGCATTGTTATATAATGCATTGCTTTTTTTCTGGCTGCTTTTGAGAAATTTATTTTGTTTTGCTTTTACTTTTCAGAAGTCTGGTGATGATGTGTCTGGGCATAAATTTCATTTAGTTTATCCTGTTTGGGGGTTCATTGAGCTTAATTCTGTAAGTTTATGTCTTTTTCCAAATTTAGGAAGTTTTCAGCCATTATTTATTCAAATGGTTTTCTCTACGCCTCTTTTTTCCCCTTTTCTTTTGAGTTTTAAATAGCATAAATGTTAGATCTTTTGATATTGTCTTATAGCCCCTTCAAGTTATGCTTATTTTTAAAAATCTTGTTTTTCTCTTTTTTATTCATATTAGATAGCTTCTATTTAGATCCTTTTCAAGTTTATTAAGACTTTCTTCTATCACCTCCACTTTTCTATTGAACTTATTCGGTAATTTTAAAATTTTATTATTATATTTTTTAATCTAAAATTTCCATTTGTTTTTTAATATATTTTTTTTACATATTCTAGTTGTATACTAAGATTTCCATCCCCATATTTCTATTTGTTTCTTATATACTTTACTTCTGGAGCATAGTAATAATAGCTGCTTTATAACTGTTATCTGAAAATTTCAACATCCATATCATCTTTGGATTAGCATTTGGCATAGCCTTTCCTTTTCAAGATGTTCAGATTTTCCTAGTGTTTTGTGTGTCAAGTACTTTGGGAATGTATCCTGTATATTTTGAATGTTCTGTTATGTGACACTAGGTCTTGTTTAAATCACATGGGAAATTTTTTCTTTTTTTCTTTTAACAGGACATCAACCTGGTTAAGTTTAGATCCTACTCACCTTCTGTGAACTATGACTACAAATCAGGTTAGTTTTCAGTCTGTAGAGTGCTTTTCTGATTGGTCTGATGGTGAGCATCGTCAGTGGCTAGTCTGGGATCTGGTCAGTGATCTGCCTGGTCATTTATCAGAGCCTTTGATATGCTTTTTGAGGTTAGATCTGTGAAGTCACAGCTTTAAAGTGCACCTGAGCATTCACACAAAACTATATGGAATCTTTAGCTCCATTTGCTCTATAATGTACCTGATAGTTTCTGGCTCCTAGTATCCAATCCACCTCCCATTTCTCTGGCAATAAATCTAGGGCTTTAGTCTCCTCACTCTCTTGTACCTTTCCCATAATTGCCTCTGCCCCTGGGGTTAAGCAGTGGCTATATAAAGAGAAACAAGCAATGGGATTCCTTGTACATTCTTGACTCCACTAAGAACCAGGCCATCTGGCCAGAGAGAAGGGTTACCCTCTTTTCTGCCCAACCACTGTTGTCATCATCACCACAACCATTGTGGAAGTGCCTGGGAATTGGGATGATTTACTTAGTAATTTAACTGTCTGCTAGAAAAACAAATCAACATGCTTCAGAGGATGATAATAGAATCCAGAGTCTCCATATTGTATCATTCACTGTTTCTGGTTATAATAACAGAGCAGGCCTGCTAGAAAAACAAATCAACATAGTTCAGAGGAAGACAATAGAATCCAGAATTGCTATGAGGTATCATTCACTATGTCTAGTTATAATAACATGGCAAGAAATTAAATTAGTGGATGATAAACTGAAATTTGATTTTACGTTTGGTAGATAGAAGACTGGTTTTTAGTTTTGTTTGGGTGAAGTATGTGGGAAGCCCAAGATGTTTATCAAGCCTCAAGACTTTAATCCTTTCTTCCTTACAGAGTACAGCAAATCACATCTCTGTTAACTTCTTCCAGCCTTCTAATTGTTGTTTTTCACTGGGTCCTTGGGGCCAAACTCTGTCCTCTGATAGCTAATACCGACAAGCCTCTCCTTAAATTCTTGGTGAATGCAGATTAGGGAATATCCTTAGTGGAAATGTCTTATATACAGAGATTATACACAATAAAATCCCTCTTTCACTTTCTTCCCTCCTCTGGTCACTCTGCAGTGACTTTGAAGAGCTGTTTCTTATATCCTGTCCCATAGTTTATGATTGTTATCTATGGGATGGTTTCTCTGCTACAAGCTACTCTACAAATACCAGAATCAGAAAGTATATTTATTCATTCATTTACCTACCACTTTGGTTTATGTTCGTATTTTGCCATATTTATTTTCATTTTCTTTTTGAAAATAAAATCTTATAGATTTGAAGGCTATTTGTATCACCTTCCCAATCCCATTCTCTTATCTTCTTTCCCAGAGACAGCTGATAGTTGATTGGTGAAGAGACTCCTGTTCATGTTTCTATATACTTACCGCCTATTTGTATAAATATATTTATGTAAAGTATTTCATAATATTCTACAACATTAAACATTTTTCTAGATCTATCCACATTGTATATCTAATTAATTCATTCGAACTATCAGGTTACTATTTTAAAGCTGTTAGTGGTTTTCTCTGTTGCACTAAGGGTGGAGGCATAATTTATCTTTTAGTCAATATTTTGCTTTTATTTTTGAAAAAAATTTAGATGACTCTTCAAATTATGCGTAGGTAAACCCAAACTGCCACTCTGGAATGGAAAGTTAGGGACAAGGAAAAGCTCATCTGTTCTATAACAGGAAACCTTGACTCTGTTGTGGGCAGGGTGCTGTTTCTGCAGATTTTATGATCTAATGATTATTAAGGGGGGAGCAATAGAAACTGAGGGCTCCTTTGGGGTACTTCAGTCTATGAGAGGTAATATGGACCTAGCAGATGTCAGCAAGCCACAACACTAAAGAGGGAGAAGTCCAGGTGAGAGCCTTCCACTGAAGAGATATGACCAGTTGTCTCAAGAAGGAGAAATAGGTGATATATATTTTTAAGCTTTTCAGTTCATGTCCAACTCTTTACAACCCCATGCATGGCAGCATGGTGCAGGCTTCCCTGTCCATCACCAACTCCCAGAGCTTGCTCAAACTCATGTCCATCGAGGCAGTGATGCCATCCAACCATCTCATCCTCTGTTGTCCCCTTCTCCTCCTGCCTTCAATCTTTCCCAGCATCAGGTTCTTTTCCAGTGAGTCAGCTCTTTGCATCAGGTGGCCAAAGTGTTGGAGTTTCAGCTTCAGCATCAGTCCCTCCAATGAATATACAAGACTGATTTCCTTTAGGATTGACTGGTTGGATCTCCTTGCTGTCTAAGGAACTCTCAAGAGTCTTCTCCAACACCACAGTTCAAAAGATGAATTCTTCAGTGCTCAGTTTTCTTTATAGTCCAGCTCTCACATCCATACATGACTACTGGAAAAACCATAGATTTGACAAGATGGGCCTTTGTCAGCGAAGTAATATCTCTGCTTCTTAATATGCTGTCTAGGTTTGTCATAGTTTTTCTTGCAAGGAGCAAGCATCTTTTAATTTCATGGCTGCAGTCACCATCTGCAGTGATTTTGGAGACCAAGAAAATAAAATCTGTCACTGTTTCCATTGTTTCCCCACCTATTTGCCAAGAAGTGATTGGACAGGATGCCATGATCTTTGTTTTTTGAATGTTGAGTTTTAAGCCAGCTTTTTCTTTTAAATATATTTTATTTTTTAAATTTACAATATTGTATTGGTTTTGCCATATATTAATATGAATCCACTACATGTATACACGTGTTCCCCATCCTAAACCCTCCTCCCCCCTCCCTCCCTGTACCATCCCTCTGGGTCATCCCAGTGCACCAGCCCCAAGCATTCAGTATCGTGCATCGAACCTGGACTGGTGACTTGTTTCATATATGATATTATACATGATTCAATGCCATTCTCCCAAATCATCCCACCCTCTCCCTCTCCCACAGAATCCAAAAGACTGTTCTATACATCAGTGTCTCTTTTGCTGTCTCGTATACAGGGTTATTGTTACCATCTTTCTAAATTCCATATATATGCGTTAGTATACTGTATTGGTGTTTTTCTTTCTGGCCTACTTTACTTAAGCCAGCTTTTTCACTCTCCTCTTTCACTTTCATCAAAAGGCTCTTTAGTTCCTCTTTGCTTTCTGCCACAAGGGTGGTGTCATCTGCATTTCTGAAATAATGGATATTTCTCACGGCAATCTTGATTTCAGCTTGTGCTTCATCCAGCCCAGCATTTCTCATGATGTACTCTGCATATAAGTTAAATAAGCAGGGTGACAATATACAGCCTTGATGGTACTCCTTTCCCAATTTGGAACCAGGCGGTTGTTCCATGTTCAGTTCTAACTGTTGCTTCTTGACCTGCATACAGGTTTCTCAGGAGGCAGGTAAGGTGGTTTGGTATTCTTACCTCTTGAAGAATTTTCCACAGTTTATTGTGATCCACACAGTCAAAGGCTTTGGCATAGTCATAAAGCAGAAATAGATGTTTTTCTGGAACTCTCTTGCTTTTTCGATGATCCTGTTGGCAATTTGATCTCTGGTTCCTCTGCTTTTTCTAAATCCAGCTTGAACATCTGGAAGCTCTTGGTTCATGTACTGTTGAAGCCTTGCTTGGAGAATTTTCAGCAGTACTTTGCTAGTGTGAGAGATGAGTGCAATTGTGCGGTAGTTTGAGCATATTTTGGCATTGCCTTTCTTTGGGATTGGAATGAAAACCGACCTTTTCCAGTCCTCTGGCCACTGCTGAGTTTTCCAAATTTGCTGACATATTGAGTGCAGCACTTTCACAGCATCATCTTTTAGGATTTGAAATAGCTCAGCTGAAATTCCATCACCTCCACTAGCTTTGTTCGTAATCACGCTTCCTAAGGCCCACTTGACTTCACATTCCAGGATGTCTGGCTCTAGGTGAATGATCACACCATCATGGTTATATGGGTCATTAAGATCTTATTTGTATAATTCTGTGTATTCTTGCCACCTCTTCTTCATATCTTCTGCTTCTGTTAGGTCCATACCGTTTTTGTTCTTTATTGTCCTTTAAGCTTTTAGTTTGACTTTTAATTTCCCTTTTTAATGTCCTAATCTTCAGTAAAGAAGCCTGGACACTTGAGAGGTGTAGCAACAGAGATTCGTGGAGCATCAGCAGTGAATATATAATAACCTGCTTGGCTTTCCTGATGGCTCAGATGATAAAGAATCTGCCTGCAATGCAGAAGACCTAGGTTTGATCCCTGGGTCAGGAAAATCCCCTGGAGAAGGGAATGGCAACCCACTCCTGTATTCTTGTCTGGAGAATCCCATGGGCAGAAGATCCTGGTGGGTTACAGTCCATGTGGTCACAAAGAGTCAGACACGACTTAGTGACTTACAAATATGCACACACACACACACACACACACACACATGCACACACACACATGCGCATGCACATAATAGCCTACACAGGTTTTTGGAATGTATATGAGCAGTCATTGGGACCTTTAAAAATATTTAGAAGGTCATCTGAAAGACTGACTATTATGCTGTGCAAATAGAATGGGAGAATTTGATTACTGATTTTTAGAAAGTAAAGGGAGGGCCTCTGAAAACTGCAGTCCTTGTAGTGTACTTAATAAAAGGGCAAAAAAAAAAAAAAAAAAAAAAACCTGATCTACCCCAGGAGTACAAAACAACCATCTCCAACATTATTAATCTCATCATTTGACTTCAGGCAATTTAAGAATGCTCAATGCAATACTTGAATTACAGGAGGTGTTTCCACAAGTGAATTTTCTATAAAGTCATAAAATTAACTGTACTTTACTCTCTAAATTGGTTCAAGTTCTGGGTAGAGGTAACAAGTCCATATTTAATAGTTACTTAGGAGCAACTACAAATCACAAATTGCCTAAAAAATTATGATTCAGCTGGAGGAAGAAAGTGTTTAATTTCAAATAGCTTTTAAATTGAAAAATACATTTTTAGTTAAGTGAACTACGAGAACTTCATGGGGAATCCTTCAGCAAAGTTTTTCTACCAATTGCTTCTTATTGTATACATTTTCAAGCTTTAATGTTCACACTTTTTTCCAGGCTGCACTAAATGAATACTCCTAGATGAGTCTTAGAGCCCTGCAGGTTTATGACTGAGAAAGAACCCCCCCCCCCCAAAAAAAAAGTCCCCTCTCAAAATAGTGCTTTTCATTTTTTATTTGAAATGAGTTCCTTTTTATCATATGACTTTTAAAATCACTGGTCTCTTTTTTCATCTGATTTCTAAGGTATTCATGGTAATTGAACCAGGTCATTATTTACAAATGTTTCTAAAAATGGAATTTTTCCTCATAGAAGAGATAAATCTTTCTTCTCAAATGATAATATTATTTATATTTACAATTACTCGTAGAAAATCAGGCTATAAATCCCATTGAAGGATTGGTTATTGATCAGTAGAATTTTGGAAAAAAGCTTTTTATCACTATTTTTATGTCTTAAGGACTTCATCATTTAAACTGCACTTTAAATATTTCTCACAACATAAATTGAGCTAATTGGAAGCTTATGTTGCCTAAAACTTAGACTTTAGCAGCTCTCTTGCAGTTTATATTATTAGCTATGGCCAACTGGCTTAAAGCTTTAACTTACAAGCAATAACTGTGATGCTTCTTGCTATGTTCTGGAGGAAATTTCAGTGGGTTTTTTTTTTTTTTCTGTTAGAAAGTATAAGTTGATGATATGTAAGTTATTCTACAGTAATGCTCATTGTCCTTGAAGTCTTGAGTTCTGGAGGAAGAGCATTATGAGAACGTGGAAACAGAATATATAAAAGCCCTCAGATAGCCAGAAGCTTTGTGTGCTTGGGGACTAGCAAGGAGGTCAGTAGAAGTGGGATGTGTAAAGGAGAGAGAAGTCGCAGATGAAATAGGATGTAGGTGGGGCCAGATTACACTCAACCTCACAGGCTACAGGAGTTCTATATTTATGAATATGGAATTATGCCCAAGATATGCTTTAGTGAAAAAACATTGTTTTGAACAGCATGAATAAAAAGATACCCTTTGTATAAAACTCTATATTCATTTCCATATATGTCTAAAAACAGAGAAAAATTGGGGTGTACATACTAAGTTCAGTTCAGTTCAGTCGCTCAGTCGTGTCTGACTCTTTGCAACTCCATGAACTGCAGCACGCCAGGCCTCCCTGTCCATCACCAACTCCCGGAGTCTACCCAAACTCATGTCCATTGAGTCAGTGATGCCATCCAACCATCTCATCCTCTGTCATCCCCTTCTCCTCCTGCCCTCAATTTTTCCCAGTGTCAGGGTCTTTTCAAATGAGTCAGATCTTCACATCAGATGGCCAAAGTATTGGAGTTTCAGGTTAACATTAGTCCTTCCAATGAACACCCAGGACTGATCTCCTTTAGGATGGACAAGTTGGATCTCCTTGCAGTCCAAGGGACTCTCAAGAGTCTTCTCCAACACCACAGCTCAAAAGCATCAATTCTTCAGCACTCAGCTTTCTTTATGGTCCAACTCTCACATCCATACATGACTACTGGAAAAACCATAGCCTTGACTAGATGGACCTTTGTTGGTAAAGTAATGTCTCTGCTTTTTAACATGCTGTCTAGGTTGGTCATAACTTTCCTTCCAAGCAGTAAGCATCTTTTAATTTCATGGCTGCAATCATCATCTGCAGTGATTTTGGAGCCCCTAAAAATAAAGTCAGCCACTGTTTTTACTGTTTCTCCATGTGCATGTTCAGTAAAATGCTAATACTGGAAATCTCTGAATGCTGAACCTTAGGATATAATCATCCTACTATTTGTATTTTTCTGTATTGCTTTGTTTACAAAAACCAACAGATACATACCAAATGTGCATTCATGAAAATTGGGCTAGAATTTTTTTGAATAAGATTTGAAACTAAGACAACATTGTCATTATTGTGACTTCCAAACTCTTGCAAAGTAGGAAAAAGAGGGATTTATAAAGAAGAGTTTGTTGAATTTCATTAACAAATATAGAAATAAAGTGACCTATATACTTTTGGGAGGTTTCGTTGAATATGGAAGATAGAAAAAAAGTCCCCCCAAATGCAGAGTACACAGAATACAAATATTCAACAAAACTTCCTTTACTATGTAACTGTTAAAAACAAGACAACAGGCTCAAAATGGAGTCAGTTACACTAAACCCCACGTCACCAAACTGACAATTAGTTTCCGTTTCATCCTCTCCCAGAAATGGAATCTTAAACCAGTCAATCAGGAATCACCTGGTGTGCACTCGTGAGGCAATCTTCCTGATAGACTCCTCTACTGCTGCTAAGTCACTTCAGTCGTGTCTGACCCTGTGTGACTCCATAGACGGCAGCTCACCAGGCTCCCCTGTCCCTGGGATTCTCCAAGCAAGAACACTGGAGCGGGTTGCCATTTCCTTCTCCAATGCATGAAAGTGAAAAGTGAAAGTGAAATCGCTCAGTTGTGTCCGACCCTCAGCAACCCCATGGACTGCAGCCTTCCAGGCTCCTTCGTCCATGGGATTTTCCAGGCAAGGGGACTGGAGTGGGGTGCCATTGCCTTCTCTGGATAGACCCCTGCCATCCCCTAAAAGGAAATGATCTTGCCACAACCAATCCATGTTTTAGCTTGTTCCTGGTCCCTTCTGCCTGTAAAGATCTTTCATACAGTTCCTCAGAGCTTCTTTCTATCTGCTAGATGAGACACTGCCTAGTTCATACATTTCTGAATAAAGCCAATAAGATCTTTAAAATTTGCTCAGTTGAATTTTGTCTTTTAACAATGCCAAAATAATTTTCCATATACAATTTGTAAAGTGTAAAATAAATGATAAAACATTCCAGAAAAAGAATAACAAAAGGAAGGAGGTGGCAAAGTAAATAGGACAAATAATATTTAAGCTACTCATGAATTTAATTACTCATTCTTTCAATACAGATTTTAACATAATCTATACTAAATAAACAAGGGTTGTGTGCGAGAAGTCTAGTTGGATTAAATTCTCAGGGGTGTAAGAATAAAAAGTGACCACAAAGGGAAGCAGACCTGGCAGAAAGATAGCACAGAAACTGCTTGCTGTCTTCATAACAGCATGGGAAGACTCTATCAGGGTTTCAGTATTCTAGCAAAAAATACATTAAAAAATCCTCCATGGATTTACATCTCCTGTTAAAGTCTTCCCCTTGTTATATGCTCTCCTTTTTATTTCTCCACATTTATCTGTGGTTCCTATCCTCATACAGAAATTTGTGTGGTATCCATGGAGTTATGGGACAGAGGATTCACTTGAACCAGCTTTGTATCTGACGTGTAACAAACACAAGTCAAATAGTTTCATGGAAAACCACTAAGGAGAATGGTGTTATTCCAGTGTTGGACTACTTCCATAGATAATCTGAGCACTTGATTTTTTTTTTTCTGCCTATAAAAATAGCTTGGGTTCCATACCATATATGGAGAACAAGCTTTTCTGTCTCTATTCAATTAAGCAAATGCCTGTTTCTTGGCAAGGAAAGAAGAAAAGCATTAATCATTTCCAGTTCATCCTTATCAGGATGTTTACTTCTAAAAGACAAAGATTTGATTTATACCTTTTTTTTTTTTAAATTATGGCCTCCAGGTTTTTTTCTCAATATGGATGATTCTAAAAAAACTCCAAAAGAGCTTATTTGTAGATACATATTGTTTAGAAAAGTAGCATGGGTGAATAGTATGAGAATGCTTTAACAATGATTACGGATAACCTACTGTTTGCTCAGGTCTGTCATAACCTAGAAACTAGATTTGTTATAATAAATCAAGTTTGATGGTGGGTCTTTGAGGGCTCTGGCTGCTTTTAAGACCCTCCAAAATTTCCATTTCTCCATATGTATTATATTGTTGTCATAGTTGGATTTTATTTCTGACCTTGTTGAAATCTACCCTCTGCTCTTCAATCTTAGCTCTGTTGCTCCATCTGGTAGGATTGCACCTAACTTTTGTCTTCCTACATTCTATGGGCTTAGATTTAACTCTCAATTCTTTCCCCAGTAGCTGCTACAGTTGGCCTGGCAATCATTGCCAACATAGTTCCTCTTAGACTTTGATGCAGCTATCGTATAAGTAGAGCTGAAGCTGGCACCCAGACTACAGTGGAATGATCCAGGTAGAGGCTGCATTGGGCTGCATGGAGGAGAGGTAAAACTGAGAGAAAGAAAGCAGAAAGATGAAAACCCACGAGTCTATGTCTTTAGATATATTGTCAGTTTGTCTTCAATAGAGGGGAGGTTATAAAGGGCTGTACTGATCACTGGTGACTTTCTGCAAACATACCTCTCTGTCCACCTCAGGATCAAGATGAAACAGCCCTTTTCCATCAAAAGCCACAGGTGTTGGCTGAGTATGCCTTTTTCCTAGTTAGTCCTGACTACTACTAGTTTAGAATCTTTAAAGGGACTGTGATGTTTGAAATTTTTAGGACTTAGGACTTGCAGATTCACTTTTTAAGTTAAAAAGAAGTAAAAATTAAATTAATTTTATTGAAATTAGTATTTTGTCAGTTTGTAGTATACTAAATAATAATTTGACCTATGAAAATATAAACTGATCATGACTTCTAATAACCATATAACTTTATAGAAAGCTATTATACTAGTGATCATATACCTTACACTATACATTACATTCTTATGGCTTATTTACTATACAACTGGAGGCTGGTACCTCTTAATCTCCTACATCTATTTTTGGCCACCCTCCTTCACCCTCTACTCTTTTGGCAACCACTTGTTTATTCTCTGTATCTATGAGTCTATTTTTGTTTTTGTTTTATTTGTTTGTTTTTAATTCCATATATGTGTGAGATTTTTCTTTTTCTGACTTAATATTATTTCACTTAGCAAAATATCCTCTAGATTGTCCATATCAGAAATGGCAAGATTTTCTTTTTATGGTGAGTAGTATTCCATTGTGTGAGTGTGTACACACCATATCTTCTTTATTTGTCTATTAATGGATATTTAGATTTCTCTCATATCTTGACTATCATAAATAATGCTGCAATAAATACAGGAGTGCATATCCTTTCAAATTGGTGGTTTTGTTTTCTTCAGCTAGATACCCAGAAGTGAAATTGCTAGATCATATGACAGCCCTATTTTTAATTTTTGGAAAGTTTCCGTACTGTTTTTCATAGTGGCTGCACCAATTTACAAACGTATCAACAGTGCAAGAGGGTTCCATTTTCTCTGCACTCTTGGCAGCACTTGTTATTTTTTGTTCTTTTGGAAACAGCCATTCTGACAGTGTGAGGTATTATCTCATTGCAGTTTTGATTTGTATTTTCTGGATGCTTGATGATGTTGAGCATCTCTTCATGTGTCTGTCAGTCATCTGTGTGTTTTCTTTGGAAAAATGTCTATTCAGGTCCTCTGCCCATTTTTTAAATAGGTTCTTTTTTTTCCCCTTGATATTGAATTATATGAGTTATTTGTATATTTTTTGTTAATCTCCTTAGTGATATATCATTTATAAATATATTCTTCCATTTAATAGGCTTCCTTTTCAGTTTGTTGATAATTCCTTGGCTGTGAAAAAGCTTTTTGATTTGCTGTAGTCCCGTTTATTTACTTCTGCTTTTGTTTCCCTTGCCTAGGGAATACAAAACCAGAAAATAATGCTAAGATCAATGTCAAAGAGTGTACTTCCTGTTTTATTCTGGGTTTTTATAGTTTCAGGTTTTATATTTAAGTCTTTAATCCATTTTGAGTTAACTTGTGTATGTGGTGTGAGAAAGTAGTCCATCTTGATTTTTTTGCATCTAGCTTTCCAGTTTCCCAGTACCATTTATTGAAGAGGCTGTCTTCCCCACAGTACAAGCCAACAGACCATGTAAATGTGGGTTTATTTCTGAGCTCTCTATTCTGTTCCGTTAATCTGTGTGTCTGTTTTGTGCCAGTATCACATTGTTTTGATTACTGTAGCTTTGTATTTTAGTCTGAAATCAGAGCATGTGATTCCTTCAGCACTGTTCCTTATCAAGATTGTTTAGGATATTTGGGGTCTTTTGTGTTTCCAGTCACATTTTAGAATTATTTGATCTAGTTCTGTGAAAAAATGCCACAGTATTTTGATAGGTATTGTACTGAATTTGTAGATCGCCTTGAAGAGTATAATTTTAACGATAATAATTCTTCCAATCCATAAACATGGTATATCTTTCCATTTGTTTTTGTCATCTTTAATTTCTTTCATCAGCATCTTGTAATTTTCCAAGTACAGTTCTTTTACCTCCTTATGTTGGTTTATTCCTAAATTGTTGTTGTTTTTTTTTTGAATTGATGGTAAATGGAATTGTTTCCTTAATTTGTCTTCCTGATAGTTTGCTTTTAGTGTATAAAAATGCAACAGATTTCTGTATATTAATTTTGTATCATGTAACTTTACTGAGTGCATTAATGAGCTCTAGTAGTTCCTTGATGTCATCTGCAAACAGTGACAGTTTCATTTCTTCGTTTCCAATTTGGATTCTTTTTCTTTCTTTCTTCTTTTGTCTGATTTCCATGGCTAGGACTTCCAGTAGTATATTGAATAAGAATGGTGAGAGTGTCTTGTTCCTGACATTAGAGGAATTGCTTTCAGTTTTTCACTGTCGAGTATGTTAGCCATGTGCTTGTCACATATGGCCTTTATTATCGAAAGTCACTTGTTCCTTGGAAGAATAGCTTTGTCAAACTTAGACAGTGTTTTAAAAAGCAGAGGACATCACTTTGCTGACAGAGGTCTGTATAGTCAAAGCTATGATTTTTCCAGTAGTCATGTATAGATGTGAGAGTTGGACCATAAATAAGGCTGAGTGCTAAAGAACTGATGCTTTTGAACTGTAGTGTTGGAGGAGACTCTTGAGAGTCCCTTGGACAGCAAGGAGATTCAACCAGTCCATCCTAAAGGAAATCAACCCTGAATATTCACTGGAAGGACTGATGCTGAAGCTGAAGCTCCAGTACTTTGGCCATCTGATGCAAAGAGCTGACTCACTGGAAAAGACCCTGATGCTGGGGAAAATTGAGGGCAAGAGGAAATGGGAGTAACGGAGGAAGAGATGGTTGGATGGCATCACTGACTCAGTGGACATGAGTTTGAGGAAACTTAAGGAGATAGTGATGGACCGAGAAGCCTGTTGTGCTGCAGTTCATGGGGTTGCAGTCAGACATGACTTAGTGACTGAACAACAACAACAGTGTTGAGGTATATTTCCTCTATACACACTTTGTTGAGAGTTTTTTTTTTTTTTTATCATAAATGGATGTTGAATTTTTTCAAAAGCTTTTTCTGCATCTATTGAGATGACCATGTGATTTTTTTATTCTTAATTTTGTTAATATGGTATATCACATTGCCTAATTTGAAAATATTGCACCATCCTTGCATCTGTAGGATAATTCCATTTGATTCTTTTAATGTATTGTTGATTTTTGTTTGCTAATATTTTGTTGAGGATTTTTGTATATGTATTCATCAATAATATTGGCCTGTAAGTTTGAATTCCAGTATTTTGGTCATCTGATGCAAACAACTGACTCACTGGATAAGGCCCTGATGCTGGGAAAGATTGAGGGCAGAAGGAGAAGAGGGTTTCAGAGGATGAGATGGATGGATGGCATCACTTGGGCAAACTTCGGGAGATGGTGAGGGACAGAGAGGCCTGATATGTTACAGTCCATGCAGCCAGAGTCAGACACCACTGGGTGACTGAACAACAATAAAAGAACAATTTTCTTTTTTGTGATTTCCTTGTGTTCTTTTTATTATTTTAACTCACAGTGTGAACTAAATGTTCTTTGAGTATATAACTATGGCCTTTGAGGTAGCTAAGAAAGATTTGTTTTACTCTAATTGAGGAAACTTAAAAGAAAAAAAGTAATTTATCTATGAATTCATTTCCAGGTTTTGCAGAATCAGGGCTAGATCTTAGTAAGTTTCCTGGAGTTTACAGGCAGCCTGCTTCTTTGCCACATAGTACTAAATGTTCTTAACCTAAAGGCAGCATAGAGGACATCTCTTTCCTTATCAGTTTCTTAGTTCCTGGATTCAATGTTTTCACAGCAGGAAGGAAATAGCTGCCCAGAATCCACAGTCCAAAGGGATGCTGGAAAAATAGATCTCTCTTATTTCTTTGAATGAAAGGGAGATACTCTTTGTCTTGCTGGCACACGATTTTATTGGCCTTTATACTTGTTTACACCAGTGCAAAAAATGGCTCACTCATGTCTTCTAGTATGTTGATAGCAATGTGTGTGTGTGTCTGTGTGTGTGTTTGTATGTGTACCTGGATGTATTTTCAGGTCATAGCCATCAATATATTTTTGGAACACTAGTTTCACAAGGTAATTTCTGAATGGCACTTTTATATGACATTTCCCTTCCTATAGGTTCATAGTACTATTATCATATTAAAGAAACTAGAAAGTCCCAACAGAGAAGGCAATGGCAACCCACTCCAGTACTCTTGCCTGGGAAGTCCCATGGACGGAGGAGCCTGGTAGGTTGTGAAGAGTCAGACATGACTGAGCGACTTCACTTTCACTTTTCACTTTCACGCATTGGAGAAGGAAATGGCAACCCACTTCAGTGTTCTTGCCTGGAGAATCCCAGAGATGGGAGCCTGGTGGGCTGCCGTCTATGGGGTCACACGGAGTCGGACACGACTGACGTGACTTAGCAGCAACAGCAGCAGCAGCAGAAAGTCCCAAAGTGAGAAGACGGTTGAACTTTGTTTGACCCAGAATTTCTCCAGCTTCACTTGACCATGAAGTCCTTTGTTCAGGTGAAAAGTGGAAGTTTTAGTCGCTCAGTCATGTCCCACTCTTTTCAACCTTATGGACTATGGCCTGTCAGGCTCCTCTGTTCATGGAATTTTCCAGGCAAAAATACTGGAATGGGTAGCCATTCCCTTCTCCAGGGGATCTTCCTGATCCAGGAATCAAACTTGGGTGTCCCATATTGCAGGCAGATTCTTTACTTGTCTGAGCCACCATTAATAATATCTCAGTTCTATAAGTAAATGTATTAAGAAATACTAAATTATATACTTTTTTTCTGAAGCATTTTGATGTCTACAATAGCCAGAGATATACAGAGACATTTGAAAATATAGTCTGATACCAGTTTCAAAGTTTTTGTTGGTTCCTTTAAGCTTACCTCAGTCAATTCCAATTCTTAAAGCTTTGATCTGTTGAAGCACTATTAGGTCACCAAATTATAAAATCCTTTCTATGCAAGTAGCCAACAATAAAGCAGCTTGTTAAGACTTCAAAAAGTTTTTTTTTTTTTTTTTAAACTGGAATGTTTCTTTTTCTGAAGTAAGTTGTATTAGGCAAATTCTATTTCTGTTAAGCAAATCAATAAATTTATTTTATTCAAGCCAGTCCTATTAGGCAAATCAATAAAATTACTTCTACCAACTTCTACCATTTGATTGGTAAAGTTGGGACCAGCAATATATAGATTTGAAGGGAAATACATGCTCATCCCAGGAAAAAAACAGAAGTGAAGAAATATGTTCCTCAGATATGTGAGGATTCCAGTCTTTGATGGCATTTGTTGCAAAAGGCAGCAAGTAACATTTAATATAATAAAGACTTTTGGTTCCTTATATTATTCATTGAATAGAAATTTGGAACTATTTTGATTAAATCTAAGGGAAAAATTTCTAAATTTCTTAGGCATTTGCCTGCTGTTAGAAAAAAGGATGGAGAAAGGTACAGAGTTATTAATTAACTTCTGCAAAAGACACTGTTGATTAATAGTTCAGAGCTAAATTTTAATTAAGGCCAGATCTTCCAGATAATTAAGTGCTCACCTAGATTATTACCAGGATATCTTACCAGGAAAGTTATTAACCTATAGACTATTTCTGATCCTCCTTCCCCTCATCTTTCCCTCTCTCCTTTTAAAAGTATAACTTATTTTTTTTTAATTACTATGACTTCAAGAAACAGCAAACAAACACCAAAGACCAGGTTTACTATGATGCCTGAAATATTGATTAAAGACACAATGTAAATAACTTATTTGAAGTTAAAACCACAGATATCTTTTCCAGGCTGCACATGTATAGCTTTCTGACTTACTTAAAAGAGAACATCCCATAGCAGTGATTTGGAATAGTGTGGATTAAATCAAATGGCACAGACTGGTGATCTAGATAATAAAAATTCCCTTTCATACCCTTATTTGTGATTTTAGGCAAACATCTAGTTTGAGGATCAGCTATATGAGGATAACTGTTACCTTAAAAGATTATTTTTGTTTTATAACTTGCAGTGTAGAAATGGTTTGGTACACAAGACTATAGAGGATAGTGTAATGAACTTCTAATACTGGTCAGTAAGCTCAATAATTATCAACATTTTGCCAATTTTGTTATTTTTATCCATTCTTCCTCTGTTCTCTTGAGTATTTCAAAGCAAATCCCAGAAATCATGTCATTTTTTAGCATGCGTCTCTAACTGATAAGCCTTTTATATTTCACAATAAGTATGCCATTACTCAATCTGACAAATCTGAGAATGATTCCTTAATATCATCTAATACTGAGTCCATATAACATCCTCTATTAGCCTCCCAATTTTACGCTCTAACTCTAGGTCATCTGTAACCTCACTAGGACTCTCATCTCTGGGAAAAAGCAGATCAATAAAGGGAACAAGTGGAAAGCATCTTTGCTCTTTTTTTCACTCCAAAGCACCAATGTAAATCCACTCTTTCCATATCTCCCTAATTCTGCATTCTGTTGCTACTACTTAGAGCAGTGTTTCAATGTCTAAAAATTGGGAGCAAGGACAGGCTATTTTTATAATAAGCCAGAGATGAAATTGTAGAATTTAACCTGTCTATAATCTCTTTTCCAAACCCTTTGGGAGGCACATGATCAGGAAGTGGATTTAGCTGTTGATTTAGAAGCAGGATTTCCTCATAAGGAGTAAGATGTTTTCATTAAATGATATGTCTGTTTATATTTTCAAGTAATCTATAGTATCCTTAGTTGTAGTGGCTCACTCGTTCATATCTTCAGTGAACTTTTATTTAGTGCTAATTATGGGTAAGGCATCATTTAGTAAGGGAAATATAGGATATAAAACAAAAAGTACTCTACAGAAAATAAAGTACAGTGGGAACTCAGAAGCAAACTGTTTTTTAACTTGGGTGGTTTACAGACAAAAGGAGCATTTGAATAGAACCTTAACAGACTTCTAGAATTTGAGCAATTTGAAAAGGAAGAAAGGCCATTTTGGGTGGAGGAAAGAGAGTGAGCAAAGGCACAAAGGCAGGAAAAATAAAATATGTGCAACAAATAAGATCAGTCTGGTGAACATGAGACTCTTCAGTCCAAACATCACAAAATATCGTGACTAGCCATGCAGCTAGGTGTAGATATTACGTAATCACTCAGTAAGCAGAGATTCCAGTAACTGCTATCAGTCACTGCTGCCAGGAACTACTAATCAGGCAGCATGTTTAGAATGTCAAGACGATGATTGTTAATATGTGACCAACCAAGGAACTTGGTGCCTGGTAGAGGCATCTGGCCCAAAGTGATATAATAAATAATCCAACTGGGTAATATTTTACCTTCAAAACCAACCCAGTGGTTGGGTCAATAGGCAAACACTGTTACTGTTCATTTGTGAAGAATATTTTGGCAACTTCAAGAGGCTTGAGAGGAACAGGCTGCACACGTGAAGCTTCTTTTGCTGTAGAGCGGGATGTTCCTTAGGACATTCATGTGGCAATATCATATATTTTTTTTGCTTTCTAAACTCAAAATGTTAAAACTATATCATTAACATAGAAATAGAAAAATCTTATTGACCTCAACCTCAAGCTTACAATTAATGTGTCTTTCAGCTAAAGAGTGAATTCAAATGATGGTAGCATTGCTGATTTAAGTTTTCTTTGTTGCATTCAGCACTGAGCTAAAATGTCCTAGATCAGAGAATGATTCCAAGTCAAACTAGTTCAATGTCCTAGTCCAGGCTATGTGCTTTATGAGCCCTGAGAAAAAGGCTTTTCTTTTATTCCTCAACATTAGCTAGAAATGCATTTTCAGCTAACATTTGTCATGTGTTTATTATATACACAGCACCGTGTCAGGTACCTCATAAGCATTACCCATTTTAATCTTCAAAACAACTCTATGACAGAGGTTAATATACTGATCTCTGTTTCAGAGATGAGGAAGCTGGGGATTAGGGAGGATTAGTAATTTATACCCTGTCACATAGCTAATAAGAGGGGCAGGGCTGATTTTTGAGTCCTGTTGGACTGTTAAAGCAGGCCATGGGCATCTGAGCAGGGACAGAGGCCTGTGTGTTGTAATGAGAAGCAGGCAAGAAGAGGCTATCGCTTTCGTCTGCCTTTCTGTCTCTTCAATTTCTACCCTGCTCTTCTTCCTGCTTCCTCATTTTTTGCTATTTTTCAAAATCACAACTCCTCTATTTCCGTGTTCCTTGCATGTAAATCTTTTTTTCATTTATGTATTAATTTATTTCTCATTTCACTCACTGATTTATCTCTATGGTAGCAGGCTTTGTCTGCTAGGAAATTACAAGGAGAGCTAGTAAGTGAATGAATGAGTGGATACAGTACAATGAAATGAATGGAGTACAGTTGCTTTGAGGGCATAAAGAAGGAAAAATATAAAAATTTGAGGCCTGGAAGATTATGCTTGAATTGTGTCTTGAAGGAAGAGAAATTAAATGAGGAAGCAGGAAGAGGTTTCCAGGCAAACACACTAGCATCTGTATAGTCATTGAGTTGGGGCAATAGCCAAACATAACTGGGATCTGATGGTCATATGGGATGGTGGAATAAATGCAGAGTGTTTCCTGGGAGTGTTGAGAGATGAAGCTAGAGAGAAAGGCAGGGGCAAGCATGTAAAGTTCTTCAGTGCTAAATTAAGGAGTTTGAATGTTAACTTGAAAGTTACAGGAAATTGTTGAAAGGATTTAAATTACGGAAATACATGATTTTTTACTTTAAAAATAGCATTCTGATAATCATCGCTTGCATAGCCAGTTCCCATGCCTCGAAAAGGAGGCCCTAAGTTTGCACCAAGATTGTACATTACTGGCCTTGAGAGATTTCAAAGCCTTCATCACCCTGTGATCTTCCCTGATAGAAAGAGTTTTTCACCCTACTTCCTGATTCAGAAGTCTTGCTCAGGTGGGTACAAGGCACCCTACATAATTTGGTCCTTAGAGATGAAATTTATTGTTGTAACCATGAGAGCCTGCTTGCTAGGCGCAAGATGCTCAGGTGTTACAGAGACATGCAGATCCCACTTCCTCTCAGAAATCTCCCCACCTACATTCTCATGTCTCTGGAGGTTCTGGGCCACTGAGTTACTGTAATAGTCTTCTATTTTTTTCCTCTGCTGTTACTCTTGAAATCTGGGGAAGTTCAGGTGAACACCTCTGCAGAGAGTAAGTTCATTGAGGCAAATGGGAGGTGTGATGTCGCAGCAGGAGCAACAGATGGCATCAAACAACTTGCATCCAGCAGACAGTGTGAGTGCCTTTAGCCAAGATGCAACTTCAAGCAGCTTAGAGCAACGGTGGTCAAATGTTTTTGCTCACATACCCCTTAAAATACCTGGGTGAATCTAGGTACCTCATCATATATTAGCAGCAGATAACTACATTTTTTTAAACTGTATGTCTTAGTTGCAAATGTAATTTCCAGTCTTTTGTCTCTGCTGACATTTTAAACGTTTAGTTTTAACAGTCTATTTTAAAACAAATTCAGATGCATTCAAAAGCACTATATCTTTGTACTCCCCTTTCCACATTTTATGTGTTTGATGTCACAGTTTACATCTTTTATATTGTGTATTGATAAATTATTGGAGTTTCAGTCAATATTTTTTTTAACTTTATGCTAGAGTGTTAAGTGATTTACCCATTACCATGACAATCTTTGAGTATTCTAAATTTATGTATTAATTTTTACTTTCACCATAGAATTTTATACTTTCATTTTCATCTTCAGCTTGAAGAACTCCCTTTCACGTTTCTTATAAGCCAGGTCTAGTGGTATGGAACACCTTCAGCTTTTGCTTGTTTTGAAAACTCTTTATTTCTCTTTCAGTTCTTCAGAACAGTTTTGCCAGTTTCAGTATTCTTTGTTGGCAGGTTTTTTCTATCAGCACTTTGAGTATATTGTGCCACTCCTTAATGGCCTGTGAAGTTCGGCTGAAAAGTCTGATGATAGATTTATGGGTGTTCCCTTGAACTTAAATTATTTTTCTCCTGTTCTTTTAAGATTCTCTCCTTGTCTTTAACTTTAGACAGTTGAATTATAGTGTATCTTGGTGTGGGTCTCTTTAGATTCATCTTTTTTGGAACTCTTTGAGTTTCCTGGATCTGGCTGCTTGTTTCTTTCCCCAGGTGAAGAAAGTTTGGGGCCATATTTCTTTGAATAAACTTTCTGCACCTTTCTCTCTCTTTTCTGGGAGAAGAGTATATTGATCCAGTTGACATCCCATAAATGCTGTCCCATAGGTCCTTTAAGATATTTTAATTCTTTCTTTTTTTTTTTTTTTTGGCTTCTTTGACTAGAATAATTCCACTGCTCTATCTTTGAACTCATCGACTCCCTTTCCTATTGACCTGGTCTGCTATTTGAATCCTTTTATATTGAGTTTTTTAGTTCAGCTATTGAATTCTTCAGCTCTAGGATATCTTTAGTACATTTTATTATTTTCTATTTACTGAAATTCTTACTTTGTTCATTAATGCTCTACCCTGATAAATATCTTTATGATCATGTCCATGACTTATCTCTGCTACATTAAGATTGATTTCTAGAGATTTATCTTGTTCTTTTTGCTTAGAGCATATTCCTTTGTTTCTTTATTCACCTTGACTCTCTGTGTTGGTTTCTATATGTTAGGTAGAACAGCCACCTCTCCCAGTTTTGTGTAGGAGATTAACATCATCAACTAGCCTAGATTGAACTCCTTTTTGTCTCTCAAACCTTCGTATTAGTCCAAGCTTCCATCTTTGGTCTTAGCAACTCTGAGTAGTAGTATATGTGTGGGTCCAGTCACTCAGTCTTGTCCATTTCTTTGTGATCCCATGGACTGTGTCTGCCAGGCTCCTCTGTCTATGGAATTTTCCAGGCAAGAATACTGGAGTGGGTTGCCATTTCCTATTCCAGGGGATCTTCCCAACTCAGGAATCAAACCCGAGTCTCTTGTATCTCCTCGACTGGCAAGCAGATTCTTTACCACTGAGAAGCTCCTCTGAGTGGTAGAGGGTGTACTAAGACCCATTAGAGACCCACAGAAGAGGGTTAACAGTTAACACCTCAATGTAAGCTGATTAGAAACCAAATTCTCAGGCAGCAGCTGGGAAACTGGGAAATGGGCATTTCTGCATGTTCCATCTGCAGTGAGTTTGAGTGTATTATTGTTGGGGGTGCTTGTGTTTAAAGACTGCCTTTGTTTGCTATAATCCTGTGGAACTCATGAATGCAAGGCCTGTTGGCTATCAGAGCGAGGTAATTTGAGAGCCAGTCCCTACACTGCAAGCTGTAAAAATCGGGGTGCTAGAAATGTGTACAAACTCCTTATAGGGAGATATCAGTGGCTTGCTTTTCTTGTTGAAGTGAGCAGGAAGGAGAAGGTGGGGAAAGTGCCCACTGGCTCTTTTGGACTCCAGAGAGGATCATAATTAGCACCAAAGTGTGTGTTAATCAGAAGCTGGACTCTCAAGTTGTAACTTGTAAAAGATGCAGTCAAACCCCTTACAGTTCAAGACTGGGAACTGGGCATTTTTGCTGCCTCTTTTGTGCTGAGGCCTGGGGGATAGCTTTGGTGAGTGTTGGCATGCCCATTGGGCTTCCAAAAACTGCATGTTAGTTTGCTACATTCCTGTGGGACTCATGAATACAAGCCCCTATTAGAGCTAGGGAATCCAGGGTCCTGTTTTTCTGGTGCAAACGCTGGGGCACCAGGCTTGAACAAGTTTCTTCTAGAGATGATAGTGACCTGGTTTTCTTGTTGGGAGAAGGCAGTGGAAGTGTCCACTGAATCCCCTGGCTCCATGAAATAACAGCCAGCTTCCAGAATCATGCTAATTAGAAGTCAGACCCTCAGGCAGCAGCTTGTAAAGTATACAGTCAAACCATTTTCAGGGAAAGACTAGAATGCCCCTAGAGATAGCTTTTTTTTTCCCTTTCCTTTTGCATTGATCCCTTAAGGAGATACCTACTTTGATGCTTGCCCATTAGGAACTGCTTCTTTGCTCTAGTCCTGTGAATTTTGTAGACTCCAGCCCCATTGGCTTTCAGGAGCTAAGAGGTGTTTTGAGGATCATCTCTCATGTGGTAGAAATAAAATTCAGAGGGCTAGATGTGTGGTCTAAGCCCTTTGATCTTCAGTACAAGTTAAGAATTGAGGCTTCCTTTCCAATTGTATGGCACTATTCTGGGAGTGGGCTTTGTGGTGAGAGATGTCTCTGCCCTTCTTATGTATTTCAATTTATGTAGTTCAATTTTTTCTTTTGCCCAGTGTGTAGGAGTCATTTAGCTAGTAACTGGCTTTCTTTCAGGGAGATAGATACTCCTTATATAGCTGTACATTCAGCACATCTGTGAGAGTAGGGATATTCAGGAGCCTACTATGTCACCATTATTGATCCCTCCCTCTGTCTGATATTGTTTTGTAAACTTCTTGAACTTATACTTCTGTTTCATTTTCCTTCCTAGATTTATGCTAATATATTGTCTTATTTTTGAAAGTCTTAGTTACCTTATCACACTTTTTCTTAAAATATATGTATTTTATTGAAGTATAGTTGACTTACAATGTTTTAGGTGTTCAGCAAGGTGATTCAGTTACACAAATACACATATACTATTTTTGAAATCATTTTCCATCATCGGTTATTACAAGTTAGTGACTATAGTTCCCTATGCTATACAGTAAACCTTTGTTGCTTGTTGCATATCTATTTTTCAATTAGAAATCTAGCATTCTATTCATAATAAGTCAAACAAGTGAAATCAAATGTCATAAATTTTTAGGTAGGCAAAAATTCATAAATTTTCTAGAATATATATTATACATATTTATATATACGTATAGAAAAGCTTTTCTACTGCACTTGATAAAGGCTTGAGAAAGAACATCAAAAAGAAAAAAAGAAAGAGATGGAGAAATTGGAGAACACAAACTAAATGAATTGGGAGCACTGATTATGAAATATGAAAAGTGAAACTAGACAAAAGTAAGAGATCATCAAATAGTCCAGTTCAGTTCAGTTCAGTTGCTCAGTTATGTCCAACTCTTTGCAACCCCATGGACTGCAACATGCCAGGCCTCCCTGTCTGTCACCAACTCCCGGAGTTTACTCAAACTCATGTCCATTGAGTCGGTGATGCCATCCAACTGTCTCATCCTCTGTCAATCCCTTCTCGGCCTGCCTTCAATCTTTCCCAGGATCAGAGTCTTTCCAAATGAATCAGTTCTTCACATCAGGTGGCCAAAGTATTGGAGTTTCAAATAGTCCAGTTGTTTTTAAACATGACTTCTCATTAGAAACATATCTGGAGCTCTGGAGATAAAAAGCAATACCTAAGCATTCGTATGTTTCAAAAAAAAAAAAAAAAAAAATCTCATATGCATATGGATTTTAAAAAGAGATTACAGGCTTTTCTATTAGATCCTAGTTTAGTGATATATAGAGTTCTATTATTTTTCTGTTGACCAATCATGATACAATGGTATTAAGTAATAGTTATATAATCATAATAGTAAAAAAATGTTTATCAGTTTTATAACCAATAGCCAGACAAAAAATAAAAGGTAATTATAATTGCAAGCCATAATGGGAACAATGTAAAATAATTACATACAATTAGGGGGAGGGGTCAAGTAGAGCGATGTGGTAAGTGCAAGTGCATACATGCACATGTTTACATCCAGCCAGCCAGTCTTTGTCTTTTGGTTGGTGCTTTTAATCCATTTACATTTAAGTAATTATCCATATTACCATGATCCTATTACCACTTTCTTAATAGTTTTGGGTTTATTTTCTGTAGGTCTTTCCCTTCTCTTGTGTTTCCTGCCTAGAGAAGTTCCTTTAGCATTTGTTGTAAAGCTGATTTGGTGGAGCTGAATTCTCTTAACTTTTGCTTGTCTGGAAAGCTTTTGATTTCTCCATCAAATCTGAAGGAGAGTCTTGCTGGGTAGAGTATTCTTTGTTGTAAGTTCTTCCCTTTCATCACTTTAAATGTATCATGCCATTCCCTTCTGGCTTGTAGAGTTTCTGTTGAGCAATCAGCTGATAGCCTGATGGGAGTTTCCCTGTATGCTATTTATTGTTTTTCCCTTATCGCTTTTAATATTTTATCTGTCTCTAATTTTTGTCAGTTTGATTTACTGTGTGTCTTGGGTTGTTTTCCTTGGGTTTCTTTTGCCTGGGACTCTCTATGCTTCCTGGACTTTGTTGATTATTTCTTTTCCCATGTTAGGGAAGTTTTCAGCTATTATTTCTTCAAATGTTTTCTCAGGTCCTTTCCCTCTCTTCTTCTGGTACCCCTATAATGCAAGTGTTTGTACATTTAATGTTGCCTCAGAGGTGTCTTAGGCTGTCTTCATTTCTTTCCATTCTATATTCTGTTCTGCGGCAGTGAGTTACACCACTCTGTCCTCCAGGTCATTTATTTCTTCTTCTTCCTCAGTTATTCTGCTATTGATTCCTTTTAGTGTATTAGTCATTTGTTTGTTTGTTCTTTAGTTCTTCTTCTGGTCTTTGGTAAATATTTCTTGCATCTTCTCAATCTTTGTCTCCATTCTTATCTTTTTTCTTGCCTCCATTCTTTCCCAAGATCCTGGATCATCTTCACTATCATTATTCTGAATTCTTTTTCTGGAAGATTGCCTTAATTTAGTTGTTTTTCTGGGGTTTTATAACATCCCTTCATCTGGACTTTCTGCTTTTTCATCGTGATTAACTTTCTGTAATATGATTTTTGTTTTAGCCACTGTGAGACTGCTTCTTCTAGAGCTTCTTCTGTCTGCCTTCTGATGGCTGAGGCTAAGAGGCTTGTGTAGGCTTCTTGGTGGGAGGAACTGGCAATGGGAAAAACTGGGTCTTGCTCTGGTGTGTAGGGCCTTCTCAGTATTTAATCCAATTATCTGCTGATGGGTGGGGTTGCACTCCCTCCCTGGTATTTGTTTGGCCTAAGACAACCCAACCCTGGCATCTCTGGGCTCTATGGTAGGTTTAATGGTGAACTCCAAGAGGGTTTATGCCAAGAGGAAACTTCCAGTGACCCTGTCCCAGCCCCTGCTGACTCAGGCCTCCACAGGAGGCCCTCCAACACTGGCAGGTAGTTTTGATTCAATCTCTTATAGGGCCACTGCTCCTTTCCTCTGGGTCTTGGTGCACACAAAATTTTGTTTGTGCCCTCCAAGACTGAAGTCTCTGTTGCCCCAAGTCTTCTGGAGGCCCTATAATCAAAACCCACTGGCCCTCAAGGCCAGATTCCCTGGGGATTCCCAGGCAATTTGTTGAGTCTCCAGGCTGGGAAACCTGATGTGGGGTTCAGAATCTCTACAACAGTGGGAGAATTTCTTCAGTATTATTGTTCTCCAGTCTGTGGATCACCCACCTGGTGGTTATAGGATTTGATTTTATCCTGATTGTACCCCTCCTACTGTCTTGCTGTGGCTTCTTCTTTGTCTTTGGATGTGGAGTATCATTTTTTGGTGGGTTCTGGCATCTTCCTGTCAATGGTTGTTCAATAGCTAGTGGCAATGTTGGTGCTCTAGCAGGAGGAGATGAGCACACATCCTTCTACTCTGCCATCTTGAACCAGAAGCACACTTTTCTGTCACAAAAATAAATACTGTTTGTTTATTTTTGTTTTTATTTCTATTACTCTAGGAAATGGATCAAAATAGATACTACTATGATTTATGTCAAAGAGTTTTTAACCTATATTTTCCTTTAAGATTTTTATAGTGTTTGGACTCACATTTAGGTCTTTAATCCATTTGGAACTTATTTTTGTGTATGGTGTGAAAGAATGTTCTAATTTCACTTCTTTTTACATGTAGCTGTCCAATTTTCCCAACACCATTTATTGAAGAGGCTGTTCCCCTACTCCCCCCATTTTATAGTCTCAACTCCTTTGACATAGATTAATTGACCATAGGTGCATGGACTTATTTCTGGGGTTTCTATTCTGTTATGTTGATTTGTATTTCTACTTTTTGTGTCAGTATCATACTGTTTTGATGACTTCATCCTTGCAGTATAGTCTGAAGTCAAGGAGACTAATTCCTCCAGCTCTGTTTTGTTTTTTTTTTCCCCTCAAGATTGCTTTGGTTATTTGGGGTCTTTTGTGTCTCTATACAAATTTTAAGATTTTTCGTTGTTCTAGTTCTGAGAAAAATGTCATTGTTAATTTGATAGGAACTGCATTGAACCTGTAGATTGCTTTGCATAGTATACTCATTTTCACAATATTGGTTCTTCCAATCTAAGAACATAGTATATTATTCCATATGTTTTTTTTTTTTTTTATTTCTTTCATTAGCATCTTATAGTTTTTGGAGTACAGGTCTTTTGTCTCCTTAGGGAGGTTTATTCCTAGGCATTTTATTATTTTTGATGTGTTGGTAAATGGAATTATTTCTTTAATTTCTCTTTCTGATCTTCCATTGTTAGTGAATAGAAATGCAACAATTTCTGTGTGTTAATTTTGTATTTTGCCACTTTACCAAATTCACAGATAAACTGTAGTAGTTTTCTGGTACCATCTTTAGGATTTTCTATGTGTAGTATCATGTCATCTGTAAACAGTGATCGTTTTATTTCTTCTTTTCCCATTTGGATTCCATTTATTTCTTTGTCTTCTCTGATTGCCATGGCTAGGACTTCAAAAACAAGAGTGGACATCTTGTCTTGTTCCTGATCTTAGAGGAAATGTTTTCAGCTTTTTACCACTGAGTGTAATGTTAGCTGTAGGTTTGTTGTATATGACTTTTATTATATTGAGGTACGTTCCCTCTATGCCCACTTTATGGATATTTTTTTTTATCATAAGTGTGTGTTGAATTTTATCAAAAGATTTTTCTGCATCTATTGGGATGATCACATGGTTTTGATTCTTAAATTTGTTAATGTTATGTATCACATTGATGGATTTGCAGGTATTGAAAAATCTTTATGTCTCTGGGATAAATCCCACTTGATCATGGTATTTGATCCTTTTAATGTATTGGGCTGGAGAGGGTGTTAAGAGAAGGGAGCCCTCCTATACTGTTGGTGGGAATATAAATTGGTACAGCCACTATGGAAAACAGTATGGAGATTCTATAAAATAACTAAAAATAGAGCTACTATATGATCCTGCAATCCCAGTCCTGGGTATATATCCAGAGAAAAATTTGGTTCAAAAGGATATATGTACCCCAACATTCATTGCAGCACTGTTTACAAATTGTCAAGACGTGGAAGCAACATAAATGCCCATTGATAGAGGAATGGATAAAGATGTGATCCATATATACAATTAAATATTACTCAACCATTAAAAAATGCAATAATGAACTTGTAACAACATAAATGGGCCTAGAGATTGTCATACTGAGTAAAGTAAGTCAGAAAGAGAAGTATCTTAGGATATCACTTACATACTGCTGCTGCTGCTAAGTCACTTCAGTCGTGTCCGACTCTGTGTGACCCCATAGACGGAAGCCCACCAGGCTTCCCTGTCCCTGGGATTCTCCAGGCAAGAACACTGGAGTGGGTTGCAATTTCCTTCTCCAATGCATGAAAGTGCAAAGTGAAAGTGAAGTTGCTCAGTCGTATCTGACTCTTAGCAACCCCATAGACTGCAGCCTACCAGGCGCCTCCATCCATGGGATTTTCCAGGAAAGAGTACTGGAGTGGGGTACCATTGCCTTCTCCGATCACTTACATGAGGAATCTAAAAAGAAATGATACAAATGAACTTATTTACAAAACAGAAATAGACTTACAGACTTAGAGATGGACTTATGGTTGCTAGTGGGAAGGAATATTTAGGGAGTTTGGGATTGACATGTAGACACTGCTATATTTAAAATGAATAACCAACAAGGACCTACTGTAGAGCACAGGGAACTCTGCTCAATACTATGTAACAACCTAAATGGGAAAAGAATTTGAAAAAGAATAGATACATGTATATGTATAGCTGAATCACTTTGCTGTACACCTGAAGTTATCATAACATTGTTAATTAGCTGTACTCCAATCTGAAATAAAAGTTGAAAAATATATTAATATACATAAATTGTTTTAAAAGTTTCTTGTGACTATAGGACCTAAAGGCAAAAAGTGAACAGCTACTAATGACCAAAATGAAAATAATATGAAACACAATCATTTAACCTAATAAATCTCTCATGGAGCTATTTATTTTTTGCCTAAAAGTTGGTTTACATGGTAGAACAACATGAAGGAAGGCACAGAGGAACCACAGACCACAGAAGCATGGGCTGGTGGTGGCAAGGTGACTGGAACATCCAGCCTGCTGAGGGAGGAGGGGCTAAGGTAATAGGGATATCATAGTCAGATTATTAAGGCTCCTGGGAAACAGTTAGAGAAAGTTTACAGTCAATTGTAATTATGTGTGGCAAATATGTTGTATAAAGTCAGCATGAACATTGAATTAGCAAATACCAAACTGTTTGTCTTAGGGGAAATACAATGTTATTCCTGTGAGCCTCTGTTTAAAACATTTTCTTCCTTTTTTGATGTTTGTTTCTATTTAAAGACTTCAAATTTAATACATATCATTGATTCATTAACATTAGATTTATAGCCAACAGCATTATTGCTCATGCCTGTACAGGGATTGCCTAGCACATGTATTTTCTCCATAAGGTACATCACAACCTTCTTAGGCTCAGGAACAGTGGACAGGACTTCAGCACTATGCTTAGGGGCCCTTGTAAACGACAAAATCAACAACAAACAGCACATAAATATAAAAACCATGGCACTAAATAGACTATGAAAGGATAATTTTTTATAGTCTAAGAGCTGAAACAAGAAGGCAGAGCATCACCTTGTTCAAAATAAGCTGGGAATAGGTACACTGGGTGACCCAAAATTTTCACTACTTTGTACATGTTCATGAATGATCTTGAATGTGCCCTCGTATTGGTTGTGGAATCACAAATAAATTTTAGCAAGTAGGCAAGTTTGCAAATAGGAAATCTGTGTAATGATAGATTATACATTGGTGAGGTATGCTGTAACCAGCCATTAATGAGATAGAGCAGAGGAATGACATAATGAGTAATATTTAGGAATTTTACTCAGTCATCCATTCTTTGTGAATTAGACATTAAAGGAGCCTCACTGTGTTAAAGGTTGCAAAAGGTGCTTGGAGTACAAATGAACAAAGTGGTTGGTCTTAAGGAACAGAAATCTAAGCATAAGTAGCCTACAGGGAAAGCCTGGGAGAAAAAGCTAGAGCAATTAGAAGTCTTGTTGGTACACTTATACTTTAGGTGCTGAGGACCAGGTTTTGCAAAGTAGCCATGGGATCAAAGGCAAACATAAAGAGAGAATTAAAGGTTTTCATTTTTGCTTTAATAGTAGTAGAGTGAGAGAGACTGCCCATTGATTCTAAACTTTAGGCTGAGGGAAGGTATTCTAAGTACATGTGCTTGTGTTTCTGCAAAATTATCTTTCTCCTATTGGTGGGAATGTAAATTGATACAGCCACTATAGAGAACAGTACAGAGATTTCTTTAAAAAGCTAGGAATAAAACTACCATATGACCCAGAAATCCCTCTATTGGGCACATATCCTGAGAAAATCGTAACTAAGAAAGGCACATGTACCCCCATGTGTATTGCAGCACTATTTACAATAGCCAGGACATAGCAGCAACCTAGATGTCTGTCAACAGGTGAGTGGATAAAGAAGCTCTAATACATATATACAATGGACTACTACTCAGCTATAAAAAAACATAGATTTGAATCAGTTCTAGTGAGGTAGATGAACCAAGAACCTGTTATACAAAGTGAAGTCAGAAAGAGAAAAGCAAAAACAAAATATCATATACTAACACATATGAAATCTAGAAAAATGGTACTGATGAACTATTTGAAGGCCAGGAATAGAGACTCAAACATAGAGAACAGACTTCTGGATACAGCGGGGTCAAGAGAGGGTGAGATGAATTGAGAGAGTAACATTGGAATGTATATATATATTTTCATATGTAAAATAGATAGCTAATGGAAGTTGGTGTATAACACAGGGAGCTCAACCAGGTGCTCTGTGACAACCTAGAGGGCTGGGATAGGGTGGGAGGTGGGAGGGAGGTTCAAGAGGGTGGGGACATATGTATACCTATGACTGATTGATGTTGATGTATGGCAGAAACCAACCCAACACTGTAAAGCAATTATCCTCCAATTAAAAATAAAATTGTCTTTCTCAAAGTAGGAAGCTTGCAGATGGAAATAAGTTCCCACTTTCCCCAGGACAGCTGTTTGCTTCAATTATTATTAAGCCCAGAATGGCTAAAACTGCTTTCTTTAAAATTAACAATAGTGGTGGTTTAGTCACTAAGTCATGTCTGACTCTTGCAACCCCATGGACGGTAGTCTGCCAGGCTCCTCTGTCTTTGGGATTCTCCAGGCAAGAATACTGGAGTGGGTTGCCATTTGCTTCTCCAGGGTATCTTCCTGACCCAGGAATCGAACCCTGGTCTCCTGCATCACAGGCAGATTCTTTACCAACTGAGCTACAAGGGAAACAAAACCAAAAGCCTAGATTTATCCTGCAGGCAGAACACATAAGTTTTCCAGAGTCCAGAGATGTTGTTGATTTCTTTTTGGATGAGTTCTGAAAAATTCACTAACAAACTTCTGTTGACTTCATGTATTCACATTGAACATGTGTAGTAACCTTGGTCAGCAGCAAAGGACTTGTTAACCTTCCTTTGGTATATGCACAGTTACCTTAATTATTTGTTTTCTATTTTATAATGGTGTTTGAAAATAGGGTTTTTTGTCTTTAGAGCAAGAAGTATTTCATGTCTAGTTTTATTAATTAACAACATCTTATTCTTCTTGGGAAGAACTTGATGGTTCTTCTGGGTCTGTTACTACTGTGCTGATTCACTGTACCCCAAAGAGCTTCTCCTCTTCTTGAGTGGGTAATAGATCAGATGGGTATTAATTTTGAATCAAGTAAATTAATCAAATAATGATCCCCTCCTTGAGTTTCAGGCATGTGCTAGGCCTGGGGATGAGAAAGACAGATAAAGTTTATGTATTAAAAAGAGCTCACATTTGTCAAAGGCCTAAGGTATTCTCCAGACATTAAACTTCCACTTAATGCTTTATCCTGCAACTGCTTACCTCTAAACACTAATAAAAGGTAGATCAAGAAGAAGCAGCTTCAGTCTTAATAAATATCTATTCCTTTGAATTTAATGTTTATTTTCTTTCAAGTTTTGTGAGATCCTTATATATTTTAGACATTAATCTCTTACCAGATATATGGTTTTCTCCCATTCCACAAGTTGCTTTTTCACTCTGTTGATTGTTTCCTTTGCTGTGCAGAAGCTTTTTAGTTTGATGTTTCCCTTGTCTATTTTTACTTTTGTTACCTGGGCTTTTAGTGTCATACCGATGAAATCACTGCATTTGTTACCCATGATTTTAATGTCATACCCATGAAGTCGCTGCCAAGACCAATGTCATGAACTTTAAACATGTTTTATTTTAGAAATTTAAGAGTTTCAGACATTACATTTAAATTTATAAACCAACTTTGATTTTGATTGTTCTGCATGATGTAAGATAAAGGTCCAACTTCATTTTTTTACATATGGATATCCACTTTCCCAACACCGTTATTTGAAAAGGCTATCCTTTCCCCATTGTGTTTTCTTGGCATCCTTGTCAAAGATCAGCTGGCTATATATGTTTGGATTTATTTCTTGGCTCTCTATTCTGTTCCTTATATCTATATATCTGTCTTTATGCCAGTGTTATACGGTTTTCATTGCAGTAGCTTTGTAATATATTTTGAATTTAGGAAGTGTGATGCCTCCAGCTTTGTTCTTATTTTTAAAGATTGATTTGGTTATTTGTGGTCCTTTGTGATTACATATGAATTTTGAAGTCATTTTTTCTATATCTGAAAAAAATGCAATTGGAATGTAATGAAAATCAAAAACCACAGTGAGATATCACCTCACACCTGTCTGGATGGATATTATGAAAAAAACAAAGACAACATGTGTTGGCAAGGATGTGAAGAAATTGTAAACGAGGAACACTGTTGGTAGGAATGCAAAATGATGTGGATACTATGGAAAATAGATTGTTCAAAAATAAAAATACCATATGATCCAGCAATTACACTTCTTGATATTTATCCAAAATAAATGAAATTAGGATCTCAAGTGATATTAGCACCTTCATGTTTATTTCAGCACTATTTGCAATGGAAAAACTAAATTTCCATCGATAGATGAATGGATAAAGAAAATATGGTATCTGCATACAATAGAATATTATTCAGCAACAAAAAAGAAGGAAATTTTGTAATGTGCAAACATGGATGACCTTAAGGACATTATGCTAAGTGACATAAGCCAGTCACAGAAAGAAAAATACGGCATGATTCCACTTGTATGAGGTATCTGAAAGAGTCAAATTCTTAGAAGGTGGAGGAAGAAATGGGGAGTTATTAATCAACAGGCATAAAGTTTCAGTTAAGCAAGATGAATATGTTTTAGAAATGCAGTGCACAACATTTTACCTAGTCAGCAATACTATCTTGTACACTTAAAAATGTGATAAGAAGGTAGATTTCATGTTAAGCATTCTTACCACAATAAAATGAAATTTGAAAAAAGAGAAAAAGAACCCAGCCTCTTCAGCCAAGTCTCTGCTTTCAGATGTCCCTAGAAATCTCTTACACTCACTGTGCAACAAATACTTTCAAAGATGATCCTTTACAAGGAGACAGAAGATAGAAATCAAGTTCTAGAGGAAATGTGACTCAAAACAAATATCTTTCCTAAGAAAGTTTTCCGATTTCCCATTTTTTATTCATTAATTTATTTCTTCTTCAAAATGTCTAGGCAATTGAAACACTTTGATTCTCCATACCATGGACATTTTCTTATTAGGCCATTGACAGCAAGCTCAATGCATTGAAAAGTAACATAAGTTCACACACACAAGTGTAACTATAAAAAAACACTTTTGGCTGGCTTCTCTTGAAAGTTGCCACCCAGAAAAGAGTTTGATTAGGGAGTCTTCTATGTAGTATTTTAGCTGCAGATACATGTTCATGGTTGTCCTCTCTTTATCTAGCTAGTGATTAAATTCTCATGCCCTGCCTTGGTTTTTAATACTAGACAACGTGGTCTTTGTTTTAATAAATACCTGTGCCTATATGGATTATTTTAGGAAGGTCACATAATACCAATGTGTCTGAGGCAGTATTTCTTGCAGAGAAGTTTAAATTAAAGGAAACCTGTTCAAGCAGAGAATTCTGTAAATGCAGTATTGTGGGAGTTGTTGAGAAAGGGGGATAAAAGGCTGTTTTAATTGTATCTCTTCATAAAGTTGTTGAAAACAATATGAAATCATTTGGTCCCATCTGCAGAAGGTGGTGCGGAGAAGGCAATGGCACCCACTCCAGTACTCTTGCCTGGAGGATCCATGGATGGCGGAGCCTGGTGGGCTGCAATCCATGGGGTCACTAAGAGTTGGACATGACTGAGCGACTTCACTTTCACTTTTCACTTTCATGCATTGGAGAAGGAAATGGCAACCCACTCCAGTGTTCTTGCCTAGAGAATCTCAGGGACGGGGGAGCCTGGTGGCCTGCTGTCTCTGAGGTCGCACAGAGTCGGACACAAGAAGTGACTTAGCAGCAGAAGCAACAGAAGGTGGTGAGGCTTGTCTGCAGCAGGAAAGCGAAGGTAGTGGCCTATGGGGTGTGATGTGCGGGTAAAAGGGCCAATGACTCTAATTATGAGTCTTTCTAGCCTTAAAATCCCACCTTCCCAGTCCTAAGAGGATAATATTAGAGTAAATTCATTGATACTTGTAGAACTAGTTAAAACAGAAATTGTGATAATAGTAATTATCTTATAGGATTATTGCATATGTTAAATGAGATGATCTATGTACAGTACATTGCAAATATATATATGTGCTAGCTACTGTTGTTATTATAATTATCATATACACCTGAAGTCCTTACACTTCCCATCAGGGTTTGAAGAATTTTCTGGTTAAACTTCACTTCCTTTTAAGTGATGACTTCTTTAAAAACAGATTTATTGAGGTATAATTAATATTCAAAAACACACATTTAATATCTAAATTTGATGGGTTTGGACATATGTATACACGTGTGAAACTGAAGCACCTGATACTTTGACTGAGTCCTATGCCATTGGGATAAGTCATTTGTCAAACTATCACTGGGGTGCAGCTGTGTTCAGCTGAGTACTGTGGGTGCCCTGTATTTGTCACTCTTGACTAAATGGGACAAGTCACTGTGGAGTAATTTGAAACCTAATAACTAGTATCCCATTTCTAAGAGATATTTTGGTTAACAAACCCCTTTCTAAGAGGTAAGTAAGCTGGGCTTTGTTTTTCTCATCCAGAGTTGATAGCCAAGATCAGATAAAGCATGAGGATGTGTTCATGCCTGGAGTAGGCAGGAAAGGGAATCTTGGGCTTGGAGCCGATGATGAAAGACTGACTCTGTTGGGAGGGATGGCCTTGTGTGGTGCCAAGCTCCAGGCGCCTCTAGGACCAGGTTGAGCATGATGGAGGTAGGAGGGTGTGGGAGAGTATTTTGCCAAGGGCGGGTGAATAGTTGATGTGTCACTAAAATTCCCAGCAGGCTGCCTATAGCTCTCTGGCTGTGCAGTATGTTGCCAATGTCTGAGGAGAGATGTCAGGGCTAGTTTGGAAGGCTGCAAATTAAAAATGACTTACAGTTTTGGCCAGCTCAGTCTCTTCTGATCCAGCTAATTTTATAGTTATTCCAGTTCAGCCCAGTATCTCTCCTCTCAGTCTTGTCTTCCCCTGGGAGGCAAAGTTAAAAAGGGAAAGAAAAAAGAAGATGTGGAAAAAGAAAAAAACATTCCCCTCCCAACCCCCGATGGAAAAGTTGATTAGACTTTTAGATCCCTACCTCCTTTTTCATCTTCACTACATACACAAATCAAGATTTTAAAAATTTATTCCTGAAGAAATGGCTCCCTCCCCTAACTGCTAATGAAAATGGTGTTTCTGCCAAAATTAACATTCTAGCCTCATTTTCTAAATATAGAGTAAGAGGTATCATGTTACCTTTGGATCAGTTTTGTACACTTGAAGAATTGCAATTTCTTTCAGTTATGTATTGTAGGAGTCTGATATTTTAAGAAAGGGTCCCATTGAGTCTTGTGGACTTTATAAAGGCAGTGTCTCTTGGTATGCAGGAAACTAGTTGGGGTTTAAGTAATAAAGCAGAAAAACTAAAATAGATGTAGTTATGTTTGCACCTCAGACTGGTAAAGTGGGTGAGCCCAGTTTTACTCCCATGGGGCTGATGAAAGTTTATCTTAGGGCACCTGAGTGATTCCTTGGAGGAAAATCAGGGAAATGCAACCAATAGTTTATGCCAGAGGGCATTCCTGTTGACCACAGAGAGGAACAACTTGTTGAGAGGACATCTCTGGAGCATTTTTGTCAACTCAGAGAGAAAGATCAGCCTAACTTGTATGAAAGGCATAAGAGAGAGAAGGCATGCTCATTCACTCTTAAAAATTTTTTTATTATAGTATAGTTACTTTATAATTTTTGTTAATTTTTGCTGTATAGCAAAGTGAATCAGCTATATGTATACATATATCCCCTGTTTTTTTTGGATTTTCTTTCCGTTTAGGTCACCACAGAGCATTGAGTAGAATTTCCTGTGCTACACAGTATGTTCTCATTAGTTAACCATTTTATGCATAGTCGCATAAAATACTACTGCCCTTTGGTGTCCATATATTTGTTCTCTTTGTCTGTGTCTCTATTTCTGCTTTGCAAATAGGTTCATCTGTACCATTTTTCTAGATTCCATATATATATATTAATAGAATGATATTTGTTTTTCTGGCTTACTTCACTCTGTATGACAGTCTCTAGGTCCACATACATCTCTGCAAATGCCTCAACTGCATTCCTATTTAGGGCTGAGTAGTAGTCCTTTATATGGAAGCAACCTAAATGTCCATCAACAGAGGAATGGATAGAGATGCTCATTCAGTCTTAGTGCAAAGAGAAGCTTTCTCTGTCCCCATCACCCTATGATGCTCCCTTTCTCAGCCCTTCTCCCTTTACCCATCCTCTTACCACGTCTGAATGTGAATTCTCCATAAGAAAGGGGTTTTGTTGCTCAGTTGTGTCCAATTCTTTGCAGCCCTGTATTGGAGAAGGAAATGGCAACCCACTCCAGTGTTCTTGCCTGGAGAATCCCAGGGACGGTGGAGCCTGGTGGGCTGCCATCTATGGGGTCACACAGGGTCGGACACGACTGAAGTGACTTAGCAGTAGCAGCAGCAGAACTGTAGCCCACCAGGCTCCTCTGTCCATGGAATTCTCCAGGCAAGAATACTGGAGTGGGTTGCTCTTTCCTCCTCCAGGGGATCTTCCTGAGCCAGGGATAAAACCCAGGTCTCCTGCATTGCAGGCAAATTCTTTACCATCTGAGCTGCCAGGGCCTTCCCAGGTGGCACAGTGGTAAAGAATCCACCTGCCAATGCAGGAGACACAAGAAATGGGGGTTTGATCCCTGGGTTGGGAAGATCCCCTGGAGAAGGAAATGGAAACCCACTCTAGTATTCTTGCCTGGAGAATCCCATGGGCAGAGAAGCCTGGTGGGCTACAGTCCATGGGGTCACAAAGAGTCAGACATGACTGAGTGCAGCACAGAACAAGGGCTTGTCTGTCTTATTCACTGTTAAATCCTCAGTGCTTAGAACAGTCCATAGCACCCAGTGAGCATTCTATAAATCCCTTATTTTTAAATTAATAAATGGATAAATTTAAACTTAGGGGAATATTAAAGATGTTGCATGATGGAGTAAGGATCTAAAGAGATCTGTTGAAACTATAAGCAGAATCTACTAGGTAAAATTTAATAAGAAAAAATGGGAAACCCTGCCATGGGTTCAAAGTTCAATTATAAAATGTTCTGAGATGGGGAAATATAACTTGGTGGTTTCTAATGTGAAAAATTTAGTTGACAGTAAGTACAACATAAATTAGCAATGTGCTATGATTATGATAGAAATTTAATATGACCACAAGTCCCATTGATTAAGATATGATATCTAGAATAGAGAGGCTGATAGTGCTTGTCTTCTTTATGCTGGTCAGCTGGTATTGGAGTACCTATGTTCTATTCTGTATGCTGTACTTAATATTAACAAATGATGTATGTAAATAAGAATGTGTTTAATGGAGACTATCCAGAGAAGTAAGGGGATTTGGAATGGGAGGGATAATTGATAATATTGAGGATGTTTCTAGTGAGCTTAAGAAAGAATTCAATGAGCTTTAGTCTTCCTGTATCTGAGGGACTGTTCTGTGAAGGTTCAAGATTTGCTTCCTGTGGTAGCAGAGCCTAAAACTAGGGCAACTGGGCTGAAGTTTCAGAAAGACATATTTTATCTTATTGCAAAGAAGGATTTCTAAATTTGTCTGATCTCTATGGAGTCTTGCAGGGAAGTGAATCTTCTGTATCTGGAGATATTCAAACAGTCTGCACAAAGATTGCACAAAGACTTGAGTGCCTGTTTGAACCTGAGGATCAATGAGATATCTTCATTAGAGATAAGCAGTGTGAGCAGGTGAAGCAGCCAGGATGGGTGAGATGCTTCACTGATATCAGGGCCAGCCAGACACTGGAATTCTATCCATGAATTACACAGCTTAAAGGCAATTTAAAAGTGTTCTAATTTATCTGGTCTGGCTCTGTGACACCTGATTAATGTAACTCAAATCATCTGGAATTTGTATGTGGGCTTAATCATTTATTGAAGACTGCTTATTGTACACTAGATCTATACTAAGTAATTGCTAGGAATTGAGACAGAATAATGAATAAGATTCAGTCTCTGTCCTTAAGAATCCTAGGTATCATGCTCATAGGGCTTCTGTACTACTTCAGCTTGGAGGCTTCATTCTCAGACTTCATTGAGCATTTGATTCACTTCCTTATATAATCTTTATGCTAATTAGTTCTCCAGACAGACATTTCCTAAAGGGAAGGGATTGTTTCTTTTTGTCTTTGAGTGTTCACAGAATTTCAAAGCACAATGGTTGATATAAGAGTATGTGTTTATAAATGCTTATACAGGAATCCCTCCTTAATCATAAAACTCCTAGAAAACATAGATGACAAGCTCCTTGACATAGGTCTTAGTGATGCTTTTTAAAATCTGAACCAAAAGAAAAAGCAACAAAAGCAAAAATAAGGCAAACTACATTGAACTCAAAAACTTTTGCTTAGCAAAGGGAACTGTCAATAAAGCTAAATGGCAGCCTACTGAATGGGAGAAAATATTTGCAAATGGTATATCTGACAAAGAGCTAATATCCAAGACATATAAAGAACTCATACAATTCAGTCAAAGTACCCAAACAATTCAATTAAAAATGGACAGGAGATCTGAAAAGACATTCTTCCAAAGAAGACATTCATGTGGTCAACAGGTACATGACAAGATGCTCAACATCATTAATTATCAGGGAAATGCAAACTGAACCACAATGAAATATCACTCACATATATTAGAACAAATTTTAAAAAAGACAACAAATAGCAAGTGTTGGTGAAGATGTGAAGAAAAAGGAGCCCTTGCGTATTGTTGGTGGAAACACAAATTGAAGCAGCCACTATGGAAGACATTCTGGTGATTCCTTAAAAAGTTAAAAAATAGAGCTACCATATGATCCAGCAATCTCATTTCTTGGTATTTATCCAAAGAAAGCAAAAACACTAACTTGAAGCCTTAATATCAATAATTCCCCTTTATTGGAAGGGGATATGTTCCAAGACCCCAGTGGGTGCCTGAAATATTGGATAGTATCAAATCCTATGTATACTACATTTTCCCCCCATGCATACATACCAATGATAAATTTTAACTTATAAATTAGGCACAGTAAGATATTAATGACTAACAAAATAGAAAAAATTATAGCAATATACTGCAATAAAATTATATGGATATGGTCTCTCTTAAAATATTACACAAATTTAATGATTTTTTCTGTATTAATGAAGCATTTATCATATACTGTGGATGTAACTTTTGCAGTTTTAAGTGCACAAGCAAATGTAGCATGGATTTCCTTTCCTTATTCACAATTTCATGGATAGAAGACTTGTTCTTATCATAGATCCTCACAACCTCAGCACTTTAGTAAGTCAAGAACTTTCACCTTTTCACTTAAAGGAAGCACTTTGTATATCTGATATATATCTGTATATCTCTTTGGTATATCTGAATTGCTAGTATCCCGACTCTTCCACTTTGGGGCCATTATTAAGTAAAATAAGAGTTACTAGAAGACAAGTACTGTGACACTATGGCAGTCTATCCAATAACCAAGGTGGCTATGAAGTAACTAAAAAGAAGATAAATTGGATAAAGGGATGATTTACATCTCAGACTATATGGGATGGGACTGTGTGAGATTTCATCATTCTATTTGTAATGGTGCACAACTTAAAGCTCCTGAATTGTTTATTTCTGGAATTTTTCAGTTACTATTTTTGGACTGCAGTTGACTACAGGTAACTGAAACTGTGGGAAGCAAAACCATGGACAAGGGAGGATTACTTTATAAACATAATAGTGCTCTGCAAGTGAGTTGAGAACCAGAAGAAATCCTAAGAAAGACCAGTGGAGGTACAGTGGCTTAAGAACTGGAAGAATAATTAAGAAGTCTCCTCTTAGGCATTGAGGATGGGAGTAGGAGTGGATTGGAGGTGATTGTGGGAGCTGACAAAGCCTGATTGGTTCAAGGATGACTGTGTCTTGGGAACAAAGCCACCAGACAGGCCGTTACAAAGAAGTTGGTCTTTACTCAGGGGTCTCCCCAGCATCAGGAATCAAGTACATCATTCAGTACCCAATAGCACACACAGGAATGAGTTGAAGAAGCACTAGAACTCCAGGGTTTGAGTCATCTACAGGGATAAGGAGAAGGTAGTTTCAGAGCAGTCTGAGGCTCAGTGCTAAGGTAGAGAGGCTCTCTCCTTAATGCAAGGGATGGGATGAGGCTCAGAGGATCAAGTTAGAACATAAGAAGAGTACTTATATCCACTGTCAGAGAGCACAGGCTAATTCTAAAGAATAGCGTTCAGAAAAAGTTGAACTCTTAAATTAAAAAAATTTTTTTTCATTCTTTTTCAAATTCTTTTATTTAGATTATTACAGAATTTTGAGCAGAGTTCCCTGTGCCATACAGTAGGTCCTTGTTGTTTATCTGTTAGCAGTGTGTACATGTCAATCCCAAACTCCTAGTCTCTCCCTCCTGCCCACCCTTCTCCCCTGGTAACCACAAGTTCATTCTCTAAGTCTGTGAATTGGTGTCTGCTTTGTAGATAAGTTCATTTGTATCATTTTAAAAGAGTCCACATGAAAGTTATACCATATGATATTTGTCTTTTGCTGTCTGATTTCACTTAGTATGATCTTCAAGTCTATCATGTTACTGCAAATGGCATTATTTCATTCTTATTTATAGATGAATAATATCCCATTGTATATATGTACCACATCTTCTTTATTCATTTATATGTTGTTGGACATTTAGGTTGTTTCCATGACTTGGCTATTGTGAACAGTGCTACAATGAACATTAGGACACACGTATTCTTTTAAACCAAGTTTTTTTCTGGATATGTGCCCAAGAATCATATGGTAGCTCTGGATCATATGGTAGCTCTACTTTTAATTTTTTAAGGAACCTCCACAATGTTCTCCATAGTGAATCTACCAATTAACATTTCCACCAACAACGTAGGAGGGTTCCTATTTCTCCACACCCTCTCCAGCGTTTATTGTTTGTGGATTGTTTGATGAAGCCCATTCTGACTGGTGTGAGGTGCTATCTCATTGTAGTTTTGATGTTCATTTCTTTAATAATTAGTGATGCTGAACATCTTTTCCTGTGCCTTCTTGGCCATCTGTATGTCTTTTTTGAAGAAATGTTTGTTTAGATCTTCTGCCCATTTTTTGATTGAGTTGTTTTTAAGGTAGTGAGCCACATGAACTGTAAATAAAGAAGTTTAACTGTTTGTAAATTTTGAATACTAATCCGTTGTTGGTCACATAATTTACAAATATTTTCTCCCAAACTGTGTGTTGTCTTTTAATTTTGTTTATGGCTTTCTTTGCTGTGCAAAAACTTTAGAGTTTAATTAAGTCCCATTTGTTTATTTTTGCTTTTATTTCCCCTATTGTGGGAGATAGATCAAAAAAGATAATGTGATTCATGTCAAAGAGTGTTCTGCCTTGTTTTCCTCTAGGAATTTTATAGTATCCTAAATGTATAGTATAGTATACTTTAGGTCATCAATCCATTTTTATTTTATTTTTGTGCATGGTGTTAAAGTGTCCTAATTTCATTTTATTACATTTAGCTGTTCAGTTTTCCCAGCATTATCTATTGAAGAGACTGCCTTTCCTCCATCGTATAGTCTTGTCTCTTTTGCCAGAGATTAATTGATCATACGGAGAAGGCAATGGCACCCCACTCCAGTACTCTTGTCTGGAAAATCCCATGGATGGAAGAGCCTGGTAGGCTGCAGTCCATGGGGTCGCTAAGAGTCAGACACGACTGAGTGACTTCCCTTTCACTTTTCACTTTCATGCACTGGGGAAGGAAATGGCAACCCACTCTAGTGTTCTTGCCTGGAGAATCCCAGGGACGGGGGAGCCTGGTGGGCTGCTGTCTATAGGGTCGCACAGAGTTGGACATGACTGGAGTGACTTAGCAGCAGTGGCAGCAGCAATTGATCACGGGTGCATGGGTTTTTTCCTGGGCTTTCAATCTGTTCTATTGATCTGTATTTCTGTTTTTGTGCTAGTACTATACTGTTTTGATGTCTGTAGTTTGTAGTATATTCTAAAGTCAGGGAGCGTGATTCCTCCAGTTACATTTTTCTTTCTCAAGATTGTTTTGTCTATTTGGGATCCGTCAGGGAACGTTTAATTTTAAGGAATCATATATGTTGTTTTCTGTTTCTCAAGGGCCCTCTGTTCCTTATCAGTTCCTGGAAAACAGGAATGAGCAGAGCTGCACGCAGTTCTCAAGACTGAGGTCATGAGGCAGAATGCATACATGGATTCCTTTCAGTAACCTTTTACTTTTCTGTAAAACTACTTTGTCATGTTCCTATTTCCAATACATAGATTGTCTTCTGGCCGTGTATTGATTGTTATTCCCCTAGTTACTGTTGTTATGGCCCTATGACTATTGTTATTCCCTTAGTTACTGTTATTATGCATCTGGTTTTGGTGTTTTTTTACTTAACTTTATTTTTTGCCTAAAGCTTCCTTGTATTACAATATATAAGCACACAGTGCCATGAATAAAGCACCCTTGTTCCACTAGAGACTTGGGTCCCCCACGTCCTTCTTTTCTTCACCTTCTTTTCATTGACTCCTGTCCCCAGGTTCTGGTCTGTCAAGAAGATCATAACAGGGATCTTTTGTGTCTATGTGCTGTGCTGTAGCTTGATAGGCTCCTCTGTTCGTGGGGATTCTCTAGGCAAGAATACTGAAGTAGATTGCCATGCCCTTCCCCAGGGGATCTTCCCAACCTGGGGATTGAACCTAGGTCTCCTGCATTGCAGGCAGATTCTTTACCATCTGAGCCACCAGGGAAGCCCAAGAATACTGGAATGGGTAGCCTATGCCTTCTCCAGGGGATCTTCTCAATCCAGAAATTGAACCAGGGTCTCCTGCATTGCAGGTGGATTCTTTACCAGCTGAGCTACCAGGGAAGCCCTTTGTGTGTCTACACAAAGATCTTGTTTTAGTTATGTGAAAAATGCCATTGTTCATTTTATAGAGATTACATTGAATCTGAAGATTGGCCTTGGGTAGTATAGTAATTTTGACAATATTGATTTTTTCAATCCAAGAACATGGTGTATTTTTTTCATTTGTTTGTGTCATCCTTGATTTCTTTCATTAACATCTTTATAGTTTTTGGAGTACAGATCTTTTGTCTCCTTAGGTAAGTTTAGTCCTAGGTATTTATTCTTTTTGATATGATGGTAAATGGAACTGTTTCTTTAATTTCTCTTTCTGATTTTTCATTGTTAGTGTATAGAAATGCAACAGAATTCTGTGTATTAATGTTGTATCTTGCCACTTTACCAAATTCATTGATAAACTGAAGTAGTTTTCTGGTAATGTCTTTAGGATTATCTACATGTAGTATTGATGTGTAGTATCGGAGAAGGCAATGGCATCCCACTCCAGTACTCTCGCTTGGAAAATCTGATGGCCGGAGGAGCCTGGTAGGCTGCAGTCCGTGTGGTTGCTAAGAGTCGGACACGACTGAGCGACTTCACTTTCACTTTTCACTTTCCTGCATTGGAGAAGGAAATGGCAACACACTCCAGTGTCCTTTCCTGGAGAATCCCAGGGATGGGGGAGCCTGGTGGGCTGCCATCTATGGGGTTGCACAGAGTTGGACATGAGTGAAGTGACTTAGCAGCACCAGCATGTGTAGTATCATGTCATCGGCAAACAGTGACAGCTTGATGTCTTCTCCATTTTGGGTTCCTTTTATTTATTTTTCTTCTCTGATTACCATGGCTAGGACTTCCAAAACTATGTTGAATAAAAGTGGCAAGAGTGGACATCTTTGCATTGTTTCTGATATTAGAAGAAATATTTTCAGCTTTTCACATTTGAGTATGATGTTAACTGTGGGTTTATTATATATGATCTTTATTATGTTAGGTTATGTTCCTTCTATCCTCACTTACTGGATAGTTTTTATCATAAATGTGTACTGAACTTTTTCAAAAGCTTTTTCTGTATCTTTTGAGATGATCACATGGTTTTTATTCTTCAGTTTCTTAATGTGGTGTATCACACTGATTGATTTGCATTACTAAAAAATCCTTGTATCCCTGGGATAAATCCCACTTGATCATGGTGTATACATACATTTTATTGCTGGCTTTGGATTGCTAGTATTTTGTTGAGTATTTTTGCATCTATGTTCATTGTGATAGTGGCCTATAATTTTCTTTTTTGTAGTATCTTTGCCTGGCAGAATGAGTTTGGGAGAATTCCTTCCTCTGCAGTTTCGTTTTGCAATAGTTTCAGAAGGATAGGTATTAACTCTTTACATGTTTGATAGAATTCACCTGTGAAGCCATCTGGTCCTAAACTTTTGTTTGTAGGGTTTTTTAAATCACACTTTCAGTGTCAGTACTTGTGATTGATCTGTGTTCTTTTTAAATTTTTTAAAATTAATTTTAAAATTATTTTATATTTTTGGTTGTACTGGGTCTTCACAGTCTTTTTCTAGTTGCGGAGAGTGGGGGCTACTCTCTAGTTGTGGTTCATGGACTTTTCATTGCAGAGCATGGGCTCTAGGTGCATGGGTTTCAGCAGCCGCAGCACACAAGCTCAGTAGTTGCGGCTTGCTGGCTCTACGGCACTGGCTCAGTAGTTGTGGCATATGGAATTAGTTGCTCCGTGGCATGTGGAATTCTCATGGGCCAGGGATTGAAGACATTTGCCCTGCAATGACAAGTGGATTCCTATCCACTGTACCACCAGGGAAGTCCAGTTGGCCTGTTTCTGTTTTTTTTTTTTTTTCCTTGTTTCAGTCTTGATAGATTGTAACCTTTTAAAAATTTGACCTTTTCTGCAGGTTGTCCATTTTACTGGCATAGTTGCTTATTGTAGTCTCTTATGATTCTTTGTATTTCTGTGGTGTCCATTGTAACTTTTCCATTTTCATTTCTAATTTTATTGATTTGAGTTCTCCCCCTTTTCTCTTGACGAGTCTGGCTAAGGGTTTATCAGTTTTGTTTAACTTTTCAAAAGTGAGTTGGAAAAAACTGAACTCTTTGCCCAGGTCTTTTCTTGGGCAAAGAGAATGTTTGATTTGGTCTAGCAGCCAAAAGAGAGGATTGTGGTGAGTAGAAGGAACCAGGGCTGGGTGCCCAGCTGAGATGGCTAGGTTGATGCAGGTACATGTTATTTCATTTGAACAAACAATACATGCTTTGTATCTTAATCTTTTTACATTTTGAATTTTGTTTTTTTTTTTCCTCATGGTTTCTCAGTAAAAATTCTTTTGCAAAGTCCACACTTATTGAGTCTTTTCATAAAAGTGTGGAGTTAAGAGCACATACTGTGGACTCTGGAGACAAACTTCTAAGACTGTTAGCTTTGTGCTTACTATCTGGGTATCTTTGAGTAAATGTCTTTACTTTCCTAATCTTCTCTGTTCATGTTGTAAAGTACACTGTGAGGATTAAGCGAGATAATTTCCATAAAGCTCATTGCATACTATTTGAGTTCAGTCAGTGTTATCTGTGTGTTTATTAATGTTATCCAGGTAAAGAGGCAAGATGGCACTATGAGGGTTGTCTGTCCCCTAGCTTTAAGGGACATTTCCTTGTATTTGAGAAAGAAGAGATACGTTCTGCTTTGGGCATGTTGAATTTATTAAGTCAGTGGAAATCTGGGTTGAATTATAGCTCAAGGTCTAGAGTTCAGAGTGGGACAAAGCAGAAGATTTGAATTTGTGTGTTAAGATGCAGAGATGATCATTCAAAGAGAATGCCCAAGAGTGAGATATGAGGAGAGTTCAGAGAGGGACAAAACAGAAGATTTGAATTTGTGTGTCAAAATGCAGAGATGGTCATTCAAAGAGAATGCCCAAGAAGACTCTTTAAGAGGAGAGGTGAAGCCATGTTTCCAGGATGTCTGTCTTTCATATTCAAGGATTATCAGAGGAAATAGACTTTGAAGGGGATCAGAGTGAGCAGCCAGAGATAAATAAAAAAGCAGGATAGAGAAAGGTTGAGGAAGTCAAAGGAGGCATGTTTAACTATGGAAGGAGTTGTCAAGGAAGATAACTCAAGTGAGCCAGAATTAGAGGTGGCCATGAAATCTGGCAGTTATTATATCACTTATTTCCTTGGTCAGGGCAGGCAATGGAGAAGTCATGACGAAACCAAACTGCTGTTGGTTGAAAAATAAAATGACATATTTACATATTAAAGGAAAAATCAGATGATAAAATCATGTACCTAGCATGACCCATTGTTTACTTAAAACAATGAAAAGAGATTTAAGAAATTTTTACATTGGTGATGGTCATTAAAGCATAATAATTTCTTTGATAATACCAATTGGTAATTGTTTTTAAAGAGTGAAAGTTCAAGCTTCCCCTGTTTTTTTTTTTTCTCATTTGTATCTCATACTATTTATTTGTCTTTTATTCTTTTCCATTATATTTTATTACCTGATATTGAACATAGTTCCCTGTGCTATATAGTAGGATGTTTTTTATCTGTTTTACACATAATAACTTGCATTGCCAGTCCCAAACTCCTAATTTGTATCTCCTCCCTACCTACTTTCCCCTTTGGTAGCCATGACTTTGTTTTCTATATCTATGAATCTGTTTCTATTTTTTTTAATTGGAGGATAATTGCTTTACAATGTTGTATTGGTTTCACCATATAACAATGTAAATCTGTCAATATTATTTATATATAAATATGTATACATATATATATATATTTATATATATGTATATATATAAAATCACTCCCTCTTCAGTCTCCCTCCCATCCCACCTATCTAGGTCATTACAGAATTCCAGACTGGGCTCCCTGTGTTATGTAGCAGCTTCCCACTAGTTATCTGTTTTACATATGATAGTGTATATACATCAATGCTACTTTCTTAATTTGCCCTACCCTCTCTTTCCCCTGCTGTGTCCACAAGTTCATTTTGTGTCTGTATCTCCATTCCTTCCCTGCAAACAGGTTCATCAGTACTATTTCTCCAGATTCCATGCATACATGTTACTATGTGATATTTTTCTGTTTTGTAAGTTCATTTGTATAATATTTTAGATTACACATATAAGTTATATCATATATTTGTCTTTCTCCATCTGACTTACTTCACTGAGTATGATAATCTCTAGGTCCATCCATGTTGCTGTATTATTTCACTCTTTTTTTATGGCTGAATGGTATTCCATTGTGTGTATATGCATACCTGTGTGTAGTGTGTGTATGGCTATCATCTTTATCTATTTATCTGTTGATGAATATTTAGGTTGTTTCCATATCTTGGAAATTGTACATTTTGATGCTGTGAACATTTGGGTGCATATATCTTTATGAATTAGACTTTTCGTCTTTTCTGGATATATGCTCAGGAGTGAAATTGCTGGATCATATGATAATTCTATATTTAGTTTTAAAAGTAACTTCCATATTACTTTCCATAGTAGCTGCACCAATTTACATTCTCACCAAAAGTGGAAGAGGGTTCTTTTTCTCTACACCCTCTCCAGCATTTGTTATCTGTAGACTTAAAAATTTTTTTTAATTTTAATTGGAGGCTAATTACTTTATAATATTGTAGTGGTTTTTGCCATACATTGACATGAATCAGCCATGGGTGTACATGTGTTCCCCATCCTGAACCCCCCCTCCCACCTCCCTCCCCATCCCATCCCTCGGGGTCATCACAGTGTACCAGCCCTGAGCACCCTGTCTCATGCATCGAACCTGGACTGGCAATCTCTTTCACATATGATAATATACATGTTTCAATGCCATTCTTTCAAATCATCCCACCCTCGCCTTCTCCCAGAGTCCAAAAGACTGTTCTATATATCTGTGTCTCTTTTGCTGTCTCGCATATAGGGTCATTGTTACCATCTTTCTAAATTCCATGTATATGCATTAGTATACTGTATTGGTGTTTTTCTTTCTGACTTACTTCCTCTGTATAATAGGCTCCAGTTTCATCCACCTCATTAGAACTGAGTCAAATGCATTCTTTTTAATGGCTGAGTAATATTCTATTGTGTTTATGTACCATAGCTTTCTTATTCATTCATCTGACGATGGACTTTTATTTTTTTATTTTTTTAAATTTTATTTTATTTTTAAACTTTACATAATTGTATTAATTTTGCCAAATATCAAAATGAATCCACCACAGGTGTACATGTGTTCCCCATCCTGAACCCTCCTCCCTCCTCCCTCCCCATACCATCCCTCTGGGTCGTCCCAGTGCACTAGCCCCAAGCATCCAGTATTGTGCATCGAACCTGGACTGGCATCTCGTTTCATACATAATATTTTACATGTTTCAATGCTATTCTCCCAAATCTTCCCACCCTCTCCCTCTCCCTCAGAGTCCATAAGACTGTTCTATACATCAGTGTCTCTTTTGCTGTCTCGTACACAGCGTTATTGTTACCATCTTTCTAAATTCCGTATATATGCGTTAGTATACTGTATTGGTGTTTTTCCTTCTGGCTTACTTCACTCTGTATAATAGGCTCCAGTTTCACCCACCTCATTAGAACTGATTCAAATGTATTCTTTTTAATGGCTGAGTAATACTCCATTGTGTATATGTACCATTGCTTTCTTATCCATTCATCTGCTGATGGACATCTAGGTTGCTTCCATGTCCTGGCTATTATAAACAGTGCTGCGATGAACATTGGGGTACACGTGTCTCTTTCCCTTCTGGTTTCCTCAGTGTGTATGCCCAGCAGTGGGATTGCTGGATCATAAGGCAGTTCTATTTCCAGTTTTTTAAGGAATCTCCACACTGTTCTCCATAGTGGCTGTACTAGTTTGCATTCCCACCAACAGTGTAAGAGGGTTCCCTTTTCTCCACACCCTCTCCAGCATTTATTATTTGTAGACTTTTGGATCGCAGCCATTCTGACTGGTGTGAGATGGTACCTCATAGTGGTTTTGATTTGCATTTCTCTGATAATGAGTGATGTTGAGCATCTTTTCATGTGTTTGTTAGCCATCTGTATGTCTTCTTTGGAGAAATGTCTATTTAGTTCTTTGGCCCATTTTTTGATTCGGTCATTTATTTTTCTGGAGTTAAGCTGTAGGAGTTGCTTGTATATTTTTGAGATTAGTTGTTTGTCAGTTGCTTCATTTGCTATTATTTTCTCCCATTCTGAAGGCTGCCTTTTCACCTTGCTAATAGTTTCCTTTGATGTGCAGAAGCTTTTAAGGTTAATTAGGTCCCATTTGTTTATTTTTGCTTTTATTTCCAATATTCTGGGAGGTGGGTCATAGAGGATCCTGCTGTGATGTATGTCAGAGAGTGTTTTGCCTATGTTATCCTCTAGGAGTTTTATAGTTTCTGGTCTTACGTTTAGATCTTTAATCCATTTTGAGTTTATTTTTGTGTATGGTGTTAGAAAGTGTTCTAGTTTCATTCTTTTACAAGGGTTGACAAGTTTTCCCAGCACCACTTGTTAAAGAGATTGTCTTAATCCATTGTATATTCTTGCCTCTTTTGTCAAAGATAAGGTGTCCATATGTGCATCGATTTATCTCTGGGCTTTCTATTTTGTTCCATTGATCAATATTTCTGTCTTTGTGCCAGTACCATACTGTCTTGATAACTGTGGCTTTGTAGTAGAGCCTGAAGTCAGGTAGGTTGATTCCTCCAGTTCCATTCTTCTTTCTCAGGATCGCTTTGGCTATTCGAGGTTTTTTGTATTTCCATACAAATTGTGAAATTATTTGTTCTAGCTCTGTGAAGAATACTGTTGGTAGCTTGATAGGGATTGCATTGAATCTATAAATTGCTTTGGGTAGTATACTCATTTTCACTATATTGATTCTTCCAATTCACGAACATGGTATATTTCTCCATCTATTAGTGTCCTCTTTGATTTCTTTCACCAGTGTTTTATAGTTTTCTATATATAGGTCTTTAGTTTCTTTAGGTAGATATATTCCTAAGTATTTTATTCTTTCCATTGCAATGGTGAATGGAATTGTTTCCTTAATTTCTCTTTCTGTTTTCTCATTATTACTGTATAGGAATGCAAGGGATTTCTGTGTGTTGATTTTATATCCTGCAACTTTACTATAGTCATTGATTAGTTCTAGTAATTTTCTGGTGGAGTCTTTAGGGTTTTCTATGTAGAGGATCATGTCATCTGCAAATAGTGAGGGTTTTACTTCTTCTTTTCCAATTTGGATTCCTTTTATTTCTTTTTCTGCTCTGATTGCTGTGGCCAAAACTTCCAAAACTATGTTGAACAGTAGTGGTGAAAGTGGGCACCCTTGTCTTGTTCCTGACTTTAGAGGAAATGCTTTCAATTTTTCACCATTGAGGATAATGTTTGCTGTGGGTTTGTCATATATAGCTTTTATTATGTTGAGGTATGTTCCTTCTATTCCTGCTTTCTGGAGAGTTTTTATCATAAATGGGTGTTGAATTTTGTCAAAGGCTTTCTCTGCATCTATTGAGATAATCATATGGTTTTTATTTTTCAATTTGTTAATGTGGTGTATTACATTGATTGATTTGCGGATATTGAAGAATCTTTGCATCCCTGGGATAAAGCCCACTTGGTCATGGTGTATGATCTTTTTAATGTGGTGTTGGATTCTGATTGTTAGAATTTTGTTAAGGATTTTTGCATCAATGTTCATCAGTGATATTGGCCTGTAGTTTTCTTTTTTGTGGGATCTTTGTCAGGTTTTGGTATTAGGGTGATGGTGGCCTCATAGAATGAGTTTGGAAGTTTACCTTCCTCTGCAATTTTCTGGAAGAGTTTGAGCAGGATAGGTGTTAGCTCTTCTCTAAATTTTTGGTAGAATTCAGCTGTGAAGCCGTCTGGACCTGGGCTTTTGTTTGCTGGAAGATTTTTGATTACAGTTTCAATTTCCGTGCTTGTGATGGGTCTGTTAAGATTTTCTATTTCTTCCTGGTCCAGTTTTGGAAAGTTGTACTTTTCTAAGAATTTGTCCATTTCTTCCACGTTGTCCATTTTATTGGCATATAATTGTTGATAGTAGTCTCTTATGATCCTTTGTATTTCTGTGTTGTCTGTTGTGATCTCTCCATTTTCGTTTCTAATTTTATTGATTTGATTTTTCTCCCTTTGTTTCTTGATGAGTCTGGCTAATGGTTTGTCAATTTTATTTATCCTTTCAAAGAACCAGCTTTTGGTTTTGTTGATTTTTGCTATGGTCTCTTTTGTTTCTTTCACATTTATTTCTGCTCTAATTTTTAAGATTTCTTTCCTTCTACTAATCCTGGGGTTCTTCATTTCTTCCTTTTCTACTTGCTTTAGGTGTAGAGTTAGGTTATTTATTTGACTTTTTCTTGTTTCTTGAGGTGTGCCTGTATTGCTATGAACTTTCCCCTTAGGACTGCTTTTACCGTGTCCCACAGGTTTTGGGTTGTTGTGTTTTCATTTTCATTCGTTTCTATGAAAATTTTGATTTCTTTTTTGATTTCTTCTGTGATTTGTTGGTTATTCAGCAGCGTGTTGTTCAGCCTCCATATGTTGGAGTTTTTAATAGTTTTTCTCCTGTAATTGAGATCTAATCTTACTGCATTGTGGTCAGAAAAGATGCTTGGAATGATTTCTATTTTTTTGAATTTACCAAGGCTAGCTTTATGGCCCAGGATGTGATCTATCCTGGAGAAGGTTCCATGTGCACTTGAGAAAAAGGTGAAATTCATTGTTTTGGGATGAAATGTCCTATAGATATCAATTAGGTCTAACTGGTCTATTGTATCGTTTAAAGTTTGTGTTTCCTTGTTAATTTTCTGTTTAGTTGATCTATCCATAGGTGTGAGTGGGGTATTAAAGTCTCCCACTATTATTGTGTTATTGTTAATTTCTCCTTTCATACTTGTTAGCATTTGTCTTACATATTGCGGTGCTCCCGTGTTGGGTGCATATATATTTATAATTGTTATATCTTCTTCTTGGATTGATCCTTTGATCATTATGTAGTGACCTTCTTTGTCTCTTTTCACAGCCTTTGTTTTAAAGTCTATTTTATCTGATATGAGTATTGCTACTCCTGCTTTCTTTTGGTCCCTATTTGCATGGAAAATCTTTTTCCAGCCCTTCACTTTCAGTCTGTATGTGTCCCCTGTTTTGAGGTGGGTCTCTTGTAAACAACATATGTAGGGGTCTTGTTTCTGTATCCATTCAGCCAGTCTTTGTCTTTTGGTTGGGGCATTCAACCCATTTACGTTTAAGGTAATTACTGATAAGTATGATCCTGTTGCCATTTACTTTATTGTTTTGGGTTCAAATTTATACACCGTTTTTGTGTTTCCTGTCTAGAGAATATCCTTTAGTATTTGTTGGAGAGCTGGTTTGGTGGTGCAGAATTCTCTCAGCTTTTGCTTGTCTGAAAAGCTTTTGATTTCTCCTTCATACTTGAATGAAATCCTTCCTGGGTACAATAATCTAGGCTGTAGGTTATTTTCTTTCATCATTTTAAGTATGTCTTGCCATTCCCTCCTGGCTTGAAGAGTTTCTATTGAAAGATCAGCTGTTATCCTTATGGGAATTCCCTTGTGTGTTATTTGTTGTTTTTCCCTTGCTGCTTTTAATATTTGTTCTTTGTGTTTGATCTTTGTTAATTTGATTAATATGTGTCTTGGGGTGTTTCTCCTTGGGTTTATCCTGTTTGGTACTCTCTGGGTTTCTTGGACTTGGGTGATTATTTCCTTCCCCATTTTAGAGAAGTTTTCAACTATTATCTCCTCAAGTATCCTCTCATGGTCTTTCTTTTTGTCTTCTTCTTCTGGAACCCCTATGATTCGAATGTTGTAGCGTTTAATATTGTCCTGGAGGTCTCTGAGATTGTCCTCATTTCTTTTAATTCGTTTTTCTTTTGTCCTCTCTGATTCATTTATTTCTACCATTCTATCTTCTAATTCACTAATCCTATCTTTTGCCTTTGTTATTCTACTATTTTTTGCCTCCAGAGTGTTTTTAATTTCATTTATTGCATTATTCATTATATATTGACTCTTTTTTATTTCTTCTAGGTCCTTGTTAAACCTTTCATGCATCTTCTCAATCCTTGTCTCCAGGCTATTTATCTGTGATTCCATTTTAGTTTCAAGATTTTGGATCAATTTCACTATAATTATTCGGAATTCTTTATCAGGTAGATTCCCTATCTCTTCCTCTTTTGTTTGGTTTGGTGGGCATTTATCCTGTTCCTTTATCTGCTGGGTATTCCTCTGTCTCTTCATCTTGTTTAAATTGCTGAGTTTGGGGTGTCCTTTCTGTATTCTGGCAGTTTGTGGAGTTCTCTTTATTGTGGCTTTTCTTCGCTGTGTGTGGGTTTGTACAGGAGGCTTGTCAAGGTTTCCTGGTTAGGGAAGCTTGTGTTGGTGTTCTGGTGGGTGGAGCTGTATTTCTTCTCTCTGGAGTGCAATTAAATGTCCAGTAATGAGTTATGAGATGTCTATGGTTTTGGGGTGACTTTGGGCAGCTTGTATCTCGAAGCTCAGGGCTGTGTTCCTTTGTTGCTGGAGAATTTGCTTGGTATGTCTTGCCCTGGAACTTGTTGGCCCTTGTGTGGTGCTTAGTTTCAGTGTCGGTATGGAGGCATTTGATGAGCTCCTGTCTATTAATGTTCCTTGGAGTCAGGAGTTCCCTGGAGTCAGGGTTTGGACTTAAGCCTCCTAATTCCAGTTATTGGTCTTATTTTTACAGTAGTTTCAAAACTTCTCCTTCTATACAGCACCATTGATAAAATATCTGCATTAAAGATGAAAAGTTTCTCTACTGTGAGGGTCACTCAGAGAGGTTCACAGCATTACATGGAGAAGAGAAGAGGGAGGGGGGAGTTAGAGGTGACCCAAATGAGATGAGGTGGAATCAATAGTGGAGAGAGTGGGGTAGCCAGTAGTCACTTCCTTATGTGCACTCCACAACTGGACCACTCAGAGATGTTCACGGAGTTATACAGAGAAGAGAAGAAGGAGGAAGGAGACAGAGGTGGCCAGAAGGATAAAAGGGGGGAATGAAAAGGAGGGAGACAGATCCAGCCAGTAATCAGTTCCCTAAGTGTTCTCCACCGTCTGGAACACACAGAGATTCAGAGTTGGGTAGAGTAGAGAGGGGTTAGGGAGGAGACACAGGCGACCTGGTGGAGAAAAAGGCGAGTCCAAAGGGAGAGGGAACAGTCACGCCAGTAATCTTGCTCCCTAGTGAAAAATGGGTACTGAAGATTGGGTTCGTAAAGGTACAAAATTGGTAACAAATACATAAAAGCAAAAATTAGAAATCTAGAGTAGAGTTTGGAATTTCAAAAATATGATGTTAAAGAAAAGAAGAAGGAAAAGAAAGGGAGAAAAAACAAACAAAGAAAAACAAACAAGGTCGTGAAAATTATAAAGAAAATACAGGTACAAAATTGATATCTAATACCAAACAGCAAAAATTAAAAATCTAGAGTAGAGTTTGGAATTTCAAAAATACATTGTTAAAAAAAAAGGAAGAAGAGACATAAAGAGAGAAAACAATCAAAGAAACAAAAACAAACAATGTCGCAAAAATTATAAAGAAAACACAGGTACAAAATTAATATCAAATACCAAAAAGCATAAATTAAAAATCTAGAGTAGAGTTTGGAATTTCATATATACAATGTTATATAAAAGAAGAAGAGAAAGAAACAGAATAATAAAAAAAAAAGTCACAGAAATTATAAAAAAAAACTATAGGTACAAGATTGATAACATATACCAAAAAGCTAAAATTAAAAAACTAGAGTAGGGTTTGGAATTTCAAAAATACAATGTTAAAGAAAAGAAGAAAAGAAAAAAAAAAACAAAACAATAAGGTCAAAAAGTTATAAAATATATATATATGAAGTTTGCTGAAGAAGAAAAAAATAGGGTCTTTTTTTTTTTTTTGCAAAGTAATAGGTTATAAAAGTGAAAATTAAAGGAACAATAGAGGACTTAAAAATTTTTTTTTCTAAAAATTAAAAAAAAGAAAGAAAGAAAGAAAGAATGATCGTAAAAATAGTAAAAATATATCTAGGACTTTTCCTGGTTTTGTTGTGAGTACTGTGGGTTCAGTTCATTTTTGGCTAGTTCCTTGGTCTGACTTATATTTCTCAAGATCTATAGGCCCCTTCCTATGTAGTCCGTAGTAACCACGGGGTTTTAATCTATTGCCTGTAGCTTCCAAGGCGTTTCCCTCTGTTATAACTTCTTCTGTTTGCTGGTCTCTTCAGTGTCTGGTTACCGCCCTGACACAAAGGGGATGGTGGGAGAAACTTTTTTTTTTTTTTTTTAGGCTCACTTGTTCAGTTGCACTGTGGGGAGGGAGGAAGGGATGCTACAAACAAATAACACTGGCGTGCGCTCGCAGTACCTCAGCCACACTGGGTCTGCCCCGGCTCATGGCGTGTGTAGCCTCCCTGCCCACACTGCTTGGGCTCTAGGTTGTTCCACCGGGAACAATCCGAGGCCAGCCCTGGGCTGTATGTACCTCCTAGGTCCAAGCCGCTCAGGTTCAGGCACTCGGGTAGTCCTCAGAGGTGCAGACTCCGTTGGGCCTGCGTTTTGTGCTTTTCCCAGGTCCGAGCAGCTCAGGTGATGAGGTGTTTGGCGAGCGCCAATGCTGCGACTTATCGCCTCCCTGCCACTCGGTTATCTGGGTGTAAGACCGGCACACCTTCTCAGGCAGATGTTGACCGTCCAGACCCCCAAGAAGTTTTAGTTAGCAAAGAAGCCTGCTTACAGTTTTATAGATAATGTCTCTCGGGGGCTGCGATTGCCCCCTTCTGGCTCTGGCTGCCGGTCACCGGAGGGGGAAGGTCTGCAGCCGGCTATCTCTGTTCAGTCCTTTGTTCCGAGTGCGGGCCTGGTGGTGTCTTAGGTTGGGGCTGGCTTTTCGTGTGGTAGATATCCCACAGTCTGGTTTGCTAGCCCAAAGTATTTCGCTCAGACAGTGCTCAGGGTATTCCGAACAGATTCTTACTCTGAGCGATGCAGCCCGCACCGCGCCTCCCTGCCCAGCCCCAGTTTGCTAATGGCATGTGCAGGCGTCTGCGCTGCTTCTCCGCTGGGGGAGTTACTGTAGGGCTCGCAATCTGCGAGTTTTAATTATTTATTTTTTCTCCCTGTTATGTTGCCCTCTGTGCTTCCAAAGCTGGGCACAGATTCGGCAGTGAGAAGGTTTCCTGGTGTTTGGAAACTTCTCTCTTTTTAAGACTCCCTTCCCGGGACGGAGCTCCGTCCCTCCCTCTTTTGTCTCTTTTTTTGTCTTTTATATTTTTTCCCTACCTCCTTCCAAAGAGTTGGGTTGCTTTTCTGGGTGCCTGATGTCCTCTGCCGGCATTCAGTAGTTGTTTTGTGGAATTTACTCAACGTTTAAATGCTCTTTTGATGAATTTGTGGGGCAGAAAGTGTTCTCCCCATCCTACTCCTCCGCCACCTTGGCTCCTCCCCTGACGATGGACTTTTAGGTTGCTGCCATGTCCTGGCTATTGTACACAGTGCTGTGATGAATGTTGGGGTACACATGTCTCTTTCAATTCTGGTTTCCTTGGTGTGTATGCCCAACAGTGGGATTGCTGGGTTGTGTGGCAGTTCTAGTTCCTGTTTTTTAAGGAATCGCCACACTGTTCTCCATAGTGGCTGTACTAGTTTGCATTCCCACCAACAGTGTAAGAGGGTTCCCTTTTCTCCACACCCTCTCCAGCATTTATTTTTTGTAGACTTTTTGATAGCGGCCATTCTGACCGGTGTGAGATGGTACCTCACTGTGGTTTTGATTTGCATTTCTCTGATAATGAATGATGTTGAGCATCTTTTCATGTGTTTGTTAGCCATCTGTATGTCTTCTTTGGAGAAATGTCTGTTTAGTTCTTTGGCCCATTTTTTGATTAGGTCATTTATTTTTCTGGAATCGAGCTACAGGAGCTGCTTGTATATTTTTAAGATTAATTCTTTGTCAGTTGCTTCATTTGGTATTATTTTCTACGATTTTGAAGGCTGTATTTTTACCTTGCTTATAGTTTGGAAGTTTACCTTCCTCTGCAATTTTCTGGAAGAGTTTTAGTAGGATAAGTGTTAGCTCTTCTCTAAATTTTTGGTAGAATTCAGCTGTGAAGCTGTCTGGTCCTGAGCTTTTGTTTGCTGAAAGATTTCTGATTACAGTTTCAACTTCCATGCTTGTGATGGGTCTGTTAAGATTTTCTGTTTCTTCCTGGATCAGTTTTGGAAAGTTGTACTTTTCTAAGACTTTGTCCATTTCTTCCAAATTGTCCATTTTATTGGCATACAGTTGCAATAGTAGTCTCTTATGATCCTTTGTATTTCTGTGTTGTCTGTTGTGATTTCTCCATTTTCATTTCTAATTTTGTTGATTTTATTCTTCTCCCTTTTTTTCTTGATGAGTCTGGCTAATCGTTTGTCTATTTTATTTATCTTCTCAAAGAACCAGCTTTTAGCTTTGTTGATTTTTGCTATGGTCTCCTTTGTTTCTTTTTCATTTATTTATGCCCTAATTTTTATGATTTCTTTCCTTCTACTAACGCTGGGGTTCTTCATTTCTTCCTTTTCTAGTTGTTTCAGTTATAGAGTTACGTTATTTATTTGATTTTTCTCTTGTTTCTTGAGGTGAGCTTGTATTGCTATGAACCTTCCCCTTAGCACTGCTTTTACTGAGTCCCATAGGTTTTGGGTTGTTGTGTTTTCATTTTCATTCATTTATAAGCATATTTTGATTTCTTCTGTGATTTGTTGGTTATTCAGAAGTGTGTTATTTAGCCTCCATATGTTGGTATTTTAAATATATATATATATTTTTTTTTTTTTCTGTAGTGGACATCTAATCTTACTGCATTGTGATCAGAAAAGATGCTTGGAATGATTTCAATTTTTTTGAATTTACCAAGGCTACATTTATGGCCCAGGATGTGATCTATCCTAGAGAAGGTTCCGTGTGCACTTGAGAAAAAGATGAAATTCATTGTTTTGGGGTAAAATGTCCTATAGATATCAATTAGGTCTAATTGATCTATTGAATCATTTAAAGTTTGTGTTTCCTTGCTAATTTTCTGTTTAGGTGATCTATCTATCAGTGTGAGTGAAGTATTAAAGTCTCCCACTATTATTGTGTAACTGTTAATTTCCCCTTTCATACTTGTTAGCATATGTCTTACATATTGCGGTGCTCCTATGTTGGGTACATACATATTTGTAATTGTTATATCTTCTTCTTGGATTGATCCTTTGATCATTATGTAGTGTCCTTCTTTGTCTCTTTTCACAGCCTTTATTTCAAAGTCTATTTTATCTGATATGAGTATTGCTACTCCTGCTTTCTTTTGGACTCCATTTGCATTAAATATCTTTTTCCAGCCCTTCACTTTCAGTCTGTATGTGTCCCTTGTTTTGAGGTGGGTCTCTTGTAGACAGCATATATAGGGGACTTGTTTTTGTATCCATTCATCCAGTCTTTGTCTTTTGGTTGGGGCATTCAACCCATTTACATTTAAGGTAATGATTGATAAGTATGATCCCATTGCCATTTACTTTGTTGTTTTGGGTTCAAGTTTATACACCTTTTCTGTGTTTCCTGTCTAGAGCAGATCCTTTAGCATTTGTTGAAGTGATGGTTTGGTGGTGCTGAATTCTCTCAGCTTTTGCTTGTCTGTAAAGCCTTTGATTTCTCCTTCATGTTTGAATGAGATCCTTGCTGGGTACAGTAATCTGGGTTGTAGGTTTTTCTCCTTCATCACTTTAAGTATGTCTTGCCATTCCCTTCTGGCCTGAAGAATTTCTATTGAAAGATCAGCTGTTATCCTTATGGGAATCCCCTTGTGTGTTATTTGTTGTTTTTCCCTTGCTGCTTTTAATATTTGTTCTTTGTGTTTGATCTTTGTTAATTTGATTAATATGTGTCTTGGGGTGTTTCACCTTGGGTTTATCCTGTTTGGGGCTCTCTGGGTTTCTTGGACTTGGGTGACTATTTCCTTCCCCATTTTAGGGAAGTTTTCAACTATTATCTCCTCAAGTATTTTCTCATAGCCTTTCTTTTTGTCTTCTTCTTCTGGGACTCCTATGATTTGAATGTTGGGGCATTTGGCATAGTCCCAGAGGTCTCTGAGGTTGTCCTCAATTCCTTTAATTCTTTTTTCCTCTCTGCTTCATTTATTTCCACCATTCTATCTTCCACCTCACTTATCCTATCTTCTGCCTCAGTTATTATACTGTTGGTTCCCTCCAGAGTGTTTTTGATCTCAGTTATTGCATTATTCATTATTGATTGACTATTTTTTATTTCTTCTAGGTCCTTGTTAAACATTTCTTGCATCTTCTCAATCCTTGTCTCTAGACTATTTATCTGTAACTCCATTTAGTTTTCAAGATTTTGGATCATTTTTACTATCATTATTCTGAATTCTTTTTCAGGTAGACTCCATATCTCCTCCTCTTTGGTTTGGTGGGCTTTTATCATGTTCCTTTACCTACTGAATATTTCTCTGCCTTTTAATCTTGTTTAGATTGCTGTGTTTGGGGTGGCTTTTCTGTATGCTGGAAGTCTGTGGTTCCTCTTTATTGTGGAGGTTCCTCCCTGTGGGTGGGGTTGGACAAGTGGCTTTTCAAGGTTTCCTGGTTCAGGAAGCTTGTGTCAGTGTTCTGGTGGGTGGAGCTGGATCTCTTCTCTCTGGAGTGCAATGAAGTGTCCAGTAGTGACTTTTGAGGTGTCTATGGGTTTGGTGTGACTTTGGGCAGCCTGTATACTAATGCTCAGGGCTATGTTCCTGCATTGCTGGGGAATTAGTGTGGTATTTCTTGCTCTGGAACTTGTGGGCTCTTGGGTGGACCTTGGTTTCAGTATAGATATGGAGGCTTTTGGATGAGCTCTTGTTGGTTAATGTTCCCTGGAGTCAGGAGATTTCTGGTGCTCTCAGGTTTTGGATTTAAGCCTCTTGCCTCTGGTTTTCAGTCTTATTCTTATGGTAGCCTCAAGATTTCTCCATCCATACAGCACCAATGATAAAAACATGTAGGTTAGTGGAGAAAAGATTCTCCACAGTGAGGGACATCCAGAGAGGTTTGCAGAGTTACATGCAGAAGAGAAGAGGGAGGAGGGAGACAGAGGTGACCAGGAGGAGAAGAGGGGGAATCAAAAGGGGAGAGCACAATCTAGCCACTAATCAAATCCCTATAAGCTCTCCACAGCCTGGAACACCCAGAGAGGTTCACGGAGTTACATAGAGAAGAAAAGAGGGAGGAAGGAGATAAAGGTGACCAGGAGGGGAGTCAAAAGGAGGGAGACAGATCTATCCAGTAATCAATTCCCAGAGTGTTCCCCACAGCCCAGAAAACCCAAAGAGATTCACAGAGTTGGGTAGAGAAGAGAAGGGGGAGGGAGGAGATAGAGGTGACCTGGGGAGAAAAAGGAGAGTCAAAAGGGGAAGAGGGCAATCAAGCCAGTAATCACACTCATAATGGGTACTGAAGATTGGATTCTTAAAGGTACAAAATTGATAACAAATACTAAAAAGCAAAATTAAAAATCTAGAGTAGAGGTTAGACTCTCAAAAACACAATATTAAAAAACAAAGCAAAATCACAAAAATTATAAAAAGTATATATGAAATTTGAGCATTCTTTGGCATTGCCTTTCTTTGGGATTGGAATGAAATGGACCTTTTCCAGTCCTGTGGCCACTGCTGAGTTTTCCAAATTTGCTGACATATTGAGTCCACAACTTTCACAGCATCATCTTTTAGGACTTGAAATAGCTCAACTGGAATCCCATCACCTCCACTAGCTTTGTTTGTAGTGGTGTTTCCTAAGGCCCATTTGACTTCTCATTCCAGGATGTCTGGCTCTAGGTGAGTGTGAGTTATCACACCATCATGAATATCTGGGTCATGAAGATCTTTGTTGTACAGTTTTTCTGTGTATTCTTGCCACCTCTTCTTAATATCTTCTACTTCTGTTAGGTCCCTACCATTTCTTTCCTTTATTGAGCCCATCTTTGCATGAAATATTCCCTTGGTATCTCTAATTTTCTTGAAGAGATCTCTAATCTTTCCCATTCTATTGTTTTACTCTATTTCTTAGCATTGATCACTGAGGAAGGCTTTCTTATCTCTCCTTGCTATTCTGTGGAACTCTGCATTCAGATGCTTATATCTTTCCTTTTCTCCTTTGCTTTCACTTCTCTCCTTTTCACAGCTATTTGTAAGGCCTCCTCAGACAGCCATTTTGCTTTTTTGCATTTCTTTTTTTGGGGATGGTCTTGATCCCTGTCCCCTATACAATGTCATGAACCTCATCCATAGATTATCAGGCACTCTGTCTATCAGATCTAGGCCCTTAAATCTATTTCTCACTTCCACTTTATAGTCATAAGGAATTTAATTTAGGTCATACCTGAATGGTCTAGGGGTTTTTCTTACTTTCTTCAATTTAAGTCTGAATTTGGTAATAAGGAGTTCATGATCTGAGCCACAGTCAGGTCCCAGTCTTGTTTTTGGTGACTGTATAGAGCTTCTCCATCTTTGGCTGCAAAGAATATAATCATTCTGATTTCGGTGTTGGCCATCTGGTGATGTCCATGTGTAGAGTCTTCTCTTGTGCTGTTGGAAGAGGGTGTTTGCTATGACCAGTGCATTCTCTTGGCAAAACTCTGTTAGCCTTTGCCCTGCTTCATTCTGTACTCCAAGGTCAGATTTGCCTGTTACTCCAAGTGTTCCTTGACTTCCTACTTTTGCATTCAACCTTTATAATGAAAAGGAAATCTTTTGGGGGCGTTAGTTTTATAAGGTCTTGTAGGCCTTCATAGAACCATTCGACTTCAGCTTCTTCAGTGTTAGTGGTCGGTGCATAGACTTGGATTACCGTGATATTGAATGGTTTGCCTTGGAAATGAACAGAGATTATTCTGTTGTTTTTGAGATTGCATCCAAGTACTGCAAACTACCAACAATTACACTCGTCTCACACGCTAGTAAAGTAATGCTCAAAATTCTCCAAGCCAGGCTTTAGAAATACATGAACTGTGAACTTCCAGCTGTTCAAGCTAGTTTTAGAAAAGGCAGAGGAGCCTGAGATCAAATTGCCAACATCCACTGGATCATCAAAAAAGCAAGAGAGTTCCAGAAAAACATCTATTTCTGCTTTATTGATATGCAAAATCCTTTGACTGTACGGATCACAATAAACTGTGGAAAATTCTGAAAGAGATGGGAATACCAGACCACCTGACTTGCCTCTTGAGAAATCTGTATGCAGGTCAGGAAGCAACAGTTCGAACTGGACATGGAACAACAGACTGGTTCCAAATAGGAAAAGGAGTACGTCAAGGCTGTATATTGTCACCCTGCTTATTTAACTTATATGCAGAGTACATCATGAGAAACGCTGGGGTGGAAGAAGCACAAGCTGGAATCAAGATTGCTGGGAGAAATATCAATAACCTCAGATATGCAGATGACACCATCCTTATGGCAGACAGAGAAGAAGAACTAAGGAGCCCGTTGATGAAAGTGAAAGAAGAGAGTGAAAAAGTTGGCTTAAAGCTCAACATTCAGAAAACAAAGATCATGGCATCTGGTCTGATCACTTCATGGGAAATAGATGGGGAAACAGTGGAAACTGGCTGACTTTATTTTTCTGGGCTCCAAAATCACTGCAGATGGTGACTGCAGCCATGAAATTAAAAGATGCTTGCTCCTTGGGAGAAAAGTTATGACTAAACTGGACAGCATATTAAAAAGCAAAGACATTACGTTGCCAACAAAGGTCTGTCTAGTCAAAGCTATTGTTTTTCCAGTAGTCATGTATGGATGTGAGAGTTGGACTATAAGGAAAGCTGAGCACTGAAGAATTGATGCCTTTGAACTGTGGTGTTGGAGAAGACTCTTGAGAGTCCCTTGGACTGCAAGGAGATCCAACCAGTCCATCCTAAAGGAGATTGGTCCTGGGTGTTCATTGAACAGACTGATGCTGAAGCTGAAACTCCAATCCTTTGGCCACCTGATGCTAAGAGCTGACTCATTTGAAAAGACCCTGATGCTGGGAAAGATTGAGGGCAGGAGGAGAAGGGGATGACAGAAGATGAGATGGTTGGATGGCATCACTGACTCGATTGACATGGGTTTGGGTGGACTCTGGGAGTTGGTTATGGACAGGGAGGCCTTGCATGCTGTGGTTCATGGAGTTGCAAAGAGTTGGACACGACTGAGCTACTCATCTGAACTGATATGAAATTTGCTTTAAAAACAGGGTCTTTTTTTTCCCCAAGGTAATAGTAGGTTATAAAAATGAAAATTAAAGGAGTAATAAAGGACCTAAAAATAAAAAAAGATTTAAGAAATTAAAAAATGATAATAGTAAAATATATCTAGAAATTTCTCTGTAGCTGTTGTGGGCAGTGTGGGGTCAGTTCAGTTTCAGATAGTTCCTTGTTCCAGCTTATACCTCTTTTCAATGTCTATAGGCCCCTTCCAATGTAGTCGTTGCTAACTACAGGGTTTTAATCTATTGCACTTGTCACTTCCAAAGCGGTTCCCTGTGTTTATTTTGGCTTCTTCTGCAGGTCTCTTCAGTGTCTAATTTCTGCCCTGACACAAGGGAGTGAAGGTGGTCACTTATTTAGGCTCATTTGTTCAGTTGTGCTGTGGGGAAGGAGGAACACTGCAAACAAATATATCTGGCATGTGTGGGGAGTGTTGGCAGTGTCTGGGCCATGCTGGGTTTGCCCCTGCTACCAGTCTACACTGCTCAGGCTCCAGATTGCTCTGCAGGGGAACTGTCTAAAGCGGGCCCTGGGTTGCCTGCACTTCTCAGGTCTAAGCCGCTCAAGGTTCAGGTTCTCAGGTACTCCACAAAGGCACAGCCTCGGTTGGGCCTGCGTTTTGTGCCCTTCCCAGATCCGAGCATCTCAGGCAACCAGGTGCTTGGCGAGTGCACTCTCCCCTGGTGTGTGGTGTGTCTTATCACCTCCCTGTTCCCAGCCCCTCTGTTTCCTGGGTGCACAGCACGAGCGCCTTCTCGTCTCCGGTGTGCCCTGTGTTTCCTCTGGGGAGCTGATCTCTGGCTGCGACCCTCCTGGCAGATGTCAACCGTCTAGGATCCCAGGAAGACTTCGTTAGCAACTGGGAGCCTGCTGGCTGTTTGGTAAAGGATGCCATCTATGGGGCTGAGATTGCCCCTTTCCAGCTCTGGCTGTTGCCTGCCTGCCTCTCTGCCTCTGGTGGGGGATGGGCAGGTATGAAGCCGGCTAGCTCTCCTCTGGTATTCACTCAGTCCTTTGTTCTGAGAGTGGGCCGGCAGTGCCTTAGGCTAGAGCTTTTCACAGGAAAGTTCTTTCTCTCTCTTTCTTTTTTCTCTCTCTCTGGCTATCCCACAGTTTGGGTTGCTATCTCATGTTAGCTCCCTCAGATTGTCCTCAGGGCATTCTGGCCGGGTCCTTACCCTAAGCAATGCAGCCCATGCCTCCCTGTTCAGCCCCCACTTGCTGGTGGCAGATGCAAGCATCTGGGCTACTTTCCTCTGGGAGTTGCAGTTAGGCGCATGATCTGTGGGTTTATTTTATTTATTTATTTTTCCTCCCCATTATGTTGCCCTCTGAGATTCCAAAACTCCTCACAGACCCACTGGTGAGAGGGTTTCCTGGCGTTTGGAAACTTCTCCTCTTTCAAGACTCCCTCCCTGGGATGGGTCTCCATCCCTAATTCTTTTGTCTCTCTTTTTATCTTTTATATTTTGTCCCACCTCCTTTCGAAGACAATGGGCTGCCTTTCTGGGGGCCTGGTGTCCTCTGCCAGTGTTCAGAAGTTGTTTTGTGGAATTTGCTCAGCGTTCAAATGATCTTTGGATGAATTTGTGTGGGAGAAAGTGGTCTACCTGTCTTATTACTCCGCCATCTTAGGACAGCTCCCTATCTATAGACTTTCTAATGATGGTTATTCTGACCAGTGTGATGTGATACTTCATTGTAATTTTAATGTGCAGCTTTCTAATGATTAGCAAGGTCGAACATCTTTTCATATGATATGGGCTATTTGTATTTGACTATTATTTTTAATTCTGCACTGCTTCTGCTAGCTTCTGACTATCAGACTTTGCTCCCAGTTTCCGATCTGCATTAAACTCCAGGGCTGAGCTCTGTTTCCTGTGGCTGATTTTCGGTGCTCTCCAAAGACTGAGCAATTAATTACACAGCCCTGGCTCTTCCTGCTGCAGCTTGTTTTGTAACAGTATTCCACCTCTACCCATCCAGATTGAACCCTGGGGCACAAATCCCGGCAGAAATATGCGCTCTTGCCAGCTGCTTGGGGGGCTGGGAGAAGGGTACTGTGTTTAGGAGTTATGTGATAGAGACATAGATGTTTCCAAGGAAGCTTAACTGATTAGCTCAATGAAGTCTTAACAAAATTGGAGCCTGCTATGGTTACTATAGGAAACATGTTCCCACAAAATCACTTCTTACTTTTCCGTGCTGAGTCATGTCCTGCTTCTTTCATGTTCTCAAGTCAGATAATAGTTATTGTCGATGACACAAAAACATTTTACTAATTAGAGAGTTTTACACTCTTGAAGGTTTATTTTTAAGTTCAATTCTAAGAGACCAACCTAGACAGCATATTAAAAAGCAGAGACATTACTTTGCCAACAAAGGTCCGTCTAGTAAAAGCTATGGTTTTTCCAGTGGTCATGTATGGATGTGAGAATTGGACTATAAAGAAAGCTGACCGCCGAAGAATTGATGCTTTTGAACTGTGGTGTTGGAGGAGACTCTTTGAGAGTCCCTTGGACTGCAAGGAGATCCAACTTGTCCATCCTAAAGGAGATCAGTCCTGGGTGTTCATTGGATGGACTGATGCTGAAGCTGAAACTCCAGTACTTTGGCCACCTGATGCGAAGAGCTGACTCATTTGAAAAGACTCTGATGTGGAAAAGGGCAGGAGGAGAAGAGGACGACAGAGGATGAGATGGTTGGATGGCATCACCAACTCGATGGACTCCGGGAGTTGGTGATGGACAGGGAGGCCTGGCATGCTGCGGTTCATGGGGTTGCAAAGAGTCGGACACAACTGAGCGACTGAACTGAACTGAACTAAGAGAAGAAGCAAGCCATAAGTTTTGGGACTAAATCTTTCCATTCGCCTCAAGCCTTCAGAGCACCCCCACTGGTCTGTGTGAATTAGGGCAAATTCCAAACCTTTCTTTGCCTTAGTTTCCTCATATGTGAAAGAGAATTATGATGCCAAACTTACCATTTGTTGTGAGAAATTCATGTGATAATGGTACGGAGGGTTTATATAGCTGATTTCTTTTTTGTACGCTTTCTTCAACTCAACTTCATTTTTCTTCCAGAAAGTACCTTATCTTTTTCTTAATTGAGAGGGAAATATCTAAAAAAAAACATAGTCATTCAGTTGAATTGTAATTTCCATCTCAAAATGTTCCTTTATGTCCAATCTTTCTCTGTCCCTCCGTAATTTTGAGCTCGGTCTGCTACCTTCCTTCAGAACTTGATTCTGTAAGTATGATGTTTTCGAAATATTAACCAGTGCTATTGTTTTTCCCTCAGATACTTTCTTTCCATCTTTCTTTCTACCTTGCCGCCATAAAAATAACAAGACCGTACTCACTGTCTCAAGAGTGGGAGAAAGGTCTGAGACTTCTGTTTCCCTCTTAAGGATTAGAGGAAGAGAGAGACCTAGATCGAGGTGACTTGAATAGTAAGGAATTTAACTTCCCACTGTTTACCTCCCTGACCTCTAGGGATTCCTTGGGTTGTCAGAATACAGATGGATAAGGAAGGGCAGGAAAGCTGGGGAGTTTCTGAGGAAAGTCATGCATCCTGCTCTGGGTCAAGTCCAGGGATTTGGCAATAGCTCCAGAAAACTTGTGTGACCTGAGAGCAGAAAGGGCCTATAACTCACTTCCCTTTAGAGCTCTGGGTAGGTAGTGAGACAATAGAGAAAAATGGTTCTGTGGTATTCTAGCCAGATGGGACACCTCATAGAATGTCTCATGCTATTGTGAATTGTGGTGAGGGTAGTAGCCAATGATGCCTTTGCATTAAAGAATGGTGCAGAAAGGACAGTGCAGACAGACATCAAAGGATATGTTTCCAGGTTCCCAGATGGACTAGCCACCACAGACAAGATGTGATCATGGATGAGTCAGCAGGCGCCAGTGTGGGGAGATGCCTTAGAAGTTGGAATGCAAGTGCTCTTTCAATTCTCCATCTCTACTGCAAACACATAAGACACATAGACATACAGACACACACGTCAGCCTGTATACATCAACCATGTACATATACATGCATACCCTAGCACTAGGTAAGATTCCAGAATTTAGATGAAAACAAAACTCAGGGAAAATTAGATTACATTTCTACCACTGTAGTGAACTGGAGAATCAGAGAGATTGGATTCTGGAAAAAATAAATTGTGTTTCTTACACATCAGGCTTTGTAGACTAAGATATATATTTGCCACAATTTGTTAACTATCCTTTCTTTCTATTTATTCCTCTTTTACTTTTTTTTTTTTTTAACTGAGATATAATTGACATGATCACCACAATAACCATCTGTCATCATCAGTTCAGTTCAGTCGCTCAGTCGTGTCCGACTCTTTGCGATCCCATGAATCTCAGCACACCAGGCCTCCCTGTCCATCACCAACTCCTGGAGTTCACACAGACTCATGTCCATCGAGTCAGTGATGCCATCCAGCCATCTCATCCTCTGTTGTCCCCTTCTCCTCCTGCCCCCAATCCCTCCCAGCATCAGAGTCTTTTCCAATGAGTCAGCTCTTCGCATGAGGTGGCCAAAGTACTGGAGTTTCAGCTTTAGCATCATTCCTTCCAAAGAAATCCCAGGGCATATCTCCTTCAGAATGGTCTGGTTGGGTCTCCTTGCAGTCCAAGGGACTCTCAAGAGTTTTCTCCAACACCACAGTTCAAAAGCATCTATTCTTCGGCTCTCAGCCTTCTTCACAGTCCAACTCTCACATCCATACATGACCACTAGAAAAACCATAGCCTTGACTAGACGAACCTTTGTTGACAAAGTAATGTCTCTGCTTTTGAAAATGCTATCTAGGTTGGTCATAACTTTCCTTCCAAGGAGTAAGCGTCTTTTGATTTCATGGCTGCAGTCACCATCTGCAGTGATTTTGGAGCCCCCCAAAATAGTCTGACACTGTTTCCCCATCTATTTCCTATGAAGTGATGGGACCAGATGCCATGATCTTCGTTTTCTGAATGTTGAGCTTTAAGCCAACTTTTTCACTCTCTACTTCCACTTTCATCAAGAGGCTTCTGTCACCATACATAGTTACGAAATATAAAAATTTTTAAATTTATTTTTTCTTTGTTTCTTAAAAATTGAGGTATAGTTGATTTACAGTATTATGTTAGTTTTAGGGATAACAACATAGAGATTCAAAATGTTTATAGGTTATATTCCTTTTTTAGTTTTCAGAAAATATTGACAATTTATTTTGTAGTTTATTTACTTTATACATACTAGTTCATACCTCTTAATTGTCTACCCCATCTTGTCCCTCCCTAATGCCTTCTCTCCATTAGTAACCACTAGTTTGTTCTTTATATCAGTAAGTTTGTTTCTTCCTTTATTTTTTTCTTCCTTCTTCCCTTTCATCCTTTCCTTCTTTCTCTCTTCCTTCCTTCCTTCTGTTCTCTCCTTTCCTTCCTCCTTCCTTCCTTCCCTCCCTCTCTCATTCCTTTCCCTATCTCCCTCCCTTCTTCCTTCCCCTTTCTCATTTTGCATTATCCATCTCTGTCACTTTCCATAGCTTCTTTCCTCTTGATTTATGTACATACTCAGGACTTTTATAACATTGCTGCCAAAAAATTGTAAAATCCAGGACCTATACCTTATTAATACTGTCTGTTTGGAGCCCACCAGATTTCAAATAATCTCATTATTCTCTTAGCTCCTGTTTGTGTCAATTGGTATAGAAAATACTAGACTCCCAGGTCCCATTTCATCTACCACTTAAGTTCTCATACAGTTTGGCAAATTTCCAATATTGTACTATGTCCAATTTATCCCCAACTCCTGAACTTCTATTGGACCGTTTGGAACTCATGAGACATCATAGTGAAAATTTTAAGGCATCAACGGTTTGAATTCTTGTGTCCTTATGTTTTCAAGCCCACGTTCCCGTCCTCCCCTCCCATGCCCTGTATTACAGAGGGCAGAGCTCCTCAAAACTCCCCTGTTAGCTGGCTGCCATCTAGATTCAGCCAATAGAAAGTAATGATGGGACATAAAAGGGTGACAGGAAAAGAGAGGCCAGGGCACCCTTACTCTCTCCCCTTCAGTCTCCAGCAGTGGCTACAGCTTCTCTTTGGCTCTTAGTCCTTTTGATGACTTTCCTCTGTGGTCCCATTTCCCACGAATTCCAGTTCCTGCAAGGTGGTCCAGTTCCTGGGCTCTGGTACCATCACCTCCTCCTCTGGGTTCCCCAGCCAAATCAGTGATGGACATACTCTTGCCAATTTCTGAGTTTCTTTACTGTACCTTCAGCTGTTCCAAGGACTTTATAACCAGGTCTTTGTGAACAGGAGTGTGGTGGGTGGAGGGGGGGCGGGGAGAAGGAGAGGGTGAAACAAACCGAGAGAGAAGAACTGGAACATATATATTACCATATGTAAAATTAGATTGCCAATGGAAATTTGCTGTATTATGCAAGGAATTCTAATCTAGTGCTCTGTGACACCTAGAGGGGTGGGATAGAATAGGAGGTGGGAGGTGGGAGAGGGAGGGGACATACATATACCTATGGCTTATTGAAGCACAAGCTGGAATCAAGAATGCAGGGAGAAATATAAATAACCTCAGATATGCAGGTGACACCACCCTTACGGCCGAAAGTGAAGAGGAACTAAAGAGACTCTTGATGAAAGTGAAAGAGGAGAGTGAAAACGTTGGCTTAAAATTCAACATTCAGAAAACTAAGATCATGGAATCTGGTTCCATCACTTCATGGAAAATAGATGGGGAAACAGTGGAAACAATGTCAGACTTTATTTTTTGGGGCTCCAAAATCACTGCAGATGGTGATTGCAGCCATGAAATTAAAAGACACTTGCTCCTTGGAAGAAGAGTTATGACCAACCTAGACAGCATATTAAAAGGCAGAGACATTACTTTGCCAACAAAGTTCTGTCTAGTCAAGGCTATGGTTTCTCCAGTAGTTATATATAGATGTGAGAGTTGGACTATAAAGAAAGCTGAGCGCTGAAGAATTGATACTTTTGAACTGTGGTGTTGGAGGAGATTCTTGAGAGTCCCTTGGACTGCAAGGAGACCCAACCAGTCCATCCTAAAGGAGATCAGTCCTGGGTGTTCATTGGAGGACTGATGTTGAAGCTGAAACGCCAATACTTTGGCCACCTGATGTGAAGAACTGACTCATTTGAAAAGACCCTGATGGTGTGAAAGATTGAAGGCAGGAGGAGAAGGGGATGACAGAGGATGAGACGGATGGATGGCATCACTGACTCAATGGACATGAGTTTGAGTAAACTCTGGGAGTTGGTGATGGACACGAGGCCTGGCTTGATGCAGTCTATGGAGTCGCAAAGAGTTGGACTCGACTGAGTGACTGGACTGAACTGAACTGAACTAATTCATGTTGATATATGGCAGAAACTAACACAATGTTGTAAAGCAATTATCCTCCAATTAAAAAAATTTTAAGTAAAAAATAATGTTAGCTATAAAGAAAAAGGAAAAAAAAAAAAGAGCTACCTTGTGTGGGTTTTTTTCTGACCCAATCCCTAAAATACACTTTTTTTCACCTTCTGGCTCTGACTGAAACCAAGATCTGCTTCTGAGGATCCTATTTCCTCAGCAGTACTTCCAATCTGGGACAGCTTTTATATCCTATTGAATCTATATGTGAGTCAAGTATCTGCTTGTTTCTTTTTTTTTTTTATTTTTTATTTTTTTTATTTTTTTCTCTCTAATTTTATTTTATTTTTAAACTTTACATAATTGTATTAGTTTTGCCAAATATCAAAATGAATCCGCCACAGGTATACATGTGTTCCCCATCCCGAACCCTCCTCCCTCCTCCCTCCCCATACCATCCCTCTGGGCCGTCCCAGTGCACCAGCCCCAAGCATCCAGCATCATGCATCGAACCTGGACTGGCAACTCGTTTCCTACATGATATTTTACATGTTTCATTGCCTTGTTTCTTACTGCTATTTTCTGTTCTTCTTCCACTCTCTGAAAGCCATTTCAACTTTGAATCTCATTTGAATCTCAATTTCATTTAGACTATGTCATCTACTCTCTTTCATCTTATCCTCCTTGGGTCATTCATTTATGGGTGATATTAGCTACTGGCTCTTTGTTATTCTCTTCAGTATGATTCGTGCCTTAATTCTTGGATATATGAACACTCATGTAAATGACCTCTCCAACATTCTGACTTTTCCACTTCTGAAACTTTTCTCTGCTGATAATGTGACCTTCTACTCTACCTTAACTATCCATTTTCTTGGAGATATTCTGGGCCTTATTATTTTCAATAACTACAACTCCCTCAAAGTCTTAGTTCAAATATATCCCAGCCCCTGATCACTCCCTTTAGTGACCTGTATTTCCAGGTCATACTCTCTAGTACTCAAATTTCATCAGTCCCTCCATCCCAGCACGGCTTTCAGTTTATTGATTCTTCTCCCTTTTCAGTGCTTATTATTCTCCATGCCTTTATCTAGATCTGATTCCATGTCAATTATTACTTACTCCCATGTATACAGCTTCAAATACCTCAAACTGCTCTCTTGCTTTATTGTACTCACTTATCAAAACTCCATCCCTGATTAAAACCAGTTTTCTGTCTGCTCCACACCTGAATCTGAGCAGGTGCATACATCTGGGCAGAAATGTAGCTTTGTGCTTTTTTTCCTCTAAGATTGCTTTAGCAATTTGGGGTCTTTTGTGGTGCCATATAAGTTTTAGCAATTTGTGAAAAATGTCATGGATGTTTTGACAGGAATTGCATTAAATCTGTGGCCAAAACCTTCAACTACTATTATTTACCACTTCACTTGTACATACAAGCTGTCCATGAAGGCTGACACTGAGGCCAAGTTAGCCTGAATGCAGAGGCACCACCATGCCAGAGGCTTGGATTGTGAACTCCAAATCTGGACATGAAGAGAATTCTATTTAGAGAGCAAGGGCTATTATGTATAACGAATGTCTATTTTGTGCTTCCAAGTGTCAGGAATAGAGAAGTTAATAAAATATGGTTCCCTCTTCAAAACACGTATCATGTGACTATTGCATCTGTGAACTGGACACATGACAGTTTTGCCTGTTTAGTCAGCATATTTTGTGAACACCTGGTCAATCTCTTTAGGATTAGTAAGCCACAAGTGAACTCCTTTTTGTCTAAACCACTAAATTAAGTTAATTCCTACCATATGTTAGCTACTCATAAAAATACCACCAGAAACTAGTATAAGAATATAAATATTTGATTCCTTTAAAGATTCATTTCCAAGTTTTCTGAGTAAACTGTATGGTTAATAAAGAAAATAAAAGGAGAACAAGATGGCAAAGGAGTAGGTGGATGTGGAGTACATCTCTCTCCATGGATACATCAGGAATACACCTTCAGACACAGAAGTACATGCAGAACATCAGTTGAGAGTAGACAGGAGTACCTGACCAGTGGAAAGGAATATATAGAACCACACAAATCTCGGTAGCATGAAGGAACCGGGGGAAAAAACAGGAGTGTTAGGAGAACTAGACCTGCCCTCGGCGGGTGGGGGAACTGAAGCAGGGGTCCTATCCCCACATCAGGGCAATTGTCTGAGTCAGAGGAGAAACATTTAAGGGTGAGAGTGAAACGCTGATCTGTGGCCTAAATGGAATGAGAATCAGATAGTTCTTGCCTCAGCCATACATACTCCAGACAGGGATGAGGGTCCCCTGGAAGGTGCAGCAGCCTAGAACTGGAGTTTGGGGAGTATGGAGCAACCCCAGGGTGAGGGCTGCTGTTGACTGTGGAGAGATGGATTGAGGGAAGGTGAGGGAGGAGATTGTGATGGGAATTGCCTGTGGAGGAAAGCTGGGCAGCCATGGAGGCAAGGTGATATTGCTGAGTCATGTGTAGTGGGTGGAGCCATCACCATAGCCTCTCTCTCCCCACACACCAGCGACAGCAGCTGAACAATAGAGAGGCTGGCCCATCAAATGCCTGATGCACTGAACTACAAAGCAGGAACCCACCCACGGTCCTCCTTTAAGTGCCTGACATGCTTATCTACAGAGTAGGACTCCAGCCAAGGGGGCCCCTCTATGTGACTGACATGATGTACAACAGAGATGGACCCCAGGCAAAGGAGCCCTCTAAGTGCCTGAACAGATGGAGCAACGGAGAAAGACTGGCCAAAGAGGCAGTCTGATCACCAGCTACAAAAGGCTAGAAAAAAGACTCTGATAGGGCTGTAATTCCTGCAGCTGAGGCAGTCCGTGCCCCTGCACACTTGGCACCACCAGGATCCCCACAAGCCAAGCAGCTGTGCCACCTTCACACTCAACTTTCACTGGGGAAGAGCTGCCACATGCAAAAAAGTCTTATGTCTATGTGTGCAGGGTTGCTTCGGTAGTGTCCCACTCTTTGTGACCCTGTAGACTGGCCTGCCAGGCTTCTCAGTCAAGGAGGGGGTTTTTCCAGGCAATAATAGTGGAGCATATTGGCCAATACTAGTTGCCATACCCTTCTAGAGCACTATATTTCCTGCTGCTCTAGCTGCCAACTCCCCTGAGTACCTGGTGTCACCAGAACCCCTGGGATCCAAGCAGCTGTGCCACCTCTGAAGGAGGGAACAGACAGAACAGGATCCATCTTGAAAGCATGACTCTATCTTAGGCCGGACTGTGAATGCTGGGCTACATGAATGGTCACCCTCCAAATGAACTCTGAACTCTGTACCCAGTGTCTATGGAAACAGTATACCAATGGAAAACCAGACCCCCCGGATGGAAGAGACTCAGGACTTGTACTTAGACTCTCCATCGCCTAAAATAATGCTCTAATTATCTCTGTAACAGAACGGAGTCATAAATATTATGCTTATTGGGGTATGACCATAGACCTATTGACAATTGTATGCTGTTAACTACCTAGGCTTAAGGCACATGAATCATGGATTAACTTTTATTTTATATCTCTTTTCCTTTGTCCAGACTAGTTTCAGGGAATTTGGGAAGGTGGATTTGAGTATGTACACTTAGGGTATATAAAGTTTTGGCAAAAACTGTTCAGGGTCCTTGGCTAAGAGGAGACTCTGCCTTGGGCCTGTGGGTGTAATAAACTGAGCTCCACTACTTGTGATGTCCTTCTGAGTGAGTTTATTTCCTGGTACGCTTGGCTATAACATCTTCACGCCTGGCCCTCACAGGGGCAAGCCCAAGTCCTTCAGGGAGCCTCAGGAGCAAACCCCAGTGGACGACTCCCATGTAGAGGTGGAAATAAAACCACAATTGAAACCCAGGGGAAGTGTGACTAAGGAAGAAGACCCAAAACCTTCCCACCAGCTGTACAAGCTGCAGAGTAAATCCACACGATCAGTTAGGAAGACTCTGTGTCTTTGGAATATATAAAGGGTCATTGAGAGCTCCCACAAAGTAAAACGCACTAGTTCTGATAGCTGTGGACATTAGAATCTGAGCTGCCCCCACAGGAGGACCAGGGATCAGCACAGTGTTGGAGGGCATCCTGGGGAGGTGAGGTGGACTGTGACTCCCAGCAAGGGAAAGGATTCTGACAGCAGTGACTCAAGAAAAACATTTATTGTTCTTATGTTTTGACTAGCTCTGTAGATTCTTTTACTTCCCTGGTGGCTCAGAAGGTAAAGCGTCTGCCTGCAATGCGGGAGACCTGGGTTTGATCCTTGGGTTGGGAAGATTTTGGATTTTTTTTCTTTTTTGTTCCTTACCTCTCCACCCCATTGAAATTGTTGATTTTATTAGTACTATGAAATCTAATTAAGCTTTTGAGGTTTGCTTTATTTTTTCCTTCTTAGTCATATTTTTTATTGCTGTTATAAACCTCTACCTCTACATTGAGCTTTAACAGTTCTGTGGAGTTTTCCTTTTTTTTTTTTCTTATCTCTTTTTTTAATTTTAATTTTTTAAACCTATTATTATTTTTATACATTTATTCTTTTGTTTGCTTTTCCTACTGTTCTTTTCCCCTTGCAGTTAACTTTAATGTATATAAATCTTCTTTATCTATCTCTATTTAACTTTCCATCTATTCTTTCTTTTCTTTCTCTCCTTTCCTCTCAACATATTTGTTAGTTTTATTTTCATTGCTTTATTCCCCAATTGGCACCTTGCTTTAGTTTTGTTTTCCAGTTTTTGCTTTATTTGGTTTTGTTCTGGTAGATATAATTTTTGGTTTCTTTTGTTCGCTGGGTTGATCTATTGTACTTTTTTTTTCTGTTGGAGTGTTTTGATTTTGCTAATGGATGTATATGTATATGTGTATATTCAGTCATACTTTTTATTATTGCTATAAATGTCTGTCTCTATGTTGGGCTTTTGCAGTTATGTGGAGTTTTCCTTTTTTTTTTTCTTCCTTTTTTCTGTCTTCTTCCATTTTTTTCTTTTCTCTTTTTTATAATTTTAATTTTTAATCTTTAAAAAACCTATTATATTTTTCTACATTTATTCCTTCATTTTCCTTTCCTACTGTGCTTTTACCTTTGCAGTTAATCTTTAATGTATATAAATCTTCATCTACCTCTATTAAACTTTGCATACCCTTTCTGTCTTTATTTCTTTCCTTTCCTCTCAACATATTTGTTAGTTTTCTTTTTAGTGCTTTATTCCCCACTTGGCACCTTGCTTTAGTTTTGTTTTCCAGTTTGTACTGTAGTTTTGTTCTTAACTGGTAAGTATAATTTTGATTTCTTTTGTTCACAGAGTGAATCTACTGTACTTTATTTTTTTTTGGACTGTTTTGACTTTGCTCATGGGTGTATATATATATGTGTATATTCCATTATTTTAATATTATTTGCCTGATCTTGTAACTGCCATTTGCCTGGGGATCATCTTTCATTTCTCATTTTTGGATATTTGTTTTAATCTAACTTAATGTCGTAACAAACCACTTGTGGAATCTTCGTTCCTGACAAGAGATCATGCCCTGAGGCTTTGGAGTGGGAGCATTGACTCCAAGACCCTAGACCACCAGAGAAATAACCCTAGGGAGTATCAAGTAGTGAGAATTCACATAAAGGAAACCACTTGAATACAAGACCCAGCATCACCCAACCACCAGTAGCCCCCTGTGCAGGACACCTCATCTAAACAACAAACAAAACAAAAATACAAACCCAATCATGAGTAGAAGGAGTACCACCTCACTCAGCCTTGCCTATCAGAGGAAAAACAAACAAACAAACAAAAGCTCAGCACAAATGTCACCCTATAGGAAGCTTACACAAAACACTGGACCAACCTTAGGAGAGCAGAAACCAAAAGGAAGAAAGAGTTCAACTTTGAGACCTGGGAAAAGGAGACCTCAAACACAAAAGTTAAAAAAATAATAATTAAAAGGCAGAGAAATACTACACAGATGAAGGAATAAACTAGAAACACAGAAACCCAAATAAATGGAGGAAATAGGCAAACTGACTGAAAAAGAATTCAGAATAGTTATCATAAAAATGATCAAAAACCTTGAAAACAAAATGGAGGAAATGCAAGAATCAATTAACAAAGACCTAGAAGAATTAAAGAATAAACATACAGAGACAAACAACACAATTACTGAAATTAAAAATACTCTAGAAGGAATCAATAGCAGAATATTTGAAGCAGAAGAATGAATAAGTGAGCTGGAAGATAAAACGGTAGAAATTCTGAAGAGGAGAATAAAGTGAAAAGAATGAAAAGAACTGAGGATAGTCCCAGAGACTTCTGGGAGAGTATCAAACACACCAACATTCAAATTATAGGGGTCCCAGAAGAAGAAGAGTAAAAGAAAGAGTATGAGAAAATTTTTGAAGAGATTATAGTTGAAAATTTTCCCAATATGGAAAAGTCCAAGATGCACAAAGAGTCCCACACAGGATGAGCCCAAGGAGAAACAAGATAAGCCAAGGCATATACTAATCAAACTAACAAAGACTAAATGCAAAGAAAGAATATTAAAAGCAGCAAGGGAGAAGCAACAAGTAACATACAAGGGAAACCCCATATGCTTAACAGCTGATCTCTCAGCAGAAACTCTGCAGGCCAGAAGGGAATGGCAGGATATAATTAAAGTATTGAAAGGGAAAAAAATCTACAACCAAGATTACTATACTCAGCAAGGATCTCATTCAAAATTGATGGAGAAATAAAAACCTTTTCAGAGAGGCTAAAGTCAAGAGCATTCAGTACCACCAAACCAGCTTTACAACTAATGTTAAGGGGACTTATATAGTCAAGAAATACAAGAGAAGAAAAAAGATCTACAAAATCAACCCCAAACAATTAAGAAAATGGCAATAGGACATATATATCAATAATTGCTTTAAATGTAAATGGATTAAATGCTCCAACGAAGAGACACAAACTGGCTAAGTGGATATAAAAACAAGACCCATATATATGTTGCCTCCAAGAAATCCACTTCAGACCTCAAGACACATATAGACTGAAAGTGAGAGGATGGAAAAATATATTTCATGTAAATGGGAAGCAAAAGAAAGCTGGAGTAACAATCCTCATATCAGACAAAATAGACCTTAAAATAGAGAAGATTACAAGAGATAATGAAGGATACTACATAATGATCAAGGGATCAATCCAAGAGGAAGACATAGACTGGTAAATGTCTATGCACCCAACATAGGAGCATGTCAATACATAAAGACAAACACTAACAGACATAAAAGGAGAAATCTACAGTAACACAATAATAGTAGGAGACTTTAACACCCCACTCACACACAGATAATCAAAACAGAAAATTAATAAGGAAACACAAGTCTTAAATGGTATATTAGATAAGATGAACTTCATTGATTTCTCAGGACATTCCATCCAGATGCATAATAATATGCCTTCTCAAGTGCACACAGAACATTCTCCAGGATAGACCACATCTTGGGTCACACATCAAACCTCAGTAAATTTAAGAAAATTGAAATCATAGTAAGAATCTTCTCTGACCACAGCACTATGAGGCTAAATAACAATTATAAGAAAAAAATTGTAAGAAACATAAACACATGGAGATTAAACAACACATTTCTAAATAAAAGGTTACTGAAGAAATCAAAAGGAATATCAAAGAATTTCTAGAAACTAATGACAATGAAAACATGACACTCAAAACCTGTGGGATGTAGCAAAAGCAGTTGTAAGAGGGAAGTTTATAGCAATACTATCCTACCTCAAGAAACAAGAAAAACAGAATAGAAAGGTAACTGTACCCCTAAAACAACTGTAAAAGAAAAACAACCACAACAACAAAAAAACAAAATTAGTAGAAGGAAAGAAATCATGAAGATCCAAACAGAAATAAATGAAAAAGAAATGAAAGAAGCCATCGGAAAGATTAATAAAGCTAAAAGCTGGTTCTTTGAAAAAATAAACAAAATTGACAAGCCTTTAGCCAGACTCATCAAGAAAAAAATAGTAGAAATCAAATCAACAAAATTAGGAATGAAAAAGGAGAGGTTACAACAGACAACGAAGAAGTAAAAAGATTATAAGAAACCATTATGAACAACTATATGGCAATAAAATGGATAACCTGGAAGAAATGGACAGATTCTTAGAAAAGTTCAATCTTCCAAGACTGAACCAGAAAGAAAATAAATTATGAACAACCCAATTATAAGCACTGAAACTGAAGCTGTGTTAAAAAATCTACCAAAAAACAAAAGCCCAGAACCAGATGGCTTCACAGGAGAATTCTATCAAACATTTAGAGAAGGGCTAACGCCTATCCTTCTAAAACTCTCAAAATTTTCAGAGGAAGGAAAAGTTCCAAACTCATTCTACAAGGCCACCATCACCCTGATACAAAAACCAGAGAAAGACAACGTCAAAAAAGAAAACTACAGGCCAATATCATTGATGAACATGGATTCAAAAATCCTCAACAAAATTTTAGCAAACAAAATTCAGCAACACATCAAAAAGTTCATACACCATGATCAAGTTGGGTTTATTCCAGGAATGCAAGGATTCTTCAATGTACACAAATCAGTCAAAGTGATATACTGTATTAACAAATTGAAAGATAAAAACCACATGATCCTCTCAACAGATGCAGAAAAAGCCTTTGACAAAATTCAGCACCCATTTGTGATTAAAACTCTTCCAAAAATGTGCATATAAGGAAGCTACCTCAACATGGTAAAGGTCATATATGATAAGCCTACAGCAAACATTATCCTCAATGGTGAAAAACTGAAAGCACTCCCCCTAAGATCAGGAACAAGATAAAGATGTCCACTTTTGCCACTATTATTCAACATAGTTCTGGAAGCCCTAGCTACAGCAATCAGATAAAAAAAGAAATAAAATGAATCCAGATTGGAAAAGAAGAAGTAAAACTCTCACTATTTGCAGGTAACATGATACTGTATATAGATAACCCTAAAGATAGTATCAGAAAATTACCAGAGCTAATCAGTGAATTTAACAAAGTTGCAGGTTATAAAATCAATACACAGAAATCACTTGTATTTCTGTATACAAACAATTAAAAATCAGAAAAAGAAATTAAGGAATCAATCCCATTTACCATTGCAACAACAACAAAAAATTAAATATCTAGGAATAAACTTACCTAAGGAGACTAAAGAACTGTGCACAGAAAATTATAAGACACTAATGAAAGAAATCAAAGATGACATAAACGGATGGAGAGATATTCCATGTTCCTGGGTAGGAAGAATCAATATTGTGAAAATGATTATACTACCAAATGCAATCTACAGATTCAGTGTGATCCCTATAAAATTATCAATGTCATTTTTCACAGATCTAGAACAAAAAACTTCACAATTCGTATGGAAACACAAAAGACCCTGAATAGCCAAAACAGTCCTGAGAAGGAAGAATGGAGCTGAAGAATCAACCTTCCTGACTTCAGGTTATACTACAAAGCTACAGTCATCAAGACAGTATGGCACTGGCACAAAATCAGAAAAATAGACCAATGTAACAAGATAGAAAGCCCAGAAATAAACCCAATCACCTATTGGTACCTTATTTTTGACAAAAGAGGCAAGAATATACAATGGGGCAAAGACAGCCTCTTCAATAAATAGTGCTGGGAAAACTGGACAGCTACATGTAAAAGAATGAAATTAGGACACTTCCTAACACCATACACAAAGATAAACTCAAAATGGATTAGAGACCTAAATGTAAGACCAGAAACTATAAAACTCTTAGAGGAAAACATGGGCAGAACACACGATGACATAAATTAAAGCAAGATCCTCTATGACCCACCTCCTAGAGTAATGGAAATAAAAATAAAAGTAAACAAGTGGAACCTGATTAAACTTAAAAGCTTTTGCATAGCAAAGGAAACTATAAGCAAGGTGAAAAGACAACCCCCAGAATGGGAGAAAATAATAGCAAATGAAACAACTGACAAAGGATTAATTTCCAAATATACAAGCAGCTCATGCAACTCAATGCCAGAAAAACAAACAACCAATTCAAAAGTGGGAAAAAGACCTAAGCAGTCATCTCTCCAAAGAAGACAGACAGATGACTAACAAACACATGAAAAGATGCTCACTGTAGCTCATTATTGGAGAAATGCCAATCAAAACTACAATGAGATATCACCTCACACTGGTCAGAATGGCCCTCATCAAAACGTCTACAAACAATAAATGCTGGAGAGGGTGTGGAGAAAAGGGGATGCTCTTGCACTGTTGGTGGGGATGTAAATTGATACAGCCACTATTGAAGATGGTATGGAGATTCCTTAAAAAACTAGAAATAAAACCACCATATGACCCAGCAATTCCACTCCTAGGCATTTACCCTGAAGAAACCAAAATTTTAAAAGACACATGTATCCCATTGTTCATCGCAGCACTATTTACAATAGCTAGAACATGGAAACAACCTAGGTGTCCATCGACATATGAATGGATGAAGTAGTTGTGGTACATATACACAATGGAACAGTACTCAACCATAAAAAGGAATGCGTTTGAGTTAGTTCTGATGAGGTGAATGAATATAGAATCTATTATACAGAGTGAAGTGAGTCAGAAAGAGAAAGATAAATATCATATTCTAATGCGTATATACAGAATCTAGAATAATGGTACTGAAGAATTTATTTGCAGGGCAGCAATGGACAAACAGACATAGAGAATAGACTTATGGACATGGGGAGAGGGGAGGAGAGGGTGAAATGTATGGAAGGAGTAACATGGAAACTTACATTACCATATGTAAATAAAGAGCCAGTGAGAACTTGCTGTATGGCTCAGGAAACTCAAACAGGGGCTCTGTATCAATCTAGAGGGGTGGAATGGGGTGGAAGATGGGAGAGAGGTTCAAAAGGGAGGGGATATATGTATACCTATGGCTGATTCATGTTGAGGTTTGACAGAAAACAACAAATTTCTGTAAAGCAATTATCCTTTAATAAAAAAATAAATTAAAAAGAAAGTAAAATAGTAGCTCTGCCATCTACTAGATAAATATATTTTTTAGAAAAGTAATATATGTACATGCTTATTATATGAAGTATTTATATATTTTATATATTTAAATATTTATATATTTTAATCTTGAGCATGTCACTTTGCTTTTCTATACTTTATCAACTATAAAATGGGGATACAAATGTTCTACCACATCCAGAGTTTTATGAAATTAAAAATGCATCTGCTAGTTTGATATTTAAAATAGTCATGGGAAATATTCCAGAGAAAATAACCTCAACTCTTTGTTATAAATTTTGTTCAGTGAAAAATGTAAATAATGTTTGCTAGTGAAACCCAAAGGTGATGGCTTGAAGGCACTGTTGGGCATTATCAAGTTATGCGTCTAATCTAGCAATCTAATAAATTGCAATACATCTAATGATAATTTTAAAAAAGCAAGTCAGTCAGAGCACTTTACTCAAGACCCTATAGTAATTTCAGTTCAGCCAGAGTAAAATCAGGATCTTTCCAATGGCCTCAGGAGTCCCTAGGACTTTTTTGTGCTCAACTTTATTACATTACTGACCTTAGATGTTGCTCCAACCATCTTGGCCTCCTAAATGATTCCCCCTTAAACTAAGTACATTTATACTTTAGGTTCATATACTTTTCACTGGCTGTTACCTTTGCCTGGAATTTCCTTCCAAATGAGTACCTTACCTTCTTAAAGTCCTTGCTCAAATCTTATTTTCATAATGAGGCCAGTTGGACTACTGGGTTTAAAAATTGCAATGTCCTCAGCACTCGGGTCACTCTCTCACCCTGTTCTTTTTCTTTTTTACCCCCATGGGACTCAACACCTCTTAACATATTGTGTAATTTATTTTTTGTCTGTTATCTATCCAAATAGTACATGAGTTCCATGAGGGTGGACTTTTATGGTCTCCAGTAAAAAGAAATGTTCCTGGAACATAACAGTTACTCAATGATGATAACTAAAAGAAAAATGTGAATGTTGGCACATAATCCTGGAATAATGTCTAATAACTCAGAGAAAAGGAAGGTCTTCTGATACGTTGGGTGCAAAAGTATATTCTCTCAGGATGGGAAGATTTCACTTCTCAAATAGATGAAGTGAATCATTGCTGTAAGTGGTGAAGTAAGTGACAGAACTTGGAGTCTCTGGCCTGTACTAGTTCCTGCAGCAACTCTGGGTACCTGTAGATCTCAGTTGAGCCCCTTAGAATGTGGTCTAGCCAAAGACTTAGCCAGAAACAGCTGCCCACCTTGTACCTGGGAACTTGGTAAGAATGTAAATTTCTCTTCCCTCAGGGTGGGGCCTATGAATCTTCATTTTAATTTAGCATCGTTGTAATTGTCTTAAACAAGAGCCACAATTAAAGGGAAAACTGGCCTAATTTATGTACACATCAAGGGCATTAGTTTTCACAGGAAATTCATGTCCAGTCAGGGTTTTAAAGACATGTTTCATGGTTGCTCCATTCGTACAAGGAGGTGGAATAGGCTTCCTTGGCAGTGGGGAATGTTGAGGGACTGAGTGCTTAATTCTTTTGATCTTGAAATAAAAAGAGTAATTTACCATAAAAACAAATTTATTCAGCAATATCAGAGGATTGCAATTCAGGACATGCGAATTATGGTGACCACAGGCAAGTCCAAAGAATAGAAGAGACGAGCTTGCTTTTATAAAGGAAAAAAAGAAGTTAGAAAGAATTGCTTCAAAGAACCCAAGGTGGTAAATGCCTCTCAATGGCTGAACTGTTGCTGGGGAAGGAGAAATTCTTTCTTCTTCAGGCACCTTCCTTTACAGGGATCTGAGTAGTTAGTGAAAGCTCCTCATTTATGATTCTATTTTAAATGTTTCCTTTATTTATTTTCATAACTCCCAGTTTCTAGGAGGCTCTCTTCAAACCATTTAAGACAGATGGATTTCAAAAAGCAATTAATTCTCAACATGAATTCATTTCTGAGCATTCCATGGCTGAGTTTCTGCATCTTGTCAAAAGAATTTTCTGAGGAAAAATGGAGCAATTTAGAACAGATGGCTCAGTGACAGGAGTTATTTTGGCCATGAGAAGTATCTTTAGACCCTGATTCTGAGCCAGTCAGGCACATTGCTTTTCTGAGAACCCCCAAGTTTTTTTATGCCTTCTTGTTGCACTTCCTGCAACCTCCATATCCAAATTCTTACCCTGGGCCAATGTCTCAGTTAACTGGCAAAGATTATGTTAGACATTTCCTGCTCTACACTCAACTTGTGTCTTTAGTGTCTGTCTGGCTTTGCTATCTTTTTTCCCCCATCTTTATTTTAAAGAAAAAAAAAGTCATGCAAATATTCTGGAACTATAATCTAACCTGCAGCATTTTACTTTCTTTAATAGGATCCTAGAAGAACTCATTAACTCAGTTGCAACATCCATGAACTTTTTCTCATCGTGGGTCTTTTATTTCTTCTCTCCTCTTCCCCTCATACTGTTTCTTCTCATCTCTTTCTTCCTCCTTTGCACTTTCTTGGGTAGATAACTTTTTATTTCCAATGTTCTCTCTTGATTTGGGCCTTCTTTTCTCTTGAGCACTTTAGACTCATAGGATGTTGGAAGCAGCAGGTCCTTAGAGATCATCTGCTTCAAGACTCATCTTTAAGGTAAAGATGCTGAAGCCCAGGCAAGTAACAAGATTTGCCCAGAATTCAGAGAGTTCACAGAACAGGAGCCCTGTCCTCTGATCCCCAGGTCAGTTCCCCTCCACAGTGGGCTCTCTTTTCTTCTTTTTCTCTAAGGTAGACCTTGCAGTTGCCAGCTCAGGAGCCACATTTAACCCATGGGCAACTTTTGTTTGGCCTGAATATAAGTAAAAAGAAATCATTTGTCATTATTTAAAAATGGATGATTTCAGAAAAGATCTGGAGGTGGACAGACCATGATTCCTGGAGCTGAGAGCCCTGGTTCAAATCCCAGTTAGACTTCTTACTAAGTGGGCATAGAAGAGTTAGAGGAATAAATGGCAATATGTGTAAAGTGCACACAACAGTGTCTGGTACTTGGCAAGTGCTGCATGTGTCTGATGTCACCTGCCTCTTATTTTTATAGTCATGTTGTTGTGAAGCTTGCTTAGCACCAAGAAGCCCATCCCATTTGTGTACCCTTCCTGTCCTCTGTGTGCAGCTCCCTCACACACCTGTGTGTCTTCCAAGCGCCAAATCTCTGACTCCAAGTTTTCCATCAGAAGTTTTAAGAATAGTGAAATTGTACAAGCTCACTCTTATATAGAGGGACAGTCTGTCTGGAGTTTTTTTTTAAAGCATAAAATAACAATATTAAAGAGGGAGAAATGCAGTTGTGCTACTTCAGATATGTAGAATAATGCTGTGATCAGGGCTTGCTGAGCTGGGCTTTTGATGCTCGGGTGGTGTGTTTCAAACTGCAGAGGTAAACTCATTAGTGGAAAGGGAAACCAGTTGAGGAAGGTATGACTAGAATTTTAAAAATGGAATAAAGTAGATGTGTTTCATTTTGTTCTACATTATCAGGACAAAAATTTTTTTTATGGAATCCTTTTCAATTGCGTATTTATGTGTGTATTGGGATAGGATGAAACATGCATTTCTTATTGTAAGTCTTCATCTAGAAGTTAGACAAGCTTTCTAATTTTTAGATAATCTTTTATTTTAAAAAGATTAAAATAAAAATATTGTATTTTAATAAATTTTAAATATTATATTTAATTTATAATTTAAAATATATTTAAGATTGAAATAAAATCTTGTATTTTAATAAATATAAGATAATCCTGTATTTTAATAATTAGATAGGGATAATTCTTAATTGGCAGTACTAATGGATTTAATAGGATAAACCTACATTCCTCTCTTTTGAAAAGACTTGTCTTTATATTATTTATTTGTTTAACAAACCACTTTGTCACAAGTTCAGGGAAAATTCCATTAGCAAAGGATTGTGTAAGAGGCTTGTCATCCAGCAGATTTGTTGAGGTGTTCTAATCATAACATATTCTCGAAAATAATAATAACCTTGAATAATAAATTTTTTTTTGGGTTCTTATCCATGAACATGAGGAAAGTTTGAGACTATGCATAGTTTATATTGTCAGTATAGAGGAGAGGATTTAGCTGTTAATAATTCTTTATTCTTCCATCCTGTGCAATTTCCTCATGCCATTTCAGTCAACGCTCACCAAGGCCCATATTCTGGCTGCCTGGCAACAGACACTTTAAACATATTCTATGATCTGAACTTTCAAGACATCCTCTATTCTTCTTTGTGGCTCCAAGGCTTGATTTCACTTTTATAAACATAAGGAAGGAGGTCCTCGAGAACTGTTTAAGGTTGAACGTGAGGCTACTTTAAACTTTTACCCTCCAACTTGAATTCCTGGAGGTAGTTTATCCAATAAAGTAGCCAACTATCTCCCCAAATGTATAACTTATTTTGTATAGATGAACTACCATACTGATACATTATATGCATTATAAAACACACAGAACAGTAGAAGTAAAAAGGGGTAAGATGAAATAAATCAACTTTCAAATAATTTTTAAATGATAAAAAGTCTTGCCAATAATATTTATTATATTGAATATCTTTGTTATATTAAAACAATGTGATATTGAGAATCGAAGTTCTAGTTTTAAGTATAGTTCATTTCAGCACTTACTTTTAGTGGCATAATGTTATAGGTGGAAAAGATACCTCACATCGATATATAGACCCTAATGAAGAAGTATGTCATTAGCTGCTATTGCTTTATGTGATACTTTTTAATCTCAGTGCATCAATTATGCTAAAGTTTTATTAAAATTCAGCTTGTAATATCTATCTTCCTTTATGACAGTTACTGTTTTAAAATTAATCAAAATGGATTCAATATATACTGAAGTATTTCATTTGGAAGATTTTTATTTGGGTTAAATAATTCTGTTCCTATATTTTAAAGTGTGCAGATAATGAAAGTTGTTATAGGTGATACACATCATTTATAGCAACACAAACCCATAATGGTGAAAGTATTTCTTAGTATTCACTTTCAGAATCTTTTTTCTATATTTTTTATTGAAAATCAGCTACAGCCTTACTCAGACAGGTTTTGTTTGCTTATTCCTTTAAAAAATTAATCATTAAGAAAAAGTCAACAAATTTGGATCCGTTGTGTTTGTGAAAGAAAAAATGGGTATCTTATCAGTAAGTTCGATACCTTTTTAGTACTTTGCCATGAAATAATCAGGAAATTTTAAGCACTTTAAGAGAGTTGCATCATTACTCTCCATCTCATTATAAAGTATTGCAGAGATCTTGGTTTTATAAAATCAGTTGCATTAATGACATTGTGTAGTACTTTGTGCACTTCCGTTTCATTTTCTTTGCTGTAATTGCTCGTCTTTTAATGATAGAGTACATAAATTTCGTTTGATTTGCTCTCTCCAAAACGTACTCCAATAATTTAAATTGTTATAGTTTTTATTACATTCAAAGCTTTCAATCCATCAAGAGTTAGCTTAAATGATTTTCATTCATACATCAGAGAAGTAATTTACTAAGTAGAATAAATCTTTGCATATCATTTTAGTTTAGTTGTTCACAAGGAAATTAGTGCTACATAAATGTTGTTATTGGAAAAAAACTAGAGTATATAATAAGTATAGACATGTGAAAAATATATATTTTCATCCAGTTGTATAGTAAACCTCCCATACTGGTTCATACTTATTTCTTTAAATATGCAATATGTTTATATTTTCCAATAGTATTTTCTGACAAAAAATATATTTTAATTTGTAGCCATATTATTTCTCATATTTTGTCAGCTGTTTTTACTGTAGGAAGGACAATCTTTACTAATGGTACATAGTTTTCTTTTTGTGCTTAAGTAGGGACTTTAGTATGTATTACATATTTAGTGAAGTATTATAAAGGCCTGGGTTAAGTGTAGCATGGTATTTTGAACCACTACTAAAAAACTTTGGTGTTTGTCATCATGTTGACATGATTAGTGTGTGTCTTAGCAATTATGATGGCTTTCAAACTAACATTAACTAATGTTTCAAGATACAGTATCTACTTATGGCAAGGTAAATCTTTAATGATGGTGAATATAGATGTATATTTCACAGACTCTTCTTGATAATTTGAATAATTTGGGGCAAATTCTTGTTAGGTTAAATTGGTGACAACTTACTTGAAATAAAAGTAAAAATTCTGACATTGTCTTATTGCCTTAAATTACTTGGGGCAAATGTGCTTCCCAGGTGGCACAGTGGTAAAGAATCTGCCTGCCAATTCAGGAAATGCAAAAGATATGGGTTTGATCCCTAGGTTGGGAAGGTCCCCTGGCAACCCACTCCAGTATTCTAGCCTGGAAAATTTGAGGCAAGCCATTCAAAATTTTTTCCATTACTTTATTATGGAATTTTGCAAATAAATAAAAAAATAAGAGAGTATAATGAATCTGATATGCCTTTTACCTAGTTTTAGTAATTATCACTGCATGGTACATCTTATTTCCCCTATATATATATCTTCCTACTCACCTCACCTCAGATTATTGTAAATCAGTTCTCAGACAATGTATCCTTTTACCTGTGTATATTTTGGTATATACTTCAAAAAATGATTGTAATATTGAACACATTAAAATTAATGATGCTTTAAAATATTATTAAATATTTAGTGTTCAAATTTCTGTTATTGTTTTATAACTTTGTTTTTATTTTTGAGATTAAAGTAATATGTTGAGGATACATTTTGGGAGTAGCTGGTACAGTACTTTCTGTTTGACTGGTTTAATGTTGGAGAAAAGAGAGAGAGAGTTTGAAGGTAAAATTTTTTGGGTGAGTGAGGGCATTGTATGTTGACATGAGGAGAAATGTAGAGGTGGTGAGACTGAGAAAATGAAGACTTCAGTTTAAAATGTGTGGAAATATCAAGATGGAAATAACAAGTTGACATTTGGATGAATAAACCCAGAACTCATAAAGGAGGCATGACTGAGATATAGAAATTTGGGAATATATGTGGCAGAGATAATATTTAAAACCATGAGAATAAGAGACAAAACAAGGTAAGACTGTAGCATAAGAGAACTCAGATCTAAGATTGGCCAATTCTAACTCCTTAAAGAGAATGAGAAGGTCTACGCAGAAAAATCAAGGTTGTGTGCAGAGGAAACCCCGAGAGAGATGGTTCAGGAAAGCAATAGGGGTCAACAGTGTTGGGTGCTGCAGGGATGTTTTATGAAATGAGAATGAAAAGTCCCTTAGTTATTCTGAGATCCTGCTCTTCCACTTGCATAATTTCTACTGCTGAGAGAGTCACTTAACATACCTGAGTCTCAATTTAACCATCTGAAATGTGATGCTTATGAAAGATGGTGTTGGATGGTCTGGGTAAGGGGTGTTGGTCAGGAAGTGCTAGGCATTTCATCCAACACTGTAAGTGGGTTAGTGTGAGTAAAAGGTGATATAGACAATTTTCTCTGTGTGTGTTTAGTGGCCACGTCATGTCCAATTCCTTTGGGACCCTGTGGACTATAGCCCATCATGCTCCTCAGTCCATGGGATTTCCCAAACAAGAATACTGGAGTGGGTTGCCATTTCCTTCTTCAGGAGATCTTATCAACAAAGGGATCAAACTTTCATTTCCTGCATTGCAGGTGGATTCTTTACTGCTGAGCCACTGGATTCTACCAACTCTATAAATCTGTGAGGTGTGAGAACATTGTACCTTATGGGACAGACAAAGGGATTTTCCAAGTTACTCTGTAAATTACTAGGTAAATATAAAGTGACATTTCTGTTTCTGAGACAATAAATGTCAAAGAGAATTTTTCTGTGCACTGGTTGTGGCAGATTTAAGGCAGATGCAACCATGATGTTGATTTCATATAGAAAAATCTGGAGACAAGATTGTCAAGGCTGTGATCCCAAGTGTTAGTGCATCAGCATCTTAGGAGTTTTGAGGTCCTTAAGGCTTTAAGATTTGTTTGCCTCTAGTGTTATTAAGTTATGACCACTAGAAAATTCTGTCTTATCTTCATATCAGAGAGCTATCTAGAAATAATGAATACTCTGAAACCCCCATTTTCAGTTCAGGACCCTGTGCTTCTGTCCCTCAGTGCGACTCTTAGAACCTCCCACCCCTGTCCCTGTCAAATAGAAGTGGTAGAGGAAAGAGGATGATGATCCCCATTCTGCAGGTTCTTGCCCTGGAGATGGTGCTGAGGCTCCAGGTGCATTTTGGTATCTTGTGCAGGAAGAAATCAAATCCTCAAGCAGCGATCCCATGCGTTAGGGAAACGAACCCAGAGCGCTTGGGATCAGGAACTCAGTTAGTGTGTTTCTCATGTGCAGGAACCTGATCTTGGGTCCTCACACAAAATCTTGTATGCAGTAAATGCTCAATAAGTGCTGTTAAAAAAAAAAAAAAGAAGAATGCCTTACCCATTCAGGCTATATGCATCACTGGGGAGGCTAGGCCAGCCTTTGTCATTGGCCTATGATGTCAGTTCCATGGGATGATTTTGAAGTTGCTGTCAATCACCCTGTCCCCCCAGTTATTATGCTTCTGGGTGATTGCAATTCTACTTTTGGAATTCCACCAATAAAAAGTCTTGTTCTCTGACAAAATGCAAATATGCCCAGGAGAGCAAAATTTCATCATCAGATTCATATATCTTACTGAATTTGAGTTTTTTCGATTTCTCCTGAGAGGAGAGTTTGACTAAGGATATTTAGAGGAGAGAGAGAGAGAGTAGGAGTGATGAAGGGACAGGGGAATAGTAGCTACAAAATATCTGAGTTTACAGACACCACAGTTATGCCTAGAACTGGTTCTGATTGGTAGCTTCACAAGGCAGCTATCCAAGGACAATGTGTATTCACTATTACTCATTTTTTCCCACTCATTCCTTTACACTTCAATAGAAATACAGGCAATGGGTCAAGTGCCACATACACAGGCAGTCGCATATGCTTAACACAGTCATACCTAGATGCACAAAGAGGACAGGAAACATTTTTAGTCTTGCAGCCCCACTTCCTTGCAACTGATTGATTAGCACAGTAACATGAGCAAGCACTAAGCCCCAGGCTTCAGGTGACACATTCAATTAATGACATTCAGGCATGCAAAGAAAGATAAGCATTCTGGTACTAGGCAATTGCAAATTACAGACTAATAAATGCAATTTTGTTTTCACAGATTTTCCTATTTTACTCTATAACACTGGGATCAACATTCATTAGCTCAGAAGGCTCTAGGTTCAGGCATGCTGGCCAGGCATCAATATAAGGTAAACTGTATTTGTCAATGTGGATGCCAGATTAGATGGAATTACCAAACTTAATCTGACCTCTAGTGGCATTTGGTAATAATGAGCACACTTGAAATACACCTAGAAGCTTTGCTGTGGGAATCCTGCCATGTTTTATTTTAAAACTGGAAGAAACCTTAGAGATGATCTGCTTGGCAAGCATCCCACCCACTGCTCCATTCTGCAGTTGGGTGGGATGCAGAGGAGACTGAGCTCTAGAAATATTGAGTGATTTGAAAGGTTGAAGAGCTAATTGATAGTAAAGACACTAATGATAGAATCCAGGCTTTTATATTTCCATGCAAATATGACACTATCATCAAAGAAAAGTCAATAAGAAAATATGCTTAAATGTTGAGAAGGATAAGCTGAGATATATAAACTTAATGGCTTTTTGAATACTGTGAGTCAAAATCATCAAGGCACTTTCAGTTCAATATCTGAATATTTTACTTGAAAGCATATGGAAACTCAATCAAAATTACTGACTGCAGTTGAAATTCTTTTTTTTTTTATGTTTGATACATTGATTCTAATAGTATTTGTTTTTTTAAGTTAATTTATTTATTTTAATTGGAGGCTAATTACTTTATAATATTGTAGTGGTTTTTGCCATACATTGACATGAATCAGCCATGGGTGTACATGTGTTCCCCATCCTGAACCCCCCTCCCACCTCCCTCCCGATTCCATCCCTCAGGGTCATCGCAGTGTACCAGCCCTGAGCAACCTGTCTCATGCATTGGAACTGGACTGGCGATCTCTTTCACATATGATAATATACATGTTTCAATGCTATTCTCTCTAACCCTCCCACCCTGGCCTTCTCCCAGAGTCCAAAAGACTTCTATACATCCGTGTCTCTTTTGCTGTCTCACATACAGGGTCATTGTTACCATCTTTCTAAATTCCATATATATGTGTTCAGTTTAGTTGCTCAGTTGTGTCCAACTTTTTGCCATCCCATGAACTGCAGCACGCCAGATCTCCCTGTCCATCACCAACTCTCGGAGTCCACCCAAACCCATGTCCATCGAGTTGATGATGCCATCCAACCATCTCATCCTCTGTCGTCCCCTTCTCCTCCTGCCCTCAATCTTTCCCAGCATCAGGATCTTTTGCAATGAGTCAGCTCTTTGCATCAGGTGGCCAAATTATTGGAGTTTCAGCTTCATATCAGTCCTTCCAATGAACACCCAGGACTGATCTCCTTTAGGATGGACCAGTTGGATCTCCTTGCAGTCCAAGGGACTCTCAAGAGTCTTCTCCAACACCACAGTTCAAAAGCATCAATTCTTCTGCTCTCAGCTTTCTTTATAGTCCAATTCTCACATCCATACATGACTACTGGAAAAACCGTAGCCTTGACTAGACGGACCTTTGTTGGCAAAGTAATGTCTCTGCTTTTGAATATGTTGTCTAGGTTGGTCATAACTTTCCTTCCAAGGACTAAGCATCTTTTAATTTCATGGCTGTAGTCACCATCTGCAGTGACTTTGGATCCCAGAAAAATAAAGTCTATCACTGTTTCCACTGTTTCTCCGTCTATCTGCCATGAAGTGATGGGACCGGATGCCATGATCTTAGTTTTCTGAATGTTGTTTTAAGCCAACTTTTTCACTCTCCTCTTTCATTTTCATCAAGAGGCTCTTTAGTCCTTCTTCACTTTCTGCCATAAGGGTGGTGTCATCTGCATATCTGAGGTTATTGATATTTCTCCTGGCAATCTTGATTCCAGCTTATGCTCCCTCCAGCCCAGCATTTCTCATGATATACTCTGCATATAAGTTAAATAAGCAGGGTGACAATATACAGCTTTGACGTTCTCCTTTCCCAATTTGGAACCAGTCTATTGTTCCATGTCCAGTTCTAACTGTTGCTTCCTGACCTGCATATAGGTTTCTCAAGAGGTGTACTGTATTGGTGTTTTTCTTTCTGGCTTACTTCACTCTGTATAATAGGCTCCAGTTTCATGCACCTCATTAGAACTGATTAAAATGCATTCTTTTTAATGGCTGAGTAATACTCCATTGTGTATATATACCACAGCTTTCTTATCCATTCATCTTCCAATGGATATCTAGGTTGCTTCCATGTCCTGGCTATTACAAACAGGGCTGTGATGAACATTGGGGTGCGTGTGTCTCTTTCAGTTCTGGTTTCCTTGGTGTGTATGCCCAGCAATGGGATTGCTGGGTTATATGGCAGTTCTTCTGATGGTGACTTCAGCCATGAAATTAAAAGATGCTTACTCCTTGGAAGGAAACTTATGACCAACCTAGATAGCATTTTCAAAAGCAGAGACATTACTTTGCCAACAAAGGTCTGTCTAGTCAAGGCTATGGTTTTTCCAGTAGTCATGTATGGATGTGAGAGTTGGACTGTGAAGAAAGTTGAGTGCCGAAGAATTGATGCTTTTGAACTGTGGTGTTGGAGAAGACTCTTGAGAGTCCTTTGGACTGTAAGGAGATCCAACCAGTCCATTCTAAAGGATAATAGTCCTGGGTATTCTTTGGAAGGAATGATGCTAAAGTTGAAACTCCAGTACTTTGGCCACCTCATGCAAAGAGTTGACTCATTGGAAAAGACTCTGATGCTGGGAGGGATTGGGGGCAGGAGGAGAAGGGGATGACAGAGGATGAGATGCCTGGATGGCATAACTGACTCGATGGACATGAATTTGAGTGAATTCTGGGAATTGGTGATGGACAGGGAGGCCTGGCCTGCTGCAATTCATGGGGTCACAAAGAGTCAGACACAACTGATCGACTGAACTGAACTGAACTGATGGCAGTTCTATTTCCAGTTTTTTAAGGAATCTTGACACTGTTCTCCATAGTGGCTGTACTAGTTTGCATTCCCACCAACAGTGTAAGAGAGTTCCCTTTTCTTCACACCCTCTCCAGCATTTATTGTTTGTAGACTTTTTGATAGCAGCCATTCTGACTGGCATGAGATAGTACCTCATTGTGGTTTTGATTTGCATATCTCTGATAATGAGTGAGAAATATTCTTTAAAAAACAAATTATTTGGCTGCCTTGGGTCTTAGTTGTGGCACTCAGGATCCTCATTGCCTCAAGTGGGATCTTCGCTGCAGTGAATAAACTCTCTAGTTGTGGCCCGCATCAGCTTAAGTTGTTCAGTGGCATGTGAGGTCTTAGTCCCTGACCAGGGATCAAACCCATGTCCCCTGCATTGCAAAGCAGATTCTTAACCACTGCACCACCGGGAAGCCTATTCCTAATGATGAACTTCTGTTTTTTTTTGTTTTTTTCTTCTATGAATCTACTCTTCAGAACTATCATGACAATAATCAATACATGGGATAGTTGTGATGATTCAATTAGAGGAACATTTGGTCATTTGATTCAATACTCAATTCCAGATTTTGGGAATGTTCAAACTGGGACAAGATATGAGTCTTTGTGTACTTGGTTCCAGTCTTCAATAAAATTGCAGGCAGTATAAGTAGGGAAAAAGAATGCAGATTTCAAGTTGGAGCAGACCTGGGTAGAATTCTGGCTCATCTCTGTATTTCTATTGCTGCTGTAACACATCACCACAAACTGAATGGCTGAAACAATACAAATATATTCTATATCTCTGGAGGTTAGAATTCCAAGGTGAGTCTCAAGGGGCAGCAAGGCGTGAGCAGGGCTGGGTCATTCTGGAAGTTTCAAGGGAGAACTTGTTTCTCACCTCTTCTACTTGGGGCTGTTGGCATCCCTTGGCTCCTGCCTGTATAGCACCCCAGTCTGTTTCTGTGGTTGATCATATCACCTTCCCTTTAGTAGCCAAATTTCCCTCTTATAAAGACACATGTGATTGCATTTAGAGGGCACCTAGATAATCTAGGATAATCTTCCTAACTCAAGAGTCTTAATTTAATCATACCTGCAATGTCCCTTTTGCCATATTGCTGTCACAGGTTTTTGGGATTAGGGCATGGGCATCTTTTGGAACCATTATTCACCTGCTGCAATCTCTTACCAGCTGTGTGACCTTGGTCCTATCATCTTGACCTCCTTCTTATAATTGGTTGTGAGGGTTAAAATAGAGGTTGGATGATGTGTCTAGCAGGCTGCTTGGTACTCAATAGATGCTCAGCAATATTCCCTCTTTGTACCTTCATTTAATCAATAAATAAAATTTCTAACAGTATATTACACACATAAAAGAGGAGATGAATTCAGTGTAGTCCAAGATCTGTTTCCGGAAGTGAGATTACCATCACTAACAGTGGGTGTCACCAATCCTAAAACACAGTATTTCTCAGTCCAGCGTTTCCCAGGTGATGGGCTCCTCTCTGCAGCCTCCTGAATTATGCATTTTGCATTCTGATTTTGGAAACTTGGTTACTTTCTTCATCTCATTGCTAGGCTCCTAGTTTGTATAGATAAAGACTTCATCACTGGTAATCAAATTAACTGTATTTTAAAATAATTATGTCCTGTGGCAATCAATTACACAATTCTAGCAGATGGCATATAAAGCGTGCACTGAATGGAACGATCACTATATTCAAGTCTACCCAGTTTTACAGTTTCTACTCAGCCATGGGCTTGGTCTACCTGAGAGAGACACTTAAAAAATGTACTATTGTATTTGGCTCTATATGTATTGCTTTCCTCCTGTTTTTTTTTTTTTTTTTTATTCCTTTTCAATATGACTTAAAGAGGACAGCTATAGTAGAACTCAGTTTCCTTTCTTGGAAATGACTCATTGATAATCATTCTGAAAGCCTTACTCTAGAACTCTTCCTTGGTGATGCCATAAATTACAGGTTATGACTGGGTTGTCACCAAGCTGAGTAGTCTTCTTGGGTAGCATAGGGTTCACAATTTTAAAGTTTCGTGTCTTCAAATGGGCAAACTGTCTGTAGGCTTCCCAGTGATAATACCACCACTTTGTAGGATACCACATATATAGGGTTCCAGACATTTCTGTGACCCACCAGGTCCCTGAAAGCATTTCTCCAGGGCAGGAACAGACATCTGAAAAAGAAAGTGAGGAAAGAAAGGCCTTCAAAGATTCCCCCTGCCTCCTCTAGTCAAAACACTATTTCTTATCTTGAAGTCCAATGGACACTGCTACATATGGCTATCTTTACCCTATGATGACCCTTTCTTTTTCAGTGTTGCTTACATGCATTAGAGTTGTTGTCCACTGGTTCTGAAAATAACTGGTTTATGGCTGTAGCCAAGTTACTCAAAGTGCGTAGATCCTATACATAGGAGAGAAGTGAAATAATCTGCAAAAATACGTTAACATTCTGTGATTCAATGCTTTAATGATTTTGTCAGAGGAAAAGGTTAACTTTTCGCCAATAAAAAATCCATAATAAATCTTGAGGAGGAGGAATGGGTTGGATGTGCAGGTGGAATGACCTTGAGAGAGAGAAGAGAAAGTCAGAGCAGCTCATAGTATCTTCACTGGTGACTCTGGCCCGAAATAAATTCACTGGGCCCTATCTACTGTTTTTGCTTTGCTCTAAACTATTTTCCATTTTTATTAGATGGTCATTAAGAGTTCCTCAGCTCAAAAATTCTTAGATTCTTTGTTTGACTTCTATGCAAGTTAGATCCCAGAGAGCACATTTATTTGTTAGCAACAGCTTCTGTTTCTTCTGCCAGTTCTTTGTGCACTATTTTTCGTGTGCTGCACTGCGTCAGAAATTTCTGGCAAGAACAAAATATTCTAAAGGTAGAGTTTTCAATAGGAAATACTGTAAACAAAAGCATCAGTCATCGCTAAATCAACAACTTCAGAGTGTGTATCTCTAGCCTTAGGCTTCTAAAGATACATCAGGGTATTGGTTTCTCCATAGTTCTGTGGATACTCTGACCCATGAGAGGTAGAGGTATTTTTCAGCCACAAAAGCCTGAACAGATTTGCAGTTACAGACTTGGGAAAAAGACTGCGTGGATTGCTGACTACAGGGAAGGCTGAGCTGCAGTTGACTCTTAATCCACTAGATGGAGGTAGAGGAATGCAGAAAAGTATCCTTCGGTTGTTTATCAGGTTGACTGTGCAGAATGGACGCGACTGAAGCGACTTAGCAGTGCAGAAGCTAAGGGGGAAGCTTATCTGTCATTAGGTAACATGGCAGGTTTTATCACAGACAGAATGCATGAATCTAATACCTTTGAACACTGGTGGAAAATATTGGCTTGAGGTCTAAGATTGTTGCAAGATCTTTAGTTCAGTTCAATCACTCTGTCATGTTTGACTCTTTGTGACCCCATGGACTGCAACACGCCAGGCTTCCCTGTCCATTACCAACTCCCGGAGTTTACTCAAACTCAGGTCCATCAATTCGGTGATGCCATCCAACCATCTCATCCTCTGTCATCCCCTCTCTTCCTGCCTTCAATCTTTCCCAGCATCAGGGTCTTATCAAATGAGTCAGTTCTTTGCATCAGGTGGCCAAAGTATTGGAGTTTCAGCTTCAACATTAGTCCTTCCAATGAACACTCAGGACTGGTCTCCTTTAGGATGGACCAGTTGGATCTCCTTGCAGTCCAAGGGACTCTCAAGAGTCTTCTCCAACACCACAGTTCAGAAGCATCAATTCTTCAGCGCTCAGCTTTATAGTCCAACTCTCACATCCATAAATGACTTCTGGAAAAACCATAGCTTTGACTAGATGGACCTTTGTTGGCAAAGTAATGTCTCTGCTTTTTAAAATGCTGTCTAGGTGGGTCATGGCTTTTTTCCCAAGGAGCAAGCGTCTTTTAATTTCATGGCTGCAGTCACCATCTGCAGTGATTTTGGAGCCCCCCCCCACCCCCCGCCCTGAAAAGTCTGTCACTGTTTCCATTGTTTCCCCATTTATTTGCCATGAAGTGGTGGGACCAGATGTCATGATCTTAGCTTCTGAATGTTGAGTTTTAAGCCAATTTTTTTCACTCTCCTCTTTCACTTTCATTGAGAGGCTCTTTAGTTCTTCTCTTTCTGCCATAAGGGTGGTGTCATCTGCATATCTGAGTTTATAGCTATTTCTCCCAGCAACTTTGATTCCAGTTTGTGCTTCATCAAGCCTTGCATTTCGCATGATGCAATCTTCATATAAGTTAAATAAGAAGAGTGCCAATATACAGCCTTGACCTACTCCTTTCTCTATTTGGAACCAGTCTTTTGTTCCATGTCCAGTTCTAACTGTTGCTTCTTGACCTGCATACAGATTTCTCAGGAGGCAGGTCAGGTGGTTTGGTATTGCCATCTCTTTCAGAATTTTCCACAGTTTATTGTGATCCACACAGTCAAAAGCTTTGACATAGTCAATAAAGCAGAAGTAGATGTTTTTCTGGAACTCTTGTACTTTTTCAATGATCCAACAGATGTTGGCAATTTGATCTCTTGTTCCCCTGCCTTCTCTAAATCCAGCTTGAACATTTGGAAGTTCATGGTTCACGTGCTGTTGAAGCCTGGCTTGGAGGATTTTGAGAATTACTTTACTAGTGTGTGAGATGAGTACAATTGTACTATGAAGACCTATAAGACCTTCTAGAACTTACACCCCCAAAAGATGTCATTTTCATTATAGAGGACTGGAATGCAAAAGTAGAAAGTAAAGAGATACCTGGAGTAATAGGCAAATTTAGCCTTGGAGTACAGAATAAAGCAGGGCAAAGGCTAACAGAGTTTTGCCAAGAGAGCACACTGGTCATAGCAAACACTCTCTTCCAACAACACAAGAGAAGACTTTACACATGGACATCACCAGATGGTCAACACCGAAATCAGATTGATTATATTCTTTACAGCCAAAGATGGAGAGGCTCAACATGGTCAGCAAAAACAAAACCAGGAGCTGACTGTGGGGGATCATGAACTCGTTATTGCCAAATTCAGACTTAAATTGAAGAAAGTAGGAAAAACCACTGGACCATTCAGGTATGACCTAAATCAAATCCTTTACAATTATACAATGGAAATGACAAATAGATTCAAGGAATTAGATCTGATAGACAGAGTGCCTGAGGAACTATGGATGAGGTTTGTGACATTGTATAGGAGGTAGGGCTGAAGACCATCCCCAAGAAAAAGAAATGCAAAAAGGTAAAATGGTTGTCTGAGGAAGCCTTACAAATAGCTGAGAAAAGAAGAGATGTGAAAGGCAAAGGAGAAAAGGAAACATATATCCATTTGAATGCAGAGTTCCAAACAATAGCAAGGAGAGATAAGAAAGCCTTCCTCAGTGATAAATGCAAAGAAACAGAGGAAAACAACAGAATGGGAAAGACTAGAGATCTCTTCAAGAAAATTAGAGATACGAAGGGAACATTTCATGCAAAGATGGGCACAATAAAGGACAGAAATGGCATAGATCTAACAGAAGCAGATGATATTAAGAAGAGGTGGCAAGAATACATGAAAGAGCTGTACAAAAAAGATCTTCATGACTCAAATAATCACGATGGTGTGATCACTCACCTAGAGCCAGACCTCCTGAAATGTGAAGTCAGGTGGGCCTTAGGAAGCATCACTATGAACAAAGATAGTGGAGGTGATGGAATTCCTGGAAGATGATGCTGTGAAAGTGCTGCACTCAATATAACAGCACATTTGGAAAACTCAGCAGTGGCCATGGGACTGGAAAAGGTAAGTTTTCATTCCAATCCCAAAGAAAGGCAATGCCAAAGAATGCTCAAACTACTGCACAATTGCACTCATCTCACACGCTAGCAAAGATCTTTTGATTTTATGCAAAAATTATATTCTGTGTCATCCTTAAATAGCAGTCCCTACCTTTGCCTAATTTGGGCATTTTTTTAGTATTTTTGCAGTTGGAACTACTAAAGGTCTTTGCTTTCAGCCCACTTCAACCCCAAATCCCAAGGAACTCCTCACAGCAGGAGGGGTAGCAGCTGCCTCTGTGTAGGTGCCTTTCATCAGCAGAGTTGTGGTCCTACATGGGAAGTTTCTGGTTTCTCAGGGGGTATTAATTTCTACCTCTTACTAAGAGTCCCATGGTTAAGAAAATCAGAGAAGAGGAAAATGATTTAAATGCTGGTTCAGTGCTTCCCAGATGGCACCAGTGGCAAAGGACCCACCTGCCAATGCAGGAGACTGATAAGATACAGGTTCCATCCCTATCGTTGGGAAGACCTCCTGGAGGAGGGCACAGCAACCCATTCCAGTATTCTTGCCTGGAGAATACCATGGACAGGCAGGGGTACAATCCATAGGGTCGCAGAGTTGAACAGGAGTGAATGGTTTAGGACACATGTACAGGCAACAAATAACAGTGATATTGGAATATTGACCAAGACTAAATTCACTGACAATTGGTAAGATACTTGAGCACAGCTAGTACCCCAACTTTCTTTTTCTTTCAACTAGTTTTCCTTCCTTTCTTCCATTTACCTCCTCTGTCCTGCTCATTCTTCCCCACTTCCTCTCTGCTTATGTCTCCCCTACCCTTTCTGTTTCTCTCCGTCTCTCCCTTTCTTTCTCTTCTTTATGGTCCAGAAGATCTTGGATCTGGAACCCGAAGGGTACCCTTCCAGCTTTGGATTCCCCCACTCTGTTTTCTCTCTGCTTTCACTTTGTCTTGGATTTTACTTGACCCTGTATTGAACCCCTCCTCTGATGGACACTTTGGTACCCAATCCTCTGTCTTCTGGCTGGAGGCTACAGTCCTATAAACACAAATAGCCCACTTAAATAAAACTGTCCATCTTGTTCCTATGCCTCTGCCCCTAGAGTGTATCTCCTAATGTGTAGATATTGTCTGGGTCACACCTGAAACTTTTAATGAAATGTAGGGCCAAACAAATAACCCTGGGAGTGGGAAGGAAAGGAAAGGTGGCAGGCAGAATGTGAGACATAGTCTCATGTGGGACTGTTTCAAAAAAGATAATATTTTGGTGCCTTCTATTTTATTTTAAAAATGTGTATGAATTACATATTAGACTCATATGCATTCTTTTTTGTTTTAATATATTGAAATATATTTTGTTACCTTGTCATTGTGCAAAATTGTTCTAGGAAGGTTTATCCTGTTTATCCTGTGATTTTGAGTCCTTGCGGCCAAACCAGTGGTTACTCCTCACATTTGAATTTTTCAGTTAAGCTTAGATAGGAGCAGTGGTAAAGATAATAGTTTTTGGAGTTAGACTGAGCTAGGTTTATCCCAGCTCCTCCAGCTTACTAGTTGTGTATCCATAGGTACAAGCAGGCCTCTCTCAGCCTCGTTTTTTCCCATCCATGAAAAGGAATAATTGTGACCACAAAGAATTGTTGTGAAGGCTAGATGATAGAATGTGCACAGAAGGACAGAAAGTATATAAAGCACTTAGTATGGTACCAATACAGAGCAAGCTAATAAACATTACCAGTGTAGGAACAAGTCATTTGGACATTACACTGAACCATTCATGTATTCTCATTTACTGCATGTAGACAATCTGGTCTTTTCAATGGTACCAAGTTGAACATGGCTTTCTATGATGTAAAGGAAACCTAGAAAATATCAGACTTGCTGTAGTGTTGTTCCTTGTGGTTTGTACTTCTCTCAGTTATTGTTGTTGTGTAGTCACTCAGATGTGTCCGACTCTTTGCGGCCCCATGGACTGCAGCATGCCAGGCTTCCCTGTCCTTCACCATCTCCTGGAGCTTGCTCAAACTCATGTCCATTGAGTTGGTGATGCCATCCAACCATCTCATTCTGTCATCCCCTTCTCTTCCTGCCTTCAATCTTTCCCAGCAGGGTTTTTTCTAATGTGTCAGCTCTTTGCATTAGGTGGACAAAGTATTGAGTTTTAGCTTCAACATGAGTCCTTCCAATGAATATTCAGGATTGATTTCCTTTAGGATTGATTGGTTTATCTCCTTGCAGTTTAAGAGACTCCGAGAGTCTTCTCCAACACCACAGTTCAAAAGAATCTGTTCTTCAGTGCTCAGTCTTTTTTATGGTCCAACTCTTACAACCATACAGGACTACTGGAAAAACCAGAGTTTTGCCTGTATGGACTTTTGTTGGCAAAATAATGTCTCTGCTTTTTAATATGCCATCTAGGTTTGTCATAGCTTTTCTTCCAAGGAGCTAGTGTCTTTTAATTTCATGGCTACAGTCACTATCTGCAGTGATTTTGGAGCCCAAGAAAATAAAGTCTGCCACTGTTTCCATTGTTTCCTGATCTATTTGCCATGAAGTGATGGGACTGGATACCATGATTTTAGTTTTTTGAATGTTGAGGCTTAAGCCAGCTTTTTTACTCTCCTCTTTCACTTTCATTAAGAGGCTCTTCAGTTCCTCTTTGCTTTCTGCCATAAGGGTGGTATCATCTGCATATCTGAGGTTAATGATATTTTTCCCTGCAATCTTGATTCTAGCTTGTCTTTCATCTAGCCCAGCATTCCACATGATGTATTCTGCATAGAAGTTAAATAAGCAGGGTGATAATATACAGTCTTGATGTACTCCATTCCCAATTTTGAACCAGTTCATTGTTCCATGTCTGACTTCTCTCAGTAAGACAACCTATATAAATAAAACATTGTCATTTTGGAGTATGGAATGAAAGTGAAGTGAGAACAGGGCTTATTTTTTACTGCGATAGCTTAACTTCTTGGTTCTGCAGTGATCAGGATCAGCTGAAATTTGGCAGCTAATTGGCGCCAAAGCTTTTAAGGAACCTGGGCAAGACAGCGTTTCAAGAAACACAGAAGAGGAATAGTTGGCTTTGGCTACAGAATTCAGTTTTAAAGTCTGGTTTTTAACCTCCTGTAGTGACTAAATTCCATTTTCACCCTGTACTTCCACACAAAGCAGTGTTAGAAGCCACATAAGATTCAGGGGCCAGCTTATACTTCATGTTAACATAATAGATTTTGGAAGAGTATCTGAGAAATGGTAGTCTTAAATGATCTCTTGAATGAAGCTTATAATATAGGAGAAGTAGGGAAATGTGTTTTGATTGCAACCTGATTCCAGTTTGTGCTGCATTGAGTAGAAAGATGCTGCCTACATGAAACACAAGTTACCACCTGGGCACCTACTAACTTTAAGGCATTGCCTTAGCTTCTCTGAAGTATAAAGAAATGGAACACCATGGCCTGGCAGTTAAATACTTTACATATGAGTAGGAGAACAGCATATACTCCTGCAACACTATATTTGACACAATCACTAATGTAAACTCTCTTCACACAAGGAATCTCTTAAACAATTAATTCAACACAGAGTATATACAGGTCCAAAGCATATGTGTGGATTTGATTGAACAAGATATGGCTCTTGCACTTAACAATCGCATCTTCTAGTTGGAGGGAGGCACATACAGATAACTGTGATACAATTTCTAAGAGAAGGTGCTAGTTCTGGCTGATTGGGTCAGAGGAAGCCCTAATATGAGTGCTTGAATGGAATCATGTCTTTGGAAGGCATGTGGCTGTTGCCAGCAGAATGGCCTGGAATAACTCTGGTGATACTGAGGACTGGCCCTGGAAATAGAAAGGAAAAGATGACTGGTAAAGCCATTTTAGGTGGCTTAGTGGTAAAGAATCTGCCTGCAGTTCAGGAGATACAAGAGAAGCAAGTTCGATCCCTGGGTTGGGAAGATCCTGTGGAAGGAAATGGCAATCCACTCCAGTATTCTTGCCTGGAGAATTCCATGGACAGAGGAGACTGGTGGGCTACAGTCCATGGGGTTGCAAAAGAGTTGGACACACCTGGAGACTGAATAGCAACACATTTCACTTTAAAATCTGAAGGAAGGCTTGCAGGTCTCTGTGACTTACTGGGTGAAGAATTTGGGGAGAAGGAAAGGTTCATGATGATTCCAAGGCATGAGCTGGGTACCCAAAAGAATGGTGGTGTATCATGGCCACAAAAAGAGAAAAAAAGAGTGCCCAACTAGTATTGGCTTTGAGAATAATATATGTCTAGAGTCTACAGGTAAACTCTGAGATATAATTCCTAAATATATATTAAGGAATATATTAATATCCAAGGCTGTTAGATTTGCATTAATAGATCTTTACTTTCAATATCCAGTGACAATGTCTAGCATGTTTAAATTTGTAAAATTAGTGTACTTGGGAAAGGTGATCAGAGTATGTTAGAAAGCAAGTTAGATTGAATTAAAGATATTTTCAACATGTACTAACAGAGTTATAAATCAAGGAGATGTGGAAATGCTAATTGAGCAGACTGAGGAAAGTGAAAAATAGAGTAATGCTCCCCAGAAGTTCTTTGTGATAGAAATCATTAATTTCCCCAAATTTTCTTGACCTTATTATTTAAACGTCTCTCAAATCTGTTTCCTTGCCTTTAATCATATTTCTCTGATATAGTTTCAGTTTTCTTTCTTCATCTTCTAGGTTAACAGGAAATTTCTAACTTTCCTCTTTGCTTTCAGTCTCTCTCCCAGTCCATTTTCCTCACTTTCCCAGAGTGATCATTCTAAAGGGCACAGAGCCATATCACACCCTTTGTTTAAACTCATCCATGGTCCCTTTCTTCTACAGCATTTTATCACTCTTTTAGATTATAATATCTGTACTTTTGCAGCTGACTTGGGTCCTAGATAGTTATATACACATTGATCTCCTCACTAAGTTGTGTACTTTTTGAAGCCAGGGACAATGTCTTATTTACTTTTGTATTTCCTGAGTCTAGTGCCATATCTTTCTTATACTAGACTATCAATAAACATGAATTTGTTATGGACTTGACTGTGTTCTCACAAAATTAATATGTTGAAGATCTAACCTAATGTGACTATATCTAGAGACAGGATATTTAAGGAGGTAATTAAGTTAAGTGAGTCATATGGATGGGGCCCTAGTCTAATGTGATTAGTGTCCATATAAGTGCAGAGATGAAGAACTTTCTCTTTTTATGCACTCACAGAGAGAAAAGGCCATGTGAGGACATGGAAAAACTGCAAGTTTTTGCAGACTTGTCTGCAAGTGGAGGAATTTCACAAGTTACCAACCCTGATGGCAGCTTGATTGTGGACATCCAGCCTCCCAAACTGTGAGAAAATACATTTCTGTTATTTAAGCCCCCTGACTGTGGTATATTGTTAAGGCAGCCTGGCTGACTAGTACAGAGTTGAACTGGGGAGACATGAGGTGTTGTCTCTAGAAGCCACTGCCATGAAAGGTCACTATCAGTTACTCTAGGGTAACTGGTGATGCAGATCATCTCAAAGTTTGTGTGACAAAAACAGAGCAGCAGGAAAATGAATCTTTGGCTGTGGTCTAGATCCTGATATTAATGATTTGTTCTTCAATGAGCATCTAAGAACATTCAGGAATTGTAAACAAATGTACTCACATTTGTTACAAATTGTAAACAAATGCTGTTCTTGAGTTGCTAAGTCAGGTCCAACTCTTTGCTACTGTATGGACTGCAACATGCCAGGCTTCTCTGTCCATCACTCTCTCCCTGAGTTTCCTCAAATTCATGTCCACTGAGTCAGTGATGCCATCCAACCACTTCATCCTCTTTCACCCCCTTCTCCTCTGGCCCTCAGTTTTTCCCAGCATCAGGGTCTTTTCTAATGAGTCATCTCTTCGCATCAGGTGGCCAAAGCATTGGAGCTTCAGCTTCAGCATCAGTCCTTCCAATGAATATTCAGGGTTGATTTCTTTTAGGATAGACTGGTTTGATCTCCTTGCAGTCCAAGTCTTCTCCACTTCCACAGTATGAAAGTGTCAGTTCTTTGGCATTCAGCCTTCTTTATGGTCCAGCTGTCACATCCATACTTGACTACTGGAAAAACCATAGCTTTGACTATATGGACCTTTGTCGGCACAGTGAGGTCTCTGCTTTTTAAAACATGGTCTAGGTCTGACATAGCTATTCTTCCAAGGAGCAAGAGTCTTTTAATTTCTCTGTAAGAAGGGCTTTTAAAATTTCTTCTGTGATAATGCTTTTCCTATACAAACTCCTGGGATGTGATGATGACCCAAGGAAAGTTGACATTATTAGAGGAAAGAGCAAAAGGATTGCTGGGAATCTGAGAATGTGTTTATATGTGTCAGGACTCATAGGGTTTTATAGGCTCATGAATCAAGCCTGTGGCATCCCGATTTTGATTTAAGATTATCCACTGGGGAGCAGATTTTGTTTTGAACTTTGCTTAAACCTTCCTGAGCAAAGAGATCCCTCAGATATGCTCTGTGAGTTTCCCTACATGGCAGCACAGGACACTTGGGGGTTGGATGTTCCACATAATTTACTGTGTGCTTCGACTGGACACACGTCACTGCTCTCTGCACAGCACAGCAGTATTTAGATAGGTGCTGCTGGCAATCTGGCCTTCTGTTCTCTGTTTGGTTGCTGCTCCATATTCATTCTGAGAATCAAGATAGAAAATCAGAGAATTATGATGAAAAAAAAAAAAAAAAGAATAAGCTGTGTCACAGTCAATCTTCAAACCAAAAGTTAATGGGAAGTTTCAAAGCTGAGTCTTACTTTTGCAGTGGCCATAAGTTTTTAACTTCTGCTGTGTATTTCATTTCATCTATTTGGTAAAATTGTACATGTGTGTTTGTGATGGAGCTCTCCTTTACAATGATGTTGGTGAGGTAACTCTATTATGAGAATAATACTTATTTAGATTTGCATGATGTATAATTTTGAGTGCTTTCCCATCTTCTATTGGAATTGATTTACACATTGGTAATCAATGGCACCCCACTCCAGTACTCTTGCCTGGAAAATCCCATGGATGGAGGAGCCTGGTAGGCTGTAGTCCACGGGGTCCCGAAGAGTTGGACACGACTGAGCGACTTCACTTTCACTTTTCACTTTCATGCATTGGAGAAGGAAATGGAAACCCACTCCAGAGTTCTTGCCTGGAGAATCCCAGGGACGGGGGAGCCTGGTGGGCTGCCGTCTATGGGGTCGCACAGAGTCGGACACGACTAAAGCGACTTAGCAGCAGCAGCAGCAGCAATCAGGTTTCAAGTTAATACAAGATAAAGAATTGTTTTATATCATTCATCGTCTAGTGCTACACAGCCTGGCACTCTCCATATTTATTCACCAATGGTTTATTCAATAATTATTGTAGAATTTAGAGAAATAAAAGTTCTGGGCATGTTTCTGATAGAAGACCAAACATATTCCAAATATATGTTTTTATAAACATCTGAACTGAAAGGAACTGAGATAATTAAGAGAGCACATGGTTCATACTGGTTCTTTTGTTTTATGATTGTGTTATCTGTTTAATTTTGCTTTAAAATTTGTCTTTGGTTGAGTTTCATCTCTCTTAAAGTGACTGAATATCATGTAACACAAGGGTGTTTGATCTCTTGTCAATTAGAAATTCTCAGTAAATTACAACCTTTATAATTACTTCATGTGATATATAACTGGGAAGTTTGGACAAAAACTATTAGTATTAAATACTTTTTGCAGTTTACATTTAACCTAAATTGAAAACTGTCTTTTTAGATAGAATTGTTCAGAGGACACCATCATCATAACTTAGCTCATCCTTAAAAGTGCAAAATATCTTATTTTTCCAAAATATTACTTATTATCTGTGAAAGGAAAAGTATGGGAAAAAATAGAAGAGTATACTATGAATTAGCTTTATATTTACTGTTAAAATAATTTTCTGTATTTTAATGCTTGTAACTGACTCTGAAAATGGAAAATTAAACAACTGTGTTGGTTTATTTTATCATCCATTAAATATATTTTGTTGCCTGGAATTTGGTTTAATGCTAGTGGGAAGAAAAGCTACCACGAGTTAATTAAATTCTATATATAAATAAATTAAAAATATGATTAATGTCATTAGTAGGAACATATCTATGGTGTTATAGCAATTTATGAGCTCTTCTGTCATCTGTACTTCCTGATTCCATTAACAGTTCCTACCTGTATTACAAAAATATTTGAAGAGAGGAGGGAAAAAAATCAGTGATTGCTGCTTAGCTACACTTCAGTTACCTTCCTGCTCAGTTGTACTTCAAGCTCAATGAGACGATGAAAGAAGCTTAAAATAGCGTAGTTTGGGTAGAAGGCAACCTTAAGGGTTTGTGGATCTCAAACCAGCACGAAGGAAGAGCAGGGCGAGATTGCTTCTGTCAGGCAGTGGCCACCAGGTGGCAGTACACCTCAAGGAATGGAGGGAAGACGGCTCTACTGGAGCAGAGCTGCCAGAAGTCTAACTGAGCACTATCTGCTTTAAGCCAGAGACAGAAATGAAGATCGGAAAGTGTTCAAATATGTCAAATCTTGCAGAAAACCTTGGAAAGACAGTCTCTTGCCAGTTGCAGACGGTTGATTGCTGAGACTGAATCTTGGATGTTTCTAAATGGACCACTGATGAGATTTGTGGATCTCCTGAAGGTTGCTGCAGCCCTCTGTGTGCTTCAGGTTCCTTGTGGGGCTCTGTGGGTCATCAGCTTCCTTTCTTCCTAATCCGCGCTCTCTCCTGAGGTGATCCCATTGACTCCGTGTGTTTCAGTCTCATCTAAACCCCTGATGGTGATCCCCGGATCTCAGTGATGAGTCTGCTGGCCACTCAGACACCCAGCTTTTATATTAGGTCTCACAGCTCAGTTCAGTTCAGTCGCTCAGTCGTGTCCAGCTCTTTGTGACCCCATGAATCACACCACACCAGGCCTCCCTGTCCATCACCAACTCCCGGAGTTTACTTAAACTCATGTCCATCGAGTTGGTGATGCCATCCAGCCATTTCATCCTCTGTCGTCCCCTTCTCCTCCTGCCCCCAATCCCACCCAGCATCGGGTCTTTTCCAATGAGTCAACTCTTCGCATGAGGTGGCCAAAGTATTGGAGTTTCAGCTTTAGCATCAGTCCTTCCAATGAACACCCAGGAATGATCTCCTTTAGGATGGACTGGTTGGATCTCCTTGCAGTCCAAGGGACTCTCAAGAGTCTTCTCCAACACCACAGTTCAAAAGCATCAATTCTCTGGTGCTCAGCTTTCTTCACAGTCCAACTCTCACATCCATACATGACTACTGGAAAAACCATAGCCTTGACTAGACGGACCTTTGTTAGCAAAGTAATGTCTCTGCTTTTTAATATGCTATCTAGGTTGGTCATAACTTTCCTTCCAAGGAGTAAGTGTCTTTTAATTTCATGGCTGCAATCACCATCTGCAGTGATTTTGGAGCCCAAAAAAATAAAGTCTGACACTGTTTCCACTATTTGCCCATCTTTTTGCCATGAAGTGATGGGACCAGTTGCCATAATCTTAGTTTTCTGAATGCTGAGCTTTGAGCCAACTTTTTCACTCTCCTCTTTCACTTTCATCGAGAGACTTTTTAGTTCCTCTTCACTTTCTGCCATAAGGGTGGTGTCATCTGCATATCTGAAGTTATTGATATTTCTCCCGGCAGTCTTGATTCCAGCCTGTGCTTCTACCAGCCCAGCGTTTCTCATGATGTACTCTGCATAGAAGTTAAATAAGCAGGGTGACAATATACAGCCTTGACGTACTCCTTTTCCTATTTGGAATCAGTCTGTTGTCCAATGTCCAATTCTAACTGTTGCTTCCTGAGCTGCATATAGGTTTCTCAAGAGGCAGGTCCGGTGCTCTGGTATTCCCATCTCTTTCAGAATTTTCCACGGTTTATTGTGATCCACACAGTCACAGGCTTTGGCATAGTCAATAAAGCAGAAATCGATGTTTTTCTGGAACTCTCTTGCTTTTTCCATGATCCAGCAGATGTTGGCAATTTGATCTCTGGTTCCTCTGCCTTTTCTAAAACCAGCTTGAACATCTGGAATTTCACGGTTCACGTATTGCTGAAGCCTGGCTTGGAGAATTTTGAGCATTACTTTACTAGCGTGTGAGATGAGTGCATGTCTCATAGACATTTTTAATTCCATCTTAATTCCAACTTAACTTTAATACCTGGATCTCTGCAACATTCTCCTTTTACAGTGTTTGCCAGTTTACCATCTAAACCGTCCTGAAACCCAGAAATCTGGGATCATTTTAAAACTCCTCTCTCTTCCTCACTCTTGATATCCATTCAGTTTTAGAGTCTGTTGATTTTCTTTATGTCCAAATGTTTCGTTAATCTGTTCACTTTTACTGTGCCTTCACCCTGGCCCTTGATCCTGTGCAGAACTTCAAATATAATCTCTGTGAATGCATTTTTGCTCCCTTCCTATCTGTTCTCTGCAGCCTGAGTGACCTCCACTTTTTCTCTTACCCTTGTCTGCCCCTCTCCACTCAGTCTCTGGGAGCCCATCACACCAATTCTCTTTCAATTCTTTGTTCTTCCGAGCTTCAAAGCCTTGGGCCATGGCATTACCACTGCTTGGAATGCCATTCCTCGCTTCCTCTTCTAACTAGCATTTTATCTTTCCAACCTCACCTCAAACATCACTTGCTAAGGAGACCTTCCCTAACCCAGCAGACAAGGTCAGACCTTCCTCTTGGATCATTTGCTGCCTCCCCCGTGTTGTCTGTGTCACACTTGTAATAGCTTGTTCACTATTTCCTGCTAGACTGTCAATTCCTTGAGGAAAGAGACCATGCCTGTCATATCCATCACTGTATCTTCTGTGCCTTGCACAATGCCTGGTAGAGAGATATCTTTTGATTCACATTTGTAAGATGGATGACCTTATGAGAATTAATGAGCTAACAGACATAATATAATTCTTTCTATGGTGGCCATTTTGGTGGAGTATTTTGGGTATGTAGGGATGGAGTGGGCATGTCTTAAGAATTTACCGTGAAGGGTGGATGTGAGGCATGGTTAGAAAACTCAAACTATGTTTCTCCTGGAGTGATCTTCCTACAGTGTTCTAGGAAGTCTCACTAGCTCCTGATGCTGGGGTTGGGGAGTAGAAACAGAGGGAAGACATTCTTGAGAGTAACTGTATGGTTGGCTCACAATTTTATCTTACTGGGCTTAAGTTGGTTGTTAAGAATAGTAATATGATGCTTTTCTGGTAAGTGGCCTGAGGTGACCTCTAAAAATGATTCACTATTCACTTAACCCAGAAAACCCCACAAAATCATACAAATCAATAGGTTCTTCATGTTCACATTAAAAACACTCGTGAAATTGCCCAGGCCATTAAGGATGTGCCTATAAAAAGCCACCAAGCATCTGAAGGATTTGCTCAAATTCGTAACTCAATGTACATGCATTTGAGCAGACTTGAGGAGATAGTGGAGGACAGAGGAGACTGTTGAAGTCCATGGGGTCACAAGAAAGTCAGATATGATTTAGTGACTGAACAATGACAACATCTGAAGGATGTCACTTTTCATTCCATCCTTACAATGGTGAAGTTGGCAGGTGTGCTCAGGCCAAACACTGGCATTGGAGGCAGGGTTAGTGGTACAAAAAGAATGCTGAATTTTACTGCACATGCTCAAAAATGCAGAGAGTAATGCTGGACCTAGAGGCTTAGATGTAGATTCTTTGGTCATTGAGCACATCCAGGTGGACAAAGCCCCTAAGATGCAGCCCAGGACTAACGGAGCTCATGGTTGGATCAACCCATACATGAGCTGTCCCTGCCACATGGAGATGATCCTTACTGAAAAAGAGCAGGTTGTTCCTAAACCAGAAGAGGTTGCACAGAAGAAAAAGATATCCCAGAAGAAGCGGAAGAGACAAAAACTTTTGGCCTAGAAATAAATGCCACAAAAAGTGCAAATCAAATTAAAAAATATAGTAATATGAAGTAAAAAAAAAAAAGAATAGAAATATGATAAAGAAAGGCCCTTTGGCCCTTATCCTGCAAGAATTTAGGGCTGGAACATACTTTATGTGCACAACCTGGAGTAGCACCTTCTAATAGAACTGTCTCTGATAGTGGAAATAATTTATATATGCATATCCACTATGGTAGTCATTACGCATATGTGACTTTTGAACTCTCGAAATATAGTAAATGCTAATTATAAACTGAATTTTTTATCCTGTTTGATTTAAATTAATTTATATTTAAATTTAAACTACAACTCATCGTATTTAAATTTAAGTATGGCTGATGTCGGCTGTGCTGGACTGAATTAGGTAGGTCGAGAGTACCTGGGTTGTGCTGAGACTGAAGATGGCCAAGTGCACCGAATGTTTTGCATTGGACCACCTTGCATTACAAAGAAGCTGGCATGCTTTTATTTATACTGATGCTCCCTTTCTAATAAGCATGTAAAATCAAATATTTCCAGAGAAAAAGTAAGTTGCAGATATTTTCTCAATAGGAAAATGTAAGGGGCTGTTTTATAAGCCTGAATTCCTCTCATTCTTAGAGTGTGCTGTCATCTTATAATTCAATGTAATGGCTGTCATTTCCTATCAGATAAAAAGAGATGCCTCAAACCTACTCCAAAAGTCACTGTCACAGAGTACTGGGATTGGGATATCATCCTGCCTTCTGGGATACCAAATAGTAAGCCCTCGGAACAAAGCAGCAGCTGTGTGCCTTCTGGAATCCCAGTGTGTCCCGTTAGTGTTGATAAAAATAACCCCTTGATGATTTTATGGCATATTTTGTGACATCAAAGAACCCTACAAAATTGAATTCATGCTTCCAACACTTGTTCAAATTCACTCAGTTGTTAGAACAGTATTAATCTTTCTCATGCAGACAGTACGTGAAAAGTACATAACCTTTTCTCATGTACGTGCAAGAAGTACAAGCCTGTGTTTATGTGGTACGCCAGGGTAAGTGGACAGGCTGTGCATGATTGGAGGCAGCTGGCCCCAGTGGCTTTGAAGAATTCAGGCTCTGCCCACCTCTGCTAAGAGCTGAGGAAACTGCTGACTCAGCACAGCTATGAGGCTTTTGTCTCACTGGAATTGGGAAGCTCTGGTGACTTGGTGTTCACCAGGTCTAGGACTGCTACTGCTAAGTCGCTTCAGTCGTGTCCGACTCTGCGTGACCCCATAGATGGCAGCTTACCAGGCTCCGCCATCCCTGGGATTCTCCAGGCAAGAACACTGGAGTGGGTTGCCATTTCCTTCTCCAATGCATGAAAGTGAAAAGTGAAAGTGAAGTTGCTCAGCTGTGTCCGACTCTTCGTGACCCCATGGACTGCAGCCCACCAGGCTCCTCCATCCATGGGATTTTCCAGGCTAGAGTACTGGAGTGGGGTGCCATTGCCTTCTCCGTGGCCTAGGACAGTGCTTCATAAAATTTAATGTGTATGTGAGTCACCTGGATATCTTGTTAAAGTGCAAATTTTGATTCAGTAGATGGGCAACTGGGCCTGAGATCCTGCATTTCTAATAAGCTCCAAAGAAATGCTAATATTGCTGGTCCACTGACTGTATTTTAAGTTGTTAGGTGCACAGATTTGATTTACAGTTTGGTCAGTTTTGCATTGAAAAGTCTTTCTCCATCACTACAAAGCTTATTCTTACTTTCTACCAGCCCTGATATTATACTATCAGACCAGATAAAAGTGGATGAAAACCTTGACACAAGCTCTTTCTGGGGCTAGAAAAATAGCTGGTGGTCATGTGTTTGCATTATCAGTGGAAAACTGTAACAGGTTAGCGTACAGCTCAGAAGCAGGCAAGCACGGGATTCATTAGCTTGATAGTTCTAAGTCAATCTACTTTTAAGCCCAAATAAATGAATTTTAAAAACAAGGTGGAGTAACTGTAGGAATAACTCTGGACTAGGTAGAGATTGGGAGACCTATGTCCTGGGTCTAATTCTCCTCTGACTGATTAATTCAGTATAGGGAAGACATGACATTTCTTTGAGCCTCAAATTTCATCTTTCAAGCATGATCCATGCTGACTATGGAGATGCAAACTTTTACTTTTCTCCCTCACACAGGTATTTGTAATGTCACACATGTGTGTGATGAGCTGCCAGCTGCTTAGTAGCAGCCAGCTGGGCTGTGATGAGAGGAGAGTGACTACTTTGTAGGAAAAAGAATCAATTTAAAAAATAACGGTAACACTAGGTTTGTGCTTCAGGTTTTGTAGCTTCACTCGTTTCAATTCCAATCTGTTAATTCCACAGGTATAAGGGCAGTTGGCCAGGTACAGAGTGGGTAGTGTACAAATGCTTGGTGATAGTGATAATGATGGTGGAGAGTATTCTGTGACTGTAGCCTGGAGTTGGGCACATAGTAGGTGCACAGTATGGAGAAGGAAATGGCAACCCACTGCAGTATGCTTGCCTGGAGAATCCCATGGACAGAGGAACCTGGCGGGCCACAGTCCATGGGGTTGCAAGAGTCAGACACGACTTGGCGACTAAACCACCACCGCCACCAGCTGCACAGCAAACAGTACTCAGTGGAAAGAATGGGTCAGAGGAATGGTGACTGTGGAGTCCCCGAAGAGTCTTTTTCTGAGATGAGCTCCGTCAGCAGAGAAGTTGCATCATCTCTGTCTGTGATCTTATAACATTCATACAGCAACACGCTCATCTTCCAGGCTTTCTCTTCTTCACCTCTCAGCACTTGTTAAATGTACAAAAACGCTCCTTTGAGTTTTATGTGCTGATGAGAAAGGTCTGTGTTCTTACAACCGCATTCATGTGACAGACGAGCCTTGCTTTTTCCAGAATGTCAGGCTTTTCTTTGGTTCTCAGTAGGATCAGTGAAATTAGGACCTTAAACTGTAACTTTCTAGTTAATATTAATCTTGTTATTGCTTATACTGTAAACAAACCAGAGAAAAATCCAGATTCAGCCATACATTTGCACAGATAAATGTGAACATTTGAGTCAGTGCACACTTGTGGACATTTTAACAAAGAGAAGTGGGAACAGAGATAATCAATGAGGCATTAAGTGTGAACTGTCCAGTCTCCATAATCTCAGATTTAAAAATACATTATAGGTATTCCCATGAGAAATTTCACTGTCCGGTTTTCTCTCTCTTCCCAACCCTCTCCCTTTAAATAATAGTAGGTGATTATTTTGGTAATTGATGTAAGTAAAATTAATTGAAACATTTTTTGTTTTAGCAGCTAAAGTAATGCTGCATTTCATCTTTTCTATTTGTCTCTACATTGATGAAACCTTGTTATAATTGTATTAGGATGCTCTAGATTTGAAGTAGCCATTAGATTCTAGTCAATACTTATCAGTCTCTGATAAATCTCTCAGATAATACAAAGCCAATTAATCCTAGCCTGATTAGCTTTTGACAGAAATTTTCTTTTAAAGATAACACAGTTCAAATTTATGTAGCTCCTTCCCTAAAGGAATTCAGACTGATCCTCCTTTTCTTATGAAATAATTTAATTGCATTATCATTTCTTAAAACCCATTACTTCACTTGCCTTCCCTAGATCAGTTTACAGCTATGTGTCAACTAGGGCAACTGAATCAGAAATACCATCCCTTCCCACTAAGTCACCTAAGTAGAAACACGGAAGGAATTCTTTCTAATTCCTTTCCCTTAAGTCCCATATTAAGTTCATTTGCTCAAACCTCAAACATCCCTCTCAAAAATCTCCCTTTCCCCTCTATTTCTTCATTCACTGCCTTAAGTCTTCCTAATTTTTCTCCTGGTTCACGGTTGACCTCCAATCAGGCACCCCTCCCCACTTTCTCATCCCTTCAGCTCAATGTCCATACTGTGACAAGAGTCAATGTAAAACACATGTGGGATGATGCCCCTAATGGCAGGGTCCCTTATGGGCCCTCAGGTCCATGCTTCTGGACACACAGATCCTTTCTCCACTGGCTCTTTCTAGCCTTGTCAGTCTCCGTTTGATATCCCTCCAGTTTGTCCCTTTGCTTGTATCCCAGGTTCTAATTGCTTTGGGCAGATTTATCAAATGCAATGTGTTCCTTTATTTGTCGTGCATTTTCATCTTGTTCTTTCTGCTTTACTTTGTTTCTTTTCTTAATCTACATGTCATCCTCCTAATGACTCCTCAAGATCCATTTCACAGGTCACCTTCTTCCTGGGACTTTATATCACTCCCTCCCTTTCCATCTTTCTCAGCGTAATTAATTCCTTTTTATCTGTATTCCCAAGGGATCATGTCCATAGTTCTATTACAGCACTTATCATGGAATTAAATTTATGAATGTATGTGTCTGCTTTCTTTAGGAGTTTAAAATCTCTGAGGGTGAAGATCTGTTTTATTCATTTTTGTATCTCCTGTTCTTGGCACTTAATAAAATTTTCTATAGTTGTGTGTTGAATTGGATGTGTCAAACCTTGTTGGTTTTTTTTTTTTTCCTCCTCTTTAAAATGTGAGGCAGAAACTGTCACCTCTGCATTACTGAAGGGAAAATTCTTTCCCCAAAGCCACAAGCAGCTTAGGTAGTGGCCTTGGGAGGAGTTGACTGTGGGTGGTAAGTGGTGCTGAGAAACTGACCTTGGTGCTAAGGCTAGTGGCCGCTCTGTCTCCTCTTCTGAGGTTATCTGTGTTGTCTCCCATCCTATTTGCCTATGAGCTTCTTGAGGGCAAGAATCATGCCTCTTTTATGTTTGTGTCCCCAGATCCTAGCGGCAATGGTTTTCCATTGTTGCTGTAACAAATCACCACAAACTTGGTAGCTTAAAACAGCACAAATTTATTATCTTATAGTTCTAGAGACCAGAAGTCTGAAATTAAGCTAACTAGGCTACAGTCAGGTGTTGGCAGGGTTGAGTTCCTTTTGGGACGCATAAGGGAAGACTCCATATTCTTCTCTTTTCCAGATTCCAGAGGCTTCCCACATTCCTTGGCTTGTGGTTTCCTTCCATCTTCAAAGCCAGCAGGGGCTGGATGAGTCTTTTTTACATTGCATCACTCTGACACACTCTCTTCTGCCTCTCTTCCCCATTTGTAAGAATCCTTGTGATTAAATTGGACCTACCCAGATAATTCAGGATAATCTTTCCATCTCCAGGTCAGCTGATTCACAAACTCAATTCCATCTGCAATCTAAATTCTGCTTTGACATTTAACCAAACATATTCATAGGTTCTGGAAATTAGGACCTGGGCATATTTTTGCTGTGTGTATGTGTATCCATGTGGCATTATTCTGCCCACCACACTAGCATAGCGTCTGACTTATGTTAGGAGATAAATTTGCAGAATGAATGGACAGGGTCTCTTGTGAATGTGAGTGGCTTTAAGTCTCAGGGCTGTTAGAACAACTGTGGAAGCAGTGGTGATTGGGAGATGGTGAGGAAGAAATTCCCTGGTAAGAATGGAGGGCTTCAGCTGTAGAGCGTCATGGTTGATTTCACTGTTGGGGGCCAGTATGGCAGACTGACTGTAAGGTGACCCCCAGAAAATCCAACCTCCTGGTGTTGACAGATTTGTTCCATGTTCCACTTTTTACTTTATGTAGGACCCATGACTTGCTTCTAAGCAATAGAACCTGGCAAGATGATGAGATATCACTCTCATGATTAGGTTATTTATATGGTAAAGGTGATTGTCATTCCTGTAATTATCTTACATTATATGACTTTGGTCTTAGTAGATTGGGTCTGGGGACTTTTCTTGTGGCCCTGATGAAGTAAATAGCCATGTTGGAGAAGTCCATATGGCAGGTAGCCTCCAGGACCTGAGGGTGACCTCCTGCCAATATCTAGTTAAAAGCCAGGGCCCTTGGTAGTATAGTCAAGAGGAAATGAACCTGTGAACAGCTTGAATTAATTTGGACACAGATTCTTTCTCAGTTGAGATTCCAGATGGGAATGCAGCCCAGCCAACACCTTAATTTCAGCCTGTAAACCTGGCCCTCAAACCCAGTTAAGCTGTGCTGACTCCTGAGCTACAGAAACTTTGAAATAATAGGGACTGTGTTTTAAGCTGCTAAATTTGTTTTAATTTGTAAACAGAACAAGAAAACTCTTGCAGGCCATTTGGGAATCACGTGAGAGATGGAGATGGATCTTTTCTGCCCATGCTTGTGGGGAAAAGAGCCCCTGACTGTAGATTTACCTCCACTTTACAACTGAATGAAGATGAGAAAGAACAAGTTGTTACTCATTACTCTTTATCCAGTGGTCAGTAAGAAATACAGGAAGAGAGTCTGTTATTCTGACTTATGCTGAGCTTCCTCCCAGCCCTTCCAGAGGCCATGACTTGAAACTGGAGTTCATAGCAGGGGACTTTGCTTCATGTACCCTCATAACAGTATTCTGAAAGAAGATTTTTGGGCTTTTATTTTCTTTCAGACAGAATCACAGAGAGAGGTACCACTTATCTAAAATCATGGGAAAGATTCAGGTTGATATCTGGGCATGAATGAGTAACACTCATTAAGCTTAGTGGTTAAGTTCTTAAAAGTTGTACATACTGAATGTACTGTTTAACATCCCTGTCCTGTAGCTATAAAGCTCAGTCAAAACTTACCTTGGACTTAAAACAAAAAAAACTTCTTTGAAGAGGCTATTTTAAATTAATCAATGGCATTTGATGAATTTAAATGACCAATTTTTATATATGTATATTACTTTAATATCTCCTCCCTATCACTCACTCTCCTCATCTCATAATGGGATTATTGAGTGCGAAAAGATTAAGTGAACTGTTCCACCTGCTTACACAGCTAATTCTCACTAGAATCCATTTTCCAAGCTTAGAGTTTCATATTGTTTTCACATATAAACTTTAGAATCAGAATTTATGAAAGGTGGTAACAGTCTTATAGCTAAGTCCATATTCCTGCTTTAAAAAGAACCAGATATGCCTAAAACATTCCAGATATGTAATGATCTTTCTTTACAAAAAATTCCAGTGTAGGTGATTGGATTCTTTGGTGCCTCAGCTTTAATTTCAGTTGATATCTGCTGGCACTTTGAGTAATAATTATATTTATCTTTCTTGGTTAGATATTGATTATGGTCAGAAGTTTGGTGCCATTTTTCACAGATCTATGGACTCTTATTTTGGACTAAGGGACCAAGGACAAGCGGGTTTGGAGTCACATCATATTTGCCTTGGGTTGGGGCACCAAATATGGATTTGGAGCAGAGCTAAAAGGGGGGCATTTGTGGGTTGAGCATCAGGACAGGTTTGATATGGGCTTCCTCTGTTCTCTGGTGGCTCAGATGGTAAAGAATCTGCCTGCAATGTGAAAGACTCGAGTTTGATCCCTGGAACAGGAAGATCCCCTGGAAAAGGAAATGGCAACCCACTCCAGTATTCTTGCCTGGAGAATTCCATGGACAGAGGAGCCTGGTGGGCTACAGTCCATGGGGTCGCAGAGTTGGACTAAATGTCCAACTTTCATTTTCTTCTGTGAGAGCATGAAGTGTGGTACATGGATTAAGAGCTACTAGGTTTCTTGATGCTGGCTTGGAAGGGGATGAGGTTCTGGGATAACCTCCTTCCAGATCTAAACAGGGCATCACAGAGTGTTAGAACTGGAAGGCGCTTTGGAGTTTATCTTGTTCAATCTGACATTAATGGACTCAGTCTTAGAAAGATGACTTGCCCAAGAACATATAACAAATCGGTTCAGGCTTAGCACTTGGAACCTCCTAAGAGTCATAACTTTTATTTGTTTTTATTTTATACCTTTACTACTCCTATGTTTCTAATCCACCCCACTCAGTTATCGACACAACACATACACATATGCACACGCATGCACACATACACACATCTTTTCCTACCAAATTACTGGAGTCGGTGGTGGTGCTGATAGTCAAGGTCCAAATACACAGAAATGTTTTGAATGCTTCTCATGGAAGTAGCATGATAAAGTAGACAGATACCTGAATTTGGAGTTAGAAGACCAGGACTTGCCTTCAGGGTCTCACAAACCCATAAATATAGGGGAAGCAGCTTTTTTGAGTCTTGGTTTTTTCATCTGTAAAATGCAGATAGAGAGTTAAAGGTGAGAACAGTGGATGAATGGCTTGGGAGATTCTCAGAGTGGGGCTAGGACAGTGGGGTCCAGTGATAATATTGCTGAGAGTTTGGTTACCTTGAGAGCTGCCTTGAGAGAGCTTTGTATACTCCAGTGCTACACAAACGTGTAATATTACTTCCATGTACTGGACACTATGGTGGATATAGGACAAATGTTGCTTGAGATATAGCCCTTACCTCCAGTAAAGTTATACTAAAGTTAGAACCTTAGGATAAAAGAGGGCAGCATATGCTGAATGACCAGTGAAGAGTGAGGGTAAATACTTAGAAGTGAGATGATTATGAAAGAGGGGAATTGAGGGAGACTATCAGGAGTTATGACTTGGGCTGGGTCATGAAGGAAAGTAGTAGACTGGAGGGGGCCATTTTAGCAGGTAGAACATATTGAGCCAACACATGGAAAAGCTCAAGGAGTGGTGAATATACAGAAGAGGAAATGTGTAGAATAATATTTACAACAGTAGGATTAGGCCGTGGTGGATATTTACATCTAAGCCTTGTTTTTGTTATGCAGGCAATAGGGAGCCATGGGTGACTCTGGAGCAGGATTAACTTGTCCAGAGTGTTGGTTTAGGAATGTCCCTTTTGCAGGGGTGTACACTGGTTAATGGTAGAGGGCGTTGGCAGAGAACTGCTTATGCTTTTCTCTGCCTCAGCACTTCAGGGGCATTTGTTCTGCTGACCTTTGATAATGACTCTTAAAAAAGGTTGAGATTATACCAGGATCCACTTGGAAATGATTTCTGATATGCCTCCTCCCCCTACTCCTGCATAGGTCTGAGAGTCCTGCTCCTTACTAACCTGCACAAAACCACAAGGATGATTGCTTTCTCATAGTTTGGGGCCAAATGACTTGATTGACTAGCAATCACATCACAGATGACTGACAACAAAAAGATCTTTTTTTTTTTTTTCAAAGTACAAGGAAAGAAGACAGAATCAGAAATCCTCATAACAGAAAAGAGACCTATTAAGATTACCAAATCCACTCCTAACATAGAAGAATTTTTTTACTCCTCTGGATGTTTATTGTGTTTTATATCCTCTTTGTATGAGCAATGGCTATTTTACTACTTCTGGTGAAAGATTTTTCAATAGGTTAATTGTTTCATTTACTACCATTTACACTTTTCTGATTTTTAACCAAAATATCCATATAATAAAAAACTTGGTAATATTCCTGATGCCCATTATGGAAGGAGCATTATTTGAATGAGTACGGAAATAATGTTTTCATATTGGATGCTTACATCTGTAATCTTAAAATCTATAATCAATGAGAATACTTTGTTTATATTTTGAACTTTTTTCTTTCCAAAGTAGACTAGTCACTAATCCAGGATCAAATTGGGAGAAAAAGAATTAGTGTGCTTCCAATCACTGACGTGATGAACAACTATGAAATTAATGGAGAAAGAGAAGAATAATTTAGTGAGATTTTACTTTGGTTCAAGTCAAAAAAAGAGAAGACAGAGTACTTCATTCACTTTCTATAAAATTAAAGATGATTTTGAGTTGGAGAACATTGCTCTGTGATTGATGCAATATGCTTCCTTCCCCTTAGAAATCATCACGGCCTTTGGCTTAGATTTACGTAATGACACTTTCAAAGACAAGGAACTTTCAAAATCAGAGAAAATTTTGAAAGGCATTCAAACTCTATACTTCTCTTTGTTCTACATTAACTGTTCATTAGATTGATCATAGTCTCTAGTCCTTTCTTATTCACCAACATATAAGTCTAAGTGTGTGTTATTTGCCTCATCTGAAAAATGAGGTTGACACTGCCAATATTCATTTTAGTGATGTTAGGAAAAAAACAATTACATGGTAATGAAGGTCTTATAGTTTCAAAATGTGCTACATATTATTAATAACAGAAGTTAATTCACATTACTCTATTTCTGATGACATGCTTTGTCAATTGGAGAATACTTCTAAATGTTAAGAATTGAAGGCTCAGAGAGGAGGGGTTATTTTTACTATTATTACTGTTTGTTATTCTTTTTTGATGTTTGTGTAGCCGTGGACAAGTCACTGAACTTCTCTTACCACACTGTATACCTGGACCTTTCATGAAGAGTGTGTAAGTATAAACCCCCAATTCTGGTATGCTTACCCCCACAAACCCTAAATACCTGCCTCACAATATTCCTTTACCAGTAAAACATGAAATAGAATCTATTAAAAGATAGCTTTATTACACTATTTGTGCCATGAGCTGGCATCTCTGATGGTTGCCCCATACCCATACCCCTCTCAGACCTAGAGAGAGGAACAGTATGTTGTGTCTCCACATGCTTACACTGTTTTGCTGATCCTGGCCTTGAGACTGGAGTTCCAGGCCCGTCAGGCCACCAGTAGCATCATAGGGCTGTCTATTGTGATTGAAGACCTTTGTGATCCTTAGGAAACTCTTGTGGCTGTCTGTGGCCTTGGCTTTGACATCAAGCAGCAGGGTATGGTGGTAGCAGCTGGGGAGTGAAGGTTTTGAGCACTCCAAATCTGCTGAAAGAGTAAACCCACAGCTCAAGGAAATTTCTATCATGAGCTTCACATTTACCACGAAGTTGTGAAGAGCCAAAGAGTGATGATAGGCCAAAAAACTTTAAAATTAACTTCTATGGGGAGGTACCATTGATTGAGGGTCTGTTTTCAACAGCAACCTTGCAATTTTCCCTTTTTAATTCATTCGATTTTTCAGTGAAGCAGAAACAACCTTTGTAACTCAGTGAATGTACCACCATCCCTTGCTCCAGCCCTCCAGGAGATGACTTTGATATCCTCATACAGATAATTCCAGGCTAGTGCAGGGAGAAGCTCAGGGAAGTATTTGCAATGAAGAGAATTAGAAAATGTACCAGAACTGTAAACCATCATAATGGAAATCAAAGAAGAACCCTGGATTCTAGGGAGAAATGGTAAAATACTCATTTTACCAAAATAAGTATACAGCTTTGGGGTATCCCAATTTGGAAAACTTTTTCTGAGCTTCATAATTCTTTTGTTTCACTTCTTAGTAATAAAGAGAGAAATCAATTTGCCATAAACAATTCCAAGGGCAAGAGAAAGCATGAATAGAATTTCAAAGTTGTTTTGTTTTGGGTGTGGTGGTGGGAAGTTTTTAGAGACATTCTGAGAAAATCAAGTGGCTTGCAAAGAACTGACTAGTCTCAGGTTACAGTTTGGAGAGCAGAGATGGAAGCTCCATCATATAAATGCTGGGAACCAAATTGACTGAGAATAAACTAGGGCTATTGTTTTTCTAGGTCAAAAATTTATTTTCATATGAAGTGTTTGATCAAATCAGAGGAGAAAAATCCTTAAGAACAACATTTTAAACTTCAAAACAAAGTAAAATCCAAAGCATGATCAAAGATACTATTTTCTATGGTGGTCTGAAAAGGTGATGTACTGTATTTAAAAGTTTTTACTGGTATATTTATTTCATATTTTTCAATTGCTCTGTAGCCTCTGGTTCCTAAGAACCTATTGAAAAACGTTTTTAACCTGGACTAGGAACTGGGCTAGCTTGCTTGTCATATGTCTCATATAAATAAGGCTGTGTACCTGACTGGAATGCTAGATCTGGCTGTTACTTAAGACTGGTGATGAAGAGTAGAATGTGGAGACTTATGAAGCCCTTTGTAAAGACTGAAACATTAAAAAGAAACACTTGTCACCATCAACTGGTCACAAATGTGCTTCTTTAGCATCTCCTTTGACCCACTGACCATCTGCCAAAATTTCTTTTTTCTTGACCCAGGCCAATTCCTCAAATTCCATATCATGTAAGAAAAGAAGAGTTAAGATTACTAGTTCCCCAAGGTTTTCTCCAGTATTTATTTTCTGTATTGAGGTCTCTTTTATCTAAAAAATTTGCAGATAATCACACAAGTAGAAAACAAGAAAAGACAAAGTAAGATGAGTGATAGATCTTACAAGAGATTAGCACAGATGAGGCAGATTCATGTTGATGTATGGCAAAACCAATACAATATTGTAAAGTAATTAGCCTCCAATTAAAATAAATAAATTTAAATTAAAAAAAAAAAAGAGATTAGCACAGACCCTTCCTTCCCATTCATTCAAACTCAAGTTGTCTTTCAAGGCTGTCCAATTCAACATTCTCTGGGCAGCTTTTCTGAGATCACTCAAGAACCCCTTTAACTTTTCCTTCTCTGAATTTCTATCTTGTTATTAATAATCTACCCCACACTAGTAGGATCAGTTTGAGTCATATACTTTCTAATCTTTTATAGACATATATTAAGTAGTCATATATCTCAACGTGGAATTATAAACTCTGTGAGGGCAAGGACATCTTACATTTCTCTTCTCGGCTAGTATGTTAGGTACATAATATATGCACTTGGATGCTGATAAAGACTGTAGAAGCAGAGAAAGTCACTAAGTGATGGGGGCATTTAATACAAATTAAATATCACTCCCAGGTGGCTCAGTGGGTAAAGAATCCACTTGCAGTGCAGGAGATGCAGGTTCAATCCCTAGGTCAGGTAGCTCCCCTGGAGGAGGGAATGACAACCCGCTCCAGTATTCTTGCCTCGAGAATCCCATGGACAGAGGACTCTGGCAGGCTACAGTCAATAGGGTCGCAAAGAATCGGGCACAACTGAAGCGACTGATCACGCAAATACCACAGCACCATGAAAATGAAGGGAACAGTTTTCAGATTCTAGTAGAATCCTTGTCCTTTCAGCTTTATTCCTGAACTGTGTTTCCTCTAGCTGTTAAGTAGCACGTTACTGGGCTAGACATGATTCTCCCATTTATTTATTTATTTATTTATTTTTTTCAATTTTAATTAAAAAAAAATTATACATGTGTTCCCCATCCTGAACCCTCCTCCCTCCTCCCTCCCCATACCATCCCTCTGGGTCGTCCCAGTGCACCAGCCCCAAGCATCCGGCATCTGTTTTGAATCAAGGAAAACAAAAATAAATTCTGAGAAGGGAATGAGCAATAGTAGCAGGCTCAACATCCTTTTGTTAGAGGATTAAAGCATTAATCATCCTATTATCTGCTATTTTGAGCTTTGCTAAAGTTGCTGGAGGTTGATAGGAATTAGTTTCAATTAAAGAACTTTAGAACTTTCCCTCTTATATCACCCACTGTTTTGGATTAAAAGAAGATGATGATGATAACATGGTCCTGATAGTTTAATTGAGGTTTCTTTCTACTTTTGCTAAGAAATTGTAGAAAAGGTCACTTTGGATTAAAAAATTGAAGGGCTTCATTGTCAGAAAGTATTACTAATGCATATAATTATGGCTTTAGATTATCAAGAAGGTCTAAAGACATTTTATTTTAATACTTGCTATTCAATTGCATTGGTGACATTTGCTAATAACCTAAGGAAGTTACCTACTGTGATGGTGAGTTTTGAGTTGTAAAGTTTAGCATTTTGACATGCAATGGCAGTAATGTGTATAATGCACATAAAGAGAGCAAGAATCAATAAACATGCCAATTTAAAAATGTTAAAAACCTGAAATATTCCTCAATAACTCCATTAGGAAAGACAAAATATAATGGACAGTAGCAATTATTTCTTGACAGACTGCCCAATAGCTTCTGTGGCAAAATTGCCACAATTCACACTTAAAAAATTAGGAGAATCCTGGCAGATTGAGGTTGGCAGGTAAACTAATTCTGCAAAGTAGTAAACATGGCTGGGTTAATTGCTGTAGCTTCACTATCTTTCAGAGCTGTGTTTTCTTACTTGGTGTACTGATTAAAAAATAAAAATTTCAGTATTTTTCCAGTCTTTAGAGAACTACCTGGTATGATTCAGAAAATATTGGATATTCAGTCTCTGATATTTTTCAGTTATTCCTCAAGCATCCTTTCTGGACAGTGTAATGAAAAGCCTAGTGTCTTACTACCAGATGTTAGGTTTTTTATGCATACAATTAAAACACTTGGTGGCCAGTTTATTTTGTTATTTGGAGAAAGAAGAAAGATGGCTCAGCTTAGAAGTTTCCATCTACTCCAGTATGGGGCTTTGGCTCAAAGACAGTGGTCTCAAGATTACTACTGAAGTTAATCTATTTATTGGGCAGACTGGGATTTTATGATACACATTGAAAAAGTTGCTTTAGTTTTTTCCTCATGAAAGTAACAAATGTTCATTATAGAAAACTTGATTTGAAGAGGAAAACTAAATTAAAAATCTCTTCATAGGAAGAAAACTATTGATATTTTAATTTTATTTTAAAAATTTTTTCTGTGCAGAGACTTTTTTTATATACAGTTGTCCATCCATATGTTCCATTTTTGACATTTTTTTTTTCAGCTGAACATTCTGACCTAACAATGTCTCATGTTAATTCAAATTACAGCTATTAATGAGTACGAGAGTTCTTTTGAGTGGGTGTTTCCTGTCTTACTTAGCCATTATCATATGGTTGAATATTAAAATTTTCAATCAAAAATTTTTTCACTTTTCAAGTGAAAAGTTTACAATTTTTCACTATTTTAGTAGAATTGAAACAGAAATCTCTGTAAATGTGGCTTTTTCTGGTATTTGGAGTGCTTTTCTATGGTTGATTTGTTAGTGTACAGTTTTTAGTCAAAGGGTATGATCATGTAATGAGATGGTAAAATGGAGGCTTTGGCTGAGGTAACAAGGTATAAGATAACAGAGGAGCTACCACACAAGAAGCTAAAGCTTAAGGAGATTATTAAAAGCCAGTTACATTAGTCTTAATTCTCCTATAACATCAAGAGTATGAAAGGATCATGATTTGAATTTTAGAGGGGATTTTAGGTGCAAGTTCTTCATTTATTGTGAGTCTCCCTTCTTCCCCTCCAAGGAAATGAATGTGGTATGCTTGGAGCTTTCCTCACCTCACATAATTTAGTAATACCTCTATGGATTTGAATGCCATGTTAGGCCAATTTCTGACTCCCACCTGAAAAATCTGAGAGGTGAGTGACTGTCGGACTAAATGCTGTGACAAGGGTACACAGGAGAAATTGTCAAAATGGGAGAATTTGAACTCCCAACATTTGTCCAGGAAAGGATCTGTGAAAGTTTCTCAGGAGCCACATGTTGGCAGGTTGCATAAGAGAAAACCAACATAGCTTCATCTTCATTCCGTCCATCAAATGCTATTTGATATTGCAGCAGACTTTTGAACCCTGGAAATATATGTGACAAGCCTAACAAAAAGATACATTTGATAGTGCTGAGGATACTGTAGGTCTCTGAATATTTATGAAAGACAAGGGAGAAAGAGGGAAAACAGATACAGCTGCATTAAGAAGCAAATATTGAAAAATTTAGTTGAGTTTTGAGTTTGAGTGTTAAGTTCGAGGTAGCAGTGAGACATCCAGATGGAAGTGCCTGGCAGGTGGTGGGGTGCACAGGATGGAATTCAGAGAGACATTGGCTAGAAATGTGGATATGTAGAATGTTGAAAGCCTGAGACAATCTAAAGAGGGTGTAGAATAAAGGGAAAAGAAGGTCAAAGGCAGAATCCTGGCTTACAACAGCCTGGAAAAGATGAGAAAATAGCAAAAGAGACTGAGAAAGGAGAAACAGCTAGATCCAAGGAAATCCAGGACTGAGCATTGTCATCAAATCTAGTTTGGGAAAGAATTCCAAGTGGGTCATGGTCAATAAGAAGGCCAAATATGTTGGATTTTAAGATTAAATTGTTTGGGGGAATTCTCTGGTAGCCCAGTGGTTACTACTCCATTCTTTCATTGCTGTGGGTTCAGGATTCAATCCCTAGTTGGGGAACTAAGACCCCATAAGCTGTGCCAAATGGCCAAAAACAAAACAAAAAGATTAAAGAGTTTGGGGCAAATAGTGGAACATTGATGACTGTATCTGGCTCATTCTCAGTATAATGATGAGGGCAGAGGCCCAACTGCAATGGATTGAATAGTGAATGGGTAGAGAAAGGGAGTCTAAGTAAAGACCATCCTCTCTAACATCTTGATTGTGAAAGAAAAGGGAGATGTTCTTCTAGTGAGAGAAAGGTTTAAAAGATCAAGGAAAAGACTTGAACACGTGTCGGTCATAGGGAAGGTGTGAGTGGAGTGCAGAAACAAAATAGAGGAGAGAGAAGAATTAACAAATCGGTCAAGATACTAGAGAAAACAAGGTGAGTTTAGATTAAGAATCTCCAGGCCTTCTGAATTGGAAGCTTAAACAAATTGAGGAACATAAAGCAAGGAATGCTATGCGTGCATGCTAAGTTGCTTAAGTCATGTCTGACTCTTTGTGACCCCATAAACTCTAGCCCTTCAGGCTACTATGTCCATTCTCCAGGCAAGAATACTAAAGTGGGTTGCCATTTCCTCCTCCAGGGGATTTTCCCAACCCAAGGATCAAACTCCCATCTCTTAGGTCTCCTGCATTGGCAGCTGAGTTCTGCCAACCTGGTGCCATCTACACAACCCTACAAAAGAATGATTTCATTCTTTAGCATTGATATGGGACATTCTCTAGTATATACTGTGAATGCAAAAACAAGGTAAATATTCTATCATGCCAGAGCTATGACAAATGGTCACGTGAATTGTGTACTAATATGTGAATGACATGCCTCTGGATCTGCATTATGTGGTCTTTTAGGTGACATCCCTCTGGTGTGAGAGACTGTGCTTCACATTACCTTTGCTTTTTAAGGTTCTTCATATTCCTTTGTTCTGGTTTATATTCATAAGAGTAATCTTTTGATCATTTAACTTCCCACTTATATGTTTATTCAAGAATATTCAACAATCAGACTGATGGATCAGAGACTCTGCTCTGCTTGATAACTGTTTTTAAATTGAACGTTAATAAAGTGGTCTTCTGATGATAATTTGGTTCTTCATGTCATTTGATCACAAAAAGAGACTGTGTTGGCATGCTGACATGAGTGTTTCTGCCTGATGGTTGGACCTCTCTTAAATGAATATTTCATCATTCTGGTGTATAATAGTGGTTGGTGAGAACTTGATTAATGAGAACTTGATTAACCCTTCTGAGTTAGACTTACTTCAGTACACTAACAAAACAATAGATCTCCCCCTGTTCTTGCACATTAGAGGCCAGTTTCTAGACTGTGGTGAATTTAATAAGCTTAGTTTTACTTGTTCAGGGACTTCCCTGGTGTCTCAGACGGTAAAATGTCTGCCTACAATGCTGGAGATCTGGGTCCAATCCCTGGGTGGAGAAGATTTCCTGGAAAAGGAAATGGCAACCCACTCCAGTATCCTTGCCTGGAAAATCCCATGGATGGAGGAGCCTGGTAGGCTACAGTCCATGGGGTCACAAAGAGTCGGATGTGACTGAGCAACTTCACACTTGTTCAGTTTCATTTCAGGCAGTCTTCTGACCTTTTCCTGTTGATGCTGTTAAAGATAAAATTATTCATGGTTCTTGTTGAAGATGGTAGGAAAAGCTACTCAAGATGGGACTACTGCAGTAGGTGTAGGGACCACTGCAATGGGGTTTGCAGTTGGGGAGAGAGAGAGATTAGGTTTAACCCCAAATGCAGCATGAGTAAATGGGACTTTATAGCCAAGCAGGAGGGTTAATGAATGAAAATTCACTAAGAGAAAACATCAGGAGTAAGGGGGGATTCTTGCTGAAGGCAGGCCAAGGTGATCAGACATCACGTGGAAAATGATCAGATACTAGGGTATTTAGTTACTGAGAATGGGACATTCTGGCTTAAATGGACTTAGCAGGATTTTTGCTAAAATTGGACAATACAGAGACAAACATAAGACCCAAAGTCAGGGCCTAGGTGAAAAAGACCTCAGAATAGCTGGAGTGCATTTGGTCAAGGAGAGAATCTTTGTTATCACATTCTCAAATGCCACATGTCTCAAATGATGGTCTCAGACTACTGGTCACTTGGTAAAGAGGAAGAGTCATGTGCTTTGGGGAGTGTAAGAGAGAGGAGGGGTATGGGTGTGGGGTGGGGAGAAGAACTGAACTGGGTCATGAAAAAGATTACTGAGACTTGTTAAGGATGACACTAAGTTGTCCCAGTAAGCTAAAAACTGTTTCAATTTTTAAGTTTCACATCCCAGGAACTCCTTCAGTTTCAGACAAGCCAGAACCATTGGTCACTGTAGATATCACTGATATTGGAGACTAAAACTCTATAGAAAAAGGAATCTGTAGGATTAAATAATTTTTCCTAGAGGATTTCAGCAGCCAAGGAGTAGAGCCAGGAGTATGGGTGTTTGGATTGATCCCACATAACAGGGAGGTTGTTGGAAAAAAGATGACTGGTAGGGGATATTGAGAGAGTTAAAATGATCCAGAGAGGGCAGAGTGGGAGGTGAGGCTAGGTTGGTCCTCTCTCAGGGTAACAACTTGAGTCTACATCTCCTGGGTCTGGTCTTCTGTCCAGATTCCTGGACTTATTTCTTATTTCTCAATGAATTAAAGTGTGGAATAATTCTCTGATAAGAGAGTTAGACACACAAGAGCAGAGGACCCTTCAGTAAAGAACACCAAACAGGTAGTCCTCCTCAATCATCCTTTAAGGTTCTGTAGAATCATGGAAAGCTAGAACTTGAAGAAACCTAAGATTCTTCTGGTCCAGTTACTCCCCTGGACATCTTAAGGTTGTGTTTCCATTACAAATGAGTAAGTAAAGATTGTTTGACATTTTCTGTCTAATTGTGAGAGTGACTGAAGCAATCACTGAAAGAGAAGTTCAGTTTGGTTAAGAAAGCGGAAATAACCACAACTGATAGCCAGGTTATTGCAGATGTCTTAACGATATTGCTTTAATACATAATATTTTGCTCTATGGCGAAGAGAATATCAGACAGGATAAGAATTTTATTGGTTCTATGCTGTGCAGACTGAGATTAATGCCAGTTACATGGCTGCTGATAAAAGGATGTAAAGAACAAACTCATTGTTCAATATTGAATAATCTTGTGATCAGTGTGTCCAAAATAGCAGTATGATTTGTTAATAAATTCAATTCAGAGGCAGTTGTTAAGTATCTATTATTGTGTGTCAATACTTAGATGTCATAGGACAGAAATCAACAATTCACTTGACCTGCCTGGGTTTGACAAGTGTGGTAGGCAGAATAATGTATCCCACCTCCAAGCCCATTGTCCATGTATTAATCCCAGGAATCTGTGAATATATTGTTTTATGCCATTATTATATGGCAAGAGGGAATTAAGGTTTCAGATGGAATTAAGTTTGCTAATCAGTTGACTTTAAAATAGTGATGAGATTATCCTGAATTACCTGGGTGGGTCCAGTGTAATCACAAGGCATCTTAAAAGATGGAAGAGGGAGGCAGAAAAGTTAGTGTCAAAATGATGCAATATGAGGGACTTACTGGTGGTTCAATGGTTAAGAATCCACCTTCCAGTAAAGGGGACATGGGTTCAGCCCTTGGTTGGGGAACTAAGATCCTACATGCCATGGGGCAACCAAGACTGTGAGCCACAACTAGAGAAAGCCTGTGCACATCAATAAAGACCAGTGAAGTCAATTTTTTTTTAAAAAGGTGCAATATTAGAAAGCCATTGCTGGCTTTGAAGATGGAAGGTGAATAGTAGCCAAGGAATGCAGAAAGACTGTAGAAGCTTGAAAAGACAGGAAAACAGATTCTTTTCTATAGCCTTCAGAAAGGAATACAGCCTCTGACACCTTGTTTTTAACCCAATGAGACCCATTTTAGACTTCTGACCTCTAGAACCATGAGATAATAAGTTTGTGTTGTTTTAAGCCACTAAGTTTGTGGTAATTTGTTGTATCAGCAATAGGAAAATAACACAGAGAAGTGAAGGGGTGTCAGGAGACAACATGGAGTGGTGGCGGGTGGAAGCCTGGAGAGTGCCTGCCCAACATGTAGCTCCTGTTCAGTGCCAGCCAATATTTCTCAGAGGGAATAAAAGTTCACAGTTTTCAAATTTTTCCAAATAAGGTGAAAATATAGATTTCTGTGCAAAAGTTATTATTTTTATTTTATTATTTGAAATTAATTCAAATAACAAAAATGAGTTGTGCATGTACAGAAATAGATCTATATGAGGATAGTCATCACAGTATTGTTGGTGTAGCAAAGATTGGACACAAATGTCTATCATGTATAAATAAATAAGTTTAATTATATATGGGCTTCCCTGATAGTTTAGTTGGTAAAGAATCTGCCTGCAGTGCAGGAGACCCCAGTTCGATTCCTGGGTCAGGAAGATCCCCTGGAGAAGGGAAAGGCTATTCACTCCAGTACTCTGGCCTGGAGAATTCCATGGACTGTATAGTCCATGAAGTCACAAAAATGTTTTATATACATTTAAATATATATGATGAAAAACACACACTTTAGTTAAGGCAATGAACTGTATACTCTAAACATGTTAAGTAAAGATGTAAAACAGAAAAAAAAAGATATAAAACAGAATGAGGTATGTAGCATGACATCTCATTTATTAGGACAAATATATAGCCATAAAATTAATATATGCAGTTTAGGGATACTTATACATATAAATAAAGAGAGTAATGTGATCAGGGATGTGTGTGGACTGGTGATGATCAGGTGCTGTGAGCTAAGGTTCTCAATCCCCAGCTTTGATTGCTCACTATGTAGGCCAGACCAGAGAAGGTTGTGAGTTGAGTTGGATCCTGGGTTTCCATGGGAACTACAATGGTAACAGGGACATAATTCATTCCTTCAAAAGTCTTATGGAGAATTGGGGCAGAAAGTTGTGAAAAATGAAGCTTAAAAAATCCAGTTATAAAAAACTAAACATGAATTCATTCATTAATTTATTCATTCACACATTCATTTATTTATTTATTCAACATTCATTGAAATATTTATTAAGCACCTGCTGTGCTCCCAGCAGTTTGTTGCATTGCAGTGTATCTGTGTAGCACACGATTTGGTTGTAAGAATAGTAAGAGCTATGTTTAATTTGGTTTTTAAAATCCACCCTGCTTCCACCCTAAGATTAGGTCCAACAATTGTGACATGGAAGTGAGACTTTCTGGGTAAGTCTTAGATTCGTCTTAGGCTCCTCTTGACAGAAAGGGCATTATTCCTGTTCTAACACCACATAAGATTGTTGTGAGAAAATAAGCAGGAAAGCACTTGTGTAGGAGGAGGCATTCCACAAATGGAAAACAACTTTACTGGGCTTCATTTCCACTTTTGGCATGGTTCTTCCCCATGCCTCTACTTCTTTTCTAATTTGCCTCTGCCTGTTGCTTCTGCTACTGCTGCGAAGTCGCTTCAGTCGTGTCTGACTCTGTGCAACCCCATAGACGGCAGCATGCCAGGCTCAGCCATCCCTGGGATTCTCCAGGCAAGAACACCAGAGTGGGTTGCCATTTCCTTCTCCAATGCATGAAAGTGAAAGGTGAAAGTGAAGTTGCTCAGTCGTGTCTGACTCTTAGCGACCCCATGGACTGCAGCCTACCAGGCTCCTCCGTCCATGGGATTTTCCAAGCAAGAGTACTGGAGTGGGGTGCCATTGCCTTCTCTGTTGCCTCTGCCAGTGTCTGGTCAATGCCATCATTGCTGGTTCCTAGTTCACTGGGAACACAGGCACTCAGAGTCCCACAACACTCCACTTCAGTCTGGCTTGCAATTTAAGCAAGACAGGATATTCCTAAAACACTTCCTTTATCACAGTCATAAACTCACAAAGGAAGGGATTTAGGTAACTTCTTCAATCTTGTGTACTTTGCAGGAATCCCAGATGACTCACCTTGGAAATTTCTTCTTTGTGTCTGTTTCCAGCCTTTCCATTAAATTTTTCTAAATTGCCTGCTGTGGTGAGGATGTGGTCATAGTTTCCCTTTGTTCTAGACAATTCCTTTATCCAAGCTATACCAATTTAAACAATCTTCTCCCCTACAGGCAGTTACAAAGATTCATTTGTGGGAAAAATTTTCCTGGAATAGAAGTGTTCATGCTGTGATGTTTCCTAGAGAAAAATTTATTCCTGATAATAGGTCTCAGAGAGTCTGCCTGATTCCCACTGATACACATCTGTTCAATAAAGAGACATGTCTTTGGAATCAGTGAGATTTTAGAACAGCTCATTGAAGGAAGTATGAAGATCAGGTTGGGGCAAATTTTCACATTGGAACCAAATACCTCTATCAGAATAATAGAACTTGTTGAGATTTATTAACACTTATTGACAATTTAAAACCAAAAGCTTCTGATGAAATGAAACAGTGACCTGAAATTTATGGAGAGATGGCTCTGTTTTATAGTTGGAGTTCTTGAGTATTTTTGGTGTTAAAACAATGCATGATTATAAGGGGATGTTAGCTATAAACTGAAGCTACTTCCTAGAGGGAATACATTTTGCAATAACTCCCATTCAGCTGAAGTTCTCTGCAAACCAAGGAAGAGTTGAATTCCTCGTATTTACTTTTTATTGTTTGAAAATTGCTATTGCATTGCAAGTGTTATAGATGTTTGGGAAAGAAGAATGAGCCATTATTAGAAACATATCCCTGGGGCATAATTTAGCATCACTAGTAGGAGATGGAAGAAATGGCTCCAAACTGAAAAAGCAATGTCTGAGAAATATTATCAGTAACAAGCTACTAAAACTAAACACTGTCCTAATTAGAATCAGCAGGAGTTTGGCAACATAAAAAGGCATTATAAAAACCTATGGAAAGAGGAAAAGAGAAAGTAGCCTTATTGGTAAGGTAGGTTGTACTATTGGAGAAGGCAATGGCACCCCACTCCAGTACTCTTGCCTGGAAAATCGCATGGACGGAGGAGCCTGGTAGGCTGCAGTTCATGAGGTCGCTAAGAGTCGGATACGGCTGAGCTACTTTACTTTCACTTTTCACTTTCATGCATTGGAGAAGGAAATGGCAACCCACTCCAGTGTTCTTGCCTGGAGAATCCCAGGGATGGGGGAACCTGGTGGGCTGCCGTCTTTGGGGTCACACAGAGTCGGACACGACTGAAGCAACTTAGCAGCAGCAGCAGCAGCAGCAGCAGGTTGTACTATGGTAAAGAAAACATTCCAAATAATTTATTAAAAGGTGGAGAAAGTATTAATAGTCCTCTTGCAGAGTTGTTACACATCAGTTTTTGTTTTTTTTTTTAAAGGACTCAAAGTGTTTTGCAAAGTGTAAATATGCTTCATGGACTTCTGAGGTATTCTGCATATGGTTACATTATAAAGACAAATACAATGACTGAAAATTTGACTCACCTACAGGCATAGAAAGTTGAAAGGGAAATTAGGACTTGAATCCAAGTATTACCCTCATCATGGAAACTCTTTAATTGGCACATGTGATATTTGAAATATTTTTTGTATAAACTGAGAATTCACAAAACATTTTAATTGTATTCTTAATAGTCTTCCTGTGTTTGTTCTGACAGTATAAATTATTTTTCTCTCAAAATAATTGGAAGAAAAAAGAAATTAATTTAAATAACTAGAGAAATAAAACATTATTTGATCTTTTAGACCATACCTTTTGGAATTGGGTTAATTAAAAACTGTTTTTATTTAAATTTGTTTTATGATTATAAAGAAGTAAATCTTACACGTAATAAAAATTCAAATAGTGCATGATAAGTTTAAAATGGAAAACAAAGATATCTCTTTCTCAGAGTAATTAAGGAAACAATCCCATTCACCATTGCAAAAAGAAGAAAATACCCAGGAATACACCTACCTAAAGAGACAAAATACCTGTATGCAGAAAACTGTAAGATACTGATGAAAGAAATCAATGACACAAACAGAGAGGTATATGCCAAGTTCTTGGACTGGAAGAATGAATACTGTCAAAATGACTGTACTAATCAAAGCAAGCTACAGATTCAATGCAATCCCTATCAAATTACCAATGGCATTTTCACAGAACTAGAACAAAAAATTTCACAATTTGTGTGGAAACACAAAAGACCCCAAATAGCCAAAACAATCTTGAGAAAGAAAAATGGAGCTGGTGGAATTAACCTCTCTGACTTTAAATTATACTAGAAAGCTACAGTCATCAAGACAGTATGGTACTGGCACAAAAACAGAAATATAGACCAATGGAACAAGATAGAAAGCCCAGAGATAAACCTACACACATACAGGCAACTTATCTTTGATAAAGGAGGCAAGAATATACAATGGAAAAAAGAGACCCTTTTCAGTAAGTGTTGCTGGGAAACCTGGACAGCTGCATGTGAAATAATGAAATTAGAACACTTCCAAACACCATACACAAAAATAAACTCAAAATGGATTAAAGACTTAAATGTAAGGCCAGAAACTATAAAGTTCTTAGTGGAAAACATAGGCCGTACACTTTGTGACATAAATTGCAGGAAAATTCTCTCTGACCCCTAGATTAATGGAAATAAAAACAAAAATAAACAAATGTGACCTAATAAAACATAAAAATTTTTGACAGGAAAGGAAACTATCAGTTCAGTTCAGTTGCTTAGTTGTGTCTGACACTTTGCAACCCCATGGATAGCAACATGCTAGGCTTCCCTGTCCATAACCAACTCCCAGAGCTTACTCAAAACTCATGTCCACCGAGTATGTGATGCCATCCAACCATCTCATCCTCTGTTGTCCCCTTCTTCTCCTGCCTTCAATCTTTTGCAGCATCAGGGTCTTTTCAAATGAGTCAATTCTTCATATCAGGTGGCCAAAATATTGGCATTTCAGCTTCAACATCAGTCCTTCCAGTGAATAATCAAGACTGATTTGCTTTAGGATGGACTGGTTTGATCTCCTTGCAGTCCAAGGGACCCTCAAGTCTTCTTCAACACCACAGTATTAAAAACATCAATTCTTCAGTGCTCAGCTTTCTTTATAGTCCAATTCTCACATCCATACATGACTACTGGTAAAACTGTAGCTTTGACTAGATGGACCTTTGTTGGCAAAGTAATGTCTCTACTTTTTAATATGTTTTCTAGGTTTGTCATAGCTTTTCTTCCATAGTGCAGGTGTCTTTTAATTTCATGGCTTCAGTGATTTTGGAGCTCAAAAAAATAGTCTGTCACTGTTTCCATTGTTTCCCCATCTATTTGCCATGAAGTGATGAGACAGGATGCCATGATCTTAGTTTTTTGAATGTTGAGTTTTAAGACAACTTTTTCACTCCCTTCTTTCACTTTCATCAAGAGGCTCTTTAGTACTTCTTTGCTTTCTGCCACAAGGGTGGAGTCATTCTGCATATATGAGGTTATTGATATTTCTCCTGGAAATCTTGATTTCAGCTTGTGCTTCATCCAGCTCAGCATTTCACACGATGTACTCTGGATACAAGTTAAATAATCAGGGTGACAATATACAGCCTTGATGTACTCCCTTCCCAATTTGGAGCCAGTCTGTTGTTCCATGTCCAGTTCTAACTGTTGCTTCTTGACCTTCATACAGGAAACTATAAATAAGATTAAAATGTAAATCCTCAGAATGGGATAATATAATTATAAACAAAGCAACTCACAAAGGGTTAATCTCAAAAATATAAAAGTAGCTCATGCAGCTCAATATCAGAAACAAACAACCCAATTAAAAAATGGACAGAAGAATGCCTAAACAGGCATTTCTCCAAAGAAGACATACAGGTGGCCAACAAACACACGAAAAGATGCTCAACGTCACTCATTATTAGAGAACTATAAATCAGAACTACAATGAGGAATCATTTCACATCAGTCAGAATCTATCTATCTTGGCTATCATCAAAAAAATCTACAAATGATAAATGCTGGAGAGGATGTGGAGAAAAAGGAACCCTCTTGTATTGATGGTGGGAATGTAAACTGATACAGCCATTATGGAAAACTATGGATATTCCTTTAAAAATGAGGAATAAAACTATAATACCCAGCAATCACACTACTGGGCATATATTCTGAGAACCACAGTTCTAAAATACACATGTACCCCAATGTTCATTGCAGCAATGTTTATAATAGCCAGTACATGGTAGCAAACTAGATGTCCAACAGATGAGTGGATGTTGTAGTACATTTATACAATGGGATATTACTCAGCCATAAAAAGGAACAAGTTTAAGTCAGTTGTAATTAGGCAGATGAACCTAGAGCCTCTCATACAGAGTGAAGTAAGTCAGAAAGAGAAAGACAAGTATTGCATACTAACTCGCATAAATGAAATCTAGAAAAATGGTACTGACTATCCAGTAGACAGTGGACTGGTGGACACAGTGGGGAAAGTTGAGGGTGAGATGAATTGAAAAAGTAGCATTGACGTATATACACCATCATGTGGGAAGTTGATAAATAACACAGGGAGCCCAGTCTGGTGCTCTGTCATGACCTAGAAGGGTGAGCCGGTGGAGGGGAGGCAGCTCAGGAGGGAGGGATATATATACAATTATATATATATTGCATTGTTGTATGGCAGAAACAATACAGAATTATAAAGTGATTTTCCACCAATTAAAATATAAATAAAATTAAAAACAAATCTTTCTCTGAATCCTGTTCCCATGCCCTGGAGTTTAAATATTAACTCTTTCAATTAATATGGTTTTAAATGCTTCTATAATATCATTTTCCTCTGTGTATACACAATGCTGTATATTATACAGCATATAAACTGTATATCAGAATCATAATCCTTCTGATTATGAGTTGAATGAGTAATGGATACTGCTTTATACATTACCTTTTCTACTTGTCTGAATATCTTGTGTATCTTATCTTTCCAAATCAGTGCATTAGACTTACCTTTTTTTCAAGGATGGTACACCATTCTATTTTGTGTTTTACAACAAGTCTTTAACCAACCTTTATTAATACATATTTAAGTTTTCTTCCTTTCTTAGAAGAAGAACTAAAGAGCCTCTTGATGAAAGAGGAGAGTGAAAAAGTTGGCTTAAACTCAGCATTCAGAAAACTAAGATCATGGCATCCAGTCCCATCACTTCATGGCAAATAGATGGGGAAAAAGTAGAAACAGTGACAGACTTTATTTTTTTGGGCTCCAAAATCACTGCAGATGGTGACTGTAGCCATGAAATTAAAAGATGCTTACTCCTTAGAAGAAAAGTTATGACCAACCTAGACAACATATTAAAAAGCAGAAACATTACTTTGCCAAAAAAGGTCCGTCTAGTCAAGGCTATGGTTTATCCAGTAGTCATGTATGGATGTGAGAGTTAGACTATAAAGAAAGCTGAGCATCAAAGAATTGATGTTTTTGAAATGTGGTGTTGGAGAAGACTCTTGGGAGTCCCTTGGACTGCAAGGAGATCCAACCAGTCTATTCTTTTAGGAAATCAGTTCTGAATATTCATTGGAAGGACTGATGTTGAAGCTGAAACTCCAATACTTTGGCCACCTGATGCGAAGAACTGACTCGTTAGAAAAGACCCTGATGCTGGGAAAGATTGAAGGTGGGAGGAGAAGGGGATGACAGAGGATGAGATGGTTGGATGGCATCACCGACTCTATGGACATGAGTTTGAGTAAACTCTGGGAGTTGGTGATGGACAGGGAGGCCTTGCATGCTGCAGTCCATGGGGTCACAAAAAGTCAGACACGACTGAGTGACTGAACTGAACTGAAGTTTTCCTCCTGTGTGTATGTTTATGTGTGTGTGTGCACATGCATGCTAAAACAAACAATGCTACAGTTCATCTCAAATGTATATACATTTGCACACTCATGCAAGTATAACTGGAGGGAAATATTCTTTCACGTTTTTGCCAAACGAAGAGCATATGTATATTAAATTTTACCAGATATTTCCAAATTGTTCGTAAGAGGATGTATCAGTGTCTTCTCTCTAAAAGTGTAAGAAAAGAACTGCTTAAGTCCCTCAATGGAGTTGTAAATTCCATTGTATGCTGTTTCTTCAGTTGTGTCCAACTCTTTGCAACCCTATGGACTCTAGCCCCAACTCCTCTCTTCATGAGATTCTCCAGGCAAGAATACTGGAATGGGTTGCCTTGCCCTCCTCAAGGAATCTCCCTGACCTAGGGATCAAACTCACATCTCTTCTGTCTCCTGCATTGGCAGGGAGGTTCTTTACCAGGGCTTAACTGGTGGTTCATACAGTAAAGAATCTGCCTGCAATGCAGGAGATCCAGTTTCAATCCCTGGGTTGGGAGGATCCCCTGGAAAAGGGAATGGCTACCCACTCCATTTTCTTGCCTGGAGAATTCCATGAACAGAGGAGCCTGGCAGACTATAATCCATGGGGTCCCAAGGAATCTGACATGACTGACTGACTAAGTTACCACACTATCTGACGGCAAACAATGGTATCCCATTGCTGTATTTTTATATCTTTAATCAAGAATGAGGTTGAGGATCTTTCTCTGTGTTTGTTTCCCATTTAAGTTCTTTTTTCTCTGAAATGTTAGTTCATGTCCTTGTGACTAATCTTCTCATTATCTTTCTTTATTGATTTGTCAGAACTTTTTATATTAAGGAAATGATTCATCATTCTCTCACATTGTCTGAAAATACTTTTGGTTTTTCTTTGCATTTTGACTTTTCAATGAATATTTTTGCACACTGAATTTTATATACCAACATTTATCAAATTCTTCTTTTAGAGTTCCTGGAGTTTTGTTTGATGCATAGAAAGGTTTTTTTTCATTCTGTGTTTACAAAAATATTCACTCAAATTTTATTTTTGTTATTTTACATTTTAATTTTTTTTTTAATCTTTGAAGCATCTAGAATGTATTCTGTAGAAAAGAATGAGACAGGAAACTATTTTAATTATTTTTTGTAAATGGCTAGTGTGTCATAGCTTACTTACTGAATAATTTATTATTTCCCTAGTGAAGTAATTTCATGTTAAAATGAATTAATCAGTTTCAATTAAAAATGAAATAATATATTTAGCTTTATTTTCATACTATCCATTTTGTCCATTTCCTCTGTATATATTTTTCTATGCTAATACTGAATAATTTTCAATGGCAGTTGCTTTAAAGCATGTTAACTACCTAGTGGGGCTAGGTTCCCCTCATTGCTCTTTTTTCATGTAATTTTCCTAGCTAAACCAGGGTGTTCATTTTTCTAGATGATCTTGATCACTATTAAGAGACATTGCAAACAAATCAATAGGTTTATATTGATTTCATAGATTAATTGGAGGGAGAATTGACATCAAATTTTCTTATTAGTCTTGTAAGGTTCTTATTAAGTTTATTTTATTTTTAGTTTTTTTTCCCTTTTTACTATTGTTAATGTGGTATTTTGTCCTACTGTGTTTTGAATTTTTTATTGTATTTGAAAAATAGATGGATCAATGATATGGTACACAGATGATTAGCTTGGCCTGCAGTATTATATTTATGTATAGAAATTACCTATCTATCTATTCTCTATATTGTGCTTTTGTAGCAGTGTTATTCGTTGTAATAAGAGTTTTAAAATTTGCCTTCTTTTTCATGCTCTGGAATATTTAGCCTCAGAACTATGTTTTTTGAAGGTTTGATAAAATTCATACCATCTGGACTATAATTTTATCCACATTTCAAATGTATTGCATAGTACAGACAGTATATCCTCCTGTAATTCAATTTATTTTATGTGTTTATATCCTAAAATTTTATGCTTGTTTTTAAACATCTTGATTAGTTTACCTACTTAAAATTTTTTCTTTATTTGATTTTTGAAGGAATCAGCTCTTGAATAAATTTTCTTGCCTAATCTATCTTTTGCCTATTGAATTTTTATTATTTTCTTTCTTTAATTTTAATATTTCTTGGTTCTTTTTCTTTAGTTGAGTTAGTTTTTACTTTACCTTGCTTAGAAATACATTTTAGACTATTATTGTTCTATTAGAGCTTTGCTATTTCTGTGTTTAATTGGTTTCAGTGTATAGGGCATTTATAGCTGTTACTTTCCAGATATACTACAGTCTTAACTTTTGATTTTTAATATTTTCAAGTGGCTGGATTTTTCTGTTTCATTTGTTACTTAACTGTTAATTTTCTTGTATTATGGGCAGTGAATGGTTTCTGTATTATTTACACTTTGGGTAAGTTATTGTGATTTCTTCTGTGGCAAAATATGTAATCAGTTTTTGTACACATTCCATGAGCTTAAAAAAAACATGTGTTCTGTTTTTGGGAGATACAGAAATCAGTAAACCATTCATTCACTCAATAAGTAATACATAAATGCATAATTATTAATTTTAAATATAAGTATTTATATATCCAGATTCCATCCAAAGCACTAGGGATGGTAGAGTGAGTAAGACAAAGTAAATTTTTGGTAGTGTTTGAGGAGCTTTTGTTCTAGTGAAGGAGACAGAAAATAATCAAGCAAATACATACAGATGCATTTTCATTTCTGACAGATGCTTTGAAGAAAAGTCAATCATGTAAGGAGGTAGGGAATGACTAGCCTGAGGAGATGAGAGAGCACCATGTTAGAGGGTCCTTGGCAAAGGCCTTTTGGAGTGGTGACATTTGAGCAGGGACTTGTGGGAAGTAAGTGAGGGAGCAGTTATTCATGAGAGAGGAGCATGACTGACAGAGAAATAGAACTGGAGGTGAGAAGACTTGGGTATTTGGGGAGAGCAACACGAAGGTCCATCTGAACAGCATAGAGTGAGTGAAGAGGACCATGGCTGGAAATAGGTCAGAGAGACAGGCAGGAATCACAATAATGAGTTTGGAAAGACAATGGAGATTTTTGAACCAAGGAGAGATACAATCTTTTTCATGTTTTTAAAATGCAGTTATCTATTAAGTCTGTTATATTATAATATTTAAATATTTTATGTATCTTTATTTATTATACTTTTGTCTACTTGGTTTGTCAGAGATTCAGAAAGATGGGTAAGTATTTCTCCTACTGTGCTTCTTACTGTTTATTTCCAACTTGTATGTCATGTTTTCTTTATGTGATTTGATGCTATGTTAGCTAAGGATAAAAGTTTCAATCACTTTACTTTGGATTCATTTTAAAGATCTCTTCCTTTTCTAGTGTAATGATTTTCCCCTTGAAGTCACTCATTATGAGTCAATATTGCAGAGATTGCTTCATTTTTGTTTGAATTTTCTTGATAAGTCTTTGCTTATCCTTTTTTAGAAAACATTGTCATGTTTAAAATTTTTTTTAATTTATTTTTTATTGGAGTTTAGTTGCTTTACACTTCCCTGATAGCTCAGTTGGTGAAGAATCTGCCTGGAATGCAAGAGACCCTGGTTCGATTTTTGGGTTAGGAAGATCCCCTGGAGAAGGGATAGGCCAACCACTCCAGTATTCTTGGGCTTGCCTTGTGGCTCAGTTGGTAAAGAATCTGGCTACAAGGCAGGAGACCTGAGTTCGATCCCTGGGTTGGGAAGATCCCCTGGAGAAGGGAAAGGCTACTCACTCCAGTATTCTGGCCTGGAGAATTCCATTGACTGTATCGTCCATGGGGTTGCAAAAAGTCGGACATGACTGAGTGACTTTCACTTTCACTTAGTCACTTTACAATGTTGTGTTAGTTTCTGCTGTATAGCAAGGTGAATCAATTGTACCTATACATATGTCCCCTCTTTGTCACCAAAGAGCATTGAATAGAGTTCCTTGTGCTATACAGTAGGTTCTCACTAGTTATCTGTTTTACACATAGTAGTGTATATATGCCAACCCCAATCTCCCAGTTTATATCACTCTCCTCTTATCCTCCTCCTTGGTGTCCATACATTTGTTCTCTTTGCAAATAAGTTCATCTATATCATTTTTCTAGATTCCACATATATGTGTTAACATATAACATTTGTTTTTCTCTTTCTGACTTAATTTATGCTATATGACAGTCTCTAGGCCCATCTATATCTCTGCAAATGGCACAATTTCTTTCCCTTTTATGACCAAGTAATAGTCCATTGTATATATGTGCAAATATTCTGTTGTATATATGTGCCACATCTTCTTTATCCATTCCTCTGTTGATGGACATTTAGGTTGCTTTCAGGGCCTGGCTATAATAAACAGGGCTGCAGTGAACATTGGGGTGCATGTATTTTTTGTAGTTATGGTTTTCTCTGGGTGTATGGCCAGGAGTAGGGTTGTTGAGTCACATGGTAGTTCTACTTTTAGTTTTCTAAGAAACCTCCATATTGTTCTCTGAAGTGGCTGCATCAATTTATGTTCCCACCAACAGTGTAACAGGGTTCCCTTTTATTCACACCCTCTCCGGTATTTATTGCTTACAGATTTTTTGATGATAGCCATCCATTCTGACTGGTATGAGGTGATACCTCCTTGAAGTTTTGATTTACATGTTTTCTAACAATTAGTGATGTTGAGCATCTTTTCATGTGCCTCTTGGCCATCTGTATGTCTTCTTTGGAGAAATGTCTATTCAGGTCTTTTGCCTATTTCTTTCTTTCTTTTTTTTTTTTTTTGGTATTGAGCTGCACAAGCTGTTTATATATTTTGGAGATTAATCCTTTGTCAGTTGCTGCATTTGCAAATATTTTCTCCTTTTCTTTTTTTTTTTTTGTCTTATTTATGGTTTGCTTTGCTGTGCAAAAGCTGTTAAGTTTAATTAGGTCTCATTTGTTTATTTTTATTTTAATTTTCATTACTGTAGGAGATGAGTCAAAAAATACCTTGCTGTGATTTATATCAAATAGTGTTCTACCTTTGTTTTCCTTTGAGTTTCATAGTGTTCGGCCTTATTTTAAGTCTTTAATCCCTTTTGAGTTCTGAGTCATGCTTTATCAATGTATACAGTCAAAGAGTTAGATTTTAAAATTTAATCTATTTTTCCTTATTAAAAATTTTATAATATGTATGTAAGTGTTTGGTGGTTAATTCTCCAAATTTGCATATATACTTAAGTCCATTTCTTGATTTTTAGATGGTATGTATTGAATTACCACTGTGAAATTTGTATAAATTGACATGCTTCCCAGTCACATCCTTACTTAATAATCTACCTTCTTTAAGAATATTTACGTTGTATTCTATAATTCTAATTCTCTCAGTCATTTAGACACATCCAATTTCTTTATTACACAATAAATCTCCTGAGATATTTATTTTAATTAATTTTTGTTTTTATTAAATTAAAAATTCTAGAAATTAAAAAAAAACTTTTTAAAACAGTTCTCAGAATTACTTTATATCTATTATATTCTTGATTCTCTCATAAGGTCTGACTTATAATAAACCTTGGCTACCTATGCAATTTTGGAGTCCAATTTATTTTCAATAAAAGTTTGTAGACATTGTTGAGGAAAATTGGAAAAAGTTTTTCCTCTGTTACATATCCTTCAATATTAACACAAGTACCATGATCCCCCATGTGTCTCTTCCTGATCTATCATTGACTCTAATTACATGCATCTTTTATCTTCTTAATTCAATTCTCTTTGACTGTATTTTCAAAACTGTCTTCTAATTTTAGGTGCTTTTTATGTGGTTTTTATTTCTATAATGATTTTATTTCATTTTTTGCTTCCATTTATCATCTGTCAAATTATCTTATTATCCCTCCTTTGGTTTCTTTGTCTTCTTTGAGCTTTTATTTTTTCCCTTAGAGTTCAAGTTAGCTTTATATGGAATTTATTTTCTTTGAAATTTTCTTCTGTAGGTTTCTTTGAAATGCCTCTTCTGATGTTTAATTTTCAACTAATTTTTGCTGCTTATATTCTTTTCTAACTTTCCTGTAATACCATACTTTAGACCATGTGCTGGTTCTGTTGTTCTTTTTAAAAAATATTTATTTCTTTATTTGGTGTGCCAGGTCTTAGTTGTGGCATGCAGGATATTTTAGTTGTGGCATGTGGGATCTAGTTCCCTTACCAGAAATTGAATATGGGCCCCCTGCATTGGGACTGAAGAGTCTAAGCCACTGGACCACCAGGGAAATCCCTATTTTTCCTTTTATATTGATGTTTCTTGGGCCTGGGCCATTTACTTGCCCAACAGTAGTATGGGGAGGGGTGGGAGGAATGACCTAACCTTGCAATACAGTCTCACACAATTTTTTTTTCTAAATTATATTAATTTATTTACTTTTTATTGAAGGACTATTGTTTTACAGGATTTTCCTGGGCCATACAGCAAATTCCTGTTGGCTATTTAATTTACATATGGTAATGCAAGTTTTCATGTTACTCTTTCCATGCATCTCACCCTCTCCCCATGTCCATAAATCTAATCTCTATGTGTTTCTCCATTGTTGCCCTATAAATAAATTCTTCAGTACCATTTTTCTAGATTCCATACACATGCTTTAGTATACAGTATTTATCTTTCTCTTTCTGACTCACTTCACACGGTATAATAAGTTCTAGGTTCATCCAGCTCATTAGAACTGACTCAAAGGCATTCCTTTTTATGGCTGAGTAATATTCCATTGTGTATACGTACCACAATTCTTTATCTATTCATCTGTCAATGGACATATTGACATTGTCACAGGGGTCTCTGATACTATCCTCAGTTCTTTTCTTTCTTTTTACTTTATTCAGAAATTATTTCTACCATTTTATCTTCCAGCTCACTGATTCATTCTTCTGCTTCAGATATTCTGCTTTGATTCCTTCTAGAGTATTTTTAATTTCAGTAATTGTCTTGTTTATCTCTGTATGCTTATTATTTAATTATTATAGGTCTTTGTTAATTGGTTCTTGTATTTTCTCCATTTTGTTTTCAAGGTTTTTGATCATCTTGGCTATATCATTATTCCGAATTCTTTTTCAGGTAGTTTGCCTATTTCCTTTTCATTTATTTGGACTTTTGTGTTTCTAGTATGTTCCTTCATTTGTGTAGTATTTCTCTGCCTTTTAATTATTGTTTTTAACTTATTTTGTTTGAGGTCTCCTTTTCCCTGGTGGCTCAGAGGTTAAAGCGTCTGCCTCCAATGTGGAAGACCCAGGTTCGATCCCTGGGTTGGGAAGATCCCCTGGAGAAGGAAATGGCAACCCACTCCAATACTCTTACCTGGAGAATCCTATGGATGGAGGAGCCTGGTAGGCTCCAGTCCACAGGGTCACAAGGAGTCAGACACAACTGAGTGACTTCACTTCACTTCACTTCACTTTCCCAGGTTTCAAGGAAAGTTGAATTCTTTCCTTGAAGAAGATTGAACTCTTTCTTCCTTTTGGATTCTGCCTTCCTAAGATTGGTCCAGCGGTTTATGTAAGCTTCCTATAGGGTGAGACTTGTGCTGAATTTTTGTTTGTTTGTTTGTTTTTCCTCTGATGGTCATGGCTGAGTGAGGTGGTAATCCTGCCTGCTGATGACTGGGTTTGTTTTTTGTTTTTGTTTAGATGACAACCCACTCCAGTACTCTTGCCTGGAAAATCCCACGGACAGAGGAGCCTGGTAGGCTGCAGTCCATGGGGTCTCTAAGAGTTGGACATGACTGAGTAACTTCACTTTCACTTTTCACTTTCATGTATTGGAGGAAATGGCAACCCACTCCAGTGTTCTTGCCTCGATAATCCCAGGGATGGGGGAGCCTGGTGGGCTGCCATATCTGGGGTCGCACAGAATTGGACACAACTGAAGTGACTTAGCAGCAGCAGCGCAGGGTGCTACTGGTGGTTGGGTGATGCTGGGTCTTGTATTCAAGTGGTTTCCTTTGTGTGCTGACTATTTGATATCCCCTAGGCTTAGTTTTCCAGAAAAACATCTATTTCTGCTTTATTGACTATGCCAAAGCCTTTGACTGTGTGGATCACAATAAACTGTGGAAAATTCTGAAAGAGATGGGAATACCAGACCACCTGACCTGCCTCTTGAGAAACCTATATGCAGGTCAGGAAGCAACAGTTAGAACTGGACGTGGAACAACAGACTGGTTCCAAATAGGAAAAGGAGTACGTCAAGGCTGCATAGTGTCACCCTGCTTATTTAACTTCTATGCAGAGTACATCATGAAAAACGCTGTGCTGGTAGAAGCACAGGCTGGAATCAAGATTGCTGGGAGAAATATCAATAACCTCAGATATGCAGATGACACCACCCCTATGGCAGAAATTGAAGAGGAACTAAAAAGCCTCTCGATGAAAGTGAAAGAGGAGAGTGAAAAAGTTGGCTTAAAGCTCAACATTCAGAAAACTAAGATCATGGCATCTGCTTCCATCACTTCATGGCAAATAGATGGGGAAACAGTGGAAACAGTGTCAGACTTTATTTTGGGGGGCTCCAAAATCACTGCAGATGGTGATTACAGCCATGAAATTAAAAGATGCTTACTCCTTGGAAGGAAAGTTATGACCAACCTAGATAGCATGTTCAAAAGCAGAGACATTACTTTGCCAACAAAGGTCCGTCTAGTCAAGGCTATGGTTTTTCCAATAGTCATGTATGGATGTGAGAGTTGGACTGTGAAGAAAGCTGAGTGCCGAAGAATTGATGCTTTTGAACTGTGGTGATGGAGAAGACTCTTGAGAGTCCCTTGGACTGCCAGGAGATCCAACCAGTCCATTCTAAAGGAGATCAGTCCTGGGTGTTCTTTGGAAGGAATGATGCTAAAGCTGAAACTCCAGTACTTTGGCCACCTCATGCGAAGAGTTGACTCATTGGAAAAGACTCTGATGCCGGAAGGAATTGGGGGCAGGAAGATAAGGGGATGACAGAGGATGAGATGGCTGGATGGCATCACTGACTTGATGGATGTGGGTTTGGATGAACTCCAGGAGTTGGTGATGGACAGAGAGGCCTGGCGTGCTGTGATTCATGGGGTCACAAAGAGTTGGACACGACTGAGCGACTGAACTGAACTGAACTGAGGCTTAGTTTTCTGGTAGTCTAGGGTCTTAGAGTCAGTGCTCCCACTCCAAAGGCTCAAAGCCTGATCTCTGATCAGGAACGAAGATTCTACAAGTGGTTTGTTATGGCATTGAGTGAGACTAAAACAAATATCCAAAAATAAGAACCAAAGATGAACCCTAGACAAATGGCAATTCCAAAATCAGGTAAATAATAGTTAAAGTAATGGAATATACATATATACATATACACCCATAAGCAAAGTCAAAGCAGTCCATCAAACATAAAGTACAGTTGAATGACCCGGTGAGCAAAAGAAATAAAAAATTATACTCACTAGTTAAGAACAAAACTAACTAAAGCACAAGCTGGAAAACAAAACTAAAGCAAGGTGCCAAGTGGCAAATAAAGCAATGAAGACAAAACTAACAAAAATATTGAGAGGAAAGAAAGAATAGATATGCAAAGTTAAATAGAGGTAGATGAAGATTTATATATATTAAAGATTAACTGCAAGGGCAAAAGAACAGTAGGAAAGGCAAACAAGGAATAAATGTAGAAAAAATATAATAGGTTTAAAAAATTAAAAATTAAGATTATAAAAAAGAGAAAAGGAAATGGAAGAAGAAAGAAAAAAGGAAAACTCCACAGAACTGCAACAGCCCAACATAGTGGCAGAGGTTTATAACAACAATAAAATGTGTGACTGAATATACACATATACACCCATGAGCAAAATCAAAACACTCCAACAAAAATAAAATACAATAGATTGACATAGCGAACAAAGAAAACCAAAAATTATATCCACCAGAACAAAACTAAATAAAGCACAAACTGGAAAACAAAACTAAAGCAAGGTGCCATTTGGGGAATAAAGCAATGAAAATAAAACTAACAAATATGTTGAGAGGAAAGGAGAGAAAGAAAAGAAAGAAAGAATAGATATGCAAAGTTAAATAGAGGTAGATGAAGATTTATATACATTAAAGATTAACTGCAAAGGGAAAAGAACAGTAGGAAAAGCAATCAAAGGAATAAATGTAGAAAACATAATAGGTTTAAAAAGTTAAAAATTAAAATTTAAAAAAGAGAAAAGAAGGAAAATAAAAGGAAAACTGCACATAACTGCAAAAGCCCAAAACAGAGGCAGAGGTTTATAATAGCAATAAAAAATGTGGTTGAGAAAAAAAAAGCTCAAAGGCTTAATTATATTTCATAGTGCCAATAAAATTGACAACTACAACAGAAGGAGAAAAAAAAGGAAAAAAAAAAATCCAACAATTCAAAAGAATCTACAGAACAAGTATACAGAGTGAAGTAAGCCAGAAAGAAAAACACCAATACAGTACACTAACGCGTATATATGGAATTTAGAAAGATGTAACAATAACCCTGTATACGAGACAGCAAAAGAGACACTGATGTATAGAACAGTCTTTTGGACTCTGTGGGAGAGGGAGAGGGTGGGATGATTTGGGAGAATGGCATTGAAACATGTATAATATCATATATGAAACGAGTCGCCAGTCCAGGTTTGATGCACGATACTGGATGCTTGGGGCTGGTGCACTGGGACGACCCAGAGGGATGGTATGGGGAGGGAGGAGGGAGGAGGGTTCAGGATGGGGAACACATGTATACCTGTGGCACATTCATTTTGATATATGGCAAAACCAATACAATATTGTAAAGTTAAATAAAATAAAATGCACATTCCTATAAAAATAATAGATAATCAATAAGGGCCTACTGTGAAGCATGGGGAACTATTCTCAATATCTTGTACTAACTTATAATGCAAAAGAATCTTAAAAAAGATTTATATGTGTGTATAATTTTATTTTTTTATTATTTTTTAAATTTTATTTCATTCTTAAACTTTACAATATTGTATTAGTTTTGCCAAATATCAAAATGAATTCACCACAGGTATACATGTGTTCCCCATCCTGAATCCTCCTCCCTCCTCCCTCCCCATACCATCCCTCTGGGTCATCCCAGTGCACCAGCCCCAAGCATCCAGTATTGTGCATCAAACCTGGACTGGCGACTTGTTTCATACATGATATTATACATGTTTCAATGCCGTTCTCCCAAATCTTCCCACCCTCTCCCTCTCCCACAGAGTCCATAAGACTGTTCTATACATCAGTGTCTCTTTTGCTGACTCATATACAGGGTTATTGTTACCATCTTTCTAAATTCCATATATATGCGTTTGTATACTGTATTGGTGTTTTTCTTTCTGGCTTGCTTCACTCTGTATAATAGGCTCCAGTTTCATCCACCTCATTAGAACTGATTCAAATGTATTCTTTTTAATGGCTGAGTAATACTCCATTGTGTATATGTACCACTGCTTTCTTATCCATTCATCTGCTGATGGACATCTAGGTTGCTTCCATGTCCTGGCTATTATAAACAGGGCTGCGATGAACATTGGGGTACACGTGTCTCTTTCCCTTCTGGTTTCCTCAGTGTGTATGCCCAGCAGTGGGGTTGCTGGATCATAAGGCAGTTCTATTTCCAGTTTTTTAAGGAATCTCCACACTGTTCTCCATAGTGGCTGTCCTAGTTTGCATTCCCACCAACAGTGTAAGAGGGTTCCCTTTTCTCCACACCCTCTCCAGCATTTATTGCTTGTAGACTTTTGGATCACAGCCATTCTGACTGGCGTGAAGTGGTACCTCAGTGGTTTTGATTTGCATTTCTCTGATAATGAGTGATGTTGAGCATCTTTTCATGTGTTTGTTAGCCATCTGTATGTCTTCTTTGGAGAAATGTCTATTTAGTTCTTTGGCCCATTTTTTGATTGGGTCATTTATTTTTCTGGAGTTGAGCTGTAGGAGTTGCTTGTATATTTTTGAGATTAGTTGTTTGTCAGTTGCTTCATTTGCTATTATTTTCTCCCATTCTGAAGGCTGCCTTTTCACCTTGCTAATAGTTTCCTTAGTTGTGCAGAAGCTTTTAAGTTTAATTAGGTCCCATTTGTTTATTTTTGCTTTTATTTCCAATATTCTGGGAGTTGGGTCATAGAGGATCCTGCTGTGATGTATGTCGGAGAGTGTTTTGTCTATGTTCTCCTCTAGGAGTTTTATAGTTTCTGGTCTTACATTTAGATCTTTAATCCATTTTGAGTTTATTTTTGTGTATGGTGTTAGAAAGTGTTCTAGTTTCATTCTTTTACAAGTGGTTGACCAGTTTTCCCAGCACCACTTGTTAAAGAGATTGTCTTTAATCCGTTGTATATTCTTGCCTCCTTTGTCAAAGATAAGGTGTCCATATGTGCGTGGATTTATCTCTGGGCTTTCTATTTTGTTCCATTGATCCATATTTCTGTTTTTGTGCCAGTACCATACTGTCTCGATGACTGTGGCTTTGTAGTAGAGCCTGAAGTCAGGCAGGTTGATTCCTCCAGTTCCATTCTGTTTTCTCAAGATAGCTTTGGCTATTTTTGTATTTCCATACAAATTGTGAAATTATTTGTTCTAGTTCTGTGAAGAATACTGTTGGTAGCTTGATAGGGATTGCATTGAATCTATAAATTGCTTTGGGTAGTATACTCATTTTCACTATATTGATTCTTCCAATCCATGAACATGGTATATTTCTCCATCTATTAGTGTCCTCTTTGATTTCTTTCACCAGTGTTTTATAGTTTTCTATATATAGGTCTTTAGTTTCTTTAGGTAGATATATTCCTAAGTATTTTATTCTTTCCGTTGCAATGGTGAATGGAATTGTTTCCTTAATTTCTCTTTCTGTTTTCTCATTATTAGTGTATAGGAATGCAAGGGATTTCTGTGTGTTGATTTTATATCCTGCAACTTTACTATAATCATTGATTAGTTCTAGCAATTTTCTGGTGGAGTCTTTAGGGTTTTCTATGTAGAGGATCATGTCATCTGCAAACAGTGAGAGTTTTACTTCTTCTTTTCCAATTTGGATTCCTTTTATTTCTTTTTCTGCTCTGATTGCTGTGGCCAGAACTTCCAAAACTATGTTGAATAGTAATGGTGAAAGTGGGCACCCTTGTCTTGTTCCTGACTTTAGAGGAAATGCTTTCAATTTTTCACCATTGAGGATAACGTTTGCTGTGGGTTTGTCATATATAGCTTTTATTATGTTGAGGTATGTTCCTTCTATTCCTGCTTTCTGGAGAGTTTTTATCATAAATGGATGTTGAATTTTGTCAAAGGCTTTCTCTGCATCTATTGAGATAATCATATGGTTTTTATTTTTCAATTTGTTAATGTGGTGTAGTACATTGATTGATTTGCGGATATTGAAGAATGCTTGCATCCCTGGGATAAAGCCCACTTGGTCATGGTGTATGATCTCTTTAATGTGTTGTTGGATTCTGATTGCTAGAATTTTGTTAAGGAATTTTGCATCTTTGTTCATCAGTGATATTGGCCTGTAGTTTTCTTTTTTGGTGGGATCTTTGTCAGGTTTTGGTATTAGGGTGATGGTGGCCTCATAGAATGAGTTTGGAAGTTTACCTTCCTCTGCAATTTTCTGGAAGAGTTTGAGCAGGATAGGTGTTAGCTCTTCCCTAAATTTTTGGTAGAATTCAGCTGTGAAGCCGTCTGGACCTGGGCTTTTGTTTGCTGGAAGATTTTTGATTACAGTTTCAATTTCCGTGCTTGTGATGGGTCTGTTAAGATTTTCTATTTCTTCCTGGTCGAGTTTTGGAAAGTTGTACATTTCTAAGAATTTGTGCATTTCTTCCACGTTGTCCATTTTATTGGCATATAATTGTTGATAGTAGTCTCTTATGATCCTTTGTATTTCTGTGTTGTCTGTTGTGATCTCTCCATTTTCATTTCTAATTTTATTGATTTGATTTTTCTCCCTTTGTTTCTTGATGAGTCTGGCTAATGGTTTGTCAATTTTATTTAACCTTTCAAAGAACTAGCTTTTGGCTTTGTTGATTTTTGCTATGGTCTCTTTTGTTTCTTTTGCATTTATTTCTGCTCTAATTTTTAAGATTTCTTTCCTTCTACTAACCCTGGAGTTCTTCATTTCTTCCTTTTCTAGTTGCTTTAGGTGTAGAATTAGGTTGTTTATTTGACCTTTTTCTTGTTTCTTGAGGTATGCCTGTATTGCTATGAACTTTCCCCTTAGGACTGCTTTTACAGTGTCCCACAGGTTTTGGGTTGTTGTGTTTTCATTTTCACTCGTTTCTATGCAAATTTTGATTTCTTTTTTGATTTCTTCTGTGATTTGTTGGTTATTCAGCAGCGTGTTGTTCAGCCTCCATATGTTGGAGTTTTTAATAGTTTTTCTCCTGTAATTGAGATCTAATCTTACTGCATTGTGGTCAGAAAAGATGCTTGGAATGATTTCTATTTTTTTGAATTTACCAAGGCTAGCTTTATGGCCCAGGATGTGATCTATCCTGGAGAAGGTTCCATGTGCACTTGAGAAAAAGGTGAAATTCATTGTTTGGGGATGAAATGTCCTATAGATATCAATTAGGTCTATCTGGTCTATTGTATCATTTAAAGTTTGTGTTTCCTTGTTAATTTTCTGTTTAGTTGATCTATCCATAGGTGTGAGTGGGGTATTAAAGTCTCCCACTATTATTGTGTTATTGTTAATTTCTCCTTTCATACTTGTTAGCATTTGTCTTACATATTGTGGTGCTCCCATGTTGGGTGCATATATATTTATAATTGTTATATCTTCTTCTTGGATTGATCCTTTGATCATTATGTAGTGACCATCTTTGTCTCTTTTCACAGCCTTTGTTTTAAAGTCTATTTTATCTGATATGAGTATTGCTACTCCTGCTTTCTTTTGGTCCCTATTTGCATGGAAAATCTTTTTCCAGCCCTTCACTTTCAGTCTGTATGTGTCCCCTGTTTTGAGGTGGGTTTCTTGTAGACAACATATGTAGGGGTCTTGTTTCTGTATCCATTCAGCCAGTCTGTGTCTTTTGGTTGGGGCATTCAACCCATTTACGTTTAAGGTAATTACTGATAAGTATGATCCCGTTGCCATTTACTTTATTGCTTTGGGTTTGAATTTATACACCCTTTTTGTGTTTCCTGTCTAGAGAATATCCTTTAGTATTTGTTGGAGAGTTGGTTTGGTGGTGCTGAATTCTCTCAGCTTTTGCTTGTTTGAAAAGCTTTTGATTTCTCCTTCATATTTGAATGAGATCCTTGCTGGGTACAATAATCTGGGCTGTAGGTTATTTTCTTTCATCACTTTAAGTATGTCTTGGCATTCCCTCCTGGCTTGAAGAGTTTCTATTGAAAGATCAGCTGTTATCCTTATGGGAATTCCCTTGTGTGTTATTTGTTGTTTTTCCCTTGCTGCTTTTAATATTTGTTCTTTGTGTTTGATCTTTGTTAATTTGATTAATATGTGTCTTGGGGTGTTTCGCCTTGGGTTTATCCTGTTTGGGACTCTCTGGGTTTCTTGGACTTGGGTGATTATTTCCTTCCCCATTTTAGGGAAGTTTTCAACTATTATCTCCTCAAGTATTTTCTCATGGTCTTTCTTTTTGTCTTCTTCTGGGACCCCTATGATTCGAATGTTGTAGCATTTAATATTGTCCTGGAGGTCTCTGAGATTGTCCTCATTTCTTTTAATTCGTTTTTCTTTTATCCTCTCTGATTCATTTATTTCTGCCATTCTATCTTCTAATTAACTAATCCTATCTTCTGCCTCTGTTATTCTACTATTTGTTGCCTCCAGAGTGTTTTTAATTTCATTTATTACATTATTCATTATATATTGACTCTTTTATTTCGTCTAGGTCCTTGTTAAACCTTTCTTGCATCTTCTCAATGCTTGTCTCCAGGCTATTTATCTGTGATTCCATTTTGATTTCAAGATTTTGGATCAATTTCACTATCATTATTCGGAATTCTTTACCAGGTTGATTCCCTATCTCTTCCTCTTTTGTTTGGTTTGGTGGGCATTTATCCTGTTCCTTTATCTGCTGGGTATTCCTCTGTCTCTTCATCTTGTTTAAATTGCTGAGTTTGGGGTGTCCTTTCTGTATTCTGGCAGTTTGTGGAGTTCTCTTTATTGTGGCATTTCCTCGCTGTGTGTGGGTTTGTACAGGTGGCCTGTCAAGGTTTCCTGGTTAGGGAAGCTTGTGTCAGTGTTCTGGTGGGTGGAGCTGTATTTCTTCTCTCTGAAGTGCAATGAAGTGTGGTTTTGGGGTGACTTTGGGCAGCCTGTATCTTGGAGCTCAGGGCTGTGTTCCTTTGTTGCTGGAGAATTTGCTTGGTATGTCTTGCCCTGGAACTTGTTGGCCCTTGTGTGGTGCTTGGTTTCAGTGTAGGTATGGAGGCGTTTGATGAGCTCCTGTCAATTAATGTTCCTTGGAGTCAGGAGTTCCCTGGAGTCAGGGTTTGGACTTAAGTCTCCTGCTTCGGTTATCAGTCTTATTTTTACAGTAGTTTCAAAACTTCTCCTTCTATACAGCACCATTGATAAAACATCTGCATTAAAGATGAAAAGTTTCTCTACCATGAGGGTCACCCAGAGAGGTTCACAGCATTACATGGAGAAGAGAATAGGGAGGAGAGAGTTAGAGGTGGCCCGAATGAGATGAGGTGGAATCAATAGAGGAGAGAGTGGGCTAGCCAGTAATCACTTCCTTATGTGCACTCCACAACTGGACCACTCAGAGATGTTCACGGAGTTATACAGAGAAGAGAAGAAGGAGGAAGGAGACAGAGGTGGCCAGGAGGATAAAAGGGGGGAATGAAAAGGAGGGAGACAGATCCAGCCAGTAATCAGTTCCCTAAGTGTTCTCCACCGTCTGGAACACACAGAGATTCAGAGTTGGGTAGAGTAGAGAGGGGTTAGGGAGGAGACACAGGTGACCTGGTGGAGAAAAAGGAGAGTCCAAAGGGAGAGGGAGCAGTCACGCCAGTAATCTCGCTCCCTAGTGAAAAATGGGTCCTGAAGATTGGGTTCTTAAAGGTACAAAATTGGTAACAAATACATAAAAGCAAAAATTAAAAATCTAGAGTAGAGTTTGGAATTTCAAAAATACAACGTTAAAAAAGAAGAAGAAGAAAAAGAAAGAAAAAACAAACAAACAAAAACAAAGTCACAAAAATTATAAAGAAAATACAGGTACAAAATTGATAACAAATACCAAAAAGCGTAAATTAAAAATCTAGAGTAGAGTTTGGAATTTCAGATATACAATGTTATATAAAAGAAGAAAAGAAAGAAACAGAGAAAAAAGAAAAAAAAAGTCCCAGAAACTATAAAAAAACTATAGGTACAAAATTGATAACAAATACCAAAAGGCTATAATTAAAAATCTAGAGTAGAGTTTGGAATTTCAAAAATACAATGTTAAATAAAAGAAAAAAAAAACAAGGTCAAAAAAATTATAAAAAATGTATATATGAAGTTTGCTTTTAAAAAAAAAAGGGTATTTTTTTTTTTTTTGCAAAGTAATAGGTTATAAAAGTGAAAATTAAAGAAATAATAGAGGACTTAAAATTTTTTTAAAAAAGTAAAAGAAAAAAAAAAAGAATGATCATAAAAATAGTAAAACTATATCTAGGACTTTCTCTGGTTTTGTTGTGAGTATTGTGGGTTCATTTCATTTTTGGCTAGTTCCTTGGTCTGACTTATGTTTCTCAAGACCTATAGGCCCCTTCCAATGTAGTCCGTAGTAACCACAGGGTTTTAATCTATTGCCTGTAGCTTCCAAGGCAGTTCCCTCTGTTATAGCTTCTTCTGTTTGCTGGTCTCTTCAGTGTCTGGTTTCCGCCCTGACACAAAGGGGATGGTGGAGGACACTTTTTTTTTTTTTAGGCTCACTTGTTCAGTTGCGCTGTGGGGAGGGTGGGAGGGATGCTGCAAACAAATAACACTGGTGTGTGCTCGCAGTGCCTCAGCCACACTGGGTCTGCCCCCACTCACAGTGCATGTAGCTTCCCTGCCCACACTGCTCAGGCTCTAGGTTGCTCTGCCGGGAACCATCCGTGGCCGGCTCTGGGCTGCCTGCACCTCCCAGGTCCAAGCCGCTCAGGTTCAGGCACTCAGGTAGTCCTCAGAGGTGCAGACTCGGTTGGGCCTGCGTTTTGTGCCCTTCCCAGGTCCGAGCAGCTCAGGTGATGAGGTGTTTGGCAAGCGTGATTGCTGTGACTTATCGCCTCCCCACCGCTTAGTTATCTAGGTGTACAACTGGTGCACCTCCTCAGGCAGATGTTGACCGTCCAGACCCCCAAGAAGTTTTAGATAGCAAAGAAGCCTGCTTACAGTTTTATAGATAATGTCTCTCTGGGGCTGCGCTTGTCCCCTTCCGGCTCTGGCTGCCTATCACCGGAGGGGGATGGTCTGCAGCCGGCTATCTCTGTTCAGTCCTTTGTTCCGTGCATGGGCCTGGCAGTGTCTTAGCTTAGGGCTGGCTTTTCGCGTGGTAGATATCCCACAGTCTGGTTTGCTAGCCCAAATTATTTCACTCAGATAGGGCTCAGGGTATTCAGGCCAGATCCTTACTCTAAGTGATGCAGCCCGTGCCACGCCTCCCTGCCCAGCCCCCACTTGCTAGTGGCATGTGCAGGCATCCGCGCTGTTTCTCCACTGGCGGAGTTACTGTAGGGCTCGCAATCTGCAGGTTTTAATTGTTTATTTATTTTTCCTCCCTGTTATGTTGCCCTCTGTGCTTCCAAGGCTTGGCACAGATTTGGCAGTAAGAAGGTTTCCTGGTGTTTGGAAACTTCTCTCTTTTTAAGACTCCCATCCCAGGACAGAACTCCGTCCCTCCCTCTTTTGTCTCTTTTTTTGTCTTTTATATTTTTTCCTACCTCCTTTTGAAGACTTGGGTTGCTTTTCTGGGTGCCTGATGTCCTCTGCTGGCATTCAGAAGTTGTTTTGTGGAATTTACTTGGCATTTAAATGTTCTTTTGATGAATTTGTGGGGGAGAAAGTGTTCTCCCTGTCTTACTCCTCCGCCATCTTCAAATTTTATTCTATATGTGTGTATAATTTTAACTGAATCACTTTGCTGTAAACCTGAAATGCAACATTGGAAATCAACACTATTTCAAGAAAAAATTTTTAAAAATTAAAAAAAGAGAAAATTTCCAACATACACAAAGGTAAAGTGAATAGTGAACTCCATGTTCCCATCACCCAGTTTTCCAATTATCAAGTGTTTTCCCAATAGTGTTTGATTTGTCATATCCCATGGAGTATTTTAAAAACTTATTTATTTATTTGGCTTCTCCAGAACTTAGTTGCAGCACACAAGATCTTCAATCTTCACTGGGACATAAGACTCTTTGTTGTACATGTGGGATCCAGTTCCCCAACTAGGGATTGAACATAGGCCCCCTGCATTGGGAGCACAGAGTCTTAGCTACTGGACCAAAGCAAATCCCAGACATCAGATCATTTCACCTCTAAATATTTCAGATGTGTACCCCAAAGAAAACCATAATCACAGTATATTATCACAAGTAATAATTTCTTAAATGGCCTAATCATAAATCTGTGTTCAAATTTCTATGATTTTTTAAAAAAAATGTCTTTATAAGTTGGTTAGTTTGAATTAAAATCTGAAGTCCACACATTGCATTTGGGAAAAAAAAAAAAAAAAAAGAATAATAAATGTTTTTCTTGAGTCACTGCTGTCAGAGTCCTTTCCCTCGCTGGGAGTCACAGTCCACCTCACCTCCCGAAGATGCCCTCCAACATTATGCTGATCTCTCGACATGCTGCGGGGGCAGCTCAGATTCTAATCTAGTGCTACTCCTGTGTGTTCTTGCTTCCCATATCCATAGCTATCAGAACTACTGCATTTTCTTTTGTGGGAGCTCTCAATGACCCTTTATATATTCCAAAGACGCACAATCTGCCTAGTTGATTGTGTAGATTTAATCTGCAGCTTGTACAGCTAGTGGGAAGGCCTTGCTTCTTCTTCCTTAGCCACACCGCCCCTGGGTTTCAATTGTGGTTTTATTTCCACCTCTACGTGTGGGTCATCCACTGGGGTTTGCTCCTCAGGCTGCCCTGGAGGACTTGGGTTTGCCCCTGTGAGGGCCAGGTGTGGAAGTGGTGCAGCTGCTTGGGTCACAGGGGTACTGGTAGCACCAGGTACTCAGGGGAGTTGGCAGCTAGGGCAGCAGGAAATATAGTGCTCTAGAAGGGTGTGGCAACCAGTACTGGCCAATTCACTCCAATAGTCTTGCCTGGAGAAACCCCCTCCCTGACAGAGAAGCCTGTCTACAGGGTCGTAAAGAGTCAGAGATGACCAAAGCAACCCTGCACGCATAGACATAAGACTGTTTTTGCCTGTGGCAGCTCTGCCCTGGTGAGAGTTGAGTGTGAAGGTTGCACAGTTGCTTGGCTTATGGGGACCCTGATGGCACCAAGAGTGCAGGGACACGAACTGCCTCCACGCAGGGCTTATGGCCCTATCAGAGTCTTTTTTTGAGCCTCTTGTATCTGGCCATCTGAAGGCCTCTTTGGCCGGTCTTTCAGCTCCTCCCATTCAGGCACTTAGTTTCCCTTGCCTGGGGTCCTTCTCTGTAGATTGGTGTGTCAGGCACATAAAGGAGCACCCTGGGTGGGGTCCCACTCTGTAGTTCAGTATTAATTGGCCAGGCTTTCTATTGTTCAGCTGTGGATGCTGGTGTGTGGGGGGAGAGACACTATGGTGATGCCTCCACCCCCTACGTATTACTCAGCTTTATTGCCTTGCTTCCATGGCTGCCTGGTTTTCCTCCATAGACATTTCCTCCCACAATCTCCTCCCTCACCTCCCCTCAATCCATCTCTCCACAGTCAACAGCAGCCCTTGCCCTGGGATTGCTCCGTAATCCCTAAATTCCAGCTCCCAGTTGCTGCACCTTCCAGGGGACCAGCGTTCCTGTCTGGGTATGTATGGTTGCAAGGACTGTCTGATTCTCATTCTATTTAGGCTGCCACAGATAAGCTATTTCACTCTCAGCCTTAAATGTTTCTCCTCTGACTCAGACAATTGCCCTGAAGTGGGGATCGGAACCCTGCTTCAGTTCCCCCACCTGTCGAGGGCAGGTCTAGTCCTACTAACACTCCTATTTTTTCCCCTAGTTCCTTCATCCTACTGAGTTTTGCGTGGTTGTATATATTCTTTTCCACTGGTCAGGTACTCCTGTCTGCTCTTACCTGGTGTTTTGCATGCACTTCTGTTCCTGAAGATGTATTCCTGATGTATCAGTGTATTCCTTTGCCATCTTGTTCTCCACTTTTTTTTTTTTTTAATCCAAAAACCCTCTATCATCTTCCCTCTGATCCATGTCTCCCCTTAATTTGTGTATTTCTCTTTTGGGGAACAATCAAGTGGTCTTTGGGGGGGGGAGGGTGCAAGGACGGTTGGAATGTCAAAAGTCTTCCATGGACAATCTAGCATGTACTTAATGCATATTTAGCTCCCTCCAGTAGTAGAATTGCAATTGCCATTTGCCCTCTCTGCTGTTTTCTGTTTTTCTGTTGAATTGCTTCCCAGTTTTGAGGCACTACTATTGTTCTGGCAAATATTCTTTCTAGTTTATGATTCAGATTTTTGCATCCCCAGATTCATTAGAGATGATGTTTCTTCTTCACATTTTGCTGCTTTCATTGTGCTTTGAGGAAGACTATTAAACAGAAAAACATTTATATCACTATCTTTAATTACAAATCCCCATTCCAGTGGGGGATTTTTTTTTTTTTTAATTCTAAAGAAATCTAATTACAAATTATCTTTAAGGGACTCACAGTGACTAAACTCTGTGAAAAACTTATCAAAATATAAATCTACTAAGGCATCACCAAAATTTTCACTGAGAACTCAAGGGGTTTCTAGCTAGCAATAGTGTTCATTCATGTTCATATTCCCATAATATTATTATTACTGAGCCATTAACTCACAAAATGGTGGTTGGAATGTGTAAAACCAAAGGTTGGGATAAGACTGAAGGTTTTAACTTTGGTCTAGTTAGTTTCAATATTGTTTAGTAGGAAATGAGGGAGTCATTGACATCTTTACAAGGGAAGTCATTTGATTATAACTCTGGCTTCCCCGGTGGCTCAAACGGTAAAAAATCTGTCTGCAATGCAGGAGACCTAGCTTCTATCCCTGAGTCAGGAAGATCCCCTGGAGAAGGAAATGGCAGCCCACTCCAGTATTATTGTCTGGAGAATTCCATGGACAGAGGAGCCTAGTAGGCTACACTCCATACGATTCCAAAGTGTCAGATACACTGAGCAACTTTCACTTTCACTGTTCAAGAAAGATGTATTGGAGATAGAAGAGAAGAAAGATTAGCAGAGAGGAGACTGATTAAGGGGCTCCAACAATTGTATTTTTGGAATTTGTATCATGTTTTTCACTGACTACGTCAGATTTACCAATCCTGAAATAGAGAATAAAAAGAGCAAAATATTACCTATATTTGGCAAACTCTCTAGTGTAAATGACATTGGTCACAGTTCCTCTGCTTGTCCATTACTAAAATATTACAAGTTCCAATTTTACTCAGAACAATTGCTGGCTACCTGAAATGCATATAATACTCTGCACCAAGATGATGACATAGGAAGCCCCTAAATTTCCTTCCTCCCACTTACACACTGAATATGTGGTTACACATGGAGCAGTTCCTTTAAAGAGGAATCCAGAAACTAGTTGAGTGACTCCTACACATGGGGAGACTAAGAGAACAGCAGCATTGACATAGGTAGGAAAGACTGAGACATATTCTTACCATAAAAATTCCTACCCCCATCAGAGCACCATATAGTTAAGAGAGAACCCCTAACTCCCAAATTATCCATGAGGAGTTTGAACCACAACTATACAGCCCAGACTTTTAAGGCTTCCACACATAGGGGATAAGTCTCCCAAATCACCCAGTTCTGAAATCCAATGGAGTTTATGTTCATGAGTCCTACAGGATTATAGCAAACATAGAAGTAGTTGTTAACAGGTGTGCAGACACTAAATGCAGCTATACCTTCCATGGCTCAGTGCAGGGAGCAGGTAAAAACAAAAAAGGCCAATTTTCTATTGCCAATATGCTAGTGTATATTGTGGATACACAATATAAAGGATGTAACTTGTGACACTGAGAATGTAAAATGTGGGACAAGGAAATGTAAAAATGTAGAGCTTTTGTATGCATTTGAAGTTGAGTTGTTAACAGCTTAAAACAGACTGTTATAACTGTAAGATGTTTCATGTAAGGCTCATGGTAACTACAAAGCAAAACCTATAGTAGACACACAAAAGATAAAGGAGTCAAAGTATTAAATGATTTCAAATCATTTGATGATCTGAAAATAATCAAATCACAAGGAAAAGACAGAGAGAGAAAGAAACAAAGGGACTGCAAAATAATCAGAAAACACTTAACAAAATGGCAATATTCAGTCAAAACCTATCAATAATTACCTTAAATAAAAAATGGATAAGATTCTCCAATTAAAAGACAGAGTGGCTGATTGGATAAAGGAGCAAGACCCAATTTTATGTTGCCTGAATATCACTTCAACAATATGGATGCACAGCCTGAAACGGAATGGAATGAGATTTTCCATGTAAATGTAAACAAAACCAAACCAGGAATAGCTTTTTCTGTATCAGGTAAAATAGAGTTTAAAACAAAGACAGTAACTGGAGATAATATTTCTGGCTTTGAAGATGAAGAAAAGGACTCATAAGTCAAGGAATGTGAGTGGCATCTAGAAGCTGTAAAGGACAAGGAAATGGATTCTAAGAGCTCCAGTGAAACCCATGTTAGAACTGTTGGATGATAAATTTGTGTTGTTTTCAGTTCAGTTCAGTTGCTCTGTTGTGTCCGACTCTGTGACCCCATGAACCGCAGCACCTGAACAGCAGCCTCCCTGTCCATCACCAATTCCCGGAGTTCACCCAAACTCACACTGAGTTGGTGATGCCATCCAACCATCTCATCCTCTGTCATCCCCTTCTCCTCCAGCCCTCAATCTTTCCCAGAATCAAGGTCTTTTCAAGTGAGTCAGCTCTTCTCATCAAGTGACCAAAGTATTGGAGTTTCAGCTTCAACATCAGTCCTTCCAATGAACACCCAGGACTGATCTCCTTTAGGATGGACCGGTTGTATCTCCTTGAAGTCCAAGAGACTCTCAAGAGTCTTCTCCAATTGAAAAGCATCAATTTTTCTGTGCTCAGCTTTCTTTACAGTCCAACTCTCACATTCACTCCTGACTACTGGAAAAACCATAGCCTTGACTAGACGGACCTTTGTTGGTAAAGTAATGTCTCTGCTTTTTAATATGCTGTCTAGTTTGGTCATAACTTTTCTTCTAAGGCGTAAGCGTCTTTTAATTTCATGGCTGCAGTCACCATCTGCAGTGATTTTGGAGCCCCCCAAAATAAAGTCAGTCACTGTTTCCACTGTTGTTTTAAGCCACTATATTATAATAATTTGTAATGACCCACAAACCTGCTGGAATAAAACTATACCTATAGGGACTATGTGCTTAGTTGCTCAGTCATGTCCAACTCTTTGTGACCCCATCGACTGTAGCCTGTCAGGCTCCTCTGTTAATAGGATTCTCCAGGCAAGAATACTGGAGTGGGTTGCCATGCCCTTCTCCAATGGATCTCCCAACCCAGGGATCAAACCCAGGTGTCCTGCATTGCAGGCAGATTCTTTGCTGTCTGAGTCACCCAGGAAGCCCAATAGGGATTATACCTATAGGAATATATATATGAATTACAGCACGAAATATGTCACTGTCCATATTTTGCCAATTCAGTTTTGACTATTTGAAGCAAAATATGGAAAATACCATAGAGATAATGACCAAAGCCCTCTAAAAGTTGAGAACAAAAGAAGGACAATAAGGGCTTCAAGAAGTGGGGGACGTTTGATCTGGGTTTTTGAGGTTTAATACAATTTAAAGAAGTAGACATGAGGAAGACAAATTCTAAGCAGAAGAATGCAAATAACAAAAATAAGTAATATGTTGGGATAGAGGTAGTATTATGGTATGGTTGATTTGTTTAATATTGCTAAAATATTTTATTATTAAATGTTTTTATTGAATTAAAAATTTATAAAGTATTCAGAATGCAATGATATAGAGAAGCTTAGGCTGGAACCAGATGGTAAAATGTTTTGAATATTAGACAAAGTCCATTATTTTTATCTAACACATATTAAAAATAATAAACTGATATATTAAAAACATGTTATTTTTTTTAGAAAAAGGTAGAGCCTTAGTCAACAATTATTTTAGAAAGGAAAACTGGCTGAGGAATAAGGGGAAGAAAGATTAATTGGCAGGAGAATAGTTAGAAGGGCACTGACCCTATCTAGATGAGGTGATGACATCTAGATGAGGTTTTCTATCTTGTGGACCTTTGGGCATTTGTGAAATTCAAGGCCAATGTGCTTAACTTAAAATTATATTTACAAGCAATTTAATTAACTTGAAACATATTGTTTCAGTTAGCCCCAGTGCTGAAATAATTTTAATCTTCAGAGCCAGGTTGATTTTCTTGGTTGGACAGGGGGAGAGCCTCTTATATATTCTACCTTCCTTGGTTTGGCTGTAATCCTGCTCAGTACTTTACCATGATCTCTGAGATCATTCTGCTTCTATTCTTATGAGGTCCATTACCTGTATCATTAGATGCTACCTGCCTCAGCTGTGGGTACCTTGCACTTCAAGGCTCTTGAAAACTTGTCAATTTCTCCAGAAGAAGTAAAAACAATTTCCTTGAGTTTATTTTTTCTCTCTGTGCTTTTCTTCTAACCAACTGTCTCCTGATTTTTTTTTCTATCTCTTGTGTTCTGTGAAGCACTTCCCTCTTCAATCACTCCCTAGACTCCTTTGTTTAGGCAACATCCCAGAAGGAGCAACCTTCAGCTTTGTTTTTATGGTGTCATTCTAGATGGGAAACATGGTAGAGGAGGTGGGTTTTGTGACAAGGGATTTATTGGGTTAGGATGAGAAGGAATGAGAGGATAAAGATAGTTGGAATATTTCACCTGGGTGCCTGGGAGAATGTAATTCATTAACAGATCATGAAAATTAAGGGGGGAACTGACTTAGCCGGCCAAGGTTTGATTTTAGAACATGTTGAATGTGAGGCTGTAAATGCCTCATTTTAGTGAAGCTGAATAGCAGACATTTGGAAATGGCAGTGTTGCCTGGTAGAAATAATGATTCTATGGTAAAATTTTCTGGCAGGTGTAAAGGAATATAATTTTAGAGGTGAAAATATGTGAGGTGAGACATGGTGAAGAAGAGGAGGGCCAAAGAAAGAAAAAGATCATGGGCAGGTTGCTTTGTTATCCTTGGCAGTCTTGTTTTCTTCTATTGGTAAGAAGTTTGGTTGTTTCACTGAGGTGTCTTCCTGCCCAATTTATAGCAGCTAGAAGTCACTGTTCTTGTTCTTGGACCCACTGCTCTTGTCATTTTGCCTAGGATATGGGGATTTGACAAATTTATTCTCTAGTGGCCTATCTCATTCAGTGCCGTTTTGTCACTAAAATTAAAAGCCTGCAACCTGATCGGCATGTTATGGTAAACATTCTGCCTTTACCTAGCAAAGTCTCTTGAAGTTAACCTGAGAGGGAATATCCAAATACTCTTTTCCCATTTGAGTCTATGACAATAAGCAGTAATGAAAATGCAGTCTTTTGAATGGAAAAAAAAAATGATCTGCACCCATGTTGGTATGTTCTGGGAATAATACGTCAATGCCTCCAAATTGCTTAATATATTTCTTTATACTAATGGCTAGCTCAGTTGCACCCATGTGAAAAGTTTTTAATTTGGTTAAATTTATGCTTGGAGCTGTTAGAAATTAGAGCTTTGCAGGGGTTCCTTCCCTCCTTTCATTGTAATTCTCATGTGAATTTCTCCCCTGCAAAGTTATGCAGCTCTCCATCTGGCCATATTCAAAAGCTATCTTTCTCATAGAACTTTGATAAAATGCATCAGCTTCTTTGGAATCAGATTAGCATCTTGATCTGAGAGCTTTCTAGGGTCTTTCTGCTGACAGGAGTTGAAAACCTCATAAATAAAAATACTTATTTGCCTCTATGTTGTGATGGACTCTGTAGAAGAGAAAGACAATTAGATTTAAACATCTTTTCATTCTATGTTACAGATACTCTCTTCTTCCATGACTTGACAGTAATGCCCTCTCTTCTAGTGTTATCTACCGTAAAGATTGTGTAATGGCCCTGGAAAGTTAAATAGCACCCTTCAAACTAGCATTTCCTTCTAACTACTCTAGAAATCTTCTCAGTGGAAGATGTGGATTCTTTGTGTGTCGTTATCAATTACTATCATTCTAAGTAAGGTAATGCTGAATTAATTTGTTTTCTCCTCAGAATTTTTCATGTCCAAAAAATACTCAATGATAATTGATCATCTGTTTTAAATAAAACACCATAATAAAGTCTACATATGTTAGACTGAAATTAGATACTCAAATCTATGTCTCTTGTTAGCATAAGTTAATACTTTGTAGATGACATTTATGCACATAAGGAAATTCTGGGACACAAAATTCAGGCTTAGGTTCTGCTTAACTCAAGATACAACTGAATAAATTTGATATGAAACTCAATTTGGCTTTAGCATCATGTTGTTTGTGATTTTCCTACTTTTGTATTAAAATGATTTGGGGGAAGGTGAGCTTATTACTATTATTAATATATCTATGATAAAGATATTAACTATAATAACTTATATTATTTGAGAATAATGTGGTTAGGGTCTAGAAGAGTACTCTGACTATAAGATTTGGAGAAATATCAGTCAGGACATCAGCATTGTGGCAGCATGAGATGTTCATTTCAATCTACAATCAGTAAAATGTCCATAACTCACCAAAAGTTCTGTTGCCCAACACACTAGGATGCTGGAAAATTCCACATATCCATATATCTAAACATGGGTGTATTGAAGCAAATGGAGGAGGAAAAACTGGGGGGAGAGTGAAGGCAGTGACTATGATACTGCACCCCTAGCCACAGCAGCTGAGCCCACCAGCTCAGAGAACCCAGGATCAGGAGAAGAAGCTATGCACATAATCTGGCTTCCTGGCCACAGCAGTGTCCATGGCCACAGAGGAGTGGGCAGCAGCATCACGGCCTATGACCCTATCCCTCCAGCTGTGGAAGCACCTGTGTCTCTGGCCCATCAATCTGTAGCAGTGGCACCTGTGAACCTGACAAGCCCAGAGGTAGCAGAGACACCCTTGTTTTCCCTCCTTTTCACCTGTGGTGACAGAGGCCGCAACCCCAGTCAAGGTGGAAGCACCAGCCATCCCTGTGTTCCAGACAGCCATGCCAGCAACAGCTGCGACACCAGCAGCAGCAAGGCACCGGAGACCCAGAAGGCATAAGCAACAGCAAAAGGGGCACTGGGCAGAGGTGGTAGATGATAAAAAGTGCTGATCTTAAATATAACCACAGTCAGCTCAGGTTGGGGCTTCCCAGGTGGCACTAGTGGTAAAGAACCTGCCTGCCAATGCAGGAGACATAAGAGATGTGGGTTCTATCCCTGAGTTGGGAAGATCCCCTGGAAGGGGAATGGCAACTCACTCCAATATTCTTGCCTGGAGAATTCCATGGACAGAGGAGCCTCGGGGGCTACAGTCCATAGGGTCTCAAAGAGTCAGACACGACTGAAGCGCAGCTCAGGTAAGAGAAACCAAAAATTTGCGCTATAGCACCATGTACTGAAAAACAAAAGAAAGACCTTTAATTACTAATGGTGAATTGTCAGAATCAAGTAAAAAAAGCTTTGCCTAAAGGAGAAATGTGTTTGTTACCTCAGATGCACGAGTGGAGGAACAACCATCAAGCACATGAAAAAACATGGTATCACAAAAAGAAGATGTTATAATTCCATAAACTGAACTTAAAATCATGGAATATTGTGATTAAACTAATGGAGAATTCAAAAGAGCTGTAATGAATAAACTCAGTGAGCTGAACTCAGAAATGAAATTCAGTGAGCTTAAGAATAAAGATAATGAATAGAAAAAATACTTTACCAAAGAGATTTTCTCTATAAAAAGATTTTATAAAGATTTTCTATAGAGATTTTCTCTATAAAAAGAACCAAACTGAAATCTTGGAGCTGAAGAACTCGATAAATGAGTTGAAGAACACATTCAGAAGCATTGTAAATAGAGCAGACTATGTGGAAGACAGAGTTAGTGATCTCAAAGATAGAAATATAGAAATACAGTCAGAAGAGGAAAGAGAACTGTGATATAAAAAATTGAGGAGATTCTGTGAGAACTATCTGACTTCATTAGGAAGCTCAACATAAGAATAATTGGTACTACAAATGGAGAAGAGAGGAAGAAGTAAGCAGAAAATTTATTTAAATAAGAGCTGAGAATGTTTCAAACCTGGGGAAAGAACTGGATATATAAGTCCATGAAGCTTAGAGAACACCTGATTACCTCAACACAAAAAGACTTTATCAAAGACATTATACTAGAATTGTCAAAAGTGAGTGACAAAGAATTTTAAAGATAGCAAGGGAAAAAGGACAGTGACCTACAAAGGAACCCTCATTAGGTTATCAGCAGATATCTCAGCAGAAACCCTATAGGCCAGGAGAGAGTTGAATGATATATTAAAAATATTGAAAGATAATGTTCAGCAAGAATACTCTATCCAGCAAAAGTATTATCATATCTGAAGGAGAAATAAATGCTTTCTCAGACAAACAAAAGCTGAGGGAGTTCATCACCACTAGACCTGCCTTACAAGAAATGTTGAAAGGAGCTCTCCTACCTGAAATGAAAAGGCAAAAGTAATGAAATTCTATATCAGAATAGGCTGTTAAATACTTAATCATAGCATACAGGTTAAAGGCAAAGAAGTCAGTATGAATAACCGTAGCAACTTCAGTTTGGTTATAAACTCACAAAGTAAAAAGGACTAATTTGAGACAAAAAAAAAAAAAAAAAAAACATAAAAGGGGAAGGTCAGAGCTTGTATAGGCAAAAGAAAATGAGGAGGGTTCGGGATGGGGAGCACATGTATACCTGTGGCGGATTCATTTTGATATTTGGCAAAACTAATACAATTATGTAAAGTTTAAAAATAAAATAAAATTAGAGAAAAAAAAAAAAGAAAAAAAAATGCTATTAGTAGGAAAAGGACTATTTTATTTATGAGAATTTATATACAAACTTCATGGTAATCACAAAACATAAATCTAGAGCAGAGATATAAAGCATTAAAAAAAATTGAGCTGAGAAAACATCTTAGAAAACAAGAAAATTAAAATGGCAGATAGAAACATAAGAAAAACAAAAATGGAGGTATAGTGCAACCAGAAAACAGAAGATAAAATGGCAGTACTAAGTCTCATTTATCAACAGTTACTCCAAGTGTAGATGGATTGAATTCATCAATCAAAAGCCACATAGTTACTGGCTGCATTAAGAAAACAAACAAGACCCAATGTTATTCTATCTCTGGGAGACTCAGTTCTGAAGACAAATATAGGATCAAAGAAAAGGAATGAAAGATGATACTCCAAGCAAACGGCAGCCAGAAGAAAGTATGGTGTAGCCATACTTATGTCAGACCATCAAGCCAAAAATGGTAACAGGAGACAAAAATAAATATTATATTATGATAAATGGATGAATTTATCAAGAAAACATAACACTCAGTAATATATGTGTACCTAATATAGAAGCACCAAAATATATAAAGCAGTTATTAACAGACCTAAAGGGGAAAACTGACAGCAACACAATGATAGCAGGGGTTTTAACAATCTACTTATGTCAATGACTAGATCATCCAAACAGAAAGCCTGTTTCAACAAGGAAGCAATGGCCAAAAATAAAACACTAGACCAGAGTAGGACTTGCAAAGAGCATTCCATTCAAATGCAGCTTAATAATGCATTCTTCTCAAGTGTGCATGGAACATTCTTAAACAGAGACCTTATGTTGGAACACAAAATGTCTCAACAAATTTAAGAAGAGTGAAGTACTGAATAATATCAAGAATATCAAGAATAATATCAAGCGTCTTTTCCCAACCACAATGAAATGAGAAATCAACTACAAGACGAAAGCTGAAAAAACCTCAAATAGGTAAAGACTAAACAACATGCTGTGCTGTGCTTAGTCATTCAATTGTGTCCTACTCTTTGTGGCTCTGTGGATTTTAGCCTGCCAGGCTTCTCTGTCCTTGGGGATTCTGTGGGTAAGAATACTGGAGTGGGTTGCCATGCCCTCCTCCAGGGGATCTTCCCAACCCAGGGATTGAACCCAGAACTCCTGCATTGCAGGCAGATTCTTTACTATCTGAGCCACCAGGGAAGCCCAAGAATACTGGAGTGTGTTGCCATGCCCTCTCCCAGAGGATCTTCCTGACCCAGGAATCGTGCAGGCGGATTCTCTACCAATTGAACACCAGGGAAGCCCTAAACAACAAGCTAATGAACAACTATTGGGCCAGTGCAGAATCAAAGAAGAAATCCATAAATACCTGACAAGTGAAAATGAAAATATAACATAGCAAAATCTATGGAATGCAGCAAAAGCCATTCTAAAAGGGGAGTTTATAGCAATACAGACCCACCTTGAGAAACAAGAAAAATCTCAAAAAACCTAATACATCTAAAGAATCTAGAAAAAGAAGAACAAACAAAGCCCAACTTTAGTAGAAAAAAGAAAAAATAAACATCAAAGTGGGAATAAATGAAACAAAGACTAAAAGACAATAGAAGAAGAGCAATGAAACCAAGAACTGGTTCTCTGAAAAAATAAACATGGAAAAGCCTTTAGCTTGACTAAGAAAAAATAAGAGAAGACTCAGGTAAATAAAAAATGAAAGAAAAAAAATTACAGTGCAAATCACATAAATACAAAAGATTATAAGAGAATACTATGAACAGCTATACACCATCAAATTGAACAATCTAGAAGAAATGGACAAATTCTTAGAATCATACCACCTTCTAAAACTGAATTGTGAGAAACAGAAAATCTTAATAGACTGATAATTAGTAAGGAAATTAAAACAGTAATCAAAAACTTCCCCCAAACCAAATGGCCAAAATTATATGGGTTGGCAGGAAAATTCTAATGAATATTCAAATAATAAATAACACCTGTCCTCAAACTCTTCCAAAAGCCTGAAGAGAAGGGACTACTTCCTAACATATTTTACAAAGCCAGCATTCATACTGATACCAAAAGCAGACAAAAACAACACAAAATAGATAATTACAGGCCAATGTCTCTGATGAACATGGATACAAAAAATCCTTAACAAAATATTAGCAAACTGAAAACAATAATACATCAAAAGAATCATAAACCATGATTCAGTTGGATCTATTCCATGGAGGCAAGGATGATGGTTCAATAGCCACAAATCAATCAACATGATACACCATATTAACAAAAAATAAAAATCACACAAACATCTCAATAGATCTGTTAAAAGCATTTGATAAGATTTAACAGCCATTTATGATAAAACTCAATAAAATGAGTATAGAAGGAATGTACCTCAATGTAAGAAGGTAATATATGACAACTCCCAGCTAACATCACATTCAATGGTCAAAAAGCTAACAGCTTTTCCTCTAGGATCAGGAACAAGATAAGGATGTCCACTATCCTTACTTTTATTCAGCGTGGTACTGGAATTCCTAGCCACAGAAATCAGATAAGAAAAAGATATAAAAGGCAACTAAATTGAAGGGAAGTAGTAAAACTGTCCCTCCTTGCCAATAACAGTACTATATATAGAAAACCATAAGTACTCCACCAAAAAGCTATTAGAACTAATAAGCGAATTCAGTGAAGTTTTAGGTTATAAGATTAATACACAGAAATTTGTTGCATTTATATACAGTAATAAAGAGCAATCAGAAAGAGAAGTCAAGAAAACAATTCATTTAAAATTGCATTAAAAAGAAAAAAAAAACCTGAGAATAAATTTAACCAAGGAAGTGAAAGACCTGTACACTGAAAAGTTACATTGTTGAAAGGAATTGAAGAAGAGACAAAGAAATGGAAAGATTTTCTGTGCTCATGGCTTGGAAGAATTAATATTGTGAAAATATTCATATCACCTAAAGCAATCTGCAGATTCAGTGTAATCCCTATCAAAATTCCAAGAACATTTTTCACAGAAATAAGACAAAAAAGCCTAAAATTTGTATGGAGCCACATAAGACCCCAAAGAGAAAAAAGAACAAAGGTAAAGGTATCACACTCCCTGATCTCAAATTATTCTAAAAAGTTATAGTAATCAATAGGACCTGGCATTGGAAAAAAAACAACCAAAAAAATATAGACACTGAAATCAATGGAACAGAGTTGAGATCCCAGAAATAAACCCATACAAATATGGGCAATTCATTTATAACAGAGGAGCAAAGTGCATACAATAGGGAAATGATAGTCTCTTCAATAAATAGTGTTGAGGAAATCTAGACAGCCATATGCAGAATGAAACTAAAGCACTCTCTAACACCAGGCACAAAAATCAACTCAGAATTGATTAAAAATTTGAAATAATAATTCCTAGAAGGAAACATGGGCAGTATGCTCTCTGACATTTTACCAATATCTTTCTCGTTGTCTTCTCAGTCGAGGGAAACAAAAGGGAAAATAAACAAATGGGACTACATGAAACTAAAAAAACTTCTGCACAAAGGAACCTATCAACAAAATGAAAAGTCAGCTTACTGAATGGGGGAGTATACTTGCAAATGGTATATTTGGTAAAGGTTAATATCCAAAATATGTGAATAACTCATGTAACTCAATAACAAAAATGACAATTTGATTAAAAAAAAAACTGGCAGGGGATTTGAATACAAATGAACAACAGACACATGAAAAGATGATCAATATCACTAAAATTAGGAAAATTCAAATAAAAACTATAATAAGATATCATCTTATGCATGTTAGAATGGCTATTAATAAAATAGCAAGAAATTGCAAGTAGTGGAGAGGGTATAGACAAGGAAACCTCATACACTGTTGGTGGGAATGTAAATGTAAATTGGTACAGCAACTATGGTACACAGTATGGAGATTCCTCCCCAAATTAAGAATAGAACTATCACATGATTCAGCTATTTCACTTCTGGGTCTTACCTGAAGAATATGAAAGCACTAGTTTGAAAAGATACATGCATCCCTAAGTTTATTGCAGCAATATTTACAATAGCCAAGATATGAACACAACCTAAGTGTGTATCAGTGGATGAATGGATAAAGAAGATATATGTTATAACCAATGTTACCTCAATTAAAAAAGTGTCTCTGAAGTAAAAATGTTGAAGAGATTTAGGGAAAGAGGAGTATGTAGTCTCAGAAACAAAAGTCTGAAGGACAACACAAAGAAAACTAGCAGATGTTGGCTGGAGTGTAGTTCCTTGATCTGTTGAAAAAATATAATTGAGTGATGAGGATTAATATGACTACTAATAATCAGACTCATTCAAGAAAGAGCTGATGGAGAGACAGGTGGAAAGGCTAGAAAAAATAATTTTGTGTCATTGAAACATATTCAAATGTCTCAGGATAACTTGGAATTTTAAAGCTTTTCTGAAAATAGAGTTTTAAATATGATATTTGTTTCATTTACATTCTTGAGATTGATGTATCTTACAAGCTACTTTCTACCTTAAAGTAACTCCAATTTAACTTCCATACACTTTTGCCGGAGTCCAGCTCCGGCAGCCAGGGAATCAGCCTGAAGGGGTGAGCGGTGTTGGGGGGTGATGATGTAGCCTCTGACTCATAGTACAGAACTGCATGTTTATTTCAAGCCTCGGGTTCTCTTTTATACTTTGACAAAAGCATTAGGTCAGAGGTTTGACGTTTTTATTTTCCCCCACCCAGATTTACTGTACTTAACTTGTGATTACATTGTAACTCATGCTACATTCCTCATTTTCTTATCTTTCTAAATCCTGTTTGCCCCTAGCATCTTAAGATCACTATCTCCTAAAAAGGCTTCTGCTGCTGCTGCTGCTGCTGCTGCGTCGCTTCAGTCGTGTTGGACTCTGTGCGACCCCATAGACGGCAGCCCACCAGGCTCCTCCATCCCTGGGATTCTCCAGGCAAGAACACTGGAGTGGGTTGCTATTTCCTTCTCCAATGCATGAAAGTGAAAAATGAAAGTGAAGTCGCTCAGTCGTGTCTGACTCCTAGCGACCCCATGGACTGCAGCCCACCAGGCTCCTCCATCCATGGGATTTTCCAGGCAAGAGTACTGGAGTGGGGTGCCATTCTAGCTATGCTTAATTATTCCTAAACCCTAAACTCAGCAATCTTCTTTTGCCATAAATATTTCCCTCACAAACAGGTCTCAGATAACAATCCTTCCCATGGCCTCAAGCTGCGGCCTACGTGCTCATCCTGGGACATTCTTTGTAAAGATCCTTGAACAAATGTCAATGGTTATTTTATAGGTAATTTTCTGGGCACAACTGTAGAAGGCTTTGTGCTTTCTCATGCTTCTCTCAAGCACCTTAACATTCTTTCCAACCAACTCAACCACAGAAAGGAAAGAACAAGTCAGAATCACAAGGCCTAACTCCTTCATCCTGGGGCCATGCCTGCAAGATGAGGAGAGGGGGTTGGGGCCATGCCTCCATTTTGTCAGTAATGCTTACGTGGCTCCTGACACTTTGAAAACATTTAAAAATAAATTTTAGCAAAAAATAGTTTATTTTATTTTCTGAAGTGTGGAGAAATTTATAACTCATTGCCTTTATATATGAGGACTTCCTAAAGTTAAACTCTACTTTGGGGGAAAGCAATTGCCTAAGAAAATGGTTAAAATTTTACCAGTTTTGATCAGCAATTTATGCTTGAGTTATGCTGCCTAGTGATAGAAAACCAAGAGTAAATTTTCTTAAAATACCAGCTATGATTTCAGAAAACTGTCAGGCTCATCATGGTTTTATTATGGAGAAGAATCCTGATTGCAACAGAAATAAAAAATAGATGGGAGCCATATGGAACTTTACCCATTTGCTGCCAAGAATTGGCTTCCATTTTAAAAGCCAAAAACATCCAAGATGTATAGAGGAAAATAATTCCTTATATATGCAATGACGCATTTGACTGAACAGCATTGATTAGAAAGATGGAATGAAATGTTTGTTTTTAAGAAATTATTTAATGTGCTGGTTGTGAATTGAATTATCCCAAATGAATTCCCCGATCACAGAATTTCATTTACTTTCAGTTAGTTTTAGATTTCCATTCATAAACACACTTTAAATTAGCCCTTTACTTGTTAACTTCTATAGGATTGTGTGTATGAGTGTGGGGTGGAAGAGGAATTTTTGTTTACATTGGAGAAAAAAGGGTGATTTTATACTTTTTAAGATATATAAAGCATATATGAAATTAAGATGAAATAACTTGGCCCAAGTAACTTATGTTGGTTTGAAATCAACATAAGACTGAATAATTCTAGTAGTCAGAATTCTAGTATTCAGCATAAGACTGAATATTGAATTGAAATGAATTTGAATTCAAATTGAATTTGAATCTTATTAAATTGCACATGCCAATTCCTGACATGGAAATTATAGATTGAGGAACAAATGGGTCTTCGCTCCATGTGAAATGGTGGTGTTCATAGTGTACTAGACCTAAAAGAAGGGAATCTCTGGGTAAGAGGGCTGAACTTTATCTCTGAGGAGGGTACATCTTTTTATGCTAGAAAATGGAGGCTGAAGAAGTCATGGAGCAAATGCACAATTTTCTTCAAAAAACATAAGACCTGAGTAGCTATGGTCTGACTAAGTTCATGTATCTGTTTGTTGTACATGCTTGATGTGTTTTTATTTGTACTGAGGTATCATATACCTGTAGAAAAGTCCACTTGTCATAATCACAAGTAAGTTTGGAGGTTGCTGTATGAAAGGAGAATGGGTCTGTGGAGAAGTTAGAAAAGGTCTCAGTGAAGGGAAATCTTTGCCTGCTTTTAAGAAATAGAACTAAATGACTTATAAATGCATAGTAGAGAAAAAAGAAAGATAGCTTTAATTTTACATGGTGGCCTATACATTTTGCTTGAAAGCTTAAATTGTGGTTGCAGCAATCCCTGCGGCTCTGGTCCTTTTTTAATAAATAATTTATTTGGCTGCATCTGGTCTTAGTTGCAGCACACACCATTTTCGATCTTTGTTGTGGCATGTGCAATCTTTAGTTGTGGCATGGGAACACTTAGGTATGGTCAGTTCAGTGACTCTGTGACCCCATGAACTGCAACACACCAGGCCTCCCTGTCCATCACCAAATCCCGGAGTCCACCCAAACCCATGTCCATTGAGTCGATGATGCCATCCAACCATCTCATCCTCTGTCATCCCCTTCTCCTCCTGCTTTCCCAGGATCAGGATCTTTTCCAATGAGTCAGCTCTTCGCATGAGGTGGCCAAAGAGTTTCAGCTTCAACATCAGTCCTTCCAATGAACACCCAGGACTGATCTCCTTTAGAATGGACTGGTTGGATCTCCTCGCAGTCCAAGGGACTCTCAAGAGTCTTCTCCAACACCACAGTTCAAAAGCATCAATTCTTCGGTGCTCAGCTTTCTTCACAGTCCAACTCTCACATCCATACATGACTACTGGAAAAACAATAGCCTTGACTAGACGGACCTTTGTTGGCAAAGGAATGTCTCTGCTTTTTAATATGCTGTCTAGGTTGGTCATAACTTTCCTTCCAAGGAGTAAGCATCTTTTAATTTCATGGCTGCAATCACCATCTGCAGTGATTTTGGAGCCCCCCAAAATAAAGTCAGCCACTGTTTCCCTGTCTATTTCCCATAAAGTGATGGGACCGGATGCCATGATCTTAGTTTTCTGCATGTTGAGCTTTAAGCCAACATTTTCACTCTCTTCTTTCACTTTCATCAAGAGGCTCTTTAGTCCTTCTTCACTTTCTGCCATAAGGGTGGTGTCATCTGCCTATCTAAGGTTATTGATATTTGTCCCTGCAATCTTGATTCCAGCTTGTGCTTCCTCCAGCCCAGGGTTTCTCATGAGGTACTCTGCATATAAGTTAAATAAGCAGGGTGACTGTACAGCCTTGATGTACTCCTTTTCCTATTTGGAACCAGTCTGTTGTTCCATGTCCAGATCTAACTGTTGCTTCCTGACCTGCATATAGGTTTCTTGAGAGGCAGGTATGCCTCTGGTATGCCCATCTATTTCAGAATTTCCCACAGTTTATTGTGTTAGGTGTGGAGAAGGAAATGGCAACCCACTCCAGTGTTCTTGCCTAGAGAATCCCAGGGACAGGGGAGCCTGGTGGGCTGCTGTCTATGTGGTCGCACAGAGTCGGACATGACTGAAGTGACATGACAGCAGCATATTGTGTTAGGTGGGGTCTAGTTCCCTGACTGGGGATGGAACCTGGCCCCTCTGTACTGGGAATGCAGACTCTTAGACACTGGAAAATCAGGGAAGTCCCTTATGATGTCATTCTGACTTTCAAAGGGTTTGGGGAATTTATCATTCATTTTGATGGCATTTTTCTTCTCTATAGTGAGTGGTCCTTGTTTTTCTTCCTTTTATCAAACAGATTAAGGATACACCCAGTCATCTATCTTTTCATTCTTTCTTTAGAGCCTAATAAAGGGCCTCGTTCTTTGTTTCTTATAAAAACTCTTGGGCAAAACTCTTTTATTTAGGCATTCCTGGAGGCTCAGATGGGAGAAAGCAATGGCAACCCACTCCAGTACTCTTGCCTGGGAAATCCCATGGGTGGAGGAGCCTGGTAGGCTACAGTCCATGGGGTCGTGAAGAGTCAGACACAACTGAGCAACCTCACTTTCACTTTTCACTTTCATGCACTGGAGAAGGAAATGGCAACCCACTCCAGTGTTCTTGCCTGGAGAATCCCAGGGAGGAGAGCCTAGTGGGCCGCCGTCTATGGGGTCGCACAGAGTCAGACACGACTGACGTGACTTAGCAGCAGTAGCAGAGGCTCAGATGATAAAGAATCTGCCTGCAATGCAGGAGACTGGGTTTTATCCCTGGGTAGAGAGGATTCCCTTGAGGAGCAAATGGTTACCCACTCCAGTACTCTTGTCTGGAGAATTCCATGGACAGAGGAGCCTGGTGGCTACAATCCACAGGATAGCAAAGAGTCCAACACGACTGAATGACTAATGCTTCAGTTTCTCATGACTTCTCAGAGATAGTCTTATGACACCTTGAGCAATGGGCTTCCCTGGTGGCTCAGACAGTAAATAATCTTCCTGGAATGTGAGAGACCTAGGTTCAATTCCTGAGTCGGAAAGCTCCCCTAGAGAAGGAAATGGCTACCTACTTCAGTATTCTTGCCTGGAGAATCCCGTGGACAGAGGAGCCTTGTAGGATACAGTTCATGGGGTCACAAGGAGTCGGACATGACTGAGTGACTAACATACACACACTCTTTGAACAATGCTGTTTAATTCAGCATCCGAAACCACCTCTTGCAGCAACAGTTGCAGATGATCCCACATGGTATGGAATACGTGTATGGTCTCTTACCTTAGGATGAGTTCCCTGCCCATCAGGTGAGAACTTCTAGAAGTGAACATGGGGTAGATTAGCTCTCTTTGCTGCCCTCTGGGGAGACCTTCTACTACTCCACCCATGGAAGAAAGAAATGCTAAAAATGTGTGAGGGATAGGTTTGCTGAACTGACTTTTTCCAAGTCTCCTTTTCTCTCTGTTCTCCAGTTAGTGGTTCTATAAGAATGAATGTGTATGTTTGTGTGAGTGACTGACACATCCTAATATAGAACTTTATAGAAATGAATTTTAGTGTTTTTTTTTTTTTTAACACAAGATCACATCAAAGAAAGAGAAACACTCTTGAGCTGTTGACAGGCTTTCACCACTTATTATGTGAGAAAAGAAATGTCAGTAACTTAAAAGAAAAATTAAGATCAATGTGTTTGAGCTTTTCTAATTTTAAAATTCTTTACAAAATCTTGTCAAAAAGGTTATGTAATGGTAACAAGGAGGCTGAAACTTCTCTGGGCAATGGGAACTTTCTTTGTTTCCTCTGAGAGCAAAAGATATAGAAGTGGAGCCTTATTCTGGGGAGCCCCCCACCACCCCCACCCCAGCAAGGGTGTCAGTATCTGTTAGATATGTGCAGTTATTGCTTTTTAGGAGCTACTGCTCTGACTCACAGGAAAACAAAGACTGGGTTATAGCCATGTATTTGCAAGAACCATGGTGAAATAATTGGTGAGGCAAAGGTGGTGAATAAACCACTTGTTGGGGTAGTTCAGGCCTAAATACACTTTCTGCTGAGGTGACCTGAAGTTGCCCTAATTCTTCTTTTGTTCCAGCTGTATAGATTGGCCTAGAAATGTGGTAGAAGGTTGATATGTCAGACTGTGACTTTATTCTGTCCCTGGAATAACCAAGGATGTTTCAGAAAATCAATTTGCTCTCTCCAGGAGGGCTCTACTGAAGTACAGGAACATAGTCTTTTGGGGAAAAGTTCCTGTGAAGATGGACATGGTTTCATTAGTTCTTACTGCAGAGAAGATGATGGATAAACTTAGTTATTTGCTGCTTCTCTTGTTAAGGGTTTTATCCATTTCTTTTCAGTGGAGAAGAACATGGGAGCCTAAATGTGATTGCTGAGATTTGTCATTTTCAGCAGATCAAGGATCTCCCTGAAATAAACTAAAGGCATCTGCTTTCAACACTCATGTCTATAAAACCACAAGTGAGAGGGAAATGTGTGAACTTTAAAACCCCAGACACTGCTGCATTTAAAAAGAATTGTTGCTATGACTGTTGAAATATTTTCCTCCTAAGTCTCTGTTTATGCTTTGTGTGTGTATGTGTGTTTGCTCTGGTGTATTTCACCTATTCAAGAATTCTAAATTCAAGAATTTTTCATGTGATTAACATAAAATGAAAAACTTAACCAAATATCTTAACACACACATCGTTTATAGAAATTAAAGTATATATACTCCCATTTTTATGAAAAATTTTTACCTTAAAGCAATTTTAAGAAAAATCCATCTTTTTGTCTGCTTTGTCATTCTAAGCCTGCCTTATAAAAATTATGACTTTTTAAAAAAGATGTGACACTCTTAATACAAAATGAGATAAAGTAAAATTCAGAAGTACCCAAACTTTCTTTTCATTTTATTAAGCAGTGTCTGAGGCGAAAGTTTCCCTGGAATGAGTCTGAAGAGAGCAGTTCTATAGGATGCCAGTGATGTCTCTTAACCTTCTTTGGCCTTTGTTTTCTCTCTTACAGAGCTGGAGACATAGGAACTATATGGTCCCTCCCCTGTCAGCCCCTTCAGCCCCAAACACTCTATTTTGCTTTCTCTGCTATGCAAACAACACTAGCTGACATTCCTTTGGGAAGGACATTTGCAGTGTGTAGCTCTGTTTTCAAATGGTATTCAAGAGAGAGAAAACTGTGAGGTGGCAGATCCAGCATTTTCAAATTTTAAAGCTAACTGAGAAGAAAAGAATTCATCCAGAGAAGTATATAAGCTCCATTTGACAAAATCTGCGCACTTTCCACACACCTCCATCAGGGAAGGGGTGGACCCATCTCTAATGATCACGGTTGACATTCTTGATTGTATAATATTTTGACTTGCGCTTCAGAGTTCCCTCATCATCTCCATCTATGTCCATGGGTAGCTCTTGAAGTACAGCAGCTGTGCCATCTGTTTCAAATATTATTTCAGCCCTCACTGTTTTGGGATAAATTTCATAAAGTGTATTGCATACACACACATTTAATTGAGCAAACGAGAAGCCTTTCCAGTCTAAAAGAGCTTCCTAAATGACAAGAAGTGTCCAATTTCCATTCAAATGGTTACTCCGGGGCTTTAAAATGTGTGAATTCATCTAACAGAGGCTGGTGGTATATATTGAGGCAGATGGCTTGATTCTGTGAAGAAAAAAATTAAGTGGATTTTACTATCAATCTTATTTTTTTTTTGGCAAAAGACTGACATAATAAAGATGTGTATTACTGAGAACGCTTTTTAATAATGATTCTACCTTATGTTTTCCCCCAAGAATATGGTTAACTGACTAGGAAAATCTATTTAGAGATTTTATGTTTATCTATAATGATCAGCTTAGAAAAAAAAAAAAGGAAGCCCACTAACAAAACTGCTGAAATACAAAAGGAAAATAATGCTCTACAACTTTCTAAAGGAGTCCAAGAGGAAAGGAATGCTCAAGTTAATCTGCTTGTTCTCTTGCTAAAAAGTTGTGAAATCAGTAAGTTGACTACTTTGAAGGAAGAAGGGATTTCATTTTATGTGGGAATATCTTTAGAGGAATATCTTCAGCAGGTGTTACAGATGTCCAAGGCACTTGGTATGTTTAATATCAGAAGTTTTAGAGATGAGTCATTGAAAATATTATGTGTACTCTCAAATTTAGACTCATGTCAGCACATGTCAATATTATGTCAAAAGTTCTGTGTTCTAAAGGTTGTTTCAAGTCTTGCTTGCTTTATGAACATTATAGTTTCCTCCTACCAAGTATACTTAGCTTTTCTTCCATTAGTAGTTTGCAGAAGTGACTGAGTTCTTGGTTAGTTCCTGGTTGATTTTAACTAATCACATGTCTCATCCCTCTTGGAGATGATTGGTCAGTAGCCTTGGCCTAAGCCAATCAACCCTTTGCTTCCTTTGGTATCAATTATTAGCTTAGGGCTAAGCATATGACTTAAGTTGTCCCAATCAGTCTGAAAGAAAAAGCATTTCTTTGATAACTTGGAAAAGGTGCTTTCTTCCTGCTGGTAGACATGGATAGAAAAGCACATAGCCATTATTGCTATTGACAACTTCTTGGAAACATAAAGAAAGTTGACCTTAGGATAAAGTGAACAGCACAGATAGTAGCATGAAATGTAGGAAGAGCTTTGATAACAAGTGAGAATTTGAGTTCATTGCTCTAAAGTCCACTGTACCTCTGGACTTCCCTGGTGTTAGCCAATGCTCATGGTTAGAACAGTTTTTATTGTTCACGCCCATTGGAGTGAGTCTTTTTTTAAGTGTAAAGGTTTTGTGTTTTCTTTTTCATTTGTGTGTAACATAGGCAAAATTATGTCAATAAAATGTTATTTTAAGGAATTGCACATGTTGTGAATCCTTCCACAGCCAATCACATTAGCTCCTCCAAACTTTGAGTCATAATCCTCCACAGATCTTTATAAAATGACTTGCGTAATCTACCATTGCCATGTCTGTCCATAATTCTTCTAGCTGGGTTTCTTTGATCTCTACTTGGATATGGAAATACTTAAAACATTCCCCTCTCCCCACTCTGTAATCTTTCAGATCTAAATTCTTCAAGCAATGTATACTTTAGATGCATGTTTAGGGTCAGAGTAAATAGACATGCCTGGTTCTCAATTGCAGATGCATAAGTTGGTGGCACCCGACTCCAGTACTCTTGCCTGGAAAATCCCATGAACAGAGGAGTCTGGTAGGCTGCAGTCCATGGGGTTGCTAGAGTCGGGCACAACTGAACGACTTCACTTTCACTTTTCACTTTCATGCATTGGAGAAGGAAATGGCAACCCACTCCAGTGTTCTTGCCTGGAGAATCCCAGGGACAGAGGAGCCTAGTGGGCTGCTGTCTATTGGATCGCACAGAGTCGGACACGACTGAAGCGACTTACCAGCAGGAGGAAGTTGAAATCAAATTCACTCCTAAGCTATCACATCCTAGAATAATACAGATCACTCAGTTCAGTTCAGTCACTCAGTCGTGTCCGACTCTTTGTGACCCCATGAATTGCAGCATGCCAGGCCTCTCTGTCCATCACAAACTCCTGGAGTTCACTCAAACTCACATCCATCGAGTCGGTGATGCCATCCAGCCATCTCATCCTCTGTCGTCCCCTTCTCCTCCTGTCCCCAATCCCTCCCAGCATCAGAGTCTTTTCCAATGAGTCAACTCTTCTCATGAAGTGGCCAGAGTACTGGAATTTCAGCTTTAGCATCAACCCTTCCAAAGAACACCCAAGACTGATCTCCTTTAGAATGGACTGGTTCGATCTCCTTGCAGTCCAAAGGACTCTCAAGAGTCTTCTCCAACACCACAGTTCAAAAGCATCAATTATTCGGTGCTCAGCTTTCTTCACAGTCCAACTCTCGAATCCATACATGACCACTGGAAAACCCATAGCCTTGACTAGATGGACGTTTATTGGCAAAGTAATGTCTTTGCTTTTGAATATTCTATCTAGGTTGGTCATAACTTTCCTTCCAAGGAGTAAGCGTCTTCTAATTTCATGGCTGCAATCACCATCTGCAGTGATTTTGGAGCCCCCAGAAACAAAGTCTGACACTGTTTCCACTGTTTCACCATCTATTTCCCATAAAGTGATGGGACCAGATGCCATGATCTTAGTTTTCTGAATGTTGAGCTTTTAAGCCAACTTTTTCACTCTCCTCTTTCACTTTCATCAAGAGGCTTTTGAGTTCCTCTTCACTTTCTGCCATAAGGGTGGTGTCATCTGCATATCTGAGGTTACTGATATTTCTCCCCGCAATCTTGATTCCAGCTTGTGCTTCTTCCAGCCCAGCGTTTCTCATGATGTACTCTGCATATAAGTTAAATAAGCAGGGTGACAATATGCAGCCTTGACGTACTCCTTTTCCTATTTGGAACCAGTCTGCTGTTCCATGTCCGGTTCTAACTGTTGCTTCCTGACCTGCATATAGGTTTCTCAAGAGGTATGTCAGGTGGTCTGGTATTCCCATCTCTTTCAGAATTTTCCACAGTTTATTGTGATCCACCCAGTCAAAGGCTTTGGCATAGTCAATAAAGCAGACATAGATGTTTTTCTGGAACTCTCTCACTTTTTTGATGATCCAGCGGATGTTGGCAATTTGGTCTCTGGTTCCTCTGCCTTTCTAAAACTAGCTTGAACAGATGAAGATCATGTTCACGTATTGCTGAAGCCTGGCTTGGAGAATTTTGAGCGTTACTTTACTAACGTGTGAGATGAGTGCAATTGTGCGGTAGTTTAAGCATTCTTTGGGGTTGCCTTTATTTGGGATTGGAATGAAAACTGACCTTTTCCAGTCCTCTGGCCACTGCTGAGTTTTCCAGATTTGCTGCATATTGAGTGCACTACTTTCACAGCATCATCTTTCAGGATTTGAAATAACTCAACTGGAATTCCATCACCTCCACTAGCTTTGTTCATAGTGATGCTTTCTAAGGCCCACTTGACTTTGCATACCAGGATGTCTGGCTCTAGGTGAGTGATCACACCATCATGGTTATCTTGGTATTAAGATCTTTTTTTGCATAGTTCTTCTATGTATTCGTGCCACCTCTTCTAAATATCTTCTGGTTCTGTTAGATCCATACCATTTCTGTCCTTTCTCGAGTCCATCTTTGCATGAAGTGTTCCCATGGTATCTCTAATTTTCTTGAAGAGATCTCTAGTCTTTCCCCTTCTGTTGTTTTCCTCTTTTTCTTTGCATTGATAGCTAAGGAAGGCTTTCTTATCTCTTCTTGCTATTCTTTGGAACTCTGCATTCAGATGCTTATATCTTTCCTTTTCTCCTTTGCTTTTTGCTTCTCTTCTTTTCACAGCTATTTGTAAGGCCTCCCCAGACAGCCATTTTGCTTTTTTGCATTTCTTTTCCATGAGGATGGTCTTGATCCCTGTCTCCTGTATAATGTCATGAACCTCCATCCGTAGTCATCAGACACTCTGTCTATCAGATCTAGTCCCTAAATCTATTTCTCACTTCCACTGTATAATCATAAGGGATTTGATTTAGGTCATTGGAGAAGACTCTTGAGAGTCCCTTGGACTGCAAGGAGATCCAACCAGTCCATTCTGAAGGAGATCAGCCCTGGGATTTCTTTGGAAGGAATGATGCTAAAGCTGAAACTCCAGTACTTTGGCCACCTCATGCGAAGGGTTGACTCATTGGAAAAGACTCTGATGCTGGGAGGGATTGGGGACAGGAGGAGAAGGGGATGACAGAGGATGAGATGGCTGGATGGCATCACTGACTTGATGGATTTGTGTCTGAGTGAAGTCCGGGAGTTGGTGATGGACAGGGAGGCTTGGCGTGCTGTGATTCATGGGGTCGCAAAGAGTCGGACGTGACTGAGCGACTGATCTGATCTGATCTGATCTGATACCTGAATGGTCTAGTAGTTTTCCCTATTTTCTTCAATTTAAGTCTGAATTTGGCAATAAGGAGTTCATGATCTGGGCCACAATCAGCTCCTGGTTTTGTTTTTGCTGACTGTATAGAGCTTCTCCATCTTTGGCTGCAAAGAACATAATCAATCTGATTTTGGTGTTGACTATGTGTAGAGTCTTCTCTTGTGTTGTTGGAAGAGGGTGTTTGCTATCATCAGTGCATTCTCTTGGCAAAACTCTATTAGCCTTTGCCCTGCTTCATTCCGTATTCCAAGGCCAAATTTGCCTGTTACTTCAGGTGTTTCTTGACTTCCTACTTTTGCATTCCAGTCCCCTATAATGAAAAGGACATCTTTTTTGGGTGTTAGTTCTAAAAGGTCTTGTAGGTCTTCATAGAACCGTTCCACTTCAGCTTCTTCAGTGTTACTGGTTGGGACATAGACTTGGATTACTGTGATATTGAATGGTTTGCCTTGGAAACAAACAGAGATCATTCTGTCGTTTTTGAGATTGCATCCAAGTATTGCATTTTGGACTCTTTTGTTGACCACGATGGCTACTCCATTTCTTCTAAGGGATTCCTGCCCACAGTAGTAAATATAATGGTCATCTGAGTTAAATTCACCCATTCCAGTCCATTTTAGTTCGCTGATCCCTAGAATGTCGACGTTCACTCTTGCCATCTCCTGTTTGACCACTTCCAATTTGTCTTGATTCATGGACCTAATATTCCAGGTTCCTATGCAATATTTCTCTTTACAGCATCAGACCTTGCTTCTATCACCAGTCACATCCACAACTGGGTATTGTTTTTGCTTTGGCTCCATCCCTTCATTCTTTCTGGAGTTATTTCTCCACTGATCTCCAGTAGCATATTGGGCACCTACCGACCTGGGGAGTTCTTCTTTCAGTATCCTATCATTTTGCCTTTTCATACAGTTCATGGGGTTCTAAAGGCAAGAATACTGAAGTGGTTTGCCATTCCCTTCTCCACTGGACCACATTCTATCAGACCTCTCCACCATGACCCGCCCGTCTTGGGTGGCCCCACGGGCATGGCTTAGTTTCACTGAGTTACACAAGGCTGTGTGTTTAGATTGACTAGTTTTCTGTGATTATGGTTTCAGTGTGTCTGCCCTCTGATGCCCTCTGGCAACACCTACCGTCTTACTTGGCTTTCTCTTACTTTGGACACAGGGAATCTCTTTATGGCTGCTCCAGCAAAGTGCAGCCACTGCTCCTTACTTTGAACAAGGGGTATCTCCTCACTGCTGCCCCTCCTGACCTTGAACGTGGAGTAGCTCCTCTTGGCCCTCCTGCGCCCGCACAGCCACTGCTCTTTGGACGTGGGGTTGCTCCTCTCGGCCGCCACCCCTGACCTTGGGCGTGGGATACAGATCATTGGGATATGCCAATTTGTAAGATAAAAATTTTGACTGTTAGGTATGTCATAGTATTAGCTTCTCTGCCTTGTGGTTCTTTACCACGATCTAACACATACTTCTGTGAGTAAAGCGAACCACATATTTAGGCTATGAGGTGTTTCCAATGATGTGGATCTTCAAAAAAGCCTCCCTGCTTAGATTTAACTGGTGTAAGGCTTTTTGATACTTGTATCTAAAAGCATCCCAACAGATACACCTGAGGATGTGGCTCAGTCATGTGTCAGGAGACTGTTTCTCAGTCATAGGTGGTGGTGGATCTTATTTCCCTACTCTGATCATACTATGTTTTTGATGTGAAGTCCATTAACTGTAGGCAAATAATACTATGAAAATTTATTTATTTAATGTGAGTTTAGGAGTTACTATGTAGTAGACCCTTAAACTACCACATAGTGTTTGAAGGTGGTTATTTCCTCACTAATCTGGTGGTTCTCAAATAGTACCCCAAAGACCTGACTTCTGGTTTCACCCCAAACATGCTTAGAAACTGTTACTGCTTTCCTCACAGTAAGAAGAAAATCTGAACAAACTGGAAATCGATAACTCTTCTGAGATCCATAGAGAATTGAGGTGACAGGGCAAATTGCCACCTAGAAAACTTGAGAGACAAGTGAATACAGAGAATCGCAGCTCACCAGGAGCACAAGCCTGCTGAAGCCAATTATGGCAGGAACATTCACATAGTAATTGCTAAACTTCTAGAGGCTGATTGTGGACAAGTTTGAAAGTTAAAAACTCTCAGGGACCCAGTCTTAGGGGGAACCCTAACACTTCTATGACAGTTACCTGTAGGAACCCCAGCAAGTTCTCACAGTGAACATCAGAGAAAAGCCCCTTTGCGTTTTGGGTAGAGCAAAAGTCACAGTTTAGAAATGTGCCTGAGTGTCCTCCAAAGCAAAGGCTTACCCCCCCCCCCCCCAGGAAAATAGCTTTTTCAGAGTGTCATCTAACATGGAATGGGGCAGTTAGATAGAGAGCTGAGTACCACCCCACAACCACCTTCCCATAGCCTTTCTATCTCACATAAGAGTAGCAAAAAGATAAAAAACACTTCTGAAAGTCACAGTTCAGGGGTTCAGGCCCATTAAAAATGGAGTGTTAGTCATAAGGTATAGAATGCTTCCTTCCCAGAAGCTTAGTACCACATCAATAGGGCTCCTGTATAGCAACAGTAAATTATAACTGAAAGAACTGAATGACACTGACTCTCTCTGAAGAGGAGATTCTAGGGAAACTCAAAAGAAAACAGGGGAGAAAAAGTAAGTTCACTAGAGGAACCCTTTGACACTTATAGATAGCCATAGCAGACGTCATGTGCAGCCTGACTCCTAGTCAGATAAGCCTAAAACCTCACACTAAAGGCTCCAGTTCCCATTAACCAATACATCATGTTCAGCTTTCAATAAAAAATTACAGGGCATGCCAAAAGGCACAAAACAGGACATCCTGTTTCCCCCAAGTAAAACAGACCAAAGAGTTAAAACAAGCATCAGAACCAGACTCAGAAATTTGGAATTGAAGTGCAGTCCCAGGAGGAGCAACATCTGCTTCCCATTTAGAACTGCAGATTTTTAGATCCTCCCCTAAATGTGTTGGATCACAAACTCTGGGTGGAGGACCCCAGCAACCTGTTCTTTAATCAGGCCTCCAGGGGATTGTGCTTGAAGACCACTGCAGCAAGCATATCAAGCAGATGTGGAATTTGTGAACTCTTGTGTTTCTTTAGATTCTTAGAAATAGAATAGTAAAATTTTTGCTATGCTAATAGCAAGGTGATTCAAAAATAAAGAATCCACTAAAGACATTGTTTATAACTTTGACTTTCAGTTTTGCCAAGTAATGTTGTTGCTAATGAATTGTTTTGGATGACTGTATGCAGTTTAGAGTTCCCCCAGCTGTGTGTTTTTGTGATACTTACTACCTGACCTGGGAGCCTTACCGCCAGTGGGCAACCAGGCAGAGGAAGTTTAAATCTGGATAAAGGGTACAGGATCTTGGGGGAATTTTCAGGACAGGATTATCACATCCCTGTGGCCTCAGAAGCTTTTACCTATGGTTAGTTTTTTCATGAGGTGGGTTTAGGAAAAAGGAGAGGCTGTTAACATGTGTCCTTCTAAAGGAGGATTATGCTTTTATTTAGCTCTTGGCTAATTCAGTGCTCAACTGCCCTCGGGCCTGATCAGGGTTCTGCAGTCCCTTGAGAGTCAGTTGTTAAGCCTACTGTTCATCACTTTGAACTCCCCTGAGACTCTGATTTCAAAGGTCTGCTTTTAGGTTTTTGATCACATTTTTTCATCCTAGGTCACCTCTTATGTGGTCATATATTGCTGCATTCCTGCTCACATACTGGGAGCCTGTCTCTTCTTGGGGCCTCTTGTTAAGTGATGATAAATGTTTTCTGTCTAGCCCCAAAAGAATAAAAACTTGCTATTACTTGTAGAGGCCTCCTATTTTAACACTGGAGAAAAGTAAAGCCTACAGAGGTATGGTAATGTTACTTCATTCATTCATGTGTTCAAAAATACTTATTGAACACCTACTATATGCCAGGCGCTGTTTAATAATGTCAGTAATAATGACAAAAACCTGATTAGAATAAAGATATCATAATTCCTATGTCTTACAAATAGCTGAAAAAGAAGTGAAGCAAAAAGCAAAGTAGCAAAGAAAAGATATATCCATCTTAATGCAGAGTGCCAAAGAATAGCAAGGAGAGATAAGAAAGCCTACCTCAGTGATCAATGCAAAGAAATAGAGGAAAATAATAGAATGGGAAAGACTAGAGATCTCTTCAAGAAAATTAGAGATACCAAGGGAACATTTCATGCAAAGATGGGCACAATAAAGAACAGAAATGGTATGGACCTAACAGAAGCAAAAGATATTAAGAAGAGGTGGCACGAATACATAGAAGAACTATACAAAAAAAATCTTAATACCAAGATAACCATGATGGTGTGATCACTCACCTAGAGCCAGACATCCTGGAGTGCAAAGTCTAGTTGGCCTTAGGAAGCATCACACGAACAAAGCTAGTGGAGGTGATGAAATTCCAGCTGAACTATTTCAAATCCTAAAAGATAATGCTGTTAAAGTGATGAACTCAATATGCCAGCAAATTTGCAAAACTCAGTAGTGGCCACAGGACTGGAAAAGGTCAGTTTTCATTTCAGTACAACTCTCACATCCATACATGATTACTGGAAAAACCATACCTTGACTAGATGGACCTTTATTGGCAAAGTAATGTCTCTGCTTTTTAATATGCTCTCTAGGTTAGTCATAACTTTTCTTCCAAGGGGCAAGCCTTTTTAAATTTCATGGCTGCAGTCACCATCTGCAGTGATTTTGGAGCCCCTCAAAATAAAGTCTGCCACTGTTTCCACTGTTTCCCCATCTATTTGCCATGAATGGGACTGGATGCCACGATCTTAGTTTTCTGAATGTAGAGGTTTAAGCCAACTTTTTCACTCTCCTCTTTCACTTTCATCAAGAGGCTGTTTAGTTCTTCTTCACTTTCTGCCATAAAGGTGATATCATCTGCATATCTGAGGTTATTGATATTTCTCCCGGAAATCCTGATTCCAGCTTGTGCTTCATTCAGCCCAGCATTTCTCATGATGGACTCTGCATATAAGTTAAATAAGCAGGGTGACTGTGTGCAGATCAAAAAGCACCAGTTAAAACCGGACATGGAACAAAAAACTGGCTCCAAATTGGTAAAGGAGTACATCAAGGCTGTATGTTGTCACCCTGCTTATTTAATTTATGTATGGTAGATCATGTAAATGCCAGCCTGGATGAAGCACAACCTGGAATCAAGATTTCTAGGAGAAATATCAGTAATCTCAGATATACAGATGGCACCACCCTTATGGGAGAAAGCAAAGAGGAACTAAAGAGCCTCTTGATGAAAGTGAAAGAGGAGAGTGAAAAAGCTGGCTTAAAACTCAACATTCAAAAAGCAGATCATGACATCCAGTCCCATCACTTTTTGGTAAATAATGGGGAAACAATGGAAGTAGTGACAGATTTTATTTTCTTGGGCTCCAAAATCACTGCAGAAATTAAAAGATGGCATGAAATTAAAAGACACTTGCTCCTTGGAAGAAGAGCTATGGCAAACCTAAACAACATATTAAAAAGCAGAGACATTACTTTGCCAACAAAGGTCCATATAGTCAAAGCTATGTTTTTTCCAGTAGTCATGTATAGACGTGAGACTTGGACCATAAAGAAAGCTGAGCACCGAAGAATTGATTGTTTTGAACTGTGGTGTTGGAGAAGACTCTTGAGAGTCCCTTGGACTGCAAGGGGATCAAACTAGTCCATCCTAAAGGAGATCAGTCCTGAATATTCATTGGAAGGATTGATGCTGAAGCTGAAGTTCCAATACTTTGGCTACCTGATATGAAGAACTGACTCATTTGAAAAGACCCGGATGCTGGGAAAGATTGAAGGCAGGAGGAGAAGGGGATGACAGAGGATGAGATGGTTGGATGTCATCACTGACTTAGTGGTTGGATGTCATCACTGACTCATCACAAACTCATCAATGAATTTGAACAAGCTTTGGGAGGTTGTGATGGACAGGAAAGCTTAGCATGCTGTAGTCCATGGGGTTGCAAAGAGTTGGACATGACAGAGACTGGAGAACAACAATGATTAAAATAATATCTTAAGAAAGATTTGATGGACAGTATATTTTAAAACCAGAACAGACCACTCGGAAAAGGTAAAAGTATAAGAGAGAATTTACAGAAAGTGAAAAACCCCTATGTGATTGTTGAAATAAATGTGACAGTGGAACTGATGATGCAAAATGCAAAATTCTCATTTCTCCAAACCTTCTTCATATTTATGGACTAGACAAGTCTTTCTGGGGCAAATATTTATTTTGAAAAGTGCCACTTGAACAGACAAAATTAACTTATTACCCAGGTGAAAAAGGACAGTACAAGCTTCTTTGGCTTAAAAAAAAGTTGCTGTTAATCTGATTTTGCATTGCTGAGTTGATTACTGGAGAGGAGATAGGAATTTTTCCTAAGGAAGAAAGAATTACCTAAGAGGAAAGCTCAACTCTTTCCTTTTTGAGGCTCAGTCTTATAAACACCACTCTGACAGACCAGATCTTTGAAAAGTCCAGTGACATAAAGGTCTCCAATGTCCCCAGGGAGGAACTCACTGTGGGAGAAGGTAGAATTGAACAGGTGAGCAAAGTGAAAGATTAAAGTGGAAGATTGACTTGGGGAGGCTTCGACATGGGTTATAATTCAGTGAAGACCAGAAATACATATAAACCCAACCATTTTGGCAAATTGGTTACGGAAGCAAGTAATCATTAAACTTGAATGTAAGCTGACTTATATTCTTGGAATTTAAGTCTAGTACATCAGTGAGACTTGTGCAGGGAACTGTCCCTCTGCAGGCATAACTGCAGGGACGGACAAGGTGAAAGAATAGTTTTCAAAAGTGTTTCTGTGTGTCAGTGACAGAAGCAATAGTATTAGCACCACACTTAAGTTTTCTCTGTCAGCTGATTGTCAAAAAGACTAAGACCTTGGACTGCAGCAAACTCTAGATTCTCATGAAATTTAGGGAGAAGGGCTACCTCAAGAAGGGGTTTGTTAAGTGCCAGCTAAAGAGCAATTGAAAAAAAAAAAGTAAATAAATTCATACCCTTTAATGCTGAAGTAAGTCACACAAATTATCTAAAAATCTCAATTAAAAAGAAAAGTAAACTTGAATAGTACAATAGAAATGGTTGAATGCCAAATCAGTTCTATGCATGATCAACTCAAGAAGTTTTCTCAGAATGTGGTGCAAAAAGAGATAAAAATTGAGCAATAAACTTGGAAGAAAGGATGTCTTTCAAAGAATGTTTTAAAAAGACAGGAAATGAAAAGTGTTGGCAAGAATGTAGAGAAAGTGGTATCCTTGCACATTGCTAAAGTGAAGTGAAGTCGCTCAGTCGTATCCGAATCTTTGTGACCCCGTGGACTATAGCCTACCAGGCTCCTCCATCCATGGGATTCTCCAGACAAGAATACTGGAGTGGGTTGCCATTTCCTTCTCCAGGGGATCTTCCCGATCCAGGGATCAAACCCGGTCTCCCGCATTGCAGGCAGACGCAATGATCTCCTTGGACTGCAAGGAGATCCAACTAGTCCATCCTAAAGGAAATCAGTCCTGAATATTCATTGGAAGGACTGATGCTGAAACTGAAACTTCAGTACTTTGACCACCTGATGTGAAGAACTAACTCATTTGAAAAGACCCTGATGCTGTGAAAGATCGAAGGCAGGAGGAGAAGGGGATGACAGAGGATGAGATGGCTGGATGGCATCACCGACTCAATGGACATGAGTTTGAGTAAGCTCCAGGAGTTAGTGATGGACAGGCAGGCCTGGCGTGCAGCAGTCCCCGGGGTCACAAAAAGATGGACACGGCTGAGCTACTGAACCGAACTGAATTGAACCACAATAATATAAAAATTAAAACAGACATACCTAGTGGCTTGAAACGACCATCATTTGCTCTCATGTAGATGGGTCACCTTGGAGAAGGCAATGGCAACCCACTCCAGTACTCTTGAATGGAAAATCCCATGGACGGAGGAGCCTGGTAGGCTGCAGTCCATGGGGTCGCTAGGAGTCGGACACGACTGAGCGACTTCACTTTCACTTTTCACTTTCATGCATTGGAGAAGGAAATGGCAACCCACTCCAGTGTTTTTGCCTGGAGAATCCCAGGGCCAGGGGAGCCTGGTGGGCTGCCATCTATGGGGTGACACAGAGTCGGACACGACTGAAGTGACTTAGCAGCAGCAGCATATGGGTCACCTGGAGGCTCTGCTCTAGGCTGGATCCAACAAGGGTGGGTAGGCTTAGTTCTACATGTCTTTCATCCTCTCTTTGTGAAAACAGGATACCTTGGACATTGCTTGGCAGAGGCACAAGGGACATATGTGCTTTTCACTGCACAGTTCAGTTCAGTTCAGCTCAGTCGCTCAGTCATGTCTGACTCTTTGCCACCCCATGAATCACAGCACGCCAGGCCTCCCTGTCCATCACCAACTCCCAGAGTTCACTCAGACTCATGTGCATCGAGTCAGTGATGCCATCCAGCCATCTCATCCTCTGTCGTCCCCTTCTCCTCCTGCCCCCAATCCCTCCCAGCATCAGAGTCTTTCCAATGAGTCAACTCTTCACATGAGGTGGCCAACGTACTGGAGTTTCAGCTTTAGCATCATTCCTTCCAAAGAAATCCCAGGGCTGATCTTCAGAATGGACTGGTTGGATCTCCTTGCAGTCCAAGGGACTCTCAAGAGTCTTCTCCAACACCACAGTTCAAAAGCATCAATTCTTCAGCGCTCTGCTTTCTTCACAGTCCAACTCTCGCATCCATACCTGACCACTGGAAAAACCATAGCCTTGACTAGATGGACCTTTGCTGGCAAAGTAATGTCTCTGCTTTTCAATATGCTATCTATATTGGTCATAACTTTCCTTCCAAGGAGTAAGCGTCTTTTAATTTCATGGCTGCAGTCACCATCTGCAGTGATTTTGGAGCCCCCCAAAATAAAGTCTGACACTGTTTCCACTGTTTCCCCATCTATTTCCCATGAAGTGATGGGACCCAATGCCATGATCTTCGTTTTCTGAATGTTGAGCTTTAAGCCAACTTTTTCACTCTACTCTTCCACTTTCATCAAGAGGCTTTTTAGTTCCTCTTCACTTTCTGCCATAAGGGTGGTGTCATCTGCATATCTGAGGTTATTGATATTTCTCCTGGCAATCTTGATTCCAGCTTGTGCTTCTTCCAGCCCAGGATTTCTCATGATGTACTCTGCATAGAAGTTAAATGAGCAGGGTGACAATATACAGCCTTGACATACTCCTTTTCCTATTTGGAACCAGTCTGTTGTTCCATGTCCAGCACAGTGGCTGATTTATAAGCAAACTCAAATATGCCCACAAGTGCAAGTTCTTTTCAAACATTTGGTCCCATTATGCTGTTAACATTCCGCTGACCAACTCACATAGCCAAACAAGAGACAGGAAAGTCATATGGCAAAGGATGTGAACATAGGAGGGATAATGAAGTAGGTCTATCAATGCTACATGACATCACTGATCTACCTTTTTTGTTAGTTATAGGAAAATCCTATAAATGAAACATATATGAGGATTTGCAAGACAAACAGCATGTTGAGAACAGGGTAGATATTACAGTCACTAGCACCCACATGGCCCAAAGAGTGTAAAACACTTCGCACTTAAAATGCTGGGTGAAATAATAAATTACTTTTCACTTGTTCAAAGAACCTTCCTTAACTATAATGATCCTGTAAGGATGGGATGCTTGGATCCTCCTAGTTTAGTATTGAGACTACCTTCCTTGTAACAACTAGGGGAGGAAGGTGAAGAGAGGCGAAGAGTTAAAATATTCAAGAAAATACACCTATACCTACCCCTCTAATATCTCTGTATCTGTCTCTATCTATAGAAGTATATTTGCCTTAGATATATTATATGAGTATCCCCTATTTTCTGCTGGTAAAAAATAAAAATGATGAGTGCATAATGGTGAATGAGATGCATTTTTTTCTCATTCTAGGTAGGTGTTTGAGAAGATATTTTACAAGTGGTGGAAAGAATGTTTGATGGCATACTCTAGAAACTGGCTTTTTGCCCTAAATCTGCCATTAATAAAATATAAAATCTTGAACAAAGTCCTTAACTTCTCTAAGTGACAATTTGCTTATCATTAAAATTGGGCTGGAGGATCTCTAAGATTCTCTTCAACTCTAAGGATTTAAGAAGGAAATTTAAAAAGTGAAAATATGACCACAGTATAGATGGAAATTCATTGACATGCATTTTGTAAAATAAGGAGCAGTGCCTGATTTATAAGAAGCAATAACATGCTCTCTAAAATGATTAATTATAATTGAGCAGTTACTATTGATATAAAGATGGATAGATCTCATGAATAAAATTGTAAAGCTCATTCCCAATTCATGTTCTTTTTCGAACAAAGAGGAGAAGCAAGGTGTTTCAGTATTAGATAAATTATGAATAGGAGAAGACTAAAGGTTATAAAGCTTATACTAGATTATAATTCATTTACTAATCTCTGATTCAAAGTGACATAGTAAAGTAAGAAAATAAGAAATATCACTGTGGCCCTGCCCTAAGATATATCATTTCTAGTTGGCAACACTTCCTGTATTATATTATGGAAGAGCCTAGTTACCATTTGTTTTATTGACCCAAAATGTTATGACTGTGTTCCGAACATCTCTACCTTCCTCGAAGAAGTTACAAATACAAAATCCACTAATGTGTATGAATAAACATTATAGATTAGGTTTACATATACAAAATGATTCACTTTACTAACTAGGAGTACCAATATATCACTTTTTAAAAAAAATTTTGACAGGTAATTATTCAAGCAATAACATGTCCTTATTAGTGGGACATGCATATTCCATTTGAATGCTCCTCCTTCCTTACTCCCAAGTTGGTCAGATGCCTTTCTCAGTCCAAAGACTGTCAATGATATTTCAAAGATAATTGCAAATTTACAAAGACTTTCTACTTATGATTTCTCATTGGTATCATTATTGAACACTGGTCCTATCCACTTCCATAGTTGTTCCTCACTTGATGGTAATTCCTTTCTAGTCTAAGTTCCTACAGTGACTTCCCTACCTACTTTTTTCCCCTCTAGGATGAACTTGGCCTTTATTTTATTTTTAAATTAATTTGTATTAGAATATAGTTGATTTACACTGTAGTGTTAGTTTCTGATGTATGGCAAAGTGAATCAGTTATACATATACACATATCTACTCTTTTTTAGATTCTTTTGCCATGTAGGCCATTACAGAATATTGAGTAGAGTTCCCTGTGCTGTACAGTAGATACTTATTGCTTTATCTGTTTTATATATAGTAGTGTATGTATGTCAAACTGAATCTCCCAATTTTACCCCCTTTTCCTCTTGGTAACCATACGTTTGTTTTCTACATCTGTGACACTGTGTTTTGTAAAGAAGTTTATTTGTACCATTTTTTTTTATACCCCACATATAAATGATGTCATATGTCATTTGACTTTCTCTTTCTGCCTTTCTTCACTCAATATACAGTCTCTAGGTCCATCCATATTGCTGCAAATGGCATATTTCATTCTTTCCTATGGCTGAGTAATATTCCATTGTATATATGGGCCATATCATCTTTATCCATTCAAATATTGCTGGACATTTGCATTGCTTCCATATCCTGGCAATTATAATAGAGCTTCAGTGAACATGGAGTTTATGTGTCTCTTTGAATTATGGTTTTCTCCAGATATATGCCTAGGAATCTGACTGCCAGATCATGTAGTAGCTCTGTTTTGAGTTTTGTAAGGAACCTCCATACTTTCTTCATAGTGGTGCCACCAATTTACATTCATACCAACAGTGTAGGAGGGTTCTCTTTTCTCCACACCCTCTCCAGCATTTACTGTTTGTAGATTTTGACTTTGCTACATTCTTGGGTTTAACATATTAAGACTGAGTTCTGGAGTCATATAACCTAGATTTGAATTTTGCCTTTGCTTCTTTTTGGCTGTGTGACTTGAGCCAAATTATCTAACTTTTCCTCATCTAACTTTTTTTCCTCAACTATAAAATAAATATAATAATACAATTTATCCCACATAGTTGTGAACAGCAAGTGAGACAATACATAACAAGCAGAGTGCTTGGCACCTACAAGATTTGTATTAATAAAAAAATATATGGTCCTGCTACCAATATGACCACTACTACTATTCAGTTCAGTTCAGTCGCTCAGTTGTGTCCGACTCTTCGTGACCGCATGAATCACAGCACGCCAGGCCTCCCTTGTCCATCACCAACTCCCGGAGTTTACTCAAACTCATATCCATCGAGTCGGTGATGCCATCCAGCTATCTCATCATCTGTCGTTCCCTTCCCCTCCTGCCCCCAATCCCTCCCAGCATCAGGGTCTTTCCCAATGAGTCAACTCTCCCATGAGGTGGCCAAACTATTGGAGTTTCAGCTTCAGCATCAGTCCTTTGAATGAACACCAAGGACTGATCTCCTTTAGAATCGACTGGGTTGGATCTCCTTGCAGTCCAAGGGACTCTCAAGAGTCTTCTCCAACACCACAGTTCAAAAGCATCAATTCTCTGGTGCTCAGCTTTCTTCACAGTTCAACTCTCACATCCATACATAACCACTGGAAAAACCATAACCTTGACTAGATGGACCTTTGTTGGCAAAGTAATGTCTCTGCTTTTGAATATGCTATCTAGGTTGGTCATAACTTTCCTTCCAAGGAGTAAGCGTCTTTTAATTTCATGGCTGCAGTCACCATCTGCAGTGATTTTGGAGCCCCCAAAATTCACAGCCATGAGCCACTTGCTCCTTGGAAGAAAAGTTATGACCAGCCTAGACAGCATATTAAAAAGCAGAGGCATTACTTTGCCAACAAAGGTCCATCTAGTCAAAGCTATGGTTTTTCCAATAGTCACATATGGATGTGAGAGTTGGACTATAAAGAAAGCTGAGGAGTGAAGACTTGATACTTTTGAACTGTGGTGTTGAAGAAGATTCTTGAGAGTCCCTTGGACTGCAAGGAGATCCAACCAGTCCATCCTAAAGGAGATCAGTCCTGAATGTTCATTGGAAGGACTGATGCTGAAGCTGACACTCTAATACTTGGCCACCTGATGTAAAGAACTGACTCATTGGAAAATACCCTAATGCTGGGAAAGATTGAAGGTGGGAGGAGAAGGGAATGACAGAGGATGAGATGGCTGGATGGCATCACCTACTCAGTGGACACGAGTTTGAGTAAACTCTGGGAGTTGGCTATTGACAGGGAGGCCTGGTGTGTTGCAGTCAATGGGGTTACAAAGAATTGGACACGACTGAGCCACTGAACTGAAGTGACTGAACTGAAAATAATGTGAAGGTCAATATATTCTCAAGAGATCACTGATCTTGCATGAAGGCCAAAAGATTATCAATATTGCTATTATTGCATCCTATATGTTATCAAATTTTCTTTTAAAAAATTAATTTATATATTTTAATTGGAGGCTAATTACTTTACAATATTGTGGTGGTTTTTGCCATACATTGACATGAATCAGCCTTGGGTGTACATGTGTCTTCCCGTCCTGAACCCCTCTCCCACCTCCCTTCCAATCCCATCATTCTGGATTGTAAAAGCTAGTTTTCAGGAACTAAAAAGTTCATCGTGAAGAAGGCTGAGGAGACTATTTAGAACCTGTTATCATTATGGCCATGGAGATGAAACAATAGCAGAGTCCAGTGGAAGATCACAATTTCTTTCCTGAATCCACTTACTTCGTTTATTTGTATTTTGGTGACCGAAGTTTTGGGTAGATTGTGCTTGACCTAGGCTAATGAAAGCCTGAAGGAAGAAGTGGAAAGACGATTGATGGGTTCAAGAATCTAGATAGCAGAACAGAACTGGGAAGAGGGGCAGACTTGAAAAAACAAGAAACCTCCAAAACATTTCTTAGGTAGTTAGAATAGGAAACAGGAGTCCAGAATGGTGGTGATTAAAAGACAAGGAAGGGGAAAGCCTGTGAAAATAGAACAAAGAAAGGTCCGAGGACAGGAGTGAGGACAAACAGGTAGAACAAACAGCACTCCTGGCTAGCCCGATATACATAGGGGCAGGCCCAGGGGGAGGGAAAAACATATAAAAAGAGGAGCCAAAGGGCCCAGGTCTCTCTTTCTCCTGCGCTTGTCCTCTCTTTTCTTTGTGTCTTTGGGCTGGCATGCTCTCACGCCTCAAGGATGTATTTTCCTGCTATTTTCTAAATAAAATTGAGCTGTAACACTGATCTAAGAGCTATAACATGGTCTGTTCGAGGCCTGAGAGCTATAACACAGTCTGTCTAGGACCCGAGAGCTATAACACGGTATAACACGGTCTGTCCTAGAGCTATGACATGCCGAGGGCTCTAATGTCCGTCACTTCAAATTTTTGTTGAGATGAGACAGAACTGAGGAGATTACACTCCCCTGACACATTCCTTTAGATTTCACTTTCCATAACCTTCCCTATTCTACATAACTCTGTTATGTATGGTTCTTCTGCAGTTAGCAGGGTAATGTCAGAGTGGAAAAAGCAGAAACAACAGATACTGTAACTAAAACAAATTTATAGTTTTATAATAGAAAATAAATTGATACATGTGAATGAAAATAAGATTTTGATAGCTAGGCCAAATTCTGTTTTAGAGACCATGGGCTTATATTAAAGTAGGACTGACTACTGGTTAGAGATGATCAAGAACCATCAGCACTATATCATTAACAAGAAGGATCCAGGCGACTTTAAAATAAAAAAAAATTATTGAATCTCTCCCTCAGTCCTCCTACTGAACTCCTGCTGAGTTTACTAAGAACTCCCAGTCCCCAATATTGGACAAAATGCTTTGTTTGATTGGGATGGTGATGTTTCCAAAGTGTGTGGTTCTAATTGTAAGTTAAAGAGATGATGATAAGATAATTTATAGTGGCTTGGTCTATTTGGCAGTAACTGGAAAATCATTAATTATTTCCACAGATTAATATTAAAATAATTGTAAATTATTAAAATAACTATAAATTATATAAAACCTAATAAATAGGTTTTATATATAGATATCTATCTCTATATCTTTATTTGTATATATTTAGTTTTGCCAAGCCTATGGGGATTATTGCAAATATATAAATGTCTTATAATTCAACAAGAAAATATTTAATCCCAAGAGAATAAAAGACAAAAACATTTACAGTTAATTCATAAAAGAAATACAAATTCCAATATATTTATTAAAAGTTTACTTTAGCAATAATCAAATAGATGTTAATGAAAATTAATGTGATTTTAAAGGAAAGTTCCAAATTTTAAGAATACAAATGGTTATCTATTGTTAGTAAGAATTTCTGGAAAATTAGCTTTTTAATATAATCTCATAAGTGAAATATTTATCAAAGGTTAAAAAGCCTAAACAAAACTACTGATCATGCAATCTTTTTTAAAGGATTTATCGTAAATAAATACTGAGAAATCTATTTGAAGTACAAAATTGTTTACTGTAGCATTATTTAAAAGTGAAAAAAAAATTAAATGCTTAAATGTTTAACAATTGTTGGGAGAGACAGTCTGCCATGGGTCCTAAGCAGCACCTTCAAATCAGGATTAGGTCTTCAAACCTATGAGTTTTGTAGGGGAGATACATTCAGCCCATAGCAAATACTAAGCTGCCACTAAAAGTTATGTTCTCAAAAAATTATCAATATATGAAAATTCTCATGACATATTGATTAGAGAACAAATAAATAACATAACACTACAATTTGATATATTTTTAAAAGAGTATATACAGACATAGAAAATCAGTTCAGTTCTAGAGTGTATATACAAAAGGATGAGTCTAAGATCGTCTTAGAAATGATTGCATCATTTTTTAGTTTAGTGGTTATCAAACTGTAGCATCCCTCAGCATCACATGGAGGGCTCTTAAAACACAGCATGCTCAGTGTCACTCTCACAGATTCTGATTCAGTGGATCTGGGATAGGACCCCCAAATTCGTGGTTCTAACAAGTTCCTCAGTGATGTTCCTGCCTGTCAGAAAGCCACACTCTGAAAGCCCACTGTCTTGATCTATGTGATAGTTTAGTGCAATAGTTTTGAGCATGGACTCTGGAGCCAGTTTCCCTGGATTTGTAATTGAGTCTGTCACTTCCTAGTTAAGTATCTTTAAGCAAGTTTTGAAATTCTCTGTGCCTCATTTTCTCATCTGGGAAGTGGTAACTGGTAACTCACAAATAGATTAGAAAAATCTTAGTACAATATCTAAGACTTATAAGTACTCTTATGTTTTTGCTTGTCTAGAAATTATGTCTGTTAATACAAAGAATTTTACTCTTGACTCTACAAAGTTCCTTTGTGAGGTACCTATATACCACTGTAGCAAAGAGAATAGGAGATTTTACAATCAGGTAAACTGCTTATTGTCACCTACTAGCTTTAGTTTCTTCATCTATAAAATGGGGGAACTAATTTTTTTCTGCATTATTTTTGAAGGATTAAATGCAATCACATGAATAAAATAGCTGCCAAGTAACCTAAGTCATGGAGAAGGCAATGGCACCCCATTCCAGTACTCTTGCCTGGAAAATCCCATGGACAGAGGAGCCTGGTAGGCTACAGTCCATGGGGTTGCTAAGAGTCGGACACAACTGAGCAACTTAACTTTCACTTTTCACTTTCATGCATTGGAGAAGGAAATGGCAACCCACTCCAGTGTTTTTGCCTGGAGAATCCCAGGGACGGGGAGCCTGGTGGGCTGCCGTCTATGGGGTCCCACAGAGTCGGACACGACTGAAGTGACTTAGCAGCAGCAGCAACCTAAGTCAATTAATATTAATTCTCTTACTTCCCATACCAGTTCTGACTAAGCATCTCTCATTAACTTAATAAAAGTTAATGACTAGTTATTAAATTCTTCTTAGTGTTTTAGGCTTTAGGAATACATCATTTCACAGGACCTAAAAAACCCTGCTTTCTTGAGGCTTACATATATTGGGGAGAAATTTAAAGAAAAGAGTGTTTCAATGGAAAAGCAATATCAACAGTAAGTAAGTCTGATTTTCCTGCTATTCTGCTACTAATTTAATATTTAGTGTTGAGCCAATCATTTATCTGTGGCTCACTAGTAAAGTGAGAAGACTGGGACTTATGTTTCTAAGATCCTTTAAACTCTAACATCCTCTCTATCTAAAACTGCTACAGCTTTATAAATTAGATATTGAAAATCTGTGGCTTTGAGGGCCAGCTAGGTAACAAATGTGTGTAACTATAGAGGTGGTTAACTATAGAGGGTGCTGGAGACAGTATAGTTTGATATATTTTTAAGAGTGTATACAGATTTGGAGAAAATTCTAGGAGTTTATATACAAAATGATGAGTCTAAGATCATCTTAAAAATGATTGCATCATTTTTTAGTTCAGTGGTTCTCAAAATGTAGCATCTCTCAGCATCATGTATATGGCTGTTTGGAGAATTCATGTCTTCCTAAAGATACATTAAAATTGTTTTTAAAACATTTACTTGTCAAATAACATGTATTGATAGGCCGGATACTGCAACCTATGGTCTAAGTCTTTGTTTTAGTCCTAGAATTCCTTGGTAATTCCTAACCTGTACTCTTCCATGTACTTGTAACTACTCAGAATGTCTCACTCTTTATGGGAGTATTTTTGCTGATTGTTGTCTGTGCAATGCCCTTTTATCTTGTGTTTCCTATTGTCTGTTCTACAGTTTTGGGTAGAATCAAGTAAATCTAATAAACAAATTTAGAGAGTTGATGTCAAATATTTCTCCCTTCCTTATATAGCAGAGTTTTATAGGAATGTACTTGATAATGTTTTCAACTTTTATCCTTGTATTGCTTTCAAAGCTAAAGTCTGTGTAACAAGCGATTGATTTCTGTTCTCTAAAATGGCACTGTCCAACAGAAGATGTCCTGTTATTGGAAGTGTTCTTTATTTGTGCTGTCTGATATGATCACTTTGTCACATGTGGTACAAAGCACTTAAATATGGCTTGTATGACTGAGGAACTAAGAATTTAATTTAAATAGCCATATGTGGCTAGTGGCTACTATGTTGGATAGTACAGCTCTAGATTTATTTTTAAAACTGAATAAACCTCTGGCTCACACAAAATCCCTCATAAACTTCTCATTTTATTTCATGTATTAATTTCATTTTAAAGAATATTATGAAGATTAAACTTCTTTTTCTTCAAGATAAACAGATAAGCAACCTTTAGCTTCAGGAAGAAGTGCTTTTGTGAAAGCTCAATATTTCAGACCAAAGTGTTCATTTATCTTCAGTAATGCCTTGCTTTGAAATGTTGTTGCTGTTAGCATTAAATGAAGTCTCAATTTCCATGCTTTGGAAATAGTATTGGTGAGCATTAGCCGTGTGTGCATGGTGCACACAGCTTTAAGCAAACAACACATGCATTGAGGTCTGTGCTTAACAGCTCTGCCTCAGGATTCCTACAGATTCCATGAGTGTTCTTTTAAAGACACCACTTTCAGTTTTAAGAGAGGAACAGATGCAGCTTTCCATATAATACAATCAGCAAAGTTCAGAGGATGTAACGCCAGACCAGATTCATATTTCCTTCACAATATTGCGTACATTGGTGGTACTTAAACCAGACTTCTCGACAGCTAGCATCTCTTGTTTTTTAAAAAATTGCTTTCTACTTTGAGTGTTTGTGATCAGGAACTATTGAGTTTTCATGTGAGTGAATTTCTTTCATTGCCTGTAATCCTTTTTAATGCAGTGCTTTAAGGTATACTAGTATTTTCTATTTTAAAAACTAATTTTCAGAAGTTTCTATCTTTATGAAGAAAACCATTTTTTCTCCTTATTCCTTTGAAAACAAGATAATGATTTTAAATTAAAATAAATTATTGGGCTCACAGTATTGTCTTTCTTTTGTAAGTAGTGTCGTGTACCACAATGGATAAAAGTATGAGAAAAAATATCTATGTATGTATGTATAACTTTTTATATATATTGTGCAACACTACCCTCACCTACAAACACATCAATCAATTACACCCCATTAGAAGGTGCAAGAATGTATAGAAGGTATCTGTACATTTTTATGCATGTGTAAATATATAATGCAGACTTGTAGTTTTACTTTGTAGATGATTGAACTAAACACTTTAAATGACAGAAAACCAAACCTAACTAAAATTTATTCAGTCTTACTATATATTTTCTTAGATGTAATAAATTTAAGTTCTCCATACAGTGCTGAAGTCTCCTCGATGATAGGTGTGATGTATGTTTTTAATATGTCACTTGGATATTTCCAATGATAGGGGGCTCACTACTTCACCAGGTAGCCTATCTATTGTCAGCTAGCTGTTGTTTTTAGAAAAATGTCAATATGAGTTGCATCTCCCTCCTTATAGCACCCATTTACTGGTTCTATTTTTGACCATTTTAATACATGTATTGAAAATATATATAAAGGATCAAAAAAATCTATATCCATGTGGAAAAACAAACATGTCAAACAAATATCTGTAGAAAGTGCTAGAATTTTTAGTGACTAAAATGTCAGTAGACCATATAAACTAAAGTTATACCTTGCATTAGGTAAAATACCATTTATGAAAATTTTAATTTGCAACATGGATAAAATGGAGAATGGCTATCAAATTTTCATAATAATTTTTCCATCTATGTGAACTTCCTGATGTTCAAGCTGGTTTTAGAAAAGGCAGAGGAACCAGAGATCAAATTGCCAACATCCGCTGGATCATGGAAAAAGCAAGAGAGTTCCAGAAAAAACATCTATTTCTGCTTTATTGACTATGCCAAAGCCTTTGACTGTGTGGATCACAATAAACTGTGGAAAATTCTTCAAGAGATGGGAATACCAGACCACCTGACATGCCTCTTGAGAAATCTGTATGCAGGTCAGGAAGCAACAGTTAGAAGTGGACATGGAACAACAGACTGGTTCCAAATAGGAAAAGGAGTACATCAAGGCTGCATATTGTCACCCTGCTCATTTAACTTCTATGCAGAGTACATCATGAGAAACGCTGGGCTGGAAGAAACACAAGCTGGAATCAAGATTGCCGGGAGAAATATCAATAACCTCAGATATGCAGATGACACCACCCTTATGGCAGAAAGTGAAGAGGAACTCAAAAGCCTCTTGAAAGTGAAAGTGGAGAGTGAAAAAGTTGGCTTAAAGCTCAACATTCAGAAAACGAAGATCATGGCATCCGGTCCTATCACTTCATGGGAAATAGATGGGGAAACAGTGGAAACAGTGTTAGACTTTATTTTGGGGGGCTCCAAAATCACTGCAGATGGTGACTGCAGCCATGAAATTAAAAGACGCTTACTCCTTGGAAGGAAAGTTGTGACCAACCTAGATAGCATATTGAAAAGCAGAGACATTACTTTGCCAACAAAGGTCCATCTAGTTAAGGCTATGGTTTTTCCTGTGGTCATGTATGGATGCGAGAGTTGGACTGTGAAGAAGGCTGAGCGCTGAAGAATTGATGCTTTTGAACTGTGGTGTTGGAGAAGACTCTTGAGAGTCCCTTGGACTGCAAGGAGATCCAACCAGTCCATTCTAAAGGACATCAGCCCTGGGTGTTCTTTGGAAAGAATGATGCTAAAGCTGAAACTCCAGTACTTTGGTCACCTCATGTGGGGAGTTGACTCATTGGAAAAGACTCTGATGCTGGGAGGGATTGGGAGCAGGAGGAGAAGGGGACAACAGAGGATGAGATGGCTTGATGGCATCACTGACTCGATGGATTTGAGTCTGAGTGAACTCCGGGAATTGGTGATGGCCAGGGAGGCCTGGCATACTGCAGTTCATGGGGTCGCAAAGAGTCAGACACGACTGAGCGACTGAACTGAACTGAACAGAAGGATTCAGCATAGAATTTTTTCTAAATAATGAGTTGTAGTGCACTAAAATGTAAATCAGCTTATAAAAACTCAATTCTTGTTCAATTTCCCATATCTATAAAAAGTGATTAATTTATATGAGAAGCCAGCTTGTTGATGTCTATGAAGCACTATCAAATTATATCTTTAATGGATGTGAGTGAAAAAGAATGACTTCTCATTCTGTGTTGGAACTTGAAGCAAGAAAAGCTTTTCAGAAAGGCACTCTTAATTAAAGACATGCAATGACATCTGTATCAAAGACATAAAGCTGACATCTGTATCAAAATTAGTATTTTTTAAATCTATGCCAAAATCATTTATATGCATTGCTTTGATTTTTTGTTTTTGTTTTTAAAGATTCTTAGAGATACTATTTATCTTAACTATCTGGAAAGTATCTGAATGAGAAAATACTTATGGTGCGTTTCACTTACATTATATATGTATTTCTTTTTAATAGTGCTTCCTCCTAGGGTCAAATTTTTTTTTTTGCAACTTTCCTTAAAGACTGTACTATACACTAAGAAACTATTATAAATAATAAAAATGTGCATCAAGATTAAAAATAGAACTGTGTATATATAAATCAATTGTGCTTTAATACAATGGCAGTGAACAAACCAAAAATGAAATTAAGGAAATAAATCCATTTACAAAGTTTTCAAAAAGAATAAAATACTTATGAATTAACAAAAGGAATGCAAAATTTATATACTGAAAACAACAAAACTTTGTTCAAAAAATTTGAAAAGATCTAAATAAATGCAAAGAAAGTTATATTCCATTGTATAGATATATCATATTTTATTTATTTAGTAATATTTATCAGTTGATAGACATTGGGTTGTTCCCACTTGTTGGTATTGTATATGATGCTTGTATAAACAGACATGTATAAGTTTCAGTGTAGACACATATTTTAATTAATTTGTGGTATATAATGAATTTGTTTCTTTCAGCTCAGTTCAGGTCAGTTCAGTTGCTCAGTTGTGTCCAACTCTTTGCGACCCCATGAATCACAGCATGTCAGGCCTCCCTGTCTATCACCAGCTCCTGGAGTTCACTCAAACTCATGTCCATTGAGTCCGTGATGCCATCTAGCCATCTCATCCTCTGTCGTCCCCTTCTCCTCCTGCCCCCAATCCTTCCCAGCATCAGAGTCTTTTCCAATGAGTCAACTCTTCACGTGAGGTGGCCAAAGTATTGGAGTTTCAGCTTTAGCATCAGTCCTTCCAATGAACACACAGGACTTATCTCCTTTAGGATGGACTGGTTGGATCTTCTTGCAGTTCAAGGTACTTAGGAAACACAAATCGAAGCCATAATGAGATATCACTTCATCCAGAGTTGTTATTATTGTTCAGTCACTCAGTCACATCTGACTCTTTGTGACCTGGTGGTCTGAAGCACTCCAGGCTTCCCTGTCCTTCACCATCTCCCAGAGCTTGGTCAAACTCATGTCCATTAAGTTATTGATGCCATCCAACCATCTCGTCCTCTGTTGTCCCCAGTAGGGTTGTTAAACAACAACCCTACTGTTGTCTAGGATGTGGAGAAACTGGAACCCTCATTTATTGCTGGAAGTATTGTCAAATTGTGTAGCCACTTTGGGAAATAGTTTGGCTGTTACATAAAATGTTAATTGTAGAGTTAATATATTTCCCAGAAATTCCTCTCCTAGGTATATTCCCACTAGCCAATATTTTTCTATCAATGGTTCTCATGATTCAAGTGTTGTATCAAATTAGGCATGTCACTTGCAAATTTTTCAGTATTTATAGTAGACATAAAAACAACATTAAATCTGCCTGTATGGAAAACTGTCACTGAATTAAAATAACAATAGTCAGAAAAAATTAAAATAATTATGATTTTTTTAATATTCCATGTTAGTAGATTTATTTAGCTAACAGCATGTGTGTGTGCATGCTGAGTCACTTCAATTGTGTCTGACTTTTTGCAGCCCTATAGCCTGCCAAGCTTCTCTGTCCATGAGGTATAGCTATAACTAACTATACACTTCCTGAAATAATAAGGGTTTTTTTTTTTTTTTTAATGTATTGGTAAAGATGTAGAACAATTGGAAATTGCATTTATTACTTGTAGGTGTATTAGAAAATATTATTTTGGAAACTATTTTGTTAGATTTCTTGTAAAATGAAGCACACACTTAACATATGGCCCCCAAATCCCATTCCTAGGTGTTTAACCAAAAGAAAATATAATGCATGTCCAGCTAATAATTTGCATGATGGTAATCATGACAGCTTGAATCATAGTGACCTCAAACCAAAAGTACTCAAATGTCAACAAGTAAATGTCTAAACAAATCATAGTGTAGTTACACAATTGAATGACCACAAATGAGTATACACTATATAATTCTATGATATTAAATTTTAGAATAGAAAAAACTGAAAAAGAAAAACAACAACAACAAAAAAAGCTAGAGTCAACAGATCAGTGCTTTCCTGGGGCTAGGAAGTTGACTTCTAAGATTAATAGCAAATGGTTTGGGATGATGAAGATTTTTTATATTTTTGTTATGAGCATTATGGTTACCTAAGTGTGCATATTTGTCAGAATTCATTATTAATACAATTAAAAAGGGTGATTATTATCATATTTAAATTTTACTTTAATAGAATTGATTTAAAATAAGGTCAAATGTTTCTTTGATTCAATAATTGGGATGAAATTATTAAACCATGATTGGAACTAACTGATTTTCTGCTTGTGGCATATGGATAGCACTCATATATATAACTGACATCATTGAACTATTTATAAAGTTTTACAGTTCAGGGAGCCAGCTCAGTAGCAGCTGTCATTTCACATGTTTATACAAATAAGTGAAATTAATTTATAAGCATAATCTGTTGATTTTAATGAAAAGCTATACTTAATGGAATGGTAAGCTGTACATGTTAAATTATTGTCTTTGAGTGATTTTTCTTAAAATAGCTATTAACTTTTGAAGTGGATATTGATACTTCTGCAGATTCTGACATCTGGTTTTTAAGGAGTCAATGGTATCACAGTCACAAACGTAGATGGTAAACACTGACAAACACATTACCAATTGTATGAGTACCATTAATTTTCTGGAGAAACAGAACTTTAGTTCTTATTTTTTTTTAAAAAAACATGTATTCATGCATTTTAATTCGTTCTCAGTGATATGGTTTATTGAAAAGCAAACTAAAAAGCGTTACCAAACAGCTAATTAAATAGGTATACAGTAAACTTCCAGCCCATTGTGACTGTATTCAGATCATTCTTTATGCAGTGGGACAGACCAACATGTTTTCCATTCATGTTTCATGTATACGTAACCTGTAAATTCCTACTTTTCCCATAAACCCTGCTACATGGCAATGTTGCAACTTCTTGTATTTCTCCAGCTGAAACCCAGGGCCTGTTCTTTCTTCTCCAGTTTTATTGAGACATAATTGAAATATAGCACTGTATGTTCAATGTACAGAGAACAATAATTTGACTTACACACATCATAAAATGATTACTACAATAGGTTTAGTGAACATCCATCATTTCACATAGATACAACACTAAATAAATAGAAAAAAAATTATTGTGAGAATTCTTCTACTTAAAAGAACTTAACAACTTTCGTTTTTAACGTATGTAATGTTAATTATCTTTATCATCTTGTACATTAAATCCCTAGTATTTATAACTGGAAGTTTGTATTTTTTAACTACCTTCAACTAATTCTATGACTCTCTCCAGTATTTACAAATCTGATCTCTTTTACTATGAGCTTGCTTGTTTGTTTTTGAAGTTTAATTGACCTATAGCACTATGTTAGGTCCTGGTGCACAAAATAGTGATTCAATATTTCTATACATTTTAAAATTATCACCATAAGTTTAGTTGTCTTCTGTCACTACACAAATACATTTCATAATTATTGATATATTCCCCACTATATATTTTGTACCTGTGACAAATTTATTTTGTAACTGAAAGTTTGTACCTCTTAATCTCCTTCTATTTCCTTCTACCACTCCTTCCCCTCTGGCAACCACCTGTTTGCACTCTGTATCTATGACTCTGCTTCTGTTTGCTTATATTTGTTCATAAAAAAAAAATAGATTCCACAAATAAATGAATTCATGCATTGTCTTTCTCATATTTCCTTTAACAGAAACCCTCTAGGTCCATCTATAACTGAAAATGGCAAAATTTCATTTTTATGGTGGAGTAATATTCTGTTCATATACATGCCACATCTTCTTTACCTATTCATCTATTGATAAGTTCTGAGGTTTGCTATTGTAAATAATGCTTGAGTGCTGTATCTTGGTTATTGTAAATAACTGGGATGCATATATCTTTTCCAATTACTGTTTTCAGTTCATTTCAGTTCAGTCACTCAGTCATGTCACACTGTAAGTTTTCTTCAGATAAATACTCAGGGGTGAAATTGCTGGATCATATGTTAGTTCTGTTTTTAATTTTTTTGAGAAATCTGCATGCTGTTTTCCATAATGGCTGTGCCACTACATTACCACTTACAGTTCGCAAGGGTTCCCTTTCCATACATCCTTGCCTACACTGGTTTTTCTTATCTGTTTGATAAGCCACTCTGACAGGGGTGAGGTGGTATCTCATGGTTGTGATTTGCATTTCCCTGATGATTGGTGATATTAAGCATCTTTTCATATGCCTGTTGGTCATCTGTACAATTTCTTGGAAACATATTCAGGTCCTCTATTTTGTAATTGCATTGTTTATTTGTTTGATTTTGAGTTGTAGGAGTTCTTTGTGTATTTTGAATATTGATATACGCTTGGTCAGGCGTATCATTTGCAAATATCTTCTCCCATTCATTTAGTAGCCTTTCTTGTATTGCTGATAGTTTTCTTGGTTTGTGCAAAAACTTTTTAGTTTGATGTAGTACCATTTATTTATTTTTGCTTCTGGTTCCCTTGTCTAGGGAAGACAAATCCCAAAAAATATTGCTAAGACTTATATCAAAGAGTGCACTTCCTCTGGTTTCAGATATTACATTCAAGTCTTTAATCCATTTTAAGATTTTCTTATATATGGAATAAGAAAGTGGTCCAATTTTATTCTTTTTCATGTAGCTGTCTAGTTTCCCCAACCCATTTATTAAAGAAAGTGTCTTTTTCCCATTGTAAATGCTTATCTCCTTTGTCATACATTAATTGACCCTGTAGGTGTGGGTTCATGTCTGGGCTCTCTGTTCTGTTCCATTGATCTGTGTATCTGTTTTTGTGCCAGTACTATATTATTTTGATTACTGTAACTTTGCAGAATAGTTTAAAATGAGGGAGCATGATTCCCTGATTTGGTTCTTCTTTCTTAATATTGTTTTGGTTATTCAGATTTGGGGCTTCCCTGGTGGCTCAGAAAGTAAAGCGTTGGCCTGCAATGCAGGAGACCTGGCTTCAATCCCAGGGTAGGGAAGATCCCCTGGAGAAGGAAATGGCAACTCACTCCAGTACTCTTGCCTGGAAAATCCCATGGATGGAGGAGCCTGGTAGGCTACAGTCCATGGGGTCGCAGAGTCGGACACAACTGAGTGACTTCACTATTCAGGTTCTTTTGTGTTTCCTTACTTACTATTATTTGTTATAGTTCTACCATTGGTATTTTGATGAGGATTGCATTGAATCTGTAGATTGGCTTGGCTAGAATTGTCATTTTAACAATATTCTTCCAATTCATGAGCACATGAGTCTTTCTATCTGTGTTCCCTTTAGTTTTTCATGGGTGCCTTATGGTTTTCTAAGTATAGCTGTTTCTTAGTTAGATTTATTCCCAGGTATTTTATTATTTTTGATGTGGCTGTGAATGGGATTATTTTCTTAATTTCTCTTTCTATAGTTCATTGTTAGAGTATAGAAACTCAACAAACTTCTGTATATTAATTTTGTATCCTGTAATTTTACTGAGTTAATTGATGAGTTCTAGTAGTTTTTTTGGTTCTATCTTTAGATTTCTCTTTGTATAGTATTATGACATCTGCAGTGACAATTTTTACTTCTTTCTTTCCAATTTGGATTTCTTTTCTTTCTTTTTTCTTTTTTTGTCTTATTGTTACAGCTAAGACTTCTAGAACTATGTTGAATAAAAGCTGAAACTGTCTTTGTCTTGTTCCTGATCTTAGAGGAAATGCTTTTACCTTTTCAACATTGAATATGATGTTAGCTATTGTTTGTCATATGTGGCCTTTATTCTGTTAAGGTATAATCAATCCCTTTATACCCATTTTGTTGAGAGTTTTAATTATAAATAAATGTTGGATTTTGTCAAAAGCTTTTTCTGCATGTATCAAGGTAATAATATGGGGCCCACTCTTGGTAAAAACTTCTGCTATTGCCCTCTTAAAATTCTCCATAATTTTATCTTTGAAACTGTGTTTTGTAAGTGAGGTCTCAGGGGATAATGCAGCATGGGCATGAGGAGAGGTGTAACAAATAACAAAAGGAGATTAAAGAAAAAAAAAAACAATGCATTTCTAAGCATAATATTCTGATATAGTTTTATTCCCAATCATGACTGCTAGTGGCATTGTCTTCATAGACTGAGACATAGTTCAAAGGATGTTTTAAAATTATATTACTGCTGGTTTCCCCAAATTTTTGTGTTCTCACTATTTTGTTGGTATGACTGTTCTAAGGTTTGTAAAGCAATGCTTCATATATTTTATGCCACCCATCATTCACTTTATACAAGTGTTGCCATGTTGAAAACAAGCTGGCTGCTTTTTCAGAGAAAAATATTTGTCTATTCCTAGACATTTTTATTAAAAAAAACTAAGATCATGGCATCTGGCTGTGATAAACCTAAACAGTGTGTTGGAAAACAGAGACATTACTCTGCTGACAAAGGTCCATATAGTCAAGGCTATGGTCTTCCCAGTGATCACATACGGTTGTGAGAGCTAGACTGTAAAGCAGGCAGAGCGCCAAAGAGTTGATGACTTCAAACTGTGGTGCTGTAGAAGACTCCTGAAAGTCCCCTGGACAGCAAGGAGATAAAACCAGTCAATCTTAAGGAAAATCAACCCTGAATACTCATTGGAAAGAATGATGCTGAAGCTGAAGCTCCAGTATTTTTATCTGAACAGCCGACTCATTGGAAAAGTCCCTGGTGCTTGGAAATACTGAAGGCAGAAGGAGAAGAGTGTGTTAGAGGATGAGATGGCTGGATGGCATCACCCTTGTAATGGACGTGAACTTGGGCAAACTTTGGGAGATGATGAGGGACAGGGAGGCCTGGCATGCTGCAATCCATGGGGTCACAGAGTCAGACACCACTAGGTGACTGAAAAATAAGACATTTTAAAATCAAAATTTATGATTTTAAATTATAACAAAACATTTATTATAGAAATGAAAACAGAAATATATCAAGCAAAAGTTGAAAAGTCGTATTATTACCCTTTTTTACCCCATAATTCTGCTTCCTAGAAGGAATCACAAATAATAGTTCAGTATCTGTCCCATGTACATCTCACCTGATTCCATAACTGGATTTTGTCTTCTCAAGAATATATAGCAACTATCCTTCCATATCAATACATTTACTTGAGAGTAAAAGATTCAATATATTAACACTGTATTTTATGTATGCATTACAGTTTTTAAGCCAACCCCAAATTGATTATTTCTAAACTTTCAAAGTAAAATTTTTTAAATGTAAATAACCTGCAATGAACATATTTTTTTACATTTATCATTATAATAAAATAGCATAAAGGACATGAGGATCTGAAATGGATATATTTTGTTGTGAATTATTAGGTATATTATGACAGCCATCCACCCTAATTGTGCAGCCTATCAGGAATAGCATCTCTTCTTATCTTCTAGTTGAGAATTACTGCTTCAGGCTAATCACCAGATCTGAAAACAAAGGTTCTGTTCAATTGTTCCTAATGCTAAGGATGATAATGATCATGATAATCATGATTTTACTTGGTTTGTTGCAAATGCAAGTCATTAATAGTTGGCCCCTGCTTCCCCCTTTCTTGAATTGGTGCCTTGGGACAAATGATCAGAGTCTGCAGAGTTGCCTTAACAACAGTCAATGACCAGCAGGAAAAGCTTAGTTTTCTGTGTCTTACTAAGAAGTAAGATCGTAAGGATTGCAGCCAAAAGGTGTTGTTCCTTATGACTCCTGCAACAGCTTCATTGTGACTTCCTGCACACGTTGAAGCTCGCATTAAGGCTGCTGTTGTGATGTTTGCCTAGGAGAGGATTGACAGTTATTTTGATTAACCGGAGTTGACAGTTTGGACTTTGCCTTTTGTGATGGTGTTGCTTTAACATACAGTACAGTCTCTTTCAGATGTTACCTGCATTCACTCATTTGTAGACTACAGGTCTATCCATAGCTCTGCGTTTCCTTTGACCATCAACCTACCTTCTCTTTTCCTATCCTGTACTGAGTCATTATTTCTGGTCTTACTTGGTATCAAGGGACCCAAGGAGACTTTTGTTCTGTGTAGGTAATCAGGATGCCTTTTCTGATATCAGTTTGAAATCTCAATAATTTTGCAAGCTTTCTGCCCTCCCCTACACATCAATCTGGATGAGAGATTCTGTCTTCTTTCCTATTGTGCTGAGGGATTCTGTCTTCTTTCTGATTTTATTTTTAGGTTCTCTCTAGAGAACATGATCAGTTTCAAATAAAAACAAAACCAGACTTAGATAAGGAGAGATTTTATTGCTAGAAGGAAGAAAGGGAATACTGCAGTAGGGAAGGTAGAATATTGCAACAGGGAGAATGTTTGGACTCTAAGCTCTGCAAGCATCTCAAAGATTAGTCAGAAAAGGCTTTGTTTTTAGAGGAAGGAGTAAACAATGATAGAAAGAACAAGACTGGTGAAATGGGGTGAGGGAGAGTTGCTGTGCAAAGACAGGAGATTAGAGAATGTTTTTACCCTGAAGTTAGCATATTCTCAGAAGGAGCTATTAAGGAAGAGTCCTGTGATAGCTCAGGTGACGGTAGATCAAAAGCCAGTGACTGGAGGATGAAGATTTATTTATTTATTTTAAAACATTATTTTATTGAAGTATAGTTTATTTACAGTGTTTTGTTAATTTTTGCTGCACAGAAAATTGATTCAGTTTTATATATGTTGACTTAAAAATACTCACAACTTAAAGGTTAAGTGTTATGTTTTATTCTGTGGGAAGTTTTAGGACTTTAAGCTTGGGAGACAGCATCTCAAGTAACCCTGAGAGAACTGCTCCAAGGAGGTAAGGGGAAGATCCAGTTTATATAGAAGATTTGCAACAAAAGGCAGGTAATCTGAAAGTCAAAAGATTATTGTTAATTAAAGAGAATCATTAACCTCAGGCATGCAGATGACACCACTCCAATGGCAGAAAGCAAAGAAGAACTAAAGAGCTTTTTGACGAGGGTAAAAGAAGACAGTGAAAAAGCTGGATTACAACTCAATATTTGAAAAACTAAGATCAAGGCCTCTGGTCCCATCACTTCATAGCAAGTAGAAGGGGAAAAAGTAGAAAGAGCAGCAGATTTTCTTCTCTTGGGCTCTAAAATCACTGTGGACAGTGACTGCAGCCTTAAAATTAAAAGATCCTTGTTTCTTAGAAGGAATGCTTTGACAAACCTAGACAGCATATTAAAAAGCAAAGACATCACTTTGTCAACAAAGGTCCATCTAGTCAAAGCTATGGTTTTTCCAGTAGTCATGTATGGGTGTGATAGTTGGGCCATAAAGAAAGCTGAGCACCAAAAAATTCATGCTTTTGAATTGTGGTATTGAAGACTCTTGAGAGTCCTTTGGACAGCAAGGAGATCAAACCAGTCAATCTTAAAGGAAATTAACCCTGAATATTCATTGGAAGGACTGATGCTACAGCTGAAGCTCCAATAGTTTGGCCACCTGATGTGAAAAACTGACTCCATTGGAAAAGATCCTGATACTGGGAAACATAGAAGGCAGGAGGATTAGAGGCATACAGAGGATGAGATGGTTTGGAAGGCATCACCAACTCCACGGACATGAATTTGCCTGAGCTCTGGGAATTGGTGATGGACAGAGAAGCCTGGCATGCTGCAGTCCATGGAGTTGCAAAGAGTCAGACATGACTGAGTGACTGAGCTGAACTGAATGGCTGAGTAGTATTCCATTGTATACACATACAACATCCCCTGGTGGATCCAGGGAATTCGAAGGGGAGACGGCTTTGGCGAACAGGATACGATAGACTTAAAGATATAAAGAGTAGTTAAATAGGGATAGCTCAGCGAAGAAATTCAGTAAAGAAAAGAGGTTGAATAATTTGGTTTACGTGGAAAACCAATAAAATTCCAAGACGAGGAATTTGTGTCACCTACGTAGGCCGCAGGCATCCTCCCGTTCTCCCGAAGTAGAGGGAACACTAAGGCCTCCCCGGTCAGATCTTAGAAGCCCAGGCATAGTTAATAGGCTTGATGAGCCTCCATGCTCCAGATGGGAATTCAGCCAGAAGGTGAGAGAAAGAACGACATGGGGAGACCAAGCTTCAGTGAGCAAGGCCCGCACTTTATTCTCCAAAGTAGTTTTTATACCTTAAGTTGTGCATAGAGGATAATGGGGGAAGGGGTAGAGTCATGCAGTAAGCCAGGCTTTCTTCCTGCAAACTTATCATATGCAAACGTTTAGGTGATTTACATCATCTTCTGGCCAGGAGGCCTGTTAACATTTTATGACCCTTTCTTCAGAAAACTTATTTTTCTTTAAAGGTGATTACTCTAAAGTCAGGCGCCACCCTCCAAAAGCATTAGATAAAGTTGCATTCCTATAGGGCAAAGGTGTGGTGGGCTATAACAAGAAAAGAATTAACTCAAGGGTCCAAGGTTACAAACATTAAAGCTATTACTTGCATTCCTATACACCAATTATATTAATCAATACACCCCCAGGGACACAGTAGGTAAGGGATATGGAAACTGAGCAGCAAATATTGGCCCAAAAAGTGAAAAACCCTTCACCAATACAATTTCTAATCAATCTTTTAACTGCTCAAAGGAATCTGTATTTAGACAGTTTAGAACATCTCATGCCTCTCACGGTTGGGAGGCTCTGAACAATCACATGTGGCCGGAAGAACCTGTTCAGGCAGGCTAGAGGACTTCCAAAGGAGTTTGTAGGTTGAAACACTCTTGTCACGCCCAGGAACTTTATTAACTGGAGCTGTAAGTTAACTCTATTTCAGAGAGAGGTGGTGGGGGACAGCCCCCTGTAAAGTCAGAGGTGTAGTGAGAGCACAAAGCAGTAAAGTAGGCAGACTCTGGTTTTGGGGGTTGATGCATGAAAATTTCCAAGGGGACTCCTGAGGCTCAATCCTGCCTTTGCGTATGCCGAGCCTCCTTCCTCATGACCTTTGCCATGGGCGGAGTTCCTCACGCTGGCTCCCGGCAAACATCGTTTTGCTTTTCATTTGTGTGTGTGTGTGTACAATATCTTTATCCATTCATCTGTTGATGGGCATTTAAGTTGCTGCTATGTCTTGGCTATTGTGAATAGTGCTACTATGAACATATGGGTGCATGTTTCTTTTATTATAGTTTTATTCTATAAAACCATAGAATTATAGTTTTATCTGGATATATGCCCAGGAATGAGATTGCTGGATCATATAGCCACTCTGTTTTTAGGTTTTCTTTGACTGAACTGTGTGACATGAAAGATATTACTTCTCCAACCAGGAATTGAATCCACACCCTGCGCAGTGGACACAAGGACTCGACCACTGGACCACCAGGGAAGTCCCTATTTTCAGTTTTTTTAAGGAACCTCCATACTGTTCTCTATAATGGCTGCACCAATTCACATTCCCACCAACAGTATAGAGGGCTTCCGTGGTGGCTCAGATGGTTAAAAATCTGCCTGAAATTCAGGAGACCCACCCTGGTTTGATCCCTCGGTCAGGAAGATTCCCCTGGAGAAGGGAATAGCAACCCACTCCAGTATTTTTGCCTGTAAAACCCCATGTACAGAGGACTCTGGCAGGCCACAGTCCATGCATGCATGCACAATAGTTTAGGAGGGTTATTTTTCTCTACAGACTATCCAGCATTTATTATTTATAGTTTTTTTTTAAGTTTTTTTTTTTATGTGGACCATTTTTAAAGCCTTCATTCAGTTTGTTATAACATTGCTTCTATGATGTTTTGGCTTTTTGACTGCAAGGCATGTGGGATCTCAGCTCCTGGACCAGTGATCAAACTCTTAACCCTTACACTGGAATCCAAAGTCTTACCCACTGGACCACCGGGGAAGACCCTATAGATTTTTAAATGATGGCCATTCTAACAGTGTGAGGTGGTACCACATTGTAGTTTTGATTTGGATTTCTGTAATAATTAGTGAAACTGAACATCTTTTCATGTGCCTGTTGGCCATCTGTATGTTTTCTTTGAAGAAATATCTATTTAAGTCTTCTGCCCATTTTTGACTGGGCTGTTTGTTTTTGTTATTGAGTTGCATGAGCTGTTTGTATATTTTGGAAATTCAGCCCTTGTTAATCACATCATTTGCAAATTTTTTTTTCCAGTCCATGGGTTGTCTTTTTGGTTTGTTTAAGGTTTCATTTGCTGTACAAATCTTGTAAGTTTGATTAGTTCCCATTTGTTTATTTTTGCTTTTACTTTTATTACCTTGGGAGACTGACTTAGGAAAACTTGGTATTATTTATGTCAGAGATTGTTTTGCCTATGTGCTCTTCTGAAAGTTTTGTGGTGTCATGTCTTATATTTTACTCTTTAAGCCATTTTGAGTTTATCTTTGTATCTGGTGTGAAGGTTTGTTCTAACTTCACTGATTTATATGCAAGCTCACCAACTTTTCCAACACCACTTGCTGAAGAGACTGTCTGCTGTATATTCTTGTGGAGGATGAAAATTTAATCAATGTTTGATTAACAAACATTTTGTTCTGAATTATCAGTGGGAATAAATAGTCAGCTAGTTATTTATGAGGCAAAGAATGGGAATTTGAAGGGTCTGTGTTTTGTCTTGTTATAGGTAGATGAGAGGAGCATCTGTGAGTCAGATTTAAGCCATATTGAGAAGTGTGTTACTTTGCAATAAGACATTTTCTGGAACAGTAAAGGTGGAAGAATTTTTTTAACTCTTACTGTTTTCCAAGACCATGGGACTTAGACAAAATTCAGCATTATCATCAGCTATCCTCATTATTTGTTCCTAGTCTCACTTTTCAGAAATGTGCTTTTTGATTCCTCATGCCTGTATTTTAGACCCACAGGATTTATCTTCATCTCTCTCAGCTCTTGTCTTGCATAACTGTTTTCCATTAAAATGTCTATTGCTATAATTTTAAAATATTTTAACTTATAATCCATTTACATAAGAATATGAAGAATAAAACTAAAATATGAAAACATATCTTGTATTATTGCTCTGTGATATTAAACATTTTCATTAAACAAAGCATGCGTTTTATTGGTTTCCTGAACTCCAATGTTGTTGTTCAGTTGTTGAATCATGCCTGACACTTTGCAACCCCAAGGTCTGCAGATTGCCAGGCTTCTCTGTCCTTTACGATCTCCCAGAGCTTGCTTAAACTCACATCCAATGAGTCGGTGAGGCCATCCAACCATCTTATCCTCTGTCATCCCCTTCTTCTCCTGCCTTCAGTCTTTCCCAGCATCAGGGTCTTTTCAAATGGGTTGGCATTTTGACTCAGGTGACCAAACTGTTGGAACTTCAGCTTCAGTCCTTCCAATGAATATTCAGGACTGATTTCCTTTAGGTTTGATGGTTTTGATCTCCATGCTATCCAAGGGACTCTCAAAAGTCTTCTCCAACACCACAGTTCAAAAGTATCAATTCTTCTGCACTTAACCTTCTTTACGGTCCAACTCTTACATCCATACATGACTACTGGAAAAACCATAACTTTGAATATATGGACATTTGTTGGCAAAGTAATGTCTCTGCCTTTTTTTTTTTATTCTTTTTTTTATTTTATTATTTAACTTTATAATATTGTATTGGTTTTGCCATATATCGACATGAATCTGCCACAGGTATACACGTGTTCCCCATCCTGAACCCTCCTCCCTCCTCCCTCCCCATACCATCCCTCTGGGTCATCCCAGTGCACCAGCCCTAAGCATCCAGTATCCTGCATTGAACCTGGACTGGAGACTTGTTTCATATATGATATTATACATGTTTCAGTGCCATTCTCCCACATCATCCCACCCTCTCCCTCTCCCACAGAGTCCAAAAGACTGTTCTATACATCAGTGTCTCTTTTGCTGTCTCATATACAGGGTTACTGTTACCATCTTTCTAAATTCCATATATATGTGTTAGTATACTGTATTGGTGTTTTTCTTTCTGGCTTACTTCACTCTGTATAATAGGCTCCAGTTTCATCCACCTCATTAGAACTGATTCAAATGTATTCTTTTTAATGGCTGAGTAATACTCCATTGTGTATATGTACCACTGCTTTCTTATCCATTCATCTGCTGATGGACATCTAGGTTGCTTCCATGTCCTTGCTATTATAAACAGTGCTGCGATGAACACTGGGGTACACGTGTCTCTTTCAATTCTGGTTTCCTCGGTGTGTATGCCCAGCAGTGGGATTGCTGGGTCATAAGGCAGTTCTATTTCCAGTTTTTTAAGGAATCTCCACACTGTTCTCCATAGTGGCTGTACTAGTTTGCATTCCCACCAACAGTGTAAGAGGGTTCCCTTTTCTCCACACCCTCTCCAACATTTATTGCTTGTAGACTTTTGGATTGCAGCCATTCTGACTGGCGTAAAATGGTGCCTCATAGAGGTTTTGATTTGCATTTCTCTGATAATGAGTGATGTTGAGCATCTTTTCATGTGCTTGTTAGCCATCTGTATGTCTTCTTTGGAGAAATGTCTAGTTCTTTGGCCCATTTTTTGATTGGGTCATTTATTTCTCTGGAATTGAGCTGTAGGAATTGCTTGTATATTTTTGAGATTAGTTGTTTGACAGTTTTCATAATGGGAGAAAATAATAGCAAATGAAGCAACTGACAAACAACTAATCTCTGCTTTTTAATATGCTGTATAGGTTGTCATAGATTTTCTTCCAAGGAGCAAGCATCTTTTAATTTCATGGCTGCAGTCACTATGTGCAGTGAAGCTCCATGAGTAACTCTAAATAAAAGCTCATCTGCATCCTATGAGGTTATTAGGACTTTCCCTTCCTCCATGTTTATACTCTGCTTACCTTTGCATTGGCTTCATTTTACCAAAGGATGAAAATGTTGGCCACTATCAGTCCAGACCTGCAGTCCACCTGATGAAAACTACATATTTTTTTCCAGTTATATTCTGAGGCTTGATCTCATTATCCCCAGTTGAGTCATGGTTTGAACCCAGATAATCACAATGGTGTAATCACTCACCTAGAGCCAGACATCCTGGAATGCGAAGTCAAGTGGGCCTTAGGAAGAATCACTATGAACAAAGCTAGTGGAGGTGATGGAATTCCAGTTCAGCTATTTCAAATTCTAAAAGATGATGTTGTGAAAGTGCTGCACTCAGTATGCCTGCATTTGGAAAACTAGCAGTGGCGACAGGACTGGAAAAGGTCAATTTTCATTCCAGTGCTGAAGAAAGGCAGTGTCAAGGACTGCTTAAACTACCACACAATTGCGCTTATCTCACATGCTAGTAAAGTAAAGCTCAAAAATTCTCCAAGCCAGGCTTCAACAGTATGTGAACCATGAACTTCCAGATGTTCATGCTGGATTTAGAAAAGGCAAAGGAACCAGAGATCAAATTGCCAGCATCTGCTGGATCATCAGAAAAGCCAAAGAGTTCCAGAAATACATCTAGTTCTGCTTTATTGACTATGCCAAAGCCTTTGACTGTGTGGATCACAACAAACTGGAAAATTCTGAAAGAGATAGGAATATCAGACCACCTGACCTGCTTCTTGAGAAATCTGTATGCAGGTCAGGAAGCAACAGTTAGAACTGGACATGGAACAACAGACTAGTTCCAAATTGGGAAAGGGGTACGTCAAGGCTATATATTGTCACCCTGCTCATTTAACTTCTATGCAGAGCACATCATGAGAAATGCTGGGCTGGAAGAAGCACAAGCTGGAATCAAGATTGCCAGGAGAAATATCGATAACCTCAGATATGCAGATGACACCACCCTTATGGCAGAAAGTGAAGAGGAACTAAAAGCCTCTTGATGAAGTGAAAGAGGAGAGTGAAAAAGCTGCCTTAAAACTCAACATTCAAAAAACTAAGATCATGACAAATAGCTGGGGAAACAATGAAAACAGTGACAGACTTTATTTTGGGGGGGGCTCCAAAATCACTGAAGATGGTGATTGCAGCCATGAAATTAAAAGATGCTAAAAAAAAAAAAAAAAAAGATGCTTACTCCTTGGAAGGAAAGTTATGACCAACCTAGATAGCATATTGACAAGCAGAGACATACTTTGCCAACAAAGGTCCGTCTAGTCAAGGCTATGGTTTTTCCAGTGGTTATGTATGGATATGAGAGTTGGACTGTGAAGAAAGCTGAGCACTGAAGAATTGATGCTTTTGAACTGTGGTGTTGGAGAAGACTCTTGAGAGTCCCTTGAACTGCAAGGAGATCCAACCAGTCCATTCTAAAGGACATCAGCCCTGGGTGTTCTTTGGAAAGAATGATGCTAAAGCTGAAACTCCAATACTTTGGCCACCTCATGGGAAGAATTGGCTCGTTAGAAAAGACTCTGATGCTGGGAGGGATTGGGGGCAGGAGGAGAAGGGGACAACAGAGGACGAGATGGCCGGATGGCATCACTGACTCAATGGATGTGAGTCTCAGTGAGCTCCAGGAGTTGGTGATGGACAGGGAGGCCTGGCGTGCTGCAATTAATGGAATCGCAAAGACTGGGACATGAATGAGTGACTGAACTGAACTGAACTGATATAATAACAATGTGTTCTGCTTGAGGACAATTTCTCTTTCCTGGAAACCTTCTGTCTAATCCTGTTATCTTAAAATGTACATTATGGGAGTGGGTCTAGTAGGATCTTCACAACCTTGGGCCATTCTTTTAATTTATTGTAGTAACTAATTTAAAAAGTATATAACTCCCTTGCTTAGACTAGTGAAGGGGCATTCTCCATCCCCCTTCTGATGTCTATGTCAGAAGCTTTCTCTGTCCCCTTTCACTTTAATAAAACTCTGCTATACAAAAGCTCTTGAGTGATCAAGCCTGGTCCCTGGTCCTGAAGTTAAATCTTCTTTGGAGATCAGGAATCCAACACCGTTCACAGTAAGCTGTCGCTAGTATGATAATGTAAGCATTTCTTTACTTACCAATCTAAATAGTTTCTACTAATTCTCAGGTAGCCTAGCACTACAAAGTCTTGTATCTTGCTCATGTGATGTACTGCTACTTTTTGTGACATTGATAAATAGCATATACTAATATGTTATATAACTATTTTAATGAAAAATAAATACTACTATAACATTTCTTTTCATGTATGTTTTTTTTTGTTGCTAGAGTTCACCTTTTATTTATTTATTTTTTTACCTTACAATCTGCCTTTCTTCACAGGCTCACTATGAAGCCTGTGTTTTCTCAAATTGCCATTTTATCTGGTAGTATTTCATGTCAGCCACATTTTCCAATGATCTTGGAGTCCTCTCCTGCCCTTTTACAGCCTGCACCATTGAACTCTGTATGTGCTGCATGCTTCTCTCTCTCTTTCTCTTTTTTTTTTCTGTGTTGGATCCATGATTTTCTTGTCTTTCTTGGTTTATTTTTCCTTTGAAGATGCATTTCAAGTGGCTTCCTGAAAAAAGTTGGGCAGGAAGTATATTTTTTGAGTCTAAAAATGCTTTCATTCTACTCTTTTATGTGATTAATAGTTTGAGTAGATGTGGAGATCTAGGCTACACATCATTTTCCCTTATAACTATGAAGGCATTGCTTCAAAGAGTTGGCTTTCCAATACAGTGTTACTGTTGATGACACTTCATTTTCCTGCTGATTCCTTGTTAATGGTCTGGTTTTCTCTGCATTCCTTTAAGAATCTTTTTATATTTGTTAGTCTAATATTTTGTTTAAATTTGCCTCATTTTGTGCTCATTTTCACTCATTTGCAGAGTCCTTGATAGGTCCTTCAGTTCTAAATATTGTTTCTGTAATAACTTACTCTCTTTCTCTTTTTAAAAATCTTCTCTCCCTGAAAATCTTATTAATTATATATTGGGCCTCATGGTTGCGCTTCCTAGGTGGCGTTAGTAGTAAGAAACCTGTCTGCTGATGCAGAAGACATAAGAGATGTGGGTTCGATCGCTGGGTTGGGAAGATTCCTTGGAGGAGGGCATGGCAACCCATTCCAGTATTCTTGCCTGGAGAATTCCATGGACAGAAGAGCCTGGCGGGCTACAGTCCATAGGGTTGCAAAGAGTTTGAAGTGACTTAGCATGCATGTGGGCTTTCTGGTTAATCCTTTATGCCTCTAATCAGAAAAGATAGCTTTTATCTCCTTTTCTTATTGTTTAATTTCAAAGAGGCTTTTTCAATTATATGGTCACCTTACTCATGAATTTATAATTTGGGTGGTGATATTTTTTATTTCAAAGAAATTGTATAACTTTTCCATAATATTCATATTTATGATTGCCTTATCTGTCTGAAGATATTAATATTAAAATTTTATATATTTTATTTTATTTTGTTCCCTGAATCAACTCTTTTTCTGTTTCCTTGGAGTCATCTTTCCCTATTGGTTTATTTCAGTCTCTTTTTTTAGATAAAGCAGATTTTTCCTCAAAAGCTTGGTAATTTTTGATTATCTGTTCATATTTACAAATGAAACAAATAAGAGCTAATATTGGTTCACTATAGGTGGATTAGATTTTCCCCAGCAGTGTCACTTCAGAGGACTGAGCAGCACTCTGACTGTTGTCCTGTGGGACTCTGTGGGACTCTGCATCTGTTAGGATGTCTCTGGGCTTTTCAATTTCTTTAGGGAGAAACCATTTGATTCATTGCCTGGTAGAAGTTTTGCTGGTCAATTTTGACCATTAGTTGTCAGGTCAACTCTTTTTATATAGGAACTCTTAATTTATCTCTCACTTTTCAGTCTTAATCCTTACATTTGTCTTCCTAAGAACTTGACATTTCTGAGTGGTGAACCTCTTGCAGCTTTGCAGGGATAGTGTTTTTCCCTCACCTGTGTGCTCTTCCAAGAGCATTCCATACCATACTTCCTCTGTCCCTCTTCCTTAGCTTTGCTCCTCTCCCTACTCCTCATGTTCTAGAAGCTTCTTGGAGTCTCTTCTCTATTGACATTTCTCCCCAACTCCATTCTTTTCATTTTTATATTTATACATTTTTCAAATTACAATACCTTAATTTACTGGGGGTTTAAGTTGACTCACTGGAAAAGACTCTGATGCTGGGAGGGATTGGGGGCAAGAGGAGAAGGGGACGACAGAGGATGAGATGGCTGGATGGCATCACTGACTCGATGGACATGAGTCTGAGTGAACTCCGGGAGTTGGTGATGGACAGGGAGGCCTGGTGTGCTGCGATTCATGGGGTCGCAAAGAGTCGAACATGACTGAGCGACTGATCTGGGGAAAGAAATAAGATAGTGATGGTCAGTCTTGAATCAGATGTGTCCCATTGTAATTCTAAACACAAATTTTTGGTGTTCAAAGTTTTGTTCTTGGACATCAACAATCTACCTTGTCTAGTTGAAAACCTGATCATCACAATGTTCTTTGAAATATTCACTCAGCCAATTTCAAAGAAAAGCTTCCATTTCCCCATCTGTAAAATGCTTTATGATTGTCATAAGGGTTAAACAGAATAACATTATAAAACACTGCACAGTGCCTGGCACATAGTGGAAGCACTCAATGAACTTTATTATTGCTTAAATAAAATAAAGCATCTATTTAGAAATTCACAGCAAAAATTTGTAAAGGAAAGCTGTTATCTAGTCACTTTACTTAAAATATATGTAAAAATCTACACTTTATATTTAATATTGATATCATTTGACAGTCTGTGTGGACATTCCCCAAATTTATACCAGTCTGTAGCCTGAGATATTTTGCTGCTCACATTCTCATTATACTGTTCTCATTATGTAAAAGGCAATGTATTAGGAGTGAGATGTCTTCTACTACAGTAAATAATTTTTCTTATACTCTTTAAGTGATTTGGATATGTTCAACATCTTTTAGTTTAAGCTTCCTGGAGTAGTTGGATCGAAAAAGTCATTTTTAAGTTCTATATTACTAGAAATTCTTATTTCTCTAATTCTAAATAAGAGAATATTTAGCCTGAATTCTACAGACCAGTCAATAGTTGTGCCAATGTCTGGCACACAGTGGATCTTCAAAAAGTTTTCCAAATAAAAATAATTGGAATTGAAATTTATATTCACTCATTCAGTCAGTAAACAAATGTTTACAGGGTGCTTCTATGTGCCAGGCACAACTCTAGTTTGGGGATGAAGCATTGACTAGACAGAGCATGAGGGTCTGTCCTCAAGCAGTATACATTCTAGTAGGAAAAGACAGATGATAAAAAAGTAGGGAAGTATTTATTCAAGATAATTATGATAGGTGCTATAAGAAAACTAAAAAATATAAGAAAACCAAAAAATATAAGAAAACCTTGGTGGATGGTGGTGCTGTTTAAGATGGAATGCTCAGAAAAGGTATCTCTTATAAGGTAATATATGAGCTGAGCCTGCAGGAAGACCAGGAGTATGCTAAAAGTAGAGCTAAGAGAGAATGTTCTAGGTAGAGGAACTAGTGCAAAGGCCTTGACACAGAAATATTTAGAGTGCTAAGAAATTGAATGGAGCTGTCTGAAGGCTAGTAATTGGAGAGGTTGGAATGGTAGACAGGAGACAGAGTATGAGAATCTTCTAAACCAAAGTAAAGATATTTGGATTTAACTCTAGGTTTAATGCGATTCATTTGGAGCTTTTTAAAGTGTGCAATGATATGAACTAATTTACAATGAAAGAAATTGTAACTCTTTACTGTCTATCAAGAATGGACTTGACCACTCTATTTACATTACAACTTACTCTTTCTTTCATGTCCTATTGCCTTTGTTTGCTTTATTTTTTTTCATTAGGACTCATCAGAGTCTAACATACTTTATATATTTACTCTTTATTTATTGTGTGCTGTTCCCACTAGAATACAAGTTCTACAAGGATTAGGATTTTTGTCATTTTTTGTAGCAGATGGAAAAGTTCCTAGTACATAGTATATTTTAATATTGTTGGATTAATCTGTGCATTTATTGGAGGAGGGGTGAAATAGGGCTTACATAGATTAGTAAGGTCAGAAAGAAATTACAATAAGAGTTTATGTGGGATATATGTATATAGTATTCCAGACAAAAGTGGTAAAAATGGAGATGGAGAGGTATGGAAAGATTAAAACTTTATTTTGGAGATATAATTGATGATAGTTGCTACTGGGTTGAATGTGGGAAAAGTTGTACAAATGGGCACTCAAGATTGACTTCCTAGAGTTTTATATAGCAACGACATAAGATTATGGTATCATTTTCTAAAATGGGAAAGTTAAAGGGAGAAGCGTGTTTTGGGGAAGAAGTTAGTGGGAACCAAGATGTTCAGTCAATAGCCAAGTGGAAAAGTCAAGTACACAATTGGCTATATATATCTGGTACTCACATGAAAGGTCTTTCAAATATACAAATTTGGTAGTCATTAGGAAATGGCAACCCACTCCAGTACTCTTGCCTGGGAAATCCCATGGACGGAGGAGCCTGGTAGGCTGCAGTCCATGGGGTCGCTAAGGGTCGGACGTGACTGAGCGTCTTCACTTTCACTTTTCACTTTCATGCAATGGAGAAGGAAATGGAAACCCACTCCAGTGTTCTTGGCTGGAGAATCCCAGGGACGAGGGAGCCTGGTGGGCTGCCGTCTATGGGGTTGCACAGAGTCAGACACGACTGACGCAACTTAGCAGCAGCAGCAGCATAAAGACTGGGCTTCTCTGGTAGCTCAGCTGGTCAAGAATCCTCCTGCAATGCAGGAGACCCTGGTTCGATTCCTAGGTTGGAAAGATCCCCTGGAGAAGGGACAGGCTACCCACTTCAGTATTCTTGGTCTTCCTTGGTGGTTTAGATGATAAAGAATTCTTTAGATGGTAAAGAATCCACCTGCAATGCAGGAGATCTGGATTCGTCCCCTGGGTTGGTCAGATCCCCTGGAGGAGGGCATAGCAACCCACTCCCATATTCTTGCTTGGAAGAATCCCCACCAGACAGAGGAGGCTGGTGGGCTGCAGTCCATTCCCCTCTCCAGGGGAATCTTCCTGACTCAGGGATTGAACCCGGGTCTCCTGCACTGCAGGCAGATTCTTTACTATCTGAGCCACTGGGGAAGCCAGAATTGGTCAGTTCCCAACTAGTCAAAAACAGTGCTGGATAATAAATGCCCTGAAGGAAGAAATTGCATTTTACCTATCTTAGTAGGCAGCAGTGAACTTATATTAGAGGTAGTGATCAATGTATGTCCATCAAATTAATTTTTTTTAAAAAAGAAGAAGAAACACAAAGCAACTTCCTACAAATTGTAGACTAAGACAGAATTAGGTATGACTGCATTCATTCTGGCTTTGTTGCTCTGCCCTTGGTACAGTGGAATGTGGAATAGTTTCTTTATAAAGCATCCATTTGGTACTTGAATTAAAACAGCTGCTTGGGAACACCCATGTGTAGATCTTTCATATGTCTTAAGTCATACTAAAACAAGTCTGTGTTTTAGCTTCTAATTTCCTTAACTGTTTCATTATTATTCATCCTTGACTAGACAGAATAATTTATTGTAATTTTACCTATAATCCATGTTTTGATATCAGCATTTCACTTTGGTCCTGAAAGTGTGTTTAAAAGGGCTTTTTGAGTTTGATTCCTATATGTTTTGATCCTTTATCACATGTTCTAAATGGTCAACTGTGTTTATGAGGATTTCTTAAAGACCAGGCAGTGAAACTATCATGAAGTTCTAGAAAACCAGACCCAAAAAGGTGGTTCCCATTGCCTCAACTTGTTGGAGTTAGGCCTGAAAAAAATTAAGACTTTGTATACTCATCTGTGTACTCATTTTGTTACTAATTCTCCTTTCTTGTACCTTTTGTGCTCTCTGCATGATTTCTCCTATTTAAAGTCTTGGGATAGTTAAAGACTTCAAAATGGAAGATTCCGTAGATATGCCTTCCTTAGTCTGCAAGGACAGGTTTGTAGTTTCACTGTGTCCTGAACAGGGAGATACATGGACCTCTATTAACAAATTAAACTAGATTAGATTAGTTTAGATTTAAGAGAAAATATCTTTCATTTGAAGTGAAACAATTGAAGTTAATGAGGTTAAAAAATATTTAAGTTCAGCATTTATCTTTCTGCATCTATTAAAATCAGGATTTAAAAAAAAATGCCATGTTCTCTAAGAACCAGAAAAAGAATATTTACTGCTGACAAGAGAAGGCAATGGCACCCCACTCCAGTACTCTTACCTGGAAGATCCCACGGACGGAGGAGCCTGGTAGGCTGCGGTCCATGGGGTCACGAAGAGTGGGACACGACTGAGCGACTTCACTTTCACTTTTCACTTTCATGCATTGGAGAAGGAAATGGCAACCCACTCCAGTGTTCTTGCCTGGAGAATCCCAGGGACAGAGGAGCCTGGTAGGAGGCCGTCTATGGGGTCGCACAGAGTCGGACACGACTGAGGCGACTTAGCAGCAGCAGCGGCAGGGAATATTGACATATCTGTAAAAAAAAAAAATTATTACAGAATTTATGCAGTTAAATTATGTATTAAAAGATGAAAATATAAATCTTGGATCTGTATCAAACCCTGGTGTCAGATCACTGGGGGCCATTAGGTTGGAATTGGTTTTCAAAGAATATTGCATCCATGGGATGGGGAGTGTTTATCTTTTAACAGGTCACATTTATGAGGCCTTATAGAAATTGGCAATATATATGTTTAATTTCACTCCTGAGTATAAACCCTAAGTAAAAAACTTGAATCAGCCACCCAACCTCCAAAAATCACCACAACTAACAAATTGTAAAAACAATTTGTTAACAAAACAGCTAACAAATTTGAGGAAAAACCACAAATTCCTCAAATTTCAGGAACATTTAAAGTAGCATTAATTAAAAAAAAAAAAAAGAAACCTGGAAATAATGTCAGTAGTCAAAAAAAAGGAAGGGTTAGATGAAAAATTATATCATCACTAAGAGAATATATAATGAGATATTTGTAATAAGCTGGAGGAAAAACTTGTGCTGCAGTATTAGATATAAAAAACAACACAATTTTTTATATATAAAAGAGCTCAGCTGACATACACAGACAAAATAGATCAGAAGGAAACTGACCAACATTTATCAGTGATTATATCTGGTGATTTTAATCTTTTGTCCTTTTCGTTTTATATGCTTGGTTTTTGAAAGGTAAGCAAGTGTTATTTTTACCATCAGAAAAAGTGAAATAAACTTTTGCGTAAACATCTCAGGTTAGCCCTGATGATTTATACTCTCACAGTGGTTGCTTGTGATAGCCTCTTGATATAGAGTCTTCCTGTCTGAAAGTATTTCTTGTGTTCTTTAGACCCTTTGATCCAATTTGCTTTGAAAGCAAAATGGTCTTGTAAGCCAGGGTTTGCAACTTTCTTAGATGAATGAATTTTGGATGTGATTTAAAAAAAATCAGTTGTGAATTTTGTAAAATGTTATTTTCGCTTTGTATCTAGAAATATATTTGTGCTAAAGGTTTAACCACAAGCCAAGTATGAAGTAATTTCATTTGGTGGTTCCTAAACTATTGATAAATGTCTGATATTATTAAGGTTGAATTTGCTTTTCAGTTTCATTCTGAATATGACCTAAATTTTTTGGAAAAGTAAACTTCATCTTTAGCTGAGATTGAGACCATGTACTATATGGCAAAATTGTAGTATAGCTCACTATTGTCAAAAAGGATATGGTACAGAATTACTGAATATATTACTGAATCGCCTCCTGGAAAGGGCTACTTTGTATACTTACCTAATAATTTTTATTATATAATAATCACTATTTCATTCCTCAGACTTTGGGACATTTATTCATTCATGTATCAACAAGCATGTAATCACTATTATGTGAGATGCTATCGCAGACACTAGATCTAATATCTCAATATATTTACAATGTATTTAGATATACTATTATTCTAATCCACTAAGTAAAAAAAAAAGCAAAATACAAATGAAATGCATAATTTGATTATATATATGCAAATATATTTAGCTATTTGAAGGCAGAGATATTTTCCCCCAGCTCCTACAATAATCCCTGGTAAAAATAAATGTTCAAATAAGTTTACTAGATGAGTAAGTGAGTGGACTGATACAGAGCTCTAAAAGGCATAAGGATGACCAGAAGAAGATATTTTGTGAAAAGGCCTGAAATTAGCATATAGGCATGGTGAATCTGAAAGATAGTCATTATTTAACATTCTTTGGCATTGACCTTCTTTGGAACTGGAATGAAACTGACCTTTTTGAGTCCTGTGGCCACTGCTGAGTTTTCCAGATTTGTTGACATATTGAATACAACACTTTCCATGTTCTTATGCAATATTGTTCTTTACAGCATCAGACTTTCACTGCTAGGACACATCCAAAACTGAGTGTTATTTCCACTTTGGCTCAGTCATTTCATTCTTTCTGGAGATATTAGCAATTGCTCTCCACTCTTCCCCAGTAGCATATTGGATACCTTCTGACTTGGAGTGATCATCTTCTATTGTCATGTCTTTCTGCCTTTTCATACTGTTCATGGGATTCTCACAGCAAGAATACTAGAGTGGGTTGTCATTTCCTCTTCCAGTGGACCATGTTTTGTCAGAACTCTCCCTGATGGCCTGTCTGTCTTGGATGGCATGGCCCATCTATGAGGCATGGTCACAGCTTCATTGAGTTATGCGAGCCCCTTTGCCATGACAAGGCTGTGATCCATGACTGCCAGGAGAAATATCAACAACCTCAATATGCAGATGATACCACTCTAATGGCACAAAGTGAAGAGGAACTAAAGAGCCTCTTGAGGGTGAAAGAGGAGAGTGAAAAAGCTGGCTTGAAACTCAACATTAAAAAAAACTATGATCATGGCATCCAGTCCTATCACTTCTTGGAAATAGAAGGGGAAAATGTGGAAACAGTGATAGATTTGGGGGCTTCCCAGGTGGTGCAGCAGTAAAAACTCCTTCTGCCAACACAGGAGATTCAAGAGATGTGGGTTTGAACCCTGGGTCAGGGAGATCTCCTGGAGAATGTAATGACAACCCACTCCAGTATTCTCACCAGGAAAACTCCATGGACAGAGGAACTTGCGGGGCTACATTCCATGGGGTTACAAAGAGTTGGACACGACTTAGCAATTGAACAACAACAACAGTCACCACTGACTTGTGTCTAATTCCTAAGGAAAATGGGCTCAGGTCCACCTCTGTCTCTGCAGTCATGGTTTCTTTTCTCTTTTGCTCCCACTCAGGGCACTGCTTCTTCAGATCTCCTGTACTCCACACATTACAGAGGTTCCTCTCTGCTAGTGGGGAGAATTCTTTCCATAAGCTTATACACAAACTTGATACAAAAGTGTTCTACTACTCTTGGTCCCTTCAGAAGCTTAGTGTGAAAACTAGTCTCTCCATTTATGCTTGCTCTCCATTTTCCTCCATTTTCCTGATTCTTTTTCTTTAATTAGGGCTTAAATTCCTAGACTGGAAGACATAGAAACCTTTGATTAATCAAAATCAATGGCATCCAGCTATCCCACTGTATGATATTTACACAGGAGAAATGAAATCACGTGTCCACAGAAAAAGATTGTAAAATAGTCACAGCAGTTTATTCATAATAGCCAAATGTGAAGCAATCCAAATGTCCTGCAAGAAAAGAATGGAAAAATAATTTGAGGCATAGTTATACACTAGAATATTATACAGCAGCAAAAAGAGATGAACTATTGATACATGCAACAGAAATATGTTTCTAAAAAATGTATGCCAAGCAAAAAGTCAAACACTTAAGTATATCTGAAAGTGAAAGTGTTAATCGCTCAGTTGTGTCTGACTCTGTGACCCCATGGACTGTAGCCCGCCAGGCTCCTCTGTCCATGGAATTCTCCAGGCAAAAATACCGGCATTGGTTGCCATTTCTTTCTCCAGGGGATCTTCCTGACCCAGGGATTGAACCCAGGTCTCCTGCGTTGCAGGCAGATTCTTTACCGTTTGAGCCATTGGTAGATATACAATACTTGACATAAAATTATTCCATTTATATGAAAGTCAAGAACAAATAAAGCTAATGTTTGGCTTCCCAGGTGGCTCAGTGGTAAAGAATCCATCTGCCAATGCAGGAGACATGGGTTTGATCCCTGGTTTGGGAAGATACCCTGGAGAAGGAAATGGCAACCCATCCAGTATACTTGACTGGGAAATCGCATTGACAAAGGATCCCATGGACAGGTGGACTATAGTCCATGGGGTCACAAAAGTGTTGGGCATGACTTTGTGATTAAACAAGAACATGGTGACAGAAATTGAAAAGTGATTGCTTGAGGGTGGAAAGAGAGGAAAAAAGTGGAAAAGGACAAAGGGATATTTCAGGGGTGATGAAAGTGTTTTACATCTTATTTGGGGTGACATAAGTGCACACATGGTAAAGAATCTGCCTGCAATGCACGAGACCCAGGTTCTGTCCTTCAGTGGGGAAGATCCCCTGGAGAAAGGAATGGCTACCCACTCCAGTGTGCTTGCCTGGAAAATCCCCTGAACAGAGGATCCTGGCAGGCTACAATCAATAGGGTCACAAAGAGTAGGACATGACTGAGCGACTAAACACGCACACAGACAGGTGCATACAATTTTCAAAACTTACCAAAATAAACACTTAAGGTCTGTATATTTTATTTTATATAAATTATACTTTAATTTAAAAAAATAAGGAAAAAAGGTAAATTGAGAATTAAAAATAAGACAATCAACCCAACTAATAAGTATTTACTAAGTATTTCTATCTTAGCCACTGTTGAAAGACCCAGCACTGTGAACATGGATAAGAAAGAGTACCTACATCCTGAATTGAAATTACAGTCTAAGAAGGAGAACAGGTATGGAGAAACAGTCATTGACAAATACTGCATTCACAAAAACCTTTTAAGAGGTATGTTAATTCAGGTATAATTCTGAGGTATAATTCAGAATATACCTAGGCATGAACTAGATTGTATTTAAGAGTTACATAATAATCATTTCAAGTAAAGACTATTGTATGAAAAATATTCGGTTGACCAAACCATGTAGTTATGCTGTGGTAGGCAGCCTCCAGCATGGCTTCCAGTTGTATTCCTATCCTTGTGAGATCCCTTCCACGATGCATTTGTTTTGGTTTTGTTCTCTGTGACCAGTAGCATATGGCAGAAATGAGGCTAAGCCATTTCCAAGATTAGGGGTATAAAAGCCTGAGGATTCTGTACATAGAGGGTTTCTCTCTCTCTCCTGCTCTCTCTTTCTCATCAGTTGATTTGGGAAAGGTCATCTGAAATGTGAAAATAATCAAGCAGCCACAGAGAGGCCTGTGTAGGGAGAAATGGAGACCTGTGGCCAACAGTCACTAAGGGAGTGGGGCCTTCCTACCACGACATGACTTAGCTTGAAAACATATCCTTCCCTAATTATGTCTTCAGATGAAACTGCAACCCTGACTGCCTTCTTGTCCTCCTGGGAGACTGTGAGTTGGACCACTGAGCTAAGCTACTTCTGAATTCCTGACCCACAGACATTATAAAATAATAAATATCTATTGTTTTAAGCTGCTAAATTTTGTTATATGGAAATAAATAACCAATATATACAAGTATTCTAAAATGCAAAAGACAGTTTCTTAGTTTATGTGTTAGTTATATTCCTGATTATAAACTAATTACCTGAATTTTTCAGTTTCACTGAAATACTAATTAGTTAATGACTGAGAACGAAGACTTCTGAAAACTTTGTACAGTTTAAGTCCTAATTTATATCCATAGAATAGTTCACTTACTCAAAAAATCTAGCCCTTTGAATGAGAACTCATTGTATGTATCAATCTAGCTTCCAAACTAAAACATGTAAATTCATAGTTTAATAAAAATTGTTTCTCAAGTATGAAATGTCAGTTTTATATGTTGAATTTATTAAGGAAAAAAGCAAATAAAGATTAGAATGAATTCAAATTAATATTCATAAGTATTCCACTTTGAACTTCAAAATATATAATACAGTTCTAAGTTATTATAGCTTAGAGAGTACACTTAATTTAAAAAATTGCAGGGATGATTTAGGCAAAAGAAAATGAAATTTTAGAGTAATTGAGATTATTGTTCTGCCACATTGAGGTGACCAGCCTTTACTCTTTGAATATTTAGATGTAAAAATTATACCACCCATGACAGATATTATTAACTTAGTCTAAACTCATTTTCTACATAGGAAAACATATCTTGGTTACTGTCACTGAAAGGATGTGATGTATCTTGAAGCATGAGGAGACGCCTTTCCCTCTAGCCAAGCAGAAGCTAAAGAGAGTACAGACCCTTGCACAACCATACCAAGGCTTCTCCTAGGGTTATGGTAGCTATAGGAAATGTTGCAAATACTTGACTGGCAATAGAATAATTCATTAATTCTGGGAGGCCATACAGAGGCTATGGAAAGCTCCTAAGTTAATGTGAAATTTAGTCTTATTACTCATTTGGTTTCAGACCAGTGATTCTTCAACACTGGCATGCTTCCAAGTCACATGGAGGACTTATTAAAACACAGATTGTTTATTCTTATTCCTAGAGATTCAGACTTGGTAATTCCAGCATGTGGCATAGAAGTTAGTTCCCTGATGATTCTTTTACTACTTTCTCCATGCATTGCATTTTGAGAACCACTCATAGGTTGTATTATTTCTGTTTTTCTCTGGAAGAGCTGTGTGTTAAGTGGAGGTTGGAGAGAAAGGACACCTGGTAATTTGGGCGTTTACTGGACATGCCAATATTTATTTAGACAGGGCCTTGAAAGTGTGTTTTAGCCAATAAAATATGGGTATAGTCTTATATGCCACCTCTACAGCCCTTATATGTCCCCTGTGATCTTCCATATTATTTTTGCTCTTTGGGCAACTGAGTGCAAAGGATTAACTGGAGGCTTTGTGGAAAACTTTCATGCTTTCTTTTGAGAAAGACTATTGGATCAAAACTGCTCATAGTGTGTCATGTGACTACCAAAGTCATGAATCTGGCTTGGGCAACAGATCTGCATCATCACAAAAAAGTGGTCATATGAGATGATCAAGTTCAAGCATGTCCTGAAAGCATACGTAAGCAGCAGGAGCAGGTGGATCAGATATTCAACTCCTACTCTTGCTGTGTTGCTGCCTGTCCCTCACTCCATGCCTGTGGCATCATGAGGCATTTCCTATGACTAGTTGACAGAGGAAAAAAATTTGACCTTGTCTATAGCTCTGTCTGCATAATATGCTGATACAACTAAGAGTCAACTGTTTTAGCACTCATGTCTCCTGAGTACTGTAGGCAAAACTTAGGACACTTTTCTTTACCTACCTAAAAAGATGGATTGTTGTTGTTGTTTAGTCACTAAATTACGTCTGACTCTGTGACCCCATGGACTATAGCCCACTGGGCTCCTCTGTCCTTCATTATCTTTCAGAGTTTGCTCAAATTCATGTCCATTGAGTCAGTGATGCTATCTAACCATATCATCCTCTGCCACCTCCTTCTACTAATAATCAAAAGTGTATATCCAGCATGATCACAGGGCAATTAGTTAATAATTTGATTTGATGGTCAGGAACTTAGAAATTATAAGATTAGAGGATTAGTGACAAAAAGATCTGGGGAAAAATATGTGAATAGGACTCTTGGAATGAGATCTTTTTGTTAATGGGGACTGTTAACGATTAATTTTATGTATCAAACTCATTGGGCCATTCTGTGTGTGTCTGTGAGAGTGTTTCTGGAAGAGACTAACATTTAAATTGGTAAAATGAGATAAGTAGATTGTTCTCCCCAATTTGAGTAGGCCTCATTCAATCCATTGGAAGCTTGAGTAGAACAGAAAGTAGAGTAAGGGAGAAGTTGTTCTCTCTGCCTCAGTGCTTTCCAGCTGGGACATCGTTTCCTGCACCTGGACTATGACTTATGACACTGGCTCTCCTGGCTTCTCAGGCTCTAGGACTTGGAGTTGAACTTTACCACCAGCTTTCCTAGGTCACCAGTTTGCAGACATCAGAGAGTGGGACTTAGCTTCCATAATCTTGTGAGCCAATTCCTTCTATCTTCTATCTATCTATCTATCTATCCTGTTGATTCTGTTTCCATTGGTTTTGCTTCTCCGGAGAACTCAGAATAACACAAGGACTTAGAGAATATTTATGTCACATATAAGTGCTCACCAAAGGGAAATCCTGCAGGTGAGGATTTTGGTTATCAGCAAGATGACCTGACAATGGATGTCAGTCTTTTTCTCTAGCTAGCCTGTGCTTGCTCTGTGGGTTAATTAACAAAAAGTCTATGGCTGCAAAGTTATTCCTGGGCTCAAAATTATGGGCTTAATTTTACCAAACTGAATTGGCAATCATCCTTCCTGAATATCTAGCTTGCCAATAACAAGGTCTATTTTTGAGGTTCCAATAATGCACCATTGCTTGTGGAGGCCAGCCAGCCATGAGGTGGCATATTAATCACAACGTGTCTCTTCCATCATGGAAGGAGCAGCAATTTATCTTCATGAAAAAAGACACTATCTTTTTTTTCCCTCAGTGCTTCTTCCATTGCTGTCATCCAGGACTGACTGACTGCCTCAATGTCTCCCCCAATAGCCTTGCTCTTGACTAGCAAAGATATTATACAATACAAAATAAAAGCAATGGGCTTAAACTCATGCACGGGGTGGGACACTGGTTTTTATCATGTATTCCTTCACTTCCAAATACAGATGACCTAACAGATATTAAGAAGAGGTGGCAAGAATACACAGAAGAACTGTACAAAAAAGATCTTCATGACCAAGATAATCACGATGGTGTGATCACTCACCTAGAGCCAGACATCCTGGAATGTGAAGTCAATTGGGCCTTAGAAAGCATCACTATGAACAAAGCTAGTGGAGGTGATAGAATTCCAGTTGAGCTATTTCAATCCTGAAAGATGATGCTGTGAAAGTGCTGCACTCGATATGCCAGCAAATTTGGAAAACTCAGCAGTGGCTACAGGACTGGAAAAGTTACATTTTCATTCTAATCCCAAAGAAGGGCAATGCCAAAGAATGCTCACACCACACAACTGCACTCATCTCACAGGCTAGTAAAGTAATGCTCAAAATTCTCCAAGCCAGGCTTCAGCAATATGTGAACTGTGAACTCCCAGATGTTCAAGCTGGTTTTAGAAAAGGCAGAGGAACCAGAAATCAAATTGCCAACATCCGCTGGATCATTGAAAAAGCAAGAGAGTTCCAGAAAAATATCTATTTCTGCTTTATTGACTATGCCAAAGCCTTTGACTGTGTGGATCACAAGAAACTGTGGAAAATTCTGAAAGAGATGGGACTACCAGACCACCTGACCTGCCTCTTGAGAAACCTATATGCAGGTCAGGAAGCAACAGTTAGAACTGGACATGGAACTAGGAAAAGGAATATGTCAAGGCTGTATATTGTCACCCTGCTTATTTAACTAACATACAGAGTGCATCATGAGAAACGCTGGGCTGGAAGAAACACAAGTTGGAATGAAGATTGCTGGGAGAAATATCAATAACCTTAGACATGCAGATGACACCACCCTTATGGCAGAAAGTGAAGAGGAACTAAAAAGCCTCTTGATGAAAGTGAAAGAGGAGAGTGAAAAAGTTGGCTTGAAGCTCAACGTTCAGAAAACTAAGATCATGGCATCTGGTCCCATCACTTCATCGGAAATAGATGGGGAAACAGTGGAAACAGTGTCAGACTTTATTTTTTGGAGGCTCTGAAATCACTGCAGATGGTGATTGCAGCCATGAAATTAAAAGACTCTTACTCCTTGGAAGGAAAGTTATGGGCAACCTAGATAGCATATTCAAAAATAGAGATATTACATTGCCAACAAAGGTCCATCTAGTCAAGGCTATGGTTTTTCCAGTGGTCATGTATGGATGTGAGAGTTGGACTGTGAAGAAAGCTGAGTGCTGAAAAATTGATGCTTTTGAACTGAGGTGTTGGAGAAGACTCTTGAGAGTCCCTTGGACTGCAAGGAGATCCAACCAGTCCATTCTAAAGGAGATCAGTCCTGGGTATTCTTTGGAAGGAATGATGCTAAAGCTGAAACTCCAGTACTTTGGCCACCTCATGAGAAGAGTTGACTCATTGGAAAAGACTCTGATGCTGGGAAGGATTGGGGGCAGGAGGAAAAGGGGACAACACAGGATGAGATGGCTGGATGCCATCACCGACTTGATGGATATGAGTTTTGGTGAACTCCAGGAATTGGTGATGGACAGGGAGGCCTGGGGTACTGCAGTTCATGGGGTCGCAAAGAGTCAGACATGACTGAGTGACTGAACTGAACTGAAGAGACTTCCTCAATATCTACCAAACAAAATCTCTTTACAAGACTAATAATTATCTACTGCTGCTGCTGAGTCACTTCAGTCATATCCAACTCTGTGCGACCCCATAGACGGCAGCCCAGCAGGATGCCCCATCCCTGGGATTCTCCAGGCAAGAACACTGGAGTGGGTTGCCATTTCCTTCTCCAATGCATGAAAGTGAAAAGGGAAAGTGAAGTCGCTCAGTCATGTCCAACCCTCAGCGACCCCATGGACTGCAGCCTTCCAGGCTCCTCCATCCATGGGATTTTCCAGGTAAGAGTACTGGAGTGGGGTGCCATTGCCTTCTCTGAATAATGATCTACTTGCACACAAAAAATATGCATTTCCCTTTCCATGTCTTTTCTGGTTGATTTCCTCTCTTGATGAGGGTGAAAGAGGAGAGTTAAAAATCTGGCTTAAATTCAATATTCAACAAATGAAGATCATGGCATCTGTTCCCATCACTTCATGGCAAATAGAAGGGGAAAAAGTGGAAACACTGACAGATTTTCTTTTTGGTGGCTCCAAAATCCCTGTGGACAGTGACTGCAGAATGAAATTAAGACACTTGCTCCTTGGAAGGAAAGCTATGACAAACCTAGACAGTGTATTATTAATAAGAAGAGGAAAAGCAGAGACATCACTTTGCTGATGAAGATCCATATAGTCAAAGCTATGGTTTTTCCAGTTATGGTTTTCCAGCTATGGTTTTTCCATACATGACTATGTATGCATATGAGAGTTGTATCATAAAGAAGATTGAGTGCCAAAGAATTGATGCTTTTGAACCACGGTGTTGGAGAAAACTCTTGAGTCCCTTGGACTGCAAGGAGATCAAAAGTAAATTCTAAAGAAGTTCAGTTCAAAAAAAAAAAGAAGTTCAGTTCAGTTCAGTCGCTCAATCGTGTCTGGCTCTTTGCGACCCCATGAATCGCAGCACACCAGGCCTTCCTGTCCATCACCAACTCCCAGAGTTCACTCAGACTCACGTCCATGGAGTCGGTGATGCCATCCAGCCATCTCATCCTCTGTCATCCCCTTCTTCTCCTGCCCCCAATCCCTCCCAGTATCAGAGTCTTTTCCAATGAGTCAACTCTTCGCATGAGGTGGCTAAAGTACTGGAGTTTCAGCTTTAGCATCATTCCTTCCAAAGAAATCCTAGGGCTGATCTCCTTCAGAACGGACTGGTTGGATATCCTTGCAGTCCAAGGGACTCTCAAGAGTCTTCTCCAATACCACAGTTCAAAAGCATCAATTCTTCGGTGCTCAGCTTTCTTCACAATCCAACTATCACATCCATACATGACCACTGGAAAAACCATATCCTTGACTAGACGGACCTTCGTTGGCAAAGTAATGTCTCTGCTTTTCAATATGCTATCTAGGTTATCTAAATACTCATTGGAAGGACTGATGCTGAAACTGAAGCTCCAGTACTTTGGCCACCTGATGCAAAGAGCCTACTCATTGAAAAAGATCCTGATGCTGGGAAAGATTGAGGGCAAAAAGAGAAAGAGGAAACAGAGTGAGATGGTTGGATGGCATCACTGACACAATGGACATGAGTTTGAGCAAATTTTGGGAGTTAGTGAAGGACAGGGAAGCCTGGTGTGCTGCAGTCTGTGGGGTCTCAAAGAGTTGGACACAACTTAATGACTGAACAATAACAACTATAACCTGCCCCAACCATACTGTCCTTTCTTGTTGAGCTCCTTTTTTTCTCAAAGCTTTTGTATTTCCCTCCATCTTGATTGTAGCATTTGTGGAGCTGAGCTTCTCCCTCACTTATTTTATGTCTGGTGACATTATCCAGGAGTCCCAACATAACCCAATCTAGTAATGAAAATAATCGTGTTTCTAACATTAAATTTATATTATGACTATTCTGTGGGCTTCTCAGATGGCACTAGTGGTAAAGAATCTGCCTGGCAATGCAGGAGACATAAGAGACAGGGGTTCGATCCCTGGGTTGGGAAGATTCCCTGGAGGAGGCATAGCAACCCACTCCAGTATTCCTGCCTGGAGAATCCCATGGACAGAGGAGCCTGAGCGGTTACAGTCCATAGGGTCACAAAGAGTTGGACGTGACTGAAGTGACTTAGCACGCATGCATGACTATTTGGTCTGGACCAGAAGTGAATTATATGGTAAAGAATTCAGAGAATGTTACAGCTGGAAGAGATAAGGGCAGTCCAATTTAGTCTGAGCTGCTCATTTCATAGATGACAGTAATGAGATCTTCAGAACTACTTAGTGCCATATTAGGAACTGGTATCTTCACAACTCGATTTTGGTTCAGCACAAATTCCCTAACATCATGCTGCTGCTCTGATACTACTTTTAGCATATAAATATAATGTTGGTAATTTTAAGATCTCGGATTTTACTCAATAATTCTTCATATTTATAGCATATTACAACTGTTAAACAACTTAACTTGATAAGGAATACCTATACATACAAGGCAATTTTATGTTCATTTCAAAATCCACCTCCCCACCTTTTTTAAAGAAGAGGTTGTACTACATTTTCCTTTTCCCTGAACAACTGTCAAGATTATTCCAAGAGAAAAAATAGAAGATTATTTTTTAATTTTAGGAAGGTGATGTCATTTTTGCTTTTAATTTCTTTTTTAAAGGTTTTATTTTCCTCCCTGAAAAAAATATTCATCCATTTTTGTAAAATCTCCTAGAAAGTTACAGTGACTCAATGATATTTTCTGAATATGGCCCATTATTTTGTTACTGTCCATTCAGGCAAATTTCAAATTTACAGATTAAATTACATGAGAGACAGTTATTGTAACTATATATTAGATTATATTTCTTTGGTTTTGATATCTTAGGCAGCAACCCTACTAATGAATGGAGTTTGTCCTGCGGTCTATTGGCAGCTATGTATAAAGGTTTGTTAAACCTAATGCTGAGGGCTTTCAGTAATAGGTAAAGTTTCCAAAATCTTTTGATTACTCTGGGGGTATGAACAAAAGCCATATCTGGACATGAAATGTGGAAAATTGAAACAATTTGTGTATCTTAATAATTCAAATAAATATTTGAACGTTTACCTCCATTACTTTGAATCTGCAAGAAAATGTGTTTTTATGTCTGAATTACTATGAAAACTGCCACAGTGTTTTATTCCAATTTATATGTCCAGATATAGCTTTTGGGTAATAATAATTGTGGCAGCTTCCATTATGTTTCCGGCACTATTCAGTGATTTTCATGTATTATTTCTAACCCTCATACTGACCCCACAAACTGGGTATTGTTATTCCCACTTTACCCATAAGGAAACTAAGCTTATGGAGGTTACAGGATTTATGAAGAGTTTGATGCAGTAATTTTCTTTGAAGAAAACTGGCAAAGTGATGGAAGAAATCAATACATGCTGTTAAGTCTCAGGACATGAATAAATGGTAGCAACTTTATTTGTCAGTTTGAAAAAACAAGAAGTGAAGCCAAAAGTCTTTGTTCCTCAGGGCGAAAGTCTTCTCTTCTCTTGCATGGTCATAGGAATATAATGGTGATTCTAGTCTCTGCCCTTCTTTCTTTGTGACTTTAGATCTCCATTTCCATGCTTATTTTCTTTTATTTTTTAAAGTTTAATTTTCAATCGTCAAGTCACTAAATTGAAACCAAAAGGCCTTTAAAAAAATATATTGTGCTCCATATAAAACAGCATATGTCAAAATACCAAGTTGCATCCTCCTTCTAGGACAATAATTTGCACAACTAAGCTGTATTCGAATGTGTTAACTTGCTACAGTTTTGAGAGAGGCAGCCAGTGTGCGCAAATCCCTTGAATACTGATGGGATGGTGATTATACCCTGAAAAGAGAAGAGTCTGAATACAAATTTTAGAGGGCCAGAAAGTGTTTAATGTCTCATTGTTTGCTTCGAGATTCTAAATCACATTCAAGTCGATGACTCTGATCTTCATATCAATGCACAATGGAACACAAGAGAAAAGCCAGGAAAGCTGTTTTCTGAGTGAAACACTGATTTTGTTCTCATGTTACCAGCAAGAGACCATTTGGGATATTTAAGCCTGAGGTTGAGTGCTTCGCATTTGTTCGAGCTCCTCAATGTTTGAAATGGGTTTTCTCTTTAGGGAGCCCATCCATTTGGACAAGTGCTACATCAGATCAAAAGACATGGGAAGAGGTATTTCACGGACAGATTGAATTCTTTTCTGGCAAAATAACATAGCCTTTTAGCACAACATTGTCTATTCTCTACTGAATGTCCTTTTTTAAAAAATAGTTGGAGTCTGTTTTCCAATAAGTGTTAGGCCTTTTTCTTGTGGCAAATTGGCTTGCAGCCACCTGGAGAACATTTGAAATGAAAGCTACTCTTACGGGATTTAGTTTCTCAGTTCCAGTTGGTATTTTCCAGTTTACTACATGTTGATCAAATTGCTCATTTTATTGAAATTATTATTCATCTGATTTTTGCAAAATTTACTATTTGAGAAACCCAAATATTAATTTAAACTTTTATAATTTTTGACTATAATATTCTGTGGAAGACGTCATGGGGCTACTAAAAGAAATCACATCTGTAGTTTTTATCTCTTATAATTGGAAGATAATCAGTGTTATTAGCACCTTAAATCTGTTATCACCTTAAAATGATTCAAGGGAGGTATGCATGCTAAGTCACTTCAGTTGTATTCAACTCTTTGTAACTACATGGACTATAGCCCACTAGGCTCCTCTGTCCATGGGATTCTCTAGGCAAGAATACTGGAGTGGGTTGTCATGACCTCCTCCAGGGGATCTTCCCTACCCAGGGATTGAACCCATGTCTCTTACATCTTCTGCATTGGCAGGCAGGTTCTTTACCACTAGTGCCACCTGGGAAGCTCTGAAAGGTATGATAAACCCAAACTGCCATTTTAACTATCATATAGATTAATTTGGGCTTCACTCATAGCTCAGTTGGTAAAGAATCTGCCTGCAAGGCAGGAGACCCTGGTTTGATTCCTGGGTCAGGAAGATCTGCTTGAGAAGGGATAGGCTATCCACTCCAGTATTCTTGGGCTTCCCTTGTGGCTCAGCTGGGTAAAGAATCCACCTGCAAGGCATGAGACCTGGGTTCGATACCTAGGTTGGGAAGATCCCCTGGAGAAGGGAAAGGCTACCCACTCCAGTATACTGGCCTGAAGAATTCCATGGACTGTGAATGCAATAGTCACATTTTATTTCTGCATGTGATACTGACCCTTTTTAGATGAACATTGTTTAAAAAAGCCTTGAACACAAATCTTGAGACATGTTCTACAATAGACCAGTACCTGGTGGTTGGAGATAGCACCAGGAGAAATGCCACTGTGGGGAAGATTAGGGACTAGAGAAAATGAGGGGAAAGTGTTTTATCTGCTCTCTTCCACTATGGATTTAGGGCTTCTGGCATGACTGATCTAGTTTTCCCCTGTTGTCATGAGCAATTGCGGCCAATCATTTCCAAAATGAGAAGAGAATTGGCCAAGGTGCAGTTGGAACTATTGCTGCTGCATCCCTGGGGATGTTCCTGGAAACTTTATAAGTTCCTGTTTCCAAACTACTGTCTTCTGATACAACATAATGGGAAATTGGAGCAATTATTCAGATAATATGTGCAAACAGTACATTTTCATCTTCAGTTTGTTGAAGAAAAATCTTCATCTCTCAATTACAGATTTCCTGAGTTTTAGCACTTCTTGCTAGAACTGTTGCCCTTTCTAAAATTGTACTTAATTTATGTTTGAATCCCTCTACATGTTGCCTTCTACAGTGTCTGGAATCTATTATTTGCTGGATAACCATTCACTGTTTTTAAAGCTATTTATTTTTTTTATACATATTAGGCAGTAAAGCATAGCAGCTGGAGAACATGACTTAGTGTCAGATTGCCTAAGTTCAAATATTACCTCCTCTGCTTATTGGCTCTGTGCCTTTGGACAAGTCACTCAACACTCTGGGGCCTCATTCTTTCATCTATGAAATGGGGATGATAATATTGCCAATCTCAAGGGTTGATCAGAGAAGGAAATGGCAACCCACTCCAGTATTCTTGCCTAGAGAATCCTGTGGACAGAGGAGACTGGTGGACTGCCATCCATGGGGTCATGCAGAGTCGGACATAACTGAAGTGACTTAGCAGCAGCAGCAGCAGCAAAGGTTGATTGATATTCAACTGATACATACCTGTGTACCATTTGTTAAAACACTGAAATGCTTTCACACTGATTGGAATTAGCTGCAGCCTCAAGCACCTGAAGGCCTCCCTTTCTCCCCACTGTCTCAGTGCAACTTTGCTCTTCCCAGTGGTTCTACAGGGGCTTGTTTGTTTCTCTGGGGTCTTCCAGGATCCTGCCCCAGCACTATGCCCAGCCTCTGTCCCCACAGGGCATGATGTTGTACCTGTTAAGTGTTTTTAATATCACCTTCTTTATAGAGTTGTTGTGAGTTTTTAAGTGAGTTAATGTATGCTGATACCCATTAAACACTGTCCAGATTCCTGTTATAAATAGCTGGTAAGTTTTACAGGGCAAGGACAGTATTGCCTATTTATTTTGTACATCTCTCTGAAGCAGTATCATAGATGGGCAACCTATTCATTTGCTTTTAAAAAAGTAAATTAAGTTTAATTTTATTGTAGTAAGAGCACATATATATGAGATATCCTCTCTTAATGAAATTTTAAGTGTACAATATTGTTAATTACAGGCACAATGTTGAATAGCAGATCTCTAGAACTTATTCATCCTACATACCTGTTGAATGGCAACTCCATATTTCTCCCTCCCCACTTTTCACTTTTTGTTGAAGAGACTATCCTTTCCCTATTGTATGTTTTTGATACCCTTATTGAAAATAAGTTTTCAATATCTATGAGTTTGTATATCAATATCTATGTATTGTGTATCTATGAGTTTATTTCTCATTTCTCTATTCTATTCCGTATAGTATGTCTTTTTTTTTTTCACAGTACCATGCTCTTTTAATTACTGTAGCTTTGTTATATATTTTGAAACCAGGAAGTATGAAAATTCCAACTTTGTTCTTTCTCAAGAGTGTTTTAACTATTCAGTATCCTTTTTTAGTTTCATATGAATTTTAGATTTGTTTTCATTTCTGTAAAAAATACCATTGGGAATTTAATATAAATTTTATCTCTAGATTATTTGGGGAAATATGGACATTTTAACAATATTAAGAATTCCAGTTCCATGAACACAGATTTATTTGGGCCTTATTTAATTTCTTTCATCAGTGCTTTGTAGTTTTCAATGTACAGTCTTTAATCTCCTTAGTTAAGTTTATTCCTAAGTATTTTCTTCTTCTGATGCTATTGTAAATAAGATTGTTTTCTTAATTTCCTTTTCATATAGCTCTTTGTTAGTGTATAGAATTGTGTGCATAGGGTTCTGCTGCTGTTGGGTGGAATGTTATATATATGCCTGTCATTTATTTTTACTTTTATTCATTTAGTCAACAAAAATATGTCAAGTATCTTCTAAGTTGCAGGCAGTATTCTAGATATTTGGAAGATGTCAATAAACAAAACAGGCAAAGATTCCCTCCTTCATTGAACTTACCTTCTAGTTCCAGGAGACCTAAAATAAGCAACAGAACCACAAGTGAATAGTATATAGTGAGTCTCAAAGGGCTTCTCAGATGGAGCTAGGAATAAAAAAATCTACCTGCCAATGAAGATGATGCAAGAGACATGTCTTTGATCCTGGGTTGGGAAGATCCCCTGGAGTAAAAAATGGCACCCCACTCCAGTATTCTTGCCTGGGAAATTGCATGGGCTGAAGAGCCTGGTGGAATACAGGCCATGGGGCCGCAAAGAGTCATGCACGACTGAGCTACTGAGTACATACACACAGTATGTCTCAAAGTTATAAATGTATTGGTGCTTGACTCTCCAGAAGACGACCAGAAAGCCTATTGATTAAGTAATGTTAGGTTTATTTGACCTACTATAGTTAGAGAGAATACCACCTTGATGGAGTTTTGGTAGTGTCTCAAAAGGCAGCAGATTTGTAAAAGGTAGTTATAATGTTTGGGATCTAGGATCAACTGGCTTGAGACGTGTCTTTCAAGGTAGGGAATCCAACTGGAATTTAACAGAGTTTGTAATATTATAGAATTGATGGAGAGATTCTTGAAAAGTAAACTTTTGTTTGATAAGTGTAAACAATCTTTTGCCTGAAAAGAGAAATAATTGTTAAGATGAGTAAACAGTCTGACTTTACCAGTTTGCATTTCCTGAAGCAAAGAATGAAGCTGATTATTGGACTACAGCCTTACCTTCTGGACAGGACAAAGTGATAACTATCTTATCACAGAACAAATGTGTCCTGGGTTATGTTTATATTAGGTCTCAGGTCTCAGTCCTAGTGGGTGAACTCCTTGGATGCAGATGATCTCAATTCACAAATTCTATGGAAGAAAGAAAATAGAGAACATTGGGATAAAGTGATTGAGATGCCAAGGAGGGGCAAGTTATAATATTAAATTAATTGGTCACCATTGACCTCTGGTGAAGGAAAGATTTGAATAAAGACTTGAACATAATGAGGGCCAAGTTGGATACCTGTTTATTTTTCTACTTCATTGTATTTCTCTAGATTTTGGCTGGGTTGAAGTTGAACCTAAAGTGGGTTCTGTTTATAGTGATCAAAGTCATATTTTGTCCATAGTTTTTTCATTGCCTCATAAATAAAAATATGCTTTGAGTTTGTATTTTCTATAAATTCCCTCAATACGTAGCTTTATCCCAATTGAAGAAAGATGGTTTAAATGTATGTAAAAAAATGCTCAAGGAAGGGTGAGATATTAAATTTAAACACTCATCATAGGGTCACTTTTGAAATTCTTCTTTTCTCCTTTCATCTGCCTTTAGTTAATTGAAGCATGCTCTAAATTTGTAAAGGAGACTTTTTTTTCCCCTTCTAAACTGCCTTCATTTCTCTCTATTAACAATGTCCCACTGGACACATTCATTCAAACAACTGACTGATGGTTTTTGCTTTTGTTTAACAAAACACTATATTCTCCAATTTTGCTTTGTCTTCATAACATTCTAAGAAATTAGTTTCAACTTTTGCACTTTAAGAACTATTATTTCATGCTGTGGATATTTTTTCTTCTTTTTCAATCTTATAATCTTGGTGAGCACTTAGCAGGAAGACTTGCATTGTTCCTGATGAATATCATGGGAAAATCTACTTTGAAATGGATCTATTTAATTTTATCAATAGCTAATGTAAGCCAAACAGATACTTTTTGTTCTTTGCATAAGCCTCTATATTCAAAAAGAACATAATTGAAAATGAATTATTCTCATTTATAATTCAGCGACAGAATTTTCTGAGTTTTTCTTTCCTTTCCACAATGAAAAGTGATCTTCATAGCAATACTAAGATCCACCACACTGCAGTCCAGTGTTAGATTTACCTTTGAGCCATAAGTGGACTTTTCTTTATTGACTAGATTACTGAAATATAGATGCATTCTTTCCACACACCATATGGTATCAGGACACACTGTAGAACACTGGGATTCGAAATGAAAGAGATAGCACATACGTTAAATCACATTAGATGTGGGCTGAAGAATAGAATATGAGTTTATTCTTCCTATAGGTATAACTATATGCTGCTGCTGCTGCTAAGTCGCTTCAGTCGTGTCAGACTCTGTGCGACCCCATAGACGGCAGCCCACCAGGCTCCTCTGTCCCTGGGATTCTCCAGGCAAGAATACTGGAGTGGGTTGCCATTGCCTTCTCCAATGCATGAAAGTGAAAAGTGAAAATGAAGTTGCTCAGTCATGTCCGACTCTTAGCGACCCCATGGACTGCAGCCTACCAGGCTCCTCTGTCCATGGGATTTTTCAGGCAAGAGTACTGGAGTGGGCTATATAAATTCACCCAAATTCAACAACAATAAATATCTTATTTGTCTTCCAATAGAATATGAGCCAAAATTAGAGGAAGTGTTGCTGTTCAGTCACTCAGTCATGTCCAACTCTTTGCAACCCCACGGACCGCCACACACCAGGCTTCCCTGTCCTTCACCATCTCCCGGAGTTTGCTCAAACTCATGTCCATTGTGTCAGTGATGCCATCCAACATCTCATCTTCTGTCGTCCCCTTCTCCTCCTGCCTCAGTCTTTCCCAACATCAGAGTCTTTTCTAATGTGTCGACTCTTTGCATCAGGTGGTCAAAGTATTGGAGCTTCAGCTTCAGCATCATTCTTTCCAATGAATATTCAGGGTTGATTTCCTTTAGGATTTACTGTTTTATCTCCTTGCAGGCCAAGGGACTGTCAAGAGTCTTCTCCAACACTACAGTTTGAAAGTATCCAATAGAATATGAGTTAAAATTAGAGCAGGTTGTGATCTGCTAATTTGCAGTACTGAACACACAGTGGATATTCATTAAAAATTTGTTGAGTGTTTGGTTAATTGCCCTCTGTTCTTGTGGTTGGGGAAGCAGATGAATGATACATTATCCTAATTTTGTTTTTGGCTCTGCCACATGAGTTTATGCTACTTAATTTTCTATTATCATGTGCATTCCAACCTAATGTATTCTTGTGTGCCTGGGCTTGAGACTAGAAATGAAGAAAACTTCATTCTGACATGAAAATATGCATTTTCAGATTATTTTCAATTACCTTTAACCACTAGTTCTATATTTTAATGATATTATTAAATATTTAGATTTATACTTTTCATTGCCTCATAACTTTTACCTATTTTATTTTCCTTTTTGTAACTATCTATCTTGCATTTCTGTTGATTCTCCTGTATACAAACTAACATTGATTGGAATCTTTCTAAGCATCACAATCCTACCATTACTTGCATTTTCCAGAAAAGGAAGCTTGGGATTAAAGAAGAAAAATAAATGGTCTAGTTTTCATAAAGCTATTGTTTTTTCATGTACTCTTTACATCAGAAGACTTGACCCTAGTTGACACTGCTAGTATGACTGTCCTTGTTCACATGCTCACCAACCATATAGCCTCCAAGCTTCTCAGATTAATGGGGTGTTTCATCTGAATTGGGACTTATATATAATCAGTGGATCACTCTTTATTTCACTCTTCTTTGGTGGCCTAAATTAATTTCTCCTTTCCAATCAAGAGGTGTATCTTACATTAAAGAAACAGAATCGATAAGCTTGAGTAACAAGAATCTCCTAATGTTCTCAGGATTTATAGAACTCACAAATAGCAGAGAACTCAGAGTCCTTAGCATCTCCTAAGTGGTTAGCTATTGGAACTGAGTCTTTACACAGCTAGGCTAGATTGCTTTGCATTTAGCCAGAAATCATAATGATCTGAATCTCACACATGCTTGTCATGGTGTAACCTATCAAAGGCTTTCTCTAAAGGTTACAGGAATCTAGGCATCAACCCAGTCAACATCCATTGGTAAAATGATTGAGTGGAACCTGTGACTCACTGCTAGCTATTTCTGTCCAAGCCTTCTGCAGCAAAGAGGCTTGAGTGAAAGAATTCCTCAGGGTAATCTAAAGAAATAAAGGCCCATATTGATTTTGTTGCTTGTGTATGCCAACAAAAAGGAAACTATTATAAAATTTCATATAGCTCTAACCACTTGTTGACTTAAAATAGAATCTATCATCCTACAGATTCCTTGGCCAATTATTCCAAGTACAAAAGTTGCCAGGCATCTTGGGAAAAAAAGATTACTACTTTTATAAGTCATATTTTCCATTCTATTTTTTCACTGGTTTTAAAATTTAATCTAATTTGCCCTTGTGCCCATGAGGCAATTCTAATATACATTGCTTTGAAAAACCATAAACTTCTTTTGACATTAAAATTGCTTATCAAAATGTGATTGCTGCACATTCAAGTTCTGCATGGCTACAAGTTCTAGCCCAGTAATTACTCAAGTTAGACTTTCTATTAGGATCTTTACAGTGAGCAGTATTGACTAAAAAGTGAACAAAATACATGTTCATGTTAGAAATAAATTTTATCCTTGTTCATGATTAAGTGACAATGAATAATAAATATATGAGCAGAAATAGCATTTAAGGAATCCAAGTATTGCCAAAGGTGTCCACCTTTATTAAGACTCTTGAGTTCCAGGTCATCTGGGCCAGCCCAGGACAAGATGATAAAGTATTATAGGTGAGATGTATCTTGATGTAGGAATACTCCTTCTCTTAGTCTTCATAGGGCGTCTGCCCTTATTATTCCTTTAATTTCTGTTTTTTCATTTCTTGTCTTTACACATTAGTGTGAATTAAGTTCTTATGTGACTTTTCTGGGATATTTTCACTTGGATTTTTCTCTCTGAAGTTGCTATTGAAGACTTTGCCTCCAGTTCCAGGAAATATAGAGGTCCTGATCTGGTGTCTGCTCTGTAGTATCTGTTATGTAGACCAGGTACAGTCTAGTAGTCATTTCAAACTTTTTCCAATTTTTAAAAAAGGAGTATGTAGTATTAGCTTCAGTTTCCTCATATCCTCTTATCATTCCATATTACACTATGACTAAATGAATGTTTGTTTACTTTAAAGGGATGGGCTTCCCAGATGGCTCAGTGGTAAAGAATCCACCGGCAATGCAGGAGATGCAGATTGGATCCGAGTCAGGAAGATCCCCTGGAGAAGGAAATGGCCACTCATTCCAGTATTTTTGCCTGGGAAATCCCATGGACAGAGGGATCTGGTTGGCTACAATCCATGGGATCACAAAAGGATTGGACACAACTTAGCAACTAAAAACAACAGTTAAAGAAATAGAGCATCTTCTGGTATATTATCACTTCACTCATTGTTTTTCTCATCTCCTTTAACATTTCACCTTAAAATAAAAGTCCTTTCTTTTCTAAACTTTACTTGCTCACTCTTTTGTTATATTTGTTCAAATCTGGTCTTTTTTTTTTTTTTCTTTTAACACTTTGGTAGTAGACTGTATATTCTAAAGAAAGAATAGCCTCTATAAGCTGATGAAATAATCTCTTGGTGGTCAATCATCATTCAGTCGCTCAGTCGTGTCTGACTCTTTGTGACCCCAAGGACTGCAGCACACCAGGCTTCTCTGTCTCTTACCATCTCCCGGAGCTTGCTCAAACTCATGTCCACTGAGTTGGTGATGTCATCCAACCATTTCATGCCCTGTCATCCCTTTCTCCTCCTGCCTTTGATCTTTCCCAGCATCAGGGTCTTTTACAGTGAGTTGGCTCTTTGTATCAGGTAGCCCAAGTACTGGAGCTTCAGCTTCAACATCAGTCCTCCCAATGAATATTCAGGGCTGATTTCCTTTAGGATTGACTGGTTGGATCTCCGTGCTGTCCAAGGGACTCACTCTCAAGAGTCCTCTTTAATACTACAGTTCAAAAGCATCAATTCCTCAGTGCTCAGCCTTCTTTATTGTCCAGTTCTCACATCCATACATGACTACTGTAAAAACCGTAGTTTTTACTATACAAACCTTTTTTGGCAAAGTAATGTCTCTGCTTTTGAATATGTTATCTATGTTTGTCATAGCTTTTTTTCCAAGGAGCAAGCATCTTTTAATTTCATGGCTTCAGTCACCATATGCAGTGATTTTGAAGCCCAAGAATATAAAGTCTGTCACTGTTTCCATTGCTTCCCCTTCTATTTGCCATGAAGTGATGCAACCAGCAAGAGAGTTCCAGAAAAACTTCTATTTCTGCTTTATTGACTATGCCAAAGCCTTTGACTGGGTGGATCACAATAAACTGTGGAAAATTCTGAAAGAGATGGGAATGCCAGACCACCTGACCTGCCTCTTGAGAAACCTGTATGCAGGTCAGGAAGCAACAGTTAGAACTGGACATGGAACAACAGACTGGTTCCAAATAGGAAAAGGAGTTCGTCAAGGCTGTATATTGTCACCCTGCTTATTTAACTTCTATGCAGAGTACATCATGAGAAACGCTGGACTGGAAGAAGCACAAGCTGGAATCAAGATTGCCGGGAGAAATATCAGTAACCTCAGATATGCAGATGACACCACCCTTATGGCAGAAAGTGAAGAGGAACTAAAAAGCCTCTTGATGAAAGTGAAAGTGGAGAGTGAAAAAATTGGCTTAAAGCTCAACATTCAGAAAACTAAGATCATGGCATCTGGTCCCATCACTTCATGGGAAATAGATGGTGAAACAGTGGAAACAGTGTCAGACTTTATGTTTTTGGGCTCCAAAATCACTGTAGATGGTGACTGCAGCCATGAAATTAAAAGACGCTTACTCCTTGGAAGGAAAGTTATGACCAACCTAGATAGCATATTGAAAAGCAGAGACATTACTTTGCTGACAAAGGGCCATTTAGTCAAGGCTATGGTTTTTCCAGTGGTCATGTATGGATACGAGAGGTGGACTGTGAAGAAAGCTGAGCGCTGAAAAATTGATGCTTTTGAATTGTGGTTTTGAAGAAGACTCAAGAGTCCCTTGGACTGCAAGGGGATCCAACCAGTCCGTTCTGAAGGAGATCAGCCCTGGGTGTTCATGGAAGGAATGATGCTAAAGCTGAAACTCCAATACTTTGGCCACCTCATGCAAAGAGTTGACTCATTGGAAAAGACTCTGATGCTGGGAAGGATTGGGGGCAGGAGGATAAGGGGATGACAGAGGATGAGATGGCTGGATGGCATCACCGACTCAATGGACATGAGTTTGAGTGAACTCCGGGAGATGGTGATGGACAGGGAGGCCTGGCAAGCTGCGATTCATGGGGTCACAAAGAGTCGGACACGACTGAGCGACTAAACTGAACTGAACTGAACTGATGCAACCAGCTGCCATGGTCTTGGTTTTTTTCATGTTGAATTTTAAGCTGGCTTTTCCACTGTCCTCTTTCACTTTCATTGAGAGGCTGTTTATTTCCTCTTTGTTTTCTTCTATAAGGGGGGGGGGCGTTGTCTGCATATCTGAGGTTATTGATATTTTTCCCAACAATCTTTATCCCAGCTTGTGCTCATCCAGCCCAGCATTTTGAATGATGTACTCTGCATAGAAGTTAAATAAGCAGGGTGATAATATACAGCCTTGACATTTGGAACCAGTCCGTTGCTTCATGTCGGATTCTAACTGTTGCTTCTTGAACTGCATACAGGTTTCAGAGGAGGCAGGTAAGGTGGTCTGGGATTCCCATCTCTTTAAGAATTTTCCAGTTTGTGTGATCCATACAGTCCAAGGCTTTAGCGTAGTCAATGAAGCAGAAGAAGACATTTTTTCTGAAATTCTCTTTCTGGTTATGGTCAGTAACCCAATGATAGTGATAAAGGTCATAATATTTGTATTTTAAGGGAGAACATACTATATCAAAAATAAATATCAGTGTCTATTAAAGTAAGATGCCATTGGACAAAGAGACACATTTAAGTTAGAAAAAAAATCTTTGAATTTTGAGTGCTTTTCCATATTCTCCAGTGGTTATTAACATGGCCTTGTTAGTTATGAGGACTCAATGATTTGGAAAGAAATTGCTTCTCTTTCTCAATGCTTTAGTTAGATGTGGCAATAAGATAAGTATTCCATTGAAATACAATTAAGTTCTCTTCCTTCCGTTTCTCTGGTGGTATCCACTCTGATTTTATTGCTGTCAGTCTCCACCCTCAGGCATGGTTTTGTTGCTCTGATTGTTAATATTGACAAAAAACCATCAATACACAAGCTTGGTTCTATAAATAGGATTAATGAATTATCAAAATTATAGAAGATAAAATGCTACATACAGTGGCAGTCTTTAGCTCACTGAGACTTTTCCTTTTTGCTCCTCTTTCCATTTTTCATGCACTACATTATATGAAGGAGATATAGAGAACATGGTAACACTCCAAGTTCACTGTGAGATGGGGAGGCAATAGGCTGAGTGTGCCAAAAATCGGATTTGGAGGCTTAGCTAAGATGCCTCTAGAAGGGAAGGGACAATATCTGCATGTCACAGCTCTTTTCCAGAAGGATACAGGAGTTTGTATCTTCCTGCTCAGGAACCCTAAGTCCTGAATATATGCTGGCAGAAGAAATTAAAATGTTAACATACTGACTGCTTATCTATTTGTACAAGGATTATTATTTTTCATAATTTTGAAAAATGCATTCATAAAAATTACCTAGGATGCATTTATTAGATTGACAAAATATTTAATAAGTTTTGATTAGTCAAATTATTATAATTATATTACATATACATATATTATAATTATAATATAATTTAATTTATATATTTAATTTAAATATTATACATGCATGTTTAATATAAAATATTCATAACATTATACAAAAATCTCAGTATCAGAGAAAGATGAAAAATATCATTCAAATCGGGTACCTGAAAATACAAAATTATGTCTCAAGATGATAGAGAAGTAAAATCATATTCTGGAATTAGAACTTTTCTCTCCTGTTTACAATGACTATGTTTGTAGTGCAACCATAATGAGTTCTAAGTGATGGTTGGCTTTTATAAAACTGAGCAATTGTGGGATTCATGTGTTGATAACACCTAGATGTATCTCTGGGTTACTCTCTATTCTTAACTATTTCTATTCTGCTACATTATACCTATTACCAGAAATCTTCTAAAAGCATATTTAAAAAAATTTAATTTAATTATATTTTGTCTGAGGTGTCTGTTGAGTAAGTACATAATAAATTCATATATCATTTATAATAGAAAAAATTAAAGTTACAGAGCTTATAATTTATAGTTTTGTTGTTGTTATTCAATCACTCAGTCATGTCCAGCTCTTTGCGACCCCATGGACTGCAGCACACCAGGCTTTCCTGTTGTTCACTATCTCCCAGAGTTGCTCAAACTCATGTCCATTGAGTCAGTGATGCCATCCAATATCTCATCCTCTGCCACCCCTTCTCCTTTTGCCTTCAAGCTTTCCCAGCATCATGATCTTTACCAATAAGCCAGCTCTTTGCATCAGGTAGCCAAAGTATTGGAGCTTCAGCTTCAGCAACAGTACTTCCAATGAATATTCAGGTTTGATTTCCTTTAAGATTGACTGATTTGATCTCCTTGCTGTCCAAGGGACTGTCAAGAGTCTTTACTAGCACCACAGTTATATATATATTAATAAATTATATGATTAGTTATATAGAATTTGTCAGTTTATTGATATATCAGTAGTTGGTATATTAAACTACTATTAATTAAATATATTAATTTTTAGTAGAAATTAAAAATATTTAATGATGGCTATCATTTTTTAAGTGTTTATTATGTGTTAGGTGTTTTAACTCTATGAACTTGATCCATCCCCACAACCATACTATGAGGCAGATAGTTAAATTACAGATAAGGAAACTGAGATTTAGAGAGATTATGGATCTTGACCAGATCACTCAAATACTAAAGAGGGTAACTGGGACCTTGCCTGACTCTCATGGCTTTGTTTTCTTTTTAAACATCATTTACATCCTTATCTCAAACACTCAAAACAACAGAGCCAAGGAATAAGGCCGGGTGATAATTTGTTAACATTGAGGACATCTACACATTACCACTTTGTGTTAGATAAATGTAACAGGATCCAAACTGAAAGTGATTATGATTCAATACCAATGTCAAGTAGGTGAAATGACAGTGTATAAAGCTACATAAAGATATGAGGCAGAATAACCAACAACATTCTACACTAGATCTCATAAGTTTCACTCCAGATCAGTATGTCAGCTCACATACAGCACACTTCTCATGGGGCTGCTCTGTTAGAAGCAGTAGGGACTACACCCCTACTAGCCATTGGAAGGGAAAGAGTGGGGAGTACAAGGATGGATCTGTTTGTCAGATCACTGCCCCCCTCCATTTCAGGGACATCTAAGATAAATAAAGCTCACTAAATGGAGAAAGCACAATAACATCTAATGTATTCACCATTATCGAGGCCATTAAAGAGATGTAAAAAGCACAGCAGCTAACCGCATTCATAAATAGTAAACTAGCCTTTGAGAAGGTAGTAAGAACTCAGTCTCATAAGTAACTAAATGTATGTTAATTTAATTCTATTGGAAAGAGAAGTAGAAAAATATAAAACATTAATCACCATCTCAGGAATGATTTATTTGCATACATACCTGCAGAGAGAAAGAGCTGTTTCCTTTTGGTAGTCTTCCAGCTCCTGCTTTCTTCTTGATCATCAGGAGGCTGCATTCATACATCTTCCATATGTCAATAGTAGATTGCCCATCCTCTGCTTTCATGTGTGCAGCCAAAATCCACTGACTTTCTGGGGCAAACAATGGTGAGTTTGCTCTTTGTAATAAAGCTATTATATATCAGACAGTCTATTCTAAACACCGTGGCAGAAGCCCAAGTTATTCTTTCTCCCTTATTGTCTATGAATGAGCCCCTTTTTTTGTTCTTTTCTTCAGATTTATCAAGACATAATTGACATATTACACTGTGTAAGTTTAAAGTGTACAATCTGATGATTTGATATATAATACATGTATTTTGTGAGTCGATTACTACAAGGTTAGTTAACACACCCAGCTTCTCATAGTTACCTTGTTTTGTGGTGAGAACTTTTAAGATCTACTCTTTTAGCAACTTTCAAATATGCAGTACAATATTTTCAGCAATAGTCACCATGTTGTACATCACATCCCCAGAACTTATTCATCTTATAACTGGAACTTTGTACCCCTTGAACACTTTCTTCCACTTCCCCCATTCTCCTGACTTTGGCATCCACCAATATACTCTCCATTTTTGTGAGTTTGATTTCTTTATATTCCATGTGTAAATGAAATCATTTAGTCTTTATCTTTCTTGGTCTGACTTACTTTATTGAGTTGGCCAAAATGTTCATTCAGGTTTTTCATAAGATGGTATGGAAAAACCCAAACAAACTTTTGGCCAGCCCACAGCATGCTCATCATCCATGGATAGTTCATCCATGTTTTCTCAAATGGCAAAATTTCCTTCTTTTTTATGGCTGGATAATATTCCAGTGTGTGTGTGTGACATATCTCTATATCATAATTTCTTTTCTTTATTCATTCATCCACTGGAGGACATTTAAGTCACTTCCATGCCTTGGCTTTCATAAATATTGCTATGAACACTGGGGTACAAATATATATTGAAGTTATTATTTTTGTTTTCTTGGGGTAAACACCCAGAAGTGAAATTGCTGGATCATATGACAGTTCTATTTTTAATTTTTTGAGGAAACTCCACACCGTTTTCCATAGTGGCTGCACCAATTTCCATTCCCTCAAATAGTGTGCAAGTGTTCCCTTTTCTCCATATCTTTGCTAGTACTTATCTCTTGTTTGTTTGTTTGTTTGTAATGGTCATCCTAACAGATGTGAGATGATAGCTTGTGGTTTTGATTTGCATTTCCCTGATGATTAGTGATGTTGGGCATTTTTTTCATGTACCTGTTGGCCTTATGAATGGACCTTTCTCTAAGCAAAAGTGCCTTTCATTAGAAATATGGCTTTCTGAATTTCCTGACTGACAAAGTTTGGTACATACATTGTATCCCAGTTGAGGGAATCACTTTCCCTTTAAGAATGATTGAAAAATTCATCTAATATATTGATAAACTCTAACTTCCATAGTAAGTTTTATTTTTTGTCTATTCGGATTTATCTATATCCGGATTTTTAGAAGTAAAAGAAAATGTTTAAACTTAAACCTAATTCAAGCTACCCAGGAAATAACAAATCTATCTATACTGTTGCTCCTTGGTAACCACAGGAGATTGGTTCCAAGGGCTCCGTCCATTACCAAATTCTGTAGAAGCTCAAGTTCCTTCTGTGAAATGGTGCAGTATTTCCATATAATTGATGCACACCTTCCATATATTTAAAATCATCTCTAGATTACTTACAATACTTAAATCAATGTAAAGGCTGTGTAAATAGTTTGCTGGTGTGCAGCAAATTCAAGTTTTGCTTTTTTGAAAATTTTCTGAAATTTTCCCAAATATTTTTAATTCAAAATTGGTTGAATCCACAGATCCATGGATATAAAAAGTTGACTGTACACAGATCACCATGCATAGACAACCCACCAGCAAGATGCTGCTGTTGCTACTGCTGCTAAGTCGCTTCAGTCATGTCCGACTCTGTGCTACCCCATGGACTGCAGCCCACCAGGCTCCCCCATCCCTGGGATTCTCCAGGCAAGAACACTGGAGTGGGTTGCCATTTCCTTCTCCAATGCATGAAAGTGAAAAGTGAAAGTGAAGTTGCTCAGTCGTGTCCGACTTAGCAACCCCATGGACTGCAGCCTACCAGGCTCCTCCATCCATGGGGTTTTCCAGGCAAGAGTACTGGAGTGCGGTGCCATTGCCTTCTCTGACCAGCAAGATCCAATATACCAAATCTTTAGTCAAGAAGGGCTGTGAATAGGTCTATCAGTACCATCTTTGTGGATTCCATATATATGCATTAATATATGATATTTGTTTTTCTGACTTACTTCACTCTGTATAATAGGCTCTAGGTTCATCCACCTCATTAGGACTGAGTCAAATGCATTCCTTTTTATGGCAGAGTAATATGCCACTGTACATAGGTACCACATGTGAGATGTGATAATTGAACCATAAAGAAACTGAGCACCAAAGAATTGGTGCTTTTGAACTGTGATGTTGGAGAAAACTCTTGAGAGTGCCTTGGACTGCAAGGAGATCCAACCAGTCCATCCTAAAGGAAATCAGTCCTGAATATTCATTGGAAGGACTGATACTGAAGCTGAAGCTGAAGCTCCAATACTTGGGCCACCTGATGCGAAGAACTGACTCATTGGAAAAGACCCTGATGATGGGAAAGATTGAATGTAGGAGGAGAAGGGGAGGACAGAGGATGAGATGGTTGTATGGCATCAACGACTCAATGGACGTGAGTTTGAGCAAGCTCCAGGAGTTGTGATGGACAGGGAAGCCCAGTGTGCTGTAGTCCATGGGGTCACAAAAGTTGGAGCTACTGAACTGAACTGATAGGTACCACAACTTCTTTATCCATTCATATGTTGATGGACATCTAGGTTGCTTCCATATTCTAGCTATTGAAAATAGTGTTGCAATGAACATTAGGGTACACATTGTTTCTTCAGTTATAATTTTCTCAGGGCATATGCCCAGTAGTGGGATTGCTGGGTCATATGGTAATTTTATTCCTAGTTTTTTAAGGAATCTCCATACTGTTCTCCATAGTGGCTGTATCAACTTGCATTTCCACCAACAGTACAAGAGGGTTGGTTCCCTTTGATGAACCTATTTGCAGGGCAGCAATGGAGACACAGACATAGAGAAAAGACTTGTGCACACAGTGGGGTAAGTAGAAGATGGGATGAATTGAGAGAATACCACTGAAACATATACATTACCATATGTAAAATAGATGGCCAGTGGGAATTCGTTGTATTTTGCAGGATGCTGAAATCAGTTGCTCTGTGACAACTTAGAGAGGTAGGATGGGGTAGGAGGTGGGAGGGAGGTTCAAGAGGGAGAAGATATATGTACACCTATGGCTGATTCATGTTGATGTATGGTAGAAACCACCACCACAGCATTGTAAAGCAATTATCTTGCAGTTAAAAATAAATGGGGAAAAAAGGGCTGTGGCCAGGAGGGTAGAACTAGTGGTATGTTACTGTTGTGACTTTTTCTTGTGGCAAAACTTAATTACAGAAAAAGCTTTTACAGAGGGTTTGTGTAAAGTAGTTGCCTACATTTAAACTTGTTTGGCCACAGTTTTCAAAATGATAAACTACAAAATACAAGTTTTTGTTTTGCTGAAAACTCATGTTTCTTGGTGAAACTCATGTTTTTGATAGAAATTTGTAAACAAATATATTCTGTAATGTACATTTTAAGCTTGTACAAATGAGAATCTTGCCTCTTAAAATTTGTCAGGAGATTACAAACATTTATAACTATTTCATTATTACTCAACACATTGCTGTAAGCCTCATTAATTATGTCTTTCAGGAAATTTCCTGCTGAAAATCTTTAATGAAGGTTATTCTTACTAAGGTGAGTTTCACACTTCTGAAGAGGTCAGAAGGGATTTAAACTAAATCTGCTAGTTAAATTGAAGATCAGGATGGACCATATCATTTATATTGATGAGCCTCATGTTTTCTATACTTGGTAAACTTGTACTAAAAAATTACCAAATTTTTTTGTTCAAACTAAATTTGTGTTTGAATTTGAATTCGAACACAAATTTGAATAACAACAATGCTTACTGAAATAAGTGGTTAGTTCTCAAATATATGAACTTTTCTGAAGGAGAGCACTCATCTTTGTGTTTGTTAAGTTTTATTTACTTAAAAATAACTGTTTAGCAGGAGATCAAAAGCTCGGCATTGAGCTGAGTGTGTCTAATTTTACCTTTCAAATTTTTCCCAGCCTAGAAATAGCCATCTCTTGCTCAAGGATGGTGTCTATCTCCCAGATTAATTTATTTTACCTTAGAGGCAAATATTAGAAAGCAACATCGTTTGTGCTTATAGTTACTAAACCACAACTCAAATTAAAAGTAGTATTATTACCAAAAATGATAGTACCAAAAATGATGCAGGATGGGGAATTGCTTCATGACAGTAAAGCTCATCTTCTGTAAAATGAAGGACACAAAGTGTTTTTTACTTCCCAGGAAAGGAAGTAAGGTTTATTCTCTACTGAAAATAAATGAGAAAAATATTGCTGCTTCTTAACTCTAGGTAGGAATTGAAACCCTTTAATAATAAGTATTTAAAATGTTTACCCTTTTAAAAATTCTAAAGTTGTTTTTTTTTTTTTTTTAAAGAGCAGTAGAACTAGAATATCCTAAATCACACAAATTGAGGGATAACACTAGCATCAAAGTAACACAAACAAATTAGTATTTCTGTAGATAAACAAATGCCTATTTTTTTTTTTTGCAGAAAGTATAGAAATGCTCAGATTTTTCACTCAAATGTGTTGGGTTTCCCAAAGAGGTTGTTTCATATGAGTTCTGGAAACAGTGCTCTTGGTCAGTCTGGGGGTACTCTCTGTGGGTGCCCTACTCAGCACTGGCTTGGCCTATCGTGGAAGAGCTCCTGTGGTATCTAGAACAAAAAGCAGCATCAAGAACAGTCAAGTCTGGGAAAGGCCCCTCTACTGTCGGTAATTTGCATGCATGTCTTGGAGGAATCTGCTGACCATGATATTGCTCATACCATGAACTTTCTCATGGAGATCTAGCTAGGGGAAAGAAAGTTCATGTTTTATTCCCTCTGTAGTATATCCCATTCTAAGACTGGAGCAAGAGCCCAGAGACTGGGCTGATGAGTAATTGAGTGAGAAATTTGCAGTGCTCAGCATCACCTCACCATTCTTATTCTAGCCCAGTAGTTTTGTACCAAATTTGTGGGACCAACATTCTTATTTCTAATGATCAGTTCTGCTTTTCCCCTGCAAGTGCTTCTCAGCTTCCTAGGCAAATAACCCTTGGCTGTTCTGAGCCACCAGTTATCCAGAGCAGATTTACTCAATTGTCTGGTGGATAAAAACTACCTAATTCTACACATGTTAAGATCCCTGATATGGAGTTTCGGTAAATGCATGCATGTTAAGTTGCTTCAGTCGTGTCCAAGTCTTTGTGACCCTATGGCTTCTCTGTCTATAGGATTCTTCAGCAAGAATACTGGAGTGGCTTGCAATGCCTTCCTCCAGCATATCTTCTCTTATGTCTCCTGCATTGGCAGGCAGGTTCTTAACCACTAGTACCACCTGAGCTAACACTTTATTTCAGTTCAGTTCAGTCGCTCAATCATGTGCAACTCTTCGTGACCTGATGGACCATAGCACTTCAGGCCTCCTTGTCCATCACCAACTCCCAGAGTCTACTCAAACTCATCTCCATTGAGTCAGTGATGCCATCCAAACATCTCATCCTCTGTTGTCCCCTTCTCCTCCTGCCTTCAATCTTTCCCAGCATCAGGGTCTTTTCAAATGAGTCAGCTCTTCACATCAGGTGGCCAAAGTATTGGAGTTTCAGATTCAACCTCAGTTCTTCCAATGAACACCCAGGACTGATCTCCTTTAGGATGGACTGGTTGGATCTCCTTGCAGTCCAAGGGACTCTCAAGAGTCTTCTTCAACACCACAGTTCAAAAGCATCAATTCTTTGGCGCTCAGCTTTCTGTATGGTCCAACTCTCACATCCATACAGGACTACTGGAAAAACCATAGCATTGACTAGATGGACCTTTGTTGACAAATTGATGTCTCTGCTTTTTAATGTACTATCTAGGTTGGTCATAACTTTTCTTTCAAGCAGCAAGCATCTTTTAATTTCATGGCTTCAGTCACCATCTGCAGTGATTTTGGAGCCCCCCCCAAATACAGTCTGTCACTGTTTCCATTGTTTCCCCATCTATTTGCCATGAAGTGATGGGACCAGATGCCATGATCTTAGTTTTTTGAATGTTGAGTTTTAAGCCAGCTTTTTCACTCTCCTCTTTCATGTTCATCAAAAGGCTCTTTAGTTCCTCTCCACTTTCTGCCATAAGGGTGGTGTCATCTGCATGTCTGAGTCCCATGATGTACTCTACATATAAGTTAAATAAGCAAGGTGACAATATACAGCCTTGACATACTCCTTTCCTGATTTAGAACCCATCTGTTGTTCCATGTCCAGTTAGTTATAACTGTTCCTTCCTGACCTGCATACATATTTCTCAAGAGACAGGCACTTAAGAATATGTCAGAGCAATTTTAAATCATAATAAGTATTATGGTAACAAATTGCTAACATTTACTAAAGTCCTCTTATATGTCACACATTGTTCTACATTTGGTTTTATATTGATTAATTCTTTTAATCTTCAGAATACCCCTTTAAGATAGGTGCAATTATTTCTCCCATTTTATTGTGAGAACATGGACACAGAGAAGTTAAGTAACACCCTGAGGTCACTCCCATGGAATTCAGATGACAAGAAGGGGAAAGAAAGTGACGTTTTGTGTTCATTATATTTTTTCTGTATTCCTAATTTCAAAGCTGATTAAATGAAATTAAAGAATATTTCTCTGGAATTCAATAGTAAGTCCCACCGAAGCAAGGGCCATGCCTCTTTTCTTGCTATATAGAATCTCTGGTGACTGGAACAAAAAAGACAGTCAATAAATATTCAGGGAATGAATGAATGATCTGAAAGAAACTTTCAGTTTCTTATGTGTCTCTCATCCTTTTTCTTGCCTTTCCAATTTCTGTGTTTAATTTACACTAAACATGAGTGTAAAGTTGTTCAGTCCTGTCCGACTCTTTGTGACCCCATGGACTGTAGCCCGCCAGGCTTTTCTGTCCATGGGGATCCTCCAGGCAAGAATACTGCAGTGGGTTTCCATTTCCTTCTCCAGGAGATCTTCCTGACCCAGGGATCAAACTTGGGTCTCCCGCATTGCAGGCAGACTCTTTATCCTCTATGCCACCAGGGAAGATACACTGAAGAATTACTAAATAGTGTCTAGATTAGTGGATTGATGACACTCCTTGTCAATAACTTAATAGCTTTTGTTGGCTGTAGTTGCTAACAGAAGAATTGGGGCTGGTTTGGAAGATGAGTGAATTAAGAGGCTCTTTTCCTTACAGGATATCATCAGCAAGACTTCTCTGAGATGTGTAATGTGAAGCAAGCTGAAATGCAGAGTCCATACCTGAATGGATGAGCACAGCTTTTGTTGCTTGCATAAGATCTTTACTATTGTATACTATTTTATTAAATATTTCTAGCAATAAGAATAATTTCAAAAAATAATCTCTGGTTTTATGTGTAAGCTGACAACACTGATAATGCTATTTAAATTACAAGTAATGTGTTTTATAAATTGACTTAAAAAACTACTAAGTGAGTAATACATATGTGATTCCTCATATTTTCACACCTTTTGGCTATCTTCAACTTCTTGGTTGTAAGGCATCATGCTAACCATATTCATTAGAGGACTAATGAAATAGCTTCATTTTATGCAATGCATTCTTTTAAGCTCTTTGATAGCATCCTGGAATTTAAAAACATCCATTTATAAATTGTTCTAATGATAGGACCTTGATCAATTCACTTGAACTTAATGTGCCTTCTTCTCCATTTGCAAATGAAAGGCTAGTCTTGACCTAGTTTTCAGAGGAGCCACTAAAAATGATTAATTGAGCCTTCTTTATAGAGTACTTTAAAAATATATAGTTGTTCTGCATGTAGGAAAAACCTATCACAATTTTTAAAAAGATGTTTAAAAATAAGTGGAAAATCCAAGATGCAAATAGGGACTTGCTAATGCTGAATAAGACAGAAGAACATATTTTTCTCAGTCAGTTTTACTAGATTTTAAATAAAGCTTATTTAATTATGAAAATCTATTTAATCAGTGATGGAAACATTTCATTTTAGTGAGTGTCTAATTGTAGGGAAGCTTCACAGCACAATCATGACCTCTTTCTGCTGTGCTCAGCTCAAGACTACCTTTAATGAAATGTGACGATGGAGCAGTTCCCTTGATTAAAGCACTTTGATAAATAAATAAGTAGCTAGACAAATTTGCCAGCTAGGGGGAAAAAGGAACAAATGGAGCTGTAAATCCTAGAAGAATAGTTTTATCGTTTCAAAAAACTTTTTATGGTTTATTTAAGTTGTACTTCTCTAGTTACAATAGTTTGTAGCATTCCATTGTGTTTAATAGCACTTGCTTTGATTGTATTATTATCATAGTTAACAAGTTGCTCTAATATCTACCTTACAGTATCTTTTCAATAATGTGAAAGATAATTGAAGCTGTTTGCTTTTCTATCCCTATAAAGAGGCCATAGCAGTCAGAATCTGGAGAAGATTCATTTCTAGAAAATTTATATTTTATAGCCCCTGATCTACTTATAACTACTTATAAATCTATTTCAGATTTATGTGTATACAGTTAAATTCTGCACAGTCACCCATTCTGATTGCCCTCTCAGAAATTTTAATATTTGCATTCCGTGTGGGCAGCAGAGAGAGAGAAATTTTTCCACTTTTGTTCTTGGTTAGATCCACAGCATTGAAGAGAAAATTTTTGAAAGATTTCAGTCTTCTTGTATACCAGAATTTGGGGGAAACCTCTGATCTTACCCTGCTCTCTATTTCACCAGCTCTGATTTCAGATAGTACAGATGGGGAGGATTCTTACCTTCTCTCTGCTTTGCATGGGCCCCTGGATCTTATGTAGCTCTCCTAGTTTGATATGATAGTGAATGAAACTGTCATTATAGCAGGAGTCAAGAGGGACTCACAACCAATTGTGTGACTGTTTTGCTTCTGCTGAACTTTGTCTTTGCTCATGCATCTTTTAGAGTCTAGGAGTGTGTGTGTGTGTGTGAGTGAACAAGTAAGAGATATAACTGTCTAATCTAATAATACAATAATTACAACTAGATAAGACACCCTTCATCAATTCTCTGGCAGTAACTGCAGTTTCTGTGGGAAAAAAAAAAAAAAAACATGTTGTGGTACAATAGAAAAAATATAGGCTTTGTAGTGAGAAATATCTAGGTTTAAATACCAGCTCTGGATTCACAGATAATTAGCTCTACTTTGCCTTACAGATTCTTTAAAATTATCTGAATCTCTTTTCTCATCTGTAAAATGAGAACAATAATATGAACCATATAGAGTTATTATAAGTATTTACTAAGTAAAATATAATATGAAAATTGTATTGGATCTTATATGTTTTTAATAAATGTGAATTTTTTTTCTGTTCCTAAGTACTTTAGTGAAGTGGCTTATCACAAAACACAGAAATGTAATAAACATTTGAATCATAACTATCAAAATACAAATAATAAAAGTAAATGAATTAGGATAACCAATGCCTAATGTTGTTTATTGTGATTAATTATAATACTTAATTCTCAAATTCTTGATGGATGAGGTAGCAAGATAAGCATAGTAGGTTATATTATTGTCAATATTTGAGAAAAGAAAATAGAACTCACCTAGTTTTTCTGTATTTGTGTTTTTAATACTAAATACCAAGTATCTTTATCTGTATCTCTGATTTCATTAAAATTTTAATTAAAAGCTAATTGCAAATTCAATAGAGAAGAGGGAGCATCATCAAGTAATGGAGGGATATTTCTCTGCTATAGGTGTGGTCATATTTCCATTAACAAATGAAGGGAATCTTGCTAGAACATTCTTGCAAGATTTCAACTGGAGATTATTCTATTGTAGAAATACTGGAAAATGAAAAGCTTACTAAACGGAGAGCCATGAAATTAAAAGACACTTATTCCTTGGAAGGAAAGTTATGACCAACCTAGATAGCATATTCAAAAGCAGAGACATTACTTTGCCAACAAAGGTCTGTCTAGTTAAGGCCATGGTTTTTCCAGTGATCATGTATGGATGTGAGAGTTGGACTGTGAAGAAAGCTGAGTGCCAAAGAATTGATGCTTTTGAACTGTGGTGTTGGAGAAGACTCTTGAGATTCCCTTGGACTGTAAGGAGATCCAACCAGTCCATTCTGAAGGAGATCAGTCCTAGGATTTCTTTGGAAGGAATGATGCTAAAGCTGAAACTCCAGTGCTTTGGCTGCTCATGCGAAGAGTTGACTCATTGGAAAAGACTCTGATGCTGGGAGGGATTGGGGGCAGGAGGAGAAGGGGGACAACAGAGGATGAGATGGCTGGATGGCATCACTGACTCGATGGACATGAATCTGAGTGAACACCGGGAGTTGGTGATGGACAGGGAGGCCTGGCATGCTGCGATTCATGGGGTTGCAAAGAGTTGGACAGGACTGAGCGACTGAACTGAACTGAATTGAACTGAACAAGATAATGGGGTTCTCTAGTGGCTCAGTGGTAAAGAATCTGCCTGCTAATGCAAGAAATGTGGGTTTGATCCCTGGGTTGGGAAGATTCCCAAGGAGAAAGAAAAGCCTACCCACTTAATTATTTTTGTCCGGGAAATTCCATGGACAGTGAAGCCTGGTGGGCTATCGTTTATGGGGTCACAAAAAAGTTGGACACAAGTGACTAAATAACTACAGTGAGATAATGGCTGCTACAATTTTTTTTTTCCCCCAGATCTGCGAATTCAGGGGCATGAATTGGTGTTTTCTTGTTTCAGTGTCTTCATTTGTCACTACGCCCATGTAGACATTTTCCAGCAGTTCCCAAAATTGCCCAGTTGTTTCCTCATTGATCCAATGATAATTTTCTATCAATACTACCTCTCTCCTAACCAACACACACGTATTTCTCTCCCCAAAGTTAATTGTTCTCATTGGTTAAGAAGTCCTCCTCCCTTGAAAAGTGTGAGGACTTGATTTTTTAAAGCTTTAATAACTTTATACTTTTAATAGAAAGGAAAGGTGTAATGTTTCCAGATTCCTGACAGATTAATCTTTGGGATTTGCCAATGAGAAATTGAAAATCTTTGAAATTCTACAAATAGTAAATGATTCTTAAAATATATTTATGGATATCTAAGAAAATTACTACAAACAGAAAGAAAATATTAAATTTAGTATAATTTACAATATGCAATAGTGCATATTGAAACACTGGTGAACACCAGTGAAGAATACTAGGTATCTTGAAATAGTGTAATATTCTTAATCCTAGCAAAGCTAATGTCACTCACTATATAGGATCGTGTGCCAAATTTGCCAATGTAAGGACCTGTTTTGCCTCCAAAATGTATTATTTCTTAGAACGTTATTCATAGGATTTTTTAAAATTATACTATGCATATGCTGCTGCTGCTGCTGCGTTGCTTCAGTCGTGTCCGACTCTGTGCGACCCCATGGACTGCAGCCTACCAGGCTTCTCCATCCATGGCATTCTCCAGGCAAGAACACTGGAGTGGGTTGCCATTTCCTTCTCCAATGCATGAAAGTGAGAAGTGAAAGTGAAGTCGCTCAGTCGTGTCTGACTCTTAGCGACCCCATGGACTGCAGCCTACCAGGCTCCTCCATCCATGGGATTTTCTGGGCAACAGTACTGGAGTGGGGTGCCATTGCCTTCTCCCACTATGCATATAGATTGATTAATATTTATTTTATTTGCAAGCATGATTCACGGTTAGTAGCAAGCAGGGCTATGAACAGATGCTTAGAACATGGTCATAGGCACAAACAATATTACCTATTAGACCAAAAAATCCCTCTCCTCCTGCTCCTGTTCCCAGAAATGTCGACCTTAACTTCCAAGTTCCCTGTTATTGTTTTCTGCTACCCCTGTTAGTATTAGTTTCCTTTGAATCAATGTTGTCTCTATGTTGATTACTATGTTTTGTTTCTTACAACAGAATTATAATAACTTTTCCCATTTTCTCCATTTCTCAACTCAACTTTCTTCTAATTCCAGAGGAACAAATAAATTACTTCAGAAAAGCTGGGAAAGAATTCCTTATGGAAACAATAAGAGATAACCCCTTTATAGCATAGTTGTTTTCAACCTTGGTGGCACTTTAAATTCACTTGGATGCTATTTTAGAAATACACATGACTGAGTAGTGGATTCCAGGGAGTTGGTTTAATAAAGCATATTTTTTAAAATACCGTTGATTCTGTTGTGTAGCCAAAGTTGAGAACTCTCCCCAAGGAACTGCCCAATCAGTCACTCCTCATTCTACTATTCTGTGGATACACCTATAAGTATTTTTCATTTTTTCATTGTAGATAAATTTATTTTTATAATCTCTGAAATAGTTTGCAAAATTCTTGAAGAAAAATATATTTACTGTTGGAAACTTATTTTTGATCATCAGTTTCAAAACCTAAGAGGTCGCTAGTGTCAAGCTAGCTACTTTAGAAATAAATTAGATAAAATGATATCTAAAAATACTGTGTAGGTCTCACAACCTCAAAACTAGGCTTCAGAAGTAAATGGGTATGTGGGAGAAAAGTTGAAACCATAATACTTAAAAAGTTAACGTATTAAATGTTTATATTTTCTTATTACATTTTGATGGTTATAAGTATTGAACTGATCTCATATTTTTAGTTGTTAAGAAATACATAAGTTCCGTTCAGCTGCTCAGTTGTGTCCAACTCTTTGTGACCCCATGGACTGCAGCACGCCAGGCTTCCCTGTCCATCACCAACTCCCAGAGTTTGCTCAAACTCATGTCCATCTAGTTGGTGATGCCATCCAACCATCTCATCCTCTGTCTCCCCCTTCTCTTCCTGCCTTCAATCTTTCCCAGCATCAGGAGCTTTTCTAATGAGTCAGTTCTTCGCATGAGGTGGCCAGAGTATTGGAGTTTCAGCTTCAGCATCAGTCCTTCCAATGAATATTCAGGATTGATTTCCTTTAGAATGGACTGGTTTGATCTCCTTGCAGAAATATGCATGTCTATTTAAAAATAAAGTTATGCAGAACTACTTATAATAAAAACAATATTTATTCTAATCTCCCTTTCTAGAAATATCTATTTTTGATTCTTTCAGCTGTTTGTTCCAGTTGTCATCTTAACATTTCTAAACAGTATGATTATTCTGTCATTTCTTGATAAATTATTTTTTTGATGTCTTCTGTTTATTTTCTGCCATGATAGCGAGGATATGGCCATCGACTCTCCCCCAATATTTTTTCCATCTTTCTGTTAGATTACATTATTATTTTTCAATCTTCTACTGGCTACTTTTCTAATTTTAATTTACATCACTTTTTCTCCCACATTACCTGTGAGCAGTATCTTTTGACTCCTGACTTTATAAGATGAGGATACTAACACCCATGCCATTCTCTTCAGCTCTCCCATATCTTACAATTTCTGTCATTTTAACTTCTGCATCTTCAGAGTTGATGTAAGCTTATTCCATTTTATAACATATATATTTTCTGTTTGACTATAGATTACAAAATTTGACAGCTAATATACATTTTCACATTATTCTGACTATATAAGAATAGCAAATGGAAGAGCCTATCGGGCTTTTGTATATCAAAATGTTCTGCTTCCATATCTTTACCGTTTCCTTTTGTATCTTGTCATCATTTTAAAAAAACTGAGTCCCCGAATCTTGCTCTTGTCTTACCATTTGGAATTCCCATTTGAAAATTGTTTATATTTGATCCTTTCTTTACCTCCTTTCTCAGACAGCACTACCTTCAGTCACTAGCTGCTCTAACAATCTTACCTAAATATTGACTCAAAGCTGTAATTTTGAGATTTCCAACTAGGTTAAGAATTGCTTTCTTTCATATTTTGAAGGTGTTAGTATATCAGTTTCTAGCATGTAGTATTGATGATAAGTCTTCTGCTGGTAATTTTCTTTTATTTGTAGGTACATTTTAATCCCCCCCTGCAGCTTTAAAAATTTTTCTCTTTATCCAAAGAGAACTCCACAATTTCACCGTAAAGTGTCTAGATGTATTTTTCAGTTTATTATGTCGAGCACTTAGTTACTGTTTCAATCCTGAGATCGTGTCCTTTATTTCTGAGAAATTCTCATTCATTTTTCCTTTGATGATTTTCTTATCTCTGTCCACTCTGGTCTGAGCATGTGAATTACAGTTGATTAGCTGTTGGACTTGGATGATACATTGATATACCCTTCATATTGTTTATATTTTCTCTCATTTTTCTGTTTTTTTTTTTTTACTAGTTTTTTGGTAATATTTAATTTTTTTATCTTTTGATTATTTTTATTAACTTTTTAAACTATTATTTATTATTTTTTGTTTCAAGAGACATAGATTTCCACCCCTCTCATCAGTGCATCCTACCTACCTATTATCTTTACTTCTATATGTACTAGTTTATTTTTAAAGATTACATTTCTATTATTTTAATGTTCTCAATGGCAACCCACTCCAGTACACTTGCCTGGAAAATTCCATGGACAGAGGAGCCTGGTGGGCTTGTAATCCACTGGGTCACAAAGAGTCAGACACGACTGCGTGACTTCACTTCACTCACTTCACTTGCTTCATACTTTTATCACTGGAGAAGGAAATGGCAACCACTCCAGTATTCTTGCCTGGAGAATCCCATGGACAGAGGAGCCTGGCAGGCCATGGTCCATGGGGTCGCAGAGAGTCGGAAGGACTAAAGTGACTTAGCTCACACGCATGCACTCCCTAAATTAAGTCCATCTCCTCTAGAGTAACATTTTTCTTTTTAATATGAATTTCTCTATTTCATTTTGCAGATTTCTCAGAGATCTTATTAAGCTTTACTGCCTAAATACATTTGAACAAAGCCATGTAAAACACATCATAGTTCAGTGCAGAGTTGGGTATTTTGATAGGTTCATTTTAGAGCAATTGGACAGACATGACTGTTACAACTGTTTGAAAATGTCAGAAATTAGGAGATTTTTTTTTTTTTCTGGGGCTCAGGAAATTCTTTAGAGAAGAGATCTATTTTTAATTTTTTTATTAACCAAGCAATAGACATCTGGCTGGGTGCCAGATCACAACAGAAAGATGGGTGCTATGACTTTTGATTAATGTTCCTATTTTTACCCCCAAGGCTTACCTTTGTCTTAGGGTTTGAAGATACCAGTGTTTGAAGATACCCTTAACTGTCTATCTTTTCAAGCCTACTTCCCTGGGCAGTGGTTTATTTTCCCCATACTATCATTTTTGTTGCACTTCCTTCTCTTTGTGATTCTTTCCTTGTGGACCCAGGCTGCACCTAACTGCCTTTATGGCCCAGGCAGGTAATTAAATAAATGAATAAGACTGGTCCTCAAAAATGAACTTGATGTGCCCTGAAATGGAGATACTGTCACTATGCAGTTTCAATTATTGTGTTTATTTCTTAATTAATTTAGTAAATTTTCCAGAAGCAAAATGATATAACAAACATCTGGTTGGCCTGTCATCTTAACTCAAGGGTCTACCTAGGTACTAAACTCTAAAATAAATGTATTATTTCTTGTTGAGAGGGCTTTAGCTTCTATTACTTTCCATCACAGTCCTCGAAACTACCTTAAATGAATATAAGTTCTAGGATAAACCATGTCCTTGCCACGTACAACTAACCTCAAACCACTTCGAAAAGCAAACATCATATTTCCTATTAAAATTTTTCGGTGTTAGGAGGCTTTGAATAACCTAAAAGGCAGTAATTTTTACTTTGATTTTATAGTTCCATGACAGTATGCTCCATGTTTCTTTCTCATTTGGTCTCGAGGTATAAATTTACAGTTGAATATTGAGACATAACTCAGGGAAAGCGATTCTGCATGGGTCTAGGTTAATGTGGTACATTTATATAGCTTTCTGGTTTCAAAGATAGGACTGAGTTTAATATATAACCTGAGAACCAGATTGATGATATGTTCTTTGGTGGTGGTCACTTTTAGTATCATTTTTCTTGCCAGGCCTTTAGATAATGCAATGGAAAGTTAATGATTGTAATCTCAGATGAGATCTTCAATGTTATGGTTTTCTAATGTTGATTGAAGAAAGAATTGTTGAGAATTATTTGCATTATGTGATGATGTAGGGTTGATAGCATACTGGATATTGAAAAAATGTAAATGAATCTGGACTTGAGAAGGACCTATGAAGGAATGCTTATAAACCAGGCCAAAATGGATATATAATTTGTCACATCCTCCTTGTTATATTGGAAAGTTGATCAGTTTTCAGAGTTAATGCTTGAAGGGTCACAGAATATGCCAGCCTAAAATATTCCTGTAGGAATTCAAGGCATGCCACTCTCAAGTATTCCACTTTGTTTTATTGATTATTTTTAGTTGTAGGTACCTAGAAAATAGCAAATTCAGGGAAAGGTTTTCTCTGAATTCCCCTTATTTGATTAAAGACAAATGCTCTAAAAGGAACTCAGTGGTCATCAATCCCACCCAGAAAAGTAGGGGAGTGTTTATCATTCAAGGAGGATTAACTTATCACAAAACAGGACACTAGAGGTTGACACCACATTCAGATAAGCTTTGTCACAAACCATCATACCTCCAATGTTTTTCTAAAGGCCCATTCATCTTTTCTAAAAATCACTCACTCTCCCTTCAGAGTCCTGCATCTCCTTCCCTTTCCTGTATTAAGATGGTATTTGAACCTGAATTCTAAGCCACCTCTAAAAGTTATTTATTTTTGCCCCTGCAGATCTTCTATGTATTCATGAGCTACATGTGTCAATAAACTCCTTTTTCTCTTGTTAATCTGTATTTTGTTAGAGGGGCCCCACTGAGAACTTAGAAGGGTAGTAAATTAGGTAGAAAAATTATTCTTCCTTCCCTGCAATGCAAATGCATGACCTGATGGAAATGAATTAGGTCCCAAAAGTCTCCATGAGAGTTTCCCAAGCTACTTCAAGTAAATGTACAATCTATTGTAAAATACTCTGTTTTTCCCAGAAAGTTAATTTTAAGCCCTAGCTATAAACATACAATATAAAAACAGTGTGCTTTCTATTCTAAATAGCTTCAAAGCAGATTCCTAACTTGTACCACAACCTGATTTCTACCTGTAAGTCCCTCCTATTTAGAAAATTCATTAGCACTATCATATTATCAATGGAAAAATTGTAATAGCATACAACCACAATTTATATGCATATCTGTAAACAAATCTTCTGAGAATAGGGCATTTGCATTTTAAAATCCATAAAAACATATTTTGAAAGTTTTAATTCAGTTTTAAGTCTAGCTTACTCAGATATTTAGAGCAAACAACAGGTTTTTAAGGTGTTTGGATTACCCTAAGAATTTACCATGATGTGAATGTCTTCATTAAGCCTGTCAGTGCCCCGCCTTGAGCTAGAGAAAGTAAAATTAAAGCTCAGCAGACATGAACAGCATGGTTTACTGCTCAGGTTCTTCATGATAGATAGAGATTTCTAAACAACTGATGAAGTTGCGGTGCTATAAATTGATTGCTGGAATGGGCAGTGGTGCACCCCGGAGCTGTTTTTCCCTTTTCACACTCTGCTTAACTGGTCAGTCGTAGCTTTGTGTTTAAGTCAGTATTCCAATTTCTAAAAGATTACTGAACTGTTACAAAGTGAAACAATATAGAGGTTCATTTAAGCTGCTAAAATTGAAAAGTATCTCAAATAATAAACACGTAAGCCCAGTGCTGTCTGACCAACATGGACAGCATATTAAAAAGCAGAGACATTACTTTGCCTACAACAGTCCACCTAGTCAAAGCTATGGTTTTTACAGTAGTCACGTATGGATGTGAGAGTTGTACCATAAAGAAAACTGAGTAACAAAGAACTGATGTTTTTAAACTGTGGTGTTGGAGAAGACTCTCAAGAGTCCCTTCAACTGCAAGGAGATCAAATCAGTCAATCCTAAAAGAAATGAGTTCTGATGCCGAAGCTGAAAGTGCAATGCTTTGGCCACCTGATGTGAAGAACTGACTCATTTGAAAAGATTCTGATGCTGGGAAAGATTGGAGGCAGGAGGAGAAGGGGACGACAGAGGGCGAGACGGTTTGTTGGCATCACCAACTTGAGGGACATGAGTTTGAGCATGCTCTGGGAGTTGGTGATGGACAGGGGAGCCTGGCATGCTGCAGTCCATGGGGCTGCAAAGAGTCGGACATGACTGAGTGACTGAACTGAACTGAAAGCTCAGTGATATTCTAGACTCCCAACTAAAAATGTCAGAAAGGTACCTCCTATTCTTTTTAAGTTGCAGATTAAGTAAATTTTTAGTTTCTTTGGAAAATTATCCAGAAGGAGAAAGGATCCACTTAACATATGCTTCTCTTTTGGTGTGCTGATCTCTCTTGATTTCCTTAAATTATTTCACATAAGCTATAAAGCTGACCTTCTGCCATTTTTTGTTGTGTGTGTGTAAAAGAAGCTTATGGTGTCTACTTTTCCAACATAAATCCTGCCACTAAATACATTAGACATGCAGGAAGTTTTATGAAATATTTCAAAGACCTCTCTATAAAGATATATTTAGTTTACTTCAATGGACATGAGTTTGAGCAAACTCCGGGAGATAGTGAAGGACAGGGAAGCCTGGAGTTTTGCAGTCCAGTTCAGTACAATTCAGTTGCTCAGTCACGTCTGACTCTTTGCAACCTCATGGACTACAGCACTCCAGGCCTCCCTGTCCATCACCAACTCCTGGAGTTTACTCAAACTCATGTCCATTGAGTCAGTAATGCCATCCAACCATCTTATCCTCTGTCATCGCCTTCTCCCACCTTCAATCTTTCCCAGCATTAGGGTCTTTTCAAATGAGTTAGTTCTTCACATCAAGTGGCCAAAGTATTGGAGTTTCAGCTTCAGCATCAGTCTTTCTAATGAATATTCAGGACTGATTTTCTTTAGGATGGACTAGTTGGATCTCCTTGCAGTCCAAAGGTCTCTCAAGAGTTTTCTCCAAAATCACAGTTCAAAAGCATCAATTCTTCAGTGCTCAGCTTTCTTTATAGTCCAACTCTCACATCCATACATTACTACTGGAAAAACCAAAGCTTTGATTAGATGGACCTTTGATGGCAAAGTAATGTCTCTGCTTTTAAATAACCTATCTAGGTTGGTCATAACTGTTCTTCCAAGGAGCAAGTGTCTTGTAATTTTATGGCTACAGTCACCATCTGCAGTGGTTTTGGAGCCCCCCAAAATAAAATCTGTCACTATTTCCATTGTTTCCCCATCTATTTGCCATGAAGTGATGGGATCCCATGTCATGATCTTAGTTTTCTGAATGTTGAGTTTTAAGCCAACTTTTTCACTCTCCTCTCACTTTCATCAAGAGGCTCTTTAGTTCCTCTTCACTTTCTGCCATTACTGCAGTGTCATTTGCATATCTGAGGTTATTGATATTTCTCCAGGCAATCTTGATTCCAGCTTGTGCTTCATCCAGCCCAGCGTTTCTCATGATGCACTCTGCATAGAAGTTAAATAAGCAGGGTGACAATATATAGCCTTTCCCGTACTCCTTTCCCGATTTGGAACCAGTCTGTTGTTTCATGTCCAGTTCTAACTGTTGCTTCATGACCTGCATATAGATTCTCAGGAGGCAGGTCAGGTGGTCTGGTATTCTCATCTCTTTCAGAATTTTCCAGTTTTTGGTGATCCACACAGCCAGTGGATGTCGGCAATTTGATCTCTGGTTCCAAACTGCAGATGTGTGAACAAAATAAATGATCACAATTGTATTTTTGTATTTATGCATGTTGCTAAGCAGTAAAGGATCACCGTTTCAGGGAATTATAGTTAAGCTTGTGGGGGTGTAATTTTGTTAGTGTTCCTTTCCTCTGTAAAAGGAGTTGGTAGACTTCAATCTGCACACTAAATCATAGCCCATAGCTAAAAGTGGTTTCTACATTTTTAAAGTGTTATCAAAAGGAAAAACCGAAAATAAGCAAACAAAAGCACCAAGAATATAGAACAGAGACTATACGTGTCCTGCAAAGAATCGAACATTTAGTATCTGACACTTGACAGAAAAACTGCTCACCTCTCTTTATAATAATCCACCTTCTCTCAGGTACCTGGCATTAATTGTGCTGTTAGTTTTGTACTGGAAGAAAAGCTTGGCAACAATAATAATCATTAGAAATCTTTCTTTAAGGAGTCTGTCACAGACTTCTTTCCACAACTAACTTAAACTTCAAAAACAGTTGCACATTTTTTCTGAGTGTCTTCATGCAAATATGTTGATTTTTTCCCATTAAGATACAATAGACCATAGTTCAGGAAAATATATTTGGAGTGTTATATATCTCAGAGTCATAAATCATTAAACAATTTTTGGGAAAATAAATTGCTGGAAATCTGGAAATACATCTGGTACATTATCTCAGGTTGAAATAATATGAAGTGGAGGGGAAGGTTATTTGTATACATTTGTATTTTATATTATGGTTGTATATTGGAACTAAAGATTTCTAAGACCAAAACTGAAATAGAAAATGTGAATGCATAACAGCAAAAATTTTATGATTTCTACTTAGGTGACTGAATTGATAAATTCAGACACCATGTCAAAGACAACTACTGGCCCAGACTTGTACTCAACACTGGTGTTGTTCCATGAGCTCAATGTGCCTGTAAAATCATAGAATCTGGCCAAAGTATCATTTGCTCAGAGTTGCTTTTACATTAGATATTTCCAGTATATCTCTAATTTTATATTCAATGACTGCTCATATTGAAACTTTTATCAATGTACTCTGAAGAATAAGAGTATTTTGGACAGGAAAAACAGTGTAATTTTGAGATTTTTGAATTCTGCTTACCGGTGGCAGTAGTGGGTGGGGAGCTGTCTGGGAAAAAGTAGACATGGCAGGAATCTTCCTTACTTGATCCACAAGGAGATAGATTCATATCCACACATTGTTCTGTGGATTTTCTTTTCTTTTTTTTTTTTTTTGGTTAAATTACTTACTGTGTTTGAAAGCTAGAGCTTTGAGTTGGTAAAAATTTTAATTAGAAATATCTTTGGCATTTAATCTGTCATCATTTTACCATTTACCAATGAAATGTGTCAATAGAAAATCACGTGTCAAAGAAATGATTTTACAATTAGCATACTTTTAAGTACTGGCTCACTCTGTCCTTTGTCAGGGGCCTCAGTGAATTTTAGAGAGAACATAACGCAGATCTTATAAGGCTGCATTTAATTCCTTGATAAGTTGGAAATTGCTGTGGAACTTTAATTTTTGAAATATGTTTTTAGTAAAAGATAAAATAGATGTGATGACATAAAGAAGCAAAACAAGTAACAACCTTTCAAAGAGATTCAACATAATTGTTACAAAGTGAAAAACCTTTTAGAACCTCCCATACATTTCAGCAAAAATTGCGTTGTTTTCCATTACAGTTTTTATAGAGCCTCTGTAATATTGGTTCATAAAATGTCTGCAGAAATTATCTACGGAAGTTGGAAGAAGAAAAGACCTGCTAAGGCATCTATTTCATTTACAAGCCATCAATAACTAATGTAAGACACAACAATAATGCAACATTAAGGTTATACATTTAAACACAGAAGTCAGGAAATGCAAAAATCAAGGATCTCATAATAACATCAAACACCCACAGTGCACAGATAAAATATTTTCGATTGCTAATTATACTGTTAAGTGTTATACCTTGAAATGAAGCACATGAAATATGAACAGACTAATGTTCCCTTGAGATACTTAAGTTGCATTTCCTGGCTTTTACATTTGAACTGGAAACTTTAAAAGTTTCATTGACATAGATTTTTGTTTTTCATTTCCTTCCTTTATTTTTGAATAAAATTAAAAAAAAAATCCATTGATCACTGATGTCCTTAACAGTGCTAAGAGTTACTCTCAGCCTCTGTTGAGCTTTCAGAAGTGATTTTAAAATTAGACTGGTAAAATTAACCAGAATCTTGGTTACAGTCCTCAGGATGCAGTCTTCCCTGTTTCTGAGCATGAGTCTGATGTTGTGGTTTGACCCTTTTGTTTAAACATGGAGCTGTCTTCCCTAAATAGATCCACTCTGTCCCATGTTTGTAGATTTCTAAATTTTACAAAGTACAATTTGAAAAGAAATGTGAGTTATTTATCTGGAGGAGGCCATGGCAACCCACTCCAGTATTAATGCCTGGAGAATCTCCATACAGGAGCCTGGTGAGCTACAGTCCACGGGGTCACAAAGAGTCAGACACGACTGGGTGACTAAGCACATGGGTTATTTATATGTCAGCATCTGATAAACTTTGATCTGAGGAATGCTTTTTAAGAGGGCAGAGTCTCTCTTTTAAAACACTGCTCTTAATAAGGGTAATTAAGGGAGAAGACAGGAAAGACCTATCCAGGCAGAGGGCAGCATTAAAAAAAAAAAAACAAACCTGAAATGTGAGATTAGAAATGGAATATAAACTTAAATCAGAGAATTAACATCAATGAGGTAAAGGAAAAAAAGACTTAGGAAATAGATGACACCTTCATCAATACTCTACTGCTTACGGTGTAAAGTCTTGATGCCTAACATCATAAAACAAAGTCTTCCCCAATTTACCTCTAACTTACCTCTTGTGTTAGGCAGAGTTCAGTTCAGTTCAGTCGCTCAGTCGTGTCTGACTCTTTGTGATCCCGTGAATCACAGCTTAGCAGGCCTCCCTGTCCATCACCAACTCCTGGAGTTTACTCAAACTCATGTCCATCGAATTAGTGATGCCATCCAGCCATCTCATCCTTTGTCGTCCCCTTCTCCTCCTGTCCCCAATCCCTCCCAGCATCAGGGTCTTTTCCAATGAGTCAACTCTTCGCATAAGTTTTCCAAAGTATTGGAGTTTTAGCTTTAGCATCATTCCTTCCAATGAATACCCAAGACTGATCTCCTTTAGGATGGAGTGATTGGATCTCCTTGCAGTCCAAGGGACTCTCAAGAGTCTTCTCCAACACCTCAGTTCAAAAGCATGAATTCTTTGGTGCTCAGCTTTCTTTATAGTCTAACTTTCACATCCATACATGACCACTGGAAAAACCATAGCCCTGACTAGACAGACCTTTGTTGGCAAAGTAATGTCTCTGCACTTTAATATGCTCTCTAGGTTGGTCATAACTTTCCTTCCAAGGAGTAAGCGTCTTTTAATTTCATGGCTGCAATCACCATCTGCAGTGATTTTGGAGCCCCCCAAAATAAAGTCTGTCACTGCTTCCACTGTTTCCCCATCTATTTGCCATGAAGTGATGGGACCAGATGCCATGATCTTTGTTTTCTGAATGTTGAGCTTTAAGTCAACTTTTTCACTCTCCTCTTTCACTTTCATCAAGAGGCTTTTTAGTTCCTCTTCACTTTCTGCCATAAGGGTGGTGTCATCTGCATATCTAAGGTTATTGATGTTTCTCCCGGCAATCTTGATTCTAGCTTGTACTTCTTCCAGCCTAGCATTTCTCATGATGTACTCTGCATATAAGTTAAATAAGCAGGGTGACAATATACAGCCTTGATGTACTCCTTTTCTTATTTGGAACCAGTCTGTTGTTCCATGTCCAGTTCTAACTGTTGCTTCCTGAACTGCACATAGGTTTCTCAAGAGGCAGGCCAGGTGGTCTGGTATTCCCATCTCTTTCAGAATTTTCCACAGTTTATTGTGATGCACACAGTCAAAGGCTTTGGCATAGTTAATAAAGCAGAAATCGATGTTTTTCTGGAACTCTTGCTTTTTCCATGATCCAGCGGATGTTGGCAATTTGATCTCTGGTTTCTCTGCCTTTTCTAAAACCAGCTTGAACATCTGGAAGTTTACGGTTCACGTATTGCTGAAGCCTGGCCTGGAGAATTTTGAGCATTACTTTACTAGTGTGTGAGATGAGTACAATTGTGCGGTAGTTTGAACATTGTTTGGCACTACCTTTCTTTAGGATTGGAATGGAAGCTGACTTTTCCAGTCCTGTGGCCACTGTTGAGTTTTCCAAATTTGCTGGTATATTGAATGCAGCACTTTCACAGCATCATCTTTCAGGATTTGAAATAACTCAACTGGAATTCCATCACCTCCACTAGCTTTGTTTGTAGTGATGCTTTCTAAGGCCCACTTGACTTCACATTCCAGGATGTCTGGCTCTAGGTGAGTGATCACACCATCATGATTATCTGGGTCATCAAGCTCTGTTTTGTGCAGTTCTTCTGTGTATTCTTGCCACCTCTTCTTAATATCTTCTGCGTCTGTTAGGTCCATTTCTGTCCTTTATTGAGCCCATCTTTGCATGAAATGTTCCCTTGGTATCTCTAATTTTCTTGAAGAGATTTTTAGTCATTCCCATTCTGTTGTTTTCCTCTATTTCTTTGCATTGGTCACTGAGGAAGGCTTTCTTATCTCTCTTTGCTATTCTTTGGAACTCTGCATTCAGATGCTTATATCTTTCCTTTTCTCCTTTGCTTTTCGCTTCTCTTCTTTTCACAGTTATTTGTAAGGCCTCCCCAGACAGCCATTTTGCTTTTTTGCATTTCTTTTCTATGGGAATGGTCTTGATCCTTGTCCCCTGTACAATGCCATGAACCTCATTCCATGGTTCATCAGGCACTCTATCTATCAGATCTAGGCCCTTAAATCTATTTCTAACTTCCACTGTATAATCATAAGGAATTTGATTTAGGTCATACCTGAATGGTCTAGTGGTTTTCCCTACTTTCTTCAATTTAAGTCTGAATTTGGCAATAAGGAGTTCACGATCTCAGCCACAGTCAGCTCCTCATCTTGTTTTTGTTGACTGTATAGAGCTTCTCCGTCTTTGGCTGCAAAGAATATAATCAATCTGATTTCGGTGTTGACCATCTGGTGATGTCCATGTGTAGAGTCTTCTCCTGTGTTGTTGGAAGAAGGTGTTTGCTATGACAGTGCATTCTCTTGCAAAACTCTATTAGCCTTTGCCCTACTTCATTCTGTATTCCAAGGCCAAATTTGCCTGTTACTTCAGGTGTTTCTTGACTTCCTACTTTTGCATTCCAGTCCCCTATAATGAAAAGGACACCTTTTTGGGGTGTTAGTTCTAAAAGGTCTTATAGGTCTTCATAGAATCATTCAACTTCAGCTTCTTTAGCATTACTGGTAGGGTCATAGGCTTGGATTACCGTGACATTGAATGGTTTGCTTTGGAAATGAACAGAGATCATTCTGTCGTTTTTGAGATTGCATCCAAGCACTGCATTTCAGACTCTTTTGTTGACCATGATGGCCACTCCATTTCTTCTAAGGGATTCCTGCCCACAGTAGTAGATATAATGGTTATCTGAGTTAAACTCACCCATTCCAGTCCATTTTAGTTCACTGATTCCTAGAATGTCGACGTTCACTCTTGCCTTCTCCTGTTTGACCACTCTCAATTTGCCTTGATTCATGGACCTAACATTCCAGGTTCCTATGCAATATTGCCCTTTACAGCACTGGACCTTGCTTCTATCACCAGTCACATCCACAACTGGGTATTGTTTTTGCTTTGGTTTCATCCTTTCATTCTTTCTGAAGTATTTCTCTACTGATCTCCAGTAGCATATTGGGCACCTACTGACCTGGGGTGTTCTTCTCTCAGTATCCTATCATTTTGTCTTTTCATACTGTTCATGGGGTTTTCAAGGCAAGAATACTGAAGTGTTTTGCCATTCCCTTCTCCATTCCCTTCTCTAGTAGGCAGAATTGCAGACCCCCAAAGATGTACTATGTCCTAGTCCCCAGAACTCATGGCTGTGTTACTGTGCATAGGATAACCAGGTGTGGTTAAGGATCTTGAGATGGGGTGATTATTTCTGGAATATCTGAGTGGGTCCAAAGTAATCATGTGGATCCTTATAAGGAACAGAGGGAGGCAGTAAACTCAGAGGAGACAATAGAAGCAGAGATTGGAGTTTTGCAATTGCTGGCTTTGAAGATGGAAAGTGGTCACAGGCCTAGGAATGCAGGTGTCCTTTAGAGTCTGGAAAATCAAGGAATGGATCTGAACCTCCAGAAGGGAGATGGTCCTGCTGATACTTTGATTTTAGTCCCATAAGAACCATTTGGTCTTCTGACCTCCAAAACTGTGAGACAATGAATTTGTGTTGTTTTAAAGCAACCAACTCTGGTAATTTGTTACAGTGGCAATAAGCAAACTAATACAACTTTATTTACTCACAATGATAATATTACTTTATCTCAATGATGCCATCTATCATAAAACTAATTTGATAAAAGACTTGGAGGTGGGTACAAAACACAAGCATTTGTTTTATGAGTAAATTGCTTATCTTAATCAATGCAATACAATTATCTTTTTAAAAACAACAAATGTTTTACCCACATTTTCCTTACAGTCAGAATATAAAGATTCTTGTGATTTTCTTTAGGCTATTAGAAATTGTATAGTTTTTTCTTGACATACTACTTTTCATAACCCATGTCCACAATTTCTTTAGAGATAGACATTGTCATTTTGAGGTTTTCTGTTTGCATTTGATTCTTGTTCATTCATAGATCCTTTTTTTCTTTACTTGAATTACATGTTGCTGGAAGTTTACCAGCTTCTTCTGAAAACCTAGTAGAAGCATTTGTCAGGCAGATGTTGGTGCCCCAGAGATAGTCCTCATGACGCATGAATCAGCCATGCTGTGCTTCACTGCCTTTAAAAGTCTTATGATTTATTCTCAAACACTGGCAATGTCTTCTGCCTCTAATTGCATTACTTGGATGTGACAGACAATCTTCTGCATACTCAAGCTACTTCACAGTGTAATCTTTTTTGAAGTTGTTTAAGTGACAATTAGAGATCCATTTTTCAGTGAAAATTCAACTGCATGTGACACTATCAGTGCAAGAACTCAAATGAGGTAATGAGCAAACACCTTTCAAGCAGACTGGTTTCCTATCCTCAGGAAAAAACAATTGAGTTGCATATTACTCCTGTTTTTCAGCTGAAAGGATTATTTTATATTGATTATTTGGTACATCTTGAGTTTTAGAGACATTAAACAAAAAACTTGTCCTTTTGGGGTCCAGAAATTATGGTAAGTAAGTAAGTGAAGTCACTCAGTCGTGTCCCACTCTTTGCGACCCCATGGACTGTAGCCTACCAGGCTCTTCTGTCCATGGGATTTTCCAGGCAAGAAATATGAATAGCTAACACAGCATAATCCAGATGAGGAAACTGAGGTGGGGAGGAGATAAATAACTTCCTGAAGATCACAGAGTTAACAGATAGTAGAGTTAGCACTCACATAGAGTGTGCTATCTCTCTCTAAAGCCTAGGTTTTTAACCACTGCACCCCTCACCCCATCTCCTGTTCTTACAACTTATACTAAATTTCTTGGTGATTCATCAACATGTGGTCTTCTTCATAGCCTCTGTGTGGTTAGGTGCATGGTATCCACTTCTACACCTGGCAACTTCTTTAAGCGGAGTGGCTAAAGAAATGTGTCCTGAGCTTAAATGGCCAGTGTTCTGCCCCGCTCTACCACTACCCCCCCCCCACCCCCCATTTACTAACTAGGCCTCAGTGGCCTCATTTCCAAAATGCAGATTACTTAGTTTATATCTTACTATATATCTCATAGATTTGCAACAAGGGCTAAGGGAGGTAATACAGATCAAATATTTAACAACAATGCCTGGGGAATAAGAAATTATACTTAATGAGAAGAATAAGAGAAAGAAAATAAGAATAAAACATATTTTCTTCCTAACAATTTCTACCATTTTTCATGGCATAAAATTTTTATCCCCTTCAATTCAGTGATAGCAAATGCATTTTGACCTTTGGCTCTGTGTTAGTTTTACTCTCATCAAAGGAATTAATACTGCTACAGGAATTATAAAGATCCTTTGTAATGGGGAGAGCCCCTGCTGCTGCTGCTGCTAAGTCGCTTCAGTCCTGTCCAGCTCTGTGCGACCCCATAGATGGGAGCCCACCAGGCTCCTATGTCCATGGGATTCTCCAGGCAAGAACACTGGAGTGGGTTGCCATTTCCTCCTCCAATGCATGAAAATGAAAAGTCAAAGTGAAGTCGCTCAGTCGTGTCTGACTCTTAGCGACCCCATGGACTGCAGCCTACCAGGCTCCTTTGTCCATGGGATTTTCCAGGCAAGAGTACTGGAGTGGGGTGCCATTGCCTTCTCCAGGATAGCCCCTCCATGTTGTCAAAGAAAAACAGAGCCAGCCACTAGTTAAAGGTGGTAAAGACAGTTTATTCTGTAATTTTGTAATAAAGAAAAAGAGACTTCAGTGTGGCACTGAGCTCAGTTCCTCATACAATAAGTACAAGTGAGGATTTATAGCCAGAGAGCAGAGTGAGCAGGGTCAATGGTGAAAGATTACTAAGAGCAGACATCAAGGGTTGTTGGGGGATTCTTGCTAAACCACTTAATAAGATTCTTACTGAAGGCAAGATGACCAGATATCAAAGTGAGGGATAAGAACTTGATCAGAGCTGAAGAGTGATCACATTAATGATGTAGGAATGACTTAGCAGAGTTCTCGCTAAAATTTGATTTAGCAGGGATGGACATGAAAAGCCAAGGTCAACACCCTCTCAAGAGAAAGGCTAAGTCTAACTAAATTTAGGCAAAGAGAGACTCTTTGTCATGGGCAAATTTAGAAAAGAGTAGGAGAGCTCTAATGAGGTATTTTAAGCATTAAAAGCCTTAACATTTGAAGAGCAGGGATATTTGGTCTTTGTTATGTATGGATGTGAGAGTTGGACTGTGAAGAAGGCTGAGTGACGAAGAATTGATGCTTTTGAACTGTAGTGTTGGAGAAGACTCTTGAGAGTCCCTTGGACTGCAAGGAGACCCAACCTGTCCATCCTAAAGGAGATCAGCCCTGGGATTTCTTTGGAAGGAATGATGCTAAAGCTGAAACTCCAGTACTTTGGCCACCTCATGCGAAGAGTTGACTCATTGGAAAAGACTCTGATGCTGGGAGGGATTGAAGGCAAGAGGAGAAGGGGACAACAGAGGATGAGATGGCTGGATGGCATCACTGACTCGATAGACCTGAGTCTGAGTGAACTCTGGGTGTTGGTGATGGACAGCGAGGCCTGGCGTGCTACTATTCATGGGGGTCGCAAAGAGTCAGACACGACTGAACGACTGATCTGATCTGATCTGATGTAGGTTCCTCTATTCAGTCCCCAAAGGTATGTTTCTAGATCTGGGGTAACACAATTGCATGGAGTAGCTCAGTTGGTAAAGAATCCACCTGCAATGCAGGAGACCCTGGTTTGATTCCTGGGTCAGGAAGATCTGTTGGAGAAGGGATAGGCTACCCACTTCAGTATTCTGGCCTGGAGAATTCCATGGACTGTATAGTCCATGGGGTTGCAAAGAGTCAGACATGACTGAGCGACTTTCATCATCATCATCATGTGAGTTACTACTTCTTAATGCTGAGTGAATCTAGAAGTTGACATTATCTACTACTTATTCTGGATACTACCTCACTCACATTTCCTTGATCTTGAATAGGCACTGTATCTCAGTGAAATTACAGCAAATTTTTACTGAAAAATTTTAAATGATTTTGTATTTTGTTTTTATAGGTTAGGCTGTCCCTTTCACTAAGCAGCAAGGCTTTTAAATTCTCACACTTACTGATTACACTTCCTCTAAAGGTATTTGTTAAACCTTTGAAAGTGAAAGTGTTAGTTGCTCAGTCGTGTCTGACTCTTTGAGACCCTGTGTGTGGACTGTAGCCTCCCAGGTCCTCTGTCCATGGAATTCTCCAGGCAAGAATAATGGAGTGGATGCCATTCCCTTCTCCAGGGGATCTTCCTGACCCAGGGATTGAACCCAAGTCTCCTGCACTGCAGGCAGATTCTTTACCATCTGAGCCATCAGGGAAACCCCCTTAAAACCTTTACTTGTTCCAAAGGTATGGCAAACCAAATGATAATGTCCCTTTAGCATTTTTTGCACAGTTGAGTTAATGATGATGAATCACTTTCACCTTAGAAATAAATGCATGTTTGAATGCACTCACACATGCTTTATAGACACATACACATGTAGGTCCAGCAAGAGCAAAGAGGAATAGTCTGGAGCCATTTAAATAGATGCTTTGACTTTAGAAGAAAATTGGAAATTAGAGACAAATATCAAAGAAGGGGAAAAATGTAGGAACTTGGGAGAAACCACTATTTTCACTATTCTCTGACCTTTGGTACATTATTTATCTAGTAGGTTGCAATGAGCTTTAATATTTGAAAAAGGTCAGATTCATGTACCATATTTGAATAATGTAGGCAGCAGTGGTCTAGAGAATTATCATACTTAGATGAGGAAGTGTGATTTTCCAACCTTCTGCCCCTGATTTGTTTGACCTGAGGTGAGTCATTCTCTTCTTTGTCTGTTCTCATGGTGATAATAAGATCTCTTTTTTTTCCCTTTCTAATATAGATGTTGTGAAAAATGCAATAATCTTCTAACTGACCTTTCTCCTTTTACACTGTCTTCTGAAACTACCTATATATGAACTTCTGAAAACACTGCTTTACACTCACTCTTCCTATTCAAAAATCCCCATGTCTTCCCATGGTATGGTATTCAAAGTCCTCCCATTTTTAATACCAAGCAATTGCTGATTATCTTCAATGTGCTGTGCACTATTAATAATTTTAATCTTCAGACTACCGTGAGCATAGCTACTAATGCTCACACCCTTTTAAATATAAAGAGACTCTTTAATAACACAAGTCCGAAGACAAGCCCATTGGATTCTTGGCTTTTGCTTTTTCTACATGCTTATTCATGCTGTTGCTGTCTAGCTCTTTACAACCACACACACACACACACACACACACGCACACACACATGATCTTTTCTTTAGAACTTTATATTCCCAAACTACTTTCAAAAAGGATACGAGATGGGACAATAAAATTCAGTTATACAACACCATTACATTATAAATAAACAAAAACTATATAAAGGAAGAGAAAGCAGGCATTTTATCTCCATTTACTTACCTGTGTTTGCTCTGGCACCACTCCAAGCCTCTTGCATAGCCTGTAGCCGTGGCAACCGACATTTGTATTCCCCCTCCACTGTTAGCCTATACTATTCAAGTGCCATGCATAGGGTAGAGTGACTCTTTTAAAACATAAACCACAGTATCTGGTTAAAATATTCTACTGCTTCCCATTATATTTAGGGTAGGATGGCATGACTTCTCTCACATGTCACACTCAGATCTCAATCTTCATCTCTTTCCTTTCCTCATCCACTTCACTTCAGTCATTAATGACCTTCTTAATAATATATCCAGGGTGTTTTGCTTTCATTGTTGACCAGCCCTGGCATGTTCTAAACCTAGACTTTCATGTGAATAGCTCCTTCTCATTGTTCAGATTTTAGCTTCTAGTTTTCTAGTTCTAGGTCAGTCTGTATAGACATACACCATCCTTTTTTTAACGACTGCATGGTATTATTCTCATCAATGCAACTTAATTCAGTTAACCTGTCTTCTACCAGTAGTCATTCAGATTCTGCCCAGTGTCTTCTAACTACAAAAATGAAAAATACATCTGCAGTGTGAATGACTACTTATACATATCATCATAATTAAAGGAGATTATTTATAAAAATAATTGCATGAATTAGAATTACAAAATCAAAGGGTATGGCATGATTATTTTTTATAAATTTTGCCAAGCCAGAAAGTTTAATTTTATTTAATTTTATTTTTTACAGCTTTATTTAGGTAAAATTGACAAATAAAAACTATATATTTAAGGACTACTACATTAATGGTTTGATGTATGAATACCATATATGAAAATATATGGTATGAAATAATTATCTCAATCAAATTAATGAACACATCCATCACGTCACCTATTGTGGTTTTTTTTTGTTTGTTTGTTTGAATGTGTAAGACCTATTCTTTCAGAAAGTTTCAAGCATATAATATAGTATTATTAACCATAATCATCACGCTGTATATTGTTGTTTGGTCATATCTGACTCTTTGTGACCCCATGGACTGTAGCATGCTGTGTATCAGATCCCAGAACTCATTCATCTTATAAGTGAAAGCTTGTACATTTGACTAACATCACCCCATTTTTCTCATCAGCCCTTGGTGACTACTGTTTGACTCAGAGATTTTAATTTTAAAGCATAATTCAGTGAAGGACATTTTTAAAGGCAGCATATTAAAAAGCAGAGACATTATTTTGCCAACAAAGGTCCATCTAGTCAAAGGTTTGGTTTACCCAGTAGTCATGTATGGATGTGAGAGTTGGACTATAAAGAAAGCTGAGTATCGAAGAATTGATGCTTTTGAACTGTGGTGTTGGAGAAGACTCTTGAGAGTCCCTTGGACTGCAAGAAGATCCAGCCAGTATCTCCTAAAGGAGATCAGTCCTGAATATTCATTGGAAGGACTAATGCTGAAGCTGAAACTCCAATATTTTGGCCACCTGATGCAAAGAACTGACTCATTCGAAAAGACCCTGATGTTGGGAATAATTGAAGGCAGGAGGAGAAGGGGACGACAGAGGATGAGATGATTGGATGTCATCACCAACTCAATGGACATGAGTTTGAATAAACTCCGGGAGTTGGTGATGGACAGGGAAGCCTGGCTTGCTACAGTCCATGGGGTTGCAAAGAGTTGGCGACTGAACTGAACTGAACTGAAACTAAGGTACCGATAATGTGTAGCTTTATGAAGCTCTAACTTGATCCAAGGATAGAATTTTGAAAGCCTTCAGAATTGGTTGTCTTAAATGATTTTCCTTGATGTGTACTCTTCTCAGCAGGTTTTTAGATATGAATTATTTTCTGAACGCAACCTTGTACATTCATTGTAACCAACTAAAGAATGAGCCAGAGCCTTAGTGGTATGGGATAAAAAGAAGAGCTGACCCCCTGCTATGCACACTGAAAAGCTTGAGCTATATTTTTGGCTGAATCGAGCATCCCAAGCTTCTCTATGGGAATAAGCCAGACTGTTCTATTGACTGAATACTCACTCTCTGCCTTCTCCATGTTCAGAAGGGCAAGAACCAAGGTTGCCTCCTTGTGTTTCTTCTGACTACAGCAAAAAAGGACCATTTTTCCCTTTTCTTCACTCCTTCCACACTTACTGGCTGCACTATTGACCCAAAAATATTCTGTGTGTGTGTGTGTGTGTGTGTGTGTGTGCTCTCAGTCATATCTGACTCTTTGCTACCCCATAGATTGTAGCCTGCCAGGCTCTCTGTCCATGGAGTTTTCCAGGAATGTGTTGCTATTTCCTCTCTCGGGGATCTTCTCAATCCAGGGATTGAATCTGTCTCTCTTGTGTCTCCTGCATTGGTAGGCAGATTCTTAACCACTGCACCATCTAAGAATACACTACACCTTATAATTTACTATTTGTCTCTTATATGTCTTCCTTCTCTCACTTGGATTATATGGTGCTCAAGCATAGAAATGTTGTCACACCCCTCTTCTCATTTCCAAATCTCATTCAGCAACTCACTCATTCTACAACAAAAAGCAGAATGATTATGTTACTGACTATCCACAACAGCTAATAGGATCTGTTCCTCTCTCCATTCTTTGAATCAGTATCCCTTTAGCCTATGATATTCCAACAGGAGGCTACTGACCCTTAGCAGGAGCTGATCTCCAGTGTGGAATATTTTACTTCCTTATGAATCTCATATCAGGATGAACCTGTGACCTTGGCTTGGTTAGCTGTTTTCTAACCAACTGAATCCATGACTAAACAATTTTAAGGTAATATTTCCATTACAACTCATTGTTAAGCTGACTCTAAGAAGAAAACAAACTATAGCGTTGGAGGAACAAAGCATCAAAAAGTTGCCAGTAAGAGAAAATTGGGGTTATATGGTCAGTCTATCTGCCGTGTCAGCCTCAGTACGCTTCCTCTGTAATGAGCAATGCAGTGATCCTTTTATATATCACAAAAGACTACTGAATTTAAATTTCTAGATGCAGTCATTATTGATGTTTTCATATCCTGGCACAGTAGCATTTGACAAGCCTGCACATTTTTTTTGCTTTTGTTGCTGCAGAGCTAAGTGTTTCAATAGTGCATATGGTGCTAGGAAGATTTTGTTCTGATATTTTTTGGAAGCTTTGCATCTTATAGACACTCAGTCCATCTAATTGACTGGATGTTTATGTGAGATACCTTAAAAGATTGCAGGTACTTCTTTTGGTCTAGTTCCTAGGGAGAGGGCATTGACTGTTTATACTGCTCTTTGAAATGAGGGATTAAGCATTTAGGTACCATTACCCACAACTTTTCCAAAATTAGTTTACTTTGTATAAATTTTAAATTATTAAGTTGGGTCTTTAATATTGGTAGTTATTGTTTTGTTACTCCTTGTTGTAAAAAGATAGTCATTGTGTTAGCGCAGATTTGATGTAGCCCTTTGTTTATGAGTGGTTAGAATTATTTGAATTCTCATGCTGTTGCTACTCAATATTGACATACAAGCTAAAGGAAAGGGGCAATAAAAAGTAATTATTCAGGTGATTTAGACTCCACAAACCTTTTTGTCTCATTTTAAGTTTTGAGGTTTAGATCTTTTGTAACCAATTTCATCCAAACTTAAGAACATAAGGTTATCCATGTAATAAATGTATTGTTAGCAAAGATAGTTTTTTCACTAGACGTTTGACTGCTTCCTTTAGCAGCTCTTAAACCAATAGTCCTTTTTATAAGTAACAAATATGTAATGTTTAAAAGCCTTAGTATATTGTGGCATTTCTTGCCCACAATAACCCCATAGATGCTTTCAAATGAACTTAATTTTTAAAATCTTTACAAATGATTTTGCTTAAGTATTTTACTACTTTCCTTCATTCTTATCTTTGAAATCCATTAAACAGTTCTTTTAATCATTTAAATATCTCTCTTCCATTTATTCATTCAATTCTTTTTATTGAGCATGAACCCTTTCTCATATAATATGAAAACATGTCTGTTGATAAAGCAGTTTCATCTTTGGTTGGGATGGTACCAATACTTGAAGATAAAATAAACATTTTTAGAAAGATTTCTATATTTCCATATTGGTATGTCAAATAGGATGTTGTATAATGGTACAGAAATTTAGTGCTCCTAATCAGCAACGTTGGCAATAATAGAATACATTAAAAGCTACTTAAGTAGTTGAAGGGACTTTGCTAAATCCAGATGTGGTGTAAAGAAGTACATACAACACCACAGACTGAAAACTCTGACCATTTACAATGTTCATTTGATGTCTCTCACTTCCAGAGGCAGTAGACTGTTTGATGATTATGAGCAAGCTTCTTTAATGTCCCATCTTATCCAAGCAAAGATTCAGAACTGAAACAAAGAAAAACAGATCCAGCTCTTTCCTTCAGGTTGGAGTGTGTGCATGTGTTGTCTTCATCCTGCATTGATAAATGTCAAATGTATGAGTGTTTTAATCACAAGCCTCATATTGATAAAAGTTGGCCTGTGAGTTGGGGATAAAACCGAAACAACATTGTTAACTTTTTATTATGAGAAATTTCAAGCACATACATAATAAATAAAATAGTATAGTGAACTCCTGTGTATCCATCACCCAGCTTAAAATATTATCAATATTCAGCCATTCATCTTTTATTTTTGCTTCCACCCACTTCCCATCCCTACTCAATTATTACTAGTAATATTTGCAGTTCTTTCTGAGTTATAATATAAAGACATTGAAATGTACAGATTTTAGATGTATAATTTTCACAGATAAATACACTCTTGTAACTCCACCTATACTACGATCAGCAGTGGGATCTGTGTTTATTATTGTGGCTACTGTAATTCTATAGGTATTCATATGGAAGAGAGGGAAATTCTCCTTCCACCTTTGCCCTGTTGCTCTGACCTGGCAATAGGATCTTATACATGGGCTTAAAGAACATTAGATTAATGGGCTTTTGCTTCCAAGCTAAAAGCTTTTAAATATTCTTCTTCATAATAGGTTCTGAAATATCCTCCCCTTGTGTCTCTTCAAGGTACAAAGAAGAGGAAATAGCTATCATGAACTGGAGGAGGGAGGAGAAGTAGAATCACCAAGTCCCTTGTTAATCTTCAAGATTTTCCCTTTGTTAGGAAACTGACTGATATTAAAGTCAGGTGATGTATCTCAGACTTTTACCTAAGTCAGAAAACACTTGTTTTTTATTTGATCCTTTGCTTTAGGATTATAACGTGGTAGCTTCATCCTTCCCTTAGATTTCTGTAGCTTCTTAATGAATCAGGAAATTAATAAAATTATAATTTATCCTGTATATCTTAGCTATGGTCATTGAAGGGACATAAGTGTTGTTGAGTGGAGGTTGAGACTTAGGTGAATATCTGCGGAAAATATTAGAATACGCTAGAGACAATACAGAGAAAGCAATGGCACCCCACTCCAGTACTCTTGCCTGGAAAATCCCATGGACAGAGGAGCCTGCTAGGCTGCTAGTCCATGGGGTCGCTGAGGGTCGGACACGACTGAACGACTTCACTTTCACTTTTCACTTTCATGCATTGGAGAAGGAAATGGCAACCCACTCCAGTGTTCTTGCCTGGAGAATCTCAGGGACGGGGGAGTCTGGTTGGCTGCCGTCTATGGGGTTGCACAGAGTCGGACACGACTGAAGTGACTCAGCAGCAGCAGCAGCAGAGACAATAAGATGGAGAAGGCAATGGCACCCGACTCCGGTACTCTTGCCTGGAAAATCCCATGGACAGAGGAGCCTGGTAGGCTGAAGTCCATGGGGTCGCTAAGGGTCGGAAAGGACTGAGTGTCTTCACTTTCACTTCTCACTTTCATGCATTGGAGAAGGAAATGGCAACCCACTCCAGTGTTCTTGCCTGGAGAATCCCAGGGATCGGGGAGCCTGGTGGGCTGCCGTCTATGGGGTCGCACAGAGTTGGACACGACTGAAGTGACTTAGCAGCAGCAGCAGCAGCAGCAGCAGCAGCAGAGACAATAAGTAGCGTTGAAAAAATTCTACTCTGTGTTTCTTCTTTCTGATTTGTTCAGCTCAGCCAGCTCAAAACACAATCACTACTGATGATGAAGCCCTTAATTCTATACATTGAGATACACCAGTAATTTTTTTCTTCTGCTGGCGCTGGAAATTACAAAGCAACACAGAAGTATTTTAGAAATGAGGTCAGAATTCTTCACTTGTTGCCAAAATATCATTACTTATTCATGGTCAGTGGCTATTTGCAAGGCTGATTATTATAAATCTACACAAAACTGTCTGTATTCTGTGCCATTCTTCAATAATCAAAATCCAGAGTTTCAATAAGGGTGCTCCTCATTTACAAGGTTAATTCCTCCAATAATGATGTCTACATTCTCACACACATTTCAGAGCTGAGAATTTATTGCATAGGGCACAAACTCATTGGATATGCTGTGTAAATAACCTTATTAAAAATGCAGTGAGAGGATATACATTATATTCCTTTGGGTCAGAAGGGTAAACACAGCAAGAAAATGAGGCATTTACCACTAAGTAGCCAAACTGATTTATTTTACTCTGCCTTTTTCATTTTGAACCTTTTGAAGCACAGATTGCCTGAGTACTCTGCCTTCATATAAGCATTCAGTTAGAAATTCTAGAGGGTGTAGAAACTGCCCCAGAGAACAAAGCCAGAGACTTTGTGTTAACCAAAACTAGGATTGAGATAATGTTTTAGGTAAGGGTGAGTTGATAGTAAATTATTGTTGTTGGACAGTCGCTCAGCCGTGTCTGACTCTTTGCGACCCCATGGACTGCAGCATGCCAGGCATCCCTGTCCTTCACCATCTCCAGGAGTTTGCTCAAACTTATGTTCATTGAGTTGGTGATGCCATCCAACCATCTTGTCCTCTGTCATCCCCTTCTCCTCGTGCCTTTAATCTTTCCCAGAATCAGGGTCTTTTCTAATGAATCAGCTCTATGCATTAGATGCGTAGAGCCAAAGTATTGGAGCCTCAGTTCAGCATTGGTCCTTCCAATGAGTATTCAGGATTGATTTCCTTTATGATTGACTGGTTTGATCTCCTTGCAGTCCAAGTGACTCTCAAGAGTCTTCTTCATCATCACAGTTTAAAAGCACCAATTCTTCGGTGCTCAGCCTTCTTTATGGTCCAACTCTCACATCCATATGTGACTACTGGAAAAACCATAGCTTTGACTAGACAGACCTTTGTTGGCCTGTCTCTCTCCTTTTTTAATACACTGTCCAGGTTTGTGCTTCTGTTTTTGTGCTCCAGGAGTTTTTGTTAGGATTCCTTATCACATGACAGAGAATTTCTCCTTGCCTCTGTCAACAAAACTCAACTGATCTAGATCGAAGCAGTGACACAGCTCTAAGTAGAGACCAGACCCAAGACAGAGCATGACACACTAACTCTTCAGTATCTCTTATATGTGATCCATATTCCATTTCAACCACAAATGCCTTGATTAAAACAAGCTTCTCTTTACTTTTCTGCCTAGAGATAGCACCCAGTGTAGTAGTTGCCAGTAGGCAGAACTCTTTCAGCAAGCGGTCTTCTGAGACATGAAGTCACGTTTTATGTAACAGAAGGTGCCAAATCAGAGCTGTAGTCTCAGAGCTCTTCCCTCAAGGGCCACTTAGCTTTAGTAGTATATACTTCTCTTTGTCCTTCAATCAACAAAATATTTTTTTGGTATTTTTAGGAGGCATCAGTGTCTTTCAAGCTTGTAACACCCTGCTATAATATTTATTTACCTGAAAATGATAATGGCTGTTGATTACTATTTTCTGCATTATGAATGTTGTAACTGGAGTAGACTCATAAGAAAAGCATTTAGTAATATGCATGCATGCTCAGTCAATCAGTTGTGTCTGACTCTGCAACCCCATGGTCTGTGGCCCGCCAGGTGGCTTTCTCCATGGGATTCTCCAGGCAAGAATACTGGGGTGGGTTGCCATTCCCTTCTCCATGGATCTTTTTGACCCAGGGATTGAACCTGGGTGTCCTGCATTGCAAGCAAATTCTTTATCATCTGAATCACTAGGGAATCCTATTTAGTATTATCAGATCAGATCAGATCAGTCACTCAGTCGTGTCTGACTCTTTGCGACCCCATGAATAGCAGCATGCCAGGCCTCCCTGTCCATCGCCAACTCCTGGAGTTCACTCAGACTCACGTCCATCGAGTCAGTGGTGCCATCCAGCCATCTCACCCTCTGTCGTCCCCTTCTCCTCCTGCCCCCAATCCCTCCCAGCATCAGGGTCTTTTACAATGAGTCAACTCTTCGCATGAGGTGGCCAAAGTACTGGAGTTTCAGCTTTAGCATCATTCCTTCCAAAGAAATCCCAGGGCTGATCTCCTTCAGAATGGACTGGTTGGATCTCCTTACAGTCCAAGGGACTCTCAAGAGTCTTCTCCAATACCACAGTTCAAAAGCATCAATTCTTCGGCACTCAGCCTTCTTCACAGTCCAACTCTCATATCCATACATGACCACAGGAAAAACCATAGCCTTGACTAGACGAACCTTTGTTGGCAAAGTAATGTCTCTGCTTTTGAATAAGCTATCTAGGTTGGTCATAACTTTCCTTCCAAGGAGTAAGCGTCTTTTAATTTCATGGCTGCAGTCACCATCTGTAGTGATTTTGGAGCCCAGAAAAATAAAGTCTGACACTGTTTCCACTGTTTCCCATCTATTTCCCATGAAGTGATGGGACCCGATGCCATGATCTTCGTTTTCTGAATGTTGAGCCTCAAGCCAACCTTTTCACTCTCCACTTTCACTTTCATCAAGAGGCTTTTTAGTTCCTCTTCACTTTCTGCCATAAGGCTGGTGTCATCTGCATATCTGAGGTTATTGATATTTCTCCTGGCAATCTTGACTCCAGCTTGTGTTTCTTCCAGTCCAGCGTTTTTCATGATGTACTCTGTATATAAGTTAAATAAACAGGGTGACAATATACAGCCTTGATGTACTCCTTTTCCTATTTGGAACCAGTCTGTTGTTCCATGTCCAGTTCTAACTGTTGCTTCCTGACCTGCATACAAATTTCTCAAGAGGCAGATCAGGTGGTCTGGTATTCCCATCTCTTTCAGGATTTTCCACAGTTTATTGTGATCCACACAGTCAAAGGCTTTGGCATAGTCAATAAAGCAGAAATAGATGTTTTTCTGGAACTCTCTTGCTTTTTCCATGATCCAGCAGATGTTGGCAATTTGATCTCTGGTTCCTCCGCCTTTTCTAAAGCCATCTTGAACATCAGGAAGTTCGCTTACTTCATTTAGTATTATGGTGATCCCCAAATAGGTGTCATACTTATTTATCTTATAATCTGTCATACTTATTTATCCTATAATAAATAAAATTTATTTAGCCAAAAAACACATTTGTTAAATAAATAACTTGTTAAGATGAACTCATTTGTCTTACTCTCTGGTTTGCAGAGTAAGGATAGAGTACATCTCTCTTTTACCCAGCTCTTCAAGGTTTTTGGCTTACCTGATCCTATTCACCCTTGTCCGAAGATCAAGATGATTCCTCAGTTTTCATTATTACAAACCTCTGCCTTGTGGAAGCAGAATGTTTACTTAAATGTTTAAGTTAAATCAGTTAGCCATGTTGACTATCAATAGCAGGAAGCAAAGAAAAATAACAGAATATTTGGGGTTGTCTAGGTGACAGAAATTTTGGTGAAAGGAACAGGAATTTACAGTTTTAGAACTATGGACACATCTTCTAGGGATCTGTGGACTAAAAGCTAAAATATGTTAAATAAAACCTAAAGCAGTTTTTATCAATGTGTCACCTCCTTATTCACTGGAAACCAAAGACAGTTGCCCTTTGAACAATGCAGGGCCTAGGGATACCAGCCCTCTGCTCAGTTGAAAATCTACTCCTTCTTATACATGGTTTGGTTCCCTGTATCCAGATTCTGAATCCACAGATTCAACCAACTGCAGATCCATCAAGCAGTATTTACTACTGGAAAAGAATCTATGTGTAAGTGGATCTAAGCAGTTCAAACCCATGTTGTTCAAGGGTCAGCTGTAATATGATTCACTTCATATGGCTTTTGTGGTTCTGATTTCTTTTCTAAACTTTTACTAGACTGCCCCATCAGTGTGAAAGAATAGATGTTCCCAATTCTGAATATTTTTTTTGAAGTCTGAACTGTAGGTGAAATAAAGTTTCTCTCTCTTTGTGTCTTGTTCAGCTTCTTTAAAAGAGGACTGGGTTGGCAACAACCCCACTACTGGGCATATACCCTGAGAAAACTATAAGTGAAAAAGACACAAATACCACAGTGTTCACTGCAGCACAATTTGCAATAGCTAGGACATGGAAGCAAACTACATGTGCATTGACAGATGAATGGATAGAGAAGCTGTGCTATGTATATACAATGGAATATTACTCAGCCATAAAAGTAACACATTTGAGTCAGTTCTAATGAGGTGGATGAACTTAGAGCCTATTATATAGAGTGAAGCCAGGAAAAGAATAATAAATATTGTATACTAATGCATATATATGGAGAAGGCAATGGCAACCCACTCCAGTGCTCTTGCCTGGAAAACCCCATGGATGGGGGAACTTGGTAGGCTGCAGTTCATGAGGTTGTTAAGAGTCGGACATGACTGAGCGACTTCACTTTCACTTTTCACTTTCATGCATTGGAGAAGGAAATGGCAACCCACTCCAGTATTCTTGCCTGGAGAATCCCAGGGATAGTGGAGCCTGGTAGGCTGCTGTCTATGGGGTTGCACAGAGTTGGACACGACTGAAGCGACTTAGCAGCAGCAGCAATGCATATATATGGAATCTAGAAAGATGGTACTCATGAACCTATTTTCAGGGCAGTAATGGAGATGCAGACATAGAGAAGAGACTTGTGGACACAGCAGGCTGAGGTGAAGGAGAGGGTGGGATGAATAGGTAGAGTAGCTTGGAAACATATACACTACCATATATAAAATAGATTAGGCAGTAGGAATTTGCTGTATGACTCAGGGAGCTCAAACTGGGGCTTTGTGACAACCCAGAGAGGTGGGATCAGAGAAGGCAATGGCACTCCACTCCAGTACTCTTGCCTTGAAAATCCTGTGGATGGAGGAGCCTAGTGGGCTGCCGTCTATGGGGTCACACAGAGTCAAACACAACTGAAGGGACTTAGCAGCAGCAGCAGCAGCAGCAGCAGACAGGTGGGATTGGGTGGGAGGAAAGAAAAAGAGGGAGGGGGCATATGTATACTTATAACTGACTCATGTTGATGTATGGCAGAAACTAATACAATATTGTAAAGCAATTATCCTTCAATTAAAAATAAATAAATTGAAATGTTAAAAAAAAAAAAAAAAAAAAAAGAGCTCTGGGTTGGCGATGAGAAGGTATGGACTCCATTTTTACCCTGGTGTAACTAGTCCAATGGTCCTGTTGGGTAGTTATTCCCTGTGGGCCTCAGTTTTCTCTTTGTCAAATTAAAGGGTTAGGCTAATAATTTTTATGATTTCTTCTAACTCTAAATTTCTCTACTCCACACAGTTTTTTTAAAAATATTTTAATCCTATATAATTATAAAATACTCATTAATGATGATCAACTGTCCCCTCACTTTAAAAATACTAGAATTGGGGCCTAGAAACCTAAGTCTATAATGGGATCTGACAAAAACACCTAGCTTTCTAACATCCATGGGTTGCTTTTATAATTAATATAATCAGAGGCAGTAGTCATGGAGTTGTACTCTGTGGATCTCTCCTCAAGAAAGTATTTTCAGTTAGATGAACACCTCTAGCAGCAGGACCTCAGGAAACCTTTCCGAGTTTGATCTGAGGCGCTTCTTTCCTGATGATCCTCTGTACCCCACCAAAGAAAGCTCTCCAAACCGCCGTCTTTGCTCTGGACCTCCCCATCACACTCTGAGGCTTTCTTTGCCTATTTCTTTTCTCTCTCTACTTCCTTTTCCTTAGTGTTGGACTTGTGTTGTGCCTGAAAGCTTTTCCTGCTCTCTTTTGCTTCTTCCTCTTGTCTTTTACAGGCAATGCCCACCCTAACCCTCAACCTCAGTGGACCCCTTGCTCTCCTCACTTCACCTCAGCATCTCCTCCAGAGAACCTGAACTGACACATCAGGAAACCCATGCTGCCTTAGAAGTAATAACATATATACCAAGAGATATATTTTCAGGTTTACTTGAGAAGGGCCTTTTTGGTTTTGCTTATTTTTTATTGAAGTATAGTTGGTTTAAAATATTGTGTTAGTTTCAAGTGTACAGTAAAGTGACATATATATATATATGTGTCATATACCTACACACACACACACACACACACATATATATATATATATATATATATGTATCAGATTCTTTTCCATTTTAAGTTATTGTAAGACACTCAATGTAGTTCCCTGTACTATACAGTTGGTCCTTGTCATTTATATATTATATATTGGGTTGGCCAAAAAGTTTGTTTGAGCTTTTTCTGTAGTATCTTACAGAAAAACCTTAAGAAACTTTTGGGCAAACCCAATGTTTAGGAGTATGTATTTGTTAATCCCACACTCCTAATTTATCCCTCTTCCCCTCCCACCTTAACCCTTTGGTAACCTAAAGTTTATTTTCCATGTCTGTGTCTATTTCTTTTTGTCAATAAATTCATTTATTTTTTAGATTCCATATATAAGGGATATAGTATAATATTTGTCTTTCTCTATCTGATTTACTTCACTTAGTATGATAATCTATAGTTCCATCCATGTTGCTGCAAATGGCATTATTTCATTATTTTTATAGCTGAATTATATTCCATTGTATATATATCGTATCTTTATCCATCCATGATGGACATTTATCTTCTCCTCAAATTCTGGGTAATTTTAGCTGATGTACTTTGATAACAATTTTAAAATACTTATTACATTCAGAAGTGCTTAAAGAAGAAGCAATTTTAACTCTAACCTATGGTTTAAATTATTTAAAGTTTAAAGAGAATGCCTAATTAATTCTAGCCATACTTGAATACACCACAATAATTCAGAACTCATTTTTCTCTTTGAACAAAAGCTTCAAGAATTACATTTGTCAAATATTTATGCCATCAATATCTTTGTTTTGTTTCTACAATGATATGATGACCTTGAACAAATAGTGCAAGTATTATCAGAAATAAGGGCTCAGTATCAACTCCCCCAAAATAAAAACAATTGTTTTCTGAAGATCTCTTTCAATATTCAAGTGTATGATGCTTACTAAGTCTACTCTTCAGATTCTGCTTAGTGTATTTTGGGAGTAACTCATCTTGCAATGCCATTAAGGTGTAGTCTTCCTCAAATTTAAATTGTTGTCAGCAGTCATGATAGAGATTGGGAATTATTAAAGTATACTCTTTTAAAATTTTCCACTTAACTTATGATACATACCTCTGAGAACTAATTGTGTTTTTGTTCAGAGCTCTGCAAGAACTAAAGTTGCTTTAGTTCAGTCCTTTTCATCTGAACTGCTGTGAAGCTGGGCAGGAATACAGATAAATTATTCAATATTTATATAAAATATAAATTATTCAATCTTTATATAAAATATAAATCTCATTAAGTACACAGCCAGTAGCTAAGTCATAAGGAAATCAGTTTGTTAAGAAAATCCAAAAAGTCTTCATTTCAGACATTTATGAAAAATCTCAATTTTCAAAGATATGTTACATATACTATGCTTTAGCAGGTCATCTGTAAAAAACAATTATTTTTCAAGGTTTTTAATCTCCCCTTCACTTTAAGCCAAATCAGTTGAAAGCTACTCAATCTTGTTCTCCAAAAGTTGTTGTTTCAGTGATTGATTCATTTATTCATTCCTCTAGTACTTATCCATGTCCTATTAAGAGCTCTTTCAGGCATGAGTTATAAACCTAACAAAGATTCTGAACTCATGGACCACTCTGAGTAATGTGAATACCCAATATCAAATGATGAGAACTGTAAAAGAATAAAGGCAATATTAGGGTTTTTTATACTATATTTATTAATATTACCCTGAAAGCCAGCATAAGGTTTCTGGAGCAGAGATTTATCACTACCTATTTAAAGCAATTAATAATGTGTTGTTTCCCTTGTATTATGTGGCCCTCCCTCCAAGGCAATGCTGTAAGAGCCAGATGCTACTCCACACACACACCGGTTCTGAACTGTAGGTGAGTAAGCCCTCCATTCCCCACCAAAAATAAAAATGAATCTGGCTTTTATATAGGATAGAGGGGCACCTGTCTTCCTTCCTCTTTTGAGAGAGTTTCCTTGAAAAAGTAATGGGGAGAATCCTAGGCCCTCACTTTTTGAAATGTCTCTATAGTCCTGAGTCTCAACTCCCCTTGAAATGTAAACGTGTTCCTCTGGAAAGTAAATCTCTCTGGAGTTCTTATTATTTATTTAATCATAAATTACCTTCTAAGGGTTGCATTGCAGCCCAGGATCCAAGTTTCAAAAAAGTTGTTTCAGAAATCCCTAGCTGTGCATAAATAAAAGTATTTTCTCAACCACTGTACAAGAGGGTTATGGAATAGAGAGCTTGATGAATTCCTTTAGATAGAGTTCTTCAGCAGTGACTTCTCTGAGGAACTGATCTGAAACGAGATCTGGAAGACCAGAAGTCAGCTGTGTGGATATCTATGGAAATGAAACATCTGGCATAGAGATCTTAGGTGAGAATGAGCTTAGAAGCTTTCAATAACTGAAAGAAAACCAGCATAGTTAGCATATCAGTTCAGTGGCTCAGTCGTGGCTCTTTGCGACCCCATGGACTGCAGCACGTCAGGCTGCCCTGTCCATCACCAACTCCCAGATCTTGCTCAAACTCATGTCCATCGAGTTGGTGATGCCATCCAACCATCTCATCTTCTGTCTCCCCTTCGCCTCCTGCCTTCAATTAGCATATAGTGAAGAAAATTGAATGCGGTTATATCCAGAGTTTCCCAGGTGGCGCTAGTGGTAAAGAACCTGCCTGCCAGTGCAGGGGAGGTAAGAGACATGAGTTCGATCCCTGGGTTGGGAAGATCCCCTGGAGGAGGGCATGGCAATCCACTCCAGTATTCTTGCCTGGAGAATCCCATGGACAGAGGAGCCTGGTGGTCTAACGTCCATAGGGTCGCAAAGAGTAGGACATGACTGAAGCACCTTAGCATGCATATCCAGAGCTGCAAAGGGAAGCCAGATCATACTAAGCTTCAAAGAATGTGTAAAAGATTAGGATTTAATTATAAACGTAATAGGGAAACTCTGGGAGGATTTTTAAGCAATGGGATGCTGGGAGAACCATGAGGAAGGTACTGCCTCCTAATAGTCTAAGTAAAATGAAGAGTTTTGGATTATTTGTTAGTAGTAGATATAGAAAAACTGGAATTGTAGTCATTTCTTTATCATTTCCCCATCTATCAAATGTATTGGATGCCTACTATGTGCTATGAAGATATGTGCAAAGTTCAAAGGACATCACCAATTAAAAGATAAACATGATTTCTGTCTTCCTGAAATCTATGATGCAGTGAGGGGCAGGAAGTATTGTATTTGGGATTATAGGCGATACCATGGAAATAAGGAGGAACACCTAAGCCAGAGGGGTGCAGAGACACATAAAGCAAGTCTGAGAGTTAAGGTTGTATTCAGCTGGGTCACAAAAACTCAGTTGATGTGCTTATTTTATTTTGCTGTATTTATTTTATTTTTCATGTAACACTGAGTCTGGAGGCAGACAGTAATCCAGGGTTATTGTTATGGTGACATGACAGCATCAGGATCTCAGCCTCTGCAAAGCTTTCAGCGTTGTCATCCTTAGTGCAAGGCCATTCTCATATTTACAAAAAAGTTATTGCCCTTCTAGATATCACTTTTAAATTCTAGGAAGGAAGAAAGAGAAAAGACAAAAGGCACAAGATACATGGACTATCTTGTTTGCTCTGTTAGGAAGACAAGGCTCTGAAAAGCCCAACCCTTAACTGTTATGTACACCTCTTCATCCAGGGGTGGTCACACACTCATCTTCAGATTTATGGGAGTATGGAAAGCTAAGTATTTTTAAACAGAAACATTGCTCATTTAATTAATGTGTATTCATTTAGAAAGAAAGTGAATAGATATTTGAGGATGATTAAAAATGTCAGGCACAGGGATGATTTCTATAGAAAGCAAGAACTGAGACTTGAAAGAAAAATTCTTAGAAGACCATTGAGATACTTACAGGAAAGAAAAAACTCCTATCACTTAATCTTTTCTTTTCAACTCTAATTTTTATTTTTAAGAGCAGTGATAAGAAACAGTAGAAAAAAGAATCTCTGTGTTCTTCATTATTCGGTGAAGTTCCTGTTAAAGACAGTTCATATTGAAGACAGTGTGAATGTTCCTTTAAGACTCTTAAACTAAATCCCTCTTTCATTGTTTGACTCTTGTCCTTTATGTTTTTTAGAATAACGTGATTATAAAACAGATATCATCAATATTTGTATCTGTTTCTCTTACTTATCTCTTAAATCAGTTTAAAAATAGGTAGAAACCACTTACTTCAGCTATGACTGAAAAGAAAACCAAATGTAATAATATAGTGAGCTTGGGATAATGCATTTGATCTTTAAGAGATTTTATTAACTGAATATCTATTACAATAGACCTTGGGGTCAATTCGCAGTGAACAGAGTACATGGCTTTTGACAAGAACAGCCTTACATATATCACTGGTCAGAATATTCCACAGGACTGGAAAAGGTCAGTTTTCACTCCAAACCCAAAGAAAGACAATACTAAAGAATGCTCAAACTACCGCATAATTGCACTCATCTCACACTCTAGTAAAGTAATACTCAAAATTCTCCAAGTCAGGCTTCAGCAATATGTAAACCGTGAACTTCCAGATGTTCAAGCTGGATTTTGAAAAGGCAGAGGAACCAGAGATCAAATTGCCAACATCTGCTGGATCATTGAAAAAGCAAGAGAGTTCCAGAAAAACATCTACTTCCGCTTTATTGACTATGCCAAAGCCTTTGACTGTGTGGATCACAGTAAACTGTGGAAAATTCTGAAAGAGATGGGAATACTAGACCACCTGACTTACCTGTTGAGAAACCTCAGATCAGGAAGCAACAGTTAGAACCGGACAGGGAACAACAGACTGGTTCCAAATAGGAAAAGGAGTACGTCAAGGCTGTATATTGTCACCCTACTTATTTAACTTATATGCAGAGTACATCATGAGAAATGCTGGGCTGGAAGAAGCACAAGCTGGAATCAAGATTCCTGGGAGAAATATCAATAACCTCAGATATGCAGATGACACCACCCTTATGGCAGAAAGTGAAGAAGAACTAAAGGGCCTCCTGATGAAAGTGAAAGAGGAGGGTGAAAAAGTTGGCTTAAAGCTCAACATTCAGAAAACTAAGATGGCATCCGGTCCCATCACTTCATGGCAAATAAATGGGGAAGCAGTGGAAACAGTGGCTGACTTTATTTTTGGGGGCTCCAAAATCACTGCAGATGGTGATTGCAGCCATGAAATTAAAAGCCACTTACTCCTTGGAAGGAAAGTTATGACCAACCTAGACAGCATATTAAAAAGCAGAGACATCACTTTGTCAACAAAGATCTGTCTAGTCAAGGCTATGGTTTTTCCAATAGTCATGTATGGATGTGAGAGTTGGACTATAAAGAAAGCTGAGTGCTGAAAAACTGATTATTTTGAACTGTAGTGTTGGAGAAGACTCTTGAGAGTCCCTTGGACTTCAAGGAGATCCAACCAGTCCATCCTAAAGGAGATCTGTCCTGGGTGTTCACTGGAAGGACTGATGCTGAAGCTGAAACTCCAATCCTTTGGCCACCTGATGCGAAGAACTGACTCATTTGAAAATACCCTGATGCTGGGAAAGATTCAGGGCAGGAGGAGAAGGGGACGACACAGGATGAGATGGTTGGATGGTATCACTGACTCAGTGGACATGGGTTTGGGTGGACTCCAGGAGTTGGTGATGGACAGGGAGGCCTGGGGTGCTGCGGTTCATGGGGTCGCAAAGAGTCAGACACAACTGAGTGACTGAACTGAACTGAATATAGAAATTATACAAAATAAAATTAATTTTAAAACAGTATAAATTATCAAAAGTATTAATTTGATCCCTTCTACATTTTTAAAATTTGTTTCTTTATAATATTTTTGACTGCAGTGGGTCTTCCTTGCTGAGCTTGAGTTTCTCTAGCTGCAGTGCGGTGAGCGGGGGCTACTCTTTGTTGCAATGTGCAGCCTTCTCATTGTGATCCCTTAATTTCAGATTATATGGAGTATTTGTTTCCTGATCCTTCTCAGACTTTGTAGCTTTCATTTCTTAAAAATGGAGAAAGGCATACCTCCTTGACAAACACGAAAATTACTTAGAATGAATATCAGTAAATAACCCTTGTCTATGGAATTTCCTTGTGTTGCCAAAGCAGTGATTATAAAGTGACTCTAGCAAAGTTGTTTATTCCAGCAGTGCTCCTTTTTGATTTCAAGATGAGAGCTCAACTGTGGGTCCAGATAGATAAAGAAATAAAATTAATCTTCACAAATAACCTAGCATGATCATGTGATTCAAATGTGGATATTTGGCAGTCTCATGCTTCAGAGAACACAGGAGATGTTGGGTAATGCCTGTGATGAAAAAATCACTACCAAGATGGCACGAGGCAAGGTTTATACAAGCCTAACACCATGAATTGGACATTGCACAAATTATTCTTGGGAACTCATTACATCTGTATGAAACTAATTTTCCAGATTACTGATTAAATTCTTAAAGGCAATAGTTTTAGTGTTAATTTCATGTTTGATAATTTGTAGAGTTCCTCATTCAGTGTTTCCTTTTTCAACTTGATTGTACACTGACTTTATTGAACATTAGTAGGTGGGACCATTAACACAGTCTGACTTTTGGCATCTATAGGCCAGACATTTACCACTGCATTACCACTGTGAAGACATTTTAATTTTTATGTTCAGATAATGAGTAGATATTTGCTTACAGAGTTGTTGAGAATCAGTATTTAAATACATGCATTTCTTTACTTTTGTCTTTATGTTACCATACAGATTATTATTACAGTTGTAATAATTTTCATCTCACATTCTTCATTTAAAGCTGAAATTCAGAATGTGATGGAACTATCTTCATAAATTAGAGAGATACTCAAAAATGTATATGTGCCTTTAATGTAACAGATTGCTAGGTACTACAATGTTTCATCTGTACACACACAAAATATTATATCACTCAGTCAGCTTCTAAAGCTTATTAGGCTCCTGATGGTAAAAATGAAGTGAGCTTTCAGCAATCTAACACTGAGCTTCAGAAATGGTGAAAGCAGGAAGCCACTTAGAGTGTAATCCCCTCTCTGTTAAGAATTCTTTTGGAGAAACAAGAGTTGCTGTTTGGCATCTACAAGTGCATAGGAAAGCTGTTGAGTGGAAATTGGCCCAGGTTTCTGAGTCCTGAATGGATTCCTTGTTTTGAAAGTCTTGCTGCACATACTTGTTTCAGAAAGAGGGTGGTGATGGGTGGTGGGAAGAGGGGTCAGATAAGACTATGAATAGATTTCCGTGATATTTCAAAATGTAAGAACTTTCACCTTCCAAAATATTTGTTGGGCAAAAGGGAAAGAATTATTTGAACTAATCATTTTTTTAAATAGAGGTTAACATATGTTTTAGGAAATAGTTTTTAAAAGACATCAGATCCTAAGGAAGAATTGTGTTCGTTTGCAAAATACTCTTTCAGTGTCCTTAATACATCCATCTATGTTCTTTGTGGGAAAGGAATACATTGTACGTTGGGTTCAAATAACACAAGTCTAGTTTTACATAGACTACACATTTAACGATGGGATACAAAGATGGGAGCTGGAAGCACATTTGATTAGACTTATCCAAAGCTCAGAGAATAGAAAGAAAGTCTTTGCCCAGAAGAATTAGCAGATGATCTAAATCTCCTTTGGGTATGTGGGCTCAATTCAATACTGGTTTGAGATTATTCATTCAAAGAGTATAGTCTCTCCTGAGAATTTAATAAGCTAGGTAAGAATAATCTGTGTCATTCAACTTGAGCATAATAATTTGTCTAGTGTGATTCAAAAGAGTTATTAAAGTAGCTTTTTATCTTTGGGAAAAACAATAGTAACATGGTGTGCAACATCACAGCAGCTGATGTAGACCATTTCCATAGAAAGCCGAATAATTCTTACATTAATCTGACTTCAAAAACTAGCCTTGATGAAGCAAGCATGATTGTATCCTCTGTATATGAGGTAAATCTGGACAGAGAGTGTTACGCACAGAGTTAAGCCTCCAAAAGAATCATTCAGCCAAGAATAATAAGTTGACTGTAGTAAGATAAATTTAATTATGAATAAATATAAGTTCCTTTATTTTGAGTGCAGGCAAATAAAAACTTGAGAAAAAACATCTATAAAGTTATGAGATAAGGGAGATACAATTTAGCAGCAATATGTATAAAATTAATTGCTGTGTAAGTCAGGATTCTCTAAAGAAGCAGAACCAAAAGTAAAGTATATACTTTTTCTTTTCCTCAGCTCTCTCTCCCTAAATATATGTGCCCAGCAAACATAATGTTTGCTGTATGGAGAGAGGTTAGAAGGTAGAACATTTAAAAGCTTTTTTTAAAAATGCTGAAGAAAAATTGATTATTTTTCCATTTATGAAGTTCATGGAGTGAAGACTTTTCCATATACCCTGTTTTTCATCCGTAATTGACATGTTTCTGAAGGTCAAAACCATACATAGGTTTAAAAAAAAGTAGAAAATGCTATTTTTGCTCTCTTTCTCAGCCTCTGTTCTAAGGATAGTGTTACAAAATACCTTCCTGAATGTGACAAAAAAATATGTTATGACCAATCTGTTTTGAAATGATTATCATAAAACTAACATCAAGATAGTGCCTGGGGTGTATCATTTTTCCTCTTCATGATAGTGTGTTTTATATGATAAAAATATGTACATGAAACTGTGATTTTGGACTTCAAGGACATTCAGTATTATGAATGCATAAATGGGTATAGGAAATTCACTCTATGACATGGGGAAATTCCACTACTGCTAATTGGGCACTACTGTCTAAAAAGAACAAGATTTTAACAGGAGAGTGTCTCATATTTTATAGTAAGAAAGTTGACTCTTCTGACTTCTAGACAAGGTGGCAAACTAGTAGCTCAAAGATTTAAATAAGGAAATATTCAGTACCAATATTTGCAAATGATTTAACAGCATGAGAAAGCACATAAAATTTAGATATTACTCCTTTCCAGATATGTAATGGTATTCAACAAACAAAAATATTGATCTACTCTTTTCTTGAAAACACTGGGATGTCTGGCAAAGTTGAGTAATGTATTCCTGTATGGCAAGTTTCCTGAAAGAGTGTAACCATTGCTGCCTTGAGGAGAGCTTTGGGCCCTTTCATTCGACAAAGTTCCAGTTTCCCGCTCAATGTGCCCATGTGCCCATTCACCAAGTGGCTCACGCAGGTAGTCTTTGCAGTTTGTTTCCTGTCTTAGGAAAGCGGTGATGCTCACAGTTTAACTAAAGAGTTAAAAAGAGATTCCCACCATCCTCGAATGTGTATTGAACAATTGCAGTATGTGCCTAGCTTAGACATTTCTTAGAATCCTTGGTTTTAAAAGTAATAGGCCCATCTTGTGACAATAGTGATATGATTAGAACGATTTTTCCTACCATTATGTGGTTTTCAATATAGATTTGCTGGAAATACAAACCACAGTTTCAGTGCTTTTATTGGCAAATAGGGCAATATTGGTGAACTGATACAGTAATTGTACTTTTATAGCCATCAGCACTGCAATTTACAATTATTTTAAATTTAATGCTTTTGATTAGGCATTTCCAGAAATGAGTGTGCCTAAGTAATCTAAGAATCAAGGAAATGCCTTATAAATCTAAGAATAATTTAAAAGCTTTCCTAAAGTTAATCAGACACCAAGTAAAGCTGTTTCTGGATTTGATCATTTGTAAATAAACAACCCAAGAAATTGTAGTACTATAAATATTGTAGTAATTATGAACTCTTAATTGAAAGTGTCTAGAATATATCAGTAAATCTTGTATGTAAGGGGAATCTCTAAAAATACCTGAAAAAACAGAGGTTTAAATATCATGTGATATATGACCAAGAATGTAGTAGTATTTCCACTGATGATCTTAAAATAACCACTTCAACATTCCTTTAATGACATTTTCCCTTTTTGTGGTACAACACAATAAAACTTTAGTGTAGCCTTGTAGCTGCTTGCTAACTTACCAACCAGAAATTTATGTTGATCAAGAAGTAAGGCTAATTTATTTGGCTTTTAGACTTTTGAGATTAGAAATATTTGGTTAAATTACTTGTTGAATTGGGAAATCGATTGCACTTATGGGTAAAGCTTGTTTGGGTCCTCTTTCAAGTGCGACTGAATCTGTATTTATAATTTGTCTATAGTGTTGCATGGCCTGAAATCCCATTAGGACATAGAGCTACAGCGGCTTCTGTTAGTACCTGAGAAGCCTGTTACAACTCCCACAGTCCAGCTCGATAGTAAGAAAACTGCCAGGGTGCATCTCTGAGATGCCTACATGCCAAATGAAAATGAATAGTAAAGGAAATTTGTGCAGGACACTCTCTGATGTCAAAAACTATTTTCTGGCTGCTGGTTTAATTGATTGTATATCAAGAAAAGTTTAAAAATTAATTTGGGGCTTTCTGGTGGTCCAGTGATTAAGCTCTGCACTTCCACTGCAGGGAGCCCAGGTTCCATCCCTGGATGGGTAACTGAGATTCCGCATGCTCTGCCATGCAGCCAAAAAATAAGCAGTCAGTGTGTGTATACACATATTTTTATGAGGGGTCATTTATATGAGATCAAGTCCATCTTAAAACAAAAAATAACTCTGAAAATGAGACTAAACATCAAACTTTATCAAGCACAGAGGTTATCACAACAAAATTCTTACTTTATAATACAGTGCTATAGTGGGAAGCTAGAACTTTAATAGAAAATTATGCTAAAACTAGTCTTTCTTATCTTTTCCTTTAACTTTGAGAAAAACATATTTTTCCTACTTTCAAATACATTTTCTGTAATTCATCACTGTCTTTCTTCATTCATTTGTTTATTCAAAATATATTATTGAGTGCCTCATGTAGGCCAGGCTTTCTTCTGAGTACTAGAGAAGCATTGGGGAACAAGAAGAATCCACAGCAGGGATTGCATTCAGGTATGTGTCTGGAGGGAGAAGACTTATCAATGAATTGTTATGAAGTTATTTTAGAAAATAAGTGCTATAAAACTGGATGAGATAAATCATCCAGGAAGCAATTGTATAATACATAGCGAAGCACAGAGGGCACACAATGAGCCCTGGAGGCAGTTCCATTGCTGAGAGAGAACTCTGTGAGACTACAGCAGAAATCAACCTTTGTCCTTTCCTCAATACACAAAGTGCTGGTGAACGTCATCATTCTAGGTTTGACTCTAGACAAACCTAGGAAGACAAAAATCTCACCTTCATGCCACATATTGGAAAGATGCTTTTATTAAATAACAGGAAGAATGCAGCTCTCCTGAAAGCAAGGTCCTAGAGCATCGACTTACGAACTGGGCTCTGTTATTGCTCCATGTGACAAGGGAGTCATTTTACTTTCATTTTTCAGCTGGAGGAATTCAGTCATTGGGATTTTAGTTACATAATCTTTAAAGGAAGTTGGGAAGGAGCCATCTAATTTAAGGAAACAGTTACGAATCAGGGTGCCTCCATAACCTAAATTCAGCCTTTTTAGGAACTAAAGGGTATTGGTCATGTCCTCTGATTATGAAACATTAAGTAAGTCCTTTTCTGGACAGGATGACAGTCAGATTTCCACTTCTGGTGCTATCAGATACTGATGAATATTTTATAAGGCTAAAATTATTCTTTGATACAAGCATATACTACATGGACAACTAAGTATATTTTCAACCAAGTCTCACAGACTGTAAGACAGGAAATCCTGTTAATAAAAGGCTCAGAGTTTTCAAACAACTGGTAAAAATTTCCCCTTGGAAGTCTGTAGAACATACAACATTGCTGCTCACTGCGTTTTTAAAGCAAAGTAGTAACAAATAATGTCAACCACTTCATCTTAACTATTTTATATCTTCCTTGCTGAAAGCCTCTAATGGAATTACTATCTTTTTAGCTAACCAACTAATGGTAATGGTATTCAATATTTATGAAATGCTTATTTTCAAATAGGATAGAAGCTACTGGTTTTTTTTTTTTTTTTTTTTTGCTATAAATGACAGAATTTATTAATTGCTACTTGATGTTGCATTTCTATTTAACTTTTAAAATAGTAGAAACCATGGCAGAAACCATGGCATTCAAGGTAAAACCTGAAACGTTACTTGAAAACATCTAACTGAAAAGTTTCATTATAAAGTAAAATAGCCTCTGGAGAATAAAGCTGCAGTTCTGTCAACATAATTCAGTTCAGTTCAGTTCAGTTCAATTGCTCAGTCATGTCCGACTCTTTGCAACCCCACGAATCGCAGCACGCCAGGCCTCCCTGTCCATCACCAACTCCCGGAGTTCACTCAAACTCACATCCATCGAGTCGGTGATGCCATCCAGCCATCTCATCCTCTGTCATCCCCTTCTCCTCCTGCCCCCAATCCCTCCCAGCATCAGGATCTTTTCCAATGAGTCAACTCTTCACACGAGGTGGCCAAAGTACTGGAGTTTCAGCTTTAGCATCATTCCTTCCAAAGAAATCCCAGCGCTGATCTCCTTCAGAATGGACTGGTTGGATCTCCTTGCAGTCCAAGAGACTCTCAAGAGTCTTCTCCAACACCACAGTTCAACATAATTAGGAAGGCCTAAAAAGAGGTTTCTTAGGATCATTTTTATGTTTTTAACCAAAAAAATACAAGGAATTTTATATTGATGGGATTCAAAAAATTGGTAGATTCATGTACCTCATATTTGCTCATGAGTAGAATAGTATTATAACTATGCTTGTTTATGCAGCTGACACCTCCCTGAAAAACATGAACCTGAATTTGTTAGGTATAGAAAGCACCAAACTCTTCTTCAATACTAAATAGGATATAGAAGGCAATGTGAAAAGCCCTGGCTATTTTTTTTTTTTTTTTTTTAGTAGTTATATTAGCTTTAAATTCATTCACCATTTAGGGAAAGAGGTTGGTTCAGGGGATTTACTAGACATCTTAAAAGGCTGAACTCTTGGATTTTAATCTCAGTTCACAGAAGCTATAGGCAACTTGCCTCTATCACAGAGGCAACTGAGAATGTAAATGTTAAAGTACCCTGAGCCAATTGAATAAAGTAAAATTTTATAAAGGTATGAGCTAGTGATATTACTGATAAGATAATGTGATTTTTCAGGATAGCCATTATTATTTAATAGCCTATGGAATAATATAAATCTATACAATGGGCTTCAATCTAGCTCACAGTCATTCCTAAGCACAGTAGTACATGAAGAAAAGCTTTACTCTGATCAGAATATTTCAAAAAACTTTCCCCGTGGCATCCAAGACTCAGGTTCCCACTTTTTACTCAAGGAGAAATATAATAGCTATTGGGGTGAAATAAATGAAGTCCAAACCTATCCCAAGGCTCCAAAGCCTGGTGGAGGCCTCTAATCAAAAGCAGAGAATATGAAGCAGGTTCAGTGTCTGGTTCTTTATTCATAATTGGTTCCTATTGGGTTTTTTGCATTGATGGCTTCTTAGTCATTATTATCCCAATCAAACCAGCTTTCACTATGATATTCCATATCCCATTTTCATCGCTGCATGAAGTATAGTATTGAAAGGACCAGGCATCTTTCACGAAGCACAACAGGACATTGATAACCATGCAGATTAACTCCCAATCCAGTCTCAGGTCTTGTTTCTTACTTTATGATTTTTTTTTTCTACACCAGCAGACTTTCCCTCATCAGGCTGATGATGGCTCACTTCATGCATACCACTCGAGACTTCTCTATAGTATAAAATAGAAGATCAAAAGCAGGTAGGAAAAAAGAGGGAATGAAATGAAAATTGAAAGAGATATAGTTGGAAGGAAACAAAAGTTTATAAAAGATGAGCTCAAGTTTCATGTTGGTGATGATTAGTCTTGTAAAACCTTCTGGGGCCTGTGGAAACATCTGCTTGTCTAAAATCCAGTTTTTTTTTTTTTTTTTTTAGACTTCTCATAATGAGCAGCTCTTCTCCCATTTGAAGGATACAGACTTTTCTGAATAAGTGTGGTAGGGCCAGGGATTTGAGCACTCAGCCACACGCCACAGAGCCAGGCACATGGAAGACAGCTGATTCCACCGATCTGAGGACTTGGGTAAGTGCCCAGCACTTAAGCCACCTAATGTGACTGCAAATGTTCCCCTTTTAGTAAGCATGGAAATTCATATTAATTTAATAGTGTTTTATGATGCAAGGAAGCCTCTAGTAAAACTCTTCTGATAGTGTGATTCCAGGGACGTGTAGAAGCTAGACTGGGAATTAAATATACCAAAAGGAAAAACATCTTCCCATATTTGGGAGCAGAAAGATAGAAACAAAACTTTACTTTGTGAACTGTATTCCCATGCATCCAAAATATTTTGATTAAATTTGTAGAAAGAACTGACCTTTTAGGAAACTTCTTCAATTCTAATGTTAGAGCTTCAGGTCAAATGTTGGACAGGTTTTTCCACACCATTGTATTCCAGGCTTGAGTCCTATACATGGTCCACCAACAATTGGCTTCGGCCCACAGATGTTCCATTAATAGAAACAAGCAGGCAATTTACATTTGAGATTTCTTATCTGAGTTCTATCATACCATAAAATGTTGGCTGAATATGGCATCATCGCTCACTGCAAAAATGATATGATAGTTAAAAATAATTATAATATATTTTTTTAATGAAAATTATTTTAAAGATGAACCTAGTATTGTTAGAATTGACATGGAATCTCACATAACCTGGGAAAAGTCATCCGTGACTTAGAGGGAATGTTGTGATTTCCATTTCTTGGGTGATCTCTAAGGCTCCTTCTTTCCAAGATTGCCTTTGGTAAAACCGGTTGTTTGGGGTGTTAAGAAAGATACCTCACTTCTTAGATTCCAGTGTTGGAGATAATAATCTTTTTGGTTTTTAGGAGTGTGACATTATTTGTTTTGCTACTGTAAATTGGTTTCTCATAATTCATTTTAAGGGCCAAACAAAAACAATTCTAAACTGTTTGTTTAAATAAACTTGGTAGCAAAACAAAGGAGTTGATTTTAGTTAAAACCTTAATATTTCTTTTAATACACAGTAGAAAATACTTCTTTATTATGCTTTCTTATGAGGCACGTATTAGAACTATTATTTGAACCATTGCTCCTAGTTATACATTTTTTAATGTCCCTAAATGAATTTTGATTTTTCTTCACTGATAGTTATAATGGTTAGAAGAATATATGTCTCTATGTCCATTTTCTTTAGAGATTTTCAGAAATGTCCTGAAAATCAAATATAGTCATCATTCGGTTCAGTTCAGTTCAGTCGCTCAGTTGTGTCTGACTCTTTGTGACTCCACGGACTGCAGAACACCAGGCTTCAGTTAATAGTCATATAATGTAGTAGCAAGATCATGTAAAATATTAAAACAAATTCTACATTCCTTGTAAGACATTTAAAACTTTTGCCCCCTCTTTAAAGAAGGCCTATAATAATATGAGAAGATAATAAAAATTGAATTTTTCTGCAAGGAAATCTTGTTTTAAAGGTAACTTTTGAACTATGAGCAGATGCTCAGACTATTATCTATTTAGTTAGGGTATCAAAGAGAATTACTGGCAATTTATGCTTCTGTAGCTTTTTCAAAAGCTTGAATAGTGTTAAGTTCATTAGGAGAGAATGATAAATCTTCTGCATCATTTAAACACCTATTAGCAGTATTGCTTCAATGAATTCAACTTTTTGTTTAATTTACCAAATTCATGTGCTTTTTCTTTTCCTGTATTTAAACTGGAATGTAAACTGAGTCAAGAATAAAAATTAAACTTGATCTGGATTGTTATGTTTTGTCTTCATTACAAAATGATATACCTGGAAACCAGGCGTAACAGCTTCACTGCTGCTGCTGCTCCTAAGTCAGTTCAGTCGTGTCTGACTCTGTATGACCCCATAGAAGGCAACCCACCAGGCTCCCTTGTCCCTGGGATTCTCCAGGCAAGAACACTGGAGTGGGTTGCCATTTCCTCTCCAATGCATGAAAGTGAAAAGTGAAAGGGAAGTTGCTCAGTCGTGTCCGACTCTTCACGACCTCATGGACTGCAGCCCACCAGGCTCCTCTGTCCATGGGATTTTCCAGGCAAGAGTACTGGAGTGGGGTGCCATCGCTTTCTCCGAACAGCTTCACTAAAATATGATAAAGTTAATATTAGCCTGAGTTTACAGATTCAGAGTCATTGATGATTGTTATTAGATATCTTGTTATTTGACTTCAAGTGAGGAAATATAGGAATTTCAAACTCTAAAGACTTCAGTGATGAGGTAAAAGAAAAAAAAAAAGTATGCCTCAAAAAAGTAAATGGTCAATTCCCTAGTTCAGTAGTAGTTTTCCAAATATTTTAAGAACATTGTAGTAAGTATTTGGTGGTAAAGAACCCATTTGCAAATTCAGGAGATATAAGAGACTCAGGTTCAATTTCTGGGTCAGGAAGATCCTCTGGAGGAAGAAATGGCAATCCACTCCAGGATTTTGCCCGGAGAATCCCATCGACAGAGTTGCCTGGTTGGCTATAGTCCATGGGGTCACAAAGAGTCCTACACGACTGAAGCCACTTAGCACACAATGGCCTTTAACCAAGGTTTACAGAAAAAATATGTTACTGCGAAAACAATATTGACTGAAAGAAATCCCCTTAGAAATGTACTGTGTCCTATTTCATAGATTTACATGTTGTATGTATGATATCCGTATACTAATTGTTTAAAGCAGGATCTCTAAACTCTGTAAAGGGTAGACAGTGACAATTTTAGTCTTTTTGGTCTCAGTCATGACTACTCAAATTTGATATGGTAGCCTTAGAAAAATACATACACAAGTGAGTGTAGTGATATTTCAATAATATTTCATTTGCAGATAATGGAATTTTAAAAAAGTGGCATTGAAACATGTGAAACGTCATGTATGAAACGAGATGCCAGTCAGGGTTTAGTGCACGATGCTGGATGCTTGGGGCTGGTGCACTGGGACGACCCAGAGGGATGGTGTGGGGAGGGAGGAGGGAGGAGGATTCAGGATGGGGAACACATGTATACTAATTAAATAAAAAAAAAAAAAATAAAATAAATATTTAGGTTAGCAGAGTAAAATTTATTTACTTTGTAAATAAATTAATTCATACTCTGGATTATCTCTATAAATTCATGTGACTTGTATTCTAATATGCTTTTCTGAGTAGAAGAGGAATAAATGGAGTTATAAATAGCCACCAAAAAAATAAATAAATAAAAATAAAAAAAATAAAAAAGTTTTTTGGCCAAACTCCACCTTTGCTTGGATCTTAGTTCCTTGATCAGGGATTAAACCCTTGCCTCTTGCAGTGGAAGCACAATCGTAACTACTGGGCAACCAGGGAATTCCAAAAAGTCTAGAATTTTAAAATTTCATATAATTTTGGCTTTTCATGAAATGAAAGAAATGAAAGATTTTTTCAATCATTTAAAAATGTGAAAACTGCTTTTGTTCATGATACATACAAAAATAGAGGATGGGTAGAATTCAGCCTACTGTTTACTGAGCCCTGGTTTAAAGCATTAATTTTCTAGAATTCACAGTAGGCTATATGTAAGGAATATGAAAACCAAAATTAGATACATGTTTATTTATGGGCTTTTTTATTTTTATTTTTTTAAGACTCAATGCAGCCAATAATTTATTTATTTATTTATATTTATAAGTAAATACTTTTTATTTTTAATATAAATTTATTTATTTTAATTGGAGGCTAATTACTTTACAATATTGTATTGGTTTTGCCATACATTGACATGAATCTGCCACGGATGTACATGTGTTCCCCATCCTGAACCCCCCTCCCACATCCCTCCCCATCTCATCCCTCTGGGTCATCCCAGTGCACCAGCCCCGAGCACCCTGTATCATGCATCAAACCTGGACTGGCGATTCGTTTCACATATAATATACATGTTTTAATGCCGTTCTCCCTAATCATCCCAACCTCTCCCTCTCCCACAGAGTCCAAAAGACTGTTCTATGGGCTTTTTTAAAGTAACAAAGTCATATAGAGAACCAACTCAGCAAAGTTAAATTTAGATTAATATGACATTTTGTTATTTTTATTGCTGTGTATGTGAAAAATTCAGATACTGGATACACAAAAAGTTTTGCTTGTTTAAAAGGTAACTGAGACCAAATGAAAATGTCACTGGCTTTATTTGTTATGTTAAGATTTTCTTTAAAATGAGGTTAACTTTAAACTTTCAATAATATTATAGTCATTTAATATGAAATCAAATCATTAGTATAAGAAGGAAGACCATTTATTGTCAAAATGTAGAATTTAAAATATGATATTTGTTTAAATATGCTTATCTAATAAATAGCCAGTGTTCATATAACTGCACTCTTATTGGAACATACCATCATTAAACCACTGAATGAAAATTTTTTGTACATTACATGAATTATACTTTCAAATTAAGCCATTTTCTTGTAGGTAAGATACACTATGGAATTGGAAAGAAAAAAACTCATGGCTAACTTTTCTTTTTGTTTCAAATGTAATTAATAATACTTTGGATATAAGAAATTAATATATTTGATAGTTTTTAAAATACTAATCTTCTAGAAATTTTAAGTCATTATCATAGAATACATTTTAAAAACTTACCTTTATTAGTGTACTATGTATATTTGTATTCATATGGTTGAATTCTGGCACAGCAACTCTATTTAAGAACTTATTTTGAATAAGTATTTAAAATTAAAGTATATATATCTGCATTTTAAAATTCCTTACTTTATCAATTCTATCATAGAATGTGTTCCATCAATGATAGCGGAGTGAAAGGAGACTTAGGAAGGGACTATAATTAATTAACTTTTGTGGGTTTTAGTTTGTAAAAAATTTAAGAGCTTAGAAATGTTATTTACAGGACATAAAGGTATTAGATGAACTTTTTTTTTTAAAGTGAAGTAATTAAAGCTATTCAAAGAACATAAAAATGCTAGCTGAATGTTTAAAAAAACTTGGAATCAGGTAACTAAACTCAATCAATTTTTACTCTAAGTTTTATAGGTGTAATTTCAAATCAGAGTTCTAGACCTAAAATCTCATTTTAAAAAAATTCAGTTCAGTTGCTGAGTCGTGTTCAACTCTTTGGACTTCAGCATTCCAGACTTCCTTGTCCATTACCAACTCCCAGAGCCTACTCAAACTCATGTCTATTGAGTTGATGATGCCATACAACCATCTCATCCTCTGTCGTTCCCTTCTCCTCTTGCCTTCAATCTTTCCCAGCATCAGGGTCTTTTCTACAGAGTCAGTTCTTCACATCAGGTGGCCAAATTATTGGAGTTTCAGCTTCGACATCAGTCCTTCCAATGAATATTCAAGACTGATTTCCTTTAGAATGGACTGGTTGGGTCTCCTTGCAGTCCAAGGGACTCTCAAGAGTCTTCTCCAACACCACAGTTCAAAAGAATCAATTCTTCGGCGCTCAGCTTTCTTTAGAGTCCAACTCTCACATCCATACATGACCACTGGAAAAACCATAGCTTTGACTAGACAGACCTTTGTTGCAAAGTAATGTCTCTGCTTTTTAATATGCTGTCTAAGTTGGTCATAACTTTGCTTCCAAGGAGTAAGCATCTTTTAATTTCATGGCTGCAGTCACCATCTGCAGTGATTTTGGAGCCCCCCAAATAAAATTTGTCACTGTTTCTATTGCTTTCCCATCTATTTGCCATGAAGTAATGGGACTGGATGCCATGATCTTAGTTTTCTGAATGTTGAGTTTTAAGCCAACTTTTTCACTCTCCTCTTTCACTTTCATCAAGAGACTCTGTAGTTCTTCTTCACTTTCTGCCCTAAAGGTGGTGTCATCTGCATATCTGAGATTATTGATATTTCTCTGAGCAATCTTGATTCCAGTTTGTGCTTCATCCATCCCAGCACTTCTCATGATGTACTCTGCATATAAGTTAAATAAGCAGGGTGACAATATATAGCCTTGACGTACTCCTTTTCCTAGTTTAATGTCCAGTTCTAACTGTTGCTTCCTGACCTGCATACAGATTTCTCAGGAAGCAGGTCAGGTGGTCTGGTATTCCCATCTCTTTCAGAATTTTCCAGTTTGTTTTGATCCACACAGTCAAGGGCTTTAGTGTTATCAATAAAGCAGAAATAGATGTTTTTCTGGAACTCTCTGGCTTTTTCTATGATCCAACACATGTTGGCTACTTGATCTCTGATTCCCCTGCCTTTTCTAAATGCAGCTTGAACATCTGGAAGTCCACAGTTCACGTACTGTTGAAGCCCGGCTTGGAGAATTTTGAGAATTACTTTACTAGCGTGTGAGATAAGTGCAACTGTGTGGTAGTTTGAACGTCCTTTGCAGTGCCTTTCTTTGATATTGGAATGAAAACTGACCGTTTCCAGTCCTGTGGCCATTGCTGATTTTTCCAATTTTGCTGGCATATTGAGTGCAGCACTTTCACAGCATTGTCTTTTAGGGTTTGAAATACTTCAGGTGGAATTCCATCACCTCCACTAATTTAATTTAAAAATTAAAGCCACATAAAAATCAATACAAATAATTTCTAGTGATGAGTGTGTGAATTTGAGGATTTTAATTTAAGTGACATTTTGCTGAAATTAAAAATTTTAACTTCATTAGTGATGTGATTCTTAAATTAAGTATTATCATGGTTCTACATTTTTACAGTGTTTTACTATCAGTAGCACTTTTGTAACAAGATAATCATTCATTGGGAAAAGGCAATGGCACCCCACTCCAGTATTGTTGCCCGGAAAATCCCATGGATGGAGGAGCCTGGTAGGCTGCAATCCATGGGGTTGCTAAGAGTCAAACACGACTGTGCGACTTCACTTTCACTTTCCACTTTCATGCATTGGAGAAGGAAATGGCAACCCACTCCAGTGTTCTTGCCTGGAGAATCCCATGGATGGAGAAGCCTGGTAGGCTCCAGTCCATGGGGTCGCACAGAGTCGGACATGACTGAAGTGACTTAGCAGCAGCAGCAGTAATCATTCATTTAACAAACATATCTTGAGAATCTACAGTGGACCTCGCATTATGCTAAATTCTAAATACAAAGATGAATATAATGTTCTTGCCTTCATGAAATTTACAGGTTTATTAAGGGATATCAATGGAGAAAGCAATGGCACCCCACTCCAGTACTCTTGCCTGGAAAATCCCATGGATGGAGGAGCCTGGTAGGCTGCAGTCCATGGGGTCGCTGAGAGTCGGGCACGACTGAGCGACTTCACTTTCACTTTTCACTTTCATGCATTGGAGAAGGAAATGGCAACCCACTCCAGTGTTCTTGCCTGGAGAATCCCAGGGACGGGGAGCCTGGTGGGCTGCCGTCTATGGGGTCGCACAGAGTTGGACATGACTGAAGTGACTTAGCAGCAGCAGCAGCAGCAAGGAATATCAAAGATGCCAAAATCTGGGATGATTTTGACAGCAGGAGGCATTTGGCAGTGTCTGGGATATGAAGTGCTCATTACTTGAGGGGGAGTTCCAGTAGACAGTTGGTAGAAGCCAGGGATGCCTTTAAACATCCTACAATTCTATTAAAACATCCTACAACAAAGAATTTATCCAGTCTAAAATGTCAATAGTGCTGGCTTTGATAAACCTTGTTCTAAGTGTAACACATTTTTAAAACTATTATAGAATGCTGTAAAGACTCTGATGGTCAATTTGACAACTCAATAAACAAGAACAGTTGTCATGATAGAGGAATATATTGAAAAAAGACCTGTGTTTGAGCTGATTCTTGAAAGGCTGAATGGAATTGGAAAGAAGAGTTTTCCAAACAAAGTCAGCCAAGTGAGCAAAGCTATAGATGTGTAAAATAACCTCTAATTTTTGGGAACTATGCAAAGTCTAGAGTGGGTTGGTTGGTTGGATGTTGGAGTTTAAAGACCTGAAGTTGGGCAGGTGAGTAGGAAAAGGTATTAGAAATGATGAAGCAATTTGAGCAGGTGCATATGATCAAAGCAGTCCATTTGTAGGATTCATCAGCCATGGTGTGAAGTGTCATGATTATTTGAGGAAACAATAAAATCCTACTTCACTTGACTAGAGAAGAACCACAAGAGGATAAGTCTCCCAGTGGGAAAGAAGATTCCCTACTTCTTTTCCTATAAATGTTTTGCTTCTGATTCAATATCTTTCACTTTATTTGTCAGAACTATATCAAAGCAACCATAGTTGAACCTTAACTCATTTTCTGTAGTTTCATAAATATGTTATGTTGCTGACTGGCTGACTCTTGTGGACAAAAGCTGCATGTTGTAACATCAGGTGGCACTGCCCTTCTTTGGAGGTTCTATTTTCAGACTCCTGTTGCAAAGCCATGGTGAAGAAAAAAAATAATCTGCTTACCAATAAAAAATAGACAACTATAAATGAAATCTTAATTGTATCAAAACCTTATTCTTCTGTCTCAGTGGTTCTCAATTTTGGATGCTGCATGCATGCTAAGTCACTTCATTCGTGTCTGACTCTTTGCAACCCATGGACAATAGCCCGCCAGGCTCCTCTGTCCATGGGATTCTCCAGGCAAGAATACTGGAGTGGATTGCCACGCCCTTCTCCAGGGGATCTTCCCAACCCAGGTATTGAACCTGAGTCTCTTACATTTCCTGCATTGGCTGGTTCTTTACCACTAGCACCATCTGGGAGGGATACGTACTCATTAGAATCACTGGAGGGAGAGATTTAGGTTTCAGTATTTCTTAAAACTCCCGAGGTTAATGCAGACAGCTCTGCTATGGATACAGAAAATTAACCTCATACTTTGGCTTTGCAATGATTTCTTTTTAGATTTTTTTCATTGTAAACACATCTTATTTTCATTAAAAGTTAAAATGACTCTTTTTTCTTTTTTTTTTTTTTTTTTTGCATACGCCAACTTTCAAAGAGTAGCTTTCTGGTTACAAGTGTAACATAACAAGAGGGAACTAGTCTGTAATTTCTTACATGATTCACAAGTTGAATGAGTCTCATGTATGTCACAGAGCAATAACTAGAGATTTGAACATGAAGCTTTGAACAATGATATTTACATTTTCAAAAAGTCTTATTGTGTGCCCGTTTCTGTGATCATATGGTTCACATGGCTAGTGAGTGTGGTGCAATGAAGCAGGGCTGAGTTTGATCTTCCTATGGCTCATTCCATCTTCTTTAGCCATAGATTATATTCTCTGGTCTAGACAGCACTTTTGAAATTGTTGAGTTTTCTTGGTAAAATGCTGGAGAAAATTGTACAGTGCTACTGTGGTTGTATTGACATGAATTCATTCCTGTAAAGAGTAACTAAAAATACCAGCCCCAGTCTTTTGTTTGGGCTTCCCAGGTGGCTCAGTGGTAAAGAATCCGCCTGCCAGTGCAGGAAACATAAGAGATGTGAGTTTGATTCCTCGGTCAGGAAGATCCCTGGGAGAAGGAAATTCTAGTATTCTTGCCTGGGAAATTCCATGGACAGATGAGCCTGGTGGGCTACAGTCAATGGGTTCAGGAAGTTAGACACGACTTAGCAACAACAATTTTTTGTTTACTCATCAGATAGATATTAATTATCTAATTCTGTGCAAGAGGCTGCCTTTTTTTTTTCTCCCTCTATCAAGAAACAGAATCTAGGCAAAGAGGGTTCAGTCTTCATTCTTTATGGATTTACAACATTGTACCAGTGAGCAAAAGAGGAATTTATCATTACAAATTGTCTTCTCTCCAGCCCTCAAGGGGTTTTTCAACTGTATTTCTCTTTTCTAGTATCAGTGATCCCTTTGTGAAAAATTTCCTCTAGATACTAACTGCCCTTTAGCTATCTTCCTCATTTTCTCCTTAAATTCAGAAGATTCCTTATATAAGTATTTATCACCTCTACTTCCTTAATATATATTTATAACATTAATCCTCTAAGACATAAATAATGACTCTATAATCCAGCTTTGAGTCCTTACTCAGAACATGGAATATGTTTTCTTTCATCATTGTTCTTGTGAACAGTTAAGGCTGGGAATGCTGTCTTCCTTTTGCTTGCTTCTTTTGTGTGGCAACATGTTTGTGGGTAGGGACCATGTAACCCATGGGTACCATGTTTCTACATTTAGTCTGTAGTCTCTTATGTTTCCAATTTGAGTACCTTTAGACTCTTACGTTCTAAACTCCTGAGTTTCAAACCTCTGACTATAACTCACAGTAAGATATTTTGCATTGTGGACTAGTAAACACACATCCATCTATACATGTACAGCACATACACATTTTACAAAAATAGTCTATCCACTCCATCCTATACTATCCCATATATAGTATGGGATATACACTATCTTGTATATAGTATGGGATATATACAGCAACATTGTTGTTGTTCCTGACCCACTAATATACTAGCACAGTAATTATTTCAAAAGGTTTTTCTAACCTAAACCCACCATTTTCAGCACAGCCTTTGGGTTATAGCATTCTTCTAAATGGGTCAGATAAACTCAAGGGATATTCAGATAGATTGAAAACAAAGCTGTTCTTTGTTTCATTGTTTTGATTTCTGTTTGTGAAGGGAGTTTATTTATTTAGATTTTCAAATATCACAAGAAGGAGAAAATGAGATTATTTTAATGTTTTTGAAAGATCTAATTCCTCCTTTTCTTTAAATCCCATTTATAATTTATCTTTTTCATGGAGTCCTTTAATGAATGGACCACACTAAACACCCACTGAAATTTACTTAGCATTTAAGTATGTATTGCTGTATAACACTTTTTGTGTAATTCTTTGGGTCAGAGACATTTGTCATGATAAGCCTTGGTTTTCATGCTGCTCCTGATAGACTGTTAACCAAAATGATCTTAAGAGGTGTGGTCTCCTCACCTCTGAGGATTTATGTTTAAATTTGCCAAAGGTACTAGCTACAATGAAACACTGTCTGGAATTCATCCACTTAAATAATACATCCTTTTGCTCACCTTTTACCTTTGCTCACCTCCTTCCCCTCACTTACCTTTGCTTGGAGAGTGACCATAAGGGCAGTTCACCTTGTCTCTTGTGACCCACAGCTATCTTTAGAGCTTGCTTGGTGCTTCAGATCCCAGAATCCATTTTGGTTTGTGAGAGAGAGCTGAAAATTGTATTTAAAATTATGTCTTTGTTCCTAATTCTGGATATTGTAGGGATATAATTTTATTGGAATTGTGTTCGTCTCATCTGGAATACAAAAAGCTCATAAGCTATCTTCTTAAGAAGTGATAATTTTCCTCCCCTTCAAACTCTCATTCTCTAATATCTTGACATCATTGACTCATCCTGTAAATGTAAGGTTGACTTCTGCCTTTTCCCCCACTAACTTTCCTTAATAAAAGATGAAATGTCCTTTTTCAAAGGTTCTATAACCCAGCTTTAGGCCATCACTTAGATCATGTGGGCCCTTATTTTACAGATAACAAGAAAGACCAAGAGAAGCAAAGTGAGTGCTCCTTATCACAGAGAATAAGCAACCAATAGTTTCCTTAATTTGAGTTTTTATTAAGATAAATTGCAAATAAAAAAGGCAAAACCAATACAATATTGTAAAGTAAAAAAAAAATAATAAAAAATATAAAAAAAGATATTGAAATAACAGGATAATCTTTAATATTTTTACTGTATTTCCTACACATACAAACTTTTTTTTTGATGAGTCATTTTAAAACAGAAATACTGCCTTTCCTTGAAAGTCAAGATTAATGCTTAATCTTTTCCCTTAATTATGATTTTTGGAGTAAGAATTTGATATAATAATCACTTCCAGTGATTGATGACTAACCTTTTAAATTCATAAAACAGAAACAATGTGGTGCTTATTGAAATGTTTAAATAGAAAGATTTACATTTTAGGTTTTCTTGGCTTTAACATCGATTCTTGAGTAATGCTTTTGTGCGTATATGCTACTAGATCCAACTACTAAACCTTTGCTGGATCTCATTTCATTATGTCCCAAGTGTTGTACTTTGTGGATGCAATTTTGTTAGCAGATAACTGAGTTAGAGATATTAGAAGTTATTACTATGAAAGCTGCTTTTAGTTACCTCCTTTTATATTACCTATTACAAGCATGCACTGCCTAGCAAAAAATTTAGCCGTTTGGCATCAATTCCCACGTCTAAAACACAAAAGCAGCTCTGTTCACCTCAATGTATTCCTCAGAGTGATGTCATGAAAGTTAATATTACAATCCCCCCCAAATAGTTCAACATGACAAAAAAATTATGAATGTTAATGAGAACCAGGGTTGAAAATGCATTTGAGGCAGAATAAAGCACTATTATAAATTACCAGCAACCTATTTTATTTTGTGATTATTGCTTCTTAAAAGCTTTTGAGACCTTTGAGAAACAAACAAAGATGTAGATGCAAGGAGAAATAAAAGTGTAAAACCAATAGCAACTTATTTTCATGTAGTTTTAATTTTACCACTTTTGTCTGTGGAAGGACAGTGCTGTTCAAAAGGCTATTGCCTTTTTGAAACATTATTGAGATTAGGCTGAGAGACCTCTTATGGTTTTGTTTCTTATAAAATGACAAGAGATAGACATGAGGGTGTTATAGATGCAATATTTGCCACCTCATTGATGGCTGTAGACAGAGTGAAAAAGGCAGTAGAGTATCTCTAAATCCTCCTGAAATGGTAAAGCCTAAATTCTGATAAGGGAAGTGATTTTAAAAAGAAGGCTCCAGGGAATTTGTCATTATATTCTCCTACAGTTGTTAAAACGTCATACATTCATTGGCTCTTTATAACTGGAAGTCATCTCACTCATTTCTACCCAAACACTTCATTTCACACATGAAGTAACTGAGGGTAAGGCACATTAAGTGACTTCCCTGAGACCACAATTAGTGATGAAACGGGAACTGGAGCCCAAGCCTATGGTTATATTTATTCAAAGGTATATTAGTGTAGCATAAATGTCACATTATATGAATTAATGGGTAACGTGAAAACAAAAATATCTCAATAAGCCTCTAGAAGGAAGTTGTTGGGGGGCCCAGCCTATAATTTATGATGATACAACAATGTTTTTTCCTAAGAAAGCTTTCATTGCCCCAAGATCAAAAAGATATTGTCCCAGGTCATGAAGAAATCTTTCATTATCCCAAGGTCGTAAGGATGTTCTACATAAATTAGCCTCCAGAAGCCCTAATGCTGATAATGTAATTTATGAAGCTGAAATGTCTCCCTTTTTATTAGAAACTTTCAGAGGAGAGAAACACATATTCAGAATGCATATTCTGTGTGTTTAGTGAAGTTGCATCAAACCGGCATTTATCATCAACAAATTCAACTATATAATCTTGGACAAAGAAGAAAGCAGAATTAATTTAGAAAGCATGTGCAGTCTCCCTGTTATTCCAGTCAACATATTTATTTATGATTTTATGTAAGTGTGAGAGAGACAACATCAAACTGATATCCCTCACTTGATCTTAGTTCCCCTGTAACTGAGTGTAAACATCTCAAGGTCTGGTATATGATTTTAGCGTTGTAAAGATATGATTCTATTTTGGCTTTTATCATGGCTTCAGAAGCAAAGCAACCATTTGCTTAGTGTTTAGTGTGAAATTTTCTTGATGTCCTATGAGTAATTGAAAATTATATTCTGAAAATTTTAAGGATTAATAAGTAATTAAAACTATAAATGACCAAACTTAGCTATTCTTGAAGATTTCAAGCTCAAATTCTGACTATTTGTCTGTAAGTATAAGCAGACTTTAATAGTCATTTTTAATGGGACTTTGAGTAATATTTGATTTCATAGGCAAGTAGTTAATTGGTGTACAAATAAGAGGTTGAATACACTATTTTTTTAATAAAATTCAAGTAAATATGTTTGAAAGAGTTTAATTATCTTCCATAATAATCCATCTATATTTAGTGCTTATAATAGATTTTAAAACTTATTCAATCTTACATTTTCTTAAATATCTCAATAATATATATGATCTTGGTAGCATGTTAATTTTACATTAAAAGTCTAAATTGTTTCCTCAGTTACACATCTCAAAAAAAAAAAAAAAAAAAGACCAACTTATTAGTTACATAGAGTAAATTCTCTAACACATTTGCATTATTAAGAATACCAACATGTATAGATTCTATAGCATGAAAAAAACGATTCTCTATTATCATTTTTAACATTTCTATGCCTATGTAATCCTGGGATTAATAGATGCTAACACACTTGGAAAGCAATTATCTTCTAACTGAAATTGCTTAATAGCCAGAGGCTTTGAATGGGACAAATCACCATACAGCATAACCTTATTTACAGTCTTTACAAGGACTTAATAAATTAGGGAAGAATTGTTGTACCCCACATGACTCATCTATCCCATATAATCCACACTTCTAATGTGCTTTGGATTCATATTACCTATTACTCAGATTTTCTCTCTACAGTCTCAGTCATGCAGCTCTTTTTTTTTTTTTTTTCCTGCAAGGCCCCACTGAAAAATAATTTTTTAAAAATTAATCTTTATTAAAGTATTGTTTTACAATGTGTGTGAGTTTCTACTCATAGCAGAATGAATCAGCCATATATATATGTATCTCCCCTCCCTTTTGGACTCCCTTCCCATTCAAGGGACAGTCTCCACAGTGCACTAAGTAGAGTTCCCTGTGATACACAGTATGTTCTCTATTTTATACACAGTGTCAATATTGTATATATTTGATTAACTTTTATACTTATGGACTCAAGCTATTTGAATGAATTTCATCTATTGTATTTCTGACTTGGACACAGTCTTGCATTTTCTCACATTGTTTGAACTGGTAGGAATATAGGATTCTTACCAATGTAAAGTGCTGCAAAACAGTCAGATTTTCTATATTACAAGAGACTAAAGGGCTATCATAAACTAAATGCAAAGCATAAACCTTTGCATTTAGTTATATTACCTCTTTCATCTCTTTTTTTGGATCTTGGATAAGGGAAATATAAAAAGTATATTTAGGACCTAAAGTCAGTTATTTAACCGTACTGTACTTCAATTTCCTCACCTTTAAAATGGGGGCAATTATAGTACTTGTTTCATAAGTTTTCAGTGAGAATTTAAATAGTATTTAATAATTATTAAATAATGGTTATCATGAGTTTGGGTGAACTCCGGGAGTTGGTGATGGACAGGGAGGCCTGGCATGCTGCAGTTCATGGTGTTGCAAAGAGTCAGACACAACTGAGCTACTGAACTGAACTGAACTGAATTGTTGTCAATAGTAATTATGTAAACAGATAAATTATAAGAATTGATAAAGAATATGATGAACAATTTCTTGCCTAAGTGGCTTATTAGAGCTTTTGGGGGAAAGCTATCAGAGTGAGATTTGTCAAAGTCAGTTCAGTATTCAGTATTACTAACTACTGGTAGGATTTTAGGCAAACTAAGATCTTCCCTGGTGGCTCAAACAGTAAAGAATCTGCTTGCAATGCAGGGAACCCAGGTTCAATACCTGGGTTGGGAAGATCTCCTGGAGAAGGGAATGGCAACCTACTCCAGTATTCTTGCCTGGCAAATTCCATGGACAGAAGAACCTGGTGGGCTACAGTCCATGGGGTCACACAGAGTCGGATATGACCTAGCATGCACTCATGTAGCAACATAGCAAGACCTCTTTCAGTTCAGTTCAGTTCAGTTCAATTCAGTCGCTCAGTCGTGTCTGACTCTTTGTGACCCCATGAATTGCAGCACGCCAGGCATCCCTGTCCATCACCAACTCCTGGAGTTCACTCAAACTCACGTCCGAGTTGGTAATGCCTTCCAGCTATCTCATCCTCTGTGGTCCCCTTCTCCTCCTGCCCCCAGTCCCTCCCAGCATCAGAGTCTTTTTCAATGAGTCAACTCTGCATGAGGTGGCCAAAGTACTGGAGTTTCAGCTTTAGCATCATTCCTTCCAAAGAACACCCAGGGCTGATCTTTAGAATGGACTAGTTGGATCTCCTTGCAGTCCAAGGGACTCTCAAGAGTTTTCTCCAACACCACAGCTCAAAAACATCAATTCTTCGGCACTCAGCTTTCTTCACAGTGCTAATCTCGCATCCATACATGATCTCTTTGGGTTTTAGTAAATGCAGGTGTCAGAAAAATGATTTCCAAGGAATTTTCCAGCTCTAAGGCTTTATGGTGTTACAGGAGAGATGTAAGTTCCCAATAAATGGATAAATATCAAAGTCAGTTGAACAGCATAATATATTTGATAAATGAATGTTACAAAAATCATCCTGTGAAGTACACTCACAGTGTGCTGAAAGGAACAGAATCCTGGGAGGAGAATGGCCAGAAACATTGCTGCTTGCTGACATCTTTTGCTATTTGGCCTCTGGCTTTCAGCCTGCTCAGTCATACACACTGCTTATTTTGCCCACATCTGCCTTCCAAATGAGAATTAATCTCAATGCTAAGGTCTCATGTGGCCATCAAGCTCTATCTCCATAGAGATAGAAGAGAAGCTTTTTGACAAATCACCTGCAGCCATGGAGATTGTAGAGCTGTCCTCAGATTGATTTGTTTTCTCAAGACAAAATTGGAAATTCAAATATTATGTTATAGACACTGTGTCTCCGTGTCACTATATACCCCACGTCTTTCCTTGCTATCTGTCTCTGTTTTGTTAGTTATTTCCATCATAATGCAGCAAGGCTAACAATGTGGGCATGGTACCAGTTCCTATTGCTGTCTGATTCCTAATGGGTTTTGGATGGTTATGTGCATGGTGAGGGAACATTTAAATGACTTTTGTGTGTTGCACAGTCAGGAAAACAACATTTCCACACCAGCTCTTTTGATCCCTCAAAAAACAGCTATCGTAATACAAGCAGATGTTTGAATGGGTAAAAATAAATCCAGGTGGCTCCATTCTACCCCAGGAGCCTCATACGACTCCACTGGGTCATCTAGGTTTGTCATTCTCCTGATCTTAGTGGGCACAATTATCACATTTCAAGTAGGCCTGAGTTCCAACCACAAACTTTAAACAAACAAAAAATACTTTTCTACCAGGATGATAAAGGGTCAATGTGAGAGTTGGGGGGAAAAGCCAAGGAAAATCAGTTTCTTTCATAGGAAAAATCAAAGAGAACAGTCTATGTCATGGATTATTAGCAGCTCTGGAGCAAAAGATGTACTTGACTTTAGTTTGAACCTGATCCAGTGTTAAAATACAGATAGCAACAAACTGTAAATACTTAGCAGGTTGCCAAATATGTTCAAAGCAAATTAGAAGTGAGAATAACTCAGGAGGGAAGCAGAATCAGAAAAGTCTCCACAAAGGAGGCATCTGACCTAGAGAAAAAGAGCATTTGAGCAGAGGAGAATGCATATGAGAACAAGAAAGCAAACACAAATGTGACATGTTCTGGAATTTGTGACAAGAGCAAATGCTGGACCATGTATTGTGTGAAGTTGGGGTGAATAAGGAAGAGGTAAAATAAACTAATAGGTAACATTGTAGTCTGATAGAGAAATGATGAGAAACTTAAACAAAGATGCCAGTAAGGTTGCAGATGGGCTTCCCTGGTGGTTCAGATGGTAAAGAATCTGTCTGCAACGAAGGAGACCCAGGTTTGATCCCTGGGTTGGGAAGATCCCCTGGAGAAGTAAATAGCAACCCCCTCCAGTATTCTTGCTTGGAGAATTCTATGGACAGAGGAGTCTGGCGGGCTACAGTCCATGGGGTTGCAAAGAGTCAGACACGACAGAGTGACTAACACGTTTACACTTTCAAGGTTGCAGATACAGGAGTGAAGCCTTTGGCATCTATGTGAGAAGGAGGATCAATAAAGTTACAAATAACTGTAAAAACTGTAGTTGGAGTTACTGAGTGAAATATAGGGCTAAAAATACAGGAGAAAAATGTGATTGGGTGAAAAGTTAAGGTTTGTGTGTACTGGATACAGAATGCTTAGACTGGAAATACAAGTCTGAATGTTAGGAGAGAGAGAATGGCTGAGAATTTGATGACAAGAGAAGTATAGGGACTGGAACTTTAAATTTCTATAAAGTTGGGAATTTTCAAGCATAGACAGACTAGGAGTGTGATTTCTATGGTAGTAAGTGAGAAATCATAAATGAAGGAGAAACAGTATAGAGGCCATGAACACTAGGGCAGGAAAGCATTTCTCAAGGTATGTAAACAACACTGCAAATGTCACAAAGAATCACAAAGTTGCGTGAGAAAGAGGTTGCTGGACTTGGTCATGAGAGGGTTCCTAGAACAAATAGAAGAGTAATTTTAGCAGAAATAAAGGAACAAGGAAACTCCCAGGGGAGAGCGGACAAAAGTTAGTGAACTAGAGATTTAGAATGTACTAATTTTTGAAGCAAGTTTCCAAGTAAAGAGACGAGCAGTAGGGCAGTACCTTTGTCTTTTGAGAAGGAGGTTATAGGGGAGAGGAAACAGCCTGGTGAAAGGAGAACATGAAGTGTGTGACAGGTGTCAGTTCTAACCAACAAACCTTTGATTATCTCTTTGCAGAAATTTTGAAAGAGGAAGTGTCTCAAATATTCTAGATTATGACCTTGGCTTCCATTTCTTCAATTACCCCTTTTAACTGTTATAACTACTAGAATCCTTGAACACTGTTCCCTTGATGTGATGTTGTATCCTCCGCCCAGGTCTAAGGAAAGGGACACATTGCAGTTTTTCCACATACCCATAGGCCAAATGGAGAAGGCAATGGCAACCCACTCCAGTACTCTTGCCTGGAAAATCCCATGGACAGAGGAGCCTGGTGGGCTGCAGTCCACGGGGTTGCTAAGAGTCGGACACGACTGAAGTGACTTAGCAGTAGCAGCATAGGCCAAATGTGTCAGTCAGTCTGTTAATGTGTTGGAGTAACTAAATAAAAATTTTTAAAAGGAAAAAATTAAAATAAAAAAATAAATTAAAAGTAGTAAATTATTCTATACATTAGTTACTTTAAAACTATTTATTGTTCTGGCATTGGTAAGGGCATTTAGTCCTATGTATCATCATGTGGTCCTATGGGCCTTAGCATGTGATGCTCATCTGTTTGGTCTTTAGGTAGCATCATTGCCCTTGCTGTATCCACCATGGCTGGCATATCTCACATCTTCTCTGTGGACTTTAACACTAACTCTAGGCTTCCAACCTCTTCAGTCTTCCAACTCTGGTTCTTAAAGCCAAGATGTTGAGAACCAAAATCTTCTTTGTCTCTGGCAGTCAAAAACTATGCAGTTTTCTTCACCTTGAGTTAAAATAAGACTCTTTGGAAGTCAGAGTTAGGCAATGTTTTTCTTTTAATATAGGTTCTATTCTCATCTTCCTAAAAGGATCAAGAACTGAGGGGCAACAGAGATGATTGGCAGGAAACCCATTCAAAATATTGTCATATTACTCAGGAATTCTGCACGAAGATGGGGAACTTGAGGAATTTCAAGAGTAATTTTGACTATATGAGGTACGACTCATATATGAATATATGAGCTGAAGATCCTAACTAATCAATAGAGTGCTATCCCTCTGAATGTGTAAGAAATATTCTCCTGTAAATACATACTATATACTTTCTTTAGTCACTCCTTGACTTCTTTCCATAGCACTTACCAAATATATTTTAATGTATGCCATTATTGACTTTCCCCTCTCTAGTTGTTAAACTCTGTGAGGGTAAAGACCATGTTTGTTTTGTTCACTACTGGATTAATTCCAAGTACCTTGAGTCTAACATAGAAACTGCTTATAAAAATTTTTGGAATGAATAAATAAATGAAAGAATTAACCAAGGAATACCAAATAGTGGAGTACAGATAGAAGAGGGCTCTTCTATTCTTATGCAAAAGTGTACCAAAGTATGAAGTAATCTTTATTGTTATTGGTACTCATACAAATACCATTGATTTTTTTGGAGGTGGGTTGATATTCAGCCAGAAAATATCAGCACAGTGTCCCTTCTCTTTGGCTGATTACTGTGCTATGCTTGCTCATATGTATTTTGTGTATCACCTCTATTGAGAAATATTATCATTCCAAAATGATCACACTAATAGTCAATTGTTTAATTAATTGAAGGAAATGAGCATTTAAGATAAATAGCTAAATTATCACTTTATTATTAATTTGTTATGATATTTCATGAAAGGATAAAGAAAGTCAATATACTAATATGTATCTTCAAAGCTGCTTCAGAATAATAAAATGTACACATATCTTAAAAATGAATGTAGTAAATTATTTAAAAAGGAGTTTTTAGAGTGACTTAGTTCAATCTGTCAGTAGCCCCAGAACTAAGGTACAGAATAAATGTTCTAAACTAAACACTGTAGATCATTTAAATGCTATAGACTGCTTGAGAAAACCCTCAACAAAAAGACAAATGAGAAACGCAAGCAAAGGGAAATAAATGAACACTCACTTTGTGTCAGAGAAAATTGGAGTAGGTTTTACTCTAAGGAACAGCCTTCAGCATTCATATTTCCTCATGGTATACATTAGGATCTTCAGAGTCATAAAATTTCTAGATGTCTTCTTGATGACTAAACCGGTTTCCTTCTTTGTTTGAGGCATTATTCAGGAAGCACACAGTGTATTTTATTCCTTGCTGAGCAAGACAAGAATGTTCTATGTTAAGGAATGTATATACAAAATAATATATTTGTTGAAATATATTTCTGATGAAAGTTTTATATTTTCATTTCCCTTTTATTATATATGTTGCCTCTAATGTCTCAGTGCAACACAGAAATAAAGAACATAGAGCTTCAGTCTAGACACCTGATCAGAAAACAGATTACTGTATTAGAGTATTCTTCAAATAGTATTGTCTCTAGCATGGTAAAACTGGTGATTTTGGAGGGTGAGCTAATATGTCTTTCTTCTAGAGGCAAGACCATGTAACACTGTAAAACTTGACTGAGAAAGATAGCTGCCTACCTGTACAACTACAGTGCACTTTGCCTCAGATCTTACCTGGGTCCCACTGGCTCCTTTGAAGGCTAACATAGGACTTTATTCTTTTGATTTAAACTTTGATCTCTTTTAAAATAACACATTCCTTCTCCTTTTCTCTGCAAACTCTTCCATCTATTTGTAGTCAATTAAAGCTTAATCAACTTTTTCTGAGGAACAGACTTGAGTGCGTACCATAGAAGCACCAGAAAAGAGGTTAAGCTCCCTGTAGGGGACAGCAAGTCCGTACAGGTCAGTAAGTGCAGAGGAGGGCTCAGAATGAGAGGATTAGGGTGATCTCCGATGTCTAAGAGCCAATTTCCTATTTTTGTGAATCTGTATGATTAAACAGTATGCTTTGGTTTACTAAAAAATTCACATCTTAGATTGATGATTAAATATTTGAAGAAATGATTTTTGGTTTAAATTTTCTATTTTTTCCCAACTAGAAATGTATTATATAGAGTGGCACATATAAAGGCAATAAAATTAAACACATATGAAACTTTGATGAATTGTTTCTGCAAAAGTTATTTCTCAAGAGTAGATAAAGTGCTTTTGAACAGATTCACTTTTTCTCAGGTCACAGGAGTGCTATTTAATAAATTACTCTTCTTGGGTGCTAAGAGCCACCTTTATTCATCTGAAAAGGTTAATGCAGCTGTTAAAAGTGTCCAAGTTGTTCTCAGAGAATAATTTATACACTGAAACTCTGTTTTATTTAGGAAATTCCTAACAAGAAAAGAAAATGTGCAGTACAAATTAAACACAAGTAGTTATAGTAGTTCATAACTGAAGTTGTTTTTTTTCCCCCTGAGCTCCATTTATATGGACTGATTTATATCCCTGACCATGTATAATTTTAGAATTCCCTGTCTTTCACCCCAGGATTTCCTATCTTTCCTTTTACTTAATTTTTTTCCATAGTACTTATTATAAATATACTGTGTTTCACATATAGATTTTGTTTTCTTCTGACTTCCTTCACTAGAATGTAAGTTCCATGCAAATAACTTTTTTTCTGATTGCATTACCTCAGTTTCCCTGGACAGTACTAGGCATATGTAAACATTCAATAAATGAATGTAGGGATAAATCAATATTGATCAAATTTATCAAGTAATTACCAGATTTCCATTTGATGTACCATTGAGAGCATAATTTACCTGTCTCATGATTAGAAAATATAGTAAGAAAACATGGTTAGAAAAGTGCTTTAAAAAACATTCTGATACATAGTCAGCCCTGAACACTCACTGGTACTATCATTAAATCAATTTGTGAAAAGAATACTTTTTTTTAATGACTCATTGCTTAAGTGAAATAGAGTCATGACAATTAAGTAGATATTAAACATATTTTGCCTCAATCGTCTGAATCCTTTAGTTCAAAGCATATTTTAAGAATACATTATTAATATAATTTACTTTTTGAAAAGTAACAAGACAATTAAATTTATTTGACAAACTCCAATTAAATCAAACAGAGTATTAGAATAATTCCAAAGATTAAGCTTGGTTTTGAATTGTGCTCTGCCATTTACTAGGTCTGTGACCCTGGGCAAGTCAATTAAAAACCTTAGGCTTCAGTTTTCACATGTGTAACATGGGTGAAAATTAAGTCTATGTCAGTAGTTTAATATTAAACATAGCACAGTACCTGACATATAATGATTCTTGATAAAAGGAAGATCAAAAAAATATTATTAAATGTATAAAATCTAGTGAAAAATGTTTGTGACAAAGCTATCTCAATTTACATAAAATTGAGTGAGGATTAAAAGTGAAATTATTTTTTTCTGACCCCAAGTTTAAGCAAATAAATTTGAAATTCACATTTTGGAAGAAATTATCATTTTCAAAAGAGAACTTAATACAAGAAATACTGACATTTGATGCAAATCACTTAGCATATGACTTCCTTTGTATTGCTAAGTATAAAACACAGAGCCTCTTAGTACCAGTTTAAGGATGCAGGTGTCCTTTTAAAATCAACACTTCTAAATTCCTGAAAAGCCAACATTATATATACAATCCTCTGCTTCCCTATCCCAATCAAATTTAAACTTATGGAGGTACTGAGTTAGAAAGATGTTCAAAAACCTTATGATACATGTCTTCAAGGTCATTGTTATCTAAGAATGTGTTATTAATGTTTTATTATATGGGCCATTTAGGCAGTCTTGTACAACATTTTTAGCACCAAAGTAGGGGCATTGGATGCCACACTTAGTTATGGTGGAGAAGATGGGAAATGTTTCTGCTCAGGTTCTCTACACAGATTGCTGGAGCCGCAGTGGGAAAACAAGCCTTTCAGGTCATCCCAAGGTAGACCACAGACACTGGGTTCTACCTTGTGATATAAAGCTCAACGAAGTTTCTCGAGCCAGATCAAGACTGGAATACACATGTCTATAATTGTCCAGGATCTGGGAAGCCTGAGCAAACAGGACATTGTGCTCTAATGAGTGTAAAGAGTCTCAGCATTGTCTCCAAATCCCAAGCAACCCCATTTCAGAAAAGAACTTTAGAAACTGTGACAAATAACATCTCCAAGCTTGCTACTACTGTGAGCTGATACTCGTTTCCTATGTACAAAGGAAATGATGGCGATAGGGTTGAGGATGGGGAATGTACAAGAAAATAGTCCATCTTGTTTTTAACTTGTGGATGGAATATAAAGAGCCTCTCAAAGTCTTGAAAATGCCATGCGTGCTGCTAATGTTACAAGGATCAGAATGTGGATATTGCCTACATGAGAGATGTGTGTGTCCTTCAAAATTCCCCTGCTTAATGTACCTTAATATTAAAACACAGACCAGTACAAATAATGTTTTTATATAATAATGTGATTCAACTAATCAGGGCCATTCCTAGGCTGGGGCCACCTTCATGTCATGCAGTCTAGCACAGAAAAAGATGGCTTAGCCCAAGGAACACAGGCCCTGTCGCTACCCCTCTCTATTGGATTGAGAAAATCTTCCATATGTTCAGACCATGCTATTGATAGCTTATGGTGAATGATGTCAGATTTGTGGTCTCCAAGAAAGATTTAGCTTTGGGACCAGGGGCCAGGCTTGAATACTCAGAGCTTTTGTGTGGCCGAAGTTTTATTACAGTGAATAAGGACAGAGAACGCTTCTGACACAGACATCAGAAGAGCAATGGAGAATTCCCCACTTGCTAGTCTTGTCAAGGCCTTACATACTTTTACCAGACTCACTCCCACAACATACATTTCAAATTAACAAGATTAGAACTAACAATAGAAAGGTCTTACCAGACCCACTCCCACATAAAATAACAGAATTAGTCAGAAGGTTCCTGTTAAGGAGATGTCCTTAAGCAAGATACATTGTTGTTATATAATTAGTACAGAGCTTAAGAGAAAACATACCCTTGAGAAATATGAGTTGTTTTGTTGTGTAATCATTATCTCTGGGATTAAAGAAAATAAATAATTAAAGAAAATAACTTATGTCTTATGTGACTAAGACAAAACAATGTAGAAAAAAACGTTTGTCCTTTTTTCCTGCTCCAGAGCCCTGGCCCTTTCCTTCTTGAGGGCCCCGGACTCCTTATTAACCTACTTAAGAATTAACTCTCTCACTATGTCCCTTTTGTGTTTGTAGTTTATAAAGTCTTATGATCATCATCTTGATTTTCAAATGTTACATATAGAAGATGCCTGAGGGAGGACTTGAATCTGTATCTGCTAAAATAAAAATCAGTGGGTTTTCTGTTAAAGCAAGCTGCCTTCTACCTCTACCTTCTACTCTTCAAAAAAATACTTATTAAGAATTTTAATATCTATGACAGGCTGTAAGTCTTGTTCAAAGAGTAGGGCTACATCTTTTAGACAACCTCAGATCTGATCTAAAGTTGTAAAGCAAAGGCTTTACTAAGCTGCTGTTAGTGGCCTGTTTCAAGTAACATGTGTTTCTTAACCATTTTTGGTAAACATATATGTGTCCAGTTTAGCCTGTAATAATAATTCTCAATTCTTCCACAATGAGGCCCTCCTCTCTGATTTTAAAAAATAATTTTCTTCCTCACAATGCCCATATTATAAAATACATCTATTAAACAAATTGCATTCACTACATAAGAATTTGTTTTTATATAAAAAGATTTATTAAAGGGTACACAATTTTAAAAGCTAAAAAAAAAAAACAACAAAAACAAATGATGATAAATGGCAACCAAAATAACACTAAATATATTTAATAACAGATGATGTTTAGGTAGCTTATGCAGCAAACTCTCATCAGAAAGATCTGGAGTTGAACTCTAGTCCCTCCACTTGTTTTCCATGTCACTTTAGTATCCTGAGACTTATTTTTCTTTTTCAGTACACAGAGTAGTAAATTCAATATCATCAGGTTATAAACACCTGATGTTTATATATGAATGAGGGACTATAGGAAAATTATCTGGCAATACACTGCTTTCTTTGTATACAGCATCCACTCAATAAATATTATTTTTCTCCTGTGGGAGAATATAAAAGCTAGAAAGCATTTCTGAATAATAAAAATGACTTGCCAATGAAAATTCCTGAGTCCCTCAGGCTGGGAGACCTCTCTAGATAGAGAGATAACAGTGTGTGTCTCCAGTGCCTTCTAGCAATTAATGGAATTCATCATGAGCAGGAAGTTGTGGAGACTTCACTGTGTGTGTGGTGGGATGTACCTTTCAGGCATAAGCTGCTGTCTTTCCTAACAATCTTCTGTAGACTCCAAAAGAACAAGGCTGTTGTAGTCTATCTGAAATGTCCCGAGGAGCTAGACATTGAAGGCATAGGTGTGGTCAAGAGACCCCAGGGTCTAGGTCAGCCATTTGTGTGAGCCTTTTGTTATAGAGTGTCCTACCAGATCAGGTATATGGTTGTTCTTCCAAAAGTCATTAGGTTTGTGTCTGAGTGGTAAGTGACAGTGACAAAGAAGGAAGCTCCTGTTGAATTAATATTTTTTTCTGTTTATTTTTGGGAAGAAACTTGTGCTTTCCTTTCCCACATCCTCACCAATGTGACTTTGTTAATAATAAACATGTTATACTAAAAACATGATTCAAAAGCAAGATGTATTTCCTTCCTTTTGCTAAAGGCTATGCTTGGTCATCTAAGGGCAGATCATTAAGAACAGCTTAGACGTTATTATTCCCCCAAACCCAAAAGCTTTAAACATGCAATAAATTATTTGAGTAAGCTATTTACAATTTTATTTTATTTTTGTTTTTTATTCACAGATCAAAACCACCAACCCAAAAGAATTATTTTCCCAATGCACAGACTGTGCTCTGATAACAAGCTGGCATTTCTAGAAGATATTTTAATTCTATAAGGCCAGTAAAAGACTTAGGAAAAAAAATTTAAACATCAGGCTTACTGGTATTTAAGTATTAAAGTCAATTTATATTTATTTGTTCAACACATAGACAATTTCTATTATACTCTTCTAAGAATTCAAGGTTTTCATAATTCTATATCAGATATCATCCACTAATGAGCAGTCACTGGAGGAACCATAATATTATTCCACACACAGTATTTTTCTGTTCTCCCTTTGCTTTATTCCTTTGTTTCCTGAGAAAATGATATATAAACCATCGATTTTGAGAAATATCAATATCCTGGGATTCCTTTGCTGAGAAGAAAGATTTCTTGACATTATTTGTTCATTAATAGCATTGAGGATTCTCTGAAAATCGACTCTTGGGGGTTAAATCCCTCAGACTATGGATATTCTACTTTAAATGGTATCGTTGCCTCCACATCATCAGTCTCCTTTGCTATGCTGTTCTACTCTACCAAATACTTGGTTTGAGTTCTTCCTATTTATAATAAAAATCTTTCATTTACAAATGTTTTGATTTATATCTTAGCTCTTCTACTACAAAAGTATAGCTTTGTTATACTTGGCAAACTGAAGTCAAAGAATGAGTTGAGATCAGCCTCAGTCTTCCCAGCAAGTAAGAGTGAAGGCTGGTGATGTCCACATGAAAAATAACTCTTTTCTAGGTTTTGCAATGGAACAGATATGGTTGCTGTTGCTACTAACAACTAGAGTGCTTCCAGGGTCTGCTCAGTTCAATGGCTACAATTGTGATGCCAATCTCCACAGTAGATTTCCTGGTAAGTCTGAAACCAATCTTTTCTCTAATTGTATCTGTAGAGAGTGATTATGTTTAAATAGAAAATCATTTAAATGCATATGTAAAATGAGGGGGATATCTGTCTTTATTAAGTGGATATTAACAAATGGAAAATGACAAAAGACATTTTTCTGAAGTTGTAATTTATAACCATATTAACATATAAAATGTTCATTGTATTAGTTTATATTATTATAATGGCTGCTCACAGATGTGAAAAATATTAGCTAATGATTCATAAAATTGGGAGAGGCTAATGTCATTCAAAGTTTGTCTACTTGATGGATTTTTTCACATAAATTAATTCAGACTTTAAAAATTTCCATTATATTCTAATAGATTTATTTAGGAAGAATACTTAGAAAATGATTGTGAAATATTATATAGTACTCAAACAAAATACTCTTCCAATGAAATGTTGGTCACCAAAATACACAGGCCAGCTTCAGAATGCATTTCAAGCAATCCATTAATATTTTGACAGACATGAGACTTTGACCATCTTGATGGATGTGTCCCACAGGTTGTTAAAATCTGCATTTTTTTAGAGGTAATTTAAGGTTTCACTTAAGTATTCATCTTTTTATATCAGCTGAAGTTATAGAGCCATAGTTCAATATTTACAAAAAAAGGATTAGGTAATCTGAAACTATTTTTCTACATATGTATTGCAAACTGAGATACATTCTGTCATGTTTTACATGCTCCTATGTTTGGAGCACAGCAGAGCAACAGCACATCTACACAGAGCAATCAGTAGGTAGTTATTTAGTTGATGTGAAGTATTGAACACAGGTAATCTGGCTTGCTCCAGAATAAAGAAAGAATATGTAGAAATATCTTCATAAGCCCAGATCTAGTAGGAGACTATTTGGTAGGTTAAGTAAAATAAGGAGTTCAGGATGGGGAATGTCTAAAAGCAAGTATACAAAGGTAAGTTCAGGCAGGGTTCTTAATAATTTTGAGTACACAAATGATAGGATTTTTTTTTAACTGTTTTACTATAGAAAATTTAAAACATATTCAAAAGTAGAGATTAGTAAAAAAACAAAAACAAAAACACACACCCATAGTAATCATCCAGCTTCATCAGTTGTCAGCATTTATAAATTTTGTTTCATATGTCTTTCCTACTACTCCCATCCCTAAAATATTTAAAATAAATTAATTATTCATGTTTCATTATATATAAGTGACAAGAACTTTAAAATCATTACACTTATTTGTTTAACAAACTTAATAATAATTCCTTAATATCACTCAATATTCAGTCAAGTTGCCTCTAAATCAATACGGTACATTTGTTGATGTATTTCTTGAGTCTGTTTTAATATATAGCATGCCTTAGCTTTCCTAAAATGCCATTTATCTCTGTAAGTAACTTGGTCATTTGTTTCTTAGAATTCCAACACTTTGGATCTGGTTGAGTGTAACTCCTTTGTGTCATTTAACATACTCCTCTTTCCCTATATAACCTGTTAACTTATTAGAGCTAGAGGTTTGAATAAATAAATGCAGGTTCAGTTGTTTGGGCAAAAGTAATTTGTGTAATGAAAGTGTTTCAACTTTATTTTGTAGGCAGTGAAGAGCCATTGCATCTTTTTAAACACACCTTTTTAAGGATTTTATATGGTCACATTTTATTTGAGAAAGTAGACATTGGGGGAAAATGTGAAAGACAGAATCAAGTTAGAAGAGACTAGAGGCAGAGAGCAGAGAAGGCAATGGTACCCCACTCCAGTACTCTTGCCTGGAAAATCCCATGGATGGAGGAGCCTGGTGGGCTGCAGTCCATAGCGTCGCTAAGAGTTGGACACGACTGAGCGACTTCACTTTCACTTTTCACTTTCATGCATTGGAGAAGGAAATGGCAACCCACTCCAGTGTTCTTGCCTGGAGAATCCCAGGGATGGCAGAGCCTGGTAGGCTGCCGTCTATGGGATCACACAGAGTTGGACACGACTGAAGCGACTTAGCAGCAACAGCAGCAGCAGCAGAGGCAGAGAGAAATGTCACGAAGCTATGGCAAGGGAAGCAGTATAAGGAGGCAGCTATTCAGAGATAAGTATTTTGTGGTGGATACATCAGAACTTGAGAACTGATTTGATTTGGGAGGTGAGCCAAGGAGAAGACCAGAGGGTATTTTGAAATTGAATAATTGAATGTTGATACTGTTAACTAACACTGAAAGCATAGGGCATTTACATGTTTTAGAAAGGAAGTTTGGATTTGAAAAGAATGACTTTGAAGTACTTTTAGAATGTAGAGAGGCAGCCTCTATCCAGAAATAGGAAATACAGACCTGGTTTGAGGAGAGAGGCTGAAAACGGAAAAAAGCTGTGTGAGAGTTGAATCCCCGTGCAGCGAGTGAGCAATGAATGAGAGACAGGAGAAGGCAGAAGGAAAGGTGTGGAAATACATTACTCTTTAAATAACTTTGGTGGTAAAGAAAAGAGGGGGAATAAGCTGAGCCAGCAATTAAGTGAAAAAAAAAGGATTTGGGGATTAGAGCACTAGAGACACCTAATCTATTACATAAGAATATGAATCAGCAAAGGAGAAATATTCAGAGACTGGGGATACTAACAAAAAAAATACTAACAAAGTATATACATGAGCAAAGGGAAAGTATTCAGAGATTGGAATACTAACAAAGAAATACTTCATGTAATGAGGAAAGTAAATATGGAAGAGATCAAAGGTACAGGTGGGTAGGAGTTCACTTTGGAAAAGTGGTAGCTATTTACTTGATTTAGGAAAGAAGAGAGATAAAAGATACAGGCTGAGAAGTTGAGAGGTTTTAATTGTGTTCATCTCCTCAGTGAAGTCGGAGGCTTAAGCCCTCAGAGAGGGAGGGGCCATAGGCCTGGCCGAGGCCTGGGAAGGGTAGTCAAGTCTTAATCTATTATGGATGGAAAAGAAAGCCAAAATGTAGGAAGATTGCTCAGTAGAGAGAATACAGCTGATGTTGTAGTTATTATACTTGTAAAGGTAAATTGAACATGTAAATGAGCCAAGGAGTGACTAGGACAGCAAAAGGAAGTATTTTTCATGTGAAAGTGAAAGTGAAGTCGCTCAGTTGTGTCCGACTCTTTGCAACCCTATGGTCTATAGCCTACCAGGTTTCTCTGTCCATGGGATTTTCCAGGCAAGGATACTGGAGTGCTTTGCTATTTTCTTCTGCAGGAGATCTTCCCAACCCAGGGATCAAACCCGGGTCTCACACATTGTAGGCAGATGCTTTACTATCTGAGCCACCAGGGAAGTCACCATTTTTTTTTTTAATGCGGTAAATTTTAAAAATGATGTGGAAGCTTCCATCTACAGTAGTACTTGCAGATCACCAGCATCAAAATCAGCTGAGATAGTTGTTATGTTTGGACTTCATCACTTCACCCCAGATGTGCTGTGCTGTGCTTAGTTGCTCAGTCATGTCTGACTGTTTGCGACTCCATGGACTGCAGCCCATCAGGCTCCTCTGTCCATGGGGATTCTCCAAGCAAGAATACTGGAGTGGCTTGCCATGCCTTCTCCAGGGGATCTTCCCAACCCAGGGATTGAACCCAGCTCTCCTGCATTGCGGGCAGATTCTTCACTGACTGAGCAACCAGGGAAGCCCTTACCCCCGATATGAAGTGTCAGAATCTCTGAACGTGGTACTGGGCATTTTTAAAAAATCCTGCAGGTGAGTCTCATATGCATTTTGATTGAGAACAATTGACAATAATGTGTTAGATTATTGAGTCCATTATTCCAGTCAAAAGCATAATCATGTATTAAGGAAATATAACTAAAAACAAAATCTTCTCCCAACCCAGAAATCCTTTCCACTAACATGGAAGATATGAAAACACTCATTGAATTAGCATTAAACCAGAATAGGATATTCAATACAGGCAATTCACTGAAAGTTTGCAAAGGCAGAAAGGAGTCTCACTCTTTTACATAGTCAAGCAGAGACAACAAATTATATGCATATTTTCAAAATAAGTAATAACTGTCCTAAAGTAAGAGGGCTTGGCAGCACCATTTGTCATGTATAGTTCATCCTAAATTTACCTGGTTATTGGAGTGACCATTCATGCTAGTGTATTAGCTTTATCCAGAGAAAAAATAAAATTCTCACATCTTTATGAAAGGAGGTACTTTTGCAATTTGAAGCAAGGTTCCAACTGAAGTTAGGCTCCCAGCCTTCCCAAACTGTGATATAAGGGTACTACTTTCCTTGATGTTTATATTTCTAAGAGATAGTTCCCAAGTCCTTGAGAAAGAAGTCCCTCAGTCATAAAGCTAATTTTCAAAAGAATTTATATACATTTCACGAAGATGAGAAAGTACTTATGTGTTTTCTGATTTAAAATGATCTCTTTATTTTCAACAGGGAAAATTAAAATTTGTATTTGTTCTTACACATTTTTGCATTTTTATTTCTGGTGGGCTTAGACAAGTATCCAAACTTCCCAAACCTATGCATATACAAACACATATTGTTGCAATTTAAAATTTATATTAAAAAGTATCTAAAATTCAGATAAATTAGAAAGCCCAAGAGAGGCTTTAGTTATATGGATATTCTTTTCAAGAATTTTTGCAGCCCAGTTTTTAAACCCATTTTTGCAGATTGCTTGCAAAAGAAGATCAGAGTGAATAAATAAAGCCTGAAGGTTAATTGCTCACTTCCCTCTTGACTTGTGGCTTCTCTTCCACATCAAGATCACCCTTGATGTCATCAAGAGTTCCACAAGCTGCTCAGATACTAAGCAAAGGCCTAGAATGAGAATGAGTCTGGCAAAGGAAGGAGCTATCTAAATGCAAAGTAATGTTAATAATGATGAGAGTAATCATCTCACCCTATCTGACCTTTGCTGTTTCATGATATTAGAACTATTTTCTTTAATTTCCATGGCATTTATCCTTGAGTCAAGGGAACTATCATGGTTTAATTTATTTTAAATTTAAAGGGACACCATTTAATTTTAAAGGTAGTTAACTCTTGGCTATCCAAACTAATAGTAGGGAATAGACTCTTGCCCCACTGACATTATAATTATGCTCTTCCAAGAATAAAACTCAAACCATAGTTGACTTTTCGAATACCAAGGAATTATTTGGCTGCCAAAGTGAAATATACAGGTAAGTCTTTTTGGCTCCTGCAATAATGTACACTAGTCTCTTTTTTAGAAGACGGTGTATATAAGAGTCTGCTAGAGCTTCTAAGTCCCTAAAGAAATCTGTAATGATAAAGGCACAATCAAGGAAAAGATTAGGTTTATGACACCAGAAACTTTGTGACCTGACATTGTTTTATGATGAACTAATGAGTCATAGGAAACTGAATGTTAGTGTTATATAACTTGTCATTTTGTATTCTATTTGAAATAGCACCAAGAAGGAGTAAATACAATACATTACATAATTTTCTCTTTTATTTCTTAAAACAAACCTACAAAACTGTTTTTAATTTTCATTTTACAATACAAAGATTGAGAATTAGAATTTGTCTAGTATTGGGAAGCTAGCAATTGTCAGAGATATAAAACTAGAACTCTTTTCATCAAACCATGATGCTTAAAGTAATTTTGAACACTAAGTTTAAAAAATGTTATCTGTAGAAAACCAAACAATCCAATTATAAGTGGGCAAACAAATGAATGGACATTTTTTTCAGAAAAGCTGTATAGATGGCCAAGAAACACATGAAAAGATACTCAATATCACTAATCTTCAAGGAAATGCAAGTCAAAACCACAATGAGATATTATCTTACATTTTTCATAATCGGTATTATGAAAGAGACAATAGATAACAAATGCTGGTGAGAGTGTAGGAAAAACAAGAATACTTGGGCACTACTGATGGAAATGTAAATTGGTGTAGCCCCTACGGAAAACAGTTTTATAAAGATTCCTCAAGAAAGTAAAAACAGTACCACCATACAATCCAGCAATTCCATTTCTGTGCATATTATGTGAAGGAAATAAAATCTTTGTGACAAAGAGACATCTGTACCTGTATATTCACTGTAGCATTATTTACAAATAGCCAAGACATGGAAACAATTGAAATGATTATCAATAGATGAATTGATGAAGAAGATGTGAGATACACACACACACATATGTGCACAATTCAACTATAAAAAGGAGGGAAATTCTGCCATTTGTGATAACATGGATGGGCTGTAAAGGTTATTATATTAAGCAAAATGCAATACAGAGAAATACAAATCTACATGATCTCATTCATAGGTAGAATCCAAAAGGCAAAACCAAAGCTCATAGAAAATGAGAATAGATTTTTTGTTACCAGACTCAGCGGTGGGGACATAGGAAAATGAACGAGAGTGGTGAAAAGGTACAGACTTCCCATTGTAAGATAAGTAAATACTAGGGGTGTAATGTTCATTGGAAGGACTGAGGCTGAGGCTGAAACTCCAATACTTTGGCCACCTCATGTGAAGAGTTGACTCATTGGAAAAGACTCATGCAGGGAGGGATTGGGTGCAGGAGGAAAAGGGGACAACCGAGGATGAGATGGCTGGATGGCATCACTGACTCGATGCACATGAGTTTGGGTGAACTCCAGAAGTTGGTGATGAACAGGGAGGCCTGGAGTGCTGTGATTCATGGGGTGGCAAAGAGTCAGACACGACTGAATGACTGAACTGAACTGAATGTTAAACATGAGATTATAGTTTACACTGTTGTGTATTTAAAATATATTAAAAATTGCTAAGAGAGTAAGTCCTAAAATTTCTCATTACAAGGGAAAAAAAGCACTTTTTCCTTGTTTTTTTTTTTTTTTTTGGGTATTTATATGAATGATGGCTCAATATTCAGATCAGATCAGATCAGATCAGTTGCTCAGTCGTATTTATATTAAATTTATTACTTAAATTTATTTTTATAATCATTTCACAATTAATATAAGTCAATTCATTATGCTGTAAACCTTAAACTTATATGGTGTTGTATGTCAGTTAGGAAAGAAAGCTTACAGTGAATGGTGCTGGATTCTTGATTTCCAAAGAAGATTTAGCTTTGGGACCAGAGACCAGGCTTGATCACTCAAGAGCTTTTGTGTAGCATGGTTTTATTTAAGTATGAAGAGGGACAGAGAAAGCTTCTGATATAGACTTCAAAAGGGGGACAGAGAGTGTCCCCCACTCACTAGTCTTAGCAAGGGAGCTATATACTTTTTTAGTTGGTTATTCAGTTCAGTTCAGTTTATTCACTCAATCGTTTCTGACTCTTTTTGACCCCAAGAACCACAGCACACCAGGCCTCCCTGTCCATCACCAACTCGCAGAGTTCACACAAACTCATGTCTATTGAGTCAGTGATGACATCCAGCCATCTCATCCTCTGTCGTCCCCTTCTCCTCCTGCCCTCAATCTTTCCCGGCATTAGGGTCTTTTCAAATGAGTCAGATCTTCACATCAGGTGGCCAAAGGATTGGAGTTTCAGCCTCAACATCAGTCCTTCCAATGAACACCCAGGACTGATCTCCTTTAGGATGGACGGTTGGAACTCCTTGCAGTCCAAGGGACTCTCAAGAGTCTTCTCCAACACCACAGGTCAAAAGCATCAATTCTTCTGCTCTCAGCTTTCTTTATAGTCCAACTCTCACATCCATACACAACTACTGGAAAAACCATAGCCTTGACTGGATGTACCTTTGTTGACAAAATAATGTCTCTGCTTTTTAATATGCTATTTAGGTTGGTCATAACTTTTCTCCCAAGGAGTAAGTGTCTTTTAATATCATGGCTGCAATCACCATCTGCAGTGATTTTGGAGCCCCTCAAAAATAAAATCTGACACTGTTTCCACTGTTTCCCCATCTATTTGCTATTAAGTGATCAGACTGGATGCCATGATCTTAGTTTTCTGAAATTTTTCTGAATTTTCTTAGTTTTTCTGAAGCCAATTTTTTCACTCTCCTCTTTCACTTTCATCAAGAGGCTCTTTAGTTCTTCTTCACTTTCTGCCCTAAGGGTGGTGTCATCTGCATATCTGGGGTTATTGATATTTCTCCCAGCAATCTTGATTCCAGCTTGTGCTTCCTCCAGCCCAGTGTTTCTCATGATATACTCTTCATATAAATTAAATAAGCAGGGTTAATTGGTTATTACAGTAAATCAAAAGAATGTCTCAAGGCTGTATAGATCTTACTAGACCCACTCTCACCATTTACATTTTAAGATGACAGGTTTAGAACTAACAGTAGAAAGATTTTACCAGACCAACTCTCATAAAATACAGTTTAGGATAACAGGATTAGTCAGAAGGTTTTCAAGAAGGAGAAACTCTCCTCAAGAAGGCTACATTGTTGTTATATGATCCTTAGTACAGAGTTTAAGCTGAGTTGTTTTGTTGTGTAATCATCTGCTCTGGGCTTAAACAAAAAACATTTTATGTGACTAAGACTAAGGAATGTAGAGAAAATAAATGTTTGTCCTTTTCTCCTCCTTGAGAATTCCAGATCCCTCTCTCTTCCTCTAGGACTCCGGACTTCTTATCAACCTGCCTAGGAATTGAATCAATTAATTGTATCCCAATAAAAGTGAAATTTGCTAATAACCTCAGATATGCAGATGACACCACTGTTCTGACAGGAAGCAAAGAAGAACTGAAGAGCCTCTTGATGAAAGTGAAGAGGAGAGGAAAAAGTTTGTTTAACTCACCATTCAGAAAACTAAGATCATGGCATATGGTCCCATTACTTCATGGAAAATAGTTGGGGAAACAATGGAAACAGTGACAGCCTTTATTTCTAGAGGCTCCAAAATCACTGCAGATGGTGACTGCAGCCATGAAATTCAAAGACACTTGCTCCTTGGAACAAAAGTTATGATCAACCTAGACAGGATATTAAAAATCAGAGACATTACTTTGTCAACAAAGGTCCATCTAGTCAAAGCTATGGTTTTTCCTGTAGTCATGTATGGATGTGAGAGCTGGACTACAAGGAAAGCTGAGCACTGAAGAATTGATGCTTTTGAACTGTGGTGTTGGAGAAGACTCTTGAGAGTCCCTTGGACTGCAAGGAGATCTAACCAGTCCATCCTAAAGGAAATCAACCCTGAATATTCATTGGAAGGCCTGATGCTGAAGCTGAAACTCCAATTCTTTGGCCACCTGATACAAAGAGCTGACTCATTTGAAAAGACCCTGATGGTGGGAAAGATTGAAGGCAGGAAGAGAAGGGGAAGATAGAGGATAAGATGGTTGGATGGCATCACTGGCTCAATGGACATGAGTTTGAGTAAACTCTGGGAGTTGGTGAATAACAGGGAGGCCTGGTGTGCTGCAATCCATGGACTCGCAAAGAGTCAGACATGACTGAGTGACTGAACTGAACTGAACTGAACTGAAAGGTAAAAACAGCATGTAAATGGAGAATCACAATAGAAATTTCCATATTAAAGAATTTGAAAAATGCTGTGGTAGAAAAATTTATTTAGCTTTTATCCAGGAGCATCTTTACTAAGGAAATCTTTTTTTCCTAATTCAGTTTAGTTCAGTTGCTCAGTTGTATCCAACTCTTTGCGACCCCATGAATAGCAGAGGCCTCCCTGTCCATCACCAACTCCCAGAGTTTACTCAGACTCACATCCATCGAGTCAGTGATGTCATCCAGCCACCTCATCCTCTGTTGTCCCCTTCTCCTCATGCCCACAATCCCTCCCAGCATCAGAGTCTTTTCCAATGAGTCAACTCTTCGCATGAGGTGGCCAAAATACTGGAGTTTCAGCTTTAGCATCATTCCTTCCAAAGAAACCCCAGGGCTGATCTCCTTCAGAATGGACTGGTTGGATCTCCTTGCAGTCCAAGGGACTCTCAAGAGTCTTCTCCAACACCACAGTTCAAAAGCATCATTTATTCGGCACTCAGCTTTCTTCACAGTCCAACTCTCACATCCATACATGACCACAGGAAAAACCGTAGCCTTGACTAGATGGACCTTTGTTGGCAAAGTAATGTCTTTGCTTTTGAATATGCTATCTAGGTTGGTCATAACTTTCCTTCCAAGGAGTAAGCGTCTTTTAATTTCATGGCTGCAGTCACCATCTGCAGTGATTTTGGAGCCCCCCAAAAATAAAGTCTGACACTGTTTCTACTGTTTCTTCATCTATTTCCCCTGAAGTGATGGGACTGGACGCCATGATCTTCGTTTTCTGAATGTTGAGCTTTAAGCCAACATTTTCACTCTCCTCTTTCACCTTCATCAAGAGGCTTTTTAGTTCCTCTTCACTTTCTGCCATAAGGGTGGTGTCATCTGCATATCTGAGGTTATTGATATTTCTCCCAGTCATCTTGATTCCAGCTTGTGCTTCCTCCAGCCCAGCATTTCTTATAATGTACTCTGAATATAAGTTAAATAAGCAGGGTGACAAGATACAGCCTTGACGTACTCCTTTTCCTATTTGGAACCAGTCTGTTGTTCCATGTCCAGTTCTAACTGTTGCTTCCTGACCTGCATACACATTTCTCAAGAGGCAGGTCAGGTGGTCTGCTATTCCCATCTCTTTCAGAATTTCCCACAGTTTATTGTGATCCACACAGTCACAGGCTTTGACATAGTCAATAAAGCAGAAATAGATGTTTTTCTGGAACTCTCTTGCTTTTTCCATGATCAAGCAGATGTTGGCAATTTGGTCTCTGGTTCCTCTGCCTTTTCTAAAACCAGCTTGAACATCTGGAAGTTCACAGTTCACGTATTGCTGAAGCCTAGCTTGGAGAATTTTGAGCATTTCTTTACTGGTGTGTGAGATGAGTGCAATTGTGTGGTAGTTTGAGCATTCTTTGGCACTGCCTTTCTTTGGGACTGGAATGAAAACTGACCTTTTCCAGTCCTGTGGCCACTGCTGAGTTTTCCAAATTTGCTGGCATATTGAGTGCAGCACTTTCATAGCATCATCTTTCAGGATTTGAAATAGCTCTACTGGAATTCCATCACTTCCACTAGCTTTGTTCATAGTTATACTTTCTAAGGCCCACTTGACTTCACATTCCAGGATATCTGGCTCTAGGTGAGTGATCACACCATCGTGATTATCTGGGTCGTGAAGATCTTTTTTGTACAGTTCTTCTGTGTATTCTTGCCACCTCTTCTTAATATCTTCTGCTTCTGTTAGGTCCATTTCTGTCCTTTATCGAGTCCATCTTTGCATGAAATATTCCCTTGGTATCTCTAATTTTCTTGAAGAGATCTCTAGTCTTTCCCATTCTGTTGTTTTCCTCTATTTCTTTGCATTGATCGCTGAGGAAGGCTTTCTTATCTCTTCTTGCTATTCTTTGGAACTCTGCATTCAGATGCTTATATCTTTCCTTTTTTCCTTTGCTTTTCACTTCTCTTCTTTTCACAGCTATTTGTAAGGCCTCCCCAGACAGCCATTTTGCCTTTTTGCATTTCTTTTCCATGGGGATGGTCTTGATCCCTGTCTCCTGTACAATGTCATGAACCTCCATCCATAGTTCATCAGGCACTCTATCTATCAGATCTAGTCCCTTAAATCTATTTCTCACTTCCACTGTATAATCATAAGGGGTTTGATTTAGCTCATACCTGAATGGTCTAGTGGTTTTCCCTACTTTCTTAAATTTTAGTCTGAATTTGGCAATAAGGAGTTTACGATCTGAACCACAGTCAGCTCCTCATCTTGTTTTTGTTGACTGTATAGAGCTTCTCCATCTTTGGCTGCAAAGAATATATTCTATCTGATTTTGGTGTTGACCACCTGGCGATGTGCATATGTAGAATCTTCTCTTGTGTTGTTGGAAGAGGGTGTTTGTTATGACCAGTGCATTTTCTTGGCAAAACTCTATTAGTCTTTGCCCTGCTTCATTCTGTATTCCAAGGCCAAATTTGCCTGTTACTCCAGGTGTTTCTTGACTTCCTACTTTTGCATTCCATTTCCCTATAATGAAAAGGACATCTTTTTTGGGTGTTAATTCTATAAGTTCTTGTAGGTCTTCATAGAACCATTCAACTTCAGCTTTTTCAGCGTTACTGGTTGAGGCGTCGACTTGGATTACTGTGATATTGAATAGTTTGCCTTGGAAACAGAGATCATTCTGTCATTTTTGACATTGCATCCAAGTACTGCATTTCGAACTGTTTCGTTGACCATGATGGCTACTCCATTTCTTCTGAGGGATTCCTGTTGTTTGAATGAGTACCAGTATTTCACAGGAAATACAATAGTTAATCAGCTTATTTCATTGATAGACTTCTTGGGTGAGTCAATCAAAATGAGCTGTCCTATTTTGTGTTAAACTTTGCTTGCCCATTGCACTGTTCTGTGCCCAAAGCCAGGGTGGAAAATGGGATAATTATTCCAGGGAATATGCTCTGGCCCTCTGTGCAGATCAGAAAGGCCAGCACTCCTTCTTTCCTACACAGCAGTAGTGTTTGGCCCCAAGCTGTGAAGAGGATGCCTGCTTTCACTTTGCAGAAGAACTAATCCAGACAGCGATTGCTGATCACATCCTGATTAATCTTCAGTGATGAAGTGCACTGTTGAGAAGAGGAATTCGTCAGCAAGTGCATTGACTGAACGATTCAGAGTCCCTCCCTTTCTTTATTTTAATAATGAAGTTCTTTACTGCATGAAATTTTTTATTTCTTCTACTTGTGTAAATAAAACCTATATTCCTTCTTCTGCTTGAAAAAGTCTGAACTCTTCTAATTCCAAAGAATGTGCAGCAGCAAGTTCACATAGAAGTCTGCAGTTAGTCTGAGACTGTATATTCATTTCTTACAACCCTGCAAACCACAGCTTTCACTCACTAATGAAAAACAGATGTGGAAAATTGAGGTGGCTAGGTACCTGTTCAATACAGAGAGGAAACCTGAATTCCTCATCCACTTTAAAATCTTCATCAACTGCTGATATTTGGGGTAGATAAAATATCAGTACCCCTTTAAACTTCTTGCTTTTTTAGCACCAAAACCTTAATATTGTATAAAAACTCAGGAGGAGAAGTAGTTTTCAAAAATGAGTTAAAACCACGCAAATAACATCTGTTTTCTAAGCAATTTTTAAAAAGTTTATGTGGTGTCAAATATCACTACTCTCATTTTATAGAGATAGAAATGGAAATAATATATAAATTACTTTTATAATCTGCTAAGATTATATAGTTTTGGAACATCTATTGGAGTACAAGAAATAAATAGAGTTGACCCTCTGTATCCACAGGTCCACATCTGTGGATTCAACCAAACTTGGGTTGAAAATATTGAGGAAAAAAAAATAAAAATTCCATGAAGTTCCAAAAGTAAAACTTGAATTTGCTGCATGCCAATAAATATTTACAAATAATTTACATAGCATTTACAATTACTTACATAAAATTTACATTTGGCACCCTACTCCAGTACTCTTGCCTGGAAAATCCCATGGACTGAGGAGCCTGGTAGGCTGCAATCCATTGGGTCGCTAAGAGTCAGACAGAACTGAGTGACTTCACTTTCACTTTTCACTTTCATGCATTAGAGAAGGAAATGGCAACCCACTCCAGTGTTCTTGCCTGGAGAATCCCAGGGACGGGGGAGCCTGGTGGGCTGCCATCTATGGGGTCACACAGAGTCGGACACGACTGAAGTGACTTAGCATAGCATAGCATAAGTAATCTAAAAATGATTTAAAGTATACAGGAGGATGTGCATGTAGGCTATATGCAAATACTATGCACGCTATTTTAATTAAGGGATTTGAGCATTTGTGGATTTTTATTTAATTTTGGTATCCAAGGATGGTTCTAAAGTCAACCCCACATGGATATTGAGGGATGACTGTCCTGTATTTCCAGGTGAGATTTCTATGGCACTATAAGGCAGCATGGGGCTTCCAGGTGGTAACGAATGGTAATGAATCTGCCTGCCAATGCAGGAGACCTGAATTCGATCCCTGGGTTGGGAAGATTGCCTGGAGCAAACAGCAACCCATTCCAGTCTTCTTGCCTAGGAAATCCCATGGACAGAGGAGCCTGGCTGGGTATAGTCCATGGGATTGCACAGAGTCAGACAGGACTTAGTGACTGGGCATGAACTCACAAAGTGCACTCTTCGGCTTACAGAAAAGGCTCTTCCTCTTGTATTGAATATCCAACATCCGCTGGATCATGGAAAAAGCAAGAAAGTTCCAGAAAAACATCTATTTCTGCTTTATTGACTATGCCAAAGCCTTTGACTGTGTGGATCACAATAAACTGTGGAAAATCCTGAAAGAGATGGGAATACCAGACCACCTGATCTGCCTCTTGAGAAATTTGTATGCAGATCAGGAAGCAACAGTTAGAACTGGACATGGAACAACAGACTGGTTCCAAATAGGAAAAGGAGTTCATCAAGGCTGTATATTGTCACCCTGTTTATTTAACTTATATGCAGAGTACATCATGAGAAACACTGGACTGGAAGAAACACAAACTGGAATCAAGATTGCTGGGAGAAATATCAATAACCTCAGATATGCAGATGACACCACCCTTATGGCAGAAAGTGAAGAGGAGCTAAAAAGCCTCTTGATGAAAGTGAAAGTGGAGGGTGAAAAAGTTGGCTTAAAGCTCAACATTCATATCATGTATGAAACGAGTTGCCAGTCCAGGTTCGATGCACGATACTGGATGCTCGGGGCTGGTGCACTGGGACGACCCAGAGAGATGGTATGGGGAGGGAGGAGGGAGGAGGGTTCAGGATGGGGAACACATGTATACCTGTGGCAGATTCATTTTGATATTTGGCAAAACTAACACAATATTGTAAAGTTGAAAAATAAAATAAAATTTAAAAAAATACATTAAAAAAATTGAAAAAAAATTGAAAAAAAAAGCTCAACATTCAGAAAACGAAGATCATGGCATCTGGTCCCACCACTTCATCGGAAATAGATGGGGAAACAGTGGAAACAGTGTCAGACTTTATTTTTCTGGGCTCCAAAATCACTACAGATGGTGACTGCAGCCATGAAATTAAAAGACGCTTACTCCTTGGAAGGAAAGTTATGACCAACCTAGATAGCATATTCAAAAGCAGAGACATTACTTTGCCAACAAAGGTTCGTCTAGTCAAGGCTATGGTTTTTCCTGTGGTCGTGTATGGATGTGAGAGTTGGACTGCGAAGAAGGCTGAGCACTGAAGAATTGATGCTTTTGACCTGTGGTGTTGGAGAAGACTCTTGAGAGTCCCTTGGACTGCAAGGAGATCCAACCAGTCCATTCTGAAGGAGATCAGCCCTGGGATTTCTTTGGAAGGAATGATGCTAAAGCTGAAACTCCAGTATTTTGGCCACCTCATGCAAAGAGTTGACTCATTGGAAAAGACTCTGATGCTGGGAGGGATTGGGGGCAGGAGGAGAAGGGGGCGACAGAGGATGAGATGGCTGGATGACATCACTGACTCGATGGACGTGAGTCTGAGTGAACTCCAGGAGTTGGTGATGGACAGGGAGGCCTGGCATGCTGCGATTCATGGGGTTGCAAAGAGTCGGACATGACTGAGTGACTGATCTGATCTGATTGTATTGAATAGGTTTTGGTTTCTATGATCAGTTTTAAACTAATGCTACCTTAAAACCCACTGATACAGGGACAATCATATTCACAGGAATACCTGCATCACAACTGCACAGAGCCCTTGTCTGCTCACAATAGATTCACCCAGCTCACCAGTGTCTGCTTTAATTGTTTCAAACAGTGTTCAGGGAATAGTTGCCATTTGAAGTGAAGTTCCTGCTCTTCTGGATACTAAACTGCTATGAATTGTGGAATGGGGTAGAGTAATGTAGGAGAAAAAGGTTCTATTTCTAATTTTATTTCACACATGGCCACCTGAGCACTAAAGTAGACCTATTTGGGCTCAATCTCACAAAGCCTTTCACAAGTGCTCTTTCATTGCAATTCAAACTAGTTAGTTCCTCAGAAAGAAAGTGAATGAGACACACACCCATCCCCTTCATTATTCGGGTCTCTCTCTTTCCTGTTCCTTTTCCATTTAAATCTCTCCCACTTATAAGCATATAAATCTTACAATTTGGTGGGAGTGCTTAATCCCACCAGATGGAACCCATCTAAGGATTTGTTTCTGCGTAATCAAAATGTATTGTGTAGGGGAGAAAAAATAATTTTCCCTTTACCCTTCTAAGTCCTGAGGTGAGGGCCCCTATAATAAAAGAGAGATTAACAGAAGAAAAACAAACAAAAGTTTCGTAACATGTTAATCTTTTTGGGCTCTAAAATCACTGTGGATGGTGACTGCATCCATGAAATCAGAAAATGATTGCTTTTTGTCAGGAAAGGGATGACAAACCTAGGCACTGTGTTGAAAAGCAGAGACATTACTCTGCTGACAAAGGTCTGTATAGACAAGGCTGTGGTCTTCCCAGTCACATATGGTTGGGAGATTTGGACCATAAAGAAGGCAGAACGCCAAAGAATTGATTCCTCTGAACTGTGGTGCTGGAGAAGACTCCTCAAAGTCCCTTGAACAGCAAGGAGATCAAACCAGTCAATCTTAAGGGAAATGAACCCTGAATATTCCCTGGAAGGACTGATGCTGAAGCTCCAGTATTTTGTTCATCTGATGTAAACAGCCAACTCATTGGAAAAGTCCCTGATGCTGAGAAAGATTGAGGGCAGGAGAAGAGGGCATCAGAGAACAAGATGGCTGGATGGCATCACTGATGCAACGAACATGAACTTCGGGCAAACTCCAGGAGATGGTGAGGGTCAGGGAGGCCTGGTGTGCTACAGTCCATGAGGTCTCAAAGAGTTGGATACGACTGGGCAACTGAACAACAAAACCTCCTATATTCATGGGTGATACTTAGAAAAACTGAGTAATTCCCTGAAATGGCCCAAGTCACCTCTTTAAATACTATCTCCAGTTAAAGATAAAAGAGATGTAGGGGAAGCTGGCTATGGGACATTATCAAGCAAAGCATAGCAAACAAGAGTATTGTTGTTATGCAGATTTAGGTCAGTAGCCTCCATTTTTAAGAGTTTCTGAAGATCTAGTTGTTCTACTCTTCCTTCCTGGTAGGAAGAGGGAGACACACAAATGGAGAGTTCCCTTATAAATGTAAATGTCTCTTTGAGAAGAGTAACTTCCACTTGTTTTCAGGGATTCTCTTATGTATGCTGTTTCTTAAAACTAATCAACTTAAGATAGTCCTTCTGCCCAGGAGGCATATTTTGAGGTAGCAAATTCTTCTCCCTTTCACTTACAACACTGGCATCACATGGGAACTTGTGAGAAATGCAAAAATGAGGCCTCATCCCAGATCTACTGAATCAGAATCTGCATTTTATTAAGATTCTCTGTAATGCATATTCATAAGAAGTGCTGATTGGAGCATGGTAGTCATGATGTCTTGCCAGATTTGTGTTGTTACATAACCACAGTATTTATGCTAACCTCAACTGGGTGCCACATACTTGCTCACTGTTAATGACAAGAGGGATTAGCAAATCCATTGCTATTAAAGGGAAGTGATTTGTAAGATGAATTATTAATAATAAAGCAAGATAATTAATTGCTAGACTAATACACTTAAAAAGGCTAAATACCTAAACAAATAGCAAGAATTCATTAATTTCATATTATTTACCATATTGAATTAGAAAATATCTGATGTAGAGAATTTTGATGTTCATTTAAAATTCTGAATCTCGCAATTGGCAGAGAAAGGATAGGATATATGAGTTCTGGATGAACAGTGAAGATGAGCCCATATCATTGTGTACATATTTTCTTTGTGAATCTTGAAAGCTGATATTAAAGAGTTAGACACTGTGAATGCAGTTTGTCAAAGAGTTTAATTAAACATATTTTAATAGACACTTCCTGAGTATTTGTTGGGCACTCTGACAACACCCCGGAGAAGGCAATGGCACCCCACTCCAGTACTCTTGCCTGGAAAATCCCATGGACTGAGGAGCCTGGTAGGCTGCAGACTATGGGGTCGTGAAGAGTCGGACATGACTGAGTGACTTCACTTTTACTTTTCACCTTCATGCAATGGAGAAGGAAATGGCAACCCACTCCAGTGTTCTTGCCTGGAGAATCCCAGGGATGGGGGAGCCTGGTGGGCTGCCGTCTATGGGGTCGCACAGAGTCGGACACGACTGAAGCGATTTAGCAGCTTAGCAGCTGATAAAACCCACAGCATTTAATGATTTCATAATCTAGTGGAGAAACAAATATCCACTCTCAGGAATAATGTATGCAACTTTGTAGACCCATAGGGTAATGTGGAATAGGGCAGAAGAGAATGATTATATATCATTGGAAAGATGAAGTCTTATAAAAGGACACCGTAGAAATTACTTTTCTGTTCTCAGCCCACTTCTATTACCTGACTGCTATCAATGAATATTTCATCTATTATTAATTGATATACTGAGTATTGATGATTATCAAGTTTATAATTCTTACTCTTTACTATCCTCTAAATATTAGAGGGAGGCCTGGTGTGCTGCAGTCCATGGGGTTGCAATACTCGGACACAACTGAGCGATTGAGCTGAACTCATAAATTATGAAGCAATAGACTGGTCTAAGGATTACAAAGTAGTCCTTTTTCTCAAAGAGATCACAGTCCATAATGGGAGATAAGTATGGTGCACATTTACAGAATGATTGGGCAGATAGTGGAGTGGGATAGAAAGAGAGCCTCGCCCATACTAGCTGATAAGGAACAGTTTCCTGGAGAAGATGGCACTGAGCTGAATTTTGAAGTATCAGTAGGAGGTAACAACATAAAGGAGTGGAAAACATAGCACAAAGGGGACAGCGTGAATCAGGACACAAATGTGAAGTAAACATGCTCAGGCTGGTTGGGAGCTGGATGATTCCATTTTCCTTTGACTTTAAAAAGCAAAGAAGTAAATGGTGGGGAATGAGATCAAGTAGCAAGCACACAGGCAAGACCACAGGAAACCTTCCCATGCAAAATAATCTCTGTAAGGTAGCAAAATATCTACTTAAATATGAAATCAAATTGTCAACTACTAGAGCATGCACTGAGAACTCTATTTATGCCTAGGGAAATAGAGAGTGAGTATCACTGCCTTATTTGGCATACCATAAATGTATGGAAGTGAATAGATAGCATTAAATATGTCACAAGAGAGATATCATTCCCTTAATTTAAACCAATTGAAGATTTGATCTTCTTCACCTTTGTTTGAGAGGAATTAATTGATCCTGTGCTAGCTTAACAAGGGCAATGATTGCTTTGTCCAGACTTTGTGCTCTCTTTTCTTTTCTGTTTTATAACTGGAGACTAACCCGAGGAATGGAACTGAATTTGCTACAAACTGATCCCACTTGGAGAAATGATAACAAACTAAAGACTTTACATTTTAAGAAAGGGACCTGTTCAAATCCATCCTAATCTAGCTTTCTAAAGACTTGTCACTCTCCAGAGAAACACATTCTTCCCTGGTTGTATATAGTAAAGACATCTATTCAGCACACCTTTTCCATTTGTGAGGCTGTGAGGGAAGAAAAAAATACTACTTCATGTTGCCAAAGGGCACTTCTTTGAGTAGAGACATTTTTTTTAAGTTGTTAACAGTTGCTCTCAACAACAAATTTTTTTTAGCCTTTTTATTGTCCAATCTCTGGCCAGAATTGCAACAATCCTTTGAACAATCAGTTCAATTCAGTTCACTTCAGTCGCTCAGTCATGTCTGACTCTTTGCAACTGCATGGACTGCAGCATGCCAGGCTTCCCTGTCCGTCATTAACTACCAAAGTTTATTCAGAACTCATGTCCATTGAGTCAGTGATGCCATCCAGCCATCTCATCCTCTGTCGTCCCCTTCTCCTCCTGCCTTCAATCTTTCCCACCATCAGGGTCTTTTCAAATGAGTCAGCTCTTCATATCAGGTGGCCAAAGTATTGGAGTTTCAGCTTCAACATCAGTCCTTCCAATGAATATTCAGGACTGATTTCCTTTAGGATGGACTGGATGGATCTCCTTGCAGTCCAAGGGACTCTCAAGAATCTTCTCCAACACCACAGTTCAAAAGCATCAGTTCTTTGGCACTCAGCTTTCTTCACAGTCCAACTCTTACATCCATACATGACCACTGGAAAAACCATAGCCTTGACTAGACGGACCTGTGTTGGCAAAGTCTCTGCCTTTTAATATGCTATCTAGGTTGGTCATAATTTTCCTTGCAAAGAGTAAGTGTCTTTTAATTTCATGGCTGCAGTCACCATCTGCAGTGATTTTGGGCCCCCCAAAATAAAGTCTGTCACTGTTTCCCCATCTATTTCCCATGAAGTGCTGGGACCAGATGCCATGATCTTCATTTTCTGAATGTTGAGCTTTAAGCCAACATTTTCACTCTCCTCTTTCACTTTCATCAAGAGGCTTTTTAGTTCCTCTTCACTTTCTGCCATAAGGATGGTGTCATCTGCATATCTGAGGTTGTCGATATTTCTCCCAGCAATCTTGTGGGATTTCTCCCAGCTTGTGCTTCTTCCAGTCCAGTCCAGTTTCTCATGATGTACTCTGCATATAAGTTAAATAAGCAGGGTAACAATATACAGCCTTGACGTATTCCTTTTCCTATTTGGAACCAGTCTGTTGTTCCATGTCCAGTTCTAATTATTGCTTCCTGACCTGCATATAGGTTTCTCAAGAGGCAAGTCAGGTGGTCTGGTATTCCCATCTCTTTCAGAATTTTCCACAGTTATTGTGATCCACACAGTCAAAGGCTTTGGCATAGTCAATAAAGTAGAAGTAAATGCTTTTCTGGAACTCTCTGGCTTTTTCGATGATCCAACAGATATTGGCAATTTACTCACTGGAGTGCATCATTGAATATCTTAGTTTCCTGCTCTCTGGGACTTTCAATTTATTGAGAAAACAATTATGCAAATGTGTATGTGATTCAAAGTTAATATGATAGTATAGGAACAGAGTAGCATACTTTAGGTTTGGGATCATGAATGTGTTTGGGAAAGAGACAATGAAACTTGAAACCTGAGGGGTGAGTAGGAGTTTCTCAGACAAGGACTGGGAATAAGAGAAGCATCTATGGAGGTGAAGAAGACCATTTAAAGGTCTTATGTAAGCTTTATTAGGCTTTTTAAAGTGCTCACGGTATTTTATTGAGGAAGAACATATAAAATAACATATACCAACTTTAAGCGCGTGGCTTAAAAATTTCACCATAGGTTTACACTCATTATCAACACTCAGATTAAGACAGAGAACAACTTTGTCACCCTCCAAATTTTCTTTATTTCCCCTATTCTAGACAGTTTCCCTCCGGAGGTAACCACTATTCTGGCTTCTGTCACTTAGATACATTTAAAGAACTGAAAAAAGTTCAATGAAATGGTTGTAGAGACCGAGGGGGATAGTAGAGAGATGAGAATGCAGTGGTAGGTAGGTGGCGGGCCACAGAGAATCTTGAGGAACTGGTTCAAGATTTGAACTTTTGGCTGGAATGAAATGAATAGCTGTTGAAAATCTGCACAAAGAAATAAAATGATTAGATTCACTTTTAGCAGTTGTACTAAACAGAGGGCATTAAGAGCAGAATTAAAGGAACCAGTTAGGAAGTTAATGTAATATTCTAAGAGAAAAGATAATGGTTTACATGTGCAAAGGAACAGCATGAAGATGGAGAAAAATCAACAGATTTAAGAGCTAATTTGAAGTTTAAATGTTTGAAACACTTAAACATTTGTTAAAAAGAACTCATTATTTTAATAAGAGCACCATTTAAAAATTATAGTTGCGTTTGAACAGCTACTGTCATTGAAAGCTAATAGATATATTCTCAAATTTAAAATGGTATTTATTATATTCTATCTTGGCACAGTATAACTTCACAATGAATTCATTTTATTTTCCACCTACAAAGGGAATGTTGTTTGGAGTTTACCATAAGAACTAGTCTAATATTTTCCTTTTGGCCATAAACAAGATTTTCCATCTTTCTTTCACTATGAGAAAATTTAAATTTTTTTGTATTGAGTTTAAAATCATAATCAAACATAGAAATTTCCATTTTGATTTATTCATGTCCTCAAAATATGACTCATTTTACTAACAAAAACCAGTATGGAGAATAAACACTCCAAAGAAACATGCCATTGAACATTTTTACCCTGAGGTTAGAACTGATATATTTAAGAAAATTTACTTTATGCTAAAAAATCATGAGTGAGATTTACATATTATTTAGATCATTAGCCAAAAATATTTTATTTTGCTTGTTTTACCTTTTTGGAACAATTAGGGTGATTTCTCCAAATAACCTAATCCAATTTTGTTTTTTTTTTCACATTTTGAAAACCAATTGTATGTTTCAGATTCTTTATCCCAGTGGTAATAGCAAGAGTGGTAAAGAGTAATAAGGTTACTGTATTAATTTCCTAAGTCTGCTGTAACAAAGTGCCACAAGAGAGTGACTTGAAACAACAGAAATTTATCATTTTCCAATTCCAGAGGCCAAAAGTCCAAAATCAAGGTGTTAGTAGGGCTAAGCTTCCTCAGAGGCTGAACAGAATTCTTCCTGGCATCTTCCTGGTGGTTTGCTGGTGGTCTTTGCTGTTCCTTGGGCTTTCAGGTGCATCACTGTAATTCTTTGTCTTCACATGGCATTTTTCCTGTGCCTCTGTCTCTTCAAATGATAACACCAATCATATTGAATTAGAAACCCATCCTATCCAGTATGAACTCATCTAAACTAATTACAACTTCAATAACCCTATTTCCACATAAGGTCACATTTTGAGGTACTGGGGGTTAAGATTCAATGTATCTTTTTCTTTTTTTTTCCTGAAGGGAGGGAAGTAATTCAACCTGTAACTGTTACCAAATCCAAAAAAATAACAGCTTCTGCCACTGCGAAATTACCTAGCAGCAATTGAATTGGCCATTTTTTACATATATTGTCTTCATTACATGTAGAAAAATAACTAAATAGATATATGAAAATGTTGTGCATGTATGTGTGTGTGTGTGTGTGTGTGTGTGTAGGCATGCCTGCTCACCTCTATAGACCTGGAATGGATCCCATCACTGATAACTCATGGAATCATGGAAAAGTGCAAATTTGTCTTACGTTTTAATGCTGAGCTCATTGCTTTTATTCAGTCATAGTCACTGGAAAATTTTTTTAGGATTGAGTATGCATTTCTGAATGAAATATCAACAGGTTAGTTTTCATTTTCTTCCTCTCTAGCATAGCTTAGTAAAATAAAACAATCTGGATGGATGGCTTCTGTTTCTATATCCTGGATAAGATGGGTTACAAAACACCAAGGTGCTCAAAACTTTGGCTTAGGAGATTTCTTCCTTACACTTGGGAAAATGCATCGTTTGTAGTGAGTCTCTCTACTCTAGACATGTGTTCTAAATAATTCAGTTACTTTCTTCTGAATTTCCTCGAGACCTAATTTTTTCCACTCAATTCTCCAACAATCATTTTACACCACTTGACCAACATTTAATGCACATCCACTGTATACCAAGCACTAGGAAACAGAGATGAAATATAATATCTACACTCGAAGATCTCTCCGGAAATAACAAAGTCAACGACTGCTTTTACTGGGTATTTATCTTAATACTTTCACAGTGGATTATGGTGTGTTCAAGTATACAAGCCAGTTAAACAGACAGAGGGGATGAAAATAACTCAGAGGATGTTAAAGTTATTCTTGGACCCTGTGCTATGCTTTTGTGACTTGTTTGTTTTTTATATTTTTTATTTCAGCTGAGAGAGATATCAATGTCTACTGTGGGGTCCAGGCCATTACAATGAAGATTAATTTTTGCACAGTTCTTTTCTCCGGTTATTCTGAAGCAGACCTGGCACTGAACGGAAGGCATGGGGATTCCCACTGCAGGGGGTTCATCAATAACAACACCTTTCCTGCTGTGGTCATTTTCATCATCAATCTCAGCACCTTGGAGGGCTGTGGAAACAGTTTAGTGGTAAGATTAGAGTGAAACTATGTGCTAGGTTTGGCGATCATAACTAAAAAAACCAAAACAAAACTCCCCATATCATGAAATACTCAAAAACCCAATCTATCTTTTAACAACAAAACCCCAATAAAACTGAACAAACCGCTTTCCTTTGCCTGTTTGAGGCTTCTGATCCCAAACGTATGATTTCATTTTCCAGTAGTGGTTCTGTTTATTGTAGCTGGTGGTTGAGGGGCCTGAGATTAACTGTGCTACTCTAACCAGCATTATTTTGTATGAGAGACACTGAGGAGTATTTCTCTACAGTTTTTCATTAGCTGTGTTCCTCATGCTTTTTATGGAAGTATCTTTTATATTCCAGTGAGTTTGGCACTGAATCACTTGGCCTATTATTTCTTAGTGACCTCGTTCAGGAAGAAAGATGGAATACCGAATGAGAGAATCATCTAGGTATCGTGTTTACCATTGAATAAGCCACAACACTGTTTTGTAAAAGAGGGCTGTTAGCATTTCCAGCATGAGTTTCTTCATACTGTGGATCTATCCTTTGAATTAAAAAATGCTTATCATATGAAATCTTACCCATGAAATCCCTGCAACATGCTCCATCCAGTCATTGTGAAAATTAAAGCACCACTTCAGATATTTCTACCTTGAATGAGAGCCACTTATCTACACTATTCATTTACTTATTCATGTATTGAATACAAAAAATAGAATTATAACAGGCATTCACTCTCCTGGGACTTAAAAGTTAATTGAAGTAAAAGATAATTGTGATTTGGTGGGGGTGTTAGGCTAAAATTTATTTAAAACAGTTTTTCCTTTTGCTTGTTTAAATATAGTTTTATTGGTTAATCCTAGCAAAGACAAAAAGAAGATTCATTGAACATGTCCACTTAGGCCAGTAAAGAAGGAGAGATTGGCTTTTCCTCTTGATAAGTTATTGTTTGGGACTAAGGGGGAAAGCTTGATTATTCTAAGGACAGAGCTTTTAAGACCTGATGGGAGATAGGAGACAGGAAAAAGGGATTTCTTTGAATCTCCTTTATCTTTTCTCAGAGGGCAGTTAGAATATTGTGCCCATGACAGTTTCCAAATATACAGCTTGAGTATTGTTGACTCTTTTTATTAAAAACGTTTATTCATCTCTCGCGGTTGTGTGCAGAGAGGTTATGAAGTGGGCCTAAGGGACAGTGAGGGGAAGTGAGGCAGGTTGATTATTATACATCCAAGTTTCCTTGTGGAGGGAGGGAGGGAGGGGGAAAGGAAGGGACAGAGGGAAGTAGGGAAGAAGGGAGGGAGCTCAAGTGGAGAGAAGCAGCACAGCCTCTCCCCTCAAGGACTTTGCTTCAGGGAGCTTCCTATTCTCCATTTCAGTCTTATCTTGCTCCCTGTTGCCAAAAAAAGAAAACAATTCCAGAGAAATGCCAGGCAAAGCACCCACGTGTGTGTGTGCATGTGTGTGTGTGTATGTATCATTTCTTTGTGTGTGTTTTTTTTTTTTAAACTGAATGAGCCTGGTATGTAATGTACATGTATGTTTGTACACACATACTTTTTTTTCATAGATAGAATTTGCATGTTTAGCTAGCCAGTCAGGCAGGCAATGTGTAGAGAGGAAGATTTACTTAGTTTATATTTTTGTCTTAGATATCACCAGCTTTGGTATCTGCTCCAAGGACAGTTCTATATGGGAAAAATTAAGTAGACTACTAAATCATATGGATTAGAATCAAAATGTTTTTTCATAAGGGTTCTGGTTCTCTTCATGAATCAGTTAGATAATTGCTTCAGCTTTGCCCATGTGCTCTTAGGTCCATGTATAAAGTGTATTCTCTTGTTGAAAATTAAATGTTATAGGTCTCCATAATAGCTGCTAGAATATTAATTGATCATCATATTGTATTTGACATGGGGGGAGAAGTTCAACGGTATTATGACAACCAAGAACATTATTGATGTCAGAATTGTTAGTTCTCCATGAGCACAGGGGAGGCTACCCTTCCCAGCCCCTTTGCAGTTAGTGAGGGCTTTGTAACTGGTTCAGTCCTGTAGACTCTTATTGGACTTGACATGTACACAGCAAAAAGCCTCTACATGACCTACTAGCTCTGGCATTTTCTGTCTTAGCAGTACTAGAAGCCACATGCTGAGATGGCAGTGCTACAGGGAAATAGACCCAGTCTGAGGCAAAAACACTGTGTAAACACTTGGAATGGAACCCCCTTTACCAAACTATATTGGACATGTAGCATAAACAAAAGGTGAACTTTTGTTGTGTTAATATACTGAGATATAGGGGTTGAATTGTTACTCCCATATTACATAGCCTGTGCTGACTCAAATAATATGTTACCATGGTTTAAAAATCCTCAGAGTTTAATGATCATAGGCCCATATAAAGTTTGTTTCACTGGAGAGCCTGAATTTTGACAAACATACTGCTAGTAGTCACTGTTGATAAAAGAAGTATTCAGGCGACCCTCTACTTGGTAATTCACACATGAGAACAGAGAGCCTGGGCAATAATAACCTTAGAGCTGAGTCACTTAGTCATGTCCGACTCTTTGCAGCCCCTTGGACTGTAGGCTGCCAGGCTCCTGTGCCCATGGAATTTTCCAGGCAAGAATACCAGAGTGAATTGTCATTTCCTTCTCCAGGGATCTGCTGAACCCAGGGATCAAACCCATGTCTTTTATGTCCCTGCATTGGCAGGTAGATTCTTTACTATCAGTGCCATCTAAGAAGTCTAATAGGCAGTCATTCCTGTATGTCATTACCATCTGAGTGTTTTAAGATATTGATACTATCATCAGAGACAGAATTCATCCAAAATCCTTGACCTCCAGGTTAAAATATGTGACCGTGAGCCTGTGCTGTGCTATGCTTAGTCTCTCAGTCATGTCTGACTCTTTGCAACCCCAAGGACTGTAGCTTGCCGGGCTCCTCTGTCCATGGTGATTCTCCAGGCAAGAATACTGGAATGAGTTGCCATGCTGTCTTTCAGAGGATCTTCTCAACCCAGGTCTCTCACATTGCAGTTAGATTCTTTACCAGCTGAGCCACCAGGGAAGCCTAAGAATACTGGAGTAGGTAGTCTGTCCCTTCTCCAGAGGATCTTCCTTACTCAGGAATCGAATCAGGGTCTCTTGCATTGCAGGTGGATTCTTTACCATCTGAGCTACAAGGAAGCCCAACTGTGAGCCTAGTGCTTCCCAATAAAATGTATGATGTCAACTTCACCCAAACAATATTTCATCAGAAAAACCTTCATCTAGTTATAGACTTGAAAAACATCTATAACTATGGTAACATAATTTAAGGCCTCAGTTTTTGAAAGTCTTCCTTCTTTGACTTATTCTAGATATTTCAGACTCGGAATTGCAATTTAAATGTTTGAATTTTCTATTAACTTTTTAATTAAGATATTAACATGTAATAAAATAAGTGGCAGAGGATGAGATGCTTAGATAGCATTAACAACTCAATGGACATGAATTTGAGCAAACTCCGGGAGACAATGAAGGACAGGGAAACCTGGTGTGTTGCAGCTATGGGGTAGCAAAGAGTTGGACATGATTTAGCAACTGAACAACAAGAATAAAATCATTTGTGTTAAGTGTAACAAAAAATATTAACAATTCCTTAAATGATGTTTATTAAATTTTAGTGGAATTGGAGAATCCAGTGAAAACTGTTCAGTCCCAAGAGAATACACACATGGACAATATTTTTATATAAATTCTAGAAGTTCATGATCCCTCTGCATCATCCCTGTGAACTATTGCCCTGAAAGGAGATGAGAATCTCCATGTACCAGAGGAAGACCCTAGGGAGATCGATCATCAGAAAATTTGTGACCTTCATTCATTTGTTTAAAATTTATCTCAGGGGTCCCAGGATGCTGTTGTCACTGAAGGGACAAAGGCAAATAAGACCTAGAGGGTCTCTGCCTGCAAAGAGCTCTCTGATTATGGATGGAGGTGTGCTGAGTCAGACCACTCATGCGCTATGACTGCTTCTGTGAGACAGAAAGTATGTGGGGTCAGGAGAAGTTCCCAAGGAAGATGAGATCCAGGGAAGTAGGATATGTTGTGGTGAAGAGGGCCAGAGAGGAGGCAGTAGTATGCACAAATGCTAGAGCAACAAGGGCCTTGATGCTGGGGCATTACTAACCAAGAATGGGAGCCTGGAGATATGAAGCTAACACTGAAAACAAGATCATGTTAACAGGGGTCTTTTAGTCCAGGCCATGAAATTTGGCTTTACCCGTGAGTATTTTCAAATTACTTGCTCTTGCACAACAAGTAACATATAGTTTCTCTCCTTTCTTATTTATGAAATATGAGTAAACCATCTCTGGTAATATGAAGCTTTATTTATTTAAAAGAAACATATGAGTCAGATAGAGAAAGACAAATATGATACTGCTTATATGTTGAATCTAAAAAAATGTTACAAATGAACTTATGTACAAAGCAGAAATAGAGCTACAGATATAGAAAATAAAGTTACAGGTACCAAGGGGGAAAGTGGCAGGCGAGGGAAAAATTGGGAGACTGGGACTGACATATGCATACTACTATATATGAGATAGATAACTAATAAGAATCTACTGTATAGCACAGGGAACTCTACTCAATACTCTGTAATGATCTACATGGGAATAACATTTAAAAAAGAGTAAATATATGTATAATCGATTCACGTTGCTATATCACAGAAACTAACACATTGTAAACTAACATTGTAAATCAACTATACTTCAATAAAAATTAATTAAAAAATTAAATCACCCTCTTATTGAGAGAAAAAAAGACATATGATCACTTAGAATTATGTGTGTATAATTTCAAAATTATGTCATGTTATAGTTGCAACAGCCCCTGGAAATGATCTGATCTAATGTTTTATTTTGCATATGAAATGCCTAGATTTATGAGTAACTATTTAATCACTGAGCTTGACCTACAATTCTAACAGGTATCCACAGTTCCTGGAGTCAGTGCTTACGGAAATGCAACTTCAGTACAAATAGGAAATATTTCAGGATATATTGATACTCCAGACCCACCAACAATCATCAGCTATCTACCTGGGCTTCTTTACAAATTTAGCTGTAGTTATCCATTGGAATACCTGGTTAATAATACCCAACTGGCTTCGTAAGTCGCATTTTATTCTTACTTTCTCATGTTGTCTTTTTATTTGGGTCATTTTTATCCTTGAGGAACTTACAAAGATATTAATAGCAGGATTTGTTGAGAAAGTTCAACTGAATCTAATGGAAACTGTATATGGTCTTATGTATCTATCTACTTAAGGCTATGGTTTTTCCAGTGGTCATGTATGGATGTGAGAGTTGGACTGTAAAGAAAGCTGACCACTGAAGAATTGATGCTTTTGAACTGTGGTGTTGGAGAAGATTCTTGAGAGTCCCTTGGACTGCAAGGAGATCCAACCAGTCCATCCTAAAGGAGATCAGTTTTGGGTGTTCATTGGAAGGACTGATGCTGAAGCTGAAACTCCAATACTTTGGCCACCTGATGCAGAGAGCTGACTCATTGGAAAAGACCCTGATGCTAGGAAAGATTGAGGGCAGGAGGAGAAGGGGATGACAGAGGATGAGATGGTTGGATAGCATCACCGACACAATGGGCATGGGTTTGGGTGGACTCTGGGAGTTGGTGATGGACAGGGAGGCCTGGTGTGCTGTAGTTCATGGGGTCACAAAGAGTCAGACATGACTGAGCTACAGAACTGAACTGAACTTATCCATCTATAACGATTATTGTTTTGAAGAACATCAACAGTTCAGTTTTAATCTGTTCCCTAAATTAATACCAGCTCATGTTAGTCAAATATTTGCCTTTGGTTCTCCTGGCTCCCTTTAGAACTGCCCAAGAACCCAAGAATCCTGGGGGCTTATGCAGTCCAGAGGATCTGTCATGTTTCCAGTGTGTAGATCATTTGGTCACTGTAGTGTTGGGTCCTGCTTGGGTTCAGTCTCTGCCGTCTGTGCTCACTGTTGGACTGCTGCCTCAGAATCTGAGGTCTCCATGCCTCCTGCTAAGGTGTCCCCTGCACAGATGCTGATGATTCCCGGCAAAGGTGGTATCACTCATAGCCAAAGAGCTTCAGACATGGATTCATTGCCCAGGTGGCTCAATGGTAAAGAATGCACCTGCCAAGCAGGAGATGCAGGCTTAAAATCCCTGGGTCAGGAAGATCTCTGGAGGAGGAAATGGCATCCTCTCCAGTTGCCATAGGAAATCCCATGGACAGAAGAACTCGGCAGGCTATAGTCCATGGGATCTCAGAGAGTCATATCAGACTTAGCGACTAAACCACTACCACATTTATTCATTACTCCCAAAGCACACACTCCAAGACGTGTTTACATCCATATTGCAATATAATCATATGGATTTGTGAAATATTTTTGACAAAATGGGGTGATTAAATAAAAACTTTCCCTCTTCAGCTGTAGGGTTTTCTTTCACAAAAGTGAAGTTATTGTTTAATCTCAGTCGTAAGGGAACATGGAGGACACATTTTGCTTCAGTTTAAAAAATATTCATAGATAATTTAATGGTACAGTTATGATAAATGGCTTGGTCAAAAGCAAGATTTTGATGTAGAAAACAAGAAAAGAAAGACATTGAGTCAAAAAGAAGCAGGTGCAAGAGAAATGGGTCATAGTCTTTCACTCTGCTCCCCTCAACTTCCTCACTAAATTCATTCCTGAACTTCAGTGCACATGGATATGCATTCATTTAAATGGGACTTCCCTGATAGCTCAGTTGGTAAAGAATCTGCCTGCAATGCAGGAGACCCTCAATTCCTCAGATGGAAGATCTGCTGGAGAAGCTAAAAAGCTACCCACTCCATTATTCTGGCCTGGAGAACTAGTCCATGGGGTCGTAAAGAGTCGGACAGGACTGAGCAACTTTCTCTTTTGGAGAAGGAAATAGCAACTCACTCCAGTATTCTTGCCTGGAAAATCCCATGGATGGAGGAGCCTGGTGGGCTATAGTCCATGGGGTTGCAAAGAGTCGGACAGGACTGAGCGACTTTACTTTCACTGTTTCTTTATTCAACAAATATTTATTATACACCTAATATGTACCATGCAAAGTTCTAACAGTGAAAAAAGTAAAACAAAATTCCTGGTCTCATGAAGCTTGTATAGAAATGGAATTGATGAAAATGTATTCACATTAGATTCAGACTTTATTGGAATGACTTTTTTTTTCTGCAAGTCTCATATAGGTAATAAAAATGTAAAAAAAAAAGTTTCCTTTATAAATAAAAAGATCAGAAAGAGCAGTTTGCCTTTATTTAGTCCCTCTTGCTTTCTGATTACTTATCTGTTCAGTGTTTTAAACAATATGCTCTTTCCAGACCTAGTTATGTCAGGATTGCTCAAGAATTTTGGTGCCTTGAATCTAACATTAAGGTGTGATTGAAGCTGTTAATTTAAAAATCTCATCAGTGCCTCTCTTTTCCTCAATCTGTTTTAGGTCCTCAGCTGCTATTTCTGTGAGGGAGAACAATGGTACGTTTGTCAGCACTTTGAACCTGCTCCTTTATAATGTAAGTTGATCGTTGAAGGATGCTATTTTTTTTTCTCTCACTGTTCTGAGGAGCCATTTATGTGAATGGCTTTCCTATAAAGATCCACCAAAAGTTACATTAACCCTGTTATACTTTGGTAACATTTATTCATCTTCACCACCATTTCCAAATATCTTAGTGATAAAGGTATGCTAACGATTCCATTATTTTCCAGAAGTTGATAAATGATTTAAATTTTACTTCATATATGTGATTCTGCATAGTTACTCCAAGTGTCTATCTACATTTATATGTATATATTTATTTGTGTGTGTGTGTGTGTAAACATATTCAGGGTCAAGATTTTGGAAATAATATATATGTGATAAAAAGGTAGGAAAAGTCCAGACGATACTTCATTTGAAGGCAAGATACTTGGTGTTCAGTGTGTTACCATTCCCAGTGTGGGTTTTGACTGTTGTCAATTCTGTCATATCTGAAATAGTTTGGGTTTGACTACATAGTATTGTCTAAACTTTTGTCATATAAATATTGACAGTGGCAGCAAAATGTGAAAAATATATGAATTTCTATTTATAACTCTAACGTTAATCCCCCAAATGATATTTTCATGTTGATTAAAAATTTTATTCATACATTTTAAATGCCTGATTTAAATATCAATTTTTCAATATATCAACCAACATTTTTGTAAATTATGAATCTGATTTTTACATTATTATTCATGTCATCATGGCACTGAGTTATAATTCATGCAACTGATTTAAAAGTCAGTGCTTTATACTTTGCATATAATGAGCTATAAATATTGTAGTAGGACACTTTCCAAAGGCATTTAAAAAATCATGTTTATAAGTTTGTAGTCTGACACCACAGAGTTCTAAACAACAAATTAAAATGTGTTGGAATGAAGATTGCCTTTCTGTCATTTCTAAACTTTCTTCTGCAAGGAGAAGCGGCCAAGATACTTGGTTTTACAATACTCAGCAAATATGTGCCAATATTAATTCCCAGTATGACCAGATATTTATTATTGTTGTAAACAATATTTTTAAATTGGAAAGTTTCTATCTGTTAATTTATATGTGTAATCTTCCTGAGATAGCACTGTGATGACTGCCTTGGATTCAATATTATTTGTTCCAATTGACTGAAACAAAGATGAGAATTCCTGATCAAAAGAGTGAAAAATATACTCACATGACATTTAAGGATACCACTATTTTCTGTGAAATTAAGCTATTCTCTTAATAAAAATTAGAAGTGTGGACTTGAGGAGAGCTTTGCTATTAAGCTCTTTCCTTTATCATTAGAAATAGTATAGTAGTCCTATTGTTAAACTACACCTAATCCTTCAAAGAGTTCCTAGAATCTTAGTGCCAAATGAAAGCCTATAATCTGATGATAACCTAAGATTTTAATTTGATGGTTAAAAGGTAATTATTTGATATGACTATAAACAAAATACATAGTATCAAAATCATTCTCATTTTTAACCAATTTGCAATGATATTACTAATGGTTGAATTAACACATTGAAATTTAAAATTTGTTTACTAAACAGTTATTTAATAAAATTCAACCACTTCCCTACAAACCAGTTTTTTTTTTTTTAATCAGCAGACTATTTTTTAAGAGCAGTTTTAGGTTTATAGAAAAATTGATCTAAAAGTACAGAGAATTCCTATAGACCTCCAGGGCCTACATACAATTTCCTTTATTACTTACACCTTGCATTATGGGGCATGTAGCATATTTCTTATAACTTATGAGCCAATATTGATATATTAAGTAATTTTCATAATTTACATTTAGGTTAATGCTTCATGTTATATATCCTATGGGTTTTGAAAACTGTGAATGGCATGTGCCCATTATTGTTGCATCATACAGAAGACTTTCACTGCCTCAAACTAGTTTTTTAACTTGGCACCATTGTAGTATTTTGCCATCTTTCAGGACATTAAAAAAAACTAGCAATTTATACTGGAAAAGAATTTTTGTTATTGTTCAGTCACTAAGTCACGTCTGACTCTTTGCAACCCCATGAACAGCAGCATGCCAGGGTTCCCTTTCCTTTACTATCTCCCGGAGTTTGCTCAAATTCATGTCCATTGAGTCAGTGATGCCATCCAATCATCATCCTCTGTCGCCCCCTTATCTTCCTGCCCTCAATCTTTCCCAGCATCAGGGTCTTTTTCAATGACTCGGCTCTTCAAATCAGGTGGCCAAGGTATTGGAGCTTCAATTCAGCAGCAGTCCTTCCAATGAATATTTTGAGTTGATTTCCTTTAGGATTGTCTGGTTTGATCTTCTTGCTTTCCCAGGGATTCTCAAGAGTCTTCTCCAGCACCACCATTTGAAAACATCAATTCTTTCGTGCTCAGCCTTCTTTCTGGTCCAACTTTTACATCTGTACATGACTACTGAAAAAAAACTATAGTTTTAACTAAACAGACCTTTGGTATACTTTAATGAAATTATCCAAAACCATATTTATTATTTGTTTGGAACTCTAACACTTAGCTACCCAAATGTGATTTTATTGCAGCATTTCAAACTAAGTATTATGTTACAACCATTTGGGGCCGTATTTTCCTATTTTACATGCAAAGGTTTTGATTTCTAACCCTTGGGAATTACGAAAAGTTATATTATTCACCTACTACTCTTATTCTGTGGTTAGCTATTTGAAAAGGAAAAGTTGTACTGAATATGGATTCAGTACAATTATTTCTGTGTGTTATGGGATTCATTGAATGTACTTATGAAAATTTTACCTGTAAAAAAATGACATTTATTGATTTTGTGATTTCAATATGTGCAGTTTACTTCGAGTTGACCTTGGCCCTTATTCTTACATAGTATAAATATATTAGTTTTCTTCTCTGTGGAAATTAAGTGAGGATGATTTTGAATTTGAATTGCACCTAAGTAATAGTGTCTTCTGAGCAGATAAAGAAACAGAGTAAATCTAAAACTGTGCTATGGTAATTATGAATTATTTTTAAAGTTGAAGAAAAAATCTAAAATAAATATCATTGATTTTAGGGACAATATTTACTAACAGGAGTAAGGCAACTATACAAAATAAAATCTAAACATTACTGTTTAGAAGAATTTTAGAAGAAAAAGGTGATAATTAAGATTAAACCATAGCTGAGTCATATCATTTGCAAATGACTTTGTAGTATAATATTTGTAAAAAAAAATGAAGTAATATCCTTTGGGACAATACTGATGCAAGTACAAGATGAATGAGCCATAATAGTCGATGAAGTGTGTATAACTTGAAGAAGTTGGAAAAGGGAGCCAGGAAGAGAATTAATTAAAAATACTACCTATGAGAAATGGTTAGAGGAGCTGTTATCATTTATCACAGAAATCTAGAAAATAAGTACAGCAAATAATCCCTCACTTATCAGGCTTAATTTGGGAATGAAATACTCCACATGAATACAACCCTTTTAAAAGTGAAGCATCCAAGTTACTACTGCGTTAAGTTTCAAAATTCGGTATCTGTTGTTTCTTCCCAGCCTTCTGAAACAGAGTGAGCTCTGTATTCCGCCTTTGCTTGATGATACTGAGATTTCATTAAATATTTCCCTTTGCTGCAAAATAGCTTTATCTTCAGAGTTACTAAATTTGGGGGAAACAATTTGCCTCCATGATAAATGATTTGACAACTTAGATTTTGAGTTTCTTCTTTATTCTTCATTTTTTTTTCTGCTTTTCTTTACTATCAATTTCTAATTTACTGCCTTAATCTACTGTAAATTGGGGAATTATATAAATAAACTCTGCAGAATTGATCTAAACTAACAGTAAAAGGTAAAAATTAAGCCCTAAGACACCCTTCTGTAAGTCCTCACCACGTTATCTAGTACAGGAATTCCATGGCATGCATTTTTGGCAACTTGGAGAACACACTGGTCCCTTTTTTGTTTTTGTTTTCAGTTAAATTATTGTAATTTAAAATTGCGAGATAAGTGACTTTGGGTTAATGAGAGATTATTAAGAGTATAAAGATTTACAACTCCAGTGGCAAAGGGCTTAAACTGAAGCAGATATAATTTAAATAAACTGAATATTAGCTACTAATATAATTTAAATAAATGAAATATGAATTTAAATAAACTGAATAGTGATAGTTGAATATTAGCCAAACTAAATACTAACCTCTTACTAGTAACCATTGCATGTAATTTAAATACATTGAACATAAATCATCATAAATGATAAACTATGGACATGAAAAGATTTATGCATGGAAGTGAGTTTGTTACTTGGATATGATTTAAGAACAGTTCTGCCAAAAACTAGAGGATTAACTAGGTCCTTTTAGGAGATGGTTCAGTAAATTTATGTTGATTTGCTCTCTCTTTTTTTTAATAGGCCATTATTGTCTTAAGTAAACGTGCTGTTGTTGGGAAGGCAATGACGGGTTAATTGCTTATTTATTTTTTATTATTAGGATTCGACCTACAATCAGCAGTTAATTATCCCAAGTATAGGACTACCTTTGAAAACCAAAGTATTTGCAGCTGTACAAGCCACTAATCTGGATGGCAGGTAATTTCAAGCTCCCATCTTTTGTTGGTTAATACATTTTGGCTGCCTAAAGCCTGATGTTGGAGAAGGCAATGGCACTCCACTCCAATACTCTTGCCTGGAAAATCCCATGGAAGGAGGAGCCTGGTAGGCTGCAGTCCATGGGATCGCGAAGAGTCGGACATGACTGAGCGACTTCACTTTCACTTTTCATTTTCATGCATTGGAGAAGGAAATGGCAACCCACTCCAGTGTTCTTGCCTGGAGAATCCCAGGGACGGGGGAGCCTGGTGGGCTGCCGTCTATGGGGTCGCACAGAGTCGGACACGACTGAAGCGACTTAGCAGCAGCAAAGCCTGATGAATCATAAAGTTAGCTTATTCACAAAAAAAATATTGTCATTGCCGCATCATTTAGGAATGCCTAATAAATAGAAATAAATTATAGGATTAAAGGGTGATACTTTAAGTCATTAATTGGAAAATAACATTTTTTGCCTTAAAGAAGGAGAGATAGTGATGGGAAGAGGGCATGGGGAGAGCTCTGGGATACCAGAATATTCTGCTTTTTCATTGAAAGGTGATTAGTCAGATACAGTAATTTTGTGAACACGTGGTCTGTACATTTTCTATGTACACATTTTCTATGTGTGTGTGTCCGCGTGCTCAATTGCTCTAGTCATGTCCGACTCTTTGTGACCCTGTGGACTATAGCCCACCAAGCTCCTCTGTTCATGGGATTCTCCAGGAAAGAATACTGGAATGGATTGCCATGCCCTCATCCAAGGGATCTTCCTGACCCAGGAATTGCACCTGCATCTCCTGCATTTTCTGCTTTACAGGTGGATTCTTAATTGCTGAGCCACAGGGGAAGCCATCCTATGTTTGTGCTAATATTCAATAAATGTTTATTTAAAACAACAAAAGAACTCTGGCCCACAAAATATTTAACAATCCCCAGAAACATCTCTTCAAAATAACCAAATAAGTCATTTCGTCTGATTCTTAGAAAATCAGGATGATCAAAATTGAAAGGAAATTCAAAAGTAAAGATCCAGTTCTACCTTAATAAAAAATTGTAACATGCATATGATTTATTTTGGGTTTCTCGTATATTATTATTTAAACTTTGCATCCTGAAGAGATTGGTGGTCTTGAGAAATTTGGTTCTACTTTGCCTTCTCCCTTTTTGTCTTCTTGGCATTTCTGTTCTTGGTTTTATGTGATAGTTGATGTGCAATGGCAATCTGTTGCAGACTTTTAAACATTCTGAGTTTAGGAGAACATTTTATTAAACTAGAAGTCTCAGGAAATAATTAGTTAAACAACTATATTCCCTGGAGTAAATGTTTGTGAATATCTACTTCCTTTGGGTTAATAACTAATATCCAAAGGAGACTCTGACTCTAGATTATTCTTCCTTTTCCTTGCAGATGGAATGTCTTAATGGATTATTGCTACACGACCCCATCAGGGAACCCAAATGATGATACTCGATATGATCTCTTCCTTAGGTAGGTGTCTAAGTCTTGTATTGATAGCAATAATTCAATTGTAGATAATTCCAATAGAAAATTGAAGACAGATGAATTACAAGGTACTTTTATAGCTTTTAAATTTAAAGTTCTGAACATTCTGAACAAAAATTAAAATATAGTTGGAAGTGTAAAAGTGGAGAACAGTTTTCAACATGAAATGCTGAAAGGGCTATTGTTGGATGAAAGTTACAAGTAAGTTTGGCACATCAAAGATGTTTTATTCATGTTTAGGTCATACGGGAATATTTCATTGTCTTAGGAAAAGCATGGTTAAGAGATTATTGGCAATAAGAGAAAGGCAGTGACTATTTTTATGAAACTAGACTGTCTCATGGTATGTCAAAAGGAGAGTAAAATTAAAGTAATGGTCTAGATAATTTAGACCCCATAATGCTTTTCTTCATTTATCAGCATTTAAAATGAAAACCTACCACTTTTTTTTTTTTTAAATCAGATGCAATAACTTTGACTTCATTCCCCAATAGACAGTGATAGAGTGAACGTAATCTACATTTGGGAAAAAGGGACATGGATCATAAAAACATTCAATCATCCTAGTTCCTTTTCAGCTTTTTTATCTGACAGGAGAACAGACTTGAGAGTCAAGCAATGGCTTCTAATCATGCTTATAAAATACAGTTGGCTCTGATCACTGCTGCTTATTGACACATGATGGGAATAATATGATGGGAAATCAAAAGAATAAATTTTATTGGTTAATCAAGGTTAAGGTGCTACTCAGAGTGTATGATCAAACTGACACTCATCCTATTGCTGGAAGTGTTCATTTGGTTAACATTTTTGGGAAACAATATCCTTAAAAAAAATTCTTAAAAGATTTCATATCTTTTGATTCTACATTTGTGAGTTAGGAAGCATATTCTAAAAGTATTTATCATCTTCTTGTCTATCAGTGCTATTTAGAATAGTAAAAATAGGAACCAACTGCATGTTCAGCAGCAAGGAAAGGGGTAGGCAAATTATGGAGAAGCAGCAAGTTGAAAGCTCACATAGGCATTATAATCACACAAAGTTATTTATAAAATATAAAAAAAGATTTGTTCTATTTTATCTCTTTCCCTTCTGTCTTCTCGATAGTCCTATCTTTATAAATATGTGGTTGTTTACAATTTAAATGTATTAAAATATGAAATGAAAGAATTAGCATACACAATTGTACAATTGACCTCATTTATATATTATAGAAAAGAGTGTAAGGAAATATTAATACATCCAAAGATTCACCATGGTTATGTATGCACAATGAGATTGTGGATCATTTTGCTTTGACATTTTTGTTTTTCTATAATCTATAGAAATTTCACAATTTCTATAATCATTGCATATTATAATCTGGAATATGATCGTTAGACTTCTAGTATGACTATGGTTTCAGCTTAGTTCTTTCAGTTTTCTTCTTGGAAACTATAGAGACCGAAATGGTTCCCCAAATGACATTTTCAGTGAGATTAGGATGAAAAGAAAACCTAGAAATTACAAAATATTTGTTAGTGTTGATAAAATTAGTTAATAAGACCAAAACATACAGTATAGGAAAAGGCTGGGAGGAAGTGGTGTGGGAAGAGGTGGCAGGAGAAGTGGGGAAGAAAAGTGAATGCTGAGGGTGCCAGTGCTGTAGAACCTAGAAACAGTCTGGAGAAATGCACACCTACAAGGACAGAGAATCATAAGCTAACTGAATCGAGAAAAAACAGATGAACAAAAAATTTATAAAATACAAAAGAAAGGGGGAAATCTACAAGGAAATGAGAAGGATATGATACTACCAGAGGCTGCAGTTAATAGACACTCTAAAGTTATTAAGAAGTATGATATTATGTGAGGCTAGACACGTAGATAAAAATTTACAATACTCAGTTGAAAATAGATCCAAAGCATGGTCATTTATTAGGTGATCAGTCAGTTCAGTTCAGTCGCTCAGTCGTGTCCAACTCTTTAAGACCCCATGAATCGCAGCACGCCAGGCCTCCCTGTCCATCACCAACTCCCGGAGTTCACTCAGACTCACGTCCATCGAGTCAGTGATGCCATCCAGCCATCTCATCCTCTGTCTTCCCCTTCTCCTCCTGCCCCCAATCCCTCCCAGCATCAGAGTCTTTTTCAATGAGTCAACTCTTCGCATGAAGTGGCCAAAGTACTGGAGTTTCAGCTTTAGCATCATTCCTTCCAAAGAAATCCCAATAGAGTGCGATAATTGCAAATCAGTGGGATTGACAGAGAGTTTTAAAAACAGTGCAGGGCAGTAGATAATCATAAGAAAAATAAAGTATGAGATCTGTACTTTGCTCATTATACCATGATAAACTTTAAATGGATTATTAATTTAAATGTAAAAACTACAGATTTAAAAGTGATGGGAGAGAAAATGCAAAATATCATTAGAACTTTGGAGTATGGAAAATCATCTTTAGCCCACATACTAGAAGCCATAAAATAAAACATTTAAAATTAAATTATATAAAAATAAAATTTCTCAAACATATGTACATAGGCACATGCACACACAGACACACACACACAGTGAGGACTGGCCAAAGCCAAGCAACAAAGTAAAACAATTCACAATTTATAAAACAAACAAGGAACCACATTTCTTAAAAACCAAGGATTTAAAGGAATCAGAAAGGAAAGGCCAATAATACAATTAAAATTTGGGCAAAAAACATAAACAAATTTCAGATAAAGAAATACGAATGGCTCTAATATATATGATAAATGCACATATCCATTCACACTAACAAAAAGCTGAAATAATATTACATGATGATGGTTTATTGTCCCTGTCAAATAGGGAATAATCCAGAATTTTATGCATATACTTTGTTGATATAGCTCTGAGGGAAATTAAGTATTTTTTATACATTACTGGGACAGTACAAAATGTGGCAATACTTAGGGCAATATGGCAAAGTCTGTTGAATGATCCTTACAGACATATAAGGATATATGTAAGATATATATATATAAGATAAGATAACCCTGCACATTTTCCAAATGATGCATTGTAATGCTGTTCATTATTATTTGTAAAATTCAAAAGATTCAAAACAAAGCAAGGAAATATACATGGGACACAGGTTTTGTCAACTCCAGCACATGTGCATGATGAAATAGTATACAACTGTGAGAAAAGATGAAGGAGGGTCTCTACTGATACAGAGAGATCTCTAAGTTACATTGTTAAACTTTAAAAAGGCAAGATACAAAACAATATAGAGAGTTTGCTATGATTTGTTTAAGAAGAGGGGAACATTGAGAATATGGCTTCTGTTTCTACTTGCATATGTCCTGTGAGGCTGCAGTAACATGTGAGATCACCTCAGGCAGGTTTGTGTGTGGGCGTGCAAGGGCATGGCCAAGGGCAAAGACAGATGTTTTACTTTGTATATTTTATGCTGTTTGGATTTTTCAACATATAAGGGTATGATTCCTCTAAAATTTGGCAGAAATATTGTAATCATAAACTGATTTGTTTAAATTTTATGAACTATGTCACTCCTACCTCTGTTGAGTTAGCTTGTTTTCCTATTACAAATCTGTAACACGGCATAATTTTGTTAGCTCTTAATGTAATGGGCGCTGGGGAAACCCTCTTAATATTGCAGAAATTAATGTACAAGTCATGGTGGGTTCGTACTTTCCAGTATTAATTGTTGTCACTTTCTCTAACATGCAGCTGTGACAAAGATCCTCAAACTACCGTCATTGAAAACGGCAGAAGCCAGCGGGGCCGCTTTTCTTTTGAAGTGTTCCGATTTGTGAAACACAAGAATCAGAAAATGTCTACTGTCTTCCTGCACTGCGTTACCAAGCTCTGCAGAGCTGATGACTGCCCCTTCCTCATGCCAGTAGGTTTTTGATAACTTTATTCTGAACTGTTGTATTAAACTAAGCTGAAGGTTATCAAGTGTTAGGAACTTATTTCTACATAGAAAGTGAATATGCATCAGGTCAGATAGTTTGAAGTACAATTTTTTCATTCATCCAGTAAAGATGTCTTGAATACCTACTTTGTGCCAAGCATTATACTGGGAATACAGAGATGCGTGCATGAATTCTGAATTTAATTAGCTTAATTGTTATAAGCATGAGATAGTCAAGGAATAAAATATGACAAAATGTTATGATGCAAAGGCAAACATATATATGCGTTGTAGCAAAAGGCACTATTCATCATTGTGAGAGAGGTGAAACAGAAGAAGATGAGAGACTTGATTGAAGAGATGTGATTTTGAAGACAGAGACATTCTACACCAAAGGATGGTCAAAGCACAGACACAAGAAACAGAGTAACCTGCGAACTTCCAGTCTCAGTAGGGCTACGGAGCAGATCAGAGGATGATGGGCAAGCCTGTGGTGGGGGCAGCACTGACACTAGAAAGGTTGATTGACCAGATGGCCAGGGAATCCCTGGTATTAAAAGATAAAAACTATAAAAGATGTGGATCTGTACTACATATCTGTTAGTCACTCAGTCATGTTCGACTCTGCAATCCCATGGGCTGTAGCCCAGTAAACTCCTCTGTCCATAGAGTTCTCCATGCAAAATTACTGGAATGAGTAGCCATTTCCTTTTTCAGGGGGTCTTGCCTATCCAGGGATTGAAACCTGGGTCTCCAGCATTGCAGGCAGATTCTTTACTATCTGAGCCACCAGGGAAGCTCATATAGCTGCCACTAAAATATACACCCATTTACTAGTGAAGAAATAAAATTCTATTTCTGATAGGCCCTCTAGGATCATACCAATATTAACATGGATTAAATAATGGCAAGCCAATCTGGTATTCTTGCCTGGAAAATTCCCTGGGCAGAGGAGCTTGGTGGGCTACAGTCCATAGGATTGGAGAGTTGGACATGACTAAATGACTGAGGATACACACACAAACTCAATATTAACCTGAGAAAAATGCAGCCTTTTTTTTGATTTAAAATAGCTTTAATGTCTGTATAGTCAACGCTATGTTTTTTTCAGTAGTCATATATGAATGTGAGAGCTGAGTGCTGAAGAGTTGATGCTTTTGAACTGTGGTGTTGGAGAAGACTCTTGAGAGTCCCTTGGACTGCAAGGAGATCCAACCAGTTAATCCTAAAGGAAATCAATCCTGGCTATTCATTGGAAGGATTGATGCTGAGGCTGAAGCTCCAATACTTTGGCCACCTGATCCAAAGAGCTGACTCATTGGAAAAGACTCTGATGCTGGGAAAGATTGAAGGCAGGAGAAGGGGACAACAGAGGACGAGATGTTTGGATGGCATCACTAACTCAATGGACATGAGTTTGAGCAAGCTCTGGGAGATGGTGAAGGACAAGGGAAGCCTTGGGTGCTGCAGTCCATGGGGTCACAAAGAGTTAGGCATGACTGAGCAGCTGAACAACAACAAGCTTTAATGTGTTTATATGTGTGCTCAAATTCATGTATTTCTTTACAATCATTGATTATATTCATTCTGTATCAGGTGGGGTTAAATGATGAGTCTGCATTTCCTTGGCTCTATGCTGACCAATTTTTCAGGGAAAAATTTACTAAAGGCTTGAGAGAAATAAAAGTAGAAAAGTTTGATAAACACATCTCTTTTTCAGGAGAGCTGTTGAGCTATGTAAATTAATGAGGCGATGCACAATTACATCAGAAGGAAATAAGAAATGTGGCCCAAGCCAGGATAAGAAACACTGTAGCAGTTATATGCAAAGTAATTAAATGCACAGAAGTAACTGAATAAAATTAAACATGTGGTATCTCTTCTAAAAGAATCTGCTTTCCAAATGGCCATAAAGAACCAATTTAGTGCTGGTGTGGAATTTCACTTCTTTTCATTAACTCCTTAGGTTTGTGGCCACAGAGAAAGGCGAGATGTGGGGAGGAGGACCACTTTGAATCCCCAGAGTATTTCTGGAAACGCCGTACTCTCTGCGGGTCCCATCATTACTCGGAGTGGTAAGAGTGCGCCTCCTTTTGTGTGTAGTAATAGATGGTTCCAAAACAGCTTGTTCTTTGGCTTATAGGCATAACTCAAAATAGTTCCTAAATAGCATTAATTAACTGTGAGACAAGATAAATTGCTAGACAACTTTAATTTCATGGTAGTTTCCTCTTTATTCAACTGACTCACAAAGGGCAATATTGTCTTTACCACATTTCCCTTCACACATACACACACACATACACAAACACACACACACAGTACGCTTCTGGACATGTTTCATTTGCCCATCCAGATCTACTCTGCCCTTCCCAGCCCCTCTCTGACCTAAAACACTTATCTCTGTGAACTGCATCCGCTGGATGGATGCCTTGCCAAGTATAGTTTCTGGTTGGACTAGACCCATAGGTGGCGCTGTCAGAGGATGGGTGTGAGGTTCACATGGCTCCCACCAGACAACAGTCTCCATTCAACTACTCTCTCAGAGTTCTGGAATCTCTCCCTTTAACCCATAGTCCTAGTAACTTGACTTTCTCTTGTGAATTCCCTCCATCTTTATAAAGTGAGTGAAGTGAAAATCTCTCAGTCCTGTCCTACTCTTTGCGACCCCATGGATTGTTCATGGAATTTTCCATGCCAGAATACTGGAGTGAGTAGCCTTTCCCTTCTCCAGGGGATCTTCCCAACCTAGGGATTGAACCCAGGTCTCCCACATTGCAGGCAGATGTTTTACCAGCTGAGCCACACGTTAAGCCCAAGAACACTGGAGTAGGTAGCCTATCCCTTCTCCAGGGGATTTTCCCAACCCAGGAATCAAATCAGGGTCTCCCACATTGCAGGCAATTCTTTGCCAACTGAGCTATCAGGGAAGCCCCCATTTTTATAAATTGTCCTAGTCGGTTCAGTTCAGTCGCTCAGTCGTGTCCGACTCTTTGTGACCCCATGAATTGCAGCACGCCAGGCCTCCCTGTCCATCACCAACTCCCGGAGTTCACCCAAACTCATGTCCATCGAGTCGGTGATGCCATCCAGCCATCTCATCCTCTGTCGTCCCCTTCTCCTCCTGCCCCCAATCCCTCCCAACATCAGGGTCTTTTCCAATGAGTCAATTCTTCACATGAGGTGGCCAAAGTACTGGAGTTTCAGCTTTAGCATCATTCCTTTCAAAGAACACCCAGGGCTGATCTTTAGAATGGACTGGTTGGATCTCCTTGCAGTCTAAGGGACTCTCAAGAGTCTTCTCCAACACCACAGTTCAATAGCACCAATTCTTCGGCGCTCAGCTTTCTTCACAGTCCAACTTTCACATCCATACATGACCACTGGAAAAACCATAGCCTTGACTAGAAGGACTGTCTTATTAAATCTCCTTAAATTACCAGTTTGAATACCAATTGCTTCCTTTCAGGATCCTGAATAGCAATAGTATGTAAATACCCCTACCAGTACACACATTTGTGCTCTTGAATCTAATGGCCACAGTTGTTTATATAATACATTCTCATATATACAATTATCTGTGCATGTGCGTCCATACACATACACTTACAAACACTCTCCAAAGGGATACTGCTTTTATGAATGTGAACCCAGAGACATCCAGAATTACTTGGATCAGGATTCCCCAGCCTCTGGGATCTAATGCCTGAAGTAGATCTGAGGTAAAGCTGATATAATAATAATAAAAATAAAGTACACAATAAATGTATTTCTCTTGACTCATCCAGAAACCATGCTCCTATTCCAACCATGGTCCATGGAAAAATTGTCTTCAATGAAACTGGTCCCTGGTGCCAAAAGTTTGGGGACTGCTGAGTTGGATGAAACAGACATGCATTATAAATAACACACACTGAAGTTTGAAAAATTGGTTCTAGTTCAGCTTATGTCCTAATAAGATGTAGGACTTGGGATATTACTTCACTTCCCTGGGAAAATGTTTCTTTATTTCTTTATTTTTAAAATAAAAGGTTTGAAAAAGTGGACTTTCAGATTCTATCTAACTCTATTGTTCTAAATTTGTCTAAAAAGAAAAGTGGAGTTCTGATTTGGATTATATGGTAATCATTTTTCTCCATTTTATATTAGGCATAGGTTATTATTATGTTTCAATTAGATTATCTTTACCTTTTCTCCCATACCTCCTATCCCAAAGTGAAAAGAAAGTTTCATCTGAAAGAGATAATTAGGAAAAAAGTCACTTGGTTCTGAAAAATCCAGATAATTGCTTTAATTATTTACTTCTTTGTGTTTGTGTAGACATATTAGTAATTAAAAAAAGCAAACAAACTAATAGGCCATTAAAAAAATTCATGAATTTATTAAATATAAAATTTCAAACTTAGTTCATCCTCCTTGATAATTTGGAATATTTTGAATGGTTTGAAAATGACTGGTTTGTGGTTTGTCAGAGGCCCAATTCTTATCTCTAGCTGTCAGAAATAGCTCATAGAGTTATGCTGCATGGAAACTCAGTTCTTATTGCCAATAATTATGAATGCTTTTGAGTAGGCACAAAGAAAAATATTCTTATTTCTATGGAGCATTTCAGTTTGTTGTAAGAAAAGAACCTTGAAAATCACATCTCTCTGCGGATGTTGAGATGTAGGAAAGTGGATTACTTTCTTCCTTATTAACCTCCTTGCTTCTTTCTTACATGGATCAAATCAAACTAATGATAACAAATTTTAAATAATTTGCAATTATAATATAGGGCTTCTCTGCTGGCTCAGTGGTAAAAAATCCTCCTGCAATGCAGGAGACCCAGTTTCAATCCCTGGGTTGGAAAGATTCCCTGGAGGAGGAAATGGCAACCCATTTCAGTATTCTTGCCTGGAGAATCCCATGGATAGAGAAGCCTGGTAGAGTCCATAGGGTCCCAAAGAGTTGGACATGACTGAGTGACTAACACTTTCACTTTCAGTATAATATAATTTTAAAAACAGATCAAAATTATTAAGATATCCAAATCCCAGTAGCAGTTTCTATTCCTACTGTAGCTAACCAGCTATCCAGGTTTATAAGTTTCACCCATATCATGTCTAGTCATCCAAAATATCTATGTTAAAACCTCAGAGAACTAATGCTTTTGATAACAGTACATCTGATGTCATGCCTGAATTTCTTCCTTTCCAACTGAGACTTATTTCCACCTCAGAGATGACATTTATTTCCCAAAGCACTAAGATTGTCTCTTAGTCACCTTGGTCTCTCTACTGGTACAGCTCCACAGGGTCATGTTTAAAGTTCATTTCTCTCTCACTCTCTGTGGATTTATTTATCATGATTTTGATAAATAACAGTAGGATGGTCTTTATTTGGATATCATGGTGACCTCACTACCTAGAGGACCATGTATAATAATGTTTTTGCTATAATACTATAATATCCTTACAATTAAAAAACTTTAATTCCATGTAAACACGACTCTGGAGAAGGAAATGGCAACCTACTCTAGTATTCCTGCCTGAGAAATCCTATGGCTAGAGGAGCCTGGTAGGCTACAGCACATGGGGTCGCAAAAGAGTCAGACATGACTTAGCAACTAAGCAACCAATGCAACTCAAAAATCAAGCCGTATCCATCCACGGGCAAATTCTATATAAATTATATGTCCAGCTTAATGATCAGGGATACCTTATTCCCTGAGTTTCACTTTATTTTTACCTTAGTTCAGCTAGAATTTCTCTCTGCAGATCCTGTGACTTTCAAAAGCAAGTCTAATTTCAGGCATGATTTCCTCTCTTTAGAGTTCTCTGATACTTGGAATTTTTGCTCTGTTTACTCATTGAACCACTCCTTCCCATAGACATCTGTCTTGGATCAAGTTCAAAAAGTTGTTAAACCTCAGAACTTCCGTCTTGTTTTTATTTTAATGAAATCAAATCCATTCTGGTTATTTTTTACCCAATATTGTTTATCTTTTGTTAGCTGATTTAGAAAATTATATACATCCTCAGAATTCAAAATCCTCAAAGTTCATGAAGTGTTCTTATTTTAGGCTCTAAAAGGCTATAATTATTTGGTAGGGAAATGCTTATCATGGGGTACAATTCTGGAAATTTAAAGGTACAATCACTGAAAAACAATAGTACCTAATTTTTTAAAATATAAATTCCTGTGGAGAAGTCCAAGCCAAACACTTGTTAAACTAGGGTCATTGAGTTTCATGGATAGGGAATAATTCACTCTAGCCTATTTATTTAGTCCCTCCACGGACAGCAACTCTTCTAGGAACTGGAAATAAAGCAGAGAAGAGGCCACAGTCTTTGCCCTCGGGGATCTTAGAATTCAAAGGTAGAGATGAAATGGCTACTCCATGACACAGTGGAGAGTAAAAACTTCCAAGGTTCTCAACTTGAAATATGTGGTTCCTTTTACCACATAGGTAATTGAAGACTTAAAAAAAAAAAAAAAGTTTGCTTGTGCTAAGAAAGGAGAATATTCATTCTGTATATATCTTTGTACAGATGTTTACGTTTTCCATCTATTTCAGCTACTTATCTGAGAGAAAAGCAGAGAATGACAATTTATCTGCCACTTCTGGCTTTTAAACAGCTGTGGTATTGCTGCCATCACTTTCCTGCTATGAGTCCTCAGCTAGCTATGTGTTTTTTTGAAGATCTCCCCAGGTTTAGATTTCCAATCTGGTCAAATTCCATAAGATGACTTTTAGTGTAGAAGTGTGTAAGACCAAGTTGGTGTGAGAAAAAAACTGAAGTGTGTGGTGATAGAAAGTTCCTGGAAAATCACTACCACCTCTTTCTAGACAGAGCTTTGATTTTCCTTTTAATTGCAATGATCCTAACATTGCAGGATGCCAGGAAACAGCAGATAACGGATAACCTTATTCTCTCTGACCTTATTTAGTATCAAGTACACTTGCAAACAATATTCAAGTGTTACACATTCTGATTTCAGCCATCTGCCAAAGGTAGGATGCTTTCCGTTTTTCAGAGTCCTGGAACCTGCAGCGCATGTAGCTCCTTCGGCACTTCTGTCTCCACATGGAGATTTTGTCCACATCCAAGTCCTCGTGGGTGACAACTGGGATGTTGTTCTTACAAAAGTGCTGGTAGTAACGTAAAAGACGAGGGGATATTCTGATTTCTTCTGTGAATCTGAAAGTGCAAAAAATAGGTCATTACAGTCATGGAACTTTTGCTTAATTTGAGATATATACCAGGAAGCTTTTCATTCTTTAAGAGAAACCTTTTTTAAAATAACAAATAAATGTAATTCCTAAACAAAGAATAACTTTTAGAAAGGAATTTTACAGCATTAGATATCCTCTTCCATATCCTAGTGAGGCATCTCATTTTGGGAACATGGATCTTTTGGATCAATTAATCACAGTGTGCAAATCCTATCTGTTTCCATGAGAAGCAGTTGTCCTTGTAGGATAGTGTTAGTTGGAGGTAAGGATTTTCCTGAACATGTCTTATAATGAAAACCGATATTTTTTTCTATTTGTCCTATAACAATGCACTACACCATTTAAAGAATACTATGAATGAGTGCTCTATTTATTTTGGACATTGTACTTCAGGACCAAACAGCAGAACCATCATTTCTGCCAACACTCATATGTTTGAAAAGAAATGCCATCAGCTGTTTTATAAACATCTCACAAGCTTCTCCCATCAATTGTTTCAAATATTAATCCTAGAGTTTTGTCACTTGAGATATTTATCTTTTTACTAAAAACATTTTTCACACTTGCTAGTTTATATTATTTTAGGAAAAGGATTCTGAAACTAAGCTTTTATTTAAGTGTATGTTTACTTTATTATAAAGGCTGTGATGGAAGTTTCTTCATCTGTAAAATGGGAGTAGCAATAATATCTAAACCATATGGCAATTATGAAAATAAATGTGATAACATATGAGATAGCACTTTGTATACTGTGTGGCATTACACACATATTAATTATAATAATATTTATATTCCAGAAGCACTAGCCAACTGCACACACTTTGTGATTCAAATAATACAGGCACACATATACACCCACATGTTTAAACACAAATATAAAATCCACTGGTTGTATAAGTTCAAGGGTTAATTGCTATATGATTAAAAAATGGGTAACAAAAACTGGGAAACCAAGTGAGAGTGGTCACTGCATCTGCTGTGTTTGTCAGGGAAAAGTGAAGAACCAACAGCTTCAGTCTCTTACTTAACAAATGCAAATAATTACAACTCAAGCTCAAGAGTCATGTTTTCCTTTCATTTAGTTATTAAGTATGAATTTATCTTCTGGGAACTTGATGTTTTCTGCAGAATATGATGGAAAAATCAGCATTACTTAAAATAGAGTGGCACTAAATAATGACTATTTCTCTATAAAAGAATTAAATAGCACGTTATACTGCTCTAAAAAATGTATTAATAGTAAGATGTTAACAATTACTTCCCCCACTAACCTGACTAGAGATATAATAATAAAGTGAAGTCAGCAGGAAAGAATTTAGCATAGTATGTTGTACGATTTTATTTGTACACTCAGAGTAGTGTCAGAGTATAGATATGGAGGAATGGATAGATGAAGAAATCTTGGACATGTGGAACAGGAAATGAGAAAGCAGAGAGTCTAGGAGACTTTCATTATTGCCTTTCGCAAGGAGCTTGTGGATGAAGGTGAGGGGACATATAGGTGAAAAGCAATTACAGAATTAGACATTGGTAAATATTTGGAGACACAATATTACTTTCATTTCTCTCTTCTTCCCCTCAGATGAGACACCGACTAACAATTCACAGCTTGGTAAGATAATTAACATATATTGAGAGTGAAAGTATAATTTTTAAAAATGTTAAGTATTTTTTGGTAATTAGTTGCAAAACTGTCATCAACTAAATATAATGAGCTCTGGTTTTACAAGTTTACTGCATTTTAAATAACAGTTCACTGAGAATTTCTGAACTCATATGCAATCTGTTGGTCAATTTTTTAACATATTATAAGTAAAATTTTTGGCTACTCAGGGGATACCAGGCCTCTAAATTGTACAGTCCTTTGGGCTTCCCTGGTAGCTCAGATTGTAAAGAATCTGCCTGCGATGCAGGAGACCAGGTTCAATCCCTAGGTCAGGAAAATTCCCTGGAGAAGGGAATGGCTACCCAATCCATTATTCTTACCTGGAGAATTCCATGGACAGAGGAGCCTGGCAGGCCTACAGGCCATGGAGTCACAAAGATCTGGACATGACTGAGTGACTAACACTTTTGGGTAGTGAATTGAAGTCAAATAAATTGTAGCATAATCTGATGCTACTATTGTAGCATAGTCTGATGCTATTATTCTACAAGATACTGCTGACAGAGGCTTTGCAGGCATAAATTGGGATAAGTTAAGATAAATCTGATGTTGAACCTTTCTATTGAGTGTGTTTATTACTTGCAGGTTCTCCGAATGAACCTCCTTTTCAGCTGAACGCTGTCACCAGTGCCCTGATATCAGGAATGGTCATTCTGGGAGTCATAAGCTTTTCCCTTCTTCTGTGCTCACTGGCCCTGTTACATAGGAAGGCACCCACCAGTTTGGTGTTGAATGGCATACGCAACCCAGTCTTTGACTGACTGTCACAGGCCCCAGCTCTCGAGAAAGGGCTTCACTGACTCTACAGTGTGTGACTGCAGTTGAATGCCAGCCAGCATTTGATATTTGCAGGCTGGATAGAGTGTAGCTTGTTAGCATAACAATAGTGAGAGAATTTTGATAATATTACTTTTGTCACGTATGTTTGTGGTCAACCCTATTTGTATGGCACCTCTGGGTATACTGACAATAAGCAAACAACATTCAGGATTTAGATCTTACAAGATCTGTCATTATTTCATTTCATTTCAATTTTCTTTTGATTATTGGTTTTGGAGAGAAAAGGTGGCCATAGGAAAAAAAATTGTTGCATTTTATCCCCTAAGTATTAAAAATTATTGTGATGGCACTTAGATTTGCATATATAGTCCTGAAATGAAAGTTGTTTTTTGTTTTATTCAGATAACTGCAGCTTGGGGATAGGTTTTAATTGGATTAGCCAATTTGGACACCTGAGATTTAATTTCTCATTCTATGACCTCCTACATTTTTGGGTGATTTCCATGTCTGAAAACATATATTAAAAAAAACAAAAATAAAAACTCGGGTAATGTATCCTAACCTGGAGGGAGCATCCATTTTTGCAGCAAACAGTAAAAGTAGTTGTAAGCCTCTAAAGGATACTAAGTGACACTTGATCATTATTCATCTGGTAGAAGAAGCTGTGATCAGTTTTCTCCTGGTTCAAGCAAGAACATCAGCACGTGTTCACTCTGCTCCCAGGTAAACCCCTCAGCTGCTTCTGCAGCTGTGCAACAACTGCAGATTATTCTTAATTCAGGAACCATCATGTGGGAAAACAAATAGTAATTGTGGGAGAGGACATTGTCCCCACACACAAGCATAGTGTTCCTATGCGGGTTTTTAACAACCTAGGTTCCTTTCTTTCCCTAGAACAAAGAGGAAACAGGTTAAATATGTTTTGCAGAACTTTGTTGGGGTCTGCATGGGGGAAAAAAAGTTTCTTTTCTTACAAATTTTTCATGTAGAGAAAACATATAGTCTGGAGGAGGCCTACTTTTTCAGAAATAGTATTTTCCTCTAATAGTAACCTACAAGAAGCATTTTATTTTTTATCAGTTTTGGAAAAAGTTTTAAAAAGCCAACTTTTAAACCTATATTCTTACAGAAAAAAATCAACCTTTCCTTTGTCTAATTTATTCATGCAGTGGAGCAAATAAAACAACTCAGTGATAAACACCAAAACCTAGCACATGCAGCTACTCAAAGTGCTGTTTTAACTGTAAAAACTGCTGTACAGACTAGTTACTATTTAATATTTGTGACCCATTATTCAGGACTCAATTTTACCAAACAAGTTTGTGATGCAAAGCACTATGCAAGTTTAGATTTGTTTTAAATGAAGTGCCTATGCGCTAAAGTTAATAATTAAATCAGTTATCAAATCAAAAAACACCTTTTTTCCAATTTTCCTGAACAGTTCAGAAAAAAGTATTTGTATTACACTAATTAGCTATAGAGTAATAACTGCCTCAACTTTCTCTTTCAAGGAAAAGACACAATCAGAGGAAAGTGGGGTCTATAAAGTCTCTGGATAATTTCTTCAATATAACAAAGTCTAAGACTTAAAAAGCCAATCTCCTCTTCCTCATGTTACTTCAAACTAACTTCAAAATGATTGAAGTAACCATTCTGAACTTTGTCTGTATTAGCAATTTATTTACTAATATAAAGGGAAAAATCTTACAGAAAAAGCATGAACCGTGCTATTTATATGACCCTCCATATACATGGATAGCATTGGAATATTCTGGTAAATCTGTTTCAGATACTGTAAATGACTTGACATTGATCTAAGTATTAAATCCCGTGAATAGGACATTATATCATTGAAACTGGTTTGTCAGTTTGGTTTTTGTGCTTTGGGGATAACTACCATTTCAGTTGTTAACCTTTCAAATTCTAGACACTGTTCTCTAAAACAGAATAATGGGCATATCAATTTGCAAGCAATTTAAATTACATATTATTTTTGCCACCTTTAATGTCACAAAGGTGAGGTCCAAAACTATAATGAGACAAACCAGTTTGCTTTAAATAACTTTATTCTTATATATGTGCAGTTATATGTAGCATTTAGTTATACTGAATATTCCAGTTATTATAGTGTGAAAACCTTACAAAATATGTGCAAATATTCCTTCAGTTTTAATACCTCAAACTGTTTTTTGCACTTCAGGGGTAAGGTGTGATGACATGTAAAAGATGATTGTTTAATAAAATAATCGTAAATGAATATCTTTTAAAAAGTGACTTTTCTGTTGGGTGTTTTTTATTTTTTTAAGATATATTTCTTGTGTTGTTTTTAAGTCATAATGGAAATATATTGTGTCCTACTCTCAACATTTTATTCCTACTTTTACCAACTTTAAGAAAGATTAAACTTGAAATAAGCTGCCTAATGCAACAGGGAAGGGCAGTAGCTCTGGGCGAGATGAAGCCTGCCCTCTCCACCCTGAGCTTCAGCAGCCCTGTGATGGGAGCATATTCATGAGATCAGCCGAGGGTAAAGAAATACTTTACCTTGAGTTTGGGCTCTGATTAAAACTGAGCCTACGGTTTTTTTTGTTTTTGTTTTTTGAAATTCTGAGGGGAAAGTAAAAACTGGAAAGACAGGAACTCAGCTTCAGCCCAAAGTTGCATAGTCTCTCATGACAGTTCTGTCAGGGTCTGGCTGTCATTCCTTGTTTTGGAATATGACATAGAGCTGAGGAGAAATCCTTTTCCTCACTTAGGGAGAATCCAATCTTACAGAAGTGAGTACTTCTCTGGGTCCTCAACTATTGGCAATTAGTTTTGGGAGCAGCACAGACATCATGGTCCATGAAGGAGCATTATTCCCTCTGGAGAATGTAAGGCAGAGAATTTCTAGAAGTTAGAAAACAGCAGCAGAGAAGTATATGGGAGACATTTGTTTGCAAACACACATGAGGCATAGTCTGAAGGATTCTCAGAGCACTTGGCAGGAGAGAGCTGTAACAGGATGGAGAGCCTTCTGTCAAGGCAGTGGGGGCTATTAGGCTAGCACACATTTGCTTTCATTTTATATTTATAAGGGAAATAGCAAGCTGACCATAGATCAATTGCTTTCAAAAATTAAGTTCCTCAATTATTTATGAGTGGGGAGACATTTAATACAAACCAATCCAAATCTGTAATTTAAAAAATATATATACTTGGGTAGTAAACAAAACAAATACCAGGATTAGCTGGTGTTTTAGGGTTCTCCAGAGGAAAAGAACAAATAGGATGTATGTATTTAAGGAATTGGCTTTCTTTATTATGGAGGCTGACAAGTCCCAAGGTTACAAAGGGCAAGATGGAGACCCAGGCGAGCTGATGATGTGTTTCCAGTCTGAAAGGCAGCAGGCTCAAGCCCCCAGAAGAGCCCTTGTTTCAGTTCTAAAGGAAGGACTAAACCAGTGTCCCAGTTAGAAAGGCAATCAGGCCTTCCTGGGCCTTTCAGGGAGGAATTTCTCCTAGTCATGGGAGAGATAGACTTTTGTTCTATACTGACTTTCAACTGAATAAATGGGGTCCAACTCACATTAGGGAGGGCAGTCTGCTTTACTTGTGTATTCAAATATTAGGTCTCACCCAGAAACATTCTACAGACACACCCAGGGTAATGTTTGACCAAATGTCTGGGCAAGCTGTGACCCAGTCAAATTGACACAAAATGAACCATCACAGCTGGTAAGGTTGCAAACATACCATCAATATGTGTCACACTACTAAAAGAGAACACGTCCTAATGTTCTCTTTTTAGGGGGAACTAAGGAAATGAATAAATACAAATAGCACACAATTTGATAATCTCCACTTGAAATTATTTTGAAATATTTAATGTCTTGAGGTAGGGGCTTGTAAGCAGGGGGTCCTCTTTTACCTTAGCTAAAAATACAGATCAAATAGAGAAAAAACAGGGCCATGAGTTGGTGGGCAGCAATGTGCTTGAAAATTACAGTGAATTATCTCCCTCCTCTTATCAGGAGAAACAGAGCAGAAGAAGACCTGGCATCAAAGTACTGATTGGATCTACATCCTGCAGGCTTGGCATTGAGGGTGCTGGGAGCCAAGGATTGGATTGAGGGAAATCATCAGCTGTGACAACAGGCCAGAAGCACTAAGCAACATAAAACAGCAAAGCAGAATAATAGGAGCAAATGCAACAAGGCAATTGCTGAAATCTGGGAAGAGAGGCAGCTTCTCAGAGGGTATGAGTTCACTAAAAGTGAAAATGTTAGTTGCTCAGTCGTGTCCCACTTTTGGGGACCCATAAACTGTAGCCCACCAGGCTCTTCTGTCCATGGAATTCTCCAGGCAAGAATACTGGAGTAAGTAGCCATTCCTTTCTCCAGGGGATCTTCCTGACCCAGGGGTTGAACCTGGATCTCCTGAATTGCAGGCAGATTCTTTACCATCTGAGCCACTAGGGAAGCCCATGAATTCACTGGTAGATGACAAAAAACAAATCTCCTGGAATTGTTACCCATATTCCTCATGACAGTGACTTGTCTCCTCCAGACGCTCAAAGGAAGTGAAAACTTGATAAATATAAATTATACTTTCATGTTTCTGAGAATACCTTGCCTGATAGCTTATAAAAAGCACTAGTCTCTACAAATTTGAATGACACAGGAGAACTAAGATAGCCTTGATTAATACTACTTTTTGCTTAGATAGAAAAGAGAGAATTCGTTTTGGGTTCTAGACATAGTATTTGGAAATCTCTGTTCAATAAACTTCACTTAAAAAGTGCTTTGTATTCTTGGCAAAGTGAAATTGAGAACTCAGATTTTCTGCACAGTTCAAACCTCCAGTTCCTTTTTGACCTGAGGATCTGGCTATTTTTTGTTTTACTTAAATTGCCAACATAATCACCTCAATTTTCTCTTCCATTTTCCATGTTGAAAAGAGAAGTGACATCACTATAAGGAAGTTTAGTCAAAGGCAACTTGGCCCAGATGTTGACATTAGTTTTCATCAGGAGCTTAGCTGTTTAGGGCTTCCCTGATGGCTCAGATGGTAAAGAATCCACCTGCAATGCAAGAGACCCAGCTTTGATCCCTGGGTTGGGAAGATCCCCTGGAGAAAAGAATGGCTACCCATTCCAGTATTCTTGCCTGGAGAATTCCATGGACAGAGGAGCTTGGCAGGCTACAGTCCATGGGGTCACAAAGAGTCAGACACAACTGAGTGACTGAACTGATAACTTTTTTAGCAATGCCCAAAGTGGAATCCATTACTAAATAATCCTGCTGGTTTGGCTAATCAATTAACACTGGAAGATGCTGGGAGAGTTTGGGTTTGACAATTTCATGCAACTCTTATAAAGGTCCTGAAGCTATTTTTCCCTTAGTACTTAGTTTTCTAACTTTAGAAATTATTTACCACTTGGGGATTGGAACTGATTTTATTTTAAAAGCTATTGATTTGCTAATATATATTTTGTTGTTCATAAACCGAGATGGCAGAGAATAAGGCAGAGTGCCCACTGAGAGAGAACTGAACAAATTTTATCTCAAATTCTCTAAAGGTAAGTCACAATTTGTTTTTGCATAACACTCACTCTCAAAACTCAATATGGAACAAAGGTTATTCACTATCTCTCATTAAAAGATTTTTCAATATTTTAGTTTTGATACTGCCTTCTTTCCAGTTTGTCAACAGATCCATAATGAGAATTTCTCTTATTTCACACTCCATAATCCCTGGTCTGCAGCCCTTGTCCTATGGTCCAAAATGGAAAAAAGGTCCAAAAATAGAGATAAAAGCCATACACACACCATAAATACTTTAAGGAAATTTCATGAAAGCTGCTGCTGCTGCTGCTAAGTCACTTCAGTCATGTCTGTGCCACCTCATAGACCGCAGCCCACCAGGCTCCCCCACCCCTGGGATTCTCCAGGCAAGAATACTGGAGTGGGTTGCCATTTCCTTCTCCAGTGCATGAAAGTGAAAAGTGAAAGTGAAGTTGCTCAGTCGTGTCCGGCTCTTAGCGACCCCATGGACTGCAGCCTACCAGGCTCCTCAGTCCATGGGATTTTCCAGGCAAGAGTACTGGAGTGGGGTGCCATTGCCTTCTCCAGGACAATTTCATTATTTCACTGGTTGGAACTTAGTCACATGGTCACACTACCAACACGGGTGTCCCGGAAATGTACTGTGGGTGTTCATGTGCCCAGCTGTCAACAGAGGATCTCACTTAAACCTATGTTACCAAAATAGTGTCATTATTTACTCACAGCTTTAAAACATTAAATATATTGATGTATGTACAAAGACTTTTATCACCATTATTTTTAATAAAAATATTAGATGCCACAAACATTTCTAAATACAGAATTCTTAGATGTATTATGGTACTTTGCTGTGATTTAATGATATGTAAGCACTAAAATCAGTTATAAAAATCCTTTGTGTGCTCAGTCACTCAGTTGTGTCTGACTTTTTGTGATCCCATGGACTGTGCAGCCCACCAGGCTCCTCTGTCCATGGGATTTTCCAGGGAAAAATACTGGAGTGGGTTGCCATTTCCTTTTCCAGGAAAAAATCTACCCAAATAGAAAATGCATATATGACAGAACGTGAAAAGTAGCAGAATAGAATAGAAGGGGAAGAAGTGGAAGAAGTGACAGACTTTATTTTCTTGGGCTCCAAAATCACCACTGATGGTGACTGCAGCCATGAAATTAAGAGATGCTTGCTCCTTGGAAGGAAAGCTATGACAAATCTAGACAGTGTGTTAAAAAGCAGAGACATTACTTTGCCAAAAAGGCCTGTATAGTCAAAGTTCTAGTCTTTATGGTAGTGATGTATAGATGTGAGAGTTGGACCACAAAGAAGGCTGAGCACCAAAGAATTGACGCTTTCAAATTGTGGTGCTGGAGAAGGCTCTTGAGAGTCCCATGGACAGCAAGGAGATCAAACCAGTCAATCTTAAAGGAAATCAACCCTGAATATTCACTGGAAGGACTGATGCTGAAGCTGGAGCTCCAATACTTCGGCCACCTGATGCAAAAAGCTGACTCATTGGAAAAGACTCTGATGCTGGGAAAGATTGAAGGCAGGAGGAGAAGAGGGCAGCAGAGGATGAGATGGTAAGAAGACATTTCCAACTCAATGGACATGAATCTGAGCAAACTCTGGGAGATAGTGAAAGACAGGGAAGCCTTATGTGCTGTAGTCATGGGGACACAACTTAGTGACTGAATAATAGCAACATATATAATATGAGCTCACACAGAAAAAAGATAGGCAGGAAATTGATAGAAAGGTTAACTATGGTCAGTTTGGGAAAGTAATTGGTTTTGAGATTAGCCTTCCTATATTACTACTCTCTAACATGGTTTCTTTTTTTCTGTTTTTTTTTTTTTTTTTCTTTTTTGAGAAAGTATCCAGATAATTTAAACTACCAGAAGGTAGTTTCAGTGGTCTGGTAATTTGGAAGCTGAAGAAAGTGTTTTGTCTATATTATAATTGTCTATAGATAATTGTATCAATTCTTGGCTTTATTTCATCTACTGAAAAAAAAAATTCTTTGAATGTAATCTAATGAACATATAGGAAGAAAACAAAAATCCAAACCTTTCTGAGAGACAATGGAAATGCAACTACTCTATTTATTCTAAAACAATTCTAACATTTTACTCAACATGAAAATGGTCTGCAAAGTACTTAAGATTATACAGTGGAAGACACTAAGCAAATTTGGGGAACTCAGGATTCCTGACAACAATAAATGAGCTGTTTTACTTGTTTTTCATTTGTGCATTTGTTTCTCCCATATCACTAGTATTCATTATGGTCACACAGCCAGGCTCACAATGAAACTGAGTTTATGCTCTGGGAAATGCTGGAAAGCACCATCTTCATTATGTCAACAATGAAAATTACGTTTGTCCATGTTCTCTGGAGCTGGTGGCTGAAATGTCTGAAAACAACATGCAGGCATTTTCCCTCTCACTCTGGGGGAAAAATATACCTACTGACATTATTATTATTATTATTTTTACTAATAATCTGTTTCCCCTTTGCCCTTTAAGACTGAGAAAAACTGCATGTAATGAATGCTATTTGTACATAAAGGCAATTTCCAGAATAAGTATAATGCCACAGCCTGTCAATTCTTGAGAGAAATGGCTTATGAAACATTATCCCCTTTAGCTGAACACTACTCATATTTTGTAATGAACAAATGACCATTTTCTGTGCATTTTTGCCTTACCCTGTCATCTCATCACACCCTGAAAATTGCTTTGTTGTTGTTGTTCAGTCACTAAGTCGTGTGCCACTCTTTGGGACCTCCTGGACTGCAGCATGCGAGGCTTCCGTGTCCTTCACTATCTCTCAGAGTTTGCTCAAACTCATGTCCATTGAGTCAGTGATACTATCGAACCATCTTATCCTCTGTTGCTATCTTCTCTTTCTGAGTTCAGTCTTTCCCAGCATCAGAGTCTTTTCCAGTGAGTCAGCTCTTCCCATCAAGGGGCCAAAGCACTGGAACTTCAGCTTCAGCATCAATCCTTCCAGTGAAACTTCAGGGTTGATTTCCTTTAAGATTGACTGGTTTGATCTCCTTGCAGTCCAAGGCACTCTCAAGAGTCTTCCCAGCACAACAGTTCGAAAGCATCAATTCTTTGGTGCTCAGCCTTATTTATGGTCCAACTCTACATCCATACATGACTACTGGAAAAACCAGAACTTTGACTACACAGGCCCTTGTTGGCAAAGTAACGTCTCTGCTTTTTAATACACTGTCTAGGTTTGTCATAGCTTTTCTTCCAAGGAGCAGGCATCTTTTAATTTTGTGGCCGCAGTCAGCATCTGCAGTGATTTTGGAGCTCAATAAAATAAAATCTGTCACTGTTTCCACTTTTTCCCCATCTATTGACATAAAATGACGGGACTGGATGCCATGACCTTAGTTTTTTGAAACTTGAGTTTTAGCCAGATTTTTCACTCTCCTCTCACACCCTCATCAAGATACCCTTTAGTTCCTCTTCATTTTTTGAGAGGAGAGTGGTATCATCAGCATATCTGCAGTTGTAGGTGTTTCTCCTGGCACTCTTGATTCCAGCTTGAGCTTCATCTAGCCAGCATTTAACATGTTGTACTCTGCACAAATAAGCAGGGTGATAATATACAGCCTTGATGTACTCCTTTCCCAATTTTGAATCAATCCATTGTTCCATGTCCGAGTCTAAGTGTTGCCTCTTGACCTGCATACAGATTTCTCAGGACACAGGTAAGGTGATCTGGTATCCTCATCTCTTGAAGAATTTTCCACTTTGTTTTGACCCATGCAGTCAAAGGGTTTAGCATAGTCAATGAAGTAGAAGTAGTTTCTTTTTTTTTTTTTTAAATTCCCTTGCCTTTTCTATGTATGATCCAAGGGATGTTGGCAATTTGATCTTTGGTTCCTCTACCTTTTCTATATCTAGCTTGCACATCTGGAATTTTTTGGTTCACAGACTGCTGCAGCCTAGCTTGAAGGATTTTGAGTATTACCTTGCTAGCATGTGAAGTGCAATTGTACATTAGTTTGAAGATTCTTTGGTGTTGCCTTTCTTTGGGATTTGAATGAAAACTGATATTTTCCACCTGTGGACACTGCTGATTTTTCAAATTTGCTGGCATAATGAATGTAGCACTTTAATAGCATCATCTTTTAGGTTAGAAATAGCTTGGCTGGAATTTCTTCACTTTTAGTAGTTTTGTTCCTAGTAATGCTTCCCAGCCGCTCACTTGACTTCATGCTACAGGATGTCTGGCTCTAGGGGAGTGATTACACCATCCTGGTTATCCAGGTTATTAAGATCTTTTTTGTATAGTTGCTCTGTGTATTCTTGCCACCTGTTCTTAATCTGTTCTCCTTCTGTTAGGTCTTTCTGCTAGTTACCCTTTCTGTCCTATATTTTGCCCATCTTTGTTTATATTCCCTCCATGCCCTACTCAGTATCCTTTGGATAGGGTGGCCAGGACTCCATTATAAAAAAAGCAGTAAGGTCTGAATCCCTGCACCTTTCAGGCAAAAGGCTGTAGCAGCTTCCCTGCATTAACTCAAGAAATCTTTGAGTTAAATTTTTTAAAGCAGAGATCTTTTCTTAAAATGTCAACCAGTGACAGTATCTTCATATATACCCAGAGGGTTTGAAATAATGCCTTGAATACTACATGGTTTTTTCTACATTGGTAACTGCAGAGTTCAAAGGGATCACATCTTGCCTCAGCCAAAAATCATCGTTTTTCTTTCTTGGAATGGGATTCAGAGAATTTTGGGGACCCAGGGGCGCGGGGTTGGGCGAGGCCAAGCCACTGGGCACCAGGCATGCTAGGGCCCGCTCAGGAGAGCTGCTGGGAAGAGGGTTTAGCTGCTCTGTGTATCAAGAGGGCCAGGCAGCCGACTTGAGGGACACGTTGTTTGTCGTATGGCATTACAAGACTGCCATCTTTACAGACGCCAAGGAGTTAGACGTCATATAGAAGCCGCAGCGCATCTTGAAGGGCACCGTCAAGCCGCTGCCAGACGAGCTGCGCCAGCTTCTGGACGCCTGTGAGTGTGGCTCTCAGGCCAGCCTCTGTGGGACTAGCCTTCGGGGCAGATGGAGCATTTGAGGCCCTGTGCATGGAGCCCTTCTCCAGCTCACCTGAGCTGCGGATGTGATCACTCAAGAAGCAGCGCCAAGGAGCAAACAAGCTGTGCAGTGAGAGACCCTTCCCTCACCACTCCTTCCACCTACCAACACCCACGTTCCGCGCCCCCCACCCCCCACCCCCGTGTGCATAAAACAAATTTGGGTGTCTAAAAAAAAAAAAGATTATTCTCTTAATCCCATCAGAAGAAAGAAAATGTATATCTTTTGCTCTTCAGTTTAAATGACTTGCCCCAATATCTGAACTCTGGGCTAACTCTAAATGCAAGGCGAGAAGCAAAGAATAATGTGCTGTTTTAAATGTAGATGGAAGATAAGATGTTGAGGCTAAATTTTAAAACCACACCAAGATATATTCATTCCCCTCTCACATTTAAATAATGCTCACATTAAATAATTGTTCCAAAGGAACTGTCAAATGAAACAGTCAGTTATAGCTTTTCCTAGCTGAGCTCTGACAACCATAAGAGTCTAAGGCTTACAGTGAAGCTATGAAAATAATTTTTTAAAAAACTCATTTGCAAAACATGAGCAAAACCTTATTTCTATCTGATATTGGCAGAAAAATGAGCAAGTTCTACAATATTGATTAGGTGAAGCTTTCTAGATTATATTGATTATGCAGGGCTAGCTCAAGGAATCTAAACCACGTAGGACAAAATTGAGTTTTGAGGACCTATGCATAAATTGCAAAGACACAGGCATTATTGTTTTTAACTTTTATCTTAGATGATATCTTTATCTGTGCTTTCTACTCTCAGGGAAAATGTAGAATTGACTATGAAATGCAGAAGCTCTGAAAATCAGTGCTTAGAGCTTCCTGGGGGCCTTACTTGAAGTCAAGAGATTGAGCACTTTGCTTGTAAAACAAGTTGCTCATTCCTGAGAGCTGATAGCACATCATGGCCAACATTGGTCTGGAATAAAGAGAAATAAATTGGAAACTTACAATAACCCTAGAATGCTAGTCCTGGATGTATGATCCCCTGACCCTCACTTGTCAGAAATGGAATTTCTCAGAACTCAGTTCAGATCTATTCAGTCAGAAACTCCAGAGGTGGAACCCCGTATTTTCTATTTAGCAAGCTGTCTAGTTGATTTTGGTGCTTTTTAAAGTTTGAGAACCACTGCTTGGAAATAAGCTTGAAGGCAATTCCAGAAAGCTGAAAAGAGATGACCGTGGATATATGGCATCATCTGTATAACCCCAAACAGAAAGAAGGAGCCACTACCTAGTGTGTGGAGCTCTTAACACCTCGATTAAGAAGTCCTCTATTATGTATAGCATTTTGACTCGAATGTTTACAATTATCCATCATTTATGATTACCGGGGCTGATTCAGAACTGGCTGGGCAGGTGTGTACCTTCTCCCTTATTTCTCCTTGCTTATTATCTATGCTTAGTATTTTATATGCTTAGTGAAAGGGGATGAACATTCCAGATTGAGGAGGATGGTTCTTTGGTCAAAAACGTCCACACCCCTGAATTCCTCTGTACCATATTCTTTAAGGACAGAGAGTGCTCCAGAATTTGGAAAGTTTTTATTGTCTAGATTGTGTTGATTTGGTCTCTAGAAATATTCTGTAGTAGAAGAAAATAGGCAGACCTGATTTCAATCAGTTGTAACTTGTTAGCTGTATGACCTTGAGAAAGTCATCTAGGTTCTTTGAACTTCAGATTCTTTATCTAGGAAAGTGAAGATTCTTATACCAACTTTTGGGGTTAATTTGAAGACTAGAGATAATCTGAAATGAAAGTCACTCAGTCATGTTCAACTCTCTGGGACTCCATGGTCTGTAACTCATCAGCCTTCTCCTTCCATGAAATTCTCCAGGCAAGAATACTGGAGTGGGTTGCTATTTCCTTATCCAAGGGACTCTTCCCCACCCAGAGATTGAACCCTGGTCTCCTGCATTGTAGGTAGACTCTTTATTATCTGAGCCACCAGGGAAAGGCCTGCCACTTGGAAGATATTAGACCCTCCACTCAACTTGATTTCCCCTTCCTTTTGCATCTTTGTTGGCTATTATTGTGATTTCTGATTTAATTTTGTTTCTAATAGGGTGGTGAGAAGTTAAGAGCATGGGCTGTGGGTTTGAATCCCACATATTTGTGTTTTCCTCGTGTGTACAGTGTGAAAAATAATACTGTTTACCTTCACAAGGGAAGGGAATAAATGAATATAAGGTGCTTTTCAAATGACTGACAGACAGTAAGCATGCCATTAATGTTAGCTATTACTTTTAACCTCATTCCTCAGCCTGTTGTGATTTCACTTTTATTTATTATTCTGCTTGTACCCTGAAAATAGTACTTTAGTGGAAAGAAATCATCTATTCACTCATTCATTCAGCACTTATTTTTGAAGATCTACTATGTGACTGAACTGAACTGTGTGAAAGGACTACAGCAGGAATAGATGGCTGCCTCAACCTGTCTGTTCAAAATCTGTTTTTAAAGACGTATTTGAATTTACCACTTACTTCTTCTCCAGGTCTCCAGGTTAGTTTTCTAATCTGTAAAACATGGATAACAATAATTCTTTCTGTATCCATGTTAGAGTGTTGTAAATAAAATGAGATAGTAAATGAGATTCCAAAAACTGAAATGAGAAGCCTCAAGACCTTACATATATAATCAAATCATATACAAATAGCATAGCGTCAGGGTAGAGGAATACAACTACTGCTCCTCCTTTCCAAACACATCCCCCAGCTTCCTACTTGTATTTTCTTTAACAACCTTCGTGCTCTTAGTAGGATGAGATGAGTGAGAACAAACTATTTAACAAGTGTGAAATAAAGTAGACAGGCCAAATTCACAAGATTTTCCTCTTTTTCAAAAACTTAAAGCTCTAGACACTACTGTAATGTTGCATATTACCAAGGTTATTTGTTGGAAAGAAAGTTTATCAACCACCAAGATAACACTCTGAAAACGAGGACTGGATTCTTGCACCCTGAATGACATCTGAGTGTTGGGGGAAGTGTGGCTCCTTGACTGCTCCAGGCTGCTGAACTACAGGTTACTACAGATCCACTTCGGAGCCAAGAAACATGGCAGTGATGAGGGCCCTTTCTCCCTCAGGGCTGTGATGACAGGGTCTTAAGTTTGACTTGCTGCTTTTCAGATTCATTGCTGCTGGATCTTTGGGAACTCCCTGGACATCTGTGTGTTCATCAGGGCGCATGCTTTCCTGTTACTTGTCACATTCCACGACTGGATTCTAATTCCTGACTTGTTCTCCATTTTCCTGACAGCCTGCATAGCACTTTTCTCTGCCTCTACTCCTATCAGTTGCTGCCAGGTCCTGTCCTGCTGTTAACTAGAATCATGAGCTGCATTGTTCCTGACCAAAGGTGTCACTCGTATTAGAAGATTTCCCTCTGGGGACTCTTCTTTCACTTCTCCCCCATGGAATTTTACACCAGCCCAGCTTATGTCTAACTCTGACCATGGTTTGATTTTTAATTTTAGATGGTTGGCCTTCAGGGGAGTCACTGCATGTAGGTTCTTAACCGTGTACATTTTTGGCTTATTTCTTTTATGTTGTAGTCTGCTGAGCAGTTTCAGAATCTTACAGCCTGGAACATGTGGGTCAAGGCAGGGAATCTATTGAGGAGAAAGGGTCATTTCAAACTTTCCTAAACAGCAATTTAGGAGACCCAAGCCATTCAAATCATAAAGTTTCTAAGAAGGCAAGCAAAAATATTGTTAATTAAATGTTTAATCTTTATTATAGCTAGCATATTAATTTTAAGTAGTTTAAATTTATAGCACAATTTTATTTATGTGTGGCATGTAGCCTTTATAGTGTAGAGTGCCCTCTTGTGTATTCCATGCATATAGGGATGCTCATTTTATTGGGCTCTGAACATCATTTTAGTATTAAAAATATGGAAGAATTTAATGCTTGTTTTTATGGCATCATTGGCCTCAGCTAGTCTTACTTTTATGCCAGTCTCTTGACAAGAATATAGCTCCCAATTTCAACATTGTTTCTATGGGAAAATACATAAATACACTGTCTTTCATGAACATTTGCTTGTTTATAATTTCAATAAACCTAAAGGACAAAGACCTAGGTTTTCTTCTTTCTGTTAGAACTTTTTTCCTCTTTATTTTTCCTTTTGGGATAATGATTTCCTTTTAGGTTATGTGGTCATGCCATGTGGTGGTTGAACCTTTTACTGTGAATGAAGCATTCATTTCCTGAGTTACTAAATTCTTAGGAAACTAACGTTCTTAACAATGCATCTAAGTATGGGGGGTTGTTGTATATATAAATGTATTACAACCAAGAAAAGAATCCTTAATTAGAAAGCAATTTCATTTTAAAAAAAAGCTATTGAAATAGAAAATAAAAGTTGATTTAAACCATATCTGTCTTTTATTGTTGGCACTTTAACTGCTCTTCTCTCAGTATATTTTAGCTCACAGTCTTGTCCAGAGATCTAGATTTTATTTGGCCAGTGAGGCTGAAAACCCTCTCCCTGGTCATCTGGAACAAGATGGAATCTGACAGATGCAGCTGCAGTGCATAATATTCTCAAAAACACTGAACTTCTGGAGGTTGATAACAAAGTAAGTTGTACCCAGGGTCTTAGGTAACATACAAAGCAGTAACAATTGGTGATATACCAGAAAGAATACTGAACAAGAAGTTGAGAGACTGACATTCACTTTGACAAATCGTAATTTCTCTAAATTCCATTCGATCCCTTATTTTTGTGCTTTATTAATTTCCTGTTGGAAATGCAATCAGCATTTCTTCTACTTCATGTGTCAAACTACTTTAATACATTAACATTTTAACAAAAGTGGTATAATTACATGTAGAAACATATGCATTGCAACCTTAAGTTGTCTGTCCTTGGAGAGAGGGTAACTGTTAAGCCTAATTATGAAGAAAAAAAAACTAAAAGCCTAACTATGAATATTTAGGCTAAGCCAGCAATAAATATAATTTGGTATTTTAAAACTCCCATCTTCAGACTTTATATAATAAACTATACATGCTAGAATAATAAGATCTTATAAACAGCAAACATATAATCATTTTTTGTTTGTACTTAAAAGCTTTTAATTTTATGTCAGTTGTTGTCATTATATATTGTAAGAGGCAAATCCTCAAAACTATCTTTCTATATGAATGAAAAGTCATATATATTGGGAGACTATTTCATTTCATCCATGTGCTGTTCATTTCAGTCCAGAGTTAGCAAATATTTCATACGCACACACTGAAATCTCTTATAGTCCAATTTTAAGGTTGTCAGGTATTCTGATTTCAATCTGACTTGACCAATTAAAATTGCAATTTAAATGGTTAGATTCTGCCATTAGATTTTTAATTACCTTCAATTCTATCAGAGTGCTTCCAATCCTTTGTAGCAGATTCATTTCCTACTTTACCAAAAAGACAATACTCTAAATAGGCTTTTTGCCCTGCTAGTGATTTCTTTCTCTGCAAAGAGTTTTAACACATCCTGTTGTTTATTTCCTCTCTTACTCAAGGACAAATTTATGTATAAAATAAGTAACACACCATACAAAGGAAAGACAAGATGAGAAACATGATAATATTTACCTTGTGAAAAAAGATATTCATAATTTCTTTAATATATGTGACTGAGCGTGTTTGTCATTTTAACTAGGAACTGTAAATGTTCATAATAGTATGACTCTCCATTGTTAAGCCCTCCTTTGCCTAGGTCATTTCAAATACAACCTTACTCTAGAGAACATAATTATGTAATTAAATACGAAACCTTCACTTACTGGCCTCTGGTTTCAAACACAACATTGAATTAAATCATAGAGAATCCATCTGAAATGTATACATGTACACTTATATAAAAATATACTGTAAAAGATGTAGCAATAGAAAGTTTCATTCTTTTTCTTGATGCTATCACCAGGCATTTCTGGGCAAGTCATTAACTGTTTCATGCCATCAAGGACCGTTTAGTTGACTGAAGCAATAACCTTCTAAGTGGCCTCACTGGCTGGAAAGATTTGTTAGGTTCCAGAAGAAGCCCATGATAGTTTATACAGGAGTGCGAAAAGTCAGGCATGCTGGAAATGATTTTGTTACTGCATCTAATAACTTTGAGAATATGAATGTTATTATATGTGAATAGGTGATTAAAGGAAAATGGTTTTCTTTCCTTGATGCTTGAGGATTTTTGATGTAACCAGTGTCCAAAAGTGAAGGTGACTCTATTATAATGCTCCAGCATCTTGGCAGAAAAGCGTCCCATTATTTGTAAACCCTTAATCAAAATCTAGTGTGACAAGAGATTGCCAGTTTCTCTAAACTGGATCTGTTGCCATTATAATCAATTCCGACAAGCTCCTGGCTCATTTTTAGAAGGATGTACTGTTTATCCTTGAATCAAATAATAACCTAAAAAAAGCCAAATTAAATTTTTTATAAGATCTGCATATCTTACATAGGAAATTCATATATAAACAAAGAGTTTGCTTCTGTGCCTGTCACTGACTGGTATTATGTGAAGGTACTACAAGCTAAAGTGGTTGACAGCTTTGGATTCAGGCAAATCTTAGGTCTGCCACTTGCCAGCTATGTGATCTTACACAAACTTCTTAATATCCCCTAAACCTCAGTTTCCTCATCTGTGAAATGAGGTGACCATATGTGGTTGTGAGGATTAAATGAGATTGCCTAATACAAATTTTGAACATAGGACCTAAGACAAACTTTGTCTAATACAAATTTTGAACATAGGACCTAAGTGTGTCCTAAATCCTTTGTTCCTGGTGATGATGGTGAATAGCTTTCAACTCAAACTGAAGTTCTTTGATAGTTTTCCCTTTGTCCATATTCAAGCAGTAGTCAGACCCTTTAATTCAGCCTCTACAATAACTCATGCGTGCATGAGTGCACACTAAGTTGTTCAGTCGTCTGATTTTTTGTAACCCCATGAACTGTAGGCTGTTAGGCTCTTCTGTTCATGGGATTACCCAGGCAAGAAAACTGGAGTGGGTTGCCATTTCCCCCTCCAGGAGATCTTCTCGACCCAGGGATCAAACCCACATCTCCTGCATCTCCGGCATTGGCAGGTGAATTGTTTACTACTGATTCACCGAGGAAGCTCACAATATCTTATATCTATGCTTTATATTTAGTCCTAGCTTTCTGCCCTGTATCGGCCTGTATTCAAATGAGAGTGTGTGCAAGAGAACTTTATAAATTCTAGTAGACTAAAGAACTATTGGTTATTTCTAATATTTTATTGCAACTTCCCAGAACTATGGTAATTTATTAACAGGTATATCTGCCACTAGTCACTTCACATTCTAATCCATTCTTAGCAGTGCTACCATAGGTATGTTTTGAAGCATTTCTTTTTAGATCACTACTTTTCTCAAATACTTTATATCTCCCCTAGGTGTGATAGGGGAGATGGACAACAATCTACTAAAGTGGGTCATTGCCTCTCTTTTTAACCTTGCCTTCCAACATTTCCCCTTAAATACCACTAACAGTCTTCTCTTCATCACTTCAAAAGATGTCTTCCTCTGAATTTGTTCTAACATTGCCTTATATGAATGGTTAACTAAGTAGTTCTAATATTTAAAGATTTATATTTATTGAGGTATAATTGAGATATAACATTATATTCATTGATGAATACTTAGGATATTTCCATATCCTGGCTATTGTAAATTTTTCAGTGAACATGGAGCTACGTATATCTTTTTGAGTTAGTGTTTTCGTTTTCATTTTGATAAAGACCCAGAAGTGGAATAGCTAGAGCATATGATAATTACATTTAAAATTTTTTAAGGAACTTCCTTGCTACTTTCCATAGTGGCTGCAACAATTTACATTCCATTATATACATCATAGTTGATTCTTTAATTGGACAAATATTTATTGAAAAAAATTTTGTATGCTTTCTCTCTGTACTGAATGGTCTATTACTCTCCCGACTACTTAAATTCCTATCCTCCAAAGCTTTACTTAATTTTTTTTAAATTTAACTTTCTTGCGTCTCTCAGGTGGGAATCCACCTCTTCTTTACCTGTTCTCCATTTTCTAGACTCTATTTATATTCACCCTTTCCTCTTAGTTTGCCATTTATGACTTAATCTGAGAAGTCTGGAGGATGAAGGCTGGGTTGTTATTTTCCCTCCACCCTCCACAGTGCCTTGTGTAACATCTTTCACAAGGAAGGTGCTAAATTAGGAGAAAAGACATTGTCTTTTTCTCTATAGATGTATTTGCTAATAGTAACCTGCAGTAAAGGAATAGAGGGACAAAAGATGCAGCAGCAGGCAAACTGAAGAAAAAAATCCCCCAGTATCCCCCCCAGAGGACATAGAGATTGGCTCTGATGCTCCCTTCTCTTTTTCCACGTACTCTTCTTAGTCTGTACATTATTTTGATATTTGTTTTAACCAGAATTTGCCAGGATAAAAATGGTAGGTGAAGGCCACAGATGAAAGATGGAGGGAGAACAAGTTTCTTCCCAAACCAAAGTTCCACTGTGGACTGAATCTGTGTAATGAAGTGTCTTACTGAGATGTATGACACATCTGCACTGTCATACAGCAACAACAGAAAACACACCTATAACTCTATTTTTTTTTTTTTTTCCATTTGATGACGACTGGTATTAGCCTGATGGGGTCATTTGGTATTCAGAGTAAGGTGAAAATGCACAGAACAACACAGCCTTTTCTCAATGGCCATTGTCCTCATTTTGTGCTCCTACCTCTACCCCAGTATTTTGTGGTTTCTCTTTAGCTCCAAATTGCTTTGTGTGTGTGTGTGTGAGATGTGGAAGATTGAAAGATTCAATTAGAAAATACTTTATTGGCCTTCCACACCACCAATGTGTAGGATTATCAGTGTTTACCACAAGTACCAATTAGGCAACATTGAGAGGATTGCTTCAGTCGTCTCAAATCTTCTTTCATCCTTCATGTAAATCACTGTGAACTCTGCAGAAGATGTAATGGGAAGGGTCACTTGGGAATCACAACAATATTGATAGCTCTGGGTAAGATACTGTTATAAATTTTTGTTGTACCTCTCATAGAGTAATTAACTGGATAAAAAGCATTGTGCCTTAAAGAATTTTAAAATCTAGGGAGAGCCATTCATCTTTCTAAATAAATGAATGAAATTGGTCATCAGCTACAGTTGTATCTCACCGTATGGACAATAAAGACTAGTCATCTTTATTGTGAGAAATGTAATATCTTAGTCCTCCTGTTTTAAATTCCACTTAAATAAAAGAATAGATGGACTGAAAGATAAAGAAAATACATTCATCCTCAAATTAGCAATTATACTGGTTAAAACAATAAGTTTGTTGTTGGCAGGTCGCCTGACTGACAAACTATTAATGAACAGAGTGGAGAAAGCATTACCTCCCCACCCCCACCACATGCATTAAAATGTTGTTCTGGGTTCCTTGGTTCCTGAAATGGCCCTGGGGTGATGGCTTTCATTCTCCCGACATCACATGAGTTTTACTTTGTGTCAGATTGGGAAAAGAGATGTATTGAGTGCTTTTGTTTCTGTGACCAACTCTTCTCCTTTCATTAAAAGGTGCATTAAACACAGTTTACAGGGATATTCAAATCACACAGGTTTTCTTTTTAAAGTTTTCCACTTGATGGAACAGAACAACCATATCAGAATACATTGCCATTTGTACCAAATCCACTGTTTCAGAAAGATATTGCCTGCAAAACTGCTGCTAGCTATAAAATGAATAAAATATCAATGCTGCGCTACAAGTTACACACCAGATGTAACCAAGCTTTTCTGGAAACTATATCCACCAACAGGAGCTATGTGAGAAATTGGCCTCGAGCTCTTTCGGTCTCATACACAGGACTCTAATTAGAATGCTGATAAATACTTCAACAACTAGTATACAGAGTTGGCATTCTGTGGTTTAATTTATATAATTCTTCTGACATTCTCTGGTAGGGAATGATAAACCATACTGCTGATATCAGGCTTTCATGAAAGCAATAACAACATTAGCCAAACTCTATTTACAAAATAATTGCATTAAACCTCAGTCATGAATATGCCTGCAAATGCTGAATGAGAACAGCTTGAATAAATGCAACTGATAGATAATCATCTCATATAACTTTTAGTTTTTAGTTTTAGATTCCTTGGCTTTTTATCCCTTTCCTAAAATGCTTTACTATAACCTGAAATATAGACTGATGTGGGTTTTACAGTCAGTCCTTTTTGCCTACTCTTGTTGAGATACACTGGGATTTTGCATATATAGGAAAAAGCCCCTTTATCATGGTAATCAAAGTCTATGCCCCGACCAGTAATGCTGAAGAAGCTGAAGTTGAAAGGTTCTGTGAAGACATACAAGACCTTCTAGAACTAACACCCAAAAATGATGTCCTTTTCATTATAGAGGACTGGAATGCAAAAGTAGGAAGTCAAGAAACACCTTGAGTAACAGGCAAATTTGGCTTTGGGATACAGAATGAAGCAGGGCAAAGGCTGAGAGAGTTTTGCCAAGAGAACACACTGGTCATAGCAAACACCCTCTTCCAACAACACAATAGAAGACTCTACACATGGACATTACCAGTTGGTCAACACTGAAATCAGATTGATTATATTCTTTGCAGCCAAAAATGGAGAAACTCTATACAGTGAACAAAAACAACACCAGGAGCTTACTGTGGCTCAGATCATCAACTCCTTGTTGCCAAATTCAGACTGAAATTGAAGAAACCAGGGAAAACCACTAGACCATTCAGGTATGACCTAAATCAAATCCCCAATGATTATACAGTGTAAGTGAGAAATAGATTTAAGGAATTAGATCTGATAGACAGAGTGCCTGATGAACTATGGACGGAGGTTCATGACATTGTACAGGAGACAGGGAGCAAGACCATCACAAGAAAAGAAATGCAAAAAAACAAAATGCTGTCTGAGGAGGCCTTACAAATAGCTGTGAAGAGAAGTGAAAAGCAAAGGAGAAAAGGAAAGATATGCTCATTTGAATGCAGAGTTCCAAAGAATAGCAAGGAGAGATAAGAAAGCCTTCCTCAGTGATCAGTGCAAAGAAATAGAGGAAGGCAATAGAATGGGAAAGACTAGAGATCTCTTCAAGAAAATCAGAGATAGCAAGGGAACATTTCATGCAAAGATGGGCTCAATAAAGGACAGAAATGGTATGGACCTAACAGAAGTGGAAGATATTAAGAAGAGGTGGCAAGAATACACAGAAGAACTGTATAAAAAAGATCTTCATGACCCAGATAATCACGATGGTGTGATCGCTGACCTAGAGCCAGACATCCTGGAATATGAAGTCAAGTGGGCCTTAGGAAGCATCACTGTGAACAAATCTAGTGGAAGTGATGAAATTCCAGTTGAGCTATTTCAAATACTAAAAGGTGATGCTGTGAAAGTGCTGCACTCAATATGGCAGCAAATTTGGAAAACTCAGCAGTGGCCACAGGACTGGAAAAGCTCAGTTTTCATTCCAATCTCAAAGAAAGGCAATGCCAAAGAATGCTTAAACTGCCACAAAATTGCACTCATCTCACTAGTAAAGTAATGCTCAAAATTCTCCAAGCCAGGCTTTAACAGTATGTGAATCGTGAACTTCCAGATGTTCAAGCTGGATTTAGAAAAGGCAGAGTAACCAGAGATCAAATTGCCAACATCTGCTGAATCATTGAAAAAGCAAGAGAGTTCCAGGAAAACATCTATTTCTGCTTTATTGACTATGTCAAAGCCTTTGACTCTGTGGATCACAACAAACTGGAAAATTCTGAAAGAGATGGGAATACCAGACCATCTGACCTGCCTCCTGAGAAATGTGTATGCAGGTCAGGAAGCAACAGTTAGAACTGGACATGGAACAACAGACTGGTTCCAAATTGGGAAAGGAGTACATCAAGTATGTATATTGTCACTGTGTTTATTTAACGTATATGCAGAGTACATCATGAGAAACTCTGGGCTGGATGAAGCATAAGCTGATATAAAGATTGGTGGGAGAAATATCAATAACCTCAGATATGCAGATGACACCACCCTTATGGCAGAAAGTGAAGAAGAACTAAAGAGCCTCTTGATGAAAGTGAAAGACCAGAGTGAAAATGTTGACTTAAAGCTCAACATTCAGAAAACGAAGATCATGGCATCCAGTCCCATCACTTTATGTCAAATAGATGGAGAAACAGTGGCAACAGTGGCAGACTTTATTTTTTTGGACTCCAAAATCACTGCAGATGGTGACTGCAGCCGTGAATTTAAAAGATGCTTGCTCCTTGGAAGAGAAGTTATGACCAACTTAGACAGCATATTAAAAAGCAGAGACATTACTTTGCCAACACAGGTCTGTCTGGTCAAAGCTATGGTTTTTCAGTAGTCATCTTTGGATGTGAGAGTTGGACTATAAAGAAAGCTGAGCGCCAAAGAATTGATGCTTTTGAACTGCGGTGTTGGAGAAGACTCTTGAGAGTCTCTTGGACTGCAAGGAGATCGAACAAGTCCATCCTAAAGGAGATCAGTCCTGAGTGTTCAGTGGAAGGACTGATGCTGAAACTGAAACTCTGATACTTTGGCCACCTGATGTGGAGAGCTGACACATTTGAAAAGACATTGGGAAAGATTGACGGCGGGAGGAGAAGGGGATGACAGAGGATGAAATGGTTGGATGGCCTCACTGACTCAATGGGCATGAGTTTGAATAAACTCCTGGAGTTGGTGATGGACAGGGAGCCCTGGCGTGCTGCAGTCCATGTGGTCAGAAAGAGTTGGACACCACTGAGCAACTGAATTGAAGTGGACCAGATACAACCATTGATTTTATTATGTAGTTATTTATTTGGATTATATATATATTTTTTTAAAAGGTTTTTTTAAATTTTTTTATTTTTTAACTTTACAATATTGTATTGGTTTTGCCATGTATAAAAATGAATCCACCACAGGTATACATGTGTTCCCCATCCTGAACCCTCCTCCCTCCTCCCTCCCCATACCATCCCTCTGAGTCGTCCCAGTGCACCAGCCCCAAGCATCCAATATCGTGCATCGAACCTGGACTCGCAACTTGTTTCATATATGATATTATACATGTTTTGATGTCATTCTCCCAAATCATCCCACCCTCTCCCTCTCCTACAGAGTCCAAAAGACTGTTCTATACATCAGTGTCTCTTTTGCTGTCTCGTATACAGGGTTTTTGAAATATATGTGTATATATTTGAAGTATAGCTGATGTAGGTAGAGCTAGTGATAAAGATCCTTCCTGCCAATGCAGGAGACACATGAGATGAGGGTTCCATCCCTGGGTTGGGAATATCCCCTGGAGGAGAAAATGGCAATGTACTCCAGTATTCTTGTCTTAAAAATCCCAGGGACAGAGGAGCCTGGCAGGCTACAATCTATAGTGTTGCAAAGAGTTGTACACAACTGAGGCAACTTAGTGCACACACATTTGAAGTATAGTTGATGTACAATATTATATGTTACAGGTGCACAATATAGTGAGTCACAGTTTTTAAAGGTTATACTCCGTTTATAGGCAGGCTTCCCTGGAGGCTCAGATGGTAGTAAATCCCCCTGCAATGCGGGAGACTTGGGTTCGATCCCTGGTTTGGGAACATCTTCTAGAGAAGGGAAGGGCTGCCCATTTCAGTATTCTGGCCTGGAGAATCCCCATGGACAAAGGAGCCTGGCAGGCTACAGTCCATGGGGTCACAAAGAGTCGGACAAGACTGGGCGACTTTCATTCCATTTATAGTTATTATAAAATATTGGCCAAACCCCCTGTGTGGTACAGCATATGCTTTTAGCTTATTTTATACCTAATAATTTGTACCTCTTAATTGCCTCCCCCCTTCCTTCTCCCCTTGGTAACCACTAGATTGTTCTCTATATCTGTGAGTCTGCTTCTTTTTTGTTATATTCACTGCTGCTGCTACTGCTAAGTTGCTTCAGTCATGTCTGACTCTGTGCGACCCCATAGACGGCAGCCCACCAGGCTCCCCCATCCCTGGGATTCTCCAGGCAAGAACACTGGAGTGGGTTGCCATTTCCTTCTCCACTAGTTTGTTGCATTTTTTTAGATTCCACATATACGTGATATCATATAGTATTTGTCTTTCTCTGACTTATTCCACTTTTTGAACCTTACTTGTGTTGTACTCTTTCAGGTTGCAAAGGATAGAAAGATATGAAAGTTTCTTTTCATGATATGAGTTTTTGGTCTGGATTCACATGGAGGAGTCATGGAAGTGTTGAACAATGTGTTGAACTTTGTTCAACAGATACATAATCAGGTAGATACATAATCAGGCCTCATGGAGAACTGGAAGTTGGTAAGAATGAAAGCTGCTCTAGTGGTCCTACACTGGAGAAGAAAATGGCAACCCACTCCAATATTCTTGCCTGGAGATAACCATGGACAGAAGAGCCTGTTGGGCTACAGTCCGTGGGGTCACAAAGAGTCGGACATGACTGAGTGACTAACACAGTGGTCCAACAATAATTCTAGTAATGTATTATCTCCATGTCAGTTTCACATTCTCTGTAATTCTTTCTCTACTGTTACTGCTATCGAGATCAGGCTACCTTCTGCTTTCATTTACACATGGTTCCTCCTGTCTCATGGCTCCAGTTCATTGCAGACTTTCCACGTGTCTTTCCATCTGTGCTACTATACATTCTATGTTTCTTATTTTTTATTCAAATTTCTCAGGAGAAGGGATCTAATCAGGGCAGATAATTATGGTCCAGCAAGGAATACCTACAATAAGTAGATGTCTAACTATAAGACACACATCACAGACTAAGTCACTGTAGGGTTGAGTGCCTTTGGTTTACGGGTTCTTCAACTATAACAAAGTGTTGAGGTGATATGTTCCAAAGAATATTGACATATGCATTGGAACTGAATATCTTTGGTTATGGAGAAGACCCTTGAGCTCTTTTTTAGCCCTTGAAGAAACTTAGGTAATGAAATTGTCGACCAAATCATCCACCAAAAATATAGTATATAATTGTTCATTTGAACTTGGTTTGCAAGAGATTGAAACTGTCCTGCCACTCTATAGGAAGTCAGGTGTAAGTACCCTAGAATTTTTAACTTAATAGTTATGAGGGGATATAGATGGTCTTACCCAAAGCTTTTATTTCGCAGTTGAAGAATAGACTAAGTGAATGGTCTGAGATCACACAGCTGATTAGTGTCTATCTGCTACATTATGAATTACTAGTTAAATGGGTGCAGAAAACATTTTTCCTCTAGATTTTGTGTTTTAGCTAGAACACTGAGAGCAGTGCTTCTGCATACTGACAGGGAAATCCTATTAGTTTCGAGTGATTTCTTCACCACTTAAAATCCTTAATCAACAGATCAAAGAAAGGCCACAGAATTCGTTTGAGTTATTGACAAATGGCTGAAATAGCTATATTTCTCCACATTAAAATACTTAAATTCATTTATTCCTCCATGTTTATACACACTAAATTGTAATGCCATTTTACATTTTTCAAAGGATGCGATCATACTGTGAGTCACAGCATCAATACAATTCATAATTATGCTTTCTTTTTGGTTTATTTCACGGCCACATTGAAGCTTGGCAAACGTACATGCAAGACCTTAAGCCAGGAATTTGCAGCACTGGAAGATTTCACATATTCTGATTACCCTTTATTATAGACATTGTTATTTATATACTCCCAATTACAATTTTGTAATGTTACCTTCCATGGAAAATATATCAGATTAAGCCAGCCTTTTAAAGTGTAAGAAATTAAATCAAACTGAGAAATCCTGGGGTATAAATTATGTCTACTTAGGCAATTTCAAGTGCCCAGGTTAAGTGATAGATGTCTTCCTCTCTCAGGTTCACCCTTTTCTCATCCCTGTGAAGCTCAGCCTGTTAGATTCCTATTAGATTCACAGTTCTTGGGAAAACAAAGCTAGCCTTTGAGCTTCATTTGGAGGGCACACTCCTAGAGTAAAGATAAAACCATTTTGCATACCATTTACTAACACTACAAGCCGGACAGAGGAGAGAAGGGCTTTGCGGGTAGAAAAGCGATAGTGGAATCTTATTATGAAGGAAAGAAAACAAATACATACAAATACACCTGTTGGAAATAAAACAAAAACCTCTCACCCATCAAATGACCACTCCAGCCAGCAATTGAATTTAAAGCATTTCATAGAGCCATCCTAAGCTGGCAACAGTAAATTACTGGATTCAAATATGTTGTTGGTATTCAGAGTCTCAGAACAGTCCTCAAGTCTCAGCTTTGCTCCACTTATGGTCATATTTTCAGTGAGTTATGGCCAACAATCACCTAATATGTTTTAACTGTCAAACTTTATGCAGTTGGTAATGATCCTTCCAGAATGGTTTCTGTGGCCAATGAAGCTTTCACCCATAAACCATAGACTTCGGAAGGAAACAGGGAATAACCAAGGCATTTTGTGTTTGTATTTGTATTCATTTGGATACAGACCCATACTTCCTAATGGTGCATCCTTTCATTCTCTAAATGTCACTCTTAAATGCTAAGGTAGTACATATGGCTCTGAATAGCACTAAGAATTTAAAAACAAAACTCTTGTCCTTTTTATATCTTGGACTATGATTATCAACTGTAGCCAATTAGGACAAAGACATGGGGTAAGTCTGAAACTGAGTCCTCCTACCTAAACTCATAGTATAAAATTATAATATTCAGCAGGTGTAGCATAGTTCATCAGTGGGTAATTCAGTGAAGCTGTTCTCTTCAGTGAAGTTAGGATGTGATCATTGTTAGCGGAACCCAGCTATGGGGAATCTGGAAGGCAAGGACCCACCATCCATCATTTGGATCACCAGGTATGAAGGCAAACTTACAAACCAGGGTTTATGAACAAGAATCCAACCTCAGGAAGATGGAGTTTAACTGACAAGATTATTCAAAGTGAAAAGGGCAGAGAGGTGGATTGGGGGTAGTGGTTGTGTTAATAACACTGGCAAGAATGGTAGCAGTCATAGCTAAAGCTCTTTGGAAGGAATGATGCTAAAGCTGAAACTCCAGTACTTTGGCCACGTCACGCGAAGAGTTGACTCATTGGAAAAGACTCTGATGCTGGGAGAGATTGGGGGCAGGAGGAGAAGGGGATGACAGAGGATGAGATGGCTGGATGGCATCACTGACTCGATGGACGTGAGTCTGAGTGAACTCCGGGAGTTGGTGATGGACAGGGAGGCCTGGCGTGCTGCAATTCATGGGGTCGCAAAGAGTCGGACACGACTGAGAGACTGATCTGATCTGATCTCATCTGATATACCAGGTGCTTTGTGAAGTATTATTCCATGAACTAGCTCATTTACTTATTACAATAATTCTGTAGATATTGTTATTTTCATTCTGAAAGAAAGGAAACTGATGTCTTATTTGCATTTTTATCTACCATTTCAGATAGGCATCTTGAATCTTTTTCCCTTGGATCTTTACCTCGATCTTTACCCTAAGAGACAGACAGAAGAGTGTTAGAGGGAAGTTAGAGTTAGGGAGAAAAGTGAGATCAAATTACTTTTTCCCCCAGGTCCCTCTCTATCGGGTCATGTCAGGCTGCCTGTGTCCCTCATTTCACAGAACATCTGCTACTGAAGCACAGTCACTAGCAGTGTGACATGCCACTTGCCATACTCTAGTAGGGAAAGAGAAAACCGAACACCAAGTGATGCAAAAATCCAGCTTGTGGGGCAGGAACTTAGATCTCCTTTGGCTGTGATCACAGACCTAGGTGGGCTGAATGAACTAACTAGGGAACTAACTAGCTTTATCTGTGATGTCAGGAGGGCACCACAGACTCAGGCAAGGCACAGATGCAATTAGACTCCTCTGAAGATTGTACAAATTTGACTCTCTACCTACTGGGAAACATTTTTTCCTCTTATTAGTTTTTCTTTTATCTAATTGTTATGACATCATGATACAGTGGGCCTTTCCCTAGGAACTTTGAAATAAGGAAAATCTAATTGCTCTGAGTAAAATTTAATGTCAGTTGAGCTGAGAAATCCACAGAACTGCCAAAGAGACAGACTAGCTCTTAGGTCTATAAGATTTGATACTAACTCTCCTAGGTATGTAAGATTTGATAGTAACTCAATTTAGTATGCTTCTCTTGTGGCTCAGATGGTAAAGAGTCTGCCTGCAATGCAGGAGACCTGGGTTCGATCCCTGGATTGGGAAGATCCCCTGGAGAAGGAAATGGCAACCCACTCCAGTAATCTTGCCTGGAAAATCCCATGGATGGAGGAGCCTGGCAGGTCCAGTCCATGGGGTCGCAAAGAGTCGGACACGACTGAGAAACTTCACTTCACTTCACTTTCAATTTAGTATGTTAATATCAGTTAAAACAGCCTCTAGGACAAAGAAAAAGAGAAAGGTAAAAGGGGACTAGATCCACGTTGGCACAGTCTGGTTTAGTGGAAAAAGATCTTTGGTTAATGATTTTGACTATTCCTGGCTCTTTTGTCAAGACTGTCCCTATAGGAGATGGTGGCTTTATATGAATATCCAAGTTTTCAATTGTATTCTCATTAAGGAAATGTTTGGACTTCTCATACATTTTGTCTTTAGGGAAATAATGTGTCAGCTAGAATTGAGAAACTGAATTAAGTAGATTTTATACTAAAATAAGTCACTTGTCACTCTGGTTTTATTTAATCAGTTTTGTGAGTTCAGTTAATACAAGTCTGCAGCTGAGAGACAGATTATTGTATGTGTGCTAACAGACAAGGCTTCACTGTCTTCAAGATGAAGGGCCAGGGGCTGCCATGGGGAAATTATCAAGCTAATCTCACCCCACAAAGCATTTTGGGAGGAGGGCAAGTTGGTTTTCCACAGAGAACCCCTACTCCTCTATGGTAATCTGGGGTTTTGCTTATTTATTTATTTTTAAAGGTGTTGAGTATCCCTAAAGTGTCAGGCACTTTACTTTGTACCAGCAACATAGTGGTGATCCAAGACACAGCCCTGGCTGTCAATGACCTTAGAGTCAAGTGAGATTACAAGCGTGCAAGTCCTCTTCTGTCTTCTGTTCAGTTCATTTCAGTTCAGTCTCAGTCGTGTCCAACTCTTTGCGACCCCATGAATTGCAGCACACCAGGCCTTCCTGTCCATCACTAACTCCTGGAGTTCACTCAAACTCACGTCCATCGAGTCAGTGATGCCATCCAGCCATCTCATCCTCTGTCATCCCCTTCTCCTCTTAACTTCTGCCTACCAGAGACTACAAACACTAAGGATGATTTAGACACATGAGATGCTTTGGGACCTGTGTAGATAAGTTGCTAAGACAGGAGGAATATCTCTTGGTTCGTAAAAATACTTGGTTACCAAGTAAGCTTCTGTTATGGCAGGAGTATATACAGTTCTATAGCATCCGGGATTTATCCCTGCTTGCTCCCTCTGATTTGAATGTTCAGAACTTGCCAGGTGTCCTGCACCACCCTCACCTGGACTGGGACTCAGTTCCCACCTTGCTCCTTACCATAGACATGTACCCCTGCCTTCTCTTATCCCAAGGCCAGAGTAGAACCAGATGTTCTTTTTTCCTGGAGGGGAGGCCTCTAGGAAACATCCTGTCAACTATTATGAGTGTTGATGTGTAAATATTAAAAAACAATTATTTCCTTTAGTTAACAATTCCATTGGAGAAGGCAATGGCAGCCCACTCCAGTACTCTTGCCTGGAAAATCCCATGGTTGGAAGAGCCTGGTAGGCTGCAGTCTATGGGGTCACTCAGAGTTGGAAACAACTGAGCGACTTCACTTTCACTTTTCACTTTCATACATTGGAGAAGGAAATGGCAACCTGCTCCAGTGTTCTTGCCTGGAGAATCCCAGGGACGGGGGAGCCTGGTGGGCTGCCGTCTCAGGGGTCGCACAGAGTCGGACACAACTGAAGCGACTTAGCAGCAGCAGCAGCAACAATTCCATTAATTTATCCATTAATTCATATTAAATATAATATGTCTTTGGAACAAGTACTGTATGCAAGACTCACCAGTTCTTTCCTTTTACTGCTTTATTCTAGAAAAAGAGATAAGCCACATCTTATTATTCTATTTAAGACATTTATATCGATTGCTTGTGGGAACGTTGAGGCATTAGGAGCTTTGTGTGGTAGGTGGTATTGAGATAGATCTTGAAGTAAAAAATATGCTTTTACAGGCAGAGACAGCAAGGACTCAAAACAAGGCAACTATAATCATAGGGAATAGGAAAGAATGCTGGCTTTGAAATCCACCTGGCCTTCTAGACTAGCTCTGCCAATTATCATATCTGTGACCTTAGAAAAGTCAATTTATCTCTTTCAAGCTTCCATTTTTTTTTTCTAATGAGCAAAATGGGATAAAAATGTATATCTTTACACAGTTGTAAGGATTATGTGTAATGATGAATGCTAAAGATTTCTGTAAACTTTAAGTGCTATATAATGGTAGGATTTTGTTCACACACAATTCATGAAAGAAAAGCTCAAAGGAGTAGCATAATGTGTTTTAGGAATTCTAAGTGTCTTGGCCATAAATTCTGTTTAGGTATTTAGGCTAGTTCTCATCTGAGTGACCCCAGAAAAGAGTTACCTTTTTTCTCAATTACTCAGCTGGAAAATGGAAATGCTAATTTCTACACACCATGGAGTATGTTATGGAGATGCTGTGATGACTAAAATAACTGGACATGGAACAACAGACTGGTTCCAAATAGGAAAAGGGGTACGTCATGGCTGTATATTGTCATCCTGCTTATTTAACTTATATGCAGAGTACATCGTGAGAAACGCTGGACTGGAAGAAGCACAAGCTGGAATCAAGATTGCTGGGAGAAATATCAATAACCTCAGATATGCAGATGACACCACCCTTATGGCAGAGAGTGAAGAGGAACTAAAAAGCCTCTTGATGAAAGTGAAAGTGGAGAGTGAAAAAGTTGGCTTAAAGTTCAACATTCAGAAAATGAAGATCATGGCATCCGGTTCTATCACTTCATGGGAAATAGATGGGGAAACAGTAGAAACAGTGTCAGACTTTATTTTTTGGGGCTCCAATATCACTGCGGATGGTGACTGCAGCCATGAAATTAAAAGACACTTACTCCTTGGAAGGAAAGTTATGACCAACCTAGACAGCATATTGAAAAGCAGAGACATTACTTTGCCAACAAAGGTCCGTCTAGTCAAGGCTATGGTTTTTCCTGTGATCATGTATGGATGTAAGAGTTGGACTGTGAAGAAGGCTGAGCACTGAAGAATTGATGCTTTTGAACTGTGGTGTTGGAGAAGACTCTTGAGAGTCCCTTGGACTGCAAGGAGATCCAACCAGTCCATTCTGAAGGAGATCAGCCCTGGGATTTCTTTGGAAGGAATGATGCTAAAGCTGAAACCCCAGTACTTTGGCCACCTCATCCGAAGAGTTGATTCATTGGAAAAGACTCTGATGCTGGGAGAGATTGGGGGCAGGAGGAGAAGGGGACGCCAGAGGATGAGCTGGCTGGATGGCATCACTGACTCAATGGACGTGAGTCTGAGTGAACTCCGGGAGTTGGTGATGGACAGGGAGGCCTGGCCTGCTGCAATTCATGGGGTTGCAAAGAGTCGGACACAACTGAGCGACTAAACTGACTAAACAACTGATAAAATGCAAAAAGTGTTTGGAAGTGAAGAGTTAACATAAATAAGCTCAACTGAGTACATTTCTGCAAATATCACTCTACAGAGATTTCTTTTAATGTGATACTGTTTTCTTTTTAATCGGAAAATAGGAAACATTTGACAAAGCTCTTGAAATGATGGCAGATTAAGTAAATGCATTAAAATTTGATCTACAGTAAGTGACTGTCTCCTTTCAAAAACTGTCAACTTGGTTTTTAAAAATTGCAGTATTCAAGTACTTGATTTTGGTTAATAACCATCAGAGCCATTTCGGGGTTTGGAGACAAATTTCATTTTAACATACAACATTGGCATAATTTGGGAATGATGCTTATTTCAAAACTAAATTCCTAATGTAAATGTCTGAAAAAACCCTCTATAAAACCCAACACAGAGGAGTTATGTCCTCTTTACAATGTAAACATAGTCTAAAATTGCAGTAAAGATATAAACATAAGACTTTTGCAACAGTCATGTGTAAATGATTGCATAATTCCTAATGTTTTGTCCCTTTGTTTTCCAAATGCTGCCTTTAAACTCTGCTTAATCTGTTTCTCTGACAGTCTGTGGTGTTGTATGACATATACTGAAGAAGTATTTTCTTCAAGATTGCCATTATGAGCAACATGTTGCCATATAAGAAAATGCTATGGGCAATGCTTATTTGAATGGCTTCTAAGACAACATCTTCAGCTCAGTTCAGTTCAGTTGCTCAGTTGTGTCTGACTCTTTGTGACCCAATGGACTGCAGCAAGCCAGGCCTCCCTGTCCATCACCAACTCCCAGAATCTACCCAAACTAATACCCATCGCATCGGTGATGTCATCCAACCATCTCATCCTCTGTCGTCTCCTTTTCCTCCCACCTTAAATCTTTCCCAGCATCAGGGTCTTTTCAAATGAGTCAGCTCTTCGTACCAGGTGGCCAAACTGTTGGAGTTTCAGCCTCAGCATCAGTCTTTCCAATGAACACTCAGGACTGATCTCCTTTAGGATGGACTGGTTGGATCTCCTTGCAGTCCAAGGGACTTGGACTTGGACTTGCAGTCCAAGAAGTCAAGAGTCTTCTCAAACACCACAGTTCAAAAACATCAATTCTTCGATGCTCAACTTTCTTTATAGTCCAACTCTCACATCCATACATGACTACTGGAAAAACCATAGCCTTGACTAGACGGACCTTTGTTGGCAAAGAAATGTCTCTGCTATTTAATATGCTGTCTAGGTCGGTTATAGCTTTCCTTCCAAGGAGTAAGCGTCTTTTAATTTCATGGCTGCAGTCACCATCTGCAGTGATTTTGGAGGCTCCCATCCAAAAAATGTCTGTCACTGTTTCCACTATTTCCCCATCTATTTGCCATGAAGTAATGGAACTGGATACCATAATCTGAGTTTTCTAACTGTTTAACTTTAAGCCAACTTTTTCACTCTCATCTTTTACTTTCATCAAGATGTTCTTTAGTTCTTCTTCACTTTCTTCCATAAGGGTGGTGTCATCTGCATATCTGAGGTTATAGATGTTTCTCCTGGCAATCTTGATTCCAGCTTGTGCTTCCTCCAGCCCAGCATTTCACATGATGTACTCTGCGTATAAGTTAAGCAGGATGGCAATATACAGCCTTGACATACTCCTTTCCCAATTTTGAGCCAGTCTGTTGTTCCATGTCCAGTTCTAACTGTTGCTTTCTGACCTGCATACAGATTTCTCAAGGGGCAGGTCAGGTGGTCTGGTATTCCCATCTCTTTCAGAATTTTCCGCAGTTTTTGTGATCCACACAATCGAAGGCTTTGACATAGTCAATAAAGCAGAAATAGATGTTTTTCTGGAAATCTTTTGCTTTTTCAATGATCCAACAGATGCTGGCAATTTGATCTCTGTTTCCTTTGCCTTTTTCTAAATCCAGCAAGAACATCTGTAAGTTCACGATTCATGTATTTTTGAAGCCTGATTTGGAGAATTTTGAGCATTACTTTACTAGTGTGTGAGATGAGTGCAATAGTTTGAGCATTCTTGGCATGTGTTGCCTTTCTTAAGGATTGGTATGAAAATTGAGCTTTTCCAGTCCCATGGCCACTGCTGAGTTTTCCAAATTTGCTGACATATTGAATGCAGTACTTTCACAGCATCCTTTTAGGATTTGAAATAGCTCTACTGGAATTCCATCACCTCCACTAGCTTTGTTGCTTCCTAAGGCCCACTTGACTTCACTATCCAGGATGTATCCATTGCTCGGGCAGTGTATTTTTGTATTAATTGAATCTTGGAATTTGAAGACTCCAACAGTTGTGTCCTTTTCTCTGAAGCTTATTTCTGCCACCCTTAGTCACATTAATGATGATTCATCTCCGTTACATGATGATGGTAATGGCAGAGTATGCCTGGAGACACAATTCGTAAATGTCTCAGTTTCAACATTGAGACAATGCAAAAAATTGTATATACAATGGACTCCCTGTATTCCTATGTATTGTACTTCTTCCCCATATTCCATGATAATCTGCCTGTTTCTAAAAGAAAAAAAAAATGGGAACAGTGAATACAAAATCCAGTTAGATACTTATAAAATTGGTAAAATTGGTTAAAGGGGAGTATAAAAATGAATATGTTCATGATTTTGTTTACATGTATTTGGTGAAATAGTATAAATAAATAGAGCAGGGAATTCCTGCCTGATCCAGAGGACTCAAATTACATTGCAGGATTTAGAATTATCTCTTGAAATTACTTTGTAGACAGTTAACATACTTCAGGCTAAAGCATTCACCTTTCTCTCTCACAGGCAATAAATGCTAAATGGTCTAAGGTCCAAATTAGCTTTTTTCACAATTCAAATTCACTGAAATATTTAATTACCAAAGCTTAATTTTGTTTTGACAGGAGAAAAAGAGAAGATGAAGCTCTTCAGGACAAAAATCCATCTGCCACCAGTAACAGCCTTTGTATTTAAAGGGCGGTCAGTGTTAACATGACTTTCCTTCCCTGTACTATTTTTGTGTTTCAGTTATTTGGGAAGAAGGGCATTTAAAAATGGACAACTATCAAAATATGATGCAACAACAACAAAGAAATAGACTTCATGGACTTTGTGAGGAGATAAAGGGAAAATGGAATATGGTCAATATAGGGCCTCTCAAACTTGCCCCACATCTTCTGTGTTGAACAGAAATGAATGGATATTGGTGATATTTAGCTCCGTAGTAATAATGACTGGAAATGTTAACATGAATAACATTACTGCATAAACCACATTTGGAAAAAACATCTCTTTGAGACAGTATTACTTTGGCTGCTCTTCAAATGAGCAGGAACAAATGAGGCATTTATACAATTATTTTTTTTTCTTACTCAAATCAAGCTAAATCTCATTAAGAAATGATTCTACCAAAATGAGCCTATGCAATTAAAAATAACTTAGAGATAATATTTTTGACAAAAGTTGATGTTCTATATATAGATGCACTTATTTATCATGGAAAATAAAAATCAATTTTCTGTTAAAGGGCCTTCACTCATGACTGAGGCAGGTTAGATCTAATGAATGCAAATACATTATTTCTTTTTTCTGCCAGGAAGTTCTATTATCAAACAAGGAAGTAGATTAGTGAAACCTAAATCCATTTGATTAAAAAAAAATAGCCCCTCCTCTTTTTATGTTGCTCATCCCATATATGTATTTTTAAACATATAACTGCAATTTGGCTGCTAATTATTTACAAGTCAATTGGAAAACCTTTAATATGCTACTTTAAATCAGATACAGGGAAAGAGTGACTCAGTGATTTGAATCAAATACAGGAAGCCTGGCAATTGTGGAACTAATCTCTGTTTTGCCCAATTATCTGTGACTTCTTGGTAGTTATATTAGTCCTTAAGGCAGAATTTTTGAATCTGTGGGAGGGATTCTTTTACCTCCCATCTTCAGCTGCTGTGCTTAGAAAATAATGAATATCTTTTTTCCTGATAAAGCTTGATTTTATTAAATTATGTGGGCACTTTTGTTGAAATGGATTGATTTATATGTACAGGTCTACTGTTGAACACTATTCTTTTCCACTGATCTGTATGCTTACCTTTATGCTAATATCACTCCCTTGATTAGTGTAGCTTTAGCAACTAAGTCTGATAAGCTATCCGACTTTTGTTCTTTTTCAAAATTGTTTCTTTCTATTCTAAGACTTTGTGTTCTATATAAATTTTAGAATAAACTTGTCAGTGTCTGACAAAAAAAGCCTGTTAGAATTATATTTGGAATTGTGTTGAATCTATAGCTCAATTAAATGAATGACCACCGATATTTAATATTTTGGCAATATTGTTTTGCATATTTTAAATTCTGGTGTTAATTGCTGATGTATAGAATATGCTTTTTAAAATTTTGTTTATATATATATATTTAAATTTTTTTATTACCATTTATGTGATTTACAGTTTGTGTTAGTTTCAGGTATACAGTAAAATGAATCAGTTATACATATACATATATCCACTCTTTTTAAGATTATTTTCCCATATAATGCTTTACAGAGTATTGAGTAAATTTCCCCATACTATACAGTAGGTCATTATTATCTATTTTTCATATAGTAGTGTGTATGCTGCTGCTGTTCCTGCTAAGTTGCTTCAGTCGTGTCCGACTCTGTGCGACCCCGTAGACGGCAACCCACCAGGCTCCGCCGTCCCTGGGATTCTCCAGGCAAGAACACTGGAGTGGGTTGCCATTTCCTTCTCCAATGCATGAAAGTGAAAAGTGAAAGTGAAGTCGCTTGGTTCTGTCGGACTCTGAGCGACCCCATGGACTGCAGCCTACCAGGCTCCTCCATCCATGGGATTTTCCAGGCAGAAGTACTGGAATGGGGTGCCATTGCCTTCTCCAAAGTAGTGTGCATATGTCAGTTCAAATCTTCCAATTTATCCCTCCCCCCACCCCTTAATCCCTGGTAACCATAAGTTTGCTTTCTACATCTGTAGCTTTCTGTTTTATAGATTAGTTCATTTGTACCTTTAAAAAAATTCCACATATAAGTGATATCATATGGTATTTGTCTTTCTCTGTCTGACTTTACACAGTATGACAATCTCTAGATCAATCCATGTTGCTTCAAATAGGATTCTTTTTCTCTTTTTGTAATGGCCAAGTAATATTCCATTAGTGTTAGCCAGTCAGTTGTGTCCAAATCTTTGTGACCCGATGGATGCAATTCTGCAGGCAAGAATACTGGATTGGGTTGCCATTCCCTTCTCCAGGGGATTTTCCTGATACAGGAATTGAACCTGTGTCTCTGGTGTCTCCTGGGAAACTGTCGGCTCAGATGGTAAAGAATCCTCCTGCAATCAGAAAGCCTGGGTTTGATCCTGGGTTGGGAAGATCCTCTGGAGGAGGGCATGGTAACTCACTCCAGTATTCTTGCATGTAGAATCCCATGGCGGGCTACAGTTCATGGGGTCACAAACAGTTGGACATGACTGAACTACTAAACACAGCACACAATATTCCATTATATATAATGTACCTCATCTTCTTTATCCGTTCCCCTGTTAATGGACATTTAGGTTGCTTCCATGTCTTGGCTATTATAAATAGTGTTGGCAATTAACATTGGAGTGCATGTATCTTTTCAAGTTATGGTTTTCTTTCCATATATATGCGCAGCATTGGGATTGCTGGGACATATGGTAGCTCTCATTTTAGTTTTTTAAGTACCTCCATACTGTTCTCCATAGTGGCTGCATAAATTTAATTCCTACAGAGTAGAGGGGTTCCCTTTTCTCCACAGCCTCTCCCGAGTTCATTATTTGTGGACATTTTAATGATGGCCATTCTGACTTGTGTGAGGCTGTACCTCATTGTAGTTTTGTATTTGCATTTCTGTAATAATTAGTGATGTTGAGCTTCTTTTCATTTGCTTTTTAGTCATCTGTATGCCTTCTATGAAGAAATATCTATTTATCCATTTTTTGACTGGGTTGCTTATTTTTTTGATATTGAGCTGTGTGAGCTATTTGTATATTTTGGAGATTTAATCCCCTCTCCATTGCTTCATTTTCAAATACTTCTCATTCTGAGGATTGTCTTCTCATTTTGTGTATGGTTTCCTTTGCTATGCAAAAGCTTTTAAGTTTAATTATGTGGTTGTTGTTGTTCAGTTGCTACTGTGTCTGACTCTTTGAAACCCCATGAACTGTAGCATGCCAGGCTTCATGGAGTTCTCCAGGCAAGAATACTGGAATGGGTTGTCATTGCCTTCTCCAGAGGCTCATCCTCGACCAGGGATTGAATCTACCTCTCCTGCATTGGCAGGTGGATTTTTTACCACTGGGCCACCAGGGAAGCCCTTAATTAGGTCCTATTTTTTAATTTTATTTTCATTACTCTTGGAAGTAGATTGAAAAAGATCTTGCTGCGATTTATGTCAGAGTGTTCTGCCTATGTTTTCCTGTAAGAGTTTTATAGTGTCCAGGTTTAAGTCCTCACTCCATTTTAGTTTAATTTTGTGTATGGCTTTAAGGAGTGTCCTAATTTTGTTCTTTTACATGTAACTGTAAAGTTTTCCCAGCACCACTTATTGAAGAGACTTTCTCCTTAGATATTCTTGCCCTCTTTGTCATAGATTAGGTGACCATATGTGCATTTATGTGTGGGTTTATCTCTGAACTTTCTATCCTGTTTCATTAATCTACATTTCTGTTTTTGTGCCAGTACCATACTGTTTTGATGACTATAACTTTATAGTATAGTCTGAAGTCAGAGAGCCTGATTTCCCTAGACCCATTTTTGTTTCTCCAGTTTGCTTTGAAATATGGGGTCTTTTGTGTTTCCATACAAATTAAAATTTTCTTCTAATTCTGTGGAAAATTGCCATTGGTGATTTAATAGTGATTACATTGAATCTATAGATTGCTTTAGTAGTATGGTCATTTTCACAATATTGATTCTTCCAATCCAAGAACATGGTATATTTCTCTATTTGTTTGTGTTGTCTTTGATGTTTTTCATCAGTATCTTATACTTTTTTGAATACAGGTCTTTTGTCTCCTTAGGTAGGTCTATCCATGTTGTTGCAAATAGCAAGGTTTCATTCTTTTATATAACTAAGTAGCATTCCATTGTGTGTGTATGTAATATGTACATGTATATATGTGTATGTGTGGATACATATAATATACCACATCTTCTTTATCCATTTGTCCCCATTCATCCATCAGTGGACACTTATGTGTTTCCATATCTTGGCTATTGTAAATAACACTGCATTGAACATAGGAGTACATGCAACATTTTTGAGTTAGTGTTTTTGTGTGCTTCAGATAAATATTGAAAAGTGGGATAGCTGGGTCATATGATAGTTTTATTCTTAATTTTTTGAGATATCTCCATACTGTTTTTTATAGTGGTTGTAGCAATTTGTCAGAGAAGGCAATGGCACCCCACTCCAGTACTCTTGCCTGGAAAATCCCATGGATGGAGGAGCCTGGTGGGCTGCAGTCCATGGGGTCGCTAAGAGTCGGACACGACTGAGCGACTTCACTTTCACTTTTCACTTTCATGCATTAGAGAAGGAAATGGAAACCCACTCCAGTGTTCTTGCCTGGAGAATCCCAGGGACGGGGAGCCTGGTGGGCTGCTGTCTCTGGGGTCACACAGAGTCGGACACGACTGAAGTGACTTAGCAGTAGCAGTAGCAGTAGCAATTTATAGTAACACCAATAGTGTATGAGTGTTCCCTTTTCTCATATCTTCTCCAACATTTGTTCTTTCTTAAGTTTTAGAGAATAGTCATTCTAAGTGGTGTAAGATAATATCTCACTATTGTTTTGATTTGCATTTCTCTGGTTATTAGTGATGTTGAGCATCTCTTCATGTACCTGTTGGTTATCTCTGTGTCTTCATTGGAAAATTCTTTTTTCATGTCCTCAGTTCAGTTCAGTCACTCACTCATGTCCAGCTCTTTGTGACAGCATGGAATGCAGCACACCAGGCCTCCCTGTCCATCACCAATTTCAGGAGTTTAGTCAGACTCATGTCCATTGAGCTAATGATGCCATCCAACCATCTCATCCTCTGTCACACCGTACTCCTCCTGCCTTCAATCTTTCCCAGTATCAGGGTCTTTTCAAATAAGTCAGTTCTTTGCACCAGGTGGCCAAACTGTTGGAGTTTCAGCTTCAGAAATCAGGCCTTCCAATGAATATTAAGGACTGATTTCTTTTAGGATGGACTGGTTGAATCTCCCTGTAGTCCAAGGGACTCTCAAGAGTCTTTTCCAACACCACAGTTCAAAAGCATCAATTCTTCGGTGCTCAGCTTTCTTTATAGTCCAACACTCACATCCATACATGACTACTGGAAAAACCATAGCTTTGACTAGACGGACCTTTGTTGGCAAAGTAATGTCTCTGCTTTTGAATATGCTATCTAGGTTGGTCATAACTTTCCTTCCTGGGAGTAAGCATCTTTTAATTTCATGGCTGCAGTCACCAGCTGCAGTGATTCTGAGCCCAAACAAATGAAGTCTGTCAGTGTTTCCATTGTTTCCCCATCTATTTGCCATGAAGTGATGGGACCAGATGCTATGGTCTTAGTTTTCTGAATGTTGAGCTTTAAGCTAACTTTTTCACTCTCGTCTTTCACTTTCACCAAGAGGCTCTTTAGTTCTTCTTCACTTTCTGCCATAAGGGTGGTGTCATCTGCATATCTGAGGTTATGGATATTTCTCCTGGCAATCTTGATTCGAGCTTGTGCCTCATCCAGCCCAGCATTGCGCATGATGTACTCTGCATATAAGTTCAATAAGCAAGGTGACAATATACAGCCTTGATATATTCCTTTTCCTATTTGGAACCAGTCTGTTGTTTCATGTCCAGTTCTCACTGTTGCTTCCTGACCTGCATACAGATTTCTCAAGAGGCAGGTCAGGTGGTCTGGTATTCCCATCTCTTTCAGAATTTTCCAGTTTGTTGTGATCCACATTGTCAAAGGCTTTGGCATAGTCAATAAAGCAGAAGTAGATGTTTTTCTGGAACTCTTTTGATTTTTCAATGATCCAATTAATGTTGGCAATTTGATCTCTGGTTCTAGTTGAATTTGTTGCTGTTTTTGAGTTATATGTGTTCTTTATCTATTTTGGATATTAGCCTCTTATCGGGTATATGATTTATAAAATATATTTTCACATTTAGTAGGTTGCCTTTTCCCCTTTGATATTTCTGCTCCATTTATTCTTTTGTCTTTTTATTACTCTATATTCCTTTCCTACTTCTTTGAGACTAATTCAATGCTTTTAGCAGTAAATTGTATTTTATCTATTTCTATTCATTTGTAATTAAGTTGTTTTGTTGTTATTTTTACTCTAAGCCTAACAACATGCAGCCTAACTTATCAAATTCTATGTAAATTTAATATTGCATGGATTTCTACTTTCCACTATTCATTTCATATCTGATAGTCTCCACCTTCCATTTCCTTCTTGATAAATGTAAAAAACATGACATTTAATTTCATTTACCCACATATCCATTTTTGTACTCTTATTTTCATGTTGTTTTCTTCAACACATGTTATAAACACCACCTTACAGCATTATTAATTTTGCCTTAGAGTCAGATGTCTTTTAAGAAAGTTATGACCATAAAAATGTAGTTATTTATTTTACCTCTTTATCTACCATTTCCAGTATTCTTTCTACCTTCCAATAGACATGATTTCTACCTTACATTATTTTTCTTCATTTTGAAGAACACCTTTTTTACCTTTTGTGAAGTTCTGTGGGCAATGAATTCTATCAGATTTAATATTTCAACATGTTTATAATTAATTCTTATTTTTGAAGGATAGTTTCACTGGATCAGAATTCTGAGTTAACATTTTTTTTCTTTTAGCACTTAACATTTTTTCTTCCATTATTGTCTGATTTACATTATTTCTTATGAGAAAACAATTATAATTTATATCATTGTTAGCTATAAGTTCATTGTTTTCTTCTTGTGTGTAATGAATCTCTTTTCTCTATTTTCCAAGAGTTTCTCTTTATAGTTATATTTTAGTAATTTGAGTATGATATTGTTTTCTTTGCATTTATACTATTTGGTGTTTATTGAGTTTATGGATACATAAATCAATGTTTTGCATCAAAACCAGGAAAAATTGATTGCCTCAAATACTATGTTACATTTACTATCTTTTCTGCTCCTAAGGCTCAGGTTACATACCTGTTTAGACCATTCTTTCTGCCTTCCAGCAGGTTACTATTACTCTCTTCAGTTTTCTTTATTCTTCTTGCTATTCTTCAGATTGGGTAATATCTACTGACCCATCATCAAATTTACTGAGTCCTTGTCCCTTCTGTTGATAAACAGTGACTTGCAGTGATTTTCTTTTTCATTTCATTACTTTTGCAGCTCTAGAATGTTCTTTTATTATTCTAAATTTTCATTTTTTCCTGCTAAGGACTCCTTTCAGTTTACTTTTTATTACTATATTTTCCTTTAATTTTTTGTTTATATTTTTCTTGAGTTCTTAGAATATATTCACAATAGTTTGTTTAACAGCTTTGTTTGCTAAAGTCAACAATAAGCCTGTCACAGGGCTGGTTTCTGTTGATTGCTTTCTTGTGTCTATGGATCACATTTTCCTATTTCTTTGTATATCATATAATTTATTATTACATACTACATTTGGAATAATAAATTGTAGAGAATATGGATTCTGCCATATCCTTCTAAGTGTCTTAATTTTGTTCTAGTAAAAAATTTAATAATTATTAAACACCTTGAGTTTTTATAAGCATGGTTTTCATATGGTTAATGTATATCTGACAAAAGTATAAAGTATTTCCCAAGATACTGCAACTTCCCAGGATTCAAATTCCTCCAAATTATATCTTACTTGAGTTTTTGTTGTTGTTGTTGTTAGGATTTGGTTTTTCATTTTATTGGGCAAATCTAGAGAAATCTGTTCTAAACCTTGTGATGTCTCACCTGGATTCCCAGGATACCCCTAGTGTTTTATAAATATATAGATCTACACTGTCTATCTGGACAAGACCAAAACTTCCACTGCTGTCCAATACCTAATGTTGGCTCTGAACCCTATACCAGCCGTTTTCTGGTAGGTCTACTGAAGGCTTACCTTGTACATATGCAACTCAGCCTTTAATGAAGGGCTTGCCTGAACCCTCATATAAATTTCTATCTATCCCTTCCACAGCTTCTTCCTGTCTGATGCCCTCAGATTTCAGCTGCTCCAGCTACCCTAAACCCTGACATCTACTTCCTCAGTCCATTGCTCTTATTGTTTTTGTTCAATGGTCAAGTTGTGTCTGACTGTTTGCAACCCCATGGACTGTAGCACGACAGTCTCCTCTGTCCTCCACTATTTCCCAGAGTTTGCTCAAGTTCATGTTCACTGAGTTGGTGATGCTATCTAATCATCTCATCCTCTACCATTCCCTTCTCCTTTTGCCTTCAATCTTTCCCAGCATTGGGGGTCTTTTCCAGTGAGTGGGCTCTTCACATCATGTGGCCAAAGTTTTGGAGTTTCTGCTTCAGTAATGGTCCTTCCAATGAATATTCAGGGTTGATGTCCTGTAGGATTGGCTGATTTGATCTTGCAGTCACAGAACTCTCAACAGTCTTCTCTAGCACCACAATTCGAGAGGATCAGTTCTTCTACGCTCAACCTTCTTTATTGTCCTCAGCTCATTAGGACTTCCATATTCTCTCTGAATTACAGCTGTGAATTTCCACTGTGCCAAACTCAGGCACGATGGAAAACATGTGAGAAAAGTCAGTAAAGTTAGGAAATTATCTCCAGGTTGAGAACTAGGGTGACTGTGGGGTTGATCTCATGGGCTTTCTCTTCCCTCAAGGTTTATGTTCTGCCAGTCATCCAGTGCCCAAACATAGGGTTTTCATACATTTTGTTCAGCTTTACAATTATTCATGTTACAGGGATTGATTAGTATTAATCAATCCAAGTAAATCATTATATCTGGAATCAAAAGTCCTCTCTACGTAATTTTTTAAAAGATTGCCATATTCTTGTGTGAGTCTTCAAGTATATATTTTAAAATTCTATTTTACTTGCTCTAATAACGTCTAGTCAAGGCTATGGTTTTTCCAGTGGTCATGTATGGATGTGAGAGTTGGACTGTGAAGAAGGCTGAGCACTGAAGAATTGATGCTTTTGAACTGTGGTGTTGGAGAAGACTCTTGAGAGTCCCTTGGACTGCAAGGAGATCCAACCAGTCCATTCTGAAGATCAGCCCTGGGATTTCTTTGGAAGGAATGATGCTAAAGCTGAAACTCCAGTACTTTGGCAACCTGATGTGAAGAGTTGACCCATTGGAAAAGACTGATGTTGGGAGGGGTTGGGGGCAGGAGGAGAAGGGGATGACAGAGGATGAGATGACTGTATGGCATCACTGACTCAATGGACGTGAGTCTGAGTGAACTCTGGGAGTTGGTGATGGACAGGGAGGCCTGCCGTGCTGCAATTCATGGGGTCACAAGAGTTGGACACGACTGATTGACTGAACTTAACTGAACTGAACAGTGCTTATCTGAGGTACAAATTAGTTTTGCCAAATTTGTTTTTTCATGGCATTGTTCTTTCTGAAAAATATGGTGATTCTTGCTTGCATGCTTATACAGTTAAGGTCAAAATAAGAAACCCAGAGCAAAATTAAAATAAGGATTAGAGAATAGTTGCTTTGCAAAACTGTGCGTTTGGGGGAAACTTAAGAATTTTTAGTTCTAAATATAAAAAGTCAGTCTCTATAATATTATATGTAAACATGGGAATCTGGGGTACCTATATTTTCTGCCATGTATACTAAGGAAGACAAATAGTTGAACCAGTATTCAGAGAGAGAGAAAGAGGAAGGGAGAGAAGGGGAAACTTCTTATTGTGGTCAATAATCTGACTTTGTTCTAGCACCTGTATATTTCTTGTGGGTTGTTGGTTCAGTGCCATTGCTAGTGTTGATCAATAAATTTACCTGTTTTCCTTTCAGTTTGTTTAACCTGGGTCTGTAACTTGCTACATGAAGAATCTTAAACTAATGCTGACAATAAAGGGTTGAAGGAAAATAAAGAATAATTCAAGGGAATGTATTAAATGTGGGTGGGGCAACCTCAATTTTTCTAGTTAGATGTATTTTTAAAAAGAAATTTAGGCCCTGGTACATGTTGTTTTAGACTTCCTTGATCGCTCAGCAGCAAAGAATCCACCTGCCAATGCAGGGAAAGATGAGTGCTATCCCTGGGTCAGGAAGATCCCTTGGAGAAGGAACTAGAACCCACTCCAGTATTCTTGCCTGGAGAATTCCCTGGACAGAGGAGACTGGTGGGCTATAGTCTATGGGGTTTCAGAGTCGGACATGATTGAGGGACTAAACAAGAACAACCACCACCTGTTGTTTTGCTTATGATAAAAAGATTAAGTAAGTGTGTCTCTTTAGGTTTCTTTGCTGCTGCTGCTGCTGCTGCTAAGTCAATTCAGTCGTGTCCAACTCTGTGTGACCCCAGAGATGGCAGCCCACCAGGCTCCCTTTTCCCCGGGATTCTCCAGGCAAGAACACTGGAGTGGGTTGCCATTTCCTTCTCCAATGCATGAAAGTGAAAAGTGAAAGTGAAGTCACTCAGTCATGTCCAACTCCTAGCGACCCCATAGACTGCAGCCCACCAGGCTCCTCCATCCATGGGATTTTCCAGGCAAGAGTACTGGAGTGGGGTGCCATTGCCTTCTCCGGTTTCTTTAGGTTTCACTAAAAGGAAAATATTATCTGAGAGGTTGAATGGGGAAGAAGGTTTTACTTTGGATTTCTTAGATTTTATTTCATCAGCTAGATAGGAATGAAATGTATCATTAAGTATACTTGCTTACCAGCAAATATTTCACTGAATAATTCATATCCTTTATGCAGTGGTCTAGGGATTTACTTGATTAAAATCTTTAAATAATCCACATATTTTAAATGCTTATCCTAAAATGATTCTGCTTATTATCTTAGGCAAAATATCCATGTCTTGTGTCTTTAGATTACCAATTTTATTGCTACTTATGGAAAAAGAAGTTAAGGTAGTTAATGAGTGCCAAATTCATCCCTGCCAGGAGCCAGCGTGAGGAACTCCTCCTGTGGCAAAGGTCATGAGGAAGGAGGCTCGGCATATGCAAAGGCGGGATCGAGCCTCAGGAGTCCCCCTGGAAATTCTCGAGCATCTACCCCCAAAACCAGAGTCTGCCTACTTTACTACTTTGTACTCTCACCTACACCTCTGACTTTACGGGGGGCTGTCCCCCACCACCTCTCTTGGAGAAGGAGTTAACTTAGAGCTCCAGTTAATAATAATTCCTGGGCGTGACAGGAGTGTTTCAACCTACAAACTCCTTTGAAGGTTCTCTAGCCTGCCTGACAGGTTTGTCCGGCCACATGTGATTGTTCACAGCCTCCCAACCGTGAGAGGCAAGAGATGCTTTAAACCTTCTAAAAACAGGTTCTTTTGAGAAGTTAAGAAATTATTAGGGTAGTATAGTGGGTTGATTAGAAATTGTATTGGTGAAGGGTTTTTCATTTGTTGAGCCAATGTTTACTGCTAAGTCTCCACATCCCCTGCCTTTATACACATTAATGAATATGTAGAAGAAATAAGTATTAACCTTTGATATTAATCACGTTAGACCTTAGGCTAAGCAAATTCTTTCCTTAATTAAAACCTACTACACCCTCACCCTATAGGAATGTAACTTTATCTGGTGCCTTCAGAAGGTGGCGTCTGTTTTAAGAATAATCACTCCTGAAAAAATAAGTGTTCTGGTTGACTGACCACTGTCACAAGGAGAGGGTCATAAATTGTCAGCAGGCCCCCTGGCCAGAAGATGATGTAACACCCCTAAGACCTTGTATACATTTGTATGAAGCACCTGATTTTGATAAAAGTCAGGACTGCTGACCCCGCGTGACTTTTGTATTACATCTCTGTGTATAAAAGTGGACCCTGGAATATAAAGAATGGGATCAGTTCCTAGAAAGACTGGTCTCCCCATGTCGTTCTTTCTCTCACTTTCTGGCTGAATTCCCATCTGGATTGTGGAGGCTCGTCAAGCCTACTAATTATGCCTGGGCTTCTAAGATCTGACCAAGGAGGCCTTAGTGTCTCCTTTCCTTCAGTAGAACAGGAGGACGCCTGCGGCCTACGTAGGTGATGTAAATTTCTTGTCTTGAAATTTTATTGGCTTTCCACGTAAACCAAGTTATTCAGCCTCTTTTCTCCACTGAATTTTCCTACTGAGCTATCCTTATTTAATCACTCTTTATATCTTTAATTAACATTTAAATAAACTATTGTTTCCTGATCACCGACACCATCCCCGCTTCGAATTCCCTGGATCCACCGGTGCTGGACCCCGGTACATCCCTGCTAATGGAACAAAGGACTTGCTATTTCCTGTTCAGGAATTGAAGGTGGTTAATTATTACATTACCTATATTCATACAGAAGAATTAGAACTTGGTATAGAAGCTGCCACATAAACTATTTAATTGCTTGCACAGAATTTTAAAAAGAATTATGTTTGTTAACATAAGAAAGGCATAACATTTTCAAGTTTAATACTTATTAATTAGCTCTGAAATATACACAAGTCTAAGCCATGAATACAGGGCTCCCTTCCCTTAAAATTTTTATTCATACTATTTTTATGAACAAGATATGGCAATGAGATGAGGGGATGCATTAAATAAGACAAAGCCAAATTTTATGACTTGGTTGGGGGAAGGAAAACACTAGAGCTTTCAAAATAAGACTTACAATGATTGTTTATGGAATTAGATCCAGGAGAGGCTGTTAAGTAACTGGATGCCTTTAACTCACCAAAGGGAAATAGTTTTATCCATCATGGTGAAAAACTAGCAGATCAAATGTATGTTTAAATCATTTATCACTCATGAATTTAATCAGAAAATTAGTGTGTATTGAGAATTCTGGCATCTAATTTATGTCTTAGTTTGGTTGGTATGCAAAGAATTGGAGACTCTGGCATATAGAAAACAAGTATGGTTTCTGTTGAGGTTTGGGTTATATAAGATGTATAACTGATGTCCTTGCCCTGTAAGCCATTTTTATCTCTTCCTATTTTTTCCTGCATTATTGAGCATAAGAACAAAAACATCTGTCTGAAAAATATACATTTTGGAAAAGTCTATGTAAGGCAAGTTCATCCAAGCATAGTGTGTTATTTGCTCCAAGACATTTTTTTTCCACTTTGTTTTGATTATCTCCCCTAGCTTGCTGTCAGCTTCGGTGCTAGATTTTTGGTTGCCTTGTGCAAACCTTGATGTGTGGGCCTGCTTGTGTGTATCAGATGTGGCAGCATGTCAAGGTAGAGAGAAGAATGACTACAGGATGAAAAAATATTTTTTACTGAGGAGGTTCATCACACCAAATCCTAGGGTTGTTCCACAGTAGCCAGCACCCTCTCCAATAGAGTCATGTCTATTTGAAGCCAGAAAACTTTCTTCCTGAGAATGCTCTGTCTCATATTCACGTGGCCCTAAACCCTCCCACCATCCATCACAGTCACTAGTGCTTGGATCCCATCAGTCCTTATGGTAAGAAACTGCATACACAGTGTGAATCAGAAATAGGTAGATTCTTCATTTCCAGCCTTTCTCCATTGTTAGAATTTTGCTTCTGTAGCTGCCTATGGTAAATCTCAGTGGTTTACCAAGAGCTGGGCAAGTACTTTGAGAACTAACTACTGTTCTTTAGGGGCATTGGAACTTTGATTTTTTTTTTTTAATTGTACTGTTTCTGTAAATGACTACTGGTTAGACTTCCACCTCTATCAGGGGTTGTCAGAAATAAATGAATCATTCATTAATTGGTTCAATGAGCCATTGACTCTGAGCTCAAATGGCTATACCGTGGACACCAGGATTAGGCCAATAATTTAAACTTAAAAGAATGATGCCAAATGCCATAGCCAAGATGAGAGGGGACCTGAAATAGAGAAAAATACTACAAGGGTTTAAACCACACACATTAGGCCTGAATCATATTACTAGAGCTCTTCAGAAAGAGGCCTCTGCTGTCTTTGTACTTCTTTACTATGAATCTATTATGGGATGATACTGTTCAGTTCAGTTCAGTTCAGTTGCTCAGTCGTGTCCGACTCTTTGCGACCCCAAGAATTGCAGCACTCCAGGCCTCCCTGTGCATCACCAACTCCCAGAGTTCATTCAAACTCATGTCCATCGATTCAGTGATGCCAACCAGCCATCTCATCCTCTGTTGTCCCCTTCTCCTCATGCCCCCAATCCCTCCCAGCATCAGAGTCTTTTCCAATGGTCAACTGCTTGCATGAGGTGGCCAAAGTACTGGAGTTGCAGCTTTAGCATCATTCCTTCCAAAGAACACCCAGGGCTGATCTCCTTTAGAATGGACTGGTTGGATCTCCTTGCAGTCCAAGGGACTCTCAAGAGTCTTCTCCAACACCACGTTAGTAAAACATAATTACCCAATTTTCTTCTTTTGTTTTCCTTCTTTTCTGCCTTCCAGAAATAACACCATGGCCACTCTTTTCTGGTTATGTTCCTGTTGTTTAAAGGAGAGTTACCTCCAGTATGCTGCCCTACTTGGATTCTCCATACAACACAAGGTCAGGCAATTCTTTCCTCGGGATGGCTTTGATTGCATTTCCTCAGTTTAACAACTTCTCTCTCCCTGAAGTGTACATTGTATACAATTGTGCAGTAGCACTTTTGAGTTTCTCCTATGTGCCTGGCCCGAGGCTATGACATGAAGATATATTAGTGAAGAAGATACAGGGACTATTCACCCCCTTTCTAACCACTTAAAAATAGGTGGCATGCAGTAAAATCAGCCTGTTCTAGGCATTCACACAGGACTACAGTCCATAGGGTCTCAAAGAGTATGACACAACTTAGCATTTTCTGAAGTGACTTAGCATGTACACACAAACTCTTACCTCCCTGGCTCATTAAAGCCATATTTTTTCCCCAACTTTCAATATCCATGACTGGCAACTTTAGCAACTTTGTTTGCTAAAATATCCTTTTATCAAACTTCCTCTTTTGCCTTATCAATCTTTCACTGCAAAATCCCTTGATTGTGGCTTTACTGGTAATATCTAGTGAGAGTAATTCATAATAGTCTTCCCTGTAGAAGTGAGAAAATGATGAGTGAGTATTTATAGCTCAGAAGAAAGAAAAAGGAATAATATTCACAATTATTATGTGTTAAATGCTATGAGAAGTACCTAACATATTATTTCATTTAATTTAGTAGCTAAATATATAAAATATACTATGCCGAGTGAAGGAAGTGTAAATAAAAGAAAGGGGTAACATAACTGAGAGAGTTAGTTACTCTACCTGAGTACTGAGAGGGTGATTAGGTGCTTTTTGTATATGAGGTAAGTGTTGACTTGTGACACACAAAGATGATGCTGGTCAGCTACTGGGTAGCCATAACATGTCAGCTTGTCTTCTGCCTTCTCCTCTTGCTGTTCTCCAGTTCATTCTACACTTGGCAACCAGAGAGAATGAAATCTCAGTGATTTCTCATCACACTGAAATGCTCAAACTCTTTCAGTGGTAAACAGAGATGTAGATCTGATCTGTCCTTCCAAATTCAGCTCTGGCTGTCATCACTTTCACTCCTTTCACCCCAACCACTCTGGCCTTCTGACTTCTCAAAAATACCAGATACATTCCTCTGGGAGACTTTTTAATTCCTCTGTCCAGCATGTACTTCCCACCCTGTCTTAAAGAATGGGTACACTCTTGGGCCACAGCTTGTGCATCATGATGATTCCCAGATTGTATACATTTCAAACAAGCCTGTTCATCACCTACAAGAAATTCTTATCTGATAACCTGGCCTAATAAGCAGTTTCATTTCATATAGCCTTATTTGTTACATTGACACGTGTTTGCCTCAGAAACTTTAGCCAGTGAAAATGCTGAATTTACTTAGGGCATGGATTTGTTTATGGTTGTGGATATCAGTTTTGGTTTTTAGATTATCTTTGAATATTTAAACCTGAAAGTCCTTGTTCACATCAACAGTGTTGTGCATGTAACTGGCTATGGACTTTGAAGTTCTGATCTCTGGATACTGTTGCTGTATTTTGTGAAATTATCAGCTGTTATCAAATAAGGAAATAATTAATCACATTTACTGTAACTGAAATTAACACCAGGCTACCACTGATCTGCTTTTCCTAGCTAACTTGGATTTTAGGGATCATTTTACTGTCGGGAAACTCTTAAGCTCTCCAGGAGGACTTGATTTAGTTGTGTTTGTTTCTCATATGTTTGTACTTTTTCTCTACCAAGTTTGCTTAAAATCCCAGTGGTTGTTACTTGATAATGCACTTCTTTGGATGGAGGCTGGAGAGTGATGGGATAATTAACAAAGCAGGTGATTTTAGCAGAGTGGGCAACTGTCAGTGGGACAAATTTGATGGATAAAGTGAAGTATTTTGGTGACTCTTGTGGGCTTGGAATTTTCAGGGCTGTTCTCTGGGACTCAGTGCTGGTGGGAGCAGCTGGGTTGACCTAGGTGGTCAAACAGAAACAGAAAATCATATAGGTTAGTTGGGGGATATAAAACTGCATCAGACACAAAGCATCAGTTCAGTTCAGTTTAGTCACTCAGTTGTGTCCGACTGTTTGCAACCCATGGACGGCAGCACGCCAGGCCTCCCTGTCCATCACCACTCCCGGAGTTCACCCAAACTCATGTCCATTGAACGGTGATGCCATCCAACCATCTCATCCTCTGTCGTCCCCTTCTCCACCTACCCTCAATCTTTCCCAGCATCAGCGTCTTTTAAATGAGTAAGTTTTTCACATCAGGTGGCAAAAGTACTGGAGTTTCAGCTTCAAGATCAGTCCTTCCAATGAACATCCAGGACTGATCTCTTTTAGGATGAACTAGTTGGATCTTCTTGGAGTCCAAGGAACTCTCAAGAGTCTTCTCCAACACAGTTCAAAAGCATCAATTCTTCGGTGCTCTGCTTTCTTTATAGTCCAACTCTCACATCCAAAGATGACTACTGGAAAAACCATAGCCTTGACTAGATGGACCTTTGTTGGCAATGTAATGTCTCTGCTTTTTAATATACTGCCTAGGTTGGTCATAACTTTCCTTCCAAGGAGTAAGCATCTTTTAATTTCATAGCTGGAGTCACCATCTGCAGTGATTTTGGAGCCCCCCAAAATAAAGCCTGTCACTGTTTCCACTGTTTCCCCATCTATTTGCCATGAAGTTATGGGACCAGATTCCATGATCTTAGTTTTCTGAATGTTGAGCTTTAAGCCAACTTTTTTCACTCTTGTCTTTCACTTTCATCAAGAGGCTCTTTAGTTCCTCTTCACTTTCTGCCATAAGGGTGGTGTCATCTGCATATCTGAGGTTACTGATATTTCTCCTGGCAATCTTGATTCCAGCTTGTGCCTCTTCCAGCCCAGCATTTCTCATGATGTACTCTGCATATAAGTTAAATAAGCACAGTGACAATATACAGGCTTGATGTACTCCTTTTCCTATTTGGAACCAGTCTGTTGTTCCATGTCCAGTTTTAACTGTTGCTTCCTGACCTGCACACAGTTTTCTCAGGAGGCAGGTCAGGTGGTCTGGTATTCCCATCTCTTTCAGGATTTTCCACAGTTTATTGTGATCCACACAGTCAAAGTCTTTGGCATAGTCAATAAAGCAGAAATAGATGTTTTTCTGGAAATCTTTTGCTTTTTTGATGCTCCAACAGATGCTGGCAATTTGATGTCTGGTTTTTCTGCCTTTTCTAAATCCAGCTTGAACATTCGGAAGTTCATGTACTGCTGAAGCCTGGCTTGGAGAATTTTGAGCATTACTTTACTAGGGTGTGAGATGAGTGCAATTGTGCAATAGTTTGTGCATTCTTTGGCATTGTCTTTTTTAGGAATTGGAATGAAAATTGAGCTTTTCCAGTCCCATGGCCACTGCTGAGTTTTCCAAATTTACTAGTATATTGAGTGCAGCACTTTCACAGCATCATCTTTCAGGATTTGAAATAGCTCAACTGTAATTCCATCACCTCCACCAGCTTTGTTCGTAATGATGCTTCCTAAGGCCTACTTGACTTCACATTCCAGGATGTCTGGATCTAGGTGAGTGTGAGAGATTACATCATTGTGATTATCTGAGTCATGAAGATCCTTTTTGTGTAGTTCTTCTTTGTATTCTTGCCACCTCTTCTTAATATCTTCTGCTTCTGTTAGGTCCCTATCATTTCTGTCCTTTATTGAGCCCATCTTTGCATGAAATGTTCCCTTGCTATCTCTAATTTTTTTGATGAGATCTCTAGTCTTTCCCATTCTTTTGTTTCCCTCTATTTCTTTCTATTAATCGCTGAGGAAGGCTTTTTTTTTTTTATCTCTCCTTGCTTTTCTTTGGAACTCTGCATTCAAATGGGTATATCTTTCCTTTTCTCCTTAGCTTTTTGCTTCTCTTCTTTTCACAGCTATTTGTAAGGCCTCCTCAGACAGCCATTTTTCTCTTTTGCATTTCTTTTCCATGGGGATGGTCTTGCCCCCTGTGTCCTGTACAATGTCATGATCCTCCATCCATAGTTCATCAGGCACTCTATCAGATCTAGTCTCTTAAATCTATTTGTCACTTCAACTCTATAATCATAAGGGATTTGACTTAGGTCATACCTGAATGGTCTAGTGGTTTTCCCTACTTCCTTCAATTTAAATCTGAATTTGGCAATAAGGTGTTCATGGTCTGAGCCACAGTCAGCTCCTGGTCTTGTTTTTGCTGACTGTATAGAGCTTCTCCATCTTTGGCTGCAAAGAATATAATCAATCTGATTTTGGTGTTGGCCATCTGGTGATGTCCATGTGTAGAGTCTTCTCATGTGTTGTTCGAAGAGGGTGTTTGCTATGACCAGTGCTTTCTCTTGGCAAAACTCTGTTAGCTTTTGCCCTGCTTCATTCTGTACTCCAAGGCCAAATTTGCCTTTTACTCCAGGTGTATCTTGCCTTCCTACTTTTGAATTCCAGTCCCCTCTAATGAAAAGGACATCTTTTTTGGGTGTTAATTCTAAAAGGGCTTGTAGGTCATAGAACTGTTCAGCATCAGCTATTCAGAACTACTGATTGGGGCATGGAATCCATAGCCTTTCAGTATAAGCTCTCACCCTCTGTCCCTCTCCTTTGTCCTAACAAGATATTAAAAGCAACCATAAACCCATCAAAGGAAGAAGATGTTTTTTAAGAATACAGGGCTTTGTTTGTGTGTGGAGGTAGGGGGAGTGGGGTTACTAGGGGGTGGAGCAAGAGGAGAGTGGTATTCTTTTGTAAGGCATTATAAAATAAGACACCTCTTACTAAAATAGTGTGCAGTGATATGTTCTAATAAGATCAGAAAAAGTCTTTATCTTATAATCAGGGAAGAAATATTTGAACCCATTTTGCAGCATTAAAAAAATCACATTGTATTTAAAGGAAATACTGAGAGCAACAGTCTTCATTGGGTAATTCTTGATAAGGAAGTTGGACTAAAGGGAAATGCAAATACTGTGACATGCATGCATGCTAAGTTACTTCAGTTGTATCCGACTCTCTGGGACTCTATGGACTGTAGCCTGCTAAGTTCCTCTGTCTATGGGATTCTCTATGCAAGCATACTGGAGTGGGTTGCCATTTCCTTCTCCTGGGGATCTTCCCGACCCAGGGATCTAACCTGTACCTCTTAAGTGTACTGCATTGGCCAGGAGTGTTCTTTACCACTAGCACCACCTGGGAAGCCCCATGAAGACTGTGACAGAGATTATGAAATAGACTGGGAAGTGCATTGAAGGAGCAAAGAAAAACCACTTTCAGATAGATCAAAAGTGAGCCTAAGTAGAAAGGAAATTGCCAAAAATACTGTTTGATAAGACTAAATCTGAGAAAAATAAAGTCATCGTGACTTGAATTATGTTTCATAATACTCAGCTCTGCCTTCATATATTTTATTTGCCGAGAAACCTCTTCCACATTGATGCAAATGGTAGTAGAGTAAGCTTACACTAATGTATACTCTTTCAATAAGACACCTCAGCACTGACTCACCACACATCTTGAAAGCATACAAATAGAGTATGCCATGGGAGGGAAGGATTGTATTTTGAATGCATGGTAAGTAATGGTAGACCATTTAAGTACAGCATTTGCCGGAAATCAACAGTCTGGATTTTCTGTTTCTACCTCATTTATGAATGGCAAACCAAGATCAAGAAAGGGAATAGCTGAGAAAGGAATTCATATGAATACTGACAAATACAAATCACATGAAACCTTTGTTCTTTGGTCAACTGTGTCACAAGAAAATGAACTATCGTATCATCTCAAATAAAATGTCATTGATTACTACCCTTTTGTGATAATAAAAATATCAAGGAAGTTGAACATGTATTCTTGGAATGAAACCAGCCTTCTGAATCAGACTTTTCATGGAAAATGTCTAGTGTATATTCTTCATAGGAGTCACCATATTATATGAGGGATAAACATGCAGCTTGATGATGACTGAACGTGGATGACTTATGTGGTTATAATTCAAAGTAGCAGGGGCAGTTCAGCTGGTACTTATCAGAAAACACCCATTTTCAAAAATTGAATTTGGGTTTTCTTTGGACCATTTGCTGCCTGAATTGGTTTCTATTACATGCTTTACTCTTCTCTGGAAGACACATGCACTTTGTATATAGTTTTCCAAATAATTTTAATCATTAAAAAATATATGTCAGAGAGCTTTATACAAGTGTTGCATCCAATGCCCCTCTATCTGATTTCAGCTTTTTTTTTTTTTTTTGTAAAGTAGCTTTTTTTGCTAAAACCCCGGCTTTGTGTTATGAAATCATGGCTCCCATAAAATATAAGTCTATGAAGGAATCTTAGAAATTATCAAGTCTAATAGTTCTTAAATTTAGCTTGCTAAAAATCACATATGTCAAATCAACTGAATCATACTCTGGGGATGGACCAAAGCCAGATAGTTTAAACCGTTTCTCAAGGTGATTTTGATAAAAGCAGTGAAAATCATTGACTATTCTCCAGAGAGATACTTCTGTTCTTTAGGAATTCAACAACCTAGCCAAGGTCACAAAGATGGTTTGGACAAGTAAGAACTAAAATTCAAAACTGTGGACATTCAGGTCAGTGAGTGTTCTTTCTAAAGTATCAACAATATAGAAAAGTTAAAATATAAACTTCTCCTCACTATGGATGTACTAGATGCCAGTGACTTTTACACTTCAAAGTGATAGTTTTATCTTATGTGAATTATACCTAATAAAAATAATATTAAAAGTACTAATTTTATTTAATCTGCATATAGGCAAGTTAATTCATTTTCTAAATATCACCAGAAAGGGAACACATATTATGTCTGGCTAATACATTGAGATGGATCATTTAAGCTATTCAGTCAGCTTTCTTGTCTGTAAGACTGGAGAATGAAAGTGAAAATGTCTTTGTTGTAGAATTAATGTAAAGCTTTGAAAGAGGATATATGTAGTGTGCTTGGTACATAGTAGATGTAGATGTAATTATTCCCCTAGAATGATTTGTAATGACAAAACAGTATTTTTGTTTTTCTAAATCTGTAGGAATCATATCTCCTGCACAGGGATAGATAACTTCACTGGAATAAGGAGTTTTGATTATCAAAACTGCTAGTTTTGCTTGAGGATGTGTAGCCTGTTAGGTACTTTCTTTGCCTCCTCATCTTGCCTATCACATAGTAGGTGATTAATAATTTATTTACTGACTCACTGATTGATAGATACCTATAGAGATTAGCACAACCTTTTATTGGTGGGAAAAAACTTCCTTGAAACCTCTATTTGAGGCAGAGCTCAGTGAATTCCATTTACTCCATATGTGAATGTTCTGTTTTCCTGAATCTGATTAGGTTACAAGTTGTAAAGGCAGGGCTCATTTTGGGGGTAATTACAGCGTTAAATGCACCCAAAAGGCTATTAAAAACTGGCCATATCCAATGCATATAATAAATAATTAATTGGACAAATAAATAAATAAAAATTACAGCTCATAAAAGCTCTTCATTAACTTGCCCAGTACTAGTCTGGCTCTTGCAATTAATTTTAAACTCTCTTATTTCTCCTTTATTAAGTAAGCTGGAATGAAATAGAAATGATATAATTGTTTTTGCTTTCTCATTTGGAGAAACACTCATGCAGGCTCAGTTCTCAGAACACACAGAAAATGAAACTAGACGATCCCCATGCAATACACAAATAACCTCCTATTCCAGTGAAATTATCTATCCCTGTGCAGGAGATATGATTCCTACAGATTTAGAAAAACAAAAACAGTGTTTTTGTTTTTACAAATCATTGTTTTACAAATCATTCTAGGGGAATAATTAGAATTCACCCTTCTTTTATAACCACTGTTTTGTGAAGCTTCTTTGACATTAAGCCCATTTCCTCTCTTTTCGTGGGGAAAAACTCACATGGGTACACTTCCATGTCCTGATGATGACTTGTATCCTCCCTGCCCAAATTCCTGGTGTAAGAGTCAAAGGATACAATACAAACATCCAGAAATGAAGTTTGCCAGTATGGCTTCCATGGAAAGTATTGAGTGAATGAATCTGTCTCTTCTGTGAAGGCCAGCTGATGTAGTATTTCCAAAAATGGACATGATGTGGTATTGTTTTGCAGGATTTTGTAGATCTTAAGGCAGTGTGGTCAAAAATCACTGTAGATGGTGATTACAGCCATGAAATTAAAAGACACTTACTCCTTGGAAGAAAAGTTATGACCAACCTAGACAGCATATTAAAAAGCAGAGTCATTACTTTGCCAACAAAGGTCCATCTGGTCAAGGCTATGATTTTTCCAGTAGTCATGTATGGATGTGAGAGTTGGACTATAAAGCAAGCTGAGCACTGAAAAACTGATGCTTTTGAACTGTGGTGTTGGAGAAGACTCTTGACAGTCCCTTGGACTCCAAGGAGATCCAACAAGTTCATCGTAAAGATCAGTCCTAAATATTCATTGGAGGGACTGATGTTGAAGCTGAAACTCCAATACTTTGGCCACCTGATGCAAAGAGCTGACTCATTTGAAAAGACCCTGATGCTGGGAAAGATTCAAAGTGGGAGGAGAAGGGGACGACAGAGGATGAGATGGTTGGATGGAATCACGGACTCGATGGACATGAGTTTGAGTAAACTCTGGGGGTTGATGATGACCAGGGAGGCCTTGCATGCTGCAGTTCATGGGTCACAAAGAGTTGGACATGACTGAGCGACTGAACTGAACTGAACTGAAGGCAGTGTGGCAGTGGAAGTGAGCACCGTTTGAGAGAGAGTTCTCTTCTCACTCTGTTCAGTCAGTTCAGTTGCTCAGTCACGTCTGGCTCTTTGCAACCCGATGGACTGCAGCACACCAAGCCAACCCCTGGAGTTTATTCTAACTCATGTCCATTGAGTTGGTGATGCCATCCAACCATCTCATTCTTTGCCATCCCCTTCTCTGCCTATGCTCAATCTTTCCCACCATCAGGGTCTTTTCAAATGAGTCAGATCTTCACATCAGGTGGCCTAAGTATTGGAGTTTCAGCTTTAGCATCAATCCTTCCAATGAATATTCAGGACTGATCTCCTTTAGGATGGACTGGTTGGATATCCTTGCAGTCCAAGGGACTCTCAAGAGTCTCCTCCAACACCACAGTTCAAAAGCATCAATTCTTTGGTGTTCAGCTTTCCTTTTACTCCTACTTTCATATCCATACATGACTACTGGAAAAACCATAGCCTTGACTAGATGGACCTTTGTTGGCATAGTAATGTCTGCTTTTTAATATGCTGTTTAGGTTGGTCATAACTTTTCTTCCAAGGAGTAAGTGTCTTTTAATTTCATGGCTGGAGTCACCATCTGCAGTGATTTTGGAGCCCCCTCAAATAGTCTACCACTGTTTCCCCATCTATTTCCCATGAAGTAATAGGACCGGATGCCATGATCTTTGTTTTCTGAATGTTGAGTGTTAAGCCAACTTTTTCACTCTTGTCTTTCACTTTCATCAAGAGGCTCTTTAGTTTTTCACTTTCTGCCATAAGGGTGGTGTCATCTGCATATCTTAGGTATTCTTCTCACTACTGGTTTTATAAACTCTCCCACAGGAAGTTGTAGGTACTCAGGTAGAGGACACATTCTATTCCAATGACTTGGTGGATAGATCACTGATTATCTGTGTAGAAATGCCTCTTTCGAGCTCATTGTTTTGGGTTCTAAGAGCTTCAAATGAAATTCAATTATTATTTTTTTGAATTAAAAAATCAATAGATGAATAATGTCCAATATAATTATTTGAAGGGATCTTAACTTGATTAAAATGAAATATCCAGGCTTATTTAATGGCCTTGCATGTAATTTCACTTTGAATTGGCCATGTGGCTCAGTGCAAAGAGAACTGGACTAAAGTGAGGATGGCTGATCAAGGCTGGAATCTTCCCCAATAAGCTGTGTGTGATGTTTAACTCTTTGTGTCAGTTAGACAGGGTGCCAGGTATTTGGTCAAACATTATTCTGGATGGTCTGTGAGGGTGTTTCTGGAAAAGATTAACTTTCAAATGGGTAGACTGAGCAAAGCAGATTGTCCTCACTATTTTGGGTGAACTCCATCTACTCACTTGAAGGCCTGAATAGAACAAAAAGCTGGCTACATTTCAAATTGGAGAGAAATTCCTCCAGCCTGCACAGGATCTTGGACATAGCTTCAAACCTGAACAGAAATACTGGCTCTTCCTAGGTCCAGAGCATACCAGTGTTCAGACTAAAAATATACCATTGGCTCTCCTAGGTCTCAAGCTTACTGGCTGCAGATCTTGAGACCCATCACTTTCATAATCATTTGAACTGAGTTCTTATATTAATAATAAATCAGATCAGATCAGATCAGTTGCTCAGTCGTGTCCGACTCTTTGCGACCCCATGAATCGCAGCATGCCAGGCCTCCCTGTCCATCACCAACTCCCAGAGTTTACTGAGACTCATGTCCATCGAGTCAGTGATGCCATCCAGCCATCTCATCCTCTGTCGTCCCTTTCTCCTCCTGCCCCCAATCTCTCCCAGCATCAGAGTCCTTTCCAATGAGTCAACTCTTCACATGAGGTGGCCAAAGTACTGGAGTTTCAGCTTTAGCATTATTCCTTCCAAAGAAATCCCAGGGCTGATCTCCTTCAGAATGGACTGGTTGGATCTCCTTGCAGTCCAAGGGACTCTCAAGAGTCTTCTCCAACACCACAGGTCAAAAGCATCAATTCTTCGGCACTCAGCCTTCTTCACAGTCCAACTCTCACATCCATACATGACCACAGGAAAAACCATAGCCTTGACTAGACGAACCTTTGTTGGCAAAGTAATGTCTCTGCTTTTGAATATGCTATCTAGGTTGGTCATTACTTTCCTTCCAAGGAGTAAGCGTCTTTTAATTTCATGGCTGCAGTCACCATCTGCAGTGATTTTGGAGCCCAGAAAAATAAAGTCTGACACTGTTTCCACTGTTTCCCCATCTATTTGCCATGAAGTTATGGGACCAGATGCCATGATCTTTGTTTTCTGAATGTTGAGCTTTAAGCCAACTTTTTCACTCTCCACTTTCACTTTCATCAAGAGGCTTTTGAATTCCTCTTCACTTCTCCCATACACACACACATATTCACACACAGTGGCTCTTCAACACAAAGCATTTACTTGAGTCCACTTATATGTAATTTTATTTTTCCAGTAAATACATACTACAGTACTACATGATCTGTGGTTGGCTAAATCCACAGATGTGATACAGGGAGGGGTGATTATAAAGTTGTATGGATTTCTAACTTCATGGAGGGTCATTGTCCCTAACTCCTACCTTGTTCAACTCTGCATATATATGTGTATATGTTTGTATATAATACATATATATGTGTATATGTATGTGTGTGTGTATATCCTATTGGTTTTTTCCTCTGGAGAACCATAATAACTATGACCTTGAGAAAATCAACACAGCTTTTCAAACCCTATTTTTCTTTATCTGTGTAGTGAAAGAATTGGACAATATAAGGCCATTGTAGTTCCAAAGTACAATATGGCTCTTAAATTTATATGACAATTCTGGGCTCCCTCAGAAGAGAATTTTTGTCTTGTTACCCCTGGAAGTATATAGAATATATTTGTTTTCTTTCATCTCTTCATTTGTCAGAGGCCTTTAAAATATTCCTCTCTCTCCCTTCTTGATGTTCTCTTCTAACCCAGGCTACTCTGTGGGCAGAACAACACTATCAGTTGGGGAACCATAACTGGCTATACTCACCCTCTCCCTAAGCTGATCTGCTAAAGGAGAGGCATTTTCTCTTGGATAGAATTGCTAACAGTATGCTAATTATGTTGGAAAAACAAGTTTATACAAAGATCTGTGCTCAGTGAGGGTACCACCATGCCAGAGTAGGTGGATTTTCTGGTATTACTAGCATGACTGTGCACATAAGCTCTCCCTGGTGGGGACTGCCCTAGCCAGCCCGACATGTGTCTCCTCATGGTCAGCAGTGGTAGAGTGCAGTGGAACAGTCAGTTCCTTGGTTATCCTCCAAGGTGAGCAAGGTCAGTTTCAAATGGCTTTGTTGTCAATTAACCTCATATTTTACTCCAGGTTCCTGACCTCACAAATCTTAAGGCTGGCATTGAAGTCAATGAATCTTCTGCAGCCTGATTCCCCACAGTGACTTCTCTCTTCTGACAAACCGTGTCTCATCATGGTTCTGTCAGCCCACACAGGTTTTCAGAGAGCAGAACTGCAATTAGTCAGCGCAGCCATAATTCAACTGTAATACAGTATTTGCTTTCACCAAGCGTCCTTTTTCACAGTCCCAAATTAAGCACCCAATGGAAGGAAAACTGCCCTTGAAAGTTTGGCCCATCATATTAAATCACAGAGCTGACTTAAAGTTTCATCAAATGATTGTCATAGGAGAGGGTGAGGTTACACAGTCATTTACTTATTAGCATTTCATTTAAAACATTACCATATCAAATTGACATAATTCTTCTCAGGGTATAAATATTCAAACTTTCACAACTCTCATTATGTTCCTTGCCCCCATTTTATTCTTCATACAGGAAAAAAAATGAACATGAGACACAGAAATGCCTGTTAATCTCACTTAAGGCAAGGAGGAGTCTGAAGAGGAATATTTCCTTCTTAGGACAACAAATGTCCTAAGAAAGAAATATTTCCAAAACAAAACTTCTATACAGCTCCTATTGTTACAGGGATGTTTCTAACTAAAATTATATTTGGCATTTAATTTCAAGCAAATGAGCTAAATAGTGATGTCATTTGCAGATAGATACCTGTTCATGTGTAATGGGTTACTTGAAGACATTTACTATTGGGACAGAACCCTTTTTGGGTATGTGCCGTTGATCCTAGTTTACTCCCGACATGTCATTAATTTCTCCAGTTTACCAGCAGGAATATCAACACTCCATGGGGACAATCCTGGGAAAGAAATGAACAACTCTAGTTTATACTTCTGCTTCGAGGATTGTGGACCAGCAGAACATTAAGGGACCTGTCTATATCGTTAATGCATTGTAGGGACCAGCTTAGAAAAACTAACAATTCAAGTTCTCTTAAGTTAGTTAGTGCCCTGAGATTGTCCTAGAAGGACAAGAGTGAGTAATTTGCTCACCTCTTGATTTGCCTCATGTACCCCTTCTCTCATGGTTGACACCTGCTAAGTAGAAAATAAAAGTTGAAGATTTATGAAGAAAATTCTTTATAACCTGTGAAGCATTTTATGAAATCCTGGGTAGATGATGAGTCATGTGGCATTCCACATCTAATTTTCCCCAAATGACTGAACTATTCTTTGAAACTCATTTCTTATGTCAATTGCCTATGATAATTTCTTTACCATAGCCTTCTGAATAAAATCCAGAGTGTTAACATGCACCTCAAACCTTCCTATTCAGGCTGCAGACTGCCTCCTTAATCATCTCTTATCTATGTCTCTATCACATTATTTCCTAGTTATATTGAACTTTTTTTTTTTTTTTTTTTAAACCTTGGTCACTGCATTTTCTCAAGTCTCCTTGGACTTGGATTTGATATTCCCACACCCTGTAAAGCTTTTTCACATATTAACTTGGCCAACTCCTATGGGTTTTCTTGAATTCATTTGTTCCTTGGAGGGTACTTTAACTTTCTACCATCACTCAAAACCCATCGGAGATTTTTGTTCCTCCTATATGTCCCTTGTCCATTTAACTTTTATCACTACATTGTAAACTCCTGGGTAGGAATTATATCTTTTATTTTTCAAACTACAATGCTTAGCTGTGCCTGGCACAAAAAAGGCTCAGTCAATGTTTGTCAAATGAATAAATGAAGGAAACTAGGAACCAAGACATAAGGGACCTAGGAAAAGTGCCTTCAAAGGTGTCTGATTCTTTAGAACTGGAGCAGGTATCTCAGTCTTTGAATAATGGTTCATTTTTGTGTTTATCTGTGTTAGCTGCTCTTTATCTGCCTTGATTTTTAATGAAATCTCTTTTAAAGTTCTAGCCTCCCTCAACTATGCTTACAGGAACACAGAATATTTTGAATGTGCTTTGGATAGAGCAAGGAAAAGGCATACCACCCTTCTGGGACTAGTGAGACGGCAGCAGCAATATTTGAAATGAGGAAATCCCAAAGAGAAAGACAAGACTGCCAAGCAGAGTGACAGGGCTGCTGAGTTGGCTAGTTTCCCCTGTAGAAAAGCCTGGAGTTTGGGGTTTTGTTTTAATAAAGAAAATCCTGTCCTTATAGTACCTTCTTACATCATTCTTTTGGCCACATCCTCCTCTTTTTGCCAGGCTTCCTGGAATCATTGTGCTGTCCTCCAGATTCCCTAAGAACCCTCACTGAGTGGCTAAACCCTGTCCGACTTCCTCTACCTGCTATGGCAAGAGCTTGTCCACACAGCGGTCACTTACACAGGGTGTTTACCTTCACAGCTGCTGAGTGGATGAAGCCTAAGCTTCATCAGATCAGATCAGTCACTCAGTTGTGTCCGACTCTTTGCGACCCTGTGAATTGCAGCAAGCCAGGCCTCCCTGTCCATCACCAACTCCCAGAATTCACTCAGACTCACGTCCATCGAGTCGGTGATGCCATCCAGCCATCTCATCCTCTGTTGTCCCCTTCTCCTCCTGCCCCCAATCCCTCCCAGCATCACAGTCTTTTCCAATGAGTCAACTCTTCACATGAGGTGGCCAAAGTACTGGAATTTCAGCTTTAGCATCATTCCTTCCAAAGAAATCCCAGGGCTGATCTCCTTCAGAATGGACTGGTTGGATCTCCTTGCAGTCCAAGGGACTCTCAAGAGTCTTCTCCAACATCACAGTTCAAAAGCATCAATTCTTCGGCGCTCAGCATTCTTCACAGTCCAACTCTCACATCCATACATGACCACAGGAAAAACCATAGCCTTGACTAGACGAAATTTTGTTGGCAAAGTAATGTCTTTGCTTTTGAATATGCTATCTAGGTTGCTTCATAGGGGTAGCTTATACTCCAAAACTTAGTGGCCTAATACAACCATCATTTTATCTTCTCTGACATTTCTGTATGTTTACTGTGTTCAGCTGGCCATTTTCTGCTGGTCTCTCTTGAGGTTTCTTGGGGGAATATAGTCACATGATGTTCTGCATCATTGTCTGCAGGTAAGTGGAACCATCTGGTGGCTTGGCTGAGAGGCTAGGATTTCTAGATCTCTTCTTTCTCCACATAGTCTCAGGGCTTCTCTTCTATGCATGGCCTCTCTTTGTGATAGATGGACTAGGGGAGCTGACTTCTCATGTGTCAGCTCAGAGCTCCCATATGCAAGCAGGGGAAATAGAATTTGTAAGTCTTCTTAATGGTCACAGTGTCACTTCTGCTGCATACTGTTGATTAACTGAAGTCATAGGGAAGCTAACTTTCAATGTGTGAGTGACTGCAAAAGGTCATGAATACCATGAGACATAGTGCATTGGGGACATCTTTTGAGATTAACTAATTAGATACCTGGAGAAGGCAATGGCAATCCACTCCCGTACTCTTGCCTGGAAAATCCCATGGATGGAGGAGTTTGGTAGGCTGCATTCCATGGGGTTGCTAGGAGTCGGACATGACTGAGCGACTTCACTTTCACTTTTCACTTTCATGAATTGGATGAGGAAATGGCAACCCACTCCAGTATTCTTGCCTAGAGAATCCCAGGGACAGGGGAGCTTGGTAGGCTGCCATTATGGGGCCGCACAGAGTCAGACATGACTGAAAATGACTTAGCAGCAGCAGCAATTAGATATCATAGGACACTTGCATGTTAATAAACAACATTTTTAAAAAATAATTTAAAATACTGTAAGTGTCATGTATTTCTTCCCTGTAAAACTCTTCCTTTCAGTCTCCTGCCCTAATCCTCTACCACTTTTACTCAGCATTGTCCCCATCTCTACCTCTGCTTTATTGACTACACCAAAGCCTTTGACTGTGTAAATCACAACAAACTGCAGACAATTCTTAAAGAGATGGGAATATCAGACCAGCTGACCTGTCTCCTGAGAAATTTGTATGTAGGTCAAGAAGCAATAGTTAGAAGTGGACATGGAACAACAGACTGGTTCCAAATAAGGAAAGGAGTATGTCAAGGCTGTATATTGTCACCCTGCTTATTTAACTTATATGCAGAGTATATCATGAGAAATGGCAGACTGGGTGAAGCACAAGCTGGAATCAAGATTGCTTGGAGAAATATCAATAACCTCAGATATGCAGATGACACCACCCTTATGGCAGAAAGCAAAGAAGAGCTAAAGAGCCTCTTGATGAAAGTGAAAGAGGAGAGTGAAAAAGTTGGCTTAAAACTCAGTATTCAGAAAACCAAGATCATGGCATCAGGTCCCATCACTTCATGGCAAATAGGTGTGGAAACAATGGAAACAGTGACAGATTTTATTTTGGGGGGCTCCGAAATCACTGCAAATGGTGACTATAGCCATGAAATTAAAAGACACTTTCTTACTGGAAAAAAAGCTATGACCAATCTAGACAGCATAAAAAGCAGAGACATTACTGCCAACAAAGGTCTGTCTAGTCAAAGCTATGATTTTTCCAGTAGTCATGTATGGGTGTGAGAGTTGGACTGGAAAGAAAGCAGAGCACAGAAGAAATGATGCTATTGAACTGTGGTGTTGGAGAAGACTCTTGAGAGTCCCTTGGACTGCAAGGTGATCCAACCAGTCCATCCTAAAGGAAATCAGGCCTTTGGAAGGCCTGATGCTGAAGTTGAAACTCCAATACTTTGGCCACCTGATATGAAGAGCTGACTCATTTGAAAAGACCCTGATGGTGGAAAAGATTGAAGGTGAGAGGAGAAGGCAATGACAGAGGATGAGATGGTTGGATGGCATCACGGACTCAATGGACCTGAGTTTGAGTAAGCACTGGGAGTTGGTGATGGACAGGGAAGCCTGGAGTGCTGCAGTCCATGGTGTCGCAGAGAATGAGGCATGACTGAGTGACTGAACTGAACTGAACTGTCCCCATCTCTTCTATCTCATTACCATACTTGTTTTCCTCACTTTCATTGCTTCTGCTTCCTTTGTCTCTCCTTCAACAATGGGCAAGACCCAACCCTCCAAGACCTTGTCACTTGCTTATCAGTCTGCCACTGTCTCTCCACCACAGAGCTCTTTTATGATCTCCCCTTGACTTTCTTTACCAGGCCCATCCCACTACTCCCTCTGTCCTGTGCTTTAGGCATTTTGAACATTGGCACTCCCTTGAGTAGAACTTGGTCCTTCTCCTCTTTGTGCTTGTTTCATGTTCTGTTCCTTTGACAAGAAGGCAGAAATATTTTTCTAAAATGTTTTTAACCTCCATTTTGCCCTTGGAATAAGTTGGAAGAACATTCTTCATGGCATAATATGAGGCTTCCTCTGCATGACTGATTAATCCTTCCATTGGGCTTTTGATACAGACTTGATGTTACTGTGTTGCAAATACAGTAGGTGTCTATCTTTCAGTTATGTACCTTATTTATCTCTGTGTTTTTCCGCCCCAGTGTTTTACAGTATCTAACATATAAGAGGAACTCAAATATACTGAATTTACTGGCTGAATTATTTCATTCTTTTCCCAACTATTAACTCTAAGTAATAGTTATTGCATATTTGTCTCTAATCCTTTGCCTATGTAATCACATTTCATATTGCCTCCTGGAAGCTATACTGCAAATCTTATGGGTCATCTCAAAAGTAACATTCTTATAATTACACTTAGTGTCTTTCCTTCCAACATTTTCTCATCTCTTTCAGTGAAGCCACCATTATCCCAGACTAACTTTTGTCCCTTTCATCAATCCACATCAGTCAGTCTTAGATTTGGGGCATTTTTTCTTTCACTATTTCTCTCATATTTATTTTTGTATATTTTTACTGTCACCTTCCTAACCCAAACCTTTCTCTCCTTGTGACTGAATTATCACCTTTCCTGAGTTTCTCTGTTTCCCTTTGTAATATCTCCCATGCTCATCACCAGGCTAGTCTTCCCCAAACTGCGCTTTCACAGTGTTGCTGTGATGCATCCAGAAAGCTGCTTGTTGTCAAGTCAAAGCTGCTCTTCTGCCTGGTTCTCACTGCCTGCCCCAGTCCACACCCCTATACCCATCTCACTTTACTTCCCTCTACTAGGTAGCACTCACCCGAATTTCTAATTATCTCCTCTCCTCAATGATCCTGGCTCAAACACTGGTCCAAACCTAACTGCGAAGTCCATCTATCTGGATCTCCTCCTTTGCCTTCTCATACATCAGTATTCTTCCTTTATTCCAGGCTATGTCAGTTTGAATCCTCCATCATTGTTCTTTCACCTTACACCCACCCACTCTACTCTCTCCTTGTCTGAATTCTGATTGCAGATGTGTCAGAGATACTTTTCACCAGTCACTTACATTTGAGCTTTCCTAATAGCTGTGCTTCCTGAGGTTGGAAACAATGGCTTATAGTCCTTGGTTGGCCTCACAGTGTCACAGTGTCCAGCATCATGCTGATCATGTAGTACATGATCCAATATAAGTGGGTGAATTATATGAACTTGCAGTGGGCATTTTCTGGGTCATTACCAATGGGTCAGGAATGAAATTTTCTCAGGATATCTCAAGGTTACAAGGAATAAAGTTTTCTCAGTGTCTCCAATTTCCAGATGAGATGTTTCCTACTTTAGTTCTGGAAATTGGAAAATACTAATAATTAGTATTTTATCAAATTTAACTGCATATTAAGCACTTTCACTGATATTTACTTATTCATAATTTTATAACTTCATCCAGAACTGCCGTGCACTTGGGGGCTGGAGGTACAATGTGTGAGGATAAAATGCATGGGAAAAGTAGGGATCAAGGAATTTGGATTAACAAAAATATTTAGTAGCAGATTTCATCTTTTATTGGCCCTAAGAAATGCTGATATATATAGTGTGTATATATGTGTGTATATATATATATATATGTATACACACACATACATACACAAGGGAGAATGTTTGCTTCTTTAATGTTTCAATGAAATAGATAATTCCAGATACACAGGTATATGAGGCATATGTATATCAATATTGGTCAGCCCTCAGGAACCAGTGATAGCAAAAGACTGAATCTCCAATATTCAGGTCATTCTACAGAGGGATTTTGAACTTCTCTTCATCAAGCCTGCTTGTATGGTTTAATAGTTTTTCTGTTATAAGAATGGGGCAGATGACATGAAATTTCAGTGTGAAAGGCAGCAAAAATGAAACCAAGAGAAAAGCAACATTGGAAATGAAAAATATGCTAGTGAGAACTTGGAGAGCTGAAACTTTTGCACCAGAAGGTGAAGGTTTATTTTTAAGATTATATCGCCACCTAGTAAATCAGCCTAGAAGTACACCCACAGCTAGAGGCAGAGTCAGCATGGTGTTGTTGAGCCCTAATCCTCTAGTTAGCAGTTCCTGATAGGTACGTTTATAAACATCTCCAGTCACTACAGGACAAGCACACGACCTACAGCAGCATCTCCAGTTCCCAGTGCTCAGCCCCTGCTCACATTCTCCCGTTCTTCTGGAGTTATTCAGTGAAGAAGTCAACAGCACACATTTTAGATATGCAAATGTGCCAAGAATTTCTCTCAATCTGTTATGCATCCCTGGAAAATGATTAGTTAAACAGTGCATATTATCATTTGCTTGTTCTAAATAATTTAACTCTGGGATGTTCATTAGTGAAGACATTTTACATTTCTACTTTCATTTCTTCCTAGTAAAAGAAGTTGTCTGATCATGATTTTTTTTTTTTATGAGGAAGCACTGGAATTGTGGAATTAAAAACACTAAACAGAGAACCCTACTTTTTTTTGTTCTTAAAGCCACATCTTTAGTTTGTCCATGTCCTGTGTCTTCTATAGGAGGCGTTGGCACTGAATTCTTGATCACTTCTCTTGGTTTTGCTTTCATAAGGATATCCTTAGCTTGATAAAATATTGCATGAATTTTAAGGCTTGGTGTCTACAAACAATTGGTTATCAGAAGTGGCATTCTGGCTATATAGCCTCCTTTCTGGTCTCAGTTTTTCCATCTGTGAGATGGGGACAGCAATAGTATACAGCACTGGGCTTTTAGAAAGAATAAATTAAACAGGAGTGTTAAAAATTGTTAGCTGTTAACAACAAAAATACACTTATTAAGAAATCGTAGAAACAAAGAATAGAAACTAATTTTATTTTGCCATTCACAATAGATCAACATGCTTTAGCCAAACAAATAGACACAGAGAGAGGAGGCATGTATTCTGAGACCCAGAAAGCATCCATTAAAAAACCCAAGTGATTATAGTTTAAAAAATTTTTAACTTTTAAAGTAATTATACATTTGATTACATTCAAGTGCTTAAAATACCTTGAAATGCACTTCCATTTTTTTTTCTTCTATATGTTCTTCCCCCTTTTAGAAACCTATTCTTACTTCAACCTTCCAAATAGGTTTATCTTTTATTTTAAGGAATACTCAGAATATTTTGACTGAGTTTACCCAAGAGTTCCTTTGTGGCTCAGCTGGTAAAGAATGTAACTACAATGTGGGAGACCTGGGTTTGATCCCTGTATTGGGAAGATTCCCTGGAGAAGGAAAAGGCTATCCACTCCAGTATTCTGTACTGGAAGTTCCACAGACTTTATAGTCCATGGGGTCTCAAAGAGTCGGACACAATTGAGTGACTTTCATTTCACTTAGGGTAGAAAGTAGAGGAGGGGAGATTTCTGTTGTGGAAGTCTTTGCCAAAGGGGCTGTCAGTCATAGAACTATCAGTTTAACTTCTGACATGGCAAAATCTGTCATTTGTCTTCTAACAGCTAGTTTTCCTTTTTCTTAAGGTATGCAGGTTAAGCAGCAGCAGTTACAGCTGGACATAGAACAACAGACTGGCTCCAAATCGGGAAAGGAGTACGTCAAGGCTGTATATTGTCACCCGGCTTATTTAACTTATATGCAGGGTACATAATGAGAAACGCTGGACTGGAAGAAGCACAAGCTGGAATCAAGATTGCAGGGAAAAATATCAATAACCTCAGATATGCAGATGACACCACCCTTATCGCAGAAAGCGAAGAAGAACTAAATAGTCTCTTGATGAAAGTGAAAGTGGAGAGTGAAAAAGTTGGCTTAAAACTCAACATTCAGAAAACTAAGATACTAGCATCTGGTCACATCACTTCATGGCAAATAGATGGGGAAGCAATGGAAACAGTGACAGACCTTATTTTTGGAGGCTCCAAAATCACTGCAGATGGTGACTGCAGCCATGAAAGTAAAAGATGCTGGCTCCTTGGAAGAAAAGTTATGACCAACCTAGACAGCATATTAAAAAGCAGAGATATTACTTTGCCAACAAAAGGTCTGTCTAGTCAAAGCTATGGTTTTTCCAGTAGTCATGTATGGATGTAAGAGTTGGACTATAAAGAAAGCTGAGCACTGAAGAATTGATGCTTTTGAACTGTGGTGTTGAAGAAGACTCTTGAGAGTCCCTTGGACTGCAAGGAGATCCAACAAGTCCATCCTAAAGGAAATCAGTTCTGAATGTTCATTGTAAGGACTGATGTTGAAGCGGAAACTCCAGTACTTTGGCTACCTGATGCAAAGAGCTGACTCATTTGAAAAGATCCTGATGATTGAAGGCAGATTGAAAGATTGAAGATTGAAGGCAGGAGGAGAAGGGGATGACAGAGGATGAGATGGTTGGATGGCATCACTGATTCAATGGACATGAGTTTGAGTAAGCTCTGGGAGTTGGTGATGGACAGGGAGGCCTGGCCTGCTACAGTCCATGGGGATGCAAAGAGTCAGACACAAATGAGCGACTGAACTGAGGGTAACAGAACTTTTGGTTGGCACATAATCACACAGCTAAATATGTCTAGTTACCTCCTGAAGTAAGTGTGGCCTTTGGACTTAAGATGCGTGTAGCATCTGGGTCATCCCCTTATGAATAACATGTGTGCCTCCCTCCCTTGCTTTTTTTTTAAACTTCCTACTAACTGCAATGTGGATTTTGGTGGGACTAGAGCAAGCATTATGGGACAGGAGGTAGAAGCTAAGTTTAAAGAGAAGCAGACCACCATGGTGGATGGACCTTAGAAGGCCTTTGGGAAAAGATAAAAAATATTAATTGAGATTTATTAAGAAGTTTGATACCCGGATTACAAAGTAGTTATAGCTCCTCTAATAATAGCTAATCATTATTGAACACTTCCTATAAGCTGGATATTTTTCTAAGGGTTTTACATCTATTACACATGTGATCCTTACAAAAACCCTCTGAGGCAAGTGATATTATTATTTTGGTTTTCAAGATAAATAAATTGAAGCATAGAGGGGTAAATTAATTGGCAGATATTGTACTTGATAACAATGTTTGACATTTGTACTCAAGAATTTTGTGCTAACCAACATACTGTCAGTTTAGTTCAGTCACTCAGTTGTATCCCACTCTCTGCGACCCCATGGACTGCAGCACACCAGCCTTTCCTGTCCGTCACCAACTTCCAGAGCTTGCTCAAACTCATGTCCATTAAGTTGGTGATTCCATCCAGCCATCTCATCCTCTGTCATCCCCTTCTCCTCCTGACTTCAATCTTTCCCAGTATCAGGGTCTTTTCCAGTGAGTCAGTTCTTCGCATCAGGTGGCCAAAGTATTGGAGTTTCAGCTTCAGCAATGGTCCTTCCAATGAATATTCAAGACTGATTTCCTTAAGGATGGACTGGTTTGATCTCCTTGCAGTCCAAGGGACTCTCAAGAGTCTTTTTCTTTTTTCTTTAAATTAAATTTATTTATTTTAATTAGAGGCTAATTACTTTACAATATTGTATTGGTTTTGCCATACATCAACATGAATCTGCCACGGGTGTACACGTGTTCCCCATCCTGAACCCCCCTCCCACCTCCCTCCCTGTACCATCCCTCTGGGTCATCCCAGTGCACCAGCCCCAAGCATCCTGTATCCTGCATTGAACCTGGACTGGCGATTTGTTTCTTATATGATATTATACATGTTTCAATGCCATTATCCCAAATCATCCCCCTCCTCCCTCTCCCACAGAGTCCAAATGACTGTTCTATACATCTGTGTCTCTTTTGCTGTCTCCCATACAGGGTTATTGTTACCATCTTTCTAAATTCCATATATATGTGTTAGTATACTGTATTGGTGTTTTTCTTTCTGGCTTACTTCACTTTGTATAATTGGCTCCAGTTTCATCCACCTCATTAGAACTGATTCAAATGTATTCTTTTTAATGGCTGGGTAATATTCCATTCTAGAGTCTTTTTCAACACCACAGTTCAAAAGCATCAATTCTTTGGTGCTCAACTTTCTTTATAGTCCAACTCTCACAGGCATACATGACTACTGGAAAAACCATAGCTTTGACTAGATGGACCTTTGCTGGCAAAGTAATATCTCTGCTTTTTAATATGCTGTCTAGGTTGGTCATAGCTTTTCTTCCAAGGAGAAAGTGTCTTTTAAATTCATGGCTGCAGTCACCATTTGCCATGATTTTGGAGCCCAAAATACACTCTACTGTTTTTATATGAAGAAGGAAATGGCAACCCACTCCAGTACTTTTGCCTGGAAAGTCCTGTGGATGGAGGAGCCTGGTAGGCTACAGTCCATGGGGTCACAAAAGTCAGACATGACTGAACAATTTCACTTCACTCACTTCATACTTTATCAGTGGAGAAGGAAATGGCAACCCACTCCAGTGTTCTTGCCTGGAGAATCTTAGGGACAGAGGAGAGTGGCAGGCCATGGTCCATGGGGTCGCAGAGAGTCGGACACGACTGAAGTGACTAAGCACGCACTGTCTTTATAAAATGTTTATTCAATTATTTATTCTTAACCATTGTTTTCCTATTTGGTTACATAGGAAATGGGGAGAGAGTATAACTGGACACAGTGTTATATTTATTTAATCAATGCACATTAGCATAACAAAGGCTTCCCAGTAATAAATCTGCTTAACTCTGTTTGATTCAGAAGTTCCCAAGTGTACTTAATAAGAAGTAACATGTTAATCGCTGCCTATTAACAACCCAAGAAGCTAACATCTCACTGAATGCTTTTTGAAATTCTAGGCGAGAAAAATATATTGACCTAGGGGTCAGGATGCCCATAATGTGATCCTGATTTGGTGAGCTTATTTTTTCATGTAACTTTAAGTAAGAAACTGAAGATTTCCGTGCTTAGATTATTTGATTTAGCAAAATAGCACCCTTAGACTTGATGAAGAGATGACCAATGACATCTGATCTTAAGTACCAGGCTTGTATTTGGAAAAAGCAAAGCACAGATGCAGCTATGAAAAAATCAGATAATTAAGTCCAATTTTAGATTGAAAGGGCAGAAGTAGATCCAGGGAGATTTTTTTCTTAAGCATTTGAGTATTGGCACCAAAATAAATATATATGGAGATGCCCTGTAAATAATTGGATTCCACATTAGACTTCAGCGACGGGAATGTCACTGATTTTCGTGTTACCTGTGATCCCACTACATTTCCTATTAGGATCTATTTCCAACCCATAACCCAGAACATCCAACCAAGATGTTTTACATTTACCTTTTTCAGGGAGAATCTTAGCAAAACTGTAAAGGAACGAATGAAAAAGAACTGACAGCTGATCCTTGGTCAGGTGTACAGGGTAGAGGAAGATATACCAGCAGAGGATGTAACAAATGTGAAGGTTTGCGTGAAGGAGACTGTGAGATGGTTCAGTAATCTCTGAGTAGTGCAGTGTGTGCCTTCAGGAGATTGTAGGTGTGAGGGTCAGTGAAGGAGGAGAGTCACGTGCAGAGGTGGCTGGAAATATAAGCTGAGTCAGCACAACAATCTAGGTGGTGAAGTGTGTTCCATGTATTGTACTGACTGCCTCTCTGCATAGATTCAAGTTTTTCTGTCTCAGTAGAAGCTTCTAGCAATTAAACACAAAACTCCTTCATCCTGATCAGATTCTGCATCTTTTACTTTATCTTTCTCAGAAAAAAAGTGAAGACAGAAGTTAGGACACAGTTCATTTCCCAATTTTTGTTCTATTTGAATAATTAAATCATCATGGTGCAGAGATGGGATATCATGAATTTTCAGATGTTTGTTTATTTAGATGGAAATGACTTCCCATATGTCTATAGTGTGATAACTTCTACAATACATTCCCTATGATGTGGGATGTCTTCCTGTGATGATGTCTTTCTGGAACTACTGTAACTAAATTTATCTCTGAGTAAGACCAGAATAAAAGAGAAATTTGTGTATTGAATATAACTGATGCTATTGCTGGGGACCACTGATTAAGGCACTCTAGGAGATGGTGAAGGACAAGGAAGCCTGGTGTACTGCAGTCCATGGGGTCACGAAAAGTCAGACATGACTGAGCAACTGAACAACAACAAATCAACCCAGAGGAAACCTTGACTTATAAAGCACACTCCTCTGCCTGGTCTCAGGTTACCAATTCAATTTCATTCATCTCCCCCTGCTCCTTTCTTACCACAAAGTCCCACTCATCACTCTCTCCCCACTCTGGATCCCCTACTATTCCCCTTACATCCCTGTCATTTCATGCTAAGCTTTTATTTTTCTCTATCTGGTCCAGATAGGCACTTACTGTGGCTGTTATAAAGTGCTTTAATACAGTTTAAGTAATTCTTAACTTAGAATAATTTAATTTCTTTACTATAAATAGGATCAGCTATTATTAATCTTTTTTTTTTTTTTTGCATTTCTTTTCCATGGGGATGGTCTTGATCCCTGTCTCCTGTACAATGTCACGAACCTCATTTCATAGTTCATCAGGCACTCTATCTATCAGATCTAGGCCCTTAAATCTATTTCTCACTTCCACTATATAATCATAAGGGATTTGATTTAGGTCATACCTGAATGGTCTAGTGGTTTTTCCTACTTTCTTCAATTCAAGTCTGAATTTGGCAATAAGGAGTTCATGATCTGAGTCACAGTCAGCTCCTGGTCTTGTTCTTGTTGACTGTATAGAGCTTCTCCATCTTTGGCTGCAAAGAATATAACCAATCTGATTTTGGTGTTGACCATCTGGTGATGTCCATGTGTAGAATCTTCTCTTGTGTTGTTGAAAGAGGGTGTTTGCTATGACCAGTGCATTTTCTTGGCAAAACTCTATTAATCTTTGCCCTGCTTCATTCCATATCCCAAGGGCAAATTTGCCTGTTACTCCAGGTGTTTCTTGACTTCCTACTTTTGCATTCCAGTCCCCTATAATGAAAAGGACACCTTTTTGGGGTATTAGTTCTAAAAGGTCTTGTAGGTCTTCGTAGAATTGTTTAACTTCAGCTTCTTCAGCATTACTGGTTGGGGCATCGACTTGGATTACTGTGATATTGAATGGTTTGCCTTGGAAATGAACAGAGATCATCAGACTTTATTTTTTTGGGCTCCAAAATCACTACAGATGGTGACTGCAGCCATGAAATTAAAAGATGCTTACTCCTTGGAAGGAAAGTTATGACCAATCTAGATAGCATATTCAAAAGCAGAGACATTACTTTGCCAACAAAGGTTCGTCTAGTCAAGGCTATGGTTTTTCCTGTGGTCATGTATGGATGTGAGAGTTGGACTGTGAAGAAAGCTGAGCACCGAAGAATTGATGCTTTTGAACTGTGGTGTTGGAGAAGACTCTTGAGAGTCCCTTGGACTGCAAAGAGATCCAATCAGTCCATTATGAAGGAGATCAGCCCTGGGATTTCTTTGGAGGGAATGATGCTGAAGCTGAAACTCCAGTACTTTGGCCACCTGATGCAAAGAGTTGACTCATTGGAAAAGATTCTGGTGCTGGGAGGGATTGAGGGCAGGAGGAGAAGGGGACGACAGAGGATGAGATGGCTGGATGGCATCACTGACTCAATGGACGTGAGTCTGAGTGAATTCCGGGAGTTGGTGATGGACAGGGAGGCCTGGCGTGCTGCGATTCATGGGGTCACAAAGAGTCGGACACGACTGAGTGACTGAACTGAACTGAATTGATTATTAATCTTGCAGTTTGATTGGTGGAAAAAAAGGAATTGGAAAAAAGGAAGGAACTTGAAGGGAGAGTGGAGGAAAGAGACTCCTTCCTCAACTTCTCTTTTCAGAGAAAGCTTCTTTAATTCATGTTCATAACTAGCAATTTAGAAAAGAAGTATCCCTCATTAGGATCCACTTGGAGAAAAAGGATAGAAGGAGGAAAGAAGGGAGGGAAGGAAGGAAAGAGGAGTAAGGGAAAGGAAGACAGAACCTACTTTATTTCAGGTCCTCTTCTTCCTGAATCAACACACATGCTTTCATATAATCCTCACATCTGAGTTTGAAATCACTAATTCCATTTTATTTTAAAGCATAGAAGCCTCAGAAAGTAAATAACACTTTCAAGATTATGAAGCTGATAAGATAATGAAGCTAGAATTTTAAATTCCCTGGCAGCCCAGTGGTTAGGACTCTGCACTTACAGTTCCAAGGGCCTGAGTTAAATCCCTGGTCAGGGAACTAGGATCCCACAAGCCAAGTGGAGCAACCAAAAAATAAAATCAAGCTAGAATTGGAATCAAATTTTTAAGACTTAAACTCTACCTTTCTTTCTTTGTCAAAAACTCTCAACAGCTCTGATTACTGCTTTATTACAGATTAGGTAGGAAGTCAAGGGGTGAAGGTGTTCTTGAAATGGTCATTCTGGTCTCCAGACTTATAGACCACTGTTGTAGTTCAATTGCATTCGAATTAGTCTTTTGGATGGGAAGATGTTGTCTTACATACTTTGGTTGCGGCTATCAACATTAACCATCTACTGAATGGCCATCTCCTGGTTCACTTGGCACATGGCATTACTCATATATTTTCCTTGAAAATTGTTAGAAATATATATATACATTTTGGCTATGTGGTATAGATCAAACAGCATGCATTATGCATCACTGGGTAATTCTGATAAAAGGGGGAGGAGAAAACTTCTATAATGTTGAAGGTGGTTACAAGTACAGTGATGAATAAGAAGGGACATGCTTATCAGATAATGACAGTACAATAAGGAACACTATAATAGCAACATTTTAGCATCAGATAATGATAGTACAAAAAAGAACATTGTAATAGCCACATTTTAAATGAGTAATTAGCTTTGCTTTATACCAACTTGGTCTATATAATGTGTTTCATCTTTGCAGTTGCTTGAATATATAAGTTATTAATAGAATCCTCAATAAAACAACAATAAAAATAATGGAAATAAGAGTAGAATATAAATGCTTTCAAATCTATGGAAATTCAAGCGGGCAGGTTATATGCAAGGGTTAACCTCTTGCCTTTAAATTTTCTAATAAACTTTGCAGTAGGCTATGAGTCTATTAGCTTGACATTGGTTAATCATCATTATTTTTTTCTGTTCTGGACCACAGTAAAGGCACACAAACCAAATTAACTAGCACATGAGCCCTTTATAGGAATCTCTTAAGATAATTTGTTTAGCTTATTCACTTCCACACTTTTTAGTCCTCTGAATTACAGAATTCTCCAAATGAATCAGTACCCCAACTTGTTTGCCAAAATATAAAGATGAAAAGAAAAATGAGCTCTTTTACAATACCCTCTGGGACTAATTACACTGATCTGACTAGACTGGTTGTTAGATCTGAATTATGGTCATGAATAAGTTAGATCTTAATTAAAGTCATGTATGGGGTCTAAAAGGCAATGCCATACAGGCAAAAAAGCTGTTTTGTAATAAGTAGAAATTAGTACTATAATGCTTTATGAGAAATTGGGCTACCAGTTAGAAACCTATCTACTAAGATGTATAAGAAATTTCAGGCCTAAAACATTAACTCATCTTTTTTCACTATATATGGGTCCCTTCTAAATGTTTAGTTTAGAGTCATATTAATTGTTGGGTTTCCAGTAACACAAAGGAAATAATATATTTTCCAAATTAGCTTATCTTTGTTTATTTTCTTTTCCTGCAAATTTATTTCAGCTTTTATTGAAGGATTTTAACTTTCCTAATAGTTCCCAATATCTAATGTGAATGAGAGACATTATAACAAGAAAGATTTTGGTTAGTTAGATAGTTCAGGAGAGAATTTCCTGGTAGTAGAAAGTGTTGAGCAGTATAAAATAGAACTGGAGTAAATAATGGAATTTTCTTCTCTAGAGGATCTTAAATTTAAAGAAATTTCATTCAGAAGGCAAGGGGATGAACTATGTCTATGTTTCTTGACCTATTCCTTTCACTGAGTAATGAAACTATTCTAAATTTGTCACCAGCTATGTGGGGTATCGAATGTGGACACACAAAACCAACATCAATGGCAACTCCTTTGTTAGGCCTAAGGTGACAATGTACCAGAAGGGAGCCCATGCTGAGTGCTGGCCTCAATATGAGTTAATCGACTTAAAGAAATGATGAGGAGGGTATCAGCGGTACTGTGATGAAGTGGCCAGATGACAAGGCACACCTGGGAAGAGTTTCCAGAGGGAAATTTTTTTTCTAATATTTTTCATTTAAATCAGGGATACTCATATCTCCTGGAGGAAATAATTCCCTGGGGGAGGATATATAAAGTAGTTTTAATTTTTCTTCACATTTAATTAAGACTTGCTGCTGCTAAGTTTTAATTTTTCTTCACATTTAAATAAGACTTAGGAGTTTACAAAATGTTCTTCCATCTACAGTGGGCTGGTGAATGAATAGAGGTGATTGTTCTCATTTTATAACTTGGATAAAACTGAGACTTGGCACAATTCACTGACTTGCTCAAGGTCATAATGTAGAACTAGAAAATGGCAGAGAAGGATCTCAAATGTGAGTCTCCTGACTCTAATGTTAGTGATCTTCATTTATATCTTGTCATTTTTTAAATGGGTTCAGAGTCCTAATTTGCTAGGAGGTGAGGTAGCAAAGGAAGCTCAACGATTTTCTTTCCTAAGGAGAATTCTCAAAATTGGCAGAGTAGGGCTGTTGATTATTTTTTTGGAGAGTTAATGCCTCAATTTCAACTATTAGATTTACAAAGCCCAACATATAATCTTAGACTAATAAGTAGGTTGAATGTACTTGTATAGCATGGGTCACAGGCTCTTCAGATGTCTTTCAGCATATTGACTTATAGATTCATATGCTGTTATAGTCAGATAGAATTTTAAATATCATTTAATCCAGTGCTTTGATTTACATATAAGAAAACTGGCCTAAAGCAGTTTGATCCTGTGCTTATTGGATGTATGTTGCAAATGAGATATGAAACAAAACAAAACATTTCTCAGTGAAATGTTTTGATTGTATAGAAAATTTCCAAAATAGAATGAAAGCCACAAAAGCTCTGACAAATGTTCTGTAACAAGAGTTGAAAAAGAAATCTATATTTTCTTTATTAATGGAATTTTAACATTGTTTGTATAAAGGAATAGTAGTATTGTTATGACACATTTCATGAAATGTTACGCAGTAGAGTGGTTGTGGGAACAGCTGATCCATGGTCTGAGAATGATTATTCCATGAAAAAGCAGCAATTGTTTAGTTAGCAGATTTCCTGATTTTTGTAGTAGTTTTCTCTAAGGACTTGGTCGTCTTAGAGCACAATAACTTGGAGATGAGTCTACATTTTCATATGAATCATTAGGATGTATGCAAAGGGGAGCAGTGAATTCTAAAATGCATGTGTATGTTTTCTGCTGTATCTTTTTCTGAATTATCCATATGTTTTTGTTTGGCCTATGAGAATACTTGTTTCTTATCCCAGCCTGTGGTTAAACAAATCATAATGCCCTGAATAATTACATATGCAGTACAATTTCACCTTTCTCAGACAATAGATTATAAATTGACAGTATCATATACTTGAGATTGATCTTGAGTTGATCTCGAAATGTCCCATAAAGTATAATATCAGAACAACCCAAATTAGTTTTATATGGATACTTTTCCTTCTTGTTTCTTTGAGTGAGCACCAGATGAAGCATCTGGCTTATTTTTAGGGGCCATATGATACAAAACAAACACACACAGAAACATATAGCAACTTTAAACACTAGAATTAGAATTAACACAGGTCATGTGTACAAGATGTGACACAAGGGACCCAGACTACACTGGGAAGGGCAGCTTCTTGTCAAATCATGATCATGCTGGCTGATCAATTTTGAGTAAAAGAGTGACAGGGGGTCACTTGTATTATTTAAATAGTTATTTCTTTTTCCCTTTTTTGTTTCAAAATGAACAGAATTGAACCAGCCTAATTAAATGTGTAAACGTTACCAGTCTACTATATGTTTTCAAAAAGAAAATCACCCCGTATTACTCTTTATGTCAACAAGTACTAAGTGTAAAATGAAATACTGACTAGGTATAATATTTTGATGGTAACCAATATGGTCCGAAGGTTTGTGCCACTCTGCAATTCATTTATTAAAATCTTAACCTCCTAAGATAATGGTATTAGGAGGTGGGCCCTTGAGGGCTGCTTAAGTCATGAAGTTGAAGCCCCCATGAATGGGACTGGTGCCTTATTACAGAGGCTCCAGAGGTATGTCTGGTCCCTTCCACCATATGAAGATAGAACAAGAAATTTATGAGTGGGAAGAGAATCCTCATCCAACCATGCTAGCACCCTGGTCTCAGACTTTCAGTGTCTAGATCTGTGAGACCTAAATTTCTCTTGTTTATAAGCCACTCAGTCTGTGGTATTTGGATTATAGCAGCTTGAATGGACTATGGCAGTGACATTTGAGTTTGGCCACTAGCTTGCCTGTCGCTTATCCCAGTTCACCCTTAAACACAATAGCTTGAGTAATTTGGTAACTGGGTTATGAACTCACTGAACATCTTAACTGATTTCAAAAACATTTTGGCATCATGACTATTCAACAGCCTTATTGCAAGATATATTAATCCTTATGATGGGTGATTCTTTGAATGGCATTAACTCTAGTGGTAGGAAAATTGAGTACAAATAATAACAGACATGGTTTGTGAATGAAGCATTTACAGACTGCTCCCCTGAAGCACATTCACTTAGACCAGGAATCCAGTGTTCATTGCTGGGCTTCAGGAAGATCTGGGCACAGGCTAATAGCAAAGGCATAGAAAGGATCTGAGGAGAGAAGTCTTTGCAGAGAAGAATCCAGGTCTGAGAAGCTGAACAATATTTTTTTTCCTACCCCAAACCCAAACAGCTATGAAAACAATGATTTTTCCTAAGTTTCCTGTAAACATGTATGGTGGGAAAATGTAAAGGGAATTCATGTGTATACTTGACCCTCAGACAATTCCTAAATTTCATTGCAGAGTGTTGGGCCCTTGATTACAGGTGTTGCTCCCAAAACTGTGGAGAAGTTTATGCAATACATGGTGTGGACACTGTGGAAATTCAAATTTAAAATTGGAAAAATTCTGAATTCTGAAACACACATTTTAGGGAAGGAATTGTGGACTTGTGATGTTTTGCCATGCAGTTTCCACATTTCCTAATTTGCTTTAGGCCACAGGTTTGTAGTTTTGAGCCTATTAATACTTACTGTCTTATCTCTAATATGAGATAAGCATAAATAAATTTCTTTATTTATGCTAAAATCGATAGTGAAAAGGCTAAGTGAGGGTATTTGTCCTTCTGAATTTTCTTCTGCATATAAAACCTTTAAATACAAAGTTTTTGGTTATTGTTTTTGACTTCTTTTGGTACACTGAGTTTGAAGAAGCAATAAAAACAACCCAATTGGTCAGAAGAGGCGAAATAACAAGAGTGATGGGTATGTCTGGAGAACTCAGTAGCACGCAGGATGTGGATTCACCGTGCAGCGCATGAGGCGAATAGCCTGTCTGTCACTAAGATTGTCATCATGGGTATAACTCACTGAGAACCGAGAACCCCCTCTGCTGTCTAGTATTTCAAAGCCCTTTATTTATTTGTTCAGAGGTTCATCACATAAATGGACAGCTTATAATTGTAGGTGTAGTACCAACAATTAAAGCAAATATATTTAGAGCCCCTGTAATTATATTCTGGTAAAAGTTGTTCTGGATGACTTAGCAGGACTCTTCTCTGGGTAGTATGTTTACTTGGGTATTTTCTCCAATGATGCAGAACAGCTTCTAGTCCAAACTTTCTCCTGATGATACATTTATTTCTGGCATGACCTTCTCTTTCAAGTTCAAAAGAAAAAAAAAAACACAATTTATAGAAACATGTAGAGTGGTAGATAAATGTAATATACTCCAGGAACTTATTGATTTATTGAGCAACAGTCACATTTTGAAAGATCTATAATTCAAAAGTGATGAAAGAAGGAAGGCACAGTAAATATGACGTTAAATAAAGTGTATGTTCGGGCATGATGGTTGAATTCTTACCCTGATGTTCTTGTTCTTAGACATTCTTGGACAGATTTTTCTATTGCTTAAGCATTTATGTAGAATAATTGAGTCATAGATGTTATGTAACAGAAATGCTCTATTACAACTTTCTGTTCAGTGACAACATGAGCTTTCTCTTGAGAGTGTTTTAAAGCTTAATTAAGTCATTTTTGGGCAAATTGAGTTTCAGGCAAATTGAAAGGTATCTAAATTCTTTCAGATCACCTTGGTACCAATTAGTGTCCTGGTGTGTTAATTTGCCAAATGGACACCCAGGGAAAAGAAATAATTAAGTCAATAAAGAAAGTAAGTAAACGCTTACTTATACATAAGAACATCCTATACTGGTATGAGCTCTTTGATTTGTTGTATGGAATATGATATGAAAAATTTAATAAAAGGAGTTTCAGTTTAATTTTATAACAGGTTTTTTTTTTTTTTTTTCAAAAGGCATTTCCATGTTTTCCCCACAAAGTCTTCTTAGGTTGTAAGGTCATTGGATAAATTATTTTCTTTCTTTTATAATTGCTTATGGTGCTTAACACGGTGCTTTGAATAAATTTTAACTGCATTTTGTTGGAACTGTAGATGGCTGGTTCTATAAAACTCAAGATTATGGAATCAAGTGAGAAGCAAAAATATAAATTAATGTTTCATGATCTATTTTGGTCACATAAAGCAGTGGTGATCTATGATTCTGGCCTTTCCAATACCTACTTTACAATGGAAGATGGTATCTTTTCTTTCAAACATGTAATATAACATGTCTATTAATTTGAGTCACCCAGTTTATGACAACAGGAATTATGCCCTGGACTTCTCTAAATACAGACATTTTCCCCTTTCCAAGTAGAATAGAAAATTGTAACAGGGTCAATGAACATCTTTTTTTTTTTTTTTTTATCTTCCATTCCCTATCCCTTGCCCCTATCTTCAGTCATTACAATTCCTTTCTTTCCTTTGGTTTTCTTCTAGTTAGAAGATTCATCTTTCTCTTCCCTTTTCATTAAAACTCTCAAATACACCTTTAGTTTTTTTCCACCCCCATTCACATACATGCCCATTGCAGTCTGGTTTTATCACACACACTCTCCCCACCCACCCTATTTAATCTTCCTGCACTGGCTTGCAAAATCTAATGGGAACCCTTCAGCCTTTAAAATACTCAAACTTATTATTAAACATCAAACTGGTGATACTTCACTTTTCCAAATTCCTTCCTCCTTTAAGTTAACTTCCCCTCTTTCCTATTTCCCTGGTGAGGAGTTTCACCATCTACTCAAATCTTACAACAAGCAGGGTCCTAATTTCACAACTGCTTTTTTCTCATATATCCCAAGGCCAAATAATCACAACAGCTTGCCTATCTTGAGTCTTATATAGCTCTTATATTTGTCTTTTCCCTTGTCTAGTTCAGGCTCTTATAATTTTATCTTTAGATTATAACCACAGCCTCCTCACTTATCTCTCTACTTCCCACTTTGTTTTTTTTTTTTTTTTTTTTTTTACATGGGATCTTTTAGTTGTGGCAAGTGAGATCTGGGAACATCTTTTTAATGACATTTTACATATGAAAGTTAAGAGAGAGGAATTCTTCCTATTGGATAGTAAGCTGTGAAAAATATTTGCTTGGATCAACCAACATTCATCTTTCTATATAGTTAAAGTTAGTTTGTTAAAGAAGACAATGAGACCAATATACAAAGAGCATCAAGAAATGGAGCCAATGTATGAAAAGAGAGCCACTTAATGCAACCATATGTGAACTTCACGTTTGAACTTCTAGTTATATGGTTTAATTCTCCTTTAAATTGGTTTCAGCTAGGTTTAATTTGGGGCTTCCCTGATAGCTTGGTTGATAAAGACTCTGCCTGTAATGCAGGAGACCCTGGTTCGATTCCTGGGTCGGGAAGATACCCTGAAGAAGGGACAGGCTACCCACTCCAGTATTCTTGGGCTTCTCTTGTGGCTCAGCTGGTAAAGAATACAAAGTCTATGAGTCAGGATACTTTAAGTTATATGCAGTTTAATTCACAAATTACTTAAAGTATCCTGACTCAGACTTTGCATGTTTGAAAATTAAATTTATATTATTTTGATGCATATTTTAAATAAAAATGCATGCAAAAATTTGAAAATCAGATACACATTGATTTTTCATTTTTAGCAATCAAGTAAAGATTTATAAACTGTTTATAAATTATAAAGTTACTTTTAGAACCCTGTTTCTTTCTAATTATTATTAAGCATCATCTTATCATAATTAGTTTGTAAATTCATGAAAATGAATTTGCTTTGGTACATGCAGAGTGATTCAGAGTGCTGTCAATATCTGGCCACTTGACAGTAGTTTTAACACTGACAAGTCTGTAGCAAATTTTAGGATACATTAAAATGTGTTTATTTTATCCAGTATCTAATAGATGTAATCATACAAAGGTTTTTTCAAATCAATTCAGAAGATTCATTTTATGGGCACAGATTATGGTAATGTGTCATTAATATTATCTTCTGGATGCTGTGGTTTTGGTTGAGGTAATGATTTGCAGTTCACACCTCCCTGTCCATGGTCAGTGTTCATCTAATAGCTAGCATCCTACCTAAGGTTAGATTTATGCATTTGTTTTTGGTTCAAGGTTTCTTGCTCCTGCTGGCAAACACAGATGCTCCTTAACTCGTCTCCACCTAAATGTGCACAGAATATAATTGTGACAGGAACTAACATTATCTGAAATACATTCTGTTTATGCTTGTAGACCAAGGTCAGAACAATTAATCTGAAAGATGGTAGCACCACAGATTACACAAAACAATATTTCCCCCAGAAATGCAATACCATACATCACAAATACGCAAAATATTCATGCAAATTCTCTGCTGGCCTCTCTGTCAACCCAGGTTTACTGTCACTAAATATGAAGTTTACAAAATAGACTGCAGGGCATGCAGATGTTTCTAGTGGTATATGTTTCTTGCATATATTGAAATAATATTATGAAGATTCATTTTTTACAGCTTTATTGAGATATAATTGATATATGTAAGTTTAAGGTACACAATATGATAATTTGATACATGTATATATTGTGAAATGACTACTACAATAAGGGTAGTTAACATACTCTGATGGTTAAATGTATGTGTTGATTTGACTGGCCATGGGTGCCCAAATATATGGTCAAACATTATTCTGGGTGTTCCTGTGAGGGTGTTTTTGGATGAAATTAATGCTTATATAATTATAAGCATTTCTATTAAAAATAATAGAAATAGGGGCTTCCCCAGTGGTTCAATAGTTAAGAATCCACCTGTAATGCAGGAGTCTCAGGAGATGTGGGTTGACCCCTGGGTTGGAAAGATCCCCTGGAAGAGGAAATAGCTACTCAGGTCAGTATTTTTAACTCACTATGGCTCAGATTGTAAAGAATCCACCTGCAATGCAGGAGACCCAGGTTCGATCCCTGGGTTGGGAAGGTTGCCCTGGAGAAGGGCATGGCAACTCACTCCAGTATTCTTTCCCAGAGAATCCCCATGGACATAGAAGCCTGGCAGGCTACAGTCCAAGGGGTTGCAAAAGATCCAGACATGACTGAGCACAGAAGAACATAACAGAATGAGTAAAGCAGACTTCTCTCCATAATGTGGGTGGACCCCATGCAATCAGTTGAAGGCTTGAGTAGAACAAAACAGCAGACCCCTGCTCCACACCCACCACACACATATCCCAGATTAAGTGAGATTCCTGCTACCTGACTGCCTTTGAACTGGAACATCGTTTTTATCCCTTGCCTTTTGGACCCAATCTGAAACATGAGCTCTTCCTGGGTCTCAAGCCTGCCAGCCTTTGGACTGGAATTAAATTTTTGACTCATCTGAATCTCTTTATTCTATCAGTGTCTATCTATCTACCTACCTACCTATCTATCTCTTATCAGTTCTGTTTCTCTGGATAACCCTGCCTAATATGCTTCTGCTGCTAAGTCGCTTCAGTCGTGTCTGACTCTGTGCGACCCCATAGATGGCAGCCCACCAGGCTCCTCCGTCCCTGGGATTCTCCAGGCAAGAACACTGGAGTTGGTTGCCATTTCCTTCTCCAATGCATGAAAGTGAAAAGTGAAAGTGAAGTCGCTCAGTTGTGTCCGACTCTTAGCAACCCCATGGACTGCAGCCCACCAGGCTCCTCCGTCCATGGGATTTTCCAGGCAAGAGTACTGGAGGGGGGTGCCACTGCCTAATATAAATAAATATTATATTGATAAGCAGCAAAGTGGTAAGAGTGATCTTTGGTCTGCCTATGTGACAAAGAATCTGGGGACATCCCAAGTCCATTGTAAACATCCACAATGGCAGGTATAATGATATTGAATAGTATTGTCTTTAGTGTCCCCTCCCCCTAGTTGCCCAGAGCAATTTGTGACATTGAGATGACACTGTTGGGCCATTAAGCTTCTCTAGGTAAAGTCTAGCTCTCTGGGTTGGTTAAGACATGAAGACTCAGGTCCACTAGGGACCTGACACTAAATCATTTCCAAAGGAAATCTTATGACTCTAAAACAGATTGTAATCGGCCCAACTAAACGAAACAGAAAAATCATGTTCAACTTTACTTGTTGGGTTGGCCAAAAAGTTTATTCAATATTTGCAGTAGGATGTTATGGAAAAATCTGAATGACCTTTTTGGCCAACCAAATTTTTTGAAACATTAAATTTTTTGCAATTAAATCAATTTGAAAAACAACTTTCCTTTAACCTTGAGCTTTCTGAGAAACAGAACAACAGTCATGGTAGAGACAAGGTTATTGGTGATTAATGGGTGTATTTCATGATGCAATTGCTGAAAAGCCATTTCTGCTGTGGTTGGAGGAGGGAGGGGGCTGGTTTGGGAGTCTTTGTAATAGGAGTAATAGGAGGTACAATGTTTGCCTGTGCATTAGAAACCTCCACAATTGTCTCCACACTACAGTGGTCTTCAGTTGGCTGTAATTCGGGGTTAAAGCCAATTGCTAAATCAAGTTAGTAGGATAATAATCATTTGACAGAAGTGGAAGCTAATGCTTTAAACTGTCTTTGACAAAATCATAGACTCAATCAGTGCAAGAAACAGCCAGTCTTGTTACCCACGACCTTTCACTATTATCATTCCCTGTCACTCCTACTAGTATTAATTACTTCACCCTACAGGGCAAAGGAGTTGGGGAGCTGATGACTCTACTTTGACAGCAGACTGCAACAGTATTATAAAACTAATCAGCCTTATATAAATTTTTCTGTTGTATGGATGTGATCTAAAACACACAAAATATTCTGAAGCTTGAAAACACCTTATATATCAGTCTAAGAAAAATGTTCTTTTAAATAGATTGTAAAAGCTATAGTCTTATTTAGGCTAAATTCTGGGATTTGACTTTTTAACTTTAAATCTTTATTAAAGCAGGTGTATCATCAGGAAAAAAAGTCTGTATCAAAGAGTAGAGGGATTTGATCCTGTGAGTAATTACTGCTAAGGGACCATTTCATGCAAATTAATCTGTAAACACTTAGCAGTTAGATACCTGAGGGGAGGGGAGAAGAGTAGAGAAAATTAGTCAGGTGGAGAGCAAGAAAATTACTCCCATCTGATTAGACAAAGATAATCATGGTGTTTTCATGCAGACCAGCAGTATCGTGATGTTTCTTTAATCTCCCTTTCATTTTTGCTTGCTTTGGGGTGAGGGTAGGGAGTCCAAAGGATTCTGAGGAAGTATACCTGGTTTCCTAGAAAAGTAAGGCAACTGAATACATTCCAGTTTAAGTCATATCTATTCAAGTATCTCAATAAAGAAAAGATCAAAAGCTGAGAATATACTTGTCAGATTCTGCCTACCCACCACTCTGCTGCTGCTGCTAAGTCTCTTCAGTCGTGTCTGACTCTGTGCAACCCCATAGACAGCTCCGTCATCCCTGGGATTCTCCAGACAAGAACACTGGAGTGGGTTGCCATTTCCTTCTCTAATGCAGGAAAGTGAAAAGTGAAAGTGAAGTTGCTCAGTCGTGTCTGACTCTTAGCGACCCCATGGACTGCAGCCTACCAGGCTCCTCCGTCCATGGGATTTTCCAGGCAAGAGTACTGGAGTGGGGTGCCATACCCTGGCCCAAAGCTCACTAGAATTTTCAGAGTTGCCAAGAAATTATTGTTAAAATTAGAAAGGTTTTTTATCAATGTTTGTGGGAAACCAGGAGCAACTTCGGAGAAGGCAATGGCACCCCACTCCAGTACTCTTGCCTGGAAAATCCCATGGATGGAGGAGCCTAGAAGGCTCAGTCCATGGAGTTGCTGAGGGTCAGACACGACTGAATGGCTTCACTTTCATTTTTCACTTTCATGCATTGGAGAAGGAAATGGCAACCCACTCCAGTGTTCTTGCCTGGAGAATCCCAGGGACGGGGGAGCCTGGTGGGCTGCCGTCTATGGGGTTGCACAGAGTTGGACATGAGTGAAGTGACTTAGCAGCAGCAGCAGCAGCAACAGCAGGAGCTACTTATAGCCATATTTGGGGTTGGTCAGATGTGATCTGTAAAACATATTTGTAAAACTTATCTTTTTCTTTTAACTATTGTAATAAATATTTACCAAAAAGCATAGTGTTAGAAATCAGTAGTTAGTTATATTTAGTGCTTTTCTTATTTATGTGATTATTTAGGACTTAAAAACTTTATGTGAGTTGAAATGGAACTAATAAGTATATTTTGCTTAATTGTGTCTGAGTTTAGAACATAGAACCATAATTAAATGTAGTTAAAGTGTACATTTACTCTAGCAAATCTAAAGTTGAAAAACAAAGGGTAATTGTGATGGTATTGTGCTATATCTTGCCCATGGTGATGGTTACATGAATCTACACATGAGATAGACCATACACACACACACATTTAGAACTAGTGAAATCAGAATAAAGTCAACTGAATATATTGACGTAATTTCCTGATTGTAATATTATACTGAAGTGATACAAGAATTTACCACTGGGAGAAAAGAAGTAAAGGGCTTGCTAGGGCTCCCTGTTTTTTAGTTGCTAAGTCATGTCCAACTCACTTACGACCCAATGGACTGCAACCCACCAGGCTCCTCTGTCCATGGGATTTCCCAGCAAGAATACTGGAGTGGATTGGCATTTCCTTCTCCAGGGGATCTTCCTGACCCAGGGATCAAACCCATGTCTCCTGTGTTGGCAGGCAGATTCTTTACCACTGAGCCACCTGGGAATCCCAGAGCTCCCTGTATTACCTCTTAAAACTACATAAGACTCTGCAGTTTTCATACAATTAAAACTAAAAACAACTGTGAATATCATAAAAATATTACTTGTTATTCCCTTCCTTGAAAACTGATGTTTAAATTTTTGTAAAAGCTGACACATTGAAATTATTCTTTGATAAATTATGGAAGAATCCAGAAACTGCAATGTTTCTACAGAACAGAAAGCAATAAGATTTCCCTTATATGGTTCCAAAAGAAAAATTCTGAATTATTGTTATGCTCATAAAATTGCCAACAAAGAACAAATATAACTTGCTTTAAAATAATCCAACAGACAGAGCAACAGAATACAATGTAATCTATATAAGGCCTACTTACTCTAAGTACATGGAAAACTATCCCTTTCCACCATGTTGCGTGTGGATGAGTCAATTTGAGCAGATACGTTAAAAATTTTAGAGCACATAGAAATATATTTTTCAAAACTGATTATTAAAAATGTAGATAAATTAAAAACATAAAAAAGAGCATCTATTTAGATTTTTTACTATACCAAATGACTCTGCTGAGTATGTGCAATGTTAAATATTGAGACAACTAAACAACTTTTTTCTAATTCTTAAAGATCACTACAAAATATGCATCAGTTAGTTTTTCATCAACCATTTATGAATAGCTACAGTTAGGCACAGTGCCAGATGACATAGACATAATAGTAAACTAGAAAAATGGGCTTAACTTAATGGTGCCTTCTGACCAGTTAAGAACTTATAAAAATAATGCTATAATAATAATATTTATTGTAACTATTAGTGTCAGATCTGGTGCTAATCACTCTATATTCATGTTTTCATTAAAGGTCACTATAAACCTGGGAAGTAGAGGTCTGGCAGAACATGGCTGTGATATAAATGTTAGAATAAGTTAGAGCTTAGAGGAGCTCAAGGTTCTGATAAATACTGTTCTTGTTTTTGTTGTTTAGTTGCTAAGTTATGTCTGACTCCTTTGTAACCCCAGTGGACTGTAGCCCACCAGGCTCCTTTGTCCATAGGATTTCCCAGGCAAGAATACTGGCAATGGGTTGCTATTTCCTTCTCCAGGGGATCTTCCTGACCCGGGTATCGAACCCATATCTCCTGTGTTGGCAGGCAGATTATTTACTACTGAGCCACCAGGAAGCCCAGACAATGGGGGAGATAAAAGAATTAAAACTCTCCTACTAGATTAAGAAGTTAGTAGACAATGTCCTGATTTAAGTCAAATGTTAATATACTAATCATGGTGCAATTTTGTGGGAGAAAATAATACACGCAGAAGTGGCTAAACATGATTGTTTCTGAAATGTAGAAAGGACTGTAGATGAATATGGATATTTATTTTTACCACAGACCTTCCTATGCTACTTGATTATATTTTTCTTTAAAACAAAGCAGAATCTTCTGTTTTATGTTAGAAACTACTACCTTAAAAATTCTTGAATTTCAATTGTTCGCTTACTTGAAAAACCACTGAGCATATAATTTATGTGAGGGTAAATTTTACTCAGCAGAAAATAGGATTATTGAGGATGATGATCCATACTAGGTATATTTAGCTAAAATGAATTTTTGGTCTGAAAATTAAGATTTGTATAGTTGTGTGTACATATTTACACACACACATATATATATATATATTTATGTAACATAGTCTGTATCTAAGAATGTGGAAAATGACATGATTAGAATTATAATCAATGTATACATCTACGATTTGATAGTCATTAAGCTGTTTATTTTAATGTTTTCATGCATCCAAACTTTGATCTTGACTTTATTGTTAGAAAACGTGAAAATGGTTGCCAGTCAACATCCAGCCTGTCCATCACCTTGACCTAGTGCCCAAGAAATCTGACCCCTGAAATCTCAACTCTTACCTCTGCTAAACAAACAAACAAACAAAACTTCTTTACTGTGTATGGGGCATGTGGCCCTGACTATGAGATTATAGTTTGTGAACATTTCACTTGGTGACATAAAAATCTATTCTGGTGTGGTAGCAATGTGGTGTCTGTAAAGATAATGTTTCCAAATTTAAAACCTATTCAAATCTTGGTAAATTGTTGAGAATAATTGTTGATCTGAGGTAATTTGTTTTAAAAGATTAGACTTGCAACTTAAAACACATGATTTCTGCATCTGTTATTAACATTATATTGGTTTGAAAGCATACAGACAGGAAGGAGTCCTGCTAAATAAAGCAAGTACCTAAAAGGCAAAGTTTAGGAGATGATAATGGCAGTGAATCTGTGATAATAGCTGCCTCAGACAGGAAGTCTTACCTCCAAAGTCTGCTTTCCTATGACATTCAAAGAAAGGGCATGGGCTTTGCTATTAGTTGGCAAAAATAGAACAGATAACTCAGATTGTCTTAGTTTCAGTTTATTTATCGGCAAAATGGTCAAGTATTAGTATAATTCACTGAGTCACTAACAACACTGTTGGACACTCAGTAATAGTAGCTAATACAGCTTGCTCCGTCGTGGCTGACTCTTTGTGACCCCATGGACCGTAGTTTGCCAGGCTCCCATGTCCCTGGAATTCTCCAGGCAAGAATACTGGAGGGGTAGTCATTCCCTTCTCCAGGGGATCTTCCCAACCCAAGGATGGAATCTGGGTCTCCTGCATTGCTGCTGCTGCTGCTGCTAAGTCGCTTCAGTCATGTCCGATTCTGTGCGACCCCATAGACAACAGCCCACCAGGCTCCCCGTCCATGGGATTCGCCAGGCAAGAACACTGGAGTGGGTTGCCATTTCCTTCTCCAATGCATGAAAGTGAAAAGTGAAAGGGAAGTCGCTCAGTCGTGTCTGACTCTAGCGACCCCATGGACTGCAGCCTACCAGGCTCCTCTGTCCATGGGATTTTCCAGGCAAAAGTACTGGAGTGGGGTGCCATTGCCTTCTCCGCCTGCATTGGAGGCAGATTCTTTATCATCTGAGCCACCAGGGAAGACCAATATAGCTTGGGTAATTACTGTTAAGTGATTGTGAATCTTGTTTGATTTTCTCATCTCTTAGAATCCACATTTTAAATAGGAGGACAGTGAGAATCATGGGGGATGTCTGAGGTCAGCATGTTGACAGGGTCTGTTTGTCCTCGTACCCCTCTCGTTATAGATGGCTGTCTTCTCCCTTCATTCTCCCATGGTCTTCTGTTTGTGTCTATGTCCTATCTCTTTGTCTTCTAAGGTACACAGATGTACTGAATTAGGATCCATCCTAATGACCTCATTTTAACATAATTTTCTCTTATATACCCTGTCTTTATATAGAACCTCATTCTGAAGCACTGGGGTTTAATACTTCAACATATGATTTGTGGTGGACACCTATTTGCCTGATATTAATACTTCTCTGGCTCTTCCTTCATAAGCATGTGCTGGCTCTACTACTTTTGTCTTTTGTTTTTTCTTTCTATTCATACTTTTATAGGCTATGTCATCCAGGCTCCCCATAAAGCTTCAGACTCCAGGGATTCTAATGGACAGCTTTAACTCAACACAGCTAGACAGAAACTTGATAATCTTTTACCTTCAGTCAACTCCTTGTTTGTTTCAAAAATAGCAACACCAATTATTTATACTATGACTGCTCAGAACCAAAACTTTGGAATCATCTTCTGTAGTTCTTGTTTCCTCACACCTGTATTCAATACAGCAAAAAATGCCTATTGGTTCCACCTTGAAATGGAAACTCCAGTTTCCAACTTGCATCTCTCACCACGTCAAGAAGTTATCATCTTAGTTCAAGCCTCCATTATCTCTTTTACATAAACTACAGCCATCTCTTCCTCACTAGTCTCCATACTCTTTTCTTGTGTGTTAATTGTTCTCATAGTCCCTACAATGATCTTTTAAAAGCTGAATTCTGAGTGATGATTACATAATGCATACTTGTATAAAAGCATCATTGATCTCTCCACTTAAGGTTTTCTTGTTTTGCTTTATGTAATTTTTGATTCAATTTCAAAGAATTCAGGGAAAGCAAACATGGTTCAGTTCATTTTTTCACCCTTGCTCAGAGCATTCCAGTGGCTAAATATTATACTCTGAATATTCTTAATATTCTACAAGTTCTGTATTATATGCCCATTCAAAACATCCAGCTTTATTTGTTACTGTCACTTATTCCACTGTGTTCACACTGGCCTTTTTATTATTATAATTAATTCTTCTCTGTTATTTTTTGAATGCACAAATTTTTGTCTTAGAGTCTTTTTCCTCTGCCTCAAACACTCTTCTTTTTATATCACTGTGTCTTTGCTTCTCAAGTATCACTCATTTAGAAAAAAACCCTATCTGGTTGCTTTCTATCAAATAGTATGCCCTTGCCCATGATTTTTTAATCTTCTTTCATTGATTTATTTTCCTTCACAGACACTATCAAGCAGTCTTGAATATTATATCATATGTTTTTTCCACCCCTTGATTTTTGTCCCCACTAATATACTCCTAGGCCTAACTTGATGCTTAGTGCACCATTAATATTCAGTATATATTTGTTGAATGACTTAAAAACTGAGAACTTCCAGATGTAGAAGTTGGGTTTAGAAAAGGCAGAGGAATCATAGATCAAATTGCCAGCACTGGTTGAATCAGATCATAGACAAAGCAGGGAAATTCCAGAAAAACATCTATGTCTGCTTCATTGACTATGCTAAAGTCTTTAATTGAGTAGATCAAAACAAACTGTGTAAAATTTGGAAAAAGATGGAATACCAGACCACCTTACCTGTCTGCTGAGAAACCTGAATGTGGGTCAAGAAGCAACAGTTAGAACCAGACAGGAAAAAACTGACTGGTTCAAAATTGAGAAAGGAGTACATCAAGGCTGTATATTGTCACCTTTTTTTGTTGTTGTTATATGCAGAGTATATCATGTGAAATCCTGGGCTGAATTAAGCACAAGCTAAATCAAGATTGCTGGGAGAAATACCAGTAACCTCAGATATGCAGATGACACCACTCTAATGGCAGAGTGAAGAGGAAGTAAAGAACCATTTGCTTAGGGTGAAAGAGGAGAGTGAAAAAGCTGGCTTAAAATTCAACATTCAAAAATTTTAAAATCTTGGCATCTGGTCCCATCACTTCATGGCAAATAGATGGGGAAAAAGTGGAAGCAGTGGCAGATTTTATTTTCTTGGGCTCCAAAACCACTGCAGATGGTAACTGCAGCCATGAAATTAAAAGATGCTTGCTCCTTGGAAGAAAAGCTATGACAAACCTAGACAGCATATTAAAAAGTAGAGATGTTACTTATGGATGTGAGCTGGACGATAAACAAGACTGAGCACTGAATAATTGATGCCTTTGAAATGTGGCATCAGAGAAGACTCTTGAGAGTCCTTTGGACAGCAAGGAGATCAAACCAGTCAACCCTAAGGGAAATCAGTCCTCAATACTCATTGGAAGGACTGATGCTGAAGCTGAAGCTCCAATATTTTGGCTCTTTGATGTGAAAAGACAGCTCATTGAGAAAGACCCCGTTGCTGGGGAAGATTGAAGACAAAAGGAGAAGGAGGCAGCAGAGGTTGAAATGTCTGGATGGCATCATTGACTCAATGGACTTGAGTTTGAGCAAACTCCAGGAGATACTGAAGTATGTGGAAGCCTCCTGTGCTCCAGTCCATGGGGTCACAAAGAGCTGGATACAACTCTGTGACTGAAAAACAACAACAAATATGTAAAACAAAACAAATTTTAAAAATCACTTTGACTACAAATTTGAGACCATTTCAATTAAAGTTTAGGGTTTGAAATGTTCTCTTTTTTCACCAATTCTCCATTTTCCTTTGAAGCAGAGCTTCAGTTTAAATGGAATGTGCTTTAAATTTTATCATTATTATTTTTTGCAATTTAGACAGTTAAACTTTACTAAATTTGGTAAAAAAAAATTACTTGTTCTCAAATATAATCAGGCAGATAAAATTCATTCAACACCTACATGCCTTTACTCTAAATATTTGAGATTAAATGAGTTCCATTACTTAAAAGGCATTTTCAAGTAGAAAGACTATGCAAATTATGTGTCCTTACTTTATGTAAGCAGTATGTGTCCCAAAACGTGGCCTGTAATAAATTGTTAACAATTTTATTATACTGAATGATGTCTCCATTTTTATAAAATAATCCTCTGAAGGCATTTGCAAAAAAAAATGAATTTTATGATATGAATAGTTGAATAGTCTCTAAGTTTCCATACTTAAACAATCTTGGGAAAGTCTTGATTTCTTTGACAGTTGTATGTATATACACAGAGACATATTTATAAAGGATGGTTCTAACAGTAATAGTAATAACAATGAAATTATCACAGAGTAATTATATCTGGTCCCATCACTTCATGGGAAATAGATGGGGAAACAGTGGAAACAGTGTCAGACTTTATTTTTTTGGGTTCCAAAATCACTGCAGATGGTGACTTCAGCCATGAAATTAAAAGACGCTTACTCCTTGGAAGGAAAGTTATGACCAACCTAGATAGCATATTCAAAAGCAGAGGCATTACTTTGCAAACAAAAGTCTGTCTAGTCAAGGCTATGGTTTTTCCTGTGGTCGTGTATGGATGTGAGAGTTGGACTGTGAAGAAGGCTGAGTGCCGAAGAATTGATGCTTTTGAACTGTGGTGTTGGAGAAGACTCTTGAGAGTCCCTTGGACTGCAAGGAGATCCAACCAGTCCATCCTGAAGGAGATCAGCCCTGGGATTTCTTTGGAAAGAATGATGCTAAAGCCGAAACTCCAGTACTTTGGCCACCTCATGCGAAGAGTTGACTCATTGGAAAAGACTCTGATGCTGGGAAGGATTGGGAGCAGGAGGAGAAGGGGACGCCAGAGGATGAGATGGCTGGATGGCATCACTGACTCGATGGACGTGAGTCTGAGTGAACTCTGGGTGTTGGTGATGGACAAGGAGGCCTGGCCTGCTGCGATTCATGGGGTCGCAAAGAGTCGGACACGACTGAGCGACTGAACTGAACTGAACTGAACTGAACTGAATTATATCACAGGGTAATTATAAGATGAAGTATAATAATTATGGAAAAACACATTGTATAGTGCAGTACTTTATAAATGCTAGACATTATCCTTTAAATCAAGTAAGAAATATTTGAGGGCTTATGATTTGAAGTATACTGAACAAACAAGCAAAAAATTTGTTTTAGCTCTAAAATAAGAAAACTGTTGAACTCAAAGTTACAGAAACTTTTTCAACTGGAAGCTGATGAAAGTCCTGATAAATATAACTGTTAAATCTTGATAATAGAAGTAAATTTCATAGCTACTTCTATTTTTTTCTTAGTTTTAATTTTGGTTCAATTGATTTTTCTACAAACTTAACTTTTGCATCATGTTCTCACAATTTCCTTCCCCATTGAGGAACCAAAATTGAGTTGCTTATCTTTCTAATTCTCAAAAAATATTTTTCAAAGCATTGATTGGGACTGTAGAAAAACTAACCAGTAAGACCTCATGTAGTGATCCTTTAATTATTTATCTTCATATCCTTGTCCTCTCTATCTTATGACTACAAGTATAATTATACTTCTTTGTTTATTTACTCAAATCATAATGGCACAAGACCCCATGCACTTCTTTGCCAGAGATTACTCCTCTGGAGAAGACACTTTGTATATTCCTGGAAATGTCCCCAAGGTACTGCCTCACATGACATCAAAACAAGATCCTCAGATTCCTTGACTCAGGGCTGTTTCTTGTCACTGATCTGCTACAGCTGTTGTTGAAGATACCTGTGAATTATGAGTTCTGCTGGGCACAGTAATCTGTGTTAATGATGCCACTTCTGCTGCTATACACATCTCAGGTAGGGTAGCTCCTCACTCACCTGTCTGAAAGTCAGTCTTAGCTCTTCTTACTTGCTGCCTCGTATGTTGTCTTGACTGGAAGCCAGGCCCTGCACTGCCCTGCTGTGACTGCCAAGGGCAACCTCCTGCTGCCCTGCAGTGTGAGAAACTCACTGCCTCCACTCAATTCCATACAGCTTCCACATGACCATGGAAATGTCACCCCATTAAAGCGATCATTCCAGGTCTTTCCACTCTTTGGAGTCTGCAATGTTTAATTGTATGTGTCAACTTGATGAGGCTAAGAGATGCCCAGAGAACTGGTAAAATTTTAGTTCTGGGCATGCCTGTAAGAGAATGTTTCCAGATGAGATTAGTATTTGAATCAATAGAATGGGTAAAGAAGATTCACTCTCACCAAGGTGGGTGACTATTATCCAATCTGTTGAGAAGAAGATAGGACAAAAGATGGAGGAAGGGCAAATTTTCTGTCTCTTCTTGAACTGGAACATTCATCATTTTCCTGCTTTTGGACATCAGAGCTCCTGGTCCTTGGACTTTAGGACTCTGGGACTTCCCAGATGTTTCCCATCCCCAGCTCATAACCCTTCTCAGGCTTTTGGCCTCATACTGAATTATACCGCCAGCTTTCCTGGTTCTCCAGTTTGCAGAGGACAAATTATGGGATTTCTCAGCTTCTATAACTACAAGTGTGTGTGTGTGTGTGTGTGTGTGTGCATGGGCATGCTTAGTTGTGTCTGACACTGTACAACCATATGGACTGTAGATTTCTAGGTTCCTCTGTCCATGGAATTTTCCAGGCAAGAATACTGGAGTGGGTTGCTGTTTCCTCCTCCAGGGGATCTTCCTGATTCAGGGATTGAACCCATGCCTCTTGTGTCTCCTGCATTGACAGGTGGATTCTTTACCACTGCAGCACCTGGGAAGCCCATCACTACATGAGCCAAGGGAATTCCTATAATAAACCTCCTCATATATTTACATAGATCCTAGGGGCTTTGTGTCTCTGGAAAACCCTGATTAGTGAAAAGACTATACCACTTTGTTTCTAAGCCCTAGGGAAAATCTTTCCTCTATTGTCAGTTCATATGTAGCCTAAAAATGTACCCCAGGATTAACCACAGCTTGGGATGATTGACAGTGGATATATATACATACATTTCAGAGGTAATTCCATCTTCATCCACCAGCCCATAGACTAGACCCATGGCTTTGATAATGCTATTAAACATTAACCTGAAATTGGTGCATTTCCTGAAATCCAACTATTCAGTTTTCCTTATGATCACTTTGTTACTGTTATTAAAACCAGACTGGTTCTAGATATTTTGAGGGCTTTAAAAGTTTGAGCTGAATGACTGTCCCAGCTGAATAAAGATAATAAATCTTAACACTGAAGCTCATTGTGTTAAAGACCACCAGTAACTAAGTGCATAATATTTTATAGTGTGCCGAACATTTTCATAATTTAGTTATAGGCAATAACTCACATGGAGAAGAAAATGGCAACCCACTCCAGTAATCTTGCCTGGAGAATCTCATGGACAGAGGAGCCTGGTGGGTTACAGCCCATGGGGTTGCAGAGAGTCAGACATGACTGAGTGACTGAGCACAGCACAATAACTCACATACCTGCTAATCTCCTGATATTTTTTATTGCTGATCTTCAGAACATACTTCTTATAACTTAGTTATCACATCAGATATGTCTTCAATAGTAATGAACTTTAATTTGCAGACTTCTCATGTAAAAGGTACATTATAAGCTACATGTTTAGAAATGTTGGAGTTTATTTGCTATATGAATGTGGATGTAGCATATAATCATTTTCTTTACAGGTTACTACCTTTTATGGGAAATAACAGTCTCACCTGGAAACAAAGCTTACATTTAAGTGCTCTTCGTTCTTATCACTCTGCTATTAAATAATTGCTGAAGATTTGGGAAGTGTATACATGAGAATATTATGTAATAAGAATTACAGGATTTAATTCTGTTCTCAGATGTTTAAATTCATATTGACTTTAACTCATTTCCTCAGAACATCTATTATATGTGACCATTCCTGTACAAATGAGGCTAAGTAATTATGCAGGGTATTAGCATATTTGTGCTCAGTGATGTGTAATGAATTCAGGATAACCCTCTGAGTTTTTATAAGAATGGAAAGAAACTGATATCCACTCAGATACCACAAGGGTTGCTCTTTTATCTCACCAAGAGGCATTTCTTTAAGCTAACTTTAAGGTCATCATGTTCAGGTGCAAGTACAGGGAAACATACAAAACCGCATAGTTCATTTTGTCATTTTGTATCTCAGAGTCTGTCTAGCTCACTGTGGAAGCTAAACTGTGATTTGTATTTGGAATTCAGCAACACATCCTGGTGTGTAGTTCCAGTGTTATGCATTTATTTGCCAGAGACTTTGAACTCCCTGGTTAATAACTTGTCCATATGGAAGGATCAGAACTGTGTTTGAACATCTTTTGATCTGGGAGAAAGCTAAGTCAACCTAAAGCACAGAGGTGCTTTGAGATCTTGGAGGGAATTTGCTAAGGGGCAAAGAGTCTCATGACATGAGCCAAATTTGGGGACATGGCTTGAAGTATAGGGGATTAGTGATTCTAAGAACAGAGAGAGGCTGCATTTGAACTCACACTGCCTAAGGCCTTCTTGCTGTTTCTATGTATCCATGAGACCATCTTGCTTGTGGTTCTTAGAGCTTTTCAGCATCAAAATTCATTTCTTGATCTTTTGTGACTTTTGCTTTTCTAACAGTAGAAAAGATTCCTTAATCCTGAATTTTGACCATCCCCATGGAAAAGAAATGCAAAAAAGCAAAATGGCTGTCTGGGGAGGCCTTACAATTAGCTGTGAAAAGAAGAGAAGCGAAAAGCAAAGGAGAAAAGGAAAGACATAAGCATCTGAATGCAGAGTTCCAAAGAATAGCAAGAAGAGATGAGAAAGCCTTTCTCAGTGATCAATACAAAGAAATAGAGGAAAACAACAGAATGGGAAAGACTAGAGATCTCAAGAAAATTAGAGATACCAAGGAAACATTTCTTGCAAAGATGAGCTTGATAAAGGACAGAAATGGTATGGACCTAACAGAAGCAGAAGATATTAAGAAGAGGTGGCAGGAATACACAGAAGAACTGTACAAAAAAGATCTTCATGACCCAGATAATCACGATGGTGTGATCACTGACCTAGAGCCAGACATCCTGGAGTGTGAAGTCAAGTGGGCCTTAGAAAGTATCATATGAACAAAGCTAGTGGAGGTGATGGAATTCCAGTTGAGCTATTTCAAATCCTGAAAGATGATGCTGTGAAAGTCCTGCACTCAATATGCCAGCAAATTTAGAAAACTCAGCAGTGGCCACAGGACTGGAAAAGGTCAGTTTTTATTCCAATCCCAAAGAAAGGCAATGCCAAAGAATGTTCAAACTACCACACAATTGCTCTCATCTCACACGCTAGTAAAGTAATGCTCAAAATTCTCCAAGCCAGGCTTCAGCAATACATGAACCGTGAACTTCCAGTTTTTCAAGCTGGTTTTAGAAAAGGCAGAGGAACCAGAGATCAAATTGCCAACATCCGCTGGATCATCAAAAAAGCAAGAGAGTTCCAGAAAAACATCTATTTCTGCTTTATTGACTATGCCAAAGCCTTTGACTGTGTGGATCACAATAAACTGTGGAAAATTCTGAAAGAGATGGGAATACCAGACCACCTGATCTGCCTCCTGAGAAACCTATATGCAGGTCAGGAAGCAACAGTTAGAACTGGACATGGAACAATGGACTGGTTCCAAATAGGAAAAGGAGTACGTCAAGGCTGTATATTGTCACCCTGCTTATTTAACTTATATGCAGAGTACATCATGAGAAATGCTGGGCTGGAGGAAGCACAAGCTGGAATCAAGATTGCTGGGAGAAATATCAATAACCTCAGATATGCAGATGACACCACCCTTATGGCAGAAAGTGAAGAGGAACTAAAAAGCCTCTTGATGAAGGTGATAGAGGAGAGTAAAAAAGTTGGCTTAAAACTCAACATTCAGAAAATGAAGATCATAGCATCTGGTCCCATCACTTCATGGGAAATAGATGGGGAAACAGTGGAAACAGTGTCAGACTTTATTTTTTTGGGCTCCAAAATCACTGCAGATGGTGACTGCAGCCATGAAATTAAAAGACACTTACTCCTTGGAAGAAAAGTTATGACCAATCTAGATAGCATATTCAAAAGCAGAGACAATACTTAGCCAAAAAAGGTCCGTGTATGGTTATGCCTATGGTTTTTCCAGTGGTCATGTATGGATGTGAGAGTTGGATTGTGAAGAAAGCTGAGCGCCAAAGAATTGATGGTTTTGAACTGTGGTGTTGGAGAAGACTCTTGAGAGTCCCTTGGACTGCAAGGAGATCCATCCAGTCCATTCTGAAGGAGATCAGCCCTGGAATTTCGTTGGAAGGAATGATGCTAAAGCTGAAACTCCAGTACTTTGGCCACCTCATGCGAAGAGTTGAGTCATTGGAAAAGACTGATGCTGGGAAGGATTGGGGGCAGGAGGAGAAGGGGACGACAGAGGATGAGATGGTTGCATGGCATCACTGACTCGATGGATGTGAGTCTGAGTGAACTCCAGGAGTTAGTGATGGACAGGGAGGCCTGGCGTGCTGCAATTCATGGGGTTGCAAAGAGTCAGACACGACTGACCGACTGTACTGAACTGAACATGGTATTATTTTGGCTTGGTAAATGATGTATCCAGGTTTGACTAGAATAATCAGGATATGCATTTTGTCACAGAGTAATTATACATAAGACATCCTTTTATTCTCAAAATTGCTGTATTTTGGACAACAAATTATAATTTTAGCCTTTTAAGGATCCTGGTTTTCAATGTTCAGACCTCTTCTTCTGCAAGGTTTTAATACAAAGGAACCCAAAGAAAGGTCATGAAGGGAAAGATTCTGGAGCTGCATTCCATCATCTGTGTAGTGGTCTCTGTGAAGATTGTTGGCTGGTGACAGTGGCCTGCATGGAGCAGCAACATGAGGGTGTCCACCCAGTGGTGTAGCCATGATCTGCAGGCATGTGGAACATTGGGAGGTGCAGAGCAGAGCAGAACCGCAGCATGGATGGCAGTGTAAGAGGCATACATATAGTAACCAATTTGTCTGAAGTGATCCAGACATAAATGTTAATGCTCCTGGAGTGGGTGCTGTTATTGACACACCCAGATTCTTTAAAGGCTGATGCACCCATATTTCAATAGCTGTGTGGACTGTTAATGGCTTACAGTTGACACCACATCAGTTCCACTGCCAAACACACAGGCATACACACACACACACACACACACACACACACACACACACACACACACAGAAGTGCCATCAAACAAGAAAGCAGTGGTCCTTCCAGAGTGATTGATCCATAGTCAATGGGTGACTAGGTATAATAGATCCTCACCTTAGCTTAATTGGGGACATCTTTGTAGAACAATGTATGCCCCAGAGCCTCCTGTGCCTCAAGCCAGCACAAGACCTCACTGTGACTACATTCTTGCTCAGTTCTCCCCTCTTTTCCTACTCCACTTGCCTCACTCCCTTATAGTTTTATCCTGAAGAACCTCCCCTCACTAAATCACATACACATGAATCCTTGTCTGGGGGAAGGAAGCTGTACTTCTAGGGAATCTGACCTGAGGGAACCTCCTCTCATTCTCAAGAGCATCCAAATTTGGAGAATAAATTCACCCTTGACATGGGTCTAGTGCAGCAGAGGCAAGCAGAGTGAGGATTGAATGAAACAATGAGATTGCAGAAGAGCAGCAGAAAGGCAGAGAGAAATGGGAAGAGACAGTGGGGCCGACTGTATGCGACAGCCCCACTCTAGGGATTTCCACAGAGACGCTATGCAGCAGAGGGAAAATTTTTGTGTTACTCTATGAGAGTCAGTGATCTGATGGGCTTTGGGCCTATCTGCTAAAGAGAATATATTTTGTGTGTCCTAGGGGATATTGTTTATATAGATATTAAGCTAACCTAGATGCTAGTTGAAGTTACTCTTATCCTTTTTAGTAAGATAAAATTAGCACAGGTTTATTATCATACATCTCAGATAGTCTAATATGCTGCCCCAACACTTGTGTAAATTTTGAGTGCTTATTATCTAATTTGACTCTGGGTTTTGCTTTTGTTGGACGATGTCACACTCATTGTGGGAATATGATAGCCACTGATGACATTAATTGGGAGCTAATCCAGTGGAGTCATGGACAGGTGTTCAGGGCTTGTTTGGAAGAGTGGGAAGTAAGGAAGTGGAGATACGAGAAAAGACCATTTTAAAAAGTTCACAAGAAAGAATATTGGTGACATGGGCCTATAGATGAAAGATGGCCTAGTGTCTAAAGAGGACTTTTTCAAATATGAGAAATATTGAAGCATATTTCTATGTGAATAATAAAAATAGCTCATTCTTTTAAAATTTTATTTTAATTGGAGAATAATTGCTTTACAATATTGTGTTGATTTCTAGCTCATTTGTATATAACTTACCATGTGCCTGAAATGAAATTTTCTACAAGTATCAATTTAATTCTCAATTTTCATAAGAATCTTTCATCTTACAGATGAAATTGACTCACAAAAGAAGTCCATGGTTAGCTCAGTGTCATACAGCTGCTACAGGGTGGGACCAGGAGTCCAATCTCAGAACTCTGTTTTCAGAGCCCATGTCCTTTAGAGGAAAGGGCACTGTCACTCATAAAGATAGGAACAATCCTGTAGGGAGAGAGAAGGTGATGGGGAAAGAATGGGGAACACTTAAAGAGCAAAATTCTTAAGGATGAGAAGATGTTTGGTGTCAGTGTGTAAGTGGAAGGATCCCTTAGAACATCTGTTTCATGGACGGTAGATGCAGGGAGGTTGTTAGTCTTTGCGGTGGCTCTCCTCTGATTTTATTTTGCCTATTTCCTCAAAGTAGGAAGAGTTGGGAGTGAAGTAGAGAAGGGGCATATTGAAGAAAAGAGGAGAGGTATGAAATACTCTGTGCAAAATAATGGCTTCATTTCTTTCTTTTTAAACACAGTTTCTGAAGTGGCTGTCAACCGAATCAGTGTGTGTTAGTGTTAGTCGTTCAGTTGTGCCCGATTCTTTGCGACCCCATGGACTGGAGCCCTCCAAGCTCCTGTGTTCATGAGATTTTCCAGGCAAGGATACTGGAGTGGGTTGCCATTTCCTTCTCCAAATCAGAGGCCTCTTAAATTTAGGACCTTGGCTACTTCTTGCCAGACAGCTTGGTCAGCATCCATCTGTGCTCTGGTTGCTTTCTTAGTGATCCCCAAATTCTCTCCTTCATGAGGCTTGGGCTCCCTTTCACTGCCAAATTTCATGAAAACAGAGGAATATCTCTTTCTGAAGAATCCCATTAAGGACATATGGGAATTAAAACAAGGTTTTAAGGTGGCCACGGGGTAAATGGAAGCATTTCATGTGCCTCGTTAAAACAAAATACCACAATTGAAAAAAAATGAACTTTTAAAACAAATTGTCTGAGACCTCACCCCGGGAAGTTTTATTTGCCTACAAATTAAGCGGGTCTTTTTATTGTCTTGGAGAAAGACATGCTTGTAAAAGTGTTTTATGTACAGTTTAAGTGCCATTAATGTGGTGTCACAGGAAAGTGTGAGTCGCTTTGTAAATGTTCTCTGAATCCTTCCTTCTTGCTTCCTGTCAAGAGAAAGGACTGTGGACACAGTGAGGGAAAGGGAAGATAGGATGAATTGAGAAAGTGGCATTGACATATATGCACTTATGTGTAAAGCAGATAGCTAGTGGGAAGCTGCTGGATAACACAGGCAGCCCAGCCCAGCACTCTGTGGGGTGGGATTGGGGGGTGGGAGGGAAGCTCAATAGAGAGGGGGTGTATACATGTAGTTATGATTGATTTATTATATTATATGGCAAAAACCAACACAACATTGTAAAGCAATTATCTTCCAATTAATTTTAAAAGTGTTTTCACCTACTGATCCATTAATGCCAGAGATGTTCAAATATATAAACACATGCACTATGAACCTGTTGAAAATTTGGCAAACAATGCAATCATTCCTTTTGCTACTCATATTTTCAGTTGTGAAGCATTCTTGATCTAAGCTCTTGTACATATTAGTCTGAATGCCAGGACATTTTTGGTGTCATTTCTAAACTAAAACACACAACCATGCTGAGAAGGAAACAAAAGTTACCAAAGTTTTTGCCTCACATACTTAAATGACCAACTTTATTTAACCAGTGACAAGTTTTCTCAAGGCTGTTCTAAAAGCTACTTGGCTCTTTTATGTTTAAATGTAATTTCTAGCAAAACTAGTTAATCAGTGTGCACTTATGAACCTAACCATAAAAGCGCATTCTTATAACCTTCCTTCTTTGTATCTACTGCCAGAGTCTACACATCTTGCTTGATTGTGAGGGACGATAATAGCCTTTAATTTCCTTGTAGTTGTTTCTTGCTAATTTCCTATTTGTGGCATTCCCATACCTCAGCTTTCACTCTTTCATGCAATATCTCCATTTTTTCAGAATAAAATTAACATTTCACATCTGTATGCTGACCTAGTAGGGTGTACACACAGGTGATACTGAACCAATGTACTTAAAGAAAAATGTATGAGGCAACTATTAAAAATAATGTTGAAGGTATACATCTATTGCTGTGAAGATATGTGGAATGTGTTAAAAGACAAAAGCAGATTACTTAAGAGTATACATAGCGTGATTCCACTTTGCATACAATTGTTTTTAAGTAGTTTAGAAGGATTAGTATCAGAATGTTAACTGGTTATCTCTGGTGGCATGGTAATAATGCAAATTCCGTTGGGTTTTATTCACCAATAAAAATATTTTACTCATTTAATATAAAGCATGGGGAGGCAAGGGATAGTTTTCCTTTCCATACGGTCCTTCATCTCTTAGAATTTTAAGTAATCCAGAAATCTGTGGGTGGGGTGCCTGCCATTACTCATTATTTTATTTATTCAGGTTAGCATGATGTAAGAGTTTATTTATCTCTGTGAATGTATGCAACTCACCTAACTTGTGTGTACTTCAGTTTCCTTACCTATAAAATGGGACAATAATGGTACCTAAATCAAAGGATTGATATGAGAACTTAATAAATGTAAAAGCTTAGATCCATACACAGTTGTTTTTTTTTTTTATATATTCTTGTGTATTTAATCTTGACACTTTAAACAATATGCTAAAACCTGAAACTAACACACAGAAGAATGTAGAATCAATACCTGTTCACAGTTTAGTGGAAGAGACAGATAAATAGATGATTCCTATAAGCATGTTGTTTGCTACAGAGAATGTTACTGGAATGTTTAAGAGGGGCATGCAATCCAAAGCAGAAGGCTTCCTCTGAGAAGTAATATCACGGAAAAGGAAGACTCCTTTTGGGAAGATCAAATTCCAGTTATGTGGGCCAAGATCCAAAGCCAGAGGTTAACAACACTGGTTTCTTCTTTCCATCTCCAACGTAGCATGCTGTGAAATTTATCTTTTAATTCTGCGTTAAAGATCCCAGTTTCTGTATCCATTTCTAGTATTCTATCTGATGGAGACATTAAATGCTTCCTGTCTTCTAGGAGCTATGGAGAAATTATAATAATTTTTTTATAAAACACACTGAAAACTCATTTGTAAAATCTCCATTGAGAATAGAATGGCTAATCCTTGAATAAGTAACTTCATAAGCCAAAGGAAAAAAGACAAATTTTAGAAAGCTATTCTGTAAATCCCAGCTCTGGCTTTTATTGGCCATTTATTAGACTTTTCTTGAAAAGGGGAATTTTTAAAGTTTTAAATGGAAACCTTTGAATAAAAGAGATAAAGAAGGCAAAACTAATTTCTGCATGCACTGAGATAGCATTTAATAGTTTAATTAAGATGCAGATTAAGTGGTAGATATAAAACCTTACTATTCTGGGTTCTAACTGGGGAGTTAAGAAGATTGTATTTTCATTTTGAGCAAACAGATGCAAACAAAGGAAATCCTAGTTGATAAAGAGTGGTGTTGCCAGAACGGTAAATTACCTGTAATATGTACAATCGTCCTTTGACCATTTTTTTTGTAACTTCAGAGCTTTTAAAAAAAATTTGTAGTTCATATCTAATATATTTTTGAGGTCTTTCATAATTTCAGATATAGCAAAAAAGTAAACTTCAGAGACTTGCCTTTAACTATAATTGGCTACAAATTATTTTATTTATAGATAGATACTTACATGGTTAGCCCCTGACTTTTTTCAAATTTTTTCCTTGTCTTCAAACACATAATAAATTTATCATCTTAACCATTTTTAAGTGTATGATTCAGTTATATTGCATATAATCATATTGTGCAAACATCACTACCATTCATCTGCAGAGCTCTTTACATTCTGCAAAACAGTTCTATATTCATTAAATAATAACTCCCCATTCACTTCTCTCCCTAGTTCCTTCACTTTTAGAGTGTGTTCTGATTTTTTTTTTTAATCTGAACTACAATTTATAATAGGAATAACACAGTAAGTGATGATTGAATTCTTATTTCACAAAAAGCCCATTTATAGAGGGCTTCCCTGGTGGCTCAGTGGTAAAGAATCCACCTGCCAATGCAGGATATGTGGCTTTGATCCCTGATCTGGGGAGATCCCCTGGAGAAGGAAATGGCAACCCGCTCCAGTATTCTGGCCTGGGAAGTCCCATGGACAGAGGAATCTGGAAAGCTATAATCCAAGAGGTTGCAAAGTGTCAGACACAAATTAGTGACTAAACCACCTATTTGCAGACTATTTCACAGGCCTATTAAATTGATAAAATAGACAAATTAACAAATAGAATTAGAGATAGGCAATAGTCTGAAATTTGCAGTGAATGTAAGATATTCATACAAAACCCTCACTTTATTGGGTGCACAATGATCTTTAGGCAAAATTTGAAAATGAACAAAGTTTGTGTTTGATGGCTGCCATGCCTTTTGTTGTGTTTACCTCTTATATTTGGGTGCTTTTCTCTCCAGCTCCTAAGCATTTATTCCCCTGATACTATCCTAAGTCTGAATGTCAGTGCCTCATACAGGTCTATATTACTATCAATGTATCAATATGTTCATATGTACATTTTGTTTGGAGATTTTCAGAAGTAGAGAAGGGGATATTTTGGTATAAAATACCAAACAGGCTTGAAGAATACCTTCTAACAATATTTACATGTTGTTTTTCACATTGTTAGAACTCATGGGAGAATTCAGAGGCAGTATTATTATTATTGGCAGATTCCCCCGTGGCTCAGACAATGAGTCTGCCTGCAATGTGGGAGACCCAGGTTCAATCCCTGGGTTGGGAATATCCCCTGGAGAAGGAGATGGCAACCCACTCCAGCATTCTTGCCTGGAAAATCCCATGGATCGAGGAGCCTGTCAGGCTATAGTCCATGGGGTCGCAAAGAGCCAGACAAGACTGAGTCACTTTACCTTATTATTAACACATCATTAGAAAAAGTGTAAGAGAGAGATTTCATCACACCATGCAAAATATCAAATGAAAAACAGTTGCAGGTAATGTACTAGTGATGAGATTCATTACAGTCTAGGCTCCTTATCAGCCATTTTTCAGATGCCAACTTTGTGATATATCGAGAAACTGCTCTGTTATTGAACTTAAAACATATTAAATTCCATTTGTTACAGTTGGATTACAGATACAGAACTTCATAAATTCCCTCTAGTCAGAATCTCAGTTTACTTTCTCCATTCATTATCCTTTTCATGTTTAATACTTGAGGAACTTTGGCCTGAGATGGGGCTGGGGAGGGTGGTGAAAGTTTAAATTGTAGAGATTTTGGACAAGGAAGGATGATTGCAAACCCTGCCTCCTTCTATGGGAGATTTGTATAGAAGGATCTGTATCTAATAGTCCTCATTGTACTGATGATCATTAGATTCTCACATATACTGTCAGGATAATATGGCAGGGACATTATTTTGTAGGCCAATAGTCATCCAAATAATATTTTATTTTCTATATTAAAATTCACATTCTCATTATTTCCAGGGAGAATTTCAGGCTTTCTAGTGTGTGTTCTCAACTATCACTGATTATAAAATTTCTAACTCATGAAGTTTGACTTGCTGGAAAGGTAACTGCCATTTATTTTTGTGATGTGAGTGCTTGCTCTGTGGCAGAATTTGGGTAGTGGTAGTTTGCCCTGGGATCTCTGGCAGCATGTAAACTTCCTTGGTGACTCAGATGGTAAAGAATCTGCATGCACTGCTGGAGACCCGGGTTCCATCTCTGGGTCGGGAAGATCTCCTGGAGAAGGGAATGGCTATCCACTCTGGTATTCTTGTCTGGAAAATTCCATGGACAGAGGAGCCTGGTGGGTTACAGTCCATGGGGTCGCAAGGAGTCAGATACAACTGAGCAAATAACACTTAAACGTCTTTGGGGAATGCAGAAAAGAGATAATTCTCTTAGAATTCAAATGTTGAAGCTTTGGGCAATTCTCACTGTTTCCTCACATACCCTCTAAGTGACAGAGGTTGGGATAGACTCATAAGAAAAGAACAGCTTTTCTGATCCAGTTACTACACTTATTCTATTCAGTTCTGCTCACTTTGCCTCTTCTCTTCTTCTGAGAACCACTGCTTACCTCTGATGACTGCTTGAAAGTTAGCTCTTACTTGAAGGTCATCCCTCAGCTGACTGCTACCTTTTCTTGCTGGCTAGAACATTTCAGCCAATGCTTTTGTTCTGGAAAGAAATCATGCAACTGTTTTTACAGCATATTTTGTCTGGTAATTAAAATAACCACAAATATTATGCCCACAAATCTGTTCCATTTATTATAGCATACTATTTCAATAATATTTCAGTTCCCAGAGGTTATTCCTATGCTGACTACTATGCTGAAGCATACAATTTACTCTCATACTTGGAGAACAGTATCTGTTATAGGTTAGATGGTTGGAAGGCATATTTTTGAGTAACACTAACTCTTTTCTTCTTACTCTTTTATTTTAATCATGCTGCCCTTGGTTTAAAACTGTGACATCTTCACGTCAGTAATTCTTATAGGTAAAATGCCAAGTTAAGTTACCCTTTTCAGCTCAAAACATTGCCGTAGGATAAAACTAAATCGAGGTTAAAGAAACAATGTAAAAGTAAATCAGAATAGACATTTACAGGGTAGAAATAATATTTTTATTGAATGGCCTACAGCAGCAGTAATGTTCAGAAATGGAAAAATGCCATCCTAAGGAGAATAGACAAATAATAGGAGACTCAGTTTGAAGAACCAAATACTTGTAATTCGTAAATTTTCTCAATGTTGTAAAACTATTGTTTAATGAAAGAGAGAGGCAATTATACCTTTATATACTAAGTCTGGTCCATTTAAACAAAAGAAAATAGAAATATGTAATAAAACTGATCAGTTTAAGCAGCTGTTGTTCATTAGTCTTATATATCTTTACCCTCAATATATTTGATTTCTCTATATATTTGGTATTTGTTATTTATCTCAATTAATGGTGAATAACAAAGTTTTTGGTCATAGATTATGACTGTATCTACCCGTCTATTAGTAAAAGCTGATTTCTTTTCTAATCATTCAGTTATGCTGTTGTAATAGTCACTCTATGGATTTACATCTAGGAAAGATGGGTTATATAGAGGGATAGGAACAATTGAATTTAAAAAAATGTGTTGCTATTATGCCTTATTTTAGTTACTGGAAATATTAATTTCAGAGTTTCAGGCAAAACCTAAAAAAACCCTTGGAAAAAAAGTTTTGTATTTAAGCCTGAGTCTGGCTCTACATATTGGTTGCATTTATATGACAGTGTATATTGATTATAAATTGATTACATTGATGACAGATTATATTGATTATATTCTTTGCAGCTAAGATGGAGAAGCTCTATGCAGTCAGCAGAAACAAGACTGGGAGCTGACTGTGGCTCAGACCATGAGTTTATTGTCAAATTCAGACTTAAATTGAAGAAAGAAGGGAAAACCACTAGACCATTCAGGTATGACCTAAATCAATTCCCTTACCATTATACAGTGGAAGTGACAAATAGATTCAAGGGATTAGATATCATAGACAGAGTGCCTGAAGAAATATGGATAAAAGTTCCTGACATTTTACAGGAGACAGGGATCAAGATGATCCCCAAGAAAAAGAAATGCAAACAGCAAAATGATTGTCTAAGGAAGCCTAACAAGTAGCTCTGAAAAGAAGAGAAGTGGAAGGCAAAGGAAAAAAGGAAACATATGCCCATTTGAAAGCAGAATTCCAAAGAGTAGCAAGGAGAAATAAGAAAGTCTTCCTCAGTGATCAATGCAAAGAAATAGAGGAAAGCAATAGAATGGGAGAGACTAGAGATCTCTTCAAGAAAATTAGAGATAATAAGGGAACATTTCATGCAAAGATGGACACAATAAAGGACAGAAATTGTATGGACCTAACAGAAGCAGAAGATATTAAGAAGAGGTGGCAAGAATACAGAGAAGAACTATGCAAAAAGGTTCTTCACAACCCAGATAATAACGATGGTGTGATCACTCACCTAGAGCCAGACATCCTGGAATGTGAGTCAAGTGGCCCATAGGAAGCATCACTATGAACAAAGCTAGTGCAGGTAATGGAATTCCAGTTGAGCTATTTCAAATCCTGAAATATGATGCTGTGAAAATGCTGCACTCAATATATCAGCAAATTCCGAAAACTCAGCAGTGGCCACAGGACTGGAAAAGTTTAGTTTTCATTCCAACCCCAAAGAAAGGCAATGCCAAAGGATATTCAAACTACCACACATTTACCACACCCTAGCAAAGTAATGCTCAAAATTCTCCAAGCCAGGCTTCAAACAGTACATGAACCGTGAACTTCCAGATGTTCAAGCTGGATTTAGAAAAGGCAGAGCAACCAGAGATTAAATTGCCAACGTCTGTTGGATCATTGGAAAAGCGAGAGAGTTCCAGTAAAGCACTTACTTCTGCTTTACTGATTATGTTAAAGCTTTTGACTGTGTGGACCACAACAAACTGGAAAATTCTGAAAGAGATGGGAATACTAGACCACATGACTTGCCTCCTGAGAAGTCTGTATGCAGGTCAAAAAGTAACAGTTAGAACTGGACATGGAACAACAAGACTGGTTCCAAATTGGGAAAGGAGTACCTCAAGTCTATATATTGTCAGCCTGCTTATTTAACTTACATGCAGAAGTACATCATGAGAAATGCCAGACTGGATGAAGTACAAGCTGGAATAAAGATTGCCAGGAGAAATATCAATAACCTCAGATACACAGATGACACCATGCTTATGACAGAAATGAAGAAGAACTAAAGAGCCTCTTGATGAAAGTGAAAGAAGAGAGTGAAAAAATTGTCTTAAAGCTCAAAATTCAGAAAACTGAGATCATGGCATCTGGTCCCATCACTTCATGGCAAATAGATGGGGAAGCAATGGAAACAGTGACAGACTTTATTTTTATGGACTCCGAAATCACTGCAGATGGTGACTGTAGCCATGAAATTAAAAGACACTTGCTCCTTGGGAAAAAAGCTATGACCAACTAGACAGCATATTAACAAGCAAAGACATTACTTTGCCAACAAAGGTCTGTCTAGTCAAAGCTATGGTTTTTCCAGTAGTCATGTATGGATGTGAGAGTTGGACTATAAAGCTGAGTGCTGAAGAACTGATGCTTTTGAACTGTGGTGTTGGAAGAGACTCTTGAGAGTCTCTTGCACTACAAGGAGATCCAACCAGTCCATCCTAAAGGAAATCATCCCTGAATTTTCATTGGAAGGACTGATGCTGAAGCTGAAACTCCAATACTTTGGCCACCTAATGCAAAGAACTGACTCCTTTGAAAAGACCCTGATGCTGGGAAAGATTGAAGGCAGAAGGAGAAGGGGATGACAGAGGATGAGATGGTTGGATGGCATCACCAACTCAATGAACATGAGTTTGAGTAAACTTGAGGAGTTGGTGATGGACAGGGAAGTCTGGCGTGCTGCAGTCCAAGCAGTTGCAAAGAGTCAGACATGACTGAGTGACTGAACTGAACTGAATATGACAGTTTACCAACTATTAATTTTTTAAACCTTGACTTATTATCCTACAATGACTGAAAGGATTTGTGGGCTCTGCTTTTAACAGAAATAACCAAGGAACTATTTGCAGCTACAGATGCTCAGTCTTGAGTGAGTGCCCAGACTTAGCACACAAGCTGAAAAACTGATAGCCATGTACTTTTGTGATTTACTAAAAAGTACCTAAAAGCCTGTTCCTTTCTTTTCTAGTTCCTTCTCTGTCTTTAAGCTACTACCTCTGTTTGGCCTCAGCACTTTGTGCCCCAGGCCAACTTCTCTCCGTTCTTTGAGACCAAGCCTTGAAAACCTTGTTTGCTCCAAAATTTCAAAATTTTATATTTTTATGACAGTCAAGCCCCTATATGTCTTGATAATATTTTTTTGCCCTCCAGAGAGTAGCTTATGGTCTATTGGGCTGACATATGCATTGCATTGCCCACTAGGAGTTAGAGTATGTCAGGACAAGGTAAATAAAGAATCCAAAGATCTATGACCCCCACATCTTCCATGGTTGGTGAAGAGATGACAGTAGAAATCAACCTGTAGTTTTCAAACTGGTCTACTGATTAAACACAGAAGAAAAGGTAAGATATTATGGCTATGTTCTAAATGATAACATCAATTTGTTCATAGTTTTCCTGTACCCTTTACTTATAAGGTACATTTTTTTAAAGATTTCTCTGTTAATAGGCAACATTTTCTTCTAGTTTTGTTATATACTCTTATATACTATATTATATACACTTACATAGAGAACTGAACTTATCATATACTGAAGGTTGACTTTACTGAGAGCAGTGCCTCCCTTTTCTATACTTTAGATATGGAAAAGTAATCTTTGCCCTTCAGATTTTTCAATTTAATTTGTATGGAAAAAAAATCCTCTTATAAATCACCAACAGGATTTTCTACTTAGAAATGGAATTTTTAAAATTTGCTAATGTGGTATCTAGATAGAACACTCATTATTGACAAATAAGATTCCTTTGCTACTGTTTTGAGAATGTATCAGCAGCATTTACTAATGGGGGCCATAAAGCAGCATTGAAAGAAGTAAGTTTAAAATATCTAGAAGAATGCTGAAAGATTTGAAGTTGAGTTTGAAAGGGCATATAATTAGCTGGCTTGTAAGTTTCAGTCATTCTTGAGGTCTTAAGGAAGACTGCATTATCAGAAAAAGCATTTTATCAGCCTTCAAAGAGGAAAAAAGATCTAAGATAGGAGCACTAAACTGTGTACATCACAACTTCACCTGCTGGAGAAATGTAGAAAGGAGAATGTAAGAGGGTCACTCAGTAAAGCTGATGTGATAGTTCTAAGGTCTTGGTTATTAGCAAATTGATTGCTGTATGCAAACTGGTATTTATTATTAGAGATTCACTGGCTTTTGAAAATATCCTCCAGGGCTTTCTTAAAGCACACAAGAAGCATCCCTAACACCATATGGGAGACATCAAGTGTCAGATAGGGCCAGGATGTTAAAATTTGCCGTATGCATTCTGAAAAGTATAAGATATCTTGTTGTAATTCACCAACTTGATGGACATGAGTTTGAGCAAGCTCTGGGAGTTGATGGACAGGGAAGCCTGGTGTGCTGCAGCCCATGGGGTCGGTCAGAAAGAGTCAGACAGGACTGAGTGACTGAACTGAACTGAAGGATGCAATTAGGCATTTCCAGTTATACTAAAGGATTTCAGGAGATAATGCTTCATGTATTTGTTTATACAAGGAAGGGTAATTTTATAGGTTCACATTTCTAGGTGGACAAAGATGATCTCTGCAGGCCAAGAATCAGAGTTTGGAAGCAAAAAAGCTTATAGCTCTTTCCTTTCTAATCTTGGGAAAGTAAAGCTTATCTATCTTTACTACAGATAATCGCCCATTGATCGGCTCCACCAATGACTTGAACTGGATCACAGCTAAAATATCTCTCTAAGACAAATGAGTAGTTAATTTATACTTGGGAAAACTCAGGAGTTCCAGGGACCAGGAGATTTTTAATTCTAGGATTTCTGAAAGTTTGGAATCTTATTTTTATCTTCAATTCTAGTTTATTTTTGAGCCTTTTGCCATGAATTTGAGGCTCTAATTCTGTTACACTCTTTACAGTATATATACTTAAGGTATTCAGTTTGGTTTCAAATCTTATGTATTCAGCCAAATACCATCACTACCACATATATTTAAATCACCTCTGAACCTTAAAATTTGCACTCTTTCTCTTTTAATTTTTTAAAAAGTTTCTTTCACCAAAAAAAATTAGCTTTCCCAGATAATACTAAAAATTGTCCCTGGTGGGAAAAACCAAAGCAAAAATAATGCCCAGTTTGGATGTGACTGGTGATGGGAGTAAAGTCCAATGCTGTAAATAACAGTATTACATAGGAACCTGGAATATTAGGTCCATGAATAAAGGTAAATTGGAGGTGGTCAAACAAGAGATGGCAAGAGTAAACATCGACATTTTAGGAATCAATGAACTAAAATGGACTGGAATGGATGAATTTAATTGAGATGGCCATTATATCTACTACTGTGGCCAAGAATCCCTTAAAAATAATGGAGTAGCCCTCATAGTCAACAACAGAGTCCGAAATGCAGTACTTGGATGCAGGCTCAAATATGACAGAAAGATTTCTTCATTTCCAAGGCAAACATTCAATATCAGAGTAATCCAAGTCCATGCTCCGACCAGTAATGCTGAAGAAGCTGAAGTTCAATGGTTCTATGACGACCTACAAGACCTTCTAGAACGAACGCCCCCAAAAGATGTCCTTTTCATTATAGGGTACTGGTACTGAAAAGTAGGAAGTCAAAAGATACTTGGAGTAACAGGCAAGTTTGGCCTTGGAGTGCAAAATGAAGGCTAACAGAATTTCGCTAAGAAAAGGCACTGGTCATAGTAAACACCCTCTTCCAGCAATATAGGAAACAGCTCTATACATGAACATCACCAGATAGTCAATTCCAAAATCAGATTGATTATATTCTTTGCAGATGAAAATGGAGAAGCTCTCTACAGTCAGCAAAAACAAGACTGGGTGTTGACTGTGGCTGAGATGATGAACTTCTTATTGCAAAATTCATGCTTAAATTGAAAAAAGTAGGGAAAACGCTAGACCATTTGTTATGACCTAAATCAAATCCCCTACCATTATACAATGGAAGAGACAAATAGATTCAAGGGATTAGATCTGATAAAGTGCCTGAAGAGATATGGACAGAGGTTTGTGACATTGTACAGGAGACAGGGAGCAAGACCATCCACAAGAAAAAGAAATGCAAAAAAGCAAAATGGCTGTCTGAGGAGGCCTTACAAATAGCTGAGAAAAGAGAAGTTATAGGCAAAGGAGAAAAGGAAAGGTATACCCATTTGCCTTTTCATACTGGGCAAATGGGTATACTGAAAGATGATGTTGTGAAAGTGCTGCACTCAATATGCCAGCAAATTTAGAAAACCCAGCAGTGGCCACAGGACTGGAAAAGGTCAGTTTTCATTCCAATCCCAAAGAAAGGCAATGCCAAAGAATGCTCAAACTACCGCACAATTGCACTCATCTCTCACGCTAGTAAAGTAATGCTCAAAATTCTCCAAGCCAGGCTTCAGCAATATGTGAACCATGAACTTCCTGATGTTCAAGATGGTTTTAGAAAAAGCAGAGGAACCAGAGATCAAATTGCGAACATCTGCTGGATCATGGAAAAAGCAAGAGAGTTCCAGAAAAACATCTATTTTTGCTTTATTGACTATGCCAAAGCCTTTGACTGTGTGGATCACAATAAACTGTGGAAAATTCTGAAAGAGATGGGAATACCAGACCACCTGATCTGCCTCTTGAGAAATTTGTATGCAGGTCAGGAAGCAACAGTCAGAACTGGACATGGAACAACAGACTGGTTCCAAATAGGAAAAGGAGTATGTCAAGGCTGTATATTGTCAACCTGTTTATTTAACTTCTATGCAGAGTACATCATGAGAAGTGCTGGGCTGGAAGAAACACAAGCTGGAATCAAGATTGCTGGGAGAAATATCAATAACCTCAGATATGCAGATGACACCACCCTTATGGCAGAAAGTGAAGAGGAACTCAAAAGCCTCTTGATGAAAGTGAAAGTGGAGAGTGAAAAAGTTGGCAAAAGCTCAACATTCAGAAAACGAAGATCATGGCACCCGGTCCCACCACTTCATGGCAAATAGATGGGGAAACAGTGGAAACAGTGTCAGACTTTATTTTTGGGGGCTCCAAAATCACTGCAGATGGTGATTGCAGCCATGAAATTAAAAGACGCTTACTCCTTGGAAGGAAAGTTATGACCAACCTAGATAGCATACTGAAAAGTAGAGACATTACTTTGCCAAAAAAGGTCCATCTAGTCAAGGCTATGGTTTTTCCTGTGGTCATGTATGGATGTGAGAGTTGGACTGTGAAGAAGGCTGAGCAACGAAGAATTGATCTTTTGAACTGTGGTGTTGGAGAAGACTCTTGAAGTCCCTTGGACTGCAAGGAGGTCCAACCAGTCCATTCTGAAGGAGAACAGCCCTGGGATTTCTTTGGAAGGAATGATGCTAAAGCTGAAACTCCAGTACTTTGGCCACCTCATGCGAAGAGTTGACTCGTTGGAAAAGACTGTGATGCTGGGAGGGATTGGGGGCAGGAGGAGAAGGGGACGACAGAGGATGAGATGGCTGCATGGCATCACTGACTCGATGGACATGAGTCTGAGTGAACTCCAGGAGTTGGTGATGGGCAGGAAGGCCTGGCGTGCTGCGATTCATGGGGTAGCAAAGAGTCAGACACGACTGAGCGACTGATCTGATCTGATACCCATTTGAATGCAGAGTTCCAAAGAATAGCAAGAAGAGATAAGAAAGCCTTCCTCAGTAATCAGTGCAAAGAAATAGAAAAAACAATAGAATGGGAAAGACTAGATATCTCTTCAAGAAAATTAGAGATAACAAGGGAATATTTCATGAAAGATGGGCTCAATAAAGGACAGAAATTGTATGAACCTAACAGAAGCAGATGATATTAGGAAGAGGTGGGAAAAAAAAACAGAGAAGAACTGTACAAAAAAGAGCTCATGACCCAGATAATCATGATGGTGTGATCACTCACCTAGAGCCAGACATCCAGGAATGTGAAATCCAGTGGGTCTTAGGAAGCATCACTGCAAACAAAGCTAGTGGAGGTGATGGAATTCCAGTTGAGCTATTTCAAATCCTGAAAGATGATGTTGTCAAAGTGTTGCACTCAATATGTCAGCAAATTTGGAAAATTCAGCAGTGGCCACAGGACTGGAAACATCAGTTTTCATTCCAATCCCAAAGAAGGCAATGTCAAAGAATGTTCAAACTACCACAATTACACTCACCTCAGTTCAGTTCAGTTCAGTCGCTCAGTCGTGTCTGACTCTTTGCGACCCCATGAATCGCAGCAGGCCAGGCCTCCCTGTCCATCACCAACTCCCGGAGTTCACTGAGACTCACATCCATCGAGTCAGTGATGCCATGCAGCCATCTCATCCTCTGTAGTCCCCTTCTCCTCCTGCCCCCAATCCCTCCCAGCATCACAGTCTTTTCCAATGAGTTCACTCTTTGCATCAGGTGGCCAAAGTACTGGAGTTTCAGCTTTAGCATCATTCCTTCCAAAGAAATCCCAGGGCTGATCTCCTTCAGAATGGACTGGATGGATCTCCTTGCAGTCCAAGGGACTCTCAAGAGTCTTCTCCAACACCACAGTTCAAAAGATCAATTCTTCGATACTCAGCTTTCTTCACAGTCCAACTCTCACATCCATACATGACCACAGGAAAAACCATAGCCTTGACTAAATGGACCTTTGTTGGCAAAGTAATGTCTCTGCTTTTCAATATGTTATCTAGGTTGGTCATAACTTTTCTTCCAAGGAGTAAGCGTCTTTTAATATCATGGCTGCAGTCACCATCTGCAGTGATTTTGGAGCCCCCCAAAATAACGTCTTACACTGTTTCCATTGTTTCCCCATCTATTTCCCATGAAGTGATGGGACCAGATGCCATGATCTTCTCACACCCTAGCAAAGTAATGCTCAAAATTCTCCAAGCCAGACTTCAACAGTACATGAACCAAGAACTTCCAGTTGTTCAAGCTCGATTTAGAAAAAGAAGAGGAACCAGAGATCAAATTGCCAGCATTGATTGGATCATAGAAAAAGGAAGAAAGTTCCAGAAAAACATCTAATTCTGCTTCATTGATTATGCCAAAGCCTTTGACTGTGTGGATCACAACAAATTGTGGAAAATTCTTAAAGAGATGGGAATACCAAACTACCATACCTGCCTCCTGAGAAATCTATATGCAGGTCAAGAAGCAACAGTTAGAACTAGACACGAAATAATGGATTGGTTCCAAATCAGGAAAGGAATACATCAAGGCTGTATATTTTCACCCTGCTTATTTAACTTATATGAAGAGTACATCATGTGAAATGCTGGGCTGGATGAAGCACAAGCTGGAATCAAGACTTCCAGGAGAAATATCAAAAACCTTAGATATGTGGATGACACCACCCTTATGGCAGAAAGCAAAGAGAAACTGTAGAGGCTCTTGATGAAAGTGAAAGAGTTGATGAAAAAGCTGGCTTAAAACTCAACATTCAAAAAATGAAGATCATGGTATCCTGTCCCATCACTTCATGCATATAGATGGGGAAACAATGGAAACAGTGACAGACTTTATTTTTGGGGCTCCAAAATTACTGCAGATGATGACTGCAGCCATGAAATTAAAAGATGCTGTCTTCTTGGAACAAAAGCTATGACAAACCTAGACAATGTATTAAAATTCAGAGACATTACTTTGCCAACAAAGGTCTGTCTAGTCAAAGCTATGGTTTCCCATTAGTCATGTACGGTTGTAAGAGTTGGAGTGTAAATAAAGTGGAGCGCCAAAGAATTGATGCTTTTGAACTGTGGCGTTCGAGTATACTCTTGAGAGTCCCTTGGACTGTGAGGAGATCAAACCAGTCAATTGTAAAGGAAATAAATCCTGAATGTTCATTTAAAGGACTGATGCTGAAGCTGAAGCTCAAATATTTTGCCCACCTGATGTGAAGTACTGACTCATTAGAAAAGACACTGATGCTGAGAAAGATTGAAGGCAGGAGGAGAAGGGGATGACAGAGGATGAGATGGTTGGATGGCATCAATGACTCAGTGGACATGAGTTTGAGCAAGCTCTAGGATTTGGTGATGAACAGGGATGCCTAGCATGCTGCAGGCCATGGGGCCGCAAAGAGTCAGATACGACTGAGTGACTGAACTGAACTGAAGAGATAGTTGTATCATACTGTCTTAAAATTATGGGCTGGTGAACCTTCACAACTTTAGGGATTGTCCCAACTTCTTTGGGGGAAGGTATACATATCCTCAGGGCTTCCCTGGTAGTTCAGCTGATAAAGAATCCACCTGCAATGCAGGAGATCCTGGCTCAGTTCCTTGGTTTGGAAGATCTGGAGGAGGGCAGAGCAACCCATTCCAGTATTCTTGCTTGAAGAATCCCCATGGACAGAGGAGCCTGGAGGGCTACAGTCCATGGGGTCACAAACAGTAGGACATGACTGAACGACTAAGCACAGCACAGCATATACATGTCCTACTCAAATATATTATAACACATCCTTGCACATCTAAGCAAGATTTCTAAATTCAAATAAATAACTTACTAGAGGGTTGGATTATGCTCAGCCTCTCAGTCATGTCCAACTCTTTGCAACCTGAAAGACTGTGACCTTTCAGGCTCTTCTGTCCATGGGGATTCTCCAGGCAAGAATACTGAAGTGGGTTGTCATTTCCTATTCAGGGGATCTTCCTGACCCAGGGATTAAATCCATATCTTTGCATCTCCTGCATTTGTGGGATGGGTTAGGAGAGGGGTTTTTTTTTTTTTTTGGTCATTTTTCATCAAGAGAAGACTGAAATCATCAATGGTCTTTTCTTGAGGACTATATTGTTCCTGGGTAGGGATGGCTTGAGGGGATGAGAAAGAGGGATTAGCACCTAATTTTTCCCATTCTCTTGCAAAGCCCACACATGACATTTGATTGGTTAATATAGGAATTTTTTAAACCTGCAAATGGCCTGGAAAGCCGCAGCTGTTAGGAGCAGAAACATCAGCTCTGTGATATCCTGGCCTAATAGTCAAGAGAACTGGCTCTGATGCCATTAACCTATTGTGCTTTGTGGAACAAGTCACTTATCCTGTCTTGGGCTAATTTCCTCATCTGTTAAATACATGATTTGCATTCACTTCTCTTTGGAGCATCTGTATTACTTCATTCACCAAGTATTTAGTGGACACCAACAATGTATAAAGTACTCTGATTATTAGTTCATTAATGGAAAATTAAAGGCATTTTGCAGAATTGCTTCTCCAAGGTCCAGTTTTTTTTTTCACATATAAAATGGATGTTTCAAATAGTTCCTATCTTACAGGATTTTTCAAATAACCTGTATATGTGCGATACTCTATAAAGAGACATTCCACATAGGATGTGCTCAAGGTGTAGTAGTAATTACTATGCCTATTTTAAGTGGGGATTATAGGCCTTGCCCTCAATGAAAACTCTGAGGGCATACAGACAATTTCTATACTGTGATAATGGCTAGCACAAGGAAAAGGTTCTGAAGGCAGCTTGTATCCCACCCCATAGCCCCCAGAAGTGGTCTAAAATCAGCCTGTGATTTTTCAACTCTGAACCTCAGGGTATCATTTTCTCTACCTTTCATAGTCAAAGTCATACACAGGGCCTATTCTAATATAGAGTTGGTAAAATGTAGTCTCCAAACTCAGAGAAGGCAATGGCATCCCACTCCAGTACTCTTGCCTGGAAAATCCCATGGACAGAGGAGCCTGGTGGGCTGCAGTCCATGGGATCGCTAAGAGTCAGGCACGACTGAGCGACTTCACTGTCACTTTTCACTCTCATGCATTGGAGAAGGAAATGGCAACCAACTCCAGTGTTCTTGCCTGGAGAATCCCAGGGACAGGGGAGCCTGGTGGGCTGCCTTTCTTGGGGTCGCACAGAGTCGGACACGACTGAAATGACTAAGCAGCAGCAGTCTCCAAACCGAGTGGTCATCACTTTCAAAAGGTATCCAACTTTTCTTACCATAAGAACACTGATGAATGTAAAAAAAAAATTACAGATTTTATTTGGTATTATATATTTTAGTATATATTGATTATTTGTAAAAATATAAAATGAAAAATTACTACATAGGGATATATTTGTAATCAATTTACATATTTAAATCCCAATAATATGAACACACTTTGAAAAATAGTATTGTATCAGAGTTCTGCAGATAAACTGAACCAGTAGTTGTACCGTATGTATCTTACATTATTATGGGTGCTGGTAAGTCTAAGATTTCAAGGGACAGGTAGGCAGCTGGAAACTCTGAAAGAGGAGCTGATGTTTCAGTCTTGAGGCAGAATTTTTCCTTCATCAGGGAACCTCAGTTTTGTTCTTAAAGATTTTCATCTTTAAGATGAAAGCCCACCCACATTATGGAAGATGGTCTCTTTTACTTAAAGCCAATTTATTGTACATGTTGACTGTATCCATAATATACCTTCACTACACCTAGATTAGTGTTGATTAAATAACTGGGTATTATAGCCTAGCCAAGTCAACTTATAAAATTAACTATCACAAGTACATTTTTCTAAAAAATACTTTGTTTATTCATCTACAAAAAAAATTAGGATGCATATGGATTGAAGGGACTTTCTTTGGTTTTCTAGGGGACAAGAACTATAGATTGGTCTCCATGCGCTTAGGTCAATGAAGATGTCATAGTTCTGTAAGACTTATGACTGTCCTATACTAGGGGAACAACAGGAACATTAGGGAAAGTGTTCAGTAGTTTTTTCCAGGGAAGATTCTGATTTTGCATATATCAGAATTATTGGATATTCCTGTTTCACAATGGGACATGGTGCAGCAGAACAAACAGGCTTATAAGAGCTCTGTACTTGTGACTTCCCAGCTAGCAAAATATGACTGTTCCAACTGGCCGACAATCATGCAACAGAAAGAATTATGAATTATTACTAAAGCATATTGATTTTTTGAAATGTTGGCTGTGATTTAAAAGGAAGCAGAAAAGTCAAATCCTTGATTGGGGAAGTCTGCCCCTTATACAGGTAGAGATACATCTTTATAGACATTTCTAGGAAAGATATACACTTTTATAAAAATAAGTCTTTCCATTATAAATACATTTTCTCATCTCTTCCTCTCTCTGATTTTTTTCTCTCTCTCCCTTTCAATTCCTCTGGACAAAGATTTTACGAAACAGTGTGAATTTTATCAGCTTTGGTCCAAACAGATTGAAAGCAGCCAAGAAGAATTATTACTGAACAAATATTTACCTAATCTGAGAATTTCCAAATAACAGATTAGATGCTGAAGTTGTATGGTTTTTTCACTGCAAGAAGCTTGAGAGTGAATAATATTTTTTCTAATTCCAGCTAAAAGTTAGCACTGACCAAATATATTGCATCTCATGTTAATCTTTTTAAAAGGAGTCCAAAGAAAGGAAATGAAAATGATTGTAGAATCAGAAAAATCATTTGAGGAAAAATTAAACTCTGGTGAGAAGAAGAACTCTAAGGGCAAACTTGATTCCTATCTGTGAATATTTATAAGACACTTAGGAGGGGGATATTGGCACAGTTGGAAATAGTTGTGAATATCTACTATGTAAGATTTTCTATGTTAGCATACAAAATCAAAACACACTTGGGCTTAAAATAACATGCATTTGTTATATTTCTGTTGCTCAGAAATCCAGGAGGAATCTTACCTGTCGGTAGGCTCTACTTATTTCTGGAGGATCTTGAGCAAAAGAGTGGTGAAATGATGAACCTTGTTTCTTGTTGGAGTCTGAGAAGTCCGTCTAGTCAAGGCTATGGTTTTTCTAGTGGTCGTGTATGGATGTGAGAGTTGGACTGTGAAGAAAGCTGAGCGCTGAAGAATTGATGCTTTTGAACTGTGGTGTTGGAGAAGACTCTTGAGAGTCCCTTGGACTGCAAGGAGATCCAACCAGTCCATTCTAAAGGAGATAAGCCCTGGGTGTTCATTGGAAGGACTGATGCTGAGACTGAAACTCCAATACTTTGGCCACCTGATGCGAAGAGCTGACTCATTGGAAAAGACTCTGATGCTGGGAGGGATTGAGGGCAGGAGGAAAAGGGGACAACAGAGGATGAGAAGGCTGGATGGTATCACCGACTTGATGCACATGAGTTTGGGTGAACTCCGGGAGATGGTGATGGATAGGGAGGTCTGGCATGCTGTGATTCATGGAGTCGCAAAGAGTCGGACATGGCTGAGTGACTGAACTGAACTGAACATTTGAAACCATTAGTGGGAAATAATAATACTAAATCATATGGTACAAACTGGGCTTCCTGGTATCTCAGTGGTAAAGAATCTGCCTGTAATGCAGGAGACTGGTGTTCTATCCCTGGGTTGGGAAGATCACCTGGAGAAGGAAATGGCAACCCACTCCAGTATTCTTGCCTAGAGAATTCCATGGACACAGGAGCCTTACAGTCTGCAGTCCGTAGGGTCACACAGAGTCGGACACGACTGAAGTGACTAAGCAGCACCAGCAGTAGCAGTAGCAGCATGGTACTAACTATAATAGAATAGGAGTTTAAAGAAGTGGTATATGGGATGGAGGTATATGGTAAATTCCTGATGAATGGGAAACCATATAAAGAGACATATGCATAAATTGCCTTTGTTGCCAAAAGATGGATAGTTGGCACTAAATAAAGATGACCAGGAAGGACCTTCTTGGTGTGAGCAGACTCCTTAATTGAAGACATAAAAGTAAAACTGGACTTATTGTATTTAGACTAGAGTTTCTATAATAGAAACTGGTCAATAATTTGAAATGGAAGAATTGAGGCTATGTTATGTAAACCATGATAGTTCAGAATAGGAATTTATATAAAATGTAGCAATTGAGGAGATCATGAGGGTTTCTGAGTATGGAATGGCATGATTAAAAGGTATTTGAACAGGTAACTTGAATATCATGTCAAAGGACTGGATTCTCTCACCCTCTTACTTTTTCCCTTGTCTCCACCTACACTTACCACTCCAGAAATCACACCTTGAAGATACTCTCTCAAGAAATTGTGGTAAACTAAGGATTGTGGGACTGGGTTGGGGGAGTCATACAAAATAAGGAGTGAAGTTAGGGTGGAGGGAGCAATGAACTTTGATAGGTGTCTTGCATAAGTGATCTCATGTAATTCTCCCATCAAGCCAGAAAGGAAGGTATTTACATTGTGTTGCTATTTTACAGGTGAGAAAATTTGGTCTCAAGTAGTTATTAAGTGGAGAAGGCAATGGCACCCCACTCCAGTACTCTTGCTTGGAAAATCCCATGGATGGAGGAGCCCGTTAGGCTGCAATCCATGGGGTCGCTAAGAGTCGAACACGGCTGAGTGACTTCACTTTCACTTTTCACTTTCATGCATTGGAGAGGGAAATGGCAACCCATTCCAGTGTTCTTGCCTGGAGAATCCCAGGGACGGGGGAGCCTGGTGGGCTGCCGTCTATGGAGTCGCACAGAGTCGGACATGACTGAAGTGACTTAGCATAGCATAGTTATTAAGCAGAAGATGTGTAAACCAAATTGAGGTTCTGCCTATCTTCAAAGTCCCAGCAATATTAAAGTAAAAGGTATACCTTCAATAATTTTTTTTTCCTTCAAAGATAAGGGACTTACATAAATAAGGTATAATAGAGTTAAGGGTTGTATTTAATTAGAAATTACAGAGTATTTGGAAAGACAGGGAACTTACAGGACTGTCTACAATGGTTTTTGATGTCCCATCTTCCTGTGTTGTTTCTACTTAAGAAAAAGTAGAAGTTTCTGAGAAGCTTTTCAGTGCCCCTCAGGTAGGTTAAGAAGCTTCCTAAGTGTGATACCTCCATCACTCTGGCTCAGCTGATAAAGAATCTGCCTCCAATGTGGGAGACCTGGGTTCGATCCCTTGGTTGGGAAGATCCCCTGGAGAAGGGAATGGCTACCCACTCCAGTATTCTGGCCTGGAGAATTCCATGGACTGTATAGTCCATGGGGTCGCCAAGAGTTGGACACTACTGAGTAACATTCACTTCATTTCACTTCCATCACTACACTTAGAACACTGTGTTATAATTAGTGATTCACTTGCTCTTCACTGTGAATGTCTTCAGAACCGGAAATGTGTTTTAAATTTCCATATTTGCTGCCTAGTTTCAGTGTCTTTGCATAATAGATAATCCTTGGTTGTTCAATGAAAAAGTAGATGATAAGAAGCTAATGCATCCATGGAAATTAGTAGTGATATTTGGCTTCAATTCACTTCAGTCACTCAGTCTTGTCTGACTCTTTGCGAATCCATGAATCGCAGCACACCAGGCCTCCCTGTCCATCATCAACTCCTGGAGTCAACCCAAACCCATGTCCATTGAGTTGGTGATGCCATCCAACCATCTCATCCTCTGTCATCCCCTTCTCCTTCCCTCAATCTTTCCCAGCATCAGGGTCTCTTCAAATGAGTCAGCTCTTCGCATCAAGTGGCCAAAATATTGGAATTTCAGCTTCAACATCAGTCCTTCCAATGAACACCCAGGACTGATCTCCTTTAGGATGGACTAGTTGGATATCCTTGCAGTCCAAGGGATTCTCAACAGTATTGTCCAACACCACAGTTCAAAAGCATCAATTATTCGGTGCTCAGCCTTCTTTATAGTCCAACTCTCACATCCATACATGACTACTGCTAAAACCATAGACTTGACTAGATGTACCTTTGTTAACAAAGTAATGTCTCTGCTTTTTAATATGCTGTCTAGCTTGGTCATAACTTTCCTTGCAAGGAGTAAATGTCTTTTAATTGCATGGCTGCAATCACCATCTGCAGTGATTTTGGAGCCCAGAAAAAGAAAGTCATCTGCTGTTTCCACTGTTTCCCCATCTATTTGCCATGAAGTGATGGGACCAGATGCCATGATCTTAGTTTTCTGAATGTTGAGCTTTAAGCCAACTTTTTCACTCTCCTCTTTCACTTTCATCAAGAGGCTCTTTAGGTCTTCTTCACTTTCTGCCGTAAGTGTGGTGTCATCTGCAAACAGACTGAAACCACAATCACAGACAACTAGCCAATAAGATCACATGGACCACAGCCTTGTCTAAATCAATGAAACTAAGCCATGCCATGTGGGGTCACCCAAGACAGACAGGTAATGGTGGAGAGGTCTGACAGAATGTGGTCCACTGGAGAGGGGAATGGTAAACCACTTCAGTATTCTTGCTTTGAGAACCCCATGAACAGTATAAACAGGCAAAAAGGTAGGACACTGAAAGATGAACTCCCCAGGTCAGTAGGTGCCCGATATGCTACTGGAGATCAGTGGAGAATGAGCTCCAGAAAAAATGAAGAGATGGAGCCAAAGCAAAAACAACACCTAGTTGTGGATGGGACTGGTTATAGAAGCAAGGTCCCATGCTGTAAAGAGCAATATTGCACAGGAACCTGGAATGTTAGGTCCATGAATCAAGGCAAATTGGAAATGGCCAAAAAGGAGATGACAAGAGTGAACATTGACATTCCAGGAATCAGCAAACTAAGATGGACAGGAATAGGTGAATTTAACTCAGATGACCATTATATCTACTACTGTGGGCAGGAAACCCCTAGAAGAAATGGAGTAGCCATCATAGTCAACAAAAGAGTCCAAAATGCAGTACTTGGATGCAATCTCAAAAACGACAGAGTGATTTCTGTTTGTTTCCAAGGCAAACCATTCAATATCCCGGTAATACAAGTCTATGCCCCAACCAGTAACACTGAAGAAGCTGAAGTTTAATGGTTCTATGAAGACCTACAAGACCTTTTAGAACTAACACACCAAAAAGGTGTCCTTTTCATTATAGGGGACTGGAATGCAAAAGTAGGAAGTCAAGAAACACCTGGAGTAACAGGCAAATTTGGCCTTGGAGTACAGAATGAAGCAGGGCAAAAGTTAATAGAGTTCTTCCAAGAGAATGCACTGGTCCTATCAAACACCCTCTTCCAGCAACACAAGAGAAGACTGTACACGTGGACATCACCAGATGGTTGATACCAAATTCAGATTGATTATATTCTTTGCAGCTGAAGATGGAGAAGTTCTATACAGTCAGCAAAAACAGGACTGGGAGCTGACTGTGGCTCAGATCATGAGCTCCTTATGGAGAAAACCACTAGACCATTCAGATATGACCTAAATCAAATCCCTTATGACTATACAATGGAAGTGAGAAATATATTTATGGGACTAGATCTGATAGAGTGCCTGATGAACTATGGACGGAGGTTCATGACATTGTACAGGAGACAGAAATCAAGACCATCCCAAAGAAAAAGAAATGCAAAAAGCAAAATGGCTGCCTGAGGAGGCCTTACAAAGGGCTGTGAAAAGAAAGGAAGTGAAAAGCAAAGGAGAAAAGGAAAGATATACCCATTTGAATGCAGAGTTCCAAAGAATAGCAAGGAGAGATAAGAAAGCCTTCCTCAGCAATCAAATGAAAAGAAATAGAGGAAAACAATAGAATGGGAAAGACTAGAGATCTCTTCAAGAAAGTTAGAGATACCAAGCGAACATTTCATGCAAAGATGGGCTCAATAAAGGACAGAAATGGTATGGACCTAATAGAAGCAGAAGATATTAAGAATAGGTGGCAAGGATACATGGAAGAACTGTACAAAAAAGATCTTCATGACCCAGGTAATCACGATGGTGTGATCACTGACCTAGAGCCAGAAATCCTGGAATGTGAAGTCAAGTGGGTCTTAGGAAGCATCACTACGAGCAAAGCTAGTGGAGGTGATGGCATTCCAGTTGAGCTATTTCAAATCCTGAAAGATGATGCGGTGAAAGTGCTGCACTCAATATGCCAGCAAACTTGGAAAACTCAGCAGTGGCCATGGGACTGGAAAAGGTCATTTTTCATTCCAATCCCAAAGAAAGGCAATGCCAAAGAATGTTCAAACTACTACACAATTGCACTTATCTCTCACGCTAGTAAAGTAATGCTCAAAATTCTCCAAGCCAGGCTTCAGCAATATGTGAACCATGAACTTCCAGATGTTCAAGTTGGTTTTAGAAAAGGCAGAGGAACCAGAGATCAACTTGCCAACATCTGCTGGATCATAGAAAAAGCAAGAGAGTTCCAGAAAAACATCTATTTCTGCTTTACTGACTATGCTAAAGCCTTTGACTGTGTGGATCACAATAAACTGTGGAAAATTCTGAAAGAGATGGGAATACCAGATCACCTGACCTTCCCCTTGAGAAACCTGTATGCAGTTCAGGAAGCAACAGTTAGAACTAGACATGGAACAACGACTGGTTCCAAATAGGAAAAGGAGTTCGTCAAGGCTGTGTATTGTCACCCTGCTTATTTAACTTCTATGCAGAGTACATCATGAGAAACGCTGGGCTGGAGGAAGCGCAAGCTGGAATTAAGATTGCCGGGAGAAATATCAATGACCTCAGATATGCAGATAACTTTTGGCTTAATTTAGTTTAATGAACATTTATCAACTACCAGTGCTTTTCTAGACAGTATCATCTGTGCTGTGTTACCTGTCCTGCAGATGTTGAAAAATCTAACAGCATTATTCTAAATGAAAGACAGACTGTGATAAATTATCTACTAGGTAAATAAAGAGCTATGGAGATGAAAGTGAGGAGGTGATTGTACCACTAAGATTCAATAACTATAGTATGATTGATCATTTCCAGAGTTGGTATAGAGATATCTATTACCAAAATTTCTTAAAAAGATTACCAAATAACGTAGAGTCAATATTTTGTTAATCCTACTTGAAATCTAGATAATAAATATCTTTAGTTTGTTATTGAGGATTTAAAATGGGTATAAACTATTGATAATCTCCACCATAATTGAACCCACCTCATCTCCAGTTGTTTCTCCTTATGCAGGTCTCTTTCCTTTAGTCAGTTCTTCACATTGTAGCAGTATTAATTTTCTGAAAGCAAATTTCTCATTATCATATCATTTGGTAGACACTCAGGGCCAAGCTCAGAAGTCTTAGCCTCCTATTGAGGCCACTATGATATAATCTACTTTTTTAGTCACTTCTGCTCTTAGTATTTAATCTAGTCTGGGAACCACTGTTCTTTGCCTGTATCCTGTCCTTGGCTGCCTCTGTGTCTTGTTCCCATAGTTCTCTCTCCCTGGACTGCCTCTGCCCATTTCCTCTTGCCCAAATTCCACTCGCCTTCCAGGTCAAACTAGGAGGAATACCTGTCCCTCTTACATAATTAATCTCCACTTATTTTACTTTCTAATCATTTATGTACATTCCTTGATTAATTGAAAATTCTTTTCAGCAAATATCTGCATCCAATTCATCTTTGCATTCATTCAGTACTCCAAAAAAGTATATTTTAAGTAGAAAGTTATAGATAAATGTTTGATAAACAATGCTGAAATATAATGAATGAATGGAATATCTCTCATCTCATCAGTTTTCAAATATTTCAATAATTATAATAAGTAAATAAAACATTGTGAAGTGCAAGTCACTCAGTCATGTCTGACTCTTTGTGACCCCATACAGTCCATGGAATACTCCAGGCCAGAATACTGGAGTGGGTAGGCTTTCCCTTCACCAGTGGATCTTCCCAACCCAGGAATCAAACTGGGGTCTCCTGCACTGCAGGCAGATTCTTCACCAACTGAGCTATCAGGGAAGCCCAGATAAAACATTATGCACTTATAAATCAAATACTTACTTGTGGTATAGAATCAACTGATACTTGTGTTTCTTCCAAGAAAACGTTATTATAATGTTAGATTTGGATAAAGACCAAGGTTCATACTGAGGAAGGCCCTATCCTAAGTGCTGAAGATTTAAAGAGGCATAGAGTAGTATTCCTATAATCTAAGAGTTTCTAGATGTACATGGACTAAACAAGACATATGCTTGTGTGTGTTAGCCATTCAGTCATGTCCAACCCTTTGTGACCCCATGAACTGTAGCCTGTCAGGCTTCTTTGTGCATGGAATTCTCTAGGCAAGAATACTGGAGTAGATTGCCCTTCCCTTCTCCAGACATATACTTGAAAAGTTACCTAACGTAAGTAAAACAGGTTAAGCCATAACTGAGCAGTGTACTTCAATAAGTGTTTCTAGAAGAAGAGTATTTTGGGAAATTAGCAGGAGGCAGTTGTAGTTTAGGACACAGAATTTCATGTTAGTGGGTATGAGTTTGAGCCTTGACTCTACCTAGCTATGTAACATCAGGCAAACTACTTAATTTCTCTGTAACTGAATTTTATGATCTGTGAATTAAGATAATTAGAATATCACGTACTTCATAGTGTGGTCATGAAGATTAAATAAGATTATATGTATAAATTTAATCTAAGATTGTCTATTTACGTATTTATCTACCTATAGAGCACAGTGTTTGGCATATAGTAAAATGTTACAATATAAACTTTTATCATTATTTGTGTATAGTAAAATGTTACAATATAAACTTTTTATCATTATTCATGTATAAAGAACATTGGGAAGGCTTCATGGAGAGAATTTGGATCTGAATTTGAAGGATAAGACAAGCTTTTGTGGAAGGGGAAAGGCATGGATAGGAGGGTTCAAGGGACTGAATTAGAAAAGAAGAAATTCAGCCTTTAGTGGTTTTCTTTCTTTCTGATACATCTTGAAAAAGTAAAGTGCTTTTAATTCAGGAAAGTTAAGGAAATGTATGAGAGTGCCTGAAATTATTCTTCCAATATGACTGGTAATGCACTTAAAAATGGCTTTAGTTGTGGCATGGGACTCTTAACAAGACCAGCAGCCATCAGAAAAATGGATATCAATAGAACTAGAAGTCTTTTTTTAGAAGAAATCCATAGCATATCTGAGCATTCAAATCCTGTAGATCATCCTGATCTTTATCATCCTGATAGAGTGCTGAGGTTGAGTCCCAATGTCACAGACCAGGTGACATGACTAACCAGTCCCTTCTGTCTCTTCACTCAGAGACTTCAGTGATTCCAGCTCTTGTTCCAGGAAAGGACACCCTGGGGAAACATGTACTTTGTTCTTATTCCCTGGACTCCTCTGGGCAAATGAAGGTCTCCTCCTACTTTGAGAAGTGGGGGGACATCCTGCTGCCACATCTCTTTGGAGACAAATAAAAGGTAGTATCCTGGAGGGGGAACATTTCCCCACATCCCACTTGATTTCTTGTGGCTGGATTAATAATAGGCTGACACGACAGGTTAATAGAAAAAAAAGAAACAAATTTAACTCTTGTACATGTAGGTCTCATAGAAATAAGATATAAAAAGTGACTATATCAGTCAGCTTCTATACTTTTTAAACAAAGAAACAATACATTTGCATGGAATTGATAGAATAAAAAAACTTAGGTTTCGGATGTTCAGTTAAAGAAGAATCTAAGCAGAGTTTGTCCTTGGGGTAGTAAATTAAAGTAATTGGATTTGTTTATATAGGATTTTTCTATCTCTGGTGATAGGATGGCTTTCTACCTCCAGATGCAGGGAGTGTACCTCTCACGTGAGATTCATTCCCTGCTTTCATGGAGACAGAAAAGTGGGTCAGTGTTCCACTTGCTTTGGTCATTACTTGTTTTTGTTGTGTCTGACTCTTTGCAACCCCGTGGACTGCAGCATGCCAGGCCTCCCTGTCCATCACCAACTCCCAGAGTTTACTCAAACTCATGTCCATTGAGTCAGTGATGCCATCTAACCATCTCATCCTCTGTCATCCCCTCTCTTCCTGCCTTCAATCTTTTCCAGCATCAGGGTCTTTTCCTATGAGTTGGCTCTTTGCATCTGGTGGCCAAAGTATGAAGTTTCAGCTTCAGCGTCAGTCTTTCCAATGAATATTCAGGGCTGATTTCCTTTAGGATTGACTGGTTTGATCACCTAGCAGTACAAGTGGCTCTCAAGAGTCCTCTTCAGCACCACAGCTCCAGAGCATTCAATTCTTTGGGGCTCAGGCTTCTTAATGGTCCAATTGTCACATTCATACAGGACTGGAAAAACAAAAGCTTTGGCTATACGGACCTTCATTGGCATGCTAATGTCTCTGCTTTTTAATACACTGTCTAGGTTTATCATAGCTTTTATTCCAAGGAGCAAGCATTTTTTAATTTCATGGCTACAGTCACCATTCAAAGTGACTTTGGAGCCCAAGAAAATAAAATCTGTCAGTTTCCATTGTTTACCCATCTATTTGCCATGAAGTGATGGGATCTGAAGCCATGATCTTAGTTTTTTAAATGTTGAGCTTTAAGCCAGCTTTTTCACTCCTCTTTCACCTTCATCAAGAGGCTCTTTAGTTCCTCTTTGCTTTCTGCCATTAGGGTGGTGTCATCTGCATATCTGAGGTTATTGATATTTCTCCCAGCAATCTTGATTCCAGCTTGAGTCTTATCCAGCCTGGCATTTCACATGATGTTCTCTGCAAATAAGTTAAATAAGCAGGGTGACAATATATAGCATTGATGTACTCCTTTCCCTATTTTAAGCCAGTCTGTTGTTCCATGTCCAGTTCTAACTGTTGCTGCTTGACCCGCATACAGATTTCTCAGGAGGCAGGTCAGGTGGTCTGATATTCCCATCTCTTGAAGAATTTTCTACAGGTTGTTGTGATCCACACAGTCAAAAGTATAGTCAATGAAGCAGAAGTAGAAGTTTTTCTGGAATTCCCTTGACTTTTCTATGATCCAATGGATGTTTGCAATTTGATCTCTGGTTGCTTTGCCTTTTCTAAATCTGCCTTGTACATGGAAGTTCTTGGTTCATGTACTGTTGAAGCCTAACTTGAAGAATTTTAAGCATCACCTTGCTAGCATGTTAAATAAGTACAATTTTGCTGTAGTTTGAACATTTTTTAAGTAACTGCAACTCAAAATCATCAATATGCCATTGTAGGGCAGCATAGTTTGGTGCAGCCCTTCATGAGCCCCAACCATAGTTTTCATTCTTTGGATGCAAAGTGAAGCTTCATAGGGTCAGTGATGAATTGTACTACAGGATAACAAAGTATAGGTTTAGACCAGTCATGGGTGATGCAAATCATGTCATATCATACCTCACCACCCAAATGACAATGATTGAAATGGTAGGTACAGGCTGGATTTAAGAACACCATCTGTACATTAGACTGCCTGGATTCAAATCTCTATATAGGTTGATCAACCATCCAGGTTTCTTTGGGATAGAAATACGGAACATTCAGTGCTAAAACCAGGATATGTGTGCTGAGTTGCTCAGTTGTGTCCGACTCTGCCATCCCAGGGATTGTAATCCAACAGGCTCCTCTGTCTATGGGATTCTCCAGACAAGAATACTGGAGTGGGTTGCCATTCCCTTCTCCAAGGGATCTTCCTGATTCAGGGATTGAAACTGGGTCTCTTAAGTCTCCTGCATTGGCAGGTGGGTTCTTTACCACGAGTGCCATCTGGGAACCCAGGATGGTATTGACCAATGAGCATAGATGATAATCTTAACACACTGGCTGTGTGACCTTGGACAAGCCACTGTCTTTCATGTCTCATGTGATCACTATCAGAATTCAGTTCCTTGTTATTATAGAACTGAGGCCCTCAGGTTAGAGATCACCCACTGCTCCCTGCCATGCCATGCCACTGCTCCCTCCCCATGATATGCCAAGCTTCTTTTTCAAGTCTAGCAGGATTGACTATCCTATCACATTTGCCACAACTTAAGAAAGAAACTATCCCATCATATTCACAGGTCACTCACACTCAAGTAGGAAGAATTTCATGGGGCATGTACTGAACACATTGGGCTAAGAATCTTTATAAGCCATCTTAGAATTCAGGTTTTGACAAAATTCCTATATCCATAAAGGGAGTGAGCTTTTGTGGGGAAGCATGGCAAGTGGCTTAGGAAGCATCACTATGAACAAAGCTAGTGGAGGTGATGGAATTCAAGTTGAGCTATTTCAAATCCTAAAAGATGATGCTGTGAAAGTGCTGCACTCAATATGTCAGCAAATTTGGAAAACTCAGCAGTGGCCACAAGACTGGAAAAGGTCAGTTTTCATTCCAATCCCAAAGAAAGGCAATGCCAAAGAATGCTCAAATTAGTGCAAAATTGCACTCATCTCACATGCTAATAAAGTAATGCTCAAAATTCTCCAAGCCAGGCTTCAGCAATATGTGAACTGTGAACTTCCAGATGTTCAAGCTGATTTTAGAAAAGGCAGAGGAACCAGAGATCAAAATGCCAACATTTGCTGGATCATCAAAAAAACAAGAGAGTTCCAGAAAAACATCTATTTCTGCTTTATTGACTATATGGATCACAATAAACTGTGGAAAATTCTGAAAGAGATGGGAATACCAGACCACCTGACCTGCCTCTTGAGAAACCTGTATGCAGGTCAGGAAGCAACAGTTAGAACTGGACATGGAACAACAGACTGGTTCCAAATAGGAAAAGGAGTACGTCAAGGCTGTATATTGTCACCCTGCTTATTTAACTTATATGCAGAGTACACCATGAGAAACACTGGGCTGGAGGAAGCAAAAGCTGAAATCAAGATTGGCGGGAGAAATATCAATAACCTCAGATATGCAGATGATACCAGCCTAAGGCAGAAAATGAAGACGAACTAAAGAGCCTCTTGATGAAAGTGAAAGAGCAGAGTGAAAAAGTTGGCTTAAAGCTCAACATTCAGAAAACTAAGATCATGGCATCTGGTCCCATCACTTCTTGGCGAATAGATGGGGAAACAGTGGGAACAGTGGCTGATTTTATTTTATTTTTTTTTGGGGGGGGGCGCTCCAAAATCACTGCAGATGGTGACTCTAGCCATGAAATTAAAAGACACTTACTCCTTGGAAGGAAAGTTATGACCAACCTAGACAGCATATTAAAAAGCAGAGACATTACTTTGTCAACAAAGGTCCATCTAGTCAAGGCTATGGTTTTTCCAGTAGTCATGTATGGATGAGAAAGCTGAGCACCAAATAATTGATGCTTTTGAACTGTGGTGTTGGATAATACTGTTGAGAGTCCCTTGGACTGCAAAGAGATCCAACCAGTCCATCCTAAAGGAAATCAGTCCTGGGTGTTCATTGGAAGGACTGATGTTGAGACTGAAACTCCAGTCCTTTGGCCACCTGATGCGAAGAGCTGACTCATTTGAAAAGACCCTGATCCTGGAAAAGATTGAGGGTAGGAGGAGAAGGGGACAACAGAGGATGAGATAGTTGGATGGCATCACCGGCTCAATGGACATGGGTTTGGGTGAACTCCGGGAGTTGGTGATGGACAGGGAGGCCTGGTGTGCTGCAGTTCATGGAGTCACAAAGAGTCGGACACATCTGAGCGACTGGACTGAAACTGGATGGCAAGTGGTAAAGAACATATCTGCCAATGCAGGAGATGTAAGAGTGGCAGATTCCATCCCTGGGTCAGGGAGATCCCCTGGAGGAGGGCATGGCAACTCACTCCAGTGTTTTTGCCTGGAGAATCCCATGGACAGAGGAGCCTGGTGGGCTACCATGAATAGGGTCGCAAAGAAGTCAGACAAGACTGAAGTGACAGCACGCACACACTCATGCATGCCAAGGAGGCATGTGCTTCCTTCCTGCCTCAGACTTGCCAATGGACTCCAAAAGAGAGCAAAACACAAATCTGCTATTCTTCATTGAGATATTGTGGGAAAACACAGTCACCCATCTAGGGCACTATGGGATTAAATGATCTGAGAGATTATGGAGATGAGTTTCTAAAATGAGAGAAGACTTCAAGAACACCCCATCTTAAAAGTATTACCTGCATGGATGAGGTTAAATTGGGCAGGAGCCACTTTGCAAAATGGTTATTACAGTTGTAGTTCATTAAGACTGCTTTGTAGGTAAGTGTATTAGTGTTTCTGAATCTACACTGCTCACAGGGTCAGTCCTGCTAAATCTGGCCTGCTGTAATAAGAAATCTTTTGGTGAAAATCTATTTGAACTACAAGTACTTAGAATCAACTGAAATTTATTAGTCTGAATTCAAAGAGGATTCTTAATTCTAAATCTGTTTTAAAATGAGTATTTAAAATAAGTTTATTTTTCATTGAAAGAGCATTTCCATGAAAGACTAACTTTAAATTAACTTTTTTTTTTTTTTTTAAGCTAGAGTCTGTCTAGAAGAATGGGAGGTAAATAAACACATTATGCTATTGAGCAATTTTTATCTTTTGTTTATATTAAGTAGGCGCAGCAAGACTATCATTATTGCAAAGAAAATTATGCGATTGCTAACTTTCAAGCATTGAAACAGAAAATAATGTAAGCTTTTAAGCCATGGCATTCAAACATATTTCCAAGAAAAATTGATTGGTCATTTAGGGTTTTTTCAATCATTAACTATGCTCATTTTTTTTTCTGTTTTGATTTTATTTCTTACTCTTCTGTGTAGAAAAAACCTCTAAGTGTTGTGTGAGGTTTGATCTTATAAAGAAGCCTTAAAATTGTTATTGATCATTTTCAGTGGACTTTATCCATTTAAATGTAATTTCAGATATGCACTTATCTCATATGTATATTTTATGGACATTGCTGATTACACTGCCTTAGATTTAAATGTTCTGTGACTAGCTCACTTGTTCTGCTGCTTCCAAGGCTCTGGCTTTCTCATCCATTCTAGCTGACTGCAATAGCTTGCACTGAGGATGCTGTTGTCCATAGCTTCTCTGAGCCTCCTTAGCTCCTGATAGAAAGCAGTAATCATTTACTAAAAGTCGTTACCCTCAGAATTATTCAGAGAAAAAGTATTGTGATGCTGGAAATTATCTTGATTTTTTTTTTTTTTTCCCTCATTCATACTTATCAGCACATTTGAAGTCAAGTCTCTAAAGCCCAAGACTTTTTGTGCAGGTGCCTTTAATTCTTTTCATTTGTTGCTGGCCTAATTTTGCCCCAGTCCATCCCTCTCAACTGAGGCTCCCCAGGTGGTCTAGTGGTAAAGAACCCACTTGCGAATGCAGGAGATATAAGAGACACAGGTTCAATCCCTGGATCAGAAAGATCCCCTGGAGAAGGGCATGGCAACTCACTCCAGTATTCTTCCCTAGAGAATAATGGACAGAGGAGCTTGGTGAACTACAGTCCATCGGGTTGCATAGAGTTGGACAAGATTGAAGTGGCTTATGCATGCTTAGATCCCTCTCAATATGCTTTCTTCTGCAGTTCAAATTTTAAATCTGTTTCTAGCTTTTTAAATTCAGTGATTGCTTCTGATCAACTCTTTATGAAGACTGACTTGCTGCACTCCTCAGAGTCATAACACACTGGCTGCCTCAAATAGAAACCCATGCTCTAGTTTGGCTCCATGGAACCAAATCATTGCAACAGGCAGGGATAGCCACTTCCCTGAAAGAAGGGAGGATGGAAGCTACAAAACAAGAGAAATGATTTGGGAGACAGCACTAATTGGCACAATTCAAATATCTACCCACCTAGTCCCTGACGAAATACAGCACATATTATTCCAGATTAAAGTCATTCTTTGGGGGGCTTAGTAAAAAGAGCTCTAACACTATAAGGGAGGAAATTTATTTTTCTAATCTCAGTGGTAGCTGCACTATTTAATGACTATAGCAGTTTATTCATGAGACACTGTAAAAGGTTTTGATTCATATAGTCATCGTCTAAATATTTGCTGAATATGGGGCTTTAGTTATACTCCTCCACTATCTCAGGTCTAAGCTCATCCCAGTCACTTTATGATTTAGACTGGAATAAATCTCAGAAATTGAGAATTGCATGCATAAGATTTATAGGGCTGCTGTCAGGAGATATATAGGCAAGATTGGGCAAAGAGAAAAACTGATCCATATTGAAGTAACTAATGAAGTTATTCATTAGCCAATCAACCAATCTATGGCAAGCTCTGGAGCTGGGATGGCCCTCAGTGTTATCCCAAATTGAGGCAAAGATCAAACACTTTTATCTCCAATTACTATAGTAATTTACTTCTCTGGGTAGACCACTTTAGTATCCACTACAGTACTTTGTTACCTAAAGAAACAGTGTGGAGATAACTGTAGTAGTAATATTTGACCTATAATCAAGCAACTCAATAGGCTAAAATTATTTATTATTGACTTTCATTAAGTGCACTGCCGTTAAGATTTATGGGTCAATGCCTTGGAAGAAGACAGAATTCACTGCAGACAGTTCAAGTGAGAGATTTCCATTAAAGTAGCACTTAAAAGACATGGACAAGTCAGGGACTATATAGGGATGATGAGGTACCCGGAGATAGCAATAGTAAGATGCAGTTAACTCCCTTGGGGTAGAGAAGGATAAGACATATAAAGAGAGATACAGAAACCCAATAAGAGTTGGAGTCATGGAGGAAAGTTCGTACTAGAAGGAGCAATAGTCTTGGAGATGAAAAGCTGATATAGAGGAGGTGCCAAAGACCTTCACAACATGCTGGTGCCTTCCCATTGGCTAACTCAACTGGAAGCCAACTAACAAGGGAGTCTGGGAGATGCAATGCACAAGGTTTAGTCTGGGGCAAAGAGTAGACTTAGAATGGTAAGAGCAAAGAATGAATAAGCCTTGCAAAAACAGAATAATCTTTACAGTTCCCAAATAAAATATAGATTACTATCCTATCCACAAAGCAAACCATTTTCTGTAACATATTTGACAAGTAATCTCTAAGTCAAACACTTAAGAAAAAGGCACCACCAGCTGAGATTCCAAGGTCTCAAGATAAGAAAATTCCATCTACTCATTTTATTTTTCCTCTTTAAACTAAGCCCTAAGTAATGAAATTTTGAAAGAAAAAAAAATCTCTAATTGCTAATTCTATGTTGTAACTGCCAGTCCATTTTATTCATTGGGCAGGTGCCATGTAAAGAGTGCTGTTTTTTTGAGAATGTGGCAATTACAGATACTAGAGAAGCCACCAAGAGAATAACTAAAAGAAATAATTATTACTGAATGTTCAGTGTGGTGTGTGTGGCTTTTGCAGTACAATATCCATTAAGTGAGAGTCACATGATTAAACTGTACACATATTTTTTCCAAATTTACCCCCTAAGGGGCAAATTACCAGCACAGTTCTGAATAACATTATTGTAGCTATTAGTCTTTGTGTGCATTAATTCCCCATCCACGATTTTTACAATTTTCCCCTTAGTGTTTCTTTGAAAAGTGGCACAATTACAATATTTTCATTATACTGTGGCTTACACAGATAATTAAACAAATAAATATGCACTTACATAATTCATTTTAAATGTTCCCAATCTTTAGAAAAATCCCTCATTTTGGAAGAATAAAGACATACAGTATACCTGCAATTTTTATTTTCTTTTACAAAGGCATCACCTGTAAGATTAGTAGAACTAATCAATTTAAGACATAAATTTAATAATTCTCTTTCCAGTCAGAAAGTAAGCTCATACCAAATAGTAACAACCTCACAACTGTTACATGGAAATGGTAAGAACATAATATTTTAATTTTAGAGATATCTGGATAAATTAAAGGTATATTTCTCACAGTGTATTGATTTTATTATTGAGTTGAGTTAATTTTAAGTGTTTAGTATGTTAATTAAAGTGAATTAAACTCTCAAAATTTGGGGCTTTTAACATATCCGATTTTTTGTAGATGCTAAATGTAATGAAAACTGGTACTTAACTGTCATGAGCAAACTTCCAATATATCTAGATTTTAGTTTTCCCATAATAGAACTTTAGAGTAATCTGGAAAGATAAGTTTATTTTGCTAATAAAGAAACCAGGTCTTAGAAATAGTAAATAGCTTTCTAGGGTCTCACAGCTGGTTCGTGTCAGAGGCAAAACTATAATAGGCAATCTCCTAAAATACTATGCCTGTGTGCCTGTCTTTTCTCCTATTCAGCATGCCTTTTCTAAGGGACTTTATACTTTCACTTTCAATAAACCTTTTTGAGCCTTTTCTCTGTGCCAAGTGTTACTTAGGGTGCTAGGGACAGGCAAATGAGTAAGATAAGGTTCCAGCTCTTTTAGAAGCTCACAATATAGTGAAAGAATCAATTGTACACATGAAAAATGGTCCTTTATTATAAATTGTAATATGTGCTTTGGAAACACAGAGGAGGGAGTGCTAGCTCTCTTTTAACTCTCCCTGGCTTTGGGGTTTGATTTCCTGTCCTCTACTAGTACATTTACTGGCATCTTCAAACACACCAATTTCCTGTTCTTACCAGGCATGTTCATGTATTCTTATACTATTGTTTTTAATTGAAGTATAGTTGATTTACAATGTTTTATTAGTTTCAGATGTCCAGCTCAGTGATTCATGTATATGTATTCATATATATATATATGTGTGTGTGTGTGTATATATATATATATATATATATATATATATATATATATCAGAGAAGGCAATGGCACCCCACTCCAGTACTCTTGCTTGGAATATCCCATGGACAGGGGAGCCTGATAGGCTGCAGTCCATGGGGTCACTAAGAGTCGGACACGACTAAGCAACTTCACTTTCACTTTTCACTTTCAGTTTTCACTTTCATGCATTGGAGAAGGAAATGGCAACCCACTCCAGTGTTCTTGCCTGGAGAATCCCAGGGACGGGGAAGCCTGGTGGGCTGCCGTCCATGGGGTCGCACAGAGTCGGACATGACTGAAGTGACTTAGCGTAGCATAGCATTATATATATATATATATTTATATATATATATATATTCTATTCTTTTGCAGATTGTTTTCCCTTATAGGTTATATATTGTGTATAGTTCACTGTGCTATACAGAAGGTCCTTGTTGATTATCAATTTTATATATAGTTGTGTGTATATGTTAATCCCAAATTCCAACTATATCCCTCTCTCCCTTTCCCCTCTGGTAACCATAACTTTATTTTTTATGTCTGTGGATCTACTTCTGCTTTGTGAATAAGTTCATTTACATCCTTTTTTTAAAATTCCACATATAAGTGATATCATATGACATGTGTCTTTGTCTGACTTACTTCACTTAATACGATAATCTCTAGGTCCATCCATGTTGCTGCAAATGACATTATTTCATTCTTTTTGTGACTGAATAATATTCCATTGTATATACATACATATGTATGTATGTGTGGTGTATATATGTATATGTATGTGTATGTATATATATATATATATATACTCCACATCTTCCTTATCTACTTATCTGTTGATGGACATTAGGTTGCTTCCATGTCTTAGCTCTTGTAAATAGTGTTGTTACGAACATTGGTGTGTAACTATTTCAGTTGGTTTTCTGTGTTTTCCTGTCACTCCCATAAGTCCTGCTTTCTTCCCTGTTGTCTCATGCAGTAATTGCTATTTAGGTGCTACTATTTCTGATTTTGGAAGTTTGAAATCATCTGCCACACCAGAAGTAGAAGCTGTTCTCTTAAAGAACTTCTCACAATAGTTACTGTTTCTTCATTATGCTTATCAAAGAACTGCCTTGTGCTTTGAGTTTCCCCCCTTTCCTTCAACCATTAACCCCACCCACCCCCAAACTTCAGACTGAAATTGAAGAAAGTAGGGAAAACCACTAGACCATTCAGGTATGACCTAAATCAAATCCCTTATGATTATACAGTGGAAGTGAGAAATAGATCTAAGGGACTAGATCTGATAGATAGAGTGCCTGATGAACTATGGATGGAGGTTCATGACATTGTACAGGAGAGAGGGATCAAGACCATCCTCATGGAAAAGAAATGCGAAAAAGAAAAATGGCTGTCTGGGGAGGCCTTACAAATAGCTGTGAAAAGAAGAGAAGTGAAAAGCAAAGGAGAAAAGGAAAGATATCAGCATCTGAATGCAGAGTTCCAAAGAATAGCAAGAAGAGATAAGAAAGCCTTCCTCAGCGATCAATGCAAAGAAATAGAGGAAAACAACAGAATGGGAAAGACTAGAGATCTCTTCAAGAAAATTAGAGATAGCAAGGGAACATTTCATGCAAAGATGGGCTCAATAAAGGACAGAAATGGTATGGACCCAACAGAAGCAGAAGATATTAAGAAGAGGTGGCAAGAATACACAGAAAAACTGTACAAAAAAGATCTTCACGACCCAGATAATCACAATGGTGTGGTCACTGACCTAGAACCAGACATCCTGGAATGTGAAGTCAAGTGGGCCTTAGAAAACATCACTACGAACAAAGCTAGTGGAGGTGATGGAATTCCAGTTGAGCTATTTCAAATCCTGAAAAATGATGCTGTGAAAGTCCTGCACTCAATATGCCAGCAAATTTGGAAAACTCAGCAGTGGCCCCAGGACTGGAAAAGGTCAATTTTCATTCCAATCCCAAAGAAAGGCAATGCCAAAGAATGCTCAAACTACCACACAATTTCACTCATCTCACACGCTAGTAAAGTGATGCTTAAAATTCTCCAAGCCAGGCTTCAGCAATACATGAACCGCGAACTTCCAGATGTTCAAGCTGGTTTTAGAAAAGGCAGAGGAAGCAGAGATCAAATTTCCAACATCTGCTGGATCATGGAAAAAGCAAGAGAGTTCCAGAAAAACATCTATTTCTGCTTTATTGACTATATGGATCACAAGAAACTGTGGAAAATTCTGCAAGAGATGGGAGTACCAGACCACCTGACCTGCCTCTTGAGAAATTTGTATGCAGGTCAGGAAGAACAGTCAGAACTGGACATGGAACAACAGACTGGTTTTAAATAGGAAAAGGAGTATGTCAAGGCTGTATATTGTCACCCTGCTTATTTAACTTATATGCAGAGTACATCATGAGAAACACTGGGCTGGAGGAAGCACAAGCTGGAATCAAGATTGGCGGGAGATATATCAATAACCTCAGATATACAGATGACACCACCCTTATGGCAGAAAGTGAAGAAGAACTAAAAAGTCTCTTGATGAAGGTTAAAGAGGAGAGTGAAAAAGTTGGCTTAAAGCTCAACATTCAGAAAACTAAGATCATGGCATCTGGTCCCATCACTTCATGGGAAATAGATGGGGAAACAGGGGAAACAGTGTCAGACTGTATTTTTTTGGGCTCCAAAATCACTGCAGATGGTGACTGCAGCCATGAAATTAAAAGATGCTTACTCCTTGGAAAAAAAGTTATGACCAACCTAGAATAGCATATTGAAAACAGAGACATTACTTTGCCAACAAAGGTCCATCTAGTCAAGGCTATGTTTTTTCCAGTGGTCATGTATGGATGTGAGAGTTGGACTGTGAAGAAAGCTGAGCACCGAAAAATTGATGCTTTTGAACTGTGGTGTTGGAGAAGACTTGAGAGTCGCTTGGATTTCAAGGAGATCCGACCAGTCCATTCTGATGGAGATCAGCTCTGGGTGTTCTTTGGAAGGAATGATGCTAAAGCTGGAACTCCAGTACTTTGGCCACCTCATGCGAAGAGTTGACTCATTGGAAAAGACTCTGATGCTGGGAGGGATTGGGGGCAGGAGGAGAAGGGGACGACAGAGGATGAGATGGCTGGATGGCATCATTGACTCGATGAATGTGAGTCTGAGTGACCTCCGGGAATTGGTGATGGACAAGGAGGCCTGGCGTGCTGCGATTATTGGGGTTGCAAAGAGTCAGACGTGACTGAGCAACTGAACTGAACTGAACTGATCCCCAAACTGGAGTATGGACTTTCAATGACAGAATCCAAATGTTACACCCTAACTGACTCACTGCACGTGCCTGATGATCTTGTTAACCATGGCATACTCCTGTGCATGTACCAAGGATTATGTACCCCAACCATACAAGACATAACTTCCCTTCTTTTCACTCTCCTAGGAAATTCCATAGGAAAAAAGGAATGAACATGTTATAAAAAATAAATTCCTCATAACTATTTATGTAAGGTTATGGAGTCACCTATGAGTAAAACTACTGTCCCAGAGCTTGGTGCCTCAATAATAATCAGCTGGCATTTATGATCAAGACCAGGGCACCTGAAACCTCCCCTTCTCAATAAGATTTCCTCTTCCTTCTCAGGAATATCTCCTACCCTACATCCAGTAAGAGATTCCAAAGTGACCTCCATTCTTCTGTCTGTCCTTTTTAAATTTGTTATCCTCTGACTGATCTTTAGAGGACAAATCATCTGTTCAGCTTCTCCAAGAAATTTCCACCTCCTCATTCACTAGGAATCATGATGTGGGTATAGAGAGTAAGGCAGTCATGATTTCCTGGCTGCAAAAATTACTTGGCAATATCTATCATATCTGGCCAGATATTAGCCACTGTTCTACCACAATAGGCAGATATTACCTTTGAACAAGTGTCCTACTAAACCCATACCCAACACTAGTTGGTATATTATCCAAATCAAGTTTGCTACTTGTACCAGCTCCTAGTGTGTGATTAGTATTTGTTCTAAGAATTAACACTGATGCCTCTAGAAAACTTTAAACTTTACTTCTTTCAATTAATTATGGTTGTGTATATTTTTTATTGAAATATAGTTGATTTACAATGTGGTATTGGTTTAATATATGTATATATTTGTTTTCAGATTCTTTTCCCATATAGGTTTCTACAAAATATTGAGTATAGAGCCCCAGGCCATACAATAGGTTCTTATCGTTTGTCTAGTTTATATATAGTGCTTTTCTGGAGTGATGTTTACTGATGGCCATTGAAAAAGCTGATTTTGTGTCTTATTCATCAGATGTATGTTAAAATGGTGTGGGCAATTTTGGACAGAAAGGTAGAATTTTTAATTACTGTATGTAATTATAAAATGTTGTGGAGTACATACTTTCAAAGATTTATTATGAATCATTTCAGCTCTATTTTGAACCCAAGGGACAATATTGTACATTTGAAACAGAAAGTGCTGGGACTTACCTGAGAAAGTCCCTCTGTCTTATTGCTGGGTGGTACCTGTGATAGAATTTCTAAGATCTGGCGTGCAAGTTCAATGTTCTTCGCATTGGATGTAAATCTGTCTAAAAAAATCCATGGCTTCTCATATCTTAAAACCCTTTTCATTGAGGATGAGTGTCTTAGAAGTCACATCTGTGCCCTGACTTCATTAATACTACCTCTAACCCTTACCAGCTTGCAGCTCCTCACATAGCCCTGTTTGCTCACCTAAGAGAGAAAACAGCAGATTTCTGGATTTGTGTGAACTCCCTATGAAGATAATAGGATTTACATGTGTATACAGAAGGAGAAAACAGGTTTTGTTTTACTGCTACATTAACTGTTCTCTCATTTTCCCTGAAATAAAATTCTATGATCATTTCCCTCCAGTTCTGTGGGTTTGCACTGTTGGCCTAATTTAACTATCTTTGCTTTGGGGCTGAGGTCCCCTATGATGCTTAAATGCAAAATCAATGGTTGATGACAGATACTTTGTGTTCATTTAATATATGAATTATATTCCTCTTTGCCTTTTTAATAGATGAGCTGTTTGCCATCCAGAGCATCTTCATTTCCATTTTCACCCACCAATATTCTCATTTCTTCCTTCATTGGTCTCTTGCCTTCCTGACAGTAGAAACACTTTGTGAAGTTGTATGTAGCATTGCTTTGTATTTTTAATGTCTTCCTTTGCCCGTGAGTTAGGATTTTGATTGTTTTTCTGAATATATCTCTCAAATGTTTGTAAAATCTAAGAAGATTTGACTCATTTCCTTTTAATCTCATGCTTCTCCTTTATTTCTCTTCTATAGCAGTTTTTATTATACACCTTGAAGGAGTCCTTGGGCCTAGAAAAGAAAACAACAGTCTCAAAGGTCCTTGCTGAATCATCTAACTTCGGGGAAGGCAAAACCAAACTTTAAGTTCCGCCCTGATGCTCCGGGGCCGGTTGCATCTACCTGGGACTTATCACCCCCTGCCCAGAAACCTTTCACCCCCTACATCTGTCTGTTGACTTATCACACCTGCCTAGGGGACTTATCACCCCTTGCCCAAAACCTCCCACCCCCTGTTCAACTACAAATGCCATCTCAACTACAGAATACCCAAAATGTCCCACCTGACTAACATTTCCCTTATCGCTTCCACAAACCTCCCTTTAAATATGAAGCCTCCCTGATCCCACTTGTGCTCAGCCTGGTCATTAGGCTGACTGTTGCCCCTCCTTGCCTGAATAAAGGTAACCTACATCCGTTGAGGTCGTCTCTCCTTCTTTTCTGCCTCTGCCCGAACTATACCTTACACACATTAGAAAATTTAAATGCAATCATAATTCTTTAATTATTCTTTTTGTCATAGTAACCTACTCAGTTTAAAATTTTGGTCTTAAGGCAGGGTAGGAAAAAATATATGTTTGACTTTTTAAAAACATGATGAATTCACAAGTTATATTTAAGTTGCCTCATGCAGGAAGAGTACTGCCGAGTATCAGGAGACCTGATCTCACATCATGGATTTGCTGCTAACAAGTTTGTGTCTTTGGGCAAATAACTACTCTCTGAATCAGTCTCTGTTTTGGAATGAATTGGATTTTTGGTTCTTTTCAGTTTTGTAATTCTATATGAGAAAAAGCCTCTTTGCTTTTATAATGTATCAACTGAGGATAAGACAGGGGAGAGAAAAAGGGAAGGATTTTCTTGGATACAACACTAAATTGCCAGTCATATGAATGCTTTTATCAAGATTGCACCTCCCAAGGGTTGTGTTTGGGATAAAAAGACAGAATAAACCTCCTTGAGATCTAGTTCTTTTCTCTTTCACTTCATCCTCAATGTTTCCAACATGAATAGAAAACCATTATATATCAGTAGGGAAGGTCAGGCCAGAGTTGGAGGTCGGGGAGGAGAGGGGAGATTAGCAAAAGTCCTTTGTGGGATGTGGGGAATAAGGGGTAACTAAATAAGGGTGTGTTTCTTCCATTAAAATGGCCTCTATAACCTTGGCCAGAAATAGCATTTGAGACTAGAAGAGAATTAATGTTCAGTAATTTTTGAATCCTTATTTAAATGTGACTTTCAAATATCTTTCCTAAGAGGAGCACTTAAAAAGATCCATCAAAAGCAATTGTGCTAATAACCTGCCCTGGGACCTGGGCAGTAGGTTAAGAGACTCACCTCTCATTAATTAGGTGAAGGATTCACAGTGTTAGGCGTGCACCTGAGCCTGCTATTCATTTTCAGGAGAGCAGTCTATCCGGGACTGAAATGATATTGGAATTATCGAGCATCCAGACAAAAGGAGAAGGGAACAGAAAATTTTTAAAAATCTGAAATTCATAAATTTGAAAATAGTGACATTGTTTTCTGTTTAAATTGTTTAAAGGGGTATTTACAATGGAATCATTTTGGCATTCACTTGAAAGCAAAGAGTGTCTTTGTGTGCATGTGTCTTGGAAATGGAAATCCTAGTGGGTATTAGCAATCAATTTCTAAGTGAACACCTAGTCCTAGCAGCAGCTCTGAATTTCTAAGTCCCATGTTACCATTTCACCTTTTGTCTGTAGGGTCCATGAGCCACCAATAAAATCTGCCATAATTACCTTGCCTGGGTGGTCCTCCAAGCACTCCAGGGAGGTGCTGGTGGGTATTTAAGCCTATGGCATTTGTTAATTTATTCAGTCCCTTGAGATGTCGATTTGAAGGGGCAGAATGTGAGATGTAAGAAGAAGAACAGCTGGAAACAGCAAAACTCCTATTCTCTGGCCCTGAGGAAGTCAGGTCATATCTTTACAGGATCAAAATTATTTATCAGAGACATAATCATATTTAGCAGTGAGCACAGAAAGAATGATTTATCCACTGTACCAAACCTAGGAACTGTTTTGCTTGTTTGTTTTATAAATTCTGACTTTGCAGAAACTACTATTCATTCACTTGGAAAAATACATAGAATTAAGTTAATGGAAAAGTTCAACAATATTTTGAAAGATATTTGTCAATAAATCACCTGTAAAACTTTGGTCATTAAAGGAAATTGTGTAGCAAAGGATGAATGCTAAGAGTTGGGCTGCTTTGTTCAGAGCCTTCACTGTCCTTTCCCAGATCCCGCAGTTACTGTACCATCTCTAGTTATGTTAGACTCTTAAAGTACACAAACGGCCTTTATTCAAGCAGGAAGGGGTGAGGAATCCATTAAGGTCAACTGGGTACATTTAATTTTCCTTATGTTCTCTGGAGAGTTCAGATCAGTATGAAACTAGGGGATGAGAGAAACAAATATGACACCAGTAACCACAACAAGTAACCTCAATTATCTAACATGGCAGTGTGGCCGTGATGATGAAGGTGTGCCTGAGTAAGAAGTCAAAAGGTCTGCAGAAGTGGTTTCCTATGTCAATTTAAACTGGCTGGGTTCATGCAAAATCAATTCACACTTCTTTTAAAGAACCAACCTTTGTGGTGGTCTATGATCTTAATTAGCAGGCACAAGGCTCCTTCCACTCTTCATATGTCTAAAACATAATTGCACAAATATTAAGAATGGCTAAGTTATTAAGACTGCTGGGGAACACGTCATTTCTTTTCTAGTTCTACAGCCAGTTTTTTGCCTATTAACATTTCTAGACTAAGGCAGAAATGGAGTTGGGAGTATACAAGAGGTTCATAACTTTGCTCATAGATCAGAAACCTTACCCTTGACCTTGCAAAAACACTGAAAATCTCTTCTATGTCCAGCCAACACTAGAGACTGGGAATCTAAGAAGAGCATATGTCCATGAAACGGCCATAAAATTCTTATGTCCATAAAATGTTTCCACACACTGCTGCTGCTGCTAAGTCACTTCAGTCATGTCCGACTCTGTGCGACCCCATAGACGGCAGCCCACCAGGCTCCTCCGTCCCTGGGATTCTCCAGGCAAGAACACTGGAGTGGGTTGCCATTTCCTTCTCCAATGCATGAAAGTGAAAAGTGAAAGTGGTGTCCGACTCTTCGCGACCCCATGGACTGTAGCCTACCAGGTTCCTCTGTCCATGGGATTTTCCAGGCAAGAATACTGGAGTGGGGTGCCATTGCCTTCTCCATCCACACACACACACACACACACACACACACAAAACACATTGTTGAATTTTCCCTGAGCTTGAATTTTTCTGAAACAAATTCTGATAAGCAGTGAAGTTGAAAGGAATCCCCTTACCCTTATTTATTCTGAAAAAACATTTACTGCAAAGAACCAGCCAATGATTCAGATATAAACTTTGATAATGTTCTGGGATGCCTCCTTTAGTTTACCTTTGATAAGGCCCGACTGAAGCTCAGGGCAACTAATTGTTTGCTAGGTCAAAACAATTAGCTGAACTGCTTGTTTCTCCCCTAATTAAAAAGAACAAAGTTTTGCTAACCAAATTTGAGGTAGGATTGTCTTCTTCCCCTAAATCCCTGAACTCTGTCCTACCCTGAGCCAGGCGGCTTTAGCGGTAAAGAACCCACCTGCCAATGCAGGAGATGCAAGAGACACGGGTTTGATCCCTGGGTCAGGCAGATCCCCTGGAGAAGGGCATGGCAACCCACTCCAGTATCCTTGCCTAGAGAATCCCATGGACAGAAGAGCCTGGCAGGCTTCAGTTCATATCATTGCACAGACTCAGATGAATGAAGCAACTTAGCATGCATACAAGCCTGATTCAGCACAGAATCCTTCTTAAGAGTCCCTCCAGAAAATATAAAAGTAGACTGGCCTCAGTGTGAAACTTCCTCTGATCTGTCTGATCCTACCACCTGTCATCCCACGTCCTCACATCCTGCCCTAAGCCTTGTTGACTCCTCTCTAGAACAGAAAAATCCTTTCTGCCTAACTCTTGAGACTCTTGAAACAGATCTTATGACCACAACTTCCTGTTGCCATAGTCCTCCTCTTCCTATTCCTCTTATAATTATTCTTTTGAATAAAGTCTCTCCTTAGTAAATCCAGAAAAGTTGTTTATGTGCTAAAGGCACACAAGTTTGTTCTAAAAATAATTTTTGTATATTTTTATCTGTGGTATCTGGGGGGCATTTTTTTCTATGTTTCAAGTGCAATTTAAATACTTATTTTACATATCAACTATCTCTATGTCAATGTTGATAAAACAGAGGGCTAAGGAGTAGATCTCTCTGGAGTTTATCTGTTTCATATATTAGGAACTGCTTCTGAAAGAAACTGGGCCTAGAGGAGCAGGTATCATTAAATATCTTTTTCAAAGACTCCTCAAAGCTTTGGAAAACCAGACAAAAAACCAGCTAGAATGGGTTGACAGCTTGAGACATTTCTAAATCTTTTGAACATTTAGAATTTACCCAGGATTGGGAGAGAATCCATGATTATATTGCTGGATATGGGATACCATTTACCAGTAATGAAAGAGCAGGAAAACAACATTACTTATTCAAGTCTTTCAGAACCAGGGATTTGAAGGGGAAACTGACACAAAAAGTGCTTCCTGAGACAGACGCCAAGTTCTGGCAAATTTTACAGCAGTGAGGTTTCATTTGTAATTGTTTTCATTGAACAATAGAAGCTTTTGAGTCCTGGCATGTGGTAATTATGAGATTAATGACTTAAGAGAACATGCTGCTGTTAAGTCACTTCAGTCGTGTCCGACTCTGTGTGACCCCATAGATGGCAGCCCACCAGCCTCCCCCGTCCCTGGGATTCTCCAGGCAAGAACACTGGAGTGGGTTGCCATTTCCTTCTCCAATGCATGAAAGTGAAAAGTGAAAGTGAAGTCGCTCAGTCGTGTCCGACTCTTAGTGACCCCATGGACTGCAGCCTACCAGGCTCCTCCATCCATGGGGTTTTCCAGGCAAGAGTACTGGAGTGGGGTGCCATAGCCTTCTCCAAGAGAACATGCTATGTAAATACAAAGTGGGTTGAGTCATTGACTCAATCACTGCATAAACCTAGAAGCCTTTGTGTTGTTTAGTGCAATCACTGCCTCGAAAAACCAGCACTCACACCAAGCTGCAGTCCTTGAGCTTTTTCAACACGTTAAATCCTCCCGTTCCACTGTTTTTACTAGTGGCTTCCCTACTGAGTCTCCAGAGAAACAATGGTTGAATATCCAACTATGCTTGGGGCAAGGTGTTGATTACCATATAGTCAGAAGCAAAATAAACTATCTGTAGATATATCAGGAAACAAAAAGTTTGGTTTTGGAACAATGGAGAAAAATTGTGATTAGGCTTTTTCTTGCCTATTTGCAAACTTGGCTTTGCCCTGTATTATTTATTGTGTATTGTTGTCTATTGGTGTTTTGGCCTATCACAATGCTTTTTGCATTTTGATAGAATGGTAATAAAAGGGCAAACTTATTTATTACTTTTGTCTCTTAATTGAATGTCAGTCACTTCCCATTCAAAAAGCAATGGCTTTCTTTGTAATCGAGCACTTCACTGATCTTTTCCTATTCTGCTCTAATATTTTAGTACGTACATTTCCTTTTATTTTACTATTCATAAAGTCATTATAAATCAAACCAATTGCAGCATAACAGGAAATGCTTGACATTTTCTATCTCAAAGACTCATTCATAATTTCTCAATTACATGTAGTTTAAATACATAGCATCCAATCTGCAGTCTTTGAAATGGTGCCAAATTCCATCTGCTTTCCTGAATATTACCACAGTTATTTCTGAGCATGATGTGAGAGAGGGCTTCTGAGAACTCTAACTTGAACACAAGCCTCTCTTGATAGAACCTTACTGTTAATCTTGCACTTTTCTGTTCAATAAACCTCTCTTACATAAATACACAGTTTTATTGATTTCCATATCTGGCTGCTTACTTACCTCCACTAACAATCTACCAGCATTTCTTTTCCATTCAGACAAGGATGAGCCCATTCCTCTTCCAAGATTGTCTCAAATTCACAAAAGGTTGATTCTGAGGAAATGCCAATGAAGTTGCCAAATTAAGTGTTATTGGCATAACACTTAATCTTTTGATGGAATTCTTGGGTTAGGTCTCAAAATTCTACCCAGAAATATGGAGAATTTATACTTTGAGAAAGTAAACCTAAAACTGTTCTACAGACAGTGTCACTAGTAAATTATCTGTATTATTTCAATTTTTCTTCACTATTTCTTGGTTTATCCCCTGCTGATAGCATTGATTTTCTAGAGTACTTGTGGTGTAATACATAATGTATGCTTGCATTTTAAAAAATAGGAACATTGGGTTGACTTTGAGAATTTAATATTCCTCTGGAAAATTATAAATATTCTAGTGCTAAAGTCTGATATCCCACAGACACACCAAAGAGCTGAAACAAATGAGAAAAATATCTTGCCCTTGATGCATTAAGGCTAAATCATGATAGATTTATTACATAATCTCTAACACATTCTATGTTGAAATCATAGCAAAAGCTCTATCATTCCTTAAAAATTTGACATGTGATTGCTTGTAGGCATACCCAGGTATTTTCTCATTCATTAAAAAATTTTTGTTTATTTTGCATTTGATTTTTATGAAAATGCTAAAAGAAATATTAAATACTTAGAGCACATGCTGCCTATATGATTTCTTTCAGTTTTTAGATGAACTTTTGGAAGTTGGGCCCTTCATCTGGGCTTCTGTTATCCCTCTCCATTGATCAGTATCTTCATGTCTTATACAAGTTGTTTGACTTTTCAGAATTTTCTGTCTCTCATCTCTTTAGCAATATCAACCTCCCTCCAAATCCCTCTAGCACAGTTCTTTCTGTAGCAGAGAAGGATGGTTGTCCATCCATGTTAGCAACAATCTTTAAGTATGGTGCAAAAATCTCTGGGAACAATTTATACTAGTTAGAGAAGTTACACAGTGATGATTTTCCATTACTTAGTCAGTTTGGCTGGAGAAGGCAATGGGATCCCACTCCAGTACTCTTGTCTGGAAAATCCCATGGATGGAGGAGCCTGGTAGGCTGCAGTCCATGGAGTCACTAAGAGTCGGACATGACTGAGTGACTTCACTTTCACTTTTCACTTTCATGCATTGGAGAAGGAAATGGCAACCCACTCCAGTGTTCTTGCCTGGAGAATCCCAGGGACGGGGAAGCCTGGTGGGCTGCTGTCTATGGGGCCGCACAGAGTCAGACACGACTGAAGTGACTTAGCAGCAGCAGCAGCAGTCAGTTTGGTATAGATTCCAACCAGCTATGGGCTTCCCTGGTGGCTCAGATGGTAAAGAATCTGCCTGAAATGTGGGAAACCTGGGTTTGATCCCTGGGTTGGGATGATCCCCTGGAAAAGGGAATGACAACTTACTCCAATATCCTTGCCTGGGGAATTCCATGGAAAAAGGAGCTTGGCGGGCTACAGTCCATGGGTCATAAAGAGTTGGACATGACTGAGTGACTAGCATATATATACATATGGATCTCAGGCTAGAAACTTGGTTTTGTAAGAGACACTGTATTTTTTTTTTCATTGTTTGTGATAACAGTATTTTTATTCTAAGCCCTTATCTAGCTGGCTAGTGAGATATTCAAGCTTTGTTATGCTTTGGGCTTCTCTCTACACCCCAAAATGACAGTGTTTTATGCAGTGCCATCTGTATTTTTGGTAGGGAGGAAGGTGGCATCCTCCAGTAATGATTGTGAGATCCCCCAAGTAATTATCAATATGTTCATCAGAGCAGCCCACTCAGACCCAGCTCCTCTCTGGACGGAGTTATTTATGGGCTGGGTACTCCCATGTCCATGTTTCCTCTTTTTAGAAATAGCACATGTGTTCTCTTTTGTTGTCTTTCTGGAGTGCTGATCTAGGATCCATGTCCTCCTCTTTGCCGTCCCAAAACTCTAGTCTCCACACTGCACAAAGATTCAGAAATCCCTATCTCCAAGTAGTCTTTTCCTGGCCCTGGACTCTCCTGAAATACATTACAAGGGATCTAGGTGTCTGGCCAGCAATACGAAACAGATGGAGAGCAGAGGGACTCGGCATTGTGGGGATAGGCTGTCCCCACAATGCCTAGGAAGGCAAGGTGTATCCACAGCATCTCAGGCACCTGGGAATGGGCATGCCCAGACAAAATAAAACATGAAATAAACAGAAACTATGTCAGGAACTTAGAAAGAAAAAAAAAAAAAAAGGGACAAAGCCAGGTTCTAAAAGCCTGTGAGCATTACTGAAACACTGATCTGGTGCTCGATTAAAAGTCTCAGGGTCACATCTGAGTCCTCTTGATAGTATGATCTGTGTTTAAAACTGGCCCGACAGGCTAGTCTGAGAGAGTTGGTCAGATGCGGTCTGGACCCTGAGACGTGACTAATTTTTAGAAGGGAGATCATAGATCACATCCTCATAATTACCTGATGGTAGAGTAAGGGCCCTGAACGTTTTCTGTAAAGAAGAATGTGGTTCATATAGAGCCTGCCATGAAATTCTTGAATTACTTCCCAGTCTCTTCTCGTATCAAGGAAGGGATTAGAGTTGACCACTTTGTAATGGTTTCCATATTGGCAGGGCAGTTGCCTACAATAAAACATAAAGTTACAAAATCAGATATCTAAATAGTAAATTCCTCTCAAATTCAAATCCTCCAGCCCTATCTTCCCCCCTTTCAGGCATAGAAGTATTCCACTAGCACCTTCCAATTCCTCCTTCCCTTTAGATCTTCTGATGTGTACCATCAGAAACGCCTGTGTTTTAAACAGGCACTGGAATGTCCTTTTCCAGTTTTTTTTTTTTTTTTTTTAACTTGGATGACATTTATTCTTCCTCTTTCTGGGTTAAGGTTACTTCTAGATCTTTAATATCAATTCTATTTTTTTCTGGGCATTGACATCCTCCTGCAATGAATTCATAGGATAATACTTCTAAATCAATTTCACATGTTGCAGCAAAGTTAATATTTCCCCTGTAAGATCTGAATTTTTCCATTGTGGAAAAAGAATTTGAATGTGGCATAGTGAGGTGGGATCTTTCAATATAAGCAGAAGGTCATGGGACTTCTCAATAGCTTTTATAGGATTTTACCTTATAGGAGATGAAAAATAGTAGAAAGACAGCATATCATGAAAGGAAAAGTAGGGGGATTTAACACAGAGAAGAAAAATTAAATTACCTTAGGGAGTAGAACTTGGGAGAATTATTCTGCTTAAAATGTTCATAAGGAATAATGACAGAATCTAAGGAATGGATTAGTAAATTTTCAGGGTCTTCTGGGGAGAAAACATGTAGGTATGAGGCTTCCTAACATCACCTAAATTGAAATCTATTTCATATGTGCATGTGACTGACTCTGACAAGCTACAATTAGAGCTACTGGAGCTTAAAAATTTGTCTTACTATCTGATTCAGTGTCTACTGTTTTTTAAATTTGTAAGGTGCTTAATTCAACAGCTGAGTTGCACACAATATGAACACAATAAATCATAGATATGTTTCACCTTTTTCATTCTCCTTGATGGGCTTCTCTCCTAGCTCAGTCAGTAAAGAATGAGCCTGCAATTGAAGGAGACTTGGGCTTGATTTTCAGGTTGGGAAGATCCCCTGAAGAAGGAAATGGCAACCAACTCCAGTATTCTTGCCTGGAGAATCCCATGGACAGAGGAGCCTGGAAGGCTACAGTCTGTTGGGTTGCAGGAGTTGGCCACAACTTAGCAACTAAACTACTACTATTACCCGATGGATATTAAAATAATTTGATCAAATTTGAAAAAAATCACTGATATATTCAAAGTAATTTCAGGACATAAAGCAAGGTAAGTCTTGCAATGAAGCACGATAAAGAAGAGGTAGGAGAGAAGGAACTATGAAATAACTGGATTGAAAACAACGTAGAAGATAGAGACAAATAATATATTAAATTTAGAAAACACTGTCTTTGAGGAAATCAAGATTCTAACATGTAGCCTTGTCAAAAAGTTATCTAAACGCTCTCAATGGCCTTTTTAAAATCTCATCTGTTCTTTGAACCTTTAGTTTCACATGTTTCTGGCAGTCATGTGGGGTGTTGGGAAGGTTTAGGGAGAGTGTTTGCATAGCACAATATACTGTTAGTTACTCTTTTCAGAATACTTCTGATTGGTTAACATTCACAGATGCATTGACTTATTTGAACAAAACACATCAGCATTCTAATTCAAATGGAACAGAGATGAATGATTCAATCTTAGAAAAGGCATGTGAGACATTTCATAACTGACCATACTGATTCCCCCTTTTTTATTTCTCTTTCTTTCAGTTCTGATCCAACATAATCCACCAGATTGTCACTATTCACCTTGCTTATTATCTATTTAGTGAGCTGAGTTGAGTCCTTGAAGACCTGTGGGAAAAGCTCTTTGACTTAACAGACTGTGTTGCTAAGGTCAAAGGTGTTAACACAGATTATGACCCCTCAAGTAAAAAAGCACTTAAAAAGATGCAACCAATAAATGATTCAATTAGTGTAATCTCCCACCTGCCCTTTTTAAGAAAAGAGATTCCTCTCTCATAGCAATAGCCCAAGACCATCTTCTTTGCCCACACTGCATAGAGTGGAGTTGTTTCTCCAAGCTGATAGCATTTGTAGGACAGATCTAAGTGTACAAGCAAGAAAAAAGGGCTGCTGATCATCTGAGATCAGAACTTTTTAAAAATGACTTGAACTATTTACCATCAGATCCTATACCACTAGATCATAAATTGTTAAAAACAACATCAGCAACAACAAAATTAGCTTGGCGTATCAGTGATTTGACTGCTTTCATGATAAGAATTGAGTTTACTAACAAATTGTAGATTCCCAGCCTTTCACATTACACAGTAATTTCCAGGCAGTTTAAAACCACTTCTGGCCTGCCCTCTTTCCTTGAGTCTACTGCTGAGTCTAAAAGCCTTCTTGATTCCCCTGTGTTTATTACAGATTCTTTTTCCATTTGAAGAATCAATACTAAATGCAAGCATAGAAAGACAGCATTTTATACTTGACATTTGGAACAATGGGAGGTCCTCATTTATCAGTATTTTTTCAGGCACTAGAACATTATAAGATGAACTAAATTTGTAGATTAAGTATTTTTTCAGTTACATTGATTATGGCTCATCAACTTCTTAACTATATATATATATATATATATATATATACGTATTTAGACACAGAAAGCCTTGATAAATTGTGTAAAAACTATCTGAAATGAATAAACAGTGTTACCATTGTAAAACTGAGGAAAATATTTTGTCTGCTTACTTCAATTTTATTAAAGAAATCTGAAAGCAAGAGATGCTTGAGGAATAAGACAATGGGACAACATCTTTAAAATTTGTTAAACAGCAAGGATCATGATTTACTTTTTGTGTGTGTGTGTGTTTAAGTTTGATATTTGGGGCACACTTTGGGGAATTCACTAGCTCATACTGAATGTGAGATACTGATAAGCTTATTTTTATATTCTCAATTTCAACAATATTCATCTATGATTTCCATAACCTGTCACTCAGCAATACACTGGGAACACAAATGGTCTCATTAAAATACTCCTTTCAAAATGTTTTCCCTGAATAGACATTGGAAGAGGTTTCCAGCTAAATTGAATACAGAATAAAGGGACAAAGTAACAAAACATTGAAGTTGGAAATGCCTTATTAGAGTTTTAATTTTAGATTTAGTGTATTCATCAGATGTCAATCAAATCTGCTTTCTGTATGTTTCCAAATCATGTCTCCTTACAAAGTATATCCCAATTGAGTAATTATCTTTTAAAAATAATCATCTAGCTCCTGTTCTTGCATCTATGTGAAGAGAAAATTGAAGACTGAGAAGAATCTGAAACTGTATGTTTTATCCCTCTGTACACTTGATACACATGCCTCTGACAAAATGTTCTAATAATAGTTACAGAAGTAAGAATGGGGGAAGGAAACCCACATTTCATAAACTCATACAATGCACTAGGCAACAAATGAAGTCTTTACTATATTCTAGTTTCTTAAACCTTCTTACAACAATCTTGTGAACGATGTTGTTCATTTTGCACATGTGGATGCTAAGGCTCAGATATTTTGAGTGACATGTTCCTGCTCCTATGCTCAGTTGGAGGTGGAGCAGATAAAGCCAGAACTTTGCTACTAAATCCTTCCTTTCATCCAAAATGAACTTTTGAGAAACAGTTTTTGATGTGTCCGTTATTGGATCACCAACCAGGAAGATAAAACATCATTTGTTTGGAAAGTACACTTTTATTTTTATTGCAAGTTATCTCATGACTATAACTTAGAAAAAAAATAATGCCCACCTATTTGGTGCCTTGGTATTGCATGAAGGAATCACTATGATCAGGGCTTCCCTTGTGGCTCAGCTGGTAAAGAATCTGCCCACAATGTGGGAGACCTGGGTTCAATCAATTTGATCACTTTGATCAATTCTCTTAATGAAGTCATTCCATCTGCCTCCTTTACCTTTGACATCTAGAAAGGCTCTCTAGATGACTTGGACAACATTTCCCAAGGATTTAGCTTTTTTGGTCTGTTTCCCAAATTGCCCCATGGGCTTAAAAAAGTTTTCTCATTTAAAAAAAGTCAGATGACATCTTAGCAGGTTCTTCTGTGAGTACCAAACATTGCCCATCTTACCTAAGCAATCAGTTCTGGAACTGCTGACTTACACTCAATTTAACAAATAGCTATTCCTAAAATCCCAGTCAACTGATTTTCTCTCCCATGCAACATGAACAATTTCTGTCAATGTAAACCTATGTTTCATTACTAAATAAGGGGGAAACCATTTTACTTGAAGCATATACCAGTCATTGAAAAATCTAAGAGTGGAGGGAAGTTAATACTACTACTGCTCCTATTTTCTTATCCATCACCACTACCACACTACCAGTCTGAGCACTTAGAATCCAACAGGCATGGTTCAAAGGACTCTATTTGCTTTATCTTATTGTGTCCTCACAAAATTTCTACTGAGAAAGTACAGTTAACCCTTGACCAACATGGGTTTGAACAGCACAGATCTACTTATTACTGGATTTTTTTTTCAATAAATTTTAACTTTGCAAATCTTTAAATAGTGTAGGGAAAGTTTGCCTTCGATTAGAAATCACAATATGTGGAATCAAAAGAGCTAGGGTTTAAGTTCTGATTCTGTCCAAACTGTTTCAGCTTCTTGCCCTTGGGTGAGTCATTTATTAATTCCTTTGTTTTTGAGGCAGAGATGGCAGTATGTGGATGTTTAACCGTGTGTGGGGAGTGGGTTGCCTTAACACGCTTGTTATTCAATGGTCAAAAGTACTGTTAGAACCCCTCCCATTTTATAGATGGTAAAATGTATTAAAACCTCACAGGGTTTGGAAAATTTGCCTCAGGTAAAAGAGGTATAATTGCCTGCCTGTATATTAAAAAAACCTCTTTCAGGAAAATGAACCAGGGGAGCCTTGTTAATGATGATTTCAGCTCTGTGTGGATCTTCTTGTGCTGGAACACCCCTTTTATCCTAAACTCTCTGTGGCATATTTAATGCCAGAGGTAATTTCTACTGCCAGGCCTCTCTAGATTGTACTAATTTTTACACAAAATCTTAGCAAAACCTATAGTTACATTTCAATTACCCTTGAGGAGTGATCCTTGTGGAAATTATGTGGCAGTTATACTAAAATATTATTTTTATTTAAATAAAAGTATAATATTAACATATTTTTATTATCTTAGAAAGTAGAACAATGAGAATATTATCTATAATTTTTATGTTTCCACCCTATGTTTCAGTTTTAATTACATCAAACTGAATCTATAATTTTACATTTAGCTCTTTCACTCATTATTATATAAAAACTCCAGTTCATTACTAAGTTCTCTATATTTTACCTCCTAATTATCCTCTGCTGCTGGTCATTTCTCTCCATATTTTCCACCACCATCCTAATTTAAGCTGCTAGGTTCTCTTCCCTGAACTTCAGCAATACCTCCTAACAGTTTTACATTTTGGCCCATCTCTATTCTGATGTTAGAATGTCTCTCTCAAAAATGTAAATCTAATCATGGTATCATTCTTAAAATCTTTCCAAAGTTTTTTCATCGTTCTTGGTATAACAGCAAATCTTCTGTAGAGAGCCTTTCACCTGCTCCTCAGTTCAGTCACTCAGTCGTGTCTGAGTCTTTGCGATTCCATGAACCTTAGCTCGCCAGGCCTTCCTGTCCATCACTAACTCCCGGAGTCCACCCAAACCCATGTCCATTGACTCGGTGATGCCATCCAACCATCTCATCCTCTGTCATTCTCTTCTCCTCCTGCCCTCAATCTTTCCCAACATCAGGGTCTTTTCAAATGAGTCAGCTCTATGCATCAGGTGGCCAAAATATTGGAGTTTCAGCTTCAACATCAGTCCTACCAATGAACACCCAGAACTGATCTCCTTTAGAATTGACTGGTTGGATCTCCTTGCAGTCCAAGGGACTCTCAGAAGAGTTCTCCAACACCACATTTCGAAAGCATCAATTCTTTGGCACTCACATCCATACATGACCACTGGAAAAACCATAGCCTTGACTAGATGGACCTTTGTTCAAGCCTCATCTTAACTAGATTTTCCCCCTTATTCTCAATTTCAGTCACATTGCTTGTATTAGTCTGTATTAGGTGGCTATAACAAAACAATAGATTGGAGGCCAGAAGTCCAAAATTACAGTGTCAGTAAGATCTTAATCTTCTGAATTCTTGAAGAGAGAATCATTCCTTTCTTCTTCCAGCTCATGGTGGCATCTGACATTTCTTGATTTGTGACAGCATAACTCTAATCTCTGTCTCTGTTTCCACAAGTTCTTCTCTATATAGTTCTGTGTCCTCTCCTTTTCCTATAAGGGCATTAGTCATTGGATTTAGATCCCATCCCAAATCCTAGACAGTTTATTTCATCTGAAGATCTTACTTGCAAAGACCCTATTTCCAAATAAGATTCCATTCTGTGTTTCCAAAGAATAGCAAGGAGAGATAAAAAGCCTTCCTCAGTGATCAGTGCAAAGGAATAGAGGAAAACTATAGACTGGGAAGGACTAGAGATCTCTTCAAGAAAATTGGAGATACCAAGGGAACATTTCATGCAAAGATGGGCACAATAGAGGACAGAAATGGTATGGACCTAATAGAAGCAGAAGATGTTAAAAAGAAGTGGCAAGTATTCACAGAAAAACTATACAAAAAAGATCTTCATGACCCAGATAACTGAGATGGTGTGATCACTCACTTAGAGCCTGACATCCTGGAATGTGAAGTCAAGTGGGCCTTAGAAAGCATCACTACAAACAAAGCTAGTGGAGGTGATGAAATTCCAGTTGAGCTATTTAAAATCCTAAAAGATGATTTTGTGAAAGTGCTGCATTCAATATGCCAGCAAATTTGGAAAACTCAGCAGTGGCCACAGGACTGGAAAAGGTCAGTTTTCATTTCAATCCCAAAGAAAGGCAATGCTAAAGAATGTTCAAGCTATCGCACAATTGCTCTTATCTCACACGCTACCAAAGTAATGCTCAAAATTATCCAAGCCAGGCTTTAACAGTACATGAACTGTGAACTTCCAGATGTTCAAGCTGGATTTAAAAAAGGCAGAGGAACCAGAGATCAAATTGCCAACATCCGTTGGATCATCAAAAAAGCATAAGAATTCCAGAAAAACATCTACTTCTGCTTTATTGACTGTGCCAAAGCCTTTGTCTGTGTGGATCACAACAAACTATGAAAAATTCTTTAAGAGATGGGAATACCAGACCAACTTACCTGCCTCCTGAAATCTGTATCGAGGTCAGGAAGCATCAGTTATAACTGGACATGGAACAACAGACTGGTTCCAAATTGGGGAAAGGAGTACGTCAAGGCTGTATATTGTCACCCTGCTTATTTAACTTATATGCAGAGTACCTCATGAGAAATGCTGGGCTGGATGAAGCACAAGCTGGAATCAAGATTGGTGGGAGAAATATCGAAAACCTCAGATATTCATATGAACCATCCTTATGGCAGAAAGCGAAAAAGAACTAAAGAGCCTCTTGATAAAGGTGGAAGAGGAGAGTTGAAAAAGTTGGCTTAAAACTCAACACTCAGAAAACTAAGATCTTGGCATCTGGTCCCATAACTTCATGGCAAATAGATGGGGAAACAATGGACACAGTGACAAACTTTATTTTGGGGGCTCCAAGATAACTGCAGATGGTGACTGTAGCCGTGAAATTAAAAGACGCTTGCTCCTTGGAAGAAAAGCTATGACCAACCTAGACAGCTTATTAAAAAGCAGAGACATTACTTTGCAACAAAGGTCCATCTAGTCAAAGCTATGGTTTTTCCAGTAGTCATGTATGGTTGTGAGAGTTAGAGTAGAAAGAAGGCTGAGTGCTGAAGAATTGATACTTTTGAACTGTGGTGTTGGAGAAGACTCTTGAGAGTCCCTTGGACTGCAAGGAGATCCAACCAGTCAATCCTAAAGGAAATCAGTCCTGAATATTCATTGGAAGGACTGATGTTGAAGCTGAAACTTCAATACTTTGGCCGCCTGATGTTAAAAACTGACTCCTTTGAAAAGACCCTGATGCTGGAAAAGATTGAAGAAGGATGGAGAAGGGGATGACAGAGGATGTGTTGGTTGGATGGCATCACCAATTCAATGGTCATGAGTTTAAGTAAGCTCCAGGAGTTGGTGATGGACAGAGAAGCCTGGCGTGGTGCAATCCATGGAGTCACAAAGAGTCAGACACGGCTGAGCAACTGAACTGAACTGAACTGTGTTTCCACATAGACATGAGTTTTGCAGAGAAACTATTCAATTCACTTTGAATATAATACCACTTTATCATATATCACATACATAATACCTACGTACAATGAAATGCATAAGGATTCCTTGAAAAATATTTTAATGGCCAAAACAACTAGGTTCCTCAAATTACTCTCTTGTTTTTCTGATACTTTCTTACTTACCATTTGTACTTTGGCTATTTTTCCATATGAATTTTATAATTATTTGTTTATTTCTAGAAAATAATCATGCAGATAATTTTGTGAAAATAATTTTAAATGTATAAATTAAATTAGGGGCAATTAGCCATCTTTATGGTTTTGCTATAAAGTTATCTATATGTCAATGTTTCAGATCTATTAGCATATTTTACATCAAAATAACCTCTTTAAAATTTTCCTCTGGTTTAATTGTTATATTTCTGTCGTGATTTTTAGTTTGTATATTTTACAATGTGTATGTACTTAGTTGCTCAATTGTGTCTTACTTTTTGTAACCCCATGGACTATAGCCCACTAGGCTCCTCTGTCCATGAAATTTTCCAGGCAAGAATGCCTGAATGGGTTGCCATTTCCTACTTCAGAGGATCTTCCCAAACAGGGATTGAACCTGCATCTTCTGCATCTCCTACTTGGCAGGCAAATTCTTTATCACTGTGCCACCTGGGAAGCCATATTTTTTAATAATAGGGTTGTTTTTTGCCTTAATATACATGATATTAAATGAATTTAAGCTTACTCTGTTTGTTAGCTTCAAGTGATCAGTCAGCAAGCTTGATAATACCTATAAGTCAATCAGCATGCTTTATCTTTTATTGATTTTATCTCTTCTCTTCTCAATTTTTATTATGTTATTTCTGCATGATCAGATCATGTGTTTCTTAATATTATTTTGTCACAATTTCTACATCTTCTAATATTGGTAACTTAGTTAAATATATTTAACACTAAACAGAATATCTTAGGTTGACTATTCTGAAGTTACTTTGTAGTTGTCTACAGCTTATTTTCTATTATATTTCTCAGGAAAACCTCCTAGTATCAACATTCTTAGGCTCTTGTATGTTAATAACTGTCTAAAGTCTCCCTGTTGACTCAGATGGTAAAGAATCTGCCTGCAATACAGGAGACTTGGGTTCAATCCCTGGTTTACCCTGGAGAAAGAAATGGCTATCCACTCCAGTATTCTTGCCTGGAGAATTCCGTGGACAGAGCAGTCTAGCAAGCTACTGTCCATGGGGTTGCAAAGAGTCAGACACGACTGAGTGACTGACACTTTCACTTTTCATGATCTTTATACTTGAAAGACAGTTTGGCTGGATATAAATTTTTTACTTATATTTTCTTCCCTTAAAAATAGTTTCTTTGATGGAGTTCTCTGGCAGTCCAATAGTTAGGACTTGGTGTTTTCACTGCTATGGCCTGGATTCAGTCCCTGGTTAGGGAACTAAGATCCTGCAAGCCATGCGGTGTGGCCAAAAAGAATTTTTTTCTTTGAGAACTCTAACAGAAATCCAATTTTCTTATTAGTAATTTGAATTTCTTTGTATGTTTATATAACTTCTTTTATTAAAGTCTCAATGTCTCTCATTTGAATTCAATTTTCACAAGTATACAGTGTGCCTTTTATTTCATGTGGTCTTTTATTTCAGGATTTACTGCTCTAGCAACTTGTTTAAAACACACTTGAATTATTAGCAACATGAAAAAAGTATGAAAAGAATGTGAACCCATGGAAAAAACATAAATGACATACTTTTTTAAAAATATATCAACTTATTGCCTATTCACTTGACAAAGCTAGTTGTAGTAATATTAAGATGACTCTGGTAATCAGTATCATTTAGTAGCAAAGTGCACAGATACTGCTGTTAAACTGCCTGAATTTAAATACTAGTCTTATTGCTTTACTAGCTGTACAATCTTAGGCAATATATTTTCTTAACATTGCTTCAATTTTATCACTATAAATGAATAGTGCATTTTTATAAAATTAAATAAGACAAGCCACATACAGTGCTTAAACATTGATAATGCTGATACCAAAATGCTATAAGGGCTATAAGTATTCATTTTCAGTACAGACTTTAATGAAATCCATAGGCTATGATCATCAGATAATTTCAGTCTTCAATTTTTTTGTGTAATCACAAAATCCATTTGTATAAGGGATGAAGTGTAAGGTAATGAAAAGCAGATGAGCCAAAGTAGAGGAAATATAACTTGCAGTTTGGGGGTTAATTATGTGCTCGAGCCCATCTATTAATTATTAATATTTGTAAGATGGGCACAGTATTTTCACTGACCTCTGTTTCTCCATCTTTCCCAGGCATCTGTCTCATTCTCTTTGACTGGCTATCTTGTCCTTATCATTGATGAATCTGGAGGTAATAACTTCCTTCACTGGGTAAGATCCTCACAGTATACTTAGGGACTCCCAGAACACTTACTAACTTTTACTTTAATTCTCTCTATATTCTGTAGCGATTTTCTGATTACATTATCCCCCACTAGGAGCAACTTAAAGCGAAGAATGTGTTTTTAAACTAGTTTCTACAATACCTGATGTTTTGTGGTTGAACAATATATTTTTGTCAAATTTATATTCTCTAAAGAATGATTGTAAGGACAAAATGGAAAAATATAAATGGAGTTTTCCTGGAAACACATTTAGTGTAAAATGTTTAATAATTATAAATAATGGAGCCCAGCTTTAGAGATTTGAACTGAAGGAACTGTGTCATTCAAAATCTAAATAGATTCACCACTGTACATAGAGGAATCAAGGACAGCCACTTCATTTTAATATGCCTTTTCAAACCAAACAATAGTAGTGTACTAAATAGCTTTAAAATATCAGAGTTGCCTTTTTAAGAGGCAGATACATCTTTATGTGTTAGTTTATCAAGTTTTCATTTGTTTGAGGAGCAAACAATAGGCTGTTAAATTTACCTTCCTCTGTGGTATGTATAAACATCTCCAAAAACCTACACACCTTATCTCTGAGCTCCTTAGCATGGCCCAAATATAAATGCAGTTGTAAATCTCTCTGCTCTATTAATGAAAGTGCAGACCACTTCTCCTATTAATGTAGGGTATAAACTTTCCACTGGTAACCTTATATTTAAGGTAAAGGAGACACACACGAAAACATTGTTGTAGATAAAATGTAAAAGCTGTACAGATGGAAATTATTTGGAAAATATTAACTCAGTACTGTAAAACTTTTCATTATTTTTTTTCACATCTGTCTTAAGTATCTCGTCCATCCCCAACATATCTATTATTATCATAGTAGTAATGGCATGCTGCAGTTCATGGTGTCGCAAAGAGTTGCACATGACTGAGCGACTGAACTGAACTGAATGTTCTAGCAGATTGGGCAATGAGTCTTAGAGAATAATTCAGTTCAGTTCAGTTCAGTCGCTCAGTCATGTCCGACTCTTTGCAACCCCATGAATCGCAGCACACCAGGCCTCCCTGTCCATCACCATCTCTTGGAGATCACTCAAACTCATGCCCATTGAGTTGGTGATGCCATCTAGCCATCTCATCCTCTGTCATCCCCTTTTCCTTCTGCCCCCAATCCCTCCCAGCATCAGAGTCTTTTCCAATGAGTCAACTCTTTGCATGAGGTGGCCAAAGTACTGGAGTTTCAGCTTTAGCATCATTCCTTCCAAAGAAATTCCAGGGCTGATCTCCTTTACAATGGACTGGTTGGATCCCCTTGCAGTCCAAGGGACTCTCAAGAGTCTTCTCAAACACCACAGCTCAAAAGCATCAATTCTTCAGTGCTCAGCTTTCTTCACAGTCCAACTCTTGCATCCGTACACGACCACAGGAAAAACCATAGCCTTGACTAGATGGACCTTTGTTGGCAAAGCAATGTCTCTGCTTTTCAATATGCTATCTAGGTTGGTCATAACTTTTCTTCCAAGGAGTAAGTGTCTTTTTAATTTCATGGCTGCAGTCACCATGTGCAGTGATTTTGGAGCCCCCCAAAATAAAGTCTGACATTGTTTCCATGATTTCCCCGTCTATTTCCCATGAAGTGATGGGACCAGATGCCATGATCTTCGTTTTCTGAATGTTGAGCTTGAAGCCAACTTTTTCACTCTCCTCTTTCACTTTCATCAAGAGACTTTTTAGTTCCTCTTCACTTTCTTCCATAAGGGTGATGTCATCTGCATGTGTGAGGTTATTGATATTTCTCCCAACAATCTTGATTCCAGCTTGTGCTTCTTCCAGCCCAGCGTTTCTCATGATGTACTCTGCATAGACGTTAAATAAGCAGGGTGACAATATACAGCCTTGACGAACTCCTTTTCCTATTTGGAACCAGTCTGTTGTTCCATGTCTAGTTCTGACTGTTGCTTCCTGATCTGCATATAGGTTTCTCAAGAGGCAAGTCAGGCGTTCTGGTATTCCCATCTCCTTCAGAATTTTCACAGTTTATTGTGATCCACACAGTCAAAGGCTTTGGCATAGTCAATAAAGCAGAAATAGATGTTTTTCTGGAACTCTCTTGCTTTTTCCATGATCCAGCAGATGTTGGCAATTTGATCTCTGGTTCCTCTGCCTTTTCTAAAACCAGCTTGAACATCTGGAAGTTCAAGGTTCACGTATTCCTGAAGCCTGGCTTGAAGAATTTTGAGCATTACTTTACTAGCATGTGAGATGAGTGCAATTGTGTGGTAGTTTGAGCATTCTTTGGCATTGCCTTTCTTTGGCATTGGAATGAAAACTGACCTTTTCCAGTCCCGTGGCCACTTCTGAGTTTTCCAAATTTGCTGGCATATTGAGTGCAGCACTTTCACAGCATCATCTTTCAGGATTTGAAATAGCTCAACTGGAATTCCATCACCTCCACTAGCTTTGTTCGTAGTGATGTTTTCTAAGGCCCACTTGACTTCACATTCCAGGATGTCTGGCTCTAGGTGAGTGATCATACCATCATGATTATCTTGATAGTGAAGATCTTTTTTGTACAGTTCTTCTGTGTATTCTTGCCACCTCTTCTTCTATTTTTTTTCTTTTTTTAATTTTATTTTATTTTTAAACTTTACATAATTGTATTAGTTTTGCCAAATATCAATATGAATCCATCACAGGTATACATGTGCTCCCCATCCTGAACCCTCCTCCCTCCTCCCTCCCCATACCATCCCTCTGGGTCGTCCCAGTGCACTAGCCCCAAGCATCCAGTATCGTGCATTGAACCTGGACTGGCATCTCGTTTCATACATGATATTTTACACGTTTCAATGCCATTCTCCCAAATCTTCCCACCCTCTCCCTCTCCCACAGAGTCCATAAGACTGTTCCATACATCAGCGTCACTTTTGCTGTCTCGTACACAGGGTTATTGTTATCATCTTTCTAAATTCCATATATATGCATTAGTATACTGTATTGGTGTTTTTCCTTCTGGCTTACTTCACTCTGTATAATAGGCTCCAGTTTCATCCACCTCATTAGAACTGATTCAAATGTATTCTTTTTAATGGCTGAGTAATACTCCATTGTATATATGTACCACGGCTTTCTTATCCATTCATCTGCTGATGGACATCTAGGTTGCTTCCATGTCCTGGCTATTATAAACAGTGCTGCAATGAACATTGGGGTACACGTGTCTCTTTCCCTTCTGGTTTCCTCAGTGTGTATGCCCAGCAGTGGGATTGCTGGATCATAAGGCAGTTCTATTTTCAGTTTTTTAAGGAATCTCCACACTGTTCTCCATAGTGGCTGTACTAGTTTGCATTCCCACCAACAGTGTAAGAGGGTTCCCTTTCCTCCACACCCTCTCCAACATTTATTATTTGTAGACTTTTGGATCGCAGCCATTCTGACTGGTGTGAGATGGTACCTCATAGTGGTCTTGATTTGCATTTCTCTGATAATGAGTGATGTTGAGCATCTTTTCATGTGTTTGTTAGCCATCTGTATGTCTTCTTTGGAGAAGTGTCTATTTAGTTCTTTGGCCCATTTTTTGATTGGGTCATTTATTTTTCTGGAGTTGAGCTGGAGGAGTTGCTTGTATATTTTTGAGATTAGTTGTTTGTCAGTTGCTTCATTTGCTATTATTTTCTCCCATTCTGAAGGCTGTCTTTTCACCTTGCTGATAGTTTCCTTTGATGTGCAGAAGCTTTTAAGGTTAATTAGGTCCCATTTGTTTATTTTTGCTTTTATTTCCGATATTCTGGGAGGTGGGTCATAGAGGATCCTGCTGTGATGTATGTCAGAGAGTGTTTTGCCTATGTTCTCCTCTAGGAGTTTTATAGTTTCTGGTCTTATGTTTAGATCTTTAATCCATTTTGAGTTTATTTTGTGTATGGTGTTAGAAAGTGTTCTAGTTTCATTCTTTTACAAGTGGTTGACCAGTTTTCCCAGCACCACTTGTTAAAGAGATTGTCTTTAATCCATTGTATATTCTTGCCTCCTTTGTCAAAGATAAGGTGTCCATATGTGCGTGGATTTATCTCTGGGCTTTCTATTTTGTTCCTTTGATCTATATTTCTGTCTTTGTGCCAGTACCATACCCCCTCTTCTTAATACCTTCTGCTTCTGTTAGGTCCATACCATTTCTGTCCTTTATGGAGCCCATCTTTGCATGAAATGTTCCCTTGTATCTCTAATTTTCTGAAGAGATCTCTAGTCTTTCCCATTCTGTTGTTTTCCTCTATTTCTTTGCATTGATCACTGAGGAAGGCTTTCTTATCTCTTCTTGCTATTAGGAGATAGTAATAGTATAAATTGCATTAGCTTGTACAGTGGTTTCATATTCCTTAATAAAAAAAGTTTAGCTTATTTAAGAATTCAATGATTATTTTCATATCTTAAAAATTTTCAAATGTATTACTCTATAATATTCTGCTCTCATACCTCAATACCTATTAAATGTTTACCTGTTCTTTAAGACACACTTCCATGATTCTTTCCCTTCACTTCTGCCTTATATTTTTCTATTTTATGTTTATTTCTGAGTTGTCTCTTGTGTGACAATTGTCATTCATTTCTTTATGAAAGCCATATCACTGGGATTCCTATATGCAATGCACAGTGCTTGGCACTAGCAGTTCAACTGGAAAGTAGAATTACACGGTCCCTGATAATCTAGGGAAGCAATGAGTAGTCAATAGAAGTTAGGTTTTCCTGCATTCTGGCACTGTACCAGACATGCCACAGATTTTACTCTTCATCACTTCCCTGTCTCCACACTACCTTCTTAAAAGAATCTGCATTTTCCTTCTTTTTAAAAAGTCTATATCCAGAACAACTGATAAGTAGGCAGTGGATCAGGTGATTCTATAACGTAACCATTGGAACAGAGATATAGTTATGATCCAAGCTGAAGCAAAACATTTCCCTCTCCAGGATCTCAGGATCTGAACTCGAAATTGATTTAGTTTCTTTGGCACTTCAATGACAAGATGATAAAAAGCAAGAAGCCTATATAGTGAGTCCTTGCTATGTTAATAAAGAATGAGAAAAAAAAAATCCATGAACAGAATTGTCAAAAGAAATAGAAAATTAAAGAATCTTGCTTCCTAATATTTTCACTTTGGGAGTCTTGGCAACATCTCTAATGTTCTTCTGATACATTTTCCAGTTTTGCTTGAGTTAAATGAGTTTGTGTATCTTTCTACCAAATGTTAACATGACAGAATTTTATCGGACAGCAGGGCTATAAGGAGCAAACTTCTGGGAAAAATTGTAGAGCATTAAGAAAGTGAAAATCCCTTCATTTGAAGCAGGGGAATGATCTTACTTATGGATGATGAAACAGTAAGCTGTTTCCTGTATTTTGTTGGTACAAACGAAGACTGGATCTTACTGAAAAGATAATTTCCCAGCCCAAAGAAGGGTATAGCATTGCAAAGATAAAAATCTCTTATGAAAATCTTTATCAGTCTAAGTTGTCTAAAAATTCTGAAATTGTTGAAATGCAGAGCAAGAAATCAGTTAAATGCCATGTTGAATTGCAGCTGTTGAATTCTCTGTCCTTTCACACATCTGTGGCCAAACTATACAGTTCAGCAAGAAGCAGGATTCTGACTTTTGGATTGGTATGAGTGTGAAGGTACAGGTGATGAAGAAGCCCAATTTTGCTAGGTTATTAAATGTTTTTCTTGTATGCATCTCAAATTGAATAAACTTGACACAGTTTCTCAATGCCTTCAATAAATTGGGCTAGAATTCAATATGGGCCTTTGGGGAACTGGCATTCCTCACATATTGTGAGAACACATTGTAGAACTGTTCATTATTATCTCGCCTCTGTTGACTGTATCATCCATTTATTTATTCATTAATCTTCTCATTCATCAGTTTTCTTTTGAATAGTGAGTGGGTTCTTGGAACTCTTTAGAGCACAGAGAATGCAATAGTGAATAAAACAAAATTTCTTTGTAGAGCTTATATTCTAATAGGAGAGAGATTTCAGACAGTATGAAGAAAATAAAGTAAGGGAATAGAAAGTGATCGTTGGGGTGGAGGAGATAATACATTATCTAGGGGGAATCAAGGGAATTCTCTATTACAAAACTAAGCTGATACTCAATAAGAAAAAGTCAAAGAGCATTTTAAGGAACAGAAATACAAGAGTAAAGATGCTGAAATAGGAACTTACTTAGTGTGTTCTCCTGGAGGAAAGAAGGTTCAGAATACCTGGAGCCCAGGAAAAGATGGTGAATTCTGTGAGAGATTATATCAGAAACATTATCAAAGACACATAATATACAATCTATTAGGCAGTGTTAATGCAGTTGGATTTTATTTCAATTATGACTGCACACATATTAAAGACATAAACAGAAGGATAATATAAACTCAATTAAGCTTAAAAAAAAGCATACGTTATATGCTTTGAACAAAAGGAAATGAAGTGGGACAAGAGAGGAAGGTAGACATTGCAATATTCTATGCGACAGGAAAGTGGCTTGGGCTGCAGTGGAGATGCTGATAAGTGACAATGAGAATACACTGGATGTGAGGATGAAGTAGAAGAAAATGACTAATGACCTTTAGACCTGTTGCCTGAGCGTGTTTGTAGATATGATGCGACAACAGAGACTGAAAAAGGTGAAAGAGGAGGGAAGGATGTCAAGAACTAGGTTTTAAATTATGTAAGACTTGGGATGTCTATTCACAAGCCAAGAGTAAAGGCTGAGGAAACAACTGGATTTATTGGAGCTCATAGGTGCCTTTTGGGTACAGAAATAAATTGTGGAATCATCAGCATATAGATAACACTTAAAACCAAGAGCAAGACTGGATGAATGAATGAGTAAAGTTTGCTACTGCTGCTGCTAAGTCGCTTTAGTCATGTCCAACTCTGAGTGACCCCATAGATGGCAGCCCACCAGGCTCCCCCATCCCTGGGATTCTCTGGGCAAGAACACTGGAGTAGGTTGCCATTTCCTTCTCCAATGCATGTAAGTGAAAAGTAAAAGTGAGGTCTCTCAGTCGTGTCCGACTCTTGGCGACCCCATGGACTTCAGCCTACCAGGCTCCTCCACCCATGGGATTTTCCAGGCAAGAGTACTGGAGTGGGTTGCCATTGCCTTCAGATAAGGCTATCTATGATTGTGCTCTCAGACACTGAAGTGTTTTTAGTCAGGGAGAAAAAGAGAAGCCAGTGAAGGACACTGGGGAGTATTACACAGTCAGAGCAGATGGTAGGAAAGGATATCTCAAGGAAGTGTGGTCAAGAGGTTTGGTAAGTGGAGAATAGAACTGACCATATGATTTGGTCAAAAGGGATGCCATAAGTGACCTGAATAAAGAGATGTGAGCCCAGAGTGGAGATGTGAGTGGTCTTTAGGAGAGGAATAGAGAAGTGGAGTTAGTAATCATAGATAAATCTTTTGAGGATTTCTGTGCTGAAGAGTTATGCAGAAATGTGGAGAAAAATCAAAGAAGGTCCTTATTTTTTAAACAGAATAAAAAGTGACTTTGTATGCTGATGAGAATGATCCAGGAGTGAGAGGGAAACTAATGTTGCTGAGAAAGGGAAGGGTGGAAAATGGCAGAGGAGGATACTATGAGAAGGCAAGAAGGGACAGGCTATGGAGCAGTACTACAAAATGGACACATAATCTGAGCCACATATGTAAAAAAAAGTTTAAAATTTTTCTAGTAGTCGTATTTATTAAAAGACATAATGTACAATATAATAAGTATGATTAATATTGCTGTGTGTTAATACATAAAATTTGTTAAGACAGTAAATCCTAAAGGTTCTCATCATAAGGAAAAAATTTTTTTTCTATTTCTTTAATTTTGTATCTACTCAAGATGTTGGATGTTCATGAACTTATTGTGATAAAAGTTTCATGATGTATGTAAGTCAAATAAGTATGTTGTTGTTGTTGTTAGATCACTAAGTCCTGTCTGACTCTTTGCAACCCCATGGACTGTAGCACACCAGGCTTCCCTATCCTTCACTATCTGTCAACGTTTGCTCAAGCTCATGTCCATTGAGTTGGTGATGCTATCCAACCATCTCATCCTCTACCACCCTATTCTTCTTTTGCCTTCAATCTTTCCCAGCATCAGGGTCTTTTCCAATGAGTTAGCTCTTTGCCTCAGGTGGCCAAAGTGTTGGAGCTTCAGTATCAGTTCATCCAATGAATATTCAGGATTGATTTCCTTTAGGATTGACTGGTTTGATCTCCTTGCAGTCCAAGAGACTCTCAAGAGTCTTCCCAGTGCTACAGTTTGAAAGCATCAGTTCTTTGGTGCTCAACTTTCTTTATGGTACAACTCTCACATCCATACACAACTACTGGAAAAACCATAGCTTTGACTATACAGACCTTTGTCCACAAAGTGATGTCTCTGCCTTTTAATATGCTGTCTAGTTTTGTCATAGCTTTTCTTCCAAGGAGTGAGTGACTTAATTTCATGGCTGCAGTCACAGTCTGCAGTGGTTTTGGAGCCCAAGAAAATAAAATCTGCCACTGTTTCCACTTTTCCCTCATCTATTAGCCATAAAGTGATGGGACTGGATGCCATGATTTTAGTTTTCTGAATGTTGAGTTTTAAACCAGCTTTTAGTTAACTCTTTAGTGCCTCTTCATTTTCTACCATTAAAGTTGTATCATCTGCATATCTGAGGTTGTCAATATTTTCCCCAGCAATCTTGTTTCCAGCTTGTGATTCATCCAGTATGGCATTTCACATGATGTACTCTGCATATAAGTTAAATAAGAATGTTGACAATATACAGCCTTGACCTACTCCTTTCCCAATTTTGAGCCAGTCCATTGTTCCATGCTACACCTTAAATTTATACAGTGCTGTGTGTGCTAAGTCTCTTCAGCAAAGACTCTTTGGGACCATATATACTGTGGCCCACCAGGTTCCTCTGTCCATTGGATTGTCCAGGCAAGAATACTGGAGTGGTTTGCCATTCCCTTCTTCAGGGGAACTTCTTGACCCAGGGATTGAAGCTGCATCTCTTATATCTCCTGTGTTGGCAGGTGACATCTTTACTACTAGTGTCACCTGGGAAGCTCATATGGTGCTGTGGTTCAAGTATATTTCAATAAAACTTGAAGAAAAAAATGTGAAATTAATTAAATTTTGTATTTAATCATGAATATTAAAATATTATTTCAACATGTATTTAGTATTAAATTATTGAGATAGTTTTAATTATTTTTATCATATTAGGTCTAAAATTTGGTGTGCATTTTACACTTATAGCACACATCAACTTTGATTATGTATTGTGTATTAAGTGACTAATAGTCACATAAAACTAATGATGACTGTATTGGACAGTACAGATCTAGAGTATAGCTAGAAGATTTGACATGAGATAAATGTATGGAAATTTTATCCATGGTCCCATCACTTCATGGCAAATAGATGGGGAAACAGTAGAAACAATGGCTGACTTAATTTTTCTGGGCTCCAAAATCACTGCAGATGGTGATTGCAGACATGAAATTATGATCTAATGTATATCCAGAAAACTAAGATCATGGCATCCAGTCCCATCACTTCATGGCAAATAGGTGGGGAAACAGTGGAAAAAGCAGCTGACTTTATTTTTCTGGGCTCCAAAATCACTGCAGATGGTGACTGCAGCCATGAAATTAAAATACACTTGCTCCTTGAAAAGAAAGTTATGACCAACCTAGATAGCATATTAAAAAGCAGAGATATTACTTTGCCAACAAAAGTCTATCTAGTCAAGGCTATGGTTTTTCCAGTGGTCATGTACGGATGTGAGAGTTGGACTATAAAGAAAGCTGAGCACAGAAGAATTGATGCTTTAGAACTGTGGTGTTGGAGAAGACTCTTGAGAGTCCCTTGGACTGCAAGGAGATCAGTCCTGGGTGTTCATTGGAAGGACTGATGTTGAACCTGAAACTCCAATACTTTGGCCACCTGATGCAGAGAGCTGACTCATTTGAAAAGATCCTGATGCTGGGAAAGATTGAGGGCAGGAGGAGAAGCAGACGACAGAGGATAATATGGTTGGATGGCATCACCAACTCAATGGACATGCATTTGGGTGGACTCCGGGAATTGGTGATGGACAGGGAGGCCTGGCGTGCTGTGGTTCATGGGGTCCCAAAGAGTCAGACACTACTGAGCAACTGAACTGAATTGAACATGAAGAAAGATAGAAATCCATATGTGAAAACTATGTTTGGTGGTAGGAGTTTGAGGTGATTTTCATTTGACTGTATGTTTTTATACAAGGTTTTTTAAAAAGTGTTAAAGATTTTAAAGGAAGAGGACAAGGGAGAATTGTTAAATGGCTATTTTGGAGAGTAGACTGTGGATCTAACATTAGGCTCATTAGCTGTAAAACACTGGAAATGGGTAAAGTTCTAGTTCAAGTTTTTACTTACACAAAAGCTTATTAGTAGTGGCCAGATTTGACTTTTTCCTTTGGAGGGATGGCATGTCATAGAACAGTAAAGCCTTGAAAGATATCTAGTATTTAATATTTGCTTGTCATCAGTGGAGACCTCTAAGCAATATTTACTGTCTCAGCAAAAAAAAAAAAAAAAAGAAAAAAGTGTGATGAATAGAGGCCAATGCTTGAACTCAAGTCCCCATATCCTTTTTCTTTCTAGCCTGTGTCTAGAATGAAGCATAATAGAACCAGTGGGTAGAGGATAGCAATTTTCCACTATGTGAATAGAAAAGTGGAAGAAGCTTCCTTGCAGAAAGATTGAATGAAGCACGTGTAAAAAGAGTGAGAAATGAGACCAACAACCCCAAGAGAGATTTGAGAGAAAAATTTTGGTTCCAGTCCCTGGTTCTATTTCCTTTTCAAGTCTACTGCTTTTCTTGGTTTTGAGTTCCAAGACATAGCCCCTATCCTACTGATAAATCACTTCTGTTTTTATTGTCCTAGTTGAAGTGATTTTTGTGATTTGCAGCCCTGCCTTCCTCCTGTGGAGGGATAATGAAGTCCTGAGTTTAATGTGGATTTAGTTGGCCATTTGTCAAGAACGACCATACAAGGTGCTGACTGAGGAGATGGGACTGGCGTGTAGTCATGGACTAGAGAGAACTCATGGTGCCTACCACTTCATCTTGTTTTAAAAATATTTATCTATTGGCCCAATTTATGCATCATCATTTTAGAATATAAAGATAATGCCACAGGTAAAATTACCAAAAAAAAGCCTATAACTCTAATAAACAGAATTGACCACTATTTTCTTCTTGACAGATCATTTACTGAATTGAATCTGTTCATATAGCTTTTTGTCACAAAAATCAGGGAAGAGAGATATTTTGATTATTGTAGAAACACATTACTGCAAAGAACTCTACTCATTCTCCTTGCTTCCTTAACTGTATTTGACCTCTTTCTTTTCGGGAGAATTCTTATTTAGCCTTTATTTCTAAATTTTATTTATTGCTCTCTTCACAATGGAAGTCCTTTTTCACTCTGGAGTTGTAGTTATGCTCTTGGAATCTTGGTGCAAAACTTGGCTCAGGCTCTTGCTGGATCCTCCATAGAGACAGGGCAACTGCTGTCAGGGAGATTTCAAGACTAAGAGTATTTGAAATTTCCTCAGCATAGAGCAATGTTTCCTTGGGAGCTGCTCTAATGCCTCAGCTTAGAGACAGCCTCTGGAACTGAAGCTCAGCTCAACATAGCTGTCACTGTAATAGTAGCAACCTAAGATCCCCTGGAGAAGGAAATGGCAACCCACTCCAGTATTCTTGCCTGGAAAATCCCATGGATGGAGTCTGGTAGGCTACAGTCCATGGGGTCGCAGAGTTGGACGTGACTAAGCCACTTCACTTCACTTCAAACAGAATCTTGGAAAAAAAGAAAGCATTGACAGAGGGTTTCTGCAGTTTCTTCTGTGGAATGTAACTAGTCTGGGGCTTAACTGAGGATAAAACAGCATCCCAAGAAGCTAGAGTTAAATGCCAGAGACTCCTGAAACAGAAGAAAGGCTGTCCTCAATTTCAAGGTCTTTGCTTTTGGCAGCTCCTGTGGTTGCGTGGTAGGAGAAGAAATTTTCTCTGGACTTGGCACTGTGAAGAGTATGAACTGTGAGATCCTTTTTTTAATGTCAATTTTCTGTTGCTGCTGCTGCTAAGTCACTTCAGTCGTGTCCGACTCTGTGTGACCCCATAGACTGCAGCCCACCAGGCTTCTCCGTCCCTGGGATTCTCCAGGCAAGAACACTGGAGTGGGTTGCCATTTCCTTCTCTGCAATTTTTTTTTTTCCTACAGTGAGCTAAATAATGCAACCTATTCACCAGCCCAGAGAGGTTTTCAATTTTGTTTTTATTATACTGAAAACTCTCTTGATACTCACAGTGAGTCTGTAGGGGAGCAGTAACACAACCTGTATCTGCTTCTTCAATTTAGGAAATCTTGTTGAATATGTAATGGGGCAGCTGGGATGGATTTTTACAGAAGCCACATGCATACATATGAAGCCAGGCATGTTTTTCTCACTCACCTCTTTCGTTAGCCAGCTTTCTTACTCTGTCAGATTTGTCTGTGCAAGTGTCAAAATACTACAGTTTATGCCAAATCACGCACATTTGTTTTCCATTTAGAAAAGACACACCTACATGCAGGTGATAGTTTATGGTACGTACAGGGGATTTTCTTTTCTTTATCTTGAATGCACTTCTTATTCCTGTAACAAACAAAATACTAGCTGCAGTTTACTGAACATCTATGCATTTATTATACTGTCTTCTAGCATGATTCATGAGGTCAGGGATTATCTCTGCTTGTTCACCCCTGAACTATATTGCTTGTGACACTACAAAAGTTTATTGAATGAACAAATTACAGGCATTCCTTGGAGATACTGTGGGTTCAATTTCAGACCACTGCAATAAAGAGAATATGGCAATAAAGCAAATCACACAAATGTTTTTGTTTCCCAGTGAAAATAAAAGTTATGGTTACACTATACTCTGGCCTAAGTGTGCAATAGCATTATATCAATGAAAACAACATGCATACCTTAATTTAAAAATACTTTATTGCTAAAAAATACTGTCACCTGACAATGCAGGGTTGCTTCAAAGCTTCGATTTGCAAACAACGCAGTATCGGCAAAGCCCAATACAGCGAGGAATGCTTACACTTGTATTCACAGGTTGAAACACTCTTGCATAAATAGAGTTTACTCTCCGCATTTCATAAAAGGAGAAACAAAGGTTCAGATAAGTTACCACTTGAAAGTCACACAATGAATGAATAAAGAAAGAGTTGGTCTTCAAACTAGTTTTGCTTGCTTCTATCATCATCCTCCCTACCCCACTGTGCTTCCCCAAACATAAGTTTGATGTGGAAGTCAACCATTTTTTTGACGGGTTCAGGGTTAATTCCATGCTCTATTACATTTAAGGGAGCCATACATGACGTTTCTTCACCATTCAAAAATTAGAGAAAGGGAGATACTTGCTGATTTTTCTCAATTACTCAGACATACAAATGAGATTTTATGTAAATGTGTTAACTCAGTTGTTTAGGTTCAAATTTGTGTTAGAAACTGAGTTAACTGCTCCCTTTTCCTGTGCTTCTCTTGTAAGCCTGTCTAGTTGCTCTACCTACCACATCTTGCTCTCAGACCCAGTTCCTAGGGGTTCCTCCATAAGTTTCCACAATAGTGACAGGATTTGGTTGATAGTCTTTTCATGAACACAATCTGAAATACTCCAACATTTTAATGAACAAAAGTTGGCCTGATTAAGATTCTTTATTCATTTTAATTTCATAAAATCCTTACCATGAAAAGTAACAGTAAAATATACCAAGACACCTAGATACTAGAAACCTTATTTTCATCTAGTTACTACCCTCATTTTTCTCTGTTGAATTCCTACGTTGCTTGAATTGTTTATTCTGTTCACTTGAAACCATTTGAATTTCTCCAGTATTACCTATTTGCATCCTCCTTTTTAAGTCCCAGCTCAATTCCATGTTTGTTTCGGAGTTATTTATTTTTGCTATCCTCCTTCCCTTCCCCTTCATGGGATTTTTCTGCTCCTATAAAAGCCACATTCAATTCTCTCTTCTTCTATATATATTTAATCTGCTGCTTGGAAAATACCTTGAATAGGAAGAAAAGGCTGCTGGCTATTTCTCCATTATCACTCAAATATAACATCACCAACCACTCTAGCAGCACACACATATACACAAACTATGCAAAAAAGATATGAAGACATGTTTGTATAGTTTATTTCTTAGGGATCTTGTTTTTCTTCTCTTTACATTCCCATTTTTGGCTACTACATCATCTATCATTATGCCATATTTCCTTTGTAATGCTTTCATTGCTTTCATTCATTTTTCCCATAATACTTTATACTATCTAAAATGATTAGATCATGTTAAAATCATTAGGATTTTGCTGCATTTTATCTCCCCAGAAGCTAGGGAAGAAAGCTGCTTGCTGTTTTGATATTTTCATTAAGGCAAATAAGCCAAATCAGGAGAGGATAGATTAATGCTGGTAGTCTAGTTTCTATGTGGATTATGACATGTTCTGATTTTTATCTTCTCCAGATATCACTTTTTTCTTTTTTTGGCAAAGATGATATGAAGGTGCTGAGATTCTGAGAGTTGTGGAAATTAAAAACTAATTTGATCATTTGATGAGTGGCATGAATATCAGTGCCTCTCACATTTGGCATCATGAATATTTCTGAGTACCAATACAAACACATTCAATTGCTGGGTATTAGCTATGTCTACTCAAGAATATTGCCAGCAGGTTAGAGCAAAAATCTTGAACTTGGGGTGTATGATATTATTCTGATGGAAAACCCACTAGACAGAGATTAATATAGTCATTAACAGGGATCCAAAAACCTTATTGAGAAGAGATTTAGGACATATGGTCCTTTCTTCAAGACTTGCTTGTGTTCCAGGACAAAGAAACACTTTCATCAATTGGCTTTGTATAAACCTTATTCTCTTTACCTTTACCACATATTGCTTTTTGTTCTTTATACTCTTATGCACTATGGGACATAAATGTCCTATCTTTAAAATAAAACAACCCAGTTCTCTAATTATCTCTATCCAGGGTTTTACACATAATTCATTCTTTAGAAATCATAGTTTATAAAGATAATTACCACTCAATTTCCACTTAAATTTAAGCTTTAGTTGTATTTTATTTTATTTATTTTTTTACCTCTAGTTTATAAAGTTTTTCTTATTTTTTTCACTTATTTTTCTTTGTTCAAATCTTTGGGAAGTGTGAGTTTTAAATTTGATTTTAAGGAGTTCAAGAGGAAAAAACTTACAATCTGAAGACAGTAGCTAATCGTCCATGGCAGTCTAAGGAATAATTTGTAAAGGAAACAATGAAGAACATAAGGCTAAGTGCTAGAGTGTTAAGGTAAATAAAAGTTGGCTGGTTAAGTGGAAACAATTGATAAAGGTATTGCTCTCCTAGTTTTGTAAGACAGAAACTAGAAACTATTCTTGCCTTTTTAAAACTTTATTCTCATCACTTTCAATGACCTGTCAGTTGTAGTTCTAAATATCTCTTGAATCTGTCCAGTTATCTTTATGTTCTGTACCTCTATTCTTGTCAACATTTCCACATTCCCTCAGTGGAATCCTATTATAGCATCTTAATTGTTCCTCACTCATTTACTTGTTTGTTTATTATTTCATTCACACATTATTGAGTACCTGAGTAGGAATACATAATGCACAAGAAAGATGCTTTCCTTGCTTTAATCAGGTGGTTTATTCTTAACAAAGAAGCTGAGCAAAGTGTCATGAATACTGTGACATAGAGAACTCAAAGGCTGGCCTTTTCTAGCTATGGGTTCTCTGAATTACAGCCAGGGTGAGTATCTTAAAATTCAAATTTACAAATATAATTCAAATATAAATATAAAATTAAAATGTAAATTTCTGTGATTGAAAATCTCACAGTAGTTTAACATTATCCTTCAAGTGGATGTGGCTCTGCTGGCTGCTTACTTTTCTTACCTCTTCTCATCTCTTTACAATTTTTTTTAGGTTTTCTCTCCCATGACACCATTTTTTACCTTAAAGCCTTTTCAAATGCTCTCATCTGTTTTTGCAAATTTCCCCTCCATCACTTTCCACTTAGGTCTCAGTTTAGATTTTATTTCCCCAGCAAAATATTCCCTAATCTCCAGTCTACATTTGGAAGCTCTGCTCTCTGCTGCCATAGCAACCTATCTTACCCCAATAAAATACTCAGATTCCACTGTAAAGGCTTCTTTAAAGTTCTGCCCCTCCTGTTAGGCCATGAGTTCTATGTACGTTCTAGTTAGTTTTATCCCTAGGGACTAGTAATCTGCCTAGGTAAAGCACTGAAGAAATAAGTGAACCCACTTCATTCAATGTTATTGTTATGAGTCCATTTTTTCTCTTGAGAGCCTTTCAAATTAGTTCCTTCCTTTCATCATCTTCTACCTCTTTCCTTCAGCCTCTAGTGATAACAAGGCTCTCTGAACTACTAACTTTACATTTAATTGGTGTGAGTCAATTCTGTATGTTTCATTCAGAGTGAAATCCAAGTAGCAAATATGACCATACTATTTCATTGCTTTAAGAAAGCATTTTCTTAAATTCTTCCCATTGCCTAGGACATAAATTTCCAAATTACTGTATGGCATAAGAGGCCCTTTAATTTTCCCTTGGAGTACTTGCATTTTGTTGGCTCATGCTGTTTCATACCTCTTTTGTTCCTATTCTCTACTCAATTGTCTGTTTGGAAATTTTCTACTCATCACAAAGAACTTTCTTAACTGTATGTTCTCATTGTAAGATCTTCCCCCAGTGCTAAGGGAAGTTAGTCTTTCTCTCCTTTGTGCTACCAGTGTGCATTGTTCATCTCTATTACAGTGCCTGGTACATGCCATTTCAAATATTCATAAAGCTTTTTCTTCTCTCCTACCTGACCATTCTTTCATTCTCAGTGTTAAAAATTAGACAGTGGACCCCAAATGGAGTCACTTATGCTAACCTCCACCTCACTTAATTGAAACTTGATTATAGTTTCAGTCTCCCAGAAATGGAATCAAAGCAGTCAATCAGAAATCACCTGATAAACACTAATTAGGTCACCTGTCTTATAGACCCCTGCCATCACCTAAGGGAAAGTATCCTTACAATAACCAATGTGCTTTTTTTTTTTTTTGCGTAATATAACGTCCTTGTTTCTACTCCCTTTTGCCTATAAAAACATTTCATTTTGTATAGCTCTTCAGAGCTCTTTGCTGGATGAGATGCAGCACAATTCATGAATTATTGAATAAAGACAGTAAAATCTTTAAAATGTACTGAATGAAAAATTTGAAAATACAGAGCAAACTGCTGTAGCAGCTATAATAAAATTAAGATATATTATTATAGTTTCATTATCTAGACACTTTTGGCAAAAGATGATCCTTCCAAATTAAATCACTGGCACAGAAGTTACCTATAGGCTAAGATGCTGGGAAAGATTGAGGGCAGGAGGAGAAGGGGACAACAGAGGATGAGATGGTTGGATGGCATTACCAACTTGATGGACATGGGTTTGAGTGGACTCCGGGAGTTGGTGATGGACAGGGAGGCCTAGCGTGCTGCGGTTCATGGAGTCCCAAAGAGTCGGATGACTGAGTGACTGAACTGAACTGAAGATGTCATCAGTCTTTCTTTTATGACTAAATGATGTTCTTAATGCAATTTTCATTGCTGACCTTTGGCATAGGGATATGCCTATAGGCTCACAACTCTGGTGAACTCCTTTTTTGCATATCTTTACAAATATATTTCTGGTAGTACAGTGGGTCTGGGGGAAACTTCTATAGCTTTTCATAATAACAATTGTTATTATTAAAAATTCACTTAAATACTTCAGTAACCATTGTTTTGGTGCAATATAGCTCCAAAGTAAGGCTGACTATACATAAATCCCAACATAAGAACAAAAAAATTAGCAATACCAACAAGAAACATGTAAAAAAATCATGTATCTTGTCTGCACTCAGTATCAGGATCTCTTAATTATTTGATCAACATACTGCTTGCTTGTCTTCACTCACATCCTGCCATGAGAAAGGACAAAACAAAAAGATGATCTGTCAGTCTTATCCTAAGTAGTGTTTGCATAGAATTAGATTTGAGTGGAACTGTCATTCTCTGATTTACAAATTTTCATGGATCTTAAAATTCTCAAGGACTGGAGAAATGGTCATAGCAAAAGAAGTACTCAGTTCAGTTTAGTCACTCAGTAGTGTCCGACTCTGCGACCTCATGAATCGCAGCACGCCAGGCCTCCCTGTCCATCACCAACTCCTGGAGTTCACTCAGACTCATGTCCATCGATTCAGTGATGCCATCCAGCCATCTCATCCTCTGTCATCCCCTTCTCCTCCTGCCCCCAATCCCTCCCAGCATCAGAGTCTTTTCCAATGAGTCAACTCTTCGCATGAGGTGGCCAAAGTACTGGAGTTTCAGCTTCAGCATCATTCCTTCCAAAGAAATCCCAGGGCTGAACTCCTTCAGAATGGACTGGTGGGATCTCCTTGCAGTCCAAGGGACTCTCAAGAGTCTTCTCCAACACTACAGCTCAAAAGCATCAATTCTTCGGTGCTCAGCCTTCTTCACAGTCCAACTCTCACATCCATACATGACCACTGGAAAAACCATAGCCTTAACTAGATGGATCTTTGTTGGCAAAGTAATGTCTCTGCTTTTGAATATGCTATCTAGGTTGGTCATAACTTTCCTTCCAAGGAGTAAGCATCTTTTAATTTCATGGCTGCAGTCACCATCTGCAGTGATTTTGGAGCCCCCCAAAATAAAGTCTGACACGGTTTCCACTGTTTCCCCCTCTATTTCCCATGAAGTGATGGGACCAGATGCCATGATCTTCGTTTTCTGAATGTTGAGCTTGAAGCCAACTTTTTCACTCTCCACTTTCATCAAGAGGCTTTTTAGTTCCTCTTCATTTTCTGCCATAAGGGTGGTGTCATCTGCATATCTGAGGTTATTGATATTTCTCCCGGCAATCTTGATTCCAGCTTGTGTTTCTTCCAGCCCAGCGTTTCTCATGATGTACTCTGCATAGAAGTTAAACAAGCAGGGTGACAATATACAGCCTTGACGTACTCCTTTTCCTATTTGGAACCAGTCTGTTGTTCCATGTCCAGTTCTAACTGTTGCTTCCTGACCTGCATACAGATTTCTCAAGAGGCAGGTCAGGTGGTCTGGTATTCCCATCTCTTTCATAATTTTCCACAGTTTATTGTGATCCACACAGTCAAAGGCTTTGACATAGTCAATAAAACAGAAATAAATGTATTTTCTGGAACTCTCTTGCTTTTTCCATGATCCAGTGGATGTTGGCAATTTGGTCTCTGGTTCCTCTGCCTTTTCTAAAACCAGCTTGAACAACTGGAAGTTCAAGGTTCACGTATTGCTGAAGGCTGACTTGGAGAATTTTGAGCATGTTGCTGCTGCTGCTAAGTCACTTCAGTCGTGTCCATCTCTGTGCGACCCCATAGACATAAGCCCACCAGGCTCCCCCGTCCCTGGGATTCTCTAGGCAAGAACACTGGAGTGGGCAGCAATTTCCTTCTCCAATGCGTGAAAGGGAAAAGTGAAAGTGAAGTCACTCAGTCATGTCTGACTCTTAGCGACCCCATGGACTGCAGCCTACCAGGCTCCGCCATCCATGGGATTTTCCAGGCAAGAGTACTGGAGTGGGGTGCCATTGCCTTCTCCAATTTTGAGCATTACTTTACTAGCATATGAGATGAGTGCAATTGTGTGGTAGTTTGAGTATTCTTTGGCATTGCCTTTCTTTGGTTGGAATGGAAACTGACATTTTCAAGTCCTGTGGCCACTGCTGAGTTTTCTAAATTTGCTGGCATATTGAGTGCAGCACTTTCACAGCATCATTTTTCAGGATTTGAAATAGCTCAACTGGAATTCCATCACCTCCACTAGCTTTGTTCGTATTGATGCTTTCTAAGGCCCACTTGACTTCACATTCCAGGATGTCTGGCTATAGGTGAGTGGTCACATCATCGTGATTATCTGGGTCATGAAGATCTTTTTTGTACAGTTTTTCTGTGTATTCTTGCCACCTCTTCTTAATATCTTCTGCTTCTGTTAGGTCCATACCATTTCTGTCCTTTATCGAGCTCATCTTTGCATGAAATGTCCCTTTGTTATCTCTAATTTTCTTGAAGAGATCTCTAGTCTTTCCCATTCTGTTGTTTTCCTCTATTTCTTTGCATTGATCGCTGAGGAAGGCTTTCTTATTTCGTCTTGCTATTCCTTGGAACTCTGCATTCAGATGCTTATATCTTTCCTTTTCTCCTTTGCTTTTTGCTTGTCTTCTTTTCATAGCTATTTGTAAGGCCTCCCAGACAGCCATTTTGTTTTTTTGCATTTCTTTTCCATGGGGATGGTCTTGATCCATGTCTCCTGTACAATGTCATGAACCTCCATCCATAGTTCATCAGGCACTCTATCTATCAGATCTAGTCCCTTAAATCTATTTCTCACGGGGGGAGGAGCTAGGATGGCGGAGGCGTAGGACGGGGAGAACACTTTCTCCCCCACAAATTCATCAAAAGAACATTTAAACGCTGAGTAAATTCCACAAAACAACTTCTGAATGCCGGCAGAGGACATCAGGCACCCAGAAAAGCAACCCAAGTCTTCGAAAGGAGGTAGGAAAAAATATAAAAGACAAAAAAGAGACAAAAAAGGGAGGGACGGAGTTCTGTCCTGGGAAGGGAGTCTTAAAAAGAGAGGTTTCCAAACACCAGGAAACCTTCTCACTGCCGAATCTGTGCCGAGCCTTGGAAACACAGAGGGCAACATAACAGGGAGAAAAAATAAATAAACACTTAAAACCTGCAGATTACGAGCCCTATGGTAACTGCCCCAGCGGAGAAGCAGCACAGACACCTGCACACGCCACTAGCAAGCAGGGGCTGGGCAGGGAGGCGTGGCGCAGGCTGCATCGCTTAGAGTAAGGATCTGGCCTGAATACCCCGAGCGCTATCTGAGCGAAATAATTTGGATTAGCAAACCAGACTGTGGGATATCTACCACGCGAAAAGCCAGCCCTAACCTAAGACACCGCCAGGCCCGCACACGGAACAAAGGACTGAACAGAGATAGCCGGCTACAGACCATCCCCCTCTGGTGCCAGGCAGCCAGAGCTGGAATGGGGCATTTGCAGCCCCCGAGAGACATTATCTATAAAACTGTAAGCAGGCTTCTTTGCTAACTAAAACTTCTTGGGGGTCTGGACAGTCAACATCCACCTGAGAAGGTGTGCCGGTTGTACACCTAGATAATTGAGTGGTGGGGAGGCAATAAGTCACAGCAATCGCGCTCACCAAACACCTCATCACCTGAGCTGCTCGGACCTGGGAAGGGCACAAAACACAGGCTCAACCGAGTCTGAGCCTCTGAGGACTACCCGAGTGCCTAAACCTGAGCAGCTTGGACCCGGGAGGTGCAAGCAGCCCAGGGCCAGACACAGATGGTTCCCAGCGGAGCAGCCTAGAGCCTGAGCAGTGTGGGCAGGGAGGCTACACGCGCCGTGAGCGGGGGCAGACCCAGTGTGGCTGAGGCACTGCGAGCACACGCCAGTGTTATTTGTTTGCAGCATCCCTCTCTCCCCACAGCACGACTGAACAAGCGAGCCTGAAAACAAAACAAAACAAAAAAAGTGTCCTCCACCATCCCCTTTGTGTCAGGGTGGAAACCAGACACTGAAGAGACCAACAAACAGAAGAATCTATAACAGAGGGAACCGCCTTGGAAGCTACAGGCAATAGATTAAAACTCTGTGGTTAGTACCGACTACATAGGAAGGGGCCTATAGATCTTGGGAAATATAAGTTGGACCAAGGAACTAGCCGAAAATGAACTGAACCCACAAAACCCACAACAAAACTAGAGAAAGTCCTAGATATATTTTAACCATTTTTACGATCATTCTTTCTTCTTTTTTTAATTTTTTAAAGAATTTTAAGTCCTCTATTATTCCTTTAATTTTCACTTTTATAACCTACTATTACTTAGCCAAAAAAAAGACCCTATTTTTTTTAAAGCAAACTTCATATATATATATATGTATTATATTTTTTTTTGACTTTTTTCTTTTTCCTTCTTTTCCTTAACATTGCATTTTTGAAATTCCAAACTCTATTCTAGATTTTTAATTTTAGCTTTTTGGTATTTGTTATCAATTTTGTACCTATATTTTTTTTATATAATTTTTGTGACTTTTTTTTCTCTCTCTTTCTTTCTCTTCTTTTATATAACATTGTATATCTGAAATTCAAAACTCTACTCTAGATTTTTAATTTATGCCTTTTGATGTTTGTTATCAATTTTGTACCTATACTTTCTTTATAATTTTTGTGACTTTGTTTGTTTTTGTTTGTATGTTTTTTCTCTCTTTTTTCTTCTTCTTCTTTTTTTTTAACATTGTATTTTTGAAATTCCAAACTCTACTCTAGATTTTTAACTTTTGCTTTTTGGTATTTGTTTTCAATTTTGTACCTATATTTTCTTTATAATTTTTGCGACTTTGTTTGTTTTGGTTTGTTTGTTTTTTTTTTCTCTCTCTTTGTTTTCCTTCTTCTTTTCTTTAACACTGTATTTTTGAAATTCCAAACTCTACTCTAAATTTTTAATTTCTGCTTTTATGTATTTGTTACCAATTTTGTACCTTTAAGAACCCAATCTAAAAAAAAATAAATAAAAATTAAAAAAAAAAAAAAAAAGAACCCAATCTTCAGTACTCATTTTTCACTAGGGAGCAAGATTACTGGCTTGACTGCTCCCTGTCCCTTTGGACTCTCCTTTTTCTCCACCAGGTCACCTGTGTCTCCTTCCTAACCCCTGTCTACTCTACCCAACTCGGTGAATTTCTGTGTGTTCCAGACGGTGGAGAACACTTAGGGAACTGATTACTGGCTGGATCTGTCTCCCTCCTTTTCATTCCCCACTTTTATCCTCCTGGCCACCTCTGTCTCCTTTCTCCTTCTTCTCTTCTCTGTATAACTCCATGAACATCTCTGAGCGGTCCAGTTGTGGAGTGCACATAAGGAAGTGATTACTGGCTAGCCCACTCTCTCCTGTATTGATTCCACCTCATCTCATTCAGGTCACCTCTAATTCCCTCCTCCCTCTTCTCTTCTCCATGTAACGCTGTGAACCTCTCTGGGTGACCCTCACGGTGGAGAAACTTTTCATCGTTAACATAGATGTTTTATCAGTGGTGCTGTATAGAAGGAGTTTTGAAACGACTGTAAAAATAGGACCGATAACTGGAAGCAGGAGGCTTAAATCCAAACCCTGACTCCAGGGAACTCCTGACTCCAGGGAACATTAATTGACAGGAGTTCATCAAACGCCTCCATACCTACACTGAAACCAAGCACCACCCAAGGGCCAACAAGTTCCAGGGCAAGACATACCAAGCAAATTCTCCAGCAACAAAGGAACACAGCCTTGAGCTCCAAGATACAGGCTGCCCAAAGTCACCCCAAAACCATAGACATCTCATAACTCATTACTGGACACTTCATTGCACTCCAGAGAGAAGAAATACAGCTCCACCCACCAGAACACCGACACAAGCTTCCCTAACCAGGAAACCTTAAAAAGCCACCTGTACAAACCCACACACAGCGAGGAAACACCACAATAAAGAGAACTCCACAAACTACCAGAATACAGAAAGGGCACCCCAAACTCAGCAATTTAAACAAGATGAATAGACAGAGGAATACCCAGCAGATAAAGGAACAGGATAAATGCCCACCAAACCAAACAAAAGAGGAAGAGATAGGGAATCTACCTGATAGAGAATTCCAAATAATGATAGTGAAATTGATCCAAAATCTTGAAATCAAAATGGAATCACAGATAAATAGCCTGGAGACAAGGATTGAGAAGATGCAAGAAAGGTTTAACAAGGACCTAGAAGAAATAAAAAAGAGTCAGTATATAAAGAATAATGCAATAAATGAAATTAAAAACACTCTGGAGGCAACAAATAGTAGAATAACAGAGGCAGAAGATAGGATTAGTGAATTAGAAGATAGAATGGTAGAAATAAATGAATCAGAGAGGAAAAAAGAAAAACGAGTTAAAAGAAATGAGGACAATCTCAGAGACCTCCAGCACAATATTAAACGCTACAACATTTGAATCACAGGGGTCCCAGAAGAAGAAGACAAAAAGAAAGACCATGAGAAAATACTTGAGGAGATAATAGTTGAAAACTTCCATAAAATGGGGAAGGAAATCGTCACTCAAGTCCAAGAAAACCAGAGAGTCCCAAACAGGATAAACCCAAGGCGAAACACCCCAAGACACATATTAATCAAATTAACAAAGATCAAACACAAAAAACAAATATTAAAAGCAGCAAGGGAAAAACAACAAGTAACACACAAGGGAATTCCCATAAGGATAACAGCTGATCTTTCAATAGAAACTCTTCAAGCTAGGAGGGAATGGCAAGACATACTTAAAATAATGAAAGAAAATAACCTACAGCCCAGATTATTGTACCCAGCAAGGATCTCATTCAAATATGAAGCAGAAATCAAAAGCTTTACAGACAAGCAAAAGCTGAGAGAATTCAGCACCACCAAACCAGCTCTCCAACAAATACTAAAGGATATTCTCTAGACAGGAAACACAAAAACGGTGTATAAATTCAAACCCAAAACAATAAAGTAAATGGCAATGGGATCATACTTATCAATAATTACCTTAAACGTAAATGGGTTGAATGCCCCAACCAAAAGACAAAGACTGGCTGAATGGATACAAAACAAGACCCCTACATATGTTGTCTACAAGAGACCCACCTCAAAACAGGGGACACATACGGACAGAAAGTGAAGGGCTGGAAAAAGATTTTCCATGCAAATAGAGACCAAAAGAAAGCAGGAGTAGCAATACTCATATCAGATAAAATAGACTTTAAAACAAAGGCTGTGAAAAGAGACAAAGACGGTCACTACATAATGATCAAAGGATCAATCCAAGAAGATATAACAATTATAAATATATATGCACCCAACACGGGAGCACAGCAATATGTAAGACAAATGCTAACAAGTATGAAAGGAGAAATTAACAATAACACAATAAGAGTGGGAGACTTTAACACCCCACTCACAACTATGGATAGATCAACTAAACAGAAAATTAACAAGGAAACACAAACTTTAAATGATACAATAGACCAGTTATACCTAATTGATATCTATAGGACATATCATCGCAAAACAATGAATTTCACCTTTTTCTCAAGCACACATGGAACCTTCTCCAGGATAGATCACATCCTGGGTTATAAATCTAGCCTTGGTAAATTAAAAAAAAATAGAAATCATTCCAAGCATCTTTTCTGACCACAGTGCAGTAGGATTAGATCTCAATTACAGAAGAAAAACTATTAAAAATTCCAACATATGGAGGCTGAACAACATGCTGCTGAATAACCAACAAATCACAGAAGAAATCAAAAGAGAAATCAAAATTTGCACAGAAACGAATGAAAATGAAAACACAACAACCCAAAACCTGTGGGACACTGTAAAAGCAGTCCTAAGGGGAAAGTTCATAGCAATACAGGCGTACCTCAAGAAACAAGAAAAAAAGTCAAATAGATAAGCTAACTCTACACCTAAAGCAACTAGAAAAGGAAGAAATGAAGAAACCCAGGGTTAGTAGAAGGAAAGAAATCTTAAAAATTAGGGCAGAAATAAATGCAAAAGAAACAAAAGAGACCATAGCAAAAATCAACAAAGCCAAAAGCTGGTTATTTGAAAGGATAAATAAAATTGACAAACCATTAGCCAGACTCATCAAGAAACAAAGGGAGAAAAATCAAATCAACAAAATTAGAAATGAAAATGGAGAGATCACAACAGACAACACAGAAATACAAAGGATCATAAGAGACTACTATCAACAGTTATATGGCAATAAAATGGACAACGTGGAAGAAATGGACAAATTCTTAGAAAAGTACAACTTTCCAAAACTCGACCAGGAAGAAATAGAAAATCTTAGCAAACCCATCACAAGCAAGGAAATCGAAACTGTAATCAAAAATCTTCCAGCAAACAAAAGCCTGGGTCCAGACGGCTTCACAGCTGAATTCTACCAAAAATTTAGAGAAGAGCTGACACCTATCCTACTCAAACTCTCCCAGAAAATTGCAGAGGAAGGTAAACTTCCAAACTCATTCTATGAGGCCACCATCACCCTAATACCAAAACCTGACAAAGATCCCACAAAAAATGAAAACTACAGGCCAATATCACCGATGAACATAGACGCAAAAATCCTTAACAAAATTCTAGCAATCAGAATCCAACAACACATTAAAAAGATCATACACCATGACCAAGTGGGCTTATCCCAGGGATGCAAGGATTCTTCAATATCCGCAAATCAATCAATGTAATACACCACATTAACAAACTGACAAATAAAAACCATATGCTTATCTCAATAGATGCAGAGAAAGCCTTTGACAAAATTCAACATCCATTTATGATAAAAACTCTCCAGACAGCAGGAATAGAAGGAACATACCTCAATAATAAAAGCTATATATGACAACCCCACAGCAAACATTATCCTCAATGGTGAAAAATTGAAAACATTTCCTCTAAAGTCAGGAACAAGACAAGGGTGCCCACTTTCACCATTACTATTCAACATAGTTTTGGAAGTTTTGGCCACAGCAATCAGAGCAGAAAAAGAAATAAAAGAATCCAAATTGGAAAAGAAGAAGTAAAACTCTCACTGTTTGCAGATGACATGATCCTCTACATAGAAAACCCTAAAGACTCCACCAGAAAATTACTAGAACTAATCAATGACTATAGTAAAGTTGCAGGATATAAAATCAACACACAGAAATCCCTTGCATTCCTATACACTAATAATGAGAAAACAGAAAGAGAAATTAAGGAAACAATTCCATTCACCATTGCAACGGAAAGAATAAAATACTTAGGAATATATCTACCTAGAGAAACTAAAGACCTATATATATAAAACTATGAAACACTGGTGAAAGAAATCAAAGAGGACACTAATAGATGGAGAAATATACCATGTTCATGGATTGGAAGAATCAATATAGTGAAAATGAGTATACTACCCCAAGCAATTTATAGATTCAATGCAATCCCTATCAAGCTACCAACGGTATTCTTCACAGAGCTAGAACAAATAATTTCACAATTTGTATGGAAATACAAAAAACCTCAAATAGCCAAAGCAATCTTGAGAAGGAAGAATGGAACTGGAGGAATCAACCTACCTGACTTCAGGCTCTTCTACAAAGCCACAGTCATCAAGACAGTATGGTACTGGCACAAAGACAGAAATATAGATCAATGGAACAAAGTAGAAAGCCGAGAGACAAATCCACGCACCTATGGACAACTTATCTTTGACAAAGGAGGCAAGAATATACAATGGATTAAAGACAATCCCTTTAACAAGTAGTGCTAGGAAAACTGGTCAGCAAATTGTAAAAGAATGAAACTAGACCACTTTCTAACACCATACATAAAAATAAACTAAAAATGGATTAAAGATCTCAACGTAAGACCAGAAACTATAAAACTCCTAGAGGAGAACGTAGGCAAAACACTCTCCGACATACATCACAGCAGGATCCTCTATGACCCACCTCCAAGCATATGGAAATAAAAACAAAAATAAATAAACGGGACCTAATTAAACTTAAAAGTTTCTGCACAACAATAGAAACTATTAGCAAGGTGAAAAGACAGCCTTCAGAATGGGAGAAAATAATAGCAAATGAAGCAACTGACAAACAACTTATCTCAAAAATATACAAGCAACTCCTACAGCTCAATTTCAGAAAAATAAATGACCCAATCAAAAAATGGGCCAAAGAACTAAATAGACATTTCTCCAAAGAAGACATACAGATGGCTAACAAACACATGAAAAAATGCTCAACATCACTCATTATCAGAGAAATGCAAATCAAAACCACTGTGAGGTACCATTTCACGCCAGTCAGAATGGCTGCGATCCAAAAGTCTATAAGCAATAAATGCTGGAGAGGGTGTGGAGAAAAGGGAACCCTCTTACACTGTTGGTGGGAATGCAAACTAGTACAGCCTCTATGGAGATCAGTGTGGAGATTCCTTAAAAAACTGAAAATAGAACTGCCTTATGACCCAGCAATCCCACTGCTGGGCATACACACTGAGGAAACCAGAAGGGAAAGAGACACATGTACCCCAATGTTCATCGCAGCACTGTTTATAATAGCCAGGACATGGAAGCAACCTAGATGCCCATCAGCAGATGAATGTATAAGAAAGCAGTGGTACATGTACACAATGGAGTATTACTCAGCCATTAAAAAGAATACATTTGAATCAGTTCTAATGAGGTGGATGAAACTGGAGCCTATTATACAGAGTGAAGTAAGCCAGAAAGAAAAACACCAATACAGTATACTAATGCATACATACGGAATTTAGAAAGATGGTAACAATAACCCTGTATACGAGACAGCAAAAGAGATACTGATGTATAGAACAGTCTTATGGACTCTGTGGGAGAGGGAGAGGGTGGGAAGATTTGAGAGAATGACATTGAAACATGTGTAATATCATGTATGAAACGAGTCGCCAGTCCAGGTTCGATGCACGATACTGGATGCTTGGGGCCTGTGAACTGGGACGACCCAGAGGGATGGTATGGGGAGGGAGGAGGGAGGAGGGTTCAGGATGGGGAACACATGTATACCCGTGGTGGATTCAGTTCAATATTTGGCAAAACCAATACAATATTGTAAAGTTTAAAAATAAAATTAAAAAAAAAAAATCTATTTCTCATTTCCACTGTATAATCATAAGGGATTTGATTTAGGTCATACCTGAATGGTCTAGTGGTTTTCCCTACTTTCTTCAATTTATGTCTGAATTTGACAATAAGGAGCTCATGATCTGAGCCACAGTCAACTCCTGGTCTTGTTTTTGCTGACTGTATAGAGCTTCTCCATCTTTGGCTGCAAAGAATATAATCAATCTGATTTTGGTGTTGACCATCTGGTGATGTCCATGTGTAGAGTCTTCTCTTGTGTTGTTGGAAGATGGTGTTTGTTATGACCAGTGTATTTTCTTGGCAAAACTCTATTAGTCTTTGCCCTGCTTCATTCCGTATCCCAAGGCCAAATTTACCTGTTACTCCAGGTGTTTCTTGACTTCCTACATTTGCATTACAGCCCCCTATAAACACAAATTGGAATCAAGATTGCTGGGAGAAATATCAGTAACCTCAGATATGCAGATGACACCACCCTTATGGCAGAAAGTGAAGAGGAACTCAAAAGCCTCTTGATGAAAGTGAAAGTGGAGAGTGAAAAAGTTGACTTAAAGCTCAACATTCAGAAAACAAAGATCATGGCATCCGGTCCCATCACTTCATGGGAAATAGATGGGGAAACAGTGGAAACAGTGTCAGACTTTATTTTTTTGGGCTCCAAAATCACTACAGATGGTGACTGCAGCCATGAAATTAAAAGACGCTTACTCCTTGGAAGGAAAGTTATGACCAATCTAGATAGCATATTCAAAAGCAGAGACATTACTTTGCCAACAAAGCTTTGTCTAGTCAGTGCTATGGTTTTTCCTGTGGTCATGTAAGGATGTGAGAGTTGGACTGTGAAGAAGGCTGAGCACCGAAGAATTGATGCTTTTGAACTGTGGTGTTGGAGAAGACTCTTGAGAGTCCCTTGGACTGCAAGGAGATCCAACCAGTCCATTCTGAAGGAGATCAGCCCTGGGATTTCTTTGGAAGGAATGATGCTGAAGCTGAAACTCCAGTACTTTGGCCACCTGATGCGAAGAGTTGACTCATTGGAAAAGACTGTGATGCTGGGAGGGATTGGGGGCAGGAGGAGAAGGGGACGACAGAGGATGAGATGGCTGGATGGCATCACTGACTCGATGGACGTGAGTCTGGGTGAACTCCGGGACTTGGTGATGGACAGGGAGGCCTGGCGTGCTGCGACTCATGGGGTCGCAAAGAGTCAGACATGACTGAGCGACTGATCTGATCTGATCTGATCTGATAATGAAAAGGACATCTTTTGGGAGGTGTTAGTTCTAAAAGGTCTTGTACGTCTTCATAGAACTGTTCAACTTCAGCTTTTTCAGCGTTACTGGTTGGGGCATAGACTTGGATTACTGTAATATTGAATGGTTTGCCTTGGAAACGAACGGACATCATTCTGTCATTTTTGAGATTGCATCCAAGTACTGCATTTCGGACTATTTTGTTGACCATGATGGCTACTCCATTTCTTCCGAGGGATTCCTGCCCGCAGTAGTGGATATAATGGTCATCTGAGTTAAATTCACCCATTCCAGTCCATTTTAGTTCGCTGATTCTTAGAATGTCTACATTCACTCTTACCATCTCTTGTTTGACCATTTCCAATTTGCCTTAATTCATGGACCTGACATTCCAGGTTCCTATGCAATATTGCTCTTTACAGCATCGGACCTTGCTTCTATCACCAGTCACTTCCACCGCTAGGTATTGTTTTTGCTTTGGCTCCATCCCTTCATTCTTTCTGGAATTATTTCTCCACTGATCTCCAGTAGAATATTGGGCCCCTACTGACCTGGGGAGTTCCTCTTTCAGTATACTGTTCATGGGGTTCTCAAAGGAAGAATACTGAAGTGGTTTGCCATTCCCTCTCCAGTGGACCACATTCTGTCAGAAGTACTACAAAACCTATAAACAAGCAGAAAATGCACAGCCAATGCTAGCATAATCTCTGAGAAACTTTAATGGACATTCTTTTAATTCACAGGAAAAGGTGGTCTAAGTAATTTATGAAGTACTAGTCAGAAATTAACTATGCATCAGCTTCCATTATAATAGGCTCTACTTAAAATGGACTATAGCATGAAATATATTCCCCAAATTGGAGTCAAGGTCAAAACATATTTTTGTGATTATATGGCATATAGAGGAAAGCTTGATAGCAAAGGAATGTGCTTTGTTGAAAAGAAGGTTCTGATAAGGTTAAGGTTAAAATAATTCTGCCAAACATGCCAGCAGCTAGGCAGATTTTGAAATTGTTATCCTGAGTCATTTTCTTTCTATCACCTTTAAAGGTTCAAAAGGTTTGACTTAGCCCAAAAACTACTGGAGAAACATCAAATTGCCCCTTGGTGTAGTTCAACAATCACTGAAGCTTCTCATCTTAGAGAGAAATTTCCATTTCAAAAACACTCTTCTTATTTTTGATGAAAAGAAACATGGAGATCACATATTTTAAAATCTCATTTTCAGACAAGTGTGAAGATACCCAGAGAATTCTAAAACTGGCTACAGGGCCACAACTAAAAATATGTGTGGTGTAACCAGACTCTTTCAATGGAATTATTTCTACTATTCCTTTGACATTTTCACATAAGAAAAACAAATCAGTTAAGATTAAAAGATTTTAAATAATTTAGATAGAGACTAAGTTGTTATTTACTTGCTTGGCAAGTTCTTTCTTTAAAGACAAAGAAATCTGAAGCTTTTATATACTATTTTTGGCTAGAAAGGATAGAAATATTCCTTATGCATAAAGAAAAAACTTTCCATACATGAAGTCTGTGCCTCACCAGTAATTATTCCCAATGTAGACAAATTGTTTCACTACATTCTCTAATAAACTTTTCAACTTTCATTTATTATTACACTCTAAAAATGAAACTATTATTTGCTAGATTATTTAGACTGTTCATAAATACTTATCTCATGATTATATTTTATTCCTAACTGGAACTGTCTCATTTTATTCTACATTCATAAAAATCTCCTTTACATGGGATTTCCAAATATAAATATCGGTCTCATGGTGGTTTGGTTTAAAAAACTGTATGGTGTACTAAATCTAGTCACTTCCTTGGTAATCAAATGCGTGCTTCCTTCTTTTGCTGCCATCCTCTATGAACATGGATATCTCACCATATCATTTTGATGTAAAATTTGCAGTTAGGGAATACCTTTATGTAGTCCACATACAGTTTCTTAGGAGGACACAAAGTTTTCTAATAAAGGGTCTTTGCCTCAAGGAACTAAAAATCTTTAAAGAAGATAAATGAACTAAAAAACAAAAAAACCACCCAAAACCTTCAGTACCAGGAAGTCTGTATTAACTATGTGTGGTTAAATAGATTGTTACTGGAGGATTGGTGAGGACTTCATGGAATAGGTGGCTTTGGGTTTGAGCTTGGAAGGGTAAATAGGGAAGAAGAAGGGAACATAGTAGGGTAAGATATCCTACTTCAAAAGAAATGAAGATTAGGAAGTATAAGATATGGCTGGTAGTTCCTGCCTAGGGAAAGGGAGGTGAGATGGCATACTTTTAAATGGATTAAGATACTAAGACATCGCAAGAGTTGCCGTGCACCATTCTTTTTAAAATGACAGCCTGTATGACTCATCATTCACATTTCTCTGTAGGGAATATGCTATGCACAGGCCTGTACTATAATTAACAGGGCTTCTTTGAAAAATAAGAATGACTTTTTCATCACTCCCAGCCGAAGGGCTAGGAGCAGTAAAAAGTACATCCTGGAAAGCCATCTTGAAAACAAGATGTTGAAGTACTGATGTGACTGATGGAAAACCATTTGTGACTGTTCCTATAACCAGAGCCTTGAGGGAGTTGCTGAAAAAGGGCATCACTAGCTGAAGGGCTAAACAAAGTCCTGAAACGCCTGAAGGTTTGACTTTGAAGACTGTGCACTGAGATTGTAAAGAACAGATATCTCTAGAGCATGAATAAGGAAGTAGAAGTTAACAATAAAAGGCATGCAAGGATTAGGATCTGGGCTTTTGCCTGGGAATGACTTCAGCCCCCTGATCCCCACTTTATTTCTGAATCTTCTTTTCCTTATTCTTCTGTAGCACCTCTCCCTCAGATAGGTTCGTTGTTGGACTGGTCCCAACATTCTCCAATATAATTCAAGTTTTTCTTCTCTGTGTGTAGTTAGAAAACTCTATAATTAAAGAAAATTCAGCCCTACCAAGGAAGAGCCAAACCTCACAATCAATGAGAATTTTATAACAAAAGAAGTGAATAACACAGTGCTACTCAAAGTGTGTTCTGGACCATTTAAACTATTGGTAACCAATCCACAAAAGATAAATGTATAAATTGAGTAGGGTTTTGAAAGTCTTTTGTCAGGACAGTATGACCCCAATATTCATGCTCATGATCAGTAGCCTTGTTTTGTTGAACAGGGTCTATTAATAGAACGGTTTGAGTATATTGAACTCATCTCCTGGTTCATAGGTGAAACAAGCTACTACATTTTGATTATATTCAGGGAACCACATTTCATTCTGTGGAGGGTTAAAAATGAAAAAAAAAAAAAGTTTTTTTTTTTTTTTTTTTTTTTACCCACAGATAGCTAGACAATGGCCTCAATAAAGAGTTAAGAGGGACATTGATTCATCTATTTTCTGAAAATATTTATCTCACACCTACTGTACACTGATTTTTAGTTGTAGATGAGTATGTTTCATTCACAGAGTTTGCTGGGAAAATACTTTTTTAGCTTTTTCTCCTAAATTCAGCTACCTTTTGGACTGTGGTAACTAGAGATGAGATGCTGTTGTCCTAATAAATCCCTGAGCAATATGTGTATAATAACACTGTAAGTTATTGAGCACTAACCATGTGCTATGCAATGTACTAAGCATTTTACAAATATTCACTATTGTATGTCAGGGCACAGTCAGAAAACTAATAGGTGTTTGAGTAGGGACCTTTTAACCTAGAGAATTGGTTATACAGGTGTGAGAGAGCTGGAGAAGGAAACAGATAATAAACATATGGAAGCAGCTACATGTATTTTACACCCTAACAAGTGAACAGTAGAATTGAGTTTACCAGAATCTGGTAGATTGCTTAAGGGTGCTCAAACTTTTGATGAGGAGGTTACTCAGGTATAGTTGCCATCTTATGAATCTGAGAAATGGCCCACAGGACCAGTGCTTTGTTCTCTGAAGCAATGGCAAGGACAGACTATTGCTAGCATCAATAAGAGTGCAAGTGTGTTAAAATAAGATGGAGGCTCAACACCAGGGTCTCCATGACACAAGCAGCTGTGCCACCTTCACACTCAATCCTCAATGGGGCAGAGCTGCCACAGGCAAAAAAAAAAAAAAAAAAAAGGTGTCAAATCTATGCATTCAGGGTAGCTTCAGTCATGTCCAACTCTTTGTGACCCTGTAGACTGTGGCCTGCCTGGCCTCTCTGTTAGGGGGTTTCTCTAGGCAAGATACTAGAGTATATTGGCCAATATTGGTTGCTATGCCCTTCTAGAGCACTATATTTCCTACCACCATAGCTGCCAACTCCCCTGAGTACCTGGTGCTGCCAGAACTGCTGTGACCCAAGCAGCTGCACCACCCAAGCAGCTGCACCTGGCCCTCACAGGGCAGACACAAGTCCTCCAGGGCAGCCTCAGGAGCAAACCCCAGTGGATGACCCATATGCAGAGTTAGAAATAAAACCACAATTGAAACCCAGGAGCAGTGCAGCTAAGGAAGAAGACCTGAAACCTCTCCACCAGCTGTACAAGCTGCAGATTAAATCCACACACTCAACTAGGCAGGCTGTGTCTATGGAAATAAAAAAGGTCATTGAGAGCTCCCACAAAAGAAAACACACAAGTTCTGATAGCTGTGGACATAGGAGGCAAGAACACGCAGGAGTAGGACCAGATTAGAATCTGAGCTTCCCCCACAGTGAGTCCAGAAACCAGCACAGTGTTGGAGGGCATCCTAGGAAGGTGAGAGGCTCCTAGGTGTGACTAGGTGTGACTCCCAGTGAAGGAAAAGATACTGACAGTAGTGACTCAAGAAAAACATTTATTATTCTTGTGTTTTGACTTGTTCTGTAGTTTCTTTTGGATTTTTTTTTCTTTTTCTTTTTTTCCTTTCCTCCCCACCCTAATCCCCCATTGTGGTTGTCAATTTTATTGGCATTATGAAATCTAATTGAGCTTTTGCATTTTTTTTCAATCATACTTTTTATTGTTGTTATAAACGTCTGCCTCTATGTTGGGCTTTTGCAGTTCTGTGGAGTTTTCCTTTTTTTTTTCTTTCTTTTTTCTTCTTTTTTAATTTAAAATTTTTAAACCTATTATTATTTTTCCTACATTTATTCCTTTATTTAATAGCTTAGTTTGTAAAGAATCCACCTGTAATGCAGGAGACCCTGGTTCAATTCCTGGGGTCAGGAAGATCTGCTGGAGAAGGAATAGGCTACCCACTCCAGTATTCTTGGGCCTCCTTTGTGGCTCAGCTGGTAAAAAATCTGCCTGCAATGCAGGAGACCTGAGTTCAGTCCCTGGGTTGGGAAGATACCCTGGAGAAGGGAGAGGCTACCTGCTCCAGTATTCTGGCCTGGAGAATTCCATGGACTATAAAGTCCATGGGGTCACAAAGAGTCGGACACAACTGAATGACTTTCGCTTGCTTTTCTTACTGTTCTTTTCCCCTTCAGTTAATCTTTAATGTATATAAATCTTCTTTATCTACCTCTATTTAGTTTTGCATATCTATTCTTTCTTCCCTTTCATTTCAAGATATTTGTTAGCTTTGCTTTCATTGCTTTATTCCCCAGTTGGCACCTTGGTTTAGTTTTGTTTTCCAGTTTGTACTTTAGTTAGCTTTGTTCTTAATTGGTAGATAAAATTTTTGGTTTCCTTTGTTTGCCAGGTCAATCTATTGTACTTTATTTTTGTTGGACTGTTTTTATTTTGCTCGTGTATGTGTATGTTCCATTATTTTAATTATTATTTGCCTGATTTTATATTTGACTTTAGTGTGGGGTTCATCTTTGTTTTCTTGATTTTGGGTCTGTGTTTTAATCTCACTTAATGCCATAACAAACCACTTGTGGAATCTTCAATCCTGGCCAGAGATCAAATCCTGAGCCTTTGGAGTGGAAGTACTGACTCCAAGACCCTAGACTACCAGAGAATTAACCCTAGGGAGTATCAAATTGTGAGAACTCCCACAAAAGAAACTACTTGAATATAAGACCCAAATCACCCAACCACCAGTAGCACCCTGTGCAGGATGCCTCATCCAAAAAACAAACAAAACAAAAATACAAACCAAATCATCAACATACAGGGTTACCACCTCACTCAGCCTTGCCCTTCAGAGGAAAAACAAAACACACACAAAAAAACTTAGCATAAATCTCACCCTATACGAAGCTTACACAAACCACTGTACCAACCTTAGGGGGACAGAAACCAAAAGGAAGAAATAATTCAACCTTGAAGCCTGGGAAAAGGAGACCTCAAACACAATAAGTTTAAAAAAAATAATTAAAAGGTGGATAAATACTGCACAAATGAAGGAACTAACTAGAAACACAGAAGTCCAAATAAGTGAAGAGGAAATAGTCAAACTATCTGAAAAAGAATTCAGAATAATGATAGTAAAGATGATCAAAAACCTTGAAAACAGAATGGAGAAAATGCAAGAATCAATAAACAAAGACCTAGAAGATTTAAAGAATAAACATACAGAGACAAACAACACAATTACTGAAATAAAAATACTCTAGAAAGAATCAATAGCAGAAATTCTGAAGCAGAAGAACGAATCAGAATGAGCTGGAAGACAAAATGGTGGAAATAACTTCTGAAGAGCAGAACAAAGTAAAAAGAATGAAAAGAACTGAGGATAGTCTCAGAGACCTCTGGGACAATATCAAACACACCAATATGTGAATTATAGGGGTCCCAGAAGAAGAAGAGAAAGAAATGGTATGAGAAAATTTTTGATGAGATTATGGTTGAAAATTTCCCCAATATGGAAAAGGAAATCGTCAATCAAGTCCAAGAGGCACAAAGAGTCCCATACAGAATAAACTCAAGGAGAAACACGACAGGACAAACGCTAATCAAACTAACAAAGATTAAACACAAAGAATATTAAAAGCAGCAAGGGAAAAGCAACAAGTAACATACAAGGGAAACCCGATACACTTAACAGCTGATCTTTCAACAGAAGCTCTGCAGGCCAGAAGGAAATGGAAGAATATATATAAAGTACTGAAAGGGAAAAATGTACAACCAAGATTACTGTACCCGGCAAGGATCTCATTCAGAATTGATGGAGAAATAAAAAGCTTTTCAGATAAGCAAAAGTTAAGAGAATTCAGTACCAGCAAGCCAGCTTTACAACAAATGTTAAAGGGACTTTACATTTTACATATATATAGTCAAGAAATATCAGAGAAGAAAAAGATCTACAAAATCAAACACCAAAAAATTAAGAAAATGGCAATAGGAACATATATATCAATAATTGCTTTAAATGTAAACAGATTAAATGCTCCAACCAAAAGACACAGACTGGCTGAATGGATACAAAAACAAGACCCATATAAGCTGTCTGTAAGAAACCCACTACAGAACTAAAGACACATATAGACTGAAAGTGAGAGGATGAAAAAAAAATTCCATGCAAATTGAAAGCAAAAGAAAACTGGAGTAGCTATCCTCATATCAGACAAAATAAACCTTAAAATAAAGACTATTACAAGAGATAAGGAAGTACACTACATAATGATCAAGGGATCAGTCCATGAGGAAGACATAACAATTGTAAATATCAATGCACCCAACATAGGAGCACCACAAAACATAAGACAAACACTGACAGAGATAAAAGGAGAAATTGACAGTAACACAATAATAATAGACTTTAACACCCCACTTACACCAAGGGACAGGTCATCAAAACAGAAAATTAATATGGAAACACAAGTCTTAAATGATACATTAGATGAGATGGATCTCATTGATATCTTCAGGACATTCCATCCAAATGCAGAAGAATACACCTTCTTCTCAAGTGCACATGTAACATTCTCTGGTCTGGACAACATCTTGGGTCACAAATCAAGCCTCAGTAAATTTAAGAAAATTGAAATAATACCAAGCATCTTTTCTGACCACAGAACTATGAGATTAGATATCAATTACAAGAAAAAAAAAAACTGTAAGAAACATAAATACATGGAGATTAACCAACACATTTCTAAATACCCAACAGGTTAATGAAGAAATCAAAAGGGAAATAAAAATATTTCTAGAAACAAATGACAATGAAAAGATGACAACTCAAAACCTATGGGATGCAACAAAAGCAATTCAAGAGGGAGGTTTATAGCAATACAGTCCTACCTCAAGAAATAGGAAAAACATCAAACAGACAACCTAATGTTACAACTACAACAACTGGAAAAAAGAAAAGAACAACAAAAAAACCCCCAAAGTTAGAAGGAAAGAAATTATGAAGACCAGAACAGAAATAAGTGAAAAAGAAGTGAAAGACACAATAGTAAAGATTTATAAAACTAAAAGCTGGTTCTTTGAGAAGATAAACAAAATTTACAAACCTTTGGCCAGACTCATCAAGGAAAAAAGAGAGAGGAATCAAATTAACAAAATTAGAAATGAAAAAGGAGAGGTTACAACAGACATTGCAGAAATACAAAGACCATAAGAGACTATTATGAACAATTATGTGACAATAAAATGGATAACCTGGAAGAAATGGACAGGTTCTTAGAAAAGTTCAATCTTCAAAGACTGAACCAGAAAGAAATAGAAATTATGAACAACCCAATTACAAGCATTGATATTGAAGCTGTGATAAAAAATCTCCAAAAAAACAAAAGCCCAGGACCAGATGGCTTCACAGGAGAATTCTATTAAACATTCAGAGAAGAGCTAATGCCTATCCTAAAACTCTTTTGAAAAATTGCAGAAGAAGGAACACTTCCAAATTCATTCTGCAAGGCCATCACCCTGATACCAAAACCAGACAAAGACAACACAAAAAAGAAAACTACAGGCCAATATCACTGATTAACATAGATGCAAAAATCCTCAATAAAATTTTAGCAAACAGAATTCTATAGCACATTAAAAAGCTCATACACCATGATCAAGCTGGGTTTATTCCAGGGATACAAGAATTCTTCAGTATACTCAAATCAATCAACGTGATACACCATGTCAACAAATTGAAAGAAAAAGCTATATGATAATCTCAATAGATGCAGAAAAAGCCTTTGACAAAATCCAGCACCCATTTATGATTAAAACTCTTCAGAAAATGGGGATAGAAGGAATCTATCTCAATGTAGTAAAGACCATACATGATAAGCCCAAAGCAAACATTATTCTCAATGGTGAAAAACTGAACAAGACAAGAGTGTCCATTTTCACCACTATTATTTAACATAGTTCTGGAAGTCCTAGCTACAGCAATCAGAGAAGAAAAGAAATAAAAGGAATCCAGATCTGAAAAGAAGTAAAGCTCTCACTGTTTGCAGATGACATGATACTATATATAGAAAACCCTAAAGATGCTATCAGAAAATTACTAGGCTAATCTGTGAATTTAGCAAAATTGCAGGATATAAAATCAATACACAGAAATCACTTGCGTTTGTATATACTAACAATGAGAAATTAGAAAGAGAAATTAAGGAATCAATCCCATTCACCATTGCAACTAAAAGAATTAAATGTCTAGGAATAAACTTACCTGAGGATACCAAAGAACTGTACCCAGAAAAATTATAAGACACTAGTGAAAGAAATCAAAGATAACATAAACAGATGGAGAGATATTCCATGTGCCTGGGTAGGAAGAATCAATATTGTGAAAATGACTATACTACCAAATGCAATCTGCAGATTCAATGTGATCCCTATCAAATTACCAATGGCATTTTTCTCAGAATTAGAACAAAACATTTCACAATTCATATGGAAACACAAAAGACCTCGAATAGCCAAAGCAGTCTTGAGAAGGAAGAATGGAGCTAGAGGAATCGACCTTCCTGACTTCAGATTATACTACAAAGCTACACTCATCAAGACAGTATGGTACTGGCACAAAAACAGAAATATAGACCTAGGGAATAAGATAAAAAACCCAGAAATAAACCCATGTACCTATGGGTAGCTTATTTTTGACAAAGGAGGCAAGAATATAATTATGTAAAGTTTAAAAATAAAATAAAATAAAAAAAATTAAAAAAAAAAACAATGGTGCAAAGACAGCCTCTTCAATAAATGGTGCTGGGAAAACTGGACAGCTACATGTAAAAGAATGAAATTAGTACACTTCCTAACACCATGCAGAAAGATAAACTCAAAATAGATTAAAGATCTAAATGTAAGACCATAAACTATAAAACACTTGGAGGAAAACATAGGCAGAATACTCAATGACACAAATCAAAGATCCTCTGTGACCCATCTCCTAGAGTAATGGAAATAAAAACAAAAGTAAACAAGTGGGACCTGATTAAACATAAAAGCTTTTGCACAGCAAAGGAAACTATAAGCAAGGTGAAAAGACAACCCTCAGAATGGGAGAAAATAATAGCAAATTAAACAACTGACAAAGGATTAACTTCCAAAATATACAAGCAGCTCACATGACTCAATACCAGAAAAACAAATAACCCAATCAAAAAGTGGGAAAAAGACCTAAACAGACAATTCTTCCAAGAAGATACACAGATGGCTAACAAACACATGAAAAGATGCTCAACATTGCTCATTATTAGAGAAATGGAAACCAAATCTTCAGTGAGATATCACCTCACACTGGTCAGAATGGCCATTATCAAAAAGTCTACAAACAATAAACGCTGGAGAGGGTGTAGAGAAAAGGGGACACTCTTGCACTGTTGGTGGGAATGCAAACTGATACAGCCACTATGGAAGATGGTATGGAGATTCCGTAAAAAACTAGGAATAAAGCCACCATACGATTGTCACCCTGCTTATTTAACTTATATGCAGAATACACCATGAGAAATTCTGGGCTGGAAGAAGCACAAGCTGGAATCAAGATTGCCGGGAGAAATAGCAATAACTTCAGATATGCAGATGACACCACCCTTATGGCAGAAAATGAAGAGGAACTAAAAAGCCTCTTGATGAAAATGAAAGTGGAGAGTGAAAAAGCTGGCTTAAAGCTCAACATTCAGAAAATGAAGATCATGGCATCTGGTCCCATCACTTCATGGGAAATAGATGGGTAAACAGTGGAAACAGTGTCAGACTTTATTTTTCTGGGCTCCAAAATCACTGCAGATGGTGACTGCAGCCATGAAATTAAAAGATGCTTACTCCTTGGAAGAAAAGTTATGACCAACCTAGATAGCATATTAAAAAGCAGATACATTCTTTGCCAACTAAGGTCCGTCTTGTCAAGGCTATGGTTTTTCCAGTGGTCATGGATGGATGTGAGAGTTGGACTGTGAAGAATGCTGAGCGCTGAAGAATTGATGCTTTTGAACTGTGGTGTTGGAGAAGACTCTTGAGAGTCCCTTGAACTGCAAGGAGGTCCAACCCAGTCCATTCTGAAGATCAGCCCTGAGATTTCTTTGGAAGGAATGATGCTAAAGCTGAAACTCCAGTACTTTGGCCACTTCATGCAAAGAGTTGACTCATTGGAAAAGACTCTGATGCTGGGAGGGATTGGGGGCAGGAGGAGAAGGGGACGACAGAGGATGAGATAGCTGGATGGTATTACTGACTTGATGGACGTGAGTCTGAGTGAACTCCTGGAGTTGGTGATGGACAGGGAGGCCTGGCGTGCTGTGATTCATGGGGTTTCAAAGAGTTGGACACAACTGAGTGACTGAACTGAACTGATGACCCAACAATCTCTCTCCTAGGCATATACCCTGAGGAAACCAAAATTGAAAAAGACACATGTATCCCATTGTTCATTGCAGCACTATTTACAATAGCTAGAACATGAAAGCAACCTAGATGACTATCAACAAATGAATGGATAAATAAGTCATGGTACATATACACAATGGAATTTTACTCAACCATAACAAGGAACGCCTTTGAGTAGGTTCTAATGAGGTGGATGAATCTAAAACCTATTATACAGAATGAAGTAAGTCAGAAAGAGAAAGATAAATATCGTATTCTAATGCATATATACAGTATCTAGAAAAATGGTACTGAAGAATTTATTTGCAGGGCAGCAATGGGCAAACAGACATAGAGAATAGACTTACAGACATGGGGAGAGGGGAGGAAAGGGTGAGGTGTATGAAGAGAGTAACAATGAAACTTACGTTGCCATATGTAAAATAGATAGCCAATGGGAATTCGCTGTATGTTTCAGGAAACTAAAACAGGAGCTCTGTATCAACCTAGAGGGGTGGGGTGGGGAGGGAGATGCGAGGGAGGTTCAAAAGGAAGGGGATATATGTATACCTATGGCTGATTCATGTTGAGGTTTGACAGAAAACAACAAAATTCTGTAAAGCAATTATCCTTCAATTAAAAAAAAAAAAAAAAAAAAAAACGAGATGGAAGCTCAAATAAATGGATATGAATAATGCTGACAAAACAGCCTAAAACACGAGGAGGTCCTTTCTTCCTCCTCGTATTTTCCAGTCTGCCTCTTTGTGCCTCCTGCTGGTAGAACAATGAGATGTCCATTGGCAAAGGGATCGAAGAAGAGTAGTTTGTAGAGTCCCTCTTCAGCACCAGAAATCAGAAGAGAAAAGAACAGATTTGGGCTGAGAGACAATAGACAAAAACAGGCACAATCATTAACCCCACATATCCTGTGAGGTAGGTGCTATTATTATCTCTTTTCAGATAAATAAACCAAGAGCCTGAGATTTTAGGTTAGTTGTCCAAGGCCAACTGGTGGCAGCAGTGGATATGAACCAAGGCCGTCTGACAGGAGGGCTCCTGCCCTTGCCCTGTGTGCTATATTGCATCTTTGCTAAGCTGGGTAGTATGTCTGTTAAAGAGATTAGCTCATAAACACCATGTATTTACATAAACATATCACTATTTCTCTGGTTTTATGATTCCTGTTAGAGTTTTTCATTTTGAAGTTAAATATCTTTGAATTATTCTAGAACATTAAAATGATTCCCCCATTATTCTATCTATAAAGAAGAGAAAATGGGAAAAGAAGATTTATATTCTGATGTATGTGAAGCTTTATATTTCTCATAAAGCTTTACCTTATTGTTAATATGTCTTAATATGTTTAATTTTATGTATATGTGACTGGAATGTTATCAGGTAATGGGGCACAGTGTTAGTAGGGCTTCTTTATTCATTTATTTAATATATAAAAAGCCTCTTGATGAAGGTGAAAGTGGAGAGTGAAAAAGTTGACTTAAAGCTCAACATTCAGAAAACGAAGATCGTGGCATCCGGTCCCATCACTTCATGGGAAATAGAAGGGGAAACAGTGGAAACAGTGTCAGACTTTATTTTTTTGGGCTCCAAAATCACTACAGATGGTGACTGCAGCCATGAAATTAAAAGACGCTTACTCCTTGGAAGGGAAGTTATGTCCAACCTAGATAGCATATTCAAAAGCAGAGACATTACTTTGTCAACAATGGTTCGTCTAGTCAAGGCTATGGTTTTTCCTGTGGTCACATATGGGTGTGAGAGTTGGACTGTGAAGAATGCTGAGTGCCGAAGAATTGATGCTTTTGAACTGTGGTGTTGGAGAAGACTCTTGAGAGTCCCTTGGACTGCAAGGAGATCCAACCAGTCCATTCTGAAGGAGATCAGCCCTGGGATTTCTTTGGAAGGAATGATGCTAAAGCTGAAACTCCAGTACTTTGGCCACCTGATGTGAAGAGTTGACTCATTGGAAAAGACTCTGATGCAGGGAGGGATTGGGGGCAGGAGGAGAAGGGGACGACAGAGGATGAGATGACTGGATGGCATCACTGATTCGATGGACATGAGTCTGAATGAACTCCTGGAGTTGGTGATGGACAGGGAGGCCAGGCGTGCTGCGATTCATGGGGTCTCAAAGAGTCGGACACGACTGAGCAACTCATCTGATCTGATCTGAACATATATTTATTGATTCATTCATCTATTTCACATATTGTAGATGGTGTTGAAATGGCAATGAATAAGACAGATATGGTCCCAGGTTTCATGAAGCTTATATTTTGTTTGTTCAATAAAGTAGACTGGTGGATTAGTAAAAGGCATTACAGTGAGTTGCAATGTTTTAGTGGCTTTTTTTGTGTTCTTAGTCACTCAGTCGTATCTGACTCTCTGAAACCCCATGGACTACAGCTCACCAGACTCTTCTGTCCATGGGATTCTCCAGGCAAGAATCCCAAAATGGGTAGCCGTTCCCTTCTCCAGGGGATCTTCCCAACCCAGGGATCAAAACCCGGTTTCCCACATTGCATGTGGATTCTTTACTATCTTAGCCACCAGGGAAGTCCAGTGGCTTTATTAATTTATCATTTACTTACTTTAATGAATAATTGGACCAAACACCAAAGTTGATTTAAAATGTAGACTCAAATTTTTCTGTCTGTGCATCCCAAGAAAGAACAGGGAAGTAGGGTGATGGTCTGACTGGAAGTGATCATTTCTTTAGAAGTTCAGAATATAACACACAAAGATGAAGGTCTAGCAATGGCTTCATGGGAAAGTGCTCTAAAGTAATCAGAAACATTTAACTGGAAATAGGTTGGAAATAAAGGTAAAGTCTATTTAGTAATTTTTTCTTTGCCAAAGGAAACACATAACTCTCAACAATATAAGTTCAAGATAAAGGAGCAAGCAATTGAAAAATTTACCAGTGTTCCATCATTAACTTCAGAGATTTTCAACCAGAGTCTGAAAACATTGGCACATGCCTTAATTTATGGTAATCAAGCATATTTAATCACCAAGACATAAAATGAATCAGGCTAAATTGATTCATGGTTCTCTATGCTAGACTTTTGCCATGTTTCTAGTTATGATGGGAAGATCTGAGTTTGTATGTTTGAAATATCAGCATTTCTGGAACAACATTTTTTTTTGTGAAATTAAGAGAATTTTTACATGAGAAATATATTATAAAATTAGTATGATATTCCCATCCTTCATATAATGCTTATACTGTCACAACTAGCTTTGCCCTTTACTCCAAAAATTTTTGTAAATATGTTAAGGCAGAAGCTTGGAATAAAGACAAAAACATACAAGAATATACATTATAAAGATGAGATCTAGGCTGAGCTAAGAAATTGGAGAGACATCCCCTCCAGTTCTCCTATGACAAGGTAAGAAACTGAAAGAAGGAACCTAAATCCAGGAATCTCAAAGCAAATACCAGCAGTACATGCATGCTCGGTTGTATCTGACTCTTTGGGACTCCTTGGACTATAGCCCACCAGGCTTATCTGTCCATGGAATTTTCCAGGCAAGAATACTGGAGCAGGTTGTCATTCCCTACTCTAGGGGATCTTCCTAGCCCAGGACTGAACCTATATCTTCTGTGTCTCCTGCATTGGCAGGTGGATTCTTTACCACTGAGCCACCTGGAGATCCATCAGAGGTACTGCCAAGTTTGCATGTTGTTGACTTGTTTGAGCAGACACCTGTGAAGTCCATTACCATGATACAGCACTTTTCCAGATTTTATCTAAAGGTAAAATGCTCTCATCTGCAAAACCTTCTTTTTATTATCAACTCATTCCTTTGGGACATTTTTTATTTTTTCCATTGTCCATGGAAGTTTTTCTATTTCTTTAACTCTTCAGCTTTAAGGAATGATTGATGACTTTCTTGAAAATTGACCTTTAACTATATTTCCTGGTTCCTGATTTTATATCTTTCCTTTGGCATGGTGCCTCTAAAAATTAATCCTTTGGCTATGGAGTTATTTGGCTCAGTTGGGTTTCCCATGCACCTGAGCTGCCATTACAGACAGCCTTATGGAGGCCCGGGATACTTACTGAACTAGTTACCAAGATCTTTTAGCTTGAACTTGTCTATATGCCTATGGTGCTGATCAGTAGGCAGCAAAATAAGATTTGTCTATAACTGATATGTATCCTCTTAAGCTCTCAAACTTTAACATTTTAAACTAGTTTTGATTTAAAAAAATCTGAACATGTTTCACAAACTTTCTTGCTTTTGTAAGCAGAGTATGATGAGCAAAATTTAAGCATTTCTTGAGGATTCATTTTAATTTTGAAAATTAACTACTATGCCAGAACATAAAAGAGAGTAAAGGCACTATACTAAATGGTCCCAGACAGCTATGTATTTTGCATGCTTATGGCATAATTATTTTGTTTCTTTTCTAGTTCTTAAGCTATCAAATAAAATATTCTCCAAGATTTCCCTAACTTAGGGAAATGTTGTTTATAATTGAAAAAAACCAGATAACCAAACTGATTAAAATGACATCACTCATAAAAGTAGATGGTCTCTGGGTGATGGCTAATGGACTTTACTTTTAGCAAAATGAAACATATTGAATACCTGAGCATTGACATTTATTTTGCCTATTTCAGAGACCTTTTCAACTTATACCTTTTGGTCCTCAGATTCTGGAAACTTTAGACCCCAGACCTTCAGAGAGTACTGTAACTTTTATGATTTGATAAAGAGTCAACATACAGTAACAGGGACAGGTAGATAAAGGATTTAAGTCTTGTTTCTGTTACTTCCTAGCTTGAATAAGTTACACAGGACTTAGGAGCTTCATTTTAGTCATCTGTAGAACAGTCATATGAATGGTGATTGATGTCAAGGGTCTTATAATGTTTATAACTCAAATATCCTTTGTAAGATTCTTGGTGCATACTAGAGGCTTAAAAATTATTGCTTGAACTACTACAGGGAGACTGAGTGATCTTATATGAGGGCAAGACCAACTTTACCACATATCTTGAAGACAAAGATAGCATACAGCACCTGGAGTAGAATAGACTGGTTCACAAACTGCTTTGTTTACCATATGAAAAGCCATATGAGAAAGGCACTTTTCTCAGTTTTAGCTATCTATAACAAATAGAATTATTCGGAATTTTTATCATGATAATCTCTGTCCATTCTTTAGACCATTACTCTAGTGATGACCAGATGGCCAGGAGCTTGCTGCTAAGTTGCTTCAGTTGTGTCCGACTCTGTGTGACCCAGTAGACGGCAGCCCACCAGGCTCCCCTGTCCCTGGGATTCTCCAGGCAAGAACACTGGAGTGGGTTGCCATTTCCTTCTCCAATGCATGAAAGTGGAAAGTGAAAGTGAAGTCGCTCAGTCATGTCCAACTCTTAGCGACCCCATGGACTGCAGCCTACCAGGCTCCTCCGTCCATGGGATTTTCCAGGCAAGAGTACTGGAGTGGGGTGCCATTGCCTTCTCCCCACTCCTCCACCCCACCAAGTGATTATCCTTTCCAAAAGATACTTTCAGTGAGTCAGAGCCTGTTAAAGACCAGTGAGGATAATTTAATTAAATCCAGGAGCTTGGGACAGGCAAGCCAGTGTTAAGGCTGTAAGACTGTGTGGCACTGGTTTGAAAGTGAAGTTGCTCAGTCGTGTCCAACTCTTAGCGACCCCATGGACTGCAGCCTACCAGGCTCCTCCATCCATGGGATTTTCCAAGCAACAGTACTGGAGTGGGGTGCCATTGCCTTCTCCCATATATGCATTAGTATACTGTATTGGTATTTTTCTTTCTGGATTACCTTTAAGACATTTCATAGCAACAGCAACAACTAAAAGACACATACGTATATACTATAAACTAGTATGTTTAAGTAAGGATGTTTAAACATTTTTCAGGTATATCCATGAAATTCCAGTATTATATTAATTCCTGAGTGTTGAATCTCCTCATTTGGAATGAAAACAAAGGATTTAACCATGGGCACATTCTCAGGAAGCATTCAGAAATAAAGTCCTTTTGGACATTGCCATTCTAAAGCCACATGGTGGATTTATTTAGTCTTTATTCCCTTGGGAACACTTAGTAATATACCTGGGCTAATATTTGTTGTGGCTCAAGTCATTTTTCTTCCTTTATCCTGCCGAGAGGGAATGGCAATGAGAAGGAACATGCTGCTCCCATACTGTGTGACTGCCGGGAAAAGGGGAAAAAACTATAATCATTCACTTCTCTTATGCAAGGCATGAGTGAAGGAATAACCAAGAAACAGATTTATCAAGTGCCCCTCTGTGCAGAGTGCCCCATGCTTAATTTAGCTAAATACACATATACATCAAAGGCACAGCCATTATTCTGTAGGAGCTTGAGCCTGAAATCAGAATGTGAAGGTCAGACTGGTGTGTATTTCTGACTCCAGAAGGGAGCCCTTGGTCCTGTTCTGTCTTTCTCTCTGACTGAGCAAACAGGGGCCAATCTCTGCTTCCATGTTCTGCTGGTTCTGGAGCACAATAGGGGGTTCTTAGGGCATCATTCTTGCCTCTGGACTTCTGTCCACTCTGGGCCTTTACCAGGAATACCCTATTCATTACATCCCTCTTAGACAAATTCTGTGCTAGACTCAAGAATCCAGAAAAATGCCCACTTTAAAAAAAAAAAAGTCTGCCTTACACACACCAGATGACTCATCTAACTTCTTCTTATCATTTGATCCATTGAATAGGGTCTCCTTATATTTTCAGTTTATATTTTCTTTAAGTATTTTATTTGTGTTAGTCCTAATCTTTCAATTAAATGTAAACTCTTGAGGTCGATAAAAGGCTGTGTCTTTATTTCTAATTGAAAAATTCTAGCTTTATAGCATTTACAGATACATACAAACACACGCACATAAAGCTTATCCTCATTATTCACAGATGTTGTATTGTCAAATTCAATTGCTTGCTAAAATTTGTTTGTCAATATAAAATCAATACTCGTGATACTTTTTTGATCATTTGTGGACAAGCAGAGTCCACAAAAATTGTGAGTTGCTTGAAGTACATGTTCTAATCACATACTGTAAACAAGTGTCCTCTACATGATCTAGTTAGTGTCATGTCTTGGTATTTTGGTGCGTTTTGTTGGTGCTTTTGTCTTTTAGAATGCCCCTAAGTATAGTGCAGAAGTGCTGTTGAGGTTTCCTCAGTGTAAGAAGGCTTGGATATGCCTTACAGAAAAATCATGTGTGAGATAAGCTTTGTTCAGGCATGAGTTATAATGCTCTTGGCCAAGAGTTCAATGTTAATCATGTTATACATTAAGCAAGATGTCTTTGAGCAGAAACACACATGAAATAAGGTACTTTATTGATCTACTGATGAAAATGTGACCAGAGGCTCACAGGAACCTAACTCTAGGAGCAATTGTTTGATATTCACTAGTTCAGTGTTCCCAGTGACTTTATAGAGCAGAATTACTGCTACTATGAATAATTACTAACACTGTGAATAAATCTCTCTCTCTCTCTCTCTCTCTCTCTCTCTCTCTCTCTCTCTATATATATATATATATATATATATATATATATATATATTCTTCCCAAGAAAGCTGTGGTTATTTCTGTCTTCTCAGGAACTTTTCTGTACACTTTATGGACCCGTGAACTTGCAATACCTGTCTTTAGTTGTTCACTTTCCCATTCTAAGCTTCCTGTCTCTTTCCAGATATACGCTTCTGTCTTTGGGTTAGTAGTTAGACAAACAGCTGAGATCAAAAGCAGCATGTCATTTGGTTATTGTAAAAGAACCTAGTGCTATCTGTCTGTTGTCAAACAAGAGTTTTCTCTCCATTTCAACATGAATCACCAGCCTTCCAATAGTCAGAGGAAAAACAGGCTTTCATTCAGAGATGATAAATGCACAGTCCACTCTCTACCTTTCCCTTCTTGTTCATGATTCTTGTTGCTAATTGCTTGTGGTACTCCTGCTGCTTCTAGACATTTTGGCTAAGATGAAGTACAGTATGGGGGCTTCCCAGGTGGCACAGTGGTAAGGAATGCACCTGCCAATGCAGGAGATGCAAGAGACACAGGTTCTATCCCTGGGTCAGAAAGATCCCTTGGAGTAGAAAGTGGCAATCCATTCCAGTGTTCTTACCTGGAGAATCCCATGGAGAGAAGAGCCTGGTGGGCTACAGTCCATGGGGTCACAAAGAGTTGGACACAACTGAGCAACTGAGCATACACACTTCTGCCTCAGCCTGATGTAATTATATAGAATCATCCTCAGCACAGTGCTGTAGGAGGCCACTAATAAAAGGATTTGAAGTGGGGATGCTGATTGAAACTGTTTTCCATAATAACAAGCATAATATGTTTTCATCTGCTTTGATAGACTCTAAATTGTATGCACAGTATGGATTTTGTGATACTCAATAAAAAGCTTCTAGGAAACAGTTCTGAATGGGCTGTTTATTACTGAGTCATCACATGTAATACAGGGTTGCAGCATAAACTTGTATTGGCTCCTGCTGTGATTAGGCAATCTTCAGAGTATACGGAGGATGTGCTCACAACAACCAATGACACCAGCCAACATTTCCAAGAATGTAAGTTCATCCTGCTGCTCTTCATTGCAAAGATGAGTGATGTTGGATCAGAAAAAAACTTAATTACCATGCCCTATTTGTACTGTCTCATTTCTTGCTCCTAAACTTGATTTCCATAACTGCTATAGAGTATCTTCATTTTATAAGGAAGTTCAAAGTATAAACATGAATGTACTTCTTATAATATAATATTAACTCTAATTTGGAATTTATTTAAAATTTACTATAAAATCTAATGTACAATACTGAATATTATAGGGATATTCTGCATAAATGAATAGGAATATTTTGAATACATAGATGTATAGAGCAGCTTTTGATAAGATATATTTATTTTTCCAGTTTTCAGGATGGCTTAGATTTAAGGAACACATTCAGTAGAGTTTTCTATTTCTCCACTGTTGGCTTTAACTAATTATGTTTGAATCTCCATTCCTCATATGTTGAAAATAATTTGGGAAAATAACATAACTTGTCTGTTATGTTATTAGGATAGAATACTGACTATCCTCTTTAGATTTAAGTTGTCCCATTTGATCTAAAAAATAAAATAAAATTCTGTCCTCCATGCAGTGGAAAGTTCTGTCTCTGCCCAGGTCAAGGCTGACCAAAGGCTTCCCTGGAGGACAGTGCTGGGACAGGAGGACAACTTTGTTTCTTTCAGTATTTCCTCTTTCAACTCTGTGTGCTCTTTTGCTTCAGGCAGGTCCCTTTGAGTACAAGATAATGGGGTATTAGAAGAAAAGGCAAAAAAAGTGATTTGCCTGTCTCTATTTCTGATTCTTGATTGTTTGTTTCATGGTCTCCATCAGGCACCACTCTCTTATGAAGGACTTTTGACGGTTTTTAAGAAACACCACTTCTATTCAACATAGTTTTGGAAGTTTTAGCCACAGCAATCAGAGAAGAAAAAGAAATAAAAGGAATCCAGATTGGAATAGAAGTAAAACTCTCACTGTTTGCAGATGACATGCTCCTCTACATAGAAAACCCTAAAGACACCACCAGAAAATTACTAGAGCTAATCAATGAATATAGTAAAGTTGGAGGATATAAAATTAAAACACAGAAATCCCTTGCATTCCTATACACTAACAATGAGAAAACAGAGAGAGAAATTAAGGAAACAATTCTATTAACCATTGCAACAAAGAGAATAAAATACTTAGAAATAAGTCTACCTAAAGAAACAAAAGATCTATATATGGAAAACTATAAAACACTGATGAAAGAAATAAAAAAATTACACAAATAGATGGAAAAATATACCATGTTTATCCATCAGAAGAATCAATATAGTGAAAATGAGTATACTATCCAAAGCAATCTATAGCTTCAATGCAATCCCTATCAAGCTACCAACGATACTTTTCAGAGAACTAGAACAAATACTTTCACAATTTGTATGTAAATACAAAAAACCTCGAATAGACAAAGCAATCTTGAGAAAGAAGAATGGGACTGGAGGAATCAACCTGCCTGACTTCAGACTATACTACAAAGCTACAGTCACCAAGACAGTATGGTACTGGCACAAAGACAGAAATACAGATCAATGGAACAAAATAGAAAGCCCAGAGATAAATCCACGCACCTATGGACACCTTATCTTTGACAAAGGAGGCAAGAATTTACCATGAAGAAAAGAAAATCTCTTTGACAAGTGGTGCTGGGAAAACTGGTCAACCACTTGTAAAAGAACGAAACTAGGACACTTTCTAACACCATACACAAAAATAAACTCAAAATGGATTAAAGATCTAAACGTAAGACCAGAAACTATAAAACTCCTAGAGGAGAACATAGGCAAAACATTCTCTGACATACATCACAGCAGGATCCTCTATAACCCACCTTCCAGAATATTGGAAATAAAGGCAAAAATAAACAAATGGGACCTAATTAAAATTAAAAGCTTTTGCACAAAGAAGGAAACTATAAGCAAGGTGAAAAGACAACATCACAGCAGGATCCTCTGTGAATTTCCATTATTCACCTCCCAGAATAATGGAAATAAAAGCAAAATTAACAATGGGACTTAATTAAATTTAAAAGCTTTTGCACAAAGAAGGAAACTATAAGCAAGGTGAAAAGACAGCCTTCAGAATGGGAGAAAATACTAGCAAACAAAGCAACTGACAAAGAATTAATCTCAAAAATATACAAGCAGCTAATACAGCTCAATTCCAGTCAAAAAATGGGTCAAAGCACTAAACAGACATTTCTCCAAAGAAGACATACAGATGGCTAACAAACACAGGAAAAGATGCTCAACATCACTCATTATCAGAGAAATGCAAATCAAAACCACAATGAGGTACCATCTCACGGTGGTCAGAATCAGATCAGATCAGATCAGTCGTGTCCGACTCTTTGCGACCCCATGAATCGCAGCACGCCAGGCCTCCCTGTCCATCACCAACTCCAGGAGTTCACTCAGACTCATGTCCATCGAGTCAGTGATGCCATCCAGCCATCTCATCCTCTGTCGTCCCCTTCTCCTCCTGTCCCCAATCCCTCCCAGCATCACAGTCTTTTCCAATGAGTCAACTCTTTGCATGAGGTGGCCAAAGTACTGGAGTTTCAGCTTTAGCATCATTCCTTCCAAAGAAATCCCAGGGCTGATCTCCTTCAGAATGGACTGGTTGGATCTCCTTGCAGTCCAAGGGACTCTCAAGACTCTTCTCCAACACCACAGTTCAAAAGCATCAATTCTTTGGTGCTCAGCCTTCTTCACAGTCCAACTCTCACATCCGTACATGACCACAGGAAAAACCATAGCCCTGACTAGACGAACCTTTGTTGGCAAAGTAATGTCTCTGCTTTTGAATATGCTATCTAGGTTGGTCATAACTTTCCTTCCAAGGAGTAAGCATCTTTTAATTTCATGGCTGCAGTAACCATCTGGAGTGATTTTGGAGCCCAGAAAAATAAAGTCTGACACTGTTTCCACTGTTTCCCCATCTATTTCCCATGAAGTGGTGGGACCGGATACCATGATCTTCGTTTTCTGAATGTTGAGCTTTAAGCCAACTTTTTCACTCTCCACACACTCACTTTCATCAAGAGGCTTTTGAGTTCCTCTTCACTTTCTGCCATAAGGGTGATATCATCTGCATATCTGAGGTTATTGATATTTCTCCCGGCAATCTTGATTCCAGTTTGTGTTTCTTCCAGTCCAGCGTTTCTCATGATATACTCTGCATATAAGTTAAATGGCTGCTATCAAAAATTCTACAAACAATAAATGCTGGAGAAGGTGTGGAGAAAAGGGAATCCTCTTACACTGTCAGTGGGAACGCAAACTTGTATAGTCACTATGAAGAACAGTGTGGAGACTCCTTAAAAAACTGGAAATAGACCTGACATATGACCCAGCAATCCCAGTGCTGGGCATACACACTGAGGAAACCAGAATTGAGAGACACATGTACCCCAGTGTTCATCACAGCACTGTTCATAGTAGCTAGGACATGGAAGCAACCTAGATGTCCATCAGCAGACAAATGTCTAAGAAAGCCGTGGTACATATACACAATGGAATGTTATTCAGCTATTAAAAAGAATGCATTTGAATCATTTCTAATGAGGTAGATGAAACTGCTGCTTTTGCTGCTGCTAAGTCGCTTCAGTCGTATCCGACTCTGTGCGATCCCATAGACGGCAGCCCACCAGGCTCTCCGTCCCTGGGATTCTCCAGGCAAGAACACTGGAGTGGGTTGCCATTTACTTCTCCAATGCATGAAAGTGAAAAGTGAAAGTGAAGTCACTCAATCATGTCTGACTCCTAGCGACCCCATGGACTGCAGCCTACCAGGCCCCTCTGTCCATGGAATTTTCCAGGCAAGAATACTGGAGTGAGTTGCCATTGCCTTCTCCGGGATGAAACTGGAACCTATTATATAGAGTGAAGTAAGTCAGAAAGAAAAACACCAATACAGTATATTAACGCATATATATGGAATTTAGAAAGATAGTAACGATAACCCCATATGCAAGACAGCAAAAGAAACACAGATGTAAAGAACAGACTTTTGGACCCTGTGGGAGAAGACAAGGGTGGGATGATTTGAGAGAATAGCATTGAAATATGTATATTACCATATGTGAAATAGATTGCCAGTCCAGGTTCGATGCATGAGACAGAGTGCTCAGGGCTGGTGCACTGTGATGACCCTGAGGGATGGGATCGGGAGGGAGGTGGGAAGGGGGTTCAGGACGGGGAACACATGTACACCCATGGCTGATCCATGTCAATGTATGGGAAAAACCACTACAATATTGTAATGTAATTAGCCTCCAATTAAAAAAAAAAAAAGAAACACTCCCTACTCTCAGTCTCTTTCATCTGTGCTGAAGACCTCTGTCCTGTAACCTACAGTTCTTCCTCAACTCCTGCTCAGGATTTCTTCCAGGGACTGCTTGTTCCAGCAAGAAGCCTTTCAAAGCAAGATCCTTTTTTAAAGCCCAGTTCTTTTCCGCAATGTCTACTTGGCTTATAGGAAAACTCACGGATCCTTGTTCTGCTGAACTCTGGAAATGTGTGCCACTCACACAGCTCTCTCTGCTTGCTTTCGGCAAGGATCACACACTGGTTATCAGGCTTTCCAAATTCCAAGGGACATTCCTCAAAGTTTCCAAAGACCTCTTTCGTTGCATATAGCCATGGTTCTCTGGTGGTGTCCTAGTCCATGTGGGCTGCTATAACAAAATACTACAGACTGGGTGGCTTATTAACAACACATATTTCTTTCTCACAATTCTGGAAAGAGAGAAATCCAAGATCAGAGTGTTGGCAGATTTGATATCTAGTGAAGACCCATTTCCTGTTTTTTCCAGTGGTCATGTATGGATGTGAGAGTTGGACTGTGAATAAAGCTGAGTGCCGAAAAATTGATGCTTTTGAACTGTGGTGTTGGTTAAGATGCTTGAGAGTCCCTTGGACTGCAAGGAGATCCAACCAGTCCATTCTAAAGGAAATCAGCCCTGGGTGTTCTTTGGAAGGAATGATGCTAAAGCTGAAACTCCAGTACTTTGGCCATCTCATGCGAAGAGTTGACTCATTGGAAAAGACTCTGATGCTGGGAGGGATTGGGGGCAGGAGGAAAAGGGGACGACAGAAGATGAGATGGCTGGATGGCATCACTGACTCGATGGACGTGAGTCTGAGTGAACTCCGGGAGTTGGTGATGGACAGGGAGGCCTGGTGTGCTGTGATTCATGGGGTTGCAAAGAGTCAGACACGACTGAGCGACTGAACTGACTGAGCTGAACTGAACTGAGGAACCACTTCCTGGTTCATATACAGCTGTCTTCTTGCTATGTCCTCATGTGGCAAAAGGGACGAGGGAGCCTCTCAGTCACTTTGACAAGGGCACTACTCACATTCATAAGGGTTCCACTCTTGTGACCAATCACTTCTCAAGGCCCACATCCTCATTCTATCACATTGAGGATTTCGACATATACACTGGGGAAGGGGACACAAACATTCAGTCTATAGCAGACAGCATCTGACCCACAGTTCCAAAGCTCCAGAAATACTAAGTCTGGAGGTCAATATTCCTTTCTTCTGAATGTCCCTCAGTTTCATTTTCAGAGGTTGACTTGCTCCCATTTAGCCTGGAATTTGAAAAAGACAGTCTCTTCCCTATGTCACAGTATTCTTTATTTTTATTAATTCCCTTCCATCATCCTTTCCTCTCTTATCAACTTCTCTTGAATTTCTTATCATGTCATTAAGGGCAGAGGAAGAACATGGGCTAAGGGTTACAGAGGCAATTTTGTCCACCTCTTAGAATATCCAGCATGAAAGCTGTATCTGCATGTGTGATCCGTTGCCCTCAGATTTGGGACCTCACTAGAAAACCAGAAACATAACATACACATATGGACTGAGTATGCTCCTTCCAGATTCATATGTTGAAACCCCTAATACCAGCCCAAATGGGATGGTATTAGGAGACAAGGCCTTTGGGAGATAATTAGAATTAAATGAATGGGATTAGTGTCCTTATGAAAGTAACAAGAGCACCTGTTTTCTCTCTCTGCTCTCTACTATGTGAGGATACAAGGCAAGTCTGGCAGTCAGCATCAAAGAGGAGGATTCTTACCAGAATTTGACCTTGTAACATATTGATGTTGGACTTCCAGGCCACAGAACAGGGAGAAATGAAATTTTGTTGTTTATAAGCCAACCAGTGTGTGGTTTGCAATAGCTGCCTGAACCGAATAGTGTGCGTATAAAGCCAGCGAAGCCCACTACTATTTCAGTTTGTTTTACAATACATTTTATAGACTCACAGGAAAGATAAGGATAGTAGATGTCAGTTAATTAACCCACATAATGGTTAACTTTCTTCAGCAATATCCCTGACAATAATTCATTTGGCCTCAATATCTTCAGTTGTGGTGAAACCTCAATCTGTTTGGGAACCACTCCAGTTTTTTCTGTCCATGGATCAAGCCAAAGTCTGCTTCTTTCCAATTTCCCCCCAATATTCCTCCTCATTATGTTCTTTTAGCTAAATAGGACAAGCTGTTCTCTCTCTTTTACACAAGAATCTTTAAATGTCGAAGAAAAACACAAATGTTTTTCCTTTTTCTTCCTTGAAGACTCTGTATTCCCATTGACTCCACTGAAAAAGAGCATTTCAAATCCTGTCAGAACAGAGATCTCTTTTGGACACTGTTTACTTGTCCAAGTAGAGTTCAACTTATACTGAGTAGAATGGGAGAATCGTCACCTTTGTTTTTGGATATCCTGCTTCTAAAATCCCCTCCTGCCACCCATGAGTCACCTTCTCCTGGGGGAATCTTATCTCTTCTGTGGAATTCAGACATCATCCTCTACATCTCCCCATCCCCCTCCTCTGTTGTTAAAACCACTTTATATATACACTTTTATTTTGCATATATCACATTGAATGGTGATTTATTTATTTGTTCATTCGGTCATTATTTATTTATATCTGTGTTCTCATTAAATGCTAAGCTCCCTGAGACGAGGACAAGGTGTTACTCATCAATGGGTTCCCCTTTATGTTAGGCACACGCTAGAGTTTCAGTAAACGATGTCGACTAAATGGATAACTGACTATGGACTAAGACTCCCTTCAGCCTTTTTTAGCAGTTGTAGCACGTGGTTGAGTCGTGTTGAGCCCCTTGCCAATTTATATTTCCAAAACGTTTTCACTTTTGCTCAGCTGAACCAGGTTTTCTCTATCACACTTACACCTATATATGTATATTTTAACTTTACATATGTGTTGAAAAAATTAAGATCTGAGGAGTATATTTTAATTAATATAATTATTAATCCAACAATTAATCCAACAAGAAACTGTGGAAAATTCTTTTTTTTAATTTTAATTGGAGGCTAGTTACTTTACAATATTGTATTGGTTTTGCCATACATCAACATGAATCCACCACGGGTGTGCACGTGTTCCCACTCCTGAACTCCCCTCCCACCTTCCTCCCCATACCATCCCTCTGGGTCATCCCAGCATACCAGCCCTAAGCACCCTGTATCCTGCATCGAACCTGGACTGGTGATTCGTTTCCCATATGATATTATACATGTTTCAATGCCATTCTCCCAAATCATCCCCCCCACCCGCCGCCCCACAGAGTCCAAAAGACTGTTCTATACATCAGTGTCTCTTTTGCTGTCTTACATACAGGATTATCGTTACCATCTTTCTAAATTCCATATATATGCATTAGTATACTGTATTGGTATTTTTCTTTCTGACTTACTTCACTCTGTATAATCGGCTCCAGTTTCATCCACCTCATTAGAACTGATTCAAATGTATTCTTTTTAATGGCTGAGTAATACTCCATTGTGTATATGTACCACGGATTTCTTATCCATTCATCTGCTGTTGGACATCTAGGTTGCTTCCATGTTCTGGCTATTATAAACAGTGCTGCGATGAACATTGGGGTATATGTGTCTCTTTCAATTCTGGTTTCCTCAGTGTGTATGCCCAGCAGTGGGATTGCTGGGTCATATGGCAGTTCTATTTCCAGTTTTTTAAGGAATCTCCATACTGTTCTCCATAGTGGCTGTACTAGTTTGTATTCCCACCAACAGTGTAAGAGGGTTCCCTTTTCTCCACATCCTCTCCAGCATTCATTGCTTGTAGACTATTAGATCGCAGCCATTCTAACTGGTGTGAAATGGTACCTCATTGTGGTTTTGATTTGCATTTCTCTGATAATGAGTGATGTTGAGCATTTTTTCATGTGTTTGTTAGCCATCTTTATGTCTTCTTTGGAGAAATGTCTATTTAGTTCTTTGGCCCATTTTTTGATTGGGTCGTTTATTTTTCTGGAATTGAGCTGCAGGAGTTGCTTGTATATTTTTGAGATTAGTTGTTTGTCAGTTGCTTCATTTGCTATTATTTTCTCCCATTCTTAAGGCTGTCTTTTCACCTTGCTTATAGTTTCTTTTGTTGTGCAGAAGCTATTAGTTTTAATTAGATCCCATTTCAAACTGTGGAAAATTCTGAAAGAGATGGGAATACCAGACCAACTTACCTGCCTCCTGATAAATCTGTAGGCAGGTCAAGAAGCAACAGTTAGAACCACACATGGAACAACAGACTGGTTCCAAATCGGGAAAGAAGTACGTCAAGGCTGTAATAAGAGACATGAGTTTGGTCCCTGGTCTAGAAGTTCCCCTGGAAGGGGGCATGGCAGCCCACTTCAGTATTCTTGTCTGATTTATGTAAAACTTCATGAAATGTAAGCCATCAAAAACTGGAGAAACTACAAAGCCAACAAGGTTAAGAAGATTTTTTATTTTTGCTTTTGCTCTATTTTGATAGCAGAAAGAAGAGTGAGGGCAGAGCGAGTTTTCACTCCTGGCCCCAAGCCTGTATTTTGGGCAGTGTGATCCCTTTGTGGCTTCGTGTCCATAGCATATCAAATAGAGTCCTTTACTGTATTTCTGTGTCTTTTCCTCCCTGAAGCTGAGATCAACATATTTGGCATAAAGTGCTACAAAACATCTGAATAACCAAAGTATGTTTTCAAGCCATAGAATGCTGGACAGATATAATAGAGACTCACTTCCCCATTTGGGATTTTCTGTTCCTTTGAACTTCCTTTATTTTTCTTTGATTTTTCACGTGGTTGGGAGAAAAATAATCCTGGTTAATTCCATTCATAATTTCTATGACACGTCTACTTGGTGCGTAGAGTTTATTATGATCTATCATATTTTAAAGTCTATGTATGGTGTGAGAGCTATTGTCAAAAAACCTTATAATTCTACTTTAACCACTTATCATAAAATTATCGTTTTTCCATTAACCATGTCATTATTTACAGGATGCTCAAGTTTGCTTGTTTCTCTTCTGGATCTGTGCCCTCCTCCCTACACCCCACCCTGGGAGTAAATGCTTCTAGTTATATAATAGATCTCCATGGGAAAATCAGATCAGGTTATATTAAACTTATTGGACTTCGCTATTCAACATTTCTTATCATAAGTGCCTGAGAACACAAGAAAGAATGAGAAATAAATGTGAGGAATCAGGTAAAGATTAGGAGAGTGTGTTGAAATGACTCTAAAATATCTTTATCTGTGGTCTAAACTATCCCTTTAACATTTTTAGATCATTCATCTAAGGGTCCTTTTTCTACAAACAAAGACAATTTTTCAGACCCCTTCATGATTATATTCCCTAGAAACAAAAGTGTGTTCCAGTAGTAGTCTGATTTCTATTTATATGTCATCAAAATTTTAAGTAGTTTTCCTCTATTTCCTAGTCCTTGTAAACTCTCTAAATTCAACTTTTGCATTCTCTCAAACATTTAGCACATCACTGGTGCTTAATAAATGTTTAACAGTCGCAATACTTTAACAGCTGCAACATTGACTCTAAGGACAGCTGCATTTTAATGATGTGTGAAATGATTTATATGTAAGCTGCTCAAACTCATAACTAAAGCACTTAGCACTTTAGGCTCCCCTGGGATGAAAGGTGATAGATTAAGGTAAAATGTTATTATTATTTAATTCCGAAAGAGGTAAATTACACTGGCAAAATGCTATTTGATGTTGCTGGCAAACCGCTGTGGTCTAATGCTTCGCTGACACCAGGAAACATGGTCCAGTGGTTGGAGCTGTGGTGTAGGAGGCAGGAGTCCTGGGTGCTATTTCTGGTTAGTTCACTGACTTCCTGGGTGACCTTGGTCAACTCACTTAACCTCTTCATGCCTCAGTCTCCCCCCTTTGGAGTGGAGAAGGACAAAGCTTTTCAAGATTCTTCTCTGAAGGGACATTTTAACAGTAAAACTTTGACATGCTTCATTAATAGTATTTTTGTGGTAATGTATTTGTCTGTTTTTCTTATAGCTGTGCTGTTGGCTATAGGAAGGCAGTACATATTAATATGCTCTTAGCTGGAACACACAGCACTCAGAATGGCCATGGGCTCAGGATTCTATATTTCAGAACAGACCCCCCACTCCGTTATCACTGCCTCAAGACACTTTGATTCCACACCTAGTCCATGCACAGGTCTTACCACTCTGTCCTCACCATTTAAAAATAGACTTTGAAGAAAAGAAATAAGCACTTTTCCTGAATCCATGGTGCTTAGAACAGTCTGGATTGTGAATCAATTCTGGCAGTAAGAAGGGAAGAACTTGTTCATATATTTGAGGAAAATAACAAACAAGCTCCCAAACTTAAAGTTTCTGTTGACTCCTAAGTTGTAGAACAGAGCCAGTAGGGGATCATTATTTCTGTCTGTTTCAACCTTGTGCACCTATTGAATGAGGATGTCCTGTAGTGGAAACAGAGAGCATTTCAGATTTTGTAGGAAAGAAAGCTGAGTGCTGAAGAACTGCTGCTTTTGAACTGTGGTGTTGGAGAAGACTCTTGAGAGTCCCTTGGACAGCAAGGAAATCCAACCACTTCATCCTTAAGGAAATCAGTCCTGAATATTCATTGGAAGGACTGATGCTGAAGCTGAAACTCCAATACTTTGGCCACCTGATGCAAAGAACTGACATTTGAAAGAGACCCTGATGCTGGGAAAGATTGAAGGCAGGAGGAGAAGGGGATGACAGAGGATAAGATGGTTGGATGGCATCACCGACTCAATGGACATGAGTTTAAGTAAACTCTAGGAGTTGGTGATGGACAGGGAGGCCTGTTTTGCTGCAGTCCATGGTGTTGTAGAGTCGGACACTAATGAGTGACTGAACTGAACTGATCTTGAATTCTGACTACTTTTCTTCACTCTGAATTCCTGGAATGGATATTTAGGCTGCTGTATAGCTAGACAGACATATAGCAATTTATTCACACCACCTGTCAGATGTAAGTTCTTTAGGAAATCGGTAGTAAGAGATGTGAAGTATAAAGAAGAAAAAAAAGAGAGGATAAGAGAAGATCAGTATATAAAATAAATTCAGTTTTCTTGATTAATTTACTGAAATTTTCCAATGAAATTCTTTCTTGATGACTTCTTATCACTTACAAAAATGTATTGCACTTTTCTTAGGAGTATGAAGATCTATAACTAACTTGGATTTTTATTTTTATTTTTATTATTTATTTTTGGATTTTTATTTTAACTATCTTTAGAAAGACAACAATTAGGACATGCTTACAAAGTGCAGTGGCTCCTGTTCAGGAAAATTTAAGTGATCTTGAAGGATGTTGGGAAATAATAGTGATCTTAAAGGGGAAAAAAAAGATTATATGGTGAAAAATACATGCAGCTTCACTTTTGAGGTTATGGGTTATGGCTGCTGTACTACCATAATAGTTCTTCTTTACTGATGGTAGTTACAAATTGATTTATTTCTATTTCATGATTTCTATTACTTTTTAACAAAAGTATCTTATGTAAAATTTGTGGTTTGTGTATTATAAGAATGAGTGCTAAAGTTTATGACTCACACATGTGAATTGAAAAGCAAATAAAAAATTGGTTAGTTACTTATTTCCACTTTTAATCAAGAAATTTATGATACATGAAAATAACTTTTAATCATAAATCCCCATAGGAAAACTGCTTGATGTCATAAGTCTAAAACACTGATTATAGCACAATATTGTCTGAAACTCTGTTTTACCCCATTATAATCATTGCTTTTTTAAAGATTTTGGTTAATTTAAAGTTTCTTAGGAATTTAACTTTTAAATTTTGGCAGAAAAAGCAGTATGAGCTAAGTGCTCACAAATCCTCTTCTGAAAAAATATGTGTACATACAGTACTTAAGCTTAATACAGGCAGTAAGAAACCTAAAGATTTTATGCCAAATGAAATAAAATGTTAGGCAAGGAGAGAGTTGTTATGATTATTAAATAATTTCATTGTTGATTTCACTATGTTGATTATGGGGGTATTCTGAGGAGATATAAATACATCTGTTACTGCTGGCAAAGGTGGCTGTTAACCTGTGAAAGAGGTATTAAGCAGAACGGTAGTTTTTAATTTAAAAAGCAGTGTATTTTATAGAATTAATGCATTAAGCCAGATTTATCCCATAGGTAGTTTGCCTCAAATCTTTATGCCTCAATTAAATCAGACAAAACTGAATTATTTTTATTTGCTTGACTTATTACGGTAAAAACAATACAGTAACTGAGTACTAGGTTTGTCAACAACCCTATGAAATATGTATTACTAACCACAAAGAAAAGTGCAGTAACTTGTTCAAGATGACACTGCCAAGAGATTATAGAGTTGGGACAGCATGACATCACTCCAGAGTGTGCACTCAGAACTTCTACACTGTATTTCCATCTTTACAGGTCTATGAATGCTGCAACACTGGGAGGACTGGCCTTAGGCATGCTATGCTGTTGCCATGTTAGCAAAATTACCTTTGAGAGATTCTGATTCAGCTCTTTTCCCCACAACACACATAAGCCCAGATACATGCACAGACACATACATTATCATTTTGTAAGGCAATTCAAAGTACAATAATACTATCTCAGAGGTTTGAAGATTTACAAGTAATAAAAAAAAAGTTCACAGTAATGTACTTATATCAAGAATCATGAGGGTTTGAGATATTATCCTATTTTTAAACTAGCCTGCCATAGATTCATGGATGCTAGGAGAAAACATGAGATTCTTGGGTCAGAGAAAAAAGACTTGATTATTCATGGCAAGATAGGCAGCCTAAGCTTTTTGATTGCCTTGATTTCCATCTCCTCTCCTAGATCCCAAGGTGGTCACTTGGAGATGGACCCAGGGAGATGCTGGGCATCTAGTATATTTGTGTCACAGAGAAAAAAATTCCAATCTTTAAGAGGGGTTACAGAAAACTTGCTCAACCTTTGCCCAGAGGAAGACCTCATTATTTTTTTATTATTATTATCTTTATTATATTGGGCAGCAAATAAATCTGCCCTCTGCCTAGGAAGGTGATGCTATTTCTATATCCCAAGGCTGTTTTCCACTCTTGAAAAGAATGCCTTGAAAATACATTTTTGAAATTATTGTTGTTGTTTAGTCATTTGTGTCCAACTCTTTGCAGCCCCATAGACTGCAGCATGCCAGGCTCCTCTGTCCTCCACTATCTCCGAGAGTTTGCTCAAACTCATATGCATTGAATCAGTGTTGCTATCCCAGTAGTCATGTATGGATGTGAGACTTGTATCATAAAGAAGGCTGAGCACTGAAGAATAATTGAAATGATAGTCTGGAATAAAAGTTATCAGTGACTCTGCTCATAGTGAAAGTGAAAAAGTGAAAGTTACTGAGTCGTCTGACTCTCTGCAACACCATGGACTATACAAGTCCATTGAATTCTCCACATCAGAATACTGGAGTGGGTTGCCATTTCCTTCTCCAGACTCTGCTTATAAGACATGTATATATACAAAGGGAAACTATAAAAAAAATTACCTCAAAATATATTTTCTATAATCCATGCTAAATTAATTGACATTAATTTAATTCTGTTGAAATTAATAGGCAAATCTTATATTTTCTATTTTATAGATTTTTATACTTATACAATGATTCTCTGAGTACTAATGTAGCTTTCATAACCTAAGAATAATTTAGTTGATAAAATATATATACAATTGTTTGGGAAAAATCCCAAGTATACAAATCGATGTTTAAAGGAAATAATTCTTATACAATAAGAATTAGTATAAATATTTTTATCTAATACTATTTTATATTCTTTGTTTATTTTTTGCTAGCTACTTGACCAGGGGTAGAGATGCTAAGTGTCCCAGGGTATGTATTGGGATCACTGGCAATCGAAGAAGGACTAGATATAAAGATAATGTACTTCCTACTTTATATAATAAGTTACTAGCAAAAGATGATCTGAACTGATACCCAATGGAAGACTATATTTATTATGTCAAGCAACAAAAATCTATATTAGAATACCATCATATGCATAATGTATTTATTTCCCAGATTCTAAGGTGTGTAACTTCTAAATGTGCTCAACTTGGGACTAAGGCATCCTCTAATTATGGGAAGAATTTGAACCTAAATGAATGTGGTCTACTCCAGGAATTTCAAAGGAATTAAATTCCTATTACTAGGCTATTTTATTTAGACAAGGCAGGTTAGATTTTAGCGCATTGTGATGGACAAAAACTAAACCACAGAAAATTATTTGTCTAACATTAATAAGCAAAGAAGTAATATTAATATGATGTTGCTGTGTGGAGGATATGTGAGAATTGGAGATAGGAAAGCTCACGTTTTCTATTGCAGCTGCTACCTAAAAAGAGGCAAGGGAAGAAGTGAGTCACTGGCAGCTTGAGGTGAATTAAAGCAAGCAGCCATAGGGCAGTAAATGGTGTTGATCATTTACTCAGAAGCACTCTTTGGAGCTGTGGCTATTTCAACACCAAATGAGATTATTGTTTCTCATTGTGGGTAGACCTTCTATTACTATTGATGACTGACACAAGCTGAAAAATGGCCACAATCGTACAACATCCAAAATATGTTTGTAATAAATTCTGAAGATTTGGCCTTATCCATCATTTGAATAGGTTGTCCTAAATACACAAGATCATTCAACCCATAGCATCTTTGTAGCAGTTGACAAGCTATCCTAGTTCAGTGGGACATTTAAACCTTGTCCTTCAGCAATGTGAAATGAGAGGAATGTTCTCATCAGAAGCCAAAATCTAAAAAGCAAAATTTGATCTGTCAAATGGTCAAGTATGTTAAAGCTGAAAACTATAGCTGCTAAGACACTTAGGTCTTTTTTTTAGACTGTTGTTTTCCTGGCAAGTGAGGTGTCCTTTTATTCACAATTCACTCTCCTTTATAGTGACAATTCATAATTCCTTGTTCACCTACATGTAAGCTCTGGGCTAATAACATTAAAGTAAAGTTAACAAACTTACAGGCTTCTAATCACTATGTGATTATCAGTCTATATTTTCAAACCTTGTCTGCTTCCTACCACTTCTTAGCTCTAGACTCATCACAGAATGAATGAGAGTTCCCTATGAAAAAATCAATATTGACTTTGAATCAATGTCTAAGATATTACCATTATTATTAATTATTCTTTTTATGGTGTTTGTAATACCACCACTGTAATCATGGTCATGGTAGTGAAGACGATACAAGTAATATATTTCTCTCACAGACAGCTTCACTTCAGGTTAGTTCTAATAGAAACTTGTCATCTAAAATTGTGTTATTACTTGGGAGTGAGGTAAAGTTGTCAAATAAAAAATACAAGATGGTCAATTAAATTTGAATTTTAGATAAAGGATGAATTTTTTAAATTTTGGTGTATCCTAAATATTGCATGGACATCCTTATACTAAATAGTTGTTAGGTGTTTAAATTTGACTGTATCTATCTACCTATATCAATATCTGCTTATATCTGTCTGTGTTAGTCACTCAGTCATGTCTGACTCTTTACCACCCCATGGTCTGTAGCCTGCCAGGCTCCTCTGTCCATGGAATTCTCCAGGCAAGCGTACTGAAGTGGGTAGCCATTCCCTTCTCCAAGGGATCTTCCCCACCCAGGGATCAAACTTGGGTCTCCTGCATTGCAGGTGACACTTTACCATGCACTCACCTATATCACCCCAAACAAGAACTAAAACACTTTCATCACCCCTGAAAATTCCATCTGTCCTGTTACGCTTTTATCCTATCCTTCCACCCTCAAGCAATAACTTTTTAATTTCTGTCAGTGTGTTCTCTAATCACTAAGTCACGTCCGATTGTTTTGTGACCCCATGGACAGCAGTCCAGTCTGTCCAGGGGATCCTCTGTCCATGGGATTCCCCAGGCAAGAATACTAGATTGGTTGCCATTTCCTTCTCCAGGGGATCTTCCCGACCCAGGGATCAAACCTGGGTCTCCTACATTGCGGGAGGATTCTTTACCATCTGAACCACCAGTTAAGCCCAATTATATATTAATTTGGCAACCTTAGTGTAGGGGGAAACAGATGCTTGCAAAGAGAAAGATACCTATTGAAGTCTCAAACAGAAAAGCTGAGGACGCACTTGTAAAGACAGCAAGGCAGCTCTGGAAAGGTTTCCTCTGTCTTTCTCTTTTTCACAAGGAAGATGGAAGCTGTTTACTAAGGCAAAGAACACTTGTCCCCATCATAGTTCTGGCTCATTTAGACAAGAACTGTCTATCTCTGCAGGACACTGGTTTCAACTGCATGGGTCAACTTAAACGCAGGTTTTTCTTTTCAATAAATATAGTACGTGTATTTTCATTTTACAGATTTTAAAATTAACTCAGTGTGGGAAAACGTGTGTGTTCCATTAGAGATCACAATATGTGAAATGAAAAGAACTAGGGTTTGAGTTCTGATTTGGTCTAAACTGTTCCAGCTTCCTGCCCTTGGGTGAGTCATTTATTAATCCCTTTGTTTTTGAAGCTGATATAGCAGTGGCCTCCTTTCAATTTCAGGGGTTGGGCAGCCCCTAAACACCACATCATTCAAGTGCCAACTGTATTCTCTTTTCCCCTAGAACTAAAAAAATAAACACATCACTGCACGAGGAGGGAGACGGAGTTAGTATTTTTCTCCGAGTGTCGTGAAGCCACTAGATGGCAGTATCAGCTCATCATACCCCCACCCCCTCCCCAGCAATCTGGAGCCGATTTTCTGTACCTTGTCCTCTTTCTCTTTGCAGGTTTCAGCTTGTCACTTCTCTTCTCCCTCTTTGTTTGCTATTTTTACTTTTATTCAAATGCCAGGAAAGCCAGCCGGTGGAAGAAATCGTGCGGTGGTCCACACGTTTAGTCACAGGGTACTGTGATTGAAAAGCGGGGCTGCTGGAGCTGAGTCTCAGGCAGGAGAGCAAAGGGGCCTTTGCACTGGAAGTTGTGGCAGAGTAGATGAGGACATGGAGTTCTGTGCTTTGCTAAGTCTTGTGCACCCAAGATCCAGCCTCCTGTGTGTGGGAATCCGGCTCAGCTGTTGGCAGACAGCCAGGTGAGAGCAGTAGATGGGGACAAAACCTCACCTGAGACTTCTGAAGACTGGAGCTGAAAGTTTAGTAGTGGTAAGGTGCTTGCTCTCAAGACACGAAGTCTATTTTTACAGAAAGAGAACCATTGAATTGCAAAACTGTACACATGGAAGGGTTTGGAATTGATCTTCAATTTATAGAGTGTGTACTCCTTGCAGATTTTTCAAGTCACAGGAGAGCTCCATTTTGTTGAAAGGCAGAATGCCCTAGAATTCTTTCTGAAAGGAAGGAGAGGGATAGCAAATACTGTGTAGAAAATGTGTTAAAGGAGTTCGCATTCCATTCTCATTCTTACTAAGAGCATGTTACCTACGTGGTGAGTGTGCCCCTCACGGTGAAATTCCTTTCACTCCCATCTCTTGTGTTGGTCCCAGCCATGGTGATGCCCAATAAGATCTGCATGAGGCGAGATCTATGCAGAAGTCTTTGGTATTGATATTGGCTAAAACCCCTCTCTCAGAATCCATACTTTAATTCTTTCCAGGGATACAACTTCTTTCATTTGACTATTTCAAAACAGATTATGAACACAGTTAGAGTCTTACTTGTACTACTTCATTGTTCTTTATGTTTGCCAACCTAAAACTAGATATAATATTTTTTTTAGCTTACTATTTTTTCTTGTCCTTCTTTCATTCAGTGGAGAAAAATAGGTACACCATTCATCTGACATGTTAGATACAGATGCATATCTCCTGAATTCTTTTCTGAGCTTGGAAACAGTAACTCCTACCAAGAGAGTCTTGTGTAAGTACAGAAGACCTTATCTTTACCACCACTGACAACCAGCTGCTTAGTAATGAACATATCTGAGGAAAGGGGAGCACCTGTTATAAACTCCTAGAACTCGCCATGGTGGCCAAGCCTCCATTTACTTTAGATCTTCCATCAAGAATCGTCAACCCCTGGGTTAACTCCTGGCTCTAGGAATATGTCCACTGTCAGGTCCTTCTTGCCTGGAACATTTTTTAAAAATGAACTCTGTATGTAAAATCCTATTTTGCAATTATTCACAATTTATTTATTTTATTCTGCACTGATAATTATGAGAAAACGGTTTTCCTTAAAGGAGCCTTTAATACCATACATCAGGAGATTGACAAATGAAAAAACACACATTACTTTTCAAAAATATTTCCCACTAATTGATAATTCGCGGCCATTTTTCATTCATTCATTTATATCTTATTCACTTATTTGACAAATACTTATTAAACATCTTCTATGTGCCAAGCGCTGTACTAAGAGTTGAGAAAACAAAATGCAAAGATTGAAATGGATATCGCCCTAGCCTTTGTAGAACTTAAAGTACATGAGATAGTTTATTTTAATGGGTATTGTGCATGCACTTAGTGATTTTAAAATCAGAATCAGCGTAATGTTGTGGAGAGGAAAACTAACAATTTATGTATGCTTCCTATTTTATGCATATGTTAATCTCATTTTGCACCTTTCACTCTAGCACGCCATCTTATGTCATGAAAGCCTATATCAAACACATTTACCTCTTTTAAACAATTGTTTTTAAAGTTTATCTGGTTGGAAATTGTCAGTGTATTTCCTAACTATAGTTTCTATCCATATACTTATTCAACCACAAACATTTGTTGAAAGACTATCAAGTGTCACATATGCTCTAGATGTAGTGAATGGAGCAATAAGCAAGATGGACATTATTCCTGCTGTCATGGAGATATCTGCATAGCCATAACAATTATACATTAGAACTAGGAATTTTACTGTTCTAGTATTAATTAAATGGAGAAGGCAATGGCACCCCACTCCAGTACTCTTGCCTGGAAAATCCCATGGACAGAGGAGCCTGGTAGGCTGCAGTCCATGGGGTCGCTAGAGTCGGACACGACTGAGTGACTTCACTTTACTTTTCACTTTCATACATTGGAGAAGGAAATGGCAACCCACTCCAGTATTCTTGCCTGGAGAATCTCAGGGACGGGGGAGCCTGGTGGGCTGCCGTCTATGGGGTCACACAGAGTCGGACACAGCTGAAGTGACTTAGCAGCAGCAGTATTAATTAAAACTAATTCATCTTCTTAGTGAAGAAGAGATATTGTTTTTTCCTGTGGATACTGGATTCTTATATCTATATTCCAGAAATCAATGAACCTATTCTCAGCACAGGAGAGTAAGTGTGTGAGAAAGTGGAGACAGCAGTCTTCTTCTGTGTTGAGATTTCCAGAAGAATGCAGACTGGAGGTGTGATGCCCAAGATGAAATGTGTATTCCCTACTCCTCTACCCACTTCATAATAAAGGTATATCAAAAGAGGAGACAGGATTTATAGAAATAAATAGACATGTGCCCACTCTCTTCTCTAAATGTTGAAAAGTGATTGTTAAAATGACTTTTTTTAAAGGTCCGTCTAGTCAAGGCTATGGTTTTTCCTGTGGTCATGTATGGATGTGAGAGTTGGACTGTGAAGAAGGCTGAGCACCGAAGAATTGATGCTTTTGAACTGTGGTGTTGGAGAAGACTCTTGAGAGTCCCTTGGACTGCAAGGAGATCCAACCAGTCCATTCTGAAGGAGATCAGCCCTGGGATTTCTTTGGAAGGAATGATGCTAAAGCTGAAACTCCAGTACTTTGGCCACCTCATGCAAAGAGTTGACTCATTGGAAAAGACTGTGATGCTGGGAGGGACTGGGGTCAGGAGGAGAAGGGGACGACAGAGGATGAGATGGCTGGATGGCATCACTGACTCGATGAACATGAGTCTGAGTGAACTCCGGGAGTTGGTGATGGACAGGGAGGCCTGGCGTGCTGCGATTCATGGGGTCGCAGAGTCGGACACGATTGAGCAACTGAACTGAACTGAATAATAATTTTTACATTCAAAACAATGTTTGGTGGGTTGTCAGATATCTACTCATTTACTTCTCTTGAGGCTCTCCCTCTCTCTATTTGATCACTAAGAAGATTCAAGAAACTTCTCCTAGAATCCAGAGAGGTGATCAAGCATCCTATAGTATAAATTGTTTAGTGATAGGTGGCAAAGAAACTTTCTCACAAGGATATTGACATAAACTTTCCTTTCAAAATTCAGCTAACATGCTCATAGACAATTTTCTTTACAGGCAGAGCATGATGGGCCTGCAGGTTTTATGGTTTTCTGAAATCATATGGATTTTCATTGTCTCTCAGGCCAAGACTTGAGAAAACTTTGCTCTTATTTCATCCCAAAACTTGAGCTTGCAAACTCAGTACAGCTAAATATAAATGTAAATGTGGATGGAACTTTTACCCCTTAACATAAAATGCTTTTCATCTGATTTCTCTTCATAGCTGCCAAGATGAGTGGATAGATGCATTGCGGCTTAAGATTTTTTAGATTTTGTTGCAAATGTTGGAGCAAGAGGTTGATTGATTGGTATAAACATGTAGCAATGGCAACAGCTGCTTTAAAAAAATCATAAAAGGGAATGAAATGATTTAAAATAAACAGTAGTTACATTTATGACAAACATACTGCCTGAATATTTTTAATTTTCCTTGCCTTTACTAAAAATGAAAACTGGTACAGATAGCAGTAAAATAACTGCATTCTAAATTCAAGTGTTCATGCCTCAGAAGTGTGAGCCTTCTTTCAGATCTTTTTAAAAATTTTATTTCAGTGCCTTTCTCTATTGAATTAGTCTTAATTTTCTAGTAAATGGGATGATATATATTTGCATTTTGATATATGGCAAAACCAATACAATATTGTAAAGTTAAAAAATAAAATAAAAAAAAGAAAATGTAGCAAATTTACAACAAGTTGTAAGACCTTCCTTAATCTTTACCTTTATAAAGTAGATAATATCAGTGAAAAAATTATTACTAAGTATTCACCTTTTTATAATTAACTACCTCTTATTATCATCAGTCAATGATGTAATAAGTCATAGAACAGCTGTCATCTGAAGTGGAATTTTCGTTTTACAAAACTTTTCTAACTTTTAAGGATGGATCTTTGAGTGATCTTCCTTTAGGGTATGGAAACTTGTACCCAGGGGCTGCTGCTGCTGCTGCTAAGTCGTTTCAGTCGTGTCCAACTCTGTGCGACCCCATAGACGGCAGCCCACCAGGCTTCCCCATCCCTGGGATTCTCCAGGCAAGAACACCGGAGTGGGTTTGCCATTTCCTTCTCCAATGCATGAAAGTGAAAAGTGAAAGTGAAGTCGCTCAGTCGTGTCCTACTCTTCCCGACCCCATGGACTGCAGCCTACCAGGCTTCTCTGTGCGGTGCCATTGCTTTCTCTGGTACCCGGGGGCAGTTGGGTTTAAATAGTCTGAAATGTAAAAGGAATTTTACTTTTTCTACTTTGGGATTGGTAAAAAGAACAATTGTCTTTAACGTCTTTTTTAAATGAGTGTTTTCTGGTTGTCTTGTTCATAAAATGAAAGACTGTGGAATCAAGATAGACATTAGAGACCAGGTGGTCCCAACCTCCATTATTCTGTTGTGAGTCTTATTGACCAGAGACATTGAAGGACGTTTCTAAACCCTAAGTATCTAAAGTAAATAAGGGAAGGAGCCAGAATTAAAGCCCAAATTCCAGTAGTCTTTTTACATTTTTAAAACTGTCTTCTCAAGGTATGATATCAACCAAAAGGTGTTTCTTCTTCCTAAAATTTTACTCACACAGAGACATTTGTGGCCTTTTGCACTCAGAAAAAATAAAACCAAGTCTTTAATTTTAGGTCTTAATTATCCTTTTCATTTATCATCTTTTCCTGGGAAACAAGTTGAATTGTTACTTCTGTATTGCTGACAAAGAAATTGAGGTACTAAAAAAAGAGGTAAGAAGCACAATAAGACCCTTCAAGTTCTGATTGAGGGAAAGGTTTTCTTTTAAAAGGACTTTTGTAAATCTCTTGTTTGCAACTCAGAATTCATTTTCCCATAAAAAGTCAAATTATACATGATAGCTGAGTTTCTCAGGGAAACATCCAGAATACCTATTTAATATACCTTTTACCCAGAACATAGCTCTGAATGTAGATTGATGTGGAATGTAATGTAATGACATTTCTATGCGGAAAATGGATTCAGAATTTCATCATGGAAAATACAGGGTTGCATAGAATGTCATTTACATGACTAAAATGAGATACAATATAATCATTGTTATAAGATTTGGCATAAATTATATGGACTTCCCAGGTGGTGCTAGTGGTAAAGAACCCGCCTGCCAATTCAAGAAACATAAGAGATGCAGGTTCAATCCCTCGGTCGGGAAGATCCCCTGGAGAAAGGCATGGCCATCTTCTCCAGTATTCTTTCCTTGAGAATCCCATGGACAGAGGAGCCTGGCAGGCTACAATCCGTAGGGTCACAAAGAGTCAAACATGACTGAAGTGACTTAACACACATAGACTAGGGTATATTGGTTTTTCATTCCCATCCCATTCCTTTGTACATCTTTTTGTCTAAACTTTTGTCACACACACAACAAAATGGCCTTTATCAGGTCTCTTGGTTTGGTCCTGCCTCCAAACACATTGAGAGTGAAGGAGAGCAGAGCGAATGGAAGGAATGGGTGTTTCAGGTTAGGGTAAGTAGAAGGAGCTGATTTCACATGTTTTTTAAAGGGTTGGGAAGGGGTCTACCCAGACTTTTAAAAATGTTGAAGGTTGTATACATTTTGGTGGGCTCTCTTCAAAATTTTTGAATTCATAAATATAAAATTAGGATAAAAGTAAATATTTATTTAATATGAAAACAAAAATAAACCAAGTTAAGGATTTTAAACAAAGGAGAAATACCACAAAAATCCGATATTTAAAAAATCTAACATTTTAATTAATTAATTCTCTATTGCAACTTTATAATACTCCTTTTCTCTACATGTAAATATTTATACATACATATATATATATATATATACATATTTCAACTTTATAATACTCCTTTTCTCTACATGTAAATATTTATACATACATATATATATATATATATACATATTTGCTGTGTTCTTTTTAGCACTTTATATAAAAATGACTTTATAGTGGCACTTCTACATCAAGAATAGAAAAATCTTTCCTTTATCATGAGTGATTAAAATTTTTTTATTAATATTGAGGGTATATAAACATATGTGACCTCATATATTTGTGATCTCAAACACAGAATTCCATGCATTGCATTTAATATGATTCCCATAATAATGTATTATTCATTTATACTTATATATGATGCATTCTTAAATATTTTCTTCATAGATGGAACATACAGTTTGACTAGGTGTTAATGAGAAATGATTCTTGTGCTTATAATTTTACATCTATGATGACTGGAAGAACTTTCCATAAACTATTTTCTAACACATTATCTTTCAGATCTTTATTCCCTACTTATCACTTGCTCCTGGTGCAAGGCACTGGGAGAAGTACTCATATAGCAATCTGTCAAAGCACAGAGGAATCAACAGAGGAGGCAATAGAAATATTTGAGAAATCCTTCCTACACTAGGATGGCTAGCAACAACTTATCAAGAATGGGAATGACTATGAAACCACAAAAATAATACACTTAATATATACCCAGACTGCCTGCCTACCAGAGTTCCTCCCTTCCGTCCTGCCTCCTTCTTTTCTTCCCTCATCCCTCTCCTTTTCCTCTTTCTTTTCTTCTCTTTTATTTCCATTTTGAATTCAAGAACTTCAGAAATACAGAATTAGTTTAATCATAATTTTAGTTCATTATGCATCATTATCTTTTATATATATTATCTTTTTATAATGTTTTATTTTGCTTTTTAAATAATATAATAACATAATGAACATTCCAATGGATATCTAAAATAAATCAACAATTCACACAAACTTTTTTCCTCCACTAGCCCTCAACTTCCCCATGGAGATCACTGCTATCCTAAATTTTGTGTTCATCATTCTCTTGAACATCATTATATATCTAAAGAATACATTGTTATTTTTACTTGTTATTGAACTTTATAAAAGAATGTCATACAGTTATAGTCTTTGGGGGCTTAGTTTCATTGTTTTGTATTATTAAAATCACTCTGTGTGATTCCATACCACAACATTCGATTGTGTTAAATTGCTATATTATAGTTACTAATCTTCCCCTTTGTGGGAATTTATATTGTTTTCAGTCTCAAATAATTACAATTAGTGTTGCAGTGAATATTTTTATCTCATGATGCTCATATGTAAGATACCCTTGTATTTTCCCAGGAGTGATATTATGGAGCCATAGTCTGCCATTGTTTAGCAGATAAATCTTAATTTGCTTTTAAGACAACTTATATCCATCACATTCATATCTGTAGTGTAAAATGAGATTCTCAATCTATTTCTCCTTTAACACAATATTGTTAAACTTCATTTAAGTTGATTAAATAAGGGGGTTTAAAATGATATCTCATTGTGGTATTGCTTTCCTAATTACAACTGAGATTTTATCTTCATATTGCTCAAAAGGATTTTGTTTTGCCCATGTCGTTATTGTTGTCTTTCAAAAATCTTTTTTAAAAGGTATTTATATGAGTTCTTTGTATGTTCTTGATACTAACCCTTTGTCAGTTGCTATGTACTATAATTATTTATATATATATAAATATACAATTATAAAATATAAATATTTTCTTTGAGTGTGACTTGGGTTTTTTCATTTCCTTCAAAAATGTTTTAATTAATACAATTGATTAATATATGTATAATATTCAACTTTTTTTCTGGTCAATTACTTTTGTGCCTTGTAAATAAAATGTTATTAAAACAAAGTAAAATATATGAATTTATTTAAATCTTTAAAAAAAGGTTTTTTTCACGTTTTAAAGTCTCCGTCTATTTGGCATTGATTTTCATTGCTGTGCTTTTAATTCCATTTCACTGCTATATAGAAAACTGTATTTCCAATTTTTATTTATTGAATCATTTTCTACCACTGCCCTTTCCAGTGACTTGTATGATCTCACACTTCATATATGAAACTTGCATAAATTTGAGATTGGCTTATAGGCTAAGCTATCTTCTATTGGTTAGACTATTCCTGTTCCAAACTATACTGTTTTTATTATTACAGATTATAACAATTTATAACAACATGCCAAAGAATAGCAAGAAGAGATAAAAAAGACTTCTTCAGTGATCAGTGCAAAGAAATAGAGGGAAAACAACAGAATGGGAAAGACTAGGGATCTCTTCAAGAAAATCAGAGATACCAAGGGAACATTTCATGCAAAGCTGGGCTCAATAAAGGACAGAAATGGTATGGACCTAACAGAAGCAGAAGATATTAAGAAGAGATGGCAAGAATACACAGAACTGTACAAAAAAGATCTTCACGACCCAGATAATCACGATGGTGTGATCACTCACCTAGAGCCAGACATCCTGGAATGTGAAGTCAAGTGGGCCTTAGAAAGCATCACTACGAACAAAGCTAGTGGAGGTGATGGAATTCCAGTTGAGCTATTCCAAATCCTGAAAGATGATGCTGTGAAAGTGCTGCACTCAATGTGCCAGCCAATTTGGAAAACTCAGCAGTGGCCACAGGATTGGAAAAGGTCAGTTTTCATTCCAATCCCAAAGAAAGGCAATGCCAAAGAATGCTCAAACTACCACACAATTGCACTCATCTCACATGCTAGTAAAGTAATGCTCAAAATTCTCCAAGCCAGGCTTCAGCAATATGTGAACCGTGAACTTCCAGATGTTCAAGCTGGTTTTAGAAAAGGCAGAGGAACCAGAGATCAAATTGCGAACATCCACTGGATCATGGAAAAAGCAAGCGAGTTCCAGAAAAACATCTATTTCTGCTTCATTGACTATGCCAAAGCCTTTGACTGTGTGGATCACAAGAAACTGTGGAAAATTCTGAAAGAGATGGGAATACCAGACCACCTGATCTGCCTCTTGAGAAATTTGTATGCAGGTCAGGAAGCAACAGTTAGAACTGGACATGGAACAATAGACTGGTTCCAAATAGGAAAAGGAGTACGTCAAGGCTGTATATTGTCACCCTGTTTATTTAACTTATATGCAGAGTACATCATGAGAAACGCTGGACTGGAAGAAACACAAGCTGGAATCAAGATTGCCGGGAGAAATATCAATAACCTCAGATATGCAGGTGACACCACCCTTATGGCAGAAAGTGAAGAGGAACTAAAAAGCGTCTTGATGAAAGTGAGTGTGTAGAGTGAAAAAGTTGGCTTAAAGCTCAACATTCAGAAAACGAAGATCATGGCATCCGGTCCCACCACTTCATGGGAAATAGATGAGGAAACAGTGGAAACAGTGTCAGACTTTATTTTTCTGGGCTCCAAAATCACTACAGATGGTTACTGCAGCCATGAAATTAAAAGACGCTTACTCCTTGGAAGGAAAGTTATGACCAACCTAGATAGCATATTCAAAAGCAGAGACATTACTTTGCCAACAAAGGTTCGTCTAGTCAAGGCTATGGTTTTTTCCTGTGGTCATATAGATGTGAGAGTTGGACTGTGAAGAAAGCTGAGCACCGAAGAATTGATGCTTTTGAACTGTGGTGTTGGAGAAGACTCTTGAGAGTCCCTTGGACTGCAAGGAGATCCAAGCAGTCCATTCTGAAGGAGATCAGCCCTGGGATTTCTTTGGAAGGAATGATGCTAAAGCTGAAACTCCAGTACTTTGGCCACCTCATGCGAAGAGTTGACTCATTGGAAAAGACTCTGATGCTGGGAGGGATTGGGGGCAGGAGGAAAAGGGGATGACAGAGGATGAGATGGCTGGATGGCATCACTGACTCGATGAACGTGAGTCTGAGTGAACTCCAGCAGTTGGTGATGGGCAGGGAGGCCTGGCGTGCTGCAATTCATGGGGTCGCAAAGAGTCAGACACGACTGAGCGACTGATCTGATCTGATCTGATAATATTTTAATATAATTGGTATCTGTTAAGCTGAGTTCCTTTGACATTTTTTTTTCTGTTGTGTGTTTATGTGTGTTTTCTATCCACAGCTACACTAACATGAATACTTTTTAAAATCAAGATCCTTAATACATTTGCAGTTATGATTTTAACAGAATCCTCAAGAACTGGGTAGGTTCAGTTAATGGGGTCAAGGTGTAGGTCAGTTAATGTCTCCTATATATAGTAGAAGGAAAAAAGGCCTGAGTCTTCTTACTGCCTTAGATGACAGGTGTTCAAGCTTCATTCAGCCTGCCTTAAAAATCAACTGAATGGCTTGTTCAACTCAAGATTGATGGGTCCCATCCACATATTTTCTGATTCAGAGACTTGGATGAGGCCCAAAGATTGCATTTTTTTTTTTCGAGAATTAACCCTGGCAAAGTTAATTCTGCTGGTTTGGGGACCCTACACTGAGATTGACCAAACGGAACTAACTTTGCCTGAAAAGTCCTTATGAAACTTTGTTTTTATTCCTGTTCTTGCTGGCCATGGTTTCAGTATCTGTTTTTTCATCATGTGGAGGCAGCGAGTTGTGTTAAATTCTGCTTCTTTGGGAAGATGGAGAGTCTGCTGAACATTATCTCCCTAGGAAGATAATTTAAATATTTAAAATAACAGGCCATTTGTTGACCTTGCAGCATAATAGCATGTAACACTCCTTGCTGGCTGCAACAGCTTGGGTTTTTACCCTTCAACCATTTCACATCCACTGTTGGAAATAGTATAGAGGGGACTTGAGTTCTATAGGGGAGGCTATGAAAAAGCAAGAGGAAATTCACAGCTCATGTTCTCAGAGGAGAAATGGAAACATCTATTCTAGAATAACTATTCATAGGTGACTATCCATTTATAAAGCAGTTACTTAAGCCAGTTAAAGGTAATTTGGAGATTTAGAGGATATTCCCAGGATTTTGGTACTAGCAGCTTCTTGACCTTATTAGCTATGCCTATAATTTATTTGCTTTGGTTTCAGCAGAGTCTTGCTCTAACTGAACGTTGTGATTAATAAAATCTTCTTCACACTCTAGCTATTAGCTTTGCAATTGTATTTGAAATTGAATGTAGGATATAGAACTTTAACCCCACCAGTGGAATTTCAGATTCATGAATGCTGAGTTCAATTTAGTTTTTGAGCCACTTCAGGGAGGTGTACCATGGAGAACTTATTTATTTATTTTTTTTGTAAACTCAGTTGTTCTATTACAATCGTACATAAGAGAGGAAATCATCTTAATAAAATAAACCCTATTATTCATGGATATGGTAAAAATTAAGTAAATGCCACCCTGTGCCAGGTCTTCTGTATGGCAGTGGTGATAAAATGATGAGCAGGACTGAGATATTCCTTTCTGGCCTTAATCTCATATTCTTGCAGGGAAGACAAAGTGAATATCAATACTTACCAAGAAAACACTGTATGGTAAGTAAAATGGTAAACGTATTCCAGGTTGGGCTGATGAGTCAAATGGTATCTAGCAGTGAAGAGATCCAGAAATGCTTGCCATCATGAGGAATGTGACACCACACACATACACACACATACACACACACACACACACACACACACACACACAAGGAAATGAGAGGCATTCAGCGAAACCTCAGATAAACAAATTGCTACCCTTTTTCATACAACCTTTCTTTTGCTTTTTTGCTTTGTGTGGGCTATACCCCACAAGCCCTGTATTTACCCAGCCCCAGCACTGAAGAAAGAGCCTGGAGTTAGCAACAGAGACATTGTTAAAGCCAAACGCTCTGGGATACAAACTTATTCAGAAGGACAGTGTGGATAGTGGAGTGCAGTTTATTACACTGCAGTCCGAGGCAGAGTTTCCTCGTTAGCCAGGGACCATGACTGACTTCTCTTATATGTTTTAAGTGTATGTGTTTAAGCCCACACCCCCAAATTTCTTAAACCTAGCCTGGAAAATGTTAAGGGGAGATACAGTCAGGTTACAGCCATGATTCATAATCAGAAGGGTCAGCTGGTTGTACATTGTAACCTACACCAGTGGGTGCCATCAAGGTTACAAAGGTGATTGACTACATAGGGGATTATTACTTTCTTTCTGGCGAAGGGAAATCTTGGTATGGAGTCTGGTGTCTGTCAGTCAGGGAAGCCTGTTTGGCCATAGGTATATGATCTCCTTGGCTACCAGGCACATAGTACAAACTTCACTGGGAATATAAGATGGAGTTTCCTTCTTTTTCAAGATGGAGTGAGCTTGGCCTGTTCCTTTTCTCCTTCAACATCAGTGGTTTAACAGAAGATTTTTACATGTCTGAGGCAAAACGGTCCTGGAGAGACACCCCACTATGAATGGCTGATAGCAGGAAGGAATCACAGCAGCAGTCTTTGCTGGGAAAAGTGGGGTGGGATAAGGAGACTACCCAGCCTACCAGTTATTGGGGGAATTGACTTCAGATTGGCTCATCCATTACCCAAGAAAGCAGCAAAGAGGCACTTCCCTCTTGGCCCCTGGACTCCGTACCTTCATGAAACAGAGGCTCTCCCTTTGTGGGCCACTCTAAAGATTAGAACAATGACTAGCAGGTTGGGGGTGGAGGATGTGAATAAGTTTGCAGGTATTTACTGATTAGGCTTTATGATTAAAAGGGAAGTTCAGTCATCTGAGTAAGGTGTATATGAGGCAGGGGCTGGTGTGGCTAAGGATGTACAGAGAGCAAGAAAAGAGCTGTTGCAAATGGCCTAAATATGCATGTTCAAAGCTGCCAAATTTTTATAATCAATAAACATTCATGAGTAAGTGTATTGTATGGAATTCTATCTCAGGCAAGCAAAGGAGACATACATCCCTCAGGAATAGTTAGTATTCCCATAAAGAAGAGCAGGAACAGGCTCTGGTTTAGATAGCAGGAGCTAGGTAATCACCAACCAGCTAAAATAAAAATGGAAGTTCAGAAAGACTTAATGGCCTTCTAAAGTGGAGCATTTGGCAAAGCTTGTCCAAGAGCAAGTAGGTTTTAGAGTGTTGGACCCCCTTACTCTTTCTTTTTTTTTTTTTAAATTAATTGTATCTGCAGCCTGAATTTCACAGCAGTGATCAACTGTTGTAAACCAGAGAAATAGCATCTTTGGCAGAATTACTTGCAAAAATAACAGGGGAATAGCAGGATTCCTGCCATAAGCACTCTAGGGGGTTGAAATGCAAAGCTTCCAGTACTTGTAAGATAATGGGATAAAATTCCCCTTGACCACCCGTTGTGCAAAATAAGGTCCCTGGTGGGATAACATCCCACCGCCAGCTTGCCCTTCTTTACCAGCCTTGTCATTCTTCCCACCTTGCCTTTTGACTTCATTTTTTGTTGTTGTTGCTCAGAAATAAAATGCAAATACCTTAGTCTTGCAATAATTAATATGCTTCTATTTTTAAATGAACATCTGCAATTGCAGGAAATATTCATAAAACCTGTCTTTTACTTGATCCAGCATCGTCAACTCTGGTACTGTCATCTTTCTTCAAGTCCCTTGTCAAAGAGGTGCCTGAATGACTGACACTGATAAAGCAAAAGAGTGTTTTAGAAGGGTAGCAAAAGAAGAAATGCAAATCTCTCCTGTAACATCAACACATTTCACCATGCTTGCAGACTTCATAAATCAGATTTGGTAATGAGGGTTGCAGGCACACACTATATGAGAGGAAAGGATGGTAAACTCATGTCTGAGAACTGAAGCGTTCTGATGATGAACTGAGAATTCCTGAGTTAATCAGAAATTAATGTTAAATCTGTGTAGGTATGGGGTGTAAGGATCATATCTTTCTCTTTGTATTATGTATATCTTCAGTGCTCTAAAAATGTTTAGTATTACTATTTATAACATTATTCTGAAAGTCATAGCATTTCAGAGACAAATACAAAACTATTGTATGGCCCTTGAGGTATCAATCTAACAAATCACTAACAAGTAAGAAAAATGCCTATACACACATCTTTAGATATTAAAGCTGAAATATAAACCTGTGTACCCAGGTAGAAACATGATCCAGTGGGAAAAAATGGGGTGGGGGATGAATATTGGTTTCTAAAAGTTCATTTTGCATCACATAATTATTCCACTTATCTTTCTTTCCACTATCTGAAAATCAAATGTATAATTATTTTTTTCTGTGACCATTCCAGACACAACTTAGTGTTTGAACATGCATGCACACATTCTGGGCTGGGGTTAATTGCAAATGAACTTCATAATCTTGCACTGGAGGTGTTCCTTTGTACTAAACCTGAAAAATTATGTCATGTAGTTGATGAGAACTTTTCAAGGTATAGTAAATTAACACTTTGGGTCTCTGCTCCTGAGGAGCAACATCTGGATCTTGACTGGCTAGTGGTCAGGAGTGCAAGAAATCTTGCCAGCCTTAGCTTTTCACTAAGTCATGTTAGACTCTTTTGTGACCCCATAGACCATAGCTTATTAGGCTCCTCTGTCCGTGGGATTTTCCAGGCAAGAATACTGGAGTGGGTTGCCATTTCCTTCTCCAGGTCATCTTCCTGACCTGGGGATCAAACCCTGGGGTCCTGCATTGGCAGGTGAATTCTTTACCATTGAGTCACCAGGGAAGACCCATTGATTGATTTAGTACTAGGCAGTTAGAGACACGAGCAAACTTTTCTCAACCTACTGTTAATAAGGCATCATGATGCTGATTCATTAGGTTCATAACTAACCCTGGGGCATTTCTTAATACTACATTGGTACAAAGGTCTAGGGCATGGGATTATAAATCTTTTTGACTCTTCAAATCAAATTGGCCAAAGTCCTACTATTACAGTCCCTCTACACCCTGAACCTAGTATTTTCTCAGTTAGAGAACCATGAAGGTATTGAAATGGAACTTAAATCTAGACTCTCTCTTCAATGGACATGGATGCACTGAAAAATGAGGCTGAAAGGGAGTATCTAGATTCATCTTCTAATTTTTAAATTTTTAGACAATGTAATCTATGACTGTGGCTCAGATCATGAACTCTTTATTGCCACATTCAGACTGAAATTGAAGAAAGTAGGGAAAACCACTAGACCATTCAGGTATGACCTAAATCAGATCCCTTACAATTATACAGTGGAAGTGAGAAATAGATTTAAGGGCCTAGATCTGATAGATAGAGTGCCTGATGAACTATGGAATGAGGTTTGTGACATTGTATAGGAGACAGGGATCAAGACCATCCCCATGGAATAGAAATGCAAAAAAAGCAAAATGACTGTCTGGGGAGGCCTTACAAATAGCTGTGTAAAGAAGAGAAGTGAAAAGCAAAGGAGAAAAGGAAACATATAAGCATCTGAATGCAGATTTCCAAAGAATAGCAAGAAGAGATAAGAAAGCCTTCCTCAGAGATCAATGCAAAGAAATAGAGGGAAAACAACAGAATGGGAAAGACTAGAGATCTCTTCAAGAAAATTAGAGATAGCAAGGGAACATTTCATGCAAAGATGGGCTCAATAAAGGACAGAAATGGCATGGACCTAACAGAAGAAGAAGATATTAAGAAGAGGTGGCAAGAATACACAGAAGAACTGTACAAAAAAGATCTTCATGAACGAGATAATCACGATGGTGTGACCACTCATCTAGAGCCAGACATCCTGGAATGTGAAGTCAAGTCGGCCTTAGAAAGCATCACTACGGACAAAGCTAGTGGAGGTGATGGCATTCCAGCTGAGCTATTTCAAATCCTGAAAGATGATGCTGTGAAAGTGTTGCACTCAATATGCCAGCAAATTTGGAAAACTCAGCAGTGGCCACAGGAGTGGAAAAGGTCAGTTTTCATTCCAATCCCAAAGAAAGGCAATGCCAAAGAATGCTCAAACTACCACACAATTGCACTCATCTCACATGCTAGTAAAGTAATGCTCAAAATTCTTCAAGCCAGGCTTCAGCAACATGTGAAGTGTGAACTTCCTGATGTTCAGGCTGGTTTTAGAAAAGGCAGAGGAAGCAGAGATCAAATTGCGAACATCCACTGGATCATTGAAAAAACAAGAGAGTTCCAGAAAAAACATCTATTTCTGCTTCATTGACTATGCCAAAGCCTTTGACTGTGAGGATCACAATAAACTGTGGAAAATTCTGAAAGAGTTGGGAATACCAGAGCACCTGACCTGCCTCTTGAGAAACCTATATGCAGGTCAGGAAGCAACAGTTAAAACTGGACATGGAACAACAGACTGGTTCCAAATAGGAAAAGGAGTACGTCAAGGCTGTATGTTGTCACCGCACTTATTTAACTTCTATGCAGAGTATATCATGAGAAATGCTGGGCTGGAAGAAGCACAAGCTGGAATCAAGATTGCCGGGAGAAATATCAATAACCTCAAATAAGCAGATGACACTATCCTTATGGCAGAAAATGAAGAGGAACTAAAAAGCCTCTTCATGAAGGTGAAACAGTAGAGTGAAAAAGTTGGCTTAAAGCTCAACGTTCAGAAAACGAAGATCATGGCACCTGGTCCCATCACTTCATGGGAAATAGATGGGGAAACAGTGTCAGACTTTATTTTTCTGGGCTCCAAAATCACTGCAGATTTTGACTGCAGCCATGAAATTAAAAGACGCTTACTCCTTGGAAGGAAAGTTATGACCAACCTAGATAGCATATTCAAAAGCAGAGACATTACTTTGCCAACAAATGTCCGTCTAGTCAAGGCTATGGTTTTTCCTGTGGTCATGTAAGGATGTGAGAGTTGGACTGTGAAGAAAGCTGACCGCCGAAGAATTGATGCTTTTGAACTGTGGTGTTGGAGAAGACTCTTGAGAGTCCCTTGGACTGCAAGGAGATCCAACCAGTCCATTCTGAAGGAGATCAGCCCTGGGATTTCTTTGGAAGGAATGATGCTAAAGCTGAAACTCCAGTACTTTGGCCACCTCATGCGAAGAGTTGACTCATTGGAAAAGACTCTAATGCTGGGAGGGATTGGGGGCAGAAGGAGAAGGGGACAATAGAGGATGAGATGGCTCGATGGCATCACTGACTCAATGGACGTGAGTCTGAATGAACTCCAGGAGATGGTGATGGACAGGGATGCCTGGCATGCTGTGATTCATGGGGTCGGGAAGAGTCGGACACAACTGAGCGACTGAACTGAACTGAATCTATTGATATAATCTATTAGAATCAAAGTATTTGATGTGTAGAAAGCAAAATTTTTCGATGATAAACTCTGAATCAAAACATACTATCAAATACTTTGGAGTTGAGTACTCAGCTTTTGACCCTGTTAGGGAATTGATCCTGAGACTGAATTTAAGACTGAAGTTTGGTATTTGAGGTTTCCCAATATTATGAGAAGTCTAAAATTGCCTCTACACAAAACAATATTTTAAGATTAACTGAGGCAAACAAATGATTAAAGAAAGATAAAATGTCTCCGAAGCCTCAGCTTCCTTTGATTTGTTCTGTCTTGGGCTCTGCCTCTGTTGCCATCTGTCTCTCTTCTTCAGATCCTCATGAACAGACTCCTCCAACACCATTTTCCTCCTCTCCTTCTACACTGCCTATGCCTCCTCTATGCCCTCAATTACCTCATACTAATTCTATAGCCAAATTTTCCCTCTTCTCTGAAACTGTCCCCACTACCTTTTCATTTGAACTTAGCAGAGCCTGTCTCCTTAAAATTAAGTCTTCTGAGGATCCAGAGGTTAAACTCTTAATTTCTTATATTGTCTGGACTGTGAACCACAGTCAAAGATTTTCCAAAAGCAGTTGAAGATCCTCAGAGACTTGAAGAGGAATTTAGTAAAGTCATTCAAATTTATCAACTTGGTTTCTCTTGATTTATATCAGCTATTTCATATGCTGGTTGGTGAAGTTCAGGCTTAGCATTGGATGAAAATCACAAGTTGGGAAAATCCCAAAAGGTCTCTAGTATTACACCAGGAGACCAACCTGATATCTTAACTACATGATGAAGCTTGGACAATCAGTAGGTAATTCACTGAGTAATTTCCAGGACTTTTCCAAAGCCTGTTGGTTGGAACAAAGTTTAGGTTTAGGTTTGCACACAAAAATCTGATGAACCTATACATAATTACTACAATTGATTTCAGATCAGTTTTCAAGAAAATTCTGGTTTATCTCCAGAGGTTGATTCCACCAAGGTAGCTCTTACCTCTATGTTTATTAATGGGCTGAACTGGGACTTTTCCTTTCTAGTAAAAAGGAGCAGGGTGGAATGGGACATTATGTTCATTCCAGACTTAGTTAATCTGGCAAATCAGCTCTCTCACAGTTTAGATGAGTGACCTCAAAGGAAGACTAACACAACTCCAGCAACTGAAGCCTCCTAAACAAAATCAAAACCCTCTGAGTTTCTGCTTTTAGTGCAAAGATTCAGGACACAGTAAAAGAATTTACCCAGAGGAGTTTCTCTTACCCATGAGAGTACATATTTGCTGGAGAAATATCTAGCAGCCTGTTTATTCTTATGTAAACAAGTCAAAAGTAATCCATATTGTTTCATAAAACATCTGTAGATTGTTAAAATATATATTAAAGGTAGTGGTTACCATAGATTTGAGAATACTGATTACCTTTAAAGAGAAATGCTGTTACCAGGTTGGGGCAATTGTAGAAATAAAGTTGCCTACAAATTTTCCTTTTATTGTCTGAAGTGGTGATTGCATGCATGTGTGCATGCTAAGTCACTTCAATCATGTCCAACTTTTTTTGACCCCATGGACTGTAGCCCACCAGCTCCTCTGTCCATGGGATTCTCCAGACAAGAGCACTAGAGTGTGTTGTCATTCTCTCTCCAGGGGATCTTCCCTCCCAACCAAGGGATGGAACCCACATCTCTTATGTCTCCTGCATTGGCAGGTGGGTTCTTTACCACTAGCATCACCTACATGAGTGTTTTGTGAAACAATTCTGTTTGTTTTATGAACATTTCTATAAACCTATGCTCAAGGCTAAGCACATAACAGTGATATAATATAAATTTGTTTGAGAAAATTATGTATGAAGTTGAATAACTTTTTAATGCAAATTTCTCCATAGCATCCCATTTATACTAACCTCGGCTATGAAACAACTCTTCACAACATAAAATATAAAAACCAACAACCAAAAACTATTAACCACCTTTGATTAGATATTATTCCTCCTGCTTTCTTTTTCTAATATTTGAAGTAATCCTGAGCTACATCAGTCTGTGTTTCTTTTCTGATGAATGTATGTATTTATACATATCATTTGTTATTTTTTATTGGAACATATTTGACATAAAATTTTATGTCATTTTCAGGTGTACTATATACTGATTTGATATTTGTGATACAATCACTATGATAAGTCTAGGAACCATATGTCTCATACCAAGTTATTACAATATTATTAATATAGACCATATTCCTTATGCCATTTGTTACATCCCCATGATTTATTTATTGTATAACTGAAGTTTTGTACTTCCTAATCCCCTTCACCTATTTTGCTCACCACCTATTTTGCTCACTCTTCCACTATCTTCCTTTCTGGCAAACCCTATTCTCTGTATCTATGAGTCTGTTTTAATTTTGTTTTGTATTTAGATTCCACATATAAGTGAGATCATAGGGCATTTGTCTTTCTCTGTCTGACTTATTTTACTTAGCAACATATACCCTGTAGATCAGGGGTCCCCAGCCCCCAGGCCACAGACTGGTATTGGCCTGCTGTCTATTCAGAACCTGGCCACAGAGCAGGAGGTGAGCAGCAGGAGAGTGAGCAAAGCTTCTTTATCTGCTCCCCATTGCTCCCCGTCCCACTTACTCACATTACTTCCTGAACCATCAGTCACATTCCTGCCTGAATCATCTCCCCTCCCTCATCCATGAAAAAAATTGTCTTCCACAAAACTGGTCCCTGATGCTAAAAATGTTGGGGACTGCTGCTCTAGAACCATCTGTGTTGTCACAAATGGCTAGATTTCATTTCTAATGACTAAATCATATTCTATTGTATGCATATGTGTATGTATATGTGTGTGTGTGTGTACGTAACATCTTCATTATGCAACATCTTCATTATGCATTCATCTATTGATAGACACTCAGATTGCTTCCATATTTCCATATCCTGGCTGTTGTAAATAATGATGCAATATACACTGGAGTTTATATGTATTTTTAAATTAATGTTTTACCTTTTTTTAGGTAAATACCCAGAAGTGAAATTGCTGGATCATATGGTAGTTCTAGTTTTAATTTTTAAGGAAATGCTATACTGTTTTCCATAGTGACTGCACTAATTTACAACCCACCAACGTGCATGAGGGCTCCCTTTTCTCCACTTGTTATTTGTTGTCTTTTTGATGATAACCATCCTTATGGCTCAGACAGTAAAGAATCTGCCTGCAATATGTAATACCCAGGTTCGATCTCTGGGTCAGGAAGATCCCTTGGAGAAGGAAATTGCAATCCACTCCAGGATCCTTGCCTAGAGAATTCCATGGATAGAGAAGTCTGACAGGCTACAGTCCATGGGGTTGCAGAGTCAGACATGACTGAGCAATTATACTTTCACTTTCATCCTAGCATGTGTGAGATAATATCTCATTGTGATTTTGATTTGCATTTCCCCAATAATAAGTGACATTAAACATCTTTTTCATAAGCCTGTTTGCCATCTGTGTATCTTCTTTGGGAAAATGTTTATTTAGATTCTCTGTTCATTTTAAAACTGCTTTTTGATGTTGAAGTATATGAGTATATTTAGTATATTTTGGATATTAATCCCTTATCATATATGTCATTGCAAATATCTTCTTATTTTCCATAGGCTATTTTTCATTGTGTTGATAGTCTCCATCACAGTGCAAAAGCTTTTTATCTTGATGTAGGCCCATCTGTGTTTTCTTGCTTTCCTTAACCTTGCCTGAGGAGACATATCCCACAAAATATTACTAAGACTGATGTTCAAAGAGCATACTACCGAGATTTTATTCTTGGAGCTTTATGGTTTCAGGTCTTACATTTAAGTCTTTAATCCATTTTGAGTTTACTTTTGTATATGGTATGAAAAAGTAATCCACATTTATTTTTTGCATTTAGCTGTCCAGTTTTTGCAACACCATTTATTGAAGAGTATATACTTTCTGCATTGTATATTCTTGACTTCTTTGTCATAGATTAATTGACCATATAAGTGTAGGATCATTTCTGGACTTTCTATTCTGTTCTATTGATCTATGTGTTTTTGTGCCAATCCCATAGTATTTTGATACTGTAGCTTTGTTGTATAGTTTGAATTTGGGAGTGTGATATCTCCAGATTTACTTTTCTTTCACAAGTTCATTTTGGCTAATTGAAGTCTTTGTATTTTCAAGCAAATTTTAGAATCATTTGTTCTTTTCTGTGAAAAGTCCCATTGGTATTATAATTGAGATTGCATTGAATCTGTAGATTATCTTGGGTAATATGGTCATTTTTTAACAATATTACTTTGCCCAGTCCATGAGTATATCTTTCCATTTTTGCGTCATTTTAAATTTCTTTATCAGTGCCTTTTATTTTTCCAAATACAAGTCTCTTACCTCCTTGGTTAGCTTTATTTCTCAGTATTTTATTCTTTTTGATGCAATTGTGAATGGATTGTTTTCTCAGTTTCTCTTTCAGATAGTTCATTGCTAACATATAGAAATGTAATAGATTTCTGTGTATTAATTTTTTATCCTTCAACTTTATTGGATGAATTTATTATTTTTTTTTCCTGATAGTTTTCTGAAGGGGTTTTGGAATTTTCTGCTTATACTATGATGTCATCTGTGAACAGTGATAGTTATACTTTTTTCCAATTTGGATTTCTTGCATTTCTTTTTCTTTTCTGATTTCTACAGTTAGGGCTTCTAAGATTTTGTTGAATAAAAGTAGTGATAGTAGGTATCCTCATCTTGTTCCTAATCTTAGAGGAAATACTTTTGTCTTTTCACTGTTGAATATGATGCTGGCTTTAGGTCTGGCATAGACAGTAAGCCCCCTACATATAAACACATTCTGCCTTTTTTTTTTTAATTTTATTTTATTTTTAAACTTTACATAATTGTATTAGTTTTGCCAAATATCAAAATGAATCCGCCACAGGTATACATGTGTTCCCCATCCTGAACCCTCCTCCCTCCTCCCTCCCCATACCATCCCTCTGGGTTGTCCCAGTGCACTAGCCCCAAGCATCCAGTATCGTGTATTGAACCTGGACTGGCAACTCATTTCTTACATGATATTTTACATGTTTCAATGTCATTCTCCCAAATCTTCCCACCCTCTCCCTCTCCCACAGAGTCCATAAGACTGTTCTATACATCAGTGTCTCTTTTGCTGTCTCGTACACAGGGTTATTGTTACCATCTTTCTAAATTCCATATATATGCGTTAGTATACTGTATTGATGTTTTTCCTTCTGGCTTACTTCACTCTGTATAATAGGCTCCAGTTTCATCCACCTCATTAGTACTGATTCAAATGTATTCTTTTTAATGGCTGAGTAATACTCCATTGTGTATATGTACCACTGCTTTCTTATCCATTCATCTGCTGATGGACATCTAGGTTGCTTCCATGTCCTGGCTATTATAAACAGTGCTGTGATGAACATTGGGGTATATGTGTCTCTTTCCCTTCTGGTTTCCTCAGTGTGTATGCCTAGCAGTGGGATTGCTGGATCATAAGGCAGTTCTATTTCCAGTTTTTTAAGGAATCTCCACACTGTTCTCCATAGTGGCTGTACTAGTTTGCATTCCCAGCAACAGTGTAAGAGGGTTCCCTTTTCTCCACACCCTCTCCAGCACTTATCATTTGTAGACTTTTGGATCGCAGCCATTCTGACTGGTGTGAAATGGTACCTCACAGTGGTTTTGATTTGCATTTCTCTGATAATGAGTGATGTTGAGCATCTTTTCATGTGTTTGTTAGCCATCTGTATGTCTTCTTTGGAGAAATGTCTATTTAGTTCTTTGGCCCATTTTTTTGATTGGGTCATTTATTTTTCTGGAGTTGAGCTGTAGGAGTTGCTTGTATATTTTTGAGATTAGTTGTTTGTCAGTTGCTTCATTTGCTATTATTTTCTCCCATTCTGAGTGAGTTCTTAAGTCCAATTTGTTTGTAAGTCCAACAAAATTAGCCTAGGTAGCCAATTAACACAACCGGCCATATAGTACCATATAGTAATAGGTTTCAAATATTCCTCACACAAATAATATGTATGTAAAAAACAAACAAAAAATAAAGAAAAAAATTTAAATCGTATAGTACAGTACCTTATAAAGTACAACAGTACAGTTCAACAGCTGGCATGTAGGGACTAATGCACAAGTTAGCAACTTTGAAAGTTCACAGTTTGAAGATTCACATGTAGGGGACTTAACTGTATTTTGTTTCTGTTTTCATTTTTCTTTAGATGTTCTTAAATTTCCTCTTTGATTTCTTTAGTGAATATTGATTGCTTTAGTTGCATATTGTTCAGCTTACAGGTATTTGTATTTTTTTTTTTTTGGTATTTGTATTTTTGCAGTTTTTTCCCTATAGTTGATTTCTAGTCTCATAGTGTTATAGTCAGAAAAGGGACTGCAAGGAGATCCAACCAGTCCATCCTGAAGGAGATCAACCCTGGGATTTCTTTGGAAGGAATGATGCTAAAGCTGAAACTCCAGTACTTTGGCCACCTCATGCAAAGAGCTGACTCATTGGAAAAGACTCTGATGCTGGGAGGGATTGGGGGCAGGAGGAGAAGGGGACGACAGAGGATGAGATGGCTGGATGGCATCACTGACTCGATGGACGTGAGTCTGAGTGAACTCCGGGAGTTGGTGATGGACAGGGAGGCCTGGCGTGCTGCGATTCATGGGGTCGCAAAGAGTCGGACACAACTGAGTGACTGATCTGATCTGATCTGATGATTTCTGTCTTAAATTTATTGAGATTTATTTTGTGGCCTAGCATGTGATCTATCCTGGAAAATGTTCCTTGAGCACTTCAAAAGAATATGTATTCTGTTGCTTTTGAATGAAATGTTCTGTGTGTGTGTGTGTGTGTGTGCGCGCATGTGTATACAATCAATTTGGAGTAAGGTATAATTTAAAGCCAGTGTTTCCTTACTGCTTTTCTGTCTAGATGTCTGGATTTTCTGTCTGTTTATATAAGTGAGATGTTTAAGACCCCTATTACTTTTGTGTTACTGTAAATTTCTCCCTATATGTTTTTTACTATATACTCTATATTTTGGTTCTTCTATATGGGGTGCCTATATATTTGCAACTTCTTGTTGGGTTGGTTGATTCTTTTACCATTGTATTATATTCTTCTTTGTCTCTTATTATAGTCCTTCTTTTAAAGTCTATATTGTCTGATATAATTATTGCAACCTCAGTTTTTATTTCCATTTGCATGGAATATCTTTTCCATCTCTACATTTCTAGTCTGTGCGTGTCTTTAGATCTGAGGTGAATTTCTTATAGGCTGTTCTCTCTGCCTGGCAAAGCACAGTAAAGCATCTGCCCTCAATGTGGGGGTCCCAGGTTCAATCCCTGGGTCAAGAAGATCCTCTGGAGAAGGAAAAGGCAACCCAATCCAGTACTGGGAAATCCCATGGACAGAGGAGCCTGGTATGCTACAGTCCATGGGGTTGCAGAGTCCGAAACGATTGAGCAACTTAATTTTCACTTTCTTATAGGCTGTTCCTATATGGGTCTTGTTTTTTTTGTATCAGTTCAGCTATTCCTCTTTTGACTGGAGAATTAATCCATTTACATTTAAAGTAGTTATTGTATATATACTTACTGCCATTTTATTAACTGTTTTCTAATAGTTTTTGTAGTTCTTTTTTTGTTGTTGTTGTTCCTTTCTTCTTCATTTGCTCTCTTCTCTTATGATTTAATAACTACCTTTTGTCTTTTGTGTTATGTTTCCATTTCTTTCTCATTTTTGTGTTTGCATTCAGGATAGGTTTTTGGTTTGTGGTTACCATGAGGTTTATATATAGCAACCTGTATAAATATGCGATTATTTTAAATTGATAATCTCTCAAGTTGAAAGTATTATAACAACTTTGCATGTTTACTACCCTTCTTGTATTTAATATTTTTGATATCATATTTCATGTATTTTTTTCTGTGTATAATTTAACTACCGTTGTTTGGATATAGATGATTTTATTATTTTTGTCTTTTAACTTTCCTACTAGCTTTATAAATGGTTGTTTTTCTACCTTTACTATGTTTGCTTTTACCAGTGAGATTTTTCCTTCTGTAATTTTATTTTATAATATATTGTGTTCTTTTCTTCTCCACTTAAAAAAGTTCATTTAACACATTTTATAAAGACAGTTTAATGGTACTGAACTTTTTTAACTTTTACTTCTCTGTAAAACTCTTGTCTCTCCTTTTAATCTAAGATAAATATAGAGTATTCTTGGTTGTAGGCCTTTTTTCCTTTTATCACTTTGAATATACTGTGCTATCCCTTCCTGGCCTGCAAAGTTTTTATTGAAAAGTTAGCTGATTGATAGACTCATTCTGAGAGTTTCCTTGTATATAAGTTATTACTTTTCTTTTGCTCTTTTTAAGACTATCTTTTTTATCTTTATTTATTTATTTTTTTGTCATTTAAATATAATGTGTCTTGGTGTGGTCCTCTTTGGGTTTCTCTTGCTTGGAACTCTCTGTGCTTCTTGGATTTTAATGTCTATTTCCTTTCCCAAGTTAGGAATATTTTTAGTGATTATTTCTTTACGTTCTCTCTCTTCAACTTCTGGACCCATAGAATGGAATTTTTAGCATTGTTGAGATATCCCAGAGGCCTCTTAAACTGTCATTTAAAATAAATCTTTTTCTCTTCATTTTAGATAAACTACTCTGTCTCTTTTTCTGTTCCTCTGTATTATCTAATCTGTTGATTTCTTCTAGTGTTGTATTTTTATTTCAGTTATTGTATTCTTCAGCTCTGTTTGGTTCTTCTTTGTATTTTCTACTCTTTGTTGAAATTCTTACTGTTCTTACCCATTCATCTCTCAAGTTTGTCTAGCATCTTTATGACCATTACCTTGAATTATTTAGCATATAAATTACTATTTTTACTTTGTTTATTTCTTTCTCTGAGGTTATGTCTTTTTCATTCATATGAAACATCTCTGTCTGTCTCCTCATTTTGCCTAATTCTCTGAGTCCATTTCTATGCATTAGGTAGGTCTCTTACATTCCCCAATTTTATAAAAGTGACTTTATGGAGGTAATGTTCTATAGGACCCAGCAGCACACTCCCCTCTGGTTACCAGAGTTATATACTCTAGAGGTGCCCTCTATGTTGGCTACGTGGGTACTTTCATTGGCAGGTTCGGTTAATGTGGGTGTGCTAGTAATTATGGTTGGCTGTGAAGTCCTGCCTTATGTGATGGTTGCTATTCCACTGGTAAGCATGACAAGTTGCATGGCCCAGAGGGCTCTTGGATGATACCAGCCCTTTGGTGGGTAAGGCTGTGTCCTGGGGAAGTCATCTTCAGGACTGGGGGAAATTCTAGGATTGTTGCCTACATAATGAATAAGTTCTGGTGCTAATAGACTAGAGAGAGGATTCCAAAATGATGCTCGCCAGCATGAGTTTTCTCCTGGTAGAATAAACTCCTCCAAATGACTGTCACCTGTATCTATGTCCCAGGGGTATTCAAAGTTACCTCCTGCTTCTCTGATGGTCTCTTCAATATCAGCAAGTGGGTTGAACCCATGCTCTTTTCAAATGAATGCCTCTGCATTGGAACTCAGAGTGTGTGAGATTTTTGTGCATGCCCTTTAAGAAAAGTCTCTGTTTCCTATAACTCTCTGACTCTCCCATTCACAAGCCACATGGGCCTTCAAAGCCACATGTTTGGGGGCTCCTGTTCCTGGTGCAGGAGCCCAGGCTGGAGTGCCTAATGTGGGGCTTGCACCACTCATGCCTTGGAAAGAACTTTTGCAACTGTGATTATCCTTCATTCGTGGTGCCAAAAGGTATGGATCTTGACTATCATGTGTCTTCACCCCTCCTACCAATCTCATTGTATTTGCTTCTTTTTATCTTTAGTTGTGGGAGTCATTTCTGGTATTTTTCAGGTCATTGTCATAGATAGTTACTCTGTAAAGTGTTATAATTTTGGTAAACTCATGTGCTCATCAGAGAAGATGAGCTTAGCGTCTTCCTACTCTGTCATCTTGGCCACACATCCCCCTTACATATATTTTAAAGGTGTGTTAAACTTCTAAGATAATAAGACTGGAAGCAGTATATCTTGTTTTCATGATGTCTAAAATAACCTGCATATTATAATGACACAAACTGCCTTTCTATTTTTTTTTTTTTTTTTTAGCTCTGGAAGTTACAGAGTTGCCCAGAGGCTAATAAATGATTGGTGAATCTCATAAGTGTAATAAATACATGATGACTAAGTAAATAAATAATAGATATATAGTTTTGATATTGGCTTTTATGAGAGATACTTGTATGTAGAAAGAAGAGATACAGGCTAACAGTTTTTAAATTCCTTTATGAAAGGAATCATTTAAATATAATATGTTATTATTATTCTAGAGGCAAATAATTCCCTATAAGTAAAGGGTCTGTCAACATTTCTATTGGAAGCCTTCATTTTAAGGGTGTGTAACTCAACCGTAAATTGTGCTGCCAACTGAAATATGGTATATAAAGTTTCAGTGTTATTGCGATTTTTTTCTATATTCCAAATCACAAAAGCCCACTTTTTTTCACATGTGGACATTAATCTAAAGCAGAAGTCAGTAATTGCCAATGCTATCAAATTTTATTCTGTCTGAATTAGATGATATTTCCTAAGAAATCAAGGCTTCCAACACTAAGGAGCATATATAAACAGAATTTTGTGATTCTGCTTAATGTCAGTGTTTTGGTCAAATATAATGTGTAGGTGGATGCTGTAATTCTGGCTTCCAAGTCATTTGGAGAAAAATAATTATGCCTGGAGCACTGGAAAAATTTCAATTTTGAACTAGAGATGTGAAAGTATTAACAATCACGCCTACTGAGATGAACTATCTACTGGTGACATTTAAAACTAGCCTATTCATTTCTATTCTTTATGGGCTAGATGTCTATTTCAGGAATTTATGGCAACCATCTGATCCAAAAGTAGTTATGTTCTTGACAACAAAAAGTGATAAAGAAGCTGTAGAGAGCAATGAAAATTGATGGGGAACGAGAGCGATAAACAGCAAAAAAGACCCATTAAGGGCCAAATGATTGGTAAAGCCTGAGGAAAGGGGACTCAGAGGTAAATTGGAGTGCAGGTGGATCATTTCACAGGTGCAATCATTCAGTTCTTACCCAGTATTTCTGGTTTGTTCAGAATTGAAATCTGAAGGCACCTTATTAGAGTTTGGGTCTGACGTCATTCTGGACTTGTGAGAGGAAAACAAGGACCATGACTCCTGTGTTTATGGAACTTACTGTAATAAAATCAGCAAGTTTCAAGGCAAGTTCAAAGAGTATTTTTTTAACAAGGATTGGGAAAAATAAAATTAAATAGAAATGAGAAATGTAACTTTCCTGGAGTGTGTGATTTCTAATGAGTTCTTACTTTTAAAAGGATAGTATGACCTTCTATTCAGATATTAGGGGCTCATATTTAGTCAGTTTTCCTTTCAAGAGAAAAGTTAAAGCACAGCACTGATGTTTTAGAAGTTAACTTTAAGAATTATCTTCTCTTTCCTTTCAGCAAAAAAACACAAATACCTCATCACATTTACTTGTCAGTCTCATCACCACTGTAGGAAGGAATTTGATTATGTTTCAGAAGCAGATAGATAGAATGCCTACTAACTTGCTGGTGTTTGGGGCATATTAATTAATTAATTCTATTCATATATATCTATATGAAGAAAAAATTCAATTCAGTTCAGTCTCTCAGTCGTGTCTAACTCTTTGCGACCCCATGGACTGCAGCACGCCAGGCCTCCCTATCCATCATCAACTCCCAGAGTCTACCCAAACTCATGTCCATTGAGTCGGTATGCCATCCAACCATCTCATCCACTGTCATCCCCTTCTCCTCCTGCCCTCAATCTTTCCCAGCATCAGGGTCCTTTCAAATGAGTCAGCTCTTCGCATCAGGTGGCCAAAGTATGGAGTTTCAGTTTCAACATCAGGACTGATCTCCTTTAGGATGGACTGGTTGGATCTCCTTGCAGTCCAAGGGACTCTCAAGAGTCTTCTCCAACATGACAGTTCAAAAGCATAAATTCTTCGGCACTCAACTTTCTTTATAGTCCAAATCTCACGTCCATACATGACCACTGGAAAAACCATAGCCTTGACTAGATGAACCTCTGTTGACAAAGTGATGTCTCTTTTTTTGAATATGCTGTCTAGGTTGGTTATAACTTTCCTTTCAAGAAGTAAGTGTCTTTTAATTTCATGGCTGCAATCACCATCTGCAGTGATTTTAGAGCCCAGAAAAATAAAGTCAGCCATTTTCCACTGTTACCCAATCTATTTCCCATGAAGTGATGGGACCAGATGCCATGATCTTAGTTTTCTGAGTGTTGAGCTTTAAATCAACTTTTTCACTCTCCTCTTTCACTTTCATCAAGAGGCTCTTTAGTTCTTCACTTTCTGCCATAAGGTTGGTGTAATCTACATATCTGAGGTTATTGATATTTCTCCCAGCGATCTTGATTCCAGCTTGTGTTTCTTCCAGTCCAGCATTTGTCATGATGTACTCTGCATATAAAGTAAATAATCAGGGTGACAATATACAACCTTGACGTACTCCTTTTTCTATTTGGAATCAGTCTGTTGTTCAATGTCCAGTTTTAACTGTTGCTTCCTGACCTGCATACAGATTTCTCACGAGGCAAGTCAGGTGGTCTGGTATTCCCATGTCTTTCAGAATTTTCCATAATTTATTGTGATCCTCACAGTCAAAGGCTTTGGCATAGTCATTAAGCAGAAATAGATGTTTTTCTAGAACTCCCTTGCTTTTTTGATGATCCAGCAGATGTTGGTGATTTGATTTCTGGTTCCTCTGCTTTTTCTAAATCCAGCTTGAACATCTGGAAGCTCATGGTTCATGTATTGCTGAAGCCTGGCTTGGAGAATTTTGAGCATTACTTTGCTTGGGTGTGAGATGAGTGCAATTGTGCAGTAGTTTGAGCATTCTTTGGCATTGCCTTTCTTTGGGATTGGAATGAAAACTGACCTTTTCCAGTCCTGTGGCCACTGCTGAGTGTTCCAAACTTGCTGGCATATTGAGTGCAGCACTTAAGTAGCATCATCTCTTAGCACTTGAAGTAGTTCAACTGGAATTTCATCACCTCCACTAGCTTTGTTTGTAATGATGCTTCACATTCCAGGATGTCTGGCTCTAGGTGAATGATCACACCATCCTGATTATCTGGGTCATGAAGCTCTTTTTTGTACAGTTCTTCTGTGTATTCTTGCCACCTCTTTTTAATATCTTCTGCTTTTGTTAGGTCCATAGCATTTCTGTCCTTCATTGAGCCCATCGTTGCATGAAATGTTCCCTTGGTATCTCTCATTTTTTTGAAGAGATCGCTAGTCTTTCTCATTTTATTATTTTCCTCTATTTCTTTGCACTGATCACTGAGGAAGGCTTTCTTATCTCTTCTTGCTATTCTTTGGAACTTTGCATTCAAATAGGTATATTTTTCCTTTTCTCCTTTGCTTTTCACTTCTCTTCTGCCTCCTCAGAGAGCCATTTTGCCTTTTTGCAGCTCTTTTTCTTGGGGATGGTCTTGATCACTGTCTCCTGTACAATGTCACGAACCTCTGACCATAGTTCATCAGGCACTCTGTCTATCAGATCTAGGCCCTTCAATCTATTTCTCACTTCCACTGTATGATCATAAGGGATTTAGGTCATACCTGAATGGTCTAGTGGTTTTCCCTGGTTTCTTCAATTTCAGTCTGAATTTGGCAATACGGAGTTCATGATCTGAGCTACAGTCAGCTCCCAGTCTTGTTCCTGCTGGCTGTATAGAGCTTCTCCATCTTTGGCTGCAAAGAATATAATCAACCTGATTTTGGTGTTGGCCATCGGGTGATGTCCATGTGTTGAATCTTCCCTTGTGTTGTTGGAAGAAGGTGTTTGCTATGACCAGTGTGTTCTCTTGGCAAAACTCTATTAGACTTTGCCCTGTTTCATTCTGTACTCCAAGGCCAAATTTACCTGTTAATCCAGGTGTTTCTTGACTTCCTACTTTTGCATTCCAGTCCCCTATAATGAAAAGGACTACTTTTTTGGATGTTAGTTTTAAAAAGTCTTGTAGGTGTAAAAGGTCTTAAAGCAAAATTTACTTCCCATTTAATTAGATGAGGAAGCTTAAGCTCAAAAAGGTGAAAGTTTCCTGGCATGTTCACATAACTGGTATATTACCAGAGATGATTCTGGCTTCACTGTTCATTCTCTTCTTATGAAAGCTAGTTATACACCATGTTATGCAGGAATTATTAAACTGATATGTTATTTTTTGAATTATGATTTTCCTGAAAAGTTTAAATCTATTGATTTTTATTTCAGCAGTTTTAGTATTCACTAACAAGCTGGGATCAAGACTGCTGGGAGAAATATCAATAACCTCAGACATGCAGAAGACACCACCCTTTTGGCATAAAGTGAAGAGGAACTAAAAAGCGTCTTGATGAAAGTGAAAGTGGAGAGTGAAAAAGTTGGCTTAAAGCTCAACATTCAGAAAACGAAGATCATGGCATCTGGTCCCACCACTTCATCGGAAATAGATGGGCAAACAGTGGAAACAGTGTCAGACTTTATTTTTCTGGGCTCCAAAATCACTGCAGATAGTGACTGCAGCCATGAAATTAAAAGACGCTTACTCCTTAGAAGGAAAGTTATGACCAACCTGGATAGCATATTCAAAAGCAGAGACATTACTTTGCCAACAAAGGTCTGTCTAGTCAAAACCATGGTTTTTCCTGTGGTCATGTATGGATGTGAGAGTTGGACTGTGAAGAAGGCTGAGCGCCAAAGAATTGATGCTTTTGAACTGTGGTGTTGGAGAAGACTCTTGAGAGTCCCTTGGACTGCAACAGAGATCCAACCAGTCCATTCTGGAGATCAGCCCTGGGTGTTCTTTAGAAGGAATGATGCTAAAGCTGAAACTCCAGTACTTTGGCCACCTCATGCGAAGAGTTGACTCATTGGAAAAGACACTGATGCAGGGAGGGATTGGGGGCAGGAGGAGAAGGGGACGACAGAGGACGAGATGGCTGGATGGCATCACTGACTTGATGGACATGAGTCTAAGTGAACTCCGGGAGTTGGTGATGGACAGGGAGGCCTGGTGTGCTGCGATTCATGGGGTCACAAAGAGTCAGACACGACTGAGTGACTGAACTGAACTGAACTGAACTGATAGTGCAGAAGTGCTGTTGAGGTTTCCTCAGTGTAAGAAGGCTGCGATATGCCTTACAGAAAAATCATGTGTGAGATAATCTTTGTTCAGGCATGAGTTATAATGCCCTGGGATTTCTTTGGAAGGAATGATGCTAAAGACTCTTGAGAGTCCCTTGGACTGCAAGGAGATCCAACCAGTCCATTCTAGAGATCAGTCCTCGGTGTTCTTTGGAAGGAATGATGCTAAAGCTGAAACTCCAGTACTTTGGCCACCTCATGGGAAGAGCTGACTCATTGGAAAAGACTCTGTGCTGGGAGGTATTGAGGGCAGGAGGAAAAAGGGATGACAGAGGATGAGATGGTTGGATGGCATCACCGACTCAATGGACGTGAGTTTGAGTGAACTCTGGGAGATGGTAATGGACAGGGAGGCCTGGCGTGCTGCAATTCATGGGGTTGCAAAGAGTTGGACACAACTGAGCAACTGAACTGAACTGAATACATGCATAGCATTTAAATATTTACAAAGTATCTTTTAAAATATTATCTCATTTGAAACTCATGACATTTTTCTTTTTTTTTTTATAGGAGTGTTAATTACTTCCAGGCACAAATATAGTCTTCTTTTTCTTTGTAACACTCCTTTTCTTAACTTCCCATGCTCTACTGGGCTTGAAATAGATTCTCAAAGAAAATTTTCTCGATAAATTTACTTGTCATCTGATAGCCTACAGAAAGAAATAGATGGTTATGTAACTTCTTTTGTATCTACAGTGAAGTATCATCTCTCTCTGTTTTATTTTCCTTTAGAATGTGGCAGATGCCTGCACTTGTGTTGAGACTTGTCTTTGAATCAACTTGCCCATCGCAACAGGATGTTCATTGTCTATTGTCTTCTCTGTGCACCCTGGCTTCTGGATTGAGCTTGGGTTCAAATATAAATCCCCTTTGCTCAGCTGAAGTGTGAAGAACAAAGAATGGCATGCCAATGGACACAGCATCCTTTGCCTTGGATGGAAAGCAGCTTTTGGCAGCTGTGTAGGTTCATGTGGTTTCTGGACCATGAAGTCCTGTACTAGCCCTTTACAAATTTCCTGTCCAGTGGGGAGGTAATAGGAATGGAAAACAGGATGGAGCCAGAAGAAGATGGATGCCAAAGACAGCGATTTAGGTCTGGAATCAGGGATCATACAGTTAATAGCTTTTTCAGCAGGCCCCTGACTTTGGATAAATCCCTTTTCTGAACAGGTCCTTCCTGGCACCTCCTCTCTTAAAGGTATCTCCCAAAGATAGAAGTGTATTTCTTCCTCAGAGTCAGTCAGAAGACTGGGAGTTTAATTACCATTGATTCTATTATGAAGATACACTAGAAATCTACATGTTTGTTTAACCTGTGAAAAGATTTTCTCAGATTCAAGGTATGTTGAAAAATGCTGTTTACCTAATCTTATGTTACATGAGTTTGAGTGAACTCCGGGAGTTGGTGATGGACAGGGAGGCCTGGAGTGCTGCAATTCATGGGGTCGCAAAGAGTCGGACTCAATGAGCGACTGAAATGAACTGAAACAAGGAAAATTGTAACAATTTTCAGTAGTTGAATTTCCATTTTACAAACATGCTTGTGCCTTCCGTTACCTGTCTCTCCAAAATTAAATAGTAAAACAATTTAAAGAATATCCTGTACAATGAAATACTTAATCCCAAAATGGGATTGCCTGAATTGGCATGAATCTCTTTTAATGTTCTATTCTGAAGTAATTTTTAGAAAGTAATAGCATTTTATGTTTTATGAATTTTAATTCACAATGGCTACTGAGTATAGGGAAATAAAAAACCTTCCTGTGTGGTCCCCTGATTGTCCAAATCCCTGTAATCTAATAATCTAGGTGTGACCAGAACAATATCTAGCAAAAGGGACACTCAAGGCACTATGCTAAGACCTGAAACTTTGATGTTAGACTTGGAATGCAAAAGGAATAGTGTCCTGGAGAAAATGGGCCATGTGTGAGGTGAATGGCTCTTTGCTTCCCTATTTTATTCTTTTGTGTTATCATACTGACAGAAGCAACGAAAGAAAGGAAAGGAAATGGTATGAAATTTTATTTTATAATATGTTAAAGAAGACAAGTGCCTTCTGGACTGAAAATGAACGTAATATATACTAAGTTTCAGCTGAGAGCAATTTTTTCCCTTGTAGACAGTTATAATAAGTTTGTTCTGGAAGCTTATGGGTTTTATAATGGAAATGCTGAACCAAACTTAACCGAAGCATCATGTGAAAGCGTGGATATAATAACAGCTCCAAAACCTCCAGAACAAGAGGACGATGAGATCCTCAGTGAGTAGGAGGGAAAGACTGAGAAGTACATAAAAAATGCATGCCAAAAAAAGAACAAATATGTGTTTTCAGTATTGCAGCCCAACAGTTGGAATTATTTGGGGGGGATAATTTGGGTGGCTGTCTTTACAATGGAGTGAAATTGGTTTCTTATTTTAGCCACTGCATTGGTTCAGCTTCACTCTGTTCCATTCTAAAAATGCACCAGCGTATCAGTCAGCTGCAGGGCACTTGACTCCTTGTGCGTGCCTGCTATGAGACTAGGGTAAGTGGATCAGAAGTTGAGAGCACAGATTTTGAAAGTTTAATATGATAGGTGGTCTGAAGAAGCTAAGCAAGGCAAATCATGGCAAGCCTCAGTCTCTACCACTTGTCATAGCATTAGCTACATTTTGAATGGATCCACTTGACTTGCGTCTTTTGGGTTATGTTACACTGAACATTTATCCACAGCTATCTTAAACACTTAAATTTTATTGTTGGATTTCCTGCTTATTAAATCATCAAATAAAATAATGATGTTTTAGTAAGGAAGTCAGTTAAAACAGAATATACTAATATAACTGAAGACTATCAGAATCGTCTTTTTCCCTTTAAATTTGTGCAACCTCACATGTGTGTAAGCAGTCACAGATTAAACAAGCAATTAGTCTGAACAGGGAAAACATGAAACTGATGCTTAATACACCAACAGACTGTGAGCTTGAGAGCCTCCATTTTTGGTATAGTTGTCAGCAGAATTGCAAAAATCTGTTCTATCAAATTCCATCATTCTGATCAGATTAAAAAAGACAGTTCTGGTAAATTGCATCCCTATGTCATAAATCCACATTTTTAGAGATTTATGGACCCTGGAGTTAACTGACATGATGATTTATATCATCTGTGATTAAAACCTGAAAGGCTTTATTTAGCTTAATGTTGCTTCCAAAGAATTATACTCCTAAAACAACAAAATGTCAAAGATCAGCATTTAGTGCTTTTCTCCATAGATGACTTCTACAGGGCTTTGGAACCTGTTTATGAGCAAGTGGTGCTAGGGGGAGGGGAAAAAAGTAGGATGACAATTGTATTTACTGAAGCAAAATGTATGGAATTGTTTAATGCAAGCAAATAGAGGAAGAAAATTAAGGCAGTTTTCATACTGTTGTTTCCTATTGTTCTTTTCTTTGCTTCAGTCTTTTGATTTCTCTTCTGCTCCACTGACTTCTCACTCCCCTCATCCCATCTATACACACACACACACACACACACACACACACACACTTAATAGAAATCTGTTAATTAGAGGTGAATAGAAATTAGATTGAGGAGAAGGTGATGGCACCCCACTCCAGTACTCTTGCTTGGAAAATCCCATGGACAGAGGAGCCTGTTAGGCTGCAGTCCATGGGGTCTGGAATAGTCAGACATGGCTGAGTGACTTCACTTTCACTTTTCACTTTCCTGCATTGGAGAAGGAAATGGCAATCCACTCCAGTGTTCTTGCCTGGAGAATCCCAGGGACGGGGGAGCCTGGGGGGCTGTCAGCTATAGGGTCACACAGAGTTGGACACGACTGAAGTGACATAGCAGCAGCAGAAATTAGATTCTACAGGTATATCTCAGTCCTCATGCTCAATTGCAATTGATGATTCTGAAAGATCTTAAGTTTCTGAAGGTGATTCTGAGCAGATAAAGTGAGCAGAATGTGTAAGTTACTTCTTGAATTACTGATGAAATCCACTAATTTAAGGTTTTCTAAGTTATGAAGGAAGAATGTACCAGTACTTCTGAAGCATCCTTTCTGCTCACTGGTCATCAGATCTAGGGCAGAAACCATTGATTTAATTGTTAAAAATCATCACCTCCCCCCCATTAAACTGGAGTGACTTTTCAAATATGTTTGGTGGAATCTTTTCTTCAAATACCACTCTATTTTGAAACTGAGTAATATTTAAAAAATTAGATATTAAAGAATAAATTGTCTGAAAATAGCTAAGGCAATTATCAAAGCAGAAAAATAGTGGGGAGAGGCATGCTTGATCAGTTATTAAAATATACTTTAAAGACATAGCAGTAAAAACAGTGTCTTGTTAGGACTGGATCAGAAAAAATAAGGAGTGAATTAGAATATAGAACCCAGACAAATAAGACATGATAAAGATTCATCTGGTAAATAATAGTTTTGCTTAATCAGTCACTCCACCACAATTGGTACTCTTTCAGAAAGAAAATAAATCTAGATTTTCTTCATATAAAAATTAAGCAATGGATGAATTATGTATTGAAATTTAAATATTTAAAAATTATATGAATCTATGCATAACCTAGAAGTTTGCAAAGCTTATATAATAAAGACATAAATCTCTACTGGACAATGCAAAAACAAAAAACAAAAAAAGACATATTTAACCACATAAATGTTCAAAAAATATTTCTATGGCAAAATACACCATAAACAAAGCCCATAATAAATGATTGACTGAGGGAAGTAGTCACAATACCTATGAGAAATCAACAACTTTTGAATAAAATGAGCCCTTACAAATTAATAAGAAAATCAAGAAAAAATATAAAAACGAACAAAGTTCATCATGAATAGATCACAGAAGAATAACCCCAGAGAGCCAAGAAACATTCTGACAGAGGTCCAACCTCACTGGTAATAAGGAAAAGCTTAATTTTTAAAAAATGACATATTCCTATGCTTATAAGATTAATAAAAATTGTAAGAGATGACATTCTTTGTCAGGTCATAGTATAAAGAGTAGATTCATCCTTTGCAAGTAGAAATGTTATTTATGATAATCTATAAACAGATCTGGAAAAAGTATTAAAATTGAAAAAATAAAAACTCTTCAACTTCAGCTGAGAATTTATTCCACAGAAAAATAACCCATTAGGATATATGATAATTTTAAAGTGGCTATCTCTCAAAAGGAGAATGATTGAATTAATTATTGTAAATTCACAACATTTAATAATACAGATAAGAAAAATAAAAGATTTTCTCTGGGACAGTTAACTTGGGAGAGATTTCCAAGGTGTAATACTAAATGACAAAAGCAGAAGACAGATAAGCATATGAAAAGTAGGCATAAGATTATAGTCACTGTTAGTAAAAAGAAACTCTTATTATTTTATGTTACTATTGTGAGTTACAAAGGGCATATACCAGGTTGTCAATACTGGCTAGTCAAGTGAGTAGCAAAGAGAGGAGAAAGGTGAAGGTGTAAAAGAAAAGGGAAGAAATCAATGGTAAGAATAATGTGTTTGCTATAATCTTGATTGTGGAAATGTTCAACATGCTGGTAGTAATTTCAGAGCAGTGAAATTTCAGGGGATTTATATCTCTTCAGATCAGATCAGATCAGATCAGTCACTCAGTCGTGTCCGACTCTGCGACCCCATGAATCGCAGCACGCCAGGCTTCCCTGTCCATCACCAATTCCCGGAGTTCACTGGGACTCACGTCCATCGAGTCAGTGATGTCATCCAGCCATCTCATCCTCTGTTGTCCCCTTTGCCTCCTGCTCCCAATCCCTTCCAGCATCAGAGTCTTTTCCAATGAGTCAACTCTTCACATGAGGTGGCCAAAGTACTGGAGTTTCAGCTTCAGCATCATTCCTTCCAAAGAAATCCCAGGGCTGTTCTCCTTCAGAATGGACTGGTGGGATCTCCTTGCAGTCCAAGGGACTCTCAAGAGTCTTCTCCAACACCACAGTTCAAAAGCATCAATTCTTCGGCGCTCAGCCTTCTTCACAGTCCAACTCTCACATCCATACATGACCACAGGAAAAACCATAGCCTTGACTAGACGGACCTTTGTTGGCAAAGTAATGTCTCTGCTTTTGAATATGCTATCTAGGTTGGTCATAACTTTCCTTCCAAGGAGTAAGTGTCTTTTAATTTCATGGCTGCAGTCACCATCTGGAGTGATTTTGGAGCCCAGAAAAATAAAGTCTGACACTGTTTCCACTGTTTCCCCATCTATTTGCCATAAAGTGGTGGGACCGGATGCCATGATCTTCGTTTTCTGAATGTTGAGCTTTAAGCCAACTTTTTCACTCTACACACTCACTTTCATCAAGACGCTTTTTAGTTCCTCTTCACTTTCTGCCATAAGGGTGGTGTCATCTGCATATCTGAGGTTATTGATATTTCTCCCAGCAATCTTGATTCCAGCTTGTGTTTCTTCCAGTCCAGCATTTCTCATGATGTACTCTGCATATAAGTTAAATAAACAGCATTGACAATATACAGCCTTGATGAACTTTTCCTATTTGGAACCAGTCTGTTGTTCCATGTCCAGTTCTAACTGTTGCTTCCTGACCTGCATACAGATTTCTCAAGAGGCAGATCAGGTGGTCTGGTATTCCCATCTCCTGAAGAATTTTCCACAGTTTTTTGTGATCCACACAGTCAAAGGCTTTGGCATAGTCAGTAAAGCAGAAATAGATGTTTTTCTGGAACTCTCTTGCTTTTTCTATGATCCAGCGGTAGGTCCTTATTGGTTGTCTGTTTTATATATAATGGTGTGTCTATGCTAATGCATACATCTTAAATCTGCCCCCTCTGCCCTGCCACCTTGCCCTTTGGTAGCCATAAGTTTGTTTTAGTGATATGATATTTGTCTTTCTCTAACTTACTTCACTCAGCATGATAATCTCTAGATTCATTCGTATAGCTGCAAATGGCATTATTTCATTTTTATGGCTGAGTAATATTCCATTGTATTTTGGTCATCTGATATGAACAGCTGACTCATTGGAAAAGTCCCTGATTTGGGGAAAGATTGCGGACAGAAGGAGAGGAGAGTGTCAGAGAATGAGATGGCTAGATGGCATCATCAGTGCAATGAACATGAACTTGGGCAAACTTTGGCAGATGGTGAGGGGCAGGGAGGCCTGGCATACTTCAGTCCATAGGGTCACAAAGAGTTGGACATGACTGAGCGACTGAACAACAGCAAATGGTATTCCATTGTATGTATATGTGTGTATATATATATGCACCACATCTTTATCCATTCATCCATTGATGGACACTGAGTTTGCTTGCATGTTTTAGGTATTGTAAATAGTGTTTCAATGAACATTGGAATTCATGTACTTTTTGAAGTATGGTTTTCTCTGGATATATGCCCAGTAGTGGGATTGTTGGATCATATGGTAGTTCTATTTTTAGTTTTTTAAAAGAAACCTCCACCAATTTACATTCCCACCTACAGTGTAGAAGGTTTTCCTATACTGTTTACTGTTTGTGGACTTTCTGATGATGGCCATTCCTACTAGTGTGAGGTGACACCTCATAGTAGTTTTGGTATGCATTTGTCTAATAATTAGTGATGTTAAAATATATTTTCATGTGCTTTTTGACCTTCTATATATTGCTTATTTAGATCTTTTGGCCATTTCTGAATTGGGTTTTTTGTTTTTTTGATATTGAACTGCATGAACTGTTTGTATATTTTGGAGATAAATCCCTTGTCAGTCACATCATTTGAAAATATTTTCTCCCATTCTGTGAGCTGTCTTTTTGTTTTGTTTATGCTTTCCTTTGCTGTACAAAAGCTTTAAGTTTAATTAGTTCCCATTTATTTATTGTTTTTATTTTCATTACTTTAGGAAGTGGATCCAAAAAGACATGGCTATGATTTATGTCCAAGAATGTTCTGCCTATGTTTTTCTCTAAGCTTTTTATAGTAACTGGTCTTACATTTAGGTCTTTAATCCATTTTGAGTTTATTTCTGTGTATGATGTCAGAGGCTTTTGAAGTTTCAGCTGTTGTGATACCATGTAACTTTTAGGGCTAAAATGGAGTTTCTGGAGTTCAAAAGAAAATTGATTGCCAGATACCCACTGCCTTTTGGCCAAGAGGCAGAATGTAAAGATTCTTGAAAGAGGACAAAATCATGTATTGAGATCTTCCTTTGCACTAACATCTATTTCTTCCACCTAATAATTTATCCAATACAAAGATTCACCCTTTAAATGATCTGAGAAGGAAGTGAAATGCTCTGATGAGGTCATGAGGGAAATGAAGAGAATTTGGTTCATTGACTTGTTTTATATCTAGGAATTATTCCTTATATAAGGGTATAATTATATTCTTTTTCCTAAAGCTGTTAAAGGAATGGGTAAAAGAGAAAACAACCCAGTTTAGAACCATGCAAATGAACTCTCAAACAGGAAGGTTGGTTTGAGTCACTTATTCACTCATTTAATCTGTCCATCAACAAAAATTTAGAGTATATACTACATTTCAGGTATTAGTTGAAGACTAGAAAATATAGTGAAAAACAAAATCAATGAAGGCTGTGCCCCCCCACCCCGATCTTACAGTGTAGTAGAATTGAGAACAATAAATAGATAAGATTATATTTTTATAATTTTAAAAAATACATTTTAAAAATAAATGTAAAGCAGAGGAAACCGAGCATAATGGACAGGTGATATTTTTATGTGGTGTCATCTGAAATGGCAGTCAAAACCCAAATAAATAAGGAAGTAAATCTTGCAGCTCTATGGGGAAAAGCAGAGGAAAGAGTAGGGACAATACCCTTAGGCATACTTGGTATTCTACAGGAATAAGAAGAGAGCCTGAGAATAGAGACGTGGATGAATTAGTCTGAGAGTGCTAGGAAATAGTCAGATAGATAGTCTAGGTGGATCTTGTATTATGATGCTACAATGTTGTGGTCCATCTTAAAACTCTAAAGTCTTATATAACATCTTCAAGGATAGGAGAGTCACTTCCCATGTTATCTTTACACAAGATTGCCCTTCACTTATTCTCTCTTGATTATGGAATGTTGATAATAAATATCTATAAGAATAGACTCTGGAAAGATGAGGATTTGACAGAGCAAAAATACCTTTGTCTCAATAGGACAATAGGAGTGAACTCTTGCGACACAAAAGGAAAATAATTTGGAAAAGAAGCATAGAATGGCAATTTACAACTAAATTAGTTCCTTTCTATTCCTTTGTGAACTGCAGAATTGACAAAGTTCATTGACAGGGAATCACAATTTGGTTAAAACCAAGCCAGTAAAGTAGCATGATTTTATATGGCCAGCTCATTGAAAGGCAACAATTAAAGGAATTGTCTTCCAAATACCTGAGAGACTGGTTGGTAATGGCTGAACACAAATGATTGTTCAATAGGAAAAGATTGTGTCTCTGGCATAAAAATCAGATTCTCTGTAGTTCTGTTTGTAAGAAGTGGAAGGGTCTGAAGCAGAGCTTTCCATTTCATACCAGGAGAGCCCAGAAAAATGGACATGTGTGGCAAACAGCATATCCCTCCAATACTCGAATGTGAATGTGATAGGTGGGTCCAACTAATCAAAATCATTCTGGGATTCTCAGTTTATGGCCACATATTAACTGTGCACTTAATGCTTTACACCAGTGTTATACAGCCATAATTTGTATTAGCTAGACCTTGAAATTTTTCTATCATGTGATGTGGGGGAAGGGGTTAACTGTCTTTCTCTGATGTTACTGCACTCTTCTTTGGGAGATATTGTACCTGGCTTTCTTTTATAAACTATATAAATTTTAGCTTCTGTAAGAGTCAAGATGGAGCTGTTTTTTACCCTGTTATTTGTCATTTTAGTCATTTATTTCTCTCTTGCAAAAGGACTATTTCTTCTGTTTTATTGATTAAATATCACACACACACACACATATACACATACACACACATATATGGACATCATAATCACCCCAAAGAAGCCCATAGTTTACATGATGGTTCACTCTTAATGTTGTACATTCTCTGGGTTTGGACAAATGTATAATGACATGTATTCATCATTATGGTGTCACGCAGAGTGTTGTCACTGCCCTAAAAGTTTTCTCTTCTTTGCCTATTCATCTCTCCCCTCAACTCCACTTCCAGCTCCTGATCTTTTTATTGTCTCCATAGTTTTGCCTTTTCTAGACTATCATAAAGTTGGAGTCATACCATATCTTGCCTTTTCAGATTGGTTTCTTTCACTTTCAGTTCAGTTCAGTTCAGTTCAGTTACTCAGTCCTGTCTGACTCTTTGCAACCCCATGGGCTGCAGCACTCCAGGTTTCCCTATCCATCACCAGCTCCCAGAGCTTACTCAAACTCATGTCCATTGAGTCGGTGATGCCATCCAATCATCTCTGTTGTCGCCTTCTCCTGCCTTCAATCTTTCCCAGCATCAGTGTCTTTTCAAATGAGTCAACTCTTCACATCAAGTGGCCAAAGTATTGGAGTTTCAGCTTCAGCATCAGTCCTTCCAATGAATATTCAGAACTATTTCCTTCAGAATGGACTGGTTGGATCTCCTTGCAGTCCAAGGGACTCTCACTCCAACACCACAGTCAAAAGCATCAATTCTTTGGTGCTCAGCTTTCTTTATAGTCCAGCCCTCACATCCATACGTGACTACTGGAAAAACCAGTAGTTTTGACTAGACGGATGTTTGTGAGCAAAGTAATGTCTCTGCATTTTAATATGCTGTCTCAGTTGGTGATAGCTTTTCTTCCAAGGAGCAAGCGTCTTTTAATTTCATGGCTGCAGTCACCATCTGCAATGATTTTGGAGCTGAAAAAAATAGTCTATCACTGTTTCCCCATCTATTTGCCATGAAGTGATGGAACCAGATGCCATGATCTTAGTTTTCTGAATGTTGAGTTTTAAGCCGACTTTTTCACTCTCCTGTTTCACTTTCATTAAGAGGCTCTTTAGTTCTTCACTTTCTGCCATAAGGGTACTGTCATCTGCATATCTGAGATTATTGATATTTCTCCCAGGATTCTTGATTCCAGCTTGTGCTTCATCCAGCGTGGCATTTCTCATGATGTACTCTACATATAAGTTAAATAAACAGGTGACAATATACAGCCTTGACATACTCCTTTCCTGATTTGGAGCCAGTCTGTGGTTCCATGTCCAGTTCTAACTGTTGCTTCTTAACTTGCATACAGATTTCTCAAGAGGCAGGTCAGGTGGTCTGGTACTCCCATCTCTTGAAGAATTTTCCAGTTTGTTGTGATCCACACTGTCAAAGGCTTTGGTATAGTCAATAAAGCAGAAGTAGAGTTAAGAAGATGCATTTGAGATTCCTCCATGTCTTTTCATGACTTGTTGTTTCATTTATTTTTAGCATTAAATAACATCCCATTATCTGGATATGCCACCATTCATTCATTCACCCACTGAAGGACATCTTGTTTGCTTCCAAGTTTTGGCAATGATAAACAAAGCTGCTGCAAATATCCATGCTCAGGTTTTTGTGTGGGCATAAGTTTTTACCTCCATTGGGTAAATATCAAGTAGTGTAATTGATACATCATACAGTAAAGACCCTGATGCTGGGAAAGATTGAAGGCAGGAGGAGAAGGGGATGACAGAGGATGAAATGGTTGGATGGCATCACTGACTCAATGGACATGAGTTTGAGTAAACTCTGGAAGTTGGTGATGGACAGGGAGGCCTGGCGTCCTGCAGTCTCTGGGGTCACAAAGAGTTGGATATGACTGAGCTACTGAACTGAACTGAACTGAATGGTAAGGGTATGGTTAATTTTGTAAGAAATTGCTAAACTGCATTCCAAAATGTTCCAAATTTTTCATTCTCACTTCAGTGAATAGGAGTTCCTCTTGCTCCACTTCCTTGCCAGTATTTGGTGATGTCAGTGCTCCAGTTTGGCCATTGCAGTAGATGCAAAGCTCAATATTAAACAAAAATAATTGGCCTATGAAATTCCAAAGGATAGCAACTCTTATTCAAAAGTTTTTTTTTTATAAATTTTTTTTTTAATTTCTTTGTATCATGGGTGTTTTCTTATATAAAATATAGGCATAGGAGTAATATTCATTGTAACACCAAATATTTTATGAAAGTATTGAGTGAAAGTATAAATATTTAAATGAAAGAAGATGTAAAAAGAAATGGGTTTAAAACATTTATACTGTCTTTATACGAAGATCTTGATGCGATCAACACTTGTAGATCAACATTTCATTGTTTGTTTAGGAGTTAAGAGATTTGATTCCTACACTTAACTAGTCACTGGCCAATCGTATAACTCTTTGATCTGGTTTAGTCCTTCTGAGCCTCAGTTTTCTAACCCCTGAGTAAGAGAGGAATAATCTTATGATTTCTTAGGACAACTTCATTGCCAATATTCCATAATTCCTGGCCAATATAGTCAATATGGTCAGTTTCTCTTTATCTATTAAATTCAGTGTGGGTATTAATTGTTAAAACAGTTGACTAGTTTACTGTTTTCCACATTGGGCCATTTGTTACATCTGTCTGAGGGATAGAAGATTTACATTTATGTATTTGGGGGACAATATTAAAATGCGTAAGCATTCCCTAAACATCTAAGCAATATTCATAGTAGAAGAGACAAGTCAGTCTAGCATTGTTAATTCTGAATTTAATTGAGAGTAGATTGAATTATACTGTTTTATTTGCTTTTTTCTGTGTTCCTACAAGGTTCACAGTCTTTGAAAAATAGCAGTGAGTCCAAGTTCTAAGCACCAGATTCTAACAGGAATTGATTGAGTACTTACCACATGCCAGGTAGTTAGTACCAAATCTATGAAGTAGGTATTATCATCCCTCTTCTACAGATGAGCAGTCGAAGCATGGACTGATTAAATAACTTGCCGAAGTTCACATCAATTATAATGAAAGCAGGCAATATATGAGCATAGGATGGAACACATTAAAGCGTGTATTAAACTCTATTGCCAAGTAGCTGTTTTCACACAGAACAGGGCTCATCATATACTAAGTGCTCAATAATGTTGATCATTTTTATCTGCTAAAGAGATACAAATGGTGATCATTGACAAATTGCTTAATTTTTCTAAGATTTATTTTCATTTATCACTCAGGTTCTTGGCAGAGAGCATAAGGCATACACAAACAGAATAATTAAAGGGAATTTAACAAAGGTACTCATCAGAACACTGTGGGAAAGGTTAAGGAAAACCACAGAGGGATGTTGCTTCACCTCTGGGCTAACAAGGGCTGGATTATCACCAGCATATCTGAAGGGCCAGGGGAGTGAGTAGTTCCCGGGACTTCAGAAGAGCTATAGCTACAGCTACAGCTGCCTGACAGGTGCTGTAACCTTCCACTGAGCAAGGCAGCCACTGCCAACTCCCTGAGCAGGAGTGATGGAGGCAGGAAAAGAACTTGGATCTCTCTTTCGCCTACCTTTAATCTCCTGCTACCTTTCTGCCCTAGCCAGATCCCATGTGAATCCAGAGGGAAACGGTCCTGCCTGAAATAGTCTATAGAGGTTGGCTTCCTGAAGGCCCAAGGCAGAATAGAAAAAAGGAGAAAGATCCAATGGGACACAGAATTTGCTGGTGCGTTTACCTTCTGCACAATGAATTTGTTACCCAGTACTTTTGTAAGTCTCCCAAAAACTGTTAAGTGCTCTGGAGTATTTCAAAGGTAAAAGATAATGTTTATGCCCTTGAGGAGCTTAAGTTTTAGAAACAGAGTTTGATATGGCACCGATATGTAGTTAAAGCATTAAACTCTAAATGTTAAAACTTAAAAGTGCAGGCTCTGGTGTTAGGATGTAAATTTGAACAGTTAACTTAAAACATTTAGACGTCAATGTTCTCATCTTGAAAAATGAGAACAGAAACAGTACCTTTCTCACTGGCCTATGTTGAGGTTAAATAAGCTGATTTATGTAAAGCATCTGGAACAATACTCAACATAATTGTAAGACTTCATAATATTGACTATTATTATCTGCCTAATGTGATACAGAAGGTGTGAGCAAAACCTTAGAACTATTCCCTGAGAAGACAGCATGACCCTGTAGGGGCTGGGCTAGACATCTCTAAGGTCTATTCTATGTCCTGAGGTTTCATGGCAGTTCCTCAAGGTCACTCTGTAGATATAAGCGATGTTAGAAATACTGCCAGTTTCCGATATGCATTTAACCACCTAACCAGGCTTCTTCCCTTCTCTGAGTCTATAGACTGCTGAAACCAGCCTTCTTCAGGATGGTCATAAATGAAATACTGCATCAGCTATTTAGATGTCTTAAAAAGCATATATTAAGGATGATGGTATTGATGATACTTACTGGCACTTGAACCCAAGGCAGTTAGGCATTTTATAAATCATCCAACATCCCTTGTGCTCCTGGAACTAAATTGTGAGTTCTTGGGCTATACATCACAGATGTCTTTTTGGCCTCTATGCTTTTCTCCTTGGAAGGCAATTTATTATTTTTATCAATATTAATGTTAGTTGCCATTATGATTTTAGATGAAGTGTATGGCGTATCCATATGTGGCTTGAACAAATTTCTTTTGGATCAATTAGAAGCATGCTGTTGGCTTTTTCTTTCTTTTTCTCTGCAAAAATGTTCAAATGTTTATTGCTAATGTCTTTGTTATTGTTGTTAAACCAAGTATCATTACGTAGTTTAAGTTTTAATTTGATTCTGTACTTTGATGAAGAATAATATCTAATCAGTGAAACAACAGGACTTATCCTTTTGCAAGAGAGAAATAATCTTCTAACTACAATGGCAGAGTAGAGAAGCCAACCCCCTCCTTCCCCAGCTGCAATGTTCTGAAGGCGTGGTTTTCTCCCATGGTTCTGCTATGCACAAGTGTGGTAAGAAAGCAAGCATGGGTAGTCCTCGCTCCCATGCTATGATTTGCTTTATTAAGTGACAGTAATCTTTTAAAAAAAAAATATTAAAGTCCGGAAGGAAGCTGAGAAAATTCTGAAAGAAAATCCTGCCTTTACTTGGTAACTTAGTTTGGCCGGCTTTAAAATTTTTCTGTTGTTAAGATTGCTGAATGGTAGGTATAAAAATGAACTTAAAGCAAGTTCTTAGGACAAGCTTTTGCCCAACAGCAGTCATAGCATTTATAAGCAGCAACCCTGTCCACATGGAAGACAAAAGAGCTCAAAGTGAAAATTACATCATCCCTTCCACATTAGACAAGTTAATTAGTTGGTCCATAATCACAGACTCTGCTTCAAATGAAAAGAACAGCTTTTTTTTTCTTTTGAATGGGAAAGGCACAGAAGGTGTAATACCTGCATAATTCATTAACAGTAAGAATGTTTTGGAAGAAGAAGTTCTGAATTTAGATTACCCTGAAATTCTACTTGTAATAGCGAAGGTGGTACTGAGACCTCTGCAGTTTCCTCAAACAAATTTAAAATGTGAGAATTTCTTTTCTGCATATCAGAAGCAGTCTAAGTCATTTGGAAGCTTTATGAGATTTCTTGTTTTCTGTTTGTTTGTTTAAGATATTAGAACACTAGTGTGCTGATAAGCTATGGAGCTTTGTAATCAAAGAATAGTTAATCATGTCAGATCCAAAGTAGTTCCCAAAATAACTTGAAAAATGGGAAATTCTGGATCTAGGTTTCTGAATGTAACGTGTCACACCCTCACCCCATCTAGAACAATTTAAGGACTTCATGTGTATAGTAATATCTAAGACTTCAGAAGTTTGCATCACCAGAAAAAGAGTGGCTTGAAGGTCATGGAAACACCTTATGGTAGCTGGAAAGATGATGCTGACTGACAATAAATTTAGGAAGCCAGAAGATTGAACTGTACAAAAGGGAGGAGCCAGTGCTTTGCTGTTTGGAAATAAACCTGATTGATCATTTTTCTAAGTCTAGGTAATATTGGCTGAACTTTCCTCTCATCCTTCCTATTCCCAAATAAAAGAGGCAGAACAATCCAAAAGAATGGCATTTGGTTCCTGAGAAGAGAGTGAACTAGCCCATTCTGTTGCTTTGTTCCTCAAATCTACCTGGAGAAACAGAAGCCAAGAGAAGCCTGGACCTGGAAAAGATATAAGAACTCTGAGAGATCCCTGAGGGGTAAATGCATCAGCAGAGGGTCAAGGGCAGTCTGACTGAGATGCAACTGTGGGAGGAAAGTTTGAGAGAGAGGTTTTCAGATATCCTCAGCCTTGCTCTACTGCAACCTGGGACTGTTGTCTCAAAATGGGTGCAGAAATTAGCAGCAGCCTGGACTTAGCAGTGCCAACGGGTAATGTTAGAGTGCAAAAACTCTGGCTGGGGTGAGGTGCTCATGGAACAGATGTCAACTATGAGGGATCTTACTTCCCTGCCCTAGTTCTCTTTCAGTGTTAGGGCTAGGGGATTTCCCCATCTTGAAAATGATGCTGAAGATTTGTCTGGTGGAACAGCGGCAAACAGAAGTGACTGAGAGAGACTCTTAGATACACTGACACCCACTCAGTCTCACCATTTCTTTTGTTTAAATTCATCAGGAGGAATATAACTTAGGCCCTTCCTAATTTTTATGTCAGACAGTGCCATGAAGTCACAGGGAAAACAACGAAAACAGGAAGAACAACCTATAAAAGAAAGACGACAAACTGATACCATTTGAAACAGAATTCTTAGAATAGATGGACTAGCAATTTAAATAAGTTTAATTGAAATAACGAGATGAGAATGATGTTAATAAAATGTTGAAGTCATTAAAAAAGAACCAAATGAGAGAAGTAAATATGAAAACAATAATAGTTGAAGTAAAGAACAGAATAAACAAGAAAAAGAATCCAAATGATGCTGCTGAAGAAATAATTTGTTTGCCAGATGATCAGATTGAGCACTCATGGAAGGTAACAGAAAAGAAATTGAAAGAGAAACTACAACAATAAACTATGGGATTTGGAGACTAGAAATAAAAGTTCTATTATACAATTAATAATATTATTAGCATTAATATACAGGAGAAAGATGCTGGTGGTCATAGTGGGAGACAAAGGGAAAATATTGAAGAAATAAAGAATATTTATTTATCCCAGAGTTAAAACAAAATGGCAGACTTCTTACTTGAATAAGGTAAACCATTTATATCTCAGTTTACCCACCAATAAAATGAGGATAGTATAATGGTTCCCTTACTCTTAAAAAATTAATGTGAGGAGTAAGTGAATTAACTTATATGTAAAAAGCTCTTAGAAAAGTGCCTTGTACATAATTGCTATTTTAGTATTAGCTATTATTACCTAGATTTACTTAATTAAATTCTAGAACATCAAAGACCAAAGGAAAATGCTTCCAAAGAGAATAGCGTATTACCTAACAAGGAAAAGTGTTTAGATTGATATCAGACTTTGTAACACCATAATTACATAGTAAAAAATAAAGAGCATTATATATAGTCAGGCCTCAAAATATTGACCATATGGAAACCCACTTTGAAAGGCTTTTAGAGAATGTATTAAAATAAAAAGATACATAAAAGTGCAAGGGTGCTACAAGAGATACATGAAGTAGTGGTGGCCAAAAGACCAGAGGATATCATGGTTATTTTAAAAAGCTTAGATTGAGGAAAATAACTTATAAGGAACATCAAGGGTATGTTAGAGGTGGGAGGTAGGGAGGAAGAGCAAAATAATGTGAAACCTTCAAGATACTAGTATTGTTCTATTTAAGAAACTAATAAAGGAAACCTAAGGAGAAAATCTATAAATGTAGATCTTAAATTAGGAGCAACTGCCCTGAGAATAAAAATAACCAGTAAGGATTTTCACATATTTCTGGCAGGATTAACACAGCTATTCTGGGAAGCCTCCTAATAGTTTTTTTGTCAGATAAGTGCATATAAACTGTGGCCCAGCAGATTTATTCCTGGTTCTGCAGCACGGAGGGATAACCACAGGGGCCCATGTGGGGACAATTAAGGAAGATACAATTGGGGTCTCCTAGACTGATACCGGATGATGGATGAATCAAGCAGAGTGACATCCAAAGCCACTTCAGCAGCAGTGCTGGAAGCCCTGAAACCAGTGCATGGTTGGGCAGTGACTTTATTAAAGCACCATGTGGCATATACAACCTGCGCAGGGCTCTTTTGGGGTGCCCACTAGGTAACTCCCTACTAGATTAACTCCCTAGAAGTAGCAACATAGATGGAGAGAGGAAAGCCATGATGGGCCATGAACTGGATACTGACAAGACGTGGAATCAGCCTGTGCTTAAGTTGGAGCCGTATGGTTGTACTGGGTGATGTGTTTTTGTAGACTTTGGGCTTCACACGCTCATCAGTATTACGTTGCTAACAGCAGAGCCACAAAACAACAAGAGGAAAACTGAGGAAAATAAGACTCGTTTCATCACTCGATAGATTAAGGCAACCTGTTCAAACTTGAACTATTAGAAGGGGTCTTAAATATGTATTGGAGTTTTCAAACAGATTTAGGATAAAACAACACCCTTAGTTCAAACTCCCAATTTCTGCACATTTTTGAATTGTTAAAAATGGTAAAAACAGCAATCCCAAAATCTTGCAATAATGTGAAATCAATAATTTTATTGGTACAAACTTAGCTAATTCCTAGTATAAGACCCATAGTGTAGTGGTGAATTGCCTGACTCTGGAAACACATTATGTGAGTTTAAAGCCCAGGTCTATCATGTACTATTTTAATGAAATAATATATGGAAAAGACCTGGTACTTACCGTCAAAACCAATTTTTTCCTTATTGTATTTAATTATTAATCTGATTCAAAAGGTAAACCTTCATGTAGGTGATTCATAAATCACATTTAATATCTGTGTCCAGATTGTGCAGAGTTAAAAGTGTTGAACTCATCTGATGCTTACTACACAGTTTGGGTTCAATTTAAGATCTAGATTAGTCTCTTGAGAGGATTTAGGTCAGTTAAACAGAATTTTGGATTTTATGTTTTATCAGTTTATATGGATCAGATCTTTGTTCTATTATTCCATAGTGGGCTCTGAAATTCTTGGTTAATGAAAAGCTATGCAAGTTGCAAATAGTCATTTAAGGTGTGACATGAATTTATACCATTATCCTCATGTATCAATTTATAATGCTAAAGTATATAGTTATAAAATTATTATTGTCATTTATAACTTTTAAATATGTATTTTTAAGCAAAATTAAGTACCTACTCTACTCTATAATTTTTAATCACTTCAAGTATCATGTGTAACTACACCCTTTTTGACATTAGGATGTGGAATATCATAGTTTATGATATATACAGTGATGTTTATTGCATCTTTACTCTTTTCTCTAGCTTGAAAGGGTATACTTATATTGCCAATTTAGCATGAAAAACAGCCTAGAAGTTCAAAATGAGGAAAATGCTGGAAATAATAATTATATTTGTCAAAGCATATATAAACATTAACTAATAAAATTTATAAAGATTTAGGTGCTTAGACTTGATTTTAGGCTATTCCAATAGTAGGGGGAGACCAAACTGCTTTAATAGTGGAATGTGTAATACACACAAAGAAATGGATGTGAGGAGTCTATCCTCTTTTTTTTTTTTTAACTTGGCTTTTGTGTGTGTATGGGAAAAAAGGAAGATATGTTTAAGAAGGAAAAGAAGATAGGTTTAAGTTACTTTCAGTTTAGCTGATTATTTACAATTTGGAGAATGTAAATAGAACTCATAATATTCTCAAAGATAGGAAAGAAGGCGGAGAAAAGCAACCAGAGCTTTGGTTATGTCATAATTATGATATGAAATAAAATTCCTTTTCCTCTGGGAAGTTTTCCCTGGTAATCAAGAGGAAGTTATGTCTTCCACTTATGACTTTCCAGTGTATCTCCTAAAGTACTTAGAACCTTGTATGGTAGTGATTTATGGATACTCTCCAGGGTCTTATGATACTGCAAGATTATAGACTGAGTATAAGATTTATATCTGATTCTGCCTCAGTGTGGAAGGCAATGGCTTCTAATAGAGGAGCATGTCATTTAGAGTCAGAAAGAACCTAGTTTCAAGCCAAGCTCTTCTACTTGCTAGCTGTCTGACTACACATTAATTTTTCTGTGCTTCAATTCCCTTGTATATAAACTGATGACAATGATAATTAAGTTTATAGCATTTGGGAAAGATTTCGTGAAATAGTTCCTGCACTGCTCCTATTCCTTGCATATGTTCAATAAATGTTAGCTCTCTTCTTTCATGTCTCTGATAAGCATTCCTTTCCTCCATGTGGGAGGCGTTCCTATGAACAAGGAATGAATCAGTCATTTTGCAGCTGTATCTCTCACTATTGGAAAGGCAATGTAACCATTATGTTTGATAGGTATGGCTTGTGGGATATGATCATAAAGCACTTTTATTCCTTGCTTCCCCCACCCCACCCAACACACATTATTCTTTTAGTTTGTTCAATGGGACTAGTATTTCTCCTTCTCTTAAATAAAATTTAGGGGAAGTCCCATGATTTTTCTGATCACTTTTGGACAGTCAAGTTCTCTGGCCAGCAATATATAGGTCTCATTTCATGTGATAATTAAAACTTCAATCTTAATTTTAGTTCCACCTCAAAGGAGCTGTTTTCAGCTCAGTTCTATTGCCTGTTAGCCATGGCCTAAGGGATAGGTGGAGGGAGGAAATTATTGGCCTCTTACTTATGTATCTAATTTGAAAGAGGCAAGAAAATTATAATTTGGCTAATATTGTCAGAAATTGGTGCCAGATTCTCAGATTATTGATGTTATTTTGTTATATATTTAATTTTTTTTTAATATAGAATTTTATCTTTGAGAACAGTTTTAATGGCTTCTTCAGAGACCATTGCAACCTAGGCCCTCTCCATTGCTGCAGATTTTCTATCTGCATTTCCTTTGATGTGAATGAGATACTTTTCTCTGGCTGAATATGAGGTCCCCATTGGCCTCAAATTACTGATGGGTCTTTCACACTTGAATTCATATAATATTTCTTGAACTACTATATATCACGTAGTAGTGTCACCAGTCTTCTAAGTAGGTCAATTAATGAACAAAGATTTCTACCTTGGGAACATGTATTTTAAAGGAAGAGACAGAATAACAAACAATAGACCTAATATGTAAATATCACAGCATGCTAGAATGTGACATATATTATGTAAACAAAAGCAGGTTAAAGGGGATCGGTAGTGCTTGCATGTGTGCTAAGTTGCTTCAGTCGTGTCAGACTCTTTGTGATCCTATGGACTGTTGCCCACCAGGCTCCTCTGTCCATGGAATTCTCTAGGCAAGAATACTGGAATGGGTTGCCATTTCCTTGAGTGGGGCTAAATTTTCATTTTAAATAAGGTGATCACTTCAAGTCTTATTGACAAAGTAGATTGCAACTCTTCCCTTTCCTGTATGCTCTGCTGCTGCTAAGTCACATCAGTCGTGTCTGACTCTGTGCAACCCAAAGATGGCAGCCCACCAGGCTCCTCTGTCCCTGGGATTCTCCAGACAAGGATACTGGACTGGGTTGCCATTTGCTTCTCCAAAGCATGATGCATGTTAAGTCGCTTCAGTCGTGTCCGACTCTGCGCGATCCTATGGACAGTAAACCACCAGGCTCCTCTGTCCATGGGATTCTCTAGGCAAGAATACTGGAGTGGGTTGCCATTTCCTTCTCCATTCCTGTATGCTCAGCCCTTTGCAATGTGATTTTGCTGCTTCAGCTGTAGAACCTCTCCCTCCATCTTTTGAACAGAGGCTTGACCTTGTGATTTGCTTTGACTAACAGGCATTAACAACCACGAAAAAACCCAAAGATTTAAAAATGCTTGTGCATTGGGTTTGCCCTCCCTTGCTGCTAGGAAATCCTCTACCACCAAGTGAAGAAGTCTAGTTTTGCCTACGGGAGGATGAGAGCCCAAGGAGTGTTAGAACTCTCAGCTTTCCATATCATTTTAGCTAACGTCCCAAATGAAGCTGAATGCATCCAACTGAGGTCTATTCTAGATCAGGTTTCAGTTGAGCTGACATAGACAAGAAGATTAAACTTAGCCAACCCACATAATCATTATCAATAACAAACTGCAATAGCTTTAAGCTACTGAAATTTATGGTAGGCTTTCCCAGTGGCTCAGTGGTGAAGCATCTGCCTGCAGTTCAGGAGACGCAGGAGACTTGGGTTCCATCTCTGGGTTGGAAAGATCCCCTGGAGAAGGGAGTGGCTACCCACTCCAGTATTCTTGGCTGGAAAATCCCATGGACAGAGGAGCCTGGTGGGCTACAGTCCATGAAGTTGAAAAGAATTGGATACCACTGAGCATGCAGGCACCTTACTGGTAAGATGACATTTTAACAAAAAGGATGGTTATCCTTCAAGTTGGAAGTGGGTTAGCTTTCTCTGAGTACCTTGATTTGTGGATGAGGTTGGCTACTTGAATACTTTTCAGGTTCTGTTTGGTAGAAAGAAGATCTAAATTATGCTTGGTTGGTAAGAGTACCCAACTGCTGTATATCCCAAACAGCTACAGAAGAGGAGAATTAAACTCAGTCTGGGTGGTAGAGATGGATAAGGAAATGAGTCTATATTGGGGTAACACTTAAAATGTAGGTTGGAATTCTAAGTAGCAGTTGGTCAAGACAGTTGTGAGTAAAAGGGCAACGAATCCTTACGTGGAAGTGGACAGCTTGTGGAAGGAGCAGTGGTTGGTGAATCATGGGACTCTGAAGGAAATGCAAGTTAGTTGGCTTGTCTGAAGTAGAATTGTACCCAGATGTTTGTAACATTTATCTGAAGGAATTAATCATCTTTGTCTCTGGTACAAAGAAAGATCCAGGAACAGGAATATTGAACTTCATCTCTGATAGCATTTCCTGAAAGATTTCCTGGAGAATTTGATGCCCAGGGAAGGCCTATGCAATGGGACTTGTATCAGCTTACAAGTAGTATCTGATATGATATTCCCATGCAGAAGTAGAACAATTTCCATTGAACATTTCTTTCAGAAGAAATATTATTGTGAAGGACCCAAGAACTCTGAGTCTAGACTGAAAGACTTTGAGTCCCAATCCTGCCCTTTTTAGCAGATTGGTTTTGGTAAGTTTATGTAACCTTTCTGTTCCTCAGTTTCTTTTTCTGTGAAATGGGCATAATGGGTTTCCTTCCTGTTACCCACTGCCATCCCCTGCCCTTATTTCCAGAGTCTAAAGTATAACATTTTATGACCTGCTAGTGCCTAGCTGCTTGACTTGGATGCAAATACTTATTCTTTTTTTAAATCTTCCTTATATGGTGGATGTCAGGATTCATGCTATTTGCATATCTGTTCTTGCTCTGCATAATCATACAAAAGGATTTCCTTCCCTATAACCTCATGAGAACATTTAAGAATTGAATCGATTACTCCTGCTCTGAAAGCCATTTCCTTCATCTATTCCAGTCTTCCAGGTTCATAGAATCCAAATATGCATTTCACTTATTTTTAATTGGTTAAATTGCATTTTCTAAAACAATATGCTCAAATTCTAATCCCTGGTGCCTGCAAAAGTACCCTTTCTTGGGAATAAGGTCTTTGCAGATATAATACAGTTAATATGAGGCCATCCTGCATTAGGGTGGGCCCTAAATGTAAAGACCAGTGTTTTTAAAAGAGAGAGAGATTTGGAGACATACAGGCACTCTCAAAAGAAAGAAGGCCATGTGATTACAGAGAACGGTTGGGGTGATATAGTTATATGCCAAGGAACACAAAGGGCTGCTGGCAACCACCTGAAGCTGGGAAGAGTTGAGAGATTCTTTCCCAGAGTCTGCAAAGGGAGGATGGCCCTGTTGAACCTTGATTTTGGACTTCTAACCTCCAGAAATGGAGAGAAGAAATTTCTGACATCCAAGGTTGTTAACATCCCCACTTGAAAACAAATTTACCTATGTTGAAATGTGCAAAGACTCTAGATAATAGGCTCTAATAGTATGTATTAAATCTATTGGGTATAAAAGCCAGGTTTTTATATCACTCTACTGTGATTGTTACAAAAGCTATTATCAATATTCTCATCAGGAAGAAATGGATTATGCAATAAATGCAGCATTTGAATAAAGACATGAAGACTGTTGGCAAGAAATAAGTATTTTTCCCTTTATATCTTACAGCTACAAGATAACCTTTCTGCTGCCAAAACTGATATTTATCATTATCTTTTTCTTAAATATAAAAACAATTCTATTAATGATCCTTTCACTGTATCAGATTAGTTGGGTTGGATGAGAATAATAATAGCCAGATCATCATAAGATAGCTTTATCAAGTTTTGTTATTTTTCAGCAGACTTAATGAAGCAAATCAAGATTTACCAGTCCCCTGGATACATCTTTATTCTTTAGCAAAGGAATTTGAATCTAACAGTTACCGATTCAGAATGACAGAGTATTTTGGTTAGTGCGCATAAAATTGTTGTTTGTTCAACTTACAACAAATACATTTTAAATTTAATTTCAAGTTTCCTCTTTCTTTTCTCTATGAACCTTTGCTCTGAAATGCTTCTCACAGCCAAGGTTCTTTCCCAAATGGGATAGACACACCATTGCTTCTGAGACCAAATCAGCCTCCTTGCTGAGCTGCCTGGTGTTCATACTGCCAGCACCACCCTGGCCTACAGGTCAGTTGCCAGTATGGAGCAGTGTCCGGGGAGATATCAGCTCCCTAACTGATGTCCCCTCTCTTCCCAAACTAATTATTTGGAGACCTTCAAGCTTTCCAGAAATATCTGCCATTAGTCAGATGGTGTCTAGGGCTTTGTTGAGAATTACAAAAGGAAATTTATCAAGACCATTTGGTCTAATCTCTCTCATCATCTTCCCTGTAGATTTTTCTTCCTCTCTCTGGAGAGTTAGAAAGGAAGTATCATGGTTATTATATAATTACAGAGAATAATAATGATAATGCTTGAAATTATTTTTATACCATGAAGAAGAATGAAGTGTAAAGATAAACCTTGTCAGATTTAGAAAGATTTTCTTCTGGAAGCTCAAACAATGAACACTTCCTAGGAACTGTGTATATTACAGTATACAGGAAAATCCTCAGTATCTGATTTTATCCAATTACATTTCCTTTTTACTCAGTGAACATTTTATCAACTCTTTGCCTAAACAGTAATATTATTTGATTTTTCCCCATTTTATTTTCCTATGCCATATCTTAATAGAAAACTTATGAGTAGTGAATTATGCAGAAGTCACCATGTGTAAAGAAAAATAGGCAATATAAGCACCTTGAAGAATCATATCCCTCCAAACTGGAACTCAACCAGAAAGGTTTTTGAGAGAGATTATTTAAATAAAATAATTGAACAAATGCCTACAACACTTATATTTGCTTTATTTTCTCAAATGCTACTTTTGTGTTCATTTGTATAAGATAAAATTATGGATTTTTTTCATTTGTGAAGAATTATGTTAGAAATTTTGGAAGATGGGAAAGAATTTAAAAGCACTGTCCTTGCCTTAATTGGAAGCTATCACACATTAATTAAATGGCATAAAGGCAATGAAAAAAGAACATCTGTTGTAATGACAGATATTCTAGGTTTCAAAAAATTTTATGTTTTTTTTCCTGGTTTTTATCTAATTAGACCACTCATCTAGTTCAGCATCTAATTTCTCTGTGCAAGGATCCAGAGTCACATTTTGAAGCCCCTTTTTCTTACACAGAAAAGCTGTATTTTGAACTTGAACTTTTATCTTGTGACTCTATATATTTTCTGCTAGTATCCCCTACTGAATTAGAATAGAGCTGAGGGTTCAGTTCCTGGCTGAGGTTCTATGATAAATTGATTAACAGTGCTTTGGAACCCAAGGTTCTGGTTAAAATCCTAGCTCTACACTTCAGTTGAATAACCTCAGCAAATTGCTTAGCCTCTGTGCTTCCGTTTTCTGATTTATTAGATATAGATATAATAAAATATAGATTCATTAAATGTGAATATCAAATATTGATATGGTATGTAACTCATAAGATTATTTTGAGGACTAAAAGACATTACTTATATAAAACTATTAGAACAGTGCCTGACACATAGTAAATATTCATTAAATATTTATTATTATTTCTTTCTTTTAATTCTGTTAGAGTTATAGGGTTATGTAGTCCTATATAGTTAGAGGATTTAATTAAATTAAGCTTTTGCCTTTGTGTAATTACTTGGGGATAAGTTACATCCTGCTTCTGCTGTTGCTGCTGCTAAGTCACTTCAGTCATGTCCGACTCTGTGCGACCCCACAGATGGCAGCCCACCAGGCTTCCCCGTCCCTGGGATTCTCCAGGCAAGAACACTGGAGTGGGGTGCCATTGCCTTCCTAGCAGGTGACATTTGAGAAGATTTTAGATAAGTCCTTTTTAAGTTTATGAACATGCTGTGTTATGTGTCCTATATTTCAGAATGAAGAGAAAAATACTTTGGATGGAAAAGGAGGAAGAAAAGGGGAGAGAGTGAGTTTGGGCCATGCTTTGATGCATGGTGCGTCAGAAGAAAAGAGACACAATGTATTCAAGACAAGTACACAGTGTACTCAATGTACTCAAGACAAGCGTCTTGGAAGATTTTTTAAATAAATTTTTCCTAGTAAAATACTATGATCCACAGAATGTGGTGCTTCTCTTTTCCCACAGAAATTTTCAATAAAGTGACAGAGTCCTAATATATTTCGTAAACTGTGCTTCTAACGGAAGAAGAGGAAGGCACTGAGCCTAAAGCAAAACATTTACCATTTGTGTTACATATACAGTCTGTGGAAACCTGTCAGTAAGAAAAAGCATTTTGCAATTCTATTTCTGAATAAAGGTGATGGGAGCAACTAGAGTTAGTGAGATCTTCAGTGCAACACAATGTTCTTTAGTAAATATGGACATTTGTCAAAAGAATTCTGGTTTTAAGATCTAGGCATCTCTTCCAAAACTACTGGATATATGATAAATAAGTTATGTAAAATTATGATTGTCAGGACTGATATTCAAGAAAAATATGGTCAACATCTTGTATTATAATTTTTCCATTAATATATTTAGGTCCCAGATTACTTATTTCACTGATTGATGGGGCTTACTTTGCAGGAATAGTGTTGATTTTAGTCTATCTCTTGGTGTCTGTTTATTCTCTATTCTCCAACTAAAAGTGACTCCTTGACGAACAAGAGTATATCTTATTGCTTTGTATTCTCATTATAGAAAAATATCTTGCATAAAGTATGTGTTTCATACATGTTTGTAGAATAATTTTTAATATTTGAAATCTTGATCCTGCCACTGGAACATGTGTTATAGAAGAAAAACAATTGAAGTAGTTCAATTTAAGTCTGAATTAAGAGACCTAGGATGGCAGTTTCTATGGTTATAGTGAAATACTGATTTATCCTTTGCTAGACTTTTCAGCAGGAACTCTCTGCAAGATCTCACAGAGTCCTCATACCAGGAGTAAGCACTATTATTTTAATAGTATGAAGTCGGAACTTTCAGTGCTTTTTCTATAAAAAATACCTTCTCCAGTCCTTTCTGTCATTGTTATTTTCCCCTGCTTTTTGCACATGGCCCTTTTTATGTTTTGTTTAATATTCAGAAATGGATTTACAATAAATTAAGGAAAACTTACTTTAACAGACTCCTTCCAAAACTCCAGGAATTTTATATATGTAAATATGTTTTATGTATATAAATATATACATATGTATGTATATAAAACCATATATATGGTTTTTCATATTGCCAATTTGGCAGAGTTCTGGTTTTTTGAGTGCTTACTAAATTGCATATATTTAGGGTCCCACAAAGCCTGGATAAGACCTTGCTTATACAATATTTATTTAAGTCCAAGACTATCTTCCTCATTAGAATGGAGAATGCTTTTTTGAATGTTTCCCCCTGCAAAAAATGTGGAGCTCATAAACTTGCTCATAGTGGGTGTGAGATAAATTTAGGATGAATTCAGCTTCAGTAGCACCAAGGATTACTTACAAGAGTCAGAGTTTTCCAGAGCAGAAAAGGTAAATACATTATAGCTTGGATGTTTTGTTTTCCCTGTCATGTAATGTGTATTGATAAATAAATCCTAATATGTTAATTTCATTTTCCACCTGCATACTTTTCAACACATTCTAATTGGTATATATTGAATTCCTACACTGAGTACGGAACAACAACAACAACAAAAAAAAACCCTCTGATTTCTTATACTTCGAGAAGACTAGGTTAGATTTCTAGCTCTTCAGTCTAGGAGACTTCCTCTAAAATAGTGTTGTCCAATAGAACTTTATGAGATGATGGAAATGTTCTGTAACATCTGCACTGTCCAATATGGAAGGCATCACCTTTAAACATGATGACACATGACAAGTGGCTACCATTTTGGATAGTACATCTCTAGATGATTACAAACCATGCGACTGATGTGGGAGGGTTTAATTAAATGAATAAATAAATCACTTATAAACAAATGATGAAAGATCAAGTTTGGACAATAGTGCAGTCCACTGTTCCAGCAGAAAATGTGGATATCATGCTTCAGTTCAATTCAGTTTAGTCACTCAGTCATGTCTGACTCTTTGTGATCCCATGGACTGCAGCATGCCAAGCTTCCCTGTCCATCATCAACTCCCAGAGTCTACCCAAACTCATATCCATTGAGTTGGTGATGCCATCCAACCATCTCATCCTATGTCATTCCCTTCTCCTCCTACCCTCAATCTTTCCCAGATTAGGGTTTTTTCAAAAGAGTTAGCTCTTCACATGAGGTGGCCAAAGTACTGGAGTTTCAGTTTCACTATCAGTCCTTCCAATGAATATTCAGGGTTGATTTCCTTCAGGATTGACTAGTTTGATCTCCTTGGAGTCCAAGGGACTTTCAAGAGTCTTCTCCAACACCACAGTTCAAAAGCATCAATTCTTCGGCACTCAGCTTTCTTTATAGTCCAACTCTCACATCCATACATGACTACTGGAAAAACCATAGCCTTGACTAGATGAACTTTTTTTGGCAAAGTAATGTCTCTGCTTTTTAATATGCTATCTAGGTTTTCCTTCTTTATCTTTTAGCTACCGCCATTCTGGACTCCTTTTTCCTATTCTATCTACCTAACATTTGTAAAGCAAAATTAGCATAAAAATATCATGCTTAGCTGCATGCAAACTTGAGAAAGGAAATTAACACACAGCAAGGTAATGAATTGAAAAGGCAGTTTCAAAGCAAATGTAAATAACATTCAGTTTTTTAAAAAAAGCCATGCTAAAATGAAGACAGAAGGGAAAAAATTCTTTCAAAGGTGAACGGAGCCAAGAATTCACAGTAAAACATCTCTCTTTCTCTTATTCAGCTAGAGAACAGGAGCAAAACAAGAGAGAGATTAAGAAGGCCTATGGATATGCCAGAAATCTCGTTGTTTCATTGTGTGCAAGTATTTATGTGGGATGGGAGAAATAGGGCTAGTGGCTACAAAAACAATAATTTGAAAAGGTATGAGCCAACAGAGACCTATGGTCCAAAACATTATTACCACTGTTATCTCCCAAGCCTCTGGAATTTGCAAATTGGACTATTTTACTTTGCTAGCATGACAGGGGAAATGTTCCAAATGATACGCTAACTATGGTAGCACTTTAAAGTTAATGTTCTAATGTTTCCTGGCTTAAAAAAAAAAAAGAAACACAAACAAAAACATCCTAGGCTTCTCATTTTTGTAATCAGTCATGGCAGGTTATGAATATAAATTCTTTGGCAAGAAGATAAAAATCTATCCCCAGGATGCAAATTAAATTAAGTGGCCCTGAAATCTTCATTTGGTATTATTTTAGAAAGCACTGGCATCTGTCATTGCTATTTAGCACATTTTTTTAAATCATATTCTTTCAGTGTTGATGGTGGGTGTTTGGTCAAGAAGGTAATCTTTCACATGCAGTTTTTGCAACTTATTTTTACTCCTGTAAGTATTATTTGGTTACTTTTTGGATTAAATATTGGCTTTTAAATAGATGAATATTTCAGCATGCATTTCTAGCTGCAAATGAGAAAAATGCATATTTTGTTGTTCTACTTTATTACATATTGGTGATATTTTGTTGTTGTTTGAATCATTGAATCATAATGAGAAAAATCTCATTATTTGACTACTTTTTTATAAAAGTGCACACAGCATAGCCTGAAAGCACATAAAATTTTCTGGATGGGTTAAAAAATAATTGAACATGTGCCTTGCATCCTAAAGGATAAATAGCATGGGGATGTCCATGATGTGGGTTCAGAATTTCTTCTCAGCGTGGCTTGTGGAATAAAATGAATGACTCCTCTTAGGCATTGGGACCCACTGTGAAGTAAGGCCAAGTTATGCAGAGGAGAGCGTGTTACCTAAGTGGAAAGTCCATTTGGGTTTTGCTTGTGTTACAAAGCCAGTCTTTCCTTCTATAAAAGCCAGTAATAAATGAATATTCAATAAAATTATAGTACTAGAATTTATCTCTTGCCCCTATTTTAGTTAATCTTTTAAAACTGTTTTTGTGTTTAGGCTTATTTTATGTATCTTCAGACATTTTCAATAATTACTGTTTCATATGGCATTAAATGACTAATTTGTTTCCAACTGCTTTATAATTTTAGAAACATTATTTTCTTAACAGCTACATATTATCAACGGGCTTCCCAGGTGGCTCAGTGGTAAAGAATCCACCTGTTATGCAAGAGATGCAAGAGACACAGGTTTGATCCCTGGGTTGGAAAGATCCCTTAGAGGAAGAAATTGCAACCCATTCCAGTATTCTGGCCTGGGAAATCCCATGGACAGAGCATCCTGATAGGCTGCAGTCCATGGAGTACAAGGGAGTTGGACATGACTTAGTGAATAAGCACACACACATATATTGTCCAAAAAAAAAAAAAAAAAAAAGAATCCAGTAACTGAATGACTAACTTAAAGATTCAAAGAATTACTGTCTAGTTTATGGATTATTTGTAACTTAATGTCTAAAATTCCCCTGCTTGTTACAATCTTTAATAATAAGAAGAAAAGAATATGAGCTAACATCAGTAAAATTTCCTTTTCAAATACAGTCTAGCTGATTCACCTCTTTTAGAATGAAGACAAAACTAATTTCAGAAACTGACTTTGATTGTAGACTCGTACTCATTGTTGATGTTTCTCCAGGTGATCTTGATTCCAGTTTATGATTCATCTAGCCTGGCATTTCACAATGTGTACTCTGAAAATGAAAGCGAAAGTCGCTCAGTTGTCTGACTCTTTGCGACCCCATAGACTATACAGTCCATGGAATTCTCCAGGCCAGAATACTGGAGTGGGTAGCCTTTCCCTTCTCCAGGGGATCTTCCCAACCCAGGGATCGAACCTAGATCTCCCGCATCACAGGTAGATTCTTTACCAGCTGAGCCACAAAGGAAGCCCAAGAATACTAGAGTTGATAGCCTATCCCTTCTCTAGCAGATCTTCCCAACCCAGGAATGGAACTGGGGTCTCCTGCATTGCAGGCGGATTCTTTACTAACTGAATATCAAGGAATGCATCTACATATATGTTAAATTAGCAGGGTGAAAATATACAGCCATCATTTTTATACTCCTTTCCAAATTATGAACCAGTCTATTGTTCCATGTCCGGTTCTAACTGTTGCTTCTTGAACTGCATACAGGTTTCTCAGGAGGCAGTTAAGATGGTCTGGTATCCTATCTCTTTAAGAATTTTCCACAATTCATTGTGATTCACACAGTCGAAGGCTTTAGTGTAATCAATGAAGCAGAAGTAGATGTTTTTCTGGAAATCCCTTGCTTTTTCAATGATCCAACAAATGTTGGCAATTTGATCTCTGGTTCCTCTGCCTTTTCTAAATTCAACTTGTACATCTGGAAGTTCTCAGTTCCATATTAACTGGGCTGCCATTTACTATCTTCCTTCTCTATTAAGAAAATAGGGGTGGTCCTAAGATGGAGGAGGAATAGGACAGGGAGACCACTTTCTCCCCAACAAATTCATCAAAAGAACATTTAAACCCTGAGTAAATTCCACAAAACAACTTCTGAATGCCGGCAGAGGACATCAGGCACTCAGAAAAGCAGCCCATTGTCTTCAAAAGGAGATGTTTTATCAACAGTGCTGTATAGATGGAGAAGCCTTGAGACTACTGTAAAAATAAGACTGAAAACCAGAAGCAGGAGGCTTATGGTTTTTTAAGTCCAAGTCCTGAGAACACCAGAGAACTCCTGACTCCAGGGAACATTAATCAACAGGAGCTCATCAAACGCCTTCATACCTACACTGAAACCAAGCACCACCCAAGGGCCAACAAGTTCCAGAGCAAGACATACCATGCAAATTTTCCAGCAACACAGGAATACAGCCCTGAGCTTCAATATACAGGCTGCCCAAAGTTACTCCAAAGCCATTGACATCTCATAACTCATCATTGGACACTTCATTGCACTCCAGAGAGAAGAAGTCCAACTCCACCCACCAGAACTGACACAAGCTTCCCTAGCTAGGAAACCTTGACAAGCCACCTGTACAACCCCACCCACAGTGCGGAAACTCCACAATAAGTAGAACTCCACAAACTGCCAGAATACAAGAAAGGCCACGCCAAATACAGCAATATAAAGAAGATTAAGAGACAGAGGAATACCCAGCAGGTAAAGAAACAGGATAAATGTCCACCAAACCAAACAAAAGAGGAAGAGATAGGGAATCTACCTAATAAAGAATTCTGAATAATGATAGTGAAAATGATCCAAAATCTTGAAATCAAAATAGAATCACAGATAAATAGCCTGGAGACAAGGATTGAGAAGATGCAAGAAAGGTTTAACAAGGACCTAGAAGAAATAAAGGAGAGTCAATATATAATGAATAATGCAATAAATGAGATAAAAAACACTCTGGAGGCAAAAATTGTAGAATAATGGAGGCAGAAGATAGGATTAGTGAAGTAGAAGATAGAATAGTAGAAATAAATGAATCAGAGAGGTAAAAAGAAAAACGAGTTAAAAGAAATGAGGACAATCTCAGAGACCTCCAGGACAATATTAAATGCCCCAACATTCGAATCACAGGAGTCCCAGAAGAAGAAGACAAAAAGAAAGACCATGAGAAAATACTTGAGGAGATAATAGTTGAAAACTTCCTTAAAATGGGGAAGGAAATAATCACCAAATCCAAGAAACCCAGAGAGTCCCAAACAGGATAAACCCAAGGCAAAACACCCCAAGACACATATTAATCAAATTAACAAAGATCAAACACAAAGAAAAAATATTAAAAGCAGCAAGGGAAAAACAACAAATAACACACAAGGGGATCCCCATAAGGATAACAGCTGATCTTTCAATAGAAACTCTTCAGGCCAGGAGGGAATGGCCAGACATACTTAAAGTGATGAAAGAAAATAACCTACGGCCCAGATTACTGTACACAGAAAGGATCTCATTCAAATATGAAGGAGAAATCAAAAGCTTTACAGATAAGCAAAAGCTGAGAGAATTCAGCACCACCAAACCAGCTCTCCAACAAATGCTAAAGGATATTCTCTAGACAGGAAATACAAAAAGTGTGTATAAACTCAAACCCAAAACAATAAAGTAAGTGGCAACAGGATCATAATTATCAATAATTACCTTAACTGTAAATGGGTTGAATGCCCCAACAAAAGACAAAGACTGGCTGAATGGATACAAAAACAAGACCCCTATAAATGTTGTCTACAAGAGACCCAACTCAAAACAGGGGACACATACAGACTGAAAGTGAAGGGCTGGAAAAACATATTCCATGCAAATAGAGACCAAAAGAAAGCAAGAGTAGCAATACTCATATCAGATAAAATAGACTTTAAAACAAAGGCTGTGAAAAGAGACAAAGAAGGACACTAATAATGATCAAAGGATCAATCCAAGAAGAAGATATAACAATTATAAATATATATGCACCCAACATAGAAGCACCGCAATATGTAAGACAAATGCTAACAATTATGAAAAGGGAAATTAACAATAACACAATAATAGTGGGAGACTTTAATACCCCACTCACACCTATGGATAGATCAACTAAACAGAAAATTAACAAGGAAACACAAACTTTAAATGATACAATAGACCAGTTAGACCTAATTGATATCTATAGGACATTTCACCCCAAAACAATGAATTTCATCTTTTTCTCAAGCGCACATGGAACCTTCTCAAGGATAAATCACATCCTGGGCCATAAATCTAGCCTTGGTAAATTCAAGAAAACTGAAATCATTCCAAGCATCTTTTCTGACCACAATGCAGTAAGATTAGATCTCAATTACAGGAGAAAAACTATTAAAAATTCCAACATATGGAGGCTGAACAACACGCTGCTGAATATCCAACAAATCAAAGAAGAAATCAAAAAAGAAATCAAAATATGCATAGAAACGATTGAAAATGAAAACAGAACAACCCAAAACCTGTGGGACACTGTAAAAGCAGTCCTAAGGGGAAAGTTCATAGCAATACAGGCATACCTCAAGAAACAAGAAAAAAGTCAAATAAATAACTTAACTCTACACCTAAAGCAACTAGAAAAGGAAGAAATGAAGAATCTCAGGGTTAGTAGAAAGAAAGATATCTTAAAAATTAGGGCAGAAATAAATGCAAAAGAAACAAAAGAGACCATAGCAAAAATCAAGAAAGCCAAAAGCTGGTTCTTTGAGAGGATGAATAAAATTGACAAACCATTAGCCAGACTCATCAAGAAACAAAGGGAAAAAAATCAAATCAATAAATTAGAAATGAAAATGGAGAGATCACAACAGACAACACAGAAATACAAAGGATCATAAGAGACTACTATTAGCAATTATATGCTAATAAAATGGACAACTTGGAAGAAATGGACAAATTCTTGGAAAAGTATAGCTGTCCAAAACTGAACCAGGAAGAAATAGAAAATCTTAACAAACCCATCACAAGCACGGAAATTGAAACTGTAATCAGAAATCTTCCAGCAAACAAATGTCCAGGTCCAGACGGCTTCACAGCTGAATTCTACCAAAAATTTAGAGAAGAGCTAACACCTATCCTACTCAAACTCTTCCAGAAAATTTCAGAGGAAGGTAAACTTCCAAACTCATTCTATGAGGCCACCATCACCCTAATATCAAAACCTGACAAAGATGTCACAAAAAAAGAAAACTACAGGCCAATATCACTGATGAACATAGATGCAAAAATCCTTAACAAAATTCTAGCAATCAGAATCCAACAACACATTAAAAAGATCATACACCATGACCAAGTGGGTTTTATCCCAGGGATGCAAGAATTCTTCAATATCCACAAATCAATCCATGTAATACACCACATTAACATAGTGAAATTAAAAGCTCTATGATTATGTCAATAGATGCAGAGAAAGCCTTTGACAAGATTCAACATCCATTTATGATAAAAAAAAATCTCCAGAAAGCAGGAATAGAAGGAATATACCTCAACGTATAAAAGCTATATATGACAAACCCACAGCAAACATTATCCTCAATGGTGAAAAATTGAAAGCATTTCCTCTAAAGTCAGGAACAAGACAAGGGTGCCCACTTTCACCACTACTATTCAACATAGTTTTGGAAATTTTGTCTACAGCAATCAGAACAGAAAAAGAAATACAAAGAATCCAAATTGGAAAAGAAGGAAAACTCCCACTGTTTGCAGATGACATGATCCTCTACATAGAAAACCTTAAAGACTCCACCAGAAAATTACTAGAGCTAATCAATGAATATAGTAAAGTTGTAGGATATAAAATCAACATACAGAAATCCCTTGAATTCCTATACACTAATAATGAGAAAATAGAAAGAGAAATTAAGGAAACAAGTCCATTCACCATTGCAACGAAAAGAATAAAATACTTAGGAATATATCTACCTAAAGAAAGTAAAGACCTATATATAGAAAACTATAAAGCATTAATGACAGAAATCAAAGAGGACACTAATAGATGGAGAAATATACCATGTTCATGGATTGGAAGAATCAATATAGTGAAAATGAGTATACAACCCAAAGCAATCTATAGATTCAATGCAATTCCTATGAAGCTACCAATGGTATTTTTCACAGAGTTAGAACAAATAATTTCACAATTTGTATGGAAATACAAAAAACCTCAAATACCCAAAGCAATCTTGAGAAAGAAGAATGGAACTGGGGGAATCAACCTACCTGATTTCAGGCTCTACTACAAAGCCACAGTTATCAAGACAGTATGGTACTGGCACAAAGACAGAAATATAGATCAATGGAACAAAATAGAAAGCCCAGAGATAAATCCATGCACATATGGACACCTTATCTTTGACAAAGGAGGCAAGAATATACAATGGGGAAAAGACAATCTCTTTAACAAGTAGTGCTGGGAAAACTGTCAACCACTTGTAAAAGAATGAAACTAGAACACTTTCTAACACCATACACAAAAATAAACTCAAAATGGATTAAAGATCTAAATGTAAGACCAGAAACTATAAACATAGGCAAAACACTCTCTGGCATAAATCACAGTAGGATCCTCTATGACCCACCTCCAAGAATATTGGAAATAAAAGCAAAAATAAACAAATGGGACCTAATTAAAATTAAAAGCTTCTGCACAACAAAGGAAACTATAAGCAAGCTGAAAAGACAGCCTTCAGAATGGGAGAAACTAATAGCAAATGAAGCAACTGACAAACAACTAATCTCACAAATATATAAGCAACTCCTGCTGTTCAATTCCTGAAAAATAAATGACCCAATCAAAAAATTGGCCAAAGAACTAAATAGACATTTCTCCAAAGAAGACAAACAGATGGCTACCAAACACATGAAAAGATGCTCAACATCACTCATTATCAGAGAAATGCAAATCAAAACCTGTATGAGGCATCATTTCACACCAGTCAGAATGGCTGCGATCCAAAAGTCTACAAGCAATAAATGCTGGAGAGGGTGTGGAGAAAGGGAACCCTCATTCACTGTTGGTGGGAATGCAAACTAGTATAACCACTATGGAGAACAGTGTGAAGATTCCTTAAAAACTGGAAATGAACTGCTTTATGACCCAGCAATCACACTGCTGGGCATATACACCGAGGAAACCAGAATTGAAAGAGACATATGTACGCCAATGCTCATTGCAGTACTGTTTATAATAGCCAGGACATGAAAGCAACCTAGATGTCCATCAGCAGATGAATGGATAAGAAAGCTGTGGTACATATACACAATGGAGTATTCAGTTCAGTTCAGTCGCTCAGTCGTGTCCGACTCTTTGCGACCCCATGAATCTCAGCACGCTAGGCCTCCCTGTCCATCACCAACTCCTGGAGTTCACTCAGACTCACGTCCATCGAGTCAGTGATGGCATCCATCCATCTCATCCTCTGTCGTTCCCTTCTCCTCCTGCCCCCAATCCCTCCCATCATCAGAGTCTTTTCCAATGAGTCAACTCTTCGCATGAGGTGGCCAAAGTGCTGGAGTTTCAGCTTTAGCATCATTCCTTCCAAAGAAATCCCAGGGCTGATCTCCTTCACAATGGACTGGTTGGATCTCCTTGCAGTCCAAGAAGACTCTCTTCTCCAACACCACAGTTCAAAAGCATCAATTCTTCGGTGCTCAGCCTTCTTCACAGTCCAACTCTCACATCCATACATGACCACAGGAAAAACCATAGCCTTGACTAGACGGACCTTTGTTGGCAAAGTAATGTCTCTGCTTTTGAATATGCTATCTAGGTTGGTCATAACATTCCTTCCAAGGAGTAAGCGTCTTTTAATTTCATGGCTGCAGTCACCACCTTCAGTGATTTTGGATCCCCCCAAAATAAAATCTGACACTTTTTCCACTGTTTCCCCATCTATTTCTCATGAAGTGATGGGACCAGAAGCCATGATCTTCGTTTTATGAATGTTGAGTTTTAAGCCAACTTTTTCACTCTCCACTTTCACTTTCATCAAGAGGCTTTTGATTTCCTCTTCACTTTCTGCCATATGGGTGGTGTCATCTGCATATCTGAGGTTATTGATATTTCTCTTGGCAATCTTGATTCGAGCTTGTGCTTCTTCCAGCCCAGTATTTCTCATGATTGTACTCTGCATAGAAGTTAAATAAGTACAGTAACAATATACAGCCTTGATGTACTCCTTTTCCTATTTGGAACCAGTCTGTTGTTCCATGTCCAGTTCTAACAGCTGATTCCTGACCTGTATACAGATTTCTCAAGAGGCTCATCAGGTGGTCTGGTATTCCCATCTCTTTCAGAATTTTCCACAGTTTATTGTGATCCACACAGTCAAAGGCTTTGGCATAGTCAATAAAGCAGAAATAGATGTTTTTCTAGAACTCTCTTGCTTTTTCCATGATCCAGCGGATGTTGTCAATTTGATCTCTGGTTCCTCTGCCTTTTCTAAAACCAGCTTGAACATCAGGAAGTTCACGGTTCACGTATTGCTGAAGCCTGGCTTGGAGAATTTTGAGCATTACTTTACTAGCATGTGAGATGAGTGCAATTGTGTGGTAGTTTGAGCATTCTTTGGCAATGGAGTATTACTCAGCCATTAAAAAGAATACATTTGAATCAGTTCTAATGAGGTGGATGAAACTGGAGAATATTATACAGAGTGAAGTAAGCCAGAAAGAAAAACACCAATACAGTATACTAACGCATATATATAGAATTTAGCAAGATGGTGAGACTGTATGTGAGACAGCAAAAGAGACACAGATGTATAGAACAGTCTTTTGGACTCTGTGGGAGAGGGAGAGGGTGGGATCATTTGGGAGAATGGCATTGAAACATATATAATATCATATAAGAAACGAATTGTCAGTCAAGATTCAATACAGGATACAGGATGCTTAGGGCTGGTGCACTGGGATGACCCAGAGGGATGGTACGGGGAGGGAGGTGGGTGGGGGGTTCAGGATGGGGAACACACGTACACCCATGGTGGATTCATGGTGATGTATGGCAAAACCAATACAATATTGTAAAGTAATTAGCCTCCAATTAAAATAAATAAATTTAAATAAAAAAAGAAAACAGGGAGTACACAAAAATTAATGAAGGCAGTAGATATTGATTACAATTTGGGGGCTCTAAAATGTATAAGGGGTTAGGGAAAAAAGATAGGCGGTGGCAACATCCATAAATATCCTTTTAAGATAAAGATTATATCAGTTTTGTTGTTGTTGTTGTTGTTTTTGCTACTGTAAGAATTTGCACAAATTTAGTGTCTTACTATAATGCGGTTATATAGGACAGAAGTCTAACATGGGTCTCACGGGACTAAAGTCAAGGATTAAAATCAGTAGAGATGAAATATTTTCTGTAGGCTCAGATGAAGATATATTTTCTTACCTTGTCTAGCTGCCAGAGGCCACAAACATTCCTTGGCCTATGGCTTCTTGTCAACATCATTAAAGCTAGCAAAGAAAGTCAGGTCCTTCTCATCTTGTTTTTGTCCTTCTTGACCTTGCTTTTGTTGTCACATAACCTTTTCCTGCCTCCCTCATCATCTTTAAGGACCCTTGTGATTATATTAGGATCACCTAAATAATCCAGGCTAAACTTTCTATCTCAAGATCTTAACTTAATCTTGTCTCAGTTCAGTTCAGTTCAGTTGCTCCGTCAAGTCTTACTCTTTGTGACCCGCATGGACTGAAACACGCCAGGCTTACCTGTCAATCACCAATTCCCGGACCTTGTGCAAACTCATGTCCGTAGAGTTAGTGATGCCAACCAACTATCTCATCCTCTGTCGTCCCCTTCTCCTCCCGCCTTCAATCTTACCCAGGATTAGGGTCTTTTCCAATGAGTCAGTTCTTTGCATCAGGTGGCCAAAGTATTGGAGTTTCAGCTTCACTATCAGTCCTTCCAATGAATATTCAGGGTTGATTTCCTTCAGAATTGACTAGTTTGATCTCCTTGGAGTCCAAGGGACTTTCAAGAGTCTTCTCCAACACCACAGTTCAAAAGCATCAATTCTTCAGTGCTCAGCTTTCTTCATAGTCCAACTCTCACATCTGTATGTGACTACTGGAAAAACCCATAGCCTTGACTAGATGGACCTTTGTTGGCAAAGTAATGTCTGTGCTTTTTAGTATGCTGTCTAGGTTGGTCATAGTTTTTCTTCCAAGGAGCAAGCGTCTTTTAATTTCATGGCTGCAATCACCATCTGCATGGTTTTGGAGCCCAAGAATATAAAGTCTGTCACTGTTTCCATTGTTTCCCTATCTATTTCCCATGAAGTGATTGGACCAGATGCCATGGTCTTCATTTTTTGGATGTTGAATTTTAAGCCAACGTTTTCACTCTCCTCTTTCACTTTCATCCAGAGGCTCTTTAGTTCTTCACTTTCTGCCATCAAGGCAGTGTCATCTGCATATCTGAGATTATTATTTCTCCTGGCAATCTTGATTCCAGCTTGTGCTTCATCAAGCCCAGCATTTCACATGTTGCACTCTGCATATAAGTTAAATAAGCCGGGTGACGATATACAGCCTTGATGTACTCCTTTCCCCAATTTGGAACCAGTCTGCTGTTCCATGTCCAGTTGTAAATGATGCTTCCTGACCTCTATACAGATTTCAGGAGGCAGGTAAGTTGGTCTGGTATTCCCATCTCTTTCAGAATTTTCCACAGTTTGTTGTGATCTACACAGTCAAAGTTTTTGGCATAATCAATAAAGCAGAAGTAGATGTTTTTCTAGAACTTTTTTGATGATCCAATAGCTGTTGGTAATTTGACCTCTGGTTGCTCTGCCTTTTGTAAATCCAGCCTGAATATCTGGAAGCTCATGGTTCATGTACTGTTGAAGACCAGCTTGGACAATTTTGAACATCAATTTGCTAGTGTGTGAGATGAGTGCAACTGTGTGATAATTCGAACATTCTTTGACATTGCCTTTCTTTTGGATTGGAATGAAAACTGACCTTTTCTAGTCCATTGACCACTGCTGAGTTTTCCAAATTTGCTGGTGTATTGAGTGCAACACTTTCACAGCATCATCTTTTAGCATTTGAAATAGCTCAACTGGAATTCCATCACCTCCACTAGCTTTGTTCATAGTGATGCTTCCTAAGGCCCACTTGACTTCTCATTCTGGGATGTTTGGCTCTAGGTGAGTGATCACTCCGTCATGGGTATCTGGGTCATGAAAATCTTTTTCGTATAGTTCTTCTGTGTATTCTTGCCACATCTTCTACAAAGTTCCTGTCTTTGTAGTCCTGTCTACAAAATTTCTTTTACCAAGTAAAGTAACATTCACAGGTACTAGGATCAGGAGATTATTATTCTCAGGCTTCATTAGGAGATTGTTATTCTGCTTGCTGCTGCAAATGTGTGTAAACTGAGACAGAAGAATTCAGTGAGAATCAGATTGAATTGCTGAAAATAGAAAATATATTTGTAGCAGTGAGTTGCTGCAGAAGTCCAAAAGGGCAAGTTAACCTGAATCAGAAAGTGTAGGTCATCTTGGCTATCAGTGGAATGAAGGCAGATGCAAAACATGCATATAGACATAGATATACAATTAGACATATATACATGTAGACATAGATATACACTTAACCCATGAACAACACAGATTTGAACTGCATGGATCCATTTCTATGCACATTTCTTTACAATAGAAAATATTTCATTACTACAGGATTCTCAGTTGAGACTGTGGATGTGAGCAGTATATATGAAACATGTGTGGAGAACTTTTGTATATAGAGGGTTGACTATAAATTATGCATGAATTTTGACAGTGCAGGGTTGGTGTCCCTAATCCCATTGTTTTTTCAAGGGTTAGCTGTATATCTGTATCTATCTACACACACACACACACACATATAAAGAGAGGAAGAGAGAGAGTTACTAAAATGGAAAGGGTAAAAGCTGGAGATCAGAATACATGATCAGTGAAGGTGACAATGTAAGATGAAAAGGTGCAGAATGAGAGGCTTCAAGTGAAAGTTAGTCTTAAACGATGTTTTGGGGCCTTGGAGAATTTTTAAAAGGATGCATAAAAACATGGCAAGGAACATTCAGGATCCCCATGATGCTTAGTAGGATAAATGTGTGGTGGGTCAAATCTTCATGTTCTAAATATTCCTTCAACTATACTGAACCCAAGCAGAAACAAAGGAAAACAAAACTCAGGAGAGGCTGAGGGATGAGAGATGATGTGTAGTGCTTTCACAAGTGGCCTAAGCAGCTTGGAATATACTGATATTAACTAAGGCACTGAAGTTTCACAAGTTATTCTTGGTTACATCTTATAAATAGGTAAGAACATTTAAGAATTTAATTAAGGAATCTGAGCTTTAATTTTATAATTATATTTTATATGAAGATTTCTATTATCTCCAGAGTTAAATGTATATCCAAATCCCTAAATGGACTCACTTGAGAATATAGGAGCATTGGCTTTGAATTCAAAAGTACCCATATTGGAGTTTTGGCTATCACTAAGTAGCTAGTCATGCAAATTGATGAATTATAGCCTTAGTTTCCTTATGTGTAAAGTAGAGATCATGTTTAACTTGCTAGGTTTTAGGATTAAAAGGAATATAACATTACTAATAATATTTGAAATACAGAAGATACTTAACCAACTATTTTATGCTATTTTTATAGCAGCATAAATGGAAAAAGTCTAAAAATCTTTATTATACTTTTGATAAATCTACCTGTCTGAAATGTTGTTAACCAATTCCAAGAAGTTCTTTTATTCTTCACTTTTACATTCAATAAATGATACATTTGAGAGATTTCCTTTGGGTTTCACAGCAAATTGGCAAAGTAATGATTTTACATTTAGTTCTATTCTTAATGTCTAATGGAAATAAAATAACTTCTAGAGTATTTCAAATGCACTGAAAACATAAATAGCAATAGCTTGCCAGCTGCAAATTGATTCTGAAGGTACTTAAATGGCACATAGGATGTTGAATGCCCATAATCACAAGCTGATTGAGTGCTGCCACTTGGCTGAAAACATGAGTTAATATTTTAAAGTAAGTAGAACAGGAGTAACACTTCTCCTTTAAAGTGGTCTGTTATAGTGCAGTACGAGATCTTTGAACAAGCACATACTTTATATGATTTGTATCAGTTCCTGAGTTTCTTCTTGTTTTCTTCCCAGTAAACCATCCCAAGTAAATTTTAAGGATTATATGGGCTTCCCTGGTGGCTCAGAGAGTAAAGAATCTGCCTGCAGTGCAGGAGACCCAAGTTTGATCTCAAAGTTGAGGAGATACCCTGGAGAATGGAATGGCTATCCACTCCAGTATTCTTTCCTGGAGAATCCCATGGACAGAGGAGCCTAGTGGGCTACAGTCCATGCGGGTCACAAAGAGTCAGGACTGAGATTTCACTTTTCACTTTCATACTTATATGGTGTTTGACCAGCTCTAGATGACACTTTTCCTTTCTTGATGATCGTATTAGTGGTTTGTTTTCTCCGTGAATAGACTTGCAGGTGACACAAGACACACATCCCATTTTTTCAAGTGAATTAACACTGCAGTATGTATATGTGTGTGCACTGTGCGCATGTGTCCGCATGTATACTCAGTTGTGTCCAACTCTTGCAAGCCCTATAGCCAGTTGTAAGCCCTTTGCAACTCTGTAGCCAGGCAGGCTTCTCTATTAGTGGGATTTTCCCAAGAATAAATACTTAGGGGTTGCTATTTCTTTCTCTAGGGGATCTTCCCAACCTAGGGATCAAATCCACACCTCTTGTGTCTCCTGCATTGCAGACAGATTCTTTGCCACTGAGCCACCATTGTGTAGGTAAATTTGCACATTTCACATATATGCACAATCTTAGAATATTGTGTAAATAAAGCCCCCCATCATGAAAATTTGGTGTTAATGGAAAAGTTATTAAATTTTAACACTTGCCATTCTACCTCCTCTGTAAATTTTTTGATGTCTCTCAGATAGCTACAAAATAAGCAAAACAAAAAAGTTTTATATATTTCTTTTGGTTAGAAAATACATCAATTTCTTTTTGTTAACATGTCCTCAAGATCACTGTGGAGTGACACACTTGTCAACAAGGCTGCTGGATCAGGATTCACAGCTTTGCCTTCATTTAGTTAATGAAATACTTAGATTATGCATATGATGCTCTTATTATATTCCTTATTAGTATCCCTGGTGTGAACCTCATCTCTGCCCCTTTTATGTATCATCTTTCAAATGCATAGTACTTCTTTCCCTTTATGATCCTAAAATGCCATAATCTGGTGATAAATAATGGGTAGAAATCCATTTTACAGATCAGCCCATAATCAGGTTTTTGTCCCCTCCCATACTTTCATTTCTTCCTCAATACAGATAAAACTTAAAGTAGAGAAAATTAGTATTGAAACTATATAGAAGTATTTTTTTGCACAGATTTCCTTGCTAAAAAACTATCTTATTGCTATGAAAATCTCTCTATTTGTGCTTCTGTCTTCACTCTCACTCCCTCAAGAACATGGCAAGATATTGGGTCCTTTCTTCTACCATTTATCTTTAGCTACTGTGCTTTTTACTAGTTCTTGGTCTGTAAAATTCTCCAATCTTTCTCACCCTAAAGAACAGCAAAGCAAGTTTTCCCTATATCCCATCTTTCCTTTTCATTATAGTTTGATTTCTTTCTTTCTAACAAAGCCTTTGTTCCTAGAAAATAAGATACACTTGTTATCTCAAGTCCTTCAATTCCCATTAATTTTCAATCTGTGAGTAGGACATTTATTGGAACAACAGAAAGCTTATTTTAAAACACATATTTCCTCTGGCATATTGCATTTTGACATTTCCTTTGAGAAAGAGGTACTTCAATTCTGAAAAGTACTCCCTAGCTGATTTTCATGTGAGAATAACTATCTTAAGGCAATGTTTTGTAGTTAACACTCAACATTCCTCAGTCTTTTTACTAAGATGGCTCCCAACTGGCAAACTCCAATGCTACTTTCCAGTCCTATTGTGGTTGAGCTTCCTGAAGCCTTTGAACTCCTTGACTTCTTTGCAATCCTTTCTTACCTAAGCTTCCTTTGTGCCACTTCTTTTCTGTTTACAGTCTGCTAGTACTGCTGTTCCTCCACCTACTCTTTCTCACTCTCTATGCTCTCCTTAAAGGGTCTGTGTATGCATACATCTTTAGTTCACTACATATGCCTGCAACTCTCAAATATATTAATATCTGTCTAGGTCACATCTTCTTCCTGGGCCCTAGATAAATATATATTACTGCTTCATGATAGCTTGAAATAAATCCAACTTCTGCTCAAATTTCAAATTATTTAGCTTAAATATTTTAATTATTTACCTGTTTGTCCTTCCTACTATTCTGCTAATTCTTTAAAAGCAGAAACTAGGCTATATTTATCCTAATACTCCCAGTACCTTTCACTGTCCTGGGTGAAGAATAAAATATTAGAAAAAATATTTCATAATCATCTTGTCTATGTTTATAGTGAATATAAACTTTCTATTGAGTGGTCAATTAATATAAACACTTTCTTGAGAATTCTCAATTAACAGAGAAGTAACATAAGAATGTCCTATGAGGTAAATGATGAAGAAATAGTTTAATTGAATTTTTATAGACATATTCATAACTGTTTAAAATTTTTATTTCATGATAGCAATAGATAGTAATAGCCTCTCCATTTAGTGTCTATAAGCTTTTTACAAAGGAAGAAAAACTGATTAAATTGAAACAGTTTTGGTCTGATATAGGGGTCAGCAAACTATAGCTTATATTGGCAATACAAATGTGATCTGTGACTTGTGTTTGTATGGCTAATGGGCTAAGAATAGTTTTTACATTTTTTAAAGGGTTATCAAAAAAAGTAGAGAAAGAGGGACAGGAGGAGGAAGAAGAATAGGAGGAAGTGGAAGAAGAGGAGGAGAAAGTGGAAGAAGAGGAGGAGAAATAGAAGAAGAGAAAGGAGGGAAAAGAGGTAAGGTAACAGATTCTTTGAGTTGGTCACATTCAGCAGTGTCACATCAGAGTTGATAGATATAAAATACATTTATTTCCAGTACACAGCCCAAGTCAAAGTGATTAACTCAAGATGAATACATATCTACTTATTAGTTTTATCAAGTAATTAAATGCACAACCCATCCTATTAGATATCAGATATATCCAAAACATAACAGTCTTTCTCATACCAGACAAAGGCCACAAATACATTATATTTTAATGTTTAATAAAATATGAGAAAATACTTAGTGCCTGTACATAAGGATGGAGAACGCAAAGGCAACCCACTCCAATACTCTTGCCTGGCAACTCCCATGGACGGAGGAACCTGGAAGGCTGCAGTCCATGCGGTTGCTAAGAGTTGGACACGACTGAGTGATCTCACTTTCACTTTTCACTTTCATGCATTGGAGAAGGAAATGGCAACCCATTCCAATGTTCTTGCCTGGAAATCCCAGGGATGGGGGAGCCTGGTGGGCTGCCATCTCTGGGGTCACACAGAGTCGGACATGACTGAAGCGACTTAGCAGTAGCAGCAGCAGTACATAAGGAAGTTGTTGAATATCACTGAAAACATTAGAAAGTGTAGCTGGTCAAATAAATAGACAAACAAAAATTTATTGTAAATTTGGTTTAGATTTATTTTACCAGCTATTAATTAATTAAATTTACTTATTCTTAATTTTTAAATTCACAAAGTGAATGATAAAATTTTTAAAAATTAATTATTTTAACAAATGAAAAATTGGAATTAAGAGAGCCAAGACTCTATGACATCCTATGAAATGTAGAAGCACATATTCTGCAACTGGTAGCATTTATTGCTGATTTTATCCACTCCTAGATAATCTGGTGAGGTTTAGAGGAATGGTTTTGTGCTTGATTTATCTTTTGAAGCCTAGTCTGTTGTCTAAGTCATTAGGCACTCAGGGGATTGCTTAGCTACCACCACAGTGGCAATTTTGCTGTACATCAACCCAGATCTGCATTTTCCTTACATATCCTTTAATGTAGTAGTGTTAGTTGCTCAGTTGTGTCTGACTTTTTGTGACCCCATGGACTGAAGCCTACCATTCCTCTGACCATGGAATTCTCCAGCAAGAATACTGGAGTGGGTTGCCATTCCCTTCTCCAGGGGATCTTCTTGATCCAGGGGTGGAACCCAGGTCTCCTGCACTGCAGGCAGACTGTTTGCCATCTGAGCCACCAGGAAAGCCTCTATATCCCTACATGCTTCTTATTGAAATACCAATTGAAGATTGTGGCAGAAGAGGCCAATGAAGCATTCTGTGGCATATTCAGTATTTTTGGCTCTACCTCTCCTTCTTTAGGCTCTCCCCTCAGCTTATCCCTATCCGTATCTTGGCTATATGGCCCCAGGACTAACATTCTGAAGAGTTAGATTTGATGATGACTTACATGGTTCTCAGAGGTTGGAGAGTTTTTCCTTGTCTTTTTTTTGGCCTGGGAACCAACAGGTTTATAGCTGACATATTTGTTTTGTGATTTAATTGAATGAAAATGATCATATAAAATGACAGTTAAGTTGTATGAACCTAAATGTAAACAGAGCACTAAAGACCAAAATCCAGTTTTAGAATCATGGCAAGGGCAACAAAAAGTGGAGTTTAAAATTGAAATAAAAATTAATATAGAATCCAGGCTGGGTATATTGCAAGCAGCTGTGTTACATTCAGAACACCTGCAAATGCAGCTCACTGTGTTGAAATCATGGCAAAATTGAACCTATTTGATTGTTGAGGTTTCATTACACAGGAAGTATAAAAAAGGAATCATTGTAGTTTTGTGAAAGGGAAAGTGAGAAATATCAACTGAGGGCATAATGATTTCACCAGGAGTAGAAGAGAGATAGTAGAATCTGAGTTACACTCATGGCATATGTATCAGCTGTATAGAATTTCAGAAGCAAAAGAAGACACCACAAGCTTCTAGATTACAAGCAGAATTTATTGGAATAGGTTTATTTACCTATATCAGGAATAAACATTTTATCATAGCAAAGGATTACAGAGGGTATTTGAAATAATACCACAAAATGCTTTGCGGTTGGTCACCTACAAACTCTCTAGAAAAGATAGTTTACACTTAGCAGTTGATCACATGGAAAATAATAGCTGAATTATTGAAATAAAAAATGTAGTTTGAATGACTATAAGCCTGTTCTACTACCTGGTAAAAATCTTTAGCATTCAAGAGTATGAAATAAGTAATTTACAAGGCTTAGCAAACACGATTCCTTTCCAAGGTTGATGAGAAGTTTAAAAAATCCTAAAAGGGTTTTGAAAATTACTGACTCAAATAGAAAATTCATGAAAGCTGAGACCAAACCAAGTTACATAGGCCCAATTCAACTCAGCATTAGAAAAATTTTTCCAAAATACTTCTCAAGTGAAATGCACAGGCAGCAACTTTGTTTGTATACAAAATCACTCAGGTGCCTCTGGAAATCAGTTACTGTGAAGTGCAAAGCAAAATCTCCCAATTCATGCATATATTATTTGAATTGTATGGCTAGGATGTCCAAGTGTAACAGAATAATGAAAATAATCTGGAGTTATAGAAAATGGGTGAGGCTTTTCAATTATTTTAACCACCAGCGAGCATAAATTCAAATGTATTCTTAAATGTTTACAGTCACAAAAAGTTTTACTAATTTCCACTTTGGGGAAATGTATATTCCCCTATGTAATAAATTCATTTATTAAAAATAATTGAATTTATTTTTTATACACTGAAGCTGTTTTTGAAAAAATCTCAGAAATGGCAAGGATAGTGAGGAATGTTGGTGATGGGTAAGAATACAAGAAAAGTAATGAAGGGAATATTTGTGATAAGGACCTAATTATCTAATCATCAAATTAGAGAAAATTAGTGCTTAAAAAGTTTTGAAAGCTGTCAACTAATCTGTCTTCTCTGTCTTTAAGCAAACCGAGTTGAGAAAAATACCCCATACTTTTTTGAAAGGCTAGTAGATAAACAGATTTTTTTAAGCTTACATTGAGGGCTTAACACATCCCTCTGTCAGCAGATTCTTCCCAAATTCTGACTTAAATCCTATAAGCTTTCATTTAAGTCTATCTGTCCCAGTTAGAACACTGAGAAAATAACTTGTTATCATGTAGTAAAAAAAATGTAAGTATAATTTCAAAAAAGAAGGAACAGTAAATATTCACAGACTGTAACTATCACTCTTTTACATTAATTGATACCAATTTTTTTGTTCAATCCTTAATCCATTTTTGTAAAAGCACCACTAATTTATGAAACACAATCATAATTTTAATAAGACAATTTTAAAGAATGCAGTAAGGACTCTTGAGGGTGGTATAGCATCATTGTTAAGAGATGGCATACATACAATTCAGCATAATGTGTAAATCAAAAAGATCTTGAGTGAATTATAAATCAAGCCATTTGAGAGGCACTGTGTTGGACTGTTAGCTAAGTCTTCCTTCTTTTTCTCTCCATCTGTTCATTTCCTTCTAAGACACAGTTGTTCAGCTTTATTCCCTAATTGTTTTCTGAAACATTGTCTAAGAGAAAAATGCAGAATTGACTAGCATACTTATACTATTAATGATTCAGATCAGATCAGATCAGATCAGTCACTCAGTCGTGTCCGACTCTTTGTGACCCCATGAATCGCAGCACACCAGGCCCCCCTGTCCATCACCAACTCCTGGAGTTCACCGAGACTCACGTCCATCGAGTCAGAGATGCCATCACGTCCATCGAGTCAGTGATACCATCCAGCCATCTCATCCTCTGTCATCCCCTTTTCCTCTTGCCCCCAATCCCTCCCAGCATCAGACTCTTTTCCAATGAGTCAACTCTTTGCATGAGATGGCCAAAGTACTGGAGTTTCAGCTTTAGCATCATTCCTTCCAAAGAAATCCCAGGGCTGATCTCCTTCACAATGGACTGGTTGGATCTCCTTGCAGTCCAAGGGACTCTCAAGAGTCTTCTCCAACACCACAGTTCAAAAGCATCAATTCTTCGGTGCTCAGCCTTCTTCACAGTCCAACTCTCACATCCATACATGACCACAGGAAAAACCATAGCCTTGACTAGATGAACCTTTGTTGGCAAAGTAATGTCTCTGCTTTTGAATATGCTATCTAGGTTGGTCATAATTACATAAGACAATTTTATTTCTGCAGCGCTGGCATCACTTGAATCTTATGGAGAGGAAGTTCAGATTCACACTTAAAACGTTGCAACACTTTGCAGAAATTTAGCATTTATTGTTTATTATTTTTATTTATATATTTATTTATTTCTGTGATTATTTTGTGATTATTCTGTGATTATTTGTTTCATATAGCTTCATTTTATCTTGTGTTTAGAAACTTAACATCATTGAAACATCACGGATATGGAAACAGGAGCTAGGAGTTAAAAATCTTATCTTCTGAGACAAGTTAATTTCTTGTGTTCTAACTTACAAGGAATATGCCACAAGTTTCCATAATTAAGTTAGGATTTGAACTGTTTTTCCATGAAATTAAATTTTAGAAAAGACTAGACACAGAATTTCACTATGGAGATTGTGATATTCATTTACATATTTCGTTATTTTCACCAACATTCTTTAGGATTCTTCTATTATTTTTTTAAGAAAAAAAATAAAACAGTAACTGTAACATCATAGCAGTTTGGGGAAATAGGCTTCTACTATGTCTTATGAGCTTCACACTTAAAAAAAATAACATTCTGTTTTATTCTCAGGATTGTGTTATGGTAGTTTGCAATTTTGAAAGGGGCTATAAATAAAAGAAAAATCAAAATAATGGAGTTTCTATTTTGCAAGGAATTTTAACATATGGTTTCATGAACTTCAAAGCATGCTGAACCCGTACTGATAACCAGCTGTCACTGAATTCCTGATAAGGAAGGGCAAATGTTTACTGACTGTTCTAGAGTTGTATAAGGCAATATCTTTAAAGACTTATTGATATAAGAATGGGAAACACTGACATTTGACTGCACAGAAATTTATGCTATTCCAGAAAAAAATTAAGCATTTTATTTATTAGACAATCATATGCATTATGGAACAGTCACTAAGTTATTTGTGGAGTCATCATTTGCCTATAATCCTTAGACTTGACTGTTAAGACTGACTCTAACATGCCAGATGTCTTCTTCTCCTTCATTGTTCCCTCATCACAATTTGGGTCCTTCCCAATATATACAATTTATATATACAATATATACAATTTCTTTTAAGTCCTCTTAAGTCCATTGGGTCCACATACAATTGTGAACATAGTTTAAATACTTTCCCAAAGAGGCTATCCTGTTTTTGTATAAATTGAGAGTGTAGCTCATTACTTTGAGGAAAAATAGGTAGATTTATCTAATTCCACAATTCCAAAGTCCTATTTATTCATACTCTCAAGCCTTAAGCTAATATTCTGCTTTGTCTTATTTCCACTGTTGGGAGAAATACACTTTACCCTTTTATGCTTTTCTGATTGGCCTAAGAGTTAAATTGACATGAGATAGATTAACAGGAGAAAATCAAACAAAGTTTAATAACATGTATACCCAGGAAAACTGGGTAGCATGCCAAAATGACAAAACCGCTCACCTTAAATACTATTTTCAGTGAAAGACGAAAGAGGATATTAGGGGTAGTGGTTTGTGATTTTAGAGGAGAGGAAGGCAACTGACTTTGATTGAGATGAAAAAGCTAATGTTTGGTAAACAAATGTTTGCTGGGCCCTGTGGAGACAGTGAGACAGAGAAACGAATTTTAACAAACAGACTTTGCTAGGTTCATCTTGATTTATACCCTAAATTCATACTATAGGTACCTCTGGTGATAGCTCCCTTCCTGGAAGAGGTCTTCTGTATACATTCTTCAGGCAGATAGGGGGAAGGTCAAAGTTTCTTCCTGAGTGTTTTGGGCCTTGTTTCTTTTTTTGTTTGTTTGAAAGAATCCACTTGCCAAAGAGATATTTTGAGGTGGCTGATTTTTTCCTTTACACCACACATTTGGGAAGAGAGTAACTGTATGTGCTTTGATCTAGTTAACAATATATAAGTGGAAAATCCTGTGCATCACATTTAGCGTGTGAGCATATAAGAAGTAGCCAATGGAACTCCAAGTTTCTACCCTCCTGGGTTAACATAGGTGTACAAACAGGTGGTTTCAAAACTTTCAAGACATATTAATAGAAGGATGTACAGATGTTCTGTGGCTAAGTGCCTGGCACCATTTTTTTTTTTTTTTCCCGAGGCTTCATCTCACCTGCTAATTACCAGGATGCAAAAGTTTTCTCCTGGTAGGGTAAGAGTATCTATTTGAGGTTCATATTTGCTCTAAATATTGATTTTTTTTTATTTTTCTGCATTTATCGCTTTAGATTTTATCTCTCTACTGTCAGTGATAATATTTCAGGAGGTGTATTCACCACAAACCTTAGGGATACTGCTCTTGAGCTCTCTGGCTCACATGGCAGGAAATATTTGATTCCGTTTCCTGACAAATTGGATGAGATTTCTTTTATAATGAGATTCACACTGCCAATGAACATGCCATATGTTTAGACACATGGTTTTATTTTTATGATCTTTAAAACATTATTTTATGTAGCCCATGGCTGGGATAATCACTTATAGGTTTCTGAATACTCAGACTGCTGTCACGTTTGAAGGTACTCTGTTTTAGGTAGGAATGAAAGTATTACTTAACTGCAATGCATGCATTCAGAGAAAAAATATATCACTGTATTATTAATAGGAAACTTCTCAGAAGCTTCATTTTTATAAGCACTTAGGCTGCAGTCCATGGGGTCGCTGAGGGTCGGACATGACTGAGAGACTTCACTTTCACTTTTCACTTTCATGCATTGGAGAAGGAAATGGCAACCCACTCCAGTGTTCTTGCCTGGAGAATCCCAGGGATGGGGGAGCCTGGTGGGCTGCTGTCTATGGGGTCACACAGAGTTGGACTCGACTGAAGTGACTTAGCAACAGCAGCAGCAGTGGTGTTAAATATTATATAGGATAGATATAAGGGAAATGTGCCCATATATTGATTAAGAGAGACAGCTTTACATTGTATTATAGTTTGCCGTCTATGCATTATTGGCCATGCCACTTTAAAAATACATGTTGTAATTGAGTTTAAAAAAAAAAAAAGCAAAGATTATTTTCCCCTTGTTTTAAAGTTGATCATTTCTAAGTCATAGTTTTATTAGGACAATGAATGCACTAGAAAAGCTATGAAATATGATTAAAATAAATTATATTCAGTCTACTCAGGAGAAAGATATACCCATCTGAATGCAGAGTTACACAGAATAGCAAGAAGAGATAAGAAAGCCATTTTTCAAGTGAATAATGCAAAGAAATAGAAGAAAACAATAGAATGGGAAAGACTAGAGATCTTTTCAAGAAAATTAGAGATAGGAAGGGAACATTTCTTGCAAAGATAGGCACAATAAAGGACAGAAATGGTATGGACCTAACAGGAGCAGAAGATATTAAGAAGAGGTGGCAAGAATATAGAGAAGGACTATACAAAAAAGATCTTCATGACCCAGATAACCATGATGGTGTAATCACTCACCTAGAACCAGACATCCTGGAATGCAAAGTCAAGTGGGCCATAGGAAGCATCACTAAGAACAAAGAGAGTGGAGCTGATGAAATTCCAGTTGAGCTATTTCAAATCCTAAGGGATGATGCTGTGAAAGTGCTGCACTCAGTATGCCAGCAAATTTGGAAAACTCAGCAGTGGCCACATGATTGGAAAAGTGGTTTTCATTCCAGTTCCAAGGAGGGCAATGCCAAAGAGTGTTCACAAACTGCACAACTGCACATTTCACAGCTTACAAACTAATGCTCAAAGTCATCCAAGCTAGCTTCAACAGTATGTGAACCAAGAACTTTCAGATGTACAAGCTGGATTTAGAAAAGGCAAGGAACCAGAGATCAAATTGCCAACATCTGATGGATCATAAGAAAAGCAAGAAAATTCCAGTGAAACATCTGCTTCTGCTTCATTGACTATGCTAAAGCCTTTGACTGTGTTGATCACAATAAACTGGAAAATTCTGAAAGAGATGGGAATACCAGACCACCTTACCTGCATCCTGACAAATCTGTATGCAACTCAAGTAGCAACAGTTAGAACTGGATATGGAACAGTGGACTGGTTCCAAATTGGGGAAGGAGTATGTCAAGAGTTTATATTGTCACCCTGCTTATTTAACTTATATGTAGAGTTCAGTTCAGTTCAGTTCAGTCGCTCAGTCGTGTCCGACTCTTTGCGATCCCATGAATCGCAGCACGCCAGGCCTCCCTGTCCATCACCATCTCCCGGAGTTCACTCAAACTCACATCCATCGAGTCGGTGATGCCATCCAGCCATTTCATCCTCTGTCGTCCTGTTTTCCTCTTGCCCCCAATCCCTCCCAGCATCAGTGTCTTTTCCAATGAGTCAACTCTTTGCATGAGGTGGTCAAAGTACTGGAGTTTCAGCTTTAGCATTATTCCTTCCAAAGAATACCCAGGACTGATCTTTAGAATGGACTGGTTGGATCTCCTTGCAGTCCAAGTGACTCTCAAGAGTCTTCTCCAACACCACAGTTAAAAAGCATCAATTCTTCGATGCTCAACTTTCTTCACAGTCCAACTCTCGCATTCATACATGACCACTGGAAAAACCATAGCCTTGACTAGACGGACCTTTGTTGGCAAGGTAATGTCTCTGCTTTTCAATACATCATGTGAAATGCCAATATCGATGAAGCACAAGTTGGAATCAAGACTGTGGAGAGAAATATCAGTAACCTCAGATATGCAGATGATACCACCCTAGTGGCAGAAAGTGAAGAGGAATTAAACAGCCTTTTGATGAAGGTGAAAGAGGAGAGTGAAAAAGCTGACTTAAAGCTCAACATTGAAAAAACGAAGATCATGGCATCTGGTCCCATCACTTCGTGGCAAATAGATGGAGAAACAATGAAATAGTGAGAGACTTTATTTTCTTGGGCTCTAAAATCATTGTGGATGCTGACTACAACCATGAAATTAAAAGATGTTTGCTCCTTGGAAGAAAAGCGATGACAAACCTAGACAGCTTATTAAAAAGCAGAGACATTACTTTGCCAACAAAGCTGTATGTAATCAAAGCTATGGTTTTTCCAGTAGTCATGTATGGATGTGTGAGCTGGACAATAAAAAAAAAAAACTGAGCATCAAAGAACTGATACCTTTTAACTATATTGCTGGAGAAGACTCTTGAAAGTTCCTTGGACTGCAAGGAAATCAAACCAGTCCATCCTAAAGGAAATCAATCCTGGTTATCATTGGAAGGACTGATGGCTGAAGCTCCAACACTTTGGCCACCTGGTACAAAGAACCAACTCATTGGAAAAGACCGTGATGCTGGGAAAGATTGAAAGCAGGAAGAGAAGGGGAAGACAAAGGATGAGATGGTTGGATCACATCACTGAGTCAATGGACAAGAATCTGAGCAAAGTCCAGGAGATGGTGCAGGACAGGAAAGCCTGGTGTGCTGCAGTTCAAGAGTTTGCAAAGACTCAGACAGGACTGAGTTACTGAATAATAACAACTCTACTCATGATTGTTTTTGGCAAAGGATCATGTAAAACTGGACTTAGAGTCTTGAGGATAAAATTTCTTTTCTAGCAGATAAGCTAAAACAGTTCTTAATTCCAAAGAGTTATAAGCGTAAGCCCAGCTGAAGGAGGAAACAGACAGAACAGGCTCCATCTTGAAAGCAGGACTCCATCTTGGCCTGGACTGTGGACTTTGAGCTATATGCCCAGTATCTATGGAAACGACATACCAACTGGGAAACCAGACGCCCCAGATGGAAGAGCCCCAGGGCTCATATCTAGACTTTCTGTTGCCTAAAAGAAGACCCTAATCATCTGTGTAACTGAATAACATTATTAATTCTATTATTCTTATTGGGGTATGACCACAGGCCTATTGATAATTGTCCACTATTAACTATCTAGGCTTAAGGCATACGAATCATGGGTTTAAGGCATTTGAATCATGGGTTAACTTTGTATCTTTCTTTTCCTTTTTCAGAATACTACTACTACTACTACTAAATCGCTTCAGTCGTGTCCGACTCTGTGCAACCCCATACATGGCAGCCCACCAGGCTCTTGCCATCCCTGGGATTCTCCAGGCAAGAACACTGGAGTGGGTTGCCATTTCCTTCTCCATTGCGTGAAAGTGAAAAGTGAAAGTGAAGTCGCTCAGTCGCGTCCGACTCGTAGCGACCCCATGGACTGCAGCCTACCAGGCTCCTCCATCCATGGGATTTTCCAGGCAAGAGTACTGGAGTGGGGTGCCATTAGTTTCAGAGAATTTCGGGAGGTGGGTTTGAGCAAGTACACTTAGAGTATGTAAGGTTTTCACAAAAACTAGTTGGGGTCTTTGGCTAAGAGGAAACTCTGCCTTGGGCCCACTGGTGTAATAAACTGCGCTCCACTATCTGCATTGTCCTTCTGAGTGAGTTTGTTTCCCAGAATATGTGGCTACAACACAACTATACCAGTTCCTGGTTCTAAAATAATAGATATTTGGAGACCCTAGCTGATGTTCTGGGTGTGAAATAATGAGCAGGACAGAATCTTACCTTGAAGATTCCTGTGGCTACTTTTTTTGACAAGGACCACTATAAGGGGAAAATACTTTAGTGAGGTTAGTGAAGAATCATGCAAAAAATGAAATTTTGAAATGCAAGACCCTATAATATTTAATGTTTATTACAGTATTAATATATATCGGAGTGCTTCCAAAATTTTAGCTTGTGCAAAATTTATTTTTTTAATTAAATATAGTTGATTTTTCATACTGTTCATGGGGGTCTTAAGGCAAGAATACTGAAGTGGTTTGCCATACCCTTCTCCACTGACTCAATGGACATGAGTTGGAGCAAACTCAGGGAAGTAGTGAAGGATAGGGGAGCCTCGCATGCTCCAGTTCATGGTGTTGAAAAGAGTTGGACATGAGTTAGCGACTGAACAACAACACAGTTGATTTACAATGTTGTGTTAGTTTTAGGTGTATAGTAAAGCAAACCATATACATACTCATTTTCAGATTCTTTTCACTTACAGGTTATTCCAAGATATTGAGCAGAGTTCCTTTTACTATACAGTAGGTCCTTGTTGGTTATCTATTTTATACAGATAAAAAATATAGATGTTAATTCCAAACTCCTAATCTATCCTTCTTCCCACTTCCCCCTTGTTAAACATGATCTTGTTTTCTATGTCTGTGCATCTATTTCTGTTTTGTATATATGTTCATTTTGTATCATTTTTTAGATTTCACTTATAAGCAATATCATATGATATTTGTCTTTCTCTGGCTTACTTAGTGTGATAATCCATGTTGCTGCAAATGACATTATTGTGCTTTTTATGGCTGAATAATATTCCACATATATATACACACACACATATATATATATATGTGGAATATATATATACACATATATATATATGTGGAATATATGTATATATATATGTGTGTGTATATATATATATATATATATACTTCTTTATACATTTATATACACTTCTTTATCCATTTCTCTTTTGATGGACATTGGACATTTAGGCTGCTTCCATGTTCTGGCTATTGTGAATAGGGCTGCAATGAACATTCAGGTGCATGTATCTTTTCATATTATTATTTTCTCCAGATATATACCCAGGAGTGGGATTGCAAGATCATATGGTAGCACTTTTAAATCTATTAAGGGAGAACTAGGGGTTGAGGATATAAAATTTCAATTCTAATTACATCATGGATTCTCAATCTTATTAGCTCTATAAAACAAGATAAAGGGATTGTAAATTTTGTAAATTCTATGTAATTTTCTAGTGGATCCCATTAGTATTCCTTCTTATTTTGATCTTATCATATTTATCTGAAAAAAGCTCCCGAGAAGATTCCCTCCCTTCTTCCTTCTTCCATCTAAGGCTGCTAAAGATTTTAGCATATTATCACTAATTATTTTATATTTATCAAGTCAAAGGCATGGTCTTATTGGCTATTTCAGAGTATGGTTATTTAATTTCAAAAAGGAAAATCCTCTGTTCCAAGTAAAGTATAAAGTATCTCAAACAAATAGTATTGCTTATTCAGCACTAATCTTTGATATTCAGAATTAAGCTGAATCCAGCCTGTGTACTTTGACATTGAATTAAGTCTCAGACACAGAGTTCTGAGTGAAGTAGAAATGAATTTTTTGCTTTGCCAGGCAAAAGGAGCCATGGTGGGCTAATGTCCTCAAAATTGTGTTCTGACCTGCAGGGGTTGTGAGTAGTTTTATGGCAATGTTTTAAAGAGGATATGATTAGCTTGTGGACACTCTTCTGATTAGCTGATGGTGAGGTAAATAGGAGTCAGCATCATCAACCTTCTGGTTCCAACCAGTCTGGGATCTATGTGCCTATGGGCAGCATAGAGTTAGCTTCTCCCACCTGGTGGGATTTCAGTACCTGCCAAAAGGTTCAGAGAAACTATTATGAATAGCCCTTGAGGGGGAACCAGGACCCTGTCCCCAGGCTGCAACATTTTTTTCTTGATTGCTCCTCCCTTGTGTCTGCATCCCTTCCCATCCCTAATTAGCAACTCTTTGGAATGCAGCAGAGACCATGGAGTCTGAATGAAATCTATTTCATCTAATCAAGAAATGAGATTCATAGAAAGGCTTTTGTGCCCAGGAGCCCCACAGGGTCCTGCTCCGTCTCAGGAATAATAATAATACAATAATATTTACCCAAGGAACAGGCAAGTGATAGGGGCAGCTTTAGGGTCTTCAAAGACAGGCATCTCTTGTTGCATTCTTTATTGCCGCATGAAACATCCACCAGGAAAATAAATCTGTTATTTTCTCAGCTTCTACCTCAGCAATCCTGAGTGATAGGCAGGTTGTCATTATCATTAAGGGCCTACTTGGTGGCTCAGATGGTAAGGAATCCACCTGCAATGTAGGAAACTCAGGTTTGATCCCTGGGTTGAAAGATCCCATGGAGATGGAAATGTCAACCTACTCCAGATTTATTGCCTGGGAAATCCCATGGACAGAAAAGCCTGGCAGGTTACAGTCCATGGGGTCACAAAGAGTCAGACCATCATTACAGACCCATTTGCTACTTGTGGAAAGTCACACCTTTGTACTAATGCACTAATTAGAATTGGTCGGACAGTCTTGTGAGGCAGAGTTAAGTTTCCAAAGGTGTAAGAAGTATATTTTGTTCTGTCTTTAAAAATGTATTTTTAATGATCTGACACCACTTTTGGAATAGTAAATGATAGGGCCCAAGGGGGTCTCATTATTAAGATGGATCATTATGTTAACCTTGCAAACAAAGAATAAAATTACAGTGATCCTTGAGCCAAATTGCCCAAATGACATTCTATTATCTCGCTGGTGCCTAGCTTCTCAAAACTATGAGACCGTCAGATTCCAGACCTCCAGCTATGTGACCACAGGACTCAACTACAGGCTAAAAATTAACCATCCCTTCAGAGGAGTTTTCATTTGTGGATTATAAGACTCCGCCTCAGAAAGGGAGGACACTGGTTCTCCTTAAGGGCCAGTCACCCTCTTGTTGCTTTCTAATAAATTTTCCTTTTCTTGCCTGGCTGCTCGGAGAAGGCAATGGCACCCCACTCCAGTACTCTTGCCTGGAAAATCCCATGGATGGAGGAGTCTGGTAGGCTGCAGTCCGTGGGGTTGCTAAGAGTTGGACACAACTGAGTGACTTCACTTTCACTCTTCACTTCCATGCATTGGAGAAGGAAATGGCAACCCACTCCAGTGTTCTTGCTTGGAGAATCCCAGGGACGGGGGAGCCTGGTGGGCTGCCACTATGGGGTTGCACAGAGTTGGACACGACTGAAGCGACTTAGCAGCTTAGCAGCAGCAGCCTGGCTGCTAGGCTCTCTCTCTTTTTCTCTGCACTTACCTTACAGTAAGCACCTAAGAGTCTATTATAAATTTATCAGTGTGAATTTGATTTGTTCAGAAACATTCTATCTTGCTTCCTAATGTTTTTCCAAGATAAATACACTACTGACTCTAACACAGAGCCAATTACCTTTGATAGACATTTTCGCTGCTTTTAACAGGTTTATAAAAGACAAAGCCAGAAGATAAATTACCTCATTTGGTTACTTTGGTATTCTTTCATAAGCAGTCTATTTAGAAGTTATTCTGCTCAAAAGTAGACATTCTATGCATACACTCCTGAGAAGTTGTTTTGCCTGAGGAAGTTGTGTTTATAATTACTGCTATTTTTTTGTTCAAAATAAAATAATTTATGTTTTATGGAGTAAAATATTGCATCCTTGATTTCTCTCTCTTTCTTTTTTTTCTTGCTGGACACTTGAAGTTTATTGTCAACTTTGTTCAAGACACCTGGTTGTGGGGTGTCAGGAAGGCTCACGAGTGCCTTGGAGAGTAACAAGCAGAGTTCTCTCAATCCTTTTTGGTGTTTTGCTGTTCTCATATAAAATAGCACAATTACTTCTGCTGGCTTGGGCCTGCCTAGTCTCAGGGTGGGGCGGGGTGGGACGTGGAGAGGAGGAGCTCTAATAAGCTCAGCGTCTGGGAAAGAATTTTGGCGGTTGGTGGTGACCACTCGACAAGGGCTCTCCCACCCCCTGCAACCCTCCTTGGTTTTGCTGGGCTGACCACCAGGCTCCTACTTCCTTGTGGCTTCCAGAGCGAAGTCACAGCCATGCCGCTGGAAGCCCAGGAAATTCGGAGTGCTCGGGACTCCTAACAGTGTGGCCAGGAATGGGAAAGCGGACTTGCCAAAAAGAAGCTGCAGTACCAGTGACGCAGGTTGGCCTTGGGGAGATGGGAGTGGTGGGGGTGGCTTTCCCACCGTGCTCTGCATTTCTGCAGGAGCTGATACTGGAAGTGGAACCCAGATGGCATAGGTAGTCATGAGCAAGCTTCGAAGCACGCATGTGGGCAGGTGGAAATCTTGGCTGCTCTGCTTCTCCAGCCTTGGTGCATGGTCACGTTCTTGGGTGGTGGGAACAGGGGCAGCTGGCCAGCGTGCCCGTTTGCAAGGAGATTTTGGGAGTCCGCTCCAGTACTGAAACTTACAAGGTTGATCTCTAATTTGTCTATGCACTGGGCTGCATTAGACCTGTCTGTAAAAGATGCTGGATAACAGATAACATCCCTACAGGGCAAAGGCAGAATGGACTTATATTTAGGTAACAGTCTGCATTAGAGACCTTGACTTCTGCAAATGACTTTACTCACAATTTTGTTTGTTAAGGAAGAAATTTATGCTCAGATCGCCCTCCTGGCTTCTTTTGCCAAGAATGCAATCTCAAGCTCTGCCACTCATTTTTCAAAGCATTACTTGATGAAGTAAGTGTTCAAGGAGGACTGCTTAAAATCAAGCAGTCTATCTCCTCCTTCTCCTTGGTATAAATTGTATTCCTTGAAGAGAAAACAACTGAAAGCAAGTCATTCAGCTAATTAACACCAGTTGGAGTTACCAGCAGGACCTGCCACTTGTTGATTCTCAAGTGGACGCAGATGGTTGGGGGTTCCTCACTCTTCCGCTGGTCCCTGGGATGTACTTTCTGCCCACCATTTGCCTGGGCAGCTGTTTCAAGGATGAACCTTGAGAGAGTAAATGCCGTTGAGACCATCTGAACTAAATAAGTGACTGAACCCAGGTAAGGCTGTATGATCTTTGAAAACTCTGGCTGGCAGGTGCAGAGATCTACTGGTCTTGCAACTGACCAAGACAAGCCTGGTATATCCTTTGTTTATGAAAACTGCCGCCTACCAATCTGGAGTGGTCTGCTTCTTTCTTAGGCCTCTCCCTGCCCTCTTTGTACAGGGCCAGTTTAAGATTTTACCTCCAAAGCTCTTCATTTTGTGAATCAATATCAGCTCTTTGCAGAGTCTCTGCTTAATTACTGTTCTGAATTGGGCTCTAGCAGAAAGTGAAGAGGAACTAAAAAGCCTCTTGGTGAAAGTGAAAGTGGAGAGTGAAAAAGTTGGCTTAAAGCTCAACATTCAAAAAATGAAGATCATGGCATCTGGTCCCATCACTTCATGGGAAATAGATGGGGAAACAGTGGAAACAGTGTGAGACTTTATTTTTCTGGGCTCCAAAATCACTCCAGATGGTGACTGCAGCCATGAAATTAAAAGACACTTTCTCCTTGGAAGGAAAGTTATGTCCAACCCAGATAGCATATTCAAAAGCAGAGACATTACTTTGCCAACAAAGGTCCATCTAGTCAAGGCTATGGTTTTTCCTGTGGTCATGTATGGATGTGAGAGTTGGACTGTGAAGAAGGCTGAGCACCGAAGAATTGATGCTTTTGAACTGTGGTGTTGGAGAAGACTCTTGAGAGGCCCTTGGACTGCAAGGAGATCCAACCAGTCCATTGTGAAGGAGATCAGCCCTGGGATTTCTTTGGAAGGAATGATGCTAAAGCTGAAACTCCAGTACTTTGGCCACCTCATGCGAAGAGTTGACTCATTGGAAAAGACTCTGATGCTGGGAGGGATTGGGGGCAGGAGGAGAAGGGGACGACAGAGGATGAGATGGCTGGATAGCATCACTGACTCGCTGAATGTGAGTCTGAGTGAACTCTGGGAGTTGGTGATGGACAGGGAGGTCTGGTGTGCTGCAATTCATGGGGTCGCAAAGAGTCGGACACGACTGAGGGACTGAACTGAACTGAACTGAACTGAATGATACCATCAGCCTGTATTGATATTTGGAGTTGTCATTATGCTTATTATATGGCTGTTGTGAAGAATATTGTTAATTTCATTATACAGTGGCCTTTTTATCCGAGGCCCTAGAAGAAATTTTTGTTTGATCTTACCACCGAGGTGAATTGAACTTTTTTTGAGCAGTTGGTTTATTTCATCTATTTTATTGTTATCTATATGACTGATTACTACATCTTCGCCAAAAGAATTGAATTATTATTTTTTTCTCACAAAATATTTTTTAGTTACCTAACTCTGAGCAAAGTGCAATGATGAGTCCGTGAGTTTGTAAGTGGGAATAATCTTGATAATAATAGCTAGTACATTTGACCCTTGAACAACCTGGATGTCAGGCACATCAATCCTTACCACCCGCCAGTAGAAAATCCAAGTATAACTTTACAGTTAGCCCTGTGTATCCATTTCTACATCTGCAAATTTAACCAAATTCAGATAGTGTAGTTGTATGGGCCATATTCATTGAAAAAAATTCCCATGTAAGTGAATCTGTGCAGTTCAAACCGTGTTATTCAGGGATCAACTCTATTAATTACTTTCTATATTGCATCAATGTTCTTTGCAAGTTAACATATCAACTCCTTGCCACTGTTGTTACTGATTTATAGATAAGGAAACTGAGATGCTAAGAGACTCAAAGAAAATTTTAAAACTTGCTAAATACATAAAGCTGGTAAGTATAAGAGCTATCATTCATGTCCAAACAGTCTAGTATAGTCACTGCATTATGTTGCCCCTCAATTCAAATGATGATGATATTTGAATTGATGATATTTGATGGCCTATTTTAACTTATCCTCTCTTATGTCACCTATAAAATTCAGAATTGTGCACTTAGGCATCAATCATTAAATATCATTTCATGGTTTGGAGCACATAATGGACACTCAGTAAATGTTTTTTTCTTACCTGCGGAATGTTGAGACATAATGAAGAAGGTATATGGACCCTAAATCCAAGAGCTTATAAAGTCATTTTCATGCTACTATAACCTTTGTACATCTAAAACAAAATGCTCAAAGTATTTTAAGGAAAAGAGGATAAGAAATGCAAGAATGGGTTTTCTCATGAAACACATATACTTTCTACAGTGAAGTGTATCTCTGGTATCATGATGCTTTATTCTTTCAGATAGTTTTGTCTTTTTTTATTGAAGTACAGTTGATTTGCAATGTTGTGTTAGTTTCAGGTGTACAGAAAAGTGATTCAGGTGTACATACATATATATTTATTTTTCAGAGTCTTTTCACTTGTAAGTTATTACAGAATTGAGTAGAGTTTCCTGTGCTATTCAGTAGGCCTTTGTTGGTTATTTATTTTATATATAGTAGTGTGTATATCAGAGAAGGCAATGGCACCCCACTCCAGTACTCTTGCCTGGAAAATCCCATGGATGGAGGAGCCTGGTGGGTCGCTAAGAGTCAGACACGACTGAGCGACTTCACTTTCACTTCTCACTTTCATGCATTGGAGAAGGAAATGGCAACCCACTCCAGTGTTCTTGCCTGGAGAATCCCAGGGACGGGAGAGCCTGGTGGGCTACTGTCTATGGTGTCGCACAGAGTCAGACACGACTGAAGCGACTCAGCAGCAGCAGCAGCAGCAGTGTGTATATGTTAATCCTAAACTCCTAATGTATCCCTCCCTACTCCCTTTCCCCTTTGGTAACCATAAGTTTGTTTTCTCTGTCTTTGGGTCTGTTTTGTATATTAGCTCATTTTTACCATTTTCTTTAAATTCTACATATAAGTGATATCATATGATGTTTTAGTCTTGAATGCATTCATCCCATTTCTGAGAAAACTGTGTCCTATGGGCCTAGGGACTTTGGTTGTTTGACAATTGCTTGCATTTGACAGCTCTAATATCCTTCCTAAATGTTGTGATGAATTTAATTTTTGAAGGACAAATACTAAAATATTATTTTATTCTCCCACTCTTAGAGTTTAAAAAGGATAGGTTTGGGACTGTTATCTTCAGAAATTCAATGTATAAACTGCTACCGATTTTAAGCTTGAACTCATACGAAGAGCAAAAGCTCACTAGCAGCAGGAGGCTAGTAGTTGATTTGTGCTCAACCAAAATGCGTCAGAAGTTGAGTACTCCCACATTAGTGCTTTTTAGAGTAAGCATTTGACTAATTTAAATAAGCTCAAAGCTGAAAGCTGAGATCTTATACAGTCCAGATTTTTATTCAGTGTGTTTCTGGGAGAAGTCTTTTCCAGACAATATGGGACAATCAGAGTGGGAAGGAGTTTTGCTCCCTAGGATCCTTTTCCAAAAGGTAATTGCAGAAGAACAAGTAAAACTCTGTTATTCTTCTACATAGTTCAATAATATGAATCTTTGAACATATATCAGTGATAGCCTTTCTTTTATTTCAATGCATTCATCAAGTAAGAAGAAAAAAAGACTTTCTGAGAATATATTAATATATCATTAATTTCATTCAACCAATGTTTTCTGAGTACTCTTCCTATGCCAGGTACTGCTCAAAGATCTAGAAATCATATTTCTCAAATTTTGAGATATATTAGTGAACAGAAGAAAAAAATTCTGCCTTCATCATGTACACTAAGCTGAATAATACTTTGTGATAATGTGACTTCAAACTATACTGAAAGAGTATCATGAAGAAGACTTTTTCTAAGTAATGACATAAAGAAAGTGCACAAAATCATTTCTAACTTTGAGGGAATAAAACAACATGAACTAAGTGATAATTGGGTCCTTTTCCCCTGTCAATTGTGTGGCATAATATTTCAGTTTCCAAATGTAGTTCCTGAATTATGTTTCCACACTATCAAGTTTACAGAACAATTTGTAATTCTCTGTATATCAGATTCTTTTTGGCTCTGTCCCTTTACGCTTGTCCTGATACTCAAATAATATAGCTTTCCTACTTTCAATCTTACCTCTCCTTTACGTGGTTAATGATTATTATTTTTCAGAACTCAGACAGCAATTCCTTCAGGAAACCTACTAAGTCCTCAATATTCCCCATCATACCATAGTTACTTGTTCTTCTAATAGCTGTGAAGGACCAAATTGAAGTTTGTATTGGTGTTGTTGTTGTTCAGTTGTTCAGCTGTGTTCAACTCTTTGTGACCCCATGGACTGCAGCATGCCAGGCTTCCCTGTCCTTCACTATCTCCCAGAGTTTGCTCAAACTCATGTCCATTGAGTCGATGATGCCATGCAACCATCTCATTATTTGTCTCCCCCTTCTGCTCCTGCCCTCAGTCTTTCCCTGCATCAAGGTATGTATTATCAGTGCTATAGACAGTACCTGAAACATGGTACATACTTATTAAGTGTGATTTGAAGATTGACTTTCATTGATAGAATGATTAATATTTAATATTTATATCCCTCCATAATTTGAATTCTGCCCATCTTTCCAACTTTATTTTTTCAGTAACTCCATACACAGCCAATTTATCCCAACCAAACTTATCTACCCACAGCTCCCTGAACATTGCTTTTATTCCTATGTCCATGACATTCCTAAAGCATTTCCAGCAATATTCTATTCATGTGTCAAATGTCAAGTCAAATTCCACTTATTTCATGAAGTTTTTTGTGACACTTTGGATTTATGCAGTGTTTAGTGATGGTGTTGCTGCTGCTGCTGTGACAATTAATAAAAATAATAAATAAAATGAAAATGAGACTACTTGCTTATTAACATGGATCCTCATGGGAAGGCCATCAGCTGTTAAGAGTATCTGCAAACATTTTAGTGGTGTGGTTTACCTTACATTATAAACACTATACAAAGAAATTTTTAAAATCTTTGCCTGTTGTAGAGTTTTCAAGCATTAATTATCATTGAACATAGAAAAGAGAACTCAGAGATATGTACTTTTTTTTATCTCATTCATGCTATACTTAGTGTAAAAGGTGATAGAGTTGATACAGTTTTAGATGATGCTTAAAATATAGTTTTTGAGTTAATATTTTAAAATAGTAAAACTTTGAAAAGTTTATGAACCTATTTGTGTAAAATTAGTGAGCTTATCTCATAATTTAAATTGACCATACAGAAAACCTCACTTTACAACTGTTTAAGAAATGAGTGAGATTTGATCATGGATTGACTTATAATCTGTTAAGGGTAGACATAACTTGAATGATTTTACAATATGAATTTAAGTATTTAAGTATTATCCTAAGACTAATACCAGTGATTTGAGTGGGCTAATTTTGATAGTTGAAAGTGAACAATACCTGGTATTAGCTCTGTTGAACATTGAGAATAATCATCTTGACTCTAAGTTGGACATTATTTGGGTAATAATGCTGGAGTAGTACAAGTGATGATCTTATGTATTTCCACAAATCAAGTGGTCCTGGAGTGTGGGTTGCAAGAAGTTTAGCAATGCAACTAAAATTAACTTCAGTAAAAATAAAGTTATCTAATTCACTATATTGACAAAAGGGCTAAGGAACCAAACCTACAGAAGTTAGGCCCCATGCATCTCAAAGCACCTCAAGAATGATGCCAATAACCCTTCTCCTTTCCATCTTTCTTTCCATGACAACTTCAATATCTCTAGCCACTAACCTATACAAAATAGAACTGTGTTGGCTAGCAGTTTGTAAGCTCAGCCCTCATAGCTTTGTGATTCCCTAGAGGATTTGTTTTTCCAACTACAAAAAACGAAAACAAAACCCACAAGCAAAAATATAAATATCAAAACAAACCCTTAGAGAAAGACTCTGGAGCAGCTTAGGAAAGTATTCACCTGTTGGACTAATACCACAGGCTTGAGGACAGTGTGATGATGATGGGGTCTGTATGGATCAAACAGGATCTCCATGGCTGGATTACCAGTAAATGTGTTCATTGAAAGCCACCACTGGAATCACATAGTTGGACTAGAGGAAGAGACATTTATCAAAGGAGGGAGTTTATTTCTCTAAAAATACAGAAGGAGGTACTTACAAGAAAGGAATTTGTGTGAAGATTGGTATGGCCTTGGAATTCTGAGAGACCTCTTGCCACAGGTCATCAGCTAGTGTTTGCTGGGAATGAAGAGAGGGTAGAGGCTACATCACATGGAGGAAGAGCTGACAAGAGCTAGGAATCAGGCACCGCAAAACAGGTCAGTCAGTCCTCCATTCCCAGAGTCCTGGTAAGGAAGGGAAAATGAGCCAGAAATACAGTTGTGCGCACTGATAAGACAGTTGGTACCCTTACTGGAGTTGTTGGTCATGAATTGTTGGTAGAAGGGTATAATGACTTGGGAGCTTCCAGTTTCATCCCTGATGGGCTTTATATTTGGGTGATTGACATCTGGATCTGATCACCTTGCATACAGACAATGAGGATAAACATTTTTTCCTGGTTAGGATCAGTTCTGGTGGATCCTCTTAGTAACTCCATCTATAGGAGGCTGGGTAACTATCAGGGCCAACAAAAAGATTTTTATCCTTCTCCCTGAGGTCTAATTGAGCCACACAAATATTAATATAAGAGAGATCAGTTAATCAATGGAGACATCAGTGGCTATTAAAATAGTAGTGGTCCTTGGCTACTTGAATGTGCCTAAGATTCAAAGGAGGATTTAATTTGTTCCATACATTTAATATGGAACAATGGGTGGGAAAAAGCAATGGCTGGATAAAGGAAAAAGAACAGAGCATAATAGTCATTAGTAGAACATATATTTTAAGAAAAAAAAGCTTCTTTTTTGGTCTGAGGGAAAGGAGTAGGAGTCCTGCTAGAGAGTCATGGAAAGTTTCTTTATTCTAAATGTCTTTATTCTAAAACCCTCTCATCTATAAATATTCAAGAAAAACATTACAATGCTACTGAACTCATTTAACTTTGTTTTCCTAGACTTTAGACTTTGATATTTATAGAGTCCCAGATTATTGTGGGGGAGGGGTGTCCCAATGAAGAGCAGGAAAACTACTTAGGTAACTTTTGGGCTGCTGTTTTGTAGTATTGATTTAAGAGTTATTTTTAGTACTTTCTATGGACAGGGAAGCCTGGCATACTGCCATCCATGGGGTCACAAAGAGTTGGACATGACTGAGTGACAGCTGAGCTGAAAGAGCTAGTGGAAAGGATTTCAAAACTGACAAAATATTAGCTATTTTCTAGCTTTCACTCAGGCTGATATATCTCTTATGTATGTACTTATAGAGTTAATGAAATACATATTTGTAAGACATCACATTAATAAAAAAAAGGTGATTGGAAAAAGTATCACCTGCATTTTGTTAATTTTCTGTAGGCTCACTCTCCCTGCACCTGGCACATATTTTTAATCTTTTTATTTGGCAGGGGAAAACTGTCTGTGGTGGGGAAACCAGCAGTAGTTTCTTTTCATAAAGGAAAGGATGCTGAAAATCTTAGTAATTACAACCCCATTTCAATTTTACTCACAGCAGTTAAATTATTTAAATGTCTCTTCTTCTGTCAAAATGAATATTTTTTAGTTTACAAATATTTTATTACCATTAGAGCAATTTTGTTTCCATTATCTTAGCTTGCCAATTGTGTACATTAAAAATGAGAACCCTCACAAAGTGATACCAAATTAGAGTTCTGGGGTCAGATATTATTTATTGCTTTTCCTTAGTTCTTTGATTAGGGAGACTATGTATATTTTAATAGTTAAGATATATTCTGTTTTATATATATATATATATATATATATATATATATAAATTGAATCAAGAAAGAAACATTATATTTTAGGACAAAAAAGTCTGTTTTGTGCATTATAGTGTTTCTTCATCAGAAGTCTTAATTCAACCCAGTCTTAAATTAGAATTTATGCTGTGACCATTTATAGATTATATGATGAATTTGTCTTGGGACTGTTGATATTTTAAAGAAATAATTAAGCCTTTTCATTTTTATCCCATTATCTTTTGTGAAACAAGCTACATTTAATTTTGGAAAAATCATATTTTAATAACAAGAGTATTTACATGGAGGATATGAGAGTAAAGCTTTGATAGGTTTTGGTTAGGCTCACAAGTTTTCAGTTCTTATTCTGTTGATCATGATAAAATAACTTCTCTCTCTCTCTATGGTTGAGAGAAGGCAGCCTTCTTATAAGCTTTCAACAATGCTTGTTGTCTATGTGGAACATCACAATGAGTGATAAGGTAACTACAATTTTTGTTTTATGTGTAGGTTTTTTATAAACTTAAGCTCAAAAAATCAACTATACAAAGAGGTTTTCAGTTTTTCATTTTTTGACATTCTGTATTATTATTATTTCATATTTGATGGATATTTGCAGTTTTGCATATTGACTTAGAAGCTAAGTATAATTATACCATTATCAATGTTTTGTACTTTTATTTCTGAAGTTGAATCTTAGAGCAGTTAAATATCTCATTGCTTCAGATCAGATCAGTTGCTCAGTCGTGTCCGACTCTTTGCGACCCCATGAATCACAGCATGCCAGGCCTCCCTGTCCATCACCAACTCCCAGAGTTCACTCAGACTCACATCCATCAAGTCAGTGATGCCATCCAGCCATCTTATCCTCTGTCGTCCCCTTCTCCGCCTGCCCCCAATCCCTCCCAGCATCAGAGTCTTTTCCAATGAGTCAACTCTTCACATGAGGTGGCCAAAGTACTGGAGTTTCAGCTTTAGCATCATTCCTTCCAAAGAAATCCCAGGGCTGATCTCCTTCCCAATGGACTGGTTGGATCTCCTTGCAGTCCAAGGGACTCTCAAGAGTCTTTTCCAACACCACAGTTCAAAAGCATCAATTCTTCGGCACTCAGCCTTCTTAACAGTCCAACTCTCACATCCATACATGACCACAGGAAAAACCATAGCCTTGACTAGCTGGACCTTTGTTGGCAAAATAATGTCTATGCTTTTGAATACGCTACCTAGGTTGGCCATAACTTTCCTTCCAAGGAGTAAGCATCTTTTAATTTCATGGCTGCAGTCACCATCTGGAGTGATTTTGGAGCCCAAAAAAATAAAGTCTGACATTGTTTCCACTGTTTCCCCATCTATTTCCCATGAAGTGGTGGGACCAGATGCCATGATCTTCGTTTTCTGAATGTTGAGCTTGAAGCCAACTTTTTCACTCTCCTCTTTCACTTTCATCAAGAGGCTTTTGAGTTCCTCTTCACTTTCTGCCATAAGGGTGGTGTCATCTGCATATCTGAGGTTATTGATATTTCTCCCAGCAATCTTGATTCCAGCTTGTGTTTCTTCCAGTCCAGCGTTTCTCATGATGTACCCTGCGTATAAGTTAAATAAACAAGGTGACAATGTACAGCCTTGATGAACTCCTTTTCCTATTTGGAACCAGTCTGTTGTTCCATGTCCAGTTCTAACTGTTGCTTCCTGACCTGCATACAAATTTCTCGAGAGGCAGGTCAGGTGGTCTGGTATTTCTATGTCTTGAGGAATTTTCCACAGTTTATTGCTTAGGGATTAGAAATTAGTTTCTATGTTAGCACTTTGGGATTAGGATTGCTTTGTTTTATCTCATAAGGTAAATTACCTAATAAGGAAAAGCAGGTATGAAAAATAACTAAATTATCTATTTCAGAAGCAAGACCTCTGGACTGACAAAGTAAGAAACTTAAAAATATCTACTTCTCCATACAAGCATTAAGGACACCAGAAAAAATTCTCAAAATCAACTTTTCAGAACTCTGGAAAATGACAGAAGGCTTTTATATTTATCATATATTTAATATAATATCTGAGTCATATTTTAATAAATTGGCTATCAAATGTATTCAATCAAAGTTTACCAAAATAACTTCCCTATTTCTCTCTCTGTGGATGGACATTTAGATCTCTCCCATTTACAGATGATACTGTGACACATATTTTGGAGAAAAGTGAAAAAGCAGAAATATCCTGAAAAGTAGACAGCCAGGCAATTAGGAATCATGTTCACAGGCATAGCATATGAACTGTCAGTGCTTGGGAAATATCAATATTTAACAAGAATTGAAAGAAATCTTGTCAAGCCACACCATCAAAGTTCAGCCTCATTCAGGGGCTGATAGAACACAGAACAGAACCCTTGAGTTGAAGCAGTAGGGTTTAATGAAGAAAATCAGAGGCATTTGGGTCCCAGTTCATGTCACATTTCAACCACTTGTAGCTTTCTGACTTAAATTATTCATGAGTGTGAGTGAGTGTGAAGTCACTCAGTCATGTCCGACTCTTTGCGACCCCATGGACTGTAGCCTACCAGGTTCCTCAATCCATGGAATTTTCCAGGCAAGAATACTGGAATGGGTTGCCATTTCCTTCTCCAGGAGATCTTCCCGATGCAGGGATTGAACCCAGGTCTCCCATATTGTAGGCAGACGCTTTACCATCTGAGCCACCAGGGAAATTATTCATGCTTAACCTCAATTCCTCATTTGTAAAACAGGGACACCAGTAGATACTTCAAAGCTCCACTGTGTATGTTAAATGTGATAACTGTGAGTAAATACCTAGCCTAAGTCCAGCAACCTAATATCTACATCCTATTTCCCCATATCTAAGCTGAAATTAAACACATTACTCAGCCAGTTTCTCATTCTTATTCTACTGAGTTGCACTATGAGAGTCAAATTTATCAGAGTGAATTTCAAAATTTACACCTAGATGTATGAGTAATTTAACCTTATTTGATTTAATTTGACTTGATGCTGGATCTACATTCAACCTCAATTATTAATTAGGTCCCCTTTCTTTCTGAATTTTGCAAATGATCTTATGGTCTATATAATTTACTTTATGCATTATGCAACGATTTGCAGCTCAGTCTCAGGTCATAGGGTCCCTTACAGTCCAGCGGCTTTCTACTTCTCTGCCATTCATAGACCCAGAGCAGGTAAACTGGGCTTTTAGGCTACAAACTCCCTTGGCACATTGTGTACCTAGTCCTTTCTGCAATTCACCCATTTTTCAATCGAGCTACTCCATAGAGTTTTCCACTATGCTGGGATTTCTCTCTTCTGTCTTCATTCTCAGAGAAGGCAATGGAACCCCTCTCCAGTACTCTTGCCTGGAAAATCCCATGGACGGAGGAGCCTGGTAGGCTGCAGTCCATGAGGTCGCTAAGAGTTGGACACGACTGAGCTACTTCACTTTCACTTTTCACTTTCATGCATTGGAGAAGGAAATGGCAACCCACTCCAGTGTTCTTCCCTGGAGAATCCCAGGGACGGGAGCCTGGTGGGCTGCCGTCTACGGGGTTGCACAGGGTCAGACACGACTGAAGCGATTTAGCAGCAGCAGCAGCAGTCTCCATTCTAGGTAGCTTTGTAGACATTTCCACACTTAAAGGCAGTTTCCATTTGCTTCCCACCAGAGTACATCATGAGAAACGCTGGACTGGAAGAAACACAAGCTGGAATCAAGATTGCCAAGAGAAATATCAATAACCTCAGATATGCAGATGACACCACCCTTATGGCAGAAAGTGAAGAGGAACTCAAAAGCCTCTTGATGAAAGTGAAAGAGGAGAGTGAAAAAGTTGGCTTCAAGCTCAACATTCAGAAAACGAAGATCATGGCATCCGGTCCCATCACTTCATGGGAAATAGATGGGGAAACAGTGGAAACAATGTCAGACTTTATTTTTTTGGGCTCCAAAATCACTCCAGATGGTGACTGCAGCCATGAAATTAAAAGATGCTTACTCCTTGGAAGGAAAGTTATGACCAACCTAGATAGCATATTCAAAAGCAGAGACATTACTTTGCCAACAAAGGTCCAGCTAGTCAAGGCTATGGTTTTTCCTGTGGTCATGTATGGATGTGAGAGTTGGACTGTGAAGAAGGCTGAGTGCCGAAGAATTGATGCTTTTGAACTGTTGTGTTGGAAAAGACTCTTGAGAGTCCCTTGGACTGCAAGGAGATCCAAGCAGTCCATTCTGAAGGAGATCAGCCCTGGGATTTCTTTGGAAGGAATGATGCTAAAGCTGAAACTCCAGTACTTTGACCACCTCATGCAAAGAGTTGACTCATTGGAAAAGACTCTGATGCTGGGAGGGATTGGGGGCAAGAGGAGAAGGGGACAACAGAGAATGAGATGGCTGGATGGCATCACTGACTTGATGGACGTGAGTCTGAGTGAACTCCAGGAGTTGATGATGGACAGGAAGGCCTGGCATGCTGCGATTCATGGGGTCGCAAAGAGTCGGACACGACTGAGCAACTGGTCTGATCTGATCTCCTCAAAACCCAGCATCCTTTCTGTAATGAGTAGACTTTAACCAAAAACGGACTGTCCCTGAATTAGAAGTTTTCAACTTTACAGTGTTAGTGAAGTAATACACATTCAGGATAAACTGTTCTTTGAAGTTTGAATTCTGATCTCATGCAGCTCTGGAATGTTGGAAAGCGGCAGTGAGCCACAGCTCCCAGTCAACTGCACAACCATGAGGGTAGACAATACACTAAACCATTATGGCATTTCTGTTTTTCACTTTTAATAGTATTCAATAAATTACATAAGACATTCAACCCTTTATTATAAAATAGATGTGTGCTAGATGGTTTTGCCCAACTGTAGGTTGATGTAGTGTTCTGACAGAGCCTATTTAAGGTAGGCTAGACTTAACTGTGATGTTCTATAGGAGTGGAGAATTGAATGAAACTTTAACTTAGGATACTTTTACCTTAGGATGGGTTTATTGGAACATAACCCCCTGATAAATTGAGGAATATCTGAATATGAAGCAGTTCTATAATTAAATGACTTCTGCTTTCAGCCCTTTGAAACTTCCTTAAGCAAGGTAATACAGTATCTGACCACATGTTGGAATTTGAGGGTGCACGAAAGGCAAATGGAGTGCACGTATACAAACACACATGCACACACACAAACTATTTTATCAATAAATTGCCTTCTGTTATTTGGGAAGAAATATGGTACTGTAAGTTAGACATGACTTAGTGACTAAACCACTGTGATAAAGTAAAATAAACTCTTCTGACAGCATTTCAGTGAAAATTCTAGCACAATACTATGAAAAAGCTGGTCATGACAGACTCATTTTCTAGCTGTAATTAATTACCTCTATATTCCTAATTCTCTTCTTTTCTAAGCTATTTGTAAGGCCTTCTCAGACAACCATTTTGCTTTTTTGCATTTCTTTTTCTTGGGAAGGTTTTGATCACCACCTCTTCGTAAAATATTATGAACCTCTGTTCATAGTTCTTCAGTCATTCTGCCTATCAGATCTAATTCTTTGAATCTTTATCACTTGTAATTGTAAGGGATTTGATTTAGGTCATACCTGAATGGTCTAGTGGCTTTCCCTACTTTGTTAAATTTAAGTCTGAATTTGGCAATAAGGAGACCACGATTTGAGCCACAGTCACCTCCCAATCTTGTTTTTCCTGACTGTATGGAGCTTCTCCATCTTTGGCTGCAAAGAATATAATCAATCTGATTTAGATATTGATCATCTGGTGATGTCCATGTGTAGAGTCTTCTCTTGTGTTGTTGGAAGAAGTGTTTGCTATGACCAGTGCATTCTGTTGACAAAACTCTATCAGCCTTTCCACTCTTCATTTTTGTACTCCAAGATCAAACTTGCCTGTTACTCCAGGTATTTCTTGACTTCCTACATTTGCATTCCAGTCCCCTATAATGAAAAGGACATCATTTTTGCTGTTAGTTCTAGAAGGTTTTGTAGGTCATCATAGAATCCTTTAACTTCAGCCTCTTTGGAAGTAGTGGTGGGGCAGAGACTTGGATAACTGTGATATTGAATGGTTTGCCTTGGAAATGAATAGAAATCATTCTGTTATTTCTGAGATTGCATTCAAGTACTGCATTTCAGACACTTTTGTTGACTTATGAGGGCTACTCCATTTCTTCTAAGGGATTCTTGGCCACAGTAGTAGATATAATGGTCATCTAAATTAAATTAAATTCACCCATTCTGGTCCATTTTAGTTCACTGATTCCCTTGGACTGTAAGGAGATCAAACTGGTCAATCCTAAAAGAAATCAATCTTGAGTATTCATTGGAAGGACTGAAGGTGAAACTCCAATACTTTGGCCACCTTATGCTAAGAGTTGACTCATTAGAAAAGCCCCTGATGCTGAAAAAGACTGAAGACAGGAGAAGAAGGGGGAAGACAGAGGATGAGATGGTTTGATGGCATCACTGACTCGATGGATATGAGTTTGAGCAAGCTCTGGGAGTTGGTGATTGACAGGGAAGCCTGGCATGCTGTAGTCCATGGGGTCCCAAAAAGTCAGACAGGCTGAGCGACTGAACTGATATTTCTAATTCAGTTTCCCATTATTTACAGAATCATGTGATTGGAATTTCATGGGAAACTTAAGACCTTTTGGGGTGGCCATTAAATAATTGATGTAACCCAATGCTTTGTATGTGGTGAAAGTGAAAGTCAATAAGTCATGTCCGCCTCCTTCTGATCCCATGGTATATACAGTCCATGGAATTCTCCAGGCCAGAATACTGGAGTGGGTAGCTGTTCCCTTCTCCAGGGTATCTTCCCAATCAAGGGACTGAACCCAGGTCTCCCACATTGCAGTAGGATTCTTTATCAGCTGGGTCACCAGGGAAGTCCAAGAATACTGGAGTGGGTAGCCTAATGTTAATGAGATCATTAACATCTGATATTTATATTTATATTTGCATATGTGATGGTTAGTTTTATGTGTCAGGTTGAAGGGTGTTTCTGAAGGAGATAAGCATTTAAATTGATAAACTTTGAATAAGCAGATTGCCCTCTATAAATAGGTAGACCCCATCCAATCAATTGACAGCCTGTATAGAACATAAAGACCTTTCTCCCAAATCAAGAGGGAATTCTCCAGCAGACTACACTCAGACTTAATTTGCACCTAGATTTATCTCCTAGATCTCTAGTTTGCCAACCTATACTGCAGATTTTAGACTCATCAGTATCTGTGACACCTGGATCACTGTCTAATAATAAATCTCCTTCTATATATTTACACTAATTCTGTTTCTGTGGAGAACCCTGACCAATAAATAGAGTATCAACTTTTAGATATGGAATGAAGAAAGATATTATGTTTATCAATGATATAAAAGGAAATACTCGCTTTACTAATTGTTAATGTTGATGCTTCTTGAGCAGAAGGACTTTCAGTTCAGTCACTCAGTTCTGTCCGACTCTTTGTGACCCCATGGATTGCAGCATGCAAGGCTTCCCTTTCCATCACCAACTCCGAGTTTGCTCAAACTCATGTCCATCGAGTCAGTGATGCCATCCTACCATCTCATCGTCTGTCATCCCCTTCTCCTCTGACTTCAATCTTTCTCAGCATCTGGGTTTTTCCAATGAGTCAGTTCTTCGCATCAGGTGGCAAAGTATTAGAGCTTCAGCTTTAGCATCAGTCCTTCCAATGAATATTCAGGGCTGATTTCCTTTAGGATTGATTGATTTGATCTCCTTGCAGTCTAAGAGACTCTAAACAGTCTTCTTCAACACCACAGTTCAAAAGCATCAGTTCTTCAGTGCTTAGCTTTCTTTATAGTCCAACTCTCCCACCCATACATGACTATTGGAAAAAAAGAAGGACTTTTGGATATACCAAATTGAAATAAGAAAAACATTATCATTTAATATGCATACAAAAGTACAAGTGATATGGATAGAATCAACACAAGTAAAACCAAGTTAATGTAAATGAAAAAGTGCATGACTTAATATCAGTTTTCTTTTCAGAATGTCAATACTGATATAACAGACTACCCTCTGAATTAACCTGATATTTTAATGTGAAACATTTTCAGAAATCATGTGTCAAACTCTAAAGGAATCAATAAACAATACAGAGATTTTAGACCACCTAGTTATAATTTGAATGTCCTTTGGAAAGTTGGAGAGATAAAGTAGCTTTATGCTTTACAGCCTCATTATATTCTTACCAAAGCAAGAAACAGGCACACATGACCTCAAAAGCTTCTCCCATGAGGATACTTTTATTATAATCAGGAAAACTTTGCACCTAGTGCCTACAAGATATTAAAATTTAGAATATCAAATAATAAGATCATATACAACAGTGGTACACTACCATTAACTTCCAATAAATTAAATTTGCAGGAATTAACGTATCCAGGTATTATGTTTCATTGAAAGGAAATATTAAAATGCATGAGTATTCTAAAGGACACCCTAACTAAATCAGAGTAAATTACTGTTCTGCCAATAAAGAACTAGAAATTTCTAATAGGTCTTTACCATGGAATTATCAGAAATCAATAAGAAAATAGATATCTTCATTGAAAAAATATGTAGAATTAGCTTGAATGATGGTTATAGAAGATAAAAAAGGTTAGATGGGTAATTTAAAAATAGCTTATATCCTTTATAGCTGTTAGGAAATACCAGCAAAGAGGTTAAAGAGAACATGAAGGGCATTTTAAAATAGTTCAAGGAGAAGAGATGTAAAAAATATTGAAAATAGGCCCTTTTAAAAAAATTATTATAGGAGCCATAAAAATTGCTAATAATAATTAGATTTAGAAATAGCATAATTCATAATAGAAAGAATATTGAAATTTTATAAACTGCTGTCAAAATATATATTATAAAATTGAGAAGTAATATGAATTCAGAAAAAGTAAGTCTAAAGATGAAAACTTTAAAAAGTTATATAGAATATTGTTTAAACGCTCTCCTTCAGTAAAGGTATCTCATTGCTAACAATTTCTTTTTTTAATGCTGACAAAATATTTCAGCATTTAAATAGGAATATTCATGATATTCAGGGACATTATAAATCTTTTTATCACAAGGTTTTTTCACTGTTACTATCACAAAAGCATGATAAACTATTGTGCCTGAGTTGCATCAGTCAATTGAACTGACAACTTGATTCACCTTTTAACTTAAGGTTTCTTGCTCATACGCCTTACCCAGGAAGCATGGCTGGTGTATGGATTCATGGTGGGAGATGTTCATAAAGTAATCATTTGGGGATGCTTTAAGTTATTAGATTATTTTGCTTTGGAAGATAGGAACTGTAATAATTAACAAATAGGTTTAAGCTTTTTCTCTTAATGCTATAATTCCTTTTAAGTAGTTCAGTATTTCATTAAAAGATTGAATCTCTTTATAGTCTTGTGGGGCTTGCATTTTATTTACACATTGAGAGAAAGGAGTCTGTATGGAGAAATTTAGGATGATGATTAATTAGCACAGAGCAAGCAGTCACAGTTATGGGATCAGCCATGAGGGCATGCAGTGTTTAAGAACCTTTCCAAGTAAAACAGTTGGGATGGATGTAAACCAGTGTTTTCCTTTGTAATGGATCTTAAAGAAAGATCATCCCTGAAAAGGGGAATATGTTGATATGTCTATTACATATTTGTAATACTTGTTTTAAACTTACTCTTTTTTAGTTATGTAGGTCACTTTAATTTGTTGGTAATAAAAATGCAAAAACATGATTTTGGTCATTAGATTTTAGTTCATTTATAATCTCTGTCACTTAATCTCCTTGAGTTTTCTTATATCCAAGATAGATACTGGATGCTTGGGGCTGGTGCACTGGGATGACCCAGAAGGATGGTATGGGGAGGGGGGAGGGAGGAGGGTTCAGGATGGGGAACACATGTATACCTGTGGCAGATTCATTTTGATATATGGCAAAACCAATACAATATTGTAAAGTTAAAAAATAAAATAAAAAGAAATGCAATACCTTTGTTATTGGCTAAGTATTATGTTCCATGTGTCAGCTTGTAGCAGTGGCTGTCACATAGTTGATAATAAAATGTAATTATTTCCCTACCCAACCTTAGTCTTTCAAAATGACTTAGGAACTTGGAACTGAACTTACAGTGTGTAGAGTCTAATCATTACAGAAGCTGTTAGGGCTGTTGTCTTTCTGTCCATAACACTGTCCTTAGATAACTATAACCTAAGGTTGAGTTAGATTTTTCTCTTTCATATTATTTCCTTGTACTGTTCACTTATATTGAAACTTGTATGTCTCTAAAACCCCCAACATTTAATTCTTCTGAATGATTCAAGCCAAGCTTTGCCAATAAATTGTTCAATAAATTCTTTTTAACAGAATACCTTCCATTTCCCTCCAATAACTTCTTTTCACAGTCCTCTGGCTTTCTGCTCCTTCCAGAAGTCCGTGTACTATGTGAAGCTCTCTTGGGATCCCATTTAGCCTGCAGAGAAGAGAAAATCTCTGATTATCTAATGCTGTTGAGAAGTCAATCAATAAGCAACATGGATTTAGTAACAACAAATAAAGCCAAGCACTAAGGCTTTGTTGTTTGTTGCTAAACTAGTGGCATCCTGAAAGAAAAGTATTTCTTTTATACTAGCTGTCAGGTAAACTCTTAAAAAAATAAAGACCAAGGCCAAATTGCATTTAGTGGTGGTTAAGTCATGAGACTTAGCAAATAAATAATTGAGGCAAGGATTATTTATCACTGATTTATATAAAAATATAATATGCTTAATTATGAATAACAGTCTTGAGGAAGTGACTTGATGTTCTTGAGCACAGCAAAAAAAAAGATATGATGATTATTGTAGGTGAAAAAATTGTAGCTATAGAGAGAAAATGAGCTAAAAACATTCAGACTACAGAAAAGACCAAAAACAAATCAGCTATAAAAGATATTGAAGGGGAAACATCAGATACTCTTTTATAACTCTAAAATGAAATGCAAACAGATTAAGTATAAAATTTGCTGTAGAAAAATTTTGAAATTAAGCATCAGGATTCATCTCAGCATGTAATCAAGAATGTGCGTGTGTCCTAAAATGCTTCAGTCCTGTCTGACTCTGTGTGACCCCATGGACTGTAGACCACCAGGAACTACTGTCCATAGAATTCTCCAGTAAGAATACTGGAGTGGGTTGCCATGCCTTCTGCCAGGGGATCTTCCCAACCCAGGAATTGAACTACCTGCATTTCTTACATCTCATATGTTGGCAGGCAGGTTCTTTACCACTAGTGCCACCTGGGAAGCTGTCAAGAATATAAGGAGATTTCTATCAAGAGTATAGAAATGCCCCCTCTTTGTGAGTGAAATCATCATAAAGAGATTGGTTTATTGATATTAGTGTGTTGGTAGGCTCCCTGCCCCTGCAGTTGCTCTGCTTAATTCTCTTCATCTCCCCTTCCTAAGGATTCAGTCATTGGAACTGATTTCTATGAAAAAATGTTTGACTTCTAAAATGTTATAATTCCAAATTACAACAGTACATTTAATAAGAAGTTTATATTTGCTTACTGAATTATTTAAATTTTTGTTCTGGTAAACAATGACATTTGTCTATTATGGTTTAGGTTGGGTTCTTCATTCTAGTCTGGATCCTTATCTGTAAGGATGTAATTGTTGTTCAGTTGCTAAGTCCTGTCTGACTCTGTGCAACCCTATGGACTGTAGCATGCCAGGCTCCTCTGTCCTCTACAGTCTCCCGGAGTTTGCTCAAATTCATGTCAATTAAGTCGGTGATGCTATCTAACCATTGCATCCTCTGCTACCTCCTTCTTTTGCTTTCAATCTGTCCTAGAATCAGGGTCTTTTCTAGTGAGTCAGCTCTACGCATTGGGTGGCCAAAGTATTGGAGCTTCAGCTTCAGTACCAGTCCTTCCAATGAATATTCAGGGTTGATTTCCTTTAGGACTGACTTTTGATCTCCTTGTAGTCCAGGAGACTCTCAAAAGTCTTCCCCAGCACATCAGTTCCAAAGCATCAATTCTTCAGTGCTTAGCCTTCTTTATGGTCCAACTCTCACATCTGTACAGTTACCGGAAAAACCATAGCTTTGACTTTACCATCCAAATATCCCTAGAAAGTTGGAGCAAAGGGAAGCCATTCCTATAACATTCTGTGGAAGCATATCTAAGAAGGGATCGCAGATTAGAAAACCAAAATCATTAAAGGTAAATTCATGCCTTGAGCATGAAGAGCTGAGGGTAGATGCCAGAAAGAATAGCAGGACAGGCAAGTGAGTGGCAGGCAGAATTAAAATTTGGCTTGCTCAAAAAGAAGACTTAGGTGAGATAGTTATGCATTTGTTATCCAAGAGTAAATCATGACGATTGCTCTTAGGAGCTCCTGTTGTTGTGTGCGTGTCCGCCTAAAGCAATTGTATGTACATCTTTGGAGAGCATCTTTAATTGAGCACATTCTTCTACCTCACTAGCCTGGTACCATGAAAGTGAAATCAGTGAAAGTCAAAGTCACTCAGTCATGTCTTTGTGATCCAGGCCAGAATACTGGGGTGGGTAGCCTTTCCCTTCTCCAAAGGATCTTCCCAACCCAGGGATCAAACCCAGGTCTCCCGCATTGCAGGTGGATTCTTTACCAACTGAGTCACAAAGGAAGCCCATGAATACTGGAGTGGGTAGCCTATCCCTTCTCTAGAGGATCTTCCTGACCTAGGAAATGAACTGGAGTCTCCTGCATTACAGGTAGATTCTTTACCAACTGAGATATCAGGGAAGTCCCAGCCTGGTACTATTAAATGAGATTATGCTCCATTATTACTGGACATGTTTAGTGGGTGGATTCATCCCTGATATCCTTCTGGGAAATTAGCATGTCTTTAAAGGAGAAGACCCCTATTTTTGCTCTTGAAGTTTCTTAGAGCAGTAACCCTACTGTGCTCTGGTAAAGTTCCTTCATTTCCTCTGATCTGTGTTTTTGGTCTTGTTTGGAGCTGTGCCAAGCCCATGCCCATTCCTTTACATGTATTTTTCTATTACAGGAGGTGAAAGTAAGGTCAGGACTGTTCAAAGGTATTAATATGCATGCATATTCTTCCTTAGAAAGATACACATATTCTAAGTACAGATGACTTACAAAATTCAGATTTTGAGAGGAAAAGTAAATTGATGAGTAAATACAAGATTTTCCAATTCTCTATGGGTACTTCTCTGCTAAGGAAAACTGTTAAAGTTAATAGACCAAAGAGCAAATCCCTCTATCTCTAAAATTTTCCTGAAGAACAGTAAGAGAGGTCTGTTCCTTACATATGTATAAACTGAAGAGTTCAATTAATCCACCCAAACAGATCAAAGAATGTCTTCCCTAAAAACAAATGCTTTTTCTATCCTGGCATATAAAGTGAGATTTGTGATTCTCAAAATGGCAGTCTTCCAACCTCAAAATGGAAAATGACATTCTTTATCATATGCATCATTGTAAGGATATTAAAGAACTAAGCACTGAGAATTGATAAGCCTGAGTCTGACTGTTTCATAAGTGGAAATATTGACTTCATAGGATCCTCCTTTGAGTTTAGTTTTCTTCCTAAATGTGAAGACTGTATAGCTAATCTGTTAATTTATGGTCCTGATGTGGGACATGGTTTCAGTGATAGTCTTAATTCCTTTAGAAAATTTATAGCTCCTACAGATTTGTGATGTTTTCTTATTGGGGCATGGAATGAGTTACATAGAAAAATCTCTAATTTTTTCCTCCAGAAGTAGCTATGCTATAAACATTTATATCCATGGCTCTATCTATATCTATGCCTTATATGTTTAAAAGATAAAGTTATTGTTTATTTTTATAATTACATTTTTGGACTCCTTTAGGACTACTTTTGGAAGTAGATAGATTTTCTTGGTACTGACTATAATTATAACATCATTAGAAGTTATTCTGTCCTTTCAGATGCATATGAACTTGGTTTACATCCTCTATTTTATGTCCAATAAAAAGTCCACTGCTTTCTCCAACACTTCTGTGAATTTCCAGGAGTGTGCATTTTCAGTCACTTCTAATTTTAATTTCTGATTCACTCTGAATGTAATCTAGCTTTTTGTTATTCTCCTAGCTGCTTTTTTTTCATGATCTATTCAAACAAGGAACATTTTCCATGTATTTAAGTTCTCTCATGTACCACTTACAGAGAGCATTTGTATATATAGCAGATTATGCTGAAAATTTAGAGTTAACAGGGTATGACAGGGGACGCAGCAGTGCTATACAGTAGTTCACGTAAAAAGTAGAAGATGTCCTGTTCTTTGAAGTTTTTTGCTTACTATTCCACCTTTTGCATCAACAGCCAAAAATTTGTAACTGGCAACATTTTTCTATGGGTTCCACTGGGGTAAGTGGATTTTCATGTACAAAGTATTTTCTGAAATAAAATAGAGAAAATAATTAAGCAAGTCAACTTTTTATGGAGTACAGTTAATCTATTAAAATTTTAAATATCATTTATTAAACTTTTTATGTAGATTTTAAAGTTATATTCCATTTACATTTATTGCAAATTATTGACTATATGGTGTTGTACAATACATCCTTGTAGCTTGTCTTACATCCAATAGTTTGCATCTTTCATTCCCCCAGCCCTGTATTGCACCTCCCCCACCACAGGTAGCCACTAGTTTGTTCTCTGTACTGGTGAGTCCTTTTCTTTCTTGTTGTATTCACTAGTGTTTTGTATTTGGAGATCCCACATATAAGTAATATCACATATATTTGTATCTCTCTGGCTTATTTCAGTTAGCATAATGCCCTCTGAGTCTATCCACATTGCTGCAAATGCTAAAATCTTGTTCGTTTTTATGGTTGAGTAGTATTCCATTGTGTGTGTGTATATACACATTATAAATATTGCTGCTATGAACATTGAGGTCCATGTATCTTTTTGAATGAGCATTTTTGACATTTTGGGATATATATATATATATATGCTAAGTCGCTTCAGTCATGTCCAACTCTGTGCGGCCTCATAGATGGCAACCCACCGGGTTCCCCTGTCCTTGGGATTCTCCAGGCAAGAACACTGGAGTGGGTTGCCATTTCCTTCTCATATACATATATATATATACACACACACACACACAGACGTGTAATTGCTGGACCATGGCATCTGGTTCCATCAGTTCATGGGAAATAGATGGGGAAATAGTGGAAACAGTGTCAGACTTTATTTTTCTGGGCTCCAAAATCACTGCACATGGTGACTGCAGCCATGAAATTAAAAGACACTTACTCCTTGGAAAGAAAGTTATGACCAGCCTAGACAGCATATTCAAAAACAAAGACATTACTTTGCCAACAAAGGTCCATCTAATCAAGGCTATAGTTTTTCCTGTGGTCATGTATGGATGTGAGAGCTGGACTGTGAAGAAGGCTGAGCACCGAAGAATTGATGCTTTTGAACTGTGGTGTTGGAGAAGACTCTTGAGAGTCCTTTGAACTGCAAGGAGATCCAACCAGTCCATTCTGAAGATCATCCCTGAGATTTCTTTGGAAGGAATGATGCTAAAGCTGAAACTCCAGTACTTTGGCCACCTCATGCGAAGAGTTGACTCATTGGAAAAGACTCTGATGATGGGAGGGGTTGGGGGCAGGAGGAGAAAGGGACGACAGAGGATGAGATGGCTGGATGGCATCACTGACTCTCTGAGTGAACTCCAGGAGCTGGTGATGGACAGGGAGGCCTGGTGTGCTGCGATTCGTGGGGTCGAAAAGATTTGGACACGACTGACTGAACTGAACTGAATTGCTGGATCTTGCAGCCTACTCCAGTATTCTTGCCTGGGAAGTCCCATGGACAGAGGAGCTTGGCAGGTTGCAGTCCATGGTATCCCAAAAGAATTAGACATGACTTAGCAACTAAACAACAATAGTAATTCTATTTTGCAAAACCTCCATACTGCTTTCTACAGGAGGTGCACCAGTTTACATTCCCACCAACAGTGTCCAAAGCTTCCCTTTCCTCCACATCCTCATCAACATATATTATTTGTATACATTTTGATGATAGCCGTTCTGACAGATGTCAGGTGATATCTCTCTGCAGTTTTTATTTGCATTTCTTTGATGATCAGTGATATTGAGCATCTTTTCATATCCTTGTTGGCCATCTGTAATCTATTTGGAAATATGTCTATTCAGTTCTTCTGCCCATTTTTTAACTGGGTTGTTTCTTTGATCTTAATGTGCATAAGCTTTTTAAATATGTTGAAAATTAATTAATAATAATTAATCTCATTTGCAAATGTTTTATCTCATTCAGTAAGTTGTCTTCCCGTTTAATTGATGGTTTCCTTTGTGTGCATAAACTCTTAAGTTTAATTAAGCTCCATTTGTGTATTTTTGTTTTTATTTCCTTTACTTTATGAAATAGGTTTAAAAAATATTGCTGCAATTTATGGTAAAGAGTGTCCTACCTATGTTTTCTCTAGGAGTTTTGTATCTGGTCTTACATTTACATCTTTAATCCATATTTAGTTTATTTTTTTACAAGGTGTTAAGAGAATGTTCTAATTGCATTCTTTTACGTGTAGCTGTCCAGTTTTCCCAGCAACACTTATTCAAGAGAATAAGTTTTTACCTCCTTTCTTGTAGGTTAATTGTCTATGGGTGTGTGGGTTTATATTTGGGCTCTGTATCCTGTTCCATTGATTTGTGTCAGTTTTTGTGCCAGTACCAGGTAGCTCAGTTGGTAAAGAATCTGCCTGCAGTGCAGGACACCTGGGTTCGATCCCTAGGTTGAGAAGATCCCCTGGAGAAGGAAATGGCAACCCACTCCAGTACTCTTGCCTCGAAAATCCCATGGACAGAGGAGCCTGGTGGGCTGCAGTCCTTGGGGTTGCACAGAGTCAGGCACAACTGAACAACTAACAGCATGCATTTTGATTACTGTAGCTTTGTAGTATAGTCTGAAGACAAGGCATGTGATTTTTCAAGTTCTTTTCTTCTTCCATAAGATTGTTTTGAATATTTGAGGTCTTTTTGTTTGCATACAAATTTGAAAATTTATTTGTTCTATTTCTGTGCAAAATGCCATTGTTATTTTGATAGGGATTACACTGAATTTATAGATTGCCTTGGGTAGTATGGTTTTTTTTTTTTAACAATGCCTCATCATGTGGTCACCTCTACTCTCATCCTTTATTTAAATCTCTACTTGGCATACTCTCCAATTATCATTGTATCTTATGAAGAGCAGCTTAAAGAGCTTTTCATCTCCAGCTAAAACCCTACAGTTTCCCACCTAAAGCAATATGTTCTGCTAGATATAAGACCATATAACCTGGAGAGAAATTGCCCCTTTCCTTAGGGGCAAAATTAATTACAGAAGGTTGTGGTGCTCCTTGAATGAGTGAATTATCCTGTTCTATTTCCCTCTGTGCTTATTCCAGTGGCATCTTCATTTGCCTCCCCATCCTCCAGCAGTCTTTCCAAGTGCTTCTCTTTGCATTTGCTTTTCTTGTTCCTAGTTTTATTAGGCTCTTGTTTTCTGTAGAACAGAATATTTCTACTCAGGAACCTCCTTACTCTACCACAGTCTGTGTATTTATTACTTGAGGGGATTTTCAGGGCTGGAGCTTGCTGGTAAAGATGATTCTGGACACTTCTTTCCAGGTAGTCCTGCTCATATGATGCCATGTGTACATGTTATTTCATTTGTATGTAAGGCTGGCTTTAGAGATCCAAACCTTTGTGAGAATAAACTTTACAGAATGTACTATACTTAAAACCTCTATTCAATGTGAAGAATGTATTAGAATGTGCTTTTATTAATCTGTTTTCTCAAAGCTAAGCATATAGAATATAATCTTGTTTCTTCAGTAAGCCTGATAGCCATTGTATTTTCTTAATATTCACAACAAATTGCATAAATGATAGAATTTTATCTCATCTGAAACATCCTGTTAAGTTTACAGTTATATTTAAGTATAAAATACTCATCTTGTTTTTATTTAAAGCACATGCACATATTTGAGTGGGGAGATTTATTTATTTATTTTAAAGTCCTGATGTGAATCCATTCAACCATACTTTCTTGCTCCAAGCTCTAGCCTATGCACAGTTTTTCACTGAAGTATTATTTGAACTGAGGACATTTGCAATTATCTGGAACATGTTTTCTCCAATACTTGATTTTAACCTCTCTATACATCTTTACCAACATTCCTGGGGGTTCAGATGGTAAAGAGTCTACCTGCAATGCAGGAGACCCAGGTTTGATGCCTGGGTTGGGAAGATACCCTGGAATAGGAAAAGGCTAACCACTCCAGTATTATTGCCTAGAAAATTCCGTGGATAGAGAGCCTGGCAGGCTGTAGTCCATGGGATCACAGAGTCAGACACAACTGAGTGACTAACATGTACACAAACATCTTCAGTTCAGTTCAGTTCAGTCGCTCAGTTGTGTCCGACACTTTGCAACCTCATGAGTTGCAGCATGCCAGGCCTCCCTGTCCATCACCAACTCCCAGAGTTCACTCAAACTCACATCCATCGAGTTGCCATCTCATCCTTTGTCGTCCCCTTTTCCTCCTGCCCCCAATCCCTCCCAGCATCAGAGTCTTTTCCAATGAGTCAACTCTTTGTATGAGGTGGCCAAAGTATTGGAGTTTCAGCTTCAGCATAAGTCCTTCCAAAGAACACCCAGGACTGATCTCCTTTAGAATGGACTGGTTGGATCTCTTTGCAGTCCAAGGGACTCACAAGAGTCTTCTTCGACACCACAGTTCAAAAGCATCAATTCTTCAGTGCTCAGCTTTCTTCACAGTCCAACTCTCATATCCATACATGACTACTGGAAAAACTATAGCCTTGACTAGATGGACCTTTGTTGGCAAAGTAATGTCTTTTAAATTATATTAAAGTATAATATAATACTCATATTATACTTTACATTATTACAATGTAACAATTTTTTCACAATATGCTTTTTAAGATTGTTTTTCCTATTAATATTTGCTGGTACAATTTATTCATTTTTTAGTGTATAAGGATTTCATTGTATGAACACAGGCGAATTTATTTCCCTTTGTCTTATTTTCCTTAGTTTTTTTCACATTTCTAGCAGTTGCACTTTAAGAGCTCTTTGATACAAAATCATGTGAGCTTTAATAAATGATTACCTTTTTAAGCCATTGAGATTTGAAATGGTTTGTTACACAGCAATAGTGCTAATTCCTTCAGTTAAAAATAATAGAGTATTTCTTATTAATCCCTGAAGCACTATCTGTTTTTCATTGGATCCATGTTTGTAATGTCTTTGATTGTGGTTATTGAGGGTCTCTATCTTAGTTCACCACTGAAATGTGTTTTGTTTGTGGGATGGGCCTGGAATCTCCATTTAATTGTTTATTCCCCTACACCATTACTCCTTACTTGGCAGATGTAGCAGTTATTTTATTTATAAAACAAGTTAGTATTAAAATAAATTTTGTTAATGTTTTTCTTTTCTACAAAAGCCTATGCCTAGCTTTCATTTAAAACTGGTATGCCCACATTTCCTGAGTTTTTCTAGGCTCAGTGCAGATAAGCAAAAAAAGCCTATTTTTGGTCCTTTCTTCACCCTCTCCAGTGCTTTCCACTGATATTTTTCTCTGCTGTCTCCAGCTTAGTCTTCTGGGGGCATAAGAGCTTCCTCAGAAGTGATGAGAAGTCTATTTTATTGATGATACCACCAACATTTTTTTTTTTCCCTTTCAGCCTGAGACCATATTCTGGACTCTTAACTCTGAATTTAGCACAGCATGGTCTTTTATATTTAGGGTCACTCGATTTTTAAGACAATAAATTTATATATTTGTTGTGTTTCCTATTGTGACTTGTGATTTATCAGTTCAGTTGAGTTGCTCAGTTGTGTCTGAAACTTTGTGAGCCTGTGGACTGCAGCATCTCAGGCTTCCCTGTCCATTACCACCTCCTGGAGCTTGAACAAACTTGTGTCCATTGAGCTGGTGATGCCATCAAACCATCTCATCCTTTGTGGTCCCCTTCTCCTCATGCCTTCAATGTTTCCAAGCATTATGGTCTTTTTCAATAAGACTTCTTCCCATTGGGTGGCCAAAGTATTGGAGTTTCTGCTTCAGCATAAGTCCTTCCAATGAATATTCAGGACTGATTTCCTTGAGGATTGATTGGTTGGATCTCCTTGCTGTCCAAGGGACTCACAAGAGTCTTCTCCAACACCACAGTTCAAAAGCATCAATTCTTCAGCACTCAGCTTTCTTTATAGTCCAACTCTCATATCCATACATGACTATTGGAAAAACCATAGCTTTGACTAGATGGACCTTTGTTGACAAAGTAATGGTTCTGCTTTTTAATATGCTGTCTAGGTTGGAAATAACTTTCCTTACAAGGAGCAAGCATCTTTTAATTTCATGGCTGCAGTCACCATCTGCAGTGATTATGGAGCCCCCAAAAATAAAATCAGCCACTGTTTCCATTGTTACCTATTTGCCATGAAGTGATGAGACCAGGTGCCATGATCTTAGTTTTTTTAATGTAGAGTTTTAAGCCGACTTTTTCACTCTCCTCTTTCACTTTCATCAAGAGGCTCTTTAGTTCTTCTTCACTTTCCGCTGTAAGGGTGGTATCATCTGCATATCTTAGGTTATTGATATTTCTCCTGACAAACTTGATTCCAGCTTGTGCTTCATCCAGCCCAGCATTTCACATGATGTACTCTGCATATAAGTTAAATAAGGAGGGTGACAATATACAGCCTTGATGTACTCCTTTTCCTATTTGGACCCAGTCTGTTGTTCCATGTCCAGTTCTAACTGTTGTTTCCTGACCTGCATATAGGTTTCTCAAGATGCAGGTCATGTGGTCTGGTATTCCCATCTCTTTCAGAATTTTCCACAGTTTATTGTGATCCACACAGTCAAAGACTTTGGCATCGTCAATAAAGCAGAAATAAATGTGGTTTTTTTTTTTTTCTGGAACTCTGTTGCTTTTTCTATGATGCAAGGGATGTCGGCAATTTGATCTCTGGTTCCTCTGCCTTTTCTAAAACCAACTTTAACATCTGGAAGCTCATGGTTCATGTACTGTTGAAGCCTGGCTTGGAGAATTTTGAGCATTACTTTGCTAGCATGTGAGATGAGCACAATTGTGTGGAAATTTGAACATTCTTTGACTTTGCCTTTTTTTGGGATTGGAATGAAAACTGACCTTTTCCAGTCCTGTGGCCACTGCTGTGTTTTCGAAATTTGCTGGCATATTGTGTGCAGCAATTAAACAACATCATCTAGTAGGATTTGAAATAGCTCAACTGGAATTCCATCACCTCCACTAGCTTTGTTCGTAGTGAGGCTTCCTAAGGCCCACTTGACTTCGTATTCCAGGATGTCTGGTTTTAGGTGAGTGATCACATCATCATGGTTATCGGGGTTAAGAAGATCCCTTTTGGGTAGTTCTTCTGTGTATTGTTGCCACTTCTTCTTAATATATTCTGGTTCTCTTAGCTCTATACCATTTCTGTCCTCTATTGTGCCCATCTTTGCATGAAATGTTCCCTTGGTATCACTAATTTTCTTGAAGAGATTGCTAGTCTTTCCCATTCTGCTGTTTTCCTCTATTTCTTTTCATTGATCACTAAGAAAGGTGTTCTTATCTCTCCTTGTTATTCTTTGGAACTCTGCATTCACATGGGTATATCTTTCCTTTTCTCTTTTGCCTTTAGATTCCCTTCTTTTCTCAGCTATTTGTGAGGGCTCTTCAGACAACCATTTTGCCTTTTTGCATTTCTTTTTCTTGGGGATGGTCTTGATCACTGCCTCCTGTACAATGTCAGGAAGCTCTGTCAATAGTTCTTCAGGCACTGTGTCTCTTAGATCTAATCCCCTGAATCTATTTATCACTTTCACTGTATAATTGTAAGGGATTTGATTTAGGTCATACCTGAATGGTCTGGTGGTTTTCCCTGGTTTCTTCAATTTAAGTCTGAATGTGGCAATAAGGAGTTCATGATCTTAGCCACAGTCAGCTCCAAGTCTTGTTTTTGCCAAGACTTGGAGACCTTGTAGAGACCTTCTCCATCTTTGGCTTCAAAGAATATAATCAATTTGATTTCAGTATTGACCATCTGGTGATGTCCATGTGTAGAGTCTTCTCTTGTGTTGTTGAAAGAGGTTGTTTGCTATGACCAGTTCGTTCTCTTGGCAAAACTCTGTTAGCCTTTGCCCTGCTTCATTTTTTACTCCAAGGCCAAATTTGCCCATTACTCCAGGTATTTCTTGACTTCCTACTTTTGCATTCCCATCCCCTATAATGAAAAGGACATCTTCTTTGGGTGTTAGTTCTAGAAGGTCTAGCAGTTCTTCATAGAACCATTCAACTTCAGCTTCTTCAGCATTACTGGTTGGGGCATAGACTTGGATTACTGTGGTATTGAATGGTTTGCCTCAGAAACAAACAGAGATCATTCTGTCATTTTTGAGATTGCATCCAAGTACTGCATTTTGGACTCTTTTGTTGACTATGAAGGCTACTCCATTTCTTCTAAGGGATTCTTGCCTACAGTAGTAGATATAATAGTCATCTGAGTTAAATTCACCCATTTCAGTCCATTTTAGTTCACTGATTCCTAAAATGTTGATGTTCACTCTTGCCATTTCCCATTTGACCACTTCCAATTTACCTTGATTCATGAACCTAACATGACATGATGGTGGAGTATAAGGATGTGTGTTCATCTTCTCCTGCAAGTACTCCAAAAGTACAACTCGCTGCTGAACAAGCATCAACAGGAGAGTGTTGGATCCCACCAAAAAATGATACCTCACGTCCAAGGGCTCAGGAGAAGCCTCAGCAAGACGATAGGAGGGGTGAAATCTCATTTAGAATCAAACCCCATATCTGTCAGAGACACTTGGAGGGCTGAAGCAAAACCTTGAGCACAACAGCAGACCCTATAGAGACTGAACCAGACCTGCCTATAAGTGTTTGAGTGTCTCCTGTGGATGTATGGGTCAGCAGTGGCCTGCCGCAGGGGCAAGAGCTCTGGGTACAGCATACCTGGGCATGGCATAAGCCATCTTGGAGGAGGTCGCCATTAACCCCACCATAGAGCCAGAAGAACTTACCTGGGACTGGGGAAACAGACTCTTGGAGGGCACAAACAAAACCTTGTGCTCACTAAGACCCAGGAGATAGGAGCAGTGACCCTATGAGAGATTGACCCAGATTTTCCCATAAGTGTCCAGGAATCTCCATCGGATGTATGGGTCAGCAGTGGCCTGCTGTAGTGTTGGGGGCACTGAGTGATGTAGTGCGTGCATGAGATCTTTTGAAGGAGGTTGCCATTGTCTTCATTACCGCCACCATAGTTTGGTTGGCCTCAGGTCAAACAACAGAGAGGGACCACAGCCCCGCCTATCAACAGAAAATTGGATTAAAGATATACTGAACATGTCCCTGCCCATTAGAACAAGACCCAGTTCCCCCCTCAGTCAGTCTCTCCCATCAGGAAGCTTCCATAAGCCTCTTATCCTTATCTATTGGAGGGCAGACATAATGAAGACCACAGTCACAGAACACTAATCAGACTGATCACAGGGACCACAGCCTTGACTAACTCAGTGAAACTATGAGCCATGCCATGTGGGTCACCCAAGATGGACGGGTCATGGTGGAGAGTTCTGACAAAATGTGGTCCATTGGAAAAGGGAATGGCAAACCACTTCAGTATTCTTGCATTGAGAACCCCATGAACAGTATGAAAAGGCAAAAATATAGGACACTGAAAGATGAACTCCCCAGGTTGGTAGGTGCCAATATGTTACTGGAGATCAGTGGAGAAATAACTCCAGAAAGAAAGAAGAAACAGAGCCAAAGCAAAAAGAACACCCAGTTGTGGATGTGACTGGTGATGGAAGTAAAGTTTGATACTGTAAAGAACAATACTGCATAGGAACCTGGAATGTTAGTTCATGAATCAAGGCATATTGGACGTGGTCAAACAGGAGATGGCAAGAATGAACATTGACATTGTGATTTATAAGAAATATGTATTTGGTCATTTAGATGACCAAAATATCTTTCATATATATATACACATACATACATACTGCTGCTGCTAAGTCACTTCAGTTGTGCCCAACTCTGTGCAACCCCATAGACGGCAGCCCACCAGGCTCCCCCATCCTTAGGATTCTCCAGGCAAGAACACTAGAGTGGGTTGCCATTTCCTTCTCCAATGCGTGAAAGTGAAGTCGCTCAGTCATGTCCAACTCTTCACGACCCCATGGACTGCAGCCCACCAGGCTTCTCCGCCCATGGAATTTTCCAGGCAAGAGTACTGGAGTGGGTCTTCATCCACAGTTCCTTGCTCTCAATTGCTAAAACCTTTTGGATTTTTAAACCTTTAAAAGTGAAAAACAGTCCTTTGTCATACCGGTAAGGCAGCTTTTGAAAGTATCTAAGGATAGAGGCTGATTGCTGGGGGAACCAGTCAGGTTATTAGAGGGTTGAAATTTCAGTCCTACTCTCTGATCTCCTAGGTAGCAAGAAGGCTAGAGGTTGAATCAGTTCCCAATGGCCAATGATTTAATCACCTATGCCTATAATAAAGTCTCTATAAAAATCCAAAAGGACAGGGTTCAGATAACTTATGGGTGGATGAACATGTGGTATTTTGGGGATAGCGGCCAGCCTGAGAGGACATGAAAGCTCTGAATCCTTCCCTTTTGCCTCACATCATCTCTTCTGTCTGGATGTTCCTGAATTGTATCCTATTACAATAAATTGACAATGTAGTAAGTAAATTTTACTCTGGTTTTGAGTGTCTCTTGCAAGTTAATTGGACCTAAGGAGGAGGTCATGAGAATCTTTTATGGTTCTGTGGGTCAGATGTACAGATGATAACCTGACCTTGAGACTAGAGTCTGAAGGGGGAAGTCTCCTAAGACTTAGCCTTTAACCTGTGGAATCTGATGCTATTTCTGGGTAGACAGTCTGAGAATTGAGTTAAATTGTAGGACACCGTGCTGGTGTCTGAGAATTATTTGGTGTTGTGTACCATCTTCTCCCCTTCCTGACTGCTGCCTCCCCCCACTGCCCCACAATACATTGGAATTTGGATCCTGGAACCTAATTTACCTACTTATCTTACATCTTCCCTGGTGGCTCAGAGGTTAAAGCATCTGCCTGCAATGCAGGAGACCCGGTTTCGATCCCTGGGCTGGGAAGATCCCCTGGAGAAGGAAATGGCAACCCACTCCAGTACTCTTGCCTGGAGAATCCCATGGAGGGAAGAGCCTGGTAGGCTACAGTCCATGGGGTCACAAAGAGTCAGACACGACTGAGCTACTTCACTTCACTTCTTCATCTTACATCTTGGTATTTGGAAGTGAACTTAGAACTATTTCTTGAACAAATTATTGACTGATTTTGTTATTTGATCCACTGGTAAATTTTAACTTGACAAACTTTGCCCTACATTCTTTGCTCCTTGACTCTCTCTAATCCCTCTGAGAAACCATTTGATTCAGTAATTTTTCTGGTATATATTTACAAATGAAAACATCAATATTTGTGTCTTATAAACATTCTTCCCTTTTATTCTTTTTATTTTTACTAAACACTATATCTTTTATCAGTTGTTCATTTTGAGTAGCAAGTTATCAGTTTTATTGCTTTAATCACTGCCTTAATTTGGCCATTAATATGACTTAAAATTACTCAGCTGCAAACAATCCATTGCTTTATGCTTGAATAATATGAGGGTAATGGAAAATGCCAGCCTCAACATTGTAATTTTTGATTTGATATGTTCAATAGATATGGCCCATGTTGAAATAAAATATTCTGGCTTTGCCTTTCTTCAGGAAGATATTCACTGTGTTTTCTAATTGTGATAGAATTATTACTTTATGATTTATCATTTTAGACATATCACAATCCTATTGTCTATAATCACAAGATGTTTAATCCTTAGTGCATGATTTAAATTTTTCTTTATAGAAACTTTGTGATATCCTTACTACTTTTGCTATTTTTCTAGATATACTGAAACTCTGACCCAGTTATATTTTTCTTTAAAGAATAGGTGGTTTATTGTGGTCCATGTTGTACTCTGCAAGAGCCAAACATGCTAAGCCATCTCTTCTATGGTCTATTTTCTTATCCTGAATACATATGATGATCAGGAATCTAGAAGCAATGAGGAAGAATGTTTTCTTTAAAAGCTTCTTCTTTACTGATTAACTCTGTTCCCCAGAAAGTGCAAGTCTCTATGGCTCTCAGAATTATTTAGATATCACCAAGAATGGACTCATATAACTATAGAGTATCATGTCTGGTAAGGATCCTAAAGTCCACTTAATAAAATATTATATTATCAAGGCATAAATTGAATGAAATTCTCAAAATTTGATTGGTTTTGTCTTTCAAAATGTTATTTTAATATGGTTCATCTCATAGATGAAGTGAGGAGGCCCCAGTAACTTGCCAGTGAGACATGTCCAGGACAGGAACACTACACTATGATCTCAGTGATGCCCCTCGCTGTATCACTCATCTTGTTTACCTATCATTAAAATAATAAGAAAGTTGATATATATTTGGAATGGAAAAAGGGAGAAAAGAACCACACAAAAAGTTTTCCCAAGGGAAATCAGGATAGTTCCAATAAAATGAACTACCAAGATATATTAGTGTAACTCTTTGCCAGCAGGGAAGCACCCTGGATCATTTCCTTTGTTTCAAGCAATTCTGTTCTTATCTCAATAGACTCTTCTCAAGGGATGAGTGGGGAGCAGTTCAAAAATAGCTTATGAGTTCTTCTAGATCTTGGAGGGCATTTTTCTATACAAATAACAAAATAAATGATTATTATGTTCCCTGACCAATATGTTGAGGTAATTTAAACACACAAGATACCTAAATAAACTGGATCTGTTCTAAATACATCTACCATATATCTCATTATTTCTATGGGACAATTACTTTAAGTCTTGTCCCATCCGTATTAGCAGCCATTTCCAGCATTGATGTAGAACAGGGTCTTCACTGGCGACTGTACTCGTGAGTAACATGCAGTCTTAGAATTGTATGGAAATGATTTATGATACAATTGATTATGAAGTGAGAGCCATCTGATCCTTGATTTCTGTATGCTGGACCTCCTATGTTGATCTCATTTAAAAAGTTATGCTATTTTTTCACTCAGTTCAATTCAGTTCAGTTCAGTTGCTCAGTCATGTCTGACTCTTTGCAACTCCATGGACTGCAGCACACCAGGTCTCCCAGTCCATCACCAACTCCTGGAGTTCACTCAAACTCATGTCCATTGAGTTGGTGATGCCGTCCAACCATCTCATCCTCTGTCGTCCCCTTCTTCACCTGCCTTCAATCTTTCCCAGCATCAGGGTCTTCTCCAATGAGTCAGTTCGTTGCATCAGGTGGCCAAAGTACTGGAGTTTCAGCTTCAGCATAAGTCCTTCCAACGAATATTCAGGAGTGATTTCCTTGAGGATTGACTGGTTGGATCTCCTTGCAGTCCAAGGGACTCTCAAGAGTCTTCTCCAATACCACAGTTCAAAAGCATCAATTCTTCAGTGCTCAGCTTTCTTTACAGTCCAACTCTCACATCCATACATGACTACTGGAAAAACCATAGCTTTGACTAGACAGACCTTTGTTGACTAGCTTGTGAAAATTTGAGTGCTGCATTTAATTAGAGCAGTAAATTATACTGAATTACTTCAGTATTTCTTGGAACTGAACTTTTCAAATTGTTTTTTATTCAACCTAATGCTATATTTTCATTCAACTTCATGACTTTTTTGTAGTGTGCACTGTGGTAGCAGGAACTTTCTAAATTAAAATTAACTCTGAGTTTCTGAAACAAGCTTAGTTTCTGAGAGTAATTATTTGCAATAATTGCTCCACTGTTTTATGAAAAAGTAAGATTCCTGGTGTCACATGGCAACCTCATCGCTGGGTCTCCTGCTGGTTCTTGTCAGATTATTGCATGCTACTCCCCTGCTGAAAAGCCCAATGGATTCTCTTCCAGGCCACCTGTGAAGGAAGAGAGGGTTTTTAATTTTTTCTTAAATTTCCAAGAGAATGAGAATATCTAGAATGTGAATTGAAGGACAAAGTATCATTTATAGTAATGCTATTCTTGAGAATATTTAGTCTCAGGAAGAAAATACATTGAACTCTGGTCTCACATTATCTTACAGTGTCTCTTGAAGAAATTGACAAGATTTTGTTGTATCTACATGTACTCCAGAATCTGCTCAGATCTTGCTGTCGTCTACTTCCTTATTTTAAATCAAGTTGTCTTTAAGAAGGAGTAAATATTGGCTCTTGGTAAAGGTTGAGAAGATTCAGACATGAATCTGGTAACTAGGTTGATAATATCTTTACTTTTTTCCCTCTTTCCATTATTATTAAAACTTTTCTCAAAGTGAAGCCACCATTGGTGAACTTTAGGTGCTAGAACTTCTTTCTCATTGTTTTCCCTTGTTGGAGAGGGAAGGCACTTGCAGGTGGGGATAGCTGCATTTTTGTCAGGCAGTGTCAGACTACACTTCCTTGTAAAGACCACAAGACCAGTATGGATCTGAAATACCAAATGTGCCACCTGTGAGCACTGGATAAGTCTTCTGGATCTGCCATAAGAGGTATTTGAAATCAATTGCAAACTCTGCTGGAATGTCTTTTATGAAAAGCTCAACTCTGGCCTCCCATAATATTTATTTGTTTCTTTATTTCCTCTATTTCAGCAGACTCCTTTCTCTGCAGTTAGGTGAATTTTGTGAAGATGAGTTGGGTTTTGATGTGGGAAGGTCTTTATGAGTCAATCCTTATGGTTTCAAGAATTAGGCCCTTTATGAATAAAATTTCCAGACAACATATTCCTCACTTCTGGGGTAAGTGTTAAGTTTAAATATTTGTTGACTGAAAAAAATATGTAATAACTGACATTTGCTATAAATTTAGTAAAGCTTTTGATTGTATTTTATTAATCACCAAGTCATTTAACATATATGATAAGAGTATATATGTGTGTGAAGTATATTTTAGTCAGTCTACAATGTTGAGAGAGCAAATTAGTGCTATGATCTTTCATTCTATCCCATCATTGCTCCCCTAAGGCACCGAAAGGTTGCCTCTTACTGTGGCATAAACTGTGATTGTGTTGTTTATTGGGGCTTTGCTGCATCGCTTCAGTGGTGTCTGACTCTTTGCGACCCCAGGGACTGTAGCTTGCCAGACTCCTCTGTCCATGGAATTCTCCAGGCAAGAATACTAGAGTGGTGTTAGGGCTTTACATATATGCTAATAATTTATTTATGAGATGAGTCATGTACTGTAAAATATGTTCTATGTGAAATATACTTCTTAACTTTCTAGGGAAAATTAAAAGAAAGATAAGATGATTTAAGGTTGTAGTTTATATCAGATCTGATGTTTGTTACAATGTATGGACCTTTATTCAACCCTGATTCTTAAGCAAATCCATGTCTTATGTGTATGTGAACCGTTCTTTCCTAAGCCCCACCTTCTCATTGCTTAGGAAGGCTCAGCTCCCTTGCTAATTACTCATAATATTTGACAAAGAAATTATTTTCATTTCTTAAATTTATGTCTGGTGAATTGCTATTAACAGTCATTTGCCTTACTGGAGACCTAAAAGGAATTTCCACCAGGTTTATGTGCTTGACTTTGCTGATACATGCTGTTAGCAGGGAGTGTGCAAGGCCGCTAGCCCGGCCTGGCCCAAGGTGAACCCTGCTCATTTCTTCCCAGATTCTTATAGATTCCTGTCTCCTGGTCAAAGAGTCTTGCTCTTGACTTTTTGTTCTGTGAGTGTAAAGTTTCATGTTTACGTGAAACTGGGAACATATTCTTTCCCTTAATACCCGATTGTGACTTAAGTCATAACTGCTTCTGGAGATACTTCTCTAGGGTAGGGAGTGTGCCTATTTTGCCCATTCTCATATCCTAAATGACTGGAATAGGAAACCAAACCTATTAAGTCTCAATAAATATTATATGAATGAATGAACCAATGCTCAAATGACTCGAGTAGCAAAACTCATTTCAGTATATATTATTTTCTGAGTCCTTAGATAATACTACTCCTCTTATCTATTCATGGAGCTAAGTAATTGTGAAAAATAGGTATGCTGCTTCTACTGCTGCTAAGTCCCTTCAGTCGTGTCCAACTCTGTGCAACCCCATAGATGGTAGCCCACCAGGCTCCCCTGTCCCTGGGATTCTCCAGAAGTCTAGGCATAGGGGCCACTTTTTTTTTTTTTTTTTTGCTTTACAGAATCTAGATCATTATCTTACAGGATGGCTATTCTCTCTTTTGCAAATGCAGTTGCCTGATTTTGGTATTGGTTTTAATAAATGGTTTGTGGATATTAGCTCTTATTTGATTTTCTCCATAAGACTGCATGCATTGGAATGGACCAAAGACAGAGTTACATCAGAACTTAGTGATTTTGGAACTCATTTTTACTGGTGAGCAGCTCTGGCAGTGATAGATTGCTCATTTAATGGAAGGATCTACGATGGTATGTGCTGAAATCAACACTATGCACCTAAGTAGTGTACATGAAATTACAACTTTATCAAATGATAATATGGCTATTAAAACATTGATGCTCTTGTGTTTCCCTTCTCAAGGAGTCATAATAGATTCCCTGGGCACAACTGAAAGTAATTCTGTAGAGACAGGAAAAAATGCTGTGTTTCTTTCTCTTGCATTCTCCCTCTTGCTATCACAGCTATGGAGAAAGGATATGCCTACAGCAAATAGGATGCTTTTTTTAGTGACACTTATCACAGTGGCATGACCCACTCAAAAGTTTATAGGATATTTTGCCAAAGCACCACTGGGCTGTCCTTTTGCTCAGCTCCTAATAGGTTTTGGCAGTTATCCAGGTCGGGAAGCCTGGAGGCTCTGAGAAAGGTCGGGGTCTTCATAGCTTCTCAGACACCTTGCTGTGACTTGGAATGAAATTGATCTGCTCAGCAGCCAGAGAAAGGGGAGAGGAGAAAATTTTGATAAAAATCTTCATCTACCATTGAGATTTTTTTCTTTCTTTCTTTCTTTCTTTTTTTTTTTTTTTTCCCTTGGAACCTTGCTTGTCAGAATTTGGAGGATTTAAGGAAAAACAAATGTCCAAGTCTGTTATAAGGTTGTATATGAAAGGTACATCTTTGCAACATGACATAGTAAAAGGTCAATTGAATTGACATATTATGCCTAAGGAGAGATTTTATTTATGCCTCTTGCAGAAGAAAACATTGATAACTTTCAACTCTCCCTTGAATACACTTGAGTTGCCATTAAACATGAGAAAAATAATCAAGGTCCTATTTATTAAGGTTGCTTGTCAATCTCAATTATTGAGCAGAGTTGTCATGATGTCACATATATGCGTATAGGATATTTGATAATGATAGAAATATTTCAGGGACTAATAGCAAATATTGGGTTCTGATGGTTAAATCCCTGGGATTAAAAGAGCAACTAAGTGATATCTGTCAATACTGAGGTCTTCAGAGAAACATGCAAGCTAAGCAAGGTTATTTTTCGTCCATTTATTTAGCAGAATGATCATATTCAGAAGTGAGCATTTTTATGCCTCTGAGAGTGAAAAAGCTGGCTTAAAGCTCAACATTCAGAAAACTAAGATCATGGCATCCCTACATCACTTCATGGGAAATAGATGGGGAAACAGTGTCAGACTTTATTTTGAGGGGTTCCAAAATCACTGCAGATGGTGATTGCAGCCATGAAATTAAAAGACGCTTACTCCTTGGAACAAAGTTATGACCAACCTACATAGCATATTTAAAAGCACAGACATTACTTTGCCAACAAAGGTCCATCTAGTCAAGGCTATGGTTTTTCGGGTGGTCCTGTATGGATGTGAGAGCTGGGCTGTGAAGAAAGCTGAGTGCCGAAGAATTGATGCTTTTGAAGTGTGGTGTTGGAGAAGACTCTTGAGAGACCCTTGGACTGCAAGGAGATCCAACCAGTCCATTCTAAAGGAGATCGGTCCTGGGTGCTCTTTAAAAGGACTGATGCTAAAGCTGAAACTCCAATACTTTGGCCACCTCATGCAAAGAGTTGACTCATTGGAAAAGACTCTGATTCTGGGAGGGAATAGGGGCAGGAGGACAAGAGGACAACAGAGGATAAGATGGCTGGATGGCATCACCGACTCGATGGACGTGAGTTTAAGTGAACTCCGGGAGTTGGTGATGGACAGGGAGGCCTGGCGTGCTGCAATTCATGGGGTCGCAAAGAATCGGACATGACTGAGCGACTGAACTGGACTGAACTGAACTGAAACTCAGAGAATCTGGTTTTCGTGGGATTTAAATGATTGTGGTATTTTTTGTGAATATGTGTGTACTGTGAAGGCTTCCCAGTGAACAAAGCTGCTTTGCCTAAAAAGAGCTAGGCATTATCTGGGCTCTTTCTGGCCATAGTTATTGTTAATGTTTCACAGAGATTACATCGACAAGAAGTATGCACTGATGGTGTAACTTAGCTTTCATATTACCTGCTTACTTGTGATGCTCATGGTAGATTTTGAGCATTCATAACTATGGGATTTTTTTTTTTTTTGAACATTATAATACCTCTTTCTGTTCCTTACCTCTCCTACCAACAATGGGCTTCTTTTCCTTTTCAGTAGCTCCTACATTTTAGCATGAATAAGAACCACCTTGGAAACTTGTTATAATGAGATTTTAATTTAGTAGGCAGGGATGATCTCAGGAATTGCATTGAAAAGAAACTGTCTGAATAACTCCAGTGAATAACTCCACACTTGGAGAAACAAAGTTTAGATCATTCTTTGGCTAGCATCCTTCTGATTAGCATTGAACTGTGGATTCTTCGGGCTCTTAGCTGCCTTGTTGTTTGCCACCTATACTTTGTAAAACTACAGATAGGTTAAAAATAGTGAGATTGAAGATCAGTGTTAATCCCTTATGATTATACAGTGGAAGTGAGAAATAGATTTAGGGCCTAGATCTGATAGAGTGCATGATGAACTATGGAATGAGGTTCGTGACATTGTACAGGAGACAGGGATCAAGACCATCCCCATGGAAAAGAAATGCAAGAAAGCAAAATGGCTGTCTGTGGGAGCCTTACAAATAGCTGTGAAAAGAAGAGAGGCAAAAAGCAAAGGAGAAAAGGAAAGATATAAACATCGGAATGCAGAGTTCCAAAGAATAGCAAGAAGAGATAAGAAAGCCTTCCTCAGCGATCAATGCAAAGAAATAGAGGAAAACAACAGAATGGGAAAGACTAGGGATCTCTTCAAGAAAATCAGAGATACCAAAGGAACATTTCATGCAAAGATGGGCTCGATAAAGGCCAGAAATGGTATGGACCTAACAGAAGCAGAAGATTTTAAGAAGAGATGGCAAGAATACACAGAAGAACTATACAAAAAAGATCTTCACAACCCAGATAATCACGATGGTGTGATCACTGACCTAGAGCCAGACATCCTGGAATCTGAAGTCAAGTGGGCCTTAGAAAGCATCATTATGAACAAAGCTAGTGGAGGTGATGGAATTCCAGTTGAGTTGTTCCAAATCCTGAAGGATGATGCTGTGAAAGTGCTGCATTCAATATGCCAGCAAATTTGGAAAACTCAGCAGTGGCCACAGGACTGGAAAAGGTCAGTTTTCATTCCAATCCCAAAGAAAGGCAATGCCAAAGAATGCTCAAACTACCCCACAATTGCACTCATCTCACACGCTAGTAAAGTAATGCTCAAAATTCTCCAAGCCAGGCTTCAGCAATATGTGAACCATGAACTTCCTGATGTTCAAGCTGGTTTTAGAAAAGACAGAGGAACCAGAGATCAAATTGCCAACATCCACTGGATCATGGAAAAAGCAAGAGAGTTCCAGAAAAGTATCTATTTCTGCTTTATTGACTATGCCAAAGCCTTTGACTGTGTGGATCACAATAAACTGTTGAAAATTCTGAAAGAGATGGGAATACCAGACCACCTGATCTGCCTCTTGAGAAATTTGTATGCAGGTCAGGAAGCAACAGTTAGAACTAGACATGGAACAACAGACTGGTTCCAAATAGGAAAAGGAGTTCATCAAGGCTGTATATTGTCACCCTGTTTATTTAACTTATATGCAGAGTACATCATGAGAAATGCTGGACTGCAAGAAACACAAGCTGGAATCAAGATTGCCAGGAGAAATATCAATAACCTCAGATATGCAGATGACACCACCCTTATGGCAGAAAGTGAAGAGGAACTAAAAAGCTCTTGATGAAAGTGAAAGTGGAGAGTGAAAAAGTTGGCTTAAAGCTCAACATTCAGAAAACGAAGATCATGGCATCTGGTCCCATCACTTCATGGCAAATAGATGGGGAAACAGTGGAAACAGTGTCAGACTTTATTTTTCTGGGCTCCAAAATCACTGCAGATGGCGACTGCAGCCATGAAATCAAAAGAAATGTACTCCTTGGAAGGAAAGTTATGACCAACCTAGATAGCATATTCAAAAGCAGAGACATTACTTTGCCAACAAAGGTTCGTCTAGTCAAGGCTATGGTTTTTTTCCTGTGGTCATGTATGGATGTGAGAGTTGGACTGTGAAGAAGGCTGAGTGCCGAAGAATTGATGCTTTTGACCTGTGGTGTTGGAGAAGACTCTTGAGAGTCCTTTGGACTGCAAGGAGATCCAACCAGTCCATTCTGAAGGAGATCAGCCCTGGGATTTCTTTGGAAGGAATAATGCTAAAGCTGAAACTCTAGTACTTTAGCCACCTCATGCAGAGTTGACTCATTGGAAAAGACTCTGATGCTGGGAGGGATTGGAGGCAAGAGGAGAAGGGGACGACAGAGGATGAGATGGCTGGATGGCATCATTGACTCAATGGATGTGAGTCTGAGTGAACTCCGGGAGTTAGTGATGGACAGGGAGGCCTGGCGTGCTGTGATTCATGGCGTGGCAAAGAGTCGGACACGACTGAGCGACTGATCTAATCTGATCTGATCTGACCTTATATGGCAAGAGGAACTTCACAGTGTGATTAAATTAAGGATTTTGCAATAGGAAGATTATGTTGGATTGTCCCACTGGGCCCAACATAATTACAAGAGAGAGAGAGAGAGAGAAAGAGAGAGAGACAGAGACATGGTACGAGGCTGGTCGTGAAAATGGAGGAAGGGACTAGGCAAACTCTTCTGTAGACCTTCCAGAAGGAACATTGGCTTGCTAACACTTTGATTTGGGGCCAGTAAAACTGATTTCAGACTTCTGACCTCAGGAAGTGTAGATAATTCATGTTGTTCTAAGCCACAAAGTTTGTGGTAATATATTGTAGTAGCAAATATGAGGCTAATAGTTTGTCTTTAAACTTGTTTGTTGAGTTCAATGAAAAATAAGAATGACAACAATTCCTATTTCTTAGAATTTTTGAGCAGATCATCATATGAGATACATCATATAAAATATATGAAAGTGTTGGTTGCTGTCATGTCCAACTCTTTGTGACACCAAGGACTGTAGCCCATCAGGCTCCTCTGTCCATGGAATTCTCCAAGCAAGAATACTGGTAGCGATTCCCAGTGGCTACTGGGAATGGGTAGCCATTCCCAGTGGCTACTGGGAATGGATAGCCATTCCCTTTTCCAGGGGATCTTCCCAACCCAGGGATTGAACCTGGGTCTCCCACAATGAGGGTAGATTCTTACCATTTGAACCACCAGTAAAACCTGTGAAATATATGGGTGCATATTAAATACATACTGCTGCTGAAGATGATGGTCATGTGAAGATGCCAACAATGCTGCTTCACTTCTAGCTAAGCAGAGCCTTATTGTTGTTGTTCAGTCACCAAGTTGTGTCTGACTCTTTGTGACCCATGGACTGTGGCACAGCAGGCCTCCCTGTCCCTCACCATCTCCCTGAGTTTGCTCAAGTTCACATCCATTGAATCGGTGATGCCATCCAACCATCTCATCCTCTGTCATCCCCTTCTACTCCTGCCTTCAATCTTTCCTAGCATCAGGATCTTTCCCAATGAGTTGGATGTTCATATCAGGTAGCCAAAGTATTGTCCTTCCAATGAATACTCAGGGTTGATTTCCTTTAAGATTGACTAATCTCCTTGCTTCATGGGCCTCTCAAGAGTGCTCTCCAGCAGCACAGTTTGAGAGCATCAATTCTTTGGCGCTCTGCCTTTTTTATGGTCCCCCTCTCACATCTGTAGATGATTACTGGAAAGACCATAGCCTTGACTCTACGGATCTTTGTTGGCAGAGTGATGACTTCACCCACTAATAAAAATGAGGGTTATTCCTAACTCACTTGATTTTAGATCACTACTACTTTTATCTGTCTCCTGAGATAATAAACTCTCTCCATTTTGTGTGTTTCTAGGAAGAGGCAGCCATGTTCTTGTTCCCATATTAAATCAATCCAATTAACAAGACTTTTTGATTATCTACAAACTACCCACAATTATATATGCTAGGGATCAGTTGGCTCAATCATATTTTCCTTGACTTTCTATAATTTACAGTTTGAAGGTTGTTTGAGGATATTTTTCCTTGCAGATAGAGATTTTGCAAGTCTTATGGTCCCATGACTCTCTACTACTTCTCTGTATCAGCATCTAGCATGTTCTGAAATGAAGTAAATGATTTTAAAAAAGTTATTTTCCTCTTAAGGAGCTGACCATCTATTGTTATAAGTGTAACATGATCAGGTACCAATTAAATGGAATATGATTGAAGAATGGTAAGAACTCAGAGAAGAGGAGCTGTATATTGATAGCTTTGGAAAAAGCTTTAGCGAGGAAGTAAGTCTTGAGCCCTGATTTGAAGAATGCATATAATTTGGATAGAAAAAAGGAGTGAGGCAAAGTACATTAAATTAGGGGGACAATGAAAAATCCACTGAGGCCATTTACAGATGAAGGTGAGCAGGGATTGCATTGGAGAGGATCAGTTGATAGGGAGCTGGAATTTGGCTGACTCGCTAAATGCTCAGGCTTTACAGGTCTTGTAAGCACTGCTTATTCCATTGTATCCTTGAACCTCTATAGAAATCCATACTAATGCATCTGTAAGTTGAAATCAAAATATATTTGCTTCTTTTTCTTTTGTAACAATTGGATACAATAGTGTATGCTGTTATTCATCCACACTGATTCTCAGCTTGAGATACCAGGGTTAATTGACATTCATCTTTTCTCCTGACAAACAGCCTGAACCCTTTAATACTGAATGTTGTTAATGGTGATGAAGTTTAAATTTTAGATAGTTTTAAAAGGAAAAAAAAAAAATCTGATAGGCATCCAGAGAGTAGAGAGCAGGACTATTCTAAGTATAAAGGGAACCGTTTTGGAGAAGGACCAAAGCAATCAGCAGTTTGTTTCTGCTTCTCTCCAGTCACATTAATCTAAAAGGGGCCAATGCCTCAATGGAGTAATAGTGCAGGAGGCATTAGCACCAGCAACCCTGGCAAACTCCAAGCTGCCTTCTGGATGGGGGTAAAAGAACAGGAAGCAAATGAGATAATTCAAGAAAAGAGCAGAGATGGTGAATCAGCATAGTATTGGGCTGCTTCAGGGGGGAATTTATGTTCATGCTCAAAACACAATGACTCCTTCCTCAGAAACACACAATCAAATAAATAAATAATGGAAAATACTCCATTTCATGAGCCCAGGGTACGTAAGGGAAGACATGGGATTTTTAGGCAAGGGGCACCAGCAAGTCCATTTCTGAGATGTGTCAGAAGAGGTAAGGAATTCCCAGGCACTGGGACTGCATTGGCTATGGCAAGGCACTTCCCACATACTCCCCTTCCTGAGGCTTTCATGAGTCTCTCACTCTATGCATCAAGGTAAAATTAATCAGCACAATGCTTTGAGGTTTTTGTTGGCATTTTAACACTTGAAGAGTATAACATACAAAAAAGTACTTAAAGCAAACAACTTGCTAGCAAATAATCATAAGATAACCACAAATGGCATGCATAGTATAGTGTTGTTAGCACAGGTGCAGCCAGTGCCCCTACTAGGCCCTTCACATCCTAGTCCCTTCTCTCCCCCAAAGGTAATCACTATCCTGATTTTCTTGGCAGTCACTTTGTGTTCTTCTTTATACAGTTGGCACTTATGCATATATTCCATAAACACTGCAATTTTGTTTTCCTTGTTTTCTTAATGTTATATAAATGGAATTGTATCATAAGCATTCTTTTGTGTCTGGCTTTTCTTTTATCCTTTTATTGTTATGTTTATGAGATTCATCTTTGTTGTTGCTTGTGGTTCTTGCTGTTGTTTTTGAAGTCACTCTAATGGATATAGGCAGGCCTCAGAACTAAAATGGGTTTGGTTCCAGACCACTGCAATTAAGTAAATATTGAAATAAAGTGAGTCACACAGACATTTTTTCCAGAGTGAATTCAAGCTATGTTTACATTACACTGTAGTCTATTAAGTGTGCAATGGCATTATATCTGTTGGAGGAGTTTGTAATACCCTTGGTTCTGTCTTGCTGCAGCAAAAATTTGAAGCAATGGATTGACCAGTATTGCAGCTCAGTTTTATTTGGCAAGTAAAGGAAAATCATCCTCAAGGTGTGAGGGCAGACTGACCCAAAAGACACGAAGGGAAGAGAGAAGCCCATGGCTCAATTTTGGCTCCTCTTTTTATATGTTATTTCTCCTTCCCCTATGTAAACTGGGCTAGCCAGGAAAGCTGTTTGTTTCACCTGAGGTTTTCACTCCAGTCCTCAGACCTTCCTTTGTTCTATTTGTTCTATTTTTGTGGGCTTTTCCCTGCTTCGTCTTTTAGCCACCACTATTTCGGACCCTTTTTTTTTGGATTCTAACTACCTAACATTACCCACTAAGAGATGGGAAGCCCAATTCTTTGAGAATAGGGCTGTTGAGATCTCTCTGGCTATTTCCTGCTGAACTGGGATGGTGAGAGGCATTGGGCCTCCCCCTCTTGCTAGTCTCAAGCCTCAGAGTCCTTATAACAGTGTCCATCTAAGGGTGAGTGATATTTTCCATGGTTGGCTGTAGTTTTTATATATCCTTGTTGAATTGGCACTGCATGTTGTAGCTTGTTGACCTGGACAGAGACAAAATAGGTTAGACAATTGATATTACATGGAACAATCACAAGCAGCATCAATATAGTGATAACAGGGATTAGAGGGGCATTAGCCAATTTGAAATTCCCCATTGCCAGGAGAAGGATCCCCCAAAGAGAGATTGCAGCCACCTGAGAACTCTCCAGCTTGTTCTTTTAGATCCTGTAGGATCTGAATATTTTCCTTGAGGACTGTGAGACTTTCTTTAACTTACCTGGAGGTATTTACCAGAAATAACATGTCTCATTCAAGATGGGTCAAGTCCCTCCTAGTTCAGGGATCAGTTCTGTCTTTTGGAGTACAACCCCTGCCAAGCTGTGTTGGCTCATTAAAGCTGTTATGAGAAATCTTATCCCTAGAAACTTAATTTTGGGGGTATTCATTAGAATTACACTCATTTGTAGTTCTGAATAGGTATCTGAGATCTCCCAGGGGCTCACAGGTGTATTGAGTGTCCTCTTTTGTTTTCTTCCGTGGCTTGACTCGTGAGTAGTGACTCCAGGAGTTGTGTCCTGGTATCTTGACTGCTGTGGGAGTAGAAAGTATTAAAGGGTAGGCAGCCCCTCCATGTGGGCTGGAGCTGAGGCTTTGGGGACCCATCTTTCCAGACTGTAATTAGGACTTGAGTCCCTACAGCATAAAGTGGTGGCTGTTTAGAATATTTTGGGTTCTGGTTGACACCCCACAAGTGTATATCCTGTTGGAATTGTCCAGTGGCCATGGTATAAGACTGGAGGGTCTGAGCCTCTGGAACTAGGAGGCCATTGACATAAACAAAAGGTCTCCCATATAGCATCTCATAAGGACTAAGACCAACCTATTCCTTAGGGGCAATACGCATGCAGAGGAGAGCTATTGGTAAATCCCCCTTCCATTTCTGGGTGGTCTCCTGGCTTATTTATTTATTTTTTATCACTGATTTTAAGAATTGGCTGGCTCTTTTTACTTTTCCTGAAGACTGAAGCCTCCAGGCACAATGGAGATAATCAGTAATGCTCAATGATTTAGAGACCCCTTGGGTGGCCTGTGAAGAAAGCTGAGCCCCAAAGAATTGATGCTTTTGAACTGTGGAGTTGGAGAAGACTCTTGAGAGTCCCTTGGACTGCAAGGAGATCCAACCAGTCCATCTAAAGGAGATCAGTCCTGGGTGTTCATTGGAAGGACTGATGCTAAAGCTGAAACTCCAATACTTTGGCCATCTCATGCGAAGAGCTGACTCATTGGAAAAGACTCTGATGCTGGGAGGGATTGGGGGCAGGAGGAGAAGGAGATGACAGAGGATGAGATAGCTGGATGGCATGACCGACTCGATGGACATGAGTTTGAATGAACTCCAGGAGTTGGTGATGGATAGGGAGGCCTGGTATTCTGCGATTCACGGGCTCACAAAGAGTCAGACACGACTGAGTGACTGAACTGAACTGAACTGAACTGGATGACCTTAAAAGTAAATGATGTCCCATTGTCACTTTGTAATGACTTGGGCAGACCAAATCTCAGACTGATTTCATGGAGCAGTTTTTTTTTTTTTTTTTTTTTTTACCACCTCCTCAGCCTTCCCAGTCTAGGTGGGAAAGCCTTCAATCCATCCTGTGAATGTATCTATCATGACTAATAGCTATTATACCCTTGAGAAACTGGCATCTGGTTGAAGTCCATCTGCAAGTCCTCTCCTGGGTAGGTCCCACATAGTTGGACAGGCTGGGCCAGCTGGAGTCTTTGAATTCCTTGGGGGTTGTTTAATTGGCAAGTGGGATAAGAGGACTCAACTTGCCTTATACTTGTTTGGAGGCCTATTCCCCTAAATGAGTGGTGGCATATAAGGAGTTAACCAACTTCCATTGGAGGTTCCCAGGCAGAAAATAAGAGTTGATCCTTTTGAAATCACCCCATATGATCTTCTTGAAAGCCCCTACTCTTAGCTTTAAGAGTCTCACCTTCAGTATATGAAGGAGTTTCTGTCAAATTAGTCTGTGGAATTAAGGGGGCAACTCCTGTTAGGTCATTATTCTGTAATGCTGCTCTCTTAGCTGCCTGATCAGCTGTTTGGTTCCCTTGTGCCACCTCTGTTCTCCCTTTTTGGTGTCCTTTACAATGGGCGACTGAAACCTCAGTGGGCAGATGGACTTCCTCCAAGAGCCTAAGGATTTGATCACCATATTTTATTGGGGAACCTCGGGTGGTCAAGTGGCCTCTTTCTTTCCAAACAGTAGCATGTGCATGTAGCACGAGAAAGGCATACTTGGGGTCAGTGTAAATGGCTACTCTTTTTCCTTTTCCCAGCTCTAAAGCTGGAGTTAGGGCTATGAGCTCAGATAATTGGAAGGAGTGATGTTGAAGCTGAAACTCCAATACTTTGGCCATCTGATGTGAAGAGCTGACTCATTTGAAAAGACCCTGATGCTGGGAAAGATTGAGGGCAGGAGGAGAAGGGGACGACAGAGGATGAGATGGTTGGATGGCATCACTGACTCAATGGACATGGGTTTGGGTGGACTCCAAGAGTTGGTAATGGAGAGGGAGGCCTGGCATGCTGCAGTTCACAGGGTCGCAAAGAGTCAGATATGACTGAGCAACTGAACTGAACTGAACTGAACTGAACCAGGTGGCAAAGGTTTAGCCTCTATGATCTCAAAATTGGAGACTACTGCATATCTGGCTCTTTTGTTTCCATCCAAGACAAAGCTGCTTCCATCAGTGCACCAAATTTTCTCAGGATTGGTCACAGGATCTTCTGAGAACTCCTCTCAGGGTTTTGTTCAATGATCTAAAGTTTCTAGGCAAGAGAGGAAGGGGAGAGAGCCCTCAGGGGTAGGCAGGAGGGTGGCTGGGTTAAGAACCTCACAAGGGGATATAGTCAGGCCTGGATTTTCCATCAGCACTACTTGATATCTGAGGATCCTTTAATCAGACATCCATAAATGGCCTCTCCCATTCAGGAGTTGTTTCACTTGATGGCTGGTAAAAATAGTTAGTTTGCCCACAAAAGAGAGTTTTAAAACATATTCTAACAGGACTAGAATAGCTGCAAGATTTCGAAGGCAGGGAGAGATATCTTCCCAATAAGGGAGTAGGACACTCAGGAACCACTGGAAACTGGTGGAAAAATATTTGTCCATCCCAGCAACAAATAAATACTTGGGTGAATCTTTTTGTAATTGTTTTTCCTGTAGCACCCCAAATGGTACAGGTTTGGGAGGAGAAGGAGGCCAGGATAGATTAGGTAGCCCCTGTGTCAAACAAGAAATTCTCAAACCTACCTGCCACGTCCAGTGCACCCTTGGCTCCAACCCTCGGAGGTTATCTGTGACAGGTGGGCTGGCAGGAGTGGGCTGCTTCAGTCCTGTTGAACCATTGTGTGGGAAGGCTTGGCACTTGACAAGTGGTCTCCAGGGCAGAGTGCCGCCCAGCGTTCCACTTGATAGCATTTGTAGCAAGCCATTTTAGGAGACTTGTCATGGTTTGGACAGTTTTTGGCCCAATGTCCCACCTGTCTACATATTAGATATTTGCCCCATGCCTTGTCCTTCAAGGACTCGGGATTTGCCATAGGGCTTCCCTGTAGGGTGGCCAGCATCTGGGCATGCCTTGTCTCTTTCCTTTTCTCCCTTTCCTGGGCCCTGGCCTTCCTCTCCTGTTCTCTGTTGTACAAAGGTATTGGTGGCTGGACCATCTCATGTAAAGAGGCAGCAGGGTCCTGCTGCTATAGCTGTTGTAACTTTATTCTGATGTCTGATGTACACTGGGACAGGAATTTATCTTTTAAAATCACCTGTCCCTCATAAGAGTCCAAGTCCAGATTGGTAAACTTTTGGAGGGCCTCTTTAAGCTTTTCCAGAAAGACAGTGGGTTTTTCATTGGGTTCATGAGTTATTGCTGAGACTGGGTACGGTCCCACAACTAATAGGCTTCCTTCTATTTCTATGGGTGGACTTCCTTAGGGGTGAGTCTTTCTGAAGCTTATCCTACCCAGTACTGTTGAAACCTGAGAGCTGAGCATCCGCAGATCGCCAGGCAGATTGAGGTGTAACAGCCTCCTGGAGATCAAATCTCTGGGCAGGTCGAGGCAGGTTGGCCTCCTGAGAGTTGGGTCTCTGGGCAGGTGGAGGCATATCCATCTCCTGGGACCCCTGGACTGGGAGATCCCCAAGCAGGTTGAGGTGTGACAACCTTCTGAGGACCAGATCCCTAGGCAGGTCAAGATATGTTGACCTCCTGGGAACTACAGACTGGAGTTGGGCAGCCCCAAGGTCTCCAGCATGACCAGTGCTGGGTAGGATTAAGGGGTTGTAATCTTTTTTTTTTTCCTTTTTTTTTAAAAATTTTCTTTTTAATTTTATTTTATTTTTAAACTTTACAATATTGTATTTGTTTTGCCAAATATGGAAATGAATCCGCCACAGGTATACATGTGTTCCCCATCCTGAACCCACCTCCCTCCTCCCTCCCCATACCATCCCTCTGGGTCGTCCCAGTGCACCAGCCCCAAGCATCCAGTATCATGCATCGAACCTGGACTGGCAACTCGTTTCATACATGGTATCATACATGTTTCAATGTCATTCTCCTAAATCTTCCCACCCTCTCCCTCTCCCACAGAGTCCATAAGACTGTTCTATACATCAGTGTCTCTTTTGCTGTCTCATACACAGGGTTATTGTTAGCATCTTTCTAAATTCCATATGTATGCGTTAGTATACTGTATTGGTGTTTTCTTTCTGGCTTACTTCACTCTGTATAATAGGCTCCAGTTTCATCCATCTCATTAGAACTGATTCAAATGTATTCTTTTTAATGGCTGAGTAATACTCCATTGTGTATATGTACCACTGCTTTCTTATCCATTCATCTACTGATGGACATGTAGGTTGCTTCCATGTCCTGGCTATTATAAACAGCACTGCAATGAACATTGGGGTACACATGTCTCTTTCCCTTCTGGTTTCCTCAGTGTGTATGCCCAGCAGTGGGATTGCTGGATCATAAGGCAGTTCTATTTCCAGTTTTTAAAGGAATCTCCACACTGTTCTCCATAGTGGTTATACTAGTTTGCATTCCCATCAACAGTGTAAGAGGGTTCCCTTTTCTCCACACCCTCTCCAGCATTTATTGCTTGTAGACTTTTGGATCACAGCCATTCTGACTGGTGTGAAATGGTACCTCATAGTGGTTTTGATTTGCATTTCTCTGATAATGAGTGATGTTGAGCATCTTTTCATGTGTTTGTTAGCCATCTGTATGTCTTCTTTGGAGAAATGTCTATTTAGTTCTTTGGCCCATTTTTTGATTGAGTCATTTATTTTTCTGGAGTTGAGCTGCAGGAGTTGCTTGTATATTTTTGAGATTAGTTGTTTGTCAGTTGCTTCATTTGCTATTATTTTCTCCCATTCTGAAGGCTGCCTTTTCACCTTGCTAATAGTTTCCTTAGTTGTGCAGAAGCTTTTAAGTTTAATTAGGTCCCATTTGTTTATTTTTGCTTTTATTTCCAATATTCTGGGAGGTGGGTCATAGAGGATCCTGCTGTGATTTTGCCTATGTTCTCCTCTAGGATTTTTATAGTTTCTGGTCTTATGTTTAGATCTTTAATCCATTTTGAGTTTATTTTTGTGTATGGTGTTAGAAAGTGTTCTAGTTTCATTCTTTTACAAGTGGTTGACCAGATTTCCCAGCACCACTTGTTAAAGAGATTGTCTTTTCTCCATTGTATATTCTTGCCTCCTTTGTCAAAGATAAGGTGTCCATATGTGCGTGGATTTATCTCCGGGCTTTCTGTTTTGTTCCATTGATCTATGTTTTTGTCTTTGTGCCAGTACCATACTCTCTTGATAACTGTGGCTTTGTAGTAGAGCCTGAAGTCAGGTAGGTTGATTCCTCCAGTTCCATTCTTCTTTCTCAAGATTGCTTTGGCTATTTGAGGTTTTTTGTATTTCCATACAAATTGTGAAATTATTTGTTCTAGCTCTGTGAAGAATACCATTGGTAGCTTGATAGGGTTTGCATTGAATCTATAAATTGCTTTGGGTTGTATACTCATTTTCACTATATTGATTCTTCCAATCCATGATCATGGTATATTTCTCCATCTATTAGTGTCCTCTTTGATTTCTTTCACCAGTGTTTTATAGTTTTCTATATATAGGTCTTTAGTTTCTTTAGGTAGATATATTCCTAAGTATTTTATTCTTTCCGTTGCAATGGTGAATGGAATTGTTTCCTTAATTTCTCTTTCTGTTTTCTCATTATTAGTGTATAGGAATGCAAGGGATTTCTGTGTGTTGATTTTATATCCTGCAACTTTACTATAATCATTGATTAGTTCTAGTAATTTTCTGGTGGAGTCTTTAGGGTTTTCTATGTAGAAGATCATGTCATCTGCAAATAGTGAGAGTTTTACTTCTTCTTTTCCAATTTGGATTCCTTTTATTTCTTTTTCTGCTCTGATTGCTGTGGCCAAAACTTCCAAAATTATGTTGAATAGTAATGGTGAAAGTGGGCAAGGGAGTTGTAATCTTAACTCAAGACTTTCCTGGTGGCTCAGGCAGTAAAGCGTCTGTCTACAATGCAAGAGACCTGAGTTCAATACCTGGGTTGGGAAGTTCCCTGGAGAAGGAAAAGGCAACCCACTCCAGTACTCTTGCCTAGAAAATCCCATGGATGGAGGAGCTTGGTGTCCATGGGGTCGCAAAGAGTCATTACTGGTTTGTCCACTGCAGATGGGAATAGATACCATGATGTAAAGCAATCCAAGTCTGCGCTCTGAGACTGGGAACCTGGTGAAACAGCCATAGCCTTATCCTGTTATTGCTCTGAGGGAATGTAAGTCACTGATTTCCTCCCCTAGTCTTCCATAAGAGCAATTTAGGGTATTTCCAATGCTTCAGGGTAAGCATTTCATTTTCATAGATCCACTCTAGGTAGTAACAGAAGTAATGACAAAGGAGTGGGTTATCTGGTCCTGTTAGGGGCATTAAAGAGTATTTTAATAATAAGGTGGGTGAAGCGATGTTGCCTACAAGTGGGCAGGGTCCTGGTTGCAGGAGTTAGTAAGTGGCTTAATTATAAATTGATAAGAGGCAACAAACCAGATGTTCCACAAAAGTGGAGTGGAGATTTGATCCAGGGGTATGTTTGTAACTTTATGAGAAGGGTGGTAAGGGTTTGGGCCCAAACGGCCTGCAGGGCTAACTCCCAAAGTGGCAAACATTATCCCTGGAAGCCCTATTGCCCTTGAAGGGATGCCACCAACAGATGGACTTCTAGCAGGCATTGTGTGCCTGTCATCCACGCTGGTGGGTTCACTGAGAAATGCTGCTGTTGCACATGTTGTAGGAAACATGGAAGATGAAGACCTGAATATCTAGAGGAATTGGATATTGTACAGTATTTCTCTCCCAAGGTCCAGCTATTTTCTGGTGGTCCCTCCAGAAGATTGTAGAGGCAACATTGTGGGCCCAGATGGGGCTCAGGAAAAGAGCATGAAACAGGAGGGAAGGGGACAAGGCACAACTTTTGAAAGAATGATATAGCCCAAGGGCATAACATAAACAGATTAAAGTCAAATGGGTCCAAGATGACAAGTCAAATTCAACTAAACCTTGATCCTCAAGCTGCAAGCTAAATGACAGTTCCAAGTCAAAAGACCAGGGAGTGGGAGGTTTCCCAGGTGTTGGAGTGATCCTCCCACTCATTAGCATATGAAATCACTCAGCTCTGGAAAACTAACCACACCACATTCCATGGCCAGCGCATGTGATGGCCCACACCCTGTGGAGTCTGCTGCTGCTGCTAAGTTGCTTCAGTCGTGTCCGATTCGTGCGACCCCATAGACGGCAGCCCACCAGGCTCCCCTGTGCCTGGGATTCTCCAGGCAAGAACACTGGAGTGGGTTGCCATGTCCTTCTCCAATGCATGAAAGTGAAAAGTGAAAGTGAAGTCGCTCAGTCGTGTCCGACTCTTCACAACCCCATGGACTGCAACCCACCAGGCTCCTCCATCTATGGGATTTTCCAGGCAAGAGTACTGGAGTGGGGTGCCATTGCCTTTTCTGCCTGTGGAGTGTGCTTCTCTCTAAATCCGAACAAATCCATCTCTTACCTATCACTGTGTCTCTCACTGAATTGTTTTTGCAATGAGACATCAAGAGCCTGGGCTTCATTAGGTCCTAAAATCAGGCACTGTGAGTTATGGCTGGGCTCAAGTCCCAGTTGGATATGACTGAGTGACTAAGCATAGCACAGAGTCCCTGCCATATGAGTTTGAGTCCCAATCGTAGGTAATGGTTTCAAGCACAACTTTCAGAAATGGAAAGATGATGACCTGCTCAATAATTTGTAAGCAGTGGCATAGATGGAAAGAGGAGATGGTGGATGGGAGGAAAAAGCAGTGGGAAAAACGTGCTGAGGAATCCCCTTTATAACCTGCTGGAAAATCCGCTAAATACCTGACCTGTGCTCACAGTTTTCATTGGCTTGATCCTTGGCACAAAGAAGATTAAGGACAGAAGAACCCCCACCCCCTTGGACAATAGCTACTAAGTAACCCCTGCCAGAATCCCTCAAATGTACCCACTGCTGCTCATCTGTTCATGGGGGGATCGAGGAAACAAGAAACGAGAGATTGTAAGGGAATTGAGATTTTGTTAGCTATATGTCCTTCCAGCCATAGGAGCGAAGACCTCTTACCTTAACTGGAGGTTCTCTGAGACTGAGCCGCATGAGCTTTCTGCCAAGTTTGTTTTTGTTGTTCCACTTTCCAGCACACTGGGCTTCTTGTCACTTCCTCTGCACTGGGTTTTCTTTGCATTCACCTTCCACAGTGGGAGATTTCACCAAGTTGGGCTTCTGCCGTGCATGGCCTCTGCCTCCTGGGGGCTGAGCTGAGGTTGTTTCAGCTAGGTTAAATCCAAGTCATGGCACTATGTATGTCGGGGGAGTTTGTAGTTTCCTTGGTTCTGTCTCACCACAGCAAAAATCTGAAGTGATGGATGGACCAGTGGTACAGCTCAGTTTTACTTGGCAAGCAAAGGAAACTACATCCCTGAGACATGAGGGTGGGCAGACATGCAAAGAGAAGAGAGAACCCCATGGCTCAATTTTGGCTCCTCTTTTTCTATGTTCTCCTCCCCCTGAGCCTGGCCTGTGTAAATTGGGCTAGCCAGGAGAGCTGTTTGTTTCACCTGAGGTTCTCACTCTGGTCCTTGGACCTTCCTTTGTTCTATTTTCACAGCCTTTTCTCTTCTTTGTCTTTTAGCCACCTCCATTCTGGACTCCTTTGTCCTATTCTAAGTATCTAACATATCTAAAAATAACAATGCACATACCTCAATTAAAATTAATGCTATTGGAAAAATGGCTGATAGAATTGCTTGACTCAAGGTTGCTACAAACCTTCAATTTGTTAAAAAAAAAGTAGTATCTGAGCAACAAAGTGCAGTAAAATGAATTATGTCTGTATTATCATATGTACATGGATTATAGAATAGATGTGTAAATAAGTGATGCTAGTGGTAAATAACCCACCTGCCAATTCAGGAGACATAAGAGATGCAGGTTCAATCCCTGGTCAGGAAGATCCACTGGAAGAGGAAGCAACAACCCACTCCAGTATTCTTGCCTGGAGAATCCCAAGGACAGAAGAGCCTGGTGGGCTATAGTCCAAAGGGTGGCAAGAAGTCAGACATGATCGAGTGACTTAGCACACATGTAAATAAGTAGATGTATGTTTCAGATAACATTTCTTCATAGAATTTCAGTTAAGCTCCTCTGGGGGTTGTATTAGTTTTATTTCTGCCTAACAAATTCCCACACATTTAGCAGCTTAAAACATTACCTATGTAGTATCCCACAGTTCTGGAGGTGAGACATTTGGTTGAGCTTGACTGGTTTCTCTGCTCTTAGTCTCACGAGGCCAACATCAAGGTGTTGGTTTGTCTATTCTTGGATCTGAGGCTGTGGTGAAGAAGTCACTTCCAGCTCATTTAAGTTGTTGTCATAATTCAGTTTTTTTGTGACTGTGGAAATGTTAACAACCAGAGTCTTGGATTCCTTAATCAATAGAAATTGATGAGGCTAGATAAGAAATTCAGGCAAGGCTTTACTGGGACTCCTGCTGCAGCAGGAGGGAATGAAAAGAAGTAACAGTTTCCCTTGCTTGCTCCCTGAGATGGTGGTGAGTGGGATATGGTCCCTTAAATGGGGTGAGACTAGGGGCAGGCCCAGGGGTCAGGCTGGAGGGTAGCTTGGGTGGTTGGCCCACCCTGTTGGTGGTGCTGTGTGCAGTGATCATGCACAGTACCAGTTTTGCTCCCTACACCTCAGAAGTGGCAGTTGGGTTTTTTCTATTTTTGTATCTTGTTTATAATTTGCTCTAAATGCACAATTACTTTAGTCCCTTAGAGTTTTTTTTGCGCTGTTTTTGGACAAGGAGACATTATATGTTCAGGTGTGTGCACTGCAGCAAAGGGCACCAGGTCTTAGGTCCCAGTCTGTGTCAGAACTAAAGTCCCATCTCATTGCTGACTTTTGGCAAGAAGTCACTCTAGAAGTGGCTCTAAGGTTCTTTCTCGTGACTCCCTAGTCTTCAGAGACAACTATGGCACATCAAATTTCTGGCTTCCAATCTCTCTCATTTTCTCTTAAGAGAAAGCAGGAGAAAGAGAAGGAGAAAATTCCTTGATGTGATTGCATGCGTGTGTGCTCAGTCACTCAGTCATGTCTGATTCTGTGCAACACCATGGACTGTAACATGCCAAGATCCTCTGTCCATGGCATTTTTCAGGCAAGAATACTGGAGTGGGTTGTCATTGCCTCCTCCAGGGGATCTTCGCAACTCAGGAATCGAACCATCTCCTTTGTCTCCAGCATTGTAAGGTGATTCTTTACCACCAAGTCACCTGGGAAGTTTCCTTAAAGTGATTCTGCTACTGCTAAGTCACTTCAGTCATGTCTGACTCTGTGTGACCCCATAGATGGCAGCCCACCAGGCTCCCCCGTCCCTGGGATTCTCCAGGCAAGAACACTGGAGTGGGTTGCCATTTCCTTCTCCAGTGCATGAAAGTGAAAAGTGAAAGTGAAGTTGCTCAAGTCGTGTCCGACCCTCAGCGACCCCATGGACTGTAGCCTACCAGGTTCCTCCATCCATGGGATTTTCCAGGCAGGAGTACTGGAGTGGGGTGCCATTGCCTTCTCCGCTTTAAGTGATTAGATTCACGTAATTTGATTCAGATCAGATCAGTCGCTCAGTCATGTCCGACTCTTTGTGACCCCGTGAATCGCAACATGCCAGGCCTCCCTGTCCATCACCAACTCCCAGAGTTCACTCAGACTCACGTCCATCAAGTCAGTGATGCCATCCAGCCATCTCATCCTCTGTCGTCCCCTTCTCCTCCTGCCCCCAATCCCTCCCAGCATCAGAGTCTTTTCCAATGAGTCAACTCTTCACATCAGGTGGCCAAAGTACTGCAGTTTCAGCTTTAGCATCATTCCTAACAAAGAAATCCCAGGGCTGGTCTCCTTCAGAATGGACTGATTGGATCTCCTTGCAGTCCAAGGGACTCTCAAGAGTCTTCTCCAACACCACAGTTCAAAAGCATCAATTCTTTGGCACTAAGCTTTCTTCACAGTCCAACTCTCACATCCATACATGACCACAGGAAAAACCATAGCCTTGACTAGATGGACCTTTGTTGGCAAAGTAATATCTCTGCTTTTGAATATGCTATCTAGTTTGGTCATAACTTTCCTTCCAAGGAGTAAGCATCTTTTAATTTCATGGCTGCAGTCACCATCTGTAGTGATTTTGGAGCCCAGAAAAATAAAGTCTGGCACTGTTTCCACTCTTTCCCCATCTATTTCCCATGAAGTGATTGGACCGGAGGCCATGATCTTTGTTTTCTGAATGTTGAGGTTTAAGCCAACTTTTTCACTCTCCACTTTCACTTTCATCAAGAGGCTTTTTAGTTCCTCTTCACTTTCTGCCGTAAGGGTGGTGTCATCTGCATATCTGAGGTTATTGATATTTCTCCCGGCAATCTTGATTCCCGCTTGTGTTTCTTCCAGTCCAGCGTTTCTCATGATGTACTCTGCATATAAGTTAAATAAACAGGGTGACAATATACAGCCTTGATGAACTCCTTTTCCTATTTGGAACTAGTCTGTTGTTCCATGCCCAGTTCTAACTGTTGCTTCCTGACCTGCATACAAATTTCTCAAGAGGGAGGTCAGGTGCTCTGGTATTCCCATCTCTTGAAGAATTTCCACAGTTTATTGTGATCCACACAGTCAAAGGCTTTGGCATAGTCAATAAAGCAGAAATAGATGTTTTTCTGGAACTCTCTTGCTTTTTCCATGATCCAGCGGATGTTGGCAATTCGATCTGTGGTTCCTCTGTCTTTTCTAAAACCAGCTTGAACATCAGGAAGTTCACGGTTCACATATTGCTGAAGCCTGGCTTGGAGAATTTTGAGCATTACTTTACTAGCGTGTGAGAAGAGTGCAATTGTGCGGTAGTTTGAGCATTCTTTGGCATTGCCTTTCTTTGGGATTGGAATGAAAACTGACCTTTTTCCAGTCCTGTGGCCACTGTTGAGTTTTCCAAACTTGCTGGCATACTGAGTGTAGCACTTTCACAGCATCATCTTTCGGGATTTAGAATAGCTCAACTGGAATTCTATCACCTCCACTAGCTTTGTTCGCAGCTATGCTTTCTAAGGTCCACTTGACTTCACATTCTGGGATGTCTGGCTCTAGGTCAGTGATCACACCATCGTGATTATCTGGGTCGTGAACAGTATGAAAAGGCAAAATGATAGGATACTGAAAGAGAAACTCCCCAGGTCAGTAGGTGCCCAATATGCTACTGGAGATCAGTGGAGAAATAACTCCAGAAAGAATGAAGGGATGGAGCTAAAACAAAAAGAATACCCAGCTGTGGATGTGACTGGTGATAGAAGCAAGATCCGCTGCTATAAAGAGCAATATTGCATAGGAACCTGGAATGTCAGGTCCATGAATCAAGGCAAATTGGAAGTGGTCAAACAAGAGATGGCAAGAGTGAATGTCGACATTCTAGGAATCAGTGAACTTAAATGGACTGGAATGGGTGAATTTAACTCAGATGACCATTATATCTACTATTGTGGGCAGGAATCCCTCAGAAGAAATGGAGTAGTCATCATGATCAACAAAAGAGTCTGAAATGCAGTACTTGGAGGCAATCTCAAAAACGACAGAATGATCTCTGTTTGTTTCCAAGGCAAACCATTCAATATCACAGTAATCCAAGTCTATGCCCCAACCAGTAATGCTGAAGAAGCTGAAGTTGAACGGTTCTATGAAGACCTACAAGACCTTTTAGAACTAATACCCCAAAAAGATGTCCTTTTCATTATAGGGGACTGGAATGCAAAAGTAGGAAGTTAAGAGACGCCTGGAGTAACAGGCAAATTTGGCCTTGGAATACGGAATGAAACAGGGCAAAGACTAATAGAGTTTTGCCAAGAAAATGCACTGGTCATAACAAACACCCTCTTCCAACAACATAAGAGAAGACTTTATACATTGACATCACCAGATGGTCAACACCGAAATCAGATTGATTATATTCTTTGCAGCCAATGATGGAGAAGCTCTATACAGTCAGCAAAAACAAGACTGGGAGCTGACTGTGGCTCAGACCATGAACTTAAATTGAAGAAAGTCAGGAAAACCACTAGACCATTCAGGTATGACCTAAATCAAATCCCTTATGATTACACAGTGGAAGTGAGAAATAGATTTAAGGGCCTAGATCTGATAGATAGAGTGCCTGATGAACTATAGAATGAGGTTCGTGACATTGTACAGGAGACAGGGATCAAGACCATCCCCATGGAAAAGAAATGCAAAAAAGCAAAATGGCTGTCTGGGGAGGCCTTACAAATAGCTGTGAAAAGAAGAGAAGCAAAAAGCAAAGGAGAAAAGGAAAGATATAAACAGCTGAATGCAGAGTTCCAAAGAATAGCAAGAAGAGATAAGAAAGCCTTCTTCAGCAATCAATGCAAAGAAATAGAGGAAAACAACAGAATGGGAAAGACTAGAGATCTCTTCAAGAAAATCAGAGATACCAAAGGAACATTTCATGCAAAGATAGGCTCAATAAAGGCCAGAAATGGTATGGACCTAACAGAAGCAGAAGATATTAAGAAGAGATGGCAAGAATACACAGAAGAACTGTAATTAGATTACTCACCAGGAAAATTTATTTTGTCATATTATAATATAATGTAATCATGGGAGTGATGTATCATATTTACAGATTTCATCCACACTCAAAGGGGGTTTTACAAGGAAAGGATCATAAGGGGCATCTTTGAATTCTTCCTTGTACAGGAGAAGAAAATGATAATTTTATTAATTTAAAATTTAGTGTTTCTAAATACTGCATCTGATGGATCCCACTGTTGCTATAGTTTGGCACTTAAAATGACCAGAGACCAGAGATACTCATACTTCCTGTAAAATTTATATTTATATTCAACAGGGAAAGTTGATATTTTGTGTTTACTGAGCACATTCCATTAATAAAGTACTGTGGATGAATACAAAGATGATGTGATGGTTACATAAAAACCTATAGAACAATAGACAACTGTAACAATACAAAATTCAGAATTTGATATGTATTCAAGCTATGCAGGTCAGGAAGCAACAGTTAGAACACGACATGGAACAACAGACTGGTTCCAAATAGGGAAAGGAGTACATCAAGGTTGTATATTGTCACCCTGCTTATTTAACTTATATGCAGTGTACTTCATGAGAAACGCCGGGCTGGAGGAAGCACAAGCTGGAATCAAGATTGCCGGGAGAAATATCAATAACCTCAGATATACAGATGACACCACCCTTACGGCAGAAAGTGAAGAGGAACTAAAAAGCCTCTTGATGAAAGTGAAAGAGGAGAGTGAAAAAGTTGGCTTAAACCTCAACATTCAGAAAATGAAGATCATGGCATCTGGTCCCATCACTTCATAGCAAATAGATGGAGAAACAGTGGAAAGAGTGTTAGACTTTATTTTGGGGGCTCCAAAATCACTGCAATCACAGATGGTGATTTCAGCCATGAAATTAAAAGACACTCCTTGGAAGGAATGTTATGACCAACCTAGATAGCATATTCAAAAGCAGAGACATTACTTTGACAACAAAGGTCTGTCTAGTCAAGGCTATGGTTTATCCTGTGGTTATGTATGGATGTGAGAGTTGGACTGTGAAGGAAGCTGAGCGCTGAAGAATTGATGCTTTTGAAGTGTGGTGTTGGAGAAGACTCTTGAGAGTCCCTTGGACTGCAAGGAGATCCAAGCAGTCTATTCTGAAGGAGATCAGCCCTGGGATTTCTTTGGAAGGAATGATGCATAAGCTGAAACTGCAGTACTTTGGCCACCTGATGTGAAGAGTTGACTCACTGTAAAAGACTCTGATGCTGGGAGGGATTGGGGGCAGGAGAAGAAGGGGATGACAGAGGATGAGATGGCTGAATGGCATCACCAACTCGATGGATGTGAGTTTGAATGAACTCCAGGAGTTGGTGATGGACAGGGAGGCCTGGCATGCTACAATTCATGGGGTTGCAAAGAGTTGAACACGACTGAGCGACTGAACTGAACTGAATTGAACAAGGGAGGATAAGACTACATTCTGCTGAGGAAGTTAAAGAAGCCCTTAGGTTTCAACCAAAATTTTTCTAATTTAAACTTTTTATTTTATTTTATTTTGGAGTATAGCCAATTAACAATGTTATAATAGCTTCAGGTAGACAGCAAAGGGACTCAGCCATTACACATACCTAAATCCATTCTCTCCCCAACTCAGCTCCCATCCAGGCTGCCACATAACATTGAGCAGAGTTCCTTGTGCTCTATACTAGGTCCTTGTTGGTTATCACTTTAAATATAGCAGTGTGTACATGTCGATCCAAAATTCCCTACCCAAATTTAATACCCATGTTTTGTCTTTGGTTTGTTCCCATCATGTTCTGTTCTCCTCATGAATTTTTAAAATTCATTTGACAAACATTTGATAAATTGTACTTGGGTTTAATGCCCAGTACTATTCTAAACCCTTTATATATATGAACTCATTTCATCTTACAACAACTTTATTAAGTCTTCTTATTTTATAGGTAAAAATAACCTGAGCAAAAAAGTTAAGTAACTTGTGCAAGTTTCAATAACAAGTAATTAGCACATCTAGCGATTGAACCCAGTCTTGCTGGCTCATAATCCTTGCTTTTAAACCACTGTTTAAAGTTGCACTGATTAAATTGCACTGTACTTAAATGAAGATGGAATTCAGATTTAACCATGTAATATTCAGGTTCCTTTCATTATGAACCATGTCGAGCAGTGGTTTTCATCAGAGTCTATTTTTGTCTTCTCCCAACTGAATTTGATGGATCTAGAGACCTTTTTGGTTTCACTGTGACACTAGTGTTTAGTGGGTAAGAGGCTAGTGAAAAAAGTGAGAATGTTAGTCATTCAATCGTGTCTGACTCTTTTTGACTCCATGGACTGCAGCCTGTCAGGCTCCTCTGTCCACGGAATTCTTCAGGCCAGAATACTGGAGTAGGTGGCCATTTCTTTCTCCAGGGGAACTTCCTGATTCATGGACTGAACCAAGGTTTCCTGCATTGCAGGCAGATAGAGGCTAGAGATGCTGCTAAATATTTAATTCTTTGCCTCCTACAACAAAGAATTATCCAGCCCCAAATGTCAGTTGTGCTGAGGTTGAGACACTCTTGTAGCCCCATGACCCTCAGGATTAAATCAGAGATCTCTCAAACATGGCAAACAAGGCAATTACCTGCATGGCCTGTCCCTCTGTGCTCATCAACCCCTTCTAGTAGTTTATGTGCACAAGGTACATGCACGGTGCTCTTTCTTGACACTGGCTGTATTTATTTTCTCTCTGGAGTGCCTTCTCTCTGCATCCTCTCACCCACAACAATTCCCAGTCAGTTACTTATCCTTCGAGATGAGTTCAGGACGCGGTCATTCTTCAAACCTTCTCTCTATACTCCAGTCAGTGTGAGGTGTCTCCATACTGTGGTTCCACATTGTCCGCTGCCATAATGAAGTGTTACACTTACGGTACTGAACACTTTCTTTGCTCCTCCCTGCATGAGTTTGGGAATCCTATGGGAGCAGGGACTGTCAGACTCGCATCAGTGTCAGAAGCATCTGGTAGAGTGTAATTCCTGACACAGATAAATTCAGTACATCTTAGTTGAGTCAATTAGCGAGTGAAAGTATTATATTCCTCTGCTAGGGCTGCCATAACAAAATTCTACAAATCAGGTGACTTAAACATCAGAAATTTAGTTGTGGATGTTGGGTAGTTCAAGGTCCTGGTGCCTGCTGGTTTGGTTTCTCCTGAAGTGCCTCTCCTTGGCTTACAGACAGCCACCTTTACTCTGTGTCCTCATGCCGCCTTTTCTATGTATGTGCACATCCCTGTCGTTTCCTTTTCTTGTAAAGAGACCAATCCTCCTGCATTAGGGCTCCACTCTTATGACCTTGTTTAACTTTACTTGTCTCTTTAGATACCCTGTCTCCAAATATACTCACATTGAGGGTTAGGGCTCCATTATATGAACTTTAAAGGGACGTAACTCAGCCCATTCCTGGAGAAGGGAATGGCTACTCACTCCAGTGTTCTTGCCTGGAGAATTCCATGGATAGAGGAGCCTGGTGGGCTACAGTCCTTGGGGTCACAAAGAGTTAGACAAGACTGAGAGATTAATATTGTCAGCACTTTCAATTCAGTCCATATCAAGTGTGAAGTGAAAAAATACAGGATATAGAAATTGTTTCAGTTTTGATAGGAAAATGCTTCTCAGATACAGTCATTTAATATAATTAAAATACTATTAAAATACTATTTTTGATTGTTCAATTTTTTCTTTCAAATTAATGTATTTATAACTGTAAATGAAAAACAAGCTTATATCCTTAAACAAAAGGTATCCATACAAAAGCATTTGTTTTGAAAACAAAATAGATGTTCCATTGTAGCCCAAAAAGTGTTGCCAATGGAAAGAACTGGGCTTTCATTTATGTTCTGTTTATTATTAAAAAGATTATGAAATGTTTGTAAAGAGTACCTTGCATCAAAGCAATGCGGTCAGAAAACAGGAAAGAAAACTGAAAAATGAAATGTCATTCTTACCATTTGAGTCAATGCTCTTTCTTCCATATCTTCACCAAACTAGATGCATCCCAAACTTGGTCACAGATTACATTAGGGCCTAGGATGTGTGCTGAGGAGTGTGTGGGCTGAGGCTGATGAGGATGGGGAGGCAGGAGTCAGCGTCCTAACCCATGGCGAAGCTTCTGTGTGTTTACTGGGGTCTGCATTATATTGTATAAATGGTACCTGGATTTCAAGCACCAAAAATTTTACCGAAGATAGTCTTTTAGTACTTAGAGAAATTTGAAGATATACTCTATAAAATACTGCTAATTTAATTCCTGTTACATAATCATGTTTTATTTTTGGTGGTTTCATACTCCAAACTGGAGAAGGCAATGGCACCCCACTCCAGTACTCTTGCCTGGAAAATCCCATGGACAGAGGAGCCTGGTAGGCTGCAGTCCATGGGGTCGCCAGGAGTCAGACAGGACTAAGCGACTTCACTTCACTTTTCATTTTCATGCATTGGAGAAGGAAATGGCAATCCACTCCAGTGTTCTTGCCTTGAGAATCCCAGGGACGGGGGAGCCTGGTGGGCTGCCATCTATGGGGTCACACAGAGTCAGACACGACTGAAGTGACTTAGCAGCAGCAGCAGCAGCATACTCCAAATAGTGCCTTGGAATTATGTTGTAGTGATCTATGGTAAGGAGTCTCACATTTGGCATGCAGCAAAATCACCAGGAGGGCTTGTTAAGACAGTTTGCTTGGCCCCCTGATTAGGAGATGTTGATGGGGTCTGAGAATTCCTATTTCTAACAAGTTCTCAGGTGCTGCTGATGCTGCCTTTCTGGGAACCCTACTTTGAGAACCACTATTTAATGGTTCTTCTAAAGTACTGCCTTGCCTCCTTGCAAGAGCTGTGGATTAAAAGCAACCCCATATTGCTCTTCCAGACTGAGATATTAAAGCCATATGTAGGTGCAGGTTTTCTGCCAGAACATTTTGGAAGCATCCTTGGTATTTTGAGTGCACTTCTTATTTGGACCTTCATCCAATAGCTGAAGACTGATTTATTGAAATTCTTCATTTGCCAGGTTCTGTGCTGGGTAATTGGTATGCAGCAGTGTGCACTGATAAGGCTGCAGACTTTCTACCAATGATAGTGTTTACAGGCAGCTATGTGGCTATTCTAGTCAATGTGTGAGCTCACAGACCTGGAAATGAGATTCTGTCTCAGTTTGCCAAAGTCTTAGCTTTGTGACCTTGAACAATTCATGAAACTTGCCTAGATTCTAGATCCCTCTTCTGAAAAATAAGATTAGCATCACATTCAGTGACTTCAAATATTTCTGAAACGCTATGACATCAAAAAGTCTGAAAAATAGACTTTGACATATGATAACCTCACTTTTTTTCTCTATCTTGGTGGCATAATGGTATGAACTGAAACAGTCACTATTAGTAAAACACAATGATAGTTTATATGGTGTTTAAGATTGGTTCATTTAAATCTTGTTTAATCATCAGAATTCTTTCTTCTGCTTGTGACCTGATAGAGTAGAAACTATCTGACATGTGTCAAACAGCACTCAAAACAGAAAATTACATTGCAACTATCTGAATCATCCTGCAGTGTGTTCACCATGAAGTCTTTCTTGTCTCCTCTGTGAGAGTAAGTCTACCTGTTGGCAGATCTGCCATATCTGAGCACACATACTGTGAGATAAATCAACTTTCTATCTGCAGGCAACTGTAGGACAGTTATCTAAGAATAACACGTGTAAAACATGTAGCAACATTTGTGACATATTGTAGATGGTAAATGCTATTTTAAAAGTAACTTGTAAACAAAACACTGTTTCAACTAGATTATAGATAATCACTTTGGGCCCAAAAAGGATAATAGTCTAAGAACATGGATTGCTGAAAACAGTTCCTGTACCAATAACTTGAGGCAGAAGCAAGGTTTAGGGAAATATCTTAGTTTGGGTTCTTCTGAAAGCAGAGCCTGAACAATACCTTGGCTATACTAGGAGGTATGAATTAGGTAATGGGGAGAATTGGAAAGGGAATTATCAAAGGTCAATATTCAGGTGTGTTTTTGAGGTTATTACTGTCAGTTCCCCAGGACTGATTCCCCAGGACCTCCTGAGTAGGTTGGGGAACTCCTCCTGTAAGAGTAGCTGAGAGGAGAGCTGCCAGGATCATGGTTGTTCTGGGGCCTTTAACCCACACTTCTGGACCATATTTACATGTGCATTGAGGGAGTTCCCATAATCTTGGGGGAGATGCCTAATAGAAAGTGGAAAGTTCATCTCTGCATCCTTAACAAGTAGAAATGCTGCCAGCAAACCATTGACAGACTGAGCTGCAGCTGAAGTCAGAGGTTAGCTGAGGGGCTCTGACATGGGGGAAGCCAAAGTGATAAGGTTGCAGTAGTTTTGATCAGAATTCTATAATTCCAGCAACTTTCTAGGATGATACAGCTAGAAGAGGTCCCCCACCTTCACTTTCCAAAATTCCCTAAGGTTATTCATCTTCATGTTCAACTCAATGAGTATTACCTTATTTTCAGTTTAAAAGAAAAGTATATCATACATTTTCAGGTACAATAGTGCTCCTAGGCATGATGATACACTAATAGACATTGGCTAGACAAGTATTTTGGATAAGGTGACCCATAAACTACCAGACTTACCTTTAAGACCTACTACATTAAAATCTTTCAAGATGAGGTATCTTTCCTTTGATAAGCTCTATACTGGAAGTTGGGGACTGATTATGCTATGTTATTTTGTGCTTTGGGTTGTCTTATTTCTTGTTACATGCACTGCTTTAACACATTCCTTCTTAATCCCTTATGTGGTACTACCTTTTATTGAGGGTATGGGAAAATCATTCATGGAGCTATTTTCTTTGGCTGAGTGTACTATGTGTAGATAAGAGATTCCCTCATCTACCCCTTCTAAATGATTAAACATTCACACACTTGACGCAGCTTAGAATCATTCCATCTGCCTGCTACAACAAGGGGAGTGAGATTAACTACATCATTTAAGGAAACCGAGGTTCATAGCACCTGAATGTTTTGTTTCCACCCAGATACCAAAACATAGCTCCAACTGAGATTAGAGCCTTATTCAGTGCCCCAGTTTCATTGGGAAAACAGCTGTCTGGAAAACTGACATGATAAATGAATCATAGGTTCCTTGTTTCATCGTTAAAAGAAGATAACAACTATATACATTTCTCAGAACCCTCTTTTCTCAGGCAGACTATAGTTTTCCTTTCAGGCATTTTATCAAAGTACTTAATCTTATTGAGCATATAGACAGTGGTATCTGACACAATGGACTGATTTAAGAATAAAGAGAATGTTTAAGCTCAGGATGTACTTTCTTGTTAGCTGATGTCACTAGCTAGTTTTATGTAGGGTTTCTAAACATATATTGTCTATGACAGGAAACATGCATTCAGTGTATGGTGGATAAATGTGTAGACTGTAGGTTTACAAGTTCTCCTTTGTTCAATGCCCTCAGAATGTCCTTCTACTATTTTGGGTTCTGCTGCTAAGTCGCTTCAGTCGTGTCTGACTGTGCAACCCAATGGACTGCAGCCTACCAGGCTTCTCCGTCCATGGGATTCTCCAGGCAAGAACACTAGAGTGCGTTGCCATTTCCTTCTGCAATGCATAAAAGTGGAAAGTGAAAGTGAAGTCGCTTAGTCATGTCCGACTCTTAGCAACCCCATGGACTGCAGCCTACCAAGCTCCTCCATCCATGGGATTTTCCAGGCAACAGTACTGGAGTGGGGTGCCATTGCCTTCTCCATTTTGGGTTCTAGGAGCCCAAATAAGTTTTCTAATAAGATCAGAGTGAAAACTCTATTAAGTATTTGTTCATGGAAGATTTTATGGTCTTATTATACAGTTACACTGTACTATCTTAAGACTGTCTTATATAGTTCCCTAAATTCCATGCTTTTGATATGTTCAACTTCCAAAAGGGCATCACTACAATGGCAGTATAATGACACAAGGAGAACTTAATGATTTCAAAACTTGATATTTAACAACCATTACCTGTAATAGATGAGAAAGTGAATGTTTGAAATTTTAGATCATACATGGATAATCAAATATTTGGGTGGTAGAAAAGATTAAATAAGTGAGATGGAAGTTACAGAGATGAACTTCTTTGGGGCTGGTTAAATCTCAGTTTTTATGTAGCTTCATTGTTTTTATGTAGTGCTTGAGTATTAAATATAAAGAAAAAACATAATTAGCTTTTATTTTAATACCTTACTTACCAGGGAGATTCTCACTGAACTTTCACAGTGGTGTAGAACCCAACTTAGAACCCAACCCTAAAATTAAAAAGTACTTTCCTTTTTTTTTTTTTTTTTGAGATTAGGTGGGTGAGTGGGTGTAAATGACTATAAACCATTACCCTCTGAGTTTATATAACTGATAGCTACAGTTTTTCTACATCTCTTCCCACTGCCAGACTATAAGCAACTACTTCTTCCTGCTTTATTCTCCTTACCTGTGAAACAAAGATAAATGCAATACTTACTTCTCAATGGAATTGTATATGTATCAGTCAGTTCAGTTCAGTCGGTCAGTCGTGTCTGACTCTTTGTGACCCCATAGACTGCAGCATGCCAGGCTTCCCTATCACCAACTATCAGAGCTTGCTCAAACTCATGTCCATTGAGTTGGTGATGCCACACAATCATCTCATCCTCTGTCATCCCCTTCTCCTCCTGCCTTCAGTATTTCCAAGCATCAGGGTCTTTTCCAATGAATCAGTTCGCATCAGGCGGCTAAAGTATTGGAGCTTCAGCTTTAGCATCAGTCCTTCCAGTGAATATGAAGAGGTTCAGGAATTCATACATCCAAATGGGTGTTGCTGCCTTCAAACTAGTCACCTTGGGAAGATGTGTGTTTAGTCGAGGGAAGCTGGCCTTACTCAGAACATTTCTAGAACCCTCCTTGGAGTTATCCACCTGTAAGCTTCCTTAATGTTGTTGGTCTTTGTCCTTTAAGGGTAGATTTCTTTTTTGAGGAATAATTTTTTCTAACAGCCAAAGAGCATTAGAAGATAAGTCTAAGTAAAATGAGTGATGGAGCTTGGGATGACCTCTGGGGAGGAGTGATGTAAAAAATGAAGTCTGACTATAATGTGGTGAGGCCTTTTTTCTTGCATGGCTTCAAAGATAATTCCAAACAGGAAGTCTATGTGGTCTTGGCACATGGAACATTGCAGCTCAAGAGTAAGGTCTCCCAAGGAAATAAGTATGATCAGGGTGACTCTTGAGTGCATATGTTCTAGTTGATTTGGTTAAAAAGGTAGCCGTGTTCATTTCTGTCATACTTCATACAAGCAGAAATGGAAAACTCCATCTCTGTGATTTCTCCCAAGGGAAGGGTCATCATCTACTGCTAGAAGAGTTAAAATGGAAAGCCCTTGGTGTCATGTCAACATTATCCACTTCCCCTCACCATCCCCCCATAAGATGTGCAATGAGTTATCCTTGATACCTGAGTCTCCTCAGTGTGGAAAAGTGAGTAAAGACAGGTCTCTGGAACCTCAGTAAGACCAGTATGTCAATGGGACTGCAGTGTGTTTCCAATGTCTCTATCTACCCCAACAGGCCCACAACACCAACTCGTATGAGAAAATCTGATTGTATACACACACACATATTATGTATATATATTTTGTCTGACATCACGCTGTTATAGAGACTGCCTAAACCATTTAGAGGTGATTTGGAATAATTTTACACACAGTGTTAACAATGTTGGCTATTTTATTCCACATAAAATTTTATTAAAGAGGATATTGACATATAGAGAAACATTGAGCACAAAAATTATCATCAATAATAAAAATACAGCTTATAGATGATACAATCATAGTGCTTACTATGGGCCAAGGCCTGCGAATAATTTGTATATAAGTTGATTTACTGTTCACAAATCCATTATGAGATAGATAATATTATAATCTTTATTTTATAGATGAGGAAACTAAAACAGAAAATAATGATTGCTCTGACAGTGGGAAGAGAGGTGGAAAAACTGTGATTATCTGGTATATTGATTTAAAAAGTAGAGGTCTCTAGTTACTTATTGGAGGCCAAGGCATCCATCAGTAATTTCTTTAGGCAAAGTAGTGTGTCAGGCAAGTAAAATATGTAGGGTTCATAGTGACCATCCTGTGAAACACACTAAGCAAAAGGAGCCAGTTGTTAGGATCTTTAAAACAAAGAGGTGTCTAATATATTTCAAAACTATTTCACTTAATTTTTTCATGTTTTGAAAACTAAAAAGTAAGTTCCTTTTCATTGGTCGGAATATTAAAGAAAGCCTTTCTTCAATCATAGTAAATATAATATTCATTGTAGCTTTCATACATTAAAAAATAAAAACAGAATAATAATAATATTATATTATTAAAATAATATTCATAGTAGCTTTCATACATAAAAAATAAAAACAAAGAATAGCAACCACATACACACACTCAAATACACACACAGATACACACACATACGCACACATAATTTATTGAAATTTAAGGAACTAATTTGAAAATTCCTTTTTCAAAAACAGGTTTAAAAGTCAAGTAAAATTTCTCCTTTGTTTTTCCACTGATTGTGTTCTATTAGAGCCTGGACACTCTATATCAAGCATGTTTTCGCCATCCATACTTTTCTTTTTAATAATGCCATGATATGATAACTCAGCCATTTATCTAGATTAATATTCACTTTCCTTCAGGTTGATAAATAGGAACTACATACTTTGGAATTCATCTGCTCTTTTGGTGTTTAATGTAGGGGTAGACTCAAGAATGTGCCATGGCTGATTTTTAAAACAAGGACCTTTTATGCCTCTGAAATGAGACTTAGGTATTAAGGGCTCTTAGACTTTTTTATTGTCGTCTGACCCTACTAAAAAGTAGAAAGATTTGCCTTGAAATTAAGGACTTTTGTTTAACAAAGGTAATCATAAAGAAGTATAAAGACAGGTGACAGGAAGAATACACTTCTGTAACAAAATAAGGCATGAGATGTAGAAATGTCAAAAATATTTAAGGAACTCTTAGCAATAGGTTATTCAAGAGAAGAGAAAACTCAGAAAATGAATAGTAATTCAGAGAAATGGAAATTTCTGTTTATTCTTGCTATTCACAAGGGAAATACAAGTGAAAGGACACTTTGAGTTCTCCAGAATGACAAAAAAATTAAAGTCATGTAATACTTGAACCTAGTGAGGATATAGCAAAAAGAGATCTCAGGTACATGACTATTGATGGTATAAATATTGTACAGCAGTTTAGCAGTATCAAGTGCCTGTGATCTAACATTGCATTTTCTGGGCATATTCTTTCAAGACTGTATACTTCATAAGAGAACATGGAGTGGGATTTTCATATTCACCCTTAGATGATAGCAAGAATTGGAGAGTATGCAGTGACTATCACTACATAACAAGAGGAAAAATAGAGTTATATTAGACACACAGCACAACCTAAATGAACACCCACCAGCAATATGATAACAAGGTTTCAAGGATATCAGTTCAGTTCAGTTCAGTCGCTCAGTTGTGTCTGACTCTTTGCGACCCCATGAATCGAATCACACCAGGCTTCCCTGTCCATCACCAACTCCCAGAGTTCACTCAAACTCACATCCATCGAGTTGGTGATGCCATCCAGCCATCTCATCCTTTGTCGTCCCCTTTTCCTCCTGCCCCCAAACCCTTCCAGAATCAGAGTCTTTTCCAATGAGTCAACTCTTCACATAGGTAGCCAAAGTATTAGAGTTTCAGTTTTAGCAGCATTCCTTCCAAAGAACACCCAGGGCTGATCTCCTTTGGAATGGACTGGTTGGATCTTTTTGTGGTCCAAGGGACTCTCAAGAGTCTTCTCCAATACATATATTGGTATCCAAAAAATACTTGAGTGATAGATGGGAAGGACCTATATTACTAGCACTAAAATGTGGTTTGTGGGAATGGGGGCTAGGAAGAGAACAAAAAAGGAGAATCATTTAATTTAACAAAAAAAGTAATGATCATTATTTAAATCAATCATGGGATAAGAATGATTATCTCAATCTGAATATATCCAAAAAAAGTGAAGTGAAAAGTGAAGTCATTCAGTTGTGCCTGACTCTTTGCGACCCTGTGGACTGTGTCCATGGGATTTTCCAGGCAAGAGTACTGGAGTGGGTTGCCATTTCCTTCTCCAGGGGATCATCCTGACCCAGGAATGGAACCCAGGTCTCCCACATTGTTGGAGAAGGAAATGGCAACCCACTCCAGTGTTCTTCCCTGGAGAATCCCACGGATGGAGAAGCCTGGTAGGCTACAGTCCATGGGGTCGCACAGAGTCAGACACGACTGAAGCGACTTAGCAGCAGCAGCTCCCACATTGTAGGCAGATGCTTTACCATCTGAGCCACCAGGGAAGTCTGGTGTCCAAAAATGGAAATGGAAAAACAAGCAACCATCTGTACTGTACTATCTTGTCCCTTCATGCAATTTATATGAATACTCTAGGTGAGGTGGGCTAAGATTGGGGATGATTTTGGAAAAGAGAAGAGGGATTTCTGTGATTTCTGGAAGTCTTGTCCAAAGCTTATTCATGAGCAGATTTCAGCCCTCAGATCAGTTTCATTGGCTTTACAAACATATTGCAGTCTTCCAGAACACTAAACTAAGACTGACCTATTTAATCCCTCTATTACTTTGATGATTCCAAGGGCCATGATTTCTGATGAGTAACCACTGTCACATTACAATGCAGAGCTCCTTTTGGATGATATGCTTAACCTGAGAAAGAGTACAGTATAGTTTAACCACCAAATGTGTTAGAATTTGAATTGTAGCCACCATGTACAGATATAAATTTAAAAACTATTTTTTTCAAGAGTGAAATATTGCCATTGAGTTTATTTTCTACTGCATTTACTAATGATCATGGCATTTGCAGTTCTAATTAGTAAATGGAATTTATCAAGTAATGCAAGTTTAATATGCCTATCCTAAAAAGATATCAAATTATATTTATCATGCATTTTATGTACCAATATAAATCATAATTGTATTAATATGTTAATTAACATATTAACATATTAAAGCCTTAACATTAATAGCTTAGAATTGATTTTTAAAAGTAAAATTATTTTGAGTTTCATGAAATAAAGTCTTATTTGTTTCTAATGGAGAAGCAATAAAAGAGAAATATATATATTGTGTTAAAAACTTTATGTGTTTGGTAGAAGTGAAGAGATTTCATGATGGGATGGTATACTTGAGGAAAAGATTTTTAAATACAACTAAAATAAGCTAAGATTGAAATACTTTTTAAAGCAATACTTATGACTTTGTATAATACCTAGGACTAGTTATGAACTGGTATATAGAAGTTTCAGTGATATAAAAGTGATTGAGCTTGACAGTGAATGCAATGACTGAAAACTGGCTACATGAAAATGTGTATTCAGAACAAGTGAGTGTTAGCTGTCAAAAGAAATGGAATATTGGGTATATTCTAAAATAAAATAATTCTGAGAATTAATATTAACCTAAATTCAACAGTGACTGATGACCTATAATAATGCTTGTCATGCAAGAGTGTGATCACTTGATGACTGGATTCTCAGACTGTCAAGATTCCTTGAAGCTATGTATTTTATTTTTTTGAGTAAAATAATGAATACACAAATAAATGCATGGACATATGGCTATATCAATTAAAAATTTATTAAGTGGGAAAAGACATGGTTGTATCTATTTATCATTACAAATTGAAGAATTTAGGCTGCATTGGTATTTGGAAATAATTCTCAGTTACAGTTTTAGCTATCATCACATGTAAAGTTTGGAGTCTTACTGAAATATATTTCCTAAAATAGCAATGGAATCAAGGAAAAATACAAAAAAAGTTGAGAATCTTGTGGTACTGTTCTCATAATTTGTAGTCAGTGCTAGAAATCAGCTGCGTGAATGAGGTGAGGGTGAGTGTCAAAAGGGGCTGTAGCTAATTTTTAGAAAATAATGGTATTGGAAGCATTTATTATATCTATAAAAGTGTTTTATTTTTGACCAGTGGCAAAGATTAAGGTACATGACAGATTTGGCTATGCTACACTATTTTGGCCAAACATCAAATGGGAGACACAGTCTCTTATTTATTTAATGCAGTAAAAAATATGTTTTGTTTTAATTTGTTGCTTTAGATTAAATATTAAGAAAAAATACTCATGAAAAAATATTTATGATCCTTAATTTGTACTTCAAATAATATGTTATGACAAACACTCCATATAAATCATATACTCTGGAATGTACATCTAAAAAGGATATCCAGAGGAAAGATATTTTAAAGCATTTTTCTGTGATTTGAAGCATGATAATTATTAGATTTATTTAAAGGTTTGTATCCCTTATCTTGTTTCCCAAGTGTGTAACATTTTTTGCAAAGTGTATGTAATAAAGGATAAAGCGAAATTTTAGATTAAAGTGCAAGTGAAAAAACAATAAAAATATGTAAATGCAGACCGTTTTGTGCATTTGCTACAGATGGATCTTGGAATGACTCTGTTTGTCACAGAAAAAGAAAATATATACAATTTTTATTTGTTGGCTTAAAAACCATTTAAAAATCAGTTTGGTTTTTAATTGCAAAGCTTTTCTTGATATCAGATCTTATAGGAAATTCCCTCATGGCTTCCAGCAAAGATGTTGGAAGCTAATGATATTTGTAAACTTATAGTATGTATCACTGAGTATGTGTGTGTATCCTAAATTCACATATATATGTATATACAGTATGTGTGTGTGTGTATATATATATATATATATACACAGATGATAGATAGATATGATGTAGTAATAGAAATTCTATTGGGTGGGTTGCAAAATTAATCAGTATAAGTAGATACTCTGATCTCTGATAACACAACTTATTAATCCAATAAATAATTTAGATTGTCTTTAAAGGGTTTCTTACCTCAAGTTGTGTATTATTATACTAGTTCCAGTGATGGGATGAAGGAATTTTGTAAAGTACCCAAAATTGTATGTTAATACCATATGTACCATTTTGCATTTCCCCTACTTCTAGTATCATACAGCACTCTCAAAATAAATTGTACCATACAAAATTTAGAGAACCATTGTACACCATGTACTTATTAACTGCTTTAATTCTGAATTTAGCATGTATATTTATGTTCTTAGATATTTTATTAATACTGAATTGTTAGCTTTTAAATAATTTTCTGTTGGTATTAACAATATCAGAAATGAAAGCACATTTATTTCATGGTATTCATAATACCTCATTTAAAACTACAGTTTTAGATGCATTATATGATTTTCTCCTAGAATCTTTCCATATAGAGTTTAGCATATTGCTGGAAAGTCTTAACTATCATGAATATTGATTTGTTACTATAAAAGCCACAGATATATTGTTTATGAATCATTATTTACAGAAGGATGTCACTTTTTGTATTTATATTGTTGTAATTAATGAAATTCATTGAATCTGTTTCTTCGTATAATATGCAGGAATCTGCATAAATTAGCAATATCAATTAATTTTTATGGTATAAACTATTTTATCCCATATCAGAATATATACTTGCTACTTTGTATATCATAATCTATTCAGCCTCTTGATGAAAGTGAAAGAAGAGTGAAAAAGTGGGCTTAAAACTCAACATTCATAAAACTAAGATTGTGGCATCCAGCCCCATCACTTCAAGATTGCTGAGATAAATATCAATAACCTCAGATATGCAGATGACACCACCGTTATGGCAGAAAGTGAGGAAGAAGTAAAGAGCCTCTTGATGAAAGTGAAAGAGGAGAGTGAAAAAGTTGGCTTAAAGCTCCACATTCAGAAAACTAAGATCATGGCATCTGGTCCCATCACTTCATGGCAAATAGATGGAGGAAGAGTGGAAACAGTGGCTGACTTTATTTTTTGGGGCTCCAAAATCACTGCAGATGGTGATTGCAGCCATGAAATTAAAAGACGCTTACTCCTTGGAAGGAAAGTTATGACCAACCTAGATAGCATATTCAAAAGCAGAGACATTACTTTGTCAACACAGGTCTATCTAATCAAGGCTATGGTTTTTCCTGTGGTCATGTATGGATGTGAGATTTGAACTATAAAGAAAGCTGAGTGCCAAAGAATTGATGCTTTTGAACTGTGGTGTTGGAGAAGACTCTTAAGAGTCCCTTGGACTGCAAGGAGATCCAACCAGTCCATCCTAAAGGAGATCAGTCCTGGGTGTTCATTGAAAGGACTGATGTTGAAGCTGAAACTCCAATACTTTGGCCACCTGATGACTCATTGGGAAAGACCCTGATGCTGGGAAAGATTGAGGGTGGGAGGAGAAGGGGGTGACAGAGGATGAGATGGTTGGATAGCATCACTGACTCAATGGACATGAGTCTGGGTAGGCTCCGGGAGTTAGTGATGAACAGGGAGGCCTGGCATTCTGCGGTTCATGGAATTGCAAAGAGTTTGACATGACTGAGTGACTGAACTGAACTGCTCCTTAAACAGCATATTAAAAAACAGAGACATTACTTTACCGACCAAGGTCTGCTTAGTCCAAGATGTGGTTTTTCCAGTAGTCATATATGAATGTGAGTTGGACCATAAAGAAAGCTGAACACCAAAGAATTGATGCTTTTGAACTGTGGTGTTGGAGAAGACTCCTGAGAGTCTCTTGGACAGAAAAGAGATCAAACCAGTCAATCTTAAAGAAAATCAGTCGTGAATATTCTTTGGAAGGACTGATGCTGAAGCTTGAATACTTTGGCCACATGATATAAGAGATGACTCCTTAGAAAAGACCCTGATGCTGGGAAAGAATGAATGCAAGAGAAGAAGGAGACGACAGAGGATGAGATGGTTGGATGGCATCACCTACTAAATGGACATGAGTTTGAGCAAGCTCTGGAGTTGGTGATGGACAGGGAAGTCTGGTATGCTGCAGTCAATGGGGTCTCAAAGAATCAGACATGACTGAGCAACTGAACTGAACTGAATCTATTTACAATCCCAAAGCCAAGTGGGATGACAGAGGTGGAGGATAGCACAACTGCTAACTATATGCAAGGTAACTGCCTCAGGTGAGGTCATTGCAAATCATTAGACAAGACAGGACTTCTGTCACTGGACAGGAGAATAGGCAGTTTTTTTGCTCTTTAGAAAAATTTTTGTTGTTTATGGGTTAAAGTCTTTAGATTCATTATAATTCATTCAAATGCCCCTTTCCACTTTTCAGAGGCCCAGTCAATCCTTTAAATTTCATGAGATCTAGGTGGCTAATAAACCCTTTTATTTTATAATTTAGCAACCCATAGGAGAAGTTTCTGCTCTGCTTTTCAAATTTGACAACCCAACCTTTCATCTACAAGAGACATGAGATACTTTTAGGATAAACATGGGAGCTTTCTTGTTCTTCATTGTTATTTAAGCTGAGAATTAGAACCTTGAACTTACCTTTTTTTTTTTTTTTTAATTTAAAAATCCCCACTGCTATCAGAATAGCCAGACACATTATTGATATTACTCAATCTCATCATAGCTTCCCAGGTGGCACCAGTGGTAAAGAATTCACCAGCACTGCAGGAGATGCAAGTTCGATCCTTGAGTCTGGAAGATCCCCTTGAGGAGGAAATGTCACCCCACTCCAGTATTCTTGCCAAGGAAACCCCATGGACAGAGGGGCCTGGCAGGCTACAGTTCATGGGGTCACAAAGAGTCTGATGTGACTGAGCGACAGCACGTGTGCATGCACACACACACACACACACACACACACACACACATTGCCTTCAATGAGCATTTCATTCCAGGGAATTATAGGATAAAAATTTAGGTAACTGTTTCACACATCTGTGAACTAATGGTATCCTGTTTTCCAGCTTCCAAATTAACCAATCCAGATAAGCCAATTCTGTGAGAGTCAATTTCTTGCAACCTCTCTTGTTACCAAATACTCCCTCACGCAATATTATAGGTATTTTAAACACAGAGAGGTTTAGTTCAGGGAATTTGGTGTTCAAATGGTATTAGAATTGTTTGGTTAAGAGTTGTAAACACAATGAAACCTTTGATTTAAAGACCATTTATTCCTGAAGTCTGGAAGCTGCCCGTGCTACTACCTCCACATTCACATTCATTTATGACACTGTAACTGATACTGGAACATGAAGTCTACCTCCCACACACACTCATGTCTTTTAGAACTTGTTTGAGAGCTATAGACGGATGCTTTTATTTTATCATACCTGTCCAATATTGCATGAATGCATCTCAATGGCAGAAACAAAATTGTATCTGGAACCTTAGCCAAACAAAGAATCTGTGGAAAGGCCTTTTAGCCCTTGCAACACTGGATAGAGCATGGGAAGGATGTTTTACTCAATCTTTTCAGCATCTCTTGACATAGCTGATAGTTGTCTTTCTTAAAGCACTTTCTGCTCTTGCTCTCCATATTACCATATTTTGCTGTGTTCTCTCCTCATACATTGCCTGCTGTTTCTGAGGATCATTTTCTAGATGAAGTAAATAAGGAAAATGGGGACAGAGGGGTAGGATCAATATCTTGGCTGTGATAACAGGGAAGACTTTTCAGAATAGATACTATTTAAATGGAATACACACAAATGTGAGGTGGGTTTTAGGAATAACACCAAACTTTTTTCTTTCTTCCTTTCTCCCTCCTCTCTCTTCTGTGGCGACTGTGGAGACCAAATGCTGAAGGTGGTACCATCACCAGGTGGAATTCTTTGGCATTCTTGTGTAACATCTTTTTTTTTTTTTTTAGATCTTGTGTAACATCTTGAAGGGAGGCCCCATGAGAGAGCTCCCTGTCGTGAAGAACTATATGGACCCTCACATTAAAAATAGGTAATTTTTACTTGTTTTAAGCTGCTTAAAAGAGAGCATTTAGTCTGTTTCATGAAGGTTTGAGGTTTATCAGATAATAATGCTAGAAGGGACAAGAAAAATGTGGGCATAAGCAATATAGTGATTATCATGATAGACAGTGAAATTTAGGTCAAACAGGAACATGTGGTATTGTTGGATAGTTAGAAACTGATAATATCAATATGTTTCTGACACTGACGAGTAATAGCATTGTGAGGATATTTGACCAAGTGAGAACAGTGTGGAATGCTATTTTAAAATGTATGTTTGCCGTCGAGAGTAGATGGGATATTCATTTTCTTGTGATATCAAGATTGAGTGTATGATCATAGAAGTGAATGTCTGAGGAGATGTAAAGAAGAGACGAAAACACCAACTATGACAAGAATGGAAAACTGAGAGGTCAGAGTTTTATAGAGGTTCATTTGAAAGACATTGATCTATTTCTGTATTTAAATTAAATATTTTTATTGGCTGATGAAGCTAGAATAGCAGAACACTTGTACTGGTCCTCTCTGGGATCTTTGCTATTTATATTTTGTAAACTTTCTTTTGGTGAAGTGAAGACAATGTTGCACGTAAAAACATGGACATTAGTGTCAGACTGCCTAGCTTCTGATTCTAGTTTAGTCATTCACTAGTTAAGTGGCACTTGGAAACTGGCTTACTCTTAAAATATTTTCTTTTATGTGGATGAAATATTGAAGATTAATTAAAGACAATGATTTCAAATGTCTTGGCTAATAAGTTACTATCATTATTGTGTAATATAATGGTTCGTACTTTTCTTGATAACTTGGCATTAAAATCCACCACTAAATTTACTGTAGGGACATTGGCAAGGATGATATCCACTGTACCATTTATTGTTACCCACATAACACCTTAATTCACACACACACACACAAAACAGAAACAGAAATAACCTTCCAGATTGAATTGACAAAAGAAATTTGCTTCCATTGAAAAACTGCTGTGTATTCTCAAATTCTCCACAAATTATCCTAGTAAATATTTGATCCCTTTTAGCTTCAGACTGAAGCGATTTAGTAGCAGCAGCAGCTTCAGAGACTGCATAATTAGAGTCAAAATTGTGGCTTGACTTTAATATAGGAAATAATTATTTGAATATCATGTACACACTCTCTTTCATCCATTAATTATAACCTTTATTTTTATTTTAGATTCAACATTTGATCATTCTTATTGCTTACATTTTCCAAGTCACTTCAGTTCTTCTTTGTGTGCATTTGTGTGTACAAATACCCTCAGTAGCCTAGATTTTGAGACCACAAACTTTTGAAGGAAAATAGATGTCCAGAAGTAGAAGATTTTTACTAGTATAGATAGATTTTTCAAAAAATAATTAAGTATTTTCCATTTAAGGACTAGGATGGAATAGTTCTCCTGAGCCTGAGTTCCAGTATAACTCTTTCTACATGTCCCATTTTGTATTAAAAAGTTAATTGTGCATTACCTATTGACTTTATTTCTTAATTTGGTCCAATCTATGTTATAATTATTGTTTCTTCATGTCATGATTCCTAGAGTTTAATGAGGGTCCTAGAGCTCTTTGCTCAATTACATCTATATGGATATTTTAATGGTAAAGGGAGATAAAAAATAAGGTGCTGTTTCTTCCTCTACTGTTGAATTAAGCAGATATCATTTTAATAATGTCATATTTCTATCCTTGCAAGTAGAGCTTGCTTTACTGTGGCTGAGACACTATGCTAAGTAGGACAACTGTGAGCATCTTTGAGAAATTGCTCAGAGATTAAATGTCTCTTAATTTTCATACCAGCAAATGAGTTAATCTTTGACCTGTAATTTGACATTCTAAGCATAGGATATTCTGTATTTTAGTGTCATGTGTGATGAAACTCATTGGATTTCATCCAGTGTCCTATTAATTTTGACACTGGGAAGGCTGAGGATACAGCATGAATTTTAAGCTTATGTAAGTTTCCAGAAAAGGAAATAGAGAAGCAAAGAATGTGCAGTTCCTATCAGTCCTGACAATAGCTCTGTGAAGTCGCATACATGATAAACCACTTAGGGTACTCATAAAGTGTTCTCTTTTGGACAGATTTATGTTTAGTTTTAGGAGACATTTGTTGTATACCTACTATGTGGAAAATTTTAAGTTCTTAAAAAACAAAAGAAATGAAAATGAAATAATACAGGCTTCAGGGAGCACCTCTTTTGTGCATAGTATTTATCCAAGTTCAGAGGGAAAAAATACATTCTCTATAATGTGTATTTGTTGAACTAATTTTTTTGTGAATTTCTAAGTAACAGAAAATTTGGAGTATGAGGTAACTTGGCACTGAGGTAACTTTAGGAAATAGGAGGTCAGGGGCTATCTCAAATAAAAGGTCAGGGCCTAACTCAAGTTCAGAAACACTATTCATTTACTTGATTTTTGAGTTCTCTAAACTGTGTCCCTACTGTATATTATTCAAACTGATTTTTTTACTGCATTTATTACATCTTATGATTTATTTAGGCTTATATATTTTAATTCATTCATTAAAAAATAAAATCAAAGGAGAACTAAATAAACAGATATTTCATATCTATGGACAGGAAGACTTGATATTGTCAGGAAGTTCATTCTTCCAAGATCTGCTTGTGTTCATTATTGTTTCCTTTCTTATGCTTACTGTGGATTTAGTTTGCCCTTTTTTTACTTTTCTAAGATTGAAATTTAGATATTGCTTCTTTTCTACTATATGCATTTGATGCTATGAATTTCCTTCTGAGTGCTGATTTTACTGTACCACGTGGATTTGGATAAGTTGTGTTTTCATTTTCATTTAGTTCAAAATAGTTTTTAAATTCTCTTGAGATTTCTTCCTTGACCTATGTCAAAAAAGTGTGTTGCTTAATCTCCACATATTGTGGGATTTTTCGTTTATCCTTTTGTTACTGATTTCTAATTTAACTCCATCGTGGTTTGAAAACAGACATTTTATGATTTTTATACTGATAAGTTTGCCAAGGGGTGTTTCATGGTCCACATCATTGTGGTTAATATTCCATATGAGCTTGATGAAAATATATTCTGCTATTGTTGTATGAAGTAATCTATATTGTTGTTCAGTCACCCAGTCGTGTCCAACTCTTTGCGACCCCATGGACTGCAGCACACCAGGCCTCCCTGCCCCTCACCATCTCCTGGGGTTTGCCCAAGTTCATGTTCATTGTATCTGTGAGGCCATCCAGCCACCTTATCCTCTGACACCCTCTTCTTCTGCCCTTGATCTTTCCCAGAATGAGCAACTTTTCTGATATGTCTTCTGTTTACATCAGATGACTGAAATACTGGAGCTTCAGCATCAGTCCTTCCAGTGACTATTCAGGGTTGATCTCCCTTAAGATTGACTGGTTTGATCTCCGTGCTGTCCAAGGGACTTTGAGGAGTCTTCTCCAGCACCATAGTTTGAAAGCAACAATTTTTTGGCATTCTGCCTTCTTTATGGTCCGAGTCTCACAACTGCACATGACCACTGGGAAGACCATAGCCTTGACTATACGGACCTTTGTCAGCAGAGTAATGTCTCAGCTTTTCAGCCCACTGTCTAGGTTTGTCATTGCTTTCCTGCCAAGAAGCAATCATCTTCTGATTTCATGGCTGCAGTCACTGTCCATAGTGATTCTGGAGACCAAGAAGAAGAAATCTGTCCCTACTTCCACCTCTTCCCCTTCTATGTGCCATGCAGTAATGGGGCCAGATGTCATGATCTTAGTTTTTTTTTTTTTTAATTTAGTCTTAAGCCAGCTCTTTCACTCTTCTTCATCTTCATCAAGAGGCTCTTTAGTTCCTCTTCACTTTCTGCCATTGGAGTGGTAGAAGTAATCTATCGGTGTCTATTATATCTAGTCACCTGATGGTATTGAGTTCAGCTATGCCCTTGCTCATTTTCCTTTTGCTGAATCTGTCCATTTCTAACAGAAGAATGTTGAAGTCTTTGACTACAATGGTGGATACATCTGTTTCTCATTGCAGTTCTTTTTCTAACTCATGTATTTTGACACTCTGTTGGATGCATATACATTAAAAATTATGTTGTCCTGAAGAAATGACCTGTTTATCATTTATAGTGCCTTTCTTTAGCTCTGATAACTTTCATTGCTTGGAAGTATGCTTTGTCTAAAATTAATACAGAGTCTTATGCTTTTGGATTCATGCTAGCATGGTATATTTTACTCCCTTCATTTACTTTTAATCCTTATTTGAATTTATATTAAGGTGGATTTTTGGTAGATGATGTATAGCTGGGTTTTGTTTCTTGATACAATCTGATAATCTGTCTTTTAATTTGTGCATTTAAACTATTGATATTCATAGTGATTATTGTATATTTGAATTAATATCTGCCATATGTGTTAGTATTTTTCTGTTTGTTGCTTTTGTTATTTATTCCTATTTTTGTCTTCCACTCTTTTGTGTCTTTTGTGCTTTTAACTGAGCATTTTATATGATTTCATTTTTTTCTCTTTCCTTAGCATGTTCATTTTCCCTCTGTTTTTAATTATTTTGGTGATTTTAATATATATTCACAGTTAATCCAAGTCTAATTTTAAATATAGTGATTCACAGGTAGTGAGTAACTTATAGTAATAAAACAAACCTTATTATTTTCTTTTGACCCTTTTATCAGTATTATTCATTTTATTTATATGTAAGCACATCAAATATGCACAGTATATATGATAGAATATAGTGTTACCATTATTATTTTGAACATACTGTTAGCTAATAGATCATTTAAGAATGATAAAAATATATATTTTTTAAGTTACCTTTACTTATTTCTTCCCTGATACTCATTTGTTTATATGGATCTGAGTTATCATTTGCTGTTTTTATAACATTTCCTGCAAAGTGTTCTAGTTTAATTAATGTTTCAAACATTTCTGTTCTTTTCTTTTTTCTATTGGAATTTTCACTAGGAAAATGTTAGGCCATTTTCAGTTGTCCCACATTTTTGGATATTTAGTTTGTCCTGTTTTTTTCCTTCCTGCAGTCCTTTTTCTGATTGCTTTTTAGTTTCAGTGGTTTCTATTAATATATTCTCAAGCTCTGAGGGTGTTGCCTCAGCTCTATCCACTTTGCCAATAATCCCATTAAAGGCACTCTTTGTTTCTGTTTTCTTTTACAGTGATTTTTCATCTCTCTCTCATTTTTTTTCCTTTTGGTTCTTTGTTATAATTTCTCTCTGCCTTCATTGTCCATCTGTTCTTGCATGTTGTGCTTTATCCATTGGAGGCGTTAGCATCTTTTTCACAGTTGTTTTAAATTCCTGGTCTGATAATTCCCACATCCTTGCATTTAGTCTGGTGCTGATGCTTACTGTTTCTCCTTAAACTTTGATTTTTGTCTTTTAATATGTCTTACATCCTTTTCCTCATAGCTGAACATGATGTACTTGTTAAAGGGAATTGCTCCAATTAGGCCTTTAGTGGTTAGGTGTGGGTGGACAGGAATTGTTCCATAGTCTCGTGAGTAGGTCTTAGTCTGTGAGTGAGCTTGTCCTGTTGAACTGTGAACTTCACACATGCGTCTCAATTTTTTGCCCCTCTTCATTGGGACATGATGGCTAGAGTGGGCTTATTTGGGCATATCCTTTCTTCTACATGGAAGTCTAGAAGGGGCTGCTGCTAAGTCGCTTCAGTGTGACCCCATAGACTCTGTGCGACCCCATAGACGGCAGCCCACCAGGGTCCCCCATCCCTGGGATTCTCCAAGCAAGAACACTGGAGAGGGTTGCCATTTCCTTCTCCAATGAGTGAAAGTGAAGTCGCCCAGTTGTGTCCGACTCTTCATGACCCCATGGACTGCAGCCTACCAGGCTCCTCCACCCATGGGGTTTTCCAGGGTTGGGTACTGGAGTAGGGTGACATTGCCTTCTCCACTAGAGGGGGCTAGAATTGGGTTTTTCCTTTCTCCAAGTCAATTAAGCTCTGATTAACTCCAGAAGCTTCAGTTCAGTTCAGTTCAGTCGCTCAGTCCTGTCCGACTCTTTGCAACCCCATGAATCGCAGCACGCCAGGCCTCCCTGTCCATCACTAACTTCCGGAGTTCACCCAGAATCACTTCCATTGAGTCAGTGATGCCATCCAGCCATCTCATCCTCTATCGTCCCCTTCTCCTCCTGCCCCCAATCCCTCCCAGCATCAGAGTCTTTTCCAATGAGTCAACTCTTCGCATGAGGTGGCCAAAGTACTGGAGTTTCAGCTTTAGCATCATTCCTTCCAAAGAAATCCCAGGGCTAATCTCATTCAGAATGGACTGGTTGGATCTCCTTGCAGTCCAAGGGACTCTCAAGAGTCTTCTCCAGCACCACAGTTCAAAAGCATCAATTCTTCGGTGTTCAGCCTTCTTCACAGTCCAACTCTCATATCCATACATGACCACAGGAAAAACCATAGCCTTGACTAGACGAACCTTTGTTGGCAAAGTAATGTCTCTGCTTTTGAATATGCTATCTAGGTTGGTCATAACTTTCCTTCCAAGGAGTAAGCGTCTTTTAATTTCATGGCTGCAGTCACCATCTGCAGTGATTCTGGAGCCCCCAAAAATAAAGTCTGACACTGTTTCCACTGTTTCCCCATCTATTTCCCAGCTCTTGCTAAATAATTTCACTTGAGGGCTGACCTTTTAAAGACAAACAGGGTGCTCTGGAGTATTTCAAAATGGCTTCTTTTCCTCTCTGCAGGGAATTTTTCTCTGCTATTCACTGTGAGAACCTGGTTTACCTCCTGGAGGTAAGGCACAAAAATGTGGGAGTCCCCTGATGTTGAAAAACACAGATAGTCTTTTATTTCAGTCTTGGTTTTCCCCAATTTACAGATAACCTGAGGTGCAGGTATGTTTTGTGTCTTATTTTCTTTACCTGAAGTGTGTCCTTTATTATGCATTCTGGTAAGTGATATTGAATTATCTGTTTTTGTCTGTGAAAGTTGTTATTTAGCTTTCCTTTTTGGAAAATATTTTTGCTTGTTACAAACTTGTTGGGTTGATGGTTTTTTCTTTGAGAATTTGAAAGTTACTGGTCAGCTGCCTTTTGGCTTTCATAAAAATTGAGTTGAGTGTGGGTTTTGTTGTAGCTGTAGTTACCCCTAGTGCTTATTTTGCTTCAGATTTTTTCAGGGTTACATTGTGCATAGGGTGGGAGTTGGATTGTCAGAGGATTTTTCCAGTGCTCCTGTTCTCCTATCACCTTTAGATTTGCCCTGTGTGCTTCCACATGAGAATAGGTAGATCTCCATACCTCTCATCCCAGAGATGGACAGCCGCATAGTCAGCACAGAGTAGCCTGGTGTGGGGACAGGAGGGCATTCTCTTGTCCTGGTTCAGTCTCAGGTTTCAATTGGTTTGATGTTCCTGGTTCTGGGAATGGGGCTTTCTCGAAGATGTTGCTCTGCTTCTTTTTGCTAGATGTACATATCAGAGCCGGAGTCTGGAGAGTCTTTTACTCTCCTTTCAAGGATAGAATTTAGTTTGTTTGTTTGAGTTCTTGCCACAGAAGCAACTGTTTGCTCTTTCCCTTCCTCTTTCTCCAGCTCAAGAATTTTTTTTTTTTTCCTCCTGTTGGACAGAAGTTTCTAAACAGCTTTATGCTTTCCTGCAATGGCAGTTGCTTTTCTTGTTCAGGCTTGAACCACCCAGGGGGCCTTTTTCTAATGTCTGACTCAGCTCAAAATTGTTCTTGTTGCCTTGTGACATCCATGGAAAGCTCTGAGATTGAATGTAAAATCCTTGGTGTCTTGGGCTCTTGAGAGTTCTGTATTTTCAGTTTATCCCACTCTTGGTCTTTAGGAATTTATTAAAAGTTTTAGCCGAAATCTTTCTCCTGGCTTATATGTCAGCCCCGATTTCCTACCCCAGATAAGCCATCACTTGTATTTCCTTGAAGGTTTCTTTCCTTAGAGTTCAGCCTACTTGTTTTCTCTGTGATGTTTGCTAGTTTATTAGCTAAGAACAAATTATAATTTTGTAGATTATTTGGCTTTTGCTGCTGTCTGAGTGGGAGCAATGCTCTTTCTACCTTTTTGTATCCCAACTGGAATCCAAGCCTTTCTGGAGAAGAATTTTGGTTTAGCTGGAAACCATTAAAACTGACACCTGCTTCATATAATGAGAAAGTAACTCATAAATGTTTTGGGCTATTGATACTATTGCTTTCATTAGCAGATGTATTGGCATCATCCTTTCTAAATATTGGTCTTTAGAAGGACAGAACACAATTCTTCTATGACTAAAATGTGTATGGGATGCCATCTTGTAAATGTGATGTCTTTGGCATATCATTATTAAACTGTGGGCTTGAAGTTATGTTTTCTAATTAGAGTGACACAAAGTAGATGTTTTTATGTATAAAAAGTCAGAAATTATAAAAATGGCTATTAACACTATTTCACAGTTAGAAAGTTGATTTGATTATCTGTTCATTTAAATTTTGGAAATTGTATTTATCTTTAGGGAATGTGAGCATAGCAGTTCCTTAAACAATCAAGTAATTAATGTTTAGCATATCAGAATTCTTAATTCTAATGTACTGCATACTTTCCATTGTGTTCCTTTTCATCACTCTGGCCATTATGACATTTAAGTTGATCAATGTGAAAACTACTTGAAAATTCAGTTTATATATATACATATATAAAATATACTAATGCACTCTTGACTTGTGTCTAATGCACTCAGGAAAATGTTTTTGCCAGTGCTGTTATGAGTAATAGACAGAAGTGTTCTGTATTTATCCAGTTGGGTCAAAAAGCTAGAAACAGAGTGACACTGAAAAATATAACAGCCATATATAATGAATGTGTTATGGTCCCTCATTATCTTTTTATGTTGTCATTTTCAAGAATTAGATGGAGAAATAAAAGTAAAATCAGTTTAACCATGTGTCCTTTATTGATGAGCTAGGTGTTTATTAATTCAATATATTTATTGAGTGGCTCTTATGACAGGTGCTGTTCAAGAAATTGTGGAGTCAGCAGTTACTGAAAGAACAAGGCCTGCTTTATGTAAAGCTTACCATTTTTTCAACAAAATTTAAAAATACTTATTTTTTGTACAATTGGTGGTTTAAGCTGTGACACATTGGAAAAAGTGAAGTCGCTCTGTCATGTCCGACTCTTTGTGACCCCATGGACTGCAGCCCACCGGCCCCTCTATCCATGGGATTTTCCAGGCAAGAATACTGGAGTGGGTTGCCATTTCCTTCTCCAGGAGATCTTCCTGACCCAGGAGTCGAACCCAGATCTCCTGCATTGTGGGCAGACGCTTTAAACCTCTGAGCCACCAGGAAGCCCTGACACATTGGAGTATCTTATTATAGTGGAGGCATTTTATTATTGTGTTTTGGAGTCCCCAGAGCCATTTTCACATTAAAAGATTACCTAGAATGGTTCATGAGGGCTTGAAATAGTTTTGTTCAACGATTTATCACACAGTTGTAGTTAAGGTAAACAGCTGGATAAAGGAAAGAGACATCAGTAGAGTGTGGAGGAGTCTGTCTGCAGACTTCTTATAGTTTCCCTTTCATTAGGTGTCATGTGGAGCACACTCTTCCCTAGCAATGAAAATTCAGTAGCATGTGTGCTGTCCTTTTGTTGAGGGGGGCTGACTAGAGATGCGTGTCCTAGGTTTTTACTGGGATCTGATCACATAGGCACTCACTGTCTAGCACACATCAATCTTCCAGACTCCCAGAAATTAAGCAGATGTAGTTTAAAGCACATTATTTGCACAAATATTTCAGACACAATATATGATGCTTCTCATTTTTGGAATGGGAACAGTATTCTTGAAATCCAAGTTTGCAGACACTGAAGGCCCAATCTTGAAATTAGGCCTTTTAAGGATAGCAGTCTTGGGCAAGCCATGTTAACCCTTTTCTACACAGCTAACTTTGTTTCTAGTAGCTGAATTGTAAAAATCTTAGTTGGTGATAATAATAACCAAATTTCTAACTATCTCTGTAATGAAAATAACCAGGTTAGAATTATTAATCAGATCTTATTAACCAGGTTATCGTTCTACTCCAGTTCTGATGACTAGGTCATCCTACTCCTTTTCTGTGCTTGCCCTGTTATTCATTTTATGAGTTTAATCCTTCAGTAAATATTCACTGCTCCTGAGGATGTGTGTATTAGAGTATAGAGACTTTGAACTTGTGAAAAGAAAATCTGAGGGGAAGAGAGAGCGACAGAGTTGGATTTGAGTTAGTTCATAAGAAATGAAAGAAGTACTGGGGTAAATTACAAACATATCTAGAAGTTCCCTCCAAACAGAATTATATGTTTCAGAGGCAGAAACTGATGGAAGAAAGGCAAGGAGGTCAATAAACAATATAGAGGTAGCTGTGGCGGTTTAGTTGCTAAGTCATGACCAACTCTTGCGACCGGATAGACTGTAGCCCACCAGGCTCCTCTGTTCATGGGATTTTCCAGGCAAGAATATTGGAGTGGGTTGCCATCTCCTTCTCCAGGGGATCTTCCCAACTCAGGGATCAGACCTGGATCTCCTGCACTCCAGTTAGATTCTTTACGAGCTGAGCAACCAGGGAATTCCCTAGAGAGTTAGCTAACAGGTGACAGAGGGAAGGGAAAACATATTTTAGGGATTTGTAGTTCCTGTTAACATCTTTAAAATTTCCCCTGAATGAGAGAAATCCTGGAGATTCTTGGGATAAAAGTGCTATGATCTTACGTACATTTTAAAAGTTAGAGTAACCAAAAAAAATAAATAAATAAAAGTTAGAGTAAATAATAGGCTTAAAGGATGAGGATGGATTACTAGAAGAGAATATACAAAGAGACTATTAGCAATATATTTCAATAATCCAGAAAAAAGTATCATGGTGAGAATCAGAAGAGTAGCAGTGAGTAGAAATGGTTAGAAGATTTGGGCTGGGTATATTTTGATATCAGAAAAAAATAGGAAAATAAGAGAACAAAGAAAATCTTTTTGGGTGCTACTGTTAAGATCCTTTAAGATGTTTGCTTGAAATAATTTAAAGAGGTTGATATTAATTGAAGTGAAGTCAGTTGATAGAGAAGTATGCTTTGGGATAATGAACAATTTTTATTTGGATATGTTATGCTTAAGATACATGTTTGATGACCAAGTGGAGATGTTCAGTAAACAGCAAGACCTGGAGGTCCAAAGAATGGTGAAAGTGAGGACTTGGAGATCAAAACTTGGGCGTCATTAGATTAAAGATGACATTTAAAGCTATGAGAATGGAAGACATCACAAATTGTAGTTAGAAAAAGTTACAAGGCCACAGTCATGGGGCATTCTAATTGGTACCAGTAGAAGATGAGAACTGCCTTTAGTGGAGGTTCAGTGGAGTAGTACTCAATGAAGTAGGAGAACCAAGAGAACGTCGTAGTGTCTAGAATCAGTGTGGAGAAAGTCTTTTGAGAAGAGATCAACATTGGCAAATTTTTCTGAATGCTTGTATTAGGTGAAGTTTGAGAATTAACTGACAGATTTAAGGTAGATGTTCCTGATATTGGCAGGAGAAAACTATACATGTTATACTAGCGCTATAAATTCATGTGGGCTCAAGAGGGAACAGGAGAAATGTAAAAATGGACTGTAAATACAAATTGTAGTTTCAAAAATTTGGGAGTCAGAAGGATTTTTTAAGGGTACCAATGCAACATGTTTGGTTATGTTAAATTGTTCAGGTGACAGAAAACTGATAAACCTGAAATTAACATCAAAAATAAGTAAGATGGGATGGATGCATAGTTGGAGGGATTCATCTTGGGCAGGAATACTGATACCATAGCAGCAAGAGAGAAGGTAGAGTATATAACAATCACAGTAGATAGGATGGTGGATGTGGTATTGGGTGTTTCTCAATACTTGTATTGTGTCAGTGAAATATTTACAAGTTGAACACCTCAAAATAAGGAATTCCCTGGGGGCAGGGTGATGAAAGAGGTTTTGTTAATTTGAGGATAAAGAAAGTTTGGGTGTATGAATTGACTAAGGAAATACAACAGGATTGAAATTAAGGACAGATCCTGAGAGATATGGTCAGCAATTCAGTGAGTCAGTTCAGGTCCTTCAAGTAGCAGATGCCAAGTTGGGATTATGCACAATATTTATTGGGGAAGATTCCTGCAAAGAATACAGGGGAGGTTTCGGCATAGGCGAGGGGAGTCTTCAGACTATGATGCAGGTTTGACACCTGTGAAATGAAAGGAAAGACAGGAAAACTGGGTAAGAGAGCATGTGACTGAGTGCAGATCTGAGAATGCCTTGACCAGGCCAATGTGAGTTCCCTCAGCAAAGATTGACTATTGGGAGAGTCCACATTGGGCAGAAATAGCCCAGCAAAAGTAGTCTTGCCAGACCCAGTTACTGGCTGGAAGAAGTCTCAGGGAAGCCCAGCTTTGGTGTGCACCCATGGGAGGACCTGTAGGTGCTGCCAGCAGTGGCTCTGGGTCAGTGTGTTCACTGCAGCAGGTTCTCCTGAAGGTAGAGCTGAGCTGAGCTGAGCTGAGCATGCATGTCCATGGCTGACACATTTGATATGCTGATGTTTTCCTCCATCTCTGTTTAGCTGCTCTGATGTATTGGGGAAGAAATAAGAATATTAAATTAAAGTAGATTAGAGAATATCCAGGGTAGTGATATGAAGGGAAAGAGGGAAATGCAAATTGAACTATGCACTTTATTTATTTATTTTTTAATTTCTAATTTTTATTTATTTTATTTTTTAACTTTACAATATTGTATTGGTTTTGCCATATATCAACACGAATACGCACTTTAAAAGAGGAAACTGTTTAAACTGGTTATGGAAATGAGTGCCTGAGGCACTACTGTTAAAACCATGCAAACAAGAAACTAAGGTGTTTTTAGTGAGGTTTGCATCCTTAATTCCTTAATTTTCTTTGCACATTTCAGGGTATGAAAGTATGAAAGACTTATAATCACATATATCTACATATGTATATTTATATATAAAGAGAGAGAAAGAAAACAATTTTAAGTTATCAATTTAAGTATATACATATGACTTAGATTTAAAAGGAGAATTTGTTGCTTCCTGGTTAGGCTTTAGTTCCCATGTGTTTGTTACATTCTTAAACACAATGTGTTTGATTTTAATTTTCTTCCTGTTATAACGTGTGCCTCGAATTCCAATAAATTAATCGTATGCTCATATGAAGAAGAGAAACTGAGTGCATTAAACTTGTTATTTTGGGAGATGATGTGCAGTTCTACAAAATAATTAATGCTTTACAATGAGAATATGAAGGTTACTTTAGGGAATTTAAGGTTTTCCAGTGACTTCAGGCTTAAGATCAGTAGATCAATTTTGAAACTACTGCCTATACCTGGATTCCCACTTAGTTTGCCTCTTCTTGCCTCTTTGGATCTTCCATTCTCCTAATGAACATTGTGGAGGTAGCACGTCCTCCACTACCTGTGACTTTACCTACCAGATGCCAGATTCTAATGGTAAGACTGTATTTTTTTTTTTTTAAACTTTACATGGAGGGAGGAGGGTTCAGGATGGGGAACACATGTATACCTGTGGCGGATTCATTTTGATATTTGGCAAAACTAAGACTGTATTTTATTCTGATTTGTCCTGAATTCATCGCCTCAGTTCTTTTTCTACTTTAGTGGGCAGGTCTGCTTTCCAATCTGAACCTTCAATATATCTTGTCCTGCTCCAAATGACAAAGCCATGCCCTACTGGGTTAAATATACTTATGTGTGTACTAAGGGCTTCAGTCATTTTGACTCTTTGTGACCCTATGGACTGTATAGCCTGCCAAGCTCCTCTGTCCATGGGATTCTCCAGGCAAGAATACTGAAGTGGATTGCCATGCCCTCCTCTATTGGCTCTTCCTGACCCAGGGATTGAACCCATGTCTCTTATGTCTTCTGCATTGGCAGGTGGGTTCTTTACCACTATTGCCATCTAGACGTCCATGAAATACACTTATAAGTAAATAACAGTTATAATTAGTACTACTGTTAAGAGTAGGTCCTGTTTTGAGAGTCTTAAGAAATATTCATATTCAATCCTCATAACAACACTATATTTTATTATTGTTATCCCTATTGGCAGATGAAAAAAACAAAGCCAGGTAATATAACTTGCCTAAATTTTTGCAATAAGTCTTGGAACCACAGAGAAACCAAGCTGATCACAAATTTTTCTTTAAAGTGATATCTTATTCCCTTAGTTTTAGACATTAAATATAGCAATTAATATCTCATGGTTCATGTTTTCAATGCATTCATAGATTTATCTCCTCTTGAAGCTCTCCATTTTAATAGATAAAGAAACAGCATTGTCTGTCTACTTAGGAGGAAAACAATAACATTCACATGTCTATACAAGGCCATCATTAGGTACCTGTTGATTTCTTTCAGACCCCTGAACACTTGGCTTTCTCCTTACATTTATTGATACTTCAGGGTAGCTATTTTTGTTTATGGCAATAATCATAACCCTCAAACAGAAGTGTATATAATTTTTTCATTCTAGTTTCAAGTCCTATTTTCATTAGAATTATTGCTATAGGGCTTGCGTCTTTCCAAATCATAGAGTTGGTCTCCTAAATCAGAGACAGACTCTTCTAAGCAGGGTGATGTATGCTTCCAGATGTATATGTCAAAATAAGGAAATATTCTTGTTAAAGCATGATCTTTACTTCTTTATTTCTCTCTTGGTCTGAGTTATACTTTCTAAAACTGCAGTGAAAAATTAATTTCTTAAAATTGCAGTGGCTGAAAAGCAAATTGAAACTTTAGTAAAGTCAGTGATAGTTTTTCACTACTAAAGTAAATCAATTACCTGCAGAGACACTGTTACATTTCTTTAACACTTTTCTATCCATCAACTGTAGGGTCTGTTTCTGAATGTTTTGAAGAAATAGGTTATAGAAGTTAAGTCAAGGATTTTATTTTAAGTAAAGGATTTTATTTGATAGAATTATACAGTCTGTTTTTCTTCTTTTCTCTCATAGTCTTTGTAGCAACTTAGTTTGTCTTATTCTACGCAGAATTTTTCCCACTGGATTGAATGTTATGTAAGAATATTTCACTGGCAAACTAATACAAAATTATGTCATATTAATTTTTCTCTTAAATAGGAATTAATAAAACAATTTGAGCTAATTGTGTTTGGAATAATTTAGGAATTAGTTTTGCAGGAAAAACAATAAAACTTTGAACTTGATAAGTATATATATTGTAAGAAATATTTTCTATTTTTATAATGTATTTGAATTTGATATATATAGTCTGGATATGGAGAAATAACAGTTAAAAGGAACAAATAATGCTTTCCTTTTTATATTCTATATTTCTTATGTATCATGCAACTGATTTTGATTTTACAAATTAAGTGGAAAAAGATGGAAATAATTATTCATATACTATACCAGTTCCCAAAATTAGTTCCCAAATAGTTTTACTTCCTGTATGCAATAAATTATCCTAGTTTCTCCCCGTATAGTCTTCAATATGCATTTCTTCCTTTGTGTTATTAATAATACCATCTTAGAATCTGATAACTTTACATTTATGTAACTTCAGTATGCTTATTGTTGCTACCAAACTCTTGCTAGCTTCAAACTGCTTCCAGGTGAATGTTTTTAAAACCTCACTTTCACATCCCTCTTTAAAATTCAGTATCCTTTACTACCCACACAGTCTCCCTTATGGCTCTCTGCCCAGCACTCCTCAGTGAGGACATTCTCCGTGGATAACCATGAACATTCGGGTCAGTTTTGTTGCTATTGTTTACACTGTTTTCAGATAAACCAGATGCTGCCTTTCCTTTATTTCCAGAACTGGATCCATTTCCTCCATCAAGTCTCACCCAATTGATTTATCTTTAATGATTTTTTCTTCTCTCATTATTATCTCAGACTAAGCCTTGACTTACATCTTCTGATTGCTTCATGTACTATAATATTTCTCCAGTAGGTTATACACCTTTGAATATTACTATGTTCTCTACCAAGGCTGTATAAACCAGGAAATAGATACTTAAGTAGTTATTAATATAAAACCTTTCCAGTACATGATCTACCATAGTAATAAGATTTATTAAAATACAGTAGCATGCAGCATAATATAGTAAGTGGTAAAATGTTCAACAAGGTGTTCACTGTCTTTTCATTGAAGTACAGTTGATTTACAATATTTGCGATGTACAGTGTAGTGATATAGTATGTTTACAGGTTATACTCCATTAAAAGCTTTTATAAGGTGATTGCTATAATTCCCTGTTATACAGCATATCCTTGTTACTTTTTAACTTTATACATAGTAGTTTGTATCTCTTCATTCCTTACCCCTAACTTGCTCCTCTCCCTTTTCTTTCCCCTCTGATAACCACTAGTTGTCTATATCTGTGTTCCTGTTTTGTATTTATATTCAACTGTATTTTTTAGATTCCACATATAAGTAATATCATACAATATTTGTCTTTGATTTATTTCACTAAGCATAATATTCTCTAGGTCCATCCATATTGCTACAAGTGGCAAAATTTTGTCCTTTTTTCCTGGCTGAGTAACATTCCTGTGTGTGTGTGTGTGTGTGTGCGTGTGTATGTATGTATACCACATCCTTATCCATTCATCTGCTGATGGACACTTGGGTTGCTCCCATGTCTTGGCTATTGTAAATTGTGCAGATATGGACAATGGGGTGTATGTATTTTTTTGAATTCTTGTTTTCTCCAGATATATACTCAGAAGGACAATTAATAGATCATATGATTAGTTCCATCCCTTCATTCTTTCTAGAGTTATTTCTTCATTGATCTCCAGTAGCATATTGGGCACCTACTGACCTGGGGAGTTCATCTTTCAGTGTCCTATCTTTTTGCCTTTTCATACTGTTCATGGGGTTCTCAAGGAAAGAATACTGAAGTGGTTTGCCATTCCCTTGTCCAGTGGACCACATTCTATCAGACCTCTCCACCATGACCTGTCTGTCTTGGGTGGCCCCACATGGCATGGCTTAGTTTCACTGACTTAGACAAGGCTGTGGGCAGTGTGGTCAGATTGGCTAGTTTTCTATGATTGTGGTTTCAGTCTGTCTGCCCTCTGATACCCTCTTGCATCTTATGATGCCCCCATACCATCTTATTTCGGTTTCTCTTACCTTGAACATGGAGTATCTCTTCACGGCTGCTCCAACAAAGTGCAGCCATTGCTCCTTACCTTGGACGTGGGGTATCTCCTCACAGGCGCCCCTCCTGACTCTGGGCGTGGGTTAGCTACTCTCGGCTGCTCCTGCCCCATGCAGCAGCTGTGGAAACAAAAAAAGCAAAATGGAAAAAAAAGGGAAAAAAATGCAAAAAAAGAAAAATGGCTGTCTGAGGAAGCCTCACAAATAGCTGTGAAAAGAAGAGAAGTGAAAAGCAAAGGAGAAAAGGAAAGATATACACATTTGAATGCAGAGTTCCACAGAAGAGCAAGGAGAGATAAGATAGGCTTCCTCAGTGATCAATGAAAAGAAATAGGGGAAAACAACAGAATGGGAAAGACTAGAGATCTCTTCAAGAAAATTAGATTACCAAGGGAACATTTCATGCAAAGATGGGCACAATATAGGACAGAAATGGTATGGACCTAACAGAAGCAGAAGATATTAAGAAGAGGTGGCAAGAATACACAGAGGAACTATACAAAAAGGATTATTAAGACCCAGATAATCACAATGGTATGATCACTCACCTAGATCCAGACATCCTGGAATGTGAAGTCAAGTGGGCCTTAGAAAGCATTATTATGAACAAAGCTAGTGGAGGTATGGAATTCCAGTTGAGCTATTTCAAATCCCAAAAGATGATGCTGTGAAAGTGCTGCTGCACTCAATATGCCAGCAAATTTGGAAAACTCAGCAGTGGCCACAGGACTAGAAAAGGTCAGTTTTCATTCCAATCCCAAAGAAAGGCAATGCCAAAGAATGCTCAAACTACCGCACAATTGCACTCATCTCACATGCTAGTAAAAAATAATGCTCAAAATTCTCCAAGCCAGGCCTTAGCAATATGTGAACCGTGAACTTTCAGATGTTCCAGCTGGTTTTAGAAAAGGCAGAGGAACCAGAGATCAAATTGCCAACATCCGCTGGATCATGGAAAAAGCAAGAGAGTTCCAGAAGACATCTATTTCTGCTTTATTGACTATGCCAAAGCCTTTGACTGTGTGGATCACAATAAACTGTGGAAAATTCTCAAAGAGATGGGAATACCAGACCACCTGACTTCCCTCTTGATAAACCTGTATTCAAGTCAGGAAGCAACAGTTAGAACTGGACATGGGACAACAGACTGGGTCCAAATAGGAAAAGGAGTATGTCAAGGCTGTATATTGTCACCCTGCTTATTTAACTTATATGCAGATTACATCATGAGAAACACTGGGCTGGAAGAAGCACAAAGTGGAATCAAGATTGCTGGGAGAAATTTTCAGTAACTTCAGGTGTGTAAATGACACCACCCTTATGACAGAAAATGAAGAAGAACTAAAGAGCCTCTTGATGAAGGTGAAAGAAGAGAGTGATAAAGTTCCTTAAAGCTCAACATTCAGAAAACTAAGATCATGGTATCTGGTCCCATCACTTCATGGTAAATAGATGGGGAAACAGTGGCTGAATTTATTTTTCTGGGCTCCAAAGTCACTGCAGCTGGTGACTGCAGTTATGAAATTAAAAGACGCTTACTCCTTGGAAGGAAAGTCATGACCAACTTAGACAGTCTATTAAAAAGCAGAGACATTACTTTGTCAAGAAAGGTCCATCTAGTCAAGGCTATGGTTTTTCCAGTAGTCATGTATGGATGTGAGAGTTGGACTATAAGGAATGCTGAGGACTGAGGAATTGATGTTTTTGCACTGTGGTGTTGGAGAAGATTCTTGAGAGTCTCTTGGACTGCAGGGAGATCCAACCAATCCATCCTAAAGGAGATCAATCCTGGGTGTTCACTGAAAGGACTGATGTTGAAGCTGAAACTCCAATAGTTTGGCCACCTGATGTGAAGAGCTGACTCATTTGAAAAGAGCCTGATGCTAGCAAAGATTGAGGGCAGGAGGAGAAGAGGAAGAAGAGGATGAGATGTTTGGATGGCATCACCAACTCAACGGACATGAGTTTGGGTGGACTCCGGGAGTTGGTGATGGATAGAGAGGCCTGGTGTGCTGCAGTTCATGGGGTCACAAAGAGTCAGACGTGAGTGAACTGAACTGATGATTGTTCTGTTTTTAGTTCTTTAAGGAATGTCCGTATAGTTTTCTGTAGTGGATGCACCAATTTACATTCCCACCAACATCGTACAAGTGTTCCCTTTTATACACATCCTCCAATTTTTGTTATTTGCCGGGTTTTTGGTAGCCGTCTGACAAGTGTGAGGTGATAGTTATGCTGGTTTTGATGTGCAGTTTTTGATTAGTGATATTGAGCATCTTTTCATGTGCCTGTTGGCCATCTGTTTGTAGTCTTTGGAAAAATGTCTATTCAGGTTTTCTGCTCATTCTTTAATGGGGTTGTTTGCCTTTTGATACTCAGTTGTATGTGCTTTTTATACATTTTGGCTATTAACCTCTTATTGTTATATTCTTTGCAAAGAATTTTCTCCCATTCAGTAGGTTGTCTTTTCATTTTGTCAATCATTTCCTTTGCTGTGCAAAGTTTTGAACTTCAGTTAGGTTCCTTTTTTGTTGCCTCAGGAGGCAGATCCAAGAAAATATTATAGTTTATTTCAGTGAGTTTTCTGCCTATGTTCACTTCTAGGAACTTTATAGTTTCTGGTTTTACATTTAGGTCTTTAATCCATTTGGAGTTTATTTTTGTATATGGTGTGAGGAAATGTTCTAATCTTATAGTTTTACAGTGCCAGTGCCATTTACTGAAGAGATGGTCTTTAAAAAATGGTCTTTCCAAAACTGAAACAAAAGAGGGAAGAATATACAAGGCAGAAGACAATTGTATTATTTTTATAGATTGATATGCCTGACATTAGCTACATTTTATTCTTAAATTTCTTCCAAGTAAAAAGTAGCAAGATAGATAGTATCCTGAATTTAACCTTCCCAATTGATGACTAAGTTCAAACATCCCATGTCTAAAATCTCATAAGCTAAGTAATTTTTTTCAACAATGTTTTTTAATTATGTTGATCAAATACAAAAACGTTACACTTAGCTTTTGCTTCTTAATTTTTTGTTTTATATACAATTTTGAGAACCTGATAATTTGTGGACCTGCCTAACATTTCCCCTTTCGAAATGTAATGTACATAAACACAAATGATATTTTCATGCCATTTGCTTTCATATTGTGATGGACATGAGTTTGAGTGAACTCTGGGTGTTGGTGATGGACAGGGAGGCCTGGCGTGCTGTGATTAATGGGGTCGCAAAGAGTCAGACATGACTGAGCAGATGCACTGTGTTGAAAATAGATTTTCTTTGCAAATAATATGAGACAAATTAAAAAAAAAACATTGGCAAACCCCAGGTTTGAAAGAAAAATAATGGCTTGTTGTTTTTTTTTTTTTTAAAGAAGGCATTAATATAATTTGGGCAAGTAAAACCCAAGAGAAAAGTTGATTCTGCTTAAAAAGTATATCTAAAAGTTGCTGTTATTGGCTTGAATCAGTACTTGATATTTTGGGTGTGACTTTGACCTGGCAAAGCTGATGTCCTCTCTAATATGCATTTGAGATTCTTAACTTTTCTTTCTGTTGATAGTAAAAGTTAGTTATCTGATTCAGAGACTTTCCTAGAAGCACATCAAATCAGAATTCTTATAGCACCTATTGCCATTTTGTGTCAAGGAATTCTTGAGTTTCTTCCAAGGCATTCACGTTAGACTATTTTGTTTTAAAACGGATGAGTTCAAATTGTGTGTGTGTGTGTGTGTGTGTGTGTGTGTTTGATATATACATATATGTGAAATGTAGCATGCATAATGTTAACTTTAGTAAGAAAATATTTAAATATATACTTTAAAATGGTAGGAAAATTAAAGTTTAAAAAGGTTCTGCAGTATTTTCTGGTATTTTTGGATTTATTCCTATTAAGAAATTGACAAGTCTTTTTGATTCCTGATTTAAACCTAGTGAAACATTTCTTTCAGTCTTGGATAGGTCAAACACTTGTCCCTATTGACTCCACTAATATTAATATTAACATCTTAATACTAAGATATTAATTGCCTCTTTCATTCATAGTCTCCTGAGTTTTTCATGTCACTCAATCTTCCTTTGGTAGCTCTAAAGATCAAGGGGATAGTGATAAAAGTCAAGTGTTCATGCAGTTTTCACAAGACAAACTAATGCATTGCAGCAAACCCATTAGGAGAATGGACTCTTCAGAGATTTGTCTTGGAGTGGTGGCAAGTGATGCTACAGATCAATTCATCTCCACCTGGGTTATTTATTCTTTTGATTTTATCTGGAATCCCGATAGGTCTGAGAAGTCATTAAAATATTTCTTGTTGTCAACTCATATACATACCCTTATACATTTTTTTCCACTTCTAAAACATCAAAATTGAGACTTGCAGAAGTGGTATTATATAGTTTGAATTCTAGCTTCCTTTTTTTGTTTTGACCACTCTCATCTCTCTGATCACACAAATCATAAATGTTGTAGAACCTCATTCTCTTTAACCTACTTCTCCAAGATAAATTATTGATCAAACATGTTCTAAGCTCACTAACTTGGCACAAATCATTTCTGACAGCATTGTAAGTTTGTGTGTGTGTGTGAGCGTGCATATGCACATAATACATATACACACAAACACATAATTTTGCCTAAAGTATATTTAATAAAATTCTGTTATACCCCCATAATGCTTCCCTCATGTATTCTGTATATTTACTTAAATTTCCATTATTCCTATGTAAAAGTTCACCTTTAACATCTTACATCCATCTCTTACAAGTGGTTCCCATCAGTGTCCTTAAAACCCCTCTTTTATTTTTAGCCAAAGGTTTCTGAAGCATCAACAAAGGTGACAACTGAACCTTGTTTTGAAAGATTTACCTCATTTTCTATGGCAAATTTAGCTGCCATTTATAGCCAAGCCAAGAATGTGCTTTTCTCTGACACATTATTCTGAGAGTTAACTTCTGTATTCCTTCAAAACTATTAAGTTCTATATTGTGGCAGTTGAATGTGGGTCCAGGCCACTTCTACTATAGGATCAGTCATTTCCTGAGCTCTTAGGTCAAACTGGCAATAAGTGGGACAGTGATACCTAAATCATTTCTCAAGGACCCTGGGGGTACCCTGAGACCTTTTCAGGGAGTTTGCAATGTCAAAACAAATTTCAAAATAGTACTAAGATTTCATTTGCCCCTTTATCACTGAATTTGTGAGAGATAGTGAACAGTGAAGAATAGATTTTAGAGGCTATCAAATGTGATATTGCAACTGAATGAAGCAGGTGTGAAAATTCAACAATGCCACTCTTCACTCTAAATGTTGATTTGTAAGTATGGATTTTTTTTTTTTGTAAAACATGCAATTTACATTAAAATGTAATGGCTTTATTGATGTTGATTCAACATATTTATTTCATTTAAAATTTTTCAATTTTGATATCTAATATAGTAATGACAGCCGTAGCTTGCATAAACCAAAACTCTTTTGGATCCTGAACACCTTGTAAGATGGTAAAAGGGTTCTGAAGGCAAGTGTTTGAAGAAACACTGTTGTAGAGACTGCCTGCTGTCTTCCTGAATATTTAATCATAGCTAATCTTCTATATGTAATTGGAGAACAAATTATAAAGCCAGCTCTATTCAGTACAAATCCAGGTGTTTGTCCAGATCCTATATCTAGATGGGTTTATTGGTCGTTTGATCTATGTTTTTGTTTTCCTAGACTTTTGACCCTGGCTGAATTTCCTGTGATTGGAAGACTTGTTTGTATGCCCTTCTGTGCCTTATTGACCCCCAATTTCTAGTTCACTCTCTTGACTCAAGTGTTACCAAGGTTTCAGGAGGAAGACACCACTTGTACCAAAACAAGCTAGAGGAACTCTTGCCTGGATTCAGCTAAGAGTGTATGCCTGCATTTATATATTAGGAAAGTCAGGAGTAATTGACATGGTGAATTGCATATGTATTTATGAATCTACTGGTTGATAGTTCCCTCCCAACAGTATCCATGATGTGTTTGTTGTCTCTTTTTCTCAAAGTCCTAACATTCTTTTATGAATAAAGTTTTTCCTTGCCTCCTCCTTTAACTCATTCATCTGTTGCCCACACCTTCTGGTCTCCGGTCTCCAGGTAGTCTGCTGATTGGTGTCCTGCCCCTGATGTCTAGTCCTTGGAGTTGCACTCACCCTATAATTAGAAGTTCCTGATGTTCCCTAGTTTAGTCCTTTCTTACTCCAGCCTAAAACTAAGATCATGGCATCCAGTCCCATCATTTCATGGCAAATAGATGGGGAAACAATGGAAACAGTGACAGACTTTATTTTCTTGGGCTCCAAAATCACTGCAAATGGTGACTGCAGCCATGAAATTAAAATACATTTGCTCTTTGGAAGAAAAGCTATGACACAATACTGATGCTTGGGGCTGGTACACTGGGACGACCCAGAGGGATGGTATGGGGAGGGAGGAGGGAGGAGGGTTCAGGGATGGGGAACACGTGTATACCTGTGGCAGATTCATGTTGATATATGGCAAAACCAATACAATATTGTAAAGTTAAAAAATAAAATATTAAAAAAAAGCAGAGACATTACTTTGACAAAAAAGGTCTGTCTAGTCAAAACTATTGTTTTTCCAGGAGTCATGTATGGATGTAAGTAAGAGTTGGACTGTAAAGAAGGCTGAGTGCCAAAGAATTGATGCTTTTAATCTGCGGTGTTGGAGAAGACTGTTGAGAGTTCCTGGGACTATAAGGGGATCAAACCAGTCAATCCTAAAGGAAGTCAATCCTGAATATTCATTGGAAGGACTGATGCTGAAGCTTGAATACTTTGGCCATCTGATGTTAAATAGCCGACTTCTTAGAAAAGACCCTGATGCTGGGAAAGCTTGAAGGCAGGAGGAGAAGGAGATGACAGAGGACGAGATGGTTGGATTGCATCACTGACTCTGTGGACATGAGTTTTAGCAAACTCTGGGAGATGGTGAAGGAGAGGGAAGCCTGGTGTCCTGCAGTCCATGGGGTTGCACAGGGTTGGACCTGACTGAGCGAGTGAACAACAGCAAAAACTACTGAAATACCTAATTGACTAATCTGGGTTTTCTTTGTTACAATTGAAAAATTGAAAAAAAAATTAAGTATAACATGTATATACTTACACAGAAATTATAGTCATGTAGGATGATGAATTTTCATAAATTGAACATATTTAAGAAAACATGGTTAGGATTACATACACACACTACTATATATAAAGTGTTTTTTAGTTGCTAAGTTGTGTCTGACTCTTGCGACCCCATGGACTGTAGCCTGCTAGGCTCTTCTGTTCATGGGATTTTCCAGGCAAGAATTCTAGAGTGGGTTGCCTATTTCTACTCCAGGGGATCTTCCTGACCCAGGGATTGAACATCCATTTTCTCCTGCTTGGCAGGTGGGCTCTTTACCAGTGAACCACCTGAGAAGCCATATATAGAAACATATAAAATAGATAACTAATAAGAACCTGCTGTATAGCACCAGAAACTCTGCTCAATACTCTGTAATGGCCTATATGGGAAACGAATTTTAAAAATAGTGGATATATGTATGTATATAACTGAATCACTTTGCTATACAGCAGAAACTAACACAGCATTGTAAATCAACTATACTACCATAAACATTAAGCAAAACAAAATTCAGCTCAAGAAAGAACACTGCCAGCATTCCAGAATTCCACTCTGTCTACTTCCTGTCACTGTTGCAAAAATAAAACCCATTTTCCTGTCTTGTAACAGTATATATGATTTTACCTGTGTTGGAAATATATATACACATACACACATACATATGGTCAAACAATATAAACTCTTTTCTATATAGTTTCTTTAACATTTATTGTTTGTGAATATCTGTATTTTTGTGTACAGTTAGATTGTTCATTCTCTTTGCTGCATGGAATTTCATTGTGAGAAAACACTGCAGTGTATTTCACCATTTCTCTATTTTTCAGTTTATTTGTAGATTCTGAATAGTACTACCATGAATGTTTTAGTAATTCTTTCTCATGAACATATGCATGCATTTCTATCAGTTATATGCTTAGGAATAGAATTGGGAGATCATTGGATAAGCTTATGTTCAGCTACAGTATACTTATCAATAGCACTTCAAACTGGTGGCACAAATTTGCACTCCCATTGGTAGTATTAGAGTTCTGGCTATGCCATATCCTTGAAACACTTGCTATAAGAAAGAATTTTTTGGTATAATAGTAATATGTCATGGTTTAGTTTGCATTTCTCAGAATAAATATTTTTTATATATTTGTTAGCCATTTGGATACCCTGTACAACTTTGTGCCCATTCTTTTTTTCAGTTGGCTTGCATGCTATTTTCCTATTGACTTACAATGCTCTATATATTCTAAACATAAGGCCTTTGTCAGGTATAATGTGCACGTATTTTATCCCACTCTGTGGCTCACCTTCTCATCCTCTCTGGGATCATTTTTGAATGAATGAAAGTTCTTAATTTTGTATCGCCTAATCTGTTATTTTTGTTTCCAATTAGCTCCTCTTTTAGAAATTGTTATTTACTTAAGTGTCAGAAAGATGTTTCTCTGTTTTCTTAAAATCTTATTGTTTTCAGTTCAGTCGTGTCCGACTCTTTGCAACCCCATGAAATGCAGCATGTCAGGCCTCCCTGTCCAACACCAACTCCCAGAGTTCACCCAAACTCATGTCCATCGAGTTGGTCATGCCATCCAGCCATCTCATCCTCTGTCATCCCCTTCTTCTCTTGCCCCCAATCCCTTCCAGTATCAGAGTCTTTTCCAATGAGTCAACTTTTCACATGATGTGGCCAGAGTATTGGAGTTTCAACTTCAGCATCAGTCCTTCCAAAGAACACCCAGGACTGATCTCCTTTAGAATGGACTGGTTGGATCTCCTTGCAGTCCAAGGGACTCTCAAGAGTCTTCTCCAACACCACAGTTCAAAAGCATCAATTCTTTGGTGCTCAGCCTTCTTCACAGTCCAACTCTCACATCCATACATGACCACAGGAAAAACCATAGCCTTGACTAGACGAACCTTTGTTGGCAAAGTAATGTCTCTGCTTTTGAATATGCTCTCTAGGTTGGTCATAACTTTCCTTCCAGGGAGTAAGTGTCTTTTAATTTCATGGCTGCAGTCACCATCTTCAGTGATTTTGGAGCCCAAAAAAATAAAGTCTGACACTGTTTTCACTCTTTCCCCATCTATTTGCCATGAAGTGATGGGACCAGATGCCATGATCTTCGTTTTCTGAATGTTGAGCTTTAAGGAACTTTTTCACTCTCCTCTTTCATCTTCATCAAGAGGCTTTTTAGTTCCACTTCACTTTCTGCCATAAACGTAGTGTCATCTGCATATCTGAGGTTATTGATATTTCTGCCCACAATCTTGATTCTAGCTTGTGCTTCTTCCAGTCCAGCGTTTCTCATGATGTGCTCTGCATATAAGTTAACTAAGCAGGGTGACAATATACAGCCTTGACATACTCCTTTACCTATTTGGAACCAGTCTGTTGTCCCATGTCCAGTCCTAACTGTTGCTTCCTGACCTGCATATAGGTTTATCAAGAGGGAGGTTAGGTGGTCTGGTATTCCCATCTCTTTCAGAATTTTCCACAGTTGATTGTGATCCACACAGTCAAAGGCTTTGGCATAGTCAATAAAGCAGAAATAGGTGTTTTTCTGGAACTCTCTTGCTTTTTCCATGATCCATTGGATGTTGGCAATTTGATTTCTCATTCCTCTGCCTTTTCTAAAACCAGCTTGAAGATCTGGAAGTTTACAGTTCACATATTGCTGAAGCTTGGCTTAGAGATTTTTGAGCATTACTTTACTAGCATATGAGATGAGTGCAATTGTGTGGTAGTTTGAGCATTCTTTGGCATTGCCTTTCTTTGGGATTGGAATGAAAACTGACCTTTTCCAGTCCTGTGGCCACTGCTGAGTTTTCCAAATTTGCTGGCATATTGAGTGCAGCTATTGTTTTATTTTTCCCTTTATTTTCAGTAAATTTTACCATTTAATTTTATCTGTTTTACTTTAAAATTTTGTTTAGATTGCAGTCCATGTGGAATTGATTTTTGAAAATGGCATGGTATAAGGGTCAAGATAATTTTTTATATGAAAATTTAACACAACAGCATTTATTTTATTGATATTTACATACTTAATGTATATTTGTTGAGTGAAATAATGTTTATTGAATGAAATAAAAGGCAAGATTATGTTCTGGGTTCACATTTATTTTATATTTTTATTTGTATGTACTATTCTGTTGCTATCACCAGGAGGTAGGCTCCGTGAAGGCAGGAATTTTTTGTTTGTTTTTTTCACTACTGTATCCTCAGGGCCTAGAATAGTATCTGGCATTCAGTAAATGTTACTGAGTTAATGAAATGATGATTAGGATACTCTCTATCTAACTGTTTTTCTGTTGCCTTCAGTGTGTCTTTTCTGTGAACAACATTTCTTTTAAAGACCACTATTTCCACTGCCCTATAGTATTTGCTTTGTTACAAGTTACTTGATTCTGACTTCAAGTATTGTTTTCTAGTTTATTGTCCAGTTGTCTTCTATTGTGCCAATCCTATACTGTTATACTAGTATAGCTTTTTAATAGATTGCCATAATACATAGTATATGTTTTATAGCTTTGAACTTTATTTTGCTTTATGTATTCTTGGCCCTTTATATTTTCTATTGATTTAGAACCACCTTTCACAATTTTCACTGAAATAAGTATAACATTTAGAATTTTGATTGGTATTGCTATAGATTAATTTGTGGCCAATTGTTATATTTAAAACATTGAGCATATGAATCTATGTGTCACATTTATAGTAAGGAAGTTTCCTTTTTATTCCTAGTTTGCAAAAATGAGTTATTATCTTTGAGTAATGAATTTTAATTCTATATGATATAGACTGCCACAAGACAGTTTTTAAAATATAGTCAATAATTATCTACATTTGCTTATACATTTACCCTTTCAGGTGTTCTTTACTCCTTTCTCTATTTTTATATTTCCAGCAGAGGTAGTTTCTATCTAAAGAACTCCCATTTAGTATATTTAATGCAGTCCATCCTGCAACAGATTCTCTCAAATTGTCTGAAAATATCTTTATTCAACCCTTATTTTTGAAGGATGTTTATTATATGTATAGAGTTACAGGTTTGGTTACTTTTTTCTTTTCAAAGATAGATTCCATTGCCATATGTTCTTTTAGCAGATGGCAGTCTTAATTTTTCACCTCTAAGTCCATGAACCTTATTAGAGTTTGGACTGGGCAATAGAGAATTGGTTGGTATTAATATTTCTTTTCTCTTCATTTCTTCAATAAAAATTTAATTTCTTCCTTTTGTAAATTATGTATTCTTAAAATTTTTTACTATTGAAGGTGGCCAAGGAAATGTTGGTATTTCTTATTATGTATTTCCAATAAAAGACCAAGATAAGCTTTCTCATCTTTGATCTCATTGATTATTGACCTATCTATCACTCACACATATAAGGGTAATCTTATCCAGGGATGGGCACAGCAAGTCCTCAGCCTCGACAGGAGTCCCTCCCACCCACGGAAGCCAGGTCAATGATTACAATGGGTTTTTTACTGTCTATTCCCAGGGTTTTATTTTTAAATGCCGCTGTGCCTTTAACCATGTTGTAAATATTTTATCCCCTGACCAGAGACATGGTCATAAGATCTGATTCTGGCCCAGAGGTTCAGATGGTGTTGGGGTATTAATTAATGTATTATAAACATTGGCATTTTCTTTCTTTAAATTTGAGATTTTTAAAATACATATCTCCCGATCTTTAAAGCTTTGGGGTGTGATGACAAGGACCAGGCAATCGGGGCTGTGTTGCACATACCTTCTTGGCATTTGAGTAGCTCAGGCATGGGTTTTGGCTGCAGATGCTAAATTTTGATGCCATGTAAACCTATTTGACTCCTTGGACTTGGTCTTTGTTTTTACTGGAGCAGAGGAGTGTGAAGTGTGTCTTTGAGATTTATAACAAGTCGTCTTTTCCAGACACCAGCCTCTACACCTCAGTAGCCTTTAAAATATGCTCTTTATCAATTGAGAGGGCCTGTCTATAGAGGAATGGAAAGAAGACCAGGAGACTTGAGTAATTTTGCACTCAAGAGAATTGGTCAAAGCCCTTCCTCTGGTGAGCGCAGGGTCCCTGCTGACTGGAATGGCTAAGGCAGTGCCTTGATTAGCAATCGAGTGCCCCAAATTCTTGCTAAAATGGTTCTACCAGGTGTGGAGTGATGGCAGGGGATCCACTGAGCCTGTCCCCCATGCCTTCACTTGGCTCCTTGGTTTCATTGGCAGCTCTTCCTGACATTTCCCCTCCTTGGTATAACATTTTGAAGAGCAAGATGATACCTACTTTTAGATGGCTATGTTTTTAAAACTAGATTAACACACTTTTTTCTTTTCTTTCTTTCTTTCTTTTTTTTTAAAATTAGAACCCCTTTTAAACTAATAGCACCAGTTCAGATTCTTTAGGGCTTCCCTGGTGGCTCAGCAGTAAAGAATCCTCCTGTCAATTCAGGAGATGTGGGTTCAATCCCTGGGTTAGGAAGATCCCCTGGAGAAGGAAATGACAACCCACTTCAGTATTCTTGCCTAGAGAATCCCATGGACAAAAGAGCCTGGTGGGCTACAGTCCACGGGGTCGCAAAGAGTTGGACATGACTTAGTGACTAAACAGCTATCCAAAGATACATTTATTTTCTCGTTCCCTTACTGTTAGCCAGTTGCCTTTTCTTCTTTGTCTACATAATGATTCAGTTACACCTGGGTTCCTGTAGTGTGCCCTCAGGGTCATCAGTGAGATAAGATTGTATGTAATTATTTGCTTTAACAAACCAAGGGATAACCTTTTCCTCCATTCACCTCACCCACCTCCATGAAGGGCATGCAACATTGGGTTTTCTGTTAGGAATATAGCAAAAACTCCTATCCTCCAATTATGCACTTCTATTTTTGTGAATAAAGTGAACACTGTCTGTACCATTCTTTAGAATAGTCTTGTCTAACTCTTCTAATTTACATGTTTCAGAATTTCTTAATTTAGGATCAATATCTGGGTAGTGTCTTAGGAGTAATGACAGATGAAGCAGGCACTTTTTTCTCTTCTCCACATCAGTAGTATTGTGCAGCCACCAAGTCTGTTGTGGAACTCCATTAATTTTTTTTTTTTTACAAATTTAATCTGTTTGCCAGTATTTAACACTAAGCTGGGAAGTTCTCTTTTCTTTCCAAGTACTTGGTTTTTCTGAAAAACGTTTTTTAAAACCAGCCATAATCTCAGTGTGAAGTCATATATGAATCTGGCAATAAGGTCTGAATGCTCTCTTGTCTTCTTAGTAAGAGCGTAAAGAAATGCATACTGTTAAAGGGATATAGCTGTATCTACCATATCATATCTTTAGTTAGTGGCATGTTAGAGGAGGCTATATTTTGATTATCATGTAATTCGACTCAGCTGCTGTTCTTACCATTTTTAATGCTTCAGTGCTGCATTCTATACTATTGTGAGAGAAAGAAGGGATCATTTGTCCTATTTGTATTTACATTTGATTGGCTTTTACTGAACTTAATATATTTTATTCAGGTTGTTAATGAATTAAATGCTAGTTCACCTAACTGTGGGTCAGGATTCATAACTAAAATTCTCAGTTGTGTAATAGCAAAGTTGAGTGTGGTTTTCTCCAAGTCCTCAAGGGGAAAAAAAAAATTGGCTTAAAAACATGAACCATATTTTGTTAAAAGTTCAGGCTCAAAGCTCTTATCAGAGTCTCCTTGCTTAATGGTTTTACTATTTCTAAAGCAGTTGTGAATAAGTATTTCTTCCTACAATTTCTGTTGACTTGCCTTTTCCATATATTAGCTATTGATTGGTTTCCTGTTTCATGATATAAAATTTTTGTTACACCGGAACATGGAAAGTTCAGCCATTTGCTCATCAAAATTTCATTGGTTCTTCCTTTTTCATACTTTTTTGTGATATGTTTATATTTATATTAATATTGTTTATATTGTTTTATTCAGTCAAAGGTCTTTGTGGCAAATAGTTGGAATTATACAGTATGTAGCCTTTTCATACTGGTTTCTTTCACTTAATCATATGCATTTAACTTTCCTTCATGTATTTTTACAACTTGATTGCTCATTTCTTTTTTGGTATGGAATAATATTCAACTGTCTGGATGTACCAGTTTATTCACTTACTGAAGGCCATCTTTGTTGCATTCAAGTTTTGATGATGATGTATTTTATTCATCATTGTTGCTATAAAATCTGCATGGAACTTTTTCTGTAGATGTTTTCAACTCTGGTTAAATGCTAAGGTGTAAAATTGATAGATCATATGGTAATTATAAAATTATGTAGGATGTTGCTGAACTGTCTTCCAAAGCAGCTGTACTATTTTGTATTCCCATCAGTAATTATTGAGAGCTCATGTTTTTCTCTATCCTCACCAGGATTTGATGTTGTTAGTGCTCTTTGTTTCGACCGTTCTAATAGGAGTACAGTGGCATCTCATTGTTTTAATTTCCATCAAGACACATGATGTGGAACATCTTTTCCCATGCTTGTCCTCTGTATCATTTTTGAGGTTTCTGTTTAGCTCTTTTTGCCTATTTTTAAATTGGATTGTTTGCTTTCTTACAGAGTTTTTGAGTTCCTTGCATACTTTGGATGAGTCTTTTATCAGATATGACTTTTTGTGAATATTTTCTCTGTCATGCCATTTAATTCTCTTGACAGTGTCTTTTGCAGATCACATGTTTTTAATTTTTAGGAAGTCCAGCTTTTTATCCCTTTTATGGATCACACCCTTGGTGTTGTATCTAAAGTTGTCTCTGTGCCCAAGGTCCTCCAGATTTTGTCCTGTGCTATCTTCTAGTTTCATAGTTTTGCATTTACAATGATGTCTGTGATCTATTTCTAATTTTTGTGATTGCATTTGATCTTTTTCACTTATTAGTTAGTTTGTAACAGATGATGTTTAAGCAAGTGTGAGCAACATCAAACATGTGAGGCTAAAGCCTCTATTTCTTAATTATTTTTAAAGTCAACTACATTATCCTTATCTTATCCTAGCCATTTGATCTGTAATTTATATTTTAGGGGCTCAAGCCATTAGGATGCCTGTGACATCTGAGCATCCAGTTAATAATTCTCATTTACCTTAAGTCTCTGCATTTCAGAGATGGAGGAAAGTAATTTCAGGGTCATATTCACACTTATCAGGGTATAAGTTTGGACCCTGTGTTGAATCTTCCCCTAAGAACCTCATGTAATATTTTATTCTTAACACTCTTTTTTAAAAAAGTAATGCTGATATTACTTGTTTTCAACTTCAGAGGCTTGAAATTCTGCAGGTGTCTTATCTCAGCTACATATTTTTCTAATAGGTATCAAAACAGGCATTTTCTTCACTTTCTCCAAAGGCATTCTGTAACATAAGTTCTTTAAGACCTTCAAAAATGAGTGGGGCTGTTTAACAACTTTCAAACTCAAACTTCATTCAACTTAACCAATATACCAGCTAATAAACACTTATTTTAAAAAATACCATTTTAAACTCTTATAATGAATTGACAAAAACAAGTGTTGTTTCATCCATAAATGAATGTTCATATAAACAATGTGCTAGTGGAGGTGCGATTTGGTATCAGTGTTTAACATCATCCTATCAGTGTTTTCACTCACTTTTCAACATTCAGTGGTTCTCCCAGTAGATACTATGCTAAGCTCTGTTATTGTGACTGGGGAGGATTAATATGGAATGATAGAGGAAGAATATACATATGCAGAAGCAAAACACATCTGCCCTAGAGACAGTTTTAGTCTATTTGTGAAGTATTTGCAATACACATGGAAATAACCTAGGAACATGTTCTGAATAAAAACACTTCTCATTAAAATTCCAAAGTTCTTTAGTAAAGGATAAGAAGGCAAACATATTTTATACTTTGTTCTGGTTAGATATTATATCAAACATTTTAAGTAGAGTTTAATATTTACTTATAATAATGGTCTCGGTACTTCTAATTTTATAGGAGATTCTAAACATAATTGGATAACCTAAGTTCAAGATTTAAGGGCCAGAGATGCAAAGTTATTTGATCTCATATTTCATTTATCTCAAAACTCATGTTATTTTTACTATTTCCTGTTACATAGAAAAAAACTTGTTCTAAAGTGTTTATTTTTATTTTTTTACTTTATTTATTTATTTATTTTTTGGAGGCTAATTACTTTACAATATTATAAAGGTTTTGTCATACATTGGCATGAATCTGCCATGGGTGTACATGTGTTCCCCATCCTGAACCCACCTCCACCTCCCTTGCCATCCCATCCCTCTGGGTTATCCCAGTGCACCAGCCCCGAGCACCCTGTATCATGCATCGAACCTCTAAAGTTTTTAAATCACACTGTGGAAAATAAGACAAAATTATTTTTATAATAATTTTTATAATAATGATTTTTAAAATATATAAAACATTTATACTAAAGTAAAAACATGCCACTCCATCTCTTACTAATGACAATATTCAATGTACATATGAAGACATTATTTAAAATCATGGCCAAATCACCAAGGTTACATTCAGACAAATGTACTAGACTTAGACAAAAAGTCTTATTTTTCAAGTAGTGAAGTAAAAAATATAAGTTATTTATATTTTAAAAAAAAGGCCTCAAGTTTTAGCCAATGTATAGGGTTACTCTGGCTTCCCAGGTAACTCAGCTGGTAAAGAACCCACCTGCAATGCAGGAGACCTGGTTAGATTCTTGGACTGGGAAGATCCCCTGAAGAAGGAATAGGCTACCCACTCTATTATTCTTGGGCTTCCCAGGTGGCTCAGACAGAAAAGAATCCACCTGCAAAGTGGGAGACTGGGTTCAATCCCTGGTTGTGAAGATCCTCTTGGGGAGGGCATGGCAACCCATACCAGTTTTCTTGCCTGGAGAATCCCTTTGGACCGAAGAAACTGGTGGGCTGGAGTCCATGGGGTCACAAAGAGATGGACATGACTGAGTGACTCAGCATAGCACAGAACATAGGGTTACTCAATTAACATACATCATTGATAATGTTAATCATAAGAACGTCCTGAAGAGTGATAAAAGTTGAAGTCACTCAGTCATGTCCGACTCTTTGTGACCCCATGGACTGTATAGATTCTCCACTGGAGTGAATAGCTGTTCCCTTCTCCAGGGGATCTTCCCAACCCAGGGATCGAACCCAGGTCTCTCCCATTGCAGGTGGATTCTTTACTGTCTGAGCCACAAGGGAAGCCCAAGAATACTGGAGTGGGTAGTCTATCTCTTCTCCAGGGTATCTTCCTGACCCAGGAATCGAACTGGTCTCCTGCACTTAGGTGGATTCTTTACCTGCTGAGTTACCAGGGAAGCCCCTAAGAATGTCCTATTAGTAAACAATTAGTTGCATTATAAACTTTGAGTCACTAAATATGTGCTTATTAAAAATGGTCTGTAATATCTTTAGGAAATATTTCTGGCAGGGTATAATGATTATCTCATTGTTTGACTCAAGATTTTCTCAAGTTTTGAACTAAATTAGAACAATCACAAAAATAAGATTTATATCAATTCCCAAGTATTTTAGACTTTTACTAAATAAAATTCTCTAACTAGGATATAAAATCCATAAAGGGAAGAATGAAAACTTTTTGATTTTATTTACTTTTCCATAACATAGTCTATATCATTTGTTTTTCCTTTAATGAATTATTTTGGAATTTAACAACTCATGCTATTCTGGGTCTTTTTGTGCCATAGATACCTAATTGACTAAATTTGATGTATCCATTTTTTACTAGAGTCAATTCTAATGGTTTTCATAAAGATTGAAATCATGATATAATAAACATTGATATAACCTTTGATAATTTACCTAAAATAAGACTGTTTCAGTAGATACTACTTGCAAGGAAAGGGATGTGAAACTCATGTTTTGTAGGACATTACAAATTCTTCCTCAGTAAAATTTCTTGGTTTTAGGGTAATTAAGTTAGATAAACTTATTTGGTGATGAAGGCAGTACATATTTTGTCTAATTAAAGAAACTAATGAAAAAAAAATCAAATGGGTAGCCTGTCACAAAATAAGATATTTGAAATGAGGTCATTATTTTAAATATTCCTTTCTTTTATTCCTGCTCTGTATTTTACACACACACACACACACACAAATACCCAGGAAAGAAAATGTAAAAATAGGAAGAATATATCTGTAAATTTCTGCTGGACAAACATTTACTGCTATCTTGCCTTCAGGCGTTCAAGTTGCTTCATCACAGACTTTACTTTTCAACCAATTTTGCCACATGTAGATACAGTCTATGAATCTCCTTTGAATCTGCATACATTTTAAATTGAAGGCTACTGCTTAGGGGAAGCGAAGGACATTTTAAGCAGTAAATAAATAATACAAAGCATGCAGAGAAAAATCACCTCTGATTTGGTTTCTATATATAAGATGTTGATCTTCATGTTAAAGCAGAAACAGAAATCAAGAACAAGACTATTTCTAAGAAGTAATGAAACAGGGAAAAACAACTTTGATGTATTCATTGTTTTGACTTCTTGATTGGCAAGCTGACTTTTTGTAGTTTTTTTTTTTAAGTTGCAGAAGGCAAACAATAGAAAATAATCCAGATATTACATTATCAGATGATTTAAAGATGAACTAGAATTATATAAAAGTTAACTTTTTGGAAAGGTTAAGGTACTGTTGTGTGAACTAGATAAAAACTTGAGTAACCTGGTAGCCTATACATACTTTCTGTTTTAATGAAAGTAATTGAGTGGAATCTTAGTAGCAGAATTCTTGTGAAAGCAAAAAAGGAAAGAAATAGTACAGTAAATAACATTCTACTATTGGCAACTTGTATCAGATTGCATAGACTTTTGGAAGCTTACTTATATTTATTTGATTATTACATAGTATGTTAAAGCAAAGTAAAATATATATACTTCACAGGCCTAACTTAAGCTGTGCACAATTTTGCAGTGGTACCAGTTGCTGTTACAGAAAGTTTATTTATGTAAAAATACAATATTCATCTCTATATTCATGGAAATAGTATATAAGCCACTGAATGCTAAAACAGAAGTTATGATTTTTTGCCTTCATTCTCCTTGTGAGTGGATTTAGGCTTTGGATTACCTATATAAAACATCTCAAATTCATTGCTTTATTTAACTCACTTGCACAGATTTTATAAACATATTATTGAAGAAATATAGAAGGCAATAAGAACAGAAATGTTATCAAGTATAAATGTCAAATTCTTAGTTTGCAGCTTCCAAATATATTTCATTATGGAATCCAAGCTGTCTGTAGTTTTCAGATTGTTCTCCTTCATTATATTATTGGCTGCCTAGTACTGTTACTCACTTAGCCATATTGAATTTAACATTATTTAGAGTGGAATTTATATCATGTTCATTTTCATACTCCTATTCTCACATATCAGTAATAACATACCAAGTAGAATGCTTTATATACCAGAAGTTCCCAATCAAGGTATATTATGTTCTGATGAATTTCAACATAAATGAACATATCAAGTTTTATTTTAGCCTTTCAGTTGAAGAAAACTGTTCTTTGTAACATAGATCTGGTAAAAAGGGATAACATAAAATATGATAACAATAATCTAATATCAAATACAATTCAGCATCAAGTCAAAACAACACTAGAAATTTTATAGAACGATAAAAATTTAAGATGGCTGGTGTTTCTGGTACATGGAAAAAATAGTGTTGGCATGTCATCAGGGAGTGTGTTAGTCACTCAATCATGTCCGACTCTTTGCAACTCCTTGGCCTATAGCCTGTCAATCTCCTCTGTCCACGGGATTCTCTAGGCAAGAATACTGGAGTGGGTTGCCATTTCCTTCTGCAGAGGATCTTCCTGACCCAGGGATTGAACCTGGGACTCCTGCATTGCAGGCAGATTCTTTACCATCTAAGCCACCAGGGGAATCTGTGTAATTATTATTTATCATTGATGAATGATTAATTCTCAGTGCTCCCAGGAAGTAACTTATCTATTTTAGTCTCAATAGGTATTTGATCCTCCCTTCACCTTTGCACATGAAACTATTAACGTCTTCAGAGTAAAAACAGCCAGCTCAGTCATTTTTCTTAGGGAGTCAACCAATTGGTAATTGTCTATCTCCATTTTGGTGGCAGGATGCATAATTCACGCATTTTGAGCAAACCCATGTGACTATTTGTACTTTTCTGTTGCCAACATTATAGCAACAATGTTCTGTACATTTTCTGCTGAATCTTTCAGACTGCCTCAGTTAAAAAAAAAAACAAACAAAAAAGCCATTATCAGCAGGAGTAATGTTGATGCATTAGGCAATGATGAAGACTTGCTAAAGGATAGCTTATATGGGCATAGCTTGCAGAATAGTTCCCAAGAGTAGTATTATAAAAGATGGAAACTCCAGGCAGCCTATAAATGTTTTAATACTAACAACAACAAAAAAAAAACCCTTAAATTGTCAGCTATTTCTTGAACAGTAAGCACAAGTTACAAGGCATAAGAGAATGTAATTCAAGAATCTGAACATAAATTGTTACCCTATCCCTAAACTCCTGGTTTGATAGTAATGTAGTGTTAAATTTCAAAGAAAATGACAATTTTATAAAATTTAAATCTCTCTTAAAGAAGTAAATTCAATATAGTACTATGACTTAGTAGATTGAAAATTGCATAAATATGGAAGAAATTTGTGAACTTCAAAACACTGTAAAATTAGTGACTTATAATTTACAAAGCCTTTTTGCATTATCATTAATTAACATAGTATTACTCAGTTTTATCCCCTGTACTGTGAGGAATTTTCTATGCCTGCTCCTTTTAGTATATTCACCCATCTGTCTTTCCACCCAATCTATTAGGCTGGACATAATTTTTCACTTTCCCTGTTCCCTTAATCCTCAAATTAACTGAACAAATAAAACATCTCATTTTCCCTTTAAATTGTTTCTTAATTTCCCTCCTATTAATCTTCTATAACTTATAAATTCCTTTCAACTTATATTACAGTATTGAAGTTAATTTTTTAAAAACTGAGGTGTAATTGATAAAACATGAATTTTAGTTGTACAACATAGTGATTTGATATTTATATATATTGTGAAGTGATCACCATTATTTAGTTGACATCTGTCATACATAGTGGAAGAAAATTTTTGTGATGAGGACTTTGTACCTACTCAGCAACTTTCAAGTATGAAGAAGAGTATTGTAAAATAGTCATCATGCTCTACAGTACTTCTCCAGAACTTTATTCTATAAGTGGTAGTTGTAATTTTGGACTACCTTGACCCATTCACCACTCACCCCACCCATCATGCATGATCTAAGAGCTCTGATTTTTGCTTTTGTTTCTAAATTTCACATGTGGGGTCATATGGTATGTGTCTTTATTTGACTTACTTCACTTAACATTAGCACCTTCAATGGTCACCCATGTTGTTGCAAATGGCAAGAATTCTTTCTTTCTTTTTTTTTTTTTTGTGGCTGAGTAACTTCCCATTGTATATATATCACATTTTCTTTATCCATTCACTCATCAATTGACATGTAAGTTGTTGCCATTTCTTGCCTGTTGATAATAGTAATCATGGGGGTGCAATATATATATTTTTACTTTTTGTTTTTTTCAGATAAATACCTGAAAGTAGGAACTGGTGGTTCATATGGTAGTTCTATTTTTAATTTTTTGAGAAACTTTCATATTGATTTCCATAGTGATTATACCAATGTACATTTCAACAAAGTGTGTAACAGTTCCGTTCTACACATCTTTGTCAGCACTTGTTATTTCTAGTCTTTTTGATAAAATAGCGATTGCAGTGTGAGATCATCTTGTATTAATATCTTGTGTACTTGTATTTATAGTATTACAGTTACTTTTCTTATTTTCACTTGAATCTCACTTCTATCAATGAACAAAATATGCCCTATTGAATGATCTAATTCAGGATTTCTCAAAATTCAGCATGCATAGAAATTACCTGGTGCTCTTGTTAAAATTCAGATTTGGATCCACTAGTACTCTTGCCTGGAAAATCCCATGGATGGAGGAGCCTAGTAGGCTGAAGTCCATGGGGTTGCTAAGAGTCGGACACGACTGAGCGACTTCACTTTCACTTTTCACTTTCCTGCTTTGGAGAAGGAAATGGCAACCCACTCCAGTGTTCTTGCCTGGAGAATCCCAGGGACGGGGGAGCCTGGTGGGCTGCCGTCTATGGGGTTGCACAGAGTCGGATACGACTGAAGCAACTTAGCAGCAGCAGCAGATCTGGAATGGAGCCTGAACTCCTGCATTCATAAGCTTGCACATGATGCTGATAACATTCTGCAAATCAGACTCTGAAAAGCAAGAATCTTGATTAAACTTTAATTTCTCACACTACTCCCATTCATTAAATTTGTCATGGCAACCTGTCTGTGTTGGAATGGAGTCAGCCTTCTTGAGCATGGAATACAGTCATTTAGGATTTTCATCATCAAATCCTTGACATTTACAGTGACATCTTTTAAACTCTGCTCTTTATCAGCTTTAAGTTTTAATATGTAATTTACCAATATAAAACTTGAGTCTTTCTCCCCAAAATGAAGTTGAGTCTTCCTATGTGACTATTGAGTCACCCACTTGTTCCTACCTGGGACTTTTGTTCATTACTGATTTCTTTTGTCCTTCAAGGCTCACTTTGTTACCTCTTCCAGAAAGCCTTTATTGGCAATGTGAAACTTGGTTTGTCTACTCTTACACACACTCCATTATGACTCTGGGTTGACAATTCTGACAGCACTTTAGATTTTTATAAAATGTTTTACAAGTATTTATTCCATTGGCCAATGTGTTTTCATCATTGTGTCCCACAGTCTTTGTCAAGGTACTGGTTCATAATAAGAGCTAGTAAATATTTGCCTAAATCAACTGAAGTTATGTAAGGTCACTTCTGAAACTTGTCCAAATTATACATATGCATAATTATTGCTGGAACAAGTAGGATATTTTAAGTAACATTAAAAAAAATAGCCTTTACTTATTTCCATTTTCTTTTTATGATCTTTAGTAATGTCCCTTTACTGTTGGTATTCACTATTTGTTCTGTCTCCTTTACTTGATGAGAGTATCTGTTTTATTAGGATATTTTCTGCCATTACTTAATGGCAAATAGAGGGGGGGAAGGTGGAAGTAGTGACTGATTTCTTTATCTTGGGCTCTAAAATCACTATAAATGGCGATTGCAGCCATGAAATTAGAAGACGTTTGCTTCTTAGCAGGAAAGCTATGACAAACCTAGACAGTGTTTTGAAAAGCAGAGACATTACTCTTCTGACAAAGGTTCATATAGTCAAAGCTAGGTCTTCCCAGTGGTCACATATGGTTGTGAGAGCTAGACTGTAAAGAGGGCATAGCGCTGAAGAATTGATGCCTTCGAATTATGGTGCTGGAGAAGACTCCTGAGAATCCTTTAGCCAGTAAGGAGAACAAACCAGTCAACTTTAAGAGAAATCAACCCTGAATAATCATTGGAAGGACTGATGCTGAAGCTGAAACTCCAATAATTTTGTCACATGATGTGAAAAACTGACTCATTGGGCAAGTCCCTGATGCTGGGAAAGATTGAGGGCAGAAGGAGATTAGGGTGTCAAAGAATGAGATGGCTGAATGGCATCACTGATGCAATGAATATGAACTTGTGCAAATTTTTGGAGATGGTGAGGGACAGAGAGGCCTGGTATGCTGCAGTCCATGGGGTCGCAAAGAGTTGGACATAGCTGGGCAACTGAACAACAAGAACAATTTTCTGGCTATATAGATCACCTTTATTATTTTCTAGTTTCTTAAATACTTGTCTTCATTTCTCTCCTTCATTCTTTGGTTTTCTTTGTTCTTTCTTATGAGTCATCCGAAGAATTTTTAGTCTTATTATTTTCTAATGTGTTTAAATCTGTAAATTTTACTCTAAGGCAATGTATAGCTGGACCTTATAAAATTTAATATGTGTAATTATTATTTAATTAAAATGTTTTATAGCTCCTATTGTGATTTCTTCTTGACCTCAAGTTATTTAGAATTTTACTGCTTAATTTCAAAATATGAGTATCATTAACATTTTTTTTTTCTTCCATCCTGAACCCTCCTTTAAACTTGAACTATTCCTTCCAGAAGAATACCCAATGGCAGCCCCTAAAGTATGTTTTATGACCAAAATTTATCATCCTAATATAGACAAGTTGGGAAGAATATGTTTAGATATTTTGAAAGATAAGTGGTCCCCAGCACTGCAGATCCGCACAGTTCTGCTATCGATCCAGGCTTTGGTAAGTGCTCCCAATCCAGATGATCCATTAGCAAATGATGTAGCGGAGCAATGGAAGACCAATGAAGCCCAAGCCATAGAAACAGCTAGAGCATGGACTAGGCTATATGCCATGAATAATATTTAAATCGATTCGATCGTCAAGTGTGCATCACTTCTCCTGTTCTGCCAAGACTTCTTCCTTTTTTGTTTGCATTTAATGGACACAGTCTTAGAAACATTATAGAATAAAAACCCAGACATCTTCAAAAAAAAAAAAAATGGCATTGAAACATGTGAAATGTCATGTATGAAACGAGATGCCAGTCCAGGTTCAATGCACGATGCTGGATGCTTGGGACTGGTGCACTGGGACGACCCAGAGGGATGGTATGGGGAGGGAGGAGGGAGGAGGGTTCATTAACATTTTATTACTGATTTCTATCTTAATTGCTCTATGGTCAAAGAGCATACTTTGTATAATTTTAATCCTTTTAAATTAGATACTTTATGACACTACAAAGGACCAACTTTATTAAAATATTTAATATGAATTTGAAAATAACACATATTTCCCATTTTGTGTGTAGGTTCTGTAATTATCAGATGAGTCAATTTTGTTAAATCAAATATTATATCTTTTTTTTCTTTATATCAATAATGATAGAATATCATTAAAATCTCATTTACTTGGGATTTGTCTATTTCCTACCAAGGGAACCCTAGATTCAAATGCCCAGGTGACCTTGTCTTCTCTCCTTTTGAATCTTTGACATAAACATTTTTTACAATAGTAGACCCCAATTGAGTTAATTTTTAAAGAAAACTTGTTTAATTTTTAAATTTATATTGCCCACATATTTGTAGATGGTGACTGCAGCCATGAAAGTAAAAGACACTTTCTCCTTGGATAGAAAGTTATGAGAAACCTAGACAATGTATTAAAAAGGAGAGACATCAGTTTGCCAACAAAGGTCCACGTAGTCAGTGCTATGATTTTTCCAGTAGTCATGTACAAATGTGAGAGTTGGACCGTGAAGAAGGCTGAACACCAAATAGTTGATGCTTTTGAATTGTGCTGGAGAGGACTCTTTGAGAGTTCCTTGGACAGCAAGGAGATCAAACTATTCAGTCCTAAAGGAAATCAACCCTGAATATTCACTGGAAGTACTGTTGCTGAAGCTAAAGCTCCAATACTTAGGTCAACTGATGTGAAGACCTGACTCATTGGAAAAGACCCTGATGCTGGGAAAGATTGAAGGCAAAAAGAAAAGAGGGAGGAAAGGATGCGATGGTTAGATAACATCACTGACTCAATGGACTTGAATTTGAGCAAACTCCTGGAGATAGTAGAAGACAGAGGAACCTGGCATGCTGTAGTCCATGAGGTCACAAAGTGTTGGAAAAGACTTATTGTTATAACAACCACAACAACTTATTTGTGTAATGCAAACTACTCAGCCATTACCAGAGGCCCTGAGTAGCTTTTTATATCATAGATCTTCTTTGATTTCTAATAATACAAAGAGTCAATAAGTTTATTCTTACTGGTCAGATTTTCTATTTCATATTCTGGTTGGAAATCTGCTTTTTATATTTTCATGTTTTCCCCTTTAGAGTTCTTAGTGTGTATTTTTTTTTAATCTTTCTGTATACATGAAGACATACATAAAATATCTGATCTTTAGGAACAAAAACATACCCTTTCCAAATGAAATGAATAAAAATAAATGAAATAAAATAAAAATCATATCTAAAGTTAGACTGAATCCAGGAGGTTGGAAATTGAGTACAAATTAAAGAACTGTAAGATTTTTTAATGAATGTATTCTAATAAAATACCTTAACATAAATGCAAACCATGAAATGCTTTGTTTTATTTATATGCTAATTTTGAGAAGATTTGGATGTTAATATGATTCAGTTCCCATTCAGGAATATATGTATTTCTTTTGTTAGTTATTTTGCATATCTCACAGTAGAACTTTCTGAAATTTATTACTACCTTTTTAGACAAATTCTGTCAGATTCTTGGCAATTTCTGCTCCCCATTATATGTTCTATAGTATCAAGATCAGACTATAGAATAAAAAAAAACCTTAGACATTATGTTGCATGAAGGATTATGTACAAGATTTCAGTTTTCTTTTTCTTGCATGGAATAAACTTTCTTAACCTACCTGTTCATCTGAAAAAAAAAACTATTCACCAATCATTTTTTGACTTACTTCTTTACACTAAGAATTTTTTCTTGATTTTTGATATTGGGCAAGACATTTCTCTTCTCTATTTCATTTATCATAATATGCAACTGACTTCAGTGTAATTACTTAGGATTAGTGGCTTTATACATAATTTTTTTTTTTCTTTCTCTCTCCAAAAATAAAGAGGCCTATGATTCAACAGTTCTGATATGTGGCTTGTGCTTGTTTTTTTTTTTTTAGCAAAACACTCTACAGGCAATTCTAGTGCAGGTCTGACTGAGGACCACTGCTGGAGATAAGCGCCTCACAAAACGGGCTCTGACACATTCTCTGTTTCATCTTTCAAGTAACACAGTATTAGGCACTCAGTCAAGTCTGACTCTTTGCGACCCCATGGACTGTAGCCTACCAGGGTCCTCCATCCCTGGAATTTTCCAGGCAAAAGCACTGGAGTGGGTTGCCATTTCCTTCCCCAGGGGATCTTTCTGACCCAGGGATCGAACCCCGGTCTCCTACATTGCGGGCGGATGTTTTACCATCTGAGCCACCAGGGAAGCCCTTTAGGCACACTGCTGCTACTGTTGCTGCTAAGTCGCTTCAGTCGTGTCCGACTCTGTGCGACCCCATAGACGGCAGCCCACCAGGCTCCTCTTTCCCTGGGATTCTCCAGGCAAGAACACTGGAGTGGGTTGCCATTTCCTTCTCCAATGCATGAAAGTGAAAAGTGAAAGTGAAATCGCTCAGTCGTGTCTGACTCTTAGCGACCCCATGGACTGCAGCCTACCAGGCTCCTCCGTCCATGGGAGTTTCCAGGTAAGAGTACTGGTGTGGGGTGCCAACTAGTGCTCAGTAATTAGTTAACTGAAGAATGACTACACTATTGATTTCTTAGCACGTATTTTATCGTCAGCCACGTTAATGTTCACCCGGTCAGTCAGTGTTATAATATTTTATTTTATTTATTTTTCTTTTTTTCTTTAATAGAAAATTATTTAATTAGTATACATGTGTTCCCCATCCTGAACCCTCCTCCCTCCCCCCTCCCCACACCATCCCTCTGGGTCATCCCAGTACACCAGCCCCAAGCATCCAGCATCGTGCATTGAACCTGGACTGGCATCTCGTTTCATACATGACGTTTCACATGTTTCAATGCCATTCTCCCAAATCTTCCCACCCTCTCCCTCTCCCACAGAGTCCATAAGCCTGTTCTATACATCAGTGTCTCTTTTGCTGTCTCCTATACAGGGTTATCGTTACCATCTTTCTAAATTCCATATATATGCGTTAGTATACTGTATTGGTGTTTTTCCTTCTGGCTTACTTCACTCTGTATAATAGGCTCCAGTTTCATCCACCTCATTAGAACTGATTCAAATGTATTCTTTTTAATGGCTGAGTAATACTCCATTGTGTATATGTACCACTGCTTTCTTATCCATTCATCTGCTGATGGACATCTAGGTTGCTTCCATGTCCTGGCTATTATAAACAGTGCTGCGATGAACATTGGGGTACACGTGTCTCTTTCCCTTCTGGTTTCCTCAGTGTGTATGCCCAGCAGTGGGATTGCTGGATCATAAGGCAATTCTATTTCCAGTTTTTTAAGGAATCTCCACACTGTTCTCCACAGTGGCTGTACTAGTTTGCATTCCCACCAACAGTGTAAGAGGGTTCCCTTTTCTCCACACCCTCTCCAGCATTTATTATTTGTAGACTTTTGGATCGCAGCCATTCTGACTGGTGTGAAATGGTACCTCATAGTGGTTTTGATTTGCATTTCTCTGATAATGAGTGATGTTGAGCATCTTTTCATGTGTTTGTTAGCCATCTGTATGTCTTCTTTGGAGAAATGTCTATTTAGATCTTTGGCCCATTTTTTTACATATACAATGTTATGTCAACTATATCCTAAAACTGAAAACATACTTGAAAACAGATGAAAAAACAATGTAAGAAAGAAGACAAACATGTAGTCTTATATTAATGTAACTTTGTTCTGGAATTTTCAATGTAATTTCATAGCAAAATGAAATAAAAATAAAAATACATCAGGATATAGTTGACATAACATTGTATATGTTTAAAGTATACAGTGTCATGACTTGATGTACATATTATAAAACATGTGCATATTATATATATATATATATATATATTTCAAAATGATTACCACAATAAGGATAGCTAACATATGCATCACCTCATATAGGTAACATTTCTTCTTTGTTGTTGTTTTGGTGATGAGACCTTTTACCATTTACTGGTCTCTTAGCAACTTTCTTTTTTTTAATATAAATTTATTCATTTTAATTGGAGGTTAATTACTTTACAATATTGTATTGGTTTTGCCATACATCAACTTTCAAGTATAGTGATACAGTGTTATTAACTGTGGTCACCATACTATATATTAACGTTCCCCTAGAATTTATTCATCTTACAACTGGAAATTTGTTCACTTTGACCATCTTCATCTATTTTCTCCCACCACTCAGTGCCTGGCAACCACCAACCTACTCCTTTTCTGTAAGCTAAGCTTTTTTTTCACATTGCACATATAAGTGATATCATACAGTATGTCTTTCTGACTCATTTCACTTAGCATAACGGTCTCAAGGTTCATACCTGTTGTCACAAATGATAAGATTTTTCTTATGTCTAAATAATACTTCATTCTATAATATTTACTTTGTCCATTCAGTTACTGATGGACACATAGATGGTTCCCATGTCTTGGCTATTGGCAATTGTGAACAGTTCTGCAGTGAGCATGGAGGTAGGCGCAGATAACTCTTTGAGAGCTTTTTGATAATTAGCATCCTAAGAGGTGTGAAGTTATGGCTCATTATGGTTTGAATTAGCATTTCTCTGATGATTAGTGAGGGTTGTTACCTTTTAATATACCTGTTGAGAATTTGAAAATCTTTGAAAATGTTTAGTCAGGTCTTCTGCCCGATAAATGGGTTGAAAATATTTTTTCCAATTCCACGGAAATTGGAAAATTCTTATTTTCTTCATGTTGTTCAACAGAATGTTTTTAGTGTGATGTAGTGCTGGTTTTTCTTGCTTTTGTTGCTTATGTTTCTGATGTTTAAAGAATCTTTGCCAATACAAGTGTCAAAGAGCTTTCCCCATATGTACAAGTTTAGCTATCCCTGCTTTCTTTTGGTTATTATTTGCCAGAAATATCTTTTTCTGTCTTTTCATGTTCAATCTGTTTATGTCCTTAACGGCAAAGTCAATATATTTTTTATATTCTTTTAAATTCGTTCAGCTATTCTGTCTACTTTATGGATGCTTTAATCCACTTGCCTTTAATTACTTGTAGGTAAGATCTTACCATTGAAATTGTTTTCTGACTGTTTTGTAGGTCCTCAGTCTCTTGCTATCTTCCTTTGTGATTTGAAAACTTTTTGTGGCATATACTTTGAGTCCTTTATTGTAAGCTTTTATGTATCTGCTGCAGATGTTTCATTTGTGTTTACATGAGGCTTACTTACATAGGATGTTTTAACTGAAGACATTTTAAGTTAATAACAGATTAACTTAGATAGCATATAGAAATGTATGCTTTTACTTTTCCTCTTCATCAGATTTTAGGTTACAAGTTACATCTTTTTTAGAGTGCAGGTTGAAAACCAAATTATTACAATTTTAATATGTTAACTTATAAAGTATATTTGTGATTTATTAACCACCATTAAAATATTAGAGAATCTAACTTTGAATATAAATATATTTATCAGTATAAATTGGAAAAAATACACAACATGAGTGTTGTGAGTTAAGTTTTATTTGGGGCAAAATGAGGACTACTGCCGAAGAAAAAACATCTCAGATAGCACTGACGTATCGGCTCCTGAAGTAAACCTACTTGGACATGGTGAATTATTCTTAAACTTACTTGTAATTGCTATAATTTACTTAGAACTTTTACAATTGTATTTCAAAAATAGTCTATGTGTTTTTTTCCTTTTCTATCACATTCCAGTACAAGCATTGCAGTAGCTTAAGAAAAAGTTTTCTAATTTTAGGTTTATTTATAGTTGCTATTTCTTTTCTGCTTCTAGTACTTCTATATACATTAATTTCTCATATTTTGACTTACACTTGGGTTCTTAAATATTAAGAGACGTTGTCCATTTTTTGAATTATGGCCTCAAATCTAAATAGGTGCACATGTGCACACATGCACACTTTTGATGCTAAAATGCAACTTGAAGTATATCACCTACTCACCTCACAGAATTGTGGGCTGTGGTAAAGTTAGCCTCATCACACACTAGGATAACTACAGACAAATTTATTTTTGTGTGTGTGTTAGTGAGCCTTGTGATTTTGAACTCATGTCTTGGTAATATCTGCCTGGGTCATATATACACTAGTAAAAAGAAAATTCAAGCCTTCTGTTTCTAGCTGCGATAGAGTATTGGACTTTCGTTCATGCTTTAAATAATTAGGAAACCACAAAATATATAAAACAACTCTTTTCATGTAGGAAACCAGACAAAATATATAAAGCAACTCTTTATGTATTGGATAACTAGCAAAACTGTACTGTGATCAATAAAGAAAGGATGAACAAATGAAGTTCCTGCAATGACAGCTACTTTCAGCTTGCAAAAAATAGAAATTTCTAGAGATGATAAATACAAGAAATGAAATAAAAATTTTTCTAGATAACCATCAGATTACAGTAGATGAACATCTGCAGAAGAAAAGATCAGTGAACCTAAACACAGCAATAGAAACTATCCAAACTGAAGCACACCTTAAGTACTAAAGAAAAGAAATGCTCTTTCTTTTTGAATAATATAAAATATCTTAAGTTCCATGTAATATTTAAGACTTACTATATAGAAATGAAACAAATAAGAAGGCTGTGAAGTGACATACTAGATGCATAGGAAAGATAATGTGCATATATACCATAAATACATTTTTTAATGGAAAAACTTGGCAGGTTGCTAAATTTTCAAGATATAAATAGTCATGTAAGGAGGACAACTGCATGAGGAGGAAATATTCTACAAATGAAGGGACTCAGTATAGAATAATAACCTTAATATATGTAAATTCATACTGAAAATGGGCAAAGAGAACAACTGAAGGGTGGATTATTAGCTCATCCCATGTATGTGTATTCTAGAGGAAACAATAGTGTATTTAAATATAAAGTTATGAGCTCAATAATCATATATCATTGGAAATTATTCATTTTTAACAGCTCAGAGATTAGTTTATATGTAATTGGAAAAAATTCTTCAGTCTAAAGTAGGATATGGCCTTAGATCTGACCTAAATGTTTCACTAAGTTCAAAAGAATTCCTGTTCTAAGGTCACCTGTAAAGAAGAATAATACCTCCCATGCATTATATTTAGAGATATATGATATTTTATGATATATGATACATGCCAACAAAGGTCCATCTAGTCAACACTATGGTTTTTCCAGTAGTCATGTATGGATGTGAGAGTTGGACTGTGAAGAAAGCTGAGCACAGAAGAATTGACGCTTTTGAACTGTGGTGTTGGAGAAGACTCTTGAGAGTCCCTTGGGCTGCAAGGAGATCCAACCAGTCCATTCTAAAGGAAACCAGTCCTGAATACTCATTGGAAGGACTGATACTGAAGCTGAAGCTCCAATACTTTGGCCACCTGATGCGAAGAACTGACTCATTTGAAAAGACCCTGATGCTGGGAAAGATTGAAGGCAAGAGGCGAAGGAGCCACAAAGGATGAGATGGTTGGATGGCATCATTGACTCGATGGACATTGACATGAGTTTGGGTAAGCTCTGGGAGCTGGTGAAGGACAGTGAAGCCAGGCGTGCTGCAGTCCATGGGGTCACAAGAGTCAGACAAGACTGAGTAACTGAACTGAAGCATAGTTTTTTGTTTGTTTTTGTAATGTATAACCCAGAAAATATACTGTAGCAAAATCTTTTCCCACTAATAGTCATTTTAAAGGGCTATATAGATGGCTCAGTGGTAAAGAACCCACCTGCCAATTCAGGAGACTGCAAGTTCAATCCCTGGGTTGGGAGGTCACCTGGAGGAGGAAATGTCAAACTACTCAAGTATTCTTGCCTGTAAAATCCCATGGACAGAGGAGCCTGGTGGTCTACAATTCCTGGTGTCTCAAAGAGCTGGACATGACTGAGTGCATGCACACACACACACACACACACACACTCATATCCATTTTAAAATTTGATCAAGGCAGATCCAGTTTTATGATGCCTAAAATGTCTACAGTTTTGGTGGTGGGGAGGATACCAAAGGAAAAGGATACAAAATTATGAATCCAATTAGATATGAAAATCAATGTCTACTTTGTGTGAGACAACAGACTACAATTTTTACAAAGCTGATACCACCAGCAAAAGTTGGTAGCTTTTTTTCTAGTTACATAGCATGTATGGTATGTTTACCTAAAAATTTTTAATTCACATTATTTGCCTCTTATAAGAAATACTTTATATGGTAATCTACATGAAAATTTGTAAAGAAATTGTTTTTCTCCAACCTTCTAAGAGTTTCTTGTTTAGATTCATGGTAGTTAGTCTGTAAAATATGTTTCTTTACAAATATGTACTCAATTTTTGTAGTACTACTGCTAGAAATTTGTGACCTAAATATAGGAATTTTTACAAATGCACTGTGTATATTGAATGCAAAGCATGGTACATTTGTAATTTTGTACACTGAGTTATTGCATGTATGCACGATTCATGGGGTCGCAAAGAGTCGGACACGACTGAGCAACTGAACTGAACTGAATTGAACTGATATATATATTTACTGGGTAAATTTCTCTTGCCTATGCAGTACAAACTGTATTTTCTAGTTAAAATGTTACACATATGATAACTGGAAGAATTTTCTAGAACCTATTATTTATTTATATGCATTTTAAAACTGGTATTTGCTTTCTAATATTTCTGGAGCCTGGATGAATTCTTTGACCTTTCATCTCAGTGTTTGTGTGCTGGGTAAGTCAGTACAGTGGATTATAGGAATATTCTTGACATTATTATTACATAACTACAGCTAACAAAAAATTAACTATACATGAAAGTGACCGCAAACAACATACATACGTATTTTACTCTGCCCATATTTGATGCATTGTCCCTTCACTGGACACACCACTTCATCTGCACCAACAGGAAGGAAATTTTGAGAGTGAAGTCAGAGTGGAAAACACAAAGGTTTCAACTGATTATAGTTTAAATGTCTTAATTTTGCACATTTTATAAAAATACATGATCCCAGAAATACAATGGTAGTGCCCATGCTAGGGCTCTGAAAGTGAGGGACCCTGAACTTCCGAGTTTCAGAAGCTTTCTGTAGATCTGTCTCCATTGTTAGCCATTCTCACAAGCATACAAATAAGAATCATAATAAAAACATTTAAAGTTTTGAGTTAGGAAGAAAATTCTAGTTGTCCTAACTTTCTTACAGTTGATGGCATTTTGGTTCATAGTAAACTCCATCCTGCTAGAATCTAGTTTCCCATAGAAACACTCGTGTTAATTTCTTAAGGTTCCTCTAGGAAAACATAATTTGAACAATTTATTCTACAGGCAAGTATCTGTATACTTCGATTATTGAATTTCTTTTCTCTTTTTTCCCCCCAAAAATGTACATTCAGTAAAAGGATTGCCTAGTACTGTGGGAAAAAAAAAAAAAAAAAAAGATGTTAGACTTTATTCTGTAGATATATGTTTATGTTCAAATGTGAAATTCTCTATCATGAAACATTCCCTTGTTTTATCAACAATGCTAGTCTGAAATTTTAGATTGTATATTTTCTTAAGAAACATTGTAGAATGTTGCTGTCATCTAGTATATTCAAATTTCTCTTATGTTTTAAATGTATATTAGTTTCATAAATATGTATACTCTTGAATGGTTTTGAGCCCCAAACTCTTAATTTATTATATTCCTTGGTGAAATAATGACTAAGTCTTACTTAACTTCATTATGATTTCCAGGGAAATTCAGCCTCTGTGGAGTGAGTCTCAGGATAATTAAGGATTGTAGACTTAAGAAAATATTTGGCTTTCAGTGTTTGATAAAGGAATCCATTTTCTGGAGGCATGATTTGCTTCCCCAGATTGTTTGAGAAAGCATTACATTTCATTAACCAGACTACACTCTTTGGAAGGAAAGTTGTTTCCTTATTCTGCTTGAGTGTTGGATTGTGAGAACCCTTTTGCTTTTGCCAGAAGTGACCTAGTTGATACAGTTCCCTGTCAATTAAGGTGGGAGCCAGGTGTCTCAGGTGTCAGCTCTGCTTTGATAACCATATAAGACAATTTCTGGCTTGTTTATGAGACTACATAGCAGGAAAGAGCCACATTATAAGGGGGATGCTTTTACTTCATCATAACAAAATGTCCTAAAAGAAAATTTTGCCCATGATGTTAATTTAGTAAATTGGTTAGATATTTACGAGTAAGAAATTATTTGAAATAATTATAGGCAATAATTAGGGCTACCTTCAGAAATAATATTAGTCCATCTAGGCAGGTGGAATAAAATTTTCAAGTTTCAAATGCAACCCCATGTGGCTACTTTAGTTACCTGTTCCAAGATCTCCTAAATATATTCTTTAGGAGAATAGGAAAAGGTCCATTGGTCATCAGAGTTCTGTTGTTCATCTGGTCTCTCAACCAAGCTATGGCAGTATTAACCACTTTAGGCAAATTAGGTGAAGATCCTTGTTGGCCATTATGTTATCCGTTAGTTCTCTAGATTTAGCAGGTATGTTTTACACACATACATTAGAAGTAGAAGACTTTTAAAAAATCTTTTGGGGAACATCACTATGTTAAACAGATACCAGTGGCTTTCTATTAATATAGATTTTTAAATTTTTGATTTATACTTTATTTCTACAAAATCTATCAGTAAGAATATTGGTGATGATCCAGCGTAAATGAAAATTTAAAACTGGGTACTATACATTACATAGGCTTATAGCAGATCTTGCAATTAGATAATTTCTAATTTATTCCCTTTCATGACATCAATATGATCCTCATTCATATAAGTAATTACTTGTAACTAATAGCAAATGTTTCTAGTGTATCTTATATTTCATCGTGGCTAGAAATATGTAAGCTGAACCAAAACAGATACCCTCTCTGTTGCTTTAGTTGTAGTTTTGGCACCTGCAATAAGTGCTAGGAATACAAATATCTGGTTTATTAATTTGTTGGAGATATTAATGTCAAGATAGCAATAATACTGGTAATAATAGTCACTATTTGAGTATCTGTTTTCCAGATAGAAGTATATGTGCTTTACAGGAATTAACTCATCCAATACTACTAATAAAGAAGATAGGTATAGTAGTCCATCTAAAAAATTAGTTAGATTTTCCAAGGTTCAGAACCAGTCAGAGTTGAACTTAATACATTCTTACTCCAGAGGAAACAATTTTAACTGGGAATACTAGGTCACTCAAAATGAGCTAAACTTAAGATACTTTGAATAAAATGATAATTTAAAATTGTGAGGTAAATTTTAATTAAAATAGTTTCATCATTACACTGATCACATATTAAGTTCTCAGTAGCTACATGTAACCAGCAAATACTACCTTTGACAGTGCAGATATAGGACATAGCCATCATCACAGAAAACTCTTCTCAAGTGTCGACCTCAAGAAAGTATTGGAAACCTTTCTCTGTAAAGAGCCAGATACTCTTTAGTTGTTGTAGGCCAGACTTGTCTCTTGTAACTACTCAGTACCGCCATTACTTGGTGAAGACAATATTTAAAATGAATCTGGCTGTGTTCCAATGCCATTTTATTTATGGAAAATGATATTTGAGTTTCATATAGCTTTACATTTATGAATTTTTTTAATCCAGCCATTAAAAGTATTCAGTCCTGGGTATTCTTTGAAGGAATGATGCTGAAGCTGAAACTCCAGTATTTTGGCCACCTCATGCGAAGAGTTGACTCACTGGAAAAGACTCTGATGCTGGGAGGGATTGGGGACAGGAGGAGAAGGGGACGACAGAGGATGAGATGACTGGATGGCATCACTGACTCGATGGACGTGAGTCTTAGTGAACTCTGGGAGTTGGTGATGGACAGGGAGGCCTGGTGTGCTGCAATTCATGGGTTGCAAAGAGTTGGACACAACTGAGTGACTGAACTGAATTGAAAAGTATAAAAACTGTTCTTAATTTTCAGGTCAGGTAGTAACAGGCAATGGGCTAAAATTTACTGATATCTGTTTTAGAATTTTTCTAATATTTTAATTCTTAAATGCTACGAATTTTATGAAATCCACAAATTTCAACCAAACTATGATCTCTCTTATCATGGAATGTTAATATGAACAATATTTTAAGACTCAGTCTCCCAAGTTTAACATAATTTTAATATTTCAGTATTTTTAAAATTTATTTAAATTGGATGGTAATTACTTTACAATATTGTAGTAGTTTTTGCCATACATTGACATGAATCAGCCATGGGTGTACATGTTTTCCCGATCATTAACCCCCCTCCCACGTCTCTTCCCATCCCATCCCTCAGGGTCATCCCAGTGCACCAGCCCTGAGCACCTTGTCTCATGCATCGAACCTGGACTGGCGACCTGTTTCACCTATGATAATATACATGTTTCAAAGAATATTTCAGTATTAAGGGGATTATCAGTTAATTGTCTAAAGACTCATCTCTCAACAAGTTTTGTTCCTTAAGGCTGAAATTCATGTCTAAGATTTGTTGTAGTATTCTCAGAATTTGATGTATTTGTAGACCGTTAGTAAAAACCTAGCTTTAGTTTCTTGAATTAGTGAGCAAATAAGATTAAAAATTTGGAAATATTTTCACAAGCAGTTGCCTGTTGAACAGGAAGTGTTTCACATACCATGACACTTACATAAACAGGGATTGTGCAGTATAATAAAAAGCATTTAAGAATGATATAAAACATTTATAAAATGATATGGAATGGTGAAATAAGAAAATGGGATTGAGATCATCTTTGGGATTATGTCAACTGGCAATATCAATTGACAATAATAAAGTTCTCCAACTTCGTATTTTCTGAGTCTAGAGAGTGGCTTACCATTTACATGAAGGTAGTTTTCAAATCATTTAACAAAACTGATGAATATTTACCAGATGTAGTATACCACTGTAACATTCCTTCTACATCTTAGGCAGCAAATTGAAGATTTAACTTGTTTCTGATCATTTCCTGAAAATTCAGAGTATAATGAATATTTTATCAGTGATCCAAAAGAAAAATATGATGTGTAAAATTAGACAAATGTTTCTTAAAATGTGATGCTTAAGACCTGCACCCCAACATAAAGTGGTGGGTTGAAGTGGTGACTGGTCTCAAAAATTAACCCTAAGTAGATAGGAGATTCAGAGAAGGCAATGACACCCCACTCCAATACTCTTGCCTGGAAAATCCCATGGACAGAGGAGCCTGGTAGGCTGCAGTCCATGAGGTCGCTAAGAGTCGGACACGACTGAGTGACTTCACTTTCACTTTTCACTTTCATGCATTGGAGAGGGACATGGCAACCCATTCCAGTGCTCTTGCCTGGAGAATCCCAGGGACGGGGGAGCCTGGTGGGCTTCCATCTCTGGGGTTGCACAGAGTTGGACACAACTGAAGCAACTTAGCAGCAGCAGCAGCAGCAGATAGGAGATTCTAATATGCAACAGGAGTTGGAAATCACTGACTTGACACTACAATCACTAATTTGACAACATATACAATTAAGGCTATTTCTTCAGTTTTTTTTTTTTTTTTTTTTTGACTTCTCTGATAGCTCAGATGGTAAAGAATCCACCTGCAATGCAAGAGACCCTGGTTCAATTCCTGGATTGGGAAGATCCGCTGGAGAAGGCATAGGCTACCCACTTCAGTATTCTTGGGCTCTCTTCAGTTTTTAAGATGGTAAAATTAGAGTCTGAGCTAACCACAGAATGCATTAACACCCAGGGCACAGCACAGCACTGAAAGAATAAGGGACTAAACACTCTACTGGTGCAGTGATCAATATCTTAATTTACAGCAGACACATCAGATGCTATAAAATAATTTATGGCATATATAAAATAAGATCGTAGTAATATAAGAAAGGGCATTCCCAGGTGGCACCAGTGGTTAAAAAAAAATTTTTGTCTGCCAATTCAGGAGAAATAAGAGATTCAGTTTTTATCTCTGGGCCAGGAAGAAACCCTGGAGAAGAAAATGCAACCCATTGCAGTATTCTTGACTGGGAAATCCCATGGACAGAGGAGCCTGGCAGGCTGCAGTCCCTGGGGTTGCAAAGAGTTAGACACTACTGAGCAGGCATGTAAGAAGAAGAAGAAGGATATAAGGAAGCATAAGATCAAAAATTGTCAGACTATCATATTAAAGAACTAACAGATAAAGATACTCAGGATATAAAAATGGTTAGATTAATGTGATTTTTAAATAAATATGGACAGTATTCTGGTTCTTCTTAGAAACTAAAGCATTATAAATGATTTATAGATGTATCAGAAAGTTGAAGTTAGCATTCTCAGGAAATAAATAAAAACAGCAAATGACTTACTGTTAGGATTAATTATTCTGAAAATGATATGAAATCCTTGACAGGAAAATGTCAGTATTAGGATGAAATATGAATCATATTTTCACTTAAAGTATGTAAAAATGTCTAATTTGTGTATGATTAAGAACATTTCACAGCCCTTTCCCCTTAGAAGATAAATAATTAATACTGAATTTTATGTCAGGATATTTTTTCATAGTTATATAACTAGTATTTTGACCAGAAATTTTTACCAAGATCAATTAAAGACATATATTCACAGTAAAAATAGTTATTTCATGACACAAGTACGTGGAATAATTTTGTATAATGTGGTAGAAATTATACATGTTAAGGTGACAGTAATTAGTAAAGTAATGTGAAAAGACTTGTAACAAGACACATTTGTATTGTTCTCCTTTGAAAACTTACTTTTTCTGAGTATATTATATTGGATCTCATGTGGACACTTATTATGACTTTATCTGTAATAAGATTTTATGGAATGACAGAAAAGTGAATTATGGTGAAGTAATAAAGTCTCCAATAACCAAAGTTTGAATTTCCTGGTCTGTTGAGCTTTGAAAGTTTTGCATGTGTGACCTATTTTAATAGATGTAAAACCCTTAGAATGTTAAAACATAAAAGTTATATCAATATAAAGCTAATGATGTGACTAAAAGTCATCAAGGAATCAAATCTGTTGACAGTTTGAATTCTTTCCGTACAATATGTTCTTAACCAAATGTTTCGGGAATGTGCCATTCAAGGATCAATTGTTTTCAGACCTCAGTATTATCCACAGTGCACAAATGGTCCTCCTATTAGGGATTTAGGTATGTAGACATAATTCACTATTTGCTTTTAAATCTTATTATGTCATTCATGTACCATTGTTCTTCAAAGTCAGAGGAAATAATATGGCACTGTCAAAAAGCAATGATTAAGGCTTTCTGATAAATAATTTAATCTGTCAGTATTTTTTTTAACATAACAGATAACAGTATAACTTAATAGTTATAAATGAACAGATGTTTCCATTGCTCAGATGTGACTGTGTATTGATATAAGTTAATAACAAATGTAGATAGCATATTCAAAAGCAGAGACATTACTTTGTCAACAACGGTTCGTCTAGTCAAGGCTATGGTTTTTCCAGTGGTCATGTATGGATGTGAAAGTTGGACTGTGAAGAAAGCTGAGCGCCGAAGAATTGATGCTTTTGAACTGTGGTGTTGGAGAAGACTCTTGAGAGTCCCTTGGACTGCAAGGAGATCCAACCAGTCCATTCTGAAGGAGATCAGCCCTGGGTGTTCTTTGGAAGGACTGATGCTAAAGCTGAAACTCCAATACTTTGGCCACCTCATGTGAAGGCTTGACTCATTGGAAAAGACTGATGCTGGGAGGGATTGGGGGCAGGAGGAGAAGGGGACGACAGAGGATGAGATGGCTGGATGGCATCACCAACTCGATGGACATGAGTTTGGGTGAACTCTGGGAGCTGGTGATGGACAGGGAAGCCTGACGTGCTGTGATTCATGGGGTCTCAAAGAGTCGGACATGACTGAGCGACTGAACCGAACTGAATAAAAATGTGCTACAGTCAACCTGGAAAACAGAATCTGTGGAGTAGAGAAATGGAGATATGCTATTTTTAAAATGCTTCTTGGTTGTACAAGAGGCCAACTTTAAGAGGAAGGATAACTGTCTTTCCTTAATTTCTGTTTAGATCTTGCATAGTTTTGTAGTTCCTGAGATTTTGGCCAATTTATGACACACAGAGACAGGGAAGGCAAGAATACTTTCTGGTAAATGAAGCCTGCTGATGCAATAATTTTCTATTAGAAGATAATGATAGCCTGCCCAGCAGACTACAGTCCATGGGGCCGGAAAGACTTGGACATCATTTAACAACTGAGCACACACACACATACACAATACTCTAAATATATCTTTAATCAGATAAATATAAGCAAGTGTATAAGTTGTGAATCATTTGGACTTGATTTATGAAACTGTCAACACCTCTTTAATACTGTATATTAAAAGTGCTTGGTTTTATTAGAATTTGAAGACTAGAGAAAATATTTTGATGGATCCCTAAATATTTGAATACAGGTCTTAATATTTTTCCAGTTATTATTTCTCTAGATTTTTACAAATTCTGTTTCTCAAATCAGCTTCTGTATTGCTTCCTTATATTTTAGACTTATGTGTTTGAGGTCAGGAAACTTCTCAATAGTGATGGGAACCTGAGATTTTTCACTGTAGCCATTCTCAAATATGATGGTATGGTTTCATATAACTTAATTGGATTGTGTCTACAACTTAGTGGATCATTTCATGCCAAGTGATCTGGTGCCCCTGTGATTTAGTATCACTTGGTAAATGTGCTCCAAAAGAGGTCTAAAATTTCCACAGAAGGTACATTTTAATTCTACTGTTCAATTTTATGACTGAGGTATAAATTACCACTTGGCCCCTAATTTATCTTTCTAACCTGATTTAATACTGTATATCACTCTAAATCCTCTGTATATCACTCTAAATTCTCCATGCCCAACCAATTGTTCTCCCAGCTGTTCCCCTTTCATTCTGTGAACCACTCTGTTTTGTCTCGTCAGGCTTTCTTCTGTTTGGAATTGATACTTTGCACCGCCTCCCTCCTCTTTTCCCTCCTTTTATTTTACTTATATGTTTCCTATCCTATTTTCAGGGCCAAGTTTATGTTTCAACTTCTGTGAAGCCTTTCCTTGCTATCCCTGGAAATCCTCCATTTATTTTTTTCACCCTTTGTCTGGAACTTGATCTGTGTGTTGGTTCACGGTCATATTTTTTCAAATATCCATGCCCTGTTATTTTTGAACGACTCTAAAAGAATGCCAAAAACAACTGTATGTCTATAAATTTGGTAATCTAGGCAAAACAGACCTATTCTTTGACAGATGCAAATAACCCAAGCTCACACAAAGATAAATAATTTGATAGTAAATATATTCTATGTCAAAGAAATTGAGTCAATAATTGATAACCTTTCAGAAAGGAAAGAAACATGGTTTTACTGGTGAATAGTGCCAAGTATTTAAGGCAGAAGTTATACCAGTTCTCTGAAACTTCACTATATTAATTACGTAGCTAAAGTCCGCATCTACACTGATAAGTATATTGGGAGTACATATTACTGATGTGACATACTGCTGCTGCTGCTATTGCTAAGTCGTTTCAGTCGTGTCCGACTCTGTGCGACCCCAGAGAACGGCAGCCTACCAGGCTCCCCCGTCCCTGGGATTCTCCAGGCAAGAACACTGGAGTGGGTTGCCATTTCCTTCTCCAGTGCATGAAAGTGAAAAGTCAAAGGGAAGTCACTCAGTCGTGTCTGACTCCTAGAGATCCCATGGACTGCAGCCTACCAGGCTCCTCCGTCCATGGGATTTTCCAGGCAAGAGTACTGGAGTGGGGTGCCATTGCCAACAGACATGATAGTTTATTTCTGTGGTTTTACAAAAACAATAATCCCAGTCTAATCATGATTTAAAAAATCAGATTACAATGGAGGGAAGTTGGCCAATACTCCTCAAAACTGTAAACTTCTCAAAAATGATAGAAGTCTGAGAATGTTTTAGCCAGGAGGATCTTTAGGAGAAATAAAAGCTAAGTGTAATATATTTGTGGTATCCTGTATACAATATTAGACAGAAAATGGACATTAGGTAAAACCTAAGGAAATCTGAATAAAGTGTGGATTTAGTTAGCAATGATCCTATGATTAATAATATACCATACTAATGTAAGATGTTAATATTTGGGGAAAAACAGATGGGGGGTAGCCCTCTGAACTGTACTTTGAAAATGTTTCTGTAAACTTAAAACTGTCCTAAAAATATTTTACTTAAAAAAAAGTTCTGTCTCTTTATTAGATGAGTGTCATTGGCAAATTACTCAATTTCTCTGTTTCTCAGAACAAAGCAATGCATGTGACCTCTGTACCCAGTTTTCTGATCTACAGAATAGGAATAATATTATTCCCTATCTTAGATATCATAAATATCTAAGAAATAAATTGATGCTGGTAGAGAATTTAGAAGGATGTCTTACATATAGTAAGTCCTCAGTAAATTAGTTGCATCCATGATAATGATTTTATTATTGTCAAGAAACCTGACCCAGCACTATCTTTTTCCAAAGAAACCTCCTGTGGTGTCATAAGATAGAATGATGGCATCTGATCTGACCTTGGTCTTCCTCTAGTCTAGAATTGTCAAAAATGGGAGATACTGTTTTTCCCCCCCCTTTTTCCCTAAGACTGTTATAGCAGAGTGCAGACCTAATTTCAATAGGCTTATTCACCCCAAAGGATACTATATCAGATGGGGAGAATGAACCTACTTTATCTTTGTTATCAATCTCCTCTCCACATTATATCTTTTTTTTTTTTTTTTTTTTTGGTTTTAATTTTATTTTATTTTTAAACTTTACATAATTGTATTAGTTTTGCCAAACATCAAAATGAATCCACCACAGGTATACATGTGTTCCCCATCCTGAACCCTCCTCCCTCCTCCCTCCCCATACCATCCCTCTGGGTCGTCCCAGTGCACCAGCCCCAAGCATCCAGTATCGTGCATCCACATTATATCTTTAAGTCTGATTTGAATGTTCCTTTCTTCTTACTCTGGGCTTCTCTGGTGGTTCAGAGATTAAAACATCTTCCTGCAATGTGGGAGACCTGGGTTCGATCCCTATGTTGGGAAGATCCTCTGGCAGAAGGAAATGGCAACCCACTCCAGTATTCTTGCCTGGAGAATCCCATGGATAGAGGAGCCTGGTGGGCTACAGTCCACCGGGTCGCAAAGAGTTGGACACAACTGAGCGACTTAACCTTCACTTTCACTTTTCTTCTTACTCTAGTAGAAATGACTTTTAAAAACACTGATTGCTTTGCAGACTATAGGTCTAACAGATAATTAACATGTTATATTTTTATGTTTATTATCAAATAATATGTTTGTTTTATATTGCATTTTAATTAATGTAACATGTTTAAGTTATTGTTATGTTATTTTCTATCTCTCTGCCTCTCCTACTAGAATGTGAGAGATCCATTGGGTTGGGGACCTTTACTTAATTTTGTCACTTAAGTGTTCCAAGTGTCTCTACAGTTTATGCCATTTTATAGATATCTACTAGGTATTTGCAGTACATTGAATAAATATATAATTATATTCTATTATGTGGCTTATATTTCTAATTTGTTTTGTTGTATTTTATGATATTGAAGATTTTAAATATTATTTCTTTACAAGGTTAAATTTTATGATTAGGCTTTTGCTGTCATAAAACATCTTTCCATAATCAGTATCAAGGGTCTTATTTTCTTTTCTAAAATTACTTACTTTTTATTCTTTATGTGGAAATTTTAAAAAATGGGACAATTTATTATTTTTCGATATGATAAATCAGTTGTTCCAAGAGTATTGAATGTACCCTTTTCCTACTGACTTTTGTGCTACAAAATCTTGTACCATATTTCTAGATAAGCATTAGTCTTATTCTGTTCATTTTTTTATGTCTATCATTTGGACTTCCCTGGTGGCTCAGATGGTAAAGTGTCTGCCTACAATGCTGGAAACCTGGGTTCAATCCCTGGGTCGAGAAGATCCCCTGGAGAAGGAAATGACAACCCATTCCAGTACTCTTGCCTGGAAAATCCCATGGACAGAGGATCCTGGAGGGCTACAGTGCATAGGGTTGCAAAGAGTTGGACATGACTGAGCGACTTCACTTCACTTCATCATTTGGCTAATGCCACATTGTCTTAATAACAAAAATTGTGTTTTCTTTTTCTGTTTTCCAAAGCTATGTTAAGCCAGTATTCTTGAATTTTTACTCTTTGATGATAATCTGAGAAATACCTTGCCATTGTTTATGAAAAGCTCCTTTAGAATTTCATCAGTAAAAAACTATTTTCCCAGTATTCAATCTTCCTAGCTTCTTATTTTTAAACTTTTTCATTGAGATATAATTGAAATATGTTGATTTCAGGTGTAAGCATAATGACTTATACTTGTATATATTGTGAAATGATTGCCATAGTAAGTTTAGTTCACATCCATAACTACAGAGAGTTAGTTTTTCCCTTTTGATGAAAGCTTTCAAGATCTACTTTCTTAGCAACTTTCAAATATACAGTACAGTATTATTAACTATAGTCTCCATGCTGTACGTTACATGCTGTGACATTTATTTTATAACTGAAAGTTATACCTTTTACTTCTCTCCAACCATTTTGCCTTCCCTCACCCCCTGCCTCTTGGTAATTTTCAATCTGTTCTCTGTATGTATAAGTTCAGTTTCTGTATTTGTTTTTTAGATTCCACTTTGAGATCTTAGGTATTCACTTTCTCTGACTTACTTCACTTAGCAAAATGCCCTCAAGGGTCATCCATGTTGTTTCAAATGGCAAGATATCCTTTTTTATAGCTGAATAACATTCTGCTGCATGTATGTATATGTATGCATGTATGTGTGTGTGTATATATATATATATATATATATATATATATATACACACCAAATTTTCTTTATCCATTCATACACTGGTGAACATCTAGATTGTTTCATGTCTTGGCTACTTTAAGTAATGTTGTGTGAATATGAGAAGTGGTGGTGCTGGGTCATGTCCGACTGCGACGCCATGGACTATAGCCCACCAGGCTCCTCTGTGCATGGGATTTCCAGGCAAGAATACTAGGGGTGCATATATCATTTCAAATTAGTGTTCTCATTTTCTTAAGATAAATACCCAGAAGAAGAATTACTAGATAATTTGGTAGTTTAATTTTTTGAACAATCTCTATAGTGATTTTACCTTATTTACAATTCCACCAATAATGCACAAGATTCCCCTTTTTACCTCATCAACACTTGTTATTTATTCTCCTTTTGTTGATAGTTATTCTAACAGGTGTGAGGTGATTGTGGTTTATATTTGCATTTTCCTGATAATTAGTGATGTTGAAAGTCTTTTATGTACCTGTTGGCTATCTTTGGAAAAAAATGTCTATTCAACTCTGTCCACTCATTGCTTTCTTGCTGCTAAGTTCTTTCTATATTTTGGGTACTACTCTTATCAGATATGGCTTGCAGGTATTTTCTCTTGTTTGGTAGTCACTTTTTGTCGATGGCTTCCTTTGCTTTGCAGACTCTTTTTAGTTTGATGTAGTTCTGCTTGTTTTTGCTTTTGTTGCCTTTGCTTTTGGTGTCAAACCCAAAATCATTGTCAAGATTGATGCTGGGGAGTTTATTGCTTATGATTCCTTCTATGAGTTTTATGGTTTAGCATCTTACATTCAAATCTTGTATCTCTTTTGAGCCAATTTTTATGTGGGATGTAAGATAATGGTCCAGTTTCATTCTGTTGCATATTACTATGCAGTTTTTCCAGTGCCACTTATTGAAGAGTACATCTTTTCCTCATTGTACATTCTTGACTCCTTTGTTATAAATTAATTGATCCTATATGCATGTTTTTTCTGGATTCTTTATTCTGTTCCATTGATATATGTGTCTGTTACGTCAATACCATATATCTTAATTACTATAGATTTATAATATAGTTTTCAACTATCTCCATATTTTCTCTCTACCATAGGTTTTCTTTTGAGGTTGCCAATTATTCATTTAATTTTACCCAAGCATTTCTTGATTATATGTTGGTTAAATTATTCCTAACTACTTATAGTATGTGTTGCTCTAGCTAAGAGTATTTTCCTTAAATCCTACTACATTTAAAAAAAGACTTTATTTTTTAGAACAGTTTTAGGTTTACAACAAAACTGAGAGAAAGGTACAGAGATTTTTCTGACTTTCTGCCCCCATACATAAATGATCTCCCCCGTTACAGACATAGATCACCAGGATTTTCCCTTTTTTCTTTTTAACCAAAGATGAATATACATTGACATATAATAATTACCTGAAGCTCATACTTTGCCTTAGAGTTCACTCTTGTTATGGTACTTTTTAATGGGTTTGGACAAATAAGAAGTGGACTGTATCCATCATTGTAGTATCATAGAGTATTTTCACCTAAAATTCCTCTATGTTCTGCCTATTCATCTTCTACTTCCACTCTGGTACCACTGGTCTTTCCTCTTATCTTAAGTATTATAATCTCCAGAATGTTTTGTAGTTGGAATTATAGAGTGTATAGTCTCTTTAGTTTGGCTTCTTTCACTTAATGATATGCATTTTATGTTCCTCCATGTATTTTCATGGCTTGAGAACTTATTTATTTTCAGGACTTATATCTGGATTTATCATGGTCTTATTTATTTTTAGTCCTGTATCTGGATTTATCATGGTCTTTTTTTTAAATTTAATTTTATTTTTAAACTTTACATAATTGTATTAGTGTTGCCAAATCATTCACCTTCAGAAGTGTATCTTGGTTGGTTCAACATTTTAATGCTTCTGATTGGTATATTCTGGTCTGCCATGGTTTCCCAAATCATTTTGGGTATAGCAACTTTCTTCTTCAGAGTCATTTAATACCTTCATGATTATAGGATAAGATTGTATGGGTCTCTGTTTTCTATTGGGTCTATATTGGCAATTTATTGAAGATTTCTGATTTAAAAATTACTTGTTCTGGCTCCAAACATCAAGTAATAAAATGTATTCAGAAAAACCCAAGTCTCTGCTCAGAGATACTGATCTTTAGATATTATAGACAAACCAGAAATATATTGATGAGTTTCAAAGCCAAAAAAAGTGGATTTGTATTCACAAGTCTGTCTATTCAGTTCCCAAATATAATATGATAATTAAAATATTAACTATACTTTATTGACTTTTATCTGATGATTGAGTATTGAGTTTTAATTGTGGTGGTTTGATTTCATGTTAAGCTTGATATCAGGTCCAGACATTTTATTTGTTTTTAGTAAACAAAACTAGAGATGAACAGTATTTCCAAAGTGAATTAGCATTCGTGACAACAGAGATACTATAAACTGTCAATTTTTAAGAAAAGAAATAGCTAAATAATGGAGATGGACAGAAGGCTTTTTCTTAGTTCCTGTTGGAAATGAGATTTTCATGTGGCATTTGAGATTGGGATATCATGCATAGTTGATAATGTAAGGGGACACTGCTAATAATTTGGAGAGTCTATTTCTGTTATTGCTTGATTCAAGACATGGTGCAATGCCCAAATACTGCTCAATCACTTTCTGTGTTTCTCCCTGATGAAAGTTGCTCTCAGTGGATAAATCGTTAGTCAGGTCTGAGAATAGTTGCAGCTGCTATGCATATTTAAATACTGCCAAGGAATGAAATTACCAAATTGGACAGAAACCTGGTTTTTGTACCTTTCTGTACAGAGAGAATAAATCATTTTCCAGGTTATTCTGTTTCAAATTGTCTACTCAACACCTGTGAACAACATAAAGAGAAGGAGTAGTAGACACAGATAATGTTTACTCTGATGGTGGGAGCCAGAATTTTGTAATCCTGTCATTCTTTGGAGAGTCTTCATGGTCTTGCAGAAGATAATATTTTTCTATTAAACAGAGAATACATAGCAGTCTTTTTTTAATAGATGAATCCGATCAGTGAATATTTAAAAATTTCCTTTCATTCTACCTTCTTCTTATCATCACTTTTCATTATTTTGTAATTTCTCCCATTTTGAGGGGAGGTTTATCTAGTTACTGAGGTGGTGGGAATTTCCTGTATTTGCATTTTTTAAGTTTTAATATTTTAATATATTTTGGAACTCTAACTTACATGAAAAGATTGGTATTTGGGATTGTCCAGAATTATTCCTAAAAGGCAAGTGCCTGCTTTTAAACATTTTTTTGACTTGTTTTCTACTCATTAATTGGCTTTTTACTTCTCTGACATTAGCATCGTTAATGCTTTCCCCTTTAGAATAGTAATTCTTCTTTCCTTTTGTCTTAATATCACTAAAATAAACTTTCAGTTCAGTTCAGTTCAGTCACTCAGTCGTGTCTGATTCTTTGCAACCCCATGAATTGCAGCATGCCAGGCCTCCCTGTCCATCACCAACTCCTGGAGTTCACTCAGACTCACGTCCATCGAGTCAGTGATGTCATCCAGCCATCTCATCCTCTGTCGTCCCCTTCTCCTCCTGCCCCCAATCCCTCCCAGCATCAGAGTCTTTTCCAATGAGTCAACCTTTTGCATGAGGTGGCCAAAGTATTGGAGTTTCAAAATAAACTTTAGACATTATCATTTAAAATTCTAAAAACAATTACTTTTCTATCAAAAATAAAATATTAGGTGAAAATAATGCTTAGACTTCACTATTTTCTTACTTAGATAGCCAAATAATGTAGAAGGTGCTCTTCTTACTGATTCTGTAATCATAAAAGCTGTGTTCAAAAAGAATCAGTGGCAGAAAATTGAACTAAATGAAAAAAACCTCCTCCAAAGATTTAATGTACCACTTTTTATTGTGATTGAGTAGTATATTAAGGTGTAAAAGCAATGATTTGAAAATTTTGCTCCTCAAATAAGTATCACATTGTTACTGGTATTCATTCCAGTTCTTCCCTTATTTATGTGTCCTCCCTGTATCAATTCTGGCTTCCTCCATTTTTTCGGCCCTTTACTTGTAAAGAATGAGTTATTTGGTTGGCTTTGGGACATGTTAATTAGCTGCACTCAATTCTAGACTGTTGCCTGATTTGTCAGTCTTCACTGTTTTTCCTGTAAATGGGAATTAAGAAATCATCAGAAAAGAGTAATTTTTAAAATCTTTTTATTTTGTGTTGGAGTACAAATGATTAACAGTGTTGTGATAGTTTCAGGAGGATAGCAAATGACAAAGTGTGATTATTTAGGTGAATTGTATTGATATTTAGCGTCCTCGTTAAGGAACTCAGCTGTTTACTATCACTTACATAACTTGTGATGATGGTTCATTCCTATAAGTGTTCTCAGAGGATTCATTTTCCAAAATTCATTGGCAAAAATGGTAAGTTCATTACATATCTGAAATTACTATAAAAATGCATAGTTCTAAAAGAAATTACTTTGTCTTAGTCTTTATGATTTGATGACTCGGTGAAACACACTTTGTTTGCTCTCAGAACAAACCCAAGAATCTTCTAATATTTCCTTAATAGCAAGCATGAAAGAGATAAGTGAAATGAAGATGGAGGGAAAGACGATGACAATGAAGAAATATTTTTACTTTGTACGAAATTATGTGATAATGGCATTTGAAAAAGACTGCCCATTTCAAATATTTTTGCAGAATTAATGTCGATGACACAGGCTTGGAAATTGTGACTGGCCATCTAAATTTTCTTTGTAAATGAGTGATTTATTTAGGCTTTTAGCATATTAAAATACTTGCCATATCCATGCGGGATAAGTGTGCTTTGTCATTGCAAAACTCAGCTTGACAGAACTCTATATTTTATGGGGTCAATAGTAGATGCTATGGTTTAAAAGGAGCACAGAGGAACAAGATTTAAGGTCCCTGTCTTGGTTATTGCTCTATGGCTGTTCCTATGTAGTAAATAGGACATAAGTAAATATTGACATATGACATGTACTGAGAGTTAACTTTTTTCCAAGTAATATGCTAAGTCTTTACATGCATTATCTTATATAGTGTTAACAAATTGCAGATGAGCAAAGAGAAAGAGGTTCAGAGAGAAGTGACTTACCAGATTCATGGAGATTGTTAGTGCATTGGAGAGCTGGAATTTTACCTCAGGCAGTCTATTCCAGAGCCCTCATTGCCTCTTTGCACACCAGTGGGTAGGCTTGGAACTGCCAATATTGACCAGCTCTGTTGCCGATCAGGTTTCCATTGTACTTTGAAAGAGCACCACCAGCCTCTGTCAGAGCATGCTCTTGAGGATACTACTACGTTATAACATACGGAACAGATCCATGTTTTCCTTTGTTAGACTAATGTTTAGGAAAATAAAAGTCAGTTATATCTAGGTAAATTTCTTAGGAAAAGTAGCCAAACCAATAATGTCATATCTATTGCCTTTTTGTATTCTAACTTTGTGAAGGGCTTCCCTGATGTCTCAGTTGGTAAAGAATCTGCCTGCAAAGCAGTAGACCATAGCTCAATTCCTGGGTCAGGAAGATCCCCTGGAGAAGGAAATGGCAACCCACTCCAGTACTCTTGCCTGGAAAATCCCATGGACAGAGGAGCCTGGTGGGCTACAGTCTTTGGGAGCATAGAGTCAAACATAACTTAGTGGGTAAACCATCACCATCAACTGAAGCAAACCCTCCTAAATACAGTCATCATTCTTTCCTTCATAATAGCAATCTTATATTAAACACACATGTATACACTTGTATTCAATGGACTAAATTTTCAAAACTGGGAATACTGTATAAAGCTTTATTCTCAGTATAATGAGAAAAAAATGTAAGTGTTTTTTTTTTTAAAGAGACAAACGGTAGGAAAGTAGCTTTAGTTGGAAACTTTTTCAGGCAGAAACACTTACCTTTTTGGATTGTGTATATATATATATATATATTTTGTTTGTTTGTTTGTTTTAGAAAAATGTATATACTGTTGAAACTCCCTATTACAGCTGAATAAGTCATGTGCCTGTTTATCATTAGACTTAGTATAGCTACCGTGTAACATTCATTTCCAATAATGTAATCAACAACTTATCTATGTTAACATACTAATCTAGACTCTTCATGAGCAAAAGACTGTGCACCTCTAATGCCTTTAACAGATTCTGGTTTAGGGTAAGCTTTCAATTAATGTATGTTAAATTAGTAAAACATAGCCATATCATATATAAATGAGTATTTATATATTCCTTTTAGTTAGGGGATTCCATCTTGTGTAAAAACATATGGTAAGTTAGGAATAATTGTATAACAAATAATAATTATTATATATTTGATTGCAACTAATTGTAACTTACACTATATGTTAGAGTATATAATTTAGGGATTGTCTTTATTTATTTTTTTAAAGGCTTGTAAGGCCCTGCTTTGCTCATTCTAGTCTTTCTAAGGGAACTAGATACAGATACAGATAGGATAAAGACCACATATGCACACAAACATATAATTCATGTTTAATACCTCAGAGCAAAGGAAAAAATGATTTACAATACTACTCAGTTTTCTTAACTATGGTAAAATACTCAAATTATAGTTTTAAAATGACTCAAAATATTCAAACAAGTTGATTCCCCACATAAATAATCTTAATGGTCTGAAATATGTAGCATTCCTCTCTCAACCCTCATTGTCCAGTTCACCTATTTTTCATTTTGTCGAACTACCTATTACAACACCATGTATGAAGAATAGGTCAGATACTAGGGAAGTGCTTGTATTCTGGATCAGGTCTTTTTTTTTTTCTGTTTTGAGTTGAGTAATTCTGCAGTATGAATGTTGTTACAATGAGATAAGTCACTTGAAATAGGGCCCAGTTACTGCCTTGGGTATATTCATGATGTGTACATGAATGTGTATAGCAACAAAGTGGCTCTTTGTTTTATATTCACAATTGATGCTATTTTGTTACTACAAGATGAATCGTTGTTTTAATACTTAAGAATTCATTCAGGCATGTTCAATCGATTGGAAATGTCTTGAAGAGCACAGAGCTTTTATTTTGTCATTTCTAATTTTTAAAACATGTTTTTGATGAAGTGCTCCAGATCAGCAAACAATCTTAAAGACTGATGGCCTCTTAAATGCCCTGAAACACAACCGTTGGAGGATGATTGCTCCATGAAATCCCAACTCTGTTTTGGAAAATAAGCTTTTAGAAGCCATGGAAAGAAACATTGTTTTAAAAACTCTCTAGCACCCTTTGAGTCTTTGGGGTTCCTGGAGGATATGTACCTTTCCCTCTCCCTTCTTCCATTCTTCCTTTTATGTATTTTTTTCAACAAATCGATTGGGCACTTAACATATTTTAGGCCCTATGCCACATTCTGGAAATGCAAGTCTGAAAAAGACACAGTTCCTATCCTTTAGGGTCTTATAATCTATTTAGTAAGATGAATAACTAAGAAGAAAATCCCCAGTAGAGCATCACATGCTCACTGGTAGATTTTACCTGTTATTTAAAAAACTAAACACTTACTTCAAAGGCTTTACCAAAGGTATGTCTCATATAAAAATTGTTGAAGAGCCTAGCAAACATATCTTCAAAAGAAAGGTAACCTCTTACTATAATTGAAAGCTAGGTTTTACAAAACTTTGTCATAATTTTAATGAGTAAAATCTCAATATATTTGTACATTTTTGTTGTAGTATAGTTGATTTACAGTGTTGTGTTTCTGTTGTACAGCAAAGTGAATCAGTTATACATATGTCCATTTTTTTTTTTTTGACCCTTTTCCCATTTAGGTCATTAAAGAGTATTGAGTAGAGGTCCCTGCGCTATACAGTCAGTCTTTATTATCCATTTCATATATAGCATTTTGTGTATGTCAATCACAGTCTCCCAGTTTATCCTTCCCTATCTTTCCCCTTCGGTAACCATAAATTTCTTTTCTGCATCTGTGACTCTCTGATTTGTAAAAAAGTTCATTTGTATCATTTTTTTAGATTCCACTTATAAGAATGCTATATTTGTCTTTCTCTGACTTAATTTAGTATGGTAATCTCATCTAGGATCAATATAGATCCATTGGTGTTGCTGAAAATGCATTATTTCATTCTTTTTTAAGGCGGAGTAATGTTCTATTATATACATATGTGTGTGTATATCTTCTTCATCATACCACATCTTCTTCATCCATTACTCTTTTGATGGACATTCAGGTTGCTTCCATATCTTGACTGTTGTAAATAGCTGCTATGAATATTGGGGTGCATGCATCTTTTTGAATTAGAGATTTCTCTGGATATATGCCCAGGAGTGGGATTGCTGGATTGTATGATAGTTTTATTTTTAGTGTTTTAAGAAACATTTATACTATTCTTTGTAATAGGTCCTACACTGTTGGGGCAAAAGCTAGATGTTTTAATAACATGCCTAATGAGGAGAACTTTTTTAAGAAATTGCTAAATCCTGAAGATCTCTCTTCTCTGAATTAACACTATAGGAATGAGACTAGGTTGTGGTATATAGAAACAACTGACATAGCAGAATATTGAATCTGAAGTATTTTCAGCCCTGCCCATGCCACGCTAGTACCCAGTATCTACGCTGTAGTCTTCCATGTGGAGATTAAAATGGTTCTTGGATATATTTTTAGTTTTATATTGTCCCCTTTGAGTCCTTGTTTATGCACCATTTATGAATTTTTACACCTCTTCAACTTATGGTAAGAAGTACACATAACTAATGGTTATGGTAATCAATCTCAAATTCTGGATACGAGCTGATTTTTCGTGTGAAAAATCAGGAAAATTTTCTTTAGGAGATGCTCAAATATTTCTAAAAGCAGTCCTCAATTGTGCATATTTGTTTACTACTTGGCATCTAATTTGAAATTTCTAAAAAGAAATTATAATCAGTCTACTTATATCCCAAGATTTGTGAGGTGGGATAAGAGAATTCAAGAATTTCTTTTCATGTTGCATTAATCTGTTATTATGAAATGGGCTTTTAAAAGTATTTCCCTGAATTATATAAGCATTTAAAATGTGTAGTAATCCTCACAATAAAACTGATATTTAACCACTAATAGTTTTTTAACATAGGTATTGGTATTCATATATGTTTTTTTCATAATGGATATCATACTGTATATAGATAGTGAAGTCACTCAGTCGTGTCCAACTCTGCGGCCCCATGGACAGTAGCCAACCAAGCTCCTCCGTCCATGGGATTTTCCAGGCAAGAATACTGGAGTGGGTTGCCATTTCCTTCTCCATGTATATACACAGTATTAATTTATTTTTTAAAATTAGAATGAGGTTTTTTTTCCTTATCTTAAAGAGTCCTATTTAATGTCCACATTACATTTATGATATGGTTCATTTCACATATCCTGGATTTTTAAAGTTGAATCCATATTCAAAATAGTTGATATTTTATTTCATTATTTCAAATTTTCTATACACTCTCCTCTCCCCTTTGTAATCTGATCTTTTGCCAGAATTAAGGAAACACCCTAATCTTAACAAAGGTCAGTCCTTCTTCCACCTGTGCTCCAGGTGCCATCCTATACCATCTTCTAAGGTTATTAATCCTGAAATTTCTTCTGCACCATCAATTACTTCCCATTTATTATACTCATTGACATAGAACATTTATTAAGTTCTTCCATCTATAAAAAAAAACAAAACTTGCTTATTTTGAAATATACCCACATTTCTTTCCTCCCTTTTATAGCACAGCTTCTTCATTGAATTGTCATGTAGTTTTGTTAACTTTCTCATCTGCATTTTCTCTTCATCAAATTCGGCCGGACTTCTGCTCTTCACTAGCCCACTGAACCTGCTCCTACTAGACCACCAGTGATCATGATGTTACCAAATAAGTGACCCCTGCTCAGCTCTCAAATTACCTCGTGACTAGGCTCATTCTCTCTAGATTGACCAGTCCCCATTTTCTGAAAATACATACTATTCTCGGTTTCTTGAGGCCAGTGGATTTTCTCTTGACTGCTCTCTGCCCCCGACCCTGCCCCTGTCCATCTCCATTGCTGGCTGCTTTTCTAGATCCGTTTTTAGGATTCAAATTTGTTACCATTTCCATCTCTATTTATAACCTCCTCTAGAAAATCTTATCCACTTCCATGCCTTAAAATACATAAGTGCTAATTAACACTCCAGGCTTGATCTCTCATCTGAACTCCACACTCATAGCCAGCTGCTACTTTACATCTCCACTTAAATATCTTGTAAATATCTGAAAGTTAACATGGTTAAAGGAAATTTTCAGTCCACAAACACCTCTGGTTATGTACTCCTCAGTAATATTGTCACCAGCGACTGGTTGCTTAAACAAAAATAACAATAACAAAAATAATGGGTACCAACTGACTCCTCTCTTACCTTAATCTCCAAGACCAATCTGCCAGGAAACCTGCCATTTGGAGCTCAAGACCATTCCAAAATATGTAATTCTTTTCTATGACTATCTTTGTCTCTCTCTACAACTCTACTCATTGGTTATCTAGTTTGCTTCCTTGGCTTCTTATAATTCATTTATAAGAATTATCCTTATAAAACACAGATGATACATTTTTCATTCATCAGCTAAGCTGCCTTCATTGTTCCCTGTTGTATTTACTCAGAAGATCCAAAGTCAGTACTCTGAGCATTTGGATCCCAAATTAATCATATCTCGAATCCCCTATGACTTTTTCTCAGATAATTTTTCTTGCATTTACTTTTTCTAGCCATACTGTCACTTTTCTTCTTCTTGCTCTTACTTTAACATGCTAACTTTTATAACCTTTATGTCTTTCCTGCATGTGGCCTGTGTCTCCTTTTCATATTGCTGGCTCCTACTTTTTATTTATTTCTCAAAAAATGTTACTTCTCCATTAAGTCTCTCCTTTAATGCTTAATAAAAAGCAGCTCCTCAGTGTCTCTTGCATTATCTGGTTTTATTTTCATCACAAAATTAATACTGCCTCATTTATTCATTTATTATGATGAAACATTTTTGTGTTTTATGAGAATGTAGATTCCATGAAAGCAAGGATCTACCTTAAATAAAATGATTGAGTTCTAGCCAATTGTCTTTTAGGAAGTTTGTACCTATATTAGGGTTTTCAGAGTTAACAAAAAAATAAATATAAGACTACCAGTTAAATTTGAATTTTAGATATAGTATTTTAATTTGAATAGTATTTTAATATAAGTATATGTTTTATGCTGTATTAGGACACACTTATACTAAAAAATTACTCACGGTTTTTCTGAAATTTGAATTTGGGCATCTTTTATATGACCTAGCACTAGCAATGCTATCCTTTATGCACTCCCAATAAATGTGGGTAAAAATATTGTGGTCCCCTTTTACCATCTAGAAAATACACATACACATATCCAACACCACCCCCAACCCAGACACTAGACCACTAAAATTAACAGAAAAGTCAAGTGTGTACTTAGATTATAGTCTGTTTCACAAGATATAACTTTTATTTCATTGAGATCCAGCTTGCAGCCCTAGTGGTTCTGTATAAGTCACAGGTGCTCAGTACGTCTTCCTCATATCTAGGTATGAATATTGGTTGGATCATAAACTTGTGTTGATTGGAATGGACCTGAGGAAATATCTTTCTCCCTAGATAAGCAAGTGGAGAAGGAATTGGGAACCCACTTCAGTATTATTGCCTGGAAAATCCCATGGACGGAGATGCCTGGCAGGCCACAGCCCATGGGTTCACAAAGAGTTGGACACGACTGAGTGACTAACACAGAGATAAGAAACTACGTAGAGGGACTCTGATTCTGACTGGGATGTGTGATATGGGATGGAAAAATGACTCAGGGGCCTAGCATTTGCAGAGTCCAGAAAACATTAGAAGAACTAGAGTCTGTGGAGTGTTAGGTCACTGAGTATGCTCGAAGAAAAGAAAAAAAACACAACCTTTGGGATGGTAGTTTGTGATGTAGAACTTCCTAGATATTCATGAAATACTTTGCAAGTATTTTTGGTTTTTCTTTAAAGAAATTTAATCCTATAAAGAGATATGGAAATTTTTTTTTTAAGAACAGCTAGTAAAGAAATCTCTTGCGTTATCAGCACATGGGGCTCCTCGGCGGAGAAGGCAATGGCACCCCACTCCAGTACGCTTGTCTGGAAAATCCCATGGATGGAGAAGCCTGGTAGGCTGCAGTCCATGGGGTCACGGAGAGTTGGGCACGACTGAGCGACTTCACTTTCACTTTTCACTTTCATGCATTGGAGAAGGAAATGGCAACCCACTCCAGTGTTCTTGCCTGGAGAATCCCAGGGACGGGGGAGCCTGGTGGGCTGCCATCTCTGGGGTCGCACAGAGTTGGACATGACTAAAGCGACTTAGCAGCAGCAGCAGCAAAGAAATAATCATGCTTAATGTCAACTAAAACTTGCCTTTTGCTGTTGTGTTTTTGTGTTATTGTAAACTCATATAAGAAAGATGCTGACTAAAATGTGAGAATGATATCAAAATGTATTTTGTCATGTTTTTCTCCATTAATCCACAATAAAGCTCTAATGTGTTAGGAACTTGAAAGGGAAATATAAAAACCTGGGAACCACATTACATGAAATGAAAACATGGAAAAGTCTGAAATAGAAAAGGATTCTCCTTAGGGGGTCTTTGCATTTTAAAAGCCTTAAAATTAAAATTGCTGCAAGTGATTTTCATAAATAGCTGAAATTTTTGAGTTTATACTAGATTAGAGGTGCTGAATTAGGTGCTGAGAATATCCTGACTATTGTCCTCAACCAGAAAGGCTTCACTATTTCATTTAGCATTTCCATAAAATGGTAAGAACTCAGAAAATATTACACTATTTGTTGGCCACTGCCTTTCTATCATCTATAAGTAAAGCTAGCAGGGTTTGTCATTATCATGAGAAAAGAAGGAAAGTACAAAGAAGCTACAGAGCGCCTGGCCTCTCCAGTTTGTAACTGTTTACCCTTACATTCAGAATTACAGAATAGGTAATTATATTTCAGTTCCCTGTTTATTAGATAATAGTTGCAATTGTTAATATACTTTGAACAGTATATTAAATGTATATGTTTTTATATTTAAACTAGTATCTGAAAAGATAAGCTTTCTTTTCCACTTATATCTAAATGAATGTTGTATAGTAAAAACCACCTTCCAGAAACCCTCCATGAATTCATAAGTAGTAGCTAGTGACCGGTTCCTCTTTTTCTTTATACCTTTATGTATCATAGTATTCATATTCAGGGTACTAAGGAGCTAAGTCTCTGGTCTTAGAAAATGTGGGCTTGAAATCTATTATTAACCACATGTTGGTAATAGCTATAATTCACAATGTTTCAAACATTATAAGTCTCAATGTTTATTTGTTACATGGAGATGTGATTAATGAGAAAAAGGTGAACATCTTAATAAAAACACTTATTACTTGATAAGTGCTTGATATGTGAAGTAGGAATCCAAAAACTAATACTTTACTTTCTTCTTGTCGCAAGGAAATGTCCTACAGCCACTACACCTTCTGTATATTATTAGGTGCATGTTATGTACCAGACAACATATAATTGCTTTTTATATATTGTTTTGTTTAATCCTCACAATGCTTTTATGAAATAGTTTATGCTGTTTTCATCATTCCCATTTTACTAAGGAAGAGAGTGAAATACCGAAATTCAAAGAGATGAGTCATTCTCAGGCGTATCTTACTCTGCTTTGGCATTCTTATCCATCAGGTGTTGTAAAATGTGAGCCTACAATCATTTTAGATATACATCACACTAAATACTCTATCTTTCCATCACCTGTATTTAAATTCAAGGATTCAAAATGTCTTAACTGCCTAAGTATAATGTCCTGTTAGACTCTGTGGAAAAATACACTTCTGACTAAGAGTTTCTGTCCTCACGGAACTCAAAATTGGAAGCAATTTATTAGTTCCAACAGCAAACCCATTGATTAAAGAATGAGGTTTATTCTGTGATCACTAGAAGAAAACAACAATGTTGTATTGTTTTGGGCTATTAGAAATTAGAAATCGTTAATATAGATAAATTGCCATGACATGCAGCTGAGAACTTATCCACATGCAAATAAATTCTGGTCATCAGGGCAATTTACTGATGTTAAAGCAACTCAGACAAAAAAAAATAATGGATATGAAATTTACTCAAAGAAATAACCATAAATTCAGATACATAAAGTTTCATTTTCTTCATGGAATTTCAGGAGGAGGTCATAAAATTTAGACCTGAATTTATTGGCATTTAATCCCAATCGTAAGAACTGGAAGAAAACTAAAGCTAGTTTGATTCTGTTTTTGGTAAATGTTGGACTTTTGAGATAAGATTGTTTTTTTTAACACATGAAAATCAAATGTTCTCTGATTAGAAGAGAAGCCCCAGACTGATATATTAATACAATGTAATTAGAAACTTGATAAACTGGTAAACTTTGCACAGCTTAAAATAAACCTCATACAGGACAATAGATGTGGAATGAATGCAGTTTTCTGCTGTCATCTCTATGCTGTTCAGGGCCAGAGTACCAGAATTAGTTTAAGTTTGAAAATAATGAGGGGTATTTGACTGAGTGACTTTAAAATATTGAGAAGTATATATTCACGTTATGAAGCAGAAATTCTATTTTACAAATTGTAATAAGAACTAGATTGTCAAGTAAGCATTTGGAATAGTCATTTATTTCAAACAAGATGTTTTCACTTTCAATATAGTACAGTTGTCTCCTTCCTTTGTTGGTTGCCTAGAATATTACCTACTTGATTTTGTGCATAGTTACAGACAATGATTTATCTACCCTTCTTAACACAGAAATTTGATTATAAATAAAAGAGACAAAAATACCTCTGACAGGACCTTTGACCTGTCCTTTCCTACCCACCATAATATTCAAGTCTCCATTAAAGACTAAAAACAGTTTCTGGCTAAATAGTAACATAGTTGAATTTTAATTAAACGTGTCAGAATATTAACAACCATACTAGCTTTTTGTCTCAATTTTATTTCCCAGGATGCTAAGTACTATTTGTCAGTTGTTTTGCAATTGCTCAAAACATGTGGTAAACTAATTTTTGGAAATCTACTTTTACAACTGGAATCATGTTTACTTGAGTATTCAAAATTGTGGTAAATCTACCATAATATATACTTTTAAATAGGAAAAAGGTTACATAATATATGTCAGGGAAAAATTATAATTCTACACCTGAATATATGTGTGTGTGTGCTGTGGAAAATATTTTGGATGGATAAATACAGGAATATTAACTGTAATTTGGGAGAGTGGATTAGAAAATGGAAAGATATCTAAATTTTACTTCGTATTTCTTGAAATTATTTTAATTTGAAAAACGTGCAACATATAATTGAGAAAATTGATCAATGGAGTTATATTTAAAGAAATACATAGAAAGGAAAAATGCAAAACAGAAAAAAGCCTTTCTTTCCACAGGATACAAATACCACATTGACTCAACTTGGTTCGAGATTTTGTTAGCAGGATATAATTTTTAATTTATGAGTAAAATGTTATCAACATTTCTGTGTGATAGTATTTCTTGGTGTACGCGGTTGCTAAAGGCTATACTGTAGGATATGTGGGCTTGAAGGTGAACTAGATAACATAAAAGGGTGTGGTAAGCTGAATGCATTGAAGTATAAAGTCATTGGATCTTGTCATTTTATTTTATATTTCTGATGATTTCCATGAATTTATTGTGCATGAAGAAGATATTTCTGAAGTAGCTTAGGTAACACTTCTGATTAAGTGTTTTTTGTTTGTTTGGCTCTGTCAAATCTTAGTTGCAGCATGTAGTATCTACTTCCTTGACCAGGATTAGTCCGTGGATCCACTGCATTGGGAGTGAGTAGTCTTAGCCACTGGACCACCATGGAGCTCCCTGATAAGAGGTTCTTTTTAAAATTAACTTTTTATTTAATTTTAATTGGAGAATAATTGCTTTACAATGTTATGTTGGTTTCTGCTGTAAAGCAGTGTGAATCAGCTATAAGTATACATATATCCCCTCCTTCTGGAGCCTCCCTCCAGCACCCTGCCATCCCACCCCTCTAGTTTATCACAGAACACCAATCTAATTTTTCTGTGCTACACAGCTGCTTCCAGCTAGCTTTCTATTTTACATATGGTAGGCTACAGTGCATGGGGTCACAAAGAGTCAGACAAGACTGAGTGACCGGGGCATGCAGCAAGTGTGTGTATTAGTCATTTTAAATAAGTCTTATTATGCAGAACATCTCATACCATTTTCTTTCCTGATACATATTTTGCATTGGTTCTGTTATTCTTTTTGGACACTACTGTCTTATAATTATCTTTTCTAATGTCAATATGTAGTACCTTTTGTTTACAATTCAAACAAAATTTGAGTTGAAGTATTATGCATTTATGCTAGAAAAAACTTGTTTTTCTATAGCCATTTATAAGTTTAAATAACAGAAGAAACAAAACAGAGAAACTACCTTCATGACTATTGAAAAGATACTTTTTGGACATAGCAGAATATAGGATTAGGGTTCCCTAAGAAACCATCTCAAAGTGAGAGATGAATTGTACTAATTGGTGGTCCAAATATTGTTGCTCTGTTGCTGTCATGTCTGACTGTAAATTCGTGGACTGTAGCCTGCCAGGCTCTTCTATCCTCCACTATCTCCCATTTGAGTCAGTGATGCTAACCATCTCATCCTCTGCTGCCCCTTTGCCTTTTGCCTTCAGTCTTGCCAAGCATCAGGGTCTTTTCTGTAATCTTCAGTAATTATGAATATTTTCTTAGTGAAACCTGCCTCAGGTAATGTTATGGATTGAATTGTGTGCCTCCAAAATTCATGTGCTGAAGCATTAATCCCCAAGGTGACTATATCTGGCAATAGGGCCTTTAACAGGGTAATAAAAGTTAAAGTGAAGTCGTAAGCACGGGGCCCCAATTTAATGGAACAGATGTCCTTATAAGAAGGAGAGGAGACACCAGGATGTATGCATGCAGAGGAAAGGCCATGAGAGCTCAACAAAAAGCAGCTAGCTGTCAGCAAGCCAAAGAGACCTCATGAAAAAATCAAACCTGCTGACCCCTTGGTCTTGGGCTTTGAGAGTTTTGGACAGAGGGAAATTTTTTGTTGTTGTTTAACCTGCCCAGTCTGTGTTACGGTAGCTCTGGCAAATAACATGGATACCTTGAACTGAACTTAAACCAATGGATTAGAGCTTCTCATATTTGGATTTCAAATGAAGTCTGCTACAGAGGAATACTTAAGACATTATCATTCAATAAAGGGCTGCCATTAAAAAATACCAAAAAGCTAGGTAGCTTAAGCAATGGAAATTTATAGTTCCAGTGTTCTGGAGGCTAGAAGACTGAAATCAAGCTATTGGCAGGGTTGGCTTCTTCTGTGTCCTGTGAGGTAAGGTTATAATTCAAGGCTCTCTCCATGGCTGATTTGCATGATTAACTTCATGTTCATATGACCCTTTTTCTGTAGGTATTTCTGTCTCCAAATTACCCATGTTGATAATGACACCCATTATATTGAATTAGGTTCTACTCTGTTTGCTTTATTTTAACTTTATTATCTCTGCAAAACTTCATTTCCAAATATGATCACACCCTGAAATCTGAGGTTAGGATTTCGATTTATTAATTTGGGGATCACAATACAACCTATAACAAGGGCACATGTTTTAAGAATTTTGATTGAGAGAACTCTTGCAATATTTTTTTCTGTCTTTTTGGTTTAGTAAAATTTGGAAGTGAACCAAAACTTTTAAAATGTTTTTCAGAATCTAAATGTCAATCTTCAGAATTAACATTTTAATGAAATGTCAATGAATTATTTTAATGAAAGATTTTCTAGGTATATGGTTTTGCTTATATATTTAAACCTACCTCTGCCTTGTATCTGAAGTGATTAGTGTTTGTTTACAATATATTCATAACCTGCAACAGGATTATAATAAGATGAGTGGGGGAATCCCAAAGCTCTTATCCCCAAATCATTCTTGAATTTAGTCTATGCAGAATACAGAAGCTGAACTGCACAACAACATGAGCTATGAACTAATCTGATACATATTTTATACATTTTTAATGTTTAATTTATAAATGATTTTTACTATGGCCTTTATTACCTGTGTGTGTGTGCATGCTCAGTTGCCCAGTCATGTCTGACTCTGCCACTCCATGGACTGCCAGGCTCCTCTGTCCTTGGAATTTTCCAACAAGAATACTGGAGCGGGTTGCCATTTCCTTCTCCAGGGGTGCCGGGGTCCAGCCCTGGCTGATCCAGGGTATTCGAAGTGGGCACGGCGTCGGCGAGGGTCAGGATACAATAGCTTCAATTAGATATTAATTAAAGATATAAAGAGTAATAGAATAAGGATAGCTCAGTAGGAAAATTCAGTGGAGAAAAGAGGCTGAGTAGCTTGGTTTACGTGGGAGACCAATAAAACTTCAAGGCAAGAAGTTTGCATCACTTACGTAGGCCACAGGCGTCCTTCCGTTCTCCCAAAGGAGAGGAGACACTGAGGCCTCCCTGGTCGGATCTTAGAAGCCCAGGCATAATTAATAAGCATGATGGGTTCCACGCTCCAGATGGAGACTCAGCCAGAGTGAGAGAGAGAGAGACATGGGGAGACCAGTATTTCGAGACACTGATCCCAATTCTTTATTTTCCAGAGTCTGTTTTTATACACTGAGATGTTATACAAAAGTCATGTGGGGACAGCAGTCCTGACTTTTATTAAAGTCAGGTGCTTCATACAAATGTATACAGAGGTCTTAGGGGTGTTACATCATCTTCTGGCCAGGGGGCCTGCTGACAATTTATGACCCTCTCCTTGTGACAGTGGTCAGTCAACCAGAACACTTTTTTCTCCAAGGGTGATTATTCTTAAAACAGACGCCACCCAAATAAAGTTACATTCCTATAGGGTGAGGGTGTAGTGGGTTTTAGTTAAGGAAAGAATTTACTTAGCCTAAGGTCTAATGTGATTAATATCAAAGGTTAATACTTCTTTCTTCTATATATTCATTAATGTGTGTAAGGGCAGGGGATGTGGAGACTTAGCAACAAACATTGGCTCAACAAATGAAAAACCCTTCACCAATACAATTTCTAATCAGCCCATTATACTTATACTAATAGTTTTCTAACTTTTCTAAGGAACCTGTTTTTAGAAGGTTTAAAGCATCTCGTGCCTCTCATGGTTGGGAGGCTGTGAGTGATCACATGTAGCGGGACAAACCTGTCAGGCAGGCCAGAGAACCTTCAGAGGAGTTTGTAGGTTAAAACACTCTTGTCACACCCAGGAGTTTTTATTAACTGGAGCTCTAAATTAACTCCTTCTCCGAAAGAGGTGGTGGGGGACAGCCCCCCATAAAGTCAGAGGTGTAGATGAGCACAAAGTAGTAAAGTAGGCAGGGTCTTGTTATGGGGGTAGATGCTCGAGGATTTCCAGGGGGACTCCTGAGGCTCGATCCTGCCTTTGCATATGTCGACCTCATGACCTTTGTCACGGGCGGAATACCTCACTCTGGCCCCCAACACAGGGGATATTTCTTTAAAATAGAGAATCAGTGCCTTATTGACTGTGCTAAATTGATATGTATCAAGTTGGTGGTTGTCATTATGTGTGAAAAATACAGGATAAGGAATAGCAAGGATCCCATATGAGTTGTGAAAGTGAAAGTGAAGTTGTTCAGTCGTGTCCAACTCTTTGTGACCCCGTGGACTGTAGCCCACCAGGTTCCTCCCTCCATGGGATTCTCCAGGCAAGAATACTGGAGTGGGTTGCCATTTCCTTCTGCAGGGGATCTTCCCAACCCAGGGATTAAACCCAGGTCTCCTGCATTGCAGGCAGACTTTTTAACCTCTGAGCCACCAGGGAAGCTGTGGGTATCCATTATTAGTTTATAAAAATTATTAACGGATTGCCAGTCCAGGTTTGATGCATGATACAGGATGCTTGGGGCTGGTGCACTGGGATGACCCAGAGGGAAGGTATGGGGAGGGAGGTGGAAGGGGGATTTAGGATGGGGAACACAAGTACACCCATGGCGGATTCATGTTGATGTATGGCAAAACCAATACAATATTGTAAAGTAATTAGCCTCCAATTAAAATAAATAAATTTATATTGCAAATACAAAAAATATTAAAGTATTAAAGAAATAAATTATGAGTGCACATTGAGGAGATTAAGTCAAAAGGAATAATGATTAGAAATGGCTAAGTTTGGTCCTAAAGAAATCCATGGTGGTCTTTAGGGTGTGGAACTGGAGAAAGTTTAACTTGAATTACAACAGAGTGTTTTTATAATGATTGAAGTATGATTTACATGCAATACATTCTACATATCTTTAGTGTTGAGTTCAATGATAATTTTAAATCTGTACAATACAGTCATCACCCAAATATACAAGACATTCCCTCACTCCAAAACCATGCTTGTGTGTAGTTTTTGTCATTCCCAGTCTTCAAAAGAATCCCATTGTTATATTAATCATTACAGATGATGAGTTCTGCTTGTTCTTAAATTTCATATAAATAGAATCTTACACTTCATATTGCTTTGTGTCTGGCTTCTTCTCAGCATAGTAAGTTGATATTCATTCTTGTTATTTTCTATATCTGCATTCTTTTTGTTTCTGAGTACAATCATCTGCAAGGAGATCCAACCAGTCCATTCTAAAGGAGATCAGTCCTGGGTGTTCATTGGAAGGGCTGATGCTAAAGCTGAAACTCCAATACTTTGGCCACCTCATGCGAAGAGTTGATTCATTGGAAAAGACTCTGATGCTAGGAGGGATTGGGAGCAGGAGGAGAAGGGGATGACAGAGGATGAGATGGCTGGATGGCATCACTGACTCTATGGACATGAGTTTGAGTGAACTCCAGGAGTTGGTGACAGACAGGGAGGCTTGGTGTGCTGTGATTCATGGGGTTGCAAAGAGTCGGACACAATTGAGTGACTGAACTGAACTGAACAATCATCTGAAGATTTCAATTTTATTTTTTTCTAATCCCATTTAATGGAAAGTTCAGCTGTTTCCAGGTTTTAGATATAATAAATAAGGTCTCTGTGAGTATTTGTTTGCAAATATTTTCATGGACACATTTCCTCCCACTTTTCTTGGATAAGTACCTAGGGGTGGAATCCCTAGTCATAGGGTGAAGTGAAGTGAAGTCGCTCAGTTGTGTCCAACTCTTTGTGACCCCATGGACTATAGTCTACCAGGCTCCTCCCATGGGATTTTCCAGGCAAGAGTACTGGAGTGGGTTGCCATTTAGAAACTACTAATCATCTTTCCAAAGCTGTATGATTTTACATTCTTACCAACAACATATACATGCATATATGTGTGTTAGCATATTTATTTTGCTTTTATTTTCCTTTTTCCCTAAGAAACTGTTGGAGCTTTTTGAAAAAATCCAAAGACAGTACAATTTCTATAAGGCAGTAAGAACACAAACAGCACTTCTCTCTGACTTATATAAGAGTGAGACACAACTCAAGTGGGAGTAAAGTCAACCTTTCCTTCTATACCATTCCCCATTGGATCACATTGTTGTAAAATGGTTCATAACAGTGGCTGAAGTTATTTCCAGAACACTGGCATGAATAAGGTGTAGAAATGTAAGAGATGACAGATTTTTCACAGTGGAAAAGTGTTAGTCACTCAGTTGTGTCTGACTCTTTGTGATCCCATGGACTGTAGCCCGCCAGGCTCCACAGTGGAAGAGCATGACAGTAAGGACTATTTTATTGCATATGTGAGACAACCTGAAGGTGTCTTCAACTAGTAGAAAAGGTTGTAGCTAGGATTTCAGAAATTCTTCCAAAGAAAGCTTAGTTAGTAAGTTAGTTCAGTCACTCAGTCATGTCCGACTCTTTGTGACCCCATGAATCCCAGCATGCCAGGCCTCCCTGTCCGTCACCAACTCCCAGAGTTCACTCAAACTCACATCCATCGAGTCAGTGATGCCATCCAGCCATCTCATCCTCTGTCATCCCCTTCCCCTCTTGTCCCCAATCCCTCCCAGCATCAGTCTTTTCCAATGAGTCAACTCTTCTCATGAGGTGGCCAAAGTATTGGAGTTTCAGCTTTAGCATCATTCCTTCCAAAGAAATCCCAGGGCTGATCTCCTTCAGAATGGACTGGTTGGGTCTCCTTGCAGTCCAAGGGACTCTCAAGAGTCTTCTCCAACACCAGAGTTCAAAAGCATCAATTCTTCGGCACTCAGCTTTCTTCACAGTCCAACTCTCAAATCCATACATGACCACTGGAAAAACCATAGCCTTGACTAGATGGACCTTTGTTGGCAAAGTAATGTCTCTGCTTTTCCATATGCTATCTAGGTTGGTCATAACTTTTTGTCCAAGGAGTAAGCATCTTTTAATTTCATGGCTGCAGTCACCATCTGCAGTGATTTTGGAGAATCACTTAGAAAGTTTAGTCAGATAAAATATTGCTACTGCTTTCCAGAGTGTTAAACTCTGTAGTTGAAGCTGGAGTGGTGTCTGATAGAGACAGGTACATGTACCTGTATATGTTTTGTGTATGGCTTGGACATATGAACAACTGTAGAAAGAAATATGACTTTTATGAAAGCCAGAGTTCCTTCTTTATTACTTGACTTAATATCTAATTGCTGAATACTTACAGTGGCTGAACAAGAAGTGGGGGTAAACATCACGATTATCCCTACAGTTGACCTTTAAGTCACCTGAAGATTTTATATTAGGTCTAAGAAAAGTTTTTTGTGATGGTCTTTGGTTAATTGAATAGCAAAGAGTGAATTAAAATAAATAAGCATCTTGTATCTTTATCACATATATTATGACTTTTGAAATTTATAGTAATTGGAAAGTTATTCAACCCAAAATATTAATGCAGAAAATTTTTACAGAATAAATAAATTGTCATTGAAAAACTGCTGCCTCAAATATTTTCACTTTCTAGGACAGGCATAAAATGTAGACATCTTCATATTTATAATTTTTTCAAAAGTTCATTTATAAATTGGTTACTGGACCCTGAATATGTTTTCATATAAGTTAAATGCCATGTAGTTGTTAGGTCAAACTCCAAACTGTATCATCATACATTGAACTATAATAAAAATAAAATCACAAGTTGTGTGGATTGGAAAAGATTATTCTATAAAAGTATGGATAATACTTGGACTACAGTGAAAACAATTTCTAGCCCCAGTTAGGTTCAAGGAATATATTAACCATTCCCTAACAGTAGTAGGTAAAATTCATACAGATTTCTTGCACCCTATTTACTTTAGTTTGGCTCTTGTGATGTCTTTGGTAATGGGAATGGTACTAAGGTGCTCTGTGGAGTAAGTTATAAGAAAATAAATGCAACTAGAGATTATTATAAGTGAAGTGGCTCAGTCATGTCCAACTCTGCAACCCCAGGGACTGTAGCCTACCACACTTCTCCGTCCATGGGATTTTCCAGGCAAGACTACTGGAGTGGGTTGCCATTTCCTTCTCCAAGGGGTCTTCCCGACCCAGGGATTGAACCTGGGTCTCCCTCATTGTGGCAGACGCTTTACTGTCTGAGCCACTAGGGAAGTCATTATATACTAAGAGAAGAGATTATTACACTAAGTGAATTAAGTCAAAATAGGAAAGACAATGCATATGATATCACTTATGTGGGGAATCTAAAAGATGACACAAATGAACCTGTCTATGAAATAGAAACAGAATCAGGGATACAGAGAACAGACTGGTGGTCATTTAGGGGGAGGGGTTTGGATGGATGGAATTGGGAGGTTGGGCTTGGCAGATGTAAACTTATATATGCAGAATGGATAAACAACAAGTTCCTACTGTATAGCATGGAGAATTATATTCAATAATCTATGATAAACCATAGTGGAGAATATTAAAAAAATGTATATGTATATTTGTCAACAAAGGTTCATCTAGCCAAGGCTATGGTTTTTCCTGTGGTCATGTATGGATGTGAGAGTTGGACTGTAAAGAAAGCTGAGTACCAAAGAATTGATGCTTTTGAACTGTGGTGTTGGAGAAGACTCTTGAGAGTCCCTTGGCCTGCAAGGAGATCCAACCAGTCCATTCTGAAGGAGATCAGCCCTGGGATTTCTTTGGAAGGAATGATGCTAAAGCTGAAACTCCAGTACTTTGGCCACCTCATGCGAAGTGTTGATTCATTGGAAAAGACCCTGATGTTGGGAGGGGGGCAGGAGGAGAAGGGGACGACAGAGGATGAGATGGCTGGATGGCATCACCGACTCGATGGATGTGAGTCTGAGTGAACTCTGGGAGTTGGTGATGGACAAGGAGGCCTGGCGTGCTGGGATTCATGGGGTCGCAAAGAGTCGGACATGACTGAGCGACTGATCTGATCTGATCTGATCTGTTATATATTTAAAAAAAAGAAAATAAATGGTGTGTCAGCACCGACCTTGCCAACCAAGATAATATCCTGTACTAAGAAGATTGTATGAAACGTTAAAAAAAATCATAAAGTTCAAAAAGAAGTTTCTTTGTAACCACATGGATTGGAATGGAGAAGATATGTCATTGGTATAAATTATCAGTTGACTACAGGCATTCACAATTTGGAAGCTCTTTCTCTTGCTTTCACTTTATTGGTAGTGGGATTTGAGAGTCTCATTCAGGTTTCTCAGGGAAAACAAATGTATTAAAACCACTTATTCCCTACTTATTTTACTCACCTCAAGATTCAGAGTCCATGGAAAGAAATCCACCTGTCCAAATTAAGATCCAATATTTGAAGTACAGGGAGAAAAGGCTCTAGTCACCAGAAAATGACAGTGAGGAAGATGCAGTTGTAATTCTCTAAAGGAAATTGTATAGAATCAGAGAGATGAATGGATATTGAGGACCTCAAACAAGAAAATTCTCTAAAGCTCTTCCAAACCCATAATCCTTAATTTTTTTTTTATTCTGAAGCCTGTCTTGGCTTGTCCATGGTGTTTTCTTCCTCTGAATTCACGTGGTCTCTCTGTGCATGATTGTGTCCCATTAGGACACCAGTCCTGTTATCTTAGGGCCCATGTTAACTACTTCATTTGACCTTGATTACCTCTTTAAAGAACCTGCCCTTCAACACAGTTACATTCTGAGGTGGAGGTGTTAGAACCTGAACATCAACATTTGGGGGAGGAGGACACAATTCAGCCTATAACAATGATATCTCTGGAAATTTATTTATGGAAACTGAATTTGAGAACTTTACCCTCTGGGGAAAATATTCACTGCATTCTTCTAAGTTCTTGGAATTACATGTTAATTTGTGAAAGAAAGGTGATAATGAAGTGTTTTAAAAAATTCATTTAATTTCCAGTGAATGGAAATCCTGATCAGATACTTAATATTTTAATTAAGACAGTTTTTAAAATATGTATGTCAATATAGTTTATGTCTTAAGTTTTTCTCTGAGCATAAGGTAGCTTTGCTGACCAAGTATTATTAGATACATATCAAGCAGTTCTTTAAAGAGCATGCACACCATCTGATTGATTAATGGATCTATGATTCATATTAGATTGTGACAGTATATTGTGATTTTTTTAAATATTATCCATTCTTAATATGCCCTGAAAATTCATTGAAAAATCACTTTATCAGTGACACCACGACTACTTTATAATACACAAATAGCTGTTTCACTCTGGAGAGCTTATGTTTATAATTCTTATAAAATTTATAGATCATTTCTGTCCAAATCAGTCCTTGACTTGGCATTTTATTGACTTTAACATAATTTTGTAAACTCTACTCAAGACTCTGTTTATTTATAAATGATTTATTTGGTGCTGATGACAATCTCCTGTTAGGGGTGAAATTCATGAGAATATGTGATAGATATCTATGCTTAAAACATCTGTTCAGTGCTTAAATACCAGTCACCTTACTTTAAATCTATGCATAATGTAAAAAGTCAGTAAGGAGTGGATCAAAATGATAAAGTGTGTGTTTTGACTGTTTTAAAGATTTTCCAAGTGAAGGATTCTTTACATAAATGCCAACTATACTAAAATGCAAAGCATCAACCTTATCAAAGAGCACATAGGGCTATTCAATTAGATTATCCTCTCCCTGTTAAAGGAGAACTGCAACTAATGGATGTAATTGCCTCTGAGAGCTTGGGACATTTTTATCCCCCACCCTGCATGCTTTATATTTAATTTGAGCAAGAAGAGCTTTCCATAATAATCTTACACATTAATTGGAGAATTGAAGTCTGATTTTAATGTTCAAACAGCCCCCTAAAATGGAATTTATAAATATTTTTTGAAGAAGAAATGCCAGCAGAATTCTGCTAAACTCTACTGGTAAAATATTATAAATATAGCATGTGCTATGTTTAATTAACTTCCATTATCTATCAGAAAGGCTGCATACCTGTCAAAACTACTGAACAGATAGAAGAAACTCTTGTTAAAAAATTCCAAAGACGTTTCTCAGTATGTGCAGCCTCCTGCTACAAAATCTGACACTTGAAAAATTGTGGCAAACAGTGTAAACTTTGTACAGAAAGATGAATTTTGTTGTCTCTACAGCATGGGTCTAGGTTTCTTCCTCCTAAACATTTAAATTAAATCTAGTTTTTAGGGTACGGCCACCTGATGTGAAGTACTAGCTCATTTGAAAAGACGCTGATGCTGGGAAAGATTGAAGGCAGGAGGAGAAGGGGATGACAGATGAGATGGTTGGATGGCATCACCGACTCGATGCACATGAGTCTGAGTAAGTTCCAGGAGTTGGTGATGGACAAGGAAGCTTGGCATGCTACAGTCCATGGGGTCACGAAGAGTCAGACACGACTGAACTGAACTGAAACAATACCCATGCTGCAGTGTTATCAGATGAATTTAGCAAACAAAGTGTAACAGGAATAACCCTCCCCCAAACTGCCATTTTTCTCTTTTCACTGAAAGAATAAAACTGTGTAAATATACATGCATATCCAGCATATGTAACAAAAAAGCAAAATGGCTGTCTGAGGAGGCCTTACAAATACCTGTGAAAAGAAGGGAAGTGAAAAGCAAAGGAGGAAAGGAAAGATACACCCATTTGAATGCAGAGTTCCAAAGAATAGCAAGGAGAGATAAGAAAGCCTTCCTCAGTGATCAATGCAAAGAAATAGAGGACAACAATAGAATAGGAAAGACTAGAGATCTCTCCAAGAAAATTAGAGATACCAAGGGAACATTTCATGCAAAGATGGGCTCGATAAAGGACAGAAATGGTATGGACCTAACAGAAGCAGAAGATATTAAGAAGAGGTGGCAAGAATACACAGAAGAACTGTACAAAAAAGATCTTCTTGACCCAGATAATCATGATGGTGGGATCACTCACCTAGAGCCAGACATCCTGGAATGTGAAGTCAAGGGGCCTTAGAAAGCATCACTATGAACAAAGCTAGTGGAGGTGATGGAATTCCAGTTGAACTATTTCAAATCCTGAAAGATGATGCTATGAAAGTGCTGCACTCAATATGCCAGCAAATTTGGAAAACTCAGCAGTGGCCACAGGACTGGAAAAGTTTAGTTTTCATTCCAATCCCAAAGAAAGGCAATGCCAAAGAATGCTCAAACTACCGCACAATTGCACTCATCTCACATGCTAGTAAAGTAATGCTTAAAATTCTCCAAGCATGAACAGGGAAATTCCAGATGATCAAGCTGGCTTTAGAAAAGGCAGAGGAAGCAGAGATCAAATTGCCAACATCTTTTGGATCAAAAAAACACAAGAGAGTTCCAGAAAAACATCTATTTCTGTTTTATTGACTATGCCAAAGCCTTTGATTGTGTGGACCACAATAAACTGTGGAAAATTCAGAAAGAGTTGGGAACACCAGACCACCTGACCTACCTCTTGAGAAATCTGTATGCAGATCAGGAAGCAACAATTAGAATTGGACATGGAACAACAGACTGGTTCCAAATGGGAAAAGGAGTATGTCAAGCCTGCTTATTTAACTTATATGCAGAGTACATCATGAGAAACCCTGGGCTGGAGGAAGCACAAGCTGGAATCAAAATTTCCGGGAGAAATATCAATAACCTCAGATATGCAGATGACACCACCCTTATAGCAGAAAGTGAAGAAGAACTAAAGAGCCTCTTGATGAAAGTGAAAGAGGAGAGTGAAAAAGTTGGCTTTAAACTCAACATTCAGAAAACTAAGATCATGGCATCTGGTCCCATCACTTCATGGGAAATAGATGGGGAAACAGTGGAAACAGTGTCAGACTTAATTTTTCTGGGCTCCAAAATCACTGCAGATGGTGACTGTAGCCATGAAATCAAAAGAAATGTACTCCTTAGAAGGAAAGTTATGACCAACCTAGATAGCATATTAAAAAGCAGAGACATTACTTGGTCAGCAAAGGTCCATCTAGTCAAGGCTATAGTTTTTCCAGTGCTCATGTATCATGTGAGAGTTGGCCTATAAAGAAAGCTTAGCACAGAAAAATTGATGCTTTTGAACTGTGGTGTTGGAGAAGATTCTTGAGAATCCCTTGGACTGCAAGGAGATCCAACCAGTCCATCTTAAAGGAGATCAGTCCTGAGTGTTCATTGGAGGGACTGATGTTGAAGCTGAAACTCCAATCCTTTGGCCACCTGATGCAAAGAGCTGACTCATTTGAAAAGACCCTGATGCTGGGAAAGATTAAGGGCAGGAGGAGAAGGGGACGACCGAGGATGAGATGGTTGGATGGCATCACCAACTTGATGGACATGGTTTTGGATGGATTCTGGGTTGGTGATGGACTGGGAGGCCTCCTGTGCTGCGGTTCATGTGGTCACAAAGAGTCGGACATGACTGAGTGACTGAACTGAACTGAAGTGAACTGAACTGGTCGAGGTACATACTTTTATATTTAAAGTTTGTTCTGCCAGGTTTTTTCACTTAGCGTATATTCAATTCAGTATTGGGTATTATATTATTCAGAATAAATGAATTATTATTCAGAATAAATGCTGAAAGACTGTACTATATTCATTGAATTGTGTAATCATTGGTTCTTGTGTAGGAAGTGTTAAGAATCAGGGTATCTCTATTTTCCAAAGTCTTCTGTAGGCTGTATCCCTATGAGAGTGAGTTGGAAAATGAAGATACCCAGAATATCTGTTACAAAGACTGTCCTCATGCTTGCTCTATTTGGCAAGGTTCTGTACAGGAAACCTCCCTTAATGGCGTCACTCCATTTAATGATAATCCATGTCTCCATCACTAGTATTTAGGCTACCTGGCATGCTTAGAAACTGTGATAGCAGTACCTACACAGAAAGAACAAACGAGAGAAAAAGAGAGAAAACAATCAATTAAGGAAAGGTCATTCTTTAGCTTTTGCAATTATCACTATTTCTGATTGCTCTCATGAAATCTGTTAACACTCAGGAATGAATTTTTCCTACAGTGAGTGCTCCAGAGTTTCTAGAAGTAAGGCACTTGCTATTTTCTTTTCTTTCCTGCTCTGTATCTCTGCTATGCCTTTTACCACCAAACAGGGAAAGGACTGAAAAAAGGAGAAGATAGATAAGAGAAAATATTGATAATAAAAACAGAAATGGAGAAGGAAGGGCATGTGGGCTGAAACAAAGGTATACAGTAAAGGAATGAGGATGGTATGGGATGAGTGAGGTTTGTAAGGTAATTGACTGTATTTGTGATCTCATCTTATTTGCCTGATGTCCACTTTGAGTACACCATATATCTGCAGTGTCACGAATGACACTAATTCCTGAAAACAACAATCCATGTGTCTGGAGATTTGAGAGCCAAGAAACCTACAGGAGGCACCCTCAAGTAATGGACAAATTTCTTGAGCCCCTGGTTCATTTGATTTCCCTCCTCACAATGATCCATCATTTTTAAATTCCAGTCATGAGGAAGAAAAGCAAAATGGGATTCTCCAATTCTCATAAACCCTTAGTCCTTCATCAAGATATCCCTCCTGTGGCCTGGCCCAGGGATGGTTTGACAGCACTTCTGAGATGATAGTCTAACTTGTCTCCTGGCAGTGCAACTCTTTTTACCTGCAATTGTGTTTAGATAAATGTTTATGAAATTCTGCTTCTGATCTGTCACCTCCTATGGATCATTTTAAAATGGATTTCTATTACAAGATAAAATACAGACTCCGAGTCTGAAAGGCAATACCCGCTACCTACATAGTCTGCTTACTCACTACCTTCATAAACATTTCCCCAGCTAGTTCATCTCTTCAACAGAAACTCTCCTCCCCTCCCAACCCCCCCATCTCCTGGATCTGCCAACTGAGCTACACAAATCACTTCCACCTGAGTCTTTGCTTGGCCTGCCTCCCACCAGAGCTCCTCTCCTTCCTTTCCTCATTCACATCCCAACTACTCTTGTTGGCAAAATTTGTGTCACATTTTCTCTGAGATGCTGTCTTCAGGCTGTCCAGGAATCATTTCCTAAGCTCCCACTGCACTTCTTTAGTGACCATTTATGTAGCACTTGTATATTGGCGATAAACTTGCTATGGCCAGCTTTTTCCTCTAAAAATATAAATTTTGTGATAAATAATCTTAGAATCTTTATAGAACCTGGTAGGGTATAATATACATAGCATGTACTTATAGATTATTAAGTTAGTGCATACAGGCATCAAAATTGCTTTGGTTTGAATCCTATAGATAAATGTTTAAGGCTCCCAAATTAAGTATGATAATCAAGTAATCATGAATTAAGAATGTAATAAATATTAAAACTAGTTTGTAGATGTGTGTAAGAAGGCAGTGACTACCCTCTTCAGTATTCTTCCCTGGATATAAAAAGGCAGTGACTACCCACTCCAGTATTCTTGTTTGAAGAATTCCATGGACAGAGAAGCCTGGCAAGCTATATATAGTCCATGGGGTTGCAAAGAGTCGGACACGACTGAGCAACCAACAGTTTTACTTTTTCACTTTTTTGAGTTACTGTACAAAATGAGAATGATTTATGAAATTTTAAATTTAAAATATAACCTGAAAATTTCACTGAATTTGATACTGAAATTAGAAGAAAAATTCATAATATCATGTGTTGATTTATAATACATTCATATAACTTTAGCACCCAAAAAAAATAGGTTGACCCACAGTTAATTGGCATTACTCCAAGAAAGCAAATCATATTCCTAATAAAAAAATAACAGCAAAATAACAAGACATGTAACCAGACCATATTTGAAAATTGATGAGGATTCAAATATTCTAAAGTCTGAAAGTTTTCAGCTAAACTATTAAAGTAATTGGATTTTGTTCTTAATTCCAACATCACAGAAATATACATTGGGATGCCTTTCACAAACACAGTGATAGAATAAACCATTTGTTCCTATTTTGTTATTATAGTTGATATAAGAAAATAGTAATAAAAGGGTTTCTGCTATCTACAAGAAAAATGCAGCTAGATCATTTTCCCCTTCCTAATAGAAACTTCAGAAAGCTATCTTTTCTTTCTCTCTTTCTTTTAATCACAAATACAATCTGGAACAGAAGCCAAGAATAAACTTAATCTCTTGGTGAGTTTCAGGCATTTGACAATTACATAGGTTGGCTCATCAAGTAGACATTGATTGTTAGCATTAGCCAGGAGTATATAAACATTTATAAATATTGCATACAGAAGAGAAGCTGCACTTAGATGGATGATTAATAGTTCTGTTGTTGGTAATCTGTTGTATCTCTTTTGCATGGAAAAAGCAATTAGAAACACATTTCCGACTATCCCAGGCAGACCTTAGATATTTCACAGCGGAAAATTAACATTTTAGACATTGCAAAGAATGTAATAAATGTAGCTTCATTCACCACATGGTAATGGTACCTGGGGGACCTGGACGAGATCTTAAGATCACCATTTGACTTACCTTTCTTCCTTTTGATAATCTGTTTTCATAAAGTCATGAAATTATTTACTTTGGTAGTAGATTTGTGTGTGTGTGTGGGGGGGGGGGTGTTGTGAGCAAGCTAGGGGAAGGAGACAAAGAAAACTCACTTCAGAAAACTAAATACTAACGCACAGGAAGTGGCAACTTTGACAACTGTACAGTAATAAACCTATATGCATGCAGGCCAGGAGTGTAAAACAACACTCTAGAAATGAATTTTACTATCAAAATTCCAGAGTCTTGTTATAACCTGTGAGTAAAATTGATTTTTTTAATATGAAAAGAACCTTTTATTGTATCCTTATAGTTTTTCATTATATCCACTATAAATTAGGTATTATAAATCAGGTTAGTCATTCCAGGCTAAAAAATGCCACATCAGGTTTCTGTCTGAAGGAGAATTATGCTTCATATTATTATTATTATCACACTGAAGAAATGCTCACATTCTAGGAAAACTTTAAAAAATCAGTTTAAAATGTGCAGAGAGTATTGAACTAAGTTCATGTTATTAAGAATTCATTAAAACTCTTTCACAGGTATTTCTTTTCCTTTTTAAATTGCCATAGGATAACTAGATTTTTTTTATAGTCGAGAAATTGGGTCTACAGAGGGCAAACGATCTGAATTCAATTCCCACAAATAACTACTTTTCTTGATTGTTAGGTGTCATATGTTTATTATATCTGAATAAATAAAAAATGGAGAAGGGGATGATGTTTTGGAACTATTAGTTTTATCATCCACTTGACCTAGGCTGGATCCCTGGGTTGGGAACATCCCCTGGAGAAGGGAAAGGCTACCCACTCCAGTATTCTGGCCTGGAGATTTCCATAGATTATACAGTCACAAAGAGTCAGACTAGACTGAGTGACTTGCACTTCACTTCATTTTTCAGACAATACTCTTTCATGTGTGTGTGTGTGTGTGTTTGTGTGTATGGATATATGCATTTTCAAATTCTAAAGATATATATATTTCAAGTTCTGAATGGTATAATGGTAGCATTTTGTATTAACATAGCAAGATTTTATTGTTATGTTAATAAAACCTAAAATTTATGCAGTACTTTTTTCCTCTGTAACCTCCAACTTGTAAAACAAAGCACTAAATTGGACAAACATGAATGTTGAGATTAATAGTAACGAATATGGAAGGGAGTGGATGAATTTGCTGTTGATTTAACTTGGAAGTTTGTTTTTTATGTATTGTGGTCACCATATCAGTCCTACATCAGGGTCTATGTCTCTGATAACAAAATTTATTTCAGAGAAAAAGAAATGACAAGACAAGACAGTGGCAAGGAAGAGAGAGGGATGAGAGTATATGATTACAGATAATAAAACGACACTTACAAAAGCACATCTGATTCATATTATGCTGTAGTTAAATTCACTTAGCTGTGGATCCTGCTGTATTCCCAATTAAGAATACAGTTGCCACATAGAATAAAATACTAAATCAACTTTATTTTAATTAATCATGTAGTGTGTTTTCCCTCGGAGAAGGCAATGGCAACCCACTCTAGCACTCTTGCCTGGAAAATCCCATGGACGGAGGAGCCTGGTAGGCTGCAGTCCATGGGGTCACTAAGAGTCAGACACGACTGAGCGACTTCACTTTCACTTATCTTTGATAAAATATTTAAATAAATAGGTCGCCGACGCCGTCCCTGCTTCGAATACCCTGGATCAGCTGGGGCTGGTCCCCGGCACACTTTCATGCATTGCAGAAGGAAATGGCAACCCACTCCAGTGTTCTTGCCTGGAGAATCCCAGGGACAGAGGAGCATGGTGGGCTGCCGTCTATGGGGTCACACAGAGTCGGACACGACTGAAGCAACTTAGTAGTAGTAGTGTGTTTTCCTTAGTCTATGATGAGTTGAAACAAAACTCTGTAAAATGTATTGACCAGTAAGAAGGGCTTATCAATTAAACCAAAAATGCTTGAGTCTTTATACAGCAACTTTCTTGTTAGTTTTATATTTCTTTAAATAATTCTTTCTCTAATTAGTTCTATAATTAATGTTAGTCCTACAAAACATGCTTTAATGGTATAACTTTTTTGGTCAGATCTGATTGGGGTTTTTCTGGATGATCCTTGGTGCTTCCTAGTTTTAATATTCTTAACAAGGTCGGCCTGGCATGCTGCAATTCATGGGGTCGCAAAGAGTCCGACACGACTGAGCAACTGATTTGATCTGATCTGATCTGAACAAGGTCAAAGGCTACATAATAAACCTTTTGGGTTGGCTTGACAGATGTGATTTTTTTCCAGCCCAAGTAGATGGCCAATCTAACTGCTTCAGTAGGGCCAAAAAGCCTGGCTCAATAGTAGTTATCAGTTCTCATCAGAAAACAGGTTACCAAGACAAGGCTTCATTTGGAAAAAACACCTCTTGTGCTGTCCAGAGAGAGGCAGAGACACGGTTCAGGTGACAGTTTTGTGGCAAAGCTGTATTCCTTAATTGCCCATCTAGCCGGGAGAAAGCTTTATTAGATACATTTATTGTTCCCATTGCATGGGGTCTTCTGCAGTATTAGTCTCTAAGCCAACTGTGTAGCTGTTTTTTTGGGGCCATGTGAATAATGCACCACTGAAACAGTCATCGGTCATTTTGTCTATAGGAAGAACCTGATTGCATTGATTTTGTGGTAGACTCATTGTTTGCTAAGAATTTGACTTACGTTGAAAAAGTGAAATTAACCAGTAAGTGGTTGATTTCATATCTGTTTTTCATTATACAGGTACCTACAAAAAGTCATTTATAGTAAAACAAAATATGGCCACAGTTTAATCACAGTTCTCAGATATGCATAGATACACACAGCCTCCCTCTGCCTCAGCTCATTTCTTTGCCTACTCTTCTAATGGCATTTAAAAAACTGCTTTTCTTTTGGAATCTGAAGGAAAGCAAAGCTTTGGGCCACTTCATCTCTGGAAATGATTCTATCCCTTGCAGCTTCTGATCCCTCTAGTGCTATTTTTCTGAATGGATTTGTTTTTGTTTAGCAGTGTTTAGAGTACACAAACCAAACAGCATGTGAAATATTGCCTACCTACAAAAGCTCTCAAGGGGCAGTAAATGAGGTAACCATGCCATGCAAGAATGATTGTTTCTGATACAAGAAGATGGAACTATACAAAGGCAAAACTCTCTAGGTAAACTTGAAATGAGTCATTTGACATATTTCAAGGGGCAAACAGAACAGCTTCAAAAAGGCTTGTTGTTTTTTTTTTTTCTTTTCTTTTCTTTTTTTAATTTTTTAAAAAATTTTATTTTATTTTTAAACTTTACAATATTGTATTGGTTTTGCCAAATATCGAAATGAATCTGCCACAGGTTAATAGCAGGAAAAAAAAAAAACATAATTTGACGGAGCTATGCATTTGCTTGCTCAGAATGGTTTCACATTTTTCAGCCCTAAATATTAGCTTTTCCTTCCTTCCTCCCTCCTTTCATCCCTTCCTTTTTTCCCAATCAAGATTTTCCCAGTGCAAATCTCCGTCCCTAAAAGGATGTGACAGTTCCTCTGAGTTCACTGTGTTCTTTAGACACGAGTTCAGTCCCTGGGTTGGGAAGATTCCCCTGGGTTGGGAAGAGTCCCCTGGAGAAGGAAATGAGTAACCACTCCAATATTCTTATCTTGAGAATTTTTCAGAGGACCCTGGCAGGCTATGGTCCATGTAGTTGCAAAGAGTTGGACATGACTGATCGACCAATACTTTTCACTTTTCCTTGAAATACCCATTGAGATTATCTATATATTTTGTTACATGATTTTACATTCTTTGTGGCTCAGCTGATGAATCCGCCTGCAATGCAGGAGACCTGGGTTCAATCCCTGGGTTGGGAAGATCCCCTGGAGAAGGAAAAGGCTACCCACTTCAGTATTCTGGCTTGGAGAATTCCATGGACTATATAGTCCATGGGGTTGCAAAGAGTTGGACACGACTGAGCGACTTTCACTTATTACCATATTTTTTTCTCTGTGAAGTATTTCATAGGCAGAAAACTATTTATATGTTCCATCAAAGAATAGCGAAAAATCAATGTCCATATTACCTAGCTTAAGCTTAATCATCATGATTTTGAAGCCATTATGTGAGTTATCTTTTATGTATTTTTCCAAGTTTCTATTAAATTGCTTTCTTACTGTTTTGAAGGAGTTAATATTCCAAATGAATCCTTCTCCACTTGTGTGTTCAAAATCTTATCTATGTTTTTGGCTTAAAAATTCTTTATTTAAAATAAAAGATAGGAAGCAATTCTTAATGAGCTGGGGATAAGAAAAGATTGCTTTTAAATAAGACATAATAACCCAAATCATAAAGAAAAGGGTAGAACATTTTTACTGAATTAAAATTAAGAATTTAATTACAAAGTTAAGAGAAAGAAGAGAACAAAATCATACCAAAAACAATTGGGGAGCTACTTTTTCTCATCACCCTAAATGCATTACTTTATTCTCTTCTGACTTCCTTTTTTGTTATGGAGACTGTCTGATTGTCATTATTTTATATGTTAACTGGTCTTATTTATTGCTTTTAAAATCTCCTTTTTTCTTGTTTTACTCTCCTATTTTACCATGGCATGTCTAAATGTGGATTTTTTTGTATTAATCTTGCCTGTGAGTCTTTGAATTTCCCAAACCTAAAGAGGGTCATCTTTCAGAAAATCTAGGATACTATTTATTATTACCTTATTGAATATGGCCTTTTCCCTAGTCTTCCTATTCTCAGGTCCTCAGAGTATGATTAGACAGAGTTTAGGCTTATTCACTGTATCTGCCCTGTTTGCATTTTTTCTATCTGTCTTTTTTCTATAGAACTATATTTCCCTTCATTAATTCTTTCTTCAGCTATGTCCAATTGCTTGTAACTTAAAGAATTAAGTAACAAAATTTGCAATTTTAGTATTTTTATTGTAAAACTAATTTATTTGTGTTAACATCATTGTATTTTTCATATTTTAAATTTTAATTTGTGTTTTTGCAAAATTTTCAGAATATTTTGTTGACCATGATAACGTCAATGCCCTTTGTTTCTTTACATGTATATATATTTATTTCATATACTTATATGATGACCCCATCATCTGCAATTTGGGAATGTGATTCTTTAGTCTGACCTTTTGATGTGTTTATGTGACTATGCAATTCTCGATGCGTTTCATTATCTTGAATGGGAGCTACGCTTCAGAATTTCATCAATGGGAGTCCTTTATTTAAAACATTTTCCTCCAGAAAATATTTGTTTTATCCAAATTCTTGTAGGCAATCCAGCATAGGAATGTATTTGATTACATTTTCATTTTCATATTTTAATGCAGAAATGTATGATTTCATGATACAAATATGTGATTATGAGGTTAAGGTTAGGAAAGATTTGTTTTTCTTTTTCTTTTTTCCTTTTCCCTTCTACTGAGTCTCAACTCCGGACCAAATCATGCAGGAGTGCTTTTTCAGGGATTGGATTTGTTTATTTTTGGCTTGCTTTCCTAACTCACTTACTAAGCATGTTATCCTTTTGGGATATTTTATTTATTTGGAGAATTCTGAGTTGATATTATTTCTTCTTATTCATTTTCCTGGTCTGTGATATTTTAACCCTCATGTGTGGCCTCTGAAGATTGACAGATGATTTTCAGCTAAATGTTACTTTTATTAGTACCTTGTTCTTATTTAATCACACATTCTCCTTTTTCTGGCTTCTATTTTCCTTACAATACTATACAGTCCATGGAATTCTCTAGGCCACAATACTGGAATGGACAGCCTTTCCCTTCTCCAGGGGATCTTCCCAACCTAGGGATCGAACCCAGATCTCCTGCATTGCAGGCAGATTCTTTACCAGCTGAGTCACAAGGGAAACCCAAGAATACTTGAGTGCGTAGCCTATCCCTTCTCCAGTGAATCTTCCAGACCCAGGAATCAAACCAGGGTCTCCTGCATTGCAGGTGGGTTCTTTACTAACTGAGTTATCAGGAAAGCCCTACTGCTAGTGCAGACATGATATAATATGCATATATTAAATATTGCAGGTTTTTGTGTTCTGTCCCAAGAGTGGTTTCTCTTTTTTGGTTCTGGCCCACTGTTTTTTTTTTTTTTTTTGTAGTTATAAACTGTTTTTGTGTACAAATGTTATCATAGTTATTGTTGAAGTCTAAAGTATTTCTAGTTCAGCTTGTTTAGTTGTGTATTCGGAAGATGCTAAATTTTCTGAAATCTATTAATGTTATTATCTACTTAATGGACTGAAAATCTTGTATATGAGTTGCACTCTTCACTCTTGAATATTGGAAATGTGCATCAAGTAAGTATGATCTCTGTGTTGAGAACTTATTCTCTGCAAGGTATTGTGTCAATTCTTTGATCACAAGAGGCAACAGCTGAACTCAGTTGGCTAAAAGTAGTTTAAGCTGAATGTGAAGTCTCCCAAAGGAGTAAAAGAAAATATCTTACTCATTTTAATTTTAAATTTTGTACAGTTTTGTCACAATTCCCGATGCTGGAAACATTTTTAAAAATTATATGTCAGACTGCCTAGTTGAGACGTCATTTTCTTTTTGATGACCAGTAAGATCTTAAAATACATTTCATTACATTTTTTTCTGATTTAAATTTAAAGTACTAATTTACTTCTTCAGAGTTAATATCAAGAATTCAATGTAAGTTAAAAGTTTTTCCAAAGATTTTGACTAAGTCCAAGCATTTGCTCTCAGAAGGAAAGGCCAAGATTAGCTCAATCTACCAAAAGTAATATGTAACAATAAAAGAATCCAAATGTACTTGCTTATCTGAATCAAAGCAGAAAGTTGCTAATGTGACTTTAACTTCGTAAATATTACTACAGCACAATATTTGAAAAACTCAATTCAAGCACTTAAAACTGTCAGTGAAATAATCATGTAAAGGGTCCATTTAATTTTTACAGAGTCAAATAATGTTTTTACTTATTTTCACTACTGAATAGAGTTTCTGTTGCTTTTTAAAATTTTTTTATTTTGGAAAACTTTTACAGGTACACATTTTGCGAGAATATTCTAAGGGGTCCTACATACCCTAATTTTTGCTACCTCTATGGTTACCATTACTGTGGTACAGTTGTCTCAACCACTAGGCTAGTACTAATACATGATTAACTATAGTATATATTTTGATTTTTGTTTTCTTAGTTTTCACATCTTGTCTTTTCTCTGTCCCAGTATCCATCTTGGTTACCATGTTATACTTAGTCATCATGTCTCTATAGGTTGCTCTACATTGACAGTTTCTCAGACTTTCCATGTTTTTGATCACTTTGACGTTTTTTGGGAGTTCTGGACAGACATTTTTTTAATGATGACTTTTAATATGTTTTTCTCATGATAAGACCAAGTTTATTGTTTTAGACAATGTAACAGATAAAGTATCATTCTCACCATAATATCGAGGGCATATGTTATTAAAATGTCTTATCAGTGTCTACAATAGAATTTTTCTTTTTTTCTTGCTTCCTTCCATACTATACTCTTGAGAAGGAGGTCATTACATACATCCCAAGGTTAAGATTTGGGAAGTTATATTCTACCTCCATAAGGATGGAGTTCCCATCACTCTACTGACATTGGAAATATGGTACAACTTAATGTGTCTTCCAGTTCAAATAAATGATCAATAAAATACTTTAATAGGTACATTTTAAATGATTGTGGAGCTGGTGCAAAATAAAATAGTTTGCCAACATGAGATTCAAAATAAAAAAGAGGACATTAGTTGGTAAGGATATCTTTCATTTTGGAGGTTTCTTTTGAGTCCTGGACATGATGAGGTTTCACTTTATTGGCAATGGGAAAAAGGATAAACTTAGTAAAGGGTAAACTTAGTAAGCCAATCCCTGGACTCTGTGATGCGCAATCCACCCTTGCCTTCATTGAACAAGTTGCCCAAGCTGCTGAGAATGTTGTCAGTAAATCAGTAGATAGCTGTACAGGGTCAGAGATTCAGGGGATGCCTCAGGGCTGGCCCACATCCAGTGATCTCCAAAAGCTGATGCCAGTGTACAGAGTCTCTTTTAACTTCTGAGGACTTCCCTATGGGCTATTCTAAATCCACCACAGAGACTTTCATTGGGCCTACATTGCTGTAGATCAGCTAATCCCTCTGCAATTCTGTTTTCTTTCTCTTACAAATGGTCTAATCCTGAATGAAGTAAGTCAGGCAGAGAAGGAGAAATGTCATGTGACATCTCTTATATTGTTGTTCAGTTGCTAAGTCATGTCCAACTCTGCAACCCCATGGACTGTAGCAAGCCAGGCTTCTCTGCCCTTCACTATCACCTGGAGTTTGTTCAAACTCATGTCCATTGAGTTGGTGATGCTATTAAGCCACCTCATCCTCTGTCATCCCCTTCTCCTCCTGGCCTCAGTCTTTCCCAGCATCAAGGTCTTTTCCAGAGTTGGCTTTCTCATCAGGTTGCCAAAGTACTGGAGCTTCAGCTTCAGCATATTTCATATGTGGACTCTAAAAAGAAATGATACAGATGAACTTAATTTCAAAGCTCTTCTTTATTAAACATCCTGTATGTTAACTTCTCAGAATCTGTACTTCAGTAAAAAAAATTCAAGTCCATATATAATTTTTTGGAATTTTCATTTTTCACTGAATGTTATGTTTATAAAATCCAACTGTCATCTTGTTTTCACATAAATAAATTCTAGCTCTTGATAAGAGAAGCAGCAAAAGGATTTGCATGTGACAAAGGGAAGTAAACACAAGGAAGGAAGAAATTTAAAGTCATAAAACAATCTATCACAGTTCAGTTCAGTTCAGTTGCTCAGTCATGTCTGACTCTTTGCGACCCATGGATTGCAGCATGCCAGGCCTCCCTGTCCATCACCAACTCCCGGAGTTTACTCAAACTCATGTCCATTGAGTCAGTGATGCCATACAACCATCTCATCCTCTGTCGTCCCCTTCTCCTCCCATCTTCGATCTTTCCTAGCATCAGTTCAGTTCAGTCACTCAGTTGTGTCCGACTCTTTGCAACCCCATGAACCACAGCATGCCAGGCCTCCCTGTCTATCACCAACTCTCCCAGCATCAGGGTCTTTTCAAATGAGTCAGCTCTTCGTATCAGGTGGCCAAAGTATTGGAGTTTCAGCTTCAGCATCAGTCCTTCCAATGAATATTCAGGACTGATCTCCTTTAGGATGCACTCATTGGATCTCCTCGTAGTCCAAGGGATTCTCAAGAATCTTCTCCAACACCTCAGTTCAAAAGCATCAATTCTTTGGCACTCAACTTTCTTCATAGTCCAACTCTCACATCCATACATGACTACTGGAAAAACCATAGCCTTGACTAGATGGACCTTTGTTGGCAAAGTAATGTCTCTGCTTTTTAATATGCTTTTTTTTTTAATATGCTTTTTAATCTACCCACAACTAGAGGTTAAACTTTATAAGATAACATCAAATAGCTTTCCTAGGTCTTTAATTAACTTAAAATTTCCCCAGCAATGTGTAATAGATTCTATTGCAAACTTGTCTGACTGCTTAATTTTGTCAAACAGAAAGGATGTTAGATTATGTATCATTTTTTGTATTAAATTAACAGTTTCTACTTACCTGGAGCATCATTTCATAATTTACTATCCATGTAATTCCTCTTTTATAGAATGCCTTATCTATTGGATTGTTTGTTTTTAAAAAACTAGTTTATAACTGCTTTGTACTTTTGAAAATGTTTTATCTATAATACGTCTTGCAAGTATTTGCTTCAAGTATGAACCTTAGTTTTTGACTACAAGATCTTCATAGAAGAGAACTTAATATTCACATAAATTAATTTATTAAATATTACATTTTATTTTAGAGATTTAGGTATTTTTTAGGAAATGTTTTTTAACCTCAGAAAGATATTTAGTTATATTTTTAAACTTTCAAAAGTAAGATTTCATTAAATTCTTAGTCTTTCTAGAGTTATCTGTATCTCATCTTTCACTCTTTTTTTTTTTTTTTATTGTGCAGTGAGAGGTAAGAATCTAAAAATTTTTCCCCCATAAGAAAAAACTTTTCTGGCACTTTTAAAATAATTTGTTGTTATATCTTGGTCAGCTACTCAAACTCTGGATATGTATGTTTCTGTTACCTAGTCTGTCCTGTTTCATTCAGCATGTAGCCTATGCTACACCAATACCAAGCATCTTATTTAACATGGATTTATAATCATCTTCACATTATGGTAAGGCAAGTAAACCTATACTCTTCTTCAGCAACAGTGACTTGCTCTTCCATACATACTTGAGAAAAAATTGTTCCTATGTTATTAAAAACATTGTTAAGATTCTAGATAAAGTTTCGGTAAATCCATACATCCACTGGGGTAACTGACATCTTAATGTTATTAAGTCTTCCTCAGTTCAGTTCAGTTGCTCAGTCGTGTCCGACTCTGCAACCCCATGGACTACTGCACGCCAGGGTTCCCTGTCCATCACCAACTCCTGGGGCCTACTCAAACTCATGTACATCACATCAGTGATGCTATCCAGCCATCTCATCAGCTGTCATCCACTTCTCCTCCCACCCTCAGTCTTTCCCAGCATTAGGGTCTTTTCCAAAGAGTCAGTTCTTTGCATCGGGTAGCTAAAGTATTGGAGTTTCAGCTTCAACATCAGGCCTTCCAATGTATATTCAGGACTGATTTCATTTAGTGTTTACTGGTTGGATCTCCTCAAAGTCCAAGGGACTTTCAAGAGTCTTCTCCAACACCACAGTTCAAAAATAGCAATTCTTCAGCGCTCAGCTTCCTTTATAGTCCAACTCTCATATCCATACATGACTACTGCAAAAACCATAGCTCTGATTAGAAGGACCTTTGTTGGTAAAGTAATGTCTCTGCTTTTTATATGCCGTCTAAATTGGTCATAGCTTTTCTTCCAAGGAGTAAGCGTCTTTTAATTTCGTGGCTGCAGTCACTGTCTGCAGTGATTTTGAAGCCCCAGAAAATAAAGTCTCTCACTGTTTCCATTGTTGCCCATCTATTTGCCATGAAGTGGTGGGACGAGATGCCATGATCTTAGTTTTCTGAATGTTGAGCTTTAAGCCAACTTTTTCGCTCTCCTCTTTCACTTTCATCAAGAGGTTCTTTAGTTCTTTTTCACTTTCTGTCATGAGGCTGGTGTCATCTGCTTATCTGAGGTTATTGATATTTCTCTCGGCAATCTTGATTCCAGCTTGTGCTTCATCCAGCCCAGCATTTCGCATGATGTATTCTGCATGTAAGTTAAATAAGCAGGATGGCAATATATAGCCTTGACGTACTCCTTTCTGGATTTGAAACCAGTCTGTTGTTCCATGTTCAGTTCTAACTGTTGCTTTTTGACCTGCATACAGATTTCTCAGGAGGCAGGTCAGGTGGTCTGGTATTCCCATCTCTTTGAGAATTTTCCATAGTTTATTGTGATCCACACAGTCAAAGGCTTTGGAGAAATTAATAAAGCAGAAGTAGATATTTTTCTGGAACTCTCTTGCTTTTTCAGTGATCCAGCGGATGTTGGCAATTTGATCTCTGGTTCCTCTGCCTTTCCTAAAACCAGCTTGAACATCTGTAAGTTAATGGTTCGTGTATTGCTAAAGCCTGTCTTGGAGAATTTTGAGCATTACTTTACTAGAGTGTGAGATGAGTGCAATTGTGCAGTAGTTTGAGTATTCTTTGGCATTGCCTTTCTTTGGGGTTGGAGCATAGGATTACTATCTGTTTTACCTTTATATCAGGAGAGAAACACAGTGTAGTCCAAATAGCATTCCATTACTCTGGAATAACTTGGCTTGGGCTTTAGTCATTTTCTCCATTTATTTCGTTTGCACTTAAATTTAGATTTTTTTTTTCTTTTTTACAATTCTGAGTCTTAATTGTGAAAAAAATTTAATATCTACTTCACAGTTTCTATTTTAGTACAAATTATGATGCATAATTCTTTTGGAGATAACTGGAAAGTTCTGTGTCGGACATATTTCTTTCTTGATTTAATTCTTAGATTGAATGTATACAATAATACGTGACATATGCAGCTATTTCTTTGAAACAACAGACCAATTCCATGATAAAATAGATGAAAGTAATTTTTTGTTAGTGTTGTTATAGACAAAAATGTGTATAGTGGTTTGTTTTCACATTTCAAATATGGGTAGTCAATTCAATCAAAGATTCTTAGAGCATATATTATTAATGACATTTATAGCTCTGAATTTCTAGCTGTAATTATTATCTATGTCATTTTTTTGTTAATGGGATGATTATCACCAAAAATAAAAAAAAAATGACATGGTGGTGTGAGCTATGTATAATTTAAAAAAAGTCAAGAAAACTGCTACTCAAAAATATGTGAAAATCTGACTTATGCAGAATTTAAATAAGAGAATCTCAGAATTTCATAAACAGTTTAATGCTTAAAATAAGCCTAGCTCTAGTACTGTAGTAATAACAATAGTCACCATGTTGTACATTAGATCCTTAGAACTTATAACTGGAAATAAATGCTGTTTGGCCTACATCATCCCTGGGAGTATATCTTAAGCATTTATCACATATACATACATGCTCATAGGCACACACATTATTATATGTTAACTATGTGAAGTAGTGGACATATCTTGATCTTGTTACCATTCTGAAATGTGTGTGTGTATGTGTGTATAATCATAATGTACATTTTGAATATGATTGTATTTGTGAGTTATTCCCCAGTAACATTAAAAAAATAAAAATAAGCCTATGTCATGAAGAATTGTAAAGCTAGTCCATGGTGTGCTTTTGAAAATGAGAATAGCTTGAAAACATGTTTTCTTTGTTTTCTAAAATAAAATAAAGGAAAACTGCATTTCTTTATTCTGCCAAATACGTATTAAAGTTACTTGGAAAGCTTTGGAGTGACATTAATAATATTGCCTCATAAGAACCATCATACTTCTCTTTAGCTATGTTGAAGTATAATTAACAGAATTGTAAAATATTTAAGGTGTACACCTGATGATTATATTTACACATGCATTGTGAAAGGATTCCCCCTTTGACTTAATTAAAACATATATTACCTTTTTTTGGTGAGAACTTTTGAATCGATTCCCTTGCCAACTCTCAGTTATATAAGAGCTGTACTATTTTTAACATGCTTTTAGATTTTTGACCTAGATTTAAAACCATGGAGATTATCAAAATTTCTGTTTGTCTCTTATATCTGATAATTTATAGGCTATGGGTACTAATTCTTTAATGATAAGGGAAGTAAGAACTGTTAGGTAATGTCCTCTAGTATCCTAGAGTCAGTGTTTCTTGTCTTTGACTCTCTAACACAATCCTTGGCAGGATATGGAAAGTTCTTGTTAAAAAATAAATTGAGGATATTTATTCACAATGATGCTATTTCCTAAGACCTGGAAAAGTAATGAGAAATATCTTTTATACATTGAAATTCCAAGTGTTTTTGCTGCAATAAATCTGTACAGAAGGTTTGAGAACCCCTTCTCTAGCATGTCTTGAATTATTTGGATTCAGTACATCAGCTACCAGGTAAGGTCATCAGCTACCAACTAAAGTCATCAGCTAGAGAGTTTTTCCCAAACTTCACACCAGAGGATTTGTACAGTGGTTCAGTTCAGTTCAGTCCAGCAGTCGTGTCTGACACTTTGCGACCCCATGAACTGCAGCAGGCCTCCCTGTCCATCACCAACTCCCAGAGTTCACCCAAACTCACGTCCATTTAGTCAGTGATGCCATCCAACCATCTCATCCTCTGTTGTCCCTTTCTCCTCCTGCCCTCAATCTTTCCCAACATCAGGGTTTTATCAAATGAGTCAACTCTTTGCATCAGGTGGCCAAAATATTGGAGTTTCAGTTCAGCATCAGTCCTTCCAATGAACACCCAGGACTGATTTCCTTTAGGATGGACTGGTTGGATCTCCTTGCAGTCCAAGGGACTCTCAAGAGTCTTCTCCAACACCACAGTTCAAAAGCATCAATGCATCGGTGCTCAGCTTTCTTTATAGTTCAACTCTCACATCCATACATGACCACTGGAAAAACAATAGCCTTGACTAGACGGACCTTTGTTGGCAAAGTTATGTCTCTGCTTTTTAATATGCTGTCTAGTTCAGTCATAACTTTCCTTCCAAGGAGTAAGTGTCTTTTAATTTCATGGCTGCAGTCACCATCTGTAGTGATTTTGGAGACCCAGAAAATAAAGTCAGCCACTGTTTCCACTGTTTCCCCATCTATTTGCCGTGAAGTGATGGGACCAGATGCCATCATCTTAGTTTTCTGAATGTTGAGCTTTAAGCCAACTTTTTCAATCTCCTCTTTCACTTTCATCAAGAGGCTCTTTAGTTCTTCTCTTTCTTCCATAAGGGTGGTGTCATCTGCATATCTGAGGTTATTAATATTTCTTTTGGCAATCTTGATTCCTGCTTGTGCTTCATCCAGCCTGGCGTATCTCATGATGTACTCTGCATATAAGTTAAATAAGCAGGGTTACAATATGCAGCCTTGACATACTCCATTTCCTACTTGGAACCAATCTGTTGTTCCATGTCCAGTTCTAACTGTTGCTTCCTGATCTGCATACAGGTTTCTCAAGAGGCAGGTCAGGTGATCTGGTATTTCCATCTCTTTAAGAATTTTCCACATTTTAATGTGATCCACACAGTCAAAGACTTTGACATACAAAGGTATAAACATTCTTTCCTATTTTAAAAGAATGTTAGTTGCTCAGTCATGTCTTACATTTTGCAACGCTATGGACTGTAGCCTGCCAATATCTTCTGTCCATTGGATTTCTCTGGGAAGAATACCAGAGTAGGTCACCATTTCCTTATCCAGGGGATATTCCCACTCCAGGGGTCAAACCTGGGTCTCCTGCATTGCAGGCATATTCTTTACCCTCTAAGCCTATCATTGGCAAATGCTTGGTTGATTTTCATTTCATCCTTTCATCAAAATATTCCCTGGTTTATCTACTTAATAAAAGCCATTACTTTCTATTTGAGTAGAGATGCTATTTTTGTGTCACATACTGTTTATATCTCCTTTAACCATCATCACCAGTCCACAAATCCAGAAGACTGTTAAGTCATGATATCAAGTATATTGAGCATTGATAACTAATCTATGTCCAGCTGACTGTTTAATGCCTATGTGGCTTTCAGTTCAGTTCAGTCACTCAGTCATGTCCAACTCTTTGTGACCCCATGAACCACAGCACACCAGGCCTCCCTGTCCATCACTAACTCCTAGAGTCCACCCAAACCCATGTCTATAGAGTTGATGATGCCATCTAACCATTTCATCCTCTGTTGTTCCGTTCTCATGTGGCTTTATAACCCTAATAATCCCATTATTCTATAGAGGAACAATGTGGCCCAAGGAGATGAAGTGACTTCCCCTGAGTCATGCATATGACTCAGATGTGAAGCAGAGTGGGGCCTAGAATGTGAGCATCATAGATCAGATTTGCATGGCATGGGATTCTGAGAGGACACTGACTCTGAGAAGTGGAAAATGATGGTAGTCTATGTGATGCTGATCCAATCAGTGTATTTTCTGGAAGCAAGAATGAAAGGAAGGACTGTGGCCTTTGTCAGTAATGCTATAAAGGTATACATGAGCCTCTTAAGTGGGTTCTAGTATTGAGGGGAGCATGAGAGAGGAATCTCTTCTGGGACCAGATGGAATGGAGGATAGGAACCTGAGTGACAGGAAGGGGGAAATAGGCCCTCTGTCTGTCCTAAATGTGGAGCCTTTTGATCCTAAATGTGAGGCCAGAGGGACAATTACATGAATCATAGAATCCTGAGAATAGGAGCTATGAGTCTCTTCTCTCTTTTGATTACTAGGAAGAATGTATACTTTAGTACCATACATATAGACATTACTGCAGTTGCTAAGATAATGTTTGCAATAAAATTCAAATGATTAAAACAGGAGCATGTAATTCAAATAGAAGTATAAAATATTTCACAATGAAACAGTGAGAAGAACCAGTTTCAGAACTTACATATGTAATAGCAAAATGTTCAAAGGACTGCACTGTGTACTTGTCATACAGTTTTTGAAATTTTAACTAAATAAATGAAGTCATTTAATGACTAGGAAATATCAAAAGAATAGCAAGTTCAGTTGCAGATATTGCATTTCCCAGTGTTTAAAATGTAAGACTTATTAAAATGTAGTGATATCTCAAGAATGAACAGTCTCTGGTACAAAAATTGTGTTCCTCTCTACCATAGAAGATATTAGATCTGAGATCACTGGAAACATAAATGTCCTCTATGCAAGATCATGGTGCTATTCAGGTGGAAATTATCTGGGATTCACTCTAGTTACTGGGAATACACATTTTATTTCTTCATTTAAAACTAGATATATTGATTTTTTTAATGTATTTATTTTTGATTGGAAAATAATTGCTTTAAAATAGATTATTTTTATAAAAATAATTTTCTGATACATATTTGTAGATTAATTTTATATAGAGTAAGATTTTGATGACTTACCTACAGTGAAATGTTAAATCTAGGAGTAACTGATGACACAAAAAAATATTTTCTTCAATTCTGTCAGAGTAAAATTAACTTTGGGAGCTTCATTTTATGTCTACTCTCACACTTTTGTAGCCCACATGAGGCCAAACAACAGATCTTGGGTTAGGTCTTCAGAGCTATAAGGAACTCGAAAACTGAGATGATTGCAGATTTTTTTTTTTTTTTTTTTTCTGTAATAGTAAGTCACTTCAAGAAAGCATAGGTTTAGGCACTGAGGTACCTATAATATTTCTTCATATCGGGTGCATTCCTCAGATACATATTCAACCTTATTTTTTTTTTTATTTGTAAACATTTGACCCACATTTCAAGGTCAAATATTTACTTAATCATTTGTGATATTATTCTATTGAATTCTAAGATGAGAAAACTTTTAGTATCTCAACTCTCTAATTGTCTAAAAATAGGCCACCTCATCTTTAAGTTTGGACATTAATGAGCTGCCTACATTCCTGTGGCAAGACTCCTCACCACAGCAACAGCAAAACCTTCTCACTTAAAGAAGATCAGTAGCCATATACATTTTTCTTTTATGCAGTCCAGTTTACAAATCACTTTTAATATCATTTAAAAGTACATAAGCATATCCTACATGACATTTTTATTACCATTGTAATATCTCAAGTTTAATTTTTGGCAGTAAATATAGTCTGGTGCAAACTTAGAAGTGAAGGAAAAAAATGAGTTTAAGTATATATTTTTGATTTATATGATAGTCTGACTTTTGGGGGTGAATACTATCTTTGTAGAAGACACCTGTGCATGTGACAAGTCTGAAGTAATTGGATTTTCAAGTGAGCTCTGGAACTTTTATTTTTTTTTAAATAGATACTCTGGGAGTTGGTGATGGACAGGGAGGCCTGGCATGCTGCGATTCATGGGGTTGCAAAGAGTCGGACACAACTGAGCGACTGGACTGAACTGAACATTTTAGGAAACCTACCAAAGTTAAAAAGTTTATTTTTGAAAGGTTTCACATGGTTATCCTTGATGGTGATGCTATTTAGTTGCTAAGTCATGTCCGACTCTTTTGTGACCCCATGGACTATAACCCACCAGGCTCCTCTGTCCATGAGATTTCCCAGACAGGAATACTGGTGTGGGTTGCTATTTCCTTCTCCAGGGGATCTTTCTAACCCAGGGATCAAACCTGTGTCTCTTGCATTGGCAGGTATTTTTTTTTTAACCACTGAGCCACCACGGAAGTCCCTAGTTATCATTGTTACATCAATGGAATTTAAATGACCTAGTCTGTTAATGTATATTTTTTAAAATCCCCCAATTAATAGCAGAGTCTAAAGAACTGAAGAAGATTATTTTTCCTTTGAAGATAACATTTAATCATTACACAGATGTTTAGAATCTGTTAAAGTTTCTAAAACAGGTTAAAAACCAGGACTCTGACATCACGTAGACTTTAGGTTTCAGTTTCTGCCCTACAGCTTAAAAGTTGGGTATTCAAGGGAAAATAAATTATTCTTTCTAAAGCTTAATCCCCTAATCTCTTAAGAGAAGACAGGTTGTAAAAATAGTCTTGACTTCATAGGGTTGTTGTAAAAATAATGTAATAATTCAACTAAAGAGCACAGAGTTTACAGGAAGTAATCGCCACATGCCAAATGTTTCCTGTTATTGTCTCACTTAACTCAGCAGTGGCCACAGGACTGGAAAAGGTCAGTTTTCATTCCAGTCCCAAAGAAAGGCAATGCCAAAGAATGCTCAAACTACCGCACAATTGCACTCATCTCACACGCTAGTAAAGTAATGCTCAAAATTCTCCAAGCCAGGCTTCAACAATATGTAAACCATGAACTTCCAGATGTTCAAGCTGGATTTAGAAAAGGCAGAGGAACCGGAGATCAAATTGCCAGCATCTGTTGGATCATCGGAAAAGCAAGAGAGTTCCAGAAAAACATCTATTTCTGCTTTATCGACTATGTCAAAGTCTTTGACTCTGTGGATCACAATCAACTGTGGAAAATTCTTAAAGAAATGGGAATACCAGACCACCTGACCTGCCTCTTGAGAAACCTGTATGCAGGTCAGGAAGCAACAGTTAGAACTGGACATGGAACAACAGATTGGTTCCAAATAGGAAAAGGAGTACATCAAGGCTGCATATTGTCACCCTGCTTATTTAACTTATATGCAGAGTACATCATGAGAAATGCCAGGCTGGATGAAGCACAAGCTGGAATCAAGATTGCTGGGAGAAATATCAATAAACTCATATTTGCAGATGACACCACCCTTATAGCAGAAAGTGAAGAAGAACTAAATAGCCTCTTGATGAAAGTGAAAGAGGAGAGTGAAAAGGTTGGCTTAAAGCTCAACATTCAGAAAGCTAAAATCATGGCATCCAGTTCCATCACTTCACGGCAAATAGATGGGGAAACAGTAGAAACAGTGGCTGATTTTATTTTGGGGGGCTCCTAAATCACTGCAGATGGTGATTGCAGCCATGGAGTTAAAAGATGCTTATTCCTTGGAGGGAAAGTTGTGACCAACCTAGTTCAATTCAGTTCAGTCACTCAGTCGTGTCTAACTCTTTGCGAACCCATGAATTGCAGCACGCCATGCCTCCCTGTCCATCACCAACTCCGGGAGTCCACCCAAACCCATGTCCATTATGTCGGTGATGCCATCCAAACATCTCTTCCTCTGTTGCCCCCTTCTCTTCCTGCCCTCAATCTTTCCCATCATCAGGGTCTTTTCAAATGAGTCAGCTCTCTGCATTAGGTGGCCAAAGTTGAAGTTTCAGCTTCATTTTTTTAAATTTTTTTAAATTTTTTTAAATTTTATTTTATTTTTAAACTTTACAATATTGTATTAGTTTTGCCAAATATCGAAATGAATCCGCCACAGGTATACCCGCGTTCCCCATCCTGAACCCTCCACCCTTCTCCCTCCCCTCCCCTCCCTCTGGGTCATCCCAGTGCACCAGCCCCAAGCATCCAGTACCGTGCATCAAACCTGGACTGGCGACTCGTTTCATACATGATATTATACATGTTTCAATGCTATTTTCCCAAATCTCCCCACCCTCTCCCTCTCCCACAGAGTCCATAAGACTGATCTATACATCGGTGTCTCTTTTGCTGTCTCGTACACAGGGTTATTGTTTCCATCTTTCTAAATTCCATATATATGCGTTAGTATATTGTATTGGTGTTTTTCTTTCTGGCTTACTTCACTCTGTATAATAGGCTCCAGTTTCATCCACCTCATTAGAACTGATTCAAATGTATTCTTTTTAATGGCTGAGTAATACTCCATTGTGTATATGTACCACAGCTTTCTTATCCATTCATCTGCTGATGGACATCTAGGTTGCTTCCATTTTATATTATTCCATATTATAAACAGTGCTGCGATGAACATTGGGGTACACGTGTCTCTTTCCCTTATGGTTTCCTCAGTGTGTATGCCCAGCAGTGGGATTGCTGGATCGTAAGTTTCAGCTTCAACATCAGTTCCTCCAATGAATACCCAGGACTACCTAGACAGCATATTAAAAAGCAGAAACATTACTTTGTCAACAAAGGTCCATCTAGTCAAAGCTATGGTTTTTCCAGTAGTCAGGTGTGGATGTGAGAGTTGGACTATAAATAAAGCTGAGTGTCAAAGAATAGATGCTTTTGAACTGTGGTATTGAAGAAGACCCTTGAGAGTTGCTTGGACTGCAAGGAGATCCAACCAGTCCATCCTAAAGGAAATCAGTCCTGAATATGCATTGGAAGGCCTGTTGCTGAAGCTGAAACTCCAATACTTTGGCAACCTGATGTGAAGAGCTGACTCTTTTGAAAAAACCCTAATGCTGGGAAAGATTGAGGACAGGAGGAGAAGGGGATGACAGAGGATGAAATGGTTGGGTGGCATCACTGACTCAATGGACATGAGTTTGGGCTGACTCCAGAGTTGGTGATGGACAGGGAGGCCTGACGTGCTGCAGTTCATAGGGTCGCAAAGAGTCAGACACGACTGAGCAACTGAACTGACTGACTGACTGTCCTCTTTGTCCTTCGGTTCAGAAATGGATTGGTAGAGACTGATGAAAAGTGAGGCTCTCCAGGGGAAAACACACAGTAGGTTAGTACTTTCTAGGGTGAGTAAAAACTTTATTTATGAGGACTAAGATCCAACCAGTCCTTTCTAAAGGAGATCAGCCCTGGGTGTTCTTTGGAAGGAATGATGCTAAAGCTGAAACTCCAATACTTTGGCCACCTCATGCAAAGAGTTGACTCATTGGAAAAGACTCTGATGCTGGGAGGGATTGGGGGCAGGAGGAAAAGGGGACAACAGAGGATGAGATGGCTGGATGGCATCACCGACTCAATGGGCATGAGTTTGAGTAAACTCCGAGAGTTGGTGATGGACAGGGAGGCCTGGCGTGCTGCAATTCATGGGGTCACAAAGAGTCGGACACGACTTAGCAACTGAACTGAACTGAACTCAGAACTCACACCAGAGGGCACTCTGCCATTATCTTGGCAATGTATAATAATGGTTCCCGAACTTTGTAGGTAAACCAAAAGAGTTCTACCTGCTTAGGCTGCTTTTCTGATTCATGATTCTGGTACCCCAAAGAGTCATCAGAATTAAACAGTGATGTCAGTTTGCGTTTTCAAAATTTAGAAAATACTGAAACATGGTAAAATGTACACTGATCTAAGAGTCACAAGAATAATGATAAGTATTAATGTTACTAGACTGAAGTGAGTTAGCAGCAGCAGCAGCAGCAAAGCTATTAAATCTTTATAAATGTAGGACAATAATACTTGTCTTTTTTTGGTCTTCTTTGTCTCACTTTTTTGTTATTAATTAAAGCTTACACATGAAAAATTCTGAACCCCTTTGAGCAGAACAATGAAACTATGGAAATATTATTGTTACTGACCTATTTTGTAGAAAAGACACAAAGCATGCATAGAAATTATAGGAATTGTGGAATTATATAAATTGTGTATTTGAAAGAACTGACTTTTCAATAACTTAATATTCTAAAGAATTTTACTTAGTTTTGTATCCAAGAAAACTATGGATTTCTGCAATAGTTGCATTTTGACATTCATTTTGACCATTATGTGTTTCTGCAATCTAGTCAGCAAAGCTTTTAATTTCTTACTGTGTTTGGAAGCTACTTTGGCCAAAATTTGGAGATCCAGCAGTGTAGAGTCCACTTCTTCTTGGCATCTAGTAAAGAATGGTTTAATGATTGGATTCTCACAGCGTGCTCAGTCTGAATCATTAGCACTATGTAAAAACCTTATGATTTACTTAATGTGCTTTCTGTGCTGCATATTTTATTATTTTTAAATAGTAGCTTGCCATGGCTGTTTTAAGTCATGTCACCTTAAAACTTGCTGGTTTCTGTACATTATCAACTTAGGATATTTTTTTAAAAATATGGAACACATTTGAGTTTTCAGTACAGTTTTCAAGTATATTTATTACATAGTAAAATTAGTTATATGAAGTACTTACATTTGAAATTATATAAAGATGTATGGAAATGAATGAGATGGTTGTATCATTGACTTCAATGAAACATGATTTGGAAGGAATACCACACAAACATATTGCTTAATAGTATGCAGAAGGGATCTACAGTAACTATATTAACTTTGTGAGGCCATCTTTCATTCTGTTATCACTTGTGCTATCATGGTACTGTGGTCACAGTGCCTGAGAGAGAGAAGTGCTTTGAAAATTGTCAAAAGCTCTTTTCCCTGAAATGGTATGTATTCCTTTCAAATTATGTAAGGATGCATTTACAGAATGTTATACACAAAATGATCAGCAATCAACCTCCTTATTGACCACTCTCCTCCAAAAAGCTGTGCAAATGAGTTTTTATTCCAGGTGTTAATGATTAATATTTTTTTCTGATACACTTATACTTTTCATTTAAATATCATCTCAAAATAAATTATATATATGCATACATATTTATAATCATTACATTGAAGTTGATGCTCATTAATTTTTTCTTTTAGGTAATAAAAATTAATAGCATTGATTTCAAGTTTAAGTATATCCATTTTATTGCCATTTCCATTTATTTACTATTAGAATTTCACATGGGAATTGTGGGTAGAGGTATGAAGGAACATCTGTTGACTCTAAAATAGTAATTATAGATATAAGGAAAATGGGCCTTTGGAATGTTAGTTAAAATATTGTTTTGTTTATATTTTGACTTTGCCTATAGTGGATTTTGCCTTGTAGATTTAAATATATATAAATAGTTGATTTTCATATATAAAGAATACCTACAATTACCATTAAAGCAAGACAAAAATCTAAGAGGAAAATAAAAAAAAGAACATTTGGGAACAAGCAGCTCATAAAGAAAGAAATAAAAATGACTCAAAGGATTAAGCTCTGCTCATTCCTGCATACAATACAAAAAATATACTCACACACACTGTCTATATATGTGTGTGTGTATACATATATATACATATATATATATATATAAACTGGTACATGATGATCTGATATATCTATCTACTCTGATTGTCATTGTCATTTAGTTGCTCAGTTGTGTCCAACTCTTTTGTGTCCCCATGGACTCTAATCCACCAGGCCCCTCTGTCCATGGAATTTTCCAGGCAAGAATACCGGAGTGGGTTGACATTCCATTCTCCAGGGTATCTTCCCAACCCAGGGATTGAACTGACATCTCCTGCTTGGCAGGCAGATTCTTTACAACCAAGCCACTTGGGAAGCCCATTTATCCTGATTATGTGTGTTGAAATATGTACATATAACAGGAAATATATATATTATACATTTATATATATTTACCTGACATATATATTTATCAGGGTCCTTAAGATCAAAGTGTCATCTGTCTATGTAGACAAACAGACAAATAGGTCAGATTAGAGTAACTTCAGAAATACATAGGGAATAAATCACATTGGTGCCCAGGTTATAGTGAAACAGAAACAATTGTATACTACTTGTTTCTGTCTGGGCAGCTTGAGTAATTAACCACTGTGAAAAGTGGTTTGGCAGAACTGAACATAATTATAAAAATACCTGCTCTTTGACTTCCCAAGTAAATTTTTTAAAGATTTTAGCCTGGAGAGACATTTTGTACTATGAAATGATGTTTATAAACAGATTAATTAGAAATTTAAATTCTTTGTGCTATACTGGAAAGATCTCTAGGATTTCTTGTAGAGGAAGAAAGAATAGCTGTGCAGATGAGGCTAATATCAGTTTTGTGGGGTGACAAATGGGTAGATATGAGAAGGGAACTTTTTGATGTATGTCCTTTTGTACCTTTTCGTATTGGAATCAATGTCTGTACTATATGTGAAAAAAATATTATGAAAATAAAATTTAAAAATAGAAGAAGGTGCAGCTTAATTAGCTGGGGTATTCTTACTTCCAGATCATTGTTCTTTGTAGACAGAAAATCAACATTGATACCTACATAAAATGATTGCTTTATAAATCATACACAGATAATATATTAACCAAAAACATTGGTAAGTAAAAATAGATTGACAAATATGGGGGTGAGGATTGATATGCTAAAATTTCACATCTCTTTGTCTTTACATAGGCTATTCAGTGTGCCTAAAATTTCCTTCTCCTGTGTATTCTGTATTTTATTTGAGAACCACTATTCCTTCTCTCGGAGAAGGCAATGGCACCCCACTCCAGTGTTCTTGCCCGGAGAATCCCAGGGATGGGGGAGCCTAGTGGGCTGCCATCTATGGGGTCTCACAGAGTCGGACACGACTGAAGCAACTTAGCAGCAGCAGCAGCATTCCTTCTCTAGCACTTAGCTTAAACAGAATTTAAACCGAAGCTCCCATACCATTAGCTTCTTTTGTTCTTTCCTAACAACTCTGATTATATATTTATTTTAGCATAAATAATCTTTTACTGTATTTTTGTTTCCTTTATTTTCCTCTAATATGCTGAAAACAGGGATTGTACCTTTTTCTTTTTGTCTCAGCATTGGCAATGTCTGGCACATACTAGAAGACCAACATATTTATGTTTGAAATATGTCTTTCAAACATATTTATGTTTGAAATAATTGAACAGTAAATGTAATGCAGAAGATGATCAAAATGGTTGATTGCATGAATAAAAACTATTTTAAAGAAAAATATAAGAATATAAAAGAAGTCTTTTTCATACTGAGACTTTTTTATGTTTACAACCATTATGAGTTACAGAAGAGTACAATTAAAGGAACACAGCAGCAATGTTAATTTTAAACAGTGAGCTCAGACCTTTACATTATTCTGGCTTTGTAGGTTAGTTAATTGAGATGAATAAAGGTTAAATAACTTTTCCCAGTTAAGACAATTAAAAAATTGAATAGATTAGAAAACAGTCTATATTTCCTCCATGGTCTCTACTGTCAATAATACACAGATACTCTGAACCAGGATGATAAAAATGACAGAAGAACAGTATAGACTCCAGGAATTACCTAGAGATAAACCTACAAATATTTATGCTACCAGTGGGAAACCATTTATCTAGTGACAAAAGCATGTAAGTGACCAGTTAGTACCACATTTTCTGATTATTTTTAGCTGTGGCTACATGTTATGCTCAGCATTCATGGAGCACAGAAGAGAGGACAAGATGAAACCGAAAACCATGATTTTTTTTCACAATATAATTCCTGAGAGAATGAAAAAGTGACAAGGGTAACTATGAGACTTGGTGAACATTGTAATGAGTTAGTCTTTTTAAGGTAGTAGATGAGTTGATGACTAATATGCTTGGATTTACTTCTGTCAAAACATAGGTTGGTGAGTTGTTAAAATTCTGTCTTGCAGTTTCTTTATTCAGTCAGTGTTCTGAGCATTAAGTGAAGAATTCAGTTTTAGGTCTCAATCCCTGTGCTAGTTTCCCATTCTTTATTTATAGCTTTAAGATTTTCTTAGTCATACATTCCAAAACTAATATTTATTTTGCCTGAGATATATTACCACTACATTCAGCTAAATTTCTCCATCGTTGAATTTTGTTGGTTTATATGTAGTCAAGAAGTGGTTTTTTTTTAATTTGATAGAGATTGGTGAAAATGCCTCTATTGGTGAATATGTCTGTATCTACATATGTTTTGATAGAGTAAAAAAGGTAAATCCAAAGCATGTTGAAAAGAAAAAAAAATGATAAAAATAACAAAAACAAGATACGAGACACAATCTTGACTAGAAAAAGCCACTTTTGTTTATTGTTTAATTATGTGAACATATTGAGTCTAATTTTTCTTTCCATAGTTTTAGACTTAATAAAACTGAAAATGAAATGAGGAGTGACTACAAGTGTTAATTAATATATTTGTTACCTGTAATTAGGCTATCTTATATTGTTTAAAATCAATAAAATCATTATCTTAAATTGCTGACACACTGGAAAAAAACCTGATGCTGGGAAAGATGCAGGGCAGGAGAAGACAGTGGTAACAGAGGATGAGATGGTTGGACAGCATCATCGACTCAATGAACATGAGTTTGAGCAAACTCTGGGAGATAGTGAAGTACAGGGAAGTCTGGCATGCTGCAGTCCATGGGATCACAAAGAGGTGGACATGACTGAGCGACTGAATGACAACCTTAAATTATAGGAATGATACACAAATTTGTATGTTTATTAAATAGTTTGGAGTTACTATCTTTTATTATATCAGAGATTTACGTTTATTACTTTTATACATGACTGACATTTATGACTTTTTTGATGCTCGACATATGTTTACTCTAAAAGTCATGGGCTCTCCTCTGACCTTGAGAAACTGAATTTTTCAGATAAAGGCTTTTTCAGCCATATTAAAATAGATCACTCAAAAGTTTATCAGATAATCAGCCAATGCAATCTGTATTCTCATAAAGGTTCATTTCCTACTGAAAATTATTCTTTTGGTCATACAAATCCATCAGAAGTTAAGAAAAGGGAAGAAAATAAGTTTCACTATTTCAACAGTCTCATCTTAAGTATTATTCTTTAAACGCTAACCACAGACCATGAACTAGCTAAATCTTGGTTTGATATAATGCAATGAAAAATTGAGCAGAAAATGGAATGGATAAACTTGGGAGGGAGGCCAGAAAGGAATAATTCCTATTTCCATAGTACATTTTTTGAAGGAGCTCAGGGCAAGTGATGAAAATGAATGACACTATATATGAACTAATTTTCTCTCAGAGACCTATAAACTAGGAATACAAACTAGGAATTCCTAGTTTATTCCTATAAACTAGGAATACAAAATACTGACACATTGCATTGTGTGCTGAGGAAACTTCATAGGCCCTTTTTTACCCAAGATCTGATCCGGACACAATAGAATGGTAAGGTAGGATGTGTGTACATCTGATTCAGCCCTCACTCATTTTTCAAGGCTTGTTTAAGCCCTTTCTTCCATTAAACCCTCTTGAAATGCCTCAGCTCAAACTGCTGTATTCTCTCTTGAAAGGTCACTTAAAATATTAGTCAGTTAAAACCTCATATTTTAGAATGAACTAGCAACTACTTTGACATCAAAACAATTGTTTATTGAAGGAAAATCCTGGTTAAGCAGCTTTTGTTATTATTGTTTAGGGACCCCTCACCAAAAACATACTATATCTTTTCTTGCTAGAATCCTAGAGACTTTGTGTGATCATAATGCTTGAAGTTTCAGCTTAACTAGGTCATATGGTTAGCAGATATATAAACACTGTTTTGGGTGTGTCTGTGAGGGTATGTGTCTTGGAGGATGTTTCTGGATGAGATTCATACTGTATTAATAGAGTGAGTAAAGCAGATTGCTTTCCCCAAAGTGAGAAGACTTCATCCAACTAGTAAAAGCCTGAAGAGAACACAACAATGCTGAGCGAGAGAGTTTTGCTGTCAATACCAGACAGTTATGTTTCCCTCCAACCCTTTGGAGAGTTTTTCTTCTTCTGATTCTCACACCTTCAGACTCAGACTGGAACTACCATCATTGACTAATCTGGTTATCAGACCTTCAGACTGCAGATTTTAGGCCTTCTCAGCCTCCCCAATCATATGAGCAAATTCCTTATAATAAATCCCTTTATTTTATATCCTGTTAGTTCTGTTTTTGTTTTGGAGAACCCTGACTAATACAGTGATCAATGGAGAATGAGCTTTTAAAAGTACATGTTTTGGGAGAGAGAAGGCAGGGAGGGATAGAAGGAATACAGGGAGAGAGAAACAATCATCGCCATTTCAGGATGTTTCATTAAAAATTCTAGTATTGATTTCATATAGTATAAATTAAATGCCATATTTTAACTTAACACATTTGTGGAAATCTAAGAAATTATGGGAAAATTCAATTGATCCAGATTTTCAAAGGCAACTAAATTATGCAGCATTAATCCAAATGTATAACAGAAAAGAACAGACATACTTTCGCATCCTCTCTGCAAGGTTAATGGACTTCACTCCCTTCTCTTTTGCTCTTTTTTTTATATACATAGAATAAAGGAAAGACATCAACACTAATTTTTAGCTCTCTTCTTTATCATAAGATCCTTATCTTTTTTTTTCTAATTTTATTTTATTTTTAAACTTTACATAATTGTATTATTTTTGCCAAGATCCTTATCTTTTAAAATAATATATGACAAAGAAGAAAAAGCAGAGCTTCAAGAAACCTCACTGGGAAGAAGGTTATCAAGATTAAGCTTAAACATTACTTACATAGAAGATATTTTTCATTCATTGTACACTTTCTTGTTCACAACTAACAGTATACCTTACATATTATTGACTTATATCTATCAAGTCTTATTCTATACCAGCATTTATGACTTTGGTCAACAGTATTAAAACTGGATTTTGCATATCCTTGTGGGCTTCTGTCTCTACAAGATGTATGGAGAGTTTTAAGGGAATAGGATATATATTTTTTTAAACCCTGTTCTAATGCTGAACCTATGAGGAAAGGCTTAATGCTTTTCCATGCTGCTCTTTTGCAATCTCCTCTTCTTGAGAAAGACATGAGTCTAACCATCTTGAAATGTATTACAATGTGTTGTCTCCTGAGGATGCACTGAATTTCATCATTTCACCATGGTCCTTAATCAAGTCACCAACACTTTCTTATCTCAGTCTTTAATATGTGCATGTGCAATGATTGTTTTGCATAATTTTTAGCAAAGTTTGTAATTTTGTTGTTTTGATTCAGTTGTATATTAAAATTGTGTACTAGTTATAGTGTAACCGTAACTCAAGGTAAAACCCAACACCGAATATGAATTTTTGTTCTGTTAAGTATGTTATAATAATTAGTAGAAATTCCTTTGGACTTCCAAGGTAGCTTAGTTGGTAAATAATCTGCACTTAATGCAGGTGATTTCAGTTCAATTCCTGGCTTGAGAAGATCCCCTGGAGGAGGGCTTGACAACCCACTCCAGTATACTTGCCTGAAGAATCTCTACGGACAGAGGAGCCTGGTGGACTAGAGTCCATGGAGTCACAAAGAGTCAGACACTACTGAGTGACTAAGCTCAGCACAGCACAGAAATTCCTTTGAGCAAACAGTTACAGTTGTCCTTCAGTGTTCACAATGGATTGCTTCCAGGACCTACACGGATATCCAAATTCATGGATACTCAAGTCCCTTAGATCAGATCAGATCAGATCAGATCAGTCGCTCAGTCGGGTCCGACTCTTTGCGACCCCATGAATCGCAGCACGCCAGGCCTCCCTGTCCATCACCAACTCCCGGAGTTCACTCAGACTCATGTTCATCGAGTCAGTGATACCATCCAGCCATCTCATCCTCTGTCGTCCCCTTCTCCTCCTGCCCCCAATCCTTCCCAGCATCAGAGTCTCAGCTTTAGCATCATTCCTTCCAAAGAAATCCCAGGGCTGATCTCCTTTAGAATGGACTGGTTGGATCTCCTTGCAGTCCAAGGGACTCTCAAGAGTCTTCTCTAACACCACAGTTCAATTCTTCGGCGCTCAGCTTTCTTCACAGTCCAACTCTCACATCCATACATGACCACAGGAAAAACCATAGCCTTGACTAAACGAACCTTTGTTGGTAAAGTAATGTCTCTGCTTTTGAATATGCTATCTAGGTTGGTCATAACTTTCCTTCCAAGGGGTAAGCGTCTTTTAATTTCATGGCTGCAGTCACCATCTGCAGTGATTTTTGAGCCCCCAAAAATAAAGTCTGACACTGTTTCCACTGTTTCCCCATCTATTTCCCATGAAGTGATGGGACCAGATGCCATGATCTTCGTTTTCTGAATGTTGAGCTTTAAGCCAACTTTTTCACTCTCCACTTTCACCTTCATCAAGAGGCTTTTTAGTTCCTCTTCACTTTCTGCCATAAGGGTGGTGTCATCTGCATATCTGAGGTTATTGATATTTCTCCCAGCAAACTTGATTCCAGCTTGTGTTTTTCCAGTCCAGCATTTCTCATGATGTACTCTGCATATAAGTTAAATAAGCAGGGTGACAATATACAGCCTTGATGTACTCCTTTTCCTATTTGGAACCAGTCTGTTGTTCCATGTCCAGTTATAAAATGTCATAATATTTCTACTTATTACTTATACACATCCTTCTGAACACTTTAAATCGTCTCTGATTTACTTATAATACCTGAAACAATGCAAATGCTATGCAAGTAGTTGTAAATCCTATGTAAAAATTCAACTTTTGCTTTTGTTGAGCTTTTTGGATCTTTTTCAAATATTTTTCATTCATGGTTGGTGAATCCCTAGATGTGGACCTCGCAGATAGGGAGGCCAACTGTATATTGTTAGAGTAAAATTTTGTGGAGTAATTGGAATATAAACATTAGCTTAAGATAAATTACAACTTCAGACTGTTAAAGAAGAGCTTGTTTATATTTGCTACTGAATACCTGATTGTAGATATCAAGCCACAATAGTTACAGTCTACTCTATTGGGTGTATTTAAGAGTAATGTGCATCTACCATTCAGATTGTTTTCTCTAACTAGAATTCCTGTCTGAAAAGAACCAAACATTTCTTGGATTGAAGGCTGATTTTAAGTCTGATTCAGAAAATACATAAAATGTATAAAACAATTACTGAGACAGCTTTTTTTATGTGACAGAAAGTGAGTAAACTGTTAAGCAAAAGAGACAGAAAATACAATGGGTCATGCCAAAAATAAAAGGCTGCTTATGACCAAAGATTGCTGTCACCAATAGAGAATACAATTAATTTAAGAATATCGAATGCAGATTAAATTGTCCATATGCTAAGTAAAGGAAAAGAAAGCCAGCAGAAAATTTCCAAAACAATTCTTTAGGTTCTGTCACAGCTTATCGGAGTACTAATAACTTACTCTAGTATTTGGATATTTAGAAAAAATTATTAACCATTACTCCTACATTTCTTAGCAAACTGTATTTTAGGCTAAGCTGATAGTCACAACTGTTAAAGGAAATTCCCCTGTATAGAATTCCAGCTAATGAATGTGGATGGAACTGTATAATTATAAAAATCACTATTTTACATCCTCTGCTTAATTTTTGGTAGCTCAATTGGTAAAGAATTCACCTGTAATGCAAGAGACCCCAAATCAATTCCCAAGTCAGGAAGATCCCCTGGAGAAGGCATAGGCTACCCACTCCAGTAATTCTTGGGCTTAATTTTTAATGAAAATTTTAATTTATTTTTATTGGAGTATAGTTGCTTTACAATGTTCTGTTAGTTTCTGCTGTAAATTGAATCAGCTATATGTATACATATATCCCCCCCCCCCTTTTTTTTTTGATATTTCCTCCCCATTTAGGTCATCATGGAGCACTGAGTAGAGTTCCCTGTGCTATATAGTAGTTTCTTATAGTTATCTATTTTATACACAGTATTAATAGTGTATATATATATCAACCTCAATCTTCCAGTTCCTCCCCAGCCGCATTCCCCCTTGGAATCTATACATTTCATTTTTTAAAGATAATCATCATCAACAGATGAAACTGTAAAAAGAAGAGATGATCAGTTCAGTTCAGTTCATTCGCTCAGTCGTGTCCGACTCTTTGCGACCCCATGAATCGCAGCACGCCAGGCCTCCCTGTCCATCACCAACTCCCGGAGTTCACCCAGACTCACGTCCATCGAGTCAGTGATACCATCCAGCCATCTCATCCTCTGTTGTCCCTTTCTCCTCCTGCCTCCAATCCCTCCCAGCATCAGAGTCTTTTCCAATGAGTTCAGGAAACTGTCTGTCAACATTTGACCCCACTGAAATTTTTGTATCCCTAAATGTGATGCAATAATTCTTTGTCCTAATAATATGCAATGTAAAGCACTTGGCGTACCCTTTGAGGCATTCATTCCAGAATATTCTTACCTAATTTTATCCTCGATAATAGTTAAATGTATGGGAAATATAGGGGATAAAAGAACAAACAAAATAATGCACAGAGGCAAATTGACAAATTCAGAATGCATCATTCTAGAGGTTAACTGGTTCTGTTTTGTAAACAATTAGCGGCACAAGAGATGAGAAGGAAAGAGGAACTTGTATGATTAAAAAGATTTAAAATTTACAGTATCCTAAATGGGAAGGAAATCCAAAACAGGTGGGATATATGTACACATATAGCTGATTCACTTTGCTGTACAGTTGAAACTAACACAGCATTGTAAAGCAACTATACGCCAATAAAACTTAATTTTAAAAATTAAAAAAAAAAAACTAGACCTACAAATATGCATCTTTGGGTAGATCTTAATTAGAAGAAAATAACTTTAAAAAGATGTTCTTTGAGACAAATAGAATGAATTGGTTATTAACTGCTCTCAGATGATACCAAGGACTTATCCTTAATTTGTCAGATATGAAAATGGTTATAATAGAAAAGTGTATATTATCTATAAATGCATATTGAAATAGAGTAAAATGACATGATTTCCGGGATTTGTTCAATAATGCCTCAAAAAGGAGGGGAAAAAAATTTTAGATGCAGGAAGATGCAAATATTGAGTCTGGGTAGTGGATAGGGAGAAATCAGTGTACTGTTCTCTTTGGTGTAGTTGATATTTCAATATTTTTCCAATAATAAATTTTAAAGTATTGATATCTATGTATTTCAGAAATATATAATTTGTAATTAGATAAACATATAACAAATTTTGCATTTCTACCTAATATGTTAAGTGTATACAGTTTTTCAAAATTATTCTGGAGCATGCACAAAGAATTTTTAAGAATCTGGTCACAATATACTATAAAACCTATTCAACAGTGCTGATGGTCTGAACTTGAATATAAATTTGACATCTATGAACTGTTTAGATACCATACCTATAAAAAGGGCTTCCCTCATAGCTCAGTCAGTAAAGAATCTGCCTGCAATGCAGGATACCTGGGTTTGATTCCTGAGTTGGAAATATCCCCTGAAGTTTGGAGAAGGAAATGGCAATCAACTCCAATATTCTTGCCTGGAGAACCCCATGGACAGGCTACAGTCTGTGGGGTCACAAGAGTCGAACATCACTTAGCAACAAAACCACCACCACCACCCATTAAAAAAACAGTTAATATTGCTGCAAAGATTCTAGAGCTATGTGTTTATTTACTTATTATGTATTAATTGGTTGATTGACTTCCAGAGTTTTCCATTTTTGGAAGCAGAACCCTGGGATATTTTTAACTCTGTTTCAGTTTCCTGTAGAACTTGAAGTTAAAATTGTAAATTTCTTTCTTCTTAAGGTGTCATATGCAAATGATAATCACTTTCAAGTGGAAATTGGGGTTATGAGTTGTCAATTTATCTGTAAGATATTCCTTTTTCTATCAGAAGAAAGAATATCTCCAAATATGATGTACATTTGGGCAAAGTACATGATAAAATACTGTCAAGGGCTTTCCTTTAAATACCTGTTTTTGAGTGGGTGTCATGTATGAAATTACAAGTAACTACTTTTTATTGGCCAGTAGATGGCAAAATTTAGCATTAGTTGCAGCATCAAAATATAAGTCCTCAGCCATGTTGCAATGAAATGGCATTTCTTGGGCAGCAAATGCAAATAAATTGGGGCATTAAGCACCCAAATTCTAAGACAAAAAATAGTGAGAGGAAAATGGATTTCGTATTTGCAGTTATAACACACAGACTTTACCACACATCTCTCACTTGAATAGGGCACAGCTGCTTCTGTATTATAAGTGTGAAGGAGAAAAATGCTGTGAAAGATATGTGTGCCATTATTTCATGTTGAAAATGTTTTTCATTGTACACTTCTGAAAGGATCTACCACTTGAAAAATATGTCATGGTAAACCTGGAATATAGAGTGCTGGTGTGCTCTTTTATTGTCATATTAAGGTAAAAAAAAATCATGGGATTAAGCAGTTCAGGAGGGAAGTGTGGGTCCCTTAACACATTGACCTCACACCAGTAATTTGCAAAGTCAGTACCCAAGACTTGAATTTCATGATGCAGAATCTGCTGAAAACAAAGTATAAATAAAGTCTCAGAAACAGCAGGAGTGGGAGGAAAAAGGTGTGGTGCCGCTTCTATAAAGCACTCTGTACCCCGTGTTCATGTCTGATCTACACAATGCTCATACAAGGAGAGTGAAACTTCACAAACTAAGATGTTAGAGTACTCCAAAACCATCTATGGAATGTTAGAGGAACTTAGTAAGCTTAAAAGAAGCATCTGCCAATGTCTCCCAAAATGTACAGCTGAGTCTTGATTTAGGTAGTCATTAAATGAGGCTAACAAAAGACCTTGAACCAAGACATACCATTAAAGTGAGACTTTTCTGTAGGTGAAGTAGGTTGTTTCTTTACAGTGTGAATTAGAGGGATTTACAAGGACTCTGTTCCCCAAATGTCCTTTTCTTTTACACACTCATATACCGCCACTCCAGGACACAGAGACATGATGCAATGAGATTGTTTAAGTCCCTTGCACAACTCAGTTTTTGTGTTTTTGTAATCAACCGTTTTCTCTGTGCAACACAATGCTCTTCCTCCTCAGTCTCATCTGATACCCACCTTATTCTTATCCTTTGAAATTTTATTTCTAAATTACCTATGGAGATATTTTTAAGATTGTCATATTCATTAATCTCTTACCTTCAATTTTCCCTTTCTTCCAAATTAGGAGATTATGCTACGCAAACAACCGCATAAGATTCCCCTCTTAAAGTTTAACCACCTCCAGTTTTCCCTGCCAGAAATCTCCATTCAAAGCATCCCCAAAGTCTTTTGTTCACTACAAAGCTCCTGAATCTCTTGCTCATCTTTGAATTTCTGACAAATGTAAATCATTGTGGACTGACTACTTTGCTGTAGTAAACTTTGAATTCAAATGAAAAAGTAATAGGTTGTGTTTTTTTGTCTTTATTTCTGCATAATTCAAAAACAATCTGAGAAACATATGCATTTTGTAGATTAAGAATATTGGCATAAAGTCAAACAGTTTTTGTTTTTCCCCCAGGATGGCAGAGGGAAATTGGGAAAGAGAAAAAGAAAGGGAAAGCTATGAACTTATACAGGGTGGGACTTAAATTTCAGACCTACAAGAATTATTTTGCCTTATTGTTACCTGACCCTCACAGAATTGTAAAATAGCTTTGATAGGATCCTTATCAGACAATTCTGAAGTGGGTCCTCCAAGATCTCCACAATGCATAGTTTTCCACTGTAACATGCATTTTTCCTATGTACCCTTTAGCAAAACCTGAGTTCTGAGTAAGAAAAACTAGTTATATGACAGGAGTAAGTAAGGGGTTCGTTTACCTCATTGTTCTTGGGGGCACTCTTATTTCTTACAGATCTCATGCCCTCAGGTTACCTACACGATCACCACCAGTGACTTTACTTGTTCAATCCCAAATTGAAAGCCCTCTTATATTTTTATGAGGCAGGACAGATTTTGCTAGTTTTTTTTTTTTTCTTTTCTAGAAATAAACTGCAAAAGTTAGTGTAAGTATATTCTGATATATGGGGTATAGTGCCTGGCTGGACCCCACATAGAGAGCTCCAAGTTACATCCTCTTTACTTTAAAATCTGGCTTTCCTGATAGTTCAGCTGGTAAAGAATCCACCTGCAATGCAGAAGACCCCAGTTTGATCCCTGGGTCGGGAAGATCTGCTGGAGAAGGGATAGGCTACGCACTCCAGTATTCTTGGGCTTCCTTTGTGGCTCAGCTGGTGAAGAATCCGCCTGCAATGCAGGAGACCTGGGTTCGATCCCTGGGTTGGGAAGATCCCCTGGAGAAGGGAAAGGCTACCCACTCTAGTATTCTGCCCTGGAAAATTCCTGGGGTCGTAAAGAATCAGACATGACTGAGCAACTTTTACTTCACTTACTTTAAAATATATGATTACATTTATACCCATGGTTCCCTGTCAAGACCAGTGTCTTACTAAACACATTTTCATGGCACAAATTGTGTGTATTTGAAATAAAACAAGTCCACCCCCTAAATTAAAGAGAACAAACTAACAAAAATGAGCACTAGTTGAATAAATGTGTTAAATATTAACAAATACATATTAATAAATTATGTTTGGCAATTGATGTTGCAATTATAATTTTGAGTCTCTGGATGGTGCTTTGTCATGGTAAGTGACCCTCCTGTTCTGCCTTAGTTTGCTAATTGCTTGTATCTACTCATTAGAGTTTATATTACTGCTTATAGGTATAGTCATCTGGTATTTTACTATAACAGAAGTAATTTTTTTTAATCTCCAATTCTCCATCAGTGATGTGCAGACAAATAGAGTTTCAGAATCTGAACAGTACTATCTACTGGTATGAACTTTCTCTAGTTTAGCTCTCTCCCAAGGCTTTGAAGGAATGCTAAGTCGCTTCAGTCGTGTCCAACTCTGTGTGACCCCATAGACAGCAGCCCACCAGGCCCCCCCGTCCCTGGGATTCTCCAGGCAAGAACACTGGAGTGGGTTGCCATTTCCTTCTCCAATAATCTCCATCTAATTGCATTAGGTGATTGACACCTAGGTTCCTACCAGCCTAGCAGATTGCTGAACAACTTTCATTCTTTCTCACTGCCTTTCTTGTAGACTTCTGCTTTTGTGAAGATAAGAGATTTTCTCAGTAAGACTGTAAATGCTACTACAAATGTCAGGTTGCAGTGGTGAAGTTATTGGAATCATTTTTCTCTTCTAATATGCCAGCTTGTGAGGTCATTAACAGTTTCATGTAGAACTTTACTGCAGGCTGATCCTCACTAAGGATCACTTTGTAGAAATCATTGCTTGACATAATTTAGTGTTGGATAGTGAGCATAATGGCACCCCACTCCAGTACTCTTGCCTGGAAAATCCCATGGATGGAGGAGCCTGGTAGGCTGCAGTCCATGGGGTCGCTGGGAGTCGGACATGACTGAGTGACTTCACTTTGAATTTTCACTTTCATGCATTGGAGGAGGAAATGGCAACCCACTCCAGTGTTCTTGCCTGGAGAATCCCAGGGATGGGGGAGCCTGGTGGGCTGCCATCAATGGGGTCGCACAGAGTCGGACATGACTGAAGTGACTTAGCAGCAGCAGCAGCAGTGAGCATAAGCAGAACTGAGGTTTGTTTTTCAACAAAAGGTTACATGCTTCAGCAAAAACTTCATCACATCATATACAATACATAATTATAAATTTATTAAATATTACTATGCAAGTTATGTTTAATTTTCTCCTTTGGGTCCTGTGAAGTACATAAAACATTTTATAATGAGCTTTTAGTAAAATAATGGAGAAGATATATTTTAAAATTACTGTAAATCAAGGCAACATATTTTGTACTGTAAGAGCACTATTTATTAACCCTAAGGACTGTGGGTCTCCAGGAAGAGAAAGACCATATCTTTATATAGTGCATGATTTGGGTAGGTGTCTATGATGCATGAGATTTTGAGAGACAGAATTTTGTAAATGGAAACACTATATTGGAGCTGGTAAAGCTCAAGAGATGTCTAGAGAAATGGAAGTCATTTTGTTGTAGGGTAGGTTCTGTCTGGGAGGATGATAGGCTATTGTGTTTCTAAACAGAGGAAAGGAGATGGGGGAGGAACTTTCAGTAATATACTGAGAATTTACATATTTTTTACATAGGCAATAGGGTGTCACTGAAACATTTAAAGCAAACAACTGGCATAATGTGTCATTATTATATTTTAGAAAAATTAGTCTGTGGGTTATGGGCAGGATGGATTATAAAGGGTTGGCATGAGAATAGAGCAAATGAGTCCAAGTTAAGGGAAGGTATGATAGTTTCAGAATATGATATTTGTCTTCTCTTTCATTTGATTATCTCTCTAATAATGCCATACATTTTAATGTATTATCATTTTAAACCAAATAAATAGGTTAATTAAAATAAAAAAGAATAAACATATTTGACATGGCATTTGAAGAATTATGGTAAAAATTAAGAGGTTGATTTGGATGGCTACATATTTTGACTTTTTTAGATTGAGTTAAGTATAGTTTATTTACAATATTATATTTTGAAGGCATACAATACAGTGATTCACAATTTTTAAAGGTTATACTTCCTTTATAGTTATTATTAAATATTTGCTTTATTCCCTGTATTGTACAATATATCCTTATAGCTTATTGTATACATGATAGTGTGTGCCATTTTGTCCTATACTGCCCCTTTTCCCTTCCTTCTCCACACTGCTAACCACTAGTGTGTTCTCTCTATATGTGAGGATGTTTCTTTTTTGTTGATCAAGAGTTTGTTGCATTTTTTAGAATCCACAGGTAAATGATATCATACGGTATTTGTCTTTCTCTATTTGACTATCTCAGCATGTTACTCTCCATGTCCAATTCATGTCATTGCAAATGGCAAACTTTTTTTTTTAATGGCTGAGTAGTATTCCTGTGTGTGTGTGTGTTTGTGTGTGCGCACGCGTGTGCGTGTGCGCATCACATCTTCTTTCGTATGTTGGAAATGTTAAATAATGCTGCTATAAACATTGGCAAAAACAGTATTTTGCCAACAAAGGCCTGTATCATCAAAGCAATGGTTTTTCCTGTAGTCATGTATAATGTGTGTTGGATCATAAAACTGAGTGCTGAAGAATTGGTGCTTTCCAATTATAGTGTTGGAGAAGACTCTTGAGAGTCCCTTGGACTGCAAGGAGAGAAAACCAATCAATCCTAAAGGAAATCAACTCTGAGTGTTCATTGGAAGGACTGATGCTGAAGATGAAACTCCAGCACTTTGGCCACCTGATGTGAAGAGCCAGCTCATTAGAATAGACCCTAATGATGGGAAAGATTGAAGACGGGAGAAAGGCATGACAGAGGATGAGATGGTTGGATGGCATCATTAACACAATGAACATGAGTTTGTGCAAGCTCTGGGAGGTGGTGAAGGACAGAGAACTTGTGCTGCTATCCATGGGGTTGCAAAGAGACATGCTGAGCAACTGAACAAATGAATATTGGGATGTGTGTATCTTTTCAAATTAGTGTTTTTGTTATTTTTCAAGTATATACCGAAGAGTAGAATTGCTGGCTTCTATGGTAATTATTTTTAGTTTTTTGAGAAATTTTCATAAAGTTTTCCATGGTGGCTGCATCAATTTGTATTCCCACTAGCAGTGTACAAGGGTTCCCTTTTTTGACATCCTCACCAGCATATTTGTGTTCTTTTTGCTCCCCTCTCATCACCCAAGCTGTATGCTCTAGGGACTCCCCCTGTGAGGGATGCCTTTGTTCTTCTGTTGCGGCATGATGACAGTGTGGGCTTGATTGGCCCCTAGTCTGGTTGGTTGCCAGGTCCTGCCTTGTGCAGAGGCTGCCAACTGCTGGTTAGCAGGGCCTGATCACTAGTCAGCCGACTGCAAACCTCTTGGGTGATTTGGCGCTAATGGTGGCTCACTGGTGGGTAGAATCAGAGTCAAGAAAATTCTAAGGCTGTGGTTCACCTATTGATGGGTGAAGGCAGGTCTTAAGGTTAGTGGCAGACTACTGGTGGGCAGAGCTGATTCCTGTAGTCTGGGTTCAGGGCTGAGGAATTCCAGAGCATGTGTTAGATTACTGTTGGATAAGGCAAGTCTCTGACACAATCAAATAGGGGGATGTGCAATCTCTCAAAACTTGTGTTAGCCTGCTAGTGGGCAGGGCCATAACCCAAGTGATCCCAGGGCAGTGTCTGGCCTGCTGTGTGTACGCTGGGTCCACAGGCTATGAGATTGTGGTTTTCTTGCATCTGGTTTCTGCCTTCTGGTAGATGAGGCTGGTCCAAAGGCTAGAGTGGGATTCCTGACCACTGGTGGGTAGACATGGGTCCTGGTTCTCTGGTGGGCAGTAGGGTATCTAGAGGCATATCTGGAAGTGGCTGTGGTCTCAGGAAGTCTTTAGGCAGCCTGTCACCTAATGGGTGGGGCTTGTGTAGCCACCCAGTTAGTTGCCTGGCCTGAGGCATCCCAGAACTGATGCCTATAAGCTCTTAGGTAGGACCAGGTCTTGTGACTAATGAACTAGCCAAAGGATTTCACAATGGTACCCGCCAGCACCAGTGTCCACACGGTAGAAAAAGAGCTCCCCAGAATGGCTGCCATCAGTGTAAATGTCCCTGGGGTCAGCTGTAGCTGCCTCTCACCTCCCTGGGAGACACTGCAAACAGGGAGTCAGCAAATAGATCTGGTCCAAACTCCTATGAAATTGCTTCTTTCATTCTGGGTCCTGGAGCATGTGAGACTTTATCAAGTCCCCGTTTAAGAGTAAACTCTGCATTTGCCTCAGTCCTTTGGGACTCTAGAAACTAAGCCCTCTGGCTTCAAAGTCAAAGGCTGAGGGCTTATCTTCCTAGTACAGGGTCCTTGGGCTTGGAGCCCAACATGGGTCTCAGAACTCTCCTTCCTTTGGAAGAACCTCTGCAATATATTTATTCTTTTGTTTGTGGGTTGCCCAGCCTGGGCTATGGGATTTCATTACATTGTGAGTATAATACCTCCTACCCATCTAGTGGTTCCTTCTTTATGTCTTAATTGTAGAGGATTTGTTCTGGTAGGTTTCTGTCTTTTTCATCTATGGCTGTTTTGCAGATAGTTGTGATTTTGTTGTGTTCATGAGAGAAGGTGAAGTTGAGGTCTTTCTACTCTGCCATCTTGGCCAATTTCCCACATATTTTGATTTTAAATGTCAGGGAAGAATATGGCAAAATAGAAAAGTTATCTGAAATGTGCTTAGAAGGCACAATAATCAATTGTAGACCTGCTGAAATTGGGTGTCCTAGGACATCTACCGGAGAAGGCAATGGCACCCCACTCCAGTACTCTTGCCTGGAAAATCCCATGGACGGAGGAGCCTGGTGGGCTGCTGTCTATGGGGTTGCACAGAGTTGGACACGACTGAGCGACTTCACTTTCACTTTTCACTTTCATGCATTGGAGAAGGAAATGGCAGCCCACTCCAGTGTTCTAGCCTGGAGAATCCCAGGGACGGGGGAGCCTGGTGGGCTGCCGTCTATGGGGTCGCACAGAGTCAGACACGACTGAAGCAACTTAGCAGCAGCAGCAGGACATCTACTGCAATGTTTGCACTTAGAAATACTACTAGAAATCTAGGTAGTGCAAAGCATTAGTAATAAAAATTTGAATGTTTTCAACATAGACTTTAACATTGAATTTATGAGACTATATTAAATTACTTAGTGACATAAATTACACACATTTACACATACATTTTCTTTTAAGCTTTCAATACAACCCTGCACATTAAAATATTACCTCATTCATTTGCACTACTCAAACGAGAGTTTTTGAAAACTTGAAAACATCTATGCCATCTGTGAAAAACAACGTGCCAACTAAATCCATTGGGTAATCAGATTTTTAGTTTGGGGAAGGAATAGTAAACTGCTCAGGAGAACACATTGTTTTCAAATATTTAAATGTGTTACAGGAAAGCAATCATTAAGATAAAAGAATTATATATATTCTTTACTATATTATAGACTTTCAGAAATCATGAGCAGCATTTTACATGTAGATCTGGCATACTAGTTGAAATACCTTGAGTAATTGTAAAATATTTGTTGATTGAATAAACGATATTTTTCAAACACTCTTTTCAACATACGTGATAGCAGGTAAAGAGCTAAAGATGTAAAGGCTGTTAGACATGAGTTGGAAGACTGATTATGACATTAATTAGGGAAAAGTAACTATTAAACAACTGTTGTAGCTATTTCATATATTTATTGGTAATAAAATAATGCTTGTTAATAAAATAATGAAAATATAGTTGATACTAAGTTTAAGATGAAACCAACTCTTTGATAATGTTAATAGATAGGAGCTCACTGGTTCCTTCACTCTGGCTTCATTCTACTTCTCAAGAGAAGGTAACTAGCTATGTATTGGCTATATATACTATGTGAAATACAACAGTGTGTAAGTGCCATTCAGTGAAGCTCCCAATATTCAGAAAGAAGGTAAAGTTCGCACCCACATGGGGCTAAATTTTGGCATGCTTGGTGTTTTTAATGAGACTGGAAAACAGAGTCAGGTTTAGAAATATTTCTACTTTGGTATCTGTCTCTCCATAAGGATACATGGGGTGGAAGCCTAGGACAGCTCTATTCTAGGTATTTGTGGAATAAGTATTTATTCATCTTTACCTATCTTGTTCTTCAGCAGGCATCTTGATAGCTCATATATTCTTCCTGGCCTGGTCTTTTATGCCACCAGAATTGCAGTTGCTAAGTTGACTATTACCATGGACTGAGGGAAGGACATTTTGAAAGTGATTGCCCTGCCACTCGGAGAAGACAATTGCACCCCACTCCAGTACCCCACCCTGGAAAATCCCATGGGTGGAGGAGCCTGGAAGGCTGCAGTCCATGGGGTAGCGAAGAGTCAGACACAACTGAGCGACTTCACTTTCACTTTTCACCTTCATGCACTGGAGAAGGAAACGGCAACCTACTCCGGTGTTTTTGCCTGTAGAATCCTAGAGACGGGGGAGCCTGGTGGGCTGCCATCTATGGGGTCGCACAGAGGCGGACACGACTGAAGCGACTTAGCAGCAGCAGCAGCAGCCCTGCCACTATCATTTTCAGGCCTTAGAACTGACTCTACTCTGAGTAAAAATATTCATCCTAATTCTTCAACCAAAACATATAATACATTGGTATTTGGCCAGCTTTCATAATATAGAATCAAAAGGGGGAGAATGGAGAGGTTACCATGATTTCACCAAAAAAGGCACTTGAGAGTTTTTAATATCTTCCTATCTCTATTATGTTGGTATATTTATTCATTCCACTTATAATATAGTGTTTTTATGTTAGTTTCTGTAATGACACATATACAAAACCAGATATATTGTGTATAACAGGTATTCATAACTTATCTATAATATATTTCTGTTTCATAAATATTTATTTTCATCTCTTTTTAAGTCAATATGCTAAAAATTCTGAAGCAGGTCAAAGGGAAAAATGAGTCTCTGTTCTTATGAAACTTTCAGTATAATGTGGGATAAAAGTCAAATAAATAATACAATAGGATGAGGGTAAATATTTTTAAATTTGAAAATGGTGATGACAAAAACTTAAAAATAGGTACCATAGCTCCTTGAAATAGAAGGTGAAGAATTCAGATATACACCCAAAGTTTGAGTTACAGTCCGTATAAATAACTAGATAGAGATATTTAATAATTAGTTGGATTACAAAGCTGGAACCATGAGATGTCCGTGTTAGAGTGGAACAAGCTAAGGAGTATATGACAGCAAAATAAATCCATAAAGTCAGAATGTAGAGGAATCCTTTCATTGGATAGCAGAGTAATATTCTTTTCCAACAAGTTCTTGGGTTATTCTTCACATGCATTCCTTAAAAAAAAAATATTTGAGCATCTATATAATACATCAGGTGCCATGGAATATGGCAGTGAACAAATATAGTTGACCCTTGAACAACTCAGAGGTTGGAGGTGCTGAACCTCTGTGTAGTTGAAAATTCAATATAATTTTGCAATAAGCCCTTAGTATCTGTGTTTCTGCATTCAGAGGTCCAGCTACACTTGGATTGTATGGTGGTGGTGGTGGTTTAGTCACTAAGTCGTGTCTGACTCTTGCGACCCCATGGACTGTAGCCTGACAGGCTTCTCCATCCATGGGAGTTTCCAGGAAAGAGTACTGGAGTGGGTTGCCATTTCCTTCTCCAGGGAATCTTCTTGACCCAGCAATCGAACCCTGGTCTGCATTGCAGGTAGATTCTTTACCGACTGAGCTATGAGAGAAGCTCTTATTATAAAAGTCCTGGAAGCTAGAGCCAGTACTCTCTTCCCCTATAGTGGTGGTTTGGATTGTATAGTATGTACTTATTGAAAAATGTTCACATGTAAGTGAACTTGGGCAGTTCAAATCTGTGTTGTTTAAGCGTCAGCTATAATCTAAAATCCCTGTCCATATGGAGTTTATAGTCTGACATATGAACCCCCCCCAAAAAAAACCACCACCAACAACAAATATATATATATATATATGTATATATATATGTACATATGTACTATGATGATAAGGGCTGTGAAGAAAAATTTTAGCAGTGTCAATGGATGGGGAACACTGTAATTGGGAGGGAGGAATTCTAGTGACTATGAAAGGGTGCTAAGCAAAGTAAAATATTTGAGGGGTGTGGGGTGGTATGTGGATACCTAGGGAAAGAATATTTCTGGCAGAGAGAATAAGGCACAAGGTCCCTGAAGTGGAGACATGTTAGAAATATTCCTACTCATAAATATACCAATGAGGCTAATGTAACTGAAATGCAGTGAGGGTGGTGGAGAGGAGTAGGTGCCTGCAGAAGTTAATCTGAGGGTTATATTGGGTAGAGATAAATTTTAAGAATGTTGACTTTTTCTGAAAGATGAGTGGGTAGGATGTCATTTTGAGCCAGAAGAGTGAGTGGCATGATCTGAATTATATTCTTGCTGAGTGCGAAACAGAATGTAAGGAGAGAAAAGACAAGTGCTGGGCGATGAGTTAAAAGCTGATAGTGACTCAGACAAACGATGAGGATGGCCTGACCCAGCTTATTAATGTGAAAAAGGTTGAAAACAATGGTTTCACAGTGATTTTGAAGGTTGAACAAATTGAATTTGCTGATGTGCTGAGTTTGTAGTTTGGTCACGTTTTTTGCTCCAGACAACTGGAATAAGTGGAATTGCCATTTACTGGGATGGGAGAGAAAACACATTTGGGGGAATATCTGGAATTTTGTTTGGGAGTCTTAACTTTGAGATACCTATATTCAAGTAGAGTTGTCAAAATATCAGTTTGATGTTTAACTCTGGATCAAAAGTCAGGACTAGAGATATAAATGTGGGAGATGTCAGAGAATAGATGTTATTTAAAGCCTTGAAACTCGATGAGTATAAAGAGAGTAGGAGAGAGTAAACCAAGTATCTGCAGACTGGATGAGAAACCCCAGGTCTCTTCAATGTTTACAGAATTTGAGTTCAAAGTATGAAAATTAGTGCAATGAGTTCACAAGGAAGAAAATCAATACATTGGAATTGCATATTGAACATTTAATAAATATAGTGAGCCAGGATAGGTATTTTCAAATATGATTAAGGCATAGTTTTCTGCCAATGAGTAATACAAAATATAGTAGTTGAAATGATAGTGTATGAAAATTATATTCAGTGGCACTATATTCTAAAGTTATTGTTTTATCTTTTTCAATTTCCAATAGCATACAAAATATGTTTTAATTTACTCCAGCAATTTAAAGACATCTTTTGGCCCAGTAACTTTCTTCAACTGCTATTACTTTTCTAGCAGGAAACCTCAAAGTCATTATCTCTATGTTATCTGTAAGGATTATCTATTGCTGCATAACAAGCCATACCACAACTTAGTGACATAAAACATTTCTTTTTATCTAAATCTGAAGTCTTAGTATCTATTATCTTTAGTTTTTTGTTAATTTATCTATGTCATTCCAACTTTTGCATTTAATATCTATTTTTGATGATGCACATATTTTTGTGTCAAGTTCAAATACTTCTATATTGCCTTCAACATATTGATCTGTTTATCTATTAAGCATCTCATATCTATGTCCAAATATGTCCCCCCCACCAAAACTGCTTATTTCATAATCATCCCTATAATATACAATAAACTCATTCTAGATGATCAGATCAAAAGTACTTTTCTCCAATTTTTTTTTTTTTTTTTTTGTATTGCATCCTGAATCAGAAAATGTGTTGGCTGTATACTTAACTGTCTTATGTCACTGGCATTGCTACCACTATGGTTTAAGCTAATATCCTTTCTTTTCTAAAATTATTTCAATTCCCCCTAACTGCTTAAGACAGTTATACACTTCTTATATTTAAATACAAATCCACTCTTCATGCCTGATCTGTGACAATGGTCTAGACTCTAGGCATTTCTCCTTTATGGGGCACATGATGTTTTGCTCTGTCAGTAGAAGATGCCGGAGGGACATTTTAGGAGGAAATTCTTCTTTTCTTGATTCACATGTAGTCTATTTCTGCTTTTTACTTTTGTCATATGCTCTCTTACTGGTATGGGCATGTGGGGACATCTGGTCACTCATGTGCCCAAATGGTCTTTTCTGGGTTGACCACTTTCCTGCTGCCCTTCCAATATGGACATTGCACGTTCCTGACCTTCCACCTGCAGCAACTTCTTGACTCCCTCTGCGTGCCCAGAGGGCATATTAGGTTTGTCTTTTTTGTTCCCCAGAGGGTTTGTTTTTATGTTTGCCCAGTGCTTGTGAATCAGTCTTGGCACTGGCAAACCAGTGAACTTCTTGGTCATCCAGTGGACTGCAATCATACCTTCCTCTATATGGTATGATGCTCATTTGAAAGGAGGAAGCCACCCTTCCACTTTTGTCTTTCCTTAGGTCTTTTCCTAGAGCCCTTATCATTTAGGGTACTCTTTACTTCATTTATACTTACTTTTCTATTACTGATTCAGAGGTATTAATTATTAATATTAAACTTACACATTGCTATGTGCTTTGTGTCTCCTCATTGGACCCAGACTGCTACATTCCTCTTGCTACTTCCACTAGTTGCTCATAATCTTTTCACTGTAAAGCAACCAGTGTGGGCATGCTCAGTCACTTAGTTGTATCCAACTCTTTGTGACCCCATGGACTATAGTCTGCCAGACTCTTCTGTCCACGGAATTTTCCAGGCTAGATACTAGAGTGGGTTGCCATTCCCTTCCCCAATACAGCAACCAGAGGGAGTCCATTAAAAATCTGACTTAAAGGTCTGTTAAGTCATTCCTGGGAATAAAGCTCTCTAATAGGTTTCTTTTTCACTGAGTGTAAAAGTCAAAGAAACATTTATTATTTGATTTTTCTACTACCCAAATGATATCATTCTCTATCCTTTATTCTTTGGTATACTTTGACCTTGCCATTTGCCTGTCCTTGAATATCTTTTGTCCAGATATCCATATGTTTCAGTATTTATTCTTTTCAAAGTCAGCCTCTCTGATAGACTTTTCCTTGACTGTGTGAAAGAGCACTCCATCCTGGACCATCTCACCCCACTCTCTCTCTCTCTAATCCTGCTTTATTTTCTCCATGGCACTTAGCCCTACCACAAAGGGCTAAGTCAACTTTTTTTTTAAAGGTAAAAAACAATTTTGTCAGTCTCATCCAACTACAATACAGGGTAGATGTTTCATTTTCTTTGTTTCCCCAGGACCTAAATAATTCTTGGCACATAGTAGGTGTTCAATACATATTTGTTGAATGAATGAATTTATTTTGGACATTATTCACTTTTGAATATTCTCAGAATAATAAAGACATGAAGCTGTCATTTTGACTCTTACCATATGAGATCTTACTTCTTTGTAGTAAATTATTTGAAAACAAGGGCAGTATCTTAGTCATATCCTCCTCTCTGGTTTCAAGCATAGTTGAGCTGTAGTATGTATATTTTGACTACTTTAAAAACATATATCTATTTCATTGATGTATAATTGATAAAATTGTTAGATATGTGAAGTATGCATCTTGGTGATTTTGATAGAAGGGAATAATGTGAAAAGATTCCTCCTATCTACTTACTCATATATTTATCTTTTGGGGGAGAGCTGATGAGTAATTTTTCTTAGCAAGTTTCAGTTGTGCTATACAGAGTTATCAACTATACTCCCCATGTCGGGAAGATCCCCTGGAGAAGGAAATGGCAATCCACTCCAGCACTCTTGCCTGGAAAATCCCATGGATGGAGGAGCCTGATAGGCTACAGTCAATGGGGTCACAAAGAGTCGGACATGACTGAGTGACTTCACTTTCCTTTCCTTTCCCCATGTTTTACATGAGATCCTCAGATCTTAAAGCTGAAAGTTTGTACCCTTTGGCCAACATCTATTTCCCTTAGTCCCCAGCTCCTGCAGACAATTTTCTACTCTCTATTTCTGTGAGTTTGACTTTATTTTTAGATTTAACACGTAAGTGATATCAGCCAGTGCTTGTTTTCCTCTGCCTGGTCTATTTCACATAGCATAATACTCTCAGGGCCCATCCACATTTTTGCAAGTGGCAAGATTATTCTTTTTTTTTTTTTTTTTTCCTCATGGCTGAATAATATTCCATTGTTTATACATACAACATTTTATTTATCCATTCATCTATTGATGGATACTCTGGTTGTTTACGTATCTTGGCCATTTTGAGTAATGCTTCCATGGCCATGGGAATGCATACATCTCTTTGGTATCTTTAATTTTCATTGAATACATACCAAGAAGTGTGATTGCTAGATTATATGAACTATATTATGTGGTTCTAGTTTTAATTTTTTGAGAAACCTTCATAGTGTTTATAATCTGTTGTCAAATTCACTTGGAATTGTATCAAGACTATGGGAACTTATCCTTTATGTAATTCCTTTTTTTTAAATATCTGTAGACAGTACCCTTTTAGCTAAGACAGCTACAAAATCTTGTTTCCAGTGTAGTGGTGGCTCATAACAGTATCTTTCTCTGAATTATTTTTTCAAGTGATGCTAGTGTCTTAACAATTTTCTAACTGATGTTTCGGTTGTGAAATAAACTAATGTTAAGGACATGTGATTTAGCATCTATCTGCTCATATCCTTACATTCTTTTGTGTTCTGTACTTTACTCTTGATATTTCAGTGATTTCCAAGTCTATAAAGTAGAACAGAACACTCAACTGAATATCCTATTTTAAAGTTGAAGGTGGTAGGTAATTATGTCATAGCAGGAGAATATATATAAAAGGGCATTCTTAGCTATGTTTATCTTCTCAGAAAAAAAAGCTTATATAGTGCCTTGAATAAAATTACAATTTTATGTTGTAAATGATGGTACCCTTCAAGAATGATTATTTTTATTTCATTCTTAAGAAATATTTCTGGGATGTCTGAATGATCTACTTTACTGTTCTTACATGTATGTAAGATTACTGTTCTTACATGTAATTCCAGTTCAGACAGGTTAAATCTTAAGAGAGATTCTACAGGCAGAGATAATAAGATGAAAGGAAGAGCAGGCACGTTGGCTGATAGAAGAACTGAAAACAATCAAGGTTCTAAATATTTCTTAAGGCAACAGAAAAAATTCTTTTTTGTTGTAGAATCAAACAGTTCTGGTAATACCAGCCACCAAAGAAACAGCTACTTGACTTATTGGTAATATAGAGAAAACCCTAAATTTGAGGTGAAAGTTACTATTCTTGTAGACAAATGGTTTTATAAATTGTATGTAGTATTGTCACTGAAAGGAACAATGCAAGTGATTTGAAAATGCACCAAGACACAAATCTATTTAATAGTGAGCTGTGTTAGAGTTATGAAGGTCACTCAGTCATGGCTGACTCTTTGCAACCCCATGTACTGTAGCCTTCCAGGCTCCTCTATCCATAGAATTCTGCAGACCAGAATATTGGAGTGGGTAACAGTTTGCTTCTCTGGGGTATCCTCCCAACCCAGGGATTGAACCCAGGTGCCTCCTGCATTGCAGGCGAATTCTTTACCAACTGAGCCACCAGGAAACTATAAAACTCTTTCCTGGTCCTGTAGTGGCAGCAAGTTAGAACATTTGTACATTCACCATTAAAGCAAAGTGCTTTCATGATATGCACCAATAGGGAGAACTTCAGGTGAAGTGAAGTCACTCAGTTGTGTCCGACTCTTTGTGACTCCATGGACTGTAGCCTACCAGGCTTCTCCATCCATGGGAGTTTCCAGGCAAGAGTACTGGAGTGGGTTGCCATTTCCTTCTCCAGGGGTCAGGTGAAGATAGTTGAAAATTAAAAAAAAAGTGTAATGATACAGCTTTATTTGATTCGAATTCTGTAAACCAGAGTTTACAAAATGAGTAAAACCTGTCTCTAAAACTCATTTTATTTACAAAGATACATAATTTTTGTGACATTTATCAAATGATAGGTATATGAATTTTGATTATTAAAGAAAAACTAACTTAAGCTTCTGGGTATATGGTGTGAAGATTAAGTTTATTTTATGAGTATTCAGAAAATTTAAAATTGATGCACATAGGAACTTGGCCAGAATTATAGAGAAGAAATTGTCTAATTTGTAACTGACGTGGTGTACAATGCTTGGTAAGACTGAAGGGCATGCAATTGCAATTCAGGATAGTTTGATTGGCACTAAAAATTATTGCAAGTACATAATGAGAATAAACTTTCTTGATGAAATAAGCAGATGATATATAGTGTCTAACAAGACAATAGAACATATAATTGGATGTTGTACTGTGTTTCCTGCTGTAGATTAGGTGAACGTGCACAAAAGTGTTACTATCATGAACATCAAAATTGGATTTCAGCTCTAAATTCTTAAATGTATTAACAATGGAATAAAAAATAGCATTAGTTTAAAACAGTTTTAAAAGAGGAATAAAGGAAAATACTGTGATTATTGACAAGTCATTCCTCCATGTAAAGACTTTAAAAATAGAATCAAAATTGGTCTCTATTTCAGTAATAAAGTATGGGATAAGAAGATTCTTAGTGTGTTCGTTGCTCAGTCGTGTCCAACTCTTTGCAATCCCATGGACTGTGGCCCTCTAGGCTCCTCTGTCCATGGGATTCTCTAGGCAAGAATACTGGAGTAGGTTGCCATTCCCTTCTCCAAGGAAGATACTTAAGCACTTAGATTTGACAATGGAACAGCGTTTTAGAGGAAACTGACTATGAAGGAAATTGGGAAAGTTATTGTGTGTAATCTTTTGTGTTGTAAACATATAGGAAATGTGTTGAATAGAATTAGTACATAAAAGTACTTTTCCTGCTTAAAAGAGTGTACCTGTTAAAAATTACTAGATTATTAAGAGATTCAGTTATGAAAGTATTCAGTATAGACAATATCTAGGTAACTGACAAAGACTCTTGAGAGTCCCTTGGACTGCAAGGAGATCAAACCAATCAATCCTAAAGGAAACCAGTCCTGAATATTCATTGGTAGGACTGATGCTGAAGCTGAAACTCCAATACTTTGGCCACCTGATGCAAAGAACTAACTCTTGGAAAATACCCTGATGCTGGGAAAGATTGAAGGTGGGAGGAGAAGGGGATGACAGAGGATGAGACGGTTGGATGGCATCACTGACTCAATGGACATGAGTGTGGGCAAGCTCTGGGAGATGGTGATGGAGAGGGAACCCTGGCATGCTGCAGTCCATGGAGTTGCAAAGAGTTGGACACGATTGAGCAACTGAACTAACTAACTAAGGTAATGAACTTTATTTTACTTTTTTACACTTTCAAAAGAGTCATGTATCATTGAAGACAGTCCCGCAAATTACTGAAGAGGAAATCTTGGAGATTTGAATTGCTTATCCTAAAGAAAATACCAAGAAGGGAGTTGATTAATCTTTACTGTATTTGAAGCATTTCTATCAAAATCTTGGAGATCAATTTTTTAAGATGTCTATATAGTATCAATAAAAATAATGTAAGCTTAAACTAAAATCCAAACATTTCTCATTAATTACTTTCAAATGCTCAGTTAATTGAACTGCTGACAGGCAAGTTTGTGGCGATTCCATCTCTAGACATCACAAGAAAAGCTGGAAATAGATATAGTGTAGACAAGATCAAACATCTGTACTTACATTTCTAAAATCTAGTTCTGGGTGAGGCATAGAGAAATAATTTTGTGTAAACACCAAATGATGATATGTTTCATTACAATTTTATTAAAATTTTTCAAGATACCATTTAGAACTTTTAATGTGCAGTTGAATATGTTTACACAGTACTTCAGAGAACAAGGACTACATGGGCAGTTGTGGGAGTATTAAGATATGACATCACTGGTGCCAAGAATAGCAGTCATACAATGGGCATTGAAAAAAGTGGGCTGATGGGCAGTGGTGGGTGACCGGCCTCATTGAAAGTGACAAGAAAGAAAGGAAAAAGGTATCCTTTTTATCATATCCTATGATATGCAGGTATCATAGGCTGAAAAAGAGGATTGTTTTGTGAGCTCATAGGAAAGAGCATTTTAAAAAGTTTTCTATGTTAGAGTTGTATGGGGGTGAAGGATATCATTCCCATAGATTCTGAGTGAGACTTTACACATGTTTTTTTTTGTTTGTTTGTTTGTTTTGTTTTTATTAAATTTATTTATTTTAATTGGAGGTTAATTACTTTACAATATTGTATTGGTTTATAATAAAATATCAGTGAAGCATGTATAATGACAAATTGGATAGTTTGCCCAGAGTGTCTGCTCCCGTTGCACTCACACATTTGATGGCCTCTTTGTCAGCTTGATTCATAGCAATTGACCTGCTTTAGCCAATGGCACATGGCAGTGCTAAGCCCAAGTCTAATGTGTCTCTACTTATCCTCTTTGTATGTCTGCCATCAACATGAGAAGATTAGCTCATGAAAGTTCAATTTTGCAGAAAGCTATGTTTCTAGAAGTGGCAGATATTACTAGATCCCTAATAGGTTTTGGAGGACCTGATATTCATTACTGATATGGAGAGAAGAAAAACATGTGTTTACTCTGCTCAATATTTTCCAAAATAAGTTTATTCTTACATCCATCCCCTGGGTAAATACTGCCCATCAGTAGGAGCCATAGAATAGACACGTATACAGCAGTGCTGCCCTCATAATCTGGGAGAACACTCAGCTGCTGTGGCCTAAAGCTGACTCACCCACAAAGCCTGGTCTGGATCAGAAGAACTACTCCAACCCCTGGGTTTATGAGAATAAATGATATTATTTGAGATGCTGAGTTTTAGGGTGGTTGATGATGTGATTTTTCTTGTGATAACAGTGGATTGATAGCTATTTTAAATGTCATCATGGGTTTTGTAGTTATTATTACAATGCTAAGAAATCATAATAAGAAAATAGCCTCAAAGATATAAGAAAATGCAATTTTTCTTCCCTCTGTCAAGAATTTTTGATTAGTTGAGTATTTTTGCTTCAGGATGTAGGTTGGTTTCAGGTCTCCCCCATCTGTCTCTCAATCTGGGAACAGGACATGATCTTTTCATGAGCAGAAGACAAAAGGGCAAGAGGGACGTCAATCATGAAATCATTTAATATCTCTCTTATATTGTGTTTGCTTATTTTCCTTTTCCCAAACAATTCATGTAGCCTTTCCCATTTTTGGGGAGAGTGGCATGAATTACAGCTTGCAGTAGAATAGAAGGAAGTGGCTATTAAATATTAGCTGAACAATAATCTATCACATGAGTTTGAAAAAGCTCTGGGAGATGGTGAAGGACAGGGAGGCCTGGCATGCTGCAGTCCATGAGGTCACGAAGAGTTGGATACTACTGAGGGACTGAACAACAACAATCTATCACATCGTACATTACTTGTGTGTTGAGGGTTCCAGGTAAAGTGTGAGGAGAGGATATTAGAATCCATGATCTTCAGCTTATTTTTCTCTCTTTCAGGTTGGGTGGCCTGAAAGATGGGAAGAGTTGATGTTCTTTGAGGAGGCCTTATTTTCAGAATGGAGAAAGAAATGGCAACCCACTCCAGTATTCTTGCCTGAAAAATCCCATGGACGGAGGAGCCTGGTAGGCAGCAGTCTATGGGGTCGCTAAGAGTCAGATACAACTGAGCGACTTTACTTTCACTTTTCACTTTCATGCATTGGAGAAGGAAATGGCAACCCACTCCAGTCTTCTTGCCTGGAGAATCCCAGGAATTGGGGAGCCTGGTGGGCTGCTGTGTATGGGGTCGCACAGAATCAGACACAGCTGAAGCGACTTAGCAGCAGCAGCAGCAGCAGCAGCATTTTCAGAAAGGTACACTTTCACTAAGAACCAAGTTCTGGGCAGATTTTTAGATAATCATTATCAGACATATGTTCTCCTCTAAGAATTCCATGGACATCTTTCCAGATTCAGGTAAGTCTTTCTTTCTGTATAGCTATAAACCTGATATTAAATATTACTATTCTTTTTTTTTTTGGCTTTCCTATCTTTGTAGCACCTGTTCTTTCATACTGAAACTAAACAAACTCATCCTGATTCTGTACATTGATTTTTAGCATGTAGTATACCATTTTAGAGGTATTAATGTCCATGTCTGTCAGACATTGTTGAATCTTAAGTTCCCTAAAAGCAAAGGAAATACATTGTTCATTTTCACCCCCAGTGTCTGGATTATTCTGACCCTTTATAAGTGTTCAGTGGAATAGAAGGAATTCTTTCTCATATCACACAGATGCTCTTGTGTTAAAGTTCAAAAAACCACATAAGCACAAACTCTGAGAATGAGTAGAATTGATAATTTTACTCTTTAATTAAACACCATATATAGTCTTCAGATATATAGCCTTTTCTGTTTATATGATCACTTGACTTGTTCGTTTTTACCGTGCCAATTCAATAAATTCAAATGTACGTGTTTTGGATCCTATCATAGGATTTCTTCTACATTATCTTCACATTCATTCTTTTATTTATACTCCCTCTGTTTTAGAACCCAATGAATATTTAGGCCTTGCCTCTGGCTTGTATGTAACCTCACCTTAATTTTTCTTCAGTTTGTTTTTTCACCTGCTCCCAGATTCCAGGTTTTGAAATTTTTGTCTTTCATTCTAAATCATCTTCACTGTTACATTTTGTTGCCTCTTGCCACCAAAGGCTGCCCATTGCAAACCTTTGATCTTCTTTTAAGGACAGTTATGACTCTTCCCTCCTTGCTTGATATTTTGATGCTTCTGAGGGCTCTTTGATGTTAGATTTCATGAGAGTCCCTTAAAAACAACATTTTTTTTTTCCATTTCTTGGCATCAATCTAGGGTTTTAATTAAATATCTCATTCTTTCTGGCCTAGTTCTGAGGTTATTTCATCTTAATCCTGACTTTATTAAAAGTTAAATATAATATATTCATTCTTCTGCTTGGCTTCTTGAGTCTAGTTTATCTTTGCATGACTGTAATTATTGAATTTTGGTGCCACAAAGCTCTGATGTCAATCATAATAACACACTTTCACTATAACCATACCCATATATTTTATCCTTCAGTTTTAGTTTTATACATGTCATTAGGCAACCACTTTTAGATGTCCTAAAAAATAAAAAAAAATATACTTAATTTTCCTTCTAAATTCATTCCACTACTTTAAATCAAATGTAAACATTCTTCCTCTTCATTTCCCCATTAGACTTTAAATTAACTGAATTACTGCATAATTTCACCTTTGAGCCTGGCTACCACTTCTTCAGTGTTTCTGAACACAGAATCTCCCTGGAATAAATATAAAACATACTAGATTTTGTGTCTCTCTCATTCTCCCATTACTTGGGAAAATCTGGCAAATGTACTGATAGTTTGGTTCTCATCTATCTCAATAATTTCTTTCTCTGTGGTTTTCTCTTTGTTCAGTTCAGTTCAGTTCGGTTGCTCAGTCATGTCTGACTCTTTGAGACCCCATGAACCGCAGCACACCAGGCCTCCCTGTCCATCACCAACTCCCGGAGTCCACCCAAACCCATGTCCATTGAGTCGGTGATGCCATCCAATCATCTCATCCTTTGTCATCCCCTTCTCCTCCTGCCCTCAGTCTTTATCAGCATCAGGGTCTTTTCCAATGATTCAGCTCTTTGCATCAGGTGGCCAAAGTACTGGAGTTTCAGCTTTAGCATCAGTCCTTCCAAAGAACACCCAGGACTGATCTCCTTTAGAACGGACTGGTTGGATCTCCTTGCAGTCCAAGGGACTCTCAAGAGTCTTCTCCAACACCACAGTTCAAAAGCATCAATTCATCAGCGCTCAGCTTTCTATATAGTCCAACTCTCACATCCATACATAACCACTGGAAAAACCATAGCCTTGACTAGATATACCTTTGTTGACAAAGTAATGTCTCTGCTTTTCAATATGCTGTCTAGGTTGGTCATAACTTTCCTTCCAAGGGGTAAGTATCTTTTAATTTCATGGCTGCAGTCACCATCTGCAGTGATTTTGGAGCCCCCAGAAATAAAGTCAGCTACTGTTTCCACTGTTTCCCCATCTATTTGCCATGAAGTGATGGGACCAGATGCTATGATCTTAGTTTTTTGAATGTTGAGATTTAAGCCTACTTTTCCACTCTCCTCTTTCACTTTCATCAAGAGGCTCTTTAGTTCTTCTTCACTTTCTGCTATAAGGGTGGTGTCATCTGCATATCTGAGGTTATTGATATTTCTCCCAGCAATCTTGATTCCAGCTTGTGCTTCCTCCAGCCCAGCGTTTCTCATGATGTACTCTGCATATAAGTTAAATAAACAGGGTGACAATATACAGCCTTGACGTTCTCCTTTTCCTATTTGGAACCAATGTGTTGTTCCATGTCCAGTTCTAACTGCTGCTTCCTGACCTGCACACAGATTTCTCAGGAGGCAGGTCAGGTGGTATGGTGTTCCCATCTCTTTCAGAATTTTCCACAGTTTATTGTGACCCACACAGTCAAAGGCTTTGGCATAGTCAATAAAGCAGAAATAGATGTTTTTCTGGAACTCTCTTGCTTTTTCTATGATCCAGCAGATATTGGCAATTTGATATCTGATTCGTCTGCCTTTTCTAAAAGCAGTTTGAACATCTAAAGTTCCCGGTTCATGTATTGCTGAAGCTTGGCTTGGAGAATTTTGAGCATCACTTTACTAGCATGTGAGATGAGTGCCATTGTGTGGTAGTTTGAGCATTCTTTGGCATTACCTTTCTTTGGAATTGGAATGAAAACTGACCTTTTCCAGTCCTGTGGCCACTGCTAAGTTTTCCAAATTTGCTGGCATATTGAGTGCCGCACTTTCACAGCATCATCTTTAAGGATTTGAAATAGCTCCACTGGAATCCCATCACCTGTACTAGCTTTGTTTGTAGTGATGCTTTCTAAGGCTCACTTGACTTCACATTCCAGGATGTCTGGCTCTAGGTGAGTGATCACACCATCGTGATTATGTGGGTCGTGAAGATCTTTTTCGTACAGTTCTTCTGTGTATTCTTGCCACCTCTTCTTAATATCTTCTGCTTCTGTTAGGTCCATACCATTTCTGTCTTTTATTGAGCCCATCTTTGCATAAAATGTTCCCTTGCTATCTCTAATTTTCTTGAAGAGATCTTTAGTCTTTCCCATTGTATTGTTTTCCTCTATTTCTTTGCATTGATCAATGAGGAAGGCTTTCTAATCTCTCCTTGCTATTCTTTGGAACTCTACACTCAGATGATATATCTTTCCTTTTCTCCTTTGCTTTTTGCTTCTCTTCTTTTCACAGCTATTTTTAAGGCCTCCTCAGACAGCCATTTTTTTTTTTTTTTTTGCATTTCTTTTTCTTTGGGATGGTCTTGATTACTATCTCCTCTACAATGTCATGAACCTCCATCCATAGTTCATCAGGCACTCTGTCTATCACATCTAGTCTGTTAGATTTATTTCTTATTTCCACTGTATAATCATAAGGGATTTGATTTAGGTCGTACCTGAATGGTCTAGTGGTTTTCTCCACTATCTTCAATCAGTCTGAATTTGGCAATAAGGAGTTCATGATCTGAGCCACAGTCAGCTCCTGGTCTTGTTTTTGCTGACTGTATAGAACTTCTCCATCTTTGGCTGCAAAGAATATAATCAATCTGATTTTGGTGTTGACCATCTGGTGATGTCCATGTGTAGAGTCTTCTCTTGTGTTGTTGGAAAAGGGTGTTTGCTATGACCAGTGGGTTCTTTTGGCAGAACTCTATTAGCCTTTGTCCTGCTTCATTCTGTATTCCAAGGTCAAAATTGCCTTTTATTCCAGGTGTTTCTTGACTTCCTACTTTTGCATTCCAGTCACCTGAAATGAAAAGGACATCTTTTTTGAGTGTTAGTTCTAGAAGGTGTTGTAGGTCTTCATAGAATTGTTCAACTTCAGCTTCTTCAGTGTTACTGGTTGGGGCATAGACTTGGGTTACTGTGATATTGAATGGTTTGCCTTGGAAACAAACAGAGATCATTCTCTCATTGTTGAGATTGCATCCAAGTACTGCATTTCGGACACTTGTTGACTATGATGGCTACTCCATTTCTTCTAAGGGATCCCTGCCCATAGTAGTAGATATAATGGTCATCTGAGTTAAATTCACCCATTCCAGTCCATCTTAGGTAGCTGATTCCTAGAATGTTAATGTTCACTCTTGCCATCTCCTATTTGACCACTTCCAATTTGCCTTGATTCATGGACCTAACATTCCAGGTTCCTATGCAGTATTGTTCTTTACAGCATCAGACCTTGCCTCTATCACCAGTCACATCCACAACTGGGTATTGTTTTTGCTTTGGCTCTATCCCTTCATTCTTTCTGGAGTTTTTTCTCCACTGATCTCTAGTAGCATATTGGGTACCTACCGACCTGGGAGTTCATCTTTCAGTGTCCTATCTTTTTGCTTTTTCATACTGTTCATGGGGTTCTCAAGGCAAGAATACTGAAGTGGTTTGCCATTCCCTTCTCCAGTGGACCACATTCTGTCAGACCTCTCCACCATGACCCTGTCCATCTTCGATGTCCCCACATGGCACTGCTTAGGGTCATTGAGTTAGACAAGGCTGTAGTCCATGTGATCAGATTGCCTAGTTGTCTGTGATTGTGGTTTCAGTGTGTCTGCCCTCTGATGCCCTCTCTCAGTGCCTACTGTCTTCACTTGGTTTTCTCTTACCTTGGATGTGTGGGGTATCTCTTCATGGCTGACAATTTTTCAGTGTAGTCCCTGGCCCTCTCCTCATTGCTTTCTTTGTTCCGGAAGAAAACTTATCTGTTCCCATCAACATATATGCTTAATTAGTCATGTCAAAATTTGTCTTTTATTCCCCCTCTTTATAGTGTCACATCTCTACCATCCTGTCAACTCTTTCTACAAAGGCACCTTCCTATGCCCGTTAGACTCTGGGTGTCTGCCACTAACATTCCCACTAATTTGTATGACTTAATTTATTCATTTCCAGTAAGAATCTTTGTTATTCCTCTACTTAAGATTGAAAGCCTCCATTTATAGTAACTTATTTTCACTGAGCCCTTGCTACATTGTGTATACTAGATATCCTTTTCTTACATAATCTGTCCTTTGGAGGACCAGTGTATTTCCTTTTCCTTATCTAGATCCCTCTCAAAAATATATTTCAGTAGAAATATATTCAGTTAAAATATTTTAAACCTTAAATACTTGAAAAGATATTCCACCTGTTATACATTTGTTCATTTTCTAGGCTGCTACCATTGGAATGTCTCAGCTTAGTTCTGAAACAACTTCTCTCCTATATCTCTACTTGCTCCCTGTAACCTCTTAGATGATAAATATGCACAAACTTGTGTTTCCAGCACCAGCCTCTCCCCTGAAGTCTAGTCACCTAGTACCCAAATTTCTGTTCACCGTCTTTACTTGGATATCTCAAAACTTGACCACCAAATTCCTGGTCCTCATTTTCCATAACCATGCCCAAAGCCCTTTTTCATCAGGAGTCTTCATCTCAATAGATGACGTTTTCACTCTTTCAGTTGTGCAGACCTTTAAAAAAATTCATGACACCTCTTATCCTGCTGCTGCTGCTAAGTTACTTCAGTCATGTCCAACTCTGTGCAGCCCCATAGATGGCAGCCCACCAGGCTCCCCTGTCCTTGGGATTCTCCAGGCAAGAACACTGGAGTGGGTTGCCATTTCCTTCTCCAATGAGTGAAAGTGAAAAGTGAAAGTGAAGTCGCTCAGTCGTCTGACTCGTAGCGACCCCATGGACTGCAACCTACCAGGCTCCTCCATCCATGTGATCCAGGCAAGAGTACTGAAGTGGGGTGCCTTTACCTTCTCCAGACATCTTTTATACTCCCAAACAAACCCTGTTAAAGATCTCTTTATCTCTTATTTTAATGATTACAAGAGCATCCTAACAGGGCCCCTGTTTTTTCAATCTTGCTCACCTACAGCCTGGTTTCTACTCATTAGGCAGAGTGATCCAACTAAAACCTCCTATGCTCAAATCACTGATGTGCCCTAAAATGTCCTGTCAGACCCTACCACTGTTGACTTCTAGCTCTCTCTGTCTCTCTGACCACATTTCCTATCATTATTTCTTTTGTCAACATCAGTGATTCTTAAAACAGGGGGTGAGTGGTGGGAGATTTTGGCTCCCACCCTCCCAGGCAGGCACTTTTACCAAATTCTGGAGACATTTGATTTTCACAACTGGAGGTATGGGGTAAGTATGGAGGTTTGCTGCTGCATCTAATCATCCTATAATGTACAGGATAACCATCCCCCCACAACAAGTAACTGGTCCAAACGTCAGTGATAAAGAGTTGAGAAAAACTATGTTACACCTACAATAATGCCCTTGAAGTTTTCATATTCAAAGTATCTTAAAAACCTATGAAAGTGAAAGTGTTATTGACTCAGTCATGTTCAACTATTTTCGACCTCATGAACTGCAGCATGGCAGGCTTCCATGTCCATTGCCAACTCTTGGAGCTCATTCAAACTCATGTCCATTGTGTCAGTGATGCCACCCAACCAGCTTATCCTCTGTCATCCTCTTCTCTTCCTGACTTCAATCTTTCCCAGCATTAGGGTCTTTTCCAATGAGTCAGTTCTTCACATCAGGTGGCCAAAATATTGGAGTTTCACCTTCAGCATCAGTCCTTCCAATGAACATTCAGGACTGATTTCCTTTAGGATTGACTGGATTGATCTCCTTGCAGTCCAATTCTCCAACAACCACATTCAAAGCATCAATTCTTGGGCACTCAGTTTTTTTATGGTCTAACTGTCATATCCATACATGACTACTGGAAAAACCATAGCCTTGACTATATGGACCTTTGTTGGCAAAGTAATGTCTCTACTTTTTAATATGCTGTCTAGGTTGGTCATAGCTTTTCTTCCAAGGAGCAAGTGTCTTTTAATTTCATGGCTGCAGTCACCATCTGTAGTGATTTTAGAGCCCAAGAAAATGAAGTCTGTCACTGTTTCTATTATTTCCCCATCTATTTGCTATGAAGTGATGGGACTGTGTACCATGATCTTCGTTTTTTGAATGCTGAGTTTTAAGCCAGTTTTTTCATTCTCCTTTTTCACTTTCATGAAGAGGCTCTTAGTTCCTCTTTGCTTTCTGCCATAATGGTGGTATCATATGTATATCAGGTTATTGATATCTCTCCCAGCAATGTTGATTTTTATACTTTTATCTTGATCTTGATTTATATGTTTTTAAAATATATTTAATATGAAAACCTTTTTATAGTATGAAAAGATTTTCATATTAAAAGTCTATTAAAAACATATAAAGAATACCACACCCTTTGGCCTTTTCTCTAGATGTTGTCTTTCTCTTCTTTTCCTGATGTCTCTCTCGAGAACATTTCTTTACTGAGAGGTTTATGCCCTCATTTTCTTTAGCTCTTTCTCAGATACCACCTAAAAGTCCTCTTATACACCATCCTATTAGCTATCATTAATCCTATTCTGTTTTCTTTATTACATTGATATGTGGTCAATGTATTATATATTACTTGCATATTTGGCTTTTTGGAGAAGGGAATGGCAGCCCACTCTGGTATTCTTGCCTGGAGAATCCTATGAACAGAGGAGCCTGGTGGGCTGCTGTTCATCGAGTTGCACAGAGTCAGACATGACTAAAGCGACTTAGCATGCATGCATGCATTGGAGAAGGAAATGGCAACCCACTCCAGTGTTCTTGCCTGGAGAATCCCAGGGACAGAGGAGCATGGTGAGCTATCGTCTATGGGGTCACACAGAGTTGGACACAACTGAAGCAACTTAGCAGCAGCAGCAGCAGCAGCATTTGGTTTTTGCCTTTTTCTGTCCCCAGGAACATGAGCTCCATTATAGCAGTCGGTGTCTTGATTGCTACTATATCCCTTATCAATGGAAACTAGAACAGTGTCTGAAACCTGTCAGACACTAATAATATGATTGAATAGAGATGAAATTGATTACTTATCCAAAGTCAACTCATCTTATCCTATTCATTTTTTTCTGTGTACTTTTAATAATTTAACTCCCAAAGTTTTAAGGATATTTTCCTTCTTCTTTTGTTTTTATTGCTTTCTACTTGCACTTGTTCTTCAAATTTAAAAATGCCATTTCTTTTTCACATAAAATTGTCAGAGTTTTCATTTGTAATTTTACTGAGCCAGGAAATGCCCATCACAAATGACTTATCCTGTGTAGTTTAATAGTTCACTGCTTCATAAAGTCTATTAGTAAAATTTCTCTGAATTACCAAATTCAGTTTCTGCGTTAGGTACTATTTACCTGGTTGACTAACCATAATTTTTATAGTAGCATATACTTTTTAAATAGGTCTATAACAGTCTTTTGTAAAAAATCACAAGCTGTGACAATACTGACTCTAAGTATCAAAGTCAAATTATCAAAAATATCCTCTTGATATTAAGAAAAAATGTTTCAGACTCATATCTTAAAAAGTTACATAAATTATACAGGCCATGAAAAACTTTGCTCTTTCTTCAGACATATTTTGTTTTCATCTATAAGACTTGAGAATCTGAAGTTTCATATTAATTAATGAATAGATGCTACAGTCAGTAAGATGGATAGTGATTAAATAGATGAACAATCAATTTTAGATAAAGAATAATTCTGTAATCCTGGAATGTGCAAGCCTTAATATGGAAAATAGGTGAATTTTGAATCCTGGTGTCCTGGATATGGAAAAATTTTATTCTGTGATAAAGTAGAGAACAATGTTAGAGACCTTTATACTTTCATGACCTTCTTACAATAGGTGTTTGTGTGTGTATGTACACATACACACACATATATTTATTTATATAGATGCTATGTACCACCCCGCAGCTTTCATTTTCATTTTTTATTTTCCTAATAGTATATTTTGAAGAGCAGAACATTTTCATTTTTAAAAAGTCCAATTTATCAATTTTTTCTTTTATGCTTTTTGTTTTGTATCCTGTTATCTTTGTCTCACTTATGGACAAAGGATTTTCCTCAGACCTCTTATGGCTTTAGCTTTTCCATTTCAATGTATGATAAATTTGAGGTTAATTTTTAAATAATAATTATTAACTAATAATAATAATATGACAACAAAAGTATTGATCCTCACTCCCGCCAGCCCCAATCTTTTGTGGGTAGTTAGTTGTCTCTTCTTGAAATATATTGGAAATCTGATAAAATCAGTCAATCATGTTTATTTCTTATTCTGTATTCTTTATAGTGTTAATTTAATTCATGTATCTAAGCTCACACCACACCACACCATTTCAGTATTAAATGGACAAATCTTACATGTAATTTTTCAAGTGATTACTAGGTAATTTGTTATAGTGACTCAAGCTTGGACACCATCATTCTTTATACATTTTAAAAATAGGTTTCTTCTGTAAGGAAGAAATGTCTTCTATCTCTCATTTATTAAAATTTTAAGTTTTTTTTATGTCAGACCTGACACAAAGACATTTATTTTATTGTATGGTATTTACATCCATTTAATTTTGTTTTTTTTGACCAGCCTATTTCAGTTCTGGCCACAGAGAGCTTTTTCAAGTTTCCTCCTTCATAATTTGAAAATACTTTTATCCTTTTATAGAATTTCTTTATTGTCTAGTACCACAAAAATTTCATCTTTTGTCTTCCTCTTCCAACACTGAAATCAGCAAGTTTTTGTTTTTGTTTTTTTTTTTTACTATCCCTACTTCTTTTTGTTGACTAGTAACATATAAAAAGCAATATGAAGATGTTAACTGTAGTCTTTGCTATTGGACTATTATTGCTTTTATGCCTTCTTAGCTGACAAAGCATGTATAAGTGTGTGTGAATATATATATATATAAACACATATATGTTATATATGTATTTATACACACATATATGCAAATGTATATATTTGTATACATAGTTTAAAAAGGGGCTTCCCAGGTAGCTCAGCTGGTAAAAAAAAAATCTACTTACAATGCAGGAGATCCCAGTTTGATTCTTGAGTCAGGAAGTTCCCCTGGAGAAGTGATAGGCTACCGACTACAGTATTCTTGGTCTTCCCTGGTTGCTCAAACAAAGAATCGCCTGTAATGCGAGAGACATGATTTTGATCCCTGGGTTGGGAAGATCCCCTGGAGGAGGGCATGGCAACCCACTCCAATATTCTTACCTGGAGAATCCCATGGACAGATGAGCCTAGCGGGCTGCAGCCCATGGGGTCACAAAGAGTGAGACACGACTGAGCAGCTAAGCACAGCATACTGGTAATGCTAATTCCTCTTCAAAACCACAGAGTTATTCTAGCCTTCCCATATTCTTTATATGTTACTTCTATATAATAGTGAAAATCTGGCTCTTTTACTCTATAATACATTTATTTATTTGTTCAATCCAGTGAACTCATAGTTACAGAATTTACACTAATTTCCCTGTGAGTCACTGTTTTGTAGCCTTCTTGGAATATTATACATAGACAGTCATATAAATCTTTATGTACATATATATGAATATAATTTTATCTTTTCCTGTCTAATATATCCACTTTTTTCATTATTTATTGAACTATCTAGCACTTGTGTTCTGAAAGAACAGCCTTGTCTTGTTCTCAGTTTTTTAATGTTAAAGATGTTCAGTCCTGAGTGCTCATTGGAAGGACTGATGCTGAAGCTGAAACTCCAATACTCTGGCCACCTGATGCAAAGAAATGACTCATTTGAAAAGACCCTGATGTTGGGAAGAATTGAAGGCAGGAGAAGAAGGGGACAACAGAGGGTGAGATGGTTGGATGGCATCACCAACTCAATGGACATGAGTTTGGGTAAACTCCGGGAGTTGGTGATGGACCGGGAGGTGTGGCATGCTGCAGTCCATGGGGTCACAAAGAGTTGGACATGACTGAGCAACTAAACTGAACTGAATGCTATAAACAAAAAATAAATTTCTACTATTTTTGTGTTAAATAATCAGTTATTTGTTAGACCAATTAAGAGTTAGGAATAAATGAATTTAATTTCAACTTAGTTCGATTTCTTCTCTTCCACAAATCTCAGAGAAGCAATTTTCTGTAAGAAATACTTTTTTTTTTCCTTTGTCTCTGACCCAGAAATCTCAGATTCTTAGGTCTTCTAGAATATCCATGAAATCTGATAGATTAACAGCTCAGGTATTAATGCAAAGAGTATATATCTGGTACTAGTTAATTCCTTCATGACTGGCCTTTTTTATAGTTTTGATTTAAAATTTTTAATTACATTTATTTAATTTAAATTAGTTTTTATTATCAAAATTGTGTGTCTTCCTTAGTTGGCTTTCTTCGTTATTCTAGCAAAGTAAGAAAGTGTTCTTTGACTTGCTTATGTAAAAAAAAAAATATTACTATGGCCATTTCATAACACTAGAACATTCAAACTATCTCCACTTGCTTCCTCTTGACTTTTGCATTATGTTACTTAGCCTATATTTTATTGCTTTGTATGGATAACATTTTTTAGTATTTATCTAGCTTTTATTGATTGCCTTTATTATTTCCTGCACTTCCAACTACAGAGAAAAATGCCATAGTAGGAAATAAAACAAAGCAAGGAAGGAGGAATGGAAGGTGAAAAGTTAGTTACATCCTTCTGAGCCTACTCAAATTAGGACAATTTCACTTAGAAACAGAGAAACAGATGATCGAGTCTTAAGTAAGAGGATGATGGTTAGAATTTTTTGCAAATATGTATTTTTGAGATGAAATATGTATTAGGGAATCTGGAGTTAAACACATCATCATCAATTTGATTTTATCATTAAGTCTTTACCATAAGGAATCATTCCTACATTGAGTTAAATAATATGGAAGGGATATCAAAGATCATACCTTCACTTTTATAGAATGTGTTCAATAAGATCTTATTAGAGGCAACAAGTTATCTTGATCACCTCTCAAGAAGAATACCAGGTCCAGGAAAACTTGTAATAATAAAGAAATTCCTCTTTCAGTTGTGATTCTGTGAGACAGCTCTATAGGTTGGGAACAAGGTTAACAATTTGGAAACTTAAAACATAAACAGTAGGGAAAAAAGGAAAAAAGCATCAATAGAACTATATCAACACCACAGTTAGAAATGTAAGTAGGAAAAAAAAATCAAATTTGCAATTTATCTTCATGTCTAATTAAGATTTTTGGCAGTAAATTGATTTCTGGCAAAACACATAGTATAATTCTGGTAATATAAGGATCGCAGAGAGTTGGACATGAAAGCTGAGGGCTGAAGAATTGATGCTTTTGAACTGTGGTGTTGGAGAAGACTCTTGAGTGTCACTTGGACTGCAAGGAGATCCAACCAGTCCATTCTGAAGGAGATCAGCCCTGGGATTTCTTTGGAAGGAATGATGCTAAAGCTGAAACTCCAGTACTTTGGCCACCTCATGTGAAGAGTTGACTCATTGGAAAAGACTCTGATGCTGGGAGGGATTGGGGGCAGGAGGAGAAGGGGACGACAGAGGATGAGATGGCTGGATGGCATTACTGACTCGATGGACGTGAGTCTGAGTGAATTCCGGGAGTTGGTGATGGACAGGGAGGCCTGGCGTGCTGCGATTCATGGGGTCGCAAAGAGTCGGACACGACTGAGCGACTGAACTGAACTGAACTGAAGTGACTAAGCATGCACACTTGCAAAACTGTTTTGTTATCAGGTAAATTAATATAACACCTGATAATTTTCTGTATATCACACATGTAATTACCAAAGGCTATTGGATTTTGATTAAATCTTCTACTTAATTTTTTCCTTAAATTGGGATTTAAAACCCAGTTTTGGAGAGGTGGTAGTTGAGCAGATAATTTTATTTTGCAAGCATTGGAGTCACCGAAGATTCTGTTGTAAACAGTCTGCTGGTATTAAAAGGAAAGAAGGAAAAGTATCATCTGCATTATAAAGATATTTTCAGCATGAGCTAAAAAAGGTGCAAAAACAAAACAAGATGTTTTCACTATTGTTTTAGATTCTAATAGCCATTATTCTCTTCAACAGAGGAATTTCAAAATAGTAATGAAATAATTAGGGACATTTTAAGCAGTTCCTACTATCCATCTATCTTTAAAGGCAATTGACTTATTGGATACGGATAAAAATGACAAATTTAATTATTAACTAAATTTCCCTAAGGTGCAAATTAATCTTTAGGAATAAGGCAGGTCCTTGAAAGTAACACAAACTTATGAAGGTCCACTGAGATTTCTTTTTATAATATTGTTGTATTATTAAAGGGAGCCTAGAAGAGTCAAGTAATTAGTTAATTTTTCTTCATGTCAATGTTACTCTTGAGAATATATACATATCATTAGTGGAATATGACTGACCATAATTCTTTTTTCCTGGTATCCACCCAACATCCCAGCTTAATAGCTGGATTTCTCACATCTTCCTAGGACTGTCTTCATAGTAGAAATTTGATTTTATTAGTCTTATTTTTTAAGTTACATAAAAAAATTGCTGTTTGTTTTGCCAGATGCTTAAAATACTTGACAAGGAAAAATACGAACAGATGAGGATGGAAAGGAAGAAAATACAATTAAGATTACTTTAGTTGTTTTTAAATCTAGGTCATCTTTGTCATATAACTAACCCCAGTAATAAGTACAATTAGTGTTAATGTGATAAGCCAAAAAGAACTCTATAATACCTAGCCTCTGCTAATATCTTAAATAAAACTCCCATTATCTTCAACTGTCAGGACAAGAAAAGCATGGTCCTAAAATCATATCCTATTCCTGACATGGCAAAATATTTGAAAGGACATAAACCTTGCATATAAACCAGATTATTTCCAGCAATGTGCCTGCATGAACCAAGGGCTACTTTGTTGAATTTCTGTAGCTACAAAAATACTGTACCACTGTCCTTTGGATTATTGTATGTTCATCGCTTACATAATGAAAGAACACAGGCAAATTTAAGTCCAATAAAGAAATCAAGTGTCAAACTCTGACTTAATATTATAATGATAAATTATATAGAGATACAGAAATTCAAACTTGATTCCTCTGATATTTCACTCACTCCCACTTTTGGAAGCAGAATATCATCCTGGGAATGGTAACTGAAGTAATATAATTGTTTAGACCAAAAAATGAGTTGTGAGCCTTAACAGAAAGCTAATTATACTTTCATAGTCATTATTTGGATAAAATAGAATAGCTACATGCAAATCTGGGGAGGTGAGATTTTTGACATTGTGCTAAATCTGGACATTTTGAACTGTGTACTTAAGTACATGTGTTCATTTTTGTAAGAGCGTGAATCTCTAATCATCATATTTAATCTTCTTTTCCTCTTGAATCACTTCCTCCCAAGCACAACAAATTGGCTCAGTGCTTGACTTACATTACTATGATGGCCATTACTTGTATCTGATTTGCAAAAATTCTTGATCATTTCCAGATCTATAAAAAAATAGTGCTGACAGTTTAGCATGTCAAAACTCCCACTCCGTTATTAACATGTCCTGCCAGATGTCCCCAGTAATGTTGTGACTACAAAGTGCTCTCTTTCCTAATTTTAGAATGGAAGAATATTAACCCTTACCATAGTACCCAGTGGAAATGATGCATGGGACAAATGAGTTTTTTTTTTCCTGCCATTATAAAGTGTTGTCTGAAATGCAAATTTTTGAAATTGAGAGGCAAGAATGTCCCACTCCATGTTTAGTAAAATAATTGTAACACAATTACTGTTGGTTTAGTTGCTAAGTTGTGTCTGACTCTTGCAACCCCAAGGACTGTAGCCTGCCAGATTCCTCTGTCCATGGGATTTCCCAGGCAAGAATACTGGAGTGGGTTGCCATTTCCTTCTCCAGATAGTCATGTTCTTTTTCTATTTTATAAAAAAAATATCTTTTTGCATTATCAAACAATAACTCACCTATTGAGAGATTGTTGGAAGTTCAGCATTGTTTTTTTTGACATCAGTATAAATAGCTACCTATCCGACAAAGGAGAGATTTTGTCCTTCTAAAAGATTAATGTAGAAGTGATGGATTTTTTCTGGAAGTCACATTTAAGAAATTATTATAATTACTCTAATTTTCCATGATCCAATGTAAAAAACTGCATCATCGAAATTAAGGAAGAAAACAAAATCACAGAATTTTTAAAGAGTTTTGTTTTTTTGAAAGATGGTCAACTTATGAATCGATCTTAGGCTTCCTTAAGTTTCTTATTTACCAAAGAGAAAGAATCATATATTCATTGTGATAGGCATGTTCAGTGAATGAGACAGAGCATTCAGCTTTTTATTTCTGAGCATATTTTAGTTCATTCTGAATGATTTCAGTTAGGTTTTGCTCAATGGGTAATAAATATAAGAAATAAGGAGGAACATAAGGCAATTAAGGCAAATGATATAAATAAGTTTAAGAGGAAATTAGGCATTTTTATTGCAAAAGAATGTTACACAGAAAATAGATTGAGTACAAAGATAAGGGCAGCAGGTGAAGCTGATTTATTACATGGAGGCAGGAACAGGGGACATGTGGCCATTTTTCTACCCTGTAATTTCTTTATGTCTCACCGGGAGAACCTGTATTTTAAGATAATTATGTACAGTCATGAAAATGGTAACAGCTGCATTTTGGCAACTCAGCATGCAAATTACTGGCGCTACTCAGGCCATGTAGGCATGAATTGATGAGACATTTGAGAGAGAAGGACTGTCAACAGCTTCTGGTTGGAAGACCTAAAGAGCACTGAGAAAGTTACTGAGATGGTGATGACCTAGTGCTGTCTGCAAAGGCCCCTGAGTCCAAAAACAGTTGGTCAAAGTCATAAAATAGCAGAGTTTACACATTTACCATTGTTACATAACTACTTTCTCATATAGGTTATATTTTCTTTAAGTTTCATTTACTGGATTTAATATGATCTCAGTTTGAAACAGCTGCAAATGGTATATAATTAGGTCAGAATGCTTTGTTTTCAGGATTCTCAGTTGCTTACATTGGCTTATGAAAAGGTCATTGTGAGAAAAGGGATCTGAATATCAAAGAGATTCCAGCTGGTTAGCTATTATTCTAATTATGTGATGGAATCAGCTATTTCCCTGCCAATATCTAAAGTTACTTATGGAAAAGTTATTCAGAGATACTGTGAAGATACTTTTTATATTCTTTTTATCACATGTCATAAATCCATATTTTTTCAGCTTCTCTGTATGTTTAGAACTTCCTGCTGAATAATGTCTATCCATGCATTCTTTCAACAGTAGTTATTGTGGGGCTATGATATACCTGTCACTATGTGTAATCCTCATTATCAGGGAATCTGTAGTCTATTTTGGGAGATGAATTATACAGTAATTATAAAGCACAAGATGAACCCCTCCAAGCATATAATTCTAATTAAATTTTCTACACTTTTTAAAAGCTCGGTATTTAGAATCATGAAAAATCAGAATCCTTTTTCTTCTCTGTTTTATCTTACCTATAATACTCAAATTTGCATTTTATTCTAATCTTCAGAAAGGAAAAAGATGAAAAACAAAACTCAGGACTTCCCTTGATACATGTTACTGAGCTTTAGGATGTTGCTCTGTGACTTTAATTAAACTTAAAAGTTAAAAATAACTGTCACATGAACCACCAATTAATGTGTAGGAGTTTTTTAAGGGTTACTTGAAGAAAGGCAGGAGAAATTAATATTTCTTTAAAATAAATTCAGTAAATAGGTAATTGACAGAAGAAGGTTGACTACGGGTCTTACATATAGGCAATGATTTGGTAGTGGGCAGAGCAGAAGATGAGCTCCACATTCCTTATCATAATACACAATTACTTTGAGTTCTTATAATGGTAGGACTTATTGGGAGAACACTGGAATAACTAGGTTAGTAAGATGACAAGACTTTTTATTTTATTTGTTTCAGGACTTTGGCTGATAATATCAGTATATAACCCTGAAAGTAAGTTTAAGACCTGTCTTCAAATATGATTTTTTTTCCTGTTATTCTCTTTCTAATCTAATTAAAATAATGTCTTCATTGTCTAACTCCCTCATCTTTGAGTTTTTCATGAATTCTATTTCTGGAATTCCATTCCTCTTCTCTTCTGCCAATCAGATCTCTTTCAACCTTTGATCCATCCTCCTTGAAACTCACAGCATTGGTTTCTGCTTTGTTCTTGTCTTCTTTAACTTTTTGGTGATCCCCAGAAGTTTATGTCTGGAATTCCCTAAATCTTTCTAAGAAATAGATGCATAGATTACTTAAAGACCTACTTTTTGAAGTTCTATGTTTATAAGAATTTGCCTTGAGTATATAATTCCTGTATAAATAACAATATATTATATATGCAAAAATAGGTGGTTATTCATAATTAACTCCTATAAAATAGCATACACTTTCTTTAACAGTAACAAATTGCATCCATGGTATCTATAAAGCAAAAAATGGCTGAAGGTAGAGTTATACCATATGATAGGCAATCACTTGTGCTGGAGAGATACAAGTTCCTGAGGGACATACCATGGGCCATGCCTGGCAAAACCAGCCTGGCAAGAATTTATACATAATAATCCATACATACAAGTGAATTTCTGTTTATCTCTCAATACTCTGTATATTACTTGCTAATCTGAGAAAGAACCTTTAGATCTTGACCACAGCTCTAGGGAATAATTACTAGATTCTTATTTTACTGTTCTATCTTGCACATAGCTTTAGAAAACAGCCAAGTACATTTACTGAAATTGCTTATTACTTCTTCGTTAATTCAGTAAAAGTCTGAGATCATAAACCACAACTTTATTTGCTCAGTACAAATCAGTATTCAAAATATTTACTTATTAAATTAGAAAAGGAATTTTGAAAAGCATTTTATTACTTACATATTTTATATTTTTCCCTGATTTTATGTATATAAAAAATGAGGTTTAAAAAAAAACTAAGTGGGATTAAAGTATTCATATTTAAAAATTATTACTATTTCTGTGCATTATATTTCCCCCTCTAAGATGATAAAGATAATGTGAAAAGATTTATTACTAAATAAAGATTAAAAAAATGAGGTGTAGGGGGATTTTATTTTTTGTCTGGGCATGTGGTGTTATTAATCTCCATGGGGGTGGACACTAGTAAGTGCTATAGATCACAAACACTTCTATTTAATTCCTGTTGATTTTATTTTCAGAGCTGCTTCTTCACAGATTGTTTAGAAATATATGACTATGTGGGGGAGGATCGACCATCATTGCTATAATGTTAAACACAGGCATATACATTCCCAGAACCCACAGAACACAGAATGTGCTGAAGCACTGGAGTTTTCTTTTTTCTGATAGCAACTTAGAAGATAGGAGGATGGCAAAGTTGGCAGCTGGGTTATAATACTGACAAAAGCAGAGCAATTCCTACAAAGAATTTCCTTTGAGTAGGTCTGAGACTGACATGTGTGATTACATTTTACCTCTATTGGCAGTGCAATGATTTTGAAATTAAAAAGACTAGATATACAAAAATGTTAAGTTTGAAAGCATCACAAAAGACATTTTATAATTAAATGTGTGGGTTCCCAATTTAACCAAGTCTCACTGGAGAAGTGTGGGTTAATGGTGATATTTAATTTAAAATTTCAGTTTGGTATAGTTTGGCTTTATGGTTTACTCAGTTTGTAAAAGGTAAAAAATATATATGATAAAACATAATATATAAATATATATTGTATATAAAATTATTATATAGCAATGTTATACATATATAAGTTTATTGAGTTTGTAAAGGGTAAAATATATATAACAATATATATAAATATTATATGTATAGCAATGTTTTGTATATATCATTTACTCAATTTGTAAAGGATAAAATACATATATAACAATATATATGCATAAATATTATGTATATATATATAGCAATAATTTTTTTTTGTTCAAATTGGCTCATTAGTGTACCCAGTGAAAGTTCAGCAAAATATGTATAAATTCCTCAAGTTTAATCACTTACATTTCCTAATCTCAGTTTTGATGAAAGATTAGGCCAAAAGAAAGTGATTCAAGGTCTTGGTCATTAAGTAATAAGTAAAACTTTGATGTTAATTATTTTAATCACTTTTATTGTTTTAAGTTCCCCTTAAGCACCTTAAAATGGTGAAACTTTGCTTAAATTATAAATTGTATAAATCAAGCATATATTTAATGTGGATATTCATATTAATGTGGGAGCTGGCTCACTGACTCAAAATATTCTACTTCACCTTCAGATGGAGAATAATCAAAGCAACACAATGCATGTACCATTCGGATGCCATGAATTTAAGACTATTAATAAATGTTCTACAAACTTCAAAGATGCATAGGTCATTGAAAGAAAAATATACAAGATAAAATAGTTCAGGAAAGTTTCACCTCCATCTAGTGAACCAGAAGTATAGACACATAAATGAAAAGGGGGAGAATCTAGAGTTATTTGCTTGAAATTTTCACTAATATCTCTGTTTGAATTTTTATTTGAAAGATAAAATATCAAGGAAGATGAGCTAATTAGGGTAACAAGTAGGCAATAATATGTTGCACTGGAGAATTTGGAATCAACATTGTAGAAATACGGGATGCACAAAATATCCTGTGAATTTGTATATTGTATAAGACACATGAAGCATTATAAACACTTTTCAAATGTGCAGGAAAATTTATTCTATACTAGTTAAAAGAATTGTGTTAATATTTTGTATTCAATATATCCTCAATCCAACAGTCTTATTATGCTCAATTGGTTGCAGAGTAATTTCAATAGGGTCAGTACTTCAAGGTCTTATGTTTTCTGTTTGGGTCCCTAATATGTCCATATCATAAACACAGAGATTATAAAATATAAATAGAAAAATTGATTGTTGATGTTCAGTTGCTCAGTTGTGTCTTACTCTATGACCACATGGACCGCAGCACGCCAGGCATCCCTGTTCATACCATCTCCTGGAGCTTGCTCAAACTTACTTCCATTGAGTCAGTGATGCTATCCAGCCATCTCATCCTCTGTTGGCCCCTTCTCCTCCTGCCTTCAGTCTTTCCCAGCATCAAGGTTTTTCTGATGAGTCAGCTTTTTGCATTAGGTGGCCAAAGTATTGGAGCTTCAGCTTCAGCATCAGTCCTTCCAATGAACATTCAGCACTGAATTCCTTTAGGATGGATTGGTTTGATCTCTTTACAGTCCACAGGATGCTTAAAAGTCCTCTCCAACACCATAATTCAAAATCATCAATCCTTTGGTGCTCAGCCTTCTTTATGGTATAACTTTCAGAAGCAGAAGATATTAAGAAGAGGTGGCAAGAATATACATAGGGAAGTGAAGTGAAGTCACTCAGTCATGTCCAACTCTTTGCGACCCTGTGGACTGTAGCCTACCAGGCTTCTCCATCCATGGGATTTTCCCGGCAAGAGTACTGGAGTGCATTACCATTTCCTTCTCCAGGGGATCATCCCGACCCAGGGATCGAACCCAGGTCTCCCACATTGGAAGCAGATGCTTTAACCTCTGAGGATAAGAACTGTACAAAGAAGATCTTAATGACCCAGATAATCACGATGGTGTGATCACGCACCTAGAGCCAGACATTCTGGAATGTGAAGTCAAGTGGACCTTAGGAAGCATCACTACTAACAAAGCTAGTGGAGGTGACGGAATTCCAGTTGAGCTATTTCAAATCCTTAAAGATGATGCTGTGAAAGTGCAGCACCCAATATGCCAGCAAATTTGGAAAACTCAGCAGTACCCACAGGACTGGAAAAGGTCAGTTTTCATTCCAATACCAAAGAAAGGCAATGCCAAAGAATGCTCAAACTACTGCACAATTGCACTCACCTCACATGCTAGTAAAATAATGCTCAAAATTCTCCAAGCCAGGCTTCAGCAATATGTGAACAATGAACTTCTAGATGTTCAAGCTGGTTTTAGAAAAGGCAGAGGAACTAGAAATCAAATTGCCAACAACAGTGGAAACAGTGTCAGATTTTATTTTTGTGGGCTCCAAAATCACTGCAGATGGTGACTGCAGCCATGAAATTAAAAGACACTTATTCCTTGGAAGAAAAGTTATGACCAACCTAGATAGCATATTCAAAAGCAGAGACATTACTTTGCCAACAAAGGTCCGTCTAGTCAAGGCTATGGTTTTTCCAGTGGTCATGTATGGATGTGAGAGTTGGACTGTGAAGAAAGCTGAGTGCCAAAGAATTGATGCTTTTGAACTGTGGTGTTGGAGAAGACTCTTGAGAGTCCCTTGGACTGCAAGGAGATCCAACCAGTCCATTCTGAAGGAGATCAGCCCTGGGATTTCTTTGGAAGGACTGATGCTAAAGCTGAAACTCCAGTACTTTGGCCACGTCATGCGAAGAGTTGAGTCATTGGAAAAGACTCTGATGCTGGGAGGGATTGGGGGCAGGAGGAGAAGGGGACGACAGAGGATGAGATGGCTGGATGGCATCACTGACTCGATGGACATGAGTCTGAGTGAACTCCGGGAGTTGGTGATGGACAGGGAGGCCTGGCGTGCTGTGATTCATGGGATCGCAAAGAGTCGGACAGGACTGAGCGACTGAACTGAACTGATCATAGCTTCTCATCAAGGCAGAGATACAGGTGACTCAGATTCTACCCTTATGATGTAATTAGTGCTTCAGATTCATTACTTGACACCAGAATATGGAATTGGGGGTTAGACTAAATATCTACATCTTTTCTGCTTTTTCTTATATTGACTGTCCTGCGTATTTTCTGTCTTGACCTTGAATTTCTTACTTCTTTTTCAATCTTGCTTTCCTTATTTTCCCCTCCAGAGACTGTATGAAAAAGAATAATAGAGACTGAAGTCAGTAATACATATCTCAAGATCAAGGAGGTTCATGCTTCTTTTTCAGACCACTTGTCTGAGGGACTGAGTCAATTAAATCTGTGTTTGAACTTGACCTGATATTTGTTGTGTCTTCAATTAGAATCAGTTCAGAACTATCTTTGAATATTTTGAACCTCTTATTCAAGGCTTTGGAGAAGGGCATGGCAACCCACTCTAGTATTCTTGCCTCAGAGAATCCCATGGACAGAGGAGACTTGTGGGCTACAGTCCATACGATCGCAGAGTCAGACAAAACTGAAGCAAGTTAGCACACACACGTACAAGGCTTAGAAAATAAGGACTGGAAACATTATAGAGATTTCTATTATTTTATGGGCTTGCTGCCAATTTGGGTTTACCAGGGACTTATTTATTCTTCAGGCTTGCCTTTGTATTATTGAACCTTGAGAGATCTCCTTCCATGCAACTGACTTGCCCCCAGCCTTTGGGAGGTCACAGTAGTGCATTTGACCAAGGCTAGAGTATTTCTCTCCATCTTCTGACCAGAGTCAGCCTTCAAGCAGCTACTACACTGCACTTAGGGGAAGCATTGCCTATAATACCATGGCAAATGTCTCTCAGGATTCCTGCCTAGACTTGACACACTAACCCATGATTAAAGTCTGGTTAACACTTTAGGATGGAGGATGAGAGAGTGTGTTGATGGGTATGTGAAGACTACTCCACAGTTCCTTAGGATTTAAATTTGTCATTCGGCCCACTTATGACTGGTAAAATATGTTAAAAATTCATTTGGTTTCTACCTCCATTTCTGGAGAATTCCCTCTGCTTCTGCTATTCCAACAAGTATGAAAGCAGCCCATGTGAAGCGTCCCCCACATTCTATAATTTAGCACATTTGGCTTTCTTTGCATCCTCAACTTTCTGATGTTTTGCTGCCCAATAATGTAGCCTTATGTGACATGGCTGTGTATACATAAATTTAATTAAATGTCAATAAAATTTAATTTCCTTAGTTGTGCCAGCTGCATGTGTAGCATTAAATAGCCATGTGTGACTAGGGACTATCATGTTGGACAATGCAAATATAGAACATTTTCATTATCACAAAAGTTATATTGGATAGCAGTGCTCTGATGGGTTAAAACTAAGTAAAATTTTGTGTGTTGACCAGCTTGTGTAATGGTTAGTGTGAGACTAACAGTTTCTCCCAACGTCTAATATCATGATCAGAACTGGAAGTCTTTCCATCGTTTTCCCAATGGATGAACAAAGTTTTCTTGAGTGTGTTGATCAATAGATAGGCATAGTTAGCTACATTATTTTCTATTCTTTTATAATTTTATTTTTATTTTTGTGTTTAACACAATGTCTTCCCTGATAGCTCAGTTAGTAAAGAATCTGCCTGCAATGCAGAAGACCCTGATTCAATTCCTGGGTTGGGCAGATTTGCTGGAGAAGGGACAGGCTTCCCATTCCCGTATTCTTAGGCTTCCCTCATGGCTCAGATGGTAAAGAATCTGGCTGCAATGCGGGAGACCTGGGTTTGATCCCTGGATTGGAAAGATTCCCTGGAGAAGAGAAAGGCTACCCACTCCAGGATTCTGGCCTGGAGAATTCCACAGACTGTGTAATCTGTGGGGTTGCAAATAGTTGGACATGACTGAGAGTCGGACATGAAAGGACATGACACTTATCTGTAGCTATAATATAGTTTTGAATATAATAACTTTTATCACTAATGTGCTTTTATTGTTTAAAATTAAGTATCCCAACACAATTGAATGCATGGTATTTTCTCCTTTATGCTTTTATGCCACTATATTATATAACACATTTTTATAAATATGAGGGTCTGTTACCTTAGAGTTATCTTTCAACTTTAATTTCAATATCATATTCATTTTATTATTTTAGCTTGATAATACTTTTTACTAACCAATAATGTAAACCTACATCATTTTATACCATTTTACTGTATTTTCAATAATTTTTAATATTGTCAAAGGTAGTCTCTTTTTTTCTTCAGAAAAATTTTAAAATCACTCTCTGAAGCCTTACTTCCTTCACGATAACAAGCAAACAAACACAAATTATGATGGATATTTTTATTTAAGGTTAATAAATTTTTGAAATAATTTGTAAAAATACATCAGTTCAGTTCAGTTCAGTCGCTCAGTCATGTCCAACTCTTTGTGACCCCATAAATCGCAGCACGCCAGGCCTTCCTGTCCATCACCGACTCCCGGGGTTCACCCAGACTCACGTGCATTGAGTCAGTGATGCCATCCAGCCATCTCATCCTCTGTCATCCCCTTCTCCTCCTGCCCCCAATCCCTCCCAGCATCAGTGTCTTTTCCAATGAGTCAACTCTTCGCATGAGGTGGCCAAAGTACTGGAGTTTCAGCTTTAGCATCATTCCTTCCAAAGAAATCCCAGGGCTGATCTCCTTCAGAATGGACTGGTTGGATCTCCTTGCAGTCCAAGGGACTCTCAAGAGTCTTCTCCAACACCACAGTTCAAAAGCATAAATTCTTCAGCGCTCAGCTTTCTTCACAGTCCAACTCTCACATCCATACATGACCACTGGAAAAACCATAGCCTTGACTAGACGGACCTTTGTTGGCAAAGTTATGTCTCTGCTTTTGAATATGCTATCTAGGTTGGTCATAACTTTCCTTCCAAGGAGTAAGTGTCTTTTAATTTCATGGCTGCAGTCACCATCTGCAGTGATTTTGGAGCCCAAAAAAATAAAGTCTGACACTGTTTCCACTGTTTCCCCATCTATTTCCCATGAAGTGATGAGACCGGATGCCATGATCTTCGTTTTCTGAATGTTGAGCTTTAAGCCAACTTTTCACTCTCCACTTTCACTTTCATCAAGAGGCTATTAGTTCCTCTTCACTTTCTGCCATAAGGGTGGTGTCATCTGCATATCTGAGGTTATTGATATTTCTCCTGGCAATCTTGATTCCAGCTTGTGTTTCTTTCAGTCCAGCATTTCTCATGATGTACTCTGCATATAAGTTAAATAAGCAGGGTGACAATATACAGCCTTGAGGTACTCCTTTTCCTATTTGGAACCCGTCTGCTGTTCCATGTCCAGTTCTAATTGTTGCTTCCTGACCTGCATACAGATTTCTCAAGAGGCAGGTCAGGTGGTCTGATATTCCCATTTCTTTCAGAATTTTCCACAGTTTATTGTGATCCACACAGTCAAAGGCTTTGGCATAGTCAATAAAGCAGAAATAGATGTTTTTCTGGAACTCTCTTACTTTTTCGATGACACAGCAGATGTTGGCAATTTGATCTCTGGTTCCTCTGCCTTTTCTAAAACCAGCTTGAACATCAGGAAGTTCCCGGTTCACGTATTGCTGAAGCCTGGCTTGGAGAATTTTGAGTATTACTTTACTAACATGTGAGATGAGTGCTATTTTTATCCCAAATGTGATTTATTTAATATCACATTTATATTTCTGATAAAGGATATCTTTAAGGTTTTGTATGTTTGGTGTATTTTGAATGAGATAAATTTCTAATTTCTAATTGAGTATTTAATGAAAGACACTTTTTAAAATTTATTTATTTTAATTAGAGGCTAATTATTTTACAATATTGTATTGGTTTTGCCACTTTTTGATTTCTAAATATTTACTTTGTGTCTAGTCAATTTGCCAGAGAAGGCAAATTGTACTGCCCCTCCAGTACTCTTGCCTGGAAGAATCACTTTCACTTTTCACTTTCATGCATTGCAGTAGAAAATGGCAACCTAGTCCAGTGTTCTTGCCTGGAGAATCCCAGGGACGGGGGAACCTGGTGGGCTGCCGTTTATGGGGTTACACAGAGTCAGATACGACTGAAGTGACTTAGAAGCAGCAGCAGCAGCAGCAGTCAATTTGCTGATCTCTTTGTTAACGTTGGACAATTTTCTTTCAGTAGAGAGCTAGGTAATTAATTAATGATAACTGACTCTTTTATGCTCCTGTCTCTTTGCCTTATATTCATGTTTGGGCTGATATAAACATATCTGCCAGGTGTTGTCATCCAGCAGGGTCAGTGTATATGCAAACATGTACAGTTTAATGACAGCTTTGGCAGTCATTAAAAGGTGCTGACTTATTGAGCATTTATGTCAATTTATAAATTTATAGTTTTAATTATTTTAACAATACAGAATATTCCTGTCCCTAGATTATAATTGTATGAGTTCAGGCCAATGTCTCATTCAGACATTTTATCTCCAGCTCCTCATGGTCCTGATAAACATAAGCAGCTGAGTATTTATTCCTTTGAATGTGGAAGTTGTCCAGCAGATAAGCTTGTCTTTAGTAGGAGAGCCCTTTGAAAAATGATGAGTGGTGATAGTGTTGTACTGACATTATTAGCCAGTCTCTATTACACATAAATGAGTGTCTCCATTAGATAATTAGTCACCTTCTTGTGTCATAAATTATCACAAAAGCAAAATCTATTGAACTTAGATTTCCTTTTGACACTTCATCATTTAATTTACTAGCTAATACTTTCAAAAATTTATGTTTTCATAAAGTTACACATATATTTTAAAAAGTAACTCACACAAATGGAATATATTCATATAATTTTTTATGTTCCTTTAAATAATATATTGAATACATTGAAAATAATTTCTGTTAAGAAAACTAGTTTGTAAGCTTAGAAACTATCTTACTTTATCAATAATGTGTGATATTCATTGGAAAATCTACCTGCTTGCCCTTGACCAAGGAAGCAAAGATACACAGAAAATATAAATTTAAAAATCTAAACTTTCTGATGTTTTTAGGATCCAATCTTAGCTTGAGAGTCTAGGATTCAAAGATTTTCTCTTCTCTTGAAGATCAGCCACATTTATAGAGGGTTGAAAACCAACATGTTCACTTCATTATAATCTTGGAGACATTTTTCTCAATTATCTTGATTACCACTATATTCCCAAGACACAGAACCATACCTGGTACATAGCTTTATTAGTAAGTATGTGGTGGGATGATGGGAAAATTAATAGAGAAAACTGAAGTACATCGGGAAGAAGGTATTAGAAGAGAGAGAGATGCTGAATGGTCAGTTATGTGAAATGCCCATGAAATGTCAAGTAAAATGAAGATGAAAATTTCATTGACTTTAGTAACTCTAATGAGAGGAAGTTTAGTGACAAAGTGTTTAAGTTAACATATGATGATGAATTGAGAAGAAAATTACTTAAAAAATGAAGACAGCTGCAATCAGCAACTAATGTCCAGAGTGAAACATCTTTTTTCCTCCTCAGTCTCAGCAAGCAAGAATAACAACCATTAGCCATCAACTCAAAGGTCTTTCCATAACTTGATTTCATAGAAAGTGAAATCATCTCCAGAAATGTTTCTTATTTTCTCAAAATTTGTCAGTTTTTCGAATCTCCCTGAAGTTGCGCAAAATATTTTAGCATTCCCTGGTGTGCATGACATGAGCATATATTTGAATTAGAACACTTAGCTGAGGAAACCGCATAGAGAAATATGCAATAAAAATCTACTTAAAGTGAAACATATGATGTATCATATAAGAACCAGGTTTGAGGTGAAAAGCAAAGTAGTCATTTTTTGTTCTTTTTGCTTTTCCTTTTGTGGTATGATGGTTTTCTTTTGAATTCCTTTAATCCTTGAGTTCCTTTATTTTTATTTTTTATGATTATATTGTATATTTTTGATTTGTGGTTACCTGAATTATATGTTGACCCATAACTGAATCTACTTACTCTAAATTGATAGTCATAAGAGTTCAAACACATTCTAGAGGATGTACATTTTTATCTCTCTTCCTCACACTTTGTGATTTCAGTGTAGTGTTTTACATCTTCATGCTTATCATTTGCTGTTAACTGTAGTTACAATAGGTTTTACAAACTTTTAAAAAATTTTTTCATTTTAATTTAGGTACTGGCTTATTTAAGTGGTCTTCACGTTCACCTTTCACTTTCATGCATTGGAGAAGGAAATGGAAACCCACTCCATTGTTCTTGCCTGGAGAATCCCAGGGACGGGGCAACCTGGTGGGCTGCCATCTATGGGGTCACACAGAGTCGGACATGACTGAAGTGACTTAGCAGCAACAGTCCTTTCATATGTTTTCCTTTCCTATTGTGATTTTCCATTCTTTTCACTTTAGAGAAGACATTTCACTATTTCTTTAAGGGTAGGTTTAGTATTGCTGAGTTTTTGTGGTTTTTTGTTTTTTTTTTTTTCAGTTTTTACTTTATGAGAAATTGTTTATCTGTTATTTCTTCTAAATTATAGTCTTGTTGAGTTGAGTATCCTAGCTTGAATGTTTTTCCCTTTCATAACTTTGAATATATCATGAGCCTTCCATCTCATCTTCAGAGTTTCTGCAGAGAAATCAACTGATTCTCCTATGGGGTTTCCCTTGTAACTGACTTTGCTTTTCTCTTATTGCTTTAAGAAATCCTTTTGGAGACTTTATCCTGTTAGGGACCCTCTATGCTTCCTGTACCAGATTGTCTGTTTCCTTTAATTTAATTTCTTCTAATACATTTTAATTGCCCCTTTCTCCTTCTCTTGTAAAGAAGACAAGACCTACAAGACCTTTTAGAACTAACACCCTAAAAGATGTCCTTTTCATATAGGGGAATGGAATGCAAAAGTAGGAAGTCAAGAAACACCTGCAGTAACAGGGAAATTTGGCCTTGGAACATGGAATGAAGCAGGGCAAAGGCTAATAAGAGTTTTGCCAAGAGAACCATTGGTCATAGCAAATACCCTCTTCCAACAATAGAAGAGAACTCTACACATGGACATCACCAGATGGTCAACACCAAAATCAGACTGATTATATTCTTTGCAGCCAAACATGGAGAAGCTCTATACAGTCAGCAAAAACAAGACCGGGAGCTGACTGTGGCTCAAATCATGAGCTCCTTATTGCCAAATTCAGACTTAAATGGAAGAAAGTAGGGAAAACCACTAGACCATTCAGGTATGACCTAAATTAAATCCCTTATGGTTATACAGTTGCAGTGAGAAATAAATTTAAGGGACTAGATCTGATAGATAGAGTGACTTATGAACTATGGAATGAGGTTCGTGACATTGTACAGGAGACAGGGATCAGGACAATCCCCATGGAAAAGAACTGCAAAAAAGCAAAATGGTTGTCTGGGGAAGCCTTACAAATAGCTGTGAAAAGAAGAGAAGCAAAAAGCAAAGGAGAAAAGGAAACATATAAGCATCTGAATGCAGAGTTCCAAAGAATAGCAAGAAGGGATAAGAAAGCCTTCTTCAGCAATCAATGCAAAGAAATAGAGGAAAACAACAGAATGGGAAAGATTAGAGATCTCTCCAAGAAAATTAGAGATATCAAGAGAACATTTCATGCAAAGATGGGCTTGATAAAGGACAGAAATGGTATAGACCTAACAGAAGCAGAAGATATTAAGAAGAGGCGGCAAGGATACACAGAAGAACTGTACAAAAAAGATCTTCACAATCCAGATAATCACGATGGTATGATCACTCACCTAGAGCCAGACATCCTGGAATGTGAAGTCAAGTGGGCCTTAGAAAGCATCACTACGAACAAAGCTAGTGGAAGTGATGGAATTCCAGTTGAGCTATTTCAAATCCTGAAAGATGATGCTGTGAAAGTGCTGCACTCAATATGCCAGCAAATTTGGAAAACTCAGCAGTGGCCACAGGACTGGAAAAGTTTAGTTTTCATTCCAATCCCAAAGAAAGACAATGCCAAAGAATGCTCAAACTACTGCACAATTGCACTCATCTCACACTCTAGTAAAGTAATGCTCAAAATTCTCCAAGCCAGGCTTCAGCAATACGTGAACCATGAACTTCCAGATGTTCAAGCTGGTTTTAGAAAAGGCAGAGGAACCAGAGATCAAATTGCCAACATCCACTGCATCATGAGAAAAGCAAGAGAGTTCCAGAAAAAAACATCTATGTCTGCTCTCTTGACTATGCCAAAGCCTTTGACTGTGTGGATCACAATAAACTGTGGAAAATTCTTCAAGGGATGGGAATACCAGAGCACCTGACCTGCCTCTTTAGAAACATATATGCAGGTTAGGAAGCAACAGTTAGAACTGGACATGGAACAACAGACTGGTTCCAAATAGGGAAAGGAGTATGTCAAGGCTGTATATTGTCACGCTGCTTATTTAACTTATATGCAGAGTACATCATGAGAAACGCTGGGCTTGAAGAAGCACAAGCTGGAATCAAGATTGCTGGGAGAAATATCAATAACCTCAGATATGCAGATGACACCACCCTTATGGAGGAAAGTGAAGAGGAACTAAAAAGCCTCTGATGAAAGTGAAAGAGGAGAGTGAAAAGGTTGGCTTAAAGCTCAACATTCAGAAAACGAAGATCATGGCATCCGGTCTCATCACTTCATGGGAAATAGATGGGGAAACAGTGGAAACAGTGTCAGACTTTATTTTTTGGGGCTCCAAAATTACTGCAGATGGTGACTGCAGCCATGAAATTAAAAGAAATTAAAAGACTTACTCCTTGGAAGGAAAGTTATGACCGACCTAGATAGCATATTCCAAAGCAGAGACATTACTTTGCCAACAAAGGTCCATCTGCTCAAGGCTATGGTTTTTCCAGTGGTCATATATGGATGTGAGAGCTGGACTGTGAAGAAAGCTGAGCACCGAAGAATTGATGCTTTTGAACTGTGGTGTTGGAGAAGACTCTTGAGAGTCCCTTGGACTGCAAAGAGATCCAACCAGTCCATTCTAAATGAGATCAGCACTGGGTGTTCTTTGGAAGGAATGATGCTAAAGTTGAAACTCCAGTACTTTGGCCACCTCATGCGAAGAGTTGACTCATTGGGAAAGACTCTGATGCTGGGAGGGACTGGGGGCAGGAGGATAAAGGGACGACAGAGGATGAGATGGCTGGATGGCATCACCAACTCGATGGATGTAAGTTTGAATGAACTCCGGGAGTTGGTGATGGACAGGGAGGTCTGGTGTTTGCGATTCTTGGGGTTGCAGAGTTGTACATGACTGAGCGACTGAACTGAACTGAACTTGTCCTTCTCTTACCCCTCTTGTGTATAGGTTGGCACACTTTATTATCTCATTAATCTCATTTGTTGCTTTGATTTCTTTTTCATTTGTCTTTCTGTCTGCTGTTTTGACTGGGTTATTTCCATTATTCTATCTTGCAGGTCAGTTAGTTCTTCCGTTATTTAGCCTGTGTTTCATTGCTTCTAGATTAAGTTTTTTTTATATTGGCTATTGAATTGTTTAATTTTGATTAGTTCCTAATTCCTTATAGTGATCTGCATTTCTGTTGATTACTTTTCTTAAGTCCTTCAGCATTTTTATTCCCTCCTTTTTAAATTCTGAGTCAAATTCATCTAACTTTACTCATTGTGGTTTATTTATTTATCTATTATTTTCGGCTGCAGTGGATCTTCATTACTTTCCTGGCATTCCCTTGTTGAGGCGAGCACAGCAGGGGCTACCCTTTGTTGTGGTGCACTCTCATTGTGGTGGTTTCTCTTGCTGTGGAGCACAGGCTCCAGGTGTGTGGGCTTCAGTAGTTGCAGCAGCAGGCTCAGGAGTTGTGTTTTGAGGGTTTCTAGATCACAAGCTTGGCATCTATGGTCCAAGGCTAAGTTGTTCCATGGCATGTGGAGATCTTCCCAGATCAGGGATCGAACTCATGTCTCCTGCATTGGCATGTGGATTCTTACCCACTGCACCACCAAGGAAGTTCACTCATTGTGATTTTGTAAGAGTTAGGTGATTGTAGTTTATAGTATATATTCTGTTGAAATCTTTATATATGGAAATGTTTAAAACTTGAAAACATTCTTCTGAAGGTAAAATTAAATATATTGTATTTAATATGTTTGTGTGTTAGTTATTTAGCTGTGTCTGACTCTGTGACCCTGTGGACTGTGGCCCACCATGCTCCTCTGTCCATGAAATTCCCCAGGCAAGAATATTTAATATAATTAAATGAATTAATTGATATTATCATGGGAAATTAGAAATTCCAGATCCTGTGTGCAATTTAGCATTTGAGACTTTTCTAATATTTTGATTTTGTTTCCTTTTGGTTTTTATTTTGTTTTAATGACCTGCTAGATAAAAGATAAACCAGACATGTATGATACTATCTCCTTCAGAGTTCATTTTTAAAATCTGTTTTCCCTCTCAGTAGTGTTTCAGTTTTGGGAAAAGGTCTCTAATCAGGCTTTCTTCCTCATTATTCTGTAGTATTTTTCTGTGTTGCCAGAATTTATAGCCTTCTAAAATTTGTGCTTTGAACATCTAATGATTGAAGATGCTTCCAGGTTTTATAGGCACTCTACTGCAGAGGGAGTATGTGGCCTTTATCCAACCAAAGAGAGACAACATTATTATTTCCATCTCCAGATAGTTGTATGTCTTGGCCAATTCACTCAGACTTTTCAAACCACAATTTTTTTCATAAGTAAAATGTCAGTAATAACGTTTAATTCTTACAGTAGTTTAACGGTATATAAAATTTTTAACATACAAGCACTCAATTAGTTCATTTCTTTACTCGGACTGCTGGCCTACTTCCTCCTCCCAAAATATTGCTAGCCTTTGCCTCTTATTTCATTAGTTTTTTGTGGTTTTTCATTAGAGATAATCATTTCCATATCACTATCCACCTCATTCCCAAGGATGCACTACGCCCTCATTGCTTGCCTGCCTTATCTTCCCTGTGCTGCATAAGAATATGCTAATTCCTTTCTGGAACTAATGCAAATATGTCTGTAAATGCATGTCTTTTATTAGATATCATCTTTCCCTGATTCCTTTACTCTTAGTGTCAAGGACTATGTTTTATTTGTCTTTACATTTGCAGCTCATTATGTAATGTCTGCAGAGTATAATTACTTAATAAATTAGATAGCATCATGTTGTAAAGTTATTGAGATCATAGGTTTTGTAACTGAATATATGTGGGCCAAAATCAGGAATCTTCCACTCAGCTGTGTGAAGTGGGACAGGTGTTAACATTATTTGGTAAATTTTAAAACTGGTATAATGATATTTGTTTAACAGAATTGTTTAATTAAATATGAAATGTTTATAAAGCTTTTAGTACACTGTCTGAAAAAGTCTAAGTGCTTATAAAATTCTCTGTTACTCTTTTATTGTGAAAGAATGAACAATTAAATTTAAAATGGTTTGTTGAAAACTTCTATTGATGATACATATAAGGGTACAAACTAATGAGAATACAAAATATTCTCCCCAAGTCATATCTTCATCATGATTTCCCCTTTTACTACTTTCCAAACATCAAAACTTTGAAGAAATTTTCTAAGTTCCTCTCCTTCATATCCCTTGGGTAAGAGACATCAGTCTCATACATTCACTCATTCCATGGAATGGGTCTAGACAGTGACTGACATTATAAATATTACCTTCATTTTAGACCACAAAGCTTGCATAATAAATTGGGCATGCTAATATGCTTCATTTTATTTCTACAAACATTGTTCAGCATTTTCCTTGTGTTTAGTCCTATTCAGTTCAGTTCAGTTCTGTCGCTCAGTCGTGTCTGACTCTTTGTGACCCCATGAATCACAGCATGCCAGGCCTCCCTGTCTATCACCAACTCCTGGAGTTCACTCAAACTCATGTTCATGGAGTCAGTGATGCCATCCCGCCATCTCATCCGCTGTCATCCCCTTCTCCTCCTGCCCCCAATCCCTCCCAACATCAGGGTCTTTCCCAATGAGTCAACTCTTCGCATGAGGTGGCCAAAGTATTGGAGCTTCAGCTTCAGCATCAGTCCTTCCAATGAACACCCAGGACTGATCTCCTTTAGAATGGACTGGTTGGATCTCTTTGCAGTCCAGGGGACTCTCAAGAGTCTTCTCCAACACCAAAGTTCAAAAACATCAATTCTTCAGCACTCCGCTTTCTTCACAGTCCAAATCTCACATCCATACATGACCACTTGAAAAACCATACCCTTGACTAGACGGACCTTTGTTGGCAAAGCAATACTTTTTATTTTAAGGAAGTTAACCCTAATAAAAGGTAGTTTATGAAATATATTTCAGAGTTAATTTTGTAGAACCAGGCATTACTCTAGTAGTTCAGAATAATAAGCAATTGATTAGGTTGAAGTATGTGAATAAGGCACAGTTCAAAATAGAGGACTTAAATTGGTCTTTAAGTTGTGGACAAGACTTAAGACACTTGGTGTGCCTCACACATAAAATAGATTTAATCATTTGTCCTTTTTATTGAATACCTACTTACTAAAGGCCAAAGAATAATAATGCTTCAGCTGAGAGAATCTACCAGAATGTTTAGACTCCATGGTACTTGAAGAAAATGTGACACAAACACTTTATTAATGTTTTAAGTTTAAACTTGGCAGGCAGCCACTGTATTAGTGCTTGAAATACTTCTTCACATAGTATGATTTTGAAAATTAGCTTTTAATAAGGAGGGAAAAAACCTGTAACATTATTTGTTAACCAGAACTTCCCATTAATAACAAATATGTTCAGTAGCTTCCTACAGGAGATGGATATATCTATCTGTCTATCTATCTCTCTATACATATGAGTCTTATTTTTATTAGTTTTTATTGTGTAGCTGCTTTAAATATTGTGTTGGTTTGCTGTACAGCAAAGTGAATCAGCTATCAAATTGTGAATATGGATTAGGAAAATGTTTGGGGTGAGACCCCTTTCTTTCTGGCTTAACCACATGGGGATTTGATGAAGATTTGTATAGATCTATAGTCTTTCCTTGATATTTATGATTCTTCAGAGAGTGAAGAATCCAAGTTATACTTATAGAATTTATTTCCGACTGATCTAATACATTTAATTAAGCACATTTATATAACCTAATGCACCCTTGCAAAACATTTTCAAATATAATTAGATCTCAAAATCATATTAAATTCATAGGCATTGAAGAGTTCCAAACTGAGTTATTCAGATACTTTGCTCTATATGTTCATCTATGTATCTACACACACACACACACACACACACACACACGTATCTAGTTTTTTATTTTTCTGCCCTTGGATTCTGTCCTTGAAAAGACATCTCCTGGATCTGCAGGCCACACCGGTCAACACTCTGTGTCCTAACACCAGTTTCAGTCCAGTTATTTTGATCTCATGTGTTTAACCAAATGCTGTTTATATTCAACATTTAGCAAATCAGCCAGGTCCTCAAGGGCTGTTTCTTCTAGAATATTTCTCTCCTTCTAATCCCAGAAGGCTGTGTTTCACAACTATGTTAACTGCTAAGACTTAAAAACATCCCATAATACAACACCATACACTTACTGTCTATGCCACAGTTAACACATGTATCCTCAGCTTTTTTTTTTCATGTTTATTTGTATATAAATTTTAAAGGTTACACTTCATTTACAGTTATTACAGAACATTGGCTGTATTCCCTGTGTTGTATAATACTTCCTTGTAGCCTACCGTACACTGAAGTTTGTACCTCCTGCTCCCCTACCCCTATATTGTACCTCCCCTTTCCAGCTCCCTACTGGGGACCACTAGTTTGCTCTCCATATATGAGTCTGCTTCTTTTTTATATTCACTAGTTTGTAGTGCTTTTCAGATTCTACATATAAGTGATATCATAGCATATTTGTTCTTCATCTGACTTGTTCAACTTAGTAGAAAAGTGAAAGAAAGTGTTAGTCACCCAGTCATATCTGACTCTTAGGAACCCCATGGACTGTAGCTCCTCTCTCCATAGGATTTTCCAGGCAAGAATATTGAAGTCGATTGCCATTCCCTTCTCCAAGGGATCTTCCTGACCAAGGCATAGAACCCAGGTCTCCTGCATTGCAGACATATTCTTTACCATCTGAAGCTTCCAGGGGCTTCATTTCACTTAGTACAGTGCAACCCAAGTCCATCAATAGTGCTGCAAATGGCAAATTTCAATTTTATGGCTGAATAGTCGTCCATTGTGTGTGTATTTATGTGTGTATGTATATACATACACACATACACCTTCCCTGGTGGCTCAGACGGTGAAGCATCTGCCTGCAGTGCGGGAGACCCGGGTTTGATTCCTGGGTTGGGAAGATCCCCTGGAGAAGGAAATGGCAATCCACTCCAGCATTCTTGCCTGGGAAACCCCATGGACGGAGGAGCCTGATAGGCTACAGTCCATGGGGTCGCAAAGAGTCGGACACGACTGAGCGACTTCACTTCACTTTGAATATACAAATAATGTATATGTAATGTATATATGATGTTGTTTTTCAGTCATTCAGTCATGTCCAATTCTTTGCAACTCCATGAACTGCAGCGTGCTAGGTTTCCCTGACTTTGCTCAAACTCATGTCCATTGAGTCGAAGATGCCATCCAACCATCTCATCCTCTGTCACCTCCTCCTCTTGCCCTCAATCTTTCCAGAATCAGGGTCTTTTCCAATGAATCAACTCTTCATATCAGGTGGCCAAAATATTGGAGCTTCAGTCTTTCCAGTGAATATTCAGGATTGATTTCCTTTAGGACTGGCTGGTTTGATCACCTTGCAGTCCAAGGGACTCTCATGTGTCTTAAGCATCACAGTTCAAAAGTATCAATTCTTTGGCACTCAGCCTTCTTTGTGGTCCAACTCTCACATCTGTATATGACTACTGGAAAAATAGTTTTGAGTACATGGACATTTGTCAGTAAAGTGATGTCTCTGCTTTTTAATACACTGTCTAGGTTTGTCATAGCTTTTCTTCCAAGGAGCAAGTGTCTTCTAATTTCAAGGATGCAGTCAACATCTTCAGTGATTTTTCAGCCCAAGAAAATAAAGTCTGTCACTGTTTCCATTGTTTCTCCGTATATTAGCCATAAAGTGATGGGATTAGTTGACATGACCTTACTTTTTCTAATGCTAAGCTTTAAGCAAGCTTTGTCTCTCTCCTCTACCACCCTCATCAAGAGGCTTTTTAGGTCCTTTACTCCTTCTGCCATTAGTGGTATCATCTACATATTTGAGGTTGTTGATATTTCTCTTGGCAATCTTGATTCCAGCTTGTGCTTCATCCAGCCTAGCATTTTACATGATATAATCTGCATAGAAGTTAAATAAGCAGGGTGACAATATACAACCTCAACATACTCCTTTCTCAATTTTGAACCAGTCTGCTCTTCCATGTAAGGCTCTAAATTCTGCTTCTTGACCAGCATATAGGCTTCTCATGAGGCAGGTAAGGTGGTCTGGTATTCCTAGCCCTTTAAAAACATTCCACAGTTTGTCATGATCCATACAATGTTCATAGCAACATCATCTACAGTTGCCAAGATATGGAAGCAACCGAAATGTCCATCAGCAGATACATGGACAAAGATGTGGCCTGTGTGTGTGTGGTTGCTTCCATATCTTGGCAATTGTAGATGCTTCTGTTGCTATAAACATTAAGTGCATGCATTTTTTTTCAAATTAGAAAGAATTTTGTTTCTTTTGGATATATATCCAGGATTGGAATTACTGGGTCATATGGTACTTCTATTTTTAGTTTTTCAGAGACCTCCATATTGTTTTCTACAGTGGCTGCACCAATTTACATTCCCACCAACAGTGTAGAAGGGTTCTGTTTTCTCCATATCCTTACCAACATTTGTTGTTTGTGTTCTTTTCTATGACAGTCATTCTGACAGGTGTGAGGTGTTGCCTCATTGTAGTTTTGATTTGCATGACGATTTTTTTTTTCCCCATGAGTCAGCTCTTTTTTTTTTTTTTTTGTTATATTTCCCTGATGATTAATGAAGTTGAGAATTTTTTCATGTTCCTTTTGGCCATCTGCATTCCCTCTTTGGAAAAATGTCTATTTAGTTTTTATGCTTGTTTTTTAATTACGTTTTTATTTATTAAAAAAATTTTTTTTGATGTTGAGTTGTATGAGCTGTTTGTATGTGTTGAATATTAACCCATTATCTGTCATATTATTTGCAAATATTTTATCCCATTTTGTAGGTTTCTTTTTGTTCTGTTGATTGTTTCTTTTACTATGCAAAATTTTTAAGTTTAAGTAGGTTCCATTTGTTTATTTTTGCCTTTATTTCCTTTATTTTAGAGGATAAATATGAAAATATTTCACTGCTACTATTTTTTTTAACCTTTCTCACATCACTGAAAAACTTTGAGAGAGGTCAAGTTCCTCTTTGCTCTCTGTGGTGCCTAACATATAGTTAGAGCTCTTCTCCTCAAAACAGCTCCATGTTGCCTTCATTTCAGTTAATTCTCAAGTAAGTATTCAAGGATATTTAAGATCTGTTTCTGTTTACTTGTTTGCCTTTATGTTGTTTTTTTTTTTTTTCATTCTCAAATGTTTATTGTGTAATCTCTACAAACACATTCTCCTACCTAATCACAATACAGTAATCAATGTCAGAATATTGACATTAAAACATCACTACCATTTATGTTTAACTTTTCCATTCCACAGTAGTTTGGGTCACATTACTTCCAATTTCACAGATTTGTCATTCTCTATTTTTCTACATGGCCTTTGCTCAGGCTACTCCTTCTTACTGAGGCATCCTTCATTAGTTGGCTCTGCACCATTCATTAAGGCTGTTTTTTTCTTGATACTTATGTCCATTTTCTAAAGATATTACGTGTCACCTTATCCTTAATTCTGAAATTAATTAAAATTAATTTGTTTTAGAGAATTTTGTGACAGCTCTTGAGATAATTGGAAACCAATTGAACCTTGAATTCTATATACTGGAAAAGAAGGCTATGTTTACAGATTTAATCCCTGCCAAGGAAAATATATTTTAAATGAAAAAGCAAATCTTTTGTATAGATAGTCTTCCAAATACCCTTTATTAAATCTTAGTACTGCTTCTGGGTAGGGAGGCTTGAAGAGGACCTGTGGGCCATGGTTCTTGCTTAGGACACAATCTGAGGTCTAACCCGTGGCAAAAACAAATTTATTAAGGAAAGAAGAGAAACAACAGAAAGAATACCTCAAGGCAGAGGTGGGCCAAGCCAGGGGAGGCACTGGCCTGATAATGATGAGGTAGGTGAGTTGTTCAAGACAGTTCAGTTCAGTTCAGTTGCTCAGTCATGTCTGACTCTTTACGACACCATGGACTGCAGCACACCAGTCCTCCCAGGCCATCACCAACTCCTGCAGCCTACTCAAACTCATGTCCATTGAGTTGGTGATGCCATGCAACCATCTCATCCCCTGCCATACCCTTCTCTTCCTACCTTCAATCTTTCTCAGCATCAGGGTTTTTTAAAATGAGTCAGTTCTTCGCATCAGGTGGCCAACGTATTGGAGTTTCAGCCTCAGCATTAGTTCTTCCAATGAATATTCAGGTCTGATTTCCTTTAGGATGGACTGGTTGGATCTCCTTGCAGTCCAAAGGACTTTCAAGAGTCTTCTCCAACACCACAGTTCAAAAGCATCAATTCTTCGGCCCTCAGTTTTCTTTATAGTCCAACTCTCACATCCATACATGACTACTGGAAAAACCATAGCTTTGACTAGACAGGGCTTTTACATATTCATCTAGGCAGGCTTGGACTGACAGATTTATTGATAATTGCAAGTTACATAACAACAGATCTATGTCTTTCCCATAATCCTGTTTGTTGTATTCAGATGTCTGTATGTATAGAATATTCATGAACCCTTAGTAGGCTCCACTGGGCTTCCCTGATGGCTTTAGTTGTTAAAGCGTCTGCCTGCAATACAGGAGACCTGGGTTTGATCCTTGGGTGGGAAGATCCCCTGGAGAAGGAGATGGCAACCCACTCCAATACTCGTGCCTGGAAAATCCCATGGACAGAGGAGCCTGGTAGGCTACAGTGACTTCATAGTCATCCTAGGCTCCTGGCTGCCTAAGATCACTTGAGTACACAGCTGTGCATCAAGGGCTTGGGCGCTAGAGTTGGAGAAGCCTCTGTGGTTCATTTGCATTCACTGTGTGCCTAGGACACATGGAGTTGGAAAAGTATCTGTGGTTATTTTGTAGCATATCTATGAGCTCTCTTGGGTGCACTAGTACATATCTGGGGTGGGGTTTAGGATCAACTTGAATCTTTTTGCGCTAGGCCACCCCTCCTTGCTCATACCTAACTTCCTACCAAACAATACTGGGATGGAAGAAATACACATTTAAACATAACTAAGTTTGATTTTCAGCTCTACCATTTGTCATGTCTATGACTTTGGACAATTTTGTATTCTAATTTGTGTAAAGCAGTTGCTTACTGGCAACTTTATTAAAACTTAACACATCCCAAGAACATAGTAATAATTCAATAAATATTAGGATAGTCATATTTTCGGTAGTCATTCCCATATTAAACTAAATTCTTACTACTCTATCTGGTTCACTGTGTATATGTCCTTTTTATCAACTCTGCTGTAAGTTATTTAATAAACCAAAACCTTGGTTTATTAAGCTTTGTCATTTGTCTTTCTCCATCCATTGCTCCTAAATGCCAACCATTCTTTGCCCAGAAGTGAATGTATAATTAATATTGCTTGCATGAATATAAAATGAATGTATGCCTGGCCATATTGTTAAAAATAAGCTTTATGTTTTACCAGAACTTTAAATTCTTATAAGGCCTACACATTTTATAGAAACATTCACAAATATATATCTTACTGGTCACTTTCATTCCTCTGGTTTGGGCTGATATTTATAGATTAACTGTTACCTTATATGTGAATTAACTCAAAGATATTATTTAAAACTTAAATCAGCAGGACAGGAACATGTATACAGGGAACGCTTAGCCATCTCAAAAGTTTTGGATCATTAAAAAATGTATGCTATAATTTTTCTATCATAATCTCCTATTGTAAGTGCATCAGACCTCTGCATAGCAGATTTATACAACATGTGCATGGGAAGAGGCATACCTCTTTCAAAAGAGCCCATTATGTAATAGTCACTAGAAAAGAATAAAGAGCTACAAGAAAGTCGGAGGAAGGGGACAAGTTAATACAACTTACGTGAATCATGGAATGTTTCATGTCAAAAATAAGAAATTAATCAAAGTCCAAAATGCATTTATAAAAATGTATGCTGTTGTACTTTGATAACTTCACATTTCAACTACTCTGAGAATAACACACATTACTGATGTTTCTCCCAATGTGCTATGTAATTTTCACTTATAATCACATGTGATGTTCAAAATATGTATAGTGGCATGGCATCCATTCTTCTTTTAGTATCTTCTTAAAAACTATTTGCATCTGCTTCTGTGTTAGCACTCAGAATCCTCTGTAAAGTACAATTATGACTTTAGATTTTATGGTAAACAATCAAAATGTCTTTAGTTAATTCAACTGATATTTCAATACAATAAAACCCCAGAAATGGAGCCACCAATTATTGCAACAATTGCATGCTACTTGTAACAGTATATTGTACATGTTTTCATATAGTCATAACTTATGTTTCTTATGTATATATGTTCTTTTTTAAGAAAATAGATTTTCACTTCAATATTAGGTAGACACTGAATTTTCATGGAGAGTTATTCAATTTTAACTTATTTTTGCCAAAGCTTTGTTTTTTCTTCTGTTGTAAAAAGTCATCCCCTCGTTACCTTATAAAAAGTGGTTCACTGATAGAAGCAGTAATAATTATGAATGTGAATTACTGCTCTCTTAAAGCATTTATAAGAGATTATACACTAGTGGATTCAAAGTGTAATTAGGCATATTTAATCACATAGAATTATAGTTCTTTAATTCCTTTCAAATGGAACATTAATGACCACTGGATCCATAAGTAAGTAAATAGAGAATAGAAGAAGGTGGCAGGGCAATGATGTTACAAAAGGAGGAGAGGCAAAATCTGAACACTGCAGTTTCCATTTAGTCAGGCCACCTTTCTGGCCAACAATTCACTTCAAAAGTCTATTAATGATTGAATGAGCAAGAAGCTAGACTTTATTCTCTAGAACAAGAAATCTAGCCATTGTATTATTTTATAAAAAAGTTCAACAGCAGAAGCTTAAACACACTTTTGATATATTTCCTTTTTCTTTCAAAGTTTGTATATGAACATTATTTTTCTTGTATCAGAGGGACTTAAATGTGGCACCATCTCCCTGTCTTCCCTGACTTTGCCAAACAGAGGAGTGAATGAATGGGTGAGCTGAAAGAGAGAATACTGGAAAACTTGATAATACATAGTGAAAAAGGAGACATTGATGTCTCAGGACTGAATTTGTATTTTGGCTACTTTTATTAACATGAATGTCTTATTCCTATGAAATTGAATGTATACCATATAAATTATTATTGAATTAATACTGCATGAAATAAACTATACAGTATAATCTAAAGAATGGCTTAGAATTTTTCTGACTCCCTTAAATAAAAAGTGAAACTTTTATGTAAATATCACATACAAAATTAAAAAGCTGACAGGATTATGAATCTCTTAATGAACTGGCTTTTTTATCTTGGGAAAAGTCTCTTATCTAATTAATACTATTTTTAGTGATTGCAGTAGAACTGTCAAATTTTTAAAAAATATATTGATGTTAAAAATCTAAGTGTGATAAAATTGTTTTTAAATTAATTCCTTAACAATATATATTTTTAAACAAAAGGAGTTAAAAATGCCTCACTTACTGTCCTCTTAAGTCATATGACACTGCTGCTAAGTCGCTTCAGTTGTGTCCGACTCTGTGCGACCCCATAGACGGCAGCCCACCAGGCTTCCCCGTCCCTGGGATTCTCCAGGCAAGAATACTGGAGTGGCTTGCCATTTCCTTCTCCAATATGACACTATCTGAGATATATTAGTAAAAATTCTTGTCTGATGGTCAACTAGGATGGTGCACTTTCCTGGTGATGTCATAGCCTCTTGAATTTCCTTTATTGTCTTAGAAGGTCAGTTGGAAGGCAATGTGTGGAGAATGATGGGAAATTTAAATTTAAATATGTGCATATTGGTCAAATGGATTTCCCAGGTGGTGCTAGTGATAAAGAATCTGCCTGCCAATGCAGGAGACAAGAGACCTGGGTTCAGTCCCGGTCAGGGAAGGTACCCTGGAGGAGAGCATGGCAACCCACTCTAGTATTGTTGCCTGGAGAATTCAATGGACAGAGGAACCTGGGGAGTTACAGTCCATGGGCGTCACAGTCAGACATAACTGAAGTGACTTAACACACACATATTGGTCAAATATCATAATAGGAAGCTGAATGTCAAAGTTAAATCAGAGACAGAAATATAAGAATGCATCCTTGGATAACTGTCCATTGCTTTTCTCATGTGTCCATATATGTTTTTGCCATCTCTCTGTCAATGGATTCCAGTAAACATATTCTGGTAGGCTATTAAAGGTTTGTCATCACCAGCAGTATTACACCTTGTTGTTGTTATTTATCTCTAAGTTGTGCCTGACTCCTTTGCTATCCCAAGGACTACCAGGCTCCTCTGTCCATGAAATTTTCCAGGTAAGAATACTAGAACAGGTTGCTACTTACTTCTCCCCCAGCCTAGTCATAAAGCCTACATCTCCTGCATTGGCAGGCAGATTCTTTACCATTGAGCAACCAGGGAAGCCCTTTGTTGTTGAGTCAGTCGTGTTTTTTTGCTGACTGTATAGAGCTTCTCCATCTTCAGCTGCAAAGAATATAATCAATCTGATTTCGATATTGACCATCTGGTGATGTCCATGTATAGAGTCTTCTCTTGTGTTGTTGGAAAAGGGTATTGCTATGACCAGTGCATTCTCTTGGCAAAACTCTGTTAGCCTTTTACCTGCTTCATTTTCTACTCCAAGGTCAAACTTACCTGTTACTCCAGGTATCTGTTGACTTCCTACTTTTGCATTCCAATTCCCTATGATGAAAAGGAGATCTCTTTTTGGTGTTAGTTCTAGAAGGTCTTGTAGGTCTTCATAGAACCTTTCAACTTCAGCTTCTTCAGTGTTACTGGTTGAAGCATAGACATGTGTTATTGTGATGTTGATAAGTCTGTCTTGGGAGCACACTGAGATCATTCTGTCATTTTTGAGATTGCACCCAAGTTCTGCATTTCAGACTCTTCTGTTGACTATGGGGGCTACTCCATTTATTCTAAGGGGTTCTTACCCACAGTAGTAGATATAATGGTCATCTGAATTACATTCACCCATTCCAGTCCATTTTAGTTCACTGATTCCTAAACTGTCAATGTTCACTCTTGCCATCTCGTATTTGACCACATCCAATTTACCTTTGATTCATGGACCTAACATTCCAGGTTACTATGCAATATTGTCCTTTACAGCATCTGAATTTATTTTCACCACCAGACACATTCACAAATGGGTGTCATTTCCACTTTGGCTCAGATTCTTCATCCTTTCTGGAGCTATTTCTCTGCTCCTCTCCAGTAGCATAGTGGTCACCTACCAACCTGGGGTAGTGGGTGGTTGCTCATCTTTCAGTGTCATATCTTTTTGCCTTTTAATAGTGTTCATGGGGTTCTCAAGGCAAGAATACTGATGTGGTTTGTCATTCCCTTCTCCAGTGGACTACATTTTGTCAGAAGTCTTCCACCATGACCTGTCTGTCTTTGGACTTCCTGCACAGCATGGCAGTTTCATTGAGTTACACAAGGCTGTGGTTCTTTGGTTAGTTTTCTGTGATTGCGGCTTTTGTTCTGGAGGCCTTGGGATTGAAATTCTTGCTTCTTCTGTCTTCCCTCTGATGGATGAGGATAAGAGGCTTGTGTAAGCTTCCTGATGGGAGTCACAGCTTTCGGGGATAACTGGATCTTGCTCTTGTGAGCAGGGCCATACTTAGTAAACCTTTAATCCAATTTCTGCTTATGGGTAGGACTATGCTCTCTCCCTTTGGTTTGGCCTGAAGCTGCCCAGTCCTGGAGTCTTAAGTCTCCATAGTAGGGCTGTAGGCTATTTGGTGGGCTTCCCTGGTGGCTCAGACACTTAATGGTGATCTTCTTCAAGAGTACTTACGAAAACATCCCCAGCCTCCCAGGACTGCTGCTGCCAGTACCCCTGACCCTGCAACAGGCAACTGTCGACCCATGCCTCCCCTGGAGACTCTCCAACACTCACAGGCAGGTCTGGCTCTGTCCCTTGTGGGGTCACTGATCCTTTTGCCTGGGTCCTGGTGTGCACTAGGTTTTGTTGTAAAGGTTTTAGGTCCCACATGCGACTTCCCATCCTGGAGATCCAGCAAAGGGACTGGGAAATCCTAGGGAATCTTACAGAAAGTCAGCGAGATTTGATTATAGAACTTCCTTACAACTGGGGAAACAGACTCTTGGAGGGCACTAGAAAAACCTTTCTCAGTGCCACTCTTCAGACCTTAATTCATGTGATCATGGATGTCTCCAGACAAATATGAAATGGCTAGCTGAAAAAACAGAAGAAACAAAGTTGTTAATCTGATTTAGAAGATTACACTGATTTAAAAGATTAATCTGACTTAGAAGATTACTCCATTGTCATTCTAATTCTGTTCCTAGTCCTTTTGCTTGTTTCTTCTGCTTGAGCCACATTATACACTGTGTTTATTCCTGAAAGCCTGGCATAGTTCTAGTTCAGATTATTTTTAAGTGTTATTCCTCCAGTCTTGGATTGTATTCCTTCAGATATATTCATAACTCACCCTCTCAGTTTAAATCTATACAGAAACATTACATCATGGAGTCCTTTACCCATTCTTTGTAAAATTGCAGTGTCTTCACTCTTGAAAAGAACAGATTCCTCCTTAGCACTTAATATTTACTACTGCTTTATATTTTCTCCTTAGCACTTAATACTATCTATCACATCAAAAAATCATGTGATTATTAGCTATTTTATTAAGTTTGTGTTTAAATATTTTGTTCCTTTCTATTAGTTGTTTCTACTATTGTGTATCTTAATTACCTTATTAATCCTAAAGCACTCTGTTATAACCTATAACATCATTTTATGTAATACTTTGAGAAAAAAGCTACCTGTTAATGTCATTTTTAGTGAAAGCTGCATTATGGTTTCAGAAATACTAAAATATTCATGGAATTACAGATTGACAATCACCAAAATGGAGTGTATAACATGTTTCTCTGCTTTCCTCACTAGAATGAAAGTTTCATGAGGGCAGAGATTTTCTTAGTCCTTTCTTCATTGCTATCGACTTTTATAATGTCTATTATTCCTATTATGTAATAGGATGTACTTGATCTATACTTTTGACATAATAAATACTTGAATAGATTTTAGTTGTTTTAAGTTTAGTTATTCTGATTACAGTGGTTGCATACTTTTCTGTGTCTTTTATCTTCTCTCTTCCATGCAGGACCAGGGAAAGGCACAAGTTGTAAAAGCAGTTGTTGATTAAATTGTATCACGTTGAGGATCCTTACTTTGTGGCCTTGGGCTTATGTGTGTTTCTGTATGCATTTGACTTCAGAAAGCATGATTCTTTGTGATTAGTTACAGTTTAATTTGTGAGTGGCAAAATGGAGAAGTTTAAGTAGGAGTATGATAGGCTGCTGCTACTGCTAAGTCACTTCAGTCGTGTCCGGCTCTGTGTGACCCCACAGACGGCAGCCCACCAGGCTCCACCTTCCCTGGGATTCTCCAGGCAAGAACACTGGAGTGTGCTGCCATTTCCTTCTCCAATGCATGAAAGTGAAAAGTGAAAGTAAAGTTGCTCAGTCGTGTCCGACTCTTTGCGACCCCATGGACTGCAGCTTACCAGGCTCCTCCATCCATGGGATTTTCCAGGCAAGAGTACTGGAGGGGGTTGCCACTTCTTTCTCTGTATGATAGGCAATTATGGCCTATTTAGTTCCTCATGATGCCCTACTATGCCGGACTTCCAGGTTATAGTTCAATTCATAGTCTAAGAGAACCAAACTTGCTCCATTTCTCTCTTCTCAAACCTGCCGGAGGTAGAAGTACCAAAGTGGGGATATAGCCCATACCATTTAGAGACACTTCCTGAAAATTACACCTACTTTTTCTTGTTAGATCTTATTTATCAGAGATTCCTTCTGACCACATACAGTGCTAAGGGAAGATGAAGAATTTAAAATTATTTGTCTAGATGACCAATATACTATTTCTTAGAAGAGTTAATTAATTTTGTGGAATAGTATATTCCACATGGAAGAATCTATAAATATCTTTCCTCCTAGAGTTAGAATATAGTATGACTCCCTAAGAAAGACATCATGGAGTCCTATAGAGTTATTATTTTGAGCTCGTAGTCCATGTTTTCTCAGGGATATAGATATCCCTGAGAAATATATAGACCCTGGATATAGACCTTCATATTCTAATAACCTGTAAACTATATCACAATTTAAAATCTTCTGAATATTGCATTCCTACTAACCAGGTTTAGGGGCAAAACAAATATGATGAAATTAAGAATGGATGAAGGGAAATATGCAGCATCACTAGTCAGCTTTTATCACATCCTATAGGGCAAGAATAAAAAAGAATCCCTTCTATGACAGGAGATCATTTCCTGCAGGTTCCATCATCTGAGTTTGACAGTGGAGAGTACATGATGGTTTCTCAGCTTTTATAGTGGGTTTCCTGCTAGTCTACAATTGGGCTTGCTGTTTCTTTATGGTGTGAGAAATTACAACCTTTATCAAGGTTGTGGTTTTGACAGTGTAATTTCCTGCAAAACTTAATAGATTTCCAGTCAATTTTCTTCTAGGACTTTCCGTGTGCAAGCAATTGCTGCTGAGGATTTTGCTGATATATATTAATTGAAGCTTAAAGTCTCTTGTCTTTTATTTGTCACCCTCTTGCTTACTGTACACTACTTTGAGAATTCCTGAAACAAGATTAGGTGGAAAAGAAACCACCTTGTCTGGTCTGCTATACAGAGAATAAAGTGTGTTTTAAATAGGCTTGGGGAAGTAGTCTTATCATGTTGAAGTCTGTGTTTGAGAGCAACCATTAATAAAGACTTTGGTTTGAACTACCAACATATTTGTTTCTTCAGTCCTCTAAGTCCTCAAATTATTGGACTTTCAATCAATGAAAATTGCCTAGCACAGGCCTAGATTGCTTTCTCAGGCAGGATGGTGATCTTTCCAGCTCTGCTTTTTGGGTGGTAAATTCTAGTCTGAGAGTATTACTCTCCATGAAGCAACTAGAAATGGCTAATGGATATCTAAAGTTTGAAAATCTGAATTTCTCTAGTGCAAGAGCACATGATCTGTTTTTGAACAAAAACGAATATACAGTTGTGCCACATATTTTGAAATAACATAGCAGGTATTATTAACTTCTAGTACCAATCCTTCTCATCCAACATACAACAAATTTAAGTAATCCAACAGTGTATGCTTAAGTTCTGTTACTTGTAGCACTATAATCCAGGTACCAAAATTCTGGTTTACTTAAGGTTAGGTTTAGCTGTGAGTGTCAGAATACCTGTATTGAAAGTTATTTAAACTTGAAATTCCAATAGGCAGTCATTGCATTTAGGGTCCTTCTATCTAAGGGCAGTAGGATATGGCAGATGAGAGCATGATTTTTGGTGCAATAATGACTTTGTTGAAGTTTTGTGTCACTACTCTCTGTGTGGCCTATGCCTTATAAATCTATCTTCATGTTCTTTAATTTTTGCAACTATAAAATTGAGATAATATGAAATAGCTCATAAAGGAGTTGTGAGAATTAAGAAGGTTAATACCTATAGTGACCTTGGAATACTTCCAGGTACAGGGTAAATTATATACATGTGAGCTTGTGATCCATTAGCTTTAGCTATGTAACTACCATCCTAGAACTAGTGTTTTATTTTTATTTATTTATTTAATTTATTATTATTATTTTTTACTTTACAATATTGTATTGGTTTTGCCATACATCAACATGCATCTGCCACGGGTGTACATGTGTCCCCCATCCTGAACCCCCATCCCACCTCCCTGCCTATACCATCCCTCTGGGTCATCCCAGTGTACCAGCCCCAAGCTTCCTGTATTGTGGATCGAACCTGGACTAGTGATTCGTTTCTTATATGATATTATACATGTTTTAATGCCATTCTCCCAAATCATCCCCCCCTCCCTCTCCCACAGAGTCCAAAAGACTGTTCTATACATCTGTGTCTCTTTTGCTGTCTCGCATACAGGGTTGTCGTTACCATCTTTCTAAATTCCATATATATGCATTAGTATACTGTATTGCTATTTTTCTTTCTGGCTTACTTCACTCTGTATAATAGGCTCCAGTTTCATCCACTTCATTAGAACTGATTCAAATGTATTCTTTTTAATGGCTGAGTAATACTCCATTGTGTATATGTACCACTGCTTTCTTATCCATTCATCTGCTGATGGATATCTAGGTTGCTTCCATGTCCTGGCTATTATAAACAGTGCTGCGATGAACATTGGGGTACACGTATCTCTTTTGATTCTGGTTTCCTCAGTGTGTATGCCCAGCAGTGGGATTGCTGGGTCATAAGGAAGTTCTGTTTCCAGTTTTTTAAGGAATCTCCACACTGTTCTCCACAGTGGCTGTACTAGTTTGCATTCCCACCAACAGTGTAAGAGGGTTCCCTTTTCTCCACATCCTCTCCAGCATTTATTGCTTGTAGACTTTTGGATCGCAGTCATTCTGACTGGCGTGCAATGGTACCTCATAGTGGTTTTGATTTGCATTTCTCTGATAATGAGTGATGTTGAGCACCTTTTCATGTGTTTGTTAGCCATCTGTATGTCTTCTTATGACCCAATCAAGAAATGGGCCAAAGAACTAAATAGAACTAGTGTTTTAAAATATCAGCCATTTATGTTGCTCATTTTTCTTTGAGTTAGCAATTTGAACTGGTTACAGATGAGCCTGGCTGATATCTAGGTGGGATTTGCTCATCAATCTGTGATCAGTTGGTAGGTCCATTGAGGCTGGCTTGTCTATAGTGACCTCACTGAGAAAGCTGGCCCTTTATTGCTGTGTTTGCTCATCCTCCATAGAGTTGGAATGAGAATCTTCACATGACATTGGTGACAAGGCCAGCTTAAAAGAAGATGACAGAGCAAATTTTAGTGTACAACATTTTTCCAAATCTGTGTTTGTATTGTTTGCTACTGTCCTACTGGCCAAAGGGAAAAGCAAGTTCATCCCATATTCAAGAAGTAAAGATGCTGTCATCATTGATGGGGGAGGAGTTATGAAGTCATATCGCAAAGGTAGAAGAAAATTTTGTAGCAATATTTGCAGTTGATTACCACTATTATTGTTGCTGTGTCTTGAGCTCTACAGTGAATGGTCTCATTCTCAAATTAACATGACAATTCACTTCCAATCATCAATTTTGCATTCCAAGAGTAAGACGACAATGAGAATTAAGGTTATCTGGTGACGCTGATTGAAGGAAATTATCCTGGGCTATTAAAATGAGTCCAGTATAATCACAAAGGTATCTAAAGTGAAAGAGGAGGCTGGAGGCTGGAGCTAATGTCATAGTCACAGAGAACTAAAGATAGTACTCTGCTGATTTCAGAGATGAACAAGGAGTACAGAAAACATCTAGGTGTTGGGAAAACAAAGGTAACAGATGCTCTCTTGAAATATATAGAAGGAACAGGACCCTGTTGAAACCTTGATTTTAATACAGTGAGGCTGGGTTAAAGTCAGATTTCCAACTTCCAGAATTGTACGATAATAAATTTATGCTTGTTTAAGCCACTAAGTTTTTGGTAATCTGTTATAACAGAAATAATTAAACAGTCTAATTCTGCTTTCATTGACTAAAACTTTGTAATGTGTCCATGTCTAACTACAGAAGAAGTTGAGGAACGTGGACTTTTTTTTTCGGAGTGGCCATGCACTTAGCTAATTTCAGAAGTTTCATTTCTGTGGAAAAAAGAGAGAAAATATACTGTGGGACAAACAGTAATCTCTGATATAATGACCTTACTAGTCTCATCAACTTAGAGCTCATGCAATTATTAAACATTTTAAAAATATTAAACTTAATTACTAAGAACCTGGTTACCGGCATAAAGTGAAAGATAAAAGCCTTAAAATATATTGGGACAATTATATAAATATGTGCAAATAAAGATATCCATTTAGGAGTTTTAAATGAGTTCAGTTCAGTTCACTTCAGTCACTGAGTCATGTCTGACTCTTTGCAACCCCATGGTCTGCAGAAGCCCAAACCCCCTTGTCCATTGCCAAATCCCAGAGTTTACGTTCCAGGTTGCTATGCAATATTGCTCTTTACAGCACTGGACTTCACTTCTATCACCAGTCACATCCATAACTGGGAGTTTTTACTTTGGCTCCATCTCTTCATTCTTTCTGGAGTTTTTTCTCCACTGATGTTCAGTAGCATATTCGGCTACCTACTGACCTGAGGAGTTCATCTTTCAGTGTCCTATCTTTTTGTCTTTTCATACTGTTCATGGGGTTCTCAAGGCCAGAATACTGAAGTGGTTTGCCATTCCCTTCTCCAGTGGACCATGTTTTGTCTGAACTCTCCACCATGACCTGTCTGTCTTGGGTGGTCCTAAAGGGCATGGCTTATAGTTTCATTGAGTGAGACAAAGTTGTGGTCCCTGTGATCAGATTGGTTAGCTTTCTGTGATTGTGCTTTTCAGTCTGTCTGCCTTCTGATGGAGAAGGATAAGAGGTTTATGGAAGAGGCTTATCTCTTCCTGATGGGAGAGACTGACTGAGGGGAAAACTGATTCTTGTTCTGATGGGCGGGGCCATGCTTAATAAATCTTTAATCCAATTTTCTGTTGATGGGTGGAGCTTTGTTCCCTCCCTATTATTTACCTAGGTTCAAATTATAGTGGAGGTAATGAAGGTAATGGTGACCTCCCTCAAAATGTCCCATTCACACACTTCTACACTAGGTACCCCCAACCCTGCAGCAGGCCACCACTGACCCATGCCTCTGCTAGAGATGCCTAGACACTCATGGGCAAGTCTGGGTCAGTCTCTTGTGGGGTCACTGCTCCTTTCTTCTGCATCCTGGTGCACACAAGGTTCTGTTTGTGCCCTCCAAGAGTCTTTTCCCTAGTCCTGTGTCAGTTCTGGCAGCTCTGTGGTGGAATTAATGGTGACCACTCCAAGAGGGTTTATGCCATGCCCAAGTCTATTGTACCCAGAGCCCCTGCCCCTGCAGCAGTCCACTGCTGACCTGTACCTCCACAGGAGACACTCAAGCACAGTTTTGTCTCAGTTTCTGTAGGGTCTCTGGGTCCTGGTGCTTGAGCCCTCTGAGCAACTCTGGTGGGTATGGGGTTTGATTCTAAACATGATTTCGCACCTCCTACATCTTGCTGGGGCTTCTCCTTTGCCCTTGGATGTGGGGTATCTCCTCAAAGTCGCTCCAGCACGGTGCAGGCACCGCTCCAGCACCTACCATCTTGCTGGGGCTTCTCTGTCCTTGGACATGGGGTATCTCCTCACAGTCGCTCCAGTGCCACTGTATCTTGAAATCTTACAATAATTGCTTATTAGCTCCAGGATGTTTGTCATTTTTTTTCAAATTTTTATATGGATGATCGTGTCAACTTTAAACAAAGATAGTATTATGTCTTTCTTCCCAATATATATATTTTTTATTTCCTTTTCTTATTGAAATAGCTAGAACTTCCAGTATGATATTGAAAAGAGGTGGTCAGAAGAGACATACTTTCCTTGTACCTAATCTTAGCTGGAAAGTTTCAAGTGTCTTACTACTAAGTTCTGGTGTTAGCTGTAGGGTTTTTGTAGATACTTTTTATCAAGTTAAGAAAGTTTCCATCTATTTTCAATTTAGTGAGAAATGTTATCATAAGTGACTATTAGTAAAGTAAGTAAAGTCGCTTAGCCATGTCCGACTCTTTGTGACCCCATGGACTGTAGACTACCAGGCTCCTCTGTCCATGGGATTTTCCAGGCAAGAGTATTGGAGTGGGTTGCCATTTCCTTCTCCAGGGGATCTTCCTGACCCAGGGATTGAATCCTGGTCTCCAGCATTGCAGACAGATGCTTTACCATCTGAGCCACCTCTTGTGGCTCAACTGGTAAAGAATCCGCCTACAGTGTGGGAGACTTGGGTTCGATCCCTAGGTCAGGAAGATCCCCTGGAGAAGGGAAAGGCCACCCACTCCAGTATCCTGGCCTGGTGAATTCCATGGACTCTATAATCCATGGGGTCACAAAGAGTCAGACATGGCTTAGCAAATGACTATTGGATTTTGTCAAATCCTTATTTTAATGATATAATTGTGTGTGTGTGTGTGTGTGTGTGTGTGTGTGTGTGTGTTTTAGCCTGTTGATGTATGTGTTGCCTACGTTAATTGATTTTTGAATGTTGAACAAGCTTTTCATGCCTGAGATAAATCTCATTTGCTCTTGGTCTACAATTCTTTTTATACATTGTTGGATTCAATATGCTAATATTTTTCAAGGAATTTTGTGTCTGTGGTCATGAGAGATAACAGTCTGTCATTTTAATATGCTTGTCAAGTTTTGGTAATAAGGTAATGTTGGCCTCATAGAATGAATTAGGAAATATTTCTTCTTTTTCTATCCTCTGAAAAAGATTGTATATAATTGGTATAAATTCTTCCTTAAATGTTTGGTAGAATTCACCAATGAACCCTTATGGGCCTCCTACTTTCTGTCTTGGAAAGTTATTTATCATTGTTTTAATTTCTTTACTATTAATGGATGCAGGTCTATTCAGAGTGACTATTTATTCTTGTGTGAATTTTGGTGAATTGTATGTTTGAAGGAATTCATCCATTTCATTTAGCGTACCAAAGTTGTGTTCTTGGAGTTTTTCATAGTATTTCTTTATTATCCATTTAAAGTCTATAAGATATGTAGTGATTTCCCCTTTTCACTTCAAATGTTAGTTTTTGCATTGTCTTTCTTCTTTGCTTTGTTAGCCTGGCTACAGTCTTCTCAGTTGTATTGATCTTTTCAAAGGACAAGAATTTGGTTTCTTTGAGTTTTCTGTATTGATTTTCTATTTTCAGTATCACTAATTTCTGTTCTAATTATTATTTCTAATTTTTTAACTCTGCCACATGACATTGTTTTTATTATATTTCTCAGTTGTAACTCTTCCATTTAGAATATAGAAACCATCTTCTTAAGAAGCTGTTATTCCCTCCTTCCCCCCAGTTTACAGATAATTTGAATAGTTTATCAATTCTTAAGTTGTACGCACATGAAAATTTTATAGCAACTTGTAAAAATTGTCCTTTTCTAAAAACTATTAAACATGTTGTTCAAACATGTAAGTTGTAGCTTACATGTATATGAGTTCTGAAAATAAAATGACACTTTTAAAATAATGTTTTATGCTATAAAAATTCTACATACATGCCTATGATCAAAATAAATTTTCTTACTTGGGAAATTTCCTATGCACAAATAGTGAAAAAATAAGTTATGAAACATATCAATTTATGCACTGTTAAGATTACTGAGTGCCACCTGGAGTGGAATTTTTGCAGCTACTGACTTTACAAATTCAAAATTGTTATTAAAATCCAGGTTCAAAACACTAAGTTTTGAGAATGCTTTTTTGTTGGTATGTTTATAGTAGGAAAATAAAGTCATGAAAAGAATGTATATGCTGTCAAAATTAGCAAAACATTGCCGCATGCCACTTAAATATATAAAATAGAACTATCTTGCTTCAAATGTAGATTTCTCACTCTCTTACATTGTGTCAAAACCTCAAAGGGATATCTTGGTAACTAGAGTGTATAGGAAGACACTGTACAGTCAACAAGCTAATCAAAACTGGCTTAATCATGCTCCTTAATGGAGTAAAGGGCCAATGGTTTATTCAAAACATCCATTTACTTACCAGAAGCAGTCAAAGAAAGGCTTTTTCCCCTCCTTTTAAATAGAAAATGGGATCTTTTAAGTTCCATTGTAGCAAAAGAACAAAGTGGGTTTAACATTTTAGTTAAGATATTTGGCATTACCAACCTTTAAAGAGAAGCAGATGCCTGAGAAATAAATCAGTCTGCTTTAACAAGTTTCTCTCACACTAATAAAATTATAATCTTTTTAAACCAGATCATAGTTGAAATCCAAATTATAAAACAATCCTCAGAAAAATTGTAACATAAAATGTTAGTTCAAATTAGATATTATCATAATTTCTTTATCATTTCAAATGTCATCAAATGGGTTATGTATATAACTCCCAGACCAAATGAAATTGTATTTATTGAATTTAAGCACACTTGAAAAGCCATCTAGCTTTATCTGCATTGTATTTTAAAATTATACCAACTTTGTTATCTTAGTTATCCATAGACTAACCAATATGATGTCAGAGGTATTTATACAAATTTTTTCCTCAATCACCCCTTGATGTGATATAACATCTTTACGCCATCAAAACACATCACTTCTAATTATCCATTTCTCAACACTTTTTTATTTGAGCATGTATTCTTGTTCATCCTCTTTGAACACCAGCTCTTTTTTTCTGGTTCATTCTCATTCTTACCTCTGCATTTGTTTTTAACTTTATTCTTCAGCATGCTAGTAATTTTGGCCTTAAGGTAGTTATGACTCTTATTCAGGCAACAGAGATTCTTCAAAAAATAATCTTCAAAAGTCTTCAGGTGCTATATAAGACAGCAAGTGGGGAAAGCCAGATCACTAAGCACTATAGAGTCTCAAAACTCAGTTTTTCTGAAATCTCTTGTGTCATTATTCTTTTCTTCTGCTTATGTGGATTTCATTTGCTATTTTTCCAGTTCCCTCAGGTGAAAATTTAGATCTTCTTTTCTAATATATGCATCAAGTGCTATAAATTTTCCTCGTAGTACTGCTTTCACTGAATCCCACATATTTTGACAGGTTGTATTTTCATTTTGTTCAGAATAGTTTTTAATTTACTTGAAATTTCTTAATTGATCCATGTATTAACTAGAAATATATTGTTTAATCTCCACATATTTTGGGATTTTTCACTTATCTTTCTGTTACTTATTTCTAGTTAATTCCATGGTGGTCTGAGAGTAGACATTGTGAGATTTCTATTCTTTAATTTTATTAAAGTATGTTTTATGGCCCAGAAAAATATTTCAGTTTTCCATGTGAACTTGAGAAGAATGTATACTGTTGTTCTTGTAAAAAAAATAGTTGATGGATTGTTGAGTTCACCTGTGTCCTTACTGATATTCTGCCTGCTGCGTCTGTTCATTTCTGTAAAAAGGTGTTGATGTCTCCAACTATGATAATAAATTCATGTATTGATATTTCTCATTTTAGTTCTGTTGGTGTTTGCCTTACATGGTTTGATGCTCTGTTTCCTGACACATACATGTTAAGAATTGTTACGTCTTCTTGGAGAATTGACTCCTTTACCATTAGGTTGTGTTCTTCTTTAGCCCTGATAAATTTTCTTGCTTTCAAGTATGCTTAGACTGAAATTAGTATAGTTACTCCTGCTTGTTTTGATTAGTGTTAGAATGGTATATTTTTCTCCATTCATTTGCTTTTAACCTGTCTGTGTCTATATTTAAAGTTAATTTCTTGTAAACAACATAAGAATGAGTCTTGTTTTCTTGCTCCACTCTGACAATTTGTTTAATTGGTGCATTTAGCCTACTGATCACAAAGTGATTATTGACATAATTTGATTAATATTTATTGTATTCCTTACTGTTTTCTAGTTGTTGCTTTTGTTCTTTTTTTCCCCACTGTTTTTCTGCCTTTTGTAGTGGGTTTTTTTTTTTTTTTTTTGATTTTTATATTTTTAATTAAGAATTTTTTAGAATTCTATTTTCTGTCTTTTCATAGTGTTTACTTGTTAACTTCTTTTTAAGTGGCTGCCCTGGAGTTTGCAATATAAATATACAGGTATCCAGATCCATTTCCAAATAACACTACATCACTTCATAGGTAGTGTACCTTCTAATAACAAAATAATTATAATTTTTCCCTTTTGTGCCTCTTAAATTGCTATCATTCATTTAACTTATATATAAGCATGCATACACATGCATACATAGAATTACTTTTTTTTGGTGATGAGAATTTTAAGATTTTTCTCTCATAGCAACTTTTGAGTATACAGTACAATATTGTTAAAACTACTGATCATGCTTTAAATAAGATACATACACAAGCATACGTAATCTCTACATTGTTGGCCTTATTATTTTGAACAAATTGTTGATTGTTACATCAACTGAAAATAAAAAAAAATAGTGGATTTTACTTTGCTGTGTGTGTGTGCATGACTGCTTAGTCGTGTCCAATTCTTCATGATACCATGGACTGTAGACCACCAGGCTCCTTTGTTCATAGAATTTTCCAGGCAAGAATACTGGATTTGGGTGCCGTTTCTTTCTCCAGTGGATCTGCCTGACCCAGGGATAAAACCCTCATCTCCTGCAGCTTCTGTGTCAGCAGGTGGGTTATTTACCTTTGAGCCACCTGGGCTGACCCAAGTGATTTTACTTTCTCTTCACTTGTTACTTTTAATACTTTTCTTTACCTTCTTTATATAGATCTGAATGTCTGACCCATATTATTCTTCTCCTTAAAGATCCTTTCTTTCCCAGTTTTATTGAGATATAATTTGTAACATTGAGTTTAAGATGTACAGTGGGATGATTTGATATACATCTACATAAAGAGAAACAATTACCACAAAAGTTAACATATCTATAACATCCACCACCTCATAGAATTACTTTTTTTTTTTTTTGAGATGAGAACTTTTAAGATTTACCCTCATAGCAACTTTTGAGTATACAGTAAAATATTGTTAAAACTACTGATCATGGTTTACATTAGATCCTCAGAACTTATTTGTCTTATAAGTGGAAGTTTGTGCCCTTTTACAGCTTTTATCTCTTTCCTCAACCTTCCCCACTTCGAGTTCCAAGCTGTGGTGTGAGGTAAGCAGAACTGGAGCACTCCCACTGGGAACAGAGCTGCTTTGTATTTCAGGGGCTCTCCACGAGGCAGGTGAGAGTCTGTGATGTTCGTCACCACCCCTTGTGTGCGCCAACAAAGTTGGCTGCTTCTGGACCTGCCTCTGGACTTGCCCCTGATGAGGAAGTGCTGGTAACTGGCTTTGATGTCAGCCCTGCTCCCAGCCTGTGCATGCTTACAAAGCCTCCTGCCTCAGAGCTGCACCCTTCTATGGGCATGCTGACAACTGGGGTCCTAACGCAAACCCACACCCCACCCCATGTACACTCATAATGGGTCTTCTATGGTGGTCTGACCTCCCTCTCTTGCTCAGTTTAATGATGGCAGCCTGGACCACACTACAGGCCATTTGAGCTGTTAAAACCGTGTCCTGTCCCCAGTTTGTGCGCAGAAGCCTAAGTTTCAGTACCTGGCCACTGTGCATACTAGCAGGGGGAAAGCTTTCTTAAAACTTTGGTTCTATAAGAGATCTTATACCAGCAGGTAGCTGATATTCTGTGAGAATCGTTTCTACACGTGGATGTATTTTTGATGTGTTTGCTGAGGAAAGTGAATTTTGTGTCCTTCTACTCTGTCATCTTGATCTCCTCCCCCAATCCTAGAGATTTTTGTACATTAATTTTTAATCCTGCAGTTTACTGAATATGTTAAGTAGTTTTACAGTTTTTTGCAGAGTCTTTAGGATATTTTATATATAAAACTTTATCATCAGAGACAATTTTACTTCTTCTGTTCCATTTTTTATTTTATTCCATTTATTAACTTCTATATCTGTTTGTTTATTGTTTTATTTACCTGCCTATTACTTATTTTTACCACTTATTTTTCCCTCGTTGCTCTAGTTAGGGCTGCTAGTAATGTGGTTAAATAGGACTGGAGAGTGGGCACCTCTGTCTTGTGCCTGATCTTAGGAAAATAGCTTTCAGCTTTTTTACCACTGAGTATGATGTTGGCAATGAGTTTGTTATAAATAATTCTTACTGTATTGAGGTATGTTCCTTCTATATTCAACTTATTGAGGATTTTATCATTCCTTCTATACTCAATTTATGGAGAAAGAATAGTGTTAGATTCTTTTTTTCTGCATCCATTAAGATGATATTATATGCATTTTTCATTCTTTTAATGTGTTGTATCACATTGATTTTATGTATTTTGAACATTTGGAAATTCCAGTGATGAATCCCACTTGCTTGTGGTGAATGATTTTTGTAGAGTACTATTGAACTCAATTTGCTAGTATTCTATTGATAAATTTTGCATCTGTATTCAACTGGGATATTTTGTCTGTAGTTTTCTTTTCTTGTAGTTTCCTTATCTTATTTTGATATCAGAGTAATTAATGTTGGCCTCTTAAAATGAGTTTGGCTTCTTTAGGGGAAGAGTTTGAGAAGGACTGGTGTTAATTTTTCTTTAAAAACTTGGTAGAATTCACCAGTTAAGATCATCTGGTCCTGGGCTTTTCTTAGGTGGGAGGTTTTTGATTACTGATTCTTACTCATTATTTGATCAGATTTTTTGTTTCTTCATGATTCAGTCTTGGTAAATTGTGTATGTCTAGGGATATATCCATTTCTTCTACATTGTTCTGAAAGAACTTCCTTATATGTTTCTTGTAAGTAAGGTCTGCCTGCAATGAATTCCTTCCATATTTGTTTGTGAGAAAATATTTCTCCTTTACTTCTAATGAAAAATTTTGTAGAGTATACAATTACAGTTTGTTGTTGTTGTTGCTTTCTTTCTCTCTCAACAGTTTAAATATTTCACTCAACTTTCTTCTTGCTTGCATGGTTTCTGGGGAGACATTGGATGCAATTCTTATCTTGTTTCTTTAAATATAAGATGTTTTATTTCTCTGGATTTTCTTAGGACTGTATCTTTGACTTTCTATAGTTTGAAATAATATGCCTAGGTGTAGTTTTTTTTTTTTTTTTTTTTCCTTTTTTCTTCTTCTTTTTCATTTATCCTGCTTGCTGTTCTGTACTTCCTGGGTCTGTGGTTTCGTGTCTGACATTAGGGGAAATTCTCAGCCAGTGTCGTTTCAAATATTTTTTCTGTTTTTTCCCTCTTTTCATTTTGTTCTTTCCATTATGCATCCTGGAGAATGAAATGGCATCCCACTTCAGTATTCTTGCCTGGAGAATCCTATGGACAGAGAAGCCTGGCAGGCTACAGTCCATGGGGTCACAAGAGTTGGACACGACTTAGTGACTAAACCACCACCACCATTGTGCATATGAGGGCTTTCCTGATAGCTCAGTTGTTTAAGAATCTGCCTGCAATGAAGGAGACCCTGGTTTGACTCCTGGGTCAGGAAGATCCACTGAAGAAGGGAGAGGCTACCTACTCCAGTATTCTTGGGCTTCCCTTGTGGCTCAGCTGGTAAAGAATTCACCTGCAATGTGGGAGACCTGGGTTTGATCCTTGGTTTGGGAAGGTCCCCTGGAGAAGGGAAAGACTACCCACTCCAGTATTCTGGCCTGGAGAATTCCATGGACTGTATAGTCCACGGGGTTGCAAAACGTCAGACATGACCGAGTGACTTTCACACCTTGTGAAGTTGTCTCATAATCATTGTGTATCCTGCTCCTTTTTTCATTTTTTGAAACAAAAACCTCTGTTCTTTTTTCCTTTCAATGATGCTATTGATACATATCTAGCTCAAAGATACTTTCCTCATTGGATCCCCGTCTACTAAAATGTCTATCAAGGCATTTTCATTTCATCTTCAGTAATTTTTTAATTCCTAGAATTTCTTTCTGGTTCTCTCTTAAGATGTCCATCTATCTGTTTTTAGTGCCCATCTGTTCATGCATGCTAATTTGTCTGTCAGAACACTTAGCATATTAATAATAGTTTTAAATTTCTGGTCTTACATTTCCCACTTTTCTGCCATGTATGGTTCTGATACTTGCTCTGTCTTCTCAAATTGACGTAGACTCAATTTGAGTCTCAATTTGGTGCAACTTTTAATTTTTTTCATGATAGCCAGACATGATGTACTGGATAAAAGGAAGCACTATAAATAGGCCTTTAAAAATCTGGTGGTCAGTCCATAGACCTAATATTAAGTTTTAGTCTTTTAGTGCACCTATGCCTGTGGACTGTGAACTTCAGAAGATGCTTCTGGGTCTTTTTTACTTTCCTTCAGGTGGGACAGTTTGGCTAGAGTAAGTTTGAGTGGAGTGTTTCCCTTTCTCAATGCAGTGAAGCTCTAATAATATCCCAATAAACAGGCACTGGTTAACTAGCTTCCCCCTGAGGGAAGAACCTGTTAGAGCTCCAGGGCATTTATTTATTTATTTAATTTTATTTTTTAACTTTACAATATTGTATTGGTTTTGCCATATATCAAAATGAATCCACCACAATGGGTCTTTTTTCCATTTCCCTGCCTGAAGCAAGAGGGTATTTTTATTTTTCTGGTATTTACTGTGGGAACTTGGTCCATTTCCTGGTTGTAAATTTTACAATATTGTGGGGGCTATCAATGAGTAGGTTCCCCTGGTGTTTTTAATGCTCAGACTTGTTCACGCTGAACCTCCAGCAGCTCCCCAGCTACATTTCATGTTTTCCTACTTCTGCTTTGCTGGTTCCATGATGTTTCTGCCTCTGAGTCTCCACTCTTCCCTTACTTTGAGGGTCATGCTGTTCATGTGTCTGCTGATTTTTTTGTCTGTTCGGTGTTCTACCTATTGTTTGGATAGAGTGGCAACAGAAGCTCCTTGTGTGTGAAAATGAAAATCCTATTTACCTGGATTGTTTTTTCACTTTTATGATACTGTCTTTGGAAACTTGAATGATTTTTAATTTTGATTTTTAATTTACCTATTTTGTTTTTCATTGCTTAAGTTTTTGATGTCATATCTAAGAGCCTGCTGGCTGACTCGAAATAATTGTGATTCAGTCTTGTGTTTTCTTCTAATAGTTTTATCTTTTTAGCTCTTACATTTAAGTTTATGATCCATTTTAATTAATTTTTGTACATGCTGTAGCATTGGTAAATAACTTTATACTTTTGTAATAGGCTGCTCCAGAACAATTTTTTTGAACCATAGATATTTCTGCACATTATATTTAGATGCTCACTTGAGATGAACACACTTCTTTAGAAATAGTCTTTCTTCTGTTCCCCAAACAGATATGTTTAAAAAATGGGATGAAAAATGTTCTAGAAAAGTGTACCTTAGGTATTACATTAATCATATTATATCATCTGACTCTTCTCAATAGTGGATATGTTCTCCATTTTCTTGAAATAAGTGTCATAAGAACTGAAATTTAGTTTGGGTTCTGTGGCATGCTTTATTTATAAGTTTAGACGTAGGCATAGGCTATCCCTTTGGAATTTGGCATGAATGCACAACTACCAATAATAAATACTTTTTTTCCTACTTGTCTGTGCATCTATTTTATCAGGGCCTTATAAGAGTGTGTGTGTACGGATAGTCAAGGGCAGGATTTGGGCACTTGTGGATACCATAGCCCATAAAACATGTTTTTTTTTTCACCTATTTCATTGTTCTGCCCATATGAGAAAAATATTTTAATGGAGATAAAGCAGGTGTATATGAAAGGATTCTTACCAAAATATGAAGCACAATTATAGAAACTCACAATGGGGTAGATTACAATAGGTACTACTTGTATATACAAATAATAGGCTAAGGAAAAGGAAAGAGAACTGCAAATAAGCTATGATAAGTCCTCCAAAACACTCTGGTTGCTTCTCCATGTTGAGCACAATATAAACTACTATGCAGAGATGTAATGCAGAATTTGAGAAAACATAGTCCTTTGAGGAGAAATAGACTTGCTTTTGATTTCTGGCACTTCTAACTATTTGAATGATGACAGAGATTTTACTCAATCTCTCCCTCAGTTTTCTCTCCAGAAAAACTGAAATAGAAAATATTTGGAAAGACTTTTAACATTTATTTTATAAATACTGAAGTTTCAGTGTAATAATAAGCAAATGAATAGTAAAATGCCTGATGCAAAGCTTATATAGTGTGCTCAACTCAGACACTATCTCTTTTGAACACTTTATTCTTTTTTTTTCTATCAATCACCAGCTGAATTTATGTTATGTATTTTTAATTTGTCTGTCTCCTCCAGCTATATAGGATCCATGACAGCAGGAGACTTGCCTATTTTGTTCATTTCCTTGGCCCAAAATTTAGAATCATGCCTGTAACATACTAGGAACACAATACATATTTGTAGGGTAATGGGTAAATGATAGTTATTAGTAATAGGTAGTCTTATTTTAATTTAAGCATTTTGGAATTTAGGATGACGACTGCACATGACCCTATACTTACTCACTCTGCTTTGTTTGTTAGCAAAAGTAAACCCTTCTACCTGGATTATTAAAAATAGCATTTGTTATCTTATTAAAAAAAAGTTATTAGAGTGAGACAAAGCTAGAATTTCATTGACATAGTTCAACATTGTGAAGGTAGGAATAACTCAGTGCAAATTAATATAATTGCTATTGTTGGTAATTATCAAGATGTTATGGGTTGAAATATACCCCCACACAAGATACATTGCAGTTTTAAATCCCAGTATTGGGTCTTAGCAGAGAGTGAATGTGTAATCATGTCCACCAATTTACCATGCAAATTAAGCTGCTCATCATAAACTGAGTGCTATTCAGCTTACTAAACCATAAGACTGGGTGTGCACAGCAGCACTCAGGTATCAAATGGAAGTGCTACATATGAGCTCAGGGTCAGCAGGCCCTGAAGACATAAGTTAAATAAAAATGTTACTCAAATGCCCATGGTCCTAATTCCTGTTACACTTTTTTTCTGGCCCACACCTTTGGTCCCATGGGGAACACCAGTCAATTAGCTGAGGAAAATAAAGTCTGAGCCTGGTTTACAGATGATTCTGCAGATATGTAGATATCACTTGCAAATGGAGAGCCTCACCACTACAGGCCCTTTCCTGGACACCCCTGAAGGGCAGTTCTCCCCATGGGCTAAGTGAACACCCCCAATGTCCTGTGAGAGGCACAGAATAAAGCCACAGGGGACTGATTGTTCTCAAACTTTGATGTCTAATGGGAATATTGCCCTGCTAGAATTTAGAAGTGCACAGGATCCATAACCCTTGATTTCATTCTAGTTTCTCTCTTTTAGAATGGGAATATCTATCCTATGACTGTCCTACTATTGTATTTTGGAAGCAGATAAGTTGTCTGGTTTCACAGGTTGATAGATAGAAAGGAATTTTGCTCCAAGATGAATACTTTCTTGAGTCTCATTCATAACTAAGATGATATTTAAAATAGTAAGTGATTGATATTTAGATGAGATTTTTCACCAATTGTTGATACTGAATGGTTAGGACTTTCGGGCATGTTGGGTTCTGCATGTAGTCATTGTTGTCACTGTTTAGTCACTCAGTCATGTCTGACTCTTTGCGACCCCGTAGACTGTAGCCCACCAGACTCCTCTGTACATGATATTTCCCTGGCAAGAATACTGGAGTGTGTTGCCATTTCCTTCTCCAGGGGATCTTCCCAACCCAGGGATCAAGCCCATGTCTCCTGCATTGGCAGGCAGATTCTTTATCGCTGAGCTATCAGGGAAGCCCATTCTGCATGTAGGCAGGCCTTAAATTTTGGAAGCCATAGGTGAACTATTAAAGGTTATACTGTGGCCCCTGAAAATGTTTATCTAACCCCCATTTCTTTAGAATGTGGTGCTGTTTGAAAATAGGATCATTGCAGATGAAAATTACTGAATTGAGATGAGGTTGTATCAGAGTAGTGTGGACCCTTAATCTAATATGATGAGTGGCCTTAGAAGAGGGCAGACCCAGGAGGAGGGAATGCTAAGTGAATATGGAGGCAGAGATAGAACTTAGGCTGCCACAAGCCAGAAAACACCTGAGGCTATCAGAGGTTGGAAAAGGCAAGGAAAGATCCTGCTCTAGAGACTCCAAGAAAGCATGGCCCAGTCAACACCTTGATTTTGGACTTCTGGCCTCCAGAACTTTGGGAGAATAAATATCTGTTGTCTTAAGCCTACCAGTCTGTGCTGCTCTGTTATGACAGTGCTAGGAAACTGATACACATGCTTTATATAAATATAGCACTTTTTATTTTTGGAAGTATTTAATTCTGTATTTATGTAAAGGAAAGTGAGTTTGCTCAGTTGTGTCCGACTTTTTGCGACCCCATGGACTGTAGCCTATCAGGTTCCTCTGTCCATGGGATTTTCCAGGCAATAGTACTGAGTGGATTGCCATTTCCTTCTCCAGGGGATCTCCCCTACCCAGGGATCGAACCCAGGTCTCCCATATTGTAGACAGATGCCTTACCATCTAAGCCACCAGGGAAGTCCTGATTCCCATAAAAGCATTCTAAGGAATTACTATCATTATACAGAAGATAAAAATTATTCAGTCCAAAGAAACCTAACAGTCCTTCTGAGAGCTAAAACATAATTTTCTGCCTTTAATTTCTAAATGGTATTTTAAAATAATAAGTTAACAGACATCCCGAGAAATTGGAATCATGCAAACAAATTCATATGTATACTAGTTCCCCAGGTAGGTATGATTGGTTAGAGATGGTATAAAAAGACAAGAGGAAAGTTAATAGGTTAAAAAAAAAAGTTAAGGCAATATCTCTACCATAATTTCTGCCTTCATATTAAGAAATATAATGGGTGGTTTCACTACTATGTCTATAGTAATTGAGTATAAATGTGTTTTTCATTAGGGATGTACTTTGTTATCCCCAAATTCAGCATATAAGAAGTAGATTATTATAATTTTCACCAGTATTTCCCTAAAAATTTCTCTTTGCTGATCTTGAAGATACTGACCTTTTGGTTCTCAATCTTAGTGGCATATCCTCAGGTCTATAAAGTTCATGGAAAATGTGTGGAGGAAGTTGAAGATATAAAGAAATAAAGGAGATGGAGGACTTTACAGATTCTTTTGTGGTGTGAAACTTTGCTCTTGAATACAAAACATTGTTTTAAATCCAAACATGCCAAAGCACTTAAGAAAAACTAAGCTTAGAAACTTATGTGTTATTATCTACATAAAAAATGGGGGAAGAAAAATAAGGAATCAAGAGGTTAAGTGTTTTATCTGAATTACAAAAATCCAGAACAGAGCAGTAAGTAGGTGTAAAAATTCATATTCTGAAACTTATAGTTACAGCTAGAAATCACTGGACCTTTCTACCAATGATAAATTTTCCTCTCAAGGAGCAGTGGAGCAGACAACTTTTTTTTGTTGACAAGATCTGGAAGGGTCTGGGATTTTACCCTGTTTACAAGCTAAATAATTATCCTATTATTGTTTTATATGGCCTTGCAGAAAACATAGGAGTCTTTGATGGAAGACAAAGGACTTACTATTCATAGTAAGAGAAGCAGCCAGAAATTCACATTGATCTGTGTTGGTTCTCATGCTCCCCTAACCCATGCTTTTGTTCAGTTGTTTAGTCATGCCAAGTCTTTGCAGCCCCATGAACTATATAACCTGCTATGTTCCTCTGTCCATAGAATTTTCCAGGCAAGAATAATGGAGCTGGTTTCCTCTTCTTACTCTAGGGGTGGAGAAGGAAATGGCAACCCACTCCAGTATACTTTCCTGGGGAATCCCATGGACAGAGGAGCCTGGCAGGCTACAGTCCTATGGGGGCATAAGAGTTGGGCACAACTTAGCAACTAAACCACCACCACCACTCTAGGGGATCTTCCTGACCCAGGGATTGACCCTTGGTCTCTTGCATTTGCAGGTGGATATTTTTTAACCACTGAGCCACCTGAAAAGACCCTCCCTTAACCTATAGTAAGATATAAAGGGTCTTTTGTAGATACCTGCACACCCTTGTGGGCTGTATTTCCTGAGGTAACCCCCAAACTGGGAGGGCTTACTGCTTTTATAGGGATTAGAAGCAAACCTGCTCTTTGGGAAGGGTTGTTTCCTCCTCAAAGTTGCTTTCTGAGAACTGACCCAAGTAAAGGGCAATCAGAGGCTATATTCTTGGCATACCCAGGAGGAATATGCAAGTATTTCAAAGCCCAAAGCAGGTCATCCTTTCTAGGAATCTACCCCCTGCCCTGCATGTTCTCAGCAAAACTCACATTTTCAATATGCCACTCTGTCAAACACTCTGGTTAATTTTACCCAGCAGACTGGTGTAAAATCAATTCTGTTTTTACTAATATGATATTTTGGTTATAATCAACAGGACTCCAAGCACCAGGTCAAGCTCAGTACTGACTGACTTCAATTTTGCTCAGTAGGACACAGAATCAGCCATTTGTAAATATGTCTAAGGAAAGAACAGTTAATTTTACTTTAGCCAACCAGGCTATATCTTAGGCCAGGATACTATCTGTTTTGATGTAGGCAAGGCAGGTTAGACGGACCTACTGATTTTTGGTGTTGCTATAGTTAATGTTTATATTCCTCCAAATTCATACATTATAACCTAATCCCCAGGATAATTGGCATTTGGAGATGGAGCATTTGGGCAAGAATTGGGTCAAGAGGGTGGAGTTCTCATGGTTGAATTAATGCACTTAATAAAAATGTCTCCAAAGAGTTCTCTTACCCCCTCCACAATGTGAGAATATAGAGAGAAGAAAGCCACCTATGAAAAAAGAAGCAGGCCTTCACCATACACCAATTCTGCCAGCATTCTGATCTTAGACTTCCCAGTTTCCAGTCTATGAGAATTCATGTGCGTCATTTAAGCTACCCAGTCTATGGCATTTTTGTTATAGCAGTTCAAAGGACTATATAGGTATCACCGCCAATAAAATTACAGGGCTAATAGATGTGCCAAAAATCAAACTCCATACCTAATGAAAAGATATTTTATGGGGACATTTTGTATGTATATAAATATATAACCGGGGTGGGCATGAGTCACTAGAGTTCTTATTGTATTTCATCATTATATTGCTTTGGTTAAGCCATATGGTCAATGTCATGGTGTATTTTCACCTTCAGTTATCATACATGGCACAACATGAGGCTACTCAGACATAGAAAACACCCTCTTCTAACAACACAAGAGACAATTTTACACATGGACATCACCAGATGGTCAATACCAAAATCAGATTGTTTGTATTATTTGTAGCTGAAGATGGACAACCTCTATACAGTCAGCAAAAACAAATCCAAGAGCTGACTGTGTCTCAGATCATGAACTCATTCTTGCCAAATTCAGACTTAAATTGAAGAAAGTAGGGAAACCCACTAGGCCATTCAGGTATGCCCTAAATCATATCCCTTATGATCATACAGTGGGAGTGACAAATAGATTCAAAGGTTTATATCTGATAAACAGAGTGCCTGAAGAACTATGGATGGTGGTTCTTAACATTGTACAGGAGGCATTGATTAAAAGCATCCCCAAGAAAAAGAAATGTAAAAAGGCAAAATGGTTGTCTTAGGAGCCTTACAAATAGCTGAGAAAAGAAGTGAAAGACAAAAGAGAAAAGGAAAGACATACCCATCTGAATGCAGAGTTCCAAAGAATAGCAACAAGAGATAAGAAGCCTTATTAAGTGAACAATACAAAGAAATAGAGGAAAACAATAGAATGGGAAAGACTAGAGATCTCTTAAAGAAAAATAGAGATATCAAAGGAACATTTCACACAAAGATGGGCGCAATAAAGGACAGAAACAATGAAGATCTAACAGAAGCAGAAGATATTAAGAAGAGGTGGCAATAATATTCAGAAGAACTATACAAAAAAGATCTTTATGACTTGAATAACATGATGGCGTGATCACTCATCTAGAGCCAGACATCCTGGGGTGTGAAATCAAGTGGCCGTTAAGAAGCATCACTATGAACAAAGCTAGTGGAAGTGATGAAATTCCAGTTGAGCTATTTCAAATCCTAAAAGATGATGCTGTGAATGTGCTTCACTCAATATGCCAGTAAATTTGGAAAACTCAGAAGTGGCCACAGGACTGGAAAAGGTCAGTTTTCATTCCAATCTCAAATAAGGGCAATGCCAAAGAATATTTAAACTGTTGCATAATTGCATTCATTTCCCATGCTAGCAAGGTCATGCTAATTAGCAAGGTCATGCTCAAAATCCTGCAAGGAAGGCTTCAACAAAACATACACAAAGAATGTCCAGATGTTCATGCTGGATTTGAAAAAGGCAGAGAAACCAGAGACCAAATTGTCAATATCTGTTGGATCATAGAAAAGGCAAGAGAATTCCAGAAAAACATCTACTTCTGCTTCACTAGCTATGCTAAAGCCTTTGACTATGTGTATCACAACACCTGTGGAAAATTCTTCAAGAGATGGGAATACCAGACTACCTTACTGCCTCCTGTGAAACTGTATGCAGGTCAAGAAGCAACAGTTAGAACCAGACATGGAACAATGGATTTTTTCAAAATGGGAAAAGAGTATATAAAGGCCATATGTTGTCATCCTGCTTATTTAGCTTATATGCAGAGTATATCATGCAAAATGTCAGGCTGGATGAAGCACAAGCTGGAATCAAGATGGCCGAGAGAAATATCAATAACTTTAGATATGCTGCTGACACCACAGTTATGGCAGAAAGGGAAGAGGAACTAAAGAGCCTCTGGATGAAGGTGAAAGAGGAGAGTGAATAGCTTGACTTAAAACTCAACATCCTAGAAACTAAGATCATGGCATCTGATCCCATCACTTCATGCCAAATAGATGGGAAAATAATGGAAACAGTGAGAAACTTCATTTTCTTGGGCTCTGAAATCACTGAAGATGGTGACTGCAGCCATGAAATTAAAAGATGCTTGCTCCTTGGAAGAAAAGCTATGTCCAACCTAGACAGCGTATTAAAAAGCAGAGACATACTTTACCGACAAAAGTCCATCTAGTCAAAGCTAAGGTTTTTCCAGTACTCATGTGTGGATGTGAGAGTTGGACCATAAAGAAGACTGGATGCCAAAGAATTGATGCTTTTTAACTGCAGTGTTAGAGAAGACTCCTGAGTGTCCCTTGAACTGCAAGAAGATCAAACCAGTTAATCCTGAGGTAAATCAACCCTGAATAGTTATTAGAAAGACTGATGCTGAAGGTCTAATACTTTGGGCACCTTATATGAAGAGCTGACTCATTGTCGAAGACCCTCATGCTGGGAAAGATAAAAGGCTGGAGGAGAAAAGAATGACAAAGGGTGAGATTTTTGGATAGCATCACTCAATGGACCTTAGTTTGAGCAAACTTTGGGAGATAGTGAAGAACAAGGAAGCCTGGCTTGCTGCATTCCATGGGGTTGCAAAGAGTTGGACATGACTAATCAACTGAACAACGATTCAGACATCAGAAGTATATGAATTTATGTCATTCATGCAGAAACAAAGTGGTGTTAGCTGAACACACCAACTTTGTGAGTTACCATTAGTAGCCTCAACCAAAGCAGAATAATTCAGGACTGGTTATGTCCACATGAATTTTTCTATAATGTGTGGAGAGAAATGACAAACCCTCAGACTGCCAACCTCAGCTACCACTAGAGTCAGATAGATCCAGGGGACAGATAGAGCATTAGTTTCCCTTTTCCACTTCCAACATTTCCTAGGCCTGCTGCTGCTGCTAAGTCACTTCAGTCGTGTCCGACTCTGTGTGACCCCATAGACGGCAGCCCACCAGGCTCTGCCGTCCCTGGGATTCTCCAGGCAAGAACACTGGAATGGGTTGCCATTGCCTTCTCCACTGTGTGAAAGTGAAAAGTGAAAGTGAAGTCGTTCAGTGGCGTCGGACTCGTAGCGACCCCATGGACTGCAGCCTGCCAGGCTCCTCCATCCATGGGATTTTCTAGGCAAGAGTACTGGAGTGGCTTGCCATTGCCTTCTCCTAGGCCTAAGATGTTCATTTTCCAGACACTGGAATTTTTTGAGCGAACTCTGGGAGATGGTGAGGGACAGGGAAGCCTGGTGTGCTGCAGTCCATGGGGTCACATAATGTTGCACACAACTTGGCAATTGAAAACAACCACCATCACAAATTGCCATGTACCAATTAATCAGCTATGAATTCTCCTTTTTCTCCTAACCTGCACTTTACTTGCACTCAGACTGATTATCCAGAAAGGTTATAGGGGAATATGAAATTTTCACAATACGTCTCTATAATCCCATTCTGTACTGATCATTAATAGCTAGCAGTCAAAGGGGAAATAGGATGGAATAGGCTGTATATCAATAACCTCAGATATGCAGGGGGCAGGAGGAGAAGGGGATGGCAGAGGATGACATGACTGGATGGCATTGCTGACTCCATGGACATGAGTTGAAACAAACTCCAGGAGACAGTGAAGGACAAGGAAACATGGCGTGCTACAGTTCCTGGGGTTGCTAAAAGTCAGACACGACTTAGTGACTGAACAACAACATGTCATTTACAGGTATTCTGCCTTGTCCATCAGAAGTATCTCTGACTTCTGTCCAGATCTGGGTAGTATCAAATTAGTGTCCTCCAGTGAGACCTAGAGCCAGACATCCTATAATGTGAAGTCAAGTGGGCCTTAGAAAGCAACACTACTAACAAAGCTAGTGGAGATGATGGAATTCCAGTTGAGCTATTTCAAATCCTGCAAGATGATGCTGTGAAAGTTCTGCACTCAATATGCCAGCAAATTTGGAAAACTCAGAAGTAGCCACAGCACTGGAAAAGGTCAGTTTTCATTCCAATCCCAAAGAAAGCCAATGCCAAAGAATGCTCAAACTACCACACAATTGCACTCATCTCACATGGTAGTAAAATAATGCTCAAAATTCTCCAAGCCAGGCTTCAGCAATACGTGAACCGGGAACTTCCTGATGTTCAACCTGGTTTTAGAAAAGGCAGAGGAACCAGAGATCAAATTGTCAACATCTGCTGGATCATGGAAAACAGAGTTCCAGAAAAACATCTTTTTCTGCTTTATTGACTATGCCAAAGCCTTTGACTGTGTGGATCACAATAAACTGGAAAATTCTGAAAGAGATGGGAATACCAGACCACCTGACCTGCCTCTTGAGAAATCTGTATGCAGGTCAGAAAGCAACAGTTAGAACTGGACATGGAACAACAGACTGGTTCCAAATAGGAAAAGGAGTATGTCAAGGCTGTATATTGTCACCCTGCTTATTTAACTTATATGCAGAGTACATCATGAGAAATGCTGGACTGGAAGAAACACAAGCTGGAATCAAGATTGCTGGGAGAAATATCAATAACCTCAGATATGCAGATGACACCACCCTTATGGTAGAAAGTGAAGAGAAACTCAAAAGCCTCTTGATGAAAGTGAAAGAGGAGAGTGAAAAAGTTGGCTTAAAGCTCAACATTCAGAAAACGAAGATCATGGCATCCGGTACAACCACTTCATGGGAAATAGATGGGGAAACAGTGTCAGACTTTATTTTTGGGGGCTCCAAAATCACTACAGATGGTGACTGCAGCCATGAAATTAAAAGACGTTTACTCCTTGGAAGGAAAGTTATGACCCACCTAGATAGCATATTCAAAAGCAGAGACATTACTTTGCCAACAAAGGTTCGTCTAGTCAAGGCTATGGTTTTTCCCGTGGTCATGTATGGATGTGAGAGTTGGACTGTGAAGAAGGCTGAGTGCTGAAGAATTGATGCTTTTGAACTGTGGTGTTGGAGAAGACTCTTGAGAGTCCCTTGGACTGCAAGGAGATCCAACCAGTCCATTCTGAAGGAGATCAGCCCTGGGATTTCTTTGGAAGGAATGATGCTAAAGCTGAAACTCCAGTACTTTGACCGCCTCGTGTGAAGAGTTGACTCATTGGAAAAGGCTCTGTTTAGTGCCTATGAAAACAACAACAGAAAGATAAGACCCCCTCCAGACAGGGGAACCTTGAAGATCATATCTAGGTTACTCATCGCCTAAGTGAAAATAAACACTAATCACCCCTTCCTCCAAACAGGCCATAAATTGTTCTGTATCAGTTGGAGTGTAACCTCGGGTTTATTGATTATTGGCTAATTGTTTGACTGTTTGAGCACATAGCACGTGAATGATGGGGTTATTGGATTGTATTTTCCTTGGTTTATGTAAGTCTCAAGGAATTTGGAGTGGTGGGTTCAGACATGTACACATGGGGTATAAAAGATTTTCACAAATGCTGGTCAGGGTCCTTGGCTAAGAAGGAGACTCTGCCTTGGGCCCGCCTGTGTAATAAACTGCTCTCTACTAAAAAAAAAAAAAAAAAGACTCTGTTACTGGGAGGGATTGGGGGCAGGAGGAGAAGGGGACGACGGTGGATGAGATGACTAGATGGCATCACTGACTCGATGGACGTGAGTCTGAGTGAACTCCGGGAGTTGGTGATGGACAGGGAGGCCTGGCGTGCTGCGATTCATGGGGTCGGGAAGAGTGGGACATGACCGAGCAACTGAATTGAACTGAACTGAATGAGTCCTAGTGTACTCTTCAATATACCATAGTAGAAGTTAGTAGCAGCTTAGTCACTAAGTCATGTCTGACTCTTGTTACCTCACAGACTATAGCCTGCCAGGCACCTCTGTCCATGGGATTCTCCAGGCAAGAATAACGGAGTGGGTTTCCAATTCCTTCTCTAGGAGATCTTCCCAACCCAAGAATTGAAACCAGATCTCTGTTTTGCAGGCAGATTCATATGCATTTCAGGCAGATTCAATGTACCATGAATTAACTTAAATATCAGAGATTATAAATTATTTGTGTACAATAATCATAAAAAATGTTTATGATTTTTGAAGCTTAGTCAGTTCAGTCTCAGTCATGTCTGACTCTTGCAGCCTCATGGACTGCAGCATGCCAGGCTTCCCTGTCCACCACCAAAACACGGAGTTTGCTAAAGCTTATGTTCATTGAGTCAGTGATGCCACCCAGCTATCTCATCCTCTTTGTTCCCTTCTCCTCCTGCCTTTAATCTTTCCCAGCATCATGGTCTTTTCCACTGAGTCAGTTCTTCGAATCAGCTTCAGTATCAGTCCTTCCAATGAATATTCAAGACTGATTTCCTTTAGGATGGACTAGTTTGATCTGTTTGCAGGGCAAGTGACTCTCAAGATTCTTCCCCAACACCACAGTTCAAAAGCATCAATTCTTCAGTGCTCAGCTATCTTTATGATCCAACTCTCAAATCCACACATGACTACCTATGCTATGGAAAAAACATAGCTTTGACTAGACAGACCTTTGTCAGTAAAATAATGTCTCTGCTTTTTAATAAACTGTCTGGGTTAGTCATAGCTTTTCTTCCAAGAAGTAAGTGTCTTTTAATTTCATGGCTGCAGTCACCATCTGCAGTGATTTTGGAGCTCAGGAAAATAAAATCTCTCACTGTTTCCATTGTTTCCCCATGAATTTGATATGAAGTGATGGGACCAGATGCCATGATCTTCATTTTTGAATATTGAGTTTTAAGCCAGATTTTTCACTTTTATCTCTTTTTCATCAGGAGGCTCTTTACTTCCTCTTCAGTTTGTGCCATAGGGTGGTGTCATCTGCATATATGAGGTTATTGATATTTCTCCCGGCAATCTTGATTCCACCTTGTGCTTCAACCAGCCCAGCATTTTGCATGATGTACTCTGGATATAAGTTAAATAAGCTGGGTGACGATATAGAGCCCTGACATAATCCTTTCCCAGTTTTGAACCAGTCCATTGTTCCATGTCCAGTTCTAACTGTTGCTTCTTAACCTGCATATAGATTTTTCATGAGGCAGGTAAGGTGGTCTCATATTCCTTTCTCTTTAAGAATTTTCCACAGTTGTTGTGATCCACATATCAAAGGCTTTGGCCATATTCAATAAAGCAGAGGTAGATGTTTTCCTGGAATTCTCTTTCTTTTTCTATGATCCAGCAGATGTTAGCAATTTGATCTCTGGTTCCGCTGCCTTATCTAAATCAAACTTGAGCATCTGGAAGTTCATGGATCATGTGTACTGTTGAAGCTTCACTTGGAGACTTTTCAGCATTACTTTGCTAGCATATGAGATGAGTACAATTGAAAGGTAGTTTGCAGATTCTTTGGCATTGATTTTCTTTGGGGTTGGCATGAAAACTGCCCTTTTCCAGTCCTGTGGCAACTGTTGAGTTTTCCAAATTTGCTAGCATATTGAGTGTAGCAGAAATAGATGTTTTTCTGGAACTCTCTTGCTTTTTCCATGATCCAGTGGATGTTGGCAATTTGATCTCTGGTTTCTCTGCCTTTTCTAAAACCAGCTTGAACATCTGGAAGTTCACAGTTCACTTATTGCTGAATTTTGAGCATTACTTTACTAGCGTATGAGATGAGTGCGATTGTGTGGTAGTTTGAGCATTCTTTGGTATTGCCCTTTGGGATTGGAATGAAAACTGACCTTTTCCAGTCCTGTGGCCACTGCTGAGTTTTCCAAATTTGCTGTCATATTGAGTGCAGCACTTTCACAGCATCATCTTACAGGATTTGAAATAGCTCAACTGGAATTCCATCATCTCCACCAGCTTTGTTCGTAATGATGCTTTCTAAGGCCCACTTGACTTCACATTCCAGGATATCTGGCTCTAGGTGAGTGATCACAGTATCGTGATTATCTGGGTTGTGAAGATCTTTTTTGTACGGTTCTTCTCTGTATTCTTGCCACCTCTTCTTAATATCTTTTGCTTCTGTTAGGTCCCTACCATTTCTGTGCTTTATTGAGCCCATCTTTGCATAAAATGTTCCCTTTGTATCTCTAATTTTCTTGAAGAGATCTCTGGTCTTTCCCATTCTATTGTTTTCCTCTATTTCTTTGCATTGATCAATGAAGAAGGCTTTCTTATCTCTTCTTCCTATTCTTTGGAACTCTGCATTCAAATGGGCATATCTTTCCTTTTCTCCTTTGCTTTCGCTTCCCTTCTTTTCACAGCTATTTATAAGGCCTCCTCAGACAGCCATTTAGGTTTTTTGCATTTCTTTTTCTTGGGGATGGTCTTGATTCCTGTATCCTGTACAATGTCATGACCTCCATCCGTAGTTCATCAGGCACTCTGTCTAACAGATCTAGTCCCTTAAATCTGTTTCTCACTTCCACTTGATAGTCATAAGGGATTCGATTTAGGTCATACTCGGATGGTCTAGTGGTTTTCTCCTCTTTCTTCAATTCAGTTCTGAATTTGGCAATAAGGAGTTCATGATCAGAGCCACAGTCAGCTCCCAGTCTTGTTTTTGCTGACTGTATAGAACTTTTCCATCTTTGGCTGCAAAAAATCAATCAGTCTGATTTTGGTGTCGACCATCTGGTGATGTCCATGTGTAGAGTCTTCTCTTGTGTTGTTGGAAGAGGGTGTTTGCTATGACCAGTGGGTTCTTTTGGCAGAACTCTATTAGCCTTTGCCCTACTCCATTCTGTACTCCAAAGCCAAATTTGCCTGTTACTCCAGGTGTTTCTTGACTTCCTACTTTTGCATTCCAGTCCCCTATAATGAAAAGGACATATTTTTTGGGTGTTAGTTTTAGAAGGTCTTGTAGGACTTCATAGAACTGTTCAACTTCAGCATCTTCAGGGTCACTGGTTGGGGCATAGACTGGATTACCATAATATTGAATAGTTGCCTTGGAGATGAACAGAGATCATTCTGTCATTTTTGAGATTGACTATGCCAAAGCCTTTGACTGTGTGGATCACAATAAACTGTGGAAAATTCTGAGAGAGATGGGAATACCAGACCACCTGACCTGCCTCGTGAGAAGTCTGTATGTAGGTCAGGAAGCAACAGTTAGAACTGGACATGGAACAACAGACTGGTTCCAAATAGGAAAAGGAGTATGTCAAGGCTGTATACTGTTACCCTGCTTATTTAACTTATATGCAGAGTACATCATGAGAAATGCTGGGCTGAAAGAAACACAAGCTGGAATCAAGACTTCCGGGAGAAATATCAATAACCTCAGATATGCAGATGACACCACCCTTATGGCAGAAAGTGAAGAAGAACTAAAGAGTCTCTTGATGAAAGTGAAAGTGGAGAGTGAAAAAGTTGGCTTAAAGCTCAACATTCAGGAAACAAAGATCATGGCATCCGGTCCTATCACTTCATGGCATATAGATGGGGAAACAGTGGAAACAGTGGCTGACTTTATTTTTCTGGGCTCCAAAATCACTACAGATGGTGACTGCAGCCATGAAATTAAAAGACGCTTACTCCTTGGAAGGAAAGTTATGAACAACCTAGACAACATGTTAAAAAGCAGAGACATTTCTTTGCCAATAAAGGTCCATCTAGTCAAGGCTATGGTTTTTCTAGTGGTCATGTATGGATGTGAGAGTTGGACTGTGAAGAAAGCTGAGTCCCAAAGAATTAATGCTTTTGAATGTGGTGTTGGAGAAGACTCTTGAGAGTCCCTTGGACTGCAAGGAGATCCAACTAGCCCATCCTAAAGAAGATCATCCCTGGGTTTTCATTGGAAGGACAGATGTTGAAGCTGAAACTCCAATGCTTGGCCACCTAATGCGAAGGGCTGACTCATTTGAAAAGACCCTGATGTTGGGAAAGATTGAGGGTAGGAGAATAAGGGGATGGTAGTGGGTGAGATGGTTGGATGGCATCTCCAACTCAATGGAAATGGGTTTGGGTGAACTCCAAAAGTTGGTGATGGACAGGTAGGCCTGGTGTGCTGCGGTTCATGGGGTCGCAAAGAGTCGGACACAACTGAGTGACGGAACTGAACTGAACTGAGTGTAGCACTTTGACAGCATCGTGTCTTAGGATTTGAAGTAGCTCAGCTGGAATTCCAAGGCCCACTTGACTTCACACTTCAGGTTATCTGGTCTAGATGAGTGATCAACCATTGTGGTTATCTGGGTCATGAAGATCTTTTTTGTATAGTTCTTCTGGGTATTCTTGCTACCTCTTCTTAATATCTTCTGCTTCTGTTAGGTCCATTCTGTTTCTGTCCTTTATTGTGCCCATCTTTCCATGAAATGTTCCTTTGGTATCTCTAACTTCTGGAATATATATACTTATTAAAAATAAGGTAGTGTACCTCATGCTGGTGCTCAGTCACTCAGTCGTGTCTGATTTTTGCGACCCCTTAGACTGTAGCCCTCCAGGCTCCCCTCTCCATGGAATTTACAGACAAGAATATTGAAGTGATTTTTATTTCCTTATCCTGAATACTGTACTTACTACCACTTATGATTGTTCAAAATACAGAACATGGTAATGTTAAAACTTAATTGCAAACTTACTTTAATTAGCTCTTAATCATACAGAAACAAATTATTTTTGGCTTTGTAAAAGTTGGGGGGTGGTCTATGTTATGAATATCTTGGATTCTATAAGAATAAGAGTTTCAAGGTTACTTCTTCACAACTTAGTATAGTTAATATCAGTCAAAATTCCTATACAGTGAAACTGTTAGCTAAAACCTGAAACTCCAGGACCTCAGTCATATTGGCTAATATTGTCATCTTATGTCCACTTGTGAATATAGGTCTGTATTCACCAGCCTACCAAAGATTCTTTCCTCAGTTTTAAGTGTGTACATGACTCTCTAAGGTTAAACTAACATGAGCTTTCTGAATTTGATAAATGCCATCTCCTTTATGTTTATAATTCAACCAAGCCTGACCTATCCTCCTGTTTCATACTAAAATGAGATATGGAATTGTTATTGGATGGCTCATTAAAAAAGGATGTTAATACAAATAAATCACTTTGTATCTTTTTCTTTGTTCAGGTTTCATATAACTACTACATAAAAGCAACCTTAAATTTTACTTTCAACTACTTTTTTGCTGATAAGAAAGAACTAGTCACATTGCAAATTTACTGGTCTCTTAAGCAAAGTGAACCCCAACTCTCTCAGACCATCCTAACCCCTAAAGTCCTCTCAGTTCTGTTCAGTTGCTCAGTCATGTCTGACTTTTTGTGACCCCCATGGACTGCAGCATGACAGGCCTCCCTGTCTATCACCAACTCCCGGAGTTTACCCAAATTCATGTCTATTGAGTTGGTGATGCCATCCAACCATCTCATCTTCTGTTGTCCCATTCTCCTCCTGCCCTCAATCTTTCCCAGCATGATGGTCTTTTCAAAATGAGTCTGCTTTTTGCATCAGGTGGCCAAAGTATTGGAGTTTCAGCTTCACATCAGTGCTTCCAATGAACACTCAGGACTGATCTCCTTTAGGATGGACTGGTTGCATCTCCTTGCAGTCCAAGGGACTCTCAAGAGTCTACTCCAACATCACAGTTCAAAAGAATCAATTCCTTGCCGTCAGCTTTCTTTATGGTCCAACTCTCACATCCATACATGACTACTGGAAAAACCATAGCCTTGACTAGATGGACCTTTGTTGACAAAGTAATGTCTCTGCTTTTTAATATGCTGTCTAGTTTGGTCATAACTTTCCTTCCAAGGAGTAAGTGTCTTTTAATTTCATGTCTCTACTACTGCACAATTACACTCATCTCACATGCTAGTAAAGTAATGCTCAAAATTCTCCAAGCCAGGCTTCAACAATATGTGAACCATGAACTTCCTGATGTTCAAGCTGGTTTTAGAAAAGGCAGAGGAACCAGAGATCAAATTGCCAACATCTGCTGGATCATGGAAAAAGCAAGAGAGTTCCAGAAAAACATCTATTTCTGCTTTATTGACTATGCCAAAGCCTTTGACTGTGGGGATCACAATAAACTGTGGAAAATTCTGAAAGAGATGGGAATACCAGACCACTTGACCTGCCTCTTGAGAAATCTGTATGCAAGTCAGAAAGCAACAGTTAGAACTGGACATGGAACAACAGACTGGTTCCAAATAGGAAAAGGAGTATGTCAAGGCTGCATATTGTCACCCTGGTTATTTAACTTCTATGCAGAGTACATCATGAGAAACGCTGGACTGGAAGAAGCACAAGCTGGAATCAAGATTGCCAGGAGATATATCAATAACCTCATATGCAGATGACACCAGCCTTATGACAGAAAGTGAAGAGGAACTAAAAAGCCTCTTGATGAAGGTGAAAGAGGAGAGTGAAAAAGTTGGCTTAAAGCTCAACATTCAGAAAATGAAGATCATGACATCTGGTCCCATCACTTCATGGGAAATAGATGAGGAAACAGTGGAAACAGTGTCAGATTTTATTTTGGGGGGCTCCAAAATCACTGCAGATGGTGACTGCAGCCATGAAATTAAAAGACACTTACTCCTTGGAAGGAAAGTTATGTCCAACCTAGACAGCATATTCAAAAGCAGAGACATTACTTTGCCAACGAAGGTTCGTCTAGTCAAGGCTATGGTTTTTCCTGTGGTCATGTATGGATGTGAGAGTTGGACTGTGCAGAAGGCTGAGTGCTGAAGAATTGATGTTTTTGAACTGTGGTGTTGGAGAAGACTCTTGAGAGTCCCTTGGACTGCAAGGAAATCCAACCAGTCCAATCTGAAGGAGATCAGCCCTGGGATTTCTTTGGAAGGAAAGTTTCAGCTAAAGTTCAGCTAAAGCTGAAACTCCAGTACTTTGGCTACCTCATGTGAAGAGTTGACTTATTGGAAAAGACTCTGATGATAGGAGGAATTGGGGGCAGGAGGAGAAGGGGACGACAGAGGATGAGATGGCTGGATGGTATCACTGACTCGATGGACATGAGTCTGAGTGAACTCCAGGAGTTGGTGATGGACAGGGAGGCCTGGCGTGCTGTGATTCATGGGGTTGCAAAGAGTCAGACATGACTGAGCGACTGAACTGAACTGAATGGAAAGCCATTTAAAATTGATCAACTTCATCTACCAACTCCCACATAACTTCAGTTCATATTGACCTGTCGTAATTTTCCAAAATCTAAATTGGTTGTATCATGAGTGTTGACACTAGATTACATTCAGTTCTGCACTATGTGTCATTTTATACTGCTGGCTTATATTGCTGATAGAAGGAAAGGAAGAAATGGAGGCAAAAATTTCTTATGAAGAAAGATAAACAGATAATGTTGATGCTGACAATGTTTTCTTTAACCTATGACACTTTTCTGGTAGGTCAGTTGTAAAAAATCTTCCTGCAATGTAGGAGACCCAGTTTGGATACCTGTGTTGGGAAGATCCCCTGCAGGAGTGTATGACAACCCACTGTAGTATTCTTGCCTGGAGAATTCCATGGACAGAGGAGCCTGGTGGGGGCAGTGCACAGGGTCACACAGAGTTGGACACAACTGAGTGACTTAGCAGAAGCAGAGTGATTCTGAACAACAACTGAGAGACCCAGTACATAGTAGATATGGAATAAACATATGTGTCTTGTGAATAACTAATTCATTCATAAATAAATAGAGAGATTACAGTAATATAATTGCCTAAATTCCCAAATTTTATTTACTTTATCCTGTGGCACAGGTTAAAATACATTGTATGTTCTTTTTCTCTCTGATTACTGTGAAAAGAGGTGAGTGATTTGCCACTGATGGTTAAATATTGATTTTTATCTTTAAAAAAAAAACAAGCATTGATATCATATTGAATTTGTGATTTTTAAAGTATTTAAAACCTATTATTATAGTCTATGAAACAACCCCAAATCACCCTACTATACATCTAAAACTAACACAATATTGCAAATTAACTGTACTTAAATTTAAAAAACATATTATGTCACTTGTAATCAGACGTAAGAACAAGTAAATATTGACTTAATTTCTCTTAAAAGAATCCACTTGTGATTTTTTGTTTGTTTTTCCATACATTTAAACAGAGAAAAAGTATAAATTCAATTTATATTTGACAGTTTATTTATTCCATGGTTACTGTTAGAATTAGGAAAGCCATTTTTAAAAGTTCAATGACCCTGTTAGTAAGCTATGATCACAATCAGGTCTCATTTTGAAAACTCGGTTTCTATGGAAACAGTGAGTATCATTATTTATTACAGTCTGATTCTAGTAAAGAAAATTAACCACACATCTGCTGAAAATTGTTTTTGGGAAGGAATTTTGATTGTCATTAGTAGTTATCAGTAGACAAAATCACTAGAGAAGATTTTGGTTTGGAATTATGATTTAGTATATGTGGTGCTGAAGCAAGCACTGGGATTATGATTTGGGATTGCACAGAGAAGTTCAGTTGAACCTGACAAGTCTTTTTTTTTTTTTCCTCTTGTAATATTTTTTTAATTTAATTTTATTTTTAAACTTTACATAATTGTATTAGTTTTGCCAAATATCAAAATGAATCTGCCACAGGTATACATGTGTTCCCCCTCCTGAACCCTCCTCCCTCCTCCCTCCCCATACCATCCCTCTGGGCCGTCCCAGTGCACTAGCCCCAAGCATCCAGTATCGTGCATCGAACCTGGACTGGCAACTCGTTTCTTACATGATATTTTACATGTTTCAATGCCATTCTCCCAAATCTTCCCACCCTCTCCCTCTCCCACAGAGTCCATAAGACTGTTCTATACATCAGTGTCTCTTTTGCTGTCTCGTACACTGGGTTATTGTTACCATCTTTCTAAATTCCATATATATGCGTTAATATACTGTATTGGTGTTGTTCCTTCTGGCTTACTTCACTCTGTATAATAGGCTCCAGTTTCATCCACCTCATTAGAACTGATTCAAATGTATTCTTTTTAATGGCTGAGTAATACTCCAAGAAGTTCAGTTGAACCTGACAAGTCTTAAGAAAGTGCCCAATGTATTCCAGAGTCTCAGGCAATTTTCTTTCCTGTAAAAACAATGTTCTTTGCTATTCTTTACTCAAGAAGAGATAATTGATTCCAGTATTTATTTCTCTAGAAAGGTTCAGAGAGAAATTCTCCAGGAGGAAAATCTTCCAGTTCCTTGATAGATGTTTTCTTTTTTGTGCTATCTCCTTACTGTCTACACAAAGCTGCAAATACTGTGGTGGTGGTTTAGTTGCTAAGTCATGTCCAACTCTTGCGACCCCATGGACTGGGAACCTGCCAGGCTCCTCTGTCCATGGATTCTCCAGGCAAGAATACTGAAGTGGGTTGCCATTTCCTTCTCCAGGGGATCTTTTTGACCCAGTAATCGAACCCAGGTCTCCTTTTGCAGGCAGATTCTTTACCGACTGAGCTACAAGGGCAGCCCTGAGCTACAAGGGAAGCAAACACTGAAGTGGACTTAAATCCCCACTGAGGGCCAACAGTCTGACCATTTACCAGCAGATTTATTAGAGCTGTGGAGACCGTTTAGCCTGGCAAATTCTGGGCTTGCTATAAGTACCACATGTTTCTTGGAAGTTTTCGTGAATTGATACTGTGACTGAACCTCTTAGCCATAATTTCAGTGTCCAGTCTCCTCTTCACACTTAAAGATAAGATACTGCTTTCATGAGGAGTGATGTAACCAACTGAAAGTATATTTCTAGGCCTCTGTTTGAAACAGGGGTAGGCATGTGACTAATGCTTTGGCTCAGTCAGTGCTTTTTACATGATAAAAAGTGATGCAGTGGGGCTTCCAGCAAAGCCCCCAAATTTAGGTTGCTTCAACCAGCAATTTCCTTTCTGTCTGTACTCATTTCATCTTCTTCTACTTGCAGTGAGAATATGATGGGACAGGGTGGAACTTCATCCAGTGCCAATATGAGGAAACTGCACAGAAAGGCACATAATGCTATAGGTGGGGAGACAAAGAAGGAAGAGGATTTGGGGACACTCTTGACATTGCAGACTTCCCTGGTGGCTCAGACGGTAAAGCGTCTGTCTAAAATGCAGGAGACCCAGGTTCAATCCCTGGGTAGGGAAGATCCCCTGCAGAAGGAAATGGCAACCCACTCCAGTATTCTTGCCTGGAAAATCCCACGGATGGAGGAGCCTGGTAGGCTACAGTTCAGGGGGTCGCAAAGAGTCGGACATGACTGAGCGACTTCACTCACTCACTTGACATTGCAGAACCTCTGTACCGCCCCTAATCTACTACATCCTGTCTTCATTTTACATGGGGGAAAAATGAACATCAGTGTTTTAATCAACTGTGATTTTAGGTCTCTCTCAGCAGCACATAAACATATTTTTCACTGACTTTCATTACATAAAATGAAGTGTAGATTATACATTCCCTTTTGTTACTCCATACTGTTTTGCTTTCTGAAGTTTCTTCAGACTGTATTGTCACATGGCACATAGCTTGGCATAGTCTTCATTTGCTCAGTACTGTTTTCACTGAATATCAGAAGAGTAATATCTCTATTCTTTTTCATGATATTTACCAGAAATAAAATACATGTCATTAGAGAAGAGTTATACCTAGAGAATCCCCATGTACAGAGAAGCCTGGAAGCCTGCAGCTCATGGGGTCACAAAGAGTTGGACACAACTGACCAACTAAACACAGCACACAGCACAGAGAAGGGGAAGGGACACAGGGGGAGAGGAGAGGAATATTGAGAAAACAGGCCAAGAAACAGTTGTTACTAAAAATTCAACATGAGAGAGAAAGTTATCAGTTTCAGGAGGCCATGATTTGGTTTGGAGTCGTACCAAGTTACTTCCTTATTTTCCAGCTTTATAAAGTGAGTTCAAATAGGTTATCTGAGACAAATTTAGATCAAGAAACAAAGTTTTATAATTTATTATCCTAGATAATATACTGTTTAGGTTTCACATCTAGATGTTTAGCTAAGGTGATAACAAACAGTTTATTCCAGATAATGTCCGTAATATATCAATCGGTTGGTGACAGCCCACATTTCCACTTTCAAGAAATGGAAAATTTAAAGCTTTTCAAAGGGCATTTTTATTGTTGTTGTTTGCTTTTAAGTGAGATAAGGTACTTCTTTCCAGCAGGCAAATAAAATTTCCAGTAGCTAGAAAGATACTTCTGACAGAAATTCCTCAAAATATTAAAAGGTCCTCCACAAGAAAATGTATACATATTACCTCCTTCTCTTCTCTTTCCAATATTTTCACATAATATTTATAGGAAAGGTTTTAATAGACACATCCTATATTAACTATTCCCTTCCCCAGTAGTAATACATTTCTTATTAGTGGGTCACATTGTCATCTAAAATAAAAATCACTTTTCTGCTCTCCCACTGCTTAATAACTAGGTGTAGCCAGTAGTTTAAATTCCTCCAGTAAAAATAAGCAGACATGTAAAGTGGCATTAAGGGATGTTTCCTAGATAGAGAGGAAAAACTCTTTCTCCTTTCTTAATATAATGACACATCGAACCAAGAAGAGGTGGAAGACACAGGCTAAAGACGGCAGAATAGAGATGAGACTTGGTAGAGGGCCTGAAGCACAGAGCCCCACCCAACCCACCCATCAGCAGAGAACAGACCTCTGGATGTCTTTTAATGTGAGATTCTTTATTCTCTCTTTGCTTCCTTCCTTCCTCTCAAACCTAATCCTAATTGATACGGTACCTATATGCTATAGTACCTATATCCTATATCCTACCCATATCTGAGCAGCTTCCTGGGCAGCTCTGCCTGCAATGTGGGAGACCTAGGTTCGATCCCTGGGTGGGGAAGATCCCCCGGAGAATGGCATGGCAACCCACTCCCGTACTTTTGCCTAGAAAATTCCATGAACAGAGAAGCCTAGTGGGCTACAGTGCATACGGATGCAAAGAATCGACCTGTATCTAGTATCTGCCTCTATGGAGCACAGAATATACAATGCATATTTCCTGGTTATCTGAGGCAGACTTTTACATGTGAACATGAACTTGTATTATTATCTTAATTCCCTGACTCATAGACTGATTACAAATTTGTAACACATTGCCTTTTTTTAAAAGAAAAATAGTTATTTTTAGTGAACATTTTGGACAGGCACACAAACATTTTACTAAACGTTTAACACCTAAATTAAGATGTTCACAGAGATAGGAAAGATTATAAATCTATCAATAAATTATCATACATAATCTATTTCTTTAAGTTTTAAAAATTGATCTGAAATTTTGTCCCCCTTAAAACTTTCTGAACTGATGTTTATAGAAACAGAGAACATTGCATATAGTAGCCAAAAATAAAATCTAGGTACCATTTTTGTCCAAGTCAGAGTAGGCAATGGCAACCCACTCCGGTACTCTTGCCTGGAAAATCCCATGGACGGAGGAGCCTGATAGGCTACAGTCCCTGGGGTTGCTAAGAGTCAGACAGGACTGAGCGACCTCACTTTCACTTTTCACTTTCATGCATTGGAGAAGGAAATGGCAACCCACTCCAGTGTTCTTGCCTGGAGAATCCCAGGGACGGGGGAGCCTGGTGGGCTGCCGTCTATTGGGTCACACAGAGTCGGACACGACTGAAGTGACTTAGCAGCAGCAGCTTAGCAGCAGAGTAAGAAAAATGCAAAGCAGTAAAATAACTACTGTTTTAGAACTTAAAGGAAATTATTTTGAAAAGCTATGGATGTGGAGGAGTATTACCAAATTGGTTGATGTTTTATATCCCTCTGAAAAGCCCTGGATAATTTTTATCCTGAAATTATCCTTGGAGAGAAATTAGATCTAAAAATAATCTTTCAATGTGTGTCTGCATACGTGGGAAGGTTTGTTTTCCATTTTCCATGTAGTGATATGAATTAATGTTCATGATGATGGTGTCTAATTGTATACATATATTTAGGTATATGTTGCTTTAAATATTATTCAAATTATAGATTTTGTAATAATTTAGTAATTTTGAACATCATCATTTTTAACATATATGAACTTTATCACATAGTTCATTAAAATGGGAATATGATAATTATTGAGGCCTATGAAACAGGTAGGCTCTATAGGTCATGTATTTTAATTATAATTATGTAAATCTGGACTCAATTATCTTTTTATTCATTTAAGATCTCAGAACAAGAAGAGAGTCAGGATTTAATTCATAGTGACACTCTTTCCACTCTGTTGCAATAACTTTATAGTTTCAATTTTATAAGCAAATAAAAAAAAAAACAACTAAGTAATTGATATACAGAGAATATTCCCTGGTGGCTCAAATGGTAAAGAATCTGCCTGCAAAAATGTGGGAGAACTAGGTTCAATTCCTGGATCAGGAAGATCCCCTGGAGAAAGGAATGGCTACTCTCTCCAGTATTCATGCCTGGAGAATTCCATGGACAGAAGAGCGTGGTAGGCTACAGTCCATGGGTCAGAAAGACTCAGACATGACAGAGTGAGAAACGCTTTCACTTTTCATTTTCACTTATATATTCCTGTTGCTGAAATGTTACTTTTTGAGCCTCTCAATCAAGTGGACAAGTCAGCAACATTGATGGGTAGAAACCTGTGCCCACTGCAGATTGAATAAACAATGGCTTTAAAAAAAACTCCCTAAACACTAAAATCATCCTTTTAAGAGCTGAACTTGCAAACCTAAAAATATAAAGTGATGACAGTATTATCACAGACTGCTTAGAACTTGAAAGAATTCTCCTAAGTGTGATGCCTAGTGTTTGTTTTGACAGAGCTAGAGAGCTGATAATTCCTTCTCACTAATCTATATTTTTCTAAACAAACCCTTCTGTCCAAGAAATGCTTCCCAATAAACCACAACCTTTAACTTAAAAAACCCAAGTAACAATACAACTGGAAAGGGAAATGTGTTGCTGTACATTACTTTTCATCCATATAGATGCTATAATTCAGTGGCTAACAGACATTAGAGTTTGCTCTAGAATAGCCTGAGCAGATTTTTTAAACTGTAGATCCCTGTACCCTACTATCAAAAATTCTATTACAGTAAGTGGACTCTGACCCAGAGAGGCGTGTATGTGTGTGTAATATATATTAATATACACATATACACATTTATATATATATATATATATATATATATATATATATATACACATATATTTAACAGATACACCTGGAGGTTCTCATGAAAATGGGACAAAGAACACATTTTGACAATTACTGAGTCAGTCTACATGTTTATTCTGTTTGTGTCATAGTATATGCTTTCCTGGTGGCTCCTGCAATGCAGGAGATGAGTGTTCGATCCCTGGGTAGGGAAGATCCCCTGGAGAAAGAAATGGCAACTCACTCCAGTATTTTAGCCTGGGAAATTCCAAGGACAGAGGAGCCTGGTGGGCTACAGTCCATGGGTTGCAAAAGAGTTGGACAGGACTTAGTATCTAAAACAGTAAACATAAAAGCATGAAAGTTTATATCTAAATGAAACCAATGACTATGAGAATCCTTAATTTACTAATGAAAATACAGCTCAGTTGAATGTTGTAAACACAGTTGGATGTGTAGGATCTGAGAGTTTTTCTACTGGCACTCTAACAAATTGGCTTGCCATAGTTTCATGGGTGCTGGCAGAACACATTATCTCCTGAGTCAGAGAAAAAAGACTTTATCATTTACTCCATAAGAAGAAGAATTCTCCTAACAATGAATTTTCCATTTTTAATTGGGTATTTTACAAGGTATAATCACAGGGATTTCAGCATCCTATCTCAGACCCAGTGTGATTCGTTTGTTTTGGCCTCTCCCCAAAGACAGATACAAACATTTCTCACCACATTTCCAGGAAAGAATACTGGAGTGGGTTGCCATTTCCTTCTCCATAATCTCACTAGATTTCTTTAATATTATGGAAGATTGGTCACTCAATGTGGTTACACAAGGAAAAAGACAAACCTTAAATTCTGACTTTTAATACTGAAAAGGCATGGGGAAAAGAACATATTTACCTCTTCCCATTAAAGCCACCTAAATGATAATATCCTGCCATAGATATTTAACACATTCAATTTTTTGCTATTGTTTTTATTTGATCAAGACTATAGGTTCAATCCAAAGCCAAACTTCTAGAAAGATAAGTTCAGAAAATAAAGTTAATACCTAGTACTGGATATATTCTCATTTACTAGATTTTTCAGTCATTCAGTTCAGTTCAGTCACTCAGTCATGTCAGACTCTTTGCAACCCCATGAACCGCAGCACACCAGGCCTCCTTGTCCATCACCAACTCCCAGAGTCCACCCAAACCCATGTCCATTAAGTCGGTGATGCCATCCAACCATCTTATCCTCTGTCGTCCCCTTCTCCTCCTGCCCCCAATCTTTCCCAGCATCATAGGATTGTTATTTATTGGGGACCTTTCATTGCATGGATCTGATTGATGGTGAGACTATTTTATATTTGGAACACACATGATAAAAACCACTATGTTATGCAACATACCTGACCTCAAAAGGCTTGTAGCATATCGGAGAAAGCCTATTTTACACAGATAACTCTAAGGCAGGGCCCAAGTGCTGCTTCATTACAGAGTATAATTTCTTGTTGCTGCTGTAACAAATTACTACAGTGTATGGGGTGAAAACAACACATATTTATGTTTTTGCAGCTCTGGAGGTCAAAGGTCTAAAATCAGTCTCACTGGACTAAGTTCATGGTGCCGGGAGCATTGCCTTCCTTCTGGAGGTTCTAGGAGGAAATTAATTTCTCTCTTTTTCCAGCTTCTAGGGAATGCCTACATTTTCTGTCTTGTGGCCTTTTTTCTTCCAGTATTTATATTATTCCAAGTTCTGCTAACACTGTCATAGCTCCTTCTCGGACTCTGGCTCTCCTGCTTTCGTCTGTTCCCTTAATTGGACTCTTGTGATTACACTGAGCTCCACCAGATAATCCAGGATAAACTCCCCCATCAAGTTCCTTAATTTAATAACATTGGCCAAATCGCTTTTGCCATATGGGGTAGTATAATCTCTGTTATGGAGATTAGTGTATACATCTATTTAGCAGACTATTTGTCCACCTAACACAGAGAGGTATATATCTTTGTAGTCACTAAGAATAAAAATCCTATATTTTAATGAAATATTTGGTTTGATATCTGTAAAAAAGCTTAATAATTATTTTTATGAACAGTGTAGTTAACTTGTTTGTATAGCAGTCCTCTCCCCACCCCCACTGAAATGCTGCTGAAACTGAACTAGGCCATTCAGAAAGACAGACAGACAGACAAAGAGAAGCAGATGGAGACAGACAGACTCAGAGAGAGGAACTCTGTGTTTTCTCATATCTCCTCATGAAGGTGAACTGCTTATTCACTTTAAAAAGAGAACTCTTTGAACACGTTTTAATACCCTAGTGAGAAATGCTGTTAATGAAACAGTAGTTAAAGTAGTCTGATATAACAGCTTCTCAACTTGTTGACTGCTTATTAATTTCTTTAGCTTATTTCCTAATATTCTGTTCACAAGTTCAGTAGCCAAATCTTGAGTGTGATGACTACAACCCTTTCCAGAACTTGATGATAATTTCAAAGGGAGAAAGAAACAGGTGAGCTTCCTATCACAATATGGTAATATTTTGACATTACTGTCTGCCCTGAAGTCAGAAGACGGGAAAGAGCATACCCTTGAAGCTTCTTTCTGATGTCACAATGTGATTCAAAGTAATTGAATGAATATTCATGTTTTCTAGCATCCGAGATGCTGTCATGGTCCCATCAGTCATTAAATAATGACAACATGATGTTGTTTTGATGATTCTTATTTTATTATTCCTACCAACAGTGGTAACGCAGACTTGAGCATTCAAGCTCTATCTCCTAATTAAAGTTGACTTATTACTTTAATGACCTTGTAAAATAGCTTGTAATTCACAAAATAACATAAAAATATAGGGAAATTATAACAAAGGAGCATGTACTTCTTCTAGCTTTAAAGACACCATTAATTTTTGCTTCCCCCAAAATATGGAGTAATGGAGATGAAATTCACCCTTTTACTTGAAATAGATGAAAATCAGAAAAAATATGTTAACCAGTTGTTTTCAAGACAGTGATCAGGGAAGAACTATGATCCTTGATTAGTATGAAAAATGTGAGGTGTACATCGGGATTGTCTGAGCTTTACTCCATTGAGAAGATTTTCAGGCCTCGATCCAGAGAGAACTTATGCAGAGCCTGAACATTCACTGAGGTGATGAAAACAGGGTGTCTCAAGTTTGAAAACCAGAATACAATACAGGAAGAGGCTGCACAGAGAGAGAATTCCAGAGGTCAACACAAAGTCCTTCTCAGGTATTCAACCCAGTACTGATGTTATACATCTGTGTGAAGGAGTTATTTAAGACTGGAAAAAGAAACACATAAGAGAATAAAATGAACATCCCATGATGCTTTCACAGTGACAGGAATAGTGTTAATCCTGCCAGGCATATTGGAAAGCTTCATAGTTCAGGGAAAATTGAATAGGGTACACAGAATGGAAATGTCTCAGGTGAGGGGAATGATTAGTACTAACCTGAGCACTGTTCCAGTCCCACTTAACACATTTTAAACCTGGAATGAAAGAATGGAGCTATTTCCAAGAAATCCAACTTTATCCCAGAACAAAGATCAAAATATTTATTGAAATGTGAACTATGTATCACCTATAAAATAAATTAATGAGATACGGTATCCTATAAGAAATTACTTGACATGTGAAGAAACAGTCAATTAAAACAGACCCTCTGGGGCAAAAATGTTAGCTTTAGCAGAGAGAAAAATTTAAATTTACTTTAACTGTATTTCATATGTTCAAGAAGTTAAGAGTAGGAAAGTTATTTAAAAATTAAATTTCTAGAGATGAAAACTAAAATACCTGATACACTGTAGAAAAAATATACTAGATAGTGTTAGGGCAGGCAGATTGCTAGATATGAGCAGAGAAATGTGGGCACAGGTCAGGTGGCAGGAAACCATACATCTGTGAACAACAGGGATTGTTGGGTAGGCAAGGAAAAGCACGAACCTCTGGATGGATAGGAAACCACACATCTTGGGGTGACAAGGGTCCTGGAGGCAGACAAAAAAAGGTGGGAAAAGGTAGGAATCTCCTGTATTTAAATATAACCTTTTCCTCATTATGCCATCATTGCAATAAAATTAGCCTTGCAGATAAGAAGTACCCATCATGTATCTGTATCATGACACTTCTGATTAAGACTAAATAAGGACAAAAACCCTTCCTTCCCTAGGAAAGGTGGAGCTGGGATGAAAATTAGGAATTATGTTCCCAAATCCCTCCTCCTCAATGAATATTCACCCATTCATTTTCACACCCCATATAACCAGCTTGCCAAAGAAACTCAGGGCAGCTAGTTACCTGAATCTGCCCCCTCTCCCCTTGAGAGCAAACTGTTGCTTAATAAAATCTCCCTTTACTTTCCTGACCTACATGTCTTGTCTCTGAATTCCTACAAAAAGATAAGAACTACTCTCTGATAAGAATGGGATTAATGGTGGATTAGAAATTGCAGAAGAATTAGTGAACTTTAATACACAGAGATGGAAATTTTAGCAAAAGAAAAAGTAAGAGAATTTGATAATGAACAGAATACCAGTTAAGAGTAGGAAAACTTTAAGCAGCATAATCTATGTGTAATTGGAGTCCCTAAAGTTAAGAGGGACTTAAAAAAGACATCTGTTTGATGACAAGGTCTGTAAAGTCAAAATAACAGTAGTCATGTATGGATGCGGAGAAGGCAATGGCGCCCCACTCCAGTACTCTAGCCTGGAAAATCCATAGAAGGAGGAGCGTGGTAGGCTGCAGTCCATGGGGTCACTTAAGAGTCGGACATGACTACCCGACTTCACTTTCATGCATTGAAGAAGGAAATGGCAACCCACTCCAGTGTTCTTGCCTGGAGAATCCCAGGGATGGGGGAGCCTAGTTGGTGGCCGTCTATGGGGTCAGACAGAGTTGGACACGACTGAAGCAAATTAGCAGCAGCAGCAGCAGCATGTATGGATATGAGAGTTGGACCATAAAGAAGGCTAAGTGCTGAAGATTACATGCTTTTGAATTGTGGTGGGGAGAGGACTCTTGAAAGTCCCTTCTCCAGAGACTGCAAGGAAATCAAACCGGTCACTCCTAAAGAAAATCAACTCTGAATAATCATGGGAAAGACTGATGCTGAAGTTCCAGTACTTTGGCCACCTAATGCAAAGAGCCAACTTGTTGGAAAATACTGTTGCTGGGAAAGATTGAGGGCAGGAGGAGAAGGGGGCAGCAGAGAATGAGAGAGCATCACTGACTCAATGGATATGAATCTGAGCAAACTATAGGAGATAGTGAAGGATAGGGAGGCCTGGAGTATTGCAGTCCATGGGATCATGGAGAGTTGGATATGACTGAGCTACTGAACAACAGAAACAAAAGTTTAAAAAGGCAGGGGACAAAAAAATATTTAAAGAAATAATGAATGAAATGTGTCCAAATGTAATGAAACTCACAGATAGAAGGTCCTCAGTGTTCCCCAAACAAAAGAAACGTGAAGAAAACAGTACAAGCCTTATCATAAATGGCTTGAAACAAGAGATGAGGAGAAAACTTTACAAGCAATTGGATAAGAAGACTTCATGAAGAAAGGAATACAAAGGAGAAAGGTTCTGCAGAAACAAAAGCTTGTCAAAATAGAATTAGTTACCCAGCAAAATTTTCATTTGATAAAAAAGGAGGAATTAAGGTTTTTTCAACATGCAAAAAATGAAAGAAATTATCACTATCAGACCTATACTACAAAACAATTTTAAGAAATGTCCTTCAAATAGAAAATTATACCCGATGAAAATATGTATGTACAAAAAGTATGGTGAGAGTCAGAATTGATGCCTCCATGAGTGAATATAGAGGATTTATTAGTTTAAATCTTGTAAAATTCCCCCCAGATAATTGACAGAGCCATAAGATATCAATGTCATATTCAATGTAAATGGTTTAAGTACATTAATTAAAGGAGAGATTGGGAGAATGGGTAAAAGCATGATCTAGCTATTTGCCAACTATAAGAAACTCAGTTAAAATATAGTAACATAGGTAAATTAAAAGTGAAAGAATAGAAATGATATATCATACAAATATTAGCCAAAGGAAAGCAAGGATAGCTTTATTGTTATCAGATTAAATAGACTTCAGAGCAACACAATTTCTAGAGACAAAGAGGCACATTGAAAAATGTTGTGCCAATCAACACGAAGACAGAGCAATCCTAAGTGTTTACACACCAAAAAAAAAGCTTCAAAAAATGTTAAACAAAAGCTGATAGAACTGACAAAACAAAGAAAAATGTCCAATTATAATTAGAGACTTCAGCACTTTATTACCAAATGATAAAACAACTAGACAGAAAGTAAGCAAAGATATAAAGAATTCCTTAACACCATCAGAAACAGAATCTAATCTACATTTGCAGAACACTCCAACCAGCAACAGAAAAATATACAGTATTTTTAAGCTTTCACAGTATATGTACCAAGATAGATTATATTCTGGTCCTAGAATGAATTGAAATCATGTTAGAACTGGTGTTTGACCACAGTAGGAATCAGTAATAGGATAACAGGAAAATCGCTAAGTACTTGGAGACTAAATACATTTATAATAAATTCTCAATATATTTAAAATACTTCAAGTTATGCCAAATATATTCTCTGACACATGTTATTAAAATAAAAATCAATAACAACATAAGGGAAAGATCTCTAGAATATCCTCAAAAATATGGAAATAAAATAAAAAAAAGTTCTGAATAAAACATAGATCAAAGTAGTAGTCTAATAGAAATTCAGGGAAGTATTTCTAACTACACTGAAAATGAAAAATCGTATTAAAATTTTAAGTTTCCATCAAATTAGGAATTAAAGGCTAATTAACAGCACTAAATAAAGATGAAGAAATATTAATATTTATATTAGAGAAGAAGAAAGTAATTTTTCAGTGTCTTTCTTAAAAAAAAAAGGAAAAAAGAAAGAAACCCTGAAAATCAATAAAGGTACAAATAAAATTTGAAGTAGACAGAGTTCAGAAATGGTGAAAATTATGGCAAAAATCAGTGACAATGAAAACGAACAAAAAAAAAAAAACCAAAAATATCAATAGAACTGACCTAGAGTCAGACATCCTGCAATGTGCAGTCAAGTGGGCCTTAGAAAGCATCACTACGAACAAAGCTAGTGGAGGTGATAGAATTCCAGTTGAGCTATTCCAAAATCCTGAAAGATGATGCTGTGAAAGTGCTGCACTCAATACGCCAGAAATTTGGAAAACTCAACAGTAGCCACAGCACTGGAAAAGGTCAGTTTTCATTCCAATCCCAAAGAAAGGCAGTGCCAAAGAATGCTCAAACTACTGCATAATTGCATTCATCTCACACGCTAATAAAGTAATGCTCAAAATTCTCCAAGCCAGGCTTCAGCAATATGTGAACCGTGAACTTCCAGATGTTCAAGCTGGTTTCAGAAAAGGCAGAGGAACCAGAGATCAAATTGCCAACATCCGCTGGATCATGGAAGAAGCAAGAGAGTTTCAGAAAAACATCTATTTCTGCTTTATTGACTATGCCAAAGCCTTTGACTGTGTGGATCACAATAAACTGTGGACAATTCTGAAAGAGATGGGGATACCAGACCACCTGATCTGCCTCTTGAGAAATTTGTATGCAGGTCAGGAAGCAACACTTAGAACTGGACATGGAACAACAGACTGGTTCCAAATAGGAAAAGGAGTACGTCAAGGCTGTATATTGTCACCCTGTTTATTTAACTTCTATGCAGAGTACATCATGAGAAACGCTGGACTGGAAGAAACACAAGCTGGAATCAAGATTGCCAGGAGATATATCAATAACCTCAGATATGCAGATGACACCACCCTTATGGCAGAAAGTGAAGAAGAACTCAAAAGCCTCTTGATGAAAGTGAAAGAAGAGAGTGAAAAAGTTGGCTTAAAGCTCAACATTTAGAAAACTAAGATCATGGTATCTGGTCCCATCACTTCATGGGAAATAGATGGAGAAACAGTGGAAACAGTGTCAGACTTTATTTTTGTGGGCTGCAAAATCACTGCAGATGGTGACTGCAGCCATGAAATTAAAAGACGTTTACTCCTTGGAAAGAAAATTATGACCAACCTAGATAGCATATTCAAAAGCGGAGACATTACTTTGCCAACAAGGGTTCGTCTAGTCAAGTCTATGGTTTTCCCTGTGGTCATGTATGGATGTGAGAGTTGGACTGTGAAGAAGGCTGAGTGCTGAAGAACTGATGCTTTTGAACTGTGGTGTTGGAGAAGACTCTTGAGATTCCCTTGGACTGCAAGGAGATCCAACTAGTCCATTCTGAAGGAGATCAACCTTGGGTGTTCTTGGAAGGAATGATGCTAAAGCTGAAACTCTAGTACTTTGGCCACCTCATGCGAAGAGTTGACTCATTGGAGAAGACTCTGATGCTGCGAGGGATTGGGGGCAAGAGGAGAAGGGGACAACAGAGGATGAGATGGCTGGATGGCATCACTGACTAGATGGACGTGAGTCTGAGTGAACTCTGGGAGTTGGTGATGGACAGGGAGGCCTGGCGTGCTGCGATTCCTGGGGTTACAAAGAGTCAGACAGGACTGAGCGACTGATCTGATCTGATCTGATCTGAAACAATTTAGAAACATATTTTTAGAGCATACAGAACTTTCGATTGTTTCTTTTTCCCAATGCTTCAAAAATGTCATTCCTTATATTACAGTTCATAGTTCCTGAGGAATCTGTTACATTTTGTTGTTGTTGTTTTCCCCTTTATATAATGTTTCTTTTTTCTTTGTTAGCTTTCCACTTATTTTCTTTATTTGTTTATCAACATTTTGTCTATTATATGTCAGTCATTTTAAAAAAATGTATTTGTGCTACTTTGATTTCTCTGAGTTTCTTGAAACTGTATTTTAATTTTGGAAATTTCTTGGCAATTTATTCATCAAATTTTTGTTGTACCTCACTCTCTCTTTTTTTATCCAGATACACAGATGATAGTCTATTATTTATTATCCACAACGCTTGGATACTCTGCTTTTATTTTATTTATTGTTATTTTCTTTTGTTGACTTCCCTGGTGGCTCAGACTGTAAAGTGTCTGCCTACAATATGGGAGACCTGGGTTCAATCCCTGGGTTGGGAAGATCTCCTGGAGAAGGCAATGGCAACCCACTCTAGTATTCTTGGCTGGAAAATCCCATTGATGGAGGAGCCTGGTAGGCTACTGTCTATGGGGTCTCAAAAAACTGGACACGAGTGAGCGACTGCACTATCACTTTTCTTATTCTCACTGTAGATAATTTCTGTCAACATATATTTAAATATGCTTTGTTTTTCTCAGTTATACCCAGTGTGTTCTTGAGTTCATCACAGGAATTCTTTATTTATGGTATTAAATTTCACCTAGCACTTCCTTTTGGCTTTTTGTGTAGTTTCTACCTCTTTACTAAAATGCTCCATGTTTTCATGCATATTGTTCACCTTTCCCACTGGATCTGCTGTCATATTAATCATAATTATTTTGTACTCTCTCTGATACTGCTAGCATCTGCATAATCTCTGAATCTACTTTTATTGATTAACTTCTTTTTGTAAATGTGTTTATTATCTTCCTCTTTTTGAGTATCTCATAAAATTTTTTACTTAGCAACTGATAATGTGTGGGGAAAAATAGTAGGAAACGAGAGGACTCGTAGTTGTACTGGGGTACACCTCTTCTTCTGTCAGGCCATCACAGAGGACAGTTGCTGCTGGCTGCTGTTACCTTATGCTTGAATGGGGCTTAAAGTGCTAGAGACCTTTTCTTAGGGTTCCTACTCCACTCTCATTTTCACAGGTTACTGCATATATGGTATCTTGGAGTGGAGCTTTCTCTGTAATTCTTCCCTCTGGTGGATGACAGACTTCTGCTGCTTAGTCCACACAAGTCCTTATTATCTTGTATCAGACTGTTTTAGGCAGGTTCTATGTGCATATGCCTAAGGTTATGGATACCTCAGCTGTCTCACCCGTCTCTGCAACTTAACTCTCTGACCTGTGATTGATTTTAGGTAGTAGGGATTTTTTTTTTTTGCCTCCTCATTAGCAGTAGCAGATCTCTTCTTGGTACTGATTCATATTATTGGGCCCAGGGATAGAGGGTTCTCTTTTTTCTTTACCTTACTTTATTAGCAATGAATTCTTGCTTGTGTTGTTAATTGGAAGTGCTTTCTACCCATCTTCCAGAGGCAAGCAAATTTCATTTTTTCCATTCCAACAGAGGCAATGGATTTTGTATGAAAGCTGTGAGTGAAATGTTTTGCTATTCCTGCACCATCAGTTTGAAACCTTTACTTCCTGTGAGGGAAATCTCTAGAGAAGCAGGTAAGATATCACGCCTGTCTTCCAGTGGTTCCCAATCATAGCCTGCATTTCTGACACCAAGTGGTATTTCTCCTCAGTTCCATATCTTACTCCCAGTCTTTCTGGTAAGCACTGGTGGAGGTCTATTAAAATATCTTTATATTTATTAGAACTGTCTTTGTTTCTGGATCTCCCGGTTATGCTACATTGATATGCTAGCCCACACTTGACCTTTTAAAATTTTTATGACAGTATCAGCTGGTTTTGTTTTATCCACATTTATGGTAATCACCTCTTTCCTTGATGCTCTTAAAAAATGTATGACTTCTCCATCCAATAGGATGGATTTCACCCTTTAATATATAAGATTTAAAAATTTTCCTCTAAGCCTAAGAAAAATTATGATTTGTGTAGATTGTTTGGTTTATCTATTTTTTTTTTTTATGTTCAGGATGACGGTCTGAGAGCTTTCTATGTCTTAAGTGGAAGCACATCTCTCCTTTTATATTTTATTTACTATTTCCATGAATTTTCAATAGCCTGTGCATAGAAGCAAGACCTTTTCATTTAATATGAACCAAAAACTAGACCCTAATTTTAAACAAAATTAAGACACATGAGATTACTGGGCTACTTCCAGTAGTCATGTGCAGATGTGAATTTTGACCATAAAGAAGGCAAAGCACTGAAGAATTGATGCTTTTGAACTGTGGTGCTGGAGAAGATTCTTGAGAGTCTCTTGGACAGCAAGGACATCAAACCAGTCAATCCTAAAGGAAATCAACTTTGAATATTCATTGGAAGGATTGGAGCTGAAGCTCCAATACTTTGGGCACCTAATATGAACAGCAGACGCACTGGAAAAAAAAAAAAAAAAAACCCTGATGCTGCGAAAGACTGAAGGCAGATGGAGAAGAGGGCAACAGAGGATGAAAAGGTTGAATGACATCACCGATTCAATAGACTTGAACTTGGGCAAATTCCATGAGTTAGTGAGGGATGGGGAGGCCTGGCATGCTGCAGTCCATGGGGTCACAAAGAGTCAGACACGACTTAGTGACCAAACAGCAAGACCTGTGAAACATCTGGTGAAAAATGAAAGAAAGTGAGATAATGCTTTAGAGTTAACATATGTTCAGACTGAAGATCATATTTTAGTGTGTATGTAGAAGAGTTTGTAAACATATCAGGCTTTAGTGTTTTAATATTGCTTAAATGGAAATGATCCCTACAACCAATTAAAATCAAATCAAATGAAATCAGAACTTGCTCCAGCCCCTTCAGTAATTACATATAACTCCAACTGGCAATAACTTTGTAAACAGTACCTCGTGGCTTCCAGGCTTCGTCTCATCTTATATAATGGACAATGGTTAAAAATTAAAACCCCTATATAGAGAAACTAACTCAACTTTGAAATTCTTGGGAGATGTTGCAAATAGATGTCACCAAATGGCCTAAATTATTAGTTAGATATCAGTCTGTTTTCACAAACCAGAAATCAAAATAGATTTTCTTATCAAGGATGCATCTCTTTTAATATCCTTATCAACCTCAAATTAATGTTAGCATTACAACCAATGATAGTCTACTATCTTTTCAAGTGATCACTTTGTACATTTAAAATAATACTTAGAGTATATCTTAAGGAAGTACAGGTCAACAGTTTATCATTAGAATAAAAATATGTATAGTATTTGCTATCATTTCCCATGTTCATTAGTTCTTCAACAAATATTCAGTGCTTCTTCTGTACTCATATATATCAGTTTTGATACAAAGGATAAACTGTAGGGGGCAAGTGGACATGGTTGCTGTTTATTTGTGTTTGTGATCTGCAGGGGTAAGAAAAATGTGTGCAGAAAATAACACAATGTAATTAATGCTACAAGATGGAGCATATCTGATCCAATATGCTCCAATATGGAGCATATTATTTAAGCAAGGAAACAAAGAAATGCATTTCATTTTTACTATTATTATTGAAATTATTTGATATACAATATTAGTTTAAGATTTAATAGATTTGACATTTGCATACATTATGAAATAATCAAGAAGCAACATTTAGATCTATTCATAGAACAAATGACCAGTTCAAAATTGAGAAAAGAGTACTTCAAGGCTGTATATTGTCACCCTGCTTATTTTACTTATATGCAGAGTAAATCATGCAAAATGCTGGACTATATGAAGCACAGGCTGGAATCAAGATTGCTGGGAGAAACATCAATAACCTCAGATATGCAGATGATACCACACTTATGGCAGAAAGTGAAGAGGAACTAAAGAGCCTCTTGATGAGGATGAAAGAGGAGAGTGAAAAAGCTGACTTAAAACTCCTTATGCTGTATATTACATCCTTGTGGCTAATATATTTTATAACTGAAGGTTTATACTCTTTATTCCCTTCATCTATTTTATCTCCTAAGCCCCTTTTCTCAGGCCATCACCCATTTTTTATATGCATCTCTAAGTCTCTTTCTATTTTGTTTTGTTTCTTAGATTACACATATAAATGAAAGCATATGATATTTGTTTTTCTTTGACATTTTTTACATTTTATTCATTTATTTTTACTGAAAATATACTTAATCTTCAAAATTATATGTTTCAGGAAAACACTATGGTAATTCAGTATTTTTACAGATTATACTCCATTAAGTTATTATAAGATAATAGCTATAAATCCCAGTCCTATATAATTCATCCTTTTGGCTTATCTATTTTATAGTCATCTGTATCTCTTAATCCATACTTCTGTCTGTCCCTCCCCCTTCCCTCTCTTCTTTGGTAACCACCAGTTTATTTTCTATATCTGTTAGTCTCTTTCTATTTTGCATACACATTTTATCTTTTTTTTAGATTCCACATAGAAGTGACATCATATAATATTTGTGTTTCTCTGACGTACTTCACTAAGTATAATATTCTTTAGCTCCATCCGTGTTGCTGTAATGGTAGGATTACATTACATTGCTTTACATGGATGAGTAATATTCTATTATATATATATATATATTATTATGTATAAATGTATATGTGTATGTAGTATCACATTGTCTTTATCTATTCATCTATTGTTGGGCACTTGGATTGCTCCCTTATCTTGGCTGTAATAAATACTGCTGCTGTGAACATTGGAGTGAATGTATATTTTTAAATTAGTGCTTTTATTTTTCTTCATATATATACAGGGGTGGAATTGATGGATCATATCCTATTTCTATTTTTAGTTTTTTGAGGTGGCTCCATGCTGTTTTCCATAGTGGCTGTATTAATTTACAGTCCTGCCAAGAGTGTAAGAAGGTTTGCTTTTCTCCATATCCTCTTAAGTATTTGCTATCTGTACACTTTTGATGATAATCATTCTAACCGGTGATAACTCATGGTTTTGATTTGCATTTCTCAATAATTAGGTTGAGCATCTTTTCATGGGCCTGTTGATACAGGTACATCTTCTTTGGAAAAATGTCTATGTAGGTCTTCTGTCCCTTTTTTGATTGGGTTGTTTCTGTTTTTTGATATTAAGTTGTATGAGCTGTTTATATATTTTGGATATTGCCAGTTACATCATTTGCAAATATTTTCTCTCATTCCATAGGTTTTTTTGTTTTGTTTTGTTTTTCAGAGCAAGACATGCCTTGCAGAGTAGGCATGGCAGCCTCTGTGTTCTCTCTGAAGGTATTGGGGGTGAGTTGTGGAGGAGTGGCTACTGTCTAGAAATCTGAGCAACTTCTGGGGTGCCTTTTGAGTAAGTGCCAACAGTAGCCACTGCTGCCCTACCTGGGGTTTGCCTCTTGTGTACTACAGTTGAGTCTTTTCCTCTGTCCTTGCTGTCCCAAACCCAATGTCATATTGTGGTATGGAGTGAGTGGAGCCCAAGCATTCTCTGACAGCTTGGGCTGGGGGTGGAGTATATGATGAAATTGTCACAGAACACCTGGCAGCAACTAGAACAGATCTCTCTCCAGCCTGCTTTTGGAGCTAGTCAGCACCTACACTGGTCAAGAGTGCAAATACAAGGGGTTGTATTTGTCACAGAAGTCTATGAGCCAGCCAAGAGCACTTATCTACACCAAGTAGAACCCTACTACTGGGAAACCCAGCTGTGGCTCAGTCACTTCACTCCCCATGGCACATGTCCACCCTTGTAATCTCCCTTTTCCTCTGAATTCTCTCCCAAGGGGCACAGGTTCTGACCTGATCACTTTTCTTCCCTTCCTACCTGATTATGTGTGTATGTTTCTTGCAGTCTTGGCTGTACAGGAGTCCTTTTACTAGTTTCCAATTAGTTTTCAGTGAGAATTTTTCCACTTGCAGATGTTTTTTTTCATGTGCTCATGGGGGAAGGTGAGCTCCACCCTTTTTTTCTGTCAACTTGATCTCTCTCCCCGTCTCACATATTTCACTTAGCAAAATACCACCTGGATCCATCAGTGTTATTGCAAATGGCAGGATTTCAGTGTTTTTTATTAATATGGGTGAATAATATTCCATTGTATGTGTGTATATATACACATATATTATTGTGTGTGTGTGCATGTATATATATATATATATATATCACATCTTCTTTATTTATCAATTGATGAATGATTACTTCACTCTCATGTCTTGGTGATTGTAACAGTGCTGCAATGATCAGGGGGATGTGGATATCATTTTGAATTAGTGTTCTTGTTTTCTTCAGATAAATACTCAGAAGTGAAATTACTGGATCATATGGCAATTCTGCTTTTAATTTTTTGAATAATGTCCATGCTGTTTTCCATAGAGGCTTGGCCTATTTACAGTCCTACCAACAGTACATATGGTTTCCCTTTTATTCACCTCCTTGTCAACACTTATTGTTTGTTGTCTTTTTGATGATCACCATTTTGACAGGTGTGGGTGCTGTATTATTATTTGATTTACATTTTCCTAATGCTTAGTGAGGTTGAGCATCTGTTGATGTGTCTGTGGCCATCTATACATCTTTAGGAAAATGTCTATTGTAAGACCTGAAACCATAAAACTCCTAGAAGAAAATGTGGGCAGTGTGTTCTCTGACATCAGTCTTAGAAATATTTTCTTGGGCCTCTTTCTAAGGCAAGGGAAACATAAGCAAAAATAAACAAATGGCACTCTGTCAAACTAAAAAGCCTGTGCATGGTAAAAGAAACTCTCAACAAAATGATAAGCCAGCATATTGAATGGGAGAAGATATTTCCAAACAATAAGTGCCATAAAAACAATAAAGTAATATAATATGTTAAAGAAGAAATATATACTGAGCTGGAGTTGAGGATTTTTTAAAATTTTTATTTTATTTTGGAATATAGTGGATTAACAATGTATTAGTTTCAGCTGTACAACAAAGTGATTCAGTTATACAGATACATGTATCTGTTCTTTTTTCTAATTCTTTTCCATTTAGATTGTTACATAATGTTGAGCAGAGTTCCCTCTGCTATACAGTAGGTCCTTGTTGGTTATTCATTTTAAATATTTCAGTGTGTAGATAAAATGGTCAGAGAAGACATCTCTGAAGAGAAGACATTTGAATGGTAGTTTAGCAGAGACCTGAGTGATGCTCAAAATCCATCTTGCTGGAGGAAGATCATATGAAGAATAGGCAGAGACCTGAGTGATGCTCAAAATCCATCTTGCTGGAAGAAGATCATACAAAGTACAGGCATTAAAATCTATAAAGTCTCTGAGTTTAACTCTCTTAATTGACAGTAGGAAGCATAATTAATTTCAAATATAGAGAACAAGAGATAAATTAGTATAACGTTAACGTGCAGAAGTAATTAGAAAACTTACCATATATGGCCTTTGAGCATTCCAAGGAGTTTGGTTCATTCTAATTAAAAAAAAATTGGATATTTTTGATGAAAGATGAGGTATTCTGAGTTATAATTTCATAAGCCTACTTTTAGCATACTCTTCCCCAGTTCAGTTCAGTTCAGTCACTCAGCCATGTCTGAATCTTTGTGACCCCATCAACCATAGCATGCCAGGCTGCCCTGTCCATCACCAACTCCCAGAGTCCACCCAAACCAGTGCTGAGTTTTCCAAATTTGCTGGCATATTGAGTGCAGCACTTTCACAGTATCATCTTTTAGGATTTGAAGTAGCTAAACTGGAATTCCATCACCTCCACTAGCTTTGTTTGTAGTGATGCTTCCTAGTGCTCACTTGATTCGCATTCCAGGATGTCTGGCTCTAGGTGGGTCATCACACCATCATGGTTATCTGGATCATGAAGATCTTTTTTGTATAGTTCTTCTGTGTATTGTTGCCACCTCTTCTTAATATTTTTTTCTTCTGTTAGGTCCATACCATTTCTGTCCTTTATTGTGCCCGTCTTTGCATGAAATGTTCCCTTGGTATCTCTAATTTTCTTAAAGCGATCTATAGTCTTTCTCTTTCCATAGTTTTCCTCTATTTCTTTGCATTGATCACTGAGGAAGGCTTTCTTATCTCTCTTTGCTCTTTTTGGAACTCTGCATTCAGATGGGTATATCTTTTCTTTTCTCCTTTGCCTTTCACTTCTCTTCTTTTCTCAGCTATGTGGAAGGACTCCTCAGATGATCATTTTGCCTTTTTGCATTTCTTTTTCTTGGGAATGGTCTTGATCACTGCCTCCTGTACAATGTCACAAACCTCTGTCCATAGTTCTTCAGGGACTCTGTCTATCAAATGTAATCCCTTGAATCTATTTGTCACTTTCACTGTATAATTCTAAGGGATTTGATTTAGGTCATCCTTGAATGGTCTAGTGGTTTCCCTCACTTTCTTCAATTTAAGTCTGAATTTGGCAATAAGGAGTTCAGGATTTGAGCCACAGTCAGCTCCCAGTCTTATTTTTGCTGACTGTATAGAGCTTCTCCATCTTTGGCTGCAAAGAGTAAAACCAATCTGATTTTGGTATTGATCATCTGGTGGTGTGTAGAGTCTTTTCTTGCATTGTTGGAAGAGGGTGTTTACCATAACCAGTTAATATTCTTGAAAAAACCTTGTTAGTCTTTGCTTGCTTTATTTTGTACTCCAAGGCCAAATTTGCCAGTTACTCCAGCTATCTCTTGACTTCATACTTTTATATTCCAGGCTCCTATAATGAAAAGGACATCTTTTTTGAGTGTTAGTTCTAGAAGGTCTTGTATGTCTTCATAAAACTGTTCAACTTCATCTTCTTCAGCACTACTGGTTGGGGCATATACTTGGATTACTGTGATATTATTGGTTTGCCTTGGAAATGAACAAAGACCATTCTGTCATTTTTGAGGTTGCACCCAAGTACCACATTTTGGACTCTTTTGTTGACTATGATGGCCAGTCCATTTCTTGTAAGGGATTCTTGCCCACAGTAGTAGATATAATGGTCATCTGAGTTAAATTTGCCCATTCACCGATTCCCTAAAATGTCAATGTTAACTCTTGTCATCTCCTGTTTGACCACTGTAATTTACCTTGATTCATAGATCTAACATTCCAGGTTCCTACTCAGGGTCAGGAATTTTGAGTGATGCTAGGGATGAAAAACCTATATGGCTTGGACCCTCTCATCCAGCTATTGAGTTTGTTGGTCTTTCAATCTCCTTTCAAGTACCTCAGTGACCTAAGAACCATATGTGGAACTACTGGGCCACACATGGACACACTTGTGATGTACTTGGTTTCCCAGGATGGATCTTAATGCCTTGATTTTTAAGAGTAATGTGTTTCAGACTTTTTAATAGTGATGATTTCCATCTATTATTGCCTCTGTTACCAGGGAAACTCACAAAACAATTTGTTTCATGGAAAATTATTCATTATTATAGATTTAGAAAGATCAAAAGTTGTATCTTACTGTCATTTATGTTATAATTTTAGTAGGCATTATTATTGGTTATGGAATAAAGTAAATTCTAATAACTACTACTGTATTTCTAGTTTTAAAATAACTGATTTATTTTAAAAAAAAAATAGAGGTATTTTCTACTGGAGTTGGTAAGTTTTTACTTTAAAGGAATCCTGATGTGTCTATATAAATACTGTGAAATATTTCTCTATTACCTGTTTTTGGCTTGAGAAATATTTACAAATGACTACTATTTTGCGTAAAAGTCCCTTGTGGCTCAGATGGTAAAGAATCTGCCTGTAATGCAAGAGACCCAGGTTCAATCCCTGGGACGGGAAGATCCTCTGGAGAAGGAAATGGCAACCCACTCCAGTAATCTTGACTGGAGAATTCCATGGACAGTGGAGCCTGGAAGCCTACAATCCATGGGATCACAGAGTCAGACATGACTGAGTAACTAGCACTAAGTAGCAAAAGAAAAAAAAAAATCTCGCATTAGTTTGTTTTGTTTTCTGGTTCTTATTTTTTTTAGACAAAGAGTTGCTTCATCACAAGAATTTAGAATCCCCTCCAAAGTGCAGATATAATTCAAATTATATTACTGCTTGTATTTGTGTTTTAATAATCAAAGAAAAGAATGAAAAAGATGCATAAAAACTTCAAGATAGCAAGTGAATATTTCCCCTGAAGCCATAGAATAACTAATATTGTAGACTGAATAAGTTATACTCATCATTTTCTTGCATTTGTAATTTCACATCAAGCAGAATATTTATGGGATGTCAAAGGTAGCAGATATGAGATTTTAAAATATAATATGTTAAATTTGATTTTCCTTTCTTCTTCATCACATATCATTGAATGTCTGTACAGTAATTTAGTATCCAGTAAAAACTCTTAAGAACAATATATTTGTTGTCTAAGGGTTAAACAGAAAGCAACGTAAGCATACTGCACTCTTCTAAAAATGTGCTAAAAGATGGGAAACTTTCTATACCCAGCAAAAACAATCAGTTAAATTTGACATGCCCAAACTTTGACCATAATTGTAATATAAATGTTTGTGTAATATAGCGGTCCAGAGATGTGCCTTTCAGACCTTGAACCACAGAAAACCTAACTGGTCAAGGGTCACAGCAGCTGGGGTCTGAGATCCATCTCTGCAGTTGCGGTGAAGCCAATACCAGTGGGCTTTCCCCAACCGATGACTGAACACTGTAGACATCTCTCTTGTAGACATGGTGCTAGAAGGCAGAGGATTCTGTAACAGCCTTGCCAAACGTTTCTCAACCCATTCAGCATACTTCACTGTGGCTTACATTTGCATTGCAGTCTGATGGCTACCCCAGTCTTCTCCAGTTTCCTCCCCATTTCTCCTCATTGCCCCCAAGTTGTCCTCATTTTCTCACAGGCATTTCTCTTAGCTGAATCCTATATGTTTAATCCTATCTTTGTGTCTGCAGAGGAGAGTACTTGGTCTAAAATAAGTAGTTAGTATTTTAATATAATTTTACATATATGATCAGTGTGATCATCATACAAGTTCCATGAAAATGGCAAAAGAATTATTATTACTCAACAAAGGAAAGCATGAGATGATCCAGTGGTATTCCGGATTTCACATGATTCAAAAATGACAGATCATTGCTAAAAAGCCAATTTCAGCAGAGTGACTCTTCAGTCATTAACTCTTGTTTGATATGAATTAAATACAGTTTAACATTGAATAAATATTTTTTGGTTTCATTTGTTTATTTAATTGGGGGATAATTGTTAGTTTCTGCGGTACAACAATGTGAATCAGCATATGTATGCAAATGTCCTCTCCTTCTTGAGTGTCCTTCCCACCCCCCAGCATCCTACCCCTCTAGATCATCACAGAGCCCCAAACCCTACTTTTCTTTATGTCAGGAGGAGTTTAAAGAAATCATTCACAGACACTCACTGATCTTTGAAATGGAAAAATAATTATACAAAGAAAAATATGGATAAAAGAAACAATGCAATATTGTCAATTCTATTCTCTCATTCAGTTATCTTTATGTAACTGAATGGGTTTAATGACATCATATCAATCAACTGAATAATCTTCTTTATAGAACCTGGTGGGCCTGTCACCTTTGATAGTCAAGGTGATGGGGAAGGCTTCACAGGATCAATGACATCTGATAGGCTGTAGAGGGATTAGCATGAATCCCCATGGAGGGTTGGTGGCAGGGTAGGGGGTACTGGTATCATACAAACAGATATGCATGTGTATAAATATAGTTAGTTTTTATTATAATACTCTGCTTGCTTTTTTTTTCTGTTTTATTTTTTAAATTGGGGTATATTGCTTTACAATATTACATTGGTTTCTGCTGTACAGTGAAATGAATCAGCTATTATCCCCTTCCTCTTGAACCTCCCTCCTATGCTGCCCATCCCAGCCATCTAGGTCACTACAGAGCACTGAGCTGAGCTCCCTATGCTATGCTCCATGCTCCCACTAGCTCAATGTTTTACACATGGTAGTGTATATATGTTAATCCCAAACTCCCAATTAACCCCACCTGCCCCCCCATATCTACACATCCATACTCCACATCTGTGTCTGTATTCCTGCCCTGCAAATAGGCTCATCTGTACCATTTTCTGGATTTCACATATATGTTAGTATGATATTTGTCTTTCTCTTTCTGACTTATTTTGCTCTGTGTTTCAGACTCTAGGTCCATCCATGTCTGTACAAATGATCCAGTTTCATTATTTTTAATGGCTAATATTCCACTACACACACACACACACACACACACACACACACACACACCACATTTTCTTTATCCGTTCATTTGTTGATGAACATTTAGGTTGTTTACATGTTCTGGCTATTGTGAATAGTGCTACAGTAAACATTCGGTTACATGTGTCTTTTTTTTTAATTTTAATTTTTAAATTTATTTATTTTAATTAGAGGCTAATTACTTTACAATATTGTATTGGTTTTGCCATACATCAACATGAATCCACCACAGGTGTACATGCGTTCCCAATCCTGAACTCCCCTCTCACCTCCCTCCCCATACCATCCCTCTGGCTCATCCCAGTGCACCAGCCCCAAGCATCCTGTATCCTGCATCAAACCTGGACTGGTGATTCGTTTCTTATATGATATTATACATGTTTCAATGCCATTCTCCCAAATCATCCCCCTCTCCCTCTCCCACGGAGTCCAAAAGACTGTTCTATACATCTGTGTTTCTTTTGCTGTCTCGTATACAGGGTTATCATTACCATCTTTCTAATTCCATATATATGTGTTAGTATACTGTATTGCTGTTTTTCTTTCTGGCTTACTTCACTCTGTATAATTGGCTCCAGTTTCATCCACCATTAGAACTGATTCAAATATATTCTTTTTAATGGATGAGTAATACTCCATCGTGTATATGTACCACTGCTTTCTTATACATTCATCTGCTGATGGACATCTAGGTTGCTTCCATGTCCTGGCTATTATAAACAGTGCTGCGATGAACATTGGGGTACACGTGTCTCTTTCCCTTCTGGTTTCCTCAGTGTGTATGCCCAGCAGTGGGATTGCTGGATCATAAGGCAGTTCTATTTCCAGTTTTTTAAGGAATCTCCACACTGTTCTCCATAGTGGCTGTACTAGATTGCATTCCCACCAACAGTGTAAGAGGGTTCCCTTTTCTCCACACCCTCTCCAGCATTTATTATTTGTCGACTTTTGGATCGCAGCCATTCTGACTGGTGTGAAATGGTACCTCATAGTGGTTTTGATTTGCATTTCTCTGATAATGAGTGATGTTGAGCATCTTTTCATGTGTTTGTTAGCCATCTGTATGTCTTCTTTGGAGAAATGTCTATTTAGTTCTTTGGCCCATTTTTTGATTGGGTCATTTATTTTTCTGGAGTTGAGCTGTAGGAGTTGCTTGTATATTTTTGAGATTAGTTGTTTGTCAGTTGCTTCATTTGCTATTATTTTCTCCCATTCTGAAGGCTGTCTTTTCACCTTGCTTATAGTTTCTTTTGTTGTGCAGAAGCTTTTAATTTTAATTAGATACCATTTGTTTATTTTTGCTTTTATTTCCAATATTCTGGGAGGTGGGTCATAGAGGATCCTGCTGTGACGTATGTTGGAGAGTGTTTGCCTATGTTCTCCTCTAAGAGTTTTATAGTTTCTGATCTTATGTTTAGATCTTTAATTCATTTTGAGTTTGTTTTTGTGTATGGTGTTAGAAAGTTTTCTAGTTTCATTCTTTTACAAGTGGTTGACCAGTTTTCCCACCACGGTTTTCTTAGGGTATATGTACAGCAGTGGAATTGCTGCATCATATAGTAGTTCTATTTTTAGTTTTTTAAAGAACCTCCATACTGTTCTCTATAGTGTCTGTATCAGTTTACATTTCCACCAACAGTGCAAGAGTGTTCTGTTTTCTCCACGCCATCTCCAGCATTTATTGTTTGTAGATTTTCTTTTGATGATGGCTGTTCTGACCACTGTGAGGTGATACCTCATTGTAGTTTTGTAATATATGGTGAGCATTTTTCTGCAACCTTAGATGTTCATTGAATATATGTTGTTTTAATCCTCCATGAGAGACAGATGCTCAGAAAGCTTAAGTGTCTGGATCAGACCACATATACACAAATATGTATCATATTATTTTCATGAATCTTTATTAGATTTGGATGCCAGTGCATTCCTGTTCTTCGTCCAAGATACTTCAGCCAGAGCAAATAAAGGATAAAGACAGTTAACTGGGTTATTCAGCCACTTATTATGCAAGATTTATAAATTTGTACCTGTTTATTGTAATCAATTTTGGGAAAACACATAAAGATCAATAACAGTGTTTCTTTTGTTGTATTATCCCTCCTTTAGAAGATGTTACAATAGGTGCACTAGTAAGAAATTATTCTCCATTTCTATTTAAATAACACTTCAAAAGTATTATTCTGTATAAATGTTATTTACTGTAAGGGTCTGAAAGTAATGACTATCTCAGTGATTCATTTAGAATAAAATTAGCAATTAGAAGAAACTGAAAAGTCTATATTTGTCTCCAACACATCTTGAGAACTACATTTTTTAAGACATGTATGATGAGAAAATGTGCACCATTCTGAGTCTGCTTTCGTTACCTTGTTTAGTCTGAGTTTTACCCATAAGGTGACTGTCATCCTTCAATGTATGATTATGTTTCTTTGAGACAGAAGCTGTGTGAGTTTATCTTGATCTTTCAAGAGCTAGTTTACTTTTCATGGTTCACGCCGTGCTTCCTGGCTGACCATCCCAATAGTGGGTATTAGATGATAGCATTGTGAAGATTGCTGAAATGGTTAGTGAGATGTTTTTCTCAGTATTAAGCTCACTGCAGCTTGTGAGAAATATAATAAAGACCTGGGGTTGTGGCAAGAGGGAAAGCAGAAGGGGAGCTGGCAGAAAAAAGGAAAGGGATGAAGGAGGAGAAAAGAGAGGGTAATTGGTGCAGTTCCACAGCCCAGTGTTCACAGGGACGTGTTTCAGTGGTGTCTGTGTCTGTGGTGTTCAGCAGCATGGGTACAATTCTGTCCTAGAAACACAGGTAGTTACTATGCCAGTTTTTTCTCTTCCCTATCAAATGTTTCACTGATTCTGAATTCTGTGAACTGTTTAAAGCCATTCTATGCTAAGTTAGTTCAGGCTTGTCTTCTGATTAATGAGGAAATGATTACGTTTTTCTTCTTAGGTGAGTGGTGTTGGAAGCACTTTTGCTATAATGATTGCTGTCACTTAATGCCTCAATATATGCCCACTTTTCTCCAACCTTCTTTTTCAAGTTGGAATTTGTGCTATAATATATTCATGATGCCTATATTTGTAGGTATTAATTTCTCCAGTGTGACCACAAGAGCTGAGCTAACCATTTATAGATTTAGACAATGACATAGCTTAGGATAGCTTAATTTTAGTAATATACTTTGCGGGGGGGAGGGGATGTGTTATTTTATAGCAATCCTTTTTTTTGAAAGTTGAGATTTTTCAGTAAGGTCATTAATGAAATGTCTTAGTTTTGTCTTTGCTTTCTTTAACATAAGCTTTCAGAAAAGAAAACATTTGACAGTAGAAAGAGCCAGAAGATAAGAAACTTGGGTCTGGTTACCATAGTGGTAACTGATTGCGTGCCTTTAGGCTAGGTCTTACTCTTAAAGCTATTATACGTTGGAGCTAGACCAACTAATTTCCAGGGTTCCTTTCAGCTTTAGAATTTTAAATGTTATTTCTTCCACTTATTCTTAAAAATGTGGGCTGTTAATAAGTGGTAATATAAAAAGCGGACAGAGGCATAATATATTGAATAGGTATCAAAGAAGGAACTTGATAGAAGTGATTTTAGGTCCAACTCGTTTACCAACTGGCTGCAGGATGGTGTTTGAGTCACTTAAAGTTTTTATCAATTTCAGAGTTTTGTTACTAGAGTTGAAATAAATGCTTTAGAGACAAACCAAACACTGTATGAAGCAAAGCCTTCTGAAGCTGGAAGCTATTGATTACTTACTCGGTAAAGGACTTAATATGCCAGCAAATTTGGAAAACTCAGCAGTGGCCACAGAACGGGAAAAGGTCAGTTTTCATTACAGTCCCAAAGAAAGGCAATGCCAAAGAATGCCCAAACTACTGCACAATTGCACTCATTTCACACGCGAGTAAAGTAATGCTTAAAATTCTCCAAGCCAGGCTTCAGATGTTCAAGCTGGTTTTAGAAAAGGCAGAGGAACCAGAGATCAAATTGCCAACATATGCTGGATCATGGAAAAAGCAAGAGAGTTCTAGAAAAACATCTATTTCTGCTTTATTAACTGTGCCAAAGCCTTTGAGTATGTGGATCACAATAAACTGGAAAATTCGGAAAGAGATGGGAATACCAGACCACCTGGTATTCCAGACCAGAAATGCCTCTTAAGAAACCTGTATGCAGGTCAGGAAGCAACAGTTAGAACTGGGCATGGAACAACAGACTGGTTCCAAATAGGAAAAGGAGTACGTTAAGGCTGTATATTGTCACCCTGCTTATTTAACTTATATTCAGAGTACATCACGAGAAACGCCAGGCTGGATAAAGCACAAGCTGGAATCAAGATTGCTAGGAGAAATATCAATAATTTCAGATATGCAGATGACACCACGCTTATGGCAGAAAGTGAAGAGGAACTAAAGAGCCTCTTGATGAAAGTGAAAGAGCAGAGTGAAAATGTTGGCTTAAAGCTCAACATTCAGAAAACTAAGATCGTGGCATCTGGTCCCATCACTTCATGGGAAATAGATGGGGAAACAGTGGAAACAATGGCTGACTTTATTTTTCTGGGCTCCAAAATCACTGCAGATAGTGATTGCAGCCATGAAATTAAAAAACGCTTACTCCTTGGAAGGAAAGTTATGACCAACCTAGACAGCATAGTAAAAAACAGAGACATTACTTTGCCAACAAAGGTCTGTCTAGTCAAGGCTATGGTTTTTCCAGTAGTCATGTATGGATGTGAGAGTTGGACTATAAAGAAAGCTGAGCACCGAAGAATTGATGCTTTTGAACTCTGGTGTTGGAGAAGACTCTTGAGAGTCCCTTGGACTGCCAGGAGATCCAATCAATCCATCCTAAAGATCAGTCCTGGGTGTTCATTGGTAGGACTGATGCTGAAGCTGAAACTCCAATACTTTGTCCACCTGATGCGAAGAGCTGACTCATTTGAAAAGATGCTGATGCTGGGAAAGATTGAAGGCAGGAGGAGAAGAGGACGACAGAGGATGAGATGGCTGGATGGCATCACTGGCTCGATGGACATGGGTTTGGGTGGACTCTGGGAGTTGGTCAGGGACAGGGAGGTCTGGAGAGCTGAGGTTCATGGGGTCACAAAGAGTTGGACATGACTGAGCTACTGAACTGAAAAGGACTTAATGTATCTTAGAATTTCACTTGACTCCTACCTCCTATTATCTGTGAATTCTGTGTAAAATTATAAATCACATGAACAAGCACATATTTTATCTTATTGTAGGATGACTTTTGCCTCTTTGCTTTTGGTTTCCTAGAGATGGTCTGTTTTTTTTTTTTTTTTTCCTGTTATACTTTTACATGTTCTGACTTGATAATTTTAGTTACAGTTCCCTAAAAATTTCTTCCTTTTACCTCCAAATTGCTCTCATTGCTACTCCTTCTATCTCTAAGCCTCTCTTTGCCTGTGGTCCACTCAAATAATTTCCACCTCGTAGAGTTAAATTTAGTTTTGAATTAACACGTCCTTTTCCCATGGTATCTTTAATTAGTATCCTAGTTAATTGTGATACCTGCCTCCACAGACTCCAGGAATTTTTGAGAATTATATTTCTTCACAGCATGTCACAGTTTATGCTGTATTTATTACATTTTAAAAAATATGTTTCTAATACTTTAATAGCATATTATTCCATATGTATGTACATATTACATACTACTGCATATATAAAGATTGAAGGCAAAAGGAGAAGGAGGCAACAGAGGACGAGATGGTTATTAGATAGCTTCACAGACTCAGTGGACATGAATTTGAGTAAACTCCAGGAGATATTGGAGGACAGAGGAGCCTGGCATGCTGCAATTCATGGCATTGCAAAAAGATGCACCCAATCCAGTGACTGAAAAACATATATAAAACATACCATTGTACTCTTATGAACCATACTTTTAATCTTTTTATTTTGAAGCCATTTTAGAAAATTAGTAAATTGCAAATATATTATAGGTACCATTCACCCATTTCTCCTAATGTTCACATATTGTATAATCATAATATGATTATAAAAACTAAGATATTGAATATATATAGCTGGATCATTGAAAAAGCAAGAGAGTTCCAGAAAAATATCTATTTCTGCTTTATTGACTATGCCAAAGACTTTGACTGTGTGGATCACAATAAACTGTGGAAAATTCTGAAAGAGATGGGAATACCAGACCACCTGCCCTGCCTCCTGAGAAATTTGTATGCAGGTCAGGAAGCAACAGTTAGAACTGGACATGCAACAACAGACTGCTTCCAAATAGGAAAAGGAGTATGTCAAAGGCTGTATATTGTCATCGTGCTTATTTAACTTATATGCAGAGCACATCATGAGAAATGCTGGGCTGGAAGAAGCACAAGCTGGAATCAAGATTGCCGAGAGAAATATCAATAACCTCAGATATGCAGATGACACCACCCTTATGGCAGAAAGTGAAGAGGAACTAAAAAACCTCTTGATGAAGGTGAAAGAGGAGACTGAGAAAGTTGGCTTAAAGCTCAACATTCAGAAAACTAAGATCATGGCATCTGGTCCCATCACTTCATGGGAAATAGATGGGGAAACAGTGGAAACAGTGTCAGACTTTATTTTTCTGGGCTCCAAAATCACTGCAGATGGTGACTGCAGCCATGAAATTAAAAGACACTTACTCCTTGGAAGAAAAGTTATGACCAACCTAGATAGCATATTGAAAAGCAGAGACATTACTTTGCCAACAAAGGTCCATCTAGTCAAAGGCTATAGTTTTTCCAGTGGTCATGTATGGATGTGAGAGTTGGACAGTGAAGAAAGCTGAGCGCCGAAGAATTGATGCTTTTGAATTGTTGTGTTGGAGATGACTCTAAAGAGTCTCTTGGACTGCAAGGAGATCCAATCAGTCCATTCTGAAGGAGATCAGCCCTGGGTGTTCTTTGGAAGGAAGATGCTAAAGCTGAAACTCCAGTACTTTGGCCACCTCGTGCGAAGAGTTGACTCATTGAAAAAGACTCTGATGCTGGGAGGGATTGGGGGCAGAAGGAAAAGGGGATGGCAGAGGATGAGATGGTTGGATGGCATCACTGACTCGATGGATGTGAGTCTGAGCGAACTCCAGGAGTTGGTGATGGACAGGGAGGCCTGGCGTGCTGTGATTCATGGGGTTGCAAAGAGTTGGACACAACTGAGCAACTGAACTGAACTGATAGTTGTATTAGCTAAATTCCAGAGTTTATTTAGATTTTATCATTATTTTCATTAATATATATTTTTTCTCTTTTGGGACCCAATCCAGTATTTCACTTTAAATATAGTCATTGCATTGCTTTATTTATTCAATTGTTTATTATATCAGGATAGAATCATGAATATTTATTTTATTAAATGAGTTATTTTTCAATACTAATCTTATTTGTTTTCAAATTTATTCTTTGAAAAATCTTCCATATTGTTCCTATGACCTTTGGACATGCCCCAATTCTTTCAGGAGTTCTTCCTTCTTTTCTCAAACCAGGTTCCAGATTCACTTTGTTTTTCCTGCTCCAGCTCTGGAATCAGTTGTTTCTCAAAGAAGTCCTAATTCTTACTGCAAGATGTTAGTACTTGGAAACCCAGATCTGAGTATTAGGTGTGCTCATTGCCACTCATATATTATTGCTTCTATGCCCTCTCAGTGAACAGGCTAGAAAATATATGCATGGTACTAGCATATGCACATATATAGAAAAATACATATATTTGTGTGTGGATGTGTGTGTGTGTGTGTGTGTGTGTGTATTTAAATATATTGTTGTTGTTCCGTCACTCAGTCATATCTGACTCTCTGAGACCCCATGGACTGCAGCAGGCCAGGCTTCCCTGTCCATTATGTCCCAGAGTTTGCTCAAACTCATGTCCATTCAGCCGATTATGCCATCCAAACGTCTTATTTTTGGTTGTCCCCTTTTCATGCCTTCAATCTTTCTAAGTATCAGGGTCTTTCCCTAAGAGTTGGCTCTTCCCAGCAGTGGCCAAAGTATTGGAGCTTCAATTCAGCATTAGTCCTTTCAATGAACATTCAAGGCTGATTCTTTAGGACTGACTGGTTTGGTTTCCTTGTTGTCCAAGGGACTCTTAAGAATCTTCTCTAAACCACAGTTTGAAAGCATCATTTCTTTGGTGCTTCAGCCTTGTTTATGGTCCAACTCTCACATCCATACATGACTACTAGAAAAACCATAGCTTTGACTAGTCAGTCCTTTGCTGGTAAAGTAATGTCTCTGCTTTTTAATATGCTTTCTAGGGTTGCCATAGCTTTTCTTCCAGGGAGCAAGTGTCTTTTAATTTCATGGCTGCAGTCACCATCTGCAGTGATTTTGGAGCCCAAGAAAATAAAATCTGTCACTGTTTTCATTGTTTGCCCATCTATCTGCCATGAAATGATGGGGCTAAATACCATGATCTTCTTTTTTTGAATGTTGAGTTTTAAGCCAACTTTTTCACTCTCCTCTTTCACCTTCATTGAGATGCTCTTTAGTTCCTCTTCACTTTCTGTCTTAAGAGTGGTGTCATCTGTACATATGAGGTTATTGATGTTTCTCCCTGTAATCTTGTTTCCAGCTTTTGCTTCATCTAGCCTGGCTTTTCCCATGATGTACTCTGCAAATAACTTAAGTAAGCAGGGTGACAATATGCAGCCTTGATGTACTTCTTTTCAATCTGGAACCAGTCTGTTGTTCCATGTTTAGTTCTAACTGTTGCTTCTTAACCTGCATCCAGACCTCACAGGAGGTAAGTTAGGTGGTCTGGTATTCCCATCCCTTAAAGCAATTTTCAGTTTGTTTGATCCACACAGTCAAAAGCTTTAGTATAGTCAATGAAGCAGAAGTAGATGTTTTACTGGAATTCTCTTGCTTTTCGATGATCCAATGGATGTTGGCAACTTAATCTCTAATTCTTCTGCCTTTTCTAAATCCAGCTTGAACATCTGGAACTTCTTGATTCATGTACTGTTGAAGCCTAGCTTGGAGAATTTTCAGCATTACTTTGCTAGTATGTGAAATGAATGCAATTGTGTGGTGTCTTGAACATTTTTTGACGTTATGCTTCTTTGGGATTGGAATGAAAACTGACTTTTTCCAGTCCTGTGGCCACTGTTGAGTTTTCCAAATTTGCTGGCATATTGAGTTCAGCACTTTCACAGCATCATCTTTTAGAATTTGAATAGCTCAGCTGGAATTCGTCACTTCCACTAGCTTTGTTCATAGTGATACTTCCTAAGGCCCACTTTACTTGCACTCCAGGATCTCTGGTTGGCTCTAGGTGAGTGATCAAACCATCATAGTTATCTGGGTCATTAAGAGCTTTTTTTTTGTAGATCTTCTGTATATTCTTGTCACCTCTTCTTAATATTTTTTGTTTCTGTTAGATCCATACCATTTCTATCCTTTATTGTACTCATCTTTGCATGAAATGTTCCCTTGGGTCTCTAATATTCTTGAAGAGATCTCTAGTCTTTCCCATTCTATTATTTTCTTCTATTTCATTGCATTGTTCACTGAGGAAGGCTTTCTTATCTCTCCTTGCTATTCTTTGGAACTCTGCATTCAAATGGGTATATCTTTCCTTCTCTCTTTTGGCTTTCCCTTCTCTTCTTTTCTCAGCTAATTATAAGGCCTCCTCAGACAACTATTTTGCATTTTTTTTCTTGAGGATAATTTTGATCACTGCCTCCCATACAATATCATGAGTCTCCATCCACATTTCTTCAGCCACTGTATCAGAGCTAATCGCTTGAATCTGTTTGTCTCTTCTACTGTATAATCATAAGGTATTTGATTAAAATATTTTTTGGGCATCTCCTGCTTGGCAGGCAGTTTCTTTACCACTGACCCATTTGGGAAACACCCCCTCTTTTACTCTTTAGCCTTATAGTAAAATATTATTTTCTAAGTTAGGTTAGATGTCTTATTTCCTTGTAGTTTGGCTGCTATGGATTGGTAACATAGTTAGACTTGATTGTTGCAATTTTCATTCATTTCCTCACTTATCATAGTTGATTTTTATTTATTTTATTTTTGGCCACCACATGCAGCTTATGAGAGTTTAACTCCTCAACTGGGAACTGAACCCAAGCCCTCAGCAATGAAAGCATAATCTTAACCACAGGAACACCAGAAAATTCCCCATATTTGATTTTATTTAAGTGACAAATGTTAAAACCTACTCATTGTGGTGGACTGTCTATGGGCTATGACAGAGCATGAAGTTACGTATCCATGATCACAAATCATGATGTAAACTATTCTAACAAGCCAAAAATTCTCTCATGCTGCCAACTGTTATCTATCCTTCTTCTTATCCCTAACTGCTGGCAACCAGTGATCTGATTTCAGTCCCTATAGGTTTGCCTTTTCTAGAAATTTCATATGAATGGAATCGTATAGTATGCAGCTTCTGAGTCTGGCTTCCTTCACTTTTCAAAATGTGTTTAAGATTCACACATGTAGCTGCATTCAACAGTTAATTCTTTTTCATTGTTGAGTATTATTCCGTGTATGGACCTATCATATTTATCTTCTCCATTTTTGAGGTTGTTTCCACTTCAGAGCTGTTGTGCTCTGCTAAAAAAATTCACATTTTTGTGTGTTTTCTTAAATTTTCATTTGTCTTAAGTAAATAGCTAACAGTGAGATTGCTGAGTTGCAGGTTATTTGTGTATTAAAGTTTTTGAGAAACAAGAATTGCTTTTCAAAGTTGTTGTACTATTCTGCATTCTGACCAACAGTGAGTAAGGGTTTTAGCTGCTCCACATTCTTGCTAGCTTTTGGTATTTTAACTTTCTTTGATAGTAGTAATTATAATTAATTCATAGTGGTATCATATTGTGCTTTCAATTTGCATTTCCCTGACTAATGATATTTAGCTTTTTTTCATATGCTTATTTTCCATTTTGTATATTCGGTGGTAAAATGTCTGTTCACATACTTTCCCCATTTAAATTTTTTCCTTATTTTAGACTTGTTTTTCTTATGGTTATGTTGAGAATTCTTTATATAATTTGGATTCAGTTTTCTTGTGAGAAATGTGATTTGTAAATTTTTATTTTTGGTCTGTCACTAGTCTTTTCATTATCTTAAACCATGAATTATGCATACAAGAAAGCTGATAAGACAATGCTCCTAAGTACTGTTGAAGTAGAGTGTGTACAGAATAAGGGCATATATTGCAAAGTTCCCAATGATATCTGTGTGTTGGCATATGTGTGTTTATGCCAGGAGAGTGATTCAGAGGTTTTCTAAAGTCAAGTCACAAAAGTGATCCACCAAAGGAAAAAAGTCAATTATAAACATCAGCAAGATCAAATTTCAGATGTGTGTGTTTGTGATCAGTCACTCAGTCATGACAAATTCTTTTGTGACCCCATGGACTGTAGCCAGCCAGGCTCTTCTGTATGTGGGATTTCACAGGAAAGAGTACTGGAGTGGGTTGCCATTTCCTCCTCCAGGGGTCTTCCGGACCCAGGATCGAACTCACATCACCTGTGTCTCCTGCATTGGGAGGTGGATTCTTGACCTGTTTATTAAGAGTTGTCCTGGTAACCTGTCTTCTCTCCTGACCCTTCAGAACAGGCTCCTGAATGGGGATGGAGGTAAGGAAATTAAAGGTTGACCCAACCCTAGTGCACCAGCAGCCTTCCCAGGAGTTAAAGTAAGTTTGTATTAGGCAAGAAGAGATGGTTATCAGATGAGATTGAACCTTTAAGTGTCAAAACTTGTGTGTTTTCCTTCTGTAAGTTACTATAGAAATATTTATAATCTGTGCAAGATTCAAAAGCGAGTGGAACCATCTTAAGTCTCAAGTAGTGAAGGGAGAAAAAATAATAAAATTTAAAGAAACAGTAGAAGGAAAAATGACTTGCTTTGTGAATACAAGTCATGATTCCTATTTGTTCAGTGTAATTAGTATAATTTCTAGAAAGAATATCACATTCCTTTTTATGTGTTCCTTTGTTAAGGATGTACCATAATTGATTTTACCCCTGCTCTGAGGACATTTAGATTATTTTCAATTTTTATTTGATAGAGGTAATTCTACATAATTAACTTTATATGTATGTCATTTTAGAGGAGTCTACCTCTCAAGAAATATTCTTAGATATGAAATTGCTGAGGTAGGCATTGCCAAAATGCTCTGAAATTTTGTGGCAATTTGCATTTCCATCATCAGTGTATCAACTTTTCCATATCTTACAATGAATTATTTGAAATATATTCATTTTATCAGTCTGATAAGTTTTAAAAGGCAATTTTGTAATTACACTAACATCACTCTCATTTTGAGGGAATTAAAATATTTTAATTTAGATCAGTTATATAAAATTTCCTGTGATATATCTTTCTATATCTTGTCTTTGCATGTCTTCCTTATAATCTTGTTCTTATTAACTTTGATTAGCTCTTTATATATTAGAGAACTGAGTCCTTTGAGGCATGAGTAGCAAAAATTTCCCACTGTGATATTTGTAATTTGATTTTGATAATGTGGATTATGAATTTTAGTTTTTATATAATTTAATTCATCAGGCTGTTATATAATGCTCTGATTCTGGATATAATTATAAAAACCTCTTTAATATGTATGTATATATGTACATACATGTAAATATTTCATAATTTTGTCTAATACTTTTATGTTTTTATTATTTACATTTAACTCTTGCTGCTGCTGCTGCTGCTAAGTCGCTTCAGTCATGTCCAACTCTGTGCGACCCCATAGACGGCAGCCCACCAGCCTCCCCCATCCCTGGGATTCTCCAGGCAAGAACACTGGAGTGGGTTGCCATTTCCTTCTCCAGTGCATGAAAGTGAAAAGTGAAAGTGAAGTCGCTCAGTCGTGTCCGACTCTTCATGACCCCATGGACTGCAGCCTCCCAGGCTCCTCTGTCCGTTGGATTTTCCAGACAAGAGTACTGGAGTGGGGTGCCATCGCCTTCTCCACATTTAACTTTTAGATTCACTTAAAGTTTGTGTTGCCTAACATGACATATATCTGCCTTTAATTTTTTCAACTATCTGCTCTTTTCCCAAACTATTTCACATATTCACTTTAAATACATTTAATTTTAAATTCATTTCTTATATATTACATTTCCAAATATGTTTAGGTGACTTATAGGCTTCCTTGTCTACTCTTCAATTTATGTCTTTATGTATTATTATATATCAGTTACTGTTTATTTTGTATTAAGAATTCACTTATACATATTAATTTTAAGAAAATTCTTATAAGTTTAGTGCAACTTTGTTATCTATTACTCTTATTTTTCAGAAGTTCACAGATAGATCTTGCTTCTCTACATAACTTTTTGAGGTAATAAAGTCAGGAATTGAGGCTAAAAGTATTTATGTTTAATGCAATGAATAGCATAATGCCTAATGCCTAAACTATTGTAAGTAAATCATTTAATATTTGAATTAAATTGTAATTGCTTATTTTACAATTATAGCACTGGCAAACTGGTCTTTCATCTAGGGAAGTGGGTAGGGGATGTCAATTTGAATTTTTTTTGTCCAGATAACGTGCAATTTCCAGAGAAGAAAGAAGTAAAGGCATGAAATAGCAGAATCCCACAAGTTTTGTGGTACTTTTTTTTTTCTTTTTAATTTTTATTATTATTTTTTTTTCTTTACAATATTGTATTGGTTTTGCCATACATCAACATGCAACCGCCACGGGTGTACATGTGTTCCCCATCTTGAACACCCCTCCCACCTCCCTCCCCATCCCATCCCTCTGGGTCATCCCAGTGCACCAGCCCCGAGCATCCTGTATCATGCATCGAACCTGGACTGCTGATTCGTTTCTTATATGATATTATACATGTTTTAATGCCATTCTCCCAAATCATCCCCCTGCCCTCCCTCTCCCACAGAGTCCAAAAGACTGTTCTTTACATCTGTGCCTCTTTTGCTGTCTTGCATACAGGGTTGTCGTTACCATCTTTCTAAATTCCATATATATGCATTATTATACTGTATTGGTGTTTTTCTTTCTGGCTTACTTCACTCTGTATAATAGGCTCCAGTTTCATCCACTTCATTAGAACTGATTCAAATGTATTCTTTTTGATAAATGGATGCAGCAATCGCAACCTTTCTGGAGAAATATGTTAGTTGAATTAATAGATTACTTTGAAACTCATGCAATACCTTACTAGTAAACTGTCAATAAGCATTTTATCCAATTATACTACTTGTCAAAGGTAAATTCTGAAAGATATTGTTTTGCTGAAATATGCAAACATTTCTCATTTTTCTGATAACAGGACTATCATTTACTTTTTAGAATCCTCTTTTCCATCTTCATTTTACATGATTCTTTTGGACTTGATTAAAACCCTACCTCCAGAGTTGGGTATAAAATCCAAGCTTTGTTAATCAACTCCTGATCACTCTCCATAGTGGGCAGTAACTAACATGCTTGACTCAAGGCATGCTATCCTGCAATACTCAACTGAAGTTCTATAGAAACTAAAGGGAGAAATATTTGTTACTTTCACACTATATACTGTGAGAATGTAGGGCTGCGGTGCTGGGGGTCCATCAGATTGCAATAGGTGGTCTGAAAAATGAGATGAAAGCACAAAAAATAATAAATCAGCCCAGTGGGATAGATTATGCTCCAGATGTCATCACTTACACCCCTGAATCCAGCTATGAGTTGAGGTTTCATTTAGGTATGCCAGTAATTTCAATAAAAAATGACAAGTTTGATTTGAATTTTTTTTCATTTGCAGCTGAACACCTTGGCTACACACCATTCCAATGATCATATTTGAAGTAGTTCTCAAGCTATGTTGTTCATGCAGGCTTGTGTATTTATGTATATATATTTGTGTATGTTCTCTTTATGAAACAGATTGTATTTTTTCCTAAATTCTCAATAGAGTCCTCTGAACATCCTGGCATTGTTACTTGCTTCTGATGGAGTTCCACTAGATACTTGCCAACATCACTTATTTTAAGAAGTATGTATAGATTTTCCTTTTTCACCCCCATGGATTTGCATAAACCTTTCTTATCCCTTACAGCGATTTTAAGAAACATAAAGCTGACAATTCACACCTTAAAATTCAGTGCTGTGAAACATCGCTTTTTGGAGTCAGTTCTCCAGTTGGGCAGAGAATAGACCTAAAATATTCAAAGATTTGTTAAAGCCTCCAGAAAATATATTTAGCAACAGGATTCAGGAAAGTTTAGGGAGAAGTAGATAATTTTTCAATCTTTTATAAAGAAACCATCCCTACTACCCTTGGTCCATTATTTGATCTTTCATACATGAGGAAGGTCTAGGGTAATTTAAAAAATACATCAATGTGAAGTTGTACCAGAGATCCTGGCACAAGATAGTGTTTGGTGTTTTAAAACTTGACAGCAGCTTAGAATACTACCCTGTGACTTACGGTGGTATGAGTTTTACGTGTGCTAGTGGTCAGAGATTTTTCAGATTTGTTTTACTATGTTTACTACTGAGGACTAGTTATGCCAGGTTATGTTATTGTGATTCATGTTCAGGGGACATGCAATCCATAGGCTGCAAAGAAAGGAATGGCAAAAATTAAAACTATGGGGTACTTACTAATTTCTAAAAATGCATACAAGACAATTAGGAATATGTGTTAAAATACCATATTTATTCTTATTTCTGAATCATAAAATATTGCTTCCCTGTGACTCTGCCTTGGTGCTCTAGCTCTCTAGGCAAATCATTAATGCCTGTGACAAAGACACATGCAACATCTGCTATGTTCTTTAAGCCAGTAAAAACAGCCATTAAAAAAAAAGGAGATGAAAAATATGAGTGATGATTTAATGTTTTTCCTCCATTATCTTTTGTTTTAAATTTTATTTCCCTTTGGTCTCAGGTGCATTGTTTGCACTCTGGAGTAATCAATTCTATGTCATCAAATGATAAGTGTACACCTGCCAGCTAGCATAGTGAGACTGGAAATATCCACACCCCACATCAAGTGTTCTCTGACAGACACAGTATTAAATCATTGTTGTATCTCAGACCTGCTCCACCAAAGAGGCAGTGATTGCATGGTTCTGTTGTTGAGAAGTATGTTTGTGTGCTTTAAAATTTTTGTATATGCTATTGTCCCCTGAAAGCTTACATAAGATAAACTTACGAGTTAAAGGTTTCTAAAATGTCAGTGTTTTCACATGATTCTCCATGGAATGTTTTACTAATCTTCACTCTTTAATATGTTGTATCACATGTATGGGGATTTAAAGAATAAAAATATCACAAATGAGAAAATAACCACATTCAAAGTGAGATACCTCTGTGATTATTAATTTATCAACTTTTCTGCTTTAGTTTCTTGTGCTACCAAGAATGGGAACACTTTAATAATGGAAGCGTGTAGGAATAAGTTGGAATTGGATGGGCAAAAAAAGAATAAAAATAATAAAAGCTCTCATCTATGTAAAGCATTAGAACATCTATCCAGTAGGATATGCCATCTGGTTCATGTCAGTATGATGCTGGGAGATGGTCCCTGGAAGGGATGTGGTCACAAGCACAAGGAATCCTCGTTTACTAATGTGCTTTTGTACTTTTTTGTCCCATTTCCTCAGCTCACCCATTTTCAGTGATTGCTTGCATTCACAAACAAGAGGTTCATGAAGACTTTCTAAATATTCCGGCTGTGGTTTAAAAAAAAAAAAAAAGGAAACTGACTCTGACTATAAACTAGTAGAAGATTCACCCTCTATGAGTAATCTCTTTAATAAGATTTCTTCATGAAGCTGGCATGGTGACTAATATGAACGGATTCCACAGATTTATCTATACACTAATAGAAATACAAAGGAAATAAGTGAGAGTGACTTTTTTTTTTTTCCTGAAGATATTCTTTCTCTAGTCTGCTACCAACAAGCAAAGGACTCATGATCACTGTGGAAGCTCCAAAGAAAACAAACAAAAACCAAAGCAACTATAATGTGTTACAGAGAGTAATTTATAGGTGATGGGAAAAATTTTCTTTTTAACCAAGATGGAAAAACTTAAAAAAGATTATTTTATGTAATTATAGAAGAAAATGCAAACAAGTTATACAGAGAAACAGATTTTGACTTAGTATTAACTAAAGATTTTTTAACAGGATTGCTCAATATAAAAAGTAAGTCCCTTGATAGACTTTTTCGGATGGTGGGTGAATCAGCCTTCAGAGAATGCTACATGGATTCTTATATGAAACTGATTGTTTCTTTCAATAATAAAAGTGCAAATTTCTAATAGTTATTGTTTACCATTTACAAAAACATCACTTCATCATTTTTTTTGTAAGTTAGCTCATTTGACCCTTATAGTTACTTTACTAGTTGTGGAAAGCAATGCACTGAAGAAAGGAAAGAATGAAGACTGGGGAGAGGTAGGGGCCACCACAAAGCCTGAACCAACTCTGTGGATTCAAGCTGAGGATGGCCCTTTAGGTTTTCCTTATTGATGCTACCCCATTGCCTCAAATCACTATTACCCCTGTGTGCATCATCCAGTCACTGGAAAGGGCTTCTTGGGAATGACTTTTAGGGTAGGAGCTTCCTTTAGCTCAGTAATTTCTGGTGGAGCTTCACAACTGGCACATGAGGGAATAAATCCCTCAGTCACGAAATGGACATCTGACCTTGGTTCACAGCATCCATGACACCAGTGCAATAGCTTAATATCCTACCAAAGTATTTCTAGTCGTGTCCTTTCCATGGACTATCTCAAAGTGAGTTTCTTCAGTGCCCCTTAGTTAAAAGAAATCCTTTTAAATTAACACTATATTTCACTGATGGCTCGTTCTTTATGGTGACATCTCAGGCTGTGTACTATGAGTGTCATGGCCTGAGGAGACTTGGTTAAATTTCATCATTTAACCAAGTCTCCTGCCACACATTCACTTAACAAACATCTATCAACTCTAAGTGCCGGGTCTCTTTCTAGGCACTGAAAGTGAAAGTGAAGTCACTCAGTCGTGTCCGACTCTTTGCGACCCCATGGACTGTAGCTTGCCAGGCTCCTCCATCCATGGGATTTAGAAAAGATAAAAAACATTAGGCTTGGAATGTACACTGATGATATTTCTCAAGCAAATGAGTGACAGAGTGGGGAAATAAATAATGAACACTTCTGCTTTTTTTCCTACTTACTGTGAACCAGGCACAGTTGTGAATTCTTTGGATATATTAATGCTTTAAACTCTTGCAAGATTCCCGTGAGACAGATACTGGCGTTAAGGAAGTTAAGAAACTGGAGTCAGGAAGTTAAAGAACTTTCAGTAACAGCCCAGAATACCTGGTGCAGCCGGCATTCAGACTGTCTGCTTCTGAAGTCTGTTCTCTCATCCACATGTAATTAGTAGTGACTATTGTGCTTCACTGTGCTTATGAAGGATTTCAGATGTCTGGGGCTAGATTTCCACTAGTAGTGAAAATAAGTGGTTTACCAAGAATTATAAATTAGTTATTAGTTTATAATTCCAGGTAAAGAGTCTGCAGAGATTTGATTTTTTGACAGCATCTGAATATCAGTATGTACTTTATTCCATGTGTATCAGTCATTTACCCCTAAAAATATTTGGGCATGATATTTCTGAAGTGTTCTGATTCCCTCATCTGACACACATGGTCATCTTTCGGTGCTGGGATCTGCAGCCCCTTAAGCACCCCAGTGCTGAGGGTATCTTAACATGGTGTTGCACTAGTGTGATGAAGTCCTCCTGGTTCCTCAGGAAATACTGGAGACTTCCTCAGTCCTGGGAAAATTGGAATGGTATCATACTCTATGTTGAACCCTCATTCTTGTTGCTGATATCATTGCCCCCTACCTCATGGGGAAAATATTACAAAAAGTCAAGCTATTTGACTTGAAGAGGAAAAATGTCCTTTTGGACTTCCATTAGGAAGAGGAGTTGATGGTGAGGAGGAGCAAAAGTTTGAGACCTCAAGGTCTAACACCACAGTCTTGGTATGCTGCCCGAAGGAGTGTTGGCTGGAGCCAGCTGGGTGCCCACCTGCCCCCAGGAATTTCTAAAAATACCCTATAGCACTTTCCTGCTTACCCATATTTCACACCCCTGTGTCTTCTAGAATCAAAAAAGAGAATGATATTTTTTCCAGATTTACAATTTCAATCTAATTACTAAGCATCAATAGTTAGGCTTATGCCTGCTTTTAATAGCTAGGATAATGTCTGATCAGAAACTTTCATGAAAAGTTCAGATCATGGAATTTTATAAGCCTTGTTTCATTTTAACTTGCTGTATTCAGAAAACAGCAAAAAAAAACCAAAAAAACAAAAAAAAAACTGTGTTTTTATTGAAGCTGTGTGATTTTGTAAATGATTACATGATTTTAATACTTTATTAGAAAAATAAGACAATGTCTTATGGAACATTCCTGTCAACAAAATAGGAATTTTGGTTACAGAATGTTAAAAGGAGTGTTTCAAGCCAAAAATCAATAAAAACACAAACAGATGAAAGATGACTAATGAGAAAATCAAGCCCTTTGCACTTTGATGAATGCCACCAGAATGTGTCAAAACTTGCAATGTATTACCAGATGAAAAACAGTATAAAACATGAAGAAAATCTAATTAGGAAAAAAAAAATATGACAACAAAGGCAACTTGAAAATGGCTGATGAGATAATTACATTGAACAGTCAAAGAATACCAAAGTTCTGAGATTCGTGATACTTGTTTTGTCAGTGGATGAAGGTAAAATTGGGGACTCAGACACCAGAATTAGGTACCTCAGTTAAATATATGTTGGAATGACTTTGTTTTAACTTATGTTAAAGAGTAATATAAGCTCTGCTCTACTGATAATTTCTTATAAGCTATTACCCATAGTTATATTTGCTAGCTCATGATTTGAGAATCTTAGAGGATAAATGAATTCAATTATATGAACTTACCATCATATGTCCTGGTTCTTTCATTAAATTTACAAACCAATTGCAGTTAGATGCAGGAGTTATAAGAAATTTGAATGCTTTCCTTATAATAAAACATTAGAGAGAAATACAGCTGCACTTTAAAAAATATATTATTATTATTATTATTATTTTGTCCCACATACAATCAGAAAATTGTATCTTGGAATTTTCAATTCTTGTTTCTTCTGAAAAGGCATAGACTGGGCTTATATACAGTATTGCAGTGTCAGGGATGACTATGATGTTTTAAATCTTGGATTCTTGGGTGTCAAACTTGGGTCAAAGTAGCCTATTTTAAAAATTTGATCAGAGGTTGTGTTCAAGTTCTTTCTTCCTGTGAGGCTTCAATTTCATTGATTTCTAAGCAAATACTATTGAGATTGTGGTCCAATTTCTTATTGCTGTCTATAGTAAAAGTGAACGGAAGGAGATACATGGAGGAAAGTGCTGGTTAACAAAAGGAACCAGGAAATGATGATTTTGGAAATTTTCAGATTATCCAGATTGCAAAACATGCCAAAACTAAGTCACTACTAGAAAAGAATGCTTTGGATATAGTCCAAGCTGTGGCTAGGCAATCATTTCATAATGTCTCAGGATTAGAAGTTCAGGGTATTCAGTCACACAGAGGGCTTTGTGAGATTAGATGTGTGACATACAGATCCTCTCAGCAGAAGCTAGGAAGAGGTATAAGCTTATCCAGAAAGGTCTGTGGGAGAAACTTTAGTCTAACAGGGTTAGTCCACGGGAGACACACCAGGTACTTGAAATTTTTATAGAAGAAGAATACTGTCAACTTCTAAAGGGACAGAAAGATGACAAAATGAAAGGCTGTCAGACAAAATCCTGTAGGTACAAAATAGTGATAGAATCACAAAACTTCAAATACATTCTACCCTTCATGAAAAGGAATAATGACTTCAAGAACAGAGCCCTGAGCCCAGTAGGTGGAACCTTCAGCAACAAAGTGTTATTCCCAGGTCTTGAAACCTAATATTGTTTTCCCAGCTGGGCATTGAAATTGCTTAAGACAAGTGACTCCTTATTTTTTTTTTTTCTTGCTGTTTTCCTTTTTGACTGGCAATCTCTATAATTTGTTAATCTATTCCTGTACCACCATTTTTATTTTCTTAGGGAACAGTTTCCTAGGACTAGTTTCTCAGGTCTACAGATAAAAACTTTTTGTTTTTTGCTTTGGGATGGATTATACCCACAGTCTTATCAATACCTAATTTAGCTGCATTTAAGTAATGGCATCTGAAAATTTTGATATGAGATTTAAAATTTGAGTTGATGTATTTGGTTGAGTCTTTTGGTGACCCTGGATAGAATGAATGTATTTGTATATGAGATGGATGTGAATGTTTGGGTGTCAGATGGTAGATTGTTGTAGGCACAATAATGGCCCCTGTGTATGTCCAGGTCAGTCCTCAGAACCTATGAATATTATGTAACATGGAAAAGGAGCATTAACTTAGAAAATGGAATTGATTGCTAATACATTTACATTAAGGTGGGCAGATTATCCTGAGTTGTTATGATGAGGCCAGTGTAATCTCAAAGGTCTTTATATCTGAAAGGGGGAAGCTGATGAGTCAGCCATTAGAGTGATGCCCTGTAAGACTCTTCAGTTATTGCTGGCCTTAAAATATAAGGAGGCCCTATGCCCCAGGATGTTGGGTAGCCTCTAGATGCCAGGAAAGGCAAGGGAATGGATTCTTCTTAAAGTCTTCAGGAGGGAGGTGCATCGGTCTATACTTTGATTTTATCTGAGAGACACTATTTGAACTTCTGAACTTGAGAACTGTAAGAAAATAAGTGTGTGTCATTTAAACTATTAGGTTTGTAGTGATCTTCTTCAGCGATCACAGAAAACTAGTACATGCCCTTAAGACAGTGGGAGTCTTTATTCATTTATTGCTTGTTGTTTTTTTTTTTTTTTTAATATTTTTCATCACTTAAGCAGTTGTTTTGCCATGAAGACAGTTCTGTGGAGTTCTACCATTTCACCAGTGGCTCAGCAGTAAAAGAATCTGCCAGCAATGCAGGAGCCACAGGAGACTTGAATTCTATCCCTGGGTGTGGAAGATCCCCTAGAGGAGGGCATGGCAACCCAGTCCAGTATTCCTGCCTGGAGAATCCTCATTGACAGATGAGCCTGGAGAGCTACAGTCCATGGGGTCTCAAAGAGTCGGACACAACACTCTACTGTTTCAGAAATCTTCTTGTAAAACATATCCCTTCTTAATGTTTGGAAGCTACTTTTTGGTATAAAAGTTTAAATAAATAGCTATTTTACTTTAAAATGTCATTCCATTGTTTAACAATTCCATGGAACTTCTTATTGTTATTCTAAGCAGCCTACTGTAATTTCGATTTTCATTCTCTGGTAGCTTTCAATGTATGTTCTTACTTTGGTTTTCAGAAGTTTCACAATAATGAACTTCTGTAGATACGTGTGTGAGCACGTGCTTTATTTAGACTTTTGCTGTTTGCTGAACTACTAGGGTTTGTAGTTTGGGGCCTTGGCCATTATCTCTTTAAAGACTCCTTTTGCTTTATTCTGTTTCTCTTTTACTTCTGGAATTTTATTTTCAAATGTATTAGATTGTATCCTAGAGCTCTTGGAAACATTTTTTCACTCATTTTTTCTCTCAGTGTTTCTCTTTGTGTTTGTTCTATTGATCTATGTTCAATGATTCTTTTCTTTGCTGTGCTGAGTTTATTATATTACTGTATTGAGTGTATCTAAGGTGGTGTATCCTTCTATTACTAAATCTTTCCCTTTGATTGTTTCTTATTTCTCTCTTTCTGTCCCCTGTCCATTCACATTGTCAGTCTTTTCTCCACTGACTTTTACATATAGATCAACCAGCAATGAAACACTATATAGTTATCAAAAATTCTCTGTCTGATAGTTCCAACATCTGGGTCATTTGAGTGGTTCTGTTGAGCCAGACTTAGTCTCTGAACAGTGTGTTGTTTTTGCCGTGTTCTTTGTGTATCTTGTAGTTTCTGGTTGAATGCTAGACATCTTGTATAGGAGCATAATGATCGATGTGTAATATTAATACCTGGGAATGTGAAACTACTTCTTTTTGCTCAACCTCTAGTGTGAGAATTTGAGCTTTCTAGTCAGAAGATGAGCTACATTATTGTTGTTGTTTTATGGTTGTTGTCGTTGTTATGGTTACCTTTATTGTATTACCAACTTGAAACTTTTCTACCTTTGCTTTTTGTGTAGTGTGAGGCTGGTTTTCTGAAAGATTTTCATTATTTTCTCCATTCTCTGCTTTAGATCTTACTTTAGCAGTTTTATGTTAGATATTTCTCCCCAATTTTACTTTTTTCCATGTAGTAGACTGCTGTTATTCATCATGCAACTTTTGATTATGTGGTTGTGGGAGTGGAAAGAACTGGTCTTAGGTAGACAATATAAGGTTTGTCTTAAGAGTGTAAGGATCTCCTTCTCAGGGATCCTACCCTTTTTCCCCAGTGGATAATTTCTAATGATATGAGACTTGAGTATTTTTCTGCTGTTCCTCATAAGTAGAGGTGATTTTTTAAGTTTCCTTCTCCTAAATGAAAAAAAAATTCACCTATATCTTGAGAGCAATATGTTTTACTCATTTATGCCAGTGGCTTAAACTTTTTTATTCCAGGGGTACAGCACGGGAGGTTTTGAGTGGACTTCACGTCTTTCCTGCATGAAACTCCCTCCACTTGGCATGCATAATGAGGGGTGCTCCCTGTTTCATACTTTGACTAATTTTTTCTCACAATTGCCTTTTGAGGTTTGTAGAGAAAACATTACAAATTGTCATAAATTACCTTTGTGTCAGCTCCTAGGTTTTCTGTACATTCACACTAGCTCATACTCATTATTCACCAATTCACATTTTAGCTGAACTGATTCCTTGAATTTTTATTAATAGCTTACTACATCCTAAAGGAAATCAATGCTGAATATTCATTGGAAGTACTTATGCTGAAGCTGCAATACATTGGCCATCTGATGAAAAGAGCTAATTAATTGGAAAAGACCCTGATGCTGGGAAGGGTTGAAGGCAGGAAGAGAAGGGGACGACAGAGGATGAGGTAGTTTGATGGCATCACTGACTTAATGGACATGAGTTTGAACAGACTTTGGGAGATAGTGAAGCCTGACATGCTGCAGTCCATGGGGCTGCAAAGAGTCAGACACAATTTAGCATCTGAACTATAACATTGACCCAGGTGAGTGAGTACTGTGTCATATCTCTTTGGAAGACCCTATGTTTTCATAGATGGTTCGTTGGTGTGTTGCTCTGTGACCTCAGTTCTCTGAGTTAAGAAAATTTTGGTTTGTATATCCATCTATTTATGTTGCTGTGGTAGACGGGAAACTATTTTTTTTTTTTTTTTTTTAGTATTATACATCCTAAGTAGAAGTGTGAAATTCTGTTACCCTTGTCCAGAAGGTTCTTATTTGATTCTCACCAAATGCTTAGTATTACGCAACTAAGCTTTTTAGTTCTTTAGTTCTTCTTCACTTTCTGCCATAAGGGTGGTGTTATCTGCTGAATATTCATCGGAAGAACTGACGCTGAAGCTGAAACTCCAATACTTTGGCCACCTGATGCAAAGAACTGACTCATCTGAAAAGACCCTGATACTGGGAAAGATTGAAGGCAGGAGGAGAAGGGGATAACAGAGGATGAGATGATTGGATGGCATCACCGACTCAATGGACATGATTTTGGGTAAACTCTGGAAGTTGGTAATGGACAGGAAGGCCTGGTGTTCTGTAGTCCATGGAGTTGAAAAGAGTCAGACATGACTGAGCAACTGAATTGAATTGATGAAGCTAAGCTTAAAGCAAACTGTAGGAATCATTCTGGGGAGTTCCTGTGTTTGGATAAACACAAAGAAACGTATAGATAATGGTATAATGTTAAAGCGAGATGCCAGGTTCTACAAAATAGAAACTGAGTGCAATTTGAGATCCTCTCTGTCTCTGCCTTCACATTGATCTTCAAAAGGTGTTTCTTCCTCCCTTAGAAAGCCTCAATCTGTATAAATTTCTTTCCTGCTTTTTTCCTTGATTTCCCTTAGGGAGAGAGATAGAGAGACAGAGGAAATCTGATATTTGGCAAGCTCTTTTCAAACAACAAAAATCTAGTCCCAAGTGAGGAGATCAGGTCCTTGACCTTGAGAAATCTACAGGCTAAAGGTATACTTTATAGGATAGCACCTCAAGTTAGACAGAACGAGGTGGCTCATTTAATACTCACCTCTTTAAGCTTTGAAGGGTTCACATCTTTTTTTTTTTTTTGAAAACTTGGATCACATTTTATCAATACTTTATTATGAGGACATATTTTACTATAAACTTTCAGAAGTGAAGCAATCATATTCATTTGTTCTTCTCTAATCTTACAGGGTACATATTCTATACACATACTGTATATGTTCAACAAATGTTTCAGATTCATTAGACCATGTGTATAAGTACTACTCCTGCACAAACATAAGTATTGTTCATGTACTGAAATTAATAGTTCATTTGTAAGGTTGATTGCCAAAGTTTAAGGTTTATGAATTGATATTAGTCAAGGTAATCTTTTGTTCATTTCATTTTATATTTTTAAATTGCAGTCATTGAACACTATACATTTTTAATTTCTCATGGGTAGAAATTGAATTAATATGCTTGAAATCATTTCTTTTCTAGTTGAATTCACAATTATGCAAATTTGCAACTTACCCAGCCTGTATTGTTCAAATAGGGATTAAACCCCAAAGATATTTGTTCATTCGACAGTGGAAAGCAAGTTTATTTGACAGTGTGAAGCATGGGGGACTGAGTTATTACCCTCTGTCCTGTGTCTGATAGCTCTTTGTTATAAAGTTTGAGGGACAAGTCACTGATGCTTTAACTTGTGGAGTTTCTTGATATAGTGTTTGAAGTTCAATAAACTCTATTAAAGAACATTCCTCTATTTCTTCATATGGATTTGATAATAAGTCAAAATGAAGTCTCTCAAAGATACATGTTTTCACTTTTTTAATTGATCTCTTCATTATCCTACAAGAAGAGGAAAGCAGTATGGATGATTATGTATTATTAATATTTAAGTGAAAACTAATAGCAAAAAGCTTTCTTCAGGAAAAAATAGAAATCTATTTAGCTTTAACATCCTCAATTTCTTCTGTTTCTTCTTGTATCCCTCTCATGGCAGAAAATGGACAGCATCTACATAAACTGGTGTGCTTAGACCTTTGCATTTCTATGCCTGATGACTGTCATCTGCCACAGGAAAGGTAGGCCCATTTTCCCCTTAATTTATTTGCTTATTATGCTGTTGCTTGTTTTATTTATGGTATCAGCTTCTGATAGTTTATAACAATTCTTTTCAACAACATATTAGTTAATCTGAACTTTCAATCTCAATGGAAACTTGAAGGTATAAGTTATACAGTGTGGTAATCTGCAGAAATAAAACTGGAATTAATGGAATTCTAATTAAGATATCAAAGTTTTCTCTAGTTTGAATATATATATGTGTGTGTGTGTGTGTGTGTGTGTGTGTGTGTGTGTGTGTGCATGTGTGTAAATTTAGACCAATAAGCACATAAATAATATTAGGTGTTTTATTATTAGTTTTAATAGATTTGAAATAATGATGTGGCATACTCAACCTTTTCCTAGTCCTTGGCATGTAGGAGAATTTTTTTTTTTTTAAAAGGAAACTCAGTTTCAGACCTCTCCCATATAATCCATGAGTAGAATAAGAGTTTGCAGCTATATTTTGGGTACAGATTAGGCATTTTCAATACAGTGTCTGGGATTTTAGCTAATATACATGCAAGTAGGCATTCTTTAGCCGTGCTCATCAAGGTGATTACTTATGGTCCAGCATGCACTCTTCAATACATTTCTGGTATGAGTTTGGTAGAAAAGTAAAAGGTAGCTGAAAAAGGAAAGGACAGATAAGTCAAGATAATTATCCAATTCTACCCTTCCTACTATTGTAAATGTGACAGATGGAATCATCTAATGAACATTTATTTAAATTCATATGTGACCAGATTTCTTGTTTTGACCAAGTGCACAGAAGAAATCTGTGACACAGATCTGCTTTGATAGGTCAGGAAGAATTTTTCCCGGTGTTGCATCGTCTGTACTGGTAAGAACATGTTAATTGCTACTTCATGCAATTCTCTAATGTGTCTATTGAAGAGTTAGAGGGAAGAGTTTGAGCAGTCAAATCAACTCAGCTGCCATAACTAAGAAATATTTCTAAGCCATTATTAAGTTGTTAGTACAATCCTGGATTTCTGACTAATATGAAAATATATCTTGGTAAAATGATCCAGAAATGCTTCTACTCATGTAATAGACATCTCACTATATACAAACCAAGAGGCATACCAACAGAATGTTTATTTCTTTGAAGATCAGTAAGAATTGACTTTAGTTTTCTTCTAATGGCTCTTCTAACTCTCTATCTTAGGGATGAATGACACATTGCTATGGAGATAAAACAAAAGAGCTTGGAAAAGTCAGACTCAGACAAGCCCATCTAATTTACCTTTCAACTTTTCTATTGCTTCTCTGTCTACCATGGTGCCCAATTTGGTTTCCACCTAGCACAAGGAGTTTTAACTGTCAGTCATACAAAGGGCCAATTAGGTCATCAAGTCATTCTTTTCACCAGAGTAGGATAGATCTATGGTGTTACATTTTTTTCTGCTATTTTACCCTAGGCTAGAATTGAACATATTTCTTGTTATTTCTTGAAGGTAAAGAATTTAAAAATCAATAATAAAAGTAGATATGGGCTTAGGAGGACAGGTGTCTTAAATGGTGAGGGGACACTTCACTTAATTATTTGCTGAGAACTTTTCATTCCATTGGGTGGTAAATGACCTTGAGCTCATTTTTCCTTAACCAGCAAAAAAAAAAAAAAAAAAGCATTTTATCACATACAAAACTCAGACCTAGAATTCTATCACTGGCATACATTTCCCTAGGGAAATATATCTGCACAGAATTGTCCTGATCTGCTGACAAATTTTTTTTGATTGCTCTTTTGCTTAATAAGAGTATTTTGAGTGTTGGATTTCCATACTTGGATAAAGAGAAAGAGTGGTAGGGGTATTAGGAACGTGTGCATGTCTGTGAGTATGTGTGGTGTATATATGGTGTCTATGTGTATAAGTTTGTCTTTTGAAGACTATCATTTAGATTAAAATAACACATAGTGATGGATTTTTCCTCCCAATGGACATTACCTCTGGAGTGATGCTTAGAAGAGCTGAACTAAACTGACAACTTACAGAAAGACTAAGTTTTATTTGATAAGGTTACCAAGTGGGACTGAAGGTGATTCTGGACTAGACCAGACTTCCTGATTTCTAGTCAAGTGTTTGCTCCTCAACACTAATCTTGCTCAAGATTATTTTTCATCTTTATCAAAAAGAAGGAGATTTCTGAATTATAAATGCTATAGCCTGAAGGCTAGACCTGAAGGAATGAGATCAGAACAGGGAAAAATATTTTGTGTGTCTGTAGCTCAGATATGCTTTGAGAAGTCTTATCTTCTGCAGGGAATATTCTTTAAGCCAGACCCAGAAGAGATGGACATCTGTTATTTAAAAGCTGATTCTTATGATGTCATATATGGAGTAAGACATCAGGCATTTTAGCAAAGAAGTGGAGAAAAGTTGAAAGGATCACAATTTAAAACAATACGACTGCTTAATATAACATTGTATCTTTCTGGAATGGTATTGAGTAAAACATTGATAAAATTCATCTTTGAGCCAAATTACCTATAGTGGTATATCATCTACAAACAAGTGAAAATAATATTTTGTAATTATACAACAAAATGTGTTGGACTCTAATTCATCCAACCCTCTTTGTTAAAATTCGTCAGTACTCAGCATTGCTGAGTCCATTTTCATATTCTGATTTCTGTATGACTGAGCAGGTAAGAGAAGATTAAAATTAAAATAGGAATATGTATCTCTAATGATAAATTACCTCAGGATCTATTAGAGTTATGATTCATAATAGGCTTCATAATTATCCTTGATTATATATGCTATGTTCCAAGAATGATCTTATAATAAGGTGTTTCTATTGGATTATGAGTGTGAATAAATGTTTTAAATACAGAGGATAAACCATGAATACTTACTAATATCACAAGTACCGCTTCTCCTAAAATCACTATACCTACAATAGTAGTAATTGCAACCAGAGCACTTTACACTTACTGACATTATGCATGGTGCCTATCTTTCTTTTTCAAATGAAGACATAGAGGCTAAGAGAAGGTAAGTAATGTAGCTGAATGTGTATACTTAGTAAATGATAGATCTGACTATAAACCCAGGTAAGACAGACATCAGAATCTACAGCTTTAAACTCCACACTCCAGTGTGTGTGTATGTGTGTACACGTGTATACTTGTGTGTGAATAGACATGGTGCATTCAGTAGGGAGAGGAAAGATGATATGAAGAAGACAATGAGGTGACCAGGTAACAACAGCAGCACAGCTGTGATCAGTTTTACTTTTTTTGTTGTTATCACTGAATAGAAAGAGCTACAGATTGTATTTAGGTGATTAGACATGAAAACTGATTAATCTTATTAATACTATATGATTACTGTCATTTAAAATAAGGCAGTCAATTAATATCCTACTTGGTAATTTGCTTGATTTTTATTGTTTAAACTTTTCCTGCAATTTGCTTGGGTTAAAAAATAGAGAAAGGGAAATATATGTCTAAAATATCTCAATATAAAATGTTAAGCACATAACTACCATATGTAAAGTGTTATGTCTATGTTTCTGTAATTTCTAGTCTATAGGGATTGGGTTTTCACCATCTTTGGCAAAGCTGTTTGACAAAATAAGAAATAAAATACTAAAGGGAACACATTTTGAAGAAGTAAAGTAGAAATAGAGCAGACGTCATTTTGTAAATGGAGAATAAAAGAGGTTTCTGTTTGTCAGCATATGAAAAGTTTAAAATAATTTCAGTTCATGAAGAGTTAGACTTTAAAAGATTATAAAATTACTAATGGTGAGAGTAACACAAATAAATATATTAAAGTTCTGTTGGTATCATATATACATTCAATAGTTTATATATTATTTATTCGCTAAGATAATGCATTTTGCAATTAGAGCTATTGTCCTATTTGGTTTAATTTAATTCTGTATTAAACTGCATTTAAATAAAACTTCAAACAATTTAGTCTGTATATATCACAACTGAGGATGGCAGGTGTCTGGGGTATAATATAGGAGACTTGATTTATTTCCAGCTTCTTGCTTGACAAAAAAGATTCAGAATTAATTATCAATCCAGCCTGAAGAGAACTCTTTAAAATTTTATCTTTCCAGTAAAATTTATTCAATAACAATGTTCCTTTTACCTTCACCATATCCCTGCCTCAACTAGTCCACTTTCTGTTAATGTTATTGATGAGACTTTGAAGAAATATTTGAGCTTCCTAATTCTTAGCTGTAAATTTTTTTTAATTGCCAAAATATGAGAATATATCTCTAGCATGCAGTTGTATTTGGTGGGGGAAGGTGGGCTATGTGGTAGTAATTCCTCCTTTTTAATTACAATCAGATTTCTTGTTCCTATTCTGTGCAGTATGCTGGGACTCTTATGTGCACTCCTCTGCCTTTGGAAATATTCAATTTGTGATGCAACCAAGGTCAATTAGAATCAGAAACTTGAGAATTCCACCACGAAAAAATGCAAACACCCTTAAGTTCATTTCATTTGAGAAGAGGCTTTCAGATTAGATCACCTACCAGAAGACCTATGCCTTGCCATCCAGAATTTCCTATCTAATATTGAGTGTAAGTCTCCCATCTTACCACCAATTGTGTATTTTTCAAAAATTATAATAAAATTATTTTCTTGGTTTAGGTAAGCTGTAGCTAGATTCAGTGATTTGAAAGAACACCAGTATCTCCAGATCCTGGCATGTGTCGGTGTGAACTTGAAAATGCTGTAATCGGAAGCAATGTGCTAGCTAGCATTTGTCAGTGTATATCATTCAGTTGTCGAAATATGTTCCCAAGATCCATATCAAAATTCTGACTCTGGGGGAAACCCATTCTATTCAGCCTAGATTTAGTATGTGGTTTGGTACCATATGACTCCTCATGAAGAATGTTCTATTTTTTGGGCCAAGGACTTCATTCTCTAGCATTTGTCCAAATAAAAGCAAAAATAGAATATGAATACTCTATGGATAAATTTAATGTTGCCTGACAAAACATTAGCAAGATCTTGAAGTTCAGTGAAGTTTAAAATACAGTAAGTTCCTTAAAATAGGCACAGGTTCCTTTGAGTCTGTAGCATTTTATTGCTAATATTGACTTCATTAAATAGTGTTTGGTCTGAATTATTCAGATGCTAACTGGGCCTATGATGCAAAGTCAGATATTCTCAGTTAAAAATTGTGTCAGTTAGTGACACAATTTTATATTTGGAGCCTGGTGGGCTGCCATCTGTGGGGTCGCACAGAGTCGGATATGACTGAAGTGACTTAGCAGCAGCAGCAGGAACATAGATCTAACAGCATATGTGCATTTACAAGTTGAGAGTGTTTCTAGGAAAAATCAGTACAAAATTTATGTGATAATTTTTCTTTGAACTTTAAATAACCAAAAACACAAGTTAAAATTTCTAGATTTACCTTGAATCTATCCTTTCTGAATTGTGATCTTAGTATTTTGGCTCATTTTAAAATTTCTGTTTCATGCTTTTCCACTAACTTCAAACAATATTGTTTTAAACATTGATTCAGATTATGGCTCCAGAAAATTAGAGCAAATACTAAAATAATCCGTGTAATTATATGATAAATGTGACCTTCCTAAGCTGTAGAATGGTGGGCAATGAAGATCAACATGAATGGCTAGCATGCCCATATTTTAGCATCTTGTTCAAATGAAGGTGACTAATTAGCTGTTCAATCACAAGTATGCAAATTGAGTCCTGTTTTGAAACCAGAAGGATTTTTGTTAGTACTGCCGAAAGTACACCACAGCGTGTAAAACAAATCCAAACAAAAATAACAAAAGCACTTGCTAAATATGTTTTTGTGATGATGATGATGTTTATCCATTTGGCTTTTTGCTGACAGGTCTTACATCTTTGAATGCTCTTCCTTTTATAGATGACATCTGAAAATGGTACCTGTTTAATCCATCATGGGATTGTGAAGGTTAATTTTAGAGGAAAATTGGTACATGGACTCAGAAATTGTTATTATTTTCTTGTTTCTTGTCTGAGGCTTTATCTACAGTCCTGAGCTGTCATTTTATAATTCTGAAAAAAATATAAGAGCTATTACCAGAGAGGTGGTTTACCACTAGGTATAAAACATAGTTTTTATTATTGTTGTTGGTTTTTCCTTTTTTAAGTGAGTACTAAAACTGAGGTGATTTCCATATCTGACAATTATGTGGGAGTGGATGAGCTATGTGATAATTAGAGGTTATAACTTATTATCTAGAGGCAATAATATGTGGACAGCAATTCAACACATAGCCAAATCAAATACTTTTATTTCTACTCCAAATTATTTTTCTAATTAAAAGAAATTTTAGGTACATAATTGAATCAAAAAGTGAACTACAATTGAGATACTTCCACAATCAAGGGCAGGACCATAGTACACCATTCATCATACTTGCTAGACTCAAAGCAGGATGGTAGGAAGGAAAAAAAAAAAAAATCTATGACAATCACAGTTTTTCATCATGAACTGTGGTATTTTATGTATATACTTTATGTCTCCCACTTGATAATAAATTTCCTGAAAGCAGAGGTTTGATAAAATAGTTTTGATATCCTCCTCTTCAAATGGCACCTATGGAGTGAATATAGTGACATTTTTATTTAAAGAATAAGCAAGTGATAATTGTAACTTCAAAAATGACAATAATAAAATGATGGTTTAGATCGTATAACAGCTTACCATGTGTCATACGTTGTTCTAATAGGTTTAAATTGATGAATTCATTTAATCTTCTCAAAAACCATATAAGGTACTCTCATTATGCCCACTGTACAAGCAGACAAATACTTGCCAAATTAACTCAGTAAGTGGTGAAAAGGGGATTTAAATGCAGGCATCTTGCTCCACAGACTAAAATCTTAACCATTATTTCTTTACTTTTTTGCACTTCAATGGAAATTATGATTATGGCTATATTTGATGACTACATTCAGTTCAGTCTCTCAGTCGTGTCCGACGCTTTGCAACTCCATGGACTGCAGCATGCCAGGCCTCCCTGTCCGTCACCAACTCCCAGAGCTTGCTCAAACTCATGTCCATCAAGTTGGTGATGCCATCCAGCCATCTCATCCTCTGTCATCCCTTTCTCCTCCTGCCTTCAATCTTTCCCAGCATTAGGGTCTTTTCAAATGAGTCAGTTATTCGCATCAGGTGGCCAAAGTATTGGAGTTTCAGCTTCAACGTCAGTCCTTCCAATGAACATTCAGGACTGATTTCCTTTAGGATTTACTGGTTCGATCTCCTTGCAGTCCAAGGGACTCTCAAGAGTCTTATCCAACACAACAGTTCAAAAGCATCAATTCTTCAGCAATCAACTGTCTTTATAGTCCAACTTTCACATCCATACATGACTACTGAAAAACCATTAGCTTCCTATTATTTCTATAACATTTTATCACAAATTCCTTTTCTTAAAGCAGCCCAAATTCAATATCTTATAGTCCTGGAAGATAATATCCCTAAAATCAATGTATTAACCAGGCTGCATTTTTTTCCTGAAGGCTATAGGGGAGAATTTACTTCCTTGTCAAGCTTCTAGAGGCTGCTCAAATTCCTAGGCTTGTGGCCTCCCTGTAGGAAGTCAAGTAATCACAACCTTGGCTTTTTTTTTTTTTTTTCTAATAATTCACATCTACCATTGTGTAAGTTTAAGATACACAGTGTATTGGTTTAATACACTTATGTATTTCAATATAATTACCACCATAGCATTAGCAGCATTCTTACTCCAGGGTATATACCTGAAGAAATTAAGAAATTTCAAAAAGCAATCTACACATCCATGTTCACTGAAGCATTATTCACAATAGTCAAGATATGGAAATAAGCTAAGTTCCTGTCTACAAATGAATTGATAAAAAAAAAAAAAGATTACCTCCCCCCACCCACACAATAGAATATAATTCATTCATGAGAAAGAAGAAAATCCTTCTATTTATAATAAAATGATGGACCTTGGGAGAATTATATTAAGATAAGTTAGTGATATACAAATTATATCACTTATATGTGGAATCAAAAAAAACCCCACAAACTCATAAAAATAACCTTTGTTTATGTGTGATCTCTTCCTCTAATCCTGACTTTCCTACCTCCTTCTTGAAGAACTCTGTAATTGCATTGGTCCTTCCTGGATAATCCAGCACACTCTCTCCACCTCAAGATTTTAAATTAATCATATCCACAGAGCCCCTTTTGCAATGTAAGATAACATCAACAGGTTCTGAGTATTAGAACTTGGGTATCCTATTGTGTTTTTCAGCCTATCACCATAATCAGTAAGTATGTAAAAATTTTAGTAATAGCAGTCACAGTCTTACAGTATTAATCTAAGCAGAGAAAGAATATGCTTCTGTTACCAGAATCAGAATTTTGAGACTTTATGAAAATGTTGCAATTCAGTAGAATTGAAATCATGCTCTCTTCCTCCTACTCACAAGTTAAATGATTTTAACTTAATCAAAAAAGAAATTAGTATTTTTTCCTAGAGGTTTCATAACAGGGTTTGGACAAAAGCAATTGCAAATAACTGAAAATAGCTGTGCTTCACATAAAAGCTATAAAGTCCAATGTCTGATCCTTTTAACTGTTTACACTGTATGTCACTTTTTCTGTCCACTAGTATGACTGCTCAGAAGATAGAACTTAGTAAATAGCTAGATGAAAATAAGAGTGATAAAAACAGTGTCAAATTCTGATGCTACTCAAGAATATTTTTCAAATGCAAAGGAAATGTTAAGGCTATAATTTTAATGTATGACATTGATTAAAACACATATATAGGCATTAATTTTTGCTAAATGTTTTTACATACATTGCTCCTTTCCAACATCACATTAGGTGGGTAACTGGTACTCATGATCATCTTATAGCCAATAAAATTGTTCACCTTATATACTCAGAAGGAAGTAGTTGATCTTAGACTACAGTTCATTTTATGATTTTTATTTAGTCAATTCCTAAAGATTATATGTGAACTTCTAAAATGTGACCTGTTTAGTTCAAAATTTTCTGTATTTATCTTGTTGTTTGGCAAAAAATAAATTGTTGAATCACTATTGTATAACTGGAGTGGGTTGCCATTTTCTTCTCTAGGGGATCTTCCTGACCCAGGGATCGAACCCAGGTCTCCCTCATTGCAGGCAGACGCTTTACCCTCTGAGCCACCAGGGAAGACTCCTAAAAAATGTATGGATACTCTAAAAAAGCCATTTGGGTAAAGTAATCACTAAATTAAATTAAACAGAGGAAAATCTTACAGCTATCAATATCAGACTCATATATCTGTATTTAGATATATGTACTTATTAAGTCAGAGAAGGCGATGGCACCCCACTCCAGTACTCTTGCCTGGAAAATCCCATGGATGGAGGAGCCTGGTAGGCTGCAGTCCATGGGGTCACTAAGAGTCTGACACGACTGAGTGGCTTCATAATTAAGTTCAGAGGGAAACATATTTCTGAATGACGTATTAATTTCTGAAGAGTTAAAAAGAAATCTAAATGCATCCCCTCTTTATTTTCATCCTTCCTTGGATTTCCTTGGTTTCTTCTTTGAGGTATACCACCTTAGTGTCCTGGTAGTTCAACCTTTGTCAAGTATTAGCTCACACTTTTTCCTTAATTTCTTTGTAATAGTATTATTATTCAGATAATAAATCATCATATGTCAAGCCTTATAATAAGCCCTGGAACCCCCCAGAGATAGAAAGATGAAGGAGTCCCTGCCCTTCAAGAATTTATTAGAGACTAGGGGTGATATTGCATGCAGACATAGCTGGCTACAATAAAAGATAGAATGAAAGCACAACATGAGTAGAAATATATAGCTTTATATTTGCAGTTTTTATTTTATATTTGCAGTTTTTATCATCCTTTTCTTGATGCCTTGGTCTCAGCTATTTATGGAGAAAAGATTTCTGATAAAATATTTTAACAAAGGGGTTGAAATTATTTTTATCACTATTATTGATACTGACTTACCCTTAATAGAAGGGTAGAAGAAAATATATAAAGATGGCTTGATTTAATCTGAAGAAATAAATCTTACAAAATGAAGCTTTAGGTTCTTTGGTAGATTTATAGTTGTGTTGTCCTGTCGTATGGGGAGAAATTCTAGTACTCTTTAAATCACATGAGAAAGTTGCATGTTTGAAGAAGCACTGAATCCTATCTATAAATTTTTAGGACATAGTTCTGTAGAACTTCCCTAGTGGCTCAGATGGTAAAGTGTCTGCCTACAATGCGGGAGACCTGGGTTTGATCTCTGGGTTGGGAAGATCCACTGGAGAAGGAAATGGCAACCCACTCCAGTACTTTTGCCTGGAAAATCCCATGGATGGAGAAGCCTGGTAAGCTACAGTTCACAGGGTCGCAAATAATTGGACATGACTGAGTGACTTCACTTTCACTTCTCTGTAGAACAGCATCTGACTCAGAAGGATAGTGTGTGTGTGTGTGTGTGCACGCGTGCGTGTGCACGCTCAGTCTCTCAATCATGTCCAATTCTCTGCAACCATGGACTGCAGCCTGCCAGGATCCTCTGCCCATATTTTTCCAGACAAGAATACTGGAGTGCATTGCTATTTCCTACTCCAGGGTATCTTCCTGACCAAGGGACTGAACTCTTGTCTCCTACATTGGCAGGCGGATTCTTCACCACTGAGCCACCTGAGAAGTCAAAAACCTGCAGAGCAGCAAAAACGTTTGCTGTGTGTAAGAAGCATCTAGAATGCTTATCAATGAATACATAGATACATAGATGCTTGTTAGTTAACTTTATTCAGAGGGGCTCAGGAATATGCCTTAATGATAAGCAGTCCAGTAATTCTGACATGTGATCCAAATAACTCTTTTTGAGAAAGCCTGTTTTGAATATCCATAGAAAACAAAAAAGTACAAAATGCCAGTTGTTCTGTTGCTATGACTGTGTATACATATGTCTCCCAACAATCTCGAAAACATTCAACAAATTGCCCATTCTGCTTAGTCACTCAAAATGCCTTTTAGATATAAGCCCAGAGTAAGGTCCTTAGGAACAACCTAATTTTATTTGGCCTAAAATTCTAAATCCCCTTATTGAGGCAAAGTGATATATGATGTTAGACTCCTAGTTTCCAGGAACATAAGCTTGGCAGTCACATTGATATAGCCAGTTCTACATAGAAATTCTAGTCAGTACTAAAACAAGCACATTTTCCATCTGAAATTCATCCCAGCCTAACATAATGCCTGTCTTCCAGTTGATTATTGATGGGCCTGGCAATTTTTTTCCTTTTTTATTGGCAAAGCCATTTGGATTAAATTATCCAGGCAGATGGCTTACAAATGAGTGACATGTCTCCACCTTCAGATTTTCCAACGAGTGACATGCCACTATCTTTAGATTACATATATTGCCCATTTTCATTCATTCTTTGTCACTTACTGTTGTCTATTGTCCTTTATCTATATTTAACACAGATCAGTCTTCTAATGGTAGGAAACAATGATATTTAACTTCAGAGAAGCAAAAAACAAATCATTTATAAAGAGGCTAAGAAAATGCTCCATAAGTATTTCCAAAAGTCAGACTAGAAAAAAGAATCTTGTGTCACAGAAACAGGTGATGGCAAGAGAGACGGTTGAACAATATTATTTATTTTCCAGTGTTATTTCTATGTTACTTTTAAATACCTGTGCACTTTAAGGGAATTAAATTCTCTCAGTTTTGCATTAGTTTTCATTGACAAAAAAAAATTTATTAGGACAACATTCTATGTTAAAAATTGTGCTCCTAATATTTTATGAATGAGGCTAATATTTTATGTTTGATTTTAAGAAGCAAGTAATACTGTTTTTTGAATAATTTTCTAAAAATGATATAGAGAAAAAACAAGCATAGAAAGATAGAATTTGAAAAGAAATGGTACCATTTTTAAAAACTTCTTAGTGCAGGAAAATAATCCAATACAATTATTCTGAGACTTTAGAAATAAGAAAAAGAACCCCTGTCTCCTAATATTGATCAAGTTATGAAACCTTGATATGGTTCCTTTTCGTTTCCTCAGATAGCCCTTATAAGGTTCACACTGCCTGAGTTATCCCGTTGTGGTGAGGATCATGTAGAGTAAGCCATTGTTGCCTGAAATTCTCTAATGAGAAGCATCAGCTTCTAATGATTATGGAAGATTTAACTGCCTAGACCCTCCCCTGGAAATTCTGATTTAGAGGGGCAGGGGTATGACTCCCCATATTGAAGTATTCACATGAGGTCCAAGTGAGTTTTACCATTAAGGCAATTTACACAATACGGCATCATGGCACTTCATGGTATAGATGGGGAAACAGTGGAAACAGTGACAGACTTTATATTTTTGGGCTCCGAAATCACTGCAGATGGTGACTGCAGCCAAGAAATTAAAAGATGCTTACTCCTTGGAAGGAAAGCTATGACCAACCTAGACAGCATATTAAAAAGCAGAGACATTACTTTGTCAATAAAGGTCCTTCTAGTCAAAACTATGGTTTTTCCAGTAGTCATGTATGGATGTGAGAGTTGGCCTATAAAGAAAGCTGAGCATCAAAGAATTGATGCTTTTGAACTGTGGTGTTCAAAGGAGATCAGTCCTGAGTGTTCATTGAAAGGACTGATGTTGAAAATGAAACTCCAATACTTTGGCCACCCCATGCAAAGAGCTGACTCATTTGAAAAGACCCTGATGCTGGGAAAGATTGAAGTTGGGAGGAGAAGGGGAAGACAGAGGATGAGATGGTTGGATGGCATCACTGACTCAATGGAGATGAGTTTGGGTAAACTCCAGGAGTTGGTGATGGACAGGGAGGCCTGTTGTGCTGCAGTCCATGGGATCGCAAAGAGTGAGACATGACTGAGTGACTGAACTGAACTGAACTGATACCACACTGAAAGGATTATTTAAAATTTTTTACTCTGGGGAAAAAAGCAGCAAAGGGTTACAGGCAAGAGTAACACTTAGCCAGAACTCATTGGCCTGGCCTTAGAAGTTACAGTAGTGAAAGTCTTCTGATCAGGTTTTCAAACAACCACTCCTGGCAACAGCCACTCCTTCCTCCTATCACCTAGGTCCTTCTGTTCCCCATTTCAAAAACCAACTGAAAAATTAATGGCTGTCACATTGGGTGGCCCACAGAAATCCATCTAGGCTTTAGCTACAGGTTTTCTGGATTAGCTCTTACTGTGCCATATTGGTTGCTTTTTTTTTTTTTTTTTTAATAATCAGCTCCTGGATCAAGGCATCTGTTTAGTAAATCCACGGAGAGGTTGTCCAGCACCTTTGAAGTCATACTGCGTATGGTTGCTGGAGAATGTAAGAAAAGCTTAGAAACAAATGAACAGTACACAGAGAGAGTGCCTATGTTATTTCTGAGGTTTTTGTTTGGGAGGTAGGTGTTTTCCTCCAGTTTTGGAATATATTTCGGGGGAAAATGACTAGTTATTCTTGTCCTGAATAAATTTAGTCAGGAAGATAACACATAGAAAAGGAGTGAAGAGCAGTAGGCAAGAGTAGGCATCTTTGAAGTAGATGACTTGAATGCTGGCAGGACAGAAGAGCCTGGTGAGCTACATATAAGTCAATGGGATCACAAGAGTTGGACATGACTTAGTGACTAAACCACCACCAGCAGCTCGATGAAAAATCATCAGCAAAGGAGAGACAAAGACAGAGATCTCTTCCTGTTGCTGCTGCTACTAAGTCGCTTCAGTCATGTCTGACTCTGTGCGACTCCAGAGATGGAAGCCCACCAAGCTCCCCCATCCTTAGGATTCTCCAGGCAAGAACACTGGAGTGGGTTGCCATTTCCTTCTCCAATGAATGAAAGTGAAAAATGAAAGGGAAGTCGCTCAGTCGTGTCCGACTCTTTGCGACCCTATGGACTACAGCCTACCAGGCTCCTCCATCCATGGGATTTTCCAGGCAAGAGTACTGGTGTGGGGTGCCATTGCCTTCTCCGGTTCTCTTCCTGGAAATACAAAAATACACAGAGGGCCAAATAATGAAATATGTGAAGTTTGAAAGTTACAGGATATGAGAAATGTGCTGTGAAGATGCTTGTATTCTTTTTTTTTTTTTGTAGAAGGTTAGATTTTATTTTATTTTTTAAACTTAGAGATTTTATTTTATTTTATTTTATTTTACTTTACAATATTGTATTGGTTTTGCCATACATCAACATGCATCTGCCACGGGTGTACACGTGTTCCCCATCCTGAACCCCCCTCCCACCTCCCTCCCCATAGCATCCCTCTGGGTCATCCAAGTGCACCAGCCCCAAGCTTCCTGTATCCTGCATCGAACCTGGACTCAGATGGTTGTATTCTTGAGAAATAGCATCAAGAGCAACAGAGCTCTCAAATAATTATTGAATAAATTAAAAGCTTTTGAAACTGCTATAATTTAAATTATAAATATGCATGACATGTATGATCACTTACTCTAGGATTTCAAAAATTTAAAATTTTTGGAATACATCTAAATTTGTCAGGGCATGGGAAAAGACTGGGGGTGCAGTGAACAAGCAGTAGGGAAGTTACCCTGGGAGATTTTCAGTGAAAAGGCTGAGGGATTTTGAATTGCAGAACAATGAGAGAGGGCAAGGGAATGGGAGGGGTATGGTTCGAAGAAAGCAGTGGTGCCAGAATCTGTGGTCCTGAGACTGTAATAGGACAGCTTAGGGCAGGGAGACAGGCCTGCAGCATCTACGAGTACTGCTTATAGACTGATAAGTTGGGAGCCCACACAGAGCTTACATGGACAATAACAGATACAGGAGCTGCTGTCTGCAGGAGATTTTTAAGGCTTTTATAGATTTCTGACCTCTTCATCTGTGGATACATTGACTGTTTAAAGTGCCAAGGACAAATGAAAATGAGACATAATGATCCCTTACTAACACTCTGGTGAGGAGAATGCAATTGTTAAAGCTCATCTCATAACTGAATGTGCCAACAATTAGTTAGGAAATTTAACTTAACTGCTTGGTAAATCTGCCCTTAGGTGTATGTGTAACATGACTAAGTTGTCTCCAAATGGTTCCTCTCTGCTTGAATTTGTAAATAATACATATTAGGTAATATATGAAGTGAAGATGCTGAATGTGGGAGACCACACAATTATCTAACTACTGGGCCAGTGCCCAGGGTGGGGCAGCTTGACTTAAACCAATTCTACTTTAATTCCTGTAAAGAAACCTAAACGATTGTCAAAATATAAAGATGTTAGTAAAATTTCATGATCTCTCTGAGGTTAAATTGTGATTAATGTTCAAATATCTTCTATGACTCAATAGAATCATGCATTTGGTGGTTCCAGGTTGTACTACAACTATTGATGAAACATATGTTAACTCAAGAATCTGCCTGAGAGATTCAATATAACCCACAGCCTCATGCTTAAATTCAACAATATATAGAGGATTTCTTGCTGTTCAGTTCACATTATGTCCATGGACCTAATTTTTCGTTTCATGTTGCTGCTGCTGCTAAGTCGCTTCAGTCATGTCCGACTCTGTGCGACCCCATAGATGGCAGCCCACCAGGTTCCCCCGTCCCTGGGATTCTCCAGGCCTTGCCTGGAGTGGGTTGCCATTTCCTTCTCCAATGCATGAAAGTGAAAAGTGAAACTAAAGTCATTCAGTTGTGTCTGACTCTTAGCGACTCCATGGACTGCAGCCCACCAGGCTCCTCCATCCATGGAATTTTCCAGGCAAGAGTACTAGAGTGGGGTGCCATTGTTCACTAAATAACTTTAGATCTAATATATGCTCATTGAAAGATTTATCTTCTCACACATCTACCGAGTCACAGAAAATTTCTTCTGCTCCTAATTTTCTGTTAATATTAACATGGCTCTGCAACATTTTTTCCCTATCCAAAGTAAAATATCTCCAAATCTACCAAGTTCTAGCAATTCTGACTATGTGTATGCTTGACAATACCCTAATTTATTTTTTCACATATTTAATTTCTCCTTTATTAAAAATGTTTTCACTAAAGACTTTGTCTTTCTGCCACAGACATTCTAAAGTTTCTCACATGTTAAAGTTTTATTTTCCAACATAATTACAGGGAGACAATTCTCCATGGATATCTCACATGTCTGTATGTCTTGCAAATCAGGCACTGATTGACTTTATTTTGGATTATCTTTTCAAGGATGTTTGTAGAGCAAATAGCTGTGGAAGAAAGAGATAGTGTCTCCATCTGGAATAAAGAAAGATTTTTTTTTTTTTTTTACTGTGTAGTATAATAATAATGTCTCCTTTCATGACAAAGGTCAAAAAAGCTTATGATCCTTTATAAGTGGGTCCATAAGCTCTGAGTTTTTCCTTTATAATTAAACCCATTGTATGTGCAAACATTTCACCTGGCACCTCAGCTGGCTGTCTGTGAGAAGCGGTGCTCAGGGAACACTTGCAAATGATGGTTCTCTGCTGATACAGCTATTGTCGTGAATAGTGGTGGTGGTTTAGTCACTTAGTCATGTCTGATTCTCAAGACTACATGGGCTGTAGCCCTCCAGGCTTCTCTCCATGGGTTTCCCCAGGCAAGAATACTGGTGTGGGTTTCCAGTTCCTTCCCCAAGGGATCTTCTTGACTCAGGGATCAAACCAATGTCTCCTGCATTGCAGGTGGTCTCTTGCATTGCAAGTGAATTCTTTTACTTCAGTTCAGTCTCTCAGTTGTGTGAGATTCTTTGCAACCCCATGAATCGTAGCACCCCAGGCCTCCCTGTCTATCACCAACTCCAGGAGTTTACTCAAACTCATGTCCATTGAGTCAGTGACGCCATCCAGGCATCTCATCCTCTGTCGTCCCCTTATCCTCCTACCCCCAATCCCTCCAAGCATCAGGGTATTTTCCAATGAGTCAACTCTTCGCATGAGGTGGCCAAAGTATTGGAGTTTCAGCTTTAGCATCATTCTTTCCAAAGAACACCCACGGCTGATCTCCTTCAGAATGGACTGGTTGGACCTCCTTGCAGTCCAAGGAACTCTAAAGAGTCTTCTCCAACACCACAGTTCAAAAGCATCAATTCTTCGGTGCTCAGCTTTCTTCACAGTCCAACTCTCACATGCATACATGATCACTGGAAAAACCATAGCCTTGACTAGACGGACCTTTTTTGGCAAAGTAATGGCTCTGCTTTTGAATATGATATCTAGGTTGGTCATAACTTTCCTTCCAAGGAGTAAGCGTCTTTTAATTTCATGGCTGCAATCACCATCTGCAGTGATTTTGGAGCCCCCCCAAAAAAGTCAGCCATTGTTTCCACTGTTTCCCCATCTATTTCCCATGAAGTGATGGGACCAGGTGCCATGATCTTAGTTTTCTGAATATTGAGTTTTAAGCCAACTTTTTCACTCTCCTCTTTCACTTTCTTCAAGAGGCTTTTTAGTTCCTCTTCACTTTCTGCCATAAGGGTGGTGTCATCTGCATATCTGAGGTTATTGATATTTTTCCTGGCAATCTTGATTCCAGTTTGTGCTTCTTCCAGCCCAGCATTTCTCATGATGTACTCTGCATACAAGTTAAATAAGCAGGGTGACAATATACAGCCTTGATGTACTCCTTTTCCTATTTGGAACCAGTCTGTTGTTCCATGTCCATGTCTAACTGTTTCTTCCTGACCTGCATATAGGTTTCTCAAGAGGCAGGTCAGGTGGTCTGGTATTCCCATCTCTTTCAGAATTTTCCATGGTTTATTGTGATCCACACAGTCAAAGGCTTTGGCATAGTCAATAAAGCAGAAATAGATGTTTTTCTGGAACTCTCTCGCTTTTTACAATGATCCAGCAGATGTTGGCAATTTGGTCCCTGGTTCCTCTGCCTTTTCTAAAACCAGCTTGAACATCTGGAAGTTCACAGTTCACGTATTGCTGAAGTCTGGCTTGGAGAATTTGGAGCATTACTACTTTACTAGCGTAAGTAAAAAAATATTTTTCCTCTCATCCAAGAGTCTGTATCTTCTGCCAGCATTTATGAAACTGTGATAGGATAACATTTTAACTTGCAAATAGAGTAAATTCTCAGACATTTCACAGTTCACGATGGGAACATGCCTTCAGGTACCATTTCATATTGCTCACTTTTTTTCACCATCCTGATCACCAAAGAATAACTTATGTGCCCTGCTTCCATGTCCTTGTGTGTCATTCACTCTTTAATACAATAAAGTCTAACTGCTCCTGTACCGTTACTGAAATTTCTTTCTTCAATGACATAAAATTATCTTATAGTATTAAATCCAGTGTTCTTTGAATGACTCCTAATTTTCTCTGAACTTGCTAAGGCACTTGTTATGTGACCATCGTTTTCTACTTGAAATCTTCATGGTGATTCCCGTTTTAGTTCTAAATCAGTTCCTTCTTGGTTGCTCTCAATATCCTCACTTTCATTAACATCTCATTAAAGAAATTATACTTCTCTCTCTTTGATCAGTCCTTTTCTGGTAATTCATTAGTAGTTTAAAAGTGTTCAGCTCAAAACTGTGTCTCAAGTTTATCTTTCCAAAAGCCTTACTTTCTACACCTGCCAATAACTTCTACCTAAATTTCCCTGTCTCCAAACCCCTCAAACTCAGTATATACAGTCAGATGTCATTCAGCTTGAGCCAAAGTAATGCATTTATGAAAAGAATGTTATTATGTACTTATTTCCCCTAATTTTAATATTGAGAAACATCTTTTCTTTCTTTCCTTATCTGAACTTATTGTCTTACTGATCCTTCATTATTAATTTTCCATGTACTTTCTTGTTTCTATTCATTATTTCATCATCCTAAATCATTATCTTTTATTTCATTAGTATCATTCTTGGCATACTACATGTATTTCGTAGCTGAGAATCAATTTTCTTCTATTTTATATATTATTAAACCACTGATGATGCATTTTCCCAAGATACAGCTGCAGTTTTTCCAAGTTCCAGCTCAGAAAACATTCTTATCTTTAGATGATAACCATCTTAAGTTTGAAATATCTACTATTATATATCAAGTTGTTTCTCCATTTTTCTCTTATATATCTGCTCTAAATATATATATATATATATTCATCATTCATTTAACAAAAGTTTATCATCTATTTTTCAGGCACTTTACTAAAACTTGGGAAGCAAAGATGAACATTACATACTGCTTGTTCTTAAGTACTAAGGAAAAATAAATATTGAACAGGATGTATTACTGTCAAATGTTATAAAAAAAAAATATATTGGCTTTTTATACTCTTGATTATGTTTTCTGTTACTGAATGTCATCATTGTGTCCCTACTGATATATTTTACTTTTTTTGGCAAAAAGAATGCAATGCTTATCTCTAGTTTTATTGTATGAGTTTTTCTTCCATGACTAGAACTCTAATCTCTGTAGTAATTAATATCAATTTAAACTCAGCATGAGTTATTTCACTTATTATTAGTCTTTTTCTGGGGCTTTTGCTTCTAACTTGTGTAAGATTATAAGTATTTCCAGGCAACTATGTTAGTTAAAACTAATGTTCAATAATTAGTAAAACCAATACAATATTGTAAAGTAATTAACCTCCAATTAAAATAAATAAATTTATATTAAAAAATAAATCAAAAGGACTCTGAAAAAAGAAGTTTATTTTTCTTGTTACACAAGAAAAGGAAATTAAGGATTTTCTGTGTTAAACAGCTCAAGGGTATAAATACTGAGGTTACTGTAGTTTTACCAGCCCTTCAGCTGTGATCTCCAGATGGCTACTCCAACCATAACAAAGATCTTTTGCCTTTTGCTAACTAATGAAAAAAACAACGTGGTAGAGGGTAATGCCAAAATTAGGAAAGAAACAGGTTTGGAGCACATGAATCCAAAAGAGACACTTTTTTAAAGTCCAGAGATAAACTCTGTGTTCCTGAGTTTGATTTATATCAGGTAGCTGTCCTTAGCTGAAAGGAATTCTTAAAAAATACAAACTGTAGCTTGGACATGTTGCTACTTACTACAAAATTGTAGCTCTGTTATTAGGTAAAAGAGGAAAATGTTCACTAGTAGGATTTACCACAGTAGAAGAGTGTTTCTATCACTGGCTACTGATATTCATTAAACATTTACATAAGTCACTAGAAGTGTGTACTGTATTTTCTACCCTTTGCTGATAGATCTGTTTCCATAGATATGCCTGTCATTTGCAGAAATTACAGATTTGGAAAATAGATCTTCAAAAACTGAGAAAAAGAGAGCTCTAGTTATAAACAGACTTGTTTAACTTTTTTTAAAGAGAGAGGAAGTAATGTTATGTTCACACACACAGATGTACAAAAACAGAAAGCTAGAAACTCTGATCTTAAAACCTCAACCACAACTAAAGCTTGTACAGAACACAGTCAGTCGGTCATGTCTCTGAACAATTTCTAGTGTGTTGCTGCTCTTCTGGAAATAGACTTGTCAGAAAGTCACAGGTTATGTCAGAGGTACACTTGTGAAGTTCCTTGATCTAAGGTTCATTCTTCAAAAAGGCACACATTTTTTTTTCTTTATTTTTTTCTCCTATTGATTTGAAAAATGTGAGCACATAGTGGCAAGTAAACAGGATTAGCAACAATACTGTATGTCAAGAGGCATGAAAGTCCTCAAGATAAATAACACAGACGTTAAAAGATAATGACATATTGTAAATAAATGGGGAATAAAAGAGTGAAAACTAAAACGTCTTTACTTGAAATACTTAATATCAGAAAGGAACAGTTTATTCAATTGCTTAACAGAACATTGAACACAGCAGAAGAAAGGATGAGAGAACTTAATATAAGTCAATAGAAATTATCAAAGGAAAAGAAATAATAAAACATATAAAGGGAACACAGGTTCTCAGACCTGTGGTACAATATGATGTTGTTTTTTTTTTTTTTTTTTACAGTGTAAGAGGGTTCCCTTTTCTCCACACCTTCTCCAGCATTTATTATTTGTAGACTTTTGGATCGCAGCCATTCTGACTGGTGTGAAATGGTACCTCATAGTGGTTTTGATTTGCATTTCTCTGATAATGAGTGATGTTGAGCATCTTTTCATATGTTTGTTAGCCATCTGTATGTCTTCTTTGGAGAAATGTCTATTTAGATCTTTGGCCCATTTTTTGATTGGGTCATTTATTTTTCTGGAGTTGAGCTGTAGGAGTTGCTTGTATATTTTTGAGATTAGTTGTTTGTCGGTTGCTTCATTTGCTATTATTTTCTCCCATTCTGAAGGCTGTCTTTTCACCTTGCTAATAGTTTCCTTTGATGTGCAGAAGCTTTTAAGGTTAATTAGGTCCCATTTGTTTATTTTTACTTTTATTTCCAATATTCTCGGAGGTGGCTCATAGAGGATCCTGCTGTGATGTATGTCAGAGAGTGTTTTGCCTATGTTCTCCTCTAGGAGTTTTATAGTTTCTGGTCTTACGTTGAGATCTTTAATCCATTTTGAGTTTATTTTTGTATATGGTGTTAGAAAGTGTTCTAGTTTCATTCTTTTACAGGTGGTTGACCAGATTTCCCAGCACCACTTGTTAAAGAGATTGTCTTTAATCCATTGTATATTCTTGCCTCCTTTGTCAAAGATAAGGTGTCCATATATGCGTGGATTTATCTCTGGGCTTTCTATTTTGTTCCATTGATCTATATTTCTGTCTTTGTGCCAGTACCATACTGTCTTGATAACTGTGGCTTTGTAGCAGAGCCTGAAGTCAGGTAGGTTGATTCCTCCAGTTCCATTTTTCTTTCTCAAGATCGCTTTGGCTATTCAAGGTTTTTTGTATTTCCATGCAAATTGTGAAATTATTTGTTCTAGCTCTGTGAAGAATACTGTTGGTAGCTTGATAGGGATTGCATTGAATCTATAAATTGCTTTGGGTAGTATACTCATTTTCACTATATTGATTCTTCCAATCCATGACATGGTATATTTCTCCATCTATTAGTGTCCTCTTTGATTTCTTTCACCAGTGTTTTATAGTTTTCTATATAAAAGTGTTGTTGAAAACTTAGAGAAGGAGGAGAGAATGGGGTGGAGGCAAGATATTGATAGAGAATTTTCTGAAGTTGATGAAAGATATCAGTCCACAGATTGAGTACATTTAGAAGCATCCAATTAAAATAAATGCAAAAAAAATACCACTGAGGAAAGTCGAAGTCAAACTACTAAAATATTAATATATGTAAAAAAAAAATACAACCAGAAAAAATTGCTTATATTTAGGTGAACAATAAGAATGATGGGTGACTACTCAGAAAAAGTGAGAGGCCAGATGACAACAAAATTATACTTTTTAAGTACTGTAAAAATTTTGTAAAGTTCTAAAAATGTTTAAACTGTCATATTGAAACTGTCATTCACAAATGAAAGCATAATAAGGCATATTCATACAGAAGGTAAGAAAATTTGTCTCTTGCAGAGTAATCACAAGTATTAAAGCAACTTTAAGTCACTGTCTCTTAAATGGCTTAAAGTTAAAATGCTGGTTATGAAAGTTAAGTAGTTCGTAAGGTTTGTAAGTTGTAGAAGTAAACTATTGACAACAACACAAAAATTGAGAGACATGGATTATGCTGTTTTAAATGTCTTGCATTATTGGTGAAGCATTATAATATTTATTTTAAAATAGACTCTGAGAAGTTAAAGATATATATCGCAATTCCTAGAGAAACCACTGAAAATTTTGAGATACAGCTAACAAGTCAATACAGAGAATGAAAATTGAATACTAAAATTATTCAATTTGAAAGAATGCAAAAATCTCAAAATATGTTGAATGAAGTATCAGATACCAGTGAGTATATCCTGTGTGATCCTACATATGTAAAATCCAAAGACAGTCATATTAATCTAAGCTGGTAAATATCAGACAGTATAGATGATAGTTGCTTAGGAGGTGGGGTTGTGGGCACATGAGTTTCTGATCAGAATGGACAAGAATAACCTCCTAGGGGAATGGAAATAATCTATATCTTAATTTGCATAGTTATTATATGAGTGTTTGATTGTCAAAAGCAAACAGTTGTACACAATATCTAACTTCATAGTACATACATTTTAATCTCAAAAATGTAAATAAATTTAAAAAATACCAAGACTCTTTTATCTATTAGAGGCTATATTAGTTTCCTGTTGCTGTTGTAACAAATTAACACAAATTTAGTTGCTTAAAGCAATACAAATTTATTGTTATTTTTTCTGGAGAATGGAACTTTATTTTTTTCTTTCTTTTATTTATTTATTTTTATTATTTTATTTTATTTTTTAACTTTACAATATTGTATTTTGTTTTGCCATATATCAACATGAATCCGCCACAGGTATACATGTTGTGCCGTGAAAAGTGACATATTCATGGGTTCCAATGATTAGGATCTGGATCTCTGAGGTGATGGTAGGGTTGTGCGGGGGGCGGGGAGTATAATGTGTGGCATCATTCTGTCTACCACAGAGACCAAATGATCAGGCTAATTAAAAACAAATTCCCAGGGTTGCTGACAACCAGGGGAAATGAAAACAGCTGTGCACAAATCAGAACCATTACCAGACTGATCCAAATATTAGGAACTATCAACCACAGTAAAATCTCATTCTTTGCATGAGATTTTCCCCCTGGGATTGAGAATGGTACGCCTGGGTGCAATTATTGTGAAAAGCAGTATAATCATCCATACTGCTATCCTATACTATAGAATAGTCACTATATTTCAAAAAGGAGCATAGTCTTGTCAGGCAGGTGATTCCTCCTGTGCATCTTAGTGAAATCACAGCTGTGTACCTTCATAGTGGCATACCTAGCATCCAGTATGTGGTCAATAAATATTTGATAATGATCTCAACAAGGAAAATGACTGTATTACTGTTGATATCAGTTCAGTTCAGTGGCTGAGTCATGTCCAACTCTTTGCGACCCCATAGACTGTAGGATGCCAGGATTCCCTGTCCATTACCAACTCTCAGAGTTTACTCAAACTCATGTCCATCAAGTCAGTGATACCATCCAACCATCTCATTCTCTGTCAACCCCTTCTGTTCCTACTTTCAGTCTTTCCCAGCATCAGGGTCTTTTCCAATGAGTCAGTTCTTTGCATCAGGTGGCCAAAGTATTGGAGTTTCAGCTTCAACCTCAGTCCTTCCAATGAATATTCAGGGCTGATTTCCTTGAGGATTGACTGGTTGGATCCCCTTACTTTCCAAGGGACTCTCAAGAGTCTTCTCCAACAACACATTTCAAAAGCATCAATTCTTCAGTTCTCAGCTTTCTTTATAGTCCAACTCTCACATCCATACATGACTACTGGAAAAAAACATAGCTTTGACTAGATGGAACTTTGTTGGCAAAGTAATGTCTCTGCTTTTTAATATGCTGCCTAGGTTGGTCATAGCTTTTCCTCCAAGGAGCAAGTGTCTTTTAGTTTCATGGCTGCAATCACCATCTGCAGTGATTTTGGAGCCCAAGAAAATAAAGTCTTTCACTGTTTCCATTTTTCCCCCATCTATTTGCCATGAACTATGGAACCGGATGCCACGATCTTAGTTTTTTGAAGATCTTGAGTTTTAAGCAAGATTTTTCACTCTCCTCTTTCATTTTCATCAAGAGGCTCTTCAGTTCCTCTTTACTTTCTGCCATAAGGGTGGTGTCATCTGTTGATATCAATGGAATGTATTCATAGAGATCAGCAGAGGGTGTGGTGCTGTCCTGAACTCATGCATTATTCCCAGAGGCACTTGGATTGGAAAACATGTCAAATTAGTAATATTTTGCCAAACACCTTGTAGCTCAGCTGGTAAAGAATCTGCCTATAATGCAGGGGACCCTGGTTTGTTTCCTGGGTCAGGAGGATCCGCTGAAGAAGGGATAGGCTACTCACTGCAGTATTCTTAGACTTCCCTGGTGGCTCAGCAGGTAAAGAATCTCCATGCAATGTGGGAGACCTGGGTTTGAGCCCTGGGTTGGGAAGACTCCCTGGAGAAGGGAAAGACTACCCACTTTCCATTCTGGCCTGGAAAATTCCATGGACTGTATAGTCCATGAGGTCTCAAAGAGTTTGACATGACTTAGCGACTTCAGCTTTGCAAAAAATGATGTTAATCTCTGTGTGAATTTAATTCATTGTTTTAAAAATAGTTTGTTTCTTCATGGAAAGCCACAATTTCTTATTCTACTTTTCTTGCTCCCAAAGTCATTTCGTGGATACTGATTCTAGGGGGAGTAAGGCCTGATTAATTATTAACTTTCCAAGAATTCAGTCTCCATCAAAGATTGTACTCAACAAATCCCATTCTATTAACACTTGGAGTCTGTTAAAACAAGCAGAGAGCTTTCACCATTTCAATTAAGCTAACCTGACCAATTTAGGAGTTACAGATACATTAGCTCCACAAATTAAGCTTTTTGTTCCTATGGGTCTTTTCCTGAGCTTATTTATTCAGCTTAAGTTTGTGAGAAGAGTTGTCTGTCAGCTCACTCTTCTTTAAACCCATATGTCTCTTGGGAAATCTTATCTTAGAAGCCTTCATATACATAATTACTTATTTTCTTTTCAGAAGCACAAAGCATCTAGTCATTTTTTACTTTTAATGTAACATATTATTGCTGTAGTTTTTGCAGTGGCAGAACTTTAAATCAACTATTAACTATTACTTTTCTGTACTCCCTAGAATGGTGATATAAACATTCCCAAGTTACTAGAGAACAGCTGTTTTGAAAAGTACATTTTTTTTCTGATTTGTTTCTGTATTCTTGGTTAACCAAGAACCAAAGATAATGACTACAATAACTGTATCTTATGTAATTAAACAAGTCACCTGTGAATTTGAGAACAGTTTTGGACTTAAGGGGTCAATTCTCTAACAGCCAATAAAAAGAGTAATATCTTTTGTTGCTGTATTAGGCTCATTATGATTGAGAAACCAATTGTATTTGACAAGAATTACAAGTAAACTAGTAGGAAACAGAGTTTTATCTCTTACCCTTGGAGAATGCTTTTAATCATTTTTCATTAAGAAGAGGTTTGTGGTTTGAGGTAGAGTTTTCTAGGCAGTCATGAGATTTTCTTGTACATTAGTAAAGAAATGGCTTTCTTAAACTGCACGTGCAATTTTGTGAAAACTGGGCAATCTTTTAAAAGAATTATAGAACTACAATATAGTGGATGATTTTAATAACTTAAACTATTGTCCCTCATCCTCTGACTGCAAATTTTATGGCTTCGAAATAAAGCCAGACCATTAGACATCCTATCTCATATGCAGAGATCTTCAGAAGATATCTCATAATCTAGCTGAGTAGTCCACCCACATGCCTAACAGCCCTCATACTCTTCCCAATGAACTGATTTCCTGTGGTTTCGCCACAGTGGAATTAGAGAACAATAGGTCAACACAACACTGCAATGAATCCCTAAAATCAAATAGGTAAAGGCCCTTGTTTACTCAGCTAAAACTAAATAGCATCCTGTTTCTTCAGCCTCCTTAAACTTAATCTTATTTTAGAAACTCATTTAATCAAAATACTGGTTTTCTTTAAAATTTCCATGATCTTCTTGAATTTACTTATTTTATAATTTGCATGTGTTACTATATCTCCAACTCAATAAATCTGAAAAATCAATACCTCTTTTTCCAAATTAGCTTCTCCTCCTTAATTATCAATTAACTTTCATCATACTATCATCTTTTATATGTGCGTCGGTGCATGCTCAATCATGTCCGATTCTTTGTGACCACATTGACTGTAGCCCACCAGGCTCCTTTGTCCGTGGAATTTTCAAGGCAAGAATACTGGAGGGGGTTGCCATTTCCTACTCCAGGGGATCTTCCCGACTCAGGGATTGAACCCATGTTTCCTGAAGTAGCAGGCAGATTCTTTACCACTGTACCACCAGGAAAGCCTCATTATCTTTTATATACACATGACCAAACTTTTAGGGGTACAAATGCTGCATTCTTCCAGGTTCCATCTGTAGTCAAATAAGTGTCCAAGTCCCTGTTAAACCTTCTAAATGCCTTTATTTAGCATCCTCTATATTTTCTCTCAGGCAGTATCTTTAGGATCATGTTGCTTTTTGAGTAGACTACTACTACAACAGTCTCTTTTTACACTAATATGCATTTTGTCTCTTTTCCTTTATTATTTATTAACTCCATGAGATTAATTAGAGTGCATTATAACCAATGTGAGGGACTCTTGTAGGATTCAGCCTCAGGCCCCTTTATACAGAGTTCTTATGTTTTTTTTTTTTTTTCCCCTATCTCTAAGTAACAACTTTCTTTAAAGTCTGAAAATTGCTTTTCCAGCTTTCTATACATCTAGGGCATGGGCATATAACCCAAAATCCACCAGTCAAACTCACCATGGTGAAGTGTTGACTCTTGAGTAAGAAATGTGAGGGTTCATATACTGTGTACATTTCAGTTAAGAAGGTAGTAGAGACGTTTGGTTTTCGGGGCATGGGTGAATGCAAGGGGTCTTTCTGAAACAGAACTGGTGCAAATGCAGAAAATGCAGTGGTGGCAGTTATATTTATTTCCTGGTACAGAAATGGTAGACATGCACAAAATTAGGTAGTGGTAGTGTCCTCATACTGTTCGCCAACTCAATGGACATAAATTTGAGTAAACTCTGGGAGTTGGTGATGGACAGGGAGGCCTGGTGTGTTACAGTCCATGGGGTTGCAAAGAGTTGGACACAACTGAGAGACTGAACTGAACTAAAGTGTACTCATAGACCTCTTCTGTAGCCCAGTTCTGGTTTATTCCTGGAGGGCTACCCAGAGTTTCATCATGTAGTTGCTAGACAATTCTCTCAGCTACACTACTGTAGGTTGTCTTTTAATGTTTCCTTTGCTGTGCAAAAGCTTTTAAGTTTTGTTGGGCCCACTTGTTTATTTCTGGTTTTATTTCCATTACTTTAGGAGACAAATCCAAAAAGATGTTGCTGTGACTTATGTCAAATAGTGCTCTGCTTATGTTTTCCTTCAAGAGTTTTATTGCGTGTGGTTTTATATTTAGGTCTTAAATCCATTTTGAGTTTATTTTTTAATGCATGATGTTAGAGAATGTTCTAGAGAAGGCAATGGCAACCCGCTCCAGTACTCTTGCCTGGAAAATCCCATGGACGGAGGAGCCTGGAAGCCTGCAGTCCATGGAGTCGCTGAGGATTGGACACGACTGAGTGACTTCACTTTCACTTTTCACTTTCATGCATTGGAGAAGGAAATGGCAACCCACTCCAGTGTTCTTGCCTGGAGAATCCCAGGGACAGGGGAGCCTGGTGGGCTGCCGTCTGTGGGGTCGCACAGAGTCGGACATGACTGAAGGGACTTAGCAGCAGCAGCAGACTATTACTTGAATTAGAGGCGCCTTATTTTTGCTAATTTATGGCCAGGAAATGACTTGAATAACATAGTTCAGCCTCAGTTCAGTTCAGTTCAGTCACTCAGTTGCATCTGACTCTTTGTGACACCATGGACTCAGCACATCAGGCCTCCCTGTCCCTCACCAACTCCCAGAGTTTACTCAAACTCATGCCCATTGAGTTGGTGATGCCATTCAACCATCTTATCCTCTGTCGTCCCCTTCTCCTCCTGCCTTCAATCTTTCCCAGCATCAGGTCTTTTCAAATGAGTCAGTTGTTCACATCAGGTACCAAAGTATTGGAGTTTTAGATTCAGCATCAGCCCTTCCAATGAATATTCAGCCTACCATTACTCTAAATTCCTCAGCAATTTATATTTGTTATGTTTAGGCAATATTATCTATCTCAATCTCAGTTGCTTATCATAGCAAATATTTCTTTTTTTTAAATTTTTTAAAATTTTATTTTATTTTTAAACTTTACAATATTGTATTAGTTTTGCCAAATATCGAAATGAATCCACCACGGGTATACCTGTGTTCCCCATCCTGATCCTTCCTCCCTCCTCCCTCCCCATACCTTCCCTCTGGGTCATCCCAGTGTACCAGCCCCAAGCATCCAGTATCGTTCATCGAACCTGGACTGGCGACTCGTTTCACACATGATATTATACATGTTTCAATGCCATTCTCCCAAATCTCCCCACCCTCTCCCTCTCCCACAGAGTCCATAAGACTGATCTATACATCAGTGTCTCTTTTGCTGTCTTGTACACAGGGTTATTGTTACCATCTTTCTAAATTCCATATATATGTGTTAGTATACTGTATTGGTGTTTTTCTTTCTGGCTTACTTCACTCTGTATAATAGGCTCCAGTTTCATCCACCTCATTAGAACAGATTCAAATGTATTCTTTTTAATGGCTGAGTAATACTCCATTGTGTATATGTACCACTGCTTTCTTATCCATTCATCTGCTGATGGGCATCTAGGTTGCTTCCATGTCCTGGCTATTATAAACAGTGCTGCGATGAACATTGGGGTACACGTGTCTCTTTCCCTTCTGGTTTCCTCAGTATGTATCCCCAGCAGTGGGATTGCTGGATCATAAGGCAGTTCTATTTCCAGTTTTTTATTCATTGTAGGTGGCCAGAGTTTTCTTCCATCTGGTGAACAGATAAATACTCTTATATTTTGCAATGCTTCTATTTTAAGACTTGGCCCACATGACATGGAAAAATAGTCATAGAAGAGACATATCAATCTTTAATCTACCTTGGGCTTAAAGTGGCATATGTCACTTCCGTTCAGTCTGTTGGCCATTACTAGTGATAAGCCCTTAATAAAACAGCATAAAGTGAAGTTGCCCAGTCGTGTCCAACTCTTTGGGACCCCACGGACTATAGCCCACCAGGCTCCTCCATCCACGGAATTTTCTAGGCAAAAGTACTGGAGTGGGTTGCCATTTCCTTCTCCAGGGGATCTTCCCAACCAAGGGATTGAACCCGGGTCTCCCACATTGCAGGCAGATACTTTACCCTCTAAGCCACCAGGGAATCCCAAAACATCATAAGATGATAAGAAATGTACAGGAACATATGGAATATTGAAAACTGCTTTTTATGGCACACAATCTGAAATTAATCTGTTGTGTTTTAAGTATATTTATAATTTAAGTAACAGTGCAAACAAGCTCCAATATCTTCTGTCTTCTAAATCCTTATGTTTTCCATAAATATACCATGCTTCTTTTTAGTTTATTTCATATTTTACCTGCTATGAATTTTTGTATTTAAAATTATATCCCTTCCACTCATGGTTTATTTATTTTTGAAATGTACTTAAACCCCACATCAATTCCCTTACATTTACAAGGCATCCCTAGATACTTCTGAACTCATTAGTTCCCCCTTTCCAAATGGCTATAGCACTTAATTTACTTTTAAGTTTTGTGGCTTATCTTATCCTTCTGTACAAATACTATGTATAGGAAAACGTAGGGAATAAAAAATATGATCATAAGAAATTCTATGTAGATGGCAAGTCATGTAAGAGGACTTGGTCAATAAGTGGGACACTAGTAGTGGTTACTCTTGGTAATAAGTAAAGAGACCCAAAATGGTAACTTTTGGCTACATTAGATGATATTATAGAAGTCTGAGAAAGGAATCTTTAATAATTGTGTGTGTATGTTTGTGTGTGTGTACTGGGGGCAGGGGTTTCCTCCCAAATTCCAAATCAACAGAAATGCACAATTGAGTCAGATAAGAAGATCAAAATATTAATTTTATTAGTTGTAAAGCTGATACCAGAAAGAGAATAGAATTACTGACACAAGCAGACTGGCACTCCCCATGTCCTTTATTAATCATACCTGCTTGGTTACAGGCAAAACTGAGTGAATGCAGATCTTTCTTTCATTTAGGGACCTGTTAGTTATTGCAAAGGAGAGGAGAAGGAGTCTAATTTAAGAGCAGGCTGCTTCAAAAAGAGAAAACTGTAAAGGGGTTGAGCCTAAAGATGTTTTCCCTTTTCTCTAACAATCAGGTAAATCACTTTTCCTCTCAAGGTAAGAATTCAGAAATGTCTGTGGAAAAAAAGAGTTGAAAGGCACCTCCAAAATCTTTACTCCAGGGTAGAATTTTCCTCCCCTCCAGAGAAAAATGAAGATGAGGACTGAACATTTCCTGTTTACACAGAGCATGTCACTAGCATGTGGAACTGGAGTTGCTCTGTAAATTTGGAGTAATGTACATCACCTGATCACTGGTGTAGAGACAGGGAGATAAAGTCAATGCTCAAGTAGCAAGACTTTCTTGGAATATTTTCTCAAAAAGGGTAGGTTTTTGTCTCATTACCCCCAAATTCGTGTCTGACATCTTCATTTGTTTGGCATGAGCTTTTTCCCTAAACACATCATAATTCCACTAAAAAACAATCATTGTGTCACACATTTGAATTTGTTCCTCCAAAACTCCTACATCAGGACACAGGTCAATTGATGATAAATCAGTTGACCTGTGTTTCATTCCTCCCACACCCATGCTCTCTTTTCTAGTCATTTATCAAGGCCTGCCAGTTTTCCTCCATGGAGTTTTACATAACTGTCCTTAACTCTCTTCCAGACCCACCCTCTTCTACTTTAATCAAGGCCACCATCAGATAATCCCAAGGCTATTACAATTATCTGCTAATTGAACTGCCTCCCTCAAGACTCTTGGTAATGCAATCCATTGCATAATACATTGCCTGATTAATCTTCCTCAAATGGTATTTGTTCATGTCAGGCCCTGCTTGAAAATCTGTAAGTATCTCTATAAAACAAGTCTAATTCTTGAGCCTCAAATTCAAAACACTCACAAGTTGGCTGCTACTTCCTTTCATTCAAAATATACTGAGAGGCTAGTACATTAATTAAATCTGAGTACTTTCATTTTCTTTGTTTAGTTTAAAAATTGAGTTTATTACAGTTCAGTCTATACCTTAAAAATGTATCAGTTTTGGTCCTTAAGTTCATTCATAGACTCCTGTAAAGATTATTTCCTAAGGGAAAAAGTGAATATGCAGAAGTTTCAGGTCTACCTCATTAAGGCTCATTTTTACAACACAACCTCATGAAATTAATATTTTTAAAATGCTTATTGCATGTAATGGGAGAATGACCTATATCTTCAATTTATTCTTGTTTTATGATCATGTGTAAATGAAAATAAAATAAATAATGCTAAGGATCATTTATATATACAAACTAAGCATTGTTTTCTTTTGCTAACCAACAGAGTCAGTATATTTAAAAATATGAATGGATATTCTCTCATTTTTTGTTACTAAAAATTAACATGCACATTAAAAATACATCAATCCTAGGAATCAATGGATACTCGGACATAGCCATGGGAAGAAATATGTAAAAAATAATGACAGCCAAATGTATATAAAAATAATTGTGAGAATATAGAGGAAAATAGTTGCAATATTTAATTAGTAATTCATTTGGATATATTTTAAAGTTTTTCTTTTGATTACCCAAATTAAATTTGCCTATGAGCATGCATTTCTTTGAATTCTTTAGTAGAAATTATTACAGGAGTTAAACAAGAGAGCATTGAAAGATTTTTATACACATTAGAGTGAGTTTTCTGTTACAACCATTTCAGTCTGTGACAAGAGATAACATGCTTCCTCATGAGACTTACTGTAATTTCCTGGTTGCTATGATGTCTCATGTTTAGACATGGCCAAGGCATGAAAGGAGAGGCTCAGCATTATCAGAGTCACACTGCTCTAAAGTTACATGCCCTTTGCTTCTTTCACATACCGTACATACATATACACAGGACACGCGCATTTTGAAAGCTGCTTTCCAAAGCTGGAGAGAAGGAATGCATGCTTCAGGCAATAGCTCAAAGACTTCAACTTCATCTGGATTTGTCTATTTTCAGTGAAGAATTGGCTTTGAGGGTAGAATCAGAGCTGGATGTGTTCTTACCTTTTGTGGTCTGAAGGGCAGACATGCACACTAGCTCCATTCTTAGAGGTAGGGAAATAGGACAAATTTTATAAATTTAAAATTAAACTGAAATAAATGTCTTACAAATTTAATAGAAACATGATTAGAATTCTAATTATTCACCTTGGGCAGAAATAGTGTCTTTATTTAATTATTTTATGATCTTGTATATGAACAAATACAAAACATAGATTAGAAAACAACATACACTGATTAAATGTAAAACCTTGAACAGAATTATAATAATTATAATCACTACTTTTGCATTAATTTCTCAATTATTTCTAGATGCCCCTTGACTGCTCTTAGAAAAATTGTGAGAGAGGTATCCTTCCTTGAGATGTTCTTAACCACTGCTTAGAGCATATGTGGAAATATAAATCTCTACTACTCACAACTCTTCCTCTTAAATCTCTTCTAAAGGCCTTAGTCTCCTATATGTGATGATACACAATCATTATTTTACTAATTTCACTCCCTGGTACTATCAAATTTCAAGATGCCAGGCAGGAAACATCATGCCATCTTTTGTACCTCCATTTCCTATATCCTTTGCCATCAGATCATTTTCCCATTTTCATAATCTACCAGTGAGCTGGCTCAGGTATCTATCAAATCACATTTTGTTCCTGTTTCCCATTCCTAATGTTATGATGGGCTTTCCTGATATCTCAGTTGGTAAAAAATGCAAGAGACCCCGGTTCAATTCCTGGGTTGGGAAGATCTGCTGTAGAAGGGGTAGGCTACCCACTCTAATATTCTTGGGCTTCCCTTGTGGCTCAGGTAGTAAAGAATCCACCTGCAATGTGGGAGACCTGGTTTTGATCCCTGGGTTAGGAAATCCCCTGTAAAAGGGAAAGGCTACTCACTCCAGTATTCTGGTCTGGAGAATTCCATGGACTATATATTCCATGGGGTTACAAAGAGTTGGAGACGACTGAGCGAACTTCACTTTCACTTTCTTTCAATGACACTTATTTGGACCGACAGCACTTCTCACTTGTATGATAGTGATCACTTTCTAACCAATTACTCAACCATAATCTCTCTTAAGTTCAGTTCTCACTTCAAAGTACTGCTTTAGTTCTGGGTTATAATACTCTCTGCTCAAAAACCTTTCCTATGAATAGAAAATTAAAAATGCAATTAAGACAGATAAAAATGCCTTCTCTTCTCATGGAACTATTATTCATTTGATGAGAAAGTTTTATAAAAACAAGTCAAAATAGACATATTCAAAATGTTCTAAGTATTATTTTTGCCCAGAGAAGTTAAATACTATTTTATAGAAAATGTGATAGTTGATCTAGGCCTTAAAAAATGAGTAGAAGTTCAGGTATTAATTAGAAAAGGAAGAGAGCAAAAGGATATTTGAGGTATGGAGAAATCATATGAGCAAAGGAAAACTATTTCAAAGATTTTTAGGAAATAAGATTTACATTAGTATGCATACAGCTATGTTTCCCAAAATATGTTTCAAGGAATATCAGTCCTATAAAAGATCCCATGAGAATAAATGGGAGGATGATGAGATCCATGATTAACTTACTTTGTGAAATTCAGCAACTTAGGTTTGTCTATTTGTTTATTTGGAAACTAATGGTGAGTTAACACAGTAAAGGCTCTGAAAGACTTTTACTTTAAAACTTATCCAGAATTTTGCAAGTATTTGAATCATGTCTCCCTATTTTAAAAAAGATAGCTTTTAATATCGCTTTGAGTTTGTGTTGTTTTTGTTTAATCATTAAGTTGTGTCCAACTCTTTGCATCTCATGGACTGTAGCCGACCAGACTCCTCTGTCCTTGGGATTCTCCAGGCAAGAATACTGGAGTGGGTTGCCATTTCCTCCTCCAGGAGATATTTCTGACCCAGGGATTGAACCTGTGTCTCCTGTTTGGCAGGCAAATTCTTTACCACTGAGCCACCTGAGAGGCCCCTTGAATTTATGCTACATGTATGTAAACTGTTTTGATTGCTATATTTAAAATAGATAGATCCAACAAGGATCTACTGTGTATATATAGCACATGGAAATCTGCTCTGTTACATGGCAGCCTGGATGGCAGGGGAGTTTGGTGGAGAATGGATACATGTGTATATATGGCTGATACGTGTGTGTCTTTGCTTTTCAGCTGAAACTATCACAACATTGTTAATCAGCTATACCCTAATACAAAATAGAAAGTTTAAAAAATTTAAAAACGTTTTGGAAAATTGGATTGGATAAATACAAATAATTCCTGGGATTCTTTCACTAAAACAAATATACAAGTGTTATGAAACAACAAAGACAGTTTTTATGCAGCCTGAAACACTTGATGAGAGTACATACATAGGTAGCCTAATACAGAGTGTTCTATATTAAGGACATAGCATTTTCTATTTAGTCTTACTTTAATTTTTGTGAAGGAAATTTGGCAACATGAATTACAAACTATAATAATGTCTTTTCCAACGTATAAAGAGATAGGTTTGGGGTTTGAGGAAAGAGTCAGTCAATAGAGAAGGGCACTGGTTACTCTAATTGACATTAGCCAACATTCATGCATTAACTTTTCTTGTGAAATTTATATAAAAAAGGGAATATCTAGCAATTTTATTGCAGATAGAAGAGGGTAGTTATAACTGCACTATTTCAATTGCTAAGTTGAGTATCACTGAGTACAGAGGGGTCAGAATTAAGCAGTGGTATATCATCCTGCATTTACACTGGTTAAGGACCTACTTGAATTTCATCCACTTCCACCACTTTTTCATATCAAACAGATTTTCATATTATTGCAAATAATTTTTCATCTTCCAAAGACAGATAGCACTCAAGATAATTTTGCATAACTCACACATGCATATTTAAACTATATTCTAAGGCAATTTATCTAACATCTTCGGTAGTTCCTTAACTAGGAAACATGGGAAATCATAGTAACTACCCCTGTGGAGTTTGGTGTCAATTAAATGAAATAATATATGGAAAGTGCTTGGCATGGCCTCTGGAACATCATTACTCAATGCATATAAATTACAGTGCTGGTCACAAACATGTTAATGGTATTGCTCAAGTCCTGTCAAATGAATAGGATTTATAAATGTTTATATTCTTAATTGTTTGACTTGGGGTATCTAAGGTTCACACATGAAGACACTTGGTCTGGCAAAGCACTTAATTTTAATTTGTACAAGTATATATATATATTAGCTATATGAGAAAGGGCTTTTCAACATAATTATTTGGTGTCATTTAACTTGTTTGGGTTGTCAATCCTAAATATATCTTGAGGAAATCCTCACATTGTGGATTTATAGCCCCCTGAATTTTGTTTGATGTATACCTTCCTGAAGAGGTAGACAGAAACACAAGATAAAGGCGAAGCTGAAGAGAGGAAGATGATGATGAAAAATGCCTCTACTTCTACAAACAACACAAAGGTTGATTTTTTTTTTCTTCTCTCCAATTCAAATACTTACAGTCCTTGGTTATTTATAAAGATTTCAGGGGATGCAAGGATAACATTTTCTGGGGTCTATTTCCTGGCCATCAATATCCTTCTTACTATGCTTTCCTAGCAAGACACACCCAATTATTTCACAAAACCTCCCATTGTTCATTTATTTTGAAATGTTGAAATTATAAGTCACTCCTAAGGCATGGTAAAGAAAACCTATGGAAATGAGGATGGAGGCAGGCACCCTACTGCTGCAAAGCAAGGGAACACATCTCTCCTGATAAGGAAAGAAAGTCTGCATGAAAGATACATAGGCCTTAATGAATATGAGATATGCAAGCAATATTTCTGTACAATGAGAATGACTTAATTCAGAGAAGATGAATTCAGTGTTCGATTTCTGGGTGATTAAAGAATATACATACTGGATTCAGGGTTATAGCTGTCCATCACAATACAGTTCTAGGTGTCATGGCCATTCCATTTCTGTTCACTTATGTTCTCCAGTTTTGTTTTGTTTTTTTTAATCATGACTAAATGAGAACAGAGTACCATAAACAGGATGTTTCTTGAAGGGTTGTTCTTCCTTCTGAAAGGAAATTTCCCTTTCTCTCTAGTTTTAAAATAGACTATAACGCCACTTAACCTCTCCCACGCCACCATCATGAACATGAGCTTCATGTAGTCAGTCAAATTGGCCAGGGACACCAAGGTGCTAGGTGTTACAGGCTCATGGTAAGTGCTGGTTGGGTGTACATGGAATTTGTGGAGGAAATAAGCAGATTTATCATCCCAAACTTAAAAGACCCCTTGTGTGAGGGTCACATTTTCATGCTGTTGGAGTTGGAGCAGGAGGCTGTAGGACTGTGGTGGGCCCTAGAGATGTAGTTGAACCTGCTGGCCCATGAGAATCATCTATGACTGTCAAGTGGTTATGTTTCAAGTAAAAAGTAATAGTAAAAAAATTAAAAAGATGTGGATGTCATAGATGGTGCACCCTGCTTTGTCAATCAAGGAAGGAAGTATGAGAGAATAGAGATAATTCAAAAAGAAAATCAAAAATTAATAGTCTCTTGGCATTCTGGACCATGGTTCATCCATCCCCAGAGCCAGAATTACCCTATCCCTCCTAAAAATTTGACGTTGATTCCATAACTCTCTTCTTTATGTTTATTGGTTTAAATTGCCACATAAAATGCCTGGAATAATAAAATGATGGTAAAACATGAAGCAGTTTTGTAGCGTATGTTGATGCTGTTTTGCTGTTGTTATTATTTAACTTATAATTGTTCCTTAGTAACTTTAGTTGAATATATTTAGGAAAATTACTTATACTCTTTTTGAAAGTAGAATCCTTCAGTTGTCTTGAGATTTATCTAGGATGTTATTTTTTCTTATATTTTTAAATTGAAATATAGTTGATTTACAATGTTGTACCAAGGTCTGCTGTTCAACAAAGTGACTGTTACACATGTATATACATTCTTTTTGTATCCTTTTCCATTATGGTTTATCACAGGATATTGAGTAGACTTCCCTGAACTATACATTAGGACCCAATGTACATTTACTCACTCTAAACTCCCCATCCCTCCTCCACCCCTCCCCCCACCCTTGGCAACTACAAGTCTTTTCTCTATGTCTTTGAGTCTATTTCTGTTTATGTATAGGTTCATTTGTGCTGTATTTTAGATTCCACATATAAGTGGTATCACATTACCACTTATGTCTTTCTCTTTCTTACTATGATCATCTCTAGTTACATTCATGTTTCTACAAATGACATTATTTCATTCTTTTTTATGGCTAAGTACTCTTTCACTGTATTTATATACCACATCTTCTTTATCCATTCATCTGTTGATGAACATTTACGTTATTTCCATGTTTTGGTTACTGTGAACATTGTTGCTATGAATATAGGGGTATATGAATCCTTTTGAATTTTAGTTTTGTCTGGGTATATTCCCAGGAGTGGGATTGCTGGATCATATGACAATTCTATTTTCAGTTTTCTGAGGAACCTCCATCCTGTTCTCCATAGTTTCTGTACCAAAATACCTTCCCACCAACAATGTAAGAGGGTTTCTCCGGTTCTTGTTGTTTGTAGACTTTTTTATGAGAGCCATTCCGACTAATTCTCTAATAATTAGTGATATTGAGCATCTTTTCAAGTGCCTACTGTCCATCTGTATGTCTTCTTTGGAGAAATGTCTATTAAGGTCTTTTGCCCACTTTTTGATTGGGCTGCTTTTATTTGTGATGTTGAGTTGTATGAGTTCTTTATATATTTTGGAGATTAAGTCCTTGTCTGTTGCATCATTTGCAAATATTTTCTTCCATTACATAGGTTGTCTTTTTGGTTTTTATTGTTTATGATTTTCTTTGCTGTGTAAAACTTCTAAGTTTGATTAGGTCCCATTTATTTTCATTTTCATTTCTACTGCTTTGGGGGACGGACCTTTGGCCATTGCTATAATTTATGTCAGAGAATGTTTTGCCTATATTCTCTTCTAGGAGTTTGATGGTGTTATGTCTTATGTTTAGGTCTTTAAGTCACTTTGAGTTTATTTTTGTGCATGGTGTGAGGGTGTGTTCTAACTTCACCAATTTACACACTACTGTGCAACTATCCCAGCAAAATTTACTGGAGACTTTTTCCCATTTTATATTCTTGCCTCCTTTGTTAAAGTAGAATGTTACATTTTTCATCTCCTTTAATTTATTTTTGTGTATCAGAGTTTTCTTCATTGCTACTATTAAATATATTGCTTAAATAACAGTAAATTAATCATGGGAAACAGTTAAATTATTGAATAATTTTATGATATGGTACCTATAAAATATTTTATCCTCTGAATTAGTATTACACATATTCAAATAACCAATGAACATAATATTTTTCAAACAAGGTGTATTTTAGCTCTGAGATGGTACATGTGATTCTCCAGTTGCCATGATAACTAGCTTTTATTTTACAAAAGCACAGATGTATGAAGGGAAAAAAAAAAAAAACAAGAAAATGGCAGTTTTTCCAGAAATGGCACATTTTGTTTAATCCAAACATTAAATTTCTTTTCTTTGCAACTGATAACTTTTTAATCTCTATCATAAATAAAGCATGAAAAAGAGATTTTAAACTAGATTTTGCAATGCATTTTAAATAGAATTCAAGTAAGTTTGGATGATGTACTAAATGACCTTGGATGATATCAAAAGGTGGCTAGTTACCTGATTAGTCATTCTCTGTATTGTCAGGTTTCATTTTAGGTACTGATGACATTTACAAAATGCTTCTGAAATCTATTGTGTTATAGAGAATGGTCATTCTGAAACAAAAATGGAGATGTATTTTGGCTTTTTCTGTATTGACTGAAATATTGTCCTGTGTAAATCTCATTAACAAAGTGATGCTAATACTCTGTTCAACAAGGAACACTGTACTTCTGTCTTTTCAGTTCTGTTCATTTCAGTTCAGTCTCTCAGTCATGTCCAACTATTTGCGACCCCGTGGACTGCCGCACACCAGGCTTCCCTGTCTTTTACCCTTATAGATTTCCTTATGCCTTTATAATAATCACATTAAATATTAAAAACTAAAATACATTTAAATGTAGAACAGTTGTAATCAAATTTTGAGGTCAGTTCTAAAGCATTGACTTTTGTTTGAAAAGCCAATCCTTATCTTTTTTTTTTTTTTTTTTTACTAACTTTGCTTCGTACTATTATATAATTATATATCTGTGTGTGTGTGTGTATATATATATATATATACATACACATATTTATATATATCTTTGAAATATTTCTAATCCAAATAAAATAAAATGTTGAGGTATGGTTAATCTCTATGTTGCACAAATGTACATAGTACATTTTTGAGCCAATGCAATTTTGATATATCTTGTATCATTATATGATATCTATTTCTTAACTCCCTATAAATTGAAACAATCAGAGTGCTCAATAACCAAACTCCTCACATATCTCAAAGGCAAAGTCCTTTTCTTTACATTAACCCTGAGTCAAAGGTAATTGGATATCACTTTTCTTTTCAGCTGCCAACAGGACACTTTTTTTACTCCAGGAAATACCTCTTAGTCTTGCTACATGAAATTCCATGCTGTTGACCAAATCTATGGTAAAGTAGCAGAATAAATTATCTTTTTTCCCAGTTCTGACACTTGAACTTTTTCATCCTCAAATTTCACCTGATACCCCTTGCTTCCACAGAAGTCAGTGTGCTGAGGGGCCCTGAGTGTGTTGTGATAATGTACTTTGAAATCTTTCATTTGAGAGAGTGATTTTAAAATATGAATAAGCAGTTAATGTCTTCTCAATTCAGAAATTAAGTATTATGTAATGAAAACATACAATTAATGTATGTGCTATCTATATATTTAAAGAAAAAAAAGGAAAATTTGTTATGGAAAATAGAATTTGATCTACAAAATGAATCACAGGAATATTTCAGTCAGTACAGGTAATTCTGTATCTCTAGCATTTGCTTTTTAAAATCTACCTCTCCAACTGCTGGGAGCATGGTCAAAATTACAGGCATTTCTTAGAGCTTTGTAACTCAAAAGGTGGTTAATGGACCAGAAGCATCAACATCAGGAGTTTCTTTTTTGTTTTGTTTTTTAGAAATACATCATGGTAGGCCTTAGAGGAACTAGAAAGCCTCTTGACGAAAGTGAAAGAGGAGAGTGAAAAAGTTGGCTTAAAGCTCAACATTCAGAAAACGAAAATCATGGCATCTGGTCCCATCATTTCATGCCAAATAGATGGGGAAACAGTAGAAACAGTGTCAGACTTTATTTTTGGGGGCTCCAAAATCACTGCAGATGGTGACTGCAGCCATGAAATTAAAAGACGCTCACTCCTTGGAAGGAAAGTTATGACCAACCTAGATAGCATATTGAAAAGCAGAGACATTACTTTGCCAACAAAGGTCTGTCTAGTCAAGGCTGTGGTTTTCCCAGTGGTCATGTATGGATGTGAGAGTTGGACTGTGAAGAAAGCTGAGTGCTGAAGAACTGATGCTTTTGAACTGTGGTGTTGGAGAAGACGCTTGAGAGTCCCTTGGACTGCAAGGAGATCCAACCAGTCCATTCTAAAGGAGATCAGTCCTGGGTGTTCTTTGGAAGGAAAGATGCTAAAGCTGAAACTCCAGTACTTTGGCCACCTCATGTGAAGAGTTGACTCATTGTAAAAGACCCTGATGCTGGGAGGGATTGAGGGCAGGAGGAGAAGGGAACGACAGAGGATGAGATGGCTGGATGACATCACTGACTCGATGGGCATGAGTTTGAGTGAACTCCGGGAGTTGGTGATGGACAGGGAGGCCTGGCGTGCTGTGATTCATGGGGTCGCAAAGAGTCGGACACGACTGAGCGACTGAACTGAACTGAACTGAACTGAGGCCTTATTCAAGACCTGCTCACTCTGAATCTGCATTTTAACCAAAATACTCAGTGATTTTTTTTTTTTTTTTTTGTACATAAACTATGAGAAACTCTTCTCTAGAGCAGATGTAGATATCTATCACTTGTCACCCTCTTCTGTCTGGATCCCAAATGATCACAAGCAAAATATCTAACAGCTCAAAAATCCATCTGCAAGTGTTTATGTACCTGGAACACTGGATTGGAATGAAAGATAAGAGCAAGTACGTTTAGCTCCTTTATGGGCACAGTGTTCATTGCTGTCACATAGGTTTTCTTTTTTCTTTTTAATTTAAAATCCTTGGATCAATCTTTGGCAGGTAATATGCCTCACATTGTCGTTGCTATTGTTGTTAAAGTTACAGAATACTAATATAAACACTAAACTTACATAATACTAATGAAACGGAGGCTCACAAGGTCAATTAAGATCCCAACTAACTTTCCCAAGATTGCATAACTTGGAAATTCTGGATATTTCCTTAGGATTATTGAATAACTTCCCAATTGGTCTCACTGGTTACAATCTTACTATTCTTTACACTGCTACCAGAATAATCCCTCTCCTATTCAAAACTATTTATACCAGTTATCTACTTAAAATTCTGTGACAGATTCCCATATGATTTAGGAGAAAGTCTTTCTAACTTTTCTGTGTATAACCTACTTTCTCTATAGGTAACTACTGTAATTTTAGACTTTTCCAAACTAAATTATTTCTTGTTTTCACAACTTGAATGTGCTCTTCTTGCTATTAGAATTTTATTTCCCTTTATTCATATGCTCAACTTATTTTTTTTAAACCTATTTCATTATGTCCTCTACGAAGCCTTCCCAAACATTTCCCTCTGTTATACATGCATACTGCATCTGACTTTATCAGCACTTATCTCATGCTATTAGGATTATTTCACTCCTATCAGCTTTACCTTGGAACTACAAGTTTTTGAGAGCAAGAAACTTATTTTATGTCTTCTTTTCTTGTCAGCTTTTAGCAAAGAACTTGGCCTACAAAAAGGCTTTAATGTTTATTGTGTGAACTAAGGTAATGTGAAAATGAATTAAGAACCATTTAAAAGTCAAAGGATGGTGGGGACACATATGCACCCGTGGATTATTCATGTCGATGTATGGCAAAAACCATCACAATATTGTAAAGTAATTATCCTCCAATTAAAACAAATTAATTAATTTAAAAAAGAAAAACAAAGGATACTACCTTCCACCTCCAGTTTTTCTACCTGTTGGCATTTTTACTCTTTTCAGCAACAAATCTGTGTTCACGTAGATTGTGACTGGTATACTTACTTGGACAACTTGTTAGCACACCTAAGTGAGTCAGAGCCAGTTGTCCATGTGGCACAAATTTATTTTTATAATTTAAATCTAAACATACTGCTAAGGTATTAAATAACTATAAAATGTGGAAAACATTTAATTTAAAATATTGAGTTAAATAATATTCACTTATATTTCACATGTTAAATTTTAATATACAATGAATTTTTGAAGCTAACTTTAAAAATCTCAAAATAGAATTTTAATGGAAATGCTAAGATATTCTCATGTATAAGCTCATAAAAGCTGCAGCTTTTTTAAGAAGACCATTTTGATCATGGTTTAAAACATATGGCAGGTCTTTCTGGGAAGTTTTCTGATGGTATGTAGAATTTGTAGTTACAAATATTCTGCCATTTAAATTAACTCACTCAACTTCACCTTTCTGAATTAGCAGAACTTAACTATTCATTGTCAACTGATTCATGAATATAGAACCAAACTTCATTTGGAACATATGGCCTAAAGATAATAAATTTAAGTGCCTGATGTAAAGTAAATTAGAATTGGGATTGTAATGCTGATAGCTTTTTCTGCAAGACTCTTATAACATCTGTCCAGAAACTTTAATTTTTTTCAGGTGTTTTTCACACATGCTGTTTCAAATCTTATATAGGTATTATAACTTTCCTTCATGAGAATAATTGCAAAAGGTTATTATTTAGGAATAAAATGGTGAACATGACAAAATAAAATTGTATAATCTTATAATTTTTGCAAGAGCTTTAAATTTTAACAGTAGACCAAGAAACAATATTAGGAGGAAAAACTAAATTGTGAGTTGAGGTTTGAGGAGGTAAAAAGTGTTCAAAATGAATTTCTATATAAAATATAACAATCTTCCTTTCTAACCTTTCACATCTATGACAGAAATTAGACTTTAGAAACTGTATTTCTCATTATCTCCTGGCCGTGTGGTTCTATCCACCAATGAGAGGAACCCTCAAATGTTTGCAAAATGAGAGAAAAGCGGAAGTAATTATTTTTTAGCCAATAGCTGTGAGCAGGCATGTGGCTTGGCAGATTTAGTTATGAATTTTTGCAAGAAACCTCCATTTGTTCTCTGAGAGTCATCCAGTTTGTTGCTGAAAGCTGTTGAATGCTGTTGAGAATATCAGTGGCAGTTGAATACAATCACTACTGTTACCAGTGTTGTGAAATCGGTTTGGAGCTTCCTAATCTTCACTGCCGTAACTCTTGCAAACCTTTCATTTCTTGTGTTAAGTACTTTCCTATTTGACAAATATGTAGTACTTTCTATATTGATGATTAACTGACTGACATTTACTATTATGAGCCTGTAATTTACTTCAAGAAGTTATATTTCTTTGGAAATATTTTTATACATACAAATAGAAATCATTTTTCTAATAATTCAAAGGATTTTCATCAACAGGTTTTTATTGATATATAATTTTTAATGTGTTAAAATTTCATTGACATTAATAACATCATTAGAAATTACTACTGTTGTGAATAGATCCTTAGTTATCAGAATTTACCATTAAAGTCCTTGTGTTATAGAACTTCAGAGTACATCATTCATATCCCAGACTGCCTAAATGGTACCTATGAAGTTGTGTAGGGCAGTCTATGTAGCTACCATCTATCACTGTCTCTAAAAAATACATGCTTCCCAATGTAATATGTTTTCAGTTGGATACAATTTGCTGTTGCTGTTGTTGTTCAGTCGCCAAGACGTGTCCAACTCTTTGTTACCCAGTGGACTACAGCACGCCAGGCTCCTCTGTCCTCCACTATCTCCCAGAGTCTGCTCGAATTCATGCCCCCATTGATTTAGTGATTCTATCTAACCATCTCATCCTCTGCCTCCCCCTTCTCCTTTTGCTTTCAATCTTTCCCAGAATCAGGGTCTTTTCTAATGAGTCTGCTCTTCGCATCAGGTAGCCAGAGTATTGGAGCTTCAGCATCAATATTTAGGGTTGATTTCCTTTAAGATTGACTGGTTTGATCTCCTTGTGGTCCAAGGAGCTTTCAAGAATCTTCTCCAGCACCACAGTTCCAAAGCATCAAATCTTCAGTGCTCAGCCTTCTCTATGGTTCAACTCCCACATCCATACATGACTATTGGAAAAAACATAGCTTTGACTATACAGAACTTTGTAGGCAAAATGATGTCTCTGCTTTTTAATATGCAGTCTAGGTTTTTGGAACTTTCCTTCCAAAGAGCAAACATCTTTTAATATCATGGCTGCAGTCACTTTCCACAGTGATTTTGGAGCCCAGGAAAATAAAATCTGTCATTGCCTCAAAGACTAATAGAGTTTTGCCAAGAAAATGCACTGGTCATAACAAACACCCTTTTCCAACAACACAAGAGAAGACTCTATACATGGACATCACCAGATGGTCGACACCAAAATCAGACTGATTATATTCTTTGCAGCCAAAGATGGAGAAGCTCTATACAGTCAGCAAAAACAAGACTAGGAGCTGACAGTGGCTCAGATCATGAACTCCTTATTGCCAAATTCAGCTTAAATTGAAGAAAGTAGGGAAAACCACTAGACCATTCAGGTATGACCTAAATCAAATCCCTTATGATTATACAGTGGAAGCAAGAGATAGATTTAAGGGCCTAGATCTGATAGATAGAGTGCCTGATGAACTATGGAATGAGGTTCGTGACATTGTACAGGAGACAGGGATCAAGATCATCCCCATGGAAAAGAACTGCAAAAAAGCAAAATGGCTGTCTGGCGAGGCCTTACAAATAGCTGTGAAAAGAAGAGAAGCCAAAAACAAAGGAGAAAAGGAAACATATAAGCATCTGAATGCAGAGTTCCAAAGAATAGCAAGAAGAGATAAGAAAGCCTTCTTCAGTGATCGATGCAAAGAAATAGAGGAAAACAACACAATTGGAAAGACTACAGATCTCTTCAAGAAAATTAGAGATACCAAGGGAACATTTCATGCAAAGATGGGCTCAATAAAGGACAGAAATGGTATGGACCTAACAGAAGCAGAAGATACTAAGAAGAGGTGGCAAGAATACACAGAAGAACTGTACAAAAAAGATCTTCACAATCCAGATAATCACGATGGTATGATCACTCACCTAGAGCCAGACATCCTGGAATGTGAAGTCAAGTGGGCCTTAGAAAGCATCACTATGAACAAAGCTAGTGGAGGTGATGGAATTCCAGTTGAGCTATTCCAATCCTGAAAGATGATGCTGTGAAAGTGCTGCACTCAATATGCCAGCAAATTTGGAAAACTCAGCAGTGGCCACAGGACTGGAAAAGGTCAGTTTTCATTCCAATCCCAAGAAAGGCAATGCCAAAGAATGCTCAAACTACCGCACAATTGCACTCATCTCACACGCTAGTAAAGTAATGCTCAAAATTCTCCAAGCCAGGCTTCAGCAATATGTGAACTGTGGACTTCCTGATGTTCAAGCTGGTTTTAGAAAAGGCAGAGGAACCAGAAATCAAATTTCCAACATCCACTGGATCATGGAAAAAGCAAGAGAGTTCCAGAAAAACATCTATTTCTGCTTTATTGACTATGCCAAAGCCTTTGACTGTGTGGATCACAAGAAACTGTGCAAAATTCTGAAAGAGATGGGAATACCAGACCATCTGACCTGCCTCTTGAGAAACTTGTATGCAGGGCAGGAAGCAACAGTTAGAACTGGACATGGAACAACAGACTGGTTCCAAATAGGAAAAGGAGTACGTCAAGGCTGTATATTGTCACCCTGGTATTTAACATATATGCAGAGTACATCATGAGAAACGCTGGACTGGAAGAAACACAAGCTGGAATCAAGATTGCTGGGAGATAGATCAATAACCTCAGATATGCAGATGACACCACCCTTATGGCAGAAAGGGAAGAGGAACTAAAAAGCCTCTTAATGAAAGTGAAAGTGGAGAGTGATAAAGTTGGCTTGAGGCTCAACATTCAGAAAACGAAGATCATGGCATCCGGTCACATCACTTCATGGGAAATAGATGGGGAAACAGTGGAAACAGTGTCAGACTTTATTTTGGGGGGACTCCAAAATCACTGCGGATGGTGACTGCAGCCATGAAATTAAAAGACGCTTACTCCTTGGAAGGAAAGTTATGACCAACCTAGATGGCATATTCAAAAGCAGAGCCATTACTTTGCCAACAAACGTTTGTCTAGTCAAGGCTATGGTTTTTCCTGTGGTCATGTATGGATGTGAGAGTTGGACTGTGAAGAAGGCTGAGCGCAGAAGAATTGATGCTTTTGAACTGTGGTGTTGGAGAAGACTCTTGAGAGTCCCTTGGACTGCAAGGAGATCCAACCAGTCCATTCTGAAGGAGATCAGCCCTGGGATTTCTTTGGAGGGAATGATGCTAAAGCTGAAACTCCAGTCGTTTGGCCACCTCATGTGAAGAGTTGACTCATTGGAAAAGACTCTGATGCTGGGAGGGATTGGGGGCAGGAGGAGAAGGGGATGACAGAGGATGAGATGGCTGGATGGCATCACTGACTCAATGGATGTGAGTCTGGGTGAACTCCGGGAATTGGTGATGGACAGAGAAGCCTGGCGTGCTGTGATTCATGGGGTCGCAAAGAGTCAAACACGACTAACTGAACTGAACTGAACTTTCCCTTTTTACTTTCCTTGAAGTGATAGATCAGATGCCATGATCTTAGTTTTTTGAATGTTGAGTTTTTAGTCAACTTTTTCACTCTCCTCTTTCACCCTCATCAAGCGGCTCTTTAGTTGCTCTTCACTTTCTGCCATTAAAGTGATATCATCTGCATATGTAAGGTTGTTGATATTTCACCCAGAAATCTTGATTCCAGTTTGTGATTCATCCAACCCTGAATTTTGCATGATGCTCTCTGCATGTAAGTTAAATAAGCAGGATGACAATAAACAGCCTTATTGTACTCCTTTCCCAGCTCTGAACTAGTCATTCCATGTCCAGTTCTAATTGTTGTTTCTTGACCTGCATACAGATTTCTCAGGAGAAAAGTAAGGTGGTCTGGTCATTTCTTCTTCTTCTTCTTCTTTTTTTTTTAGTATTAAGTAAAGGAACAACTCAAGAGTTAAGGAAAGGTAACTGAGAAAGCTGGCAGTTCAGACTTGTATTGAGTATATTTCATAGATGTTAAAATGATCCTTAATTCACTCTCAAAATCTCTGACAGGCACATAAAGTTGCCTTCCTCCAGACAAATTCATCTGGGAACATGAAACAATTCACAGATTTACAATATTGTGTAGCATTCTTATAGTACAATAAATTCTTATGTTATATGACTTACGCAGTTAGGATCTTCAGAAAGGAGAAAGTTATAGATAAAAGCAAATGACAAGTATTTATTTGATAGTTAAATTGATTAAATGATCATTTTTTTCTTTTAATCTTAATCTTCTCTTCTTTTTCCCATCTCTGTCTCTCTAGAATACCATTTGACTATTGTTTCTAGAACCTACAATGACTTAAGCAATTTTTGTTAAAATATATATCATATATATTATTTATCATATATGGGGAAGTGAGGCTTTAAAAATCACCTCTGCATCTACATGGCAATATTAGCAACAATGGAAAGAAAGAAGCCCTTGAAAGAAAAATAAATAACAAAATTACTATCCCATAAAAGCAGGACTTTTATGAAAGCCAGAAGATACTGCACCATTTGGATTTTATCCAGTCTTGATGAAAACATCAGTGAGAAACTTCAATACCATATGTTTTGTCTCATTTAATCACTGAAGTTGAACCAAGAGAAAATCAATAAAACATCATGGGAAAATAGTATGTAATTTTAAATCTGAATAGTTAACACAGCAGTAGCAGTATCAGATCTCATGATTTTTTTTCTTTTCAGGAAGTATAAAAATGAGGTAATTGCATTTTATAGATCTCATGAATAGTTTCAAAATCACATGTGAATTATTATGAGAAAACCAAAAAAAAAAAAACCATTTGCTCATATTTTTTCTTTTGATGAAGTGAAATTATCCCTTTTTCTTTTTTTCCTTTTTCTTTCTGCTTTTGTTCCACAGATTTGTAAACAACTACCGTGAGCATCTATACCACCTTTTCTCAGTAATATGGGAATGGGAAAAGGATCTGTTACAGTCAATGAGCTATTTTCTATTTACTAATAGTGCAAAGAGAAGCCTTCTATGCAACTCCTCATACTCTGTGCTCTTAATTGATCTCCATTTCAGTTTATATCACGCTTCTGTAGGAAAAAGACATATGACACAGATGATTCCTAGCAAATGCAAAAACATTTTAAAATAGAATAGAAAATTTATATACACAACCAACCACAATCTCCCAACATAGTATAAGACATAAATTCCTTCTTTTTCATGTAAACTTTTCGAATGTTTTTTCAGTATGAGTTCATGATAAATTCAGTCTCTGCTCAAATATTATCGATAATATTTAATAAGGTAATCCATATACTTCTGGTATAAGTCACATATGCAATAAATGGACCCTATTAGAATAGTATTGCTATAATTTTATGTAGAAGTTCAACATTATTTCATTCTTTATGTAGATAATATACATAATTTCACCAGACATAAAGCGTTTTGTTACCTTTAGTCAAGTCACATTTGCCTAAACATATCAGTTTAGTTTAAGAAGTATATATTGAGTGCCTAGTTTGTTCCATGCACTTTTCTAAGTGTTTGTATATCTCAGTGAATGAGACAAAAAAATCTGTATGTTGTGATATTACATTTTGAATGTACTTTAATATTTCCACCTAGATTTTTTTTACCTCAAATTCAATATAATTAAAATCACATTAGTCATCTTGAGTAAAGTGTTACTATTTTTGCCTTTCCTAGTTTTATAAACACCATAAACACCTGAAATGAATTTGTAATCTTTTCTATAACTTCTTTTGCTATCTCCAATTCTTTCAGTTCATCATTTTTTCCCATCTATCTTAATAAATGGTGTTTCCTTTTCTACTTATCCACTTCTTTATTTCAGCCATTAACTTATTGAACAAATGTGTATTAAGTATTTATATTCTGTGTTAGATATCATACCTGAATTATTACAGTAGTTTTTTAATGGATTTCCTCATCTTCAAAACCTTTTCTCATCTATTCTTGATGTTATTGCAAGATAAGTTCTTTTAAAATTAGATTCATTAACATCAATTTTTTTCCATCAACTATCAGTGACACCCCTGTGACAGCACGATGAAGTTCATAGTGGTTAATTGAACAATATCTTGACATTTTCTTGTCCCAATGCCTGTTTTAACTTTATTACCTTCTTTATTTACAGGGGCCTTTGTCTCAGTAGGATGGTCTCTTTTTTAGCAGTACTCAAGTATGCCTTTCTAGTTTTCTCCTGTGTATGTTTTTCAAATGTAAAGTTACTTTCACCATTTCTCTTTCTGTCTAAAGCTGATCAATCACTCAAAACCAAGCTTAAATCATGCCTCCTCTGTGGTCTGTCCTGACCATTTTAACACAGTGTAACTGTACTTTTATTACATTTCATTATTGCTTAGCAGCTTTGTTTTATACTAAATCTTATACTATTTGGATTTCTATCTGTAGTTGTGCTTCTCACTGTGATGCACATCTAAAAAGATGCCCAGTATTACCATCAATTTATATGGCACTTTATTCTTAATGAGTTTGATTCCATAAATATTGTGAGATGACAAGATGAATACAATTTTAGGTGAGAAATTTGGCATCTCATGTAAATAAATTTTGAAAAAAAAGGAGATAAAGATAAAAGTGTGTGCTTGAACAGAACATGCAATAAATTTGACTATAATATCTATATAGCCAGGAGAAAGAGTCTTTCATGATTGTTTCTATGATTCACAATGTATTAATAGAATAACTGACTGAAATATTGCTCAGAATCACAACCCTGTTATCTTAATGAGAAAAAATAAATGATTCTTATGCAACCTTATAGAGTCCAATATGTAATGAAGTGAAAAATATCCTTAATCATTAAAAAAAATAAACTACAGAAATCAGTTACTTAGAAATTGTGTGTTTTTTTTTTTGAAAATAGCTTTTCAAACTAAGTAAGTGAGACCTGGTCAAAACATAGCTCAGTAAATATTATTACACTGGGATACTACTGAAAGTTTCATATATGAACTTCTTACATAGCATTGTTGTTCAGTCGATCAGTTGTGTCCAACTCTTTGTGATCCCATGGACTGCAGACCTCTGGGCTTCCCTGTCCTTCATCATTTCTTGGAGCTTGCTCACAATCATGTCCACTGAGTCAGTGATGCCATCCAACCATCTCATCCTCTGTCATCCCCATATCCTGCCTTCAATCTTTCCCAGCATCAGGGTTTTTTCTAATGAGCCACTCTTCCCATCAGGAAGCCAAAGTATTGGAGTTTCAATTTCAGCATCAGTCCTTCCAATGAATATTCAGGACTGAATTCCTGGTTTGAATTCCTTGCTGTCCATGGGACTCTCAAGAGTCTTCCCCAACACCACAGTTCAAAAGCATAAAATCTTCAGTGCTCAGCCTTCTTTATGGTCCAGCTCTCACACCCATACATGACTACTGGAAAAGCCATAGTTTAACTACACAGACTTTGTAGGCAAAAGTAATGTCTCTGCTTTTTAATATGCTGTCTAGGTTGGTCATAGCTTTTTATCCAGGGTGAATAAACATCTTTTAATTTCATGGATGCAATCACCATCTGCTGTGATTGTGGAACCCAAGAAAATAAAGTCTGTCACTGTTTCCATTGTTTCCGTATCTATTTGCCATGAAGTGATGGGACTGGTTGCCATGATCTTCGTTTACTGAATGTTGAGTTTTAAGCCAGCTTTTTCATTCTCCTCTTTCACCTTCATCAAGAGGCTCTTTAGTTCCTCTTTACTCTCGGCCATAAGGGTGGTGTCATCTGCATATCTGAGGTTATTGATATTTCACATAGCAGTTTTGATTCCAGTTTGTGCTTCAACCAGCCTAGCATTTCCCATGATGTACTCTGCATAGACATTAAATAAGCAGGCTGACAAAATACAGCCTTGAGGTACTCCTTTCCCAATTTGGAACCAGTCCATTTTTCCATGTCTCGTTCTAACTGTTCTTTTGCTTCTTGACTTGCATACAGGTTTCTTAGGGGCAGGTAAGGTGGCCTGGTATTCCCATGTCTTTAAGAATTTTTAGTTTGTTGAGATCCACACAATCAAAGGCTTTAGCATAGTCAAAGAAGCAGATGTTTTTTCTGGAATTCTGTAGCTTTTTATATGATCCAGTGGATGTTGGCTGTTGGATCTCTGGTTTGTCTGCTTTTTGTAAATCTAGCTTTTACATTTGGAAGTTTTCAATTAATATACTATTGAAGTCTAACTTGGAGGATTTTGAGCATGACCTTTGATAGCATGTGAAATGAGGGCAATTTTGTGGTAGTTTTAACATTCTTTGGCATTGCCCTTCTTTGGGATTGGAATGAAAACTGACCTTTTGCAGTCCTGTGGTAAATTCTGAGTTTTCCAATTGTGCTGACATATTGAGCATAGCACTTGAACAGCATCATCTTTTAGGATTTGAAATAGCTCAGCTAGAATTCTGTCACCTCTACTAACTTTCTTCATAGTAATGCTTCCTAAGGTCCACTTGACATCACAGCTCAGGATGTCTGTTTCTAGGTGAGTGATCACATCATTGTGGTTATCTGGGTCATTACAATCTTTTTTTGTATAGTTCTTCTGTGTATTCTTGCCACTTCTTCTTGATATATTCTGCTTCTGTTAGGTCTGTACCGTTGCTGTCCTTTATTGTGCCCATCTTTGCATGAAGTCTTTCTTATCTCCCCTTGCTATTCTTTGGAACTCTTACCTAGCATACACATAGCATAATAATTTTAGGGTATGTTCAAGATATAATGGAATATATATTCCTCATAATTCTATAATTAAAGGGATTTTCAATAGCAATTTGATTGAGATCAATTTATGTCCTACATGCTGTCAGTAGAATATAACCATATGTAAAATGTGACTGTATTTTATTCTAAAAAAGGAACTCTTAATTGGAGAGGAAATTGTGTGCTGTTTTGCAATGACTACATTTTGAAATCGCAATAAATAGAAATCTAATTTGAATTAAATTTAAAACTTTATTAAATTTATAATTTTTGAAATAATGTTTGAGTGATATGATAGCAATACTTTATATCTAATAGACTAAATGGCAACCCACTCCAGTACTCTTGCCTGGAAAATTCCATGGATGGAGAAGCCTGGTGCAGGCTACAGTCCATGGGTCACAAAGAGTCGGACATGACTTCACTTTCACTTTCACTTAATAGACCAACTAAAAAACTCTCATAGCATACTAACACAACTCAGAACTGGGAAAACCAGATGAAAAATTTAATCATAAATATGTATTTTATTTGTAAGTTTGATATATCAATTAGGTATAAGCACTTTCAGAGTTTAAATAGCTAAGGAAAAAAAAGAAAGGAAAAAACAAAGAAACAAAAAAAACACACAAAAAACTAAAAGCAATTCCTTTTCTTCAGTTCCAGCATTGGATAGGAAAGACGTAGTTAAATAATTTGAAAATAATAGTCACTCAGTTGTGTCTGACTCTTTCCAACCCCATGGACTGTAGCCCACCAGGCTCCTCTGTCCGTGGAATTTTCCAGGCAAGAATACTGGAGTGGGTAGCCCTTCCCTTCTCCAGGGGATCTTCCCAACCCAGGGACTGAACCTAGATCTCTTGAATTGTAGGTAGATTCTTTACCCATATGAGCCACAAAAGTTGACCTGTAGGAAAAGATTGGAAAACAAGAAATGAAACAAATTTTAAAAGAAAAAGTAAAAAATAAAAAGTTTAAAGCCAATTTGGAAATATAAGATTTAATAAATAAGTGTATCTTTGAGAAAATAAAACATTTGGAATGTCTCTTAAAAATACATGACATTTTAAAAGACCTACCAAAACAAATTGTCTTAAGAAGGTTGAATATAAATAGTGTTCAAAGATACAATAAATAAATCAAAAAAAATTAAATTAAAATCATGTGTCAGGGTATTAAATCATACAAATTTAGTATTCCTGATAAATATAATCAAATAAAAAGAAGTAGCTTTTTAATTGTTAAAGGAAATAGTCCAATAAAAACACATAAATATAATGAACTTTATACAATAAAGAAGCAAAATGTTTATAAAGAAAACCTGATGAAATTATAAGAACAAATTAAAAACAAAATTATAAGAAATCATCAAACCATTGATATTTTTTAGAAGAGAAAATTAGTCTTAACAGTGGACACACAAGTGTATTTTGCAAAGCAGAGTCAGGGATGGGATGCTTATTTGAGATCAGTGATCTTAATATTAAGCAATTCAAAAATAAATAATTATTAATAACACTGTTAATTTTTCTAAGTTAAATCAAAATGTCCTTCTATCAAAAGAGGAATGTGGAAAGAGTCTGTGTCAAATGGCCACTTGGAAATCACCACATCAAAATGTTCTATACCTAGAAATATTTAAGGCCTCTTGTTTGGGGGTAATCTTACTTGGCTTTTTAGCCTGGAGTTATATCAGTTTTATATTTCCTCCTGAAATCAGTATTTTTTTTTTAACCACAATATGGCTGGTAGATTTTAAAATAATTTTTGGTTAAAAAATTTGTTTAAATTTTCATTCATTTTGATGAAGTATTCTTTCATATCTTGAAATGCATTATCTGATTTATTTGTTAGTTCATTTCTGCAGTCACTTCTATTGCCAATCTGATAAATCAACCTCATCCACGTAAATTATCTTATTTTTCATTATCTTATCTTTTTTGCTGTGTAGCCATTCAAGCTATTTTTCACTCGATATTTTATATTATTTATCATGACTTTTGCTGCCAGCAAAGTTAATGTATTTGTCTTTTAAGTGAATTCTGAAACCATTCCAAATCCCCTTTTATCTCTTATTTTATAGAATTCATTAAAATTTCCTTGAGAATGCAGTTATAACAAATTTCTTTTCTTACAGGGTCTCCTTTTCTATCATTTGCATGTTACAAATATTTGAAAAGTCTCATATGTTTTATTTTTCTATTAACATCTGCAATTCTCACTAAAAATCACTGTTTAGATACGTTCCTCACTGTTCCCTTTTCTGTTTACTTGGGTGTGATTTGAGTCTTCTCTGTACCATAAAGGGGTACTTGAATGCCAATGGTTTCCCAAGACCTGTCAACTAAGCAATTTCTTGTAGCAAGGGTTAAAGGCCTGGGTTTGGGGATAACCATATATGGGAAAATGTGTTTCTCTCTGCACTTGGCAAAAAAATTGTGTTAAAAGCTCTTTTATGGGACACCTTTGCTAAATGGAATATATGCCCAATGTTAGAGATATGTTTTTCTTTCAAAAACATATTTGTTCATTGTTTTATGGTGTATCAGCCTTTTTAGTGGTATGTTGAGTTTGGGAATGCTTCATAATTCATCAAATTTTCATTTGGTTTTCCACACTGAAATGAAAGTATACTGTATGAAAAATATAGAGAGATCAGATCTGATACCAACTCTTAAAAAGAATTGAAGCTGGAGAACAATCCATTAAATCAGTTAGCCTTAATCACAAAAATGCAACATTCTAAAGCAATGGTAATAGGTTTAATTTACAATAGGATGTATCCATAATATGATAAAACATTTTAAAGATGAAGTTAGTTAGGGTGTGTTCATTACAATGGGAGTTAGGCAGAGTAAAAAACATTCATTTATAAGAGACTGGGCTTATCCATTCTTATTAAAAGTCTAGTGGAACTGGTGTTGAGTGAAGCGTTCCTTGCTTTTACATCTTGATGAGAGCCAAGTGCCATAGGAGTAAAATTTCTTCTTAACTTCCCCATCCTTTGTCTTCTCAGGCTAAGCTTTTAATGTGATTCTGCCTTTTACAAGTCAAAGTAAACTGTAGCAATCAAAACATTGATATTCCAGTGTGATCCATGGCTATTTGGTCAATAATTCTACTGATCATGGATTGTTTGATATGCGTGCTGGCAATAATTCTGTCATTTGCACATTGTCAATTATTTTGATCTGTAGTAGCTTAGTCATAACTTTATGATATAGCTGATGGTTATATAGGAGATTTTCTTTTCTTTGAAGATATGCCTATTATTAGTATGTTAAGGTAGCTAATTAGTACTGTCATTTTTGACAATATATGATAAAATACTGTCTCCTGAATATAAATTGAATCATGTATAATGAATGGATATACAAATATAGCTTTTCCTACTTACAATATGTATAAGACTGTATGTACAATTAAACAACATAAATTCATAAAAATAATAAAAGTTACTCTGAATTTACCTTTACTAAATTTTATTAAAAGAAAACAAAACTGTGTTTTATCTTATGGGATTAGCCAATTCTACAGTTGTATGGATCCTGGCTCTTCATTTACTTACCAGCTTGTGAGTTGATATCTTATGGGTACAGATTGAGGAAGCCTGAAAAATAGGATTTTCTCTCCTTCCCCACCCCAGATGGGAAACAGACACTTGGAGAGAACAATGTAGACCTAAACAATAAACCCAAAGGATTGTAAGATAGGCAAACATAATAATAATAATAATAATATATGTTTTTAACTCGAGCCTGCCAGGTGAAACTGACATTCAAAACTGATTCCAGAGGAATAAAAGAGACTAGTAACAGTGGGAAAAGTAGGAAATTTTATGACAGAAAGAAAGAGGAAGGAGGGAAAGGCAAAGGGAAAAGAGGAAGGGAAGGAAGGTCCAGATGGTTTTATAGACAGCCTCACTCCAAGGCACTTGGCATCTCTCAGTGGAGCATAGTAAGTACTTTCATAATGTAGCTGCTTTAGGAACCATCCAACTTTAGAAATATGTCCCCTCTCTGGATCAGGCCTAACATTAATCCTTAGACTGTAGTTAGGCAGAAAGTTTCAGAATACCAGGGGACAATTTTTAATGTCCTTTTTATCCCTCACCCATGGAAATACTCAGCAGTGTTTGGCTCAGTTGTTCAGTAGTAATATGGTGGAGTTTGACTTCTCCACAGCCAACTGCATGGGTACCACTGGGGGACTGTTTGGTGGTGGTTTAGTCTCTAAGTTGTGCCTGACTCTCTGTGACCCCATGGACTGTAGCCTGCCAGGCTCCTCTGTCCATGGGCTTTTCCAGGCAAGAATACTGGAGTGGGTTGCCATTTCCTTCTCCAGGGGATCTTCCCCACCCAGGGATTGAACCTGGATCTCCTGCATTGCAGGTGGATTCTTTACCAACTGAGCTACCAGGGAAGTTTAGATAGAAAGAAATGTGTTCTGACCCCTTTAATCATCTCTGTTAGGACAGACTATAACACTACAATGTTGTCTAATCATAAACATTTTCAATCAATAGCAAGTTTATCTTCTCTAACAGAATCATAGATAGCAAGTCAGCTTGATCTCTGAACATGCAGACTTTGAGCAGAGATTTTACTGATTCTACATTTCCTGCTTTCTTCTGGAATAGGGCCATGAATATCTCACTGTAGTATCCTTAAGAAAAACAGACATTTTAAAATTTATTTATGTCTTAAGAAAAAAATATATACATATAATGTCATGGTGTGAGAGGACCTTGGGATTTTTTGGTCTGCCATAACACTGACCCTAACCTCCTCCTTGGTCCTTGTTGCCTTCTTTTCCATTCCCTCTCTATGTAATGGTCCTGGAGAAAGTAGACTCACAATTCCTACAAATGTAGTGGTTTTCTCCGTGTCTTAGTCTTGAGCTAACAATTGTTGTCTCCTTATCCACTTTATCAATCTTCTCCACCTACCTCAGAAGTCATATCTTCTGGGAAGCCTGCTCTGCCATTCCTTCCAGACAGATAGTTAAACCGTCTCTGTGGTGTTGTTGTATCTTGTACTATTTTTGTGATTATACTTTTCACAGTATTGTAATTATTTGGCTGTCTTATATTACTTTATTGGCAGGGTCTTTGTACTACTTCTACTATCTCTAATATCTAGAGGAATGTAGAATCCTCTGATAGCTCAGTTGGTAAAAAATCTGGCTGTAATGCAGGAGACTCCAGTTCAATTCCTGAGTCAGGAAGATCCACTGGAAAAGGGATAGGCTACCTGCTCCAGTATTATGGCCTAGAGAATTCCATGAGCTGTATAGGCCATGGGGTCGCAAAGAGCAAAGAGTCAGACGTGACTGAATGACTTTCACTTTCACTCAGTAATTTGGTTGAATTTAATTAAATATTTTAGTGCCTGCTGGTGTATAATCAGGACAAATTGAAACACACACACACACACACACACACACACAAACAAACAAACTAAAAAACCCAAACAGGTCAATGATAGTTTTGTTGTTATTCTGACAATTTGTTGTTCAGTCACTCAGTCGTGTCCAACTCTTTGTGACCCCATGGACTGCAGCATGCCAGGCTTCCCTGTCCTTCACTATCTCCCAGAGTTTGCTCCAACTCATGTCCATTCAGTTGATAATGACATCTAACCATCTCACTGTCTGTTGCCCCCTTCTCCACTGCCTTCAATCTTTCCCAGTATCAGGGTCTTTTCCAATGAGTTGGCTCTTCGTATCAGGTGGCCAAAGTATAGGAGCTTCAGCATCAGTCCTTCCCATGAATATTCAGGGTTGATTTCCTTTAAGATCGACTGGTTTGATCTCCCTGATGTTCAAGGGATTCTCGAGTCTTCTCCACTACCACAACTTAAAAGCATCAGTTCCTTAGTGCTGCTGCTGCTGCTAAGTCGCTTCAGTCGTGTCCAACTCTGTGCGACCTCATAGACAGCAGCCCACCAGGCTCCCCCATCCCTGGGATTCTCCAGGCAAGAACACTGGAGTGGGTCGCCATTTCCTTCTCCAATGCATGAAAGTGAAAAGTGAAAGTGAAGTTGCTCAGTCGTGTCCAACTCCTAGCGATCCCATGGACTGCAGACCACCAGGCTCCTCCGTCCATGGGATTTTCCAGGCAAGAGTGCTGGAGTGGGGTGCCATTGCCTTCTCCCTCCTTAGTGCTAAGCCTTCTTTACAGTTCAACTCTCATATCCATACATGACTACTGGAAAAGTCATAGCTTTGACTCTACAGACCTTTGTAGGCAAAGTGATATCTCTGCTTTTTACTATGCTGTCTAGGTTTGTAATAGTTTATTTTCTAAGGAGTAAGCATCATGGCTGCAATCACTGTCCTCATTCATTTTGAAGCCCAAGAAAATAAAGTCTGTCATGGTTTCCATGCTTCCTCATCTATTTGTCAAGAAGTGATGGGACCAGATGCCATGATCATTGTTTTCTATATATTGAATTATAAGCTACCTTTTTCACTCTCCTCTTTCACCTTCATCAAGAGGTTCTTTAGTTCCTCTTCACTTTCTGCCATTAGGGTGATATCATCTGCATATCTGAGGTATTGATATTTCTCCTGACAGTTCTGACTCAAGCTTTTTCTTTATCCAGCCTGGTATTTCACATGATGTAGTCTGCATAGAAGTTAAATAAACAGGGTGACAATATATAGCCTTAATGTACTTCTTTCCCAATTTTCAATGAGTCCATTTTTCCATATTCAATTGTAACTGTTGCTTCTTGACCTTCTTAGAAGGCAGGTAAGGTGGTCTTATATTTCAATCTCTTTAAGAATTTTCCATAGTTTGTTGTGATCTACATATTCAAGGGTTTTAGCATTGTCAGTAAAGAAGAAATATATGTTTTGTTTTGTTTTGTTTTTTTCTGGAATTCCCTTGCTTTTTCTATGATCCCATGAATGTTGGCAATTTGATCTCTTGTTCCTCTGCCTTTTCTAAATCCAGTTTGGGCATTTGGAAGTTCTCAATTCACATACTGTTGAAGTCTAGCTTGAAGGATTTTGAGCATGACCTTTCTAGCATGTGAAAGTGAAGTTGCTCAGTCATGTCCGACTTTTTGCGACCCCATGGACACCAGGTTCCTCCGTCCATGGGACTTTCTAGACAAGAGTACTGGAGTGGGTTGCCATTTCCTTCCCCAGGGAATCTTCCTGACCCAGGTATCGAGCCCAAGTCTCCTGCATTGTAGACAGACACTTTACCATCTGAGCCACCAGGGAAGTCTAGCATGTGAAATGAGTGCAATTGTGTGGTAGTTTGAACATTCTTTGGCCTTGCCCTTCTTTGGAATTGGAATGAAAACTGACCTTTTGCAGTCTTGTGGCCACTGCTGAGTTTTCCATATTTGCTGACATATTGAGTGCAACACTTTCACAGCATCATCTTTTAGGATTTGTAATAGCTCATTTGGGATTCTATTACCTCCACTAGTTTTGTTCATCATAATGCTTCCTAAGGTGCACTTGACTTCACTTTCCAGGTTTGTCTGGCTCTAGGTGAGTCATCATACCATTGCAGTTATCTGGGACGTTAGACTTTTTTCTTTTCTTTCCTTTTTTTTTTTTAACAGTTCTTCTGTGTATTCTTGCCACCTCTCCTTAATATCTTCTGTTAGGTCCATACCATTTCTGTCCTTTATTGCACCCATCTTTGCATGAAATATTCCCTGCTAAGTCACTTCAGTTGTGTCCGACTCTGTGTGACCCCATAGACATCAGCCCACCAGGCTCCCCCGTCCCTGGAATTCTCCAGGCAAGAACACTGGAGTGGGTTGCCATTTCCTTCTCCAAGGCATGAAAGTGAAAAATGAAAGTGAAGTCGCTCAGTCGTGTCCAACTCCTAGCGATCCCATGGACTGCAGCCTACCGGGCTCCTCCATCCATGGGATTTTCCAGCCAAGAGTACTGGAGTGGGGTGCCATTGCCTTCTCTGGAAATATTCCCTAGGTATCTCTAATTTTGTTGAAGAGATCATTAGTCTTACCCTTTCTATTGTTTTCCTCTATTTGTTTGCATTGTTCATTTAAGACAACTTTATTAAATCTCCTTGTTAATCTTTGGAACTCTGCATTCAGATGAGCATATATTTCCTTTTATCCTTTGTCTTTCACTTCTCTTCTTTCTTAGCTCTTTGTAAGGGCTCCTCAGAAAACCTCCTCAGACAACCTTGTTGCATTTCTTATTTTGGGGGATAGTTTTGGTCACAGCCTCCTGTGCAGTGTTACAAACCTCTGTCAATAATTCTTCAGACACTTTGAGCATGTCACACATTAATTTGAATGAAACTAATACAAAAGTTTCATTTTTATTAGACATGTATTATATAGAAAAAAAAATAGCTTTCTTGAGCCCACTATACCTATACTATTTACCATGTTCTAGGCATGGTATGAGGTACCTGACCTGCTGTTCCCACTTAATTTTCACTATAATCTTTCCAGAGGGAAGGAATGGAGCTCAGTTTATAAACATAGAAATAAGACCAGAGAAAGATTTGTTCAAGGCTACTCTGGAACTTTGTCAAACCTATCACTATTTGCCTTTTATTCTCCTGATTAGGAATTTTGGTTTCATAATTTTGAAAACACAAATTTGTATAGATTGGGACAAGTTTAATATGATTATATATTTTAAAGAGAAATATACAATGATTATGAACTTTACAATTTCAGATAAGCTAATTTTAGCTTTTATCTCTATGTTTATACTTGGATAAAGCAGAATATATCATATTTTGTGATATGTTTTTTATATAACAGTATACCATGAATATATATGTCCATAAGATATATTCTACTGCTTCATCATTACTATTTTTGGGTAGATTTTCCTTTATTCAGTGTATCCCCTACCACCACATGTTTAATTTTTATTCTGAATTTACTCTTAAATACATTATTATAACAAGCTTAATGGTTCATGTGTTTCATACATCTTGTGCAAATAATAACTTCTTTCTTTGGGCTACATTCCTTAAAGTAGAATTGCAGTTTTGGTGTACTCCAAGGTTTTTATATTTACAGTACATATCTGTGGCTGCTGTGGATTATAAATTTCTCAAGGAATGATGTTTTCTTAAGCCTTTATCTCAGCTATGCATCGTATTTTGTCTTTAAAATGATTCCATTTCTCTTCAGTATCTTTTGTCCTAGATATTAGCAGCTTATAGAAAAATGTATAGGTAGCAAAAAACATCTAAGGAGCTTAGTTTTATTGCAGAAACTACATTAAGTATATATTTGTGATTTTTTTTTTTTTGTCATAGATCTTTTCATCTGGCCTAACTTTGCTTTTCTTTTTTTTTTTTTCCATTGAAATCTTTAAATGTGATTTTTCCTGTTGAAGAATAAAATTCAGTTTAGTAAAAAATGAATGAGGAAAGTGAAATAGAGCAAACTCTTTTCACTCATCAAAAAAATTATGTGTGTTCAGTGGATGGTTATGGATGAATCAGTAAGTAAATCCGTTGATCACTGAATGAAACAGGAGAAAATCTGTCCCTATCCTTCTATTCTCCAGATGCTTTCCTATTTTCCCTCACGTATTAGAAGGGGTCAAAGGCCAAGTGGGAGGTGGGAAGAATTCTAGGAGGCTACAGGAGTTGCCTTAGGCTAGTGACTTCGGTTCAGTTCAGTTGCTCAGTCACATGTGACTCTTTGCGACCCCATGTACTTCAGCACGCCATGCCTCCCTGTCCATCACCAACTCTCAGAGTTTACTCAAACTTATGCCCATTGAGTTGGTGATGCCATCCAAACGTCTCATCCTCTGTCATCCCCTTCTCCTCCCGCCTTCAATCTTTCCCAGCATCAAGGTCTTTTCAAATGAATTAGGCTAGTGACTTTACACTGGTGAAATCATTGCTGTTGGAAGCTTCCTGGTTCTGTGGTTTACTAACTCTTGACAAAGTGGAGACTCCCTGAAGTTGTCTTTATCAACAAATTCTTTTGAAACAATAATTTTAAGTTTCAGCAGCTGAAGTTCTAAAATGCTTGACTTCTTTCTCAACTTGAACTTCTTGCCCCCTCCTCCCTCCTATCTTTTAAAACAAATTTCCTATCAAGTTACATTTTACTTTATACTCACTTTTAACAAGTATAGAGGCCTGTGACTAATTCAGAGATAATTATAGTGCCAATCCTATTGGCAAAATCGAAATACTGAAATAGAAAAGCATACATTTCCACTCTCTTTTCCCAATAATATTAACCTGTCACTTTGGCGCTATATCAAAAATCCCCTGGCTTCTTTCCTGAAATCAAATTTGCCCAAAGCCATGAGAAATCATATTTTCATAAGCAACTTAGTCAGGGTATATCCATAAGGCCCTAGAGTGAGATTACCACATTGCCCCCCATCAAAACCTTCTCTAATGTGATATTAAGAACTTTGAAAACTGACTTGTGCTTCCTTACTAAACTTATCCTCAGGATTTAGGGGTTTCTTAATTAGTTTCTTATGCTCTAGTTAATGCGCTAACCGGGTGAGTTTCCATTTCAAAGGCAATATGATGGAAATGTGCATGTTTCTCATTTAAGAACTATCACATTCATATCACCACAATAATTTTGTATGAAAACTCAGCATCATGAAAAGTATGGCAACAGTGAGAGCTATAAACATGAAGACAAATTTGCAGAAAGGGAAGAAAACCATTTATACCTTGTTATCTAATTTGAATTTTAATAGGGAAACTCCTACAATAGTCACATGCTAGAAGGAAACATTGATTGAAAAGAGTCAAAGAAGATATTACCAGATAATTACCATACGATTTAAAATGCACATTCCATTGTTCATACAGTGCTTTTTTTAGAGGTTAGAGCAGCCATGTGATATTCAATGCAAAGTAAAATTATAAATCTCTAGATAATGAACTTTTTCTTTTCCATTATATAGCAGTTAGGCAACCAAAACAGCCCTTGATGATTAAGGCAAATGCAGTGGCACTAAATATTACATAAAATGCAAAAATACAGATGTTTTCTATAATTCTGTACCTTGCAGAGCTATATACCACCCATGAAAAAACACTGAGGCAGAGGGCCTGAGAAAGAGAAAGAATGAAGGCAGCCCAGCAGAGCAATGAGAGTGAGAAATGCACAGTAAAAGCATCTAAGGGCTTGTGATTAGCAGGGGGATCAATAAATATCCAACAGTCAATGTAAGACCATTTCAAAATCTTTTAAATGCTCCTGCCAATTGGTGAACCCATTACCACCAAAAATCTCCTGAAAACACAGGAAGAGTACTGTTGCCTAAGCAAACCTAAAAGCAAACTAAAAATGAATGTCCTTGGTTTCCTGTGGTGAGTCCCGCCTAATGCATCAGGAAAGACCTGTAGCTACCTGCCTGACAACCGGAACAACATGTTCGTACGTGCACACACCCTCCATGTATCACTTTTAATCACACTGGGATCCTAGGTGCCTAAACTTGGATCACCAAAGAAGCAGTGGATAAAAAACTTTTCTTTAAAAGAATGGCTTCTGCAGATAAATGATATGAGAACTTTGATTAAAAAACTTGTTGAAAACAGAATTGATTTTTAACTTATTTTAGGAAGCAAACAGCAGATAGCACATAAAGAGAGTGTTTGTCTTAGCATGACTGTTTCTCCTTCCTTTAGTATGTCTTTATATATTAACCACGTGTAGATTATGCATGCATCCTCAGTCACTTCAGTCATGTCCAACTCTTTGCAATGCTAGAGTCCGCCAGGCTCTTCTGTCCATGGTATTATCTAGGCAAGAATACTGCCCTCCTCCAGGGGATCTTCCCAACGTAGGGATTGAACCTGTGTCTCTTATGTCTGCTGCATTGGCAGGCAGGTTCTTTATCACTAGCACCATCTGGGAATCTATAATGTAGATTATATATATATATATATATATATATATATATATATGTATATAAAACTTCACTTACATATATTTTGAGTTTGAGTTTGAGCAAGCTCCAGGAGATGGTGAAAGACAGGGACGCCTAGTGTGCTACAGTCCATGAAGTCACAGAGAGTCGAACACGAATTGAGTGACTGAACAACTTTACTTGATTATGGTACAATAGGGTTTATATACTATAATTATTGTGTTAATTTACATATCATTTTATACAGTAATAGGAAAAAAGGAACACAATTTTAGAAATAACCTTTTCTTCAACAGCTGAACACAAAAATCCCTTTATAATTGAAAACAAACAAACAAACAAGAAAAGATTGCCCAAATCTCACACATATTTAGGTACTTATAGAGAAAGGAAACAAAATTAAGAGTATATGTATCAGATAACCTGAAAGAAATTGCATAATGTTTAGGGTTTATGTTAAACAAAGTTCCATCTCTGCTTTTAGGAGATTTACTATGGTTTTTACTTTTTCAGTCAATAAATGGATAGTGTTTTTTTTTTTTTCTAATTGTAATTTTTAGATTTTAAAGGAAGATGCTATTGTGTTTTTCTAAAGTCTTAATACGGTCACTCTTTTGTTTTAGTAGCCAGGATGCCTTGGAATGGGAGTTCTTACTTAAATGTTTTTCTTTTGCCATCACCTCAAATACTTGGCTTTTTATTTGGCTTTTTTTTTTTTGGCTTTACCACATGACTTGTGGGACTTTATCTCCCCGATCTTGCAGTGGAAGCATGGAATCCCAACAACTCCACTGCCAGGGAATTCTCTGGAGAGTGTTTTATATACTGTAAGACTAACTGACTGAAGGCATATTCTCTTGTCAGCTAAGGAGGGTAAAGAAAAATGTGCACTTCAGAAATGCTTTGAATAAAAAGACAACTTCAAACATATGTAAACAGTATATTTTTAGACCACTGTGTTATATGAAATTTGTATTTTAAAGAGAAGCTAGTTTTTTCCCTTATATTAGTTTTGCTAAAAGTTTATAAAATATAAATTTAAGTGCTGTCACTTTTCATGCAGACTTCTTTTTCTCAAATATCCTACTTATATAAGTACATACCATATTTACACTGTCATCAGTCACATGAAATCTGTGTTGCTTGAGTTTCACACCATGCAAGTATAACCCCTCAGTGACCTGCATCGTTGAATAGTATTAACTGTACAATGCACCTGTATTTCTGAGTGTTGTTAAAAGTTTCTGAAAGAGGAGTGCTTATATTTTCTACCCTGGGATTGACTGTTACGTCAGGCTCGTGAATAATATATCTTCAAAGAGATATTTGTCAGAAGCAGAATACATACTTACTTACCAAGAGTAGGTTAAACAGAAATGGTAGCTTTGGCCTATCCTGTGCCATATAATCAGATCAGAACAGATCAGATCAGTCGCTCAGTTGTGTCCGACTCTTTGCGACCCCATGAATCACAGCACGCCAGGCCTCCCTGTCCATCACCAACTCCCGGAGTTCACTCAAACTCACGTCCATCGAGTCGTGATGCCATCCAGCCATCTCATCCTCTGTTGTCCCCTTCTCCTCCTGCCCCCAATCCCTCCCAGCATCAGAGTCTTTTCCAATGAGTCAACTCTTTGCATGAGGTGGCCAAAGTACTGGAGTTTCAGCTTTAGCATCATTCCTTCCAAAGAAATCCCAGGGCTGATCTCCTTCAGAATGGACTGGTTGGATCTCCTTGCAGTCCAAGGGACTCTCAAGAGTCTTCTCCAACACCACAGTTCAAAAGCATCAATTCTTTGGTGCTCAGCCTTCTTCACAGTCCAACTCTCACATCCATATATGACCACTGGAAAAAACATAGCCTTGACTAGACGAACCTTTGTTGGCAAAGTAATGTCTCTGCTTTTCAATATGCTATCTAGGTTGGTCATAACTTTCCTTCCAAGGAGTAAGCGTCTTTTAATTTCATGGCTGCAGTCACCATCTGCAGTGATTTTGGAGCCCAGAAAAATAAACTCTGACACTGTTTCCACTGTTTCCCCATCTATTTCCCATGAAGTGATGGGACTGGATGCCATGATCTTCGTTTTCTGAATGTTGAGCTTTAAGCCAACTTTTTCACTCTCCTCTTTCACTTTCATCAAGAGGCTTTTTAGTTCCTCTTCACTTTCTGCCATAAGGGTGGTGTCATCTTCATATCTGAGGTTATTGATATTTCTCCTGGCAATTTTGATTCCAGCTTGTGTTTCCTCCAGTCCAGCATTTCTCATGATGTACTCTGCATATATGTTAAATAGTACAGTGACAATATACAGCCTTGACGTACTCCCTTTCCTATTTGGAACCAGTCTGTTGTCCCATGTCCAGTTCTAACTGTTGCTTCCTGAACTGCATACAGATTTCTCAAGAGGCAGATCAGGTGGTCTGGTATTCCCAACTCTTTCAGAATTCTCCACAGTTTCTTGTGATCCACACAGTCAAAGTCTTTGGCATAGTCAATAAAGCAGAAATAGATGTTTTTCTGGAACTCTCTTGCTTTTTCCATGATCCAGTGGATGTTGGCAATTTGATCTCTGGTTCCTCTGCCTTTTCTAAAACCAGCTTGAACATCTGGAAGTTCACGGTTCACATATTGCTGAAGCCTGGCTTGGAGTATTTTGAGCATTACTTTACTAGCGTGTGAGATGAGTACAATTGTGGGGTAGTTTGAGCATTCTTTGGCATTGCCTTTCTTTGGACTTGAAATGAAAACTGACCTTTTCCAGTCCTGTGGCCACTGCTGAGTTTTCCAAATTTGCTGGCATATTGAATGCACCACTTTCACTACTACAAACCTATTCCAGAATAAAGGTGAAATGGCATTGAAAAGACTTGAAACTTGTGTTTAAACACACTTGAATTCTACTATATTATTTTACTAATACATGAGTCTTTAGATTCTATCCTCTTCTGCTGTAAGATGAAATACTACCATCATGTTATCTTTTTTACTCACTTCTCTAGTATTTGTACACGAATGTTTAGTTATAATTATATTTTCATCTTGTGCTTATGCTGTCATTTCTAACTCTTTGCGACCCTATGAACTGTAGCCTGCCAGGCTTCTCTGTCCAGGCAAGAATACTGGAGTGGATTGCCATTTCTTCTTCCAAGGATCGAACCCATGTCCCCTGTGTCTCCTGCATTGACAGGTGGATTCCTTACCACTGACCAACCTGGGAAGCCCCTATATCTTCATCTATTAATAAGTATTTACTGGTGAATTGCTTGTACAGCAAACTTTGCTTTATACAAGAATATAAAAAAAGGAAGAAAATAATAACAAATATTCGGTCTCATAAACTAATATTCAGTCTCATAATCTATTCCCAAAAGACTGAGAATTAAAAGGTAAAATTTTGCAACGGATTTTCAAAAAGATGGTTTTATTCAAATAGTATGTTAGTCCTACAGATAAAAACCTGAATCTATCCTTTGTGGTCCAGGAAGTCTTCCTGAAACTGGTAGACTTTGTTCTAGACCTTACTTTCATAATATTTGAAAAGCTATAAGTGTACAAGGTGTACTTTTCTTTTCATTCATGCCTAATTCTGTTCCCTGAATGTCTAGAACCAAACAGGTAAGCCATGATGGTTTATCTTGTATATCAGCTTGATGTCACCACAAGTGCCCAGATATTTGGCAAAATAATATTCAGGGTGTTTCTATAAGGATGTTTTTGGGTGAGATTAGCACCTACACTGCTGGACTGAGTAAGAATTGCCGTTATTAATGTGGATGAGTTTCATCTAATCAGTGGAAAGCCTGAATAGAAAGAAAGGCTGCCTTTCTCTGAGTAAGAGAATTTTTTCTACCTGACTGCCTTTAATCTGAGACACTAACTTTTTCCTGCTTTCACACTAAACTGAAACACTGGCTCTTTCTTGGTACTGAGCCTGTGGCCTTTAGACCACTGAAACTATATCATCAGTTCTGGTTCTCAGGTCTTCAAACTCAGGCTGAAGCTACAACATTAGCATTTGTCTCTTTCCAGATTGCTGATTCACTCTGCAGGTCTTGGGTTTTGTCAGCCTCATAATCATGTGAGCTAATTCCTTGTAATAAGTCACTTTCTTTTTGTATACATACATGCTACTTGCATTTTCTCTGGAGAGATCTAATGCAATAGCCGAGCAATTTTGCTTCATCCTTATTATTTATACCTGAAGACTTCACATAGGCCAGCTAACTCCTGGTATGTAGTGAGGAAGGTGGTTACAGCAGGATGTCAAATTCTGTCCTTCCAAATCTCTGATTTGATTGTTCAGTCTTTCATACTCTTTTCCTAGGAGAAAGAGAAAATACTGTTCATATTCCTGTTATACTGTTGTATATGTGTAAAAAATTCTTAATTCCAGTATGAATCGATATAATAATCTTATTTATACATTCATTGTACAATATTTTGAACATCTGCTATATTCTAGGATCTGTCCATAGTCTCTGCATACACAGGTAAACAAAACAACGTTAGCAGTTCCTAGGGGAAGCATGTTTATTGAGTAAAGATAAAGGATTAGTGTGATAAATCAACAACTGAAAGCTAAATGTGAAGCCCAGAGGGCTTCTCCAGCATCAAGAACTCTGAGGAGTCTAAGGTTTTACCCTACTGTTTTTTTTTTTTTTAAATTTTTTATTTTATATTGGTGTATGCTGCTGCTGCTGCTGCTGCTAAGTCACTTCAGTTGTGTCCGACTCTGTGTGACCCCATAGACGGCAGCCCACCAGGCTCCTCTGTCTCTGGGATTCTCCAGGCAAGAATACTGGAGTGGGTTGCCATTTCCCTTGATTAATAATGTTATGTTAGTTTCAGATGTACCACAGAGTGATTCAGTTTTATATATACAAATATGTATTCTTTTTCAAATACTCTTCCTATTTAGGTTATTACACAATATTGAATAGAGTTACCTGTGCTACAGTAAGTTCTTGTTGTTTATCTATTTTATATATAATAGTCTGTACATGTCAATACCAAATTCTGAATTTATCCCTCCATCTACCATTCCCCCCCAACCATTCTGCCCTGTTAACTATAGGTTAGTTTTCTAAATCTGCGAGTCTGTCTGTACTATTTAAAATAAGTGGATTTGTATTTTTTTTCTTTTAGATTCTGCATGTAAGTAATATTGTATGATAATCCTCTTTCTCTGATTTACTGTACTTAATATGATTATCTCCAGATCCATCTATATTGCTGCAATGGCATTATTTTATTATTTTTAATGGTTGATTAATATTCCATTATGTATGACATTTTCATTATTCATTCATCTGTCAGTAGACATTTAGGTTGCCTCTATGTCTTGGCTACTGTAATCAGCACTGCAATGCACAATGGGGTACATGTATTCTTTTGAACTATGGATTTCATAGGATATATGCCCAGGAGTGGGATTGCTCAATCAAATGCTAGCTCTATTTTTAGTTTTTTAAGGAACCTCCCTAATGTTCTTCATATTGGCTGTACTAATTTATATTCCCACCAACAGTGTAAGAGGATTCCCTTTTCTCCATACCCTCTCCAAAATTTGTTAGTAGATTTCTGATGTTGGCCATTCTGAGAGGTGCTGTCTCATTATAGTTTTGATATGCATTTCTCTAATAATTAACAACAACAATAATTAGCTATAGTGAGCACCTTTTCATGTACCTCTTGGTCATCTGTATGTCCTCTTTGGGGAAATGTCCATTTAGGTCTTCTGCCCATTTTTTGATTGGGTTGTTCATTTTTGTGACATTGAGCTTTGCGAGGTGTTTGTATATTTTGAAGATAATCTGCCAAATTGTTTACAACTATATTTTCTCCCATTCTGAGGGCTGTTGTTTCATTTTGATTATGGTTTACTTTGCTGTACAACAGATTTCAGTTTAATTCGTTCTCATGTTCTTGTTTTTGTTTTTATTTCCATTACTATAGGAGACAGATCAAAAATTATATTGCTATGATTTATGTTGAAGACCATTCTATGTTTTCCTCTAAGAGTTTCATAGTATCAGGTGTTACATTTAGGTATTTAATTCATTTTTAGATTATTTTTGTATATGGTGTTAGAGAATTGTTGTTGTTATTTAGTTGATAAGTTGTGTCTGACTCTGCATCCCCATGGACTGCAGTGCCCCAGGCTTCCCTGTCCTTCACTATCTCCTGGAGTTTGTTCAAACTCATGTCCATTTAGTCAATGATGCCATCCAACCATCTCATCCTCTGTCACCCCCTTCTCCTTCTACCCTCAATCATTTCCAGCATCAAGATCTTTTTCCAACAAGTTGGCTGGTGGCCAAAATATTGGAGCTTCATCGTCAGTCCTTCCAATGAATATTCAGGGTTGATTTATTTTAGGAATGACTGGTTTGATCTACTTGCTGTCCATGGGACTGTCAAGAGTCTTCTCCAGCACCACAATTCAAAAGCATCAATTCTTTGTCACTCAGCCTTCTTTATGGTCCATCTCTTACATCCATACATGACTACTGGAAAAACCATAGCTTTGACTATACAGACCTTTGTCAGCAAAGTGATGTCTCTGCCTTTTTACTATGCTATCTAGGTTTGTCATATCTTTCCTTCCAAGGAGCAAGCATCTTTTAATCTCATGGCTGCACTCACCATCTGCAGTGATTATGGAGCCCAAGAAAATAAAATATGTCACTATTTCCACTTTTGCTTCTCTGGTGGCTCAGTCAGTAAAGAATCCACCTGCAATGCAGGAGACCCAGGTTAGATTCAATTTCATCAGTTGTAATTGGTCTGTTCATATTTTCCATTTCTTCCTTGTTCAGTTCAGGAGATTATACCTTTCTAAGAAACTGTCCATTTCTTCTAGGTTGTCCCTTTTCTTAGCATATAGTTGTCTGTGGTAGTCTCTTATGATTATTTGTATTTCTATGTTGTCCATTGTAACTTCTTTTTCATTTATAATTTTATTGATCTGAGGGCTCTCCCTTTTTTTTCTTGATGAGTCTGTCTAAAGATTTATCAATGTTTTATATTTTCAAAGAAAAAAGCTTTTAGTCTTATCCATCGTTTCTAACATTTTATTCATCTGTATTTTATTTATTTTTGTTCTACTCTTCTACTAACTTTGTGTTTGGTTTGTTCTTCTCTTTCTAGTTGCTTTAGGGGTAAAGTTAGGCTGTTTTGTTTTTTTTTTTTTTTTTTTTGAGATTTTCCTTGTTTACTAAAGTGTGAAGTCGCTCAGTTGTGTCTGACTCTTTGTGATCCCATGGACTGTAGCCTACTACGCTCCTCAGTCCATGGGATTTTACAGGCAAAAGTACTGGAGTGGGTTGCCATTTTTCTTCTCCAGAGGATCTTCCTCACCCAGGGATCCAACCCAGGTCTCCCGCTCTGTAGGCAGATGCTTTACCACCTGAGCCACCAGGGAAGTCCTTGTTTCCTAAGGTAACCTTTTATTGCTATAAATGTCTTTCTTAGAAGTGATTTTGCTGTGTCCATATGTATTGTATCACCATGTTTTCATTTTTATCCTTTTCTATGTATTTTTCTATTTCCTCTAATATTTCTTAAGTGATTTATTGGTTGTTTAGTAGCTTATTGTTTAGCCTCCATGTGTTTGTATTTTTTATAGTTTTTTTTTTTTTTTTTTGTAGTTGATTTTTAATCTCATAACATCATGGTCAGAAAAGATGCTCTGATGCTGGGAGGGATTGGGTGCAGGAGGAGAAGGAGACGACAGAGGATGAGATGGCTGGATGGCATCACTGACTCAATGGACGTGAGTCTGAGTGACCGGGAGTTGGTGATGGACAGGGAGGCCTGGCATGCTGTGATTCATGGGGTCGCAAAGAGTTGGACATGACTGAGTGACTGAACTGAACTGAACTGAAATGATGTGATTTTAATTTCTTTAAATTTGCTGATGCTTGCTTTGTGGCCCAGCATGTAATGAGTCCTGGAGAATGTTCCTTGTTCACTTGAGAAAAATATATATTCTGTTGCTTTTAGATGGAATGATCTGTAAATATCAATTAAGTTCATCTGGTCCACTGTGTTGTTTAAGGCCTGTGGTATGCTATTGATTTCTGTCCAGATGATCTGTCCATTGATGAGAGTGGGGTGCTATAGTCTCCATTATTATTGTCACTTCTTTTATGTCTGTTAATATTTGCCTTATATATTGATGTGCTCCTATGTTGTGTACATATTTATTTAAAACTGTTACATCTTCTTGGATTCATCATTATGTAGGTTTCTTCTTTGTTTTTTGTTACCAGTCTTTTTTAACATCACTTTTGTCTGATGAGTAATGCTACCCCATCTTTATGTCGATTTTCATTTGTGTGAAATCTGTTTTCCGTCACCTCACTTTCAATCTGTATATTTCCTAGTCTAAAGTGGGTCTCTTGTAGAGAGTATATATTACAGGTCTTGGTTTTTTTATCTGTTCAGACAGTCTACATTCTTCGGTTGGAGCCTTTTATTTGTTTGTGTTTATGGTAATTATCGGCATGCATGTTTTTATTATTATTTTGTTAATTGTTTTGGATCTGATTCTGTAGGTCTTTTTTTCCCCTTCCTCTTTTGTTCTCTTGTCCTATGATTTGATGACTACCTTGGATTGTGTTTGGATTCCTTTTTTCATTTTCATATGTGTATTTATTGTAGATTTTTGGTTTGTGTTTCCCATGAGGTTTTGTATAGCAATCTATATACAAGCAAAATTATTTTCCGTTGGTGGTTATTTAACTTCACATGCATTTCCAATATTCTGCATTTGAACTCTTCTCACAGTCACTGGTTTTGATATCATATTTGTGTGTGAATGATTCCTGTCTTTATGCTATGTTTGTTTTTACTGGTGAGCTTTTCCATTCATAATTTTCTGTTTGTAGTTGTGCCTTTTTTATTTTTCTTTAGAATTTGTTGCAATGCTTCTCAAGTTGTGCTGAATTCTCTTAGTTTTTTCCTTGACTGTAAAGTTTTTCATTGTTCAGTCAAATCTGATTGAGAACCTTGCTGTGCAGTATGTTCTAGCTTGTATGTTTTTCCTTTGCATCACTTTCAATATATTATGTCACTCCCTTCTTGCCTGCAGAGTTTGTTCTGAGAAATCAAGGGAGTGTCAAGTAGTGTGTTTAGTGGATGGCTGTAGGCTCAGGAAGACTTTAAACAGCCTGTCTGCTGGTGGGTGGGGCTGTGTTCCCATCATGTTTGTTGTTTGGCCTGAGGTTTCCTAGCATTGGAGCCTACCGGCTGGTCTTGATGAGAAAATGGCAGCTTCCAAGAGAGCTTATGCCAATGAGTACTCCCAGAACCACCAATATCAGTCAATGTCTTTGTCCTCTCAGTGAGCCATAGCCACCCCCTTCTTCCCCATGGGGGCCCTCCAGTACTAGCAACTAGGTCTGGCCTAGTCTGGTATCAGGACACTGATTTTTTTTCCTGGGTCCTGGTACACATGAAACCTCTCATGCACCCTCCAAAAATGGAGTTTCTTTTTCTCCCTGTTTGAAAAGTCAGATTCTCAGCAGGGGGTCTCCTCCTTCTGATGCCAGACTTCCAGGCTGGGGCGCCTGACATGAGTCTCAAAACTTTCACTCCTGTGGAAGAATTTCTATGATATAATTATTTTGCAGCTATACAAACATCACATAATCTGGAACGAAGACTATGTGATTTACTCTTAAGTTATGCATGTGAGTGATCTGTGGAGAACTGTTTGCCAACACTAATAGCAAATAAAGGGACTCTAATCTCTAAAGCAAAAGGGAAGAAACTGCTAAATAGCAAGTGTAGGATCTATTTATAGGACAGAAGTTTGTGTTCTCAAGCTGCATGAGCCTCTTATGTCAACATCAAAAGCTTAATGGGGAAGGCGTTGGACCCCAAAATAGGGCATTGGAATATTGGTTGATATACTTGAAAAATCTCTGAAGCCCTTGGGCTCACAGACATTGTCCATTCCTCTCTTTAAAAGACTAGTGTTCTCTCCTTTTTAATAATGATTTCGGGGGCCTCTAACTTGAAAAGTATCACTATATCTATTTCAAGATATTTCCCCACTTCTCCTAGGCACTAGATGAATATATTTTATTAGGTCACAATCCAATCAGGCAAATTTTTGTAATGCTTAGAGAGGAAAGTACTGTATATGACTGAGCCTCAGTATTTAGTCAACATTATAAAAATTATACAAGTTTGAAAAACTAGGAGGACTTGAGATACCACAAGATATATTCACAAATAATAGTTGTAAAAGATACTGTATAACAAGAGAAAGAAAACCCAGGCATATAACAGAAATCTGAGACTTCCAGCTGTAGCTACATGGACCCTCAGTCATATAAGATGAACATTATCTTCAGAACATGAACTTAAAAGATACACATTAGGTATTTTGATCTCAGGAGGTGCCAAGGCACCTGAGGAGTCATTTATGCTCCACTTATAGCTAAAATAGGCCATATGAATCTAGATGGTAGATTTTATTCCTCTCTTGACCAAGAGTTAGTATCATGGTTCCAGATATTACTGAGGATAAGCATAGAACTACCATACACAAGCTTCAAGTTAAGTCTACCCTTAATGAGTTCACCTCTTCCCCATGACCCCATTCTTAGTTACAAATATTCACCATTTTAAATTTTGAATCCTTTACATTATTAAAATCATATGTAAGTTCTAGTCAATACAATATAGATATTACTTCAAAGCAGAGTTCTGTAAATTATGGCATACTAATCACATCTGACCCATAGGCAGGCTTTTTGCATAGCCCTGTAAATAAGAATATTTTTTAGTACTTTTAAAGGATGATAAAAACAAAGATATTAAAATGAGATATTTTGTGTCGCCACAAAAGTCTAAAATATTTACCATGTGGACTTATAAATAAAACCTTTGCCAACCCTTAGTTTATTGGCACATTTCAATCCTCTAAATATTTAAATATGCATTGTTAATAATCATTCAAAAGGTGGGCAACTCTTCTATCTCTTTTCACCAATGAAAATTTAATTCTATGAAGGGTATCAACAGATTGTTTCAAAATTTGAAAACTAGCATTATATTTAAGATTAATTTGATTATAACAAATATAATATATATATATATATATTATCAAATGCATTCAAAAATTGAATTAAAATCCTTAATGATCTTCTGTATTTATTAACAAGAGAAATAATTATATTTTATTAGTAATCAATTCAATGCCATGGTTATTTTATGATTTAAGCATTGGTATGGCAACTAGGCCAACTCATCTCTACTTGTTCATTAAATTTTTAGTAGTTCTAACTTCTCCCTCATTTCTGAACCATTTTAACTACTTGCACATTTTCTTTCAGTTGTTATATTTTCCCTGTTTCTTTTATGGACCTTCCCTTTTTTGAATGATCCTAATGGAGTACATCAAGGCTGTATATTGTCACCCTGTTTATTTAACTTATATGCAGAGTACATCATGAGAAACACTGGACTGGAAGAAACACAAGCTGGAATCAAGATTGCCAGGAGAAATATCAATAACCTCAGATATGCAGATGACACCACCCTTATGGCAGAAAGTGAAGAGGAACTAAAAAGCCTCTCAATGAAAGTGAAAGAGGAGAGTGAAAAAGTTGGCTTAAGCTCAACATTCAGAAAACGAAGGTCATGGCATCTGGTCCCATCACTTCATGGGAAATAGATGGGGAAACAGTGGAAACAGTGTCAGACTTTATTTTTGGGGGCTCCAAAATCACTGCAGATGGTGATTGCAGCCATGAAATTAAAAGATGTTTACTCCTTGGAAGGAAAGTTATGACCAACCTAGATAGCATATTCAAAAGCAGAGACATTACTTTGCCAACAAAGGTCCGTCTAGTCAAGGCTATGGTTTTTCCAGTTGTCATGTGTGGATGTGAGAGTTGGACTGTGAAGAAGGCTGAGGGCTGAAGAATTGATGCTTTTGAACTGTGGTGTTGGAGAAGACTCCTGAGAGTCCCTTGGACTGCAAGGAGATCCAACCAGTCCATTCTGAAGGAGATCAGCCCTGGGATTTCTTTGGAAGGAATGATGCTAAAGCTGAAACTCCAGTACTTTGGCCACCTCATGCGAAGGGTTGACTCATTGGAAAAGACTCTGATGCTGGGAGGGATTGGGGTCAGGAGGAGAAGGGGACAACAGAGGATGAGATGGCTGGATGGCATCACTGACTAGATGGATGTGAGTCTGAGTGAACTCCAGGAGTTGGTGATGGACAGGGAGGCCTGGCGTGCTGCGATTCATGGGGTCGCAAAGAGTTGGACACGACTGAGCCACTGATCTGATCTGATCAGAATATGTTTATATTCTTCAATCCTATTTGTGGGAGATAAAATAACAGGTCTTCCAAAGCTTCAGTTATTAAGCCCTGCGCTTCTAATGATAGTAGAATCCTACATATGCACCTGTTGGAAACCATGAAAGCACCAATCATCATTCAGGTCAATGGTATAAAAATAGAGGACATTTTATCACCAAATGTCCAATCCAAAGTTTATTACAGTCTCAACATTTCAGCAACCTCAGAAATAATGTGCCATTGTAAAGTAAAGTTGGACAATTCTTCCTCCCAAGGTATGATTTATATACCCTCACTTTTATCCATCTCAACATATTGAGAATTTGGCCACATTTTTGCAAAAGTTACAAGTAATGAGGATCATGAATAGGACAAACATGTTCTTCCATTGTGCAGCACCTAATATGAAGAAAATAACTCCTTGTGGCCAAAATATAAAATCCATTTTAATATTGAGTTCTCAGAAATCTATTCATATTGGTCTACAAAGAGACTTACATCTTCGATTAAACAGCTTCCAGATTAATTTGTCTTAATTTCTCCCTTTAGCTATATATATATATAATTTCTCCCTTTAGCTGTATATATATATATATAAATATTAACTTCTCCCTTTAGCTATGTATATAGCTATATATATATATTAATATATATATCAATTTCTCTCTCTTTAGATATATAGCTAAAGAGAGAGAGACATTTTTTTAGTGTTTATTGGTCAGAATGAGGGGGAATTCAGATAAAAATGGAAATCTTCACAACCTCTTTTTAGCATAATGTCTTACCCCATTATAAAGAGTCATCAGTTGGAATATAGACGTACAGGCCTCAGGCTCTTTTTCAATTATTTTCATTATCATCAAAAAGGATTCAAAAGCATTCAAAGTACAAAAATATTGCCTGAATTCCCATCAGTCTGAATGTCTTTTGTAGTCCACTGAACACTTTTCTACACTGTGGCTCTACTTTGAAGTTGCATTCTTATTTTTCCTTCCATCATTGGTCTTTGCAGTTTAGCAGCCTCAAGTCAAGGGTGGCCTTGGAGCCAGAGTTAACTCTTCATTACCTTCTCCTCATCTCTCATTCTCCGAAAGAAATCTTTAGTTGATATTTAATCATAAAGTTGGGGTTGTTTGAATTATCACAATACGAACTAAAAAATTAGTTAATTGAAGGTCTCAGAAAAGACCACTGGGTATATTCAAATAATGTTTACTGAAAAATACTATGAGGAATAATAAATCAATAAACAGTTTTCAAACTTCCAGGTGAAATTTTCAGGGTTGTTTTATTTCTTATTTGTTAGATTAAACTTTATTTTGAATAATTGCAGATTCATCCGTCTAGTCAAGGCTATGGTTTTTCCTGTGGTCATGTATGGATGTGAGAGTTGGACTGTGAAGAAGGCTGAGTGCCGAAGAATTGATGCTTTTGAACTGTGGTGTTGGAGAAGACTCTTGAGAGTCTCTTGGACTGCAAGGAGATCCAACCAGTCCATTCTGAAGGAGATCAGCCCTGGGATTTCTTTGGAAGGAATGATGCTAAAGCTGAAACTCCAGTACTTTGGCCACTTCATGTGAAGAGTTGACTCATTGGAAAAGACTCCGATGCTGGGAGGGATTGGGGGCAGGAGGAGAAGGGGACGACAGAGGATGAGATGGCAAGATGGCATCACCGACTTGATGGACGTGAGTCTGAGTGAACTCCGGGAGTTTGTGATGGACAGGGAGGCCTGGCGTGCTGCTATTCATGGGGTCGCAAAGAGTCGGACACGACTGAACGACTGAACTGAACTGAACTGATGCATTTGAAATACAGAGTCTGGGTACTTTGTTTCCCCAACAGTAACACCTTAAAAATTAAATAAAACATCATAACCAGGAAATTGACATGAATATATTTTACTAATTTTATTGAGATGTCCCAGTTTTACTTGCACTTATTTATTTCTGTGCACTTTTGTCATGGTGAGGTTTATGAATTCACCACTATAGTCACAATATACTTTCATTAACATGAGAATCCTTTGTGTTGCCCTAATATAATCACAACCCCTTTTCTCCTGTCCCTCGACTTCCATTATCTTCTCTCCAATTCTACGATATCATGTCAGTTCAGTTCAGTTCAGTCACTCAGTCGTGTCCAACTCTTTGCGACCCCATGAATCGCAGCACACCAGGCCCCCCAGTCCATCACCAACTCCCGGAGTTCACTCAAACTCACCTTCGTCGAGTCGGTGATGCCATCCAGCCATCTCATCCTCTGTTGTCCCCTTCTCCTCCTGACCCCAATCCCTCCTAGCATCACAGTCTTTTCCAATGAGTCAACCCTTCGCATGAGGTGGCCAAAGTACTGGAGTTTCAGCTTTAGCATCATTCCTTCCAAAGAAATCCCAGGGCTGATCTCCTTCAGAATACATTGGTTGGGTCTCCTTGCAGTCCAAGGGACTCTCAGGAGTCTTCTCCAACACCACAGTTCAAAAGCATCAATTCTTCAGCACTCAGCTTTCTTCACAGTCCAAATCTCACATCCATACATGACCACTGGAAATACCATAGCCTTGACTAGACGGACCTTTGTTGGCAAAGTAACGTCTCTGCTTTTCAATAAGCTATCTAGGTTGGTCATAACTTTCCTTCCAAGGAGTAAGCATCTTTTAATTTCATGGCTGCAGTCACCATGTACAGTGATTTTAGAGCCCAGAAAAATAAAGTCTGACACTGTTTCCACTGTTTTCCCATCTATTTCCCATGAAGTGATGGGACCAGATGCCATGATCTTCATTTTCTGAATGTTGAGCTTTAAGCCAACTTTTTCTCTCTCCTCTTTCACTTTCATCGAGAGGCTTTTTAGTTCCTCTTCACTTTCTGCCATAAGGGTGGTGTCATCTGCATATCTGAGGTTATTGATATTTCTCCTGGCAATCTTGATTCCAGCTTGTGCTTCTTCCAGCCCAACATTTCTCATGATATACTCTGCATATAAGTTAAATAAACAGGGTGACAATATGCAGCCTTGACGAACTCCTTTTCCTATTTGGAACCAGTCTGTTGTTCCATGTCCAGTTCTAACTGTTGCTTCCTGACCTGCATACAGACTTCTCAAGAGGCAGGTCAGGTGGTATGGTGTTCCCATCTCTTTCAGAATTTTCCACAGTTTCTTGTGATCCACACAGTCAAAGGCTTTGGCATAGTCAATAAAGCAGAAATAGATGTTTTTCTGGAACTCTCTTGCTTTTTCCATGATCCAGCGGATGTTGGCAATTTGATCTCTGGTTCCTCTACCTTTTCTACAACCAGCTTGAACATCTGGAAGTTCACGGTTCATGTATTGCTGAAGCCTGACTTGGAGAATTTTAACACTTACTTTACTAGTGTGTGAGATGAGTGCAATTGTGTGGAAATTTGACCATTCTTTGGCATTGCCTTTCTTTGGGATTGGAATGAAAACTGACCTTTTCCAGTCCTGTGGCCACTGCTGAGTTTTCCAAATTTGCTGGCATATTGAGTGCAGCACTTTCACAGCATCATCTTTCAGGATTTGAAATAGCTCAGCTGGAATTCCATCACCTCCACTAGCTTTGTTCATAGTGATGCTTTCTAAGGCCCACTTGACTTCACATTCCAGGATGTCTGGCTCTAGGTCAGTGAACATACTATCGTGATTATCTTGGTCATGAAGATCTTTTTTGTACAGTTCTTCTGTGTATTCTTGCCACCTCTTCTTAATATCCTCTGCTTCTGTTAGGTCCATACCATTTCTGTCCTTTATCAAGCCCATCTCTGCATGAAATATTCCCTTGGTATCTCTCATTTTCTTGAAGAGATCTCTAGTCTTTCCCATTCTGTTGTTTTCCTCTATTTCTTTGCATTGATCGCTGAGGAAGGCTTTCTTATCTCTTCTTGCTATTCTTTGGGACTCTTCATTCAAATGCATGTATCTTTCCTTTTCTCCTCATGTCAAATGTTATATAAATGAAATCACACCATATGCCACATTTTGGGTTTGCTTTTTTCACTCAGTGTATATCCTTTGAAATCCATCCAAGTTTCTATGTGAACCATTACTTGCTCCTTTTATTGCTGAGTTATATTTCATGGTATGATTTTTGAATGTTGAACAAATTTTTCACATGTGGAATAAATCCCCCTTGCTATGGTGTTTAATCATTTTATATATTGTTGGATTTTATTTGCTAATATTTTGTTGAGGTTTTCTGTCTCAAAGTTTATGACAGATAACTTGTTTGTAATTTTTTATTGTTTATTTTTGGTATTACAGTAATACTGGCCTCAATAGTGAGTTTGACAGTGTTCCTTTCTGTTCTATTTTCTGGAGAAAATATGTGAAGTTGGTAGTACATCTTCTTTAAGTACATGATAGTTCTCTCTAGGGCCTAGTGATAACTTAGTTGGGAACTTTTAAGAATTGAATAACTTTAATGGCAATAGGTGGAGAAGGCAATGGCAACCCACTCCAGCACTCTTGCCTGGAAAACCCCATGGACGGAGGAGCCTGGATGGCTGCAGTTCTGGGGTCGCTAGGAGTCGAACACGACTGAGTGACTTCACTTTCACTTTTCACTTTCATGCATTGGAGAAGGAAATGGCAACCCACTCCAGTGTTTTTGCCTGGAGAATCCCAGGAACAGTGGAGCCTGGTGGGCTGCCGTCTATGGGGTCGCACAGAGTCGGCCACAACTGAAGCGATTTAGCAGCAGCAGCAGCAGCAACAGTGACGGCAATAGGACTTTGCAGATTATGCATTTTGTCTCGGTTGAATTTGGCAGCATATAAAGATTTTGAGGAGTTCGTTCATTATTTCTTAGTTGTTGAATTTATAAACATAAGGTTTGTGTTCCCTTACTATGCTTTTAATAGATGCAGGATCTGTAGTGATATACTGTTTCATTCTTGATATTGATTTTTGCCTACTTTTTTTTTTTTTTTTTGGTCAGTCTTACTAGAGTTTTAATCATTTCATTGATTTGGGAGGAAAAAATATTTTTGTTTCATTGATTTCCTCTATTCTTATTATGTCCTGAATTACATTAATTTCTGCTCCTACTTTTATTAATAATTCTACTTGCTTTGAGTATTTATTTTGTATTACTTTTTCAAGTTTCTTGAAGTAGGAATGCATATTACTGATTTGACATGTTTCCTTACTTTTAAAAAATAAACTCATTTTAACAGTTTATATGTTTTCAACATTTAAGAAGATATTAGAGTAATTCCATATATTTTCTATCCAGTTTCTCCTATTATTAGCATTTCACATTAGTGTACCACATTTCTTATGGTTAGTGAACCAGTATTGATATGTTACCTAATGTCCATACTTTACTAGAGTTTATTTTTGACTGTCATTTTTCTGTCCCAGGACTTCATTCAGAACACTGCATTACTTTTATATATCACAGAGAATTACACTGGACTGTGCAATGTCTCAAAGGTCCACGTTTTTGATGACCTTGACAGTTTTGAGGTGTACGTGTCAGTTGTCTAGTCAGAATGTCCCACTCTTCAGAATTTATCTGATTAGAATGTATGGATTTTTAGAAAAGACCAAAATGTAAAGTGCTATTTTCATCATATCCACAAGGTTACCTACTATAAACATCCTTAAAACTGCTGCATATGTGTGCTTGGTTAAGTGGATTCAGTAGTGTCTGACTCTTTGCAACCCTATGAACTGTAGCCCACCAGGCTCCTCTCTCCAAGGGATTCTCCAGACAAGAATAACAAAGTGGGTTGCCATGCCCTTCTCCAAGGGATCTTCCTGACCCAGTGATAGACCCTGAATCTCTGTCCTCTGTATTGGTAGGTGTGTTCTTTACCACTAGCACCACCATATACTGTTAATCTACCATTAAAACCATTGATATTTGGTATTTTTCAATTCTTTAATAGATATGGGCCTATTTAGATTATCTAGTTTTTTTATGTCTGAGTTTTGTTAATTTATGTGTTTCAAAAAATTGGTGCATTTCATCAAGTTTATCAGATTTGTGAGCTTAGAGTTTTTCCCATTATTCCTTTACTGTTTAAGGTTTATTTATAATGTTCATGCACTTGTAGTACCAACTATTCCTCCATTTCTAACATTAGTAATCTATATCTTTGCTAGTTGTTTCTTAAATGGCCGAGGTTCATTGATTTTACTGTTCTTTTCAATGATTCTGCTTTTGACACTGATTTTTGCTATTGTTTCTTCATTTTCCATTTTATTTATTTTCTAATTTTTATTATTTCCTCTGCTTTATTTAGGCAGAAAATGTATTCTCTTTTGTTTCCTAAGGTGGATGATTTTAGATTCCTGATTTTCTGTCTTCTTTTCTAATATGCACTCAATATTTTAATTTTTCATCTAAGTACTGCTATCACTGCCTAGATCTGACAGATAGAGTGCCTGATGAACTATGGAATGAGGTTCGTGACATTGTACAGGAAACAGGGATCAAGACCATTCCCATGGAAAAGAAATGCAAAAAAGCAAAATGGCTGTCTGGGGAGGCCTTATAAATAGCTGTGAAAAGAAGAGAAGCAAAAAGCAAAGGAGAAAAAGAAAGATATAAACATCTGAATGCAGAGTTCCAAAAAATAGCAAAAAGAGATAAGAAAGCCTTCTTCAGCAATCAATGCAAAGAAATAGAGGAAAACAACAGAATGGGAAAGACTAGGGATCTCCTCAAGAAAATCAGAGATACCAAGGGAACATTTCATGCAAAGATGAGCTCAATAAAGGACAGAAATGGTATGGACCTAACAGAAGCAGAAGATATTAAGAAGAGATGGCAAGAATACACAGAAGACTGTACAAAAAAGATCTTCATAACCCAGATAATCACAATGGTGTGATCACTGACCTAGAGCCAGACATCCTGGAATGTGAAGTCAAGTGGGCCTTAGAAAGCATCACTACGAACAAAGCTAGTGGAGGTGATGGAATTCCAGTTGAACTATTCCAAATCCTGAAAGATGATGCTGTGAAAGTGCAGCACTCAATATGCCAGCAAATTTGGAAAACTCAGCAGTGGCCACAGGACTGGAAAAGGTCAGTTTTCATTCCAATCCCAAGAAAGGCAATGCCAAAGAATGCTCAAACTACCGCACAATTGCACTCATCTCACACGCTAATAAAGTAACGCTCAAAATTCTCCAAGCCAGGCTTCAGCAATATGTGAACTGTGAACTTCCTGATGTTCACGCTGGTTGTAGAAAAGGTAGAGGAACCAGAGATCCAATTGCCAACATCCACTGGATCATGGAAAAAGCAAGAGAGTTCCAGAAAAACATCTATTTCTGATTTATTGACTATGCCAAAGCCTTTGACTGTGTGGATCACAAGAATTGTGGAAAATTCTGAAAGAGATGGGAATACCAGACCACCTGACCTGCCTCTTGAGAAACCTGTATGCAGGTCAGGAAGCAACAGTTAGAACTGGACATGGAGCAACAGACTGGTTCCAAATAGGAAAAGGAGTTCGTCAAGGCTGTATATTGTCACCCTGTTTATTTAACTTATATGCAGACTACATCATGAGAAACGCTGGGCTGGAAGAAACACAAGCTGGAATCAAGATTGCCGGGAGAAATATCAATAACCTCAGATATGCAGATGACACCATCCTTATGGCAGAAAGGGAAGAGGAACTAAAAAGCCTCTTGATGAAAGTGAAAGTGGAGAGTGAAAAAGTTGGCTTAAAGCTCAACATTCAGAAAACGAAGATCATGGCATCCGGTACAACCACTTCATGGGAAATAGATGGGGAAACAGTGTTAGACTTTATTTTTCTGGGCTCCAAAATCACTGTAGATGGTGACTGCAGCCATGAAATTAAAGACGCTTACTCCTTGGAAGGAAGATTATGACCAACCTAAATAGCATATTCAAAGGCAGAGACATTACTTTGCCAACAAAGTTTCATCTAGTCAAGGCTATGGCTTTTCCTGTGGTCATGTATGGATGTGAGAGTTGGACTGTGAAGAAGGCTGAGTGCCGAAGAATTGATGCTTTTGAACTATGGTGTTGGAGAAGACTCTTGAGAGTCCCTGGGACTGCAAGGAGATCCAACCAGTCCATTCTGAAGATCAGCCCTGGGATTTCTTTGGAAGGAATGATGCTGAAGCTGAAACTCCAGTACTTTGGCCACCTCATGCAAAGAGTTGACTCATTGGAAAAGACTCTGATGCTGGGAGGGATTGGGGGCAGGAGGAGAAGGGGACGACAGAGGATGAGATGGCTGGATGGCATCCCTGACTCGATGGAAGTGGGTCTCAGTGAACTCCAAGAGTTGGTAATGGACAGGGAGGCCTGGCGTGCTGCGTTTCATGGGGTCACAAAGATTCGGATAGGACTGAGCGACTGATCTGATCTGATCTGATCACTGCATCACACAAATACTGATGTTTTATCATTTTATGTAGTTTAAAATATTTAAAAAGATTCTTGGGACTTCTTTCTTGATCAATTATCTTTAATCTCTAAATATCTGAGTGTTTTTAAATAACTTTCTAGCATCGGCTTATAATTTAATTCAATTCTGGTCTGAAAAAGTATTTTCTATAATTTCTATTACTTGAATTTTGTTTTAAGTGTGTGGGCTTTTTAATTTAACATTTTTAGTTTAAATATATTTGATTAGTATATATAAAGAAAAGTGATTGTTTTACATATTTCCATTGTTTTTCAGATTATTTTCACATACATATTACAGAGTAATGAACAGAGTTCCTTGTGGTATACAGTGGGTCCTTGATGATTATCTATTTTGTATATAGTAGTGCATATATGTTAATCCTGTATCCTAATACATCCCTAACCCTACCTTCCCCTTTGGTAACAATGTTTTTTTCCTTAACTCTATAACTCCATTTCTGTTTGGTAAATAATTTCATTTGTATCAGTTTTTAGATTCCACATATAAGTGATATGATATTTGTGTTTGGCTTATTTCATGTAGTAGGTCCATCCATGCTGCTGCAAATGGCATTATTTCATTATTTTTATGGCTGAATAATATTCTGTTATATATATATATATATATATATATGTATATTACCTCTTTATCCATTACTCTGTTGATGACCATTTAGAATCCTTCCAAGTCTTGGCTATTGTAAATACTGTGACTGTGCAAACTGAAGTACATGCTTCTTTTTGCATCAGATTTTTCTGTAGATTTATGCCCAGGAGTGAAATTCCTGGATTATATGGTAATTCCCTATTTTTAATTTTTGATTGAACCTCCAGATTATTTTCCATAGTAGTTGCATGAACTTACATCCACCAATAGTTTAAGAGGGTTCTCTTTCCTCCGTAATAACTCCATGTTTGTGTGTAGACATTTTGAAGATCGCCATTCTGACTGGTGTGAGGTGATATCTCATTGCAGTTTTTGATATGCATTCTTCTGATAATTAGTGATGTTGAATATCTTTTTATGTACTTTCAGCCATCTGTATGTCTTTGGAGAAATGTCTATTTAGATCTTCTGCCCATTTTTAATTGAGTTTTTTTTTTTTTATTGAGCTATATGAGATGTTTGTATATTTTGAAGATTAATCCCTTGTCAATACACTTTTTTACAAATATTTTCTCTCCCATTCTGTGGGAGAAACACAGGTGCTTTTGGATGGTATGCTCTATAAATATCAATTAAGTCCATCTGAACTACTGTGTCATTTTAAGGCCTTGTGTTCCCTTATTGATCTTATGTCTAGATGATCTGTCCCTTGATGTAAGTCAAATGGTACAAGCACCCCCACTATTATTGTATTACTGTCAGTTTCTCTTTTTATGGCTGTTAGCATTGGCTTTATATACTAAGGTGCTCCCATACTGAGTGCATATATTTTTATATATTTTCACTTGTTATACCTTCTTCTTGGATTAATCCTTTGATCATTAAGTACTGTCTTTGTCTCTTGTAACAACCTTTATTTTAAAGTAGTTTGTCTGATATAAGTATTGTTACACCAGCTTTCTTTACATTTGCATGAAATAGCTTTACATTCCCTTGATTTCAGACTGGTTGTGTCCCTAAATTTGAAAAGGGTCTCTTACAGACAGTATGTAAATGGGTCTTGTTTTTGTATCCACTCAGCCAGACTGTGTCTTTTGGCTGGAGCATTTAATCCATTTACATTTAAGGTAATTGCCAACATATATGTTCTTACTGCCACTTTGTTAATTGTGTTGGATTTGTTTTGTAAGACTTTTTTCTTCCCTTCCTCTTTTGTTATCTTTGTGATTTAATGACTAACTTTAGTACTGTGTTTACATTCCTTTTGTGTGTGTATCTATTATAGATTGGCTTGTTTTTACCATGAGGTTTGGTATGTATATGTACATATATATGCATATATACACACACAGTTGTCATATGTTGATGGTCTTAATTTCAAATGCATTTCCAATATCCTGCATTTATACTTACATCATGGTTGCTTGTTTTGATTTCATATGTGTGGATGATTTCTTACCTTTACTGGTGAGCTTTCCCATTCATAATTTTCTTGTTTCAAATTTTGGGCTTTTTTTTATTCCACCCAGAGAACTTCCTTTAGCATTTGTTGTAACACTGGTTTGGTGGTGAAGAATGGTAAAGAATCTGCCTGAAATGCAGGAGACTTGTGTTTGATCCCTGGGTTGGGAAGATACCCTGGAGCATGGAATATCCCCACTCCAATATTCTTGACTGGAGAATTCCAGGGACAGAGGAGCCAGACAGATTCGGAGGCTACAGTCCATGGGGTTACAAAGAGTTGGACATGACTGAGCACCTTTCACTTCAGTGGTCTTGACATGTTTGTCTCTGGGTTTATCCTGCCTGAGATTCTCTACACTTCCTGGACTGGTTGACTGTTTCTTTTTCCATGTTAGGGAATATTTTAGCTATGATCTCTTCAAATGATTTCTCAGGTCCTTTCTCTCTTCTCTGTCTTGGATCCCTGTAATGTGAATATTCGTGCGTGTAATGTTGTCCAGAGGAGGTCTACTAAACTGTTCTCAATTCATTCTTTCTTTCTTCTGTTCTACAGCAATGATTTCTACCATTCTGTACTCCAGCTCACTTATCTATACCTCTGCCTCAGCTATTCCACAATGGACTCTTTCCTGTGTATTTTTCATTTCTGTTATTCTATTGTAAATCTGTTTGTTCTTTATATTTTCTAATTATTTAGTAAACATTTCTCTCCCTCTATGCCCCTCTTCTTTTTGTGAGGTCTTGGATCATCTTTACCTGAAAGAGAATTCAGAGTAACGATAGCAGATTGTGTATTTCCACATAATTTATACAGAAGAACTATACAAAAATATCTTCATGACCCAGATAATCATGATGGTGTGATCACTCACCTAGAGCCAGACATCCTGGAGTGTGAAGTAAGTGGGCCTTAGGAAGCATCACTATGAACAAAGCTAGTGGAGGTGATGGAATTCCAGTTGAGCTATTTCAAATCCTAAAAGATAGTGCTGTGAAAGTGCAGCACTCAATAGGCCAGCACATTTGGAAAACTCAGCAGGGACCACAGGACTGGAAAAAGTCAGTTTTCACTCCAAGCCCAAAGAAAGGCAATGCCAAAGAATGCTCAAACTACTGCACAATTGCACTCATCTCACACAGTGGTAAAGTAATGCTCAAAATTCTCCAAGCCAGGCTTCAACAATATGAAACCATGAACTTCAAGATGTTCAAGCTGGTTTTAGAAAAGGCAGAGGAACAAGAGATCAAATAGCCAACATGCACTGGATCATCAAAAGAGCAAGAGAGTTCCAGAAAAACATCTATTTCTGCTTTATTGTCTATGCCAAAGCGTTTGACTGTGGATCACGAGAAACGGTGGAAAATTCTGAAAGAGATGGGAATACCAGACCACCTGACCTACCTCTTGAGAAATCTGTATGCAGGTCAGGAAGCAACAGTTAGAACTGGACATGGAACAACAGACTGGTTCCAAATAGGGAAAGGAGTATGTCAAGGCTGTATATTGTCACCCTGCTTATTTAGCTTATATGGAGAGTACATCATGAGAAATGCCAGGCTGGAAGAAGCACAAGCAGGAATCAGATTGTTGGGAGAAATATCAATAACCTCAGATATGCAGATAACACCACCCTTATGGCAGGAAGTGAAGAAAAACTAAAGAGCCTCTTGATGAAAGTGAAAGAGGAGAGTGAAAAGGTTGGCTTAAAGCTCAACATTCAGAAAACTAAGATCGTGGCATCTGGTCTCATCCCTTCATGGCAAATAGATGGGGGAACAGTGGAAACAATGGCAGACTTTATTTTTGGGGGCTCCAAAATAACTGCAGATGGTGACTGTAGCCATGAAATTAATTGTCGCTTACTCCTTGGAAGAAAAGTTATGACCAACCTAGATAGCATATTCAAAAGCAGAGACATTACTTTGCCAACAAAAGTCCATCTAGTCAAAGTTATGGTTTTTCCAGTAGTCATGTATGGATGTGAGAGTTGGACTATAAAGAAAGCTGAGCACTGAAGAATTGATGCTTTTGAACTGTGGTGTTGGAGAAGACTCTTGAGAGTCCCTTGGATTGCAAGGAGATTCAACCAGTCCATCCTAAAGGAAATCAGTCCTGTATGTTCATTGGAAGACTTATGTTGAAACTGAAGCTCCAATGTTTTGGCCACCTGATGTGAAGAACTGACTCATTTGAAAAGACCCTGATGCTGAGAAAGATTGAAGGTGGGAGGAGAAGGGGACCACATAGGAGGAGGTGGTTGGATGGCATCACTGACTCAATGGACATAAGTTTGAGTAAACTCCTGGAGGTGGTGATGGATAGGGAGACCTGTTGTGTTGCAGTCCATGGGGTCTCAAAGATTCAGACAGGACTGGGCAACTGAACTGAACTGAATTGAAATTAAGTTGTTGTTCTGGGGTTTTATTTTGTTCCATTTTCAGGAATGTACTCTTTTGCCATCTCATTTTGTTCAGCTTCCTTGGTTTGCCATCCCCTCATGCTACAAGAGGAGAAGGCAATGGCACCCCACTCCAGTACTCTTGCCTGGAAAATCCCATGGATGGAGGAGCCTGGTAGGCTGCAGTCCATGGGGTCGCTAAGAGTCGGACATGACTTCACTTTCACTTTCACTTTTTCACTTTCATGCATTGGAGAAGGAAATGGCAACCCACTCCAGTGTTCTTGCCTGGAGAATCCCAGGGGCAGGAGAGCCTGGTGGGCTGACGTCTATGGGGTCACACAGAGTCGGACATGACTGAAGTGACTTAGCAGCAGCAGCAGTAGAAGCATGCTACAAGATTATATTTCTTCTTGCTGGTGTCTGCCCACTGGTGGAAGAAGCTGATCTAAGAGGGTTGTGCAAGCTTTATAGCGTGTGGGGGGGCGAGACTTGGTAGTCCTTACCTAGTGATTGTTAGGGTTGTGTCTTGCCTTTCTGGTGAGCAGAGCAAAATCAAAGTGTGTGTTTACAGGCAGCTCTGGCTTAGGAAGGCTTTAAGCAGTCTGTCTGCTGATGGGTGATGCCATGTATACACCTTCTTGGTTGTTTGGTCTGCAGGATTGGAGCTTTGGGCTGTTGGGCAGGGCCACATCTTAGCATCATAATGGTGGCCTCCAGGACAGCTCCTGCCATTGAGTAACCTTTGATACCCATGTCTTTATCCCTGCAGTGAGACAGAACCACCTTCCCCATCTCTACCAGGGAACCCTCTAAGACCAGCAGGTAGGTCTGATGCAGGTTCCTATGAATTCATTGTTTTATCCCTTGGTGCACATGGGAAATATATATATATATATATATATATATATATATATATATATATATATAAAATATATATTATAATATTATATATATTATATATATAATATATAATATATATAATATAATATAATATATACCTTCCAAGAGTGGTTCTGCTTCACCCAGACCTGTGGAGTTCCTGCAGTTAAGTCACTGAACTTCAAAGCCTAGTGCTCTGGTTCCTCTTTCTTTTCTAAAACCAATTTTAACATCTGGAAGTTCACGGTTCATGTATTGCTGAAACCTTCAGGTTAGCTATATACTAATTTTCTGGCCATGTAGCATATCAGTTACTGAAAGAGATGTATTGAATTATCAAAGTATAATAATAGGTTTGTTAAATGTTTTCCTCAAGTGCTTAGCATTATTATATGCTTTTGTAAGTAGCTTTTGGAAGGAAAGAACTCTTTGAAAGAAAGCACTATCTCCAAGAGATCCCTTTTGTCTTGCCATTTTCTCAAAGCTATATTGTAACTAAGCTTAGAGCAGCACCCCAAGTTTTGCCCCTTCCTGGCCCTCTAAAATATTTTTATTTTACAATACCTTGCCTAACCTGTTAATCCTTTACCTAGATAGGTGTAGTAGTAGCTCAGTTGTGTCCGACTCTTTGTGATCCCACAGACTGTATCCTGCCAGGCTTCTCTGTCTGTGGGATTCTTCAGGCAAGAATGCTGGAGTTGACTGCTATTCACTTCTCCAGAGGATCTTCCTGATCCAGGGATCGAACCTGGGTCTCCTGCATTGTAGGCAGATTTTTTTACCGTTTGAGCTATAGAGAAGACCTTGGATGAGAGAAGAGTTACTTAAGTGACCAAGATAAGAGAAGTAAAAATAAGTCAATAACAGATTACCATATTTCTTCCCAAGCTTTCCTTTCTAGTAGTCTTGTGAATCAACTATGAACAAGATAGCATCTCTTGAGTAAGATCATGAGGAGTCAACAAGCCTGCACACGGTGGGGACTGGTGATGACTCTGATCCCCTGTCTCAGAGATTAATTGAGTTTACATACCTTTTCCCATTTAGAGACTTTCATAGTTGAGGAGGATCCTCAGTTGGTTTTTGGATGCATGATTCTGCCTTCTCCCCAGATGCTGTTTTTTTCTGAAGAAAGCAACTTTCCTTTCTACCAACATTTACCTTGGGAGTATTGATTTTTGTGTGGCAAGCAGCTGGACTTGAGGTTGGTAACACCCTTCAAAAATAACTCTATTAATGTAAATCATAGAAAGGCATTTGTTATGAATAAGAGGATGCCCACTCACCTTTTTGGCTCTGCAGAATTTTAAGAGTTGAGACCAAGAAACCAAATATTAGAATAAAAAAAAGGAAAAGAGACACAGATGTATAGAACAGTCTTTTGGACTCTGTGGGAGAGGAAGAGGGTGGGATGATTTGGGAGAATGGCAATGAAACATGTATAATATCATATAAGAAATGAATCGCCAGTCCAGGTTTGATGCAGGATACAGGATGCTTGGGGCTGGTGCACTGGGATGACCCAGAGGGATGTTATGGGAATGAGGTGGGAGGAGGGTTCAGGAAGGGGAATATGTGTACACCTGTGGCAGATTCATGTTGATGTATGGCAAAACCAATACAATACTGTAAATTAAAATAATAATAATAATAAAGAAATGATAAATGGTTAAAAAAAAGAATGCTCCCATTGAGATGACTCAGATCAATAAAATTAGAAATGAATATAGAAAAGTTAAAAATGACATCACAGCTATACAAAAATCATAAGAGACTCCAAGCAGTTATACATGAATAAAATGGACAACCTAGATTAAATAGATAAATTCTTAGAAAGCTACAATCTCCAAAGACTGATTAAAGCAACTATACTTCAATAAAAATTAATTTTAAGAAATAATGAAAACTAAACTTAAAAATTCTACAAACAATAAATGTTAGAGGGTGTGGAGAAAAGGGGACCCTTTTACATTGTTTGTGGGAATGTAAAATGGTACAGCCACTATGGAGAACAGTATGGAGGTTCCTTAAAAAACTAAAAATAGAGCTCTAACACAGGATTGTGTAATCCCACTCCTGGGCATATATTCAGAGGAAATCATAATTTGAAACAGTACATGCAGCCTAGTGTTCTTTGCAGCACTGTTTACAATAGCCAAAGTAAGGAAGCAACCTAAATGTCCATCAACAGAGGAAAGAATAAAAAAGATGTGGTACATACATATACGATAGAATATTAGTCATACAAAGGAGTGAAATAATGCCATCTGCAGCAATATTGGATGGACCTTGATATTGTCATACTGAGTAAAGTAAGTCAGATAAAGACATATCATATAGTATCACTTTAAAACTGGTACAAATGAATTTATTTATGAAACAGTCACAGATGTAGAAAATAGATTTGTGGTTATCAAGGGAGAAGTGAGGAGATAAGCTGGGCATTTGGCATTGACATATACACACTACTGTATATGAAATGGATAACAATGCTGCATAGCACAGGGAGCTCTTCTCATTACTCTATAATGACCCAAATGGGAAAACAACCTAAAAAAGAGTGGATAAGTATAAAGCTGATCTACTTTACAGTACAACACAAACCAGTCCAACATTGTAAATCAGCTATATTCCACTACAAGTTAAAATGAAATAGAATGCTTCCATTACTCAGAAAATTCCAAGAGCTGGGAAGCTATGAGCCAATGTGATCTGAATAACAAAATATATATACTTCTTATAAATCACAGTACCATACACACAGGGTTGAAACTGTGTGGTTTGATAGTTTTAACTCTGGCAATAACAGAAATGTGACTACATGGTAGGAGAAGACTCAGCCAGAGTGCTTGTTTGCTAGAGTTGTTTCACACTCTCCCTGGAAGATCAGTAGAATAAATGTGTAACCTCCACATCTGTTGAGCATTAACTCCACAGTCACAGCTTTCTATTTTCTTTCCAGCTGTGTTCCATATGAATCTGGGTTGAAATGGAGAAATAAATAACAGTATCAAATACAATGAAATACAAATAGTTGGCTATTTAACCTCTTGGTCACTATAAAATTCAAAATTAATCATGAGTCTATATTTTTGCCTTTAAAAATGCTTATTTTCCTTTCACCTAATAAAGGTTTTGTGTTCATTGTCAGAATTGCAATGCCCCCTTTTTCTTATTTTCTTCTCTATAGGCCCTATGAACAGAGCTGCTTTCTACTGTGGTACCAAAAGGAAAACCATCCATTTGTTTAAAATAGAGTGCTGCTTCAAAGTGTAAAATATCTTACAGAACACAGGAGCTGCAGAACAACAAAACAGATTAGAGGAGAAGCATTTTGTACCTGAATAATACAGCGGTTTCTTTCGGAGTTAGAGAATGTTAAGAAGACTAAGCAAGTTTCATTACTGGTAAAGAGTATAGACATTTTAGAAACAAAATATGCAGCTCAATACCAGAAAAATGAACAACCCAGTCAAGAGGTGTGCAGAAAAGCTAAATAGACATTTCTCCAAAGAAGACATACAGATGGCTAATAAACACATGAACAGTTGCTCAAAAGGACTAATTATTAGAGAAATGCTAATCACAACTCAATGAGGTATCACTTATACTGGTCAGAATGGCCATCATCAAAAAGTCTACAAATAATAAATGCTGGGGACAGTGTGGAGAAAATGGAATCTTCTTACACTGTTGGTGGGAATGCATACTGATACAACCACTGTGGAATACAGTATGGAGATTGCTTTAAAAACTAGGAATAACACTACCACATGACTCAGCAATCCCACTCCAGGGCCTATACCCTGAGGAAATCAGAATTGAAAAGACACATGTACTGCAATGTTCACTGCAACACTATTTACAATAACTAGGACATGGAAGCAACCTAGATGTCCATCAAAAGATGAATGAATAAGGAAGTTGTGATACATTTACACAATGGAATGCTACTTAGCTATAAAAAGGAACACAGTTGAGTCAGTTCTAATGAGGTGCATGAACTTAGAGTCTATTATACAGAGTGAAGTCAGAAAGAGAAAGACAAATACTGTATATTAACACATATATATGGAATCTAGAAAGATGGTACTGACAATCCTGTGTACAGGGCAGCAAAGGAGACATAGCCATAAGAACAGACTTTTGGACTCAGTGAGAGAAGGAGAGGGTGAGATGATTTGAAAGAATAGCATTGAAACATATACATTGCCATATGTGAAATGGATAACCAGTATGAGTTTGATGTATGAAGCAGGAAACTAAAAACTGGTGTTCTGTGACAACCTGGAGGGATAGGGTGGGGAGGGATAGGGAGGGACGGGGGATACTTGTATACCTATGGCTGATTCATACTGATGTATGGGAAAACATACAATATTGTAAAGTAGTTATCTTCCAATTAAAATAATAAAACAAAATAGTAGAGGGTAATTTCTATAAGATCTTGAATTGTAGCAAATGGTTATAATTCTCTTGACCACTCCTTTGTCCAAGTTGATTTTTAATTTTCTTTTGATAACTAAGAACTACTTTAGAGGTGCAAAAAGCCACAGCAAGTGCCCGCAGGGTTGAAGTATTAAGATATTATGAATGAATACATTTAAAATAAGAATTTCAACTTTCTTTCAGTCCAATGAGTCTCTCCCCTACTTTCAATTTTCTAAGTCTTATCATCTGATAAGCCAACTTCCAAGCCTACTTTGTAACCACTAACATCTTATTAACCATGGTAACTGACATAGAAGTGCCAGACATTTCAGATAAATTCTTTCCAAGTGGTATTTCTAAAATACTGTCAATGACTTGAGAGAGTCAGAGAAGTGTAAGAATTCACAGTGTAAACTCTGAAAAACCTTTGAAAATCATCTTTTTAAAAGGGTATGCTAAAGAAATACTTTGAAAACAATAAAGAGCTAGAGAATGTCATTAAATAGAAGAATCTATTACTAGATTCTTATTATTCTTTCCTATTAATAGTTTATTTCACTTTCCTGGTTTTCTATGAGAAGTGATAAAAAGCATTTGAAGACAAACATATCCATATTTAAAATGAAAATATTTGGGGGGATCATTGAAACCTCACCACCTTTGTATCATTCCAAGTTTCTTTCGTACTTACATATTATACCACTGTTGTAAGACAGGCAAAGAAAAGTGTGTCAGATTTCTGTTATGCAACTTAAGTATAATATTAAACTATATTAATGACATGTATTATATTTTATTAAAATTATCTTTGTATGAAATTTCATATAGAAATTTGATAAATGTAAATTATACTGGTTTTTGCATAATCTTACCAAATTCCTCCCACTTCAGTGAAGTACAGAAGTTTATGACTTCCATGAATTTGGTGATATTATACGGAACTTGGAAGAATTTACATTTACTCAATGAAGAATATATTTTCAGCTTCAACCTAACAAAAATTCCTCCTTGATTGCAGAGATCAATACAGACACAGAAATAGTGAACATTCAATATTTAGTAGTGTTTCCCAAATTGCAGAGCATACTCAATTGCATCAAACTTATCTTAGGATTCTATTACACCAGCATTTTGAATGCAACCTGGGAGAGGTAGTGCAACAATATCTTAGAGATAAACTGAAGTAGAGAAAGTTAGGGAGATGGAAACCCATCATGGTTTCTAGGTTCAAATGCAAATATATACAACATCATCTTTCAGTGTCTATTTAAATAAGCCAACCTCAATATTTATTAAGATGAAACTTAACTGGCATTTGAAATAAGTTTTAACCAATTATGTATGACTGGACATATTCTGTATCTAGTAATTAATACCATGACAAAAATGATTGTGTAGATTATTATCACAAACTATAACAAAGATACAAGTAAGAATCAGATTTTTTAAATAAAGGAGGAGATGGAGATAAGATGGCAGAGTAGGAGGATGTGAGCTCATCTCCTCTAATGAAAATTCCAAAATCACTATGAATTGCTGAATGGTCATTAGCAAAAATTCTGGAACCTATCAAAAAGATATCCTAGTCAAAGAGAAGGAAGAAGCCACAATGAGAAAGTAGGGGGTGAGAAGTTAGGAGGGGTTCAACTGAGATAAAATCCAAATTCCATACCTGTAGAGTGGGTGACCCACAAACTGGAACATAATTATATTTCAGAGGTTCTCCCACAGTACTGAGAGTTCTGAGTCCCACATTAGCTCCTCAGGCTGAGGGTCTGGCAACAGGAGGAAGATTTTCCAGAGAATATGCCTTTGAAGGTCAGTGGGATTTGATCACAGGAATTCCACAGGACTGGAGGAAACAGAAGCTCCCCTTTTTGAGGATGCATACAAGGTCTCATGCATACCTGGATGCAGGGGAAAAAAGTAGTTACTGATAAGAGACTGGGCCAGACAGCTCCTAGTATTGGAGGATCTTATGGAGAGACAGGGTGGCTGTGGCTCCTTACAGGGACAACACTTGCATTATAGGAGTCCTAGAAGGAGATGAGAAAGAAAAAAGACCTCAAAAATATTTTAAAAGATAACAGCTGAAAAATTCCCTTATATGGGAAAAGAAACAGTCACCAAGTCTAGGAAGCTGAGAGAATCGCAGGCAGGATAAGCCCAAGGAGGAACATATATGTAGTATTCAAATAGGCAAAAATCAAAGACAAAGAAAAAAATATTAAAAGCAATGAGGGAAAAGCAGCAAATAATTTACAAGGTAATTCCAATAAGGTTATCAACTGATTTTTCATCAGAACCTCTATAGGCCAGAGGGGAGTGGCACATATATTTAAAGTGCTAAAAGGGAAAAACCTACAACTTAGAATACTCTACCCAGCAAGACTCTCATTCATATTCAACAAAGAAATCTAAGGTTTTACAGACAGTAAAAGCTAAGAGAATTCAACACAACTAGACAAGTTTTGCAGCAAATTCTAAAGGGATTTCTCTAGGGAGAAAAGGCCACAGCTAAAAACAAGAAATTTATGAGTGAAAAAAGTTCACTGGTAAAGTCAAACATAAAGTAAAGGTAGAAAATCATCCACACATAAATATGATACTAACCAGAAATCATGAGAAGAGTACAAACACAGGACATTGGAAATTCATTTGACATTAAAAAAGACAAAGTTAAACAATCTTGTATATATACAGATTGCTGCATCATAACCTTATGGTAACTGCAAATGAAGAATCTATGGTGCATAAACAAACAAACAAAAAATGATAAGGAATCCAAACACAATACTAAAGTTAGTCATCACATCATAAGACAACAAATGAGGAAGAAAAGGAAAAAGACCTACAGAAACCAATCCAAAACAACAAAATGGCAATAACAATGCACATATTGGTAATTACCTTAAATGTAAATGGATCAGATGCTCCAACCAAGACAGCCTGGCTGAATGGATACAAAAACAAAACTCATGTATAAGCTGTCTGCAAGTGATCCCCTTCAGATCTAGGGACACATACAGACAGTGAGTGTATGGAAAAATATATTCCATGCAAAAGGAAATTAAAATAACCTGGAGTAGCAGGGACTTTAAAGAAGACTTTAAAATAAAGTCTGTTACAAGAGAAAAAGAGACTACATAATGAATAAGTGATCAGTCTAAGAAGAAGATACAACAATTGGTTATACACACACACACCCAGAATAGGAGCACCTCAATATATACAGCAATACTAATAGCCATAAAAGGAAAAATCAACAAAATCAACAATAACAAATTAGTACTTGGACTTTAGCACTCCATTTATACCAATGCAAAGATCATTTACACAGAATATAAGTAAGGAAACGTAGGCATTAAGTGACACATTCGATCATATGATATTTAATTGATATTTATAGAGCATTCCATCCAAAAGCAGTAGAATACATATTCTCAAGTCCACTTGGAACATTCCCCAGGACTGATCACATTGTGGGCCATGAAGCAAGCCTTGATAAATTTTAAAACTGATGTCATACCAAGTGTCTTTTCTGATCACAATGCTGTGAGATTAGAAATTAACTACTAGGGAAAAAAACTATAAAAAATACAAGCACATGGAGGCTAAACAATATGCTACTAAATAACCAATGCATCATTGGAGAAATCAAACAAGAAATTAAAAATGCCCACAAACAAATGAAAATGAAAGCACACTGATCCAAAACCAATGGGACACAGCAAAAGTTCTAAGAGTGACACTTAGAAATAGAAGCTTACCTCAGGAAACAAGAAAAATCTCAAGTAAACAATCTAACCTTGCACCTAAAGAGACTAGAGCAAGATATCTTTTTCTGTCCATCTCCTCGAGTAAGGGAAATAAAAATGAACAAATGGGATATAATTAAACTCAAAGCTTTTTGCATAGCCAAGGAAACTATAAACAAAAGGACAACCCACATAGTGGGAGAAAATATTTGCAAAATATACAACTGGCAACTGATTAATCTCCAAAATATACAAGCAGCATGCAGCCCAATACCAAAAAAAAAAAAAAAAAAGCACACAACCCAATCAAAAAATAGAAGACCTAAATAAATATTTCTCCAAAGATATACAGATAATCAAAAAACACATGAAAAGATGCTCAAGATCACTAATTATCAGAGAAATGCAAACCAAACCTGTATTAAGATATCCGTTCACACTTGTCAGAGTAGACATCATCAAAATTCTGCAAGCAATAAATGTTGGAGAAGGTGTCGAGAAAGGGGAACCAAACCCTCCTACATTGTTGGCAATGTAAATTGATACAGCCACTATGGAGAACAGTATAGAGGTTCCTTATAAACCTAAAAATTGAGCTACCATATGATCCAGCAATCCTACTACTGGATGAATATACAGAGAAAACATGGTTCAACAGAATATGTGCATCCTACTGTTCACTACAGTGCTGTGTACAATAGCCTAGACATGGAAACAACCTAAATGTCCATCAGCAGTTGAATGAATAAAGATGTGGTACATATACACAATGGAATATTACTCAGCCATTAAAAAGACCAAGCTAATGCCATTTGCATTCTAGTTGGAAAAGACCCTGATGCTGGGAAAGATAGAAAGCAGGAGGAGAAGGGGATGTCAGGATGAGATGGTTGGATGGTGTCGCTGACCCAGTGGACATAAGTTTGAGCAAGCTCTGGGAGGTGGTGAAGGACAGGGAAGCCTGGCATGCTGCAGTCCATGAGGTTGCAGAGTTAGATATGACTGATCAGCTGAACAGTGATGCCATTTACAGCAACATGAATGAACCTGAGGAGTATATTAAGTGAAATCTGTCAGACAAGGAAAATTATATATCTTTTATGTGGAATATAAAAATAATGATACAATTTAACTTATTTACAAAATAGAAACAGATTCACACACTTAGAAAACAAACTTAATGGTTACCAAAGGCAAAAAGTGGCAAAGAGAGGTAAATTGTAAGTTTGGGAATGACTTATGTACACAACTATATTTAAAAACAATAATCACCAATGATCTAGTATTTAGCACAGGGAGTGCTGCTTAATATTCTGTAATAACCTAAATGGGAAAATAATTTGAAAGAGAGTAATCATATCTATACATATAATTGAATCACTTTGCTGTACACCTGAAACTAACACATTATAAGTCAATTCTAGTCCAATATAAAATAGAAGTTAAAAACATAATGATTATCATTGTCTACACTAAGGCAAGTACTATCTCTTATGTGTAATAAGTTGTTAATATACTTTATTTTGCTTGTAATCATAGAAGCCCCCTTTATGCTCCAGGTATACCTGAGTTCATGAGACTTGGTGGGTGACAGATTCCATCACTTGTCTTAGGTACTGACTATACCAGGTAGTTTTTCAACCTTTGTGGCAGTTAAGGTTCAGGCAGCTAGGATCTCCTAACCTGATGGATCAACCCCAGTGATCTGGTTAAACACAGGTAAATAAGGAACTTATGAAAATAGCAGCAGAGACCAAAGAGATGCCTTTTTTTCCCTTGATTTTGCAATTAAAGGAAAATTAAGTCCTGGTGCAACAGGGATAGCGTTGGTGACAGTGGTTCTGCTTAGAGTAATACAATGCTTTGCAGTATAGAACCACCACACCAGGTCTACTACCTGAGTCAGGGCTTGGTATCCTACAGCCTCTGATCATGCTTAAAGAACCTCAGTGATTCTGGGAGCCAACAAGTATCCATTTAAGAAGTTTATTCTCTGCTTAAAGCAATCAGAGGCCATTCTGACTGCTAATAATTAAGATCTGTGACAGGTGGGTTTAATAGGAATTTTTATATAAATATTTTCTTATTTACAGGAAATTTGAAATATTAAATTTTTATACATTTAGTTATCTCTTGTTTTTTTATTAAATTAATATTACTTATAAATTGTTATTTTGTAGTACAGAGTTAAATACTTTTTAATGTAGAAAAAGCTGGCTTAACTGAATACGTGTGCATGCTAAGTAGCTTCAGTCATGGCCAACTCTATGACCGCTATGGACTGTAGCCTGCCAAACTCCTCTGTCCATGGGATTCTCCAGGCAAGAATACTGGAGTGGGTTGCCATGCCCTCCTCCAGGGGATCTTCCTGACCCAGGAATCAAACCTGTATTTCCTGTGGCTCCTGAACTGCAGGCAGATTCTTTACCACTGAGCTACTGCGGAAGCCACTATTCTGGCTAATATCACTCATTAAAATTGACTTCAAATTATTTTTTTATAAATCTTATAAGCTTTGATACTCCATTTAGAGAAAAGAAAAAATAATACAAACAAAATTTATATTGTATATCCATGGTCACAAAGCCAGGAAATGGTTGTAGAACCAATGCATTTTGTCAAAAACTCCTGGATTTTAAAGCTATGTCATGGTGCCTTTAAAATGAGTTTCAAGGAAGAGAGAAAAAAAATATCTGTGTAAAGGGAACTCTAATTCTTGACCATAAGATTAGACAAAGTAAAGTTTACATTTAAAATTTCATCTCTCTATATATTTATATCTTCAAAGTCTTATAGACTCTTAACAGACTACCATGTTTTATTTGGTGTCATCTTAAAAACCTCTGCCCAAACTTCTCTTAGAGAAGGATTAGAAAATTTGTGTCTACCAAGATGAAAGTGAAAGAGGAGAGTGAAAAATTTGGCTTAAAGCTCAACATTCAGAAAATGAAGATCATGGCATCTGGTCCCATCACTTCATGAGAAATAGATGGTGAAACAGTGGAAACAGTGTCTGACTTTATTTTTGGGGGTTCCAAAATCACTACAGATGGTGACTGCAGCCATGAAATTAAAAGATGCTTACTACTTGGAAGGAATGTTATGACCAACCTAGATAGTATATTCAAAAGCAGAGATATTACTATGCCAACAAAGGTCCATCTAGTCAAGGCTATGGTTTTTCCAGTGGTCATGTATGGATGTGAAAGTTGGACTGTGAAGACAGCTGAGCGCCAAAGAATTGATGCTTTTGAACTGTGGTATTCAAGAAGACTCTTGAGAGTCCCTTGGACTGCAAGGAGGTCCAACCAATCCATCCTAGAGGAGATCAGTCCTGGGTGTTCATTGGAAGGAATGATGCTAAAGCTGAAACTCCAATACTTTGGCCACCTCATGTGAAGAGCTGACTCATTGGAAAAGACCCTGATGCTGGGAGGGATTGGGGGCGGGAGGAGAAGGGGATGACAGAGGATGAGATGGCTGGATGGCATCACCGACTCTATGGACATGAGTTTGAGTGAACTCTGGAAGTTGGTGATAGACAGGGAGACCTGGTGTGCTGCGATTCATGGGGTCACGAAGTGTCAGATATGACTGAGCGACTGAAATGAACTGAACTGAATCTTAAAAAGTAAACAAAATTCACATTATTGTGGATTTTCAATAAAATTCCAAGAGAAGAAGAGAGAACAAGAAAAACATTATTTCTGATTTTGCTTCATTGTGGCCTAATGCATTTTTAGGGGTTGATATATGAAAGTAAATGAACATTAATCATCACAAGATTTTAAAAATTTCCTTCAGTATGCAGCCTGAGGCACCAGTAAGAGTTAAGAAGTTGTGAAGGAGTAGCAGTGTTTCCTAAAGGCAAACAGTCACCACTCTCTTCTCAACTTTTCTTTCCTTCCCTGAGTACACCTTCAACTCCCATTCCCACACCACTCTAGAGCAGTTAATGCTTGTAATATTCGGCTATACTTGCAACAACCAGAGTCATGGAGTTCTATTGCAGTACCATGCCCCAAGCCTCTGTTCTTATGAAAATATCCTAGAGGGCAGCATGGAAGCCATTTTTGCTTTCTAACTCAAAACCACCAAATAGCTGAGGCTATCTCTACACTCACTTTTGCCAATTTTCCAGAGTCATCAACTTTGTATTTCTTGTGTTACAGCTGCTGTCTGTCCTTACTTTGATCTTAGTTGTTTGAGCCAACACACAAAAACACACATGGGTTAGACACATAAACACATCTGTATTATCCCAGCTTTCAAATATACTCTAATTCATATTACTAATTTGGAAATATAAAAACCAATTTGGCTGTATAGTAATCATTTAATAGGGATGGGCCTCAGGCTTGGCCTTTGAATTTCAAAATGTTTCCAGCCTGTAACATCACCAAACCATGGTGCTTTTGGCTGGAACAGATAGTCTTTCATTGCACTGTGGGCATAAGACAAAAATGACTTGTGACCCAAGGACTATCAACCATCTTTATCTGACACACTGCAGCTCTTAGAGGTTCTCTTGGCAGTTGCTACTTTGATACCTGATCCCACTTTTTAAGAGTTTGTCAGAGGCACTGCAAGGTTGTCACAGGCAACTGTTAAATGGAGAAAAAAATTAACTGCGAGGGGTCATAATTCTACCTATTTCATTTCTTGTTCTCTCAGCCTAAAGGAGAAAAAAAATACAAAACTATCTTTAACCTTTATCACTCATTTAGCATATCTTGCTAGCTGACAAGGAGAGGTATAATGTTCTGAGAAGTGGAAATGTACCTAGAGTTGAAAGTTTTAGCAGCCATGACATAACATCATAAGTTTCTCAGAAGAGTGGGAGTGTTCAGAGAAACTGTAGATTAGAGTAATTTATTAAAATGTCTGTTAGAAAGTCATACCCTCTTTAATTGCACAAGATCTACTTAAATCTAAAGGAAGGGGAGCTGTTGCCCTCTTTCAGCTCTACCTCATCAGTACTTTTCAAGTTTATAGATTAGAATTACAAATCTTTATTGGCCAAATGCCAGGATAATTTAAGACACCATAATCACAGGGCTTTGAACTCTCAGAGGAATTAATGACCACCACGAAGAGTATGAATCAAAGCTTGGAGAGGCAGGGGTATGGACCTATTCCCTTTCTTTATGAGTGTATAATTCATTTTCCTTCCTTCACTTTTTTTGAGAATATGTAATTCATGGCATATTTCTTGATAAATGATAGAACCCATAATGCATTTTTTCTTTTGTTATCTAACTACATTGTTATTTGAAAAAATATTTTTGCTTTAAATTTCATTTCATGTGTTATTTATCTTTTGATTAGTTTTGAATATTATATTTCTTTTTTCATCTCTTTATTTCTACCTGCTTTATTTTGCTTCAGGTGTATCTCTTTTAAATATATATAGCTGTTTTGTTTTTCTTAAAATTGTCATTTTTACACAATGAACTAAACAGTTCATTTCTTCATGTGTGATGATTGCTGATGAATTTGAATTCATTTATACAGTATTTGTACCTTCCCTGCTGGCTCAGATGGTACAGTGTCTGCCTACAATGCAGGAGACCTGGATTCGATCCCTGGTTGGGGAAAATCCTCTGGAGAAAGAAATGGCAACGCACTCCAGTAGCCTTGCCTGGAAAACGCCATGGATGGAGGAGTGTGGTAGACTACAAACATGGGGTCCCAAAGAGTCCGACAAGACTAAGCGACTTCACTTTCACTTTCATACAGTATTTAACTTTTTAATTATCATTTTCTGGGTTTAGCTTTATATTCTCTGTCATATTTTATTAGCTTATCTATTTATCTTCCTTAACAATACTGATTGGAAAATCTTTTATCATATGTTTATTCTTTTCCAAATATTTCAGTTCAATTCAGTCGCTCAGTTGTGTCCGACTCTTGCGACCCCATGAATCGCATGAATCGCAGTACGCAGGCTTCCCTGTCCATCACCAACTCCTGGAGTTCACTCAGACTCACATCCATCGAGTCGGTGATGCCATCCAGCCATCTTTGCCATCCAGCCATCTCAACCTCTGTCGTCCCCTTTTCCTCCTGCCCCCAATCCTTCCCAGCATCAGAGTCTTTTCCAGTGAGTCAACTCTTCCCATGAGGTGGCCAAAGTACTGGAATTTCAGCTTTAGCATCATTCCACCCAAAGAACACCCACTGCTGATCTTCTTCAGAATGGACTGATTGGATCTCCTTGCAGTCCAAGGGACTCTCAAGAGTCTTCTGCAACACCACAGTTCAAAAGCATCAATTCTTCAGCACTCAGCTTTCTTCATAGTCCAAATCTCACATCCATACATGACCACTGGAAAAACCATAGCCTTGACTAGACGGACCTTTGTTGGCAAAGTAATGTCTCTGATTTTCAATATGCTGTCTAGGTTGGTCATAACTTTTCTTCCAAGGAGTAAGCATCTTTTAATTTCATGGCTGCAGTCACCATCTACAGTGATTTTGGAGCCCCCCAAAATAAAGTCTGACACTTTCCACTGTATCCCCATCTATTTCCCATGAAGTGATGGGACCAGATGTCATGATCTTCGTTTTCTGTGTGTTGAGCTTTAAGCCAACTATTTCACTCTCCACTTTCACTTTCATCAAGAGGCTTTTTAGTTCCTCTTCCCTTTCTGCCATAAGGGTGGCGTCATCTGCATATCTGAGGTTATTGATATTTCTCCTGGCAATCTTGATTCCAGCTTGTGCTTCTTCCAGCCCAGTGTTTCTCATGATGTACTCTGCATATAAGTTAAATAAGCAGGGTGACAATATACAGCCTTGACATACTCCTTTTCCTATTTGGAACCAATCTGTTGTTCCATGTCCAGTTCTAACTGTTGCTTCCTGACCTGCATATAGGTTTCTCAAGAGGCAGGTCAGGTGGTCTGGTATTCACATATCTTTCAGAATTTTCCACAGTTTCTTGTGATCCACACAGTCAAAGGCTTTCTCGTAGTCAATAAAGCAGAAATAGATGTTTTTCTGTAACTCTGTTGCTTTTTCCATGATCCAGCGGATGTTGGCAATTTGATCTCTGGTTCCTCTGCCTTTTCTAAAACCAGCTTGAACATCTGGAAGTTCATAGTTCATGTATTGCTGAAGCCTGGCTTGGAGAATTTTGAGCATTACTTTGCTAGCATGTGAGATGAGTACAAGTGTGCGGTAGTTTGAGCATTCTTTGGCATTGCCTTTCTTTGGGATTGGAATGAAAACTGACCTTTTCCAGTCCTGTGGCCACTGATGAGTTTTCCAAATTTGCTGGCATATTGAGTGTAGCACTTTCACAGCATCATCTTTCAGGATTTGAAAGAGCTCAACTGGAATTCCATCACCTCCATTACTTTCTCCATAGTGATGCTTTCTAAGGTCCACTTGATTTCACATTCCAGTATGTCTGGCTCTTGGTGAGTGATCACACCATCGTGATTATCTGGGTGAAGATCTTTTTTGTACAGTTCTTCTATGTATTCTTGCCACCTCTTCTTAATATCTTCTGCTTCTCTTAGTTCCATACCATTTCTGTCCTTTATTGAGCCCATCTTTGCATGAAATGTTCCCTTGGTATCTCTAATTTTCTTGAAGAGATCTCTAGTCTTTCCCATTCTGTTGTTTTCCTCTATTCTTTGCATTGATCACCGAGGAAGGCTTTCTTATCTCTTCCAAATATTTAACATGCCCAAATAAAAAATATTAATATTATTTTAAGATAATCAATCTATTACTTTCTTTGAGAACAACAACAAAAAAACATTTAGAATGTTTTAAATCTACATTCTCTATCCTGTCTTACATTGAAATTTTTCCTTGTCATTTAATTATGTATTATGCTGCCCTCCTCCAAATTTAGTATTTTTCTTGTTGTTTTATGTGTAATATATTTAAGATACTCCCAATATTTAAGAATTTGTTATATTTTTATAAAGTATTTTATCTTACTTTTTCACCCTGAATAATAGATTAAGTTCCAAAAGACAATTTTATATTTTTTCAGCCAATGAATCTTATTCATTGTGAATTGTTTGTGTATACACATGTGTGTTTGACCTCATATATTTAAAATCTTTTTATTGTGTACTGGGGTATAGCTGATTGACAATATTGTGATAGTTTCAGGTGAACAGCGAAAGGACTCAGAGATATATATACATGTAACCATTCTCTGCCAAATTTCCCTCTCATTCAGTATGCCACATAAAATTGAGCAGAGTTCTATGTGCTGTGCAGTAGGTCATTGTTGGTTATCCATTTTAAATATAGCAGTGTGTCCATGTCTATCCCAAACTCCCTAACTATCCCTTCCCTCCTCACCACCAGCAACCATAAGTTTGTTCTCTTTCTGTTTTGTAAATCCATTACTATCATTTCTTTTTAGATTCCACATATAAGGGATGTAAATCAGACACAGAAGAAATATTGTATGACCTCAGATTTGTGGAGCTTTTCTGTCAGTAGGTACTATGCCCTGGGTAGACATGGGAAGTTCGCTCAATTTGAATCTGCCTGATCTTTGGTATATCTGAGTTGACTGATATTTTCTAATGCATCTGATGTTTTCATTGTGTGACTTAATCTTCTATATAAGTTCAATAGAAGTCGACGTAACATGCTAGCATTTTCTTCCACCAGAATTGCATTTCTCCTTTCAAAATTAACATAAATGTTTTTAGAAAAATGTAGCAATGAACTATAATAAATCAAACTCAGTTTGTTGTTACAGGTCATTATAAATCCCAATAAAATTGTTATATTTCCTAATGAAAACATTATTGAAAACTATGACTCAATCTTATTGCTTTGCCCATGGAGGCATGAAAAACAATATTAAAAATAAAATTATTTTTCTGCTTTGCTAGTATTTATTTTCAAAATCCAATTACAAAAACTCAAACTATGAAAAAGTAAAAACACATATTAATTTATCAGGAACAGCTTGTCCAACTCTGTAGTGATAAAGTTTTCATTCCTGAAAGAAGAAGTTTTCATTATAAAAAATTATAAGGCTATAGCAATAGAATTTTAATTTAATAAATATTTATCAAGTGCCTAGTTCAACTTCAGTATTATGTTAAGACATTAGGCGGGCAGTCAGACATTGCTCCTGTTCTCAGAAAGTGTTATAAAATAATGATTGTAATGATAGAAGTATGCATAGATTTTCAAGGTTGTACAAAGCATAGGCTTTAATTCTGTTGCAGGATTGAAATATCTATCAGTTCCGTTCAGTCATTCAGTTATGTCTGACACTTTGTGACTCCATGGACTGTAACGTGCCAGGCCCCCCTATATATCACCAACTCCCGGAGTTTACACAAACTCATGTCCATTGAGTTGGTGATGCCATCCAACCACCATCCTCTGTGGTTCCCTTTTCCTTCCTTCTGCCTTCAATCTTTCTCAGCATCAGGGGCTTTTTCAATGAGTCCATTAATCACATCAGGTGGCCAAAGTATTGGAGTTTCAGCTTCAACATCAGTCCTTCCAATGAATATTCAGAACTGATTTCCTTTAGGATGGACTGGTTGGATCTCCTTGCCATCCAAGGGACTCTCAAGAGTCTTCTCCAACACCACAGCTAAAAAGCATCAATTCTTTGGCACTCAGCTTTCTTTATAGTCCAACTCTCACATCCATTAATGATTCATGACTATTGGAAAAACCATAGCTTTAACTAGACAGACATTTGTTGGCAAAATAATGTCTCTGCTTTTTAATATGCTGTCTAGGTTGGTTATAACTTTTCTTCCAAGGAGTAAGCATATTTTAATTTCATGGCTGCAGTGATCATCTGCAGTCATTTTGGAGCCCAAAAATGTCAAGTCTGTCACTGTTTCCCCTGTTTCCCCATCTATTTGCCAACTTTTTCACTTTCCTCTTTCACTTTTTTCATCAAGAGGCTCTTGTTCTTCTTCACTTTCTGCCATAGGGGTGGTGTCATCTGCATCCCTAAGCCTATTGATATTTTCCCCGGCAATCTTGATTCCAGCTTGTGCTTCTTTCAGCCCAGCGTTTCTCATGATGTACTCTGCATATAAGTTAAATAAGCAGGGTGACAATATACAGCCTTGACATACTCCTTTTCCTATTTGGAACCAATCTGTTGTTCCTTGTCCAGTTCTAACTGTTGCTTCCTGACCTGCCTATAGGTTTCTCGTGAGACAGGTCAGGTGGTCTAGTATTCCCATTTCTTTCAGAATTTTCCACAGTTTCTTGTGATCCACACAGTCAAAGGCTTTGGCATAGTCAATAAAGCAGAAATAGATGCTATTCTGGAACTCTCTTGCTTTTTTGATGATCTAACAGATGTTGGCAATTTGATCTCTTGTTCCTCTGCATTTCTATATCCAGCTTGAACATCTGGAAGTCACTGTTCATGTACTACTGTTGAAGTCTGGCTTGAAGAATTTTTAGTGTTACTTTGCTAGTGTGTGAGATGAGTACAACTGTGCAGCAGTTTGAGCATTCTTTGGCACTGCCTTTCTTTGGGATTGGAATGAAAACGGACGTTTTCTAGTCCTGGACCACTGCTGTGTTTTCCAAATTTGCTGGCATATTGAGTGAAGCACTTTCACAGCATCATCTTTTAGGATTTGAAATAGCTCAACTGGAATTCCATCACCTCCACTAACTTTGTTCTTAGTGATTCTTCCTAAGGCCCACTTGACTTCACATTCCAGGATGTCTGGCTCTAGGTGAGTGATCATACTGTCATGATTATCTGGGTCGTGAAGATCTTTTTTGTACAGTTCTTCTGTGTATTCTTGCCACCTCTTCTTAATATCTTATGCTTCTGTTAGGTCCATACCTTTCTGTCCTTTATCAAGCCCATCTTTGCATGAAGTGTTTCCTTGGTATCTCTAATTTTCTTGAAGAAATGGCTAGTCTTTCCCATTCTATTGTTTTCCTCCATTTCTTTGCACTGATACCTGAGGAAGGTTTTCTTATCTCTCCTTGCTATTCTTTGAAACTCTGCATTCAAATGGGTATATCTTTCCTTTTCCCTTTTGCTTTTCACTTCTCTTCTTTTCACAACTATTTCTAAGGCCTCCTCAGACAGCCATTTTGCTTTTTTGCATTTCTTTTTCTTGGGGATGGTCTTGACCCCTGTCTCCTATGCAATGTCATGAACCTCCATCCACAGTTCTTCAGGCACTCTGTCTATCAGATCTAATCCTTTGAATCTATTTCTCATTTCCACTGTATAATCATAAAGGATTTGATTTAGGTCATACCTGAATGGTCTAGTGGTTTTCCCCACTTTCTTCGATCTAAGTCTGAGTTTGGCAGTAAGGAAATATCTATAGAGAATCACAAAAAAGCAATTTGCCTCTTAGAAGTGGGTTATAATGTTATTTCCAGGAGAAAAAAAGTAAAAATGCACAGAAACATGTAACATTATGACATAGCAGGTGAAATAAAGTTATGTGATGTTGCTTGATATATGGATGAGTGGGAAGCTCTAAAAGATGGGTTTGGAAAGAGGGTATATGGCCATATTTTGTAAGTGATGATTTGAGGGCATGAAAAGTCATAAGGAGCTTATTTCTCCAGGTTAAATCACAATTTTACAATTGGCCATTTGGCAGTAGACATTGCTACCTAGTCATAAGTTCTTCAAATCAAGGTATTGAGAACAGGAGAAGGAAAGTAATAAGTTATTTTGAGAAGAAATGTTGGCAGTAATTTGGAGCACATTTAACAAAATTTGAAAATATTCTCTGATAGTTAGAGAAATGACTGCAGAGGCTGATCAAATATTTCCCAGGACTGATAACCTTTGACCAAAAGGCATTTCATAGCATGCCTGGGTACCAACTGACAAGGTCAGATTGTGGTAGTCTACATTTTTGGTACTTAATTAAAGATTAAAGAATACTAGTAAAATGATGTCAGCCTATTTTAGAAGAATGTGTTTGCCATCAGAAAAAAATCATGTTTTTAATAGTTTTTTTCTTCATTCATTTAATATTTTGGGTACTTACATTCCATGTGTATGGATCACATATATTAATATGGATGGATTTAGTCTTTGCTAGTATTAATGTTGTACTATTTAAAAGTATGGACTCTGTAAATAGGAATCCCAGAGTTTAAATTTTGGCTTTCCTATTTGTTAAGTATATGAATTTGAACAAGTACTTTCATTTTCCTTAATTTCAATTTTTTTCATTTTTTAAATAGGGATACATGTAAAATGTCACTTCCTTGTCCAAGATATAGCAAATGCTGATTGTTCCTGTTTTTGGAATAGTACTATTTTTATCATTAAGGTTTTGTACAGAAAGCACTTTACCAGTTTTACCAATGATCTACTACTAAAAACCATGTATCAGTGGAAACCAATATTTTGTTATTTGTCCACACCATGTATAAAAAGAAAATAACTTTATGAATATTCTCTATTTGCCCATATATCTACCCATTAATTTCTTTTTTAAACTTTCTACATGTATTCCTACAATGACATCTCAAAGGACATTAGAGAATATAAAAGCTACTGTTTATAAATTCTGTTTCAGTCATTTTGGTAATCTTGGGGAGCTACCTTTTTATCAAGTTTTAATGAATTATTCATATTACCTTAATATGGCTAATAAAATTCCTACTCTTGTGGTAAGAGAAATTTCAACTCTTTTTTTTGTTTGTTTGTTTGTCTTTCCAATATTAGCACTATCTCTAATCTTCAGTTTCTTTTAGGAGACCTATGTCTACTTAGTTAAAATTAAATAGCATAATATATATAATATATCAAATTAATTAGCACTCATGTAAGCAGTAATATATAGCTATATGCTGAAAGTTAATCCTTGAGTATGTTATTCTTGATTCCTCTTTGATTTTTCATTCATTCAGAAGTATTTCTTGTGTGCCTGTTAGATGCTTGGAATGCTTTTATAATCTAGCATTGAAATAACATGAAATCTATTGGGCAGAATCAGATCATTAGAAAACAGAAGTAAAAGATCTAATATGTTAGAAGAACTTAAGTATCATTAAGAAAAATAGGACCAGGGGAAAGAGAGTGGGAAGATGTTCTCGGTGGTTTGGCAGGGATGAGAGATGGTGAAGAACAGCTTTGAATAAGGAGATCAGGGAAGAACTCCCTGAGAAAATAACACTTAAGATCTGAAGAATAAGGGAATAAGCCTTATGAATAGCTGAGAGAAGAAGTAACATAAGATGCCTCAGTGTGGTATGCTGTGGATGTTTTCGAAATACAAGGTCAGTGGTTGCAGGTAGAGGAGTAGGACGCAGGATCAAAGGGTCATAGGGATAGATGATGAAAAGCCTTTTAGGGTACTGTAATGACTTGTTTCACAACGTTGTTAGGAAACTTTCTCAAAAGGTCCTTATATACCATCTGGGCTGCATGATCATATGACATTTGGACTTATTAAGAGAAGCAGTATGAATATAGTAAACAGTAGAAAATGCAAGTAGTTATTGTGTAGATAAAAATTAGATATAGATTTTTTGATTTCTTTGTTTAGGTGCTAAGTTGTGTCTGACTCTCTTGCAAACAGTGGACTGTAGCCCACCAGGCTCCACTGTCCATGGGATTTCTCAGGCAAGAATACTGAAGTGTGGGCTGCCATTTCCTTCTCCAAGGGGATTTTCCTGACCCAGGAATAAAACCCATGTCTCCTGCATTAGCAGGTGGATTATTTACCACTGAACCACCAAAGTTGTATTTTCTAGCTTACTATGCAATTGCTTGCACAGTGAAGTGAGCCGTGTGTGTGTCATTCTGCAGAAGCTATGTAGCAATGGAAAACACAAAAATACTGTGAGCCATGCCAAATTCTCTTACTGCCAAAGATGAAGGGGATAACAGAGGCAAAATAATAGCAGACATTTTAGAGATCATTAAAAAAGTCAGAATTAAATATGCAGATTACACAAACTCCTATTTTCACCTTTCTGCAAACATTTCTTCAACAAATAATTGTTTTGTCTTAGTCTATAAGAGTAAGGATAAGAAAGAAACCCTTGTCAACAACAATCAGATAGAGGGATAAAGTAACACAAGCAAAGGCTGAACCATTGGAGAAATCACTCAAAAAAAAAAAAAAAGAAAGAAATGGAGGAAGACATTAGATAAGCATGTTACTTAGTTTCAAAGAAATCACAAGTGATATCCTTTTTCTAAACAGAGTCTAAAAGTTCATAAAAGAATTTGTAAGAGAAGGCCCTTAAAGCAAACCATCCATTTGGGAAAAAAGAAAAAATGTTTTAGAGATGAAATTCATTAAGCAATAAAAATAGAAAAAAGAGAGTGAGAACATGTAAGTGGCATGAGGAGAGGCTTTAATAAATTGTAAATAATGAGATGGAAATAACAGTGATTATAAAATGACTATAAAGAAGATGATGTATATGGAAGACAAACAAAAGTGACATAGCCAACCACAGTGAATGTGAAAAAGAAAACAGAGTAGGGAATATATCCAAAATATAAGAAAATAAAGCTTTTCTGGACAAAAAAAACTAAAAACCAAAATCAAAACAAGGGTGAATTTGTGTACAGATAGGACATGGAGTAAGCCAGAAAAAGAATAATGCAGAATGATTAACTTAAGCACATCTCAGGACAAATTTACTGTACTTTTAGGATGAATAAAATGTTATTACTTGCAGCATAAAAGTGAGCCATGCAGAAGAAGGAAACCTCAAGAAGACCTCAGGCTTCTCCACACCTATCCAGAAGAGGTCTACTGAGGTCTGGGGAAGGATGTGTTTCAAGCACTGTTTTCCTAATAGTTTTTCAAGAATAAAGCAAAAAGTATTTTTACATATCCACAAAATCCAGGGAATGAAGTAATCATGATTTCTACCTGGAAAACTACTAGAAATAGTAACAGATCAAATAGACAAATCAAAATAATCAATTAAGTAATAGAGGATTTGTAATAAAATGATTGACAATAATTGCTAGATGTATTGAAATATCCAACTAAAACTGATCAATCATGTCATTCATGGTAGTTTATTAAATGAGTGTATTTTAGACACCAAGAGATCCACCTGGCATCCTGAAAAATTCACCTTCTACTAGGTAGTCTGACTTTACACACACTTAATCACCAGAGTCTCCAGCAGCATTATTTCCATTGGTGGAAATGGGTAGAGGCCACTATTTCTAACAGTAAGGCTGCTAAAGTCATTAAAAAAAGGGGCTACTAGCCTGAGGTGGCTCTAATGCTTTGGTAGCCTATGTAAGCAAACCAAAACATAAGCCAGAGTAAGTTCATATTAATGCATTCGTATCCCAGAAAGTGAAATTTTCTTCCCAGGTGGCTCTTTGGTAAAGAATTTGCCTGCCAGTACAGGACACATAAGAGACAGATTTGATCCCTGGGGTGCGAAGATACATTGGATGAGGAAATGGCAACCCACTCCAGTATTCTTGCCCAGGAAATCCCATGGACAGAGGAACTGGGTAGATTACAGTCCATGGGGTCACAAAGAGTTGGACATGACTAAGCATGCACATACACAATACAAACTAGGCTTTCCCAAATGAAGCAACTTCTTAAGCTATCAGTTCACTCACTCAGTCATGTCCAACTCTTTGCGACCTCATGAACCACAGCATGCCAGGCCTCCCTGTCCATCACCAACTTCCGGAGTTTACCCAAACTCATGTCCATCAAGTCAGTGATGCCATCCAACTATCTCATCCTCTATCATCCCCTTCTCCTACTGTCTTTAATCTTTCACAACATCAGGGTCTTTTCAAATGAGTCAACTCTTCACATCAGGTGGCCAAAGTATTGGAGTTTCCACTTCAACATCAGTTCTTCAAATGAACACCCAGGACTGATTTCTTTTAGATGGACTGGTTGGATCTCCTTGCAGTCCAAGGGACTCTCAAGAGTCTTCTCCAACACCACAGTTCAAAAGAATCAATTCATCTGTGCTCAGCTTTCTTTATATTCCAACTCTCACATCCATACATGACTACTGGAAAAACCATAGCCTTGACTAGATGGACCTTTTTTGAAAAGTAATGTCTCTGCTTTTTAATATGCTGTTTAGGTTGGTCATAACTTTCCTTCCAAGGAGTAAACGTCTTTTAATTTCATGGCTGCAATCACCATCTGCAGTGATTTTGGAGCCCCCCAAAAATAAAGTCAGCCACTGTTTCTACTGTTTCCCCAACTATTTCCCATGATGTGAGGGACCGGATGCCATGATCTTAGTTTTCTGAATGTTGAGCTTTAAGTCAAACATTTTCACTCTCCTCTTTCACTTTCATCAAGAGTCTCTCTAGTTCTTCTTCACTTTCTGCCATAATGATGGTGTCATCTGCACATCTGAAGTTATTGATATTTCTCCTGACAATCTTGATTCCAGATTGTGCATCATCCAGCTGAGTGTTCCTCATGATGTACTCTGCATATAAGTTAAATAAGCAGGGTGACAATATACAGCCTTGACACTCTCCTTTTTCTATTTGGAACCTGTCTGTTGTTCCATGTACAGTTCTAGCTGCTACTTTCTGACCTGCATACAGGTTTCTCAAGAGGCAGGTCAGGTGGTCTGGTATTCCCATCTCTTTCAGAATTTTCCATAGTTTCTTGTGATCTACACAGTCAAAGGCTTTGGCATAGTCAATAAAGCAGAAATAGATGTTTTTCTGTAACTCTCTTGCTTTTTTGATGATCCAGCAGATGTTGGCAATTTAGTCTCTGGTTCCTCTGCCTTTCCTAAAAACAGCTTGAACATCTGAAAGTTCATGGTTCACGTATTGCTGAAGCCTGGCTTGGAGAATTTTGAGCAATACTTTACTAGCATGTGAGATGAGTGCAATTGTGCAGCAGTTTGAGCATTCTTTGGTATTGTCTTTCTTCAGGATTGGAATGAAAACTGACCTATTCTAATCCTGTGGCCACTGATGAGTATTACACATTTGCTGATATATTGAGTTCAACACTTTCACAGAATCATCTTTTAGGATTTGAAATAGCTCAAATGGAATTCCATCACCTCTACTAGCTTTGTTCTTAGTGATACTCTCTAAGACCCATTCGACTTCACATTCCAGGATGTCTGGCTCTAGGTGAGTGATCACACCATCATGATTATCTGGGTCATAATGATCTTTTTTGGATAGTTCTTCTGTGTATTCTTGCCACCTCTTCTTAATATCTTCTGTTTCTGTTTGGTCCATACCATTTTTATTTTTTATTGAGCCCATCTTTGCATGAAATGTTCCCTTGGTATCTCTAATTTTCTTGAAGAGATCTCTAGTCTTTCCTATTCTATTGTTTTCCCTCTATTTCTTTGCATTGATCACTGAGGAAGGCTTTCTTATCTCTCCTTTCTATTCTTTGGAACTCTGCATTCAAATGTGTGTATCTTTCCTTTTCTCCTTTTCTTTTTGCTTTTCTTCTTTTCACAGCTATTTGTAAGGCCTCCTCAGATAGCCATTTTCCTTTTTTGCATTTCTTTTCCATGGAGATGGTCTTGATCTCTGTCTCCTGTACAATGTCATGAACTTTCGTCTGTAGTTCATCAGGAACTCTATCAGATCTAGCCCCTTAAATCTATTTCTCACTTCCACTGTATAATCATAAGGGATTTGATTTAGGTCATACCTGAATGGTCTAGTGGTTTTACCCACTTTCTTCAATTTAAGTCTGTATTTGGCAATAAGGAGTTCATGATCTGAGACACAGTCAGCTCCTGGTCTTGTTTTTTCTGACTGTATAGAGCTTCTCCATCTTTGTCTGCAAAGAATATAATCATTCTGATTTTTGTATTGACCATCTGGTGATGTCCATGTGTAGAGTCTTCTCTTGTGTTATTGGAAGAGGATGTTTGCTATAGCCAATAATACTTAAGCTATAGCCAATTAAATACTTGCTTTGCATTGTGTCTGCTTTGTAAATGTCTCTCCCCTACCTTCTGTCAACGTAGTGCTCTAGACCACTCCAAGTTTGGCACTGCCCAATTAGAATTTTTTGTCTAAATAAACTCTTGAAAATTTTAATGTGCCTCAGTTTATCTTATAACAGAATTAATTGGGCTTCATCTCAGACAGCTGAATAAAACTCATTATGTTGGTACTATTTTGGGCCCTAGAGTTATAAAACAACACAACTTCATCCTGGTTCCTTCTTTGGCTTTGTTAAGTGGTTTTGCTGACTGTTATGGCCCCTATAATCTTAATGATGGATGCTTTTAAATGAATCTATAATTTTAATTGAACTCACAATTCTTTTGTGTGACATACCTAAAAAAAAATTAAAATTTTAATTCCCACATGAATGGCTTCTAATAGCTGGTAAGTAATTCAGTTTGGAAAAAATAATGCAAGTTCATGGGCACATGAGACATTCTGGAGGCAAGTAACCAGGTATAAGAACAGAGTAGCCAGAAATGGAGTCATGCTATCTTTACATGAGAATAGGCCCAGTATATTCCCTTGGTGATTTTCATACTGCTGGATTCCTTGTGATGTATGACATCACAACACACTGGCTCTTAGCTAGAGGAACTGACCCTACTTATCACTGGAAGTTAGATTGCATTTTGACTTCTCCCTGCTTGCAATGTCAAAATCACCCTTATGGAAGTGATTCCCATTCAATTTGTAGCTTGGTTTCCTGGATATTGGAGGCACTTCATTACCCATCTTTAGAAGTTTTACTTGGTATGCTAAGTATTGTGAAGCACAGTTAATATCTAATTCAGTCCCAGAGAAGGCACAGATTTTGAGTATAAAAGCAGCCTATTACTCTGCCTGTTAGCTGCAGTCAGAACAAAGGAATACTCCTTAATTCTGTGCTCCAGAGTCATACCAACTCCTAAGTTATAATAGTATTTTTCAATACCAGAATGATCCTATAACAAACATATTCCCTAAACCATCATTAACAACAGCAGTGTTCTCCTTGGTTACTAAGAATTGAAATTAAATAGAAGGCCCCAGGATACTTTAATATTGGACATTTCTATGCTTAGGATCATTAGGATTATTACTACATAAAGCCAGTAAGTTAATGATTGGTGTAATATGAGTATTTTATTTATGGTTCAGTGAAAATAATGAAGGGCCTTAGGACATGTAACCAGTTATGATAATACAATGGATGGAGAAACAAAAAGTTCTTTCAAAACTAAGGAAAATATAATTTCAAACTCTGTTCTTTATACTTATTATTAAAGTCATGAAAGTCCATCTAAATATCTTTGTGAGGATGTAAAAAAGAGAAGTCAAGATGGAAAATGTAATAAAACCAAAGGATAGAAATCACAAACCAGGAGAAAAAAAAAATCGCCATACAATACGGTCTGAAGTTTTCCAATAAAATTGGTTTGGAGCAGCTACATAAACCAATTTGGTTCATTGACTTTTTGATGGTGTACATTTTGTCCTTTCAGATCTTATATTGAACATAATATATCACTATATATGGAATGGATATAGTTTTTATTAGAGAGAGAAAGCTGGGTTTCATTAGATCATATCAAGCTGAAAAATTGTGAACTACAGGAAAAAAAAAAATGAATCTCCCTTCCAGACCCTCAAAAAAAAAAAAAATACTCATTTGAAATGTTGAATTGCAGAGTTTTTATCAGAGCACATATTTGATAAATATCTCTATATGAAATTTCATAAAAGTATCACTTTTGTCAGCTATAAATTGATTGATTTTAGATTTTAAATATTGCAGAAAATACAATTACATGGTGTATATCAAGTGTTGGAATGTTTGCTCTTTAGTAAATTTACTTCAGTATTTGAAATTTTAAGGAAAAAAAAAACTCTTGAAAATCCAAACTCAGTATTAAATATACTTTTGAAACAAGAATTACCTCAAATTTCACATCCGACATAATTAGTCACTTGAGATAATAAAGGACACATGCATTTTCTAACACATCCAGGGTGGCCAGAGGCAACAGTGTGGCTTGGAACCCTCTGCTCCAGCAACAACTCCAAAAGGGCCTTGGTCCAGGCCCCCAGGTGCAAGTTGACCAATATCCAGTGGCCATTGAAGATTTAGGTATTCAAGAGGATCAGCAGTGGGACAATCAAGGCTCTGAGCATATTCTTGGGATATGTAGAATAGCTAGTCAGGGGCTGACAAAATGTGGTCCACTGGAGAAAGGAAAGGCAAACCACTCCAGTATTCTTGCCTAGAGAACCCCATAAACAGTGTGAAAAGGCAAAAAAATAAAAATAAAAAAATGACACTGAAAGATGAGCCTCCCAGGTCAGTAGGTGTCCAATATGCTAACTGGAGAAGAGTGGAGAAATAACTCCAGAAAGAATGAAGTGGCTGAGCCAAAGCAGAAGGATGCCCAGTTTTGGATGTGTCTGGCAGTGAAAGTAAAGTCTGATGTTGTAAAGAATAATATTGCATTGGAACCTGGAATGTTAGGTCCATGAATCAAGGTAAATTGGGTATTGTTAAACAAGAGATAGCAAGAGTGAACATTGAAATTTTAGGAAACAGTGAACTAAAATGGATGGAAATGGGCAAATTTAATTCAGATGACTATTATATCTATTACTGTGGGCAAAAATCCCTTAGAAGGAATTGGAGTGGAAGAAAGAGAGTAGCCCTCCTAGTCAACAAAAGAGGATGAAATGCAGTACTTGTGTGCAATCTCAAAAACAACAGAATGATCTTGATTCATTTTCAAGGCAAACCATTCAACATCACAGTAATTCAAGTCTGCCCCAACCACTAATGCTGAAGAAGCTAAAGTTAAATGATTCTATGAAGACTTACGAAACTTTCTAGAAATAACACCCCCCCAAAAAAAAATTCCTTTTCATCATAGGGGACTGGAATACAAAAGTAGGAAGCCAAGAGATACCTAGACTAACAGGCAAGTTTGGCCTTGGAATACAAAATGAAGCATGGCAAAGGCTAACAGAATTTTGCCAAGAGGATGCACTGGTCATAGCAAAAACTCTCTTCCAACAACATAAGAGACAACTCTACACATGGACATCACCAGGTGATCAATACTGAAATCAGATTGATTATATTATTTGTAGCTGAAGATGGAAAAGCTATACACAGTCAGCAAAAAACAAGACCTGGAACTGACTGTGGCTCAGACATCAGCTCCTTATTGTAAAATTCAGGCTCAACTTGAAGAAAGTAGGGAAAACCATTAGGCCATTCAGGTATGACTTAAATCAAATACTTTGATTATACACTGGGGGTGATGAATAGATTCAGGGGATTAGATCTGATAGACGGATTGCCTGAGGAACTATGAACAGAGGTATGTAACATTGTATAGGAGATGGTGGCCAAAACTTTCCTCAAGAAAAAGAAAGGCAAGAAGGAAAAGCACTTTTCTGAGGAGGTCTTAGAAACTGCTGAGAAAAAAAGAGAAGCAAAATGCAAAGGAGAAAGGGAAAGATACAACCATGTGAATACAGAGTTCCAAAAAATAGAAAGGAGAGATAAGAAAGTCTTCTTAAGTGAACAATGCAAAGAAATAGAGGAAAACGATAGAATGCATAAGGGTAGAGATCTATTCAGGAAAATTAGAGATACCAAGGGACAATTTCATGCAAAGATGGGCATTATAATGGATAGGAATGGCAAGAAACTAACAGAAGCAGAAGAAATTAAGAAGGGGTAACAAGAATACACAGAAGAATTATACAAAAAAGTTATTAATGACCCAGATAACCATGATGGTGTGGTCACTCACACAGAGCCAGACATCTTGGAGTGTTAAGTCAAGTGGGCCTTAGGAAGCATCACTACAAACAAAGCTTTTGGAGGTGATGAAATTCCAGGTGAACTATTTCAAATCCAAAGGGATGATGCTGTGAAAGTGGTTCACTCAATAGGACAGCAAATTTGGAAAATGCAGCAGTGGCCACAGAACTGGAAAAGGTCAGTTTTCATTCCAATCCCAAAGAAGGGCAATGCCAAAGAAGGTTCCAACTACTGCAAAATTGCACTCATTTCACATGCTAGTAAATTCATACTTAAAATCCTTCAAGCTAGGCTTCAACATTACATGAACTGAGAACTTCCAAATGTACAAGCTGGATTTAGAAAAGGGAGAGATGAACCAGATGTCCACCTGTCAACATTCACTGGATCATAGACAAAGCAACGGAATTCCAGAAAGCATCTATTTCTGCTTCATTGACTATGGTCAAGCTTTTGACTTTGTGGATCCCACAAACTGGAAAATTCTTAAAAAGATGGGAATACCAGATGACTGTACCTGCTTCCTGCGAAAACCTGTATGCAGGTGAAGAAGCGACAGTTACAACTGGAAATGGAACTTCAACAGGTTCAAATTTGGGAAAGGATTTATGTCAAGACTGTATATTGTTACCTGTTTATTTAACTTACATGCAAAATACATCATGATAAATGCCTGATTGGATGAAGCACAAGCTGGAATCAAGATAGATGGGAGAAATATTAGTAATCTCAAATATGCAGATGACACCATCCTAATGGTTGAAACTGAAGAGGAACTAAAGAGCCTCTTGATGAGTGTGAAAGAGGAGAGTGAAAAAGAGGAGAGTGTAAAACCTAGCTTAAAACTCAAAATTCAAAAGACTAAGTGAACAAAAAAAAAAAAAGCTACTTTTTTTTTTTGAGTTCTGGATTGCCGGGAGAAATATCAATAACCTCAGATATGCAGATGACACCACCCTTATGGCAGAAAGGGAAGAGGAACTCAAAAGCCTCTTGATGAAAGTGAAAGTGGAGAGTGAAAAAGTTGGCTTAAAGCTCAACATTCAGAAAACGAATATCATGGCATCCTGTCCCATTACTTCATGGGAAATAGATGGGGAAACAGTGGAAACAGTGTCAGACTTTATTTTTCTGGGCTCCAAAATCACTGCAGATGGTGACTGCAGCCATGAAATTAAAAGATGCTTACTCCTTGGAAGCAAAGTTATGTTCAACCTAGATAGCGTATTGAAAAGCAGAGACATTATTTTGCCAACAAAGATCCATCTAGTCAAGGCTATGGTTTTTCCTATGGTCATGTATGGATGTGAGAGTTGGACTGTGAAGAAGGCTGAGCACCGAAGAATTGATGCTTTTGAACTGTGGTGTTGGAGAAGACTCTTGAGAGTCCCTTGGACTGCAAGGAGATCCAATTAGTTCATTCTGAAAGAGATCAGCCGTGGGATTTCTTTGGAAGGAATGATGTTAAAGCTGAAACTCCAGTACTTTGGTCACCTCATGCGAAGAGTTGACTCATTGGAAAAGACTCTGATGCTGGGAGGGGTTGGGGGCAGAAGGAGAAGGGGGCGACAGAGGATGAGATGGCTGGATGGCATCACTGACTCGATGTGAGTCTGAGTGAACTCTGAGAGTTGGTGATGGACAGGGAGGCCTGGCGTGTTGTGGTTCATGGGGTCGCAAAGAGTCAGACACGACTGAGCGACTGAACTGAACTGAACTGAACTGAACTGAATGAGTTCACCCCAGAGCTGCCATTGTCAGTGTCTTTGTCCCTATAATGACCACAGTTAATTTCCACTTCTGCAAGATAACCTCCAATACTAACAGGTAGGTCTGATCCAGTCTCTTATCAGGTCACTCTCTTTTTCCCCCAGAGTCCTGGTGCACATGAGACTTTGTGTGCACCCACTAAGTGGATTTTCTGTTTCACCCAGGCCTGTGGAGTTCCTTGGCTTTGTACTGGAAAAACCATCCCCAAAATTAGAGAAAGAAACACTAAATACTGCTATGCCAGTGCTTTCCTGGTGACTCAGATAGCAAAGAATCTGTCTGTAATGAGGGAGGCCCAGGTTCAATCCCTGGGTAAGGAAGATCCCCAGAAGATGGAAACGGCAACACACTCCATTACTCTTGCCTAGAGAATCCCATGGGCAGAGAAGCCAGTGGGCTATGGTGCATAGGGTCTCAAAGAGTCGAACATGACTGAGTAACAAACACTTACACTTCTCACCAAAGAGCACATCAAATAAAATAGTGTAAATGGGTAAAGAATTCGCACTGTATTGCTAAAGAGGAAATACCAATACGTAGGATATGGGTTTATGAAACACACTACAACAGGAGGGACAGAGATAAGATGGCAGAGTAGAAGGATATGAGCTTAAAATTTCTTATTGAAACACCAAGATGACAACTAATTGCTGAACAACCATTGACAGAGAAATGCTGGAACCTACGAAAAGAGGTACCCTGCATTCAAAGACAAAGAAGAAGACACAAAGAAATGGTGAGAGGGACACAATAACAATAAAAATCAAATTCTATTCCTGCTGGAAGGGTCATCCACAAACTGGAAAATAAATAATTATACCACAGAGCTTCTCCCACTTTAGTGAAATTTCCGAGCACAACATCAGTCTCCCCAGCCTACAAGTCTGGCAGTAGAAGTAGGATCCTAGGGAATCTGGTTTTGAAGACAAAGCAAGGTTTTAACCAGGAATTCCAAGCTGGATAAGACCCAGATCCACCTGCCAATAGACAGGTAGCTCCAGTAGGCACCCAGTTCCACCTGCCAGTCGGCAGGTACCAGTCCCTCCTACTAGGAAGTCTGAACAAGCCTATTAGCATCATCCATAAGGTGGAAGACAGCAGAAGGAACAAGAACTACAATTCTGTAGTCTGTGGAAGAGAAACTGCAATCACAGATAGATAGGCAAATGAGATGGCAGACATATATGTCCCATATGAAGGAACAAAATAAAACCCTGGAAGAACAACTATGTGAAGTGAGATAGACAACTCACGCAAAAAATAATTCAGAATCATGATAGTAAGGATGATCCAAGATCTCAGGAAAAGAATGGAGGCATAGATCCAGAATATACAAGAAATATTTAACAAAAACCTAGAACAATTAAAGAACAAGTAGATGAACAGTACAGTAACTGAAATGAAATATACACTAAAAGGAATCAATAGAGAAGTGAGGTGGAAAACAGACAAGTGAGCTACAAGTTAGAATGGTGGAAATCAATACTATCACAAAGAAAAAAGAATGAAAATAAATGATAACAGTTTAAGAGACCTGTGGAAAAACATTAGATGAACCAACATTCACATAATGGGGGTCCCCGAAAAAGAAGAGGGAGAGAAAGGACCTGAGAAAATATTGAAAGTGATAATAGCTGAAAACTTGTCTAATATGGAAAAGGAAACTGTCATCAAGTCCAAGAAGCAAATAACATGCAAGGGAATTTCCTTCAGGTTATCAGCTGATTTCTCAGCAGATAATCTGCAGATCAGAAGGGAGAGGCTTGATAAACTGATGAAAAGGAAGAACCCATAGCCAAGAATACTCTACCTAGCAAGACTCTGACTCAGATTTGATGGAAAAATCAAAAGCTTTACAGATAAGCAAAAGTTAAGAGAATTCAGTACCACCAGGCCAGTTTTGCAATGAATTTTAGAGGAAGTTCTCTAAGCAGAAAAGAAAAGACCACTACTAGAAACAAGAAAGGAGAAGGCAATGGCACCCCACTCCAGTACTCTTGCCTGGAAAATCCTATGGACGGAGAAGCCTGGTAGGCTGCAGTCCATGGGGTCGCTAAGAGTCAGACACAACTGAGCGACTTCACTTTCACTTTTCACTTTCATGCATTGGAGAAGGAAATGGCAACCCACTCCAGTGTTCTTGCCTGGAGAATCCCAGGGATGGTGGAGCCTGGTGGGCTGCCATCTCTGGGGTCACACAGAGTCGGACAGGACTGAAGTGACTTAGCAGTAGCAGCAGAAACAAGAAAAGTGTGAATGACGAAGCCTATAGGTAAAAGACAATGTAGTAAAGGTAGGAAATCATATGCACACAAATATTCAAAACCAGAAATTATGAGGCGAGTACAAATGCAGGATATTGGAAATGCACTTGAAATTAAAAGACTAACAATTTAAAACAATTTTATTTATATACAAGCTACTATATCAAAGTCTTATGATAACCAACACCAAAATATCTACAATAGATACACATACACACAGAAAAAAATAATTCAAACACAACACTAAAGTTAGTAATCAAATGACAAGAGAATAAAAGAGGACTAGAAGAAAAAAGAGTTATAAAACAAATCCAAAACAATTATAAAATGGCAATAAAATACATATGGAAAATTACCTTAACATTAACAGATTAAGTGCTCCAACCAAAACACATAGACTAACGGAATATATACAAAAATTAGACACATATATATGTTGTCTACAAGTGACTCACTTCAAATCTAGGGACAAATACAGACTGAAAGTGAGGGGATGGGAAAAGTGATTTCATGCAAATGGAAATCAAAAGAAAACTGGGGTAGCAATACTTATATCAGACAAAATAGACATTAAAATGAAGACTGTTACAAGAGACAAAGCAAGACACTACAGAATGATGAAGGGCTCAATCCAAATAGAAGATATAACAACTGTTAATATATTATGGACCCAACACAGCAGCACCTCAATATATATAGCAAATACAAATAGCCATAAATAGAGAAATTGACAGTAACACAGTAGTAAAGAGTAACTTTAACGTCCCACTGTCATCTAGAGACAGATCATGCAGACAGAAAATCACTAAGGAAAACATAGGCCTTAAATGATAACATTTAGGGCTTTTCATTCAAAAGCTGAAGAACAAAGATTTTTTTCTCAAATGTGCACATGCACATAGAGCATTCTCCAGGATTAATCACATGCTGGGCCACAAAGTAAGCCTTGGTAAATTAGAGAAAATTGGAATTATGTCAAGCAACTTTTTTAACTGCAACACTATAAGATTAGAAATCAACTACAAGAAAAATAAATAAAGCACAAACACCTGGAAGCTAAAATATAAGCTACTAAAGAACCAATGGATCACTAAAGAAATCGAACAGGAAATCAAAGAATACCAAGAGACAAATGAAAATGAGACCACAATGATCTAAAACCTTTGGGACATGACATCACTAATTAAAAGAGGGAATGTTATAGCAATATAACTTACGTCAGGAAACAAAGAAAATCTAAAAAAAAAAAACAAAAACAAAAAACGTATAAAGCTACTAGAGAAAGAAAAACAAAATTCACAGTTAGTAGGAGTAAAGAAATCATAATGATTAGAAAAGAAATAAATGAAATAGAAACAATGAAAGCAATGGAAAAGATGACTGAAACTAAAGCTGATTCTTTGAAACAATAAACAAATTGTTATTGTTAAAACTTTAGCCAGATTAATGAAGAAAAAAGGGAGGGGGCTCAAATCAATACAATTTTTAGAAAAGAGGCTACAACTGACAACACAGAAATACAAAAAATCATAACAGAATACAAGCAATTGTACACCAATAAAATGGACAACCTGGAAGACATGGACAAAATCTTAGAAGAATACAGTCTCCCAAGACTGAACCAGGAAGAAATAGAAAATATGAACTGAAATAGGATATGAAATAGAAAATATGAACCGATCAATCACAAATACTGAAACTGAAACTGTGATTTAAAAACTCCCAACAACCAATGTCCATGACCAGATAGCTTTACAGGTGAATTATATAAAACATTTAGAGAAGGGTTGACACCTATCCTTTTGAAACACCTATACTGCAAAAAATTGCAGAGGAAGGAACACTTCCAAACTCATTCTTTGAAGCCACCACCATCTCAATACCAAACCAGGCAAAGATAGCACACAAAAAATAAAATTACAGGCCAATGTTCTTGATAAGCAGAGACACAAAAAATCCTCAAAAAAATATTAGCAAACAAAATCCAGCAATACATTAAATGGATCACACACCATATTCACGTGGGATTTATCCCAGGGATGCAAAGATTTTTCAATATCCATAAGTCAATCAGTGTGATACAGTAATCAACAAATTAAAGGATAAAAACCATATTATCATCTCAATAGATGCATAAAAAGATTTTGAGAATGACAGTTAATTATAATAAAAACTCCCCAGAAAATGGGCATAGAGAGAACCTATCTCAACATAATAAAGACCATATATGACAGACCCACAGCTATCATATTCAGTGGTGAAGAGTTAAAAGCATTTCCTCAAATATGAGAAACAAGACAAGACTGTCCACTCTCACCACGTCTTTTCAACATAGTTTTGAAAGTCCTAGACACAGCAGTCAGAGAGGAAAAATAAGTAAAAGGAACCCATTTTGAAAAGGCAGAAGTAAAACTGTCACTGTTTGCAGTGACACTGGTTGCAGATGACATGATATTATAAGAGAAAATCCTAAAATGCTATCAGAAAACTACTAGAGCTTATCAATGAATAGGGTAGATTTGCAGGGTACAAAGTCAATGTACAGAAATGTTTTATTTCTACACATTAACAATGAAAGATATATGGCAAAATCTATCACAATATTGTAAAGTAATTATCCTCTCATTAAAATAAATAAATTTATTTTTAAAAAAGAAGATGTGTTACATATATACAATGGAATATCAAGCAGTCCGGAAAAAGAATGAAATAAAGCCATTTATGGCAGCATCAATGGACCTGGAGATTATCATGAAGTAAGTCAGACAAAGACAAATATCATATGATAACAGTTATATGCAGAATCTAAAATGAACATATTTGCAAAGCAGAAAGACTCACAGAGTTAGAGAATGAACTTATGGTTATCACGGGGGAAGAGTGGGTGAAGGAATAAATTGGGAGTTTGGGATTGACATTTACACACTGCTATATTTAAAATATAGTGAATATTTAAAAGAAAGTGAAGAGGAACTAAAGAGCCTCTTGATGAGGGTGAAAAAGGAGAGTGAAAAAGCTGCCTTAAAACTCAAAATTAAAAAATTAAGATCACAATATCCCATTCCATCATTTCATAGCAAATAGAAGGGGAAAAAATAGAAGCAGTGATAGATTTGCTTTCCTTGGGCTCCAAAATCACTGTGGATGGTGATTGCGGCCAAGAAATTAGAAGATAACTTGCTTCTTGGAAGGAAACATGAGACAAACCTAGACAGTGTATTAAAAAGCAGAGGCATACTTTGCTAAGAATGGTCCAGAGGTGGGCCATCAAAAAAGTTAACAAAGCTAAAGAACCGGTGTTTTTGAACTGCAGTGCTGGAGAAGACTGTTGAGAATCCCTTGGACTGCAAGAATATCAAACCATTCGATCCTGAAAACAATTCAGTCAATCAACCCTGAATATTCATTGGAAACACTTTTGCTGAAGCTCCAATACTTCGGCCACTTAATGCAAAGAGCTGACTCACTGTAAAAGACCCTGATGCAGGGAAAGACTGAAGGCAAAAGAAGAGGGCGGCGGAGATAAGATGGTTGGATGGCATCATTGACTCAATGGACATGAGTTTGAGCAAACCCTGAGAGATAATGGAGGACAGGAAAACCTGGTGTGCCATAGTCCACAGAGTTGCAGAGTTGGACATGACTTAGTGACTGAACAACGCAACAATATTTAAAATAGGTAACCATCCAAGTACTACTATACAGCAAAGGGAACTCTTCTCCATATTGTATAATAATCTAAACGGGGAAAGAATTTGAAAAAGAAAAAAAATAGGTATTTGTATATATAAAACTGAATCACTTTGCCATATACCTGAAAGGAATACAGCATCTTTATACTATTTTACAATGTAAAAAACAAACAAGCAAACAAACAAACAAACAAAAATAGTGTCGTAACAAAGTACCACAAAATGGGTGGTTTCAGAACAATAGAAAAACGATGTCTCTCAATTCTAGAGGCCTGCAGTCCTCCTGAAGTCTGCCTCTCTCCTGGCTTTTAGAAATTTGACTGCAAACTTTGGTGTTCCTTGGCTTCTGCTTCACCATTTTGATCTTTGCCTTCATCTGCACCTTGAGTTCTCCCTGTGTGCCAGCTTGTATCTAAATCTCTCTTTTTTATAAGGACACCAGTTATACTAGATTAGGGATCCTAATCTACACTACTCTGGTAGGGTCTTATCCTGATTTAAGTGCTTAGCTATGACCATTTTCAGTAAGATCACAATATTGGGTTTGGGAGGTTAGAATTTCGACATATAAATTGTGGGGAAACACAATTCAACACACAATAATTTTAAAGCACATAAATACACACAATTCAGTTCAGTTCAGTCACACAGTCGTGTCTGACTTCTTGTGACCCCATGGACTACAGCACGCCAGGCTTCCCTGTCCATCACCAACTCCGGGAGTTTACTCAAAGTCATGTCCATTGAGTCGGTGATGCCATCCAACCATCTCATCCTCTGTCGTCCCCTTCTCCTCCCACCTTCAATCTTTCCCAGCATCAGGATCTTTTCCAAAGAGTCAGTTCTTCACATCAGGTGGCCAAAATATTGGAGTTTCAGCTTCAAAATCAGTCCTTCAAATGAATATTCAGGATTGATTTCCTTTAGGATGGACTGGTTGAATCTCCTTGCATTCTAAGGGACTCTCAAGAGTCTTCTCTAACACCACACAGTTCAAATGCATAAATTCTTTGGCATTCAGCTTTCTTAATAGTTCAACTCTCACATCCAAACATGACTACTGGGAAAAAAACATAGCTTTCACTAGACAGACCTTTGTTGGCAAAGTAATGTCTCTGCTTTTTAATATGCTGTCTAGGTTGGTCATAACTTTTCTTCCAAGGGCCAAGTGTCTTTTAATTTCATGGCTGCAGGCACCATCTGCAGTGATTTTGGAGCTCCAAAAAATAAAGTCTGTCATGAAGTGATGGGACCAGATGCCATGATTTTAGTTTTCTGAATGTTGAGTTTTAAGCTAACTTTTTCACTCTCCTCTCACTTTCATCAAGAGGCTCTTTAGTTCTTCTTCGTTTTCTGCCACAAGGGTGGTATCATCTGCATATCTGAGATTATTGATATTTCTCCCAGAAGTCTTGATTCCAGGTTGTGCTTCATCCAGCCCAGCATTTTGCATGATGTACTCTACATATAAGTTAAAAAATCAGAGTGACAACACGCAGCCTTGACGTACTCCTTTCCCGATTTGGCACCAGTCTGTTGTTCTACATCCAGTTCTAACTGTTGCTTCTTGACCTGCATACAGATTTCTCAGGAGGTAGGTCAGGTGGTCTGGGATTCTCATCTCTTTAAGAATTTTCCACAGTTTGTTGTGATCCACACAGTCAAAGGCTTTGGCATAGTCAATAAAGCAGAAGTAGATATTTTTCTTGAACTCTTTTGCTTTTTTGATGATCCAACAGATGTTGGCAATTTGATCTTTGGTTCACACAAAAACTTCAAATATAATTTGAAGAGTAACAATATGATAATTAAAAAAATAAGTATTTATATTATTAAATGATGATAAATCACTTTCATAAAGTCCTGGTGACTTTATATGTCTGTGATGTCTTCCTAGGTTGGGGCTGAGAAGGGAGGAAACATATTACTGTCTACCAAGTGTCTCCAAATAATGTATTTGGATGAATCAATTAACATGTGTAAATATCCTCAAAGAACATTTTTAAAGCAGCTATATGTTTTATAGAAAGATGTTCTTCAAAACATTTATTTATAAAATATTGGAAATGTAATTAACTTTAGGAACTGATTAAATAAATTGGTTATATGCATAAATAACTAAATGCTAAATAATTTTAGCTAACTTTTATGTAGTACCTACTATGTGCCAAAAATTAAGCATTTTATATATGTTCACATAGAGAATCCTCACAAGGACCCTCTGAGGCACATGCTATTATATCTGCTTTATTTTTGGTAAAGTTTAAATGTAAAAAATCAAAATAACTTGCCTCCTAATATCATTCAGCTTTGTAAGTAGCAGTGCTGGGCTTAAAAGCAGGGAGTCTGGTCTCACAATCTATTTCAAAAAAGCTTTGCTATATTTTTACAAATTGATATTAAAATATGTATGACTTAAGACTGTTTAAAGGGAACAACATAGAAAATTGTAGACACATTTTTCAATATTTTCACTGAAAAATAAGTCAAGAAGATATGCCAAGATGCTAATAATTGTTGCCTTGGAGTTATGTGATTATCAATGATTTTTCACTGCAACTTTTGCTTTTGTATTCTTTCTAATGTATTCAAAATTTTTAAATAAATATACTTAATAGGTGTTCATACACATTTTTGACATTTATTTACTAGATTGAATTGAACAGTAAGATATTTGGTAATTTGAATGTTCATTTCTTTCTAGGTAAACTTATTTATTTCAAGGTTGAGGTTGTTGAATACACTGACAAAATATAAATAGGTTACATGTTTTATGTAATTGATCAGGGATCACTCTCAGAATTTAGTTTGCATATCTTCCTTGTACAACTATGGAATACTCCATAGTTGTGTAACCTGTTTAACCTGTAGCCTGTGTAACCTGTTTTCATATATGGTCCTGTGTCCCTGATAGAGGGGCATATGCCAAAGAAATTTTAGCCTGTTGTCAGGTTTCTGGATACTTAATTTCAGTTACTACCACATAGAATCTTCCCAGGTGTCTGCGGTGGTAAAGAATCTGTCTGCCAGTGCAGAAGATACGGTTCAATCCCTGGATTGAAAAGATCCTCTGGAGGAGGAAATGACAACCCACTCCAGTATTCTTGCCTGAGAAATCCATGGACAGAGGAGTCTGGCAGGCAAAGAGTCCAATACGACTGTGACTGAGCGGGTAGACACACACACACACAGAATCAAATTCACTAAAACATTTGAGAAGGGGTGGATTGGAGATTTGTAGCATAGACTAACAAGCAGTCAGTTAAGCACACTTAGTCCAGCTAGATTAAAAAAACAATCGAAGAAAAAGTAGAATAATGTGAAATCGAGAAGAGTGAGGAAACAGGACTGTCCACTTTTCCCCCAATTTTACATTGTGTTTCCCAGCATAAGTGCATATTACACTTATTGCATATTTTTTTCTGTTCACCTAGAAATGTCTGCTCATCCTTAATTGTGGTGGTGGTTTAGTCACCAAGTAGTGTCCTATTCTTGAGACCCCATAGACTGTAGCCCACCAGGCTCCTCTGTCCATGGGATTCTCCAGGCAAGAATACTTGAGTGGGTTGCCAGTTCCTTCTCCAGGGTATCTTCCCAACCCAGGAATCAAATCCTGGTCTCCTGCCTTGCAGGTAGATTCTTTACCAACTGAGCTACAAGGGAAGCCCATTAGGCTTATTGCTTGAGTATTAAAAGGTGATGGAGGGAGGAATTAGTTAAACTGATTCTTAAACAGTTATCTTTGTTTCTGGTCTTATCATGACAAAGACAAAATATGACACTATCTGGTCCTGATACGAACTGCTATGTTTCCAGTTGTATGCTTCAACCCAGCATTTTTTTTTTTAATTTACTAATTCATTCAAAATTTCTTGGTAGGAATGTGATAAACTGTAATGTAATAGGGGCTTACATCTCTAAAATAATTTAGGAGGACTTAAGAGAAGTCCCTGGAGAAGGCAATGGCACCCCACTCCAGTACTCTTGCCTGGAAAATCCCACGGATGGAGGAGCCTGGTGGGCTGCAGTCCATGGGGTCGCTAGGAGTCGGACACGACTGAGCGACTTCACTTTCACTTTTCACTTTCATGCATTGGAGAAGGAAATGGCAACCCAGTCCAGTGTTCTTGCCTGGAGAATCCCAGGGAAGTGGGGAGCCTGGTGGCTGCCGTCTCTGGGGTCACACAGAGTTGGACACGACTGAATCGACTTAGCAGCAACAGCAAGAAAATTCCCTAAACCTTGAAAACAATTCCAAGCATTGGCCAGTCAGTAACACTTCTGAGAATACAAAATCAGAGTTACCACAAGGGTGGTAATTTGAGTGCCAAGATTTTGCCCAGATAGTGCTTTCTGAATCACTTAAGGAAAAAGTGAAAAAAAAAAAAAAAAAAAAAACCTACTAACTAGAACAAAGCTAAACGAGTTTTGCCGATGAGAGGAAGCATGTGAAGGTATTGTTGCCTATACTGTACAAGACAAAATGTGAAAGAATAGAGCTTTGTCATTGCTTCTAAAGATTGGACCTATAAGATATCCTTCCTGCAAAATGTTCAGGACTAGTCTTAGTGAAAGCTGTGAGTTTGGTTAAGTTTATCTTTATTCAGCTTGGCTTTTCAATTATGGATCTTCTACCCTTTTGTTGCACAACTTAAAGTCTGAAAAACACACAGTGCTAACCATTCACACTACTATGTGGATTTAAGGACATCATTGCTTTGTATTTCTTCTGTGAGATATTTACATTTTATATTAAATTGAGAAGAGAATTTTCTCTTTTAAAGAAAGTTCAGGCACAGGTGAGAAGAGAGGGTGAGATAATAAATTTTGGCTTGAAGCTCTTCCTGGTACTATAATCATCTCAAACAATAATTGTGCCCTCTATCTGCACATAAAACTAGCCTTGAGTTGGATGATTCAGACTAGATCACTTTTATCAATATTGTCTATGCTCACATTATTAGATTAATGGGTTGATTGGGTCAGCTTTCATTTTAATATGGAAAATATTAACATAATCTAAGGCATATAATTTTAACTTACTATACCAAAGATGTTAGTAAGGCCAAAGGTATTAAGAAATGATCCTGATTCATATAATATATATGCAGAGTGCCAATCCATTATTTATAATGTGAAACAGCATGGATCAGATAATTTTTTTCTTTACGTATACTCAATTTCCTTCATTTAGAATCAATATTTCCTTCATTCAAATATCAACATTTAGCCACATGCGGCATATATTACATCTATCTGTCACCTGTGATAGCTTATTGTTCACTATGGCTTAGATATGAGATAGAACACAACCAACTTTCCAAGTGTAATGTCACACTTCACATGTCAAAATTTAGGGCCAATTAAACCATGGAAGAAAGAGTAAAAAAGAAAAACTGTGTAAATATGAGTTTAAGAAGTTAACAAAAAATACATGTAAAAAGGAGAATGTGGATTGTGCCAGATTCTGACTGATACCCTATTTCCCTCCTCTCCCAGACTTATTAGCTATTTTACGACAATTTGACTTTGCCCTCAAGTCTCAAACCTAACCATTGAGTTTTTGCTCTCCTTTTCTATTCTAAAAACTCCCCTTGATTACTTGGTAACTACAATTCAGATTGATTTATCCAAGTTTCTAGGGTTCATGTCCATCCTCTGTCTTCACACAGAGTTTCAAAACAGACCTATTACTGTGCTGACAATGCTGAACATTTTTGTTCATCTATTAACATATATTAATGCCTCTTATGTGGCATTAATAGTAATGTGGCATAGATTATTATATATTAGGGATGCAAAGATATAATCACTCAATAGGAGTTGAGTGAAGTAGTTCTGTCTACAATAGAAAGTTTTACCATGTCTAGGTGTATCCCAGATTTGAGGGAGGAAACCCAGAGAACCATGAGGAACATGTAGGGGCACCCAGGTTAGGTTAGTGAGAGATGGGGCAGCATTAGAAGTGAAACATTGTTAAAGAAATGTCTTGAGGAAAGATGATGCTTCAGCTGATCATGTAAGAATTGCTTTCCTGCCGGTGTTATGAGTTGACTTTGTTAAATTAACATTTGTTAAGTGAGTCACAGGGTATAACAGTGAGTCAGGGTTCAAGAGAAATATTACTTTCAAATCCTGCAAGAAGTACACAGCATGCCATAAGAACTCACACAGGCAGGTTAAAGCAGGGGAGAAGTAGAGAGAGCAATTGGACCTAGGTACATGCCTTTGTTAGAATCCATGGATGCAGTGCTTTGGAGTTCCCCTAAGGTTGAATTGGTGAATTCCAAGTAATATGAACAGGGTTTTAGAAAACTCTATATCTAAGGAATGTGGAAAGGAGGGAAGACCCTGGGGAGGCAGGGGAGACTACTGATCACACATACTATTGGGGAAGGCATGACGGAACCTACTTTTTGCTTGTGACTGGTGGGCTCTTATCTAGGTCATGTGTTTGCATGAGAAAGCTAGTGTCAGTTTAAAGCCTGCAAAGACCACTTGGCCCAAGAAAATGGAGGTGAAGGCAGCAATACTATAGTTTAGTTAACTCTCAACAGGCAGACTCACTTCTTCTTATCAGTCAGTTGGAAAAGCTATAGCTCTGTTTGGTATTTAAAATCAGCAATAAACTTAAAAAAGTAATGGGAGATTCTCCCATGAGTGGGTAGATGAGAGGAGCATTGAACCAGGTACTATGTATCAAGATCTTTTAGTTCAAATTCCAGTCTTTCTTTTGATAAACTTTTCAACCGAGGGCAAATTCACATTTTCATGTTTAAATTTTCATCTAGGTAATGCCAGAGATTTGGTGTTCTCTGAAATCTTATATTTCCTGAGCTACCTTTCAAAGGTCTTCCTGGGAGGCTGATAACATTTCTGGTAGTAGCATTAGGAGGGAAATCTCATTAATAAGCTTTGGGTCTTTGTGCCATATAACTTACTTTCCCTTTAGTCTAACAAGAAAAGATAAATATAACATCAACTGGCCAGCCTTTGCACTGTGCTTGACTGATAAGAAACATATTGACCTGGGATCTTTCTCACTATCAACAGAGCTTTCCAGGGGAATATGTTAAAGAGAGTTTGAAAAAAAATATTTATGTGAAAAAATGTGAACCAACTGTGAGGTTCTCTTTACCTGTCATTCATTTTCAGAATCTTGTACCACATAGGTATTACCTTACAATACTAACAGAATTATAGAGACTATAGCAGAAATATTAAAAAAAATCAAAAGCCAAGAGCAGAAATGAAACCATGGAATCTTTGGATTTGATATTGAAAATTATAATTTCATCAATGTGGTCATAGAAAGAGCTTCAGCTCTAATAGCACAATTTTAGAGGTATTTCAGAACATCAAGTATGAGAGCTGAGCAAACACAGAACAAGGCCACTTCAGACATACACTTTCAAATACTTGGAAGCTTAAGTCAGCTCTAAAGCTATTATGTGCATTACAAAAGTTTCAGTATCACCGCTGCACTCTTGATGATGATAAGTGTCCCAAGTTGGTTGGCTTAGGATTCCACACCCAGAATACTTATTTTAGGTACTGCTTATTCATGTAACTAATTTGATACCCTAACTTAAGGGTCAGAAGCAAAGGGAAAAAGAGATTTGTCACGGGGTGGGAAATATTATAGAATCAATATTTGTAAGTTGCATTTCTACTGTTCAGTCAATAAACTAGGCCATGATATGAACTTATTATCAGGAAACCAATACTGAATAACTGAAAAAAAAAAAACATTTCCAGAACTGAATGCTCTGATGACAGTAAAAATCAATATCTATTCACAACCTAGAAGCTTTAAAGATTGGAAAACTGGATCCAATTATTTACATAAAATGCAAACTAAGAGACTCCTGCCTTAAGAACTGTGAAGGATATGAGATTTTACCGTTTTGGGACACTTAATTTAGTCTGCTATAGTTTTACGCATGTTAGCAGAAGACAGGAGAATCCTGGGACAGAGAAGAGAGTTTTGTCATGGCGCAGCCTGAGTTTAACATTTATATCAGTTTTTCTCATTCCCCAAGACTCACAAAGGCAACCCAGGATAGCTCAGGTGGATGCTGCTCACCTAGTGGATTTGCATCATGGTTGAGTAATCAATCCTGAATTTACTTAATGCCATTTTTTTTTTTAATTGGGCTGCAAGCAATCTTGTTCAATCTTTACTCACTCAAGAAAGGCACTATGTCTCCCAAGGCTATTTGTAATATAAGCATCCTTAAAAAGATAGTCCAAACCCAGAGCTATCATGCCTCTGTTCATAACACTGAAGAAAGGTAGGAGGAGAACTGTCTCTCTGGAGACCTGTCTCCTAAAGTGCTCGTGCTTTGGAAAATTTTAGTGCAGCAGGCATGCCGTTGGTTAGTTTATTAAGCTGTGGGCTTATTTCAAAGTGTTGAAAACTTATTCTCCAATTTTCCTTATTATCTTTTTTTTTTTCCTATTGTTTTGGTCTTTCCATGTTTCATAGAATTGTCTTGCACATGGGGCCATTATTCTGCTGAAAATCATTTTTGTGATTATATTCTCAGTTATTTTGGGTTATTTGGTTGTGAACTCAGTAATATTTCTAATTGCTGTAAGACTGCTACTTCTGTATATCTTGCTATTACTCTGAATATCTTAATAGTTCTAGTTTTGTAGTTGAGAGCTGCTAATGCTTATATAAGTTAGCATGTGTGTCTACCTTTCTATATTAATTTTAGAAAAATAATGCAAATCAAAATGAAATATGCATCCAATTTTTCTAGAAAATTTTGTCATCCTTCTTTTTTTTATTTAAACAATATGGCAAGAGCAGGATGAATCATTAGAGATGTCCATTTTAATACCACCCTGGTGTGCAATGGATAAGAAAATACCTGAGCCTCAAAACATTTGTATCCAGCAAATGTCACGGCAGAGTCACAGTTACACTGACTGCTTCTGTTTCAATAGCAAGATGAATGACTTGAGACAACAATGTTATTTTTATAACTTCCTCAAAAGCATGTCGGTACAAGCTATCTCTCTTAGAAGACAATACCTAAGTGTTTGCACATGATATGAACAGTAATTTGTTAACAGATACATTTAATGATTTTTATTTATCCATATGATGTCAGTTATTTATTTCTTACACTGGGTAGATTACGAGTGGCTTGTATAACAGGGTTTCAGAACCAATCTGAAGTTAAGGACAATGACAAAACCTTTAGTCACATCTGAACATCCTGTGCAAGTCCTCTACTATAATATTCATCTCACTCTCACTCTAGTGAGGTCAGATCATAATTAAAATGATCAAACTACTGTTTCCATGCAAAGTATGTAGATATATTGATTAGGGATTACTAATTAAGATACTTGCAGGACTCAGACACTCAGATGAATCAATGAAATGGGTCAGCAGAAAAGGAAGTTCACATAGAATTCAGTGTCAGAGTGATAATAAAGAATAGTGGAGATATGGAAAGTGCACTCTTTGTCTAATGAAGAGCATTTGTCACCCAGATTCAATTATGAGAATGTGGCATGTTAACAGTTTTCCAATATTTAAGATAATTCAAATTTTTATACAAAATTACATTTGTTTTAGGTTAGCTTGTGAGCTGCCAGTTTGGGGTTCTTGTTTTTGATAGGAAATAGTACTTGGAAATAGGTGCTATGAAATCCTTTCATTTACTAATGAGCTATGAAATTAACTGTCTTGGTCTAAAGAGAGTTCAGGCTATTTCTGAGAATGTAGAATGCATCATACCTCCAGGGCTGGCTTATCATGCACAGCTTTGATCTTGCAAAGAACGCCTAAATTATTAGTCTTTCTCATGTGTGTTTTTTGGAATCAAAGTTCTTCAATTGACAGTGGAAATAAATGGCAAGACTATTTAAAAGCAAAAATTAATTAGTTTGTTGAACTAATATCCTCAGTGTCATTGAACAAAGTGAGGTCCCCAAAACGTAAAACAAGTACCTTCTTGCATAGATCCCTTCAAATTTGCGCTTGGGAATGGTTGCAAAGGAAATCCACACATGGTTTTGAACAAATTCAATTGATTTACTGACCTCTGAAAAGAGCCCACTTTCAGTTTACATGTTAAAATACAGAATCCAACCAATGATAAAGATTACATAGCCCATTCCCCTAATAGGGATAACTAAGTTTAGGTGTTATAGTCAAACTTTACTTTAGATGCAAAGTTTTTTTCTTTTTCTTTTATTTTTGTATTAAACAGGTAAACTACCTTCTAAAATTTTTCTTAACTATTATATAATGTTTTGGAAGTGCTTATAAAAATTTCCACAATCAACCTGAATCTTAATAACGGGGAAATTAATCCTTCCAGGTATTAATGTGTAAAAAAAGCTCTCTGGGGTTTGAGGAGGTGTTTGTTATAGCACTGAATTATTAAATAGTAATTATAGAATATAGTGAGCAAGATGAATATTGCAATCACTGCTACTTACAGAATATTCTAATGTGAAATGTTCTGATAGTCTGCCTGTGGTTGGCTCTCAGCCAATAGGAACTCATAGAAAAAGGGGAGAAAGCAAGCATATTAAAAGAAATAACTTTAAAAAAAACAATTGTATTTATCTTCATATTGCTAAATCTGGAATCACTAATATGCTGAAATGTTCAGAAGGAAATGCATGAAATTAAGATTTGAGGGATGTCACCTCAATGTCTTCAACCATTGTATTTCTTCTCTACATTAGAGGTGTGCTTATTTGACTATCTTAGGGGGTCTAACATAATTCTAACTATGTTATTCCAACAGGATGGTATTTTTCGGGCATGAGCTAGCACTGAGAAGGCTATAAATATCCTAATGATACAATATGATATGATTAAATGGAGATAGATCTAGAATACTAAGTCACTTGCAGGAAGTCTAATCTCTCCACTCTACTTGGAAAAATCAGAAAATTTCACTTCTCTGAAAACTTGCACTCCCAGTACTCCTTTTATAATTCTCTATATTCATATTTAATTTCTCTTAGTTTTCCTTTAAACATAATTAAGTTTTCTATAATCTTAAAAAACAAACAAAAACACCTTTGACTCCCTCACTCTGAAACCTCAAGTATCTCTTTTTACCCTCACAGTCAAACTGCTTAAAATAATTGTTTATATTTTCTACCTGTATGACCTTTTGTTCACTATTCAGACTGTTTCATTATGGTTTAAATGCCCATCAGTTTACATACATAGCTCTACTATATTCCAAACAACTTTCTTGTTTATGGGTCTTAATCATATCTCTTCTTCAAAAAGCAAGCATAAAATCTGTACTCAAGGTTTTTAGGAAAATATTTTCAAACAATTCTCTTTCCATGGAGGAACCAATGGATGTTGTTACATGTTATCTGCTTGGAGGGGTTATCTTACTTGACCTCTCTGCTACATAATGTACATTCTTCTATTTGTACTAAGACTTAGTAGCTACTGTATTACATAGCATAGCTCTAAGCTTTTGCCTAGTGGATTCATAGCTATTTTTGTCATCTCATCTTCGGCACTATTTCTCAAAAATGTCTTCTGTGAAAATCTAGTTGTCTATTTTGATATATAATGTTATAATATCATTTCTTCTCATTAATAATACTCATTTCATTTCAAAGTTTTACATTTATATAGAACAATAATTTGACATTTTATTAAAGCAGAAAATATGCCTTTTTTCCACTCTTCTCCAGACCTTCAGCTTAATATCTGAGTCCTAATAGGGATCCAAAATACACATTATATTAATGGATGCACAATGACAAAATAATTGAATGTGAAGGAGGGAAATAGAAATACTGAAATGGAAATGCAGTGATAAGACACATTCTATGATATAAAATAAATAGTACATATTGCTATATTTGAAATAGAAAGCCAACAAGGACCTATTGTAAAAAATAAAAATAAAACAAATGGTATGGGCTTGTACTGAGATGGGCTTAGATTCTCATCCTTTAGCTGGGTAATTTGAGCATGTTTCTTAGCATTACAACTGTCATTAGTGCTGGATCTAATTAGGTAAGTAAAAACATAAAATTGATTAAAACAGTGACCTAACAATTGATAAAGACACTTTGCTGTGCTGATATTTATCTGGGCACTACTGACAGTTGAACGTTTGCCAGGAGGATAGCCTGGGATGCTGTTAAAACTCATTATGCAAGAATAGGCAGATGTAAGCATTCATTATATTTTGAGTCCTTCTTTGATTCACAGGAAGGACTCTGAGGATTCAAAAGCTCTTATCCCATGATTACAGTTTAATGCAATTAAAGGATACAGGTTAAAATCACAAAGGGAAAAGGTATATGATGTAGCATCTGGTAGAAACCAAGTGCAAGCTTCCAGTTGTTCCTTCCCAGTTTGGTTGCACAAGCCTGCTTAATTTTTCCAATAAGAAGGTGTGACAATATGCACTAAGCACTATCAGTACAAGATGCTCACCTAAGGCTTTGTGTCCAGATTTTATTGGGGGTCAGTCAGGTAGGCTAACTGGACTCCAGATCCCCACAGCAGAACTGGATGTTCATCATAAATCATGTTGCTATCATAAACAATCTGGTCAAAGTGGTCTAACGCAGCCCCATGCCTCAGGCTTGCAAAGACTCTTATCAGGCAGAACATTTCAAAAGCTGTTCCTCAGCAACAAGAAGCTGGCAAATAGTCCTGAAAATAGGGCTTGTGGAAATGTACAGGATTTGACCAACATAAGCCTGCTGAATTAACCCTTTCTTGTACAATATCTAAACTCAGCAATACCAAAAAGAAAGGGATTTTCAATTCTAGTGTCTCTTTCTCAACAGCCTAGAACACATCCTCAGAGTATTTTAAGTTCCCTACCTAAAAATAATTCCAGCCAACAGAAATGGGATATCATGATTGGCTCTAATTTTAAATTAATGAACTCCTTATTGCCAAATGCAGACTTAAAGTGAAGAAAGTGGGGAAAATCACTAGATAATTCAGGTATGACCTAAAACAAATCCCTTATGATAATACAGTGGAGGTGAGAAATAGATTTAAGGGACTGGATCTGATAGACAGAGTGCCTGATGAACTATGGAATGAGGTTCGTGACATGGTACAGGAAACAGGGATCAAGACCATCCCCAAGAAAAAGAAATGCAAAAAAGCAAGGGGCCGTCTGAGGAGGCCTTAAAACAGCTATGAAAAGAAAAGAAGTGAAAAGCAAAGGAGAAAAGGAAAGATATACCCAATTGAATGCAGAGTTTCAAATAGTAGCAAGGAGAAATAAGAAAATCTTCCTCAGTGATCAATGCAAAGAAATAGAGGAAAACAATAGAATAGGAAAGACTAGAGATCTCTTCAAGAAAATTAGAGATACCAAGGGAACATTCCATGCAAAGATGGGCTCAATAAATGAAAAGAAATGATATGTACCTTACAGAAGCATAAGATATTAAGAAGAGGTGGCAAGAATACACAGAGAACTATACAAAAAGATCTTCATAATCTAGATAATCTAGATGGTGTGATCACTTACTTAGAGCCAGACATCCTGGAATGTGAAGTTAAGTGGACCTTAGGAAGTATCACTAGGAACAAAGCTAGTGGAGGTGATGGAATTCCAGTTGAGCTATTTCAAATCCTAGAAGATGATGCTGTAAAAGTGTGGCATTCAATATGTCAGCAAATTTGGAAAACTCAGTAGTGGCCACAGGACTGGAAAAGGTCCGTTTTCATTCCAATCCCAAAGAAAGGCAATGCCAAAGCATGCACAAACTACTGCACAATTGCACTCATCTCACATACTAATAAAGTAATGCTTAAAATTCTCCAAGTCAGGTTTCAGCAATACGTCAATTGTGAACTTCCAGATGTTCAAGCTGGTTTTAGAAAAGGCAGAGGAACCACAGATCAAATTGCCAACATCTGCTGGATCATCGAAAAAGCAAGAGTTCCAGAAAAATATCTATTTCTGCTTTATTGACTATGCCAAAGCCTTTGATTGTGTGGATCACGAGAAACTGTGGAAAATTCTGAAAGAGATGGGAATACCAGACCACCTGACCTGCCTCTTGAGAAACCTGTATGCAGGTCAGGAAGCAACAGTTAGAACTGGACATGAAATAACAAACTGGTTCCAAATAGGAAAAGGAATACGTCAAGGCTGTATATTGTCACCTTACTTATTTAACTTATATGCAGAGTACATATGAGAAATCCTGGGCTGGATGAAGCACAAGCTGGAATCAAGATTTCCAGGATAAATATCAATAACCTCAGATATGCAGATGACACCACCCTTATGGCAGAAAGTGAAGAAGAACTGAAGAGCCTCTTGATGAAAGTGAAAGAGGAGAGTGCCAAAGTCGGCTTAAAGCTCAACATTCTGAAAACTAAGATCATGGCATTTGGTCCCATCACTTCATGGCAAATAGATGGGGAAACAGTGGAAACAGTGGCTGACCTTATTTTGGCAGGGGCGGGGGGGGGGGGGTCCAAAATCACAGCAGATGGTGACTGCAGCCATGAAATTAAAAGACTCTTACTCCTTGGAAGGAAAGTTATGACCAACATAGACAGCATATTAAAAAGCAGTGACATTACTTTGTCAAAAAAGGTCTGTTTAGTTAAGGCTATGGTTTTTCCAGTAGTCATGTATGGATGTCAGAGTTGGACTATAAAGCAAGCTGAACATCAAAGAATTGATTCTTTTGAACTGTGGTGTTAGAGAAAACTCTTGAGAGTCCCTTAGACTGCACGGAGATCCAAGCAATCCATCCTAAAGGAAGTCAGTCCTGGGTGTTCATTTGAAGGACTGATGCTAAAGCTGAAACTCCAACATTTTGGCCACCTGATGCAAAGAGCTGACTCATTTGAAAAGACCCTGATGTTGGGAAAGTTGAAGGCAGGTGGAGAAGGGCACGAGAGAGAATGAGATGATTAGATGGCATGGACATGAGTTTGGGTAAACTCTGTGAATTTGTGATCGACAGGGGGGCCTGACGTGCTGCATGCAGGTCATAGGGTCGCAGGGAGTTGGGCACGAGTGAGCAACTGAACTGAACTGAACTGAGGGGGATACTAAGAATAATTGGTGCTGTGTTAGGGTGGGGTAAGGGGAGAAATGAATATCGAAATAGGCAAATAGGTTTCCCACAGCATGCTTTTTAATACTGTTGATTCTGATAGAACAAAATGTAGAGGTATAAACAATGAAACTCTTTTTGGACTATTTTAACATAAACACACACATATGCACATAATATACACACACACACACGTTCATTACATGTATGTTAAGTGAAAGTTAAAATCACTCAGTCATGTTCAACTCTTTGCTACCCTATGGACAATACAGTCCATGGATTCTCCAAGCCAGAATCCCCCTTCTTCAGGGGATCTTCCCAACCCAGGGATTGAACCTAGGTCTCCCGCATTGCTGGTGGATTCTTTCCCAACTGAGCCGCAAGGGAAGCCCAAGAATACTGGAGTGAGTAACCTATCTCTTCTTCAGCAGATCTTGCCGACACAGGAACTGAAGTGAAGTGAAGTCACTCAGTCGTGTCCGATTCTTTGCGACCCCATGGACTGTAGCCTACCAGGCTCTGAGGAGCCTCTCAGTCCATGGAATTTTCCAGGCAAGAGTACTGGAGTGGGTTGCCATTTCCTTCTCCAGGGGATCTTCCCAACCCAGGGATTGAACCCAGGTCTTGAGTACTGCAGGCAGATGCTTTACCATCTGAGCCACCAGGGAAGCACTACAGGAATTGAACTGGGCTCTTATTACCAACTGAGCTATCAGGTAATCCACAACATGTATGTATAAGCCCATCAATGTGTACATATATGTATATATTGAGGCTTCCCTCGTAGCTCAGTTGGTAAAGAATCTGCCTGCAATGCAGGGGACCTGGGTATGTACATCTTTTTCTATATACCGATTTAAGTAATGCTCTGTGTTAGAAGATAACAGAAATAATCTGAAATCCTATAATAGGTTGCTTTTAAATATTCTTGTCAAACTTTGAGATCCTTTGCATTACCATCTTTTTTTTTCCTGAATAAACTAACTTCTCATTTTTATATCCTTATCTCTAAGCTTCTTTTCATTTCCCTAGGAAATTATTGTTAAAAACTCATGAAATATTAATGCCCCTCTGGATCTAGCTTCACTCATTCCCAGTAGCTTATGTTCCTTTATCCAAGCTTTTAGAGAAAATTGATGTACATCAAAATTATCTCCTGTCCTGAATACCTTTTATTTATCTTTTAATGCTTCCTGCTACTACCCTTTGTCCTGGTGACTAATGCTCTCATCATCCAATCTAAAAAATGAATTAATATATATATTTTTTATCTTAAAATGTCTTTATTCCTTGCTCACAATTATTTAACATTTTGCCTGGATATACAGTTCTAGTTTGAAAATCAGTATCTCTCAGAACTTTGAAATTATGAAATTATGAATTTTTTAAAAATGTGCTTGCAGTGTTTACAGAAAGCTCCCAGGTGATTGTGGTATATGGCTAGGTCTTTGTATTTTTCCATCTTGTTATATTTCTAATCTAACTTTATAGATATTTGAAAATTTTAAGTTTGAATTAAAAAATGATGAGAGTTTGACTCAAAGTAATAGTTAACTCTTTTTAAACTCTAAATGAACAGTTTAAAAGGGTTATCCTCAAATGCAATAGTTAAATACAAACTACACAAAATTCTTCATATATTCCTTGCCAAGCTGGCTATCTATTGTTTTCTTGCCTTCCCCTTTAGAAAGATCTCAACTATAACCTTTAAAAACATGAGGAAGTTAGAAAATTAAAAAAAAAAATCTTGTGGAGAAGATAGTATATGTAATTACAAATCAGAGTATGACTGAAGAATTTAAGGATTTTCATAATTGACCTCAACGTGCTTATCTAACTGATGTGACTGAACTTTGTCCCTTTTATTCCTCTCACCTCCACATTGCACACAGACCTAAATTACTAATTACTCAGTGGTCTCAGGAGTTTTTTCAGTCTTTTATCTCTTTTCAATTGCTACTTCCTCTGACTGGCCTGTCCCTATCTATATTATCTTGTTTGCTTGATGCTGCTGCTGCTGCTAAGTCGCTTCAGACATGTCCGACTCTGTGCAACCCCATGGACTGCAGCCTACCAGGGTCCCCCATCCATGGGATTTTCCAGGCAAGAGTACTGGAGTGGGTTGCCATTGCCTTCTCCAATCTTGTTTGCTTAGATAGCTCCTATTCTCCTTTTATTTGTTAGCTGATCCATAACATTTTTCCAGGGACCTTTTGATTTCCCTAGACAGAATTGCTTATAGTCCTTCTTCTGAGGTTACTCATGATCAAGTGTGAATCTCCACAAACTTGTTTCACATTATATACACATTTGTAGGGCTTCCCTTATAGCTCAGTTGGTAAAGAATCTTCCTGCAGAAGACCCCGGGTTGATTCCTGGTTCCAGAAGATCCACTGGAGAAGGGATAGGCTACCTACTCCAGTATTCTTGGGCTTCCCTTGTGGCTTAGCTGGGAAAGAATCTGCCAGCAATGTGGGAGACCTGGGTTCGATCCCTAGGTTTGGAAGATCCCCTGAAGAAGGGAAAGACTACCCACTTCAGTATTCTGGCCTGGAGAATTCCATGAACTGTATAGTCCATGGGGTAGGGTAGCAAAGGGTCAGACACTGCTGAGTAATTTTCTTCAACCCTTCAATACTTAATGAAATATCAGGCTCATAGTAAATGATCAGTAAATCTGTGGACTGAGAGAATTTTAAAGAAATTCTATGAAGATAAAATACCAAGAGCTGTTATAATTTAGATAAGATAGTGATTCATATGTGAGTGGGGAGGAGAGAAGTCTTGTGACTTAGAGATGTCTTCACAAGAAGTAATCTGCTATAGTGGTCCTTATAAATAGAATTCTGAAGCATTTGAAGAACTATAGGAAGAATATTATAAATAGGAATTAATAGAATAATTTATTTCATTAATTATATATTTTTTCTTTTAGCAACAGAAACTCATAAGGACAGCTTAAATAAGATAAATCTGTTAGGAAGGTATATACATATATGTTCCTCACAGAACCAAGGCAGGGCTTACAAATGTCCTACCTGAGGGAAGCAGACTCTGCTGAGGCTTACTCTTTCTCTTGATTACCAATTTTCTCTGTTATTCTAGTCCACTCCTGTTTGGGTAGGTACAGGTTATAAGAAGAACATGATTTTAAGTCAGTCATCTCCAAAAGCATCACCTTCAGTTCAGTTCAGTTCAGTCACTCAGTCATGTCCGACTCTTTGCGACCCCATGAATTGCAGCACGCCAGGCCACCCTGTCCATCACCAACTCTCAGAGTTCACTCAGACTCACATCCATCGAGTCAGTGATGCCATCCAGCCATCTCATCCTCTGTCGTCCCCTTCTTCTCCTGCCCCCAATCCCTCCCAGCATCAGAGTCTTTTCCGATGAGTCAACTCTTCACATGAGGTGGCCAAAGGACTGGAGTTTCAGCTTTAGCATCATTCCTTCCAAAGAAATCCCAGGGCTGATCTCCTTCAGAATGGACTGGTTGGATCTCCTTGCAGTCCAAGGGACTCGCAAGAGTCTTCTCCAACACCACAGCTCAAAAGCATCAATTCTTTGGCGCTCAGCCTTCTTCACAGTCCAACTGTCACATCCATACATGACCACAGGAAAAACCATAGCCCTTACTAGACGGACCTTTGTTGGCAAAGTAATGTCTCTGCTTTTCAATATGCTATCTAGGCTGGACATAACTTTCCTTCCAAGGAGTAAGTGTTTTTTAATTTCATGGCTGCAGTCACCATCTGCAGTGATTTTGGAGCCCCCAAAAAATAAAGTCTGACACTGTTTCCACTGTTTCCCCATCTATTTCCCATGAAGTGATAGGATTGGATGCCATGATCTTCATTTTCTGAATGTTGAGCTTTAAGCCAACTTTTTCACTCTCCACTTTCACTTTCATCAAGAGGCTTTTTAGTTCCTCTTCACTTTCTGCCATAAGGGTGGTGTCATCTGCATATCTGAGGGTATTGATATTTCTCCCAGCAATCTTGATTCCAGCTTGTGCTTCTTTCAGTCCAGCCTTTCTCATATGTACTCTGCATATAAGTTAAATAAGCAGGGTGACAATATACAGCCTTGACGTACTCCTTTTCCTATTTGGAACCAGTCTGTTGTTCCATGTCCAGTTCTAAGTGTTGCTTCCTGACCTGCATACAAATTTCTCAAGGGACAGGTCAGGTGGTCTGGTATTCCCATCTCTTGAAGAATTTTCCAAAGTTTATTGTGATCCACACAGTCAAAGGCTTTGTCATAGTCAATAAAGCAGAAATAGATGCCTTTCTGGAACTCTCTTGCTTTTTCCATGATCCAGCGGATGTTGGCAATTTGATCTCTGGTTCCTCTGCCTTTTCTAAAACGAACTTGAACATCAGGAAGTTCATGGTTCACATATTGCTGAAGCCTGGCTTGGAGAATTTTGAGCATTACTTTACTAGCGTGTGAGATGACTGCAATTGTGCGGTAGTTTGAGCATTCTTTGGCATTGCCTTTCTTTGGGATTGGAATGAAAACTGACTTTTTCCAGTCCTGCGGCCACTACTGAGTTTTCCAAATTTGCTGGCATATTAAGTGTGGCACTTTCACAGCTTCATCTTTCAGGATTTGAAATAGCTCCACTGGAATTCCATCACCTCCACTAGCTTTGTTCGTAGTGATGCTTTCTAAGACCCACTTGACTTCACATTCCAGGATGTCTGGCTCTAGGTCAATGATCACACCATTGTGATTATCTGGGTTGTGAAGATCTTTTTTGTACAGTTCTTCTGTGTATTCTTGCCACCTCTTCTTGATATCTTCTGCTTATTGGAGTGGGTTAAATAGGAAGCCTCAGAGAGTCCACAGGTACTCAAGAGCACTTTGATCAATAAATGAGATCCCATATTCTCTATACTTGTCCTCAGAATTAACCCTTTTTTTTTGGAATCAGGATATCTTTTATTAATACTCTTACTTATGGTGATTAGACAACAAGGAAAACTTCATTTATTCATGAGCATTACATACTTCTCTGGTGGCTTGCTTTGCCATGTACACTTTAGCAGAAAGCTTTGACACAATACAGAGGTGTCTCTTACAGAATACCCCTATAATCTCCATCACTCATTCTAGACATCCCCTTCTAGAAAAGGTAAAATAAGAGAAAGTGATCTGACTGGAATGTATGAAACCAAATAGAACCAGTTCAAAACCTAACAGCTTCCCATTAGTCTCAGAAACAAAACTTTGGTTTTCTTTTTTTTTGTATGTGCTTTCTTTCAGTTGTACGTGTTCTTGTAAGATGTTATTGTCTGTTGGGTATGGTATATTTATTTATATAAGTGATATGTGCTCTAAGTCTCATTATTTCCTTCCTGTTTTTACTTGGCGTGATGCATATTGCTCTGGTATGTGTAATCGTTGCTTCTAACCGTAGTACAGTACTCCTTATTTTGCAATTGGGTCACCTCTAGCTCCTTACCACCACAAACAGTGGAATAAACCTTCTTAGTGATGTCATCCTGTGAATTTAAGTGGAATTTTTTTTGAAACATATATCCAGAAGTGGGGCTTGCTGGCCACGAAATGCAATGACATATAACTAAGAACTGTCTGATTGTTCTCTAGCCTTTTTGCACCAGTTCACACACCCACCAACTGCATAAGAGGTCCTACTATCCCCACATCCCTGCCAATACTTGGTTGCCAATACTTGGTATTCTCAGCTTTATTGTTTTTGCCAGCTTAGTAAAGTAATATCTTATTATTTTAAAAACTTTGCATTATTATGTTAAGTAGTAAGTTTGAGCTTTATCTGGCTGAGGCCTGTTTTCATTCCCCTTCACCCCCACCTCCTTTAAAATATGCACATTTTTTCTCTCTAACACTTATCTTGTATATGGCCACCTATTATGGATTTACTGTGTTTGGTTCCTCCTCTAAACATTTCTTAACCTATTTCTAATGGTATATTCAGGAAGTTTCTTTGAGCCTATCAACTAAGCCTCACTAGCCAGACTGTCAACCTGGTCAACACTGCATTAAGGTCAAGAAAGGCTACCAGAAACCTCTTCTTTATCAGCCTCTGTTATTGGCCTAAGATTTATGTCATGGTATTTTGTCTAAGAATTCCTTTTATTCTCAGAGCTATTTTACAATCCATCATTTTATGCAGTAGCTACTAGCTACAGGTTTTCTTTTTTCAGTTTAAAAATTAATGAAAACAGTATAAAATTAGAGCTTCAGTCCTTCAGTTATGTTAGCCATATTTCAAATACTCAATAACCAGAAAACTCTGTTGGTACCATTGCCTTCAAGAATAGAATTAACGGGCCTAGTCACCATTTCAGTCTCCAAAGAACCCTATATGGAGTTCTTAAAAAAATTTTTATTTTTACCAATCGTATTTTTAAGGTGAATTTTCCATATTCTTCACAGAGATGTGCCTGGGCACTAAATAATCCGTACTGTAAAATTAATATGAAATTATTATTATATCACCATAATCCTATGGATAGAGAGGACTGGCAGGCCACAGGGCATGTGATTGCGAAAGAGTTGAACATGATTCGGCAACTAAACAACAACCATATAAGGCTCAGTGGTAAAGAATCTGCCTGACAATGAAAGAGACACAGGTTATATCATGGGGTTGGGAAGATCCCCTGGAGGAGGAAATGACAACCCACTTTGGTATTCTTGCCTGGAAAGTCCCATGGACAGAGGAACCTGGCTGGCTACTGTCTATAAGGTTGCAAAGAGTCAGAGATGACTGAAGTGACTAAACAACAGCAAACCATGAGACATTAATATAGAATGATTTAGTAAATGCTTTTTCCCTACTTGTGACGTTTTTTTTCTATATGAGTAGAAGTTTAACAGTATAAACATCCTGGCCGTACTCAGCTCCACTAATTATTTCTATTTAGGAAGGAAGTGTTTACCTGATTTATTGATTTCCCTGGGATGAGGAACTGAACAAACTGCTATGGCTCTTTCTCTGGGAAACAAATCTGCCCTTCATGGAGCACATACTGTCGACTGTTTTTAGTCAAGCAATGTTCCTCCCTGGTGGGGATACCTACAGTGGCCCACGGCCACTGGTGACCAAGTCTGTCAGCATCAATAAGCCCACTAGACCAGAGATTTCCAATATCCACCTAGTCACTAATCATTAACAAAGGTGATTGCTTTTATCTGTCCTATTTCTTATCTTTTAATTTCTTGAAAATTCTCATAGGCAAGAATCTTCCTATTAATGAAATACCACCAAACCCTGACAGACAAGATAGGAATTTCTCTGAAAGACAATCAGGTGCTATTATTAAAAATAATATTGCTTCTACATGTTGTTTCCATTTTTTGAAGAATGTTCTCCTATTATACAAACTACAAATATTTATATTTACTTTTGAAGAGAAGTGAGGAAATTACCTCATCATATAGAATTTTAAATATTTATAAACTCATTCACCTCTTTAGGAAAAATGAAATAATTCAACTGCTGGTCTTTTCAGACTTATAAAGTATATAAAATTCCTTTATCCAAACTAAAACAGGTTATTTGCAAGCAACATATTTTCTTACATGCATTCTAAATTGTCAAAACATCACTGGTTTTTTGTTGTTGTTGTTGTTTGTTTGTTTTTAATTTGACCTGTCTAGCCTCTAGGTATGGAAAAAAGTTAAAGTTTTTTTTTTTTCTCTAGATTAAAATCAATAATCAAAAAGAACTTGTCAATTTCTTAATAGCAGAAGTCTGAAAATACCAGAAAATACTGCAAGACCCTTTTGAAATTTAATTTTCATAACACTTTAAAATTAAAGTGTAGATCTAATTTTTTTTGCTAAAATAGTATAATGAATTTCACATTGAAAAAAATTATACACACACACAATTCTACTTCATTAATTTGTAAAAAACAACAACAACAACAACAACACAAATCTAACTCACCTTTAGCAGAAAATAAGAATTCCCTGACAAGAGTTAACCTTAGCTTGGCAATAGGAGCTATAGGAATTTTGATTTGATGTGCTCCTATGAACCTATGTGATTCAGATTACCAATTTTTATTATCATCACTGAAATGACAAGTTAAAAACCTAAATTGCTGATTAAAGATGACATAACCTTTGGCCATGTCAAAGTCAAATCCAAAATATAAACTTATTATTCAAGCCAAATACCAGCAACTTACTCATTTAAGTATACTTGTAAGCAGAATTAACTTTCCTCTTTTCGGTTTTACTTGTCCAGTTTGCATTTAGGCCCTTTTTATTTCATTTCATACTTGGAGTATGGCGATATTCTTTTTTTAACTTGACCTTATATTTTTGCTTCCCTTGTAGTTGTAGTTCAGCTGTTAATGAATCCACCTGAAATGCAGGAGACCTGGGTTCGATCCCTGGGTTGGGTTCTCTGCAGAAGGAAATGGCAACCCACTCCAGTATTCTGGCCTGGAAAATCCACGGACTGTATAGTCCATGGGGTCGCAAAGAGTTGGACATGACTGAGCTACTTTCACTTATATTTTTTGCAAAAGAAATCTATTTCCAATACAAACTAAAGCAAATGGCATGAAAATATTGTGTAATTATGTTCATTTTATGTGCAAAGGGTGAAATATTAGACAAGTCTGTAATTTATCAGTTCTTAAAATTGTATATAAAACAAAAAAATTAAAAGCAAAAGCTGAACTTTTTTTCTTATTTGATTAACACAATAAATTAAAAATTATTGTTGAAAAATATTTTACTCAGCCTATGAACTTTTGGACATATAATGGTGGAAATTGGCCATTATTTTTGCAGGTTTAATTCAGGATACTAGCTTGCTACTTTTTACTTGGAAGAAGATAACAATAAGATGCAGCTAACTTCAAGTATATTAATATATAATGACATGTACTTCAAAAAATTGTGAAACAAAGGACCCAAGAATATGTAATGGAGAAAAGACAGCCTTTTCAATAAGTAGTGTTGGGAAAACTGGACAGATACATGTAAAACAATGTTAGAACATTTCCTCATACCATATACATAAATAAACAGAAAATGGATTAAAGACCTAAATGGAAAAACTGAGATCATAAACTCCTAGAAGAAAACATGAGCAGAACACTCTGACATGAATTGTAGCAATGTTTTCTTGGATTTGTCTCCATTTTGCATTTATTGGGGACAAACATTTGTCCCCAATAAATGCAAAAATAATAAATGTGAAAGTAAGTGGGACCTAAACGTAAAACTTGGCATAGCAAAGGAAAGTGCAAGTTATTAGTCACTCAATAATGTATGACTCTTTGCAACCCCATGGACTGTATGTAGTTCACCAGGCTCCTCTGTCCATGGGATTATCCAGGTGAGAATACTGGAGTTGGTTGCCATCCCCTTCTCCAGGGAATCTTCCCCACCCAGGGATTGAACCTGGGTCTCCTGCATTGGAGGCAGATTCCTTACCACCTGAGCCACCAGGAAACCCTATAAAACCATTGACAAAGACAACCTACAGAACACTAGAAAATATTTGCAAATGATATGACTGACAAGGAGTTAATATCCAAAATACATAAAAAGCTCATAAAAAAATATATCAAAAAGGAAAACCACACTCAAAAGATGGGCAGAAGACCTGAATAGATGTATTTCCATAGAAGACATACAGATGGCAAATGGGGACATGAAAAAATGCTCGACACCGCTAATCAAAATATGCAAATTACCAATGGCATTTTTCACAGAAAGAGAACAAAAAATTGCACAATTCATATGGAAACACAAAAAAACCCAAATTGCCAAAGCAATCTTGAGAAAGAAGAATGGAGCTGGAGGAATCAGCTCCTTCCTGACTTCAGATTATACTACAGAGCTACAGTCATCAAGACAGTATGGTACTAGCACAAAAACAGAAATATATACCAATGGAACAAGATAGAAAGCCCAAAGATAAACCCATACACCTATGGGTATCTTATTTTTGATAAAGGAGGCAAGAATATACAATGGGGCCAAGACAGCCTCTTCAATAAGTGGTGCTGGGAAAACTGGACAGCTACATGTAAAATAATGAAATTGGAATACTTCCTAGCACTATACACAAAGATAAACTCGAATTAAAGACTTAAATTTAAGACCAGAAACTATAAAACTCTTAGGAGAAAACATAGACCACTCTGTGACATGAATCATAGCAAGATACTCTATGATCTCCCTTCTAGAGTAATGGAAATAAAAACAAAAATAAACAAGTGGGGCCTAATTAAACTTAAAAGTTTTTGCATAGCAAAAGACTATAAATAAGGTAAAAAGACAACCCTTAGAATGGGAGAAAACAATAGCAAATGAAACTGACAAAGGATTAATTTACAAAATTTACAAGCAACCCATACAAGTCAATACTATACAAACAAACAACCCAATCAAAAAGTGGGAAAAAAACATAAACAGACACTTCTCTAAAGATAAACAGATGGCTAACAAACATGTGAAAAGATGCTCAACGTCATTCATTATTAGAGAAATGCAAATCAAAACTACAATGAGATATCACCTCACACCAATCAGAATGGCCATCATCAAAAAGTCTACAAACAATAAATGCTGGAGAGGGTGTGGAGAAAAGGGAACACTCTTGCACTGTTGGTGGGAATGTACACTGATACAGCCACTATGGAAGGCAGAATGTAGAGTCCTCAAAAAACTAGGAATAAAACCACCATATGACCCAGAAATCCCACTCCTAGGCATATACCCTGAGGAAGCCAAAATTAAAAAAGACACATGTACCCCAATGTTCACTGAAGCACTATTTACAATAACTAGAACATAGAAGCAACCTAGATGGCCATTGGCAGATGAATAGATAAAGAAGCTGTGGTACATATATATAATGTAATAGTACTCAGCCATAAAAGGAGCACATTTGAGTTAGTTATAAGGAGGTAGATGAACCTAGAGCCTATTATACAGAGTGAAGTAAGTCAGAAACAGAAAAACAAATATTGTATACTAATGCATATGTATGAAATCTAGAAATACGTTACTGATGAAATTATTTGCAGTGTAGCAATGAAGATAGACATAGACAACAGGCTTATGAACATGGCAGCAGTGGGAGGAAAGTGAGGGTGGGACGTATGGAAAGAGTAACAAGGAAACATACATTCAGTTCAGTTCAGTTCAGTTCATTCGCTCAGTCGTGTCCGACTCTTTGCGACCCCATGAATCGCAGCACACCAGGCCTCCCTGTCCATCACCATCTCCCGGAGTTCACTCAAATTCACGTCCATCAAGTCAGTGATGCCATCCAGCCATCTCGTCCTCTGTCGTCCCCTTCTTTTCCTGCCCCCAAAATCTCCCAGCATCAGAGTCTTTTCCAATGAGTCAACTCTTCGCATGAGGTGGCCAAAGTACTGGAGTTTCAGCTTTAGCATCATTCCTTCCAAAGAACACCCAGGGCTGATCTCTTTTAGAATGGACTGGTTGGATCTCCTTGCAGTCCAAGGGACTCTCAAGAGTCTTCTCCAAAACCACAGTTCAAAAGCATCAGTTCTTCGGCACTCAGCTTTCTTCACAGTCCAACTCTCACATCCATACATGACCACTGGAAAAAGCATAGCCTTGACTAGACGGACCTTTGTAAAATAGATAGCCAATAGGAATTTGCCGTATGACTGAGGGAACTCAGACCAGGGCACTGTAACAACCTAGAGGGATGGGATGGGGAGGGAGGTGAGAGGGAGGTTTGAGAGGGAGGGGACCTATGCATACCTATAACTGATTCATGTTGATGTTTGGCAAAAACCAACACAATACTGTAAAGCAATTGTCCTTTGATTAAAAATTAATTTTTAAAATGCAAATCAAAACCACCATGAGATGTCACCACACACTTGTCAGATGGCTATCCTCAAAAAGTCTACAAATAACAAATATTGGAAAGAATGTGGAGAAAAGTGCATAGTACTTTGTAGATTGCTGGTGGGAATGTAAATTGGTGCCACCACTTTGGACAACCATTATGGAAGTTTCTTTAAAAACTAAAAATAGAACTATCATATGATCCAGCAATTCCACTCCTGGGTATATAACTGGAAAAAAATGAAGTCACTAATTAAAAAAGATACATGCATCCAAATATTCATAGCAGCACTTTATCAAGATATGGGAGTAGTCCAAGTGCTCATCAACAGATGAGCAGATAAAGATGTGGTTATGTATTTTATATATATATATACACATATACATATAAATATATATGTATTATATATAATACATATACATACATATAATGCAATATTACTCAGCCATAAAAAGAATGAAGTTATATCATTTGCACCAACATGGATGGACCTAAAGAATAATATGCTTAGTGAAATGAACCAAAGAAAGATACTTATATGTGGTATTTAACAAAAAGTGTAAGTGAATATATATGCAAAACAGAAACAGACTCACAGGTAGAGAAATCTAGTAACTACCAGAGTGGAGAAGGAAAGGAGTAGGGGCTGGATATAAGATTAAGAAATACAAGGTACTATATATAATATAACAAGAATATATTGTATAGCACAGGGAATTATTGCCATTATTTTGTAATAAGTTTCAGTGGTGTATAATCTGTAAAAACATTGAATCACTACACTGTACAACTCAAATTAATATTGTATGTCAACTGTACTTCAGTTTAAAAAGTCAGCACCTTGTTGAACATTTAACCATTTATTGTCTTACACTGCCTGCTACTGTACTCTAAGAAATCTTATTACTGTGGTAGACCATATATTAGAATGTTTTATAATTACTTACGCATCTGTTTCCCAGTGTTCACCAAGTCTTAGTAGAGAACATAGTAATACTGTAAGATGAATAGCCTACTTGGAGAAATAATATGGTATATGAAGCAGCTAGAAAACAATATCATCCAGAGTCCGGTTTGAGATGATATAGTATTTAGAGAAGAGAACATCAAACAGACATATCAACTGGATGAGACTTGAAGGAAATGGACGTAAAGGAAAGGCAGCATCTGGCTTATCCAAGGAGCAGCATAAACAATAGCATCAACATTCGAACATTCATGGTTATCCACAGAGATACTAGCCTCACTGAAGGGTGCTGGCAGAGCATCGTTAAGTGAGACTGAGTGTGAACTGAAGGATAAGGAATATTAAAGAGGGACAACCTAAGTAAAAGTGAGGTTTGGAAAATATCCACCTGGAAGCAGTTTGAAAATGGCAAGGGTTTGGTGGCAGCAAATATCACTAGAAGTTTATTGTAGTTATAGAAATGCAAAGCTTTCAAATGATATTAAAAAATGTAAAGGAAGAAACATACATGAGAAACTATAAGAAACATATTAGGTAAATAATTGCACATAGGAAGTAAAAATATCTTCCTAATACTATAGTTAATTCTGAGCTCTGCTATATTACATGAGTAATTATATCCTTTTTATTTGATCTTTCAATTCAAAATCAGTTGCATCTTATATAAGGAACACAGAATACAGATATGAAAGCATTATTTTTTCCTTTTAACTTATTTCTCCATACCCAGACTCTTTATATCAAAACCAGAAATGTTAAAAATAGAAATATTTCTTACAAAATATATATTTACCAAGTTTAAGGTTTTTATTATCTGTTTCCTGAAAAATTAATTCCTAAATTAGTCCAAACATGATTTGTTCAAATTGTTTTATTAATTTCCTATGTAATAAAAAAAATCATGTGATACCTTTAATTCTGTAAAAATTTGCCCGTGAAGTCAATACTCGTACGCAACATTCAATCCAGTAGGGAAAAATTTGGTACATAAAAAAACAAACCCAGGTGCTACAAAGCCTGAGGCAAAGCAAGGAAAAGACTGTCTAATTTTATCAAATAGAACTCTTTACTTAAATGCTATAAACTATTCCTTCACAACATTCAGACTCAGATGCCACAACTGATGGCTAGAAAAGAGTTAAAGAAACAGGACAATGTGTCTGACAGGTAATTGATTTACTTCAGCGGCAGAAAACTATTACTGATTTCAGTAAAGTTACTATTAGCTTTTCATCCATTGAGATTTTAAAAAATAATTTTCAATATAGTTTTGAAAAAATATAACTCAGACCAAGAAAGAGAAATAGGTCAAAATGATCCTTTAAGAAGAATTTTGCTTTATTTTGACATACACATCTGGAAGCATATATCACCCTGTGGAAGAATCCTGTTTCTGATTTAGGAGACCAGCTTTCATGATTTGAAAAGCCTCAATCCCTACAGCAATAATTCTAATGAAACTAGAAGGAAAAAAAAATTACATACACTTCTGTTGGAGGGTTATGATTATTGCCATAACCAAAACTAGCTACCCTGGAGCAGCAATAAATGTAAGCACTAAGCCATGTGTTCAGGGTTTGAAAGAAATCAACAAGTAACTAATGATAGCCTTGCACAGACATGTGATTGTTATTTTTTTTTCTGTAAGGAGATAATACTGTTTATGCATTAAAATGGAGAACTTCAAGAGGAGATAAATCTGTGAATGCACTGAAAATGCAGGCCATGAGACATTTATAGATTGATATATTTAGTGTCAAGCATTAAGGGTATAAGTTGGTAATTAAAAGAAAAATTTGTATTCAGCTTGGTTTCTCTATGGCTCCACAATTTATTGCATGAATTAAGGCAAGTAATATTACCTAGGCTTCATTTTTTTTCATCTGTCAATAGGGATAAAATATAGTTTATTATGAGGATTGAATATGAATATTTCTAAGCTTCCTAGAGCAGGACTTCCTGGCACTTGCTGGTGACAGCAGTTCTAATTATATAATAACTATTATTATTTATTTAGGAATATGTCTGACACAGCCAGGCATGGCGTTGTCAACTGGAGCAGCAAAAGATATACTGAAGAAAGTTCAGATGTGAAATTACATCTGCTCATTGAAGTAGGAAAAGAACTGAGGTGATGGACTCAGGACAAATGGGAATAAATTCCAGTCTTGCAGTTAGAACTTGACCTGTGGTGGGCAAAGTCGCAGTAAGTGGGGACTTGCTAACTCTACAACACTCACTAAGAGTGGAGGATCCAAATAGACAAGAAGAGGTAAACTAAGCGGGGATCCAAGTTTGGCAGTAGTTTCAAGGCTGATCTTACACTGGGGTTTAAACCTGAAGTTATGAGAAAACTTTAAATTTCCTGAAGTATTGTATTTCATATCCTCATAGCAAAGCACTATTTTGTAGAACTACGTATCATCTTTCAACCTCTCAATATAACAAGTTCAGTGGATTTGTTTTCTCTTCTTTTGAGCATATGATGAAGCAATTCATTGGGATTTGAGGACCATATTACAACAGATATAGAAAATTAAAATCCAACTCAGAGTGGTTAAGAGAATAAGAGACACATGGGAAATGAAACTTAGGAAGGAAAAAATTCTTCTTGCCCCTCTGTTACATCTAAGTCTTATGTACATACTTAAATTGATAACTTTTGAATTCTCTCTCTCTCTCTCTCTCTCTATATATATATATATATATGTAGGTATATGTGATTATAAGTCTTTCATACTTTCATACTCTGAAACTTGCAAAGAAAATTAAGGAATTAGGATATGAATCTTACTAAAGACACTCCAGTTTCTTGTTTGCATGGTTGGAACAGTAGTGCCTCAGGCACTCATGTCCATAACCAGCTTAAACTGTTTCCTCTTTTAAACTGCCTAGTTCAATTTGAATTTCTCTCTTTCCTTTCATATCACTACCCTGGATATTCTCAAAAGAAGCCACCGCAGTGAGAAGCCTGCACCCTGCAACTAGAGAGTAGCCCCTGCTCATGGCAAATAGAAAAAACCTGTATGCAGCAATGAAGACCCTCAACAGCCGAAAATAAGTAAATAAATAATACATAAATAAATAATGTGTAAAAGTCACCTTTAATTTGATGACTCCCAAGTTTTGGGAACCTCTGAGTTCTCACCTCTGCCCATCTTCAGAACTCCTATACCCCACTGCTTATGCAGCATCTCCAGTTGGTCATCAAATATGTATCCCAAACATAACGCATCCAAATATAAATTCTTGATCACCCCCAGGCATGCTTTTCATTTCCTCATTTCCATCAACATCAGCAACTTTCTTCCAGTTACTTCAACCAAAAACCTTAAAGGACCTTGAAAATGTTATCCACAAATATTCTTTGTTCTATTATTTTCCTATTGACTCTGAAGTCAAAATAAACCCAGCTCAAATATTCTTACCACTTCCACTTACTGTTACCATTATGATCCATAACACCATCAACACCATCTTTTTCTATGTATTATTGAAATGTACTGCAAATACTCTTTTATATTATCTCCTAATATTTTATCCTCATCTTTAAATGTTATTTACTTTTTTTAAATGTGCAAAACATCACTTTTTTCCAAAAAATCTCCAAGATTCTTATCATTGAGGAAAATTTAAGTTAACAGGTCCTACAGATACCTACAAAAGGGTTTCCATTTTTCTCTGATGTCTCTGATGTCACCTATTAGATAACTCACTACCTTAGTTATTCTATATCAGGATGTCGAACTCTTTGCCTTTCTCCCATCAGTTTTTGTCTCTGGAACATGGACTGGAGGGAATTTCCTATAGATATCTGTATAATTTACTCCTGTACTTCTTTCACTTCTATGTTCAAATATCTAGAGAAGCTGTCCCTGAAAATAACATACAAATTAACTCAAATCCAACTCTGTCACTCTGTCTTCCCCTTAGATTAGAAAATCTCTATACTCTAGTACGCATATCCTAACCACACAAAAGTGTAAGTTCCTTTATGGAAGGTATTTTGTAGGATTCTCTACTATATATTTTGAATTTTGTTGATGGCATATATAGCAGTGGATATTTATTAAAGGGGTAAATGCATAAAGTAAACAATGGGACAAGCACAGAGAAGAAGCAGGGTGAACTAGTCATTAGAACTGGAGTAGAAATTAGAAAGATAACCTGGTTAATAAGGACTGATTAATAATTCTAACCCGGTTATTCTAATTAAGGTACAGAGATAGTTACAACTTGGTCGTTATTGTTAGCATTTAAGATTTTTACAACTAGGCTACTAGAAACAAAGTTAAATGTGCAGAAAAGGGTTAACATAACTGCGCAAGGCCGCTATCCCTAGAAGGCCTACTTATAAGGTTAACCCTCTGCCCTTGGTGTCTGGGAACTAGGATATCAAGGGTATTCCTACCATCTACAAATGACAAAGGTCATGTATCATGTCTGCAGTATTTGTGCAAGCAATGTGCTTTAAACTAGTCTGCTTTTCTGGGAATCTGGAAGATTGGTATGTGCTATGCAGGGAGTGCCCAATGAAAACCTAGGACAGAGTCTCTAGTCAGCTTTCCTTAGCAAAAAGACAGCACACATGCCACTGCGTTTTCATTGTTAGGGAAGAGTATGCTCCATGTGACACCTAATGAGAGGGAGGGCATAAGACGTCTGCAGACAGACTCCTCCACACTCTACTTATATCTCTTTCCCTTAAGTTGTTTACCCTAACTACATCTGCGTGATAAATCTTTAGTAGTAAAACTATATTTTAAGTCCCACGAATCATTCTAGGGACTTTTAATGTGGGGATGGTATTGTAGACACAATCACTATTAACAAACACCTGCAAAACATAATAATAAAATTCATCCACAGTAACAAACTCTGAGATTGAGTGCAAAATCTATGCCACTCCACCTACCAATGATCAACACAGATTTGATCCCTGGTACAAGAAGATTCCACATGATTCTGGGCAGCTAAGCCCACATACCGCAATGTACATCCTAGAGCCCCTTCAGATTTTAAGCCACCAACTGTTAGACATTCAGGTCTCAACTCTCTAGAAAATTTAAAAATTAGTTCTCACAAATGAAATAAGATCTGTGTTCAGTACAACACAGGAAAACCAAAACCCAACATGGTATAATGTAACTTTGAATCTAGATGTGACCAAGAGACCTATTCTTCACATTTCTGAGACTATTAAAAATCTAGTATCATCTAATGTGCACAAGAGTACTGAGAAGAACCATACAAATACCTTAAACCAAAAGAGGAAAATCAATAAATGAAACTTTGCATAAACGTTTTCTTAAATTTTAATCAATTATTTTATGTTCTGTTCTTTAATTTTATTGACAACTTTAGAGAAGAATATATATACATTCCTATAAACTGTTCACATGCAAAAATATAGTTATCTATTCTAGAGAAATGATATAGCAGTCAACTGCTAAAAGTTATAAATGAAAAAGCCATCCAACTTGATATCTCATCAGCAGAGTTAATATAAAAGTGCAGTAAGTACTTTTAAATTTTGTTGGAAAAAATGAAGATCCTTATCCAAAGCAGAGCTTGTTCTCTTAGTCACTGCTAACTCCACAATTCCTTGAACAGCATCTGTCAAGAGTCACTCAATAAGTCACTCAATATTGAATTAATGAACATCTAGCTCACAAATAAGGGTCACATGGTTAAACTGATTTTATTATTCTTATTCATCCAATTCCTGAAAATAACATAAAAAAATAATGAATGTTAGACATAACACATTCATTATATATGGCCATTACATTTTTACAGTGTCACTCTGCTTCTAGCTTTTTGACTCAGCTGAGTAAATACAGAACACTTCTGTCTATTACTCATAACAGCTTTGAAAAGAAAAAAATTTCCCTGAGTGCACTAGACTATTACTCTATCAGAAGTCAAGAGTGCATTAGTATCTTTTATATAAACTGAACTTCCAAGTAGTTTGACACTGATCAAGTTAAATGTGATAATGGCAAGAGTGATGAAATGATAGTAGAAATGATGTAATACAATAGAATTAGGAATTCTCGTGTGCTAAAATTAATTGTCCAAGGGAATACTGTGCTCACATTACAAAATGTTCTGAAGATAAAATTTCCAAAATTTAAATGAACAAGTAATAAAAATCAGCTTTCCAATTGAGAGATGGTGTTAAAATGGCTATTTTTATAATTCCTGGGTTTTTTATACATGAGAACATCCATTTTATGTGTCATGCTACTAATAAAAAATAAAATGCAACTTAAAGGCTACAGTTAAAAATGGTATGCCAAAGGCATCACATTTATAAAATGACATCACATATACAATTTGGTCTTAGAAAAATTGTGTTCTGCCATTTTAAAAACCTAAATTTTCAAAGTGAAAGTGAAAGTTACTCAGTTGTGTCCAACTCTTTGCAACACCATAGATTACACAGTCCATGGAATTCTCTAGGCCCAAATACTGGAGTGGGTAGCCTTTCCAGGAGTGATGTCCCTTCTTCTCCAGGGGTGATGCCAATACAATTGTTAACGAAAATAATGACCTCAACAGCTCAAAACAATTGTAACTTTTTCGTTATATGGAACAGGGATCAGTTTTAACAGTTTCCAGCTGAACAAAAACTTCTCCAGAAAGAGTAGCTTCCAGTTAAGATGTAGAAATGTAGAAAGTATTGCTTCCACTCAAGCAGGAAAAAACCAAATAATCCACAAAATTATAATTTGCTCTTACCTAATACAATAACTGAAGTCACAGAGGAAACAAGTAGGCTGAAATCTGAGGAAAGATAGGCACCTTCAAGGAAATACAAGTGATGACGTATCTGGGGCAGAACATAGTAGGAAACTTGGGCTGACATATAAGCCAGTAAAAAGATTTCAGCTAAAAATTTTAGCAAATTCTTAAAGACCAAATGTGGGATATCCTCAGAACATAGAACTCTCCAGGGCCCAAAACACCAGGGATTTTACATTCAATCTCAGAAGTTTTCATGGATGTCACAAGGCAACAAGAACAATTTTGAGCAGACTGAGACACTAAAAAAGGCCCTCTTTGTGCTTCAACTGTGAATTAGAAAAGCAGCTGCCACTGCAGGAAAGCACAATATTCTGTCTGGAAACTTCCCTCCTACAGGGAAGAAATTTTTTGAGCTGTAATTAGGGAAGGAGGAGGGGGTGAGTAAACAGTTGCAATTAGGGCAAAAAACAATACAAACAAAAAAATTCTACCCTTGGGATGAAAGTTGACTCTCCAGACCTGGTTATTAGAGGTACCTATAGCCTAGCAAGAGAGACTAGAGTAAGATCGTGGGGATATTCCCATTCCCAGAACCAGGAACACCAAGCCTATCTAAACCTGAGACTGAACCAGAACAAGAGAATACCCTCCCAAGCCCCCACCAGACTATTCTGTGGTGACTATCCAGCTGTCTGTACCTAGGGTGAGAGATATGGAGAGGCATCTATTATCATGTGGAAGAACACAGTAAGTTCAGTTCAGTCTCTCAGTCTTGTTCGACTGTTTGTGACCCCTTGGATTGCAGCATGCCAGGCTTCCCTGTCCATCACCAACATCCGGAGCTTACTCAAACTCATATCCATCGAGTCAGTGTTGCCATCCAACCACCTCATCCTCTGTCATCCCCTTTTCCTCCTGCCTTCAATCTTTCTAATCATCAGGGTCTTTTCCAGTGAATGAGTTCTTCAAATCAGGAGGCCAAAGTATTGGAGTTTCAGCTTCAACATCAGTCCTTGCAATGAATATTCAGGACTAATTTCCTTTAGGATGGAATGGTTGGATCTCCTTGCAGTCCAAGGGACTTTCAAGAGTCTTCTCCAACACTATAGTTCAAAAGCATCAATTCTTCAGCACTCAATTTTCTTTATAGTCCAACTCTCACATCCATACTGGAGAAGGCACTGGCAGCCCACTCCAGCACTCTTGCCCAGAAAATCCCATGGATGGAGGAGCCTGGTAGGCTGCAGTCCATGGGGTTGCTAGATGTGAGACAGGACTGAGAAACTTCACTTTAACTTTTCACTTTCATGCATTAGAAAAGGAAATGGCAACCCAGTCCAGTAGTCTTGCCTGGAGAATCCCAGGGATGGGGGAGTCTGGTGGGCTGCTGTCTATGGGGTCACAGAGTCAGACATGACTGAAGCAACTTAGCAGCAGCAGCAGCACATCCATGCATGACTACTGGAAACACATAGGGAAAGTCTAAAGGTAATAGGAGAACAGGAGCACTGTAAACACTCCTCTGACAATCCAACTCTCACCCTATGCTGAAAAAAACTAAAGCAAAATAAGCATTAGGGGTAACTACAGCTACAACAAAACCCACACTCAATTTTTATGCAAGCCTAAAGACCTACGACCAGCATCTTTCAAGTTCTGAAAGAAAAACAATCCAAGAACTTTGCAACATGAAAATAGTTTCCAAAGAGGAAAGTTAAATAATGACTTTCATAGACAAACAAAAACAGAGAATTCAGTACCATTTATTAGGACACGTATCAAAGGACATCCTTCAGGTAAAATAAACATGATACAAAACTTGTCTGCATCTCAGGTAATCTGTAAAGTGGGGAAAAGCAAGGCTGAAATAACAGACTATCTGTTGTTTTTAACATCACAGAATCCCCACATATTTGGGTCTTACCTCCAGGAGGTAGATGAGGCTCTCACAGTGAAGAACAGAGGAAAACCCGCTTGTGCTTCTGGCAAGAGAAGAGGAAAAGGAGCTATTTTGAAATATGCCAGATCACACTGTTTGTCTTTAAAATATCTCCCCTCAGGTGAAACTATTTAGCTAGAGTCCAATCTGCCAGAATTAATCAGAGCTTAATTGATCTGGAGAAGGCAAAAACCTAATTCTAGGTGCTTTTAGCTTTCCATATAAAAGAAAACACATACCAAATACAGCCCAGTGTAGACACTGTGTCCCTAGGAAGAGGGGCAAAAAACCCCAGAAGTGTGTGTGAAGTTCACAGTTCACAGGTACAAGTTCACTCAAAAAGAAAGAGGTGAGGGAAAAAAACAAAAAACATTCTAAAAGAGAAATGAAGAATGCCCTTCATTGCATTATTGATAGACAAGATATAGGTGAGAAAAGATTTTCTGAACTTGAGGATATCTTAATAGAAACCACTGAAACTGAAAAGCAATGAGAAAAAGGACTAAAGAAAAAAATAAAACAGACTAAACTAAATATTCTAAACTGTGGTACAACTGAAAAGAAAAATATAACACATACTGAATAGGAATTCCAGAAGAAGAAAGAGAAAGGAATGGAAGGAAAGTCTGAAACAATAATGATAGTAGAATGCCTTGCAGAAAATGTTAAAAATAAATAAATTCTTCAGAGCTAGGGCAAGTGATTAAGGGCAGAAACTCAGATCCATATAAAGAAAGGAAGAGCATCTGAGAAGGAGTAAGTAAAGGTAAAATTAAACGTTCTACTTTTCCTATTCATCATCTGTTAGATAAGAGTATGTGTGAAACAATAACTGTAACAGTATATTCAATCATGTGTCCTCATATATATGTGTGTGTGTGTATACATATATATATATATGCTTATGTATAAGCATATATATGTGTGTGTGTGTATATATATATATATGCTTATGTATAAGCAAAGTGAATGACAGCAATGATAAAACGGACAGAAGTAAGGAACAAGGATTATTTTGTTATTATGAAGTACTCACTACTTGTAAATCAGTATAGTGTTATTTAATAGTGGACTTGGATTAGCTGTAAATGTTATTGAAAACTCTAAAAATGGTAAAAACAAGTAAAATGAACTTGCAAAATGAAATCATGTAAAGTACCAATTAGAAACACACAAAAAACTGAAAATGAGTGGAACACCAAAATAGGAATAAAGATCAAAGGTGAGAAATAGGAAAATACTAACAAATATGGTAGATATTAATCCAACTATAGTGATAACAATTTTGGATATCAACAGTTTAAATGCACAAATTAAAAGTTTGTCACAGTATATAGAAACAAGTACAAACTATGTATTAGCTAAGAAAAACACTTTAATATAAAGACAAGATTAAATGAGTGAAGTAATACATACCATACTAACATTAATTCAAAAAAATAAGAGTATCTGTGTTAATTTCAGATAAAGCACATTTCCAAGGAAGGAAAGCTATTAGGGTTAAAGAAGGGCAATACAAAATGATAAACAGATAATTTGTCCAACAAGGCGTAACAACCTTAATGTGTAGCACCCAACCACAGAGTATCACAATATATGATGTAAAAACTTAGAGAATTTCAAACAGAAAACATAGATGAATCCACTATTATAGTCAAAGTCTTCAACACCCCTGTATCAGAAATGGAGAGTTTAAACAGACAAAATAGCAGGAAGGATATAGCTGAACTTAACAATCAACTGGATATTACAGACACCTCAGACACCTATAGATTACTTCCAGAGAAGGCAATGGCAACCCACTCTGGTACTCTTGCCTGGAAAATCCCATGGACGGGGGAGCTTGTCCATAAAGAGTCGGACACGACTGAGCAACTTCACTTTCACTTTTCACTTTCATGCATTGGAGAAGGAAATGGCAACCCACTCCAGTGTTCTTGCCTGAAGAATCCCAGGGACGGGGGAGCCTGGTGGGCTGGCGTCTATGGGGTCGCACAGAGTCAGACACGACTGAAGCGACTTAGCAGCAGTAGCAGCAGCAGCATAGACTACTTCCTACAACAGCACATACACATTTCTGTCAAGTTGGTATGGAATATTTACCAGGATAGGCCACATTATGCACCATAAAATATAATTTAGCAAATTTAAACATATAGAAATCATTCAATGTCTGCTCTCATCCCACACATAATTAAATTAGAAATCAGTAGTGGAAAGGTAACTGGAAAATCCCAAGATATATATGGATTAAACAACAAATTTCTGTAATAATAGTCAAGGAAGAAGAAAAATTTATTTTCAACAAAATGAAAATGAAAACAGCTATCAAGATCCATGGGAGGCAGTGAAAACAGTGCATAGGGGAAAATGTATAGCATATATTAGATGCATATATTAGAAAAGAAGAAAGATCTAAGTTTCCAACTTAGAAAATTGAAAAAAGAACAAGTGAAATGCAAAGTAAGTAGAAGAAAAGAAATAATAATGAGCATGAGCAGATCTCAGAAATGGGTTTCAAAACTCCTTCCTGTGACTGGTAGCCTGCTTTCCAACCTGCTATGTCCCAGGTACTCCCTCGAGTCCTTTGGGGAAGTTCCTGTTCACTGAATAAATTCACTTACCAGAAAATGTATTGCAGGTCTCTAATGTGTAAAGAGTTACCCTAGGAGATATGGATTAACAGCACATAATTCATTACTGTTTCAATTCATCTGCTCTTATTACTTTTCTCTTCCAGAAATAAATTATCTTCTACCTTCCAACTAGTTAAGCATATGTATTGTCTAAGGTTATGTACTTTATTGAGCCCATCTTTGCATGAAATATTCCCTTTGTATCTCTAATTTTCTTGAAGAGATCTCTAGTCTTTCCAATTCCATTGTTTTCCTATATTTCTTTGCACTGATCTCTGAGGAAGGCTTTCTTATCTCTCCTTGCTATTCTTTGGAACTCTGCATTCAGAAGGGTATATCGTACCTTTTCTCCTTTGCTTTCAGCTTCCCTTCTTTTCACAGCTATTTGGAAGGCCTCCTCAGACAGCCATTTTGCTTTTTTGCATTTCTTTTCCATGGGGTTTGTCTTGATCCCTGTCTCCTGTACAATATCACGAACCTCCATCCATAGTTCATCAGGCACTCTGTCTATCAGATCTAGTCCCTTAAAACTAATTCATACTTCCACTGTATAGTCATAAGCGATTTTATTTAGGTCATAACTAAATGGTCTAGTGGTTTTCTCCACTTTCTTCAATTTAAGTCTGAATTTGGCCATAAGGAGTTCATGATCTGAGCCACAGTCAGCTCCTTGTCTTGTTTTTGCTGACTGTTTAGAGCTTCTCCATCTTTGGCTGCAAAGAATACAATCAATCTGATTTCAGTGTTGTCCATCACCATCTGATGATGTCCATGTGTAGAGTCTTCTCTTATGTTGTTGGAAGAGAGTTTTTGCTATGACCAGTGCATTTTCTGAGTTAAATTCACCCATTCCAGTTCATCTTAGTTCACTGATTCCTAGAATGTCGATGTCCACTCTTGTCATCTCCTGTTTGACCACTTCCAATTTGCCTTGATTCATGGACTTAACATTCCAGGTTCCTATGCAATATTACTCTTTACAGCATTGAACCTTGCTTCTATCACCAGTCCCATTTACAAATTGGTGTTGTTTTTGCTTTGGCTCTGTCCCTTCATTCTTTCTGAAGTTATTTCTCCACTGATCTCCAGTAGCATATTGGGCACCTACCGACCTGGGGAGTTCATCTTTCAGTGTCCTATCTTTTTACCTTTTCATACTGTTCATGGAGTTCTCAAGGCAAGAATACTGAAGTGGTTTTCCATTCCCTTCTCCAGTGGACCACATTCTGTCAGACCTCTCCAACATGACCCTTCTGTCTTGTGTGGCCCCATACGGCATGGCTTAGTTTTATTAAGTTAGTCAGGGCTGTGGTCCAGGTGATCAGATTGGCTAGTTGTCTGTGATTGTCGTTTCAGTCTATCTGCTCTCTGATCCCCTCTCTCAGTGCCTACGGTCTTACTTGGGTTTCACTTACCTTGGACGTTGGGTCTCTCTTCACAGCTGCTTCAGGAAAGCTCAGCTGCTGCCCTTTACCTCGGACACAGAGGTAGCTCCTCTCTGCTGCCGCCCCTGACCTCTGGCCCAGGGTAGCTCCTCTTGGCTGTGCTCATGCACCATCGCAGCTGCCTAGCTCACGCGCTATTGCGGGAACAAACAAAAGCAGAAGATATTAAGAAGAGGTAGCAAGAATACACAGAAGAACTGTAAAAAAAAGATCTTCACAACCCAGAAAATCACGATGATGTGATCACTCACCTAGAGCCAGACATCCTGGAATGTGAAGTCAAGTGGGCCTTCAGTTCAGTTCAGTTCAGTCACTCAGTTGTGTCCGACTCTTTGTGACCCCATGAACCGCAACATGCCATCACCATCACCAACTCCCGGAGTCCACCCAAATCCATGTCCATTGAGTCGGTGATGCCATCCAACCATTTCATCCTCTGTCGTCCCCTTCTCCTCCTGTCCTCAATCTTTCCCAGAATCATGGTCTTTTCCAACGAGTCAGTTCTTCACATCAGGTGGCCAAAGTATTGGAGTTTCAGCTTTAGCATCAGTCCTTCCAATGAACACCCAGGACTGATCTCATTTAGGATGGACTGTTTGTATCTCCTCACAGTCCAAGGGACTCTCAAGAGTCTTCTCCAACACCACAGTTCAAAAGCATCAATTCTTCACTGCTCAGCTTTCTTTATAGTCCAACTCTCACATCCATACATGACTACTGGAAAAAACATAACCTTGACTAGATGGACCTTTGTTGATAAAGTAATGTCTCTTCTTTTCAAAATGCTATCTAGGTTGGTCATAACTTTCCTTACAAGGACTGTCTTTTAATTTCATGGCTGCAATCACCATCTGCAGTGATTTTGGAGCCCAGAAAAATAGTCAGCCATGGTTTTCACTGTCTCCCCATCTATTTGCCATGAAGTGATGGGACCAGATGCCATGGAAAACAATAATGTCCTAGAGTCAGCCTCCTGAAAACCACACAAAATTCATTTTCTGGGACCAAGGGTCAAACTGAGAACCAAATTCCCATGGAAATAATTTCTACAAGAGGATGTCTTTCAGTTCAGTCCAGTTCAGTCACTCAGTTGTGTCCAACTCTTTGCGACCCCATGAATTGCATCATGTAAGGCCTCCCTGTCCATCAGCAGCTCCTGGAGCTCACTAAAACTCATGTCCATCGAGTAAGTGATGCCATCCAGCCATCTCATCCTCCGTCGTCCTCTTCTCCTCATGCCCCCAATCCCTCCCAGTCTTTTCCAATGAGTCAACTCTTTGCATGAGGTGGCCAAAGTATTGGAGTTTCAGCTTTATCATTAGTCCTTCCAAAGAACACCCAGGACTGATCTCCTTTAGAATGGACTGGTTGGATCTCTTTGCAGTCCAAGGGACTCTCAAGAACCTTCTCTAACACCAGAGTTCAAAAGCGTCAGTTCTTTGGTGCTCAGCTTTCTTCACAGTCCAACTCTCACATCCATCCAGAAGCATCAAAATGAACAAAGCTAATGGAGGTGATGGAATTCCAATTGAACTATTTCAAATCCTGAAAGATGATGCTGTGAAAGTGCTGCACTCAATATGCCAGCAAGTTTGGAAAACTCAGCAGTGGCCACAGGACTAGAAAACGTCAGTTTTCATTCCAATCCCAAAGAAAGGCAATACAAAAAATGCTCAAACTACCGCACAATTGCACTTATCTCCAACACTAGTAAAGTAATGCTTAAAATTCTCCAAGCCAGGCTTCAGCAATATGGGAACCTGGAAGTTCCAGATGTTCAAACTGGTTTTAGATAAGGCAGAGGAACCAGAGATCAAATTACTAACATCCTCTGGATTATCGAAAAAGCAAGAGAGTTCCAGAAAAACATCTATTTCTGCTTTATTGACTATGCCAAAGCCTTTGACTCTGTGGATCACAATAAACTGTGGAAAATTCTGAAACAGAAGGGCATAACAGACCACCTGACCTGCCTCTTGAGAAACCTGTATGCAGGTCAGGAAGCAACAATCAGAACTGGACATGGAACAACAGACTGGTTCCAAATAGGAAAAGGAGTATGTCAAGGCTGTATATTTTGACCCTGCTTATTTAACGTATATGCAGAGTACATCATGAGAAATGCTGGGCTGGAAAAAGCACAAGCTGGAATGAAGATTTCCGGAGGAAATATCAATAATCTCAGGTATGCAGATGACACCACCCTTATGGCAGAAAGTGAAGAAGAACTAAAGAGCCTCTTGATGAAAGTGAAAGAGGAGAATGAACAAGTTGGCTTAAAGCTCAACTTTCAGAAAACTAAGATCATGGCATCCTATCCCATCACTTCATGTGAAATAGATACTGTTTCCACTTTCATGGAAACAGTGGCTGACTTTATTTTGGGGGGCTCCAAAATCACTGCAGATGGTGACTCCAGCCATGAAATTAAAAGACACTTACTCCTTGGAAGGTAAGTTATGACCAACTTAGGCAGCATAATAAAATGCAGAGATGTTACTTTGCCCACAAAGGTCCGTCTCGTCAAGGCTATGATTTTTCCAGTGGTCACATATGGATGTGAGAGTAGGACTGTGAAGAAAGCTCAGTGCCAAAGAATTGATGCTTTTGAACTGTGGTGTTGGAGAAGACTCTTGAGAGTCCCTTGGATTGCAAGGAGGTCCAACCAGTCCATCCAAAAGGAATCAGTTCTGGGTGTTCATTGGAAGGACTGATATCGTAGCTGAAACTCCAATATTTTGGCCACCTGATGAGAATAGCTGACTCATTTGAAAAGATCCTGATGCTAGGAAAGATTGAGGGTAGGAGGAGAAGGGGATGACAGTGGTTGAGATTGTTGGATGGCATTGCTGACTTGATGGACATGGATTTGGGTGGACTCCAGGAGTTGGTGATGGACAAGGAGGCCTAGCATTCTGCGGTTCATGGGGTCGTAAAGAGTCGGACACCACTGAGTGACTGAACTGAACTGAAGGTTATGTACAGTAAAATTTATTTCCTCTTCTCCCATTCACCATGTATTCTCCATTTTCTAAATACTACATTGAATGTTTCTTTAATAAATTCCTATAATGTAGTAGTCTGCATTTCTTTATATTGCTATTTCAAGTGTTCTCTTTTATGAGCAATAGCTTCTATTTCTTTGTGTGTGTCAGTCCCTCAGTCATGTCCAACTCTTTGTAAAACCATGGACTGTAGTCTTCCAGGCTCCTTTGTCCATGTAGTTTCCCAGGCAAGAATACTGGAGTCAGTTGCCATTTCCTTCTGCAGGGGATCTTCCCAAACCAAGGATTGAACTTTGGTCTCCTGCATTGACAGGCAGATTCTTTACCATATGAGCCACCAAGGAAGCCCAAAATACTGAGTAAAGGAATCATATTAAGAAATATGCTTTCACCATTTTATCCTATAGTTTATACAGAATCAAATGTCTTCTTTTCTTAAAACCCTCTAAAGCTCATATTTGCTTTCCCTGTTTCTAGGAGTGGTTACTGCTTCCTGTAGTTGCTGCCTTTGAAACACCTTTGATTTCCCTTTTTATCTCTTCAGCTACCCAGCTAATGCTGAGCAACTTCCACAAAACAATTCCTGAACATTTGTGGAGAACACCTGGCACCCAGAAAGGCGGCCCATTCTCTTAGAAAGGAGCTAGGTCAAAAGACAAAAACAGAGACAAAAGAGTTAGGGATGGAGAGCTATCCTGGGGAGGGAGTCTTGAAGGAGGAAAGGTTTCCACACAGTAGGAAACCCTCTCATAAGTGGGTCTGTTGGGAGTTTTGGAATCTTAGAAGGCAACAAAACCAGGGGGAAAATAAAAATGATAACAACAACAACAACAAGAACAAAACTACATAGGCTCTAACCTAACAACTTAACCTGGCCCTCTCACAGATCAAAGGATTGAGCAAATACGAAAGGAGAGCTAGCCTGCTACATATCAGCCCCTCCCTGCTCTGAGGCAGAGAGGCAGGCTTGTGACAGCTGGAAGTCAAGGGGCTGGTACAATATCAGCCCCAGAAACATCATCTTCCACCAAACTGTGAGCAGGCTCCCAGCTGCTAACCATGTCTTCCTGAGATCCTGGATGGTTGACATCTGCCAAGAGGGTCACAGCCTGAAATCAGATCTCCAGAGGAGACATATTGCACACCTGAGATGGTACTCCCATGGCACACCCTAGAAACCAAGCATCCAGGACTAGGAAGGTGATTAAGACACATGGTCCACCTGGGACAGTGTGCTTGCCAAGCACCTGGTTGCCTGAGCTGCTCAGACATGGGAAGGGCACAAAAGGCATGCCTAACCCACAGAGACTGAGCCAGAACTGTGTCTGAGTGTCTCCTGTGGAGGTATGGGTCAGCAGTGGCCTGACATAGGGGCTCTGGGTGCAGCAGACCTTGGTATGGCATAAGCCTTCTTGGAGGAGATTGCCATTAACCCCACCATAGAACCACCAGAACTTAAACAGGACTGAGGAAACAGGCTCTTGAGGGTCACAGACAAAACCTTTGGTGCACCAGGACCCTGGAGAAAGGAGAAGTGACCCCCATAAGAAATTGACCCAGACATGCCCATGAGTATCCAGGAGTCTCTGACAGAGACATAGGTCAGCACTGGCCTGCTGTACGGTCAGAGGCACTGAATGCAGCAGTGCATGCATGGGACCTTTTGAAGGAGGTCACCATTATCTTCATTACCTCCACCATAGTTTGGCCTCAGGTCAAGCAACAGGGAGGGAAAACAGCCCCACCCATCAATGGAAAATTGGATTAAAGATTTGCTGAACATGGCCCTGCCCATCAGAACAAGACTGTTTCCCTCTCAGTCTCTCCCATCAGAAAACTTCCATAAGCCTCTTATCCTTCTCAGTAGAAGGACAGACAGAATGAAAACCACAAACACAGAAAGGTAACCAATCTGATCACATGGACCACAGTCTTGTCTAACTCAATGAAACTATGGGCCATGCCATGTACAGCCACCCAAGAGGGATGGGTCATGGTGGAGAGTTCTGACAAAAAGTGGTTCACTGGAGAAGGGAATGGCAAACACCTTCTGTATACTTGCCTTGAGAACCCCATGAACAGTGTGAAAAGCCAAAAAGGTATGACACCAAAGATGAACTCCCTAAGTCGGTAGGTGCCCAATATGCTACTGGAGATCAGTGGAGAAATAACTCCAGAAAGAATGAAGAAATGGAGCCAAGGAAAAAAGAAACACCCAGTTGTGGATGTGATGGGTGATTAAAGTCCAATGCCATAAAGAGCAATACTACATAGGAACTTGGAATGTTAGTTCCATGAATCAAGGCAAATTCATATTAGTTTAGTCTCTTAGTCATTTCCAACTCTTTGCAACCCCATGGACTACAGCATGACAGGCCTCCCTGTCCATTACCAACGCCCAGAGCTTACTCAAACTCATGTCCATTGAGTTGGCTATACAATCCAACCATCTCCCAGGACTGATCTCCTTTAGAATGGACTGGTTGGATCTCCTTGTGGTCTACAGGATTCTCAAGAGTCTTCTCCAACACAAAGTTCAAAAGCATCAGTTCTTCGGTGCTCAGCTTTCTTTACAGTCCAACTCTTACATCCATACATGACTACTGGAGAAACCAAAGCTTTGACAAGATGGACTATTGTTGGCAAAGTCTTGTCTCTGCTTTTGAATATGCTGTCTAGGTTGGTCATAACTTTTCTTCCAAGAAGCAAGTGACTTTTAATTTCATAGCTGCAGTCTCTGATTGTTTCCACTGTTTTCCCATCTATTTGTCATAAAGTGATGGGACTGGATGCCATGATCTTAGTTTTCTGAATATTGAGTTTTAAGCCAGCTTTTTCACTCTCATATTTCATTTACATCAAGAGGATATTTAATTCTTCTTTGGTCTCTACCATAAATGTGGTGTCATCTGCATATCTGAGGTTATTGATATTTCTCCTGGCAATCTTGATTCCAGCTTGTGCTTCATCTGGCCTGGCATTTCACATGATGTACTCAGCATATAGGTTAAATAAGCAGGGGGAAAATATGCAGCCTTGATGTACTCCTTTCCTGATTTGGAATCAGTCTGTTTTTCCATGTTTAGTTCTAACTCTTGCTTCTTACTGGCATACAGATTTCTCATGAGGCAGGGCAGGTGGTCTGGTATTCCCATCTCTTTAAGAACTTTCCACTGTTCGTTGTGATCCACACAGTCAAAGGCTTTGGCATAGTCAATAGAGCAGAAGTAGATGCTTTTATGGAACTCTCTCACTTTTTTGATTATCCAATGGATGTTGGCAATTTGATCTTTGTTCCTCTGCCTTTTCTAAATTCAGCTTGAACATCTGGAAGTTCATGGTTCATGTACTGTTGAAGACTGGCTTGGGGAATTTTGAGCATTACTTTGCTAGCATGTGAGAGGAGTGCAGTTGTGTGGTAGTTTCAGCAATCTTTGGCATTGCCTCTCTTTGGGATTGGAATGAAAACTGACCTTTTCCAGTCCTGTGGCCACTGTTGACTTTTCCAAATTTGCTGGCATATTGAGTGCAGCACTTTCACAGCTTCATCTTTTCAGATTTGTAATAGCTCAACTGGAATCCCATCACCTCCACTAGGTTTGTTCATAATGATTCCTCCCAAGGCCCACTTGACTATACATTCCAGTATGCCTGCCTCAAGGTGAATGATCACACCATCGTGATTATCTGGGTCATGAAGATCTTTTTTGTACAGTTATTCTAGTATTTTTGCCACTTCTTCTTAATGTCTTCTTTTTCTGTTAGGTCTATACCATTGCTGTCCTTTATTGTGCCCATCTTTGCATGAAATGTTCCGTTGGTATCTCTAATTTTCTTGAAGAGATCTCTAGTCTTTCCCATTCTATTGTTTTCCTCTATTTCTTTGCATTGATCACTAAGGAAAGCTTTCTTATCTGTCCTTTCTATTCTTTGGAACTCTGCATCCAAATGGGAATACCTTTCCTTTTCTCCTTTGCCTTTGGCTTCAAATTGACAAGTTGGACATGGTCAAATAGGAGATGGCAAGAGTTAACATCTGTAATTTTAGGAATCAGTGAACTAAAATGGACTGGAATGGTTGAATTTAAGTAGGATTATCACTATATCTAATACTGTGGGCAAGAATCCCTTCGAAGAAATGGAGTACTCATCATAGTCAATAAAAGAGTCCAAAATGCAGTACTTGGATGCAATTTGAAAAATGACGGAATGATCCTCTGTTCATGTCCAAGGCAAACCATTCAATATCACAGTAATCCAAGTCTATGCCCTGACCAGCAACACTGAAGAAGCTGAAGTTGAACAGTTCCATGAAGACCTACAAGACCTTCTAGAACGAACATCCCAAAAAGCTGTCCTCTCCATTAAAGGGGACTGGAATGAAAAAGTATGAAGTCAAGAGCTACCTGGAGTAACAGGCAAAATTGTTCTTGGAGTACAAAAAGAAACAGGTCAAAGGCTAACAGAGTTTTGCCAAAAGAATGCACTGGTCATAGCAAACACCCTCCTCCAACAACACAAAATAAGACTCTACACATGGACATCACCAGATGGTCAATACTAAAATCAGATTGATTATATTCTTTGCAGCCAAAGATGGAGAAGCTCTATGTCATCAGCAAAAACTAGACCAGGAGCTGACTGTGGCTCAGTCATGAACTCTTATTGCGAAATTCAGATTTATATTGAATAAAGTAGGGAAAACCACTAGACTACTCAAGTATGACCTAAATCAAACCCCTTACAACTATACAGTGGAAGTGACAAATAGATTCAAGGAATTAGATATGATAGACAAACTGCCTGATGTACTATGGATGGAGATTCATGTCATTGTACAGGAGGCAGTGATCAAAACCAACGCAAGGGAAAGAAATGCAAAAAGGCAAAATGGTTGTCTGAGGAGACCTCACAAATAGTGAGAAAAGAAGAGAAGCTAAATATAAAGGAGAAAAGGACAGACATATCCATTGAATGCAGAGTTCCAAAGAACTGCAAGGAGAGATAAGAAAGACTTCCTCAGTGATCAATGCAAAGAAATAGAGGAAAACAATAGAATAGATCTCTTCAAGAAAATTAGAAATGAATCGGCAGTCCAGGTTCGATGCATGATACATGGTGCTCAGGGCTGGCGCACCAGGATGACTCAGAGGGATGGGATGGGGAGAGAGGTGGGAAGGGGGTTCAGGATGGGGAACACATGTACACCCATGGCTTATTCATTCAATTAATGGCATTGTGAATACAATATTGTAAAGTAATTAGCCTCCAATTAAAATAAATAAATTTATATTAATAAAAAAAGAAAATTAAAGCTACTAAGGGAACATTTCATGAAAAGATAGGCACAATAAAGGACAGAAAAAGTATGGACCTAACAGAAGAAGAAGATATTAAGAAGAGGTAGCAAGAATACACAGAAGAAATATACAAAAAAGATCTTCATTACCCAGATATTCACAATGGTGTGATCACTCACCTAAAGGAAGGCATACTGGAATGCATAGTCAAGTGGGCCTTGGGAGGAATCATTATGAACAAAGCCAGTGGAGGTGATGGAATTACAGTTGAACTATTTCAAATCCTAAAAGATGATGCTGTGAAAGTGCTGCAGTCAATATGTCAGCAAATTTGGAAAACTCAGCAGTGGTCACAGGATTGGAAAATGTCAGTTTTAATTCCAATCCCAAAGAGAGGCAATGCCAAAGAATGCTGAAACTACCACACAACTGCACTCCTCTCACACACTAGCAAAGTAATGCTCAAAATTCTCCAAGCCAATCTTCAACAGTACATGAGCCATGAATTTCCAGATGTTCAAGCTGCATTTAGAAAAGGCAGAGGAACAGAGATCAAATTGCCAACATCCATTGGATAATCAAAAAAGTGAGAGAGTTCCAGAAAAATGTCTACTTCTGTTTTACTGACTATGCCAAAGCCTTCTAGTGTGTGGATCACAACTAACAGTGCAAAGTTCTTAAAGAGATGGGAATACCAGACCACCTGACCTGGCTCATGAGAAATCTGTATGCAGGTCAAGAAGCAAGAGTTAGAACTGGACATGGAAAAACAGACTTATTCCAAATCGGGAAAGGAGTACGTCAAGGCTGCATATTTTCCCCCTGCTTATTTAACCTATATGCAGAGTATATCATACGAAATGCTGGGCTGGATGAAGAACAAGCTAGAATCAAGATTGCCAAGAGAAACATCAATAACCTCAAATACACAGATGACACCACCCTTATGTTAGAAACCAAAGAAAAATTCAATATCCTCTTGATGAAAGAAAAGAGGAGAATGAAAAAGTTGGCTTAAAACTCAATGTTCAGGAAACTAAGACCAGGGCTGCCTGTCCCATCACTTCATGGCAAATAGACGGGGAAACAGTGGAAACAGTGAGACTTTATTTTTTGTGCTCTAAAGTCACTGCAGATGATGACTGCAGCCATGAAATTAAAAGTCATTTTTTCATGCATCGAACCTGGACTGGCGACTCATTTCATATATGATATTATACATGTTTCAATGCCATTCTCCATACGGGGAGGGAGGAGGGAGGAGGGTTCGGGATGGGGACATGTGTATACCTGTGGCAGATTCATGTTGATGTATGGCAAAATCAATATAATATTGTAAAGTAATTAACCTCCAATTAAAATAAATAAACTTATATTTTTTAAAAAAAGTCACTTTTTCCTTGGACGAAAAGTTATAACCAACCTAGCCAGCATGTTAAAAAAGAGAGACATTACTTTGTCAACAAGTTAAACTATGGTTTTTCCAGTAGTCATATATGGATATGAGTTAGACTATAAAGAAACCCGAGCTGTAAAGAATGATGCTTTTGAACTACGGTGTTGGAGAAGACTCTTGAGAGTCCCCTGGACTGCAAGGAGATCCAACCAGTCTATCCGAAAGGAAATCAGTTTGAATGTTATTGAAAGGACTGATGCTGAAGCCAAAACTCAAATACTTTGACTGCCTGATGCAAAGAACTGAATCTTTGGAAAAGACCCTAATGCTGGGAAAAATTGAAGGCTAGAGGAGAAGGGGATGACAGAGAATGAGATTGTTGGATGGCATCACTGACTCGATGGATATGAGTTTGAGTAGCCTCAGAAGTTGGTGACGGACAGGGAAGCCTGATATGCTCCAGTCCATGGGGTCGCAAAGAGTTCAACACGACTGAGTGACTGAGCTGAACTGAAAGCTCCCCTGTTAGAGGACTGACTGGATTTCTTTACATGGCTAAAAGACTCATCCATAGGACATGTAGTTAGACCTACATGTTTTACAATGTAAAACTTGTAGACCTACATGTTCTACAAGTTTGTTTTACAATATTTTACAACTATATTCAAGATTACTACTACTACTAAGTCACTACAGTCGTGTCCGACTCTGTGCGACCCCCAAAACGGAAGCTCACTAGGATCTGCCGTCCCTGGGATTCTCCAGGCAAGAACACTGGAGTGGGTTGCCATTTCCTTCTCCAATGCATGAAAGTGAAAAGTGAAAGTGAGGTCGCTGAGTCGTGTCTGACTCTCCGTGACCCCATGGACCGCAGCCCAGCAGGCTCCCCTGTCCATGGGATTTTCCGGGCAAGAGTACTGGAGTGGGGTGCCATTGCCTTCTCCATATTCAAGATTACAAGAAGATTATCTCATGATTTTTTCTTTTATGGAGATACCTTTGACCAGGTTTTTATATCATTATTATATTAGTCTCACAAAACAAATAGAATATAGTTATTTCTTTTCCATTCTCTGGAAAATTTTGAGCAATATTATCTTGATAGAGAAGTATAGGGGCTAGAAATTTCTTTGAAGAAAAGCTTTAATTATGGACTAAATTTCCTTCAAAGAATAGGATTTTTAAATTATCTCTTCATTATGATATAAATCTTCTAAACTGTTTCTCCAGGGATTATCCATTACAGCTAATTTTTTTCAGTTTATCCATGTAAAATGGCTCATAACATTCTTATATGTACACCTACTCTTTGACAGTATAGCAGTCTTCTTTTGCATTCATTAAACTTATATTTTGTATTTCTGCTAGATTTTACTGAGTCATACCTTGGGTTAATTTTTTTTTTTAAAGAACACATTTTTGGCTTTCCTTTCTCTATTAAATACTTGTTTCTGACTCATTAATTTTTCTTCATATTTATTTTTTTCTTTCTTTCATCACTTCAGATTTAATTTCGTATCATTTTTCTTTTCAGCTAGACATTTTTAGAGCAATTATAAGTTCACAGTGAGACTGCACATAAGATACAGAGAGCCCCCCATACCCACCTCTTCCACCACTATCGATATGTCCCACTAGAGTGGTACACATACTACAACTGATGAATCTACATTGACAAATCTTTATCACCCAAAAACCACACTTTACATCTGGGTTCACTCTTGATGACTGAACCAAGAGTGGCTTTGTATAAATGTAAAATGACATTTATGCTCCAATAATATTCTGGTCTTTGCCTTTTAATCTCACCCTCATCCTTTATCTAGAGCAAGCAGTGATCTTTTTACCTTCTCCATAGTTTTGTCTTTTCCAGGATGTCAAATAGTTGGAATCATACAGTATATACCTCTTTCAAAATGACTTATTTCACTTAGTAATATGCATTTAAGTTTCCTACATTTTTTTCTTATGACCTGAATACTCATTTATATTTATCACAAAATTATACTCCATTGACTGTATGTCCCACAGTTTATTTATCCTTTTACTTTCTGAAGGGCATCTCGTTGCCTCCGAGATTTTGCAATGATGAAAAAAGCTGCAGTTTTTTTGAGGACGTAAGTTTTCAACTCCTTTAGGAAAATACCAAGGAACAAGACTGCTACATCATATAGTAAGAAAACGATTACTTTGAGAAGAAACTGCCAAACTATCCTCCTAAGTGGCTGTACCATTTGTGCTCCCGCCAACAGTGAAGGTGAGCTCCTGTTCTACATCCTCACCAACATTTTGTTTGCAATGCTCTGCTTTCTGGACATTCTGATAGGTGTATTGTGGTATCTCACTGTTGCTTTCATTTACATTTTCCAGATGACATATGATGTAGAACATCTTTTCATATGCTTTTTTAGCATCTGTATACTTTTTTCAGGATCTCCCTGGTCGCTCAGTAGTAGAGAATTCGCCTATACTGCAGGAGATATGGGTTCAATCTCCTGCAACCCACTTCAGTATTCTTGCCTGGAAAATCCCAAAGACGGGAGAGCCTGGTAGGTTACTATGCATGGGATTGCAAGAGTTGGACACAACCTAGCAACTGAACAACACCACATCTTTATTAGTGAGATGTCTGGTAAAGTCTTTGACTTAATTTTTAATTGAGTTTTCTTACTGTTAAGTTTCAAAGTTCTTTCTGTATTTAGAATAACCGTCCTTCATGAAATAAGTCTTTTGTAAATATTTTCTCCCAAGTTGTGATGAGTCTTTTCATTCTTTTTACAATGTCTTTCACAGAGCAGAACATTTTAATGAAGTCTAGTTTATCTGATCCTCCCTCATGGGTTATGCTTTTGGCGTTTAAGATTATTTTTTTTTAAATTGAAGTATAGTTGATTTAAAGTGTTGTGTTACTTTCAGGTGTATATCAAAGTGATTCAGTTACCTATATATATATATATATATACTTATTTCAGATTCTTTTCCATTGTAAGTTATTTAAAAATATTGAATATATTTCCTTTTGCTACACAGTAATTCCTCATTGGTTATCTATTTTATATGTAGTAGTGTATGTGCTTGGTATTGTAAACAAAAAATCACTAAACCCAAGGTCATCTCGACTTTCTTCTTTATTACCTTCTAGTTTGACATTTTTGCATTTTACATTTAGGTATGTGAATAATTTTCAGTTCATTTCTACAAACAAATTTCAGTTTGTTTCTATGAACAGAGTGTAAGCTCTGTGTTTAGATTCCTTTTCTTTTTTAATTTGAATATCTAATTGTACCAGAATCTTCTGTTAAAAAGACTTTCTTTTCACTATTGAATTGCTTTTGTTCCTTCACCAAAAGTTAGTTTACTGTATCTAAGAGGGCTTATTTCTGACATCGCTATTCTGTTCCATTGATCTATTTTTTATATTCTTTTTCTAATAACAGACTGCCTTGATTACTGTAACTTTGTAGAATGTCTTGAAGACAAATAATGTCAGTAACTCGACTTTGCTCCTCACTTTCAATACTGAGTTGGTTATTCTGGGTCCTCTACCTCTCCTTAGAAACTTTAGAATTAGTTTGTCAGTAAAAAAATAATTTGCTGGGATTTTGATTGAAATTGAAATGAATCTACAGATCAAGTTGGAAGAATGGACCCTGTAAAAATATTGAATTGTCCTGTCCATGAACATGAAAATACCTTTCCACTCATTTAGTTCTATTTCAACACATTTTTAATGAATGAAATGAAGGGCATAGGCCCAAATGAATCAGAAGATATGTATAAATTCAGTAGAAAATAAGATTGAATAATATACAAAGGGGCAGATTTTAAAGAACTAAAAAAGAAGGCAAACGAATGGTGAATTTAAACTTGAGTTACGTTTCTTAAGCCCATGATCCCTTATTTTCTAAAGTTACCTCACAGCCAAGGGGTATATAACTCATAGTTTTGTATTACTTAGAAATTTGTAAAAATTACTTCATCAGGTTCACATTATAAAGAACACATTTTTTTTTTTTTCCCTCTAAACTTGAGTAATACCATGTACACAAGGGGTACTCCTTGAAGCCTGGATTATTCTGTTTTCATTTCCTCTGTCTTTTAAGAACTGTTCTCCACACAATAGGTATAAAAACTAAATATAAATCCGTCCAGAAGAGGACAGTTTATGAATACCCTTAACTGGTTTATCATGCATGAGACTTCACAAATCTATTGTCAGGATTGATAGGAATTGCACTTTATTTGGTTCTTTATTTGGCTTCCTTGAAACATACACAGGCTTAAATTTCCATGCTGTATCCTCAGCCTTCCCAGTGTCAAAAATTAGAAGTTGGATGAAATCCACTGGACTTACTTAACGTTTAGTATCAAGTCATTCTTGATACTAAAATACAGAACAATTTAGAGAGTAGCACTGAAACATATATATAAAACACAGAACCTTTTATAATTAGAATCTCAAGTTATGGGTCAAAGATGAAATCATTTGGGGGTGTAAAAAGACACTTAATCTCTAAGCAATTTCTCAGAGATTGAGCAGTTTCTCAGAGATTAAGATACCAAAGTTGTCCTACTTAACATTCTGTCTCAGCCACAGTGCAGCAAGTTTTACTTGTACGGATGGAAGTAGGATGTCATTAAAATGATACTCTGCTTAATTCAACAGTAGAGTAGGAAATAGCACCTTATCTTTATTTCATCTCTCTTTACTGTTAAAATAGCATATAAATACAGCTAAAAATATGCTCCAGAACCCTTACTAGGCTCTAGGAATCACAATGTAAAGAAATAACTATAACATAGGTTGTAACAAATTAAGAAACAAAGTCAGGAGATGATACACAACTAGCTTTTTAAATAAAACTGTGACATGTAGGAAAAATCATATTGGAACACAGGTTCAACTTGCCCCTCACAAAAAAACAGCTTCAGTCTAGTTTTTAAATGAAAAAAAAAATTAAAAAAATCCTTCTATAGCAGTATACATATTCTTCTGGACATCTATTTTTCTTCAATAGTTTGTGGTTTCAAAATCTAGGATATTGAGGTTCTTCATACATACGTATTCACATGGAGAAAAAGTGAGATAGCTCAGAAAATGTATTCAGTAAAAAATAAATATTCAATCTAAAATAAAAGAGAAAGGTTATAATTAATGGAGGGACAGGAATGTTTATATGATATTCTGAGTCTTTTTCTATGTTAAAGTTAAGTCAATGTTTTGACTCTAATTACATAATCTCCAAAACTAAAAGGGATTGGATATTTGTTAACATGATTTGTGGAAAATTTGAGAATACACAATAATTTTTCAGTAGAAACAAATTTCTTTTGAGATTTCAATCACAAAAGCTATTGTTTTTGTTTTAAGTGTGTCTGTGTGTATGTAGTAGGAATTATATAGATAACCTTAATGATATAGTGGATACTGTCCTCACCAATGCCCCTACAGTAAATTTAGTGGTGAATTTTAATCCCAAGGCATCAAGCAAAATAGGAAGCCCGAATATTGCACAATGATGATAGTAATTTAATGACCAATATATTAGAAATCATTGTCTTTAATCTTCAAAATTACTTTAACATTAGGAAAAAAAAAATGTTTCAATAGTAAGGCAATTGCCAAGTACCACTAAACTAGTAAATGATTTAACCAGAATCAGAAGCTGTGCAGTACGACAGCAATGTCCATGTTTTTATATGCAACATTATTTTTGCCTTGCCAGAAAGTCTGTAGAATAAAAAGAGTAAGGGGAAAGAAAGTACTAATACAAGTTTTCTGCTATTGTGGCTTCATCTACTAATAAAATTAGAAAATTTAAACAATATTGGAATAGATGAATGTCTTCCAAATGATCCTCCATAAACCTCTGGTCTTAGCTTGTTCATCTCCTCATGGCTGGTGTTTTCGTTTCTCCTTTTCATCTCCTGGCATTCACTTCTGTGATTACGCCCTTGACCTTGATATCACAAGAAAATGAACATTGCATCAACTCTTGACAGCAAATACATACCTTAAAACAGCATTCCACATTCTTCTTCTCACTTGGTCGAATACCCTCATAATCCTATTACCTGTCAGTGTTATAAACATATTTGACACTATCACTTTCTAACTATCCATCAATACCACCCATTCTTATTTGATGTAAATTTCATTGTCTACTGTGACAATCACTGTATTGCTTATACCAACATTTTTCTGACCTCCTTCTAGCATTATTTTCTGACAAACCTCAAACCTTCATGAAATGGATAGGCTAAATGTTCCATTTTGTTTTATGTGGCTTAAAACAAATTATCTTTAATACAATAGTCCATATTGTTCTTCACCATAGGTAGCTCTCTCTTGTGAGGACTCCCTTCAAGAAGTTACACAAGGATGCTAAGGAATTCCACTTTGCAATGCTACTACCTTCAGCATTTTGTCTTCACAGTCACCAAAGAAGAGAAAGAAGGGGGAAAGGAAGAAAGAAAAAAGGTTGATATTATTCCTAAAACCCACCTCACATTTGTATGTGTGCATACACACACACACACACACACAACGCACACACAGACTTCTAGACTTCCATTTAAATAGTACCTATTCACAGAAGTCTTCCCTGCCATCATATTAAAGATGATGGACCTATTCTTTTTTTCCCCATTTTCTTAACACTTCATGCAGAAAAGGATCTTCAGAAGCTTCAGGCAACATATGAGGAGAGAACACAGCAAAATGCTTATATGGAGAGCAAGAGCAGAAAGTGCTTTAAGAAAGACAACCATCAACAATGTCAAGTTATGCTGAAAAGACTGAGTATAACAGATCCTTCCCATGGTCCATATTGTGTTGCAAGGGCTAAAAGGCCTTTTCTCAGATTCCGTTTTTTTTTTTTGGTTGAAGTTCTAGATAAAATTTAGTTTCTGCCATTGAGATGCATTCATGCAAGATTTGAAAGGTAGGAATAAAACAGAAGTCATTCTTCCACAGTTCTTAAACAAGTTTTAAAAGACATGAGTGTGTGTGGGAGGTAGACTTCACATTCCAGTATCTCCTGCTGCTGCTGCTAAGTCGCTTCAGTTGTGTCTGACTCTGTGCGACCCCATAGACGGCAGTTCACCAGGCTCCCCCGTTCCTGGGATTCTCCAGGCAAGAACACCGGAGTGGGTTGCCATTTCCTTCTCCAATGCGTGAAAGTGAAAAGTGGAAGTGAAGTCGCTCAGTCCTGTCCGACTCCTAGCGACCACATGGACTGCAGCCCACCAGGCCCCTCCATCCATGAGATTTTCCAGGAAAGAGTACTGGAGTGGGGTGCCATTGCCTTCTCCGATTCCAGTATCTACAGTACCATAAATGAAGGTGAAAGTGAAGATAACAACACTGATAGCAGCAGTGTCAGCTTCCTGACTTCAAGATTAAATTATTTGATCTTTAAATAAAAACAATTTGGTTTATAAATCCTATGTTAATGATTTTTTAACTGTTCTTAACCAACCAATTCTAGTGACAGTTGACCACTAAATTCCCTGAATTCAACCTCTCTGTGTTAAAAAATACCTAGCACTTTGCCTAAGAAAGTATTTGGTAACCAGAGAGGTTGCAGGAAACTTATTTTCACAGAATTGGCTTATCCAACTTCATTGTTTTAGAAGTTTGAAAATGTAATACTATTAGCCCACAGATGTGTGCTGAAAGAGTTAAAAGTTATTATCCTGTAATTCCCTGGAATTAAATACTCATTGAAGGCAACCTCTGGCAGACCAGCTGGCTGTTGTGGTTGGTTGTTATATGACAAGACTGAGTGATACAACTTATGTGATTGGCTATTCTGACACAGTAGACATTTTTAATTAAAAAAAAAAAAAAAAAAAGGTAAAAAACAATGTTTACCCTAAAATAATCTCATGTATCTTATAGATATATGAGTTGGGTTATATGCAAAGTTGGGTTATATGAGTTATATGCAAAGTTGGGTTACTGAACTTAAAAAGCATTGCAGAAAGTTTTCTTTCAGTTTGATAATTATAACATAAAAAGATTTATCAGTCCCCCGTCTCATAAACACAGAAGGCAATGGCACCCCAGGCCAGTACTCTTGCCTGGAAAATCCCATGGACGGAGGAGCCTGGTAGGCTCCAGTCCATGGGGTCGCAAAGAGTCAGACACGACTGAGCGACTTCACTTTCATATTCACTTTCATGCGTTGGAGAAGGAAATGGCAGCCCGCTCTAGTGTTCTTGCCTGGAGAGTCCCAGGGACAGGGGAGCCTGGTGGGCTACTGTCTATGGGGTCACACAGAGTCGGACATGACTGAAGCAACTTAGCAGCAGCAACATCTTATAAAATTTAAAGGATTGACTAGATCTCTGAAAAGTTGAATAAGACTAATTCCATTCGGATGAATGATAATGAATCTAAGGACTTTAACCTACAAAAACAAATAATAAAAATATACTAAAGAGCAGAAAAAGTACCCCTCCTTCTGTCTATTAGTAGAAGTGCTGCCTTGTGTGATGATTTGCAATGACCTCACCTGAGGCAAATATCTTGCATGTAGATAACTGTTGACCTGTTCTCCACCCCTGTCATCCCACTTGTCTTGGGATTGTAAGTGAATTAAGATCCAACATCTTAAAAGTAGCAAGTATATAAATTTTGATTTGGGAGAAAACAGTTTGCACCATAAAATTAAATTATCTTGCTGGTTTATAGACAGATACCGGGGTATTATATGAAGAAATAGATTGAATTAATTTTATTAATTGAGACAATATGAGTACAAAAATGTGAAATCTTCTCCAAATACTTTTCATAAGCAATTCATCTGTAGTTTATATTATAGCACATTAATCTCCATGAAGATTTTCCATTCATATGCTGAAATCTATAAGGGAAGAACCTAGGAGAAAATCCTACAACTCATCTAAAAACATAATTTTAAATAAAATATCATTTTTTTTCCTTTGCTGTGTAAAAGCTATTAAGTTTAATTAGGTCCCATTTGTTTTTTGTTTGTTTGTTTTGCTTTGTCTACATTCAGTTCAGTTCAGTTCAGCTGCTCAGTTGTGTCTGACTCTTTGTGACCCCGTGAACCACAGCATGCCAGGCCTCCCTGTCCATCACCAACTTCTGGAGTCCACCCAAACCCATGTCAGGTGATGGATCGAAAAAAGCATTGCTGCAAATTTATGTCAAAGAGTGTTCTGCCTATGTTTTCACCTCAGAGTTTTGTAGTATGCAGTTTTACATTTAGGTCTTTAACTCATTTTGACTTTTTGTATATGGTATTACAGAATGTTTTAATTTCATTATTTTACATGTAGCTGTCCAGTTTTTCCAGCACAACTTATTGAAGAGGCTGTCTTTTCTCCATTGTATATTTTTGCATCTTTTGTGTAGATTGATTGACCATAAATGCATAGGTTTATTTCTGGGCTTTCTATCTTGTTCCATTGATCTATGTGTCTATTTTTGTGCTAGTATCATACTCTTTTGATGACTGCAGCTTTGTAGTAAATCTGAAGACAGCATGATACTTCCAGTTCTGTTCTTCTTTCTCAAGATTATTTTGGCTATTCAGGTCTTTTGTATTTCCATACATATTTTTTTTTTTTAATTGTTCCAGTTCTGTGAAAAATGCCATTGATAACTTGATAAAGACTGCACTGAATCTGTGGATTGCTTTGGGTAGTATGGGCATTTTAACAATATTTATCTTCTAATCCAAGAACATGGCATATCTTTCCATCTGTTTGTGTCATCTTCCATTTATTTCATCATCATTTTATAGTTTTCTGAGTTCAAGTATTTTGTCTCCATCAGTTCAGTTCAGTCCCTCAGTCATGTCCGACTCTTTGTGATGCCATGAACGGCAGCACACCAGGCCTCCCAACTCCCATCACCAACTGCCGGAGTTCACTCAAACTCATGTCCATTGACTCGGTGATGCCATCCAACTACCTCATCCTCTGTGGTCCCCTTCTTATCCCGCCTTCAATCTTTCCCAGCATCAGGGTCTTTTGAAAGGAGTCAGCTCTTAGCATCAGGTGGCCAAAGTATTGGAGTTTCAGCTTCAGCATCAGTCCCTCCAATGAATACTCAGGACTGATTTCCTTTAGGATGGGCTGGTTGTATCTCCTTGAAGTCCAAGGGAATCTCAACAGTCTTCTCCAACACCACAGTTCAAAAGCATCAATTCTTCTGTGCTCAGATTTTTTTTAAAAATTATTATGTAAGTTAATTTTATTTTTTTATTATTTTTTTAATTTTATTTTATTTTTAAACTTTACAATATTATATTAGTTTTGCCAAATATCAAAATGAATCTGCCACAGGTATACCTGTGTTCCCCATCCTGAACCCTCCTTCCTCCTCCCTCCCCATACCCTCCCTCTGGATCGTCCCAGTGCACCAGCCCCAAGCATCCAGTATTGTGCATTGAACCTGGACTGGCGACTCATTTCATACATGATATTATACATGTTTCAATGCCATTCTTCCAATTCTCCCCACCCTCTCCCTCTCTCACAGAGTCATGACTACTGGAAAAACCATAGCCTTGACTAGACAGACCTTTGTTGGCAACGTTATGTATCCATAGGTAGGTTTTTTCCTGGGTATTTTATTCTTTTTGATATAATGGTAAATGGCATTGTTTCCTCAATTTCTCCTTCTGATATTTTGTTGTTAGTATATAGAAATACAATAGATTTCTGTATATTGATGTATCCTATATAGCTATTTATAACATATGCAGAATCTGATAAAATGATACAAATGAATATATTTATAAAATAGAAAAAGACTCATAAAGATAGAAAACTAATGGTTACCAAATGGGAAAGGTAGGGTGGAGGGACAAACTGGGAATTTGAGAAAAACAGATACATACTATGTATATACATAATAGATAAACAGCAAGGACCTAATGTACAGCACAGGGAACTATATTCAATATCTTATAATAACCTTCAATGGCAAATAATTTTTTAAAAATATATATGTATATATGACACTGAATCACTTTTCTGTATACCTAAAACATTGTAAATCAATTATACTTCAATAAAACAAATAAATTAGATTAAATTAAAAATTAGTGATTAACCCTTGACAAATAAATCCATTAAATGCCATATAATGTAGAAGTCATTCTGATTTTTCACTACTATTTTATTAAAACATCAAATAAAATTAATTTTACAATAAAACTGCATTTTGTGAATTTAATATTTGATTTTGAGAGTAGGCAATAAAACATTACAACTTTCTTACAACTTTATGTCATTGCTTTGTAGACATCCCAATATCATACCTCATATTACATAGTAAACCTTTCTAGAGCTAAGGACAAGGCTTCTAAATGTGAGATGGTTTCTGTGAAGAACAGAGCATTTATTTGGAGACACCTAAGAAGTACCTGTTTATACTAAACATAAGAAAATCTCACAGGTATATTTACTCTGTGTCTTGATGTTTCCAGTTTGAATGTCTGAAGATTTCTAAATACATATGAATGTCTTGAAATTATGCAAATTATTTCTGTATGTATTTTTCTTTTTCTGCCCCATTTATTTTTTGATGGGGTCATAGACACATGCCCTTAAAATCAGAGCTAAAAGGACTTTTCAGGCCTTCTATAGTTAGAATATAGTGCAAGCATTGCAGTTTTCTGTAGGCAGCTAAAAATTCAGGGTACTACTTCTCTTGAAATAGAATTTGCCCTGCTTCTTCTGACAAGTCTTTCTCTGAAGGATTAACTGTAACCAATGATCAAGGCAGGTGTTTACAGTTATATAGTCCAGATCCTCTCACTCTGTTTCCCTAGACAAGTACACCCAATGTGTTGTTTATAAAAAATGAAATTGTTAAAACTTTTTATTAAAGAGAGGACACTTTGGTAATAAGCATAATTTCACTCAATGTGAAGTTTTTGGAGCTTATTCTATTTTAGACTGCATTTAAAACAAACTGTTGTCATATCAGTACAAAATAAATTAACCAAATATTTGTCAAACACTATTCTGTTTTATATGCTATAAAAAACACGTCACTGACACTTTTATGTTTCTAGTGCCTGAGGACGATTCATTTAGAAAAGCAAAGAAGAAGTGCATGGGGACAAAATGCATGCTATTAAATATTCAGTAACAATTGGCACAGGCACAATTAGGCAAGGAAGCAGTCAGCGAAATGTGAAACAGTTATGTGCTTCTAAAGAAATACATTTAGATAGAGAGGTTAGTGGTCAAATTATTCAGGTTACAATTACAGCAAGAGTAATATGATACTCTTTAAAGGTTCATAAAGCTGCCCTTGGGATACTTAAATCAAAGAGAAGATGACCAAGCAAACCTAACTGGTCTATACTTAGCTTTCTCATTACAAGTACCAAATTCTTTACTATATGTCAAGTTTTTACTTTTAAATGTATATTATCTAGCCTTGGAAAAGCAACTAAGATGTGTGAAAACTAGCAAGGTGCTCAGGATTTTAAAATTTCATTATTTTACTTTCCAGAGCAGTCAGGAAAGAAAATACTTTAGAAGAAGCATCAAAACATCAGTAGAAAAAAAAAAGTAGAAAAAAAAAAAAAAAAAAAAACATCAGTAGAACATACTGCTTCCCATGGAAAATTTGGTACACTGAATTATATAAAAGTGATGTCTTTGTATTTATTCAACTCATTTTTCCTCCTGAAGAATACGTGATGATTCATGCCTCTATAAATTAAACCAGGGCTATAATGCATATTAAAGCGTGTGTGGAGTGGCTGAAGAGAAAGAATTAGTAGCTTTAAATGGATAATGGAAAGAGTGGTTGAGATTGACTATTTTGCATAAATTTCAAAGATGACACATACAAATGTAAGAGATTTTTTCATTTTCTGGGCTTCTAAGCCTATGAACAATGTTTTGTTAGGTAATTCCCTTAACACTCGATATCTTGATGGGAAGCAAAACCTGTCTGGCATGACTGAAGCTGAAAATGCTAGATATATTTTCTCTTCCCTGGGATTAGGTTGTGATCCTGCAAGAATCAGAAATAATGTCAGCATCATGTTTCCAGAGATACCTGTAACACTAGTTACAAGTTCTGAGAGGAAGACATAGTTCCAAAGAAGCCAAGGAACAAAACAGATTTAAGAAATATGACAGTGAGAGAACTTAGGGTATATTTATGTCAAGGAAGCTTGCCTATATGAAGTAAATCAGAAGCCTACTGTGATTCTGAAGGGATAACATTGCCCCCAAATTAGGTGCCTGTCCTAACAATTATTTGAATGATTGAGTCTTAAAACAATATTCTGCCCTACAAACTTCAGAGAAGGAAGCCAGTATCAAAAGCTGCTGCTGCTGCTAAGTCGCTTCAGTTGTGTCCGACTCTGTGTGACCCCATAGAGGGCAGCCTACGAGGCTCCCCGTCCCTGGGATTCTCCAAGCAAGAATACTGGAGTGGGTTGCCATTTCCTCCTCCAATGCATGAAAGTGAAAAATGAAAGTGAAGTCGCTCAGTCGTGTCCGACTCTTAGCGACCCCATCGACTGTGGCCCACCAGGCTCCTCTGCCCATGGGATTTTCCAGGCAAGAGTACTGGAGTGGGGTGCCATTGCCTTCTCCGATCAAAAGCTAGGCATCCCCAAAACATCCACTTTAGATGAAGTCATAGAGGATAATTGGGGGCAGGAGAAGAAAGGGACTACAGAGGATGAGATGGCTGGATCGCATTACTGACTCGATGGACATGAGTTTGAGTGAACTCTGGGAGTGAACAGGGAGGCCTGGCGTGCTGCAATTCATGGGGTCGCAAAGAGTCGGATACGACTGAGTGAGTGAACTGAACTGACTGAACTGATGGAGGATAAGAGACAAACCGATGATTCTTCCAGAGGTTGAGAGCAGGTGTCTGGGATAATAAAGGACTAAGGAAGTCCCTCTCAGAGAACACAATCAGGTACTTCTAAAGGAACATTCCTCATTCTAATGTCTTCTCTATAAAATTCCATGGTCACTATGAATCAGTAATAGATGTCTCTTATTCATCATTTTTTCTAATGGAAGTTTTTAATTCCTATTTTGTCTGAATTATACTACTGTATATGAGGAGAGGGGTACTGAAAATTTGCTTTTTAAAAATTTTTCATACAAAAATTAAAGAAATCTCATCTAGATCTGATGGAAGAAACTCATTTACAAGAAAATTGAACAGAATGCCTTAAGTAGGTGTAACTTCAGATCATCTCCCCAGTGTGTGGATGGGCTTATGTTCTGGGACAGAAGTGCTGTTCATGGGTGTTTGGTAGCAATATTCAACACATGTGGCTAGCTGTGACCAGATTTATGCCTTTTTTCATGGACTACAGTTTCTTCTGGGAAGATGCTACAGTCAAGAACTGTATTTTCAAACTTCTGCTATCTTAACCCTCAATCATGAAAGTATACAGAACAATACTTGTCACTGATGACAAAGGAGTAGAGGTATTGGGTATCATTTTGGGGTTAATACCAATTAGAAGCTTGTGTGCTTTCTCTGTCCTCTCTTTTTTAATAGTCAAGCTTCCAACTGTCAATGTTGAGTGAAACCTGGGATTCATGTAGTGAAGTAATAAGGCCTGTGTCAACCTGTAACCTTGAATGATTGCTAATATTGGCCATCTCCACCCCTACCATCAGTCAAAAACACTTCATTACATACAGGCACACCTCATTTCATTGCTCTCCACATTACTGCACTTTACAGATACTGAATTTCTCACAAATTCAAGGTTTTTGGAACCTTATATTGTTAGATAATGGTGAGCATTTTTATCAATAAAATATTTTCATTGAGGTATGTACATTGTTTTTTAGAATTAATGTTATTGCACACTTAATAGACTACAGTATAATTTGAACACAACTTTTATATGCAATGGAAGAACCACAAAATTTGTGTGACATGCTTTGTTACAATCTTCATTTTATTTCAGTTGTCTGGAACTAAATCCACATTACCTCCAAGGTATGCCTATACTATCTGAATATAAAAAATGGTCTAATGGTACAATTCACAAGTATATCGAGCTATTAATCTAATCAAAATGTAACACCCTAAGAGAGAGACACATCAAATGACTATTCTCATAATCAGCTTATGCTTATAAGTTGAAATAGCAAAACGGCTAATAAACTTGATAATATATATATTTTTTTCCTGAAATACAGAATATATTGTTAATACTATTTCCCCCAAACTTTACATATCAGTCAAGACTTCAGCCAGGAAAATAGTCACTACAAATCTTATAGAAAAAGATTTCATCAAGGAACTAGAATTTCCTTGAATATGAATAAAGATGGGGTAACGGATATCTAGAAGTGGGAATCAATGCATCAGAAAAAAACAGTCACTGGTAAAGCCATGCAAAACACTGATGTGGGTAGACAAAATAGAGCCAGAAGGAAAAATCAAAAAAACATTCAGATCTAGACACTGCAGTTTTAAGCCATAGGTTGCTCATAGAGGGATGTGTAAACTGTCACCCAAGTGGACTCTATTTTCTGGAAATTGCTGCCTTGGTGGCAACATCTAATTCAATGGAAATTGCTGCTTCCATAGGACCCCAGTCATGCACCTGGTGGTGAGTTTGGGACTGCTGTTGGCCAGCAAGGCCAGCAACCAGAAATTAAGGTGGGATTTAAGGGAGAAAGGGAATAAAAACAAGCTAGATCTCATGAGAAAACACTTCATTGTCCATAGTTATTTATGACCTTTGTAGAGAAACCTCATGAAAAAGATGACCTCTCTTCCCTTATTCCTTCTGAAATATGCATGAGTTTCTGTAATTATTTGTTTAATCTGGACTCTAGAGGATTCTGGTGAAAACAGATTCCCAACCTTAGACACAAAGTTATTCACAATATTTGTTTATTCCTTATTTTCTTTTTACTATCTGTTGGATCTTTTCCTCTTCAGTCTTAATAATGATACTTTGTGTTTTCTCTCTTTGATTACATTTGATCATACCCTAGGGTTTATCAATTGTGATCAACTTTTTCATGGTCAAGGAACAAACTTTAAAGTTGTTGAATATTTGTTGTATTAATCCATAGTCTATTTTTAAAATTTCATCAATTATTTCTTCTGTTGTGTCATTAAAAAAAAAACCTAATTGATTCTTTCATTGTAACATCTTAAATTTTATATTTAAACTATTATTTTTATACCTTTCTTTTTCCTAATATTAGCTTTAAATCTAGGTACTTCCCTATTAGCACAGCTTTAGTTATACCCCCACAAAGTTTGATATATTATCTCCTTAAATCATTCATTTAAAAATTTCACTGTGATATCTTTTCTGGCCTATAGGTAATCTGAAAGTAGTATTTTCTTAATTTACAAATATTTGGTAAATATTGCTTTGCCTTGACCTTTAATATTTAAAAGTTTGCATGTGATTTAAATATTTTCAACTATATTACATAACTGATGGACCAGAACATGACTTATATCATGCATGTTATATGTGAATTTGAAAATAATGTGTTTTCTACAGTTTCAGAAGTTTTGATTTATAAATTATAGGTGAAGTTGGCTTATATTGTTTAAATCTTCTCTGTCTCTATTAAATTTTGTGTACCCCTTCTTTTTTTGGATGAGTTACAATTAAGATAGAATGCCAAAGGATTTAGGATAGGTAAACTGGTTTGAAAGTGAAGACAAAAGCTGGAATACTTACCAAACAAGATTTTAAGAATGAAAGCTACTTGAATCCAATGTGATAGCTGCATAATGACTGAAATACAAATCAGTGGAACAGAATACATGGTCCATAAATAGATCTGCACTTATATGGTTAATTGATTTTTCACAGATGTGCCAAAGCAACTAAATAGAGAAAAGATAGTTTTCTCAACAAATATTGCTGAAACAAGAAGATGTGTAGGAAGAAAAAAAGTAACCTCAAGGTTTACTTTTATTATACACATGTTAGTTTAAAATGAATCATGGTTCTTAATATAGAAACAAACCACTGAATTTCAGAGAAAAGCATGAGACATTTTTGTCATATTAGATTGCTTTCCCAAAAACTACCTCAAAAGCAAAAGTTATATCTTAAATTAGTTGATAAAATGAACATCATAAAATTAAAACATTTTGGCTTTCTGAAAAAAATGGCAGAGTAGAAGGACCTTGAACTCACCTCCTTTTAGGAACATACCAAAGTCACAACTAAATGTTGAATGGCCATCAATAAAAAAGACTAGAACCTACTATAAGATATTCTGCTTCCAAAGACATAAAGTGAAAACCAAATAAGATGATAGGAGGAACACATTCATGATATAATAAAATTCTATACCTCTCAGGTGGTTACATGCAAACTGAAGAATATACTGCAGACATTCTCTAATAAGAGTGAGAGTTCTGAGCCTGATATCAGGCTCCCCAACCTGGAGATCTCAAATTGGATGGAGTCCCCAGAGCATTTGGTTTTGAAGGCCAATGAGGCTTGACTGCAATAGCTCCATGGGACAAACAGAGACTCCACTCTTGCAGGGCACACACAAGGTCTCATGCACACTGGAAGCCAGGGCAAAGTCTGATTTCATATGACCCAGAACGAGACCAACTTTCTTGTCTTAGAGGGACACCTGAGCAGGTAGGGGCTGGATGTGGCTCACTCTGTGCACAAGGACCCTGATGGTCGAGGTATCAGGGAGTACTCACTGGCATGAGCTCTGCTGGTGACTGATATTTTAGCACCAAGACCTGGTCCCACCCAACAACCTGCAGGCTCCAGTGCCAGGACACCTCAGGCTTAATAACCCACAAGGTGAGAATACAGTTCCATTTAGTAGCAGATAGACTGTCTAAAGATTGAGTCCACATTTGTCTCTAGACACATCCTTGCCCACCTAAGGATCAAGACCCGGCTCCAACCAACAGTGGGCAGGCTCCAGTGCATCCCACCAAGAAGCCTGCACACAAACCTCTAGACCAGCCTCACCCATCAGGGGCAGGCACCAGAAGCAAGAGAACTACAATTCCACAGTCTATAGACATGGGTCTGCTAACACAATTCAGAAACTATTCTGGGATCAGCTGTTCCCTGGAACTCTCACCCTAAGTTCACTATACCACTATTTACAATAGCCAAGACATGGAAGCAACATAAAAATTTACCAACAGAGGAATGGAAAAAGAAGTGGTGTGTGTGTGTATATGTGTACACACACACACACTAGAATATTAGTCACCAATAAAAAGAACAAAACAATGCCATTTGCAGCAACATGGATGGACCTAGAGGTTGTCACATTGAGTGAAGTAAGTCAGACACAGAAAGACAAACAACATACGATATCACTTATATGTGGAATCTTAAAAAAGGAGGGTACAAACTTATTTACAATATAGAAATAGAGTCACAGACGTAAAAAATAAACTTATGGTTACCAGGGGATAAATGGGGAGAGGGATAAATTGTGAGATTGGGACTGACATATACACACTACTATATATAAAATAAACAAGTACCTACTATATAGCTTAGGGAACTCTACTCAATATTTCATAATAACTCATAAGGGAAAAGAATCTGAAAACCATAGAGGATATTTAATATAAGAAAATTGCATGTCATAAATATGAAAATAATTTACAAAACAATGTCTACCAGAGACCTTATATCCAAAATGTATACAGGACTTCTAGAACAAGAAAATATTATCCAACAAAACTAATAGCAAACAAAATAGACATCTCAAAAAATAAGATATACAAATGTGTAATATCGCCCAAAGAAACTCTCATCATTACTGGTTTTCATAGAAATACGAATTGAAACTACAAGAGACCTACACATACATGTGCACATGTATACACACAAATACACACAAGTATACACCCATGCATACGAACAAACAGCAAAAGTAAAAAGATTAACTCAGTGTAGTTCTGGCAAGGATGTGGAGCCATCACATCCCTCATTCTTGGCTCATGGTGATTCAAAATTCTAGAGCCACTTTGAAAAAAAGTATGGCATACATTTACTGTAAAACACAACCATTCCACTTCTAGATATTTATCTAAGAAAAATGAAAAGTTATGTATACTCAAAAACATGTATACTAATACTCAGAATAGTTACTACAGCCTCAACAAAGCAACCCCAAATCTCCATTAAATGGTGACTGTATAATTTCATTATTGTCTATGCTTACAATGGAATTTGTAAGCAATTTATTTAGCAATAAAAAGCAACAATTTTTATTAAAGTACAGTTGATTTACAATATCATGTTAGTTTCAGGTGTACAGCCAAATGATAGAAAAATATATATTTTTCATTATAGGTTATTATAAAATATTACTATGATTCCCCTCTGAAATATAGAAAATCCTTGTTACCATAAATTTGTTTTCTATGCCTGTGATTCTGTTTCAGTTTTGTAAATAAGTTCATTTGTATTATGTTTTTAGATCCCTCATATAAGTAAATTATATGATATTTGTTTTTCTCTGTCTGACTTACTTCACTTAGTATGGTAATCTCTAGGCCCATCCATATTGTTGCAAATAGCAATATTTTGGTTTTTTATGGCTAAGTAATATTGGGTTGTATATATATACTGCATCTTCTTTGTTCATTCATCTGTTGATAAACAGGTTGCTTCAGTGTCTTGGCTATTGTAAATAGCCACTATGAACATTGGAGTACATGTTCTTTTCATGGACTATCTTTTCGATTTAGAATTTTCATTTTTAAGGATATATTCCCCAGAATGAGAATGCTGTGTCTTATGGTAGCTATTTTTTTTTTAAAGGAACTTCCATATTGTTCAAAAGTAGCCATACCAATTTACATTCCTACAGAGTAGGAGAGCTCTTTTTTCTCCACACACTTGCAACATTTATTTGTTAACTTTTTAATGGTGGCCATTCTGACAAGTGTAATGTGATGCCTTATTGTAGTTTTGATTGCATTCCTCTAGTAATGAGAGCTGTTGAGCATCTTTTCATGCATTTATTTTTCATCTGTATGTCTTCTTTTTTATGCTTTATTGACTATGCCAAAGCCTTTGACTGTGTAGATCACAATAAACTGTGGAAAATTCTGAAAGAGATGGGAATACCAGACCACCTGACCTGCCTCTTGAGAAACCTATATGCAGGTCAGGAAGCAACAGTTAGAACTAGACATGGAACAACAGACTGGTTCCAAACAGGAAAAGGAGTACGTCAAGGCTATATATTGTCACCCTGCTTATTTAGCTCATATGCAGAGTACATCATGAGAAACTCTGGGCTGGAAGAAACAAAAGCTGGAATCAATATTGCTGAGAGAAATATCAGTAACCTCAGACATGCAGATGACACCACCCTTATGGCAGAAAGGGAAGAGGAACTAAAAAGCCTCTTGATGAAAGTGAAAGAGGAGAATGAAAAAGTTGGCTTAAAGTTCAACATTCAGAAAATGAAGATCATAGCATCTGGTCCCATCACTTCATGGGAAATAGATGGGGAAACAGTGTCAGACTTTATTTTTGGGGGGCTCCAAAATCACTGCAGATGGTGACTGCAGCCATGAAATTAAAAGACGCTTACTCCTTGGAAGGAAAGTTATGACCAACCAAGATAGCATATTGAAAAGCAGAGACATTACTTTGCCAACAAAGGTCCGTCTCGTCAAGGCTATGGTTTTTCCAGTGGTCATGTATGGATGTGACAGTTGGACTGTGAAGAAAGCTGAGCACTGAAGAATTGATGCTTTTGAACTGTGGTGTTGGAGAAGACTCTTGAGAGTCCCTTGGCCTGAAAGGAGATCCAACCAGTCCATTCTAAAGGAGATTAGCCCTGGGTGTTCTTTGGAAGGAATGATGCTAAAGCTGAAACTCCACCACTTTGGCCACCTCATGTCAAGAGTTGACTCATTGGAAAAGACTATGATGCTGGGAGGGATTGGAGACAGGAGGAGAAGGGCACGACAGAGGATGAGATGGCTGGATGGCATCACTGACTCGATGGACGCGAGTTTGAGTGAACTCCGGGAGATGGTGATAGAGAGGGAGGCCTGGCGTGCTGCGATTCATGGGATTGCAAAGAGTTGGACCCGAATGAGTGACTGAACTTAACTGAACCTATGTCTTCTTTGGAGAAATGTCACTTTAGGTCTTCAGCCCATTTTTTTAATATTTCTTCTAGTTCATAGATTGTCTTTTTTCCTTTATTTATGGTTTAAAGGGGAACAAAATACTAATGAAATCAGCATGGATGAATCTTGAAAATATTATACGAAATGAAAAAATCAAAAGAGTATGTACATTAAGAAATTCTAAGAAAAACAAACCACAGTGACAAAGAACAGATCAATGATTGCTTGCAGTTGGGATTCAGGAAAAAAAAACTCATTTCAAAGCAAGAATTTAAAATGTTTCGTATCATGAGAGCTATTCTCTAATGTAATGCTGTTTACTCAATTTCATACTGTTACCAAAATTCAACAAACTTTACATGTAATATGGGTAAAATCTTTAATTTTATTGGAATATAATTGTTTTATAAAGTTGTGTTAGTTTCTGCTGTATACCAAAGTGAATCAGCTACAAATATACATATATCCTCTTTTTAGGATTTCCTTCCCATTTAGGTCACCACAGTTCAGTTCAGTTCAGTCACTCAGCTGTTCCTGACTCTTTGTGACCCCATGGACTGCAGCCCACCAGCCTTCCCTGTCCATCACCAACTCCTGGAGTTTGCTCAAACCCATGTCCATTGAGTTGGTGATACCATCCAACCATTTCATCCTCTTCTCCTCCCTTCAATCTTTCCCAGCATCAGGGGCTTTTCCAGTGAGTCAGTTCTTCACATCAGGTGGCCAAAGTATTGGTGTTTCAGCTTCAGCATTAGTCCTTTCAATGAACATTCAGGACTGATTTCCTTTAGGATGGACTGGTTGGATCTCCTTGCTGTCCAAGGGACTCTCAAGAGTCTTCTCCAACACCACAGTTCAAAAGCATCAATTCTTCAGCCCTCAGCTTTCTTTATAGTCCAACTCTCACATCCATACATGACTAGTGGAAAAACCATAGTTTTGACTAGATGGACCTTTCTTGGCAAAGTAATGTCTCTGCTTTTTAATATGCTGTCTACGTTGGTCATAGTTTTTCTTCTGAGGACCAAGTGTCTTTTAATTTCATGACTGCTTTCACCATCTGCAGTGATTTTGGAGCCCCCCAAAAAGTCTGTCATTGTTTCCATTTTTTCCCCATCTATTTGCCATGAAGTGATGGGACCAGATGCCATAAAATTTGTTTGCTGAATATTGAGTTTCAAGCCAATTTTTTCACTCTCCTCTTTCACTTTCATAGAGGATATTTAGGTCTTTGCTTTCTGCCATAAAGGTGGTGTCATCTGTGTATCTGAGGTTATTGATATTTCTCCTGGCAATCTTGATTCCAGCCTGGCATTTTGTATGATGTAATCTGCATATAAATTAAATAATCAGGGTGACAATATACAGCCTTGACATACTTCTTTTCCTATTTGGAAGCAGTTTGTTGTTCCATGTCCAGTTCTAACTGTTGCTTCTTGACCTGCATACATATTTCTCAGAAAGCAGGTCAGGTGGTCTAGTATCCCATTTCTTTAAGAATTTTCCATAGTTTGCAGTGATCCACAAAGTCAAAGGCTTTGGCATAGTCAGTAAAGCAGAAATAGATGTTTTTCTGGAACTCTCTTGCTTTTTTGATGATCCAACAGATGTTGGCATTTTGATCTATGGTTCCTTTGCCTTTTCCAAATGCAATTTGAACATCTGGAAGTTCACAGTCCACATACTGTTGAAGCCTGCTTAGAGAATTTAGAGCATTACTTTGCTGCTGTGTGAGATGAGTACAATTGTGCAGTAGTTTAAACATTCTTTGGCATTGCCTTTCTTTGGGATTTGAGTGAAAACTTACCTTTTCCAGTCCTGTGGCTACTGCTGAGTTTTCCAAATGTTCTCACATACTGAGTGCAGCATTCTCACAGCATCATATTTTAGGATTTGAATTAACATAAGTGGCATTCCATTACCTCCACTAGCTTTGTTCATAGTGATGCTTTCTAAGGCCACTTGACTTGGCATTCCAGGATGTCTGGCTCTAGGTGAGTGATCACACCATTGTGGTTATCTGTGTTATGATGATCTTTTCTGTACAGTTCTTCTGTGTATTCTTGCCACCTCTTCTTAATATCTTCTGCTTCTGTTAGCTCCATACCATTTCTGTCCTTTATTGTGCCCGTCTTTGCTTTGTACAGAGCACTGACTATTATGGATATATTATATTGTATGTAAATAGTAATTTAATAAACAAAAGAAGGACAAAAGCCCAAAAGATCAATTTATTTTACAACATTAATCCAGAAAGGATGGGAAAAACAGCATTACCTGATAGATAGATTTACCAATTAATAATGGAAGAGAATTATAAGTACAGCAAAAATAAGAATGAACAAAAATTACAGCAAATACCATATTTAATGGTGAAATACTGTCATTAGGCTCAGCTTGGGAAAAAACAATGATGATAATTATTACCACCTTTAATCATTTTTATTACACTAGAGACCAAAAAGTTAAGGAAAAGAAATAAAAGATTATAGATTGGAAGGAAGACATAAAACTCATTATTTGCAGAATTCATAGCTGAATACACAGAAAATTCAAAACAATATATAAAATTTTAGAATAAATAATTAAATTTATCAAGGTTTTTATATATAAGTCAATATACAAAAAGTTTTAGATTTTCCTGTCCATTCAGATAGAGTAACCCCATTTGTCCAGCTCTTCCTTCTCACAACAGCAAAAATAAAACAAAATAAAACCTGGACATAACACAATTAACAAACTTAGGAAGGTGCAGAGAAGAAGGCCAATAGCCTAATCACCTGAGACAGCACTAAAGAGGAAAAGCAGGTGAGTTCTCTGTTTCTCCTTTCCTGTCTGCACACCTGGGGAAACCCTTGCAGATACCTCAAACATGGATATGCAGGCAGGCACAAAGTGGGGAGCAAGAGCCCCAAGTAAAGTTATTTCTTTCAAGCCAAAATGTCAGAAAAATGATCACCTGAGCCCGGAAAACATTTCTTGCAAATCCTACCCTCCTCCAACTGACCCATAAAGGAGAAAAAACATGTCTTCCTCCTGTGCTTCCAGTTTCTGATCGGAATTGATTTTCTACCCTTCTTCCATCTGCACGTGGAAGGATGTTCTAGTGCCCCCAGGCCCCTACTTGGTGGCAGTGGCAGGTTATAGAAGGAGCTAAACCTGTAATAGCGCTCAGATCCTCACTATTCACCTGAGGGTTGAGCCTCTGAATGAGCAGAAATTAACTTTCTAGCTGGCAGTCAGCTGCAAAGTTAGTGTTGGCTGCACTGAGGAGGCGGGGTATTTTCCATCAATTGCACAATTGCCCTGCTGGGATGGTATATTAGGAGGGCTGAACTGGGAGCTGGTTTATCTATCTTCCATCCGGCAGAAGCAGCAGATACCCTTAACTCTCCTTCCAGAGTAGACTCAGCAGGGCTGAGCAGGAAGCTGATCTTCTATTCCTTCTCTGGCAAAAGCAGGAGTATCCAGTGGTGAGCTGGATCACCAGGTCTACCAGCAGCAATGAGGCAGCAAAAGTGCTGTAAAGAGGAATGGCTGAGCTCTCTACTTCTACCTTCCCTCTCGGTGGTGGTGGGGAGCTGAGCCTCTGCCTGGGGCCTGCAGCAACCTGGCAGTCAGCCAGCCCTCTGCTCCTCCCACTTGGTGCCAGTAGGGCCCAGTGGAAACCTGAGCATACACACTCACTCAGCCTTAATGCTACAGCACAGCAGAACTGCATGCCTAAAGAAGAGGATTAAATAAGACTCAAGAGTCTAGAATATAGTACCCAAAATTTTAGGATCCAATTGAAAATAACTCCAGATAGCAAGAACCAGGAAAATTATATCTTAAAAGAGAAAAGACGATCAAAACTGACTATATTGAGTTGAATCAAATATTGGAATTATCTGGAAAGGAAACATCTATAATAAGAAGGACCCAACAAGAAATTACAAATTCTCTTGAAACAACAATGTTAACATAGAAGTAAAAAAAAGTAAACAAATTTATAAAAATGATAAAGGTAAAGGTAAGGAAATTAAGGTAAAGGACCTTAGAGGAAATAAGTTTGTACACTTCACTTGAAGTGATCAAACATCGTTAACAATACACCATAACAAGCTATGTATGTATATTGTAGTAACTACACAATAGGAAGCCATACTAAGCACATAATGTAAAAAAAAAGCAATAGTGTAAAAAAAAATCAAGATAGATTCTAAAAATATTTTCCAAGTAACCACAAAATTTTTTAAAAAGCTAAACAGAAAAATGAGACAAAGGATGAAAATTGAGAAATATAAAATAAATAAATAGGGAGGAGCCAAGATGGTGGAGGACTAGGACGGAGAGAACACTTTCTCCCCCACAAATTCATCAAAAGAGCATTTAAATGTCGAGTAAATTCCACAAAACAACTTCTGAATGCCGACAGAGGACATCAGGCACCTAGAAAAGCAAACCAACTCTTCGAAAGGAGGTAGGAAAAAATATAAAAGACAAAAGAGGGAGGGACGGAGTTCCGTCCCGGGAAAGGAGTCTTAAAAAGAGAGAAGTTTCCAAACATCAGGAAACCTTCTCACTGCCGAATCTGTGCCGAACTTTGGAAGCACAGAGGGCAACATAACAGGGAGAAAAAATAAATAAACAATTAAAACTCGCAGATTGCGAGCCCCACGGTAACTCCCCCAGCGGAGAAGCAGCGCAGATGTCTGCACACACCATTGGCAAGCGGGGGCTGGGCAGGGAGGCGCTGCGCCGGCTTCATCGCTTAGATTAAGAATCTGGCCTGAATACCCTGAGCGCTATCTGAGCAAAATAATTTGGGCTAGCAAACCAGACTGTGGGATATCTACCACGCGAAAAGCCAGCCCTAACCTAAGACACCGCCAGGCCGGCGCACGGGAACAAAGGACTGAACAGAGATAGCAGGCTGCAGACCTTCCCCCTCCGGTGACAGGCAGCCAGAGCCGGAAGGGGGCAATCACAGCCCCAGAGAGACATTATCTATAAAACTGTAAGCAGGCTTCTTTGCTAACTAAAACTTCTTGGGGGTCTGGACAATCTACATCTGCCTGAGAAGGTGCACCAGTTTTACACCCAGATAACCAAGTGGCGGGGAGGCGATAAGTTGCAGCATTGGCGCTCGCCAAACACCTAATCACCTGAGCTGCTCAGACCTGGGAAGAACACAAAACGCAGACCCAACTGAGTCTGCGCCTCTGAGGACTACCCGAGTGCCTGAACCTGAGCGGCTTGGACCTGGGAGGTACATGCAACCCAGGGCCAGCCTCGGATTGTTCCCGGCGGAACAACCTAGAGCCCGAGCAGTGTAGGCAGGGAGGCTACATGCGCCATGAGCAGGGGCAGACCCAGTGTGGCTGAGGCACTGCGAGCGCACGCCAGTATTATTTGTTTGCAGCATCCCTCCCTCCCTCCCCACAGCGTGACTGAACAAGTGAGCCTTAAAAAAAAAAAAAAAAAAAGTGTCCTCCACCGTCCCCTTTGTGTCAGGGCAAAAACTAGACACTGAAGAGACCAGCAAACAGAAGAAGTTGTAAGAGAGGGAAACACCTCAGAGATTAAAACCCTGTGGTTACTACGGACTACATAGGAAGGGGCCTATAGATCTTGAGAAATATAAGTCGGACCAAGGAACTAGCCAAAAATGAACTGAACCCACAATACTCACAACAAAACCAGAGAAAGTCCTAGATATATTTTTATTATTTTTATGATCATTCTTTCTTTTTTTTTTTAATTTTTTTAAAACAATTTTAAGTCCTCTATTGTCCCTTTAATTTTCACTTTTATAACCTATTACTTTGCAAAAAAGAAAAAAAAGACCCTATTTTTTTCTTCTTCAGCAAACTTCATATATATATATATTTTATAATTTTTTGACCTTGTTTTTTTTTTTTTTTTCTTCTTTTCTTTAACATTGTATTTTTGAAAATCCAAACTATACTCTAGATTTTTAATTCTAGCTTTTTGGTATATGTTATCAATTTTGTACCTATAGTTTTTTTTTTTATAATTTCTGTGACTTTTTTTTTCTGTTTCTTTCTCTTCTTCTTTTATATAACATTGTATATCTGAAATTCCAAACTCTACTCTAGATTTTTAATTTATGCTTTTTGGTATTTGATATCAATTTTGTACCTGTATTTTCTTTATAATTTTTGTGACATTGTTTTTGTTTGTTAGTTTGTTTTCTCTCTTTATTTTTCTTCTTCCTTTTTTTAAACATTGTATTTTTGAAATTCCAAACTCTACTCTAGATTTTTAATTTTTGCTTTTTGGTATTAGTTATCAATTTTGTACCTGTATTTTCTTTATAATTTTCGTGACCTTGTTTGTTTTGCTTTGTTCGTTTTTTCTCTCTTTCTTTTCCTTCTTCTTTCCTTTAACATCATATTTTTGAAATTCCAAACTCTACTCTAGATTTTTAATTTTGGCTTTTATGTATTTGTTACCAATTTTGTACCTTTAAGAACCCAATCTTCAGGACCCATTTTTCACTAGGGAGCGAGATTACTGGCTTGACTGCTCTCTCTCCCTTTGGACTCCCCTTTTTCTCCACCAGGTCGCCTGTGTCTCCTCCCTAACCCCTCTCTACTCTACCCAACTCTGTGAATTTCTGTGTGTTCCAGACGGTGGAGAACACTTAGGGAACTGATTACTGGCTGGATCTGTCTCCCTCCTTTTCATTCCCCCCTTTTATCCTTCTGGCCACCTCTGTCTCCTTCCTCCTTCTTCTCTTCTCTGTATAACTCCGTGAACATCTCTGAGTGGTCCAGTTGTGGAGTGCACATAAGGAAGTGACTACTGGCTACCCCACTCTCTCCACTATTGATTCCACCTCATCTCATTTGGGTCACCTCTAACTCCCTCCTCCCTCTTCTCTTCTCCATGTAACGCTGTGAACCTCTCTGAGTGACCCTCACAGTAGAGATACTTTTCATCTTTAATGTAGATGTTTTATCAATGGTGCTGTATAGAAGGAGAAGTTTTGAAACTACTGTAAAAATAAGACCGATAACTGGAAGCAGGAGGCTGAAGTCCAAACCCTGACTCCACGGAACTCCTGACTCCAAGGAACATTAATTGACAGGAGCTCATCAAATGCCTCCATACCGACATTGAAACCAAGCACCACACAAGGGCCAACAAGTTCCAGGGCAAGACATACCAAGCAAATTCTCCAGCAACAAAGGAACACAGCCCTGAGCTTCAAGATACAGGCTGCCCAAAGTCACCCCAAAACCATAGACATCTCATAACTCATTACTGGACATTTCATTGCACTCCAGAGAGAAGAAATACAGCTCCACCCACCAGAACACCAACGCAAGCTTCCCTAACCAGGAAACCTTGACAAGCCACCTGTACAAACCCACACACAGCGAGGAAAAGCCACAATAAAGAGAACTCCACAAACTGCCAGAATACAGAAAGGACACCCTAAACTCAGCAATTTAAACAAGATGAAGAGACAGAATAACACCCAGCAGATAAAGGAACAGGATAAATGCCCACCAAACCAAACAAAAGAGGAAGAGATAGGGAATCTACCTGATAAAGAATTCCAAATAATGATAGTAAAATTGATCCAAAATCTTGAAATTAAAATGGAATCACAGACAAATACCCTGGAGACAAGGATTGAGAAGATGCAAGAAAGGTTTAACAAGACCTAGAAGAAATAAAAAAGAGTCAATATATAATGAATAATGCAATAAATGAAATTAAAAACACTCTGGAGGCAACAAATAGTAGAATAACAGAGGCAGAAGATAGGATTAGTGAATTAGAAGATAGAATGGTAGAAATAAATGAATCAGAGAGGATAAAAGAAAAACGAATTAAAAGAAATGAGGACAATCTCAGAGACCTCCAGGACAATATTAAACGCTACAACATTTGAATCATAGGGGTTCCAGAAGAAGAAGACAAAAAGAAAGACCATGAGAAAATACTTGAGGAGATAATAGTTGAAAACTTCCCTAAAATGGGGAAGGAAATAATCACCCAAGTCCAAGAAACCCAGAAAGTCCCAAACAGGATAAACCCAAGGCGAAACACCCCAAGACACATATTAATCAAATTAACAAAGATCAAACACAAAAAACAAATATTAAAAGCAGCAAGGGAAAAACAACAAATAACACACAAGGGAATTCCCATAAGGATAACAGCTGATCTTTCAATAGAAACTCTTCAACCCAGGAGGGAATGGCAAGACATACTTAAAATGATGAAAGAAAATAACCTACAGCCCAGATTATTGTACCCAGCAAGGATCTCATTCAAGTATGAAGGAGAAATCAGAAGCTTTTCAGACAAGCAAAAGCTGAGAGAATTCTGCACCACCAAACCAGCTCTCCAACAAATACTAAAGGATATTCTCTAGACAGGAAACACAAAAAGGGTGTATAAATTTGAACCCAAAACAATAAAGTAAATGGCAACGGGATCATACTTATCAGTAATTACCTTAAATGTAAATGCGTTGAATGCCCCAACCAAAAGACAAAGACTGGCTGAATGGATACAAAAACAAGACCCCTACATATAATGTCTACAAGAGACCCACCTCAAAACAGGGGGCACATACAGACTGAAAGTGAAGGGCTGGAAAAAGATTTTCCATGCAAATAGGGACGAAAAGCAAGCAGGAGTAGCAATACTCATATCAGATAAAATAGACTTTAAAACAAAGGCTGTGAAAAGAGACAAAGATGGTCACTACATAATGATCAAAGGATCAATCCAAGAAGAAGATATAACAATTATAAATATATATGCACCCAACACGGGAGCACCACAGTATGTAAGACAAATGCTAACAAGTATGAAAGGAGACATTAACAATAACACAATAATAGTGGGAGACTTTAATACCCCACTCACACCTATGGATAGATCAACTAAACAGAAAATTAACAAGGAAACACAAACTTTAAATGATACAATAGACCAGTTAGACCTAATTGATATCTATAGGACATTTCATCCCAAAACAATGAATTTCATCTTTTTCTCAAGCGCACATGGAACCTTCTCCAGGATAGATCACATCCTGGGCCATAAAGCTAGCCTTGGTAAATTCAAAAAAATAGAAATCGTTCCAAGCATCTTTTCTGACCACAATGCAGTAAGATTAGATCTCAACTACAGGACAAAAACTATTAAAAATTCCAACATATGGAGGCTGAACAACACACTGCTGAATAACCAACAAATCACAGAAGAAATCAAGAAAGAAATCAAAATTTGCATAGAAACGAATGAAAATGAAAACACAACAACCCCAAACCTGTGGGACACGGTAAAAGCAGCCCTAAGGGTAAAGTTCATAGCAATACAGGCACACCTCAAGAAACAAGAAAAAAGTCAAATAAATAACCTAACTCTACACCTAAAGCAACTAGAAAAGGAAGAAATGAAGAACCCCAGGGTTAGTAGAAGGAAAGAAATCTTAAAAATTAGGGCAGAAATAAATGCAAAAGAAACAAAAGAGACCATAGCAAAAATCAACAAAACCAAAAGCTGGTTCTTTGAAAGGATAAATAAAATTGACAAACCATTAGCCAGACTCATCAAGAAACAAAGGGAGAAAAATCAAATCAATAAAATTAGAAACGAAAATGGAGAGATCAAAACAGACAACACAGAAATACAAAGGATCATAAGAGACTACTATCAACAATTACATGCCAATAAAATGGACAACTTGGAAGAAATGGACAAATTCTTAGAAAAGTACAACTTTCCAAAACTCGAACAGGAAGAAATAGAAAATCTTAACAGACCCATCACAAGCACGGAAATTGAAACTGTAATCAAAAATCTTCCAGCAAACAAAAGCCCTGGTCCAGATGGCTTCACGGCTGAATTCTACCAAAAATTTAGAGAAGAGCTAACACCTATCCTGCTCAAACTCTTCCAGAAAATTGCAGAGGAAGGTAAACTTCCAAACTCATTCTATGAGGCCACCATCACCCTAATACCAAAACCTGAAAAAGATCCCACAAAAAGAGAAAACTACAGGCCAATATCACTGATGAGCATAGATGCAAAAATCCTTAACAAAATTCTAGCAATTAGAATCCAATAACACATTAAAAAGATCATACACCATGACCAAATGTGCTTTATCCCAGGGATGCAAGGATTCTTCAATATCTGCAAATCAATCAATGTAATACACCACATTAACAAATTGAAAAACAAAAACCATATGCTTATCTCAATAGATGCAGAGAAAGCCTTTGACAAAATTCAACACCCATTTATGATAAAAACTCTCCAGAAAGCAGGAATAGAAGGAACATACCTCAACATAATAAAAGCTATATATGACAAACCCACAGCAAACCTTATCCTCAATGGTGAAAAATTGAAAGCATTTCCTCTAAAGTCAGGAACAAGACAAGGGTGCCCACTTTCACCATTACTATTCAACATAGTTTTGGAAGTTTTGGCCACAGCAATCAGAGCAGAAAAAGAAATAAAAGGAATCCAAATTGGAAAAGAAGAAGTAAAACTCTCACTATTTGCAGATGACATGATCCTCTACATAGAAAACCCTAAAGACTCCACCAGAAAATTACTAGAACTAATCAATGACTATAGTAAAGTTGCAGGATATAAAATCAACACACAGAAATCCCTTGCATTCCTATACACTAATAATGAGAAAACAGAAAGAGAAATTAAGGAAACAATTCCATTCACCATTGCAACGGGAAGGATAAAATACTTAGGAATATATCTACCTAAAGAAACTAAAGACCTATATATAGAAAACTATAAAACACTGGTGAAAGAAATCAAAGAGGACACTATAGATGGAGAAATATACCATGTTCATAGATTGGAAGAATCAATATAGTGAAAATGAGTATACTACCCAAAGCAATTTATAGATTCAATGCAATCCCTATCAAGCTACCAACAGTATTCTTCACAGAGCTAGAACAAATAATTTCACAATTTGTATGGAAATTCAAAAAACATCGAATAGCCAAAGTGATCTTGAGAAAGAAGAATGGAACTGGAGGAATCAACCTGCCTGACTTCAGGCTCTACTACAAAGCCACAGTTATCAAGACAGTATGGTACTGGAACAAAGACAGAAATATAGATCAATGGAACAAAATAGAAAGTCCAGAGATAAATCCACACACATATGGACATCTTATCTTTGACAAAGGAGGCAAGAATATACAATGGATTAAAGACAATCTCTTTAACAAGTGGTGCTGGGAAATCTGGTCAACCACTTGTAAAAGAATGAAACTAGACCACTTTCTAACACCATACACAAAAATAAACTCAAAATGGATTAAAGATCTAAACATAAGACCAGAAACTATAAAACTCCTAGAGGAGAACATAGGCAAAACACTCTCTGACATACATCACAGCAGGATCCTCTATGACCCACCTCCCAGAATATTGGAAATAAAAACAAAAATAAACAAATGGGGCCTAATTAACCTTAAAAGCTTCTGCACATCAAAGGAAACTATTAGCAAGGTGAAAAGACAGCCTTCAGAATGGGAGAAAATAATAGCAAATGAAGCAACTGACAAACAACTAATCTCAAAAATATACAAGCAACTCCTTCAGCTCAACTCCAGAAAAATAAATGACCCAATCAAAAAATGGGCCAAAGAACTAAACAGACATTTCTCCAAAGAAGACATACAGAGGGCTAGCAAACACATGAAAAGATGCTCAATATCACTCATTATCAGAGAAATGCAAATCAAAACCACTATGAGGTACCATTTCACACCAGTCAGAATGGCTGCGATCCAAAAGTCTACAAGCAATAAATGCTGGAGAGGGTGTGGAGAAAAGGGAACTCTCTTACACTGTTGGTGGGAATGCAAACTAGTACAGCCACTATGGAGAACAGTGTGGAGATTCCTTAAAAAACTGGAAATAGAACTGCCTTATGACCCAGCAATCCCACTGCTGGGCATACACACTGAGGAAACCAGAAGGGAAAGAGACACATGTACCCCAATATTCATCGCAGCACTGTTTATAATAGCCAGGACTTGGAAGCACCCTAGATGTCCATCAGCAGATGAATGGATAAGAAAGCAGTGGTACATATACACAATGGAGTATTACTCAGCCATTAAAAAGAAAACATTTGAATCTGTTCTAATGAGGTGGATGAAACTGGAGCCTATTATACAGAGTGAAGTAAGCCAGAAGAAAAAACACCAATACAGTATAATAACGCATATATATGGAATTTAGAAAGATGGTAACAATAACCCTGTGTACGAGACAGCAAAAGAGACACTGATCTATAGAACAGTCTTATGGACTCTATGGGAGAGGGAGAGGGTGGGAAGATTTGGGAGAATGGCATTGAAACATGTAAAATATCATGTATGAAACGAGATGCCAGTCCAGGTTCGATGCACAATACTGGATGCTTGGAGCTAGTGCACTGGGATGACCCAGAGGGATGGTATGGGGAGGGAGGAGGGAGGAGGGTTCCGGATGGGGAACACATGTATACCTGTGGTGGATTCATTTTGATATTTGGCAAAACTAATACAATTATGTAAAGTTTAAAAATAAAATAAAATTTAAAATAAATAAATAAATAAATAGCAGACTTAAGCACTAACACAGCAGTTAGTATATTGTATCTAAATGGTCTAAATACAGCAAATCAAGGAAAGATTGATGATCAATAAAAAATACTATTCAATAATATATGCTTAATTAGAAAAAGACTTTCTACTGCTTAGATCCTGTTTTAAAAATAATTTAGAAATAACTAAACACATAGTTTCGGAGAAGGCAATGGCACCCCACTCCAGTACTCTTGCCTGGAAAATCCCTTGGATGGAGGAGCCTTGTAGGCTGCAGTCCATGGGGTCCCTAGGAGTCAGACACAACTGAGAAACTTCACTTTCGCTTTTCACTTTCATGCATTGGAGAAGGAAATGGCAATCCACTCCAGTATTCTTGCCTGGAGAATCCCAGGGATGCGGGAGCCTGGTGGGCTGCCGTCTATGGGGTCTCACAGAGTCGGACAGGACTGAAGTGACTTAGCAGCAACAGCAAAAGCAGCAGTGATGTCAAAAGAGCCGAAAGGGTTTCTGATGTTCTGATACTGATATGACTTTATTCTGAGTATGGCTATACTTATTTGATGTGATTTATTTGGAAAAATTCATCAAGCTATATTCACACATATGGGTATCTTTTTGTATATATGTTACACTTTAAGGAAAACTGTTTCATTATAGGGCTTCCCTGGTGGCTCAGATGGTAAAGAGCCTGCCTGCAGTGTGGGAGACCCAGGTTCATTCCCTGGGTTGGGAAGATCCCCTGGAGAAGGAAATGGCAACCCACTCCAAAATGCCATCATTATGTAATACAATCATAAAAATAATTACAAATAGATATCACTTTCAATGTATCATTGAGCTTCCTAATATTATATAACTCACACAGCTATATAAGCGTGCACACACCGGCACACACACACACTTCATCTTATAATCCAAATTGCACTGCATAGTGTTTAAACTCTAGCCCAGAAAATTTACATGACCTTGGATAACAAACTCTCTAAATTTTGCTTCTTATTTTTAAAAGAAGAGATTTAGATTGACATCTCTAAAGTTCTTCTCATACTCAAAGCCTATGTTTGCAAATCATACTGTTTATATAAGCTGTTTGCAAAATATTTGAAATACAATACCTATTTAATTCAGTTTATATCCTAAAATTTTAAATACTTGAGTAAATTTTGAAATGGCCCTGTATTTAAATGTATTTTTTTACATAACATGTTATCTTCTTTGCAAATTTGAACAAAATGTTTGTTTCTCAGCATAAAAGAATTGTGAAACATATCAAACATCTTGAGGTGATCACTTTAGTTCTAGTTCTGACATGAAGCAGCTTTGTAACCTTGCAAAAGTCACAAAAACTTTTTTTGTCTCAGATTCCTAATTCTTTGAATGAATAATACATCCCCTGACACTTTAGATGCCTCATGGGTGGATTAAATGAGAAAACATAAATGAATTAAAATCTTTACAGCAGTCTACAAATGCAAATATAGTTATTGTTATTACTTTGCTTTTATAGGCTTTTATATAAATTTATATTTTCTCCATTTTAAGGGAGAGAAAGTAGAGTGACTGTACTCAGTTGCACATGTGTATACACAAATACCCTTAATTAGGTTGTGGGAAAGGAAATGAGGTAAATTTTGTTTTCCTTTTTGTGCTACTAGAGCTCTGCTTTGCTCATTACCCTTCCATTACTTTCCCTTCATTTTCCTCCCATGGAGCAAGGGAGATAAGCTCCTGTTGATAGTTCATGAATTTCAATTTATATACCCAGGGGCAGGGCACTTTTGATGAAATGTCTCCAATGTTAGAACTTCCTGCCGCTTGTGCTTTCAGAGGGTTCATGTTTAAAGCTTCAGGCCAATATGTAAATCTGTTTTTATTCCTTTAAACAGAAGACTTGTGGGTGTTTTCAAAATATATATGCATTAAATAAGTATTTATTCGACATTCTGGATGTTAGAACTAAGAGACTTTCTCAGGGACAAGTGAATGAGACAGCAGGGACAGAGGCTGCATTTCCAAGCGTCTGGCCCTCAGTAAGTGTCCAACAGGAAAACGTAGTAGAAAGAGATCACACTAGATCACACATGAAAAGGAACATGTGCACATGCACAAGGACAGGCACTGATGTTCAGTCCCAAAACGCTTATGGCTGTTGTCTCAAAGCATCGGGGTTTCAATTTGCATTTTCTTGCTCCGTTACACCTTTACATAGTTAAAATTATTTCAAATTTAGTACGCAATTTTTATATAATTAAAAACTAAATGAAGTTATTTAAAAATTTTAAAAATATTTATTTTTAATTGGAGGATAATTGCTTTAGAATGTTGTACTGGTTTCTGTCATGAATCAGCCACAGGTATACATATGTCCTCTCTCTCTTGAGCCTCGCTCTCACCCCATCCCACCCATCTAAGTTGTCACAGAGTACTGGGTTGGGATCCCTGAATCATACAGCAAATTCTTGCTGGTTATCTACCTAAATGGTTGTAATGCATGTTTCAGTGCTACTCTCTCAATTTGCCCCACCCTCTCCTTCGCCTGCTGTGTCCACAGGTCTGTTCTCCATGTCTGTGTCTCTATTGCTGCCCTCCGTGAAAAATAATAATGTTATTTCAATACAATCCAAAAGCCTTATAATAAATAGTTTATTTTATAAACTCATTATAAGAACTGTTTAAAGAAAAAAGTAAGAAATGATTATTTGGGCTGTACATTTTCTCCAGAGAGTGAAACACAGGCAACTCTGACTTGAATTTTGTTTTCAGAGAATTCTTGTGCTTTTCTTTGTGTAAACTTACATATGGGTATATTCATAACTAGCATAGTGTTTAGAGTTGAATTTTAAAATTTAATACATCATAATCCATTCTCTATATAAGTTTATGTAACTTTTTTTCCCGTTTGATGTTGACTTTGTGACTTGTCTCTTTTGCAACATGTAACAATCCTTATTTATTTTTTTCACTGTGTTTCTTTGAAAGAAGAAAGTGCATTTTACTTATCCATTCTACTGCCACTAAAAATGCTGCTAAAATAATTATTCTACAGATATTCTCATGCACGTGAACAAGAGTCCTTACATTACATATATGGAATGAATGTACAGGGTCAGAAGATACATTCAGCTTCATAGTTGAATACCCATTATCCTTGGAGGGCACAGCAACCCACTCCAGTATTGTTGCCTGGAAGATCCCATGGACAGAGCAGCCTGGTGGTCTACAGTCCACGGGGTTCCAAAGAGTTGGACACGACTGAAGTTACTTAAGCACAGCACAGCACAGCATGCCCACTATCAACTGTATTGTCCCTGACTGTGTTGATTTTCACTATTGTATGTTTCCTATAGCATTATATTCTGATTATATTATTTTATGTACTTTCATGCTGTATTTTTGGGTGTATATTTTTTTCCTTTTCTAAATACTCAGTTCATATGTGTAAGGGATGAGAAGTTGGTTTTTATTCTTTTCTAATTCAAAGCTTGGAGAAGGAAATGGCAACCCACTCCAGTATTCTTGCCTGGAGAATCCCAGGGATAGGGGAGCCTGGTCGGCTGCCATCTATAGGGTCACACAGAGTCGGACATGACTGAAGTGACTTAACAGCAGCAGCAATTCAAAGCTAAGGATTTAAAGGTCCTATAAACACTGAAGTAGCTCCATGCTACAAGTTTTGATGTATATAATTTTTGCTTTCATTTATTTGTGAATATTTTAGTATTTACAAATGAATTTTAAATTTAAAAATAGAATGATATTCAATTTTTGGATGATGTATACTTAAAATTTTGTAAAATTGTAAAATGTTTAGAATTTAATTTAAAAAAATAAAACAAATTTTAATTCATTAATTTAAAATTTTAATTCCAGTAAGAGCAGAGGATATAATCTATGGTGAATTGACTGTCTTGGTAACAATTATTGTAAATATTAGGTTTCCTTGAGATGAAAGCAAAAGTATTTCTATCAGTTAGATACAAATTCTGTACCTTTGACTTAATATGGTAAAACTTTTAGCTTTTATTGTTACTCTGTGGTCTATTTCAAACTAAGGTTCAGTGTGTTTGTTCATTTATTTCCCATGTGGATATCCAGGTGCCCTAGACCCATTTTCTTATCCCAGAAAACTGCTTTGAAATATTTGTCAAAAACAAATACATACATATATATTTATAGACTCTCTATTTATCTCCTTAATCTGTATCTCTATCTTTCTGGTAACAATACACTCTCCTGATTACAGTAGCTTTTAGTAAGTCTTGAAATCAGGTAGAGTAAATCTTCCAAATTTGTTTTTCTTTCCTATTTATTATTTTTTTTCTTTCACTGTTTTAGTTGTTTCATGAATATTTTACAAATAATTTATCAATTTCCTTTTAAAAGCTGCAGGAATTTTCAGTGCAGTAACTTTGATGTTAATTGGGTGGAATTAAAATTCTATAAATTTGAAATGCTTCTAAATCATGAACATGGTGTATGGCTCTATTTAGTTTATCTCTATTTTCTCAAAATATATTTAAATTTGTTGCCTAGAAAACTTTTATGTCTTGTAAAAAATGTATTCTTTTATATTTAATGTTTTGGTGATATTCTATTAGCTAAATGTTGAGGTGAGTACATACAAATTAAAATTGAGCTTTAATATTAACCTTGTATCCTATGACCTAGAAAATTAAATTCTTATTTTTTCTTACTTATTCATAGATTTCTTCAGATTTTTATATAAAATAAACATACCACTGGTAAATAGAAAACTGTTAATATTTATTTCTTCATTACAGAAAAAAATACATATATATATATATATATATATATATAATATACAGACATATATGTATATATTTTATTTGCCCTGTTGCAATGACTGGAACTTCCAGTATTATATTTAATATATATGATTTGAGTAGGAACTCATGCTTTTTTCCAAACATAGCAACAGAAACTTGATGTTTTACCATTAAGTATAAAGGAAGAGGTAAATGATTAAATGATACCTTGCTAGCTTAAAGAAACATAGAAACTTATACAAATGAATCTACTGTCATTTAAAAGTATGTTTGAAAACTAGACATCATATATCCCCAAACCACCATGACTGTGATTAGTGACACAGTGGCTTATTTAACTTAATATATTTGATTTTTATATCTGAATACACAGAACTGTATAAAAGAGCTCTTAATGACCCAGATAAGCACAGTAGTGTAGTCACTCACCTAGAGCCAGATATCCTGGAGTGTTAAGTCAAGTGGGCTTTAGGAAGCATTGCTATGAACAAAGTTTGTGTGGAAGTGATAGAATTCCAGCTGAGTTATTTCAAATCCTAAACGATGATGCTGTTAAAGTGGTGCATTCAATAGGCCAGCAAATTTGGAAAACTCAGCAGTGGCCTAAGGACTAGAAAAGATCAGTTTTCATTCCAATACCAAAGAAAGGCAATGCCAAGGAATGTTTTAATTACCATACAATTGTTCTCATTTCACATGCTAGCAAGATTATGATCAAAATCCTTCAAGCTAGGCTTCAACAGTACATGGACTGAGAACTTCCAGATGTACAAGCTGGATTTAGAAAAGGCAGAGGCACCAGAGATCAAATTGTCAACATCCACTGGATCATAGAAAAAGCAAGGACATTCTAAAATAATCATCTCCTTCTGCCTCATTGATTATGCTAAAACCTTTGACTGTTTGGATCAGAACAAACTGTGGAATATTCTCAAAGAGATGGAAATACTAGACAATATTACCTGCCTTGTGAGAAACCTCTATGCAGGGCAAGAAGCAACAGTTAGAACTGGACATGAAAAAATGGACTGGTTCAAAACTGGGAAAGGAGTACATCAAGGCTGTATATTGTCACCCTGATTATTTAACTTCTATACAGAGAACATCATATGAAATGCTGGACTGAATGACTCAGAAGCTAGAATCAAAATTGCCTGGAGAAATAACAATAACCTCAGATATGCAGATGATACCACTTTAATGGAAAAAAGTGAAGAGGAACTAAAGAGTTCCTTGATGAAAGTGAAAGCAGAGTGAAAAAGTTGGCTTAAAACTCATCATTCAACAAGTGAAGATCATGGCACCTGGTCATATCAATTCATGGCAAATAGATGGGGAAAAATTGGAAACAGTGTCAGATTTCATATTATTGGGCTCCAAAATCAATGTAGATGGTGATAGCAGCCACAAAAGTAAAAAGACATTTGCTTCTTGGAAGAAAAGCTATGACAAACCTAGACACTGTATTAAATAGTAGAGACATCACTTTGCTGACAAAGGTCTGTATAGTCGAAACTATGGTTTTTCCAGTAGATATATATGGATGTGAGAGTTAGATCATAAAAAATACAGAGTGCCAAAAAATTGATGCTTTTGAACTGTGGTACTGGAGAAGACTCTTGAGAGTCCCTTGGACTGCAAGGAGATCAAAACAGTCAGTCCTAAAGGCAACCAATCCTGAATATTCATTGGAAGGACTGACACCGAGGCTGAAGTTTCAATACTCTGGCCATCTGAGCCAAGAGCTGACTCATTGGAAAAGACCTGGATGCTGGGAAAGATTGAGGGCAAGAGAATAGGGGGGGGCGACAGAGGCTGAGATGATAAGATGGCATCACTGACTCAATGGATATGAGTTTGAGCAAAACTCAGGGAGATAGTGAAACAGGGAAGCCTGGCGTGTTGCAGTTCATGGGGTTGCCGAGTTGGACATGACTTTAGCAAGGGAACAAAATATATATATGTATATACATATTATATATATATAATATATCTATTAAATTATATAAATTATATATAATATAAATTAAAGAATATATTTAAACTTTACAACGTCAGAATACCATACTGTACTAAGTTAGCTTTCTGTACAATATATTTCTCTCCCTAAGAATTAACTAATTAAAATTCTTCCAGCCCAAATTTCAGGCATAACTCATCCAGTTTATAATGAAAACTAGATTAAATGAAAAATATAATTATGTCACCACAGAGGGGAAATTATCATTTACTAATAAGAGTTATTAATATTTTCCTCTTTATATATGTGTACAAGAATATATTATATTTATCATCAAAAGCCGTAATTTCTTTTGGAGTTATTCAGTAGGTAAAACTCAAATGAGTAGTATTGTGATTTATCACATTAGAATGTCTAGGGTGTTTCTAAAGGAGGTAATTTTTTTTTATTTTTCATATTTTTGGTCTTACTCTTCTTAAATCCCTATATGCTTTCATTATTCTCTGTTTACTGTTAGTAATATTATAATTCCATTTCAAAGTAACTGAACCAATTCTAGCCACTTGAAACAACAAGAATCAGAGGAAAAATAATCAAGAATATAAAAGTAAAAAGTGTTCAACCTAGTTAATTGATTTTCCTATGCATAAGTAGTGTGTGTGTTCATAAGATACATAGAGTTTACCTTTATATTTCATCTTAATACAAATAATGAGAAAAATATATATATATATATAATAAAATGAAAATAAAAGAAAATGCTTCCGATTTTATTCACAAGTCCCAGTCACATCTTTTCTGGAATGTCAAACAAACTTGAAAGACACAAATACCATATGAACAATACACACTCCTAAAATGTAACACCTGTTCTCTCGTAAATAGGCTATGACATTTTTATGCTTAGGTGTTAATGCAATATGTTGCTTTTTTGTGCTATTACTCTGGAATATCTAGAAAGAAACTATGTACACTTTGAACTTGGCTGTAGCATGTCTGCTCTGAGTCTTTCTGTGCATATTTTTCCAATTAGACTCCTTCACCTTTCATGCTTTCTGAATTATGAATGTCACTGCATTGTTGTTTAAATGTGAGGACAACACTAATGGAAAGAAATTTAGGTTAATGCAGGCATAGTTAAAAAAAAAAAGAGAGAGACTTAGATTTTAGTATACCTTTTTTGGGAAATATCAATGGCATAACTAGCACAACTTTTTGGTACCATATGTTTAGATAATGCTAGTAAAAGTAGAGAAAGGTGGGGATAAGTACTGCTAATTAATAGTGCAAAGAGTTCAATTCAGTTCAGTGGCTCGGTCGTGTCCGACTCTTCCCGACCCCATGAATAGCAGCACGCCAGGCCTCCCTGTCCATCACCAACTCCCAGAGTTCACTCAGACTCATGTCCATCGAGTCAGTGATGCCATCCAGCCATCTTATACTCTGTCGTCCCCTTCTCCTCCTGCCCCCAATCCCTCCCAGCATCAGAGTCTTTTGCAATGAGTCAACTCTTCGCATGAGGTAGCCAAAGTACTGGAGTCTAGAGTACAGCCTAAAATATATAGAAAGTTGCAAAATGTCAACTACTTTGTCCCTCCTCTTCCACTTTCTTTAGGTTTATACAGTCCAAGATACAAAAGGATGTGTTTGGATTTAAGGGCCACATTTCAGAGACAGAATGGGTAAAAATGAGGCAAAGTTTCAGGATTAGATGAAATTATTTTGAGCCTTTACACACTCTATGATCTTGAGAGAGTTACAAAAAATTGTCAAGCCTCAGTTTCACCCATGAAATGAGGATTGTAATGGAAACAGCTTTCAGGATACTATGAATATATATTTGTACAGTATTTGGCAAACTGAGTTTCAATATAATTTTCAACTAAATATATGTAGTGCTTACAAAGCCCCTCACACTAAGCCCATTACATCATTTATCCTTATAACAACACCAAGTGGAAAGTACCATTGTTATCCCCATTTCACAGAAAAGGAAACAGAGGCACAAAGAAACAGAAAGACCTGGCCAAGGTCATACTATTAGCAGAGCAGCCAGGACTTTGCACAAGCTTACCTTCTTACCTGTTTTATTATAGGTGGTTCTTTCGAGTGAACGCAACCTTGAGATGATAATCGTTTCACCATCTCCCACCACACTTTCTTGCTTCCTTGAGGTCCTTGAGAACCGGCCCCTAGAAGCACTGGTATATCAACTCCACAGTGCTTATTGTGAAGAGACTTTTCCTGGAAATGAAAAATAAAATTTGCTTACATTCTGGTTTTGTCTAAAGTTAGTCTCAACTGTCAGGAATTTGGACATCAAGTAAGAGCTGTAAGGCCAGAGTGGGCTAGACACTTAGCAGTGGTGTCATTTCAATAGGTTGACAGCTGACTCTTTAAAGACAAACCCCTCTGTTAGCACAAAAACTCCTAACGTGCTGTTCCTATGCTAGCAGCTTATCTAGGCAGGAGGATGTCATCTTTATCAGCAGTGGAAGGAGAAGCAGGTTCCTGTTTCCATTGCTTGCTTTGCTCCCTCCTTCCTTTTTCTTAATAAAAAGCTATGATCCTGCTTCTCCTTCATAACCTATGTGACTTCTGTATGGGTCTGAATCAGAGAAAGGAGATGGCCTTAAGCAGTGGTCCCCAACCTTTTCGGCAATGTGGACTGGTTTTGTGGAAGACAATTTTTCCATGGAGCAGGGTAGGGGTGGTGGTGGTTTCAGAATGATTCAAGTGTATTACACTTTGTTGTACACTTTATTTCTATTATTATTACATCAGCTCCACCTCAGATCATCAGGCATTAGGTCCCAGAGGCTGGGACTTCTGGGCTAGAGGAAGCACTGCCTGCTACAATGGGTAAGAGACACTCCCTGACATTTACTAAGTAGTTATACTTTTTACTGTAATTCCTGGAGTTCAGCTTCATTGTGGTTTGTCAGGACTTTCTATATCTTCACTTCATAAAGCAACTCAATTTCTTCTGTCTCCCTATTCTTGCACTGTTCTGGAATAAATCCTCCTAAAGTTAAGAACCCTCTTTATCCTTGGAGTATACACTTTATTTTATCCTAGATCTGCCTTATACTTATGTGATATCTTTCCTGTTTTACTCAACAATATATGTGTCCATAGAGCAAATATTATACCTCCCATAGTCCAAGTTTTTAGTTATGCTTCAGCACTGATTACTTTGATTATATCAATTCACAAATAATCTCTTCTATCGTACTGTTTTTACGATTATAGTCATGCCATAATTCAAAATTTAATTGTTCCCTAGTGACTTGTCCTATATGTAAGCTTTAATCTCTTCAAACCCCTTATATACCTTACATAATAAGAGATACATCATGAGTTTTCCCATAAGTGTCTTTTTATTGAAACACTGGCTAAACTTAAAAAGTGAACTTGATTCTCATTAAATGAAGGCAGGGAAAATAAGATTTCTTGAAATGACAAAAATATAAAGGAAAGAAGCAAAAGACCAGTTGTGCCAAATGTGTCTGTGACAGATGCTTGAAGACTGCAAAAGAGACCAGAGAAGGCAATGGCAACCCACTCCAGTACTCTTGCCTGGAAAATCCCATGGGCGGAGGAGCCTGGTAGGCTGCTGTCTATGGGGTTGCACAGAGTCGGGCATGACTGAAGTGACTTAGCAGCAGTAGCAGCAGCAAAAGGGACAAAGTCAAAAGTGAGAGCTCTCTTAACCCAACTCAAGCAGTCTTTTCAACTAGCTATAAAATGTGACACCGTTTTCTTCTCTACTTTTCAAAAGTTTGGAATGAATTTTGGACACATTCCCTGTCTACTGGGAGAGATGCTGGCATATAAACCTCAACATTTATTTTTTTTTTAAATTTTACAAAAGAATCTTTTAAAGTACCATTTACTTGTGATGCCCTACATGCTGTAGTAACATGTTTTCTACCACTCATTTCTAACATATAAAAAATTTAGCTACTTCCCTGAAATGCAGTTATATTAATGCAGAAAATATCATTTCACAAGACAGAGAAGTAAAAATGCATCTATTTATGAGATATATATATTTATTTCTATAGGCTTTAATTCTTTTGTCTCAGTGTCCTCAGATTAAAAATCTTGGTTCTGTAGTGATTTCTCCTAGCCTTTGACATCTACAAATGTCAGAATCAATCTGCCTCAACTATTACACTCCTCTACCTCATGAGGTTTCCTCTGCACCTTTACACACTTGCTTTAAACTTTCTAGTGTTGCACTCTATAAATATCACAGTCAAAGCCAAGCTACAAAGACTGAATCTTGGTTTTATGTACTGCATGACAAATATAAAATTTTTTAGCTTATTTTGATTGCTTTTCCTTTGTTTCATTTCACCTACATATCTCACATATTCTACTTAAAATGTGTACTTAGTTTTCATTTTCTGAGATCTTGGCTCAGTGCCAGGTTTAACTACATTTATAATCATTTGCTATCTGTAATTATCATACTTGAAGTCTGGATCCATTAGTTTGATTACTATGTGCATGACCTAATGTTGAATAAATCTATACTAACACCTTTATTAAAACAGTAGAATGTATAAAAATCATATTATCCTAAAGGCAAACATTAATACAATGTGCACATGCTGTTACTGCTACTGATGTTGCTTAGAAAACATCAGTAGCAGCATTTTGGCCATCTCCTAGGACATGTCAAAGTGATTGTGAAGGCAGAAAGTTATAGGCAGCTTCCTATGTCTAGCAAGGAAAGTATTGATTTCTGATGCTTTGTGGAATCACTATTTATGATCCACTGAATATAATTTTTGTCTCCTAGATTATTCCTGTTGTTTTGTTGTTGTTTAGTCGCTAAGCGGTGTCTGACTCTTTTGCTACCCCATGACTGTAGCCCTCCAGGCTCCTCTGTCCATGGGATTTCCCAGGCAAAAATACTAGAGTGGGTTGCTGTTTGCTTCTCCAGGGGAACTTTCTGATCCAGCAATCGAACCCACATCTCCTGAATTGCAGGCAGACTCTTTACCACTGAGCCACCAGGGAAGCCAGATTACACCTATATTATCATCAAAATCAATCTCAATGTTGGGATTTCTTATCATTTTCATGGAATCAATGAAATTTCAAAACAAAAGATTCAGATTTAATGAATTTAATACTAAGGATTTATCTACTCTTGGATGACCTCAAAGATCCATATTAGGAAGTAATTTATAATTTGGCTGAAGGATGGCTTAAATTGCAATAACTGAAAATATTAGTAAATAACCCCATTAGTCACTAGCACCACTATGAAAAATTACTTTTATGCTCCTCCTTGTTTTGTGTAAATGTCTTGAGAGAAATCATTAATAACTTGTAACAGAGGTGTCTCAAGAAATCTCAGTTGTGCTATAGAATCCACTTAAGACACATTTTGGAGTCTATGCAGAATTTCAGAAAGACTCATTTTGAAATATCTGTAAGTTGAGGCAAACTGCTAATTTATGCATTTTGTGGATATGCAGAGGTTTTCATAATAAGCTTCAGGTTACTAACTCTATGGAAAAGTTCATATGTCAGAATTTCTGAAGGTATGTGGTGAAATATCCATTTATCTTGAATTTTAGATAATTATAGCATTCCTGAGATTAATGCAGTTCTGACTACATTATTACACTGCTGTCATTCTTATAGAGCATAGTTCTTAAGAAACTGGTTAGGACAGTTGTGTTGAAATTATAGAAAATACAAATAAAATACCTCTTATGGGTAGATTTTCCTTAACTAGAATGCAACTTTCCTTAGACAATATGCCTCCCCCAAAGCAATCAATAGTAACCTGCGAGAAGGATATCTAAGTTCAAGTCATAATTTCCCAGTTCCTTCACACCAAACTACAAACTGCAAAATTCTAACGTGGTGAAGCTTTCCCATGACTTCCAGAGGGGATGTTCAGCCTAGCATAGAGAGCATGGCTTCTGAGTGATGAGTTAGAATCCTGGCTCTAGCACACACTGCTCTTTAATCTCAGACAATTTATTTAACTGCTGTGAAACCCATTTGTCTCATCAGTAAAATGGAAGAGAATAATGTCATTACTAGGATGACTGAGAAAATATAACTAATAGAAATAATACATGTAAAACCCTCAACATAGAGTTGATACAAGGTTCGTTCTTTCCAACATTTTAGGTTGCCTAAGTCTGAATCTGACATCACAGTGAAAGCTGCTGTTTTTAATCTCTGTATCCACAGCCCTTAGCACAGGGCAGGCAATGTAAATTGTGAAAGTACTACAAGAGTCGTGTTGTTTCCATGGTGACTGTCAAGACTACCTGCTGGATATACATGTACATTCTTATTCATAAAGTATTATAAAATGACATTGTTGACATTGCTAATGTAATTATATAATGTATATTTTGTGAGATATTTTTGTCTCTGGGGAAGACAGAAATAGTTGAGAAATAAATCTGGCCAAAATATTTCATGCAAATTTGAGATCACTGCAAAAAACTGTGTTACCTTCAAAAGATATATTTGAAGTAGAGAGGCACAAGTTTCTTGAAAAATATGTTAATTGCAGGTTTTTTATAGATTGAGTGTCACAGGGTACAACGAAATTGAGCAAAAGAGGAGAAATAAATACTTTTATGATTTCATGGAGAGACAAGACAAACTAATTTAAACACCACCTGTAGTCTTTGTGTGTCAAGGTAATTTTATTGTGTTACATTCTCCTGATCAAGGTGCTGGGGGCATCAAATACACAATTAAAATGAGATAATAACAATAAACAATAGTTAAAATATCATAAAAATCCATATTGGAGATAATAAACACAAGAATAAGGAAGTCTGGGAGCGGGAAGCACTCTTTTAATTCAATTCTAATGCTCTACCAATCTATTTCCTGGCATGAGTGTCTGATAATGTGGGATCCATTTGCCTTGAGTAGAGCTTGTAATTGTAGTTGTCTTAAACCTCTCTGTCATGATTAGGAAACATAGATTATAATAGGCATGCATGTGAAGATTCACACAGAGATTAAAATATTCAGACAACTCTGATTTATCATTGTAACTTGTTATGGTTTAGTAGTGCTATTGGTTGCTGTCATTATCATGATTTTGTATTTCAAAAGAGCTTTAGTTAGCAATACTGCTAGTCCTATAAAGTGTTTCTAGCAACTTGAGATATTAACCAAGGCTGGCAGAAAATTACTCCATTGTTGTTAAGCAAGATCAATTGTTCAAAGATGTTACCTTTAGTGATTGTTCAGGACCTGAAATAAAAATGAATGTGTTTAGTTATAAGATTTTCAAAAATATCTTGGGTCACAAGGAAAGAGATTAGACCCTGAAGAAAAGGGATTAAACTGTAACAAATGAGGTTTTCTAAAATATAAGGCAACAGAAATAATAGTTTTGAACCTGTGAGAACTTTTGAGATCTGTGAGGTTAGAGAGTGGAGGGTACATGATTTTGGTGGGAAAAATGCATTTTTCTTTTTAGCAGTCTCTAAGTACAATTTATCATTTCTTTTGACTATTAATATGGGCAATGAATCATAATAGTTAGCAATATTGTGACTTCAGAAGCTAAGAAAGTCATGGTCAAACAAAACTTCAATATTAATAAAATATCATCACCTCTCAGAAACTAACAAAGAGAAATTTCTGTAATGACAAACAATCCCCTCTTTTAAAACTTAGAGAAACTAAAGGTAGATGATATTATGCTAGATAGCATCTCTTCACGTAGCAAATACTTATCAACATAGAAAAATATGCTGAAACAGTGCCTGTTTTGCTGCCTTCTTAAATTAGATGTAGAATAGCCTGCTGGGTTAGAAAGATCACCTACCATAATTGTATTCTAAGTTCTCTTACAAAGCTGCTATTTGACTTTGTTAGTATCTAAACTTTCAGAACTTTTATCTTCAGTTATATACTGAGGAAACTGGACATTTTAGCTCTTTCAGATCTTAAATTCTACTTCAAGTGTCAATAATCTCATGGTTAAAACAATTTTGCTTTTATTCCCACTAAAAGTAATAGGATTTTATTGTACTGATCCTTCTACAATTGCAAATGTTAATACTACTCATCTTTTCACTATTAGCATTAATTAGATATTAACCATAGTCACATGTTGCAAAAACTGGTAATGTGTCTTAAGATCTTCTACCTATTTATTAGCTGCTCATGCAGATTTCTCCCCAGAATCAGCACATGGATTATCCCTGAAGAATTTTAGTCTTTTATCTAGTACAAATTGGCAGGGCAGTTACTTTGATCAACTGAAAATTTTGCATGCTACTTGGGAAAAAAAAGGTATGTTTCTGAATCTTTCTCAATTTATTAATAAGACGCTTTCTCTCTTAAAGAGATTTTTCAGAGTGCAACTTAAAAAGATAACTATTTAATCTCAGCTTTTCTTCCCCCTATCTCTTCCTGGATGGGCAATGATACATGTGAATTAATACATATTGAACTTAGAAATTTGATAAATTAGAAGTAATATTTGGAGTTGTGATCTTTTAATTTTTCAAGAAGACATTGAAGTTCTTGAAAAGTTTTGCATATGCATGTGAAGTTTCCTTATGAAATTTTATATTAACCTACTTTTCCTATTAACCTACTTAGCATTTTATAAAGTCTTGAAGTTTTAGATTTTTCTGAATATATTAATATGATAGTCTGCCTATAGAATCCAAGTTTACTGTGTTTAAATAAAATACTGAGAATAAAAAGAGATAAGTTTAAGATTTTTATCTTTTTAAAGGACTTTCTAGTTTCTATAGCTAAACCTTTTCTAATTGTTCTTCTCAAATGAATTAGGTTGAGTGTGGAGGAGGTGCTGGGGTGGATTTGAGTCTTTTTATAGCATAGTGAGTGGGTGACTTTACCAAGGCATTTCTGTTCCTGTGGCCTTAGTGTCTTGGATAATGACATTAAAATAAAATATCTGCCCATAAGCCTAGTCATGAAATAATAGACAAACAAGGACAAGTATATCTTGAGAATGACAGTTTTAAGTATGTGTTAATTCACAAATTGCTTTCACTTAATTAATTAATGTTTGCAAAGCACTTTGAGGATGAAAGGAATGATATAAATGCTAGAAATGTTTAATAGACTCGAATCTCTCAAAGAGTTTGAGAGCTTGCCAACTGTCCAACTTTCCAGATGAGGACAGGAGAAATGGCCTTCTAGAACTTCTCCAGGGCAGCATGAACTGACTCTTCCCATATTCTGGCATCTGAGCTTCTTTAGAATTAAAGAACTTCCCTTTCTTTTTACTTTACTAATTACAAGGGAACCTCTTTGAAAGTCTTTCTTTTTTCTTTTTTTTTAGGGAACCTCTTTGGAAAGAGAAAGTGAAGTTGCTTAGTCCTGTCCAGACTCTTTGCAATCCAGTGGACTGTAACCTACCAAGCTCCTCTGCCCATGGGATTTTCCAGGCAAGAATACTGGAGTAGGTTGCCACTTCCTTCTTCAGGGGATCTTCCTGACCCAGGGATTGAACCCAGGCCTCCTACATGCAGTCAGACACTTTACCATCTGAGCCATCAAGGAAGCCCAAATGGAAAGAGGAAAGAATATTACAAATAGTAAAGAAGATAAATAAATTAGAGGAGAGGGCACTTATCAGCCCTCTTTTTTCCTTTCCAGGTTAGACCTGGGGTAAGTTTTTTCATCTCCTTCTATCAGATAAAACTTTTGTAGTGGGAGGAAGAGAGTGTGTGAGGCAGAGAAAGAATGGTTCCCTTTGATGTGGTCTCCTAGTGGCAGTCTTTGTATCTGAGATAGCTAATTAAATAACAAATGCGTTAATTAGGATTTTGAACATTGTCACCTGAACTGCTTTTGTTTTAGTCATTCTTTCAAAAAAAAAAAAAAAAATGAACAAACAGGAAAAAAAAAAAAAACCATGACTATTACTATAATGTATAATTCCATATACTTTTTGTTAAACTATGCAAGTGAGCAGATTCATACAAGGATCATCAGTTGATTTTCAATGTGATCAAAATCCAGAGAAGTCATCTTAGAAGCCTCAAGATATTGCTATGATTCTAAAAGTAAAATTAATACTTCTGTTTTATAATGGCCTGTGTTTTAACTCTACTTCAGGAGAGTTAAACAGAATATAAAAAATTAATGTTATTTCAATCAAAAAATCTTAACTAGAAAATAGCTAATTTACCAGCCTGCTCATTACATTCAATGGAACAAATCTCTGCTCAATTCTTAAAGGAATTAGCTGGTCAAAATTTTTTTTTTTTTTTTTATGGTTGCCTTTAGACTTTATTTGTTTGTTTGTTTGTTTGTTTGTTTGCTTTTTAAATTTTTTTTTTCCACCACAGGTATACATGTGTTCCCCATCCTGAACCCTCCTCCCTCCTACCTCCCCATACCATCCCTCTGGGTCGTCCCAGTGCACCAGCCCCAAGCATCCAGCATCGTGCATTGAACCTGGACTGGCATCTCGTTTCATACATGACATTTCACATGTTTCAATGCCATTCTCCCAAATCTTCCCACCCTCTCCCTCTCCCACAGAGTCCATAAGCCTATTCTATACATCAGTGTCTCTTTTGCTGTCTCGTATACAGTAAATCCAGATTCTCTCCAATACTGGCATTCTGTCTTGAAATTTACATCCTGTATTTGTTCTTGGTCGTCTCCTCAGCCCTTTAAAGTAGCCTCACTTTGATAACATTATTCTGGTAGAAGCAGCTGCAAAAACCGAAGGGAGAATGAATATTCTTTATTGATACTGGATTGAGAATAAAACAGAAACCTTAAAACACAACCCTAATGGAATGAGGGTCTCAAAGAGTTGGACATGACTGCATGCATGCATGCACACACACACGCACACACAAAATGCAATGGAATGGAAATGTATGGATTCTTCACGTTCCCACTTCAAAGTAATAACACTCAATGTCTTTGCTGTTCTTCACTTTGAAACTTTTGGTGAAAGTGGTCTACCCTGTGTTCACTCCCTCACCTCTCGTTCACCCCTCAAGTTACTGCAGCTGCATTCCACCCTACATCACCCCGCTGAAACATTGATGTGATTAATAATCTCCTAATTGACAAATGTGACGTAAAACTTTCAGTCTGCCTCTAATTTGATGTCTCCACATTTTTGTTTGCCTCTGTTGATCCTCTCTCCTTGAAAATCTTTCCTTCTGTGTATTGTATGACCCTGAAATCTCTTAAAAGTCTTCCTCCTCTTTTAGATTCTCCTTTTCACTGTTTTTAATGTCTTTTCTTTCTCCACTACCGTTTATGTGTTGGTATCCCCAGAGGTCCCATTCATGGCTGCCTTTTCTACATCATAAGCACTTTAGATGATCTCCTTTCATACTATGAGTTTAACTAGTGCAGTAGTATTGAGTGATAGTAATTCCAAAGTTTATACTTTCAGCTGGGACTTCTCTCCTGAAATTTGGATTGCATATTTCTTATTACCTATGTGATACATCTTTTATCAACATAACTAAAATCAATGCAGACTCATTATGTTTAAAGATGAATTTATTTCATTCTTTTCCCCACAAAACACCTGGACCCCCCTCCTGTATTTCCTGTCTTAGATAATGAGGGCATCATATGCCTTCCAGAAATCTAGAATTTACTTCCAATCTTTTTTTTTCTGCATGTGTAATTAATCACTGCTACCTGCTAGGTCACTTCAGTCGTGTCCAATTCTGTTCGACCCCATAGACGGCAGCCCACCAGGCTCCCCCATCCCTGGGATTCTCCAGGCAAGAACACTGGAGTGGGTTGCCATTTCCTTCTCCAATGTGTGAATGTGAAAAGTGAAAGTGAAGTTGCTCAGTCATGTCCAACTCTTCGCAACCCCATGGACTGCAGCCTGCCAGGCTCCTCCATCCAAGGGATTTTCCAGGTAGGAGTACTGGAGTGGGGTGCCATTGCCTTCTCTGAATTAATCACTAGGCCCTGTCAATTATAACAAACATCTCTCAAGTATATTTTGTGCTCTCCATTTCACATACCATTGCTCACATAACTTCCACCAATTCCATCCTCAAAATTGTCTTTCTAAAATATTGATCTGAATCTTGGAACATACCTGCTTAAAATCCTTTATTACATAGAAAATGAAGTGCAAGCTCCTTAGGAGGCCAATAAGGTTCCTCTCACAAGAAAATTCTTTCTTCTGTATTACCATGCACTTCAGTCATAACTCTCTTATCGCCCTTGGTATATTGCATGTGCTTATTATGTGGACTGGGCTTCTCAGGTGGCACTAGTGGTAAAGAATTTGCCTACTGACGCAAGAGACACTGGTTAAATACCCTTGGAAAGATCCCTTGTAGTAGGAAATGGCAACCTACTCCAGTATTCTTGCTTGGAAAATTCCATGCACAGAGGAACCTGGCAGATTGCAGTCCATGAGGCCGCAAAGAGTCAGACACGATTGAGTGAGCACACATTATATGATTGTGAAATGGATTGACAAACTTCTTGAGAACAAGGGTTGTTTCTTTTTCCCTTTTGTATTTCCAGTGCTAAACACATGGAATAGAATGATATTTAAATATAATGGGGTAATGGATGAACTGGACAAGAAATGCTAAAAGATTCTCTCTGCAAAATGACAAAGACCAAAAGATCAAAGTATGAGAAATAGATGCAGAGGTGTGGAAATTGCAAAAATGAGAGGTCACCAGATTATAGAAGTTCATTAACTGGGACATTGGAAAACTTGTCATTCTAGAATCTTCCCTATACTTTCCTGTGGGCTGCCTCCCTAGTGGTTTTAAAATATGCAAATTCTTGACACTTCTCCCTTCAAATGGTAGAGCCTAATTCTCCCTCTGTTGAATGTGAGTCAGACTTAATGACTTGCCTCTGACATTAGTGTGTGGCAGAAGTGTTGCTATATGACTTCCAAGGTTATGTCGTTAAAGAATAGCTTCTGCCTGGATCTCACTCTCTTTCTCTCTCAAATCCCTCCCTTCCTCTGTGGAGTACTAGTCACCGTGTTGTTGAAGACATTCAAGCAGCCTATGGAAAGGCCCTTGCAGGGAGGAGTGGAGACCTCCACCAACAACCAGCCCTACCTTTCCAGCCATGTGTTTCTCACCTTGAAGGAGAATCTTCTTGCCAGTCAACTCTTCAAATGACTGCAGCCCCAGCCAAGATCTTAAGGGCAACCTCACGAGAGGTCCCAAACTGAAATCTCCCAGCCAGGCTGCTGCTGAATGCCAAACCCACAGAAACCATAAGGACAGTAAAGGTTTATTTTTGTTTTAATCTACTAAGTTTGCATCTACTACATTTGTTACATGGCCGTAGATGACCAATACACTCTCCACTTTCAGTCTTTTAGAATCCTATGATTCTTATTTTTTAAAAGATTTTTTTATATGGACCATTTAAGAAGTCTTTATTAAATTTGTTACAATAAAAAAAAAAAAGAAAATAGCTAATTTAAAAACACAATTTTGATTTACAATCCTCACACATAAAATTTATGTATTTTGAAGTAAATAAGTCCAGGTCCCATTGTTGAAGCACTCCTAAAGGAAATTTAAATATGTATATTTGTTGATCTCTATTCATAAAAATGAAACAGTGGTGGAAAAATCTTTGATGATGTCTATTATATATTTGGAGCCTTCTTATGAGCTGCTGGAAATCATCCTTTTTTTTAATAGGATGGAACATATTGTCAAAAGAAAATGATTATTATTCAAATAAAATGTGCTCCCTAGGTGACATAAGCACTGTAATTTACTTTTCAAAGTTTGCAGTGGGGAGGGGATTTTAGCATTCTCTTTTACTTAAAGGAAAAAAAAAAAAAATAGAGGAAAACGTAAAAGCCTATTTATGTTACAAAATTCAGATAAATAGTTGACTCCACAATAGCCAAATCCTTCAGATCAAAGTTGCTGAGTATAAATAAAACAATGTTGAAAATTTAAATATGGACAAAAAATAAGGCCCATCAATAGGAACTCCATTTTTTTTTTTTAAGATTTATTTTTGATGTGGGCCATTTTAAAAGTCTTAGCTGAATTTGTTACAATTGCATCTATTTATTTATTTATTTATTTATTTATTTTTTGCTTTGGTTTTTTTGGCCATGAGGCATGTAGAATCTTAGTTCCTGACCAGGGACTGAACCCACACTCCTGCATTGGAAGGTGAAATATTAACCACTGGGCTACCAGGGAAGTCCCTAGAAACTCCAGGTTTTTTGGAATTTGTGCATGCACATGGCTGAAAACACTTGGACATTAGGTAGCTTAGGAGAATAGTTTCAGAATAGAACTAAAGGTTTAATTTAAATTTGTTTGCCATATTTAATAGTGAACTTAAAGAGATGGAACATTTACTTATAAATGAAAGTGCTTTTCTATCCTTCAAAATTTATTTTCTTCTGAACAAAATTAGGCTTTTTTTTTTGAAGAGTTGTAAAGTGCCAGGAAGTTTGGCTGTTGAGAATGTGGAATCAGAAATGACAATATGCAGATAATGAACTGTGGAGCCACAATTGACTAGTTAAGGACTGTGGTTAAAAATTACCTAACCACTGTGTACCTCAATGTCCTCAGCTGTAAAATAGGAATAACATACCTATTATGTTATTATACCCTCTATGCCTGGTACAGAGTAAACAATTAATAAATGTTAGTCACTAATCCATGGCCCAAAAGCTAGTAGAGTATACTGAATAAGGGCATGGAGTTTGGAGCCAGACTGCACAGGTGGGAACCCCAGGTCTAACACTTAGCAGCCATGTAATCTTGGGCATATTATTAAAATCTTCCTATCTGTTAAAAGGAGCAATAGTACTTGCTTTTGTATTGTTAAGGATTAAATATGTTAATATATGTAATTCATTTTCAAAAGTATCTGGTGTTTGTTAAGCACTATATAAATGTTAGGTAGTAAAACTTCAAATCTATTATACAGGCAATTACATGTGGTTTCAAGGGTGTCCAGGTTTCAGTCTTGTATAATTGTTTGGATTTAATCACTAAATTAGAGAAAACTAAAAGACTCTAGGTTTGAGGAGAAATTAATGAGTTTGATTATGTATGTGGTTAGTCTAGCTCTCTTTGAGACAGACATCCAAGTGCAATATTGAGGAAGCATTTGGATATACTGGTTGGGAGCTTAGACAAGTAGACAAGTGACCTGAACTAAATTTAAACAAAATGGTGGTGGTGGTGGTAAGAAGGTGGTCACTAGGAAACAGAGAAAAACTGAAGCTATGTCATGGATGACAGTCTACACTGGGAAGCCTGGAGGGGGAGAAAAATGAGATTTTTAATTAAGACTCAAAATATGGTTTCTTTAGAAAAAGCAGATAATTAGGCCAGAAATCAAAGTCATATTTCTATGGATTCTAATGGCCCATAGTGAGTGGATCCTAGGAGAAGTAGGACTGATTTCAGATATGGGTGTAGTCATTGGGAATAGAGCTTCTTGCTTTCTTCTTCACTAATGGGGCACTGGTAAAATAATTATCATCTTCTTGGCTATGAGCCACTGCAGGTAGTTCTTGACACTGTTGGGACACCGGTTGTAATAGTATAGCTTGGAGACTGAAAAGCTAAGGACTGGTGAGGCTCAGGTAGTAGAATGTTGTTGTTTAGTGGCTAGGTCATGTTTGTTTGAGTCTTTCGCAACCCCATGGACTATAGTCCATCAGGCTTCTCTGTCCATGGGATTTTCCAGACAAGAATACTGGAGTGGGTTGCTATTTCCTTCTATAGGGGACCTGAGTCTCCTGCATTGCAAGTGGATTCTTTTACCACTGAGCCTACGACCCCTGTAGTAGAATAAAGACATAAAATTGAATTACAGAGCCAAAAGTTGAGACTCAGGGATGAGAGTTTTCACATTTCAGTAATCATTTGCTTGGGGTTCATGATCAAATGCCTTTTATGGATTCTCTGGATTCTATTCCACTCTGGGTATGTGGCATTTGTTCAAGGTTTGACCCAACTCTTCCCAATTATGTTTCAAATAGTTTGCTTCAGAACAGTTTTCCCCCTCCTTTTGCTGTCTATCAATATTTCAGTGTTCTATCCTCCTGTTTTTAATGCAATGCAAATTCCTTCGAGGATTTATTTTCTTGTAACAAATTTTCATGACAATAGAAATCAGAAAATAAAACTATTTCCCTAATAAATGTCTCCTTTCAATATACTTTTAATCTTCAATGACTTAGTTGCACAAAAAAGATACATGGGATTAGATTTCTGACAACTTAGTCATATATTATACAATGTGACTGTGATATTAAATGATTTGCCTTGGAAACAGAGATCATTCTGTCGTTTTTGAAATTGCATCCAAGTACTGCATTACAGCGGAGAAGGCAATGGCACCCCACTCCAGTACTCTTGCCTGGAAAATCCCATGGATAGAGGAGCCTGGTAGGCTGCAGTCCATGGGGTCGCTAAGAGTTGGACACGACTGAGCGACTTCACTTTCACTTTTCACTTTCATACATTGGGGAAGGAAATGGCAACCCACTCCAGTATTCTTGCCTGGAGAATCCCAGGAACTGGGGAGCCCGTTGGGCTGCCGTCTATGGGGTCGCACAGAGTCGGACACGACTGAAGTGACGTAGCAGCAGCAACTGCATTACAGACTCTTTTGTTGACTATGATGGCTACTCCATTTCTTCTAAGGGGGTTACTCACAGTAGTAAATGTAATGGTCATCTGAATTAAATTCACCCATTCCAGTCCATTGATTCCTAAAATGTCGATGTTCACTCTTGCCATCTCCTGTTTGACCACTTCCAGTTTGCCTTGATTCATGGACCTAATTTTCCAGGTTCCTATGCAATATTGCTCTTTACAGCATGGGACTTGATTTCTATCACCTGTCACATCCACAACTTGGTGTTATTTTTGCTTTGGCTCCGTCTTTTCATTCTTTATAGAGTTATTTCTCCACTGATCTCCAGTAGCATATTGGGTACCTACTGACCTAGGGGGTTAAGCTTTTAGTGTCCTATCTTTTAGCCTTTTTATACTCTTCATGGGGTTCTCAAGGCAAATACTGAAGTGGTTTGCCATTCCCTTCTCCAGTGGACCATGTTTTGTCAGAACTCTCTACCATGACCTGCTGTCTTGGGTGGCCCTATACGGCATGGCTCATAGTTTCACTGTTAGACAAGGCTGTGGTCCATGTGATCATTGGTTAGTTTTCTGTGATTGTGGTTTTCAGTCTGTCTTCCCTCTGATGGAAAAGGATAGGAGGCTTATAGAAGCTTCCTGACTAGAGAGACTGACTGAGGGGGAAACTGAGTCTTCTGATGGGTGGGGCCATGTTCAGTAAATCTTTAATCCAATTTTCCATTGATCTGTGGGACTGGGTTCTCTCCCTCTTATTTACATGCGGGGGCCAAATTATGGTGGAGGTAAAGAAGATAATAAAATTTGGAAAACTCAGCAGTGGTCACAGGAATGGAAAAGGTCAGTTTTCATTCCAATCTCAAAGAAAGACAATGCCAAAGAATGCTCAAACTACCACACGATTGCACTCATCTCACACACTAGTAAAGTAACACTCAAAATTCTCCAAGCCAGGCTTCAGCAATATGTGAACCACGAACTTCCAGATATTCAAGCTGATTTTAGAAAAGGCAGAGGAACCAGAGATCAAATTGCCAACATCTGCTGGATCAGGGAAAAAGCAAGAGAGTTCCAGAAAAACATCTATTTCTGCTTTATTGACTATGCCAAAGCCTTTGACTGTATGGATGACAATAAACTGTAGAAAATTCTGAAACAGATGGGCATAACAGACCACCTGACTTGCCTCTTGAGAAACCTATATGCAGGTCAGGAGGCAACAGTTAGAACTGGACATGGAACAACAGACTGGTTCCAAATAGGAAAAGGAGTACATCAAGGCTGTATATTGTCATCCTGCTTATTTAACTTATATGCAGAGTACATCATGAGAAACACTGGGCTGGAAGAAGCACAAGCTGGAATCAAGATTGCTGGGAAAAATATCAATAACCTCAGATATACAGATGACACCACCCTTATGGCAGGAAGTTAAGAGGAATTAAAGAGTCTCTTGATGAAAGTGAAAGAGGAGAGTGAAAAAGTTGGCTTAAAGCTCAACATTCAGAAAACTAAGATCATGCCATGTGGTCCCATCACTTCATGGCAAATAGAGGAGGAAGCACTGGAAACAGTGACAGACTTTTTTTTTTTTTGGCTCCAAAATCACTGCAGATGGTGACTTCAGCTATGAAATTAAAAGATGCTTGCTCCTTGGAAGAAAAGTTATGACCAACCTGGACAGCATATTCAAAAGCAGAGACATTTTTTGCCAACAAAGGTCTGTCTAGTCCAAGCTATGGTTTTCCAGTAGTCATGTATGGATGTAAGAGCTGGACTATTAAGAAAGCTGAACACCAAAGAATTGATGCTTTTGAACTGTGGTGTTGGAGAAGACTCTTGAGAGTCCCTTGGACTGAAAGGAGATCCAACTAGTCCATCTTAAAGGAAATCAGTTCTGAGTATTCATTGGAGGGACTGATGCTGAAGCTGAAACTTTGCTCCTGATGCAAAGACCTGGCTCATGTGAAAAGACCGTGATGCCAGGAAAGATTGAAGGCAGGAGGAGAAGGGGATGATAGAGGATGAGATGGTTGGATGGCATCACTGACTCGATGGACATGAGTTTGAGTAGACTCTGGGAGTTGGCGATGGGCAGGGGGTTATGGCATGCTGCAGTCCATGAGGTCGCAAAGAGCTGGACGTGACTAAGCAGCTGAATAAACTGAACTGACCCAATGTGACACTAAATAACTTGCATGAAAAGACCTGGGGGAGAAAAGTTCCAGGGGTTGTTAATGTGAATGGCCTCAGACCTAGAGAAAAGTATTGGTAATGAAAGATGGGGGGCAGAGGAAAACGAAGTTTATTTTTCTCTTTTCTCACCTTCTCTTTACCACTGTAGCAGTCCACAAGGCATGCCTTAGAGGTATTATATCTTTACACACCTCCCTGTGCACAAGTACACACTATCATAATGTAAAAGCACACCACTTGCCACTGAGAATACTGATGACTATTAGTATTATCTGTAATCTTAATAAATTGTTTTACGTCAGAGAATTGGGTTTCTAACTGTAAGGTTAAGATATCTTAACTGAAGGGAAAAAAAATGGAGATTTTCTAAATTTCATTTGTTTTTTGAATAATACATGATCTTAATTCCTCATTTTTCTCCTATATCCCCTTGTATAATGCAAACTAAACTTACAGTGATAGCCAATCTTGGACATTTTTGCTGGCTGCTTGTGGCTGAGCTGAAAACTAGCTTTACCAATGTCTGAATTCTTAGCAAAAGTTAGAAGAATTGTGAAATCATCTATTTCTGATGGCTAATTAGCAATGTCTGGGGCCATTTTAAGTGTTAGCCTTTCATTTCTCCAGAACTGAAAAACTGCATTTGGGAATACACATCTATAGTGCTCTTTCCTGGCTCCTTATCAGAGAGAAGATACTTGGTTCTTGGTGATTATGGAAAGGTTGTGATTAAAGGTGAATTATTTTAGAGACACTAGCAATACAGAGGAGAAGGAAATGGCAACCCACTCCAGTGTTTTTGCCTGGAGAATCCCAGGGATGGCGGAGCCTGGTGGGCTGCTGTCTATGGGATCGCACAGAGTTGGACCTGACTGAAGCAACGCAGCAGCAGCAGCAGCAGCAATACAGAGACTACTACAATTCAAAAACTTGATTTGCTTGACATATACATTTCTTTGTAACAAGTAGCTTTGAGTTGACTTTAATAAATACTCTTAAATGGCAATTGGTGACTCTTATTCTTGCATAAGGAATAGCATAAAATAGGACATAGACCCACATAGTCTGAAGAAAAGGGTTAACTAGAAACATGGAGATTTTATAGATGCATTATCAAGAGGATTCCAGAAGACAGTATACATTAGGTATCATGCCTTATGCATAAAGAGACTTTACATACAATGATTGTCATTAGGACATGCATGTTAATCCTGAGGCAAGAACCCTAATAGTTTCCAACACCTGATTATTTGTTTATACACTTTAGGCTTTTAATTCATTCTTGTTTCTCTCCCCTCTAACACATTTTCCCCCATACTTACCTAATATTTGCATTTTCATCTTGTTCCTTCCTACATATTGACCAACACACAACTCTGGTTCTGATAGTAGAACCAGATGACTTAAGAGGTCATTTTTCCTCCCACTTAGCAGACTTGAGGCATTGCACTTGTATTCTTCTATCTATCAGTATTTTTTACAATTTCCCTATCCATTTCTGAGGGCAGAGCTGTGAACGGTGACCCTCACAACACTGTAAGTACGATAATGAGGAGAGATGGGCAAGAAAAGGTCGAATGAGACATAGGATTGAATTTCACATTCACTGTATGAAAGACTTTTGCCCACTATCATTTTTGTAAGATAGGTGTACTAGGGAGTTATGAATAGGTAGTGGGTTGGCCATACTTCTGAATAAGATTATTTAAATGGATTCCAATAATTCCATGTTTCTTCAGTGGAAAGCCTTTTTATTACCTCCCTTCTTTTCCTTTTCTTTTTTTCTCATTGTCTTTCTTCTCTTTAATGCAGCTACCATTAATCACCTTTAAAGATTCCCTTGTGGTTTCTCTGCAATTACCAGCCTATATCCTATATTACATCCTATTTCTACCTTGTTAAACTTATCATTTGACCCTGCAGTCTTAAATATTGTACTTTGCTATTTCCAACTTGCAATTGCTTCTCATTTCTATAGATCCCCTCTTGTACATACAGGGCAAAGTCATGACTTTACATGAAATCTTTCAAATTTTTGCCCAATCTGCATCTCAGATACTGTGGTCATGTAACCCCATACAACAAGTGTTTTTAATTCTTCCTTATTTTGAACTGATTTTTTTTTTTTTCCTGAAACTAGCTACAGATACTTAGGTTCCAATTTCAGGGCAACCTCAGATAGTCAGCTGCATCTGAGAATATTCCAGGCTTCCACATCAGAATTATCTGTGTTCAAGTCTACCTCATTCAAAAAGTTGTAAATCCCTGAATATAAGACCCTATGTTTATTGGTATTTTTCTCTCCAGTGGTTTGCACTTTCCTGAACTCTAATTTAGTACTGAATGAAAACATTGAATTAAATGATGAATGGGATATTTCCAAAGTTGTGAGAAGAGGAATAGAAATGGGATATAACATTCTGCGACATGAAAATAAAGGTTCGTTAAGTGCTCAGGCAGAGCCAGAACAAACCACTATAATGAATCTTAACTGTTCTAATTGTTCTAATGTGTCTAGACCAATGCTGAAATGTTGAAAAAGAAAAATAACCACATTCAGGCACATTACTAATTGTCTATTATAACAGGATGGCCTAAATGAAAGAAAACTTTCTGACTCCATCAATACTGCAAATGAGCCTTTCCTATACTTATGAGTAAGAAAGAGCATTTATTTTATCATTATTTGTTTTATTACTAATAAAGGCTCTTTATGCCTACACAGGAGAATGACAATAGCAAAAGAAGCAATCACTGGGAAAAACACAGACTATACATAATACTAGCATCTTTATCATGCATTAAGGATAATTCAATAAATTGTCCTTGCCCTCAAAATCAAGTCTTCCTCCCAGGGTTATAGAAGGAAGAGCAAATTTATCAAACAGTTTCTGCTTTGCCATGAAAGGCAATCATTAGCAATGAGGTTAGACCACTCAAACATTTAATAGAAATGTAAAGTCCTTTGGAGATTTTCTAGTTAATAAAATTAACCTATAGTGTAATTAGACATGTCTGAATTAAAGTCCTTTTTCAATGATAATATCTGCAATGAAAGTAGTCTCCAGGGATAAAGAGATTAGCATTCGCATCAGTGGTAAATTTGCTATCAGAACCACATTCTTTTGGTCTTTCATCCCTGAAGGATTCTACAGCTGGGTAGATTCATAGGTTTGCCCTTTATCATCAACTAATTTTTTTATTTAAAGAATACTGACTTTCATCATAATTTCCTAATCTGAAATCTAATGACAAAATAATCTGCCTGTCTTTTTCCTGCTCCACTTAGGAAATGCAAAGATGGTACAAATATAGTACAATCTCTCCAACTAGCTTGACATTGGCAAGGACATTTTTAAGAAATCAATTAAATCATTTAAGCCAAATTCATACTGGAATTTCTAAAGATGATCGAAATACCTGTACCCACACTTCATCCCTTTTAGGCAATCTTCCCAAACTAATTCCAAGAGTGTAGATAACCTCAGGATACCCAGTAATATTTCAGCATCACCATGTTTATAAAGAACTAAGAACTAAGATGTACTTATTTACCTGTTTATAATATCTACACAATACAAATATGTGCACATATAATTTCCATGTATTTTTAGAAACTAATTTTATATCAATTTATAGGTTTCCCAAGAAGTTCCTTATGTCATCACTTCCTCAAAATTCCTTTCTGTATTATACTCTTTGTACACTCAGATATGTAGATAATAACACTCTAATGGCAGAAGAGGAACTAAAAGCCTCTTGATGAAAGTGAAAGAGGAGAGGGAAAAAGTTGGCTTAAAACTCAACATTCAGAAAACTAAGATCATGGCATCTGGTCCCATCACTTCATGGGAAATAGATGGGGAAACAGTGGAAAGTGTCAGACTTTATTTTTTTGGGCTCCAAAATTACTGCAGATGGTGATTGCAGCCATGAAATTAAAAGACACTTACTCCTTGGAAAGAAAGTTATGACCATCCTAGATAGCATATTAAAAAACAGAGACATTACTTTGCCAACAAAGGTCTATCTAGTCAAGGCTATGGTTTTTCCTGTGGTCATGTATGGATGTGAGAGTTGGACTGTGAATAAAGCTGAGTGCCAAAGAATTGATGGTTTTGAACTGTGGTGTTGGAGAAAGCTCTTGAGAGTTCCTTGGACTGCAAGAAGATCCAACTAGTCCGTCCTAAAGGAAATCAGTCCTGGGTGTTCACTGGAAGGACTGATGCTGAAACTCCAATACTTTGGCCACCTTATGTGAAGAATTGATTCATTGGAAAAGACCCTGATGCTGGGAGGGATTGTGGGCAGGAGGAGAAGGGGACGACAGAGGATGAGATGGCTGGATGGCATCACTGACTTGATGGACGTTAGACTGAGTGAACTCCGGGAGTTGGTGATGGACAGGGAGACCTGGTGTGCTGTGATTCATGGGATTGCAAAGAGTCGGACACGACTAAGTGACTGAACTGAACTGAACTGAATGGCAGAAAGTCAAGAGGAACTGAAGAACCTCTTGATGAGGGTGAAGGAAGACAGTGAAAGAGCTGGCTTAAAAGTAAATATTAAAAAAAAAAAAATCTAAGATCATGACATATAGCCCCATTGCTTCATGGCAAATAGAGTGGAAAAAAAGTGGAAGTAGTGACAGATTTCCTCTTCTTGGACTCTAAAATCACTGCAGATGGTGACTGCAGCCATGAAATCAGAAGATATATGCTTCTTGGCAGGAAAGCTATGATAAATCTAGACAGTGTGTTGAAAAGTAGAGACAGTACTCTGTCAACAAAGGTCAGTATAGTCAAGACTATGGTCTTCCAGTGGTCAGGTACAGTTATGAGAGCTGTACAGTAAAGAAGGCAGAGCACCAAAGAATTGAGGCCTTTTAATTGTGATGTTTGAGAAGATTCCTGAGAGCCCCTTGGACAGCAAAGAAATCATAACAGTCAATCTTAACGAAAATCAACCCTCAATATTCACTGGAAACTGAAACTACAGTATTTTGGTCACTTGATGCAAACAGCTGACTCACTGGAAAAGTCCCTGATGCTGAGAAAAATGGAGCACAGAAGGAGAAGAGGATTTCAGAGAATGAAATGGCTGGATGTTATCACTGATGCAATGGACAAGAACTTGGGCAAACTTCAGGAGATGGTGAGGGACAAAGAGGCTTGGCATGTTGCAGTTGATGGGGTCGCAAAGACTTGTACATGACTAAGCAACTGAACAACAGTTTTCCCAAGAAGTCCCTTATGTCAGCAGTTCCTCAAAATTCCTTTCTGTATTATATTGCGCTCTTTGTGCAAGATGAGTACCATATGAGCTGATAACACTGAATCTCTTTTATTTGCCATTCCGTCTAGTCAAGTTTATGGTTTTTCCAGTGGTCGTGTATGGATGTAAAAGTTGGACAGTGAAGAAAGCTGAGCGCTGAAGAATTGATGCTTTTGAACTGTGGTGTTGGAGAAGACTCTTGAGAGTCCCTTGGACTTCAAGGAGATCCAGCCAATCCATTCTAAAGGAGATCAGTCCTTGGTGTTCATTGGAAGGACTGATGATAAGGCTGAAACTCCAATATTTTGGCCACCTCATGCGAAGAGTTGACTCATTGGGAAAGACCCTGATGCTGGGAGGGATTGGGGGCAGGAGCAGAAGGGAACGACAGAGGATGAGATGGTTGGATGGCATCACCAACTAGATGGACATGAGTTCGAGTGAACTCTGGCAGTTGATGATGGACAGGGAGGCCTGGCATGCTGCGATTCAGGGGGTCACAAAGAGTCGGACATGACTGAGCGACTGAACTGAACTAAACTGAGGCAGCACAAACCATACATTCTTTCTTGGGAAGGCTTTCAAACATTTCTGCACCTGTTTGGCCTCAGAGAGCCGTATATGAATTACATTCATTGTTGTATTTAGTTCAGAACACAGGACTGTGAGTTGAAGTTTAAAAGTTGAGGTTTAAATTATGTCACAGAATAGTTATATTAACTAAATTCTCAGTCATTCAGGATATGCATGACTTCTAGGAATTGTAGACAACCTCACAAACAAAAACTACGTATTATTTCTAGCTCTCTGTGTTGTAGAATGATAGTGTTCTCCACCCTCCCTCTTAAGAATCTTTGTGGCTAAATAAGGTATGATGTCACCCTCTTCTGGACCTCCAGGTTTCTTTGTTTATATAAGTTTCCTTGTTCTACTTTATGCCATATTTATGTCATGCTCTATAAGTTATATTCTACAGCAAATTTATAATTCCACACAGGAACTTTGTTATAGATATTTTGGACTTTTGTTATAAGCTTATTATTTGAACTTCACAATTTTTGTTGTGAAGATCAAGTAAAATAAATCATGTGAAGTTGGGAACCATAACTGGCTGTACAATTGCAAGGTAGCACATGTACTGAATACATGTTGACTATATAAGGAACATTTGCTTTTCTTCATTCAAAAGTGGCTTCATAAAAATAAAAGATAATTGATATGTATTCTGTTTTAGAATGTGCCAAAAGTTGTAAATTATCAAGCTGATCAAGTATCTCCATTTCCTGATGAAAAAGTTCCAAGAGGGTAGGTAAATGTTCAAGTCTGCAGTATAGATATCTGTACTTTACTCACTCTCGGTTCTTCTGACAATGATACTCATGATCTTCTTCTGTTCTGCATTAACTATGTGTTACAATTAATATGTAAATAAACTAACACATGGTTCTTTTTAATATAAAGCACTATATGAATTACTTTCTCTATGAAACTCAAGGAAGTCTAAACAATGTTGTATTCTCATAATTAGGGTAAATAGAAAACTGTAAATTTACATAAACAACCTCTAACTAGAAAGTCCCTTAAGAATTAGTTTATGGTCTAATCAATTACATGGTATTACTGTAAAGGTTTTTGGACCCCATCTATAGAAATATGTCTCCAATTTATAGATGAATGACTGAAACTTCATAATGATGGAATTGTGTCTTTGATACTGTGTCTAATCTACTATTTGGCCCATAGAATGTACTCAACAAGAGAACACTCATTGAATGGGCAAATGAGGGAACTATGTGAAGGAATAAAGACAGTAGTATACTAAGGGAAATCAACCATGATGGGTAACTGGGTAACTTGGCTAGTAGATCTGAATCATTTACTAACTACCTGATTACTGTCAAAGTTATTTAATATCTGAGCTTCCGCTTTCTTATATTTAAAATCTTATGTCTGTAATATCTCTTATTACATATCATATATCTAATATCCAACTCAAATGTTTTCTAATTATCTGGATTGCTCAAGAAGTTACTGATATCTTTGGTTCCTTCAATTACAAAATGTAAGTTTATACATAACAGACCACAATCCCTGATCAATACTGTAGCCTAGGGGCTGTATCCCAATTTCCACCTTCTAATGCCTCCTGGAACATTTCTCTGATCATTTGTCTCATCTATCCTTAACCTATAATACTGCTAACAAAGCCTCAACTAATGTTATAAAGATGAACATAAATGCTAAAGGAGGTATCAATGGTTAGTGCATTAGAATACTTTAGGTTATTTTACAGTAACAAATGACTCCTCCCAAATCACAATATCTTAAAATAAGACAATAATAGAGAACCATGAAGGGCCTGAGATTTTACCTTTTCATTAAGCTAATGAAGTAAACTATAACGGTTTCATGTATGCTGGCAGAACACATAAGATTCCTGGGTTAGAGGCAAAGTATTTACTACTCAAAGCACAAGAGCCTGCATGAGCTATGTTTGTATCAGTTACTCTTTCTCTGCAAGTCCTAAGAAGACGTCGACAAATGTCTCAGGTATACTCAGCATACACAATGGGTCTATGCCAAATGAGGAAACCTGAGCTTAGAAAAACCCCATTATTATAAAAGCAATTGCAAGCAAATCTGCCCAGTTTCTCTGTAGAGGGACATTATTTTCCTGGTCAGGAAACAAAGCTGCCTTCTGGTCTAGAGAAAGATACTACTTACATTATCTTGGAGTATTTACATATAAATCCCATAAAAAGATACTCTAGGACAAAACAACTACAAGACAGTTGCTTCCCAATAATGTGTTTCTTACTTAAGCTACATATCTATCTTGGGTTGGAAAGGTTCACTGTCTAGTGTGGTCAGAGACTAAGACTGACAGAGTTCCATCTAGTTATTTGTTTTGTAGAGTATCATTAAAGAGGAAGAGAATGCAGCAAATACTGACACTTTTAAATTTCTACTCACATGCCACTTCGACCTTTATTTTGTTAGCAAAAGCAAATTGCTTGTTTAAATAGTTTTCTATGATTTACTTAAAAAGTTGACAGCTAGGAAAATATCAAATGTTTAGCACTAATATTGTAGACAGTTGAATTCCAAACTGATGAACAACCATACCCAAATTATGCTAACAAGTTAGTTTTTCCTGAAAACTTCAAACAACTACAGTGATCTGCCTTTGGTTTCCATGGATTATTGGGATAATTTTTTTCTTACATGAATAAATTTGTAAGAAAAATGTCATATATTGGATGAAAAACCTCTCTAGGCAACACTTGCTGCATGCTAAGGGTCAAACAGTGATTAAGGAAAAATGTCTGCCTTCAGAGATCGAACATCAACATGTGAGGGACATAAACAAAACAAACAAAATAATTATAGCTTATACTGCTAAGAAGAAAATAGAGTACTCCTAGTTAAGTAGGCTAGGGTTATCAGATATTTTCTATGAAAATTTTGATGGGAAACATCAAATTAAAAACCTCTGTATTGGAATAGAGGTAGACTTGTGATAAACACTAAGTAGTAAACGTGTGACAACATGATGTCCCCAAAAGTTTGAAAAAGTTGAGCAATTCATCCAAAAAACATGTAGTGGGACTAAATATAAAACCCTTGCTCTTTGGTGCAATCACCTATACCAAAAGTTGGAGCTATAAGGCTTAACAGTAGCACATATAAAAATTACCTTGGAAATTAAATTGACTATGATAGCAGTATGTTTTAAAATAGAATATAAAAAGATTGACTCAATGACATAGATATAGTATCCAGAAGAAAAAATAAAAGGATAATTCCCCTATGTTCTGTAATTTATATTTCACTAAGTTCTAGAAAGACATTAGTTTTGTGAAAAGCTGGAATTCATTCAGAAAAGTGTTAATAGGCTAAGGATGTTTGTAGTTTCAATCATAAATATACCAAACCCAGTGGATGTTTAGAAATACATGAGGGCTATTTTGTTGTCACAATGAGTTATAAATGCCACTTGGAATTTAAGAAAAGGAGCAAGAATGCTAAGTATCTGGCATTACATTGGTGAATTCCATACAATTAAGAACTGTCTCTCCCCAAATTTCAATAGTACCCTCTTTAAGAAATACATCCATCTATCTATATATCATCTAAAATGATATTTTAGCTTTTGTGGAAAGACCAGAGAACATTATTTTGAGAAAGGGAGCAACTGCCAGCTCATATAGAGACCAGTCAAGTAGTGAAATCTTCTGTGTAGCAGAAGATTGTAATGAGGTTAATAGAAAGAAGTTACTGGAAAGGAAAGGAAAAAGCAGATTTTAACTTGATATGAGGACAAAATATTTAAGGTTTATAATTATAACCAACCTAGATAGAATATTGAAAAGCAGAGACATTACTTGGCCAACAATGGTCCATCTAGTCAAGGCTATGGTTTTTCCAGTGGTCATGTATGGATGTGAGAGTGGGACTGTGAAGAAAGCTGAGTGCCAAAGAATTGATGCTTTTGAACTGTGGTGTTGGAGAAGACTCTTGAGAGTCCCTTGGACTGCAAGGAGATCCAACCAGTCCATTCTCAAGGAAATCAGCCCTTGATTTTTTTGGAAGGAATTTTTTTGGGATTTCTTTGGAAGGAATGATGCTGAAGGTGAAACTCCAGTACTTTGGCCACCTCATGCGAAGAGTTGACTCATTGGAAAAGACTCTGATGCCGAGAGGGGTTGGGGGCAGGAGGAGAAGGGGATGACAGAGGATGAGATGGCTGGATGGCATCACTGACTTGATGGACCTGAGTCTGAGTGAACTCCGGGAGTTGGTGATGGACAGGAAGGCCTGGCGTGCTGTGATTCATGGGGTTGCAAAGAGTCGGACATGACTGAGCGACTGAACTGAATTAGAGACAAAATATGGGAAAATGGTCACTTCTGATTCATTAGTTTTCTTTTAATAGTAACCATTTTAGCAAGTTTCAACTTATCTTCACTTAACACAAATGAGAAGACTTTGACTATCTAAAGGAGATCTAAAATTTCCTAATTTTGAAAATTTTTGCTTTGTCTGTGATGAAGGTCAGCTACAATTAAGAGGATCGATTCCTTAACTTTTCCCTCCCAGGCTATTTGTCAATAGCCATTCTCAATTTATAGAGAAAACAAGAAAAATCTTAAGACTCTGATTTTACAGGCACTATTTTTATAGAATAACCTTACTTAATGTAGACTTGATTCTGTGAAAGTTGTACTAGACCTTGCTATTATTTATTTGACAGTTGGAGCATTTGCAGTATCTTGATTCTTTCTGTTCATAGAGAATATTATTTTTAAATGTGTTTGACTAATTATTACTGAATAATTATTGGTATCCAAATATAGACTTGATTTTCATGCAATGCTTGTCTAAAGTTTGACAAATAAAACACAAGCCATTGACAAAGGTACTAGAACGTTAGGTATAATTTATATTATATAAGTTTAGCTTTAAATAGAAAGTTTTAATTCTGTTATCAAAAACAGTGAAAGCAAGAAGGCAGTGGAGCAACATCTTTAAAGTACTAGAGGGAAAAGCAAAACAAAATCAACTTATTATTTGATATTTTAAGATATGTAAGGGCTGAAAAGATTACTCACATTGTAAGAAATGTCAAAGAATTAAAATATTACAAAAAAAAGTTTTCTTACAAAAGAAAATGTTACTGAAGCTATCTTGGGTTCGCTTGCCTAGGGTGCAGTAAAACCAATCTACTGACACGGGGTTGTAGTGAAGGAAAGTACAGGGCTTATTACAAGGGACATAATGCGGGGTCAAACATGGGGAATGGGCACTTCATGCTCAAAAGGGCCAAACTCCCCAATGGCTTTCAGGGAAGGGATTTTTAAGGCAACATTAGGGGTGAAGGTCGTGGGTTGCCTGACCAGCTCATAAACATTCTTCTGATTGGTGGTGAGGTAACAGGTGGTATTTTGGGAGTTAACATTACCAACTTTCTGATTCTAACTGATCTAGGGTCTATGTGCTTGTAATCAGCATGTGGTTAACTTCTTCCAAATGGTGGAAGTTTTAATTTATCTACAAAAGAACCCAAGGATATGCTTTGAAGAGGAACTAAAGGTCCTTGACATTGTTTTATGAGTAAATTATTATTATTTTATCTTACTTGACTGTTTTTCTTCGCTTGTGCATTTTTTTCATTTTTCTGATGAAATTTTTTCTTTGGGATTTGGGGAAGGCCTTAGGAAGCCTAGAGATGTCTTCAAGTAAATTAGAGATTGCAAGGGAACATTTCATGCAAAGATGGGCTCGATAAAGGACAGAAATGGTATGGAACTAACAGAAGCTGAAGATATTAAGAAGAGGTGGCAAGAATACATAGAAGAACTATACAAAAAAGATCTTAATGACCTGGACAACCATGATGGTGTGATCACTCACCTAGAGCCGAACATCCTGGAGTGTCAAGTTAAGTGGGCCTTAGGAAGCATCACTTCAAACAAAGCTAGTGAAGGTGATGGAATTCCAGATGAGTTATTACAAATCAAAAAAGTTTTTACAAATCAAAAAAGGTGAAATATGCTAACAAATTTGGAAAACTCAGAACCGGCCATAAGACTGGAAAAGGTCAGTTTTCATTCCAATCTCAAAGAAGGCAATGCCAAAGTATGTCCAAACTATTGCACAATTGCACTCATTTTACATGCTAGCAAGGTAATGCTCAAAGACCTTCAAGCTAGGCTTCAACAAAACACGAACTGAGAACTTCCAGATGTACAAGCTGGATTTAAAAAGGGCAGAGGAATCAGGTGTCAAATTGCCAACATCCCTTGGCTCATAGAAAAAGCAAAGGAATTCCAGAAAAAAAAAAAATCTACTTCTGCTTCATTGACTATGCTAAAGCTTTTGACTATGGATCACAACACACTGTGGAAAATCCTTAAAGAGATGGGAATATTAGATCACCTTACCTACCTCCTGAGAAATCTGTATGTAGGTCAAGAAGCAACAGTTAGAACCTGACATGGAAAAACAGACTGGTTCAAAATAAGGAAAGGAATATGTCAAGGCTGTATATTGTCACCCTGCTCATTTAACTTATATGCAGAGTACATCATGAGAAATGCTGGGCTGGATGAGAACAAGCTGGAATCATGATTTCCAGGAGAAATACCAATAACCTCAGATATGCAGATGACACCACCCTTATGGCAGAAAATGAAGACGAACTGAGGAGTCTCTTGATGAAGGTGAAAGAGGAGAGTGAGAAAAGCTGGTTTAGAACTCGACATTCAAAAAATGAAGATTATTGCATCCAGTCCCATCACTTCATGGCAAATAAATTGGGAAAAAATGGAAATACTGACAGACTTTATTTTCCTGGGCTCCAAAATCACTGAAGATAGTGACTGCAGCTGTGAAATTAAAAGACACTTGCTTCTTGTAAGAAAATCTTTGAGAAACCTAGACAGCTTATTAAAAAAGCAAAGACACCACTTTGATGACAAAGGTCCGTATAATCAAATCTATGATTTTTCCAGTAGTCATGCATAGATGTAAGGGTTGGACCATAAAGAAGGTTGATCACCAAAGAATTGATGATTTTGTACTGTGGTACTGGAGAAGATTCTTGAGAGTCCCTTGGACAGCAAGGAGATCAAACCAGTCAATCCTAAAGGGAATCAATCCTGAATACTCACTGGAAGGACTGATGCTCAAGCCTTCTCTCCTGGCTCAATCCAGTAAAGAACATGCCTGCCAATGCAGCAGACACAAGAGATGTGGGTTTGATCCCTGGGCCAGGAAGATCTTCCGGAGAAGGAAATGACAATCCACTCCAGTATTCTTGTTTGGAAAATCCCATGGACAGAGGAGCCTGATGAGCTACAGTCCAGGGGGTCGCAAAGAGTTGGACACAACTGAGCAACTAAACCACCACCACTGATGCTGAAGTTGAAGCTCCAATACTTTGGCTACCTGATGCAAAGAGCTGATTCATTGGAAAAGACCTAATGCTGGAAAAGATTGAGGGCAGCAGGAGAAGGGGGCAACAGAGGACAGATAGTTAGATGGCATCACCAACTCAATGGATATGAGTTTGAGGAATCTCTGGGAGATAGTAAATAACAGGGAAGCCTGGTGTGCTGCAGTCCATGAGGTCGCAAAGAGTCAGACACAGCCGAGTGACTGAACGACAACAAGGAGGCTAAAACTTTTCTACAAACAAGAGGTGGGGAGTATTTGGCTAGGGGGTCATGGAGAGAATGTCTATCCCAGAAGGGTTCTGACCAGTTTCAGATTTAAGGCCACTGATATTGATTATCATACTGTTAAACATAAAAGACTTTTTTAAAAATAAATACTTAAATCTTTTAAAACTCCAATTATTTAAATAAAAATGACAATGTATTGTGGGATTAATAATATATCAAAAGTAAAACAAATAATAATACAAATGTCAGGAGAAGAGAAATGGAAGTACAGTGTTTTAAGCTGTTAGTACTAACACTGAAGTAGAATATCCCTCGAACATAGACTAGGTGAAGCTATGAATGTATACTATAAATAACAAGGCAACCGGAGAACATACAGGGCAAATAGAAAACAAATAGGAAATGGAAGTCTTAAACCCAGTCACATTAACAGTCTTATTAAATATAATTTGTCTTTTGTCCTAATTTTCAAAACTTTTATACTGTTATTATTTATTAAAATTTTAGATATCAAAACATCATGTCAAAAAGTTTTATCTATTGTTGACTGAAATAATATATCCAACTTAAATTTTAATATGCAATTCATTTCAAAGACAAATATATGCATGGTTGTAATTTACTTGTCAATGAAACATGCACTGTTTAGCATGACTAAAAGCTTTTTCTTTTATCAGGAAAAAAATAAAATTTTGCCATATATGTATTTTTGGAAAGTCTGTATTCTGGTGTGAGGAAGTAGTTTGTAATTTCACTTAAAATAATGACATACATTTGAAAAAAGTAAAAAGAAGTGATTTGGAGACTAATCAAGCCCATTAGTCTTAAAGGGCTAAGAGGTGAAATACATTAGTCCTTCTATGTGAACTGGCTCTGCACCTATGCATTTAATGGATGCCTAAAATTATTTGAAAAAAAAAAAAATTCCAGAAAGTTCCAAAATCAAAACCTGAATTTGCTGCTTTCAGGGAACTATTTACATTGCATTAGGTATTGTAAGTAACAAAGAGAAAATTTATAAGGGAGGATGTGCATAGTTCACTTCAGTTCAGTTCAGTCGCTCAGTTGTGTCTGACTCTTTGCGACCCCATGAATTGCAGCATGCCAGGCCTCACTGTCCATCACCAACTCCCAGAGTTCACTCAGACTCACGTCCATAGAGTTGGTGATGCCATCCAGCCATCTCAGCCTTTGTCATCCCCTTTTCCTCCTGCCCCCAATCCCTCCCAGCATCAGTCTTTTCCAATGAGTCAACTCTTCGCATGAGGTGGCCAAAGGACTGGAGTTTCAGCTTTAGGTTATATGCAAATACTACTAGGCTATCTTGGGCTTCCCAGGTGGCACTAGTGGTAAAGAATCCATCTGCCAATGCAGGAGATGTAGGACATGGGATTCGATCCCTGGGTCTGGAAGATCCCTTGGAGAAGGGCGTGGTAACCCACTCCAGTATTCTTGCCTGGAGAATCCCATGGACAGAGGAGCCTAGTAAGTTGCAGTTCATAGGGTCTCACAGAGTTGGACATGGCTGAAGTGACTTAGCATGCAAGCACTATGTTATTTTACATAGAGACTTCAATATCCTCAAATTTTGGTATCTGCAGGGGGTCCTGGGACAAATGCCTGCAGATACCAAGTGATGACCATAAATAGAGGTGAACCCTATATTTATTACACTTTTTGCCCCTCAGGGCATTTGCTATTTCAAATCAGGAGGCATAAAAAAGAATAGAAAACTGTGTAAATAAAGCTTGTGGAAGACTTTCTTGACTGAGAAGAAAAAGACTAGATTCTGGTTCTACAAACAGTCAAGATTTGAGAAAACAGGTTTCCAGACTGATATTATTATTTAAAATTTAAAATATATATGTATGTATTTAATCTTCATCCCCCTTCCTGGGAGCATTTCCTAACCCTTGTAATTTCCTAAATGGTAAGAACCATAGGGGCATCTTTGTTAAAATGTTTTCTATTTTGTCCTCAGTTCCTGAAATTGCACCATAGCAATAAGGGTTAATGAATTGTCCTTCGATATTCATAACAAGCTCCTTTCAACCATTTATGCTAATATGTCTATTTTTTATAAAGTCCTTAAATAACCAAAAGATGGAGACAGGTTTCCAGGGAAACCATCCATGTGGTTAGGGGATTGAAGATTTCAGCCCCGCCACAGACCTCAGTTTTAGAGGGACCGTGGAACGAAACTGTTGTGATCCACCCACACAGTCAAAGGCTTTGGCATGGTCAATAAAGTGGAAGTAGATGTTTTTCTGGAACTCTCTTGCTTTTTCTATGATCCAGCGGAAGTTGGTAATTTGATCTCTGGTTCCTTAACCTTTTCTAAATTGAGCTTGAACATTTGGAAGGAACGATGCATGTAATGTTGAAGCCTGGCTTGGAGAATTTTGAGTATTATTTTGTGAGCAAGTGAGATGAATGCAATTGTGTGGTAGTTTGAACATTCTTTGGCATTGCCTTTCTTTGGGATTGAAATGAAAACTGATATTTTCCTGTGGCCACTGCTGAGTTTTCCAAATTTGCTGGCATATTGAGTGCACCACTTTCACAGCATCATCTTTTAGGATTTGAAATAGCTCGATTGGAATTCCATCACCTCCACTACCTTTGCTCATAGTGATGCTTCCTAAGGCCCGCTTGACTTTGCATTCCAGGATGTGTGACTCTAGTTGAGTGATCACACCCAGGTGGTTACCTGGGTGATGAAGATAATTTTTTGTTTAGCTCTTCTGTGTATTCTTGCCACCTCTTCTTAATATCTACTGCTTCTGTAGGTCCATACTGTTTCCGTCCTTTATTTGTCCCACGTTTGCATGAAATATTCCTTCATATCTCTAATTTCCTTGAAGAGATCTCTAGTTTTTCCCATTCTATAGTTTTCCTCAATTTCTTTGCATTGGTCACTAAGGAAGGCTTTCTTATCTCTCCATGCTATTTTTGGAACTCTGCATTTAAATAGGTATATCTTTCTTTTTCTCCTTTGCCTTTAGCTTCTCTTCTTTTCTCAGCTATTTTTAAGGCCTTCTCAGACAACCATTTTGCCTTTTTGCATTTCTTTTTCTTGGGGATGGTCTTGATCACTGCCTCCTGTACAATGTCACTAACCTCCATCTATAGTTCTTCAGGCACTCTATCTATCAGATCTAATCCCTCAAATATATTTCTCACTTTCACTGTATAATCATAAGGGATTTGATTTGGGTCATACCTGAATGGTCTAGTCATTTTCCCTACTTTCTTAAATTTAAATCTGAATTTGGCAATAAGGAGGTCATGATCTGAGCCACAGTCAGCTCCCAGTCTTATTTTTGCTGACTGTATAGAGCTTCTCCATCTTTGGCTGCAAAGAATATAATCAATTTGATTTTGGTATTGACCATCTGGTGATGTCCATGTGTAGAATCTTATTTGACTGTGTTGATCAAAAAAAAAAAAAAATGTGGACAATTCTTAAATAGATGGGAATACCAGACCACCTGAACTATGTCCTGAGAAATCTGTATGCAGGTCAAAAAGCAACAGTTAGAATTGGACATGGAACAACCGCTACTGCTGCTGCTAATTCACTTCAGTCGTGTCCGACTCTGTGCGACCCCATAGATGGCAGCCCACGAGGTCCTGTGGTCCCTGGGATTCCCCAGGCAAGAATACTGGAGTGGGTTGCCATTTCCTTCTCCAATGCATGAAAGTGAAAAGTGAAAGTGAAGTCGCTCAGTCACGGCCGACTCTTCATGACTCCATGGACTGAAGCCTACCAGGCTCCTCTATCCAGGGGATTTTCCAGGCAAGAGTACTGGAGTGGGGTGCCATTGCCTTCTCTGTGGAACAACAGACTGGTTCCAAATAAGGAAAGGAGTACATCAAGGTTGCATATTGTCACCCTGCTTATTTAACTTATATGCAGAGTACATCATGAGAAATGTCGGGCTGGATGAAGCACAAGCTGGAATCAAGATTTCTGGGAGAAATATCAATAACCTCAGATATGCAAATGACACCACCCTTATTGCAGAAAGTGAAGAAGAACTAAAGATCCTCCTGATGAAAGTGAAAGAGGAGAGTGAAACATTGGTTTAAAACTCAACATTCATAAAGCTAAGGTCATGACATCCAGTCCCATCACTTCTTGGCAAATTGATGGGGAAAAACTGGAAACAGCAAGAGACTTTATTTTGGGGGGCTCCAAAATCACTGCAGATGGTGACTGCAGCCATGAAATTGAAAGATGTTTGGTCCTTAGAAGAAAAGCTATGACCAACCTAGACAACATATTAATAAGCAGAGATATTACTTTCCCAACAAGGGTCCCCTTGTCAATGCTATATTTTTTTCCAGTAGTCATGTATGGATATGAAAGTTGGATTATAAAGAAAGCTGAGTGCTGAAGAATTGATGCTTTGGTGTTAGAGAAGACTCTTGAGAGTCCCTTGGACAGCAAGGAGATCCAACCAGTCCATCCTAAAGGAAATCAGTCCTAATATTCATTGGAAGGACTAATGCTTAAGCTAAAACTCCAATATTTTGGCAACCTGATGCAAAGAACTTACTCATTTGAAAAGATCCTGATGCTGAGAGATTGAGGCCAGAAGGAGAAGGGGACTACAGAGGATGAGATGGTTGGATGGCATCATTGACTCGATGGGCATGAGTTTGCATAAGCTCCAGGAGTTGGTGATCAACAGGAAAGCCTGGCATGCTACAATCCACGGGGTCACAAAGAGTTGGACTTGACTGACTGAACTGAACTGAAGAGAGAAACTGAAGATTCAATTAATACTTCCTATGTAATGCAGCCTCCATCAAAATCCTAGATAAGAAGTCTGGAGAACTTCCAGGTTGGTGAGCACTTGGAGGTGTACATGGGAGGGTTCCATGCCTAGACAGGGCCTGGAGCTCTGCATCCCTTCCCACACACCCTACACTAAGCATCTCTTCCACCTAGCTGTTTCTGAATTGTATTATTTTATAATAAGCCAGGGATCAAGTAGGTAAAATATTTTCCTGAGTTTTCTAGCAAATTATTGAACTCAAGGAGGGTGTCAAGATAACCTCTCCATTGGTAAGAAGTAGCAGTGACTCCCAGGATATGGGATTAGCATGTGCAGTGGGGACAGTCTTTTGGGACTGAACCATTAACCTTCAGCATCTGTGCTAAGCCCAGGTAAATAATGTCAGAATTGAATTGTAGGACAACCAGTAGGTGTCAAAGAATTAGAAAACAGTTTGTTGTGTAACTGCCCCAACAGACGCCCCCCCATTTGGTGTCAAAGTGATGGATTTCGTAATCCTATACAGAAAACAGTATTTTTTTTTCCCACTCTCTTTTCTTTCCCAGACCAAAAAGGAAGCCAGAGAAATTAGCTTATATTCTGCCTGCAGCTTTTTCCTCAACACATTTTCTGATTTATAAGCTGTGCATGTCAGAAACAAGAAAGAAAGAAAATGATGTTGAGGAGGAAGATAATAACAATAGATGAAATAAAACTGAATAACAAATCTGCTAAAAGGCTAAATATCCAAACAAAACTCTTTCTCATAAAAATCTGAAGTCTATCATTGAAACGTCTTAATTTCATTCTGTATCAGGTCATTAATTTGTATTTTATCTCTCTGCTTGAAGAAACTTCTATTCTATCTAAACATGTTCATACACATTCTTAGCACTCAATATAAAATTAATCAACATTTCAGACAACATGACCAGATGAATGAAATCACAAGGAAAAGATAAATCAATAGAAATAAACCCACACACAATGTAATTATTGATGTTGTCAGATATAGAACTCAAAATAATTGATATCTATTATTTTAACTTGCTATTGAATGATAACATATGAAGTTTATACATCTTAAATGTAATAATGGATGTAACTTTAAAAGTATATATCTCTGTAATGCCCATATCAAGGTAGAGAAAACTACTAGCTTATCATAAATATTGATTATGTTCTATTCTAGTTGGTAGTAGCAAATGTTAATCATGATAAATGGCTATCAACAAAAATTAGGTTTGTTGAGGGGAGGGCAACTATAAATAATGAGATAAAATTATCTTGGAAAATGTTTATGAATTTGAAAAAAGTTTTTCTTTTTTTTTTTTAAATTAAAGAATCACTTGCAACTGATGTTTTATTTATTAAGTTCCAGGATTGTATTTGGAATCTCACATTGAATTTATCTGGCTTGTCTCTAAATTCTTTTATTCTGGAACAGTTTCTGACATTCTTCGTTTTTCATTGCATTGATAGTTTGAGAGTACAGGCCAGTAGTTTAGTAGAATTTAACTTTATTTAGGTCCATGTGACATTTTCTCATGACTATATTCAGATTATGTAGCTTTGACAGGGAATTAGAGAGTGATGCTTTGTCCTTCTTAGTGTCTCATATGAGGAGACACAGACTGTTGGCTGCTCCATTATTTATGATGTTAAATTGATCACTTATGTAAGGTTCTGTCTGCCAAATTTCTTTACTAAGATGTTACTGTTTCCTCTCTAATTAATATATCATTTATAAAAGTACTTTGAAACTATGCAAATATTATATTCCTTGTCAACTTGGTCCCACTAGTTTCAACACCATAAGTAATAAATGCCTGAATAAATTATAATCATAATTACAAAATGCTCTGTGATAGTAAACTGATTAAGGAAAAAAACTGATAAAATAAACTGTTTTTTACCTTAAGCTTACTTTTTAATAAAAATATCAATTTAACATTTTTTCTAAAATAAATTAATATTTAATTCTTCTAATCCTAGAACATGGGGTACTTTTCAGTTTCTTTAAATCATCTTCAGTTTCCATGTTTCAGTGTTTTATAGTTCCTAGCATATGCCTTTCACCTATTTGGTCAGGTTTATTCTTAAGTATTTAATTTCTTTTGATGTGATTTTTAAAAGGTACTTTTTTTTTTAACCTTCCCTTTCTGATATTTCATTGTTAGTGTAGAGAAATGTAACTGATTTCTGTATGTTAAGTTTGCATCCTGTTACCTTGTTGAATTCGTTTATCAGTTCTAGTAGTTTTTGTATGGTGTCTTAGGGCTTTCTATAGATAGCATGTCATCTGTATACAATGACTATTTTATCTCTTGCAATCCAATCTGTGTACCTTTTTTCTTTCATTTTGTCTAATTGCTGTGACTAGGATTTCCAGTATATGTTGACTGTATGATCCATATCAAATATTTTGATAATTAGCCCACACACCTCTTGTCAATTAAACTTCAACAGAGAAGTCGAGAATATACAATTGGGAAAAGACAATCTCATCAGCCAGTGGTGTTGGAACAAACAGCTGCATGTAAATCAATGAAGTTAGAAGTCACCCTCTTACCATACATAAAAATAAAGTCAAAATGGTTTAAAGACTTAATTATGAAGATATGACAACATAAAACTCCTTGAAGAGAACACAGGCAAAACATTCTGTGACATAAATTGTAGCCATGTTTCCTATAAATTGTAGACATGTAGGTCAGCCTCCCAAGGCAATAGAAATAAAGCAAAAATAAACAAAAGGGACCTAATCAAATTTATAAGTTTTTGCTCAGCAAAGAAAACCATACACAAAATGAAATGACAACCTACAGACTAAGAAATGTGTGCAAACAAAGCAACCAACAAGGGATTAATTTGTAAAATATACAGACAGCTCATATAGCTCTATACCAAAAACAAACAACCCAATCAAAAAATAGGCAGAAGACCTAAATATGCATTTCCTTAAGACATACAGATGGTCAACAGGCACATGCAGACTCTATGGTCTTTATGTAGTTTGTTATCATCTTTATATAGTCTTTCATACAGTTTTTTATTGAGCCTATGTTTCAGGACCATGAATTCCACAAGTTTCTCAGCTTTTTCCCCCCCCTACCTCCTTAGCTGGGATGGGTGGCTAGAATATGGTGGATTGGGGGTATTTCTCTTTCTTTAGTCAGGCTCCAATAATCCCAGCTGGTTAGGATCTGCTTAATTAGTTTTTTTTGAGAGCAAGCCTTATTAAGAACAAGCGCTCTGGTGTATGTCTAAATGATACATTTCCCCTCCCCTTGCTGAGAGCTTAGAAAGGGAACTTACTCTGAGAATCCGGTCAAATTTCTTAAGGCAAATTTCACAGTAATGCAAGGGCCCTCCTATAACTGGATTCTTTTGCCATTTTTAAGTCTTGCAGTTGTCCCTATTGAGCTTCCAGCAACTTGTCGGTTACAGTTGAGGTTTTCCTGTCCCAGTACTGGTTCCGTATGGTTTCTACCTGTGAGTATATTTCAGTATATTATCAATACTTGCTGTATTTGCCTGTCAGTCTCTCCATTTTGAGGGTGATGGTTTACCCTGTATTTCCCTTTCTTGTAGATACAAGAAGTTTTTTCAGTCTTTTAAGCTTTTTCTTTGTAATTATGATGGAGTGGTGACTTCTAAGCTTCTTACATGCAGGTCAGGAAACTGGAAGTCCTCTGACAGTTTTTGTTTCATGTATTTTAGGACTGTTTTAACAGGTGCTATGATACTTACACAGAGATGCCATAATAAAGTTATCACAAAATGAGTGGATAAAACAGGAACATGTTGACTCAAGTTCTGGAGGCTTGAAATCTGAAATCAAGGTATTGGCAGGGCCCACCTCCATAAAAGCTATATAGGGAAAATGCATCCTTGCTTCTTCCTCACTTCTGGGGCCAACACCTGGCCTTTCTTGGTTTTTAGCTACACTGAGAGCACTTCAGTCTTTGCCTTTGAACAATGGTGTTCTCCCCTTGTGTCACTGTCTCTGCGTATTGCTTTTTTTCCTGAATAAATGTTGTGCAGATTGCTAAAATTCTTTAATTTCCAGAATTCTGAAAATGTTGATACTGACAATTTTGCCAGTGTTCTCACTGCTTTAATGGAGAAGATTTCAGGTTGATTACTCTACATTTCCTGTATAAATTGTTCCCTAATATTTTTAATTGTGTGATTTAGGATCTAGACTGCTTTGGATTAAATCAGGATCTGAAATATCTTATTATATGCCCTTGGGCAAGTTTTTTTTTTAATTCACTGTATGAATTTTCTTATCTGTAACATGTATATAAAAGGCATCATAGAGTTTTTATAAGAATTAAATGTCAGACTAAAATAGGAAAAGCACACAATGCATCACAAATAAAAATGCAATTTACCTATTGTTAGTCTAAAAACATCAATTAAGTATACGCAAATAAAGAATAAATATGTAATCCCTGATATTACAGTTTGTTTTTGGTCTTTTTGACACCTTATGCCATACTCCTAAAGTTTTAGTATCTCTTTTGGAATCTTAATCTTTTACACAAAATAGTTCCTAGGTTCATTTTTTTTTTGACCACACAGTTCTTAAATGTACCATCTAGTTTGAGCTGACTCCCTGGAAAAGACCCTGATGCTGGGAAATATTGAGGGCAAGAGGAGAAATGGGTGACAGAGAATGAGATGGTTGGATGGCATCATGGACTCAATGCGTATGAGTTTGGGCAAACTCTGGAGATAGTGAAGGACAGGGAAGCATGGGGTGTTGCAGTTCATGGGGTTGCAAAGAATCAGGTATGACTTAGCGAAAGAACAACAACAAAAAGTTTCTTATGTAAATCAATTAATTACCCAAATTGTATATATCAAGAATGAGTAGAACAGTATCTCATAAGAAACTTCCTTACAGATTAACATCATTCAAAATTGAAAATTATTTTAATATTTCATTCAAGAAGATGTTATTTTCCCTCCCATGTTCCTTTCTTAAAAGAAACAAACAACAAAACATAAAGATTTGAGATGCTGTGGGAGAATAATACCAGTAGAGCTACCAAAAATGAAAATAACTCAGGTTAAGAATTAAAAAAATTTTAGTCATATCATGTTGTTTCCTTTTAGAAATGTACATATCAAAAATCAGTTTTATAAAATTTTAGTGTAGTGTATAAGCCTTTAATCCTTTTTCCAAAGTTTTAAAGACTTTAGTTTTAAAAATGGTTTTTAGCCTTAATTAATTAACCGTCATGGTAAGGAAAATAACAAACCTATTTAAAGTATGAACATCTTGAGGTGCATGGACTGTAAATCACTGACTTATCAAAGTTCACATAACTAGCATAGGGAACAGGGGAGGCAGTTTGGAGGTGGAGACGATTATCAGGTTGCCTGTCTTGTTTGATATTGTTCACCCTGACTCCTTTTCCCTTAATGTAATCATATTTATTAATAAAACCCCATAATGGAACCTGAGGAAAAATTTGTTAAAATACTGAACTTAATGCCTGATGCAGTTTGCATTTGAAATGTGTTTGCTGAATGAAAAATGGAAGAATGAATCAGAATATGGACTTTGACACCTTTTTCCACTGCTTTTTTTTTGCTTTCTTGGTCAGTTGTGTCCAACTCTTTGTGACCCCATGGACTGTAGCCTGCCAGCTTCCTCTGTCCATGGAATTTCCTAAGCAACAATACTGGAGTGGGTTGCATTTCCTACTCCAGGGGATTTTTCTGACCCAGGGTTGGAACCCGCCTCTCCTGTGTCTCCTGCACAGGCAGGCAGACTCTTTACCACTGTGCCATCTGGGAAGCTCTTTATATACTCTCATTCAGCTCTATTCCCATTGTTTCCTACATCTCATTGATTCAGGATGCTTTAAGTAAATTATTTTGCTTTTGCTTTTGGAATAAGATATTCCAAAAGTTCTATTAGTCACTTATTTCTCAGCTTACACCAAATGTTATTTTTGTGTTTGTCTTAGTAGAAGCTAAAGAGTGAGCACTTTAAAAACAGGTATTATAATTATCAATCTTTGTATGACAGCATTTGTAATACAAAAATTACTCAATAACTTTTTCCATTAATGAAACTTAAAACATTTGTTTAAAGTAACAGCCATTTCACAAAGTTAATATATAGTGCATTTATTTCTTATATGAATAGATAAGAATATAAAATGTGTCAGTCAATTTGGACGGCTATAACAGAATCATAGATTAAGAAGAATAGAAATTTATTCCTCACAGTTCTGAAGGCTGGGAGTCCAAGATCAGCGTTCACTTTCCAATTGTAGGTTGCCAACTTCTCATTGTAATTTCACTGAGAGCAGAAAGTCACATGCTATCCTGTAACTCTAAGAGCACTAACCCCATTACTAGAGTGCCACCCTTATGACCTCATCTGATCCTAATTTGGGCTTCTCTGGTGGCTTAGCTGGTAAAGTATCCCGCTGCAATGTGGGAGACCTGGGTTCATTCCCTGAATTGGGAAGATACCCTGGCAGAGTGCATGGTGACCCACTCCAGTATTCTGGCCTCGAGAATCCCCATGGACGGAAGAGTCTGGCAGGCTGTAGTCCATGGGGTTGCAAAGAGTCAGACATGACTGGATGACTAAGCACACACAGATTTTAATTTAGTTCCAAAAGTCCAACCTCCTAATACCATCACATTCATGGGTAGGGTTTCAATTATAGATTGGGACAGGCAAGCAGGAGGGATGCAAACATTCAATCCATACCAAAACTATATACATGATATTATGATCTATAATATCTTATTATGTTATATGTATATGTGGTAGTAAAACATAATATTTAAGGTTTTACTTACATTTTTAGTAATTACAGTCTTCATCTATACACAGTATTGAGATTAATAATGTGAGAGAATAGAGATATTAAAATATAAAAATAATTTATATAAACAGTCTAAAAGTACTAATATATTTAGTTTTTAGTAAAAGTTTTAAAATTTAATCAAATATTTAAAACTTTTATTTAGCTGCTTATATATGAGGCCAGTACTTTGGCCACCTCATGCGAAGAGTTGACTCATTGGAAAAGACTCTGATGCTGGGAGGGATTGGGGGCAGGAGGAGAAGGGGACGACAGAGGATGAGATGGCTGGATGGCATCACTGACTCGATGGACGTGAGTCTGAGTGAACTCCGGGAGTTGGTGATGGACAGGGAGGCCTGGCGTGCTGCGATTCCTGGGGTCGCAAAGAGTCGGACACGACTGAGCGACTGAACTGAACTGAACTGAATCAGTAAACACTTTAAATTCTTAAAGTACAATTTATTAATTAGCTATTCCTCATAAAATGCCTCGGGCTTCCCAGGTAATGCTTGTGGTAAAGAACCCACCTGCCAGTGCAGGAGACTTAAGAAATGCAAGTTTGATCCGTGGATAATGAAGATCCCCTGGAGGAGGAAATGGCAACCCACATCAGTATTCTTGCCTGGAGGAACCCATGGTCAGAGCAGACTGGCTGGCTACAGCCCATGGGGTTGCACAGAGTCAGACATGACTGAGCAACTAAACACACACATGCACAAAAGGCCTCAGTAAATGAGGCTTGTTCTTCCTCTTCTATAAATTAAGACATTCAACCATAAGTGGGTTAATTTCACATGACACCTAAGCAGCTGTTTGTTTGTTTGTTTTTTCTTTAATGGGTGGGATGGCTTATAAAATATTTTTCTAATAACTTTTTAAAGTGCATTATTTTAAAGATATTGGATATTGGATATCCGTTGGATATCTATCTCTCAATAGATATTTGAGAGACAGGTGCAATGTCCAGTTTAATAAACATGTATTTAAAGGCCTAATTCTCTATTTCTTTCTCCTATATGTCTACCTATGTAATTTCACACATTTTCACATTTTTTAATTGCTTAAAAAGTGTCTTACTAAATTAGAAGAGCAAACTTGGGCTAATTTCTTGCTCTGGACCTCAGTTTATTATACAAAGTTCTATCAATTTTACAGAGTTGTTAAACTGACAATATAAAGTCCCTAGCACAGGCAATGGCACCTTGCCTCCAGTACTCTTGCCTGGAGAATCCCACGGTTGGAGGAGCCTGGTGGGCTGCAGTCCATGGGGTCGCACAGAGTCGGATAGGGCTGAGGGACTTCATTTTCACTTTTCACTTTCATGCATTGCAGAAGGAAATGGCAACCCACTCCAGTGTTCTTGCCTGGAGAATCCTAGGGATAGGGGGGAGCCTGGTGGCCTGCCGTCTATGGGGTCACACAGAGTCGGACACAACTGAAGCAACTTAGCAGCAGCAGCAGCAGCAGCACAGTGTTGGACACATATTGGATATTCCTCAATGGGTGAGTTCTTTCCCCTACATCTCTTTAGCAGTTCTCTGTCTATCCATAATCAGGATCCAGGGATGGATGCAATAGTGTACTGGTGACTTGAATAAACCTAATCATGAATAATTAACTGGTGTAATATAGGTTCTTTGGCTAAAGGCTTGAGCTTCAAACCATAGTTATGTCTGTAAACTATCAACTCGTGATGAACTTCATGTGTATCTCCTTTTGTCAAATGCCTGTATGAATTGCTATTTTCTCAAGTAGCTAAATTCAACTGCAATTCTTTTTGCTTCCTCAATAGACACAATTACTATGTCTTTTGCAAAAAAAAATTTCAGGTGACACAATATGAACTCTGTAAACTTTCTACTCTTCAACTTGAGTTTTTCTATCAGTTTATCCTTATTTATGCACAGCTATATTCTAGAGTATAGTATAAGGATAGAAAATATCCTGTGATGAGAAATAACAACTCTATCCACCAGTCAAGATGTTGAGAGAACAGAAAAAAGCAAAGATTTTTAGTCTATAACTGAAAACAAAGTTTCAATAATTTTTTTTTTTTTTTTTGCTTAGATATGTCCCTCACAGTGATATAGAGTGATGTTATAACGTGGCTTCTCCCTTTGTTCATGATTTTGCCTAGGTGGGCAGATTTATGGCAGGGATATGAACTATAAATTAAAGTCTGCCATGGTTAATCTAATAAATGTGCCACAGAGTTGGCACAATCATGTGCTTATAAGAGGAGCAATATTCTCCACAGTGTGTGTTTGTTCTGTTGAAACTATATTCAAAGTCTAAATTGAAAATATATCTAAAATTTAATCATGTGTAAAAATTGTTTTAAAAGCACATATTTAGAAAGTAGAGTGCAGATAAACTATAATTCTTTCCATAGGGTGCATACTGTAGAAAACATGCAAATTGTATAGCAAAAATTGGGGGACGTCTAGACTCAAAAATGAAATGAACTAATAGGTCCACCTGCCAGCAATGCTGCAGTTCTGACTAGCAGATGATCATTTGGCACCTTAGAACATGGGAATGATTGACTCTACATGATCAACATTTCACAGACCCTAAACTGGTGCAGGTAGAGGTGGGTAATTACTGCAGCCACCCAAGGGGAAAAGAGGGAGCAGGTGTTAGGCTGCTAGCAGAGCTTGAGTTTCAACTCATTTCAGATACAATGTGGCTAGTGGTAAAAGCCAAAAAATTTGGGTCAGTTGAAGTTTTTGCCATCTCAAATTTGTGGATAATAATTGAGTTTTTGCCTCTCTGACCTGATTCTTTCTAATGTATTTCCCATATTGGTGACTTTACATTTTAACTTTTCCCCAAGCTCTTTGTGTTCTTGTCGAGTCATCCAGTGTAGAACTTACATGCTGTTTCAGTAACAACTGACAAATTTGTCTTTTGAAAGATTTACTGCATCAGTGTGCTTGACAGAGAGCTGATCACTGAAAAGATAGATTTGTCTGTTTCATGGAGTTCTTCATTCTCTGTTATCACTATAGAAGGACTGGAGGAGGGAAGGCAGAGTGAGTGAGCAATTGCAAAGGAAAGTGATTTTTTTTAATGAGTAAAATAAAATGATGGGAAAGAATCTAGGTAGGAAAAAAGTGATCATTTTTTTATCTAAAAAAAAAAGTAGGAAAAAATTAACAGTCAAGTGCTCAATGTGATTGATCCTGATTTATTACTCAAAATGACCTATTATGTCATAGGATCTCATTAACCTTTTCCTCTTGTTCCTACTTATTGATATGTGTGTTCACACTGTGTCTTCCTGTAAAGATGTCTCATTTTCCAAGCACATTTCTTGCTGACTGAGGCTTGTCATCTTAAAGGTCAAATTTGGGCACTGAAGGGTGTTTATTTGCTAACTTTCATGGTGAGTTATTCTTAATGGGGAAAAAAAAATGCACTCTCTTCAGTTCAGTTCAGTCACTCATTCATGTCCAACTCTTTGCAACCCCATGAACCGCAGAACACCAGGCCTCCCTGTCCATCACCAATTCCCAGAGTCTACCCAAACCCATGTCCATTGAGTTGGTGATGCCAGCCAACCATCTCATCCTCTGTCGTCCCCTTCTCCTCCTGCCCTCAATCCTCCCAAGCATCAGGGTCTTTTCAAATAAGTCAGCTCTTTGCATCAGGTGGCCAAAGTATTGCAGTTTCAATTTCAGCATCAGTCCTTCCAATGAATATTCAGGGCTGATTTCCTTTAGGATAGACTGGCTGGATCTCCTTGCAGTCCCAGGGACTCTCAAGAGTCTTCCCCAACACCACAGTTCAAAAGCATCAGTTCTTCTGTGCTCTGCTTTCTTTATAGTCCAGCTGTCACATCTATACATGACTACTGGAAAAACCATAGCCTTGATTAGACGGACCTTTGTTGACAAAGTAATGTCTCTTAAAAGTATTATATTGCGTGTTTTACTGTTTTTATAACAGAAACTACTGAGTGTAATTTGCTTTTTTTAATGACACAGAGATATTAATATGAGCACATTTCCTTTAGTAAACTGTCATACCTATGTATCCTCAGAGGCTACTGAGGAATCAAAACTATTTGCCTTAAAATAAACAAATGTGCTTCACAAAGTTCTTTTGTGTTTAAATAGATATTTTCTCACTTCAGTTTCAAGTGGTAGGTTTTGTACTTCTTACAACTGCTTTACAAGTGTTTCTTTCTACACCCAATAATTTGCCCCATGAAACATGCTCTGCTCTGGGAAAAAAAGATACCTGCGTTTATAGAGCTGTAAGCAAAATTCTCTTTGAAAATCTCATCGAAGAGCTAACCACAGAACTTTGTGCATTATTTTACTGCTAAAAGGAAAATTTCTGTTTTTTTCTGGTTTACAGTCATATTCCAGAGAGTTGTTTATTGAATATCAAACCTTAAAAAAGTGAGATATTAATTTTTTAATTTGTATTTTTACTGTATTCTCTTTTTAATTTAAGTATATTTTACTTGATATCACTTCATACTTGGACTTTTCCTCATTTGTGATATAAAGTTGATATTTTATCTTCTAGCTTCCAGAGGTCTCATCTGTTACAGTGGCTCAATGACTGCCTGGCATTAATTTATGTGTGAAAATTACTCTGAGCCATGTAAATTTTTCTTTAGCATTATTTTATGTATTTATCAGATTTTATTATGATTAAGGCTAACATTGTCCCTTTTTAAAATGTAGCATGTATTAAACAAAACTTAGTCTAATTCATTATTCATACATAATTTGTAACTTCCAAATTCTAATTTATAACTTTCAATGTCTGATTTTTTTTTGGAACACAATCACCAATCAAGAGTAGATTCTAAGATAAGGAAAATAATGAAATTTAAGAGGTCCCTGGAAGTTTTAATACATAAAATTTCTAATTTCATATATCATTATCAATATATTGACATGTGCATTTTCTGGGAATGTATTTAAAATTTAACAGGGAGTGTTTTCAGAAACTTTGTCTCTGATAGTAACCCTACCACAAGTATTTGGCTATATAGATTTTAATTTCAGTCTTACCTCCTTCACTTACAAGTGTGTAATCTTGAGAAGTTGAATCAATTCTCTGAGGGTCCATTTCTTCTTCCATAAAATGACGGTAATATTTATTTTAGAGAATGAGATGTTGTGTACAAATATCTAGCAAAAAACTGTGTAAATGGTGGTGGTTTAATAATTCAGTTCAGTTCAGTCACTCAGTCGTGTCCAACTCTTTGTGACCCCATGAATTGCAGCACACAAGGCCTCCCTGTCCATCACCAACTCCCGGAGTTCACTCAGACTCATGTCCATCGAGTCAGTGATGTCATCCAGCCATCTCATCCTCTGTCATCCCCTTCTCCTCCTGCCCCCAATCCCTCCCAGCATCAGAGTCTTTTCCAACGAGTCAACTCTTCGCATGAGGTGGCCGAAGTACTGGAATTTCAGCTTCAGCATGATTCCCTCCAAAGAAATCCCAAGGCTGATTTCCTTCAGAATGGACTGGTTGTAGTCCAAGGGACTCTCAAGAGTCTTCTCCAACACCACAGTTTAAAAGCATCAATTCTTCGGCACTCAGCTTTCTTCACAGTCCAACTCTCACATCCATACGTGACTACTGGAAAAACCATAGCCTTGACTAGACAGACCTTTGTTGGCAAAGTAATGTCTCTGCTTTTCAATATGCTATCTAGGTTGGTCATAACTTTTCTTCCAAGGAGTAAGCATCTTTTAATTTCATGGCTGCAATCACCATCTGCAGTGATTTTGGAGCCCCAAAAAAGGTAAAGTCTGACACTGTTTCCACTGTTTCCCCATCTATTTCCCATGAAGTGATGGAACCAGATGCCATGATCTTCGTTTTCTGAATGTTGAGCTTTAAGCCAACTTTTTCACTCTCTTCTTTCACTTTCATCAAGAGGCTTTTTAGTTCCTCTTCAATTAACTTTTCATGATTTGACTGCTTCAAATTTTCTCTATTATTGTTTAAATCCTGTGTATATATTTTATTCTCAATGGATTTGGAAAAATTAACTTAGCATTTCCCATAATAACACTTTAATGATTGTTGATCAAACTTGAACTGTGACTCTTCTTCAGCTATGATTGTTTCTCAATGTCCTTATGGAATTTGGAAGAGTACTTACTAAATCTGTGACTTTGGGCTGGGTGTATAAACTGTTGTTTCTGTGATTTCAAATGTGAATGGAGATAACAAATACCCACCTTTTAAGTGTAAAGATTAAATAAGTTAACATACGTAAAAACTCATAACACAAAGCCTCCCAAATGAGGTACATTCACAAACAGTACCTTCCTTCTTGTAAGTCTGTTTTGGGGCCTAGAGCAGATATCACACAAAACTTTCAACAGGAATTCTCTATTCTGATGCATGGTACTAATGAAGATGGTGGTACTAAAGAATAGGAACTAAAGTGCCTCTTGATGAAAGTGAAACAGGAGAGTGAAAAATCTGGGTTAAAACTCAACATTCAAAAAATGAAGATCTGAAGAAAAAAAAAAATCTCAAAAAATGAAAGACGGAAGGCAGGAGGAGAAGGGGATGACAGAGAATGAGGTGGCTCAATGGCATCACCAACTCAAAGAACATGAGTTTGAGCAAACTCTGGGAGATGGTGAAGGACAGGAAAACCTGGTGTGCTGCAGTTTATGAGGTCGCAAAACATTGAACATGACTGAGTCTGAATAACAACATTCTGATTCCTATAATTTGTTCAGGGCCTTTCTGATTTATGATTTTATAAGTCCTTTTTTCCTGCAGTATATCATTCTTTTTAAAATTTATTATTTTAATTGGAGGATAATTACTTTACAATATTGTGATGGCTCTATGGCAGGATATTATTCTAATGCTTAAAACAGGTTTGATTCACTGGCCTCCCCCCATAGTTATGATTATTACTCTCCTCCTAATTGTGCTATTTTTGATAGTTTTGGTCAAACTTATTTTTTGTCCAGTCCAGGATTACCTATACTCAACATAGTCTGACCACTCACAAACTTATTCAAATATGGACAGCCCCATAGTGGTGAGGACTTAGAATACATTTTCTTTCTCAAATTCAATTTCTACATTTCTGAATTTGTAGTACTCATCTAGATGAAACACTTTCAAATGGGAAAATCAGAATTCATTTATAAAATTTTGATAGGAATAATAACCAATCTGGAAATTGCCACATAAGGAATGGTGGTCAAAATCTAAAATTGCTACAATATGGAAACAACTACTTATCTCTTTCTCTAATAACAGAAAATGGGTTTAAGTCATATGAATGAAAGTATTACAGATGAAATAAAGCACAATATGAAAAGATAGAAATGCAAATTTTGTAAGGAACTCCTTATCACTAAAAATATACAGCAGAAAATGAACAATACTTCTTCCTAATCCTACCACCGGAGGGTAAGATGTGGAGAATATATAGAGAGAATGAACACCAACAGCAGATTATTAGGATAATAAGGTATGTTCAATACCAATATTCTCCAATCCTAGTTGACCTTTTAGAGACAGGACATAAGAAAATAGCATGTGATCTCCACTTATGATGTGGAGAGATTTAACTCATCAAAAAGTAAATAATCTTCAAAATACACAACTCATAAAGCTAGTAGAAAAAAAAAATCCAATCAAAAAATGAGCAGAAGACCTAAAGAGACATTTCTCCAAAGATGTACAGATGGCCAATTAACACATGAAAAGATGCTCAACATCACTAATTATTAGAGAAATGCACATCAAAACTGCAATGAGGTATCACCTCACACCAGTCAAAATGACCATCATCAAAAAAATCTACAATCAATAAATACTGGTGAGAGTGTGGAGAAAAAGGAATCCTCCTGCACCACGAGTGGGATGTAAATTGGAATAGCCACTATGAAGAACACTATGGTGGTTCATTAAAACACTAGAACTACTCTAGGACCCAGCAATGCCACTCCTGGCATACACATGAAGAAAACCATAATTCCAAATGATACATGCACCCCAATATTTTCAGGTATGCTAAATTGCTTCACCCATGTCAAACTCTTTGCAACCCTATGGACTATAGCCCGCCAGGCTCCTCTGTCCATGGGATTCTCCAGGCAAGAATACTGGAGTGGGCTGCCCTTTCCTTCTACAGGGGATCTTCCTGACTCAGGGATGAAACCTGTATCTCTTATCTCATGTCTCCTACGTAGGCAGGTGGGTTCTCTATCACTAGTGCCACCTGGGAAGGCCCAGTGTTTGCTGTAGCACTATTTGCAATAGCCAAGACATGGAAACAACCTAAATGTCCATCAACAGAAAAATGGATAGAGAAGATGTGACACATATATACAATGGGATAATAGTCATAAAAAGGAACAAAAATGTGCCATTTTGCAGAGATGTGGATGGACCTAAAATCTGTCATACAAAGTGAAATAAGTCAGGAAGAGAAAAATATATATATCATATATAAATGCATATATGTAGAATCTAGAAAAATGGTACATATGAATATATTTGCAAAACAGAAATAGAGACACAGATGAATATATTTGCAAAACAGAAATAGAGACACAAATATGAAAACAAACATATGGACAGCAAGGAAGGGGGAAAGGAGATGGGATGAATTGAGAGATTGAGTTTGACATATATATACTATCAATACTTTGTATAAAATAGATAACTAATGAGTACCTATTGTATTATAACACAGGGAATTCTACTCAATACTCTGTCGTGGCCTAAATGGGAAGGAAAGTCAGAAGAGAGGATATGTGTATACATATAGCTGATTCATTTTGCTGTACAACAGAAACTCACACAACACTGTAAAAAAGTATATTTCAATACATTTTTAAAGTAATAAGCAGAAGTTATACATTAACCTAATGTTATGACCAACCTAGATAGCATATTAAAAAGCAGAGAGACATTACTTTACCAGCAAATGTCCATCTAGTCAAAGCTATGGTTTTTCCAGTAGTCATGCATGGATGTGAGAGTTGGACAATAAAGAAAGCTGAGTGCCAAAAATTGATACTTTTGAACTCTGGTGTTGGAGAAGATTCTTGAGAGTCCCTGGGACTGCAAGGAGATCCAACCAGTACATCCTAAAGGAAATCAGTCCTGAATATTCACTGGAAGGACTGATGCTGAAGCTGAAACTCCAGTATTTTGGCCACCTGATGCAAAGAACTGACTCAATTGAAAAGACCCTGATGCTGGGAAAGATTGAAGGTGGGAGAAGAAGGGGATGACAGAGGATGAAATGGTTGGATGGCATCACTCACTCAATGGACATGGGTTTGAGTAAACTCTGGGGGTTGGTGATGTACAGAGAGGCCTGGCATGCTGCAGTCCATGGCACTGCAAAGAGTCAGACACGACTGAGCAACTGAACTGAACCAAACTGAACTGAATGGTAGACCCAGGTGACTCAGTGGTATAACCCACCTGTCAAGGCAGGAGACACAAGATGAAGGTTTGATCCCTGGGTTGGGAAGATCACCTGAAGGAGGAAATGTCAACCTACTTGATTATTCTTCCAGGAGTCTGGCAGGCTACAGTTCATGGGGTTACAATGGATTGAGAATTTACAATGGTAGACTGTAGAGAATAGGTATTGAATTCAGGATGTGCCTCCTAAGAAATGATAGGCATTGACTGCAACTACTTTTTAGCCTGGGATAATAAAGTAATTGGCATTTTCTATCTGTGAGTTTGATACTTAACTATTAATAATTTTAGAAAATATGCCTTGTAACAAAACAAACAGACTTTGTAAAACATTTGATATTAGTAATATTACTAACAAATAATAGTCAAAATACACATCTAAACAATTGTACATAAATCACTAAATCAATGACAGATATCTTTTGTGAAATATTTTATAAAATATTTCCACTAAACATACAAAAATAATAAGCATTATTATTTTATAAGCTGTAAAATGGATATCTCTTGAAAACTAAACTAGTACAGCACTATAACTTAAAATATTGGCTGACAGGAAAAGCCTGGAGGAGACTGAGTGGGGAGGGGAATTTTGAGTTACTTGGATTAGCTTGCTGCTGCTGCTAAGTCACATCAGCCGTGTCCGACTCTGTGCGACCCCATAGACAGCAGCCAACCAGGCTCCTCCGTCCCTGGGATTCTCCAGGCAAGAACACTGGAGTGGGTTGCCATTTCCTTCTCCAATGCATGAAAGTTGTCGCCAGTGCCTTCTCCATGGATTAGCTTAGGGTCTCGTGATTTCTCTTATACAAGAACATTGTTCAGGAAAATGTAAACTACCTCAACTTGTAATTTAAAAGGTTAGGAGTGTCCTGTCCTGGGTTATTGAAAAAGAGATTACCCACATGAATTAGTTCTAATAGGCTGTTGTCAGCTCTGTTAGTGACAAATGGGTTCTCTCCATTTTGCTAATGATGGAGGATTCTGGCAAGAATAACACGTTAAATCCATCTACCTACCTACCTACCTGCCATCTATCTTTGTAATCTATCATCTGTCTATCCAGATAGATATCCAGATAGATTTCTTGAGTAGAAAAAAAAAATTGCCTAACTCTCTCTGTGGTACTGGCATGTGCCTTGGGAAAAATGGACCTCATATCTCTGAGTGTGGGAAGCCTAATTGATTAACTCAAATGCTGTGCCCTAAAATGCAGCATTGTGTTTAGGTTGAGGACACACTTCCCACTGGCCACTGTCAAGCAGTAACTGAGCATGGCCAAGGAATGGACACATTCCTGAAAAATGAGAGATAGTTTTGATGACAGACTTTGAGTGTAGAAGGTTCTGTCAGCCTTGCTAAATATGCATAGTTCTAAGATGCAGTCTAAGAAGTCAGGAGAAGAAGAGGACATTCTTTTTCATAAGGGACAGACATGTAAAGAATCCACCTGCAATGCAGGAGAACGGGGTTTTATGCCTAGGTTGGGAAGATCCACTGGAGAAGGGAAAGGCAACCCACTCCAGTATTTTGGCATGGAGAATTCCATGGACTGTATAGGTCATGGGGTCACAAAGAGTCGGACACCACTCAGTGACTTTCACTCTCACTTTCAGACCTGTATGGCAGACAGATGGCTCCTGGCTCTATCACCAATTTTTTTCTGACATGCTTCACCAAAATCATATTGAATATATTCTTTGCAGCCAAAGATGGAGAAGCACTATATAGTCAGCTAAAACAAGACCAGGAGCTGACTGTGGCTCAGATCATGAAATCCTTATTGTCAAATTCAAACTTAAATTGAAGAAAGTGGGGAAAACCACTAGACTATTCAAGTATGACCTATATCAAATCTCTTATGATTATACATTGGAAGTGAGAAAGAGATTTAAGGGACTAGATCTGATAGACAGAGTGCCTGATGAACTATGGATGGAGGTTTGTGACACTGTACAGGAGACAGGGATCAAGACCATCCCCATGGAAAAGAAATGCAAAAAAGGAAAATGGCTGTCTGGGGAGACCTTACACATAGCTATGAAAAGAAGAGAAGTAAAAAAGCAAAAGAGAAAAAGAGAGATATACACATTTGAAAGCAGTGTTCCAAAGAATAGCAAGGAGAGATAAAAAAGCCTTTCTCAGTGATCAATGCAAAGAAATAGCAGAAAACAATAGAATGGAAAAGACTAGAGATCTCTTCAAGAAAATTAGAAATACCAAGGGAACATTTCATGCAAAGATGGGCACAATAAAGGACAGAAATGGTATGGACCTAACACAAGCAGAAGATATTAAGAAGAGGTGGCGAGAATAGACAGAAGAACTGTACAAAAAGCATCTTCATGACCCAGATAATCACGATAATCACTAACCTAGACCAGACATCCTGGAATGTGAAGTCAAATGGGCTTTCAGAAGCATCACTACAAACAAAGCTAGTGGAGGTGATGGAATTCCAGTTGAGCTATTTCAAATACTAAAAGACAATGCTGTGAAAGTGCTGCACTGAATATGCCAGCAAAATTGGAAAACTCAGCAGTGGCCACAGGACTAGAAAAGGTCAGTTTTCATTCCAATCCCAAAGAAAGACAATGCCACAGAATGCTCAAACTACCAGACAATTGCACACATATCACACTCTAGTAAAGTAATGCTCAAAATTCTCCAAGCCAGGCTTCAGCAATACGTGAACTGTGAACTTCCAGATGTTCAAGCAGGATTTAGAAAAGTCAAAGGAACCAGAGATCAAATTGCCAACAACCACAGGATCATCAAAAAATCAAGAGAGTTCCAGAAAAAACATCTATTTCTGCTTTATCGACTATGCCAAAGAATTTGACTGTGTGGATCACTTAAACTGTGGAAAATTCTGAAAGTGATGGGAATATCAGACCACCTGACCTTCCTCTTGAGAAACCTGTATACAGGTCAGGAAGCAAAGTTAGAACTGGACGTGGAACAACAGACTGGTTCCAAGTCCAGAAAGGAGTACATCAAGGCTGTATATTGTCATCATGATTATTAACTTATATGCAGAGTACATCATGAAAAATGCTGGGTTCGATGAAGCACAAGCTGGAATCAAGATTGTTGGGAGAATTATCATTAACCTTAGTTATGCAGATGACACCACCCTTATGGAAGAAAGTGAAGAAGAACAAAAGAGCCTCTTGATGAAAGTGAAAGAAGAGTGAAAAAGTTGGCTTAAAGCTCCACATTCAGAAAACTAAAATCATGGCGTCTGGTCCCATCACTTCATGGCAAATAGATGGGGAAACAGTGGAAACAGTCACAGACTATTTTGGTGGGCTCCAAAGTCACTGCAGATGGTGACTCAGCCATGAAATTAAAAGACACTTTCTCATTGGAAGCAAAGTTATGACCAAATTAGACAGCATATTAAAAAGCAGAGACATTACTTTGCTAACAAAGGTCCATCTAATCAAGGCTATGGTTTTTCCAGTAGTCATGTATGGATGTAAGAGTTGGACTATAAAGAAAGCTGAGCATCGAAGTATTTATGCTTTTGAACTGTAGTGTTGGAGAAGACTCTTGAGAGTCCCTTGGACCTCAAGGAGATCCAACTAGTCCGTCCTAAAGGAGATCAGTCCTGAGTGTTCATTGGAAAGACTGATGTTGAAGCTGAAACATCAATACTTTGGCCACCTGAACCAAACAGCTGGCTCATTTGAAAAGGCCCTGATGCTGGGAAAGATTGAGGGGAGGAAGAGAATGGGACGACAGAGGATGAGGTGGTTGGATGGTATCGTGGACTCAATGGACATGAGTTTGGGTATATTCCGGGAGTTGGTGATAGACAGGGAGGCTTTGTGTGCTGTGGTCCATGGGGTACGAAGAGTCAGACACAACTGAACTGAACTGAACTGAATATATCTTTTAGTTCTTCTGCTGATCTTGGAATGTTCTTCTTGAAGGACTGGATTAACACAAGCAATGGATGACTTCTCTTCCCCAGGTGGAATATGAGACATGTTTGTCAGATAAAGGTGAATAGGTGATTGCTTTGAATTTCAGAAGACAGGTGTTTGAAACTTAGAACATGACAATAGGGCCTTTACAATGATTGTGTATAACAATGTCATACTTAATGCATACCTACCTGGGAGAGCAGAGGAACTTTGATATTCCTTAGTTTAAACTTTTTTAGTTGTGTAATGGAGATATTCACTTGTAAGCTAACCACCCTGGCACACTAAGGAGTATCATATATATATATATGAGATACATATATGATATATACATATATATATATGAGATATATATATGAGATATCATATCATATGATATATATGTATATATGATATACATATACATATACGTATATGTATATATGATATATACATATCATATATATATCTCATATATACACACACACACACACACACACACATATATATATATATATATATATATATACACATACAGTATGCCACGGTGTGTGCTTGTAGAAATATGAATAGGGACAATACTAACACAAAATTTTTATATGGAATGCAATGTAATCTTCCAAAGATTTGTTTTATTCTCAATATCTGAGGTTAAGCATAGATTTTTTTAAGCTAAGTGCTGGTTCTTGTATAAACAGTTCAAGAGTAGAGAAAGCTTATAAAAGAAACACTGTTAACCCCAGGTAGGACATTATCATTATTAGTGCTGTGAACAGTAGAAATAGGCTTCCATTTGCTATCAATGTTTCTTTTCTCCATAAATATATTCTCCTACAAACCCTTGATTTTATGCAGATGCAAATGCTAAAATGGGACAGGAAAAAGCAGCCATTCATCAAACACATAGATTTTGGAATGTAATTACTTTTTAAATATTTTCCATAATTATTATTCTGTTACAGATGTCGTTTTCCCTTCACTTACACTAGAGATTTTTGCAACATTTATAGTAAATTGTAAAATTCTTAGATTAACTTAGAGCTTGAAGAGTTTGTGAACTCATTTATTATAGGCCTATTTTTCTCATGACCTCATTTTTAAATGATTGTTTAAGAATTTAGTAGCAAGAATTAAAAATTTTGAATTGACCATTCGTGGGGAAAATGAAAGTATGTTATTTGGTTATCAGAGATGCATAAATGCAGCAAGCTGAATTTCCTAGCTTCATAACTCAACGTTTAATTCTTAGCATACTTTTCATGAAGAGTGTAGTAATCTGTTAATTGCCAATCTTTAGATTTAGTATAAAGAAGCTCATGCAAGAAAGAGGAACATTAAAATAGAATGAGGATGATAATAAGTGCTCTAGATGCAGTCTGAATTTTTCTGTTTGTTTCATAAAGAATGACATTAAAATAAAAATCAAAGAAATAAACTCAAAAGCTCTAATTCCTTGCCACCTAGATATTTCAGTGGTGTTATTTTCCTCCAATTTGTGTATCCTTCTAGTTCTACTGTACTCTCTAAAATATTTACTTAGAAGTAAAGAAAGACATATCAAAAATTTATTTGACATTCCTTAAGTGAAAAAGCAAAATTTTAAGATGTTTTCCTAATACCTTCTTTGTATTACTGGCACTGATGTTGCTCACTGGAAGCATTGGTGGCATCTGCCTAGGTGGAGGCAGTACTTTATTAAGCTTTGTCATTCAACTTAAAGAATTCTTCAAGATTTAGTAAAGCAAACAGCAATACAAGGATAATTCTCTCAAACATGAATCTTAAGTGAGATTACAGTAGAAGAGCCTAGGAAGGTATTTCCCCATATATAGGAAAGAAAAAAAATAATAACAGCCAAAAAGCAAAATAGCTAATCAGGGTGAACAAAAAGAAAAGTAATGTAATGGGAGAGAAAAGTCAGAGGAGTTACTAGTCACCAGATCATGTATGGCCTTTTAAGTCATAATAAGAATTTTGCTTTTTTTCTCAGTGATATGAGAAGTCATTAGGAGATTTAGACCAAAAGAGTGATGTCAGATTTACATCTGAAAAAGATTATTCTGGTTACTATACTAAAGATTATCTGCTAGAAACTAGAACGTGGGGGATGCTAGTGGTTTTGACCAAGCTGGTGACAGAGGTCTAATTAGAAGTGAAAAATTCTGAATATATTAAAGCTAAAATAGACAGGATTTCTGACTGATCAGAGTGAAGTTAGAGCTTTAAAGAGAACTTGAATTTGGCACCAATATGTTGGCCCCCACAACCAGAATAGAGTTATTATTAACTGAGATGGGATAAATTAAAAAAAAAAAAAAAAAAAGTCAGTTTGGGACATAAAAATTTTGAAATCTGTATTGGGTATCCAAATAGGAAATGTTGAGTAAATAGTTGGATTCTTGGTGCTGGAAATAAGGAATGATGTAAAGGTGGGGGTTATTATTAATATCATGTAGAAGGTGTTTAAAGACATGAACTTGATAAAGAAAAAGGGTCCAAGGATCGACAGTTGAGGCAACTCAACTATTAGAGGTCTGGAGAAATCAAAAGAGGAGAGTGTTTTATGGAGAAAACATTGACCAATGCCAAATGTTGATGAGGTCAAATAAGATAAAGACTGAGAAGTAACTATTAGATCTATTATATTTGAAACATGAATTTTTTTTGTTCAGCATATAATGGTTTATAAATCTTATCTTAAAAGGGGAAATTCTCATTATTAAAATTATATTAATATGGCTTGATTTAATTATATTTAATTAATATAATATTGATGCTTTTGAACTGTAGTGTTGGAGAAGATTCTTGAGAGTCCCTTGAACCTCAAGGAGATCCAACTAGTCCATCCTAAAAGAGATCAGTCCTGAGTGTTCTTTGGAAAGACTGATATTGAAGCTGAAACATCAATACCTTGGCTACCTGATACAAACGGCTGACTTATTTGAAAAGGCCCTGATGCTGGGAAAGATTGAGGGGAGGAAGAGAATGGGACGACAGAGGATGAGGTGGTTGGATGGTATCACGGACTCAATGGACATGAGTTTGGGTATATTCCGGGAGTTGGTGATAGACAGGGAGGCTGTTATTATTAAAATTATATTATAAAAATTATTAAATTATTATTAAAATTTAAAATTATTAAAATTATATTAATATGGCTTGATTTAAGTTTTCATTTAGTGATTAATTAGCTGATATACAGGAAGATATAGGCTTATGCAATTAAAAAGTGACAGACAAGATCAACTTTTGGCCTTTTGTATAATACTTAGGCATGACTGAATTAAAAAATAATATAAAACAATGTAAAATAGCAGAATAAAAAGAGAAAATTATATGCTCTTAATAATTTTCCCTATCTAGATATATAAATATTTAAAAGTTTTGTATGCCTGTGTGAAAACAATCTCAGAATTCATCTATTTTGTCAAAGCTAACACCTGGAAATATTGTTATTGGTTTTAATTTTGTGTTTTGTTTTTTTTTCAACTATTTTATTGTGATGTGAAAGGCATTTTATTTGCTATATTGGATAATTCAAAGCCTTCCTAGAATCCTATTTGTTACCAAGCATAAAAGGTCATCATGAATGTCATTTGCTGTATTAAGCACAGCAACATCCACCATTGAGGAGAATAATCTCATATTTAGAGTATAAATTTTTTCTGGGACTGTCACCCAGCTGTCTGCTTCTAACTGTGACATTAAAAGAAAACTGAATTAGAAGAATCATGAACAATGCTAGAAATATTTAAGTAGCATTAGATAAAATTGGGGGATATTGAAAGTTTAAGATCAATTTCCAAGTCATTACACACACATACACAAAACACCTTAACTTCTAGTCTCATTCGAGCCTCTTAAAAACAGAAAAAAACTTAGCATTTTGATGCCCTTATTGTCTCGATCAGAGAGAAAGAAATAATTGCTCTTACAGTGCCTTTCATTCTGTGACCTCTGGAGTCAAAGCCAGAGTCATATATAACTGGTATTCTTTTGCAAAGTTACCTGGCTAATTGCTTAACAACATATTTAACTTAGGCAAGATAAAATAGGCTGGAGAGAGAAGAGGATTACAAAAAGCTTTACTAACAAATATTCCCTTTTTAAAAAATTTATTTAACTAGAGGCTAATTACTTTACAATATTGTAGTGGCTTCACCATGCACTGACATGAATCAGCCATTGGTATACATGTGTTCCCCATCCTAGAATTTAGGTGTCAATATAAAGAGGTTTTACTGTATCAAAATGTATTTAGGAGCATTTCTTTGGCTCTGGTTTACAGATAGTCACTATCTTGATTCATAAATGAAGGTAAAGTTGATATCATATTCCATGTCACTGAACACTCTGAAAGAAAAAAAATTATAAAACTAAGAAAAATATAAAATTGATACCAATGATTTTTAATTAGATAGAAATAATTATTCCTGAAGATAACATGCTGCATTTTGAGTTTATTTTAGGACGTAGTTCAGTTCAGTTTAGTTCAGTTGCTCAGTCGTGTCCGACTCTTTGCGACCCCACGAATTGCAGCATGCCAGGCCTCCCTGTCCATCACCAACTCCCAGTTTACCCAAACTCATGTCCATTGAGTTGGTGGTGCCATAAAACCATCTCATCGTCTATTGTCCCCTTCTCCTCCTGCCCTCAATTTTTCCCAGCATCAGGGTCTTTTCAAATGAGACAGCTCTTCACATCAGGTGGCCAAATATTGATGTTTCAGCCTCAAAATCAGTCCTTCCAATGAATACCCAGGACTGATCTCCTTTAGGATGGGCTGGTTGGATCTCCTTGCAGTTCAAGGGACTCTCAAGAGTCTTCTCCAACACCACAGTTCAAAAGCATCAATTCTTCTGCACTCAGCTTTCTTTATAGTTCAACTCTCACATCCATACATGACTACTGGAAAAACCATAGCCTTGACTAGACAGACCTTTGTTGACAAAGTAATGTCTCTGCTTTTTAATATGCTGTCTAGGTTGGTCATAACTTTCCTTACAAGGAGTAAGTGTCTTTTAATTTCATGGCTGCAATCACCATCTGCAGTGAGTTTGGAGCCCCCCAAAATAAGGTAAGCCACTGTTTCCCCTGTTTCCCCATCTATTTGCCATGAAGTGATGGGATAGATGCCATGATCTTAATTTTCTGAATGTTGAGCTTTAAGCCAACTTTTTCACTCTCCTCTTTCACTTTCATCAAGAGGCTCTTTAGTTCTTCTTCCCTTTTGCCATAAGGGTGGTATCATCTGCATATCTGAGGTTATTGATATTTCTTCCAGCAATCTTGATTCCAGATTGTGTTTCATCCAGCCCAGCATTTCTCATGATGTACTCTGCATATAAGTTAAATAAGCAGGGTGACGATATACAGCCTTGACGTACTCCTTTTCCCATTTGGAACCAGTCTGTTGTTTCATGTCCTGACCTAGAAAACATTTAAAGCAGACTATTTTTAAATTGCTTCATTTTTGGTAGTTTTTAGTTACATACACATTTCATACCAGGTTTTAAAAATAGTCTATTACCATATAATTTATTATTGTGGTAACTGAAAGTAGCAAGGGTGTGTTACTGTATGTTATTTTTTTTCTAGCTTTGGAAAATGAAGGAAGTGCTAACTAAAAACCTAACACACACTCATATACAAACCCATGCATGATATTATGATTGAATACATTAGTGGACTGATATGTAGATATTCATTTATGTGTTATAGATAATATTTTGTTGAAGTAAATTATTTTTATCCCAAAATATATTTTTGCCTGGCTTTTACTGAAAGTTTTATCATTCGTGGATTATTCAGCTTGTTATATTGGTCATTATCATTAAAGCACAAATCAAATTGTTAGAGGCTATGTAGTCACTTCAACAGTAAAGGATCTGCCTCCATTACAGGGGATGTAGGATCCCTGGGTCAGAAAGATCGCTTGGAGAAGGGAATGGCAACCCACTCCAGTATTCTTGCCTGGAAAATTCTATGAACAGAGGAGCCTCATGGGCTACAGCCCATGGGGTTGTAAAGAGTTGGAAATGACTGAGCCACTAACACTTTCACGCTATTAAGTCACTTTAGGGCTTTGGTATAGTGAGATAGGAATCACGTAAAGTTTATTTCAGAGTCACAGAGGTCATAATTACTATTCATTTTCTCAGTGATTCCCCTAAATATAAGCCCTCTGTTGAATCTAGAAAAAATAATCTGATTGATTTCACTCACATTATAATTTTAATTTTTGTTGTTCAGTGCCTAAGTTGCATCTGACTCTTTGCAACCCCATGGGCACTTCTATAACTATGAGTGAGGTTGAAAATGTTCATGTGTTTGAAGGTTATTCATATCTCTTTCTGAGAGTTAGGTGTTTTTATCTTTCAGTCTCCTTTCCTATGGAATTCTTGGTTATTATTTTTCTTAATTTCTAGAAGTAGTGTACATATTTAGGGAGGGGGTGAAAATTTTATCTGCAATATAAACTGAAAAAACTTTTCCCCATTAATTTTTTGTCTTTGAACTTTGTGCTTTTTTTCTTATATCAAAGTTTGTTTTCTTTAATGTCACAATTAATAATATTTCATTTTAGGAATTCTAATTCTGAGTCATAGAAAAAACTTCCATGTTTTGAGGTTCCATGGGAATTCGCCCATGTATTCTTTTGGTATATTTATGAGTTAAATTTTTAAATTTATTTGTAATTGTGGAAAAATATTTAAAAATTATCATTTTAGCTAGTTCTAAGGATATTATGCAATGGTGTTAAGTATATTCCACTGTTGTGCAGCCAGTCTCTGAACACTAAGAAACAGACACATCATTTTCAAGCCTCTTTAGACTTTGGAGATAGTATGCACCAGACTTAAGAATATAGTAAAAATTACTTGTTAGGTATCTTAGAAGGACCATAGCTTTGAAAGGGGCTCAGAGTATAAGATGAGGCTTTGTAAAAAGCTGGTCTACAATACAAGTGGACTCTGATTCTAGGGACATGTGACCCAACAGATCACATGTGTTATACATATCTATGGTATATGAGGACTTTCTCTGAATATCTAAAGTCCTATTGGAAGTATTTGTTTATTTATTTATTTTTCTTTTTTTTATTATTGGAAGTATTTGAAGCACAAAAGGCTAAAGGTTCTGGAAAAATGCTATAATACCTTCACCAGATAAAGATTTACCATCTGAAAAGCAGCTTCTTTTATGGCCCTAGTCCCTAAGCACGTGCTGAACACCTGACATGAGACATCAAATAATTATGTGGTCAGAAATGGTCTGCCAAGTCATAAAGCCAGGTGAGGACAAAGGTAACCATAGTATGGTAGAGTGGTTTATTCAGGATTGGCTCTGAGCTGACTCAGAGGACTTAAGTAAATTAAAAGAGAAATGGCCACAGAACTCCAAACTACCTACCACTGTTTGAGCCTCTTGTTCAATATACACCTTATAGCATATGGAGTGTAGTGTACAACCAAACTGTCAGTTGATGGATTTGGGATAAAAATCTAAACCTGCTTCATGTTTTAGATGGCTTGATATATTGGTGACAGCTGAAAATGGACTGCTGCTGTACCACAGCCTCACAAAAAAAATGGTCCTAAAAGATAGCATTGTCTTTGAGTAATTTATGGGGTCGTAACTTGGTATGAAAGGAGAAGTGCCCCCAATTAACTGAACTTCTGGGCAGTTAAAAGAGCTTAGCTGATGTATCAAGAATTTGGATGGAGGAACAATGGAAGATTGAAGGCAAAGAAGCTTGGGAATCTGTAGAGTAGTAGTGGGCAAAAAGTGTGTAGATTGTTATTTCTCAGGTCAATGACCACCTACAGGCTGCTCTTTGAAAAGACACCTATACATAAGTTTTAGAACCTTGCGTATAAATTGAGATTGGGTTTGTGGGAACTTATAGACAGGGGGGCCTGGTGTGCTGCTATTCATGGGGTTGCAAAGAGTTGGACACTACTGAGTGACTGAACTGAACTGAACTGAAAGACCTATATATCAAGATCTCTCTTTTCCGAGTAGTATAGCAAGTAATGGCCTTAACCCCTTCCTTTGATGTGTGTCAAAAATACAATCAAAATGTTTTGCTTGTTTTTTAATTGGTCCAAATATGACTGACTCAGCTCCTTTGTATATTTCTCTTTTCATGCCCACCTTTCCTTTAAAAAATCTATTTTGGAAAACATTTATAGCTTGCTGATGTTGCCTTGTGGACTATCATGCTATATTGGTCAGGTCACCCTAAACTTGTCTATAGCTGAATAACAGATAAGTGACAGAATGCTTATGTCAATCAGTAATAACTTGGGGGTGTATAATCAGTATACAATACTCTGAACTCAATAAGCAATCTTGAGATAACTCAATATGCTGAATTGCCCACATGTGTACTGGGCTTGTGATGCTGCTCAAATTCCAGAAGAAACGATGAAAAAAAAAATAAGGCTCACATTGGCATGGTCAAAGAATGAGCAGATGGATTCCTATTGCCAGTCATGGTTTGTCTAATATCTTGTTTCCTTCTTTAGGGACTGACGGTGTTTGAGGATGTTAGCCATGAGAATGAGTAAAACTTGGAGCTGGATGTGGGACAAATTTTTAAAGCATCTGCCAATTTTGATATAATCAAAAATTATATCTGTGAAAGCACAAACATAACAAATTTTCTACAGAACATCTTGCACTCTTCCTTATGAAAATAATTCTTTTAGGAGTTCGTTCTTACTCACCTTTGCAAATGTGTTCTCCCAGGTTGGAAAGAACAGGTTCTCTGAAACCTGATCACCACTCCTCCCCACTGCCACAGCCTTGAACATTTGCATTAGTGCTTCTGTTAAAATTTGGTTCTAAAAGCAATCTTCACTTTGAATGCTGTATAGATGGCCCCATTTTTCTTAGATTCCCAAGGCATAGGTCACTCCACTCTGCTAAAAACCAACTCAACCTCCCATTTTTCCAGCCAGGCTCAGTACCCTAGAGGCTTTTCTTGCTGGGAGAGAATTTTTAACAGAAAGAAAGTCTTTGTGTTATAAGTCTATTTATTTCTGTTGCCTAGAATTGCTAGCACAAAAATAGTGGGCAGTAAATATTTGCTATGTGACTAAATAAATAAACAGAGGAATGAATTATTCAGCTGGAAGTGTAACATTATTCTTCTGGAATAATGCTATTAATTTTGGTGACATGATCTTTAGGCTGTAAGTGGTTCTTTTACCATTATGCCATGGAAGCCAGAGTATGTACATTCCATTAGAATTAAAGCTGAGGAAAAAACTGTTTTAGAAACAGCAAAATATGAAGATCAGGGTATTCTATAGTACATAACTGTAGTCTTAGAAAAAATATAGAACTCAGAACTTAGAAAAAATCTGGAACTCAGATTCTGTCTCCTTTCAACCCACCTTGAACCCCTTTTCTCCCTTTACTCAAAGAAGGAGAAAAACACTAGTGAGCAGGTAAAGCTAAGGACATCAATGGGGTCTACTGGTTGGATCTATCAGTGTGCTGAGGGTTGAGATTAAAGATTTTATTCACTGTGTGAGTTGGCCTACTCGGATGAATGGATTTATCAAAAAGGCTGAAACACTAGATTCAAAAAAGATGGTGCCTATTCAGAATCCTCTATGCCTTGAAAGTCCCAGGGGGAAATACTGGGGCCACTCTGGACAGAGGAGCCTGGTAGGCTACAATCCATGGGGTCGCAAGAGTCAGACATGACTTAGCGACTAAACCACCACCATGACTCCAAAACTTATAGTTGTTTTTTTTTTTTTTTTCCCTAGCTGCTCCTTCTGTGGCTTTAAGGTCTGTGTCTCTAAGCACCCTCAAACTCTTCCTTTACACAGTCAGAAAGTTAGTCTGAAATTCAGGTGGGGGCTAGAAAGGAAGGGTGATAAGGAAGCTATCTGACCTACTTTTAGTTTGTAAATTCTTTGTGTCACTAATGACACATGTCAGATAAGTTCTCCATGCGGGTTAGCACAGCACACTATGGGACACAGTTTGGAAAAGCTCTTATGGAAATAAATAGCATTAGTGAACATTTATAAAGGATATTATGTATGTGCTTTATATTTATTGATGTAATGTTATCTCACAATGTACCTATGGACAAAAGTTCTATTATCATCATCATCCTTATTTTGAGTATTTTGAGACAGAAAATAAAGAAATGTGCTCAATTTCACAAAACTGTTAAGATGAGTAACTTGAATAACAGAACAAGTAGTCTGACTCCTCATTCCATGCTCTTAATTTCTTCACTGTAATCCTTCTCCATAATTTGTTTATGGAGACCTTGATTTCTGGGTAAACTTATCTCAGGTATGTTAAAAGTGGGGAATGCATATGAAATTACCAGATAAAAATAATTAAGTCATTTACTTTACAAATACCTGTTTATTGCTTGTTTTATGTTTCATTAGTGGCCTATATTTCTGGCCAATAATCTATACAAATAAATGTCCTATACAAACAATAATCAGAATGATAATATAAGACAACAATAACTTTGTCTTTTTTAATGTTTAAGTAAAACAATTGAAGAAACATTAAACATGTAAATTAGTAAAATATAATTTTGGATATAGCTATTAATACACATTCAAGAGGTAAATTAGAGAATTGGAGTCAAATTGTATTTCTAAGCTAGAAAGTAGTATAAGAAGTTGAGATTTATGAAAGTAGAACAAAATCACTTTTTGATGTATGCTTTAGTGGTGCATGCATGCATGCTGAGTCTCTTCAGTTGTGTCCAACTCTTTGCAACCCCGCCAAGCTCCTCTGTCCAAGGGATTCTCCAGGCAAGAATTCTGGAATGGGTTGCCATTTCCTTCTCTACGGGATCTTTGGGACCCAGGGATTGGACCAGCATCTCCTGAGTCTCCTGGATGGACAGGCAGATTATTTATCACTGAGCCATGTGGGAAACCGATTACTCTTTTTTTGAATCCCTGATGCCATTTGATGAAATCTGACCTTTGTCCCTTCCACCCAAGAGTCCTAAACTAAAAGGTTCTATTTCTTTGTACATGGATAGCAATATTTATCTCTCAACCAAAGTTTCTGCACTGCAAAACTGAAAATAAGTACTTTAAGCAAAACGTTTAGTTACTACACTTGTTCCATCTTAGAACATCTTTGACAGCTTAGCATTTATTTACTCTGAGTTCTGCAGTGAATTCTTATTTGGTTCTAAGAATCATAAAAGAATGGTTCTCCCCAAAGAACTCTCTCTCCAGACTCCTTACCATAGTAATTCCCAAAGTATGGTCTCTGGACCAGCAACTTTGCAATACCTGGAAAGTTGTTAAAAATGAAATTTTGTGTTTTAGTTTACTGAAGCAGAAACTCTGGGTTAGTAGCTGGAGTTAAAAAAAAAAAAAAACAACTCTATGTATTAATAATCCTGATGCAGTTTGGGAACCAGTGACGTAAATTATGTATTTTAACTCCTTTATGTTCTAGTATTTCCATGTGTATATTTCACTTATCATATTTAATATAATTCATTTATAATAGCTGTTTATTTAATCTAAATTTACCAATCAATCCTCCTGTACCTTTTTAAAATTTTTTTTCTTTTTTTTATTTTATTTTTAAACTTTATATAATTGTATTAGTTTTGCCAAATATCAAAATGAATCCGCCACAGGTATACATGTGTTCCCCATCCTGGACCCTCCTCCCTCCTCCCTCCCCATACCATCCCTCTGGGTCATCCCAGTGCTCTAGCCCCAAGCATCCAGTATCGTGCATCGAACCTGGACTGGCATCTCGTTTCTTACATGATATTTTACGTGTTTCAATGTCATTCTCCCAAATCTTCCCACCCTCTCCCTCTCCCACAGAGTCCATAAGACTGTTCTATACATCAGTGTCTCTTTTGCTGTCTCGTACACCAGGTTATTGTTATCATCTTTCTAAATTCCATATATATGCATTAGTATCCTGTATTGATGTTTTTCTTTCTGGCTCACTCTGTATAATAGGCTCCAGTTTCATCCACCTCATTAGAACTGATTCAAATGTATTCTTTTTTAATGGCTGAGTAATACCCTTTTTTTTTTAAGGGAAATAATCATGTATTCTGTAATTTATATATTCCATAGTGACTAGTAGATTTTCTGTCAAATCTAGGGGAGATATTTGTCTAAGATAAATTTTTTTTAATTAATTTTATTTTATTTTTAAACTTTACATAATTGTATTAGTTTTGCCAAATATCAAAATGAATCCGCCACAGGTATACATGTGTTCCCCATCCTGAACCCTCCTCCCTCCCCATACCATCCCTCTGGGTCATCCCAGTGCACCAGCCCCAAGCATCCAGTATCGTATCGTGCATCGAACCTGGACTGGCATCTCGTTTCATGTCTAAGATAAATTTTTAAAGTGATGTTCTTATCTCTATTTTCTGTATAAATGATTCTAACACTTGCTTCTCAAGTTATGTCTTAAAGGATTAAAAAATGTGATGACTTAGAAAAATGTGCTAGATTTACTAGAAAAACAATGCATAAAAGTTGGTGTGACTTGTTTTTTTTTTTTTTTTTTAAAGTACGTGCTGACTTCCAGTAATAAACAAAATGGAGTAGACACACCGTTCCTTAGTCCTGCCAATAAGTACAGCTAAAAACCCTTGACATCATATACAAAACTAACTTAAGGTGGCTATAAAAAAGAAGGATAAGAAGGCATAACAGCTAATTCCCTGGGTCCTGGATATTTTTCTTTATATTTCATTGGGTGCTGGAGAACTAGGCAAACTGGTAATAGCAGTGAATGTAGACCGAAACACATTCTTAAGAATTGCCTGTTCTCAAAAGCCAAAGACAAGGAAAAGTACATCCTAAACAATAACCATTCAGATCTAAAAAAACACCATAGAAAAAATCATGGACCTCATACTTTCAATTTACAAACAAAAGGAGAAGGGTAACCTAGACTTTCACACTGTCTTGGCTATTGTAAGTCACTCCTCTTCATCACAGTAAAGTCACAGAAGATCAGGTAGGGAGCTAAGACTTTTATCCCTTCCTTACTTGTTCAATGTTTGAAACTCCATGCAACTCATCATATTAACACAGGCTAAAAATTGCATGATAATATTAACTGACACAAAAAGTACTGAATAAATTTTACCAGTCATAATAAAAACTATTAAAAACTCTAGGAACAGAGAGAACATCTTCAATTTGATAATGTACTTTTAAAGAAAAAACTTACTTCTAAACTTGTACTTAATGGTATAAGATTGAATGTTTTCCTTATAAAATTGGGAACAAGCAAGCATGCCAACATTTACCAATCTTATTAAATATAGTAGTGATGTTCTAAACAGAGAGTAAAGCAAGAAGAATAAGTAAAATGTATACATCTCCAAAATGAAGAAATGACACTTTATATATTTGCAAGTATAGAAATGAAATTCTCTGTATTTGCAAATGAAATGCTGCTATATGTACAAAATCCAAAGAATCTATGAAAAAAAAAATCACAGAACTAATTGAGTTCAACAAGATCACAGATATAAAATAAAAATTAAACCAATTGTGTATCTATATATTAGTAATGAATATGTGGGGAAAAAAATTAAAATACAGTACCATTTATCAGTTCAGTTCAGTCACTCAGTCGTGTCTGACTCTTTGTGACCCCATGACTGCAGCACGCCAGGTTTCCCTGCGCATCACCAACTCCTGGAGTTTACTCAAACTCATGTCTATTGAGTTGGTGATGTCATCCAACCATCTCATCTTCTGTTGTCCTCTTCTCCTCCTGCCTTCGATCTTTCCCAGCATCAGGGTCTTTTCCAGTGTGTCAGTTCTTTGCATCATGTGGCCAAATTATTGGAGTTTCAGCTTCAACATCAGTCTTTCCAATGAGTACTCAGGACTGATCTCATTTAGGATGGACTGGTTGGATCTCCTTGCAGTCCAAGGGACTCTCAAGAGTCGTCTCCAACACCACAGTTCAAAAGCATCAATTCTTCTGCACTCAGCTTTCTTTATAGTCCAACTCTCACATCCATACATGACTACTGGAAAAACCATAGCCTTGAGTAGCCAGGCCTTTGTTGGGAAAGTAATGTCTCTGATTTTTAATATGCTGTCTAGGTTGGTCATAACTTTCTTTCCAAGGAGTAAGTGTCTTTTAGTTTCATGGCTGCAGTCACCATGTGCAGTGATTTTGGAGCCTCCCAAAATAAAGTCTGACATGGTTTCCACTGTTTCCCCATCTATTTGCCATGAAGTGATGGGACCGGCTGCCATGATCTTAGTTTTCTGAATGTTGAGCTTTAAGCCAACTTTTTCACTCTCCTCTTTTACTTTCATTAAGAGGCTCTTTAGTTCCTCTTCACTTTCTGCCATAACGGTGGTGTCATCTGCATATGTGAGGTTACTGAATATTTGTCCCAGCAATCTTGATTCTAGCTTGTGTTTCATCCAGCCCAGCATTTCTCATGATGTACTCTGTGTATAAGTTAAATAAGCACAGTACAATATACAGCCTTGACGTACTCCTTTTCCTATTTAGAAACCAGTCTGTTGTTCCATGTCTAGTTCTAACTGTTGCTTCCCGACTCTTTGCGACCCCATGAATTGCAGCATGCCAGGCCTCCCTGTCCATCACCAACTCTGGAGTTCACTCAGACTCATGTCCATTGAGTCAGTGATGCCATCCAGCCATCTCATCCTCTGTCGTCCCCTTCTCCTCTTGCCCCCAATCCCTCCCAGCATCAGTCTTTTCCAATGAGTCAACTCTTCAAATGAGGTGGCCAAAGTACTGGAGTTTCAGCTTCAGCATCATTCCTTCCAAAGAAATCCCAGGGCTGATCTTCAGAATGGACTGGTTGTCTTTTCCAATGAGTCAACTTTTTGCATGAGGTGGCCAAAGTACTGAAGTTTCAGCTTTAGCATCATTCCTTCCAAAGAAATCCCAGGGCTGATCTTCAGAATGGAGTAGTTGGATCTCCTTGCAGTCCAAGGGACTCTCAAGAGTCTTCTCCAACACCACAGTTCTAAAGCATCAATTCTTCGGCGTTCAGCTTTCTTCACAGTCCAACTCTCACATCCATACATGACCACTGGAAAAACCATAGCCTTGACTAGATGGACCTTTGTTGGCAAAGTATTGTTTCTAGGTTGGTCATAACTTTTCTTCCAAGGAGTAAGCGTACATCATGAGAAATGCTGGGCTGGATGAAGCATAAGCTAGAATCAAGATTGCCAGGAGAATTATTAATAACCTCAGATATGCAGATAACACCACCCTTATGGCAGAAAGCAAAGAAGAACTAAAGAACCTCCTGCTGAAAGTGAAAGAGGAGAGTGAAAAAGTTGGCTTAAAACTCAACATTCAGAAAACTAAGATTATGGCATCTTATGATGCTATGAGAGTTGATCATAAAGAAGGCTGAGTGTGAAGGAGTGATGCTTTTGAACTTTGGTGTTGGAGAAGACTCTTTAGAGTCCTTTGGAGTTCAAGGAGATCAAACCGGTCTTCCCTAAATGAAATCAATGCTGAATAGTCATTGGAAGAACTGATGCTGAGCTGCAACTTCAATACTTTGGCCACCTGATGCGAAGAACTGACTCATTGGAAAGGATCCTGATGCTGGGTAAGACTGAAGGCAGGAGGAGAAAGGGATGACAGAGGTTGAGATGGTTAAATGTCATCATCAACTCAAAGGACATGAGTTTGAGTTAGCTCTGGGAGATGGTGAAAGACAGGAAGGCCTGGTGTTCTACAGTCCAGGGGGTCGCAGATTTGGACACGAATGAGCAACTGAACTGAACTGAACTGAACTAACAGGGTAGCTGGAGTGGCATAAAGTTGTAGTGAAAAAAAATAGTTTTGTTGTTGAAACAGTTCTGTGTCTTGATTTCAATGGTGGCTGCATGCAGCTACACATGCATTTTAATGTAGTGGCGCAGAAATAAGCAAACTCATCGCAGTACTGTAACTTCATCTTCTGATATCAATCTATAATTACTGAAGTGTAACCATTTGGGGAATCTGGGTGAAGGGTAAAGAGTACCTCTCCAGTATTTTTCAGAACTTTCTGTGAATATAAGAAAAACATAAAATAATAACATAAAAATAATAAAAATATATGTTAGGAAGATGGACAACTGAACTGGTCTTCTGGGCACAGTGACTGTGAAAGTCTATGAAGAGATGAAAGGTAAATGACACTTAAAAATGCCTGGTTTTTTCATTAGTCAAGAGTGTGCTTTGCTCCAGTTTGAACAAGAAAGTGACTTGCACATCAGATAAATACAGGGCATAAAAGACAAACATTTTTAGGATCATATTTGAATAAAAAGATAAGAGCCTGAGAAGAGATGATAGTCTTTAAGTCAGAAATTATTTCAGGGAAATGCTACCAAGCTCTAGAAGAATTCCTGAACAGAAAAGTTAAGAAGGTTCTCACACTTGCTCCTATCTTATTTAGCCACGACTGCTATTTTTAAGACACTCTGACTACAAACAGACAACATCTTATTCCTTCAGACTTGAAGGAGTCAAGGGATAGCCCCCAGATCTCAGCTCCTTCCCTACATGGATTTAGGGAAAGGCTGACTTGTCATAACTCATTTGTGCTTCCAAGGGTAATGACACCTGTTGGACTATCAGAGAAGATCTTGGTGGAATCTTGAACCCCTCTCACACATTAATTTAACTTTTAAAGATCCCTTTCCCTTTGAATGAAGACTATGTGAATTAAAGAGGCATTTAATGAAAATCAAGCAAAATGTTCATTCCTAAGCATTTTATTTCCTCTAACCTTGTTTGTTATGCTGCCTGTCTGGAGCAGATGGCTGGATGACTGGTACCTTCTCACAATGTTAATAGTCATTATCACTGTGTCATCTGAAGTGTTGCTTCCATCCTGTTTATGTCTTCTGCTTTCTCTCTTATGTGCATTTTCCTTTCATGTGTGCCACAGATCCCTGATATTCTTTTATACCCGTTTTCACTTGCTATGGAAATCTTTCTAGATATGGAAAGAAAGTGATAATAAACCTGTGATGTATGAGGTGACTAATGAAGTGTTAAACTCAACAACTGCTTTCTTTAAAATTCTGGAGGCATGAAATTTGTATTTTTCTCATCAGCAGTCATACCAGCAGGATTACTGCATGGAAAAATTAAGATACTCAGAACAACCTTCCATTTTATGACACTTAAAGAAGTTGGCATTAAGATGTGTATTCTGTGACTTGTGCTGCACCTAAAATGTAAAGGTGATTTATGTAATTAAGTGATACTGAATCAATGCTAATTCATAAATAAAATTGCTAATTTATGGATGCTTCTTGAATCTTCCATGAACCTGTCAAATCATCATTTTAAAAAGCACTATTTGGTACTAAACCTTATTTTCTTATACATTTTCCTACTCTTCAGTCCCTCTGTTAAAAAAATCTGACAAATAAGGAAAGTATAATTTTCACCACTAGTGAAATTTACATGTTCTTTTGTGGCAGAATATTCTTCAAAAAATGGCAGGCCTAATACACAGTGTCATTTTAAAGGGAAAATGTAGTCAATTTGGGAAGAAATGCTCAGTGTACAGGACTAGAATATGTGTGCTAGAAAGCAGAAAGAAGTGTGGACGATAATGAATGCACCCTATAGGCCAGTGGAATAAGATAAAAAGAACATGTTGTGGATAGAACTTTTCCTTCTCCTGAGAACATTTAAAATTCACAAATCCTATCATTTAACTTTCCCTCTAATGCTAAGCGTAGGGTGGTATGCCAAGGCAGTTTTAAATATAAATACCTGAGCTTATCTCTAACAGTCATTTGTATTATACACAGATCATTGTGCTATTTTTAAAATTTTCTATGGGATTCTAAAACAATTTCTATGTGTTTTTTCAAATATAAAGAGCTTTAATATGAATAATATTATCTGTGAATCCCCATAATTTGCAAGTACTTTATGGTTTTATTTTAAATAATCATAAAATAACTTAAAGTTTTAAGTATTGTTATAAAATTTTCAATCTCTAAGTCACAGAAAATGTTACAACTTGGCAAATCATAGTTCTTTTCTTCTGTGTGATTAGCATCCATAGCAGTTTTACAAGGTATGCTCTGTGTGTAACACAAAAAGATACATAGTGGAATTTTAAAAATCCATACAAAATATTTAAAATGTCAGGCTTGAATTATAGTTTGGAAGAAATTCCATTTACACAGGTAGCATGACTGCTTAGCAAAGTAAAATTAAATGTGAATAATTTATTTCTTAAAAGCAGTTTAGAACATTCTTCTAGCCATGTTTCACAACATTGACTGATTGATTTCTATCTATGATTCTCTTAATAAAAAGTAAAGTCTGTAATGAACTACATTTTAATAAGTTATATTAGAAATAACAACTGTGAAAAAAGATACATGTAGGTATTAATTGTCTTTAAAATCAGGCACACTAAGACAAATTAAGAATTGTTTATTCATTTAAATGCTACAAAATATAGTATTTAACTTGAAAATCAATTCTACATCCAGAAACAGAAATGATATTCTAATACATCTATCAAATTCAATCTAAAATGCATTGATAAACCTGTTTAGACAATTCATATAACTCTCCCAGTTTTCCAATTTAAAAAGTATGTATATAACTTTTGTGGAAAGATATATCAAGGTCTTTTTTTTTTTTATTGGATTGCTTTCATTTTTTTTACTCATATAATACTACTTAAGTAGGTAGTTAGACATTAACAAGGAGGTGATGGAAGCAAACAACAACAACAACAAGAGAGGAATAATCAAGCTAAGCTCCACCTTTCTGGGGATTCTCCCTTGACAGAAGCAGCAAAGAAGTGATGTGGGCTAAAAACAAGAGGGAACAGTCCAGCTAGGCTCCAACTATCTGAGGACCCTCCCCTGACCTTACCCAGAACCAGCGAAACTAAGATCAGGTGCTGAGCAACTTATCCTGATAAAGAGGCAACACAGGGACATGAGAGAACTTGCCTGGGCTGTGCATGCCCAGACTGGACAGGTGTGAAACCTCTGGGAAGCTCAAACTCATAGCAACATTATAGTAAAAACTACAGGTGGTTTTGTCCTCGCCCAGGTGGGTGTTTCTCAGCAACTCAAGGGTGAGGGCATGCACAATAATAATAACTTGTTACATAACTCTGGGCAGTCAATCAAATAGCAATCTCTTGTCACTCCCCCGTGATGGCACCCTGCCTCCACCCCCTGTCGCTCATCCAGGATCCTACTCTGCCTCCTTGCAGAACAACTCCTTAAAAACACCCTTAAGTCTGTATGGGAAAGTCAGTTTCATTTCACAGAATCAGCCCACTCTCCCTCTGTGAATGTATCTATGCTTTAATAAACGTTGCTTTGTGTATAAGCCTGAAGTTTGCAATTTTTTTGCTTGCTATTCTGCATGGCCTAAATTGCTCCTCAGGGTCTGCCATTGACCTCCTAAGTTTCAGTTCCCTGACAAAATGCATGCCAAACTGGTAACACTACTACTTTCATATAAAAAATTTACTGGGATTTTTGCAGTCTCACAGTTTTCCCTTTGCCAATTAGCAAATTCTTCATCATAGAATTAGTGATAATATCACTACAAATTTTTTCTTGTTAGAAACGTGTTATATGAAGTTAACATACAATAGCTGTGAAAATAAGAGAAGTGAAAAGCAAAGGAGAAAAGGAAAGATATAAGCATATGAATTCAGAGTTCCAAAGAATAGCAAGGAGAGATGAGAAAGCCTACCTCAGTGATCAATGCAAAGAAATAGAGGAAAACAATAGAATGGGAAAGACTAGAGATCTCTGCAAGAAAATTAGAGATACCAAGGGAATATTTCATGCAAAGATGGGCTCAATAAAGCACACAAATTGTATGGACCAAACAGAAGCAGAAGATATTAAGAAGAGGTGGCAAGAATACACAAAAGAACTGTACAAAAAAGATCTTCATGACCCAGTTAATCATGATGGTGTGATCATTCACCTAGAGCCAAACATCCTGGAATGTGAAGTTAAGTGGGCCTTAGGAAGCATCACTATGAACAAAGCTAGTGAAGGTGATGGAATTGCAGTTGAGCTATTTCAAATTTCTAAAATATGATGCTGTGAAAGCACTGCACTCAATATGGCAGCAAATTTGGAAACTCAGCAGTGGCCACAGGACTAGAAAAGGACAGTTTTCATTCCAATCCCAAAGAAAGGCAATGCCAAAGAATGTTCAAACTACTGCACAATTGTACTCATCTCATATGCTAGCAAAGTGATGATCAAAATTCTCCAAGCCATGCTTTAGCAATATGTGGGTGAAACACAAGCTGGAATCAAGATTGCCAGGAGAATTATCAATAACCTCAGATATGCAGATGACACCACCCTTATGGCAGAAAGTAAAGAAGAACTGAAGAGCATCTTGATGAAAGAAGAGAGTGAAAAAGTTGGCTTAAATCTCAACATTCAGAAAATTTAGATCATGGCATCTGGTCCCATCACTTCATGGCAAATAGATGGGGAAACAGTGGAAACCGTGGCTGACTTTATTTTGGGGGGCTCCAAAATCACTGAAGATGGTGATTGCAGCCATGAAATAAAAAGCCTCTTACTTCTTGGAAGGAAAGTTATGACCAACCTAAACAGCATATTAAAAGGCAGAGACATTACTTTGTCAACAAAGGTCTGTCTAGTCAAGGCTATAGTTTTTCCAGTAGTCATGTATGGATGTGAGAGTTGGACTATAAAGAAAGCTGAGGGCCAAAGAATTGATGCTTTAGAACTGTGGTGTTGGAGAAGACTCTTGAGAGTCCCTTGGACTGCAAAGAGATCCAACCAGTCCATCCTAAAGGAAATCAGTCCTGGTGTTTCACTGGAAGGACTGATGTTGAAGTTGAGACTCCAGTACTTTGGCCACCTGATGTGAAGAGCTGACTCATTTGAAAAGACTCTGATGCTGGGAAAGATTGAGGGCAGGAGGAGAAGTGGACGACAGAGGATAAGATGGTTGCATGGCATCACCGACTCAATGGACATGAGTTTGGGAAAACTATGGGAGTTGGTGATGGACAGGGAGGCCTGGAATGCATCAGTTCATGGGCTTGCAAAGAGTCAGACACAACTGAGTGACTGAACTGAACTGAACTGAATGTATAAGGTGAAGATATTTTAATGCTTTGGAGAGAACAAGACCTAAACAGAAAGAAGAATGATGGGAAAAATTATAAATCACAAGTGGGCACCAACATAAACAGCATGACTTTGCCAGTGATAAAAACGGATAATGAATTGTAAAGAAATGATTTCAAAAGAGAACAGCTATATAGACGATTTCATGTAGGCATCAGGTTGGATCACAGAAAAAAAGAAGAAAGAACGGACACAGGGAGGGCAGGTGATGTTTCTTGGAGAGTTATCTTGGGCCTAAGAAATATCTTAGACCGAAGACGTTTAGCAGGTCAGGTCCTTTCTGACCTGCTTCTTTTAAATCATCATTAACTCACTGTCAATATATGCTACCTGATTAAAAAATAACATTTTTCTTCCTCTTCCAATTTTTATCTGAAATTTTTGTACTTTGCAAATTTTGTTCTTTCTGGGACAAAGCTTAGATATTACAAAGTGAAATAAGTGACTTTCTGTAGCTTGTGGTACTTTTAATAGAGACTCATGGAGGTTTTACAGGGGGTCTTCTCAACATGGGAGACTAATGCTGGGGTGTGCTGTGTGTTTAGTTGCTCAGTCTCTTCCAGCTCTATGAGACCCCATGGACTGTAGCCCACCAGGCTCCTCTGTCCATGGGGATTCTTCAGGCAAGAATACTGGAGTGGGTAGCCATGTCCTCCTTCAAGGTATCTTCCCAACCCAGGGATCAAACCCAGGTCTCCCACTTTGCAGGTAGATTCTTTACCATCTGAGCCATCCCTTGGGTGCTTTTACTCAACTATGACTGTGAAAGTGAAGTCTCTCAGTCGTTTCTGACTCTTTGTGACCCCATAGACAGTAGCCTGCACCAGGCTCCTCCGTCCATGGGATTTTCTAGGCAAGAGTACTGGAGTGGGTTGCCATTTCCTTCTCCAGGGAATCTTGCCGACTTAGGGATCAAACCCAGGTCTCACATTGTAGACAGACACTTTACCATCTGAGCCACCAGGGAAGTCCAGCTATGACTGTAAATTCTGGTAAATCTATTGAAAATGGATGCTCTGTCTTGTGAGAATATATGTCTTGAACATAAGAGGGCAAATAAAACGTTCTCCTTATTACATCTCTTCTAGAATATGATATTTTTGAAAAATAACTCCTTTTCTATCATCTCCCATATAAATTAATCTCATTTTTAAAAAATTATTTGGCTTAAAAAGGTCTGAAGTGAATTTGTTTTTTCTATATCAACAAAAACAACAAATAATCAGTCAGTGGAAATATTTCCAGTACATTTCTTTCTTGATGGAGAAGTCACTGTAAACTGCTTCCATAAATTGTTTCAAACTGAGCTTAAATTTTATCAGTATAGTTTTCAAGATCATAATCATCATACACTTCCATTGGTTTTGTCTTTATTTTTTCATTTGCTTGTATATTTTCATATACAAAACATAAATTTAATCCAAATCAGTTTTCAATATCAGGACCAAAGCAATGGAATTTAATTCAATCAAAATAGTTCATCTCTGACTGCCATTTTGAATTATCTTCACAACTGTTCTCAATCAGAATATGATAATACCATAAAATACCAGGGCAGAAAAAAAGAACTAATCCTGTTCTAACCCCACAGAGGACTCCATAAAATGCCATTATACACCTGGTTTTGTGTATTCTTGTCCGTACACGGAATAACCTGCTTTTGCGATCTAACAAATCATCACAAATATAGTGACTTAAAACAAACAAACAGAGAACCTATCTCACTGTTCTGTAGGTCAGATATCCAACCCAGGACTCACTAGGCTAAAATCAACACTCCTTTGGAGGCTCTAAATAAGAATCTCTTTCTATGTTTTTCAAATACTTTAGAGGCTGCCCACATTCCTTGGTTCTTGGTGACCTTCCTCTATCATTAAACACAGTAGCATCACAAGTTCTAAATGGAAAGGCTGGTTAGGACTCACATAATTAGATTAGGCCCATCATGAAAATTCCAGGATAATACGCCTATTTCAAATTTCTTAACCAAATTGGCATCTGCAAAAGCTTCTTTTATCATGTAAAATAACTCACAGGTTCTGGAGGAATAGGACGTGAATGTCTCTGGATGGCAATTATTCTTTCTACCACAGTAGAATACATCAAATCCCAGAATGTTTGTGTAGTGATAATTTAGAGTATTTAGCAAAAAATTTTATTTCTAAAGTAAAAAGCTGTGTTGAAAATCTTACAGTTTATAATAAAGGAATATTCAAATTACTAGATGCTATATAAATATTTCTCTAACCCTGTGAAAGCCATAGACTAGGTGGTTATATAGTACAACTTTTTAATGTCACATTTAAAAATGAATAAAAATATGCAAAATGGACCAATTAAAATTTCATTTCTGACACTAAAATGATTAGTGATTGCCAGGTATTTGGGGGTAGGAAGGGATGAATAGGCAGGGATAGAGGATTTTTAGGTCAGTGAAAGTATTCTGATGTTATTCTTCTATTAGAGTTGATAGTTTTAATAGCAACAAAGTACACAGTGGTGGAAAACTGGCACAGAACCTACAAGAATTTCAACCACAATAAGGCTCTATCTGTTCAAACTTGATGTCCATTTTCTACTGACCATTTTGGGAAAAAACCCTATTCAGACCTTAAAACACACATACTCTTTCATACACACAGAGACACACTAAAATCTCTCCTTTTGTTTACAGTATGTTGAGAACAGTACATTTTGCTTATTCAAATTGATTGCACCCCATCTGTTTATTTCCAGTTAGAAGTGGGAAGAAACAATTCAATTATAAAGAATATGGTAGATACCCATCATTATATATTTCTCAAAACCTACAGAATTCACAACACCCAAAGTAAACCCTAATGTAAACTATATTGGTTCATTGTTCTAACGAATGCACTTTGGTTTGGGACCTTGATAGTGGAGGAAGCTATGCATGGACAAGAGCAGTGGATACAAGGTAACTCTGTATTTTTCACTCAATTTTGCTGTGTACCTAAAATCGCTCAAAAAAATAAAACCTATTCAAAAAGAAAAAGTAATCACTGTTTGATTCCATCTTTTATCACTTATTAAAGAAAATACAATTAAATATTCCTGCCTCCCTAATAACCTCTTCTACCCTTCTTTCTATATACTCTTTTAACTTGCATGCCTCCTACACTGCATAAATTCTTGTTCACCATTTCAGCCCTTGAAACAAAACAAACTCCTTCTCTGCCCAGCCTGTTAGATTTTACTCTTTTCTTCATAGATTAACTCTTTTTACAAGGTCATTTGTTCTTTATCTCATATTCTATTCTTTTTTTGTCTAATATATACAATCAAGACAGGGACTTCCCAGGTGGCACAGTGGTAAAGAATCTGCCTGCCAATGCAGATGACCCAGGTTCAATCCCTGGGTTGGGGAGATATCCAGAGTAAGAAATGGCAACCTTTTCAAATATTCTTGCCTGGAAAATTCCATGGACGGAGTTTCCTGGCAGGCTACAATCCATAGGGTTGCAAAGAGTCAGACACGACTGAAGCAACTTAGCTTGCACACATCCACACACGAAAGGTGCAAGTGGGGGAAAAGATTGAATTGGTCAGGTAAATTGCTAGTCGCTGTGTTCTCTTTGGACCAGTGAGGGAGACTGGTGGAGAGGAGATTTTTGCAGCTATTATCATGGTAATGTATTTATCTATATTTATCTCATTACACAATGAACTGGGTCTAATTGTTAGTCAAAGCAATGGTGAAAATCCTTTCCTGAAGTGGTAAGAATAGTAGTTCCTCATTAGGAAATTCTTTCCTCTCTTTGTTGCATATTGAAATTTGTCCTATCTTTTGCATCAGAGTATGGCTCTTAAGAATACATAACTGAATTCACTGGAAAGCTTTTCAGTCTTTTCTCAAACATGCTTCTCTATTTTGTTTTCTTTGTACAGTAGCCCTCTGATGCTGTATCTCTTGTTCTAAACCCAACATCCACAATCCAATTCTGTCTTTTTTCATAACTATCTTTTATTTCCCCACTAGACTGCTGTTTTCTGCACATTGTGGTGCAGAAAAAAGCTGTTTTTAAGCAGTTAATTTGAAGGAAAGGCCCTTATTACTGAGTCTAATGGAGAAAAATGGATCTTCCAATGCAGATAAACAGACATCATGTTATTTTTTAAAACAAAACATCATTACATATTGTCCAGGCAACAGTATTTGAAGAGAAGTTCAAACTTCATCGTCTTTGATATACTATTCAATAATGTAAAAGAGGGGACTGTCAACCTGCAGCAAATATTTTAGAAGAACATTGCAAAATGTTAGAGTAGATGGAGGATCTTTTAAAGGGAGGAAGAGTGGGGTAAACTCTTTGCAACAAGGAAAGAAATAGAATACAAGAGAACACCATAGAATACAGACATGATAAACGGTTTTACAATAGGTAGGTGGATAGATAGACAGATAACTCTACCCTAAAGTTTCCTTACACACAAATAAGATGGATAACTGGCTGAATTATGTATTTATTTAGGAGAATTAATTGAGTAGGTAGGTCTTGAGAACCTACCTAAACTAGTCATTTTGTCAGAATTTCTTGAGAAAAAAACAAAATGAATTGGATACAGATCCTGCTTTAAGAAATATATAATGTATTGGAAGAAAATGCTGCACATAATAATTAATACTCTTGACTTTCTAAATGTTATATAGTCTAGAGTGGGAAAGGATTCTGCCTGGGAAGATCAAGAAAATCAGTGAATTGACAAGCTTTGAATTAACAGGACTGGAACATCAGAGGTAGTGAGGGAACAATTTAGAAGGGAGTAAAAGTAGTAATACCAATCACAGCCAAGAGTTTACCTGCATATATGAATAAGAGGTATCTATGAGGATGCTTCAAGCTGTGGTAACAGAAAACTATATTGAAGCTGACTAAACCATAAGGGGATTTGCTGTTTCATGTATTAAACTGTCCACTGGTAAGCAGGCTCCAGTCAGAGCAATTTCAAGTTTCAGTTAAATTTCTTTGCAAGTTTTTCAGCTCTTTTTTTTTTTTTTTTTTTCCAGATGCTAAAACTCCATTATGGCTACAAAGTGGCAGCTATAATCCACTGGGATATTAAATATGTTTGTTATTTACCTCTGGAAGAAGTAGGGTAGAAAACGTCACACTTAACCATGAAATACAAACCTTTCCCCTCTAGTCCTCTTGATTTACTTTACATCTCTTGACTTTCCAAGGATAGTAAATGCTGTTGAGCTATTACCACAGTGATTTGCTTAGTCTAAAATGCACCGTGCTCTCAAGACAGGAAAAAGTTAGGCACTAGATAAAAAACAGAGTTTTGTCAGGAAGGTGGTATGACAGGACATAAACACTGTCCTCTCCCAGGATATTCAGAGCTATACTATGGCTTCATGAAACATCAAGAAACGGAATTAGGATGTATTATTAAATACTATTTTTCAGTTTTTTGAGAATGGAATAACAAAAGTTGAATGGTATTTTGAAAACAGTAAAACAGCCAGAGGTGTATAATGAATTATAACTGGTGGCAGGAGGAGAGCTGGGATATTAAAAAAAGAAAAAAAAGAAAGAAACATTGATACAGTAATGAAGGAAACAGATTGATTCAAGTGGCTATGAAAGTGGAGAAGATATGATGAATGCAATACATTTTATGGAAAAAGAATGAGAGGATTTTTAAACCAATTTAATTTAAGGGCAAGGGAAAATAAAAGTTAACTGCATCACCATCCTGTTAGTCAAACATTATCTAAGATGGGTACCATTGAAAAGTAGGGTATGTGGGCAGCAGGGGAGATAATGAGTTCCTCTTCAACTCAGTGAATGGAAGGAATTAAAGGGCATCCTTCTGGCATTCTGGTGGAGAGTCCATAGACTCTTGGAAAATGAAGAATGGGAAAAAAAAAAAGAATGAAGGGGAAAGACCATCAGGGTGTGATGATTTTGAAAGAAAAATCTGAAAGAGAATCTTTCACAGAAATATGGAGAAAGAGAAATATGGAGAGGGGGAAATAGTTCATAAAAGATTTATTAAATACATTCTTTAGTATTTTTATTAATGGTGACGTTAGATGTATAAAGGTCTTCCCTGGTGGCTGAGACAATAAAGAACCTGCCTGCAATGTAGCAGACCCAGGTTCGATCCCTGGGTTGGGAAGATCCCCTAGAACAGAAAATGGCTACCCACTCCAGTATTCTTGCCTGGAGACTTCCATGGACAAAGGAGCCTGGCAGGCCACAGTCCATGGGGTCAAACAGAGTCAGACACGACTGAGCAACTAACACATAGACGTATATAACATATGCACATACATATTTTTAAATATTCATTTTATACTGGGGTATAGTTGATTAACAATGTTGTGTTAGTTTCAGTTGTACAGTAAAGTGATTTAGTTATACATACACATGTATCTATTCTCTTTCAATACTTTGGCCACCTTATGTGAAGAGTTGACTCATTGGAAAAGACCCTGATGCTGGGAGGGATTGGGGGCAGGAGGAGAAGGGGATGACAGAGGATGAGATGGCTGGATGGCATCATGTCAACTCGATGGACATGAGTTTGAGTAAACTCCGGGAGTTGGTGATGGACAGGGAGGCCTGGTGTTCATGGGGTGGCAAAGAGTCAGACATGACTAAGCAACTGAACTGAATTGATTCTCTTTCAAATTCTTTCCCCATTTAGCTTATTACAGAATACTCAACAGTGTTCCTTGTGCATTACACTAGGTCTTTATTGCTTATCTATTTAAATAAAGCACTATGTACATGTCAATTCCAAACTCCAATTTATCCCTTCTAACCACCCTTCCTCTGTGGTAATCATAAGTTTGTTCTCTAAGTCTGTGAGTCTGTTTCGTAAATAACTTCATTCGTATCATTTTTTTTAGAGTCCACATATAAGTGATATTATATATTGTCTTTCTTGCTCTGACTTACTTCACTTAGTTGTTTTTCTGGGGCAAGACATTTCTCCACTGTTTCATTTTGTCTAACTTTCTGTGACTGTGGTTTCTGTTCTGTGGGTGGCAGGATTGTATTTCTTCATGCTTCTGCTATCTGCCCTCTGGTGGATGAAGCTATCTGACAGTTTTCGATGAAAGCCTCCAAATGTCTTTTTTTTCCCCAGAAACAACTTAGAACTGAGGTTCAAGATACTTTCGCACTGACTGATTTGAAGTGTGAACAAATCAAGAAAATGTCCGTGACAGATGTCTTATTGGGGCCCCAGGTTCAGCTCCAGAAGCCTACATTGCTGCAAGTAGGCAGCCTCTGGGATGGCCTCTAGGGCAAGGCACCGCTCCACTATGCCTCTGAACAGGGAGAGAAGCAAGTCATCCATATCAGGTGGAGTTTGCTCCTACATATATACTTTAATAAAAATAAGTATGGGATAGCATGTACTAAATTTAGAGACAACTTGGAAGTTTATACTCTGCTTTCCAAATGAAAATTAAGATTGCAGTTTTACTACTTAACTTTGATGTTGTCCTTGTTCAGTTGCTCAGTAGTGTCTGACTCTCTGTGACCTCATGGATGGCAACACGCCAGCCCTCCCTGTCCTTCACCACCTCCCGAAATTTGTGTAAACATCTGTCCATTGAGTCAGTGATACCATCCTACAATCTCATCCTCTGTCATCCCCTTCTACTCGTGCCTTCTGTCTTTACCAGCATCAGGGTCTTTTCCATTGAGTCAGTTCTTTGCATCAGATGGCCAAAGTAATGGAACTTCAACCAGCATCAGTCCTTCTAATGAATATTCAGGGTTGGTTTCCTTTAGGATTGACTGGTTTGAACTCCTTGTGGTCCCAGGGACTCTCAAGAATCTTCTCTAACACCACAGTTCAAAAACATCAATTCTCTGGCGCTCAAGCTTTGTTAGGGTCCAACTCCCTCACCCATACATGACTACTGAAAAAACCATAGCTCTGACTCAGATGGACATTTATCAGCAAAGTAATGCCTCTGCTTTAGAATACAATGTCTAGGTTTGCCATAGCTTTTCTTTCAAGAGCAAGCATCTTTTAATTTCACGGCTGCAGTCACCATCTGCAGTGATTTTGGAGCCTCCAAAAATAGTCTGTCACTGTTTCTATTGTTTCCCCATCTATTTGTCGTGAAGTGATGGGACCGGATGCCATGATCTGTGCTTTTTGAATGTTCATTGTTAAACCAGCTTTTTCACTCTCTTCTTTTCACCCTCATCAAGAGGTTCTTCAGTTCCTCTTCACTTTCTGCCATAAGGGTGGTGTCATCTGAGTTTCTAAGGTAACTGATATTTTTCACCACTGTCTTGATTCCAGATTGTGCCTCATCCAGCCCAGCATTTCACATGATGTAATCTGCATAGAAGCTAAATAATCAGGGTGACAAATCACAGCCTTGAGGTATTGTATCCCAATTTGGAACCAGTCAGCTGTTCCATGTCTGGTTCTAACTGCTGCTATTTGACCTGCATAGAGGTTTCTCAGGAGGCAGGTAAGGCGGACTGGTAGTCCCATCTCTTAAAGAATTTTCCAAATTTTGCTGTGATCCATGCTGTCAAAGGCTTTAGTGTAGTGAAGCAGAAGTAGATATTTTTCTGGAATTCTCTTGCTTTTTCTATGATCCAACGAATGTTAGAAATTTGATGTATGGTTCCTCTGCCTTTTATAAATCCAGCTTGTACATCTGGAAGTTCATGGTTCATGCACTGTTGAAGCCTAGCCTGGAGGATTTTTAGCATAACTTTCTAGCATGTGAAACAAGTGCATTTATGCAGTAGTTTGAACATTCCTTGGCATTGCCTTTCTTTGTTATTGGAATGAAAACTGACCTTTTTTGGTCCTGTGGCCACTGCTGAATTTTCCAAATTTGCTGACATATTGAGCACAGTACTTTAACAGCATCATATTTTAGTATTGAAATAGCTCAGCTAGAATTCCATCACCTCCAATAGCTTTGTTCGTAGTGATGCTTCCTAAGGCCCCCTTGAGTTTGCACTCCAGGATATCTGACTTTAGGTGAGTGATTACATCATTATGGTTATCTGAGTGATTAATACCTTTTTTGTATAATTCTTTAATGTATCCTTGCCACTTCTTAAAATCTTCTGCTTCTGTTAGGTCCATATCCCTTCTCTCCTTTATTGTACCCATCTTTTCATGAAATATTCTTTTGTTATCTCTAATTTTCTTGAAGATCTCTCTAGTCTTTCCTATTCTGTTGTTTTCCTCCATTTCTTGACATTGTTCTGTTAGGAAGGCTTTCTTATCTCTCCTTGCTATTCTTTGGAATTCTGCATTCGGATAAGTACAACTTTCCTTTTCTTTTCCATTCTCTTCTTTTCTTAGGTATTTGTAAGTCTTCCTCAGACCACCATTTTGCCTTTTTGGATTTATTTTTCTTGGGGATGGTTTTGATCACTGCCTCCTGTACAATGTTACCAGCCTCTGTCCGTAGTTCTTCAGGTGCTCTATCAGATCTAATCCCTTGAATGTATTTGTCACTTACTGTATAATCAAAGGGATTTGATTTATGTCATATCTAAATAGCCTAGTGGCTTTCCCCACTTTCTTCAATTTAAGTCTGAAATTTGCAATAAAGCATTTGTGATCTGAGCATCCCTTAGTGCCCAGTCTTGTTTTTGCTGACTGTATAGAGCTTCTCCATCTTTGGCTGCAAAAATATAATCCATCTGATTTCATTATTGACACTCTGGTGATGTCCATGTGTAGAGTTGTCTCTCGTGTTGTTGGAAGAGGGTGTTTGCTATGACCACTGCATTCTCTTGACAAAACTCTGGTAGCTTTTGCCCTGCTTCATTTTGTACCCCAATGCCAAACTTGCCTGTTACTCCATGTATTTCTTGACTTCCTAATTTTACATTTCAGTAAGTAAATTACTAAGTAATTTACTTAGCTTCACTTTCAAAGAATGTCTTGATTCTAATCACCATAGTAAAATTATCTACTTCTTTTATACTCAAGATGAATATACTAATTTCAAATATCAGTATCAATTTTACCATTAATAAAAAGAGACACAGCTTGGGCTGTCCTTGTCATTAGTATTTGTCTAAAAATGTATAATTATAAAGTCTTTGTCTTGAGACCTAAAACTTTCCCTTAGAATTTCCTTTCAGATATATTTATCATATAATTTGTAGATGGAAGCATAAAGGTCCTTTAAGAAAAATGGTCAAGATGTTTTCATTTTTTAATTTTGTAGGACTATAAAGTACTATAATGCTAAAGATCAAGATGAACTAAGATAACACAGTTTGCTTCCTAATGTTTCTGTAATCCATAGTAGAAATTGTGAAAGCATTGGCAAATACAAAAATCTGTTTTTTTAAAAGTGAAAGAAATAAGAATTGAGTCAAACAAACTCAACATAAAAATGCCTGTCATTCACTATCCTTTTTTTTTTTTTTCCTTTTTGGACCAAAAGAGAATATTTTAGATGAGAGATTGAGACACTAAGGCATTGCCATCATGACTGTTAACTTCTTGTTATAATTCATTCTCCTTATCAGAAGTTAAGCTTGAAAATCAGAAACAGAAACAATCTTCTCTTTTGGGTGACTATGATTGCCAATCTAATTCTTTCTCTGCTCCAGTGAACCTAAATTACTAAAAGTAATATAATGGGATGAGTAATTCAATAGGTGTGAACAAATGTATCCCAATGCAAATGGTTTCACATTATGAGGTGACTTTTTCAAACCCCTGTAAGTATCATTTGATTAATACTTGGCCTGGGTTCAACTGCTCCCATTGCAGTCTTCTACATGTTGCAATCTGAAGTTTTCTTTCTAACTTGAAAATAATACAGAATAAGCAGTCTACTTAAAATTTGACTCACTACTAATATTTAATAGGTCATAAAATAAGAAATGGATGCTGCTTGTTTTATGGAAACTGTTACCTTTTAAAGCCATCATTAGGGCTATGTTTTTGACCATAACATATAAAACTCAATCTTTTCTCACCATGATAGTTTTGTTAATGGTGAATCTATAGAGTGGTTTAAGTGCAAAGAAATTGCTGTTCAACAGTTGATGACTTTATGTCTCTGCCTCCTACAGTCTCTGCCTCTCTCTTATAATTTCCTGTTTTTGTCCTTTTTTCTTTTTCTTCTTTTTTCTCCTCTCTTTATGTCTTTTTTTAAAATCTTCTCAACTTATTTAATGTTTATCTTCATTTCTGTAGTAAATGATTTTGAAACACTATAATGAGAGATATGACTTAAGGTTCATTAAGGAAAAAGAATCAATAGTAACAGTGACATATAAATGAAAGAAAAAGGATAACCAAGCAAAGGCATGCTTGTGGTAAGGAAGCAGGGCAAAGATACGAACACAGGTGAAATTAAATCATCGAAATGGTGCAAGGGGTTGACAAAATCTCTAATGAATATTGGCTTAAATTGTTAAGAATTTCATGGATTTGAAGTATACTATACATTTGTATGTTAAAACAGAGATTCCATCTGTTACTTTGTTGAGGAAAGAGCAGCACTTATACCAAGGGTGTAGTGCTTCCATCAATAATGTATTGGTATTCTAATTAACCTACTCTTTAGCTTAAGTTTTGATAGTTTCTGTATTTGTTATAATAGAGAGACACAAGAAACATTAAAGAGTCTTCAGTAGTGTTTATATAAATACATGAACGAATAAAAAAAGAATCTGAAAAGTCATTGTCAACAGAGGTTTCATAACTCTGAAAATGGCTACAGAGTAAAACTAGAACACTTTGAGGTAGCTCTGGGTAGTTAGAAAAAACTGAGTTTATACAACTTGATGTGCAGAAATTAGGAATTAGCATTTATAACTGACTATTGAATGCAATGAATATCTCAAATGCATTATATCTCACCTGTAAATGCTTTATGCTTTTTATTTTTATTCTATAATTCTTCATTTATTAAACTGATTTTACCTCAAATGTTATATAACAAGAATATGCTAACCTATGAATGTGTTGGGGACTTTATAGAAGGTAAAATCAATATGTAGAGGGCTTCAAGACAATTTATTAATTGTTTAGCCATTAAGAATTTCACATTAAGCTAATGAAGAGAAATAAAATGTAAGTGATTAAGGGGGTGGAGAAAAAATATTAGTAAAAATTAAATACAGCAAAAGAAAATATTTTTAAAAAATTAAAGATTGCTCTTGATAACAATCTAATCACATTTTTAACAAAAATTATGAGCATGAAAATATGTTTAATTATGCTGTGAAATATTTGTCATGCTATTTTCTATACATTTTTCTAGGTTATAATCAACTTATTGTCAGTCAAGTTTTCAAGTGTTCTAAAGCACACTGAATAGCATTTTATGTGTTTGCTTTCTTATGCTTCCTTTCTTTTTTTGAAACTTTTGCTCACTTATAGGAGGACTAACTTCATGCCTATTGAGCCTAAACTATTTTAAGTCAAAATTGATAGATGATAAAAATATGTGCTGATAGTAAACCCTAGCCACTGGTTACATAATAATGGAGTGCACAATGGCACCCCGCTCCAATACTCTTGCCTGGAAAATCCCATGGATGGAGGAGCCTGGTGGGCTGCAGTTCATGGGGTGGCTAGAGTTGGACACGACTGAGAGACTTCACTTTCATTTCTCACTTTCATGCACTGGAGAAGGAAATGGTGACCCACTTCAGTGTTATTGCCTGGAGAATCCAAGGGGGGGGAGCCTGGTGGGCTGCGGTCTGTGGGGTCGCACAGAGTCGGACACGACTGAAGTGACTTAGCAGCAACAATGTAAGTACTGCTCTCTGGATTTATCACAGTTACACAGTAATGAATCAAAATGTTTAGAACTGTTTTTGGTGTAAACAAATATCGCATTCCACATTTTCCTATTCTCAAACTCACTCCAGACTATCACATTTTTTTTTCAAAAAATTCAAAATTCCATATAAAGTACTGCTGCTGCTGTTGCTGCTAAGTCACTTAGGTCGTGCCCAACTCTGTGCGACCCCCATAGACGGCAGCCCCCCAGGCTCCCCCGTCCCCGGGATTCTCCAGGCAAGAACACTGGAGTGGGTTGCCATTTCCTTCTCCAATGCATGAAAGTGAAAAGTGAAAGTGAAGTCGTTCAGTCGTGTCCGACTCTTTGCGACCCCATGGACTGCAGCCTACCAGGCTCCTCCGTCCATGGGGTTTTCCAGGCAAGAGTATTGGAGTGGGGTGCCATTGCATTCTCTGATATAAAGTACTATATTTTATTTATTGATTCATCAACCATAGAAAATATTCATTTACTCTCCGATGTGCAAATAGTGTTTTATCTCATTCCTCTCTCTTCTCTTCTATACAATGTATGAGATTGTATATTTATTTTATTTTTCTATTCTCTTTGAATTATTGTCACTATTATTATCAATTTTTATGTCTTTGTGGTTTTCTGTTTTCAAGGCCAAAATTCTGTTGGTGGAAAAACAAAAATACTTTCCAAGTTTTGACCATAAAATGGCTTAAATTCTTAAAAATTTTTATTTTGTATTAATATGGGAGAATTACATTTTGTTTGCTAAAAGTCTCTTATGGACTAAATTTTGTTACCCCCAAAATATATGTGTTGAAGCCTTAGTATATACCCTGTTACTATATATGCAAATATTTGCTTATCATTATCACACTGTTGTCATGATTTTCTCCTTAAACTAGGTTCTGCTGCTAAGTCACTTCAGTTGTGTCTGACTCTGTGCGACCCCATAGACGGCAGCCCATCAAGCTCCCCCATCCCTGGGATTCTCCAGGCAAGAACACTGGAGTCCGTTGCCATTTCCTTCTCCAGTGCAGGAAAGTGAAAAGTGAAAGTGAAGTTGCTCAGTAGTGTCCGACTCTTAGCGACCCCATGGACTGCAGCCTACCAGGCTCCCCCGTCCATGAGATTTTCCAGGCAAGAGTACTGGAGTGGGGTGCCATCGCCTTCTCTGTAAATTAGGTTCATTAAACCCTAATTCAATAATACTCTTTCTGTGGCCTAATGTCACTGGATCTTATGGAATTTTAGATCTGAAAAGAACTCAGAGATGCAAATACTTGACAAAAATATAATCAGGAATTTGAAAGTATAGCTCACCCAAATTCTCAAACATTAGACAAATAATGTCAATGTAAATATATTTGAGTTTTAACCAAAGAATCATAACTTGGGTAGTGAAAAATATAAGTTGTAGAAAAAATTACAAGAGAAAGAGAAACATAATGAAGTAAACAAGTCGTAGAGTTGATAACATGCTTTTTCCCTCTTTTTTATGGTGTTTTGAATTTTATTTATGGCAACAAAGATAACCCTTACTCTATCCAGAATTTCCATAGGTGCCTTTAGAGTGGTAATTAATTGCCTCTATGGCAAATGAAACCTATACAGGTTAATAATATTGATCACATTTATTTTATTTACTAACATAAGGATTAAAACAACAAAAAGTACCCAAACTAAATTCTCTCTCCCACTGTGAAACTTTCCCAATGAAACCTAAACCAATAAGGAATCAATAGAAGGAAAATCATGCCAGCTGCCTTTATATTCACTATCAATTACTAGCTTCTGTCTATTTTCATGCTTTAAGAATTTTGACATTGCTATCTTAAATAAGTTTTTTTGGGGGGGGGGGTAAGAGCATTAAAATATCTAATAATGAGAAGTATCTTGAATCATTATAACAATACTATTCTGGCAGGCTGACAGGCTTGATTTCACTGTTGCAGTGTAGTGAAGTGCAGACCTTTACAAGACCTGCTTCACCTGAATTCTAGGGCAGGCTTAGGACTGTCTATTTCTGCTGACCTTGGGCAAAGCTTATACATTCTGTGAGACTCATTCAGTTATTTCATCAGAATATTTAGGAGTTTAGCAAACTAAGTCCTGTACTTAATAGAAAGCTTGTAAACTATTATTACCATTTAAATTTTTGTTGGATTAGATCATTTTTACTGTTCTCTATAACTCTATACATCTTATCATTTCCTTAAAGATTGGTGCCAGGATTTCTTACTGATAAACCTAAGAAAGAATAAAAATAATATAGCCTCCTTTATGAGGAACTTTCAGTCTCTTAGACTTCAGAAAATAGTAAATAATGTGTTCAAATTCTATTAAAATGAGCTTTCAGCTCATAATCTTACTCTCCAATTTAGAATATGTAATATTGCTTAATGATGAGGATGTTTGTATTTCTCTATTAGCATAAAAATAATGATTTTTCATTATAATAAAATATTCTTCTATTGCATATCTATGTCTTATGAATTACTGTACACATATTTTGTGTCAATTATAGACTGCAGAATAAAAGGTAACACTTCAGCCTTCAGGCTGAATCATTTATTTGGAGCTCACTGATGTGTTCTTAATTCAATTTGGAATCTCTCCCCACCCACAGTGTGTGGAGAAAGAGATGCAAACATTTTTCTTCATTGGCAGTGGCTTAAGAATGCATCAACATGACAAATATTTTCCAGGAGGGGGGGAAAAAAAGGTATACTCTGTGAATAGCAATTTCCCTGTCTCTCTCAAAGAAAAAAGAAAGATAATCATAGCAATTTGTATAACATTTCTTTTATTTCAAAAGAGGCTCCAAGCATTTTAGAAATGTTAACGACGAACTGGTTCTGTGAGATTCACACCTTCTCTCACTGAAATGGATTCATGTTTAACAGTGCATGGGGATGACAGGCCTTGAAGAAATCTCTCCTGGATTTATGATCACATCTGTAAGGTTGAAAGGAGAGCACTACTTATTCCAAAGTGCCAATGCTAGGATGTGTATCCATCACATAATCAAAGGCATGGCCTCCCTGCACATGCAAAATGTAACAGATAACATAATATTCACCTCCTCTTGGATAAAAGTATTGATGTGGCATCACATGATACTTTGTGCATCACTATCTAGTAATGGAAATGTCATTATACCTGTTAATAAGAGCATTAATAGTCATTTAAGAATATTTAATGTTTTCATGTGAATTAACATTATTATTGCCTCTTTTTAAAATGTATTAAATTCAGAATCCCATAATAGTACACCCATAGAATAATCTAAGTGAAAATGAAAGTATTAGTAGCTCAATCATGTCCAACTTTTGCTACCCCATGGACTATAGCCTGCTAGGCTCCTCTGTCTGTGGAATTCTCCAGGCAAGAATACTGGAGTGGGTTGCAATTCCCTTCTCCAGGGGATCTTCCTGACCATGGATTGAACCTGCGCCTCCTGCATTGCAGGCAGATTCTTTACCATCTGAGCTGCCAAAGATATGAATATTTATCTGTTGTTTCTTAATTCCTTTATATACACTATATGGCTGACCTAAACAATGATGATATGCTATAAATTCTAAATAATGTGGAACATCACTTGCACAATTACTAACAGATTTTGAGACTTTATAAATACAAACATACATACCTACACACATGTGTGATCATATATCTGTGCATATTTAATATATATTAGTGTCACAAGGCTTTGATTTAGACCATGTGCTATTAATTGGGCTTCCCAAGTGGAGCTAGTGGTCAAGAACCCACCTGCCAATGCAGGACACATAAGAGATGTGGGTTTGACCCCTGGGTCAGGAAGATCCCCTGGAGGAAGATTCCTGGAGAATCCCATGAATGGAGGAGCCTGGAGGGCTACAGTCCATAGAGTTGCAAAGACTTGGATATGACTGAAGCAACTTAGCATGCATGCATACTATTATTTATCTTACAGCTACTAATAGTTAAAAAAGGAAAGAAAAAAATATATGTAACTATATTCCAGTTTTTACATTCTATCATTATTCATGCTATTTTGGACAAATTTTATTCATTCATATTTTCATTCATCATATCGAAGTCTTACTCATTATATATAGAAAACATTTATTCAGTTAGTTCAGTTCAGTTCAGTTGCTCCGTCATGGTCTTCAGGAAGATCATATTCTTCTGGGAGAGATACATATGAAAACAGTAAATAGAGCACCATAAGTATATCAAACAGGCGGCTCATAACTCTGTAATTCAGAAATGAGGCAGGGGTGATTTTATAAAGAAGCCAACATTTGATTTGAGTCTTGAAGACTGAGTAGAGGATGCCAGCCAAAGGAAGCATTTTGTCAGGGTTCTAATTATAAAATTAAAACAAACTTCTAGCATTGACTGTGATAAAGATATAACCCCAGCCGTATCAATGTCAAGTGAGTAAAAGATAAGTAGTTGTTACGAGTTGCATTGTATCTCTCCAAAAAGTTATGTTGCAATCCAAGTTGCCAGGGCTTCAGAATGTGGCTCTATTTGGAAATAGGATGTTCTTAGAGGTAATCAATTTAAAATGAGGTCATTAAGGTGGGTCCAAAACTATGACTCTTGTCTTTATGAAAAGAGAAAATTTGTACAGAGATAGACATGTGCAGAGGGAGGATGATATGAAAAGATACAAGGAAAATACCATGTAAAGATCAAGACAGAGATTACAGTGATGCTGCATCTACTACCAAAGATTGTCAGCAAGCTATCAGAAGTTAGAGGGAGGCATGAAACTGATTATCTCTCCCAGCACTCAGAATTCATCACCCTGCCAACACTGTGATCTGGAATGTCTAGCCTCCAAAACTGTGAGCCAGTAAATTTCTGTGGTTCATAGCCATCTAGTTTATGCCAACTGGGTCATGGCAGCCTCAGTTCAGGTCAGTCACTCAGTCGTGTCTGACTCTTTGCGACCCCATGAATTGCAGCATGCCAGGCCTCCCTGTCCATCACCAACTCCCAGAGTTCACTCAGACTCACGTCCGTCGAGTCAGTGATGCCATCCAGTCATCTCATCCTCTGTCGTCCCCTTCTCCTCCTGCTCCCAATCCCTCCCAGAATCAGAGTCTTTTCCAATGAGTCAACTCTTTGCATGAGGTGGCCAAAGTACTGGAGTTTCAGCTTTAGCATCACTCCTTCCAAAGAAATCCCAGGGCTGATCTCCTTCAGAATGGACTGGTTGGATCTCCTTGCAGTCCAAGGGACTCTCAAGAGTCTTCTCCAACACCACAGTTCAAAAGCATCAATTCTTCAGTGCTCAGCCTTCTTCACAGTCCAACTCTCACATCCATACGTGACCACAGGAAAAACCATAGCCTTGACTAGACGGACCTTTGTTTGCAAAGGAATGTCTCTGCTTTTGAATATGCTATCTAGGTTGGTCATAACTTTCCTTCCAAGGAGTAAGCGTCTTTTAATTTCATGGCTGCAGTCACCATCTGCAGTGACTAGCAAACTAGAACAGATGCTTTCCAGTTTCACTTCCTCTTCTTAGATGTGGTTCACCACCCTGCATTATGGAAATGAATGCCTTCTTCCCTACTAGATGTAAGAATTAGAAGTGGCAGGTACTGTGTCTTATAAATTTATATTTCTTTGAAGCTATAGCCTATTGTTTTGCACACTACAGTAATGGAATTAATTTGGGCTAAATATATTTTAAAATGGGAAAATACAATGAAGCTATTGAATAAAAGAACTCAGTTTCACCGAGAGGGGAAAGAAAACAAGGATAAATGGATGTGAATAGTCATGGAAAAACAAAATTATTTCCTTCATTTTGTTTAATATATATATACCTACATATATATGCGTATTTTCTAAAAAATCATTAGTATTTATGACTATGAACTTTCAGTGAAAGCAGATATATTTTGCAGAAATACTCTAATGCCATATATTTATGATTTTATGAGAACTTGTTTATTTCATGAATATTAATTATGATTTTAATCTCACTCTATATGAATGCAAGTGAAAATACAGTGTTGATTATTACATTGTTTTGTATTATATCATAATACTGTTTTAGCATCAATGAATCTAGCCTTATTTAGACTACATTAATGTAAGCAGAACTACAAATTAATTTGAAGGTTAGTAGTTAAATATATCAAAACTACAATGCTACAGACTAATTGGCCCTCTATAGTATGAATTGTCTGTATTATTATTATTACTGAGACTTTTATTAGCTCTCTTTTAAGCATACTTATTTGACTGGAAAATTGGTTCAGTACTAATGTATCACCTATTATGTTGTACTTTAAGGAAAGTAATGTCATACTGGTATAGGGCCCTTGTGAATAATAAAGATGGAATATATGATTTCTTATAGGAAGTCTGAGGTGATATAGAAAATTAATTTTTCTCTTACCATAAGTAAAACATTATTGTATGGTGTCTATGATAACAACTGCTTTAGCCAAATTCACTTAAAAAAATAAAAGCAAAATCTACTTAAAACATAGAATTATATGTCTTGAAAGAGATTTTAGGGAACAATTTAAAAACAAATCTTAAGCCATTCAATCAAACAGAATAATTTGTCTAAACTTAATTCCAGGCTATTCCATTTTGACATTATTTAGACACATCCGAAGAAATAGATACATTATAACGCATGATGGTGGAAAGCAGTAGAGGATGAATATTATATGGAGATAACTTTTTGCTGTATGATCCTGTTTTTTTTTCTTAGTACAAGATCAAATATTCAGTTACTGTTGTTGAATTTGAAGTTCAAATTGAACATTAGCTGAAAGAAAGGCCTGAATTCATATTGGAAAATCTTTACTCTATTCATATAATTAAGAAAAAGTCATAAAGATCAATTTAATTATTAATAAATCTAATTGTGTAAAATTAAAACAAAAGTAAAAATCCTTTAAACTACTTTTTGCATGAAATAAATTTGGAAGTAAAATAATTTGATTTCTTATTGGAGATAACAAAGGGAAGAAATCAAATTGACTAAGGTTGACTGCTGATTACTTTTTTGGAAATTATTAATATGGTTTCCTGAAAAATGAACATATACTCCACTTAACTGAACATCTAGTCCAAGAGCTGTTATGATACATGACTTGGACATACAAGACAGGTAACTGGGATGCATTCTATACAAATGCAATTATTATAAAACAGGACAAGTCAGTGTATAAATTAGAGCTGACTTATGTACCAATAGTTCATACTTAGGTAGATTAGACTGTAAGTGTTTTGGAAGTGTATTCCTCCATTAAATTCTCATAGAACTTCCACCTCTGTAAGGAGGGATGAGTTCCATCCTATATAAGTACATAAAGGTTAACCACACTCACTCTTCTCAAGGATCTTACACACTATGAGGGCTTCCCCCGTGGCTCAGCGGTAAAGAGTTCTCCTGCAATGAAGCAGATGCAGATTTGATCCCTGGGTCAGAAAGATTCCCTGGGGAAGGAAATGGCAACCCACTCCAGTGTTCTTGCCTGGAGAAAGCCCATCCAAAGAGGAGCCTGGTGGGTTACAGTCCAAGGGGTCACTAAAGAGTTAGACACAACTTAGACTAAATAGCAACAAGCTTTATATGTAGACAAAATTACAAAAGGAAGTGGCAAATTGCATATTTCACAAGAAATGTAGAAGAGTGAAAAAGGAATTTTAAAAAGTAAGAGGTCAATACCGACTGGGATGATGATACAAGTTTCTTAGAAGATACAATAATTATATGTACTATCTGTTTTTATATTTCTTTCAAGTCTGTGCTATGTGACTTTGAGGAAAGTCCCTTCAAAACTGTGGCTTATGGTTTTCTCAAATAACTGAGGTAGTCTGAATGATTTCTGCAATTCCTATTTAGCTCTGAATGTCATATGCTAAATCACCTTCATTCCAAAGCAGTGAGATATAGACTGTTTACCATCAAAAGGAGGAAGAACATAATGTCATAGTGGGTTCTAGGTATGGAGCCAGGAAAAGAGGAACTCAGAGAGTGCTGACTCCTAGAGACTGTTATAATGTGTAAGGATTAATCCTATCTTTTAGACCAGTATACAGATTTTCAGTGAGATTTTATCTAATTCCCAAATCTGTTATTTTCTCATTTTACTTGACAGATTTTATTAAACAAGTACTGTTTAATAAACTGATGGTCAAATAAACAAAAAAACTGCTATAAATAATCTGACAAAATATAATTCAAGTATAATAATTTATGTTCTTTGGTTTCTATGTTTTATCTGTTAATTTTATTGAGTTTTCAGCTATTATACTTGTAAGCACTTTGAATTATTCTCTTTGTACATGTTTCACAGTGAAATATTTTACCTATCAGTACTCCCAGAGTCACATGCTGATGTGTTAAACAAAATAGGGTAGCTAAAGCTAACTTTTGGTAAAGTTTTTATAAATTCCATTCTTTAGAAGCTAAGATTTAAATCATGGTTTGACACTGAATAATTTATGTCTATAGTTATAAAATTCAGAGTTTAATAAGCTGGCTTTGAACAACAAATTATTAATAGTAAATCACTCAGTGTAACACAAACTAATTTTTGCTGTTCAGTTGGTAAGTCGTGTTTGACTCTTTGCAACCCCATGGATTGCAGCATGCCAGGCTTCATTGTCCTTCACTGTTTCCCAGAGTTTGGTCAAATTCATGCTCATTGAGTTGGTAATGCTATCTATCTCATCCTCTGCCACCCCCTTTTCCTTGTGCCTTCATTCTTTCCTAGCATCAGGGTCTTTTCTAATGAGAAGGCTCTTCACATCAGGTGGCCAAAGAATTGGGAGTTTCAGCTTCAGCATCAATCCTTCCAATGAATGTTCAGGGTTGATTTCATTTAAGGATTGATTGATTGATTTGATTTCCTTGCAGCCCAAAGGATTCTCAAGCATTTTCTCCACAATTCAAAACCATCAATTCTTTAGTGCTCAGCCTCTGTAGTCCAACTCTCACATCCATACATGACCACTGGAAAAACCATAGCTTTGACTATATGGGCCTTCACTAGCAAAGCGATGTCTCTGATTTTTAATATGCTGTCTAGTCTGTCATAGCTTTCCTTCAAGGAGCAAGCGTCTTTGAATTTCATGGCTACAGTCACCATCTGCAGTGATTTTGGAGCTGAACAAAATGAAATCTGTCAGTTTGCATTTTTTTCCCCTTCTATTTGCCATGAAGTAATGGGACTGGATGCCATGATCTTAGTTTTTTGAATGTTGAGTTTCAAGCCAGCTTTTATACTCTTCTCTTTCACTCTCATTGAGAGGCTCTTTAGTTCCTCTTCATTTTATGCCATTATAATGGTATATGATATGTATATATGAGGTTGTTAATATTTCTTCTGACAATTTGATTCCAGCTTGTGATTCATCCAGCCCAGCATTTCACATGATGTACTCTGCATATGAGTTGAATAAGCAGGGTGATGATATAAAACCTTGTACTCCTTTACAAATTTTGAGGCAGTCTGTTATTCCATGTCATTTTAACTGTTGCTGTTTGACCTGCATACAGGTTTCTCAGGAGACAGGTAAGGTGGTCTGGTAATCCCATCTCTTTAAGAGTTTTCTGCAGTTTGTTGTGATCCACACAATCAAAGACTTTAGTGTGATAAGTGAAGCAGAAGTATATATTTTTTGGAATTCCCATGCTTTCACTATGATGCAGCAGATTTTAGCAATTTGATCTCTGGTTTCCTCTTCCTTTCCTGAATCCAGCTTGTACATCTCGAATTTCTTGGTTCACATAATGCTGAAGCCTAGCTGGAAGGATTTTGAGCATAACCTTGCTAGCAAATTAATAAGAAAACTGAAAAACTCAAGTAAAAGCTCAAATTATTTCAAAATTATCTTTTTTATATAATATTTGTTTTGTATATGTAAGAAATAGAAACTTGATGTGGCCGGTTTTCAAGACAAAATTGAAGCCTGGACTCTTTAGATAAAGTTAGGATTGGTGAGAGAGATTAGACTGGATCCTAAAGAGATAGGACTCCATCCTTTGCCTGTTCCCTGGTTCTAAACTTGCTAAGGACTTGCAGACCTGACATAGTTCATGTACCTGGAGGTTCCTTAGGCAAACAAGATGTTGGGGGAAGGGATACATTAGCAAGAAAGTCTTTTTTGAAAAATGTGGATGCAAGTTAGGAAGGGAGAAAGAAGGATACTCTATAAGAAAATAATGAAACTTAGGCGACCTCCAGGAAGATTGCACACCCCATAGTATTCAGCAATGAGGAACCAGGGGGAAGGACCTGAGTGTTAGGGAATAAATTGCTGTTGTAACTGCCCTGGGTTTACCTGCCCATCGGACACCTGATCTTGCAAGACTGTCATTAAAAGTTTCACTTTCACTGTGCTTTGTGTCTCAGAGTCCATCCTTTGGTTTTGGGCTGGTGTGTGTGTTTTTCACAGTATATCTATCTATAAGAATTTCTCCTTAGGATAAGTTACTGCTTTCTTAAAAATAAAAAAAATAAAAAATCTGTGAATTTTCTCAGCACAATGAAGCCTTGTTATCTAATACCTCCATCTACCTCTAAAAGGGAAAATAAAACAGGAAAATATATCATGAGACCACTGCTAACAAGTTTTGTTGGAACATCCAAAATATGAGTATAAAAATAATTTATACATCAATACAGTAATTGCTTTCTCAAGCCAACCTCCTAAAAGTTTCATGTTTAGAAACTACATGATGAATACTATTTAAATTGAATAAAATGTTGCTTTTCATTATGAACAATTTGAAAAAAACAACATATGGATATTCCCTAGCCATGAGAGAAAGAACAGATATTTAAATATGAATCATGCTTTATTTGCTATTCAATAGGCACTATTTACTGGAGATAGAGCCTAAGTTACATTAATGTATATATAATAGATTCCCTTTCTGCCTTACAAATGATAAAAAGTTTCTACATGCAAACCTATAAAAATGTGCAACACATACACACACAAATCTACCTGTCTTTATGAACTTAAGCTGTAATTATGACTTTATATTTTGTACTAACAACATCAATATGTGTATTTGGGTGTGTAATATCTCATCTTACATTATAATTGGATATTAAGAAAACTACTTTCTTTAAATAGCTATATATCATATTAATTGCATTTTTTTAAGTTACATCTGATTGGGCTAATAAATTTTAATCTTTAGGAGTCACACTAAAAAGTCATGAGATTAAGAATTTTAGGCCTGAGTGAGTTAATTGGGGTTATCTGAGGCAGAGCTGATTATATTTCATAGCAAATTATAATGAGTCTGTCAATAATTTCATGTAGACAAATCCATTTTTTTTAAAGAGGATCAAAGGACAAGTGGCAAAGTAGAGAGAAAAAATAAAGGGGGAGAAGAAAAATGTAAACACAACAAACAATCAAGGAGTGGTAGCTTCTTGCCTGCATTCACTGCTCTTGATTCTCTGTTTCTAATTTTGTCCAAATATTTCTTTAACTATCTTTATTCAGTTCAGTTCAGTTGCTCAGCTGTGTCCAACTCTTTGTGACCTCATGGACTGCAGCACGCCAGGCTTCCATGTCCATCACCAAATCCTAGAGTTTACTCAAACTCATGTCCATCAAGTTGGTGATGCCATCCAACCACCTCATCCTCTGTCGTCCCCTTCTCCACCCACCTTCAATCTTTTCCAGCACTGGGGTCTTTTCAAATGAGTCAGTTCTTCGCATCAGGTGGCCAAAGTATTAGTTTCAGCTTCAGCATAAGTCCTTGCAGTGATTATTCAGGACTGATTTCCCTTAGGATGGGCTGGTTGGAAATTCTGCTGTCCAAGGGATTCTCAAGAGTCTTCTCCAACAGCACAGTTCAAAAGCATCAACTCTTCAGTGCTCAGCTTTCTTTTACAGCCCAACTCTCACAACCATCCATACATGACTACTGGAAAAACCATAGCTTTGACTAGACGGACTCTTGTTGGCAAAGTAATGTCTCTGCTTTTCAACATGCTGTCCAGGTCTATCATAGCTTTTCATGCAAGGAGCAAGTGTCTTTTAATTTCATGGCTGCAGTCACCATCTGCAGTTATTTTGGAGCCCAAGAAAATACAGTCTGTCACCGTTTCCATTGACTCTCCATCTATTAGTCATGAAGCAATGGGACCAGATGCCATGATCTTAGTTTTTTGAATGTTGAGTTTTAAGCCCGCTTTTTTCACTCTTCTCTTTCACAATCCTCAAGAAGGCCTTTAGTTCCTCTTTGCTTTCTGCCATAAGAATTGTATCATCTGCATTTCTGAGGTTATTGATATTTCTCCCAGCAGTCTTGATTCCAGCTTGTGATTCATCTAGCCTGGCCTTTCATATGATGTACACGGCATATAAGTTAAATAAGCAGGGTGACAATATACAGCCTTGATGTACTCCTTTCCCAATTTGGAACCAGTCTGTTCTTCCATGTTCAGGTCTAACTCTTGCTTTTTGACCTGCATACGGATTTCTCAGGAGGCAGATAAGGTGGTCTGGCATTCCTATCACTTTAAGAGGTTTCCATAGTTTGCTGTGATCCACAAAGTCAAAGGCTTTGGTATAGTCAATAAAGCAGAAGTAGATGTTTTTTCTGGAACTCTCTTGCATTTTCTATGATCCAGTGGATGTTGGCAATTTGATCTCTGGTTCCTCTGCCTTTTCTAAATCCAGCTTTAACATCTGGAAGTTCATGAGTCATGTACTGTTGACACCTGGCTTGAAGAATTTTGAGCATTACTAGCGTGTGAGAAGAGTGCAAGTGTACAGTAGGTTGAACATCCTTTGGTATTGCCTTTCTTTGGGATTGGAATTAAAACTGACCTTTTCCAGTCCTGTGGCCACTGCCGAATTTTCCAAATTTGCTGGTGTATTGAGTGCAGCTTTTTAACAGCATCATCTTTTAGGATTTGAAATAGCTTAACTGGAATTCCATCACCTCCACTAGCTTTGCTCTAGTGATGCTTCCTAAGGCCCATTTGACTTCACATTCCAGAATGTCTGGCTCTTCGTGAGTGATGACACCATCATGGTTATCTGAGTCATGAAGATATTTTTGTATAATTCTTCTGTGTATTCTTGCCACCTCTTCTTAATATATTCTGCTTCTGTTTGGTCGATACCATTTCTGTCCTTTACTGTGTCCATCTTTGCATGAAGTCTTCCCTTGGTAGCTCTAATTTCCTTGAAGAGATCTCTAGTCTTTCCCATTCTATTGTTTTCCTCTATTTCTTTGCATTCATCACTGAGGAACACTTTCTTATCTCTCCTTGCTATTCTTTGGAATTCTGCAGTCAAATGGATATACATTCCTTTTCTTCTTTGCCTTTAGCTTGTCTTCTTTTCTCAGCTATTTGTAAGGCCTCCTCAAACAACCATTTTGCCTTTTTCCATTTCTTTTTCTTGGGGATGGTCTTAATCACTGCCTCCTGTACAAAGTCATGAACCTCCGTCCATAGTTCTTCAGGTACTATGTCTATCAGATCTAATCCCTTTAATCTACTAGTCACTTCCACTGTATGATTATAAGGGATTTGATTTAGGTCTTCCTGAATGGTCTAGTAGTGTTCCCTACTTTCTTCAGTTTAAGTCTAACTTTGGCAATAGGGAGTCCATGATCTGAGCCACAGTCAGCTCCCAGTCTTGTTTTTGCTGACTGTATAAAGATTCTCCATCTTCAGCTGCAAAGTATATAATCAATCTGATTTTGGTTTGACCATCTGATGATGTCCATGTGTAGAGTCTTCTCTTGTATTGTTGGAAGAGGGTATTTGCTATGACCAGTGCATTCTCTTGGCAAAACTCCATTAGCCTTTGACCTGCATCTATTTGTACACCAAAGCCAAATTTGCCTGTTACTCCAGGTGTTTCTTTACTTCCTACTTTTGCATTCCAGTCCCCTAAAATGAAAAGGATATCTTTTTTGGGTATTAGTTCCAAAAGGTCTTGTAGGTGTTCATATAACTGTTAAACTTCAGGTCCTTCAGCATTACTGGTCAGGACATAAACTTGGATTACTGTGATATTGAATAGTGTTCCTTGGAAACTAACAGAGATCATTCTGTCGTTTTTGAGACTGCATCCAAGTACTGCAACTCAGACTCTTTTGTTGACTATGATGGTCACTCCTACTTCTAAGGGATTCTTGTCCACACTAGTAGATGTAATAGTCATCTGAGTTAAATTCACCCATTTCAGTCCATTTTAATTCACTGATTCCCAAAATATCGATGTTTACTCTTGCCATCTCCGTTTGACCACTTCCCATTTGCCTTGGTTCATGGACCTAACATCCCAGGTTCCAATGTGATATTGTTCTTGACAGCATTGGACTTTACTTCCATTTGCAGTCACACCCACAACTGGGTGTTGTTTTTGCTTTATCTTCATTTCTTCATTCTTTCTGGAGTTATTTCTCCTCTGATCCCCAGTAGCATATTAGGCACCTACCAACCTGGGGAGTTCATCTTTCAGTGTCCTATCTTTTTGCCTTTTCATACTGTTCACAGGGCTCTCAAGGCAAGAATACTGAAGTGGCTTGCCAGTCCCTTCTCCAGTGGGCCATATTTTGTCAAAACTCCCTACCATGACCCATCCATCTTGGGTGACCCTATAGGGCATCACTCATAGTTTCACTGAGTTACACAAGTCTGTGTCCATGTGATTAGTTTGGTTAGTTTTCTGTGATCGTGGTTTTCATTCTGTCTACCCTCTGATGGATACAGATAACAGGCTTATGGAAGATTCCTGAATAAAGCTTACATCTTTTTACTATCACCTATTTAATGCATGGTTGTTTTTCTTTTTTCATTAAAGAGTTTCCCCTCTTTCACAGTCTACACTTCAAGTTCTATAAATCTGTTAGGTAACTTTGACATACAAGTGGATACAACATTGCATAATAGCCTCATATCCTGCTTCTACAAATCTGGCAATTTTCACTGCCCTCTTCCTTCAATTTCTTTGACAAAATAACCCTGGGGGTCTATTTTATAATTATTTACTCTTACTGTTTAACTTGCTTTTCTGCATGCTGTTAAATGACATCCTACTGTGCTTATCTCTTCACAGGTGGTTGGGATTTTGTTTTTGGATGCTCTAAACACAGGTACACCAACAGCTCTGTTTCAGCTGAACTTTTAAAACATTAAAAAAAAAAATTGTGAATCTTTAGAATAGCAACTTTATAACTACATTTCAATTATCTCTAATTGCTATGTCTGTATTTTCCTATGCCAGCATCACATTGTTATAATTATTGAGAAAAATAAATACTGTCCCTTGAATTTTAATTGTTTTTTAAATTTTCTGGTTATTTTTATACATTTATTCATCCTGATTAGTTTTAGAAAGTTTTGGCATGTTGCAACATTATCTTAAAGAAATTTCAAATGAAATTGCATTTTACCTATATATAGAAAATTTGGAGTAAGTGACATCCCTTAGACAGTGATTCTTCCAATTTAATAATAATATGTTTTTCTATGTATTAAATACTTCATTTATGCTACGCATTTTATTACTTTTATATAGGTTTTGCACTTATTTTCTTAAACTAATTCCTAGACACATACTTGCTGTAGGAAATGTCATATGTTTCCATGTTATATTCTCAAAGGCCTAATTTTTCTTATAGGGTAGAAAAATATTTCTGTATATTTATTTCTAACTACCTTACTAAATTTTCATAATACCTCTAGTAATAAAACATTAGCAATTGCAGCATCTGCAAGGAATACTGTTTTTCTCTTTCAGAAGTAATACCATAATATCTGTGTTTTGATTTAATGTCATATTGATTAGAAATATCAAATAATGTCAATGTCAGCAATCATAATTGAAAATTTATTTTGTTGCTGATAGTAACTGAAATATTTTCAGATATTTACTGTAAAGCAAATATACACTGATTTAATTTTATTCCTTTTATTTGGAATTATTAATGCTTATTTTATTAGCTTTTGTTGTTAGTCTTATAAGACAAGTAAATTTTATATTTCATTAAATACTTTTTCAGGAATTACTGAGATGGTTCATTTTTTACTTTGATATCACTGGCTGTGAAATATATTTATAAATTTCCTAAAATTGAACAATCTTTGAATTTCTTAAATATATTTTATAACTTTTGAATATTTTTGTTAGCTTTTATTTTCTAATGTATGTAATATTTCAGTTCAGTTCAGTTCAGTTGCTCAGTCATGCCCGACTCTTTGCGACCCTATGAATTGCAGCACGCCAGGCCTCCCTGTCCATCACCAACTCCCAGAGTTCACTCAGACTCACGTCCATCGAGTCAGTGATGCCATCCAGCCATCTCATCCTCTGTCATCCCCTTCTCCTCCTGCCCCCAATCCCTCCTAGCATCAGAGTCTTTTTCAATGAATCAACTCTTTGCATGAGGTGGCCAAAGTACTGGAGTTTCAGCTTTAGCATCATTCCTTCCAAAGAAATCCCAGGGCTGATCTCCTTCAGAATGGACTGGTTGGATCTCCTTGCAGTCCAAGGGACTCTCAAGAGTCTTCTCCAACACCACAGTTCAAAAGCATCAATTCTTCGGGGCTCAGCCTTCTTTACAGTCCAACTCTCACATCCATACATAACCACAGGAAAAGCTATAGCCTTGACTAGACGAACCGTTGTTGGCAAAGTAATGTCTCTGCTTTTGAATATGCTATCTAGGTTGGTCATAACTTTCCTTCCAAGGAGTAAGCGTCTTTTAATTTCATGACTGTAGTTACCATCTGCAGTGATTTTGGAGCCCCAAAAAATAAAGTCTGACACTGTTTCCACTGTTTCCCCATCTACTTCCCATGAAGTGATGGGACCGGATGCCATGATTTTTGTTTTCTGAATGTTGAGCTTTAAGCCAACTTTTTCACTCTCCACTTTCACTTTCATCAAGAGGCTTTTTAGTTCCTCTTCACTTTCTGCCATAAGTGTGCGCCATTTGCAGCTGCCTGCCATTAGTGCGCTGGTCGCAGCCGCCATGTAATATTTACATCAGTATTAATAAATCATATTTTCTGAGGTATATATTAATAAATCATATTTTCTGTGGTTTCTTTCATTCTATCTTAGAGTCTCAATTTTTTCTATAATCTGTAAATGCGAATATAACTTGAGAATTAGTCATTTTAAAAGATTAGTAACTGCATAGCCTAGATATTTTTCTTGTAATAATTCTATAAGAATAATTGGTAAAAACAACTATTGGTATTAAATTTCAAGTCTATAATAACTCATACCTAGCCCTCTATCTTTTACTCACTCCAGTTATAATGGCCTTCTTGTTATTTCTTAATATATAAGGTCACTCTATGTTATACTGTCTGCAATTGTGCTTACCTCTACAGGTAAATGTTATCTCTCCCTGTGTTAGAGTAGCTCACTTAACTCACCCTGTTAGGGACCACTGTCTGAAGTCACCTGCCCTGGAGTGAAGTCCTCTCAAAACAGAAATTCTCAATAAGGAACACAAGCTTTTTCCTGCTGTCAAAACAAACAGGAAGAATTTGGGAGGGGCCAAAAAGAAGGATTCTCGGGTGGCACTAGAGGTAAAGAACCCACCTGCCAATGCAGGAGAGGTATGAGATTCTGGTTCAATTCCTGGGTCAGAAAGATCTCCTGGAGAAGGGCATGGCAACCCACTTCGGTTTTCATGCCCATGGACAGAGGAGCCTGGTAGGCTATGGTCCATAGGGTCGCAAAGAGTCAGACACACCTGATGCAATTTAGCATGCACAAAAGGAGGAAGGAGAAGCCAATGGATAATACTTTCTGCCAACCTCCCAGAAACCCTTATGCTACAGTCCATGTTGACTGAAAGACATGGGCACCACCAGGAAGGGCCCTGAGTATGACCAAATATATGCATGAGTAAGACGACTGGCCAGAGACAACCCAGAAAGCTAACTTTACCACAATAAACCCTAAAACTGCAAGCTATGGGGCAAAGCAGTTGTCCTCGTTTCCCTTATTCTGCTGTTCTCTGCTCAAGCACCTCTTTTCAATACATCCTTTTGTTTTGTCAGAACTGTGTCTGCTCTGATAGTGCAGTTATGAGTGTTAGACAAGAGCTCACTCTCAGGACCTTGAAGGGGTCCCTAACCCCAGCAACAACTTCATTCAGAGATCTACTTTAATTTTATAATTTTAAAGGGGCCATTCTTAACCACTATCTAGATATCCTGTCCTTTCTTTTCTTTCAAATCCCCTCATATTCCTTGCATATAGGGACTTTTCATCCATTATAAATCAGTTTAATAGTTTATATTTCTTTGAAAGTAATTCATGCTATTAATATTTACATTTACTAACATTGTGAGTGATCTACAGTATTAAAAGTTTTATATTCTTTCTCAAAGATATATGTAATTGTTATAGCTTTTTTCTTACTACTAATTTAACATTTTATTTTTTAAAATTTTATAATTAAATGTCACATATTATTACTGTTTGTTTTCTATTTTCTTAGTCTTTTGAATTTCATAAATACTAAAATTTGCTATTTCTTTATCAATGTCTTCTTAATTATTTCTTTTTTCCCCCCTGTTTATTTTGATGATTGTTTTTAAGGTATTCAAACTGACTTTTTGTTCCTGTAAGTTGTTCTTTGCTTGAGTCTTTAACATGCAGTTTTCTGTAACAAATGCTCGCATTAGATTATTTGTGATATATAATAATTCTATATGATTACCATTTTCTTTTCAGAATAGTCTATAACATGCCACCGAATCTCCTATTTAACAGAAGATATTTAGAGAGGGTTTTATTTTTAAATTTCCTTGTAGGTTTTATTTTACGTTTATGTTTGAGAATATGGTTGATACTACATCTATATTTTATGGTCTTTCTTAAAGTTTTCTTGAAGTTTATAGAGTATAATTTTCAAAGAAGATAAAAAGCAAATATCAATAAACACTTTTCAGAAATTTTAATGAACATTCATTAGTAAGAGACCCAGGAACATGATAAGATGATTTAAAGCATATTTTTAAAGCTAGGTATATATAGGCAATTTAATAAAGTCATGTTCAGAAAAACATCCTGGCTTAGATATTAAACTTGTTGTTGACTAATGGACCCAAAACCTACAATTACTGTGGTTATTTGCATCTCAACCGTACAAAGTCTACAATTTAAACTGTTCTTGCACATACGCATATTCACCAGGAAAAAAAAAAACGTCATGATGGTATCAGTAATTTCTTTTACTTGAGTTTTGCATAATTAACATTCTTGTATGGGGAAATAGCCCCAGCCCAGTAAAAGATTAAGATTTGATCAGATTAGAGAGTGACTATCTTCATGCACACTTTATCACCATGACAAAAACTCTCGCATATGACAGTGAATTACAGCTAAAAATACTGCACAACACAGACCCTAAAGAGGTATTCTTAGAGTAGCTCAAAGGTAGCAGGGGACACAAGAAAAAGGATACACCAAAATTTCTAGTCTCTGGTACCTACAGCTACATAAAATATTTAACATTGTTCAACTCCTAGCCAGATTGGCAAGTTACCTCATATTAAGTGGATATTTATTTGGCATTCCTGATAGCTCAGTTAATAAAGAATCTGCCTGCAATTCAGGAGACCCCAGTTTGATTCCTGGGTCAGGAAGATCTGCTGGAGAAGAGATAGGCTACCCACTCCAGTATTCTTGGGCTCCCCTTGTGGCTCAGCTGGTAAAGAATATTCCCACAATGCGGGAGACCTGGGTTCAATCCCTGGGTTGGGAAGATCCCCTGGAGAAGGGAAAGGCTACCCACTCCAGTATTCTGGCCTGGAGAATTCCATATAGTCCATGGGGTCACAAAGAGTCAGACACGACTGAGTGACTTTCACTTACTTGTCTTCCTATACCAAATAAATGATACATACTTTAAACAAAAAGTACAAAGCTTGCTGACAAGTAAGAAAAATGCAGTCTATAAAGACAAAGTAAGCATCAGCATAAGGCTCAGCTATGCTACAGATGTTGGAATTATCAGACAATGAATTTAAAATAACTTTGATATGTTAATGACTATAATAGTAGACAGCATGCAAGCACAAATGAACAATGAAATTAGAAATATGGAGACTCTAATAAGGATTCAAGAGGAAACACTAGAAATCAAAACACTGTAACAGAAACTTAGACTGCCTTTGATGGGCACAGCTTTATACTGGACACATCAAAGAAAGAATCAGTGAGTCTGAAGATAGACAAATAGTCACTTTCAAACTGAAATACTAAGTGAAAACCAAATGAAAAAAGATAGCAGAGCATCAAAGAACTCTGGTACAATTTCAAATAATGTAACATGTACATAATCTGAATAACTGAAGGAGAAAAAATAAAGGGCTAGAGGGAGTATTCACTTTTCACTTTCATGCATTGGAGAAGGAAATGGCAACCCACTCCAGTGTTCTTGCCTGGAGAATCCCAGGGACAGGAAGCCTGGTTGGCTGCTGTCTATGGGGTCACACAGAGTTGGACACGACTGAAGCAACGCAGCAGCAGAGGGAGTATTAGAAGCAATAATGAAAGATAACATTAAAAAGTCAATGAAAGGCATGAAAACATAGGTCCAGGAATCTCAGAGAATACCAAGTAGGATGAATGAAAAAGCGCAACTAGTCTTACCAAAGTCAAGCCGTAGTCAAACCAAAGATGATGACAAATCTTGAAAAAAAAAAAAATGCAGAAATAAAACCAATTTACTTATGGAAGAATAATGATAAAAATTACAGTGGCCATCTCAGAAAGAATGTATTAAGAGAAAGGAGTGAACTATTTAAAGTTTTGAAAGAGAAACCCCGCCAATTTATATTCTGCCATATGTATGTGTGTGTATATATATAAGAAATTTGGATATACATAAAGAATAGAATAGTAATAAAGAAGGAATAAATATAAATTATTATACAGGTTTTAAAATAATTTCTTAATAATTCCAACAGTTTTATGCTTAAATAATAGCAAAGTATTTGATGATTATAGTATATGGATAGTTGAAATAAATAACAATAATATCACAAGGGATGAGAGTGAGGAATTGGGAGTACTCAGTTATAAGGTACCTGTGGTACATATAAGTAATATAGTATTCCTTGGAAGTGGACTTAAATTTTTTAAAAAACACATATTGTAAAATGAAACTATGTATGTCTTAGAATTGCTTAGACTAAAAACAAAACAAAACTGTCAGTCCAGTGTTTGGCAATGATGTGGAAAAACTGAGTCACAGAATCATTGCTGGTGAGGATGTAAAATGATACAGACACTTTGAGAAACATTTTGGTGGTGTCTTAGAAAGCTAAAATTTGTCTTATCCAATTATCCATTAATTGTGCTTCTAGGTTTTACCAAAATACTTGAAACTGTATGTCTACCCCAAAACCTACACATGGATGTTTATAGCAATTTTATTCATAACACCCTCCCCCCAAACTGGGAATACCTAAGCTGTCCTTCAATAGGCAAGTGGATAAACTTGGTATAGCCATACAATGATTTTGCTATGGTTGTTCAGTCGGTAAGTTGTATCCAACTCTTTGGCCACCCCTGGACTGTAGCCCACTAGCTCCTCTGTCTATGTGATTTCCCAGGCAAGAAAATGGGAGTGGGTTGCCATTTCCTACTCCAGGGGTTCTTTCCAACTCAGAGCTCAAACCAGCATTTCCTGCATTGGCAGGTGGATTCTTTACCACTAAGCCACCAGGGAAGCCCATGAAATGATAAACTCTTTAATAATTAAAATAAATAAATAACTGAAATGAAATATCAAGCTACTCAAAAATATGGTTAAACCACTTGGTAAGTGAAAGCTGCTAGTCAAAAAAGACCAGTGACTGTTTGACTCCATTTATATAATAAGGTGGAAAAAAGCAAAATTTTGGATATATTACACAGATGAGTCATTATGGGTTGAAGCCAGGAGATTAATTCAGTGAGACTATTCTGAATGATACTAAAATTGATTGTAGATACACAAGGGTAAACATTTGTGAAAACTCATAATTTTACAGCAGAAAATATGTGGCTTAATGTATGCAAATTTAAAAAATATTTTTAAAAAGCAGATTTAACAACATAGCTAGCAGACTATCACTAAAAAGTTACTTAGTGCCAGACAAAGTAACTTTGGAAATAACTGAAGCCTAAGAGATTAAAGGCAGCTGTAAACTGGGCTGGGAAGATCCACTGGAAAGGAAACAGCAACCCACTCCAGTATTCTTTCCTGGGAAATCCCATGGACAGAGAAGCCTGGTGGGCTACAGTCCATGGGATTCCAAGAATCAGACATGACTTAGTGACTAAACCATTACCACTGAACTAAGAGAAGAACTTAAGTTGATAAAACTAGTTCCCATTGGGGTAGAAACTAACAATTATAAAACCTTTATATATTTACACTGGAATTGAAACACTAAAGGAATGGCTGACATATGGAAGGAGTTAGTTTTTCCATCGTTGGAGTAGGAGTTAGTAGATGAGTAAGGAAAGGAGACTGGAAAGAGCCATTTGAGTTATGGTTGCAGACATCTTTTTGAAATCATGTTTGAATTAATATAGATACAGATGGAGACTATACACATACGGATGATATAAGTACACATGATTAGTGTACATACATATATTTTCTTCCTTCTTTTAGCTGAGAGAGCCTAGAAACAATGACAATCTAGTAGCAATAAGCCTATTTAATGCCTCATTCTTGGTTCTAAAATCATATTCCAACAAGGAAAAAATTCTCTTTGGAGAAATGGCTGATTAAAGGACAAGGGCAGGGAATATACAAGATAAGTCAGGAGAACCTTATTATGCTGAAAATTTAAACACACACACAAACACACACACACAAACAAAAACTACAAACCAACCAACCAATCACAGTGATGAAGACTATGTCAAAAGGATACAGAAGTGAACCAATACAGCTCTCAATGACCAAAACTGGAACAATTTGAATAACAAAATTGTAGTACGTCATAACTCAAAGGATAATATAAATATTTATTAATTTATGTAGATACAATATATGATTGAATAAATGAATAATAAATGGTAGATGCTAGACGTATCTCCTATACAGAAAAATACTGAGTGACATAGGGAGATATTCTTTCTCAAGAAATTAGAACATAATTTCCTACCCCTTAAATGTGGGTTACACACATTTTCCTGTGAAGCATACAGTATGGAAGGGGAAAGAAAAAGTATCCTTACAGTGGAGAAACCTAAATCTACCTAAGCCACAGATTAACACAAACGGTGATCTCATGTTCACACTATATGCCCTTGATATGATGTAATGAAAATGACACTTTATGTCTATGTTTTTCTCTCCCCAAAACACGTGACATCAATCTAATAATGGAAAAAGTATCAAATAATTCCCAGTTGAGGGACATTCAACAAGATAACTGACCACGATTCCTTAAAACTGCTAAGTGAAGTCATTCAGCCGTGTCCGACTCTTTGCGACCCCCGTGGACTGTAGCCCACCAGGCTCCTCCATCCATGGGATTCTCCAGGCAAGAATACTGGATCTTCTGGACCCAGGGATTGAACCCAGGTCTCCCACATTGTGGGCAGATGTTTAATCTCTGAGCTACCAGGGCAGACACAGTTAAAACTGGTAAGGTCATCAAAAACATGAGAAATCTGAGAAATTGTCACAGTCAAGAAGTATCTAAAGAGACAAGGTGACTAAATATATTGTAACATGACATCCTAGATAGGATTCTGGAAAAGAAAAGAGCCTGAGGTGGGGGAAGAAATCTTAATACTGTGTTTAGTTAATTGTACCATGTCAATATCAATTACTTTAACACATATGCCACAGGAATGTAAGATGTTGATAAAAGAGCAGAAACTTTGTTTGGGCTTTGAGAACTGTCTGTACTATCTTTATAATTTCTATAAATCTAAATCTATTCTTAAAAAAGTTGACTAAATTTTTAAATGTTATCAATACAAAATACTTTCATTAAAATTAGGCTGGACTGCTAAAAAATTTTCATTATCATGACTGATATTATGTAAAATTGCTCACACAATCACAGAAATAATATTTCCTTTATGACATATTTCTTTTTATTTTCATGATTTCAACTCAAGAAAAAGAATGATATTTTTTCTTCATAAAACAATCATACTTTATTCATCTTCTTAATCAAATATTGCCATGTTATTATTTCTACTTATTCATATCTGCTTATTTAACTCTTGAAGTTGGTGATTGTGGATGAGATCCCTTGAAATATTTTCAGAATTAAATAACATAAAGCCCAAACTAACTCCCCAAGTTGTCACAAAATTTACTCATTTCCTGAAATGCTGCTTATGAAGATAAGCACAGTTAGGTATTCAAATCTTAGAAAAATGATGAATTTGTTCAGAGCTTGGGTGAGTTAACTAATTCCTGGACAGTTCACCCAATCTCATGTCCATTGAGTTGGTGATGCCATCCAACCATCTCATCCTCTGTCATCTACTTCCCCTCCTGCCCTCAATCTTTCCCAGCATCAGGGTCTTTTCAAATGAGACAGCTCTTCACATCAGGTGGCCAAAGTATTGGAGTTTCAGCTTCAACATCAGTCCATCCAAAGAACAACCAGGACCCATCTCCTTTAAGATGGACTGATTGGATCTCTTTGCAGTGCAAGGTTCTCTCAAGAGTCTTCTCCAACACCAGAGTTCAAAAGCATCAATTCTTCAGTGCTCAGCTTTCTTTATAGTCCAACTCTCACATCCATACATGATCACTGGAAAAACCATAGCCTTGAGTAGACAGAACTTTGTTGACAAAGTAATATCTCTGCTTTTTAATATGCTATCTAGGTTGGTCATAACTTTCCTTCCAAGGAGTAAGCATCTTTTAATTTCATGGCTGCAATCACCATCTGCAGTGATTTTGGAGCCCAAAAAAATAAAGTCAGCCACTGTTTCCCCTGTTTCCCCATCTATTTGCCATGAAGTGATGGGACCGGATGCCATGATCTTAGTTTTCTGAATGTTGAGCTTTAAGCCATATTTTTCCCTCTGCTCCTTTACTTTCATCAAGAGGCTCTTTAGTTCTTCTTCACTTTCTGCCATAAGGGTGGTGTCATCTGTGTATCTGAGGTTATTGATATTTCTCCTGACAATCTTGATTCCAGCTTGTGCTTCTTCCAACCTAAATCCCCAAACTCGTTCCCAATAGCAAAAAAAAATAATTTTCTAAACTAATACATAAATTCATAATAATAGATATGAGAAAGTTTAAGCCTTGTGAAAATTTCTCATTTATTAGATATATTTTAGAACAATCTGGAATACATCTAAAGAAACGTGTGCAAGGAAATTCAGAGACAAAATAGAGGAGGCAATTATTTAAATGAAATATAAATCACAGTTTTAGTTCTTTTCAGTGGTTAAATACAGATTTTTTTCCCTCTAATTTTCTCCTGCAATAAATTTATTTGAAACTTCCTCCATTATCCTTGAGATGATAAAAACAAATGATGTTGTATGTTCTACTTGAACATGTGTGATTTCTGGGTCACTCTTTACCCCACTAAACATCAGGCTGTTGTTATGGCACGTTTAATAGTGACTAAGCATTGCTCTGGTCAGAATTTGTATCCTTATCCTAGATTTGTTTGTGAGCATCATAGCAAATCTCCACTAACTGAACTAACCAACATCATTGCTTCCTTTCCACACCTAAGGGAAATATCACTTTATTTCTACATATTTTCAATGCATTTTATATTTCTTATGATATCTTGTCTGACAGAACATTAGTCAGCTTTAAAAAAATTTTCTCATGGATTTGAAAGCCAGAGTTTTGTAATGCACTCAATATTGTGCCTCTAGATCTGGCAACAAGATTAAATCCTGTGAAAAGTTTCTTTGTTCATACTATGGGCAGGCATAGGGATCTATGCAAAATATATGAATAAAATAAAAGGACATGTAGAAATTTAAAATTGAAATTTGAAACAAAAAATATATCACTGACTATATGAATTTCAATGTGATATTTTACAGACTTGTCTATACATATCTCTTTATTTTTCTCACTTTATCAAGATGCAATTAATACAATTATTAAATTTAATTTAATTTAAAATTAAATTATTCATTTTAATTTATTTATTAATTGATATACTTATTAATTTATTAAATACCTTAAATTTATTTAAATTAATTTTAAATTTTCAATTAAAATTAATATATAAAATGAAGCAGGCATCATGAGGATTTGATATACATATATAGAGAGAAAGATTCTAAAATGATTGTGAAGTGAAAGTCACTCAGTTGTGTCTGACTCTGCAACCCCATAGATTGTAGCCTGTCAGGTTCGTTTGTCCATGGAATTCTGCAGTCAAGAATACTGGGGTGGGTAGCTGTTCCCTTCTCCAGAGGCTCTTCCTGTCCCAGGGATCGAACCCAGGTCTCTCACATTGCAGGCAGATTCTTTACCATCTGAGCCCCAAGGAAGCCCAAGAATACTAGTGTGGGTAGCCTATCCCTTCTCCATGAGATCTTCCCACCCCAGGAACTGAACTGGGGTCTCCTGCATTGCAGGTGTATTCTTTAGCAACGAGCTACCAGAGAAGCCTCTGAATAACATATATATAGATAGATAGATATTGAACTGGGGTCTCCTGCATTGCAGGTGTATTCTTTAGCAACGAGCTACCAGAGAAGCCTCTGAATAACATATATATATAGATAGATAGATATATACACTATATATATATACTATATATACACTATTCAATAGATCCCCAGAAATTAATTATCTTATAACTGCAAGTTTGTTTACTTATTCATTTGTTTTATCATTTAAATTTTTTGAGTTACTAGTGTCAACTGAAAATCAGACACAGTTCCTTCCTTTGGGAATGCATAGTCTGGTAGAAGAAACAACTTTGAGAAAAGTAAGCTATATTAATGGTAAACATATAATATTACATGTTGAAAGGGCTGTTCAAGCTCAAGAAAGAGAGTAAGAAAATAAGTGGATAAAAGAGATTATGTTATATAAATTGTATAAACATTTTAGTTATAATTTTAAATTATTTATTGTTCCATAATTTTCTTTCTTTAGAGGTTCTAAACGAAACAGAAATATATCTCTCTTATAGATAATATTGACTCTTTAGTTTAGTCTGGTTACTTATTTAAACTGCTAAATTTAATCTTATTTGTAAAACAGTGTTGAATGATTTATAAACAATATTGAAGCTCTAATATTTTAAACACATGTTCTTAGTTTTGACACATTTTTCTTATCTTAAAGCTAAGAACCTAAAATTTATAATTTCAGATATCTTGTTACTTTATGCCTTGCATAACTCATAAAGTTATGATTGCAAATTAATAATGTTTGCGACAGAGTCAAAATATATTAATACTTAACATTCAAACTGGCATAGATGAAAATTGAAAAATGATGTCTCTTTTAATACTTATACTTACTCTTTTTATGGCTCATGTGCACAAACATGCATTTCACTCTGTGCAGTTTACTTTACCTCATCAGTAACATTTCGATTAAGTATGTTGAGACCAACTTCGTTTTTCTCCAACTTTCATGATGACTGCCCTTCCCCATTCTTTGTATGCTCAACAACCAGACCTGCATAAAAAGGAAAAACTATATCTGGGTATCTTCTGCCAAGAAATGGAGTTTCACATGTAGCAGCTGGCTGAATGCAAGTTTCTGAGCAAATGATTTGTGATTGGATTTGCCTCTCCTTTATGGACTCTACCATTGCTTTCAGTGCCCTGTTCAATATCAGATTATAAAAGCCTGAAAGCAATCACAAGGTGAATTTCAATAAATTGAATTTATGATGAGTGTGAAAGATAATTTGCTGACAGCTTTAAATTGTAAGCACTTCTTTCAATGGTAAATATATCCAAATTGCTGTGTTTTTCTCATAAGAGATTCAGCACCTTGAAACAAAGATTTGCTATAAAACAAGGTCTCCAGCAAACATCTGCTCCCTGTCTCTAAAGCCCTCAGAGAGGTGAAATAGGACTCTGGCTGTATAAGCTATATTTTAAAGCACTGGCGTTGGAAAGGAATTCGTTCTTTACATTTGTGTCAGTAAAATGATTAACATTCTTCTTTGAAAAAAAAAATCAGATCTATTTTCAAATACACTTATCTAACGTACATACTCCAGTCCAATATAAATCTAAAATGATATAAATCTGATTAAAATATTTGATGATCCTACTTTTATTCTGCTTAAATATCTGTGTGTTTAATTTTGAGAGAGAATCATCAGGTATTATTACTAAAAATATGACTACTGCTGCTAAGTTGCTTCAGTCATGTCTGACTCTGTGTGACCCCATAGACGACAGCCCACCAGGCTGACTACATATTATAAAAGTAGAAGTGTATAGAGAATTTTAGTTCTGAAGGGCTCTATGATTTTCCAAGTGTTCACTTGTCAATATTTGTATAAATGTAGGCCATTAATAGGAGAAGGCAATGGCACCCCACTCCAGTACTCTTGCCTGGAAAATCCCATGGACGGAGGAGCCTGGTAGGCTGCAGTCCATGGGTCGCAAAGAGTCAGACACGACTGAACGACTTCATTTTCACTTTTCACTTTCATGCATTGGAGAAGGAAATGGCAACCCACTCCAGTGTTCTTGCCTGGAGAATCCCAGGGACAGGGGAGCCTGGTAGGCTGCCATGTATGGGGTCACACAGAGTCGGACACAACTGAAGTGACTTAGCAGGAGCAGCAGCTGGCCATTAATAGAAGATGCTAGGCAAAATAGTATACAGACCAACAAATATTAAAGTGCACACAAGTTACTAGTAAATAATTAGTTACTAGTAACTAGTATCTACTAGTGAATAGATAAATGCATTGAACTATCACTGTATATTCACCAGTTTAACAAAAGCTAAAGTGTGAAATAGAAACCAAAAGAAAAGATGTGGAGAAAAGTGTAACTCTTATGTGCTACTAAGGAAAGCAAAAATTGTTACAACCATTTCTGAAACATTTTAATGTTCTCTATTAAAGGCAAAGATACATGTAAACCCATGACTCAATAATTCCACCCCTAATCATATACCTAAGAGCAACTCTGTTGAATAGGAATATAATGTAAGTCCAAATATAAATTTAAATATTCTAATAATTAGGTTCAAAACAAAAATTAATAGGTGATGCACATTTTAATGGACTTCCCAAGTAGTACTAGTGGTAAAGAACCCACCTGCCAATGCAGGAGATGCAGGAGACTCAGGTTCAATCCCTGCACTGGAAAGATCCCATGGAGGAGGGCATGGCAATCTACTCCAGTATTCTTACCTGAAGAATCCCATGGACAGAGGAGACTGGAGGGCTACAGTGCATAAGGTCGCAAAGAGTCAGACATGACTGAAGTGATTTAGCATGTAAGCACCCATGCACACACATTTTAATAGTGTTGGGTTGGTCAAAAATTTGTTCAGGCTTTTCCGTAACAGTGTACAGATAAACCGAACGAATTTTTTGGCCAACCCACTATTTTTTTATTTAACTCATTATATTTAAAGTATTATTATTTCAACATGTAATCAACTTAAAAACATAAGATATTCTACATTCTTTTTTGGTACTATCTTCAAAATCAGGCATCTATTTTATACTTAGAGCACACCCAAATCTAAAAAAAAAAAAACTCTTTTGAAGTACTTAATAGCCACATGGCTGGTGTTTACTGCAATGGACATTCAGCCTTAGAAAATGTTTCCATATATACATTGGGAAGCATAAAAAAGAATGTTCATGAACGTGAAAGTTGCTGAATCCCGTCTGACTCTTTGCGACCACATGGACCCTAGCCCACCAGACTCCTCTGTCCATGGGGATTCTCCAGGTCAGAATACTGGATTGGGTTGCCATGTCCTTCTCCAGGAAATCGTTCAACCCTAGGATCGAACCGGGATCTCCTGCATTGCAGGCAGATTTTTTTATCAGCTGAGTTACCAGGAAGCCCGAGAATGTTCATATTGACATTATTTGTCATCTATATTGGTCAGGACTGAGTCAGTAAAACAGTCCCTGACAGTGACCTGATAAATAGATTTTAAAACAGAAAGATATTTAAGTTATTTTGGGAAATGCTGAAAGTGAAGTCGCTCAGTCCAGTCTGAGTCTTTGCAACCCCATGGACTGTAGCCTGCCAGGTGAGGCATCAATGGGATTCTCCAGGCAAGAATACTGGAGTGGGTTGCCATTTCCTTCTCCAGGGGAGCTTTCCAATCCAGGGATGGAACCAGGGTCTACTGGACTGCAGGCAGACTCTTTAGCGTCTGAGCCACCAGGGGCAGCCCAGGGGCAGCCCATATGGGAAGTGCTGAAAACCCTCCAAATCAAATAAACCATGTGCCAACCAAGAGATAAGCAACAGCAGTAAGCAACTACATCTCTCAGTGTTAATCACTCATTGTCTGACTCTTAGCGACCCCATAGACTATATAGCCTGCCAGACTCCTCTGTCCATGGGATTCTCCAGGCAAGAAAACTGAAGTGGATAGCTGTTCCCTTCTCTAGGTGATCTTCTGGACCCAGGATCCAGTGCAGGTCTCCTGCATTGCAGGCATATTCTTTACCGTCTGAGCCACCAGTGAAGCCCACATCACCCAGACTGATAGAATAAAAGAATGTGGTATTCTTTACAAAATCCAAACTGCTTCGAGTCTCTTATAAAACTTTTAGTTGATCTTTGCCTTCATGTTTCTCCATTTTCAATCCCTGCAAATTCCCAACTCTCTCTATATATCAGCCTACCTCATTTCCCAGAATATGTTCTTTTGCTTCTTTGTTTCATATCTTTGTGCCATTGTATATGTAGTTTAAGTCGCCTGAAATATTCTTAGTAACATTCCTCCCGGTTGATCAATCACCTTCTGCTTTCTTTAACCTTGCTGCTGCTGCTGCTGCTAAGTCGCTTCAGTCGTGTCCGACTCTGTGCGACCCCATAGACAGCAGCCCAGGAGGCTCCCCACTCCCTGGGATTCTTCAGGCAAGAACACTGGAGTGGGTTGCCATTTCCTTCTCCAATGCATGAAAGTGAAAAGTGAAAGTGAAGTCGCTCAGTCGCGTCTGACTCTTAGCGACCCCATGTACTGCGGGCCACCACGCTCCTCTATCCATGGGATTTTCCAGGCAAGAGTGCTGGAATGGGGTGCCACTGATGTCTCCTCTTTAACCTTCTTCTTCCCTTCGCTCAGTCGTGTCCGACTCTTTGCGACCCCATGAACAGTAGCCTACCAAGCCCTGCAGTCCATGGGATTTTCTAGGCATGAATACTGAAGTGGGCTGCCATTTCCTTTTCCAGGGGATCTTCCCAACCCAGGTATCGAACCCGGGTCTTCTGCATTGCAGACAGACGCTTTACCGTCTGAGCCACCAGGGTAACCTTGCTGCTAAGACGTTTCAGTCGTGTCCGACTCTGTGCAATCCCAAGAGAGGGCAGCCCACCAGGCTCCCCCGTCCCTGGGATTCTCCAGGTAAGAACACTGGAGTGGGTGCCATTTCCTTCTCCAATGCATGAAAGTGAAAAGTGAAAGTGAAGTCGCTCAGTCGTGTCCAACTCGTCGTGACCCCATGGACTGTAACCTACCAGGCTCTTCCGTCCATGGGATTTTCCAGGCAAGAGTACTGGAGTGGGTTGCCATTACCTTCTCCAGGGTAACCTTCAGTTCAGTTGTGTAAATGTCTTCAATGAGAATAGTGTACCTATCTTCTTACTCCCTACTTGTCATGCTGGGTTAACCACACTTGTATACAGCCATAGCACCCCTAGGCATACTCTGATTTAAACTTCTCATATCTTTTTAGAAACTTCCCTGGTGGCTCAGACGGTAAAGCATCTACCTACAATGCGGGAGACCTGGATTAGATCCCTGGGTTGGGAAGATCACCTGGAGAAGGAAATGGAAACGCACTCTAGTACTCTTAGAACATTGGTCTTACTTTCTCCACTGTACCACAAAATATTTGAGAGTATTTCAGTAATATCTGTATTGCCAGCTACTTGCATGTAGCAGGTATGAAAGTAACATTTACAGATGGACTGAATAACTGAGATAATCAAATTAAAAAAATTGTAACACAAACATGCTTTTCAGTTAAGATGATTAGCTTTCAATATGTTTTCCAAAATTATATTAGTTGCGATGATTTGGACTGTCTATACAATCAGCCATATCATTAGTTGGGACAGAGACAAACTGTAATGAAAACTTTGAAGTGAAGTGAAGTCGCTCAGTTGTGTCCGACTCTTTGCGACCCCATGGACTATAACCTATCAGGTTCCTCTGTCCATGGGATTTTCCAGGCAAGAGTACTGGAGTGGGTTGCCATTTGTCTATTTAATCTGTAAATTGTGATTTAATTACTTAAACTGTTAATTCTTCATTTAAAATATTTATAACTACATAATTCATCATAGTTAATGGATTTAAAGTAACATAGCATAGGAAGTAGTTTTTACCATCAGGAAATAATAAAGTAAATATTGAAATTTCCTTGCAGCTATGACAGCAATCTGAACAACAAATAAAAGAAATCAAATTCCTCTTTAAAAATTTTAGTGAAAGGGTGAAGTTGTTATTTAAACTTTCCTTAACTTTATTTGTTATATGTTACATAAAAATAACTTCTATTGGGAAATATTTATCTCTTTTGTTATACTCAGGAGGACCAGGGAGGAAAGTTTTCAAATAACTCTGAAAGCTTTATGACTAGTGTGAAACTTTGGAATCAGACCTGAAAACTGATTGGGTTTTTCTTCTGGAATTAAGTCTAAAAGAGATGCCAAATATAAATAAAATGATTTAAAGACTGAAGGATTATGTGGAAAAGTAACTTTCATCTATTTTAATACTCTATTTCCTTGAATATAATTCTCTTTGCTTCCATCTTTAGAATGAAAGAATAATGAATATGTTAATTATTTTTATCAGAAATACTTTGGGAATGTCAATAAAATTAATAAATACAATTGCTTTGGATAGGTTGATACATATTTGTCATTTTCTTGGGATTAAAACAAATGATGTTTTTCTACCAGCCCTGGGAAAGTGGAGCCATTTGAAAACAATGCTTTTGTAGTATGAGTGTGTGGGCGACTTAGTTCAATTTTGAGCATCTTTAAAAATTCTGATTAGGGACCACAGGTAAAAACATGCATTTATGTAGCAAAAGCAGACACAGAACTTCAAACATTTTCCCATTATTTCCATAAATGTGTAAGTTTGACTTGATAATTCTCTTTTTAAAGTAGGCAGATTTTAAAAATTTGTTTCATCTTTTTTATTTGGCTGTTTCTTTACATCAAAAATACCAGGTGGGTTTCAACACTTTAATTCACTTTTTTTTTGTTGTTTTTTGTAGATTTATTTTCTTTAGCAAAACAATGTTTTAAGCAGGTGAAATGTCTTAAAAAAAAAAAAAAAAAAAAAAGGTCATCTAGAGTATGTGACTGTAAAGGAAATACATCTAGCCAAAGTCAAGTATCTAGAATAATCCTATCTAGCTAAGATCTTTGAAGTTGTTTGTGTCCTTCATTCTCTATCTTTTCCTTGTTGCTTGTTTTAGTGCTAATTGTTGAGTACTTGTCTTCTTCCTTGAATTTACTCAGAGGAAATTAAAGCTTTTCTTCTTTTTGGCTTAAGAGATTTACCACTCTCTAGAGCAAGAATCACTTCAAGAGATTTCTCCTGGTGCCACATATGACCATGATGGAGCTAAGGATCTAGTCAGATGGGATACCTTGAAAACCTGTGTTCTCCATGGTTTTTATTGTGAAAAGTGATTTTCTACACTTCAAATTTTGTTAGTTGGATTTATGTGGCTAGGATTCCTTTTTAATTTTGATTCTTTAAAAAAATCTTGGCATTTTAAAATATTAAAGTAAGTTTGATTTATTAAGGGATTAATTCTGCTTAGTGTTTTATATGAATAGATTTGAGAAACTTCAACTTTATGAATATTTTAAAAAACTACTTGCAAAATATACTGTTCCCAAATTTTATGTTGGTGTATATAGAAATGTATGTACATAGATGGCCAAGTCCCGGGTCTCCTGCATTGCAGACAAACACTTTACCATCTGAGCCACCAGGGAAGCCCTTCAGTTCAGTTCAGTTCAGTTGCTCAGTCATGTCCGACTCTTTGCGACCCCATGAATCGCAGCACGCCAGGCCTCCCTGTCCATCACCAACTCCCGGAGTTCACTCAGACTCAACGTCCATCGAGTCAGTGATGCTATCCAGCCATCTCATCCTCTGTCGTCCCCTTCTCCTCCTGCCCCCAATCCCTCCCAGCATCAGAGTCTTTTCCAATGAGTCAACTCTTTGCATGAGGTGGCCAAAGTACTGGAGTTTCAGCTTTAGCATCATTCCTTCCAAAAAAATCCCAGGGCTGATTTCCTTCAGAATGGACTGGTTGGATATCCTTGCAATCCAAGGAACTCTCAGCCCTTAAACTTCTTTTAAAAATTTAAATAGACAGACTGTTCCCAGAATAGAGCTATCACCAGAGCTAGCAAAAAGATTATGGGTTAAGTATGGGAGGGAAGAGACAATAGGCAAGGCCCAGAGATCAGGATCCACCCTGTCCAGTTGTCTGCAGGGCCCAGAAAATGTTTCTTTACTAAACAGTTGCTTTTTCACCTCCCTTTGAAATGCCTCTCTCCCAGTGATTTGGAGTCTTAAGCCACTGCACCCAACATTATCTTTTGTCTTTAACTGAAGATGGCATTTACACTGTTTTCCTGGGTCTTTCCCATCTATCCATACTTGGTTTTCCCCTGTTAACCTGTCTCATGTCAGTTTAGTTCTTAGACCAGCTAGAAGAGCTTAGAAGGACAGAAGAAAATTTCTTCCTCCCAAACATATGGAATTTAAAAGTTTAAGCTCCTTTTCAGTCTTCATGCTGTGCTCTGACTCTTTCATAATAAGGGAAAGTAATAACAGTGACATAGGTAGACAATCAGCACATATGCGACTTACCATGTGTTGGGTAGTGAAAGTGAAAGTCATTCAGTCCTGTCCAACTCTATGGATTTGAGAACCCATGGATTATACAGTCCATAGAATTCTCCAGGCCAGAATACTGGAGTGGGTAGTCTTTCCCTTCTCCAGGGGATCTTCCCAACCCAGGGATCGAAGCCAGGTCTCCTACATTGCAAGTGGATTCTTTACCAGCTGAGCCACCAGAGGAGCCCTAGTGTACATTAAACTTTCTATTCTCACAAGAATAGATGCTTAAAATAAAATGATATTTCAAACACAATCCATATGAATATATTTCTAGTCTATTACTTTTTATGTTGTCCAACATTCCTACAAGGTACATATATTAAGTTGATTTTTATATTCAGAGAAAAGAAGAAAGGCTATACTATTTGCTGAATGCCTCCTAATAAAAACTTAGTTTTCTTCTATTTATGTTTTAGACTATATAGATAATAGGAATCCAATTATAATGTCCAAAATTCTCTAAGACTTTAGAGAATTTAAAAATAAAGGAATCAGTGACCAAGGAAATAACTTATAAAATTATGCTCAGGCTCTTAGCAAATACAATGTAATAAAAAAAGACTTTTTATACTTCTTTAGGTCAAAGAGCAAATCATTTTAGCACAAGATTATTTTATTAATATTTTATTTTTACCTCTAAAAATAAATTCTACTGGTATGAATTTCAGATACCATTTTTGCTACATGAAACCAACAACATAATTACTATTAACTTTTTAAAGCATAAAATCAAATAAATGGAATTAAATAAAAAATGCACCTGTGTGCTTTTTAAAAACAATCTGATTTATCAGGGAACCCAGGACAAGTGACTTATTGGCAAGATGGAAAGAAGGGGAAACACAATAGCTGAATGAATACAAAAATATCAAACTATGGGATTATATATTGCATCATATAAACCTTCTGGACTATGTCTTCAAGCAAAATGTATCTTTGCTCTCAGTTCTGATGGTGCCATGCTACAAAATTTGTAAATTATTCCAAACTTTAAAATTGAATAAACAATTAAGAGAAGGAGAACATGCTGCCCAAAGAAATAGGCTAATTTTAAAAGCACACTTCACCATTATTATATTTAAATGAGGTTTTCAATCACTTGATTTGACCCTACATGGTGCATAGGAACTGCAGTTGCACAATATGTTTGAATGAGGATTATTATAATTTACTAAGAAGTGCTGCAGGGGATTAGGAAACTTGGAAGGCCGGCACTGCACTTCCATAACAGACATCCCTGCCAGATAATTAACCTTGCTGTTTGTTTAGCATCTATTGAATACTTCATTACTGATTCAGTCAATTATCTCCTGGTAATGACCGCTAAAGAAGGTAGAATTGCTTAATTAAAATTATTTAGACCAAAGAGGAACTTTGATTGGGCCATGCATATTAGAAAGGCTTGATTAATTTTGATGAGATACACAACACATTTAAAGCTTTACTTTATTATTATCAAAATGCCAAATTCATTTTTTTTTACCCATCAAAAATAATTTTTCCTTTGCCAAATACATTTAAAAATAAGACAGCAAGGCAGTAGATGAAAAACAGCCTTTTCAATGCTAATTTTAATATAGAGAGGCTTGAAGAATGAAGTAGAACCCTATTTATTTTATAAGATGCAATTGATATAAATTAGAATTACTTATTGCTGGAAGGGGTGGTATATATTCAGAAGGACAAACTTAGCACTGTGCATACACACCACTTAAAAGATGCAGATACATTTCATCTTCCGTTTTCTTCATATGTATCCACAGGTGAATCCCTTAGTCCTGTTTTTGTTCTATGTGGCTACTTGATTTGACCATTGGCCAGATGATACTCGGTGCATAAGTCAAAATACACTGGTTTTAGAACAAAACTCTTTCATTTCAGTACCAGTAGCAGTTTCATCAACTCTATAGTTATCTTCCCTTGAGTAAAGAATGCCTTTTTTTTTCCCCTAAAATGAAGATAGAATTCATTGTTTTGTCCATTTCCAGCTGTAGCTAGAGAAAATAACAGTATTTCATCTTCTTGGCTTCTCAGATATGGATTCCTAAGTGGATTTTTATTAAACTGCAGTCAACTTTAATAAAACTGCATTTTTTGTTTCTTTTTCTTTTTTTAGTGGGGAGAGAGTTTTTGTTGGTTGGCTTTACATACTGTGCTTCATTTCAAATTTCTCCAGAACTTTAAGAAGATGCTGATAATAATTGTATAAGTTTTCCATAAATAGTTTTATTTTTTATTTTTAAACTTTTTATTTTGTGTTTGGGTATAGTCGATTAACAATACTGTGATAGTTTCATGTCAACAGTTAAGGGACTCAGCCATACATATACATGTATCCATTTTCCCCCAAACTCCCCTCCCATCCTGGCTGCCACATAACATTGAGTAGAGTTCCATGTGCTATACAGTAGGTCCTTATTGGTTACCCATTTTAAATATAGTGAAGTCGCTCAGTCGTGTCCGACTCTTTGCAACCCCATGAACAGTAGCCAACCAAGCTCCTCCGTCCATGGGATTTTCCAGGCAAGAATACTGGAGTGGGTTGCCATTGCCTTCTTCAGGGGATCTTCCTGACCCAGGGATCAAACCTGGGTCTCCTGCATTGTAGGCAGACGCTTTACTGCCTAAGCCACCAGGGAAGGCCATTTTAAATATAGCAGTGTGCAAATACATTTATTTTTTAATGAGTCAAAAGTCACTCTTAACTGTATATATTATGCCACAAATAAATGAATTTCTTCCAAAGTTCCCTGAACCTAAGTAGAATTTAGGAAACAAGTGTTCAAAGGTAATGAAAGAGCATCCTAACAGGTCACAGACAATGTGATACAGATTCCTCCATAACATTCTCTCCCTCTGACATCGGAAGGTTCAACCAGCATTTAAGTGTATACTGTGAATACAAGATTGACAAGATACAAGTGCAAGATAATTATACTACTTGAGAGTTAAAACAGACAGGCAGATAACACTTCAACATGAAATCTACATTGTGATCATCACAAACTCTAGATTGTTCTTACTTGAAAATATGCACAACCAAGAGTCAAGAAAAATGTCCTGGGGGAAAATACCATAGTAATGTTTTACTTGAAAAGGCAATTACAGGCAGAGTTTTATTTCCCCTACAAGTAGGAAACTAATAGCACTCTTACATGCTATAATAAAAAAAAAAAATAACAAAAAAGAAACCAGCAAAAATATTTCAAAGTATAGTTCTAAATGAATGCAATCCTCAACATTTTGCAGAATCATATACTAGCTTTTGTCAAAAACTATAGAGAGGAGGGATACACTGGGAAATTAGCATTGATATATACACACTACTGTATATAAAATAGATAACTAATAAGAACCTACTATATATCCCAGGGCACGCTAGTCAGTACTATGTAATGGCCTATATGGGAAAAGAATCTAAAAAAGAGTTGATATATGTGTGTGTATATATATATATATAACTGATTCACTTTGAAGTACACCTGAACCTAACACAATACTGAAAATGAACTACACTCCATTAAAATTTTTTAAAAAGATGGGCTTTGATGAGCTAGCAGCGAGGCCCTGTTTGGGCATCAGAACTAGAAACTGGAATTTTCATTAACTTTATCTAAAACAAAAGGTAATGAGATTCTTCAGAAGGCATACAGGAAACAAATGCTTCAAGGGACAATACACTCTACAGTATTATGAGGAAATTATTTTCTACTGGTACAAAGAATAATTGCAATATAAATACCAATGCTTCTTTACTAAAATAAATATATATGAAGTATCCACATATATATTTTCATAAATATATTTTACTCACATACATATGTTCATATATATATATATGAATAGTGATTATTTGCATCCTGCATGTCAGCAGCAAAATCATTTGATGATTTTTTTTTCACATTTCTTGCCTGGAAAATCCTATGGACAGAGGAACCTGGCAGGCTACAGTCCATGGGGTCACAAAGAGTTGAAAATGACTGAAGCGAGTTAGCATGCACATACGCTTCCATATATGGTATGTAGATACACACTAGTAATACATAGACATTGATGCATCTATCGAAGATGACTTGGCTAATCATTTTTCCATTTATATGAGAAAGTTTATTAACATTAATATGCTGCAGAGCTATAATTTTTATTGACTGCATAATATTCCATTTTATGTCTGCACTGAAAATCCTGTATCCACTTCTATAATGTTGACCTTTAAGCTTCTTCCATTCTATAAGTAGTATAAACAATATTGTGATAAAATAATTGATGGTATACTTAAAATAGCATTTTGATATTTTAAACATTTTTTTCAGGTAAGTAACGCTAATGAACAAGTTTACTCACTCTTAGAGAGACTAAAATAAAACTGTACTCCTGTACATAATAAATGACACATTTTTGGGAAACAAATTTTGTAATATATTGTTCTAACAATTTACCTTAGGAAAATTATGATATAAAGGTTCAAACTACAATGCACAAGTTTGTTTATTGCAGTAACATTTATAATATGGCAGATAAATGTATAATGTTTATTTGAATAGAATTAAAAATATTATTTATATTCATAAATTAGAGTTCAAATTTATTTAAAATAATGATGTAAATTTATACTAATTGAATTGGAAAAGCAAAAATGGAAGGTTTAGACCTATATATAATATACGAACTAAAAATATTTATGTAAATGTGACTATATGTGTTTATGTAGATGCATTTTTGTGGTCTGTGCACACAGAGTGGAATTGGGTATTCTCTTGTCTCTGCTTGTCATCTACTAAACAGAATTGCTTATTTATAACTTGTGTTTCCTTATGGCCTTGGGAAACTAGAATTTTCCCTTAGTTGATGCACAAAATCATGTAATTGCCTAAATCCATCTAATAAGGACTGAAAAATCATACTATATTCTAAGAGCTAAAATGTCAAGTAAGTCCCAAATCATTGAATGCTTATAAGTATGGAGGATGACTACATACCAAGAAATTAGAAAAAAAAATAGACATTAGAAACCTCAGAATATACTGTTTACAAAAACAACATCGGGTTGAAGATCAGATGAAGAATGTTAATCTATTTTTATTATGAAAGAAAAAAGGAGATAGGGCTTTGTCTGTTTTCCCTACTTTTTAATCCTGTCTATTATTTATTTCCTAAATCTATTTTCATAGTTTTACTTATGTCATTTATTCCTCCAAGAATGTCATACAGTTTCTCAGTTCTCAACAATGGCCACCTACAGCTTTTTAAATCTTTTCCTGAACACTTTAGCTCTTAGCAATTTTCTGTCCTCCGTTATCTCCTGGAATTTGCTCAATTTCATGTTCATTGAGTCAGTGAAGTTACCTAACCATCTCATTCTGTGCCACCCCCTTCTCCCTTTGCCTTCATCAATGTATTTTTCAATGAACTGTCTCTTTGCATCAGGTGGCCAAAGCAACAGTCGTTCTTTTATCTGGACTCCCTTGCTTTCTCCATGATCCAACAAATGTTGGCCATTTGATCTCTGGTTCCTATGCCTCTTCGCAACTCAGCTTATACATGGGGAAGTTCTCAGTTCGTATACTGCTGAAATATACCTAGAAAGATTTTGAGCATAACTTTGCTAGCATGTGAAATGAGCACAAATGTACTGTAATTTGAACATTCTTAAGCATTGCCCTACTTTGCAATCAGAATGAAAATAGATGTTTTCCAGTCCTGTGGCCACAGCTTAATTTTCCAAATTTGCTGATGTATTGAGTGCAACACTTTAACAATATCATCTTTTATGATTTTAAATAGCTCACCTGGGATTCCATCAATTCCAATAGCTTTGTTCATAGTAATGCTTCCTAAGGCTACTAGACTTCACATCACAGGATATCTGGCTCTAGGTGAGTAACCACACCATTGTGATTATCCAGGTCGTTAAAACCTCTTTTTGTATAGTTCTTCTGTGAATTCACGTCACCTCTTCTTAATCTCTTCTGCTTCTGTTAAACCCTTACCCCCTCTGTTAAGCCCTTGCTGTTTCTGTTCTTTGTTGTGCCCATCTTTGCATACAATATTCCCTTGGTATCTCTAATTTTCTTGAAGAGATCTCTAGTCTTTCCTATCCTATTGTTTTCCTCTATTTCTTTGCATTGTTCATTTAAGAAGGCCTTCTTCTCTCTCCTGCTTTCATTCAGTTGGGTGTATCTTTTCTTTTTCCCTTTCACTTCTTCTTTCCTCAGTTATTTGTATAGCCTTCTCAGACAACCACTTTGCCTTCTTGCACTTCTTTTTCTTTTCATTTGGGATGGTTTTGGTCACTGCCTCCTGTAAAATGTTACAAATCTCCATCCATAGTTATTTAGGCACTCTGTCTACCATATCTAATCCCTTGAATCTATTAGTCACCTCCACCGTATCGTCAAAAGACGTTTGATTTAGGTCATATCTGAATGGCCTAGTGGTCTTCTCTACTTCAATTTAAGCCTGAATTTTGCAATAAGGAGCTCATAATTTGAGCCACAGTGGCTCAGATGGTAAAGAATCTGCCTATAATGTGGGGGACCTGAGTTCGATCCCTGGGTTGGGAAGATCCCCTGGAGGAGAGCATGGTAACCCCTCCAGTATTCTTGCCTGGAGAATCCACATGGACAGAGGAATCTGGTGGGCTACAGTCCATGGGTGCCAAAGAGTTGGACATGACTTAGTGACTAAGAACAGCTGAGGTCTTATTTTTGCTGATTATATAGATCTTCTCCATCTTTGGCTGCAAAGAACGCAATCAATCTGATTTCAGTATTGACCATCTGGTGATGTCTATGTGTAGAATCATCTTTTTGGTTATTGGAAAAGGGTGTTTGCTATGACTAGCATATTCTCTTGACAAGACTCTGTTAGCCTTTGCCCTGCTTTATTTATACTGCAAGGTCAAACCTGCCTGTTATTCTGGGGATGTCTTGACTTCCTACTTGTTTCATTCAAGTCCCCTACGATGAAAAGGAGATTTTTTTTTTTTTTTATGGTGTTGGCTCTAGAAGGTGTTATAGGTCTTCATAGAGCCATACAGCTTCAGCTTCTTTGGCATCAGTGGTTGGGTCAAAGACTTGGATTACTGTGACATTGAATGGTTTGCCCTGGAAACAAAGCGAGATCATTTTGCTGTTTTTGAGACTGCACCCAAGTACTACATTTTGGAGTCTTTTATTGATTATGAGGGCTACTCCATTTCTTATCAGGGATTCTTGCCACAGTAGTACATATAATGATAATCTGAATTAAATACACCCATTCCCATCCATTTTAATTCATTAATTCCTAAGATGTCGATGTCTAATCTTGTCATCTCCAGTTTGACCATGTCCAATTTATTTTGATTCATGGATCTAACATTCTTAGGTTCCTATGAAATATTGTTGTTTATAGCATTGGACTTTGCTTTCACCACCAAATACATCCACAGCCATATTAGTTTTGTTATACTTCATTCTTAATGCCAGTAACACTCATCATTATGTACTACAGTGTGTATCAATTTTTGTGTGTATACACATACCTACATATTATTCCTAATAAGATATAAGAAAGCCAATATGTGTAAGAATCAGTAGTCAAGTGCCAACATGATGACTTACTCAAAAAAGTTCTTTACTTAGGGGAAGAATCAAAGTCCATTGCCTAAGTAAGGCATTTTATATATGTGTAGCATATAGAGGTACAGGTTGTGGGCAATAGCAATCTAAGAAATATACTCAAAAAGTTCTTTACTCAGTGGAAGAAGCAAAGTACATTGCCTAATTAAGTCATTTTACATATGTGTAGCACATAGAAGTGCAGGTCGTGGGATAACAACAATCTAGGAAATATAAGTTTGTTTTTATTTTTTATGCCTTCTCTAATGTCTTATAAATAAATTTGCCTGCAAAATAATACATAATTAACTACATTATCAGTATTAGCTGCAAGAAGAAATCACAGTAAGATAGTTATGAATGCAGATATGTGTTACTTTTTCTCCATGATTCACAGGCACATTACTAATTTCATGAAAACTAAAGTTTTCACTGTAGATACACTATTCGTGATATTTTAAATAAGCTCTCATCATTCAGGGACTGATTTGCAACTGTGTCCTTTTTTTTTTTTCTTCCAAATACAATCAACTTAAAATAGAAACTGGAGAGAAAGAAAAATGGATTTAAGTAAATCTATAATTTCTGTATAAAAAATAATAAATACAATGTAAGTCACTTCAAATCTTATTTCCTCCAGAAAAAGGATGTGATCAGAATGTAATGAGCATTGAAATTAATAAATTAAAGTTAAATGTCCATAAGAGAAAAATGTATTTCAATCAGGCTGTAATCATGTTTTCAATATTATAAATTAATTCCCCAAGTGAATATCTTTCAGTGTGCACAATTTACTATCTATTCTCATATTTTTATCTAAATCTCAGTGTTTCTAAGTTGACTAATCCATCACATTATCAAAAAAAAAATTAACACAAGAGGTGTTCATTAATGTATCCTCTGGAATTCTATCAAGTTTCTTGCTGGTTTTAAATGTTGAAATATCATTAGACTGTGTAATATATTTTTCAGTGGTGACACAGAACAGATGGAGCCATGTGCAGTGAAGTTTTTGATGGACAATCTAAATAAATTAATATCAACTCATTGAAAAATGAGTAAGGATGATACATAAGTTATACACATTAAACAAAATACTCATTTTTCTTTTACAAAACAATTTAGTATATTGGTGAATTGGTTGGTTATATAGTCAGATTTGATACCATGGTTTTGATTTGTAGATTTATCTTATACCAAATCATAGATAAGCTACTTCCTTCTCTTTGTTCAGTATCCTCACCCAGAAAATTCATGAGAAATAAATTTTTGTATCATAGAGTCATTATGGTTAATAAATTTGGTATTTTTAAACAGCTTTTAGCTCATTATCCACCAAAGAGTATGCACCTTAAACATAACTATTTTTAGTTATTAAATTAATTCTTTATGCTGTATCTCTTTCATTTTGTTATATTGTGACGTGATGTGATGCAAACAATCATCTTAGACATCAGTTTCAGATGTGCCTATGAGAAATATTTCAATATTGCTATAGATACGTTAACAATTCAGTCATTCAAAACAATGGAAGAAAGTTTCTGGAATGCCAATGGAATGAATGCCAGACAGGACAGTGGACTAATACAGTGAGAAAGTTTAATGTGCTTTATTAAAAGCAAAGAAAGGTAATAAAATGTTAAAAATCCAGTTTGGGGGTCAAAAGTAATCTCACTTGCAAGATTAAAGACTGACTTCGAATTTTGTGAGGTAAAGTGGAAAAGCTCTATGAGCACTGATAAGCTTGTGGTTTGTGAAATTATACTGTTTATCAATTAGATAAAGAAGGAACAGTCTATGCTGGTCTCTGTGTTATTTTAAAAAGAGCAATGGAGAAAATATTATAGTATCTGACCTCTAAATATCTAGCTCTATTAGAAATTGTATGCCCTTGAAAAATTCATCTTGTGGGCCTTAAACTGTTCTAATTAAAAGATTTTGGACATAAAGCAATGACCTAAGTTTCTCCAAATTTAGTGATATTATAACTTAGTGTGGTACTTCTCTAAATGTTGTCAGAGGACAAAGTATAAATATGTATGTGAGGTGGGATTTTCACCTCATACCAACAAAAGTCTGTTACAATAGATATATAGAAGCGAATGAAGTAATCCAGCTGTCTCATATTAAGCTGTTCGTTACATAGGTTTGAAAAAACAGAAAACAATTCTATAATTCCAAAAATTAATTTTTCTTTGAAAATGATAGTTATTTAAAAAAAAAATATTATGGGCTTTCCTGTTAGCTGTTATATGATTATGCCATGGGTTTATTTTATTATTGCTGTTCAGTTGCTAAGTCATGTCCAACTGTTTGAGACCCTATGGACTCCAGCACGCTAAGCTTCCTTGTAATTCACTGTCTCCTGGAGTTTGCTCAAATTCATGTCCATTGAGTCAGTGATGCTATCTAATCATCTCATCCTCTGTCATCCACTTCTCCTTTTGCCCTCAATCTTTCCCAACATCAGGGTCTTTTCCAACAAGTCAGCTCTTTGCATTAGGTGGCCCAAATATTAGAGCTTATTATTAAATAAAAATAATTATTATAAACATTTTCTTATTTAAAAATTTTAATATAGTAAGAATTGATAGATATAATTCCTATAAACAGAGTAATTTGGGGCCTTCAAATTATATTTGTCTTTTTGCTGAAAGTTATTAATTACCTTTTGACTTGGTTTTTCCTACTTACTCTTTCCCACAATGGTAATTTATATTCTGAATTATCTTCTGCCTTGCAATAAACTCAATTTGATATTTTGAAATACAGTATTATTTCCAAAAAGGTAAACTCGTTGAAAATTTTCTTTAAATACCAAATACTATAGAATTACATTTGACACTTTACTCAAAGAGGAGTTTCTACTCTCCCTAGAAACACTGAAAATATAAGGTTTTCATGGAGAAAATATGAATTATTTGTTCAGAATATAGCTTGTTATATAAGGGAAAATATCTTACATGTGAATTTTAATAATATTGCTATACTGACTTTTTTCAGATTCTAGCCCCAATATCTAAATATACCCCCAGGAAATAAAAATAACCATGATTATCAATTATTTTTCAGTGATATTTAAAGTTCATTTTATTTTATTTTATTTATTTTTTTCAAAAGCCTTGGGAATATGAGCCAATATCATGGACCAATGAGATCTAAGGATGAACAAGGGAGGAGTATCTGTGTAGAGTAATTTCTATTTGATTCTCAGGAAGACTGAGCTCAATTTTTGCAAGTCTTAGCCTGATGAGGCTATATTTCTTCTGCTTCCAATCTATGTAAGTCAACTTGTTTACCTTCTTTCTTTTGTTATTTGTTATTATCAAACGTTTACAATGAAATCTAGTATTGGAAAAATAACAGACTTCTCCTTCTCTACTTATATATTTCAGAAGCCAGGTAGAAAATTAATTATTTCTAAGATACTTTTATCCTAAAATCTAACCACTATGAAGAACTCTGGAGGGTCTGAGATTTTAAGCTTCTTGCAAGATAACCTATTAGCAAACAGTGGTTTCACAGATGCTGGCAGGGGCATGAGACTCCAGGGTCAGGACAGAGGACTTCACTCCTTATGGAACAGTAGGCACCATGAACTTCATGTTCACACCTGATCTCCTTGCCTCCCAAGTCCTAAAGTCTCATGTGATGCAGTCTAGTGGTTGCTATAAGTTGCAGATTTGCATCACATCTGAAGAAATCTGAGTTTGGGGAACTACTGATATTATAAAGGAGCTGTTAACAAAACTCCTCAACATTTAGCTCAGACAGAGACATATCTTTATTCTCCTGGATAACAAATGAATTTGCCTTCTTCTCCCTCTACCCATGGTCCCTATCTTCCAAGGTGGTTTGAAATTCAATCATCCTTGAACAAATACTTCACAAGAAGAGCTGTGAATACCACTGCTCTGTAGACTTGCATAAAGAGGTGAAAATAATCTTCCTCCAATAATATGTATGGCCCCAGGTCAACTATTGCCCTCTTTCATTGGAAATATTTCTACCATTTTTCCCATCCCTCTTCTATGTCATTCCTTGATTCACGTAAAGGCTATACAACTCAGGTTATAAATAAAAGGAACAGTTTGAACTAATGCCCAGGCTGTCCTTCCAAAAAACAGTAACTAACCTGCTATTCAAACTGAAGTCACAATCTTAAAGTCTGCTAGCCAGCCATGGGACCACACTGAAGGCACTCTCAACACATCCCCCAATTTATGTCAGTACTACCTAGAAGGTCCAAATGACTGTAAACAACATTTTGTTTCCAAAGTCCCCACTGTGCCAATGGGATTGCATTTAGTATATGGGAGCCAAGCACTGCTTTGCCTCTCTTTGAAAAATATGAAACTTGCACCTAAAGAGTGGTCATAAGAAAATGTCAAGTGTTGAAGAAACATCACGTCAGCCTTACAAGTCATTCAGATCAGCCTACACTCACTAGCCAAGGTTTTTATGGATGATAGATTTACTCTAGAATTCCTCCTTTCAGACTAACGTGAAGTCTGTGCATATCCTAACACATTCTGAAGTACCTAGATTAATGTCTCAGAGTCAGTGGAAAAGTTAATACAGAATTGTAAGGAAAAACATCTTTTTGTAAGGTAGACTCTGATGGTTTTGAAGGAGACTCTAATGGTTTGCTAAGCTGGGACACTAGAGTGGCATGCTGCTGCTGCTAAGTCACTTCAGTCGTGTCCGACTCTGTGCGACCCCAGAGACGGCAGCCCCCCAGGCTCCACCGTCCCTGGGATTCTCCAGGCAAGAACACTGGAGTGGGTTGCCATTTCCTTCTCCAATGCATGAAAGTGAAAAATGAAATTGAAGTTGCTCAGTCACATGTGACTCTTAGCGACCCCATGGACTGCAGCCTACCGGGCTCCTCCGTCCATGGGATTTTCCAGGCAAGGGTACCAGAGCTAGAGTGGCATAGCTGACATCAAAACTGCAGCTTAGCCTCATCTGCTACATGATCTTCTGTTGACAGTAGCCAAAATTAAATGTTGTGTGAAAAATGAACAAATCTGTCCTAGCCCATCAGTCAGACTTATTAAAGTGGATGACGGACTGCAGTACTCACACAACAATTTCCTGGAAGCTATTGTGGTATGGAAATGTGGGATGGAAATTGTTGCAAGACAATTTTTCAGACTTCTGAGAAGAAATGTTGCAACATTTTCTTCTTGAATGCTTGCCTGTTACTCATGGAAACTTCCTCTTGTTTACTATGACAAGGCAGGATACAGACCTTCCAAACTCCCTTTCTTTGCCTTATAAATGATTAACCAAACTGTTACTGTAGATCCACTGACCAATCTGGACAAAACACCAAACTTGAGCAAGCTTTACTTAATCTTTTTTCATTTCTCCAGGTCTCCAGATTCATAACCTTTTATCCACTCCCAGTCTAAGTAAGCATGCAATTTCTCACTGATGGCCCCTCTTGAGTTTAGACTAATGGCAAGGGAATATATTCTCTGATCAACAGTCTAAATGCCCTCCCCCCCCCCCCCATTTCCTATTCTTTATAGCATTGCTTAAGCCTCCCTATGAAAGAAAAGTCCCTTTCTGTCTGACTTCTGAGACACATACAGGCCTTCTACTCAGAATGTTCTCCTTGTTGCAATGACCTTTTTAAACATATTTTATTAGCATCATTTCCCATATTGCAACAATCTTTTTGAATAATATATTTCCGTACTTAAATCCAGATATGTTTTTATTTAAGAAATTTTCTATGCTGTGACTCAAATGACACACCAACCACTCTGCAGACCATGCTGTATTAATTCTGGTTTTTAAGACCCTTCATGTCCTTCCCTAGCTGGGGAAATCCAGACCCACAGTAGTCAGTCATGACTCCTAATATAGTTATCCAAACATGTGTCTGTTGTAGAATCATAAGAAATCATTTAGAACACTCTCTTACACATCTAGTCAAGGCTATGGCTTTTCCAGTAGTCATGTATGGATATGAGAGTTGGACTATAAAGAAAGCTGAGTGCCGAAGAATTGATGCTTTTGAGCTGTGGTATTGGAGAAGACTCTTGAAAGTCCTTTGGACTGCAAGGAGATCCAACCAGTCCATCCTAAAGGAAACCAGTCCTGAATATTAATTGGAAGGACTGATGTTGAAGCTTAAACTCCAATACTTTGGCCACCTGATGTGAAGAACTGACCGATTTGAAAAGACCCTGATGCTGGGAAAGATTGAGGGAGGGCGGGAGGAGAAGAGGATGACAGAGGATGAGATGGTTGGATGGCAACACCGACTCAATGGACATGAGTTTGGGTAAACTCTGGAAGTTGGTGATGGGCAGGGAGGCCTAGCATGCTGAAGTTCATGGGGTCACAAAGAGTTGGACACAACTGAGCGACTGAACTGAATTGAACTTACACTATACACAAAAATTAAGTCAAAATGGCTTAAAGACTAATATAAATCATGACATCATAAAGCTCCAAGTAGAGAGCATAGGCGAAACATTCTCTGACATAAATTGTACCAATATTTTCTAAGGTCAGTCTCCCAAGGCAATAGAAATAAAAGCAAAAAGAAAAAATTGGGACCTAAACAAACCTATAAGCTTTTGTACAGCAGAAGAAACCTTAAACAAAACAAAATGACAAACTGCAAACTCGGAGGAAATATTTGAAAATGATGAGACCAATAGCGCTTAATTTTCAAAATATATAAATAGCTTTATGCAGCTCAATATAAAAATCAAACAGCCCAATCAAAAAATGGGCAGAAGCCCTAAATAGGCATTTTTTTCAAAGAGATAAACAAATAGCAAACAGCCACATGAAAAGACACTCAACAGCACCAATTATTACAGAAATGCAAATCAAAACTACAATGAGGCATCACCTCAATGGGTCAGAATGGTCATCATTAATAAGTCTACAAATAATAAATGCTGGAGGGGCTGTGGAGAAAATGTCCTTCTAATCTGTTGTTGGGTATGTAAATTTGTACAGCCACTATGGTAAACAATATGAAGTTTCTTCAAAAAACTAAACAGAATTACCAAATTATACAGAAATTTCACTCCTGAGCATATAGTTAAAAGAAAACTCTAACTTGAAAAGATACATGTACCTCACTGGTCGCTCAGATGGTAAAGAATCTGCCTACAATGTGGGAGACCTGTGTTTGAACCCTGGGTCAGGAAGACCCCTTGGAGGAGGGCATGGCAACCCACTACAGTATTCTTGCCTGGAGAATCCCTATGGATAGAGGATCCTGGCAAACTACAGTACATGGGGTTGCAGAGAGTCAGACATGACTGAGCAATGAAGCACGGCACAGCATTATTTACAGAAGCACTATTTACAAAAACCAAGACATAGAAGCAGTCTAAATGTCCACTGCCAGCAATGTAAGTATCTAATGGATCAAGATGTGGTGTGTACATATGTATGCATTTATATATACATATATTATATGTATATATTTTATACATATAATGTGTGTGTTCATATGGATCAGATCAGATCAGTCGTTCAGTCGTGTCCAACTCTTTGTGACCCCACGAATCGCAGCACGTCAGGCCTCCCTGTCCATCACCAACTCCCGGAGTTCACTCAGACTCACATCCATCGAGTCAGTGATGCCATCCAGCCATCTCATCCTCTGTCGTCCCCTTCTCCTCCTGCCCCCAATACCTCCCAGCATCAGAGACTTTTCCAATGAGTCATCTCTTTGCATGATGTGGCAAAGGACTGGAATTTCACCTTTAGCATCATTCCTTCCAAAGAAATCCCAGGGCTAATCTCCTTCAGAATGGACTGGTTGGATCTCCTTGCAGTCCAAGGGACTCTCAAGAGTCTTCTCCAACACCACAGTTCAAAAGCATCAATTCTCCAGTGCTTAGCTTTCTTCACAGTCCAACTCTAGCATCCATACATGACCACAGGAAAAACCATAGCCTTGACCAGACGGACCTTTGTTGGCAAAGCAATGTCTCTGCTTTTCAATATGCTGTCTAGGTTGGTCATAACTTTCCTTCTAAGGAGTAAGCGTCTTTTAATTTCATGGCTGCAGTCACCATCTGAAGTGATTTTGGAGCCCCAAAAAATAAAGTCTGACACAGTTTCCACTCTTTCCCCATCTACTACCCATGAAGTGATGGGACCAGATGCCATGATCTTCATTATCTAAATGTTGAGTTTTGAGCCAACTTTCTCACTCTCCTCTTTCACTTTCATCAAGAGGCTTTTTAATTCCTCTACACTTTCTGCCATAAGGGTGGTGTCATCTGTATATCTGAGGTTATTGATATTTCTCCCAGCAATCTTGATTCCAGCTTGTGCTTCTTCCAGCCCAGCATTTCTCATGATGTACTCTGCATATAAGTTAAATAAGCAGGGTGACAATATACATCCTTGACGTACTCCTATTCCTATTTGGAACCAGTCCATTGTTCAATGTCCAGTTCTAACTGTTGCTTCCTGACCTGCATACAGATTTCTCAAGAGGCAGGTCAGGTGGTCTGGTATTCCCATCTCTTTCAGAATTTTCCAGTTAATGTGATCCACACGGTCAAAGGCTTTGGCATAGTCAATAAAGCAGAAATAGATATTTTTCTGGAACTCTCTTGCTTTTTCAATGATCCAGCGGATGTTGGCAGTTTGGTCTCTGGTTCCTCTGCCTTTTCTAAAACCAGTTTGAACATTAGGAAGTTCACGGTTCATGTATTGCTGAAGCCTGGCTTGGAGAATTTTGAGCATTATTTTACCAGCGTGTGAGATGAGTGCAATTGTGCAGTAGTTTGAGCATTCTTTGCCATTGCCTTTCTTTGGGATTGGAATGAAAACTGACCTTTTCCAACCCTGTGGCCACTGCTGAGTTTTCCAAATTTGCTGGCATATTGAATGAAGCACTTTTACAGCATCATCTTTCAGGATTTGAAATAGCTCAACTGGAATTCCATCACCTCCACTACCTGTGTTCGTAGTGATGCTTTCTAAGGCTCACTTGACTTCACATTCCAGGATGTCTGGCTCTAGGTGAGTGGTCACACCATCATGATTATCTGGGTCATGAAGATCTTTTTTGTACAGTTCTTCTGTGTATTCCTGCCACCTCTTCTTAGTAATCTTCTGCTTCTGTTAGGTCCATATCATTTCTGTCCTTTATCGAGCCTATCTTTGCATGAAATGTTCCCTTGGTATCTCTAATCTTCTTGAAGAGATCTCTAGTCTTTCCCATTCTGCTGTTTTCCTCTATTTATTTGCCTTGATCACTGAGGAAGGCTTTCTTATCTCTTCTTGCTATTCTTTGGAACTCTACATTCAGATGCTTATATCTTTCCTTTTCTGCTTTGCTTTTTGCTTCTCTTCTTTTCACAGCTATTTGTAAGGCCTCCCCAGACAGCCATTTTGCTTTTTTGCATTTCGTTTCCCTAGGCATGGTCTTGATCGCTGTCTCCTGTACAATGTCGTGAAACTCAGTCCATATACCCACGTTAAAGTGAATACTTCTCAGCCATAAAAAAGAACAAAATAATGCCATTTAGATTATCATACCAAGTGAAATAAGTCAGACAAATGGCATATGGTATTACTTATATGTGAATTTAAAATATGATACAAATGAACTTATTTATGTAACAGAAACAGACTTTTAGATATAGAAAACAACTTATGGTTACCAAAGAGGGAAGGGGGAGATGCAATTTAGGGGTTTGGGATTAGCAGATACAAACTACTATATATAAAATAAACAATAATGTCCTATTGTATAGCACAGGGAACATATACACTATCTTGTAATAAACTATAATGGAATAGAACATGAAAAAATAATATATATATATATATATATATATATGTATATCACTTTGCTATACACCAGAAACTAATAGAACATTGTAAATTAACTATATTTCAATTTAAAAAATAAAGGAAAAAGTGTATAACATAGTGATTTAAAAAATATATTTTATTTCAGAAAAAAAAAAAACAAACAAATTTTTTTTTTTCTTTTTTGCCTTTTGTAAAGCTGCATTTTTTCTTCCTCAGCTCCTTTAACCCAGAATCATGGGGGTAATCTCATCATTCCCCAAACTCCGAGTTGAGATAGGGATACTTTCTGATCTTTTAAGCTAGGGATTATGTGAGAAAATTAACTGAGCAGGGCTCTCTCCTAGTTCCATTAAACACTTATCTTTGATTTAATTATCAAAGGCCATGGGTAACCCTCACTCCCTCCTCTTTTTCTTAGTGACTACAAGCTCCACCATTATGGGACTCATTCAATTCAATATCTCCAAAATGACATTTTATTAGACACAATTCACCATGGATGTGGTGGGATATCTGAACACTCTTCAAACTGCTCATCTAAGACTTCTGTTTTCCCATTACTCTCCCTACTCCCTCCTTGTTTTCCCCATATTCCATCTCCTTTTCAGTTCCCCTGAGTCCTTTGATTTGTTCACCTTTAACAGCTCTGCCTCCTCCTTCCTTCTGTTTGCCTCTGTCAGGCCTCCCCCTCCCCACAATAACCCATGAGTTCCCATTGGTTATGCCAGCTTTGATGCTTCTCTCATTAATAAGGGGCTCTCAGGAATTTCAGAGACACCAAGAGAAGTTACCTGAGGCTGGAAAATATAGCTAGAAACAGATTAGATGTTTTATTTTCCATATAAGATTTTGGTCTTGCTCAAAATTTAGGTCACAGATTTCATAAGATTACACATCAGGAAATGTGTAAATGTGTAAATATTTCCTCCACGAGCATTGGCAGGACTGCTTATTAAGCAGGTGAACCTCAACTGTCCCATCTTCCAGAAACATAATCCTGACAAAACATAAAAGTGAGGTAAAGACAAAAGAAAGCTCTTTTATATGAACCAGTGAATTGAAATTACAGAATTGAAGCTATTAATATAAGCACTTCATTTTTGCCTGTATTTATATATACATATGTTTGTGTTGGCTTCCCAGGTGGCACTAGTGGTAGAGAAGCTGCATGCCAATGCAGGATACATAAGAGACCCAGGCTGGATCTCTGAGTTGGGAAGATCCCTTGGAGGAGGGCTCTGGCAGCCCACTCCAGTATTCTTCTCTGGAGAATCCCCTGGATAGAGGAGCCTGGCGGGCTATATTCCACTGGGTCATGAAGAGTGGAAGAAAATCAAAGTGACTTAGCTTGCATGAAAGCATACATATGTATGTTTGCATATATGCATATGCAGGTTGTGAATGTGTGATATTTACCAATCTTCCATTGGTATTATCAAGTTAGATTATAAAATCTCTTTCAGGGGCTCTATTCTGATATTTTTTATAGAGCTAAACACTTATTACATTTAATATTGCTAAAACTCTCAGAAATTAAACATATCTAACTTTCAATAATTTCAAAAGTATTCTTATACTGACAGAGACTAACCTTGATGCTTTAAGAATTCAAGCTTACATAATGTTGGTAAATTTTAAAAATTCATTGAATATTATTGGTTTAGTAAAATGAGGTATGTCTACTGAATTATCAGTGTTAAATACAGCACTAACATACATTTTTGTTTTAAACCCTAAATTTACTCAGGCCTTAAATATAGGAAATGGTTTACACTTCCCTTGTTTATATGGCTAATGTATTGGCACCCTTTAGCTATTTGTTTAGTCAGTTCTTTAGTGAGTACTTGCACTTCTCCATCCTTCTTCATCAGACAGCAGACAGACTGAAACCACAATGACAAAAAGTGAACCATCTGATCACGTGGACCACAGCCTTGTCTAACTCAATGAAACTATGAGCTATGCCATGTAGGGCCACTCAAGACAGAGGGATTATGGTGGAGTGTTCTGACAAAACATGGTCCACTGGAGAGAAGAATGGCAAACCACTTCAGTATTCTTGCTTTGAGAACCCCATGAACAATATGAAAAGGCAAAAGATAGGACACTGAAAGATGAACTCCCCAGGTTGGTAGGTGCCCAATATGCTACTGGAGATCAGTAGAGAAGTAACTCCAGAAAGAATGAAGAGACAGAGCCAAAGCAAAAACAACACCCAGTTGTGGATGTAACTGGTGATGGAGGTAAAGTCTGATGCTGTAAAGAGCAATATTGCATAGGAACCTGCAATGTAAGGTCCATAAATCAAGGCAAATGGGCAGTGGTCAAACTGGAGACGGCAAGAGTGAACATCGATGTTTTAGGAATCAGTGAACTAAAATGGACTGAAATGGGTGAATTTAACTCAGATGACCATTATATGTACCACTGTGGGCAAGAATGCCTTAGAAGAGATGGAGTAGCCATCATAGTCAACAAAAGAGTCCAAAATGCAGTATTTGAATGAAATCTCAAAAACGACAGAATGATCTCTGTTCATTTCCAAGGCAAACCATTCAATATCACAGTAATCCAAGTCTATGCCCCGACCAGTAATGCTGAAGAAGCTGAAGTTGAACAGTTCTATGAAGACCTACAAGACCTTCTAGAACTAACACCCCCAAAAGATGTCCTTTTCATTATAGGGGACTTGAATGCAAAAGTAGGAAGTCAAGAAATACCTGGAATAGCAGACAACTTTGGCCTTGGAACAAAATGAAGAAGGGTAAAGGCTAACAGAGTTTTGCCAAGAGAATGCAGTGGTCATAGCAAACACCTTCTTCCTCAACACAAGAGAAGATCTACACATGGACATCACCAGATGGTCAATACTGAAATGAGATTGATTATATTCTTTGCAGCCAAAGATGTAGAAGCTCTATACAGTCAACAAAAACAAGACTAGGAGCTGACTGTAGCTCAGTTTCTGAACACCTAATTGTCAAATACAGACTTAAATTGAAGAAAGTAGAGAAAACCACTAGACCATTCAGGTATGACCTAAACGAAATCCCTTACGATTATACAGTGGAAGTGTGAAATAGATACAAGGGACTAGATCTGATAGACAGAGTGCCTGAAGATCTATGGTCAGAAGTTCATGACGTTGTACAGGAGGCAGGAATCAAGAACATTGCCAAGAAAAAGAAATGGAAAAAGGTGTAATGGTTGTCTGAGGAGGCCTTACAAATAACTGTGAAAAGAAGAGAAGCTAAAGGCAAAGGAGAAAAGGAAATATATATAACCCATTTGAATGCAGAGTTACAAAGAATAGCAAGGAGAAAAAAGAAAGTTTTCCTCAGTGATTAATGTAAAGAAATAGAGGAAAATAATAGAATGGGAAAGATTAGATATCTCTGCAAAAAATTAGAGATACCAAGGGAATCGTTCATTCAAAGATGGACAAAATGAAAGAAAGAAATGTTATGGACCTCACATAAGCAGAAGATATTAAGAAGAGGTGGCAAGAATTATACAAAACCAAGGGAATGGTTCATTCAAAGATGGACAAAATGAAAGAAAGAAAGGTTATGGACCTAACATAAGCAGAAGATATTAAGAAGAGGTGGCAAGAATTATACAAAAAAGAGCTGCAGGACCCAGATACCTATGATGGTGCTATCACTCACCTAGACCCAGATATCCTGGAATGCAAACTCAACTGGGCCTTGGGAAGCATCACTATGAACAAAGCTAGTGGAGGTGATGGAATTCTAGTTCAGCTATTTCAAATCCTAAAAGACAATGCTGTAAAAGTGTTGCACTCAATATGCCAGCCAATTTGGAAAACTCAGCAGTGGCCACAGGACTGGAAAAGGTCAGTTTTCATTCCAACTCTAAAGAAAGACAATGCCAAAGAATGTTCAAACTAATGCGCAATTGCACTCAACTCACTCAACCCATCACTTCATGGCAAATAAATGAAGAAACAGTGGAAACAGTGGCTGACTGTTTTTCTGGGCTCCAAAGTCACTGCAGATGGTAACTGCAGCCATGATATTAAAAGATGCTTGCTGCTTGGAAGGAAAGCTATGACTAACCTAGACAGCTTATTAAAAAGCAGACACATTCCTTTGCCAACAAAGGTCCATCTAGTCAAGGCTATGGTTTTTCCAGAGGTCATGTATGGATGTGAGATTTGGACTATAAAGAAAGCCGAGCACTGAAGAATTGATGTTTTTGAACTGTGATGTTGGAGAAGACTCTTGCGCGTCCCTTGGACTGCAAGGAGATCCAACCAGTCCATCCTAAAGAATTATCAGTCCTGGGTGTTCCTTGGAGGGACTGATGTTGAAGCTGAAACTCCAATACTTTGGCCACCTGATGCAGAAAGCTGACACATTTGAAAAGACCGTAATGCTGGGAGGGATTGGGGGCAGGAGAAGAAGGGAATGACAGAGGATGAGATGGCTGGATGGCATCACCGACTCGATGGATATGAGTTTGGGTGAACTCTGGGAGTTGGTGATGGACAGGGAGGCCAGGTGTGCTGCGATTCATGGGGTCGCAAAGAGTCGGACACAACTGAGCAACTGAACTGAACTGAACTGAAAGTTATTTAAAAAAAAACTCTATTATTTTATCTTATTAGTAGGTGAAGAAATTAATAACAGAGAAATTGGAAGTCAACCAAAAACACTGTAGACAAGAAAGACATAAAAGAGATGTACAACATCTAAATATTTGAACATTTTCTATTATTCAATTTTTGATGAATATTGTGAATAATTATTTTATCAAATTTTTATTTTTCTGTAATATAATCATATATAAAATTGATTAATCAATAGATGATGATTAATAAACCAGTACTTTTTTTTATGTTTGGTTTTCTAGGGACCTTAAAATCTTACATTCATTTTCTAATTGATGAATGTAACATCCTTCCAAAACTTATATGGGTCAATTATTACTCTTCCTATCAGAGATTTAGGAATGATATCTAAACTATGACAGTTATAAATGCTACACAAAATCATAATGATGCTTTGTATTAGAGTATACATAGTCTTATATCACATTTTAATTACTTTTCATCAACAATAAAATAATTTAAAAGATTATACATATACATATTTGCTAATAAATATATAGGCTGTAATCAAGATCAGAATATTTCTTAGCAATCTCACCTCAACAGTTGTTCAATGACTGTTCTGTTAATATCATAGAAAGAAAGCCCATATGATTCTCAAAACAAAACTGACAAGTCTATCAGCAGCTTATCAGACTGAGAGAAGTCATCTTTCAGTTCAGTTCAGTTCAGTTCAGTCACTCAGTCATGTCCGACTTTGCAACCCCATGAATGGCAGCACGCCAGGCCTCCCTGTCCATCACCAACTCCCAGAGTTCACTCAGACTCACCTCCATCGAGTCAGTGATGCCATACAGCCATCTCATCCTCTGTCATCCCATTTTCCTCCTGCCCCCAATCCCTCCCAGCATCAGAGTCTTTTCCAATGAGTCAACTCTTCGCATGAGGTGGCCAAAGTACTGGAGTTTCAGCTTTAGCATCATTCTTTCCAAAGAACACCCAGGGCTGATCTCCTTCAGAATGGACTGGTTGGATCTCCTTGCAGTCCAAGGTCATCTTTAAACTTTCAAATTTCTCATGGGTTGAGAATACCAAATCCAATCTATTGCTTCATGATTTATTTTAGAAAATTGGATTTTTTTTCAATGATTGATTCTCTGAATGCTTACATGGTAGTAGTAAGATTTGCAGCTTCCAAAACCATCATTAAAAATTATAATGCAAAGAAGAAATTATGCCTATATCTACATTCACAACTAACTTGAATGCTTTGAATTATTGTTGTATTATTCACTGTCACTTTTCTAGTCAAAGGTTGCACAGATAGAAATCAAACTACTTTTTTGTCTCTTAAATACATTGGTTGCATTAATTTCAAATGGCCTTCAGACTATTTCTTTGTTGTGATTTTTTATTCCAAGTCATCAAGTGTTATGTGCTTTCCTAAGGAGTAATTTTTACTAAATTGTGATATTAACATAAAATAAAATATGGTATCCTTTAGACTAAAATATTTTCACACATTTATGCAATAGATGGTCAGCTACTATGATTGGCCATGGTTAAACAACTTCAACAAGGTCTCTACTATTATGGAGCTCTCATTTGGTGACTGAGAAAGACTAAAAGTAGATAACTAAATTTTATAAATTTAATTTCATATAACTACTATGACATAAACTATAAATAAGGAGTATTTTGGTGGGTTTGTCTTATAGTTAGGGAACTAGGCATTCAGTCAGTTCAGTCATGTCTGACTCTTTGCAACTCCATGGACTGCGGCACACCAGGCCTCTCTGTCTATCATAAACTCCCAAAGTTTACTCAGACTCTTGTCCATTGTGTCCATGATACCATCCAACCATCTCATCTTCTGTCAGCTCCTTCTCCTGCCCTCAATCTTTCCCAGCATCAAGGTCTTTTCCAATGAGTCAATTCTTCACATCAGGTGGCCAAAATATTGGAGTTTCAGCTTCAACATCAGTCCTTCCAATGAATATCCAGAACTGACTTCCTTTAGGATGGCCTAGTTTGATCTCTTTGCTGTCCAAGGGATTCTCAAGAGTCTTCTCTAATACCACAGTTCAAAAGCATCAATTCTTCAGTGCTCAGCTTTGTTTATAGTCCAACTCTTATATCCATACATGACTACTGGAAAAACCATAGCTTTTACTAGATGGACTTTTGTAGGCAAAGAAATGTCTCTCCTTTTTAATATGCTGTCTCGGTTGATCATATCTTTTCATCTAAGGAGCAAGTGTCTTTTAATTTCATGGCTGCAGTCACCATCTGCAGTGCTTTTGGAGCCCCCCAAAATAAAGTCTGTCACTGTTTCCACTGTTTCCCCACCTATTTGCCATGAACTGATGGGGCCAGATGCCATTATCTTCGTTTTCTGAATGTTGAGTTTTAAGCCAACTTTTTCGCTCTCCACTTACACTTTCATCAAGAGGCTCTTTAGTTCTCCTACACTTTCTGCCATAGTTAATAGTTATTCCCATATTTATATTGAACAATTGAAATAATGTTTTCTTATTAAATGAATTGCTCATTGAAACATAATAAAAGTACAAATAATTTAAAACAATTTATAAACTTTAAATATTCCATACTCCAGTATGTGTTTTATTTGATCAACTCATTTAATTATCATAAAATATAACTGAAGTATTTGTACAATGAAGATAATATTTTACAGATGATAAAACTGAAGCACCAAGAGGATAAGCAACTGGTGTGAGACCACACAGCTTGTAAGAATCAGCATTGAGACTTGAACCCAAGTTGTCAAACTCCATAATCTATTCTGTTTATCATGCCTCTCACTAACTCATGAAATTAACAGAATTATGAAAAATGATGTGAAATTGGAGGAAAAAAATACCTTTTTGATAAGGATTTGCTTGAATGGAAATTTCATGGAATATAACTGGTTAGGAGACCACAGTCATGTACCATCCTCACTTTTTAATTCTTTGAAAATTTAACAATTGAGGCATTATGAAACTACCACAATCAGAAAGCAAGAACAGTGATAATGGACCTAGTGACTTGTCTCTTACTCCTGAATTCATTACAGATTTTTAGGTGACATCATGACCGGCACATAATAATTGTCATTAAATTTCACATTAAGTCTCAAAGTGAAGGATTCTAATATTCCATTCTTTTCAATGACATTGGATTCTCTTCACTACCACCGTTAGTTCAATATCATTCCCTTAGACATAAAATTAAAGCAGTGAACTTCAGAAAACCAATGCAGGTATTCTTATCTCTTTCAATGTATCCAAGATTTTATAAACCACATTTGATCAGATAAATTTTAAGAATTTCAAAGTAATCAATTTAGGTTCTTCAGAATGGAGTAATCAATTTAAGTTCTTTCCATACTTTATCCCCTATATTTTCACTTATAAAATCACTTAGATTCATAGATACCATTTCTATCACTGTTTTTTTCCTATCAATTCACATGTAAAACTTGAGACACCAAGATCCTCAAGATTTTCTGATTAAAATCCTGAGCTGGGAACCACAATTTCATTGAGATTCTAATTAAATTAAATAAAAGGAGTTGCTGGGCTTCCCTGGTGTCTCAGTGGGTAAAGAATCCACCAGCAATTCAGGAGACACAGGATACATTTGTTTGATTCTTAGGTTGTGAAGATCCCCTGGAAAAGAAAATGGCCACCCACCCCAGTGTTCTTGCCTGAAAAATCTCCTGGTGGGCTACCATCCAAAGAGTTGGACATGACTGATTGACTAATCAAGCATCTTTATAGATTGGAATGGCAAACTTTGAACAAGTCCTGAATCAAGACTTTGTATTTGTCTTTCATACTTTTGACTAAGTACAAGAGAAAGGGTATTACTGACTAGTCAAGGTTAATACATACTAGACAATTGGACTGCTGACAAAATATTTATGAAATATTTATGAAAATATTTATGAAATATTTATGAAAATATTTATGTAAATGCAACAGATAAATAAGAACATTAGGACATAATAATTTTCTATATTTTTTAATGGAAATCTTTCCTCATGTAAACACAAAGGAATTTGGTTGTACTTTGGAAGTAAGGAATAATATCAGGACACTGAATCAAGCTCCCAGTACTTCACATTCATGTTAATCATTTGAAAATTCAAAAGTTTATCCTTATAATCATCTTCTTATGGCAAAATAAAATTTCTAAGTAAGATAAAATGGCCTCATCAGAAATCTTCATAGAAAAAATAATTATCCTGAAGTTTTTACTGATGGGCTTCAAGGTCTAACATCAATCTATCATCAAACAGCTATGTAGTTCCTATTCAGAAAGAGATATTGACTTGTCTCTAATGCTGGATTTCCACCCAAATAGGTAAGATATATATTATTTATTAATATCTCCTAAACAATAAGTTTAGTGATTATAATGGTAGATATCAAAACTCCAAGATAACCAAATCAACTGTTTAAATCCTAATGAGGTGTCTGTTTTCACCTAGCAATTCATTACAAACCTTCTCCTCCATGTAGTAATAATCACTTTCCTTCTAGTTATTACTGTGATTTAGTTGCTAAGTTGTAGACACAACTTAGCCTAAGTCTTAGTCTTAGCCTAAGTTGTAGACTCTTTTGTGACCACATGGACTGTAGCCCACCAGTTTCCTCTGTCCATGGGGTTTTCTCATGGTGAATAGTGAAGTAGGTTGTCATTTCCTTCTCTAGGGGATCTTCCTGAGCCGGGGATTGTACCTGCCTCTCCTGCATTAACAAGATTCTTACCACTGAACTGCCAGGGAAGTCCTTCCTTTTAGTAGCCAGTGTAAAACCAAAGCCTAAAATTGAGCTGGTCTGAATTTGAACCACAGAGCATGTCCCATCACTACCTCTCAGTGGAGAGGGGTTTGGTTCATTACTAAACCATGGAAACAACCTTGGATCTCTTGGCTAGTTTGGTCATTCTGGGATAAATCAACAGTCTCCCTGTGGATTTACTATGTACATTATACTAGCTGCATCCAAGCAAGAGACTTGTTTTCAAATAGTCTTAAATTTTGAAAGAAAAAAAAAATGAATAACTTTAAGATAACTTGAACATTTTAAAGACTGTTATTTTTCCATATGACATTTTCATCACTATTTGTATCTTGAGACGATCTATCACTTTTAAGCTTTTTGGTTTTTTGACTTTGTTAGACTTAGCAACAGCAGAGCAAGCAAAAGTGTATAGAAAAAAGACCTTAGTAATGAAAAGTCTGTTTGAAACAATCAATGGCATTTGGACAACAGAAAGCATAGTTCAGAAAATAATCATTACTTGATAATTATAAATCTACAGCAGTGATGAGAGTTTATCAGCTAAACCTAGTAAGTTTAAAATATTGTTTCCCTGTACTGTTTCTTCATGAAAGGTTGTACTATGCTCCCGTAGAGCTTGCTTGATTTACTGGGAAAAATAATATGTACTTTTAAAAATGAGTTCTGGGAGCACTGATGGAAAACACTGAGCAAGCACAGAAGGGGTGGTTATAGTTGGCTGTGCAAATAATGTGTTAGAAATCTGTTCCTGTTCTAAAACACAAGTAAAGCTTTCCTAACAATACTAAAAATGTTAATTTTTAATATCTTTGTCAATTAAGAGTGCCACCATCATTTTTGCTTTTGAAAATAGTAACATTAACTATTGTAAATTAGGGCTTCTTTGGTGGCTAGATGGTAAAGAATCCACCTGCAATGCAAGAAACCTGGGTTTGATCCCTGGGTTGGGAAGATCCCCTGGAGGAGGGCATGGCAGCACTCTTGCCTGGAGAAGCCCCATGGACAGAGTAGCCTGGTGGGCTATATTCAATGGAGTCACAAAAAAGTTATATACAACTTAGCAGCCAAGCAACAACAACTTGAAGGAAAGTGATTATTATTATACGGAGGAGGAGGTTTGAAATGAGTTGATGTTAGGTGAAAGCAGACACCTCTGAGTCAGACACCAAAGAGTCAGACACGATTGAGCTACTAAGCACAGCAGATTGTAAATTTAATGACCAGTTTTTAAATAATGGTATTTTAAAATGGATTTTGACATAGGAAATTATTTCCCAGAGAAATTATTTACCCTTAAAAAATGAATGCATTTTAAGGGTAAACTTTCAGGTCATATATTCTGTTATAGAATTTGGAAGTTTAGAAATTTGGGCTTAAATATAAAGCTAAGATGACACCACCCTTATGGCAGAAAGTGAAGAAGAACTCAAAAGCCTCTTGAGGAAAGTGAAAGTGGAGAGTGAAAAAGTTGGCTTAAAGCTCAACATTCAGAAAATGAAGATCATGGCATCTGGTCCCACCACTTCATGGGAAATAGATGGGGAAACAGTGGAAACGGTGTCAGACTTTATTTTTCTGGGCTCCAAAATCACTACAGATGGTGACTACAGCCATGAAATTAAAAGACACATACTCCTTGGAAGGAAAGTTATGACCAACCTAGACAGCATATTCAAAAGCAGAGACATTACTTGGCCAACAAAGGTCCATCTAGTCAAGGCTATGGTTTTTCCTGTATGTATGGATGTGAGAGTTGGACTGTGAAGAAGGCTGAGTACCAAAGAATTGATGCTTTTGAACTGTGGTGTTGGAGAAGACTCTTGAGAGTCCCTTGGACTGCAAGGAGATCCAACCAGTCCATTCTGAAGATCAGCACTGGGATTTCTTTGGAAGGAATGATGCTAAAGCTGAAACTCCTGTACTTTGGCCACCTCATGCAGAGAGTTGACTCAGTGGAAAAGACTCTGATGCTGGGAGGGATTGGGGGCAGGAGGATAAGGGGAAGACAGAGGATGAGATGGCTGGATGGCATCGCTGACTCGATGGAGGTGAATCTGAGTGAACTCCGGGAGTTGGTGATGGACAGGGAGTCCTGGAGTGCTGTGATTCATGGGGTCGCAAAGAGTCGGACACGACTGAGCGACTTATCTGATCTGATCTGATCTGATAAAGCTAAGAAGCTAAGTTCACAAAATAACCCATGAATGAACCTGGCAAACCATTCATATTTGGTTTACCAAAGAAGTTAGTGTGAATTAATAAAATAGTTTCATGGTAGGAAATTTGTGAAATAAAAAGAAAATGTAAAATGTTTAATTTACATAGCAATTTAGCCAAAGTTAATTTAATTTCCCTATATTTTTCAAAATCTGTCATAATTACTAGATAAAAATCATTTGTAAAATATGTAAATAATCAATTTTAAGGGGCTGGTATATTTTTTCTCTTAGCATATTATAATTTTTTTAACTTAGTTATATTTATTTTCTTAACTAGTATTTCCTTCAATCTGCAAGAGCTGGGCTTATAATCATGCCATAGTAGACAATAATAATAGTTTAATCATAAAACTCAAATTACAATGCATGATTCATGCTGCATGCATGATTTTAAGAGTACTGCAAATCATATTTGTTATCCATCATTATTTCATTCTGTGATGGAAGTTTATCAATTCAGTATCTTCTTTATTTTCTTCCTGTTTTCTGAGTTCACTTCTTCTCTTACCTCAAATAGAAGTAATCTTGAATTTTTGAGGTTTTGAAAGAGTTTCAAAATTTGATTTTTTAAATACTTTTCTACTCTCTCAGTAATGTTCCAATTTCAATTAAAAAATCATTGCTTTATTCCTTCTAATATTTTAAAGACGACTTTCTGAAAACTCATATCTTAGAAAATTCTAGTTTAGATTAGGGTGCCAAAGACAGAACTATAATACTCTATGAATGGTTCACAATGCCACAGTGTAAATCTCTTCCCTGACAGAAAAGGGGTTTTTGTTTGATTTCTCTGCAGAGCACAGATTGAAAGTGCAAGAAGAAATTCTATTAATACATATGTCAAAATGCATACATCAGAAACTCAGCCTCTACCTCTTATCCCCTAGTCATGAAAGCAATGTAATAATGTGGATGCAGTATCTTTACATGCATTTTTATGTTTGTATAGCTACGGGTACCTGACTTGGTGCTAAGTACCTTCATTAGTTATTTCACTCAATTCTCCTCAACAGCTCTTTGAGGCATGAGCCTTCACTATCATTTCCCAGAAGCAGAAAAACATTAAGATTAGAAAAAAAAAAACCATTTTCAAAAATTGGAAGTGTAAGAACAGAATTTAAACTCAGATCTGTTTGATTCTTGAGCATTCTATCTGCCGCTCTACAGCCCATAAAAGGAGTCCATTAGGTGAACCCCACTCCACTCTGAGGAGCCACAAGCATGGCTCTGTTAGGTAGGTAGAATAGGGAAAAGGAGTCCAAAATGGTGGTGGCTAAAAGACAAGGAAGGTCCGAGGATCAGAGTGAAGACTTCAGGCAGAACAAACAGAACAAACAGGACTCCTGGCTAAGCCCAATTTGCATAGGGCAGGCCCAGGTGGAGGAAAAAACATATAAAAGGAGGAGCCAAAGCACTTTCTTGTGGACTCTCTCTCTCTCTCACGTGCATGTGCGCGCTCTCTCTCTCTCTTTCTCTCTCTCTCTTTCTCCCTCCCCATGCACTCCTCCACTCTCTTCTCTTTCAGTCTTGGATTCTCCTGCTATCTTCTAAATAAAATGGAGCTGTAACACTGATTTGCCTAAGAGCTGTAACACGGTTTGTCCAAGACCTGAGAGCTGTGATGCACCGAGGGCTTTAATGTCCGTTGCTCCAAATCTTTGTTGTGACGAGACAAAGAACCAAGGAACATACACTCGCGTGACAGCTCCAATGCTGATTGACACTGTCTTTGACAAACTGGAGGATGCATATTAATATGAACCAGTAGATACTCTCCAGTAAAAAATAATAAAAATAAAAAAGATGTAGAACATCATTACTCTGAGAAAATTCAGAGCAAGTTTAGCCATATGTATGAAAGGAAGAAGCGCTCAAACAACTTAATTCTATTTCATATAACATGACTGCATGTGTCTACATTTCTATCTCCACCCACGGTCCTCCTTCTTTATAAAGGTCCATGGCACAAATAGCACTTTATGTTTCTATGCTGTGCCCCCTCAGTAATCTTGGTGGAAAGTATAACTGGTACAGAAGTTTACCGAGTGCAAATAGTGCAGGAAACAAGGCTTTAAGTAGCACTCTATCAGGGAGAGTTTTGTGTGGAAGCAAGCACACTCAATTGACATTTCATCCAGTGATGTTGGAGGTTTGGATCTCAGATAGCTCTGAGTGACTGCTCCAAAGCAGGAGAGGGGGAAAGTCAATATATAAGGTTTTGATGAAGGGGGCATTCAATACCACGAAGCGCTCATTTTACAAAAGGGTTTTTGTTAGTCATGAGGATCTGATGTCATCATGAAGGGATTTAGTGCTTCTCTAAATAAAAGGAGATGCAAGGATTGAGATCATAAAATTTGTTTCTAAAAACATCCAACTATCTAAAGACCCGTCCCACCAGATTCCCTGGAGCACAGAGAGCCTCACTCCACCCTGAACTCCCTCAGGGGTTGTTGAAGGTCAACAGCTATAGTAGTATGGGGTTCAATCTCCTAAAGGCAGATGGCAAATGCCTCTGTGGTTCAGTCGTTGGCAATGCTCTTGGTAAGTGCCAATTTGTAGTTAACAAATGTTATAAGAAAAATGCCCTTAAGCTAAAAGAGATGTTTTCATTAGTTTATGTCCTTTGTATTTACTCATCTCCACCAGTAGGTGACAAGCCCAGATTCTGCTGTTCATTCACCCAGTTTGGTTCTGTCACTGATCTCTTGATTTAAGGCCCAGTTCTAATATGATTACAGTATCATTGCTGTTGATAGAGAACAATAAGGAGGGAAAATTAATGTTTGAACTCAAAGTTAGGACAAAGAAATCAAGGATACCTCACAGTTCAGTCCCTCAGTCGTGTCCAACTCTGCGACCCCATGAATTGCTGCACACCAGGCCTCCCTGTCCATCACCAACTCGTGGAGTTCACTGAGACTCATGTCCATCGAGTCAGTGATGCCATCCAGCCATCTCATCCTCTGTCGTCCCCTTCTCCTCCTGCCCCCAATCCCTCCCAGCATCAGAGTCTTTTCCAATGAGGCAGCTCTTCTCATGAGGTGGCCAAAGTACTGGACTTTCAGCTTTAGCATCATTCCTTCCAAAGAACACCCAGGGCTGATCTCCTTCAGAATGGACTGGTTGGATCTCCTTGCAGTCCAAGGGACTCTCAAGAGTCTTCTCCAACATCACAGTTCAAAAGCATCAATTCTTCAGCGCTCAGCTTTCTTCACAGTCCAACTCTCACATCCATACATGACTACTGGAAGAACCATAGCCTTGACAGGACAAACCTTTGTTGGCAAAGTAATGTCTCTACTTTTCAATATGCTATCTAGGTTGGTCATAAATTTCCTTCCAAGGAATAAGCATCTTTTATTTAGTTTTGAATGGATGGTTGTTTTTTAAATATAAATTTATTTATTTTAATTGGAGGTTAATTACTTTACAATATTGTTTTGGCTTTGCCATACATCAACATGAATCCACCACAGGTATACACGTGTTCCCCATCCTGAACCCCCCTCCCTGTGTCTTAATTTCATGGCTGCAATCACATCTGCAGTGATTTTGGAGCCCCCCAAAAATAAAGTCTGACACTGTTTCCACTGTTTCCTCATCTATTTGCCAAGAAGTGATGGGACTGGATGTCATGATCTTCATTTTCTGAATTTTGAGCTTTAACCCAACTTTCTCACTCTCCTCTTTCACTTTCATCAAGAGGCTTTTTAGTTCCTCTTCACTTTCTGCCATAAGTGTGGTATCATCTACATATCTGAGTTTATGGATATTTCTCCCAGCAATCTTGATTCCAGTTTGTGCTTCTTCCAGCCCAGCATTTCTCATTATGTTCTCTGCATATAAGTTAAATAAGCAGGGTGACAGTATATAGCCTTGGCATGCTCCTTTTCCTATTTGGAACCAGTCTGTTGTTCCATGTCCAGTTCTAACTGTTGCTTACTGACCTGCATACAGATTTCTCAAGAGGCAGGTCAGAGGTGGTCTGGTATTCCCATCTCTTGAAGAATTTTCCACAGTTTATTGTGATCCACACAGTCAAAGGCTTTAGCATAGTCAATAAAGCAGAAATAGATGTTTTTCTGGAACTCTCTTGCTTTTTCGATGATCCAGCAGATGTTGGCAATTTGATCTCCGGTTCCTCTGCCTTTTCTAAAACCAGCTTGAACATCTGGAAGTTCACAGTTCACATATTGTTGAAGCCTGGCTTGGAGAATTTCAAGCATTACTTTACTAGTGTATGAGATGAGTGCAATTGTGTGGTACTTTGAGCATTCTTTGGCATTGCCTTTCTTTGGGATTGGAATGAAAACTGACCTTTTCCAGCCCTGTGGCCACTGCCAAGTTTTTCAAATTTGCTGGCATATTGAGTACAGCATTTTCACAGCATCATCTTTCAGAATTTGAGATAGTTCAACTGGAATTCCATCACCTCCACTAGCTTTGTTCGTAGTGATGCTTTCTAAGGCCCACTTGACTTCACATTCCAGGATGTCTGGCTCTAGGTCAGGGATCACACCATTGTGATTATCTGGGTCGTGAAGATCTTTTTTGTACAGTTCTTCTGTGTATTCTTGCCACCTCTTCTAAATATCCTCTGCTTCTGTTATGTCCATATTATTTCTGTCCTTTATCAAGCCCATTTTTGCATGAAATGTTCCCTTGGTATCTCTAATTTTCTTGAAGAGATCTTTAGTCATTCCCATTCTCTTGTTTTCCTCTATTTCTTTGCATTGATCGCTGAGGAAGCCTTTCTTATCTCTTGCTATTCTTTGGAGCTCTGCATTCAGATGTTTATATTTTTCCTTTTCTCCTTTGGTTTTTGCTTCTCTTCTTTGCACAGCTATTTGTAAGGCCTCCCCAGACACCCATTTTGCTTTTTTGTATTTGTTTTCCTTGGGGATGGTCTTGATCCCTGTCTCCTGTACAATGTCACAAACCTCAGTCCATAGTTCATCAGGCACTCTATCTATCAGGTCTAGTCCCTTAATCTATTTCTCACTTCCACTATATAATCATAAGGGATTTGATTTAGGTCATACCTGAATGGTCTAGTGGTTTTCCCTACTTTCTTCAATTTAAGTCTGAATTTGGCAATAAGGAGTTCATGGTCTGAGCCAGAGTCAGCTCCTGGTGTTGTTTTTGCTGACAGTATAGAGCTTCTCCATCTTTGGCTGCAAAGAATATAATCAATCTGATTTCAGTGTTGACCATCTGGTGATGTCCATGTGTAGGGTCTTCTCTTGTGTTGTTGGAAAAGGGTGTTTGCTATGACCAGTGCATTCACTTGGCAAAACTCTATTAGCCTTTGCCCTGCTTCATTCCATATTCCAAAGCCAAATTTGCCTGTTACTCCAGGTGTTTCTTGACTTCCTACTTTTGCATTCCAGTCCCCTATATAATGAAAGGACATCTTTTTTTGTGTTAGTTCTAAAGGGTCTTGTAGGTTTTCATAGAACCATTGAACTTCAGCTTCTTCAGCATTACTGGTTGGGGAATAGACTTGGATTACTGTGATATTGAATGGTTTGCCTTGGAAACGAACAGAGATCATTCTGTCATTTTTGAGATTGCATCCAAGTACTGCATTTTGGACTCTTTTGTTGACCATGATGGCTACTCCATTTCTTCTGAGGTATTCCTTCCCACAGTAGTAGATATAATGGCCATCTGAGTTAAATTCACCCATTCCAGTCCATTTTAGTTCACTGATGCCTAGAATGTTGATGTTCACTCTTGCCATCTCCTGATTGACCACTTCCAATTTGCCTTGATTCATGGACCTAACATTCCAGGTTCCTATGCAATATTGCTCTTTACAGCATTGAACTTTGCTTCTATCACCAGTCACATCCACAGCTGGGTATTGTTTTTGCTTTGGCTCCATCCCTTCATTCTTTCTGGAGTTATTTCTCCACTCATCTCCAGTAGCATATTGGGCACTTACTGACCTGGGGAGTTCCTCTTTCAGTGTCCTATCATTTTGCCTTTTCATACTGTTCATGGGGTTCTCAAGGTTCATGGGATACCTCACAAGTGATGTCAAATACTACAGGATATTGAATGAGAAAGAAATATGCCAAACAAATTGAGCTTTATATGGAAACCATATGGGGCAGCTGTATATGATGTATATCTCAATCTGTCATAAAAACATGTATTGTCCAAAAACTAGAACCTTTTTATCTCATGTGATATCTTTAAACCTTCCCCAATACCAGTTGCCTGCTTCTGGACTTGGTGATACCCTCAGAGCTTGATTTCCTATTCCAACCATTGCCTTTACATGTGGTAATTATCACCTTCTGGGTATTACTGCCTTGTGGATTTCCTTTTTTCATCTCACTTGCTGGTCTCTATGCCTCCTTTTGACTATTTCCTTCTGAAACTGTGTGAAAATTAGTGAACACATACATATGAATTGGACAAATGTTACATTTCTGAGTGACTCAGAAAGAAACAAATCTTGTTTTCTGCAGAAAATCAAGATTTAAATTACATTCAAAGCTATTATAAATCTGTTAGGTAGTTAGAATAGGAAAAAGGAGTCCATATGGTGGTGGCTAAAAGAAAAAGAAGGGAAAAAAAACCTGCATAGAACAAAGCAAAGTCTAAGGACCAGAGTGAGAACCTCAGGTGAAACAAACAGCCCTCCTGGCTAGCCCAATTTACATAGGGCAGGCTCAGGTGGAGGAGAAACAAAACATAAAAAGAGGAGCCAAAATTGGGCTTCTCTTCTCTTCGCAACTTTTGGGTCAGCCCACCCTCATGCCTCAAGAATGTATTTTCCTTTGCTTTCTAAATAAAACTGAGAATAACACTGGTTTGTCTGTTGCTTCAAATTTTTGCTGCAGCAAGACAGAACCGAGGAAATTACAAACTTCTCAACAAATCTGACTAACAAGCCTCAACAATAATTTAAATGTAATAATTTAAAATCTAAATTAATATCTACAAATATATAACCGAGACTTATAAAATTTATAATAATTTAAATTAAACACAATATTTAAATTATATTTATATTTAAATTAAACTCATATATTATATAATTTTGTGTTAAATATGTAAATATAATTTAAATAAATATATAAAATCTATAAATATAAAACCTGAATTAATACTGCATTTATATTACATAGTAAGTCTTTTTATTTTGCATGTTACCATACTAGTTCACCCTACTAGGTGAAGTAAAAAGCATTGTCCCAGCTTTCAAGTAGCCTGTAACCACCAGAGATGACAGTGACTATCATGAAGAGAGAATAATAACCTGGAGAATAAAAGTCATTACTTCAAGTGTTGTAAGTCAATTTCTAATTAATGTAGCTCATAGGGTTATTATACTGAAGTTCAAAGTATTATGCAACTACATTGGAGGGGTGTGCAGTACAGATGAGTGAACTGGAAGCAGAAACTATTGACAGATTCTCCTCTGATAATTCTAGGCAATCTTTATGGGGAGGTGGGATAAGGTAGTTAGACTGATGCAGCCAAGTATTTCAAGCCTGGGTTATTAACACTATTCTAGGAAAGTAGAATTAGGTAAGTAGATAAACTATTTGAGCTTGTTCAGAGAGACAGATAAAATGGACATGCTGATGAAGGATTTTCTATCAGTAGGAGATTCACTGAGTATTTACACTCATATTAATTAGAACTTGATATAGCTATATTTAGTCCTTGAGTCTAGAGGAAAAGTTACTCTGTTTCAGTCTTATTTGGAAGAGTAGGAGGTTAGTCTGAAGATTTAATTAAGCAAGGAAATTTACAGAATCTGATTGTCTAAAACATAAGGATGAATGGATTTTCTGAATACACTTATTCAACAAATCAATCTGTTTTTGTCTCTGTGAAGCAAACTTTGACCACTGCTTACCTCCAATAACCATTTTCACTCATTTAAAATTATATCTAGTAATTAATTTGGTTATAAGATCTTGCTGGAAAGAATTTCAGACTTCCAAATGTTCAGTCTATTCCTGTTAATTTGCTAATCTCTGAATCTCTCCCTACTTAAAAAAAAAAAAAAGAAAAGAAACTGCAGAGGAGGCATTTAAAATTAGCTTTGTGTGAGGTTCTTTTAGGTAATGTTAAAGAACTGATAGCTATAATTTTTATTCCAGTCTCTGTGAATATGTGTCTATAATATTAGCATAAATAATATTCTACATGGAATAATATTAATAGTTCTAATCGTTTCAAAGTTTGATTGATTCATGCGACTGGCCTATGTGATGTATTGAACATACAGGTAGATTTATATGTGGCCAAAGCAAAAACGGATATTCATTATTGTCATTATCCTTGCCTATATCTCTAGAATACAAATAGAGGGTAGATTACTTATTTCATTTACATGACCCATGATGCTTAGTGGGAATATCAGTCAAGATGCATCTTACTTTTAATGGGTACTGAAATGACCAAAATCAATAGCAAAACTGTAAAAGCAGTCATCAGTCTTATATTCTCCTGATAAAAGCTGAAACATTTAAGAATCAGAAGAAGAAAGATAGAGGATTTCTTTTTTTCTGAGAATGTGTCTCTTTAAATTAGAAAATTTTCTATTATTCACTTCAGGACATGTAGGACAGGTCACCCACCCGCCACCTTTTTTGCATGTATTTTTCTTTCTCCTTATGTAATAATAAGAATCATCCAGGTGGTATTTTGTCTTCTTGGATATTGGATATTTTTTCTTGTTTAACCTTGGTGGATAACTATATCCTCTTTTTATGGAAAAGTTTTTAAAAACTTAAAATATATATCATAATATCAAACATCAACATATTTGCTGATAATGTAGGCTTTTCATATTTAATATGTCATAATTTTGTTGGTTCAAGATGCAATCTTTTGGCACTTATTAATAAAATGCTCACTGTTAGATTATATAATACCATCTAATGATTGCATAGCTTTAAAAATACTTCTTAAAGTATTTTTGACATATATTATTTCACATACTCATGCAGTAATGGATTATTGTCCCTAATATAATCACAGGAGAAAGCTGAGCGTAGTCTTTCTAGGCTCATATTTGTGGTAAAGCTTGCCTTGGTATGATGCAGTCCAAGCCACTCCCATCACCTCTGTCACCTTAAACTTATCCTTTATCCGTTTCCTGTATTCTCCTTATTCCTGAATGCTAATATGTGTGTTAGTTGCTCAGTCCTGTCAGACTCTTTGCAACCCCATGAACTGCAGCCCACCAGAACCCTCTGTCCATGGAATTCTTCAGGAAAGAATACCAGAGTAGTTTGCCATTTCCTTCTGTAGGGGATCTTCCCAACCCGTATTGTAGGCAGATTCTTTACCATTTGAGCCACAAGAGAAACTCAAATGCTAATATAATACATGCTAGCTAGAATTTGCTTCAAAGAACTTCGTGTTTGTAATTCTAGGAAAATAAATGAAAAATTAAAATAGCTACTACCGATTCTAAACCCTCAAAAAGGGTGAAGGTATCTTTTTGTAACCTACATTAAGTTGACAATTTGTTGTTGTGTCACTGTCATGTCTGACTCTTTGTGACCCCATGGACTACAGAATACTAGGCTTCCCTGTCCTTCACTATCTCCCTGAATATTCTCAAACTCATGTCCATTGAGTTGGTGATGTCATCCAACCCTCTCATTCTCTGTCATCCCCTTTTCCTGCCTTCAACCTTTCCCAGCATCAGGGTCTTTTCCAGTGAATCTGTGCTTTGCATCAGGTGGCCAAAGTATTGGAGCTTCAGCTTTAGCATCAATATTCCAATGGATATTCAGGGTTGATTTTCTTTCGGATTGACTAGTTTGATCTCTTTGCTGTCCAAGGGACTCTCAAGAGTTGTTTCCAACACCACAGTTGGAAAACATCAACTCTTTGGCACCCAGCCTTCTTTTATGGTCCAGCTCTCACATCCGTATATGATTACTGGAAAAACCATAGCTTTAACTATACAAATCTTTGTTGGAAAAGTAATGTCTTTGCTTTTTAATAGATTTGTCATAGCTTTCCTTCCAAGGAGCAAGCATCTTTTAATTTCATTGCTGCAGTCACCATCTGCAGTGATTTTGGAGCTCAAGAAAAGAAAATCTGTCACTGCTTCCACTTTGTCCCTTTCTATTTGCCATGAAATGATGAGAATGGATGCCATGATCTTAGTTTTTTTGAATATTTAGTTTTAAGACAGCTTTTGTACTCTCTTCTTTTACCTTCATCAGGAGGCTGCTTAGTTCCTCTTCACTTTCTGCCATTAGAATGGTTTCACCTGCATATTTGAGGTTGTTGATATTTCTCCTGGCAATCTTGATTCCAGCTTGTGATCCATCCAACCTAGCATTTTGCATGATGTACTCTGCATAGAAGTTAAGCAGGGTGACAACATACAGTCTTGTCATACTCCATTCCCAGTTTTGAACCAGTCAGTTGCTACATGTCTGGTTCTAACTGTTACTTCTTGACCAGCATACAGGCTTCTCAGAAGACAAGTAAAGTGGTCTATATTCTCATTCCTTTAAGAATTTTTCACAGTTTGTTGTGATACACACAGTCAAAGTCTTTCTAAACCCAGGTTGTACATCTGGAAGTTTTCAGCTCACATATTGCTGAAGCCTGCCTTGAAGGATTTTGAGCATACCGTTACTAGTGTATGAAATGAACACCACTGTATGGTAATTTGAAAATTCTTTGGCATTGCCCTTCTTTGGGATTAGAATGAAAACTGACCTTTTCCAGATTCCTGTGGCCACTGTTGAGTTTTCCAAATTTGCTGACAAATTGGGTGCAGCACTTTAACATCATCATCTTTTAGGATTTTAAATAGTTTAGCTAGGTTTTCATCACCTCCACTAGCTTTGTTCATATTAATGATAGAAAAATATCTTCATTATCACATTGGGTAGTGATAACAACTAAGTTTACACTTGTTTGTTTTGATGAGACGATGCTTGCAGAAGAGTTTAATAGCTAGTATAAAAGTTTGGGCATTATCATCACAATATAATTAGTGTAGAAAATTAATATCTCCATTTTACAGAGGTATCTGGCCCAAAGCCTCATAGCTTCAACAGTTACTCTAGTTCATGTTACAAAGTTAGCCTCATCTGTTTCTAATTAATTTCTAGTTACTCTCCCTGGTCACCAATAATGGAGCATGCTGGTCCTTGATGTGAGAAGAATTCTGAGTAGCATAGAAATGGAAGAAAACTAGTCCATGGATCTTTGTCTATAAAATATCTAAAATTTTATGATTATATTTAATAATGAATTATGTTCATGAATTCCAGGAAAGCTTACATTAAATAATCCATTAACATAACTAATCATAAGAAAGTCCAAATATTGTATACCTGTTTCTATAAATGAGAAAATTCCACATATTTGTTCTGTTATAATAATTCTGTTAGTTACATAGGTTATATTAGCTTTATAAGATGAATTTAAACTGTTATTTTCCCCGGCCTCTTTCTTGAAGCAAAAACATAGATATATCACAAGCAAAAATACATATGCATTAATTATTATATAATTAATAATTATTATTATTATTATTAGTTTTTTTCAGATTTTCTAACTTTTTCCATAAGAGCAAACTTTTTTTCCAGATACTTGACCTGCAAAAATTGTCCCAAGCAAATAGTGAGATTTTTTAGTGATTTACTGACTTATCTTCCTGAGAACAAATTATCCAGAAAGAGAATTCTCAGAGACACGGGTGGTTTTATATATCAGTACTAATAGACTGGGTGATGTTCATTGAAGTCATCTCAATTCTTAAGTAACAAACAAATCCTTTAGGTTCTGGACAGATTAAAAAAATCTGTCAATGAGACAAGGTATCTAGAAATACAGAGCAGAAGAAATTCTGAGAACCTGGGGACTATCTCCATAACCAAAGGCAATACAGGAAAAATAAAAACAAAATACCATGTTGGCTGAACAAAACTTAACTCTCCAAATTTGCTGTCAGTCTAGCAGTATATTTCATATACAGTATGTGATATTCACTTCTTCATCTTGTATTCATTCCTCATCACACTACCATCTGCTGTTTGCCTCTTACTAATACAAAATATACATTTTATATTAAACAATAAAATGTTCTTGGTTAATTCAAGGACCATTTTTGGAGTTTCAAGCTTATTTGATTTATTTTCAGCATTTATGCTGTGTTTAGTTGCTCAGTGGGGTCTGGCCATTTGAAACCCTTTGGAGTGTAGCGCACCAGGCTTCTTTGTCCACGGGGATCCTCAGGAAAGAATCCTGGAGTGGGTAGCCTATCCATTCTCCAGGGGATCTTCCCGATCCAGGAATCAAACCAAGATGTCCTGCATTGCAGGTGTATTCTTTACCAGCTGAGCTACCAGGGAAGGCCCATCTTCAGCATTTGGCATAATATTTCTATAATTTAGATATTTATCTCAAAATAATGATTTTTTAAAAATTTCATTGTCTTATTTAATTTTGACTATTAAATTGCTGTTAACCATAAAACGTTTTGAACTATTACTTCGTACTTTAATTCTGTTTATTATAATTTCTTACCCTTAAATGACAATTCACTAACAATAGCAGCTACTATTTATTCATTCACTAAGCATTTACTGAATGACTTTCAATTTCTAGATTTGTTGTTTTCAAGCTTAGATCTTATTAGAAACAAATGTTGAACTTTTAAAAAATGCCTAAACTAATCCTGCTTCCCTGGTGGCTCAGATGGTAAAGAATCTGCCTGCCATGTGCAGGCTTAGGTTCGATCCCTCCATTGGGAAGATCCTCTGAAAGAGGGCATGGAAACCCACTCTAGTATTTTTGCCTGGAGAATCCACATGGATTCTGGCTGGCTACAGTCCATGGAGTCGCAAAGATTTGGATAGGACTGAGCAATTAAACACTACACAGCACAAACTAATCCTACAGAAATGCTAAATTAATTGACCTAATATGTACCTTGTTATTATTATTTTTTAAATATTTTGTACGTGATTACCTCTAAGACTGAGAGCTACTCCAAGCTTTGGGGTTAGAGACACAAACTAGGTATGGTTTCTTTATTGTAGAAGCTGTATGATCCCTCATCTTGCTCATTTCTCTCATGAAGTGCATAATGAACTGTGTCCATGTAATCTGTTTAATGGATCCTTGGTGCAATAAAATCACATTTTATTTCAGCTCACATAATATGCACTGATATTTGAGGCAAACTCCCATTATAATGAATGGTTCTGCAAAAGAAAAGTCCCATTGATTAAATTGCTTCGATGTCCTGGCATATGTAACCAAATGGCAATGATTTGTTGATCTTGTTATAATATAATTCTGCCATGAATAAACAGGTATTGATATTTATCAGAACAATGGCTTTGGTTTTGTAAAATGTATTCATTTTTTTTCTTCTAACATTTGCAGAATGAATAGTTTTTGCTAAACACAGGACTGTGCACTGGGAAACATTTAAAACAATATGTTTCTTATTCCTCTGTTGAGAACATTTCATAAATGCATATATGTTTATTTGCATTCAATTTTTTACTGAAAAAGAACAAAGAACAGTGAACATATGTATTTATTATTCTGCTTCAACAACTGTCAACATTTCACCATGCTTGCTTCATCTATTCTTCTAGCACATTTTTGTTATTGAAATATTTTAAAATGAATTCAAGACATTTAAACATTTCATCCATAAATATTAGATTACACACCTCAAAAACTGCATTTCATTACATAAACTAAATATTGATATTATTTCTAAGAAACCTAATATAATTATGTAGTATCACCTATTACCCAATCAGTATACAAATTCCCTAAATAATACACGTTTTTAATAGATCATAGTTTTTGAAAGAGAATACAAGAAACAAGTTTCCTTTGTCAAAAATGATTGTATCTTTTGTATCATAAGTTTATTTTAGATATATAATCTAGAAGGATTTCCTCAATATTTTTATTTTACTTTTATTGACTTGAAGTTGATGAAGTTTTCTTTAAAGGCAATGTTACATTCAGGTAGAATGTGTGTGTGCATTTTAATCTCTTATCCCACTGGAATGAACTATTTGTCAAGTCCTTGTTCTTTTTCCTGAGAATTTAATTGATTTGTATAATGATGTTAATGATATAGGGTTTCTAGTATTTTTGCATAGGTACATATAATAAGAAAAACATATTTTTAGAAACTACAAGATCCCACCAATAATTCTAATTCAGATGTAAGATTATAGATATTTTACATACTTAATTTTATATGGTATATTTTTTATGTTGAGAAGGCTCCTAAGAACATGGTTATAATTATTATTTTATATATTCTACAATAAGATGTTTCAAAATAACAAATATTATGTAATAACTATAAAATACTTCTAATAAGATTAGATACTAGAACTTTTTTTTTTTAAAGAGGATGATACTATTGAATAAAATCTAGTTCCTTTTTTAGTCCTAAGAAAATATCCAACTGGAGAGAAAAATTGAGAATTTGGAATTGGCAAGAAAGAGTACTGTTTGCTTTTCAACAGAAGGCTGGAGCCTCTAAGGACTATTTGATGCCACTGAGATATGCATCTTTGTGTGAGTAGGCTTGTTACTGAACCAAACTGGAATCCACTTGCCTGAGAGCAGTAAAGTCAATCTACTGACACTGGGTTGTGGGAAAGGAAGTGTAGAGTATTCTGCAGGTGCCAAGCAAGCAGTCCAGGCAGCTGATGCTTGAAAGTCCTGAACTTTTGGATAGGTTTCTGGGAACCATTTTTAAAGGCAAGGCAAGGATGGGGAACACATGTATACCTGTGGCGGAGTCATGTTGATATATGGGAAAATGAATACAATATTGTAAAGTTAAAAAATAAAATAAAATAAAAAATAAAGATATTTAGGATTGAATCTAAAAAAAATAAATAAATAAAATAAAGGCAAGGCGAGGAAGGGGAGTTTCCAGGGTATATGATCAGCTCATACACAGTGTTCTGATTGGTTGATGGTGAGGTAACAGGGCAGAGTCATAGGGGTTAACATTAATCCTTAAGCTCCAGCTGGTCTGGGGACTATGTGCTCATGGTCATTAAGTATTAACTTCTTTTTGGTAGGGGCTTTGGTATCTATGGAGAAGGCAATGGCAACCCACTCCAGTGCTCTTGCCTGGAGAATCCCTTGGATGAAGGAGCCTGGTGGGCTGCAGTCCATGGGGTCTCTGGGAGTAGGACACGACTGAGCGACTTCACTTTCCCTTTTCCCTTTCATACATTGGAGAAGGAAACGGCAACCCATTCCAGTGTTCTTGCCTGGAGAATCCCAGGGATGGGGGAGCCTTGTAGGCTGCTGTCAACAACTCAGAAATGTGCATCAGATAGTTTTATCTATGTACTTTAGAAAGGAACTAAAGATTCTGTGACTGCCATATGGCTGACTTACTGTTTAAATTGCTACCAGTTCTCTTGACCCAACTGCTATTTTTGTCACTATATGTTTACAATGTTTCAATCATTAATTTTTGAGGTAAGATTTTGTGCCTCATGGGAGGCCTAAAATTATAGTTTTCTACATACAAGAGGCAAGCAGAGAACATGAGGTGGGGCAGGGTCTGTCCCAGGAAGATATCACAGGGTCAAACTAGAAATTAACCTATAGAAAATTGACATTGAAAATATTATTGTACATATAAATATAAATTACTTGTGTCCAGTAGAATCCAAGTATTTATTGCTCAATGAATAAATCAGTTTTTAAGTACTGACTTAAATATTTCTTTACTAAATATAGATAAGTGATTCTTTGACTTCTTTAAATTTGTTGTAATATCTTCCAGTTCTCTCATTAATTAATAACATTAAAAATATATCTGTGTAATTCTCCAAAGAAGACATACAGATGGCTAACAAACGCATGAAAAGATGCTCAACATCACTCATTATCAGAGAAATGCAAATCAAAACCACAATGAGGTACCATTTCACGCCAGTCAGAATGGCTGTGATCCAAAAGTCTACAAGCAATAAATGTTGGAGATGGTGTGGAGAAAAGGGAACCCTCTTACACTGTTGGTGGGAATGCAAACTAGAACAGCCACTATGGAGAACAGTGTGGAGATTCCTTAAAAAACTGGAAATAGAACTGCCTTATGATCCAGCAATCCCACTGCTGGGCATACACACTGAGGAAACCAGAAGGGAAAGAGACACGTGTACCCCAATGTTCATCACAGCACTGTTTATAATAGCCAAGACATGGAAGCAACCTAGATGTCCATCAGCAGATGAATGGATAAGAACGCAGTGGTACATACACACAATGGAGTATTACTCAGCCATTAAAAAGAATACATTTGAATCAGTTCTAATGAGGTGGATGAAACTGGAGCCTATTATACAGAGTGAATTAAGCCAGAAAGAAAAACACCAATACAGTATACTAACACGTATATATGGAATTTAGAAAGATGGTAACAATAACCCTGTATACGAGACAGCAAAAGAGACACTGATGTATGGAACAGTCTTTTGGACTCTGTGGGAGAGGGAGAGGGTGGGAAGATTTGGGAGAATGGCATTGAAATACGTATAATATCATATATGAAATGAGTCGCCAGTCCAGGTTCGATGCACGATACTGGATGCTTGGGGCTGGTGCACTGGGACGACCCAGAGGGATGGTATGGGGAGGGAGGAGGGTTCAGGATGGGGAACACATGTATACCTGTGGCGGATTCATTTTGATATATGGCAAAATCAATACAATATTGTAAAGTTAAATAAAAAAATTAAAAAAAATATAAAATATATATGTATATATATATATGTGTGTGTGTGTGTGTGTATATATCTGTGTAGAGAAGAGGAGGGAGACAGAGGTGACCAGGAGGAAAAAAGGGAGAGTCAAAAGGGAAGAGATCAATTAAACCAGTAATCAAATCCCTCTTTTGTAGCACTGTTTACAATACCTAGAACATGGAAGTAACCTAGATGTCAACTGGCATATGAACGGATAAAGAAGTTGTGGTATATATGCATAATGGAATATTACTCAGCTATAAGAAGGAACACATTTGAGTCAGTTCTAATGAGGTAAGTGAAACTGGAGCTTATTATACAGGGTGAAGAAAGTCAGAAAGAGAAAGACAAACACTGTATATGAAGTCATATATATGGAATTTAGAAAGATAGTACCAATGATCCTACACAAAGGGCAGCAAAGGAGACACAGATGTAGAGAACATACTTTTGGACTCAGTGGGAGAAGGTGAGGGTGGAATGATTTGAGAGAATAGCATTGAATCATGTTCATTACCATATGTAAAATAGATGGCCAGTGAAAGTTTGATGCATGCTGCAGGGCACCCAAAGCTGGTTTTCTGGGACAACCCAGAGGGATAGGATGGGGAAGAAGGTGGGAGGGGGTTTCAGGATGGGGGCACACGTGTATACCTGTGAACAACTCATGTTGATGTATGGCAAAAACCATCCCAATATTGTAAAGTAATTATCCTCCAATTAAAATAATTAAATTATTAAACAAAAAAATATCTTTGAGAGCCATGATTTTAACTTCTTTCAAAATCATTTCTTAAAATGCAGTCAAATGATATTCTTTCCCTTTGTAATTATTTCTTCAACTTGATAAAAAAAGCTGTGATATTTATTTTAATGACTTTTCAGTTCAAAGGATTACTTCCTTTTAAATTTAATATTTGGATCATTGAAAATGCTTAGATAATTTCAAAGTTACAATCACAAAATAAAAGTCCAGATTCTATAATGACAAAAGAAACTTAATTTTAGATACACTCTTGATGTCAACACTTACCAAAACTGTACAAAATATTTTAAACACATATGATTTCAAGACACCAGTGGGCTACAAATGCATATAAATTGTGCAATCAAGATAAAGGAGAGGAGAGAAAAAAGATAATTTGCCTATTTCATGTGTTATTGAATATATGATAAAAGCTTTAAGTAGACTTAGAGGAGTTGAAATCAAGAAATTTCTGAGAGAAGGATAAATGATAGGTACCAGAAAGTTGGGTTTAGGACCTAACATTAAGGTAAATAGGACCATACATCAGGGGATTCAAAATCCAGAATCAAATCATCATAATCATTTATTTGTTTAACATTATCTGGGATTGTTGATAGACCACAGTGATGACAGAGATGCTTTATATAATCAGATAAACTTACTCAGAGTCTCAAAATATTTTCTTATACACTACACTATTTTTTATAAAATGGCCAACACTCAGTAAAAAAATTAGAGGTATGAAATGGCCAAGACAATGAAAACAAAATCCAGAGGAACAAAAGACATAGTCTTCATAAAAACCCATATACTATAGATGTTAGAAACTTTAAATAACAATATTAATATATTTAAAGGAATAATTATCGGTCAAACATTGTGGATAAGATTGGAAACTATAAAATTCTAAGGTAGGAAATATAATATGAAATACATAATTTAATGGATGGTTTAAGCAGGCAGAGCTGAAAAGAAATGAGTAAATAGAAGGTTGGCTTGAAGACAGAAGCAGTGAGAGAAAACAGGATGAAAATATCAAAGGTAACAAAATCCATATGACATAATGGGCAAAGTTCTATCATGTGAGTCCTAGAAAGAGAGAAGGAAGAGAATGAAGAAGAAACAACATTTTTTAAGGAAAAATACTTTAAATATTCAAATTGTGATAAGAAAATATAAGTAACAGATTTAATAGGAGCTACAAACCACAAGCAGGATAAGTACAAAAATATACCTTGATAAAACTGCAAAAACAAAGCAAAAACAATTAGAAGAGTCCTAAAATCATCCAGAGAAAATGAAATGCTAACACTCAAGGAAGTAATAAGATTCACTTAACAGAAAAAACAATAAAAGTCCAAAGTAAATAATAATAAAGTGATCAGTATAGAATTCTATACCCAGCATAATCTCTCAAAATATAGAAATAAAAAGGGATTTTTAGCAAAAAAAAAATGCTAATTCTTCTTAAAAGAAATGATAAACATATTCAGATGTGTCAAATATAAATGAGAAATGTATTAAGCACTCTGAATTAAAAATGTAGGTTCTCCTTAAAGTTATCAGTATTTTGTTGGCTGTATGTTGAAAGACATAGCAAGCCAAACCAAACATTTATTTTCTCTGATTCTGCTTTCCAGTGTCTCTGTATTGCTCCTCGTTGGCAGCAGGTAACAGGGCACTGGCTGACAGAAGACAAAAGAAAATACTGAATCCCGTACCCAGAATCACATTAGTTCATTTGGAGCTTAGAAACAGTATAATTACCACCATGTCCTCAGGTTTAATCCTCATTATATGCCCAGAAAATGTGTAAACATGTGTGTGAAACAAAACATGTATGAAAAACAGTTGCAGTCAAAACAAAAATAAATAGTAGGATTATGATACGTGGGATGATAAACTGTGGCATATTCATACAATTAATTCTTTATAACAATGAAATATAATTAACTAATTATGAATGCAAGGTATAAGTGAGTATGACAAAAAACATTAAGTGATAGAAAGCATACAAGTAGTATATACCTTAGGCTTTTATTTGCATAAAATCTGTATAGTATTAAAATTGAAGAGGAGAATGAGTTCCTAAGTTTCTTAGGATTGCCTTGACAAAGTGCTTCATACTGGCGGGGGGGGGGGGGGTTAATTTAAACAAAAAATTCATTCTCTCACAGTTCTAGAGATTAGAAGTCTGAAATCCAGGTTGAGGCTCTAAAGGAGACTATAATCTATGCTTTTTTCTTAGCATCTGGTGGTTGCTGGCAAGTCTTGGTGTACTTGACTTGCAGGCACACCACTCCCATTTCTGCCTCCATCTTCACATGGCATTCTATCCTGTGTGTCTCTGTATCTCTTTTGTCTCTTCTTACAAGGACACTGTACACTGGGTTAGGGCACATCCTAGTCCTGTATGATGTCATTTTAAGTAATTATATCTGCAATGACCTTATTTCCAAATAAAGTCATATTCTGAGGTTCTGGTTGAACATGGATTTGGGGGGTGGGGCAGTATTAAATGCAGTATAGGTCATGAGAATTCTTCTAGGGCTACTGTTAATGTTAGATATCTTGACTGGTATGGTACTTTCAGAAGCATATTCAGTTTGTAATTATTATATCAGGCTGTGCATTGTTCTTGTGTGTTTATTTCAATAGTTGGTGGAAGATAGGTGAAAATATGACATATCAATATCACATGTTAGCAATATGAGGCAATAAAAAGGAAAAACCTCTCATACATTCCTGGTGTGGTTATAAATTAAAACAAATTGCAAAACTGTTGGGCATTATCTACCGAAGAGGAAAGTGTCCATGCCATATCCCATAGATATTTTATTCCTAGATGAAAAGTGAAAATAATTGTGTGAATATGTGAACCAAAATACTTGTAGAAGAATGTTAATCACAACAGTGCTCATAGTAGCCCAAATATGGCAACATTCAAAGAGAAATTTAGCAATAGAATAGGTAGATAAATCATAATATTTCATGCAATAGAATACAGTAATTCAAAACACAGTATAAAAAGGATTAAAGTTCTATTGCACACAACCTGGATGAATCTCACAACCACAGAGTTGACAGAAATAAATCTGGATTCAAAACAATATGTACTTTGTTTTCACTTATAAATCAAAAATAGCTCACCTTACAAAAAGAGAAAAATAAGAAGAGAGATGGATAAAGAGAAGCAAAAAGATAGTGGTGGTCTTGGAGTCACTGGCAATAGAAAGATAGAACCAAAGGAAAGTTATCATATGGGCATCATGGGGCTTTTGTACTATTCTATTACTGTTCTGGTTTTATACTAGAAGTTGCATACCTGTATATTTTCACTGTATGAAAATGCAAGCCTTATACCAAAGTTTGATTCATTTTCCTCTTTGCACATTATTTTTAATAAGAACTTTTTAAAGTAATAGGAAAAATTATATACTGAGGACATTCACAGAAATATCACTTCCATTACTTTTCTCATTCTTGTTCTGCTTCCACCTTACTTTCAAAGGAAACTTTTTTTTTTTTACTATTTTTAACCTTTCTATCACCGTTGCTTGCAAATATTATGTGTATATACACATACACATATATTGCCACTTCTTACACTAAATGTTGCATGCAGTCTACAAAGTTCTATACCTTGAGTCTTTCACTTCACTATAAATCTTTGAGATACATCCATATACTCATTCTACATCACTGCTGCATTATGAGAATGTATTATATTTTATGTGATATGTCTCCTATAGATGGATACCTATGATGTCTGAATAATATGCTATTATAAATATTGTAATGCTTATTTGAATAAAATTTTTAATGCCATTTTATATTTTGTGAGTATAACTTTTTAATAGATTCCTACTAAAAGTGGGATTTCTGTGTCAAAGTATTAACATAAATGTATTTTTGTAAGACATTGCCAAATTCTCCTTCAGAGCTAATGTATCATTTTACATTTCCATAAAAAAATATATGAGAAGGAAATGAGAGAGGGAAAAGTAATGGATAAAACAGTTTCTCAGTGAGAGACTTGTTCTTTCACTATTCTTCAGTGCTGAATATAGTACAAAAAGTTTAAGATTTCTTTAGTATGTGTTTACTGAATTAAAAAATGAGGCAACTTTTTGTTTGTTTTGTATTGATATAAACAGAAGGTTTGTTGTTATTTAGTACTAAGAGAATGGTAAAGAGAAATTACTGCTAGGAAAGATAAAAATTTGTCCGAGTAGGTTGGCAGTTAAAGACCAGTCAGCATTTATTAAGGAAAACACTATGTCTTGGAAGTCACTTGAAAAAAAAAAAAAATATATAGATATCTACTAAATGGCTACCCATTCCAGTATTCTTGCCCAGAGAATCCCATGGACAGAGGAGCCTGGCGGGCTACTGTCTGCGGGGTTGCAAAGAGTCGGACACGACTGAGTGTCTTCACTTCACTAGTGTCTCAGCAAAACAGCTCAGGCTGAGAAACAAGTGAAAAGCCACAGAAAGAAAAACTATCTCTTGGAAAATTTTGCACCCTGGAGGATAAAGAAAACCATTGTATTTTCAAAAAAAAAAAAAGAAACCTAAAGATCCTTATTATCCAAAATCTAAAATTTTGCTAACAAACCTGAATTTCAGAAATAAAATCAGAAATATCATGAAAAGAGGCAATTCCAAGTCCTCAAAAGCAAATTACTATCTCATAGGGCCAGATCCAAATAATCTAAACATTTTAATACTTAGATATTTTGGAGATCCATTCTTTTTTTTTTTTTTGGAGATCCATTCTTTTAAAGTTCCCACATATGTTTACATTGTAAAAAACCTACCAAAGAAAAAAGTGAAAAAATATGGCAAGATTCTTGCAGCTGTTCCCCAATGAGAAAGGAAGATGTTATCTCCAACAGAGCAGGGAGCTAACAAGTCAGTGTACAAACAAAACTTATTTTCTTTCCTTAAGATACATAATGAGGTCAATGTTACCATAATTTCTAGTTTCCTCAGAATCCAATCTGTAAGTCTGGAGATGGAGGACTTAAATAATGTGAGGACTAGAAAGAAAAAAAAATGCTTGGAGAAAACTGTTTGCATTTTCATAATTGCATAAATGTTTATCACATATAAATAATTTATTGATTTATATCACATGCTAATATTATGTCTGTCTGAATGATATAATAGTTAAAATTTGAAATGCCTAACAGAGTATGAACTATACTCACCAATACACTAACAAAATTTTCTTCAACAAAAAACTGTATAATATCCTAAAATACATAGTCATTAACTGTGTCTTACTTGTGTACATGCATTCACTTAATCATTCAAAGATGTGTATTGATTTCCTCTGAGTATTAAGAATCAGAGGTCGTGAATATATCTTATTTATTATTTCATTACTTATCTGTCCCATTTTTTCACTCATCACTGTTTCAGGGATAAATTACACATAGGCTTTGACAAATTTACGTGGTTAAAACCAGAGAGATTCTTACTTGTGTACTTCACAGTGTGCTTCTTATTCCTTTGGGGGCTTCTTTGTTACTTCAATGTAGGATGCAAAACGAACATCATTTAGCATTTGTGCATGTGCAATCAGTAGATATACAGATACTGATGTACACAAGGTCTCCTTTGACTAATAGGGGGCAGTGCTAAAGAAGAAATCTCTTCCTAATTCATATTTTTACTAATAGTCTCTGAGATTCATTTCATAATAATCCTGAGATTTCCCATGCAAATTGAACACCAATATTTCACAGGTGTGAACAACTATTCTTGCAGCCTTGTTTTCATTTTCCCTCCTTAACTTTCCAGATCACCAGTGTTGTTCACCCACACTTTGAAGCAAATTGACAACAAACTACATTTAAGCTTTTAGCTTGAATGGTTACCTAGGTGAAGATAATCGGTAATCTTCATATGGAATTCTGAAGCTGTATCATTTACCTGGCAGCAGGGTATAAAGGACGTATGGCTTTGGTAATTCAGAATGATGATCATCATGTACTTGTGGTAACACCAAAATGATTATGAGTCTCACCTGAAACAGTTGAGACAGGTGTAGGGAGAAAATAAGCTGTTGAGTTACAAGGAAGATTTGGCATTTAAAATGAAGATACAAGGATTATATAAGGACTGTGCAATCGTGGGATTTTTATAAACTTCTTTTGAAGCCTTTGGTTCAGTCAGTTCAGTCGCCGAGTCAGGTCTGACTCCTTCTGCCTTCAATCTTTCCCAGCATCAGGGTCTTTCCAATGAGTCAGTTCTTTGCATCAGGTGGCCAAAATATTGGAGTTTCAGCTTCAGCATCAGTCCTTCCAATGAATATTCAGGACTGATTTCCTTTAGGATGGACTGGTTGGATCTCCTTGCAGTCCAAGGGACTCTCAAGAGTCTTCTCCAACACCACAGTTCAGAAGCATCAGTTCTTTGGCGCTCAGCTTGCTTTATAGTCCATCTCTCACATCCATACATGACTACTGGAAAAACCATAGCTTTGACTAGATGGACCTTTGTTGGCTAGGTAATGTCTCTGCTTTTTAACATGCAGTCTAGGTTGGTCATAGCTTTTCTTCCAAGGACCAAGTGTCTTAATTTCATGGCTGAAGTCACCACCTGCAGTGATTTTGCTGCTGCTGCTGCTGTTAAGTCACTTTAGTCGTGTCCGACTCTGTGCAGCCCCTTAGACGGTAGCCCACCAGGCTCACCTGGGATCCCAAGCCCACCTGGGATTCTCCTGGCAAGAACACTGGGGTGGGTTGCCATTTCCTTCTCCAATGCATTAAAGTGAAAAGTGAAAGGGAAGTTGCTCAGTCGTGTCCGACTCTTCACGACCCCATGGACTGCAGCCTACCCGGCTCCTCCACCTATGGGATTTTCCAGGCAAGAGTACTAGAGTGGGTTGCCATTGCCTTCTCCGGCAGTGATTTTGGAGCCCCCCAAAATAAAGTCTGTCACTGTTTCCATTGTCTCCCCATCTATCTGCCATGAAGTGATGGGACCAAATACCATGATCTTAGTTTTCTGAATGATGAGTTTTAAGCCAACTCTCCTCTTTCACTTTCAAGAGGCTCTTTAGTTCTTCTTTGCTTTCTGTCATACCAGTGGTGTCATCTGCATATGTGAGGTTATTGATATTCCTTCTGACAATCTTGATTCCAGCTTGTGCTTCATCCAGCCCAGCATTTCTCATTATGTACTTTGCATGTAAGTTAAATAAGCAGGATGACAATATACAGCCTTGACGTATTCCTTTTCCTATTTGAAACAGTGTGTTATTCCATATCCAGTTCTAACTGTTGCTTCCTGACCTGCATACAGATTTCTCAAGAGGCAGGTCAGGTGGTCTGGTATTCCCATCTCTTTCAGAATTTTCCACACAGTTTGTTGTGATTCACACAGTCAAAGGCTTTGACACAGTCAATAAAGCTGAAGTAGATGTTTTTCTGGAACTCTTTTGCTTTTTTGATGATCCATTGGATGTTAGCAATTTGATCTCTGGTTCCTCTGCCTTTTTTAATCCAGCTTGAACATCTGGAAGTTCACAATTCATGTACTGTTGAAGCCTAGCTTGGAGTATTTAAGCATTACTTTACTAGCTTGTGAGATGAGTGCAATTGTGCAGGTAGTTTGAGTATTCTTTGGCATTGCCTTTCTTTGGGACCGGAACGAAAACTGACCTTTTCCAGTCCTGTGGCCACTGCTGAAGCCTTAGAAAACATAAAATAGTAAGCTTTGGTCAGCTATCTAAATAACTCGAGGAAACTCCATACTGTTCCCCAAGATGTCTGAGCCAATTTACATTCCTACCAAAAGTACCCAAATTTCCCTTTATATCGCGTCCTCCTGTGCATTTGTTATCTTTTGCTTTAATAATAGCTTCCTTAACAGTTTGAGGTGATATTTTATTATAATTTGCATTTGAATTTCCCTGATTATCATTGATATTGTGAGCCTTTGCAACCCTTCATGTTTCTTTTGGCCAAATATATATCTTTTATTGAGAAACCTCTATTTAGGTATTTGTCCATTTTTCAATCAAATTATTACATTTTTTCCTATTGTGTTGTAGTTCTTTATATATTTTAACCCCTTTGGCAATAAAGTATTAGTTGCTTAGACAGTCTGACTTCTTCTGACCCTATGGAGTATAGCCTGCCAGGCTCCTCTGTTGATAGAGTTCTCCAGGCCAAAAAAAAAAAAAAAAGGAATTACTGGAGTGGGTAGCCATTGTCTTTCCAGGGATCTTCCCAACCCAGGGATCAAATCCAGTGCTCTTAAATTTCAGGTAGATTCTTTACCACCTGAGCCACCAGGGAAGCCCTTTAACCCCTTATCATATATACAATTTGCAAATATTTTCTCCCATTTTGTTGATTGCCTCTTTAGTCTGTTGCTTTGTTTCTTAGCTTTTAAGTTTGATGTAATTCTACTTTAGTTTAGCTTTCGTTTCCTATACTTTGAGTATCATATAAAAAAATATTGTCAAGTTCAAATCTAGGAGCTCTTTTCTTATGTTTCCTTCTGGCAGTTTTATGGTTTAAGGCCTTACATTTAAGTTTGTAGCTTATTTTCAGTTGACTTTTGTATATTGTCTAATATATGTATTCAGTTGCATTCTTTTAAATGTGGATATCCAATTTCCCCAATGCTATTTATTGAAGAAGGTATTCTTTCCCTATTTTGCATTCCCAGTGCCCAGTGTTGAAGAGCAGTTGACTGAATACACATGGATTTATTTCTCTGTTCAGGATTTTAAAATATTTTGGATAGTTCCTTGTTAGTACATATAAACAAAACTTTTTTTTTTTTAATGTTGCTTTTGTGTTCCATAACTTACTGAATTTGTATACTAGTTCTAACAGTTTCTATCTTTTTTTTCTTTCATAAAGTATTTAGGGTTTCCTTTATATAAGACCATGCTATCTGCAAACAGAGACAATTTAACATGTTTCTTTCTTATTTGTATGCCTCTAATTTCTTTGGTTTTGCCTATTGCTATAAGACTTCCAGTACTAAGTTGAATAAAAGTGGCTGGAGTCAGCATCCCTGTGTTTCCCAGGTTTTGGAAGAAAGTCTTTCAGCTTTTCACCCTTGAGCATGATACTAGCTGTGGGTGTGTCATCAGTTCAGTTTGGTTCAGTTCAATAGCTCAGTCACGTCTGACTCTTTTGTGACCCTATGGGCTGCAGCACGCCAGGCCTCCCTGTCCTTCATAAACTCCCGGAGTTTACTTAAATTCATGTCCACTGAGTCAGTGATGGCATCCTACCATCTCATCCTCTGTCATCCCGTTCTTCTCCCGCCTTCAATCTTTCCCAGAATCAGGGTCTTTCCCAGTGAGTCAGTTCTTCACAACAGGTGGCCTAAGTATTGGAGTTTCAGCTTCAGCATCACTCCTTCCAGTGAAGATGCAGGACTGATTTCCTTTAGGATGGACTGATTGGATCTCCTTGCAGTCCAAAGGACTCTCAAGAGTCTTCTCCAACACCACAGTTCAAAAGCATCAGTTCTTCGGTGCTCAGCTTTCTTTATAGTCCAACTTCATATCCATACATGACTAAGGGATAACAATAGCCTTGGCTAGATGGACCTTTTTTTGGCAAAGTAATGTAATATGCTCTTTAATATGCTGTCTAGGTTGGTCATAATTTTTCTTCCAAGGAGCAAACGTCTTTTAATTTCATGTTTGCAGTCACCATATGCAGTGATTTTGGAGCCCCCCAAAATAAAGTCTGTCACTGTTTCCATTGTTTCCCCATCTATTTGCCATGAAGTGATGGGACTGGATGCCATGATCTTAGTTTTCCGAATGATGAGTTTTAAGCAAAGTTTTCACTCTCCTCTTTCACTTTCATCAAGTGGCTTTTTAGTTCCTCTTCACTTTCTGCCATAAGGGTGGTATCATCTGCGTATCTGAGGTTATTGATGTTTCTCCTGACAATCTTGGTTCCAGCTTGTGCTTCATCCAGCCCAGCATTTCTCATGATATACTCTGCATATAAGTTAAATAAGCAGGGTGACAATATACAGCCTTGACGTACTCCTTTCCCTATTTAGAACCAGTCTGTTGTTCCATGTCCAGTTCTAACTGTTGCCTCCTGATCTGCATACAGATTTCTCAAGAGGCAGGTCAGGTGGTCTGGTATTCCCATCTCTTTCAGAATTTTCCACAGTTTTAATCCACACAGTCAGAGGCTTTGACATAGTCAATAAAGCAGAAATAGATGTTTCATTCGAACTCTCTTGCTTTTTGATAATCCAATGGATGTTAGCAGTTTGATCTCTGTTTCCTCTGCCTTTTCTAAATCCAGCTTGAACATCTGGAATTTCATGGTTCATGTACTGTTGTCATACAAGTCTTATATTAAGTTGGGATTCCAAGTAGTTCAGATGATAAAGAATCTGCATGAGTTTGAGCAAGCTCCAGGAGTTGGTGATTGACAGGGAAGCCTGGCTTGCTCCAGTTCATGGGGTCACAAAGAGTCAGACACGGCTGACTGACTGAACTGAACTGAATTGAACTGCAATGCAGGAGACGTGGGTCCCATCCCTGGGTTAGGAAGATCCCCTGGAATAGGAAATGGCTACCCACTCTAGTATTCTTGCCTGGAGAATACCATGAACAGAGGAGCCTTGTGTGCTACAGCCCATGGAGTCACAAAGAGTCAGACATGAATGAGGGACTAACACTGAAGTTGAGGTATATTCTTTCTATACATGTTTTGTTGAGAGTTTTTATTATGAACAGATACTGAGCTTTATTAAAAATATTTTTCCATCTTCAGAGGTGATCACATAATTTTTATTTTTCCAAGGAACTAAAATCAGGATCAAGGAGAGATATGTGTACCCCTGTGTTTATTGCTGTATTATTTACAGTGACTAAGACACAGAAACAATCTAAATGTCCATTGATGGGTGAATGGTTAAAACATATATAGTATATATATGTTTTATATATATATATATATATATATATATGTTATGGAATATTATTTAGCCTTAAAAAAGAAGGACATTTGGCAATTTGCAACAACACAGATGGACCTGGAAGGTATTATGTAAAGTAAAATAAGTCACACACAGAAAGAAAAATACTGTCTCATCTCACCTATATGTTGTTGATTTAAAACAAACTGACCACCAGATAATTTTCCAGGAAATATGGATTTATTCTCTCATCTGCCATCTCATCCTCTGCCACCCTATTCTCCTTCTGCTTTTAATCATTCCCAGCATCAGGGTCTTTTCCAGAGAGTCAGCTGTTTGCATCAGATGGACAAAGTACTAGAACTTCAGCTTCAGCATTGATCATTCCAAAGAGATTTCAGGGTTGATTTCCTTTAAGAATGAATGGTTTGATTTCCTTGCTTTCCAAAGTACTTTTGATAGTCTTCTCCCACACCACAGTTCAAAAGCATCAAATCCGTAGTACCATACCTTCTTTATTGTTCAGCTTTCACATCTGTACATGATTGCCAGAAAGACCAAAGCTTTGATATATGGACCTTACTCAGCAAAGTGATGTCTTTGCTGTCTTTGATGTCTTTCCACTGTCTATATTTTTCATAGCTTTCCTGAAAAGAAACAGTTGTCTTCTAGTTTCATGGCTGCACTCATTATCTGCAATGATTATAGAGCCCAAGTAAAGAAAATCTGTCACTACTTCCATTTTTTCCTCTTTTATTTGCCATGAAGTGATGGGAACAGATACCATGATCTTCAGTTCAGTTCAGTTCAGTCGCTCACTCGTGTCCGACTCTTTGCGACCCCATAAATCGAAGCACACCAGGCCTCCATATCCATCACCATCTCCCGGAGTTCACCCAGACTCACGTCCATCGAGTCAGTGATGCCATCCAGCCATCTCATCCTCTGTCGTCCCCCTCTCCTCCTGCCCCCAATCCCTCCCAGCATCAGAGTCTTTTCCAATGAGTCAACTCTTTGCATGAGGTGGCCAAAGTACTGGAGTTTCAGCTTTAGCATCATACCTTCCAAAGAAATCCCAGGGCTGATCTCCTTCAGAATGGACTGATTGGATCTCCTTGCAGTCCAAGGGACTCTCAAGAGTCTTCTCCAACACCACAGTTCAAAAGCATCAATTCTTCGGTGCTCAGCCTTCTTCACAGTCCAACTCTCACATCCATACATGACCACAGGAAAAACCATAGCCTTGATTAGCCAGACCTTTGTTGGCAAAGTAATGTCTCTGCTTTTGAATATGCTATCTAGGTTGGTCATAACTTTCATTCCAAGGAGTAAGTGTCTTTTAATTTCATGGCTGCAGTCACCATCTGCAGTGATTTTGGAGCCCAGAAAAATAAAGTCTGACACTGTTTCCACTGTTTCCCCATCTATTGCCCATGAAGTGATGGGACCGGATGCCATGATCTTTGTTTTCTGAATGTTGAGCTTTAGGCCAACTTTTCACTCTCCTCTTTCACTTTCATCAAGAGGCTTTTTAGTTCCTCTTCACTTTCTGCCATAAGGGTGGTGTCATCTACATATCTGAGGTTATTGATATTTCTCCTGGCAATCTTTATTCCAGCTTGTGTTTCTTTCAGTCCCAGCATTTCTCATGATGTACTCTGCATATAAGTTAAATAAGCAGGGTGACAATATACAGCCTTGATGTACTCCTTTTCCTATTTGGAACCAGTCTGTTGTTCCATGTCCAGTTCTAACTGTTGCTTCCTGCTGCTGCTGCTACTGCTAAGTTGCTTCAGTCGTGTCCGACTCTGTGCGACCCCATAGATAGCAGCCCACCAGGCTCTGCTGTCCCTGGGATTCTCCAGGCAAGAACACTGGAGTGGGTTGCCATTTCCTTTTCCATTGCTTGAAAGTGAAAAGTGAAAGTGAACTTGCTCAGTCCCAACCGACTCTTAGCGACTCCATGGAATGCAGCCCGCCAGGCTCCTCCATCCATGGGATTTTCTAGGCAAGAGTACTGGAGTGGCTTGCCATTGCCTTCTCTGACTTGCATACACATTTCTCAAGAGGCAGATCAGGTGGTCTGGTGTCCCCATCTCTTTCAGAATTTTCCAAAGTTTATTGTGATATACACAGTCAAAGGCTTTGGCATAGTCAATAAAGCAGAAATAGATGTTTTTCTGGAACTCTTTTGCTTTTTCCATGATCCAGCAGATGTTGGCAATTTGATCTCTGGTTCTTCTGCCTTTTCTAAAACCAGCTTGAACATCTGGAAGTTCATGGTTTACATATTGCTGAAGCCTGGCTTGGAGAATTTTGAGCATTACTTTACTAGCGTGTGAGATGAGTGCAATTGTGCAGTAGTTTGAGCATTCTTTGGCATTACCTTTCTTTGGGATTGGAATGAAAACTGACCTTTTCCAGTCCTGTGGCCACTGCTGAGTTTTCCAAATTTGCTGGCATATTGAGTGCAGCACTTTCATAGCATCATCTTTCAGGATTTGAAATAGCTCAACTGGAATTCCATCACCTCCACTAGCTTTGTTCATAGTGATGCTTACTAAGGCCCACTTGACTTCACATTCCAGGAAGTCTGGCTCTAGGTGAGTGATCATACCATCGTGATTATCTGGGTTGTGAAGATCTTTTTTGTACAGTTCTTCTGTGTATTCTTGCCATCTCTTCTTAATATCTTCTGCTTCTGTTAGGTCCATACCATTTCTGTCCTTTATGGAGCCCATCTTTGCATGAAATGTTCCCTTGGTATCTCTAATTTGCTTGAAGAGATCTCTAGTCTTTCCCATTCTGTTGTTTTCCTCTACTTCTTTGCACTGATCGCTGAGGAAGGCTTTCTTATCTCTTCTTGCTATTCTTTGGAACTCTGCATTCAGATGCTTATATTTTTCCTTTTATTCTTTGCTTTTCACTTCTCTTCTTTTCACAGCTATTTGTAAGGCCTCCCCAGACAGCCTTTTTGCTTTTTTTGCATTTCTTTTCCATGGGGATCGTCTTGATCTCAGTCTCCTGTACAATGTCACGAACCTCATTCCATAGTTCATCAGGCACTCTAGCTATCAGATCTAGGCCCTTAAATCTATTTCTCACTCCCACTGTATAATCATAATATATTTGCTTTAGGTCATACCTGAATTGTCTAGTGGTTTTCCCTACTTTCTTCAATTTAAGTCTGAATTGGCAATAAGGAGTTCATGATCTGAGCCACAGTCAGCTCCTGGTCTTGTTTTTGCTGACTGTATAGAGCTTCTCCATCTTTGGCTGCAAAGAATATAATCAATCTGATTTCGATGTTGACCATCTGGTGATGCCCATGTATAGAGTCTTCTCTTGTGTTGTTGGAAACCATAAGCTTAGTTTTATTAATATTGAGTTTTAAGCCAGCTTTTTCATTCTCCTCTATCACTGTCAATAAGAGGCTTTTTAATTTCTCTTTGCTTTCTGCCATTAGAGTGGTATCTTCCATATATCTGAGGTTGCTTATTTCTCTTGGCAATCTTGATTCCAGTTTGCAACTTATCCAGCCTGACGTTTTGCATGATGCGCTCTGCGTATAAGCTAAATAAACAGGGTAACAATAAACAGTTTTGTAGTATTCCTCTTTTAATCACAAACCAGTCAGTTGTTCCATATAGGGTTCTAACTGTTGCTTCTTGACCCACATACAGATTTCTCAGGAGACAGGTAAAGTGGTCTGGTAGTCCCATCTCTTAAGTTTCCCAGTTTGTCGTGATCCACACAGTCAAAGGCTTTAGCATACTCAATGGAACAGAGATAGATGTCCTGGAATTCCCTTCTCTCAACATGTAGCAGATGTTGGCAATTTGATCTCTGATTCCTCTGCCTTTTCTAAACCCAGATTGCATATCTGGAAGTTCTCAGTTTGTGATTTGAACATTCTTTTGTATTGCCCTTTTTGGGTATTGGGATGAGGATTGACATTTTCCATTCCTGTGTCCACTCCTGGATTTTCCAAATATACTGACATATTAAGTTCAGTACTTTAATAGCATCATCTTTTAGGATTTTAAATACCTCTGCTGGAATTCCATCATCTCCATTAGCTTTATTGGCAGCAGTGCTTCCTAAGGTGCACTTGATTTCACATGCCAGAACGTCTGGCTCTGAGTAAGAAACTACACAATCATGGTTATCCAGGTCATTAATATCTTTTTTTGTACAGTTCTTCAATATATTCTTTCCATCTCTTCTTAATATCTTCTATTTCTGTTAGGGCCATACCATTTCTGTCTTTTATTATGTCCATCTTTGCATGAAATATTCCCTTGATATTTCTAATTTTCTTGAAGAGACACATAGTCTTTCCCATTCTATTGTTTTCCTCTATTTCTTTGCATTGTTCACTTTATATGACATGATGACTATTTACTATTCATTAAGAAGTGAAGGTGATGGAATTCCAGTTGAGCTATTTCAAATTCCAAAAGATTGTTAAAGTGCTGCACTCAATATGCCAGCAAATTTGGAAAACTCAGCAGTGGCCATGGGACTGGAAAATTTCAGTTCTCATTCCAATCCTAAAGAAAGGCAAGGACAAAGAGTGTTCAAAATACCACACAATTGCACCCATCTCACATATTAGCAAAGCAATGATCAAATCTCCAAGCCAGGCTTTAACAGTACATGAACCATGAACTTCCAGATATTCAAGCTGGATTTAGAAAAGACAGAGGAATGAGAGATCTAATTTCCAACATCGTTGGATCATCAAATAAACAAGAGAATACAAGAAAAAAACATCTACTTCAGCTTTATAGATTATGCCAAAGTCTTTGACTGTATAGATCACAAGCTGTGGAAAATTCTTCAAGAGAGGAACACCAGACCACCTTACCTGCCTCTTGAGAAATCTGTATGTAGATCAACAAGCAACAATTAGAACCAGACATGGTATAACAGACTGGTTCTGAATTGGAAAAGGAATACATCAAGGCTGTGTATTGCCACCCTGCTTATTTAACTTATATGGAGAGCACATCATGTGAAATGCCAGGCTGGATGAAGCACAAGCTGGAATCAAGATTGCTGGGAGAAATATCAATAATCTCAGATATGTAGATGACATCAACCTTATGGCAGAAAGCAAAAAAGAAATAAAGATCATCTTGATGAAAGTAAAAGAGGAGAGTGAAAAAGTTGGCTTAAAACTTAACATTCAAAAAAAGAAGATCATGGCATCTGGTCCCATCACTTCAAGGCAAATAGATGGGGAAACAGTGGAAACAGTGACAGACTTTGTTTTCTTTGGTTCCAAAATCACTGCAGATGGTGTCCACAGCCATGAAATTAAAAGACACTTGCTCCTTGGAAGGAGAGCTATGAAAAACCTAGACAGCATATTAAAAAGCAGAGACATTACTTTCCCCACAAAAGTCTGTCTATCAAAGCCATGGTTTTTTCAGTAGTCATGTATGGATGTGACAGTTGGACTATAAAGAATGTTGAGCATGGAAGAATTGGTGCTTTTGAACTATGGTGTTGGAGAAGACTCTTGAGAGTCCCTTGGAGATCCAACCAGTCCATCCTAAAGAAAATCAGTCCTGAGTATTCATTGGAAGGACTAATGCTGAGGCTCAATCTCCAGTACTTTGGGCATCTGATGTGAAGAACTGACTCCCTGGAAACGACCCTTATGCTGGGAAAGATTGAAGGCAAGAGGAGAAGGGGATGACAGATGACAAGATGGTTGGATGACATCACTGACTCAATGGACATGAGTTTGAGCCACTCCTGGGAGTTGGTGTTGGACAGGGAAGCCTGATTGCAGTCCATGGGGTCACAAAGAGTCAGACACGACTGAGCAACTGAATCGAAAGTAGAACTTGATCATCATGAAGGTCTTTCTGTTCACAGTCTCCATGTTTAATAAGCTGAGGATGGGTTAGTCTTGCTGTTTTAGAGGTGGCAGATGTGCAACAGGTGGAGAAGTTGGAATGGGAGGCTGGTGTAACTTTAGGGAAATATATAGTAACTTCTGTGTTACATTTTGCTTTGTTTTGTCTCTGCGGCTTATATATGACACCAATCCTTCTCCCACCATTTCCTTTCATTTCAGTACATGTATCATAGAAGGGTCCATGTCATAAAGTAGGTAAAAAATAGTCTTGAATAATCAGAAATCTTCTGCCACATTTGTACTGCCAATTAGTTTCTGGCACTGTTTCTTTTCCATCTTCCTCATCATTTGGCACTGATTTAGAAGCAGTCATCTCAATTAAACTATCTTCTGTTAATTCCTCTGGTGTGGTGTCCATTCACTCATGGATTCCTCCAAGATGCATATCTTAAAATTCTTCACCACCCCCACCCTTTACTGTTATATCCATAATAGCTTTCATGATTTCCTTTATTAGCTTGTCATAAATCCGATGAAACCTATGAAGTCACGCACAGCATCTGGACAGTTTTTTCTGGCAGGAATTTATTGGTTTGAGGTTGATGTCTTTCATGACTTTTTTTTTTTTTCTAATTTAAATTTATTTATTTTAATTAGAGGCTAATTACTTTACAATATTGTATTGGTTTTGCCATACATCAACATGAATCCACCATGGGTGTACACGTGTTCACAATCCTGAACCCCCCTCCCACTTCCCTCTCCATACCATCCCTCTGGGTCATCCCAGTGCACCAGCCCCAAGCATCCTGTATCCTGCATTGAACCTGGACTGGTGATTCATTTGTTATATGGTATTATACATGTTTCATGGCCTTTTAAATACCAAGATGATATCTTCAATAGTGTGATACTTCCAGACTTCCCTGGTGGCTCAGATGGTAAAGCATCTACCTACTATGCGGGAGACCCAGGTTCAATCCCTGGGACAGGAAGATCTCCTGGAGAAGAAAATGGCAACCGGCTCCAGTATTCTTGCCTGGAAAATCCCATGGATGGAGGAGCCTGATAGGCTACAGTCCATGGGGTCACAAAGAGGCAGGCATGACTGAGCCACTTCACTTTCTTTCTTTCCATATTTTCGTGATGGTTCTCTATTGTGGTTCTGTTTCATAATGTTTATAATTGTTTACATAGAGTATCATGTATAATGAGTATAATGAGCCTTAAAAATCCTTATAACTTCCTCTCTATAGGGTGAATTTGAAACATTGTGTTTCCAGGCATAAACATTCTGTCCTTTACATTCACTCCAAAAAACTCATTCCTTAATAATTATCTGCACACAAGCCTTTTACTCAAAGTTTGTTTTTAAGGAAATCTAGCCTAAAGGAATAAATAAAATAGATACGGCCTCTACCCACATTGGGGAAGGAAATTTAAGGAATCTACTTAAATATCTTACCTGAGAAATCCCATGGACAGAGTTGTCAGGGGGGCTACAGTCCATGGGGTCTCAAAGAGTTGGACACAACTTAGCTTTTGGAGGTCTACCAACATTGCCTTTTGTCTAGTTGAGAAAACAAAAAGCTGAAACACAGAAGGATAAGTCAACCATTAAAATAGTGATTATGGTTCAAAAGAAATGCTACAAATTAGATGGACAATTCAGGGAAGGCCTGAATTAAAGTGATAGGCCCTTATGAAGTGATATATAAGCTGAAAATTGAGGAATTGTCTGGATTTAGCTTTATGTAAAGGGCTGGAGCATGAGCTGTTGAGTAACACAGAAAAGGCTGTCTAGCTAAAACAATGACAGCAAGCAGGACACGTGATATGATTGCAGAAAAGGGCAATGGCCAGATAATAGAAAGCATGGTATGCCATATGATAGATATTAAATTTTATTTTAAATTACAGTGGTACACATTAAAAATAATGAAATAATGCCATTTGTAGCAACATGGATGAACCTAGAGAGTACATTCTGAGTGAAATAAGTCAGACAAAGAAAGAAAAATATTGTATGACACTCCTTATATGTTGAATCTAAAAAGAAATGATACAATTGAACTTACAAAACATAGAGACTCACAGACTTAGAGTATGAACTTATGGTCACTAGGGAGAAGGATGGGGGAAGGGATCGTTAGGGAGTTAGGGATGGACATGTACGCACTGCTATTTTTAAATGGATAACCAACAAGGACTTACTGTATAGCACATGTAACTCTGTTCAACGTTATGTGGCACCCTGGATGGCAGGGGAGTTTAAGGGAGAATGGATATATCTATGTGTATGGCTGTTCACACACTGTGTCCCTTTGCTGTTCACCTGAAAATAGCACAGCAATTTTAATCTTCTATACCCCAAAACAAAACAAAAACTTAAAAAAAATTAAAGATAGGTCCAGTTTGTTAAGGAAAGCTTCAATAAATTCTTAAAACACATTTCAAAAAATAAATACAGTGTGGGAAATCTGAAAGGTTTGGATCAAGAGAGTATATAAAACTGTGTTTGAAGCTGACTATAGCCAGAATTAGAGAAGAGGTTAAGCGGCCTTAAGAAGCATTATTATGAATAAAGTAAAAAAGTTAGTGGAGGTGATGTAATTCCAGGTGAGCTATGTAAAATTCTAAAAGATGGTGCTGTTAAAGTGCTGCAGTCAATATATCAGCAAATTTGGAAAACTTAGCAGTGGCCACAGGACTGGAAAATGTCAATTTTCATTCCAATCCCAAAGAAGAACAATGCCAAATAATATTCAAACTATCATACAACGGTGCTCATTTCACATGCCTGAAAGGTGCTGCTTAAAATCCTACTAGCTAGGTTTCAGCAGTATGTAAATCAAGAATGTCCAGATATACAAGCTGGGTTTCAAAAAGGGAGAAGAACCAGAGGTCAAATTGCCAACCTTCATCGAATCATGAGAAAAGCAAGGACATTCCAGGAAAAAAGAAAATCTACTTCTGCTTCATTGACTATACTAAAGCCTTTGACTTATGTGGATCACAAAAAAACTGTGGAGAATTCTTAAAGAGATGGGAGTACCCAGACCACCTTAACCTGTCTCCTGAAAAACCTGTATGCAGGTCAAGAAGCAATAATTATAATCCTGTATGGAACAACTGACTGGTTCAAAATTGGGCAAGGGGTATGACAAGGTTGTATATTGTCTAACCCTGCTTATTAAACTTATATGTAGAGCACATCATGTAAAATACTGGACTGGATGATCTCAAGCTGGAATCAAGACTGCCAAGAGAAATACCAACAATCTCAGATATGCAGATGATACCACTCTAATGGCAGAAATCTAGATAGCATATTGAAAAGCAGAGACATTACTTTGCCAACAAAGGTCCATCTAGTCAAGGCTATGTTTTTTCCAGTGGTCATGTATGGATGTGAGAGTTGGACTGTGAAGAAAGTTGGGCGCCAAAGAATTGATGCTTTTGAACTGTGGTGTTGGAGAAGACGCTTGAGAGTCCCTTGGACTACAAGGAGATCCAACCAGTCCATTCTAAAGGAGATCAGCCCTGGATGTTCTTTGGAAGGAATGATGCTAAAGCTGAAACTCCAGTACTTTGGCCACCTCATGAAAAGAGTTGACTCATTGGAAAAGACTCTGATGCTGGGAGGGATTGGGGGCAGGAGGAAAAGGGGACGACAGAGGATGACATGGCTGGATGGCATCACCAACTCGATGGACGTGAGTTTGAGTGAACTCTGAGAGATGGTGATGGACAGGGAGGCCTGGCGTGCTGTGATTCATGGGGTTGCAAAGAGTCAGACATGACTGAGCGACTGAACTGAATTGAACTGAACTGAACTGAATGGCAGAAAATGAAGAGAAACTAAAGAGCCTCTTGATAAGAGTGAAAAAGGGGAGTGAAAAAGCTGACAATAAACCACATTCAAAAAACTAAGGTTATCACATCTGGTCCCATTACTTTATGACAAATAGATGGTGAAAAAGTGGAAACAGTGTCAGATTTTACTTTCTTGGGCTCCAAAATCACTAAGGATGGTGACTGTAGCCATCAAATTGAAAGATACTTGTTTCTTGGAAGGAAATATATAAGAAAATTAGATAGTATATTAAAAAGCTCAGGTTATCATTTTGCCAAAAATTGTCTGTATAGTCAAAGCTATGGTTTTTCCAGTAGTCATATATGAATGTGAGAGTTGTACCATAAAGAAGGCTGAGCACTGAAAAATTGATGCTTTCAAATTGTGGTGCTGGAGAAGACTCTTGAGAATCCCTTGGACTGCAAGGAGATCAAACCAGTCAGTTCTAAAGGAAATCAACCATGAATATTCATAGGAAGGACTGATGTTGAAGCTGAAACTCCAATAAATTTGGCCACCTGATAGGAAGAGCCAACTCATTGGAAAATCTTTCCCTGATGCTGGCAAAGATTGAAGGCAAAAGGAGAAGGGGGCAGCAGATGATGAGATGGTTGGATCACATCACTGACTCAATGGACATGAATTTGAGCAAACTCTGGCAAATAGTAGAGACCCAACAGCCTCATGTGCTGCAGTCCATGGGGTCTCAAAGAGGCCTGACTTAGCAACTGAACAGCAACAACAAAAGTTCTATTTTAAAAAAACACTTTTAGCATAAAATACTTTTAAAATTGTACCTAAAAACAAAACAATGAATATTATGGATACCATAATTTGACTTATGGAGAAGGCGATGGAACCCCACTCCAGTACTCTTGCCTGGAAAATCCCATGGATGGAGGAGCCTAGTAGGCTGCAGTCCATGTTAACTTAGATATTTATTTTTTCTCTTAATTATTTCTCCCATCTCTTTCTCACATATATCCACATTCTTATTCACTGAATTTTGTCTATATATTTTTCTGTCAAAAATAATTTTACATACATGTACAATATCCCTAAAAAATAATTTTTCTCATGACTTCAGATGCAAAGGGCTTAGTAAAAAAATATTTCTATTCTAAAAAAAAAAAATATATATATATATATATATATATATGAATCAATTTGAACTCTGAATACAGTTTTTCTAAATTTTGGAAACATGGAATAGGAGTAAAGAAGTCCTGAAGTTAGTTATGCGACATAGTCTATTTTATAAATATTTTCCTAATGGGATTTGACATATTTACCAACAGTTTTTAATGAATATGTATCTGGGTAAATTACATAGACAGGTAGATGAGCTATTTTAAATCAATTTGGCTATCTTAATACAGGTTGCTCCTTGGAAGAAAAGTTATGATCAACCTAGACAGCATATTAAAAAGCAGAGACATTACTTTGCCAACAAGGGTCCGGCTAGTCAAAGCTATGGTTTTTCCAGTAGTCATGTATGGACACGAGAATTGGACTATAAAGAAAGCTGAGCGCCGAAGAATTAATGCTTTTGAACTGTGGTGTTGGAGAAGACTCTTGAGAATCCTTTGGACTGCAAGGAGATCCAACCAGTCCATCCTAAAGGAAATCAGTCCTGAATATTCATTGGAAGGACTGAAGTTGAAGCTGAAACTCCAGTACTTTGGCCATCTGTTTCAAGAACTGACTCATTGGAGAATACCCTGATGCTGGGAAAGATTGAAGGCAGGAGAAGAAGGGGACGACAGACAATGAGATTTTTGGGTGGCATCACTGACTTCATGGACATGAGTTTGAGCAAGCTCTGGGAGTTGGTGTAGGACAGGGAAGCTTGGTGTGCTGCAGTCCATGGGGTTGCAAAGAGTCAGACAGGACTGAGCAACTGAACTGAACTCACTGAAATATGAAAAGGAAATTTAAAATATCATAATTATATCTTGTTTTACACTCTGGTAAGGTTCCATAATATTTGTTTTAAATTTATATATCTTTATTTTTTATTTATTTATTTTATTTTTTAACTTTACAATATTATATTGGTTTTGCCATATATCAACATGAATCTGCCACAGGTATACACGTGTTCCCCATCCTGAACCCTCCTCCCTCCTCCCTCCCCGTACCATCCCTATGGGTCGTCCCAGTGCACCAGCCCCAAGCATCCAGTATCTTCAAAGTTATATATATATAAAAAGAAACTGAGTTGGACACAACTGAGTGACTGAACTCAACATCTAGATCTGCACTATAATAATATGGTTATCAAAATGAGCGTGTGGCTTTTTAAATTTAAAATGACTGAAGTTTAATAAAATTAAAAAAAAAAAAAAAAAAAAAAACACAACTAGTTTCTCAGTGCCCAGGCCACATTTCAAATTATCTATGATCACATTTGACTTGCAACTATAGTATTGACAGTGCAGATGTAGACTATTTGCATAATCAGAGAAAATACTATTGGAAAGAACTGTTCTTGAACTTTTGTGATAAAATTACTTCCCCAAAAAAGCTTTTCAGAATATTTCTGAACTACTGTGGAGCTGTCTTAAATGTACATTTAAATTCAGTTGATAAAGATCAGATTTCTAAACTGTGCTCGATTGCTCTCAAATTCATATAACATCCTTTCCCTTTTTCACTCTGTAAGTCAGAAAACTGAATTTAGCAGGATCTTTTACCCTTTAGCATGGGGTTAGGTGTGGCCTGAACAAGAAATTTCCTTACTTCATAGCATGTCTTGCAGTGACTGACTCTCCTCCCTACCTCTAGCTTTTACAGTAGGTCCCTCCCTGCAAGGTCTCAGTTCTGTTTAATGAAATAGAGTCTGCCTGCTAAGATTCTAGCTCACATTTCATAGTCCTATCTTCTCTGCCCCGGTAACAGCCCCTCTATCTTTGTTTTTTCAACTCTATGTAAATTAGCAGCTTTCTGTTTACAAATCTCTGGAGTAATTTGTCTCTTATGTGTCTCCTCAGCTCTTTAAAAACTTGTCAACCAATTCCCTGTATTAAATCTCCACCCCCCTGCCTTTTTTTTTTTTCTAACTTGTTGAAAAACTGGACTGATCTCTCTTTTATTACTAGATCCTGATTAACACATAGACTAATCTCAATAAGTCACAAATTTTTGCTTTTAATAAGCCATGTGATTTAGAATAAAAATTACATAATGTTCTCAAGACAAAAAACACTGAATGGTAGAAAAATGAGCAGCTTAAAAGAAATCCTATTTTATTTTACTTTATATGTTTTTTGAATAAGAAATGACTTTGAATTACTCTATTCAACAACAACAACAACAATAAAATAACAGTGGTTTTCATATTGAGGTTTTTAAATAGAAGTTATAATAACTCAAATTTCCCAGAAGTCATTTCTGAATTCCTTAGGGGGTCTTTCAGCTAAAGTCTCTTTCAGTGTTACCCTCTGTGAAGAAAAAAAAAGAGGTTAAGTACATGAAAAATAAAATGTGTTCTTTTTTTTTTTTTTTCCATAAAGAGAGTTCCGAAATTAGTATGTTGCTTTCATGTACTTTCCAATGGCAAAACATTTCAATGTTTTTGTTATTTATTTAAAAAGTCAGTCTAAGATGTAAACTGGGGATAATTACATTCCCTTAACAAAGGAGAAAATTTTCAGAGACATTTAGAACAATGATAAAATTTTGTTTTTATTAAATGAAATGGTTACTGAGAAGTTTTCTAATTATACCAAGGTTTGTTTTGGTTAAAAAACTCAATTAAAGCAAATCACAGAAAAGACTGAAAAATTCTTTTTATTGGCAATCTGTCCCTTATTTTTCTAATATAGTGCTTATTTTCCATAAACTTTTTCTTCCAACATTTTCATATTTTCACAGTCTAATTTCATCCAAAAATATATATTTAGACATTTGAGGACCTTGGGGTGTGCTATACACCCACATGCTCATCCAGAAAAATGAATATGATTTTTTTGGATGTGTTTCCAATTTCCAAGTCTGTCACTATGCATATTGTTGACTTCTGATGTTTTATATAAATATATATACATATGTTGTTTTTAACATTCTCATTACCACTAATCAGTTACTGCTGTACTTCAAAAGTGACATTTACCAAATTTCAGAATCAAGTATACATTTTAAATTGATTTCAAAATCTTCTGAATCCTTATTTTTTGGTTTAAATTTGTTCTGAACCACTAGATTCAATCCTTCTAAATTATATTGCCTCTCATACACGACATTCATAGTAGCTCCATGAGTGGGTCTTTGTGATATTAAATCTGTGTTGTAAAATGTAAAAGCCAGTAAAGGAGTCAGAGGTCTCAGCTTATATCTTGAATCCTTCTTGACCAAACCATTAATGTTACCTCTGTCTTGAAATGAGGCTAGAGCAATAGGTGAATAGTAGAATCCTTTGTACTTTTGAATATCTATGATTAAATACAACAATGACAGAAAAGATTAATTATAAATCCTTAGTTTTGCTAAACACACACACACACATTTTCCTTGAGAAACTCAGGTCAATAATGGTTCATTAGAGCAAGGTGACTGAGATCATGACCTCTGGTTAACCGTGAACTGACTTGATATTCTCATTCTACTACTGACTTAAAATGAGACTTTGAGAAAATATTCTAACTTGTTACTTTACATGTTTAATGGGGATTAAAAAGAGTACTTTATGTATGTCTTCATATATGTCTGTAAGTATATGTGAGGGAGATAAAGGGAAAGATAATTAACTGAATTAAAACATATAAAGCACTCAGAAAAGTACCTGACACAAGTAAATGCTCAAAATTAAATAATTACAATTACTATTATTATTCAATAAATATGAATTTGGATCCTATTATTTGTAGTATATTTTGTCAGTGGCCTTATACAAATGAAAATAAGTTATAGACATTACGCTTATGGAGGAAATGGCAATCCACTCCCATATGCTTGCCTGGAGAATCCCGGGGACAGAGGAGCCTGGTGGGCTGCCATCTATGGGGTTGCAGAGTCGGACATGACTGAAGCAATTTAGCCGCCGCAGCAGCATTACGCTTCAGTTTCAATTTTCACTTAAAGAGGAATATTGTATATATATATATATATCTATAATATTCAAATATATGTATATATATTTAGAATCTAGTAGTTTATAGAGGTATCAGAATTATAAACATAACAATAGGTCAAGGAAGAGAAGAGATAGTGATGACTTAATGTCAGGTCAATCAATAAAAGAAAATTTTATAGACCAAAGAAGAGCCTAAAGAGAGCTTTGAAGAATAAATAGGCTTTCATAATTAATAAAATAATGAGAAAGACATTTAATATGGAGAAAAAAAGGAGTGTAAAAGAGTACAGCTGACATAGTGCATAGGGTTAGGGAGAGGCTATGGGAAGTTGTGCTATAAAATCTCTGTTGTGAAATCTAACTCCCAGTAGGTCAACACAGAAAGGGCAGAAATGCACAAGAAGTAGCAGCCTGAACTTTGGGAAATGAGTTCAGTACTAGGAAGAAGCAGATGCAAGAAGCACAGTAAGAGTGGTGAATTTATTTATTCTTTTATCTTTCTATTTTTTATATCAAGATATTTCATTTATTACTTCTGAACATAAATAATGAAGTGATTCAAGTTATTTAGTAATATAATCTTCAAATAGCCAGATGAGTGGAATATCTGAATTAGTAGTAGTCGGCTGGAGTTGAGGGTTACTATCAGGAACCCTGATGAACCAAACCTCCTAATAGTTATACCCTTGTTTAGATACCACCCACAATAACTGGCTTAGCCATAGGACTGGCTTTGGCCTCTGGGATATGGCAATGGAAATCTAGATGTACACAAAAGTCTATTATGTGTTTATACATTAGGGCTTGAGTTCTTGAAATACTCATATTTGAAACCAGAAACTTAAGTTAGCTTTTTAGAAAGCCCACACAAGACTGAAGAAGGTTCCAAACTCTGAGCTACCCTAATCAAGATGTCAGATGTGTAAGTAAAGCTATCTCAGACCTGACTATATGAATTGAACTACATAAAAACTTATGGAATCCTAGATGAACTTTCAGCTGAGACTCTGTCAAAACACAGACTCAAGAGAAATATTAATATGATTGCTTTTTTAGTGACTAACTTCCTGAGTGGTATGTTACAAGTCATAGATAACAGAAACAATGGCAGAAGACTGCCAGATAACTTCTGAACATGCAAAACTTAGGGAGGTGTACAACCTGTTAAAATTCTCCTAAGATTCTAAACAACAAACATGAAATAGGCCCAAGAAAGTAAACCCACCCTGTTACCAAAAAAGGCATCGCATAAATCGTTTAAAATTAAGTCAATGAGGTAAATAAATAATGATAATTATGGAATACGGCTTTAATAAGTGGATAACAATGTTGCAATGAAGAGATTTACAAATGACACATTAGCGGGAAAATTTTTCTGCATTTTAAAATGCCTAGTGGGCTTCACATTGTTGAAGATGTGACTTGAACAAGACACTTTCTCTTCACATAAAACTTCATTAAAGTGATAGAGTAATAAAATATCCATAAAAAAAGAATATCAGTAAGCTATTTTTTCCAATGATGGAAGATGACAATTGGTAAGGAAAAGTGACAGATTAAGGAGAGTGAAGAAAACAATTTCTCAGAGAGGCATTCTAAAGTAGAATGAAGCAGATCACCCAGCAGAGCGCCATGAACCTCCAGACCCTGAAGCCACAGGTATCATCCATGACAGATATAAAGTAATAGGCTGAAAATGTAAGTACAAAGTAATGTGATTGCTTTATGAATTATTTTACTTTCCGACCTCCATTTAGTCTTTTTTTTTTTTTTTTGCTTTTTATTTTTTTATTTAAATTTATTTATTTTAATGGGAGGCTAATTATTTACAATATTGAATTGGTTTTGCTATGCTGCTGCTCAGTCGTGTTTGACTCTGTGCGACCCCATAGATGGCAGCTCAACAGGCTCCCCCGTCCCTGGGATTCTCCAGGCAAGAACACTGGAGTGGGTTGCCATTTCCTTCTCCAATGCATGAAAGTGAAAAATGAAAGTGAAGTCGCTCAGTCATGTCTGACTCTTAGCGACCCCATGACTGCAGCCCACCAGACTCCTCCATCCGTGGGATTTTCCAGGCAAGAGTACTGGAGTGAGGTGCCATTGGTTTTGCTATACATCAACATGAATCTGCCATGGGTGTACACATGTTCCCAATCCTAAACCCTCATCCCACCACCCTCCCCATACAATCCCTCTGGATCATCCCTGTGTACCAGCCCCAAGCATTCTGTATCCTGCATCGAACCTGGACTGGCAATTCATTTCTTATATGATATTATACATGTTTCAATGCCATTCTCCCAAATCATCCCACCCTCTCTCTCTCCCACAGAGTCCAAAAGACTGGTCTATATATCTGTGTCTCTTTTGCTGTCTCACATACAGGGATATTGTTACTATCTTTCTAAACTCCATATATATGCATTCAGTTCAGTTCAGTTCAGTCACTCAGTTGTGTCTGACTCTGCGACCCCATGAATCGCAGCACGCCAGGCCTCCCTGTCTATCACCAACTCCCGGAGTTCACTCAGATTCACATCCATCGAGTCAGTGATGCCATCCAGCCATCTCATCCTCTGTCGTCCCCTTTTCCTCCAGCCTCCAATCCCTCCAAACCCCCCAAAAATAAGGTCAGGCACTGTTTCCACTGTTGCCCCATCTATTTGCCATGACGTGATAAGACCAAATGCCATGATCTTAGTTTTCAGAATGTTGAGCTTTAAGCCAACTTTTTCACTCTCCACTTTCATTTTCATCAAGAGGCTCTTTAGTTCCTCTTCACTCTCTACCATAAGGGTGGTGTCATCTGCATATCTGAGGTTATCGATATTTCTCCTGGCAATCTTGATTCCAGTTTGTGTTTCTTCCAGTCCAGCGTTTCTCATGATGTACACTGCATATAAGTTAAAAAAGCAGGGTGACAATATACAGCCTTGACGTACTCCTTTTCCTATTTGGAACCAGTCTGTTGTTCCATGTCCAGTTCTAACTGTTGCTTCCTGATCTGCACACAAATTTCTCAAGAGGCAGGTCAGATGGTCTGGTATTCCCCTCTCTTTCAGAATTTTCCACAGTTTATTGTGATCCACACAGTCAAAGGCTTTGGCATAGTCAATAAAGCAGAAATAGATGTTTTTCTGGAATTCTCTTGCTTTTTCGATGATCCAGTAGATGTTGGCAATTTGATCTCTGGTTCCTCTGCCTTTTCTAAAACCAGCTTGAACATCTGGAAGTTCACGGTTCACATATTGCTGAAGCCTGGCTTGGAGAATTTTGAGCATTACTTTACTAGCATGTGAGATGAGTGCAGTTGTGAGGTAGTATGAGCATTCTTTGGCATTGCCTTTATTTAGGATTGGAGTGAAAACTGACCTTTCCAGTCCTGTGGCCACTGCTGAGTTTTCCAAATTTACTGGCATATTGAGTGCAGCACTTTCACAGCATCATCATTCAGGATTTGGAATAGCTCAACTGGAATTCCATCACCTCCACTAGCTTTGTTCACAGCATCTTAGTGATGCTTTCTAAGGCCCATTTGACTTCACATTCCAGGATGTCTGGCTTGAGGTCAGTGATCATACCATCGTGATTATCTGGGTCATGAAGATCTTTTTTTGTACAGTTCTTCTGTGTATTCTTGCCACATCTTCTTAATATCATCTGCTTCTGTTAGGTACATACCATTTCTGTCCTTTATCGAGCCCATCTTAGCATTAAATGTTCCCTTGGTATCTCTAATTTGCTTGAAGAGATCTCTAGTCTTTCCCATTCTGTTGTTTTCCTCTACTTCTTTGCAATGATCGCTGAAGAAGGCTTTCTTATCTCTTCTTGCTATTCTTTGGAACTCTGCATTCAGACGCTTATATTTTTCCTTTTCTCCTTAGCTTTTCACTTCTCTTCTTTTCACAGCTATTTGTAAGGCCTCCCCAGACAGCCATTTTGCTTTTTTGCATTTCTTTTCCATGGGATGGTCTTGATCCCTGTCTCCTGTACAATGTCACGAACCTCAGTACGTAGTTCATCAGGCACTCCATCTATCAGATCTAGTCCCTTAAATCTATTTCTCACTTCCACTGTATAATCATAAGGAATTTGATTTAGGTCATACCTGAATGGTCTAGTGGCTTTCCCTACTTTCTTCAATTTAAGTCTACTGTATTGGTGTTTTTCTTTCTGGCTTACTTCACTCTGCATAATCAGCTCCAGTTTCATCCACCTCATTAGAGCTGATTCAAATGCATTCTTTTTAATAGCTGAGTAATACTCCATTGTGTATATGTACTACTGCTTTCTTATCCATTCATCTGCTGATGGACGTCTAGGTTGCTTCCACGTCCTGGCTATTATAAACAGTGCTGCGGTGAATATTGGGGTACACGTGTCTCTTTCAATTCTGGTTTCCTCGGTGTGTATGCCTAGCAGTGGGATTGCTGGGTCATATGGCAGTTCTATTTCCAGTTTTTTAAGGAATCTCCACACTGTTCTCCATAGTGGCTATACAAGTATGCATTCCCACCAACAGTGTAAGAGGGTTCCCTTTTCTCCATACCCTCTCCAGCATTTATTGCTTGTAGACTTTTGGATTGCAGCCATTCTGACTGGCATGAAATGGTACCTCATTGTGATTTTGATTTGCATTTCTCTGATAATGAGTGATGTTGAGCATCTTTTCATGTGTTTGTTAGCCCTCTGTATGTCTTCTTTGGAGAAATGTCTGTTTAGTTCTTTGGCCCATTTTTTGATTGGGTCATTTATTTTTCAGGAATTGAGCTGCAGGAATTCCTTGTATATTTTTGAGAATAGTTGTTTTTCAGTTGCCCTGCAGAAGATGCCTGGACAAGAAAGCACTGCTCACACTCTGCTGCCTAAGTCATGTGCCAGGGCTACCTCTGTCCACAGAAAGAGTTGTCTCTTTCTAATTTGGCCACAGGCAACTTACAGCTAGAGGTATTCTTCTTTTGAATCATAATTTATGTCTCATATACTGTCCTTAAGTGAATCCTACTATTGAATGGAGATTACAATCACTCCATTATCCTTTTTTTTTAAATATGAAATTATAGAAATTATAGGCAGAGGTTATTGGACTCCATAAGAAGACACAACAAATGCAAGATTTAGAAAATATTAAAAAGAAAAAATAAATTCAAACACATATTTAAATAATATATTTGTATTATATAATTAATATATATTTATACTAAATATAAAAGTTGAAAATATGTTGCTTCCAAAAAAATAAGAAAATGCCATAATTCAGGCATAAAGAACCAAGAAAAAGCTATTTAAATGTACTAAAGGAAATCCCTGAAAATGCTGCATGTTAAATTGTTGGATAAGAGGTGAAATCATTGTTTTTATACTTTTCTAAATTTTGTAGTCTTTCTACAACAATCATGTGTTTATTTTATAATCATAACTTTTTAACGGCCATCATACTTACTGACACTGTACAGCTAAGGATTTGTTGTATTTGTGCATGTTTGTATGCAGCTGTGTTTCTTTGTGTACATCTGGGATTAGTTGTCTGGAGTCCAAAATTTGAAAAATGCAATTTTTTGTGTATCTCTTAGACATACAAGTAAAGATGTGAAATAGTTACCTATATTGCATTGAATTTTTTAATACATTTCTGTATTAGAGATAAAATTTTGGAAATCATCTATTTACAGATGGTGAGTAAAGTCATGGAATTGGATGACTTCAGGGAGAATAAGAAGTGAGAAGACATTTCTATATTCTAAAGATACATTCACAAAGTTTAAACATGCACTACAGATTGGGTGCCAAATATTCAAAGTTTCATATAACACCAGAATTTTATGTAAAAAAAAAATACAGTCTCCAGAGAAAGAATAACAATTTCTTGTTTCTTTTGAAACCCAAGCACAGTGCTTGAATTAAAAAACAAAGAAACAAAAAAAGCTGAAATACTTAGAAATATGCACCAGGTATGAATTTGTTGTACTGATACTTAAAAAATTAGTCTTTATAAAAATTACAATTTTTTGAGGACTTTTACCTAACAAATCTTAGGTTTAATCTACATCCTTAGTGTCTAAATGGTCCTTAAAAGGTAAATGATGCTTTACTTACTGCCTCTGTTTTTATTCTGTATTTATGGTAACCTCTATTTTGAAGAATTTAGAATACCATTAAGATGGAATCTAGAACAACCTAATGTTATGTGGTTAGGTTAATATGGGTAAAATGAGAACATTAAGTGGATTTCAGAACAAGAATGTTTCAGAAATTTCAGGACCCTTTGTCAAAGTGAATATACAAAACACTGGAGCTTTTGTTTTGAGGAGCTAGAGGAGAAAATGAATAATAGTTTATAAAATGAAGCATTATAAGTGATAAAAAAAAAGACAGCTAGTGAGAGCAGACTGGATGGCCCCTTAGCACCATACTCTATATTTTTCTCAAAGTATTTCATTATTTTTCATAAAGAAGAAATTATCTGAAACTACTTTTTGAAAGAAACAACTAAAAAGTATCATCATTTTAAAGCACATTCTTTTTCTTTCTTATTTGTGATTGGGTTCTGCCACAAATATTTTTGAAATACAAAGGACAAAAACAAACTTTAAAATCTTTGTTTTGAGTAATCTATAAGAATTCGAGATTAAGTTGGCACTATGCTGGGATCTCATATACACCTTTAAAGAAAATGCCTTATTCAAGAATTATGACTTTAAGCAAGAATCATGCTCTTGGAAGCTGAAGCGTACATCTCTTCATCCAGTATTCCCTCAAATATCTTCTCCATTGTTCATCAGCATTTCTCCTGGGTTCTTTATGAATGCCACACAAACTTCCATTCTTGCCAGTTATAAATACAGTACTGGGTACTATAATTTATGTATGCAGTTTTTACTCCCTTACTTGACTATAAGCATTTTGGGAAGAAAGTTTAGCTTGCTCCTGGAGTTAAGATACAGTGATAATTACAAGATACTAAAGATATTCTCTATACATGGACGTCACCAGATGGTCAACACCGAAATCAGATTGATTATATTCTTTGCAGGCAAAAATGGAGAAGCTCTATACAGTCAGCAAAAACAAGACCAGGAGCTGACTGTGGCTCAGACCATGAACTCCTTATTGCCAAATTCAGATTTAAATTGAAGAAAGTAGGGAAAACCACTAGACCATTCAGGTATGACCTAAATCAAATCCCTTGTGATTATACAGTGGAAGTGAGAAATAGATTTAAGGGCCTAGATCTGATAGATAAGAGTGCCTGATGAACTATGGAATGAGGTTCGAACATTGTACAGGAGACAGGGATCAAGACCATCCTCATGGACAAGAAATGCAAAAAAGCAAAATGGCTGTCTAGGGAGGTCTTACAAATATCTGTGAAAAGAAGAGAAGTGAAAAGCAAAGGAGAAAAGGAAAAATATAAACATCTGAATGCAGAGTTCCAAAGAATAGCAAGAAGAGATAAGAAAGCCTTCTTCAGCAATCAATGCAAAGAAATAGAGGAAAACAACAGAATGGGAAAGACTAGAGATCTCTTCAAGAAAATCAGAAATAAGAAAGGAACATTTAATGCTAAGATGGGCTCGATAAAGGACAGAAATGGTATGGACCTAACAGAAGCAGAAGATATTAAGAAGAGGTGGCAAGAATACACAGAAGAACTGTACAAAAAAGATCTTCACGACCCAGATAATCACAATGGTGTGATCACTGACCTAGAGCCAGACATCCTGGAATGTGAAGTCAAGTGGGCCTTAGAAAGCATCACTACGAACAAAGCTAGTGGAGGTGATAAAATTCCAGTTGAGCTATTCCAAATCCTGAAAGATGATGCTGTGAAAGTGCTGCACTCAGTATGCCAGTAAATTTGGAAAACTCAGCAGTGGCCACAGGACTGGAAAGGGTCAGTTTTCATTCCAATCCCAAAGAAAGGCAATGCCAACGAATGCTCAAACTACCGCACAATTGCACTCATCTCACATGCTAGTAAAGTAATGCTCAAAATTCTCCAAGCCAGGCTTCAGCAATATGTGAACCATGAACTTCCAGATGTTCAAGCTGCTTTTAGAAAAGGCAGAGGAACCAGAGATTAAATTGCCAACATCCGCTGGATCATGGAAAAAGCAAGAGAGTTCCAGAAAAACATCTTTTTCTGCTTTATTGACTATGCTAAAGCCTTTGACTGTGTGGATCACAATAAACTGTGGAAAACTCTGAAAGAGATCGGAATACCAGACCACCTGTATGCAGGTCAGGAAGCAACAGTTAGAACTGGACATGGAACAGCAGACTGGTTCCAAATAGGAAAAGGAGTACATCAAGGCTGTATATTGTCACTCTGTTTATTTAACTTACATGCAGAGTACATCATGAGAAACGCTGGACTGGAAGAAGCACAAGCTGGAATCAAGATTGCTGGGACAAATATCAATAACCTCAGATATGCAGATGACACCGCCCTTATGGTAGAGAGTGAAGAGGAACTAAAGAGCCTCTTGATGAAAGTGAAAGTGGAGAGTGAAAAAGTTGGCTTAAAGCTCAACACTCAGAAAACGAAGATCATAGCATCCGGTCCCACCACTTCATGGGAAATAGATGAGGAAACAGTGCAAACAGTGTCAGACTTTATTTTTCTGGGCTCCAAAATCACTGCAGATTGTGACTGCAAACATGAAATTAAAAGACACTTACTCCTTGGAAGGAAAGTTATGACCAACCTAGATAGCATATTCAAAAGCAGAGACATTCCTTTGCCAACAAAGGTCTGTCTAGTCAAGGCTATGGTTTTTCCTGTGGTCATGTATGGTTGTGAGAGTTGGACTGTGAAGAAGGCTGAGTGCTGAAGAATGGGTGCTTTTGAACTGTGGTGTTGGAGAAGACTCTTGAGAGTCCCTTGGACTGCAAGGAGATCCAACCAGTCCATTCTGAAGGAGATCAGCCCTGGGATTTCTTTGGAAGGAATGATGCTAAAGCTGAAACTCCAGTACTTTGGCCACCTCATGCGAAGAGTTGACTCATTGGAAAAGACTCTGATGCTGAGAGGGATTGGGGGAAAGAGGAGAAGGGGACGATAGAGGATGAGATGGCTGGATGGCATCACTGACTCGATGGACGTGAGTCTCAGTGAACTCCGGGAGTTGGTGGTGGACAGGAGGCCTGGCGTGCTGTGATTCATGGGGTTGCAAAGAGTCGGACACGACTGAGTGACTGATCTGATCTGAAAGATAAATTTTGGAGAAGGCAGTGGCAACCCACTCCAGTACTCTTGCCTGAAAAATCCCATGGACAGAGGGGCCTGGTGGGCTGCAGTCCATGGGGTCGCTAGGAGTCTGACACGACTGAGCGGCTTCACTTCCACTTTTCACTTTCATGCATTGGAAAAAGTAATGGCAACCCACTCCAGTATTCTTGCCTGGAGGATCCCAGGGATAGGGGACCCTGGTGAGCTGCCGTCTATGGGGTTGCACAGAGTAGTACATGACTGACGGGACTTAGCAGCTTAGCAGCAAAGATATGTTTATTATATGACTAAATGGATAAGAAATGGACATTGTTGAATCATGTAAAGACAACTGTTCTGCTGAAGTCTGTGAAAGAACAGAGGTATTCCAAATGATCTTCTCCCCACTCCTTTACCTGGGACAGAGGAACTAACTCGAGTATAAAAGGACAACAGAATGACAAAGAAATTAAAAAATGACAGAACAGTAGAGTTTAAAAAGGTTTTCAAGTTGACTTATCCTATTATCTAATCTTATGGAGGATCAAGTGTTTTAAGTGACCTCCCAAATTACAGTATTTTTTAGCATAGAATTATGTCTAGTTTTTAGATTCTAAAGTCCATTTTTATATCCCCAACTTCCAAACTTGTTAAACAAAGTGGCTTTTATTATTTTGCCCCTAGGTCTTATGCTTTGAAATACTATTTCTATCAAACAAGTGATTTTTAACTAACAAAGGCTTTTTTGGTTTTTAACTAAAAATAATAACAGCAACAATATTGCTTAATATGACATTTTGTCAGCAGGCAAAATTAGTAAAATGAGTTAATTTATGATTTAAAAAGAAAATACACTGCTAGTTTATAAAATATTTTAAAAATTCCAATTCATTTTAGTTTTTACAAAAATATTAAAGATAGTTCAGACTTATGATTAATTTTGGAAAGCTTAAAAATCCACAAATTTTGAACTGGAATTCTCTCACTGTATTCTAATACTTTGCAAATGTTACTTTCCATCATTTTGCTTTCACCATTGCCGAAAGACTGGTAAGAAAATTTCTTACACAGTGACCTTACATTCTGATGGTGTTTCTATGCCATTTGGTTTTTGAATAGTGTGGAGTTTAAAAGTAATGATATTCAGCGAGAATATCAGTGAAGACTGTTCAGTGAGAATACCCAGTTAATGTTCAAATAAATTTTTGTCATGGCAACTGTAATAATTTTCCATTTTAGAACTTGTTCATTTGATGTGAAACAAGAAAAATCATCTTCCTATTCTATTTTTCATAATAAATGAATACAAGATGTGGAAAAATTCAGAAAAGAAGTCACATTTTAATGAAATAAAACATTTTTTTAATGTGTCACAAGGCTGGATTGACTGATGAAATGAGTAAACTGGATGTCATAGGATGAATGTGCAATGTTTAACTTCCATTCTGGCCCCATCCCTCTTTCACATATACCCTATAAGAAATGCCATTACTGTCAAATAAGCAGCAGGAATGGTCTATATATTATGGAATCTCTTGCCTAAAAGTAAAGTCTCTACATTTTTTAGGAAATTAAATTATCCTAGGTTCAGATGATATCAATTAATTAGACACTGGATATGCCAAATAAGTGCCAATCTACAGACACTCTCTCTACACTTTCCATCCCTGATTACCAGATGAAGAAGTACAAGATCCAATAGAGAGAATGATTTATTTTTTTATTTACTTGATTGTCAATCCATCCTCCCTTCACATTTTACAACACTGGGGTGAGGATCATACAGGACAATGTACTGCTAATTAACATAAGCAATTAGCTTAAATCATTAGTTAAACAGAGATTAAATAAGAACTAGAAATGCTACTATATCTAATGCAGTGGATACTGCTCCAAATTCCCTGCTTCAGGACCTAGGTACTGATTTCCCCATTAGCTTGTTCATTTTGTCTACTAATAGACAAAATTAGTCTACTAGTCTAATAGACTGTAAGTCTATTCTATCTAATAGACTGTATGTCTATTCTATCTAATAGACTGTATGTCTACATCATAGCTGGATGCTGCTTGAGGAATTACCCTCAACCAAAAATAACTGCCTGTTTTCAATAAGGTTGACATGGGGGTAAACTGTAACTATTCTTTAGATCAACTGGAGACTGTTTGAAGACCATGTGACTTGTTAACTCCCCATGGGATCAATAGTGGTCTATATCACAATTGTAACATAATTCAAGTTGTCCTTCATCCCAACATGGTTTCATCTCCCACTTTTAAGTAGTATTCCTGAGAATAACCTCCAGTAAACTTCAAAAATCTGTATATTAGAGTCATTTTCTGGGAATCTTGACCCAGGTATATCTTAATAGCTACTGTGGTTTTCATTATTAATCAAGCCATTCCTTATGTGACTAAGGATTTCTTTACTGTAGTGGGAAGATGTGATTTTAAGCATTTAACTAGAAATGTCTTAATTATCTTCTAAGAGTTTATTCTTGAAGAAATAATTTTCACATATCTTATTTAATGATAAAAATTTTCCTTTGGTCATAAAAAAACAGATGCCAGACCTGAAATAGCTTAAAGAAATAAGAAAATGTATTATAAAGAGAAATGGAAATTAGTTAAAAGTCGGAAACAATGATTGTGAGGACTTAAAATCACCATGTCTTTCCTTTACTGATTCTCTCTGTGAGACTGCTTCAATTTCTCCTCATTAAATTTTTCTTCAAACTATATGGAAGATATTGTTGCCAATAACTCCCATGTAGAAATTTTACAGTCAATTCACTCGTAGAGAGAGATGGACATTTCTTTTTAGATTCCCTTATGAATATCACAGAAAAAGGACTCTCATTTCCATGCCTGAGTCAGATTCTCTCCCCTGGAAAGCAATCAGCTATAGTCATGTTTAGCAGACATTTTATTCACGTGGTAACTCTAATAATTATACAGATGGTGTGTGGGACAAAAGAGATTTCAGATTAAGGCAGAAGCAGGCAGGGTGAAACATGAATTAAATAATAGATATTATATCATGGTGTGTGCCTTAAAGTAAAAAAGAAAAAAGGAAGAAAGGAAAGAAAGACAGACTTTCTTTAGTTCATGGAATTCATCAGGAAAAATCCATAGTAATAGGCAGAAGACTGCAACACTGATCACTTTGTCCTCATAAACTAGATTAGGGCAAAGGGCAATCAGACCCACTGATGAAATTCTTAGTGACCTCATCTTCTATCTTAAAAAGAAACCCTTAATATCACCACCATACATTAAAAGCTGTATTTCACTGTATTATTCTAGGAGGAAGATCTTTGTAGTTGTTCTTTCCTGAGGTTATGAAACAATAAGGAGACAAAGCATGCTTAACAATTATTCTGAAACCAAGAGGACATGGATTTTTTATGTCATACTTCAAAGAAAGTGGAAGTGTTAATCGCTCAGTCGTGTATGACATTTTGTGACCCCATGGATTGTAGCCCACCAGGCTCCTCTGCCATGGGATTCTCCAGGCAAGAACACTGGAGTGGGTTGCCGCTCCTTTCTCCAGGGGGTCTTCCCGAACCAGAGATTGAATCCAGGTCTCCTGCACTGCAGGCATATTCTTTTTTTTTTTTTTAATTAAATGTTTCAATAACAGCTGTTGGGCAATTGCACCCCTTGTGACTGTCCCTATGACACAGTCATAGGTAGAGGTGGCCTTGCTTGTCTTTCTGCCACTCTTGAAAATGGCGGTTTGGCTGCCTCACTTCACTGAAGGACTTTTTCTCTCTACAATTTGGAGTCTGTGCAGATCATCATGCATTTTGTACTTCTCTTTGAAGATCATCTAAACCAACTCACATAAAACTAGTGATAGAATGATCTATCAGCTAAAATGCAAATAGTGATACACACTGTAGGAATTGGATGTTATTAAATATTCAGTAAGTAAACTCACTAAACATATATGAATACTAACAAAATAGATGCTAATTTTAACACTGGCATTACTTCATATACTATCCTAAAATTTTCATGAGTGTACATATGAATATATATATATACACACACACATACACACACACCTTACTGGATACTCTACAATAATAAAAAGTATATAAACTAGTGTGTATATATATATTAATATATGTGTTGTTGTTCAGTTGCTCAGTCATATCTGACTCCTTGCAACGCCTTGGACTGCAGCATGCCAGGCTCCTCTCTCCTCCACTACCTCCCAGTTTTCTCAAATTCATGTCCATTGAGTCAGTGATGCCATCCAACCATCTCATCCTGTCATCCCCTCTTCCTTCTGCCTTCAACTTTCCCAGCATAACGGTCTTTTCAAATGAGTTGGCTTTTTGCATCATGTGGCCAAAGTATTGGAGTTTCAGCATCAACCCTTCGAATGAATATTCATGGTTAGCACTGTAATTTGAAAGCATCAATTCTTTGGCACTCAGCCTTCTTTTTGGTCCAACTCTCATATCCATACATGACTACTGGAAAAACCCTAGCTTTGACCATACAGATATTTGTTGGAAAAGTGATGTCTTTGCTTTTTGACATGCTGTCTAACTTTGTCATAGCTTTCTTTCCAAGGAGCAGGAGTGTTCTAATTTATGGCTATAGTCACTATCCACAGTGATTTTGGAGACCAAGAAAGTAATATCTGTCACTGTTTCTACTTTTTCCCTTCTATTTGCCATGAAGTAATGGGGCCAGGTGGATCACAATAAACTGTAGAAAATTCTGAAAGAGATGGGAATACCAGACCACCTGATCTGCCTCTTGAAAAATTTGTACGCAGGTCAGGAAGCAACAGTTAGAACTGGGCATGGAACAACAGATTGGTTCCAAATAGGAAAAGGAGTACGTCAAGGCTGTATATTGTCACCCTGCTTATTTAACTTCTATGCAGAGTACATCATAAGAAATGCTGGGCTGGAAGAAGCACAAGCTGGAATCAAGATTGCCGGGAGAAATATCAATAACCTCAGATATGCAGATGACACCACCCTTATGGCAGAAAGTGAAGAGGAACTCAAAGCCTCTTGATGAAAGTGAAAGTGGAGAGTGAAAAGGTTGGCTTAAAGCTCAACATTCAGAAAACGATCATGGCATCCGGTCCCATCACTTCATGGGAAATAGATGGGGAAACAATGGAAACAGTGTCAGACTTTATGTTTTTGGTCTCCAAAATCACTGCAGATGGTGACTGCAGCCGTGAAATTAAAAGACGCTTACTCCTTGGAAGAAAACTTATGACCAACCAGATAGCATATTGAAAAGCAGAGACATTACTTTGCCAAAAAAAGTCCATCTAGTCAAGGCTATGGTTTTTCCAGTGGTCATATATGGATGTGAGAGTTGGACTGTGAAGAAAGCTGAGCACCGAAGAATTGATGCTTTTGAGCTGTGGTGTTGGAGAAGACTCTGAGAGTCCCTTGGACTGCAAGGAGATCCAACCAGTCCATTCTGAAGAAGATCAGCCCTGGGATTTCTTTGGAAGGAATGATGCTAAAGCTGAAACTCCAGTACTTTGGCCACCTCATGCGAAGAGTTGACTCATTGGAAAAGACTCTGATTCTGGGAGGGATTGGGAGCAGGAGAAGAAGGGGATGACAGAGGATGAGATAGCTGGATGGCATCACTGACTCCGGGAGTTGGTGATGGACAGGAGGCCTGGCGTGCTGCGATTCATGGGGTCGCAAAGAGTCGCACAAAACTGAGCAACTGAACTGAACTGAACTGAATGGGGCCAGATGCCATGTTCTTAGTTTTATGAATGTTCAATTTAAAGGCAGATGTTTTGCTCTCCTCTTTCGCTCTCATCAAGAGGATCCAGCTTCTTTTCACTTTTGCCATTAGAGTGGTATCTGCACACTTGAGGTTGTTGATGTTTCTCCTGGCAGTCTTGATTCTAGCTTATTATACATCCAGCCCAACATTTCAAATTATGTACTCTGCATGTAAGTTAAATAAGCAGGATGATGATATACAGCCTTGTGGAACTCCCTTCCCAATTTAGAACCAGTCACTTGTTCCATGTTCTAATTGTTGCTTCTTGACCAGCAGCATACAGGTTTCTTTGGAAAGTGTATATATTTATATATAGACATATATATATATATATATATATATATATACATACACATATATATTGGAGAAGGAAATGGTAACCCACTCCAGTACTCTTGCCTGGAGAATCCCATGGATGGAGCAGCCTGGTCGGCTACAGTCCATGGGGTCGCAAAGAGTCGGACACGACTGAGCGACTTCCCTTTCCCTTTATACATATATATAGATGTATAAATATATATATTTATACATATATATTTATAAATATTTATATATATATTTGTATATTTATAAATATATATATAATATATATAAATATACTCTACTAGATTAATTATATTTTATAATTATATATATTATATGTATGTATTAATTATATATATATATTTAATCTAGTAGAGTAAGGGTAATAATACAGTCTTAAACAAGTATTATAAAATCATGGTGTTTTGCTAACCACACAGCTGAAATGAGATCAAGTATGGGATAAATGGGGATATATATATATATAGACATGAATAATGTTCAACACCAAGCCTGCTTAGACTAAAAAAATCATGCAGTATTGTTTTTCCCCAGATCTAGACAAAGTCTTTGGTGGGACACTGACATTTAAGTCCCATTTGTACAATATCACCAAGTGAACTTATTTCCACATATACTTACTGTGATAGGCTGAAAGTATATATGTTCACTTTCTTAATAGAAAGAGGTATTTGCAAAGGAATTAATAAGGCACATGCGAAGAAAAAAGTCAAATGCTACAGCAGTAATTATAAATAATAAAAATAATAATCCATCAACCCACTCCCTGTCATTAATATGCATCATCTATTAAGAGGTACTCTAGTGGTAATTTTGTATTTCTAAGTGGTATTTAATGACTTTACACAGATCCTACTAACCATATGAAAGATGAGGATATAACTCATATATAACTCTCTTCCACTCTTTCCTCTTTATTTCCAATTAAAAAAAAAACTGCATTATTCTAAATAGGAAAGATTCTCATTATAAATAATTTAAGTAGAAAAAAAAAACAGTCCGGGTTCAATGCATGAGACAGGATGCTCAGGGCTGGTGCACTGGGATGACCCTGAGGGATGGGATGGGGAGGGAGGTGGGAAGGGGATTCAGGATGTGGAACACATGTACACCCATGGCTGATTCACATCAATGTATGGCAAAAGTCACTACAATATTGTAAAGTAGCCTCCAATTAAAATAAACAAATTAATTAAAAAATATATTTCTAATCATGCTGAATCTGATAACACATTCATCAATGTATCATTTTTATATTTTGAAAGAGATGGATAAAGAGAAAGGAACAATATACAGATGTGCTCATAGAAATATGATATCATTCTACTTAAAATTAAAGAAAAACAAACAGTGTTTAAGAAAAAGAAACTGATGATGTTTTTCTTTTAAAAAATTGCCCAAGATGACTATAACTTCATCTCAGAAGATGGATGTTACTTCCCAAACTTTTTTTTTTCCAAACTTTGATATATCTTTTTCATTTAAATTTCATTTGTGAAAATTCCATTTTCAATTAAATTTTTCATCTAAAACTCCTTGAAGCAATTTTATGTTTCCTGTAATAGAAGATGGCTCCAGGGCTTGCCTGGTGGCTCAGTGGTAAGCAATCCTCTTTCCAGTGCAGGAGACATGGGTTTGATCCCTGATCTGTGAAGATCCCACATGCATGGAGCAATTAAGCCTGTGCTTGTGCTTGTGCTCAGTTGTGTCCAACTCCTTGTGACCCTCTCAGACTGTAGCCCACTAGGCTTTTCTGTCCATGGGTTTTTCCAGGCAAGAATACTAGAGTGGGTTGGCATTTCCTTCTCCAGGAATGAAGTCTGTGTGCCACAACTATTAAGCCTATGCTCTAGAGCCTGTGATCTGCAACAAGAGAAGCCACTGCAATGAGAGCCTGTGCACCCCAACTAGAGAGTAAGCATGCTCGCCGCAACCAGAGGAAAATCCATTCATCAACGAAGACCCAGCACAGCCAAAAATAAAAGTAAAGTAAACAAGAAAAATTGTATTTTGCTATTTGATTTTTTTAAAAAATCATTTAGGTTTTTTTAACTACAAATTTAGAAAAAAAATTGGACCTAAATAATATTACTTTTACACCCATTTGACAGTAATTTAAAATTTCACACTTATACTTTAGTACTCTAATTTTCATCTTTGGGACCTGGCACCTATTTATTTAAACACATCTGTTCAAATAGGGGTTAGATGTCCCCATTTAAAAAATTAAAAAAAAACATTTTAAATAAAATGCCTTTGTTCTCTATCTGCTAAAGCAGTCTCATTGGCATTTGCTCATATTATTCATTTACAAAGAAAAAATTAGTTGTGAAAATTAAATGAGCAGTTATTTTCATGTGAAAAAGAATTCGAGAAAATACTTTAGTAGCATGATACTTTCTAAACACCTTAAACTTTACATAGTAACAAGAAAATATGTAGCTGTATTGTTAAAATGTCTTTATCATTTTATAGGGCATTTACTAATCAATAACCATATTTGTGAGTGGCCTAACTATGTAGTTCTACCTTTAGGAATATTCTATCATGATCTTTTCTAAAATTGTTTATTCATTGATTAGAGTTTCACATGGATGAGAATATTTCATCTCTTTTAATTATGAAATTTAATTAGCCACTAAATTAGCTATACACAAGCCATGCATCCCTGTTCAACATTTCCACCATCCATCCTTTCATTATTTGCTTGTCATTCCTGAATTTCTAAACTTACCATAAATTTTCTATTAAGACAATTCTCAAAGACTTTCTCTAGTCTATTGTACTCTTTCACCTTCATCTTTCCGTCTCCACTCCTTGTTTGAAGGTCTTTAAACCTAGTCTTTTCTGTTTAGAATACTCCCTTCTTTCAACCTGTTTTACCCAGCTAATTCCAATTCATACTTTGGACCATTTTTTAAATATATTGCCTAAGAGAAACTCTCCCTGACATCCACTAAACTACAAGCTGAGAACTGTTATACATTCTCAGATTAACTTTCCTTCAAAACAGTTGTCAACATTTGAATAAATAATTTATTTTTATGGTTAGTATTTTCATTCATCTCTGGACTATTACTTTGTCTATCTTAGTGACAGATGAAAGTCTAATGCTAGTACATAGTAGATACGTCTTGTTCAACATAGAAGGAATCAGTTGGGATAGGGAGTGAGTAAGCCTATAGAAGAGGAATTTGGCAGTAAAGTTCAGGATAAAAGAATGGTTGTAACAATAACCCTGTGTACGAGACAGCAAAAGAGACATTGATGTATAGAACAGTCTTATGGACTCTGTGGGAGAGGGAGAGGGTGGGAAGATTTGGGAGAATGGCATTGAAACATGTAAAATAGCATGTATGAAACGAGATGCCAGTCCAGGTTCGATGCACGATACTGGATGCTTGGGGCTAGTGCACTGGGACGACCCAAAGGGATGGTATGGGGAGGGAGGAGGGAGGAGGGTTCAGGATGGGGAACACATGTATACCTGTGGTGGATTCATTTTGATATTTGGCAAAACTAATACAATTATGTAAAGTTTAAAAATAAAATAAAATTTAAAAAAAATAAATAAAAGACATATTTGACATAAAAAAAGAGAATGGTTGTAAGTATTATTAATATAAGAAAACATAAAATACATACTGTGAGCATTGTAGGACTGTGTGGAATCAGAAATGGTGTCATTATTTTAGATGTTTATAAGTTGTATGTATGGTAATATTATGACTGTCACACTGTCAATTTTCAGTGCAAATCACATCATTATAATCTTGTAATTAGACCTGTAATCCTGGATTAGACCTTAGAGATTCAGTATAACTTTATAACTTGATAAATAAGGATCCTCAGTCCAGAGAAAATAAATAATTCTCAATTTCTTAATGGATTTGTCAATAAAATAAACAAGCATGGATAATACATTGCTTACAAGATAAGCTGAAAATTGTATTTACAATATATAATGCTGTAATCAAGTGTTAATATTTTCATAAAATGATATAGTGCTAATAGTGCTATTAGAGTTTGTATTTCCAAAACAGATTTGCTTTTAAGTGGGTCTGCTCAAATTAATTTGAATATGTTTTTGGTTCTTGAGGTGAATTAATGTTTTAATATTTACTGTTACTGATTAACAATGACTTTAATGTAAATAATGACTACCTATCACTGACTTGATATACTCATATACATTTTTATTGATTTTTGTTGCCATTTTTCAGTTTAAATAAGTTTGAAAAATTTCATTTGTTTCTATTTCAGGATGCAAACTGAGGGGAATATAGAAATAATAAGTATGGAGTATCCTCACATTTTTGAAGAAAATCATGTACAAAAAAGTAAATTACTTGCTATTTGGATGTTTATATGCTGAAATATATTATTTAAATGTGGACTCTCAAGACTATAATGTTTACTACTTTACTTTTCAGAGGCAGTGACCTTTTATTTTTCATATTTGTTGAAATAATAGTAGGACTTGTTTGATGTTTATAGAAGGCAAAATTCTTTGTTTTTTATTCAGTAATAAAGTCTTCTTTTATTGCCTATTCTGTTTCACAATAATAATTATTATAACTTTGAAATCCTCCTGGCATTTTGTAAGTAACAGAATGAATAAAACCATGTCAACTTTTTGTGTTTACTATAAAATTCTAGCACTTGAAAGTTGTTGATGAGGGACTATAAAGCTCAAAGTGTTTGTAATAGGAAAAATACAATCTAACTCTTCAGCAGTATTTCAAACATGACTTAGGACAATAATGACAAAGTTACTAACTACCTCAATAGTAGTTATCCATAAGGAAAATATATATGTAACAATGACTAAAGATATATAAAGCCATTTGGGGTATAATATTCCAAGGAATGTACATTTTCTTCAGCGATGCTGCAGAAGAGATATGTTTATAATTTGTAAGTAAAAAAGGTTACCAGAGTTATTTGTAAATGATTTTGAATTGACAGTTGTCTTAATATACTTTTTTAGTATAAGCCAATCATTTTCAAATTTACTGTAGCTGGATTCAACATAGTTTAAAAGCTCTCCTGGTGATTCTGATAGGAATAGAGCTGAGAACCTCTGATTTAAATGGACATGATTTGTTTGCATTATCTATCATGTTGCTCATACATAGTTGTTGTTCAGTCGCTAAGTTGTATCCAACACTTTGCAACCCCACGGACTGCAGCACATCAGGTTTCCCTGCTCTCTACTAGAATTTGCTCAAACTCATGTCCATTGAGTTGGTGATGCCATCCATCCATCTCATCTTCTGTCACTCCCTTCTTCTCCTTCCCTCAATCTTTCCCAGCACAAGGATCTTTTCTAATGAGCTGGCTCTTTGCATCATGTGGCCAAAGTATTGGAGCTTCAGGTTCAGTATCAGTCCTTCCAATGAATATTCAGGGTTGATTTCCTTTATAAGCTGATAGTAACTATTCATGGCTTGAGATCCCCAGGAGGATTTAGTGGTAAAGAAACTGCCTGTCAATGCTAGAGACATAGAAATGAGGGTTCCATCCCTGAGTCAGGAAGATCCCCTAGAGAAGGGCATGGCAACCCACTCCAGTATTCTTGCCTGGAGAATCCCACGGGCAGAGGAGACCTGTTGGCTACAGTCCATAGGGCCAAAAAGAGTTGGACACAACTGAAGTGACTTAGCACGCACATGCAGTCACACACAACTATTCATTATTAATGGCGATGATTGTAACGATTGTAATTTAAGTTTGGTAACATCCTGGGTCATAATGCTTGGTGTGAGGATGTATTCAGATTGGTCCTGTTTACAATTGTGGTTTCAAGGTGCAAATTTGGCTCTCAAATCCTACTAGTCCCTCTGAATGCAACCATTGGAACAATAAGCAATAGCTAAAATGCAGCGAAATATTTTTTATTAACAACTGTACAAGCACTCCATTTTGCCTTAGTATAGGATCTCTCACATAAGTCTTACCAGGCTCATAATATAGGGTGGGCTGCCGTCTATGGGGTCGCACAGAGTCAGACACGACTGAAGCGACTTAGCAGCAGCAGCAGCAACTTGTCCTTTAACTTGAGGTGACTTGAGTCTAGAGAGCAGATCCCAGTCTTCTTAATTAGATACATGGACAGGATGCATGAATGACTATCCTGGGAGAAAAGTCCTGAGCCTAGAAGTCAGGATAATGTATGAGAGAGAAAGGAGGGAGTGATGCTTCTTTCTTTGAAGAACAATATTATTTGTCCACTATTAAACCTGACACAAAATGTGAGTTGGGCTTTGACTAACTTCTCAAAATTTCCTCCTATCAAGTGAGAACGACTTGTCAGCTCTGCATAAGAGACCAATGAATATTCAAGGCTAACAGTTGGTTAAGCAGAACCTAATCATAGAAAAAGAAGAAATTATCTCACATTTTAGTTCTGCTGCTGCTGCTGCTGCTGCATCACTTCAGTCGTGTCCAACTTTGTGCGACCCCATAGACAGCAGCCCGCCAGGCTCCCCAATCCCTGGGATTCTCCAGGCAAGAACACTGGAGTGGGTTGCCATTTCCTTCTCCAATGCAGGAAAGTGAAAAGTGAAAGTGAAGTCGCTCAGTCGTGTCCGAGTCTTCTCGACCCCATGGACTGCAGCCCACCAGGCTCCTCTGTCCATGGGATTTTCCAGGCAAGAGTACTGGAGTGGGGTGCCACTGCCTTCTCCGCATTTTAATTCTATTAATGTTTAATTGTTGTAGATTTTTGTTGCTTTGGAGACAATGTCAGAAACAAAAATTATACATATACAGTTTCAAATCCTAACTTTCCCACTGACTAAAATTCACCTTGAATAGAATTTTGATATATCTATTAATCCCCTCTTCCATCCATAAATTGGTTCCAATATTAGTCATAATGCAGGAATTTGATAAGAATCAAATAAGATAAATAGATTTCAAGAAGTGAGTCATACATTATTTATATGCATTAATAATAAAAGTGTTCTATAGTCAAATATGTTTGAGACAAACTATCCTTTCTTTGGTATTTAACATATGTTTTAATAGGCATTGTAAATCTTCAGAGGAGGATGTGGCAGGATTCTTTCCCCAAAATTATATATACATATAGCTTATTTTCCAAAGAACATCTCAGGGAATTAAAAATTTGTTGAAAAACTTTTGGAAAATAGATATGATAAGTACTGACTAAGAAAGCACTTAATGTAATGAAATTTTTTGTATTACATTATTTGTAACAATGAACATTTTGTGTTAACTATACTTTTTACATTATTTAATTGAAATCATTGAAATGGCCACATTTGTGTGGAATATATAAATTATGTGCATTGAATATTTCAGAAGAGAGCAGTGGGCAACACAGTTCTTCCAGGAAAGAGCAGTGGGGTATGAGACATAGGGATAAAAGTTCTATTCATCTGAAGGTCTCTTAATCTGAGCTTTGATAAAATTTACAAGAAAGGGGGAAAAAGGGGGCATGGTTTTTCATCCATTAAGGGCTTAGAAACAAGAGTTTTAAGAAAGGCCCATGTTGATGTATGGCAGAAACCAACACAATTTTGTAAAACAATTATCCTTCAATTAAAAATAAATAAATTAAAAAAAAATAACTGTTACAACACAAAAAAGAAAAGACTGCGTTAAAAGTAAGGTAGAATTGAGCACAAAGGAAGGAAGGGAGGGAGAGAAGGATTAAGCAAGGAAGGAATAAAGAAAGGAAGGGAGGAGGTAGGAAAGAAGCTTGTTGGCTCATCTCTGGGATATAGGAGAATGATAATAGGTTATGAAGTAAGCAATTGAGGAGAATCAATAATGCATTCCAGAGCCAATAAATCTCTTTGAAAATTCCCAGAAAATTTTTTCTCTTGAATTGAATGAATCTAGACTCTATTATTCTCTTTATATACACTATTTATTACTGGGAAATTCTTATCAGATCAGATCAGATCAGTCGCTCAGTCATGTCCGACTCTTTGCGACCCCATGAATCGCAGCATGCCAGGCCTCCCTGTCCATCACCAACTCCTGGAGTTCACTGAGACTCACGTCCATCGAGTCAGTGATGCCATCCAGCCATCTCATCCTCTGTCGACCCCTTCTCCTCCTGCCCCCAATCCCTCCCATGATCAGAGTCTTTTCCAATGAGTCAACTCTTCGCATGAGGTGGCTAAAAGTACTGGAGCTTCAGCTTTAGCATCATTCCTTCCAAAAAATTCCCAGGGCTGATCTCCTTCAGAATGGACTGGTTGGATCTCCTTGCAGTCCAAGGGACTCTCAAGAGTCTTATCCAACACCACAGGTCAAAAGCATCAATTCTTCGGCACTCAGCCTTCTTCACAGTCCAACTCTCACATCCATACATGACCACAGGAAAAACCATAGCCTTGACTAGACGAACCTTTGTTAGCAAAGTAATGTCTCTGCTTTTGATGCCTAGATATGGAGAGAATTGGAGAATACTGTGACTAAAAGGGCTGAAATTGCAAGAAGACCTCTTCCTACTGTGCTTGAGCAGTAACAGTTTTAGGTATAAAAATAATAACACTGATAATAGAAAAAGGACCCTCCATCAAAATGTCCAAGATATGTTTCATGGCTGTCTTATATTCCACCTTCACTGAGAAACAGTTAACATCTTTGTTTCCTTTAGTTCAGTCTGGTTTGGTTCAGTCCCTCATCATGTCTGACTCTGTGACCCCATGAATTGCAGCACGCCAGGCCTCCCTGTCTATCACCAACTCCTGGAGTTCACTCAGACTCACATCCACGGAGTCAGTGATGCCATCCAGCCATCTCATCCTCTGTTGTCCCCTTCTCCTCCTGCCCCCAAATCCCTCCCAGCATCAGGGTCTTTTCCAATGAGTCAACTCTTCGCATGAGGTGGCCAAAAGTATTGGAGTTTCAACTTCAGCATCAGTCCTTCAAATGGGCACCCAGGACTGATCTTTAGCATGGACTGGTTGGATCTCCTTGCAGTCCCAGGGACTCTCAAGAGTCTTCTCCAACACCACAGTTCAAAAGCATCAATTCTTCATCACTCAGCTTTCTTCACAGTCCAACTCTCACATCCACACATGACCACTGGAAAAACCATTACTGCTTATTATTTCTCATAAGCTAGGTACCAAAAAGTAGAATGATTCACTAGAACTTACTAATTTCTTAGTTCATCTTTTCTTCCACTTTTATACTAGAATGATAACTTTTTATCACCAAAATATAGTTTGGAATATTAGAGAGCTAAAAAAAAAAAAAAAAAAAAAATCACATGAATGTAAACTCTTATTTTAACCAAAATCTAGGTCAAAGGAAAATAGACAATTGAGATCTGGCTTTAAAAACTGTGTCTTATTGTTATACAGCCCCATCTGCACTCTATTCTACTATGTGCTGCTGAGTGATTTCACAATCCATTTCCCACTCCACTCTGTGTAACTTCAATGAGCATAATTTCAGATCTGTTACAAGTAGAGTGTTTTGATGAATAAAAAGATATTCTAAAGAGGTGGGGAGAGGGAGGAAAACCTATGATCCACTTCAAGGAAAGTATGCCAAATACTATTTCAAATGCTAGTATTTCTCATCCAGAAACCAATGTAAACTAAAATATGGATAACGTTATTCATGTTCCATTTAATAAAGTTTCTTCATTCCACAAGGCAAGACACCCTAGATTTACATTTAGTTTTTCAGTAAGAGAAACTGCAGTATTGTGCAAGAGCAGGAAAAATACGATTTTATATTGTTCTCTTAAAAGTCTATGAGTTGTATTGCTGCTAATTGTCTTTTCATCCTCAGGAGTCAGGAACTAGAGCTTCCTGATGTGAAAAGCTATGCATATACCAAGATTAACATAGGAAATGCTAAAAAAAAAAAAAGTATTGTCCTAGAAAGGAAATTTAAAAGAAATACATGGCTTGTGCGTTGGTGAATTTTAAAAATATTCTTAGAAACCCAATTGTATGAATATTTTCTATATTAACTCAATATAACCTGTATCTGTATATCAAGATTGTTGTCAAAGGAAATGGAAATTCTCACTGTCTGTAATATTTCTCATTGAAAGGAATGGGATTTCCAACAGTGAATTCTTGGATTGTATTACTAGGGTCTCTCACCTCAGAATGCTGCTGTTCTACCCACTGCTCCTTGAGAAAAGTGAGGCTTTGTAGAAGGAGGACGTCAAAGAGTGCTCTGTGTCTGGACTCAGTCCTGTGGGACAGCCCCATTTCTTTTCTTCAATCTCACTTCAATTTGCTTGCTTCTTTGAGAATGATCTCTCACTAATGGGATTCTTCTTTAGCTGCAATAAATTTAAAACAGTTTTCGTTAGTCCTGTGTTGAGAGTTCAATTTCATGTCCTGACTCAGAATTAAAGAGTTAGTAGGAGAGAAATCTTTGCTCTGCATTTTCTAACTCCGATAACCTCTTTCCTCATTTCCTCCTGAAATGCAATTAGCTCTTCCAGTTTAATAATCTTGGCTCCTCTTGGTATCTACCTGCCTAAATATTTTCAATTATGGATCTATTTGTAATGACACCCACTGGTGATGTTCTTTGATATTTTTTCCCATAGGCAGTTCTACCATATACCCTATGGACAGACCTAGAGGGCACACATTTGCTGACCCATTCCATGAAACTCTTCCTTAAATTTGCTTTTATAATTGCAGGTCCTGTTGCATGAAGTAGCTTCCACAAGGCATTACACATAATGCTTATGATAGTTTTTCACTCATTGCTTCTTCATTTCAAATCCACTTAGCATTGCAAAGAAGGATCTCAACTTGTTGAACGCTTTTCTCTGTTAGCTGTCAAGGTATAAAGCTTTGTCAGTAGTGGGTGACAGAGATAAATACAGGAATCAGAGCTTTTCATTCATGGTTCTAATGTTTTCCTCGCAGGCTCCTGCAGTATATTAGGCTTTGGCAATATCCACTCCCAGCATGTGGATAGTTTCCTAGTGCCTGGCATTGCAGCACGAATAGTTTCTTTAGCAAGTGGTTTCTGTGTGGGAGAGTGGTTTCTCCAGTGCCCTACTCCTGCTGCCAGGCAGCTTCTACCTGCTGTACCCAGTTCCCCCAGACATGCAGTAAGCAGCATCTGGTGACCAGGATTTCATTTCAGCAGTTCCATAGGAGAATGCCTTTGATGTGACATGCATCTAGGTCTTGGGCTTTCCTGATAGCTCAGTTGGTAAAGAATTCACCTGTAATGCAGTAGACCCTGGTTCAATTCCTGGCTTGAGAAGATCCACTGGATAAAGGATAGGCTACCCACTCCACTATTACTGGACTTCCCTTGTGGCTCAGCTGGTATAGAATCCACCTGCAATGCGGGAGACCTGGGTTCGATCCCTGGGTTAGGACAATCCTCTGGAGAAGGGAACGGCTACCCACTCCAGTATTCTGGCCTGGAGATTTCCATGTACTGTATAGTCCATGGGGTCACAAAGAGATGGACACGACTGAATTACTTTCACTGTTCACTCACTGCTTCTAGGTGCCACAGAAACCTAGAAGGCAAATTTCAAGAAAGTTCCACTGATGCAGCAATTCTGCTGCTTCTCTTCCATCCAGTGAGGAATAGCCATTCATTCATCAACAAGATCTGGATGTCAGCCCTGGAGAAAGGAAGGTCTCTTCTTTAGGTGTCCTATCTTATCTGAATGGGTATTATCTACCTTTTCTATCGGGTATTACATTCTTTAGAGTTCTCAGTTACTTATTCTTAGTCATGATGGTTAATTTTGTGTGTCAAACTAGCTAGAATATGCTGACCAGTTGTTTGTCAAACACTGCTCTAGACATAGCTATAGAAGTATTTTTGGATACAATTGGCATTTATAATTAGTTGCCTTTAAGCAAAGCAGATTGTTCTCCATAAGGTGGTGGGCCTCACCCAATCAGTTGACAGCTTTAAGGCAAGAAGACAGATGATTCCTAAACAAGAAGAAATTCTGAATGTTCGGTCTTTGGACTCAAAACTGCAACATAAACTATGACCTGAATATTCAGCCTGCTGGCTTGCCCTATAGATATTGAATTTGGCAGCCTCCACAATCTGATGATCCAATTCCTTAAAACAAATCTTTCATTGTATTCATCTCTATGGCCTATTGATTCTGTTTTCTGGAGAATCATGACTAATACACTAGGCAATCCCTCATTAATCAAATCCTTTCTTAGTGTTAATTATCTCAAATTAAAGCTTCTCTACAATTGTCATTGTGCTTTTTTTTTTCTCTCCTGATTGGACACAGCTAATCCAATGCTCTTGCAAAATCTACTGACTTGCACATATGACTGCAAAATGAGAGAAGTTTATGGTAATAGAGTTGGGATGACATCATCCAGTATGTGGAGGTATTTCACAAGTTTCTTTTTTGTCTATCCCTGATTATGCCATTCTAGCCCTCTGGTCATCTTGTTTTGAGATAAGGTGGGTAAGTACAGGCAACAGGAAACCAAAGTCATTATCTAAAACAATCATGGTTACACATATACTTTAAACATGGAATTCGAGTTAAATGGCTATTGGTTTTGCCAAATATCATTTTACTGATTTTTACTGTGAGTATATTTGAAACAAAACAGAAAAGATAAAGAATAACAATCATTCTCTAATTACAGACAACATATATTCTAATATTGTAGATAAACAGAATTATCAGAAGTGAGACTAAGAAAAACAGCTCATAATTATAAACAAACATAGAAGAGCTTGCGATTGGAAACAAAAATGAACAGAAAATGTCTTATTTTTTTCCCAATTTTCAAAGAGGTAATTCTATAGGAAAAGCAACTTAGAGAGTCACCTTATTATTTTCTATCTATATTAATATACCTCCAGTAACCAAATATCTGGGAATCATTTTTTTAATCACCTCTCTTAAGTTGCTATATCTAATAATTCACCGTTTAATACCTGTTAGCACAAAATATTTGAATTTATTTAAAATAAATTCCATTCTCTTTAATTGGTACACATGCTAAATTAACCTTTAAACTATTATCGTTAGCTAATGTATTTATGTACGATACCCATGAATTATTAGTATTGGTTAACTATCATTACTGCTTTGGTTTCATAATAGCTTCCTAGATTTTATCATTGCCTCCTTCAGTCCAATCACTTCAACGGATATTTGAAAATATCATTTTCCAATTTTAAACTCATTGATAACAGATTCGAAAATGAAAATTCAAGTATTTAACACAAACTCAAACAAAAGCAAAAATAACATCAAAAACTAACATTTACTGTGCTTTTATCTTAAGCTGTGTACTAAGTACTTGCATAAATCCTAAGTACTCTACATATATTAAATAATTTATATTTCATAGCAGCCCTATGCTTAATATTATGTAGTTTTTATCATCTCCTTCATCTTCATGATGTCATAAATGCACAAAACAGGCACAAGAAGATTAAAGAATTTGCCCAAATATTCAATGTTACTGTCAGAATTCCAACACAGGCTTACCCCAGAACTGCCACTATTAATTTACATGCTTTATCCAGATTGTTTCTCAGCACAATTCTGCATAGGCACCTAATGCAGCTCTCCCATCTTCCTATGCTCTAACCACACTGGTATTTTAAATATTTCAACAATGTGTAAAACTTCTTTTCCTTTTCAGGCTTTCCCAGATTCTGTTTCATTTTTCTCGTATGCCATTCCTCCCACTGTCCATATGATTATTTATACTTATCCTTCAGGAATAAATTTAAATGTCACTCCTCTGGAAACTTACAGGATCACTGCCCAATCTATAAAAAGATCCTATAAGTTACTCTACAATAGAACCTACAATTTTTAATGTATTGCACTTATGATTAAAAGTATATATTTACATTGCACTTGGTCAATTTCTCTCACCTCAGGTAAAAATGTGTAAGGGTGAGGATGGAATCTGTTTGCACTAAAGGGTTTCCAGTGCTAAGCAATAAACAGTTTATGGATGACTATGAGGTGTGGAGGCAGATCTCTTTATAGGAAGCTAAAGTGTTTCCCATCTGGCAGCTTCTGTTATTTCTGAATACAGGATCTTTTTTCTGTGAAGAATAGAAAAGAGTTGGATATGTGAGAAGCATGATAAAGTTTAATACACTGTTGCATATAAGGTGAAGAATGAATACATGGTGCTAACAATCTGTCTCACGGTATAACTGATTTTGTTTGTTTGTTTGTTTTAACTATCATTCACTTTGGTGAGATGAGAGAAGAAAGCAAGACAGCAGGTATTTGGGTTTAGTCATATCTGGGTTTTGGAAAAACGGTTAAAATGAGAAGACAGAGGTCAAGAAGCAATACTGAACTAGGAGCATTAGAAGTGATGCTGTACCTTAGGGTGGAATGCAAATGTTAAGACCAGCTAATGTTCCAGTCATGTTTGAAACAGTTGTAATTAGAGTGGTTGGGCAAACAAATGAGAAAGAGGAATGTTGTGATAAGAGTAGAATATCTGAGCTCATGGAATCAGTGAAGTTCTTTTGGAAGCAGGTGGCTGAAGTCTAATAGAGATGGTTGTTGGAAAGAAAGATGTTGGAGAACTAGAGGCTGGTGTGCATGGCTGAGTGGTCCACGTTGAGGTTGAAACACCCCACGATGAAGAGAGAAGTTGAGATGGTGATAAAAACTATGAGGTAAAATAAACTTTCTGGTTTTACAAAGGGCAGAGGAACCAGAGATCAAATTGCCAGCATCCGCTGGATCATGGAAAAAGGAAGACATTTCCAGAAAAACATCTACTTCTGCTTTATTAACTATGCCAAATCCTTTGACTGTGTGGATCACAATAAACTGTGGAAAATTCTGAAAGAGATGGGAATACCAGACCACCTGACCTGCCTGTTGAGAAACCTGTATGCAGGTCAGGAAGCAACAGTTAGAACTGGACATGGAACAACAGAGTGGTTCCAAATAGGAAAAGGAGTACATCAACTCTGTATATTTTCACTTTGCTTATTTAACTTATATGCAGAGTACATAATGAGAAACACTGGGCTGGAAGAAGCACAAGCTGGAATCAAGATTGCCGGGAGAAATATCAATAACCTCAGATATGCAGATGACCCCACCCTTATGGCAGAAAGTGAAGAGGAACTAAAAAGCCTCTTGATGAAAGTGAAAGAGGAGAGTGAAAATTTTGGCTTAAAACTCAACATTCAGAAAACTAAGATCATGGCATCTGGTCCCATCACTTCATGGGAAATAGATGGGGAAACAGTGGAAACAGTGTCAGACTTTATTTTCTTGGGCTCCAAAATCACTGCAGATGGTGACTGCAGCCATGAAATTAAAAGATGCTTACTCCTTGGAAGGAAAGTTATGACCAACCTAGACAGCATATTAAAAAGCAGAGACATTACTTTGCCAACAAAGGTCCATCTAGTCAAGGCTTTGGTTCTTCCAGTGGTCATGTATGGATGTAAAAGTTGGACTATAAAGAAAGCTGAGCACTGAAGAATTGATGCTTTTGAACTGTGATGCTGGAGAAGACTCTTGAGAGTTCCTTGGACTGCAAGGAGATCCAACCAGTCCATCCTAAAGGAGATCATCCTGGGGGTTCACTGGAAGGACTGATGTTGAGGCTGAAACTCCAATAGTTTGGCCACCTCATGAGAAGAGTTGACTCATTTGAAAAGACCCTCACTCTGGGAAATATTGAGGGCAAGAGAAGGGGATGACAGAGGATGAGATGTTGGATGGCATCACTGACTCAATGGACATGGATTTGGGTGGACTCTGGGAGTTGGTGATGGACAGGGATGCCTGCTGTGCTGCAGTACTTGGTGTCACAAAGAATCGGATATGACTAAGCAACTGAACTGAACTGAACTGAACCTCCCACTCTATCAGTATACATATGTTATTTACATATGTATATAATATATATATATTTAATATATGTATATAAAATTAATTGGAGAATGAAATGGCAACCCACTCCAATATTCTTGCCTGGGAAATCGCATTGACAGAGGAGTCTGGCTGGTTAAAGTCTATTCAGCTGAAAATAGTTGGATATGATTTAGTAACTAAACCAACAACATGTATAGTTAATGGAAAAAACAAACATGTTAATTTTGAATATTTCCATATGAGATAAATTTTAGTATAATATATTGATGGTAAAACTAATTTTTTAAAGAATTATTGAAATCCATAATAAAATTATTTATTTTATCATATTTTTAGAAATCTACACAACATAAATAAAGAAAATAGAGCTGATCATTTGTTTTGAGATAAGATAGCTACCTATACAATAAATTTGTTTGTCTAATACGTCCTTGGAATTAGAGCTATGAGTATGAATAAGATGATTTATTTTTCTTGTACAGCCACTTGGGAAAACAATTTGAGAGATTCTTATGAAGTTAATCAAACATTTGCCATACAAACTAACAATCCCTTTCATAGAAATTTTTCAAACAAACAAAAAAAAATTATGTTTTTCAAAAGCAGATTATGAATGTTTATAGAGGTTACATTAATGTTTATCTCAAATTAGAAATAACCCAGATGTCTCCTGAAAGGAACCAGAATAAGTAAGGCCAAATACGTCACTTTGGCATCTGGACCATTTTGAGTTGAAGGCAATCAAGAGCCAGGAAACTCAACGTAAAAAAAAAAAAAGAAAAAAAAAGAAGACAAATTATTTCTACCTTAGCTACCTAAAAGGAATTTAGACAGGGTCCTGGCTCCTTCAGAGTGACAGCTATTACCAGAGATAGTATCATATGAGTGACCTATCCATATGGCAGTGCAACATCTAACTACTAAACATATCTCTTTCTTTTTGTCCTGCAAATTACCTCCCTCCCCTTTGAAGACTTAGGCCTTCAAATCATTTCTTAGCTCAGAAAAGTTTATAAGCCTCAATTGCTCAACTTGCCCTTGTGCCTCATATACTTATGGGGCTACTATGCATACATAATTAAATTTGTTTTTCACCTGTTAAACTTACTTGACAGTCCCTAGCAAGGAGATCAAATTGGTCAAGCCTAAAGTAAATCAACCCTGAATATTCATTGGAAGGACTGATGCTGAAACTGAAGTTCCAATACTTTGGGCACCTGATGGGAAGAGCCGATTCATTGGAAAAGACCCTGGGAAAGAACGAAGGCAGGATGGCATCACCGACTCAATGGATATGAGTTTGAGCAAACTCCAGGAGATGAGGAAGGACAGGTAAGCCTGGAATGCTGCAGTCCCTTGGGTCACAAAGAATCAGATAGGACTTAGTAACTAATAACAACAACAAATGGCAATTTAATTAATGGACCAACCCAAAGAAACTAGGAGGTTAGAGGAAAAATTTTTGTCTCCTCTACCCGCATTAAGGAAGGATAAACAAATCACTACAGCCATAGGAAAAATTCTACTCAGTAATAAAAAAGTAGCAATCTTAATTTGTATAATAACATGAATAAAATTTAAATGAATTATGCTAAGTATAAGAAGCCAAATTTAGAAAGTTAGATACTGTATGATTGTATTTATATGACATTTTTCAAAGGCAAAACATAGGTATTAGTAGTTTCCATAGGATGGAGATTCATCCTGGGGATAGGATGAATTATTGAGTATACAGCAGCACACAGAATTTTTAAATTGATGGAAATACTGTGTATATTATGGTAATAATCACAAGCATCAAGTTTGTCAATACTAGCAGAAATACATGCTAAAAGAGAATATTACTGTATATAAATTATGCCTGGATATTTTTTCTCATTCATTTTTATTCTGTATATTAAGCAAAGCACACTGATAATGCTATTTTGAAGAAGCAGTATCACTCCTGATAAGTATTTATGAATAGTTTACAAGATCATCCACTTTAAAAAATGCAGATTGTGCCATGGTTTGGTGAATGGAAGGTCTTTATTCTTTCATTTTATACTCGTACACATGTGCATGGCTAGTTACTTCAGTCATGTCCAACTTTTTGTGAACCTGTGGACTGGAGCCTGCCAGGCTCCTCTGTCCATGGAATTCTCCAGGCAAGAATAATGGAGTGGGATGCCATGCTATCCTCCAGGGCATCTTCGAAATCCAGTGGTCAAACCTAATCCCTTATGTCTCCTACATTGGCAGGCAGATTCTTGACCACTACTGCCACTTGGGAAGCCCTATTTTATACTCAGAAATATTTAATTTCTAGCATGTATATTATGAAAAATAATATAACATATTTATCTATTTGGTGGTATGACATCTAAAAGTTACATTAGATAAAATTATATTTTAACTATGATAGAGGTCGGAGAAGACAATGGCACCCCTCTCCAGTAGTCTTGCCTGGAAAATCCCATGGACGAAGGAGCCTGGTGGGCTGCAGTCCATGCAGTTGCTAAAAGTAGGACACGACTGAGTGACTTCACTTTCACTTTTCACTTTCACGCATTGGAGAAGGAAATGGCAACTCACTCCAGTGTTCTTGCCTGGAGAATCCCAGGGACGGGGGAGCCTGGTGGGCTGCCATCTATGGGGTCGCACAGAGTCAGACACGACTAAAGTGACTCAGCAGTAGCATGATAGAGGTAACTGTTATGTTTGTTAGGTAGTTAAAGTAGGAAAAAGGAGTCCAAATGGTGGTGGCTAAAAGACAAAAGGAAAAGCCCAAGAAAGGGGAATAAAGGAAAAATCATTGGAACCGAGTGAGAACCTCAGGCATAACAAACAGGCCTCCTTCCTGGCTAGCCCTAATTTGCATAGTGCAGGCTCAGAGGGAGGAAACAGAACATGTAAAAAGAGGGAGCCAAAACAGATTGAGGCCTACCCTTTGGGGTCAGCCTGCCCTCATGCCTTGAGAGTGTACTATCCTTTGTCTGCTGAATAAAACTCTCAGCTGTAATCGAGCTGTAACACTGACCCACCATTTCAAATCTTTGTTGTGACGAGATAGAACTGAGGAAATTATAAACTCTCCCGACATATCTATCCATAGTGTCTAGTCATCCAGGCACTTCAAAAAATATTAAAGAATATTTACAATTAAAACATACTAAGCAATATTAAATTGAAAACCTACTTTAAGATACACAAAAAACCTACTTCTATTTCTATGACTGTAACAAATAACTTTTTAAAATGTTATACAGTCAAAGAATTCTTATCCTCTGCTTTCAATCTTATCCTACAAGAAAAGTATGCAGACAAAAGGTAAAAATCTTTTTGTTGCCATCTCAATTTGCTGCACAGGGTTCACTCATCCTGCATTAAGGGAGTGACACAAATTAAGCATGATTGTGGTATGTTAGTCTTATAATTAGTACTTTCTAAATCTATTCACAGGAGCCAACCACCTAGTGTTCTTAGTCACATCTGATCTACAAAGCAAGAAATTTGCATGTGGTAAATGGCAGCACTTTCCAAAAAGCAGTTAATTACTAAGGGGGAAAAAGCCTCTTGGCATTTATTGTTCATAGCACAAGAGAAAGGTATTAATATGGCTGTAATATGCAATTCCAAAAGAATTTCTTCACTGTTTAACACAGATTAATGCATAAATTCCATTTAGTGTTTCTATATATTTCTGTTAAAGACAAGCACTATTCTTATACAAAACGACAAAATTTTTATGCTGAAAATACAGGTCAGGTAACATTTTGATGTACAAAGAGGCAATCAATGATTTAAAACTACAGATTTGTTATGCTACAGAAAAATAAGAGAATTTCTATGCTGGTTATTAACTGAAAAGTTAGGCTGTCTGTAGTACTTCTGTCTCTAGTCACCTAAGAAGAAATGGTCATCATGAGGCTCTTAACCTTTGAAAGGAGAGAAAAGGCCATTCCAGAAGCCTAGACAAGCCATCTTTGTGTCAATAGCAGGAATTGAAACAAATGGAAGACTCATCACCAGCCTATTATCTGGGAATAACATCAAGGGCATCAGGCAATCTGTACAAAAGCAAGTAAGGCAACTGTTAGTCCATTGGTTTTTGTAAAATTAAAGTGGTAAAAGATAGGAGCATGAATATACACTGTAATTGGAAGAAGTAAGGTCCTCTGTAACAGTAAGTGATATCTTGAGACAAAAATGAAAATTGGATTAATTTTTACTTTCCCAAATCTCAGACGTTGTTTCATATTCATTGCACTATTATCAAGTCAATTTTTTTTTCTTTCCTAATTACTTATTGCTTATTCTCTCCTTCACTGTCTCCTTCTTTTCTGTATCTTTCATTATTCCCAATTCCTCTCCCCACCCAAATCTACATTCTTCAGGAAGTAGTATATTGGGCAGTTTTTAAGATGTGCTACACTCTGAATCTGACTTATGGATAAAATCAAGAACATTATAAATAAATCTTGGCTTCAAATGAAGGATTTACATATTGAGACTAGAGTGGACACAAAGAAAGAAAGTGGTAGTAGAGATTGCCAAACCACATGACTGTAGACACTAATCAGCCTTAAAAGGAAGTATCCTTTAAAATCAAGATGCCCTTCCTTCTCTAAAAGGCTTCGTAACAACGAAATTCAACTAAGTAAATTTGAAGACTTATATGCTTTATTAAACAAATCATGAATTGGGCAATATCACATCTAGCACAGAGAAAGGAGTTCCAAAGAATTACAGAAAAAGGAAAGGTTTTTAAAGACAGAGGAAGTCATAAAATAAAAAAAATATATTATTTTTAGGCAATGTCACCTTGTTTTGGGGATTGTTGACTTAAAAAAGATGCACAACATAAGAGTTGGGAGTTAAATTTTATGTGGGGCAAAATGAGGACTGCAGCCCAGGAGACAGCACCTCAGATAGCTCTGAGAAACTGCTCCAAAAAGGTAGTGAGGAAAGGTCAATATATGTGATTTTGGTGAAGGTGAATTGCTCAATGCAACTAAGTAATTATCTTTGTGTTAGTCACAAGTGGCAAATATCACCTTGAAGGGATTTAATGCTTTTCTAGATAAAAAGAGATGCAAGGATTGGGATTGTGAAAACAGTCATTGAAAATATCTAACTATCTAAAGACATGTTTCACTAGTTTCCCTGGAGCACAGAGTGCCTCACTCTCCACCCTGAACTCCCTTCAGGGTGTGTTGAAGGTTAACAGCTGCAACAGCAAAAGAAGAGGGCAGTTGCCTTTGGGGAGGATCAATTTGTAGTTCACAAGATCAAAAGAGTCCATTAGGTGGATTACCTCACTGGTGCTGACAAGAAAATTTTAGACTTACTGGTTAAGAGTACATTCTTGCTGCTGCTGCTGCTAAGTCGCTTCAGTCGTGTCCCACTCTGTGCGACCCCATAGACGGAAGCCCATCAGGCTCCCCTGTCCCTGGGATTCTCCAGGCAAGAACATTGGAGTGGGTTGCCATTTCCTTCTCCAATGCATGAAAGTGAAAAGTGAAAGTGAAGTTGCTCAATCGTGTCCGAGTCTTAGCGACCCCTTGGACTGACTGCAGCCTACCAGGCTCCTCCAGCCATGGGATTTTCCAGGCAAGAGTACTGGAATGGGTTGCCATTGCCTTCTCCAAGAGTACATTCTTGGCTAAGGGTAAAACTACAATTAGGTTAGGGATTAAGTTGATTTAATGACAGGGACTCAGCACTTCAGTTCAGTTCAGTTCAGTTGCTCAGTCATGTCCGACTCTTTGCGACCCCATGAATTGCAGCATGCCAGGCCTTCCTGTCTATACCAACTCCCGGAGATCACTCAAACTCACGTCCATCGAGTCGGTGATGCCATCCAGCCATCTCATCCTCTGTTGTCCCCCTTTCCTCCTGCCCCCAATCCCTCCCAGCATTTGAGTCTTTTCCAATGAGTCAACTCTTCGAATGAGGTGGCCAAAGTACTGCAGTTTCAGCGTTACCATCATTCCTTCCAAAGTACACCTAGGACTGATTTCTTTTGGAATGGACTGGTTGGATCTTGCAGTCCAAGGGATTCTCAAGAGACTTCTCCAACACCCCAGTTCAAAAGCTTCAATTCTTAGGCACTCAGCTTTCTTCACAGTCCAACTCTCACATCCATACATGACTACTGGAAAAATCATAGCCTTGACAAGACAGACCTTTGTAGGCAAAGTAATGTTTATGCTTTTGAATATGCTATCTAGGTTGATCATAACTTTCCTTCCAAGGAGTAAGCGTCTTTTAATTTCATGGCTGTAGTCACCATCTGCAGTGATTTTGGAGCCCAAAAAATAAAGTCTGATACTTTTCTCACTGTTTCCCCATCTATTTTCCATGAAGTGATGGGACCAGATGCCATGATCTTTGTTTTCTGAATGTTGAGCTTTAGGCCAACTTTTTCAATCTCCTCTTTCACTTTCCTCAAGAGACTTTTTAGTTCCTCCTCACTTTCTGCCATAAGGGTGGTGTCATCTAAATATCTGAGATTGTTGATATTTCTCCAGGCTATCTTGATTCCAGATTGTGGTTCATCCAGCCTAGCATTTCTCATGATGTACTCTGCATATATGTTAAATAAGCAGGGTGAAAATATACAGCCTTGACATACACTCCTTTTCCTATTTGGAACCAGTCTGTTGTTCCATGTCCAGTTCTAATTGTTGCTTCTTGACCTGCGTATAGATTTCTCAAGAGGCAGGTCTGGTCTGGAATACCAGGTGGTCTGGTATTTCCATTTCTTTCAGAATTTTCCACAGTTTTTTGTGATCCAGTCAAAGGCTTTGGCATAGTCAATAAAGCAGAAATAGATGTTTTTTAGGAACTCTCTTGATTTTTCGATGATCCAGCAGATGTTGGCAATTTGATCTCTGGTTCCTCTGCCTTTTCTGAAACCAGCTTGAACATCTGGCAGTTCACGGTTCACGTATTGCTGAAGCCTGGCTTGGAGAATTTTGAGCATTACTTTACTAGTGTGTGAGATGAGTGCAATTGTGTGGTAGTTTGAACATTCTTTGGCATTGGCTTTCTTTGGGATTGGAATGAAAACTGACCTTTCCCAGCCCTGTGGCCACTGCCAAGTTTTTCAAATTTGCTGGCATATTGAGTGCAGCACTTTCACAGCATCATCTTTCAGGATTTGAAATAGCTCAACTGCAATTCCATCACCGCCACTAGCTTTGTTCATAGTGATGCTTTCTAAGGCCCACTTGACTTCACATTCCAGGATGTCTGGCTCTAGGTGAGTGATCACACCATCGTGATTATCTGGGTCATGAAGACCTTTTTTGTACAGTTCTTCTGTGTATTCTTGCCATCTCTTCTTAATATCTTCTGCTTCTGTTAGGTCCATACCATTTCTGTCCTTTATCGAACCTATCTTTGCATGAAATGTTCCCTTGGTATCTCTAATTTTCTTGAAGAGATCTCTAGTCTTTCCCACTCTGTTGTTTTCCTCTATTTCTTTGCACTGATCGCTGAGGAAGGCTTTCTTATCTCTTCTTGCTATTCTTTGGAACTCTGCATTATATCTTTCCTTTTCTCCTTTGCTTTTCACTTCTCTTCTTTTCACAGCTATTTGTAAGGCCTCCCCAGACAGTCATTTTGCTTTTTTTGCATTTCTTTTCCATGGGGATGGTCTTGATCCCTGTTTCCTGTACAATGTCACGAACCTCCATCCATAGTTTATCAGGTATTGTATCTATCAGATCTAGTCCCTTAAATCTATTTCTCATTTCCACTGTATAATCATAAGGCATTTGATTTCAGTCATACCTGAATTTAGGTCTAGTCGTTTTCCCTACTTTCTTCAATTTAAGTGTGAATTTGGCAATAAGGACTTCATGATCTGAGCCACAGTCAGCTCCTCGTCTTGTTTTTGCTGACTGTATATATCTTCTCCATCTTTGTCTGCAAAGAATATAATCAATCTGATTTCAGTGTTGACCATCTGGTGATGTCCATGTATAGAGTCTTCTCTTGAATTGTTGGAAGAGGGTGTTTGCTATGAACAGTGTGTTCTTTGGCAAAACTGTATTAGCTTTTGCCCTTCTTCTTTCCGTATTCCAAGGCCAAATTTGCCTCTTACCTTCAGGTGTTTCTTGACTTCTTACTTTTGCATTCCAGTCCCCTATAATGAAAAGGACATCTTTTTTGGGTGTTAGTTCTAAAAGGTCTTGTAGGTCTTCATAGAACCATTAAACTTCAGCTTCTTCAGTGTTACTGGTTGAGGCATAGACTTGGTACTGTGATATTGAATGGTTTGCCTTGGAAACGAACAGAGATCATTCTGTCGTTTTTGAGATTGCATCCAAGTACTGCATTTCAGACTGTTTTGTTGAGCATGATGGCTACTCCATTTCTTCTAAGGGATTCCTGCCCGCGGTAGTAGATATAACGGTCATCTGAGTTAAATTCACCCATTCCAGTCCATTTTAGTTCGCTGATTCCTAGAATGTCAACGTTCACTCTTGCCATCTCCTGTTTGACCACTTCCAATTTGCCTTTATTCATGGACCTAACATTCCAGGTTCCTATGCAATATTGCTCTTTACAGCATTGGACCTTGCTTATATCACCAGTCACATCCATAACTGGGTATTGTTTTTATATTTTGGGCCTGTTGTTTCTTTTCTTAACGCTTTTTTGTGACAGTGCTTTAAAAGCTTATTTAAATGTAGGAAGAAATATAAAATGTTTAGTTACTAATATTAGTAATATGCCCCCTACTGCTAGCTAGATGTGTTTTTTTTCCTTCCTTTTAACCATGCAATATTTACACATTTTTCTACACTGTAATTTCAGCCAATTTGTAAATAAGAGGAATGGAAACTAGTGCCTGTCTTATTTTCTTTTATTATCTTTGAAACCATTTTAAAACAGAAAGAAATAAAAAGCAAATTCAGAGTAAATGTATTTTCAAGAAGATATATTCAGTTTTTAAAACCTTTATATTTGTAAAATAGGGATAATATCTAACTAAACTGCTACTGAGACTGAGCAGGGACTTGTGGGTCTCCCAGGCATAAAAGCCTTTTCCCTGAGATCCAAAGGGTGGATTCCCTTGATTCCTTGCTAATCAAGGAAGAAACTACCTGAGGTGAGATAAGGGACCAGAGGAACTCATCAAGATTAAGAAACCTGCCCATCAGAGATTAAGAGATTGCAAGACCTGCTAACAATATTAGAGACCCTGTCTTTGAACCACTCTTATAAAACCCTTCATCAAATCCTCTGGGGTTAAAACACATAATTTTTCAAGGCAGAAGCCTGGTGTGTCTCCTCTTGCCAGGCAAAGCAAGTAAATTACTTTTTCTACATCACCCAAAACTCTATTTCCAGGATTTGATTCATCACCGGTGTACAGAGAGGCTAAGTTTTCTGTAACACTGTTACACAGATTAGGGCTTTCCTGGTAGCTCAGCTGGTAATGAATCTGCCTGCAATGGAGGAGACCCTCATTTGGGAAGATCTCCTTGAGAAGGGATAAGCTACTCATGCCAGTATTCTTGGGCTTCCCTGGTGGCTCAGACTGTAATCTGCCTGCATGACGGAGACCTGGCTTCGATCCCTGGGTTGGGAAGATCCCCTGGAGAAGGGCATGGCAACTTAATTCAGTATTCTTGCCTGGAGAATCCCCATGGACAGTGGAGCCTGGTGGGCTGTAGTCAATGGGGTCGCAAAGAGTCAGACAGGACTGAGCGACTAAACACATTTTGTGGATTGCATAGGATTTTTAAACTTTTCCAGATACATAGAAGGTGCTGTACAAATATCAAACACAAATTGATCAATAATAATTACATTTTATAAATGCAATACAAACTTATAGCTATTCAATATATTTTAGACATTTGCATAAGAAACGTTTTGTTACATTTCCAGACAGATTTTCACAATTTCAAGTGTATTTTCTAAGCATTAGAAATACATTTCTTTCAAAATGAGTTAGAAAGTCTAACTTTTTTCCCAATACTGTGAAATACACACACACATATATACAGAATGCAAATTCTGGAGAAAAGTATTTCTTTATATGTCTTTTATAATTACGTAAAAAGAGTATGCAAAATGTACAATAAAGGAGACTTCACCTGATTAAAAAATCTAGAAATACTTATATCTCTAAAGTAAAGAACATTTGGAATTCTTTCTTTGTAATATGAATCATCTTGTTTACCTATTGCTTTTTTCCAACACTGAACCAGATATCATGATGGTGTGATCACTGACTTAGAGCCAGACATCCTGGAATATGAAGTCAAGTAGGCCTTAGAAAGCATCACTATGAACAAAGCTAGTGGAGGTGATGGAATTGGAGTTGAGCTATTTCAAATCCTGAACGATGATGCTGTGAAAGTGCTGCACTCAATATGCCAGCAAATTTGGAAAACTCAGCAGTGGCCACAGGGCTGGAAAAGGTCAGTTTTAAGGAGTGGGGTGCCATTGCCTTCTCCAATCCCAAAGAAAGGCAATGCCAAAGAATGCTCAAACTACCGCACAATTGCACTCATCTCATACACTAGTAAAGTGAGGCTCAAAATTCTCCAAACCAGGCTTCAGCAATACATGAACTGTGAATTTCCAGTTGTTCAAGCTGGTTTTAGAAAAGGCAGAGGAACCAGAGACCAAACTGCCAACATCCGCTGGATCATCAAAAAAGCAAGAGAGTTCCAGAACAATATCTATTTCTGCTTTATTGACTATGCCAAAGCCTTTGTGTGGATCACCATAAACTGTGGAAAATTCTGAAAGAGATGGGAATACCAGACCACCTGACCTGCCTCTTGAGAAATTTCTATGCAGGTCAGGAAGCAAGAGTTAGAACAGGACATGGAACAACAGACTGGTTCCAAATAGGAAAAGGAGTACGTCAAGGCTGTATATTGTCACCCTGCTTATTTAACTTATATGCAGAGTACATCATGAGAAATGCTGGGCTGGAAGAAGCACACGCTGAAATCGAGGTTGCTGGGAGAAATATCAATAACCTCAGATATGCAGATGACACCACCCTTATGGCAGAAAGTGAAGAGGAACTAAAAAGCCTCTTGATGAAAGTGAAAGTGGAGAGTGAAAAATTTGGCTTAAAACTCAACATTCAGAAAACGAAGATCATGGCATCTGGTCCCATCACTTCATGGGAAATAGTTGGGGAAACAGTGGGAACAGTGTCAAACTTTATTTTTTGGGCTCCAAAATCACTGCAGATGGTGACTACAGCCATGAAATTAAAAGACGCTGACTCCTTGGAAGGAAAGTTATGACCAACCTAGATAGCATATTCAAAAGCATAAACATTACTTTGCCAGCAAAGGTTCATCTAGTCAAGGCTATGGTTTTTCCTGTGGTCATGTATGGATGTGAGAGTTGGACTGTGAAGAAAGCTGAGCACAGAAGAATTAATGCTTTTGAACTGTGGTGTTGGAGAAGACTCTTTAGAGTCCCTTGGACTGCAAGGAGATCCAACCAGTCCATTCTGAAGGAGATCAGCCCTGGGATTTCTTTGGAAGGAATGATGCTGAGGCTGAAACTCCAGTACTTTGGCCACCTCATGAGAAGAGTTGACTCATTGGAAAAGACTCTGAAACTGGGAGGGATTGGGGGCAGGAGGAGAAGGGGACGACAGAGGATGAGATGGCTGGATGGCATCACTGACTCAATGGACATGAGTCTGGGTGAACTCTGGGAGTTGGTGATGGACATGGAGGCCAGGCGTGCTGCGATTCATGGGGTCGAAAAGAGTTGGACACGACTGAGCGACTGAACTGAGCTGAACTGAACTGACAGGCTAGTAGCCTGGTGCATGTTGATGTTTTTTTCTTTACTGGTAACCAGTTTCATAATAAATAAATAATTTTTAAGGAGAAATACTTTGTTCAATAATATGTTCAGATTATCTTTTGGGGTTTCTAAAATGAATTCAAATAGTTTATAAGATGGACTGAATGCGTGTGTTAAACTTTGAAAAGTCTAGATCTTATTGGAACTAAAAAATGAAAAGGAAGGAATAGCAAGTTAGAGAAAAATTGTAGAAAAATCAGCTCTTGAATTTGAAACTAAGAAAGAATGGAAATGATATGCTGCTGCTAAGTCGCTTCTGTCGTGTCCGACTCTGTGCGATCCCATAGAAGGCAGCCCACCAGGCTCCTCCATCCCTGGGATTCTCCAGGCAAGAATACTGGAGTGGGTTGCCATTTCCTTCTCCAATAAATGCATGCATGACAAGTCGCTTCAGTTGTGTCTGACGCTATTCGACCCCATGGACAGTAGCCTACCAGGCTCCTCCGTCCACAGGATTCTCCAGGCAAGAACAGGAGTGGATTGCCATTTCCTTCTACATTGCATATAAGGATGACAAATTTTATCGTGTATGTTACCCTAGCGGGTCTGGGACTATGTCAGAGAATACATGCCTCTCCAAGGGCTAAGCCCAATGCCTAAGCTTGATGGTATCATCACTTTATATTTGGCACAAAGAGTGTGATACTTGTGCTGTCCAATCTAGTAGCTACAAGCCATTTGAGTACATAAATGTGACAAATCAAAATAAACACCTTATTTCCAAAACCTAAATTTTTAAAAATGATAAAACCTAGGACATATTGGGTTACAAATAATATATCATTAAAGTGTTTTCACTTGTTTTTTTTTTTGGATTTTTGAAAAAGGACTATACCGGACAATTCAAAACTATATGTGCTACTCTGTCTTGGTGCTTACATTATATTTCTAGTGGACAGTTCCTGTATAAAATGGAAAAAAAAAAAAACATAATTGTGATTAGTTCTTGACAGGATAGCAATCAGAAAGTACAGATCAAAGGACGTTGCATTCCAGATAGTTCCAAGATTCCCTAGCGATGAGAAACAAAAAGCAAGGGATACTGGTAAAATAATACCGAGGTATTTGAACATTTCAAACCTCTTATGGGTATTAAAGATTTAGCACAGTAGGCCACAGTATTTTCGAGAATTTAATCTCAATGTCTAATTATCTCAGGACAGATTATGACAAGACACATGTATTAAAAACCAGTATGCCATGTTTAATGGAGACAGGAATTTTACCAAGGAGTTAATACAACTTAACATTTAGGACTCTTCCTTTTCAAGTCTTCTTTACTAAGACATAAAAGATGTCTTTTAATTTTGTACTTGTGTATCTTTACTTATTTAAATATTCTTTTTCTTCAGGAAAATTCTCAATAGTATAAGTTTTAGGATCCACAAAGCCTGTACCAGCCCCTGGTACACCAAGGAGTTGATTGTATACTGCAATCATGCATCCACATTTATGTACCCATAAATATTCACTAAATATGCCTGGGAAAAAGCAGTGACACCATAAACGGTTGACATTGCTCTAATAGAGCATGTTCAGTAGCCAGAGAAGAAAAATAATAGACATGTTATGATTGACTACTAGAGACCACAAACAATGGAAAAAAAATAGTATTATAAATAGAATTTTCCACCCAGGAGATAAGCATACTTCTTTTCCCTGATTGCCTGATGTTTAGAATATACAATTTGACTGCCAAGATACTGCACACAAATAAGACAGTCATTCAGTTTCTCAGAGTAGACCAGATGCTAATCAGAAAAATGAATACTCTGAATGATTTCTATAGTGTGTATATAAACTTGAATATGTGTACACACACACACACATAAAGTATGCATTTTATTATGGGATTATGGATTTTTTGTTTGTTTTCCTCGTTATGCTTTACTATGTTTTCAATTTTTGGAATAAATAGGTATTATATTTTATCAAATAAATACTACTAAAACCCTAAGTTTTCCTTATAATATACAGCAAGTGTTTCTCAAAATCTATCACAAGAGCATCACTGACTGAGAATATTGCTTGCATTTGTATTGGTACCCAGGCAGAATTTAATAGACTGTACTGCAGTTAAAATTTTGCCAGGATTCAACAGTAAGCTTCACATGCACTAATGATTTGCCTGGCCACCTGGGAACAATAGATGCTCAGGAGATGAGAGTGTTGCTCCTCATTTTTTTGTTTCTCTAAGTGACTGTGTAGATAATTTCTTTCTGTTGATCAAACTTTCTCCACATAAGGCTATTTACTTTAAGAAGTGAGCTTTTATAGAAAACAAGGGAGAAAATGCATAATTGCAAAAGCAGATAAGATAATTCAAAAAAGGAGATGAATAATGAGATGTACATTTTTTAAGTATTTTCATTTTATTTAGTAAGTAGAATGAAAGGAAGAAAGATGTAGACTACTGACAGATGCAACAAGAATTGAACACAGGTACCACAGAGCAAAGCATATGGTCCAATTGTATTAGTGATGATAATAAAAGCAAACATCACTTTGGAAATCATTTATATTCATTAGTTAGAATTAATGAATGAGACTAACATGAAAGTAAAAGTCAACTAAAATTATGTTTCCTTGTTTGATTAAAATGATTTTGGGGTGCTGACAGTGAACATCATTTTCTCTATACTTCCAGGTATTTGTATGATATATGACTAAAAATAAAAATACAGTTTTGTGGGAACAGAGCCATGTTCTCCCATTATGAATTATCTTTGGCTACTTTGGGGCTACAAAGTTGAGTAGTTGTGTCTGACAGAGTATATAGCTTGAGTAGACTAAAACATTTACTATTTGTATACATAGACATCACCAGATGGTCAACACCAAAATCAGATTGATTATATTCTTTGCAGACAAAGATGGAGAAGCTATATACAGCCAGCAAAAATACAACCAGGAGCTGACTGTGGCTCAGATCATGAACTCCTTATTACCAATTTAGATTTAAAATGAAGAAAGTAGGGAAAACCACTAGACAATTCAGGTATGACATAAATCAAATTCCTTATGATTATACAGTGGAAGTGAGAAATAGATTTAAGGGACTAGATCTGATAGATAGAGTGCCTGATGAACTATGGATGGATGTTCATGACATTGTACAGGAGACAGGGATCAAGACCATCCCCTTGGAAAAGAAATACAAAAAAAGCAAAATGACTGTTTGGGGAGGCCTTACAAATAGCTGTGAAAAGAAGAGAAGTGAAAAGCAAAGGAGAAAAGGAAAGATATAAGCATCTGAATGCAGAGTTCCAAAGAATAGCAAGAAGAGATAAGAAAGCCTTCCTCAGCGATCAATGCAAAGAAATAGAGGAAAACAACAGAATGGGAAAGACTAGACATCTCTTCAAGAAAATTAGAGATACCAAGGGAATATTTCATGCAAAGATGGGCTCAATAAAAGACAGAAATGGTATGGACCTAAAAAAAAGCAGAAGATATTAAGAAGAGGTGGCAAGAATACACAGAAGAACTGTACAAAAAAGATCTTCATGACCAAGATAATCACGATGGTGTGATCACTGACCTAGAACCAGACATCCTGGAATGTGAAGTCAAGTGGGCCTTAGAAAGAATCACTACGAACAAAGCTAGTGGTGGTGATGAATTGCAGTTGAGCTATTTCAAATCCTGAAAGATGATGCTGTGAAAGTGCTGCACTCAATATGCCAGCAAATTTGGAAAACTCAGCAGTGGCCACAGGGCTGGGGAAGGTCAGTTTTCATTCCAGTCCCAAAGAAAGGCAATGCCAAAGAATGCTCAAACTGCCGCACAATTGCACTCATCTCACACACTAGTAAAGTAATGCTCAAAATTCTCCAAGCCAGGCTTCAGTGATATGTGAACTGTGAACTTCCAGATGTTCAAGCTGGTTTTAGAAAAGGCAGAGGAACCAGAGATCAAATTGCCAACATCCGCTGGATCATGGAAAAAGCAAGAGAGTTCCAGAAAAACATCTATTTCTGCTTTATTGACTATGCCAAAGCCTTTGACTGTATGGATTACAATAAACTGTGGAAAATTCTGAAAGAGATGGAAATACCAGACCACCTGACCTTCTTGAGAAACCTGTATGCAGGTCAGGAAGCAACAGTTAGAACTGGACATGGAACAACAGACTGGTTCCAAATAGGAAAAGGAGTACGTCAAGGCTGTATATTGTCACCCTGCTTATTTAACCTTATGCAAAATACATCATGAGGAACACTGGGCTGGATGAAGCACAAGCTGGAATCAAGATTTCCGGGAGAAATGTCAGTAACCTCAGATATGCAGATGACACCACCCTTATGGCAGAAAGTGAAGAGGAACTAAAAAGCCTCTTGAGGAAATTGAAACAGGAGAGTGAAAAAGTTGGCCTAAAGTTCAACATTCAGAAAACGAAGATCACTTCATGGGAAATAATGGGGAATCAGTGGAAACAGGGTCAGACATTATTTTTTGGGGCTCCAAAATAACTGCAGATGGTGACTGCAGCCATGAAATTAAAAGACACTTACTCCTTGGAAGGAAAGTTATGACCAACCTAGATAGCATATTCAAAAGCAGAGACATTCCTTTGCCAGCAAAGGTACATCATTTAAGGCTATGGTTTTTCCAGTGGTCATGTATGCATGTGAGAGTTGGATTGTGAAGAAAGCTGAGTGCCGAAGAGTTGATGCTTTTGAACGGGGGTGTTGGAGAAGACTCTTGAGAGCCCCTTGGACTGACTATAAGGAGATCCAACCAGTCCATTCTAAAGGAGATCAGCCCTGGGTGTCCTTTGGAAGGACTGATGCTAAAGCTGAAACTCCAATACTCTGGCTACCTCATGCAAAGAGTTGACTCATTGATAAAGACTCTGATGCTGGGAGGGATTGGGGGCAGGAGGAAAAGGGGATGACAGAGGATGAGATGGCTGGATGGCATCACCAACTCAATGGAAATGAGTTTGAGTGAACTCCGGGAGTTGGTGATGGACAGGGAGGCCTGGTGCTGCTGCTGCCAAGTCGTTTCAATCTTGTCTGACTCTGTGCGACCCCATAGACAGCAGCCCACCAGGCTCCTCTGTCCATGGGATTCTCCAGGCAAGAACACTGGAGTGGGTTGTCATTTCCTCCTCCAATGCATGAAAGTGAAAAGTGAAAGTAAAGTCGCTCAGTCGTGTTGGACTCCTAGCGACCCCATGGACTGCAGCCCACCAGGCTCCTCCATCCATGGGATTTTCCAGGCAAGCATACTGGAGTGGGGTGCCATTGCTTTCTCCACAGGGAGGCCTGGCGTTCTGCAATTCATGCGGTTGCAAAGAGTCAGACATGCCTGAGCGTCTGAACTGAACTCATATATTCCTTTACAGAAAATGTTTATTCCCCACCTTTCTCATTCCCCCAGTGCCAGTTACTCCTGGGAACTGAGTTCTCTACTGCTGAGGCAAATCCTTAGCTGACAGCCAAAACTGTCTTCTTTTTTTTTAATTTTTTTTAAATTTTATTTTATTTTTAAACTTTACATAATTGTATTAGTTTTGCCAAACATCAAAATGAATCCGCCACATGTATACATGTGCTCCCCATCCTGAACCCTCCTCCCTCCTCCCTCCCCATACCATCCCTCTGGGTCGTCCCAGTGCACTAGCCCCAAGCATCCAGTATCATGCATCGAACCTGGATTGGCATCTCGTTTCATACATGCTATTTTACATGTTTCAATGCCATTCTCCCAAATCTTCCCACCCTCTCCCTCTCCCACAGAGTCCATAAGACTGTTCTATACATCAGTGTCTCTTTTGCTGTCTCGTACACCGGGTTATTGTTACCATCTTTCTAAATTCCATATATATGCATTAGTATACTGTATTGGTGTTTTTCCTTCTGGCTTCTTCACTCTGTATAATAGGCTCCAGTTTGATCCACCTCATTAGAACTGATTCAAATGTATTCTTTTTAATGGCTGAGTAATACTCCATTGTGTATATGTACCACAGCTTGCTTATCCATTCATCTGCTGATGGACATCTAGGTTGCTTCCATGTCCTGGCTATTATAAACAGTGCTGTGATGAACATTGGGGTACACGTGTCTCTTTCCCTTCTGGTTTCCTCAGTGTGTATGCCCAGCAGTGGGATTGCTGGATCATAAGGCAGTTCTATTTCCAGTTTTTTAAGGAATCTCCACACTGTTCTCCATAGTGGCTATACAAGTATGCATTCCCACCAACAGTGTAAGAGGGTTCCCTTTTCTCCACATCCTCTCCAGCATTTATTATTTGTAGACTTTTGGATCACAGCCATTCTGACTGGCGTGAAATGGTACCTCATTGTGGTTTTGATTTGCATTTCTCTGATAATGAGTGATGTTGAGCATCTTTTCATGTGTTTGTTAGCCATCTGTATGTCTTCTTTGGAGAAATGTCTAGTTAGTTCTTTGGCCCATTTTTTGATTGGGTCATTTATTTTTCTGGAGTTGAGCTGTAGGAGTTGCTTGTATATTTTTGAGATTAGTTGTTTGTCAGTTGCTTCATTTGCTATTATTTTCTCCCATTCTGAAGGCTGTCTTGTCACCTTGCTAATAGTTTCCTTTGATGTGCAGAAGCTTTTAAGGTTAATTAGGTTCCATTTGTTTATTTTTGCTTTTATTTCCAATATTCTGGGAGGTGGGTCATAGAGGATCCTGCTGTGATGTATGTCAGAGAGTGTTTTGCCTATGTTCTCCTCTAGGAGTTTTATAGTTTCTGGTCTTACGTTTAGATCTTTAATCCATTTTGAGTTTATTTTTGTGTATGGTGTTAGAAAGTGTTCTAGTTTCATTCTTTTATAAGTGGTTGACCAGATTTCCCAGCACCACTTGTTAAAGAGATTGTCTTTAATCCATTGTATATTCTTGCCAACAGAGGGACAAAAAACTGTCTTCTGAACTAATTGGTCAGCTGAAAAGGAAATATTTCTGTGTTAACATTTGGTGGCAAATCCCTGTATCTACCATATTGCTAATTACAACCAATCACATATTAAATGAAAGCTATTTAAAAAGAACATATCAATTTTAAAATACTATCACTTCTGCTGTTGTTTCAACATATTATATGAGCAGAGGTGTTAGGATTCCAGGGAAAAATAACTTTTTTTAAAGTGTCTTCCTTCAAAAAGTTTGGACCTCACTGGCTATGCTTACAATCTCAAAGACATAAATGTCTATTTTATAATTCTGTTGGCCTTAGAGATTTATTGAATGAGTGTTAAATAAGTTCAGTTCAGTTCAGTCCCTCAGTCGTGTCTGACTCTGTGACCCTATGAACTGCAGCATGCAAGGCCTCCCTGTTCATCACCAACTGCTGGAGTCTACCCAAACTCATGTCCATTGAGTCAGTGATGCCATCCAACCATCTCCTCCTCTGTCATCCCCTTCTTCGCCTGCCCTCAATCTTTCCCAGCATTAGTATCTTTTCAAATGAGTCAGCTCTTCGCATTAGGTAGCCAAAGTATTGGGGTTTCAGCTTCAACATCAGTCCTTCCAATGAACACAGAGGACTCATCTTATTTAGGATGGATTAGTTGGATATTCTTGCAGTCCAAGGGTCTCACAATAGTCTTCTCCAAGACCACAATTCAACAGAATTAATTCTTCTGTGCTCAGCTTTCCTTATAGTCCAAATCTCACATCCATACATAACTACTGGAAAAACCATAATTTATAAAAAAAAAAAAAAAAAAAAAAGAACTACAATTTTCACTATTCCTGGAGTTTCAGTAAATGCATTTAGGTTTCTCATCAACCATTTAATTATTACACATGATCATGTTGAAGAGAACAAGTGTGTTATATGACTTTTCAAATATCAAATATAGTACTATTGTAAGAATTGGCCTTGTAAACTATTCCTGAGTCCCAAAATGTCACATTGTTTTAGCTTTTTCTCCCTGATTATTGTTCTCTCTTGTTCCCTTAGATACTTTCATGGATTTTACTCTAAAGCTTTTCCCTATAGTAGTCTTTGCTTTTGTCACTATTTTCCTTTAGAAATCAGAGTCAGTTCTCCCTTTCTTCCCCTTAATTGGCATTTTTGGGTATAATTGTAGTACTTTTCATTAATTCTCACCAAATACATGAGCTTGAAAGAGGGTTTTCACTGTTGCTTTATGGAGAATAATATGCAGACTTCTAATAAGTACTGTCCATTTTGAGAATATCTTTGTTCAAGTCCCAATTAGTCCATTTGAAAATTAGCCAAAAAGACCATATCAAATTCAAAGGAACAGTTTGGTATTGGCACAAAGACAGAAATACAGATCAATGGAACAAAATAGAAAGCCCAGAAAAAAATCCACGCACCAAAGGACACCTTATCTTTGACAAAGGAGGCAAGAATATACAATGGAGAAAAGACAATCTCTTTAACAAGTGGTGCTGGGAAAACTGGTCCACCACTTGTAAAAGAATGAAACTAGAACACTTTCTAACACCATTCACAAAAAATAAACTGAAAATGGATTAAAGATCTAAACATAAGACCAGAAACTATAAAACTCCTAGAGGAGAATATAGGCAAAATATTCTCCAACATAAATCACAGCAGGATCCTCTATGACCCACCTCCCAGAATATTGGAAATAAAAGCAAAAATAAACAAATGGGACCTAATTAAAATTAAAAGCTTCTGCACAACAAAGGAAACTATAAGCAAGGTGACAAGACAGCCTTCAGAATGGGAGAAAATAATAGCAAATGAAGCAACTGACAAACAACTAATCTCAAAAATATACAAGCAACTCCTACAGCTCAACTCCAGAAAAATAAATGACCCAATCAAAAAATGGGCCAAAGAACTAACTAGACATTTCTCCAAAGAGGACATACAGATGGCTAACAAACGCATGAAAAGATGCTCAACATCACTCATTATCAGAGAAATGCAAGTCAAAACCACAATGAGGTACCATTTCACACCAGTCAGAATGGCTATGATCCAAAAGTCTACAAGCAATAAATGCTGGAGAGGATGTGGAGAAAAGGGAACCCTCTTACACTGTTGGTGGGAATGCATACTTGTATAGCCACTATGGAGAACAGTGTGGAGATTCCTTAAAAAACTAGAAATAGATCTGCCATGACCCAGCAATCCCACTGCTGGGCATACACACTGAAGAAACCAGAATTGAAAGAGACACGTGTACCCCAATGTTCATTGCAACACTGTTTATAATAGCCAGGACATGGAAGCAACCTAGATGTCCATCAGCAGATGAATGGATAAGAAAGCAGTGGTACATATACACAATGGAGTATTACTCAGCCATTAAAATAATACATTTGAATCAGTTCTAAGGAAGTGGATGAAACTGGAGCCTATTATACAGAGTGAAGTAAGCCAGAAAGAAAAACACAAATACAGTATATTAACACATATATATGGAATTTAGAAATATGGTAATGATAATGCTGTATGCGAGACAGTAAAAGAGACACAGATGTACAGAACAGTCTTTTGGACTCTTCTGGAGAGGGAGAGGGTGGGATGATTTGGGAGAATGGCAGTGAATCATGTATACTATCATATAAGAAATGAATCACCATTCCAAGTTTGATGCAGAATACAGGATGCTTGGGGCTGTTGCACTGGGATGACCCAGAGGGATGGTATGGGGAGGGAGGTGGGAGGAGGGTTCAGGATGGGGAACACATGTACACCCATGGCAGATTCATGTTGATGTATGGCAAAACCAATACAATATTGTACAGTAATTAACCTCCAATTAAAATAAATAAATTAAAAAAAAGGAACAGTTTAGACTTCAGGTTCTAAGATACAAGAAATTAATTATACCATAAATTTCATTCATAGGATTTATAAGAAGGTAAAGAATCCACCTGTAATGCAGGAGACCAGAGTTAAATTCTGGGGTTAGGAAGATCCCTGGGGAAGGAAATGACTACCCACCCCAGTGTTACTGCCTGGAGAATTCTATGGACAGAGAAGTTTGCAGGCTGCAGTCCAAGGGTTCGCAAAAAGTCAGACATAACTGAGTGACTAATATTTTCACACATTTTTTACATACTTGTATAATTTATTCATTTAATACTTCTTCTACTACTAAAATAAAATACAAAGAATACAGGGGAAAAATAGAATGGGAAAGACTCGAGATCTCTGCAAGAAAATTAGAGATACCAACGGAATATTTCATGCAAAGATGGGCTCAATAAAAGACAGAAATGTACCTAACAGAAGTAGAAGATATTAAGAAGAAGTGGAAGGAAAACAAAGAAGAATTATAGAAAAAGATCTTCATGACCCAGACAATCACAATGGTGTGATCACTCACCTAGAGCCAGACATCCTGGAATGTGAAGTCAAGCAGGCCTTAGGAAGCATCACTACAAACAAAACTAGTGGAGTTGATGGAATTCCAGTAGGGCTATTTCAAATCCTGCAAGATGATGCTGTGAAAGTGCTGCACTCAATATGCCAGCAAATTTGGAAAACTCAGCAGTGGCCACGGGACTGGAAAGGTCAGTTTTCATTTCAATCCCAAAGAAAGGCAATGCCAAAGAATGCTCAAACTACCACACAATTGCACTCATCTCACATGCTAGTAAAGTAATGCTCAAAATTCTCCAAGCCAGGCTTCAGCAATATGTGAACCGTGAACTTCCAGATGTTCAAGCTGGTTTTAGAAAAGGCAGAGGAACCAGAGATCAAACTGCCAACATCCGCTGGATCATCGAAAAATCAAGAGAGTTTCAGAAAAATATCTATTTCTGCTTTATTGACTATGCCAAAGCCTTTGACTGTGTGGAAAACTGTGGAAAATTCTGAAAGAGATGGGAATATCAGACCACCTGACCTGCCTCTTGAGAAACCTGTATGCAGGTCAGGAAGCAACAGTTAGAACAAGACATGGAACAACAGACTGGTTCCAAACTGGGAAAGAAGTACGTCAAGGCTGTATATTGTCACCCTGCTTATTTAACTTATATGCAGTGTATATCATGAGAAATGCTGGGCTGGATGAAACACAAGCTGGAATCAAGATTGCCAGGAGAAATATCAATAACCTGAGATATGAGCATGACAACACCCTTATGGCAGAAAGTGAAGAAGAACTAAAGAACCTCTTGATGAAAGTGAAAGAGGAGAGTGAAAAAGTTGGCTTAAAGCTCAACATTCAGAAAACAAAGATCATGGAATCTGGTCCCATCTGCTGCTGCTGCTGCTGCTAAGTCACTTCAGTCGTGTCCAACTCTGTGTGACCCCATAGATGGCAGCCCACCAGGCTCCTCTGTCCATGGGATTCTCCAGGCAAGAACACTGGAGTGGGTTGCCATTTCCTCCTCCAATGCAAGAAAGTGAAAAGTCAAAGTGAAGCCGCTCAGTTGTGTCAGACTCCTAGCGACCCCATGGACTGCAGCCCACCAGGCTCCTCCATCCATGGGATTTTCCAGGCAAGAGTACTGGAGTGGGGTGCCATTGCCTTCTCCATCTGGTCCCATCACTTCATGGCAAATCAAAGGGGAAACAGTGGAAACAGTGGCTGGCTTTATTTTTTTTTTGGCTCCAGAATCACTGCAAAGGTGATTGCAGCCATGAAATTAAAAGACACTTGCTCCTTGGAAGGAAAGTTATGACTGACCTAGACAGCCTATGAAAAAGCAGATATATTACTTTGTCAACAAAGGTCCATCTAGTCAAGGATATTGTTTTTCCAGTAGTCATGTATGGATGTGAGAGTTGGGAGTATAAAGAAAGCTGAGCACTGAAGAATTGATGCTTTTGAACTGTGTTGTTGGAGAAGACTCTTGAGAGTCCCTTGGACTGCAAGGAGATCCAACCAGTCCATCCTAAAGGATATCAGTCCTGGATGTTCATTGGAAGGACTGATGTTGAAGCTGAGACTCCAATACTTTCGCCACCTGATGTGAAGAGCTGACTCATTTGAAAAGACTCTGATTCTGGGAAAGATTGAGGGCAGGAGTAGAAGGGGATGACAGAGGATGAGATGGTTGGATGGCATTACCGACTCAACGGACATGAGTTTGGGTAAACTCTGGGAGTTGGTGATGGACAGGGAGGCCTGTGTGCTGAGGTTCATGGGGTTTCAAAGAGCCAGACACAACTGAGTGACTGAACTAAACTGAACAGAATTACTAGAGTGTGAAGGCAGTAGTCATACTGACTTGCTTACCACTGTATACCTGAAAATAGTAGGTATTGAGTAAATATATATTGAGTTAAAAATATCTAGAGACAAAGTTTCCTCTCGATTTAACTTATAATATTTGAAGTCTCATAGTTTATGAACTGACCTAAGGAGGATGCTAAAAAAATCAGATTTGATAAAAGAATGTAAAACAAGTATAGCAAGAAAAAAATAGAGAAGAACAAAGCGAAAAAGAAGAGTCTACAGAGGGGGATGATGGGCTAAAAGCCACTTCTACTGCAATTTGCATGTACCTATCACTTGATTTTTACCTTTTAAGAAAACTTAGTTTCCGCTAGTCAGGTAGAATATTTGAGCAAGTTTCAGCATCTGATTTCAAGTGTATAGAACCTTCATTTGACTCACATGACCATGAGTCAATAGTTAAGAAACTTAATGAATATTTAGGATGTACTTGTTGAGCTTCCCTGGTAGCTCAGACGGTTAAGCATCTGCCTACAATGCAGGAGACCTGGCTTCGATCCCTGGGTCAGGAAGATCTCATGGAGAAGGCAATAGTAACCCACTCCAGTACTTTTTCCTGGAAAATCCCATGGACCAAGGAGCCTGGTAGGCTATAGTCCATGGGGTCGCAAAGAGTCAGACACGACTGAGCGACTTCACTTCACTTCACTTCCCTAGAAATATGCTATTTCCCAACATTCCCTAAGAAGCGCAGATAATTACATAAAGGAAAACATTTCACTTCATTACTAGTTGTTCATGAGATTACAGTTGTCCTGAAAGTTCTTTCTTCATTGCTAATATCCACAGGGTATTTTAGAGCAGTACAATCTTCTTTCAGTATCTTTGAAGAATGGTTTTATTGATTGCCTCTAATACCAAAATCTTTGGATGAGCAAGTCCCTTTTAAAAAATGGTAATAGTATTCACATAAAACATACACAGATATCCTTCTCTATAGTTTAGTCATCTCTAGATTACTCATGATACTTAATTCAATGTAAATGCTATGGGACTAGTTATGACTGTAATCTTAATACTATGTAAACAGTGACCTATTGTGAAAGTCACTCAGTTGTGTCCAACTCTTTGTGACCCCATGGACTGTACAGTTCATGGAATTTTCCAGGCCAGAATACTGGAGTGGGTAGATGTTCCCTTCTCCAGGGGATATTCCCAACTGAGGGATCGAATCCAGGTCTCCCATATTGCAGGCAGATTCTTTACTAGCTGAGCCACCAGGGAAGCCCAGGGAAATAGTGGCTAGCCCATGGTAAATTCAAGTTTTGCTTTCGGGAACTTTCTGAATGTTTGATCCCAGTGGGTTGAATCTCTCAGTTAAGTTCAGTTCAGTCACTCAGTTGTGTCCGACTGTTTGTAACACCATGGACTGCAGCACACCAGGCTTCTCTGTCCATCACCAACTCCCAGAGCTTACTCAAATTCATGTCCATTGAGTCAGTGATGCCATCCAACCATCTCATCCTCTGTCATCCCCTTCTCCTCCAGCCTTCAATCTTTCCCAGCATCAGGGTCTTTTCTAATGAGTCAGTTCTTTGCACCAGGTGGCCAAAGTATTGGAGTTTCAGCTTCAGCATCAGTCCTTCCAATAAATATTCAGGACTGATTTCCTTTAGGATGGACTGGTTTGATCTCCTTGCAATCCAAGGTACTCCCAGGAGTCTTCTCCAACACCACAGTTCAAAATCATCAATTCTTTGACCCTCAGCTTTATTTATAAGTCCAACTTTCACATCCATACATGACTACTGGAAAAACCATAGCTTTGAGTAGACGGATCTTTGTTGGCAAAGTAATGTCTCTGCTTTCTAAAATGCTTTCTAGGTTGGTCATAGCTTTTCTTCCAAGAAGCAAGCCTCTTTTAATTTCATGGCTGCAGTCACCATCTGCAGTAATTTTGGATTGGATTTTGATTTTGGTTGAATCTTTACCAGAAGTCTTAAAGTATTTTCTCATTGCAATGTGTAATGATCCTTTTTTAATACATTGCTGAATGTTGTTCATAGATTGACTATACAAATTATTATCTAAAATAGGCATATTGACAATAAAAAGTAATAATATTAATTATCATGGCAGGAAAGCAGGGTGAAAAAGAATTTTTCCTGTCACATTAAGCATGGTGAAACAAATTATTCATGTACCCCTATTATCTTTTACAGTACATGAACTAAAGAAAGTTAATTTAATCTCTCTAAGCTTTGATTTTATAGTTTATAAAACATTCACACTCTTACTGGGGAAGGAAATGGCAACCTACTCCAGTACTCTTGCCTGGAAAATCCCATGGACAGAGGAGCCTGTAGGCTACAATCCGTGGGGTGGCCAAGAGGACAGGACTTCACTTTCACGCATTGGAGAATGAAATGGCAACCCGCTCCAGTATTCTTGCCTGGAGAATCCCAGGGACAGAGGAGCCCTGTGGGCTCTGTTCTATGGGGTCACTCAGAGTTAGACACGACTGAAGCGACTTAGGAGCAGCAGCAGCAGCAGCCCGCTCTTAGAATTGTGTTAATGATTAAATATAATCATGTAAATAATCTTAAGCTTATTAAATGATATTTGTATTTATATTTGTATATATACAAACTATATTATTTGCAATTATTATTTTATTATTTAAAGTGTAAATACTAAGAGAATAGTATTTTGTCTTAGCACTGATACTATGTAACATCATTTCTAGATGACTGGCAATTTACTCTCACTTTTCTTCTAAACTTTTCAAGACAATTAGGTATAACTCTATCTATGAAATAAAAACTATTTTTTTTTTTTTGTAGTGTTCATTCTCTGAAAATTGGTAGCCATTAGTAAAAAGACACAGAGATAGCAATAGCTGGAAGCAGGAAGATGGGATATGGAAAAATAAATTACAGAAAATATCTTGAGAGAATGCTTGTCTATTACCCATTGCACAAATTACTTAATTGTAGATTAGATATTTGAGAAGCAAGTGTACTTCTCTGTATGTCGTCACAAATGTGAAAGAGGGCCCTCATCAGACTATTCTGGTTACCTGATTTCTAACTTTCAGCCTCCAAAACTGTGATAAGTAAGTGTCTGTTGTGTATAGCACATCCAGTCTATGATATTTTCTCATAGTTGTCCAAATGGATGAAGACAATATTATAAATGCAAAAATAAAGAAGAAACAGGAATGGTTCCATATAGTTATTGATGGTACAATTTTTTCTCACAAGTTTCTTGACGAGAATAATATATTACACAATAAAAAGGGTTCCATTGTCAAGTAAATTTGGAAATTTTTCATTAAACAAATATGAAGATGCTAAAATTTATTTATTTTTGTTTGGCTTCTCCCCTATGGTTTCACAGAAACTTTAATATGTGTTATATTTCTAGAGAGATAGAGAGAGCATGGGGATTTTTTCAGAACACATTTTGAAAAATCTGTGTTGAATGTTTTGCTGTGTCCTAAGGAGACAAGTGAGTCATTTACCCAGACTTTGAAACTCCAACTGGGTTCACAAAATCTGGTCACTCAGAATCTGTTCTTCTCTTGACTTTTGTAGATATAGAAAGCCTAATTCCTTCAGTTTTCTATTCTAAAATCTATTAAACTATTCAGCTTTATCCCTTTTACTCCCAATTATACTGAAGTATAATTGACACATGACATTAGTTTCAGGTGTACAGCATCGATGATTTGATTCATGTATATTATTGCAAAACAGTCTAGTTACCACAATAAGTCTAGTTAATATGCATCACCACACATTTTTACTTTTAAACTGTGAGTGAAGACATCTGATCACAATTGATATCTTTCCACAGTGATAATCTACATACTAGAAATAGCACTTAACACATTGGCTAAATTGTGTCATCTACATAATGTAATGCCCAAATAAAGAAACTTTTCAGAGGTACTATTTATTTCTTAAATTTGCATTGCTTTCCATTTTTCCATTCTCTTAAGTTCTCTCTCATCCTGGAAAAATACAAAGGTATGACTGGATGAGATAATGTGTTATGACTCTACAATATCTTTGGTCCTGATTTGCAAATTTTCTTCAGTATTGCAAGAGGAGAAAGCTGGTCTTCACTAGTAATTGCTTAGTAAATAAAGACTTCCTTCCCAGGTATGAACTCTATTCATGCTAATAAAATTGCTCTATTTGGGCAATGAATCAGAATCTTTAAAGTTACTAAAGCATTACTATTAATTTTTGCCTATTCCAAGGTTATTTCCATTATAATAGAGTCTAGCATTTCACAAAGAGTTTTACTTCCTGAGTTATACGCTGTCCAACACTCGTCAAATTCTCAGCAGCACAGGTTGTAAGAATAGATCAAGTTCTTCCTAGATAAAGTGTCTGTGAGCATGCTTCACACAGACAATTTCAATAGTCAGCTATTCTACAGAAATGTTTAAATCTCCCCTGTTGCCCTCTTTAATGTTTGAGGGCCTCACACCTAAAATGGTCTTCCTGCCTTTTAACCTCCCCTCAGACCCAATCTGTACATTGCAGCAAAGTTATAAGCAAATAGCTGATCATGGAATCCTCCCACTTAAACAAAATGGCTATCTGTTATCTACTGAGCAACCATTTATCAAAGGTCTGCTTACCTCCCCCAAATCACCCAGGCTTTTATTTCTTTGGTGTCATTAAGCAAAGAAATAAACTTTTACTCCAAACCCAGCTCAGAAATCTTTGTGGTTTTTTTTTTTTTCCATTATTTATTCAGCCAAAAGTTTTGAGTTCCTATTATTTACATTCACACATTTATTTATTCAGTGAATATTCATTCAATGACCCTTTTGTGCCAGGCACTATTGAAAACATTAGGGATATATAAGAAAACAAACCAGCTTCATAGAGTTTAGATTTTAGATTCTACTGGGGATAGTAAGACAATAAGTGAAATATATGTGAAGTACATAATATATTATAAGGTAATAAGTACTGTAGATGAAAGACAAGGAAAGGGGCTAGAGTGTACCGGAAACTGTACAAGCGTTGGCTTAATTGTAAGTAACACAGTTAGGATAGACTACTCAAGAAGTTAACATTTCAGCAAATGCTTTCAGGGTCTGGCTGGGCCTGAGAAGGTGAAGCTATATGTGGGCCTTTAGGTGAAAGGCTTCTGGGGCAGAAGGAAGAGCCAGTGCAGAAGTCTTTGGGTGGGAGAAGGCCTGATATGTCTGAAGGACAATAAGTTAGATCATTGTTCCTTGATCAAAATGAATAAGGGAACTTATAAGATTCAAGACATAAGGAAGGTTCAGGTGATATAGTACCTATAAGGCTATTAAAAGATTTGGCTTTTATGCTGAGTGAGGTGGTGAGGTACATCCAACCAGAAGATACAAACCTGGGTATTAGAGCCAGGAGTAAAAAGCTTTTCCAGTTATCTTTCCATCTGATATTTCTAATACTTTGAGTATTAAAGTATAAACTATAAAGCTACCGGGCTTCCCTGGTGGCTCAGAGGATAAAGCATCTGCCTGCAATGTAGGAGACTCAGGTTTGATCCCTGGGTTGGGAAGATCCCCTGGAGAAGGAAATGGCAACCCACTCCAGTGTTCTTGCCTGGAGAATCCCATGGACAGAGGAGCCTGGTGGGCTACAGTCCACGGGGTTGCAAAGAGTCGGACAAGACTGAGCGACTTCACTAATACTTTGAGTACACATTATTTGAAGCTTTCTGTTTCTCAAAACTGGTATCTTAAAAAAGATGCTCTATGCTTGATACACAGTAGGGACTGTGTAAGGAATTTACTGAACAGCTCTACCAGTTAACACATGATTTATTAAGGACAATTTACCTTAATAATTAATATCAAAATATGCCAAAAACTAGATACCTGTAAATCTAATTAGATACCTGTAAATCCACTGGATGATGAAAAATTGTCTGAAGCATTTTAGTTAGTTCATTTTGTCTGCAATATTTCCCTGCTAGATAGCATACTCTGTTAGGACTAATTATACAGCAGTTCCAAAGCAGTTTTCACTGAATTAAATTCCTTCATAATGGTTTGTTATGAAATGTAAGTGATATTTTTGGTTCTAAATTATTCTAACCTCACAAATATGACCAAAACACATTAACTAATATTTTGACCTATAAACACAAAATTGCCAATTTAGAAAACTCAAGGGAATATTCACAAACTAATTTATTTTTTACTTGTCCTATTATAACTAACAGCATATGAGTCTGATACTTGACAGCACAAAAGAAATCTATTTGTAAGTCTGAACATTCTTCATTTCTATGTTTTAATTGAGGAATAAAATGAAAAGAAATAAGAAACATTCCTCCCTCAGGATTGAAAATAATGAAGCATTTAAAATAACATTCAGTAATTAACTTTTGGGTGACCATTTCTGAAGACATGTTTCTAATCATTTTTCATTCATGGACACAGATGTCTTTAGTACCTAACATTTGCACTTGAGTTTCTTATTTGGTTAAATCATATATTTAGCCACAGAGTTCTTAGCCAGAGAATATATAATATGTTCTTATTGATCCTATCAAATTCACACCAATGCAAGAAAATAAGACCAGTTAATGGCACTGAAAGTATTGCAGTGAACAGACTAAATTCTCTGGGTTCATAGAATTTATCTTTTAATTAAGGGATAAAGAATAAATTAAATAAAAACCATAAGTTAATTATACAGAGTGCTAGTTTGTTAGTACATTATCAATTATGAAATTTTATTGAAGGTTCTTCCAGGAATTGTTTGCTTTCATAGGGATAGCTAAAGAGCTGAAAATGGATTTTTTAAATGGCTGAGTCTTTCCTTAGTAGCTCAGAAGTGAAAGTGTTAGTCTCTCAGACATGTCAGTGTCTTTGTGACTCTGTGAACTGCAACCTGCTGGGCTTCTCTGTCCATGGAATTCTCCAGGCAAAAATATCAGAGTGGGTAGCCATTCCCTTCCCTGGGGATCTTTCTGACCCAGTGATCGAATTCGGGTCTCCTGCATTGCAGGCAGATTCTTTACCACCTGAGATGCCAGGAAGCCCTTCCTTAGCCTGAGTCCCCTAAAAATAGAGTCTGAAGCAAAGACTTCTGTATGTTAATCTAGTACAGGGTATAGTCCTTGGGAGCAGGAATGAGAAAGAGTGAAGTAGAGAAGGAGAGAGAGAAAAAACATGGGGGTTTATTTCTTAACTGGCTACTTTATGATATCAACAGCACTTGATTTCTCCCTTTTGTAAAGTTATCTTCTAAGAGGCTACTTAAATAACTGCTCCATGGACAGTCCCTCACTGAGAAGTAAGAGGAAAAATGATCCAGAGGCTTCCCTATTTAACTGGCCTAAGTTTTGCTTGGAATTTGTATATGAGTTGGTGTTGACAGGGAAGCCACAGATCTGGAGACAAGAGGCTCATAGAATGAGTGTGCGGCAGGGCTTTGTCACATGTGTGATACACATGTCACATGTGTGTCATGGGTTTGCATGAGGATAGAGGGAAATATATGAAACTAGTCACCAGAAAAACTGAAGCAAGAGACAGGCGAGCCCGTAGTGGTCTGAGTAGGCGCTTAGACAATGCTTGAGGTGGCCTTCAACCCTACTTTAGGTAAAGCAGAAAAAGATTTTATATATTTAAGTATCCTATGCAAGTCAAAGTTGCTCAGTCGTGTCCAACTTTTTGCAACCCCATGAACTTCTCCAGGCCAGAATACTGGAGTGGATAGCCTTTCCCTTCTCCAGGGGATCTTCCCAACCCAGGGATCAAACCCAGGCCTCCTGCATTGCAGGCGGATTCTTTACAAGCTAAGCCACGTGGGAAGCCCAGTAATAGTGGAATGGGTAGAATATTCCTTCTCCAGCGGATCTTACCAACCCAGGAATTGAACCAGGGTCTCCTGGATTGCAGGTGGATTCTTTACCAATTGAGCTATCAGGGAAGCCCAGACAAGCATCCTGTAAATTGCACCAAACAAAGAACATTTAAAACCATGGATCTGTCTCAGGACTTAATTATTTACAGATGAAGAAACTGAGGTCTAGGAAAATAAAATAACTTGCTATTGGTAAGTCAATGAAAGTCAGTATTGAGGCCTGCTGAGGAGTACATAACTTGGGGTTTACTGACAGAGTATCCTTCATAAGTATCCTCTATTACTTAGATATGTTCAGTGTCTTCTATAAGACATGTGGATCATATGTAAAAAAGGAATATTAACAGATACCTGATTCTTCAAAAATAAATGAAGTCTCAGGTGTTTTGATTCATATAATTCATATTTTAGTCAATAGGCAAATGAGCATACTAATGTTGGTTGTAATTAAAATTTTCAGATTGAAAGAGTTTATGAATTATGTAGGAAGACCAATATTCATCCTTTTCACCAAAATGAAGTGTTTTATTCTATCCCCAACTAGATGGGAGCTCCCTTTATTACACTTTGCTCATATGCTTATTTGGCCCTTACTTACTGAAAATAGCCATTTTGAAGGTTTTAGCCTTTCTATCAGTTTGTGAGCACCTGTACCCTGGAGGAAAAAGGAACTGGATTTGGCAATATATGATAAAAGAATAAGTCTCTGTACATATATTCATGCTTCCTACTTGAGTAGATTAAGCCACATTGTTTCCCTAAAGCTCATTTTCTTTATATATAATAAATATTTCACTATCTATAATACCCTCAACAGAAAGTTTTTATTCAGATCCCATTAATTAAACTATGGAAAGTATGTGTAATGTACTATTTAAATACTATTTCAATGATTACTTAGTCTGAAAAACATTCCATATAATGAATGTCTTTTTTATGTAATTATATCAAGACAAAATATTTAAACAATATTTAGAGAGATTAGACATTGATTTATGAAAAGATTGGGTGCATTCAGGGTGATATGACCATAGACTGGAAATTGAGTTCTGGACCAGTTGTTGACTGAAATTTTATCTGGACAAAATGGAATAAAGTCTAAATTTAAAATTCTTGAAATATCTTCAAATAGCTTCCATGGTACAAACATTAAAGCCTCAGTTTAATTTAAGTATATACCATTTTATGTTTTGATAAATTTTCTCAAATGCTTGGCAGAATCAAATAAATACTTTTAAGATAACATGAAATATTTCTTGAATAACTTTGAAAACTCAATAAAACAATTTGATCCTGATGTTAAAATTAAAAAGTATGTTTTAAGATTAAATCTTGAATCATTTTGACATACAGGTTATTTATAGTGGATTTTGCAAGCAATCTACTTACTATTAAAATAAAATAACATATGTATTCATAAAGTATCTACAAATGTTTCAACATGAAAGTAAATATTATAGCTTGGGGGTGGGGTGGTCATACCAAGAGGCTTGTGGGATCTTTTTTCCCACACCAGGGATTGAACCCAGGGCCAAGGTAGTAAAAGCGCAAAATCTAGCCACTGGATGACCAGGAGATTCCATATATTAACAATCTTAAAATAGATCACCTTTGCCAAATACATTGCACTCCAGATCTGGTTCTTATACAAAATAATATTTTTTTCATGTATTTACTTTTTTATTACCAAATCTGGTGCCTGAATAATTTTTGGTCATATACAATGTGCACAAGTATTCTCATCATTTCTGAAAACAGAGAGGGAGAACTAATATAAACTTGAACATCAATATGTAAGTAGAAGTTTGATGATAACAAAGAGATGACCAAAGCATTTTTGCTTTTAAAACAAAAATTCTCATACAAAAATTTTTGTAAGTCATTGCTGTCCTAAAGGAATCATGAAGTGGAAGGATGGAAGACTTTGTGCCATACAGAATCATAATTTAATAGTTGTTTGTCTTTCGATGACATTGCTTAGATTACTTGGTCTCTGAGCCACAATTTCCTTGTTTGTGATATTAAATGAACCAGGAAATGTGAACAAGCTTCCTGAACTGGAACACATTGTGCAAAACATAGAATTACATTCAACAAAATTCATACTGCTGGCATAACACATACATTATGATGAAAAGGATCAATAGGTTCCAAGAAACCTCTGAAACAAAAAGTACAAATAGAAAGGCAATAAAGTTATCAAAAGGAAAAAAGAACAACTATTTAAAAATTACAGCCCTAAAGCATTTGGTATAAATGGCACTGCATTTTCTTGATAATGTTTTTAAAATATATATTCTTCTAGACTAAGTAAATGTTTCTTTCCTAATAGCTGATCCATACTTCAAGGCAAATAAAAGGTCAGTTAGATTATACTTTCTCACTTCTACTTTTTTGTAAGTTTCAGTCATTGGCAACTGATTTTTAGTTGTCATCTGTCAATGAATTAGAAATTACAGAATAAAATAATGGCCTTAAATCTAAACATTTGACAGATGTACTAGACACCAAAGCTTTCATATCTGGTTGTTAGGACAATGTACAAAGAATTGCTAGTTAATAAGTGTCCCCAAAATGATATTTTGATAATTTGGGAAAACCTCATATATCTTTGAAGTATCATCATTCATTTACCTACACATGATTGATTAAACATTCATTAAACATCTACTACCTGAAAAGTATTATTAAACATTGAAAGGAAAGATAAATATAATCAACATCTCATGCCTAAGGAAATTTCTAGTCTAGCATCAAGGACAGAAAAACAGACCCATGACTATAATATTAGGAGATAACTGCCATAAGAGAAATATCATATTAGTTCATTTACCAAAAAAAGTCATAAAAGAAGGTATCTGTAAGTAAATCACAAAATTCTATTCATTATGCTTAAACTTGTCAAAATGGCCTTAAACATATATACATACATGTATGTGTGTGTGTGTGTATATATATATATATAGCCCATAATAGCATTTAATGCCAAAATTAGCTATTGATGACTCTGCTGCTTAGATACCTGAGAATTTTAATAATTATTTATATAGATCGATACAATAACGTTGAGAATTTGAGAGAAGGAAGTGGATTCAAGAATAAACTAAGAAGGCATCAGTTCAGTTCAGTTCAGTTCAGTCGCTCAGTCATGTCCAACTCTTTGCGACCCTATGAATCGCAGCACGCCAGGCCTCCTTGCCCATAAATATTCATTATTCTCATATCAATTTATCTCCCACCCCATAACTGAGATGAATATGTTATATGTGTGTGTGTGTGCATGCTTAATACACAGTATGTAAGGACTAAATCCATAAATCAATAAATCCACTAAACCCATAAATCAGTCTTAGCCCATTCCTTTTTGCTTCCTTTTATTTTTGAGTGATGAAGGGTCCTGTCCAGTCTTATCACTTCAGGTGTGCTTTGAAGCCCCCTTTCTAAGTTTCTTATGGAATTTGTTCTTTTGATTATATCCTATATCTTAAATGAAGTATCCACAGACATTTTTTTGTAAAGGGCCAGATGGTGAATGCTTTAGGCTTTGTGACCCATTGGACCTCTGTTGCAGCTATTCAACACTGCGTTGGTGGCATGAAAGCAGCCATAGGCCATATGTAAATTAATTAGTTTGGCTGAATCGCAATAAAACTTCATTTGCAAAAATGGATGGTGATGTGGATTTAACCAGTTGATAGTAGTTAATCACCTACCTTAAATGATAAATTTCTCTTTTACTGGGTTATTTTTATTTTTCTCAGATAAAACAAAGATTTATTTCCAGCCAAATACTGTGTTATTTTTAACTGCACCCAAATCCATTCTAATATCACCAATCATAAGCTTAAAAAAGGCAAATGTGTTAAAAAAATAACTTCCCTCCAATTTGAAAAACATAGTTTTATAAACACCTTAAAAGTCAAATTTATTTAAAATTGTTGGTCTGTTTGAAGTTCCACATCAGAAATGACAGTAGAGAGAGTAATACTTTCCATACCCTTTCATTTCTCAATCCCTCCTTTTCTCATTGAAGGGCACAGATTCACCACTCCTCATACTTAGTAGAGTATGGTTTACTCTCAGGAGAAGCAAGGAGTCTTCTGCAAGTTCTGGGGCATGTATGGGGACATATGACTAGAGATCCAGAGTCCCTGAAATCCAGAGTGTGATGAGAAGGGATAGCGTGATCCATGACTGGACATATCTATCCTCTTGGCTACATGGTATCTCCTTACACAGTAGGGAAATGTAAAGCCAAGGGAGGGCCAGAGTTGGGACTGCTGAAGCACAGGCCCAGGACAGGGCCTCTCTCTATGGGGTTGAAATATACTAATAAGCCCAAGAGAATATCTGTGTTTCAATTAGAGAAACATATTAATTTTCAACTTCTGCTATGAGTTTAACTCTATATCCCCAAGTTCACAAGTCCTAATCCCCAAAACATGACCTTATTTGGAAATAGAGTCACTACAGATATAATTTGTTAAGATGAGGTTACACTGGAGTAGTATGGATCCCTAATCTAATCTAACTGGTATACTTGTAAAAAGGGAAAATTGGGGCACAAATATAGACACAGGGAGAAGTCACATGAAAATGAAGGCAGAGTTCAGGGTGATTCTCCTAAAGGTCAAAGGATGACAAAGAGTGCCAGAAAACTATCAGAGGCTAGACAAGTGTAATGGAATAGGTGTTCATACTCCTCAGAAACAACCAACTCTGATGACACCTTGATTTTGGACTTCTAGCCTCTGGAAGTGGGAGATAATAAATCTGTTGTTTGAGCCATTCAGTTTTCAGTACTTTGTCATGGTGACCCTAGTAAACTAACATATCTTCAAAGAGCCTTTCTTTTTTAATTGGGGGATAATTGCTTTACAATATTGTGCTGGTTTCTGCCATATATCAACATGAAGCCGCCTCAGGTATACATATGTCACCTCCCTCTTGAGTCTCCCTCCCACCTCCCACCCCATTCCACCCCTCTAGGTTGTCACAGAGTATTGGATAGAGCCCCCTGTGTCATACAGCAAATTCCCACTGGCTATCTATTTTATATATTATAATGCATATCTTTCAATTCTACTCTTCCAATTCATCCCACTGTCTCCTCCCCCCACCCCCAACCCCGGGTCCACAAGTCTGCTCTCTATGTCTGCATCTCTATTTCTAAACTACATATAGGTTCATCAGTACCATTTTTCTAGATTCCACATATATGCATTCATATCCGATGCTAGTTTTTCTCTTTCTGACTTACTTCACTCTGTATAACAGGATCTTCCCAACCCAAAGGTCAAATCCAGGTCTCCCACTTTGCAGGCAAATTCTTTACCAGCTGAGCCACAAGGAAGTCCAAGAATACTGGAGTGGGAAGCCTATCCCTTCTCCAGCAAATCTTCCTGACCCAGGAATCAAACCAGGGTCTCCTGCATTGAAGGTGGATTCTTTACCAAATTAACTATCAGGGAAGCCCCTAGGTTCATCCACCTCACTACAACTGACTCAAATTAATTCCTTTTTATCGATTAATATTCCACTGTATATATGTAGCATAACTTCTTTATCCATTCATCTGTTGATGGATGTCTAGGTTGTTTCCATGTCCTGGCTATTGTAAATAGCATTGCGATGAACACTGAGGTACAAGTGTCTTTTAGAATTGTGGATTTCTCAGGGTATATGTCCAGTAGTGTAATTGCTGGGTCATATGGTAGGCTACAGGACTAGGAAAGGTCAGTTTTCATTACAATGCCAAAAAAAGGCAATGATTCATTCAAAGAACAGATTCTGAAGCTCCAATACTTTGGCCACTTAATGCAAAGAGTTGACTCATTGGAAAACACCCGGACCCTGGGAAAGATTGAGAGCAGGAGGAGAAAGGGGTGACAGAGGAAGAGATGATTGGATGGCATCACTGACTCATTGGACATGATTTTGAGCCAACTCCAGGCATAGTGAAGGACAGGCAAGCCTGGTGTGCTGCAGTCTGTGAGTTGCAAAAATGTCAGACACAACTTAGTGACTGAACAACAACATCAATGGTAGTCTTATTCCTATTTTTTAAAGAAATCTCTATACTGTTCTCCACAGTGGCTGTATTAATTTACATTCCCATCACCAGTATGAGAAGGTCCCACTTTTACGTACTATCTCCAGTATTTATTGTTTGTGGATTTTTGTTTGTGGATTTTTTTTGATATTGGCCATTCTGTTGTGAGGTGATATCTCATTGTAGTTTTGATTTGCATTTCTCTAAAAATAAGCAATGTTAAGCATTTTTCATGTGTTTTTTAGCTATGTGTATGTCTTCTTCAGATAAATCTCTATTTAAGTCATCTATCCATTTTTTGATTGGGTTGTTTGTTTTCCTGATATTGAGCTGCCTGAACTGCTTATATATTTTAAAGATTAATCCTTTTTCAGTTGCTTAATTTGCAATTATTTTCTCCCATTTTGAGGGTTTCTTTTCATTTTGTTTTTGATTTTCTTTGCTGTGCAAAAGCTTTTAGGTCTAACTAGATCTCATTTTTTAATTTTTGTTTTTATTTCCATTACTCTAGGAGGTGGGTTGTAGAGGATCTTTCTGTAATTTATGTCAAATAGTGTTTTGCTTATGTTTTCCTCTAAGGGTTTTATAGTTTCTGGTCTTACATTTAGGTTTTTAATCCATTTTGAGTATATCTCTGTGTGTCGATAGTGCATGAAGAACTATGGACAGAGGTTTTGTAACATTGTACAGGAGGCAATGATAAAAACCATCACAAAGAAAAAGAAATGCAAGAAGACAAAATGGCTGTCTTAGGAGACCTTACAAATACCTGAGAAAAGAAGAGAAATGAAAGACAAAATAGAAAGAGAAAGATACACCTAACTGAATGCAGAGTTACAAAGAAGAGCAAAGAGAAATAAGAAACCTTCTTAAGTGAATAATGCAAAGAAATAAAGAAAAACAATAGTATGGGAAAGACTAGAAATCTCTTTAAGAAATTAGAGTTACTAAGGTAACATTTCATGCAAAGATGGACACAATAAAGGACAGGTATAGCAAGGACCAAAAAAAGCAGGGGATATTAAGAACAGGTGACAAGAATACACATAAGAACTTTAAAAAAAAAAAAAAAAGTCTTAATGTCTAAGATAATGACCATAGTGTAGTCACAAATCTAGAGACAGACATCCTGGAAAAGAGAGTCAATGGGCCTTAGGAAACATTACTATGATCAAAGTTAGTGGAGGTGATAAACCAGCTAATGTATTTAAAATCCTAAAAAATGATAGTGTTAAATTGCTGCACTCAATATGACAGCAAATTTGGAAAATTCAGTAATAGCCATAGGACTGAAAAAGATCAGTCAAAGAAGGGCAATACCAAAGAATGTTCAAATGACCATACAATTGAACTCACTTCACATGCTAGCATGGTAATACTTAAAATCCTTCAGGCTAGGATTCAATAGTACATGAATCAAGAACTTCTAGATGTACAAACTGGACTTAAAAGAGGCAGAGGCCCCTGAGATCAAATTGCCAACATCCATTGGATCATAGAAAAAGCCAGAGAATTTAACAAAAACATCGACTTCTGCTTCATTAACTACGTTTAAGCCTTTGACTGTATGGATCACACGAAACTGAAAAATTCTTACAGAGACGGAAGTACCAGACCATTTTACCTGCTTCCTGAGAAACATGTATGCAGGTCAAGAAGAAACAGTTAGAACCAGACATTGAACAATGGACTGGTTCAAAATTGGGAAAGGAGTGAGTCAAGACTGTGTATTGTCACCCTGCTTATTTAACTTATATGCAGAGTACATTATGAAAAACGCTGGGCAGGATGAAGCACAAGCTGGAGTCAAGATTGCCAGGAGAAATATCAACAACCCCAGATATGCAGAAGATAACACCCTAATGCCAAAAAGTGAAGAGGAAATAAAGAGCCTCTTGATGAAGGTGAAAGAGGAGAATGAAAAAGCTAACTTAAAACTCAACATGCAAAAGCTAAGATTATAGCATCTTGTTCCATTACCTCATGGCAAATAGATAGGGATAAAATGAAAACAGTGGCAGGTTTTATTTTCTTGGGCTCCAAAATCACTGTGGATGGTGACTGCAGCAATGAAATTTTTAAAAAAAATTAAAAAAAAGCTTGTTCCTTGGAAGAAAAACTATGAGAAAATTTGACAGCATATTAAAAAAACAGAGATCGCTTTTATGAAAAATGTTCGTATAGTCAAAGCTATGATTTTTCCAGTAGTCATGTACGTATGTGAGAGTTGGACCATAAAGAAGGCCGAGCAGTGAAGCATTGATAACTTTCTAACTGTGGTGCTGGAGAAGACTCTTGAGAGTCCTTTGAACAGTAATGAGATCAATCCTAAAGGAAATCAATTCTGAATATTCATTGGTAGGACTGATGTTGAAGCTGAAGCTCCAATACTTTGGCCACCCGATGCAAAGAGCTGACTGATTGGAAAGAACCCTGATGCTGGGAAAAATTTAGGGCAGGAGGTGATGGGGCGATGGATGCTAAGTCAGTTGAATGGCATCACCAACTCAATGGACATAATTTTAAGCAAACTCTGGAAGATAGTGAAGGACAGGGATGCCTGATATGTTGCAGTCCTTGGGATGGCAAAACGTTGTACATGACTTAGCAACTGAACAACAACATGGTTTAGGAACTGTTCTAATTTCATTTGTTTTACACATATTTGTCCAGTTTTTCCAGCACCACTTATTGAAGAGGCTATCTTTTCTAGATTGCATATTCTTGTCTCTTTTGTCAAAGATAAGGTGCCCATAGGAACATGGGTTTATTTCTGGGTTTTCTATCTTGTCCATTGGCCTATATTTTGGATTCTGTGCCTGTCCCACACTGTCTTGATTACTGTAGTTTTGTAGTATAGTCTGAAGTCAGGAAAGTTGAATCCTCAAGCTCCATTTTTCTTTCTCTAGATCGCTTTAGCTATTTGGGGTCTTTCGTGTTTCTGTACACATTGTGAAATTTTTGTTCTAGTTCTTTCTAAAATACCATTTGTAATTTGATAGGGCTAGCATTGATTCTGTTTATTGCTTTGAGAGTATAGTAATTTGCACAGCATTGATTTTTCATGGTATCTCTCTCCAGCCTTTTATGTCATCTTTGATTTCTTTCACCAGTGTCTTACAGTTTTTTTATACAGCTTCACCAACTCAATGGGAGACAGTGAAGGACAGGGAAGTCTGTTGTGCTGCAGTCCATGGGGTCACAAAGAGTCAGACATGACTTAGTGACTCAACAACAAGAATTATATCCTCAAAGAGCTTTTCTTCTCAAGTGTTTCTAACTGGTTACTTTCTGTTTAGTTTTATAAACTAAAATATTATATAATAATGTGTTTTTTTTTCCCTTTGGGAATATCACAAATTGTAATTATTTCTTATAAACTCATTTGTTAATTATATAGCTATTTCAGAGTTGACTGCCCTATGGGAAACAAATAAAAGTAGAGTAAATTATAGAATGGGCTCTCTAGGTGACACAGGGGTAAAGAATCCACCTCAGTGCAAGAGATTCAGGTTGGATCCCTGGGCCAAGAAGATTCCCCTGGAGGAGTAAATAGCAACCCACTTCAGTATTCTTTCCAGGATAATCCTGTGGACAGAAGGGCCTGGCAGGCTACAGTTCATTGGGTCTCAAAGAGTTGAGCATGACTGAGTGACCAAGCATACACACACACACACACATACACAGGATACTGAATATACATAGTGTTTGGGTAATAATTTGAAGTGAGGTGGTCAGCAGAGTACTCTTTTAAGGAACTGACATCTGAAGAAAGATATGAAAGAGGTGACTTAGTTATCGTTTTTTTTTTCTTTTTCCTTCTGAGGGTAAAGGATTCCAAAGCGATGGACACAGAAGTTGAGACCCTATGGTAGGAATCTGCATCTACATTGACAAAACAGCAGGGAAACCAGTGTTGTCAAGGGGACAGAATGAGCAGGAGCGTACTAAGAGATATGCTCAGAGAGGTAATAGGATAGTTGAAGAGAGGCCTGATCATTAAAAAAAAAGAAACAAAAAGGAACATATTGGTGTTGGAGATATCTTAACAATACTTAAACTTCTTTTATTTTAGAAAGAAAAGTGAGGCCAGAGATATCAAGATGCTCAAAATCACATGGATAATTAGACCCATTACTGGAATCTGTCTGGCAGAACCACACACTCTCTGCTATACCAGTGAGCATGGTTCTTCTAAAGCAGAGGTTCTCAAGTGGAATATTCATCAAAATCACCTATACCACTTGTTAAAACATAGAACGTTCAGCTCCATCTCCATCATTTCTGATTCATTAGTTTTGAGTCCTGAATATCTGAATTTCTAATAAGTTTCCAGGTCATGCTGATACTGATGATCTGGAGACTACATGGTGAGAAAACATACTATGCCAGCAATACAATAAAAATTATACATTGTAATTTCTTAGCAAATTGCATTCAGTGATTTAGATCAATCATAATTTCATGGAAATGCTAAGAATTTCTTTCATGTTCTGTATCATTATAATATACTTTCCTTTCAGGATTGTTTTTCTAGAACTTGTAGCATCTATTTTTCCATCTATCTGGCTTCTTCATTAACTATTTTCCCAACTGCTTGTCTTCAGTTTCCTTTTAGAAAGTTTTTGGATCAGACTTTCGACCCAAGAATTAGAGATGTTTTAAAATTCAATGGAAAATACACGAGGATGGAAGTGTCCAACCATTTTTATTTTCCACAATATAGTACATCATACATCTTTCCCTCAATATTAGACAATATTCATTTCTGTATGGATTTTTATATCATTATGTAAAGCCATAGGAGGAAAACCTCAATAGATTAGATAGGAAAAAAAAAAAAAAAGAGTCCTGAGAATTAACATCAATGTCAAGAGAGAATATTATTTCAAACAAATCTAGCCAAATGGTTTTCCCAGGCTCTTAGGCAGTGTCCAATTATCTTGGTTAGACATTTTGGAGGGCTTTTCTGACTTTCTTCCATGAAGAAATCTGGAAAGTCAGAGGTTGAAAAAAAAAAAAGTAATCTGAGTAAATTAAATTTAGAAAATATTTGTCTAAGGGGCAGCCAATATATTAATAAATGCTGTTATTTATACTTCCTAATCATATTTAGAACCTGTGTTTCTGTCTTCCTATACACCTTGCTGCCTTTATAATATTTTTATTAGATATCGCCATGTCTCCCCTATGGCCTCAATTAAGTACTTCTTTGAGAGGCCCAATATGTATACTGTTCTCAATTTGTTTTTGAAAACTGAATATGTTTTCAATCCAGTTGTTTAATTGAGGTCTTTCAGCAGTTCCCTAGAATATAACAGATAAAATCCTAAATTATCAGGCTTTGTGCTGTGATGTGCTTGAAATCTGTTTACCTCTTCAGTTTCAATATTGTCTCTCCCTCCTTGAAATGAAAATTAGTCAATCTGAACTAGTTCTGTATTCCTGAGTATACCATTTGCTGTTTAATACCACAGGCCTTTTGTACAGCTGTTTACCCTCCCTGGAGCACCCTCCCTTTTCTCATCTTCATGGTAAACCCTTATACATCCTTCTGGTAATACTAGGACATCTTGAAAAGCCACTGTTCCACATTTTATAGATCAAAACTAGTCACAATGTTGACTACAAATCTAGGGAGTTACAGAAATAAATCTCAAAACTCTGTATATAAAGAATGCTGTGATTATGAAGAAGAATCTGATTCTGTATTTTTAATAGGATATGTTTTAATAGTCAAAGTGATCAGTAATTTTAATACGATTTTTTTTAACAAGAATACATGAAAAATGTGGGTTGGCTTGGCAGAGAAGTCACCGATGTTCCAAATGTCATGTCAAAAGAAATTATATCAATCTTCTTCCATATTTGATCCATTTTTATAACAAGTAAAATCTAGTTGTAAAATGCCTCCTTTTAAAATATTCTACTTGTGGAGTGAACAACAACTATTTTTGATGCCAAAAAATTAACAAATAAGCATCTTTTTATAAAATCTACTTTTAATTTAGTTTCTTCAAAAATATTTATCATGATTTTATAGATAGAATTATTCCTGGTGAAGCCTCTTAGACAATATTATTTTGATAGAAAGAAATGCTATAATTTAAATTGAATCTTAACATTCTGCTTCTAATATATAAAAGGGATGATACCACACTTACTCCCCATTTTTGAGATTTTGGCTGAAACTTCCTATTTTGGTTGCAAGAGTTGAAATTAGCTGTCTGAACTTTTTAATTCGATGTGTGAAGTATTGATCTTCCAAAATGCATATACCTTCTTTCTTGAGATATTCATAGCTGTAGTACAAGAGCTTCCTATGGGAGTATGTTTTTATCTAAGCTAACCTAAGTAAACTAAACGGCAGAGTGTTTCTGTGTGCTCTGTACTCAATTTGTTTAGATAGATTTCTAGTCTACTTCCAAAATCAAAGTCATAAATAGCTCATAATGGGAAAATTCAGGTGATTAAGCCTTATCAAATATTTAGGCAATAGCATGTTGATGAACTGCATGCTTTAAGCAAGTTGTTCTAAATCAAAGATTCAAATTTGATTTTGCTGTGATAAGTAGAAATTCTACAAAATTCAATATTGAGACTACATGATCAATTTGAGCAATATTTAGTAGAAGTGATTTTGCATATCATTTTTGAAAATAGATTAGAGCAGAAATATGCAGTCTGTCTTTGCATTTACTGCTATTCAGCATTTCCTGAACACCCACTATAGGCTAAGAAATGTATAATAAAATGAGCATCCACAGCTTTAGTTACATACAAATACAGAACTCAGTGAGATATAGAGAGTTTAAAGAAATATTATTTACAATATTTTTAAAATGTAATTGCATTGTAATTTCGGCACTATTGTCTGTGTGTGTGTGTGTGCATTTTGTACCCTCGATTAAACTCTTTGATGTATGGGTCAGGAAAAGATAATATATGGAACAAAAGATGAGAATAAACATTAAGAAATACATAGGCCAGAGAGAGAATTAAGAATAGATACAAAGACAAATTTTCAATGCATCAACTATCAACAAGGGTTAAAAGCACTGGGTAAATGGGATTCACATGAAACAGGAAGTACTGTAACAGAAGAAAGCCATACAAAGAAACAGTCTGATAAAGCCCAACACATAAGAGACTGTGAGAGAAATAGAATCATAGACAAAATGAAGATGAACAGCCACAGGGAGACAGAAATCAAGGTGACATATTGTCAGTGAATGAAGGCCCTCGAGGTGGATGACAGTAGTTAACAGTGGATTGTATTTATATTAGTCTACTAGTCAAGTTAAATAAAAAGTATTCAGTTTAACAATAGAGAGTTGGTTGATAAATTGATATGGTTTTAGTGAAATCTTTGCCAATAGTGTATTATTAACAAGACGTGTGGGAGACTGAATAACATTGTTATAACTGAGAAAGTGAACTTCATCAAAGAGTTAAGAGATAAAGTAGTAGCAAAATCCAGTGTGAAATAATGGGAAGCTTTCATTTTTGTTTTAAGGTGGGAGAAAATGATCATATTTAAAATCTGAGGGAAAGATTCAGTAGTGACAGATTCCTGAAGAAAGTGTATAATTGAAAATTTGAACACCTTAAAGTGTAAGAAGTGGAGACACTGATGGAGAAGCCAGAGGAATGATGCAAGAAAAGACAAGGATAAAGGAAATTCTGGCACAAGTATAAATAATACTGTTTGGAAGCCTGATACTTTTTATTCACAATGTTGAGAGCAACAGGAGAGTTGGAGGGATAGGAGCTATCATCAAAAATGAAACACAACTGAAAGGGAAAGAGAAATTACTTAATAATGATGAAGGCTAAGCTAAGAATGAAGACCATGAAATTTTACTGGTGAGAATTTACATCACTATGTGATTGCTTTTGCCAGCTAATATCATGGCAATTATTCCAGTAGCTTTTACCAATAGTATTTTAAAGACAGATATGTGGAGAGTAATACAACTTTAAGTCCAGTTTTCCAGCTGTCTTCATGTATTCTTATCTGCTCTGTCCTAGGTCTTAATTTTGCTAGGCCTTTTATGCCCTATCACCATAGACTACTTAAACTTTCAAATAAGAAAGGCACTTTATTTTTCCAGAGCTTGGTAACTATCTCTTGATACTATCATTGCCAAGGATTATTTTGACTGGAATTCTTCTATCTTTTGCTATAATCTGCAGCAGTTATATATGTAACATAATTTAGTTTGGGTTTGTGTGGAAGAATTTACTATTATAATGTGTCATTTGGAACTGAAACATACAACAGTATAGAAGGAGGAGTCATTCATAGGTCGTCTTACAATAGGGAGACAAAACATTATAACAACTCATAGGTTTTTGGACAATACAGAAAAATCTTTAGAATAGTCATAGAATTGTGTGTGTGTGTTTATAAGTGAGATAGAAAACAGGAGAAATTATCTCTCAGCTATAATACATAGCAAATAATTTAATACAATTTTTTCAGTTAAATTTTTTGTTACAGTGAGAAATATTTAAAAAAATTTTTTTGAGAAAAAATAAATGAGTTTGGATTCAAGAAGTGATTACATATTGTTGTTTCAGTGGCTAGGCATAAAACATCAGGCTAAAACAGCATCCACTTATTCTTATATATGGGGAGAATTGTCTGTATATAATACATTTCAGACTATACATGATACCAATAAATAATACCTAAAACAATTCAGATTTAAAATCTTGGAATTATCTATGACTTTTCTAAGTCCTTGAATCTCATATCTAATTTGTCTCCAAATTCTACTTTAACTTCTTTCACAGTTTCACACACTGCTGCCATTCTAATTTGAATCTGAATAACTTCATACTTAAACTTAAAGTAAAAGCTTCTTTTTTTTTTTTTTTTAGTGGCAGCCCTGCCCAGGGAAGGACGCGGACTGGACACAGAGAGGACTAGCTTCCACCACGCAGTTAGGACTGCGCTCCGGGCCCGCAAGCTGAAGATCTTCAACTAAAAGCTTCTTGACTAATTTCCTTAGAAGCAGCTCATCTGCCTACCCTCCCTTACGTATAACAATCTGATTAATTGGTTAAAATGCTTGTTCAAACAAAATACTCTTCTGTTTAGAAGACTTGACTATCCATTAGAATATCAAAATTTGAAATGGTGAAGATACTTACAAAATTAAACTCTTTGGCATGTAGAGGAGAAAATTGAGGCCCACAGAAAGGAAGTTAAATTGCTCTTATGTACAAAGGACTCTGAAAAGTAATATGTATAACTCTGAAAGGTAGACTGCATGTAGTATTGAGTAAAATATAAAAAATCCTTAACCTCACAGAACTTACACAAAAGTGTGGAAAAGAAGAAATAAAGCACATGACTAGAAAATGTGATGGCAAGTTTTGACTACCGTTACAAAAAAATAAATACATTTTTGCAGTGGGAGGGGTCACGGTGTGTGTGCATGTGTGTTGGATGTTGATGTTATTTTAGAAACTGGTCAGCGACAGCCATTCAGAAGAGGTGATTTTTGAGGAAACAACAATGAGACCCTGCAGATAGCTATGAATATTTGGGGAAAGAGCATTTCTGCTGAAAAAATAAAGTACGAGTCCTGAATTAGGGACATGATTTATCTGTTTGAAGAACAGCAAAATGGCCACTGTGCCTAGAGTGGATGAAGTTTTGCTGGGGGGAAGTGGTTGGAGGGAAAGACATTATATCAGAAAAGTAATTGGTTAGAGATTATACAGTTAAATCATTGCAAGGACTTACTTTTATTAATATTTTACATTTGATGGCATGCCAGTGGATGATTTTAAGTAGGTTGGTGACATAATCAGATTTACCTTTCAAATAGGGTAATAGACTGTGAAGAAGGCTGAGGGCCGAAGAATTGATGCTTTTGAATTGTGGTGTTGGAGAAGACTCTTGAGAGTCCCTTGGACTGCAAGGAGATCCAACCAGTCCATTTTGAAGGAGATTAGCCCTGGGATTTCTTTGGAAGGAATGATGCTAAAGCTGAAACTCCAGTACTTTGGCCAACTCATGCGAAGAGATGACTCATTGGAAAAGATTCTGATGCTGGGAGGGATTGGGGGCAAGAGGAGAAGGGGACGACAGAGGATGAGATGGCTGCATGGCATCACTGACTCGATGGACGTGAGTCTGGGTGAACTCCAGGAGTTGGTGATGGACAGGGAGGCCTGGCATGCTGCGGTTCATGGGGTCGCAAAGAATCAGACAGGACTGAGCAACTGAACTGAACTGAACTGAACTGAATAGACTATGACAGGCAAAATGGGAGCTGAGCTGAAAGGTAGTTGTGGTAGCATGGTGGTGCTGAGAAGTGGTTATATTTTGGCTAAACAAATTTTCTACTAGACTGTATGTAGAGTATGACAGAGAAAAGTCAAGAGGGAATCCAAGGTTTAGGGCCTTGAGCAAATGGATTTGGAGAAACTGCAGAAGGATCAGGCCTGTGGGAATAATTTAAGATTTTTAATTTTGGCCAAGTTTGAATAAAACATCCATCAAACATCTAAGTGGAAGTATTCAGCAGGTAGTTGGATGATTTGAGAGAAATTAAATTTTGGAACTTTCAGTACATAAGATGTGACAGCAAAACCATTTAGTTGTTTATATCAGGAATCCCACCCCCCCCACCCCCATCTGTGGAAAAACTGTCTTCCATGAAACCTGTCCCTGGTGCCAAAATGTTGGGTGCCGTGGGTCTACACAATATCCATTTATTGTTCTACTTTACTAATAGAATGCTTTTATTACCAAGAATAATAATATGCATTTCTAACCTCTTTTGCAGATCAGGGTGTTCAACAGGGTATTCACATAAATTTTTGGGTGAGAATACCAAGAAGACCCTTTAAGGGAAATAATTTATCCAGCAAGCTTATTTCTGTGACTTTTCTTACCTATCTTCTCCCCAGAGAAGAACCAGCAAGAGTAGATCCAGCAGCCTGACTGATTTTAAGGATGGAAAAAAAATATTGTTATTAAAGCCAGAGTCACAGATGCTCTACATTGGTTACTATTAGGCTTTTTTTTTTTTTTTTAATGTGAGATAAAATTATTCACCTTGCCTAAGCCACTTGTTGTGGTGAACCGTAGTTTATGAGAAGTTTAAGCCAGCCACAACACATTTAAAGTCACATGGTTGCATGAGATAAACAAGGAGTGGATGTAAGTAAGATCAAAGAAAGCTGAAGACAAGCCTTGATGCACAGCGATATATTCTAACACTGAACACTGAGGTGGAGTAGAGGGAAGTTCAAGGCAAAGAAACCTGATGATTGACTGACATTGAGGACATATTCCACTGAGGACAAAGGAGTGGCAGGAAAGCACTACTTCTTGAAGATCAAGTGCAATTTATATACACATATATATATACACATATCAGTTCAGGCACTCAGTCATGTCCCTCTCTTTGGGATCCCATGGACTGCAGCAGGCCAGGCTTCCCTGTCCATCAGCAACTCCTGGAGCGTGCTCAAACTCATGCCCGTTGAGTCAGTGATGCCATCCAACTATCTCAACCTCTGTCGTCCCCTTCTCCTCATGAAACTTTTAATGGACACACAGATTTTTAAATTTATTATGGTATGGATGTGTCATAAATTATTATATATATATATATATATGTAATTATCTGTGCTAAGATTATTTTTTAAAATTGACAGATCTCATGAGAAATAAGTGGTCCCAACAGAGACTTTATCTGAGGGACTTATGGACCCCTATTTACAATTTCTAATCTCTGTCTTGTTTGGTTTTGCTTCTTTGTTGTAGTCTCAACAATTTTATAAGTATCAGAAGAGGGATATGACAATTAAAAAAAGAAGAAAAAGAAAAACTGGAAAAGGCAAAGTTAAGATCTTAGTATATATACCATTATTCTTCTTAAATTTCAAATATAGAGATTAGACATTTTCTATGGCATTAAATTTATTACTAAAACATGCTTTTAATGGACACACAGATTTTTTAATTTATTATATGAATGTGTCATAAATTGTATTTAGCTTAAACTAGAATATTTGTAAGAGAAGAAGTGAAGGAAAGAGTGAAGAAGAAAGATATGTGACATGTTGGCCATTCTAAGATCAATGTGTCATACAATTCCTGCTAGAATTCCATGTGCCTTATACATAGTTTATTGAGTTTACAAGAGATCAGCAACTACAAAACTGTGCTAAATGATTTGCTAATTTAGAATACTTATTTATAGGTTTAAATGACTATTTTTCCTATTTTAATAGAACTTAGTACAATGCAAATGCTCATAGAAGAGTCAAATTAACGTTGCCTCTTATTCTATCAAGAAATTTCAGTAGAATATTTTTAGAATTCTGTTCCTCATCTAAAATATACTTATTAGATAAGGCAGAAACTTCATCATTTAGAAAACAAAAATAAACAGGGAGCCTCATGAAGGTGAGAAGGTGATATCATGTAGTCTATGCTTGAGAAGTCTTTCCTACTCACATAGGTCATTTCAGAAAATTAAACCCCATTGCATTATTTTCCCCAAATCCTCCAATCTACAAGTTGGGATACAAACCCAACCTCTTCCCTATATCTTCTCATTAACTAGAGGTAATATTTTTCACTCTATTTTCTGACGTAATATTTTTCACTCTATTTTCTGACCTGCTCTCTTAGCCCATGGTATCACATATTTTCATATTATACTTCACATATCTCTTATCTTTAAACTGTTAAACATATGTAAGTCACATTTGGGGCTTCCCCTGTGGCTCTGTGGCAAAGAATCCTCCTGTAAATGCAGGAGACGTGGGTTTGATCCCAAGGTTGGGAAGATCCCCTCTCCTAGAAAAGGGAATGGCAACCCACTCCAGTATTCTTGCCTGGGAAATCTCATGGACAGAGGAGACTACCAGGCTATTATCCATACGATCGAAAGAGTTGGACACGACTGAGTGACTAAATAACAACAAAAGTCACATTACCACACTGAAGTTTCCTTACTAAAGCATGGCAAGGCTTCATCATTATCATGGGTATGAAAAATTGGGTTTTATCGTCCATATCAGTGTTTTTTGCCTTTTTCATACTGTTCATGGTGTTCTCACAGCAAGAATACGGGGTGGTTTGCCATCCCTTCCTCCAGCGGACCACGTTTTGTCAGAATGCTTCACTATGACCCGTCTGTCTTGGATGGCCCTGCACAGCACGCGCCATGGCTCATAGCTTCATTGAGTTATGCAAACTCCTTCACCACCACAAGGTTATGATCCACCCTGAATATTCAATGGAAGGACTGAAGCGAAAGCTGAAGCTCCAATATTTTGGCCGCCTGATGTGAAGAGCCAACTCACTGGAAAAGGATCTGATTCTGGGAAAGATTGAAGGCAAAAGGAGAAGGGGGCAGCAGAGGATGATGGTTTGACAGCATCACTGACTCAATGAACAGGAATTTAATCAAACTCCAGGAGACAATGAAGGACAGGGAGCCTGGTATACTGCAGTCACTGGGGGTCACAAGGAGTCGGACATAGCTAAGCAGCTGAACAACTATTAGTGTTTTTATTTATTTTCCCCTGCTTATTATTCAGATGTTTACAGGAAAAAACTCCATATAATAACCCATGAAATAATATTTTACTAAGAATCTATAAGTTACTCTTTCCAAGTGAAAGAAAGTATCAGCCATTCTCAAAGATTTCATTTTTTTTTTTTTTTTAAATTCAGTCACTATAAGAGAGACAGAGACAGAGGATGGATGGCAAGGGATTAACTCCATACTTTGACAGGTTTTCTCCATGAAAAGTCTCTGAAAATCATCATTATGTGATTTTTTTTTTTTTGCAAGCAATTCCTAGTTGTGCCTAAATATGCCAGAATATTATTAGAAATTAAATTAAATATTAAATAATTTTGTCATTTTCTGAATAATTTAGTAGCTGATAATATTGTTTTGAAGTACAGAAGCATCTGTTCTTAATCTATCATTAATTTTATTAGTAGAATAATGTACCTTATGGGTTCTTTTTGATAGTTTACATTCTTTGTTTTTTTATTTTTTTTTTCCCCTAGGCTTTAGCTCTTCTCTATTAAGAACACTCTAATTGGATGGGTACTTTTTTTTCTCTTTCTTTTTTAAAATAAAAGAACCCTATTTTCTATCATTTGTGTGTGTGTGTGTGTGTATCTGTGTGTGTGTGTGTGTATAATGCAACAGAAGCTAATTAACACAGGGGATTCGCCAAGTAATGTATAAGATATTCTGATGATAAATTTTTGAAATATCTATGTACTCACTGAAAGCAAGTGCGTGCTTTAAACATTAAACCACTTAATGTTATGGAATGTATTTCCTATTTTATGACATAAAAACAGCTTACAAAATGGTATTTTAATAGGGTTACATGTTTGTAGTTAATATATAGATTTAAAAAAAATCTACCAGGAAGCAATGCTCACTCAAATGTTTTACATAATTTTTAATTTTACACAGTGTAGAAGCACTACTTTGAATTAAAAAAAAAACTTATTAAATGATACATACAATTAAACATAAAATAATTCAAAGGACCACATAGTTTTGGATCATTTGATTTTAAAAATGACAATCCTTACTATCTCTGAATCTGATCATATGGGTTTGATTTTTTTTAAGTACAGTGCAGAAAATTGAATTCCCAGAGATTAAGGTTGAAATGCATGTGCAGATGGTACAACCCCCAGAGACATTTGTTTCCTTAGGCACCCTTGTGTCTGCTGCCAAGATAGTGTCAAACCAGTATATTGGAGTAAAGTCTATACATCACTTTCAAATGATGATGTCACATGTGCACTTGGTCTCACTAATACAGCCTCTGACTAATTATATTAAGCTTCAGTGAACCATGGAAATGTTATATACATGAGATGGCACTCTCAAGAGATACACACTGACTTAACATCAGCAATGGATAAACAAGGCCCCAGTCTCAGGACACCATATGGAGTAATGAAATGCTACTTGGGATGTGGTGAAGCAGAGACTGAATTAGGGGTTCATGAAGCATGACTGATTCATCCATGTAGAGACAAATCTTATTTTGAGCCCATATTTTACTTTTCCCTAAGTGTCTGAAAATCAGAGAGTGTGAAAAAATGCTCCTGAGAATTGAAATTCAATGTAGAAAATGGTACAATAAATAAAACTCCATGCAACCCATGGACAATTTTGATCATACAGAGCATTCTTGCTAATGGCTCCAAAGATTTAAGACACAAGCCATGAAAAAAGCACTTTCTAGTAAGGGCCCTTGGCTTTGATATTCCCTTTCCTCCCCAGGCTGACATAGTCCTAATTTACTGATGGTCAGGAATTCATGATGCATAGTTCTACTTTATGTATCAGTCTCTAATTAAACAGGAGGAACTGACTAGGAATAAAAAGGCTTATAAGTCTGATTTTTTACTTTTTCTCTTTGTTGACTGGAAACCTAAAAAGTGTATTTATTTAGTGCTTCATGAAACAAATTAACTTAATAATTTGGAGTTCTGTTTGAAGGTGAATTTATTTCATCATTATAATAGACATATGATAGGTAGTTTTATTGTAAATTTCTGTCTATTTACTTTGAATTTAGTAAGACTCTTCTCTACTGGATGAGGTTCTAAAATACTATCTCTTTTTATTAAGAACTTTTCCAGAAATAAAATACCTTTACTCAAAAATTTGTCATGGTTAGCCTGCCAAGTATCTTGCAATAATGCTGATGCTTATTTACAACAAAAATGCTTAACTGGAGAATATATAAATGCCTGCTCTTATTAACTTGAACACTTTCTTTCAAAAAGTTTATATCTCTGATATATTCAGGATATTTAAGAAAGCTGACAAAGAGGTTAGATGTTGTTATCATATGAAAAGGATCTATTTTGATTAGGACATTTTGTACACATGTTACAAAATTCATAGTAATCCCTGAAACTGTATTTTATTGAGCACCTAATAGTACACTGAGCAGGAACTTTATGTTTAATATATAAATATATAACTTCTGTTAATAGAACTCTACCAATGGAGGTATTTTTCTATTGTAAGTTTGAAGTTTGGAGTTTTGCTAGTATTTATTGAGTATTTAAGAGTTTTACAATCTTTGTTGACTTGAATTTACAACATAGTACCTTACAGATAAGAAAATTGAGAATCAGAGGACTTTAATTGTCTTTCCAATGTCACACAGTTAGTAAGTGGTAGAGATGTTAGCCAAATTCTCTATGTCTCATTCATTTTTTTTTTTTTCCAGCAATGAGTCTTCCTTTTATGGATTTCCTTCTTCAATATTATTTATGAACATCCTAGCAGAGTGTATGAAGTTGTGAAGAAAAACACACTCTATTTCTGTTTGTGTTGACATACTATGTAGAAGAGTACCTTATACACAATAAGACTTCCCTGAAAGTTAATTAAGTCTAAGGTAACATTATGAATCAGGAATTTATATGATTAATCATTTCCAAGCATACTGAGCATTAGTCACTTAACAGATCCATTGCAAAGGATCATTTTGTTGGGCCTACACAGTCTTTGTACATGAGGCTTGGTGTGTGTGTATGTGTTTGTGTGCGCCCACAAATGTGCATGTATTCACAACTTGAATGAGTTCCAAAGTAATTTCATACAAACAAATGCAAATACTGTATTTCCAGGTTTTCTTTGTTAACTCTCAGCCCATCTTTCCCCATGGCAACAATTTGCTATAGATAAGCGGCTGACTTGTTTTCAGAGAACATGTGCTCTCCAGTTCACCACAGTCCCCACTTCTTTTAACCTTTAGGTTACCCTTCTGGTCCTATAGGTAACTGCTTTAGTGATTTTCTGCTGTGCAATTGTTTAAAGCTATGTATTCCCTAAACTGATATAACAGCAGAAATTTTTAAAAAATCCACAATCATGCTGTTTCAATATTATGTTGTGATATGTAATATTTGTATTTAAGGGGCACAATTTTATGTTATACTTGACATTATCATAAAATGGTACGAAATTAACATTAAAGCTGATCTTTTTAATAAGATACTGTGTCCAGATTTCCACAAGAGGTAGGAGAAAAGACAATGCTAGTAGAAAGTCACTTATTTTGAATAAATTATTACTCAGCTTTTACGTGTGTTTGTGTTGAAACAGCAGATGCAGTCTGCTGTAGAGAAGGCTTTTGTGCATGCTGCTGCTGCTGCTAAATCGCTTCAGTCGTGTCCGACTCTGTGCGACCCCATAGACGGCAGCCAACCAGGCTCCTCTGTCCCTGGGATTCTCCAGGCAAGAACACTGGAGTGGGTTGCCATTGCCTTCTCCAATGCATGAAAGTGAAAAGTGAAAGTGAAGTCACTCAGTCGTGTCCCACTCTTCGTGACCCCATGGACTGCAGCCTACCAGGCTCCTCCGTCCATGGGATTTTCCAGGCCAGAGTACTGGAGTGGGGTGCCGTCGCCTTCTCCTTTTGTGCATGAGTAGGACACTAAGAATGGCAATGGGATACCACGAGAGGGACAGATATATGCTTGAAAAATGGCAACAGCTGCTCTACCGTTCTCTAAGCCACAGAGCGTACCAGAAGGTGTTTGATTTTTTGCAATATATTTTTATAATGATGGATCTCTGCATATTTAAAGTCCTGATAAATACCATTTCTTAGGCTTGAAGACTCCCTTTTGTTATTTGAGTAAAGATAACTTGCTTTCTAGAACAGAAACTTAACATTAGATAACCTTGTTTCAACTTTTACTTGAAGAGATGACTAAAACACTGTTTCAGTTTTCAAATGAAATTTACTGTCTAAATATTCCAGACACAGAAAACTATTCAAATGTTAACTTAAATACATACAAAGTTTGAGTGACACATTTTAGTAACTGAAATGTTTCAAAATCTCTAATCTTGAAAAAGATCGGAAGGGATTAGTAAGGATTTTATTTTTCTTTGCTCTGTCATCATCTAGATATGCACGAAGACACTGTGCATGTAAAAGCCCATGAAAGCTTCAAATGAAAGGAGGGCTGTTTCATGCGGCTCTGCAAAGTAGCTATACAGAAAAGTATGTTATTTAGCTTTATTAAATAACATACATTATAGATTGCAGGTTTAGATTTTACATGAAGGCATTCTCTTCTCCAGTGTAGATCTATCTTCATTAGAACTAGCAGGGTGCTTAATTTACTGGAATTGATAAAGATAGTGATAATGATATAATGTAGGAACAAATCTCTTAAAAAAACACACACACACACACACACAAAACTCTCGTGTTTGCTGTTCAGGTAGCAAAGAAGTTTAACCAAGTTTGGTATTGTTCTAAGAAAAGTCACACATGTAAGTGTTGTAGACTTCTTTCTTTCCTTTGGAACCTCTCTTACCATAATTGAGACAGTTATGTTCATGCACTAGCTAAGCTATGTCAGCTTTCTGGATTTCATCTGCCCATAAATAAATGGTAATAAACATACATTCCTGGTCTAAATCAGATGGCAGAATTCACAGAGCTGGCACAATCCCTTAAAAATTTAGCCTTACAAACTGTATTTTCAATAGTCAATGAATGTAGCCAGTTTTAAAAATATATGTTTTTATTCTGAATCTTGTGATGGCTTCACACACATTTAAGATCATAGATTTAAGACTGAACTGGTGTAAATTTTTTTTTTTCTTAGAAACTACCTTTGCCTTTTTCTAGTAGTACCCCAGAAGCACAATTAGACATAACCCAGATTTTCCTTGCAATGATTATTAATTCTTTCTTTTTTTTTCAGTTAGAAGCCTGAAGCAAATGCAATGTGCAAAAACTGAAAAAAAAATTATGTGCAGAAAAAATGTAGTGTTTGTAACAGAGAATTAAAGAAATAAACTCCTTAAACCCTAAAGTTCTAATTGGAGAGCATAGACTGAATTATTATTCCCAAAGTGTCTGTATATCTAGCGTTTTGCACTTAGTAGGTACTCAGTAAACACCTATGAAATGAATGAAGAAATAAATGAAAAATATATTTAAAAAAAAGAATATTACTTCTCCATAGATGGAACTACACCATAGAACAGGTTCATTGATTTAAAAATAACAAACATCTTAAGTGTTCTGTTTTGAGTTCTGAGAGGAAAATGATAGAAAATATGATCCATGGCCTCAATATCTTACCTGTAAAAGATGACATAAATACTTGCAAACATTAATACCTCCTCCATAATGACCTACTTAGGAGTTCTGAAAAATAACTGTAGAAATATTACTAGACAGTATACAATTTACTGCCAGTGACTGAGTAATCAGTTCAGGCTGGATTGGTCATGGGAAGCTTTTAAAGAATATTTGGCAAAACTAATACAATTATGTAAAGTTTAAAAAAAAAAAAGAATCAGTAATGGATTACTAGTTTTGAAGAATGGACATAGTAAGTTTAAAAGAAAAGAACAGGGAATGCCATTCTGGTTTAGAGAATGGCATTCGAAAGTGAAATTTTTAAATAAAAAACCAGTTATGTTTTGGAGACTCAACAAATCAGTTTAGGAAATGAGTACTAGTTGATAAAGTGAAGGATAAGAATAGAAACATGGCAGGTTGAACCTTAAATAAAAGCTTATAGAAACAGTCATTTCTTATATTTGGTTTGGACTTGAAAGCAAAATATACTGAAATGCCATTATAGCACCCAGTCTTTGTACCCAAATTCACTGTATCACTTTGTTCCTTCTCCCTTTCCCTATTATTTTCTAAAATTGTCTATGCTCAATTTTATTTCAAAAGTAGACCCAGAAGCAGAGTATTAGCATTGTACATTCAAGAAAAATAAGAAGATTCCATTATGCTAATGTAATCCAGTCACCATGGGCAAATTCTAAGCTATTCTATATACATTAATTTTTTAGTCTTTCCCCTTAAAAAGCACTAATAAAAAAATCAGGATTTTTTTTTTGATGGGATCTTCTTTGTGTTACGTCAAAGATTTGCTTGTATATCAAGAAATATTTAAAGTATTTGCCAACATTTATGTGCTTCTCAAAGGATTCAAAGCCACTAGAATCATCTATTAAAATGAGTCCTAGACAATTCAAGTGGCTTTGAAACTTTGTCATGAATATTCAAAAATTTCTGGCAAATAGCTGATTGTCAGCTATAAGGAATTTCAGTCTTTGTGTGTATATATAGATGGGGAAACAGTGGAAACAGTGTCAGACTTTATTTTTCTCGGCTCCAAAATCACTACAGATGGTGACAGTAGCCATGAAATTAAAAGATGCTTACTCCTTGGAAGGAAAGTTATGACCAACCTAGATAGCATATTCAAAAGCAGAGGCATTATTTTGCCAGCAAAGGTTCCTCTAGTCAAGGCTATGGTTTTTCCTGTGGTCATGGATGGATGTGAGAGTTGGACTGTGAAGAAGGCTGAGCACCAAAGAATTGATGCTTTTGAACTGTGGTGTTGGAGAAGACTCTTGAGAGTCCCTTGGACTGCAAGGAGATCCAACCAGTCCATTCTGAAGGAGATCAGCCCTGGGATTTCTTTGGAAGGAATGATGCTAAAGCTGGAACTCCAGTACTTTGGCCATCTCATGCAAAGAGTTGACTCATTGGAAAAGACTCTGATGCTGGGAGGGATTGGGGGCAGGAGGAGAAGGGGACAACAGAGGATGAGATGGCTGGATGGCATCACTGACACGATGGACGTGAGTCTGAGTGAACTCCGGGAGTTGGTGATGGACAGGGAGGCCTGGCGTGCTTCGATTCATGGGGTGGCAAAGAGTCAGACAGGACTGAGCGACTGATCTGATCTGATATGTATATAGCCATTATAAAAGTATAATATAATAGATTGTCAGCAGTCCTATATAGATACTACACATTTGCACAAAAAAGTGATTGATAAATTGACTGATTTAAAATTTTAGTTAGAATTTTGCCTCAATGAAATTATGATGTAGGTTCAGATGATTGTTGGCATCTGAATTACCAGGTCTTTCCCTAATAGTCCTAGTTCAAGTTTAATCTACTATGGGATCAATCCTGGGCCTTGGCTCTTATTCTAACTCTTGCACTAACTCCTACTTCTGCCAAACGTGTGGTGGTCAACAAGTTATTCCTTCTGCTGAACTAAATCTTTCCTTCTATTATTTCATAGTATTTTGCTTAAACTGCTTTAAATTCCCACTGCTGCTGCTGCTGCTGCTAAGTCACTTCAGTCGTGTCCGACTCTGTGCGACCCCATGGACAGCAGCCCACCAGGCTCCCCCGTCCCTGGGATTCTCCAGGCAAGAACACTGGAGTTGCCATTTCCTTCTCCAATGCAGGAAAGTGAAAAGGAAAGTGAAGTCGCTCAGTCGTGTCCGACTCTTAGTGACCCCATGGACTTCAGCCTACCAGGCTCCTCCGTCCATGGTATTTTCCAGGCAAGAGTACTGGAGTGGGGTGCCATTGCCTTCTCCGAAAATTCCCACATGTATTTTCATATAGTATGTCCAAACATTTTGTGTACTGTATTTTCTTATGTTAGGGTTGCTTGTGCAATAATTTTTTTTTTTTTTTTTGGTCCAAATTAAATTGTGAAATCTCTTTCAGGGAAGAAAACAAGTTTTCTCTGTGTTGTTAAATTTCCAACAATTTGTTTAAAATGACAAAAAATAACAGTTTCTTTAATTTTTCTTAAGCCCTTAACTAACCAGTTAATGTTTTCCTTATTACTAAGATTTTTATTGTTTTCCTGCATTGCAACAAGTACACTTTGCTACTACTTTGACAATTTGCATATACATATATATTTAATGACTCTCCCATGCTTTAGAATATAAAACTTGTGAGGTCAGAAACCATGTTGTCTTTCCATGCTTGTACACCTTTTCACATTTAAATCTTGTAAGGCATAACTTCATTCTGTACAGGCCTCATAAGCTGTTGATTCATTTCAATTAAACATATAAATGTTAAAAAAAATAAACAAAAAATAACAGAGGTAGCCTAAAGTTTTAAAGGGAATGAGGAAGATTAATAAATAGCCAGACAAGTATGAAAGTGAAGTCTCTCAGTCATGTCCGACTGTTTGTGACCCCATGGACTGTAGCCTATCAGGCTCCTCCATCAGTGGGATTTTCCAGGCAAGAGTGTTGGAGTGGATTGCCATTTCTTTCTCCAGGGGATCTTCCCGACCCAGGAATCGAAACCAGGTCTCCTGCATTGCAGGCAGACGCTTTACCGTCTGAGCCACCAGACAAATGTGGCAAGTGTTATAATTCAGGTGACACAGCCCAGTACCACACAATTCATAGTACACTTTCCCATCAGTAATTGTGCATTAGAAGGAAAGATGGAAGGGGGGAAAGAAAGAGAAAAGGGATGGGTTAAAGAAGAGGACTTTCCTTATTTTGGTATTTACAAAGCACAAAATTTTAAATTTACCAACTATATTTTAGTAAGTTATTAGTAGTTTTTGCCCATGATTTTGCCCCAGAAATATGATATTCACATATAAATATTAAAATTTTCATAAAATTTAAGAAATTATTGAATTGGTAGCATGACAATCCCAAGACAACAATCTTCAAGTAAAGTACACCTTTTTTAGTATTATTATAATTAATGTTTTCTCTTAATCCATAGAGAGTATCACATTTTACTTGAAACTACTTCAGGGTAATTTTCAATTCAAATGAACTTTACAAAAATATACATTATTTTGTTTTTTTTTCCTTATAAAATCCACAGATGCTTGAAAACCTGGTGAAGACATTGTTTATATCTGCAATTGCTTTGTCGCTCTGACAATATAGGTTAGTTTGACAACCATGCATTGTTCATCTACATGGTACCCTCATGCCCAAAATTGCAGAACTTCCATTCAGTAAAAAGACAATGACCAATTCTTAAGGATCTCACTCGATATAAGTTGCTGTTATCTGGTTGTAGTTGCAGATTTCTTTCTTTCTCCTTCTTTGTCTCCTCCTTTTCCTTTCTACTCTCCTCCCTCTCCTGCTCCCTACTCACAACCTTTTATTACTTTATCTTCTCCTTGTAGTTTTGTGTATATCTAATTATCTGGGAAAGTGAGAACTAGATTCCTCTACCAAACATGAGTAGTTTAAGTTTGACAGTCTCATTTGCAGTGAAAGACTGAAGAATTGTAGCAGCTGGTAAATTATTTTACTCAAGAATTTAAAACTTTAGGTATCTAAAGTTTCCTATTGCTACATGTCCTAAGATATTAAAGTGTAAATTATGGGTGACCTAAGAGACACCCTCAGAGAAGGCAATGGTAACCCACTCCAGTACTCTTGTCTGGAAAATCCCATGGATGGAGGAGCCTGGTAGGCTGCAGTCCATGGGGTCGAGAAGAGTCGGACATGACTGAGCAGCTTCCCTTTCACTTTTCACTTTCATTCATTGCAGAAGGAAATGGCAACCCACTCCAGTGTTCGTACCTGGAGAATCCCAGGGACAGAGGAGCCTGGTTGGCTGCCGTCTATGGGGTTGCAGAGAGTTGGACACGACTGAAGCAACTTAGCAGCAGCAGCAGCAGCAGGGAGACCCTATTTACCATCATTTTACAATATGATCTTAGGGAAAGCTCAAAAGTGTACTGTGTGTGTATGTATAAATACCCATCTTCTTGATGTGCTCGGATTTATATACAAAATTTTTACTAGCATTAGTGGAAGTTATATACATACATGAATAATTAGTCTCTTCAATTTCAGTTCAGTTCAAGTTTGTTCAGTCGCTCAGTTGTGTCTGACTCTGTGACCGAGTCAACTCCTTCCAGCGCTTTCAGAATTTTCAATCATCATTAATGTTCAGTAAAGACTAAAGCTATGTCTCTACAGTCAAAGGATCTGGAAAATTTACTAGATCCAAAAAATTCAGATATATTTGTTTCATGTTCAGTTCAGTTCAGTTCAGTCACTCAGTCATGTCTGACTCTTTGCGACCCCATGGACTGCAGCATGCCAGACTTCCTGTCCATCACCAACTCCTGGAGCTTGCTCAAACTCATGTCTCATGTTACAACCATGCAAGTTCACCATGTGAGGATACAACATGAAGATTAAAATTTAGAACGTGTTTCTCACTAGAATTCAATCATGCTGGCACCCAGATTTGGGCTTTCAGACTCCAAAACTATGAGAAATGAATTTCTGTTGTTTATAATCCACCCGGTCTGAGATATTTTGCTATACCAGTGCACATGGACTAAGACAGACCATTTCATAGGTAGTAACCTATGAGCTGTAATCTGTGCTCTAAAGTGAAGTGGCCTGAGTCTTCTAATGCTAGAAGTCAAAACCAAAGAGTAATGTAGGTGGGCACCACAGATGCTGGACTTTTAAGAGCTGTCAGAAATCCTGTCCATGTCTTTCAGTTGAACCAGCTGTGAGACAGTAACCTAAATGAATAAGACAGTATTCTCAAGTTGACACAGAACATAAATTTTATAATGTTTGTTCTCATTAAAGAGGAAATTTTGTACGCTGGGGAAACATTTTATATATATTTAATGTATATATAATATGTATAAACATATATTATATATAATATAAATTATATATAAACAAATATATAAATCATATAATTATATATAATATAGAAATATATTATATAAATATATAATATAGAAATATATTATATAAATATATATAATATAGAAATTATATATATTATAATATTATATAATATACAGTTTTAACTAGAATATACTTTTATTAGAATAATTTAAATTGTTCTTCAAAGTGTTCTCTGAACTGAACTGAAGTACATTTTTACATACACCTTATGTGTTTTGAGTTCCTGTTTTATCTGTTGCTGCTTCTACTTTGTGAATTCAGAGGAACTCTTCATTTATCCCCCTCTCTTTTCCTCTTTGGTCTGTGTCACTTAGAGCAGAGAAAGTGCCAAAAAGACCTGACTGAGAAGTAGTATAAAAATACGTGTAAGTATTGCAATGCTCTTTCAACAGCTTTTCCTATAGTTTATCCACCTTGGCTACTACTGAAGTCTCTAAAATGTGTCAGTAATTTAAAAATCCACAGCAGCTTGCAGAAACAAATATTCTATCATTCTCTCTTGTTATAATATATACTACAAGTCTTTCCATCATAACTTTACTCAAAGGCCTACTATATATGAACTCAATTTATTATAGTTTGTCACATACATATCCATTCTAAATTATTGTGTAAGCATTCAATGTTTGATGTAATACGAGACTAAGAAATAATGTATCTTGCAATGTATATTATCAAAAGTAGAGAAAAAATAAATAACTTTTTATTAACATTGTGAGAGATAGTGATCATGAGGTAGTAAATAGGCAAAATTCTCAGTAAACATTAATCTTTATCACTAATGAAATAATGTAAAATGCTATTATTTTTAATCCCTCAATTTAGCATGCAATCTATGTTTCTATTCTCTTTAAGCATGTATAAGTGATATCTATCTATCTATCTGAACCTTCATGGTTTATCTTTAAAAATAATAATATTAATACAAAAGATAGAGGACCTCTATTGTGTCAGGCACTATTTTAACTACATTAAAACATACTTATAAGAGCTTCATGATATAGATACTATTTTCATTTCCACTGTTTCCTGTTTTGGAAATTAAAGCACAGAAAAATTGAGTTTTTCCCTTCAAATCATGTAGCAAACATGCACCAGATCTAGACCAGATGTCCCAGCTCTGAAATTATTAGGTTGTTGTTCTTAACAGGTTAGTACCACTGACTATTCATCCATCACACAGAAGCTTTATGAAGAACATTAATAACAAATGCTGCTTTTAGCACAAAGAAGAACAAAAATAAGAATTTTATAAATGTAGATCCATCACTATTAAAACTTACAGAAAGAGACTTCATTGTACTTCAGAAGAAAATACGTACTTTCTTCATACATACCAAGATTTGAGTATCAGTATCCCAAGTAGCACTAATGGTAAAGAATCCACCTGTCAATGCAGGAGGCATAAGAAACACGGGTTCATCCCTGGTTCGGAAGAATGGCCTGGAAAATGGCATGGAAACCCACTCCAGTATTCTTGCCTGGAGAATCCCATGGACAGAGGAACCTGGCAGGCTGCAGTCCACAGGGTCTCAGAAAGACAAACATGACTAAAGTGACTTAAACACAGCACAGCACATAGTTAATAACATGGCAAATATTCTTGAAGCCTCTAATATAACTTAGGCACTCTGGTAGACAGTCTAACTGATATACCTCACTATATTGAAGCACTACTTGAATCCTACAAGTTATTTTTTAACAATCATATTTTATGTGTAAAGAATTAAGGTTCATGGAGATTATTCAAGAATCTTTTAAAGTGACACACCCAGTTAACTATGCCATTGTAATAAAAACCTAGATCTTTCTAACTCCACAGAGACATTTGAGAATACTGCAATGACAAGGAATAGAGCTGAAGGTCTTATAAGTCTCTCATTAGCCCCACTTCTTATCACAGTAGCCAATTAATGACAAAATGAGACTTCTGTATTTTCCCTAACACAATTTTATTTCTTTTTATGAAATTTATATGTACTTCATTATATATTATATCATGTTTTAATTAGAATGAAAACCATGAAAGAGGGAAGTTTATTTTGTTCAAGGAATATTTATCCATGAATAAGAACTTAAGAAAATTATATTTAGGCAAGAAGTACCTCAGTGTTAACTATGAGTATAGATATTTTAGCACTTGCTTTTTATTTAAAAATAACCTTAGTGCTCTGGCTAATGTCTACTTGGGAAAGAAAACTCTGCTTCATAAGATAAACAAAGTTTTCTTAAAACTAATATTTTATATTAAAATGAATGCATCGTAATTAATTAATTAATTATCATATAGTAGAATAAGTGAAGGCATTCTAATATTTGGAGGACAAATATCAGATGCCCAGAAAGATAAGTCTATTTTGCGTTTTCACTTTGCATCTCATAGAAAATGATACAAAAAAAGCACACAATAAGACAACAATCTGCCAATATACACCTGTTATTTAAAAGCCAAGAACTTGGAGATGGACAATACCAATTTTGGAGGTTATACGCAAAAATGAGTGTTTTCAAGGAATATAAATAGAGAAAAATGAGGTTCATGGGAGTCACATTAAATAATTAATGATTTAGCAAACTCACCAGTTGACCATAAGTGACTGAGCATGAACAACAGAGAACAATCAAGTCTGGGCCTGAATAGAAAAAAATAGCCTGTCTGACCTGCAGACTAATAAGTAAACAAATGTTGCTGTTTTTATCCACTGAGTTTTGGAGGATCATGTATTACATGGAGTTATTGCTGTAATTAATAACTGATTCACCAGCAAAATATCACTAAAAGTTCTTATCTTAGTGTTCTAAATCTGTCATTAACAGATAAGGTGAATTTAAATGAACTACTTACCTTTTACTTCTTAATTTCTACAATGTCAAAAAAAAAGGTATGGAGATTTATTCAGATGACTTCTAAAACCTTTTTTTCTCTTATTTTATGGTTCTAGGAAATTGAGGAACTTGAATTCTAGAATGCAATCTATAAATTAAACCTTTCAAAAAAATAAACTTCTGTCTCTTAAAAATAGTGATTAGAGAAACTATTTCATTACTAACATATTGTGTCTCATTTCTAGTGTTTATAAATAAAAGCAATAAAAAATGACTATTGAAGTTGGAAGACATTTGCCAGTAAAAACATTAAAAGACTCTAAAAGTGAATGAGCTGTTTGCCCAGCCAGGGGAAGAACAAAATCAAATTAAAATATTGGAAGTACATTCAACTGCTTATGGATGAAAAAAGAAGCATGCAGGCAAGCAAAATCAAAGCCCCTGAAGATTATATAAATATATTTGGCTCTTATAGACAAAAAACAAATGTGTAGAATTATAAAAATGATAATGTTGGTATTCTAAAAATATAGTAAAGAGTCATATATGTTTTATAGGAGACAGCATATTAACATAATATCATTCTGGCTCCTGGATAAAAGGAACTCCTATATCTTAAAGAAAGTGAATTATGATGCATATTTATCTGAGTCATATTTTTAAAATTAAATTCACAATACTCGGTAAGCATTGGTATTAAGTGAAAGGGATAGACCAAGAACAAATTATAACAAAGGTAATTGTAACTTCCTCTTACAGACTTTCATTTAAACTAAGTGGCCAAATAGCTATTTTAACAGATAAAATTATTTTAGGGCAGAGATTACTGGGTAATGATTCTACCTCTCCATGATAAGGTTTTTACATTTTTATAAGATTTTATAATATCTTAACCTAAAGGAATAAACACCTATGGGAGAAATCAGTTAAGGCTGAAATTTTGGGATAACAGCCACTCTTTCCACACCATGATGAGCCTCATTATGGAGAAACATCTACCTATATGCAGAAAATAATATGAATAGAAACAAAGTTGATTTTGCACTTTAATTATACTGATTGATAAAATAACTTATGAACCTTTTTCCTAATTATTTGCACTTTCTGAGGTCTGGACAATGACTAAGGCATATAATTCTATCTGTTGTTTCTTTTAGCATCTGCACATCACTAATCTACCTTATTGTTTCTTCCAAATCAAACTTTTCTTCCATATTATTTTTAGAGAAGCTAATTGTTCAACTACTCAAGGTGTATGTGTGTGTGTGCATATATATATATATATATATATATACATACATATATAACATATAGCACTAGCATATGGGGAATATATAATTATGTAGATTTAAATGTATATATATATATACACACACATATAAAATTTAGAATCAGGAAAAAATTCACAATGCCTTAAACAATAAGCTCATCTTGAGGTCCAAAAATAGAGCAGACTTCAATCTTCGAATCAGTCAGTGGCCCAACAGTGTTATGATCACGGCTTCGTTTGCTGGGAGTCGTCTGCTGGCAAGGCTGGATCCCCTCTGCTCATAAATCACTGGAATGGCAGTGGGACTATATTGTTTTTTACTCTTTTCCCTGTGATTGGGTTTGGTTCAGGTGTTCAAACATGACTTAAAATTTCAGCCAGGTGGGTAACAAATGGGAATTAAGTTAAGAGGTTTTGAACCTATCACTTTCAAAGGGTTTGGAATTCCTATAATTAGATAAGCTATACAAAAACTCAGGTACTGTGGATGGTATGCTCTTTCCTGACACATATAGACTGCATTTTTAAAAAGTAGATGATTGAACAAAATTGAAGTTTTGTCATGAAGGAGGATGGTGAGCATGGATGATGAGGCAGACAAACAACTGTTGCCATAAAAATATTTATCTTACAGAGTCTGAGGAAAGACAGTATAAGTGTTTTCAAATATTGAAGAATAGCAGCCTGGAAATTGATAACATACAATTAAAATTATATCCCATTTCCAGAGAGATGAGCATGATTATCATACAAAGAAAAATCATTACACTAAACTAAATGATTGTACTAACTGATCTATATTTTTAGGCAAATTAAATTTTGCATGACTTCCTATAAGGATATTTAAGTAAATTGTATATTATTGAAACATTAACTTAAGATTTCTTAGATTCAAGATTAAGATAGACTATCCAGACAAGATAGACATAAATCCATGTGAAATGACTGTTACATATATGCCTACAAATCAGTGGTTACACTGCCAATAACATTTGAATCATTACATATGCCACTCTCAATTATTATCTCTCACTTTAGTTAAATCAATAGATAACTTGTTTACATCACAAGCAAGTGGGATTTATCCAGGTATGCAAGACTAACTCAACATGCAAAAATCAATTAAGTAATCTATCACATCAATAAACTAAAAAAGAAATATAGCATGATGGTATCAATAGATGCAAAATACCTTATCTACTCATGACAAAATATCTCAGTAAACTAGATGTAGATAAGTTTCCCAACTTGATAAAGAATATGTACAAAAGACCTATGACTAACATAATACTTAATGGTGGGAAACGTGAATCTTTTCTACTAAGGTCAGAAACAAGATAAGAATGTCCCCTCTCACTACAGCTTTTCAACATTTTATTGAAAGTCCTAGCTAATGCAATAAAAATAAATAAATAAATAAAGATATATAGATTGCAAAGGAAAAAATAAAACCAGCTTTGTTCACAGATGACTTAATCTTCTATGTAGAAAATTTGAAAGAACTGACCAAAAAAGCAAACAAACTTCTGACTCTAATAAGCAATTATAGTAAAATTTTAGGATACAAGGTTAAAACATAGAAATCAATTGTTTTCTTATATAACAAACAAACAAGTAGAATTTGAAATTAAAAACACAATATAATTTACATTGGCATACCTAAAATGAATACTTAGATAAACATCTCACAATATATATGCAAGATCTTGATGAGGGAAACTACAATACTCAGATGAACAAAATCAAAGAAGTAAGTAAACAGAGATATATTCCAGGCTTATGAATGAGATCAGATCAGTCGCTCAGTCGTGTCCGACTCTTTGCAACCCCATGAATCGCAGCACGCCAGGCCTCCTTGTCCATCACCAACTCCCGGAGTTCATTCAGACTCACATCCATCGAGTCAGTGATGCCATCCAGCCATCTCATCCTCTGTCGTCCCCTTCTCCTCCTGCCCCCAGTCCCTCCCAGCATCAGAGTCTTTTCCAATGAGTCAACTCTTCGCATGAGATGGCTAAACTACTGGAGTTTCAGCTTTAGCATCATTCTTTCCAAAGAAATCCCAGGGCTGATCTCCTTCAGAATGGACTGGTTGGATCTCCTTGCAGTCCAAGGGACTCTCAAGAGTCTTCTCCAACATCACAGTTCAAAAGCATCAATTCTTTGGCGCTCAGCCTTCTTCACAGTCCAACTCTCACATCCATCCATGACCACAGGAAAAACCATAGCCTTGACTAGACGGACCTTTGTTGGCAAAGTAATGTCTCTGCTTTTCAATATGCTATCTAGGTTGGTCATAACTTTCCTTCGGAGGAGTAAGCGTCTTTTAATTTCATGGCTGCAGGAACCATGTGTAGTGATTTTGAAGCCCAGAAAAATAAAGTCTGACATTGTTTCCACTGTTTCCCCATCTATTTCCCATGAAGTGGTGGGACTGGATGCCATGATCTTCGTTTTCTGAATGTTGAGCTTTAAGCCAACTTTTTCACTCTCCACTTTCACTTTCATCAAGAGGCTTTTGAGTTCCTCTTCACTTTCTGCCATAAGGGTGGTGTCGTCTGCATATCTAAGGTTGTTGATATTTCTCCTGGCAATCTTGATTCCAGCTTGTGTTTCTTCCAGTCCAGCGTTTCTCATGATGTACTCTGCATAGAAGTTAAATAAACAGGGTGACAATATACAGCCTTGACGAACTCCTTTTCCTATTTGGAACCAGTCTGTTGTTCCATGTCCAGTTCTAACTGTTGCTTCCTGACCTGCATATAGGTTTCTCAAGAGGCAGATCAGGTGGTCTGGTATTCCCATCTCTTTCAGAATTTTCCACAGTTTATTGTGATCCACACAGTGAAAGCTTTGGCATAGTCAATAAAGCAGAAGTAGATGTTTTTCTGGAACTCTCTTGCTTTTTCAATGATCCAGCGGATGTTGGCAATTTGATGTCTGGTTCCTCTGCTTTTTCTAAAGCCAGCTTGAACATCAGGAAGTTCACGGTTCACATATTGCTGAAGCCTGGCTTGGAGAATTTTGAGCATTACTTTACTAGTGTGTGAGATGAGCGCAATTGTGTGGTAGTTTGAGCATTCTTTGGCATTGCCTTTCTTTGGGATTGGAATGAAAACTGACCTTTTCCAGTCTTGTGGCCACTGGTGACTTTTCCAAATTTGCTGGCATATTGAGTGCAACACTTTCACAGCATCATCTTTCAGGATTTGGAATAGCTCAACTGGAATTCCATCACCTCCACTAGCTTTGTTCATACTAATAGTTCCTAAGGCCCACTTGACTTCACATTCCAGGATGTCTGGCTCTAGGTCAGTGATCACACCATCATGATTATCTGAGTCGTGAAGATCTTTTTTGTACAGTTCTTCTGTGTATTCTTGCCATCTCTTCTTAATATTTTCTGCTTCTGTTAGGTCCATACAATTTCTGTCCTTTATCGAGCTCATCTTTGCATGAAATGTTCCTTTGGTATCTCTGATTTTCTTGGAGAGATCCCTAGTCTTTCCCATTCTGTTGTTTTCAAAGTCAATATTATTATGATATTTGTTTTTAATATTTGATCTGTAGATTTCATACAATATCAGTCAAAGTTTCATAAACAAAACAAAAAAGAGAACCCTCAGGATGGGAGAATATATTGAAAATGAAGAAACTGACAAAGGATTCATCTCCAAAATATATAAACAGTTTATGCAATTCAATATCAAAAAACAAATTACTCAATAAAAAATGGGCAGAAAATCTAAATAGACATTTCTTCAAGGAAGACATACAGATGGCAAAAAAGCACATAAAAGATGCTCAGCATCACTAATTATTAGAGAAATGTAAATCAAAACTATATATAATGAGTTTTCACCCTGGTCAGAATGACAATCATCAAAAATCTACAAATAATAAATACTGGAAAAGGTGTGAAGAAAAGGGAACACTTCTACTTTTTTGGTGGGGATGTAAATTGATACAAGTACTATGGAGAACAGTGTAAAGGTTCCTTAGGAAACTAAAAATAGAACTGCCATATGACCCAGCAATTTCATTCATAGGCATACACCAGAGAAAACTATAATTTAAAGATACATGCACTCCAATTGCAGCACTAGTTACAATAGCCAGGGCATGTGAGCAACCTAAGAGTCCAATAACATAGGAATGAATATACAAGATGTGGTACAATGAAATATTACTCAGCCAGGAAAAAAGAATGAAATAAGGCTATTTGCAGCAAAATGGATGGAATTAGATGTTGTCATATTGAAGGAATTAAGTCAGATACAGAAATACAAATATTATATCATGATATTGATTATTGTGGAATCTAAAAAAAGGGTACAAATGAACTTTATAAAACAGAAGTAGGATCACAGATGTAGAAAACAAACTAATGGTTACTAGAGGATTTGGGGGGAGGGATAAATTGGGAGACTGGTGTTGAAAACACTTACTACTTTACATATAGTAGATAACTAATAAGAACCTGCTGTATACCACAGGGAACTCAATACTCTCTAATGGCCTATATGGGAAAAGAATAAAAAAAATTTTGAATAAACCTATATGTATAACTGATTCACTTTGCTGTATACCTGAAACTAACACAATATTGTAATTACTCCAATAAAATTTTTTTAAAATCTAGCAGGTTATGTTGTGGTTATCAACAAATGATTATGAAGCATATATAAAGAATCAAAGACTCTACCAAATATTAAAGGGAAAACAAGTTGTACTTTAAGACTTGTTATTAAAGCTTCAATAGTCAAGAAGACATTGTTTTGACAAAAGGGTTTATTGACAGAATAATGAAACAGAATAAATAGCCCAGCAATTTACCTACACAAATATAGTCAACTGATTTTTGACAAAGGAGTAAAAGTAAAGCAACAAAATAATCTTTTCAGCAAATGGTTCTGGAACAACTGGACAGTTTTCATTCAAAAAATGAATTCAGATACAGATCTTATGGCCTTCACAAAAAAATAATTTAAAAAGGATCACAGAACCTAAATGTAGAACCCAAAAGTATGACATTTTTAGAAGATAACATAGAAAACCTAGATGACTTTTAGTGTGGCAATAACTTTCCACAAATAGCAACAAAGACACAATCCTTATTTTAAAAATAAATGGTAAGTTAGACTTTATCAAAACTAAAAACTTCTGCCCTGTGAAAGACAACATGAAGAGAATGACAGAGAAGCCACAGATGGGAAAAAATATTTGCAAAAGACATATTTGAGAAAGGACTATCATACAGAATATATAAAGACATCTTGAAGTGAAAGTCGCTCAGCCGTGTCTGACTCTTTGAGACCCCATGAACTATAGAGTCCATGGAATTCTGCAGATCAGAATACTGGAGTGGGTAGCCTTTCCCTTCTCCAGGGAATCTTCCCAAACCAGGGATTGAACCCAGGTCTCCCGCATTGCAACTTGGCAATAAGAAAACAACCTGATCAAGAAACGGGCCAAAGATCTTAACAGATATCTCAGCAAAAAAGATGTAAGTATAGTACATAAGCATATGCAATGATGTTTTACATCATTTGTCATCAGGAAAATGCAAATTAACAGTGAGTGGAGTGGCCAAGACAGCAGAGTAGAAGACCCAGAGCTCATCTCCCCCTTGGGCATACCAAAATTGCAACTATTTACAGAGCAACTACAGATGAGAAGGACTTCAGGACTAACAGATGAGATCTTTAAGCTGAAGAAATAGAGATGGAACAACAGTGAGTGATATAGGTAGAATGGGCAAAGACACAGTATAGTGCCGACCATATCCCTAGGTGGACAACCCACAAAAGGGAAGATAATTACAATTGCAGATGTTCTAACCAAGGGGTGAGTGGTCCTATCCCACTCACCAGCTCCGTCTTAGGCTCACTAGTTCCATGGTCTTCCACGGGGAAGCCACCAGGGAAGCCCACTTGGGAAGATAAGAACCAATAATTTCTGCCTTTGAAGGCCAGTGTGGCTTGCATATGGGAGGCCCAGAGAGCTGTGGAAAATAGAAACGCCACTCATGAAAGGTGTGCACAAAATTTCACATGCTCTGTGAAAGGCCGAGTCGTAAATTGAAAGGAATATGGGTTAGACCAACTTGCTGATCCTACAGAGCATTCTGGAGAGCTAGGAGGCAATTGAAATTCACCCTGGGGACACAGGCACACAGGCACTGGCAGAAGTTGATTCTACCATGAGGACACTGGTGCTGATAAATACCACTTTGGAATCCTCCCTCTAGTGTGTTAGTGCCAGAAACCAGTCCAGTGCATCAACCAGTTGGCACCAGTCCTGGGATGCCACAAGCAAAGCAGCTGGCACAATCCACCAGAAGCCCCAGGATGTGGCCCCACCCATCAGTGGGCCATCACTAGCCCTGGATCCAGGCCTCAGCCATCAGGCAAAGGGCACCAGCCCTGGACACAATCACCTGTGAGCCTGCACTAGCTTCAGGATCTGGCCCCATCTACCAGAGGTGCAATGGCACCCCACTCCAGTACTTTTGCCTAGAAAATCCATGGACGGAGGAGCCTGGTAGGCTGCAGTCCATGGGGTCGCTAGAGTCAGACACGACTGAGCGACTTCACTTTCACTTTTCACTTTCATGCACTGGAGAAGGAAATGGCAACCCACTCCAGTGTTCTTGCCTGGAGAATCCCAGGGACAGGAGAGCCTGGTGGGCTTCTGTCTATGGGGTCGCACAGAGTCGGACACGACTGAAGCGACTTAGCAACAGCATCAGCAACCAGAGGTGCAAAACCAGACTCCAGATCCCCTGGAACTCAGCCCCATTCACCTCCAGGCCAAACAACAACTCCAGTACCAATCATACAGAATATATACTGTAGGTATTATATATATCTACACACACACACACACACACACACACACATATATATATGCACATACTATATGTGTGAAAAGTGAGAACCCTATTAAATCTACATTTTTAAGTTCCCAGGTCTTAGGAATCCAAGCTAACATCTCAGGCTCACCTAGGAAAACAAACAAAAACAAAAAACAAAAAAAAACCAAGATAGATTTGCATATAGATGCTCAGCAAAAACCAAAACTAAACTAACCTTTTTCATTGTACTATACACATTGTGGGGTAAAAAAAACTTTCAATTTTACCATTAAAAATGAAATTTGACAAACTTCATGGCAAATAACTCTGAGAAAAATGAAATGCCATTATAATTATACATCACATGGTAAGAGTCTACTATTAAATAATAACCTGGGAGCAAGCTTTTATGGGAAAGTAAAAGCTGAGAAGCATAGCTGTGCTCAGAGAGGGCATGAGTCTTGTATATCTCAGTTATTGCCAATCATAAATACCTTGTCACAGGTCTTGGCAAATACTAGACATTTATCTCTTGTATGTGTGAACATCTGCAAAATTAATGAGTGACTGCAAAAAAAGAAAGAAAAGGCTGGGGGGCAGAGGATGTGGTAAAGCATTTAAAATATTTGATCTGGGTGACTGGAAAAGGTAATACAAGATTATTTCATTATTTCTGTATCAGAAAAGAGATAATTTGGCTGAAGTTTCCAGTTTCCCAAACTGTTCCCATAAATGTCAGAAAATAAAGCTATTCAGGATTCTTAATCTGGACAATATGTTCTGGCATCATGTCACCCCTACTCTCAGATTTATGGACTGTGACAAAAGAACAACAGCAACAGCAATGATAAATCTTACTTAGAAGACAAAAGAGGTTTGAGAAGAGAGGTGGGAGAATAGTTCAGTGGCCCAGTAAATCATAGGATCTTAGTGATTCTTAGGCACATATATTATAGAAAATAAAGAAAATCCTGTTTAATGTTACCAATCCCTGATGAAAACATTTGCATAGCAAAAAAGTTGTCACAAAATTATCCAAATATGACTTTAAAGGTTTGTATTTAGCCTTATAAAGAAAAAAATTATACCAAATAAATACCTAATTTATATTACTGAATTAATTTAAATGGCCCTGCCTTTTAAAATATGTATGTTGCTATACATCCAGTTTATAATAATATTATAAATGCTCAATGTAATCACATATAAATATATCAAGCACTATATGTTTGTTTTTAGAAGTAACTTAGATGTGGCCATTCCACAACTATACTTTAAAGCAATCATCACTGTTCACATGGATTATTAAATCTCCTTATTGACACCATTTTTCTTTATTTTTCTCCATACACTCAATTCTCCAGAGAACAGCAAAAGTGAAACTTTTAAAATGTAACTCTTACTATGCATTTCTTGTGAAAAAAAGAATTTAGTGGCTTCCTGATTTATTTAATACAAAATCTAGAATATTGATTGTGACTTAAAAGGTCCTACGTTGTTTCTAAGTTTGGTTATAAAAATTTTATAGCATGTGTTACTAATGAATGTCTTTTAACAACTCAAAATTAGTTTCTCCATAAGATGCAGGGTATAAATTGACTGCTTTCTAAAATACCTATAGTTGTCTCTTAACATTAAAAATTAATTTTTTTCCACAATTAATCTAAATCTTCAAGGCCCCTGTGTAATAAATCAAATCTTCAAAATGCCTTTCTGTATTCCCAGACTTTCTCCATTTTTCCATTGATGGATCTATCTAATCCTTCAAAAATAATAATGCATCCATCTCTAAATCTCTAAACAACTGGTTTCTGACAAAGAAATTCTCCAAACCTTTTTTTGATCAAAATTATTCTGATTTTCTTGGTTTATTTTGTCTAGATTAATTTTACAATTTAGAATTAGTTTGAAATTTAAAAAATCTTGATGGAATTTAAATTAGATTGATTCATATAGATAAACTTTGAGAATAGCCTTAAAAATTGTTTCATGTTTATAAACAAGTCATATCTTGAATCCTTTTAAATAGTTTTATTAAAATTAATTTCCCATAATTCATGCACTTTTAAAATGCATCTGTTGCTATGGTATATGATATTATTCAGAATTTATTGCTAGTATATTATAAGGGAATTCAATTTTGTATCAGTTCAGTCGCTCAGTCGTGTCTGACTCTTCGAGACCCCATGAATCGCAAACGCCAGGCCTCCCTGTCCATCACCAACTCCCAGAGTTCACCCAGACTCACGTCCATTGAGTCAGTGATGCCATCCAGCCATCTCATCCTCTGCCGTCCCCTTCTCCTCCTGCCCCCAATCCCTCCCAGCGTCAGAGTCTTTTCCAATGAGTCAACTCTTTGCATGAGGTGGCTAAAGTACTGGAGTTTCAGCTTTAGCATCATTCCTTCCAAAGAAATCCCAGGGCTGATCTCCTTCAGAATGGACTGGTTGGATCTCCTTGCAGTCCAAGGGACTCTCAAGAGTCTTCTCCAACACCACAGTTCAAAAGCATCAATTCTTCGGCTCTCAGCCTTCTTCACAGTCCAACTCTCACATCCATACATGACCACAGGAAAAACCATAGCCTTGACTAGACGGACCTTTGTTGGCAAAGTAATGTCTCTGCTTTTCAATATGCTATCTAGGTTGGTCATTACTTTCCTTCCAAGGAGTAAGCGTCTTTTAATTTCATGGCTGCAGTTACCATCTACAGTGATTTTGGAGCCCAAGAAAATAAAGTCTGACACTGTTTCCACTGTTTCCCCATCTATTTCCCATGAAGTGATGGGACCAGATGCCATGATCTTCGTTTTCTGAATGTTGAGCTTTAAGCCAACTTTTTCACTCTCCACTTTCACTTTCATCAAGAGGCTTTTGAGTTTCTCTTCACTCTCTACCATAAGGGTGGTGTCATCTGCATATCTGAGGTTATTGATATTTCTCCCGGCAATCTTGATTCCAGCTTGTGCTTCTTTCAGTCCAGCGTTTCTCATGATGTACTCTGCATAGAAGTTAAATAAACAGGGTGACAATATACAGCCTTGACGAACTCCTTTTCCTATTTGGAACCAGTCTGTTGTTCCATGTCCAGTTCTAACTGTTGCTTCCTGACCTGCATATAGGTTTCTCAAGAGGCAGATCAGGTGGTCTGGTATTCCCATCTCTTTCAGAATTTTCCACAGTTTATTGTGATCCACACAGTCAAAGGCTTTGGCATAGTCAATAAAGCAGAAATAGATGTTTTTCTGGAACTCTCTTGCTTTTTCCATGATCCAGCGGATGTTGGCAATTTGATCTCTGGTTCCTCTGCCTTTTCTAAAACCAGCTTGAACATCAGGAAGTTCACGGTTCACATATGGCTGAAGCCCAGCTTGGAGAATTTTGAGCATTACTTTACTAGTGTGTAAGATGAGTGCAATTGTGCGGTAGGTTGAGCGCTCTTTGGCATTACCTTTCTTTGGGATTGGAATGAAAACTGACCTTTTCCCGTCCTGTGGCCACTGCTGAGTTTTCCAAATTTTCTGGCATATTGAGTGCAGCACTTTCACAGCATCATCTTTCAGGATTTGAAATAGCTCAACTGGAATTCCATCACCTCCACTAGCTTTGTTTGTAGTGATGCTTTCTAAGGCCCACTTGACTTCACACTCCAGGATGTCTGGCTCTAGGTCAGTGATCACACCATTGTGATTATCTGGGTCTTGAAGATCTTTTTTGTACAGTTCTTCTGTGTATTCTTGCCACCTCTTCTTAATATCTTCTGCTTCTGTTAGGTCCATACCATTTCTGTCCTTTATCGAGCCCATCTTTGCATGAAATGTTCCATGTTCCATAAAGCAACAGTACTAACGTTTACTACCTTTAACATGTTTATTTATATTGTACATTGTTTCAATGTTAACATTTATGTATTATAAATGCCATAGCACTCTTAATGATATTAACAATTATTACTGGTTTTATTGTGATCTCATGTCATGTTAAAATTTTTCCAACTGTGTCAATTTTTTTTTTTTTGAAAAGTGGTTTCTTACAGTTAAGTTCCAAACAAAGTTTACATACTCCCTTCCTCTTTACTCTTTGGTTATTGTTTCACTGAAACAAGAAGTAACTTTGCTGTTGCTCTGAATTCTAACATTGTCTACTTGTTACATGGTGTTATATAACTCATCCTTCTATAACTTATGTTTCTTGTACACTGGAAGTTAGTTAGTTCTTACGTTGCTGTTGTTTTATTCGCTAAGTTGTGCCCAACTCTTTTGTGACCCCAAGGACTGGAGCCTGCCAGAAAATTCCATGGACAGAGGAGCCTGGCAGGCTCATTAAGAGTGCTATGGCATTTATAATACATAAATGTTAACACTGAAACAATGTACAATATAAATTGTACCTGCAATATAAATAACTGTTCTAACTGTTGCTTCCTGACCTGCATACAAACAGTTAGAACTGGACATGGAACAGCAGATTGGTTCCAAATAGGAAAAGGAGTACGTCATTTCCTCCTCCAGTGGATCTTCCTGATGGAGGGGGCAAACCTGCATCTCTTACATCTCCTTCATTGGCAGGTGGGTTCTTTACCACTAGCACCACCAGGGAAGCCCCTTATAGACCACATAAAAGCTGCATTTTCAGTATGCAATAAAAATTGTATTTCACAAAAAGTACAAGACTTTTGCAACTACCAGCATGGCTGCAGTGATGACTTCAAAAATTTCCTTTACTTCTATACAATAGTCCATAACCTGAATTCATTTATCTTCAAGTGCTGGGCAACTAAATCTGAAGACCTCAATCTATGGTACATATCAAGCAGTTCAACTTTTTATAGCAATTTTATAACTTTTCTCTGCTTCTTGGGAGCATGTCCAGCATCAATTGTGGCACTGTATGGGTTACAATGCATTATTTCATGTTTAGGGTACTATATTCTATATGATGAAAACTACACGAGAACCAGGAGAGATCATTTTTTCCATGATATTCAATTTACTGAAGAGATGAACTACTCATATGGAGATGACTAGAATCATATGTCCATTTTAAGCTGATACTGGGATTCCCTGTTGGCTCAGATGGTGAAGAGCCCACCTGCAATGTGGGGAGGCCTGGGTTCGATCCCCTGGTCGGGAAGACTGCCTGGAGAAGGAAATAGCAACCCACTCCAGTATTATCTCCTGGATAATCCCATGTACAGAGGAGCCTGGCAGACTACAGTCCATGGGGTTGAAAAGAGTTGGACACAACTAAAGCGACTTAGCATGCACGCACAGCAATATTTGAGCTCACTGAAATAACAACAGTAAGTAACTATGAAATTATTACAAGAATAGAGTACATAATAGGGTTAATTTTATGTAGCTATGATGACTACTATTTACATTTCTTTTAACTGCGAATAGTGCCATGCATAGTCTCTGTGACCATAAGTTATGATAAATGGCAATCTTTTATAATAGATTTGTGTATATTTTAATATAGTGAATGATAAAATAGATTAATATCTACATGTATTTTATTCTTTCATGACATAACTTTTTTTTCAGTATTTCTAGCTTATACAGCCTATAAGATTTTTCAAATTGTCAAGTTACCAAAATTTTCTCTAATCTTTTTGGCAAAAAATTGATGTATAAGTGAATCTACACAATTCAAACCCATAGTGTGTAAGAATCAACTATATTCTATCCATTTAAACACAACTTTGAAAAATATTTTAGTAATATGAAAAAAATATTTAATATCTAAGTTTTTCATCTAGCTATAAAAATATGAGTGAAGAGATATTGAGAAGCAATGTCTTTGCAAAGCCTTACATCTATACCTTAAAAGAATAAATAATGGAAAATTTCTGGGAGCAAAACAGAAATAATTAAGAGGCCAGAGGTATATTAAGCACAATGAATCCCAAAATACCAGTCTCTACTTCACCTTTAACAGAAACTTAAATTTAGGAATTAAACCTAAATTGTAAGAAGTTAAATTTTATTTATTCTGTCAAGTATGTTCCATTTAATTTAAAGTACTACTAGGAGATTCCATAAAGGTCCCTTTAGAGTGTTAATCACCACCATAATTTCACTTCTTCAGTACACAAATATAAATATTTAAGTAAAAATGAAAAGTATTCAGCATTTTCTAATATACATAGTGAAGGATCAGTTCAGTTCAGTTCATTCACTCAGTTGTGTCCGACTCTTTGAGACCCCATGGACTGCAGCATGCCAGACTTCCCTATCTACAACCAACCCTCAGAGCTTGCTCAAACTCATGTCCATTGAGCTGGTGATGTTATCCAGCCACCTCATCTGCCATCCCCTTCTCTTCCCACCTTCAATCTTTCCCAGAATCAGGAACTTTTCCAATGAGTCAGTTCTTCTCATCAGGTAGCCAAAGTATTGGAGCTTCATCTTCAGCATCAGTTCTTCCAATGAATAGTCAGGATTGATTTCCTGTAGGATGGACTGGTTGGATCTCCTTGCAGTCCAAGGGACTTTGAAGAGTCTTCTCCAACACCACAGTTCAAAAGCATCAATTCTTCGGCACTCAGCTTTCTTTATAGTCCAACTCTCACATCCATACATGACTTCTGGAAAAACCATAGCTTTGACTAGACAGACCATATAAGGTTTAAGAAATTGGTAAGTTATTTTAAGAATTCAAGTCTATTGAAAACAGTAAGAGAATCACAGATGAATTCACTATAGGGATCCAGTTAAGATGTAAAACGTTGGACAGTGATGCCAATTGATCTGCGCTAGAGAAGAACAATGCTAAAGATTGAATTTCTTGTAGACTGATTTGAATAAATGATGTTAGATCAGCTTGTGCAATGTGCTTCTGTTCAGAGAAGGAAATGGAACAAGTGTCATATTTTTTCCTGAGATATAATGTATAATTTCCAAGAGAAATCATGCTGAACATCCTACAAGGAATCAACTGAAATTTCTAAAACAGAAATGCATTGAAGACAGACTGGATTTAGCACCATTATAGCATTATTTTTCTGAATGTTGAGCTTTAAGCCAACTTTTTCACTCTCCACTTTCACTTTCATCAAGAGGCTTTTGAGTTCCTCTTCACTTTCTGCCATAAGGGTGGTGTCATCTGCATATCTGAGGTTATTGATATTTCTCCCGGCAATCTTGATTCCAGCTTGTGTTTCTTCCAGTCCAGCATTTCTCATGATGTACTCTGCATATGTTAAATAAACAGGGTGACAATATACAGCCGTGACGAACTCCTTTTCCTATTTGGAACCAGTCTGTTGTTCCATGTCCAGTTCTAACTGTTGCTTCCTGACCTGCATACAAATTTCTCAAGAGGCAGGTCAGGTGGTCTGGTATTCCCATCTCTTTCAGAATTTTCCACAGTTTATTGTGATCCACACAGTCAAAGGCTTTGGCATAGTCAATAAAGCAGAAATAGATGTTTTTCTGGAACTCTCTTGCTTTTTCCATGATCCAGCAGATGTTGGCAATTTGATCTCTGGTTCCTCTTCCTTTTCTAAAACCAGCTTGAACATCAGGAAGTTCACAGTTCACATATTGCTGAAGCTTGGCTTGGAGAATTTTGAGCATTACCAGCGTGTGAGATGAGTGCAATCGTGCGGTAGTTTGGGCATTCTTTGGCATTGCCTTTCTTTGGGATTGGAATGAAAACAGTGTCAGACTTCATTTTTCTGGACTCCAAAATCACTGCAGATGGTGACTGCAGCCATGAAATTAAAAGACGCTTACTCCTTGGAAGAAAAGTTATGACCAACCTAGACAGCATATTCAAAAGCAGAGACATTACTTTGCCAACAAAGGTTCATCTAGTCAAGGCTATGGTTTTTCCTGTGGTCATGTATGGATGTGAGAGTTGGACTGTGAAGAAGGCTGAGCGCTGAAGAATTGATGCTTTTGAACTGTGATGTTGGAGAAGACTCTTGAGAGTCCCTTGGACTGCAAGGAGATCCAACCAGTCCATTCTGAAGGAGATCAGCCCTGGGATTTCTTTGGAAGGAATGATGCTAAAGCTGAAACTCCAGTACTTTGGCCACCTCATGCGAAGAGTTCACTCATTGGAAAAGAGTCTGACGCTGGGAGGGACTGGGGGCAGGAGGAGAAGGGGACGGCAGAGGATGAGATGGCTGGATGGCATCACTGACTCGATGGACGTGAGTCTGGGTGAACTCCAGGAATTGGTGATGGACAGGGAGGCCTGGTGTGCTGTGGTTCATGGGGTCGCAAAGAGTCAGACATGACTGAGCGACTGATCTGATCTGATCTGATAGCATTATTTATTTATTGATGTTTACAGTTACTATTTATTTATTAATGTACAATTAGGGTAAAATGAGCAAAAAATAAACAAACATGATAACAATAATAACTAAAAAAAATTGTATAATTGTTATGTGCTAGTCACTGAGGTAAGTTATCCTATGTTGTATTGTACTTTGATGTGTACACTTTCATTATCACAATTTTTCCTATGAGGAATCTGTGACATAGAAAATTTAAATAAATTATCAATGTCCACAGATTTGAACCTAGATTTTCTGACTCTGGAAGCGTTTCATATCTGCTTATTAATATTTTAAATAACAAATATTGTTTATATAAAATTACAAAGAGTACAGGAATGTTTATCTGAAGATTTTCTATATTCAAATTTTGCTTTTCAGAAATATTAATAATTGAATTTAACACTTTTTTTTAACTCTCCAGTAAGTTAACACATCTATCTATCTATACCCTTACCAAATCAGCATCCTGTTTATATATCAGTGCACCATTATTTCCCATTCTAAGCTATTGTAATTGTATAACTATTGTGTAGAATATAAATTGTTAAGATTAAAAAACATATTTAAAAATATAAAGTCCCAGAGCTATACTAAAACATATTTATATATTTTTTTAATTTAGTTTTTTGTTCTTTATTGGTTCTCTACTTACTTAGTTCCAAATTTTTATTTATAATTATATTTAATTTATAATTTATTTATTTATTTATTATTTTATTTATTATATTATTTATAATTATATTTAATAGTGATTTTTATTTAGCTGAATTTTGTCATTTGGTAATTTTTTAACCTACTTATTTCTCAGATAAGAGGCTCTTGTGTAGTTGAAAATGTCTTTCTCCTACCAATATTAAAAAAAAAAAAAACATAAAATTCAAATCGTACTCCATTTTCTCTCCATCCAATCCTATACTTCTCTGTTCCCTGAAAATGAATATTAGTATGAAAAAGGCCAACTTCAGAATGTTATTATACCTGTCAGGTGTTTTTCCTTTTTTGTCTGTTTATGATTAGTCAGTTTCATTTCAATTGAAGTTCAGAACTTTAAAAGATATATCTCAGCATAAATCCTTCTATGTGAATTTTTCTGGTTTTTAACATACCTATTCAATAAGTAATTAATTTGATAATTTTATTCAGTGTAATTTCAGTGATTCTTCTCTTTATTTTCTATCTTAGAATCAGCTACTCTATGTGTGTTGAATTTCTTTGGTATTTCTATGTTGCTTCATGAAATGTAGTGTAGCATAAGGGTTAATCATCTCCACTCTGATAAAGGTGTGAATAGGTTTCAATGGCAGTTCCATAATTTAGTTGCTGTGTAACCACAGGATAATTTACTTAATCTTTTAGCCTCAGTTAATCCACTGATTTTATCATCTGTAATGTGGAAACACCAAGGCAATTTTCCTCTGAAGTATTTGTGATAATTAAATAAGTTGATATGCATAAGGTTCTTATAACAGAGCCAACAAATGGTCATACTACATAGGAGTTGGTCATTATTATTTCTGTTCTTTGTGTCATCATTTATTTTTTTCTGTAGTGACTTTTATTCTCTCATCTTTCTCCCTGTATTCTACTTATTCCTTCAAATATCTTCATACAAATCATTGCTTTTAGTAACCTGTATCCTAATATCAATATTTTACAACTTATATAGTGGTTTATTATTATTTTTAATTTGCTGAGATCTGACAGGACAAAATGATTTTTTTCTATCTATAAAAATCTATAGGAGACTCTAAATTCTTGTTGCTTTTATATTTGCAAAAACAGTTCTTTTTTAAACTAATTTGTTTTAGACTGTTGTTGAAGCATTTGTGTAAATGTTTAAGTAAAGTATTTTTATGTTTCTAGGGCCAAAATTTATAGCTCCTCCATACTTTTAAAATTATTCTTTCCTTTAATATCTCTTTAATATGTGACATTAGCAGCTATGGTGAGGAACAAGGACGCTACAGAAAAACTAAGCCACACCTCCACAACCCTAGTCATCCTATTTTTATAAAGAATTCTCTGAAATTATTTACTATATGAAAAAAACAACTTTACTAAGCAAACTATCTCTATTCAATAAATACAAATAGAATTTTTTCCTTTGTTTCTTCTTTTTGATCATTTGAAAGATTTCAAGTGTAGGAGTTGAGAAAGCCTTGGCTCCATCATATTTTATTTAGTTGTTTAAAGCACTTTGCCTTTTCACAAAACAATACTGAAAAGCAACATTTTCAAATGTTTGAATAGTACAAGTAATAAGAAGGCCTTGATCATTATTTTGGTTGTGGTATCATAAGGATCTGTCATTTTTTTTCAGATAGAAATAAATGGTTTAACCCAGTGCTATGTTTTAATCTGCAATAAGATAAAAACTTATAAATATTTACAGAACAATTAATTTGGAGATTGTCCTATGATGAATCAGGGTACATAAATGTGTATATATACATACATATATATGTATATATATATATATATATATATATATATATATATATATATATATACAGACACACATATGTGTTAATGTAAATGGCAATGTACTTGTTTTTCTCTATCCCTGGTCTCAGGGGCCATCATGTGTGAAATATATATTGGTCTCACAGGAATAGTCTTGAGTATCTGTAATTCTTTTTTTGTTTTAATACATAGTAATATATTGCCAGGATTCTCCAGATAAATAGAAAATAATGTGTATGTATCTATAACTATATCCATATCTGTGTTTATATATTTACTGTTAAAAAAATTTACTCAGGATTATGAAGGGTGGCAAGTACAAAATTAGTGAGGTGGACACTAGGTAGAACTGTTACTGTAGTTTTAGTCCAAAGGTTGGTAGTCTGGAGACCCTGTAGAGCCAATGTTCCAGGTCAAATCTGAAGGTCATGCTGTAAAGCCAGGAGTAACCAACGTTGCAGATGCCGTCCAAAGTCAGTCTACTAAAGAAATCCTTTCTTGCTGGAGGGAAGCCAGTCTTTTAATTGTACTCAGGCACTCAGCTGATTGGAATGAGGCCTGCCCATATTATGGAGAACAATCCATACTCCTTAGTGCTTTGCTCAAAAGCTACTGATTTGTATGTTAGCCTAATGTAAAACTTCTCTTAGAGAAATACCCAAAATAACATTTGATAAAATATCTGGGCACCCCATGATCCAGACATGGACACACAAAATTAACCATCACAATCTCAGGGATTGAAATGAATTCTCAGTTAATGAGAGCCCTAATAATTAATTTTGCTGATTTTGAGCAATCATAAGTCAATGAAAGAATGTAAGAGCCAGGACATGGAAGCAACCTAGATGTCCATCAGCAGATGAATGGATAAGAAAGCTGTGGTACATATACACAATGGATTATTACTCAGCCATTAAAAAGAATACATTTGAATCAGTTCTAATGAGGTGGATGAAACTGGAGCCTATTATACAGAGTGAAGTAAGCCAGAAGGAAAAACATAAATACAGTATACTAATGCATATATATGGAATTTAGAAAGATGGTAACAATAACCCGGTGTACGAGACAGCAAAAGAGACACTGATGTATAGAACAGTCTTATGGACTCTGTGGGAGAGGGAGAGGGTGGGAAGATTTGGGAGAATGACATTGAAACACGTAAAATATCATGTAAGAAACGAGATGCCAGTCCAGGTTCGATGCACGATACTGGATGCTTGGGGCTAGTGCACTGGGACGACCCAGAGGGATGGTATGGGGAGGGAGGAGGGAGGAGGGTGTAGGATGGGGAACACATGTATACCTGTGGCGGATTCATTTTGATATTTGGCAAAACTAATACAATTATATAAAGTTTAAAAATAAAATAAAATTAAAAAACAAAACAAAACAAAACAAAAAAAAGAAAAGAGCATTGGTAGAATAGAAAAGATGTTCTATTTAGGTTGGTGCAAAATTAATTGCTGTTTTGTGTTATTGAAATTTGCCATTTGATACTGGAGTATATTCTTAAATAAAAGTGGTTATATTATGCATCCAAAAAAAAAAAAAAAAAGAATGTAAGAAAAAATAAAATCCCTTTCTTTCTAAAACATGAGCATACATTCAATGTTTTTTTTAATGAATAAATAAAAATATAAAGTCTGTGTATAGACATCAGCCTATTTACAAATAGTCCTTCTGAAAACTGGCAGTTGCATTCTGCCCATGTAGGAGTAAAATCCATTCCATAAAGAGATAACAACTTATACATAAACATCTTCAAAAAGACATTCCCTTCAATTGCTTAAAAAATTAAGCAACTGAATTTTTTATTCAAAATCAACATGTTCTTTATTAAATTTGTTGTGTTTGACTCACATTTTCCAAATCCAGAATTTGATTAAAAATAAAATTATCATATTTGAAGCCCAGGAGGAAGGTTTTCTTTTATCTTTATATCCCATCTGTTAATTTTCAGACAATTTGGCCAATTTACAAATGAACTAGTTTTGAGATGTATTTTTTAACATTATGAAATAAACACACTGCTGATTGTCATTTCTTTCTATCATATCTATGATCTATTACTATTCAATCATCTGTATCAATTGAACTGATGCTGACTTGGCAGCTAAAACACAGCATTCTATTTCCACACGTTGGTACCAGAAATATTTGGATAAAGTCACTTGAAATGTCTTTCATTCAGCTCTTCTGAGGTTCATTTTTCAAACATTCCATTGAGATATTCAGAGAATGAGGTGTTAATAAAACATTGTGATCTTTGTAAACTCTTACATAGTACTGAACACTTGTTTAAGTACTTATCATTTGAATTATATATCAATATATAGTACACTTAATTCTCACAGTTAATCTATGAACTAGGTATGGGCTCATGCGCATTTTAAAGTCTAAGTGAATGAGGTACAGAAGGTTAATTACCATTCCTAAGTTCACTGTGGTAGTAAGAGATGGAACCATGATTCATATACCTGTAGTCTTAACTGCTCAGTCTATGGTCTTACTCACTTCAGTTTACTACTTCTACACCAAAGGTACTCATGTAACATTGCTATCAGCTCGTATTTGATATTAATAAAGAGCTTAAAGCTCAACATTCAGAAAACGAAGATCATGCCATCTGGTCCCATCACTTCATGGGAAATAGATGGAGAAACAGTGGAAACAGTGTGAGCCTTTATTTTTTTGGGCTCCAAAATCACTGCAGATGGTGACTGCAGCCATGAAATTAAAAGACGCTTACTCCTTGGAAGAAAAGTTATGACCAACCTAGATAGCATATTCAAAAGCAGAGACATTAATTTGACAACAAAGGTTCGTCTAGTCAAGGCTATGGTTTTTCCTGTGGTCATGTATGGATATGAAAGTTGGACTGTGAAGAAGGCTGAGCACCGAAGAATTGATGCTTTTGAACTGTGGTGTTGGAGAAGACTCTTGAGAGTCCCTTGGACTGCAAGGAGATCCAACCAGTCCATTCTGAAGGAGATCAGCCCTGGGATTTCTTTGGAAGGAATGATGCTAAAGCTGAAACTCCAGTACTTTGGCCACCTCATGCGAAGAGTTCACTCATTGGAAAAGACTCTGATGCTGGGAGAGATTGGGGGCAGGAGGAGAAGGGGACGACAGAGGATGAGATGGCTGGATGGCATCACTGACACGATGGACATGAGTCTGAGTGAACTCCGGGAGTTGGTGATGGACAGGGAGGCCTGGTGTGCTGCGATTCACGGGGTCACAAAGAGTCGGACACGACTGAGAGACTGAACTGAACTGAATTGAACTGAAAGAGCTTGCTTAGTATGGCTTCCTTAGTAGGGCTTCCCTGGTAGCTCAAAGGGTAAAGAATCTTCCAGCAATGCAGGAGACTCGGGCTCAGTCCCTGGGTTGGGAACATCACCTAGAGAAGAGAATGGCTATCCCTCCAGTATTCTTGCCTGGAGAACCCCATGGACAGAGGGGCCTGGCGGGCTACAGTCCATGGGGTTGAATGACAAAGTCAGACATGACTGAGCTACTAACACTTTCATTTTCACTTATTATGGCAAAGATAAAGATACACAAAAATAAAGATGCCTATATGGCAAAAATAAAAATGTATATCCATACATAGCAGGGGAATGCAAAATAGGCCCTGAGAGAAATTACGTTTTAGGCACCATGAGAATGGGAGTGTAATATCATCAAGGGATAGCAAGTGGTAAAATCATGGTAAAATCAGAACATTTGTATATTTTTGACAGAGATGTAAGATAGTGTGAATATTGTTAAAAAAACAAAACAAAACAGAAAAACCTGAACAATTTGACCTGCCTATTAAAATTAGATATGCATATACTTTCTGTGTCTGCCTTTGACATCTGACCAGCAATCCCACCCCTAGCTGTATGGCCTAGAGAAATTTGCATGTGCTGGAATTATTTTCCAATTTTCCCCATCAAACTTCCAGTTTAATAAAATTCAGGAGGAATTTCTTTGGTAGAGGCTGCCAGAAATAGTCATTTCAGAAGTTTCCAGGTGGTATTTTCTGGAAGACAGATTGTGGTTCACTTCTCTAGTATATTCAAAAGACTGCTAACAGCTTTGTTATCTCCTAATGTATTTGGACATTTGACTTATTCTGGATCCTTGTATCAGGAGCTTTTTCTCTAACTCTGGCCTTCTACTTAACAGTGACACAAATGCTGCCTTTCTAACTCCACTCATGTTCTTTTAAAAATGTCTTCTCTTAACTTTACACCTAAGACAGCCTGTCTACAGGATCAAAAAGCAGTGTGCTCTGTGGTACAAGAATGAGTTTTAAAAATGTTTATTAGATAATACTTAATAATTCTAAGCCATGTGCTCATTAATGAAATCACTTAATGAAATATTTTAAAAGTAACTTTTGTGTGGAAAATTTAAGCATTTTCCAGTAACCTCATTCATGTTTATAGTATTAGTATAAACTAAGTGACAAAATTAAGATAAATAATGAAAGGGATAAAGTATTACGATAACAAAGTGGGAAATAAGCATCACACTTACTGGATAATATATATAAATGTGTGTGTGTGTGGCTTCCCAATGGCACAACAGAAAGGAATCTGCCTACAATGAAGGAGATGAGGAAATGATCCTTGGGTTGAGAAGATGCCCTGGAAAAGGAAATGGCAACCCATTACATTATTCTTGTCTGGGAAATCCCATAGTTAGTAGGCCTGGTGAGCTACAGTCCAGTGTTGCAGAGTTGGGCACATCTTAGCGACTAAATAGAAAAAAAAAATGTGTGTGTGTGTGTGTGTGTATACACATAAAATGAAATATTACTCAGCCATTACAAAGGATAAAATAATGCCATTTGCAGCAACATAGATGGAACTAGAGACAATCATACTAACAGAAATAAGATAGAAAGGCAAATACCATAGGAAATTATTTATTTGTGGAATGTAAAATATAACAAAAACATAACTACAAAGCAAAAACAGACTCAGACACAAAGAACAGACTTGTGGTTGCCAAATGGAGAAGGATGAGGAAGAGAAACATTGGAAATTTGGGATTAGCAGATGAAAACTATTATATATAGGATGGATAAACAAGGTCCTACTGTATAACACAGGAATTATGTTCAATATCCTGTGATAAACCATAATGGAAAGTAATACAAAAAATAATCCATAAAACTCCAGAAGAACATCTACTTCTGCTTTATTGACTGCACTGAAGCCTTTGACTATGTAGATCACAACAAACTGTGAGAAATACTTCAGTTCAGTCAGTTCAGTTGCTCAGTCATGTCCGGCTCTTTGCAACCCTGTGAATCGCAGCACGCCAGGCCTCCCTGCCCATCACCAACTACCGGAGTTCACTCAGACTCATGTCCAACAAGTCAGTGATGCCATCCAGCCATCTCATCCTCTGTCGTCCCCTTCTCCTCCTGCCCCCAATCCCTCCCATGATCAGAGTCTTTTCCAATTAGTGAACTCTTCACATGAGGTGGCCAAAGTACTGGAGTTTCAGCTTTAGCATCATTCCTTCCAAAGAAATCCCAGGGCTGATCTCCTTCAGAATGGACTGGTTGGATCTCCTTGCAGTCCAAGGGACTCTCCAGAGTCTTCTCCAACACCACAGTTCAAAAGCACCAATTCTTATGCACTCATCTTTCTTCACAGTCCAAATCTCACATCCATACATGACCACAGGAAAAACCATAGCCTTGACTAGACAGACCTTTGTTGGCCAAGTAATGTCTCTGATTTTGAATATGCTATCTAGGTTGGTCATAACTTTCTTCCAAGGAGTAAGCATCTTTTTAATTTCTTGGCTGCAGTCACCATCTGCAGTGATTTTGGAGCCCCCCAAAATAAAATCTGACACTGTTTCCACTGTTTCCCCATCTATTTCCCATGAAGTGATGGGACCAGATGCCATGATCTTCGTTTTCTGAATGTTGAGCTTTAAGCCAACTTTTTCACTCTCCTCTTTCACTTTCATCAAGAGGCTTTTTAGTTCCTTTTCCCTTTCTGCCATAAGGGTGGTGTCATCTGCATATCTGAGGTTATTGATATTTCTCCCGGCAATCTTGATTCCAGCTTGTGCTTCTTCCAGCCCAGAGTTTCTCATGATGTACTCTGCATATAAGTTAAATAAGCAGGGTGACAATATACAAAAAATATAATCAATCTGATTTTGGTGTTGACCATCTGGTGATGTCCATGTGTAGAGTCTTCTCTTGTGTTGTTGGAAGAGGGTGTTTGCTATGACCAGGGCATTTTCTTGGCAAAACTCTATTAGTCTATGCCCTGCTTCATTCTGTTTCCAAGGCCAAATTTGCCTGTTACTCCAGGTGTTTATGACTTCCTACTTTTGCATTCCAGTCCCCTATAATGAAAAGGACATCTTTTTTGGGTGTTCATTCTAAAAGGTCTTGTAGGTCTTTATAGAACCATTCAACTTCAGGTTCTTCAGCATTGCTGGTTGGGGCATAGATTTGGATTACTGTGATATTGAATGGTTTGCCTTGGAAACGAACAGAGATCATTCTGTCGTTATTGAGATTGCATCCAAGTACTGCATTTTGGACTCTTTTGTTGACCATGATGGTACTCCATTTCTTCTAAGGGATTCCTGCCCACATTAGTAGATATAATGGTCATCTGAGTTAAATTCACCCATTCCAGTCCACATTCACTCTTGCCATCACTCAAGCCCCACGGGCATGGCTTAGTTTCATTGAGTTAGACAAGGCTGTGGTCCTAGTGTGATTAGATTGACTAATTTTCTGTGATTATGGTTTCAGTGTGTCTGCCCTCTGATGCCATCTTGCTACACCTACAGTCTTACTTGGGTTTCTCTTACCTTGGACATGGGGTATCTCTTCACGGCTGCTCCAGCAAAGCACAGCTGCTGCTCCTCACCTTGGACAAGGGGTATCTCCTCACCGTCACCCCTCCTGACCTTCAACATGAAATAGCTCCTTTAGGCCCTTCTATGCCCACGCAGCCACCACTCCTTGGGCGTGGGGTTGCTCCTGGGAGACATACTTAAAGAGATAGGAATACCAGATCATCTTACCTGCCTCCTGAGAAACCTATATGCAGGTCAAAAAAGAACAGTTAGAACCAGACATGGAAAAATGGACTATTCAAAACTGGCAGAGGAGTACATCAAGGCTGTATAGCATCACCCTGCTTATTTAAAGTCTGTGCAGAGTACATCATGTGAAATGCCAGGCTGGATGAAGCACAAGCTGGAATCAAGATTGCTGGGAGAAATATCAATAACTTCAGATATGCAAATGACATCACCTTTATGGCAGAAAGTGAAGAGATACTGAAGAGCCTCTTGATGAAGGCAAAATAAGAGAGTGAAGAAGCTGGCTTAAAACTCAGTGTTCAAAAAGTGAATATCATGGCATCCGGTCCCAACACTTAATGGCAAATAGATGGGAAAACAATGTAAACGGTGACAGACTTTATATTTTTGGGCTCCAAAATCACTGCAGATGGTGACTGCAGCCATGAAATTGAAACGCATTTGCTCCATGGAAGCAAAGCTATGACAAACCTAGACAGCATATTAAAAAGCAGAGACATTACTTTGCCAAAAAAAGGTCCGTATGGTCAAAGCTATGGTTTTTCCAGTAGCCATGTGTGGATGTGAGAGTTGGACCAATAAGAAGGCTGAGCTCTGAAGGATTGATGCTTTTGAACTGTGGTGCTGAAGAAGACTCTTGAGAGTCCCTTGGACTGCAAGGAGATCAAATCAGTCAACCCTAAAGGAAATCAGTCCTGAATATTCATTGAAAGGACTGATGCTGAAGCTGAAGCTCCAATACTTTGGCCACTAGATGTGAAGAGTTGACTCATTAGAAAGGACCCTGATGATGGGAGAGACTGAATGCTGGGGAGTTGAAAGGGACGGTAGAAGACAAGATGATTGAATGGCATCACGGACTCAATGGACATGAGTTTGAGCAAGTTCTGGGAGGTGGTGAAGGACAGGGAAGCCTGGTGTGCTGCAGTCCATGGATTCTCAAAGAGTCGGATGTGACTGAGGGTCTGAACAACAACAACGATATTTATAACTGAATCACTTTGCTGTACAGCAGAAATTAACACAACATTGTAAATCAACTATACTTCAATAACATTTATTAAAAAGAAAAAAATTATTGGCTAAATGAGAACATGATTTATTACAAGGAAGTGTTTGTTTTATATTCAACACATCATATGTTTTGTTTTCCTGGATATAGACTGGTAGTAGGTCAGAGCTTTATTATGTGTCTTCTAGAACTCATGAAAACTTTAAAGTTTTTGTAAGTGGGCATAACATACAAGTGACTTAATTATGCCATGTAGTATACATAATTCAGACGTTCAATCTTTCATAATTTAATTTGAAACAAAACAATACAGGAGAGAATAATTGATGGTAAAGGAAAAGACAGATGTGTGATAAAGTAAGCATGCTAATAGCTAGGTAGTGGATGTATGGGTTATAATTATACAATTATTTTAACTTTTCTGGATGTTTGAAATTTTCATAACAAAATGTTGTAGCAAAAGGGAATACACAGCATTTACAGTGGTTGAAATTGCCTTTGTTCTAACTGGCATCCTGAAAGATAACATGCCTGCAGAGAAGGTCTGAAAGAACAGGCTGCTGACATAAGATGACCTCCTTTCAGGGAGTAGGAGAAAAAACAATAAAAATTAATTTATGTCTCTTATATTCATGATTACCTATAAAGATCACAGATATTACAAGCCATCCTTGAGTATGTACTAGGGTAAAGAAAGTTCAAACAGTTTAAGCAGACTTTACAAACGTAAATGAATGTGGATGAATTCTTTGACCAAAATTTTGACTGAATTTAAGGCTTTGCAGTCATCAGTTAATGCATATTCCATCTATTTTAAAAATTCTTTGCCTGTTTAAAAGATATTTACATTTTATGCTGTCATCTATTGCCCTATAAATCATTCTTGCAAATCACAACAGGGCATTTTGCCTATAGTATATAATTATACTAGGCGGTTCAACTTACATTTTGCCTAAAATCATAAATACACTTATGTATCCTAAAAGTGAAAAAAAGAAATGAAAAGGATCAGAAAGGAATCTACCTAAATAAAGAGAAAAGCACAAGAGTGAGGAAAGGAAGAAAGATAAAAGGAAGAAGGTAAAAGAAATATTAGGTTCTCCCTAGAATGAATGGAAATGGCAAATTTCAGTAATGTTTAGCTGGACTTAATGATTTCATTTTGGGTACATATTCAATTTGAGACTCAAACTCTATGCTGAGTATCTTTATATTTCCTTATCTTTCTTCTCTCACATTTCCCATTAAAATATTTTTTAAAAGTTGATTTTGAATATCATGCAAAATGTTGTATTCTACAATGATAGGTCAAGTTATTTGGCTCCCAGATGATTCTATGTCAGACTGTTCTTGAACATTGTCTCATAACACTTGATCTCTCTCTTTTTGTTACTTTACAAGCTATCAGCTGAATTAACCAGGACTGTTGCAATTGTTCTCTCAGCACAATCAGGACTTTCTCTCCTTGCCTTTTCAACCCCTACTTTAAGAATTACTAGGCACACCTGCATCTTAAAAGTGCAGATTCTCTAAAATCCATGAGGTGTGTGCCTCATGCCATCTCTGATTTCAGCAGTGACCCTGTAACTAGTTATGCAATCACCTCACTAATCACCAATTCTACACTAAAGCAGGTGCATAGATTTTCAATTATCAGTTATCTTTACATGGAAGTATGATGTCATTCTTACGCCACATAGATTCCTAAGTGCCTGACACACGTGCTTCATTCTGCATGAAATACTCTGATACTGTTTCTTCCAGGATCTTATATAAGATCACATGCCCATCTGCTTTATTCTTTCCTCTTAATATGAGGTTTTTCTCTTCTCAGTGATCTCCACTTTCCCTTTCTGGGATCAAAGTTTAGAAGCAAAAAATTATGAAAGTCTGGTTTTCTGATAGATATAAATAGTTGTTTTGTTTTTGTTTAACCTACCAAAGCTCTCTCTACTTACCTTACCAGCAAGGGTCCTTTTTTCCTTTTGTTTCTAAGCAGAATCCACCCATCTTCTCTATGGAGTGACAGTGTATCAAGGTCTTGTTTTAAGGGTAGGAAGACGGTAAAGGAGGAAAAAATGCTGAAGGAAATATATCCAGGGATTTCACGTAAGTATTAATACTACCATTAAATTATTTACATTATGCTATATGCCATCATTTACAAAAATAAAGGCAAACAATTTATGCTGCTGCTGCTAAGTCGCTTCAGTCATGTCCAACTCTGTGCGACCCCATAGACGGCAGCCAACCAGGCTTCCCATCCCTGGGATTCTCTAGGCAAGAACACTGGAGTGGGTTGCCATTTCCTTCTCCAATGCATGAAAGTGAAAAGTGAAAGTGAAGTCGCTCAGTCGTGTCCGATTTGTAGCGACCCCATGGACTGCAGGCTACCAGGTGCCTGAATCCATGGGATTTTCCAGGCAGAAGTACTGGAGTGGGTTGCCACTGCCTTCTCCGAAACAATTTATAAATGTCCTTTAACAAAACTATTATGTGTCAATCTTATTTATTTTCTGCATCTTCACATCAAGAGTGTAGAATGCAGAACATGTCAAATTACCAATAAATATATATACTAATTCAAAAGTAACACAATATTATCTTCCTACATTGCTGACAAAATCCAAAGTCAAATCTATGAATTTTAGTATATCGTTGATCACCGCTTTCTTATCAACAAACAGGGTATACTTTTCATTAAAACACAAACTTACTAAAGTTGCTTATGAGTTTGTTCTACTATTCCGCAATTCTTTCAGGGATATACCCAAGGGAAATGCAGGCCTGTGTGATCAAAGGACATGTACAAATTTGTCTTATCAGCTTTATTCCTGATGTTCAATACTGGAAATAACTCAAATGTGGATGAGTGATAAAAATGGGGTCTACATCACAATCTGAGGGATCTCACAGGTATGCTCAGAGAAAGTAAAATATCTCATTGCTGTGAGAATACATTTATGTGAAGTTCAAAAACATATAAAGCTAATTTATGGTCATAAATAGAAAATGTATTACTTCTAACATGCCAAGGAAAAACATTTACAAGTCTTTTTGTGATGCTAGGTACGTTCCATATCTTGACAAGTAATAGCTACCTGAGTATCTATCCATCCATATAAATTTATCAAAGAATATACTTATCAATTGATAAATTTTGCACACTTCACTATACTAATATTTTATTCCTCCTCTCCAATATATATATGTATTTATGTATGTAAATGCAAGCAATAAGTTTTAAACTGATGTGTTTCTGGAGGAATGGTAAATTACAGAGGATTTCATGATAAAACATTAACCTTCTTCTGGAAAGGGTTAACCAGCATTTAAAGCATAATCATATTAGTGTCTGAATTTATTGCTACTTTCCTCCTTCCCTTTAAATGTTATTAATGCCAAGAGGACTGACATGTAAGTCTAAATAACTCAGAATGTTTAGATAAATTCTTAACCTTACTGTACTTAAGATCAGAGCACATGGAAATTTCAGGGTCTTTAGAGTGGACCTATTTCCTAGAATGATGATCTTTTCACGTTCCAGCTGTGTTAAGCTTGAGCACATCCTTTAACCTCACTGCCTATCCTTTAGTTTTCTTATTTGGAAAATTAAATACTTAAATGAATACTTATAATATCTACTTTACAGGGTTGTTTTGAGTTAAAAGGAAAAATAGATTACATGGACCAAATGATAAAATGCATTACTTAATATGTAGTCAGTTTTCTATTCTTTGTTAAATATCATCCCTGAATATTTTCAGACAGAAGTAAAGTGGTGAGGATAAGAGTGGAAGTGGGGGTGAGTGTGGATAGAATGATAAATAAGACTGAGCTTCTGTTCTTTGTCCATTTACAATCAGTTAGTCATAGTGAAACTAGGACACACATGTCTATAATCAACAATATATTAAAATAATTATTCAATAAGTGATGCAAAGCAGAGGGCTATCAGCATGGAAGTGTTTCTCTTCTTTGGGGCTCAGGAAAGATCATCCAATGGACAAATGCAATTGGGGCCATCTTTTAAATATAATAGATGTTTACACAGGTGCATTAAGAAAACAGCATATAATGTAGAAATGAACAACACCTCTAGGAAGCACACAGTTTACATTTATCATAAATATTTAACACATGTAATGAATATCAGAAAGTAAAGTGGAATATATGCAGGTCACAGGCATATTGTAAAATAACAAGTTTCATGTTATATCATTGGAAAACATATGTCCATACATATTTTGTAAATGAAGTAACACAAATATTATTATCATTTCCCTCCTTCACTACAGAATTTTTAGTAAGGGTGTTACTTACAAATACAGTAAAATATTAATAGCAGTAATGAGAATGAATGTAGGAAAATACAAAATAATCATTTTTTAAAGTCATAAGAATGTAAGCAATTGACCCTCTCAGGATTGCAAGAAAATACCTACATTTTTTCTAAAATAGATTTCTTCATTTCTACATCCAGATCAAGAGCAGTCTCTGGATAGGATCTGGTGAGAAGTACTGACTGCTGCTATAGACAATGAGTTCTCGTGTTGAAACCTAATCTCCAGTGTGATGGTATTTTAAGCTGTGGCTCTTGGGAGATGACTTGGTCATGAGGGCAGAGCCTTCATTAGGGATTAGTGACCTTATGAAAGAGAACATAGAGAGCTCCTTTGTGCCGTCTGCCATGTGGCAGACACATGCCATGAGGACACAGCAAAAGAAGGCCATCTAAGAATCAGGAAGTGGACCCTAACTAGACATCAAATATGCTGAAGCCTTGATCTTGGATTTAGACTGCAGAATCTTGAGAAATAAATGTTTGTTGTTGAAGTCACTCAGTTTATGGTATTTTTTGTTATAAAAACCCATACAAGCTAATATGACTGCTAAAACTAACTTGGAGAAGGCAATGGCAACCCACTCCAGTACTCCTGCCTGGAGAATCCCATGGACGCAGGAGCCTGGTGGGCTGCCGTCTATGGGGTCGCACAGAGTCAGACACGACTGAAATGACTTAGCAGCAGTAGCAGCAAAACTAACAGAGACCTACAGCCTGGACTTTTCTTTAGACTGTTGAATATGATTCTCAAATTTCTAGACAGATTCTGTTCAGTAACAAGTTTGTGGGTCCAGACACCTCAAAATGTTGATACAGATAGCACTTTGCTTTCCCTGGAGTTCCTACAATAATAACAGCATGTTAATTCAGCAATTGAGAACTCCCATCTCTACTCTCCCTGTCTGATCTGCCTTCTTCCTTCTTGCCTCAGACTCTAACTTGTTATCATTAACCATTATCCCTCTCTCTCACCCACTCTCTCCCCAGCACACAAACACGTATTTCAGCAGTGTAACTATTATTTGATATTTGCTCAACATATCTAAAAATACAGTTTAGTCTCAAAAGTTAAACTTAACTTCTTTCTTTAAAGTCAACACATTTATTGACTTTATCAGTGTTTTTCTTCAAATTAGAAATAGTCTCTTAAAATAATGGCTTACTGAGAGAATTTAATAAATGATCAACACTAGAGGTATGAATGTTAGGTGTGAAAGTGTTAGTTGCTCAGTCGTGTCTGACTGTTTGTGACCCCATGGACCGTAGCCTGTCTGGTTCCTCTGTCCATGGAATCCTCCAGGCAAGAATACTGGAGTGAGTAGTCATTCCCTTTTCCAGGGGAATCTTTCTGATCTCAGGATTGAACCCTGGTTTCCAGGCAGATTCGTTACTGTCTGAGCCACCAGAATATGAGTAGTGCTCCTGCAATTCAGCTATTTGTGAACAGTTATTGATTCGCATTTCTCAGTCTGATCTACAAGCAATAACAGCAACTCATTTTCTTTTTTAGAGTCTGAAAAGATATTGCAGGACACTTTGAACATAGGTGATTTGAAACGCCTTATTAACATGACCACAGGTTAATACTAGGGGGGAAGAGAAAGCAAGAATCATTGACATTGATGATGACAATGTTTTGTTATTTCTGTTTGTTACTTTAACTTGGACTATACTATCTTCCTGTGTGGATCTAAGTTTTTGAGCCTTGAAATGTATAAAACTGTTGGACTCTCTACAAGTATACAAAATTATAAATACAAAAGTGGGTACATGCCTTGAAAGGGACAGTACAAGAGAGAGATCTTAAAGTTTAAATTTTGTTAGATTCAGAACAAATTCATCCCAGTACTCCAATAAAAATCTGAACAACTCATTTCTGACTACACATAAAATTGTTCTAAGGCTTTCTTATATTTCCTCTGATCAAAAAATTTTGAGAAAACCTGTAAATGAATAATATACTCCATTGTTTGACAGAAATCTCCTGATCACTAAGAATTTGAGTCTAATATTTTTAAGGTGAAATAATGTGTATTTAATTTTGTAACCTAGACTTATACATATCCATGTCCTTACCATTAATTTTGTTTTATTTTAAAAGTAACTTTTCTACATATTTCAATAATCACAGAATATATTTCCTTTCAAATGACTTTTTACTTATTATTCTTAGTTTCTGTATGACCTCTACTCATTATCATTTATATTGAAAACTGTCACATATTTTGCTTCTCTCTTTTAACACATAGAACATTCTATTTATTTGTCCAATTTCTTGACACATGAACTCTTGACCTTATATAAAACAAGATTACTAAAGTGATTATTTGGCTTCACTACGTGAGAGAGTCTGGGGGAAAAAAAAAAAGACATTCTCTTCTAGTTGGTTTTGAAATTTTGTTTGCTTGCCTCTCTATCTTTTCTATACTCAAAAAATGGCTTCATTCTTTCCCTGAACATTACATCAAATCAACTTCAGGCAAAAGCTTTTTCTGAATTGAAGCTGAACTGGGTTCTTCTACTTGTCTGTATTTTAATATTTTATTCAGAATTGCTCAGAAGAGAGGATTTAGCTAGCTTCCTTTGCCTTTTAGCTTATTATTGATGGTACTTTTTCATTCTTCTTTGTTATCCGAACCATTATTCAAAAGATATGCAAGAAGATCTCACAGCTGGAAACACAGATAGTCTCTCACTTACAAGCTACTAACTTCGCTAATGTGCCCTTTATCATGAATAATATCAAATTCTCACTAAAAATCAATAATGATTGCAACAAAAATAAACCACAGAATCCAGAAAATAGTTATCTTGAGGCACATTGAAGGTCTCCACATGAGTTATTTTTTATTCACATATATTTATAAATATATGAAAATGAAAAAATGAAAACCTTAGCAAAAACTGAGAATTTAGTATATACTGGCCAAATATCTTGGCAGTATAACTTTTTTTTTTTTTTTTTGCAATGTTTGGTCTGTTTACTTTTAATAATGCAAAAGTGACATTTAAAATAAATTTTTAAGATGGAGTGGTATTTTGTACTAAAAAAATCCTCAATAATCTCACTACCTATGCAAAATCAACAACATTTGTAAAGGTTAAACAGATTTCTTTGGTAAATGTTAAATTACATTGATTTCATTTCAATTTATTTAATGCAATTCACTGAGTAAGTATAATTAAGCATTATTTATTTCACTGAAATGGATAATGGAGAGTCTCTATAATGGAGATCCTCTATCATAAAGGACATTATTATCTTTTGAGAAAATAACATACAAATCAAAAATAAAATAAAAAATTGAACAATATTTTACAGACTTGAAAAGTATATATTTTTAATCATGTGCTACACAATGTTTTAGAGGACTTCAAATGCCAATAAGAAGGATAATTCAAAGAAACTGATGTAACAAAATTTTGGAATATCTGTGCTAAAACACGAAAGTTATATCTGGTATGAAAACAGATTTTTGGATTCATGTACACACATAGCATACCAATTCTACTTTAATTGAGATATAACTGACATATACCACTGTGTGACTTTAAGGTATATGATCATTTGCTACATTTATACTTTGCAATACAAATTCCACTGTAGCATTAATTAACGTCTCCATCAGGTCACATGATAATTGATTTTTGTGGTGAGAATATTGAAGATATTCTATCAGCAATTTAAGATATATAATAGAGTATTATTAACTATAATCACAGTACCATATGTTAGATATCCAGAACTAATCAATAAACTTACCTTCTAAGAATTTCTTCTTCAGTGTCATAGGTTTGGGCTTGCTGTTTTTTTCATTTACATGTGTTTTTTGAGGTTTTTTTTTTTTTTTTTTTTAGTTTTTGCCTTTCTTTTTTTTTTAGGTTTTATTTATTTATTTTATTTTATTTTATTTTTTAACTTTACAATATTGTATTGGTTTTGCCATATATCAACATGAATCTGCTACAGGTATACACGTGTTCCCTTGGATGGGAGAAATTTTTAAATTTACCTTTTATTTTCTTACTTAATTCACTGGTTGTTTAAAAGTGTATTGTTAAGTTTTCATGTTTGTAAATTTTACAGTTTTTCTCTTAATGTTGATTACTAGTTTTATACCATTGTTTGAAAAAGATTTCAACCTTCTTAAATTAAGACTTTTTAAGACCTATCATCCGATTAATACTTGTGAATATTCTGTGTGCATGTGAAAAGAATGTGTATTCTGATCCTGTTGAATGGGATGTTATCTGTATATCTAATAGGCTCATTTATTGAAGGCAAAATGGGAAGAGGGCAGCAGAAGATAAGGTGATTAGATAGCATCATGGACTCAATGGATATGAATATGAGCAAACTCCAGGAGACAGAGAAAGACAGGGAAGCCTGGTGTGGTGCAGTCCATGTGGTTGCAAAGAGTCAGACACGAATTAGAGATTGAACAACAATGATTCAAGTATATCTTTTCTTTGTATTTATGTCAGGGTTTCCCAGGTGGCTCTAGTGGTAAAGAACTCGCCTGCCAATAGAGGAGACACAGGTTTGATCTCTGGGTCTGGAAGATCCACTGGAGGAGTACATGGCAACCCACTCCAGTATCCTTGACTGGAGAATATCATGGGCAGAGGAAGCTGGTGGGCTACAGTACTTTGGGTCGCAAGGAGTAGGACACGACTGAACCGACTTAGCATGCATGCCTGCAGGATGATCTAGCTATTGCTGAAAGTGGGGTACTAAAGTTCTTTACTGTTTTTGTCCTGTTGCCTGTTTCTCCCATCAGATCTGTTTATATTTGCTTAGTATATTTAGGTACTCTGATGTTGGATGCATATATTTAAACATTTTATATCATCTTGAGTTTGTTCCTTTTATCATTACATAAGGATATTTGTTTCTTGTTACCGTTTTTAGCTTAAGGTCTAAATTTTTTTTTTTCTGATATAAGTGAAAGTAACTCACTCTCTTTGGTTTCGACTTGCATGAACAGCCTTTCCATCTCTTCACTTTGACCATATCAGATCAGAAAGATCAGATCAGTCGCTCAGTCGTGTCCGATTCTTTGTGATCCCATGAATCGCAGCACAGCAGGCCTCCCTGTCCATCACCAACTCCCGGAGTTCACTCAGACTCACGTCCATCGAGTCGGTGATGCCATCCAGCCATCTCATCCTCTGTCGTCCCCTTCTCCTTCTGCCCCCAATCCCTCACAGCATCAGAGTCTTTTCCAATGAGTCAACTCTTTGCATGAGGTGGCCAAAGTGCTGGAGTTTCAGCTTTAGCATCATTCCTTCCAAAGAAATCACAGAGCTGATCTCCTTCAGAATGGACTGGTTGGATCTCTTTGCAGTCCAAGGGACTCTCAAGAGTCTTCTCCAACACCACAGTTCAAAAGCATCAATTCTTCGGTGCTCAGCCTTCTTCACAGTCCAACTCTCACATCCATACATGACCACTGGAAAAACCATAGCCTTGACTAGACAGACCTTTGTTGGCAAAGTAATGTCTCTGCTTTTGAATATGCTATCTAGGTTAGTCATAACTTTCCTTCCAAGGAATAAGCGTCTATTAATTTCATGGCTGCAATCATCATCTGCAGTGATTTTGGAGCCCCCCAAAATAAAGTCTGACACTGTTTCCCCATCTATTTCCCATGAAGTGATGGGACCAGAAGCCATGATCTTCGTTTTCTGAATGTTGAGCTTTAAGCCAACTTTTTCACTCTCCTCTTTCACTTTCATCAAGAGGCTTTTGAGTTCCTCTTCACTTTCTGCCATAAGGGTGGTGTCATCTGCATATCTGAGGTTATTGATATTTCTCCCGGCAATCTTGATTCCAGCTTGTGTTTCTTCCAGTCCAGCGTTTCTCATGATGTACTCTGCATAGAAGTTAAATAAACAGGGTGACAATATACAGCCTTGACAAACTCCTTTTCCTATTTGGAACCAGTCTGTTGTTCCATGTCCAGTTCTAACTGTTGCTTCCTGACCTGCATACAAATTTCTCAAGAGGCAGGTCAGGTGGTCTGGTATTCCCATCTCTTTCAGAATTTTCCACAGTTTATTGTGATCCACACAGTCAAAGGCTTTGGCATAGTCAATAAAGCAGAAATAGATGTTTTTCTGGAACTCTCTTGCTTTTTCCATGATCCAGCAGATGTTGGCAATTTGATCTCTGGTTCCTCTGCCTTTTCTAAAACCAGCTTCAACATCAGGAAGTTCACGGTTCACATATTGCTGAAGCCTGGCTTGGAGAATTTTGAGCATTACTTTACTAGCATATGAGATAAGTGCAATTGTGTGGTAGTTTGAGCATTCTTTGGCATTGAGCTTATGGGTGCCCTTAAATATTAAATGACTCTCATGCAGGCAACACATAGCTGAGTCTTCTCTGTTTAATGTACCCACCCAGATGTTTTATGACTTTAGACTGGTGAAATAATGTCATTTATATTTATAGTAATTATCGGTATGTAAGGACTTACTAATGCCATCTCATTAATTGTTTTCTGGCTGTTTTGTAGTTCTAGTATTCCATTTTTCTTCTCTTGCTGCCTAACATTGTGGGTTGGTGGTGTGCTGTGGTTTCTTTCTCTTTCTCTTTTGTGAATGTAATAGAAGTTTTTGCTTTTTCATTACCATGATGTTTATATAAAACACCGTGTTGATCTAACAGTCTATTTTATACAGATAGTGACTCAACTTTGGACTCATGCAAAAACTACTCCTTGTTTTTCTACCTTATGTTTTTAATGTCACAATTTATATTGTGCATTATTTAAATTATAGTATATTTTAACTCTTTTAACTTTTGCACTATAGTTAAGAGATTAACACCCTTTTATATTGTAGAATAGAGTTTTCTGAATCAGACTATACTTTACTATATATTGTGTGTGCTCAGTCACTCAGTTGTTTTTGACTCTTTGTGACCTCATGGACTGTAGCTTTCGACTTCTTTGTCCATGGGATTTCCCAGGCAAGAGCACTGGAGTGGGTTGCCATTTTCTTCTCCACATTTATTTTTACCAATATGCTTTATTATTTCATATGTTTTCAGGTCACTAATTAATGTCTTTATTTCAGTGTGAAGAACTCCCTTTAGCATTTCTTCTAAAGCAGGACCAGTAGTGACAAACTCCTTCAGCTTTTGTTCGTCTGGGAAAGATTTTATTTTTTTCTCCTTTCTGAAGCACAACTTTTCCAGATAGAGTATTCTTGGCACCATTTTTTCTTTTTCCCCTCCTTTGAGGACTTTGAACATATTTTTTCACTCTATACTAGCCTCTAAGATTTTTTTACTTTTTTCTGAGCATTCCACTGATAGCTTAATGAGGGTTTCTTTGAAGGTTACAAACTTTTTATCTCTTTCTGCTTTAAGATTTTCTCTTTGTCTTTATTTTTGACAATGTTATTATAATTTGTCTTGGAGAAGACCTTTCTTTTTTTTAAATAATGATGTAATCCATTGATTTCATTAATTTTCATGCCAAATCTCTGCCCAGGTTTGGGAAATCCTCAGTCATTTGAGGATACAGCAAGAAGGTTGTTATACATAAACTAGTAATATGGCCATCATAAGAAACCAAACCTTGCCAGATCTATTTCTTGGATTTTCAGCCTCTAGAATTCTGAGAGAAGAAAACATCTGCCAAGTCACTCATTCCATGGCATTCTCTTATGACAGCCTAAATTGACTAACCCAAGAGTTCTGCCTGAGGCCAGGGGCAGCGGCCCAGAAGACCAACCCCACATCCAAAGAGCGGTGGCTGTGCAGGCTCAGGAGGGCCTAGAGGAGCTATCCCACATTGAAGGTCAGGAAGGGCGGCAGTGAGGAGATACCCCTCGTCCAAGGTAAGGAGCAGCGGCTGTGCTTTGCTGGAGCAGCTGTGAAGAGATACGCCACCTCCAAGGTAAGAGAAACCCAAGTAAGACGATAGATGTTGCAAGAGGGTATCAGAGGGCAGACACACTGAAACCATATTCACAGGAAACTAGTCAATCTAATCACACTAGGACCACAGCCTTGTCTAACTCAATGAAACTAAGCCATGCCCGTGAGGCAAACCAAGACGGGTGGGTCATGGTGGAGAGATCTAACAGAAAGTGGTCCACTGGAGAAAGGAATGGCAAACCACTTCAGTATTCTTGCCTTGAGAACCCCATGAACAGTATGAAAAGGCAAAATGATAGAACACTGAAAGAGGAACTCCTCAGGTAAGTAGGTGCCCAATATGCTACTGGAGATCAGTGGAGAAATAATTCCAGAAAGAATGAAGATATGGAGACAAAGCAAAAACAATACCCCGCTGTGAATGTGACTGGTGATAGAAGCAAGGTCCGATGCTCTAAGAACAATATTGCATAGGAACCTGGAATGTCAGGTCCATGAATCAAGGCGTATTGGAAGTGGTCAAACAAGAGATGGCAAGAGTGAATGTCAACATTCTAGGAATCAGCAAACTGAAATGGACTGGAATGGGTGAATTTAACTCAGATGACCATTAGATCTACTACTGCGGGCAGGAATCCCTCAGAAGAAATGGAGTAGCCATCATGGTCAAACAAAGAGTTCAAAATGCAGTACTTGAATGCAATCTCAAAAATGACAGAATGATCTCTATTCGTTTCCAAGGCAAACCATTCAATATCACAGTAATCCAAATCTATGCCCCAACCAGTAACACTGAAGAAGCTGAAGTTTAATGGTTCTATGAAGACCTACAAGACCTTTTAGAACTAACACCCAAAAAAGATGTCCTTTTCATTATAGGGGACTGGAATGCAAAAGTAGGAAGTCAAGAAACACCTGGGGTAATGGGAAAATTTGGCCTTGGAATACGGAATGAAGCAGGGCAAAGACTAATAGAGTTTTGCCAAGAAAATGCACTGGTCATAGAAAACACCCTCTTCCAACAATTCAAGAGAAGACTCTACACATGGACATCACCAGATGGTCAACACTGAAATCAGATTGATTATATTCTTTGCAGCCAAAGATGGAGAAGCTCTATACAGTCAACAAAAACAAGACCAGGAGCTGACTGTGGCTCAGACCATGAACTCCTTATTGCCAAATTCAGACTTAAGTTGAAGAAAGTAGGGAAAATCACTAGACCATTTAGGTATGACCTAAATCAAATCCCTTATGGTTATACAGTGGAAGTGAGATATAGATTAGGGGACTAGATCTGATAGATAGAGTACCTGGTGAACTATGGACTGAAGTTTGTGACATTGTACAGGAGACAGGGATCAAGATCATCCCCATGGAAAAGAAATGCAAAAAAGCAAAATGGCTGTCTGGGGAGGCCTTACAAACAGCTGTGAAATGAAGAGCAGCAAAAAGCGAAGGAGAAAAGGAAAGATATAAGCATCTGAGTGCAGAGTTCCAAAGAATAGCAAGAAGGTAAGAAAGCCTTCCTCAGAGATCAATGCAAAGAAATAGAGGAAAACAACAGAATGGGAAAGACTAGAGATCTCTTTAAGAAAATTAGAGATACCAAGGGATTATTTCATGCAACGATGAGCTCGATAAAGGACAGAAATGGTATGAACCTAACAGAAGCAGAAGATATTAAGATGTGGCAAGAATACACAGAAGGACTGTACAAAAAAGATCTTCATGACCCAGATGATCAGGATGATGTGATCACTGACCTAGAGCAAGACATCCTGGAATGTGAAGTCAAATGGGCCTTAGAAAGCATCACTATGAACAAAGCTAGTGGAGGTGATGGAATTCCAGTTGAGCTCTTTCAAATCCTGAAAGATGATGCTGTGAAAGTGCTGCACTCAATATGCCAGCAATTTGGAAAACTCAGCAGTGGCCACAGGACTGGAAAAGGTCAGTTTTCATTCCAATCCCAAAGAAAGGCAATGCCAAAGAATGCTCAAACTACCACACAATTGCACTCATCTCCCATGCTAGTAAAGTAATACTCAAAATTATCCAAGCTAGGCTTCAGCAATATGTGAACCGTGAACTTCCTGATGTTGAAGCTGGTTTTAGAAAAGGCAGAGGAACCAGAGATCAAATTGCCAACATCTGCTGGATCATGGAAAAAGCAAGAGAGTTCCAGAAAAACATCTATTTCTGCTTAATTGAATATGCCAAAGCCTTTGACTATGTGGATCACAATAAACAGTGAAAAATTCTTCAAGAGATGGGAATACCAGACCACCTGACCTGCCTCTTGAGAAATCTGTATGCAGGTCAGGAAGCAACAGTTAGAATTGGACATGGGAAAACACACTGGTTCCATATAGGAAAAGGAGTTCGTCAAGGCTGTATATTGTCACCCTGTTTATTTAACTTCTATGCAGAGTACATCATGAGAAACGCTGGACTGGAAGAAACACAAGCTGGAATCAAGATTGCCGGGAGAAATATCAATAACCTCAGATATGCAGATGACACCACCCGTATGGCAGAAAGTGAAGAGGGACTCAAAAGCCTCTTGATGAAAGTGAAAGAGGAGAGTGAAAAAGTTGGCTTAAAGCTCAACATTCAGAAAACGAAGATCATGGCTTCTGGTCCCATCACTTCATGGGAAATAGAAGGGGAAACAGTGTCAGACTTTATCTTTTTGGGCTCCAAAATCACTGCAGATGGTGACTGCAGCTATGAAATTAAAAGATGCTTACTCCTTGGAAGGAAAGTTATGACTAACCTAGATAGCGTATTCAAAAGCAGAGACATTACTTTGCCAACAAAAGTCTGTCTAGTCAAGGCTATGGTTTTTCCAGTGGTCATGTATGGATGTGAGAGTTGAACTGTGAATGCTGAGCACTGAAAGAATTGATGCTTTTGAACTGTGGTGTTGGAGAAGACTCTTGAGAGTCCCTTGGACTGCAAGGAGATCCAGCCAGTCCATTCTGAAGGAGATCAGCCCTGGGATTTCTTTGGAAGGAATGATGCTAAAGCTGAAACTCCAGTACTTTGGCCACCTCATGCGAAGAGTTGACTCACTGTAAAAGACTCTGATGCTGAGAGAGATTAGGGGCAGGAGGAGAAGGGAATGACAGAGGATGAGATGACTGGATGGCATCACTGTCTCGATGGACGTGAGTCTGAGTGAACTCCGGGAGTTGGTGATGGACAGGGAGGCCTGCTGTGCTGCGATACATGGGTTCACAAAGAGTCAGACATGACTGAGCGACTGAACTGAACTGAACTGAAGAGTACCAAGAAACAGCTTAGCTTCTACATGCATTGCGTTTGAATTGTGAAGAAACCCATATTGGTAACATGTGTAAAACTTATTAACATGACAGAAAAATCTTACACTGGTAAGATATTCAGTTCAGTTCGGTTCAGTTGCTCAGTCATATCCGACTCTTTGTGTCCCCATGAACTTCAGCACACCAGGCCTCCCTGTTCATCACCAACTCCTGGAGCGTACCCAAACTCATGTCCATTGAGTTGATGATGCCATCTGATCATCTCATCCTCTTTCATCCCCTTCTCCCCCTGCCCCCAATCTTTCCCAGCATCAGGCTCTTTTCAACTGAGTCAGCTCTTTGTACCAGGTTTCCAAAGTATTGAAGTTTCAGCTTCAACGTCAGTCCTTCTAATGAACTCCCAGGACTGATCTCCCTTAGGATGGACTGGTTGGAACTCATTGCAGTCCAAGGGACTCTCAAGAGCCTTCTCCATCACCACAGTTCAAAAGCATCAATTCTTTGTTGCTCAGCTTTCTTTATAGTCCAACTCTTGCATCCATATGTGACTACTGGAAATACCATAGCCTTGACTAGACGGACTTTTGTTGGCCAAGTAATGGCTCTGCTTTTGCAAATGCTTTCTAGGTTGGTCATAACTTTCCTTCCAAGCAGTAAGTGTCTTTTAATTTCATGGCTGCAATCATCATCTGCAGTGATTTTGGAGCCCCGAAAAATAAAGTCAGCCACTGTTTCCACTGTTTCCCCATCTATTTGCCATGAAGTGATGGGACCAGATATCATGATCTTAGTTTTTTGAATGTTGAGCCTCAAACCAACTTTTTCACTCTCCTCTTTCACTTTCATCGAGAGGCTCTTTAGTTCCTCTTCACTTTCTGCCATAAGGGTGGTGTCATCTGTATATTTGAGGTAAGATTATCAATGACTTCCAAAAATGGCATCATTATATAAAAATTGTACTTATTATTATATATGATATATTACGGTCTTCCCAGATGGCACTAATGATAAAAAACCTACTCACCAATGCAGGAGATGTAAGGAATGCATGTTCTATTCCTGAGTCAGGAAGATCCCTTGGAGAAGGCAATGACAACCCAATCTGGTAATCTTGCCTGGGGAATCCAAGACAGAGAAGCCTGGTGGGCTACAGTCATAGGGTCCCAAAGAGTTGGATCAAACTGAAGCAACTTAGCATGTGAGCAGGATAAATTATATATTTTATATAAAATAAAATAGATTTGTTCAGACATTTAGATTATTTGAGCTTATTTTTACTGTGATTTTCTATTCTTTTTTTTAATATGGGTGATTTCTCAAAAAATAGAATGTATGGATATTGAAGACAGTGCAAATAGGTCATGTAATTATACAAGATTAAGAGCTAGAAAACAGTCCAACTTAATGTCAGACTACTACAATCTGATTCACTGAAGATATAGAACTGATGATTAATTTTTGTTTGGAAAAAATTAAGACACTTTTATATTTGAGGCTAATTTTATTTGTGATAAAGTTATGATAAATCATCTAGGGGCCAAAATAATTTTAAAAATCTGCTTCAAGAAACAGTAGAAATCCATGCCAAAATCTGCTCAAATCAGAATTATATTCATATGACTTTCAGATGTTCAGAAAATGACAATATTAATTAAAACCATAGTTTTCATGCTTTGGTCTCTAATTTCAACTTAAATTTTATAACATTTTTAGTTTTTAAAAAGCTATCAAGTTCAAGCCTTCATCTTTAAAATAAGCTACTGTATTATTTAGTAGATTTTTTTTGGAGTAAGTTTAGAAATATGAAGATAAAATATTTTTGATCCATTTAAACTATCACTGATTTATTCTTGGCCCCAGTTATATGTATGCAAAGGACAAACAGAAGTCTGGTTAAGGACAGGTATTACCTTTTGCAGTGAGACAGATTCACAAACATTTTACCTGCCTAACCCCCAACTCATGTTTTACTCGTCCAGGGAAGCTGAGTCAATATGAGTCATATCCTATCATCCAGCAAGGTGATTGCAATAAAGCCAGAAGCCTCACCCATGATTAGATAATGTTTTGGGGAAACTTTATTATCCACTGATCCTGCAAAGAATGGCATAGAATGCAGAATAAGAATCCTGGCAGCCTGTGCCATGGCTTCTGAAACAATATGGTAACTCAGGGAAAAATGTATGGTGCTGGGCTGAACTGTGTATGCTTTTTTCCTCTTCTCTCCATATCCACCATTTTAAAAATTTAGGTTAAATTACACTGCAAAGCATATTAAACAAATTTCAAGGAATTTCACTAGTTTGATTTTTAAATTCCAAGACAATGTCAAAGTAGTAATTATATTTTAGTTTGCTTCTTTTCTAAGGAAAACTATATAATTTTCTTTCACCAATATTATACAACCACAGGTAGCTAAATATACAAAGCAAAATATAAAAACTATATTTGTCCCAACAAGGGAATCAGTTTATTAGCTTTCTTTCAGATCACTTTTCCTAGAATCACATATCATCATTATAAATGAGATAAGAACAGGTAAACTATATATATGTTAAGGATGTCTGAGGAGTATAAATAGTGTGAACCTAGACAGCAGCAGTGACAAAATTTCTACTTTCTTCTATGATTGAAGAAGAAATGAATGTTATTAATTGTACTTCCCAAGAAAAAAAGACCAGTTAAACAGAAATTATTACAAAAAACTGATGATCTTCTCAGCAGAGAACAAAATGGCAGAGGAGGAGGCAGATGTGGAGTACATCTCTCTCTACGGATACATCAGGAATACACCTTCAGACATAGAAGTGTAAGCAGAACACCAGCTGAGAGCAGACAGGGGTACTTGACCAGTGGAAAAGATTATATAGAACCAAGCAAAACTTGGTAGGACAAAGGAACTAGGAAGAAAAAACAGGAGTGTTAGTAGGACTAGACCTGCCCCCGGAAGGTGGGGGAACTGAAGCAGGGGTTCGATCCCAATAGCAGGGCAATTGTCTGAGTCAGAGGAGAAACATTTAAGGCTGAGAATGAAACAGCTGATCTGTGGCAGACTCCTCTAAACAAATAATAAAACAAAAATACAAACTCAGTCATCAGCAGACAGGATTACCACCTCACTCAACCTTGCCCATCAGAGGAAAAACAAAGAAATAAATAAAAACTCAGCACAAATCTTACCCTATATGAAGCTGACACAAACCAAACCACTGGACCAACCTTCAGTTCAGTTCAGTCGCTCAGTCGTGTCCGACTCTTTGCGACCCCATGAATCGCAGCACACCAGGCCTCCCTGTCAATCAGTAACTCCTGGAGTTCACCCAAACTCTTGTCCATTGAGTCCGTGATGCCATCCAGCCATTTCATCCTCTGTCGTCCCCTTTTCCTCCTTCCCCCAATCCCTCCCAGCATCAGAGTCTTTTCCAGTGAGTCAACTCTTTGCATGAGGTGGCCAAAGTACTGGAGTTTCAGCATCAGTCCTTCCAAAGAACACCCAGGACTAATCTCCTTTAGAATGGACTAAGTGGATCTCCTTGCAGTCCACAGGACTCTTAAGAGTCTTCTCCAACACCACAGTTTAAAAGCATCAGTTCTTCAGTGCTCAGCTTTCTTTGTAGTCCAACTCTCTTATTCATATGTGACTACTGGAAAAACTATGGCTTTGACTAGACAGACCTTTCTTGTCAAAGTAATGTCTCTGCTTTTTAATATGCTGTCTAGGTTGGTCATAGATTTTTTTTCATGGGGCAAGTGTCTTTTAATTTTGTGGCTGCAGTCACAATCTGAAGCTATTTTGGAGCACACGAAAAGAAAGTATCTTAGTGTTTCCATTTTTTCCCCATCTGTTTGCCATGAAGTGATGGTACTGGATACCTTGATGTTAGTTTTCTGAAGGTTGAGCCTTAACTTTTTCACTCTCCTTTTTCACTTTCTTTTTTTTTTTTTTCCTTTTTCACTTTCATCAAGAGGCTCTTTAGTTCTTTGCTTTCTGCCATAAGGGTGGTGTCATCTGCATATATGAGGTTATTGATATTTCTCCTGGTAAGCTTGACCCCAGCTTGTGGTACATCCATCCTGGTATTTCTTTAGATGTACTCTGCGTAGATGTTAAATAAGCAGGGTTAAAATATACAGCCTTGACATACTCCTTTACCAATTTTTAACCACTATGTTGTTCCATGTCCAGTTCTAATTGTTGCTTCCTGACCTGCATATAGATTTCTCAAGAGGCAGAAAAAGTGTTCTGGTATTCCCATCTCTTAAAGAATTTTCCACTGTTTGCTATGATCCACACAAAGTCTTTGGCATAGTCAATAAAGCAGAAATAGATGCTTTTCTGGAACTGTCTTGCTTTTTTAATGATCCAAAGGATGTTGGAAATTTGTATCTCTGGTTTCTCTCCCTTTTCTAAATCCAACTTGAACATCTGGAAGTTCGTGGTTCATCTACCATTGAAGCCTCACTTAGAGAATTTTGAGCATTACTGTTAGCATGTGAGATAAGTGGAATTGTGTGGTAGGTTGAGCATTCTTTGGCATTTCTTTTTCTTTGGGATTGGAATGAAAACTGACCTTTTCCAGTCCTGTGGCCACTGTTGAGTTTTCCAAATTTGCTGGCATATTGAGTGCAGCACTTTCACAGCATCATCTTTTAGGACTTGAAATAGTTCAACTGGAATTTCATCACCTCTACTTAGTTTGTTCATAGTGATGTTTCCTAAAACTCACTAGACTTAACATTCCAGGATGTCTGGCTCTAGGTAACTGATCACACCATCGTGATTATCTGGGTCATGAAGACCTTTTTTTGTACAGTTCTGTGTATTCTTGCCACTTCTTCTTAATATCTTCTGCTTCTCTTAGGTCCCTATCATTTCTGTCTTTATTGTGCCCATCTTTACATGAAATGTTCCCTTGGTATCTCTAATTTTCTTGAAGAGATCTCTAGTTTTTCCCATTATATTGTTTTCCTCTATTTCTTTGCATTGATCACTGAATAAGGCTTTCTTATCTCTCCTTGCTATTCTTTGGAACTCTGCATTCAAATAGGTATATCTTTCCTTTTTCCTTTGCCTTTCATGTCTTTTCTTTTCTTAGACATTTGTAAGGCCTCCTCAGAGAACCATTTTGTCTTTTGCATTTATTTTTCTTGGAGATGGTCTTGATCACTGCCTCCAGTGCAATCTCATAAACCTGTGTCTATAATTCTTAGGCACTCTATCAGATCTAATCCCTTGAATCTATTTGTCATTTCCACTGTATAATTGTAATTAATTTGATGTAGGTCATATCTTAGTGGTCTAGTGGTTTTCCCTATTTTCTTCAATTTAAGTCTGAATTTGGCAATAAGGAGTTCATGATCTGAGCCACAGTCAGCTCCCTGTCTTGTTTTTGCTGACTGTATAGAGCTTCTCCATCCGTGGTTGCAAAGAATGAAATCAATCTGATTTTGGTATTGACCATCTGGTGAAGTCCATATGTAGAGTCTTCTCTTGGTGGAAGAGGGTGTTTTCTATGATTTCTTTCCTTCTACTACTTTTTTGTTGTTGTTCTTTTTCCAGGTTTTGTAGGTTCTGTATTCCATGTTTTACTTTTTTCTTAAGGTAGAATTGTATTGTTATAAACTTCTCTCTTAGAACCGCTTTCACTGATTCCCATAGGTTTTGAGTTGTTGTGTTTTCATTGTCATTTGTTTCTAGAAATATTTTGATTTCCCTTTTAATTTCTTCAGTAACTTTTTGGTTATTTAAAAACGTGTTGTTTAATCTCCACCTGTTTGTGTTTCTTACAGTTTTTTCTTTTTTCTTTTTTTCTTGTAATTGATATCTAGTCTCATAGTGCTGTGGTCAGAGAAGATGCTTGATATAATTTCAATTTTCTTAAATTTCTTAAATTTATTATTGTGTTACTGTCAATTTCTTTCATTCTTGTTAGTGTTTGTCTTATGTATTGATGTGCTCCTATGTTGGGTAAATAGATATTTACAACTGTTATGTCTTCCTCTTGGATTGATCTCTTGATCATTATGTAGTGTCCTTCCTTATCTCTCATAATCTTCTTTATTTTAAGGTCTACTTTGATATGAGGATTGCTACTCCAGCTTTCTTTTGCTTCCCACTTACATGGAATATATTTTTCCATCCTCTCACTTTCAGTCTATATGTGTCTTAAAGTCTGAAGTGGGTTTCCTGTCACAGCATATATATGTGTCTTGTTTTTTTTTTATCCCTTCAGCCAGTCTGTGTCTTTAGTTGGAGCATTTAGTCCATTTACTTTTAAAGTAATTATTGATATATGTGTTCCTATTGCCATTTTCCTAATTGTTTAGGGTTGATTTTGTAGATCTTTTTTCTTCTGTTGTACATCTTGATTATGGAAGCCCTTTTAAATTTTGTTGTACATCTTGTTTGATGGTACTGAATTCTCTTAACTTTTGCTTGTCTGAAAAGGTTTTATTTCTTCTTCAATTTTGAATGTGACCTTTGCCAGGTATTGTAGTCTTGGTTGTGTATTTTTCCCTTTCAATACTTTAAATATATCCTGCCATTCTCTTCTGGCCTACAGAGTTTCTGCTGAAAAATCAGCTGTTAGCTTATGGGGTTTCCCTTTTATGTTACTTTTTGCTTCTCTCTTGCCACTTTTAATATTTTTTCTTTGTGTTTAGTCTTTGTTAGTTTGATTAGTATGTGTCTTGACATGTTTCTCCTTGGGTTTATCCTGTATGGGACTCTTTCTACCGCTTGACCTTAGTTGAGTCTTTCCTTTTCCATATTGGGGAAATTTTCAAATATAATCTCTTCAAAATTTTTCTCATACCCTTTCCTTTCCTCTTCTTCTTTTGGGACCCTTATAATTTGAATGTTGGTGCATTTGATATAGTCCCAGAGGTCTCTGAGGCTATCCTCAGTTCTTTTCATTCTTTTTATTTTATTCTGCTCTTAAGAAGTTATTTCTACCATTTTATCTTCCAGCTCACTGATTTGTTCTTCTGCTTCAGATAGTCTGCCATTGATTCATTCTAGAGTATTTTTAATTTCAGTAATTGTGTTGTTTGTCTATATTTATTCTTTAATTCTTCTTAGTCTTTATTAATTGATTCTTGCATTTTCTCCATTTTGTTGTTGTGATTTTTGATCACCTTTACTATCATTATTCTGAATGCTTTTTCAGGTAGTTTGCTTATTTCCTCTTCATTTATTTGGAATTTATGTGTTCCTAATTTGTTCCTTCATTTGTGTAGTGTTTCTCTGCTTTTTCATTATTATTATTATTTTTTTAACTTAATGTGTTTCAGGTCTCCTTTACCCAGGCTTCAAGGTTGAATTCTTTCTTCCTTTTGGTTTCTGCCCTCCTAAGGTTTGTCCATTGGTTTGTGTCAGCTTCACATAGGGTGAGATTTGTGCTGAGTTTTTGTTTGTTTGTCCTCTAATAGGCAAGGCTGAATGAGGTGGTAATCCTGTCTGCTGATGATTTGCTTTGTATTTTCTTTTTTTGTTGTTGTTTAGATGAGGCCTCCTGCATAGGGCACTACTGGTGGTTGGGTGATTCTGAGTCTTATATTCAGGTGGTTTCCTTTGTGTAACTTCTCACTATTCAAGATTAGTTCTAGAGTTTGTTCTCTGGTTGTCTAGGGTCTTGGAGTCAGTGCTCCCACTCCAAATGCTCAGGGCTTGATCTCTCTCCAAAGACCAGCTTATGTCCAATCTACCAAGAGAAATTTCACCTGAAATGAAAGGACCTTTACTCAAGTTCAAAAAGCAATGCACAAGAACACAATGGAGTAGCAGAAACTCGGTATTGCCTGCCCTGTGGACAGGCCTCCTTGGATTGAAACAGATGGCTACAGGGTCTGTCTTTGGCTGTGGTCAGCAGAACTCTGGTATTTATTAACATTTATTTTTATTTCTATCAGGTACTCAAAACTTACACAATCTCTTCTAACAGAAACAAGACATTTATACAAGTTAGTTTATGGAAATGGACTTGCGCAGAGAGATACAAGTCTTCATAAAAGTGTTTCTATTTTAATATAAAAAAGAAGAGAGTGTTTGACAGAATAACAACAAAAATAATCATGGGATTTCAGAAATTACAAAGGGATAGATGTGGATGACAAATATGCAGGCTCATTTCAAGTCTCCCCTCAGTCTCCTGTGGATATTGCCTCAGCCTAAGAGTATGTCATAACTCAGTGAAAAACGTGGCATAAGTTTTTTGACAGGTTACCAGCAGCACTCCATCCCATTTATTTGGGTCCATGATATAGTCAAAGCTTTGTGATTTTTGATTACTGAGAATAACTTCAACATGGTCATGACCAAGAGGAAATCACTTACGTTGTAATTAATTCTGCTTCAGTACATTCCTTAGGAAATATTGCAACCTGACAGCTGTCCTTCATCCCTAGTTTTCCTGGTCATTATTTACAATGAAGTCAACCAAGCACTGTTGAAACTGAATGTTAGGTACAGGGTGTCCCCTTCCTTTAGCACGAGCTGTTTTATACACAATTGTGAAAATGCTAGATTTGCCTTCAGTGCTTTTCTGCCTTCACAATCATATTTGGTATCTCTCTGTACCCTATACTACCTGTTAGCCACCTTGCTACCTAAAAATAACTGTCAGATAATATAAAATTTAATAAACTAATTCAAGTTCAGGCATCAATGTTTCAAAATGATTAATAATATATAAATATTTTGAATAATGGTTAATATTTTAACCAAAAGAAATACATCTTATATATGTCATTACATTCTTTTTTCTGAAACTATATTTAAGCAATAACAACTTTTTGCACATCACTTACATCAGCATTTTCCAACTCCAGTGTGCATTTGGGTTCTATCACTTAGAAGAACTTATAAAATACTGATCACAGGGCTCCTCTAGAGACTGATTTGGTACACATGAGAGTAAGGGCTTTGGAGTCTGTGTTTACAAAGAACAGCCAGGATTGAAGGCAGCTGATTAAATCACATCTTTGAACAGCAGCAGCTTAGACTGTATGAATTTAAGAGTGGTGTGGGTGATTTGATTCGTTTTCTACAAAGTGATTTGATATGAATTTGCTTTATTGCGTATTTGGGTAAATTCAGGAGATTCTGCATGTTGAATTAATGATAAGTAAGATGAGACGATAGTGGATCATCTCATTTCTATGGTGTTACATGTCTGGTCAATGATTTCACCTTCCATCAATGTCCATAGTTTCTCTGTTGAAATAGTTCATTGTCATTATGCTATTGCAGAAAGGTAGATGCCTCTAAACGGCTTAATATATGTTTTTAAAAAACTTTTTTTAACATCAGAATATCAGATTCTCAGATGTGATTTTAGGGAGAAAACATATTGGTAAAAATGCCTATGTATTAATCCTTTAAACTGTAGTTTTATAGTGTTCATTAGAAATACATTTTCAAATAGTGTTGCATATTTGTGTGCTATCCAATCTCTTTATAGAAGATTCACACAGGTATTCACTAGAGATTAATAGGTAGTTAAATTCTGTCCCACCCTCCACTCTCCACCTTCATTCAAGGTCTTGTGGAAATTGTGGTTCATTAGACCACAGCAAGTTTACATAGATGTGTTTATTCTAATCAATGTGTCTGAGAAAAGTCACACACCAAGAAACAGATGGCATCCTGGATTTTAGGCAACCACAGTAGTTTAGGAAATGCTTTATTTAACTTTTGTTATACCTGCTCCTACAAAATCCAAGCAATTTTTTATTGTTTTGATTCTGCTTCACAGTTGAATATTGTTGTATTATTCTTTAAATGTTCAGTTTGTTCTCACTGCTCATCTGTATCATAATCAACTATTTTCTGTAACTAGAGAAATCTCAAAACAGGTGTTTAAAAATGCTGCTATTTTCCATTTGGCTTCCAAAAGGAGAACAATACAAACAATCATTTCCCTCAGCTTTGGCTCTGCACCAGGGAGAAAGTGCCATAACAGAAGCGATCACTCAGAGAGAAAGTAACATGTATTTTCTCTTTTGGGAAAGCTATGGGGCACTTGAAAGATGACTTGTTTGTGAGACAAGTACTGCAGAAAGGGAATAATCAGAACCCAGCTGTCATTATTATTAGGATAAGGAAAGATCAGGATAAGGAACAGGTGGAAATACATTATGAATTATACATAACATTAAAATACATATGTTTAATGACACCAGTTTTAAGGGGCCATTATATCTTTTCTTTTTTTATATCAGTCTACAGAAGAGGGAAAAACTCAGGTTATCCAGTATCCCTTGCACTCAACTTTTGCATGAATCTTCAAATACCTGTACTCTTTATTTGATCCCTTCCCAGCTCCAGAATTGCTTTCCTTTTGCTTTCTAATATTCATCCTCAAACTATTTCCTGATAGTTACTTACTTACTTACTCTAAAATGTTGCTCTCCCTTGAAGCCACTTATATTCCCAGCAGCTCTCTCAAATTCTGCAGTTTTTATTTTTTATTTCCACAACCACAACACAACTGAGTTTAGAAGTAAGGCAGGGGATATCCTTCACTCCTTTCCATGTTTAATTCTCAGCAGTGTGCTAAAACTGTTCTTGCCAAGTACACGTTTGTCTTGGTTTTTTTTTTTTTTTTTGTCTTCGTTTTTAAAAATTCACTATTATTCTTCATGTTTATGATTAGTTTTCATCTTTATTGAATTTAAAAGTGACATTGGATCCAGTAGATGATTCTCTTCTTGGATTTACTTTCTTCACATTGCATTGAGAAAACCACTACCTCTCCCCTGCCCCCGACCCCCGACTACATCACTAGTGAACCCTTATCAGTTTCTCCTGATGATCTCTTCTCTTTGACATTTGTTGACATCCAATGGGAACTTACAATTATTCCTGGAGTAATGCTCAGCTTCTTTCTCAAACCCTACATTAGTTCATCATGAGATCCTCTTAGCTCTACTCTCAAATATCTCCCAATATGGTCTTCAGCGTCACTTCCCTATTCTCAACTTCTCCTACCCAGATCAGTGCAATAGGTATAGCCTAGGAAGTCTAATTATTTTCACTTTAATCTCTTGAATAAGTTATGGACTGATTTAGAGAGAAATATTAAATTCTTTGATTGTAAAACCTGAGAATAATAGATTCTATATGACAGTCTTAATTTTCAACTTTAATATCAAAGAAGGGCATAACTGCTGCTTAGGGTCAGAGACTGGAGAAAACAACAGATATCTTTTAAAAACTTAGCTGCATCTGAGAAGACCATGTATCTGTTCACAATTATCAGCAGAGAAAAAAGAAAAAAATTAGCTCTACTTCTCTTTCCCTTTCTGACCATAAATTTTAAGATCACTAATTACACAGTAAATTTCTAGCTATCAAACCTCATTTTCTGTATTAGCTTGTATTCCATAGTTCCCATATTTAATAGGAGAGACTATTACATTCAAAATACTATAAGTGGCAATGCCTTTAAAATACAGAATTTGGAAACAGTTAGATAATCATAGAACTTGATATTGACTCAATTATAATTCCACCAGAACCATGCTATCAGAAAGGGAGTTATTTTTAAGCTCATAATCTAATCAGTAATGACAGCAGTTTACTATTTTGATGCTATAAAGTAATGTGGATTGCTGTGCTTCACTGTGCTTAGTCATTCACTCATAAAAGAGTTTTTGCAACCCCATGGACTGTAGCCTGCCAGACCCCTCAATCCAATGGGGATTCTCTAGGCAAGAATACTAGAGTGGGTTGCCATGCACTCCTCCAAGGGATTCTTACCTACCCAGGGATAGAACCCAAGTCTCCCACATTGCAGGCGGATTCTTTACCATCTGAGTCACGAGGGAAGCCCAAGAATATGGGAGTGGGTGGCCTATTCCTTCTTCAGGGGGAATTCCAGACCCAGGAATTGAACCAGGGTCTCCTGAATTACAGGTAGATTCATTACCAGCTGAGCTATCCAGGAAGCCCAATGTGGATTGCTAGCAAAAACAAGACTGGGAGTTGACTGTGGCTCAGATCCTAACTCTTTATTGCAAAATTCAGACTTAAATAGAAGAAAGTAGGGAAAACCACTAGACCATTCAGGTAGGACCTAAATCAAATCTAATAAAATTATACAGTGGAAGTGACAAATAGATTCAAGGGATTAGATCTGATAGATAGAATGTCTGAAGAATTATGGACTAAGGTACCTAACATACCCAGAGACTGTGATCGAAATCATTCTCAAGAAGAATAAATGTAGAAAGACAAATGGGTTGTTTGAGGAGACCTTACAAGTAGCTGAGAAAAGAAAAGAAGCAAAAAAGCAAAGGAGGAAAGGAAAGATACATCCATATGAATCAACAAAAAGTGAAGTTGCTCGTGTCTTACTCTTTGTGACCCCATGGACTGTAGCCCACCAGGCTCCTCCATCCATGGAATTTTTTAGGCAAGAATACTAGAGTGGGTTGCCATTTTCTTCTCCAGGGGATCTTTCTGACCCAAGGATTGAACCTGGGTCTCTCGCACTGTGGGCAGATGCTTTACCCTCTGAGCCACCAGGGAATGCCAACACCAAAGAATAGCAAGGAAAGATAATAAAGCCTTCCTAAGTGATCAATGTAAAGAAATAGAGGAAAACAACAGAATGGGGAAGACTAGAGCTCTCTTCAAGAAAATTAGAGATACCAAGGGAACATCTCATGCAAAGATGGGCACAGTTAAGGACAGAAATGGTATGGGCCTAAAAGAAGCAGAAGATATTAATAAGAGGTGGCAAGAAGACACAGAACTGTACAAAAAAGATCTTCATGACCTAGGTAAACTTGATGGTCTGATCACTCACCTATAACCAGATATCCTGGAGTGCAAATTTAAGTGGGCCTTAGGAAGGATCACTATGAACTAGGTTGGTGGAGGTGATGGAATTCCAGCTGAGCTATTTCAAATCCTAAAAGATGATGCTGTGAAAGTGTTGAGCCTGATATACCAATGAATTTGGAAAATTCAGCAATGGCCACTGGACTGGAAAAGGTCAGTTTTCTTTCCAATCCCAAAGAAAGGTGATGCCAAAGAATGCTCAAACTACTGCACAATTGCACTCATCTCACATGCTAGCAAAATAATGCTCAAAATTCTCCAACCGGGGCTTTAACAGTAAATGAACCTTGAACTTTCAGATGTTGAAGCTGGATTTAGAAAAGACAGAGGGATTAGGATCAAATTGCTATGATCCATTGGATCATAGTAAAAGCAAGAGAGTTCCAGAAACTTCTGCTTTATTGACTAGGCCAATGCCTTTGACTCTGTGGATCACAACAAACTGTGGATAATTCTTCAAAAAATGGGAATACCAGACCATCTTACCTGCTTCCTGAAAAACATGTATACAGGTCAAGAAGCCACAGTTAGAACCAGACATGGAACAACGGACTAGTTCCAAATTGGGAAAGGAGTACATCAAGGCTGTATATCATCACCCTGCTTATTTAATGTCTATGTAGAGTACATCGTGGGAAATGCCAGGCTGGATGAACCACAAGCTGAAATCAAAATTGTTGGGGAAAATATCAATATCCTTTATTGATATTTTTGAAATATCAAGATATGCAGATGATACCATCCTTATGGCAGAGAGCAAAGAGGAAATAAAGAGCCTCTTGATGAAAGTGAATGAGAAGAGGCAAAAAGCTTGCTTAAAACTCAAAATTCAAGAAATGAAAATCATGGCATCTGGTCCCATCACTTCATGGCAAATAGATTTGAAAACAATGGAAACAATGACAGACTTTATTTTGGGGGGCTCAAAAATTACTGCAGATGGTGACTAAAGCCATGCAATTAAAAGATGCTTACTCCTTGAAAGAAAAGCTATGACCAACCTAGACAGCATATTCAAAAGCAGAGATATTACTTTGCCCACAAAGGTCTGTCTAGTCAAATCTATGTTGTCATATAGGGATATGAGAGTTGCACCATATAAAAAGGCTTAGTGCCAAAGAATTCATGTTTTTGAACTGTGGTATTGGAGAAGATTCTAGAGTCCCTTGTACTGCAAGGAGATCAAACCAATCAATCCTAAAGGAAATCAATCGGGAGTGCTCATTGGTGGGACTGATGCTGAAGCTTAAGCTCCAGTTCTTTGGTCATCTGATGCATAGAGCTGACTCATTAGAAAGGACCCTGATGTTGGAGAGATTGAAGGTAATAAAATATTGGATGACAGAGCATGAGATTGTTGGATGGCATCACCAATTAGATGGACATGTTTGAGCAAGCTCCAGGAGTTAGTGATGTAAGGAAGCCTGGTGTGCTGCAGTCCATGGGGTTGCAAAGAGTCGGATATGACTGAGCTATAGAACTGAACAGATAATGACTGAAACTCTCTATAGAGCTTATAGACAACACATTGATGATAAATTTTCACTCATTTAAATTTTAACTCCCTGAAATTAAAAGTACTCACAGTTTGGTATGCTTTCTTATATACATTTGTCTCTTCTTGAAAATTAAATACTATAAATGTACAAGCTATGCTTTCTTGAAAATTAAAAATCATATAGTGGTATGTTTAACATACCACTATAAAGATTGATTTTTAAAATTTAACAACAAATCATAGATATGTCTCTGATACATCCATAAAGATCTAACCCACTTTTAAAACCTTCTATACTATTTTCCATTATGAATGGATTATATATTATTTAATCATTCCTGTATTACAGAACATTCAGGTTTTTTTTTCAGGCATTTGCACCTTCAAAAAATCTGTTAATAGAGCTTCCCTGGTGGTTCAGTGGTAAAGAATCTGCCTGCCAATGCAGGAGACACAGGTTCAATCCCTGGTCCAGGAATATCCCACATGCCCCAGAGCAACTAAGCCTGTGTGCCACAACTATTGAAATTGTAGTCTAGAGATGGGAGCTGCAACTACTGAGCTCACGTGTTGCACCTATTGAAATCCAAGCATCCTAGATTCAGTGCCGCACAGAACAGAAACCACTGCAATGAGAATATCATGCACCACAACTGGAGAGTTGCCCCTGCTCACGACAACTAGAGAAAAACCCATACAGCAACAAAGACTCAACACAGCCAAAAATAAATAAATACAATTTAAAAATAATTCTTTTATAAATATATATAAATATATGAATAGATAAAGTAGATGTATAGAGTAGATAAGATTTAATATTAATATAGATATTTTCTTAGCTTATTATCTGTAACAGCCTCTATTTGAACTTATGCAAAATATTGAATAGATTTTAATGTTCATATTTTCATGGCATTAATTTGACTGTAGCTAAACTTTTTCCATTTATAGTATAATTTAATTGTTTAAGCTGAGACCATCAGCAGCACTTTTACTTAAACTTTATTTCTAACAAAATACATTGATAAAATTACCTTAATATAAAAAAAATAGGCAAAAATGTTAACCTGCTGTCACTCCCTTGAAAGTGTTTGGTATTTTAATGTGAAATGTCTACTTTGCATTATAGACATCGACACATTTAACTAAAATATAAGTGGCTATTCAGCTGGCAAAGTTCCTAAATAATGTAGTTTTCAAAACAGCAGAAATCAGCAAAGAAAATTTAGTTGAAATTCATTTTAAGCTTTAAATCATTTCTTGAGGACAAGGAAATCAGGATGAAGACAATTTAATCCATGGAAAGTATCTTTAAAACTTTTCTTAAAATCTTACCCACTCAATTTTCTCTACATATTGAAGTTTTTCTCATCAGAGTTCAACAGCCGTACAAAAAGTCTGTTATCCAGTTCATGAAGCTTTTTTCTTTCATATCACATCACTTTTCCTCAAACCCTGTAATTTCTATCCTATTCTGAAGCAAGTTCCCCTCTTTTTTTCTTTTTCCTATTGTTCCTAATCAGTTACACAAAATACCTAAGAATATGTTGAGGAAGAATACAGATGCTGAGAATACTCACGGTCAATTTTTTTTTTCCAGTCATATTGATCTTAGAAGTCTTTAGTTGTTAGTCACATTTTTCTGAAGATTTTCTTATGATGGTTGATTTTATTAGAAGGGTGATTTTATATAGGAGGGTGATCACCTCAAAATTGATTCAGTTATTATGTTCAAGTATTTTTAAGTAGAGGGATGTATTAAATTTTCTTACAAATTTAAGAAACATCATAAACATGTTTCTTTAATAAACATATTTCCATAGTCTAATATCAGTAACACAATATATTATAGATATAGAAAATTTTTCAGATGCTTATAGATGGTAGAACAATTAGCACATCAATTAATTAGTGCTTTTACTTTATATTTCTATCAAAAAATTAACATTTAAATATTATCTATTTATGAATACAGATATGAAAATGTTACTCTTGATGAAAGGTTGGTAAAAAAGTTAAATATTTTCTCTTATATATGACAGATAAAAATGACTAATAAATCTAGAGTCATTTGTTCCAATAAATAGACTAATTAATTGAGATAAGTTTGAAACTAATTAATAATAGGTTAGTAAATCAACAGTTTGAAAATGACTACTTAAACATAATCATATACAATCATGATGCAGCCATTTTATCATTAGATATAAAAGTTATACCTGACCATTATCTTAACATAGTCTGCTCTTTATATATATCATTAATCCTCTGTAAAAAGAATTAAATATTTTAAAGAAGTTAGTAGATGGGCAAATTATAATATTAAATAAGGTTTCAAAAATATTTCAAACTCTTAGATTGGATATAATAAAAGTGATATTATTCTCTTGAGTGTAGGTTCAAATATAATTACAGGACAAAATAAAAACAGATTTTATTCATTTCTTTAACTTTTAAGGAAATTTAATTGGTAAATTAGTTATTCAATTAATATTGGTTAATTGGAACTTCTTTGATAAATGAGACAATCTTACAAAAATATTGATCCTGGATGAAATAAAAGATTATTGAATAAGTTATGATTGATGAAGGTGATTCTTCCTTAGAAACTCAATAGTTTTCTGCTCTCAGATAATTCATTTTATTTTAAATGGAACTTTGGGTTTTATGGGTAAAGTATGGAACAAGAATACAGTCAATAAGTCAAAGTATTAGAAAATGCAATTCCATAACTACTTATTGAACATCTGCCTTTAAGGCTCTCTACTAGGCACATCACAATCTTTTGACAAAATGCTAGGTAAAGGAAGGCCTAAACTGAACCTTTTTTAAAAAACAAATTATTTTTAATTGGAGGATAATTGCTTTACAATATTGTATTGGTTTCTGCCATATATCAACATGAATCAGTCACTGGCATACATATGTCCTCTCCCTCTTGAACTGATAATCTTTTAAAATTGTTACTATGCCATCCAAAAAGCACTTTCTTAAAGGAATAACAGGGAATCCAACATGTAGATAATAAAGACAACATTTCTGTGTTTGTTATATATTTGTAAATTTTCTGTTGTTTAACATGGGGAAGCAAATAGTTTTCTTTTCCCATTTTAGGGTCCCTGTCTGGCCTGAAAATTAAACCAGTTAAACAGGAAAATAGCAAAAAAAAAAAAAAATCAATATAAATTTTATAGAGTCCCTTGGACTCCAAGGAGATCCAACCAGTCCATTCTGAAGGAAATCAGCCCTGGGATTTCTTTGGAAGGAATGATGCTAAAGCTGAAACTCCAGTACTTTGGCCACCTCATGCGAAGAGTTGACTCATTGGAAAAGACTCTGATGCTGGGATGGATTGGGGGCAAAAGGAGAAGGGAACGACTTAGGATGAGATGGCTGGATGGCATCACTGACTCGATGGACATGAGTCTGAGTGAACTCCGGGAGTTGGTGATGGACAGGGAGGCCTGGAGTGCTGCGATTCATGGGGTCGCAGAGTCGGACACAACTGAGCGACTGATCCGACCCAACCCGATCCGATCCGGTGGGAGGTTTTGGGAGATAAAGACCAAAATAAACAATAAAACCTGGGTATTTTAATGCTAGGTTTGACAAAGAATGGGCAGTCATGAAGAAATACAATAGGGCAAAGAGTATGAGGTAGGTGAAGTAACCTGGAAAACAGTGCGGGCTGTTTGTTCACTTTTCTCAGTATGCTTCTGTCTCCAGAGATAATGATTCTCCTCTCCCCTGCGTATACAGAGGGCATATATCACATGAGGGCCTTATGGTCTGCTTCAGAAGAGAAAGGCAGAGTGAAAGTTAGAATACCCTTCCTTCTCAGTCTTCCCAGGTTGTCCAGTGCTCCCAATGCAGGAGGCCTGGGTTTGATCCCTAGTCAGGAAACTAGATCCCTCAAGCTGCAACAGTTCACATGCCACAACTAAAGATTCCACATGCTGCAACTAAGACCTGGCACAGCCAAAATAAATAAATATATATATTTTAAAAATAATGGCTTTCCGTCTTCTGCTATTTTTTTTTCAGATTCTTTCAGCTGAAAATATTCAATATTTCAAGCTGCTATATTTTTGGGTGGTATGTCCAAAATTCCATCACTAGGTACTGGATATGATTCCATCAATGTGACCTAATTTATCCCATAACACTTTGTTGCTTTCTATAAGAAATTCTATCATCAGCCATTTATTCCTTAATATAATTTAGAAAAGCACTGGAGGTGATATGTGGTTGATGTGGCCATTGTGGTTAAGTGGTATTAAGGATCAACATGAATAAAATACAACCACTAAACCCTGACTGTGGAGGATGGCACGATAGTTCATCTTTGGATTTTATGCCACCTGTCAGCATTTACTTTATTCATTGTAGCTTGTGCTACCCATTAAAGCATCATTAAAATAAATTCTATGAAAAAGCACACTCATCTTTGCCTCTGATTACAAAGAGTGAAGACTGTATTTCAACGCAGATTTTAAATATTTGTATCATAATTGGACACAAGCTGCTCTGAACATCTGCTTGTTATCAAGAACAAGAATGACGTATCTCTTGCTCTAGATTTGTTTAATGGATAAATTCAGAAATGATGCCTACAATATGCTGAGACTTTGAGCCAGACCCTTCATTTTTTACAAGAATGAGTTGCAGGAACTTAAGTGAGAAAAAAGATGCTGCCTCCAGCAGATATAGACAGTTTAATTCCACAAAGTTATCATTCATGAAGAAATTTTTATTTTGAGTCTCTTAGTCTAAGGTATAACATTCTGTAATTAAAATTTTGTTGGCTCAAATACCCAGGTGCATAACCACTCATTATTCATATCTCCTGAATCCATTAAAGTTGTCATTAGTAATAATATATCCTTGTTTATTTTTTATCAATTTCCCCAATATCTCAAGCATTTTTTTGATTAGTTTAATAAGTCATCACTTGTTACTTAAGATGCATACTAGACAAAAATGTTTTTAAAAAACCCTAACTATATATTACACAAAGATTTACTCCATCACCTGATGCTGATTTAGAATTTGTTAAGCAAAACCTTTTCAACTATCAACAAATTAGTTCATTTATTTATTCAAAACATATTGGTTGAACATTTATTATGTATCTGACAAACATGCTTGGCATGAGAGAGTCTGTGCTGAACAAAGAGATATGAACCTGTTTCTATAAGGAAAAGAAAAAAAATTGAGTGATCACTAAATGATGTATAACACCATCTGCTATGTATTATGATGGAAAGAGCTCAGTCCTATGAGATTACTGACTTAAACTTGGAGGTCATGAAAGACACCTCTGCATGATTAAAACTTAAGCTGAGTTCTTAAGGATGTTAGAAAAAGAGAAGGAAAAAGACCAGAGGTGGTGTTAGAATTTTTCAGATGCAGAACAACATGGGCAGCAATTATACAGTAGAAGAGAGCTCACCACCCTATAGGAATGAAAAACAGGCTCATGTGGCTGAAGCATGTGGTGCCAAAGGGAGATGATGTGAGATGAGGGTGGAGAAGTAAATAAGGGCTATATTAAACTATAGTCATGTTGAAGATACAAGTCTTAATTTTTCAAGCCATAGAGATTATTGATTTAAAAAGGGATATAATTTTATATTTAAACTTTGATAATATATGCATTTCCCTCATAGTTCAGTTGGTAAAGATTCTGCCTACAGTGCAGGAGTTCAGTTCAGTTCAGTCGCTCAGTCGTGTCCAACTCTTTGTGACCCCATGAATCTCAGCACGCCAGGCCTCCCTGTCCACCACCAACTCCTGAAGTTTACTCAAATTCACGTCCATCGAGTTGGTGATGCCATCAATCCATCTCATCCTCTGTCGTCCCCTTCTTCTCTTGCCCCCAATCCCTCCCAGCATCAGGGTCTTTTCCAATGAGTCAACTCTTCGCATGAGGTGGCCAAAGTACTGGAGTTTCAGCTTTAGCATCAGTCCTTCCAATGAACATCCAGGACTGATCTTTAGAATGGACTGGTTGGATCTCCTTGCAGTCCAAGGGACTCTCAAGAGTCTTCTCCAACACCACAGTTCGAAAGCATCAACTCTTTGGTGCTCAGCTATCTTTATAGATATATGACTACTGGAAAAACCATAGCCTTGACTAGACGGACCTTTGTTGGCAAGTAATGTCTCTACTTTTTAATATGCTGTCTAGGTTGATCATAACTTTCCTTCCAAGGAGTAAGTGTCTTTTAATGCCATGGCTGCAGTCACCATCTGCAGTGATTTTGGAGCCCCAAAATATAAAGTCAGAGACTTTTTCCACTGTTCCCCATCTATTTGCCATGAAGTGATGGGACCGGATGCCATGATCTTAGTTTTCTGAATGTTGAGCTTTAAGCCAGCTTTTTCCCTCTGCTCCTTCACTTTCATCAAGAGGCTCTTTAGTTCTTCTTCACTTTCTGCCATAACGGTGGTGTCATCTGCATATATGAAGTTATTGATATTTCTCCCAGCAATCTTGATTCCAGCTTGTGCTTATTCCAGCCTAGCATTTCTCATGATGTACTCTGCATATAAGTTAAATAAGCAGAGTGACAATATACAGCCTTGACATGCTCCTTTTCCTATTAGGAATCAGTCTGTTTTTCCATGTCCACTTCTAACTGTTGCTTCCTGACCTGCATACACATTTCTCAAGAGGCAGATCAGGTGGTCTGTTATTCCCATCTCTTTCAGAATTTTCCACAGTTTATCGTGATCCACATAGTCAAAGGCTTTGGCATAGTCAATAAAACATAAATAGATGTTTTCCTGGAACTCTCTTGCTTTTTCGATGATCCAGCAGATGTTGGCAATTTGATCTCTGGTTCCTCTGCCTTTTCTAAAATGAGCTTGAATATCTGGAAGTTCATGATTCATGTATTGCTGAAGCCTGGCTTGGAGAATTTTGAGCATTCCTTTACTAGCATGTGAGATGAGTGTAATTGTGCAGTAGTTTGAGCATTCTTTGGCATTCCCTTTCTTAGGGACTGGAATGAAACTGACCTTTTCCAGTCCTGTGGCCACTGCTGAGTTTTCCAAATTTGCTGGCATGTTGAGTGCAGCACTTTCACAGCATCATCTTTTAGGATTTGAAATAGCTCAATTGAAATTCCATCACTTCCACTAGCTTTGTTCGTAGTGATGTCCTAAGTCCCACTTGACTTCACATTCCAGGATGTCTGGCTCTAGGTTAAGAAGCACAGCATTGTGATTATCTGGGTCGTGAAGATGTTTTCCTGTACAGATTTTCTGTGTATACTTGCCTCCTCTTCTTAATAGCTTCTGCTTCTGTTAGGTCCATAGCATTTCTGTCCTTTATTGAGCCCATCTTTGCATGAAATGTTCCCTTGGTATCTCTAATTTTCTTGCAGATATCTCTAGTCTTTCCCATTCTATTGGTTTGTTCTTTTTGTTTGCACTGATCACTGAGGAAGGTTTTCTTATTTCTCCTTGCTATTCTTTGGAACTCTGAATTCAATGGGTATATCTTTCCTTTTCTCCTTTGCTTTTGGCTTCTCTTCTTTTCACAGCTATTTGTAAGGCCTCCTCAGACAGCCATTTTGCTTTTTTGCATTTCTTTTTCTTGGAGATGGTCTTGATCCCAGTCCTCTGTACAACGTAACAAACCTCCATCCATATTTCATTAGGCAGTCTATCAGATCTAATCCCTTGAATCTCTTTGTCACTTCCATTGTATAATCATAAGGGATTTGATTTAGTTCATACCTGATTGGTCTAGTGGTTTTCCCCACTTTCTTCAATTTAAGTCTGAATTTGGCAATAAGGAGTTCATGGTTTGAGCCACAGTCAGCTCCCAGTCTTGTTTTTCCTGACTATGTAGAGCTTCTCCATCTTTGGCTGCAAAGAATATATCATCTTTTGGCTGCAAAGAATATATCATCTTTGGCTGATTTTGGTGTTGACCATCTGGTGACGCCCATGTGTAGCATCTTCTCTTGTGTTGTTGGAAGAGGGTGTTTGCTATGGCCAGTGCATTCTCTTGGCAAAACTCAATTAGCTTTTGCCTTCTTTCATTCTGTACTCCAAGGCCAAATTTGCCTGTTACTCCAGGTGTTTCTGGACTTCCTACTTTTGCATTCCAATAATGAAAAGGACATCTTTTCTGGGTGTTAGTTCTAGAAGGTCTTGTAGGTTTTCACAGAACCCTTCAACTTCAGCTTCTTCAATGTTACTGGTCGGGGCATAGACTTCGATTACCGTTATATTGAATGGCTTGCCTCGGAAATGAAGAGAGATCATTCTGCAGTTTTTGAGATGGCATCCAAGTACTGCATTTCAGACTCTTGTTGACCATGATGGCTACTCCATTTCTTCTAACAGATTCCTGCCCACAATAGTAGATGTAATGGTCATCTGAGTCAAATTTGCCAATTCCAGTCCATCTTATTTCGCTGATTCCTAGAATGTTGACATTCACTCTTGCCATCTCCTGTTTGACCACTTTCAATTTGCCTTGATTCATGGACCTAACATTCCAGGTTCCTATGCAATATTGCTCTTTATAGCATCTGACCTTGCTTCTATCACCAGTCACATCCACAACTGGGTATTGTTTTTGCCTTGTTTCCATCCATTCATTCTTTCTGGAGTTATTTCTCCACTGATCTCCACTAGCGTATTGGGCACCTACCAACCTGGGGAGTTCATTTCTTAGTTTCCTATCTTTTTGCCTTTTTGTACTGTTCATGGGATTCTCCAGGCAAGAATACTGAAGTGGTTTGCCATTCCCTTCTCCAGTGGACCACATTCCCCCAGACCTCTCCACCATGATCCATCCTTTTTGGGTGGCCCCACATGGCATGGCTTATTTCCATTGAGTTACACAAGACTGTGGTCCATGTGATCAAATTGGCTAGTTTTCTTGACTGTGGTTTCAGTCTGTCTGATCTCTGATGCCCTGTCTCAGTCAGTTCAGTCAGTCAGTTCAGTCGCTCAGTCGTGTCTGACTCTTTGCGACCCCATGAATCGCAGCACGCCAGGCCTCCCTGTCCATCACCAACTCCATACCTACCGTCTTACTTGGGTTTCTCTGACCTTGGACGTGGGGTATCTCTTCAAGCCTGCTCCAGCAAAGTGCAGCTGCTGCTCCTTACCTTGGACGTGGGGTATCTCCTCACAGCCACTGCTCCTGACCTTGGACATGGGTCATAATCAATCAGGTAAGAGCAAAAATGAATGCATGTAGAAGTATTATATTTACCAGTATCTCAAGGATACCTATTATGATGGTTAGACTCATTAGTAAATGGTGGTAAAGTGCTAATACTTGTCCTCTGGAACTATATAACCTTACTTATAATCAAATATCCCATTTCATAGTAATATTCAGACTTTTGCTTCCATCTTGCTGAGGACAGCTACAGAAACAATGTCTTGCTGATGGGAGTGACTCCTGGATCTTCTTGAAACCTATTTAACATATATATATATATATATATATATATATATATATATATAAACACATGAAAAATTCCTTCAAGAAGGCTCTCAGCCTGCCTTTGGATGCTTTTCTTTTCACTATACAATTAGATTTCTCAAATCTCTACTTCATTTAGTGACGTATACTGCCAGGTCCAGATTTTTTGCCAAACAGCTGAGCGATCTGTCAGACTTTCTCCCAGAATCTGTGGTAAGTGTACCCATACTAATGTGTTTGACTTAATTTAAATATGTGTTTCATTTTACTTGTTCTAACACCACTAAAACTATTTTTATACATAGTTATCAGGTCATTTCCTGTATTAATTCACAACATTTTACAACTACTTTGCTATGTTAGCTTTTATCTCCTGGGTAAGCTTTTCTACTTGTATATTCAGAGTATACTTGAACCTGAATTACTTGAATTTTACTTGAATCTGGGTAAAATTTTCTGCTTTTACATTTAGAGTACACTTGCCTCCCTGGTGGCTCAGATGGTAAAGAATCTTCCTGCAGTGCGGGAGACCTGGGTTTGATCCCTGTATTGAGAAGATTCCTTGGAGAAGGGCACAGCAACCCACTCCAGTTTTCTTGCCCGCAGAATTCCCATGGACAGAGGAGGCTGGTGGGCTGCAGTCTATAGGGTCACAAAGAGTTGGACATGACTGAGTGACTAAGCACATGAATATGAAACTAGTTAATTTTTTCTAAAGGAAATGAGAAGTGGTAGAGATTAGCCCTTGGGAAATTTGGAGTCAACTTTCTAAAACAAAATAGCAATTAAATAGAAAAATAAGAACAACAGTAACAATAAAACACTGCATGGAGTGAGGTCTAAGCATGGTAGGAATAAATTTCTTAAACAAAAAATTAGGGATTTTGGCTAATAAGGACAAAATTATTGGAAGGACTAGAGTAGGAGGGTCTCATTTTCAAATTCCATGAATATCTTCCAGAAATGACTCACCAGGGAAGCAACTCTGACTACCAGTTTGAATTCTTGAGAAATGTATATATTTAAAAATGCAATACAGAATTTAATCAAAAAGCCATTGCTACCACTCTATCTTTTGATAACCATAAAGCTGGAGAGTAGACACTGAAATGTAGTCACAGAGGATTGTCATGTTAACAAAAATTTTCTTACAAAAAGGAAAAATCAAAGCATGTCCAAAGAACCAAGTAGAAGGCTTCCTCTTTTCATTTACCTCTACTTTTCAAATTCCAGATACATTTATAGATAGAACCACTTAATAGATAGAAGTTGATTTACTCTTTGTGAAAGAATGGAATGATGGCTAAATTACATAATCCAGAGTGTCCCCCATACTATACAAGAAAAATCAAAGCATCCTATCAGATAATTGCAATGATAATTAGAAAATGTAGCTATATACACTGGAGAAGGCAATGGCACCTCACTCCAGTACTCTTGCCTGGAAAATCCCATGGATGGATAAGCCTGTCCATGGGGTCGCTAAGGGTCGGACATGACTGAGCGACTTCACTTTCACTTTTCACTTTCATTTTTGGAGAAGGAAATGGCAACTCACTCTAGTGTTCTTGCCTGGAGAATCCCAGGGATGGGGGAGCCTGGTGGGCTGCGGTCTATGGGGTCGCACAGAGTCGGACACGACTGAAGCGACTTAGTAGCAGCAGCTATATACACAGTTGTATGCATGTGTGCTAAGTCACTTCAATCATGTCCAACTCTTTGCATCCCAGTGGACTGTAGGCCACCAGGCTCCTCTGTCCATAGAATTCTCCAGGCAAGAATACTGGGCTGGGTTGTCATGCCCTCCTCCAGGGAATCTTCCTGATCCAAGGATTAATTCCAAATCTTCTTTGACTCCTGCATTGAAGGTGGATTCTTTACTGCTGAGCCACTGGGGAAGCCCCACAGAGGTGTAGCCATACATTTATATGAAGACTTTTCAATTTGTAGCCATGTACCATAGTGTCAAAATGGTTTGTTCCTAAAGATATTTCGCATAGATAGAAATAATTTAGGCATAATCATGAAAAACATTCCTTTGATGTATGTCAATAATTTCATTGCTATGTCACTAACGAGAAGACAGATGGATGAATACTGTGACTTCAGCTGGTGGCCTGTTGTGTAACTTGCAATTAAACCTTAATATCATTCTTAGTAGAGTAGTGCTGTGCTTAGTTGTGTCCAACTCTTTGCAATTCTATGAACTGTAGCCCACCAGGCTCCTCTGTCCATGGAATTTCCCAGGCAAGAATACTGGAAAGGGTTACCATTTCCTTCTCCAGGGGATCTTCCTGACCCGGGGATTTAAACTGTGTATCTTGTGTCTCCTGAATTGGCAGGCAGATTCTTTACCACTGTGCCACATGGGTGTATTCATATTCCACATTATTGTATGAAAGGGCAGCTGGAAATTCAGTTTTTAAACTGAAATAGTTACAAAGCTGGCCACAAATAAGCTATAATGCATAAATATTTATGATATCTAATATTCTTCTATGCATTTTAGCCAGAATTTTTATTTATTTACTCATCTAGGCATCATTTTGGATTGGTGACTTCTCCATTTTAATGAGAGAAGAGTTGGCCTTTTATACTTAGTGATGTAAATTGTTTCCTATAAAGTGGAATTTAAGTAGCTAAAACTGACCTCTAGACAAATGTTTCCTACCAAATCTCTTACAGTTCCTAAGGTTCTGGTTGTTAGCATCACTTCCTAAAACTTATCTAGATTGACACAGCTGGAGGGGTAGGTTATTGATTTTTTCTATAAAAGCTGTTGCAGTTTAAGAGATCTCAGGATCTCAAAAAACTGAGATTAACTACTGGTAAAATTAGTAATAATGAAGGTCAGGATTCTGGTCTTGTCTGGTATGACAAAGGTATTTTTAGTAGAGAACTGTTCCCAACATAGCAAAGTGTTATGGGCTCCAGTAATCATCTTTAAGTCCTAAATTCTAGGACCTCGGAATGTGACTGTATCTGGAGAAAGGTCTTTAAAGAAGTAATTAAGTTGAAGTGAGGTCTTGTGTTGGGCCTTGGTCCAATATGACTCATGTCCTCATAAGAAGAAGAAATTAGGATACAGGTGACAGAAGGAACACTATGTTAAGACATAATGAGCAGCTCATCCATAAGTCAAGGAGAGACGCCTCAGAGCAAACCTTCAATCACCTTGATCTCAGACTTCTGGCCTCCAAAATTGTGAGAAAATAGATTTCTGTATTTAATCTACCTAGTCTGTGGTACTTTGTTATAGCAGCTTTAAGACATCTACAAGGGAATGCCAAGTACCTTGGTTAGGATGTGCATGCTTAGTCACTCAATCCTGTCTGACTCTTTGCGACTCAATGGACTGCAGCCCACCAGGCTCCTCTGTCCATGGGGAATCTCCAGGCAAGAATACCAGAGTGGGTTGCATGCCCTCCTCCAGGGGATCTTCTCAATCCAGGGATCGAACCCAGGTCTCCCACATGGCAGGTAGATTCTTTACCAACTGAGCCACCAAGGAAGCCCTGGCTAGGATAGGATTGAATATAATGTTAAGAATTTTTTTTTCTTAAATTATTAGCTGAAAGGGTCTGAAAGAGAAAAATTGAGTGTGTTTTGTTGTTGTTGTTGTTCAGTCCCTAAATTGTGTTCAACTCTGCAACTCCATGGGCTGCAGCAAGCCAGTCTTTTCTGTCCTCCACTATCTTCTGGAGTTTACTCAAATTCATGTCCATTGAGTCGATGATGCTATCTAATCCTCTCATCCTCTGCCACTCCTGTCTCCTTTTACTTTCAATCTTTCCTAGCATCAAGGCCTTTTCCAATAAGTCCACTCTTCCCATCAAATGGCCAAAGTATTGGACCTTCAGGTTCAGCAAGTCTTTCCAAGTCTTTCTGAGGGTTGATTTCCCTCAGAATTGACTGCTTTTATCTCCTTGCAGTCCAAGTGATGCTCACAAGTCTTCTCCAGCACCACATTTTGAAAGCATCAGTTTTTCAGTGTTCAGTATTCTTTATGGCCCTCCTCTTGCATCTGTACATGACTAATGGAAAAACCATAGCTTTAACATAGCTTTAAGTGTGCTTACTCTGGAACTATTTGCTCAGGAACTATATTTAAAGCACAGTATAGCCTACAGTTACTGAGAGTTCATTCAACATATTATATCACATTTAAGAGAATTTCAACACTATTATCATCATGGTTTCTACTAAGAAGATCTGGATTTACCAATCCACACACACATACTCCATCACTCACTCACCCTAGCTCATACAAGTAGAGATGGATTGACCTGAAAGCTGTTGATAAAAATGTTAGGCTTCAAGGCTGTCATGTGCTCACATCTTTTCAAGTCACGGTACTTAATTTTGTGTTTATAATTTTACATTACTCCAAGAATTAGAATCCCTATCCCCAAAGTAGTGTGTCCCTCTGTGCATGTGTGTGTGTGTGTGTGTGTGTTCTGTTGATAAAAACTAGAATGATGACTGGTGTTTACATACTCCCTCTCTAGGTTGTCAGTGGATGACTTCCTAATAGTAAGGACCATACTGTATAGTTTCCAAAAAGCCTAACAGTGTATCCGACCTACAACACCATTCTACAAATATTTGTTAGTGAAAGGGAGAAAGGAAAGGAAGACAGCATAATAAAAACAAAAATAAATATATTTTTTTTCAAAAATAAAAGTGCTATAGATTTTTGAGTCTAAAGAAAAAAAGAAAGAAAGAAAAGAGTTACAAGAATGCAGCAGCATAAAGTTAAGTTTTAAATGTACTATTTGAGCAAGATGATCTCATTATGAATGGAGATTATATAGTCTCACTTACGACCTTGAGGTTTTATACTGTTTACTTTTAATAAGCACAAAAATCAATCTACTGAATTTATTTTGTCCAGTTACTATTATTTCATATTTAAATATTAGGCAGATTTCATCGATATACACTTAAAAATAAATTTTTATGTGTCTTTCCAATATGATAGATTTCTTCAGGAAAGTGTTAAAGATATCCACTAGCTTCAGTGATGCCTGCTTCTGTGTGCACTCTATTTGATTTTGTCATCATTTGAGAAAGCTTCAAAGAGACATAGATCTAAATTCAGGAGATCATTAATGGAAACCAAACCCAGCTTATTGTGTTACAGTCATAAAACTTATGTTCAAATTATAGCTACATCCTTTATAGTTCAACTAATAAGTTAGGTGAGGAGACAACCACATAGCTCAGCCTTGATACAATTCATATTTCCTGGAGCATAATAAAGAACAGACAATGAAATAGGATATCAGCTGCCAAAGTGACTGAAAAAAAAAATGACATGTAAAAGTTTTATATCTGTAGAAGTATCTGTTTTCATTGCCTGATCGCTCTGCAGTTCATGGGGTCACAAAGAGTTGGACACGACTGACAGACTGAACAACAAAATGATTTCTGAAATTAAAGTATTGCATATTTGGATATTTCAAAATGATGTAACCTTAATTTATAAGCACATGGGAACAAGAATCAGAATAAAGAATGGTCATTTATCAATAGTGCTATTGGAGGATGCTGGTATCTTTTTTCTTCCTTCTCTATGTTTTTGATATATAGAGATGATAAGAAGAAAGGAGATGGTCATTAACATATTCATTTACTTTATTAATGTGATTTAGAAGCAATGGTTTAAAATACTGGGGTCATATGTATCCTCTTATCTTTTAGCCCCATACTTAGTTTTCAAAAGAAGTTGAACTAGATCATCTCTAATTAACTGTACTAACAGTATTTTATTTTTCAGTAAGGACTTTGCCACCCAAAGGGAACTTCACAGAAAAATTGGGAGGTAATAGGCAATATGATTATCCAACCAATCCCTATATCAGCCTGTAGGGTTGCACTTGGCCTTTGAATGTATGAAAGTGAATTACACACACACTGACACATAAATACACAAACATTACTATTGTCTTTTTTCTAGTTACTGTGCTTTTTTACAACATGATATATAATGGGGAATATTTTGGAGAATCATTAAATTTTCTGTCAGACCTCAATGGTTTAGAGTACCAGAAGTAGAAAAAAAGGCATGAACTTCCATGCAGGGGGGCAGGAAGAGAGGGAAGAAGGGAGAGAGAGAGAAAAAGAGAGTGAGAGGAAATCATTATGTCTGCTGGCATTCCACACTGAATAGGGTTGATTACCATAAAAGCAGGGCATCAGTTCAGTTCAGTTCAGTTGCCCAGTTGTGTCCGACTCTTTGTGACCCCATGAACTGCAGAACGCCAGGCCTCCCTGTCCATCACCAACTCCCAGGGTTTACCCAAACTCATCCACTGAGTCGGTGATGCCATCCAACCATCTCATCTTCTGTTGTCCCCTTCTCTTCCTGCCCTCAGTATTTCCCAGCATCCGGGTCTTTTCAAATGAGTCAGCTCTTCTCATCAGCTGGCCAAAGTATTGGAGCTTCAGTTTCAACATCAGTCCTTCCAATGAACACTCAGGACCGATCTCCTTTAGGATGGACTGGTTGGATCTCCCTGCAGTCCAAGGGACTCTCAAGAATCTTTTCCAACACCGCAGTTCAAAAGCATCAATTCTTTGGTGCTCAGCTTTCTTTATAGTCCAACTCTCATATCCATACATGAGTACTGGAAAAACCATAGCCTTGACTAGATGGACCTTTGTTGACAAAGTAATGTCTCTACTTTTTTTTAAATTTTATTTTATTTTTAAACTTTACAATATTGTATTAGTTTTGCCAAATATCGAAATGGATCCGCCACAGGTATATATGTGCCTCTACTTTTTAATATGCTGTCTAGGTTGGTCATAACTTTCTTTCCAAGGAGTAAGAGTCTTTTAAAAGCAGGGCATGCTGCTGCTGCTGCTGCTGCTGCTGCTGCTGCTGCTGCTAAGTTGCTTCAGTCATGTCCAACTCTGTGTGACCCCATAGATGGCAGCCCACTAGGCTCCTCTGTCCCTGGGATTCTCAGGGCAAAAATACTGGAGTGGGTTGCCATTTCCTTCTCCAATGCATGAAAGTGGAAAGTGAAGTCACTCAGTCGTACCCGACTCTTAGTGACCACATGGACTGCAGCCTACCAGGCTTCTCTGTCCACGGGATTTTCCAGACAAGAGTACTGGAGTGGGTTGCTATTGCCTTGGTTCATCAAATCATTCGGAATGTGAAATAATACAAAATGTGAGTCTAAATGGAAGCAAAAGACTTGGAGAGTATTTAAGGATGTTATTCTCTATGAATGTGCAGATTTCTAAACTCTGGGTAAGAAAACACAGGAGGAAAAGTGTCAAAATGTTTAAGGAATAAAGGTCAACTAAATAAACAGATACAGGCTTCTAGAGATGGACTTTACAAATAAGGTTGAGCGCTGAAGAGTTGATACTTTTTAACTGTAGCTATGGAGAAAACTCCTGAGAGTGCCTTGAACTGCAAGGAGATTAAATCAGTCAATCTTAAAGGAAATTAACACTGAATATTCATTGGAAGGACTGATGCTGATGCTGAAGCTGAAGCTCCAATATCTTGGCCACCTGATGTGAAGAGCCGACTCATTAGAAAGATCCTGATGCGGGGAGAGATTGAAGGCAGGAGGAAAGGGGGATGACACAACCAACTCAACGGACATGAGTTTGAGTGAACTCTGGGAGATGGTGAAGGACAGGGAAGCCTGGTGTGCTGCAGTCTGCTGGACAGAACTGAGTGATTGAACAACAAGCCATTTAACCAGGGCTTCCCTGGTGGGTCAATCTGTAAAGATTTTGTCTGCAATGAAGGAGACTGGGTTAGATCCTGGGTCAGGAAGATCCCCTAGAGAAAGAAATGGCAACCCACTCTAGTATTCTTGCCTGGAGAATCCCACGTACAGAGGAACCTGGAGGACTACAGTCCATAGGGTCTCAAAGAGTCTGATAAGACTGAAGCAACTTAGCACACATGTAAGCCATTTAATTAAGATAATATTGTCTATAGTCCATACATTAATACAAATGTATAGATTACAAAATCACTCCTTTTGATTAATGAAGGTGCCCACCTCTTTAAACTTTACTTACATGTATTAAGAGCAAAAAATCATTCTGAATATAGCAGCTCCATGTAAGCTGCCATAGTATACAGAAAAAATTACACATTTTCCAAATCACTGCAATTAGACAGTTTCTCAGAAGAATATAACCTAAAATAAACTATGTCTTTGAAAAAGAGAGCACAATTTTAAAAATATTTTAAAATATGTTTTTCATTATCCAAGTGATAAAACATTACAGAATAGTTTAAATTTAATGACAACTTAAATATAATTGTTGAAGAGCATTAAACCATTTATTTTTATTTGAGAAAACTTAATGTAGACAGTGTGAATTAATGCTTATGGACACTAACTCTATTATTAATACTTTAAGGAATTGAAGAATAATGATACTCCCATATAATGCATACTAAATGAAGTTCATCACCTCATCTATTTGTATAAGCCAGTTATTTGAGTTTTATAGTTAACAGAGTATTATTGTCCCCTTATTTTTTTTTTTTTTACCAGGCTAGAGGGACAATCACAAACAAAGTGTAGACATAAGTACACTCTATATACTTGCATGCTTTAGCTCTTTGTGAGTCTCTCACATTTACTATGAAAGAGTAAATGAGAGACTCACATATATTCTTTTCACCGAACTTATAAATCTCATCTCTAATTGGATTTGATTCTTTTAGGCTTCTAAATCAGACTGACATAAGTGATTTTTTTCTTAAAAAGTGTGTGCTTTTATAGGGATAATATTCCTAACATGGAACAATTCTTAAAAGATTTTAGAAGAATATGGTATTGGGTGGGAGTTGATGGGTGCCTCCATCCCTGCTAAAACAAAGAAACAAACAAACAACAGGTATGTCCATTTTCTAATATCTGGAACCTGCGAATCTGAATTTGAAAAAGGGACTTTGCAGATGGAAGTAAGTTAAAGATCTTGAGATGAAATCTCACTGGATTTAGGGCCTATCCAGTGACAGCTGTCCTAAGACTTTACAAGAAAAAAGTAGAGAGAGATTTTGGACACAAAGACACTGAAGCAAGTCATGTGACAATGGATGCAGAGCTTGAGTTATGCAGCCCCAAGCCAAGGGGCATCTGGAGTCAGTGGAAGTTAGAATAGGCGAGAAAGGGTTTTCCTCTAGAGCCTCTGAGGGAGTATAGCCCTACTGACACCTTGATTCAGACTTCTGACCTCCAAAATTATTAGAAAGTAAGTTTCTGTGGTTTTGCTTAAACTACCTTGTTTCTGGTAAATTGTTATAGCAACCCTAGGAAAAATACAAAGGGTATTACTTAAAATGGAAATTTATAAGAAATTATAAATCATTCTTTTTTCCCCAAGATACTTTCAAAAATCATTTGCATATTTGCCCAAATATTGTCTTTTATTTGGGCTAAAATCTACATAATTCAAAGTTCTAGATAGAAAATTTGGGCATATTACAGAAAACGTAATTATTTATCTGTTACAAATAACATATGACATTTGTCTTTATATTCTAAAATACTATATTTAAAAAATTGAACAAATGTTCATAGGGCATGCATGATCATATTTTGCACACAAAAATGGATATTTTAAGCCTAACTTCAAATGAGCATTAGACAGTTTCAACCCATGTGTGTAATAACCTGCTTTCGTGCTTCTGAGAAAGCAACTTATACTTAGAGTGTATCAACTCACATCTGTTCCTCTCATAAAATTTTTGCTCTGCTGGAATAGATAGGACTTTCTGAATAAAATTTGCTACATTCTACAAGCAATAGAGATCTCTCATCAATTGTTTCAAGTGGTCAAATTTGATAAAACCAATTATAGCCTGAGCAGTGATGATCATTTCCTACCTAATAAAGTAGATAGAGTAAGTAAACATTACAACTCAAAAACAATTTATAGCACTAGGCATAATCTGTGAGGTTAGAGGCAGGGGACATTTCTAACTTGGAATGATTAAGTATTCAGCTTGAGCCAAGGAATATTATTTATAAAGCCAAAATCAAGCAGCAATGTGAATGTTATGAAAATGGAATCTTTCTTATATTCAGTGTAGTGTTTAATGGTTTCACAGGACTCTACTGGGCAGTACTTCAGTAAAAACACATATTATATTTCATATCAGTTAAGGTATCTTACTCATTATTTTTAAAAATAATTGTTTTAAACTTCATAGATTCTTCCACAGGCATCACTTGAGACTAGAAGTTTACTGGTGTCCGCTGAATTGATTTTATTGCTCTGAAATTGGTAAGGATTTCCTCCTAAGGAAATAAAGTTGTGCACATAGCATTGTCCTTATTTTACAGAAATAATATAGACATGTGCGTGCTATTGATAATTGAAATATGATGAAGTCAGTTTTCTTGTATCCACTGTCCCTGCATTGCATGCTTCTAGAGTAGTTCTAAGGTTTGGAAAGATACTTGCTTTTGCATAGCTGTTTCTGTGGAGTTTTTCTAATATTTCTTTTTTCTTTATTGCTTGAATTTTGCTAGAATATGATCTCTTTTGACCCATTCAATCATTCTGTGAAAGGACATTTTAGAGCAACTATTATTGTAACTCACTTTTTTTTTTTTTTCAAATTTGTCATTGAAGACTATGAGAAATTTATCAACTGCCTAGCTATATGATGAGATCAAAGTGAGGGCATCTCCACTCTGATGCTCTTTTAAATCCCACTCACGAGAGCATTCTGATGAGATGATAAAGGATGTTTGGACTTTAAACCAGATACTTGTGTAATACTTAGGATTACCTCAAGGAATTTTTGCTAGTTACCTGAATCTGCAGTAATCCGAACCAAATTTTTTTATATATTATACCTTTAGATATCAGTATTTAGATTTTAAAATATACTTAGGATATAGCATTTCTAGTAAATCTGAATATAAGGCCACAAAACTAAAAAAGAAACCAAAAATTAATCATACACTAATGTGGTCAGGATAAGTTAGATTTTGTTGTGGTTAAAACAAACAAACAACAAACACAAACTTAGTGACAGAAAACAACAAAGATTATTTCTCATTCACAAAATAACTGCAAATGCAAATAGACTGTGTGGAAGGGAAGAAGAGTTAGTGGAAATTATTCTTTGTGGTCACCCAGGGATACGGGCTGACTGAAGCTTCATCTCAGCACATACTTCCATGATTGTCATGGCACAGAAAGAAAACAGTTAGAAGCTCTCTATTCTGCGATTAAATACTTTGTCATGGAAGTGCTTTACATTATTTTTATCCCATATTCATTCACCAGAATTCATTGCGTTCATTGCGTGCAAGCTCAGTCGTGTCAGACTCTTTGTGATTTCATAGACTGTAACCTGCCAAGCCCCTCTGTCCATGGGATTTTCCAGGTAAGGATACTGACATCCATTGCCATGTCTTTCTCCAGGGCATATTCCCTACCCAGGGATTGAACCCGCGTCTCCTGCGTCTCCTTCATTGCAAGTGGGTTCTTTATCTGCTGAGCCACTGGAGAGGCTTCACCATAATTAATCACACCTAATTTCAAAAAGGAGGGGGATGCTTCCCTGGTAGCTTAGCTGGTAAAGAATCCGCCTGCAATGTTGGAGATCCCGGTTCCATTCCTGCTTTGGAAAGATCCCCTGGAGGAGGACACGGCAATCCACTCCGGTATTCTTGCCTGGAGAATCCCCATGGACAGAGGAGCCTGGCAGGCTATACAGTCCATAGAGTCACCAAGAGTCAGACACAACTGAGAAACTAAGCACAGCACAGCACAATTTCAAAGGGAGGGAAAAATACAATATTCAGGTGTGCCTGGAAGGGAGTGAAGCCAGATGTTAGTGAGCATGTTTAAATGTGTGTCACAGATGTAAAGGTAGACTTTTATTTATTTACTTATTTTAAAATTAGGGCTTATCTTTTGGAATATAACTGTGGATGGTTCAAAGTAAGATGCAGGGTTTGAGAAGTGAAAGAAGCTTTGGCATTTTATTGGGTCTATGTAGAAATTCAACGTAGAAATTTCTTCTTAAATCCTCTTCATGAATTCTCCTTGAATAATTCCAGTGATGATGTGTTAACTATTTAACCTGTTAGCTGTTATTCTACTGGACAACTCTATTATTGAAGCCTATTATATTGAAATCTATGAAACTGAAGCTCTCTCTTATCAATCCTCATCCTGCCTTCTGAGCACCATCAGTTCAGTTCAATCGCTCAGTTGTGTCCGACTCTGTGAACCCATGAATTGCAGCACGCCATGCCTTCCTGTCCATCACCAACTCCCGGAGTTTACTCAAACTCATGTCGATTGAGTCAGTGATGCCATCCAATCATCTCATCCTCTGTCGTCCCCTTCTCCTCCCACCTTCAATCTTTCCCAGTATCAGGGTTTGAGCACCATATAACACAACAAATTGACTTGACAACGTCCACAAAACTAGCTGAAGTAGAATTTAAGGAACTGCAGACTATAGGGCTAATTCTTGACCACCAATGACATGTACCCTACAAGGTTACAGCTGGCCCTTAGGATATAATATTTTATTTCTCTACCTCATCAGGTGGTCTACACCCCTCATGTTGTTGTTAATTCCACAGAGGAACTCAAAGTTTGAAAATATAACCTTTGATATTTTTTTAAATTTTATTTTATTTTTAAACTTTATGTAATTGTATTAGTTTTGCCAAACATCAAAATGAATCCATCATCATATCTTTATACTCTTAAAAATGCAATCCTAAAAACAGAATTAGATACCAATTATAGTCAGTAGGATGGCTATCAAAAAAGATACAAATAGTACTTGTCAATGATGACATGAAGAAATTGGAACCCTTGTGCATTGTTGATAAGACGTATAAAGCTGGTACACCCTTTGTGGAAAACAGTATGGTGGTTGCTCAAAATATTAAACATAGAATTATCTTATGATCCAGCAATTCTACTTCTGGATCTAAACCTAAGATAACATAAAGTGAGAACCTGAACAGATATTTGTACATTCCTGTTCATAGAAACACTACTGGCAATATCTAAAAGGAGAAATCTATTCAAATATCCATCAACAGATGAATGGATAAACAAAATGTGGTATATACACACCAGTGGAATGTTATTTAGCCTTAAAAACACATGAAAATATATATGCTACACTATGGATGAACCTTGAAGACATCATGCTAGTGAAACAAGCCAGAGATCAAAGGACATACATAGGGTTGATTCTACTAATATGAGGTATCTAAATTTGTCTAATTCATTAAAAATGGAAAGTAGAATGTTAGTCACCAGTAGCTGGTGGGCATGGAGAATGGGGAGTTACTATTTGATATGTATAAGGTTTCATTTTGTGAACATAAAAAAGGTTATAAAAATGGATGATGGGGATGGCTGCACACCAGTGTGAATGTACTTAATATCACTAAACTATATACTTAATAGTAGTTAAAATGGTAAACTTTTTGTTAGGTATATATTTTACCACAATATAAAAGGAAAAAAATGCAAGCCTGTTTCATACTTTAAGAACTTTTACAGGCTTAAGGAAATAATTTTCTAAGAGACTTAATCAGATGTGCTTCATTCACACGTGCAAAATATACAGGTAATTAAATAGAGGTCCAAAGAATGTCAGTGTAAAATGAAGATCTGGTAAAAAAATAAAAATATGCTGTTTAATTCTAAGCATTCTTGATCATAATTTAGCCTGTGAAATGGATCACCTATTGCTATACTACTTATAATATGCAAATAGTTGTTTATATAGGATCTGCTCAAATTATACATGGGTTTCTAAATTACCAACACATCAGGAAATGATAGCAAGGATGAGTTTTAGTTATTATATTCCTTACTTAGAGTCCATCAGTCCTGCACTATCTGTTAAATAAGAAGACTCAACCTGACCCTAATTCCAACTAAAAAAATGTCAACAATACTAATACTCCACCAAAATTACTCGGCTCCAATTAATACATTCAGCGTTTCCTCTCTTGACTGAAATGAGCTGCTATTATTTATCTTCTTTCTGCAAACAGTGTATTTTCTTGGTGGTTTATTGCCTTAAGAATTTGGAATCCAAGGAACAAAACAACTTATAATCATTAGTCCATTTAGAGAACTGATGATCCATGTAAACTCCATTTGCCTGCATCTCTGGATTTCACTTTCAAAATCAAGTTCCCTGGTATTTTTGGATCAATACCTGACAATACCTAGGAGATACTGCAGGTTTACTTCCAGATCAGCTCAATAAAGAGAATATTGAATAAAGTCAGTCATATAAGTTTCTTTTTAGGGGGAGGTCCCAGTGCAAATAAAGTTATGTTGGCACTATACTGGTTTATTAAATGTGTAAATAGCATTATGTCTTAAAAAATGTACATTCTTAATTTAAAAATGCTAAAAATGCTAATCATTGAAGGAGCCTTCAGGAAGTCATAATCTTTTTGCTGGTCTTGTGTCTCTGTCAATGGCTGCTGAAGGTTGGGTGGCTTTGGAAATTTCTAAAAATAAGACAACCATGAAGCTGGCCACATCAATTTACTCTTCTTTTCAGAAACAATTTCCCTGCAGCCTTCAATGCTGTTTGATAGCTTTTTACTCACTGTAGAACTTTTTTTTCAAAATTGGAGTCAATCATATCAAACCCTGTCATTGTTTTATAAACTTAACTTATGTAATAGTCTAAATCCTTTGTTGTCATTTCAACAATCTTCACAGGATATTCACCAAAAGTAGATTTCATCTCAAGAAATAGGTATCTTTGCACATCCATAAGAAATAACTCCTTGTCCATTTAAGGTTTATCAAGAGATTTAAGCAAATCAGTCACATCCTTAGGTTCAACTTCTAATTCTGTTTTTCTGGCTATTTCCATTGGACACATTTGCAGTTACTTCCTCCACTGAAATCTTGAACCCTTTGAAGTCATCTCTGAGGACTGGAATTGACTTCTTCAAAATTCTTGTCAATGTTGATATTTTGTCCTCTTTCCATGAATCACAAATGTTCTTAATAGCATCTAGAATAACTAATCCTGTCCAAGTTTTTAATTTACTTTACCTAGATACATCAGAAGAGTCACTATCTATGGTAGCTATGGCCTAAGGAATCTATTTATTAAATAAAAAGACTTGAAAGTCAAAATAAATCCTTGATCTAAGGGCTCCATAATGGATGTTGTTTTTACAGGCATGTTCGGTTCAGTTCAGTTCAGTCACTCAGTCGGGTTCAACTCTTTGGACCCTATGGACTGCAGCAACTGTCCATCGCCAATTCCCGGAGTTTATTCAAACTCATGTTGATTGAGTCGGTGATGCCATCCAACCATCTCATCCTCTGTCGTCCCCTTCTCCTTCTGCCTTCAATCTTTCCCAGCATCAGGGTCTTTTCAAATGAGTCAGTTCTTTGCATCAGGTGGCCAAGGTATTGGAGTTTCAACTTCAGCATCAGTCCTTCCAATGCATATTCAGGACTGATTTCCTTTAGGATGGACTGGTTGGATCTCCAAGGGACTCTCAAGAGTCTTCTCCAACAACACAGTTCAAAATCATCAATTCTTTGGTGCTCAGCTTTCTTTATAGTCCAACTCTCACATCCATACATGACTACTGGAAAAAACATAGCTTTGACTAGATGAAAAGGCATGAGAATAGCATTAATTCATCATACATCTCATCAGACTTCTTGGGTGAACAGATGCATTATCAATGATTGATAAAATTTTGAAAGAAATATTTTCCTGTCTAATTAGTAGATCTGAATAGTAGGCTTAACATATTCAGTAAACTATGTTGTAAACAGATGTGTTGTCATCCAGGCTTTCTTGGTCCATTTACAGAACATAGGAAGAGCTGATTCAGCATAATTCTTGAGGGTTCTAGAAAATCAGTGATTTCCACTTAAAAGTCACCAGTTGCATTTGTGCATTAATTCCTAACAGGAGTCAGTCTTTTTTTTGGAGTTTTGAATCCAGGCATTGACTTCCCCTCTCTAGTTGTGAAAGTCCTAGATGGCATCACCTTCCAAAAGAAGGTTGCTTTGTCTGCATTCAAAATCTGTTGTTTAGCGTAGTAATTAATAATTCATTAATTATTTTAGTTAAATCTTCTGACAACTTGCTGCAGCTTCTACACAGTACTTGCAGCCGCATCTTGCTCTTTGATGTTATAGAGATGGCTTCTCTCCTTAACCTCATGAATCAACTTCTGCTAGCTTCAAATTTTCTTCTGCAATTCTCTCAGCCTTCACAGAGTTGAAGAGTGTTAGGGGGTCTTGCTCAGGATTAGGCTTCAGCTTAAAAGTATGTTTTGTCTATATTGATCTTCTATACAGACCAGTACAACTTTCTCCATGTGAGCAATGAGGGTTTTTTGCTTTCTTATCACTCTTGTGTTCATTAGAGCAGCATGTTAAATTCCCTCAAAAACTTTTCCTTTGCATCCATTGCTTGGTTAACAGTTTGGTACAAGAGGCCTAGGTTTTGACACATCTTGGTTTTTGACATGTCTTCCTCAGTAAGTTTAATCATTTCTAGCTTTTGATATAATGAGAGATGTGTGACTCTTTCACTTTCACACTTAAAAGCCATTGTAGAGCAATTAACTGGCTTAATTTCAGCATTGCTGTAGCTCAGGGAATAGTGAAGCCTGAGGAGAGGGAGAGAGATGAGAGAAGGGTCAAGTAGTCAGAACACACACATTTATTCATTAAATTTGCCATGTATACAGGTATGGTGTGAGGTTGGTCCCCTAAAAAAATTAAAATAGTAACATCAAAGATCATTGACCACAGGTCACCATAACAACTATAATCAAAACAAAAAAGCTTCAAGTATTGTGAGAATTACCAGAGTGTGAGATAGAGACACAAAGTGAGCAAATGCTGCTGGAAAAATGGCACAGACAGACTTGCTGGATGCAGGGTTACCACAAACATCTTTGTAAAAAATGTGATTTCTGCCAAATGCAACAAAGCCAAGTGCAATAAAACAAGGATTTGATTATTGGCAGAAGGTGAACAAATCTTTCCATTCCTAAAACATGTGGGTAAGAAAGTACTCCTAGGTAAAGCAATGCTGCTAAAAAAGAAAGCCTAAATCCGCCAAATAAGGTGTAAGAATAAAGTGGTAGTATGGAGGGGAATAAGCAAGGAGAATTTGAAATGAGGACATAAAGATTGAGCCAAAATGAAGGGGGAAGGGGCCAAGGATGGTCGGTCTCTTGTGCTATTAATAAAGAAGTAAGTTCAGAAAAGAAAGATTACAGAGTCGGTATAGGAATTATTAAATAAAGGTGTTTGGAATTAAGGGTTTTTTGCAGGTGAATCACACACAAGATTTTTCTTTATTAGTTCCACCTCTTGAACCTTCAATATTTTATCCTTTCACTTTATTTCCATTATTTTATTCATCTCTCCTTCCTGTCTTCAGTCTTCTCTTTTTTATTCTCTCTTTTCTTTTGTTCTTTTAAAAATCTCCCTTTTATTTGCTTTTCACTCAACATTTTGCACTACTTTCTCCTTATTCAAATTTAGAGTTAATTCTGTCCTCTACTTACCACCAACCCTGCTCTGTGGCCCACAGATTATATTGTTTCTCTTTCCCTTGTCCTTCCCTCCATCCCTTGTGTTGTATGGTAGCTCTTCACAAACATGGATATTTTTAAATAACACTTTGATTTGAACTTAATGTTTATAACTCAACTGCTTTATAAGTGTAATTTTCAGTTTCACATAAGGAATACATAGTAAACAAACTTGATGATTATTTTTGTTTGTTGGTTGGTTTATGTGTAACTTCACATTGGCTTGCCTGATGGCTCAGCAGTAAAGAATCTGCCTGACAATGCAGGAGACATGGATTTGATCCCTGGGTCAGGAAGATCCCCTGGAGAAGGAAATGGCAACCCCACTCCAGTATTCTTGCCTAGGAAATCATAAACTAAAAACTGGTGCTCATCAAGGGCATTTGCCGTCTGTCTCTGCTGAGACTGAATCCTGTGCTGCTATAGCTATTGACCTTTGACTCTCCCTGAAGAGGGTGGAGAAATGAGGTACTTTGTGCTTCAGGGAACTTGGAGGAACAAGTCTTTTCAGATCAGTTCAGTCACTGAGTCATGTCATGACCCCATGGATTGAAGCATGCCAGGCTTCCCTGTCCATCACCAACTCCTGCAGCTTGCTCAAACTCATGTCCATGGAGTAAGTGATGCCACCCAACCATATCACCGTCTGTTTTCCCCTTCTCCTCTTCGCCTTCAATCTTTCCCAGAATCAGGTTCTTTTCCAATGAGTCAGTTATTCGCATCAGGTGGCAAAAGTATTGGAGCTTCAGCTACAGGGTCAATTCTTCTAATGAATATTCAGGATGATTTCCTTTAGGATTGACTGGTTTGATCTCCTTGCAGTTCAAGGGACTAGCAAGAGTCTTCTCCAACACCACAGTTAAAAGCATCAATTTTTCGGCACTCAGCTTTTTTTATGGTCCAACTCTAACATCCATACATGGCTACTGGAAAAACCATAGCTCCAACTATACAGACCTTTGTAATGAAATGTCTCTGCTTTTTATTATGTTGTCTAGGTCATAGCTTTTTATAGCTTTTCATGTCATAGCTTTTCTTCCAAGGAGCTAGTTCTTTTTAATTTCATGGCTGCAGTGATTTTGGAGTCCAATAAAATAAAGTCTGTTACTGATTCCATTGTTTCCCCATCTATTTGCCATGAAGTAATGGGACCAGATTTCATGATCTTAGTTTTCTAAATGTTGGGTTCTAAGCCAGCTTTTTCATTCTCCGCTTTCATTTTCATCAAGAGGCTCTTTAATTCCTCTTCATTTTCTGGCATGGGGTGGTGTCATAGGAGGTTGTTGATATTTCTCTGGGCAATCTTGATTCCAGCTTGTGCTTCATCCAGTCCAGCATTTTTCATGATGAACTCTGCATATAAGTTAAATAAGCAGTGTGACAATATACAGCCTTGACATACTCCTTTTCCAATTTGGAATTAGTCTGTTGTTCCATGTCTTGTTCTAACCATTGCTTCTTGACCTGCACACAGATTTCTCAGAAGGTAAGGTGAAACAAATCTTTAAATAGTTAGATATTTTCAGAAACTGGTTACATGATTCCAATCCTTTCATCTCTTCATATCTTTGTTGTTATTCAGTCACTCAGTCATGTTAAACACTTTGAAACACCATAGACTGCAGCATGCCAAGCTTCCCTGTCCTTTACCGTCTCCTGGAACTTGCTCAAACTCATGTCTATTGAGTTGGTGATGCCATTCAACCATCTTGTCCTCTGTTGTCCCCTTCTCCTCCTGCTTTCAATCTTTCCCAGCATCAGGGCCTTTTCTAATCCCTTCATGATGATATCAGCTCTTCTTAATTAGCAGAAAGTCTTTTATAAAATAAGTGCTTGATTGCACTGAACTCCCCTTCACCAAATTTTATATATTGACCTTCCCCTACTACCTCATTAGGACAGTTTCTCAGAGCTATCTGAGGTGCTGTCTCCTATGCTGCAGTCCTCATTTTGGCCGCAACAAAACTTAACTTTCAACTCTCATACTGTGCATCTTTTTTAGTCCAAAAATCCCACTGAAAGAGCTGTCTGGCAGCCTATAGTTCAGGGGGCCTCAAAAGAGTTGGACATGACTTAGCAACTAAACAACAACAACAACCTCACAAGGGGGATTTCATGAAAATTCAGTTTAAACAAATTAATTCTGTATTAGTTTTTGATGGCTGCTATAACAAATTACCATAAAGTTAACAAATTGAAGCAATCCAAATATATTATCTTACAGTTCTGTAGATTAGAAGTCTGACATTGATCTTACCAGGCTAAAATCCAAGTATCAGCAGGCTACATTCTTTATGGAGGCTCCAGAAGAGAATCCTTTCCTTGCCCATTCATATTTTTGACAAAATTCATTTTCCTGCAGTTTTAGAACTGAGTTTCCCTTTTTCTTGCTGGGGTTCCCAGCTTCTCATTGCACACAGTACACTTCCTTCATCTTAAGAGCCATTAGTGGTGGTTCAAATCTCTCTCACACCCCAAGTCTATTCTGTCTCTTCCTTCTATTGTTCTTTCTCTCTGACCTAATTTTCTCCCTTCCTCTTCCGCTTTTAAGGACTCGTGATTAAACTGGGCCAGCCAGTATAATTCCTGATAACTTCATAACCTTTCTTTAAATATCTCAGGTTTTTCTGCTCTATTTATTTTCATCACAAGTTTAATTTCAAGACAATATATGTAATCATACGCAAAGACTTACAAGAATTGCCAGGCTCTGGAGAACCTTGATTGTGTCACTTAGAATCAAAGAACGAAGAAAAGAGTTTTGAGGAAAAATTGTTGAAGGAAACCAAGATGCCATGAGTCAAGGTTTAGCAAGAATGAGAAAGCATTAAAATTCTAGGACTCTACAATTGTTCCAGATGGACCTATTTCCAGGGCAGGAAAAGAGATCCAGATATAGAGAATGGACAAGTGGGAATGACAGGGAGTGGGGGCAGGAGAGTGGGATGAATTGTGAGAATAGGATTGACATATTACACAACCATGTGTAAAATAGCCAGCTAGTGGGAAGCTGCTATAAAGCAGAAAGAGCTCTGCTTGGTGCTCTGTGATGACTGAGAGGGGTGGGTTGGGGCTGGACTGGGAGTGAAATCCAAGAGGGAGGGGATATATGTATAAATATAGCTGATTCACCTCACTGTACAGCAGAAACTAATACAACATTGTAACATGATTATACTCAAAAAAAAAAAAAAAAAAAAGGCCAAACAAAAACCTAGGCCTAAACAGGAAGCAATAATTATGAAATTGCTGGAGTCTTGGGAAAGATGGAGACATAGAGGGAAGTGCTAATTAACCTAAGTTATATATTGATATTTGTGTTTGTAGTCAAACACAAATGCATTCAGAAATAGGATAACAGCATACTCAGGGAGTGGAAAAAAGAAATATCTCCACATCTCTCTCCTTCAGCACTCTGATCTTGCCAACCTTTCTCTCTAGCCAGACTTCCTATGGAAAACTAGAGCTATTGGAAAGTAAGGTAATGGAAACTATGAAGGTCAAAAACTCCTCTACCCAAGGAATAGTGCAGTATAATAGAGGGTGGAGATTAGATATATGTGAGGGTTGTGGACTAAAAGAAACAAACAAGGTTAACCCCAAGTTGAGGATAGGTTGGCAAACTTTTCTATACATGGCCAAAGGATAAGTATTTTAGCCTTTGTGGATTACACAGTCTCTGTTGCAATTACTGAACTATGGGTCTATAGAGAAGAAAGTAACTCTAGATAATACATAAACAATGGCTATGGCTGAGTTGCAAAAGAACTTTGTTACAAAAATAGAAGGTTGGGTGGATTTGGCCAGTGGCCACAGTTTGTTGTATTCTTCAGTTGCTAAGTTGTATCCAGCTTTTTGCTACCGCTTGGATTGCAGCACACCAAGCTTCTTGTGCTTCACTATTTCAAGGGGTTTGCTCAAACTCATGTCTATTGAGTCAGTCATGCCATCCAACCATCTCATCCTCTGTCACTCCCTTCTGCTCCTGCCCTCAATTTTTCCCAGCAGCAGGGTCTCTTCCACTCAGACTCTTCACCTCAGATGGCCGAAGTGTCAGAGCTATGGTTTCAGTATCAGTCCATCCAATGAATATGCAGGGTTGATTTATTTTAAGATTGACTAGTTTGATCTTGCTGTCCAAGAGACTCTCAAGAGTCTTCTTCAGCACCTCATCAATACTTTAGAGAGCATCAATTCTTCAGTACTAAGCCTTTTTTATCATCCAACTCTCACATCAGTACATGACCACTGGAAAAACCATAGCTTTGACTAGATAGACTTCTGTTGGCAGTGTTGGCTCTACTTTTTAATTCACTATCCAGGTTTGTTGTAGCCTTTTCTTCTAAGTAGCAAGTATATTTTAATTTCATGGCTGCAGTCACTGTCTGCAGTGATTTTGGTGCCCAAGAAAAGAAAATTTGCCAAAGAAAATGGATGGCTCCATTTTCTTCCCATTCATTTGCCATGAAGTGATGGGACCAGATGCCATGATCTTAATTTTTTTGAATGTTGAATTTAAGTCAGTTTTTTCACTCTCCTCTTTACGTTCATCAAGAGGCTCTTTAGTTCTTCGCTTTCTGCCATTAGGGTAGTATCATCTGCCTATCTGAGGTTGCTGATATTTCTCCCAGCAATCTTGATTCCAGCTTGTGAGTCATCCAGCCTGGTATTTTGCATGATGTACCCTGCATAGATGTTAAATAAGAAGGGTGAAAATATATAGCCTTGATGTACTCATTTCCCAATTTTGAACCAGTCTGTTGTTCTATGTCAGGTTGTAACTCTTGTTTCTTGACCTACATACAGGCATCTAAGGAGGCAGGTAAAGTAGTCTGGTATTACTGTCTCTTTAATAATTTTCCACAGTTTGCTGTGATCCACACAAAGTTTTTACCATAGTCAATGAAGTAGAATTTTCTGGAATTCTCTTGCTTTTTCTATGATCCAACGGAAGTTGGCAATTCTATCTCTGGTTTCTCTGCCTTTTCTAAATCCAGTTTGTGCATCTGGAAGTTCTCAGTTCATGTTCCAAGCCTAACTTGGAAGATTTTGAGCATTACCTTGCTAGCATGTGAAATGACCACAATTTTATGGCAGTTTGAACAATTTTTGGCATTGCCCTACTTTGGGATTAGAATTAAAATTGACTTTTTCCAGTCTTATGGCTACTGCTGAGTTTTCCAAATTTTCTGGCATATTGAGTGCAGCATTTTAACAGCATCACCTTTTAGGATTTGAGATAGCTCAGCTAGAATTTCAGTACCTCCACTAGCTTTGTTCACAGTCATTTTCATAAAGCCCACTTGAATTCACACTCTAGGATGTCTGGCTCTAGGTAAGTGACCACACCACCATGGTTATCCAGGTCATTAAAACTTCTTTGTACAGTTCTTCTGTATATTCATCCACCTCTTCTTAATCTCTTCTGCTTCTGTTAGGTCCTTACCATTTCTGTCCCTTATTGTGCCCATTTTTGCATGAAATTTTCCCTTGTTATCTCTAATTTTCTTGAAGAGATCTCTAGTCTTTCCCATTCTATTGTTTTCTCTATTTCTTTGCATTGTTCACTCATGAAGGCTTTCTAATCTCTCCTTGCTATAGTCGGAGCTCTGTATTCAGTTGGGTATATCTTTCCCTTTCACCTTTGCCATTTGCTTCTCTTCTTTTCTCAGCTATTTGTAAGGTCTTCTGCCTTCTTGCATTTCTTTTTCTTTGGGATGGTTTTAGTCACTGTACGAACCTCTGTCCATAGTTCTTCAAGTACTCTATCAGATCTAATCCCCTGAATTTATTTGTCTCTTTTACTGTGTAGTCATAGGCATTTGATTTAGGTTATAACTGAATGGTCTAAATGTTTTCCCTACTTTCTTCAATTTAAGTCCAAATTTTGCAGTAAGGAGTCCAGAGTTTAAAGACCCCTAAAATAAGGTATCAGGTTTGGAATGGTGGGAAGTGTTAAATCTTTGCTCCACAAATTCATAGCAGGCTGTTTGTTAATATCAGATATCCAATCCCTTTACTGTCAACTAAAGAAGACATTTCCCAACATTCTTCATACTGAGAAATGGCTCTGTGGCTAAATCCTACCCAGTAGGGTAGAAGTGATGTTTATAACTTAAACATGGCTTTCTTAAAGAGAAATAATGTGTCATCTGCTTCCTTTCTCCTGTTAGCTTGAATTTGGACCAAGAAAAGGTATAGATGATCCATCATTCAAAATGAAGAGAAAAGCAATGTCCTAGAGTATAGTGGAAAAATAAGGTATAAGAAGCCTGTGTTGTTAGGACCTTGGATCTCCCCTGCTGTCCTATGTTTGGCTATCCTGACTTTAAGAAATTTACATGAATGTGTCTCCTATTTAGGTAACAATTTTTTTCCAAGTCTTGATTTTGCAATTAAGCTTTTGTCATGTGAGTTGTCTCTAAGACTGATTGTCTTATACAATAAGAGTGTTATGGCCATGTAGCTTGTTGTGGAGCCTAAGTAGCCTTGTCAAGCCAACTGGAACATAATAGGCATTCAGTGAAATAGTCTAGGAAAAAATGATATTAAGAATCCTTTATTGTATTAAGCATTATAAGAAATAAGAAGAAGGCAATGGCACCCCACTCCAGTACTCTTGCCTGGAAAATCCTATGGATGGAGGAGCCTGGTGGGCTGCAATCCATGGGGTCGCGAAGAGTCGAACACGACTGAGTGACTTCACTTTCACTTTTCACTTTCATGCATTGGAGAAGGAAATGGCAACCCACTCCAGTGTTCTTGCCTGAAGAATCCTAGAAATGGGGGAGCCTGCTGGGCTGCCATCTATGGGGTCGCACAGAGTTGGACACGACTGAAGCAACTTAGCAGCAGCAGATTATAAGAAATGCAAATTAAATATTGGAGACAATATAACCTAATTTGGGTACATGACTCCATAATTATTCATTATTGTGCCCTCAGAATAGCTGCTTACAAGTTATCTAGAAATCAGACAGTAGGGTATATAATTAGAAAATAAAATTAAATTGTGTATTTTACCAGCTATTCTTCCTTTTCTTCATGATAGGCTTCTGGAAAGCATGCTATAGAGGAGATTATCATAAAGCAAATCACACTCCAACAGAGAAACAACTGAGAGCTTAATCACTGACAAGAACTGTGAATAAAATAATTCATAAATGTGATAAATGCACTTATTTCTTAAAGTATAGTCCAAGATTTGCAAAGGAATGAAACAACTTCTGCAAATCAAAGCCTCCCTAGGCATCAGAAATTTAATCCAGAGTCCCAACCTCACAAGTGAGAAAACAGACCTACAGAGTTTGATGAGATTGTAAACTTTGTCTGGATATGATCTCCCTTTTAGAGTAAGACAAAAATTCTTTACAAAATGGTTTTCCAAAGGCAGATACAGGCAGAGGAGAAAAGGAGGTACTTGTCCCACAAATTGGTGAGGAAATCTTCTTAGTTATGGAGAGGATTTTGAAGACTTTCCTTATGTTTAGGCTTCCCTGATAGCTCATTTGGTAAAGAATCCACCTGCAATACAGGAGACCACGGGTTGATTCTTGGGTAGGGAAGATCTCCTGGAGAAGGGATAGGCTACCCATTCCCGTATTCTTGGGCTTCCCTTTTGGCTCAGCTGGTAAAGAATCTGCCTGCAATGTGGGAGACCTGGGTTTGATCCCTGGGTTGGGAAGATCCCCTGGAGAAGGGAAAGGCTACCCACTCCAGTATCCTGTTCTGGAGAAATCCATGGACTTTATAGTCCATGGGGTTGCTTCCTTATATTTATATTCCTAAATCACTTCCAATTACATCTTCCCTAAACCTATCCATCTCTATTGGTACTAGAATAGTTATATAGATTTTAGAATATTTAGACTATAAATTCTTATATGACTCATCATAGCCTATAAAATTAAATAATGTTTCTTTGTTACTTTTTCCAAGTGCACTATAAGCCACTTCAGATTCATCTCACTATACCTCCTTTTGTTACCACAACATCTGGCTCAATTTGGTAATGCAAACATATGCAATTCTCTAAATATTCTACTTGTTTTTCATGTAACCAAGCTATTGGTGATATATGTATATATACACCATTAACCAAAATGCTTTGACCTCCCATTATTGTCCCAATTCATTTCTATGTACTTTTTAGGACTTAGTTCAGGGATGTTCTTCTGGCTCTCTGTTTTTAAGTAGAACATTAGGTGTCTCTTAGCTATTCCACTATACTGTAAAACCATGTTTTATGATGCATTTTTACTTGGCCCCAGTAATGTCTTTCTTTGGAAGGAATGATGCTAAAGCTGAAACTCCAGTACTTTGGCCACCTCATGCGAAGAGTTGACTCATTGGAAAAGACTCTGATGCTGGGAGGGATTGGGGGCAGGAGGAGAAGGGGATGACAGAAGATGAGATGGCTGGATAGCATCACCGACTCGATGGACATGAGTTTGAGTGAACTCCAGGAGTTGGTGATGGACAGGGAGGCCTGGCATGCTGCAATTCATGGGGTCACAAAGAGTCAGACATGACTGAGCGACTGAACTGAACTGAACTGAACTATTGTCTTTTATCTGGGTGTTCTCAGATAAATAGCAGATGTTCAAACAAAGTTCAAGCCACAACTATAATTAGAGATTTAAAAAAAAAAATCAAGTTTCTTCACTTTCAATCTAGTTTACCTCTCCTTCTTCCATATTGCCTTATTTGAGTTCTATAAATTAAATATAAATGACTTGTCAAGAGAATCTCACTGATTTGCATAAATAATATAGTTCTATGTAATCATAATTCCATGCCTTAAAGAATTTAACACTGGATATAATTAACAATAACTTCATTTGTCTTAGACTTAAGCAGAATCGTGTAATTGGCTTATAGATGGTTGAGGAAAATTTGACATATATAAATTGAAAAGTTACTTAATAATACATGACCACAATAATAGATGTGAAATGTGTAGAATAAGCCAGTATGTTCTACAGTATGAAAGGAGGAAGAAAAAGCAATAGCCATCATGAATGGAAAGGGCTCAATGGAAAAACATAACCATTGGGCTTAACTGAAAGCTATGTACACTTTCAAAAGGTACCAAGGGGGCAGGATTTTCCAGGAATTTTATTATAAATAGAATGAAAAGGGACTTACTTCCCTGATGGCCCAGTGATTAAGAATTTGCCTGCAGATGTGGGAGACATAGGTTCAATCCCTATTCTGGGAACTAATATCCCACATGCGACAACTGATCCTTAGCGCCACAGCTACTAAGCAAGCATGTCACAACCAATGAAGCTCACACACTCTAGAGTCTGTGCTGTGCTCTAAACCAGAAGGCTGTACACTACAACCAGAGAGTAGCCCTTACTCTCCACATCTAGGGAAAGAACACAGGCTGCAACAAAGATCCAGAATAGACAAATAAAAAGGAAAGTAGAAGTTAGAAACAATAAAATCTATTTTTTCAATAGACTTCTCTGAGAAATGTTGAAATCATCATGGTAAATAATCAGCAGTTCAGTTGTTCAGTCGTGTCCAACTCCTTGTGACCTTAAGGACTGAAGTACACCAGGCTTCCCTGCCCATCATCAACTCCCAGAGCTTACTCAAACTCATGTCCATTCAGTCGGTGATGTCATTCAACCATCTCATCCTCTGTCATCCCCTTCTCCTCCAGCCTTCAATCTTTCCCAGCATCAGGGGGTATTTTCAAATGAGTCAGTTCTTCGCATTAGGGGGCCAAAGTATTCAAGTTTCAGCTTCAACATCAGTCCTTCCAATGAACATTCAGGACAGATTTTTTTTAAAGGATGGACTGGTTGGATTTCCTTGCTATCCAAGGGACTTTCAAGAGTCTTCTCCAACACCACAGTTGAAAAGCATCAATTCTTCAGCACTCAGCTTTCTTTACAGACCAACTCTCATATCCATACATGACTACTGGAAAAAATAGAGCTTTGACTAGACAGACCATTGTTGTCAAAGTAATGCCTCTGCTTCTGCGTATTCTGTCTAGTTTAGTCATAACTTTTCTTCGAAAGAGCAAGTGTCTTTTAATTTTATGGCTACAATCACCATCTGCAGTGATTTTGAAGCCCCCCATAATAAAGTCTATCACTGTTTCCATTGTTTCTCCATCTATTTCCCATGATGTGATGGGATCAGATGCCATGATCTTAGTTTTCTGAATGTTGAGCTTTAAGTCAACTTTTTTACTCTCCTCTTTCTCTTTCATCAAGAGACTCTTTAGTTCTTCGCTTTCTGTCATAAAGGTGGTGTCATCTGCAATCTGAGATTATTGATATTTCTCTCAGAAATCTTGATTCCAGCTTGTACTTCATCCGGTCCAGCATTTCTCAAGATGTACTCTGCATATAAGTTAAATAAACAGGGTGATAATATACAGCCTTGACATATTCTTTTCCCGATTTGGAACCAGTCTGTTGTTCCATGTCCAGTTCTCACTGTTGCTTCTTGACCTGCATACAGATTTCTCAGGAGGCAGGTCAGGTGGTCTGGTATTCCCATCTCTAAAGATTTTCCACAGTTTGTTGTGATTCACACTTTATCGACTTTGTCATAGTCAATAAAGTAGAAGTAGATGTTTTTCTGGTAAATTATCATAGTAAATGATTATTGTGATAAATAATGCTGCACTCAATTAATTTATATACACTTACTGATGGTTTCTTTCTGGAACCAGGGTCAGGTTTGCCAATGCAGCATATTTATCAATGTAGCTAACATGGTCTAGGTAAAGACATGAGAAGGTAAATGATATACATATAAATCTCCTTTTATCCCCATCTATTGCATAATTTCTATAAACTCAAACAATTTCTTTGACTCAAATATTCCACTTGTAATAAAAGATAAATAAAGATATTTAATCCCAAGTATGGTAGTTTGTGCTTTTATTCTGTCCAAAAGAAGATCTTAGAGACTTATATTTTGAATATCAATTTTGGGACATATCCCAGCTATTGATGAAGCAATTCATCATAAATCACTGTGGTAATGATACAGATATTTTACTAAGCTACATTTATCCCTATTTAGTGAACATCTACTATATGCTAGCACTGTGCTTGATTTAAAGGTAATGTGGGCAAGAAATGCAATAAGCTCTGTTTCAACAAATTCATAATCCAGCTAGTTAGAACATATTGACGCAGTGAGCTGGCATAAGTTCAAGCTTCCAACTATGCATTTAATTGTCATGCTTTCAGGTGACCCATTAGAATGAGGAAAAATGCTATTGGTCGTAAGATGGCATCTAACTTAGGGAGCAGCTGGTTCATTTTAGCAAAAGCTAATTTCAGTTAAGTGCCAGACGGAAATATACTCACATAAGAGACAAACTCCTTGTTTATTTTGGTATGTAATCATTGAAAACCAACCCCAACCATATATATGGTTAAAAATCCAAATCTTCTTTTTGAAGCAATTTAATGCATTAAAATGAATGTTGGACAAGTGACAGGGGGTTGGACGTCTAGTCCTGAGGCTGTCTAGTCCTTGACTCAGTGGGTGATTGGCAGCCATGTATTTACTTTCTTATAACTTCAGGTTCCTCACTTGCAAATTGATAAGATATTTGCTATATGAACTTTTGCCTTTCTTCTGCTCAACAACTTCATAAACCTTGGGATTTTCATACAAATGTAAATCTGAATGTTCTCCTCTGTTTAGGGATTCTCTTAAAGTATTTGCACCCTTGTTTATCTAACAAAGTAGTGCTTTTATGCTTATATAGCCTGGTTAGTATTGGATTTGTAAACACAGTTGAGGCATTCTGAGATTGCTCTTTCTACACTGCTTATTGAGTAAGATGAGAAAATAGAGAATGATTTAAAAGGTTGAAGAAAATTCAGGGAATATTTTTAAAAAAGTGATGGAGTGCCTTGATTCACCAATAATATGATAAGCGACTGGAGGTCAGGGACCTTGGCTTTTACTTCCTCTTATTTGCCATAAGAATGAGTATACTAATGGAAGTAATCAAATTTTAGTAAAGTATGAGCTATTTCGTAGGATTAAGAACTATTAAAGATCACCCTTATAAAGGAGCAGAGGTTGAATTCTTAATTAAATACATGTTTGTTTGTTTGTTTGTTTTTGGTTTGTTTTTAATAGACACCTACTGCCTGTCTCTAAGGTGCCAGAAGACTGCCATTATGACATCTCTTGTCTTAACAGTTGGAAATACATTCATCAGATCTTTTAGTATATTTCAAAAAATTGATTTTTAAAGAATGGACCTAAATAGCAAACCTAAGTCACATCTTGCACTAGTTATCATATCTTATTTGTGGGAAACTGTTTGGCAGGGTTTATCTGGAACAGATGTAATCTTTAAGTTGAAAAGTTTTCAATCTCATATAACCAGAAAATGTGTTTGTTGATTCAGCTTTACAAGTTATGTTCACTGTTATCAACTTGCATTTCTGATCATAATGTCTAGAGAGTAAAACCCTGTCATACAATTGTGTCTGTATTCTAAGAAGCTGAGTGTTGAGGTGGAAATTGTACTCAGAGCCTCTAGGGCTCAATTCATTGACAGGAGAAATCCAGTGTAAGGCTGTATGTCACTGTCTTCTTCCCATGTGTGTCTTATAGTCATTGTAAGATTATAACTAAAACAGTTCCTTATTTCCACAAAATTGTGTGGGATTCAAGCTCAATTTTCAGTAAAATACATGTTAACTTGGAGATTAAAGGAGAATTCAACATGTATTGGAAAAGCATTGTATAGCCTGTCAAACATTTATCTGTTTAAATTCCAAGTGACCCCTTTGTTCTTGAATTTGCCAATCCACATGATGCCATGGTTAAAACTTATAGAGTTCAATTTAAATACTACATTAATGCAACATTAAGGTTGACATTTTTAATCATTAATAGTTCTGAGCCAAATAATTCAGAGTTACCTTTATAGCCACTGCCACCAAGGCAAATTTATACCTCATTTATTTTCTAATAAATTCGCACAAAAAATTGAACATATGTGCACAAACCAGAACAATTTCTATCCTCAAGAAGCATGTAATTACCAGGACTTTTAAAATATAGCACAAAGGAAAAAAACAATTTCACATTTATCAAGCTCATTTGTGAACTTAAATAAATCCAAAGAGCTGACATGTTGGGACCTGATTTCATTTCTTAAATTTACCAAGTAATTGATAATATTTTCTGTAGTTTACTATGCCAGAATTAATATTTAACTACAATGACAGAGGTTAAGTAATCCATGTTTTGGTTAATTTATAGTTGACTAGTTAGGAGGTAAGATATAGGTATTTACATGGAAATGAAGATGATTTGCATATGCATATAATCTATTCTTGGAAGCATTGTGTGTGTGCTTAGTCACTTAGTTGTGTCAGACTCTGTGATCCCATGGACTGTAGCCTGCCAGGTTCCTCTGACCATGGGGATTCTCCAGGCAAGAATACTGGAATACATGCCCTCCTCCAGGGGATCTTCCCAACGCAGGGATCAAACCCAGGCCTCCCACACTGCAGGTGGATTCTTTACCATTTGAGCCACCAGGGAAGTCCATGGAAGCATTAATTGCAGCATACTGTGGCTACAGGTTAATTGATATCTTAGTTCTTTTGAATTGATCATTAATTAATGTCAAGTTGTTTGAAACAACCCATTTTCAGTCATTTTACCAAATATTATTGATTGTCTATCCATTATCCATTCTTCCCATAATCCTTCCTAAATAATCTCTGATCCTTGTGTGAGTATTTACCTTCTCCCAAGTACCTTACATGTTTTAGACCTGTGTGATGTAGTATGGTAACCATTAGCTACATTGGGTATTTAAACTTAAATTCATTAAAATTATATAAAATTGAAACATATTAGGCACATTTCACACAAGAATAGTAGTTTAGTAACTGTCATATCACATGGACCACAGCCTTGTCTAATTCAGTGAAACTATGAACCAGGCCATGTAGGAACACCCAAGATGGATGAGTCTTGGTGGAGAGTTCTGACAAAACGTGGTCCACTGGAGAAGGGAATGGCAAACCACTTCAGTATTCTTGCCTTAAGAATCCCATGAACAGTGTGAAAGGCAAAAAGAGAGGACACTGAAAGATGAACTCCCCAGGTCAGTAGGTGCCAAATATGCTACTGGAGGTCAGTGGAGAAATAACTCCAGAAAGAATGAAGAGATGGAGACAAAGCAAAAACAACACCCAGTTATGCATGGGGACTGGTGATGGAACTAAAGTTCGATGCTGTAAAGAGTAATATTGCATAGTAACCTGGAATGTTGGCTCCAGGAATCAAGGCAAATTGGAAGTGATTAAACAGGAGCTGGCAAGATTGAACATCGACATTTTAGAAATTGGCAAACTAAAATGGACTGGAATGAGGGAATTTAACTCAGATGACCATTATATCTACTACTGTGGACAAGAATCCCTTAGAAGAAATGGAGTAGCCCTCATAGTCAACAAAAGAGTCTGAAATGCAGTACTTGGATGCAATTTCAAAAACGGCATAATGATCTTTGTTTGTTTCCAAGGCAAACCATTCAATCACAGTAATCTAAGTCTATGTACCAATCAGTAATGCTGAAAAAGCTCAAGGTAAACAGTTTTATGAAGATCTAAAAGATCTTCTAGAACTAAAACCCAAAAAAGATGTCCTTTTCATTATAGAGGACTGGAATGCAAAAGTAGGAAATAAAGAGATAGCTAGAGTAACAGGCAAATTTGGCCTTGGAGTACAAAATGAAGCAGGTCAAAGGCTAATAGTTTTGCCAAGAGAATGCACTGGTCATAGAAAGCACCGTTTCCAACAACACAAGAGAAGATTCTATACATGGACATCACCAGATGGTCAATACTGAAATCAGATTGATTATATTCTTTGCATCCAAAGATGGAGAAGCTCTATAGAGTCAGCAAAAACAAGACCAGGAGCTGACTATGGCTCAGATCATGAGCCGCTTATTGCCAAATTCAGACTTAAATTGAATAAAGTAGGGAAAACCACTAGACCATTCAAGTATGACCTAAATCAAACCTTTTATGATTATACAGTGAAAGTGAAAAGTCAATTCCAGGGATTATATCCGATAGAAATAGTGCTTAAAGAGCTATGGACAGAGGTTTATGACATTATACAGGAGGCAGTGCTCAAGACCATCCCCAAAGAGGGTAAAAAAATGCAAAAAGGCAAAATGGTTAAGGCCTTACAAATAGCTGAGAAAAAAAGAGACGCCAAAGGCAATTGAGAAAAGTTATAACCATTTGAATTCAGAGTTTCAAAATATAGCAAGGAGAGATAAGAACACCTTCCCCAGTGATCAATGCAAAGAAATAGAGGAAAACAATAGAATGGGAAAGACTAGAAATCTCTTCAAGAAAATTAGAGATGCCAAGGGAACATTTCATGCAAAGAAGAGCACAATAAAGGATAGAAATGGTATGGACCTAACAAAAGAAGAAGATACTAAGAAGAGGTGGCAAGAATACAAAGAACTATACAAAAAAAAAAAAAAATCTTCATGACCTAGATAACCATAATGGCGTTATCACTCACCTAGAGCCAGACATCTGGGAATGTGAAGTAAAGTGGGCCTTAGGAAGCAACACTATGAACAAAGCTAGTGGAGGTGATGAAATTTCAGTTGAGCTATTTCAAATCCTAAAAGATGATGCGGTGAAAGTGCTGCACTCAATATGCCAGCAAATTTGTAAAACTCAGCAGTGGCCACAGGACTGGAAAAGGTTAGTTTTCATTCCAATCCCAAAGAAAGGCAATGCCAAAGAATGCTCAAACTACCACACAATTGCACTCATCTCACATGTTAGCAAAGTGATGCTCAAAATTCTCCAAGCCAGGTTTCAACAGTATGTGAACCATAAATTTCCAGATGATCAAGCTGGATTTAGAAAAGGCAGAGGAACCAGAGATCAAATGGCCAACATGTGTTGGATCATCAAAAAAGCAAGAGAGTTCCAGAAAAACATTTACTTCTGCTTTATTGACTATGCCAAAGCCTTTGACTGTGTGGATCACTACTAACTGTGGAAAGTTCCTCAAGAGATGGGAATACCAGACCACCTGACCTGCCTCCTGAGAAATCTGTATGCAGGTCAGGAAGCAACAGTTAGAACTGGGCATGGAACAACAGACTGGTTCCAAATCAGGAAAGGAGTACGTCAAGGCTGCATATTGTCTCACTGCTTATTTAATGTATATGCAGAGTACATAATGAGAAATGCCAGGCTGGAAGAAGCACAAGCTGGACTCAAGATTGCCAGGAGAAATATCAATAGCCTCAGATATGCAGATGACACCACCTTTATGGCAGAAAGTGAAGAAGAACTAAAGAGCCTCTTGATGGAAGAGAAAGATGAAAAAGAAAGAGGAGAATGAAAATTTGGCTGAAAGCTCAACATTCAGAAAACTATGATCATGGCATCCGGTCCCATCAATTTATGACAAATAGATGGGGAAACAATGAAAACAGTGATAGACTTTATTTTATTGGGCTTCAAAATCACTGCAGATGGTGACTGCTGCCTTGAGACTAAAAGACACTTGCTTCTTGGAAGAAAAGCTATGACCAACCTAGACAGCATATTCAAAAACAGAGACATTACTTTGTCAACAAAGGTCTATCTAGTCAAAACTATGATTTTTCCAATAGTCATGTATGGATGTAAGAATTGGACTATAAAGAAAGCTGAGTGCCAAAGAATTGATGGTTTTGACCTGTGGTGTTGGAGAAGACTCTTGAGAGTCCCTTGGACAGCAAAGAGATCAAACCAGTCCATCCTAAAGGAAATCAGTCTTGAAAATTCATTGGAAGGACTGATGCTGAAGCTGAAACTCCAATACTTTGGCCACCTGATGCAGAAAACTGACTCATTTGAAAAGACCCTGATGCTGGGAAAGATTGAATGCTGGAGGAGAAGGGGACGACAGAGGATGAGATGGCTGGATGGCATCACTGACTCAATGGACATGAGTTTGAGTAAACTCCTGGCTTTGGTGATGGACAGGGAAGTCTGGTGTGCTACAGTCCATGGGTTTACAAAGAGTCGGACATTACTGAGTGACTGAACTGAACTGACTAAACACCTTCTTGCCGTGGGATAGCTTTTGAAAGTTAATGCAGCCATTCACCACATTCTATTTTCCTAATACTAACATTTCTCATAATATCTCAGCATTTTACATTTGAACATAAAGGGCAGAAAAAACAGTATAATAATAAGTTTTTTTCATAAAAATTGAATAATATAAATGAGAAGGAAAACAACTGTCAGTTATATCTAGAGGCATCAGTATGGAAAACAATAAAACAATAAAAATGGTAGTTGCAGGAAAGACAAATAGCATTATAGTTTTGAACTGATATTATGAGGTAAAAGAAAACTGTAGAGTGTATTAACTGTAAGTGTATTAACACAAAAAATTTTAGCTACAGTTCAGTATAATGAAGGAGTAAATTTGCAGTTTCCTAATTAACACAGTCAACCTATAGTCTTAAATTTTATTATGTAGCCCAAAGTGGCTTTTTTCCCATTAATGAAATTCACCAAATAATTTCCAAATTCAGTGTTTATGTATGTGCTGTCTGCCACTGAAATTCACAAATGGCTCATATATTAATACATGTGTATATATACATCAATACTTAATTTATAACATAACAGATAGTTTAATTTGTCTAATCCCCACTTAAATATGTTCACTCAATTAAATTATCTATTCCCCCAAATCTCCTGCAGACATGGAACTACTGATTTACTTTTTCTCATCATTGTGAGTTGTATCGGTGTGCTGTTAAAGACCTGCTAGATAGAACTAGATAGAGACAAAATCAGGTAAATTTATTCTAAAAGCTGTCATATTTAAGAAAGCCTTTAATTCTTTTTCACTTTGAAAGATTTTTTCTGCTGTTTACAAGCCATAGAAGAACAAAGTTGCATAAATTTTACATGGTAATTAAGAGTAAAATTATAATCATTTTATATGCTTTTTCAATGTTGTTAGTATTTCATTATAATTGAATTAATAGTCCAAGATACTACTTTCAATTTATGAATGAGAAACTCATCTGTACATTTTATTCTTACTCTGATTCACTAGTCCCACACTATTGTTTATGTGGAATGAAGCTAATAATCTCACATTAATAATAATAATCTTAAACTAATAATCTGTACACTAAATTCACAAACATAGTTCCTCAGAGCAATAGCATAAGTATGATTAACTCCATCCCAGAAAATACAAAATAACTGGATTCAAAGTTGTTTACCAAGATATATATTACAAAATTGACAGGTTAATACATATTGCAATATCTTTTAAGAATTCCAAATAATTTTGAAATGTTTGCAGGAAAGCCATTTCTTCATGCATGATAGCTTTTGGTTAACTAAAAGTGTTCTTTTACCCTCAGTTCTCTATTTTCTCAGGTTGCATTTTTCACTATTTTCAAGGGGATAGAGCCCATGAATACAGACTAAATTTTGTCAAGTGAACATAACCAATGACAGCTCATTTTGTGACTTGTAAATGTCCCTTCATTTTCAACATACTTGCATTGCTTTCAAGTTCCCAGGTGGTGCTAGTGGTAAAGAACCCATCTGCTGATGCAGGAGATGCAGGTTCTATCTGTGGGTCAGGAAGATTCCCCAGGAGGACATGGCAATCCACTCCAATATCCTTGCCTGGAGAAACCCCACGGACGGCGGAGCCTGATGGAATACAGTCCATAGGGTCATAAAGAGTCGTACATGACAGAAGCAACTTAGCACAGCACACACAATTTGGCAATAGTTTTATACACACACACACACACACACAATATAGTTCCATATGTGTGTGTGTGTATTCCAAGCATTCTAGAACATAAGAGACATTATCATGAAAAGTTCCTGAAATTCAATAAATAAGATATCAGGTTACTTACATGACAATCTAAATACCATAACTTTTGGACTTCACAAAGATAGGCATTATTAAAGTGCAAGGTATTTTAAAGTAGCTTCCCTGTGTGGCCAAGAGCTGTTCAATTTTCCCTTTAAATGAAGTGAAGGGATGTTGATAGAACCTAAAATAATGTTCTCATCCTGTTTGATTTAGTGTGTAATTTGAAGGCTGCCAGAGATTTGTTCAATGGACCTTGATGGATGTTTCCAATCATTGCTTTTTCTAGCTGTATCAAGGCCAAGGTCCACCAGATGTCAGTACAATATAAATAATCCAAATTCTCTTATTTAAAAGTCAAATATAGAAGACAAAAAGAGAAACTGCCATAAAATAAAGCCATTTCATTGAATTTTAAAAGATTTACCTATACCAAATTGTAGAAGTTGCAAAACTGATCAATGTATGATATCATTTTTAATTGTTTCATTTTAATAGTTATTTGTTAAGGTAATCAGATAAAGCTGATTTTGTATTTTTCCTCATTTTTCCTGCTTTATTATTATTCAGTGGTAGTTTTGCCAGATGACTTCTTTATTCACTGATGATTTTATAAATTAACATTTTTTTAAAATTTTCTCTTGTTTTTTTTTTTTTTTTCTATTCTAGAAAGTGTCAAATCATGACAGCAGCATGCTCCCTAATTCTTTTTCCTTGATCACAGTTAAATTAAAGGTAAATGGGAACACCTGCTGACAATGAGTTGAATCCTTGGATGTTTAGGTATGCCAATAACTTTTTTCATATATTTTTGATATTACACTTTTAGTTTCTGATGAGAAAGTTGTTAGTTTACATCATTAACACAAACATGCCTACATATAGAGATATGTAAGAAAAAAAAAAAAAGATTCAATAGAAGTGAATGAAAAGTATAACCAAGTCAATCTTTGCCTCTCTTTGTTCATGGATTCTTTGTGTGAGAAGACCATTAAAAAGGTTTGTTCCTTCAGCTCAGTAACAAAGAACTCTCCTTCTCTCAGATTTGGCTTCTTTCTCTCTAATTTTTTTCTTTTACAATACTGACACCTTTGTCTTACTATACCAAGTGTGACTACTGCATGAAGATACATAGAGATGGAATGTAAGGACAAAGTAATGGACAGTCAATCCAATTTGTATGCTTCCAATATTTTTGCCAACCTTAGAGTTATGCCATAGGCAGCATCTTCAGCTATGGAGCTCAAACCTACATCTCTTATATCTCTATGTTTCCTGCATTGGCAGATTTTTTTTTTTTTTTTTTTACCACTAGCACCACCTGGGAAGCCCCCATTTTATTTATTTTATTTTATTATTTTTTAAATTTATTTATTTTAATTAGAGGCTAATTACTTTACAATATTGTATTGGTTTTGCCATACATCAACATGAATCCACCATGGGTGTACACGTGTTCCTAATCCTGAAACCCCTTCCCACCTCCCTCCCCATACCATCCCTCTGGGTCATCCCAGTACACCAGCCCCAAGTATCCTGTGTCCTGCATCAAACTTGGACTGGCAATTTATTTCTTATATGATATTATACATGTTTTAATGCCATTCTCCCAAATCACCCCCCTCCCCCCTCTCCCACAGAGTCCAAAAGACTGTTCTATACATCTGTGTCTCTTTTGTTGTCTCGCATACAGAGTTATCATTACCATCTTTCTAAATTTCATATATATGCGTTAGTATACTGTATTGGTGTTTTTCTCTCTGGCTTACTTCACTCTGTATAATTGGCTCCAGTTTCATCCACCTCAGTAGAACTGATTCAAATGTATTCTTTTTAATGGCTGAGTAATACTCCATTGTGTATATGTACCACTACTTTCTTATCCATTCATCTGCTGATGGACATCTAGGTTGTTTCCATGTTCTGGCTATTATACACAGTGCTGCGATGAACATTGGGGTACACACGTCTCTTTCAATTCTGGTTTCCTCAGTGTGTATGCCCAGCAGTGGGATTGCTGGGTCATATGGCAGTTCTATTTCCAGTTTTTTAAGGAATCTCCACACTGTTCTCCATAGTGGCTGTACTAGTTTGCATTCCCATCAACAATGTAAGAGGGTCCCCCTTTTCTCCACACCCTCTCCAGCATTTATTGCTTGTAGACTTATGGATCGCAGCCATTCTGACTGGTGTGAAATGGTACCTCATAGTGGTTTTGAATTGCATTTCTCTGATAATGAGTGATGTTGAGCATCTTTTCATGTGTTTGTTAGCCATCTGTATGTCTTCTTTGGAGAAATGTCTATTTAGTTCTTTGGACCACCTCAACACCCCATTTCTTTAAAGAAATACCAGATTAGAGCTTTCCTCTACTACTTAGGTAAATCTTTTCTCACTACTTTTAGTATGCTCAAAAATACTTTTCTATTTCTTTATGCACCAACATTTGCTTATTCTTTTTATTTGAATACATAAAGTGTCTACTTTCTGTGCCACATTCTGTCCATTCCATGAATTTATATACAAGGGAAAGGAATCAGTCACCATCCTGGAGGCTGGAGTTGTGATATCATTCTCTACTGGAAACGGTCAACTTGCAAAATGTAAATGGATCAGATTTACGTAAATAATTATGGTGGGTTGAGTTCAATAATGTCAAGAAAGTTTAGAGTTCAGGCACCTGAGGAATGATAATCTAGATCCCATCAGTAAAGCCAGACTAACTGGTCAAAATGCCAGCAACACATGTAGGAAAAGCTGAACAATTTTCAAGAAAATACTAGTAAATAAAACTGACTAATCTATAGGAAAACTAAAAAAAAAATAGGATACTCCTTTTTAAATATATCACACTTGTTAAAAAGAATAATAATCATGATTAAATGGATTAAAATATATTTGACATGATTGAACATTCTTTCCTGATTTCAAAAACGATAGCAAATAAAAATAAATGGAAATTTCCTTAAAGGAAGGCAAAAACAAACAAAACACATACAGCAGTGGTCCAAACCCTTTCCAAAGGTCAAAGAAAATAAAAGAGTACCTGATATCACCATGATTCCTGTTTCAAAATTGTATCATACTAAGCGAAGTGAGTCAGACAAACTGATACCACTTATATGTGGAACCTAAAAAATGACATAAATGGACTTTTTTTACATAACAGAAACAGATTCACCATCTCAGGAAACAAATTTAAGTTTACTAACGGGGTAAGGTGGGGATGGAATAAATTGCAAGTTCGAGATTAACATATATATACTACCATATATAAAGTGTGAATAAGGACCTACTGTGTAGCACAGGGAACTCTACTCAGTACTCTCTAATAATCTATGTGGGGAAATAATCTTGAAAGGAATATATGATTATGTATAATTACATGTATAACTATCAGACCAGATCAGTCGCTCAGTCGTGTCCGACTCTTTGTGACCCCATGAATCACAGCACGCCAGGCCTCCCTGTCCATCTCCAACTCCCAGAGTTCACTCAGACTCGTGTCCATGGAGTCAGTGATGCCATCCAGCCATCTCATCCTCTGTCATCCCCTTCTCCTCCTGCCCCCAATCCCTCCCAGCATCAGAGTCTTTTCCAATGAGTCAACTCTTCGCATGAGGTGGCCAAAGTACTGCAGTTTCAGCTTTAGCATCATTCCTTCCAAAGAAATCCCAGGGCTGATCTCCTTCAGAAAGGACTGGTTGGATCTCCTTGCAGTCCAAGGCACTCTCCAGAGTCTTCTCCAACACCACACTTCAAAAGCATCAATTCTTTGGAGCTCAGCCTTCTTCATAGTCCAACTCTCACATCCATACATGACCACAGGAAAAACCATAGCCTTGACTAGATGAACCTTTGTTGGCAAAGTAATGTCTCTGCTTTTCAATATGCTATCTAGGTTGGTCATAACTTTCCTTCCAAGGAGCAAACGTCTTTTAATTTCATGGCTGCAGTCATCATCTGCAGTGATTTTGGAGCCCCCCAAAATAAAGTCTGACACTGTTTCCCCATCTATTTCCCATGAAGTGATGCAACCAGTTGCCATGATTTTCGTTTTCTGAATGTTGAGCTTTAAGCCAACTTTTTCACTCTCCACTTTCAGTTTCATCAAGAGGCTTTTGAGTTCCTCTTCACTTTCTGCCATAAGGGTGATGTCATCTGCATATCTGAGGTTATTGATATTTCTCCTGGCAATCTTGATTCCAGCTTGTGTTTCTTCCAGTCCAGCGTTTCTATAACTATAACATATATTTATATGTATATAACAAAATCATTTTTCTGTATATCTGAAACTAACATAGCACTGTAAATTAACTCTGAAAAGTGAAAATGAAAGTGTTATTTGCTAAGTTGTGTCCCACTCTTCACAGTCGTAGCCTTCCAGGCTCCTCTGTCCCTGGGATTTCCCAGGTAGGAATATTGGAGTGACTTGCCATTTCCTTCTTCAGGAGATCTTCCCTACCTAGAGATCAAACCTATGTCTCCTGTATTGGCAAGCAGAGTCTTTACCACTGAGTCACCAAGGAAGCCTGATTTAGTTAATGTTAAGAGGCACGGAAATGAAATAACAGAGCAACTTTGTCTTCAGTTACATTTTGCTCTAAAGAGGTAACCTGGAGATTTAAACATTGTATTGAACTTTTGTTTTCCCACCCCCTCAGTTGGCAAACATGTTTCAAGTTCAAATTAAAGGACTTATAAACTCTTACTGCATAACTCATGTATCTACCTGGTGCTGTCATTCTACCCTGCATCAGGGAAAGGGCAAAGTATTATTTTCATGAGGTTTCATTTGAATATATCAGAGCCCCTACAGTGTGAGGACCTTTGAAAAATGCAAAAATAGATAGTACGTGCTTAATGGAGAAAATTCAGGATTTGAAGCTGGTTGTACCTAAGGAAGGATTTAATTCTTTTTTTTTTAAATTGTCCCCTGGACTATTTTTAAATAGATGGTACCTTTCTTTCATCTCTTCTAAGGCTTCTAAGGCTTGCTGATTACTATGTGTCTTCCTCTTGGAAGATGAAGAATTTAAGAACCTGGATGTAGTATAGCAAAGAGTTCAAAGTCTATCATAATCAACCAACATATCTGAGTGCATAAAGAAGGAAACTGCCACAAAAGGAAACCAAGGGAGAAAGTGGGACAGCAATGTAAATTACACAAGTACAGTTTGCAAACTGATGGTGTCTAAAACAATTCAAAGATTTTACTGTAGCTTTGTCTTGAATGTAAAATATGTCCTATCTAGATCTAGCAGATTTCTCAACATGATTTTCTGCCAAGAAACAAAAACAAAACAGTTACTTTGAACGTTTCTATATCTTTGAGTATCTTTTAAAGTTACATGATGCAGTGGAATTTTTCATTGATGAAATAACAGAGAACTATGTTGCATGTGTTAATTTGTAATCGAGTTACCAGAATGGGAAGTGAAGTGAAGTGAAAGTCGCTCAGTTGTGTCTGACTCTTTGCAACCACATGGACTGTAACCCACCAGGCTTCTCTGTACATGGGGATTCTCCAGGCAAGAATACTGGAGTGGTTTGCCATGCCCTGCTGGAGAGGAACTTCCTTGGAAAGGAAAAGTGAACTAAAGGTGGAAAATATTAACAAATATAGATATGCTGAATTGCTGAATAATCCTTCAGGGAAAACACACATGTGTATACACACACACACACACACACACACACACACACCCTAAATAAATAGATAAATAATAAAGCAAACAAAAACATCATTCAGTGCTGTATAGTAACAGTGGGTACCTAATCTGTTGAAAACTCCACCCTATCCTTTACTCTGTAGGAATGCATGATTACAACAGCTAAAATTATAGTCACCCTGCTTATTTAACTTATACGCTTATTTAACTTATATGCTGGTCTGGATGAAGCACAAGCTGGAATCAAGATTGCTGGGAGAAATATCAATAACTTCAGATATGCAGAAGACACCACCCTTATGGCAGAAAGTGAAGAGGAACTAAAGAGCCTCTTGATGAAAGTGAAAGAGAAAGTGAAAAAGTTGGCTTCAAACTCAACATTCAGAAAACTAAGATCATGGCATCTGGTCCCACCACTTTAAGGCAAATAGATGGGGAAACAGTGAAAGACTTTGTTTTCTTGGGCTACAAAATCACTGCAGATGGTGATTTCAGCCATAAAATTAAAAGAGGCTTGCTATTATGAAGAAAAGTTATGACCAACCTAGACAGCATATTCAAAAGCAGAGACATTATTTTGCTAACAAAGGCCCATCTAGTCAAAGCTATGGTTTTTCCAGTAGTCATGCATGAATGTGAGAGTTGGACTATAAAGAAAGCTGAGTGTCAAAGGACTGATGCTTTTGAACTGTGGTGTTGGAGAAAACTCTTGAGAGTCCCTTGGACAGTGAGGAGATCCAACCAGTCCATCCTAAAGGAGATCAGTCCTGAGTATTCATTGGAAGGACTGATGCTGAAGCTGACACTCCAATACTTTGGCCACCTGATGCAAAGAACTGACTCATTTGAAAAGACCCTAATGCTGGGAAAGATTGAAGGCAAGAGGAGAAAAGGATGATAGAGGATGAGATGGTTGGATGGTATCACTGACTCAGTGGACATGAGTTTGAATAAACTCCGAGAGTTGGTGATGGACAGGGAGGCCTGGTGCAGTCCATGGGTCACAGAGTCAGACATGACTGAGTGACTGAAATGAACTGAACTGAACTGAAAGTTGCAGAAAAACAGAGTAAAATGTTTCAGTTCTCAGGAGCTGAGTACAAACAGCAGCTCTGACCTTTAAATGTCTAGTGACTAAGAGCAGTGTTTCATCCTAGAACAAAAATTTAAAAAGATTAGTAATCAATTAAAAAAATACTGTAGGTTTCTGAATTGAGTGATCATTGACAACTAATAAATAAAAAGTCAAAATTTTATTTTATCCACTTGCTTGATAGGTGTCCTGTAGAGGGTTTCATGTGGCTGGAAATAGTATATAGAAAGCATTATGCTTTTTACAAGAAAAAAAATGTTTATTCATATTTCACATTATCATTTACAAGCAACTTTTAACAACTGTTAAAGAGGGAAAATGCAGAAGTAAATGAATACAGTATGTGCATCAGGGAAAGTTTATCACAGTGACTGAAAAAGCACTTTCAAGTTCATGGTTCTTTTTCAGTGTCAGTGTGTGCATGAAACAACCACTGGTAGCCATTTGATGTCAAAGAAAAGAAGAGAATGAGCCACGGCCATTGGGTCCAGAATAATTAGTGCTGATATATTTTGTGAACAAGGGTTATCAGAATAAAATAGTATGAAATCCTCCCCTGCTATATAATGCACACTTAGGATATGTATAGTTCATGACTGTAATAGAAAGAATATTTATAAACAGTGAGGACCCTTGACAACCTCCAGGACCAAAAGCATGTAGTAACAGCTACCTGATTTTTCCCTGATTGACAAGTTGCTGAAATCTAGAAACAAAATTAAATGGTAGACAGTCTTTAGGATTACTCTGGCAAATGCTTTTATTAACCTGAAAGGAATACAGCCTTTAAACTATGATACATAAAATACATGTTATATAGTAAACCTATAAAGATAGAAACTTCCTTTTCATATGTTAGTTTTTTTTTCTTTTATCCTAAGTTTGGCAAATAAAAAAGTTTATAATAGCTTTTAGATAATTAGTATTTAGAGATTGCTCAAATCAACTGCATTACTATTGTTTTTCTTTATTTCAAAATACAAAAGGTTGGGATTATCTAACAGCCATTCTATGCAATTCAAAGATAGTTTAAGACATAAGGAATGTCTTGTCAGTTTTGTAATTCTGAATATGAGGACTGAGTTTGAGAAAGGAAATATCAAGAACTGAGAGGGAAGAACATACTCGAGAAAATAAATCATAATTTTTCAAGGTTAGGAGACAGTTATAGCCAAAATTTAAAAACCAAATTGTAAGTAAAACTTATTAGGAATTTAACTTTTTTCAAAAATAGAGAAACATTAAATTGAAATAAAAGAATTTCACACATAGAGGGAGTTAACAAAATATTTTGAAAAGAAGAATTTGTGCAGTCTTGAAACAGAATAACTTTGCTGCCTCACAGAAGGAAAATCCATTTTCTTTCCCATTTTGTTTATCATCCATGTAAAAATTTAGAGAAAAATTATTAATAAATTCATACTTACACATAAACCCACTAATAAGCAGCTAATTGTGTTTAATATTTTAAGATATCGTGTTGTTTTTTAATTTCATTTTTATATTGATATTTATAAGCTTTTAAAATAATCTTAAGATCATTTTATGTATATGGCCAAACATATACAAATATATTTATATTTACATAAATATATAATAATATTAGAGCTTATATATTTAGATTTATAAGTTTATTTAACTTACTGATACAGTAAACAAAATAATATATATTTAAATATATAAACTTGAGTATAACAATTCTCTAAACTGCCATGCCACATTAATTTACTAATATAAATATTCATATCTTTCTGTAGTTATTATACATAGTATACTCATAATCATTATATTAATAACCTAGATAGCATATTCAAAAGCAGAGACATTACTTTGCCAACAAAGGTTCATCTAGTCAAGGCTATGGTTTTTCCTGTGGTCATGTATGGATGTGAGAGTTGGACTTTGAAGAAGGCTGAGCACCGAAGAATTGATGCTTTTGAACTGTGGTGTTGGAGAAGACTCTTGAGAGTCCCTTGGACTGCAAGGAGATCCAACCAGTCCTTTCTGAAGGAGATCAGCCCTGGGATTTCTTTGGAAGGAATGATGCTAAAGCTGAAACTCCAGTACTTTTGGCCACCTCATGTGAAGAGTTGACTCATTGGAAAAGACTCTGATGCTGGGAGGGATTGGGGGCAGGAGGAGAAGGGGACGACAGAGGATGAGATGGCTGGATGGCATCACTGACTTGATGGACGTGAGTCTGAGTGAACTCCGGGAGTTGGTGATGGACAGGGAGGCCTGGCGTGCTGTGATTCATGGGGTCACAAAGAGTCGGACACGACTGCATGACTGATCTGATCTGATCTGATCTTAAAAGAATAATTAATTTTTGTTTCTTCTTGGTACAAAGAAAAGACAATCAACCGACAGTTATGAAGTTTTTATTCATAAACATGTTTCATATCACCTTTAGAGATTTAAAAATTGCAAAAACTCCTTCACAACCAACATTATCTGAACTCATTTAACCATTTGATGATCCCTGGCATTTAAAAATGTGTAAGAGCTAATTTAGGGCTCCCCTGGTGGTTCAATGGTAATGGATCTGCTTGCCAATGCAGGAGATTTGGGTTCGATTCCTGGATCGATGAGTGAAGACAAATGTGTGTCCATAAGTCACTTCCATCGTGTTCTACTCTTAGGGAAATCATGGACTGTAACCTGCCAGGCTCCTCTGTCCATGGGATTCTCCAGGCAAAATATACTGGAATGGGTCACCATGTCCTCATCCAGGGGATCTTTCCCACCCAGGGATCAAACTCACGTCTCCTGCATTGACAGGTGGGTTCTTTACCACTAGAACCGCCTGGGAAGCCTGAAAAGACAAACAATAGTCTTTAAATCAGAATCACTAACTCACTTTAAATTTTCAAAGATGCATATATTTATCACATCTAATTATATAAAAATGTTCTAACTTAGAAGATCCTGTAATCCCAATACTGAACATATACCCTAAGAAAACTAAAATTCAAAAAGATACATGTACCCCAATGTTCACTGCAATATTATTTAAAATAGCCAGGACATGGAAGCAATCTAGATGTCCTTAAAGAGCTAACATTTCTAAAGTTCAAGAAACAAAACTAATTGTTCTTGTTCCTTTTAGAAATTCTTAGCATCTATCTCTACAATTATAGTATGAAAAATATTAGTAGCATTTTATTTGATTAATTTTCAAACTTTTCCAATAAATGATAAAAGAAATACAATTGAAGAATGGGGATAGAGAAAGATGGAGATAGAAAAGTATAGATATATATGGAGGGGAGAGAAGAGATACAGAAAGGTGGAGAGAAACACAGAAATACCTAATTATAGCTAGGTTAAACAATGACCTGCAGCTTTGACCATGTTATCAAGCCAGAAGATTAAAAGGGCATTGTTCATTAATCTAGGAAGTGTAATAGACTGAAGTGAGAGGGAAGGGTTCTCATATTAAAAAGTCTTTCAAATAGACAAAATGTGCTCATATATATTATTTGTAACTATATATGATATTTATTTATTGGAGAAGGAAATGGCAACCCACTCCAGTGTTCTTGCCTGGAGAATCCCAGGGGCAGGGGAGCCTGGTAGGCTTCCGTCTATGGGGTCACCCAGAGTCGGACATTACTGAAGCGACTTAGCAGCAGTAGCAGCAGCATGATATTTATTTATTTATAATTTTTTTCTAAGATGTGGTTCCTGATTTTTCTCAGTGAGATTATACCCAAGTTCAAATATTTGGTACTATTAGTTCCATGACAAATAAGTATGCATAAAACCAGATGCTAGCCAGGAGATATATCAGAAAACCACGTGCTCCCAGCAGCTTCTATAGAAGCTGAGAGATAAAGAATCAGATCTCTCAAATGCTATCTCTCAGGTTATACTGAGTTTAAGAGTTCTAAGAAATAGAAGAAAGGAAGAGGAAATCATAAATAATATCACCAGGCCAGGGAACCAGTGAAATTGCTCAGTTGTGTCCAACTCTTTGAGATCCCATGGACTGTAGCCTACCAGGCTCCTCCATCCATGGAATTTTCCAGGCAAGAGTACTGGAGTGGGCTGCCATTTCCTTCTCCAGGGGATCTTCCCAACCCAAGTCTCCAACCCAGGTCTCCCACATTGCAGGCAGACAATTTACCATCTGAGTTACTGGGAAAGCCCATTATCACCAGGTCAAATGGCATTAATTAATTACTCTTTTTCAGTGCTCAAACAAAACAAGGCAAATAGTAAATATAGACCAGGATTTAGCTCAGACTCTGGATGGAAGAAACTTGGAAAGAGGAGATGACAAAGACCTCTGGCGTTCAGTAACCTTGCCAAGTCCCCTGGTCCCAGAAGTGAAAGTACTGTCTATCTTGGCGAAAGTGGAGGATGTAATCTCCACATTTTTTAGAGATCCTGCATAAGAACACCAGACAGCAATCAAGAAAATGGAAAGTTTTACATCTACTAGGCCAGAAGATACATTAGGAAAAATCATATTGCTTTAGATTTCTGATATTTTACAGAAATGTTGTAAACTCAAACAATTAAGCAGGTGAAAAGGAAAAGAGAAAGAGGGAGTGTTGTGTGTGGGAAGAGAGAGATATTCTATGAATATTAGTTAATTGTCATCACTTCTTCGAAAGATTGGTCTATGTGCAGGAAAGTGCATTTACAAGATCCGTTAAGCATTCTCAGTTCTAGAAGAAGCAGCCTAAGAATAAGGTTGTGAAAAATACCTTCTGTGATCTAGAGTTTGTTAAGAAAATTGGCTGCAGAAAGATCTTAACTTTCTACATTCTTATTTTAGAGAGAAAATAGGGAAGTTAAGAAATTTACCAAGGTCATATCATTTGGGAATGCAAAGCAAAATTAAAATTTGGCTAGAAATAGGGCTAGCCAATAGAAGTTAGATACTTAACAGATATATTTCCATTAAATCCATAAGCAGAGGAAGAAAAAGGCAGGAGTGAAAAAATAGGATACTAAGCTATGGGAAGATGGATTATCCAAGCAAAAGAAAAAAACAGATCAATGAAGGTTGGATTACAATATTATTCTAGTGAACTAGAGTAATGATGTTGATTGGAACAAAACCCTGACCAAACATTCTGTTAGAATATATCTGCCCACTCAATCCCAATAGGCATAACTTGTTTACAAAGAGGTTCCTGAAATCACTATCATTATTCTTATGCTAGAGCAAAGGCATAATAGTTTTGAAAATAGACATGTTCAACCCTAGGATAGTTTCATAAAAACTGGATAAACAGACTTTAATTGAATATTAAAAAGATCTGAATACCAGATGAAAGAAGAACTCTAAGAGGGATGGTATCAGTGAAGTAAGAAAGGATCAAGTCTTTCTAACCTGACAGCATCTGCAGAAATTGAAGTGTCTGATGTTAAGGGCTAATTTGTGCTTAGTCGTTCTGTCGTGACCAGTTCTTTGTGATTTCATGGACTGTAGTCCACCAGGTTTCTCTGTCCATGGGATTCTCCAGGCAAGAATAGTGGAATGGGTTGCCATTCCCTTCTGCAGAGGATCTTCCCGACCCAGGTATCAAATCTGGTCTCCTGCATTGCAAGTGGATTTTTTACCATGTGAGCCACCAGGGAAGCCCGGTAACTGATTCATATTCTCCTCAAAATTCATATGTTGAAGTCTCAATTTCCAGGACCCTCAGAATAGAACCATATTGGGAGCGAGGGCATGTAAAGTAGTAGTTAAATTAAAATGAGACCATTACAGTGAGCCATGCTCCAATGTCACTGATATCTTTACAGAAAAAGGAAATTTGTACACATGAGAAAAACATGGGGGATGCTTGCACACAGAGGAAACATTGTGTGAGGACACAGGGAGAAAACAGCTTTTTGCAAGCCAAGAAGAGCAGCTGAGGGAGAAACCAAACCTACTTACACCCTGATGTTGGATTCTAGCCCTCAGAACGGTGAGATGATAAATTGTTATTGTTTGAGCCACTCATCCTTGGTATTTTGCTATGGCAGCTCTAGCAGATTACTATAGTGGGTACCTCAGATTCTCTATCAGTACTAAGACTTCTTCAGCTATTGCTTTTTTTCCCCCTCTCTCCTAGCCATGTTTCTGAGTCCCCAGATATGTGTGTGTGTGTGTGTTTAATAGATAAGTTCCACCAGTGAAATGTGTGTAAAGTTGAGTGTTTTAGACCCATCTCCAGAGATCTTACCTTTCTAAATTTGAGGTAAAGCCCAGAAATCTGAAAACTTACAAGTACTTAACTCTGAGATTAGAGTACTAAGAACATACATACTTTTTGAGATCTACTTTCACTAATAGATGTATACATGGAGGGATATTCACATCTAGGGGACTATGTATGCAGGCATTATCTAATGAGTTTGAAGCATGTTAGGAGGGTAGATACTGACTTTGTGCTCTCCTTTTAAAATCATAACTGCAGTGATCCAGACACATTTTTTTTCCATGATTGTATGATGTCCCAGTTTTATGCATTTAATAAATTATACAGTGCATTGCTTTATTATGCAAAGATAGTTCATATGTTATGTCTTTCATGCTGGGATTTTTATTTAGTTTACATACAGTTTTCTTATCACTGTGGTAGAAACATGGCTGGCGTCTCAGGTATATATATGCTGCACAGTTACTCTGCACAAAAAAGGTTGCAACCCTTGGTTTAAAGCACTGTTATTGTTATTTTGAAATGCTTCATGATTTTTTAACAAAGAGCTCTCATCTTCACTTTGCACTGGGCCCTGCAAATTATGTAACTACTTCTGGGTGCCAAACTAAATTTATGACTTATTAGAAAGACTTCTATACTTCCTTTGGGTTTCATTTATGTTTTCAGGCTCAGAAACAGAGTTGAATAAAAGCCTCTATGACAGGAGTTACCCTTCATGTTTCATTGTCACTGATGATAGGGAAAGTGTAGCTGAAGAGTTATGTAGTCTTCTGTGTGTTTTTTACATAATAGTGTTAGTGGTTCAGTCACGTATATATTTGCAACCCCATATATTGTAGCCTGCCAGGCTCCTCTGTCCATGGAATTCTCAAGACACGGGTACTGGAATGGGTTGCCATTCCCTTCTCCAGGGGATGTTCTCAAACCAGGGATTGAACCTGGGTCTCCTGCATTGCAAGCAGATTCTTTACCATCTGAACCACCAGGGAAGCCTTATTTTTTATCCTACACAAAGACGAATAAGAAACCCTGGTTTTAAAAGCCATCAGGTAAATCTGGTATAACCCTCTTTCTTTATTTTTATCAACTATTTTAGAATGTTTTAACCACACGTTTATGGCACAGCTCATTTCTCATACTTAAAATATACTAAGAAAAACCATATTAGGAGTGTCACTCCTACATTTCAAGCTACAGAACTTCTTTTATCCTTTGTTTTCCCTTCTGTGTTAAGCATAATTATGGAAAATAAGATTTTTATCTTTTCAAAATTATATGTTTAGAGAAGAAGTAGAGTACCTCTTAAAACAGTTTTCAGTCCTTTTTTGTTCCCTCTCTATTCATACTCGTTATACCCTAAGAAACAGAATTATATACTATAATTTAGAGAAAATTACCTCCTGCAAACCTGTATTATATAAATTTAATTCCAGAGAGCCAACCAAGGATTAAATATGGATTAAAATGTATATACAGTAAGGAGAAATATGATTACAAAAATATCCAATATGTATTTATATTTATTGTTTGTCAGGAAGTTTTCTAAGTGCTTTACCTGTATCAATTTCTAGATCTTCACAAAACATTTTAGATAATGATACCAAATCACCAAGAAGTACAATCACTTGACCTGACACCTAGAGTTATTCATTTCACAGAGGAGACATGAAAACTACATTCAGTATTACTAAGTGTTAATAGGTAGAATATAAACAGAAAATTTTCAAACACTCTGGTTTTTTAATCAATAAAACTACTAACTCATTTACACTCTTTTGTGCCTGCTTATGTCTGCTCAATATAGCACCATATAGTTTATTACTCAGAACAAAAGTATGTCAAATACCCATAATCAACTACAGCAAGATCTAAGCACCATATCTTGATGTCTTATGTTAATATTTTTAATAATTTATTGAATTAATGTTACTATAGAATAGCATGCCTCAATATGGGTTATTAGCACTCGAGGACTATTTGAAATAAAGGGCCATTTGGGGACGAAAGAGTGAAGTATCTGCAGTGTGTGACACTTTAAATATATTAATGTTCTTAATAAGGGATAATTCTCAAAGCATCAAATTGAAATGTACACTAATTGAGCTCCATAAGCTTAACACTTATGTCACTGCCATTATTGACCCTTCAGTTCAGTTCAGTCAATTCAGTTCAGTCGCTCAGTTGTGTTTGACTCTTTGCGACCCCATGAATTGCTGCACGCCAGGCCTCCCTGTCCATCACCAACTCCCGGAGTTCACTCAAACTCATGTCCATCGAGTCGGTGATGCCATCCAGCCATCTCATCCTCTGTCGTCCCCTTCTCCTCCTGTCCCCAATCCCTCCCAGCGTCAGAGTCTTTTCCAAATGAGTCAACTCTTCGCATGAGGTGGCCAAAGTACTGGAGTTTCAGCTTTAGCATCATTCCTTCCAAAGACCACCCAGGACTGATCTCCTTTAGAATGGACTGGTTAGAGCTCCTTTCAGTCCAAGGGACTCTCAAGAGCCTTAGTGAAAATGAAGTCGCTCAGTCGTGTCTGACTTTTTGCGACCCCGTGGACTGTAGCCTACCAGGCTTCTCTGTCCATGGGATTCTCCAGGCAACAGTACTGGTCTCAAGTGCCTTAGGTGAATACAAATATGGAAAACAAAATCTGTGTGTGTGTATCCAATGAGGATGACTTTACTCACTCTAACATCAGGTCATATGCAGAAAGAAAGCTGAGACATTCCTGGGATAGAATGTCCTGGTCCATATACAAGGTCACTCAGCTTTCAGCAAGGTGGCCTTAGATTCTGGAAGCAGAGGGAGTTAAACTGGAGAAAAGAGAAAGTAAAGCCCTAGATCAGAGCCAGGATGATTTTGCAGATCTATAAGAATGAGGCAACAAAGGAGAAATAAAGATATGAATGAGAATGACTAGGAAAGCTAAATAAACTTGAGTTTGCATGTCAGAATAGAGATGTGGGTCATGGGAAATTATGGGCTAAAGTAGAGACCTGAGAAAAGGTTTTCAACGACTTCCATTGATGTAAGCTGAACATTGTTAAGAGTCTGTCACAAAACAGAATAGTGAGCAGATTAGGGTAAGAGGTGAATTGGTCCTATAAACAACTTTATATATGAGTTAAAAAGTCTGGCATAAAATAGAACATGGGGTGTTACCTCCTCTGCCCAATTCTTATGTATATATGGAGGCATCAACATTAGCCTTAAAAATATGATCTTATTATCTGAAATTCAACAGAAGTAAATAAGAATAGAAAAATTCATTTATTTACCTAGTCAACAAATATTGGCTGAGCATCTACTCTGCCAAGAGTGTTCTAGGTTCTGGTGATATAGCAATAAATTAAGAAGATAATCAGTTCTGACTGGCTAGAATGCTATTCTAGGAAGAATCCTAGAGCCAAATTAGGTCTCCAGATGGGATGAGCCATGATCTTTAGCAACATCAGCGACACACACAGGAAACATACCTGTATGTCTACCTGTGCATCATGTCTGTGTTTTGCTGGGAGGTAGGTCTCACCAGAGATATTGATTGGCACTTGCTTATTCACAAATAAAGAGTAACAAGTTCTGAAATTTCTCCTCTCATTTATCTCCTACTTGTAAATATGTTACATTTATCCTAGCTTCCAAAGTTGAAGTAGGGGAAAAATATCCCTAGATAAAGCATTATAAATGACTAATTTGTGCAGGTGAACTGAAAAATGCTAAACTTATGCTGACAGATTTTGACATTTTAGAGTTACTGGTTCATCTCAATAAGAAGCAGCATTTGGAAGATCTGGAATAAAATTCACTGCATTTGTTAGCTCACTGACTAGCAAATGCAAAGAACTAACTATATATTTTGATCAAACTCCTTTCAATCCATAGCATCCCATATCCAGCAGTGTATATAAATGAGGTCTTTTTGCCTTTCTGAATATTTTGACCCAGATACTAACAATAGTGAAATAGTGTTATTTGCTCAGTCGTTTCTGACCCTTTGTGACCCCATGGACTCTAGCCACCCAGGTTCCCCTGTCTATTGGATTTCCCAGGTAAGAAAACTGGCATGGGTAGTCATTCCCTTCCCCAGGGAATCTTCCTGACACAGGGATCCAATTCCTGTCTCATGCGTTACAAGTGGATTCTTTACTTTCTGAGGCTCCATATCCAGTGGCCAGTATATAAGCCACTAAATGCCTGATTATATACTAGGGTACTTGTTGGAAAGCTTTATATAAATTAATCCACTCGTTTAAAAAAAATAATTCAGTGGGGTAGATACATGTCATATGATTACTGTGTTTCATAGGTAAAGAAACTGAGGTACAGAGAGATTGAGTAATTTACCCACATTTTCAGTTAGCAAGCATAAAAGCAAGGATATGCCTTTATTTTGGGGGCTCCAAAATCACTGCAGATGGTGACTGCAGCCATGAAATTAAAAGACACTTACTCCTTGGAAGGAAAGTTATGACCAACATAGATAGCATATTCAAAAGCAGAGACATTACTTTGCCAACAAAGGTCTGTCTAGTCAAGGCTATGGTTTTTCCAGTGGTCATGTATGGATGTGAGAGTTGGACTGTGAAGAAAGCTGAGAGCCGAAGAATTGATGCTTTTGAACTGTGGTGTTGGAGAAGACTCTTGAGAGTCCCTTGGACTGCAGGGAGATCCAACCAGTCCATTCTAAAGGAGATCAGTCCTGGGTGTACATTGGAAGGACTGATGCTAAAGCTGAAACTCCGTGGGAGAGGGCAAGGGTGGGATGATTTGGGAGAATGTCATTGAAACATGTATAATATCATACGTGAAACGAATCACCAGTCCAGGTTTGATGCATGATACAGGATGCTCGGGGCTGGTGCACTGGGATGACCCAGGGGGATGGTATTGGGAAAGAGGTGGAAGAGGGGTTCAGGATGGGGAACACATTTACACCCGTGGCAGATTCATGTTGATGTATGGCAAAACCAATACAATATTGTAAAATAATTAGCCTCCAACTAAAATAAATAAATTTATATTTAAAAAAATTTTTAAAATAATAAATAAAGCTGAACTCCAATACTTTGGCCACCTCATGCGAAGAGTTGACTTATTGGAAAAGACTCTGATGCTGGGAGGGATTGGGGGCAGGAGGAAAATGGGACGACAGAGGATGAGATGGCTGGATGGCATCACCGACCTGATAGACATGAGTTTGAGTGAACTCCGGGATTTGGTGATGGACAGGGAGGCCTGGCATGCTGCAGTTCATGGGGTCGCAAAGAGTCGGACATGACTGAGTGACTGAACTGATTGACTGACTGATGAACCTGGTGCGGTTCTCATATGCTCTCAGCAGTTTGCTGTCTAAACTCTACATTCCTGCTGCCTTTTCAATTTAAACCACCTTTACTTATCCTAGTTTTTAATGTCTTTAACCTACTTGTTGATGAAAATGAAGAGAAAGGATAAAAAGAAAAATATAGGAATGAAATTGTTTAATCTATTCAACAAATATTTATTGTGTGCCTACTGTGTTGTACTAAGCACATTTTTGGTGCTTGGGACACAGTGGGGGGAAAAAAAACTAGGTCCCTACTTTTATGAGATATTCTAATGTTCAAAACAAAGAGATAAATAATATTTTTGAGGTAGCAAAAATTGCTGTGAATAAATAACATAAAATACTATATGAGTATTGAGAGCTAGTAACAGGTGGTCAAAGAAAAAGCCTCTGAGAGATGTCACATGAAGTCAGTAAATCATGAAAATATCTGCAGAATTTCTTGACAGAGGGAAGAACAGGTACAAAAGCTATAAGGAATAATAAGGAAGACACTTTGAAGAAAGAAGACAGTTTAAATTAATAAGACCTTATGATAAAGATGGAGGAGGCAATGGCACCCCACTCCAGTACTCTTGCCTGGAAAATGCCATGGACGGAGGAGCCTGGAAGGCTATAGTCCACGGGGTTGCTGACAGTTGGACATAACTGACCAACTTCACTTTCACTTTTCACTTTCATGCATTGGAGCAGGAAATGGCAACCCACTCCAGTGTTCTTACCTGGAGAATCCCAGGGACAGGGGCTCCTGGTGGGCTGCTGTCTATGGGGTCGCACAAAGTCAGACACGACTGAAGTGACTTAGCAGCAGTAGCAGCAGTATGATAAAGAAGTAGCCAGGAGCTACAATAAACACTGAGGCTTGTGGAGCACAGTAACACTGAACTTTATTCTCATGTCAAACAAAACTATAGAGCAAAGAACACAAAGCCCTCATCAAATCTCCTGGTATGAAAGGCTGAAGTCTCGAGTAGAAGATGAAAAATCACTCACAGACCCTGCAGGTGGGAGTTGACTTGCCAGGTATCTTTGTGATTTTGAAGTCAGGTCTTATTTTTAAGGAATATGAAGTCTTGCTGGCTGAGAGCTTCAGCAAAAGGATTTAAATGAGGCTCATCACAGCCTACAGGGCATGTGTTTGAAAGAAAGTAGAGATGTAAATTTGTAAAACACTGCACTCAGATCAGATCAGATCAGTGGCTCAGTCGTGTCCGACTCTTTGCGACCCCATGAATCGCAGCATGCCAGGCCTCCCTGTCCATCACCAACTCCCGGAGTTTACCCAGACTCACGTCCATAGAGTCAGTGATGCCATCCAGCCATCTCATCCTCTGTCGTCCCCTTCTCCTCTTGCCCGCAATCCTTCCCAGCATCAGAGTCTTTTCCAGTGAGTCAACTCTTCGCATGAGGTGGCCAAAGTACTGGAGTTTCAGCTTTAGCATCATTCCTTCCAAAGAAATCCCAGGGCTGATCTCCTTCAGAATGGACTGGTTGGATCTCCTTGCAGTCCAAGGGACTCTCAAGAATCTTCTCCAACACCACTGTTCAAAAGCATCAATTCTTCGGCGCTCAGCCTTCTTCACAGTCCAACTCTCACATCCATACATGACCACTGGAAAAACCATAGCCTTGACTAGACGAACCTTTACGGAAGTGTAAATAATAGCAATTTTTGTTTAAAACATCCATAGCTTTTCATACACTGTCCATATGTCCCCTTCTTTCATAAACTCTTGTTCTAATTACCTGAAGTGAAAATGACAGTGAAAGTTGCTCATTCATGTGACCCCATGGTCCATGGAATTCTCCAGGCAAGAATACTGGAGTGGGTAGCGTTTCCCTTCTCCAGGGAATCTTCACAACCAGGGATTGAACCCAGGTAACTCGCCTTGCAGGCAGATTCTTTACCAGCTGAGCCACAAGAGAAGCCCTGAATACACAGGTAAAATTTTGGACATGGTTGTCAACTGTGATGACTATACATATTTGCCCCCAAAAGGAAGTCAATAAAAGATTCAGTTTCACTGTGCTTTGTGAATGCCAAAGACAACTAAAAAGCAGAATATTTACTTTTAAAATGGTTATAGGTAGAATTACTTTGAAACTGTCAGCATCTCTACTGTACATATTGGCATCTTGGGGACATATCTGTAAAAAAATCATTAAAAAAAAAAAAAGATGCTATCTATTGGACTCCTACCCTAGTCCTACTCTGCCCTTGGATTTTTGTATTGACAAATCAAAATTTTAGAATAAATAATCCTAACTTCTATTAAAAAGGGTCTTTCTTTAAAAATCATACAGTATAGTTCAATGCACTATTGAACTTGGAAATATAAATAATTATAACTCATTGAATTTTTATCTAGAAACAACTGAGAAGACAGTATTCATTCAAAAAGAATGTAGCCATTTCAGATAACTTAACTTCTTATTTCACCAGAATATGTCTGATGATTGTTAGAAGAGTGCTTTACGGGCGCCGGTCGCTGCCGTGGCGTGCGGGCCCATGGAGCACCACATCGTGGGGCCCGGGCCATACCGGGCCACCAGGCTGTGGAATGAAACAATTGAACTTACAAAAAAAAAAAAAGAAGAGTGCTTTACTAGCTACATGGATGTTATTATGCACATACTGCTTAGGTTGAGGCCACATCAGCAGTTTTTCTATAATCTCTTTTTTTCACAGTTTTATGGGTGCTATAGTCAAACAAAAGGATATTGGATATGTAAACTGTTTCCAAAATCTTAGAGAAGAAATCATGACTCAAGCTCCTTATTTCCTCTCTCCAGACATCTAACACAAGAGAGCAAAGGTAGCAGTAAATTGAAAACCAATCTGTGGGTACCAATAAAGGAAGCATAAAATCTGACTGCATATATGGCTCCGCAAACACAAATCTGCCTTTAGATCTAAAGTTATGAATCATTTGTAGCAATAACAAAAGGTTTCTCTCTGATGGTGGTTGGCTTCCATCACCAAAGCAAAGCTAATAAAGAGTTTCTAAGGTTTGTATTTCATAAGCTTTACATTGCTGAGTCTTAAGTGAGAGGCATGATTTTTCATTCCTTTTCCATGGTAAAAGGTAGCTACAGAGAGAATTTTTCTGTAGGCAATGCCATGCAAGGAAGGAAAAAAAAAAAAATATATAGTAAACATAATCTTCACGTTGACCATGTGGGGAGAAATTCTTTAATTTCATCACAACTACAATCTGATAAAAAAAAATTCCTCAAATAAAGAAGAAAATCCCCATGCAGATAAAAACATTCAAGGTATATCATGAAGTGAAACAGAAGCAAGGACCTTTTTCATCCTGCCTGCTAAGTCGCTTCAGTCGTGTCCGACTCTATGCGACCCCACAGACGGCAGCCCACCAGGCTCCCCCATCCCTGGGATTCTCCAAGCAAGCACACTGGAGTGGGTTGCATTTCTTTCTCCAATCCATGAAAGTGAAAAGTGAAAGTGAAGTCACTCAGTCGTGTCCAACTCTTCATGACCCCATGGGCTGCAGCCTACCAGGCTCCTCCGTCCATGGGATTTTCCAGGCGAGAGTACTGGAGTGGGGTGCCATTGCCTTCTCCTAGGTGATGGATTGGTCCAAATCCAGCAGAAGAGCTATTCTACCAGGTGAAACTACAGCTAATTTTTATAGGATTGAGGCCATTCTTTGACTTTGTAGCTACAGTCTGACCTATGATGAAACATTTAAAGACAAAAGATCAACGTGAAGAGAAGTGAAAGATAAAATAGACTAACTCCTTTTATTTATTTTCCCTGAAAAAAATGGTAAAGCTACATGTCTTGGTTAGATTAAGCCAAACATGTTTCTACAAAAGACCTTGTATGGGGAGCTGTGTAAAGCACTACTTCCAATGTAAGTCACTGGTGCTTAGAAGCGTGAGCCACAGACAGTCGATTCTCATTATTTGCATAGTTATGATTTATGAAGTTGCATGGAATTCTGAACTAGGGAATATGAATCACTGCTGCTGCTAAGTCGCCTCAGTCGTGTCCGACTCTGTGCGACCCCATAGACAGCAGCCCGCCAGGCTCCGCCATCCCTGTGATTCTCTAGGCAATAACACTGGAGGGGGTTGCCATATCCTTCTCCAACGCATGAAAGTGAAAAGTGAAAAGGAAGTCGTTCAGTCGTGTCTGACTCTTCGCGACCCCATGGACTGCAGCCTACCAGGCTCCTCCATCCATGGGATTTTCCAGGCAAGAGTACTGGAGTGGGGTGCCATTGCCTACTCTGTATGAATCACTACCCCTAGGAAAAAAGAAAGTTAGGTCCTTGTTGGGTCACAGTGTCAAATGATCAATACAAAACTTTATATCATGTGTGTTTCTGTTTAATGACAACTTATTTTAATATACTGTTGATCCATGAACATTAAAATCATAGTCGATAGTACTATAGCTCCTGCTTGAGAGAAGCTCATCTTACTGTGTAATTACTTTATAAGACATGCCACAGTCTTCTTGAGCTTTGGAAAACTAGATAGCATTTCAGCACTACCCTTGTCAAGGCACTGTAAACAGCAAAATATCACCAACATAGTGCACAAAAATAAAAACAATGGAGCACTAAACAGACTTCAGAAAGGACACTACTTATAGTATGAGAGCTGATGCAAGAAGGCAGAGCTTTGCCTCATTCACACTTGTGTAGCAACTCAAACTTTTTACCACTCTACATATGTGCATGTCCTCAAAAGACCTTAAGAGTATTGTTGTTGAGGATATAAGTAAATTTTAGCAAATGGGCTAATTCACAAATATGGACTTTGGGAACTTAGAATCAACTGTATTCCAAAGGATTAGTTTACTAGAAAAGAAAAACTTAATGGAAAAGAACTTTTCAAAATTTATTGAAAAGGTCTAGCATCACCTGTATTATCATTCTAAAATCAATACTAATTACAAATTAAATTATTATTTAGTTAAGTTATATATATTATTTAAAAGTATCCCCAAACTGACTTTATTGACTTTCCTTTAAATTGTTCATTTTAAGTATGCAGATTATGTGAACTATCTCTGCAGGCTATTAGTTGGCTAATTAAAAACACTCTTAATAGTTCACATAAATAAAAATATAATTGTCTCATGTCCATGTGTCACATAATGAACTATTAAATGAAAAGTAAGAACCTATTATATATACATATACAAATATATTATCAAAAAATAACAACTTCTTTCCTCTCATAAGAGATCTTTTTCAACATACCTTTTGAGTCAAATCTCCTAATTGCTAAGGCATAGTAGGTTATCAGCTAGATACATAAAATTTGGATTTCAGTGAAATCATATCCGTTTGTGGTTGGGGATGGGTGACTGAGAGAAAACTCTAGTTATTCCTCCCCCAGTTCTGATCATTTTTGCTACAGCTACCCCTAATGAAATAATACATTTAATGAGTAGTCTTTTGAAAAGTGATAATAAAAGTATCTTTAGAAAATGTTGCTAGTTTTAAAGTGAGCTATATATATGTTCTAAGTAAAAATAATGTGTTTTTCCATGTAAACATAACTTCAAGATAAAATTTCACCCTCTTCCTCCAACCAGATTTCCATCTCTAAAGATAACATAAAAATTCTACATAGTCCCTGTATACGAGACAGCAAGAGACACTGATGTATAAAACAGTCCTTTGGACTCTGTGGGAGAGGGAGAGGGTGAGATGATTTGGGAGAATGGCATTGAAATATGTATAATATCATATATGAAATGAGTCAGCTGTCCAGGTTCGATGCATAATACTGGATGCTTGGGGCTGGTGCACTGGGACAACCCAGAGGGATGGTATGGGGAGAGAGGAGGGAGGAGGGTTCAGGATGGGGAACACGTGTATGCCTGTGGCGGATTCATTTCGATATATGGCAGAACCAATACAATATTGTAAAGTTTAAAAATAAAGTAAAATTAAAAAAATTCTACATAGTTCATGAATTGTCAGAAATTATAAGAGAAATTGTGTTAATTTTCAAGAGAAGTCAGCACCCAATGATTTTCTTTAGCCAGAAGCATGTGGTAAGTTAGAAACCATGATGTGGTTTTAAATAAACTTTTCAAATATATACTGCAATGTGTATTAAAGCCTGAGGAAGTAGTATTTGATGGAACATCTTAAATACACATTTAACCATGAAAGAAAAACAGCTTCTATCAAGTAAATAAAGCAGTCTCTACCACCTCGTGTATCCAATTACCACAAAAGAATAAGAAGGAGAGGAAGAAATTAATTGAAATAATTATACTGTCAATTGGGAATTCAAGGTCACAGACAGAGCTCTATCCTACTTTAAAGGCGAATAGCCAGCTGACTTTCTACTGAGAGTAGTTTATATTGGTAGTCAGGGTATCTTTAATATGGATAATGTCCTCGAGAGTTTACGGGACAAAAATCATTACATGAATCCAATCAGGATATTTAGTTTCTGTATGTACATTGCACATTTGCTTAGTGCAGGGAGAAGCCATATTATAAAAGCAAGCAACTGGGCAAGAACAAATGTGAGGTGTTATAAATAATAAGATTAAATCTCAACTGAAATGCAACTTTGATGTGTGATATTAGTCTGAGATTAAATGAAATTTGCATTAAATAATAAATTATATTTCTTAAGCACCAGCATTCTTTATAATTTATGTGAATGTCAACAATAAATATCTATTGTTATATAAAGGAATCATCTCAAGAATATTAATTTCCTTGATAAAATACCATGTTCTTATAAACAAGGAATTACAAGCCAGCTGTCAGCGTGTGCAGGGAAGCCTTAGGATATTTGTGATATAGTTTGGAGATTTTGTATATGAGATGATTTCTGCTCCCCAAATATTTTTCAAACTACTATAACTGAGCTTCAGATTTCACCTTTGGGAATTCATCGGGTCTCTCTCAATAAATTGTCCATCTCCAAGAATTATTTATTAAATTATGAGGAATCTTAAAAGTGATATCTGAAAATACAGGGAGGATAACAAGCTAAGACTGTAATTCCATGGGAATTACACAGGGCATAAGTGCCTGGCAGGAATGGATAACAGGAGAGTCTTCCAAAAAGAATTCATGGACTTTTAAACTCTGCCTACATGCTGCAGAAATCTGTCAGTCTTGTTTTGAAATATGGCCTACATATACAGTGGAAAAGTGACTAGATCACATGAACAATGTTAAAAAAGGATATTCTAGGAAGAAGGGGGAGAAAGAAGTTCATGTGAATTTTCAAACTAAATTTTAAGAACAAACTTTCATAAATATTTTGTTAAATTGTTATATCCATGTCTTATCTTCTCAATTCTATCTTATTGTTTTAAAGAATTTTCCTTCTCTACTAACTACTTAGGCTGAAGCCATAAGAAATTAACAACTAGGGCAAAAATGACCACAGTACTTTTCTTGGATTTAAAAGAGTAAGAGCTTCTTTTATCCACATGATTCAAGTGAAGAAAACTGCATTACTTAAAAAAAGAAAAGGCATATCTCTCTCTGCAAAATTCCTTATTCTTACCTTCTCAAAGCAATTCTAACCTTACAAATAGCAAGTAAACGTGTAGGCATAGTGGGAATTACTACACAATCCTCATTATCTCATTTGATTATTATAAACCATTGAGACTGGTTGGGCACATGTTAGCAGCCAAGAGAAAGCAAGTCTCTAAGTCAAATGTTTTGCCTAAGGTCACTTCATTCTTAGATTTAAAAAATAATAGAATTCAAGGTTTCCTTCAGACCTGTTCTTTTTCTTCTAGTAAAAGCCTTATCAGTCCTCATAAGATGGCTGTTCTATCACTCTCTATGCATCCTCTTGCATAGAGCCTGATCAGGCCCTGCATCAGGCTTAAGTGAATGATTGCTCCCACACCACGCCCTCCCCCCCACCCCCCCCACACCCCTCTCTAAGCTGAAAGTTTAATCAGTTACTTTCTGTGTGTTAGGCCAGATCCCCAGCTACTGTTCTAGCTCTCAGACCAGATTGGCTCCAGTATATTCAGTCATCAACTGGAGACAGTAGACCTTGCAACAGTTGCTAACCCAAAAGAGTTGTGTGGAACCTGTTCCCACAGTTCCCCTGGGCAACCAAGGAGTCTTCTGACGTTGCTTCTGCTGCTAGGTCACGTCAGTCGTGTCCAACTCTGTGCAACCCCATAGACGGCAGCCTACCAGGCTCCCCATCTCTGGGATTCTCCAGGCAAGAACACTAAAGTGGGTTGCCATTTCCTTCTCCAAAGCATGAAAGTTTATGCCCTCTGTAACATACAGCTTCCTCCTCCCATGTGTACAAAATATTTCAACTGTGTCCTACCTGCCATCTGTAGTATACGACGGGGTGTAGCTCCAGGATCCTTGCCTCTGACTTGTAAGAGTCCCTGTCCTGTGAATCATTGAAGTTTCTGTCACTGACTTTGGATTCTTTCTTTGGTCTCAGGATTGTGCAGGGCAGCCCAAGACCATCATACTATACTGTCTCATTCATATGTTCTTACCAACCTAGGTTTCTTTTATAATTTTTACCCAGTGGAGACAATTCCATATCTTGTAATCATCTTTACTGGCTCTTTCTTTAGCTCCTAGCTATCAGTGCTCCAATCCCATTTTCCTATTTAAGTAATAAATCAATCATTATGAAGAAATAATAGTAAGAAAAATAGATACAAATCCCACTCACTTTCACTGAATTCATACACTGATTGATTTGCACCCATCTGAGGCATGGAGGAAAGGCTATAAGAAATAAAGGATAATTTTGATAAACAAAAGATCACAAAAACAGGAAAAGAAAATTATTAGGACTCATGCTGGGAATAGACTAGTTTATTTTTATAGACTTTCAAAGCACTAAAAACCCTTATTTATTTAGTGGGTTATTTAAATTCCATTCAGCCAATTGAATAACAAAAAGTTGCCCAAGGCCACTGAAGATGAGATTCAGGACACTCATTAGGGGCAGGCTAGCTAAAAATATTTACAATAGATGTGGATTTAGATTTGGTTCCTGTCTGGTCCATGGCCCTGAGTATTTACACTGGCTTCTGCAAAACCTCCACACCTCAGGGCTGCACTTATCCTGATAATTACTCTTTCAAGTGCCTGAGAAGATCATGATTATCTTTTTCCATAGCATTTGAACAACTGTCTATATGTTTAGTTAATTGCTTCTTCTTTTTCTAAATAATAAAGTTTGTTAGTCAGATCTTACATCAGATAAAGAGACAAAGGAGGAGGTGGAGGTCACTGAAAATTAGAGAGCAGTGAGCTTGTTTTGCATGCAGATACTCTGCTGAAGAAGTGATAGCTAGGGTACTCCAGCAGCTAAAATTTTGTATTGTTCCTGAATGACTGGACACATCCAAGGGAAGGAAAACACCAGTAACTCAAAGACTATTACTTGGTGCTGTGAAGATATTTCTTATTATTGAAGGTTAATATAATGAACATATGCACATGCACACACACACACACCCCCTACATAGTGAATGACCATAATTGCACAATAACAGTATCTCAAACTTTAAAAATACATTAACAAAATATTACATTTATAAATAAGCACTTGTCTCCACTTAGCCTATCTCTGTTATTGCCACACTTTTTTTCTGAAATACCACTTTCTGTTCCTTTCCTTATTTTACTCCACCCTCAAAAATGGTAATTCAAAAAGTCTAGTTTTGAGTGAGGCAAGAAGAAAATAAAGAAACCAACATCAGGGGGAAAAAAAAAATCAGAAGCCATTGATAGGTTTTTCTCAAGTTGAGGATTCTTTTACTAAATGATAAACTTTTTCTAGGCCAGACTCTGCTTGCTTTCTTTCTTCTTCTTTTATTTCTGTGTTTGTTTCTTCTTCTTCTTCTTCTTTTTTTTTTTTTTTTTTTTATTACTGTCTCTCTTAGATCTACCATAGCATTGAGTCCTGGACTGGGTGCAGATTAAACTCTGGAAGAATACTTCACAAAAATCCCACAAAATAACAGCAAAAAAAACCAGTAGAACAATTCACATATATTATATAGTGATTCCTTTTTTTTAAAGATTTTATTTGTACTCTGAAAATTGAAGCTGTACAACTTTCTAAAATGTTGAATTGACAAAGCTGAATATGATACCACAGTAAACTAAATACTTCTAACATTTCCTCTGTTGGTGTTTATAGCAGAGCGTGGCTATGCTATTCAGGATAGAACTGCTGTGTATAAACCACTGAGGAAAAACATCCCTTTGAAAAAATATAAATAATTAATTCAGAAATGGTTGGTTATGAGTAAGAATGGAATCAGGTACTTTGAAGCTTTAAGGATGGCTCCTAATGAGGTCTCCCGGTCTTAACTGAAGAAGCAGCAAGGTACAGTGAGAAAACAAAGAGTTCTTATGCTGGGGGAGGCCTGACTGCCTTCTCTGTAGAGCAAATCTGAAAGCCTGAAGGTCTCCACAATGTCGTCAGAGAGTAAGAGCCAATCAAGTGAATGTGTATTATATAAGAGGTGCTCTGCTGTTGTATATGATACCAAGATCTGCCAATATTTCTAGCTCCAGTCTATTTTTTTTAAAGGGCAGCAAGTGGTCCTGAATATATACTGATGAAATATATGTGGGTTGACATTTTAAAATTCAGGCAGAATAGCTATGCTATCATCTTAAATGATACTCAGTGTCTATAGGGCTTCCTCCAAATGCCATTGGAATTATACTTCTCAAATCCCTATGAATCAAAATTAAGAAGAAAAACTACCAAAATTTTCACACTAAACTAGCTTATGTCAGAAGATCCTTTTTTTTTAAAATTTTATTTTATTTTTAAACTTTACAATATTGTACTGGTTTTGCCAAATATCGAAATGAATCCGCCACAGGTATACATGTGTTCCCCATCCTGTACCCTCCTCCCTCCTCCCTCCCCATACCATCCCTCTAAAGACAGGACTGAATATGTGAGATGGGAAAGCAAATTACACTTAACCCCAGTATCATTGCTATTGCTTTTGGAATTCTTACTGCCTTTTTTAATGGGGATATGTATTCAACAAGGCTCCTCAATTGCTCAATAACAAAGCCATCATTATCAGAGAGTAAATGAGATGATAAAAAGTCACAATAATATTTCAATGTTCCATGATACAGACACAGTATTTTAATAAAAATATTTCCACACATTTTAAAATGGCATCAACTTCAACACCCCAACATATTTTACTGTTTTAATTTTACAGAGAAGAAAAGTAAGATTCATTAGAGAATTTAACCAAGATACCTAGTGGCCTGTAACTGCCAACACACTCCTTACTTTCTGTAGGGATACTCTTTAGTATGTTTGTATGCTTGTTCCCCTAGTTAAAGAACAATGTATACCTCCAAAATGAGAGACTTGAGGATACACAGATTCTTCTTGGGCATCCTTAGGAGTGATCATTTAAAGCAACTTAAACTGTGTTAAAATTTTTCCGATGAGGCAGAGCAGTAAAGAGAAGAGGACTGGCAGAGAGTGTTTTGGAAAAACATACTGAACCACTCACATTTCATAAGAAGACCAGAAGGCTTCAACTCGACATCAATCCTGGGCTTGTAAGGATTTAGACTTGAGAAAGATAATGTAATGTGCAGCAGTTCTAAGCCTCCATCAAGTTTTTGGTGGAAGTAAACATTTCAGAACAGCAAAGAAATGTTGAAGAAGCAGCTGGTCCTTATAGAATATGGCAAAGTCTATAAGGTATTAGAAAAGAGAATCAAACAGAACTAATTTGCCTACCCACCTTCTTAGAAGAGCTTTTGCCTGGAGACATAAGTGAATCTCAGTTAAATCAAATATTCTACAAATACTTTGTTAGTGAACTATTTTGTTCAAGCACTTAAAACTGAAAGTAAGGAGAAACAATCTGATAACATGTTTTAAAAATGAGGACTACTGAGGGCTTTCCTGGTTGTTCAGTGGTAAAGAATCTGCCTGCCAATTCAGGAGATGCAAGAGACTTGGGTTTGAACCTTGGGTTGGGGAGATCCCCTGGAGAAGGAAATGGTATCCTACACCAGTATTCTTGCCTGGAAAATCCCATGGAGGAGCCTGGTGTGCTACAGTCCATGGGGTCACAGAGTTGGACATGATTGAGCTCACTCACAACAGAATCAGGTTGGGAATTATCTTACTCTCCCTCCAAATAACTTAGAAAACAAGTCTCATTATCTTCCAAGCAAATGCTTTATGATTCATATATGATCCCACCAACAAGATTAAGTTTTCCAGAATTTGTAAAAAACCTTCTAATACTGAGATATTGAACTAAATTTAAAAGATTGCTGGGTGTTTTTGAGCAGTATTACATTCAGAATTACAAGTGGAAATGCCTATACTTTATTTAATTTTAATTAGAAAATTTCACATACACATAAAAACAGTAACAACAAATTTCCAGAAAAATATAGCAAACAATAATCCACAGGACACAGTAGGAGAAGGTGATAGAAGTTAATAGATCTCTTTTCTCAATGCCTCCCATGGTTTTCATGACTTCTTTAGTGCCTACTGTCTTTAAAAAACACTAAGCTATATCCTTGCTCAATTCAGTTCAGTCACTCAGTCGTGTCTGACTCTTTGCGACCCCATGAATCACAGCACGCCAGGCCTCCCTGTCCATCACCAACTCCCGGGGTTCACCCAGACTCACGTCCATTGACTCAGTGATGCCATCTAGCCATCTCATCCTTTGTCGTCCCCTTCTCCTCCTGCCCCCAGTCCCTCCCACCATCAGAGTCTTTTCCAATGAGTCAACTCTTCGCATGAGGTGGCCAAAGTACTGGAGTTTCAGCTTTAGCATCATTCCTTCCAAAGAAATCCCAGGGCTGATCTCCTTCAGAATGGACTGGGTGGATCTCCTTGCAGTCCAAGGGACTCTCAAGAGTCTTCTCCAACACCACACTTCAAAAGCATCAATTCCTCGGTGCTCAGCCTTCTTCACAGTCCAACTCTCACATCCATACGTGACCACTGGAAAAACCATAGCCTTGACTAGATGGACCTTTGTTGGCAAAGTAATGTCTGCTTTTGAATATGCTATCTAGGTTGGTCATAACTTTCCTTCCAAGGAGTAAGCGTCTTTTAATTTCATGGCTGCAATCACCATCTGCAGTGATTTTGGAGCCCTCAAAAATAAAGTCTGACACTGTTTCCACTGTTTCCCCATCTATTTCCCATGAAGTGATGGGACCAGATGCCATGATCTTCGTTTTCTGAATGTTGAGCTTTAAGCCAACTTTTTCACTCTCCACTTTCACTTTCATCAAGAGGCTTTTTAGTTCCTCTTCACTTTCTGCCATAAGGGTGGTGTCATCTGCGTATCTGAGGTTATTGATATTTCTCCCGGCACTCTTGATTCCAGATTGTGTTTCTTCCAGTCCAGCGTTTCTCATGATGTAGTCCGCATATAAGTTAAATAAGCAGGGTCACAATATACAGCTGTGACCTACTCCTTTTCCACTTTGGAACCAGTCTGTTGTTCCATGTCCAGTTCTACTGTTGCTTCCTGACCTGCATATAGATTTCTCAAAAGGCAGATCAAGTGGTCTGGTATTCCCATCTCTTGAAGAATTTTCCACAGTTTATTGTGATCCACACAGTCAAAGGCTTTGGCATAGTCAATAAAACAAAAATATATGTTTTTCTGGAACTCTCTTGCTTTTTCCATGATCCAGTGGAGGTTGGCAATTTGATCTCTGGTTCCTCTGCCTTTTCTAAAACCAACTTGAACATCAGGAAGTTCACGATTCACATATTGCTGAAGCCTGGCTTGGAGAATTTTGAGCATTACTTTACTAGCATGTGAGATGAGTGCAATTGTGTGGTAGTTTGAGCATTCTTTGGCATTGCCTTTCTTAGGGACTGGAATGAAAACTGACCTTTTCCAGTCCTGTGGCTACTGCTGAGTTTTCCAAATTTGCTGGCATATTGAGTGCAGCACCTTCACAGCATCATCTTTCAGGATTTGAAAGAGCTCAATTGGAATTTCATCACCTCCACTAGCTTTGTTCATAGTGATGCTTTCTAAGGCCCACTTGATTTCACATTCCAGGATGTCTGGCTCTAGGTGAGTGATCACACCATCGTGATTATCTGGGTCATGAGCATCTTTTTTGTACAGTTCTTCTGTGTATTCTTGCCACCTCTTCTTAATATCTTCTGCTTCCGTTAGGTCCATACCATTTCTGTCCTTTATCGAGCTCATCTTTGCATGAAATGTTTCCTTGGTATCTCTAATTTTCTTGAAGAGATATCTAGTCTTTCCCATTCTGTTGTTTTCGTCTATTTCTTTGCATTGATCACTGAAGAAGGCTTTCCTATTTCTTCTTGCTATTCTTTGGAACTCTGAATTCAGATGCTTATATCTTTCCTTTTATCCTTTGCTTTTCACTTCTCTTATTTTCACAGCTATTTGTAAGGCCTCCCCAGACAGCCATTTTGCTTTTTTGCATTTCTTTTCCATGGGGATGGTCTTGATCCCTGTCTCTTGTACAATGTCACGAACCTCATTCCATAGTTCATCAGGCACTCTATCAGATCTAGGCCCTTAAATCTATTTCTCACTTCCACTGTATAATCATAAGGGATTTGATTTAGGTCATACCTATATGGTCTAGTGGTTTTCCCTAATTTCTTCAATTTAAGTCTGAATTTGGCAATAAGGAGTTCATGATCTGAGCCACAGTCAGCTCCTGGTCTTGTTTTTGTTGACTGTATAGAGCTTCTCCATCTTTGGCTGCAAAGAATATAATCAATCTGATTTCGGTGTTGACCATCTGGTGATGTCCATGTGTAGAGTCTTCTCTTGTGTTGTTGGAAGAGGGTGTTTGTTATGATCAGTGCATTTTCTTGGCAAAACTCTATTAGACTTTGCCATGCTTCATTCCATATTCCAAGGCCAAATTTGCCTGTTACTCCAGGTGTTTCTTGACTTCCTACTTTTGCATTCCAGTCCCCTATAATGAAAAGGACATCTTTTTTAGGTGTTAATTCTAAAAGATCTTGTAAGTCTTCATAGAACCATTCAACTTCAGCTACTTCAGCATTACTGGTTGGGGCATAGACTTCGATTACTGTGATATTGAATGGTTTGCCTTGGAAACGAAGAGAGATCATTCTGTCGTTTTTGAGACTGCATCCAAGTACTGCATTTCGGACTCTTTTGTTGACCATGATGGCTACTCCATTTCTTCTGAGGGAATCCTGCCCACAGTAGTAGATATAATGGTCATCTGAGTTAAATTCACCCATTCCAGTCCATTTTAGTTCACTGATTCCTAGAATGTCAACATTCACTCTTGCCATTTCTTGTTTGACCACTTCCAATTTGCCTTGATTCATGGACCTGACATTCCAGGTTTCTATGCAATATTGCTCTTTACAGCATCGGCCCTTGCTTCTATCACCAGTCACATCCACAGCTGGGTATTGTTTTTGCTTTGGCTCCATCCCTTCTTTCTTTCTGGAGTTATTTCTCCACTGATCTCCAGTAGCATATTAGATATCTCCAGTAGCATATATCCTTGCTAGTTCACTTATATATTGATAGTTTTAGTCCTTAACATTTAGTCAGACACATGATGATTATATAATGTTTAGCTGATGGATAGTTGTGAAACTGAAACGAGGAAAAGTAAAGCAAAATAAAAGCACCAGCAGTCATTCCCCACCTGTCAAAATCTTGCCCCCTCTCTCCTTCTCACAACCACCTAAGGTCTCACATCATCATTACCACCACAGCAGGACTGAATCTTTACAGCTCTGCCCTATGCTTACAACCTTCTTCCTCTGCTTTATTTCTTTTTAAGTCCAAGTTCTTTAATATCCTTCAGATAAGAAAAAAAAAATCTAATTTAATACTTTAATAATCTCAGTAAAGAGGCTTCCTAGTAAGAATTAATTGACCTTGTACCACACTTTAATAGGAGTATCTGTCGTTTTGGATATCCAATAGCCTTCATTACTTAATTAATCATGAATTTTATACCCAGCAATTTTAGTAACTCACTGCATATTCTAGGGGATTAGATGCCTGTCCAAGAGAAAACAAAATTGACCCAACAGGTTTGTTTGGACTAAAAATAAATAAATAAATAAAATACAATCTTGAGATTTCACTTTTAAAGATTGGATTTCTGGATTCTGGAAAAAAATGGTGTATCTGGTAACACTAGTGCTGAATTATATTAAATAGCAAGAATTAATTAGATATGAATTTGGGACTTATCCTTCTTGTGTCTATGCTCTAATTTCTCTACAATCCCAGGTACATCCTTCATTTTATTTGTCAGCTGCTTTTTGTAGTCATTTGACTTTATTACCTCCACCTACAAATAAAGTTAAAAGGACTTCATGAGTTAATTTTTAGGCTTAATTGGTTAGAAAAAAATGGAAGTAGAATTAAAATAATTAAATGTAAAGTTTCTTTGGATTATCATTGGATAGATATAAAGTAGAGATTTCTGTTCAAATAAATTAACAAAAAGCTTGGTAAACATATTCTAGGAAATACAGTAAGTATAGTCATTATAAGCTTTCTAAAAATTTCAGTCATATAGAGGCAAATAAATACTCCAAAAATCCTGCCTTCTTTGGGTTGATGGTTTCACTGAATATTTAATGTAAAATTTAGACATGATATTTTAAATTTTGCTTTAACAGGACATATGTTTCACACAGCTTCTTTACATTTGAAAAAAATATAATTCACCAAAGATTTATATATTTCTACATTATGCTTTACTTTGCAATACTTAAAGTAGCTTATTACTTTAAGTTATGACAACATAAACTTATTGTCATAGTTATTAAGATGCTCAGAGTCAATTTAGGCTGAGGCAGAGATATCGTCAATAACATTTTTGCACAGAGTATCTTTATTTATATATATATATATATATATATATATATATATATGTATACACACACACACACACACACACACACATACTGCCTTTTTTGGCTAAGTAAACATAATGAGAAGCTGCAAAATATAGCTGTAAAATAAAGAAATTAAAGAGTCAGAAGCTTCCCAACTCAGTTCTTGCTCATGGAATTATTCAATTGAGTATTATCCCAATGGTCAAAAATTCAGGATATACTGATTTTTTAAAAAAATTATACTGTTTTATCCCTGAATGCGCCTGAACCATTTCAGCCCCCTCTTGAGATGAGATATTTCTAAAAAATGTTGTGAAATATTTTAAAACAATTAGAAACAGGAAATGCAAAACATTTTAAACTTTATGTTCCATCTTTCCCTTTTCAATAACTCTCCACTACACCTATTGCCAAAAGTTAAGGTATAGGATAAAAAAGTTAAATGAGGGTAGATGAGCCACTTTGAAAAGGCTTGGTATCCACAAATTAGTATATTTCTTTTTTTTTTTAATTTTATTTTATTTTTAAACTTTACATAATTGTATTAGTTTTGCCAAATATCAAAATGAATCCACCACAGGTATACACGTGTTCCCCATCCTGAACCCTCCTCCCTCCTCCCTCCCCATACCATCCCTCTGGGTCGTCCCAGTGCTCTAGCCCCAAGCATCCAGTATCGTGCGTCGAACCTGGACTGGCAAGTGTTACTGAATCACTTAAAAAATATTCATAGAGAGATCAATTTTCAAGTTACTTCTGTTTTGTTTTGTTTTTCATTTTTGCCACCTTCAAAGCCTGTATTGAAAATATTAAAGAATTCAGAAACTGTGATGGGACAAATATATCATCGGCATTAATCAAGATAGACTCAATATATCTTCTCATGACAATTTTTAATAAGCAGTGCACTTTGATGATATTCCTCTTGTATCTGGGTATTTGTCATTGTTGTTGTTGATCAGTCAGGTCCTGTCCTATACTTTGCGACCCCCATGGACTGCTGCACACCAGGCTTCCCTGTCCTTCATTATCTCCCAGAGTTTGATCAAATGTCCATTTAGTCCAGGATGCTATCTAAATATCTCATCTTCCACTGCCCTCTTATCCTTGTGCTTCCAATCTTTGCCAGCATCAGGATATTTTCCAATGAGCTGCCTCTTCACATCAGGAGGCCAAACTATTGGAGTTTCAGCTTCAGCATCAGTCTTTCCAATGAATATTCAGAGTTGATTTCCTTTAGGATTGACTGGTTTAATCTCCTTGCTGTCCAAAGGACTCTCAAGAGTCTTCTCCAGCACCACAGTTCAAAAGCATTAATTCTCTGGCACTAAGCTTCTTTATTGTGTAACTTTCATGTCTGTACATGACCACTGGAAAAACCGTAGCTCTGACTATATGGACTTTTGTCAGCAAAGAGATGTCTTTGCTTTTTGACACACGTCTAGGTTTGCCATAGCTTTTCTTCCATGGAGCAAGCATCTTTCAATTTCATGGCTGCAGTCATCATCCACAGTGATTCTGGAGCCCAGGAAAATAAAATCTGTCACTGTTTCCACTTTTTCCCCTTCTATTTGCCATGAAGTGATGGGACCAGATGCCATGATCTTAGTCTTTTGAATGTTGAGGTTTAAGCTAGCTTTTTCACCCTCCTCTTTCACTCTCATCAAGAGACTCTTTAGTTATTCTTCACTTTCTGGCATTAGAGTGGTATCATCTGCTCATTTGAGATTGTTGATATTTCTTCTGGCAATCCTGATTCCCACTTGTGATTCATCCAGCCTGACATTCTACATATAAGTTAAATAAGCAAGGTGACAATATACAGCCTTGTTATATTCCTTTCCCAATTTGAAACTAGTCAGTTGTTCCATATGAGATTGTAACTACTTCTCCTTGACCCACATAGACATTTCTCAGGAAAAAAGTAACATAGTCTGGTATTCCCATCTTTATAAGAATTTTCACAGTTTGTTGCCAGAGCACATCTGGGTAATGAGCTCTACCTATTTGCCAATTTGAGTTTGACATTTGCTTTATTTGTCTGTGCTATATGTTCATGATAAACCCTTAGCATGCATGAGTCAAGGTATTATTTTTCAAGGAAATTAAATGAAGCTAATCATAGATATTTTCAATAAGAACACTAGGAAATAAAAAAGCAATCAATACTGACAAATCTCATTGGGCTTCCTAGGTGGTGCTAGTGGTAAAGAATCTGCCTGCCAATTCAGGAGATGTAAGAGATGCAAGAAATGTGGGTAGAATCTCTTGCATGTGTGTTGGGAAGATTCCCTGGAGTATGGAATGGCAATCCACTCCAGTATTCCTGCATGGGAAATTCCAGGGACAAAGGTGCCTGCCAGACTACCGTCCATGGGCCACAAAGAGTTGGACATGACTGAGAGTTGGACTGTGAAGAAGGCTGAGAGCCAAAGAATTGATGCTTTTGAACTGTGGTGTTGTAGAAGACTCTTGAGAGTCCCTTGGACTGCAAGGAGATCCAACCAGTCCATTCTGAAGGAGATCAGCCCTGGGATTTCTTTGGAAAGAATGGTGCTAAAGCTGAAACTCCAGTACTTTGGCCACCTCATGCGAAGAGTTGACTCATTGGAAAAGACTCTGATGCTGGGAGGGATTGGGGGCAGGAAGAGAAGGGGACAACAGAGAATGAGATGGCTGGGTGGCATCACTGACTTGATGGACGTGAATCTGAGTGAACTCCAGGAGTTGGTGATGGACAGGGAAGCCCGGCATGCTGCGATTCACGGGGTCTCTACTAGTCGGACACGACTGAGTAACAGAACTGAACTGAACTGAGCACATAGAACATAAATCTCATTAAATATATAATGCAAAGTGAATTTTAGAAATGACAAGTATTCTGTGAACATTTAGAACAAATTCATAGTCTCCTCTATCCACAATATTAGGAGATTAAAAATTAGACTACATTTTATCATTATCATTGTAAACTGTGCTATTTGGCTTGTTGCATATACTTAGGTTTCTGTAAAATGTTCTTATTCAATTTATGTTTTACAACTGCTAACATGTAGGAAAATGGAGAAATACAATATAATTTCCACATAATAAAATGAAAAAATGAACAGTGATGGAAAGTTAGGGTGTTATTAACTTCAAATTTGCCTTCACATGAGGACGTGTGAAAAAGTCAGCATGCATTTTAGCAGGTAGACAGTAATGGGACTGGAATATGAGATATATTGTTGGATAATTTATCTTACCTTGGCCTACCTCTCCTTTCCTCTACTGCTATCAGAGTTCAGGCCATTATTACCTATTACCTGAGATATTTTAATAGCTTTTCAACTCATCCCATCAGTTTCAGTCACTTCCTGACTTAGTTCATTTCTTACATACTGCTCTATTCAATATCCTGAAAAATATATTTGTGTTCATTGCTCATCTTAGTTCAAAATCTGAAGGGGTTTCATTGTCCTAAACCTAGAATAGAAATTCTCAGGCTAAATCAAGTGTTTCAATATCCTGACAAAAATCTACTCTTCATCAATACTACTCAATATTCCAAGGACCTTACCTTTCAGGTAAATCTAATCATCATGAAGTAATCACTCATATACTCATTACTGGAATGGCTTTCTCTACATCAAGGTGTGCAAATCCTACTTGTCACTTAGAGTTTGTTTAAAGTGACAAATCCCCTCTTACATGTTCCTAGAATCCTTGCCTCTTCTGGAAACAAACTTTCTCTCCTGTAGGTAGAGCTAGAACTCTGCTGCCAGTATTTGATAAAAGTGTTTTCTCCCTTAAAATCCACTTAGTTGGGACTTCCCTGGTGATACAGTGGTTAAGAATCCACCTGCCAACACAGGTGATGCTGGTTCAGTCCCTGGTCAGGAAAGATTCCACGTGGAGTGGAGAAACTAAGCCCATGAGCTGCAACTGAGCCTGACCTCTAGAGCCTGCACCTTGCGAAGAGAGAAGCCCTGAAATGAGAAGTCCGCACACCACAACGAAGAGTACCCTTGCTAACTGCAACTAGAGAAAACCCTCACACAGCAATGATGACCCAGTGCAGCCATAAATAAAATAAATAAATAAAATTTAAAATTAGAAAAAAAATCATTTAGTCACAGATATTTATCAAGTAACAAGTATGAGTGTTTACTTGGACCATTTTGTTTACATGTAAACTAAAACAGAAAACAAAACATTTATGTAAAATACTTGACAGGATACTTTCTATTTTATTAGGTAGGTAGTCAAGAGTATTTTCCTTTCCATGACTGGTTTATTACTATAAATTTCCATAGCATCTAATCTATTTTCTTGTACATAACAAATGCTCAACAAATCTTTGTTGAACTAGCAGATGGTCTTTTTAGCTCTTTCTTCATTTCTTTAAAAACTGTTACATTAATGAAATTAAGTATCATGTTATTACAATTCATTTATGAAAATGTCCATTTGCATGGACACATACCTGTATATACTGTAATGTACAACTGATAATACTTTTACTTTCCAAGCTCAAAGAACAATTTTAAAAATTCATAATTAATTATTTCTAGTAATGAGAATAAATAATTTCTTCTTTTTTTTGAAGAAAAAATTAAATGTACTATTTACCTTTCAAAAGAGAAACTAACAAAGCTGAAAGTATCTTAAGTACCTGATAATAGATACTGTCTTTTATTATACTTAACGAGGCAGCAGAATTTTCCATGTTTCTATTCTATAGCCTTGTGTTGTATAAACCAATTAGATCTTCATACAACTACAAATAAATTCCAATCATTAATTCAGCATATAAAATTATTACTTTCAAAGATATTTGTTATCAAGTGAAGTTAATGATCAACTCTTTCCTACACAGAAAACATACAACAAATCAATATTGAATCATGACTAATGATGTCAATATATAACAAGCATACTGTTATAAAGAAATGAATTTATTACCCCTTTGACACTCAGTTATAGCTAAAACTGTGTGATGTTTTAATGAACAGCTTCCAAATAATTGCATTAGAATCAACTACATATTTAAACTGTGTTAAAAGGCAACATAGAGAGGGTAAAATTGCCTTCCCCAAAACTCAACAAAAGCATACTTGTGTTTATCATCCCCTAAACTATTTTCAAAGCATTTTATGAAACATATGATGTGTTCAGTAGTATTTTGGGTGTTCTAAAGGATATACAAAATGTATTTGCAGATATCACCTTCAAGGATGTTATAACTTAGTACACACATGAAGCAGATAGCATTTTACACTATTTGGTTAAACAGTGAGGTAGGTTGCATGGATTTTATAGCTACTTAGTTTTAAGAAAGTTCCCAAAACAACTTGGAATAGTTCTTTGCAACTGAGTGAATTATTTGGAAATCTCAGGATTATTTATTCATGTTGTGTTTCCTAGAACATGTTTATCAAGATTTTCATTTTCATGAAACAATGCATTCTACATCTATTCAAAGATAATTATATAAAAATTTTAAAAATAAATTATTATTATTATTACTAATCTCTTTATACTTAAATTTTAAAGAAAAAACGAAATAAAGATTTCCGGTTTTGACTTCAGCCTGAAGAGTGCTTGGAAGTCACCACTCTTGGATGTTTTAGAGATTTTAAAGAAAAATGCTGACTAGAAATCTAGAGAGACAGGCACATCCAAAGAGACACAACCAGGATATATCTATTGGAATGGAAACTTCTGGTGACATAAACCGTAGAAGACTAAAATGCTAGTTTTGATGATCTGCCAGAGACTGAGTGTAAACTGGTCACAGAGTAAGAAATTTCTGAGAGCTGCAGTCTGAGCAGGGCCCCTACACTTCTGTGAGCTTTCCTTCTAGAATTCCACCAAAATTTCACAGAGAAGATCTAATAAGTATTCCTTCTTGTCTCTGGCAGGGGAAGGGAACAGTAATGATGTGAAACATGCCTACAGCATGCTCCATAACAAAGGCATACTCTCCAGGGATGAAGGCTATGCCAGATCCTTATTCTGCGTGTTCTCAGTCTTTAAGTTGTGTCCAACTCTTAGTGACCCCGTGGACTGTAGCTTGCCAGGCTCGTCTGTCCATGAGATTGTTCAGGCAACAATACTGGAGTGGGTTGCCATTCCCTTCTTCAGGGGATCTTCTCAACCCAGGATTGAACCTGCATCTCTTGAGTCTCATGGAGTGGCATGCAAATTCTTTACCACCAAGCCACCCGAACCTTCTAACCTTTGCATATCACATAAGGGGGGAAAAATGCAGCAGGAAAATGCAGCCACCAGGCAAGGCAAGACAGTAAGAGACTGGAGGAAAACAGCCACAGCTCTTGAGAAACAATTGTGAGGGTCAAAGGCCCACTAAGAAATGGAGATTTTAATTGGAGGATTATAAAACACTCCTCCTTACTTACAACTTATTCCACACCAACAAGAGTCTCACTTTATAATAGTTTCAAGACATAGACTGTCTTTAAGGAATAGTTCTCAGGGAAGCCCAAAGTCAAGAAGGGAGACAAGAATTAGGACACTATAGGCACCTAAAGCTATCAGTTCAGTTCAGTCACTCAGTCATGTTTGACTCTTTGCCACCCCATGGACTGCAGCACGCCAGGCCTCCCCGTCCATCACTAACTTCTGGGGTTTACTCAAACTCATGTCTATAGATAACACTAAACACAGACCAATGCCTAGCCATATTAAAATGAATCCTTGCATTAAAATCCTATTTACTTCAGTAGCTATTTCCTGATGTAACACATACAACATTTAACAACAAAAAAGCCATGCCAAAAGGCAACAAAAATATAGTCTGAAGAGACAACATAATCATCAGAGCCGGACTCAGATAATGACATGAATTTTGGAATTAGCAAATACAAAACTTAGAATAATCAAGAAAAATGTGTTAAAGAGCTCTAATGGAAAAAGTAGATAGTGGATATGAATGAATGAAAAATGTAAGCAGAGAAATTGACACTCTAATTAAATGTGAAAAGAAAATGCTGGAAATAAAAAATATTGTCATATCAATGGAGACTGCCTTTGTTTAGCAAACCTATAAAGGTCAAAGAAATAATTAATGAGCTTGAAGACTGGTCAAAAGAAACTTTCCAACCTGAAATGCAAAAGGATTTACATGCATTTTTACACAAACTCATCCAGAACATAAAAGATGAAAAACTCTTTCCAAGTAATTTTGTGATACAAGTATTTCTCTGACATAAAACCAGAAAAAGACAATAAAAAAAGAAATAAAATAGAAAAAGAGAGGAAAATATGTTAGACAAATATCTTTCATGAACTTTGATACAATAATCCTCAAAAATTTATGAGCAAACCAAATCCAAAATATACAAAAATAATTATAAAACATGACAAAGTAGAATTTATTATAGGTTTATCAGGCTGGATCAACAATTGAAAACAAATCAATGTAATCCACTATATCATCAATCAAATCAATTGACACACTGTGAAAGAACATTTGACAAAATCCAACACATATTCATGATAAAAATATTCAAAAAATAGGAATTGAAGGAAACTTCCTCAACTTAGTAAAGAACAGCTATAGGAAACTGACAGCTGATATTCTTTATGGCGAATGAATGAATGATACCCTCAAGATTGAGAACAAGACATAGATATCTGCACTCATCAATATTTTTTCACATAATACTGGAGATTCTAGCCACAGAAATAAGGTTAAATAAGTATTATTTACCCATATTGATAGGAAATGGAAAAAAAAAAAAAAAACCTCTCTATTTGCAAATGATATGATTGTCTACATAGAAAATTTAACTAAAGATTTTTTAAAATTTCCTAGAAGCAACGAGTGAGTTCAGCTAAATTGCAGATTATAAAAGGAACACGGCAAAATCAACATTTTTATACATTGATAATTAGGTCTTCTCTGGTGGCTCAGTGGTAAAGAACCCGCCTCCCAATGAAGAAAATTGGATTCAATCCCTAGGTCAAGAAGATCCCCTGGAAAAGGAAATGGCAACCCACTCCAGTATTCTCGCTTAGGAAACCCCATGGACAGAGGAGTCTGGCAGGCTACAGTCCATAGGGTCATAAAGAGTCAGACACATCTTAGTGACGAAGAAACAACATGCTAATAGTGAACATGCAGAAACTGAAGTGAAAAACGAATGTTGTTTATAAGTGTTCCAAAGAAAAGAAACACTTATATACTTACAAAACATGTGCAAGGCCCATAAGTCTAAATTACATTGATAAAAGAAATAAAGAGAATTATATTGAGTGAACATACATTCAGTAAGACACCAGCTTCACTTCAGTTCCTTTCCCTGCCTTCTGAAGTCTAAAAACTCCACAGATGATTTGCATTTGCAATAAATTTTGAAAACATCTAATTATTACTATCATCATTATTATCATCATTGTCATTGTCATCTTTATCATATCATCATCATATAAATCCCTCAGATTGGGGCCTTAGAGCTTCTACATAATTCTAATTTTTTTTTTCCTCATAAGTATTTTCTTAGAAGTAAAAATTACTCTTCCCCTGGATCACTGGTTCTCCAAGTGAAGGTACTTATGAAATAGGGAGTTTATTAGAATGAAGATGCTGGATCATTAGGTCAGGATGGGCCTGAGATTCAATGTTTTAAAGGATCCAATAGATCGACCAGATATATGTTACCAGACTAGGTGCCTCACTGTAGGATAGAGTTATTTCAGGGTTCAATATTAATCTCCAGTGTATATAGGTTGTGTACTTAGTTATGCCCTATACCAATCAGACTGGGTAGGATATAGTCTATGTTGTTAAGCTCATAAGTAAGCTCCAATTCTGCCACCATGACCAGTTTATAGATGAACTCATTGAGAAAGTACTGACATGTCTCAAAAAAATATGGTTGCTTGACTATGTAATTAATGATGGCATCTTCTGCATAAAATATAATAATTTATAAATTTGCTTCAGTCATAAGCATTCTCACTATCATCTTAATTTTTTTTTGATTAGCAGATAGTTGCTTTCCAATGTTATGTTTCTGCCAAGCAACAATGTGAATCAGCTTTAAATATACATATATACCCACCCGCCTTGAGCCGCACTTTCACCCTCCCCATCTCACTCCTCTAGGTCATCACAGATCACCAGGCTGAGCTCCCTGTGTTATACAGCAACTTTCCACAAGCTATCTATTTTACACATGGTAATGTATATAATTCAATGCTACTCTCTCAATTTGTCCCACATGTCAGACTTTATTTTTCTGGGCTCCAAAAACACTACAGATGGTGACTGCAGCCATGAAATTAAAAGACGCTTACTCCTTGGAAGGAAAGTTATGACCAACCTAGATAGCATATTCAAAAGCAGAGACATTACTCTGCCAATAAAGGTTCGTCTAGTCAAGGCTATGGTTTTTCCTGTGGTCATGTATGGATGTGAGAGTTGGACTGTGAAGAAGGCTGAGTGCCGAAGAATTGATGCTTTTGAAGTGTGGTGTTGGAGAAGACTCTTGAGAGTCCCTTGGACTGCAAGGAGATCCAACCAGTCCATTCTGAAGGAGATCAGCCCTGGGATTTCTTTGGAAGGAATGATGCTAAGGCTGAAACGCCAGTACTTTGGCCACCTCATGCGAAGAGTTGACTCATTGGAAAAGACTCTGATGCTGGGAGGGATTGGGGGCAGAAGGAGAAGGGGACGACAGAGGATGAGATGGCTGGATGGCATCACTGACTAGATGGACGTGAGTCTCAGTGAACTCCAGAAGTTGGTGATGGACAGGCAGGCCTGGTGTGCTGCGATTCATGGGGTCGCAAAGAGTCGTACACGACTGAGCAACTGATCTGATCTGATTTCCTTCCCCCACTGTGTCCACAAGTCCATTTTCTATGTCTGTATCTTTATTCTTGCCCTACAAATAGGTTCATCAGAACCATTTCCCTAGATTCCTTATAAATGTTATTTTCTCAAGATTCATTCACATATCTCTTCCAAGAATTTGTTAACAATTCTCTAATTTTCACATTTATCATCATACCAAAATTATTAGCCTGAGAAATGAAATATTTCCTCCTATGTCAGTAAACAAGCATGTCAAGTCATCAGCAATTGAAGCCCTTCAATATGAGCCAGTATTTCCTAAGGGCACTCAGGAAGGAGAAGAATACCTACAATCTAGCAGCCATGAGACCAGTCACTCCCTATGGTGAGCACAAAGGGGTCTCATGATGTGAAAAATACAGGATACTGACCATGGACTGATGAGATACATATGAAATAAAGTCTGTCACTGGTTCCACTGTTTCCCCATCTATTTTCCATGAAGTGATGGAATCAGATGCCATGATCTTAAGGGAACCAGATGCCATGATCTTAGTTTTCTGAATGTTAAGCTTTAAGCCAATTTTTTCACTCTCCTCTTTCACTTTCATCAAGAGGCAATCTTCTTACTGGCACCAGAAGATTGGGATGGGCCTGAGATCCTGTTGCCTTTTCTGTGTTTTAACAGACCCAATATATTCAACTTGACATAATTTACTAGACTAGATAATTTTTATTTTCTTGGTGTTCCTTTTATAGTTTCTAAATATTCTAAAAAATTATAACTAAAATATTATTATTAAAACATAATAATATTTTAAAATATTGTTATTTGAACTAGTATTTCCATCACTACAAATCTAACCTAATAAACAGAATGAAAAAAAAATTGCACATACACATGTTCACTTGCAGTACTATTTTTACTAGATAAAAACAAACAGCTCAAATACTCAGTAATTTAGTATGGTTAAATATGTCCATATGCTAATATCTAGATTCTTAGACTCTGTTATGTTACATGACAAGAGAGAATTAAAGCATAGGTAGAATTATGTTTGCTAATCATGACCTTGAGGTAAGGAGAGTATCTTGGTTTGTTCAGGTAGGTTTAATGTAATCACAAGGGTCCTTTTAAGAGAAAGAGTGAGACAAGAGGCCTGGAGTCAGAAAGAGATTCCTTATGGCTTTGAAGATGGAGCAAGGGACCATAAACCAAAGAATGCAGGAGATCTCAAGCACCTGAAAAAGTTAAAGAAACATATTTTTGCCTAGATCCTCCAGAAAGAATGAAGCCTTGATGCATTCAATGATGACACCTTGATTTCCAGCTCAAGGAAAGGCATTTAGAAGCTTTGCTCTCTAGAATTGTAAGATAATAAATGTGTTGTTTTACACCACTAAGCAATAGGACACAAATCTATCAGGTTTTTTTTTCCCCCTTTGCTAACTCATCATAGCAAAATCTTATAAAGATATAAGAATCACTTGAGGGAGGAATGGCAATGAGATAAAAATAGTTACTGTGGAAATGTGAGAAACTTTCTCATGCAATTTACTGGAGTTTTCATAATTACTTAAGTCTGATATAAAACATACCACTTCCTCTCTGAAACTGGGAAATGCTATTTTCACAGAAATATATGACTTTGTAGGTTATAAAAGATTAGTTAACATAAAGCAAATAAATGATCTTGGTTACTTAGTATTTCATGGATAATAACCAATTCCTATTAAAAGTTTGATAGAAAAACAAGAGCTAACCTCACAGAATTATGTTTAATTGCAAAAGAAATCAATTTACTTCAAATGTTCTGATTGGGACTTTACAGAACGCTATATTACAAGTTACCTGCTGTAATACCTGCAAACGACCTCTTCCAACAACACAAGAGAAGACTCTACACACGGACATAACTTGATGGTCAATACTGAAAGACGCTAGCTCCTTGGAAGAAAAGCTATGACCAACCTAGACAGCGTATTAAAAAGCAGAGACATTATTTTGACAACAAAAGTCCGTCTAGTCAAACTATGGTTTTAGTTATGTACATCCATCAGAGTTGGACTAGAAAGAAAGAATTGAGCACCGAAGAATTGATGTTTTTGACCTGTGGTATTGGAGAAGACTCTTGAGAGTCCCTTGGAAGCCTAGGAGGTCAAACCAGTCAATCCTAAAGGAAATCAGTCCTGAATGTTCACTGGAAAGGCTAATGTTGAAGCTGAAACTCTAATACTTTGGCCACCTGATGCTAAGAGCTGACTCATTTGAAAAGACCCTGATGATGAGAACCATTGAAGGTGGGAGGTGAAGGGGATGACAGAGGATGAGATGGTTAGATGGCATCACTGATTCAATGGACATGAGTTTGAGTAAACTCTGGGAGTTGGTGATGGACAAGGAGGGCTGGGGTGCTGCAGTCCATGGTGTTGCAAAGAGTCAGACATGGTTGAGCTACTAAACTGAACTGAACACGCTGTTTTAGCAGAGAAGGATGAAGCATAAGAAACCACCATATACCATTTTGACTCCTTGTGCTACATGTGTGTGCTCAGTTGCTCAGCCATGTCCAACTCTTTGTGAGACCAGGGACGGAGGCCCGTCATCTTCTGTCCATGGGATTTTCCCGACAAGGGTACTGGAGTGGGTTGCCATGCCTACCTCCAGGGGATCTTAGGGACTCAGGAACCTAACCTGCTTCTCTGGAGTTTCCTGCATAGGCGGGTGGATTCTTTACCACTGTGCAAACTGCTTACCATTTCTATCCAGCATCCTGGATTTGGACAATAAGTTTTCCTCACTCATTAGAAAGAGTTAGGAATTAGGGGGTAGATTGTTTGGTTGAATGGGTCTCAGATAAAACTCCTTTTCCTGTACATGTAAATAAATTATTAGATATTGATAGAAATATTCAGAGGACATTTGAAAATCGTATTATATACTTTTTATTTTCATTAAATTTGCTCATCACAATTACTTTGTTTCATGGTCACCAACACAATGAAATAATTAAAAGGACATGTCAGGATGGCAATAAAGTTGAAGCTACATATATTAATAAATGGAATGTTATTTGTTTGTGTTAAAGCATCCATAAGCAAATTTAAGTTTCTGTTTTTGAAATAGCAATAAAAAGAAGTATACATATTCCCTGGCTTTCTAATCATTTCTGAGTTAGAATAATGTTAAAAAAATAGTCTACGTATTTTATAAAAGCCAGCAAGTTCATATCATAAAGCTAAACAAAATACTCCTTAGAGGAAACAACAGAATGTAAAAAAGGAAGCAAAATTTTATAAACTATTTAGATAGTTTCTTAGGATGAATTTCAGTGTTCAGAAAAGACAAGCAGTGCCTTGATATCATCTGGCATATTTTTGAATACTTAGGTAATAATGATAAATTATATGTTGTGAATACATAAATAAAATTTTTAAAATATATGTACTACTTTGAAATCAGACCTCTCTTGCTTTATCCACCTCTTTCATGTCTAGAATGCGTTGTCTAATTTTGAATGAATACCCTTAAGAGCAAGATTGCCCTTCTTAAATATTTGCCATGCCATGAAAAAAAGAATTGCCTCAGTAAATTAGAACTATTAGTAATTATAAATTACTGAATAGTTGATGAGTGATAAATCTTTGGTTTTTCACTTTAACTCATTATATTCATATCAAACTTCAAATGATTATTTGCTTATTTTCAAAGATTTAAATCAATAGCTCTTGAATAAAAACATTTGTTTCACTCCACAGCCATTTCTAATCTTAAATCTATTTTGTTTTTGCAAGTCATAATAATTATTAGATTCATAAAAAGTCTATTACAGCAAGATTTTAAAAATATTCTGCAAATCTTCTGTAACTTCAAAGTGAAGATCAGCAACCATCATTCAAGGAAAGGCTGAGTGACTGCTACACTAGAGAGAAACACATTTTATGCAAGGAATTATGAATGGCTTAATGCAATGACTGAGCATGCAGACACACAGGATAAAGAATGGAAGTCTGATTCTGTGAGGTTTTTCTTTCCTTGCAGTCACTCATGTCCAACTCTTTGGGACCCCATGGACTGTAGTCTGCCAAGCTCCTTTGTCCACAGAATTTTTCAGGCAAGAATCCTCAAGTTGCCATTTCCTACTCTAGGGAATCTTTCTGACCCAGCGATCCAAACCACATCTCCTGCATTGGCAGGCAGATTCTTTACCAGAGCACCTCCTGGGAATCTCTTAGAACCAGTAAAAAATACAAAAAGTATGAATAATAACTCCATGGTTTAAGGAGAAAATATAACAGTGAAGATGATGTTAAAGATAAAACAACCAAAAAATTATTAATAGGACTTTCTTGATTTTCCCACATGGGAGATTTTAACAAAGAATAAGCTGTACAGGCAACAACAGGAGGGATAGAAAAATATTACAGCTCAAACATGCAAAGAAGCTAGAGTCAATTCTTAAATGTAAGGCATGTAGATATGTACACAGTGATGGAGAGAAGTTTCCTATCAAAGACAACATCACAATGGCTGATAAACATGTGACAGTGTGCTCAACATTAGTAATCATGGGAATGCAAAACCAGATCATTAGGTACCACTTCATATCAACCAGAAAAGACTAATGAAAGAACATACAAGGTGTTAGAGAACTTTGTGGGGTATCTGGAATGCCTATACATGGCTAGAAGTATAAATCTGTACTTTAGAAAATCTTGGTACTAAAGTTGAACATATACACACACTTTGCTGAGCAATTCCTTTTTTAGAGCTCCCTGGACAAAGTATCACAGTCTGGGCTTAAATGACAAAAGATTTATTTATTTTATTTTTTAATTTTTTTCTCTTCTGTCTAGAGGCTAGAAGTTCAAGATTGACATTTTGGTAGACCTGCTTTCTTCTGAGATCCATTAGGAAGAATCTGTCTGGGATTCCAAGCCTGGCTTTGAGATGGTAATCTTCTCCATGTCTTTACTTTGCTTTCTTTCTGCCTATGTCTGTGTCCAAACTACCTCTTCTTATGAAGACACCAGTTATATTTGATTTGGACTCACCCATAAAACCTGATTCTAAACTAATCACCTCTCTAAAGACCCTATCTCTAAATAGCTACATTCTGAGGTACTAGAAGTTAGGACGACTTCAACACATGTATTTTGAAGAAGAGGGTAAATAATTCAGTACATAAAGATACTCAACAGAAATGCCTATCTATTTATCGACATCTATATATCTATATATATAATCCTGCACAAATTGTTTATTTTAGTACTATTTGTAGTATCTCCAAAATATAATTTATCTGAATGAACCTAACAAACAGAATGACCAAGGGAATTTTGACATATTTATATAATGAACTACTATATAGCAATTAGAACATATGAATAGAACTTGCAAACAGAAAGGGGCCAACATAAAGAAGTACACAACCACATGATTTTATTTATGTGAAGTGTAAGAACAGGAAAAACTAATTAATAATGTTAAAAGTCAGGGTGAGCATTTCTCTTGGTGAGGGTATTAAGAAAGGATTGTGACTGGAGGAAGCATGAGGGGACTTCTGAGATACTGGTTAGATTGTTGTTTTGTTGTTTAATCTATTTGTCTAGTTTATGAAAAAACACTAGACTCTTTATTTAAGAATCACACACATTATTGAAAATATTTTATACTATAATAAGATTTTCTTAAAAGAGAATAAATAAATCAACATCATGACATTGATGTTGATTTTAATAACAAGACACAGTATTTTGAAATATTTTAGGGGAGTCAGTAGGTGCCCAGTATGCTACTGGAGATCAGTGGAGAAATAACTCCAGAAAGAATGAAGGGATGGAGCCAAAGCAAAAACAATATCCGGCTGTGGATGTGTCTGGTGATAGAAGCAAGGTCCGATGCCAGTACTTTGGCCACCTCATGAGAAGAGTTGACTCATTGGAAAAGACTCTGATGCTGGGAGGGATTGGGGGCAGGAGGAGAAGGGGACGACAGAGGATGAGATGGCTGGATGGCATCACTGACTCGATGGATGTGAGTCTCAGTGAACTCCGGGAGTTTGTGATAGACAGGGAGGCCTGGCGTGCTGCAATTCATGGGGTCGCAAAGGGTCAGACACGACTGAGCGACTGAACTGAACTGAACTGAAGGTAATGATTTAATAAACACACAGAAATTAAATCTTGATGAAGCATTTCATATTCCATCCCAGGCCCTTAAGTAGATTTATGATGCTGAAAAAATCTTTTAACACTGAAACGCTGATGTCTCCCCCTAAATTAATGATTTCTATAGTAATATCTTTAGAAACCCTCTTTCAACATTAGAATTCTTACATTCTTAATAATTTAGGGACTGAATTGCTGAAATTGAAGAAAACATCATATTTAAATATTTGATTTAAAAAAGGATAAGTTTCCCAACAGTTAAGATAACAATGTATTTCACACTTAACTGTCATTGAAATATAAGGATTAAGATTAGGCTTAGAATTATGGTTAATTATAGGGTTATCCTTTTGGTCATTAATTTTGTATATGTTGTCAGAGGAAATTTATTTATGTAAAAATAATGAAGATAGTAAAGCTTTCTTAATTATTATTTAATAATTTTAAGAGTTCCAATAAAGAGTTTCAGTATTGATAATTAAAAATATTGGCAACTATTTTTGAAAAATGTATATTCTTATGTGATAGGAAACTTTGAGACTATTACCAAAACACATGATAGCAAGATAAATATCAATTAAATATGGCTTCAGACCATCCCAAATACCAGGTAAAAAGAGAAGCATGCAGTGAGCGGCTGAGGATTATGAATAGCACTGAAAGAGGGCTGCTGTCAAAGACTGACACAGTTAAATTAACTAAAAATAATGGTGGGCTTTTGTATGAGGGTGATGAATCAGAAATATTTACAGTCAATCAAAATCTGAAGGAAAATGAAACAAAACAATCATACTGGTGTGTAAAGCAAATATCAGCATCTGCAGGCCCTTATATTGAGTGATTCCTGTAGCTAACAAGAAATAGGAAACTATGATTCATGAGTTGCCTCACACATTGCACAGCAAAACTCAAAATGAGACGGCTATGTTGAGATTTTGCATTCAGTACCCTTACAGCAATGTTTTACATTGAAATCTGGTATAAATATAATATCTATGTCACAAAATAAGAAAAAGTATTAGGAAGACATATGAACTGAAGTCACCCTTAAGCAGCAATTGCCAGATATTGCTACATTTGCTTTCCAGAAATATTCATAGAATACAATTGATGTTGGATCCATCAAGATTATTGTGTTTGAAGCCAAGTGGAGAGGGAGAATATGAAATATGATAATAATGAACAGCTTTCTAGTTCTAAATGCAAGCAGAGGTTTAAGTGCTTCACACTTCATTTGAGTGGTCATGCAGTAACCTTTTCAAGCGTGATGACAAACAACCTCACAGTTGGGCAATAATGTTGCCATGTGAAAAATGCCAAAACACTTAAAAAACAAAACCTACTTCTCATCTTTCAAGTTCTTATTTTTTCTCATTTTTTTAACTTCAGTTTACTATTTATATGTTAAAGTATTTTTAAAAAGAAAAAATAGCAGTGTAAATATTCTAATGGCGACCCCGTGGACTGTAGCCTACCAGGCTTCTCAGTCCGTGGGATTCTCCAGGCAAGAATACTGGAGTGGGTTGCCATTTCCTTCTCCAGGGGATATCCCGACCCAGGGATCGAACCCAGGTCTCCTGCATTGGAGGCAGACACTTTAACTTCTGAGACACCAGGAAAGATAAAAGATATATACAATATTAATTTTTGAGAGAAAGAGAAGAACTTACAGTCACATAGATGTAAACATTAAAAAATATATTTTATCTTATTCCTGATTTTATCTTAATTATTTTATCTTATTTTTGAAGCATAGCATTTGTCCTCAGATAGATCATTTAATTTTTTTTACATGATTTTATCACTATGCAATTAGCTCAGTAATACCTATAACTAACTTTAGAAATTATATGAACAATAAAGATTGAATGGTATAAAAGTCACTGGAAAACACTGTTATTTGAATAGTAGTCATAATACTAGGGGATTGCTAGAATGAGTTCAACTCACAATTCAGAGTTGATATTCACATTAGGATATTAAACCTATTCAATTTTTTAAAAAAAGATTAATATTTTCACTAAATAACAATCTAAGGTTATTTAGGGTACTAAAGGTAAACTAAAACCTTTAGTAAAGGCTTACCAAAGGTTAAGTGAGGTTAACTTAAACATTCCTTAAACAGGTTTAAGGTTACTAAAAGAGCTTTTGCTACATAATGGGGAAAAAAATCACTCTTTATACTTTGCTCATTATTCCCACTGCTTAACCATATATTACTCAGCCAGCAGTAGATCATGTGTAGATTCCATTGTCCAGAAGAAATTGTTATAGGATGCAAAAGTCCACTGGGCCATGTTCTCAGCCTTTTTATAATGCTGAAGTAAATGATAGTCTATAGCAGTAATTAACAATTAACTGCTGTAGTATATTACATTGCCCTTGGTTAAAACATGTTTGATCAAAATATAGAAAGACATGGTAGATGTTTCCAGGAATAATTGAGAGTGAATCTTTCTACCTTCAAATAGAAAGGTCATTTCTATTTATTGTCAATAACTATTCATTAAAAGGGCTTCCCGGGTGGTTCAGCTGGTAAAGAATCTGTTTGCAATGCAGGAGACCTGGGTTTGATCCCTGGTTTGGGAAGATCCCCTGGAGAAGGGAAATGTTACCCACTCCAGTATTCTGGCTTGGAGAATTAGGGTTAGGGTTAGGTTTAGGGTTTAGGGTGGTGTATAGTCCATGGGGCTTCCCTGGTAGCTCAGATGGTAAAGCGTTTGCCTGCAGTGTGGGAGATCTGGGTTCAATCCCTGGGTTGGGAAGATCCCCTGGAGAAGGAAATGGCAATCCACTCCAGTACTTTTGCCTGGAAAATTCCATAGACTGAGGAGCCTGATAGGCTACAGTCCACGGGGTCACAATAGAGTCGGACATGACTGAGAGACTTCATCTTCCTTCCTTCATAGTCCATGGGGCTGCAAACAGTTGGACAGGACTGAGCAATTTTCGCTTCACTTCACATTTATTTAAAAACCTACAATGTTCCAATTGTTCTGGGTTTTGTTGTTGTTGTTGTTCTTAGAACCATCAGCAAATAGATACATATTCTTCTCCTTTAAATGTATTTCTTAGTGAAAGAAGACATAAACTAGGTACAAAATAAGGAAATCATAGTGTGTGTTAGCTGTTGATCCAAGTTATGATAACAACAACAACAACAAAATAGAGAAGGGAAACTGGGAGTACAAGGTGGTCCAAGGTAGAGGAGAAAGTTGTAATTTTAAACTGTGTGGTCAAAGCAGTCTCAGTAGTAATTTAGCTTTGAGCAGACTGGATACAGGCAAAGGAATTAGCAATTCAAATACCTGAGACAGAAATGTCCTATAAAAGAAAAGAGCCATTATAAAATTCTAAAGTCAGAGCATGTCTTCTGTGTTTAAGGAATAACAAACAGACCGGAAGGAGCAGATATCAAGAGATGAGATGTTCAGGTAATGGCAGCCTACTCATAAGAACCTGCTAAGGCATTGTCAGTTCAGTTGAGTTGTTCAGTCTGTCTGACTCAGTGACCCCATGAACCACAGCACACCAGGCTTCCCTATCCATCACCAACTTTGGGAGTCTACCCAAACCCATGTCCATTGAATTGGTGTTGCCATCCAACCATCTCATCTTCTGTCATCCCCTTCTCTTCCTGTCCTCAATCTTTCCTAGTATCAGGGTCTTTTCAAATGTGTTAGTTCTTCGCATCAGATGGCCAAAGTATTGAAGTTTCAGCTTCAACATCAGTCCTTCGAATGAATATTCAGGACTGATCTCCTTTAGGATGGACTGGTTGGATCTCCTTGTAGTCCAAGGGACTCTCAAGAGTCTTCTCCAACAGCACAGTTCAAAAGCATCAATTCTTCAGCACTCAGCTTTTTTTATAGTCCAACTCTCACATCCACACATGACTACCAGAAAAACCATAGCCTTGACTAGACAGACATTTGTTGACAAAGTAATATCGCAGCTTTTTAATATACTGTCTAAGTTGGTCATAACTTTCCTTCCAAGGAGTAAGCGTCTTTTATTTTCATGGCTACAATCACCATCTGCAGTGATTTTGGAGCCCCCAAAAATAATGTCAGACACCTTTTCCACTGTTTCCCCATCTATTTGCCATGAAGTGATGGGACTGGATGCCATGATCTTAGTTTTCTGAATGTTGAGCTTTAAGCCAACTTCTTCACTCTCCCCATTCACTTTCATCAAGAGGCTCTTTAGTTCTTCTTCACTTTCTGCCATAAGGGTGGTGTCATCCACATATATGAGGTTATTGATATTTCTCCAAGAAATCTTGATTCCAGCTTGTGCTTCCTCCAGCCCAGTGTTTCTCATGATGTACTCTGCATGTAAGTAATCAAGGTGACAATATACAGCCTTGATGTACTCCTTTTCCTGTTTGGAACCAGTCTGCTGTTCCATGTCCAGTTCTAACTGTTGCTTGCTGACCTGCATTCAGGTTTCTCAAGAGGCAGGTTAGGTGGTCTGGTATTCCCATCTCTTTCACAATTTTCCACAGTTTATTGTGATCCACACAGTCAAAGGCTTTGGTAAAGGCATTGTAATGATTAATTTTATGCATCAGGTTGACTAGGTCATGTTTTGCCCAGGTATCTGGTTCACATTATTTCTGAGTATGTCTGTGAAGATATTTCCAGATGAGATTTGCATTTGTATCAGTAAAGTGAATAAAGCAGATTGCCTTCCCCAGTATGGGTGGGCACCATATAATCTTTTAATAGTCTGCATAGACAAAAAGGCACAAGAAGGAATAACACATTCTCCCTGATTTTTTGAGTGAGGACATCCGTTTTCTGATTATATCATTGACTCTCTGGTTTTCAGGCACAACTGAGCGACTGAACTGACTGGTTCTCATGCCTTCAAATGTGGACTAGAATTGTACCACTATCTTTCTTGGGTCTTCAGTTTCAGATGGCAGATTATGGAACTTCCTAGACTCCATAATCACAAAAGCTAATTCATTAAGCTATAGATGTAAACAAATTTCTCAAGAGGCAGATCAGGTGTTCTGGTATTCCCATCTCTTTCAGAATTTTCCACAGTTTATTGTGATTCACACAGTCAAAGGCTTTGGCATAGTCAATAAAGCAGAAATAGATATTTTTCTGAAACTCTCTTGCTTTTCCCATGATCCAGCGGATGTTGGCAATTTGATCTCTGGTTCCTCTGCCTTTTCTAAAACCAGCTTGAACATCAGGAAGTTCACGGTTCACATATTGCTGAAGCCTGGCTTGGAAAATTTTGAGCATTACTTTACTAGCGTGTGAGATGAATGCAATTGTGTGGTAGTTTGAGCATTCTTTGGCATTGCCTTTCTTTGGGATTGGAATGAAAACTGACCTTTTCCAGTCCTGTGGCCACTGCTGAGTTTTCCAAATTTGCTGGCATATTGAGTGCAGCACTTTTACAGCATCATCTTTCGGGATTTGAAAGAGCTCAACTGGAATTCCATCACCTCCACTAGCTTTGTTCATAGTGATGCTTTCTAAGGCCCACTTGACTTCACATTCCATGATGTCTGGCTCTAGGTGAGTGATCACACCATCGTGATTATCTGGGTCGTGAAGATCTTTTTTGTACAGTTCTTCTGTGTATTCTTGCCACCTCTTCTTAATGTCTTCTGCTTCTGTTAGGTCCATACCATTTCTGTCCTTTATTGAGCTCATCTTTGCATGAAATGCAGGTCAGGAAGCAACAGTTAGAACTGGACATGGAACAACAGACTGGTTCCAAATAGGAAAAGGAGTTCATCAAGGCTGTATATTGTCACCCTGTTTCTTTAACTTATATGTAGAGTACATCATGAGAAATGCTGGACTGGAAGAAACACAGGTTGGAATCAAGATTGCTGGGAGAAATATCAACAACCTCAGAGATGCAGATGACACCACCCTTATGGCAGAAAGTGAAGAGGAACTGAAAAGCCTCTTGATGAAAGTGAAAGTGGAGAGTGAAAAAGTTGGCTTAAAGCTTAACATTCAGAAAACGGAGATCATGGCATCCGGTCCCATCACTTCATGGGAAATAGATGGGGAAACAGTGGAAACAGTGTCAGACTTAATTTTTCTGGGCTCCAAAATCACTGCAGATGGTGACTGCAGCCATGAAATTAAAAGACGCTTACTCCTTGGAAGGAAAGTTATGACCAACCTAGATAGCATATTCAAAAGCAGAGACATTACTTTACCAACAAAGGTTTGTCTAGTCAAGGCTATGGTTTTTCCTATGGTCATGTATGGATGTGAGAGTTGGACTGTGAAGAAGGCTGAGCGCCGAAGAATTGATGTTTTTGAACTGTGGTGTTCGAGAAGACTCATGAGAGTCCCTTGGACTTCAAGGAGATCCCACCAGTCCATTCTGAAGGAAGTCAGCCCTGGGATTTCTTTGGAAGGAATGATGCGGAAGCTGAAACTCCAGTACTTTGGCTACCCCATGCGAAGAGTTGACTCACTGGAAAAGACTCTGATGGTGGGAGGGATTGGGGGCAGGAGGAGAAGGGGACGACAGAGGATGAGATGGCTGGATGGCATCACTGACTCGATGGACGTGAGTCTGAGTGAACTCCGGGAGTTGGTGATGGACAGGGAGGCCTGGCGTGCTGCGATTCATGGGGTCGCAAAGAGTCGGACAGGACTGAGTGACTAATCTGATCTGATCTGATAGATGTAAACTGGATATATACAGAGAGAGAGAGAGAGAGTCTATTGGTTCTGTTTCTACAGAGAACCTTGATTAAAACGGGCATCATAAGGACTTTATCTTTTATTCTAAGGAAGATGGGAAACCATTATAGATCAATGAGCAGTCGTAAATCTTTGACGATGATTGTTTTTTGATAATAGACCATAGAGAAGAAATTTAACAACTGATACTAGAGATGATAGTAGGTTAGTAAAAGGATGTACTGACATAGATGATTAGAAATGGTTGATATTTTATTTATCACAGATAAAGTAACTTCCTTATGCAATAGATAAGAGGATTGAGAGAGAAAGAGAGTGGTTAAGAATTACACCCCGTTTTCTACCTGAATAACGGAAGGATACAATTGCCATCAATAGAGATAGGAAAGGTTGGTCAAAGCAATCTCATGTTAGAATCTCTCAATTTCCCATGAGTAACATGATTCAAATATATATATAAAAAGTAAAAGCTGCCTTAAAGTATCACTAGACTCAAGACAAATGTCATGATACAAAGGTATTTCTTTTAAATTTATTTTTATAAGTTTTTGAAAAGAAAAGAGAAAAAAATATCAAAGGAAGACAGATATGAGCAAGATAGAAATATTTTAGAAAATGGCATAATGCTTTTAGAAAAACCAAAGATAAATCTCCCCTAATTAATTATGACAACACCTCCCCCCCTTTTTTTAAGCATTTTAGTTTGCAGAATAAGTAGAAAATAACTCAATTAATTTTTACTACAAAAAGCAAAAAAAGAAAAAACACTTTTTGGAACAGTGGTTTTCAAATTGCTTTGTAGAACCTCAGGTTTCTCAGAAATAAGGATGTGCAAAGGAGGAATCAAGCAGGACATAACTTTTGTTTCTTCTTATATACTGAATGTGCTAAGTTACTCACTCAAGTCCAACTCTGAGACTATGGATTTTATTCCACCAGGCACTTCTGTCAATGGGATTTTCCAGGCAAGAACATGAGAGTGGGTTGCAGTTTCCTCCTCCAGTGGGTCTTTCCAACCCAGGGATCAAACCCTCATCTCTTATGTCTCTTAAGTCTTACAAATTAACATTCTACAATTCAAATTATATTCAAAAAGGGCACTGTGTCTTTTGTTAAACTGTGAAAACTACAATTGCAGAGGAAGAAATCTCATTTTATTCCACCATTGAAAATGCAAACTTACTTTTTTCTCTAATACTGTCATAGATTTTGAATTGGAGTAAATTGTGAATTCAGAGTTGATAATAAGAAATGCATGAATATATGTAAAATACTCATGAGGCTACTTTTAACTATTTTTATTATGAGGGTGACTAAAATTTAGCAGTAATTATTTCTTTGTTCTTATAGTATAGAACAGTCTTATGGACTCTGTGGGAGAGGGAGAGGGTGGGAAGATTTGGGAGAATGGCAATGAAACATGTAAAATATCATGTAGGAAATGAGTTGCCAGTCCAGGTTCGATGCACGATGCTGGATGCTTGGGGCTGGTGCACTGGGACGGCCCAGAGGGATGGTATGGGGAGGGAGGAGGGAGGAGGGTTCGGGATGGGGAACACATGTATACCTGTGGCAGATTCATTTTGATATTTGGCAAAACTAATACAATTATGTAAAGTTTAAAAATAAAATAAAATTAGAAAAAAAAAAAGAAAAAATAACAATTGTATGTCAGTATTTTGAAATCTAATTTTCATAGCATTGTTTTTAGCTAATTTATATACTATTTGAATTTGAAATTTTCCCAACTAAGAGTTTTAAAGTATTTCATCTAAGTACGTATGGTATTTCCTCCTTAGGAACCATAACTATTATTATAGAGAATGTAAATGGCATATGTATGTCCAGTTTCCTCCATGTATATATTCATTTCACAATCTATAATTTTTTTCCAAGGGAAAAAGGCTAATTCTCATTAGAAGTACTATAACATAAAATATAAATAAAAGTATAAATTTAAATATAAATAGCAGCATAATTATAACATTTTCAAATTATATAAGCCTCATATTATTCACAGGCTTTCTTTTGAGTTTATATTATTTATAGGCTTTCTTTTGAAACAAAAACAAAGAAGCCTCCTTAATAAAGTAGTTCCATAAAATCCTATTTGTCTTTGTATATTAAGATCTAGTGATTTCAGATCACTTCATTCAAATGAAATACTATGAAATCACAGATCTGTTAATAAAACTGGCACACCAACTTGTATCAGAGGCAAGAAAAAATGATTTGTTTCAGTCCAACTAAGATTTAATCCAGCTGCAATAACATTATTCTCTTTGGAAAGCATTAGTACAGTCTCAGCATACTTACATTTATATTATAAATATCATGTTGCTTTTTAATAAAAACAACAAAAAGATAGTTTACCATCTTGTGTCAACAGTTTGCATTTTATGTGTTGGCTATTTGGCAGCAACTGTAGTTTTCTGCGTAATTTTTTATACCTAAAAGAAAGTTTGCATTCTGAAAATCCTCATGGCCCTAATGTTTAAGGATAAAAAATTCTTCACTTTTAAAATTTTACTCACATTGTAAGTTGAAATTTAACATACCAGCTAAGTTTTTAAGGTAATTCTCTAAGGAACAACTTATTTAGTAATCAATAATAAAAGTTTTGAAATTATTTTCTATGAGAACACTATACAAGTTATTCAATAAAAAATAAAGTGTTTACAGGAGGGAGAAGTGTATTTCTTGGAGAGTTTTCACCTCTTTGGTCTCGTATTTTGAATTATGGCCATGCTATCCATACCAGGAAAGCATTCATATCACTTGATATAATGATTGCTTCACAAATGATTATGCCTTGAGGTTTTTCTTTTTATTCATGCAAGAACTGAATTTGGAGTTCACTTTTAGCACAGATCAGGAAGACGAAGTCAAATTATTCTTTTGGTGAGCTTCTGGAATATGTTCCCATTTGCTACTGAACTGTGGAAAGCTAACACCTGAGCCTGAATATACTGCCCTTGTCATTTCTACGGGGAATTTTTTGCATGGAATTAAAACTACAACTCTGTGTAAGTGTGCATGTCTCTATATGCTTATAGTGAGTAGAAAACAAAAGATGGATGGATTCTATGGAGTCAAGCAAAAATGGTTTGTCTCCTACCTAGGTGCAGTTAACAATAAGCTTGCTATTTAATTTTCTAAACTGTAAACTGGTGTGATAATACTTTTCTTGCAGTATTATTGTGAGAATGAAATGATACATAGATGTATAAAGGACCAGGGAATTAACAGTTCAGTTCAGTCTCTGTCACATTTGACTCTTTGCGACCCCATGGATTACAGCATGCCAGGCCTCCTTGTCCATCATCAACACCCAGAGCTTACCCAAACTCATGTCCATTGAGTTGGTGATGCCATCCGATCATCTCATCCTCTGTCTTCCCCTTCTCCTCTTGCCTTCAATCTTTCCCAGCATCAGTCTTTCCAATGAGTCAGCTCTTCTCATCAGGTGGCCAAAGTATTGGAGTTTCAGCTTCAACATCAGTCCTTCCAACTAACATCAAGGACTGATCACCTTTAGGATGTATTGGTTGGATCTGCTTGAAGTCCAAGGGATTTTCAAGAGTCTTCTCCAAGACCACAGTTCAAAAGCTTCAATTCTTTGGAGCTCAACTCTCTTTATAGTCCAAATCTCACATCCATACATGACTACTGGAAAAACCAGTCTTGACTAGACGGAACTGTGTTGGCAAAGTAATGTCTTTTCTTTTTAGATACTGTCTAGTTTGGTCATAAGGTTCTACCCAAGGAGTAAGGGTCTTTTTATTTCATGGCTTCGGTCACCATCTGCAGTGATTTTGGAGCCCCCAAAAATAAAATCTGACACTGATTCCACTGTTTCCCCATCTATTTGTCATGAAATGATGGGGCCAGATGCCATGACCTTTGTTTTCTGAATGTTGAGCTTTAAGCCAACTTTTTCACTCTCCTCTTTCACTTTTTTCATCAAGAGGCTCTTTAGTTCTTCTTCATTTTCTGCCATAAGGGTGGTGTCATCTGCACGTATGAGGTTATTGATATTTCTCCCAGCAATCTTGATTTCAGCTTGTGCTTCACCCAGCCCAGCGTTTCTCATGATGTTCTCTGTATATAAGTTAAATAAGCAGAGTGACAATATACAGCCCTGAAGTATTACTTTTCGTTTTCCTATTTGGAACCAGTCTAATTTGTTCCATGTCCAGTTCTAACTGTTGCTTCCTGACCTGCATACAGATTTCTCAAGAAGTAGGTCAGGAGGTCTGGTATTCCCAACTTTTGAAGAATTTTCCACAGTTTATTGTGAACCACACAGCCAAGGGCTTTAGCATAGTCAATAAAGAAGAAATAGATGTTTTTCTGGAACTCTCTTGCTTTTTTGATGATCCAGCAGATGTTGGCTATTTGATCTCTGGTTCCTTTGCCGTTTCTAAAATCAGCTTGAACATCTGGAAGTTCATGGTTCACATATTGCTGAATTTTGAGCATTACTTTACTAGTGTGTGAGATGAGTGCAATTGTGTGGTAGTTTGAGCATTCCTTGGCATTGCCTTTCTTAGGGATTGGAATGAAACTGAACATTTCCAGTCCTGTGGCCACTGCTGAGTTTTCCAAATTTGAGTTTGGAAAACTCAAATTTGAGTTCAGCACTTTTACAGAATCATCTCTTAGGATTTGAAATATCTCAACTGGAATTCCATCACCTCCACTAGCTTTGTTCATAGTGATGCTTCCTGAGGCCCACTTGACTTCACATTCCAGGATGTCTGGCTCTAGGTGAGTGATCATACCATAGTGATTCTGAGTCATGAAGATCTTTCTTGTACAGTTCTTCTGTGTATTCTTGCCACCTCTTCTTAATGCCTTTTGCTTCTTTAGGTCCATACCATTTCTGTCCTTTATTGAGCCCATGTTTGCATGAAATGTTCCCTTGGTATCTCTAATTTTCTTGAAGAGATATCTAGTCTTTCCCCTTCTATTGTTTTCCTCTATATCTTTGCATTAATCACTGAGGAAGGCTTTCTTATCTCTCCTTGCTATTCTTTGGAACTCTGCATTCAAGTGGGTATATTTTTTCTTTTTTCCTTTGCTTTTGGCTTCTCTTCTTTTCACAGCTATTTGTAAGACCTCCTCAGACAGTCATTTTGCTTTTTTGTATTTCTTTTTCTTGGGGATGATCTTGATCCCTGTCTTCTGTACAACGTCATGAACCTCTGTCCATAATTCATCAAGCACTCTGTCTATGAGATCTAGTCCCTTAAATCTATTTTTCACTTCCAGTGTATAACCTAAGGCATTTGGTTTAGGTCATACCTGAATTTTCTAGTGGTTTTCCCTACTTTATTCAATTTAAATCTGAATTTGGCACTAAGGAGTTCATGATCTGAGCCACAGTCAGCTCATGGTCTTGTTTTTGCTGACTCTGTAGATCTTCTCCATCTTTAGCTGCAAAGAATATAATCAATCTGATTTCAGTGTTGACCATCTTCTCTTGCATTGTTGGAAGAGGGTGTTTACTGTGACCAGTGTGTTTTATTGGCAAAATTCTATTAGCCTTTGTCTTGCTTCATTCTGTACTCCAAGGCCAAATTTGCCTGTTACTCCAGGTGTTTCTTGACTTCCTACTTTTGCATTCCAATAATGAAAAGGATATCTTTTTTGGGTGTTAGGTCTAGAAGGTCTTGTAGGTCTTCATAGAGCCCCTCAACTTCAGCTTCTTCAGCATTACTGGTCAGGGCGTAGATTTGCATTACTCTGATTTTAAATGGTTTGCCTTGGAAATGAACACAGATCATTCTGTCATTTTTGAGATTGCATCCAAGTACTTCATTTCAGACTCTTTTTGTTGACTATGATGGCTACTCCATTTCTTCTAAGGGATTTTTGCCCACAGTAGTATATATAATGGTCATCTGTAATGGAGACTTAATAATAAGCACACAAAATTTAGCAAGTTCTAAGAGCTCAGTAGATGCCTGTTTGATTCCTGGTGTGGGAAGATCCACTGGAGAAGCGATAGGCCACCTACTCCAGTATTTTGGGGCTTTCTTTTTGGCTCAGCTGGTAAGGAATCTGGCTGCAATGTGGAAAACCTGGGTTCAATCCTGGGTTGGGAATATCCCTGGAGAAGGGAATGGCTATCCACTTCAGTATTCTGGCCTGTGAAATTCCATGGCATGGTGTTGCAAAAAGTTGGACATGACTGAGTGACTTTAATAAATAAATAAATAACTCAATAGAAATCCATTTATTTCTTCTTCCATGTGATTTACAAAAGAACACACTGGTTTTAGAAAGAATTAGAAATGAAGTCTGCAATACTGAGGAGATCTAAGAGTTAAAACTCCAAAATAGCAAAGGATAGAGGTAGGCACAGATCTTTCAGAAAGTATTATGGATGGCCACTGCAAGATTCAGAAGGCCAAAAAACCTTGAAAACTGGTTAATTTTAATGTGCAGAGTGTTTTTCTATATAACACTGGTAGTTTCAGGCAAATGTTGCCAAAATATATGAAAAGAATTTTTATAATTTTATAAAATATTGTGGCATAAAGAACAATAAAATTTTACAAGATTGATTGAAAACTAATGAAGTGATAATGTTTTGAGAAGAGGCACGTGAGTTGAATATCGTTTCTGGATAGAGATGCTTCTTTTATCAACACAGAAGTAACTACTGTGGAACGGAGGGTGAGAAGAATGAGAAGGATTCTGAGAACTTCTACAATACAATTAGCAGTTATAAGAACACATACAGATGATGCAAATGTAATAGAGCAAGAGCAGCAGTGTCGGATCCTGGACAACAGCAGGAGAGCAATAACGGATGACTAGACATTCAAGATCTTACAAAATGAAGGGATGCAAATCATAGGATTTACAAACTCAGTGATTGTGTGCATGGGGTTTAGAATCATGGGGTATATTCACTGATATTTCTGATTCACTCTCTGTTTCAAAGGAGTGACAATATAATGAGTTGTCAGTGATGCTTGGAGATAAACTGATAAATAAAAGAGTTCATATTCACCAACTTAAGTGTGTAAAACATTTTTTCTGTTTTTTCTAAAAATATTTAAAAAATTGAATATAGATCGCTGAGATTAGAATCTTGGTTTTCCCAATTATTTTCTTTGACACATTACTAAATGCTTTTGCTTCTCAGTTTCTGTTTCTATAAAATGAAGGTGACAGGATAGTTTCAGAGGTTAAATGAATTAATATATATATATAAGATACATACTAATGCTCTATAAAATGAGGTATAATTATCTTCATTATGGTTGTAATTATTATTTATTGTAATAACTATTAAAGAGAACAACTTCTCATTTCAATTTGTAAGTCTGTTTTTAATTTCCATACACTGTTTTCGATCAGTAGCTTCTACCTGGTCATTTCCCAGATTTCTTTTTTATATAATAAAGTAAAACATATATTCAAGTATTATTCAGTTTAAGTGTAATATTTTACACTCAGAATTTGTGAAAGTGAGTCACTCATTCATGTCCGATTCTTTGCAACCCCATGGACTATCAGTCCATGGAATTCTCCAGGCCAGAATACTGGAGTGGGTAGCCTTTCCCTTCAAGGGATCTTCGCAGCCCAGGTATCTAACCAAGGTCTTTTGCATTGCACACAGATTCTTTACCAATTGAGCCAACAGGGAAGCCCAATAATACAGGAGTGGGTAGACTAGCCCTTCTCCAGTGGATCTTCCTGACCCAGGAATCGTACCAGGGTCTCCTGCATTGCAGGTGGATTCTTTACCAACTGAGCTATTAGGAAAGCCCTCAGAATTTGTATATTATAACTATTTAAAGCACATGAAAAAAGATGCAAAATGATATCATTCAAAGTGATGAACTACTGATTTTTCATAGTAAACATTTATTATATTGATTACCTTTCTGAAATATAAGTATTTCTGGCTTTATAAATAAGAATCATTTGGGTCATTTATGTGCAAACCATGCATTGTTTATAGATAAAAGAGAGAACACCATAGCTGATTAATTCCTTAGACACTGTTTGGTCCAAAATGAACACACAGACACACACATGCAGAGGCACACATATAATTCACATAAATAACACACATGCATATCATTTTACCAAATCTCATGGGCAGAGGAGTCTGGTAGGCTGCAGTCCATGGGGTCGCTAAGAGTCGGACACGACTGAGCGACTTCACTTTCAATCTTCACTTTCACGCATTGGAGAAGGAAATGGCAACCCACTCCAGTGTTCTTGCCTGGAGAATCCCAGGGATGGGGGAGCCTGGTGGGCTGCCGTCTATGGGGTCACACAGAGTCGGACACGACTGAAGTGACTTAGAAGCAGCAGCAGCAGTATATTATTAGGGAATTTTAGTTTGTGCTATGAACTGCTTTATAGGGAAAATTAATTATTTCACAAACAATGATTTTTTCCCCTTGAATATAACATAGTGAAAGAGCAAAACAAAACTAAAACCAAGACTCTAATAATGGTGCTAACAGGTTTTTTGATTGTGAGCTGCTCTGCTAGAAATATTCTTTAGAAATACAAAATAATGTAAATTATATAACCACATTGTTCAAGTTTATAATTGTATTAATTTTGGAACAATTTTATAATAGGTATAATCTCCACAGTTTGTACTTCCGAAGTCAGTTCATCTAAAGTGTAACTAAAGATTCAAAAATTAAATTAGTCTGTTTAAACTAACACTTTATAGAAATATGTAGCATAATTTGGCCATTCTCAAATATGATACATTCTGTATTACATCAGGCACTCATCATGTTTACTAATCATTCTCCATGAAGGTCCATTAGCAGATAGTTGAATCATAGATTGAAAATAAAAAGAAAGTTTTACACAACTATCTTCTAATCTTTTTCTCTACAGTAAGATTCATTGTAGATTATACGTGGTAGAAATCTTCTAAAATATATTCACTGAGGAATAGTGTCAGTGGCTTTTCTTCTGATGTACACTTAGGTTCTGATAAGAAATCCAAATCACAGTACTTAAAATATGTTTCCACCTATTCTATGAAAGACAGTAATCATTTCCTTTACTTATTTCCTTCCTACTCCTATATCTCCCTCATAGAGAGCATGGTTATATCCTTTTCAGTTTGCTCTAAAAACTCTTCTCAAGGAAACCTTGATACCACCTTCTGGCTATTGCTGATGTAAGTATTTACCTGTCCCAAGTCAGACTACTGAGGTTCTCTTTTCTACAAAAAGACCACATAGTGACTGGATTCAGACCCTGTTAAGCAAATGAACATGAAGGCCATATAATGCTAAGCAGCATTTTTTACTATGTGCCCCACCCACCAAAAATGGATTATGTGGAATGATAAATACGAAGAAAATACATGAATCTTGACTCCTGGTAACTTGTGATTTATAGGTTTTATCTCCTGTGAAATATTTCAGAATCATATTAACACTTTAGATCTCAACAAAATTCTCTTAAATTTTCCTTAATAATTATGGTAGTCTTGAGGATATTTGTTACTGATAAACACTCAATTATAAGCCACTAACTAACTCTCTACTAGGTATCAGAGATTGCCACTTTTGTTATGAGTATATTAGTGGGGTGGTTTATTCAATTTTCTGAAAGATCAAAAAATGAATAAAAGATCAGGGCTGGGAGACTGGAGTTCTGATGTTTTAAAACAGTTGTTTTTGATCCAACCAACACAGATGTCAAGAAAATAATATAATAAATTTGTCTCAAGCTTAAAAGAAAATTTGGGTTGGATATATTCTTTTGGAAATCATTATATATACAAACTTTTTTTTCTAGAAAAGCTGAAGAGTGGTAAGATAAGAAATTTAAGACATCTTCAAGAACTCAACTATTTAAATACAGATAAATAATGATGAGTTGATAAAGACTGAGCAAAGATTAGTAAAGTAAGAATACCTGAGAAACCAAAGAAAATGTAATTAAAGAGGAAAGATGTGGTGAACTGAGAAATCAGAAGGTTGAAATACATCCACTGGGGTAAGGCATCAACAAAACACAGAAAATGCTGTGCAATGATAAAAGATGGTAACAGAAGGGAATGAGTTGGTGGGAACAATGTAAGTAGCATAAATACCTCTTGAAAATTTGGCAGTAATGGAAAAAATGAGTTAAAATGATAATATTTAAAAGACAGTGGAATTTGGAAACTTTAAAATTGTGTTTTACAAAACTTTGTTTTTGTTTTGTTTTTTAAATAAATTTATTTATTTTAATTGGAGGTTAATTACTTTACAATATTGTATTGGTTTTGCCATACATCAACATGAATCCGCCACAGGTATACACGTGTTCCCCATCCTGAACCTCCCTCTCTCCTCCCTCCCCGTACCATCCCTCTGGGTTGTCTCAGTGCACCAGCCCCAAGCATCCAGTATCATGCATCGAACATCAAAAGAGACACAGATGTATACAAAAATTTTTAAATAATAGAAATTTTAAATTTTAAAATTATAGGAAACTTTTAAATGATAAAAAAGCTTTCGTAGACTAGAAGGGTAAAGATAAAGGAGAGAGAACAATAATTAATAAAGTAAGGTTTCCTAGGAGACAATATAGACTATAATAGACAGCCCAAGAGGAAATATGAGCATTAGATGGATGAATATATTTTGGCCCTTAGAAGAGGATTTCCAAATTTGGCAGATAAAAATATACCATTTCCAATTAAATTGAACTTCAGATAAGCAATTAACATTTTTACTATAAGTACATCTAATATAATATTGGTATCACATTTTTTTACTAAAATTTTGTCATTACCTGAAATTCAAATTTGTATAGACATGCTGCATTTTTCTGGTAATCTTAATTGAATCCAAGGATACGACTCCCCATCCACATTTTTGGACCTTGTGTTTAGAAAGCCTCTCTATGGCCCTCTTTTGACCATGCTTGAGAGTGCAGAATGAGGAGTCCTGGAACCAAGGGGACCTATCCATCTGGAACACAAGTCCAGCTCTTATAACAACCAAGATACTGCAATAATCTACAAACATGGATGAAAATCTACATTCAAGGCTGCTTGGGTCTCATCTTCACATCCTCCTTCCCTATAAGAAGCAGCACTGCCAGTGTGCCCTAGCATGTACAGCCTGAAACACAAGGTACAGCCAAGGGGTAAGTCCTTGTGTGGATATAACAAAATCTTAGCTGTGAAGATGTTTTTCCACATATATGATATTCAAATAAGAAATTGAGAAATTTAGTAATGAGAAGGGAGTGAGAGAGAAAGTAAGTGGGCCAGCTTTAAGAGCAGTGAATGTGTTAGGAAAACTGTCTTTGCTGCCAATTTCCTAGATGGGATTGTGAGGAGTGCAAGAAATCTAAATTAAAATTTTATTTTCTGGTTGTAAACATAAAGTTGTATTTTCAAAGGAAGAAGGAGAGAACATATTTTATTTAACAAACTTCTATCTTGATTTTGACTTCTCTTTCCCAATATTCTGAAAATGTAAAGAGTGGGCCTAGAGGAAGATACAATTTCTGAAAATCATATAAAGGAGGTGATGGTCAAGCATCCTTATATCCTTATATACATGGTAGTGTGACATGGGGGAAGACACCTCTGATGGTTTCTGTTTTCCTTGAAGTAGTAGAAAAGACTGCCTTCTAAAAGTAAGTGTGTGTGTGTGTATACAAATGGTAATCATAAATTTGGCAAGATTTGATATATTTAACCAGAAACAAAGGTGAAAAATGTGACTGAAGAAAACAAGTAGGATTGTTCAGCAGTGTGTGTTGAGTTGACAATGCTGGGCATGACTTTTTACTGAGATTTTAAAATTTCATGTTTGGCACAGTTATATTGAAGAAGGATAAGTACATTCATGCAAGGTGGCAGTTTTAACAGGTTGTAAAAAAAAATGAAAAAATTAGAGATTTAAGGGTATTTGGAAGAAGATTATTGAAATGGTGGATAATGATGATATCTAAGCTAGTTTTGGTAGAATGAGGATAACAAAAAAGTGAAAAGGGGAATTGGAGTATTATTGTGCTAATGAGGATGTAAAGAAACACCTCTAAATGTTTCTTAGGCTTCTCTTCCTTTACCTTTACTTTCCTATTTTGTGTTCCAAAAGTCCTATAATTATCATTGTGTAATTGGAGATGAGTAGCTAGTAAAGTAATGCTCAAAATTCTCCAAGCCAGGCTTCAGCAATATGTGAATCGTGAACTTCCTGATGTTCAAACTGGTTTTAGAAAAGGCAGAGGAACCAGAGATCAAATTGCCAACATCTGCTGGATCATGGAAAAAGCAAGAGAATTCCAGAAAAACATCTATTTCTGCTTTATTGACTATGCCAAAGCCTTTGACTGTGTGGACCACAATAAACTGTGGGAAATTCTGAAAGAGATGGGAATATCAGACCACCTGACCTGCCTCTTGAGAAATCTGTATGCAGGTCAGGAAGCAACAGTTAGAACTGGACATGGAACAACAGACTGGTTCCATATAGGGAAAGGAGTATGTCAAGGCTGTATATTGTCACCCTGTTTATTTAACTTCTATGCAGAGTACATCATGAGAAATGCTGGACTGGAAGAAACACAAGCTGGAATCAAGATTTCCAGGAGAAATATCAATAACCTCAGATATGCAGATGACACCATCCTTATGGCAGAAAGTGAAGAGGAACTGAAAAGCCTCTTGATGAAAGTGAAAGTGGAGAGTGAAAAAGTTGGCTTAAAGCTCAACATTCCGGTCCCATCACTTCACGGGAAATAGATGGGGAAACAGTGGAAACAGTGTCAGACTTTATTTTTTTGGGCTCCAAGATCACTGCAGATGGTGACTGCAGCCATGAAATTAAAAGATGCTTACTCCTTGGAAGGAAAGTTATGTCCAACCTAGATAGCATTTGAAAAGCAGAGACATTACTTTGCCAACAAAGGTCCGTCTAGTCAAGGCTATGGTTTTTCCTGTGGTCATGTATGGATGTGAGAGTTGGACTGTGAAGAAGGCTGAGCACCAAAGAATTGATGCTTTTGAACTGTGGTGTTGGAGAAGACTCTTGAGAGTCCCTTGGACTGCAAGGAGATCCAACCAGTCCATTCTGAAGGAGATCAGCCCTGGGATTTCTTTGGAAGGAATGATGCTAAAGCTGAAACTGCAGTACTTTGGCCACCTCATGCGAAGAGTTGACTCATTGGAAAAGACTCTGATGCTGGGAGGGATTGGGGGAAAGAGGAGAAGGGGACGACAGAGGATGAGATGGCTGGATGGCATCACTGACTCAATGAACATGAGTCTGAGTGAACTCCGGGAGTTGGAGATGGACAGGGAGGCCTGGCGTGCTGCGATTCATGGGGTCACAAAGAGTGGGACACAACTGAGGGACTGAACTGAACTAAATAGTGTTCAAGCCATCAAGTGTTGATTTCAGTCTCATTTTTCAAACAGTATACATGATCTTAGGAAAAGCATACCTTCTTTGATCCTCAGTTTCCTCATGTATTATATTATTACATTAATACTTTATGATAATATTGCTATGAGATATCTTTGACATGTATTTAGTGCTTAATTGGTACAGTATACTATTTTCTCTCTTTTTCTGATATATATATATATATATATATATATGTATATATACATATATGTGTATATATACACACACACAAACATATATGGAGCTTTCCAGGTGTCCAGGTGGCTCAGTGGTAAAAAAACCCACCTGCAAATAGAGGAGCCACAGAGATGCTAGATTGATCCCTGGGTCAGAAAGATCCCCTAGAGTAGGAAATGGCAACGCACTCTAGTATTCTTGCCTAGGAAATCCCATGGACAGAGGAGTATGGCAGGCTACAGTCTAAGAGTCACAAAGAGTCAGACATGACTGAGAGACTGAGCAAACACACATGTGTGTATATGTGTGTGTATACACACATACACATACATATATATATATATATATGTATATATATGTATATATATATATATACTTACACACACACACACACATATATATATGTATATATATATATTTCCCCTGAGTGAACTTAATTAACATGTGATCTCCTTACACACTAATGCATTCCCAATGGTAAAAGTCTGCTTCCTGAGTTTCAAACTTACATTTCAAGCGTCCATGAATTATATCTCCCCTAAATGTTCCATCTGTGCCAGGCTGGATGAAGCACAAGCTGGAATCAAGATTGTGTCCTAGTTGCTCAAACGTGTCTGACTCTTTACAACCTCGTGGACTGTAGCCCACCAGGCTCCTCTGTCCACGGGGATTTTCCAGGCAAGAGTACTAGAGTGGTTTGCCAGTACTTTCTCCAGAGGATCTTCCCAACCCAGGGATCAAACCCAGGTCTTCCACCCTGCAGGCAGATTCTTTACCTGGGAAGAATAATTCTGAGCCATGTGGGAAGCCCTGGAATCAAGATTACTGGGAAAAATATCAGTAAGCTCAGATATGCAGATGACACCACCCTTATGGCAGAAAGCAAAGAGGAACTAAAGAGCCTCTTGATGAAGGTAAAAGAGGAGAGTGAAAAAACTGGCTGAAAACTCAATATTCAAAAAATGAAGGTCATGACATCCAGTCCCATCAATTCATAGCAAATAAATGGGGAAAAAAAAAAAATGGAAACAAAGACAGACTTTATTTCCTTGGGCTCCAAAATCACTGCAGATGGTGACTGCAGCCATGAAATTAAAAGACACTTGCTCCTTGGAAGAAAAGCTATAACAAACATAGATGGCATATTAAAAAACAGAGACATTACTTTGCCAACAAAGGTCCATCTCATCAAAGATATGGATTTTCCAATAGTCATGTACGGATGTGAGAGTTGGGCTGTAAAGAAGGCTGAGCGCTGAAGAATTGATGCTTTTGAACTGGGGTGTTGGAGAAAACTCTTGAGAGTCCATTGGACTGCAAGGAGATCCAACCAGTCCATCCCAAAGAAAATCAAAGAGGAAGTGGCATATGAACCGTTTTGAATTTACCAGTAAGACAAAGATAGAAGATTGGACATGCTAGACTTGGAGGCATGTTAGTGCAGCATGTTTGTGGCAGTGAAAAATATTAATAAAGCTGACAGCCTATGGGAAAATAAGTGGTCTGGGAGAAATAAATAGCAAATTTTGGCTTTGAGGTGACCATGGAACATTGGTGGTTGTCCAGTCATCCAGTTGTGTCTGACTCTTTGCGACTGCATGGACTACAGCACTCCAGGTTTCCCTGCCCTTCACCATCTCCCGGAGCTTGCTCAAACTCATGTCCATTGAGTCAGTGATGCTATCCAAACATCTTGTCCTCTATTGTCCTCATATTTTCAATGATTATTTAACAAACATTTAAAAAAAATCATTTCAGAGTTTCACACAAAGAACCCCTATCAAACCGAACCAAAATAAAACAAACAAACAAATAGGCTTTTAGATTCAGGAGATCTATTCAGGCTATTCTTTCTAGACTGTGTTTTAAATTCTATCTTCGAATATCTCCAAATGCCAATTTACTTTCCTATATTTGGATTTTCCCTCTTTACACAGTCTCATAGACAGAGTTTTTTCTTAGTCCTGTTTTACCCTTGGACAGGCTTCTGAGTTATCCAGCTCCACAATGTGTCCAGACTCAGATTGTACACTGCCAGCAGGGATTGCTACGGCTCTAAATAGAAATCAGGCTCCATGTCTCAACTTTTGTGACAGGGATTAATATTTATTGGGGAATGTCTTAAAATTACTTCTTTACACGTCATTGTTCCTATTAAACTTAATTTTCTTAAGTGGCAGTGGATATCTCTTGGGCATCTTTTTTTCTAGTAATTATGATATAGGAGCCTGGTGGGCTACAGTGCATGGGGTCACAAAGAGTTTGACACAACTGAGCAACCAATGCTTTCATTGTAATGACAATGTCAATTATATCATGATGCTTCAATGGTAACTTTTAAAAAAGTGACTGAATAAATGAAAATGAGTAAAACTCATACACTACCTTAACTACAATTATTCTGGCCATAGGTATTCTTTTTCTGTTCTCACCTTTACAGAGGAAGGCCAGTGTATACACCCACCTGCCTTGCCTAAGGCCAGCAGGCTCAATTCCTTCCAACAGAGACTTTCTACTCTAAGACATAAGGAGTGTGGTGTGAGTGTGTGCATGCTCAGTCATGTCCCACTCTTGGCAACACCATGGACTGTAGCCCACAAAGCTCCTTTACCCATGGGATTTCCCCAGGCAAGGATACTGGGGTGGGTTGCCATTTCCTACTCCAGGGGATCTTCCCCACCCAGGGATAGAACCACACACACACACATATATGAAACATAAAAAAGCTCAACAGTCAGGAGATGTTGAAGATATGATGCACATGGAATAACAGCAGCTACCACATTCCTTCAATTAATTTTTTTTTCTTTTAGATTGTTTTGTTTTACTCATGATTTTCTTTTTTTTTTTATTAAAAAATTTTTTTTTTAACTTTACAATATTGTACTGTTTTTGCCATACATAAACATGCATCCCCCACGGGTGTACCCATGTTCCCCATCCTGAAACCCCCTCCCACCTTCCTCCCCATACCATCCTTCTGGGTCATCCCAGTGCACCAGCCCCAAGCTTCCTGTATCCTGCATTGAACCTGGACTGGTGATTCATTTCTTATATGATATTGTACATCTTTTAATGCCATTCTCCCAAATCATCTGCCCTCTCCCTCTCCCACAGAGTCCAAAAGGCTGTTCTATACATCTGTGTCTCTTTTGCTATCTCGCATACAGGGTTGTCATTACCATCTTTCTAAATTCCATATATACGTGTTGCTGCTGCTGCTGCTAAGTTGCTTCAGTCGTGTCCGACTCTCTGTGACCCCAGAGAGTGCAGCCCACCAGGATCCCCCGTCCCTGGGATTCTCCAGGCAAGAATACTGGAGTCGGTTGCCATTTCCTTCTCCAATGCATGAAAGTGAAAAGTGAAAGTGAAGTTGCTCAGTCGTGTCCGACTCTTTGCGACCCCATGGACTGCAGCCTATCAGGCTCCTCCACCCATGGGATTTTCCAGGCAAGAGTACTGGAGTGGGATGCCATTGCTAGTATACTGAAAAACACCAGTAGGTGTTTTTCTTTCTGACTTACTTCACTCTGTATAATAGGCTCCAGTTTCATCCACCTCATTAGAACTGAATTAAATGAACTCTTTTTAATGGCTGAGTAATATTCCATTGTGTATATGTACCACAGTTTTCTTATCCATTCATCTGCTGATGGACATGTAGGTTGCTTCCATGTCCTGCCTATTATAAACAGTGCTGCAATGAACATTTGGGTACACGTGTCTCAATTCTGGTTTCCTTGGTGTGTATGCCCAGCAGTGGGATTGCTGGGTCATATGGCAGTTCTATTTCCAGTTTTTTTAAGGAATCTCCACACTGTTCTTTTTCTAAAACACTATGATACATTTAGGTGTAGAGATTTTTTAAAAATTTTATTTCAATCTTATTTGCCATTTATTGAGACTTTTAATCTGTGATTTATGTCTTTTTCTAGCTCTAGGAAACCAATCATTATTTCTTCAAATAATATCCCTCTATCATCTTATTTCTTCAGTGAGCTTTTAATCTCTTTTAGTCACATGTTGACGCTTATGGATATACCCTCTCTTCTTTAAGTTTTATTTGATATTTTCTAACTCATTGTTTGTGTAGCAATCTAGTGATTTTCAATAAGGCAATCTTCTACTTTACTAATTTTCTCTTTAAGCAAATATAATTTACTATTCGGGCTTCCCTTGTAGCTCAGTTGGTAAAGGATCTGCCTGCAGTGCAGGAGACCTGGGTTCGACTCCTGGGTTGGGAAGATCCCCTGGAGAAGAAAACTACAACCCACTCCAATATCCTTGCCTGGAAAATCTCATGGACAGAGAAGCCTGGTGGGCTGCAGCCCATGGGGTCGCAAAGAGTCAGACACCACTGAGCAACTAACACTAACACTAACTAATTTACTATTCAATCCCTGAAGAAATTGACACCAGGACTGTAGGCCTGGGTACAAATCCTGAGTAAATTACTTAAATTCTCTGAGCTTCAGTTTCTTTCTCTTTAAAATAAAGGTAATTATAGTATTAACTTTGCGGTGCCATTTTGTGTTAGTAATTGTAAAGTATATATATATATATTTCTTTCATTTCTTCCTACCTATATAATTATATGGGCTTTCCTGGTAGCTTAGCTGGTAAAGAATCCACCTGCAGTGTGGGAAACCCCAGTACAATTCCCAGGTCGGGAAGATCCTCTGGAGAAGTGATAGGCTACTCACTCTAGTATTCTTGGGCTTCCCTGGTGACTCAGACAGTAAAGAATCTGCCTGAAATGCAGGAGACCTGGGTTTGATTCCTGGATTGGGAAGATCCCCTGGAGGAGGGCATGAAAACCCACCCTAGTATTCTTTTCTGGAGAATCCCCATGGGCAGAGGAGCCTGGTGGGCTACAGTCCCTGGGGTTGCAAAGAGTCAGACAGGACTGGGCAACTAAAGACAGTACAGCATATAATTATCTGGACTTTGAACTGTCCATATCTTGTTTCTTCCTTTATTTATTTATTTTTTCATTGCATCCCTTGGAAAGAAAATGTTCTTTCATCTACAATATTCATCTTCACCTTAAACATCACTGCCACATATATGTCGCTATTTTACACACAATTCACCTATATCTCAGATCTAAAAAAAAATCTGGCATTCATAGCTATATTCTCATGATGAAGTTTACATGTCTCAGTCAGGACAATCATTATTTAGACTTCTTTCTACTGATATATTGGAGTAGGAAATGGCAAACCAATCCAGTATTCTTGCCTGGAAAATTTCATAGACAGAGGAACCTGGCAAGGTACAGTCCATGAGGCTGCAAAGACATGACTGAGTGACTGAGCACACACACACTACTGATTTATATTTTTCATATACCTTTACCCAAGCACTTCACTTGTTTGAATGTACGTACTCATAGTTCAACAAATGTACCACACACATTCTGCTCTTTATTTATCTTGTTCATTAACTTGATCATTTACTTATTTATGCAGTCATTATTTATGATTTCATATTTTATTAAAGATGTTGTGAATACAAAGATGAATAAGTCATGATCTTTGCTACATGCTGGAAGTCATAGACATGCAGCAATGTTAATATAATAATTTTAGTACAAAGTGATAGGTACTGTAAAAAACCTTACGCTTCTTTTTAGTAAAGAAATGTTTCATACATATAAGCAATAAAAAGAATAATACAACAAATACCCTTTTAACTACCACTCTGAATTAGCAAACATTAACATTTTGTCACATTTGTTTCAAAACTTATCATTTTAATCAAATTAATTTGGTCCATTTGATTAGTCACTAGAAATAGCTATCCTTCTAATTCCCAAGACATTATAAATTTATTTTATGTGTGCTACTGTAAAATATGGACGAGCCTCTTCATAATTTAGTTAGCTTCATACAGTAAGCTAAGACCAAATATAAGTAATAATGACATTTTTTAGTGAAAGTTTGGTGATAGCTAAGACCACAAGAATAACTTCTTTAGGTCGGTTCTGACTCATCTACACCATTAAAAATTTCCAAGATTGAATGGCTCCTCATATACATTTCATCTTCTAAGCACTATCGTATTTCTCGCCCAACATTTAAACTCTTTCAGAATGAATGATACAATGAATTTATTTCCTTCAGTAGAGAATTCCTTTCCCTATCTCCAATAACGTATTTTGCCTCCAATGAGCCTGACATATGGCTCACTATTTAAAAATAAAATAACATGTTCCTGGAATTTGGAATCAATCTACTTCAAACAACACCATATTTGCTATGTTATCAGCTTTCCTCTAGTAAGCAACAAAATAAAGATTAAGTTTTCATATCATTCCTGTTTTTAGCTCAGTTTTCTTTACCAACTATTACCAATTTTTTTTTATCCAAATGCACAAAATCCATACATTCACATACATGCATTCTCAGATACTATGATGGTAGAAAAAATAAAAATAAATATATCTTAGTCTAGGCACTTTCTAAATCAAAATAGTAGTGTAGTTTATTTCCTAAATAGGATGCTTAACTACATAATCTGAAGCATCACATTTACTAGGTTGAATCATATGAAATTAGGACACTGACTTTTATCTTTTTTTCTTTTATGTAAACATTATGGTTAATTTCATGTGTCAACTTGACTGGGCTAAGTGATACATAGATCAAACATTATTTCTGGGTATGAGGGTGTGAAGTTGTCTTCAGATAAGAGTAGCATTTGAATCCTGGACTCAATAAAATAGATTGCTTTTTATCAATGTGGTGGGCAGCATCTAACTTGTTAAAGGCCTAAACAGAACAAAGAAGTGAAGTTAGGAGGAATTCTTCCCTTCTGTTTCTGGCCTTCCTGCTTGAGCTGGAAGGCTAGTCTTCTCCTGCCCTTGCTGCTACTGCTGCTAAGTCACTTCAGTCGTGTCCGACTCTGTGCGACCCCTGAGACGGCAGCCCACCAGGCTCCCCTGTCCCTGGGATTCTCCAGGCAAGAACACTGGAGTGGGTTGTCATTTCCTTCTCCATTGCATGAAAGTGAAAAGTGAAAGTGAAGTCACTCGCTCAGTCGTGTCCGACTCTTCACAACTCCATGGACTGAAGCCCACCAGGCTCCTCCATCCATGGGATTTTCCAGGCAAGAGTACTAGAGTGGGGTGCCATTGCCTTCTCCGTCTCCTGCCCTCACATTGTATGTTCTCTTTGTTCTCAGGCCTTTGGACTTAGATTGGAATTATACCATCAGTTTTCCGGGGGCTCCAGCTTGCAAACAGCATATATTGAAGAGCTGACTATGAAACTTGAGCATCCCAGGGTTTTGGTATCATTGGGTACGTCCTAGAACTGATTCTCTGAGAATACTGAGGGATCAATTCAGTGTATGTGTGTGTATGTGCCTGCATGTGTATGTCTGTGGTGTGCTTCTTTGCAGAACTTTGATAAATACAATGGGCAAATATGGTCATTTTCATATAATTTAGGAATTGAAGTACTTCACTGTATTCAGGATTTCTTGAGAACAAAATTTGGAATATATTTTTTTTCCTGAAAAAAAAATGGAGGAACTAGTCCATCCAGAAATAAATTAATATGTATCTCTCAGAAAATGGAATATACATTTAATATTTTGAATGAATGATTTTATTACATCAAAACTTCAGTCATGTCCTCATCAGAGTTTTGTTACAGGCAAACACAAAATATTATAGTAAAAGTACACCTCAATATGTAAAATGATATAGTATATTTAGAATATTTAAAAATCAATATAGTAACATTTAAAAGCAGAGGAAATGCCTAAGTGGGCCAATTTGAAATTCAAACCCAACACAATAAATTGAGACTAAAGCCATAAATCTACAGGATTTCTAGGGCAAGAATTTAAAATCTGAATGTTTTGAGTGAAAGAACTCAAGCCAGACATATTTAAGACCAAAAAGTTTTCAAAACTGCATAAACATTATTAAGAAGCAAACAATAAACTAGAAGATATTTGTAATGATAAAACAAAGAAAATGGTAAGCACTAGAATATATAAATAGCTTCTAGAAATCAAGAGTAAAGAGCAAGCACATATTTCATTGAAGAGGATCTATTCGAAGCCAATGGATATATGAAAATATGTTTGACTTGACTAGTAATAAAAGACATGCCAATTAAAGTTGTTAATGCACATCCAACAAAAGAGGCGAATATAAAATTTCTCACTGGTATTCTCTATAAAGATTGAAGGAAACTGAACTTTGCATACATTTCAAGTACTAGTTGCTGCTGCTGCTGCTAAGTCGCTTCAGTCGTGTCTGACTCTGTATGACCCCATAGATGGCAGCCCACCAGTCTCCTCTGTCCCTGGGATTCTCCAGGAAGGAATACTGGAGTGGGTCAAGTACTAGTAGAAATTTGGAAAAAAAAAAAATTTGGAAAACACTCCTGCCAAATTTAGTAAGCATTTAAAATATGCTTACTCGGCAGTTCTACTTCTAATTAGACATTTCCATATGCACACAGGAAACATGTACATGTGTGTTAATGTCAGAAACAATCTTAGAATATAAAACTAACAATGTATGCTGATATGCAGAATATTTATTATATGACAGTTAAAAATGATTATGCTATATTTAGATAGATAATATTTTTATCAAAGAAAATACATTTTAAAAGGTCAGTGTTGAGGAAGAAATGGACATTAAAGAACAATTTGTTATCATCTATGTAAATTTTAAAACACTGATAATGTGTAAATTTTACATATATATCCTATATGAAATGAAATATATCAAACATACATTAAAAAGCTAACTCTATTGATGGCAATGGTTTCTTCCAGTAGGAGCAAAACTAATAGGATTTCAGGGAAATAAAGGGAAAGTTGAGTTGTATTTCTATATATATTCAAAAGGTATTATCAAATGTTATGCTTTATGCTCTTTCCTTTTTTTATATGCATTTGTTTTTCATTTTTTCAAACTACACATTTGCTTTTTATGTGTTTGTAAAGCTTTTTTCTAATGTCTTTATCTTATTTTTCTTATATTTCCCACAATTGACTTGTAATTTGAGATTCTGTGACATTTATATTTCTTGTCATTTCCCTTTGATTTAATTTTAATTTTCTGCTGTCTATGAGTTTTTCAATCTTCTTGAGTCTACATAGTTAATGTTATTAAATTTTCTTTTCTGTTTTCTTTTAGATTTTTTTTTTAATTTAAGTCTTTATTAGATTTCATCTAAAAATATCAGGAGAAAAAAATAAAACTTTGGATAGTTTTCAAATTAGTCACATACCAGGGCTTATATTCATAAGTTTTGAGAAAGACTGCTTATGATAAATGACTTGAATTATATCCTAAAGAAAGAGACAGAGAGTACATAAAAATTGACAACATGTGACTTTTCTAATAAGAAAGGAAATACTCAAAGTTTCCTGTTTAGCACATATGTATACAATGAATAATCCTACAGAATACTTTAAAAAAATTCATAAACAAATCAAGACATTTCTTTATGTAGTCTGATAAATAGAGATATAGAAAGACTTCCAAGTTATATTCTATCTATCATTTATATTTTTAAGTAGTCCCAGGAGTATATTTTATTTTTTATAAATCTCAAACTATTTGTACATAACCTTTTTTGTTTGTTTTCTTTCATTAAGCCAATGGAATTATTTTCCTTATGTCCACATATTTGCATAACATCTTATTTTTACTCACCACTTTGCAAACTATAGTACAAAAGTAAAAACTATTTGGGAGACTTCAGCAATATGTGAACCATGAACTTCCAGTTGTTCAAGCTGGTTTTAGAAAAGGCAGAGGAACCAGAGACCAAATTGCCAACATCCGCTGGATCATCGAAAAAACAGAGTTCCAGAAAAACATCTATTTCTGCTTTATTGACTATGCCAAAGCCTTTGACTGTGTGGATCACAATAAACTGTGGAAAATTCTGAAAGAGATGGGAATACCAGACCACCTGACCTGCCTCTTGAGAAATTTGTATGCAGGTCAGGAAGCAACAGTTAGAACTGGACATGGAACAACAGACTGGTTCCAAATAGGAAAAGGAGTCCCTGAAGGCTGTATATTGTCACCCTGCTTATTTAACTTATATGCAGAGTACATCATAAGAAACGCTGGGCTGGAAGAAGCATGAGCTGGAATCAAGATTTCCAGGAGAAATATCAATAACCTCAGATATGCAGATGACACCACCCTTATTGCAGAAAGTGAAAAGGAACTAAAAAGCCTCTTGATGAAAGTGAGAGAGGAGAGTGAAAAAGTTGGCTTAAAGCTCAACATTCAGAAAATGAAGATCATGGCATCTGGTCCCATCACTTCATGGGAAATAGATGGGAAACAGTGGAATCAGTGTCAGACTTTATTTTTTTGGGCTCCAAAATCACTGCAGATGGTGACTGCAGCCATGAAATTAAAAGATGCTTACTCCTTGGAAGGAAAGTTATGAGGAACCTCGGTAGCATATTGAAAAGCAGAGACGTGACTTTGTCAACAAAGGTCCATCTAGTCAAGGCTATGGTTTTTTCAGCAGTCATGTATGGATATGAGAGTTGGACTGTGAAGAAAGCTGAGTGCCGAAGAATTGATGCTTTTGAACTGTGATGTTGGAGAAGACTCTTGAGAGTCCCTTGGACTGCAAGGAGATCCAACCAGTCCATTCTGAAGGAGATCAGCCCTGGGATTTCTTTGGAAGGAATGATGCTAAAGCTGAAACGCCAGTACTTTGGCCAGATCATGTGAAGAGTTGACTCATTGGAAAGACTCTGATGCTGGGAGGGATTGGGGGCAGGAGGAGAAGGGGACGACAGAGGATGAGATGGCTGGATGGTATCACTGACTCGATGGACGTGAGTCTGAGTGAACTCCGGGAGTTGGAGATGGACAGGGAGGCCTGGCGTGATGTGATTCACGGGGTCGCAAAGAGTTCGACATGACTGAGAGACTGAACTGAACTGAACTGAATCATAATGTATTTCTTATCAATATAACTGCATTTTAGAGAATTCCAAAAGCAGGATATGATTAACTCATCATGTATACTATCAATAGAACAGAGTCAATGTTTAATCTTGGATTCTGGCAAAATATCAATATCAAGTTAATCAAATCACTATTTGAACCACAAATCAAATACAACTACCAGTTGTATCTCCTTATGTTTTCCCACTTAGGGTCTTATGGTTTTCACATTTCCTTTCAAACTTAAAGGTGTTCTCTTGGCTTCTCTCACTGTATTTTTCTATAATGTCCACTGAAATCATATGTGGAATATTATCTCAGAACATGTGCTGTAGTACTCTCTCAAAATAGTTTTGCTAAATCTTAACTTTATACTAATCCCACATGCTCTCCACAGTGCATCCATATTAAACACATCATAGTCAACCATGTGACTTAAAATAGATTTGTTTCTTTGAACAAGATGTCCTTCATTTCTGTTTCCTAGTCACAAACACCATTACCCTATATCTTGATGACACCTCTAAAATTCTCATCTCATTTTAAAATTTGCAATTCTCTTTTTAACTCACAATTAATATTTCTGGCCTTCCTTTGTTTTTCACTACTAAAAACTCTTGTACTTCTTTTATGTCATGCATCTATAGTATCTGGTAAAGTTTTCTTGATCTTGGTATATCTCACTTTTCTCTTCAAATATATGTTTCTAATCTCACTACACAATCCATATTCTCTTAGGAGTTCATTTTTTGACAGCAAAATTCATAAAATCCAATATTATTTATGATATCATCTAATACACCACTTATAGTTCTTCCTTTCTGAAAGCATCAACCAACGAAGAGATGAAAATACCACATATATTTCAAAGTTTTTCAATCCATAAACAGGACTTCAAAGCTTGGCTCAACATTTATTCTCATACAAATCCACAAAACGCTGGTTATATTCAATAAGAGTGATGAGTCTCCAGCTGTTCAGCCTTGTGTTTCAGATGTCCATTCTCCATATTACTAGCAGATCTATCCTTCTGAAACAGAAGACTGACTATGCCAGTGCTTGTAAATACATACATAGGACTAGAAAGCACTTCACATACATCTTTGCAGAATCTCAAGTATTACTTTGCATTGTTTATAGTATGTATTTCTAAGCCATTCCTAAAATACCACACAAGAATTGAAATCAATACTGTCCAATTATAGGTCTTAGGCATGGTCATAGTTAAATCACTGTATGTATAAAATGGTGTTGCTAACAATAATCCTCTTCACAGATAACAGTAACATTTCTATTTGTGTCAACACCTATTTTCTGTGACTGACACAGAGTATTTTTGAGGAATTCCATGACTACATAAGTTTGGAATTTCCAGAACTAAAAATGGAAGTTGTTAGATAGAAAAAGGATAATGGAAGATAGAAGTCACACAGAAGATAATGGATTAAAGTCATAAAGAAACTAAAGAAGTTTAATTCTACTTTAGTTGATGAGAAGCTGTGAACATTTTCTAAATAAGGAGTGACATTATTAGCTTTATATTTTAGACAATAATACTTTCAAGGTAGAATTTCAAGAATACACATGGTAGAATGAAGAAGGGAGAGTTTAAATTCACATTGCTCACAATGGATATGATAAAAGCTTGAACAAAGAGCATAATGCCAGATGATCAAATTGTGAGAACTGTGTATAAATAAATGTAAGGAACCTGAGAGGAAAGTAAAAATTATACTATAATTAGAGTAAAGCACAGGCAACTTGAAAGTTGTTGCTGATTTCTTATAAACTTTACATTGTCCTCAGATATGTTATTAAAATTATTTATTATATAGTTTCAGTTCAGTTCGGTTCAGTCGCTCAGTTGTGTCCGACTCTTTGTGACCCCATGAATCACAGCACACCAGGCCTGCCTGTCCATCACCAACTCCCGGAGTTCACTCAAACTTACATCCATCAACTCAGTGATGCCATCCAGCCATCACATCCTCTGCTGTCCCCTTCTCCTCTTGCCCCCAATCCCTCCCAGCATCACAGTCTTTTCCAATGAGTCAACTCTTAGCATGAGGTGGCCAAAGTACTGGCATTTCAGCTTTAGCATCATTCCTTCCAAAGAAATCCCAGGGCTGATCTCCTTCAGAATGGACTGGTTGGATCTCCTTGCAGTCCAAGGGACTCTCAAGAGTCTACTCCAACACCACAGTTCAAAAGCATCAATTCTTCAGTGCTCAGCTTTCTTCACAGTCCAACTCTCACATCCATACATGACCACTGGAAAAACCATAGCCTTGACTAGACGGACCTTTGTTGGCAAAGGTCTCTGCTTTTCAATATGCTATCTAGGTTACCTCTGTCCATTTCACATAAGTATGAATTAACTGTTACCAGAAAATAATTCATTTGCACATAATTCACATTTTCAGTCCTCTGAAATTAAGAAACAATAAATACATTTAGGAATTTAAGAGCCAAACAAGAGATTGGGAATAACCATGAAATCTGTGGGTTCTGGGATCAGGTTAGTAACTAACCCATCTGCCTGAAGTACAGCTAGAGAGGTGGTATAAGCTCATACTCTCCTAGGGAATGAGCACCAGGTGTTCCAAGAGAGCAGGATCCCTGATAGGCTTGTTCTTAGCCTAGCTGATATTTGAGATCAAGTCCTCCCAAACTTGATACCAAATGAGGAATAGCAACCAGTGAGATAAATAAAATACAATTCCGTGCCCAAAGTCCCTGGCATTTGTCCCCAGAATTAACCTTATTCTCTGTCCCGGATGGATCTAGACAACTTTAGAGCTTTTGCTGGCCCTGAGCCTACCTCTATAGTATTAGTCCTGAGCGGAGTGGAGCAGTTGGCACAGTGAGGATGAGATACTCCAAAAGAAAGAAATCAGAAGACACTGAGTAACATACAATCAATTCATTCTTAAAGCACTTCTTCATTAGGAGGAAATGAGTGAAATGAGGGAGATTGGGAGAATAATTCATCTTTGTACTTCTGGGAAGAAGAAGATACGTGGGTTCCTCTACCTCAAGTGTTTTCCAATCAAGAGTCACAACCCAGCTACTGACATTCATTTTCTGAAACAGGATCTGTTGAACATCTTCCCATACAGAGCTGTTGTTCAGTTGCTAAGTCAGTCATATGCAACTCTTTGCAATACCATGGACTGCACACATCAGGCTCTTCTATCCTCCACTATCTCTCAGAGTTTGCCCAAACTCATGTCCATTCCAACCATCTCATCCTCTGCTGTCCCCTTCTCCTTTTGCCTTCAGTCTTTCCCAGCATCAGGGTAATTTCCAATGAGTTGGCACTTCACATCAAGTGGCCAAAGTAATAGAGCTTCAGCTTCATCATCAGTCCTTCGAATAAGTTTTCAGGGTTGATTCTGTTAGGATTGACTGGGTTGATGTTCTTGCTGTTCAAGGGACTCTCAAGATATTTATATGTAAAAGGCATTAATTCTCCAGTGTTCTTTATGGTCCAACTCCCATATCTATATATGACTACTGGAAAAAACACAGCTTTGACTATATGGACTTTTGTCAGCAAAATTATGTCTCTATGCTATCTGAGTTTGTCATCCTGAACAAAATGTTAATGGTAACTCCACAAAGAAACATCACTGGAACCTAACTCTTGAAGGGCCCTTTAGTCTCATTAAAAACACAAACTCTTTATTGTCTTTGTAAAATATTATATATATAACACTAATTTTTTCCTTTATTTGGTGGCATGTTTGAACTCTCTTCTGTGAACTGGATGTGTTATTGAAGATGTTAAAAAATCTTGTCATTTATTTACTTATAGAAGTGTTTTTTTTAATATATTTACAACTAGGGTCATTTTAGACACATGTAAAAATAGTGCTTCTAAGATGTGGAAGTTTTATTTAATTTATTATTATTATTATTATTATTTTTTACTTTACAATATTGTATTGGTTTTGCCATAAAATATGAGCTGAACAGAGCATAAAATGAAGCCTAAAGGAATGAAAAGAACAAATTCCCAAACTGAACTTGATTACAGAAGATGTTATACAGTCGTTAAAAATACCCAGCTCATCATGATGAGTAAGAATAAGCACTTCAGAATTTTCTCTGATTTGTTCTACTATTCAAGTGACTGAAATAAGGTTATGTTGCATATCTGTTATTAAACCTATATCAAACAAGAAGAGTCAGCTGTTTTGAAAGTAATAATAATCTTAAAAATCCTGTTAAAATTAATCTCTAATAAGTACAGCTAAAATAATTGGATAAACTAAATTAAATATTTGTTTCTATAGTTATTGTTGCTATTCAATTGCTAAGTCATATCTAACTCTTTCCAACCCTATGGGCTGCAGCATGCCAGATTTCCCTATTTTTAACTGTCCAGTACTCTTGCCTGGAAAATCCCATGGATGGAGGAGCCTGGTGGGCTACAGTCCATAGGGTTGCTGAGAGTTGGACATGACTGAGCGACTTCACTTTCACTTTTCACTCTTATGCATTGGAGAAGGAAATGGCAACCCACTCCAGTGTTCTTGCCTTGAGAATCCCAGGGACAGGGGAGCCTGGTGGGCTGCCGTCTCAGGGGTCGCACAGAGTCGGACACGATGGAAGCAACTTAGCAGGAGCAGCAACTGTCTCCCAGAGTTTGCTCAAATTCATGTCCACGGAGCCAGTGTTGCCATCCAATATTTCTTCCTCTGTTGCCCCCTTCTCCCCCTTTCTTCAATCTTTCCCAGCATCAGAGTCGTTTCCAATGAGTCAGCTCTTTACATCAGGTGGCCAAAGTATTGGAGCTTTAGCTTCAGCATCAGTCCTTCCAATGAATGTGAAACTTGTTCAGTCGTGTCCAACTCTTTGCGATCCCATGAACTATACAGTCCATGGGATTCTCCAGGCCAGAATACTGGAGTGGGTAGCCTTTCCCTTCTCCAGGGGATCTTCCAAACCCAGGGATAGAACCCATGTCTCCTGCATTGCAGGCAGATTCTTTACCAACTGAGCTATCAGGGAAGCCCCAATAGTCCAATGAATATTCAGGGTTGATTTCCTTCAGGATTTCCTGGTTTGATCTCCTTGCAATCCAAGGGAATCTCAAGATCTTTCTCCTACTTCACAATTTGAAAGCATCAGTTCTTCTATGCTCAGCCTTCTTTATGGTCGAACTGTTGCATCCGTTCATGACTACTGGAAAAACCATAGCTTGACTATACAGACCATTGTTGGCAAAATGATATCTCTGCTTTTTAATATGTTGTCTAGGTTTGTCATAGCTTTTCTTCAAGGGAGAAAGCTTTTTTTAATTTTGTGGCTGCTGTCAAAATCCACAGCGATTTTGGAGCCCAAGAAATTAAAATATGTCACAATTTCCACTTTTTTCCATCTATTTGCCACGACGTGATGGGACCAGATGCCATGATCTTAGTTTTCTGAATGATATGCTTTAAGCCAGCTTTTTCACTTTCCTCTTTCATCCTCATCAAGAGGCTCTTTCGTTCCTCTTTGTTTTCTGTCATTAGAGTGCTGTCATTTCTTTTACTCCTGTTAAAATTTCCAGTGTATTTGAGAGCTTCCTTGTTTTTGTCTTTACATTGATCTGCCTTTTAAATACTTTCTGGTACTGGAGAAAAATCCTCCACATCCAAACTAAAAATCTTTACTAATCTGTGTTTTAAAATCTTTACTAATCTTTACTATCAAAAGTACTGTTGATGTTGCCTTCATAACCAGAATATAAGATAATTTTTAGATGGTTTGAAGTTAAAATGCCTACTAATATTTAGGATTTGGACAGAGAACTAATACATGTCATATTGTGAAAGTCAGAGAATTTTTTTTAATTTGGTATATAATAAAGACAGCTAAGTCTGAAATATATTTAGCATATAACAAGTCAAGAAAACACCTACTCAATAAATGAAAGCTGTTTACCAAAAACTTCAACTATGAAAGAAGAAAAATAATGAAAAGTCACAAAGATGAAATAACGTGAAAAACACTAAGAAAATAGATAAGTTAAAAAATTTCCTAATGAAGTTAGAAATAAGTTGAAACATAAGTATATAATTCAAACTTGGTTATCTGAAAAAACACTAAAATTTCTATAATCTTGCATATTTTACCTTCACTGAACTATATACATCTTTAAGATTATATAACAAATAATTTGGAAAATAGTATTAAAGATAAATATGTTTATAATTATTTAATATATATGTATGTGTGTGTCATATCATTAAATTTACCTGGCAACAGATGGAAAATTGATAAGTTCTAAATAATAACTATTTTGGTAAAACATGGATTGGAAAAAGTAGTATTAAAATAATGAAACTCATGTAGTTTCTTCTATTTCAAGATTACTTGTTTAGTGTTAAAATAAAAAGTTACAATTCCTCAGATTCTGGCTAATTAATTAGTTAAGATGCATAGAAAAAGCTAATGAATAGTTTCAAAAAATTCTGTGGATTAAAAAATCCTACGTTTATATACCCACACATATCATATATTTTAAAATATCTAAATTAGAGAAATGAAGATGGCATCAATGTGTCCATCAATATAATTTTCCTAAATGTAATATTATTAAATGCTTCCAAATAATATAATCAGATATGTGCAGTTTATGTCTCAACTCTCTTAAGACTAAATTTCTCTTTATATCTGCTATGGGATTTTGTCCCTTTGAGGAGGATAGTACCAATTTAACTGTTATGATCCAGTGTTTATTTTTGCTATTGCACTAAACATCATATTGAGGAATGTGTAAGACTCATTTTTATTTCTGTCTCCAGTCTGACATCATCATTAGAAATGACAATGGGTGTCTACACTTCTAAAATCATGACAGAAGTTACTCATAATCTATAAAATTTTTATACAAGAAAAAATCCATGTATGCTTCTATGACAAGAAAATTAGAAAGAAGTAAAACAGCACCATTTTTATAACAATTAATCATTTTTAGCAATTTAATCTTCTGTGATACAACAGAAAGCCTGAGAGACTCAAGGGGAAATAATAGATTTAATCCATCTAGATATGTTTGTTTTGAGTTTCCAAGATTGGACATCTCTGGTAATTAAATTCCTCAGTTGAATACCACTTATGCAGTCACTAATGGACAAGGTCTGCTTATGTGCTGGGTCAACCGGCCTATCTGGATATTCTTAACTAGTTTCAATCAGTTTTATCAGTGGGGATTTTTGTTCATTAGGGGGTTTCTACTTATGTAAGAGATTTAGAAGATTCTTCAAATATTCAGATTTAGAAAATCTTCACAACTTCAGGTTTAAAAAATGTAATTTCAAAGGCAATTTATAATTGGAAATGTAATATTAATTTATTCCACAATCATAAGAGAATTGCTAATGCTAAGTTGCTTCAGTCATGTCGGACTCTATGTGACCCCATAGACGGCAGCCCACCAGGCTCCCCCATCCCCGGGATTCTCCAGGCAAGAACACTGGAGTGGGTTGCCATTTCCTTCTCCAATGCATGAAAGTGAAAAGTGAAAGTGAAGTCGCTCAGTCGTGTCTGACTCTTAGCGACCCCATGGACTGCAGCCTACCAGGCTCCTCCATCCATGGGATTTTCCAGGCAAGAGTACTGGAGTGGGGTGCCATTGCCTTCTCCACAGAAGAGAATTATTTTATATCAATAATAAATCTACAGTCCTATCATGGTCTTGGCTTCCTAAAGCAATTCAATATTTTTAGCAAAATCAGTATTATCCAAAGTGTCTAAATAACTACCACCTTTTATCATTATTAACTGTCTTTAAACTAAAAAAATAAAATAAAATAGTATGCCCATTTCTCCCACCCTCTGCTTCTGTCAGCCACCAATCTATTCTCTGTATTTATGAACTTATTTTGAATTTTGTTTGTTTTTGTATTTCACATATAAGTGATATTATATTACATTTGTCTTACTCTGTCTGACCTATTTCAGTTAGCATAATCCCCCTGAGATCTGTCCATGATGCCACAAATGGCAAGATTTTATTCTTTTTATGGCTGAAAAATATCCCACTCTGTGTGTGTGTGTGTGTGAGACAGTTTCTGTATCCATTCATCCGTCAATAGACACAGATTTATTTTTGACATCCTATTTTTATTTCCTATGGATACCTACCTAGAAGTGAAACTTATGGATCATATGATAGTTATATTTTATAATATTCTGAGGAACATTTCATACTTTACCAAACTGGTTACACTAGATTACTTTCCCAACAATAGAGCACAAGGGTTTCCTTTTCTTCACATTCTTACAAATACTTATTATTTTTGTCTTTTTGACCATAGCTCTTCTAAAAGGAGTAAGAGCAGCAAAAACCAAAGGAGAAAAGGAAAGATAGACCCATTTGAATGCAGAGTTCCAAAGAATAGCAAGAAGAGATAAGAAAGCATTCCTCAGTGATCAGTGCAAAGATACAGAGGAAAACAATAGAATGGGAAAGACTAGAGATCTCTTCAATAAAATTAGAGATACCAAGGGAATATTTCATGAAAAGATGGGCACAATAAAGGTCAGAAATGGTATGGACCTAACAGAAGCAGAGGATACTAAGAAGAAGTGGTAAGAATACACAGAAGAACTATACAAAAAGATCTTCATGACCCAGATAATCACAACGGTGTGATCACTCACCTAGAGTCAGACATCCTGAAATGTGAAGTCAAGTGGGCCTTAGGAAGCATCACTATGAACAAAGCTAGTGGAAGTGATGGAATTCCAGTTGAGTTATTTCAAATCTTAAAAGTTAATGCTGTGAAAGTGCTGTACTGTATATGCCAGTGCATTTGGAAAACTCAGCAGTGGCCACAGGACTGGAAAATGTCAGCTTTCATTCCAACCCCAAAGAAAGGCAGTGCCAAAGAATGCACAAACTGTGGCACAACTGCACTCATCTCACATGTTAACAAAGTGATACTCAAAATTCTACAAGCCAGGCTTCAGCAATACGTGAACTGTGAACTTCCAGACATTCAAGTTGGATTTAAAAAAGGCAGCAGAACCAGAGATCAACTTGTCAACAACCATTGGATTATAGAAAAAGAAAGAGAGTTTCAGAAAAGCATCAACTTGTTTTGCTGACTATGCCAAAGACTTTGTGTGGATCACAACAAACTGTGGAAAATTCCTAAAGAGATGGGAATACCATACCACCTGACATGCGTCCTGAGAAACCTGTATGCAGGTCAAGAAGAAACAGTTAGAAGTGGACATGGAACAACAGACTGGTTCCAAATCGGTAAAGGAGTACAATGCTGTATATTGTCACCCCACTTATTTAACTTATATGCAGATTACATCATGAGAAATGCTGGACTGGATGAAGTACAAGCTAGAATCAAGATTGCCCGGAGAAATATCAATTATATCATATATGCAGATGACACCACCCTTATGGCAGAAAGCAAAGAAGAACTAAAGAGCCTCTTGATGAAAGTGAAATAGAGTGCCATTGTATGAATTCTTTAAATATATTTGGATATTAGCCTCTTATTAAATATATGATCTGTATATCTCGGTAGGGTACCTTTTCATTTTATTGATAGTTTCCTTGGCTGCACAGAAGTTTTTTAGTCTGATACAGTTCTGCTTGCTTATTTTTATTTTTTGCTTTTGCTTATGGTGTCAGATTTAAAAATTCAACACGACCTATGTCAAGGACCTTAGCACCTATGTTTTCTTCTAGAGGTTTTATAGTTTCAGGTTTTATGTTCATGTCTTTAATCCATTTTGAGTTAATTTTTGTGTATGGTATAAGACCATGGTCTATTTTCATTCTTTTGTATGAGGCTGTCCAATTTTACAATACCTTTTATTGAGGAGACTGTGCTTTCCCCATTGTTTATTCTTGTTTCCTTTGTCATAAATTAATTGACCATTTATGCATGGATTTAATTATTGGCTCTGTGCTTTGTTCCTTTGATCCAGGTGTTTGTTTTTATGTCAGTATAATAATATTTTAGCTACTCAAGCTTTGCAATGGAGACTGAGATCAAAGAGTACGATACCTCTAGCTTTGCTACTCTTTCACATGATTGTTTTAGGTATTTGTGGACATTTATTTTTTCACACAAACTTTAGGATTTTTTGTTATATTTTGTGAATAATGCCATTAGAATTTTGATAGGAGTTACACTGGATTTGTATATTGTAGAATGGACAATTTAACAATATGGATTATCCTAATCCATAATCAGTGACTATGTTTCCACTTATTCTTGTCTTCCTCTTTGTTAACACCTTGAAGTTTTCAATACACAAATTTTTCACCTCCTTGGTTAAATTTTTTTCATAGGTTCAAAAATTTATTATTTTTGATGCAACTGTAAATGTGATTTTTAAAAATGTCTCTTTCTGATAGTTTGCTATTAGTGTGTACAAATGTAAAAGTTATTTCTCTTGAAGTATAGTTGGTACACAATATTATATAAGTTAGAGATTGAAATATGGGTGATTCACAATTTTTAAATATTATATAACATTTATAGTTATTATAAGATATTTGCTATAATCCTTCTGTTTTATAATATATCCTTGCAGTTTATTTTATGCCCAATAGCTGTTACCTTCAGGCCCTTACCTTATATTACCCATCCGCACTTCCTTTTCTCCACTGGAAACCACTTGTTTGTTTTTTATATGTGACTCTGCTTCTTTTCTGTTATAGTCACTGGATTTTTTTTTTATTTTAGATTCCACATATAAGTGATGTTATACAGTATATATTTTTCTCTACTTGACTTATTTCAATTAGCATAATGCCCTCCAAGTCCATTCATGCTGCTGCAAATGACAAAATTGCATTCATTTTTATGGTTGTATAGTATTCCACTGTGTATTTTCTGTATATATCAATAACCTCAGATATGCAGCTGACACCACCCTATGGTGGGAAGTGAAAAGGAATTAAATAGTCTCTTGAGGGTGAAAGAGGAGAGTGAAAAAATGGCTTAAAACTCAACATTCAAGAAACAAAGATCATGGCATCCAGTCCCATCACTTCATGGCAAATAGATGGGGAAAAAATGGAAACAGTGATTGATATTACTTTCCTGGGCTCCAAAATCACTTCAGAGACTTCACCCATGAAATTAAAAGATGTTTCCTCCTTGGAAGAAAAGCTGTAACCAACATAGACAGTATATTAAAAAGCAGAGACTTTACTCTGCCAACAAATATCTATATAGTCAAAGCTATGGTTTTTCCAGTAGTCATGTATGGATGTGAGTGTTGGACCATAAAGAAGGCCAAGCTCCAAAGAACTGATGCTTTTGAACTGTGATCTTGAGGAAGACTCTTGAGAGTCCCTTGCTCTGCAAGGATATCAAACCATTCAACCCTAAATATTCATTGGAAGGACTGATGCTGAAGCTGAAGCTCCAATATTTTGGCCATCTAATGTGAAGAGCCGACCTATTAGAAAAGACCCTGATGCTGGGAAAGATTGAAGGCAGGAGATGAAGGGGATAACAGAGGATTAAATGGTTGGATGGAATCAGTCAATGAACATGAGTTTGAGCAAGCTTTGAGAGATGATGAAGGGCAGGGAAGCCTGGTGTGCTGCAATCCATGGAGTCGCAAAGAGTCTGACACCACTGGAGACTGAACAACGACATTAGGGGATAATCTGAACAAACTTTTTGCTCAATTCTAAATATCTATATATATATATATATATATATATATATATTTATCTATTTAGCTATCAATGAATACTTAAACTGTTGCCATACCTTGTCAAATGTAAATTAAAATTCTGCTATGAACACTGGATTTCATGTGTTTTTTGAATTAGTGGTTTTGTTTTTGATATATACCTGAGTGGAATTCTTATGTCATACAGTACTCCTGGTTTTAGTATTTTGAGAAACTTCATACTGTTTTCCATAGTGACTGCACCAGTTTACAATTCCACTAACAGTGAAGGTGGGTTCTCTTCTCTGCACATCTTTGCTAACATTTGTTATACTCCTTTTGATGATAGCCAGCTGACAAATATGAGGCATCCTGCAAATTTACTGAATTTATGAGTTACAATGGTTTTTTATTTGAAATCTTTAGAATTTTCTATATATAATATCATGACATTTGCAAATATGTAACAGGTTTATTTACAGGAAAAGTTTTCAGATTTTCTCCATTGACTGTGATGCTAAGTGTGATGTTGTCATATATGGCCTTTATTATGTGAACGTGCATTCTTTCTATGCTCAATTTGCTGAATTTTTATCATAAATGGATGTCAATTTTATAATTTTTTTGCACATCTCTTCAGATGATCATATGATTTTACCCATCCTTTTGTTAATGTGGTGCATCACATTGGTTGACTTGCCAGTGTTGAACCATCCTGGCATTCATGAGATAAATTTCACTTGGTCATGTTGTATGATCCTTTTAATCCATTGTTGAGTTAGTTTAGTTAAAACTTTGTTGAGGATGTTTGCATATATATTCATCAGGGATATGGGTTTGTAATTTACTTTCCTGTGGTGTCCTTGTCTAATTTTTAAATCAGGGTGATGCTAGCCTTGCAAAATGAGTTTGGAAGAGTATTGTCCTCTTCTATTTTTTGGAAGTGTTTGAGAACGATTGGTATTAATTCTTTGAATGTTTGGTAGAACCAGGGGAGTCATCTGGTCTCAGAATGTTATTAAGAGCCTTTTTTTTTCTTCAATATAATAATCAGTTTGTTCAGATTATCTATTTCATCATAATTCAGTCTTAGTATTATAGATTGTTTGCTTCTAGGAATTCATCTCTTTCTTCTAGATTGTTCAAATTGCTGGCATATAATTTTTATAGTAATATCTTATAATCTTTTATGTTCTTGTGGCAAAAATTATAATATATCTCCTCTTGTATTTATGATTTTATTTATTTGTATTTTCTGTCTCTCTCTCTCTCTCTCTTTATTTATTTTTTTTTTTTTGTATGCCTGCAATGCAGAAGGCTTGGGTTCAATCCCTGGGTTGAGAAGATTCCCTGGAGAAGGGAATGACAAACCACTCCAGTATACTTGCCTGGAGAACCCCATGGACAGAGGAGCCTAAAGGATTACAGTCCATGGGGTTGCAAAGTCAGACATGACTGAGCAACTTTTACTCACTCACATGGTTAGCTAGAGGTTTGTAAGTTTTGCTTAGTTTTTCAAAGAACCAATGTTTATTTCCATTTATATCTATTGCCATTTCAGTCTCTATTTAGTTTATTTCTGTTCTAATCTTTGTTAAGTTCCTTCCTATCACTGACCTGGGGCTTTGGTCATTCTTTTTCTTTCACCATTTCCTTGAGATGAAAAGTTAGATTGTTTACTTGAGATGCAAAGTTAGGTTGACTTTTCTCGTTTATTGATATAGACATTTCTTACTCTCTACCTCCCTCTTAGAAGTGCTTTTGCTTCATGCCATAAATTTTGGTTAAGTCTGATCCCATTGTAATGGTCAACATTATTACTCTTCCTCACTCATGTTTTGTGCTTTTAAGTATCACATTATATATCTTCTTCTGTATCCATTAACTGATTATTATAACGATAGTTATTTTTACTACTTTTTTATTTAACCTCTATATCAGCTTAATAAGTGATTCAGTTCAGTTCAGTTCAGTCGCTCAGTCGTGTCCAACTCTTTGCGACCCCATGAATCACAGCACACCAGGCCTCCCTGTCCATCACCAACTCCCGGAGTTCACCGAAACTCATGTGCATCAAGTCGGTGAGGCCATCCAACCATCTGTGATTAATCTACTACATTTACTATATATGCATTTTTTTGGAGATATTTGTTCTGTTCTATGTATTCTTGAGACTATTTAGCATTTTCTCTCTTTTCAGCTTAAAGAATTCTCTTTAACATTTCTTGTAAGGCTAGTTTAGTCATGATGAACTCCTTTAGATTTTGCTTGTCTTAAAAAGCTCTTTTCCTCTCTTTAAGTTTTGAATGAATGATAACTTTGCTGGGTAGAGGGTTCTTGGTTAGAAGCTTATTTGTTGTTCTTTTCTCACTGCACCCCCACCTCGTGTCCCCGTCTCCCCATTTCAGCACTTTAACTATATTGTGCCACTTCCTTTGGACTGGCAAAGTTTCTGCAGAAAAATTTGTTCATAATTTTGTGTAAGTCGCCTTGATCATAACACATTGCTTTTCTCTTACTGCTTTTAATATTCTCTCCTTTCTAATTTTTGACATTTTAATTATAATTGTCTTGGTGTGGGTATCTCTAGGTTCTTCTTATATAAACTCTCTGGGACTCCTGAGTCTGGGTGTCTTTTTCTTTCTCCAGGTTTGGAAAGTATTCAGCCATTATTTCTTTAAATAAGACCTGTGACCCTTTCGATTCCCCTCTTCTGGGAGTCCTATGATGCAAATGTTCCTCTGTTTAATCAATGACAAAAGTCACTTTTTTTTTTTTTCTTTTTGGTGCTCTGATTGAGTTTCACTGCTTTGTCTTTTGAGTTGACTAAATTTTTTTTTACCTAGTCTGTTTTTGAACCCTTCCCATAAATTTTTCAGTTCAGCTGTTGTATTATTCAGCTCTATGACTTTTATTTTGTACTTTCTTGTATTTTCCACCTTTATGAATTTATCACTGTGGTTCATTCATTCTCTGCCTCAGTTTTATGAGCATTTTTATGATGATTAATTTGAATTGTTTATTAGATGAATTTTTCAATAAAATAAATTTTTAATAAAATATTTCATAGTTTTAAAATATACAGTGTTTTGAGGGAGGAGCTAAGATGGCAGAGGAGTAGGATAGGGAGAACACTTTCTCCCCCACAAATTCATCAAAAGAACATTTAAACACTGAGTAAATTCCACAAAACAACTTCTGAATGTTGGCAGAGGACATCAGGCACCCAGAAAAGCAACCCAAGTCTTCGAAAGGAGGTAGGAAAAAATATAAAAGACAAAAAAAAGAGACAAGAGAGGGATGGATGGAGTTCTGTCCCAGGAAGGGAGTCTTAAAAAGAGAGAAGTTTCCAAACACCAGGAAATCTTCTCCCTGCCGAATCTGTGCCGAGCCTTGGAAGCACAGAGGGCAACATAACAGGGAGGAAAAAATACATAAACAATTAAAACCTGCAGATTGCGAGCCCTATGGTAACTCCCCCAGTGGAGAAGCAGCGCAGATGCCCGCACACACCACTAGCAAGCGGGGGCTGGGCAGGGAGGTGTGGCGCGGGCTGCATCGCTTAGAGTAAGGATCTGGCCTGAATACCCCGAGTGCTATCTGAGCGAAATAATTTGGGCTAGCAAACCAGACTGTGGGATATCTACCACACGAAAAGCCAGCCCTAACCTAAGACACCACCAGGCCCCTGCACGGAACAAAGGACTGAACAGAGATAGCCGGCTGCAGACCATCCTCCTCCGCTGACAGGCAGCTAGAGCCGGAAGGGGGCAATCGCAGCCCCAGAGAGACATTATCTATAAAACTGTAAGCAGGCTTTTTTGCTAACTAAAACTTCTTGGGGGTCTGGATGGTCAACATCCGCCTGAGAAGGTGTGCCAGTTGTACACCTAGATAACCGAGCAGCGGGGAGGCGATAAGTCGCAGCAATTGCGCTCACCAAACACCTCATCACCTGAGCTGCTCGGACCTGGGAAGGGCACAAAACGCAGGCCCAACCAAGTCTGCGCCTCTGAGGACTACCCAAGTGCCTGAACCTGAATGGCTTGGACCTGGGAGGTGCAAGCAGCCCAGGGCAGGCCACGGATGGTTCCTGGTGGAGCAACCTAGAGCCTGAGCAGTGTGGGCAGGGAGGCTACACACGCTGTGAGCGGGGGCAGAGGCAGTGTGGCAGAGGCACTGCGAGCACAGCCAGTGTTATTTGTTTGCAGCATCCCTCCCTCCCTCCCCACAGCGTGACTGAACAAGTGAGCCTAAAAAAAAAAAAAAAAGTGTCCACCACAGTCCCCTTTGTGTCAGGGCGGAAACCAGACACTGAAGAGACCAGCAAACAGAAGAAGCTATAACAGAGGGAACTGCCTTGAAAGCTACAGGCAATAGATTAAACCCTGTGGTTAGTACCGACTACATAGGAAGGGACCTATAGATCTTGAGAAATATAAGTCGGACCAAGGAACTAGCTGAAAATGAACTGACCCCACAATACTCACAACAAAACCAGAGATAGTCCTAGATATATTTTTACCATTTTTACAATCATTCTTACTTTTTTTTTAATTTTAAAAAAATTTTAAAGTCCTCTATTATTCCTTTAATTTTCACTTTTATAACCTACTATTACTTTGCAAAAAAAAAAAAGACACTATTTTTTTTAAAGCAAACTTCAAATATATATATTTTTATAATTTTTGTGACCTTGTTTTTTTTTTTTTTTTTTTCCTTCTTTTCTTTAACATTGTATTTTTGAAATTCCAAACTCTACTCTAGATTTTTTAATTTATGCTTTTTGGTATTTGTTATCAATTTTGTACCTATATTTTCTTTATGATTTTTGTGACTTTGTTTGTTTTTGTGTGTTTTATTTTCTCTCTTTCTTTTTCTTCTTCTTTTTTTTAACATTGTAGTTTTGAAATTCCAAACTCAACTCTAGATGTTTAACTTTTGCTTTTTGGTATTTGTTATCAATTTTGTACCTATATTTTCTTTATAATTTTTGTGACTTGGTTTGTTTTTGTGTGTTTTTTTTTTTTCTCTCTTTCTTTTTCTTCTTCTTTTTTTTTAACATTGTAGTTTTGAAATTCCAAACTCTACTCTAGATGTTTAACTTTTGCTTTTTGGTATTTGTTATCAATTTTGTACCTATATTTTCTTTATAATTTTTGTGACTTGGTTTGTTTTTGTGTGTTTTTTTTTTTCTCTCTTTCTTTTTCTTCTTCTTTTTTTTTTAACATTGTAGTTTTGAAATTCCAAACTCTACTCTAGATGTTTAACTTTTGCTTTTTGGTATTTGTTATCAATTTTGTACCTATATTTTCTTTATAATTTTTGTGACTTGGTTTGTTTGTTTTTTTTTTTTTTTCTCTCTCTTTCTTTTCCTTCTTCTTTCTTTAACATTGTATTTTTGAAATTCCAAACTTTACTCTAGACTTTTAATTTTTGCTTTTAGGTATTTGTTACCAATTTTGTACCTTTAAGAACCCAATCTTCAGTACCCATTTTTCACAAGGGAGAGAGATTACTGGCTTGACTGCTCTCTCTCCCTTTGGACTCTCCTTTTTCTCCACTGGGTTGCCTGTGTCTCCTCCCTAACCCCTCTCTACTCTATCCAACTCTGTGAATTTCTGTGTGTTCCAGATGGTGGAGAACACTTAGGGAACTGATTACTGGCTGGATCTGTCTCTCTCCTTTTCATTTCCCCCTTTTATCCTCCTGGCCACCTCTGTCTCCTTCCTTCTTCTTCTCTTCTCTGTATAACTCCATGAACATCTCTGAGCCATCTAGTTGTAGAGTGCACATAAGAAAGTGGCTAGCTCACTCTCTCCTCTATTGATTCTACCTCATCTCATTCAGGTCACCTCTAACTCCCTCCTCCCTCTTCTCTTCTCCATGTAACACTGTGAACCTCTCTGGGTGACCCCCACGGTGGAGAAACTTTTCATCTTTAACGTAGATGTTTTATCAATGGTGCTGTATAGGAGAAGTTTTGAAACTACTGTAAAAATAAGACCGATAACTGGAAGCAGGAGGCTTAAGTCCAAACCCTGACTCCAGGGATCTCCTGACTCCAGGGATCATTAATTGACAGGAACTCATCAAACGCCTCCATACATACACTGAAACCAAGCACCACACAAGAGCCAACAAGTTCCAGGGCAAGACATATCAAACAAATTCTCCAGCAACATAGGAACACAGCCCTGAGCTCCAAGATATAGGCTTCCCAAAGTCACCCCAAAACCATAGACATCTCATAACTCATTACTGGACACTTCATTGCACTCCAGAGAGAAGAAATCCAGCTCCACCCACCACAACACTGACATAAGCTTCCCTAACCAAGAAACCTTGACAAGCCACCTGTACAAACCCACACACAGTGAGGAAATGCCACAATAAAGAGAACTCCACAGACTGCCAGAATAGAGAAAGGACACCCCAAACTCAGCAATTTAAACAAGATGAAGAGATAGAGGAATACCCAGCAGACAAAGGAACAGGATAAATGCCCACCAAACCAAACAAAAGAGGAAGAGATAGGGAATCTACCTGATAAAGAATTCCAAATAATGATAGTGAAATTGATCCAAAATCTTGAAATCAAAATGGAATCACAGATAAATAGCCTGGAGACAAGGATTGAGAAGATGCAAGAAAGGTTTAACAAGGACCTAGAAGAAATAAAAAAGAGTCAATATATAATGAATAATGCAATAAATGAAATCAAAAACACTCTGGAGGCAACAAATAGTAGAATAACAGAGGCAGAAGATAGGATTAGTGAATTAGAAGATAGAATGGTAGAAATAAATGAATCAGAGAGGAAAAAAGAAAGATGAATTAAAAGAAATGAGGACAATCTCAGAGACCTCCAGGACAATATTCGAATCATAGAGGTCCCAGAAGAAGAAGACAAAAAGAAAGAACATGAGAAAATACTTGAGGAGTTAATAGTTGAAAACGTCCCTAAAATGGGGAAGAAAATAATCACTCAAGTCCAAGAAACCCAGAGAGTCCCAAACAGGATAAACTCAAGGCAAAACACCCCAAAACACATATTAATCAAATTAACAAAGATCAAACACAAAGAACAAATATTAAAAGCAGCAAGGGAAAAACAACAAATAACACACAAGGGAATTCCCATAAGGATAACAGCTGCTCTTTCAATAGAAACTCTTCAAGCCAGGAGGGAATGGCAAGACATACTTAAAATGATGACAGAAAATAACCTACAGCCCAGATTATTGTACCCAGCAACCATCTCATTCAAATATAAAGGAGAAATCAAAAGCTTTACAGACAAGCAAAAGCTGAGAGAATTCAGCACCACCAAACCAGCTCTCCAACAAATACTAAAGGATATTCTCTAGACAGGAAACACAAAAAGGGTGTATAAGTTTGAACCCAAAACAATAAAGTAAATGGAAATGGGATCATACTTATCAATAATTACCTTAAATGTAAATGGGTTGAATGCCCCAACCAAAAGACAAAGACTGGCTGAATGCATACAAAAACAAGACCCCTACATATGCTGTCTACAAGAGACCCACCTCAAAACAGGGGACACATACAGACTGAAAGTGAAGGGCTGGAAAAAGATTTTCCATGCAAATAGGGACCAAAAGAAAGCAGGAATAGCAATACTCATATCAGATAAAAAAGACTTTAAAACAAAGGCTGTGAAAAGAGACAAAGACGGTCACTACATAATGATCAAAGGATCAATCCAAGAAGAAGATATAACAATTATAAATATATATGCACCCAACACGGGAGCACCGCAATATGTAAGACAAATGCTAACAAGTATGAAAGGAGAAATTAACAATAGCACAATAATAGTGGGAGACTTTAATACCCCACTCACACCTATGGATAGATCAACTAAACAGAAAATTAACAAGGAAACACAAACTTTAAACGATACAATAGACCAGTTAGGCCTAATTGATATCTATAGGACATTTCATCCCAAAACAATGAGTTTCACCTTTTTCTCAAGCGCACATGGAACCTTCTCCAGGATAGATCACATCCTGGGCCATAAAGCTAGCCTTGGTAAATTCAGAAAAATTGAAATCATTCCAAGCATCTTTTCTGACCACAATGCAGTAAGATTAGATCTCAATTACAGGAGAAAAACTATTAAAAATTCCAACATATGGAGGCTGAACAATATGCTGCTGAATAACCAACAAATCACAGAAGAAATCAAAAAAGAAATCAAAATTTGCATAGAAATGAATGAAAATGAAAACACAACAACCCAAAACCTGTGGGACACTGTAATAGCAGTCCTAAGGGGAAAGTTCATAGCAATATAGGCATACCTCAAGAAACAAGAAAAAAGTCAAATAAATAACCTAACTCTACACCTAAAGCAACTAGAAAAGGAAGAAATGAAGAACCCGAGGGTTAGTAGAAGGAAAGAAATCTTAAAAAGTAGGGCAGAAATAAATGCAAAAGAAACAAAAGAGACCATAGCAAAAATCAACAAAGCCAAAAGCTGGTTCTTTGAAAGGATAAATAAAATTGACAAAACATTAGCCAGACTCATCAAGAAACAAAGGGAGAAAAATCAAATCAATAAAATTAGAAATGAAAATGGAGAGATCACAACAGACAACACAGAAATACAAAGGATCGTAAGAAACTACTATTAACAATTATATGCAAATAAAACGGACAACGTGGAAGAAATGGACAAATTCTTAGAAAAGTAGAACTTTCCAAAACTGGACCAGGAAGAAATATAAAATCTTAACAGACCCATCACAAGCATGGAAATTCAAACTGTTATCAAAAATCTTCCAGAAAACAAAAGCCCAGGTCCAGACGGCTTCACAGCTGAATTCTACCAAAAATTTAGAGAAGAGCTAATACCTATCCTGCTCAAACTCTTCCAGAAAATTGCAGAGGAAGGTAAACTTCCAAACTCATTCTATGAGGCCATCATCACCCATACCAAAACCTGATGCCACAAAAAAAGAAAACTACAGGCCAATATCACTGATGAACATAGATGCAAAAATCCTTAACAAAATTTTAGCAATCAGAATCCAACAACACATTAAAAAGCCCATGACCAAGTGGGCTTTATCCCAGGGATGCAAGGATTCTTCAATATCTGCAAATCAGTCAATGTAATACACCACATTAACAAATTGAAAAATAAAAACCATGATTATCTCAATAGATGCAGAGAAAGCCTTTGACAAAATTCAACATCCATTTATGATAAAAACTTTCCAGAAAGCAAGAATAGAAGGAACATAACTCAACATAATAAAAGCTATATATGACAAACCCACAGCAAACATTATCCTCAATGGTGAAAAATTGAAAGCATTTCCTCTAAAGTCAGGAACAAGACAAGGGTGCCCACTTTCACCATTACTATTCAACATAGTTTTGGAAGTTTTGGCCACAGCAATCAGAGCAGAAAAAGAAATAAAAGGAATCCAAATTGGAAAAGAAGAAGTAAAACTCTCACTATTTGCAGATGACATGATCCTCTATATAGAAACCCTAAAGACTCCACCAGAATATTACTAGAACTAATCAATGATTATAGTAAAGTTGCAGGATATAAAATCAACACACAGAAATCCCTTGCATTCCTATACACTAATAATGAGAAAACAGAAAGAGAAATTAAGGAAACAATTCCATTCACCATTGAAATGGAAAGAATAAAATACTTAGGAATATATCTACCTAAAGAAACAAAAGACCTATATATAGAAAACTATAAAACACTGGTGAAAGAAATCAAAGAGGACACTAATAGATGGAGAAATATACCATATTCATGGATTGGAAGAATCAATATAGTGAAAGTGAGTATACTACCCAAAGCAATTTATAGAGTCAATGCAATCCCTATCAAGCTACCAATGGTATTCTTCACAGAACTAGAACAAATAATTTCACAATTTGTATGGAAATACAAAAAACCTCAAATAGCCAAAGCTATCTTGAGAAAGAAGAATGGAACTGGAGGAATCAAGCCACACTCATCAAGACAGTATAGTACTGGCAAAAAGACAGAAATATAGATCAATGGAACAAAAAAGAAAGCCCAGAGATAAATCCATGCACATATGGACACCTTATCTTTGACAAAGGAGGCAAGAATATACAATGGATTAAAGACAATCTCTTTAACAAGTGGTGCTGGGAAATCTGGTCAACCACTTGTAAAAGAATGAAACTAGAACACTTTCTAACACCATACACAAAAATAAACTCAAAATGGATTAAAGATCTCAACGTAAGACCAGAAACTATAAAACTCCTAGAGGAGAATATAGGCAAAACACTCTCCGACATACATCACAGCAGGATCCTCTATGACCCACCTCCCAGAATATTGGAAATAAAAGAAAAAATAAACAAATGGGACCTAATTAACCTTAAAAGCTTCTGCACAACAAAGGAAACTATAAGCAAGGTGAAAAGACAGCCTTCAGAATGGGAGAAAATAATAGCAAATGAAGCAACTGACAAACAACTAATCTCAAAAATATACAAGCAACTCCTACAGCTCAACTCCAGAAAAATAAATGACCCAATCAAAAAATGGGCCAAAGAACTAAGTAGACATTTCTCCAAAGAAGACATACAGATGGCTAACAAACACATGAAAAGATACTCAACATCACTCATTATCAGAGAAATGAAAATCAAAACCACTATCAGGTACCATTTCACGCCAGTCAGAATGGCTGTGATCCAAAAGTCTACAAGCAATAAATGCTGGAGAGGCTGTGGAGAAAAAGGAACCCTCTTACACTGTTGGTGGGAATGCAAACTAGTACAGCCACTATGGAGAACAGTGTGGAGATTCCTTAAAAAACTGGAAATAGAACTGCCATACGACCCAGCAATCCCACTGCTGGGCATACACACTGAGGAAACCAGAGTTGAAAGAGACACGTGTACCCCAATATTCATTGCAGCACTGTTTATAATAGCCAGGACATGGAAGCAACCTAGATGCCCATCAGCAGATGAATGGATAAGAAAGTAGTGGTACATATACACAATGGAGTATTACTCAGCCATTAAAAAGAATACATTTGAATCAGTTCTAATGAGGTGGATGAAACTGGAGCCTATTATACAGAGTGAAGTAAACCAGAAAGAAAATCACCAATAACGTATACTAACACATATATATGGAATTTAGAAAGATGGTAACAATTACCCTGTATATGAGACAGCAAAAGAGACACTGATGTATAGATCAGTCTTTTGGACTCTGTGGGAGAGGGAGAGGGTGGGATGATTTGGGAGAATGGCATTGAAATACGTATGATATCATATATGGAACGAGTTGCCAGTCCAGGTTCAATGCAGGATACTGGATGCTTGGGGCTGGTGCACTGGTACGACCCAGAGGGATGGTACGGGGAGGGATGAGGGAGGAGGGTTCAGGATGGGGAACACATGTATACCTGTGGCAGATTCATTTCCATATTTGGCAAAACCAATACAATATTGTAAAGTTTAAAAATAAAATTAAATTAAAAAAAATAAAATATATAGTGTTTTAAAAGTTTATATTATCATTTTTATTATATTTATCCATAATTTTAATAATATTTTAATAAAATTAAAAAGTATTTTATTACTTTTTTCTGAGGTTCTATCTTGTTCTTTCATTTGGAATGTATTCCTCTAATTCTCAATTTTGCTTGGCTCTTTGCATTGGTTTCTACATAGTAAATGAAGCAACCATGTTGTCTTGAAGGAGATTCTATGAGGAAGTTGAATGCTGTCTTTCAACCCTGCCTCAGCTTTCAACTGTCTCTCAAACCTTTATGCTTGCCAAGCAGACTATTATATTTGTAAAAGCTCCCAGTAATTTAGAATGTTTCAAGTCTTATAATTGTCCCAGAGTGTTTGGTCTCATCACTTACGTTCAGGTTGACTGGAAATCAAACCCTCAGGCCTCAAGTTTTTAAAAGTATACATGCAGATTATTCCACTCTAATGGCAGAAAATGAAGAGGAACTAAAGAGCCTCTTGATGAGGGTGAAAGAGGAGAGTGAAAAAGCTTGGTTGGAACTCAACATTCAAAAAACTAAGGTCATAGCATCACTACATGGCAAGCAGAAGGGGAAAAAGTAGAAGCAGTGACAGATTTTATTTTCTTGGGCTCCAAAATCACTGTGGACAGTGATTGCAGTCATGAAATTAATAGACATTTGCTCCTTGGAAGGAAAGTTCTGACAAATCAAGACAGCATATTAAAAAGCAGGAACATCATTTTGCCAACAAAGATCCACATAGTCAAACTATGTTTTTTCCGGTAGTCAAATATGGATATGAGAGTTGGACCATCAAGAAGCTTGAGCACTGAAGAATCGATGCTTTTGAACTGTGGTGCTGGAGAAGACTCTTGAGAGTCCCTTGGCCATTAAGATCAAATCTGTCAATCCTAAGGGAAATCAACCCTGAATATTCATTGGAAGGATTGATGCTGAAAGTGAAGCTCCAGTACTTTGCCCACCTGATATAAGGAGTCGACCATTAGAAAAGACCCTAATGCTGGGAAGGATTGGAGGCAAAAGGAGAAGAGAGTGGCAAAGGATGAGATTGTTAGACAGCGTCACCAACTCAATGAACATGAATTTGAACGAACTCCGTGAGATTGTGAAGGACAGAGAAGCCTGGCATGCTGCAGTCCATGGTGTTGCAAAGTCAGAATTGACTTAGCAACTAAACAGCAAAATGCGTACAGTTGTGCAGGACTGTAAGCATAGTTCCACTGGCTACCAGAATCAGATGATTTGAAGGCATCTCTTGAGCAGCAGTTTATGTGACTGGGGCTCAGATGAGTATATAAGCTCCTTTCTGAGTGATACATGAAAGCTGAGCAAAGCAGAAAGTGAGAACCCAGATGGTGTCCACAGTCTATGTTTCTTGAGAGTGGCTTTGTACCACTAGATGTATGCCAAACCTGAAGACTGCCCCTCAGGCTGAAGGCCCAGAACAAAGGAAGAGACCTCCTTCACAGAAAGACCAGGAGGTGTGCCTCAGTCTGCTGTCCTTGCTATGCCCTTGGGGTTGTAGCCTGCCAAGAACTGTCTCTCCAATTGCCACAGTACTGTAGGACCCGAAAATGCAAGGCTTAGCCACCAGGTAATCCGGGGCTGCCCCCGAGGGCAAAAGTCGCAAAAACGGGCAATTTGCCATTTACTACTGGCCCTTTCTTGAAGATACAGAAAAAGTTATAGAGATATTTAACAAATTATTAAACAAAATGCAAAGCAGTGTACGTGTTGTAAAACTTGGGTGGTTAGTCAGATGAGGTATGAGTTACTTGTTATGGGAAATTACTAGTCACATTGGTAATTAAACATAAAATGAAATATTGGTCTTTCCCCACAGATAGACTGAGAAACACTGTTTTTGATAATAGTGGTTTGATTTAGGGATGTCACAAGCTAGTCTAAATATTTTAAGTCTATTCTAAATAGAATATTAATAGAAAGTGTAAACAACATGATGAGAGAAGTTGATGGGGGGAGGTAAACCAAATCTAAATATGATGTCTAAAATACAGATATAAATGGGTTGTCTTAATAGGCATTTTTGAAGACTTGTTAAAATTTTAATGTGCTATAACTAATATAACAATATTATTACATATTTGTTGAATATCTTTATGGCTCATTCAAAACAGAGTGCAGTTCTTTTTTCCCTTATATGTGGAACTTATAAAAGATGAAAAGTAGATGAAACACAAATACCATTCTTATGGATGACCTGAAACTAAATATATGCTTTTAATTCTCTATAATCTTTATCTCAACTTAACACTGTGCCAAAATCTTTTAAAACATTTCACTGCAAACATCTAAAGGGACAGGTCTGAGTTTGTGGAAGAGATATATTCATTGCAAAGATATGATGATGGCATCTATATGTTTAGAACTTTAATAATAAAAAATAATTTTTCCTATGTTATTCCATATGATTCTCACAAAATTCTGCAATACATGGATGTACTTAGATAATCAGCAACAATTTTCATAATATGAAACATTTCTATTAATTTTTATATTTTGAGAAAATAAAATGCAAGACTGTGCATAACCTACCATAGATAAATATATATATATTTATAATGTAAATATTATATAAATAAATATATAGATATTTATTTATAGATAGATAAATATTAGGTGAATATATATATATAAATATATATAATATTCTTGCATGATAGTTTACACAGGATAATTTCTCATTTTGAATACAACACTGTATAACATATTTATAATTTAATAATAAAATATTTTCAGCTTGAATGATGAATGTGGTATCTGCAGTCATTAAAATTCCAACTTTTATGAATGATTCATAATTATACTGGTAATTACTGAATTCCACCCTTTCCCTGCTTCAAATAACAGATACCATGGATCTTCTTAAATGACAAATTGTTCTACCATATTCCTGTGCAATGAATTTCTGAAAAGAGCTATGATTGTTAACTCTCTTCTGATCATGTGGCTAAAAATTAATGATTTATGAAATACTGGCCTTGCTTCTTCGTTTCATTATTAATTAATAATGAGGACCAAAAAGGCAAAAAATAAAAAAAATTCTTTGATGTGCCAACTTTAGTGCTTTACAGATATCTGCATAACAAAAGTCTGTTATATGTGAACTGTATCTACTTATAAAGGATTAGGCACTGCAAGCCATTTGCCATTTCACTCTAGCTCTTTAACCCCTCTTCTAAAGTATTGCAATATATCTGGTTAATGAGGCTCATACTGTTACGGGCTTCTTTTTGTGATTCCATTTAAAGTCAGAGGATTTCCCTGAAGAAACTGGGTTTTGATCCACATATCCAAAAAACATGCATTTTGATAGTCTGAAAAAAAATGTACTGAATATTTTTGTTAGAATTAAAATAGTGAGAATTTTAGTCCTATTTTAGTGTTTTTGGCCACACAAAGTTAATTCATTTATAATTTTATATAAGATGATAGGCATTTGCATAGGAAAGTATTAAATGTAAATAAAGAACTTAAAATTAGTTAGAGCATTTTGAGATAAAGACAACTGAAGAAACACTCAAATTATTCCTTTTGGTCTGACTTTTCATTCCCATTTATTTCTTATAAGATGGTAATGAAATTAGTTGTAAAATATTTTCTGCTGAGGCTCTAGCCCTCAGGCAACTAAAATAACTAAAGGGATCTCTAGTAAAAGAAAAGATCTTCATCTTTGGGCCACAGAATTGAGATATATCTTATTTCCTCAGATCAGGTGATAATATTTAGGGTTTCATCATTTTGTTTTGTTTTGTTTTTTGAAAAATTGAGAACTAAAGCATTATTCATACAGTTGGTGCCAGATAATGTGGCTCTGTATTTTAGAATATTTATAAAAATAAACAAATCATCCTATATCCATAAATATTTTAAATGGAGGAGTGTATATTCTGCACACACATAAAAGGCAGTAGCTTGCCAGACTTAATGAGGAAACAGCATGGAGTGAAGCAGGCTCACCATGAGTTAAAACAATTCACATTCTAGGACACTTATAAATACTTGCAAAAGGGATGTTCTGTTTGCTGGCAAGTAAGCAGCTCTCTGGCAATGGCTACAGCAGCACTTAGTGTGTCCACAGCTGACTTAACTACACTTAGCATTTACTTTTTGAGGACATTTTAATTTGTGCTAGTATTGCTAATTGATTAAATTGATTCTCTATGGAGAGAACATTCATCACTACTCAAAAAGAATGTAAACTGTGCCTTTTCTTTATCCTCCTTTTAATAATGTACCGCCTGCAGTAAGAGGTCTGCTATCCATTTCATTCAGGCATTAACTTTGGGATACTGACAGAGTGGAAAAACAATGCAGTACATTCAGCATAACTGAGGATATAGTAAATTATTGTTTAAAATAAAAAATAGGTTTTTTGAAGTAGATATCATCATTTTATAATTTTGTATACTCACTATATTGGTGGATTCTATGAAATAAATCAAATAAAAGTGGGAAGAAATTTTCTTGCAGTCTCACTCCAAAGACTGAAGTGAACTTCCTCTCTAAAAGCAGATGTTGCCTTCCATTCCTTCCTTCCTTCTTTGGATCCTTTCTCCTTCCTTTCCTGCCCTCCTCCTACACTTTCTCCTCCTCTTTCCCTTTTGTCTTTTTCTTCTCTTTTTTCAATTGAGACTTTCTCTTTCTCCTCACTATTACCAATATCTTTACTCCTAAATGAGCTTCTCTTGTGCCTTGGCTGGTAAAGACTCTGCCTGGAATGCAGGAGACCTGGGTTTGATCCCTGGGTAGCAAAGATTCCCTGGAGAAGGGAAAGGCTACCCACTCCAGTATTGTGGCCTAGAGAATTCCATGTACTGTATCATCCATGGGGTCACAAATCAGACATACTGAGTGACTTTCACTTTAACTTTACTCCTAAATACTCGTCCAGGTATGATTGATAGGCCCTAATTGTAAACACTTCAATTACTGTGGTGAGTCAAACAAACATAGATAGGTTGATGACAAAATGTGCTGTTTATCTGAAATTGTGATAGGATAGATAATCCTATTTACCATATTTTTCAGACTCAGAGAATAATAACTTCTGTTAGTTTTGTTCATAAAAGTTAAGCAAAAGAAGAATCATTTCACATATCTTAACCAGAAAAGGGATTTTCAGACAGAAGACCAAATTTGAGAAAAGCAAAATGCATCTGAAAGATTTACTTGTAATCCTATTAAGCATTGTAAGCCTATTATAGGTCAAACCTGTTTTCTCTTCAGAAAACTAAATAGCACACCTACACATTTAAGATAAAAAAGTAGAACTGGTCCATTCATTATTTATCATTGGTATTATATAGGTAATTTGAATGCCCATTCTTCACAAAAGCACTTTTTAAAATGCTACTTGAAACAAAATTTCCTTAAATCTATAAATACTTTGTTTGACATGAATCAGTTCAGTTCAGTTCAGTTCATTTCAGTCCTGCAGTCCTGTCCGACTCTTTGCGACCCCATGAGCCACAGCTCGCCAGGCCTCCCTGTCCATCATCAACTCCCAGAGCTTACCCAAACTCATGTCCATTGAGTGGGTGATGCTATCCAACCATCTCATCCTCTGTCATCCCCTTCTCTTCCTGCCCTCAATCTTTCCTAGCATAAGGGTCTTTTCAAGTGAGTCAGCTCTTCGCATGAGGTGGCCAAAGTATTGGAGTTTTAGCTTCAATATCAATCCTTCCAATGAACACCCAGGACTGATCTCATTTAGGATGGACTGCTCGGATCTCCTTTCAGTCCAAGGGACTCTCAAGAATCTTCTTCAACACCACAGTTCAAAAGCATCAATTCTTTAGTGCTCAGCTTTCTTTATAGTCCAACTCTCACATCCATACATGATTACCAGAAAAACCATAGCCTTGACTAGATGGACCTTTGTTGACAAAGTAATGACTCTGCTTTTTAATATGCCATCTAGTTTGGTCATAACTTTTTTAATAAGCAGTAAGCGTCTTTTAATTTCATGGCTGCAGTCACCATCTACAGTGATTTTGGAGCCCCCCAAAATAAAGTCAGCCACTGTTTCCACTGTTTCCCCATCTATTTCCCATGAAGTGATGGGACTGGATGCCACGATTTTAGTTTACTGAATGTTGAGCTTTAAGCCAACTTTTTCACTCTCCTCTTTCACCTTCATCAAGAGGCTCTTTAGTTCTTCTTCACTTTCTGCCATAAGGGTGGTGTCATCTACATATCTGAGGTTATTGATATTTCTCCTGGCAAACTTGATTCCAGTTTGTGCTTCTTCCATTCCAGCATTTTCATGATGTACTCTGCATATAAGTTAAATGATATGATATGAATACTTGGCCTCAAAAAAAATGTATAAAGGTCACTCTCTTAGGCAAATGATAGTTGGGTAGATAGATAGATCCATATATGTACATACATATGTACATGTATACATATATATATATATATACACACATATATTAAGATAATAGGTTTAAGATATTAAGATAATAGCTTTGTCTTTAGGATACTTTAAAAAAGAATAATGGGATTAATTTTCCTTTGAAAACAAGATAGATGTCATTTCTCTACATAAATTTATGTTTATTGTAGATAAAAACTCCTTTCTATTTCCTCAGTCTATCTTAGATATTTTCTTTACCCCCAGCAGAGACTCATATTCAGCTCAAAGAATGATTTATCAATTAAGGTTACAGGTTACTATTAATTACTTTTATATCACTTCCAGGAGGGGGATATCAAAGACTGATAATTCATGCATCTAAAACCTTACAAAGAAAAAAGAAAAGAAAAAGAGTAGGTAGAGAAAGAGGAGGAAGGAAGAAAGGAAAAACGATTTGCGGAGTAAGCCATCTTCTCTGCCCTATGAAACAAGACAAATCATTGTTTATATTCTTTCCACTACTTGAGTTCCCATCACGTTAATATGTAAATGATGCTCCTTCTGGAGGGCAGAGCCCAAGGTAAATGGTGATTGCTATCATTGTCATTTTGAAGGCACATTACATGGAAATCAATCTATCCTAAAATATTTTCCAGATCTAGTTTCTAAGATGTCAGAACTCTCAGAATGTGTTCAACAATTAAACATAATTTTAAAATCAGGCAAAACTGTTAATGGCATTTATGCTTTGCTCATTTTGAGATAAAGGCCTGTACAGAATGACAGCACTGTGTTGTTTTATGGTGGCTTACGAAAGAAGTTGTGTGATATAGAAAAACAAGAGTACTTAAAAAAAAAAATAACCTGTCTATTCCATGACAGTTATTAAAACATGACTGTGGCATGAATTTGTTGTTATTTAGTCACTGAGTCGTGTCCCACTCTTTTGTGTCTCCATTTACTGTAGCCCGCCAAGCTCCTCTGTCCACGGTATTTTCCGTGCAAGAATACTAGAATGGGTTTCCATTCCCTTCTCTAAGGGATCTTCCCAATCTAAGAATTGAACCCAAGTCTCCTGCATTGTAGGAAGATTCTTTACCATCTGAGCCAACAGGGAAGCCCAACATGAGTTTACATATTTATTTTGAATATCCTTGTGAAATAGAGTGAACCAGGTATATTTCTTACATTTTTAGGTTGGAATGGTAGTGGCAATACACATTTATTTACTACTAATCCAAAGCTTTTTTGAGAAGTCTGTAGAGCATATAATCTATTCTTGTCATAAGACTTGTGTTCCATACTCCATGGTACTGAGGAGACATTTAGAATGTCAGCCACACTAGGAGTCTTTGAAGGTGGATTCCCTGCACCTGCCTGGCTGCATATGCTTTCCTATGACAGTAGATCACTGAGAGAACAACTTTGTATGATTGCTTAAAAAACTCACTACAAAGTTTAAACTTCTTAAAGGATTAGGAGAAACTGAGTGAAAGAATGGTGAATAGAAGACATAAATGCTTCCCTATGAGGCTAGTAACCTTGTTTAAAAGATCACTATTAAAAGAAGTTCTAAGATTATTTGAGCAATAAGTTTACCATTAAAGTACATGTATAGACCCAAAGCAAATACTTCAAAAGAATAGTTTGGTGAGCTTTCTGCTTTAAATTTATAAGTAGGTTACTTTCCTTTTTATTTATACTCCGTATTTTGATAAAATAACCCTTTTTAAGCATTTTGGGAAAGTTTCCATAATGCCACTTCTAAGAATTCAAAGGATTATTGACGTCTCCAATGAAAAGTACATTGCAAGACTAGGGAATTAGAAGAAAAAAATAAACATTTGTTTGAATACACTGAGAATATGCAAAGGAAATATCATTTTAGGGAAAGAAATTATTAGTATGAAAGTATCAGATAAGTATACATGATAGGTGAGTATAATTGTATCCAAATATTGTGTATGCATACTGCATTTGATATTTTGATCATAATCATCAAAAGTGTTTTATCATATCCCTTCATTTTTGAAAGATTACATATTTTGATAATTTTGTCCTGACTTTCCAAACACTGTTATTTAAACAACAATAATATTTTCCTGAAACATAATTTCTTAAAACGGTAGATCATGAATACCAAAATGACCTTTTTAGAATAAAAAGATACAGCGTGTGGTTATTGGATAAGAAGGGAATTTTAAGGGAAATATTGCATAGCAAGTACATAATAATGTAAGCCATAAGATCCATGTTGAAAGAAAAAATTCAGTCTTCATAAGATCTTATCAGAGTAACTTGTTAGTGAGTGAAACAGTCAATTTATGCTTACAGTTGTAAACTCTCATTTATCTGCCATGTTCTGTGTTTGCTCTGTGAACATCTGGAACAAAAATGAGAAAGCCTTTTCAAATAAAACAATAAACATTTGAGCAGAAATCAGACAGCTTTTGAATAAAAACAAAATATTTCCTTGGAAATGTAGTTTCAAGCAATTCTAGCATATTCAGACACTAATGTCAATATGTCTATTTAGATTTAGGTGGTATTTAACATACATATTAATGACAATTTCATTAAAATCTGATTTCCTACAGAAGTGGATTTTTAATTCATTTCTGAAATTCAAAACTACTGTTTCCTGTTTGCATATGCACAGCATCATTCAAAATTACAATACATTCCATATAGTTTATTACATGCATGAAAAAACAAACATTTTTCAAATCACTGATATTTACAAGCAGGGAGAATAGAGCAGACCCATATTTGATATCATGAGTTTCAACATGTTCAGACAATTCTATAAGACAATGTTCTGAGTAAAAGTGTCAGAACAGATAGGAGGTCAGATAATTTTTCAGGTAACAAACACAGACCACATCTTTAGGAAAATAATCTTTCTTACTTCCTACTTTATTATACTAATTAATCAACACTAATATTTAATATCCCAAAGATTTTTCTCACCGGATAAAAAATTAGACATATAGGAGGGGCATCTCACACAGTAGTAAAGTAATGCTCAAAATTCTCCAAGCCAGGCTTCAACAGTATGTGAACCATGAACTTCCAGATGTTCAAGCTGGATTTAGAAAAGTCAGAGAAAGCAGAGACCAAATTGCCAACATCCGTTGGATTATTAAAAAAGAGAGTTCCAGAAAAACATCTATTTCTGCTTTATTAACTATGCCAGAGCCTTCGACTGTGTGAATCACCACAAACTGTGGAAAATTCTTTAAGAGATGGGAATACCATACAATCTGACCTGCCTCTTGAGAAATCTGTATGAGGGTCAGGAAGCAACAGTTAGAACTGGACGTGAAACAACAGACTTGTTACAAATCAGGAAAAGAGTACATCCAGGCTGTATATTGTCATCCTGCTTATTTAACTTATAGCAGAGTACATCATGAGAAATACTGGGCTGGATGAAGCATAAGCTGGAATCAAGATTGCCAGGAGAAATATGAATAATCTAATATATGCAGATGACACCTCCCTTATGGAAGAAAGCGAAGAAGAACTAAAGAGCTTCTTGAGGAAAGTGAAAGAGCACAGTGAAAAAATTGGCTTAAAGCTCAACGTTCAGAAAACAAAGATCATGGCATCTGGTCCCATCACTTCATGGCAAATAGATGGGGAAACTGTAGAAACAGTGACAGACTTTATTATTATTATTATTGGCTCCAAAATCACTGCAGACGGTGCCTGCAGCCATGAAATTGAAAGATGCTTGCTCCTTGGAAGAAAAGTTATGACCAACCTATAAGGCATATTAAAAAGCAGAGACATTACATTGCCAACAAAGATCCATCTAGTCAAGGTTATGGTTTTTCCAGTAGTCATATATGGATGTGAGAGTTGGACTATAAAGAAAGCTAAGTGCTGAAGAATTGGTGCTTTTGAACTGTGGTGTTGGAGAAGACTCTTGAGAGTCCCTTGGGCTGCAAGGGGATCTAACCTGTCTACCTAAAGGAAATCAGTCCTGAATATTCTTTGGAAGGACTGATGTTGAAGCTGAAACTTCAATACTTTGGCCACCTGATGCAAAGAACTGATTCATTTGAAAAGACCCTGATGCAGGGAAGGATTGAAGGTGGGAGGAGAAGGGGACAACAGAGGATGAGATGGCTGGATGGCTTCACCGACTCAATGGTCATGAGTCTGAGTAAACTCCGAGAGTTGATGGACAGGGAGGCCTGGTGTGCTGCAGTCCATGGGGTCACAGAGTCAGACATGACTGAGTGATTGAACCGACTGACTGAAGGGAATCCCAATTGCCTCAATTTACTACTGTACTTCAGTCAGTATAATAGTCTTACTGTAAGTGATCCCTTTACAGAAAACATAAATACAATAGTTCCTAGCATTATGATGTCACGGCACCTATAAATACAAGGTGAAGAGAAATACATCCTTATAAATTGAGATTTTATAGTTCTCTAGTGGATATCTTCCAGCTGAAGATCTATAATTCTTCATTGACAAAGTAGTTAGAAATCCATGATAGCTATCAGGTATTACAGAAAGTTCCAGATATCCTAATCCATATGATACACTGCTGATTAGGAATTTGACCTAATTTTTATATGCCAAGCAAACTTCCAAACTATTATCTGTAAATGTAAGTGATACTAACAAGACAACAAACCTGACTCAGTAATTTCACTAGGTGGTTACTACCATTCCTATATGCCATATTATTATGCTTACTTATATACAGTTATAAATAGCAATTCAAATTGAAGTTTGTCTTCAGAATAAAAAGAGAAAATGATGGAGTCTGAAAATATGGCTACTAGTAGATTCTTTATCGTCATTTGAAGCAAATTCAAATGGTATATACAGCCGCTTTCTCTACATTCTAATTGGCATAAATGCTTTTTGCTTTACCCATCTGCCCATCTGAAAATTTGCTTTTTTATGATAACCATTTCCGGTTTTTAAATGTCACATTAACAATCTGATTGTAGCTTTAAAATATCAATCAGCAAAATTTCATAATTTTTACTGTATACTACCTATCACCCTTTTGCATTATGAGCATATAATGTAACCATATTAAAGGCCATTTCCACAGTGACCTGTTCAGGTTCATGAGTGATTCATGGATGCTCTGCTACTGTAAATATGCTATTGTATCTCTCACTCCTGTTGGTTTTATGCTATAAAATGGTTGTTTGACAAACATTATCAGTTAATCTTAGGTTTTACAGAAACAACTCTTAAACTAATGCTAAAAATATAGGTGGAGGCTTTTATTATTTACAGAAACTTGAGGATTTAGGAAACAAGTTTTGGGTTATAAGGGGTTTAAATTATTTTATTTGACAATTATAGAATTTGTTGCTGTTCAGTCACTAAGTCATGTATGATTCTTTGCAATCCCATGGACTGCAGCATGCCAGGTACCCCTGTCCTCCTGGAATTCATATCCATTGAGTTGGTGATGATATCTAACTACCTTATCCTCTGCTGCACCCTTCTGCTTTTGCCTTCAATCTTTTTAGCATCAGGGTCTTTTCCAATGAGTTGGGTCTTCAAATCAGATAGACAAAGCATGGAGCTTCAGCTTCAGCATTAGTGTTTTCAATAAACACTGAGGGTTAATTTCCTTGAAGATTGATTGGTTTGATCTCCTTGTAGTCCAAGGGACTCTCAAGAGTCTTCCTTAGCATCACAATTTGAAAGCATCAGTTCTTCAGCACTCAGAATTCTTTATGGTCCAACTTTCACATCCTCACATGACTACTGGAAAAACCATAGCTTTGACTATATGGACCTTTGTCGGAAAAGTGATGTCTCTGCATTTTAGTATGCTGACCAGGTTTGTCATGGCTTTCCTTCCAAAGAACAACTGTCTTTTAATTTAATCACTGCAGTCACCATCTGCAGTAATTTTGGAGTCCAGGGAAATAAAATCTGTCACTGCTTTCACTTTTTCCCCATCTATTTGCCATGAAGTGATGGGATTGGATGCCATGATCGTAGTTTATGAATGCTGTATTGCTGTAATGCTCTCTTAAAGAGCTTTTTCACTCTCCTCTTTTACCCTCATCAAGAGGTGCTTTAGTTCCTCTTCACTATCTGCTTTAGAGTGGTATCATCTGCACATATGAGGTTGTTGATATTTCTCCTGCAATCTTGATCCCACCTTGTGATTCATCCAGCCTGGTATATTTTATGATGTACTCTGCATATAGGTTAAATAAAGTCTTGATGTAATCCTTTCCCAATTTTGAACCAGTCCATTGTTCCATGTCTGATTCTAACTAGTGTTTCTTGACCCACATACAGGTTTCTCAAGAGACAGGTAAGGTGATCTGGTATTCCCATTCCTTTAAGAATTTTCCATGGTTTGTTGTGATCCACATAAAGGCATTATCACACTCAATGAAGCATAAGTTGATATTTTTTTGAATTCCCTTGCTTTCTCCATGATCCAAGAATTGTTGGCAATTTGATTGCTGGTTCCTCTGCCTTTTCTAAATCCAGATGTACAAGCCAGATTTGTTCACAGTAATGCTTCCTAAGGCCCACTAGACTTCACACCCCAGGATATCTGGTTTCAATTGAGTGACCACATCATCATGGTTATCTGGGTCATTAAGACCTTTTAGGTACAGCTTTTCTGTGTATTCTTGTAACTTCTCAACCTCTTCTGCTTCTGTTAGATCTTTATTTTTTCTATCCTTTATTTTGCCCATCCCTGCATGAAATGTTCCCTTGATATCTCTAATTTTCTTGAAGAGATCTCTAGCCTTTCCCATACTATCATTTTCTGCCATTTCTTTGCATTGTTCATTTAAGAAGAACTTCTTTTCTGTCCTTGCTTTTCTCTTGAACTCTGCATTCAGTTGGAAATATCATTCCTTTTCTCCCTTGCCTTTTACTTCTCTTCTTTCTACAGTTATTTGTAAAACCTCCTCAGACAACCACTTTTCTTTCTTTCTTTTTCTTGGGGATGATTTTGTTCACTGCTTTCTGTACAATGTTGTGGACCTCTTTTCATAGTTCTTCAGGCACTCTGCCCACCAGATCTAATATCTTGAATCTATTTGTCGTCTCCACTGTATAATCATAAGGTATTTAATTTAGGTCATACCTGAATGGCCTCATGGTTTCCCCTACTTTTCTCAGTTTAAGCCTGAATTTTTCAAAGAAGAGTTCATGATCTGAACCACAGCCAACTCTAGGTCTTGTTTCTCCTGACTACATATTTCCATCTTTAGCTTCAAAGAACATAACCTGATTTCAGTATTAACCATCTGGTGATGTGTAGAGTCATCTCTCAGGTTGTTAGAAAATGGTGTTTTTTATAACCAGCATATTCTCTTAACAAAACTGTTTACCTTTGCCCTGCTTCATTTTGTACTCCAAGGCCAAACTTACCTTTTATTCACTCTTGACTTTCTACTTTTACATTCCAATCCCCTATGATGAAAAGGACATCTTTTTTAGTGTTAGTTCTAGAAGGTGTTGTAGGTCTTCATAAAATCAGTTAATTTCAGCTTGTTCAATTTCAGTGGTTGGGGCATAGACTTAGATTACTGTGATGTTGAACGGTTTGCCTTAGAAACGAACCAAGATCATTCTCTTGTTTTTGAGGTTGTACCCAAGTACTGCATTTCAGTCTTACGTTGACTATGAGGGGTACTCCTTTTCTTCTAAGGGATTCTTGCCCACAGTAGTAGATACAATGGTGACCTGAATTAAATTTGCCCATTCCTGTCCATTTTAATTCACAGCAGTCAACTTTGATTCATGAACCTTACATTCCAGGTTCCTATGAAGTATTGCTCTTTACAGCATTAGATTTTTCTTTCACCACCAGACACATCCACAACTGGGTGTCATTTCTGCTTTGGCCCAGCTGCTTCATCTTTAGGGAGCGCTAGTAATTGCACTCAGCTCCTTCCCAGTAGCATATTGCAAACCTTCTGATCTGGGAGGGTCACCTTCTGATGTCATATCTTTTTTGCCTTTTCATACCATTCATGGTTCTCTAATCTTCCCTGGTGGCTCAGAGGTTAAAGCATCTGTCTGCAATGTGGGAGACCCAGGTTCAATCCCTGGGTCGGGAAGATCCCCTGGAGAAGGAAATGGCAACCGACTAAATACAGTATTCTCATCTGGAGAATCCCATGGACAGAGGAGCCTGGTAGTCTACAGTCCACGGGGTTGCAAAGAGTCAGACACAACTGAGCAACTTCACTTTCACTTTTCAATTTCATGGTTCTCTTGGCAAGAACTGGAGTGGGTTGCCATTCCCTCCTCCTCAGTTGAGTTCTGTAGCTCGATTATGTCCAACTCTTTGTGACCCCATGGGTGGCAGCATGCCAGGCTTCCCTGTACATCACCAACTCCTGGAGCTTGCTCAGATTCATATCCATTGAGTTGGTGATGCCACCCAACCATCTTATCCTCTGTCATCCCCTTCTTCTTCTGCCTTCAATCTTTCCCAGCAACAGGGTCTTTTCCATTGAGTCAGTTCTTCGTATCAGGTGGCCAAAGTATTGGAGTTTCAGCTTCAGCGTCAGTCCTTCCAATTCCCTCCTGTTATGGACCACGTTTTGTAAGAACTCTTTACTATGAACCTTCTCTATTAGGTGTCCCTGCACAACATGGCTCATAGCTTCACGGAATTATGCAAGTCCCTTCCCCATGACAAGGCTGTGATCCATGAAGGGGCAATTACAGTATAGAGGTGAATTTTAATCCATATCACAGGATAATGATAGACTTTTAATTGTGTGTGTGTGAGGAGAGACACACAGTTGCTAAATTTCTCATACTTTTTAAATTAAAAAAAATTTTTTTTTAATTTTATTTTATTTTTAAACTTTACATAATTGTATTAGTTTTGCCAAATATCAAAATGAATCCACCACAGGTATACATGTGTTCCCCATCCTGAACCCTCCTCCCTCCTCCCTCCCCATACCATCCCTCTGGGTCGATATCTCATACGTATTCATTCATTTTCTTTGTTTCTAAACAATACTTTTTCAATTACATTTTGTTATAGAAATTAACACTTTAAAAACAAGCAAGAATATTTTACAGTCTCTTGGGTCCAGGTTTTCCCCTCTGAGGAAAATTCCAGTTGTTGTTTATAATTGTGGGTGAGTATAAAAATATTGCATACCTGAGAGGTAGTGATTACTCAGTGAGGTAACTGGATCAGGTTTATTATCTTCTTGATATCACTTGCATTTACCAACCTCATTAGCCTTAAACATCTTTAATAAATGTGGTGTTAGACAGGTATTTGGTATAACAGAAAAAAAAAATATTGGTTTACATTTTAGAGTTTATGACCAGTGTTCATGTGTGTATTATGGTGATGTCAAAATATCAATTCTTTTGAAGACAGTAGAGGTTTGAGGTATTGTTATTAATTACTCCATTGTCCTTTTATATTAGCCATTGATTCTATGTCAATCCCCTTTTCATTTCTATATTACCTATATCACTTCCCCATCATCTTTTCCTCTTTATCCCTGTATGGTTTGTCAAAAGCCAAATAATTTCCACTCTTATGATATGAAGAGGCACCTAAAATGAGTTTTAAATAAACTATAAATTGTGGAGAGGCATAGTGCTTAGCTACTACGATGAATAGTGAGTAGTTTTCACAGCAAGGAGGAATATAACAGAGGGTTTAAAGTATTTCCATCTGATTTTCAGAATGGTGCTGATTTTCACATTGTTATGTTTTTTGTGTTCATTTCTTATTTCTATATGCTCATTTTCATACTTTGATATAATCAGTATAGCATCTAATGTTTAGTCTTATTGCCTTAACTTCAGGAGACAAAAATGTAGACATACAGACAAACAGGATTTTCATTTAAACTTTTTAGGAAGGGAACTGACACACTTTAAGTGTCCTCTTTGCCTACAGATGCTTTAGATAACATTTCATTTATAGATGTAAAACTGAGATTTATTGATATTAAAAAGTTTGCCAAATTTCACCACTTCTTAAATAATACTGTTCTTTTCCTTATATTTGTCCCACTAATTTTATAACTCTTCTGATATATTTTTTATATTCTAATGATTACTTTTATTGTTTTGCATTTTTTAACATGGAGACTTCTAATATACACCAAAGAAAGACAGTATAATGAGCTTCCATCTAATTTCACCCAACATCAAGGACTATCAAATGGTAACCATGGCTTCCTTTGCTACTCCTAGATTATTTTGAAGCCAATTTTAGACATTTTATCCACACATAATTCAGTATATATGTCTAAAAAACCAAATATGTATATTAAACCAAACTAAAATACCATAAAATAAGTTTAAAATATAACAATAATTATTTCAAATATTCAGTGGACAAATTCTCAGCTGTCTCATAAATGTATAATTTTATAATTATGTTGCCTCAAAATCCAAGGATGTTCCACACATTATGTTTGGTTAATATTTTTTTAACATTTTTTTAATCCATACATTTATCTTCTATGTTTTCCATTTTTACTAGAAATTAAATTGTTGAGGATATTATATCAATTTTTTCTGTAAAGTTTGTTAGAATTTTGCTGAATTTTTTCCTTATATTGTAGTTTAAATGTACCTTTTGGCTTTCTATATTTTCCTGTATATACAGAGGACTGAACAGACTCTAGTTTCAATTCTTTTAAGAAAAGTATTGGTCATATTATGTTCTTCTACTATTAAACATATAACATCAGCTTGACTCTTTTATTTTAAATTTTATTTAGTAAATTGTGAGTTTGTTTTATTTTGGGGGGCAGCACAAATCAGACCAGCTTGAGCAAAATCCTCTAGAGCCTCAGGATCAAGGCCAAAAGCCACAGCTCAACTAGAGGTCCTGAACCCAAGACCTGACCCACAGAGCACCTCCGTCTCCTCTCTCTCTTACCATCTGGGCCCAGCTGCAACCTGGTCACAGGTTCCAGGTCTGTCTGATTCGTCATACCCATTTCCCTGCCTGACACTCTGATTCTGCATTACTTCTTTCCATCCATGCCCAAGTGACTTGGAAAGTCACTAGGAAGATGTGAGCCTTAGGAGACTGAGGAGAGTGGCCCTTGTCTTGCAAATGGTTTACAGTTTTTTTCAACTAGAAGCAAGATGAAAAAATGGAGGTAGGCTTGCAAGGCAGTTTCAAAAGTTCTGTTTGTTCTGATACGGAATGAATGTTGTCTGTTTGAAAGTAAAATAAAATGAGAGAGAAGGCAATTCTATTACATTTTCTCTTTTAATCATAAGATATCTTTGAACACATTTAAATGTATGTGTCATACCATTTTGTGTACAAGAAATTATTTTCAAAATGTTAGAAAAACAGTAATTAAGTAATTCTGCAAAATAAAATGGAATAAGCCATTAAAAAAATTTCCATCGCCACATAGTTTATTTACTATGCTGTGTTAGTTTCAGGAGTATAGCAAATTTAGTCCATTATACCTATACATATACATATACCCTCTCTTTTTAAGGTATTTTTTCCCATAAGGGCCATTACAGAGTACTGAGTAAGTAAAGTTCCCTGTGCTCTACAGTAGGTCCTTATTAGCTATCCATTTTATATACAGTAGTGTAAATATGTCAATCTCCATCTGCCAATTAATTCCAGCTATTACCTCCTGGTAACCATAAGTTCATTTTCTACATCTATAATTCTGTTTGGCACTAAGTTCATTTGTTTCTTCTTTTTAGATTCTACATATAAGTAATATTATGTGATATGTGTTTTTCTCTGACTTAACATTATTCAGTAAGTAAGTTAGGCTGGATGAAGCACAAGCTGAAATCAAGATTGCCAGGAGAAATATCAATAACCTCATATATGTAGATGACACCACCCTTATGGCAGAAAGTGAAGAAGAACTAAAAAGCCTCTTGATGAAAGTGAAAGAGGAGAGGGAAAAAGTTGGCTTAAAACTCACCATTCAGAAAACTAAGATCATGGCATCCAGTCCCATCATTTCATGGGAAATAGGTGAGGAAACAGTGGAAGCAGTGGCTGACTATTTTTGGGGGCTCCAAAATCACTGCAGATGGTGACTGCAGCCATGAAATTAAAAGACACTTATTCCTTGAAAGGAAAGTTATGACCAACATAGACAGGACATTAAAAAGCAGAGACATTACTTTGCCAACAAACGTCTGTCTAGTCAAGGCTACGGTTTTTCCAGTGGTCATGTATGGATGTGAAAGTTGGACTACAAAGAAAGCTGAACACCAAAGAATTGATGCTTTTGAACTGTGGTGTTGGAGAAGACTCTTGAGACTCCCTTGGACTGCAAGGAGATCCAATGAGCCCATCCAAAAGGAGACCAGTCCTGAATATTCATTGAAAGGACTGATGTTGAAGCTGAAACTCCAATATTTTGGCCACCTGATGCAGAGTTGACTCACTTGAAAAGACTCTGATGTTGTGAAAGATTGAAGGTAGAATAAGAAGGGGATGACAAAGGATGAGATGGTTGGATGGCATCACTTACTCAATGGACATGAGTTTGGGTAAACTCTGGGAATTCATGATGGACAGAGAGGCCTGGTGTGCTGCAGTTCATGGGGTCACAAAGAGTTGGACACAACTGAGCAACTGAACTGAACTGACTGCACTCAGTATGATAATATGTAGGTCCACCCATGGTATTGCAAATGACATTGTTTTTCTTTTTTAATGGCTGAGTAAATATTCCATTATGGGCTTCCCTGATGGCTCAGTGGTAAAGAATACCCGCAATACTGGAGGCTGGCAGGAGACATGGCTTTGAGCCTTGGGTCAGGAAGATCCCTTGGAGAAGGAAATGGCAACCTATTTCAGTATTCTTGCCTGGAAATCCCTATCAACAGAGTAGCCTTATAGTCCATGGGGTCACAAAGAATCAGACATGACTGAGCAACTAAACGACAACATCAAATATTCCATTGTATATATGTACCACATTTTCTTTATCCATTTCACTGTTGTTGATGAACTTTTAGGTTACTTCCATGTTCTTGCTATTGTAAATAGTGTTGCAATGAGCACTGGAGTGCATGTACCTTTTCAAATTATAGTTTTTTCTAGATTTATTCCCAGGGCTGAGATTGCTGGATCATATATATGGTAGCTCTACTTTTAATTCTTTAGCAAACCTCTATACTGTCCTCCACAGTGGTGGTACAAGTTTACATTCCCACCAACAGTGTAGGAGGTTTCCCTTTTCTCCACTTTCTCCAGTATTTGTTGTTTGTAAACTTTTTGATGATAGCCAGTCAGTTGTGAAGTGATGCCTCATTGTAATTTTGACCTGCATTTTTCTTATAGTGATTTTGAGGACCTTTTAATGTGCTCTTTAGCCATCTGTATGTCTTCTTTGGAGAAATGTCTATTCAGATAGTCTGTCCATTTTTGGATTGGGTTGTTTGTTTTCTTTTATATTTTGATATTAAGCTGCATGAGCTGTTGGTGTATTTTGGAGATTAACCCCTGTCTATTGCTTCATTTCCAATATTTTCTCCCATTCTGAGAGCTCTTTCCATTTTGCTTGTTTTCCTTTGCTGCACAAAAGATTTGAGTTTAATTAGTCCCATTTGTTTTGTTGTTGTTTATGATGATGTTGTTGTTTGTTTTATATCTCTTTCTTTATTAAAATTTATAATTTGTATTGGGGTATAACCAGTTAATAAAAAATGTGATAGTTTCAGGTGGACAGCAAAGGGACTCAGCCATACCTATACATATATCCATTCTTCCCCAGAACTCCCCTCCCATCCAGGCTTCCACATAACATTGAGCAGAGTTCCTGGACTATACAGTAAGTCCTTATTTATTATCCATTTTTTTGGTCAAGACATAACTATAAAAAAACACAAGAAGAAATATTTTCTTATGTGTATTTCCAATATTAGTTAATGATATTAACTTACTCTCAGTCACTCATGCCAGAGACTTGGGAATCAGTCTAGATAATCCTCCTTTCCCCATACCCAGTCATCAGGTACAATTGTTTTCACTTTCAAAATGTTACATAATTCTTTCCCCACCATTTCATTCATTCTATCATCTTGCCAATCTATTACTTTTATCACTTTTATAGTCCCCCACATTAATTGATTAGAATATACAAAACATTGAGTGTGGATTTTTTTTTTTTTTTTAATTAGGATATGAAGAGGTACTTGAGCGGCAGTCTCCCACTTTTTTTTTTTTTAATTTATTTATTTTAGTTGGAGGTTAATTACTTTACAATATTGTAGTGGTTTTGTCATTCATTAATATGAATCAGCCATGGGTTTACATGTGTTCCCCATCCTGAACCTCTCTCCAGCTTCTCTCCCTGTCCAATCCCTCTGGGTCATCCAGGTGCACTAGCCCCAAGCACCTGTCTCATGCATCAAACCTGGACTGGTGATCTGTTTCACATATGATAATACATATGTTTCAATGCTATTCTCTCAGATCATCCCACCCTTACCTTCTCCCACAGAGTCCAAAAGACTGTTCTATACATCTGTGTCTCCTTTGCTGCCTCACATATAGGGTTATCATTACCATCTTTCTAAATTCGATATATATGCATTAGTATTCTGTACTGGTGTTTTTCTTTCTGGCTTACTTCACTCTGTATAATAGGCTCCAGTTTCATCCACCTCATTAGAAGGTGATTCAAATGTATTCTTTTTAATGGCTGAGTAATATTCCATTATGAATATGTACCACAGCTTTCTATCCATTTGTCTGCTGATGGATATCTCGGAGAAGGCAATGGCACCTCACTCCAGTACTCTTGCCTGGAAAATCCCATGGATGGAGGAGCCTCGTAGGCTTCAGTCCATGGGATCACGAAGAGTCGGACATGAGTGAGCAACTTCACTTTCACTTTTCACTTTCATGCATTGGAAAAGGAAATGGCAACCCACTCCAGTGTTCTTGCCTGGAGAATCCCAGGGAAGGGGGAGCCTGGTGGGCTGCCATCTATGGGCTGGTATAGAGTCGGACACGACTGAAGTGACTTAGCAGCAGCAGCAGCTGATGGATATCTAGGTTGCTTCCATGTCCAGGCTGTTCTAAACAGTGCTGCAATGAACATTGTGTCTCTTTCAATTCTGGTTTCCTCGGTGTGTATGCCCAACAGTGGGATTCCTGGTCAAATGGCAATGCCAAAGAATGCTCAAACTACTGCACAATTGCACTCATCTCACACTCTAGTAAAGTAATGCTCAAAATTCTCCAAGTCAGGCTTCAGCAATACATGAACCGTGAACTTCCAGATGTTCAAGCTGGTTTTAGAAAAGGCAGAGGAACCACAGATCAAATTGCCAACATCCTCTGGATCACCGAAAAAGGAAGCAAGTTCCAGAAAAACATCTATTTCTGCTTTTTTGACTATGCCAAAGCCTTTGACTGTGTGGACTACAATAAACTGTGGAAAATTCTGAAAGAGATGGGAATACCAGACCACCTGACCTCTCCCTTGAGAAACACATATGCAGATCAGGAAGCAACAGTTAGAACTGGACATGGAATAACAGACTGGTTCCAAATAGGAAAAGTAGTGCATCAAGGCTGTATATCGTCACCCTGCTTATTTAACTTATATGCAGAGTACATCATGAGAAACCCTGGGCTAGAAGAAGCACAAGATAGAATCAAAATGCCAGCAGAAATATCAATAACCTCAGATATGCAGATGACACCACCCTTATGGCAGAAAGTGAAGAGGAACTAAAAAGCCTCTTTTACTTTGATGAAAGAGGAGAGGGGAAAAGTTGGCTTAAAGCTCAACATTCAGAAAATGAAGATCATGGCATCTGGTCCCATCACTTCATGGGAAATAGATGGGGAAACAGTGGAAACAGTGTCAGGCTTTATATTTTGGGGCTCCCAAATCACTGCAGATGGTGATTGCAGCCATGAAATTAAAAGACACTTACTCCTTGGAAGGAAAGTTATGACCAACCTAGATAGCATATTCAAAAGCAGAGACATTACTTTGCCAACAAAGGTCTGTCTAGTCATGGCTATGGTTTTTCCAGTGGTCATGTATGGATGTGAGAGTTGCACTGTGAAGAAAGCTGAGCACCAAATAATTGATGCTTTTGAACTGTGGTGTTGGAGAAGACTCCTGAGAGTCCTTTGGACTGCTTTTACAGTGTCCCATAGGGTTTGGGTTGTTGTGTTTTCATTTTCATTCATTTCTATGCATATTTTGATTTCTTTTTTGATTTCTTCTTTGATTTGTTGGTTATTCAGAAGCGTGTTGTTTAGCCTCCATATGTTGCAATTAAAATTTTTTTTTCCCTGAAATTGAGATCTAATCTTACTGCATTGTGGTCAGAAAAGATGATTGGAATGATTTCAATTTTTTTTTAATTTACCAAGGCTATATTTATGGCCCAGGATGTGATCTATCCTGGAGAATGTTCCATGTGCATTTGAGAAAACGGTGAAATTGATTGTTTTGGGGCAAAATGTCCTATAGATATAGATTAAGTCTAGCTGGTCCATTGTGTCATTAAAGTTTGTGTTTCCTTGTTAATTTTCTGTTTAGTTGACATATCCATAGGTGTGAGTGGCATGTTAAAGTCTCCCACTATTATTGTGTTATGGTTAATTTCCCCTTTCATACTTGTTAACATTTGCCTTATATATCGCGGTTCTCCTATGTTGGGTGCATATATATTTATAATTGTTATATCTTCTTGGATTGATCCTTTGATCATTATATAGTGTCTTTCTTTGTCTCTTTTCACAGTCTTTATTTTAAAGTCTATTTTATCTGACATGAGTATGCTACATCTGCTTTTTTTCTTTTGGTGTCGGTGTGAAATATCTTTTTCCAGCCTTTCACTTTCAGTCTGATGTGTCCCTTGTTTTGAGGTGGGTCTCTTGTAGACAGCATATATAGGGGTCTTGTTTTTGTATCCATTCAGCCAGTTTTTGTCTTTTGGTTGGGGCATTCAACCCATTTACATTTAAGGTAATTATTGATAAGTATGATCCCATTGCCATTTACTTTGTTGTTTTGGGTTCGAGTTTATACACCCTTTCTGTGTTTCTTGTCTAAAAAAGATCCTTTAGCATTTGTTGAAGAGCTGGTTTCATGGTGCTGAATTCTCTCAGCTTTTGCTTGTCTGTAAAGCTTTTGAATTCTCCTTCATATCTGAATGAGATCCTTGCTGGGTACAGTAATCTGGGTTGTAGCTTTTTCTCTTTCATTACTTTAAGTATGTCCTGCCATTCCTTTCTGGCCTGAAGAGTTTCTATTGAAAGATCAGCTGTTATCCTTATGGGAATCCCTTTGTGTGTTATTTGTTGTTTCTCCCTTGCTGCTTTTAATATTTGTTCTTTGTGTTTGATTTTTGTTAATTTGACTAATATGTGTCTTGGGGTGTTTCACCTTGGGTTTATCCTGTTTGGGACTCTCTGGGTTTCTTGGACTTGGGTGACTATTTCCTTCTCAATTTTAGGGAAATTTTCAAGTATTAACTCCTTGAGTATTTTCTCATGGTCTTTCTTTTTGTCTTCTTATTCTGGGACTCCTATGATTCGAATGTTGGGGTGTTTCACATTGTCCCAGAGGTCCCTGAAATTGTCCTCATTTCTTTTGATTCTTTTTTCTTTTCTGCTTCATTTATTTCCACCATTCTATCTTCTACCTCACTTAGCCTATCTTCTGCCTTTGTTATTCTACTGTGGTTCCCTCCAGAGTGTTTTTGATCTCATTTTTTTGCATTATTCATTATTAATTGACTTTTTTTTTTTTCCCCCTTCTAGGTCCTTGTTAAACATTTCTTGCATCTTCTCAATCCTCGTCTCCAGGCTATTTATCTGTAACTCCATTTTGTTTTCAAGATTTTGGATCATTTTTGTTATCATCATTCTAAATTGTTTTTCAGGTAGATTCCCTATCTCCTCTTTTGTTTGGTTTGGTGGACATTTATCATGTTCCTTTACCTGCTGAATATTTCTCTGCCTTTTCATCTTGTTTATATTGCTGTGTTTGGGGTGGCCTTTCTGTATTCTGGAAGTTTATGGTTCCTCTTTATTGTGGAGGCTCCTCGATGTGGGTGGGGTTGGATGATTGGCTTGTCAAAGTTTCCTGGTTAGGGAAGCTTGAGTCGGTGTTGTGGTGGATGGAGCTGGATTTCTTCTCTCTGGAGTGTGATGAAGTGTCCAGTAGTGAGTTTTGAGATGTCTCTGGGTTTGGTGTGACTTTGGGCAGCATGTATACTGATGCTCAGGGCTGTGTTCCTGCATTGCTGGAGAATTTGCATGATATGTCTTGCTCTGAAACTTACTGGCTCTTGGGTGGTGCTTGGTTACAATGTAGGAATGGAGGCTTTCGGATGATCTCTTATCAATTAATGTCCCCTGGAGTTCTCTGGTGATTTCAGATTTTGGGCTTAAGCCTCCTGCCTCTGGTTTTCAGTCTTATTCTTACAGTAGCCTCAAGACTTCTCTATCCATACAGCACTGATAATAAAACTTCTAGGTTAATGGTGAAAAAGTTTCCACAGTGAGGGACACCCAGAAAGGTTCACAGAGTTACATGAAGAAGAGAAGAGGGAGGTGGGAGATAGAGGTGACCAGGAGGAGAAATTCAGTTCCGTTGAGTTCAGTCACTCAGTCATGTCCGACTCTTTGTGACCCCATGAATTGCAGCACACCAGGCCTCCCTGTCCATCACCAACTCCCAGAGTTCACTCAAACCTATGTCCATTGAGTCAGTGACGTCATCCAACCATCTCATCCTCTGTCGCCCCTTTCTCCTCCTGCCCCCAATCTCTACCAGCATCAGGGCCTTTTCCAATGAGTCAGCTCTTTGCATCAGGTGGCCACAGTATTGGAGTTTCAGCTTCTACATCAGTCCTTACAATGAACACCCAGGGCTGATCTCCTTTAGGATGGACTGGTTGGATCTCCTTGCAGTCCAAGGGACTTTCAAGAGTCTTCTCCAACACCACAGTTCTAAAACATCAATTCTTCGGCGCTCAGCTTCCTTCACAGTCCAACTCTCACATCCATACATGACCACTGGAAAAACCATACCCTTGACTAGACGGACCTTTGTTGACAAAGTAATGTCTCTGCTTTTTAATATGTTGTCTAGGTTGGTCATAACTTTTCTTCCAAGGAGTAAGCATCTTTTAGTTTCATGGCTGTAGTCACTATCTGCAGTGATTTTGGAGCCCCCAAATATAAAGTCTGACAGTGTTTCCACTGTTTCCCCATCTATTTCCCATGAAGTGATGGGACCAGATGCCATGATCTTCGTTTTCTGAATGTTGAGTTTTAAGCCAACTTTTTCACTCTCCTCTTTTACTTTCATCAAAAGGCTTTTTAGTTCCTCTTCACTTTCTGCCATAAGCAGAAATAGATGTTTTTCTTGAACTCTCTTACTTTTTCAATGATCCAGTAGATGTTGGTAATTTGGTCTCTGGTTCCTCTGCCTTTTCTAAAACCAGCTTAAACATCTAGAAGTTCACAGTTCATGTATTGCTGAAGCCTGGCTTGGAGAATTTTGAGCATTACTTTACTAGCGTGTGAGATGAGTGCAATTGTGCAGTAGTTTGAGCATTCTTTGGCATTGCCTTTCTTTGGGATTGGAATGAAAAATGACTTTTCCAGTCCTGCGGCTACTGCTGAGTTTTCCAAATTTGCTGGCATATTGAGTGCAGCACTTTCACAGCATCATCTTTCAGGATTTGAAATAGCTCAACTGGAATTCCATCACCTCCACTAGCTTTGTTCGTAATGATGCTTTCTAAGGCCCACTTGACTTCACATTCCAGGATGTCTGGCTCTAGGTGAGTGATCACACCATTGTGATTATCTGGGTCATGAAGATCTTTTTTGTACAGTTCTTCTGTGTATTCTTGCCACCTCTTCTTAATAGCTTCTGCTTCTGTTAGGTCCATACCATTTCTGTCCTTTATCAAGCCCATCTTTGCATGAAATATTCCTTTGGTATCTCTAATTTTTTTGAAGAGATCTCTAGTCTTTCTCATTCTGCTGTTTTCCTCTACTTCTTTGCATTGATAGTTGAGGAAGGCTTTCTTATCGCTCCTTGCTATTCTTTGGAACTCTGCATTCACATCCTTATATCTTTCCTTTTCTCCTTTGTTTTTTGCTTCTCTTCTTTTCATAGCTATTTGTAAGGCCTCCCCCATCAGCCATTTTGCTTTTTTGCATTTCTTTTCCATGGGGATGATCTTGATCCCTGTCTCCTGTACAATGTCACAAACCTCAGTCCATAGTTCATCAGGCACTCTATCAGATCTTGTCCCTTAAATCTATTTCTCACTTCCACTGAATAATCATAAACAATATAATCAGATCCTGGTCTTGTTTTTTTTGACTATATAGAGCTTCTCCATCTTTGGCTGCAAAGAATATAATCAATCTGATTTCGGTGTTGACCATCTGGTAATGTCCATTTGTAGAGTCTTATCTTGTGTTGTTGGAAAAGGGTGTTTGTTATGGCCAGTGCATTTTCTTGGCAAAACTCTATCAGTCTTTGCCCTGCTTCATTCCGTATTCCAAGGCCAAATTTCCCTGTTACTCATGGTATTTCTTGACTTCCTACTTTTACATTCCAGTCCCCTATAATGAAAAGGACATATATTTTGGGTGTTAGTTTTAAAAGGTCTTGTAGGTCTTCATAGAACCGTTCAACTTCAGCTTCTTCAGCGTTACTGGTTGGGGCACAGACTTTGATTACTCTGATAGTGAATGGTTTGCTTTGGAAATGAACAGAGATCATTCTGTCATTTTTGAGATTGCCTCCAAGTACTGCATTTCATACTCTTTTGTTGACCATGATGGTTACTCCATTTCTTCCGAGGGATTCCTGCCTGTAGTAGTAGACACAATGGTCATATGAGTTAAATTCACCCATTCCAGTCCATTTGAGTTCGCTGATTCCTAGAATGTCGATATTCACTCTTGCCATCTCTTGTTTGACCACTTCCAATTTGCCTTGATTCATGGACCTGACATTCCAGGTTCCTATGCAATATTGCTCTTTATAGCATCGGACCTTGTTTCTATCACCAGTCACATCCACAGCTGGGTATTGTTTTTGCTTTGGCTCCATCCCTTCATTCTTTCTGAAGTTATTTCTCCACTGATCTCCAGTAACATATTGGGCACCTACTGACCTGGGGATTTCCTCTTTCAGTCTTCTATCATTTTTCCTTTTCATACTATTCATGGGGTTCCCAAGGCAAGAATACTGAAGTGGTTTGCCATTCCCTTCTCCAGTGGACCACATTCTGTCAGACCTCTCCACCATGTCCTGCCCATCTTGGGTGGCCCCACACGCATGGCTTAGTTTCAATGAGTTAGACAAGGCTGTGGTCCTAGTGTGATTAGATTGACTAGTTTTCTGTGAGAATGGTTTCAGTGTGTCTGCCCTCTGATGCTCTCTTGCAACACCTACCGTCTTGGGTTTCTCTTACCATGGACGTGGGGTATCTCTTCACTGTTGCTCCAGCAAAGCACAGCCGCTGCTCCTTGCCTTGGACGAGGGGTATCTCCTCACCGCCGCCCCTTCTGACCTTGAACGTGGAATAGCTCCTCTAGGCCCTCTGGTGCCCGCGCAGCCACCGCTCCTTGGAGGTGGGGTTGCTCCTCCCAGCTGCAGCCCCTGGCCTGAGGCGTGGCGTAGCTCCTCCCGGCTGCCACCCCTGACCTCAGACGTGGGGTAACTCCTCTTGGCCGCCTCCCCTTGGGCATGGGGTCCTCCCGGCTTCTGCCCTTGACCTCAGATGTGGGGTAGCTCCTCTTGGCCACGCTAAATGCGCCAGTCGCAGCCACCCACGCTAAATGCGCGGGTCGCAGAGTGGGAATCAAAAGGGGAGAGAGCAATCTAGCCAGTAAACAATTCCCTATGTGCTCTCTACAGTCTGGAACCTTTAGAGTGTTTCACAGAGTTACATAGAGAAGAGAAGAGGGAGGAAGGTGATAGAGGTTAGCAGGAGGAGAAAAGGGGGAATCAAGAGGAGAGAGATAGATCTTGGCAGTACTCTGTTCGCTAAGTGTTCTCTGCAGGCCAGAACACCCACAGAGATTCACAGACTTGAGTTGAGATGAGAAGGGGGAAGGAGGAGATAGAGGTGACCTGGGGGAGCAAAAGGAGAGTAAAAAGGGGGAGAAAGTAATCAAGACAGTAATCACACTCCTGAGTAAATATGGATACTGAAGATTGGATTCTTAAATGTACAAAATTGGTATCAAATACTATAAAACAAAGATTAAAAATCTACAGTCAAGGTTAGACTCTTAAAAATACAATATTAAAAAAAAATCACAAAAAGTATAAGAAATACATATGAAGTTTGCTTTAAAAATAGGGTCTTTTTTTGCAAGGTAATAGTGGGTTATAAAAATGAAAATTAAAGGAGTAATAGAGGACTTAAAAAAAAAGAAAAAAATAAAAAATGATAATAGTAATACTATATCTAGGAATTTCTCTGGAGCTGTTGTGGGCAGTGAGAGGTCAGTTCAGTTTCAGATAGTTTCTTACTCCAGCTTATACTTCTCAATATCTATGGGCCACTTCCAATGTAGTTGGTGTTAACTACAGGGATTTTAATCTGTAGCACCTGTCACTTCCAAAGCAGTTCCCTCTGTTTATTTGTCTTCTTCTGTTTGCGGGTCTCTTCAGTGTCTTTTTTGTGCCCTGACACAAGGGGGCAGAGGTGGTCTCTTGTTTAGGCTCAGTTCTTCAGCTGTGCTGTGGGGAGGGAGGAACACTGCAAACAAATAACACTGGCGTGTGTGTGTGGGGAGTACTCGCAGTTTCTCGGCCACACTGGGTTTGTCCCCGCTCACAGGTTGTGTGCTTTCCCAGCCTACACTTCTCAGGCTTCAGGTTGCTCTGCAGGGAGTGGGCCCTGAGTTGCGTGTACTTCCCAGATCTAAGCCACTCGGGTCAGGTTCTCAGGTACTCCACAAAGGTGCAGAATCGGTTGGGCCTGCATTTTGTGCCATTCCTGGTCTGAGCAGCTCAGGTGACCAGGTGCTTGGTGAGAGCACTCTCTTCAGGTGCAGTGTGTCTTATCACCTCCCCAGTCCCAGCTGCTAGGATTCTGGGTGTGCCCGTCTCAGGTGTGTGTCTTCTGGGTAGCTGATCTCTGGCTGCGATCCTCCCGGTGGATGTCAACCATCCAGAATCTCAGAAAGTCTTTGGTTAGAAACTGGAAGCCTGTTTGCAGTTTGGTAGGGGATGCCCTCTCTGGCGCTGAGTTTGCCCCTTTCTGGCTCTGGCTGGCATCCTCCTGCCCCGTGCATCTGGTGGGGGATAGGCCAGTCCGCAGCCGGCTGGCTCTTCTCCGGTACTGCTCAGTCCTTTGTTCTGTGAGCGGGCTGGCAGTGCCTTAGGTTAAGGCTTTTCGTGGGATAATTCTCTCTCTTTCTCTCCCTCTCTCTCTGGCTATCCCACAGTTTAGGTTGCTATCCCATGTTAGCTCCCTCACATTGCCCTCAGGGCATTCAGGCCCGGTCCTTACCCTAACAATGTTGACTGTTCCTCTCCCTTAGGGCCCCACTTGCTGGTGGCAGATGTGAGCGTCTGGGGTACTTCTCTGCTGGGAGTTGCCTTTAGGCATGTAATCTGTGGATTTTATTTATTTCTTTTTCTTCCCAGTTATGTTGCCCTCTGAGATTCAAAAGCTTCCCCCAAACTCGCTGGTGAAAGGGTTTCCTGGTGTTTGGAAACTTCTCCTCTGTTAAGACTCCCTTCCCAGGATGGATTTCTGTCCCTAACTCTTTTGTCTCTCTTTTTATCTTTTATATTTTGTCCTACCTCCTTTCAAAGACAATGGGGTGCTTTTCTGGGTGCCTGATGTCCTCTGCCAGCGTTCAGAAGTTGTTTTGTGGAATTTGCTCAGTGTTCAAATGTTCTTTTGATGAATTTGTGGGGACAAAAGTGGTCTCCCCATCCTATTCTTCTGCCATCTTAGGACTTCCCAGTCTCCCACTTTTAAACTGACTTCCATATTGCACCCAGACTTGTCAGTCTAAAATACAATTAGGGCAATCACTTATCACCATAGACCCTTTTAATGATTACTCTTCCCAATGAAATGATACTCAAGTCTTCTATAATCACTCTCTCTGTGCTGATTGCTTGTCCTCAGACTGTCAGCCTTGTAGACACTTTCAGTTCCTCTCAGGAACAACTTGAGACTTTTTGTTTGTTTGTTTGTTTGAATTTCTACTCTAGAGACATCTCCTGAGTCACAGTAGTCTCCTTAAGCCTATGTATTGGTATAGTCACGAAATATGAAAATAGCTAATGCTTTCAGAATTACTCTTAAATTAATGAGGGCAGGAGGGTGTAAAATTTGGTCTATATCCCTGTAATCTGGTAGTGCAATTTTAAGGTCCTTTTTACACAAATCCTAAGGGGGTTAAAAGTACAGTGGAGCCCCAGTTGTCCACTGCAGAGAGGAGATCGAAAATGGTCGTTTTGACTTTTCTTCCCTCTTCATTCTGTCCTATCCTCCTGATATCCTCACCCTGAAATCAGCTCTGTCCATCTCACCTCTCTCTCTGTATTGATATGTAGGTTTTGCTTTGAAGAGAACTGAAACTAAAGTAACAGAATATGTCAATAGGTACATTGTCAGAGGGCAAACATTTGTTCCTCCTCTCTGATTATCCTGCTCATTAAGGGAAGGTACCCATTGCTGGCCAAACATTAAATAAGGACTTACTAGAAAATATTTACAGCTATCAAGGTATAAACTTTTACAGAAGGGAAGGTTGGTGATTATCTACTTAAATTTTTAAAATATTCTATGAATGAGAAAAAAAGTTAATTGATTCCTCTACAATTACAGACTAGGTACAGAAGATTAGATATGTGAGTCAATATTATGTCTCCTATATCGAAACAGTTTTGAGAAATTAAATAAACTAATAAATGAATTAATTAAAAATAATAAGCAGAAAAATATATAATTGCTCCAATGACTTTCTAACAATATTACTCTGAGCATAAATCCTTATTGGAAAATTCGACTTAAATAGAAGAAAGTAGGGAAAACCTCTAGACAATTCAGGTATGAGCTAAATCCAATCACCTTTGATTATACAGGGGATATGACAAATAGATTCAAGGCATTAGATCTTATAGACAGAGTGGCTGAAGAACTATGGACAGAGGTTTGTGACATTGTACAGGAGGCAGTGCTCAAGATGATTCCCAAGAAAAAGAAATGCAAAAATGTAAAACGTTTGTCTGAGGAGGCCTTACAAATAGCTGTGAAAAGAAGAGAACTGAAAGACAAAAGGGAAGATATACCTCTTTGAATGAAGGGATCCAAAGAATAGCAAGGAGAGATAAGAAAGCCTTCCTCTGTGATCAATGCAAAGAAATAGAGGAATACAACAGAGTGGGAAAGACTAGAGATCTCTCCAAGAAAATTAGAGAAACCAAGGGAACATTTCATGCAAAATGGGCACAGTAAAGAACTGAAATGGTATGGACCTAACAGAAGCAGAAGATATTAAGAAAAGGTGACAAGAATACACAAAAGAAGAAATATACAAAAAAGATCTTCATGACCTGGATAATCACAATGGTGTGATCACTCATCTAGAGCCAGACATCCTGGAATGTGAAGTCAAGTGGGCCTTAGGAAGCATCACTATGAACAAAGCTAGTGGAGGTGATGTAATTCCAGTTGAGTTATTTCAAATCCTAAAAGATGATGCTGTGAAAATGCTGCACTCAATATGCCAGCAAATTTAGAAAACTCATCGGTGGCCACAGGACTGGAAAAGGTCAGTTTTCATTCCAATCCCAAAGAAGGGCAATGCCAAAGAATGCTCTAACTACTGCATAATTGCACACATCTCACATGCTAGCAAATTAATGCTCAAAATTCTTCAACCCAGACTTCAACATTATGTGAAATGAGAAATTCCAGATGTTAAAGCTGGATTAGAAAAGGCATAAGAACTAGAGATCAAATTGCCAACATCCACTGGATCATCTAAAAAGCACAAATGTTCCAGAAAAAAACATCTATTTCTGCTTTATTGAATATGCCAAAGCCTTTGATTGTGTGGGTCACAACAAACTATGGAAAATTCTTAGAGATGGGAATACCAGACCACTTGACCTGCCTCCTGAAAAATCTGTATGTAGGTCAAGACAGTTACAACTGGACATGGAACAATAGACTGGCTCCCAATTGGGAAAGGAGTACGTCAAGGCTGTATATTGTCACCCTGCTTATTTAACTTATATACAGAGTACATCATGTGAAATGCCAGACTGGATGAAGCACAAGCTGGAATCAAGATTTCCAGGAGAAATATCAGTAACCTCAGATATGCAGTTGGCACCACTCTCATGGCAGAAAATGAAGAGGAACTAAAAAGCCTCTTGATGAAAATGAAAGAGGAGAGTGAAAAAGTTGGCTTAAAACTCAACATTCAAAAAATGAAGATTGGCATCTGGTCCCATCACTTCATGGCAAATAGATGGGGAAACAGTGGAAACAGTGACAGACTTTATTTTTTGGACTCCAAAATCACTGCAGATGGTGACTGTAGCCATAAAATTAAAAGACATTTGCTCCTTGGAAGAAAAGTTATGACCAACCTGGACAGCATATTAAAAAGCAGAGACATTACTTTACCAACAAAGGTCCATCTAGTCAAGGCTATGGTTTTTCCAGTGGTCATGTATGGATGTGAGAGTTGGACTATAAAGAAAGCTGAGTGCTGCAGAATTGATTGTCTTGAACTGTGGTGTTGGAGAAGACTCTTGAGAGTCCCTTGGACTGCTAGGAGATCAAACCAGTCAATTCTAAAGGAAATCAGTCCTGAATACTCATTAGAAGCCCTTATACAGAAGCTGAAATTCCAATACTTTGGCCACCTGATGTGATGAACTGACTGATTGGGAAAAAAAAAAAAAAAAAAAAAAACCTTGATGCTGGGAAAGATCGAAGGTGGGAAGAAAAGGGGACAACAGAGGGTGATATGGTTAGATGGCATTACCGACTCCATGGACATGAGTTTAAGTAAGCTCCAGGAGTTGTTAATGTACAGGGAAGCCTGGCGTGCTGTAGTCCATGTGGTCACAAAGAACCAGCCACGAGTAAGCTACTGAATTGAACTTAGTCATGCAGTGTCCAATAAAACATTTTTGTCTTATACATTTTCAACCTTCATATAATTTCAACCTTCATACAATTTCAGGTCTTCATATACAATTTTTTACTTCCCAACCCTCTATTAGAATCCTTCAACATTTTTGAAGAGAACATCCTGTTCTTCTACTTGTCTCATTTCTTTATTCACCTAGCTTATTCTTCATAACTTTTAGATTTGAATTGTAATATTCTTTCTGTACAGAATCCTTTCCTGACCATATGGATTAGGTTATACTGAAACAAAGTTCTTCATAGAACTCAAGTACTTAGGAGTCATTCATAAGTATTTACTGAGTCCTTAACCTATGCCCAGTTCTACTCTGAGGCTGTTGTGAATACAGAATACAAAACCATCTCTCAAGGCAAGTAGGTGACATTCTGCTACATATTTTATTAAGATGTATCTTTTTGCAAGACTCTGCTGCTGCTGCTGCTGCTAAGTCGCTTCAGTCGTGTCCGACTCTGTGCAACCCCATAGACGGCAGCCCTCTGTCCCTGGGATTCTCCAGGCAAGAATACTGGAGTGGGTTGCCATTTCCTTCTCCAGTGCATGAAAGTGAAAAGTGAAAGTGAAGTCACTCAATCGTGACCGACTCTTAGCGACCCCATAGACTGGAGCCTACCAGGCTCCTCCGTCCATGGGATTTTCCAGGCAAGAGTACTGGAGTGGGGTGCCATTGCCTTCTCCGTTGCAAGACTCTAAGCCCTAGTAAAAGAGATCATGTCTATCCTGCTAACCGCATAAGAGGTTGCTCAAAAAACAGTTGCTGAACTTTGTTTATGTACATAAAATCTTTTGAAAATATGGGCAAGCATCAGCAGCATTTATATTTTGTAAGCTCTTTTTGTCTCTTGTGAGTTTATATAAATGCACATATATAAATATACACATATTTAAAATATTTGAGAGAATATCACATATGAGGTACCTCATGAGTAGATGAAGAACTAAATTATTGAGGCCTATATTTTTTTAGCAGGTGTCATCCTTAACATGGTCTAACAATGAGCTGTGCTGTAGGTTTAGTTGAGTAGCCACTATGTTAGAACATAAATGTATATGTGTATATGGGAAAGGGGAGTCATGGTGATTCTGCTGCAATGCTCTTATATCTAATACCACCCTATGATCACAGATGCCTCTCTTTACTTTTAAACAATTGCTCTTCTGTCCTTCAGTGTTTTTGATGATTATAATGTCTGTTATGAGATAGCATCAAGTTTATGTGGGAAAAGCCATTTTCAGATGGTAAATGGAAGATGTAGCTTACAGGAATGACAACTGGCTGAGAAGTAAATTATATAATTCTGAAACAAATACAATAGTGAAACATTTTAACATAGTTTTTTTTTTCCCCCTAGAAGCAATATTTTAACACAATAATTAAGCCTGGTCGCAATAACTTACTCTGAAATTTCATCTGAGTCATTGTTTAGTTCAGTCAGTAGCTTCTTTTATCTCACATACTCTTAGTAAAAACAAAACAAAAATATAATTTAAAAAGAAAGTTACCTAAGTTTGCTCCACTTTGTATCCTTAGGCTATAGGGAAAGAAGTTAGGCTTATCAGAGTTTCACAGGCATCCTGGGAATTGGCCTATTTTGCCACACTGAATCTGTCCTTTCATGATGTGTGCTCTCCTATATAGAAGCAGCTGCTGGGTCACTTTCCCGAGTTCCAACAGCAATTGGCAAGCTTCCATTTGGTCACAAGCAATAACATGACAAATAGAATTTTCTCATCTGTGTGCCACTTCTCCTGGGGCTGTGGACCCTGAGAGGTCCTGCCATTCACAATGCTTCTAAATAGCTCTGGCTGAGCCACGCTTATTTCATCGTGGAGGAGCCACACTCCTTCTTGGGGAGCAGACTTGGATGTTGCTGCTCTTGTGACATGGCCTCTTAACTATTAAATCCTGTGTGGCTACTTTAGCTGTCTGTGGTAAATAAAGACTGTCACAGATTTTACAATCCACTCTGCAATCACATAGTCCCCAAAGCGCACATGCTTCTGAGGCACTTTATAATTGTGTTACACAATTAATTCAGTAGTTGTTCATGATTGTAAACTATCAGTAGTAAACTTTATTAAATAAACAGCAGCAACAGGCCCCACAAGAAAAAGACTTCCATCCTGATTCTGCTATTTCCATTTTAAAAGAGGCATATTACTTTGATTGTATGCCACATATTTTATTTTTTTGTTTTGATAGATAACTTTGAATTGATTTTTAATGTTGTCATGGAAAAGTTCTACAAAAAGTTCTACAAAGTCACTCAGCTACTTTCCTTGTGTATCAGAGACAGAGAAGGTACAATTTATTTCTACTGAATATCTAAAGGAGCTTAAAGCATTTCTTAAATGTCTTAGAAATTCCAGCAATGCAAAAATGGATAAGCCCTTAACCTCAGATTTATTTTTACATCTTTCAGGGTGGGTGTTTGATGCTTCTATGAAGTTAACTTTTCTTCACTTTTGAAAAGATTCTGTAACACAATGGGAGGAACAACAACTTTAGTTCTTCCTCCCCGCCTCCCACCTAAGATCTGGGTTCAAATTCTCTTCCGTTTCATCTACAACCTATTAGACTTTTGAATGTTCAAAGACAGCTCATTTTTCTCCTAGTCTCACTGTTCTCTCTATAGCCTATAGACTTTTTTTAGAATATAAATAGTATAAGAAAATACTGGTTTACTGTAAGCTCTTGATAAATAGTAGCCATTATGATTATCACATACTTGGGAGTTCTCTGGCAAGATTTTGATAAATTACTCAAATAAGAAGACCACACAAGATAGTGGTTGAAATAAAGTTGAAGTAAGTAACTGCAGAAAGATAGGTATGTTAGGGTTGTTTGGGTTGCTCTGGAATTCTTGCCATTTTCTGGGTCAATTGAGCTATTCTGTTTCTATTATCTTTCTGCAAGTGGACAGGAGAAAGGGTTGAAGTAGGAAATATCTAATTTGTTTATGAACAATTCCTAGAATAGGCAACCATTCTATCATACACATCAGACTGGCCAAAACTGATTTAAATGACCACATCCAGAAAGAAGGAGGGAAAAAAAAAAAAAGGTAGCATTTAGCTGGGTGGTCCCATGCCTATCCAAACTTTATTACTAAGAAAGAAGAGAATGTATATTGGTAGATAATTAGCAGTCTGACAAGTTTGGGTTATTTCTAATTCTGTTTTCTTATTTATTTCCAATACTCTCTAAAAAATAAACCATGGTTTGTGAATTAAAATGTTCTTCTTCCTGTAGTAGTCATAGCCTTAGGACAATTATTAATATTGTGATTTTATTGCCATGCTACATATGGCATCAGTTAAGAATACTGACTCCAGTTACACTATGCATGCTTAAAATTTGTAGCCCTAACTATTTATAGAAATGTCATCACACCTGTCCATCTTTTCCAGTCTATGTTCTGACAGCAGAATTGGTACTGCTGTAATAATAAGTATGTCATACATTAAAAATAATGATGAAACTAAAGCTCCATTTCATGAATCAGTATATTAAATTCTGTTCATCTACTTCTTCCCAATAATATAAAGGTCTAATCTTAGTCATACTAATACTGCACATTAAGTAATATTTAAAGAAATATGGTCATCATTATATGCTGCTGCTGCTAAGTCGCTTCAGTCGTATCGACTCTGTGCGACCCCATAGACCACAGCCCACCAGGCTCCCCAGTCCCTGGGATTCTCCAGGCAAGAACACAGGAGCAGGTTGCCATTTACTTCTCCAATGCATGAAAGTGAAAAGTGAAAGTGAAGTCGCTCAGTTGTGTCCGACTCTTAATGACCCCATGGACTACAGCCCACCAGGCTCATTCATCCATTGGATTTTCCAGGCAAGAGTACCGGCATGGGGTGCCATTGCCTTCTCTGCATTATATGCTAGTAGCTTCAGAATCCTTATAGAATTTAATTTTTTCTATACTGAAATCTTTTGCATCTCCTCCAATATTCTGTTTCCACACCATGATGCATACATGTCTATTAACACTGAAATTAGTGTACAGTAATTTTCCTCCTGTTCTCTAAGAAAACTATGTTACTGCTTTCCTCTTCTCTCAAATTTTTCTTTCTTCACAAGTTTTTTTTTTTTTTCTATTTCACTGTGGAGTGGAATATTCTCATTTGCCACCCTAAATATTTAAGCCACTTTGAACTGAACTATACTATGTATTGCTGTCATCCTTTCATTGAGAATAAAATATATTTTAAGGTTTCTATTTTTCTCTGAATTCAATTTAATTTTGCTTTTTTAAATATTTCCTCTGTAAATTAAGCCCCATGCCCCCAAATCAATATCTGATTCTCTACTGGCTCATTATCATTGACATGCAAACACATTTCCCTATAGCTACTGCCATAGAGCAGTATCTACTTCACCATAATCCAGATAACAACCATATATATCACTGCCTAAATATAGCCATATAACCAGTTCCTTTTTTGGGCCCTTTATCTCTTGACCAATTTCTGTTCTCAGGAAACCACTGACCTACTTTCTGTCACTAATTTTCTGAAACTTTATATAAATTGCACGTGTGCAAAGTCGCTTCATTTGTGTCTGACTCTCTGTGACCCTATGGACAATCATATAATATTAATGTTTTTGTCTAGCTTAACTCAGCATGGTTATTTTGAGATTCATTCATGTTTCTGTGTGTATCAACAGCATTTCATTTTTAATGCTGAATAGCTTTCCATGGTGTTGATATGACAAAATTTGTTTATCCATTTGGTGCCAAATGGACATTTGGACTGTTTTCAACTTTTAGCTATTACAATAGAGCATTTATAAACATTGGTACATAAGTGTTTATATGGACAGTTGTTTTAATTTCTCCTGGTTTAACACCTAGAAGTAGATAAGATGGATGATACAAGAATAAACTATATTTTAATTTTTAGAAACTGCCAAACTGTTTTGCAAAGACATCTTGCAATTAACGTTCTCACCACCAGAACAAATTATGGTTCCTCTGCACCCTTACTAGTATTTGGCATGATCAGTAATCTTAACTTTATCCATTCTAATAGATATGCAGAGACATCTCATTGCATTCCCCGTTTCCCTAATGACTAATAATGTTTTATATCATTTCATACACTAACATCCATATTTTCTTTGGTCAAATGTCTATTCAAAACGTTTGCCTAATTTTATTGTTTACTTATCACTGAGTTTTCAGATGCTCCATGTATTATGGTTACAAATCCTTTTTAGGTGTACGGTTTCAAGTATTTTTCCCCAGTTTATTTATTTGTTTTTTCATTGTCCTAATAGGTTCTTCAAAGACCAGTTCTTAATTTTGATAAAGTCCTATTTCTTTCCTTATGGATCATAGTTTTGGTGTCACAAATAAGAACTATTTCCTTAACCCTAGGTCACCATATTTTCTTCTATGTTTGCTTTCAGAATTTTTAAAGTTTGCATTTTACTTTTGGGATGATGAACAATTTGTATTAATCTTTGCAGGTGTGACATATGTGTCAGGGTTTGTTTATAAATTTTGGATATATGTCATCATACACTTTTTATGTATCAGATGAGATTTAAAGTTTAGTTTTTTGCATACACATATAAAAATTTAACAGAAAGAATTATTGAAAAGACTAATTTCTCAATTAATCTGCCTTTAGATCTTCCCCAAGAATTATTTTGCTTTTATGTATATGTTTATTTCTTGATTATCTATTTTATGCTATTGATATTTGCCAATTTTGATGCTAGTACCACACTCTCTCAATAATGTAGGATAGCATAATAATAAGTCTTAATGTCAGATAGGATAAGTTATCTAGCCCTGCTCTTTCAAAATGATTCAAGTATTCACAGATCTACACGAAGTTTAGAATCATCAATTTCTACAAAAGGCTGCTAGGATTTTGACTGAGATTACATTAAAAAATACAGATTAATTGGTGACAAGAATTAGCATTTTAATGGTAACTGGTTTTCCAGTATATAAATACTAAATTATAAGTAACATAGCAATTTATATAAATATATACATGCATTTAATGAATATATTAAATAAATTTAAATAAAATGTATACACATATGTTAATACACAAAAATGATTAAGTGTATATAAAACATTTTATTGCATGTGTATTAAATATATACTATATCCTTCCATTTATTTAAACATTCCTTAATTGTCCTCCGCAAAGCTTTATAGTTTTTGGTGTTCAGGACATGCACATCTTTAGACCAATTTAGAACTTGCTATTGTATTAATAAGCTAGTAATTCTTTTTATTTCAATTTCTGATTATTACTATACATAGAACTATACATAGAGCTATACATTTCTATACATAGAACTATACATAGAACTGTACATTACTATGCATAGAACTAAGTTTGTGCAGGAATACAGAATTAAAGTTGACTTTTGCATATTAATTGGGTGTCAAAACAGTTATAGTAACTTTTTTTATAGACTTTCTACTTTCTTTTTACGTAAACAGTCCTTTCATTTGCAAATACTTTCATGTATTATTTTCAATCTTTTAAAAAAATCACTCTTTCTTTATTTACTTATACTGACTAAAATTCTCAGTCCCACATTGAACAGATGCAGTGAGAAAAAAATATCCTTTTTTCTTCCTGATCTTAACATTACAGTAGTCAGTCTTTCCTTATTAAAGATGGTATAAGCTTTAGGTTTTTATAAATATGCCCTTTATGAGATTGAGAAAGTCTGGTTATAGTCTTAGTTTGCTGAGAAAGTTTGTACCAAGAATGGTTATTGAATTTTGTCAGTTGTTCTTTTAGCATCTATTGGGTAACATAGCTTTAATCTTTTAGTTTATTGCTGTAATGAATAACATGACTTCATTCTCAAATGTTAAACCAATACTGCACTCTTCAGATAAATGCTATTTTACCGAGTTATACTGTCCTTTAAAAAAATCATTGAATATAATTTGCTATAATGTTGATAAGTTTTTTGCATCTATACTCATGAGAGATATTGTTCTCTAGATTTCTTTTCTTATAATTTCTTTTTTTGAGAGGTCTGGTGTGGTTTCATATGAATTTAAGCTTCACAGAATGAGTTGGGAAGTATTTCTTATTCAATTTTCTGGAAGAATCATGTAGAATTGGTAACACCTCTTTCTTAAATGTTATATAGAATTTCCTAGTAAAGCTATGTGGGCCTGAAAATTTTTTTTTTTTATTATTATTATTATTTTTTAACTTTACAATATTGTATTGGTTTTGCCATACATCAACATGCATCTGCCATGGTGTACACGTGTTCCCCATCCTGAACCCTCCTCCCACCTCCCTCTCCATACCATCCCTCTGGGTCATCCCAGTGCACCAGCCCCAAGCTTCCTGTATCCTGCATTGAACCTGGACAGGTGATTAGTTTCTTATATGATATTATACATGTTTTAATGCCATTCTCCCAAATCTTCCCCCCCTCCCTCTCCCACACAGTCCAAAAGACTGTTCATACATCTGTGTCTCTTTTGCTGTCTCGCATACAGGGTTGTCATTTCCATCTTTCTAAATTCCATATATATGCGTTAGTATACTGTATTGGTGTTTTTCTTTCTGGCTTATTTTATTCTGCCTGAAGTTTTTTTATGAGAAAGTTTATTAAAAAATTAAATTTCTTTAATAGATTAGAAGCACTTAGGTTACATATTTATTCTTGAGCAAACTTTGATAGTTTTTCTCTTTGAAGAATTTTTCCACTTTATCCAAGTTGTCAAATGAATTTCTTTAAAGTTTTTAATGTTATTCGTTCAATGGATTTTAAATATCTGTGGAATCTTTAGCAATGTTACTTTTCTTATTCTTATTTCCTTTACTCATTTTTGTGATCAGTCTGACTGGATGATTGTTACATTTATTTCTCTGCTTAGCAAACTACTTTTTGGTTTCATCATTTTTTTTCTGTATTATTTGGTTCTTTTCTTTCATTGATATTCATTTCCCATTATTTACTATCTTCTAGTTTTTGTACTAGTTGTTTTATAAAATTTCGAAGGTGAAAGCTGAAGTAAGTGAGTTGATATCTTCCGTATTTTCTAATTTGGGCTTCCCAGATGACCCTGTGTTAAACAATCTGCATGCCAATACAGGAGATTCAAGTGGAGTAGGAAATGACAACCCACTCCAGTGTTCTTGCCTGGAAAATTCCATAAGTACATAAAGTCACAAAGAGTTGAACATGACTGAGCACACATACATGAATGCTTTTTATTTTCGGCAGTTAGTACTGTAAACTTTCCTCTTTACTATTTTAGCAGCATACTATAAAATCTTATGTGACATATTTTCATTGGTACTCCATTTACAATAGTTTCTAATTTCAATTTTATTTTTCCATTGTCCCCTGCATTATTTATAAATGTATTATTCAGTTTGTAATATCTGGGGATGTTCTATATACCTTTTTGTTTTTATTATGTATTCCAAATCAATTGTGACCAAAGGATACACTTTGCATAATTAGAGTACTTAAAATATATTGAGACTCATTTTATGCCAAAATGTGAATCAGTCTTGATAAATACTACTGTGCTTGTAAACAATGTACATTCTTCATTGCTGGGTGAACTGTTTTATAAATGCCAATTAGGTCAGATTGGCTGATAATATCTTCAAATCTTTGATGCCATTACTGATTTTCTCCCTATATCTTAAATGAATTATTTAATTCAGATTTCTGAAATCTCTGATAATAGTTATGATTTTCTCTTTCTCCTTGCAGTACTAGCAGTTTTTGCTTCATGTATTTTTAAATTTCATTATTCAATGCATAAAGATTTAGAATTGCTCTGTACTTCATGAATTGGCTTTCTTATAAAATTATGAATTGACCTTCTCTATGTCTGGTAATATTTTGCCCTTTGTTTGAGATAAACATAGCCATTGCAACTTTGTTTTTAGTTGTATTATCATAAGATATTTTTATCCATAATTGTACATTTAACCTATTTGTGTCTTTGCATTTAAAGTAGTTTTCTTTTAGGCAAAACTGATGAAAACTGAAGCACAGGAAATATTAAATGCAGCAACAGAAAGAAAAAGTAATCTACAATGGTGCAACAAATAGACTGGAAGCCAATTTACACAATCTAGGTATGAGAAGGAAAAAAAAAAAAAAAACAGTTACTTTTCTATGAAAATGTTAACAAGGGCTTGTTCAGTAAGATGTGCTCACTTATAGGTGACACTTAAAAGAGACTAACCCTGAGAGAAAGTAGAGTCAATTTCAGAGCAAACTCTTTATAAATGACAAGTTTTCACTTCATTCCAAAGATCAGGTTTTGATAGAGTGATGCCAATGGTACTAACTGAACATCTAAGAGGGCCCAAATTAGATGGGTTAACAAAATACCTCTAAAAGTATTTTCCTCAAATTTCACAATCTTAAAAATTTGCCTTCTCACACACACACACAAAAATGATTTTGGATTTGTAAAAAAAAGAGAGAGGAAGAAAATTATTATTCTCAATATAATCATCTTGGTCATCAGCTAAAACACTCTGTAAGAGATGTATGATATCTTTGATTAAAATATACAATTCTAGAGATAAAAACAATTGATTTTAGAGAGATTAAATTTTCTAGTATGAATGCTTTAAGAAAACCTCTGTTTTCACATTCTATTCAATCCTTTCTCAAAAAAAAAAATGGTGTTTATCATCTACCAAGTTTGTAAATTGTAAAACTTTTGTATAATTAAATGTATACTTTAGACTGTAAAATGAATAATTATAACATAAAATATGTATATACTGTGGAGTAATGTGCATGCTTCATTTACTACATAGTGAAGCAGATACCCTTTCAATTAAACTCCATGATGTACAATATATGACCAGAAGAATTATGCTTTGACTAGCCAAATCTATAAACAGTCATAAAGTGCATTATATGCATGCCTATAAATCATTCATCAGACACCCTCTAAAGGGGAGCAAAAGGAATAGATGCCTGATTTTAACACTCATTTTACGATATAATTTTCTTTTTGTTCTAGTTGTGCAATGGCTGTATATTCCTCTAAGGATACAGAAAATTGTTGATAATAAATAAGAAGGCAGGAATGATGTAGCTTTCCATCTGCTGATTAAAACACAGTTCCTGGCACCATGAATTAATAGCATAAAAAATGAAAGAAACACACTTCTTAGTCCTTGATTTAGGTACTGGAAAGAGCTTCCTGTGCAAACAGTACAGGGCAACTGCTGTTGAAGCCTTATGGATCAGCCATATCACCATTTCCAGGTGTGATGCAAGATGCTAGACCCCAGGTGGCTGTAGATGTTTAGAGAAGCAAGTCTCACCCTGTAGAATAAGAATGGTACAGATTCTGTTTCAGTGGAGAACTCGATATGGGGGTCTAAAAATCTAAATGTCAACAAGTCATCAGATGGCTCTGGTGTAACTTGAACAAGAGGTCAGGACTTCTGCTCAGATTTTCATCCGCGTGCTAAATAATACAGAACTGATGGGAGAATGTGCATGGGGGCACATGATGCTCTTCTTGCCTACTCTATCTTCCTTTCTTTTATTCTGAAAAAAAAAAAAAAAGGTGTTAACAACAGTATATTGGAGAAAATTGGGTTTTCTATTACACTATAAAACATCCTCATGGATGTACGTCTTTTGGAATCCTATCCAGGAAATATAGTGATACACGGTTATTAGGCTGTATGCTTTCAATGTCTGCCAAGTTATGGAATTCTGAACAGTCAGTCAGTCAGTTCCATTGCTCAGTTGTGTCCGACTCTTCATGACCCCATGGGCTGCAGCACATCAGGCTTTCCTGCCCGTCACCGATTATCAGACTTTATTCAAAATCATATCCATTGACTCAGTGATATCATCCAGCCATCTCATTCTCTATCATCCCCATCTCCTCCTGCCTTCAATCTTTCCCAGTGTCATGGTCTTTTCAAATGACTCAGTTCCTAATACCAGGGGGCCAAAATATTGGACTTTCAGCTTCAACATCAGTCCTTCCAATGAATATTCAGGAATGATTTCCTTTAGGATGGACTGATTGAATCTCCTTGCAGTCCAAGGGACTCTCAAGAATCTTCTCCAGCACCACAGTTTAAACATCAATTCTTCAGCGCTCAGCTTTCTTTACAACCAACTCAAACATGACTACTGGGAAAACCACAGCCTTGACTAGACAGATCTTTGTTGGCAAAGTAATGTCTCTACTTTTAAATACGCTGCCTAGGTTTGTCATAACTTTCCTTCCAAGGAGTAAGCATCTTTTAATTTCATGGCAGAAGTTACCATCTGCAGTGATTTTGGAGCCCCAAATATAGTCTGTCACAATTTCCACTGTTTCCCCATCTATTTGCCATGAAGTGATGGGACTGGATGCCATGATCTTAGTTTTCTGAATGCAGAGCTTTAAGCCACTTTTTTACTCTCCTCTTTCACTTTCATCAAAAGGCTCTATAGTTCTTTTTTCATTTTCTGCCATAAGGTTGGGGCCTCTGGATATCTGAGGTTATTCATATTTCTCCCAGCAATCCAGATTCCAAATTGTGCTTCATCAGCCTGGCATTTTGCAAGATGTACTCTGCTTATAAGTTAAATAAGCAGGGTAACAATATACAGCCTAGATGTATTCCTTTTCAATTTGCAACCAGTCTGTTTTTCCATGTCCAGTTCTAACTGTTGCTTCCTGAACTGCATACAGATTTCTCAAGAGGCAGGTGAGGTGGTGTGGTATTCCCATCTCTTTAGGAATTTTCCAAGGTTTGTGGCGATTCACCCAGTCAAAGGATTTGGCATATTCCATAAAGCAGAAATAGATGTTTTGCTGGAATTCACTTGCTTTTTCGAAGACCCAATGGATGTTGGCAATTTGATCTCTGGTTCCTGTGACTTTTCTAAAACCAGCTTGAACATATGGTAGTTTACAGTTAACATACTATTGAGACCTTGCTTGGAAAATTTTGAGCATTACTTTGCTAGTGTGTGAGATGAGTGCAAATGAGCAGTAGTTTGAGCATCCTTTGGCATTGCTTTTCTTTGGGATTAGAATGAAAACTGACCTTTTCCAGCTGGCATATTGAGTGTAGCACTTTCACAGCATCATCTTTCAGGATGTGAAATAGCTCAACTGGAATTCCATCACCTCCACTAATTTTGTTCATAGTGATGATTCCTAAGGCCCATTTGACTTCACATTTCAGGATTGAAATGTGATTCAGGGATTGATCACACCATTGTGATTATCTGGGTCATGGAGATCTTTTTTGTACAGTTCTTCTGTGTATTCTTGCCATCTTTTCTTAATATCTTCTGCTTCTGTTAGGTCCATACCATTTCTGTTCTTTATTGAGCCCAACTTTGCATGAAATGTTCTCTTGGTATCTCTAATTTTCTTGAAGAGATCTCTAGTCTTTCCATTCTATTATTTTCCTCTATTTCTTTGCGCTGATCACTGAGGAAGGCTTTCTTATCTCTCCTTGCTATTCTTTGGAACTCTGTCTTCAAATGGTTATATCTTTCTTTTTTCTCCTTCCCTTTTCATTTCTCTTCTTTTTCACAGCTATTGGTAAGGCCTCATCAGAGGGCCATTTTGCTTTTTGCATTTCTTTTTCTTGTGGATGATCTTGATCCTCTATTGTACAATGTCACTCACCTCCATCCATAGCACATCAGTCACTCTGTCTATCAGAGCTAGTCCCTTAAAATATTTCTCACTTCCACTGTACAATCATAAGGTATTTGATTTAGGTCATACCTGAATGGTCTAGTGGTTTTCCCTACTTTCTTCAATTTAAGTCTGAATTTGGCAATAAGGAGTTCACGATCTGAACCACAGTCAGTTCCCGGTCTTGTTTTTGGTGACTGTATAGGGCTTCTCCATCTTTAGCTACAAAGAATATAGTCAATCTGATTTCAGTGTTGACCATCTGGTGATGTCCATGTGTAGAGTCTTCTCTTGTGTTGTTGGAAGAGGGTGTTTTCTATGACCAGTGCGTTCTCTTGGCAAAACTTTACTAGCCTTTGCCCTGCTTCGTTCTGTACTCCAAGGCCAAATCTACCTGTTACTCCAGGTGTTTCTTGACTTTCTACTTTTGCATCCAGTTCTGTATAATTAAAAGGACATATTTTGGGGGTGTTAGTTCTAGAAGGTCGTGTAGATCTTCATAGAACCCTTCAACTTCAGCTTCTTCAGCATTACTGGCTGGGGCATAGAGTTGGATAACCGTGATATTGAATTGTTTGCCTTGGAAATGAAAAGAGATAATTCTGTCACTTTTGAGATTGCATCTAAGTACTGCATTTCAGACTCTTTTGTTGACTATGATGGCTACTCCATTTCTTCTGAGGGATTCCTGCCCACAGTAGTAGCTATAATGGTCATCTGAGTTAAATTCATCCATTCCAGTCCATTTTAGTTTGCTGATTCCTAGAATGTCGACGTTCACTCTTGCTATCTCCTGTTCAGCCACTTCCAATTTGCCTTGATTCATGGATCTAACATTCCAGGTTCCTATTGCAATATTACTCTTTACAGCATTGGACTTTATTTCCATCACCAGTCACATTCACAACTGGGTGTTGTTTTTGCTTTGGCTCCATGTCTTCATTCTTTCTGGAGTTATTTCTCCACTGATCTCCAGTAGCATATTGGGCACCTACCAGCTTGGGGAGTTCATCTTTCAGTGTCCTATCTTTTTGCCTTTTCATACTGTTCATGGGGTCCTCAAGGTAAGAATACTGAAGTGGTTTGCCATTCCCTTCTCCAGTGGACATTTTATCAGAGCTCTCCACCATACCCATCCATCTTGGGTGGCCCTACATGACCTAGCTCATAGTTTCGTTGAGTTAGTCAAGGTTGTCATCCATGTGATTAGGTTGGTTAGTTTTCTGTGATTGCGGTTTTCAGTCTGTCTGCCGTCTGATGGAGAAGGATAAGAGGCTTATGAAAGCTTCTGAAGAAGACACCAGCTATGTGGCAATATAGTGATGTTCATGGATGACTTTCCAATGAATTGAGTTCTTTCCTTTTCTCATCTAACTCCATCCTCACCTGCAGCTATCCATGAGCTGAGGGAATCTACACATGTTCCCTTCTGAGAAGGAAAGCTTTATTCTCTCCTTATGTGGCTTCACTGTGCATAAATATGCAAATAAAAATAAAAACATTGTTTCTAAACAGAATTAGTATATAAGAAGTAAAACAAAAAAAATGCATTTTGAGAAAGGTGTGTTTGCTTTTCATTTTAAGAACAAATTTTGAAATGGTAAATTTGAGTTAGTTCATAGAATCAACATGTATCACTATATAATTTTAAAGAAAATAGAGTAAAAAATCCAGTATTGTAAGTTATTGATTCACTATATATATATATATATATATATATATATATATATATATGAATAGAAACAACCATGGCATGTTCATTATTAAAATATTCATGCATTATATCTGTTCTCAAAATCAGTGACTAATATATTCAGTTAGCAAAATAATATAGTCTCCTTTCTGGCAGAAATTTGGGGAATAAACTAATTATTTTTTTCTAACACTATTTTAAAGTTCATCATTTAAATTTTCATATCTTTAAATTTTGATCTGGACATTAATTGATGTATCCCAAATGTTATGGAATATATTTTGGACTCTGAAGGAAATCAATAGAGATTTTCCTTTTTTCCTGAATTTACAAGAATGATGGTTTCATAAGAATAAGTCCTAAACTCCTGATTTCCAGCTAATAATCCTCCTAGCACTTTGAAGAGGGAAAAGCCCTGCGAGCCAGAACAAGTTCTTAATAGTGGTCATCAGGAGGAAGGCAGAAAAAGACTAGCATTAATTAATATATATATACATAATTTTATATATGCAAATATATGCATATATTTACATATATGTGTAAATATACATAAGTAAATTTTCCTATTTTGTGAGATAAGAAGGATCACAATGGCTGATTGAAAACCCTAAGTCTAATATCTCTGTCATCTCTGTTTGCAGCATTTGATTGACTTTCTAACTCCACTTGAGATCTTTCTGGGTCTTGGGACAATGATGATTTTTGTTTGAAATTTAAAATTTTCTTATTATGAAATAGTAAATCTTATTTAAACCTTCTAATTTTTCTTGCTTTTTCTGACATTGCTTTGTCATGGAAGTGGGAGTGGGGGTTGCTTGGCTTTCAGGTAGATGTAGAAATTCATGTTTTCCAGTTAGCAACTGCTGACTGGAGGGTAGACTCCTTATTATTGACCAGGGATGGAAGGTCAAGCTCTCCACATGTTCTCCACTGACTTTGTGTGAGATTGACCCTATTATACCTAGGTAGTGGTTAGGAAATGTTGATGATCCACTAGGTCACCCACCACTGAGGCCATTTCAGCAGACATGGGAAGAGATGCCTCATTCCTCAGTGCCCCATCTTTACATTTTATATTTCAAGGGAGCCTCTACTATCATGATGGGTAAGGGAGTGTGACTTCATGCCTATGCAGCAGGGATGAACATCCCAGCTTCCTACTTAGCCTTTTATGACAATACTTCACTAGAGATTTTGGGTTGCCTCATTTCAGACTCATGAGAGCAGACGTTTAGGCTCCCTGTTCAGCCTTTGCTGGCATAGGAGAGATCATGGGCTTTTTGTTTGTTTGTTTTTGTTTTTCCCCCAGTGGTATCTGGTTGGAACTGAAGATACATACAAAAGAAAAAGAATGTCTGTTTTGAATGAACTTATCTTGGTCTTTATTTAACTTATATGCAGAGTACATTATGAAAAACACTGGGCTGGATAAAGCACAAGCTGGAATCACGATTGCTGGGAGAAACGTCAATAACCTTATATATGCAGATGACACCATCCTTATGGCAGAAAGCTAAGAAGAACTAAAGAGCCTCTTGATGAAAGTGAAAAAGGAGAGGGAAAAAGTTGGCTTAAAGCTCAACATTCAGAAAACAAAGTTCATGGCATCTAGTCCCATCACTTCATGGCAAATAGATGGAGAAACAGTGGAAACAGTGGTAGACTTTATTTTTGGGGCTCCAAAATCACTGCAGATGGTGACTGCAGCCATGAAATTAAAAGACACTTATTCCTTGGAAGGAAAGTAATGACCAACCTAGACAGCATATTAAAAAGCAGAGACATTACTGTGTCAATAAAGTCCGTCTAGTCAAGGGAAGGATTGGGGGCAGGAGGAGAAGGGGACGACAGAGGATGAGATGGCTGGATGGCATCACGACTCGATGGACCTGAGTTTGAGTAAACTCCGGGAGTTGATGATGGACAGGGAGGCCTGGCGTGCTGTGATTCATGGGGTCGCAAAGAGTCAGATACAACTGAGCGACTGAACTGAACTGACTGAGTCAAGGCTATGGTTTGCCCAGTAGTCATATATGGATGTGAGAGTTGGTTATAAAGAAAGCTGAGCACTGAAGAATTGATGCTTTTGAACTGTGGTGTTGGGGAAGACTCTTGAGAGTCCCTTGGACTTCAAGGAGATCCAACCAGTCAATCCTAAAGGAAATCATTCCTGAATGTTCATTGGAAGGGCTGTTGTTGAAGCTGAAACTTCAATACTTGGCCACCTGATGCGAAGAGCTGACTCACTTGAAAAGACTGTGATTACAGGAAAGATTGAAGGCAGGAGGAGAAGGGGACGATTGAGGATGAGTTGGTTGGATGGCATCACCGACTCAATGGACACGTGTTTAAGTAAACTCTGGGAGTTGGTAATGGACAGGGAGGCCTGGCGTGCTACAGTCCATGATGTCGCAAAGGGTCAGACAGCACTGAGAGACTGAACTGAACTGAAGTATCTTGGTCCTTGGCTAGAGAGATCTTGCTTTTCTTGGGTTTAAACAACAAACAAACAATGATAAGTCTCTGTTGTCATTTATAATGTGCTTATTCCGTCAGCTCCAAATCTGGGATAAACAAGGCAAAGTGAAAATCCAGGAGTTCACCACTATGTCATTCCTCATTCCCAACTTATCTAGTCAACCAGCTTTTCCCTCTATACTTTGAAAGGTTTCTTATGTTTATTTTCTACATAATGACCAAAAATTTTAGTAGTACTTAGAACAGGGAAAAGTACACAGACTTTATCTTCTTGAAGTAAAGTCCAATGCAAATTCTTTTTTAGGCTTATGACCAAACTTCAAAACATGAAAAAACAGAAGATGAGATAAGGCCTGAGAAATTAGATAAAAACTATTTCCTGTAATCCCTTGAAAATTCAAACTAATTAGGAGAGAATAGAGTTAAAAGTATTTAGATAAAGGGTTAAGAAATTATTTTACTAAGCAGTTTACAAAATACCTGTGAAATTCCTCTGATTTCACATCTATGAATTGTATCTGGTGAAATATTTTGCTGGATTCTGAGAAATAACAACAAAAATGGACATTTAGCAAAAAAGAGAGAAAAAGGAAAGGAAGGAAAGTAAAGAAAAGGAAGGGAAGGAGAAGAAGGAAATGGAGAAAGGGAAATATGGAAATAGTAGAATGGAAGAAAGGGACATTCTGCCTACTCAATCAACTCTAAATTTAGTCGAATGCCTTCGACATCTCCAAGCTGGCATGACAAAAAGAAAGACAACTGTACATATTTTGAAATATGCTTTTTTCCCCTTGAGTTATACTTTTGAGATTCATCTAAGGCACATATTTTGAAGTACCATATAGCAACCAGTTAGCTTGTTATAGCTAGTTGTAGATGGTTATTAGTTGTAGCTCACAAAAGATTAGGAAAATGATGCAAATTTTAGTAACTCAGTAAGCTTATTCAGCTTATAGGAAGTGGCATGGGATTTAGAACTTCCCCATCTACTTTGTAACATCTTCCTCTTATCTATGTGGTTTTATGATGTAGATCTCAAGCATTTTAGAAAGGGAAGAAGAGACAAGGATGGATAAGAAAGGGAGAAAGAACAGGAAAATTACACATCAGAGACGGACTCACTGTTTAACAGGATAAAAACAAATATACCAACTACAGTGACATTTTATTTACAGACATACCTTTGTTTTATAAGTATTTAAAAATTAGAAAATGTATAAATAATATAGTGAGCATTCATAATCCAATCATCATCATTTAACAAGTTGATTTCAGAATAAATATTAAAAATCCTTTTCTATTTGGGGCTCTTTACAGTGTGTTTTTTTTATTTCTGAGTTTTCCCTCTTCTTATTTTTGTTAAATTTAGATATAATTGACACATAGCAGTATATTAGTTTCAGGTGTACAACATAATAATTCTAATGTCTGGATATACTGAATATGTATATATCATGAAGTGATTATCACGATAAGGCTTAATTAACATTCTTCAGCACCCTTGGTTACATTTTGTTTCCTGTGATGAGAGTTTTTGAGATCTAATATAGCTTCATCACTATAGTCACCATGCTGTATATTACACTCTCAAAACGTATTTCTCTTAAAACTGGAAGTTTGTACCTTTTGACCTTCTACTCTTATTTCACCCATGCTCCACCCCAGACTTCCTTAGTCTAATCAGCTCTCATTGTATTTCTTCTCAATTTCTTTTCAGAATTTTTTTGATTTTTGTTTTAAAATACTTTTATAGGTCAAAATGCTCAGTTGAGTATATTGAATGTAGTTGAAAAGTTGTGTTTTCATTTTATTCTACTTTGTGGATGGTTTAGGGAGGAAAGGAATGATCATCAGCTGAAATAGCTTGATTACATTTTTTTTCTCCTTATAGTTGTTTCTTCCAGAGTTTGCTTATTTTTCCCCTAGGCATTCCTTCAACACTGTTACAAGTTCAAGTGTCCTGTCTATCCTATTAGAAGAACCATAAAGGTGGGAATCTGATTTGTATGTGCTGCCGAAAGCTGCATTTACAAAAATAATGTTATGTGTAAGTTAAAGGTTATAATGATTTCTAATAATATTTTGATTGGAAATCACATATTGGTCTTATTATTTTAACTATTTTGTTTATTTTTAATTGCTGGAGTGTTTCTGAAAATGAAAAGATAAAAAATCTTCTCAAAATTGGTTGTATTGTCAGATATCCTATGTTCTATAATGAGGTGGAATGCAAAGTATGTGTGTGTGTGTGTGTGTGTGTGTGTGTGTGTAGAGAGAGAGAGAGAGAGAGAGGAGAGAGAGACAGAGAGATAGTCATAAGGAGAGGAAGTGGGAGAAAAACAGTTACATGATTTTGTGCATTGTCTAACAAAAAAGTGTGATCCAAATGCTTCCATTCTCTTTAGAGAGCCTGTAGAAGGAAAAACATACTATAGAAAGAGAGTTTTCAGGGCGGAGTATTTTCTCAGTTTATAGCTAGTCAAGAGGCTTACAGGTCTGCCCTGGCAGATGCTTGCTTTTCCACGACAGGACCAGAGTCCAGGAAGCTGTGTACTGCTGACTCCTATTTGCAAGTCCCTGTGCACTGAAGCACACTAGTTTTTTTTGTGTGTACTTCTGGATGTTTAGTAGTATTTTTCTGACAGTGTGATCATCATGGGGTTAACTCAGCTCTGTGGCAATCAAGACAAGCAATCCTAAAGGAAATCAATCCTGAGTATTTATTAGAAGGACTGATGTTGAAGCTGAAGCTCCAATACTTTGGCCACCTGATGCGAAGAGCCAATTCATTAGAAAACACCCTGATGCTGGGAAAAACTGAAGGCAGGAGGAGAAGGGGATGACAGAGGATAAGATGGTTGAATGGCATCACTGACTCAATGAACGTGAGTTTGGGCTTGCTCTGGGAGATGGTGGGAAGCTTGGAGCACTGCAGTCCATGGGGTCACAAAGAGCTGGACACAACAGAGTGACTGAACAACAACTTGGTGACAACCCACTTGGACGTTATTCTCCTCTGACTTGCTAACAGGTATTCGGGAGTGCCAATACCTAGGAAATTATTATATGACTATGTAAGCATCGCAGATAAACCAGACTGGTCAGGTCTATCACTAGGACAAGTTAGCAGAACCAGTGTGTGCTTGGAGGGTAGCAGAGGAGCTGGTGTTAAGAACAAAACTGTGAACAACGGAGTATCATTGACAACTGATCTCACTAGCCTATGAAGTCTGACACTGATGGGAACATTTCCTACTTCTATTTCCTTTAAAGAAAATTTCTTTAAAGTTCTATAATAATAATTAAGTTGTACTGACTTCTTATTATTGAACACATTTAGATTTGACTAGACATTCGGAGAAGGCAATGGCAACCCACTCCAGTACTCTTGCCTGGCAAATCCCATGGGCAGAGGAGCCTGGTAGGCTGCAGTCCATGGGGTCGCTAAGAGTCGGACATGACTGAGCAACTTCACTTTCACTTTTCAGTTTCATGTATTGAAGAAGGAAATGGCAACCCACTTCAGTGTTCTTGCCTGGAGAATCCCAGGGACAGAGGAGCCTGGTGGGCTGCCGTCTATGGGGTTGCACAGAGTCAGACATGACTGAAGCGACTTAGCAGTAGCAGCAGACACACATCAGTTGGAGAAAAAAAAATTATGCTGATTAGAATTAACAGTTTTAAGCAAAATGATTCTTCACATGTTGGACTGTTATTTATCTTCACATGCATTTGGAGGGAAAGTTTTTTAGAGTATCTATATAGATAGTCATGTTCAATATACTTCAATGGAAAACAATTTTTAAGAACTCAAGCAGATGGATTTTAGGAATGAAAGAGTTGTCGCTAAGATGAAAGAGTTGTCTCTAAGAATAACTGAATTTCCTTTTTTATGTATAGAAAGCCCACAAGGACAACTTTAGTCAAATATGCATTATCAATTAAGTCACTGTACTAATCCTTTCAAGTATATGTAATTTACCATTTTTAAAAAGTTTCTAAATATATGAATATCTTTAGCACAGCTCCACTCCCAGAATCGTTTACTACTGGAATTATTTATTGTTGAACAAATATGTCTGGAGTATTACTAAGTTTAATGGTGCCTCTCTCCAGACAGTTTTAACTTAAGCTGAAACTTTCTTGAAAGAGTGCCTAGACCTTTTCTGTGATGATAAGGGCATGCATTTCCATTTACTTATATTTTTCTTCATCCCCACTTGGTTAAATATACATATGAATGTATAGCTGGCTGTCGTCTATCAGAGAGAGTTTTGTTTCCCTTTTCTACAGAAGGGGTAATCATATTTCTGGAAAGAAGAAATGGTGCTTTAAAAGAGCTCAATAGCTTTGGTATCTGGATAAGGGCACTTAGAAGTGACACACACTCACAGAAGTTTTCTCATGTCACTGAGAATGTTAAATTTGATTCCTCAGTCAGGGAGATATTAAGCACAGAGAAGTTCCATGGGCAAAGCAAAAATAACTGTTATGTGGGAGCTGTTATACCGGCAGTAGATTGCTATCTAGGGATCTTCATCTCGGCTAAGTTCCTTCTCACACTGTGTAGGAAATGGCAGCAAGAGATATTTTAGCCAAGATATAAAAGAAAATATACATTTCTCACAGTTAAAGGGATACAAAATCAGCCAACTCATTAAAAGCCCTTTGGAAAGCTCAAAGATCATATCCACTTTCAGAACGTTCCACTAGAAGTATCCCAGATGCAACTTACAGCCATAACTCTTCCAACCTTATTCTAGAATAAATGTACTAACAGTATATGTTCCTGATCTCTAGAATTTTAGGGACTTCCTTGTTCTGTGATGATGAAATGAAAGAGTTTATATCACATGTGCTAGATCTCTTCTTGTCCATTTATCTTGGTTATGAGATGGTTGAATTATAATTATATATTAAATTGTGTTGGTTGAAATTTTGCAGAACCGTTATGCTAACTATAAAAAGGACTTATATGACTGACTAGAAAGGTGACAATATAATTTACTGTCCAAATTTGAATACTATTAGAGAACAAAATAAGAGCTATTAGTAATTACATTTAGGGCGACATTTGTGAACTGAGCCTCTCCTGGGAAAGCCAGACTATAGGTGATCCCCATCATAAGGGAATTATTTAGATAAATGTGCCATGTCATTCAAAAATAATTGGGTCTCCATAGTGTCCATCAACTCCCCTAGTGAATGTGTTTAGAATTACCAAGGATCTCTAGCAAAATAGTTGAAATTGGCTGGAACAAAGCTGAGAGTTTAATATTTTACTATAATAAGAGGTTTCACCCAGTTCAGTTCAGTCAGTTACTCAGTCGTGTTTGACTCTTTGCGACCCCATGGACTGCAGCACACCAGGGGTTTAACATTTTACTCTAAAAAAAGGGTCCATCCAGAAGTTGGCATTTAAGCAAGAATAAAACAAGATGTTCAGTTGGTTGTAAATCTGATTGAAAAATAGAAGAATATCAACTGGCTCTTTAGTAAAATATCTGAAATTAAGACAGAAAGTCTTAGCTTCTAGTTTTATTTGAATACCCATTTACAAATCGAAAATTGAATTTTATGCACTTGGAGATATTTATCTGAAAAAGGAAAGATTTAATATATCATCTTTAAGATTTCTTCCAGCTTTGCTATTTTTGTGATTTTCACTAGCACTTTTTTTCTGGGGTGAATAAGAAGATCCTTGAAGACACTGGAGACATAGGAAATTTATGATGAAGGAACACAGGCAAAGTGAAAAAAGGAAAGTTCAAAGTACCGTGGGACCTTTTAAATTCTGCTATTGCATCATATTCACTTCTCAGTTCAGTCATGCTGAACTACTTGAAATTCTCAACACACCCCTTATTCCTCTATGTAGTTTGTTTCCTGTGTTAAGAATGTTCTCTCTTCATCCCCTTTAACTTTAGCTATATCTAACCACTATTCATCATTCAAACATTGATCTAATCTCAGTTTGAATCCTTCCACTGAAAGCCTATAGCCCTTTGGGCATAACTCCATCATACCACTTTTCACGAACTCCATTATAATTGTTCATTCATTTTACTTTCATGCTGAACTCTGAGCTGTAACACTTTTCTACCTCTGCATCTCCAGCAGCTAACCTAGTGATTCTCCAATAGAAGGCACTCAACAAACCATTAATTGAATTATTAAAAAGAAAAAAAAAAAAACAATTATTCCTCCTTCAAATAGAAATACATCTGTAAGAACAGAAAAAAAGAAACATTCCTATAGATGCCTATGTAAGATATCCATCACATAAATTATCATATATGTAAATCAAGATGAAAATAAGTAAAGTTTGATTGTATCCTGTGCTTTATAGAAATTCTTGGGATTTATGCCATTGGAGATGCTTTAAGAAAAATAATTCATAAAGGCAAAAACGTGCTTATGATGACCAAGCTGCTGTGTTAAGCATAATAATTTAGAGACTAAAGTGACATGTTTTCCAGGATGGTCTACCTCACACTAAATTTTGCTCTATAGTGTTTTTCAGAGGTGTTATAGAATTTTTTTTAAAAATCTATTTTATTTTGTGTTATGTTTTCATACCCTCTGCTGCTGCTAAGTCACTTCAGTCATGTCTGACTCTGTGCGACCCCAGAGACGGCGGCCCACCAGGCTCCCCCGTCCCTGGGATTCTCCAGGCAAGAACTTCTAGGCTCCTCCATCCATGGGATTCTTCAGGCAAGAGCACTGGAGTGGGGTGCCATTGCCTTCTCCGTTTCATACCCTCTAAATAAACATTTATCACTTTTTATACAACTCATACTCTTCTTTCCAACATATGTACTTGCATCTGCTAATTTTAAATAAGCTTAACAGAAACTTTCTTTAAACACTATTAAACACGTAAAACTATTATATATTGCTAATACCTCTCCTCACTAACAAAGTCATATGGAATCGACATCCTTTTATTCAAAGAAGGCTCAGAAATTTCAGTCATTTTTTTAACCTCACATTCTTTCTAACCATTGATCTTTAATCATTTGCCATAATTGGTGAATTGTGAATTTATAATATTTTTCAAAAGTATCCATTGCTTTCCCACTGCATTTGACATTATGAATTACTGCTGACTAATCAATGTTTTCCTAACTGATATCAGTAATATAAAATTTTACTCATTTAATAATTCTGAACATTACTATCAAATTACTTATCTTAAAATACTGTTTTTAGCATCCTAAAAATATTCTAGAAGTATAGTACCAATTAATATCTACAAAATATAGTCCAAATTCAATAATCTAGCCTTTTAAAGGCTTTTTGAAATCTGGCCCCAACCTATTTTTCAATTTCCCCCCTGCTGTGTAACATAAATTCTCCCCTCTAGAGGAATCACTGACCTCCAAATGCTATTTGTTAGGATATATTTACCCCTGTTTTAACTGTTACCACAAACTTTCTCTTTATACTTCTTCCGCTCTCTACACTCCCTTCCTTCCTCTAAAACTGATATTAATGTTCTGTCAGTACTTAAAATGAGAGGCCTATCATTTACCTCCAGTGGTAATTCATTAACAGACATTGTCTTAACTTCCTCCTAATGAGGTTGATTCAAAAGCTATGACTGTGTGCTTCTTAAATTGGAAGAACTTTATACTCTTGACATAAGTGTCCATAACTATGTTCTGTTCAGACAGCTTGATGACTGACTTATATCATAAGGAAAAAAAGGCAGGGTCTTTGTTCCCATATTTAAATGTGTTGTTTTTTTTCCTCATATGATTTAAAAAATATAGCACTTTATTCTCTAGTAAATTGTAACTTTCTTTTTTCTGTGATGACTTCAATAAGTGTCCCTAAAGACAGTGACACTGTTTTTGTTGCTTATCTTTTTCAGTAAATCTTATCTCTTACATAAATTGGGGAGTATCTCAAAAATGATGATGGGGTAAGGGGTGTTTTATCACTTCTTACTTATATCTCTGAAACTCCAATACTTTGGCCACCTAATGCGAAGAGCTGACTCATTTGAAAAGACCCTGATGCTGGGAAAGATTGAGGGCAGGAGAAGAAGGGGACAACAGAGGATGAGATGGTTGGATGGCATCACCAACTCAATGGACATGGGTTTGGGTGGACTCCAGGAGTTGATGATGGACAGGGAAGCCTGGCGTGCTGTGGTTCATGGGGTTGCAAAGAGTCAAACACGGCTGAGTGACTGAACTAACTAACTTACATCTCTGCAGTCTTCTCCCTTGTCTTTTATGTTGGTCTTCAAAGTCCTTATTTCTCTCCTATGCTGTTAATATAACAAAAGCAGTAACATGGTCTAATGTTAGATTAAATGTCATGAGAGTAGTTTTTGGGTCCCATCTGTACTGTAAAATTAAACTGAGCTCTCATATCCTTTGAGCTGAATGTTATTTTTCTCCTTAACAGGAATAATGACTAATGTATCTTACCCTGATAACTTGTGAGATTGTATTATTTTTCCACATCTATTCACTCCTCTTTCTTCTTCAGCACCTTTTGTGTGTTAGTTGCTCAGTTGTGTCCAACTCTTTGAGACCCCATAGATTGCAGCTTGCCAGACTCCTCTGTCCGTGGAATTCTCCAAGCAAGAATACTAGAGTAGGTTACCTTCTCCAAGGTATCTTTCTAACCCAGATATTTGACACAGGTCTCCCTAATTTCAGGCAGATTCTTTACCATCTGAGCCAACAAGGAAGCCCAGAGGAATACATTTCCCCCTTCCTTAAATTCCCTTAACTTTGTGTTTGGCCAAGTAACTTGCTTCTCAAGGACATGTGGGAAGACATGAAAATATCTGATTTCCAAATTTCTATGAGTGTTATCATTTTCCTGCAATCTACCATAAGAAGGGGCTGCAACTGCTTCAGGAAATTGCTGTTCTTCATCTTGGTCTCCAAAAGACAAGCCTATATAGCAGACCTAACCCCAAGTCTAGTCAAGCTCAACTAAGCCAAGTAGAATCCCAGACAACCTACAGACTCAGGAGTGAAAAATAAATATTTGTTTTAAGCTAATAATTTTTTTTGGATCTGTTGTTTATATAGAATTCTCACAGCAAAATCTAAGACATTTCTTGCAGAGCTAAGATCTTCAAATAGTTTTCTATATACAAACATGATTTATAAATGTTACAGTGTAAAAATATCTTACAGACATTATAGTGGGCAAATAAATCAAACACTAAAAATACATACTGTATAACTGTACTTTTGTAAAGTTTTAGAATAGGCAAAATATGTCCATGGTGATAGAAAGTAATTGCCTCAAGGGTGAGTTTGAAGGGACTTGGAAATAATTTAATTGCACAAACATTAAGGAGCATTTTAGTTATGGAAAGTTTGTAAAATTTGTTTTGGATGTTGAATACATAGATATGTACAACTGTCAGAACTCAACTAACTGAAAAATTGTGTACCTTATTATATGTTAAGTATAACTCAATAAAACAAAACTCATTCAATATCACTGACTCATCCTTGAACTTGACTTTACATCTACCTACACACTCAACATTTTCACTTGAACATTAACAGGCAACTCACACACAGTGTACTCACAACCAAACTCCTAATTCTACCCACTATTTAAGAAAATTTCTCTTACAACAGTATACTTTATCCAGAAAAAGAAAACAGCTCCATTTCCCTCAGGCAAAATATATTAAAAACAAAAAATCTGATCTTTATCTCTCAAATACTGCTTCCAACTCATTCCTCACTACTTCCTTTGCAAATACTCTGATCTAAGCCACAGTCATTTGCAAGGCTCCCAACTTCTATCTTTGACATTTTGCTGCTTAGATAGTTATAGTGTGCATAGCTGCTTCTCAACTGATATTTGCCAAAGTGATGAATGAATGAAAATGCCTTTTGCATACTAGCTTTTTCTGTTTAGTCTCATCCAGAATCATCATGATCTCCCAAGATTTATTCTGGCTCAAGCACCAACTCTGCAAGCACTTAGTGCTTGCTCAATCTAATTAGCATTACTTACAAAGGAAATGTAGAACAGCCCGATGCAAGTGCAAAGAAAGCATTAATCAACCTGAGTGCAAAGCTTAAAAGCAAGATAGTAACAGAAGCTTCTTCCCCACTCCTTTAATTATTCTGGCAGCCACAAACAAAACATAATGATGAGAAAGGGTGAAGGGACTAAAAAGAGCACTGCCATGATTCTGTCCCAAGGAAATCATCCTTTCTCCCATTTTGTTCCAGGTTTCTGGCATCTACATGCTATCCAATTCCTCCTCCCCCATATGCATGTAAAGAAGTAGTTTCAATACTTTACAAAGTGATTTCAATCACTCTAGAGGGGAACATGCTGGAGTTCTAAAATTTTCTCCTGCCTTATATCATAGTAAGTAAAAAAGTTTCATTCAGTACCTTAACACAGAGAGAAGGAAGCAGCAATGAACCAAAAACAATACAATAATGACAACCCAAGTATCTGATCTCATGTTAAGACCAATTTTCCCTCTTCAACTTCTTACCTTCTGGTGCTTCTGGTCATTAATTCACTTAATAATAGCAGTAAAGTATAATTCTCAAAAAGAATAAATTTATGATTTGCACACAAATATAAAATGAACATGTGTAAAATGTCTCAGTCAACTCATTAATTGATGAATGAGCCAATAAACATTTAAACCAGTTCAAATGAGAGTTTACTTACAGAGATATGTATTCTGGACAAAATTCATTTCCATCACCATGAACAAATATCATCTGCATTGCTCTAAGCATTACTGTTTTCTACAAGTTAACTTCTATCTACAGAGTTGTTTAATCACTGGTTGAAGACAGTTACACAGCCTTAAGGAATCCAGTACACTCCAGTGAGTCTGTTAAATGGTGCAAGTATGCCACAATCCTATTTTGCTTATTTCCAAGTCACTGGCAACTTTTCCTGGCATCAGGAAAAGGAATAATCTTACTATAGCTTTTAAAAACAAGTTATACTGTAAAGTCTCCTAAAGTGAAAGATTGTTTACACATCCTTATTATATCAAAGAAACAGAAGTATGCACATGCTTTCTTCTCAGTTCTTCATCTGGTGAAACCATCATTTTTCAGGAGTGTGTGACTTAAAAAAAAAATGGTGAGAAAGCAACAAGAAAATGGTTACAGAAATGCTTTATTTACATTTATTGTTTTCCATTTTTTATTTTCACATGTCAGTAGTCTGAGTGCTTCTGCTGGCAAAAGAAAAGCTCTTTTACTCTTTGGCAAAAGTGAACTCACTGAACAATGAGACATACATTGTACAATACTGTTCTCAAACAGTTGCACTAAGACGTGTAATACCTTCATTCTAAGGGGATTGCTCTTTCAATATTTTATACACAGAGCTGCCAGTAAGCATTTAGATTTTAAAGCTCATCATGCTCTCAAATTTTAAATACAATTAGAATTTTACATCTACTTTAACATCTTCTCATCCCAATGGTTTAGAGAATGTCTTCATTATAAATACACACACATACATAGTATAAAAACGTAAATTATTTCAAAAAATAGAAATTGGTTGGCCACCATCACCACTGCCAACAACAACCAAGTAATAAGAAATATATTTTAATAAATTTGCCAGTTTTATATTATAGACAACTTTTATTGAATATCAAATTGTGGAAAGGGTTTGAAAAATCATTATTTGCTACTGCTAAGTCACTTCAGTCATGCCCGACTCTGTGCGACCCCAGAGACGGCAGCCCACCGGGCTCCCCCGTCCCTGGGATTCTCCAGGCAAGAACACTGGAGTGGGTTGCCATTTCCTTCTCCAATGCATGAAAGTGAAAAGTGGAAGTGAAGTCGCTCAGTCGTGTCCGACTCTTAACGACCCCATGGATTGCAGCCCACCAGGCTCCTCCATCCATGGGATTTTTCAGGCAAGAGTACTGGAGTGGGGTGCCATTGCTAAGTACAACTTATTTTCTTGTTTCATTCTTCCAAAGTCAACTTCCTTCTTTTTGTACTATATTTTATACTCTCTCAGGGACATATTCACATCTTTTATTGTCCCATGTAAAATTTTCCTTTGGGTAGCTTGTATCACTGTGATTTTTCCTTATCACATTTGGATAAAATAAAAAAAAAATTATGATTCATATAAATCTACACCAAATCATCAATACTAGCATAAAATGTAAGTTCCTTTTGATGTTGACATCAGTTCTTCTCTATTGTTTACTAAGTTAACATCTTACTCATTTTATTTTGCCTGTAGTTTTTCAATTTTGTGCTTGTTATTTAGTTGTCTTATGACAAAATTACTATTTCAATTTACTCCTGACATATGTTTTTGTATGGTTGAATAAATATTGCATACATCATTTATTATTTCTTGATATGCCAAGAATCCATGATGATAATAAATAGTTAAATATGCTAAGACATATTTAAAATGTTCTTTACGGTTCCACACACATTCCTATGTAAGTAAAAGCAGATGTCCACAGAAAGATGAAACACCTCGACTGTGAATGCCAGTGATTTTAAAATTTGTATGTATTTGTACTGCTGCTGCTGCTGCTAAGTCTCTTCAGTCGTGTCTGATTCTGTGCAACCCCATAGATGGCAGCCCACCAGGCTCCCCCATCCCTGGGATTCTCCAGGCAAGAACACTGAAGTGGGTTGCCATTTCCTTCTCTATGTATTTGTACTATGCCATATTAAAATGATTGCTTTTTAAAAGCGTATATGATTAAAATCTAAGACACTATGAAGAAAAAATTTTTTTTTCTATTTGTAACATTAAACCTGATGGAGTTTCCATTTCTACCAGTACCTTGCATTGTAAAGTAAATGAACAAATCACTGATGTGAGGGAGAGTATAAAAAGCAAAACAGTCAGCAAGAATAAAAATAACAGATATTTTGAAGGATTCATCTTTACAATTTGCCTGTCTTTAAAGTAATAAAAATGTAACGTTTTTGAGGGGATGGAGGACTAACCTCAGTTTGGAGGATGGCATAATTTGTAAGAAAACTGATAACAGACAATCAAGATGTGACTTGAAATTAATGGTTAAAAATATTTTTTGTGTGTTTGTCAGCTGTGCAAAAAGCATTTCTTAGCTGCCTAGCCATTGTATAAAAATTTTCCCCATAAATGTACAGTTCATTATTTAAATAGTACTATTCAGATCAGATCAGATCAGTCACTCAGTCGTGTCCGACTCTTTGCGACCCCATGAATCACAGCACGCCAGGCCTCCCTGTCCATCACCAACTCCCGGGGTTCACCCAGACTCACTTCCATTGACTCAGTGATGCCATCCAGCCATTTCGTCCTCTGTCGTCCCCTTCTCCTCCTGCCCCCAATCCCTCCCAGCATCAAAGTCTTTTCCAATGAGTCAACTCTTCGTGTGAGGTGGCCAAAGTACTGGAGTTTCAGCTTTAGAATCATTCCTTCCAAAGAAATCCCAGGGCTGATCTCCTTCAGAATGGACTAGTTGGATCTCCTTGCAGTCCAAGGGACTCTCAAGAGTCTTCTCCAGCACCACAGTTCAAAAGCATCAATTCTTCGGCGCTCAGCCTTCTTCACAGTCCAACTCTCACATCCATACTAGTATAAGGTAAAACAAGTAAATTTTACTAACTGAGACATTTAACTTAAAGAGTATCAATACCTTTATCTGCAAAAGTTATGAGGCATTTTTTTCTTCAAACAGAAGTGATATCCCAGTGAAATGTAATGCAATGATTTTACTTAAATCCGTACCAATGCATTTTATATTTCTTTTGATGCTACTTAAAAATAAATAAATATAACAATAGATACAAAACACTAAAAAATAACAATAAAACAAATTATAAACCAAATACAAATGATTCTAAAAAAATAAAAGTCAATAATATATATAAGTTAATATGACAGATTTTGTTTTCCTGAAATGAGATGGTCAAGTTCTAAGTTGAAGTTTAAGAACAAACATAGTAGCATCAGGTTCAGTTCTAAAATATGGTGCTTTGGCATATTGAGCATTTTAAGCTGAATGAATTTGAAGAGCAGCAGGTGAAGGACTCTCTGAACTCCCCTTTCTCCTCTGATGCAGGTCATAGGATTTTCATGTAAAAGGTTACTTCTCCATACCCAGAAGATAGAAAGACATTGAAGGAATCTGAATGAACGGGCCTTGCCAAGTTTTCCCCAGTGTGCTATCCCTAGCTCATAGCCTTTGTCCTATCTTTCTCCCCACAGCTTTCCATTTTTCATCAAACCTAGCATAAAGTCATCAAAACATACTCATTTCTTCTGGTCTTCATTTCCTTATGGAAGTCCCCATCTCACACAAAACTTCTACTAACTAAATAAGAAGAATTACATGTGTTTCTCCTGTTGATTTATCTTTGTAAATCTAATTTACAGGCACAGCCAAGAATCTTAAGGGAGTTAAGGAAACTTTTTTCTCCCCTACATGCCTCTTTTCCTGGACATGATATAATGCCTTAATTTTTCCACTATTTTTCCTTATTTGAACTATTGTATTAACTACAATTTCAGAGAATATCTTTGGATCTATGCATGCGGCAAAAATGATGATAATCATTCACTGAATAATTCCTTGAGATACCTAAGATTCAATATTTATTCCAATAATTATAAGTATGTAAAACATGCTTATATATAGTTATTAGAACACAAATAAAAACCTTTCTAAATTCTTGTACAGAACTCACTACACTCTGAAAATATGCTTCCTCAGCAGCCCAAAGTATTTAGTTAGATAATCTTCCAATGAGGAAAACAATACATGGGCACAGATGAGTTATCATATTGAATTGCTGACAGCTGAGAAAGACCCCCTGGAGGAGGAAATGGCAACTCACTCCAGTCTCCTTGCCTGGAAAATCCCATGGACAGAGTAGCCTGGTGGTCACAGAATAGTCCATGGAGTCACAAAGAGTCAGACATGTCTGAGTGACTGAGTATGAGCACAAGGTAAGGTAAGGATGACTAGATCAAGAGTTCAAGACACTAAGAAATTAGATTAGTTTGAATTCAGGGTGGAGAATCACATGTGTCACAGAAGAATCTCTAGATAATCATGGGACAGTGTTAGAATGTTGGGCATGCAGAGGACTGTAGTTTAAGAAAAAAGACTAAAGACAATAATGAGAAAAATAAGGGGAAACTTATCATTAAACCTTGGGTAGGCTCTGTAAATTACCCAATTGCTCAGTATTTGAGTGTGATCTTAAGAAAAATGAAGGCTATAAGTATTTTTTGGAACTAATTCTTTTTTAAGTAGAAATTATATTTTAATTTAAAGAATCACCAACTCTCAGTTTTTGCTCTTTCTTCCTGATAGAATCAAATCTATTTATTCTCTGCATGCCTATAACAATACTTTATAATGATGGATATCAGCTGAATTATGTAGATTTATTAAGTATAAGCATAATTAAATGGACAAAAGGAATTCCTGAAATAGGTTTTAACATCTCAGTTAAAAAGGAAGACAGTATTCTGATCAATATTTTTGAAGGAAGCTGTATTTAACTATTGAGATTCAAAGTTATTTGAGCATCTGTTATTCTTTAATCAGGTTCTAAAAGGATAGGTTATAGGCCCAGGGCATAGAAAATAAGTGTGTGAGGAAATATTTCAGAAAGAAGAAGAAAATATTCCTAAATTACAAAAGACGTAAGTAATTTTGAGGCCCTGGGTCATTTGTTTGAAAAAAGAAAGGTTAAAGATTAAAGAAATGAATACATTAAATAGATTAAAGAAATGAATAAACTATATCTTTTCATGAATTTTTTAAAATATTTTTTCTTTTTAAATTTCTTTTTAAAGTAGACTTCCATCTACTTTACAATATTAATTTTAAAATTCTATACATATTTTTTCACAAATTTGGAAGGAACAGTTGAGGGGCATAAGATTAGTTGTGTTTATACTGCTCTCTGGAAATGGAACTTTGCTTGTTTACATGTAACCCAAGGGCTCACATTGAATTATTCTGGGCATGGACAACCATCCTTTCCAATCTGCTGAATACAAATGAAAAAGCTCCTGGCAGGGGACTCTATATGTGTAAAATAGATAGCTGGTGAGAAGTTGCTATATAACACAGGGAGTCCAGCCTGGTACTCTGTGATGACCTAGAGGGGTGGGATGAGGGTGAGGGAGGCTCAAGAAGGAGGAGATATATATATAATTATGGCTGACTCACATTGTTGTACAGCAGAAACTAATACAATAATGTAAAGTGATTTTCTTCCAACTAAAAAATAAACTTGAAAAAGAGATGTCCTTTAGTAGATGAATGTATAAACACACAGAATTATATCCAGACAATGAAATATTGTTGTACTCAAAAGAAATGAGCTATCTAGCCTTGAAAAGACATGGAAAAAACTGAAATGCATATTACTAAATGAAAAAAGGCATTCCAAAATATCTACGTACTATACAAGATATCCTGGAAAAAAGAAAACTATGTACACAGTAGAAAGATCAGCAGTTGCCAAGGGATGGGAAGAGAATAAGATGAAAAGGCAGAGCCCAGAGGGTTTCTAGACCAGTGGCAATGCTGTATCTGACACTATAATGGCACGGTGGATACATGTAATTATATTTTTGTACATGTACAAATACATGTAATGTACAATACCAAGACTCAACCTAAATGTAAACTATGCACTTTGGGTGATAAGTAAGTAAATGAATTCACTCAGTCATGTCCTACTTTTTGTGATCCCATGGACTGTAGTGTACCAGCCTTCTCTGTCCATGGGATTTTCCAGGCAAGAATACTGGAGTGGGTTGCCATTTCCTTCTCCAGGGGATCTTCCTGACCCAGGGATCAAACCCAGGTCTCCCGCATTGCAAGCAGATGCTTTACCCTCTGAGCCACCAGGGGATTATACACTTTTGGTGATAATAATGTATCAATTGGGGTTCACTAATTAGTTATTAATTGTAACAAATATACAACTCTGGTAGAGGATACTGATTATAAGAAAAGCTATGCATATGTAGGGAGGCAGTGGGTACATGGGAAATTTCTCTTTTATTTGTCTATCTTTGTCTTGAACTTTTCTAATAAAATCATACCAAGGAAGATGGGCAAATAAATTAAGTATAAGCAGAGCTCCTCTTGGTGAAGGGTGATAAATAAACTAAAGTTTAGCTACTTTTATCAAACTTCACAATCACCACCATTCAAGAAACTCTTAGAATAATCCTGTGCTATCTAATTCTTCCTCTAAACCAAGGACAGTTAGCTTAAGCAATATTTAAGCTTCAAGTAAGAACTGTGTGGTTTAATTTATGATGTACAGTTCTCCATAGTTGTAATGGCTAATTTTAGGAGACCTACTAGAATTTAATATATCAGACTTTATGCTTTCTATTTCCATCTATTGGACATTTCCACACATAGCACAACACATACATTATCATAAAAGCTACTTCTTCACCTATTATCTCAGCTAATAATGTTCCTCAGATCCTAAATGTTCATATTCAAGTTTTTCTTTCTTTCTTCATGTTGTCTACTCCTGAAACCATATACAAGCCCCTGTGTCCCTGTCCTTTGAAGACTAAGGCTTTTGCTTTAGTCTCAGGACTCCATTTAATCTCTAAAGGCTGACTCAAGAGTTAATTAGGAAATGTAAAGATATAGAAACAAAGATTAACCATTGCGCTGGGGAACTGGTAACAATTTAGATATAAATCTGTGGTATAAATCTGCCAGAAAGGAGACTCACCAAACTCACAGTTCCCTGAAAGATACAGATAAAGGCCTGACACACACTCCTAAGTTGTTTTTATGTAAGCAGACTTCCATCAGATGAAAACTATGGACCTCAAAAACATAAACCTGAGACTGGGTGAAACCAGAAGGTTGATGATGTTTGAAACTTCACCTCAATGCCAATAAACTGAGAATTGTGCACTAGCTGATCAAACATCCTGCAGTCTCCTCCCTTACACTGCCTTTAAAACCCCTTCCATGAAACTCATCTGGGAGTTCAAGTCTTTTGAACATGAGTTGTCCATTCCCCTTGCTCTGTGCCCTACAATAAATGCTGTACTTTCGTTCACTACAACCCAGTGTCAGAAGATTGACTTTACTGCCCACAGGAGAACAGACTCCATTTGGCTCAGTAACATTATCACATATGCCAAATAATTTTGCGGTGTCTCTAGATATAGTCATTCTTGTACTATACTGCTTTTCTTTTAAGCTCCTCTCTTCATTAAGCTCTTATATCTTCCTGTTTCCATTCTTTTCTTCTTGGTGTGCACATTGCGCTCATACTGATCATTCTAAATCATGCAGTGGATAGTAATAGCTATTCCATAGTGCCCTTTTACCAAGAAGAAAAAGTCCAATTTCTTTATTAAGGTCATGGGCTTTTATTTAAGTATATTTGTGCAAATTTTCAGATTATTCTCATAATTTTCTCCCATACTCTCTAATCCAGTTAGAATAAATGGGCATCTAGATCATGTTATTCTTTTATCAGTCTTCATGTTTATTCACAGGTTTCCTCCTCAGTTCAAATTTCCCTCTCCACAGTTTTCACCTAATAAAAGCCCAATTTTACAAATTTCACTTCAAAGTCGTCTACTCTTTACAGCCTTTCCTGACTCTCTACAGTGAGACTCTCTGTTCAGCCCCTCAGTGGGATCCAGCAGACCTTCCTTTATTCTTCTATATAGTCATTACTAAGTACAGTGTAATTATCCTCCTCCACGAGGCCTCAGAAGTTAGAAACCATGTTCCATCTGTTGCCAAAGCACAAACTTGGATACACAAAATTATTTCCCAGAAAAGATGGATTCACTAAACTTATCAGTTATTACAGAGTACTCAATTACTCTAGCTTATCAAAGTTAGAATGGAAAAGGCACATTATTTTATATACTACTAAAAGGTGAAAAAATTGCAATTAAACTATGACATGTCACTGACAGAGACATCCTAATTTCAAGGTTGTTAAAACATGACAATAAATATCTTAAAATGGATAAAATAAAATGCTGCATTTTGAACCCTAAATACTGTTCAAAGAAGACATAATAAACTGAGACATTTTCAATCAGTGTCAATTTGCGTACTTAGAGAAGATATTTGTTTAAAAAACTGCAAAATAAAATTATAGTGATAAATAAACAACACAGATGTGACATTTAATTTCAAAGATGCAGCTTCACAACTGAAATTATTTGAAGTAATTGCAAATAAACATTTTAAGTCACTGGAAGTAACTAAAATAGGGTAATCATAATAGACAAAATACAAAAATAAAAACAGAAGTTCTAATGATTTGAGAATGCATTCTTCAGGTATCTATGATACTACACTAATTTAAAAAATCACACAAAGAAAGAAATCCATATTAAACAACTTAAAATGAAGTAAAAATGATATCCTCTGGAATACCTTGTGAATAAATCAAAAACTGCTTTCAAAGATGTTAGCACAGTGTCTGGATTTTTAAAAGATGTTTATTTTTGAGAAAAGATGCTTAAATATTAGATGCATAATTTAATTTTATCATATATGTAAATAATATATGATTATAATTAATACATACATGATATATATTTATATATATATAATTAATAAATTACTTTAAGTATATATTTGCCTCATTCAGTTACGTATATAAAAGCTAACTGAGAAATCTGCATTCTTTTTCTTTATTTGGAAGTCTTTTTTATTCAGACATTTGATATAAAGTAAATTTGAATTCACAATTCTAAGGACACTGCCCCTTCCAAAATAACTTTTTAATAAAAAGGCGTCTTGCCTAAATATTAATTTATGGCCATGTGAATCAGCCAATAAATGATTCATAATGTGCTTCTATAGCTTAAAAGAATATATTGGCATGACGGAAACAGAAAAGAGAAAATATTCAGATGATAAGGTATAATACCTTATTAAAATCAAGTGCTTAATTTTCTTAAATAAAATAATATTAAAATTATGGTATGGCTTATGTAACTTTAAATATGTACCTTCAGAAAGTTGAAATAAAATATTAGGTACAGAAAGATCAGTGGGAAACATATATACATGTAAACATACATAGATAATATAGATATAGATATACTGATATGATAGGTAATTAGCTTGGTAGGTAGATAGATATGATGAAAAGAGCTACTGTATAAGAAGAGAAAATATTCTGACACTTCAGTATGAAGTGTTAAGATCAAAGTGACATCATAGAAAAAGAAAGCTGCTAAATCATTGAAATCATGGCTGAGTTAAAGAGATATATAAATATACAACAAATCTTAAAATCCTAAGATAAAACTTGCAAGTAATTTAGAAAACTTTTTAAAAGTCACATTTTGATGAGTATACAATCTTATTACTTGCCCAATGGATAACCAAAGCAGGGAATTATATAAAGGCAATTATATTCTACAACAACAAATTCCTTAGAACATCTATTTGTAGAAAAGTGTGGGTATAATGGGTCATATATCACAAAAGGACTCTGGAGAGAGGGACGTCTTAGATGGTTCATTAACCAACTCTCTATATAAGGATGTTACTAAAATTAGAGCTTCAGTTTTTTTTTTTTTTAATCTATAAAATCAAGATACTAATAGCTGCCTCTTGGTTTGTTCAGATAATTAAATATATGGGTTCTATTATCAGAGTTATCACACACACACACACACTCACACATACAAAAAGACACACACACACGAAATTCATAGTTATTACTTATAATCATGTGAATCATTTATTAAAAAATAAATTTTAAAAGCTTTTTCAATTTTTCTAATTAGCTTATAAGAGTATTTGTTATTTTTCTAATTCATTCACTGAAACAAGCTAGAAAGGCACAAACATAGACCAATTTCTAATCCTTGAAACATAGACCAATTTCTAATCCTTGAAATAAATTCTTCATTTATACTCATTTATCTTATAGTCTTATGCACTGTATTCATTATCCTGGATAGCTGCTAACTCTTAACATGTGTTTCATGTGAGTTGACTCATTCTTAACATTCTTGTTTTGTTCTTTACTGAATTTAACAAACACAACAAAACAAAAGAGAAACAAGTCAGACAGTGGGAGTCTTCTTTCACATATCTTGATTTTCTGGTAAGGAATAGAAAATAAGGCTATATAAACTTGTTTAAAAATTGCAAAGATTTTCCTTTTTTACTTTTGTATCCTCAATACAAAAGTATTTTTTTTTACAAAAAGTATACAAAAGTATATTTTTACTTTTGTATCCTCAATCAGATCAGAACAGATCAGTTGCTCAGTCATGTCCGACTCTTTGCGACTCCATGAATCGCAGCACGCCAGGCCTCCCTATCCATCACCAACTCCCGGAGTTCACTCAGACTCACGTCCATCGAGTCAGTGTGCCATCCAGCCATCTCATCCTCTGTCGTCCCTTTCTTCTCCTGCCCCCAATCCCTCCCACCATCAGAGTCTTTTCCAATGAGTCAACTCTTTGCATGAGGTGGCCAAAGTACTGGAGTTTCAGCTTCAGCATCATTCCCTCCAAAGAAATCCCAGGGCTGATCTCCTTCAGAATGGACTGGTTGGATCTCCTTGCAGTCCAAGGGACTCTAAAGAGTCTTCTCCAACACCACAGTTCAAAAGCATTAATTCTTTCATGAATGGGGCTCCAAGTCAGGTCACAAATTGACAATACCCACTTGACTAGGGATTTTCTAAAGTACCAGAGTTAGGATAAGTAGTGAAAATGCCTGGTAACAGGGATTTATAAGGTGCTCCAAACCTGGTCTATCTACTCAAATACCTGCAAAGTTACTGGTTGTCATCATTACCATAAACTGTAAGTCTGTTTTTTTTTTTTTTTTTTTTTTTTAATTAGGACAACCACAGAGCAGGGGAGAGGAATGGGGCAGACCAAGTTATATTTAATAAGTCTCACTGTCCTTTAGATGTTAAGTAACTTTTCTCTTAAAGAAAATCTTAGACTGTATGAAAGTTGGTAGAAGGTATGTGTCCTTAGATTAGACACAAATTTATTACTCAAAAAAGTAATAGGGACAAGGGAAATAAGCATTTTTAACAATTTATAAATAATAATTCCCATAGAATAACGTTAAAAGATCCAGATGACACCTGTACACATACATAGTAAGTGTGTTATAGAAAAGAAACTCTGCGTTTATGCAATCTGAATGTTCTACAGTGGGCATCAAGATTGTGTACGCTTTCCCCCAGATGTTAAACTAGAATGCAAACAAGGGTGCACTTTTCTCTGGAAAGTGCCACCATTTCTATCTTCTAACCCTTCCCTTTGCTCCAGAGATATTTTATCTCTGTCTTCTAAGACTTTACACTAAACAAACATCTTTGAAATGGTGTTCCAAAAGAAAGGGCAATCAGTTCTCTATTTATAAGACATGCAAAAACCTATGAGACACAGAGAGAATTCTCTCCCAATAATCTTCATGCTATTTCCCCCAGAAAGATCTGCTTTTTCACCCAACATAACTTGCCCTTTTGAGTATATATGTACGTATTTTTATGTATGTATTGATGCATCTCATCACTCAAGGGTTGAGTTAAACTATTTCAAAAAGGAATACATTGATTATTTCCACTCGTCTAAAACTCAGCAGGTCATAAAATTAACATGTGATTGAAGCAAAAGTATGTGAGATAAAATAATAAAGAACAACAAACATTTAACAGACCAAAATTTCAAGGTATATGTATGTACCTGCTAAGCAGGAGTGAGAAGGATAGAGTCAGGAAATAATTTACAGAAGTCCTGTATGGGACTGGTAATACTCTAATCTAAACCTGGTGCTGAAATATACTTTCCCCTGACAAGCTCTAAAATGTAATCTTATTAATATGTAATAAAAATGATCAAATTACTATTCTAATTTTGTTTTAAATCTTTATACTACTACAATCTAGAAGAGTTTGTAAGTGCAGTGTATGGATTGAATTTTTTGCATACTGTGAGGTTAATTCTATTCAGTGGTCACATACTGCACTGTGTGTTTTCACTCAGTCATGTCTGACTCTTTGTGATCCCACGTCCTATAGTCTCTGTTCACGGAAATCTCCAGACAAGCATACTGGAGTGGGTAAGCCATTCCCTTCTCCAGGAGATCTTCCCAACCCAAGCATCAGACCCGGGTATCCTGCATTGCAAGTGGATTCTTTACATACTGCACTACCAACACCGATTTTGGGTTTTTCCAAATTCATACTACTACTCAAAAGAAGATAGTAAAATAACTGCTTATTTGGTAAACATTTAGTATATCTTTGAAGCTGATGGTGTTGCCTATAATCAGTGGCTGTGAGGAATCCTGCATGAGTCAAATTTTTGCATGAATCATTATCAAATTATAAAACCAATACAAATCATATCCCACCAATAAAGAACAGAAAAGTGCTGTAGACAAAGTGGGATTATGTTTTTGTAAAGACATAACTCTAATTAGCCTGATTTTATTAGGAAATAATTTACTTCTCTTCCTCTTAATTATCACGGGCTTACAATTATGGAAGTTAAGCCTAACTCAATGCAAGTAAAGCATTCTAGGATTATATGATGGTGGCTCCGAAAGACTGCATATTTCCTGAGATGTGGAACAATGAATGGTAGCATTAATTTTTAGACTATAGTATTGTGTGGCTCACTTTTAATTTTTCCCTAATTTATCAACCTAGTAGGCTTTGTTTACCCACTCCAGTGTTCTTGCCTGGAGAATCCCAGGGACAGGGGAGCCTGGTGGGCTGCCATCTATGGGGTCTCACAGAGTCAGACACAACTGAAGTGACTTAGCAGCAGCAGCAGCAGCAGGCTTTGTTTAATCAAATTATATAAAAGTAAATTTCATGAACAATTCTATACAAATTTCATTGTAAAATATCAAAAATGTTACCATTTTTATTTCCTATTATGTCAGTTCCACTTCTTGTTTATGTACAAATTCCCTGTTTAGAGAATACTGTACTATTTAGTGATCTCCTTAAGCTTAGAGATCTCTAATCGATTGAAGAAATGAATCAGATTCCCATTATAGTGCTTTATGACAAATTTTATGAGGTACACTGCATCATATTCATATTAAAATCATTCTAGAAGTAGCATAAGACTTGAAATTAATGTTAAAATCTGTAGAAATTTTAATAAAGACAGTGAAACATTTTTAAAAGGAATATGTTGAAATACTAGTGTCGTCTTATTTTTTTTTTAAGGTGTGTAACTTTGAGTTAGTTATTTAAATCCTCTTTGGGTCTCAATTACTTATTTTAAAAGAAGCACAAATAGAAATAGAATTATAGGTTTGTTTCACATGTTCACTAGAATATATGCATAGCAAAACTACTCAAGTGGTGTCTGTAACAATGTCGATGCTCAGAATTAAGGGATAATATAATTTTAAAAATATATTTCAATAATTGTAAATAAAAGAAAAGCTGAGATGAGGGAGGACAAGATCACGATTGTATGCACGTGCATATGTAACTCAGAGAAAAATGAAAACATTTTGAAGAAAAGTTTAAGAACAATCAAATTAGGAATCAAAGTCTGTACAATGACCAAGGGACCCTGTCTTTAGGAGCCTTTAGTGAGACCATATTCTGCACATTTTAAATTCAATATTGAAAACAAATAAAATGCTTGAATGCATTGAAGGAGTAAGAACTACTGGTTTTCAATTCTACACCCAACTGATTAGATTTGCTACTCATTCATATCTTTACTTACCTAGAGAAATACTACTGAGGGGAAAAATCAACATGTATAAACAATATATTGGGGTGTTTGTTATGAAGCATTTAGTATTATCATTGCCCCAAACTGTTACAGGTGAGCCAAGCACCACACCATGGTGAGCAAGAACAGACAATTTTGCAAATTTGGTAAATGGATTAGATTGTTTAATATATTTTTATTTGAATTACATGGCCTATTTGTATCATATTTTGAAGACAAATGTATAATTTTTTTCTATATTATTTTTGTGTGTGATGAACAATAGTAGTAAAACATATGTTATACTCACCAGAAAAGAAAAACTCAGGGAGAGTAAGCAACAGATATCCATGATCTTATATTTTGTTATAATTAAGCAAATTAATTCATATTTAGGAACTTCCTTGGTGAAGGCAATAGCACCCCACTCCAGTACTCTTGCCTGGAAAATCCCATGGACGGAGGGCCTGGTGGGCTGCAGTCCATGGAGTCACTAAAAGTCGGACATGACTGAACGATTTCACTTTCACTTTTCACTTTCATGCATTGGAGAAGGAAATGGCAACCCACTCCAGTGTTCTTGCCTGGAGAATCTCAGGGACAGGGGAGCCTGGTGGGCTGCCATCTATGGGGTCACACAGAGTCAGACATGACTGAAGCAACTTAGCAGCAGCAGCAGTTGGTGGCTCAGAGAGTAATGAATCTGCCTGCAATGCAGGAGACCCAGGTTCAGTTTCTGGGTTGGGAAGATCCCCTGGAGAAGGAAATGGCAACACACTACTGTATTCTTGCCTGGAATATCCCATGGAGCTGGGCAGGGTCCAGGGGTCACAAAGAATTGGACACCACTGAGTGACTACACTTTCACTTCCACACTGTACTCATATTTAGCACAGTTTGCATGAGTTTAAATTTTTAGAAAGGGGAAAACTTATTTTTCAAATAGTTCAAATCTTAAGATTATGCCACTCACAATTCATTAACTATATCATGGATTAATTCAGTTCAGTTCAGTCGCTCAGTCATGTCCAACCCTTTGCGACCCCATGAACAGCAGCACTCCAGGCCTCCCTGTCCATCACCAACTCCCAAACACATATCCATTTAGGCAGTGATGCCATCCAACCATCTCATCCTCTGTCGTCCCCTACTCATCCTGCCCTCAATCTTTCCCAGCATCAGGGTCTTTTCCAATGAGTGAGCTCTTCGCATCAGGTGGCCAAAGTATTGGAGTTTCAGCTTCAGCATCAGTCCTTCCAATGAATATTCAGGAGTGATTTCCTCTAGGATGGACTGGTTGGATCTTCTTCCAGTCCAAGGGATTCTAAAGAGTAGTCTCCAACACCAACAGTTCAAAAGCATCAATTCTGTGGCACTCAGCTTTCTTTATAGTCCAACTCTCACTTCCATACAGGACGACTGGAAAACCATAGCCTTGACTAGATAGACCTTTGTTGACAAAGTAATGTTTATGCTTTTCAACATGCTGTCTAGGTTGGTCATAACTTTCCTTCCAAGGAGTAAGTGTCTTTTAATTTCATGGCTGCGATCACCATCTGCAGTGATTTTGGAGCCCCAAAAAATAAAGTCAGCCACTGTTTCCCCACCTATTTGCTATAAAGTGATGGGACCAGATGCCATGATATTAGCTTTCTGAATGTTGAGCTTTAAGCCAACTTTTTCACTCTCCTCTTTCACTTTTATCAAGAGGCTCTTTAGTTCTTCTTCACTTTCTGCCATAAGGGTGGTGTCATCTGCATATCTGAGGTTATTGATATTTCTCCCAGCAATCTTGATTCCAGCTTGTGCTTCCTCCAGCCCAGCATTTCTCAGGATGTACTTTGCATATAAGTTAAATAAGCAGGGTGACAATACACAGCCTTGTTGTAATCCTTTTCCTATTTGGAAGCAGTCTGTTGTTCCATGTCCAGTTCTAACTGTTGCTTCCTGACCTGCATACTGGTTTCTCAAGAGGCAGGTCAGGTGGTCTGGTATTCCCATCTCTTAAAGAATTTTCCACAGTTTATTGTGATGCACACAGTCAAAGGCTTTGACATAATCAATAAAGCAGAAATAGATGTTTTTCTGGAACTCTCTTGCTTTTTCAATGATCCAGTGGATGTTGGCAATACAAATAAGTTTCTCAGACTTTCCTTTAAATTATATGATCCTCAGTTTCACTTGACAAAAGGTACAGATTAAGACACTATTTTTAAAACTTCAAAGGAGGATATCATTTAAACTGCAGAGTCTAATCCATTTTGGTGTGGGTCTGAGTTTCTTCATTTCTAACAAGCTTCCTACTAATATTTTCAGTCCTGGGACCACACTTTAAGGAGCAAGGCATTCAAGTTCCCCCTTTTTTAAAAAGTGCAGTTATCACAGGAAGCCCTGCAGATCACAGGCAGATAGCTCCACCTCCTCCAAAATCATCCATTTGAAGGTTGCTTAAAGATTATGGAAGGTATAAAGAGTTGTAACAGCAAAAGGCTCACTTATGCCTTCGCTTCAATTCCAAATGACTCCTTTCAGAATGGCTGTGGGGGTGATAATCCAAGAGCTGTTCCCTAGGGATGGATGGTACTGTGTCATTTGGCAAACATTTTCACTGTTTCCTCCCATGCTGTGTAGACATGCCAAAATAAAGAAAATAAAATCCACTCATAACTGACAAAGTCTGGCTTATAGAAAATGTTTCAGAATGTGTTTTAGCTTTTCAAAACACATTTTTTACAAAAACATTTTATCGAAAAATTCATAGCTTTATCTAGGTGCTGTCAACTGTTTCACCACAGACAAAAATCATTCCACATAAAACAATAAAACATATCTCCTAGCATATAAAGTCAATGATGTTTATTTACTTTGTATGTGAATAGACCCAATTCCATTCCAGGTAGAAAACAAAAATATAACTTCCCTCTTCAAGGATAGATGTTTTAAAAATATTTGATTCCAACTGTTATTTTTAAAAAATATTATTTCTGGTGGTATTTGCATAATCTAGCTCCTAGAAACTTGGAGTGAGTTGTAGCCTGAGGAGTTGAACCTTCTCCAAAAAAGCAATACAAACAGATACACAAAGCAAAACATCAAGAATCTTCGTTCTGTTGTTTCACTTTCATCCAGTACCTTCGGAGCATTTCTTTTCATCTGTAACTTCAGAAGGAAAACAAAGCCAAAAAAAAAAAAAAGGAAAGAGGAAATATTTCATAAACTTTGACTGTCAATCATAGACTTCTCCCTGCCTACTGCAGAGGACTCTCCACTGCAACTATCCATGAGTAGTTGTTCCACTAACATTTAAGTTTTATGTCCACTGAAAATTATTCAGAGACAACATAGTACATAGCAACCAATATTCATAAAATGAATGAATGTTCATTCAGAAATGGGATAACCACATTAGAGGGAAGCTGAGTAATATTTCGAATAAACAAAAATTTAGTTTCTTTTATGTACAGTAAATCTTATGCTGAATCAAAACATTTTTTTATGATTCCCACTCATTGGTTTTAGAATTTAAAAAGTATCTTTCCCAAATGATTGCCATTCAAGCATCTGTCCAAGCTTATCAAGTTCTTCTCATGGTATATATATTCACATTTTTTCTTCACTGCATGGCTTAGTTTCAAGATACTATTCTCACAGACATCCTAATTTTTTAAGGGCTTGTGCCAAGCTTGAGCATTTATTACTATCCATATATCCAGGGTTTTTTATTTCATCTTTTCCTGCATACATCTACTATGTGTTCTATTTCTGTAAGCTATTTCTATAGCTTCTTTCTGTAATAGAAGCTATTATGTGGTTTCTATTCATAATTATGTAGAATTTTCAGACTAAATGGAATCATTTACCTTGAATTTCAAACAAATTGCTATAGTTTTATTTTACTTGATTTTTCCGACCAATGAAAAATATGTTAATATTAACATTGTGTTTGTAATGGAACATACAGATTTGCCCTGCAAGTTTTATACATACTGATTAATAACATGGATTTTATTATTTTATTCAAACCAATGACAGAAACTTTTAGCTCTTTAAGAACAGAATCAAATAACCTCATACATGAAATTTATTCTGATGATGTTTAAGTATTTTATGAATGTACATAATTTCACTATTAAAAAAAAACAGTTAGAAGGAAAGAAATCATAAAAATTAGAGCAGAAATAAATAAAAAACAAATCTAGCCTTAAGACTATGAAAACTGTAAAAATATTGAGCTTTCAATTTCCTAAACACAATTTCACTGAAATTTTTGGCAAAAAAACACACAAAAAACCCTCTACTTTCCTGGACTTTGTTGCAGTGCTAACTGATTGTACTGAATCATGCACATATCATATGTAGATACATATTGGATTCAATTGCAGGAAAGCTGGCAGGTCAAGATTTCAGTCCCAGACTCTAAAACCAAGAAACGCAAGCTTTAAAGAAAGAGCTGACATATCCACAGTGTAGCTCCATTAGTATTATGGTATAACCAACTATAATAAATGGCTAGACACAATGCTTAGCACAGGCCCAGATATAGCTATAAGATTAATAATCTTATATTAATCATCATAGTGATCATCATCATTCTGATCAGGGCAGTGATGGTTATGAGTTGGTCATTTAGTTATGACTATAATCCTTCATTTTAATTCATAATGGTGTAACTATCTGTTCTATAAAATACAAGCAGAATCTGACCTCCATTGTCTTTTCCAGCAGAGGATATCTAATAACCTGCATGCATTGCAGGGACATAATTGTAGGAGAATAATTCAATGTTTGACAGCTTCCATGGAAAATTTCTTGGACTTAATCTTGGGATTTTCCTACCCCGTTCTATCATAATAATTTCCTCATTTTATTCCATAGCCAGTGAAGAACATCAGTAAAATTCAGTGTCCATATCATTAATACTTGATCTTCTGAAAGGAACAATTTCACAATATATCCATAATTTTGACCTTAGTGTCTGCAGTTGTGAATGCTCTATCTATATTGTTCAATATGTAAAATGAATGGAAAGATGAGAAATCAGTGTAAAGTTGAACATATCACTGTGCAACCTTAAATATTTGTGCCAATTTCCAACAACTTCAATCTTTATACCAGTTCTTTTTTTCTCTATATTTCCTACTCATTAGATTGCTTTGCTTCTTTCCACAATATACTAGCAAATTGAATCTAACAGTGTTTAAAAAGAACTAACATCATGACTGGGAAGGATGTATCCTAGGTTTACAATTCTGGTTCAATATTCAAAAATAAATTAATATATCCATCTCATCAACAGGCTAAGAAATAAAAAATCCCAAGATCATATCAGTAGTACAAAGAAGGTATTTGAAAAAAATCAGCCATTTATTCATTGTTTTTTAAAAAAGAAAACTCTAAGAATACTGAGACTAGAGAAGAATTTCATCACTTGATAAACAACATCTACAAAAAAAATACTACAGTTAATATTATACTTAAGGATAAGGAACTAGAATTTTACCCACAAATATCAGGAAAAAAGGCAAGGTTGTTTTCTCTCATCACTGCATTTCAAAATCTTACTGCTAATCCTAGGTATTGCAGTAAGACAAGAAAAAGAAATAAAAGGTATACCAGACTGGAAAGAAAAAAAAAAAAAGACTATTTTTTTAATTGCATGATTATCTATCTAGAACATAAGAAAAAATTAACCCAAAGACTCCTGAAATTAATAAGTGATAACAGGAAGTTTGCAGGATACAATGTTAATATTAAGGGACAGGAGATGGGACAGGCTACCTACTCTGGCCTTCCCTGGTGGTTCAGCTAGTAAAAGAATCTGCCTGCAATTCGGGAAACCTGGGTTTGGCTTCTGGGTTGGGAAGATCCCCTGGGGAATGGAACAGCTACCCTGTTCTGTATTCTGGCCTGGGGAATTCCCTGGACTGTATAGTCCATGAGTTCACAAAGAGTTGGACACGACTGAGTGACTTTCACTTTCGTATGAGAAAAACTGGAAAAAAATTAAAGAAGAACCAACAACTGAAGACATACTCCATGTTCATGAGTAGAAAAACTCCATATTGTTAAGATGTCAGTTCTTCCCAACTTTATGTACAGATTCATTTCACTTTCAATCAAAATCCCAGCAGATTTTGTGAAAATTGGCAAACATTTTATTTTCTTGAAGAGATCTCTAGTCTTTCCCATTCTGTTGTTTTCCTCTATTTCTTTGCATTGGTCACTGAGGAAGGCTTTCTTATCTCTTGCTATTCCTGGGAGGGATTGGATCCAGGAGGAGAAGGGGACAACAGAGGATGAGATGGCTGGATGGCATCACTGACTCGGTGGACATGAGTCTGGGTGAACTATGGAAGTTGGTGATGGACAGGGAGCCCTGGCGTGCTGGGATTCATGGGGTTGCAAAGAGTCAGACACGACTGAGTGACTGAACTGAACTGAACTGATTTTATTTTATTTTTGGCAAAGTGATTTTAAATTTTTGAGGGAAAATACTGAGAAGAGTGAACTTAAATATGAAAAATAATGAATTTGGAGATCTGATCCTACCTAATTTTAAAACTTACTATAAAGACACAATAATCAATACAGTATAATATTGGTGAAATAATAGACAAATAAATCAAACAGAATAGAAATAATAGAAAGCTTAAATAGACCAACATAAATACAATCAACTAATCTTTGAAAGAGGAACAAGGCAATACAGTGGAGCAAATAGTCTTTTCACCAAATGCTGTCAAAGCAATTAAACGCTACATGTAAGAAAACTAATCTAGACAAAGATTGTATAGCCATCACAAAAAATTAACTCAATATGGATTATAAGCCTAAAGGTAGAAAGCAAAACTACAAATATCCTAGATGATAACTTATAAGAAAATCTAAATGGCCTTAGGTATGGTGATAAAATGTTAGATACATCAAAGAATAATCTATGAAATAAATAACTGAGTAGTTGAACTTCATTAATATTAAAACATCAGTGAAAGATAACATCAAGAGAAACAGAACAAGTAACAGATTGGGAAAAATATTTGCAGAATATGTATCTGATAGGTTATTGCTATCCAAAATATACAAAGTAATCTTAAAATTCAACAATGCAAAAAAAAAAAAAAAAAGTCCAGTTAAAAAGTGGGCATGCTACCTGAACAGACACCTCACCAAACAGGATGTACAACTAGTAAATAAATATAGAAAAAGATGCTCAACATCACACACCATTAAGGAATTACAAGTAAAATACCAAAGAGATATCACTAACATCTATTAGAATGGCCGTCATCTGGAACAGTGGCATCACCAACTGCTGGTGGAGATACAGAGTAACGGGATCTCTCATCACTTGGTAGTGAGAATGTAAAATAGTTCAGTCACTGTGGAAGAGAGTTTGGCAGTTTCCTACAAAACGCAATATACTCTCATCAGATGATCCAGCAAATGTGCTGTCATTTAACCAAATGAGACAAAATCTTTTATAAACACAAATACCTGCACAGGATATGGTATGGTAACTATATTCATGATCACTGAAAGTTTGGATTATTAAATAAATAATCCTTTATTTAATGCATAAATAAACTGTGGTGCACCCAGACAAAACAGTATTCTTCAGCTCTCAAATATGAGTTATTTAATGCCTTAAAAAGGCATTAAAACACCATAAATACAGATTACAAATAAAATAAATCAAAATAAAGAGTTTACATACTGCATTATTTCACTATATGATGACGTTTTGGAAAAACTGAAAATATGGAGAGAGTAAAATGATCAGTGATTATCAGGGCATGGTGGGAGGAGGACAGAATTTGTAGAGAACAGAGGATTTTCAGTTCAGGGAAACTATTATCTGTAATACTATAGTGATGGATAACTACATTATATATTTGTCAAAATGAATAGAATATACAATATCAAGGCTGAACCCTAGTATAAAATAAGGCCTATGGGTGATGATGATATGTCTGTGTCAGTGCACATATTGTAACACATGTACCACTCTGTTAAGGATCATTATAGTGGGGGAAGCTGTGCGTATTTGGGGAGGGGGGATGTGCGAAGTCTATCAGTTCAGTTAGGTTCAGTCTCTCAGTTGTGTCAGACTCTTTGCAACCCCATGGACTACAGCACGCCATGTTTTCCTGCCCATCACCAACCCCCAGAACTTCCTCAAACTCATGGCCATTGAGTTGATGATACAATCCAACCATCTCATCCTTTGCCTTCCCCTTCTCTTCTTGCCTTAAATATTTCACAGCATAAGGGTCTTCTCTAATCAGTCAGTTCTTCACATCAGGTGGCCAAAATATTGGTACTTCAGCTTCAGAATCAGTCCTTCCAATGAATATCCAGAGTTGATTTCATTTAGGATTGACTGGTTTGAGAGTCCCTTGCAGTTCAAGGGACTCTCAAGAGTATTCTACAACACCACAGTTCAAATTAATCAGTTCTTCAGCACTCAGCTTTCTTTATGGTCAAACTCTTATATCCATATATGACTACTGGAAAAACCATTGTCTTGACTAGAGCAGACCTTTGCCAGCAAAGTAATGTCTCTGCTTTTTAATTGTTGTCTAGGATGGTCATAGCTTTTCTGCCAAGAAGCGAGTGTGTTTTAATTTCATGGCTGCAGTCACCATCTGCAGGGATTTTGGAGCCCAAGAAAATAAAGTCTGTCACTATTTCTATTGTTTCCCCATTTTCTTTCACTTTCATCAACAGCCTCTTCACTTTCTCTTCACTTTCTGCCATAAGGGTGGTGTCATCTGCGTATCTGAGGTTATTGATATTTCTCCTGGTAATCTTTATTCCAGTTTGTGCTTCATCCAGTCCAGCATTACTCATGATGTACTCATAGAAGTTAAATAAGCAGGGTGACAATATACAGCCTTGACATACTCCCTCCCCGAATTGAAACAAGTCTGTTGTTCCATGACCAGTTCCAACTGTTGCTTCTTAACCTGCATACAGATTTCTCAGGAGGCAGATCTGTCAGTCTGGTATTCCCATCTCTTTTAAGAATTTTCCAGTTTGTTGTGATTCACACAGTCAAAGACTTTGGCGGAGTCAATAAAGCAGAAATAGATGTTTTTCTGGAACTCTTGATTTTTCTATGATCCAGTGAATGTTGGCAATTTGATCTCTGGTTCCTCTGCCTTTTCTAAATCCAGCTTGAACATCTGGAAGTTCATGGTTCACATACTTCTGAAGCCTGGCTTGGAGAATTTTAAGCATCACTTTACTAGGGTGTGAGATGAGTGCAATTGTGTGGTAGTTTGAGCATTCTTTGGCATTGCCTTTCTTTAGGATTGGAATGAAAACTGACCTTTTCCAGTCCTGTGGCCACTACTGAGTTTTCCAATTTGCTGCATACTAAGTGCAGTACTTACACAGTATCATCTTTTAAGATTTGCAATAGCTCAACTGGGATTCCATCATCTCCACTAGCTTTGTTCATAGTGATGCTTCCTAAGGTCCACTTGTCTTTGAGCTCCAGGATGTCTGGCTCTAGGTGAGTGATCACACCATCATGGTTATCTGGGTCATGAAGATCTATTTTGTATAGTTCTATGTATTCTTGCCACCTCTTCTTAATATCTTCTGCTTCTGTTTGATCCATACTATTTCTGTCCTTTATTGTGCCCATCTTTGCATGCAATGTTCCTTTGGTATCTCTAGTTTTCTTGACGAGATCTCTCTTCTTTCCCTTTCTATTGTTTTATTTCTTTGTGTTGATCTTGAGGAAGGCTTTCTTATCTCTCTTTGCATTCCTTGGAACTCTGCATTCAGATGGGTATATCTTTCCTTTTATCCTTTGCCTTTAGCTTCTCTTTTCTCAATTATTTGTAAGGCCTCCTCAGACAACCATTTTGCCTTTTTGTATTTCTTTTTCTTGAGAATGGTCTTGATCACTTCCTTCTGCACAATGTCACCAACCTCTGCCCATGGTTCTTAAGGCACTTTGTCTAATAGATTGAATCCCTTATTTCTACCTGATTTGGTTGTTATCCTAATACAACTCTTAAAAAGTCTTTTAAAAAAGTCTAAGTCTCAGTAGATTCTGTAAGACTGAAAAGTAGAATACAGAGCCATCCAAATTTTTATCCTATAGAAAATTATCAATACATAGTTTCTCTAAAAAATGCTACTTTGAATATCTCTCTACAACATGATTACTTATATAAGTATACTTGTAACAGTGGAAAACCACATACAAGTAAACTAGCTAGATAGCATTATTTGCACATATTATACACCATCAACTTTAGAAAATATTGTGAAATTATTTTTGAAAAAATTTTTTTGCCCTTTAGGAGTATAAAAACTTCTGCAGCTCTCATCTTGCTAATACATGGTCTCATAAGAAATTAAACATTCGCAATGTGTATAAATAAAACAGTATTAAAATCTCTTAATAAGGTGTTCATATGTGCATGGATTTATCTCTGGGCTTTCTATTTTGTTCCATTGATCTATATTTCTGTCTTTGTGCCAGTACCATACTGTCTTCATGACTGTGGCTTTGTAGTAGAGCCTGAAGTCAGGCAGGTTGATTCCTCCAGTTCCATTCTTCTTTCTCAAGATTGCTTTGGCTAGTCGAGGTTTTTTTGTATTTCCATACAAATTGTGAAATTATTTGTTCTAACTCTGTGAAGAATACCATTGGTAGGGATTGCATTGAATATATAAATTGCTTTAGGTAGTATACTCATTTTCACTATATTGATTTTTCCAATCCATGGACATGGTATATTTCTCCATCTATTAGTGTCCTCTTCGATTTCTTTCACCAGTGTTTTATAATTTTCTATATATAGGTCTTTAGTTTCTTTAGATAGATATATTCTTAAGTATTTTATTCTTTTCGTTGCAATGGTGAATGGAATTGTTTCCTTAATTTCTCTTTCTATTTTCTCATTATTAGTGTATAGGAATGCAAGGGATTTCTGTGTGTTGATTTTATATCCTGCAACTTTACTATATTCATTGATTAGCTCTAGTAATTTTCTGGTGGAGTCTTTAGGGTTTTCTATGTACAGGATCATGTTATCTGCAAACAGTGAGAGTTTTACTTCTTTTCCAAATTGGATTCCTTTTATTTCTTTTTCTGTTCTGATTGCTGTGGCCAAAACCACCTTATCTTTGACAAAGGAGGCAAGAGTATACAATGGATTAAAGACAATCTTTTTAACAAGTGGTGCTGGGAAAACTGGTCAACCACTTGTAAAAGAATGAAACTAGAACACTTTCTAACACCATACACAAAAATAAGCTCAAAATGGATTAAAGATCTAAACGTATGACCAGAAACTATAAAACTCCTTGAGGAGAACATAGGCAAAACACTCTCTGACATACATCACAGCAGGATCCTCTATGACCCACCTCCCAGAATATTGGAAATAAAAGCAAAAATAAACAAATGGGACCTAATTAAACTTAAAAGCTTCTGCACATCAAAGGAAACTATAAGCAAGGTGAAAAGACAGCCTTCAGAATGGGAGAAAACAATAGCAAATGAAGCAACTGACAAACAACTAATCTCAAAAATATACAAGCAACTCCTACAGCTCAATTCCAGAAAAATAAATGACCCAATCAAAAAATGGGCCAAAGAACTAACTAGACATTTCTCCAAAGAAGACATACAGATGGCTAACAACTACATGAAAAGATGCTCAACATTACTCATTATCAGAGAAACGCAAATCAAAACCACTATGAGGTACCATTTCACACCAGTCAGAAGGGCTGTGATCCAAAAGTCTACAAGCAATAAATGCTGGAGAGGGTGTGGGGAAAGGGGAACCCTCTTACACTGTTGGTGGGGATGCAAACTAGTGCAGCCACTATGGAGAATAGTGTGGAGATTCCTTAAAAAACTGGAAATAGAACTGCCTTATGATCCAGCAATCCCACTGCTTGGCATACACACTGAGGAAACCAAAAGGGAAAGAGACACGTGTACCCCAATGTTTATCACAGCACTGTGTATAATAGCCAGGACATGGAAGCAACCTAGATGTCCATCAGCAGATGAATGGATAAGAAAGCAGTGGTACATATACACAATGGAGTATTACTCAGCCGTTAAAAACAATACATTTGAATCAGTTCTAATGAGGTGGATGAAACTGGAGCCTATTATACAGAGTGAAGTAAGCCAGAAAGAAAAACACGAATACAGTATATTAACGCATATATATGGAATTTAGAAAGATGGTAACAATAACCCTGTATACGAGACAGCAAAAGAGACACTGATGTATAGAACCGTCTTTTGGACTCTGTGGGAGAGGGAGAGGGTGGGATGATTTGGGAGAATGACATTGAAACATGTATAATATCATATATGAAACTAATCACCAGTCCAGGTTCGATGCACGATACTGGATGCTTGGGGCTAGAGCACTGGGACGACCCAGAGGGATGGTACGGGGAGGGAGGGGGGAGGAGGGTTCAGGATGGGGAACACATGTATACCTGTGGTGGATTCATGTTGATATATGGCAAAACCAATACAATATTGTAAAGTTAAAAAATAAAATAAAAATAAAAAAGTAAAATATCTTAATAATGTAAAGAAAAGAAAAATGTATCAAATTGAATAAATGTAAATAGATAATTCATGGAAGAAAATTATCAATTGACAATACATATAGGAAAATGATTGATTTAATTAGAAATAAAGAAAATGTTAACCAAAATGTTAGTTATTAACCCTTACCCAAGACTGGCATTTTTTTTTTTAAATAAGAAAACTAACTGACCTGGAACTCTGAAATTTTACTTCTAAATATGTTCACAGGAAAATAATCTTAAATATACAGAAGGATATGTGCCGGGGTCCAGCCTCGGCTGATCCAGGGAGTTCAAAGCGGGGACGGCGTCGGCGAGGATCAGGATACAGTAGCTTCAATTAGATATTAATTAAAGATGTAAAGAGTAATAGAATGAGGATAGCTCAGTAGGAAAATTCAGTGGAGAAAAGAGGCTAAGTAGCTTGGTTTACGCGGGAGACCAATAAAACTTCAAGACAAGAAGTTTGCACCACTTACGTAGGCTGCAGGCATCCTTCCATTCTCCCGAAGGAGAGGAGACACTGAGGCCTCCCCAGTCAGATCTTAGAAGCCCAGGCATAATTAGTAAGCATAGTGGGTTCCGCGCTCCAGATGGAGACTCAGCCAGAGTGAGAGAGAGAGCGACATGGGGAGACCAGTATTTTGAGAAACTGATCCCAATTCTTTATTTTCCATGGTCTACTTTTATACACTGAGATGTTATGCAAAAGTCACGTGGGTCAGCAGTCCTGACTTTTATCAAAGTCAGGTGCTTCATACAAATGTATACAGAGGTCTTAGGGGTGTTACATCATCTTCTGGCCAAGGGGGCCTGCTGACAATTTATGACCCTCTCCTTGTGACAGCAGTCAGTCAACCAGGACACTTATTTCTCTAGGGGTGATTATTCTTAAAACAGACGCCACCCAAATAAAGTTACATTCCTATAGGGTGAGGGTATAGTGGGTTTTAGTTAAGGAAAGAATTTACTTAGCCTAAGGTCTAATGTGATTTATATCAAAGGTTAATACTTATTTCTTCTTCATATTCATTAATGTGTGTAAGGGCAGGGGATGTGGAGACTTAGCAACAAACATTGGCTCAACAAATGAAAAAACCCTTCACCAATACAATTTCTAATCAGCCCATTATACTTATACTAATAGTTTTCTAACTTTTCTAAGGAACCTGTTTTTAGAAGGTTTAAAGCATCTCGTGCCTCTCATGGTTGGGAGGCTGTGAGCAATCACATGTGGCCGGACAAGCCTGTCAGGCAGGCTAGAGAACCTTCAGAGGAGTTTGTAGGTTAAAACACTCTTGTCACGCCCAGGAGTTTTTATTAACTGGAGCTCTAAATTAACTCCTTCTCCGAAAGAGGTGGTGGGGGACAGCCCCCCGTAAAGTCAGAGGTGTTGGTGAGAGCACAAATTAGTAAAGCAGGCAGGCTCTGGTTATGGGGGTAGATGCTCGAGGATTTCCAGGGGGACTCCTGAGGCTCGATCCCGCCTTTGCGTATGTCGAGCCTCCTTCCTCATGACTTTTGCCACAGGTGGAGTACCTCACTCTGGCCCCCAACAGATATGTGCTGAAATATGTTATAGTAAAGTATTAGAAACAATCTAAATGTCCTTCAATATTAAAAGAATAAATGGCTATATTTTTATATGATGGACAGCCATGCAGCCGTGAAAACAGCGAATGAGAAATGTGTATATCAGTACATATATATTATCCAAAGTAAATGTCTACTGAAAAAAGCATTAGGTAGGAAGATATGCATAAGATATCATGTATATTATCAAACCTACAAAACTTTAGTGTACAACGCTTGTGGTTATAACAACATACTAAAATCAAATTAAAATATGATAATTTCAACACCAAATTTTTGTGAATAATTCCTATTTGTGAGTGAGGTAGAATACTAAGATGATGAAGCCTGCAGAGGACTTTTTTTTTTCTCCTAAAGAACGCTGCTACTGCCCAAAGTAATAAACACTTTATAAAGCAATATGGCAGCTATGAAACTATTCCTGTCAGATTTTGCATCGAATCAACTGCTCAAATCTGAAATCTGCCCTTGAATTTCTACAAATGTGGTGCTGTATACACTCTGCTCCTACCAATGACTGAGCACAGAAAGGTACAATAAGGCAGATCTGTCCTTGGGTGATGTTTCACATCTCTTATAGTGCCTTTGGCTCCAGAAATCCCTGTCAGATGTGAAAATAACTAGAATAGTATTGTAATCTACTGCATTTCTTCCTTTCTCTCCTCCCTTTCTCTGGCATGGGGTTCAAACTGCATTATGCTCCAGGGTTACTCCTAACGTTTTCTTGCTTGCTTTACATTTTTCCTAAACATCATTTTCTCCAATGAATTTCTTGAAGGTCTAATCCCATCTTGATATCCCTCTGAGAGGATCCAGATTAACACAAGAAGATATGGCAAACTATTAAAACTCAATCAATTTCTGCACTGGGTACACTGGTAAATAAGTATTCATTACCACACAGTTGCACTCATCTCACACGCTAGTAAAGTAATGCTCAAAATTCTCCAAGCAAGGCTTCAGCAATATGTGAACCGTGAACTTCCTGATGTTCAAGCTGGTTTCAGAAAAGGCAGAAGAACCAGAGATCAAATTGCCAACATCTGCTGGATCATGGAAAAAGCAAGAGAGTTCCAGAAAAACATCTATTTCTGCTTTATTGACTATGCCAAAGCCTTTGACTGTGTGGATCACAATCAACTGTGGAAAATTCTTCAAGAGATGGGAATACCAGACCATCTGATCTGCCTCTTGAGAAATCTGTATGCAGGTCAGGAAGCAACAGTTAGAACTGGACATGGAACAACAGACTGGTTCCAAATAGGAAAAGGAGTTCATCAAGGCTCTATATTGTCACCCTGTTTATTTAACTTATATGCAGAGTACATCATGAGAAACACTGGACTGGAAGAAACACAAGCTGGAATCAAGATTTCCAGGAGAAATATCAATAACCTCAGATATGCAGATGACACCACCCTTATGGCAGAAAGTGAAGAGGAACTCAAAAGCCTCTTGATGAAAGTGAAAGTGGAGAGTGAAAAAGTTGGCTTAAAGCTCAACATTCAGAAAACGAAGATCATGGCATCCGGTCCCACCACTTCATGGGAAATAGATGGGGAAACAGTGGAAACAGTGTCAGACTTTATTTTTTTTGGCTCCAAAATCACTGCAGATGGTGACTGCAGCCATGAAATTAAAAGACGCGTACTCCTTGGAAGGAAAGTTATGACCAACATAGATAGCATATTCAAAAGCAGAGACATTCCTTTGCCAACAAAGGTTTGTCTAGTCAAGGCTATGGTTTTTCCTGTGGTCATGTATGGATGTGAGAGTTGGACCATGAAGAAGGCTGAGTGCTGAAGAATTGATGCTTTTGAACTGTGGTGTTGGAGAAGACTCTTGAGAGTCCCTTGGACTGCAAGGAGATCCAACCAGTCCATTCTGAAGGAGATCAGCCCTAGGATTTCTTTGGAAGGAATGATGCTAAAGTTGAAACTTCAGTATTTTGGCCACCTCATGCGAAGAGTTGACTCATTGGAAAAGACTCTGATGCTGGGAGGGATTGGGGGCAGGAGGAGAAGGGGACGACAGAGGAGGAGATGGCTGGATGGCATCACTGACTCAATGGACGTGAGTCTCAGTGAATTCTGGGAGCTGGTGATGGACAGGGAGGCCTGGCGTGCTGTGATTCATGGGGTCGCAAAGAGTAGGACACGACTGAGCCACTGATCTGATCTGATCTGATGTAAAACATTCATAATTTTATAGCTTAATTTAAATATTGTTATTAGCAATTTATATTTTATTTCTTATAATTTACTTTTGCATTAGGCGTTTGTTCCTTTGTGATATGGAAAAATTATTTAAAAACCTTCACATATCAAAATGAACCAAGATTAATATACTGCAGAAGCCTCTCTTCACCATAGCATTATTTTGGGGAAATTTTACAACATGATATGAATATTTAACATTTTTGTCTTGAATTTTAACACTTAATATGCTCTTTCAACATATATAGTATGTATCTGCTGACAATAGACATTGTTCCTTGAATTAGAAATCAGAGGCAGAATCACCTCTTTCTGCAGATGTTAAGCAGAATACTTTCAAATATAGGTGTATCCATGCAATACAGCTCTCTCTCCATCAGTTAAGAAAAGCAATATGGACATATTGTCACTGTTTTCTTATGTAGATGTAAACTTACCCTTCAGTAATTCCTTTCCCCAAGCAAGTTTTCATGTTAGCCCCGATTGCCCCCAGTTTCTTTCTTTTGTGGCAAGACTTGATGGCAGGGTCCTGGGCATATTTGCCAAGTTTGTCGAGGATAAATCTTTAGCTTTTATCCATTCTTAAATCATATTCACATGCAAATCCACTATTCCAGTTTTTGTCTCTAATTGGTTTCATGACAGTCTTCTCTGCTGAACCACCTCTTGAAGAATTCTAGTTCATATTCACTGCAATCCCTAAATATTTGTTTTTGCCATTCATACTGCTTGGAATGTCCTGTGAAGTTTTTATGTCAATTTGAATACATATGTCTTTAAATTTTCAGCTTTGAAGTAGTTTTCTCAATCACATTATCATTCTACATTTCTTACAGGATTAGAGGATAAATACGATCTTGAACCTTATTTGCTGCTTCACAACTGTTTTCTAGTTATTTGAAATTCCTAACTAGTAAACACATTTTCAAAATAGGAACTATGTCTTTAGAGTAATTTTTAAGCTCTATATAGTGTACAGCTAGAATTCTCAAATGCATGAATGTCTAATTAATGAGCCACAATGTGATTACCTTAGAGAGCTCAAACAGAAGTGTTCACCAGTCATTTAAAATGATATTCACTGCTTTGGGAGTATAAATTAGCACAAGTATTTTGAATAACACTGTATCATTATATAGCAAAAAGTTATTTAAAGCTATGTTTTCTATATTAGAGCAATACCATCCAGAAATTTATTTAAATAATAGTAGTGTGCATGTGGGCAAGAATTTTTTAATGGATGTTCTATGAATCATTGTTAAGAATGTGAAAATTATGAAGTTTTAAGTTCAAAAACAAGGATGATAACCATAAGTTAAAACACTGTACAGTCACTAAAGTGATATTTTAGAGAACATTTAAGTGTTTTAACTTGTTAATAATATTATCTTGAAGAGAAAGACAAGTTAGAAACAATTATGGTTAAATATCTGACACCTTTTGATAAAATTTTAATAAAGATACATGCATAAAATACTGTGAAGTGTATTTTAAAAGTGTCAGTAGTTATTGGAAATTATTGTAATTAGGATTTTTCACATATGCTCACCTATGTTTTCTATTTTTGGCAATAAACATTGCTAATTATCTAATTATACACTAGACAGACTTTAAAAATAGTAAGTGTCAAAATCGTACTTACTTTGAGCTCAAGAGTACCTAATACTTGAACAGAATTTTTTCTTTCTGTTTGAAGAATTAGCGAGTAATTTCAGTGTGTGCCTATACATGTTTGTCTACTCCTAACTTTTCCTTTATTTCCTAAATTTTCTGATGGACATTTATCTATTTTGTGCTTTCAAAAACTACAAAATCTTTAAATGAAAATTCAATTTCTATCTTGATTCTATTCCAAGTTATTCCTTAAATAAATGTAGTGTCAGAAGAAAAGGTGAGCTATAGTCTTTTAATGCTACCTAAACACACAGGTGATGCATTGATTTTTTTTTATGTAATGTATCTCAGAGTGTAGCTTCATAAAATAACACTATCTCAGACATGAGGTATGTTTAAGAAGAAAATTCTTGATTATGAGGTATTTATCAAGTACTAATATTCAAAAGCAGAGACATTACTTTGCAACAAAGGTCCGTCTAGTCAAGGCTATGGTTTTTCCAGTAGTCATGTATGGATGTGAGAGTTGGACTGTGAAGAAAGCTGAGCACCGAAGAATTGATGCTTTTGAACTGTGGTGTTGGAGAAGACTCTTGAGAGTCCCTTGGACTGCAAGGAGATCCAACCAGTCCATTCTGAAGGAGATCAGCCCTGGGATTTCTTTGGAGGGAATGATGCTAAAGCTGAAACTCCAGTACTTTGGCCACCTCATGCGAAGAGTTGACTCATTGGAAAAGACTCTGAAGCTGGGAGGGATTGAGGGCAGGAGAAGAAGGGGACGACAGAGGATGAGATGGCTGGATGGCATCACTGACTCGATGGATGTGAATTTGAGTGAACTCCGGGAGTTGATGATGGACAGGGAGGCCTGATGTGCTGCAATTCATGGTGTCACAGGGTGGGACACGACTGAGCGACTGAACTGAACTGAACTGAACTGAAGAGATGACTGATTTTGTCTAGAATACTAGTTTTTTGTTTGAAACCACTTGATTGGTGGGCAAAAAATATAGCTCAGAATTTTCAATTTTCTCTATTTGGGCATCTTGATTTATAGCTCTATAAGAAGGGTGTTATCCAAATGTGCAATCTACTTTTCATTTGTACTTGTTTACACTTGCATTCCTTTCTTTGCTTACATTGGTCTCTACTGAGGACCCTTTAATACTGCAGACACCAGAAAAGGCCTATGTACCAATAAACAACTTCTTTTTTTTTTTTTTTTTGGTTCTTATAGAGTGTGACTATAATACATAAAACGTTATTAGTTTGTTGGAAAGAATGACCTTGCTACAATCCCTAGCTTTGGTTTCTCCCATTTGATTCAGTTCGGTTCAGTCTCTCAGTCCTGTCAAACTCTTTGAGACCCCATGACTCACAGCACGCCAGGCCTGCCTATCACCAACTCCCAGAGTTCACTCAAATTCATGTCCATTGAGTCAGTGATGACATCCAGCCATCTCATCCTCTGTCATCCACTTCTCCTGTGCCCCCAATCCCTCCCAGTATCAGGATCTTTTCCAATGAGTCAACTCTTCGCATGAGGTGGCCAAAATATTGGAGTTTCAGCTTTAGCATCAGTCCTTCCAATGAACACCCAGGACTGGTCTTCTTTAGAATGGACTGCTTGGATCTCCTTGCAGTCCAAGGGACTCTCAAGAGTCTTCTCCAACACCACAGTTCAAAAGTATCAATTCTTTGGTGCTCAGCTTTTTTCACAGTCCAACTCTCACATTGATACATGACTACTGGAAAAACCATAGCCTTGACTAGACGAACCTTTGTTGGCAAAGTAATGTCTCTGCTTTTGATAATACTATCTGGGTTAGTCATAACTTTCCTTCCAAGGAGTAAACGTCTTTAATTTCATGGCTGCAATCACCATCTGCAGTGATTTTGGAGCCCCAAAAATAAAGTCTGACACTGTTTCCACTGTTTCCCCATCTATTTCCCATGAAGCGATGGGACCGTATGCCATGATCTTAGTTTTCTGAATGTTGAGCTTTAAGCCAACTTTTTTACTTTCCTCTTTCACTTTCCTCAAGAGGCTTTTGAGTTCCTCTTCACTTTCTGCCATAAGGGTGGTGTCATCTGCATATCTGAGGTTATTGATATTTCTCCTGGAAATCTTGATTCCAGCTTGTGCTTATATCAGCCCAGCATTTCTCATGATGTACTCTGCATAGAAGTTAAATAAGCAGGGTGACAATATACAGCCTTGACATACTCCTTTTCCTATTTGGAACCATTCTGTTGTTCCATGTCCAGTTCTAACTGTTGCTTTCTGACCTGCATCTAGGTTTCTCAAGAGGCAGGTCAGATGGTCTGGTATTCCCATCTCTTTCAGAATTTTCAACAGTTCATTGTGATCCACACAGTCAAAGGCTTTGACATAGTCAATAAAACAGAAATAGATGTTTTTCTCGAACTCTCTTTGCTTTTTCGATGATCCAATGAGTGTTGACAATTTGACCTCTGGTTCCTCTGCCTTTTCTAAAACCAGCTGAATATCTGGAAGTTCACGGTTCACATATTGCTGAATACTCAAGCCTGACTTGGAGTATTTTGAGCATTACTTTACTAGCATGTGAGATGAGTGCAATTGTGTGGTAGTTTGAGCATTCTTTGGCATTGCCTTTCTTTGGGATTGGAATGAAAACTGACCTTTCCCACTTGGTTAGTGATCTGTTAAGGGTAACCCTGGTGCCTTTTGATGTGGCTACATATGCTGGCAAGCATATGGAGTTCATTTATTTTTTATGGGAAATTCAACCAGTAGGTTTCCTTTTTCTGAGCAAAACTTGTGTATAAATGCAAAGATACAAGACATCCTTTTCCCACAATACCTCAGTAAGTACAAGTTCTTGCCACATACCACAATATATCAATAATATTTAAGGCAAGGTTTTTCAACATGTCATTATGGACTTTTAGAATGAGACAATTATTTGTTAGAGATGAGAGCAGAGTACTCTCCTGTGCATTGCAGGGCTTTTTAGAAGAATTTTGAGCACCTACTCACTAGATGTTGAAAGCATTTCCAATTGTGACAAATCAAAGGATGTCTCCAGACACTGCAAATGTCCTTTTGGAGCAAAAGATGGCTCAGTTCAAAACCAATGATTTAAGGCAAATTAAAAAAAAAAAAAAAAGGGAGAAGGGTTCAGGATGGGGAACACATGTATACCTGTGGTGGATTCATTTTGATATTTGGCAAAACTAATACAATTATGTAAAGTTTAAAAATAAAATAAAATTAATTTAAAAAAATTTAAAAAAAAAACTAAAATTTCAAGAAAGATGGATAAGTCTCAATTTTACCTTGATTTTACAACAGTAGTTACTGAAACATACTTTCTGAGTCTCATGTTCCTTTACTGTAAAATTTAGATAAAATTGTTCATACATAATAGCCTACAGCACATCTGCAACTTTTTATGCCTTCCAGTGTGAATACTTTCATTTTCTAGGAGGATTAGGAATTCATTTCTGGAGAAACGTGACAAGACAAGAAGGATGGGTGGTCTCCTGTGGCTGTGTACATCTAAATCTTTGGTGGGGATTTTCACATCAGAATTAGGGCATATCTGCCTTCAAAAAATCCCCAAAGGAAATCCTCTTCTATAAACCAAAGAAGTCTGCAAAATTAATTTCATGTTTAGGATTTCTAGTTCAACTAAAGCTGAAGATACACAAAAACATTGCAAGTATCTTAAGTTAGCCCCAAAATAGGGGTGTGGGGTGGGGGTGGGAATGTTCCTTTTTCACTCAACTCTGCAGCAAGGAGTTGAAGTTTGTCTTCCTGGAAATAGGATCCCAATTTATAATTATGATCCGTCTCCAAATATGCTGCTTTTGCTGCTGCTGCTAAGTCGCTGCAGTCATGTACGACTCTGTACAACCCCAGATGGCAGCCCACCAGGCTCCCCCATCCCTGGGATTCTCCAGGCAAGAACACTGGAGTGGGTTGCCATTTCCTTCTCCAATGCATGAAAGTGAAAAGTGAAAGTGAAGTCGCTCAGTCATGTCCGACTCTTCAAGACCCCATGGACTGCAGCCTACCAGGCCCCTCCGTCCATGGGATTTCCCAGGCAAGAGTACTGGAGTGGGGTGCCATTGCCTTCTCCACTCCAAATATGATAGTGCTTTAATTTAAAGAACAGTAAATCTTAAGCAAAAATACATTTAAATACATAGCTCAGTTGAAGTTTGTCTTTCCAGGCCCAGATGGACTTTGAGACAGTACACAATTTTTCAAAACGTCTAGTCTCAGGGGATGTCTCTTATATTAGTCATATTTGACCATGCTATGTCCTTGGAGAAAAAGATTGCTCTTCAGTCCATAAGCAATAAATCAGATTTGTTTAAAGGAATACTTTGTTTCCACCTTGTGTGAATAGTTCACAGTTTACATTATAGTAGTTTTCAGACAGATTTCAACAAAATATAGACATTGTTGATAATGAACAGTTATCATGACTTAAGTTACTACAGTGGAAAGAAGGAAATTAAGTCATCCTCAAAGAATGATAAGCAGGCATTAGTGGAACAGTAACTCTCTCTCTCTCTCTCTCTCTCTCTCTTTTTTTCTATAGATGAAGCCCAAGAGTTTAAAATCTTAGGAAACAATTCAAGGCAAAGAGACAGCAGTGGCAAATATGGAAGGAAAAGAGCACAGCAGATATTAGAGGATTTATGTCTTTGACATTGTATCAGAGACACAGAGAAAGCCAAGAGGACTTGTTATGAGCATAAATTTGCAAATAAAGGTAAAGATTAGTGGAATTAGAAAATAAAATAGAGGCTGTTTTCCTTATATAGAATGCTTTTTATACTCTTCTCCTTATATGTCTTTTTTTAAGGGTTAATGGAAAAGTTTGTCACAACAGAGATACTCATTATTTAATCAGTGATTTACCCTGACTCTTACTGCTACTGCTACTGCTAAGTCACTACAGTCGTGTCCGACTATGTGTGACCCCATAGACGGAAGCCCACCAGGCTCCCCCATCCCTGGGATTCTCCAGGCAAGAACACTGGAGTGGGTTGCTAGTGAGTGCTTATTTATTCTGTTAACACACACAAGTCTGAAGATCTTCAGTGTAAAGGAAGCATGGTTCTTCAGGTGGCATATAACTCTTACATTGACTAGTCATTCTTGGTGTGTAACTGCCACTTTGTGCTCATTTAGCTCTTGAGGCTTGTGAGATCTGAATCTGAAAATGTGTTTCTTTGTAGGAAATATAGTGACAGTGACAGTAAATAACAGTTGACTGATAAGTCATGCAAGACAAAAGACTGAAATTTCTTAACAGTTGTTATTAATTTTAATGGTGAACATCTAGTTTTATAAGAGGGGAGAGGATATTTAGGCAAACTGGATTAGAAACATTGACCAGATGAATGACAGGTATACAAAATGTAACCTCAGGCTTTTGGCTGACTGAGACTCTCAAAACAACTTCAGTCAATCATTGCTGTGGGGAATTTTTAAATCATCTGAAACAACCTACCTTTGAAATGATATATTCTGGTAGCCCAGAACCATGAAAGTTTCTGTCTCTAGCAGTGTCATGTAGTTACAGCACCATTGTTTTTTGACCTCTCAAAGCAATTCAGAGCATGAATTACTCTTTTCTCATTAATCCTAAACCTTTTCCATCCCTCCATGCTAGGTTTTTCTATGTCTATTTTCTTTTTTAGTATATTGATTGCATTTTTAGCACAACCAGGTAATATTCCAACTTGAGATAAATCTTTCTATCTTCTCTGAACTTAAACACTATTCAGAGAGAAATGTAGCAAGACTCACATATGGGTGCTTCAATATACCCATAGTCTTGGATCCACAAATGGATCCTGGGAATTTTATTATTTTTATTTTTTTCCCCTTTTACATAGCAGATAGGAGAAGGAAATGGCAACCCACTCCAGTATTCTTGCCTGGAGAATCCCATGGACAGAGGAGCCCGCTGGGCTCCTCTGTCCATGGGGTCACAAAGAGTTGGACACGACTGAGCAACTAACACACACACATAGCAGATACTTCAAATGTTTCCATTCTTATCAAAATATTTTTCACACTCTATCCATCAGTTTTAATTCATCAAATGCTTTTGCATAATTTTCGCAGAGTTATGCAAGGAGATGAGAATTTCAACCACTTCCACCTACAAATATATAGGGGAACTTACCGCTACTTTTCTGATTTTCTACTATAGCATAAAAAGGGTGTTCTTTCTACTCATTATTCCTTTCTAATCCATTCCTCCCCATCACAGTCCTGACTCTTATCCAATCTTGCTATCTTTCAAAGCTCACTGCATTTGTTACCTCAGTTCTTTCCCTTATGTGTAACTTCTTTCTCTACATTAAAACTGAGAAGAAAATATGTATTAAAGTGTTCATTTTTATATTTTCCCCAACTCCATGTTCAGAAAGGAAATTCACTCCATTTTATATTCAACATCATTAGCCCATGGAACACAAAATGAATGTCCTCCTGGACACAAAAAGACAAGTGACTTTGTAAAATAAGTGAAGGAATAAATACACAAAACATCTATAGACAGGTAAAGAAAATAAGCTTGTAAGAAAATGGTCTGGGGTGACAATGAGGGCCATATTTCAGGTGTCTACATGTTGTACCAAACAAAAAATCATAACTGTGGGTAAATTAAGCACAAAACACAAAGTTGTGCTAGTTATTAGACTGCAATGGCACTTCAGACAGTCACCATGGAGGCCATGCTGAATTTGAAATTTCAGTTTATAAAAAAGTCTGAACTGGATCTTTCATGTAGAAAACACAATTTATGTGACAATTTTATATCAAAAATCTTAAGTAGTTTAAATATATATTTTTTCACTTGCAAATTGATTTCTTAAATATATATATATAGCAAAGAAGTTGATGCTAGATCTGAGTTAGTTTAATACTGCCATTGTACACTTCCAGTATAGATGGAATTCATGAAAATAATGCTATTAGTTGTGGTATTATAATCAGAAAAACTTTAAAATTAGAGAAAGGAATACCACTATTAGAAATATATATGCTATTTATTTCATAGCCTCCTATTTTTGGTGTGTGGATGCAATAACCTCTCATTATCTGAGAATATAAATTAAAATTGTGAAGAACTATCCTGCTTCCTGTTTAATCTGCTTTATTTCCTTGCCATAAGATTGAGATAAAGTATTATTGATATTTATAATTTTTCCCTTTTAATATTCAACAACTATTAAAGACTTGCTTCAATACTAATGAGAAAGAGGGTTCTACATCCAATCTTAGGCAATACTCCTAGTCTTTCCAAGGGTAATAATGTTTGGGGTCAAAGTATAAGCTATATGTTCATAAATACTATTAAAAAGGAACAAAGAGTCTCTTACTATATTATAAGTTGTTTCTTAAAACAATAGCTGGGTTTAGATATTGTACTTAAATTTTCTGGTTCTGGCTTATCTCTGCCATTGTTTTTTATAAATTAGAAGGTATATTTATTTGTATACAAATGTATACATACATATTGGAGAAATGCATGACAAGCCAGTCCAGTATTCTTTCCTGGAGAATCCTGTGGACAGGGAAGTCTGGTGGGCTACAGTCCATAGGGTCACACAGGTCAGACATGGCTGAAGCAAATTAGCACAGCACACATACATATACACATACGTATTTTCTAAAAGACTGAGCCAAGATGAATCCCTATAGCATTTTCTTCCACTTCATTTTATTTACACATTATTAAATGGCTAATATTTTTCACTTTCTTACCTTACTTCAATTCAGCTAAAAGTTACTGAATGCTTTCTTTGAATTAAATACGGATATTATAACAAGAAGAATAAAGATGAACTATTGTATATGCCTCTTTGGGAGATAAAAAATACCAAAGGAGATACACAAATAAAAAAGTGATGGGAATTAAGTGATATATGACAAAACTGGGCTATGTATAAAGCACTAGAAGGGGACAGATAATTTATGTGGTGGAATTAGAGGCAGTAGATGGTCATCAAAACTTATATTATCTAGAAAATAAGACAGAAGAGAAAACAAACCATGGGAAAGTTACTGCACAAGCAAAGCATTAAGATATTTTGTTTCATTTTTCTTGGAGAGTCAAAACAAAACAAAACAAATGATCCCAACAAAAATCCCAAAATAGCATTAAATTCCAAACAGGACAGCAGTAAAGAACTATGGCAACTAAAGAACTATGACTTCTACAACATCTGCAATAAGCCTATGTGAGTATGTCAGTCATGTAAGTATCATTCATCAAACATGTCATAACAGAAACACATATCTAGAACACCTATAATGAAATACAAAGTCATACTGAAATCATACTAAGCTTAAACATGACATTCTGTGAGTATTTTATGCAGCATTGCATACATGATTAAGGAAAATAACTTGCCAAAAACCATGGTTAAGTGTATGTATGCATACAGTCACTGTCATATATTTTGTATTGGAAGAAATGCGAGGAGGTATTATATACTGATACTTAGCTCAAGGAATAGGATTACTTGATTTATATTATTAAAGGGAAATATCTTCATGTTAATAGCATTGTCTTCAAGAAGAAAAATTAAACAAATACATAATTAGCACAAACTGGTTTCTCAGGATGTTTTATGTCATCTCATTCAACATACAACATGCCGTCTTAACATTTTAGTGGACTCCTTGACTCTATGAGGCAGGTCAAGTGAGAAATCTGTATGCAGGTCAAGAAGCAAGAGTTAGAAACTGGACATGGAACAATAGATTGGTTCCACTTTGGGAAAGGAATACAATAAGGCTATATATTGTCATCCTGCTTATTTAACTTATATGCAGAGTACATCATAAGAAATACTGGGCTGGATGAAACACAAGTTGGAATCAAGATTGCCGAGAGAAATATCAATAACCTCAGATATACAGATGACACCACACTTACGGTAGACAACGAAGGGGAACTAAAGAGCCTCTTGATGAAAGTGAAAGAGGAGAGTGAAAAACTGGGCTTAGAACTCAACATTCAGAAAACTAAGATCATGACATCTAGTTCTATCACTTCATGGCAAATAGATGGGGAAACAGTGGAAACAGTGACAGACTTAATCTTTTGGAGTTCCAAAATCACTGGAGATGGTGACTGCAGCCATGAAATTAAAAGACACTTCCTCCTTGGAAGAAAAGTTATGACCAACCTAGACAGCATATTAAAAAGCAGAGACATTACTTTGCCTACAAATATCCACCTAGTCAAATCTATTGTTTTTCCAGTAGTCATGTATGGATGTGAGAGTTGGACTATAAAGAAAGCTGAGCACAGAAGAATCAATGCTTTTGAACTGTGGTGTTGACGAAGACTCTTGAGAGTCCCTTGGACTGCAAGGAGATCCATCCAGTCCATCCTAAAAGAAATCAATCCTGAATACTCTTTGAGAGGACTGATGCTGAAGCTGAAACTCCAATACTTTGGCCACCTAATGCAAAGAGCTGATTCATTTGAAAAGACCCTGATGTTGGGAAAGATTGAAGGCAGGAGAAGAAGGGGATGACAGAGGATGAGATGGTTGGATGGCATCACTGACTCAATGGACATGAGCTTGAGTAAGTTCCGGGAGTTGGTGATGGACAGGGAAGTCTGGCATGCTGTAGTCCATGGGGTCACAAAGAGTCAGACATGACTGAGCGACAGAACTGACCTGAACTGAACTGACTCTGTAAGGGCTTCCCAAATGGCACTAGTGGTAAGAAACTGTTGGCCAATGCTGGAGGCATAAGAGATATGTGTTTGATTCCTGGATTGGGAAGATCCCTGGAGAAGGAAGTGGCAAGAATTCCAGTATTCTTGCCTGAAGAATCTTATGATCAACAGAGCTTGGCACACTATGGTCCATAGGGTCACAGAGAGCTGGATATGACTAAAGCAACTTAGCACCTTAACTCCATGAAGGTGCATTTTTTTTTCACTTTGATTGTAATATGCTAACTACTCTACCAATGATCTAACCATAGTCCTTTCTGTGAAAAATTATTTTATTTTAAAAATAAACATAAGCCTTTATATAAAACAGGCAGTTGAATTCATTATATTGCACATTAAACATCAACTTTAATGCAGCAGAGAAGAAGATAAGAAGAGCAATTACCAGAGGAAAGAAATGCACGAAACCGAAACCTTATCTGATGTCTTGCTCAAACCAGCAAAATCACTTTTAAAAAGAAATATAAACCTATATCTACCCATACACATTCTTACAGATCAAGCCTACCTCAGTCAGATTCTGGGTGATATCTCACACAGAGTAACAGAGATAGACAGAAAATGATCGAGTGCTGTGTGCCTTTTTGTATGTAGCATATTTTATCTGATTTACCCACTCTATTTCTTCTGTCTGCCTCCCTTTCACTGATAGTACAGTTAAGTACAACTTTGACTCTAAGTTAGTAAAAATACAAAACATTAAAAATATATAAAATAAAAAAGATACAAAATTTGGGCAATTAATTATTCCTACTTTTATAACTAAATTCTTAGAGGAATCTCTAAAATGAATTCGTATTTTTATATACTTTTTCCATCCTTAATTAAACTATTTATTCTTTAGGAATTAAGGCAAGTGAAATAATTGAATATTAATTAATTACTATAGAAGAGTCCTTAGACATCAAGGAGATCAAACCAGTCAATCCTAAAGGAAATCAACCCTGGAATTAATCCTGAAATCAACACTGGAAGGACTAGTGCTGAAGCTAAAGCTTCAACACTTTGGCTAGCTGATGCAAAGAGCAGACTCATTGGGAAAAAACCTGATGATGGGAAAGATTGAGGGCAGGAGGAGAAGTGAGCGACAGAGGATGAGATGGTTGGATGGCATCACCAACTCAATGGACATGAGTTTGAGAAAACTCCCAGAGATAGTGAAGGACAGGGAAACCTAGTGTGCTGCAAAGTGAAAAGTGAAGTCTCTCAGTCATGTCCAACTCTTTGCGACCCCATGGACTGTAGCCTACCAGGTTCCTCCATCCATGGGATTTTCCAGGCAAGAGTACTGGAATGGGTTTCCATACTGCAGGAGGGTTGCAAAGAGTTGGACATGACTTAGCAACTGAACAACAACAACAATGTTATGCAGAAGAAAAAGACTATGTATCTATACAGAGGGATGGGCTTCCCTGGTGGCTCAGTGGTAAAGACTTTGCCTGCCAATGCAGGAGACATTGGTTCAATCCCTGATCTGGGAAGAACTCCTGGAGAAGGAAACGGCAACCACTCCAGTATTTTTGCCTGGGGAATCCCATGGATAGAAGAGCCTGGCAGGCTACAATCCATGGGGCTGCAGACACAACTTAGCAAGTGAACAACATATAGAATGATATATAGAGATATCTATCTATTTATATATAGATATCTCTATCCAGAAGATATTATGAGAGATGACAAGAATACACAGAAGAACTGTACAAAAAAAGATCTTTATGACCCAGATAATCACGATGGTGTGATCACTGACCTAGAGCCCGACATCCTGGAATGTGAAGTCAAGTGGGCCTTAGGAACTATCAGTATGAACAAAGTTAGTGGAGGTGATGGAATTCCAGTTGAGCTATTTCAAATCCTGGAAGATGATCCTGTGAAAGTGCTGCACCCAATATGCCAGCAAATTTGGAAAACTCAGCAGTGGCCACAGGACTGGAAAAGGTCAGTTTTCATTCCAATCCCAAAGAAAGGCAATTCCAAAGAATGCTCAAACTACTGCACAATTGCACTCATCTCACACACTAGTAAAGTAATGCTCAAAATTCTCCAAGCCAGGCTTCAGCAATATGTGAACTGTGAACTTCCTGATGTTCAAGCTGGTTTTAGAAAAGGCAAAGGAACCAGAGATCAAATTGCCAACATCTGCTGGATCATGGAAAAAGCAAGAGAGTTCCAGAAAAACATCTATTTCTGCTTTATTAACTATGCCAAAACCTTTGACTGTGTGGATCACAATAAACTGTGGAAAATTCTGAAAGAGATGGGAATACCAGAACACCTGATCTGCCTCTTGAGAAATTTGTATGCAGGTCAGGAAGCAACAGTTAGAACTGGACATGGAACAACAGACTGGTTCCAAATAGGAAAAGGAGTACATCAAGGCTGTATATTGTCACCCTGCTTATTTAACTTATATGCAGAGTACATAATGAGAAACACTGGACTGGAAGAAACACAAGCTGGAATCAAGATTGCTGGGAGAGATATCAATAACCTCAGATATGCAGATGACACCACCCTTATGGCAGAAAGTGAAGAGGAACTCAAAAGCCTCTTGATGAAAGTGAAGGTGGAGAGTGAAAAAGTTGGCTTAAAGCTCAACATTCAGAAAACGAAGATCATGGCATCTGGTCCCATCACTTCATGGCAAATCGATGGGGAAACAGTGGAAACAGTGTTAAACTTTATTTTTGGGGGCTCCAAAATCACTGCAGATGGTGACTGTAGCAATGAAATTAAAAGACGTTTACTCCTTGGAAGGAAAGTTATGACCAACCTGCTGCTACTGATAAGTCGCTCTAGTCGTGTCTGACTCTGTATGACCCCATGGACGGCAGCCCACCAAGCTCTGCTATCCCTGGGATTCTCCAGGCAAGAACACTGGAGTGGGTTGCCATTTCCTTCTCCATCTTCTTTCTCTATGACCAACTTAGATAGCTTATTCAAAAGCAGAGGCATTACTTTGCCAACAAAGGTTCGTCTAGTCAAGGCTATGGTTTTTCCTGTGGTCATGTATGGATGTGAGAGTTGGACCGTGAAGAAGGCTGAGTGCTGAAGAATTGATGCTTTTGAACTGTGGTGTTAGAGAAGACTCTTGAGAGTCTCTTGGACTGCAAGGAGATCCAACCAGTCCATTCTGAAGGAGATCAGCCCTGGGATTTCTTTGGAAGGAATGATGCTAAAGCTGAAACTCCAGTACTTTGGCCACCTCATGCGAAGAGTTGACTCATTGGAAAAGACTCTGATGCTGGGAGGGATTGGGGGCAGGAGGAGAAGGGGACAACAGAGGATGAGATGGCTGGATGGCATCACTGACTCGATGGATGTGAGTCTGAGTGAACTCCGGGAGTTGGTGATGGACAGGGAGGCCTGGCATGCTGTGATTCATGGGGTCGCAAAGAGTTGGATACAAGTGAGTGACTGAACTAACTAACTAACTAACTATCTCTATCCAGGAGAATATCTTCCTACCTGCTGCACCTGTGGGGAACACTAGTTGCAAATCCTCTTTCTCTCATCTCTTTAAGCTACATGTGAATGACTGATTATTCTACTTTGTTCCCCTGTTTCACATTAAATCTCAGCTTGAATGGAGTAATTAAATATACAAACTGCATTATATCTGTGTAATAGACATTTATCATTCTTTTAGAACACATGTCATGATTGAATACTTTTAGTATATATGAAAGTTCTCCTAAAGGGAAATACAGAAATCTGTCTTTCTTACCAAAGTGCATAGATTTGATCATGGTTCCACAAATCAAATTCACTGTGTGAAGCCTTAATCTAGAAACAAGTCTTTTGGAGAATCAAGCAACACATGGTATTTTGATCATGTTATGGGAGGCTAACAATGTTCCACTTTCAGAGTCAGTTTGGCAGTAATTCTAGCAGTTGTGCCTGATGGTAGCATGTGCACATTAAGCTGCAGGGTCTGTGAGTGACTGGCTGGGGTCAGTGCATTTCCATTGGAACCATCTTGTAGTTCCATTGTCTTAATGCTCCTCACTATGAGTCATTACAGCCTGGTATTCAGAATTTCTTAAGATTCTGTGGGCTTAATAATAACAATTGATCAATTCATTTCCTCTAGAAACTATTTAAAGATGTTTTGATTGATTGCAAACACACAAAGAAAAATCCTCTGACTCGTACACTCTAATACAAATTTTAAATCATATAAAATAATTTGTTACTTCAAGTTATTTGAAATAAGTAATAGAGAATATGTATCTATAAGAACACAGAGCAGAAGCCATTGAAATCAATACCCTCAGAAAATGAAGTAATATTTTCACTTGCTAGGGAAATATTTTTTTTCATACTTTTATACTTCGTGACACTTTTATTTTATTTTATTTTATTTTTTTGAGCAGTGCAGCCTTTATTAAGGTCGGGCCCCGGCTCACTTGGAGCTGGTGTACTTGGTCATGGCCTTGGTGCCCTCGGACACAGCGTGCTTAGCCAGCTCCCCAGGCAGCAGCAGACACACGGCCGTCTGGACCTCCCGGGACGTCAGTGTGGTTCAACCCGAGTACTGGGCCAGCCGGGCGGCCTCGCCAGACAGCCGCTCAAACAGATCGTTCACAAATGAGTTCGTGATGCTCATGGCCTTGGAGGAGATGCCGATGTCGGGGTGCACCTGCTTCAGCACCTTATAGATGTACATGGAGTAGGTTTCTTTGCCCCAGCTGCACCTTCTGGACTTCTTGTCCCCAGGACTCCGGCCCCGCCGGCCCCCAGACTGCTGCAGCTGTCCGTGCTCGGCGCTCATCCTCCAGTGTACTTCATGACACTTTTATTTTATACTCTGAATGCAATATGCAGTTTAGGTACATAAAGGAAAAAGGGGCTCCATTAGAAATATGGTTAATATATAATTGCAAGTTGTGGCTTATTGTTAAGATATTACCTAGTTCCATACAAACACACCTTTAATCTTTGAGAGAGATGTCTGATGATGTTAATGACTCTCTTTAATTTTTATCTTATAAAAGTTTTCAATAAGTTTCCAAATGAGCTGTGAGCCTTTGCTTATATGGCTGCTTTCTATATACAAATATAATGTAATAATGTAATAATATGGTCAGCTTTCTTTGTAAGGACTCTGGAAAGAAAACAATTCAAGGGCAATGCCCCAAATCATTGTTATTTGTAGATAATTTTTTTTAAAGTATATAGGAAGTGTCTTGGTTCAGAAAAAAAATAATGAAGTAGAAAATTTGACAGAAATAGATTTTTGCTATGAAAAGTGATTTAAACTCACCCTCATGCTATGATTTATTTTTATTTATTTATTTATTTTTTTTACTTTTTCCCCAAAAGCTTTATTTTTTTTTCTGTTTTTTTTTTTTTTAACTTTACAATGTTGTATTGGTTTTGCCATATATCAACATGAATCCACCACAGGTATACATCCTGAACCCTTCTCCCTCCTCCCTCCCCGTACCATCCCTCTGGGTCATCCCAGTGCACCAGCCCCAAGCATCCAGTATCGTGCATAGAACCTGGACTGGCGACTCGTTTCATATATGATATTATACATGTTTCAATGCCATTCTCCCAAATCATCCCACCCTCTCCCTCTCCCACAGAGTCCAAAAGACTGTTCTATACATCAGTGTCTCTTTTGCTGTCTCATATACAGGGTTATTGTTACCGTCTTTCTAAATTCCATATATATGCGTTAATATACTGTATTGGTGTTTTTCTTTCATGCCATGATTTAAAAAGCAATGCTCATTTTAAGTAGAGAACGCAAATAACAGAAAGTGCAGACATTGTATGCTTGATTTAGAATAAAGATACAACATTAAGCAGACATCTCAGGGATTAACAAGCCAATTTAACATTTCTCGGGAACCTAATTACGATCACTGAAATGGGAAGCAGACATCTCAGAGTAGATGGTGTGGATAAGCTGCGAGATGGCACACGTAGCAGAGGATCTTGACCAGCAAATCAGAGTCTACGACTTTCAAATGCTTAGTCTGTAGAGTGCATGCTCAGTTGCTCCATCGTGTCCAACTCTTTGTGACCCCATCAACTATAGTCTGCCAGGCTTCTCTGTCCATGGAATTCTCCAGGCAAGAATACTGGAGTGCATTGCCATTTCCTACTCCAGGGGATCTTCCCCAGCTCGGGGATCTTCCCCAGATCAAGGATCAAAACTGTGTCTTGTGCCTCCTGCATTGGCAGGCAGTTTTTTTATGACTGAACCACCTGGGAAACAGTCTACAATAGTCAAAACCACTTCTAAAGAGATACCTGTAAATGGAGATTAGAAGCTAGTGTGTCTATCTTTTACGTATTATCCCATATGTGTATGTGGCATTTATAGTTATCGCTATAAAATAATCATTATATATGTATGCATAATCATATTATCATTATACCTTTTGCCAATACCACGGAATTCCAAGAGAAAGATCCTTAACACATGGTTATATGTTAGTTACATGGTTCATGATTCTTGTAGATTCTTTGTGACAACCAGAATAAAGATTTTGGTGGCCTCAGAGCGCATTTTTCTATGTTATATGAGATTGGTTTACACCTAGCTAGTCTTTGAGCAAAACGGTCATAGAAACCTTAAAAATATTTCCAGTAAAGAGAACAAGTATAAGAGCCATGGAAGAAGCATATTTCTCAGGAAGCAAAAGTAGGGAAAACAGAAATGCTAACAACAGTAGAACATGCAAAGATTCACGGTACCTTTTAGTCTGAATAAAAGCAGAAATGTAAGATGCTCCACATTTGTATGTTGAAACAAAAACAATGCAACATCGACTTTAAGTGAGAGAAGTCAGGAAATAATAGGATCAGAATCCTATTGCAGTTTAATAGTAAGGGCAAGCATTTACTCATTAAACATAACGTTTTGTCCTGATAAAACAATTAGACCAAGGATCTGTTTCCTGAACCTGAATTCTTTCTGTGAAACAGAAGATATGCAAAGCTGCAGTACATTAATCCTTATGGATCCAAAGAGCTTTCCTGAAATATGTAATACAAAGTTGACTTAATGATTATGAAGTTAAAGAGCATAGGAAAGACAAAGCCCATTGTCCTTTCATAAGGAATTTATTTCAATATGGAGTCATTACCTTACTGCTAAGGACTGAACTGTGTTCCACCCAAAATCCCTATATTGAAATTCTAATTCCCAACACTTCAGAATGTGACTTAGCTGGAGGTAGAGACTTTAAAGAAGTGATTAAGTTAAAATGAATCTTTTAGGTTGGGTCTTATTCCAGTATGACTATAGCTCTTATAAGAAAAGAAAATTTGGGCACAAAGAGAGAGAACAGGGATGCACCCACAGAGCAGAAAGGTCCCTGTGAGGACAGAGTGAAAAGATATCCATCTGCAACCCAACCATAGAGGCCTCAAAGGAAATTAAATCTGCCAACACCTTGATCTTGGACTTCCAGCTTCCAGAAGTGTCAGAAAAATAAAATTCTGTTGTTTTAAGCCATCTGGTCTATGCTTTTTGTTATAGTAACCCTAGCACATCAATATCTTTACCATTGAATATATTTTGGCAAGACTTATGAATATGACCTATGCATATTATATTGTATTCAATGAATAAGATTCAATTTGGTCTATATATCATTGTCCATCTGTAATATATGCTAATGATTTGTATACATTAATTTTCTAAAAATGTTAACATTTTTCATGAACGAGCGCCATTTCAAAAGAGCTAAAATATAAATATCATTTGTGCCTCTCCATGTCAAAGTGACTAATATCTAGTTTTCTAATTAAGGGCATGTTAAATGTACATTAAAAGACACTTACTCCTTGGAAGGAAAGTTATGACCAACCTAGATAGCATATTAAAAAGCAGAGACATTACTTTTCCAACAAAGGTCCATCTAGTCAAGGCTATGGCTTTTCCAGTAGTCATGTATGGATGTGAGAGTTGGACTGTGAAGAAAGCTGAGCACCGAAGAATTGATGCTTTTGAACTGTGGTGTTGGAGAAGACTCTTGAGAGTCCCTTGGACTGCAAGGAGATCTAACCAGTCCATCCTAAAGGAGACCAGTCCTGAGTGTTAATTGGAAGGACTGATGCTAAAGCTGAAACTCCAATACTTTGGCTACCTCATGTGAAGAGTTGACTCATTGGAAAAGACCCTGATGCTGGGAGGGATTGGGAGCAGGAAGAGAAGGCGACGACAGAGGATGAGATGGCTGCATGGCATCACCGACTCACTGGACATGAATTTGAGTGAACTCTGGGAGTTGGTGATGGACAGGGAGGCCTGGCGTGCTGTGATTCATGGAGTCACAAAGAGTTATACACGATTGAGTGACTGAACTGAACTGAACTGTACATTTCTCTTTCAATATGAGTGAATTGAAAGAGAAAATTTAATTGCAAGTTAAATTTTTAAAAGAAAAATACAGATATTATCAGAATTTCTAACCCCAAACAGTATGTTTTAAACTATAAAATATCCTTTATAATGACTAAACATTTTTTATGTTGAATAGTACACAGCAAAATAACAATATTAAAACACATCCACTTGATTAAAGCTCCGGCTTTATGCTTACTAAAGAATTTCTCTTACTATTTCCTCTTCCTGACCTTTCTTACCAACTTCTAGTTTCAGGATGTACCTATAAAGTCAGTTACGTACAAAGTGATGGCACGTTTTTAACAAAGAATGCATATATCTGCCTGATTTATAAGAAAAAAAGAGATTAGTAGTCCTTAGAAATAGTAGTTTTACTAAAAAAGAAATTTGGTACCATGCTTACCAACTTTGGAAAAAAATGATTTAATGAAAACTGATATGGTGATTCCCACCCTGCTCAAACATTGAACATGAAATTCCACTCCCAATACTTTCCTAATGTGTTGCATTATGAATTCTAAAATGTTTGTGAGACTATAGCACTCATTAAAGCCCAGAAACTGACACATAGTCAGGTTTTGGTATGTATGTCTTGAATGAATGAATTGAAAATTTGGAAAATTAATGCACCATGATCTGAATGATCACTTAAACGTTTACACATCTTTGATATAATATGAAGAACTATATGGGCTTCCCAAGTGGCTCAGTGGGTAAAAGAATCCACCTGCAATGCAAGAGAGGTGCAGATTCGATCCTTGGGTCAGGAAGATCCCCTGGAGGACACTGAACCCACTCCAGTATTTCTGCTTGTAGAATCCCATGGACACAGGAGCCGGGCAGGATACAGCCCACAGGGTCACAAAGAGTTGGGCATGCTGAAGTGTCTGAGCACACATGCATGCACTATATAGCTTGCTTTAGGTATGAAAGTGAAAGTGAAGTTGCTCAGTCGTGTCCGACTCTTTGTGACCCCATGGACTGTAGCCTACTAGGCTCCTCCATCCATGGGATTTTCCAGGCAAGAATACTTGAGTGGGTTGCCATTTCCTTCTCCAGTGGATCTTCCCGACCCAGGGATCAAACCCAGGTCTCCTTCATTGTAGGCAGATGCTTTTACCGTCTGAGCCACCAGGGAGGCCCATATAGTTGCTTTAGGTTTGGATACTAAATAAAACTATGATGAAGTGAATTAAATGGTTTTTATGGGCTTAGTCATACTGTGAAGGGAATTGCAAAACTGAATTATCTTTTGGATATATTATCCAGATTTATTACTGACAAATTGCTTACCATCACTGAGAGCAATATATTATTTCATTCTTGTATTAAAATGTGAGATGAAAATACTGAAACTGTAATTCTAATTGTATTATCCAGCCCCTATATTTAATTGAGAATTTATCATGCATTTTAAAACAGACAACCTTTAGTCCACACAAACTTTTACAAACCATTTGAATGACATGTTAAAACTATTTATAAATTTCTGCGAACTGATGTAAAGCAGGAGTTCCCTATACTACTCCTCACACACTATCTTAGCTCTCTAATTTGTGAATGTTAAAGAAGAATGCTTACCACTGTCTATTTGCTATTAATAAACATCAGCTCAAATTTTGCTTTCCTTTTATACTCTAATAATAATTTTGAAAATCTTTAAGGACAATCTTTTCTCTATTGGACATATTTTTTAGGCAAAATCAAAAATTAAATCAAATATTTCACTTTTATTTGACTCTTTGGGATCCTATAAATTAGGGAAAGAAAAATTCAAAACAACAACAACAAAAAAGTGGCCATGAATTTACCATATAATTTGAGGATTATGGCAAAGTGTTGCCCTTAGTATTTCCTGAAAACTAAAACTTAAAGCTTGATAAGTTTGTTCATGGAACATCTAGTCTTCTCTTGGTGATAAGCTAGTACTTATTTTATACAAAGATGAATGCAACCCAGTTCCTAACTATATTGAATTTACAGTAGAGTATAAATGATGGTTAGTGATTCAGTTACAAACAACAGTTGAGCACCTTTATAGAACATTCTTCTATGTTCTATGGTGTTATTTAAGATAGCAAAATCTACTAAATAAATGCTCTCAGATAGTGGTCTTTTTGGTAGGTAAGCTGTATGCAATGCCATAAGGAGGGATTCTAGACAGTGGGTAATTGAGTAACAAATTCAGTGGTAGAGACTGTGTTTGAGTTCTCAGACCTGAACAGTAAACATACACTTTTAGTTGGACAAATTAGTGAATGCTAACCAGGTTTTCCACACCTCAGTGTTGGCTTAAATCTCCAAACTCATCACTAGAGATTCTTACAAGTAAGAAAAAAAGCTAGCACTGGGAGAGAAGAATTTTATATAAATTGTATAATGACCACTCAATGATGCATTCTCATAAGGTAATAAGATGCCCTGAATGAGTTTTCCCTATATATTAATGGTCTTCAATTATGCTACACACACAATCTCAAAATCCATAACCAAAAAAGACATGATTAACTAACAAGGTTTTGTACACCAATTGATAAAGTACCTAAGTTTGCTCCTACTAAAGAAGAAAAACATGATGATGAGGAGGGGCAGTAGAAGAAGGAGAGAGGAAAAGAGAAAGAGGAAAGAAGGAGAGTGTGGAAAAGGAGAGTATAAGGAGACATTATAGGAGGAGAGAAGAGGAAATGAGAATGTTTAGGAGGAAGAGGCGAAGAAGGGACAGGAGAGAATAAAATGAATTTAATTTTCATGAGTATTAACTACAATACTAAGTTATCCTATCTTTTGGAATCCTATGTTTGTTTTTCTATTTGTCAGCTTAAATTTACATCATTTTCCAGATTCCTGCTGGGTTAAAATGAAATACAACATTCCTTTCCAGGTCTATGACTTTAATGTTTTAGATTCTACAATCTTTTCAGTTTCTTCACAGATCACTCTTCTTCTTGATCACTATGTTGTAGCCACTAAATTCATTCAGTTCTTGGCTTCTGTGAGTTTTCTCTTCCTTGAAGTCTCAGAATATATTTTCTCTTCTGACATTCTTCCAAGACTGGCTGCTTGAATAGCTAACACCATGTATGCCACATTCTATGAGAGGGTCACAATGTCATTATTATTTAAGGTATCTCTTCATCGGCATATTGCAGTACTATGTCTGTATTGTTTATTATATTTTGCAATTTTGTGCCTTTTTCTTTACCTTTATTTAAATTATATCCTTACTACACACAAAAAAATAAGGCAGGGATAATACATGTCTTATTGATCATTGACTACATAATGCTCTAGGTAAGTATGACTCAAAAAATAGATGCTCAATAAAATGGTTTTTAAATAATGTAAACAATAGGTAAATTAAGATATAAATAAATAAATAAATGCTTTCTCATTTTTATACTCCTTATGGTTCCAATTTTCTTATTACCTTAATAGCTTTTTGAGATTTCCAAACTTCCATTTATCCAGAATTATTTAATTATTCTTTGACTTTGACCACATTTTCATTCCAAAATTTGTTTTGATTTTTTTTTTTGACCAGAATCCTGAGTCTCATTTCACCATAAAATGTCAAACATGAGAAACCTTTATATACTAACTCATATTTTGAAAACACTGCAGGCCTTTATTAGTACTTAAATAATAACCAATACTTGCTTTTTTTTCTTGTTGGTAAAATTTGTTTACAATATGACAAGAGTAAAAATCTGATAGTCAAAAATGATAGGCCCACTCTTAGCAATGATTGTCTTAGAAGTCTGTAAAACGGCCAAATTTTGACAAAAGAGATACATAAAGAGAAACAGCCTGTTATGGATTTTTATGTTCTGTCCAAGCACAAAATAGTTTCCTGTTGGTAACAAAATTTATCTTCAGAAACTGTCATTATATAACTGTGTTATATAATTGCCAGTGATGAACAAACTGAACCATGGACAGATTAAAAAGCTTCATATGTTTGGCTGATATTATCCCTCTCTCTTTTTTGTCTTAAGGGAGATGAAGAAGGTAGAAAAGATTTGACAGTCTTACATTGTATATAAAAGAACACAGAGTGGGGCTCAACATCCTGAGTGTGACCAGAACAAAGTGGTTTGGAAGACAAAAGGACCTAAAATTTTACCAAGTATTGTTGTTGTTGTTCAGTCGCTAAGTCCTGTCTAACTCTTTGCAACCCCATGGACTGCAGCACGACTATCTCTCAGAGTTTGCTCAAATGCATGTCCATTGAGTGTATGATGCCATTCAATCATCTCACCCTCTGTTGCCTCCTTCAACTGCCCTCAATCTTTCACAATATCAGGGTCTTTTCCAGTGAGTCGGCTCTTTACATCAGATGGCCAAAGTATTGGAGCTTCAGTTTCAGCATCATTTCTTCCAATGAATATTCAAAGTTTATTTTCTTCAGGATTGACCGGTTTGATCTCCTTGCTTCCAAGGGACTCTCAGGAGACTTCTCCAGCACCACAATTTAATAAATGCATTAGTCCTTCAGTGTTCAGCTTTCTTTATGGTCCAACTCTCACATTAGTACATAACTTCTGGACAAACCATAGCTTTGACTATATGGACATTTGTTGGCAAAGTAATGTTTGTGTTTTTTAATACACTGTCTAGGTTTGTCATAGTTTTTCTAGCAAGGAACAAGTGTCTTTTAATTTCCTGGCTTCAGTCACCATCTGCAGTGATTCTGGAGCCCAGGAAAAGAATGTCTGTCATTCACTGTTTCCACTTTTTCCCCATCTGTTTGCCATGAAGTAATGGGACCAAATTCCATGATCTTAGTCTTCTAAATATTGTTTTAAGTTGGCTTTTCTGCTCTCCTCTTTCATCTTCATCAAGAGATTCTTTAGTTCCTTTTCTTCCATTCAGGTGGTATCATCTGCATATGTGAAGTTGTTGGCATTTCTCCTGGCAATCTTGATTTCAGCTTGTGATTAATCCAGCCCAGCAGTAATGCTGTACTCTGTATAGAAGTTAAATAAGCAGGGTGGTAATATACAATCTTGATGTACTCCTTTCCCAATTTTGATCCAGTCCATTGTTCCATGCCCAGTTCTAACTGGAAATCTGTACCTGAAGAACAGAGGATGGAGACATCCTTTCAATCATCTTCCAATAATGAAAAACTGTCCTGTTGAAAGCTTAGACTTTTTTGTGCTCTAAGAGGACAAAACTACAGTGTAAGTTATAAGAAGGCAAATTTCTTCTGTCCATAAGAATGCATTTCCTAACTATTTAGCCATATAAAATTTTCATGAGCTGGCTCATAAGTAGTGAGTTCCTTATTACTGTAGGAATTTGTACTCATATATGGTACTGTTATTACTCAGGATTCAGTGACTTTACAGTATTTTTTTTTTCTTTCTTTTAAATGTAACTGTTGATTCCCCACAACTCTCCTGCCCCAAATAAAATCTTGCTTAGAATTCCAGTTTATAAATCAGGTAAGCACAACAATCCTTAGCTTGGATTGGGGTTAAACTGCCAGTGAACAATCCTAGTATCCCAGAGAACACTACTTGAAAACCATGAAATATTAAGTTTTGGATGAGGACTAGAATCTCTGAGATCCTTTTCTTTCTGAAAATCTATGAACAAATTAAGACATATCATATAGTGACACTCATCCACTCTCTTGAATTTGGATAAGGCAAACAACCTTAAATGTTCAGGTTATTTCTTTCTCCTTTCCCTATCTCTCTTCCTCTCTTATTTTTTGGTTGTACTGGGTCTTCATTGCTGTGCATGGGTTTTCCCTAGTTGTGGTGAGCAGGGGTTATTTATTTATTTATTTTGTGGTGCATGGGCTTTTTATTGTAGTGCTTTCTTGTATTACCTTCGTTCTGTCTTAACGGAGTTAAAGGAGGCCAAGAAGAACATAATCAAGCATAAAGATTTTATTTTATTCCACTCTTCTTGCCATATTCCACCTCCTCACCTGCTTCTTACCAGGAGAAGAAACAAGAAGTAAGAAAAAATAGGGAGCTGTTTGGCCATTAGCGTCCTCGAGCCTGGTTTCCATACTTTTTCAGAACTGAAGTTCACGCTACAGAGACTGTGTTATTCCATTACATTTTATGTATAAAAAAGTATTATTTTGCTTTACTATGGACTTTTAAATGGTTTTCCTCTACATTTTAAAATTGAGGATGAATAAGGGCCTTTTGTTGGATGTAGAGGAAACCAAGACTTTTAAAACTTATTCCACCCAAGTAACAGTCCTATAACTACTGCTGCTGCTGCTATGTTGCTTCAGTCGTGTCCGACTCTGTGTGACCCCATAGACGGCAGCCCACCAGGCTCCCCCATCCCTGGGATTCTCCAGGCAAGAACACTAGAGTGGGTTGCCATTTAACTCCAATGCATGAAAGTGAAAAGTGAAAGTGAAGATGCTCAGTCATGTCTGACTCTTCGCAACCCCATGGACTGCAGCCTACCAGGCTCCTCTGCTGATGGGATTTTCCAGGCAAGAGTACTGGAGTGCGTTGCCATTCCCTTCTCCAAACCTACTTAAATATTCCTCTGAAAATTCTTTATTTACTTCCAAATGCCATCTTTAAGTTATATATCTTCAAGGATCCTCATCAGCTACCTTCCGTAAAACAACATGGTATCTACTAATAAATAAAACATGACAGATTGGAAAACAGAGAAAGAAACAGTCTCTCTTCATAAGGCTTTAAATGTCTAAATATTTTACCTGTTTCTGATTTTTCTATAATATTTTACCTATAATATCAAGCCAGCATAAGAAAAAGAGTGATCAAAATGGCCAACAGCCAAATTGGGAAACTGAACCTCCAATGCCTCTGCAGCATTCCAGGCCTCCCTGTCCATTACCAACTCCTGGAGTTTACTCAAACTCATGTCCCTTGACTCGGTGATGCTATCCAGCCATCTCAACCTCTGTTGATGGATCAGGAGCATCCCCAAGAAAAAGAAATGCAAAAAAAGGCAAAATGGTTGTTTGAAGAGGCCTTACAAATAGCTGTAAAAAGAAGAGAAGTGAAAGGCAAAGAAGAAAAGGAAAGATATACCCATATGAATGCAGAGTTCCAAAGAATATCAAAGAGAGATGAGAAAGCTTTCCTCAGTGATCAATGCAAAGAAATAGAGGAAAACAATAGAATGGGAAAGACTAGAGATCTCTTCAAGAAAATTAGAGATACCAAGGGAACATTTCATGAATAAGATGAGCACAATAAAATACATAAATAGTATGGACCTACAGAAGCAGAAGATATTAAGAAGAGGTGGCAAGAATATACAGAAGAATGACACAAAAAAAGATCTTCATGAACCAGATAATCATGATGGTGTGATCACTCACCTAGAATCAGACATCTTGGAATGTAAAGTCAAGAGAGCCTTAGGAAGTGTTACTACGAACAAAGCTAGTGGAGGTGATGGAATTCCAGTTGAGCTATTTCAAATCCTAAAAGATGATGCTGTGAAAGTGTTGCACTCGATATTCCAGCAAATTTGGAAAACTCAATAGTGGCCACAGGACTGGAAAAGGTCAGTTTCATTCCAATCCCAAAGAAAGGTAATGCTAAAGAATGCTCAATCTACCACACAATTGCACTCATCCTACACACTAGCAAAGTGATGCTCAAAATTCTCCAAGCTAGGCTTCAGCAATATGTGAAAAAAGAACTTCCAGATGTTCAAACTGGATTTAGAAGAGGCAGAGGAACCAGAGATCAAATTGCCAACATCCACTGGATCATCGAAAAAGGAAGAGAGTTCCAGAAAAAACATCTTTTTCTGCTTTATTGACTATGCCAAAGCCTTTGACTGTGTGCATCACAATAAACTGTGGAAAATTCAGAAAGAGATGGGAATACCAGACCACCTGACCTGCCTCCTGAGAAATCTGTATGCAGGTCAGGAAGCAACAGTTAGAACTAGACATGGAACAACAGACCGATTCCAAGTCGGGAAAGGAGTACATCAAGGCTGTATATTGTCACCCTGCTTATTTAATTTATATGCAGAGTACATCATGAGAAATACTGGGCTGGATGAAGCACAAGCTGGAATCAAGATTGCTTGGAGAAATAGCAATGACCTCAGATATGCAGAAGACACCACCCTTATAGCAGAAAGCTAAGAAAAACTAAAAAGCTTCTTGTTGAAAGTGAAAGAGTAGAGTTAAAAAGTTGGCTTAAAGCTCAACATTCAGAAAACGAAGATCATGGCATCCAGTCCTATCACTTCATGGCAAATAGATGGGGAAATAGTGGAAACAGTGACAGACTTATTTTTTGGTCTCCAAAATCACTGGAGATGGAGATTGTAGCCATGAAATTAAAAGACCCTTGCTCCTTGGAAGAAATGCTATGACCAAACTAGACAACTATTAAAAAGCAGAGACATTACTTTGCCAAAAAATGTCAGTCTAGTCAAAACTATGGTTTTTCCAGTGGTCATGTATCGATGTGAGAGTTGAACTATAAAGAAAGCTGGGTGCTGACAAATGTATGCTTTTGAACTGTGGTGTTGGATAAAACTCTTGAGAGTCCCTTGGACTGCAAGGAGATCAAACCAGTCCATCCTAAAGGAAATAAGTCCTGAATATTCATTGGAAGGACTGATGGTGAAGCGGAAACTCCAATACTTTGGTCACCTGATGTGAAGAACTGACTCATTTGAAAAGACCCTGATGCTGGGTAAGAATGAAGGTGAGAGGAGAAGGAGATGACAGAGGATGAGATTGTTGGATGGCTTCACTGACTCTTGCACATGAATTTGAATAAATTCTGGAAATTGGTGATTAACAGGGAGGCCTGGTGTGCTGGAGTCCATGGGGTCATAGAGTTGTATACCACTGCAGCGACTGATCTGAGCTGAACTGAATGCACTCTGCTAAGATACCTCTCACTTGTAGCCAAAAAAGAAAAGCAGATGATAGACAAGCATAAAACAAAATACCATATTATTTTCATATTAAAATATATAAAACTCCCTCATTACTCATGTTTAAGTATAGCATAGTGACTCACCTTGAATCCTGTCTTATTGATTCAGAGTTCTTGTCAGAATATAAAATTTCTAATATCCTTAGGGTTTTTTTTTTTTTTTTTGAGTATTAGATGTTTCTACTAATTATAAATGTCTTTTGATGGCAAAAAGTATTTGTTGTGTATTTCTTCCAATTTCTAGATTTGATCTCTTTGACTTAGTTTATATATGGTTTTCAAGCTGTTGTCATATATATATATATATATGTAACACACATATATAATTTATTTATATACATATACAAGCCATTAGCAACTGACTGAGTTTTGTTTTTTTTTTTTTAATTCTTGTACATTTTAAAATAGCTGTGTTGGCACATTTCATTTTCATGACTTCCATGTTTGTTCTTTTGCTTATTTCTGAATTTATGGCATATAATAAGTGGCCAACTTTCCAGAAATCTAATCCCACAGTAGAAACTTTGTATGGAATCTAATATTCACAGTAAGTCTACTAAGCATGCATGAAGGTGATTCTGACTTCTTAGACCTCTTTGGCTAATTTTACAAATATCTCTAGGTGTCAAGTCTCCTATAAACATCTCCCATTCTTACACCACTCCTTATAATCCCCAGTGACTGAGTCTTCCACTCTTATGCTCATATAACTTAGACCCATTTGCATATCGTTGTCTTAATAGCCAGAGAAAATAATATATGTTCATAAGCAAATAGCCAAATGTATGTACATCAAGCAAATGCATTTTATTTTTTTTTTACTTTATGATATTGTATTGGTTTTGCAAATGCATTTTAAAGTTACCAAATGAATCAGAATATTCCATTTGATTTCTCTTTAAAATAAATTTTTGTCATTTTTTAAGCAGAGAAATTAAGGGTCTCTTTGTTAATGAGCTCTTTTATTCTGATTACAAAGTCATGAATTTAGAATTAAGAGTACAAAGTAAAGCGTTATGACTCAGGGATATCTCCTGTGGTCCCAGAGCTTAACCCCACTTAAAATATAAACACATACACCTAGAAACGTTAGTCCTTCTGGAGTTCTCTCACCATCTGGTTAGTCTTTCTTAAGCCTTACTCTTTTAGTTAAAGTTTCAAATTTCAGTAGAGTTTGCTCACAGAGCTCTAACTGTGCCAAAATATAAAACATAAAAGTGTTTTCTCTATAGTTCCACAACATCATCTATAACTGCAGAATTTTTATTTCTTTCCTTATGTCATCAATGTTGCTTCATGTAAGCTTCTATTATTAGATGTATACACATTTTCAATTTGTAAGTCTTCCTAATATATTTTCCATTGCATAACTCTGATATGTTTCTCTTTATCTCTACTCTGGTAAAATTCCTTGTTTGGAAGTTATATTTACCTATATTTTAGGAGTAATTCCACACTTACGTGTTTTGTTTGCATACTATATCTTTTTCTATTTGTTTTTTTTAGAAATAATCTTTGTGTTGATATTTAAGTTTTGCTTTTTAGTATATAGTTATTTATATTCAATTTGTGCTACAGTAACTATGTTAAATTCTACCTTGGACATTTGGAAAATTATGATGATTTTTAATTGCAGTATTTAGACAGCTGAGTCTTCCCTAGTGGCTCAGTGGTAAAGAACCTATCTGCTAATGCAGAAGAGGAGAGCTTGATCCCTGAGTGGGAAAGATCCCTTGAAGAAGCAAATGGGAACCCATTCCAGTATTCTTCCCTGGGAAATCCTGTGGACAGAGGAGCCTGGTGGTCACAGTAGTTCATGGGGTCAATAAAGACTTGGACACGACTCAGCAACCAAAACAAAAACAAATGATTGAATGTAATTAGGGATATGGTTGAATTTAGGCCTACTGAATTTATTTATCATTTGTTTTCTGATTGATCTCTTTTGCTTTTAAGTTTCATCTTTTGCCCTATTTTCTTGATGTTTCTGTATAATGTTAAATTATATAATGGTTCATGGGCTATACTTGCTCTGAGAATTACAATATAAGTATCAGTTCAGTTCAGTTCAGTCGCTCAGTTGTGTCCTATTCTTTGCAACCCCATGCAACTACAGCAGGCCAGGCTTCCTTGTCCATCACCAGGAGCTTGCTCAAACTCATGTCCATTGAATCAAAGATGCCATCCAAGCATCTCATCTCTGTCATACCCCTCTCGTCCTGACTTCAATCTTTACCAGCATCAGGGTCAGTTTTTTTCCAATAAATCAATTCTTTGCATCAGGTGGCCAAAATATTGGAGTTTCAGCATCAGTACTCCCAATGAATATTCAGAATTGATTTACTTTAGGATTGTCTGGTTAGATTTCCTTGCAGCCCAAGGGACTCACAGTCTTCTCCAACACCACAGTTCAAAAACATCAATTCTTTGGCACTCAGCTTTCTTTATGGTCCAACTCTCACATACATACATGACTACTGGAAAAAATCATAGCTTTGACTAGATGGACCTTTGTTGGCAAAGTAATGTCTCTGCTTTTCAATATGCTAAGTTGGTCATAACTTTTCTCCCAAGCAACAAGCATCTTTTAATTTCATGGCTGCAGTCACCATCTGCAGTGATTTTGGAGCCCAAAAAAACAAAGCCTGTCACTGTTTCCATTGTTTCCCCATCTATTTGCCATAAAGTGGTGGGACCAGACACCATGATCTTAGTTTCCTAAATGTTGAATTTTAAGCCAGCTTTTTCACTCTCCTCTTTCACTTTCATCAAGAGGCTCTTTAGTTCCCCTTGACTTTCTGCCATAAGGGTGGTTTCATCTGTGTTCATCTGAGGTTATTGATATTTCTCCCAGCAACCTTGATTCCAGCTTGCACTTCATCCAGCCCAGCATTTCACATGATGTACTTACTCTGCATGTAAGTTAAATAAGCAAGATGACAATATACAGCCTTGACGTACTCCTTTCCCAATTTGGAACCAGTTAGTATCAGTTACGGAGAAGGCAATGGCACCCCACTCCAGTACTCTTGCCTGGAAAATCCCATGGGCAGAGGAGCCTGGTAGGCTGCAGTCCATGGGGTCACTGAGGGTCGGACATGACTGAGGGATTTCACTTTCTCTTTTCACTTTCATGCATTGGAGAAGGAAATGGCAACCCACTCCAGTGTTCTTGCCTGGAGAATCCCGGGGACGGGGGAGCCTGGTGGGCTGCCTTCTATGGGGTCGCACAGAGTCGGACACGACTGAAACAACTTAGCAGCAGCAGCAGCTGTATCAGTTAACTTACTGTGAAGATTGTACCACTTCTATTAAAATACAAAAGATTTGCAACCATATACAATCTCTTCTCTTCTCTAGGCCCTTTATGTTACTGTTATGGTATCTCTTACATATCCACACATTGTAAACTTTACCTCTCTTAAATAGAAAAATCAGTCTTTTATATTTATCCAGCTGTTTAGTGTTTTTCTTCTCATTCCTTATTTCCCCTCAATCCATTTTCTCTGGTATTATTTCTTGTAGACATAATAACTTCCTTTAGAAATACTTGCGAAGGATGTTTGCTGTTTTGAATTCTTTTAGCTTTTTTTTCATCCTTTGGGAATGCCTTCATTTTACCTTAACTCCTGAAAGATATTTTCTCAAGATATACAGTTATAGGTTGGAAGGCTTTTCTTTCAGTTTTAAAGACATCATGCCAATGTATTTTGATTTCCATTTTTTTTTTTTTTTGATGAGTGATTTGAAGTCATGTGAATTATTACTTCCCTCTATATTATGTGTTATATTCTCTAGCTGCTATGAAGTCTTTCATTTTATGTTTTGGTGTTTGTCAGTTTCGTTATGTCTGTGTATGCATTTTATTTTATTTTTTTAGTTTCTTCTGTTTGGAAGTCACTGAATTTCTTGAATCTCTAAGTTTACGTCTTTCAAGTATTTGGGAAAGTTTTGGCCATTATTGCTTCAAAAAAATTCTTTTTCTTCCCTAATATCTTTCTATTCTCTTTCTGAGACTTCAATAGTACTTCTTTTGATATTGTCACATATCTCTGAGACTCTATTTTTCCCCCCATCCTTTTCTCATTTCTTTCTTCAGATTGAATGCAATTTATTTATCTATTCCCAGGTTCAGTAAATATTTCTTCTTTCATCTATATTCTGTTATCTGAGTCCAACCAGTGTTTTTTTTTTTTTTTTTTAATTACATTTTGTTTTAGTTTCTACTTCTGCACTGAGAAATTATATCTTTCCATTAATTTAATGAAACATATTTGCAGTAGCTACTTTAAAATATTTGTTTGACATTTAAACTATCTACATTTTTCCAGGTTCAGCATCTGATTGTCTTTTCCCTTAAGGTATTTATAGCTCTTTATATGCTTTATATTGGACTGGAGCTTGGATATTTTCAATATTATACTGGGCACATTCTTTCTCCTTTAAAAATCCTCAGGAAAGTATTGGTTTTTTGTTTTGTTTTATTTTTTTGTACAGACAACTGAGTCAAGTTCAGAGAACATTCTGGCAGTACAATTTTCAGTTGACTTTTCAAAGCGTATTCCTCTTTTGAATTTGTCCCCTGAATATACTACTCAGAGATTACCCTAAAAACTGCATGTGTGCTCAGTCATGTCCAACTCCTTGTGACTCTATGACATCTAACCCCAACCCTAACCCTAACCCTAACCAGGCTCCTCTGTCTAGGGGATCTTCCAGGCATGAATACTGGAGTAGATTGCCATTTCCTCTTCCAGGGGAACTTCCTTACAAATTGGGTCATGTCTAAATATCTGGGAATTTCTTTCTGTGCTATGTGTGAGCACTCACTTTTGTGAGTGATCCCAGACATATGTTTATTCATACATAGAATTAGGATACCACCTTCTCTAACACTCCTCTCCAGTATTCCCTTTGCAGACTTCAGCCCGAATAGGCTTCAAGTACTATTTCTTTCTTCAGAAAGACAGGGTTTCTAGGTATTATGGGTTGAAATGTAGTAAGTATGATAGAGACCTAGCCACAGGCACTTGTCAATAGAGTCTCTGAAAACGTAGAAGAGATTTAAGTTAGATAATGTCCTACTGGAGTAAGATGGGTCCTTAATCTAAGATCACTGATATCTTTATATGATGAAAAAAGATCAGTTCAGTCACTTCAGTCACTCAGTCATGTCCAACTCTTTGCAACCCCATGAACTACAGCTCTCCAGGCCTCCCTGTCCATCATCAACTCCCAGAGTTCACCCAAGCTAATGTCCATTGAGTTGGTAATGCCATCCAATCATCTTATCCACTGTCATCTCCTTCTCCTAATGCCCTCAATCTTTCCCAGCATCAGAGCCTTTTCAAATGAGTCAGCGCTTCGCATCAGGTGGCCAAAGTGTTGGAGTTTCAGCTTCAGCATCAGTACTTCCAATGAACACCCAGGACTGATCTCCTTTAGGATGGACTGGTTGGATCTCCTTGCAGTCCAAGGGACTCTCAAGAGTCTTCTCCAACACTGCAGTTCAAAAGTATCAATTCTTCGGTGCTCAGCTTTCTTTATAGTGTGACTCTCACATCCATACATGACTACTGGAAAAACCATAGCTTTGACTAGGTGGACATTTGTAGGCAAAGTAATGTCTCTGCTTTATAATATGCTCTCTACATTGGTCATAACTTTCCTGACAAGGAGTAAGCATCTTTTAATTTCATGGCTGCAATCACTATCTGAAGTGATTATGGAGCCCAGAAAAATAAAGTCAGCCACTGTTTCCACAGTTTCCCCATCTATTTGTCATGAAGTGATGAGACTAGATGCCATGATCTTAGTTTTCTGAATGTTGAGTTTTAAGCCAACTTTACACTCTCCTCTTTCACTTTCATCAAGAGGCTCTTTAGTTCCTCTTCACTTTCTTGCCATAAGGGTAGTTGTCACCTGCATATCTGAGGTTATTGATATTTCTCCCAGAAATCTTGATTCCAGCTTGTGCTCCTCCAGCCTGGCATTTCTCATGATGTAATCTGCATATAAGTTAAATAAGCTGGCTGACAATATACACCCTTGGCGTACTCCTTTTCCTATTTGGAACCAGTCTGTTGTTCCATGTCCAGTTCTGTTACTTCCTGACCTGCATACAGTTTTCTCATGAGGCAGATCAGGTGGTCTAGTATTTCTATCTCTTTTCGAATTTTCCATAGTTTATTGTGATCCACACAGTCAATAGCTTTGGCATATTCAATAAAGCATAAATAGGTGTTTTTCTGGAACTCCTTGCTTTTTCGATGATCCAGTGAATGTTGGCAATTTGATCTCTGGTTCCTCTGCCTTTTCTAAAACCAGCTTGAACATCTGGACGTTCACGGTTCACATATTGCTGAAGACTGGCTTGGAGAATTTTGAGCGTTACTTTACTAGAGTGTGAGATGAGTGCAATTGTGTGGTAGTTTGAGCATTCTTTGGCATTGCCTTTCTTTGGGACTGGAATGAAAACTGACCTTTTCCAGTCTTAAGGCCACTGCTGAGTTTTCCAAATTTGCTAACATATTTGTGCAACACTTCCACAGCATCATCTTTTAGGATTTGAAATAGCTCAACTGGAGTTCCATCACCTCCACTAGCTTTGTTCGTAGTAATGCTTCCTGAGGCCCACTTGACTTCACATTCCAGGATGTCTGGCTCTAGGCAAGTTTGAGTGATCAAACCATCATTATTATCTGGGTTGTGAAGATCATTTTTGTACAGTTCTTCTGTGTATTCCTGCCACCTCTTCTTAATATCTTCTGCTTCTGTTAGGTCCATAACATTTCTGTCCTTTATTGAGCCCATCTTTGCATGAAATGTTCCCTTGGTATCTCTAATTTTCTTGAAGAGATCTCTAGTCTTTCCCATTCTATTGTTCTCCTCTATTTCTTTACATTTATCACTGAGGAAGGCTTTCTTGTCCCTCCTTGCTATTCTTTGGAACTCTGCCTTCAAATGGTTATATCTTTCTTCTTTGCTTTGTGCTTCTTTTCTTTTCAGAGATACAGAGGTGGAAATTTCTATAAGAACACCATGTTTTTGAAGACAGAGACACACAGGGAGAAGATGGAAATGGGATAATGTGGGTATAAATTGGAGTGATGTAGCTACAAGCCAAGGAACACCAAAGATTGTTGTAAACACCAGAAACAAGAAAAGCCATGGAAGAAGTCTTCCTTCCAGTTTTCAAAGGAACCTGCAGACACCTTGATATTGAATTGCATGCCTCCAGAAATGTGACACAAATTTCTATTGTTTCAAGACACCCAGTTTTTGGTACTTTATTAGGATGTCCCTAAGAAACTAATACATTACATTTCTCCCTCTTGAAATTCTCTCCTGGAAGGAAGTTCTGGGATAGTGCCTATACCTGGGCAAATATAAGAGAGAAAATGGGAGAAAAATAACCTGACAAGATCACTTTTCTGTGGATCATTTTTCCAAGTTTTGAAAGCCTTTGCACTCTGCCTGTTTGTTTAAAAGCCCCAACAAATTCATTACTATGCAACAGACTAACACCAACACATGTACAAATAACTCATCTTTAACTTTTAATTTCTGAAATAAACCCATTTTTATATCCCACTTATTTTACATTTTATTGCCAAATCATAGTTATTTCTATTATATATTATAATAGTTATATATATTTCTATACATTATATATAATACTTATATATTTTAACCTAAAAATGTTATAGGATTACCTTCTTAGTCTTTCTCTAATTCATTTAAAAATATATGAAATGAGCAAAAACAAGATCCATTAATGCCATTAAAAATAAATTATGCTCCTATTTAGATATCAATCTTGATTAGAATTTGGCATCAAAGAATATAAGCAACATATGAATTGATTAAGAATGGCCTCTGCCAACCCATATCAAGGATTTCATATAACATTTTTATTGGAGACTCTTTCTAAATTCAACACACAACATATCTGAGAGTTCATTTTGCTGCTGCTGCTGCTAAGTCGCTTTAGTCGTGTCCGACTCTGTGTGACCCCATAGACAGCAGCCACCAGGCTCCCCCGTCCCTGGGATTCTCCAGGCAAGAACATTGGAGTGGGTTGCCATTTCCTTCTCCAATGCATGAAAGTGAAAAGTGAAAGTGAAGTCGCTGAGTCGTGTCTGACTCTTAGTAACCCCATGGACTGCAGCCTACCAGGCTCCTCCGTCCATGGGATTTTCCAGGCAAGAGTACTGGAGTGGGGTGCCATTGCCTTCTCTGGAGAGTTCATTTTACTTTACCAATAATTCTATGATACATATGTACAAAAATGAAATAATGCTAATGTAGTATACTATAACAATTCTGTATTTTTGATACAATGTACTGCAATATCCAGTGAAAAGTTAATAAAAATTCTCTATAGTTCATTAAATTTGGGATATCCCAGGCTATAACATGATAAAGAGATGAGCTAATAAACTGTATGCATTCTCTGAACCTTTTTATGTTAATATGAAAAATGCTTCTGTAAACATACATACACACACAAACACACACTCTAGGCTTTATTTTAGCCACTCCAGTACTCTTTCCTAGAAAATCTCATGGACGGAGGAGCCTGGTAGGCTGCAGTCCATGGGGTTGCTACTAGTCGGACACGACTGAGTGACTTCACTTTCACTTTTCACTTTCACGCATTGGAGAAAGAAATGGCAACCCACTCCAGTGTTTTTGTCTGGAGAATCCCAGGGACGAGGGAGCCTGGTGGGCTGCAGTCTATGGGCCCGCACAGAGTCGGACACAACTGAAGTGACTTAGCAGCAGCAGCAGGCTTTATTTTATAAACATTTTTGGCCAAGGAATTATTTTTATGAGAATATTTATTTATTAATTTTGTAGCAAAATTAGTGTTCTTTGAAATATGTTTCAGAGTTACTATTATAGTTAATCCTGTTGGTTATGTTAACTCCTAATGATACCTGTTTTCTATTTTAGCACATTTTCATATATTTTTCCTTAGGGTTCATAAACATTTCAGTTCAGTTCATTCGCTCAGTCGTTGTCCGACTAGTAGCGACCTCATGAATCGCAGCACGCCAGGCCTCCCTGTCAATCACCAACTCCAGGAGTTCACTCAGACTCACGTCCATCGAGTTAGTGATGCCATCCAGCCATCTCATCCTCTGTCATCCCCTTCTCCTCCTGCCCCCAATCCCTCCCAGCATCAGTCTTTTCCAATGAGTCAAGTCTTCGAATCAGGTGGCCAAAGTACTGGAGTTTCAGCTTTAGCATCATTCCTTCCAAAGAAATCCCAGGGCTGATCTCCTTCAGAATGGACTGGTTGGATCTCCTTGCAGTCCAAGGGACTCTCAAGTGTCTTCTCCAACACGACAGTTCATTTAGGGATAATTATTTGAGTTTGTCAATATGGTTTAAAACATAATGTCTCCAGAAATGTGAGACAAATTTCTATTATTTCAAGACACTCCGTTTGTCTATCTGTTATGAACAGTGGGCTTCCCTGATGGTTCAGACAGTAAAAAATCTGTCTGCAATGCAAGATACCAGTGTTCTATTCCTGGGTTGGGAAGATCCCTTGGAGAAGGGAATTGCTACCCACTGCAGTATTCTTACCTGGAGAATCCCATGGACAGAGGAACTTGGTGGGCTATAGTCCACAGGGTCACAGAGTTGGATACAACTGATCAGCTAAGCACACATGACTTCTTCCTATTTATTTATTTTGAAAAAATAATGAAAAAATTTACTCTAGCCCTGTATACTACCAAACGGTTTGTAAAATTTATCTAAAACAGTGTTCACCTTCATTTATTGAAATATATTCTCCTTTGCTAACATACCATGAGTTCTGTGCTTATATAACCTCACCTCTTTCATTGCTTAGATCCTCAAAAAAAAATTGTTTTAAATTATTTAATCCTCCCACTTATCAAATTCTTTATTATTTATTTATGCATTATCTTCTATACCATGGATAATCAACCCCTGGCCACAGGCCAGTACTGGTACTCACTCAGTCACGTCCAACCCTTTGTGACTCCATGGACTATATATAGTTCTCCAGGCAAGAATACTGGAGTGGGTTGCTATTTCTTCTCAAGGTGATCTTCTCAACCCAGAGATCAAACCAGGGTCTCCCACAGTGCAGGCAGACCCTTTACTGTCTGAGCCACCAGGAAACAGATTATCTGGGATAAAACAAAAAACTAACACCCCACACCCTGCTCCATGGAAAAATTGTCTTCCACAAAAACAGTCACTGGTAACAAAAAGGTTGGGGAATGCTTTTCTATAATATTTTATTACATTAGGCTCAATAATTTTTTTATAAGTTGAGAAGTGTGTCCATAGAAATTCATTTTAGAATACCAGCAGCAAATTGCAGAGTAATTTGTGCATAAAAGATTGCTCAATATATTTAATAAATTGAGATGAATTTACCTTATTTGTCTGATAATTTCTTCTCATTTTTAGAAGGAGGTTGCTTCACTAGTGTTCAGTAGGGCTTTAATGTCTTATGATTTTGTGTATGTGGGATTTTTTCCCCTTGATTATTAAGATACATGCCAACATTTGTCAGAAACTTCATGAACAATGTGATGCTGTTGCATGATGCACACTATATTGTTTAATTCACTGTTAAAATGGTCTGTCTAAAAGTATGTTCACTAGTAGTGCTTCAACAAAAATTTGTTGTGCTAATATCAATTTGGAAAATAGTAAACTGAAAAAAGTTAAACAATTTTTTTACTAGAAAATTATCCAGATTATTCAGTGTATTTATAAATAAAGACTTTAGTCTCTCAAATTTATTAAACTCAAGAAAAACAAAATAAATAAAATTGATGTTAAATAAAAACAGAAACTTTATTCCCTATATATATCTCCCAGAACAATACTACTTTAATTATAAACATTTAGTGTTAGCAACTTAGTAAATCAGTATTCAGTAAATGAATAAATTGATTTGGGGAAGGTATAAGAAAATTCAAAAAATGAAACAAAATAAACTTTAAAATATTTGCTTGGAGATATTGTTTCTTGATTTTAAAAACAATATAAGAAACAGAAAATAAAAACTTCATAAGGGATTCAAGAGCATTATACAAGGGGTATAAATTCTGCAACATTTATTCAGCAGCTTTTTTTTAATATTCTGTTTTATAAATAATTATTTTTACCCAAAATGCTTCCAGTAATAATGAAAAATGAATTCATTCCTTCTCCATTATTCTTCTCAGCAACTCATCAATCATAGATGATTTCACACCATAGGATAAACCATTGTAACTATCTTCACCTTGATTAAAACTAACATTTAGAGAATTCTGTGGTGGTTTAATAGTTAGGACTCTGAGGTCTCACTGCCAAGGGCCTGTGTTCAACATCTAGTTAGGGAACTAAAATCTCAAAAGCTGAATGGTATGGTCAAGTGAATAAACAATCTAACATTTAATTGATCTCCCCCCAACAAATTAATGATTAGAGAAATAATAATTATAAAATTTTAATACTCCTAAACTTCTTATATGATGGTAAACACTAGGTACAGTGGATGATTTGTGTGTGTGTGTGTGTGTGTGTGTGTGTGTGTGTGTGTGTGTTAGGTCTCTCAGCTCTGTCTGACTCTTCATGGCCCCATAGACTATAGCTCACCAGGCTCCTCTGTCTTTGGAGTTCTCCAGGTAAGAATACTGGAATGAGTTGTCATTCTCTTTCTAGTGGATCTTCCCCATCCAGGGATCAAATCTGGTCCTCTGCATTGCAGGCAAATTCTTTACCATCTGAGCAACCAGGGAAGTTCCACAATGGATGATTACTAGATTCTAATTCATAATAAGTCACAATCAGTCACAGTTATGTCCTGGATTTAATTTTCCTACACATACGATTTATGACCTCCCAAGTTAACAATATACAATTGCATGATTTCAGAAATTTATAGAAAAAAAAATGCCCTTACTAGAATTGAGAAAATGTTTAACTTCTGTCAATAGGCATTATGCCAATATTTGTGCTAAATTATTCTTGAAATAATAATTTGTACTCTTCATTTATTCACTGGGCTGAGTATCCTCAGCTTCTTTCCCATTGCAGAATCAAATCAGTCTGAAACTATTTATTATTCCCTGGTCTTATTCATTTATATCACCTTCTTCATCGAGAAATTTCCAGTTCTACTATAAGACATTCATTATAATTTGTTTTTGATTCTTGACAATGTGAGTTCACAATTAATTTAGAGTCAAATTAAGTCTTGATAGTGAAATTAATAAATATTACAAATATAAGTCTCCGTGCCTGAAAATATTTTTAGAAATAAAGCTGAATCTTTTAAGAGAAGCATTTGTCAGCCATTTTTAACACTTAAAAATACATGCTATATAAAGATGATGTCATCCTTAGCTAATCTGATTTCAAAAGAAATGCTGTTTTGAGCCTCCATGTTTCCTCTATTAAGACTTTGAATAAAAGGAGAGATTTTTGGTTTAAACTTGCTAAAACTTTAGCCAGACTCATCAAGAAAAAAATGTGAGCAGGTCCAAAATCAATAAAATGAGAAATGAAAAGGAGACGTAAAAACCAATACCACAGAAATACAAAGGATTATAAGAGACTACCACCAAAAACTGTATGCCAATATAATGGACAATCAAGAAGAAATAAATCCGTAGAAGGGACAATCTCCCAAGATTGAACCAGGGAGAAATTTAAAAAAAATTAATAGATCAATTACCAGTAATGAAACTGAATTAGTAATTTAAAAACTTCAAACAAACAAAAAATCCATGACCAGATGGCTTCATAGGTGAATTCTACCAAACACTCAGAGAAGAGTTAATACCCATCCTTCTGAATTAATTCAAAAAAAAAAAAAAATTCAGAGTAATGAACACTTCTAAAGTCATATATGAGGCCACCATCACCCTAATCACTCTAATTTTCTTGAAGCAAATTAGAGATGCCAAGGGAACATTTCATGAAATGATGGGCACAATAAAGAACAGAAATTGCATGGACCTAACAGAAACAGAAGATATTGAGAAGAGGTGGCAAGAATACACAGAACTGTACAAAAAAGATCTTCACAGCCCAGATAACCATGATTGTGTGATCACTCACCTAGAGTCAGACATCCTGGAATGTGATGTCAAGTGGGCCTTAGGAAGCATCACTACAAACACAGCTAGTGTAGGTGATGGAATTCCAGTTGAGCTATTTCAAATCCTAAAAGATGATGCTGTGAAAGTGCTGCACTCAATATGCAGCAAATTTGGAAAACTCAGCAGTGGCCACAGGACTGGAGAAGGTCAGTTTTCATTCTAATCCCAAAGAAAGGCAATGTTAAATAATGCTCAAACTATAGCATAATTGCACTCATCTCACATGCTAGCAAAGTGATGCTCAAAATTCTGCAAACCAGGCTTCAACAGTACATGAACTGTGAACTTCAAGATGTTCAAGCTAGTTTTAAAAAGGCAGAGGAAGCAGAGATCAAATTGCCAACATTTGCTGGATCATTGAAAAAGTAAGAGAGTTCCAGAAAAACATCTACTTCTGGTTTATTCACTATGCCAAAGCCATTGACTGTGTGGATCACAACAAAATTATTTAAATTCTTAAAGAAATGGTAATACCAGATCACTTGATGTGCCTGCTGAGAAATCTGTATGAAGGTCCAGAAGCATCAGCTAGAACTAGACATGGAACAACAGACTGGTTCCAAATCAGGAAAGGAGGACCATCAAAGCTGTATATTGTCATCCTGCTTATTTAAATTACATGCAGAGTACATCATGCAAAATGCCAGGCTGGATGAAGAACAAGCTGGAATCAAGATTGCCGGGAGGAATATCAATAACCTCAGATATGCAAATGATACCACCCTTATGGCAGAAAGTGAAGAGCTAAAGAGCCTCTTGATGAAAGTGAAAGAGGAGAGTGACAAAGCTGGCTTAAAACCCAACATTCAGAAAACTAAGATGATGGAATTGGATCCCATCCTTTCATGACAAACAGATGGGAAACAGTGGAAACTGTGACAGACTTTATTTGGGGGGGTCTCCAATATCCTTGTAGATGGTGAGTGTAGCCATGAAATTAAAAGACACTTGTTCCTTGGAAGAAAAGTTATGACCAATCTCCCTGGTGGCTCAGAGGTTAAAACATCTGCCTGCAATGCAGGAGACCTGGGTTCGATCCCTGGGTTGGGAAGATCCCCTGGAGAAGGAAATGGCAACCCACTCCAATATTCTTGTCTGGAGAGTCCCATGGACAGAGGAACTTGTTGGGCTACACTCTATGGGGTCGCAAAAAGTCGGACACGACTGAGTGACTGACCCCCTGATGCTGAGACAGCATATTAAAAAGCAGAGACATTACTTTGCCAACAAAATTCCATCTAATCAAAACTATGTTTTTTCCTTTAGTCATGAATGGTTGTGAGAGTTGGACTATAAAGAAAGCTGAGCGCTGAAGAATTGATATTTTTGAACTGTGGTGTTGGAGGACATTCTTGAGAGTCCCTTGGACAGCAAGGAGATGCAAACAGTCAATCTTAAAGGAAATCAGTTCTGAATATTCATTGGAAGAACTGATGCTGAAGCTGAAACTCCAATACTTTGGCTACCTGATGCAAAGAACTGACTCATTTGAGAAGACCCTCATGGTGGGAAAGATTGAAGACAGGAGAAGGGGAGAACAGAGGATGAGATGTTTGGATGGCATCACCGACTAAATTGACATGAGTTTGAGTAAACTCCCGGAGTTGGTGATGGACAGAGGGCCTGGCATGTAGAACTCCATGGGACTGCAAACAGTCAGACACGACTGAGAGACTGAACTGAACTGATCATCACTCTGATGCCAAAACCAGAAAAAGATATCACAAAAGAAAGAAAATTACAAGTTAATATCACCAATGAACAGAGATGCTAAAATCCTCAACAAAAAATTAACAAACCAAATCCAACAATACAGAAAAAATATCATACCCCATGATCAAGTGGAATTTGATCCCTGGGATGCGATTCTTTTTTCAATATCCACAAATCAAACAATGTGATACACCACATTAACAATTAAATAATAAACACCAAATGATCATCTCAATAAATATGGTAAAATCTTTTGACAAATTTCAGCATCCATTGTGGATAAAAGAAACCCTCTTGCACTATTTATGCAAATTTAAATTGACACAACCACTATGTATTGTATGGAGATTTCATTAAAAACAAACAAACAAAATAGGAATAAAACTACCATATGACCCAATAATTGCAGTACTGCACATGTATCCTGTGTCCCAATGTTCACTGAAACAGTATTTACAATAACTAGGGCCTGGAAGCAACCTAAATGTTCATCAACAGATGAGTAGATAAAGAAGTTGGTATGTATTTCACTCTGTATAATAGGCTCCAGTTTCATCCACCTCATTAGAACTGATTCAAATGTATTCTTTTTAATGGCTGAGTAATACTCCATTGTGTATATGTATCACAGCTTTCTTATCCATTCATCTGCTGATGGGCATCTAGGTTGCTTCCAGGTCCTGGCTATTATAAACAGTGCTGCGATGAACATTGGGGTACACGCGTCTCTTTCCCTTCTGGTTTCCTCAGTGTGTATGCCCAGCAGTGGGATTGCTGGATCATAAGGCAGTTCTATTTCCAGTTTTTTAAGGAATCTCCACACTGTTCTCCATAGTGGCTGCACTAGTTTGCATTCCCACCAACAGTGTAAGAGGGTTCCCTTTTGTCCACACCCTCTCCAGCATTTATTGCTTGTAGACTTTTGGATCGCAGCCATTCTGACTGGTGTGAAATGGTACCTCATAGTGGTTTTGATTTGCATTTCTCTGATAATGAGTGATGTTGAGCATCTTTTCATGTGTTTGTTAGCCATCTGTATGTCTTCTTTGGAGAAATGTCTATTTAGTTCTTTGGCCCATTTTTTGATTGGGTCATTTATTTTTCTGGAATTGAGCTGTAGGAGTTGCTTGTGTATTTTTGAGATTAGTTGTTTGTCAGTTGCTTCATTTGCTATTATTTTCTCCCATTCTGAAGGCTGCCTTTTCACCTTGTTAATGGTTTCCTTTGATGTGCAGAAGCTTTTAAGTTTAATTAGGTCCCATTTGTTTATTTTTGCTTTTATTTCCAATATTCTGGGAGGTGGGTCATAGAGGATCCTGCTGTGATGTATGTCAGAGAGTGTTTTGCCTATGTTCTCCTCTAGGAGTTTTATAGTTTCTGGTCTTACGTTTAGATCTTTAATCCATTTTGAGTTTATTTTTGTGTATGTTGTTAGAAAGTGTTCTAGTTTCATTCTTTTACAAGTGCTTGACCAGATTTCCCAGCACCACTTGTTAAAGAGAAGAAAAACACCAATACAGTATGCTAACGCATATATATGGAATTTAGAAAGATGGTAACAATAACCCTGTGTACGAGACAGCAAAAGAGACACTGATGTATAGAACAGTCTTATGGACTCTGTTGGAGAGGGAGAGGGTGGGAAGATTTGGGTGAATGGCATTGAAACATGTATAATATCATGTATGAAATGAGTTGCCAGTACAGGTTCAATACACGATACTGGATGCTTGGGGCTGGTGCACTGGGACGACCCAAAGGGATGGTATGGGGAGGGAGGAGGGAGGAGGGTTCAGGATGGAGAACACATGTATACCTGTGGCGGATTCATTTCAATATTTGCCAAAACAAATACAATTTTGTAAAGCTTAAAAATAAAATAAAAAAAAAAGAAGTTGGTATGTACAAAAAAATGGAATATTACTCAGTGATAAAAAGGAACAAATATGAGTCTACTATTATAAGGTAGATGAAACTAGAGCCTGTTATATAGTGGAAAGTAAGTCAGAAAAATAAAAACAAATACAGTAAAATAAACATACAAGTGGAATCTATAAATAAGATACTGATGAACGTATTTGTATGGTAGGAATAGAGACACAGACATACTGAATATATGTGTGGATATGTTAGGGGAAGGAGAGGGTGAGATGAATTGAGAGAGTAGCAATTAAACATACATATTACCATGTGTAAAATTAGATAGCCGGTGGGAAGTTGCTATGTAACATAGGGGGCTCAACTCATGCTCTGTAACAACCTTGAGGGGTGGGATGTGGTGGTAGTGGGAAGGAGGCTCAAGATGGAGAAGAATATGTGTTTATATGGCTGAATCACTTGTTGTATGGACAAAACCAACAGTGTAAAGCACTTATTCTTCAATTAAAAGAACAAAAAATCATCATCCATTTATGGTAAACAAAATCTCCAGAAAGTGGGCATACAGTGAACCCATCTCAACATAATAATTGCCGTACATGACAAACCCACAGCAAACATCATTCTCAATAGTGAAAAACTGAAAGCATTTCCTCTAAGATCAGGACCAAGACAAAGATGTCCACTCTTGCCACAATTATTCAGCATAGTTTTGGAAATCCTAGCCATGATAATCAGAAGAAGGAGAAATAAAAGGAATACAAACGAGAAAAGAAGTAAAACTGACAGTTTGCAAACGGCATTTTATTATATATAGAAAACCCTGAAAATGTTTCCATAGAACTGCTAGAGTTCATTAGTGAATTTGGTAAAGTTCAGTTCAGTTCAGTCACTCAGTCCTGTCTGACTTTTTGCAACCCCGTGGACTGCAGCACACTAGGTCTCCCTGTCCATCACCAAATCCCAGAGTTTACTCAAACTCATGTCCATTGAGTCAGTGATGCCATCCAACCATCTCATCCTCTGTCATCCCCTTCTCCTCCATAAGGGCCTATTTACAGCACAGGGAACTTTACTCAATACTATATAATAGACTATATGGGGAAAATAATCTAAAACCAAATGGACACATCTCTATCTATATCTACATCTATATCTACGTCTGCATCTATTTATATCTATTTTAACCCAGCTTATCTAACTTTTATACAGTGTACATTGTGCAAAATACTGGGCTGGATGAATCACAAGCTGGAAGCAAAACGGCCTGGAGAAATATCAACAACCTCAGATATGCAGATGATACCACATTAACGGCAGAAAGAGAAGAGAAACTAAAGAGCCTCTTGATGAATGAGAAAGAGGAGAGTGAAAAAGCTAGCTTAAAACTCAGTATTCAAAAGATGAAGATTATGGCATCTGATCTCATAACTTCATGTTAAACAGATGGGAAAAATGTAGAAACGGTGACAAATTTCATTTTCTTGGGCTGTGAAATCACTGTGGACTGTGACCACAGCCATGAAATTAAAAGGTACTTATTTTGGGGGGCTCCAAAATCACTGCAGATGGTGATTGCAGCCATGAAATTAAAAGACGCTTACTCCTTGGAAGGAAAGTAATGACCAACCTAGATAGCATATTCAAAAGCAGAGATATTACTTTGCCAACAAAGGTCCATCTAGTCAAGGCTATGGTTTTTCCAGTGGTCATGTATGGATGTGAGAGTTGGACTGTGAAGAAAGCTAAGCCTCGAAGAATTGATGCTTTTGAACTGTGGTGTTGGAGAAAACTCTTGAGAGTCCCTTGAACTGCAAGGAGATCCAACCAGTCCATTCTAATGGAGATCAGTCCTGGGTGTTCATTTGACGGACTGATGCTAAAGCTGAAACTCTAGGACTTTGGCCACCTCATGCGAAGAGTTGACTCATTGGAAAATACTCTGATGCTGGGAGGGATTGGGGGCAGGAGGAGAAGGGGACGACAGAGGATGAGATGGCTGGATGGCATCACCGACTCAATGGACATGAATTTGAGTAAACTTCAGGAGTTGGTGATGGACAGGGAGGCCTGGCGTGCTGTGATTCATGGGGTCACAAAGAGTTGGACACAACTGTGCGACTGAACTGAACTGAACTGCTCCTTGGAATAAAAACTATGATGAACCTAGACAGTATATTCAAAAACAGAGACAATACTTTATTGACAATGGTCCATATAGTCAAAGCTATTGTTTCCAGTAGTCATGTATAGATGTGAAAGTTGAACCATAAAGAAGAATGACCACAGTAGAATTAATGCTTTTGAACTGTGGTGCTGGAAAAGATTCTTGAGAGTTCCTTGGGCAGCAAGCGGATCAAACCAGTCAATCCTACAGGAAATAAACCCTGAATATTCACTGCAAGGACTGATACCGAAACTTCAATACTTTGTCCACCTGATGTGAAGAGCTGATTCACTGAGAAAGATAGTAATGCTGTGAAAGATTGAGGGCAGGAGGGGAAGAAGATTAGATGGTTGGATGGCATCACTGACTCAATGGACATGAGTTTGAGCAAACTGAGAGAGATAATGAAGGACAGAGAAGCCTGATGTGCTGCAGTGCATGAAGTCGCAGAGAGTTCAAACGATTTGGCAACTGAAAAACAACAACAACACACACACACACACACTAAATGATCTATATTCCAATAAATGCATTAACAAATTGAAGAATAAAACCATATGATCATCTCAATAGATGCAGAAAAAAAAGTTTGATATAGTTCAACATCCATTTATGATAAAAGCTCTCCAGAAGGTTGGCATAGAGGGAACATGTGCTGTGCTTAGTTACTCAGTCATGTCTGACTCTTTGCAACCCCATGGACTGTAGCCTGCTATGCTCCTCTGTCCATGGGGATTCTCTAGGCAAGAATACCAGAGACGGCTGCCATGCCCTCCTCCAGGGGATCTTCCCAATTCAGGGATTGAACCCAGGTCTCTTGCTTTGCAGGTGGATTCTTTATCAGATGGGCTACCAGGGAAGCCCATAGAGGGAACATGCCTCAACGTAATAAAGGCCATATACGACAAACTCATAGTTAACATCATAATCAGTAGTGAAAAGCAGAATTTCCATTGAGATCAGAAAAAAGTTGCTGATGCTCACTCTCACCACTTTTATTCAACATAATTTTGGAAGTCCTAACCACAGAAATCATAGAAGAAAAATAAAACAAGAATTCAATTTGGAAAGGAAGAAGTAAACCTCTCACTGTTTGCAGATGACATGATAAGATACATAGGAAATCCTACCTAAAGACACCACTAGAAAACTACTAGAACTTATCAATGAATTTGGTAAAGTTGCTGGATACAGAATTAATATATAGGAATCTATATACTAATATTGAACTATCAGAAAGAAAAATTAAGGAAAGAACCCCATCTACCATCATATGAAGAAGAATAAAATACCAAGGAATAAGCCTACCTACAGAGGTAAAAGGCCTGTAATGGAAAAACTGTAAGGCAGTAATGAAAAAAATTGAGGATGACCCAGACATCCTCAGATGGAAAGATAAATCATGTTCTTGGATTGGAAGAATTAATATGATTAAAATGACAGTACTACCGAAGGTAATCTACAGATTCAGTGCAATTTCTATTGAAATAACAATGACATTTTTCACAGAATTAGAACTAATAGTTCTAAATTTTCTATATAAACACAAAAGATTCTGAACAACCAAAACAATTTGGAAAAAGAAAAACAGAGCTGGAAGAATCATGCTCCATAATTTCAAGCTATACTAGAAAGCCATCATAATCAAAACATTATGGTACTAGCACAAAAACAGACACATGGATCAATGTACCATAATACAGAGCCCAGAAATAAATCCAGACAATTATAATAAATAAATCTATGGTACAGAATCCTCTTGCAATGCAGGAGACCCTGGTTCAATTACTGGGTCAGGAAGATCCACTGGAGAAGGGATAAGCTACCCAATCCAGTATTATTGGGCTTCCCTTGTGGCTCAGCTGGTAAAGGATCTGCCCACAATGCGGGAGACCTGGGTTTGATCCCTGGGTTGGGAAGATCCCCTGGAAAAGGGAAAGGCTACCCAGTCCAGTATTCTGGCCTGGAGAATTCTGTGGACTGGATAGAAAAACTGAATAGACAATTTTCCAAAACTGAAAGCAGATGGACAACAGGCCCATGAAAAGATGCTCAACATCACTAATCATCAGGGAAATAAATGCAAATCAAAATCATAATGAAATACCACCTCACACTTGTCAGAATGGCTATCATCAAAAAGTCTGTGCTATGCTTAGTTGCTCAGTCATGTCCAACTCTTTTGCAACCTGCCAGGCTCCTCTCTCCATGGGGATTCTTCAGGAAAGAATACTGGAGTGGGTTGACATGCCGTTCTCTAGGGGATCTTCCCAACCCAGGGATGGAACCCAGGTCTCCCACATTGCAGGCAGATTCTTTACCATCTGATCCACCAGGGAAGCCCATCAAAAATCTTCAAATAACAAATGTTAGTGAAGATATGGAGAAAAGATAACTTTTGTAAACTGTTGGGGGAGGGGGATGTAAACTGGTAGAGTCACTGTGGAAAACAGTATAGAAGTTTCTCAAAAAACTGAAAATAGAACTACCTTATGACCCAGCAATTCTATTCCTGGGTATATTTCTAAAAAAAATAAAATAAAATGAAAACACTACTTTGAAAAGATACATGTACCCCAATGTTCATAACAATGTTATTTACAATTGGGCTTCCCTGATAGCTCAGTTGGTAAAGAATCCACCAGCAATAAAGTGGACCCTGGATCAATTTCTGGCCCAGAAAGATCCACTGGTTAAGGGATAGGCTACCCAGCCCATTATTCTTGGGCTTCCCTTGAGGTTTAGCTGGTAAAGAATCTGCCTGCAATGCAGGAACCCTGGGTTCAATCCCTAGGTTGGGAAAATCCCCTGGAGAAAGGAAAGGCTACCCACTCCAGTATTCTGGCCTAGAGAATTCACAAAGAATTGGACATAATTGATCGACTTTCATTTTCACTTTGAGGTATGGAAGCAACCTAAGTATCCATCACCATATAAATGGATAAAGAAGAAATGTATATTTATATATACAATGGAATATTATTAAGCCATAAAATAATGGATTTTTCCATTCACAGCAACATGAAGGGCATTATGCTAAATGAAATGTCAGAAAAAGACAAATGCTAAATGATATCACTTATATGTGAAATTTAAATAATACAAATCAACTAGTGTATAAACCAAAACAATGCAGACTCATAGATCTAGAGAACAAATTAGTGGCTACCAGTGTTGAAGAGGAAAGGGAAAGGTGCGATATACGGAAAGGGAAAAGGGGTCATTACGGAATTATATGAAATCATCTTTGTGACACTTTTGAAAATTGTAAAGCACAATAGAATTTAAAGAATTATTCATTCAATAAAAAATAAATTAATTTTAAAAAGACTGGTTAAAGGGGAGATTCTGTGTTATAATTCTTCCTTTATATTTCACTTACAGATAAAAAATATTGTATTTTAACCTGTGAACTAAGGTTTAGAAAGTAAAATTTATAAGCATGTTTTCAATTCAGGGTTTCTATGTAATTTCTTTCTTATAATCTTTCTAAAGAAACCAAATAGCATTAATCCAATTTAATATCCTCACTCTAAACCTCTAGATTAAATATGAGAGCATTTTTATATATAATGCTATAGTTCATGTTATTATGATTTTATTGCATTCCTTAGATATTTATAGTTTTCATATTTGTCTGGAAAATTCACTGTAATGCTTTATTCAATAAATCAATGAGAATATTTCTCTATGTAGGCAATTAAGTGATAGTTAACCAAATTATTTTTAAATTAAGATTTATAAAATATTTAGTCAGCAAAATAGGAAAAATAGCTAAAGTGTTAAATGCATATTGATGAAGCTTCTTCAGTTTGACTAAGTTGACTGAGTTTCGTTTTTGATCTGTCAAGTGCTTTCTTCTGATAATTTTTTCTTAATTCTGAGCACATCTATATTTCTCTTTATTCATGCCAGTTCTTCAATTACCTTTGATTCTATGTCCTTAAGTAACAGGGCTAAGCATTTAACAAGAACAAAACCTATCATATTTGTTTAATAGTAACTGTCATTAAAGGTGCATAGATTACTTAGAGAGCCTGAATAACAGGAGATACAAAAACACACCTACAAGGAGTAATCATGGTGATTTCTCCACTGGAGAAGCGTAGGAGCTGAACCACTGAACAATAGAACAATGAGCATCTTCATAAAGTGTGAGAAAAGCACATTTTCTTCCTCCTTGAGGAAGGAGGGATGGGTCTGGCATGGTTCTGAAAGACATCCAAAAATAAACATTTGCTAACAACAGTAAATTGAGATGATATTAGAATTTTAATTTCTTATTTCTCTACTGTCATCTATGAAATTACCAGTACATACTGGCAAAATAATAATATAGGAAGACTCATAAAGAACAATCCTAAAATATTCACTAAAATTAGCAGTTTCTAGAAGAAAGTAATTGGTAAGATTCTACAATACTCATTCTAAAGCTAGTACAGGAGTTTAAATGCAACAATCTGGTTTTTGCATTATGGCATGTGGCTGATTTGCATGATGCTATAAATTTGGAAATAATTGAGACAGAGAAAGCTTGTGACATCAAAGGTAAAATCTCTAACCAAAATACTGATTTTCTTAAAGCTGATAACCTAATATTTGAAGGTAAGGTTGTCAGAGTAATGTACCTGGTATTCCATCACTGTTGATCCTGAGGCAGAAAAAATCACAATAAGCAAAGCAGCCAAATAAAAGCACTCAGAGTAGGAGAAGCAGCCAGAAGCATGAATTATCCTTGCACTGGACGGGGGAACCAGCCATTGCATAATTGAGAATTGACTTTGAATGTTGAATTTTCACTGTGTGGAAATGTGAGCTCTGGAGCCCATAGGTAAAGATTTAATTTACATAGATTAAATCAATAAATAAAAGATAAAAATAAGGAAGATATAAAAAATCCATCTTCAGATAAAAATCATGCTCTTAAGGTTTGTTTAGTTGAATTCTCTTTGGGAGACAAGCTGGCAAACTCTTCTGGTTTTCAAAATCAAGTATCTAAGCTACCTTCCTCTATAACACACAAGAAAATTAGCAAACAGTGCCAATAATTCATTTACATACTTAGAAACTATTTTTCAAGGTATTTCAAAATGCAGTTTTGAGAATAAGATAAACTATAACAGCAGAAAGGTCATAAATTATGAGGTATATAATTTATTAACTTAATGTGTGGCATTTATTTCTTTTATTCCAGTCAAAATGCTGTTTCACTTGGATTTTTTTTTTTTTTTTTGCATCACAAGTTGAAATTGTGTGATGATAATAATTGTTCCTTCTATAGCTATTTAACATTTTTATTGCTACACTCAATTTTTGAGAAAATTTAGTGAATATTTTAGGATTGCTCTTATGAGTCTTTTATGTATTATTATTTTGTTCTCTTGTATCATAATTATCTCATTTTTAAAATATTGTTGACTTATGATGTTTATTTTGCAATTTCTTTCATCAAATTCATGACAGGGAAATATTGTTATCTCAACAGGCTCCCAGATGATGAAGTCCATTGCAGAACTGAAATTAAAGCTTTGAATATTAGGCTAATTCTTTTGGAACACATATATAGTTCCTTTCAGAATGTTTTTGCTTGCCTTCTATAACCAATTAACTACATATATTTAAAATCCACAGGGACTTCCCTGGTAGCTCAGACAGTAAAAACTGTGCCTGAAATGCAGGAGACCTGAGTTTGGAAAGATCTCCTGGAGAAGGGAATGACTACCCACTCCAGTATTTTTCCTTATAGAATTTTATGGACAGTGAAGCCTGTCAGGCTGGAAGTTTACAGGGCTGTAACCCATGGGGTCACAAAGAGTTAGACATAACTGAGCCTTTGACATTTTCATACTTTCTCTTAAAATCACAAACACTTCCCTGGGACAAAGGAAGATCACAATATGTGGGTAAAAAAACATTGGAATGTGTACAAAACCACTAAAGAGATTATTTTTAAGCTCTTGACTCTTTAAGGTACTGCTTATGATTTTGTTATTTTGTTTTTCTTGGTTTCATGGAAGACATTTGATTTGTTGTATTACATCTGTATAATATTCATGGATGTAATCATTATTACTTTATCATTATTAATACTTGACGTAGATTTTTTCTTCATTTCTTTCCTGGATAGTTTACCATTTCTCTAAAGTTAATACACAATGTTAATGCACATAATCTTATCATTATCATATAATAGTTTATAATACATCAATAAAACTGCAAGGCTTTCCATGCAATTGCAAAGAATATAATCATACTTTTATAAAACTTTAACTGGTCTTAGCATCTCTAATTCAACCATTTCGTCTTCCAGTGAAGACAATCAGGTTAGTGGATTTGTAAAATTTCCATGCATATCCAAGTTAATGAAAGTGTCGGGAACTGTGTAATTTCCTCTGTCTTGTCACAATAAAAATTTGAAGTGACGGACCAGTGTTACAACTCTCGGATGGAACAGTGTTACAACTCCGTGTTAAAGCTCAATTTTATTTAGAAAATAAAGGAAAATACATCCTCAAGATGTGAAGGCATGCCGAGAGAGAGAGACCCCCAGTCCTTTGGTTCCTCTTTGTATATGTTTTTTCTCCTCCTCCTGGGCCTGCTTTATGTAAATTGGGCTAGCTAGGAGTGCTGTTTGTTCTACCTGAGGTCCTCACTCTGGTCCTCGGACCTTTCTTTGTTCTATTTTCATGGGATTGTCCCTTCCTTGTCTTTTAGCCACCACCATTCTGGACTCATTTTTCCTATTCTAACTACCTAACAAAAGAACCAAATTTAGAATCCAGTCCTCGCGGTTTTTAAGTTGAAGCTAATTTAAAGTAATATCCAATTATTTGTGTGCTGTTTACAAAGTGAAAGACATAAAATTGAAGTGACCATAGTAGTAATCAGAGTAGTGGTATGGTTCTCAATCTCTTTTTCATCATGGCGCGCGTGGGGAAAGAAGTGAGGTAGCTCATGGTAAGAAGAAAGAACCAAAGGCTCTGGCTATCTCATACTCCACCCCATTATCCCAAGGACTGTAGTAATAAATACCTAAATATTCCACTCAGTACCAAGCATGCTATGGCACATTATTTGAAAAGCTCTACTGAACTTATTAAAGATTATAAGGTTTCAATTCAAGCTAAAGGATGCTTTATGATTTTCATTCTCTCTAAATTGGGACTATTAAACTAGAAATGAAAGCATAATGGCCTTAAAAGTTTAAATCATTACTGAAGAATATATAGAGAGGTCCATTAGACTAAGAATTACCTCTGACCACTACCATTTGAAAGGTTGTGATGTCAGAAAAAAAGTACAAATAAAAATAATTAGGTAAAGAGGAAGATATATTGTGAATGTTGTTTATAATTAAAGCCAGACTTGGGTCAGAACACCTTAATAGATATTTCAAGGAATTTGAAAATACAAGAAAACATAGAATCAAACTTTTGTAAAGCAAAAAGTGTGTTTTAATAGGATGATTCTTCTATATTGCACAGAATGGATAAAATGGAGTTAAGCTCAGCAGTTGATTGAATTAAGGCAATACCACTGGGAGTGGTAGATAAGTAGAAATACAATGACTATTTTGGAGATAGGTGAGATACAGAAGAAAGAGGAGAGAAAAAAAATGCCTAAGGTGGATTTATAAGCAGGAGGATAAGTTAGGGGCAACTCATTAGAAAAGAAGAGGAGAATTAATTGAGGGAGAGAAATCGATGAAGTAATTGCATACAAATGTTTTGAATTGATTTGGAAACTACCAGTAAGTAAATGGGCTTCCCTGATGGTGCTAGTGGTAAAAAAAATAAATCTGTCTGCCAATGCAGGAGACAGGTGTAAGAGACAATGGCTTGATCCCTGGGTCAGAAAAATTCACCGGAGGAAGAAATTGGACCCCATTCCAGTATTCCTACCAGGAGAATCCCATGGACAGAGGAGCCCGGCGGGCTACAGTCCATGGAGTCACAAAGAGTTGGATATGACTGAGCATCTGAGCACAGCACAGTAAATAATTAAATAAATAGCAAACTTCTGGATCCCACTTTAGAATCACCAAAGAAACCAGAGCTCTGAGGGATGACAATGTAATAAGCTCTACTCATGACTCTTAAAGTTTGAGAAACATTGAAATATGCTAATAACAATATTTCTCAGAGTCTTCTGCAAGTCATCGAGGTTCCTACTGATATATTAAATAGTCCTTTGAAAATCTGGCAAATGCAGAGAGAAATTATTAATAGAAGTTTGAATAATTTTCTTTATACATTTGAAAAGAATGGCTAATTTTGACTTTTACAGAGTTCCATATTTTTATAATTATTATTATGTTTTTAAATTATGTACATAAATTTTAAGAACTGTGTTAGTACCTTTCAGCAAATTCATATTTAAGTCATTTGTGTTTGTTTACATTTGTAAAATTTTAAATGATCACTGCTTCTTTTATGAATTATGGTTCATATTATGAATTATGGTAGAATTATGGTTATTTGCAAAAGGTAGGAAGAATTAGGGAGAAGGCAATGGCACCCTACTCCAGTATTCTTGCCTGGAAAATCCCATGGATGGCGGAGCCTGGTAGGCTGCAGTCGATGGGGTCGCTAAGAGTCGGACATGACTGAGCGGACAATCACTTTCACTTTTCACTTTTATGCACTGGAGAAGGAAATGGCAACCCACTCCAGTATTCTTGCCTGGAGAATCCCAGAGACGGGGGACCCTGGTGGGCTTCCGTCTATGGGGTCGCGCAGAGTCGGACACGACTGAAGCGACTTAGCAGCAGCAGCAGGATGAATTAATCTCTGAATATCTTGATTTCACATAAGCAATGAAAAAAATAACAACTAGAAGTTGTGAAAATTACTATCTAAAAATGAGATTTATTGTTATTTATCTCAATCACTACTTTTTTGGTAATTTTCTATCATAAAACAAAATCATCTAAGCTTTCTAATAACCTTCTTTGATAAACTGAGATTTCCCATAAGTATTCCTTCCTGGTGGCTCAGACGATAAAGCATCTGCCTACAAGGCAGGAGACCTGGGTTTGATCCCTGGGTGGGGAATATCCTCTGGAGAAGGAAATGGCGACCCATTCAAGTACTCTTGCCTGGAAAATCCCATGGGAAGAGCCTGGTAAGCCCCAGTCCATGGGGTCACAAACAGTTGGACACGACTGAGGGACTTTACTTCACTTACTTCTTCCTATCAGGAACAGATAATTTTATCATTAAATGAAAGGAAATAGCAACTTGAAGAAAGATATTATAAGTTTGTATACATCACAGTCAAAAGATTGATAAGGCATAGCATTACCAATAGGAGAAAATCTTGCTACTACATGAATGAAAATGGTTATACCTGAACACTAGATTTATTTTGTTTTATTTTATTTCTCAAGAGCAGTTGGAATTTGTGGTGAGAATGTTCAGTCAAAGAATTTGTCTCTTGATGGTGACACTGATATATCAAAGATAAAAATTGGAGCTGATTTTGACAATTTAATAAAAGGAAAGAGAGATCAGGAATCCATTAACCACTATCTTCCAAGAGGACATATTCAGCCTGCTAGATTTTGTATTTAACAATCTCTGATTTACCACTGACAAGCTATTGACTGATCACTGAAAATAGTCTTTAAGAGAAAAAAAAAAAAGAAAATAGGCTTGAGTGAGAAAAATTTTAATACATTTCAGATGAAATTACAGTTGGAATATCCAAGTGTATCTGACAAAGTGGCCCAACATTACTAACTTCCTCAAAAGCCTATAATTTTAGGCAAACAGTTAAATAAAAGTTAAAGAAACAAACATCACATAAGGACTCTATTTGGCTTATAACCACTAAAATATTACCCACCTTCTAGCATAAAGTAAGTTCAAGTCTGATTTAGACTGTATTGAATGCATATTTATAGACATATCAGAGACTCTGCTAATCAAATACAATAAGGATGAGGATTGTTAAATACTTATATTAAAAAGAATATTTATTGCTGACCTATACAAAACAGAGAATATCCCCAAACTTTAAACACTTTATACACTGTGCTAAAGCAAAGTTCAAAATAATTCTTTCAAAATATAAAAATACAGAGATGACATCACAGCTCAAACAGTAGTAGTGCCTAAATATCTAGAGTTGTAATACAACTTTTATTTACCGATAGAAGGTAGTAATAGTCTAATTTCAATGGTTTGAATGGGAAGAAAAAAGCTGCAGCTTTGGAAATGATCAAAATAAGCAAAACTTCAAGATAGTAATATTGAAAACTATCTAAGGTAACATCATAGTATGGTATATTCCACTACACGATCGTAATTTTTACTTAGACTTTACAAAATTCATTACAGTTGGAAACAGTAGCATTAAAAACATGTTCTATTTCAAATTTTATACAATAGATATTTATTTAAATCTAGTAAAAGCAAAATATCTTTAATAAGACTACACATTAAAAAATTATCTTTTTAATTTATATTTTATTTATTTTGTCTTGGTGTGATTAAATCATGTATAATAATGCAGTATCTTGTTCATCTGATAGCGACTGAAGCTCTAGTATACATAAAAATAACCCTTATATATTTCCATACTATACTATTTGTTAACAATTTAATATGTAACATTACAAATATGACAAGACAAACTTTATTAGACTTTATATGTTATTTATATTGGTGATTAAAGTATGCACCAAATATAAATGCATATAAAATTTTGTATGCTGCTGCTGCTGCTAAGTTGCATCAGTCATGTCTGACTCTGTGCGACCCCATAGACGGCAACCCACCAGGCTCCCCAGTCCCTGGGATTCTCCAGGCAAGAACACTGGAGTGGGTTGCCATTTCCTTCTCCATTGTGTGAAAGTGAAAAGTGAAAGTGAAGTCGCTCAGTCGCATCCGATTCGTAGGGACCCCATGGACTGCAGCCAACCAGCATCCTCCATCCATGGGATTTTCCAGGCAAGAGTACTGGAGTGGCTTGCCATTGCCTTCTCCAAAATTTTTGTATAAAATTATATTAATTAACATTGAATTGTTATTGAATAAATAACATTGAATTAATAAAATTTAGAAATAAAATAACATAGTAAATGAAGCCTTTTTAATATCAGGATCTTCTGAGGGAATTTTTGCCTCTTTAAATTGTTTCTTGGTGCATCAATGTTTTGAATGACTTACCTAAATAATTACATGTAGAACTCAGCAGATCCCTTTTTATATGATGTTCTTTGGAGTTAAAAGTGCAACTATATGAGGAAGACCACTGGAACTGAAATTAAACATACAGCCAATGTGGGATTCTAGAACTAGGGATATATTCATCAGGACATCATATTTCAAGAAAAACAACTCTTTTCTGTCATCTAGGTCTTAAATCTCAGCTCTCTACACATCCCCACTTGTAGGTCAATATTTCTTTAAAAAATGACACAACAGTGTTCACTTGTCTCACTTGAAATTCATAATCTTGACTCTTGTATGAGCCACTCAGCACTGTTCACATATACATTTGTCTAGTGTGCTTTCCTTCCAAGCCCCTGAGAAGGCTATTTCATACTACCTAGTCCCTACCAAATCATTTCCCAATCCTCTGTCAATTATCTCAGCTAAGATTTTGCCTTTTATTTCATTAAAAAATAAAAAAAGGAATTGAGGAAAGTTTTTATATTCTCACAATCAAATCGGTTAACAAGCTACATCTGTACCAAACAATTTTCCTTTGCTACTGTGCCTTTACTGTAAGTTTCCATTTATTTGATTGCTGAATTTAATTTTCTCTAAAACTAATATCTTGACTATGGTGATTTTATATATATATATTTCTATATCATCGATTTTTCAGTCTTTGGATTCATGCTCCCCAGCATACAATATATTTTATTTTTAGGTCTTGTTAAATTTATAAGTTAATTAACTAAAAGATCTCTGTTGACTATATTCTTACTTTGAAAATTGTTTTGGGACTTCCCTGATGGTCCAGTGGCTATGACTCCATATTCCCAGGGGGTCTGGATTTAATCCCTGGTCAGGGAGCCATATCCTACATGGCACAATTAAGAGTCCTCACACTTCTCAACCAAGATCCAAGATCCAGCACAGCCCTAAATAAGACCCAGCACAGTCAAATAAATAAATACATCTCAGTGGAAAAAATCCACTTGTCAATGTAGGAGACATTAGACATGATGCAGTTTTGATCCCTGGGTCAGGAAGATCCCCTGGAGAAGGAAATGGCAATGAACTTCAGTATTCTTGCCTGTGAAATAAGGACAAAGGCTAAAGGAGCCTGTCAGGCTTCAGTCCATGGGGTCACAAAGAGTTAAACGTAACTGGGTGTGCACACCCAAGGAAATAAATAATATTTTTTAAAGAAAATTGTTTCTCCCCCTTACAATCAAGCTTTCAATATCTCAGCTTTCTGTTTATAGTTTTTAATCTCCCCACTTCACCATCCCCAATTCAACAAAACTTCTCTTTGTTACAGTCATCACAGACATTTACGTTGTAATATCCAATGCTCATTTTCAACATGTATTAACTCTACCTCTAAGCAGCATAAGACACAGTTGACCACTTTCTATTTTCTTGAGGTGTTTTTGGATCACGGTTACCATAACTGCATGCTACTCTGATTTTCTTCCCATCCCAAAGCTCTCCTTTTCATTCTCCAATTCTTGTCCTTCCTGCATATGATCAAACTCTAAATACCAGTATGTCTGAAGACTCAGGCCTGGAATTTCTTTTTATCTCTATATTATGTTCAGAAAGGCCAGTGAGGTAAGTTGACACATGCATGACAGTCAAGCTTGATGTGATGTATTTTATAATTTTTTATCTACATAGAAATGAGAATGATAACTTTCTTATTCAAAATCTCTAATAGTTTTATACTTACACCTAGGCTAAATATCGGAGAAGACAATGGCACCCCACTCCAGTACTCTTGCCTGGAAAACCCCCTGGATGAAGGAGCCTAGTAGGCTCCAGTCCACGGGGTCGCTCAGAGTCAGACACGACTGAGCGACTTCCCTTTCACTTTTCACTTTCATGCACTGGAGAAGGAAATGGCAACCCACTCCAGTGTTCTTGCCTGGAGAATCCCAGGGACGGGGGAGCCTGGTGGGCTGTCGTCTATGGGGTCGCACAGAGTCGGACACGACGGAAGCGACTTAGCAGCAGCAGCAGGCTAAATATACCTATAAGTATAAATTATACCTTTATACTTATACCTAGGCTAAATTATACCTAGGCTAAATTATAAACACCTTACAAATTCCTCATAAGGCTTAAGGTCATACTCTGCCTTTGTCTCCAATTTCACATCATAGTCTCTGTGTTTATTGTTTTTGTCAGGTATGGACTTTCCTCAGATCATTACAAGGTTGTCTGTGGAGGAATTAGACTACTCTATTGAAGATTTCCACTTCTTTTTCCCCACTGTTATTGCCCTTTATTAAAAGTATCTCGTTTACTCTCTCTTAGGACCTATTTCTATTGAAATGATCTTGGTTATTTGCTTACCTACTTTTGTCTTCTTCTACAACATAAGCCTTTCTATCTCCATAGCCAATGTTTAAAAAAAAAATGACTGGTAAAATACCTGCCACAAAACAGTGATCAATATATAGCTCTTAATAAATGATAATAGTTGAAAAGTCTAAAATATTACTATCAAAACATGCTGGAAAAATAATGTTAAGTTGGAATGAAGTAACATTTTTTCAGGTTAGGAAGATAAAAACTAATATTGCTTATATTCTAAAAATAATTGTGAAGGGCATGGCTATAGCAAATATTCCCCTTCATCCTTTCTCAATATAATAGTTTTCAGGGGTCGATTCCATGAACTTTCCTTCAAGTTCATTTGCCAAAAGGTAAATTTGGGGTGCTGCACATGTTAGATTGCAGAATAGGAAACTGACCTGGGACACATAACTCCATACCTAGTAGAGATGAAAAATTAGGATGGTTAACTCACACTTAAGAGTTAACTCACACTTAACTCACACACAGAATCTTGAAAGAAAATATTATATAAAATAATTAAGAATCATTAAAAAAGTACTAGGTGAGAATGCTACATCAAGCATGTTGAGAAATGAATTGGAGAAATATCTAGGGAAAGTTTCTGTATCATAATTGAACAGAAAAGTCTATACACATTACTTAGGAATTTAACTAAGATCAGCAGTTATTTAGAACATAGGAAAGGCAGGCAAGATTTTAAAATGTATATAGAATTTTGGGGGACTTGCTGATAACTTAGAGGACAAGGAGAATAAGAGGTTTCAGTTTTGAGAGCTTGGGCAAACTAGAGAAGGATCATACAAGTGGCTGTGAGATGAGAGAAGGGTGACATCCAGGAAAAATAATATCTTATGGGGAATATAACAAATTCAGCTTTCAATGCCAATATTAAGACATAAAAGTTCATTAAAATTAAAGTAATATTATGTATGAGACAGAATAGTAGTGTTATCAATAAAGATGGATGAAGTCTTTCTTCCTTACCATAACCTCCAGGCAAATTCAAACTTTGGCTGTCCACTATCCTTATCTTCCTTTTAAACCACATTGTTATTTCATTATTGGACATCAGATATGTGCTAAGTACTCATAGGTACATTTAAAATAGACTTAACTCACTAAAAACACCACTCTCCCCATAATTATATCACAGCATAGCTGCTGCATCCTGTCACTGCTTCATCCTGTCACTGCTTCCTTTCTTATCATAAACACTGATATGTTCTGGGTCTATTACACTCCAAACAACTCTGTTTTACTTTAAAGCATGGTTTTATTTTTAATAAAATTCAGCAATCTCTCCCCTCTCTCACCTCTTGCCACCAAAACTGAAAGCATCCCCTAGGTCTGTGTGTTTCATAGTCAATGGCCAGTGAATCACTATTAGGAAAAAAGAAATAAAGAAAAACCACAGATATGGAGATAATCTTGCTCTAGATATTTTTATTTTAGATGTTTGGTACTTTGACCCACAATGATTTTGTTTCAAAAAGTAAAATAGTTATCTAATAATAGTAAAACCATCTCCATTCATCTGTGGTCACACACACACACACACACACACACACACACACACTACATATATATTTTTGTGTGTGTATCACTAAGGAGAAATATTTTATCATAGAGCTACAAAGTGACTGACTTTATAATAGGATTGAGGAATATAAAGTGTTACACTGAAGAGTACTTTTACTCTAGAGATTCTTTGGGAAATTCAGTACATAGAGCAAAAAATTGTGTTTAGTTTTAATCATATTTGAAAGTCCCTCAGGGAAACCATGCCTCATACCAACACAGACAGTTTTTTCCTCATTGTTGTATCTAATCACCATTTCTTTATTTGGCAATGCCATGTGATAGCTGTCTATATCTAAGTATTTTTTCTAAAATCCATTTTAAATTATTCAACATTGCATACATAATAAATACAAACTTTTAACAACCAATATAATAAATGCCCATCTGCTCTGTACCCTGTGATTCACTGGTTACATGCCCTGGAGGAAAGTGGTTTTCTAAACAATAGATTTACACCATCATTACACTTAATTTGGAGAAATGCTGATTTTAAGGAGGTGAAAGGCATCTATGACAACTGATAAAAAAGAGAACCAGAGATCTTATCTTATTTACTGGGGTATAAATTCATGGAATGAAAAATCACACAGAGTCTATGACACTATATGAGTTCTTTTGTTTCCTTTCTCTTTTTCAAGAGTATCAAGTTGAATGTATATTAGCTCCTTCTTCTAATTGTGAAATTAGAAATCCTTTTGTCCAAAATACTACTATGTGTGTTATAATAATATACTAAAAGACCAATCAAAAATTAGGGAATCAAATAAGGGAAGAGCAGGAGACTGCTTAGAATTCTAATGGAATATTAGAGCCAGAGAGAGAAATGGAACTGCTGACTCAAGAAAGTCATAAAATTACTTAGATTCAAGAAATAGTGTGGGTATTTATGCAAATCACTTCCTATAATACAAGATATGCAATATATATAAAGAAAAAGACACATTCAGTCCACATTCCAAAGAGAGGATGGTTATGTGGCCATGGCATCACTTATGCCTTCCCTCCTCTTTCATGATATGCTTGGTGTACCCATTCATTGAGTTTGAGTTGTTGATCCTATGATGCTCTTTATGTTGATCTGTGAATATTACTGGATTCCTGCACTCAAGTAGTATTCAGTCTGGTCGGGGAATAAAACATGTAGATGAAGAATTGCACTTAAATGTGAAAAGTGAGAACTGCTTTGAGGACAAGGGAATTAGGGGTCACCTGACCAACTGAGTGCCTCTAGTTGAAATCCAAAAGAAAGGATAATAATTTAACATCAAGGCCTGCCTGGCTAAAATTCCTGATAAAAATAATCTTTCTAGGAATTTGGTAGTTGATATTTCCCTTGCTATCTGATTCCTCTTACAAAGAATTATCTTTGTTTATAAAATAAAACTGTATAAGAAAAGATGTTTCACATCAAACACAGAATCTCACAGGAGAATTCAAAACTACAAAAGGACTTAAGTTTCTCCCTGTTTAAACAGAAAACATTGGGAATTTATTTGAGTTCTCTTTTTGGTTTGTTTTGTATTTGATGACACAGGAAGAAGAGAAAAAAAAAAAAGTAGTGGGGTGGATGATGGTTCTCATACTTCTGTATAAAGAGACAGGAGATAAAATTTTGCCTCTTTAAAAGTTGGGATACTAATTCTGGGAAAGATTGAAGGCAAAAGGAGAAAGGGGCAGCAGAAGGTGAGATGGTTAGATAGCATCACCAGTTTAATGGACATGAATTTGAGCAAACTCCGGGAGATAGTGAAGGACAGGGAAGCCTGGAGTGCTGAAGTCTATGGGGTCTTAGAGTCAGACATGACTTAGTAACTGAACAATAACAACAACAAAGATATTTGCATTGACATGAGTCATAGGTTTCAGAATGGACTGACAGTGTTCCAAGTGCACACAGGCCATGAGCAAGCACTTTGTCTTTTGTAAGAAAGAAAAGGTCAAGGGGTAGAAGCAGAAATTGCAAGATAATGAGAACTCCATACATTTAGCTCAACTGACAGAAGCAGGAACTCTGCCAGAGGTGATATGAGAATGCGCATCTGAGAATTTACTTCGTATTTTACACAGAAAATGGTACTGGGTTTGAGTTTCTCTTCCTTAGATGTTAAATGATAGAGTGACCCAATCTGCATTTGACAATGTTAGTTTCCTTTTGATCATTAAAAGGATAGTTAGGGTCATACCTCTAATTCTATTGGAATCAAAAAGTTAACGTAAGTAGTCACAACTTTCACCTTGCTATCATTGTGGATGTAACTATCTTTTCTTGCATTTCATTTCTAAACTAAGCAGTAGAACACAATGATTTTATTTACCTAATCACTGCCTATGTGTCTACATGTCCTATAGGTCCCAGCCTTTTGAAAATGATGATGGTTGTGGTATAATTGCTAAGTTCTGTCCAACCATATAATGATAGTACATGACAAATTCCTGAGGTACTTCCCTGGCCTGGTCCTTGTTACTCCTGAGAAACAGCTGCAGATGTTTTCCTCAGACCTGGAGCTCTGCTTTTATCAGGTGAAGGATGAGGCATCTATAGTTTCAGGTTCACTCTTATTGGTTAATTCAAAGCATAATAATGAGAATTAGAGTACTAGGAGAGAGTTGGCAGGTTACTTAAGCAGTCAGTTATTTAGGTTTATCTAGGGTTTCAGAAAGAGAAAACCTCATGGATAGGGGATGTCCTGATTTCTCCTCTGGTTGTTTTTTTAGTAGCTGTGTCAAACTGTTCAATTCAGTTCAGTTCAGTCGCTCAGTCGTGTCCAACTCTTTGCGACCCCATTAACTGCAGCACGCCAGGCCTCCCTGTCCATCACCAACTCCCGGAGTTGATCCAAACTCATGTGCATCGAGTCGGTGATGCCATCCAGCCATCTCATCCTCTGTTGTCCCCTTCTCCTCCAGCCCCCAATCCCTCCCAACATCAGGGTCTTTTCCAATGAGTCAACTCTTCACATGAAGTGGCCAAAGTATTGGAGTTTCAGCCTCAGCATCAGTCCTTCCAATGAACACCCAGGACTGGTCTCCTTTAGGATGGACTGGTTGGATCTCTTTGCAGTTCAAGGGACTCTCAAGAGTCTTCTTCTCCAGCAACACAGTTCAAAAGCATCAATTGATGCTGGGAGGGATTGGGGGCAGGAGGAGAAGGGGACGACAGAGGATGAGATGGCTGGATGGCATCACCGACTCGATGCACATGAGTTTGGGTGAACTCCGGGAGATGGTGATGGATAGGGGAACCTGGCATACTGCGATTCTTGGGGTCGCAAAGAGTCAGACACGACTGAATGACTGGACTGAACTGAACTGAACTGAACATTTATAAATAACAAAACATTTTTTAAGAATGATAGATTCTGCATATGGCACTTAAGAAATACAGTGTTTGACCTTTCACTTTGCAAGCATTTTCTCACTAAAGATTGTTATAAACATATATCCCTATTATTTTTTGACCATTTAAATATTTCCATTATTTTGATTCTACTATAGCATTTTGTTATCTTAGAATATCTCTGACTTGCCATATACATTCAAAACAATTGGTAAACATTAAATGAAATAAAATTCAGAGTGTATGACAGATGAGAATATAAAAACTCTCCCAGCATGCCTTACCCTTATGGTATTTGAAAAATTGACTAATTGGGCTATAAATCAAATCATCAGGAAAACCACTTGAAATGAAATTTTTAAAAAACAAGCTTCATGTAACCATCCTGTCACATGTGACTTCTGATCAAATGTGTCACATCTCACATCTGATCATATGGAAATCATTGCTAATAAAAATATGATCTTCCACAAACCTTCACTTACTGATTTTTTTCATTTGTACAATATCGTTTAATCACCATTTGCTATAAACATGTTTTTTTCTGACTAAACATCAAATCTATAGCAGATATAAACATCTTAAAATGTGTTTTTTTAAGAAATGGTTATTTTCTTATTTGATTCATTGTGCTTTTGTTCTTTATATATTGAGTCCAAAGAAAGTGCAGTGTTAAAGGTAAAGTTTCTATGAAATAAAAAAATAACAATTATATATATTGCCTCTAATTATACTTTTATTCAAATAGCATTTTGGAAAATATTTTCCTCCTCAAGTCACTATGACAGGTTTTGTAATCCTTCCAATCCGTTATTGGTTATGCTTGATTCAAAGAAAAGTACTGAAAGAGTAAATGTATATGTTTTATTTTAGGATGATATTAGAAAGAGTAATTATAATAAAAAGTAACCACAATGTAAACTACCATATATACCTAGTTATTTTCACTATGTATTATAATCTAAATCCATCAGGTTTTTCAGTAATAGTATTCTAGTTATATCTTCCAGTTTAGCATTCACATGAATAAATTATGAAATATTGATTATCAATGTATTCACACATTTTAGGAGACCTCTTGTTACTTTCTTTTAAATTGGTGACATGTTATAAATTAGTGCTATTTATGTTAAAGTTCTGTCTGCAATTTCACTGCATTCTTTTACTTTTGTACTTCATAATTTGAATTAGAAAAAATACTCCAGCAAAATCTAGGCAAAATAATTCTAGCCTTAGGAAGACATATATTTTAAAAAAGCAAATTTAGAAGGCTTTTTTTTTTTTTTTTTTTGGTGCTGCTAATCATTTGAATTATGCAATTACAATAGGTTTGCTTTTTATTCTTGTATTACTATTAATAAATATATCTGCATTTGAAGTACAAATGTAAGTTTCATTTATTGGAGAGCACTTTGAATTTCTTTTCAAAGGTTTGTGACCTTGGGCAAACCACAGCAAGATTCAGATTGCTGAATAAAGAAAGGAAACTAGCCTGACTATTTGTAGCTCCATATGGTTACTCTTCTCAGGAGCATGTCACCCTTCTAATTTATATATCCCCTTTAGTGTGACTCTTGGCAGAGAGTATTCCTGGGATATAGGGAAAAAAGTGAGGTATTCTGTATATTATTGTTCTGAATATTATTGTCCCCTTACTACCTTGTCAGCCTCTCTAGAAGTTGCATAGATTCTCTCGTGTCTATAGAAAACACTTTAAAGTCCTCAAGCAACAATTTTCTAAACAATTAGCAAAGTACCTTGCAATCTTTCATAAATATTTGAATGTACTCCCAAGTTATAAAAAAATTATTATGAGATTAAGCAGTTCATCTTGGGAGAGATCTCCTTCCTCTGTATTTATTTTTATTTCTAAGCAATCAGCCCAATGCTTCTTTTTCATCAGCAATATTTACTAGGACTTAGTAGATGTTCAGATCTATAAAGTCATTAAAGGGGAAACAAAGATAGTTAAGAAAATCCCTTTTGTTTTAAATCTTAGTTGATAAAATGAGATTCAAATACATAAAGCCATTATATCACAATGTAAATCAATTCTGAGCTATCATAGACATGATAGGACCTGAGTTTAGCTCACAAACAAATAAAATTTGCATAAAGAGTAAGGAAGAAGAGAGCATTCTAAAAATTTAGACTAGCAAAGTGTGCTCAGGATACAATGTGAACCACAAAAGAGAGAGAACCTCCCTGACTAAAGCCAGTACTGGGAGAATAGGTAGAATTTGATAAAGAAGACCTGAGTTCCAGTTTCATATATGTTTTAACTTTCTCCTGAATTTTAAATAATACGTTGTCTAGAGTAATGAGACTTTCTGATGCTAATACTACTCTTTATTTTAACTTATTTGTTCTATGTTAGAAATTTTATAACATAACCCTTCATTTCAAAAAACTCCTTCGGTTTCCTATTATATCTTTGCTTACAGGGAGCTACAGGGAAGATCATATATTTGCTTAAGCTTCCCCAAATACAGTCTCTTCCTCATGAATTAAATGACCTAGCAGGCTGTCAAATGTAAATGCAGCAAACTGAACTCATGATCTATATCCTCTTTGTGCCTTCCCTTCAGAGAGAATTGCATCACCATTCCCCATGGCACTGAAGCTAGAAGTCAAGAGGCTTGCTAATTTAGGCTACAATCTTTGAAATTTCCAAATTTCAAACATTTTTCAGGTCTTCCTCATTCTATTTGCTAAATATTTTCTAAGATAGTGCTATGTTTTTGTTTGTACGTTTAACCTAACTGTTGTTACCTTTTCTCTGGTTCTCATCAGTTATTATCAGGATTATGGTTAAAACTATTCAATTACTGCTTTTTTTGTTGTTTTTATATTGAAATAAATCTCCAGCATAATATATAGGTCATGCAGAATCCCTTCACTATCCTCTTTTCAGCTTCTTCTCCCACAGCTCTCTTCCTCCTTAATTACTTTAAACCAGCTATTTAGAGTTAATTCCATGTTTCATAATGAGCCATGCTCTTTAAAGATCTGTGGGTTTGCCCATGCTACTGTTGTATCTTACAAATTAATTCCTCTTCCTTCAATCTGCAACCAACTCTAGTCCTTCAAGACTCCACTTAAGTATCTACCCTCTCAAAGCCTTTTGTGAATCTGTGTTGGATTTATTTATCTAGTTTTTTTATTAGATTATATGGCTAACTTTACCATGGCACTTTCAACCTTGGGACAAACTAAACAAATGTAAATCCATTACAGTTATTTGTTTCACTTAACGTTTTGCAAGCTTGAGTTCAAGGACTTTATCCTATTTTCCTGGTAGATGCATGATGCTTCCCTGTTATATAGTAAATACTCAGTGTGCTTAGTTGCTCAGTCATGTCCGACTCTTTGTGACCCTTTGACTGTACTCCGCCAAGCTTTTCCGTCCATGGGGATTCTCCAGGAAAGAATATAGAAGTGGATTGCCATGCTCTCCTGCAGGGCATCTTCCCAACCTAGGGATGGAACCCAGGTCTCCCACATTGCAGGTGGATTCTTTACCATCTATCTGAGCCACCAGGGAAGCAAAAGAATACTGGAGTGGTTAGACTATCCCTTAGCCAGGGTATCTTCGTGAGCCATGAATCGAAGCCAAGTCTCCTGCATTGCAGACAAATTCTTTACCAGCTGAGCTACCACAGAAGCCCAAATATTAAATACTTGTTCCTTAAATAGGAAAACTTTATTCTACTTCCCTGAAATTTTTCCCAAGAGAAAAAAAAAAAAATAAGAGAATGTGAGGAGTGGGGATTCAACCAAGGTGAGAAGAAAGCCTCTGTTTAATGGGCCATGACTCCATGCTCCTGGACAAGTCCCTCCATGGAAGATCAGAGGATGTCTCCAAAAATTAAAAACTGTATATGCAAACCGAATGAAAAGCTGACCAAAAGAACAAATTCTTCGTATCAAAGGCCAAGTAAGACTGCCTGCTTGCATTAAGAAAGATAATACATGCTTTAGACAAGATTATAATTTTATTTTTGAACTTCAACTCTTTCAAAGTCTGCATCTCAATTAAATTAAAGAAATAATTTTCAGCATATGTATCATGTGCTCTCTCAGGCACTTGATATTCTATGAAATGCCCAACATACCTAAGAGGCTGTCAGATTCCAGACACAATATCTTAGTTATAGGATCAGAAGTTCAGAAGTTTTAGGAAAAGAGTTTCAAGGAACAGATACTAAGGTAGTGATTTTCAAATACCAAACTCAAAATAGGGAAATATGGAAACCCTTACCTCTGGGGAGGAATTTCAGAGGATTTTTATATTGGCCTATACAAAGTATGTAGAGTTAGATTTTTAAAACCACTTCATATAGTTTTGTGTGCATACTATATGAAATGCAAGCTAAGAAGTGAAAGAATAGTGTTGGAACAAGCAGATAGCCATGATTATTTTTTGAAAGGGAATTTGAGTACAAGGAATCAGTCAAACAAAACCTAACCATACTCACAATGGAAAAAAAAAATGTTTTGCAATTTAAAGAACTGCTTTGTATTTTCATCATTTGCATGAGTACCCCTATCTATCTGTTAGATTGGAACACAGGTTGAAAGGAAGCTATCTTTCCCGCTGTTCTAAAGGAGCAATTACTTTGAAGATATTTTTATTTTTTTATTATATAAAATATTACAGTTCACACTAAAACTGCATATCCTGCCTTATCACAATTAGAAAGCCCCTTGAAATAGATATATCATCATAATTTATATTAGTAAATCTGGAGATTGCTGATTTTCATACTAATAGAGATGAATGAATACTGTCCTTCAATATTGTCAAAATTAGGTAATTAATAGTTTCTCAGAACTGACTGGCATTGGTTTGAGAGTCTAACATGCATAAATACTGAAAAAAACTATTAACTGATAAACCCATTTCAGAATCAAATAATTTTCCCTTGAATTATGTATAAGAAAAACACAATTTAAACAAATAAAATTTATTAATAGATGAAAAAAAAAACAGTATACTGAATACACATAGGTAGATATTCCATTTTAATACTGACATCTCAGTATCCCAAACTGATTTCTCCTTATACATGACAGCAGCAAAAACATATTTATTTTTTTATAAAATTTTTATTTTACATTGGGTTATAGATGATTAACAATGTTATGATAGTTTCAGGTGAACAGCAAAGGGGCTCAGCCATACATATACATGGATCCATTTACCTCCAAACTCCCCTCTTATGCAAGCTGTCATATAACATTGAGTGGAGCTCCATGTGCTATACAGTAGGTCCCTGTTCAGTTCAGTTCAGTTGCTCAGGCGTGTCCGACTCTTTGCAACACCATGAACCGCAGCACACCAGGCCTCCCTGTCCATCACCAACTCTCGGAGTTCACACAAACTCACATCCATTGAATTGGTAACCCTATCCAACCATCTCATCCTCTGTCATCCCCTTCTCCTCCTGCTCTTAATCTTTCCCAGCATCAGGGTCTTTTCAAATGAGTCAGCTACTCATATCAGGTGGCCAAAATACTGGAGTTTTAGCTTCAACATCAGTCCTTCCAGTGAACACCCAGGACTGATCTCTTTTAGGATGGACTGGTTGGATCTCCTTGTAGTCCAAGGGACTCTCAAGAATCTTCTCCAACACCACAGTTCAAAAGCATCAATTCTTTGGCACTCAGCTTTCTTTATAGTTCAACTCTCACATCCATACATGACTACTGGAAAAACTATAGCCTTGACTAGATGGCCCTTTGTTGACAAAGTAATGTCTCTGCTTTTTACTATGCTGTCTAGGTTGTTCATAACTTTCCTTCCAAGGAGTAAGTGTCTTTTAATTTCATGGGTGCAGTCACGATCTACAGTGATTTTGGAGCCCCCCAAAAATAAAGTCTGTCACTGTTTCCCCATCTATTTGCCATTAATTGATCGGACTGGATGCCATTATCTTAGTTTTCTGAATGTTGGACTTTAAGCCTTATTTTTCACTCTCCTCTTTCACTTTCATCAAGAGGCTCTTTAGTTCTTCTTCACTTTCTGCCATAAGGGTGGTGTCATCTGCATATCTCAGGTTATTAATATTTCTCCTGGCAATCTTGATTCCAGCTTGTGCTTCTTCTAGCCCAGGGTTTCTCATGATGTACTCTGCATATAAGTTAAATAAGCAGGGTGACAATATACAGCCTTGACATACTCCTTTTCCTATTTGGAACCAGTCTGTTGTTCCATGACCAGTTCTAACTTTTTCTTCCTGACCTGCACCCAGGTTTCTCAAGAGGCCGGTCAGATGATGTGGTATTCCCATCTCTTTCAGAATTTTCCACTGTTTATTGTGATCCACACAGTCAAAGACTTTGGTGTAACATATAAAGGAGAAGCAGAGCTTTTTCTGGAACTCTCTTGCTTTTTTCATGATCCAGTGGATGTTGGCAATTTGATCTCTGGTTCCTCTGCCTTTTCTAAATCCATCTTGAACATCTGGAAGTTCACGGTTCACGTATCGCTGAAGCTTGGCTTGGAGAATTTTGAGCATTACTTTATTAGTGTGTGAGATGAGTGCAATTTTGTGGTAGTTTGAGCATTCTTTGCCATTGCCTTTCTTAGGGATTGGAATGAAAACTGACCTTTCCAGTCCTGTGGCCACTGCTGAGTTTTCCAAATTTGCTGGCATATGGAGTGCAGCACTTTCGCTGCATCATCTTTTAGGATTTGAAATAGCTCAACTGGAATTACATCACCTCCACTAGCTTTGTTCATGGTGATGATTTCTAAGGCCCCCTTGATTTCACATTCCAGGATGTCCTTATTGGTTATCATTTTTTAAACACAGCAGTTTGTACACGTCCATCGCATACTTTTTAACTCTGTCTTTCCCCATCCTTCCCCTTCAGTGACCATGAGTTTCTTCTCTAACTCTGTGACTCTGTTTCTCTTTTTCAAGCACTGATAAGTTCATTTGTATAATTTCTTTTTAAATTACACAAATAAGGGATGTCACACAGTATTTCTCAAATCTCTTATGATTATACAGTGGAGGTGATGAATATATACAAGGGATTAGATCTAGTAGACAGAGTGCCTGAAGAACTATGGAAAGAAGTTCATAATATTTTACAGGACGCAGTAACTAAAACCATTCCAAAGAAAAAGAAATGCAAGAAGGCAAAGTGGCTGTCTGAGGAGGTCTTATAAATAGCTGAGAAAAAAAGAGAATTTAAAGGGAAAGGAGAAAAGGAAATATATACTCTACTGAAAGCAGAGTTCTAGAGATTAGCAAGGAGAAATAAGAAAGCCTTATTAAGTGAACAGTGCCAAAACCATAGGAAAGACTAGAGATCTCTTCAAGAAAACTGGAGACAACAAGGGAAGATTTCATGCAAAGATGGGCAAAATAAAGAACGGAAACCACAAGGAACTAACAGAAGCAGAGAGGTTAAGAAGAAGTGGTAAGAATACATAGAAGAACTATACAAAAAATATATATACATATATATATATATATATATATATATATATATATATATATATATATATATAAAGAGGTCTTAATGACCTGGATAACTACGATGGTGTGATCACTCACCTAGAACCAGACATCCTTGAGTGTGAAGTCAAGTGGGCCTTAGGAAGCATTAACACAAACAATTCCAGCAAAGGTGACAGAATTTTAGCTGAGCTATTTTGAACCCCAAAAAATGATTCTGTTAAAGCACTGCACTCAATATGCCAGCAAATTTGGAAAACTCAGCAGTGGACACAGGAATGGAAAAGGTCAGTTTTCATTCCAATCCCAAAGAAAGGCAAAGCCAAAGAATGTTCAAACCACCATACAATGGCACTCATTCCACACCCTAGCAAGGTAATGCTCAAAATCCTTCAACCTAGGCTTCAATAGTACATGAATCAATAAGTTCCAGATGTTTAAGCTGCATTTACAGAAGGCAGAGGAACCAGAGATCAAATTGCCAACCTCCGTTGGATTATAGAAAAAGCAAAGGAATTCCATAAAAACATCTATTTCTGCTCTACTGACTGTGTTAAACCCTTTTACTGGGTAGATCACAACTGTGAAAAATTCTTAAAGAGATGAGAATAACAGACCACCTCACCTACCTCCCAAGAAACCTGTATGCAGGTCTAACAGCAAAAGTTAGAACCGGACGTGGAAAGGACTGGTTCAAAATTGCAAAAGAGGTATGTCAAGGCTGTATATTGCCATCCTGCTTATTTAACTTATATGCAGAGGACATCATGCAAAATGTTGAGCTGGATGAAACACAAGCTGGAATCAAAATCACTGGGAGAAATAACAACCTCAGATATACAGATGATATCACTCTAATGGCAAAAAGTGAAAATGCTGGCTTAAAACTCAACGTTCAAAAATCAAAGATCATGGCATCCAGTCCCATCACTTCATGGCAAACAGATGGGGAAAAAGTGGAAACAGTGGCAGATTTTATTTTCTTGTGCTCCAAAATCACTGCAGATGATGACTGCAGCCACAAATTAAAAGTCACTTGCTCCTTGGAAGAAAAGCCATGACCAAACTAGACAGCCTATTAAACAGCAGAGACATCATTTGGCTGACAAAGGTCTGTATAGTGAAAGCTATGGTTGTCCCAGTACAGATAGGAAAGTGGGAGACCATAAAGAAGGCCGAGCGCCAAAGAATTGGCACTTTCAAATTGTGGTTTTGAAGAAGACTCTTGAGACAGCAAGGAGATCAAAGCAGTCAATACTAAAGGATATCAATCCTAAACATTCATTGGAAGGAATGATGCTGAAGCTGAAGCCCCAATAGTTTGGCCACCTGATAGGAAGAGCTGACTCACTTGGAAAGGACTCTGATGCTGAGAAAGATTGAGGGCAATAGAAGAAGAGGGTGACAGATGATGAGATGGTTGGTTGGCATCACTGACTCAATGGACAGGAGTTTGAGCACACTCCAGGAGATAGTGAAGGGCAGGGAAGCCTGGCATGCTGCTTTCTGTGGGTTTGCAAATAATTGGACACCAAACTAGCAACTGAACAACAACAGTATTTTTCCTTCCCTGTCTGAGTTACCTCACTCAGTAAAAGACTCTCGAGGTTTGCCTATGTTGCTACAAATGGCATTGTTTAATTCTTTTTAATGACTGAGTAATATTCCATTTTATATATGTACCACATCATCTTTATCTACTCTTCTGTCAATAGAGCAAAGAGAACTTTAAATACTACCAACCCTTTACAGGCTAGGATTTTTTTTTTCCTACATGACCATTGTAGATAGCTTCATGAGCAATTTAAAGAGATAAGCTTATGTTCTAATGGCTATATGTTTACTTACGTGTTAACTAGATAAACAGAAAATGTTTTGATTACCTGAAGGTTTTCCAGTCTAAGCTAGGTAATAAGACATACATAGAAATATTAAATGATTTCTCCAAATCGGTAAATTTCATAGCAAACAGAATAATAGTCTATTTTTTAAATTTTTAAAATAATAATATCCACTGCATTTTTCCATATCCATAAAACTTAAAATTATCATAATAAAGCTATTTGTCTTTCATATTCCTTTACTAAAACTGACTTGAAAAACTCGGCAGTGATATATGTCTTAGATTATTCCAGTCATTCAATTTTCCAGACAATAAAGTATTTTGAACTATAAAAATGGAAGGGAATTATGCCTGCCAATAAATAAAATTGTCATTTCATGTGGTTCCTATAATCCCTTTATTCTTTTAATTGTGTTTTCTTTTATATGTTAAAAATTTGTAAAATTCCATAATACACAAATTGCTTCTTCAGTTATTACTAGAACTGCCAAATTTTCATGGATTTTAAAGCTGACCTTTCAGTCACAGCATCCTTCCAAATGAGTTTAAGATTTGAGCCTACTATCACATAACTGGCATAAAAATTGTACAGGAAACTAAATTGTACCCACGGGCAACTAAATGAATAATTAGTCACTGGAACTTCATGCCAAAATACAAGTTAGCCAAAATACAATCGCACCTGCAACTAGTCACCTGTAGGTTCAATTAGACGCATGCAGTTTTGCCTGGACAATACATATCTGGCACAAAATAACTGACATAGTTCTAGAGTAGAAAAAGGTACTTAACCCTTTAGAAATTCCCAGAGGAAAAGAGCTCTGGAATATTTTCTTATACCTAAGTATTGCCTGTTCTGGCAATGTTCTTCAAGCATTTTATAATGTAATATTTTGTTTCTATGCTTTCTTTTCTCATATTACTTGTTTAGTTTGGCAGATAACAAAGAGTTGAAATAATCTGTGATAATGTCATAATCTGAGAATTGTTACATCTAACTATCTGTATTCTACTGAATTATGCATGGTATCCTTCTATAAAAACTGATTAGTTACTACTAATGCTTCCTCAGGTAACACTGGGATTTTCTAAACAATGCATTTTCATGGAAATTTTATATTTCTTAAGGAATGATTTTATTTCAAGGTTAAGGCTAGAAGGAAGACAGTGATAATGAATTATGTTCTTACTTGTTTTAGTAACTAAACATCTAAATTCTTGTGCAGAACATACCTTTCTTGTTTCTGAAGTGATACTATTCTGCTACCCACCTCAGTATTCTAGCCTGGAGAATTCCATGGACTGTATACTCCATGGGGTCACAAAGAGTCAGACACAACTGAGCAACTTTCACTTCACTTCACTGCACTGCACTGCATCATTCTGTTTTAAAGACTTGAAAAGCAAACTGATGACTCATGCTCTGGGGGAAAAAAATCTAATAAAATTGTGAAATAAAAACAGCCATTGGAAATGTGTGTCACCCCCAAAGTTTTAATACAATATTATAGTATACTAGATTATTGAACACTTAAAGTTTATTTCTTCTCAATTCTGATTATCATGAGAAGAGTATATCCTGTGCCCATGAATGCTGAGCTTGACCATTGCATTTGTTATTGTGGAATACATGCAGAAATGACAGATGCCAGTTCTGAGCCTAGGCATTAAAAGGCCTTGTGTGATTCTGCTCATCCTCTAGAAACATAGGACCTCATCAATGAGACAAACCTATGTTACATAATTTCCTGATCCAAGAATAAGAAACACATGTAACTGACTTGAATTTGATCCATTACTGGCAACAAGCCCACTCAAGCCTAGCTTAAATAAGCTAAAATACAATCTACAGATTCATAAGCAAGAAATACATGCTTATTGTTTTATGCCATTAAAAACATAAAAAGAAAAAATTGTGAAATAATTTCTTTGTGCCTTTCAAAATCTACACTGTAAACCAAAACCACTGCAGATGGTGATTGCAGCCATAAAATTAAAAGACGCTTACTTCTTGAAAGGAAAGTTATGACCAACCTAGATAGCATATTCAGAGAAGGCAATGGCAACTCACTCCAGTACTCTTGCCTGGAAAATCCCATGGATGGAGGAGCCTGGTAGGCTGCCATCCATGGGGTCGCTAAGAGTCAGACACAACTGAGCGACTTCAATTTCTTTTTTTTTTTTTTTTGCGACTTCACTTTCACTTTTCACTTTCATACATTGGAGAAGGAAATGGCAACCCACTCCAGTATTCTTGCCTTGAGAATCCCAGGGATGGCGAAGCCTGGTGAGCTGCCATCTATGGGGTCGCACAGGGTTGGACACGACTGAAGGGACTTACCAGCAGCAGCAGCAGCAGATAGCATATTAAAAAGCAGAGACATTACTTTACCAACAAAGGTCCATCTAGTCAAGTCTATGGTTTTTCCAGTGGTCATGTATGGATCTGAGTGTTGGACTGTGAAGAAGGCTGAGTGCCGAAAAATTGATGCTTTTGAACTGTGATGTTGGAGAAGACTCTTGAGAGTCCCTTGGACTGCAAGGAGATCCAACCAGTCCATTCTAAAGGAGATCAGTACTGGGTGTTCATTGGAAGGTGTGATGCTAAAGCTGAAACTCCAATACTTTGGCCACCTCATGAGAAGAGTTGACTCATTGGAAAAGACCCTGATGCTGGGAGGGATTAGGGGCAGGAGGAGAAGGATGAGATGGCTGGATGGCATCACCGACTCGATGGACATGAGTTTGAGTGTTCTCCGGAAGTTGGTGATGGACAGGGAGGCCTGGTGTGCTGCAATTCATGGGGTCGCAAAGTTGGACACGACTGAGCAACTGAACCGAACTGAACACAAAATTAAATAGGCAAGATACTGGTGATACAACATTATATCTGTCTGTGCAACCAAATCAAACAAACCATAATGAAAATTAATCAAAGCCTTAAAAATAGGCTGTGATCCCTTTATATTCTTTATGCAAGTTTCTAAATTTGTCCATGTATTTGACTGGTCATTTTCTATTGATTAGGGTATTTAATAACTCTAAAAAAGACCTTTAACTGATAGAAAGGCAGTTTCAGTACAAGAAATTCTTGTCCAAATTCGTTCAGTAAATATGCAAATAATTGTGTGTGTTGTGTGTGTTTGATCATTTCCTTACTTTTGGGTGCAACAAGATGTTAAAGTTCATCATATATATTACCTGCCCTAGCCCAAGAATCAACCACTTCCTTCTACTGGAGAATATTGTTAGAAATTCATATCTGGGCACTGAACAGTTTCATAAAGTTAAATGGATTTTATTGAGCCCACAGATTATTCATAGGAATCTCTTTTCCAAGCCTATTCTTTGTGGGCAACCAAATATAAGGAAGTTATCATTTCCAACAGAAGAACAAATTGCCTAAAGGAACCATCAGAATGGAATGTGAGCACAGTCTGATGGATCCCTTATGTTATCTGTGGGTTTTACAATCAACTAAAATGTAGTAGTGGAATGCATCTAGCATAGATATGTGTGTGTGTGTGTATATATATATATATATATATAGAGAGAGAGAGAGAGAGAGAGAGAGAGAGATACATGCTCAACTTTCTTTGTTTCTCATTCTTTCATTCTTGTTTTACTTTAAAATGATACGCAATTTAAAAGAAACAGGACGTTGGCATCAGGTGGGCACTTTAAAGAAATTCTTAAACAAATATTTATGTAACTCAATATACTCATCCTGCTATACTCCACTCATTGAATGGTGCATTTAATGTAATGTTGGAAATTTTTTGTTTTGGTTGGCATTCTTCTGATTCTATCAATTCCAGTTTGTAACCACTGAAAATCCCTACTTTAGAAGATATTTTTGATTAAATTTGTCTATGTTTATAATTTGGGATAGGGTTTTATAGAATAAGAATTAGATTTTATATTTACTAGTGTAATGTGCTTTCACAAAATTTGTGCATAAGTGTACAAGATATCTTGTCTTTGTCATGACAGATTCAAATTCAATACCTAATAGAATATAATTACATCCCAGGATGGGCATGCAATAAGAATATAAGAACAAGCTAAAGTTTAGATGTCACAGGTCAAATATTAATAGTAGTTATATATATATATATATATATATATATATAATAGGTATATTCAGTATACATATATACTGTATATATATGTGTGTGTATATATATATGGCATACTTTCACATGGTGACTCCTTTCTATTTATTCCTTATTTTGATCTTTCCTACTCAATTCTACTATGGAAATACAAGAAATTTCCTTCCCATTGACAATGGTATATAATGCATGCTACCTATAATTTACATATATATATATGTAAATACATATATGTATATATAAATATATGTATTTACATATATATACATACATATATATATGTATTAACATATATATATGTATTAACATATATATATATATATATATATAATCACACTGTCTATTCACAATAACCAGAATGGTGCCACCTACACACTTTCTAAACATTAAATACAGAATACTGGGAACTATGTGGCCCTCAAGCAAATTCTTGGTTTTTGATTCACAAAGTAGGAACTTACTACCTCTAGACCACTTTTAAAAAATATCTCACTGCCTTTGTTTTCAGAGGTATTTAATGTCAGATAGCAGGTAAATAGTATAATAAATTGTGCCATCATTTGCTATTAGCAGCAGTAAATTGTTTAACAACCTAATTTTATTTTAAATCTCATATGGCTAGGAGTCCATTGAAGCCCACTTTAAAAAGAAATCTAGCTTTCAACCACTTACTAGTGCCTCTAAGTGCCCATAATGTACTCCTGGGACCCTTGCAAAGGCAAGAGCATTACGGTATCTTTTCATTTTCATAAGGGGAGAAACTTGATATGGAGTATACATATTTTCATCGGCAATCATATCACTCAATTCTTTTATTATGGGTGAGGTAAAGTTAACACTGCCATCTTACATATATCTCTTCACATTGTAGCTCTCCTATAACTGCCAGATGTGTTTTAGGAAAGCTACTGGTTATAGCAGCTCATTGCTGAACCTGGAATTTGCTCTTTTATAGAAATATGACCAATTGGGTTAAAATCCCTATAAAAGGGAAAAGAGAACTGATGTCTGCTTTTTTAAATTTTGACATTCTAAATTTTGTTCAAGTACCTTTTGACATTAAAAAAAATACTTTTTTTTTCTATACTGAAAAAACTTTGAGATTTTTGAAGCCTCATAGTCTAGTGTAAGATATAAAACATCCTGTGTATAGCCACTTAGACATGTAAAAGTTACTAGGGACTAGAATAAAGATTTCTTCTTGTAAGTATTTTGAAAATATAAGAACAATCATGTCTACAAGTTGAAGGTTGATTCTAGTGTATATTAGGAGGTAAACATACTTTTCAGTGCTTTACCTCTTACTGTTCTTCTTGTCTTATTCTTTCAATATTCCCAGATGCTTTTTCATGGTAAATAAACAAATCTTATGTTTATTAACATGAAAATGTTTTCTGATTTGCCTCTAACACACCTCTATTGGTTTTTTCAGTAAATTTTACTGAGCTTAACATTTACTACTATATCCAAATATATTACAACTGTCATATTTAAAGTTATTTCATATTATATTTCTACTATTCATACTTATTATTCTCTCCCAAGAGAAAATAAAAAAGGAGAGACTACCTACAGTATTAGAACTATAATAAAGCATTATATAGTCAAAGCATTGCTGTTATTTTATCAAGACAGCAAAAAGTAGCACAAAGCTGCTGCTACTGCTAAGTTGCTTCAGTCGTGTCCGACTGTGTGTGACCCCATAGACGGCAGCCCACCAGGCTCCTCTGTCCCTGGGATTCCCCAGGCAAGAACACTGGAGTGGGTTGCCATTTCCTCCAATGCATGAAGGTGAAAAGTGAAAGTGAAGTCGTTCAGTTGTGTCTGACTCTTAGCGACCCCATGGATGGCAGCCTACCAGGCTTATTCATCCATGGGATTTTCCAGGCAAGAGTACTGGAAGCACAAAGCTAGCACTATGCAAATAAATGTTATCACCTTCAGGTGCCTTAATGCAGCCAGGACACACAGAGAGTGACTAAGATCACATTTCTTTCCTACTTAACAACTCCCTTCCCATTCTCCCCACTTCCCTATTTTAAACAATAGTGGTTTAGGAGAGAATTAAAACAATACTTTAAGAAAAAAAAATTCTCTCTTTCACTCAGAAATTGCCACCAGCCTGAAATAATATTTAATTCAAACACCTAATCAACAGAACCTGTTTTCGTACTAACAAAATCAGAGTTGAGCTGATCTTTTGGTTTGTTCATTTGTTTTAAAATGTATTCATAGATGGTAATTTCAGTGCTCAGGTCAGTGAAATTTCTAATTAATCAGCTGGAATATGGCCTAATGAAACTGACCAGAACATCATGCTTGAGATTAGTCCCACACTATGTAGGATTTCCTTGATAAATAATTCAAAATAATTTATATTCTAAGTTCTGTTGTTCATACTGGAACTTTTAGTTTGAAGATATCTCTTCAGTGAAGTATGGCCTCATGAAAGTCAATAACCAAAATATCTTGAATAGCTACTTTATCAAGAGTTTAATTTCTTCTTTGAAGCACTAAATGCTGCTTATAAGGGTTAGAGGAGATGAGACACTTCAGAATTCATTTAAATTCCTTATTCTCAACTACTTTAAAACATATAAGATGAAGAGATATTGTCATAAGACAGAAATACAGTTAGTGTGTTTGATTTAAAAGTCCTATCTATAACCCTGAAAACTTATAAGGGAGATGAGTTGGAGTTTCATTGATGCTACTCCTTTGGGTTATTCATTTGCTGTTTCTTCATTTTATTCTTTCTCATTTTTGGTCTGAATTTTCTATAGTAAGTAGTTAAAAACTTTCATTAAGCGGTAAAATACTACATCTGGCAATCCAAAGTTGTAAATAAACATAGCTAAGAATTAAGAAGGCATAGAGGAAAACAACATGTGATTTAGCTGTCCTAATAAAAATTAATTTGACTTTAAATTAGCTCATGTCTGTTTAGAATCAGTACTATTGACACCTGATATTACATAGGAATTCACCAGGTTAAGAACAAACCTGAGCAAACATGCTTCCAGTAAAGGACAGTGGTGGATTTGACAGATGCATGCAGGCCTCACTTTATTTGTATTTCAAATGCTACTTCTTCTGAAGACCCAACTACATGTATTTCTCCTTTCCATCAACATGGTGTAGTGGCAAGAGCATGGATTTTGACTACTGACAAAATCCTGAGTCTATTATTTCCTATTATGAAGTTCAGGATGGTTAATCACCCCATACTGACATATTTTATATATCTCTCTTGGTTTCTTTCCATTTTCCTTCTTTAAACCACATAAATCAACACATAAATAATGTGGTCATTGATAAAAACTTAGAACAACCACTTTAAGTCAAAGCATTTGGCTAAAAAAATGTCAAGGAAATTTAGAGATGGAGTAAAATATATAACATTTTCCTCCAGGGCAGGATTGCCTATAACTCAATGCCTACAGAAATTTTTCCTTAATCTAGGATTTGAAAGTTTATTTTAATATCTGTATATATTCCTCTTAATAGATTGACAAAAGTGGCTCTGATAGACAGTCTGGCAATCCTGCAAGCAAATGCTTTTTGGATTAAGATTACTAGTGAGCTTAAATAAATTAGATCCACTTTCGTCTACTTTCTCTCTATATATTTTATCAACTATACTATTGGCCTTCTAAGGAACCCTCAGAAAGAATTAGACAATAAGCCAGATTTCTTTTCATGAGTCAGACTCAGTCTTGCTTTACAATCTACTTCTCTACATCATCACCTAAAACAATTCACTTATTTTTGCTGTATATCTAATATGACATCTATTGTTGTTCAGTCACTCAGTCCTGTACAACTCTTTGCAAACCCATAGACCGTGGCACACCAGGCATCTCTGTTCTTCACCATCTCCTGGAGCTTGCTCAAACTCATGTCCATTGAGTCGGTGATGTCATCCAATCATCCTCTGTCCTCCATTATCTCCCAGAGTATGTTCAAACGCATGTCCCTTGAGTCAGTGATGCTATCTAACTCTGTCATCCTCTGCTTCCCCCCTCTCCTCCTGCCTTCAATCTTTCCCAGCATTAGGGTCTTTTCCAATGAGTTGGCTCTTTGCATCAGGTGGCCAAAGTATTGGAACTTCAGCTACAACAACAGATCTTCCAATGACTATGTAGGGTTGATATCCTTTCAGATTAACTGGTTTGATCTCCTTGCAGTCCAAGGGACTCTCAAGAGTTCTCCAGTACCAAAATTTGAAAGCATCAATTCTTCAGTGCTCAGTCTTTTTTTACAGTCCAAGTCTCACATCCGTGCATGATATGCACAAAGAAATCACAGCTTTGCCTATACAGACTTTTGTCAGAAATGTGATGTTTCTGCTTTTTAATGTGCTATCTAGTTTTGTGATAAGTTTTCCTTCCAAGGAGCAAGCATCTAGAACAGCTCCATCAATCTAAAAGATTTCCTTAAGCCCTTTGCATCAATCCCATTCCCCCACATCTTGTCCTGAGTAACCACCCGTCTACTTTCTCTCACAGTTCTGCACCTCCAGAATTTCTTACAAATGGAATCATACAGAGTATTCATTTGTATTTAATTTATTTCATATAGTTAATATAGTGTTTCTAAAATCTATCTATAATTGTGCACATTAACATTTAATTTCTATTTACTGCTAAATAATATCCCATAGTATGAAAATACTGGAATTTAATATTCCCAAATTGGGGTGGTTCCAGTTTAGGGCTATTACAAGAGAAAATGATTCTGCCAACATTTGTGTATGTATATTTTTGCTGTATTGTTTTCTGCTGTATCTGTCCTCAATATTCAAATTTTGCTAGAACACAGTGGAGCTCATGAATTATTATGTTGTTCAAGTGGCATAGCATACAGAAGAAAAGAGTATTTCTCTAAAAGGCAAACAGAGCTGCTGCCTCCACCAAGGCCACTTTGCATTCCCTTAGGTGTGTCGCTTAAAACTTCAATTTAACCTCTACTTGTCAAATGAGAAAAATAATGAGTCCTTGCCTTGGAGGAATGATGTGAGGATTTATAACATAATAATGCATATAAAAATTGCTCTGTACTTTTAGGGAAAGAAGTGCAATTTAAATACAACAAATTATTTTCATATTTTATATTGGCTTGTATCTGTTTCTGTTGTCATCTAATTAAATCAGTTTTAACAAAAGTTAAAAAATTATTAAGGTTCTAATGCCACAGAATAATTTTAATGATCCTGAAAAAATTACATCCTGAAGCTAGTCAATAATTACAAAGTAATATTATGTTTTACCACTGAAATATGACTACAGATCTTTCAAGAATATTTTAACAAGTCATAAACCTTAGCTGCTTACTATGACCTGGGAGTCTTGCTGTATATAGAATCAAATGACTCTTGCAGGTCATACTTTTTGTATATTGGTGTGTATACAAAATGATTCCTGAGAAGCACATTAGTCAGTTACATGATATAACTACATTTAATTGAATTCACATGCTTCTCTGCCATAAAGTTGAAATGTCAAAAAAAGAGTTATACACTAATTTACTCTTCTCTTAGTTACAGTGATAAATTGGAACTTCATTTTAGCACCAAATAATGCTCTACTTGCAGTCTAAAAGATGGCAAATTGGAAAGGAAATGGAATGAGAAAAGTATGGAAGTTAGAAGTGATTTGGATCATAGCAAGTAGCACACAAAAAACTGAAATCATGGCATCTGGACTCCATCTGCAGTTATTTTGGAGTCCAAAACATCTAATTCTGCTTCATTGACTACAGTAGATGAAGAGGGTGACCACAGCCATGAAATTAAAAGACGCTTTCTCCTTGGAAGGAAAGCTATGACCAATCTAGATAGCATATTAAGAAGCAGAGACATCACTTTGCCAACAAAAGTCTATATAGTCAAAGCTATGGTTTTTACAGTAGTCATGTATGGATGTGAGAGTTGGACCACAAAGAAAGCTGAGCACCAAATAATTGATGCTTTTTACCTGTGGTATTTCAGAAGACTCTTGAGAGTCCCTTGGACTGCAAGGAGATCAAACCAGTCAATCCTAAAGGAAATCAGTCCTGAATATTGGGCTGATGCTACAGCTGAAGCTCCAAAACTTTGGCCACCTGATGCGAAGAACTGACTCCTTAGAAAAGACCCTGATGCTGGGAAAGACTGAAGGCAGGAGGAGAAGGGGACGACAGAGGATGAGATGGTTGGATGGCATTACCGACTTGATGGACATGAGTTTGAGCAAGCTCCAGGAGTTGGTGATGGACAGGGAAGCCTGGTCTGCTACAGTTCATGGGGTCGCAAAGAGTCAGACATGACTGAACAACTGAACTGACTGACTGACTGAAGTAGTACAGTTGAAGAACATTAGAGTTTGAGCCTCTTAAAATTGCTGTGACTGAAATTTAATAGAATGTAGACACAACTTTGCATAAGGGAGAGAGGAGATAGATATAGCAAAATAGTCACATTAAAATACACAGAATTGATTCACAAAAATACCGAGATCATAGAAATTTCAACAGATTGCTTAAGTACAAAGCAAAATGAACACAGCCACCGCATTCATTAAAGTTTAATTAACCTGATAATTGCTTGAATCTAATCAGTATGTCTTCATTCATATTAGAAGATCTCAGAACATAAATTTCCCTCATGAGTTAAGTCTCAAAACTGGCTAAGTATTAGAATCACCTAGAAAATATTTTAAATATACCAAGGCCCAGATATAATCTGGAATATTAGACTAATATGATTCAGAGAAAGGTTCAGATTTCAGTATTTTTTAATAAAGCCTCCAACTCCATGGTGATGCTAAAATATAGACAAAGGTAAGAACCACTGCCTTGGAGAGAATAAGTTATCTACTTCAGTTCTAAAATTATTCTCAATCTGGATATTAGATGTATATGCTAGCTGCTTTACTTTGCCAAATTCCTAACTAACCAAAAATGTAATATTTCTTCATTGACTTGGCTGCACTGTATTATGGTTGTCCACTTGTCTGTCTCACTATTTTTTGTGAAGGTAGTTGTAAAATAAGCCTAAGTAACTCTTATGATGCATACAAAAATCACTGTGATCACTGACAAGGAGGGCCTTGCTGGACTAGTACTTCTGCACACAATCCTGACCAGCACAGTGTCTGGACCGATTGTCTCTTCCAAAGATGGAAAAGTTTGTGTATAAAAAGGAGATAAGAGAAAAGTAGTAGCTCTGGGTAAAGGATTAAGTAGTTGGGTTATATAATAAGGGAACTTTCATATTACATTGACACCTCAGAAGAGACTCAAATATAGGACGATACTGTCTCTTGGCTGGATTATACCATATGCCTGAAAAACTGAAGTCATATATTGCTGACCCCATTGCTGCTTTTGGAACCTGACAGCATCTCATGGGAGCCTAGTGGCCTGGCCCTGGGAGACATTTTAAGATGATATGATGAACTTTGAGCTAAGTTGTTTCAGTCGTGTACGACTCTTTGCAACCCTATGGACCATAACCCGCCAGACTTCTCTGTCCATGGGATTCTCCAGTCAAGAATACTGGGGTGAATTGCCATGCTCTCCTCCAGGGGATTTTTGGCAGGCAGATTCATTACTAATAGCGCCACAAGGGAAGCTTGATGATGGACTGGATAGTATATTAACATGAAAATGGGATTCGAGTTAATAAGTCAGTTTCTCTTGACTTAAGATTATTTTACTATAAGAAATCCTTATTATAAGATGAGGGAATGGACTGTGATACTGTGCTTTGTAATAATAAATATATAAATCTCTGTCCTTGTTATAGGTACAGAGTTCTTAAAATCCTTATAAATCCCTAAGGGACCAGAGCCTTAGGAATGAATGATTTTCGTTCTAACGAGATAATCCTGGGAAGACTTTTGGAGGGCTCCTGGATGGAGCTGGTCACCAGAGAGATCAAGCCATAATTAGAAGCTTGAAATTTTCAGCCCCACCACTAATTCTCCTTAGAAGGGAGAGAGGTTGAAAATGGCGTTAATAATTGAGCTTGTCTATGTGATAAAGTCTCCATAAAACCCAATAATATGAGATTATGAGAGTTTCTGGGTTAGTGAAAAGATCCATGTACTGGGTAGAGTGACACACCTCCAACTCCAGAAGGACAGAAGCTCTTGTGCTCAGGACCCTCCCAGACATCGCCTATGTATCTCTTTATCTGGCTGTTCATCTGTATCATTCATCATGTTTTTTAATAATCTGCTAAATGTGTTTTCCTGAGTTCTGTGAGCATTGCTAGCAAATTAATCGAATTCTAGAATGGGACACTGAAATCTTAGATTTATAGGTGACAACCAAGACTTGTACTAGCCTCTGAAGCAGGGTAGGAGAAGTCTTGTGGGACAGAGCCCTTAACCGTGAAATCTGATATTATCTCCAGTTAGACAGTGTTGGAGGAGAAGGCAATGGAAACCCACTCCAGTACTCTTGCCTGAGAAATCCCATGGACTGAGGAGCCTGGTGGGCTACCGTCTACAGGATCGCAGAGTCAGACACGACTGACATGACTTAGTAGCAGCAGCAGCAGCAGCAGATAACATTGGAATTGTATGAAATAGTAGGAAACCCAACAGATACTACAGAGAACTTGGCTCAGGAAAAACCCCTAAACCTCTGGTGTAAGAAGTGCTGTGAGTGTGGTAGTAGTAAAAGAGTAATGAGGAATGTTTTCCTTTCCAGTCAGCTGCAGAACAGTAATAATGAAATTCTAGTTTATTATAAATAATGTTCTTGTTTTTCTCTGCACACGTTTCCCATACTCATGATCCAAAGTACCTTTAGAGTTTAATATATCTTTGGTTTATTCTATTATTGATGCTTTTATCTGCAGTACACCCAACTCTATACTATACCACCAAGTGAAAGCTATGGTAAGTGAAAAATCACTCAGTCCTGTCTCACTTTTTGTGACCCCATGGACTACACAGCCCATGGATTTCTCTAGGCCAGAATACTAGAGTGGGTAGCCTTTCCCTTCTCCAGGCAATCTTCCCAACCAAGGGATCGGTCCCAGGTCTCCCACATTGCAGGCAGATTCTTTATGAGCTGAGCCACAAGGAAAGCCCGAAAGCTATGGGAAAATAGACTCTAAGTCAGTATTGCCTCTATGTAGGTTCCTGTTTCTCATTTATTCAAACTCTGGATTCAAATTTCAACTTTTGCTCTACCATTTTGATGATTCAATCAGATATATTGTCTAGTTTGCTAGATTTGACCAACCATTCAAACTGAACTACTGTCCATGAACCTACGAATTTTGGGTTAAAAAAAATTAAATTGTTTTGAAGAAATATAGCAGGAAAATACATAGAAGATTTGTTTTCAAACTTCATCAGAATTGATTTTTTCTTTTTGGTCAAACAAATGCTTTCAAGAACACTCACATAAAGAGAGTGCACACCTATATTCTTAACAGTTAAAACTGAGTAATAATGTAAGAAATAGGGATTCAGCAACAAGAAGAAATGATTATCATTCAACATGTTTCCTACTGTTGAATGATTAGAAAGCAAATATATTGAAACAAAGAATCAGAGAATATTATATAGAGATTGATTGGACTCTAGGAAAATCAAGGCTTGACATTCTCATGTGATTTATATTTAATAATTAAGTCTCATGAAACTCGAAGCGGTATTTAACATTATGTAGTCCAATGGTGACTCAGTATTTTGAAAAACAGATCTACAAGATGGCAATTAAATTGTCTGAAATCAAACAAGTATGAAATGGTAAAACTGGATTAACATTTCCATTTTTGACCCTAAAATCTGTACAGTTAATCTTTGGTGCTACCTAGTTTTTTCTGTCTAATTTTTGACTTGTGGTTGGCTAACTTAAAACAGAGATATGCTAAGAATTCCTTTTATCTAAAAATGAATTACATTAAAAGTAAAATTCAAAACTACAATAAACGGCAAGAGATAAGAAAGAAGGAGCTTAGATTGTTACATTTGGAGTTAGAGCAAGTCACAATGAAGAGGCAAATAATAATGATCAAATAGAAAAAGATCTATTCTGACAAATGTATGGGGTCAATATTTTTACCATGTTATCATAAATCACCACATTGCTTTCTATCGTCTTGCAGAGTTAGAGGCTGAAAGTGGGTTATAAAAGGGAAAAAAAATGTTTTTTACCCTACTGCTCACCTGAAAAATATGGAAATTTTCATTTTTATACCATCTGGATATAAATGGTACCATGCAGTAGTTAGATTTAGATCCCAGTTAATAACCCTGGTGACAGAGCATTCCCTAAGGGAATGAGGTTTAAACAGGAAAATGTCAATTGCTCCATTCAGACAGCTCTAATTTGCTGGGCAATCTGATAGCATTTTAAGTGCTCCTCATTGGGAGGATCTGCTGTGCATGCTGCCCCCCTCCCCGCCCCCACTAAGGGTCAAATCAATATGAAGTGAAAAGGGACAAAGACTATGAAATGAATACTTGAACAATATATATTGAGTTTATTTTTTAAAGAATACAAATGCAAGCTATTAAAGGTGTTAAGAATTCCCAATGCTATCTCCACATAACCTGTGTTTGCTGGCTACTCAGGCTGCATTATAACTCCAGGTCTCTACTGCTGCACCTATTGCCTCAGGATCAAAAGAAAATATGCTGGGAGGTAGTGGTAGTTCACTGCTCCCTTTATTCTCTGGCCACACATCTACCTGCTGAGATTTCTCCCACTTCCCCTAGCCAGTAACAGAAGGCTCTAAAAAGAAGGTGGAAGTTCATGTCAACGTTTCTGTGGGTTATTTTAATGCATAATATCCAAAATAACAGAATTAACAGCTGCTGATACTTGAGAGAAAGGAACTCACAAGGTGGAGTTGCTTCACTAATTCCTGCCATGTATGAGTGCTAAGTGCTCCAGTTGTGCCCAGTTTTTTGTGACCCTATGGTCCATAGCCCACCAGGCTGTTCTGTCCATGGAATTCACCAGGAAAGAATACTGGAGTGGGTAGCCATGTCCTCCTCTAGGGGATCCTCCCAACCCAGGGACTGAACCCGAATCTCTTATATCTAACTGCATTGGCAGGTGGGTTCTTTACCACTAGTGCCACCTGGGAAGCCCTATTCCTGCCACAGTGATGTTGAAACACAAGCACTTAGATTTTACCTCAACCATCCCTTCCTATCCTGGAATGCAGCACAGTATCTAAATAGAGTTGGTTGTGGCATCGAAGTCTGAGTGTATAGTTAGTAATGCACTATATGAAGGTATTGTGTCCTTGCTACCTATGCCACCTGTGCCAGACTGGTTAAGAGAAATACGATGGAACTAAATTCAACATTCAAAAAATGAAGATCATGGCATCCAGTCCCATCACTTCAAGGCAAATGGATGGGGAAACAATGGAAACAGTGACAGACTATTTTCTTGGGCTCCAAAATCACTGCAGATGGGACTCCAGCCATGAAATTAAAACACACTTTCTCCTTGGAAGGAAAGCTATGACAAACCAAGACAACATACTAAAAAGCAGAGACATTATTTTGCCAACAAAAGTCCATCTAGTCAAAGGTATGGTTTTTCCAGTAATCATGTATGGATGTGAGAGTTGGACCATAAAGAAGGCTAAGCACTGAAGAACTGATGCTTTTGAACTGTGGTGTTGGAGAAGACTCTTGAGAGTCCCTTGGACTGAAAGGGGATCAAACCTAAAGGACATCAATCCTGGATATACGTTAGAAGGACTGATGCTGAAACTCCAATACTTTGGCCACCTGATGCAAAGAGTCGAATCATTAGAAAAGACCCTGATGCTGGGAAAGACTGAAGGCAGAAGGAGAAGGGGACGACAGAGGATGAGATGGTTGGATGGCATCGCTGATTCGATGGACATGAGTTTGAGCAAGCTCTGGAAACTGGTGAAAGACAGGGAAGCCTGGTGTGCTGCATTCCATAGGGTCATAAAGAGTCAGATATGCCTGAATGACTGAACAACAACAAAATGGGGTGTGGGTTAAGGCCCTTATAATAATGCAGAAAAGGAAAGATAAAAAGACAGGGGATGTAGTCTTCTTCCCTGAGAGCATGCTCTCTTTAAGAAATCCATTGGAATGACTAAAAATTCTAAGGGCAATGAGTCCACATAAATCAGCGGTTTTCAACAGGAGGAAATCTCCTGTTACCGCCCCAGGATGTTTGGCGATGTTTGGAGACATTTTGCTTTCACAGCTTAAAGAGTGTGAGTGACTATGTTAGGGAACTAGAGACCAAAACTGCCTGCCTTGGCCAGGCATGATAATAACTGCTGGCATGAGTTGTGTCACAACAGGAGAGGCTTGATAAGAAATATGGGGCTGTCAACAAAACTAGCCGGGAGAATTCAGGAGGGCCAAAAAGAAGGAGGAAACGCTGGTCCATAATTTGCCTTGCCAATCTCCTAGAAACCTTCAAGAATCTCTCTCGTCTGTGAGATGCATGCACCACCAGGAAGGACTCTGAGTGGGGACCAAATATGGGCATGAGCAAGATGACTGGCCAAGGACAACCAAGAAAGCTCATCCTATTACCATAAAACCTGAAGCTGCAAGCTTGGCATGGCAGAGTAGATCTCCTGGCTTCCCTTATCCTGCTGCTCTCTTCTTGAGGGCCCCATCCCAGTAATGTCTTCTGCTTTGCTAGTACATGTATCTCCTCAGACAAAGCATTTCCAAGTGTTAGACAAGTGTCCACTTTTAGGCCCCCAGGGGTCTCCCTTCTGGTAACAACTGGAGATCTGGGATGGTACCAAACATCATACAATTCCCATGTAACAGAGTTAACCTGTGCAAAATGCCAGCAGTGCTGATATTGAGGGAGAAAAAAGAAGGTGAAGTCGCTTAGTTTTGTCCAACTCTTTGCGACCCCATGGACTATAACCCACCAGGCTCCTCCATGGAATTTTCCAGGCAAGAGTACTGGAGTGGATTGCCATTTCCTTCTCGAGGGTATCTTCCTGACCCAGAGATCGAACCTGGGTCTCTTGCACTGCAGGCAGAGTCTGCAGGTAAAGCCTGGCTTTACCTTCTGAGCCACCAGGGAAGACCCACTGATATTGAGGAACCCCATATGAAGAAAGTCAGTATATAACCCTGGTATAAAGTAAGAAAGCTATACCAGGATAAAATTTTTCTGAAGAATAATTACATTCAAAAGAGATATTTCAGAAGGGTTAACACAGAAAATACCAAGCAAAAATGCATTTTTTTTTCTACCAAATGAATCTTTACTATATTGTAAAAACTACCTGGATATTTAAGTTTCAGTTTTAGTACCAAAATTTAACCTTTCAAGTCTTAGGGAAAGATAAAGAGATTACATTGACCTTGATTTGTATTTTTAATCTCCCATTTCCATAATGTAAATTTCAGTTCATATTTGAAACTCTCAACTGGCCTCAACTGACATGAAGGCTATGAAATCTGTGAACAATTCCTTTTAATACTAAGTATAGTTTGTGATTAAAATATAAATAATTTTTAATTTAATAGAGAATTTAGCTTTATCAAATAAAGACTATTACATGGGAAAATAACCTCTCCCAATTTCTTTCAACCATACTCCTTGTGACTAAATAAAATGCACAATAAGGTCAATTTTCTTACATACAGCTTTTTACTTTTACTCTCTAAGTTTTCCTTAAAAGGAAAACACATTTGATTTCACGTCACTTTACTAACTGTAGCCACTTCTAGATAATTGCTACCATCTACTGTGAGATGCCTGGATGGCATCATCGACTTGATGGACATGAGTTTGAGTGAACTCTGGGAGTTGGTAATGGACAGGGAGGCCTGGCATGCTGCGATTCATGGGGTTGCAAAGAGTCAGACATGACTGAGCAACTGAACCAAACTGTGACTGTAAATATCAAAATAGAAATATTTAAGTAAAAATAAAGAGCCACTTTCAAGAAAAATGGGTCAAGAGAACACTGACGTTCTCAAGTGGATAATTAAGTTTATTTTCTGGATCATTCAAGCTCAAATTATAATCTGAATAAAACATTCAATTTAAACAACACTTATTTAGCACCTGCACTGTACAAATAATACATAATATGCTCTAGAGGATCAAGAAATAATCAAGGCAGTCTTGCCTGTTACAACTCTAGAGAAAGAATGCCATGTTTGAAACTCAGCTTTATGTTTAAGTTCATATTACTTAACCTCTCCCTACTTCAATTTCATCATTTGTAAAATGTTAAGAGTTATAGTACCTATGTTTTTCAGGAGTCTGAAATGCTTAAAGCAGTTCTTGGGTCAGTAAGCCATTACAAAAATATTAGCTATTTTTAAGTACACTTCTGAGAGGAAAGGACTTCTAGATTGACACATCAGCATGAGTAAAAATGCAGAAACAGGAAAATACAAGATATGCTGAGAAATGATAAATGGTTTAGTAAACTTGTATTAATGGGAGTGATTGGAAGATACAGTCAATTTTAATGAGAAAAGCCAACTATGCCCAAAATCCTGAGGGGTTTGAATGTCATGCTGATAAATGTAGATTTGTGAGGGGTGGGGGAGGATAATCAGAGTTGAATAGGACCTTCATTTATCTGAATTTTAAAAGCAACTCTAATGGCTATGTGAAGTTTGAATTGGAGGGGAAAAAATTAAAGGATGGAGAAGAATTTAGAAACTTTATATAGCAATCCCACTCCTGGGCTTATCTCCAGAAAAGATGAAAACTCCAATTTGAAAAGTTACATGTGCCCCAATGTTCATAGCAGTACTATTTAAAATAGCCAAGACATCAGTTCAGTTTCTCAGTCATGTCCAGCTCTTTGTGATACCATGGACTGCAGCATGCCAGACTTCCCTGTCCATCACCAACTCCCCAAAAGTACTCAAACTCATGTCCATTGAGTTGATGATGCCATTAAACCATCTCATCCACTGTTGTCCACGTGTCCTCCTTCATTCAATCTCTTCCAGCATCAGGGTCTTTTCTAATGAGTCAGTTCTTCACATCAGGTGGCCAAAGTATTGGAGCTTCAGCATCAGTCCTTCCAATGAATATTCAGGACTGATTTCCATTAGATGGGCTGGCTGGATCGCCTTCCTGTCCAAGGGATTCTCAAAAGTCTTCTCCAACACCACAGGTCAAAAACATAAATTCTTCAGTGCTCAGCTTTCTTTATGGTCCAACTCTCACATCCATACATGACTACTGGAAAAACCATAACTTTGACTATACAAACCTTTGTTAGCAAAGTAATGTCTCTGCTTTTTAATACACTGTCTAGGTTCATCATAGCTTTTCTTCCAAGGAAAAAAGCATCTTATAATTTCATGACTACAGTCACTATCTGCAGTGATTTTGGAGCCAAAGAAAATAAACTCTGTCACTATTTCCTTTCCTCCATCTATTTGCCATGAAGTGATGGGACTGGTTGCTATGATCTTCATTTTTTGAACATTAAGTTTTAAGTCAGATTTTTTTTACTCTCTTTCACTTTCATCAAGAGACTCTTTAGTTTCTCTTCACTTTCTGGAATAAGGTTGTTTTTATCTACATATCTGAGGTTATTGATATTTCTCCCAGCAATCTTGAGTCCAACTTGTGCTTCATCCAGCCTGGCATTTTGCATGATGGATTTTGCATATAATTTAAATAAGTTGGGTGACAATATACAGCCTTGAAGTACTCCTTTTCCAAATTGGAACCGGTCCATTATTCCATGTCTGGTTCTAACTGATGCTTCTTGACCTGCATACAGATTTCTCAGGAGGCAGGTCAGGTGGTCTGGTATTCCCATCTCTTTCAGAATTTTCCACAGTTTGTTGTTATCCACTCAGTCAAAGGCTTTGGCATAGTCAATAAAGCAGAAGTCGATATTTTTCTGGAACTCTCTTGCTCTTTTGATGATCCAACCAATGTTGGCAATTTGATCTCTGGTTCCTCTGAGTTTTCTAAATCCAGCTTGAACAAATGGAAGTTCACGGTTCATGTACTGTTGAAGCCTGGCTTGAAGAATTTTGAGCATTACTTTGCTAGCATGTGAGATGAGTGCAATTGTGTGGTAGTTTGAGCATTCTTTGCCATTGCCTTTCTTAGGGATTGGAATGAAAACTGACCTTTCCAGTCCTGTGGCCACTGCTGAGTTTTCCAAATTTGCTGACATATTGACTGCAGCACTTTCACAGCATCATCTTTCAGGATTTGAAATAGCTCAACTGGAATTCCATCACCTCCACTAGCTTTGTTCATAGTGATGCTTCCTAAGGCCCACTTGACTTTGCTTTCCAGAATGTCCAGCTCTAGCTGAGTGATCACACCATCATGATTATCTGGGTTGTGAAGATACTTTTGTATAGTTTTTCTGTGTATTCTTGCCTCCTCTTCTTAATATCTTCTGCTTCTGTTAGGTCCATACAATTTCTGTCCTTTATTGGGCTCATCTTTGCATGAAAATTTCCCTTGGTATCTCTAATTTTCTTGACGAGATCTCTAGTCTTTCCCATTCTATTGTTTTCTCTGTTTCTTTGCACTGATCACTGAGGAAGGTTTTCTTATCTCTCCTTGCTATTCTTTGGAACTTTCATTCAAATGAGTATAACATTCCATTTTTCCTTTGCCTTTTGCTTCTCTACTTTTCATATCTATTTGTAAGGTCTCCTCAGACAACCATTTTGTCTTTTTGCATTTTTTTTCTTGGGGATGGTCTGGATTACTGCTTCCTGTATAATGTCACGAACCTCTGATCATAGTTCTTCAGATCTTGGTTTACATGGAACCAAGACATAGAAGCATCCTAAATGTCCATCAAAAGTGAATGGATAAAGAAGATGTGATATGTGTGTGTGTGTGTATATATATATATATGATGGAATATTAATCAAGTCATAAAAAGAAGGAAATATTGCCATTTGCAGCAACATAGATAAAAGTAGAGACTATCAAACTAACTTAAATAAGGCACGCAGAGAAAGATAAACACATATGATATCACTTGTATGTGTAGTCTAAAATATGATATAAATGAACTTACTTACAAAACAGAAATAGATCTATGGACAGAAAATAAACTTACGATTACCAAAGGGGAATAGGAGGAGGGACAAATTAGGTGGTTGGGTTTAACAGTTACACACTACTATATATAAAATAAATAAGGAACTACTATATATAATGGGGAAATACATTCAATATCTTATAATAAGCTATAGTAGAAAAAAATCTGAAAAAGTATATATATATATATATATATATATATATATATGTATAATGGAATCACTGTGCTATATATTTGAAACATTGTAAATCAAATATACTTCAATTTTATGACCTTTAAAAAAAATAGAAATTGTTTCCACAAATCACATTGGAGATACTAATGTGTGATTTCAAATAATGGAATGAAGAATAGAAAGAGTAGATAATGGAGTTATTATAGCAGAAAAAATGAACAAAATCTCTTTTTTTGTGAAAGTAGGGTGGGAGGGAGAGTGAGCCACCTGTACTGTTTAGTTTCTTTTCACCTGTATTATACCAACCAATTTGCAATTCTGCTTTATCCAGAAATATTTAATGGTAACTTTCCAAAGTTATATTGATTTGTTCTTGTTCTCAAAAAGTTTATGCAAAATTCTGTCTTGATTGTTTGGATAAATACTACATGTTTGCTTTTTTTTTTCCATGTTTCACTTGTAAGAAAATATTTTTAAAAACTGCTAATTGGTCTCTCTGTTCTATCTTATGGCACAAGTGAGCCTTGCCCTGTTGGCTCTTGGCTGGTTAGTGGCTATAAGAAAATATAGGGAGGAGGGTTCAGGATGCGGAACATGTGTATACCTGTGGCGGATTCATGTTGATATATGGCAAAACCAATACAATACTGTAAAGTTAAAAAATAAAATAAAATAAATTTAAAAAAAGAAAATATAAGCACTGCTTCACTAAGTTATAGATGCAGTGATTTTAAAATGGAACATTAAAGAGGATACCCAGAAACTTATGAAATATAACTAATAATATATATTTGTATGCTAAATCCAATATTTTATGCATTAAAGTTTACTTTATGACAGCTGTCTTCCTAACTAACTGGAGATTTGGGACTCTCAAGCCAATATTTTACATGAGAAACAAGTTTGCTTCAGGCATAGTAATTTTACTGCATACCATTATAAATTTCTATTATCCTAAGTAAGAAGAAATATGATCAAAACAATTCTATGATCAATGAAGCCTAAAATACAAGCAGGCGAGAATGTTCCACTGCTCACTTGACAAAAATCAAGTCCACTAGGAAGTTTCATGTTATAAAGAATCAGCCATGGCTCATGAATATTATTGGGTTTTTCTATGGCTACTATACTTACTAATAAAATCTTTGAAAAAACTACAATTTAAAGTCTGCATCACTAAAGTGGAATGCTGTAGTCTCAATGGTGGTCTAAAAGTTCCCACAAGTCAGTAAGGAAAAGGTCAACACCTCAACATGAAAAAGAAATGTGATTTTATAAAAATCATGAAAATTCTAATGACAAAAATCAACAAGTTTCTATCCTATCAGATTGACAAAGAAAAAAAAACATAATAAAATATTTGGGGAAGAGATATTCTCTTGCAATGTGTATGGAATGAAAGTTGGTAACAATTTTTGAGGCCAATTTGGCAATATCCATCAAATTTAAAAGGTACATAACTCTCTAGGGTATTTGTCCTAGCAGTACTCTCCAAATAGGTTACCAGGATGTTTAGTGCATAATTATAACACCAAGTGCCTGGAAACAATTTATATGTCCATCAGCTGAGGGACTACTATGTCTACCATGGCACCTCATTCAATAGCATAATAAACAAGCATTAAAAAGGATGAGGTTATTCTGTATACACTGATATTAAATAACTTCTAAAATACATTGTGTACTGACAGAAAAACAAGGTACATATTTCTCTGTACAGAAAGCAAATATTGGTATAAAAAATGAATGAATAATTTCATATATGTTTGTATTTAAATAAAATATTTCTTAATGGAGTTACAAAACAATCAGTAAGAGTAAGTATGTTTCACATGGTAAGTTGCATACTAGCTGACAGAGAGAGGAGGCCTTGATACTCATGCTATAAACTTATGTCCATTCGAATTATGTATCATTTGCCTGGCTTTCTCTTTCAAAACACATGCTAAAACACAATGTTTATGAAAACACAAAGGAATAATAAATATTTCCTTTCTGACTTCATTGTAAATGTAGATTGCTACAAATAAAAGTTTTTAATTGTCCTCAGATCTCAAAGGAGTGTCTCTGTCTCTCACTCTCCTTCTCTTCCAAAAGTGCAAAAAAAAAAAAAAAAAAATTACTGTTTTCTTCTCACACTGTGAATTTATATGCCTATAACTCTTTTCATATCTGGACATACTGTTAAGCTCTAAAAAAAAAAATTCTCAACCATATAACACAGTACCCATAAGAAGATCCTCAATAAATGTTATAGACACAGAGAGAGATTATACAAAGGAAAAGATACTTGATTATTACTGAGTTCACTTCAAGGTGAAAAGGACAATACTAAGGCTTAATCAAATCACATGTATGAGAAATTCAAGATTTATGGGAGATAATTCTGAAACTTCAAATAACAATTATAATATGTGCATATGTGATAAGTCGCTTCAGTTGTGTCCAACTCTTTGTGACCCCATGGACTGTGGTCCACCAGGCTCTTCTGTCCATGAAATTCTCCAGGCAAGAATACTGGAGTGGGTTGCCAGGCCCTCCTTCAGGTGATCTTCCCAACCCAGGGATCAAACCTGGGTCCCCTCCATCTCCTGCATTGGCATGAGGGTTCTTTAACACTAGCACCACCTGGAAAGCCCCATATTATATGTTGGCATGCATTAATATTATATATATATATATATATATGTATAAATATACAAAACAGATAAATAGATGGATGCTAAGACAGTATTTTGTGAGTTGCTTTAGTGGTTTAAGAATATTATCTCCAATCTTTTACATTTTAAATAACTAGTTTAACTAGAATTTGAAAATGTACATGCACCCAATATTCATAACAGCCAATGTCTATAAATGCCGTGACATGGAAGCTCCTACACGTACATGTACATGTATTTCGTTAGAGTCTTTATAGTTGCATAGAGAAATGGGGATCATAATGGGTAAACAGGAATTCAGTAAAACCTAACTGGTAGTATTATACAGATTTTGTAGCACCAATAATTTTGTAAATAAATTTGCTATAATGTGAAATTCAAAATATGCTTTTACAGGTGTGAATGGAACAAGGCTGAGAATAGCAATAAGTGTCAATTTTCTGGATTTGTTCAAATTCATGGTCCTGAAAAAAATTCAAGTAATTTATTTAAAATGTACAACATATTAAAAAAAATAGAAAGTCAGCAAATGGATTGATAACTTTCAGTTTGCTAGGGTAAAATTGTCTGAATTTAATGACAGATTTTTCCTGGAGTATCTAAAGAATTTAGCAGCAGCCTATAAAGTGTTATATTGATGCATCTGGAAAACATAAGCTTTCATTCTAGATTCGCCTTTCATTCTTAATAAAACTTTCCTGCACATGATTGAGAGTTCTAATTTAACTTTTCAATGACATGATTACCACTGGGATTTGGATAATGATGTCTCTTTTCAGGCTAACCTAAACTGGAGGAGCCCAAATGCTGCTTGGGTTGCCTGTTTGGGGTTTTGCTTATTTGTTTAATATGTCTTTAAAAACAATACCCACAGACATATTTTAATTTTTCTAATATGTGTTTCCTCCTTTAAGTCTCCATCCTAAAGTAAACATAATTTTGTACCAAAATACTTGAGAATGTTAGTTCTCTGAAGCTAGAAATTATTCCCAAAATATTTATGAGAACCACTGAGATTTAAGCTCAGTGTGAAAAATACTCTTAAAGCCCTCTCCTAAAATAAATGACAGATTTTTATATTTTGTTTTTGAACAACCTTCCAAAATAGTATAGTTTGTTTAACTGATTTATCATAATATTTCTGCAATTTGGCAAAAAGGTAAATTAAAAGTTATATTTGAAGAAAGAGTGAGTATCCAAGTTTAGAATATTTTTGGAGTCAGATTTCAAAAAATAAAACAACTTTATGAGTGTACATATATGATAGAGGAGAGAATAGCACAAGCTGGAATCAAGATTGCAGGGAGAAATATCAACATCAGATATGCAGATGATACCACTCTAATGGAAGAAAGCAAAGAGGAACTGAAGAGCCTCTTGATGAAAGTGAAAGAGGAGAGTGAAAATGTTGGCTTAAAACTCAACATTCAGAAAACTAAGATCATGGCATCTGGTCCCATCACTTCATGGCAAATAGATGGGGAAACAATGGAAACAGTGACTCACTTTTTTGTCTTGGTTTCCAAAATCACTGCAGATGGTGACTACAGCCATGAAATAAAAAGACGCTTGCTCCTTGGAAGAAAAGATGACAAACCAAGAGAGCATACTAAAAAGCAGAGACATTACTTTGCCGACAAAGGTCCATCTAATCAAAGCTCTGGTTTTTCCAGTAGGCATGTATGGCTGTGAGAGTTGGACTATAAAGAAGGCTGAGCACCGAAGAATTGATGCTTTTGAACTGTGATGTTGGAGAAGACTCTTGAGAGTCCCTTGGACTACAAGGAGATCCAACCAGTCAATCTAAAGGAAATCCGTCCTGAATAGTCATTGGAAGGACTGATGCTGAAGCTGAAGCTCCAATACTTTGGCACCTGATGCAAAGAACTGATTCATTGGAAAAGACCCTGTTGCTGGGAAAGACCAAAGGTGGAAGGAGAAGGGGATGACAGAAGATGAGATGGTTGGATAACATCACCAACTCAATGGAAATGATTTTGAGCAAGCTCTGGGAATTGGTGATGGACAGGGAAGCTTGGTGTGCTGTAATCCATGGGGTCACAATGAGTTGGACACGACTGAGCAACTGAACTGAACTGAGCTGAAGGCATGAGGGCAGGCTGACGCCAAAGCAGAGGCCTCAGTCTGTCTTTGCTCCTTCTTTTTATGTTTTGTCTCCTCCCCTAGGAGCCTGCCCTATACAAATTAGGGCTAACCAGGAAGGGGGAGTGAACTAAACTGATCTGAGAGAGATCTTAGGTGAAACTGAACCTGCTGTCATCTTGATACTGGACTCTCAGACTTCAGAATGGTTAGAAAATGGATTTCTGTTGTTTAAGCCACCTAATCTATGGGATTTTGTTGTGACAGCTCCAACTAATTTGTCTTTTTCATGTTTTTTTTTTTTTTTTTTTTTTTTTACTATTTCAGAATTTAGCCTAGTGCCATACTAAAACATATATACCTGGAATGCAATGCATAGTAACAAAAAAGATTGTATCTTTAAGAAAATTTTAAATGATTCCAAATCAGTTTCAAATTCATTCAATTCAAAATGAATTCCAAATTAATTCAATAAATTAATCCCATTTAATCTAATGCTTAATTTCTTACCCTCCTGTATCCTTTTCAAGATACTGGTTCAGGAGAAGATGCCTTACTATTATGTCAATATCAGAACTGTGTGCATTCGGTTTGGGTTCTTGCTGTACATGTTCCTGAAAACAGTAAGTGATTACATGAGGTCTGGACCATACAAATGAGTTATTTCTCTGTGAAACATTCTGACTATATTGATTTTTGTCTGCTGTAGTGTTATCTGAATAAATTGTGTACACTGAGGCCATATTTAAATTTATCTAGACTGCTGGCCTGGTGCAATCTGAAAGGGCCAAATAGCCTCCCTTTGCTGCTTCCAGAGCAGAATGACTTGTCCTCCAGGATAGCAGCATGTGGCCTCATAGCTGAGATTAGGATTTCCTTGCTTATAATCAGGGTACTGGGTTCAACCTCATATCTACCTGAGAGTCATGGAGAACTGAGAGGAAAGAATGTGTCTGCCCTTTCCCATCTAGATTTCCTCAACCTGTTTCCACTTAGTATTCAGGGCACCTTCATTGATCAGAAATAAAAAGTTTAAGAACATTTTCAACCCTAAGTTTTCAAAATTGTTTTAATAAACCATGAAATATCAGCTTTCTCCTTTATATTTTCCCCTAAAAATCAACCTAGCATGTAGAACGCATACTTCCTATGTATACATCACTCTTCTGTCCTTTGAAAATTAGTTTTCTTCATGTCCACTTTCTGACTTGCTACACTCCTCTATAGCATACATTATGCAGTATAGCTGGTGTGGAGGGATGGAAGGGACATAAGATTTTTGTTTTGCATATTCTCCTACCTGAATATATATTTGCTAAAACTAGTATTTACATGTTTGTCGGAGCTTGGAGAATAAGGATAATATGAAAGATGTTTATGAGAATGTGAGGAGAAAGATAGATCTCATCACTCTGTTTCATTTGTTTTGAAACAAGTAAATATTTCATAATAAGTGTTTATGAAATAAATTAATGATTAATAAGGAATAAATTAACTTCTAATTACCACAAAATAATTTTATTGGGAAATGTAAAAATGCCCACCAACATATATGTAGAAATTACCTGCAGAATACAACTTTTGTAAAAATTCTGGACAAACTTGATTGAGTGATATGTTTCTGTAATCTTTATTTTCATTAATGTTTTGTCTTAGATCTTGCTTCTCCTATTGTAATATATTTTATTTCTATGCCCTGATTCCTCCAACCTGAATCTAATAAATATGGAATAGCTATGGTTCAGAACACATTAAGATATCAAAATATCCTTTCAGGAAAAAAAAAAAAAATGTAATGCCCCTTTCCATTCTCAAAGTAAAAACACCCACTTCAGGTCTTTAAGGTTAAATTTATCTCTGCATTTTTCACATTCAGTGTGCTTAACATATCTGTGATTTATCAGTTAAGAAAATATTCTGATTTACTTTGTATTTTTAACTGAATCTGAAATCATAATTGATTCAATCTTCATTTTACTTATTAAGGATTTATAAATGTACACTTAGAGTTTTATGATTCTACTTTAATTTTTGACAATTTGATTCCTTCCCTATTAATTTTTACATTGCATAAATGTAACTGACATATGCAACTTAGGTATTATTTACTCTACTGTGAAGTTATTTGTATGAAATATTTTATGTAAAAACCAAAGCAAGAATAAAAATGTGAAGAGTCACCTCTACTTATATAACAACTTGAAAATTAGCATGATCTATTTTATTTCTTGCTTCTAAGAAGTGATAAGGGAAAAAAAGGTCAACAAGTACATTTCCATGAGGTATAACATAAGTTGGAGGATCACTCAAAAAAATAATAATATAATCCTTGTTCATCTGTTAAATAGTAGGCAACACTTCAACTTAAATCATAGAGGATCACAATAACCTTCCAGCTAAGGTAGCATCCCTAAATCATTTTTGCTAACACGTTACTTCAATTCAAAATATTAAAAATAAATATACTTCTGCTTTACAAGATGACTTTTTTTACTTACAGCTTAGAAGGATGTATTAAGCTATGATTTTAGAAAATTTCAATGTGGTTCCACATTTTAAACATTGCATATATGACATAAATTCTGATTTAAAAAATGTAAATATAGATGAGATATCATTAGAGATTCTATTCAGCTTTTTCCCCTATAACACTAAAAATTAATCAGTCCTAAATAATGAGGACCAAACAAATTAAGCATAATATTGAAGTAGATAAATTAACAACTAAATATGAAGAGACTTCAAACATCTATAAATACCCAGAATTAATCTGAGTTTTATCACTGGAAACAAAGTGGAGACTAACATATTATGAAATAGAACTTGACTTTAAATATGCCAATCTTACCTTGAAATTAATACACACATATATTCCATCTTGCTTTTTATCCACCCTACTTTTTTTTTACCTAAAGCGCACACTCATTTTTCAGTATAACATTCAACTAGGAAACTATTTTAAAAATTGTTCTAAGACCCAAAAGACAGATCAAATATCTAGACAATATAAAACTTTTAGGATGAACTGAAAGAGCACAGTTCTTTACCCTTATACAGAAAACAACCAAGAGTAAAAGTTAACAGGACACCAAGATGCAAAAGATTTACTGAAATAATGCCTGTCTTAATGGACAGTTGACTAGCTCTACACTAGCCTCAAGGAATAGATAATTTGGACGTTAGTGCAGATTTATGTGTGCATACGTGCATTCATACTCAGTCTTTGTGACCCCACAGGCTGTGGCCCACCAGACTCATCAGTCCATGGGATTTTCCTGGTAAGAATACTGGAATGAGCTGCCATTTTCTCCTCCAGGAGATCTTCCCCACACAAAGACTGAACTCACGTCTTTTGCATCTTCTGCAAGGCAGGTGGATGCTTTACCACTGAGCCACCAGGGAAGCCCACAGTTTCATAGCCCAAGGCCTAAAACTACTTATGCCATTAGATATTAATAATTTAGAGTAAGTCCAAAAGGCCTTATTTGGAATAGTAAATAATTACTTACATAAATCACTTCTTTTTTTTTTTTTTTTGATGTTCAAGCTGGTTTTATTTTATTTTATTTTTGCACCATACAAATAGTTTTATTTACATAGATTAGGGGAACAATATCTGAGTATAACATACTGGTTTGTCAAGTAGGTTCTTTTTTTTTTCTGTTTTTTTTTAAATTTTATTTTTAAACTTTACATAATTGTATTAGTTTTGCCAAATATCAAAATGAATCCGCCACAGGTATACATGTGTTCCCCATCCTGAACCCTCCTCCCTCCTCCCTCCCCATACCATCCCTCTGGGTCGTCCCAGTGCACTAGCCCCAAGCATCCAGTATCGTGCATCGAACCTGGACTGGCAACTCGTTTCTTACATGATATTTTACATGTTTCAATGTCATTCTCCCAAATCTTCCCACCCTCTCCCTCTCCCACAGAGTCCATAAAACTGTTCTATACATCAGTGTCTCTTTTGCTGTCTCATACTTGAAAGTGAAAGTGAGAGTCACTCAGTCATGCCCCACTCTTCGCAACCCCATGGACTACGCAGTCCATAGAATATTCAGGCCAGAATACTGGAGTGGGTAGCCTTTCCCTTTTCAAGGGGATCTTCCCAACCCAGGGATCAAACCCAGGTATCCTGAATTGCAGATGGATTCTTTACCACCTGAGCTATGAGGGAAGCCCCCACAATCACCTCTTAATATAGAATCCAAAGATTCTCCTTGGAAGAAAAGTTATGACCAACCTAGACAGCTTATTAAAAAGCAGACATTACTTTGCCAACAAAGGTCTGTCTAGTCAAAGCTATTGTTTTTCCATTAGTCATGTATGGATGTGACAGCTGGACTATAAAAAAAGCTGAGCACTGAAGAACTGATGCTTTTGAACTGTGGTGTTGGAGAAGACTCTTGAGAATCCGTTGGACTGCCAGGAAAGCCAACCAGACAATCGATCTTAAAGGAAATCAGTCCTGAATATTCATTGGAAGAAGTGATGCTGAAGCTAAAACTTTAATACTGTGGCCACCTGATGTGAAGAACTGACTCATTTGAAAAGACCCTGATGCTGGGAAAGATTGAAGGCAGGAGGAGAAGGGGACAACCAAGGATGAGATGGTTGGATGCCATCACTGACTCAATGGTCATGAGTTTGAGTAAACTCCAGGAGTTGGTGATGGACAGGGAGGCCTGGCATGCTGCAGTCCATGGGGTTGCCAAGAGTTAGACACGACTGAGAAACTGAACTGAAAGTTTCAAAAAGATATTTATTTTCCTCAAGTTCTGGTATTAGAAAACAGACTAAACCCCTAAAATAGATAACAAATATTTACACCCAATTAACTCATACACACACACACACACCTTTAGCTCTGTTCTAATATATTCATAGGTTCACATGTGATATGACTCACTTGAACTTTAACATCCGGTTATGGCAGAAAAGTTATACTGGACTAGTTTCCTCATAGTAAACAGCCGTTAAACTAGAAAAATATTTAATACAGCTTGGGTTAAAATTAGAAAACAATAGTCTAGAAGGCAATGGCACCCCACTCTAGTATTCTTGCCTGGAAAATCCCATGGATGGAGGAGCCTGGTGGGCTGCAGTCCATGGGGTCGCTAAGGGTCGGACACAACTGAGCGACTTCACTTTCACTTTTCACTTTCATGCATTGGAGAAGGAAATGGCAACCCACTTCAGTGTTCTTGCCTGGAGAATCCCAGGGATGGGGGAGCCTGGTGGGCAGCCGGCTATGGTGTTGCACAGAGTCTGACACGAGTGAAGCGACTTAGCAGCATCAGCAGCTACTAACTATAAGCAATGAGCAGAAACTATCCTGATGCCACATCATTGCTGACCCTATACATACGGAGGAAGGGCAGAGTCACTGGCCCTCAAATCTGATACCCAGTGAGATAAACACAACCTGTGTTTGAAGTTGATAGAGGATAACAGAGCATTTCAATGCTGTATCCATCCCCAGACTAGCAAATAACAGTAACAAGTAACAGAAGTTTATCTCTGAAGCCAGGAATGAGTACCTGGAAAGATATTCTCTTTGAACCAGGAAGTCACAAGAATAACCTAAATCTGAGAGAAGAATAGAAATACTGAGAAAAACATTTCCATTAACCCTGCCCCACAATAAGGATGGATAACACCTGAGGAATTTGAAGCCAGTAGGGTAATAATTGTAATAATAACAACAGTAAAACACAAACACAGCTTGATTCATGACTATATTGACAAAATGTTCCACACTGCAGTTCTAGCAAAGGAAGCATATCCATAAGTTCTGTGATCTAATGTAAAGCATGGTGCCAGTAATTAATAATAAAGCTTTATATACATAAAACTTGCTGACATAGTAGACCTTAAGTGTCCTTACTACATATACAGACAAAAGGTAAATACATGAGGTGATGGATAGTTTAATTAGGTTAATAGGGAAAATCATCTCACAGTGTACACATATATCAAAACATAATGCTGCATACCTTAAATGCATATAATGTATATTAATATATTTGTCAGTTATATAACGACAATAAAGTTAGGAGGAAATTCCCATTTTGAGGGATACGCATTAATTCTGTCTCTTAATCTACAGGTGATTTAGATCTTTTATCCAAAAAATGTGCAACAAAGTAAGTAAGAAAGAACATAAGGGACAAAATAGACAAAGGAGTCAACAGATGTAACTCCAGTATGACCTAGGCATTGGAACTTTCAGACTGAGAATTTAAAATAACATGATTAATATGTCAAAGGCTATAATGGAAAGGGTAGACAACATGCAAAAGCAGATGGGTGATATCTTAAAAAAAATGGGAACTGTAAGTAACAATCAAAATGACATGGTATAAAGTAATGATAACAGAGACGAAGACTGTCTTCAGTGAGATTATCACTGTCTTCAATGAAACTGACACCGAACCTTGAGAGAACTTGAAGATAAGGAAATAGAAACTTGAACTGAACACAAAGTAAAAGAAATGTGAAAGTAAAAATCAAAGAAGATAGCATCAAGATCTTTGGGAAAATATCAAAAAGTAACACACATATAATTGAAATCTCTGACAGAAATGAAAGAGGTAACAGGGAGGAATACATATGTGAAAAGATATCAGTCAAGAATTTTCTGAAAAATAATGAAAGGCATCAAGTCACAGGTCCAAGATGCACAGAAAGCAAATGGAATGTAAATATAAGCAAAGAAACACCTACTCGAAGAACATCCTGTATTAAACCTGCTAGAAACCAATAGTAAAGAAAAAAATCTTAAATGATAGTGAAGGAAGAAAAACAGACATAATGCATATTGAGAAATACAGGTAAAAATTAAAGCAGATTTCTTATTGGAAATCATGGAAACAAGAAGACAATGAAAGGAAGCCTGAGGGGATTCTTCTCAGATATTTGTTAATACTAGGGGAAACTGGCAGAGCTACTGCTGGTAAACCTCATGATATGTGGGGCCTCCCTATCCCTGCAGAGCTCCTGCTGGTGAATCTCATGGTATTTGAGGGTCCCTCTACCCCTGTGGTCTTAGGTTTTTAAGCTCAGAGTTCCAGACTGAGCCTCCAGCAATCTTTCAATTACAGTTCAGCTTTTTCTGCCTGACTTTGGTTCCCAGGGTCTTGATCTGTGAGTCTCACTCTGGTTCAACCAGGATGGACTCAAAGCTAATCTTGTTTTGCCTCTGCCTGATACCAGTGATGTCCTGGAGCTGACTTGCTCTGCCTGCCAAGACTCAGTTCCATGTTCCGTTCCAAGAACCAAGATTCTCTTCCCAATTCTGTGTTCAATGACACACTGCTGGGAGTTTGCAGCCAACCATGGTGGGAGTATTTACATCATGGAAATTGGCAAATGCTACAAATCAAGCCTTCTCCCCTACATCCACTTCTGTGCTGGAAGAGCCTGTTGTTAAGGAATTACCAGACACCTGCTGCTACAACTCCCACCTCCCACCCCATAAGATTCTTTTGGAACATCATATTATTTTGTTTCAGTGTGTACACCTAAAATACTACAATTCTTTTAAAAATAAAATCATAATTCCTCACATATTAAAAAGTTAACACTAATTTTAAAAATATTGTCAAATAGCCATTTGTTCAAATTTCCCTGATTAAACAACAACAACAACAACAAAAGGTATTCAAGTATTGGAAAGAAAAAAAAGTCATTCAAGTATTGGAAAAGGGGCAACCTACAATTCTGTATAAAAGTGAAAAGGTAAAAGAAATAAAAAATAATGTGTATGAAAATCAGAAACCCCAATACAATCAAAAACAAAATGAGTAGTTTTATCTTCTTAAAATAAAAGTATAATTCAAAGCAGTGTGCTCATACTGAATATTTTTTAAATATGCAATTTACAAATATTCAAGAAACTTATTATAAATGTGAAATGTGAAATAAGGCAAATGCTATGAGAGAATATATATGAAATATTTATTTTTATTTATAACAGACATGGTTTCAAGGAGGCTTAGAAAAGCTTCATAGGCATAAATGATTCTTTACTTTCATTTTCACTAAAATCAACAAGCTCAGCTAATATGTTTGCAGTATTTCACTCTTGCTCTGTATCCACAAGTTTATTTCATCTATCAACTTCTTTTTGGTGGATGCAAGCATGTGCTGACTTATCTATTTTGAAGCAATTGTTTTAGGAGAAGCCCTCACAGGAACCATGAGTAATTATGGATATTATTATTAGTGAATCAAACAGACAGCAAATATATGGCTATCTGCCACTGATCAAGAATTAAACATAGGGATGTCATGATATAATTTCAGATAGTATATTAAATATTTGGGAAAAAAAGTAGAGCTTTAATATCTGAGGCTGCTGCTGCTGCTACTAAGTCGCTTCAGTCGTGCCCGACTCTGTGCGACCCCATAGACGGCAGCCCACCAGGCTCCACCTTCCCTGGGATTCTCCAGGCAAGAACACTGGAGTGGGTTGCCATTTCCTTCTCCAATGCATGAAAGTGAAAAGTGAAAGTGAAGTCGCTCAGTCGTGTCCGACTCTTCACCACCTCGTGGACCGCAGTCTACCAGACTTCTCCGTCCATGGGATTTTCCAGGCAAGAGTACTGAAGTGGGGTGCCGTTGCCTTCTCCGGCATATCTGAAGAGAAAATCACAAACTGTGCATGCATATGAAATGCCTTCGACTCTGATGCTGGGAGGGATTGGGGGCAGGAGGAGAAGGGGACGACAGAGGATGAGATGGCTGGATGGCATCACTGACTTGATGGACGTGAGTCTGAGTGAACTCGGGAGTTGGTGATGGACAGGGAAGCCTGGTGTGCTGCAATTCATGGGGTCTCAAAGAGTCGGACACGACTGAGCGCCTGAACTGAACTGGCAGATTGCTGTTAAATAAGAGCCCAAATTGTTACTCACATCAGTATACAAACCAACAATTTCAATTGTCTGTTAATAAACAATACTCATTTAGTAGAGTTAATTGATATTTGGTTGTAGAATTATTATTTGCTTCATGTTAAAACCTTTCAAATTCAGATGAAATTGATGAAAGCAGTTTATAATACTAGCCTTGTTCACATATAATTATTTTTCCTTCCATGAGTAACAAACTTAAATCAACCTCTCCTCAAGAAAAACAAAGAGATAAAATTTTACTAACAGTGAGATAATTTTCCATTGTCTGTACTGGTTTCAAAGTCCTCTAAATTAAGAACTCAAAGTTTTATTTTTAATACTTGTGAGTGAAGTTGCTCAGTCATGTCCGACTGTTTGCGACCCCATGGACTGTAGCCTAAGAGGCTCCTCTGTCCATGGGATTTTCCAGGCAAGAGTACTGGAGTGGGTTGCCATTGTCTTCTCCAGGGGATCTTCCCAACCTAGGGATCAAACCCAGGTCTCCCTCACTACAGGTAGACACTTTACCGTCTGAGCTACCAAGGAACCACTTTAATACTATATATGTACATAAAAGACATTCAAATAAAAGGGTTTGCATTTTAAGTAGGAAGAAAAATTAATTGACCTGGGAAGGAAACAAACTAGGTAACATATGCTCTTAATTAAGCAAAATAAAATAGTTCTCTAACTCTATGTTTGATGCCCCTTCCTTGCATTGGCATTGATTGAAAGGATTATTTATTTTGAACATACTAGGGAAAACACTTCTATTTGTTATTGATAACTATGAAAATTGCCTTACATACAATTGAAAGGGTAAAGAAACAGTTTCATTTTCAATTTATTATTTAAAGAGTTCCACTGAAGAATAGTTATGGCAATCACAGTTGCTTAACTGTTTCACACTTAAGCAATTAGAGGTTTTAGCCTACTGTTTAATTCAGAGATTAAAAAAAAAATGATAAATCTTTTCAAGCTTTCTCTGACATCTAGGTTTGACTTTTTGGCTGTACATTTTCCACTGAACATCAAGAATAGCTAATTTCTTGAAGTACTAGGAATAAGTAAATGCTGTTGAAAGAATTACTCTAGTTTAGAAAATTCCTCCTTAGCAGCAATTTATTCCATCATAATTTGTGCAAACCTGTGAAATAAGTAGTGGCAGTAAGGCTAAACTTTAGACAAACTTCTCTCTTTGCCTTAATAGAAATTACTAATAGATTTTGAAAAATGAAAATATTTTTAACAGTCTTAAATAATTTGCTACTCCTCTGTAGGCATGCAAATATCATAGTCAGCATACATATAATCTCTCTTTTCATTAGGTTTTTTTTTTTTTTTAATGGAAAATTATATTGAGAAGGGAAATTATGGGCTGGTTCTCTACAGGCAGATACTAGAGGCAAGAAGTAAGGAAATTAGTAATCAAAGTTTAAAAAACTTGTCAAATGCTCTCAATTTTAAAATAGAGCTTGGACAAGGCCATCTGGTGACAGACTATCATTTTGCCCACTGAGTATTTCATAGAAAGGTGATTACTTTGCAAACCTGTATGTTTTTTGTTTACTATTGGAAAACTGTATTTTAGCTCCTGAATTTTCATTTCTGTCAAAATTTTAGCTTTTCTACTAGGTCTTCCTGAACATGTTCTTCTCACTAACTTTTCACTAACTGAATTCACTTATGACCAGCAAGATTCTAGTCAATAAAGTAGGAATTCTTAATTTACATGTTTCATTTTACAAATAAACTTACATTTATTCATTTACATCTCTAAGAAAGTTTTTATCCTTTACTACTGTTATCTTTTAAAGCATCTAATAGTTTAATATTTATATTTCCTCACAAAAGCTAAAATACTAGATAAATACATACATACATACATATATGTTGTTGTTTAGTCACTAAGTTGCATCCAACTTTTTGCGACCCCATGGACTATAGCCTGGCAGGCTCTTCTGTCCATGGGATTTCCCAGGCAAGAATACTGGAATAGGTTGCCATTGTGTTCTCCAGGGGACCTTCTCCACCCAGACATCAAACTCATGTCTCCTACATTGGTAGGCAGACTTATTACTGCTGAGCCATCAGGGAAGTACACACAATATACATAAAAATTTTGAATTACAGAAAAATTACTCTAAAAATCTTATGTTCTTAGAAATAGATATGTGTTTAAGGTTCAGAACTCTAAATGGCATAAGAAAAATGTCTAACATACGTGAAAATAGAGTACAAATAGTACCCTTTAAAGATCTGTCAGTCTACAAATAGGTGATCAGATGAAAGGAAGGAAAGCTGTTACCATTTTGAATTTTATTATTAAATGCAACAATGGGGTAGGTTTAAAACAGTGTTTTCATTCATGGCAACAGTGGCCTAGGTATAGCCTGTTCTTATAAATTAAATTCATTTGATCCCTCTCACATTCTATCAAGAAAAAACTGTCTATTACACCTACTAAAAGAAATGGTATGGACCTAACAGAAGCAGAAGATATTAAGAAGAGGTAGCAAGAATACACAGAAGAATTATACAAAAAAAAGATCTTCATGACCCAGACAGTTACAATGGTATGATCACTCACCTAGAGCCAGACATCCTGGAATGCAAAGTCAAATGGGCCTTAAGAAGCATCACTATGAACAAAGCTAGTGGAGGTGATGGAATTCCAGTTGACTTATTTCAAATCCTAAAAGATGATGCTGTCAAAGTGCTGCACTCAAAATGCCAGCAAATTTGGAAAACTCAGCAGTGGCCACAGGACTGGAAAGGTTGGTTTTCATTCCAATCCCAAAGAAAGGCAATACCAAAGAATGTTCAAATTACCACACAATTGAACTCATCTCACATGCTGCAAAGTGATGCTCAAAATTCTCCAAGCTAGGCTTCAACAGTATGTGAACCGTGAACTTCCAGATGTTCAAGCTGGATTTCAAAAAGACAGTGGAACCAGAGATCAAATTGCCAACATCCATTGGATCATCAAAAAAGCAAACGAGTTCCAGAGAAAAATCTACTTCTTCCTTATTGACTATGCCAAAGCCTTTCATTGTGTGGATCACAACAAACTGTGGAAAATTCTTAAAGATATGGGAATACCAGACCACCTGACCTGCCTCCTGAGAAATCTGTATGCAGGTCAAGAAGTAACAGTTAGAACTGGACATGGAACAATAGACTAGTTCCAAATTGGGAAAGGAGTACATCAAGGCTGTATATTGTCACTCTGTTTATTTTATTTATATGCAAAGTACATCATGAGAAATGCTGGGCTGGATGAAGCACAAGCTGGAATCAAGGTTTCCAGGAGAAATATGAATAATATCAGATATGCAAATGACACTACCCTTATGACAGAAAGTGAAGAACTAAAGAACCTCTTGATGAAAGTGAAAGAGGAGAGTGAAAAAGTTGGCTTAAAACTCAACATTCAGAAAACAAAAATCATGGCATCTGATCCTATCACTTCATGGCAAATAGACAGGGAAACAGTGGAAACAGTGGCATAGTTTATTTTTTTAGGCGCCAAAGTTATTGCAGATGGTGACTGCAGCCATGAAATTAAAAGACACTTACTCCTTGGAAGAAAAGTTATGACAAAGCTAGACAGCATATTAAAAAGCAGAGACATTACTTTGCCAACAAAGTTCTATCTAGTCAAAGTATGGTTTTTCCAGTGGTCATGTATGGATGTAAGAAATGGACTATAAAGAAAACTGAGTGCTGAAGAATTGATGCTTTTGAACTGTGGTGTTGGAGAAAACTCTTGAGAGTCCCTTGGACTGCAAGGAGATCCAAACAATCCATTCTAAAGGAAATCAGTACTGAATATTTACTGGACGGGCTGATGCTGAAGCTGAAACTCCAATACTTTGGCCAGTTGATGGGAAGAACTGACTCATTTGAAAAGACCCTGGGAAATACTTAAGCCAGGAGGAGAAGGGGTTGACAGAGGATGAGATAGATGGTTGGATGTCATCACCAACTCAATGGACATGACTCTGAGTAAACCATGGGAGTTAGTGATGGACAGGGAGGCCGGGTGTGCTGCAGTCCTTGGGGTCGCAAAGAGTCAGACATGACTGAGAGACTGAACTGAATTGAATTAGATTAATGAGATATTCACTCTCAACTAGCTCTGAACATTTTGTTAAATATGATATCTGAGTCTAACTTTTGTGCTATATTGTTTATTTTCTAAGACACTTAAATTCACTTTACCTTTTGTAATTTTAACTTATGTCTTTTTATTATCAGGTAATTAAAACACATTCTGTTGGGAAGTCCACATGCAAAAATTAAAGTCTAATTATACTGTAATAAGAACTTAATGGTCCTTTCCATTACTCTACTTTACCTTGGATAGCGTTTTCAGGTTGGCATTATCTCCCTACGATAGTTGTTTATAGCACTGGTGGCTTAGTCAGTAAACAGTGAGCCTGCAATGCAGACGACCCAGGTTCGATCCCTGGGTCGGGAAGATCCCCTGGAGAAAGAAACATCAACCCACTCCAGTATTCTTTCCTGGGAAATTCCATGGAAAGAGGAGCCTAGCAGGCTACAGTGCATGGTACTATAAGAGTCATATATGACTTAGTGACTAAATAACAAAGACACAGAGAACACAGACTCCATGAACTGTTTCTGGTAGATGACTTTACACAGTAAGATACCTCTTTATCCATAGAAACCAGACATCATTTGTGAAATATTTTCAAAGTCTTCTGATTATAATTTTAAAAAATTGAAGGAAAGGAATTGTTTAATGTTACAGCAGTGCAAATTACATTATTAGATGGGCTTAAAATTTTAAATTTCATTTAGTTTTAGCAGAGTCTTGGCTTTCCAATTAAGGGTCTTCCAAACATTTTATTTAGTCATGTTCTACTTCACAGCAATCTATTATTGTTTCAAAGGGAGTATGCTCTGATGTCACTTTCTTGAAAGTGGTAAAACTCACTTTCACTTGGATAAAGAAGGGAAAAAGAATCATCAGAAAGACTGATTTTTTTATTACTGAGTATAATCCTTCATTTCAAATTAAAACATCTTTCCTACCCTCATTTTTACTAATTTCCACATTTTAACATTAATTTTCCTCATATAGTCAAATATAAATCAAACCAAATTTGTTTTTGTATTTTATTTAACCTCTTCTTTAAATCAACTTACCATTCAACTTTATAATTTATGCAATATTCTTATTGCTTCCTTAAAATATTCAGCACAGGTGTATATTCACCAGTGTCCTGGAGAGAGAATTTTAAATTATTTCAGTAGTGTTGTTTGAGCTCATTTTAAATTAAAAAAAAACAACACAGAAAAAGGAAATTATTTACATCTACCCAGATAGCAAGATAAAATAATCAAACAATTTTTATATCTTATAAAATATTAAACATTCACTACAAAATCTATGCATAGTCTAAGAACAGAGCATCAAGATCACTTATATATAAATCTGAATTGTTTTATACAGTTCCACTTATAATCTATGCCTTTATATATTAAAATACCAATATTCATAAGAGATTGAATCTGCATACTTCAGAATTTTTCATAAGAATGAAAGAAATGGAAACTTCTGAGTCTACTCTAATGGGTAAAAATGTACTGTGACATTGAAAACTAGTTTGCACAACTATTTTATCTTTGGCTCAGACTAAGAGCTGACTACTATTTTACATGAAACTTTACAATTTGTAAAATAGTATTTTAACAAAGATACAAAAAGTATAGTTCCAAAACACCCAAATCTGAGCATTAATTGGCTGATTCCAGCTGCATTGTGCTTAAGTATGTCCTAACTCCAGTGTTCTTGCCTGGAGAATCCCAGGGGTGGGAGCCTGGTGGCCTGCTGTCTATGAGGTCGCACAGAGTCGGACATGACTGAAGCAACTTAGCAGCAGCAGCAGCAGAAATAAAATACTGACAATAGTACGTTTATGACATGCCCTCAAAATCTGACCCTAAAACATATCTAGCACAAGTCATGATTCCACAATGACTGCATACATTGGGTGCACACAATTATCCTCACTTGCCATATTCCTTTTCTAAGTTATGATCCCCCAACGCATATTTCTTCAATGTAAGAAGTTGTTATACAGTATACTAACGCATATATATGGAATTAAGAAAGATGGTAACGATAACCCTGTATGTGAGACAGCAAAAGAGACACAGATGTATAGAAGTCTTTTGGACTCTGTGGGAGAGGGAGAGGGTGGGATGATTTGGGAGAATGGCATTGAAACTTGTATAATATCATACATGAAACGAATCGCCAGTCCAGGTTCGATGCATGATACTGGATTCTTGGGGCTGGTGCATGGGGATGACCCAGAGGGATGGTACGGGGAGGGAATAGGGAGGGGGGTTCAGGATGGGGAACATGTGTATACCTGTGGTGGATTCATGTTGATGTATGGCAAAACCAATACAATATTGTAAAGTAATTAACATCCAATTAAAATAAATGTATATTAAAAAAAGAAGTTGTTAAAGGAAAAAATACAGATAGTAGTAAGCCAAAAATAGAAGGCCATTTGAGCAAATTTCATATTCAAATAAATACTTTTGATCAGAAATTTCAGTTTTGATGAATAGTTAACTGACATAACTGATCTGGTTTAATATTTCATCAGATAGATCTAGGTTTAATTTTCAAAGTCACCACTATCATCTGTGTGCCTTTATCCTTTTATTTTATTTCTTTTTTTGCCATTAACTTAAAGTCAACATACAATTTTAGATCTCATATTAATAGTATAAAATCTAGTAAAATGATTTATACTAGAGAACTTTTAATTTCAGTTAGTCTTTTTTAAAAAGAAGAGAAAAGATCTTGAAGAATTTGGAATATGTATTTCTGTTTTTATGGGAAAGGAGAGGGTCATATAGTTATCTGTGATGATTTTCAGTAAACCCTCTATTCTCTAAAATATGACCCAAAATGATGTCATTGATATCTAAGGGTACAAATTGGATCCTTATTTTCTTGGTGCAGTGTTTGACTTTTATTTTCATTAAAATGCAAATATCCTAGAGAGGGGACTCAGTTTTTTATTCACTCATTTATATTTTCCTGTAAACAGTGGATATACAATCAATATTTCTTCATTTACACTGTCAGATGATTTATTAAGAAAAAGTGTGGTTGATTTCGGGGGGGGTGGAAGAGAAAAATTCGGAAGCTACTCTCAGTAAGACACATAATGTAAGAAGAAAAAAGTAAAACTGAGAAAAGAATTCATAAACATGTACTTATCATACGATTTTGGTAAGGGTTGACGAATATAATTCAAAGAAAACAGAGTTATTACATGAAACAGTTCTGTATTCTTAGTGATAAAAAAGAGTATCAGAAATAGCTAATATTAGAAAGCATGTTTTATAATATTGGTTAACAAAGAATTTGGGGAAAAAAATGAAAAATGAGTAGCTATTGTAAAATTCCATAAAATCTCAATACTAAGCAAGAGATATCTCTCCCCTTGTGTGAATAAATATGAGAAGGCCAGAAGAAATGGAAGAAATAAGCTTTTCCTCTTTAATAGTCCTTGAAGATAATCCTTTTCATTAGTCCTTTAGTACCCAAATGGGGGTGCTAAAGACAAGGTTTATGGAACCCCATTCCAGTACTCTTTCCTGGAAAATCCCATGGAGGGAGGAGCCTGGTGGGCTACAGTTCATGGGGTCGTTAAGAGTCGGACACGACTGAATGACTTCACTTTCACTTTTCACTTTCATGCATTGGAGAAGGAAATGGCAACCCACTCCAGTGTTCTTGCCTGGAGAGTCCCAGGGATGGTGGAGCCTGGTGGGCTGCCGTCCATGGGATTGCACAGAGTCGGACACGACTGACGCAATTTAGCAGCAGCAGCAGCAAAGACAAGGTTTGTATGTCACTGAGTCCCTTCTGCCTCTGAGAACTCATGAACTGCAGCACTCCAGGCTCCTCTGTCTTGCACTGTCTCCTGGTGTTTGTTCAGATTCATGCCCATTGAGTGAGTGAGGATTGACTGGTTTGATCTTGCAGTTCAAGGGACTCTCCAAAATCTTCTCCAGCACAATTTGAAAGCATCAGTTCTGCTGGGCTCAGCCTTCTTATGGGCCAACTCTCACTTTCATATATGACTACTGGAAAAATCAGTTTTCACTGTACAGAAGTTTGTCAGCAAAGTGATGTCTATGCTTTCTAATACACTGTCTAGATTTGTTTTAGCTTTACTTCCAAGGAGCAAGTGTCTTTCAATTTTATGGCTGCAGTTACTGTCTACAGTGATTTTGGAGCCCAAGAAAAGAAAATCTGTTTCCACTTTTTCACCTTCTATTTGACACAAAGTGATGAGACTGGATAGATGATCTTAGCTTTTTGAATGCTAGTTTCAAGTCAATTTGTTCACTCTAATCTTTTACCCTCATCAAAAGGTTCCTTAGCTCCTCTTCAAATTTCTGCCATTAGAATGGTGTTATCTCCATATCTGAGGTTGTTGATATTTCTCCTACAATCTTGATTCCAGCTTGACCTTCATCCAAAGAGGCATTTTGCATGATGTACTCTGCATATAACTTAAACAAGCAGGATGATGATATAAATCCTTGTTGTACTCATTTCCCAATTTTGAACCAGTTTTTCTATGTAAGGTTCCAACTGGTGCTTCTTGACCCGCATATAGATGTGGTGTCCATTTGTATTGAGCTTCAGTAGGAAACAAGTTGAGTTATTTGAGGAGAGTTTAATAAAAAGAGGGGTTTGGGGCTTTTTTTTTTTAACATTGTTTTTGAATTCTGTAAAATTTACACACAGTAAAATTCACCTCTTTTTTGGAAAGAGGAATGAGATCATACACTTAGACAAACAGCCACCATCACAGAATTCAGAACAATTCCAACACTCAAAAAAATACCTTTGTGTTCAGACCCCCTCCACTCACCTATGCCCTGAAACCACTTTTCTATTTTCTCTGTTGCTACAGTTCTGCCCTTTTAAAGAATGCTTTAAAAAGGAATCACATATGTATAACATTTTGAGGCTGGCCTCCTTCACTTAGCATTCTGCTATTAAGATTCATTCATGTTGTTGCATAACTCATAGTTTGCTTTTGTGTTTTTTAATTGCTGAATAGTATTTCACTGTGGGGATATATCAAAGTCTACTTTCCAGTTACACATTCACTTGTTGAGGTAGGCCTGAGTTTATTATTTGTGGCAAAACTGAATACTGCTGCTATAAATATTCATTTGAAGGTATTTGACCATATGCAAGTTTTTATTTCTCTAGTGTAAACAGTTAAAAGTGGTATTACAGAGTCAATTATCTTGTAAATCAATCCATGTTATTTACAATAATAATAAAGAAGAAAAACCATATTGTCATAATAATGCATGTATGGGAATTATTTGACTAAATTCAACATCTGTTCATGATGCAAACTTTCAGTGGACTAGGTGTCTAAAATCATTTCAGTTTGTACAAACTGTACCTCTGCCTAGTGAAAAGAGATTGCCGTCTAGTATATGGGAAAAGTCAGTTTTCATTCCAATCCCAAAGAAAGGCAATGCCAAAGAATGCTCAAACTACTACACAATTGCGCTCATCTCACTAGCAAAGTAATGCTCAAAATTCTCAAAGTCTGGCTTCAACAGTGCATGAACCATGAATTTAAAAATGTTCCAGCTGGATTTAGAAAAGACAGAGGAACCAGAGATCAAATAGCCAACATCTGTTGGATCATCAAAAGAGCAAGAGAGTTCCAGAAAAACATCTACTTCAGCTTTATTGACTATGCCAAAGCCTTTCACTGTTTGGATCACAACAAACTATAGAAAATTCTTTAAGAGATGGGAATACCAGCCCATCTGACCTGCCTCCCAAAAAATCTGTATGCAGGTCAAGAAGCAATGATTAGAACTGGACATGGAACAACAGATTTGTTCCAAATCGGGAAAGGCATATGTCAAGGCTGTATATTGTCACCCTGCTTATTTAACTTATATGAGGAGTACATCATGAGAAATGCTGGGCTGGATAAAGCACAAGCTGGAATCAAGATTGCCAGGAGAAATATGAATAACCTCAAATATGTAAATGGCACCACTCTTACAGCAGAAAGCAAAGAAGAACTATAGAGCCTCTTGATGAAAGTGAAAGAGGAGAGTGAAAAACTTGGTTTAAAACTCAACATTCAGAAAACTAAGGTCATGGCATTTGGTCCCATCACTTCATGGTAAATAGATGGGGAAACAATGGAAACAGTGATAGACTTTATTTTGGGGGCTCCAAAATCACTGCACATGATGACTGCAGCCATGAAATTAAAAGATGCTTATTCCTTGGAATAAAAGTTATGATCAACATAGAGAGCTAATTAAAAAGCAGAGACATTACTTTGCCAACAAAGGTCCATCTAGTCAAGGCTATGGTTTTCCCAGTAATCATGTATGGATGTGAGAGATGGATGTATGGCAAAACCAATACAATATTGTAAAGTAAAATAATAATAATAATAATAAAGAAAGCTGAGTGCTGAAGAATTGATGCTTTTGAGCTGTGGTTTTGGAGAAGACTCTTGAGAGTCCCTTTGACAGCAAGGTGATCCAAACAGTCCATCCTAGAGGAAATCAGTCCTGAATATTTACGGGACAGACTGAACTGAATTACTCTAGGCTCTTACTCCTTGAAATACTCTATGATAGTACCCAGCTATTTAGTACTGCAAATACAAAATTATTCAAAAATTTTATAGTATTAAGCAGAAAAATACCATGATAAAATATTTCATAGGTTTTGTTCATTCATTTCTGCCACTTGATAAATATTATTTATCTTGTATTTGTGGTAGGAATATGATAAGAATTGAATATTGTTTTCTTGGGTATAATAAAAGCTTTCCCCAAGCATTGCTATTTCCAATTATTTCTTTACAGGCTTAAACATCATTGATATTGATACTGGTTAGTACAGTATGAAGAATTTTAATATGTATAGTTCTACAAATATTTCTTAATGTACAGTTTAATTTTCTAACCAGTGGGTACACATTTAAGATGCTTTGAACTTTGTCATTTCTGTCTTCATCTGTAAGTTATCAACATCACTCCTATCATTCATTTTTCTGCTCTATATTGAAGGCATATGAACCCCTAAAAATTAAATTTCTCAGTCTCCTCTCCCAGAAAGAACAGAAGTGGAATACACGCTTTATTCAGTTTTCCCCAACTGTTACACCTTACATAATTCTAGTACAATATCAAAATCAGGAACTGACATTTGTAAAATATATGTACAGTTCTATTTCGTTTTATCAGTTATATGTATTTATGTAAGCTACACCACAAGCAAGATACAAAAACATTTCAGCACCACAAAGATTTCATTCATTTTATCTGTTATAGTCACTCACATCACTTCCCTACCCCTTCACTTTCCATAACACCTGACAAGCACTATTATGTTTTCCATATCTATTGTTTTATCATTTTAAGAATATTGTCTAAATAGAATCACACATATGTAAACTTTCAGTATTTGTTTACCAAGCATAATGCCCTAGAGATTACTGGTAGGATTTTAGGAGGAAGATGGGCAGCAGGTCAGTGACTAGTGACTGACTTCAGTGCCTTTGTAATCCAGCAGCAGTGGCAGTGGGAGACTGCCAGCAGTTGTTGGAGGTACAGGCTACAGAGGCTTTCAGGAGCTCTAACGGCTAAGGCAGTGAGTAGCTGCAGGCCTCAGCAGCCTTTGGAGGATTTGGCATTGACAGTTTCCAGCTGAGTCAAGGGAAAATATGAACCTTCCTTTGTTTTATACAGCTCTCAGCTGTAGGAGAGGCTTCCTGAAAATATCAATCTCTAGTTGCTCCAATATCTCCTTTTCACTATTTCTACCCTTTGAACATCTTTGTAATCATTAGACAATACATAGATATATATTACAGTGTATATTTGTTAATCACAAACTCCTAATTTATCTCTCACCTTAATCCCCTTTGATGACCACAAGTGTGTTTTCTGGGTCTGCCAGTCAATTTCTGTTCTGTAAATAAATTCATTTGCATATTTTTTTGTTTTTTAGATTCCACATATAAGTAACGTTATATGATATTTGTCTTTCTCTGTCTGATTTACTTCACTTAATATGATAATCTCTATCTATACATTTGAGCAAATGGCATTATTTCATTCATATCTATGGATGAATAATATTCCATTGTATATATGTACCGTATCTTCTCCATCCATTCATTTATCAATGGACATTTAAATTACTTGCATATCTTGCCTATTGTAAATACTGGTGCTATGAATATTGAAGTATATGTATCTTCTGAATTAGAGTTTTTATCTTTTTTTGGATATATGCCTAGGAATGGGATTGCAGGATCAATGGCAACTCTATCTTTAGTTTTTTAAGGAATCTCCATACGGTTCTCCATAGTGGCTGTACTAACTTACATTTCCACTAACAGTGCAGGAGGGGTCCTTTATCTCCATACCCTCTTAGCATTTATTGTTTGTAGATTTTTTAATGATATCCATTCTGATTGGTGTGCGGTGGTATCACACTGTACATGTGATTTGCATTTCTCCAATAATTAGCAGTATTGAGCATCTTTCCTTGTTGTTGTTGGTCATATGTATGTCTTCTTTGGAGACTGTCCAATTAGGTCTTCTGACCATTTTTTTTACTTTGTTTTTTTTAATGTTTTTGATAAAGAGTTGTATGAGCTATTTTGAAAATTAATCCTTTCTTAGTAGCATCATTTGCAAATATTTTCTCCCAGTCCATACGTGGTCTTTTAGTTTTGTTTATGGTTTCCTTTGCTGTATAAAAGCTTTTAAGATCAATTAATCTACAACAAAGGAGGCAAGAATATATAATGGAAAAAAAAAGTCTCTTCAATAAGTGATGGAGGGAAAACTGGACAGCTGCCTGCAACAGGAAGAAATTAGAGCATTCTCTAACATCATATACAAAAATAAAGTGAAAATGGATTCAGTTCAGTTCAGTTGCTCAGTAGTGTCCAACTCTTCACGACCTCATGAACCACAGCATGCCAGGCCTCCCTGTCCATCAACAACACCCAGGAATTGACTCAAACTCATCTCCATTGAGCCAGTGATGCCATTCAACATCTCATCTCCTTCTCCTCCTGCCCTCAATCTTTCCCAGGATCAAGGTGTTTTCCAATGAGTCCCATCAGATGGCCAAAATGTTGGAGTTTCAGCTTCAACATCAGTCCTTCCAATAAACACTCAGGACACATCTCCTTTAGGATGGACAGGTTGGAGCTCCTTGTAGGCCAAGGGACTTTCAAGAGTCTTCTCCAACACCACAGTTCAAAAGCACTGATTCTTCGGCACTCAGGACTCTTTATAATTCAACTCTCACATCCATATATGACTACTGGAAAAACCATAACCTTGATTACACAGACCTATATTGGCAAAGTAATGTCTCTGCTATTGAATATGCTGTATAGTTTGGTCATAACTTTTCTTCCAAAGAGCAAGCGTCTTTTAATTTCATGGCTGCAGTCACCATCTTCAGTGATGTTGGAGCCCCCCAAAATAAAGTCAGCCACTGTTTCCACTGTTTCTCCATCTATTTGCCATGAAGTGATGGGACTGGATGCGATGATCTTACTTTTCTGAATGTTGAACTAAAGCTAGCTTTTTCACTCTCCTTTTTCACTTCCATCAAGAGGCTCTTTAGTTCTTCACTTTATGCCATAACGGTGGTATCATCTGCATATGTGAGGCTATTGATATTTCTCCTGGCAATCTTGATTTCAGCTTGTGCTTCATCCAACCCAGAGTTTCTCCTGATGTACTCTACATATAAGTTAAATAAGCAGGATGACAATATACAGCCTTGACATACTCCTTTTCTTATTTGGAACCAGTTTGTTGTTCCACGTCGAGTTCTAACAATTGCTTCTTGACCCACATACAGATTTCTCAGGATGCACGTCAGGTGGTCTGAAAGAAACATCTCTTTAGAATGTTCCTCAGTTTATTGTGATCCACATAGTCAAAGGCTTTGGCATAATCAATAAAGCAGAAAGAGATGTTTCTCTGGAACTCTTGATTTTTCAATGATCCAAATGATGTTGGCAATTTGATCTCTGGTCCTTCTGACTTTTCTAGATCCAGCTTGAACATATGGAAGTTCATGGTTCAAGTATTACTGAAGCCTGGCTTGGAGAATTTTGAGCATTACTTTACTAACATGTGAGATGCCTGCAATTGTGTGGTAGTTTGAGCATTCTTTGGCATTGTCTTTTTAGGGACTGTAATGAAAACTGACCTTTTCCAGTCCTGTGGCCACTGCTGAGTTTTCCAAATTTGCTGACATATTGAGTGCAGCACTTTCACAGCATCATCTTTCAGGATTTGAAATAGCTCAACTGGGATTCCATCATCTCCACTAGCTTTGTTCATAGTGATGCTTTCTAAGGCCCACTTGACTTAACATTCCAGGATGTCTGGCTCTATGTGAGTGATCACACTGTCGTGATTATCTGGGTTTCGAAGATCTTTTTTGTATAGTTCTTCTGTGTATTCTTGCCACCTGTTCTTAATATCACCTGCTCCAGTTATGTCCATACCATTTCTATCTTTTATTCAGACCATCTTTGCATGAAAATTTATCTTGGTATCTCTAATTTTCTTAAAGAGACCTCTAGTCTTTCCCATTCTACTGTTTTCCTCTATTTCTTTGCACTGATCATTTAGGAAGGCTTTCTTATCTCTCCTTGCTATTCTTTGGAACTCTGCATTCAAATGTGTATATCTTTCCTTTTCTCCTTTGCTTTCTTTTTTTTTTAAATTTTATTTTATTTTTAAACTTTACATAATTGTATTAGTTTTGCCAAATATCAAAATGAATCCATCACAGGTTTTCACAGCTATTTGTAAGGCCTCCTTATATAACCATTTTGCTTTTTTGCATTTCTTTTTCTTGGACATGGTCTTGATTACTGCTTCCTGTACAATGTCATGAACCTCCGTCCATAGTTCATCATGCACTCTACCATATATAGTCTCTTAAATCTCTTTCTTACCTCCACTGTATAAACATAAGGGATTTGATTTAGGTCATACCTGAATGGTCTAGTGGTTTTCCCTACTTTCTTCAATTTGAGTCTGAATTTAGCAATAAGGTGTTCATGATCTGAGCTATAGTCAGCTCCAAGTCTTGTTTTTGCTGACTGTAGAGAGCTTCTCCATCTTTGGCTGCAAAGAATATCATCAATATGATTTTGGTGTTGGCCATCTGGTGATGTCCATGTGTAGTGTCTTCTCTTGTGTCGTTGAAATAGGGTGTTTGCCATGACCAGTGCATTCTCTTAGCAAAACTCTATTAGCCTTTGTGCTGCTTCATTCTGTACACCAAGGCCAAATTTGCCTGTTACTCCAGGTGTTTCTTGACTTCCTACATTTGCATTCCAGTCCCCTATAATGAAAAGGAAAATTTGGAGGGGTGTTATTTCTAAAAGGTCTTATAGGTCTTCATAGAACCGTTCAACTTCAGCTTCTTCAGCATTACTGGTTGGGGCATAGACTTGGACTACTCTGATATTGAATGGTTTGCCTCGGAAACGAACAGAGATCATCTTGTCATTTTTGAGATTGCATCCAAGTACTGCATTTTGGACTCTTTTGTTGACTATGATGGCTACTTCATTTATTCTAAGGGATTCTTGCCCACAGTAGTAGATATAATGGTCATCTGAGTTAAATTTTCCCATTCCAATCCATCTTAGTTAGCTTATTCCTGAAATATTGATGTTCACTCTGCCATCTCCTGTTTGACCACTTCCGATTTGCCTTATTCTTGTACCTAACATTCTATGTTCCTAGGCAATACTGCTCTTTACAGCATTGGACCTTGCTTCCATCACGAGTCACATCCACAACTGGGTGTTGATTTTGCTGCGGCTCCATCCCTTCATTCTTTCCAGAGTTATTTCTCCAGTGATCTCCAGTAGCATATTGGGCACCTACTGACCTGGGGAGTTCGTCTTTCAGTGTCCTATCTTTCTGCCTTTTCATATTGTTCATGGGGTTCTCAAGGCAAGAATACTGAAGTGGTTTGCCATTCCCTTCTCCAGTGGACCATGTTTTGTCAGAACTCTCCACAAAGACCCATCCGTCTTGGGTGGCCCTACATGGCATGGCTTAGTTTCATTGAGTTAGCAAGGCTGTGGTGTGTGTGATTAGATTGGTTAATGTTCTGTGATTGTGGTTTCAGTCTGTCTGCCCTCTGATGCCCTCTCCCTGCACCTACCATCTTACTGGGTTTTCTCTTACCTTGGACGTGGGTATCTCTTCACAGCTGCTTCAACAATGTGCAGCCACTGATCCTTACTTTGGACGTGGGGTACCTCCACACAGCCACTGGTACTGACCTCTGATGTAGGGTATCTCCTCTTGCTCGCCACTCCAGTGCCACACACCCACCAAAGATCTAAATATTAATTAAGGCTAGGTACTGAATTTTGTCAAAGGCTTTCTCTGCATCTATTGGATAATCATATGGTTTTTATTTTTCAATTTGTTAATGTGGTGTATTACATTGATTGATTTGACGATATTGAAGAATCCTTGCATCCCTGGGATAAAGCCCACTTGGTCATGGTGGATGATCTTTTTAATGTGTTGTTGGATTCTGATCGCTAGAATTTTGTTAAGGATTTTTGCATCTATGTTCATCAGTGATATTGGCCTGTAGTTTTCTTTTTTTGTGGGATCTTTGTCAGGTTTTGGTATTAGGGTGATGGTGGCTTCATAGAATGAATTTGGAAGTTTACCTTCCTCTGCAATTTTCTGGAAGAGTTTGAGTAGGATAGGTGTTAGCTCTTCTCTAAATTTTTGGTAGAATTCAGCTGGGAAGCTGTCTGGACCCAGGCTTTTGTTTGCTGGAATATTTTTGATTACAGTTTCAATTTCCATGCTTGTGATGGGTCTGTTAAGATTTTTTATTTCTTCCTTGTTCCAGTTTTGGGAAGTTGTACTTTTCTAAGAATTTGTCCATTTCTTCCACGTTGTCCATTTTATTGGCATATAATTGTTGATAGTAGTTTCTTATGATCCTTTGTATTTCTGTGTTGTCTGTTGTGATCTCTCCATTTTCATTTCTAATTTTATTGATTTGATTTTTCTCCCTTTGTTTCTTGATGAGTCTGGCTAATGGTTTGTCAATTTTATTTATCCTTTCAAAGAACCAGCCTTTGGCTTTGTTGATTTTTGCTATGGCTTCTTTTATTTCTTTTGCATTTATTTCTGCCCTAATTTTTAAGATTTCTTTCCTTCTACTAACTTCCGGGTTCTTCATTTCTTCCTTTTCTAGTTGCTTTAGGTGTAGAGTTAGGTTATTCATTTGACTTTTTTCTTGTTTCTTGAGGTATGCCTGTGTTGCTATGAACTTTCCCCTTAGGACTGCTATTACAGTGTCCCACAGGTTTTGGGTTGTTGTGTTTTCATTTTCATTCATTTCTATGCAAATTTTGATTCCTTTTTTGATTTCTTCTGTGATTTGTTGGTTATTCAGCAGCATGTTGTTCAGCCTCCATATGTTGGAATTTTTAATAGTTTTTCTCCTATAATTGAGATCTAATCTTACTGCATTGTGGTCAGAAAAGATGCTTGGAATGATTTCATTTTTTTTTGAATTTACCAAGGCTAGATTTATGGCCCAGGATGTTATCTATCCTGGAGAAGTTTCCATGTGCGCTTGAGAAAAAGGTGAAATTCATTGTTTTGGGATGAAATGTCCTATAGATATCAATTAGGTCTAACTGGTCTATTGTATCATTTAAAGTTTGTGTTTCCTTGTTAATTTTCTGTTTAGTTGATCTATCCATAGGTGTGAGTGGGGTATTAAAGTCTCCCACTATTATTATGTTATTGTTAATTTCTCCTTTCATACTTGTTAGCATTTGTCTTACATATTGTGGTGCTCCCATGTTGGGTGCATATATATTTATAATTGTTATATCTTCTTCTTGGATTGAGCCTCTGATCATTATGTAGTGACCATCTTTGTCTCTTTCCACAGCCTTTGTTTTAAAGTGCATTTTATCTGATATGAGTATGGCTACTCCTGCTTTCTTTTGGTCCCTATATGCATGGAAAATCTTTTTCCAGCCCTTCACTTTCAGTCAGTATGTGTCGCCTGTTTTGAGGTGGGTCTCTTGTAGACAGCATATGTAGGGGTCTTATTTTTGTATCCATTCAGCCAGTCTTTGTCTTTTGGTTGGGGCAATCAACCCATTTTCGTTTAAGGTAATTATTGATAAGTATGATCCCGTTGCCATTTACTTTATTGCTTTGGGCTCGGATTTATAGAAAACTCTCCAGAAAGCAGGAATAGAAGGAACATACTTCAACATAATAAAATATGACAAACCCACAGCAAACATTATCCTCAATGGTGAAAAATTGAAAGTATTTCCTCTAAAGTCAGGAACAAGACAAGGGTGCCCACTCTCACCATTACTATTCAACATAGTTTTGGCCACAGCAATCAGAGCATAAAAAGAAGTAAAAGGAATCAAAATTGGAAAAGAAGAAGTAAAACTCTCACTGTTTGCAGATGGCATGATCCTCTACATAGAAAACCCTAAAGACTCCACCAGAAAATTACTAGAACTAATCAATGAATATAGTGAAGTTGCAGGATATAAAATCAACACACAGAAATCCCTTGCATTCTTATATACTAATAATGAGAAAACAGAAAGAGAAATTAAGGAAACAATTCCATTCACCATTGCAACGGAAAGAATAAAATACTTAGGAATATATCTACCTAAAGAAACTAAATGGAGAAGGCAATGGCACCCCCCTCCAGTACTCTTGTCTGGAAAATCCCATGGACGGAGGAGCCTGGTAGGCTGCAGTCCGTGGGGTCGCTAAGAGTCAGACACGACTGAGCGACTTCCCTTTCACTTTTCACTTTCCTGCATTGGAGAAGGAAATGGCAACCCACCCCAGTGTTCTTGCCTGGAGAATCCCAGGGATGGGGGAGCCTGGTGGGCTGTCATCTCTGGGGTCGCACAGAGTTGGACATGACTGAAGCAACTTAGCAGCAGCAAAGAAACTAAAGACCTATATATAGAAAACTATGAAACACTGGTGAAAGAAATCAAAGAGGACACTAATAGATGGAGAAATATACCATGTTCATGGATTGGAAGAATCAATATAGTGAGAATGAGTATACTACCCAAAGCAATTTATAGATTCAATGCAATCCCTATCAAGCTACCAACAGTATTCTTCACAGAGCTAGAACAAATAATTTCACAACTTGTATGGAAATACAGAAAACCTCGAATAGCCAAAGCTATCTTGAGAAAGAAGAATGGAACTGGAGGAATCAACCTACCTGACTTCAGGCTCTACTACAAAGCCATAGTCATCAAGACAGTATGGTACTGGCACAAAGACAGAAATATAGATCAATGGAACAAAATAGAAAGCCCAGAGATAAATCCACACACACATGGACATCTTATCTTTGACAAAGGAGGCAAGAATATACAATGGATTAAAAACAACCTCTTTAACAAGTGGTGCTGGGAAAACTGGTCAACCACTTGTAAAAGAATGAAACTAGAGCACTTTCTAACACCATACACAAAAATAAACTCAAAATGGACTAAAGATCTAAATGTAAGACCAGAAACTATAAAACTCCTAGAGGAGAACATAGGCAAAACACTCTCCGACATACATCACAGCAGGATCCTCTATGACCCACCTCCCAGAATATTGGAAATAAAAGCAAAAATAAACAAATGGGACCTAATTAAACTTAAAAGCTTCTGTACAGCAAAGGAAACTATAAGCAAGGTGAAAAGACAGCCTTCAGAATGGGAGAAAATAATAGCAAATGAAGCAACTGACAAACAACTAATCTCAAAAATATACAAGGAACTCCTACAGCTCAATTCCAGAAAAATAAATGACCCAATCAAAAAATGGGTCAAAGAACTAAATAGACATTTCTCCAAAGAAGACATACAGATGGCTAACAAACACATGAAAAGATACTCAACATCACTCATTATCAGAGAAATGCACATCAAAACCACTATGAGGTACCATTTCACGCCAGTCAGAATGGCTGTGATCCAAAAGTCTACAAGCAATAAATGCTGGAGAGGTGTGGAGAAAAGGGAACCCTCTTCCACTGTTGGTGGGAATGCAAACTAGTACAGCCACTATGGAGAACAGTGTGGAGATTCCTTAAAAAACTGGAAATAGAACTGCCTTATGATCCAGCAATCCCACTGCTGGGCATACACACTGAGGAAACCAGAAGGGAAAGAGACATGTGTACCCCAATGTTCATCGCAGCACTGTTTATAATAGCCAGGACATGGAAGCAACCTAGATGCCCATCAGCAGATGAATGGATAAGAAAGCTGTGATACATATACACAATGGAGTATTACTCAGCCATTAAAAAGAATACATTTGAATCAGTTCTAATGAGGTGGATGAAACTAGAGCCTATTATACAGAGTGAAGTAAGCCAGAAAGAAAAACACCAATACAGTATACTAACGCATATATATGCAATTTAGAAAGATCGTAACAATAACCCTGTATGTGAGACACCAAAAGAGACATAGATGTATAGAACAGTCTTTTGGACTCTGTGGGAGAGGGAGAGGGTGGGATGATTTGGGAGAATGGCATTGAAATACGTATAATATCATATATGAAATGAGTCGCCAGTCCAGGTTCGATGCACGATACTGGATGCTTGGGACTGGTACACTGGGACGACCCAGAGGGATGGTATGGGGAGGGAGGAGGAAGGAGGGTTCAGGATGGGGAACACATGCATACCTGTGGCGGATTCATTTCGATATTTGGGAAAACCAATACAATATTGTAAAGTCTAAAAATAAAATAAAATTAAAAAAAAAAAGAATGTATACATATACTTAAAAAAGAAAAAAAAAAAAAAAAAGACTGGGTACTATAAAACTCCTAAGGGAAAATGTAGGCAGAACACTCTCAAATCCCGGCAATACTGTTTTGGATCCATCTCTTAGAGTGATAGAAATAAAAACAAAAATAAACAATTGGAACCTAACCAAAAATAAAAGGACACAGTATTTTTGACTGAATAAAAGCACTGTCCATGTATATTTGATAAATAAAAAATTAAAGTCAATGCTCAGAATCAATTGTTTTGAAGTTAATCTGTCTCCCATGATACATCACTTAGGAACCATTCAACTTTCAATTTGGTTGAGTTCTATATGTTTAATATTGAAATCAGAATATGCCTCCAATGAAATGTTCCGGGACTATAACACATTGTGAAATGCTGCCCTATCATGCATTTCAGATGCCAAGTCCAATTCAGTACACTTTAACTTGTAAAAATACTTTTCGCATTATATTTTGTTTGCTAAAAAGTCATCTCACTCAACATGAATAGCTTGGTATTGACAGTGGAGGCCTTGTGCAGCTGGCAACTTTTATATGTTTCCTGTACAGCTTAGAGTGACAATGATGCCAGTGGCCTAGTTTAATAATTGATTACTTCTTTGAAAAAAGCTTTCTGTTTGCTTTGACTGGTTATATTTTTTCTAAAAAGCTTTCTCTAAAGTAAAATTACATAAAAATGCCTATTAAACAGCAAGCTTTTAATTCCTTAAGTTCTTTTAAAAAAAAATTTAACCTGTATCTTAAACATTTAGTTATCTAAATATTCTTAATCAATGGTGGTGGTTGCCGTTTATTAATTTCTCCATGAAATTTTAAGTGATAGTTTTAGTCTAAACCAAATTCCTCCTAATAACACTATGTACTATGTATTAACTGTATATTTTGTGTTACATTGTACTATTTTTAACAACAACACAAGAAACTTGTTTTGAAACGGTGATCTACAATAATGCTTTCTGCTAAATTCCTAATAATATGTATTTTGTATGTCTACCATGTGTACAAGCTCCTTAAGAAAAAAGTATTATGAAGATATCAATATTTATATATATAACATCTTGACTAATAAAATATTTAACTAACTTGTTTCCACAGCTGTGCTTATTTTTTGTTTACAATTACTAATTTAATAGAGAAGTACTAAAGCATTTGCTCTTAAAATTGAGAACTATGTCACACCAGAACATACAAACCCCTTTCATCATTAATTCCATCTGATTTATGTGCCTTCTGCCATAATGGCTAGTGATTAAACTGGATATTCGTTCAACATCCATTGTCTCAGTTCTAATCCACAAGTGAAAACAAAGCATTCAATGTGACATACAAGGTCCCTACTCTCACAAAACTTTCACTTGAGAAACATAAATAAGAAAAATAAATAAATAAAAAGATAATTCCTCATGATAATAATGTCATAAAGAGAGCCATTCACAGGAATGAATGAGGACGAATGACTGAATATAAATCAAGAAAGAAATTTTCGTAAAGGACATGAAAATTCAACTGAAAACTGAATCTAGTCAACAGTGTATTCAGATAATCAGAAGAAAGATTTTTGTGCATGGCTACAATGAAGTTCAGAGGCAGGAATATGCTTAACTTTCTTGAAAAATATTTCTTTTCTTTTTTTTTAAAGGAGAGTAGGTGATCTAGGTTTTATGGCAAGAACAACAGGAAACAAAATTTTGGCTTGGTTTATGATATGAATGTTATGATGCTGGATCTGGGTGCTGTTGTGAAAACTAAAATAAGAGTGGCAAAATATTAACATTCCTTAGTTCTAGGTAAGAAGTAAGGGTTGTTTAGAATGGTACCAATGAATATAAAGGAAAATAGTCATATTTGCAATACAATGTTGCCCAAATTAAAAATATTTGATAATAAATTAGATATGAGACAAATAGGATAGAAAAGGTTGGGTGTACCAATGAAAAATTTAGGGAAGGCTCTTAAACAATGTTAAGAAAATGTATATTTCTGTGAAGTTTCACCACTTATAATCATCTACATCTTAAATAACTTAATTCTCTCAATAATTATATGAAGTAATTATTCTTACTGTACTCTGAAAATGAGTTCACTCAATGCCGGGAAGATTAAGTCAGTGTCTCAAGATAACAGAATTTTCTTTAAGGCAAAATTATTAATACAAAATAAAACTGCAGAATCTATGCTTAAAACTTATGATGGAAATACCACAGAAACATAATTTGGACCTAGTGTCTTTCTAACTGGAGGCCACTGGAGTGGAAAGTTGAGACACGTATCCAATTGTTTTTAGTATACAAGCTCCTCTAACCATGTTCCTCTCAAATATTGGCATGCTAATGTATGTTAGCAAAAATCTCACTAAAATATTTTTACCAAATCATTTGATATGGATTTCTCACATTAAACTTCAAATTTCATGAAAAATGATGATGAAAATAGTTTTTCACTGCCACATATATAATGATATGACAATTTTTACTTAAATCAAGAGTTCATTAGGGATTAATTTAGCAAATTAAGCTTGGAGTAGTGATATCATGATATTACTATTATATGTATTATTAATAAATACCTACTTAGTACCAATTACTTTCTGTAGGTTAATTAATAAAGTTTATGAGATAGAATACATACACATTTTTCCAATAAGTATACTGAAGAGACAGTTCAAGAAACAAGATCAAGATCACAAGGTTATAAATAGCCTAACTGAAATGTGACTCTCAACTACATTTAATTCTAATCCATAGAAAAATCTTCTTAAGTACATAGTACTTTTCCAACATTATGTTCTCAAAAAAAAATTATAGTGGTTAGAGTGATATTGTTGTTTTGAGATACGTATAAAAAGGCATTTTGGCTTCTGTATATTTAGTTCATTTTCTTCACATAAATATACTCATAATCTTATTCAATAACTTACAGACCTATTTCTAGTGCCTCATGTTCATGTAACACAGAAAACTTGAGATTTTGACATGTGTAGCTATGAAACAACACAAGTTAATAGTTGCTTAGGAATATAAATGCTAATTAAATTATTTACTGAAAGTATTGGAAAATGTACAAAATTTAAGTGTGCTACTTAAAACTTTTTATAAACTGAGTATACCCATGTGGACCACCATCCAGTTCATTAAACAGAGTAATTCTAGCAAACTAGAAGTCACACTGCCACCACCACTCCTTTCAATATTTATCCCCTTGGCTCTTAAAAAACTCAAGCCAGTTTCTTCATTTGTAAACATTGGGGATCAGTTTTGCCTGTACTGGGCCCACAAAAAAAATATTTATAGAAAGTTCATTTCTCATTGTTATTCTGTGTCATCTTTGCATGAATGAATTGTTAATATAAAGTGTTCTAGACTCACTTGTTCTATTAGTCTACTTTTTTTTTTTACATGTCATGAGTATTACACTATCATAACCTTTCTGTTATTTTAAGTCTTAATATTGATTAGAATAACTTCTATATTTTTTTCTTCAAGAATTAGGATATTTTGGCCTTTGAATTTCTAATAATTTACTTATGCCAAATTTAGTAAAAGTTATGCATAGATTTGCTTGAGATTGTTTTGATTCTATAAGTCAATCTGTAAAGAACTGAAGACGTTCAATATTACCTTTCAATTCATGAATGTGGCATATTCCCTTATGTGTTTAGATTTTTTTTAATTACCCTAATTATATTTTCTATTTTTCAGTATAAGTCTTTTATATCTTACCTTGATTTACTTATTCCTAGAATCCCAGGGACGGGGAAGCCCGGTGGGTCACTGTCTATGGGGTCGCACAGAGTTGGACACGATTGAAGTGACTTAGCAGCAGCAGCAGGCCTTTTATACTGTTACTGTTGTACCAAATGGTGTGTGCTCGAATGTGTATGCACATGAGTATTCATTTCTGCTTTTAACCTGAAATGCAATCAAACTTTTATGTTGAACTTGTATCCAACATTATTGCTAAAATCATTTTTTATATCTAGCAACTTACAGGTTGTTTAGATTATTTGCATGCAGAATCATGTGAATGACTCATTCTGTCATTATTAATCCCGGTACTTTTTATTTTAAAATTGTCTTTATTATTAGGCAGTAAAGAATTTTCCTGAAGTGGAGGAGATGCCAGTTTTATCCCTGAGTCAGAAGGATCCCCTGGAGAAGGAAATGGCAACCCACTCTGGTATTCTTGCCTGGAGAATTCCATGGGCAGAGAAGCCTCGTGGGCTACTACAGTTCATGGGGTCACAAAGAGTCAGACAGGACTGAGTGACTAACACTTTATTATCAAACCGGCTAGGTCCTCTAATAGAGTATCAAACAGAAATAATGATAATGGACTTCCATGTCTGATTCCTAATCTTGATGGGATGGTTTTCAAAATGGGGAGAGGGGAGGAGAGGGTGAGATGTATGGAGAGAGTAACATGGAAAATTATATTACCATATGTAAAATAGATAACCAATGGGGATTTGCTGTATTTCTCAGGGAACTCAAACAGGGGCTCTGTATCAACCTAGAGTGGTGGGATGGGGAAGGAGTTGGGAGCGAGGTTCAAGAGGGAGGGGACATATGTACACCTATGGCTGATTCATGTTGATGTTTGACAGAAAACAACAAAATTCTGTAAAGCAATTATCCTTCAATTAAAAGAATAAATTAAAATTAAATAAAAAGTAAATGTTTAGCTCTTAAAAATTTTTTTCTTCAACATTCAGAGTAATTGTTTTTTGTAAGATTTTGTGGATACGCTTTATCAAATACAACTTAACAGTCCTTGAATAAGACAATTTTTGTGGTGTATTATTCATTTTATTTATTGATGGATTTAATTTACTAATGTTTCATTGACTTTTGCATCTATGTACATACTAGTAAAATACTTACATTTTTTTCCAATGTTTCCCTCCAATCGCAGTGGTGGAAAAGACGCTTAAGAAGTCCTTGGACTTCAAGGAGATCAAGCCAGTCAATTCTAAAGGAAGTCAACCCTGAATGTTCATTGGAAAGGATTTAGAACGTTGTCCCCTTTTGTTCATATTCTCTGGAAAACTTTACCATAAGATGGAAATTATTTCTTCCATTTGGCAGCATTCCTCAGTGTAGCACCTTAGCCTGAATTCATTACTGGTGGTAAGTTTTACAGTGCAGATTCTATTTCTTTAACATATAATATAGCTAATTAGAATATACCTTTATCTATGTGTCATTGTTAGTAAACTATATTTTAATTCTCATAAGAATTTTTTCCTGTTTAATTTTTATTTATTTTTTTCCCATGGGGGTTTTCTGGTGAGGATCATAAAACCTCCTAGACAAATTCTAAAAGAGCTGTAACACTTTCTATTTACTTTTAAAACAGTTATTGGCATTAGTTGTTCACAATGCTTTTTTCAATTTCTTAAAATACTGGAGTACTTGTGTCAGTCACTCAGTCATGACCGACTCTTTGCAATCCCATGGACCATAGCCTGCCAGGCTCCTATGCTAATGGAATTCTCCAGGCAAGAATACTGGAGTGGGTTGCCACTCCCTTCTCCAGGGGATCTTATCAACACAGGGACTGAACCTAGGTCTCCTGCATTGCAGGTAGACTCCTTACTCCTGACTCCTTACCCATTCCCTAGAGTATCTGTGGTGGTTTAATAACTGTGTGAAGCTTAGTTGTGTCTGACTCTGTGCAACCCCATGGACTATACAGTCCATGGAATTCTCCAGCCCAGAATACTGGTGTGGGTAGCCGTTTCCTTCTCTAGGAGGATCTTCCCAACCCAGGGGTTGAACCTGTGTTAACAGCTGAACCTCAAGGGAAGCCCTTAGTATCTGTAGTTATATCCTTCATTCCTTACTGATGTTAACTATTTCTTTTCCAAGCTCTCTCTCTTCTCTCCATTCTCAGAAAGAGTTCACCCTTTTTTCACGTATTCAAAGCAATAATTGCTGTTTTTCTCTTTAGTATTTTGGTTATATCGTAGATTCCTTAAAATTTAGTATAAAATATTTCCTAGCTAACATTATGATTTGTTTCTTTGATCTATGGATTATTTATTTAAAAGCTTTACCTTTCTTAACATATGATTTTCAAATTATATTTTGTTAGGACTATCAAGCTTATTTCCACTATTTTGTGATCAGAATGAATCTAAATTATTTTGTGATCAGAATGAATCTAAATCCTATAACTCTGTCAACATTTGCTTAGTGGTGAAGTTTTATTAATGTGCCATGTGTACTTTAAAAAATGTTCCTTCTACAATTGGGAGTAGTCTTCTACAGATAAATATATCAAGTTCGGTTATCAAAGAGTTCAAATCTTCTCACTCATTTTTGGTCAGATAGTGCTATTAAGTACTGCTATGCTATGCTAAGTCACTTCAGTCGTGTCCGACTCTGTGTGACCCCATAGACGGCAGCCTACCAGGTTGCCCCGTCCCTGGGATTCTCCAGGCAAGAACACTGGAGTGGGTTGCCATTTCCTTCTCCAATGCATGAAGGTGAAAAGTGAAAGTGAAGTCGCCTAGTCATGTCCAACCCTCAGAGACCCCATGGACTGCAGCCTTCCAGGCTCCTCCATCCATGGGATTTTCCAGGCAAGAGTACTGGAGTGAGGTGCCATTGCCTTCTCCGATTAAGTACTAAGAAATGTATATTAAAATCTCCCATTATAATTCCGTATTTCTATTTTTGTACTTGTGTCAAATTTTACTATTTCTGTTTTGATGTTATATTGTGTGACTACAAATTAAAATTTGCCATATTTTCATGACTAATTAAGCATTTTATTATCATGAAAATTTTCTCTGTCTTTTCACCTTAAATTTAACTTATTAACAGCTCCATTAATTTATTTTGGTTAGTATTTGCATAGTATTTGATTCAAATACTCTTCATTTTATATATTTCTATTATCAGCATTTAAATTATTTTCTTTATGCCTGATAATTATCACCTGTTAATTAAACATGAAATCCACTTATATCAAACTGTCTTTTGACATTTTCAGACTTAAATAAACCATTTTACTGCTTATTCTATATTCTGCATATTTTATGTTTCTATATTTATGTTCTATATTATGTTTCTGCATGTTTCTATATTCTGCAGTGTTTATCACTTGAGATACATATATATATTTAATCATTCCATTGTCCTTCTATTACCCATATGCTAACTCATTCTTTTATCATTATAGTAGAAGATTCTAGATTATATCATATATTGCTATCTTATCAAGATCTAATAAAATGAATATTATTAGACCACATTAGTTCCACATTACCTCAATTTTATCACACTAGCTCATAAATTTCTCTGAACTAATATCTTCTTGCTCTCATGTATCTTAAACTTTAAAACTCTATTAGATGTAACTATATTGTTTTAAACAATATATTAAATGTTTTATTAATTATATTTAATATTAAAACAGCTAATATGCATTTTGAGTTACCAAAATATTTTACTTTTATTTATTTTTTTTTAATTTTATTTTATTTTTAAACTTTACATAATTGTATTAGTTTTGCCAAATATCAAAATGAATCCATCACAGGTATACATGTGCTCCCCATCCTGAACCCTCCCCCCTCCTCCCTCCCCATACCATCCCTCTGGGTCATCCCAGTGCACTAGCCCCAAAGTTCTTTTCTGATTGTCTGATCTTCTATCTAGTTTCATTTTTATTTTGTTTGAAGATAATTTTACACTACTTCTTTTAAATAACCAGGGATGCTAGTGACACATTTTCTCAGAGTTTTTAAATAAAAACATTTTTATTTTATCTTTATTTTTGATGAAAATTTTGCTAGAATTCTAGGCCAGAATTGCACACCACTACCACCATACACACGAAGTTTTAAATATCATAGTCAGTCATGTTTTTGCTTCTGTTGTTTGCTCTGAGAAGATATATGTCAGTATTGTCATTGATTATTTGAAGACATTTCTTTGTCTTTCATAGCAACTCTTCCAGTTTTCTGTATCTTTATTTCTTTTATATATTTATATGTGAGAAACATGCCATCACATTTGCTGGTTTATTACATTTAATCTGATCAATATTTAATTTCGTGTTTTGGGCCATGATCCTAAAGTTTGCTTGAGTGAGTGAATGAAAGTCACTCAGTTGTGTCTGACTCTGTGATCCTATAGATTGTAGCCTTCCAGGCTCCTCTGTCCATGGAATTCTCCAGGCAAGAATACTGGAGTGGGTAGTTTATCCCTTCTCCAGTGGATCTTCCCAACCCAGGAATCGAACCAGTGTCTCCTGCATTGCAGATGGATTCTTTACCAGCTGAGATACCAGGGAAGCCTAAAGTTTGCTTAGGTTGGGGGTAAATCAAATGAGAATTTAAAATAAATTCTCCATTTCTTTATTTACCCTTCAATTATGATACAAGCACCTATTCCAACTCAGTTTAAAAATATTGAAAGTATAAAATTATATTTACTTGTAACTTACATAAATATGCACACACACACACACAGACTTTTACTGACTCCATGAAAAACAGATATAGAATTAAATATAGGCAAAACTTAAATAAAACATATTTTCATGCTTTAAGATAAACTGGAATCCTGCTACTTATTGTTTGTTAGGATACAGAATGATGGTAAAGCCTATGCTTTCATGGTAACAACATTTTTAAAAAATGAATTATTTAAAAGACAATAGCTTTTATATAGTATGCTACTTCAGAATAGTGGATGCAAGGAACCCTGAGAAACTGAATTCCAGAGATGAAAATGTCTTCTGTGGGTGAGCTAAGAATCATAGCTACTGGGGGAAAAGACAAAAGAAAAAAGAATAAAAAGAAAACAAAACACTTTTTCTGGGGGCAGACAGATAAAGGGGAGGCAGAATTCTTAATGATAAGTTGAAATAGCATGGTAAATTAGAAAATGAAAAGCCTCAAATGTAAAATTAAATCACTCAACCCAATTCTCCTCTTCCCTCATTTTTTCTGAAAAAAATTGCTGTGAAAGAGTAGCTAGAAATTAAAGAGAACTTATGAAGTCTTAGTGAGTTTCAAAGATACTAGATTCATAAACCCGGACACAAAATTATATGAAGTTTTGGCTATTACAGCCCAAATCAAATGTTTACAAGATTTAAGAGATCAGTAACTGTTATGTGAGCAGACAGGGGTTTTACTAAGAAGGTATAAAAAACATTGTAATTAAAATAGCACCTAAATTTATAGAGTTTAAATATTTAGTTCCCTATCCTAGCTGCCAGATGAAGAAGAGAACTGTTAGCTCAGGAATGCAAATTTTAAAAGTTGTATTTCCATCTTCTCTACACTGTTATTTTATACCCATTATCCAGGAAAATAAAAGAAGAGGGGAAATTGAGAAGCATGAAAAAAACAAAGAACCTGATACATAACTAAGAGGAAAATATTCAATAGAAACAGACCCACAGATGACTCAGATGTTGGCACTAATATTTAAACAATGATATGGTGCACTCTCAAGGAGAAAAGCAAATTGATTGTTTTCAATCACAATCAGTTTTGTGATGCTTCTTACCTAAACAGTAAAAATTTTTGTTTTTCAAATATGACTCTACAGAAAGGGATAGATTGAAGACCAAGACCATTAGGAATGGGATATGGGATAGACTGCTAAGTTGCTTTAGTCGTATCCAACTCTGTGCGACCCCATTGACGGAAGCCCACCAGGCTCCCCTGTCCCTGGGATTGTCCAGGCAAGAACACTGGAGTGGGTTGTCATTTCCTTCTCCAGTGCATGAAAGTGAAAAGTGAAAGGCAGGTTGCTCAGTTGTGTCCAACTCTTAGCGACCCCATGGACTACAGCCTACCAGGCTCCTCCATCTATGGGATTTTCCAGGCAAGAGTACTGGAGTGGGGTGCCATTGCCTTCTCCATATGGGATAGAAGTCCCTTTTAAATGGAAAGATTAAAAACCGCTTCCTTCACTATTTTGAATTACCTTAGAAAGGAAGACAGAAATAAAAGTAGAGCAAACAGGTCCAAATGGGAATGTGGATCTAACCTTTGGGGTTTGAGAAGGTTGTTGCTATGCAAATACCCATGTTTGTATAAAGGAAAGACATTTGAGCTGGTATGGCTCATCACTGGCAGATTTCCCAACACTTAGCACCATTTAATGTGGAATAGGAACCATTCTGATCAACTGGTGAAAGAAATAAAAACTAAGGTAGCTGTTCTAATTGACCTTACTCTCAAGCAGCAACAGGTAATTAAGAAATTCCTAAATGCTATGGGAGGAGAACACAAAATGCTAAGGTTAAAGCAACCCTGATACACAGAGAGTTTTCAATCCAGAAGCAAAGCTAGTTGCTCAGACACCTGTAGTGGGCATCGCATCATTCCAAAAGATTAGATAGGATTAATCATAACATGGCAGATACAAATTAAGGAACCAAAACTAATCAACCATTTTTCATCAGAAAAGAGAGAGATCATGATATTCCTAATGGATCGAGTCTCTTCTTTGACTGACTTCTATGGAGTCAATAAAAGCCACTCCTGGTACTTAGTACCTATTTGGAGAAGATAACAAAAAGATAGTAGATGTATGAAACACTGAAAAATCCCATGCAAATGTTTGAGGAAAAAAAAAAAAACCTCTTAACTTAAGAAAGACCATTAATAGGCAATTTCCAATTGTTTCTTTACTTCTGGAGTTAGTAACTGGAAAATGAAAGTAAATAGCAAAAAATATACACCTTATTTTTGCCTATTTGAGACTCAATCTAAATTTACAATTTACTGTCTGAATAACTGCAGCAGAAGTTTAAAATGTAATTTTATTTTTGAACGTATATAGGTATTATTTTTAAGAACCGTCAATAGGCTAAAAAGGCACAATTCTAAAATGGCTTTCAATATTGTTCTTTTGATGTTTAGGAAGATGAGGAAAAAATGCAAACAAAAATGTCTATTATTTAATTAATCAATTAATTAATTGTCCTAATCTCCCAAACCATAATCAAGAATAGGGGAAACAGACTCTCATTGTGTTTGTTCCCTTCACACCACTGGGAGGAGGCCATCCACGGCAAAGCCAAAGCAAGACTGTCAATAATGCAGGGCACAGAATAAGGGTCTCTTTTGCCCAGACCTAAGGATGGTACTGTGTCTCCAGCAGTATAATGCTTCAATGATAATATTAATGGGAAATGAATGGGAAAACATGGGGATGTTTAAAAGAAGTATCTGTAAAGACCCAGCTAGGAATATGAAAGAGATTATACTTAAGTGCACAGATTAAAGTCAAATGCAGAGTTGCATTAACAATGTGAGCTGCAGCTGGTATGAGTCATAGCTTGTAAATGGTTCTTATGTGGATATTAGTACTTCCAGAAGTTCAAGCTGGTTTTAGAAAAGGCAGAGGAACCAGAGATCAAATTGCCAACATCCGCTGGATCATCGAAAAAGCAAGAGAGTTCCAGAAAAACATCTATTTATGCTTTATTGACTTTGCCAAAGCCTTTGACTGTGTGGATCACAGTAAACTGTGGGAAATTCTGAAAGAGATGGGAATACCAGACCACCTGACCTGCCTCTTGAGAAACCTATATGCAGGTCAGGAAGCCACAGTTAGAACTGGACATGGAACAACAGACTGGTTTCAAATAGGAAAAGGAGTACGTCAAGGCTGTATATTGTCACCCTGCTTATTTAACTTCTATGCAGAGTACATCATGAGAAACACTGGGCTGGAAGAAACACAAGCTGGAATCAAGATTGCTGGGAGAAATATCGATAACCTCAGATATGGAGATGACACCACCCTTATGGCAGAAAGTGAAGAGGAACTCAAAAGCCTCTTAATGAAAGTGAAAGAGGAGAGTGAAAAAGTTGACTTAAAGCTCAACATTCAGAAAATGAAGATCATGGCATCTGGTGCCATCACTTCATGGGAAATAGATGGGGAAACAGTGGAAACAGTGTCAGACTTTATTTTTTGGGGCTCCAAAATCACTACAGATGGTGACTGCAGCCATGAAATTAAAAGACGCTTACTCCATGGAAGGAAAGTTATGACCAACCTAGATAGCATATTGAATAGCAGAGACATTACTTTGCCAACAAAGGTCCATCTAGTCAAGGCTATGGTTCTTCCAGTGGTCATGTATGGATGTGAGAGTTGGACTGTGAAGAAAGCTGAGCACCGAAGAATTGATGCTTTTGAACTGTGGTGTTGGAGAAGACTCTTGAGAGTCCCTTGGACTGCAAGGAGATCCAACCAGTCCATTCTAAAGGATATCAGTCCTGGGTGTTCTTTGGAAGGAATGATGCTAAAGCTGAAACTCCAGTACTTTGGCCAGTTCATGCAAAGAGTTGACTCATTGGAAAAGACTCTGATGCTGGGAGGGATTGGGGGCTGGAGTAGAAGGGGACGACAGAGGATGAGATGGATGGATGGCATCGCCGACTCTATAGACGTGAGTTTAAGTGAACTCTGGGAGATGGCGTTGGACAGGGAGGCCTGGCGTGCTGTGATTCATGGGGTCGCAAAGAGTCAGACTTGACAGTGAACTGAACTGAACTGAACCTATACAAATATGGTAGAAAAAGGAAAGATAATCAAAATGTTTGAATGATGAACTATTTAATGGTTATTTACTAGCTATATCTTTGAATATGTATTGCATTAGAAAAAATAACAATGTAATTAATTGTAGTATACCTTAATGAAAGGCTTCTCAGGTACCAGTAAGGTAGAAGTAGTGAGAAAAAATATAATTTATTTTTTAACTTCTAGGATAATTGTGGTATAAAAATATTCCTCATTTGCTCCAGTCAAAAGCAAGCAAACATTGTGAATTTAATCCAAATTGAGTTACTCTTATTTCCATAATTATTTTACCTCAAATAAAAGAAAACAGCAATTTTGGATTTATTAACTCTGCATAGTATACATATTATTTGCATCCCTATGATCAAATCATATTGTGACTGATTAACGGAGAAGAAACAAAAGATATTTTCATAGACTGTTCACATAAAATATGTCCATTATCAACCTTATTAACTTTTCTATTTTAGTATACCTCTTATCCCTGGTTTCCACCTTCACATTTAAACTTGATTTTAGTTTGATAATTAATGACTTTATAAAAAAACAGTATTTTGCTCCATCCTTACTCTTATACATTCTTAATTATAAAATTTTATGAGTTTAATTGTAAGATTTTAACTCAGTACTCAATTATATTATGTTCTTCATAGTGGAAATCATTTAATATCAGTGTCAGGAATGTGTCTTTTTTTTTTTTTTTTACCAACTGATTCATGGATTATAATCAGTATAATCAGACAAATCCTGAAGTTTAATAAACATTCAGGGGAAAAAAATGTCTACAGAAAATGGAAAGTAGCTAACTCTAGCAATTTGACTGTCTTTTGGTTTCTTAAAGATTTAGTTTTTGTTCTAATATATTTGCTTAGTCAGTGAACAGTCTCATGTCTCTTGTCTTGCTCTGTTAGCCATACTGATGATAAATAGAACATTTAAGTATATGATTGCATTCTGGGGTTGCTGTTTTGGAACTCAAAGTTGGAACATTAACTGAAAATAAAATGATAACATCAAACTATTATTCGTCCCCAGTGCATTACTATACTATGAGAGGAAATTAAAATGAGCCTAAAAGGCAAATTCTTTACAAAGGGAGTTTTTCAGTATAGCTAGGCCATTATATTTATCAAATCAATAATTTGACTTTAATGAAATGATGCAAAATCTTCACAATTATATATTTTTAAGACAGATTTTATTTTATAATAGTTTTAGATTTTCAAATAAAAAATTGAAGATAGTAATATGCTCATTTCTCTATTATTAACATCTTACCTTATTACAGTACATTTCTTACAATTAATGAACTGATACTGAATAATCATGAATAAGTAAAGTACATATTTACTAATTTATCTTTGGTTTTTATAGAATTTCCTTTTTTTCTACTTCAGAATCACATTCAGGATATGACACTGCACTTAGCTGCTATGTCGCCTTAGGCTAATATAAGCTGTAACAGTTCCATAGACTTCTCTTATGTTTAATGACCCTGACAATTTTGAGGATTACTGTTCAGGTATTCTGTTATTGTTCAGTCATAAGTTGTGTTCACCTTTTTGTGACTTTGTGAACTGCAGCACGCCAGGCATTCTTGCCCTTCACTACTGCCACAGTTCGCTCATACTCTTGTCCATTGAGCCAATAACATCATCCAATCATCTCATATTCTGTTGCTCGCTTCTCCTCTTGCCCTCAACTTTTCACAGCATCAGGGTCTTTTCCAATGACTTGGCTCTTTGCATTAGGTTGCCAAAGTATTGGAGCTTCAGCTTCAGCATCAATCCTTCCAATGAATATTCAGGGTTCATTTCCTTTAGGATTGACTAGTTTGATATTCTTGCTGTCCAAGAGAATCTCAAAAGTCTTCTGCATCACCACAATTTGTAAGCATCAATTCTTTGGTACTCAGTCTTCTTTATGGTCCAACTCTCACATATTTACATGACTTCTTGAAAAACCATAGCTTTGACTAGATGGACCTTTGTCAGCAAAGTGATGTCTACATTTTATATGTTGCCTAGGTTTGTCATGGTTTTTCTTCCATGGAACAAGTGTCTTTTAATTTCCTGGCTGCAGCCACTGTCCACACTGATTTTGGAGCTTAAGAAAATAAAATCTGTCACTATTTTCACTGTTTCTCCATCTATTTCCCTTGAAGTGATGGGACCAGATGCCAAGATAGTTTTTAGAATGTTGAGTTTTTAGCCAGCTTTTTTACTCTCCTCTTTCACCCTCATCAAGAGGCTCTTTAGTTCCTCTTTGCTTTCTTTCTTTAGAGTGGTATCATCTGCATATTTGAGGTTGTTGACAATTCTCCTGGCAATCTTGATTCCAGCTTGAGCTTGCTGACTTTAATCACATGGCTGTGTTAGTCTTTAACTGATTTATCCACCATAAGGTTAGTTTTATTCCCTCCCTCCGTATTTTGCCCTTTGGAAGGAAGTTACTATGCACAGCCCATACTTAAGGAATAAGGAACTATACTCCACCTCCTTGAAGTTAGAGGATCTATATAAATTAACTGAAATTGTTTCATGTAGATTTGTGTTGTACCCAATAATTCATTCAATCATTTATTTACATCAATATGGATTCCTATATTTATTTTGTACTTTTGGCTTATAATCCAGTATTACTATTAATATATATATTTGGTTTTTCAACCTGTTGCATATTTGGCTACTGGAAACACTTTGAGTTACTTCTGGTTACTTACTGTGTCTCTTTGTTATAGCCACATCATAGTAATTTGTTTTATTTTTAATTTCCTTACTTTCTGGCACTGAACTTAAGGCTCATCTTGTGTATTTCTGTCTGAGTCTTACAATCAGCCATTTCTCCAAAGAGCTCATTTCTTTCATTGAAAATCATATTATAAACCAAGATCTGGGTATTAAGTGTGCTCATTGTTAATGAGGTGTCATTATCACCATCCCTCTCAAATTATAGAGAAAGGAATTATATGTATATATACTAGTGTGCATGATATATCTCTAAAATTTATATATGTAATAATCTATACTCATATTAAGTTAAATATGAGTGAATAGTGCTGTCTTCAACTTTAATACATTATAATGGATCATCCTAACTTCTTCCATTAGCTATGAACTTCCATTTCAACAATGAGAAAACTGGCCCCCACCATCCATTTATTTATTAATGCTTGATCGTTCAATTTCAGTATACTTGTAGATTAGTCTCAGAATTGCTAAATTGTGCCCTATGTGAGAAATAACTTTACTAATGAGTGAACAGGACTTATGTACAATTTCTGATTTAGTGTTACAAACTCATTTCCAAAATTACTTAATCCAAAACCATTTTCCCTCATGCCCTTCAGTGAGTTTGTTTCATAAATTTATAATAGAGTTAGATTGTTTTGTTGTCACATTCTGAATTCCATCTGAAGAGCTCATGAAAGCCTAAATAATTCTTTTAAAAATATATATGTATTAAAGTTCAATCTTTGTTCCATAAATTTATATGGGTTTTAAGAAAGACGTTGCATTGTATATCCCTCATTATAGTATCAAACAAACTAGTTTCAGTGTTCTAAAAATTTGCTTCACTTATCCAGCTACTTTCCCCAGCCTCCAGGAACCCCTGGCAACCACGTTCTTTTTGCTATCACTGTTGTTGTTGTTCAGTCACTAAGTCTTGTCCAACTCTTTGTGACCTCATGGACTGCAGCACACCAGGCTTCCCTGTCCTTCACTATCTCCCAGAGTTTGCTCAAATTCATGTGCATTGAGTTGGTCAAGCCATTCAACCATCTCATCCTCTGTTACCCGCTTCTCCTCCTCCCATCAATACTTCCCAGTATGAGGGTCTTTTGCAATGAGTCAGCTCTTCACATCAGGGGGTCAAAGTATTGGAGCTTCAGCATCCTTCTAATGAATATTCAGGGTTCATTTCCTTTAGAATTGACTGGTTTGATATCCTTGCTGTCCAAGAGACTCTCAAGAGTCTTCTCCAGCACCACAATTCAAAAGCATCGATTCTTTGCACTCAGCCTTCTTTACCATCCAACTCTCACATCTGTACATGACTACTGGAAAAAACCATAGCTTTGGCTATATGCACCTTTGTCAGCAAAATGATGTCTCTGCTTTTTAATACACTGTCTAGGTTTGTCATAGCTTTTCTTCCAAGGAGAAAGTGTCTTTTAATTTAATAACTATCATTGTAGTTTTACCTTTTTTGCTAAGTCACTTCAGTCGTGTCCGACTCTGTGCGGCCCCATAGACGGCAGCCCACCAGGCTCCCCTGTCCCTGGGATTCTCCAGGCAAAAACACTGGAGTGGGTTGCCATTTCCTTCTCCAATACATGACAGTGAAAAGTGAAAGTGAAGTCGCTCAGTCGTGTCCGACCCTCAGCGACCACATGGACTGCAGCCTACCAGGCTCCTCCGTCCATGGGATTTTCCAGGCAAGAGTACTGGAGTGGGGTGCCATTGCCTTCTCCGGTAGTTTTACCTTTTCTAGGTTGTCAAATTACTTGGAATCATACAGTATGGAGACTTATAGACTGACTCTTTAACCTTAGCAATACATATCTAAGATCCATTCATGTCTTTGCATGATTTACAGTTCTTTTTTTTTTCACTAAATAACAGTCCAGTGTATAGATGTATCAAATTGTATTGATCCATTCACTGACTGAAGAACAATTTTCTTGTTTTTAGTTTATAGAAATTATAAATAAAGCATTAGAAACATTTGTTTGAAAGATTTTGTTTTGACATAAATTTTAAATACCTAGGAGGATAATTGTTGGACTTTAGTTAATATTATGCTTAACTTTGGGAAAAAAAAAAAAAAAACTGCCATATTTTTTTCCCAAAGTAATGATCCCAGTTTGTATTCCCATGAGCACTGAATGCAAGTTCCTGTTGTCCACAATCTCACAGGCAATCATGTTGTCAGTGTTTTGCATTTAAGCCAATTTAAACATACATAGCAGTATCTCTCTATTGTTTTAATTTTCAGTTCCTTATAATAAACTATGTAGAGCATATTTTCATTACATATGATCCATTTATATATTTCTTTGGTAAAATGTCTATTCAGATATTTTCACTTTTTTTTTTAATTTTATTTTATTTTTAAACTTTACATAATTGTATTAGTTTTGCCAAATATCAAAATGAATCCGCCACAGGTATACATGTGTTCCCCATCCTGAACCCTCCTCCCTCCCCATACCATCCCTCTGGGTCGTCCCAGTGCACTAGCCCCAAGCATCCAGTATCGTGTATCGAACCTGGACTGGCAACTCGTTTCTTACATGATATTTTACATGTTTCAATGTCATTCTCCCAAATCTTCCCACCCTCTCCCTCTCCCACAGAGTCCATAAGACTTCACTTTTTTTTTAATTAGATTTTTTAATTACATAATGCCAAACGTTCTTTATATATTTTGAATTCAAGTCTTAGATCAGATATATGGTTTGCAGGTATTTTCTCCCACATTGTGGCTTGTTTTTGATTCTCTTCACAGCTGTTCATTCGCTAAGTAGTGTCTGACTCTTTGCAACCTCATGACTGTAGCACATCAGGTTTCCCTATCCCTCACTATCTCCCAGAGTTTGCCCAAGTTCATGTCCATTGAGTTTGTGATGCTATCCAACCATCTCATCCTCTGCCTCCCCCTTCTCCTTTTGCCTTCAGTCTTTCACAGCATCAGGATCTTTTTCAGTGAGTTGTCTGTTTACATTGGGTGACCAAAGTTTCAGTTTCAGATCAGTTCTTCAATGAATTTTCAGGGTTGATGTCCTTTAGGACTGACTGGTTTGATCTCCGTCCAGTCCAAGGGGCTCTCAAGAGTCTTGTCCAGCACTACAATTAGAAAGCATCAATTTTTCAGCACACAGACTTCTCTATGGTCTAACTCTCACATAGACCATGTACATGACTACTGGAAAGACCATAGCTTTGACTATTTGGACCTCTGTTGGCAATGCAATGTCTCTACTTTTTAATATGCTGTCTAGATTTGTCATAACTTTTCTTCTAAGAAGCAAGTGTCTTCCAATTCTATGGCTGCAGTCACCATCTGCTGTGATTTTGGAGCCCAATAAGGGAAAATCTGTCACTGCTTCCACTTTTTCCCCTTCTATTTGCCATGAAGTGATAGGACTGGATGCTGTGATCTTCATTTTTTGAATGTTGAGTTTTAAGCCAGCTTTTTCACTCTCCTCATTCACCTTCATTAAAAGGCTTTTTAGTTCCTCTTCACTCTCTGACATAGAATGGTATCATCTGCATATCTGAGGTTGTTGATATTTCTCCAGAAATCTTGATTCAGCTTGTAACTCATCCAACCTGGCATTTTACCTGATGTACTCTGCATATCAGCTAAATAAACAGGGTGATGATATGCAGCTTTTCCAAAGTTTGAACCGGTCACTTTTTCCATGGAAATTTCCAGCACCATAAGCTTAAAAGACTATCCATTCTTCACTGAAATGCCTCTGTTTCTTTGCCAAATATGAGGTGATTACATCATATGGGTTTTTTTCTAGACTTTCTATTATGTTCTATTGATCTATGTGTTTTTTGTGCCTCCACTAGTACCACTCAGGTGACACTTGCTTATTGTAAATTTATCATAAGTCTTAAATTTGGATAGTGTTAATCCTCTGAATTTGTTCTTCTTCAGTATCTCATTAGAAGTTCTGTATCTTTGCTTTCTCTTTATAATTTTAGAATCTCTTTATAAATGTCAAGGGTGTTACTCACTATAATTCTGACTAAGGTCTCACTGAATATATTGATCAAGTTGGAAAGAATTGGTATCTTAACAATATTGAATCTTGCAATGCATGAACAAGATTATTTTGCTATTTAGTTAGTCCTTTGATTTTTTTCAACAAAATTCTTTCATTTCTCACATATAGATTCCGTATATATTTCCTTAAATTTATAGCTGCTGCTGCTGCTGCTAAGTCGCTTCAGTCATGTCTGACTCCGTGTGACCCTATAGATGGCAACCCACCAGGCTCCTCTGTCCCTGGGGCTCTCTAGGCAAGAATCCTGGAGTGGGTTGCCATTTCCTTCTCCAATGCATGCATGCATGCTAAGTCACTTCAGTGGTATCAGACTCTGTGTGATCCTATGGACAGCAGCCCACCAGGCTCCTCCGTCCACAGGATTCTCCAGGCAAAAATACTGGAGTGGGTTGCCATTGCCTTCTCCATGTATGGATGTGAGAGTTGCACTATAGATAAAGTTGAGCACTGAAGAATTGATGCTTTTGAACTGTGGTGTTGGAGAAGACTCTTGAGAGTCCCTTGGACTACAAGGAGGTCCAACCAGTCCATCCTAAAGGAAATCAGTCTTGAATATTCATTGGAAGGACTGATGCTGAAGATGAAACTCCAATACTTTGGCCACTTGATGTGAAGAACTGACTCATTGGAAAAGACTCTGATGCTGGGAAATATTGAAGGCAGGAGGAGAAGGGGATGATAGAGGATGAGATGGTTGGATGACATCACCGACTCAATGGACATGAGTTTTGGTAAACTCTGGGAGTTGGTGATGGACAACGAGGCCTGGTGTGCTGTGGTCAATGGGGTCGCAAAGATTCGGACACAACTGACTGACTGATCTGAACTGAGTTTCATCTAACTCTGCCTGAAATTTAGCATTTCCCTCAAGTTTGAAAGAAAGTGAAAGTTAAAGTCACGCAGCCATGTCTAACTCTTTGTGACCTCATGAACTATACAGTCCACGGGATTCTCCAGGCCAGAATCCTAGAGTGGGTAGTCTTTCCCTTTTCCAGGGAATCTTCCCAACCCAGTGATTGAACCCATGTCTCCACTTTGCAGGCAGATTCTTTACCAGCTGAGCCACAAGTGAAGTCCAAGAATACTGGAGTGGGTATTCTATCCCTTTTTCAGTGGATCTTCCCAACCTGGGAATCAAACCAGGGTCTCCTGCATTGCAGGCGGATTCTTTACCAGCTAAGCTAAGAGGGAAGTTATAGGTAAAAATCAACAGTAATAAAAGAAGTAGCCATGACTTTGGAATTTGCCATAATAAAAATCGTAGATACTTTCATATCAGCCACAGTCATTGCAGACTTTTTCAAATACTGCTATGTTAGTCAGTACACTGAAGTTACAACTGTTCTTAGACCCACTATCTGGATCTTTTTACTTCATTAATTAATAAACACAGATATATTTGCATAACAAGTGAGATTTTAAAAATAATTTGTTTTAGTAAATTATTATCATTTGTAATTCAATATGATTTTTGCATTATGCATATGATTTATAAGGAGAAGGCAATGGCACCCCACTCCAGCAGGATTTTCTTGCCTGGAAAATCCCATGGATGGAGAAGCCTGGTGGGCTGCAGTCCATGGGGTTGCGAAGAGTCGGACACGACTGAGCGACTTCCCTTTCACTTTTCACTTTCCTGCATTGGAGAAGGAAATGGCAACCCACTCCAGTGTTCTTGCCTGGAGAATCCCAGGGACGGGGGAGCCTGGTGGTTTGCTGTCTATGGGGTCGCACAGAGTCAGACATGACTGAAGCGACTTAGCTATAGCAGAATGATTTATGCATTTTAAAATACCACATTTGAGAAAAGTTTAAAGCCTCAAATAGACTATTAAGGTTCTTAGCACTAGTTAAAGAAATAAACATATTGACAGACAGATAAGAAAACATACACACATACATAAACAAGTGAATGACTACACATTTTATATAAAGATACTTGATTATCCCTATGTATTCTTATCTTAATGGCTATTTTAAAATTATTATTACTAGGAGTGTTACTACAGTAAAAATCATAGCTCTTCACTATTGAAAAAAAACAACAACAAAAACACTTTTAACCTGGGTGTTGTTTTCCTATGTTTACTATTGTTGCTAATGCAGATGATCAATTGATATGAGAGACTGCCTCAAATTCTGGTGCACAAAGATACTACATAGCCATTTCTCTTCTGGGTGTCATGACAATTCCAAAAACACTATCTGGAAGGGGATTCAGGTCTGTTCTGCTCTTGGATAACCAAATTTGCTGCATATTTGAAAATTTTAACAATCCCTGTACTTTAAAGATACTCAGAGATATACTCAAGGATAGAGTATGAGGAGAGCACAGAACATTCTTTCTGAAATCCACATAATCTATGTTTTCCTCATTTCCTATTGTATTCACTTTCTCCCCTGAACAAGAAATTCTGATCATCTGGTAATACTAGCTAGAATTTCTTTGATCCCAGTAGGTTAAAGACTTCTAAAAAATCAAAAGTTAAGAGAAGTCCTCTGCTTGCTCCCTTTACCAACATTTTCTGTATTCATCTTTTCTCTGAGTCAAAGAATAATGAATATTTAGCTGACTTGAATATGGACAACAGCATCTGTAGCATAAGATAAGCAATTCTACTGATTAATGGGCTTCCCTAGTAGCTCAGTGGTAAAGAATCCACCTACCAATGCAGGAAATTCAAGTTTAGCCCCTGGGTTAGGAAGATCCCATGGAGAAGGTAATGACAATGCATTCCACTATTCTTGCCTGAGAAATCCAATGGGAGCTTGGTGGGCTACAATCCATGAGGTCACAAAAAAGTTCGATATGACTTAGGGACTAAACAACAACAACCATTCATATTTCAAAATATATTTGTCACTTCTTTTGCTTTTTTAAAAACATTTTTCCTGATCATGAGAAATATGCCTTTTAATAACCTTGTAAAGAGCCTCTTGATGAAAGTGAAAGAGGAGAGTGAAAAAGTTGACTTAAAATTTAACTAAGATCATGGCATCTGGTTCTATCACTTCATGGCAAATAGACAGGGAAACTGTGGAAACAGTGGCACACTTTATTTTTTTAGGCTCCAAAGTCATTGCAGATGGTGACTGCAGCCATGAAATTAAAAGACACTTACTCCTTGGAAGAAAAGTTATGAACAACCTATATGGCATATTAAAAAGCAGAGACATAACTTTGCCAACAAAGTTCTGTCTAGTGAAAGCTATGGTTTTTCCAGTAGTCATGTATAGTGTGAGAGATGGACTATAAATAAAGCTGATTGCTGAAGAATTGATGCTTTTGAACTGTGGTGTTGGAGAAGACTCTTGAGAGTCCCTTTGTCAGCAAGGAGATCCAACCAGTCTATCCTAAAGGAAATCAATCCTGAATATTCATTAGAAGGACTGATGCTGAAGTTGAAACTCCAATATTTGGCCATCTGATGGGAAGAAATGACTCTTTTGAAAAGACCCTGGATATATTCCTAGGAGTGGGATTGCTGGATCATATGGTAGCTTTATTTTTAGTTTTTTAAGGAACCTCCATACTGTTTTCCATGGTGGCACCAATGTATACTCCCACCAACAGTTTAGGAAGGTTTCTTTTTCTGTACACCCGCTCCAGCATTTATTATTGAAGAATTTTTGATAATGGCCATTCTGACCTGTGTGAGGTGATACCTCATTGTAGTTTTGATTTGCGTTTCTTTAATTTTTAGCAGTGTTGAGCATCTTTTCATTTGCCTTTTAGCCATCTTTGTGTCCTCTTTGAAGAGATGTCTGTTCAGGTCTTCTGACCAATTTTTTATTGGGTTGTTTGTTTGTTTGTTTGTTTTAATTTAGCTGTATAAGCTGTTTGCTATGTATACATTTTTTAAAGATTTATTTTTATATTTTTTGCTGTTGTCATTCTCAGAATTTTATTTTTCTATATGAAACTGAAGAAATCATTGGCCTTTGGATATTTGCTTCTGTAGCTCTCTGTGTTTATTCTTAAAACTGAACTTAAGCTAATAAACTAGGTTTCCTTAATTACATTAATAAATTTATTAAAACACACTCACTAGCAATCAAAACTGCAAATTAAAGTAGTAATAGGATATTATCATCTGCCTCTCAGAGCAGAAGCACTAATTTTTTTTAATTTTTATTTATTTTTTTATTTAATTAATTTATTTTAATATATCCAGAGAAAACTGTAATTCAAAAAGATACATACACTCCAATGTTCAAAGCAACACTATATACAACAGCCAGGATATGGAAGCAACCTAAATGCTCATGGACAGATGAATGGACAAAAAGGAATAGTACTCAGCCATAAAAAAATGAAATAGTGTTATTTGCAGCAAAACGGATGGACCTAGAGATATAATGACACTAAGCAAAGTAAGCCAGACAGGGAAAAACAAATATCATATAATATCACTTACATGTGGAATATAAAAGAAAAAAAAACAAATAAACTTTTTTCCAAAACAAAAAGAGACTTATAGACAACAGAAAACAAACTTATGGTTAACAAAAGGAAAAGAGAGGTAGGGAGAGGGATAACATATGAGGCTGGGATTCACATATATACACTACTGTGTATAAAATAGTTAACTGGAACTTTCCTGGTTGTCCAGTGGTTAAGAATCTCCCTTCCAAAGCAGGGTACTCAGGTTCAACCCCCATTCAGGCAACTAAGCTGCCACACTGCAATTACTGAGCCCGAGGGCCACAACTAGAGAGCCCACATTCCTCAACGAAGATCGCACCTGTTGCAACTAAGACCTGATGCAACCAAAAATAAATAAAATAGATAACTAACAAGGGCCAACTGTACAGCACAGGGAACTATACTCAATATTATTATGTAATAATGTATAAGGCAAAATAACATATATAATATACATATAACTGCTACTATGCTGTATGCCTGAAACGTATACAATATTGTAAATCAACTATACTTCAATAAAAAAATTTTAATGTACACATGGCATAACAGCATTTTGAAAGCTATTGCTAAATTTTCAATCATAGAGCTTTTGTACCACTTTACACTCCCACCAACATTGATTAACATTTTTCATAATGTGGTTCTCTTATGACTTTCTATGATCCCTTCCCTAAATGCAAGAACTCTAGTGATAAATCCAAATTTTAATAGAAAGGTCAGCTGACACCAGGTACTGCATTTGCCCTGTCACCTGGCATGAACTTCCCAGTTCAACAGCCTTCCCAGCTTCTGTTCCAGCCAGGATAACTAATATTCATCTGCTGGCTCAAGAGGTACACACTATGATCAGAGGTATTAGGTAAAGGAACTGCCATACTTAACTTCTTGAATTCTCTCAGAGACTTAAAAGATTTACGAAAGAAACAAACACAAGTAGCAGTTGACCTAGTTATAACTCTCTGGCATCACTTGGGATCTACTTAAAATAGAAGTTACACACAAGGGAGGAGACTCATAAAGCACATGCTATTTATGATACGTATAAAATAATTACACCAACTTAAAAGCAATATTTTGAGTAACTGTAACATGTAAGAGCTATTTTAATTGCATGGTAGGCTAGAATCAACAATGTAAGTTAAAGCAAATTTATGTTTCCTTCTTATTTTTCTTTGACAAACAACCCTGCCATCCTTCTTAATATCCTCGAAAGTAAGGTCCCTTCCAGTGCCATTTTGTCATGTAATAGAGCTTCTTCCCTTCCTTCATACTCTAAAATTATCCCTCCTTTCCAAAATAAAATCTTTTCACCCTGTATACAATAAATTCACTCTCACATATAAGGGATTTGATAAATTTTTTTTCACCTGAGTGGCTAATTACATATACATATACAGTGGCTATTACATATACATGTATTCTTTTTCAGATTACTTTTCATTATAGATTATTACATGATATTGAATATAATTACTGGTGTTGTCAAGTAGGTCCTTGTTGTTTATCTATTTATATACAATAGTGTATATAAACTAGATATAAATTCCCAAACTCCTAATTTACCCCTCTTTCCTCATTAAGATTCTTAATAGCAGGAGCAGATTAGTACCTAAGGCTGTTGTTTAGTTGCTCAATCCTACCCGACTTTTGGCAACCCCATGGACTGCAGCCCACCAGTCTCCTCCTCCATTCATGGAATTTTTACATGTATTTTCATTTAAATACTAGAAGAGAATAAGGAAAGATGGATTAACCTAACTTGTCCAGTGATCCAGCAGAATCAGAATTTGGATGCAAAGCTACTTAACTCCAGAGTCTGCACTTTTCCCCCTCCCATCAGTGTGCAAATATTTTTCCTTGAAAACCTGTAAGATAATTTTCATAAATGTATGTATCCCTCACAAAAAAGAAAAAAGAAAAGAAAAGACCCTGATGCTGGGAAAGATTGAAGGAGGGAAGAGAAGGTGACGACAGAGGATGAGATGGCTGGATCAACTCAATGGACATGAGTTTGAGTAAACTCTGGGAGTTGGTGATGGACAGGGAGGCCTGGCGGGCTGCAGTCCTTGTGGTCACAGAGTCAAACATGACTGAGCGGCTGAACTGAACTGAAGTTGTATCAGTCATGCCTTTTCTGTGTTTTCTGATGTTTTGACATCTGGAGACTTCCTGATTGAGGAGATAATTCCCTATGGATGACCGATATCTGGGGACAGTAAAAGGCCTATCTGCAAGTGTGCCTTCCATATGCAAACCAACAAATCCAAAGCCTGTAATTCCTAACCACCTCGCCTATTGAGCATTTATTCTTTGGAACATTATTCATCTACACTGATCACTTCATATGTGCCAGTATCTGCTGAAATTATTCAAACCAGCCAATCCTAAACCTAAAATTTCACTCTGTCTTGCCTTCTCATGGAAACCACAATAAAGTCCTTGCCCATGTTTTCCTCTCACTCCCTCTACTTCCTGACAGACCTCAGTGCTTCTCCTTGTGCCTTTTTCATGGTGTGACATGTACCTTCTCTTGAGGACTATGAGTAACAAGCTCTTACTTCAAACGACAGTTGTCTTCTCATCTGTTGGGCTCAACATGCTTGAATAAATATAAAACCTACATTTTAAAACCTAAGGATAATTATGCATCTATTAAAAATACATCTGGTAATTTTATTAGGCCAAGTTACAAAAAAGTTATGTGCTTTGTAAAAGTATATATTTTTAAGATGTTTAATATCAACTGCCTAAAATCCTGGAAAAAATGAAACAGTTTATATTCTTTCCTACAGTACTTGAGAGTATTTCCTCACATTCCTGACAGTATCCTATAAAATAATTCATCATAAAATTTGCCAATAAAGCAATATAGTATTTGCCAGTATGCAAATATTTTGCTTCCCCTAGGTCAGCTGGGCTCTGATAAAACACCAGAAAGTTAGGTTTGGGTTAGTTAGTTTCTCCTGAGGGCAGACCTTGTTAAGAACAGGATGCTCTGGCTTTCCTGATGGAAGCAGAAGGAGCTTTTCTCCAGTGTTTACTGTGAACCTGGCGGAGCTCCAGGATATAAATTCACAAAAGTACTGGGCCCATCAGATGACTGGGTCTTCTTATAGTGTTTACTCCTCACCGAGCACACAGCAATTAGTCAATTGCATTTCAGGTTTTCCTGCCCTGGCACTGGTTCCCATGAAGATTTATGCTCTGCTTAGGTAAGCTGTGATGCTTTCTGTATTCCTGTCCATGTCTACATTTTGGGGACAGCAGTTTTTCCTGTAACTTCATTTCTCTCATGGATCTAAGAAGAGTTGTTGATTTTTTAGTTTATTCACCTTTTTACTTGTTCTTAGGATATAGTGGTGACTTCCAAGTTTCTTATATGCTGACCCTTGTTTACTATACAGTATGGCTTTTTGAGCATGGCCAATACATCTGTGTCTCAGCCATCCTCTATCCAGTCCATGGCTGATGATGTTAATCTCATAACTTACTAAAGTGCATATCATCTGTAGCCAGAGCGGCCCTTTGCAGGCCTTCTGTTTCTTTTTAATAGTTTTTCTAATTCACCTCACATTGGTACAAAGAAACGTAGAGTCAGATTAAGAATAGAAAAGCTGAGGAATCTACACTTGAAGGAGGAGATGGCTGGCCTAAGGATGCTTGACTAGATATTTCCCCCCACCTCCATTTGTTAAATACAATCTGAGTGGTAAAATCTTGCTCTAGTCCCACAATAAATGCGGGGATTTTTTTCTAGGGGGCTATCAGTTTTCCTGGGCTTCATTAGCTGAATCTGTACTTCACAGAAGACTGTTCCAACCAGTTCTCTCCCACTCACTTCTGAGATTATAATGGTGAAACAGGCTATATGAAATACATATGTTGTGGGGGAAGAAATTGAAAACTTACTGGTTTCATATATTTTTAAATTATCCATTATGTTGGTTTTCTATTTGACTTGGCCTCTGCTCTAGAAAACCACTGTGTCCATGTACCATCAATTTTCCTGGTTATTTTGCTAGCCAATTTGGAAGAATTTTTTTTTAACTTAACTGAGATTGTGTTATTTATTTAGGAGTTTTCCTACAGAGAGTTTTTGTCTGATGACAGGAATATATTTATCAGGAGCAATACCTGTTGCTTGCAGGTGAGATCCATGACTACACATATTTTTTTCCTCTATTTTTCTAAAAAGTGTTAGCATTTGAAACAAAATCTCTCCTAGATTAATAGTACTTGTCATTTTTACATTACAAATAATACATCAGATGCAACTTTACTGGGTTAGAATATTTCTGTTTTGATTAAGAAACAAACTTACTGATGCTTGAATTATTTCAAACCCATAATCCTCTATTAGAAAATCAGTCAGAGTAAAAATCATCCAGCCATAGACTTTTCCATTTGTTGTAACTTTATATTTGCTGTTTAAAGCATACTTCTGTAGTCTCAGAATGGCACCTTTCACTGCAGTAGAAGTGACTCCCACTGACCGATTCAAAGAATGATCATAAATTGTGAATTGCCCATTATACTCCAGTAAAATACTCACTTCCAAATTTTAGAGATATTAAGAGGATTTTCTTCATCCACTTCACATAACACTGAATTGCTTTTGCAGAAATGGGAAATGGAAAAATTCCTTCAACATGATACTATCTTCACTTTGTCTGGGAGAAATTCTTCTATTCAGTGCTTGGTTTATATGATGGCTCTAATGTCAGTGTTAAAGAGGGTTCTCCACTGGTTTCTCTCATTTTGGTAAATTCAGTGTGTTCATGAAATAGAGATTTTTGAATACCATCTTTTATTTCATCTTTTATAGAAGTTCCTGAACTAAGTTTAGAGGAATAAGTACAGATTAATCAGATGAGGAGAAGCTGAGTTATCATCTAGGCAAAGAAAATAATAATAATAATAAACACATAAAAATTGCCAAAGTGAATCATCACATTACATGTTCATGGCACATTCTCAGAAATATAATGAAATATTTCACTAATGACTATATGTAGAACTTAAGAAATTGATAATAACCTATTAGTTTATTCTCCATATAATCAAAATTTGCAATTTTAGATGATAGTAGGAAGTCAAGAAACACCCGGAGTAACAGGCAAATTTGGCCTTGGAATACAGAATGAAGCAGGGCAAAGACTAATAGTGTTTTGCCAAGAAAATACACTGGTCATAACAAACACCCTCTTCCAACAACACAAGAGAAGACTCTATACATGGACATCACCAGATGGTCAACACCGAAATCAGATTGATTATATTCTTCGCAGCCAAAGATGGAGAAGCTCTATACAGTCAGCAAAAACAAGACCAGGAGCTGACTGTGGCTCAGACCATGAACTCCTTATTGCCAAATTCAGACTTAAATTGAAGAAAGTAGGGAAAACCACTAGACCATTCAGGTATGACCTAAATCAAATCCCTTATGATTATACAGTGGAAGTGAGAAATAGATTTAAGGGCCTAGATATGATAGATAGAGTGCCTGATGAACTATGGAATGAGGTTTGTGACATTGTACAGGAGACAGGGATCAAGACCTTCCCCATGGAAAAGAAATGCAAGAAAGCAAAATATCTGTCTTGGGAGGCCTTACAAATAGCTGTGACAAGAAGAGAAGTGAAAAGCAAAGGAGAAAAGGAAAGATATAAACATCTGAATGCAGAGCTCCAAAGAATAGCAAGAAGAGATAAGAAAGCCTTCTTCAGCGATCAATGCAAAGAAATAGAGGAAAACAACAGAATGGGAAAGACTAGAGATCTCTTCAAGAAAATCAGAGATAGTAAAGGAACATTTCATGCAAAGATGAGCTCGATAAAGGACAGAAATGGTATGGACCTAACAGAAGCAGAAGATATTAAGAAGAGATAGCAAGAATACACAGAAGAACTGTACAAAAAAGATGTTCAAGACCCAGATAATCATGATGGTGTGATCACTGACCTAGAGCCAGACATCCTTTAATGTGAAGTTAAGTGGGCCTTAGAAAGCATCATTATGAACAAAGCTAGTGGAGGTGATGGCATTCCAGTTGAGCTATTCCAAATCCTGAAAGATGATGCTGTGAAAGTGCTGCACTCAATATGCCAAGAAATTTGGAAAACTCAGCAGTGGCCACAGGGCTGGAAAAGGTCAGTTTTCATTCCAATCCCAAAGAAAGGCAATGCCAAAGAATGCTCAAACTACCACACAATTGCACTCATCTCACATGCTAGTAAAGTAATGCTCAAAATTCTCTAAGCCAGGCTTCAGCAATATGTGAACCATGAACTTCCTGATGTTCAAGCTGGTTTTAGAAAAGGCAGAGGAACCAAAGATCAAACTGCCAACATTCGCTGGATCATAGAAAAAGCAAGAGAGTTCCAGAAAAACATCTATTTATGCTTTATTGACTATGCCAAAGCCTTTGACTGTATGGATCACAATAAACTGTGGAAAATTCTGAAAGAGATGGGAATACCAGACCACCTGACCTGCCTCTTGAGAAATTTGTATGCAGGTCAGGAAGCCACAGTTAGAACTGGACATGGAACAACAGACTGGTTTCAAATAGGAAAAGGAGTACGTCAAGGCTGTATATTGTCACCCTGCTTATTTAACTTATATGCAGAGTACATCATGAGAAACGCTGGGCTGGAAGAAGCACAAGCTGGAATCAAGATTGCTGGGAGAAATATCAATAACCTCAGATATGCAGATGACACCACCCTTATGGCAGAAAGTGAAAAGAAACTCAAAAGCCTCTTGATGAAAGTGAAAGTGGAGAGTGAAAAAGTTGGCTTAAAGCTCAACATTCAGAAAACGAAGATCATGGCATCTGGTCCCACCACTTCATGGGAAGTAGATGGGGAAACAGTGGAAACAGTGTCAGACTTTATTTTTCTGGGCTCCAAAATCACTACAGATGGTGACTGCAGCCATGAAATTAAAAGACGCTTACTCCTTGGAAGGAAAGTTATGACCAACCTAGACAGCATATTCAAAAGCAGAGACATTACTTTGCCAACAAAGGTTCATCTAGTCAAGGCTATGGTTTTTCCTGTGGTCATGTATGGATGTGAGAGTTGGACTGTGAAGAAGGCTGAGTGCTGAAGAATTGATGCTTTTGAACTGTGGTGTTGGAGAAGACTCTTGAGAGTCCCTTGGACTGCAAGGAAATCCAACCAGTCCATTCTAAAGGAGATCAGCCCTGGGATTTATTTGGAAGGAATGATGCTAAAGCTGAAACTCCAGTACTTTGGCCACCTCCTGAGAAGGGTTGACTCATTGGAAAAGACTCTGATGCTGGTAGGGATTGGGGGCAGGAGGAGAAGGGTACGACAGAGGATGAGATGGCTGGAAGGCATCACTGACTCGATGGACATGAGTCTGAGTGAACTCCGGGAGTTGGTGATGGACAGGGAAGCCTGGCATGCTGCGATTCATGGGGTCGCAAAGAGTCGGACACGACTGAGCGACTGATCTGATCTGATACATTTTCTTAGATTTATTATTTTTAAATTCACACAATGAAAACTTTTACTAGCTTTAACATTTTTATCTGTGTGGAAAATAATCTTTTCAACCTCAACTATATTTCCCTAAATTTTTAAATGTCTTATTTCCTTGCCTAATAAGTGGTGCTAGTGGTTTTTCCAGCTCATGTATGGAGAGTTGGACCATAGAGAAAGCTGACTGCTGATGAACTGATGCTTTTGAACTCTGGTGTTGAAGACTCTAGAGAGTCCTTTGGACTGCAATGAGATCAAACCAGTCAATCCTAAAGGACTGATCCTGAAGCTGAAGCTCCATACTTTGGCCATCTGATTCATTAGATAAGACCATGATGTTGGTTAAGATTTAAGGCAGGAGGACAACAGAACAACAGAGACTGACACGGTTGGATGGCATCACTGACTCAATGGACATGAGTTTGAGCAAGCTCTGGGAGTTGGTAAAGGATAGGGAAGCCTGGCATGCTGCAGTCCATGGGGTCACAGAGAGTCGGACACAACTGAGCAACTGAACAACAAGTGGTAAAGAACCTGCCTATCAATGCAGGAGACATAAGAGTTATGGGTTTGATTTCTGGGTTGGGAAGATCCCCTGCAGGAGGGCATGGAAATCCACTCCAGTATTCTTGCCTTGAGAATCATAGGGCAGAGGAGCCTAGTAGGCTATAGTCCATAGGGTTGCAAAGAGTCAGACACAGCTGAAGCGACTTAGCACAGTACAATAATGATATTTTGCAGAGTCATTTATGAACCTGGAAGTCAAATTAAAGAAACAAATATTATTCTAGAAATTTATAAGTTACTAAGTTTGAGCTAAAACAAGAAAGCATGTGATTTAAGAATTTTTTATACTTGGAAACACCTTTTTTTATGTATGGTGATTTTCTATAAATGGAAGGGCAACATGTTCATGATTTTCCCCAATGAAACTTCATATAAGAACTCAAAGTTCAATTCATATACCACATGAAATTATTTAGCTCTTTCAAACTAACTACATTTTTAAAATACGATTATTAAAATCTAGAGTTGTTTAGAAGTAAGGCAATGACTACTTCCTTGGGACTACTTTTCTCCTAAAATTTTTTTGAAGTATTATTAGCAATATTTTTATACATAATAATTAATCAAAGATTATTTACTTTAATTCCTCAACCTTCTCCACGCATCAGACTCCTCTCTTCACTGGTTTCTATCACTAGACTCACAGTGCGATGAAATGATAAAAGGATATCTTTCTTCCAATGGGAACTGTATAGAATATCACCTCACTTGGTTTTAGAACTGCACTGTTTCCTTCTCGAATTAATGTATTGTATATACATTTTTAACAGGTATTGAAAAAAACCCACTCCCTGCTTACTAAAAATTCATATTTCACAGCTAGAATTTGGATGTAAATGGAGGATTACATTTTACTTGAAAAATACACATTTAAGCTAGTAATTATCATTTACAGTATCATCCTTAAGATGTCTAATAGTACTTGGGCTCCTCTGCACTATTCATGCTAATTCCCAGATAAGAATTTCCCAGCGGAAACAAATCTTATAAATATTTCAATGTGATCATGAAGATACTTTCTGATCACAAACTGAAAAGCCATTAAATTGTCACTGATGATATTGTATGCATGGACATACCTTAAACTCATGAATCTATACCATTTAGCAACAAAAATTCAATAACTCATGTAAGTGACAAGTACTTTACAATTAATCCTTATTATCAAGAGCAGGTGAAAGTGCTGGAAAAGTTAGTCAGGTGCCACAGGCCATATTAAAAAGAACTTGTGTGTTTTCCAAACAATTGTCTGTTTGCTATGGAAAACACAGTAATAAAAAGAAGTACTAATTATTGAGAGCCTACTAGTTGCATGTGTGTGTGTGAGTGTGTGTGTGCATGCACGCATGTGTATGGGTATGTGGGGAGGTGTGTGTTTGATAGTGTCGACTCTTTGCAACCCTTTGGACTGTAACCACCAGATTCCTCTGTCCATGGGATTTTTCAGGCAAGAATATTGGAGTGGCTTGCCATTTCCTCCTCCAGGGCGTTTTCCCAACCGAAGGATCAAACCTGTGTATTCTGCACTGCCAAATTTTTTATCTTTGGCATCTTGATTTTATTGTTAAAAACAGCTGTATTTACAGAAATAGCCAGAGATGTAGAAAACAAACTTATGGTTACTAGTGGGGAAAGTGGGGGGAAATATCCTGGGAGATTGGAATAGACATATACACACTACTAAATATAATATAGATAACTAATAAGGACCTACACAGGGAACTCTTCTCAGTATTCTGTAATGGCCATTATGGGAAAAGAATCTAAAAAAGAGTGGATATATATGTATGATTCACTTTGCTATACAGCAGAAACTAACACAGCATTGTAAATCAACTATACTCCAATAAAATTTTTAAAAGCCAGCTGTATTTTATCATACTGTAATGCCATAAATATAAACCTCCATTTTAGTGTGTATTTTTTTAGTGCACATTGCCTCCAAACCTCAGTTTTATTGTATATCTTATGAGCAAATAACTTTATATTTCATTAACCCTTTTAGTATCAGAAAACTTTTTCTAGTTCCTCTACTTTCCTATATCATACTTTCTTAATAATTTATACAGATGAAGTTCAAATAATGACTTAGTGTGTTCAATAACGCTTACAACATTGTCACATGACAATGATGCATAGTTACCCAGCTCCTTATATTCATGGGCCTCAGTTCACTTATCTATAAACTGAAGGAAGATATTTGATTAGTGTATTCCTAAGACCCAATCTAGTCTAATATTCAATGCTAAATGACTGTGCTGTTCCATTCATTATCTCCCATCTATATTAAAAAGCAACAACTATGCATCTTCCTAGTCAAAAAAGAAAAACCATATTACTCTGCCTTACACATTCTGATTCTTCCTTCACCCTTTCACAAAAGGGCTAAATTTCTACTCAACTGACAAGACTAATTTTATTTGAAAATTAATATGTTGAACCAAAAAAATTCCAATGATACAGTCATCTCTGAAATATCCTTCAGTTCATTTCAGTTGCTCAGTCATGTCCGACTTTTTGCCACCCCATTAACTGCAGCACGCCAGGCCTCCCTGTCCATCACCAACTCCTGGAGTCTACCCATTTGGAAATATCCTTAGTCCCATCCAAATCACTTGAACCAATCAATGGGAAAAGAAAGAGTGGTTTCTTAAAGGGCAAGACAAGCATGCAACGCTCACTGTACTTTGGCCAACAAGACAGAGAAAAGATGATTGTGTTTTACTGAATGTAAAGTTACAATCTGGCATCATTATTATATCACAGGGACTATTTGCTATGGAAAGAGTTGTGCTAAATTCCCATGTGTGTTAGAGACAGTATCTGCCCCAAAGTAATCCAAATTCATGGTTATAGTAAGGTGCTTTCTAATGAAACTTTACATTGATACTAATTTTATTTTCATTACTAAAGCATGAAAGAAATAATAGAACACTCACATGCATCAAGGAATTCCTTTAGTGACTAAATAAAAAAATTTTATTGGAATAAATAAGGTATTGCTTTACCTTTAAAAAAAGGGAAATGTTTGTCCAGTTCTACTATTCCCTTTGCACCCCAAATTGAATTTCTCTCTATGAAACCTAGTCATTTTTAGAGAACATTATGGAAGGGTAATATCATACTTTCTCCCCTAGTACCTTGAGCATTTTGTAAATGATTTCATTCTGGGCTTTTTTTTTTTTCCCCTTTAAATACTGAAAGCTTAGTTGTATCAATAAATAAGCAAAATCATTTTCCAAATTTTTGGCCAAAATATCTGGTTTCAGGGAATAGTTCACTGATAACTCTAACAATTTGCCCTATGCTATAGTCTAGTCAAGGCTATGGTTTTTCCAGTAGTCATGTATGGATGTGAAAATTGGACTATAAAGAAAGCTGAGCACTGAAGAATTGATGCTTTTGAACTGTGGTGTTGGAGAACTCTTGAGAGGCCCCTTGGACTGCAAGGAGATCCAACCAGTCCATCATAAAGGAGATTAGTCCCAGGTGTTCACTGGAAGGACTGATGTTGAAGCTGAAACTCCAGTATTTTGGCCACCTGATGCAAAGAGCTGACTCATTTGAAAAGACCCTGATGTCGGGAAAGATTGAGGGCAGGAGAAAAAGGGGACGACAGAGAATGAGATGGTTGGATGGCATCACTGACTCAATGCACATGGGTTTGAGTAGACTCAGGCAGTTGGTGATAGACAGGGAGGTCTGGAGTGCTGCAGTTCATGGGGTCACAAAGAGTCAGGCATGACTGAGCCGCTGAACTGAACTGAATAGCTACAGAATAGTTTAACCCGTAATCATTTATGATAAATAATGTATGCTGCCTGCCTTTGATTTTTATCAATGACAAAAATTACATGATGTGCCTCCCAAAAGGACATGCCTATTATTCAGAACAGGTTATCTCATTAAATAAATAGAGAAGGAAACAAAATAAATTGTGCTTATATTCGTGTTTCACAGCAGAGGTTGTTATACATATGGGTCAAAGATGGACCCTCTGCATTGGCTTAGATGTTTACTTCTACACAGCAGCCAAGCCTGCTAGCCCAAAGCTTACGGGTACCAAACTCAAATTCTTAACCATTAAATGATTTTAAATATAGTCCATATAAACATATTTTTAGCCATTTAGAGTCTATCAACTATGTATACTCCTCAAAACTTGCCCCATATCTGATAACCATAGATAAGAGAAACCCTGTGACTATAAAAGACTGCAAACCCCAGATATCCTTCTGAACTCAGACCTGGAAACTCCCAGCCTTACTGCTAACTGACATCACCAAAACATATCTGCTCCTCTCTGATTTTCCCTTCTCTAAGGTGGTCCAGTCTCTTGCTCTATTCCCCTTTTGAGGGGTTTCACATGCCAAACTCCCCTTCTTACAGCCTTGTCCAGGAATTGACCAACAAATCTTGCCATGTATTACTGCCTCTCATGATTCTGTCTCTTCCTTCTCAGTTCCAAAATCTTCAAACTTACCACACAGGTAATATACTCATTTCAAATTACATAGTGTCTAGGTCTTGCCCCAACTTTCAGAAACTAAGATGAAGAAGGAAACATAATTTAACTACTTGTGAACTTCTAAGTGGAAAAAAATGTAATGATTGCCATTTAAGAAATATTTAAAAGCAAAATATTCTGTAGTTAGATGGCAATTCATTAAAGGGAACAGACTAAGGGTGAATATTTTGCTAGGAAATACTTGCAACTATTTGAAATTATAAAACTGAACACAAAATAGACTGCATAAATTTAAGAAGAAAAGAGAGGGAGAAGAAGGAAGCTGAGTAGAAGGAAGAGGAAAAGCAGATACTCACTATAGTTACAAGCAAATATAAAATCAATAAAACTAAAAGAGTTATTAAAGATAGTAGTGACCTAAGTCACAGCCCTGAAAAATAAAAATTCACATACTATTTTAATTTTCCTAGAGTAATTAATCTATATAATAGCTCCGTAAAAAGGAGGTTAATCTAGCACTAATATGTAAAACAAAAAAAAAATTCTGAATGTTCATATGATATTTTAGTTGTTCATACCTATCAGCCCAATTATTTTCTTTTCAGAGAGAAAATAAATCTATAGGGAGAAATGCTTAGAGATTTACGTTTGAGTTTTCAGAGACAATTAGATTGTATACTTTTCTTTTGGTACCTTTTTAGAATGGATACCAACCAACACTCTTGTCAAAAGAATTTTTGTCTATTTATTTCGGTCTATTCTGGTTAGAAAGCATAACATAGTTTTTTATATTATTGACATTTGATGGGTTAAAAAAATCAATATTGTTTTAATTTTATTGTCTGATTATTACTGACTAAGAGTACAATTTTATGGGTGTATCGGGCATCTGCATTAAATCTTTGGTAAGTTGCTAATTATCATCCATTACCCATTTGTATACTTAGTTGTATTTTTTGTAATAATAAGTTGTATATTTACATGCATTAATCCAATTACTATGAATTATACTACAAATAGTTTCTTACAAACTGGTTCTTATCTTTAGCTTTGTATATATTATTATTGTTATTATTTGCTTTTGAATATCTGATGGGGTGAGGGTGCTTCTAATATAACATGCAGGAATAGCACTTATCCTTTCTCTCTTACCACAGACACATTTAGTTTTTAAAACATTTTATTTCAAAATTATTTTAGACAAAGTTACAAAAATGCTCCTTACCCATTTTCCCAGTGTTAATACCTTTTACAGTATAATGATAAAAGCCAGAAAAGTAGCATTATGATACTATACTGTTATTTTCAGTTTAGTTAGTTGTATTTTATAGTGGAGAAGGGGATGAGAGAGGATGAGATGGCTGGATGGCATCACTGACTAGATGGACGTGAGTCTGAGTGAACTCTGTGAGTTGGTGATGGACAGGGAGGCCTGGCGTGCTGCGATTCATGGGGTCGCAAAGAGCCGGACAGGACTGAGCGACTGATCTGATCTGATTTTATAGTTGTATAATTTCTTCTTTGGAATTTTAAATAAGATACATTAATTTAAGATCATTATTTTATGTACTTCAGACTGTGTCTCTTGATTTTATACCATTTAAGAATAATAAGTTAATATCTTTGGCACCTGTTTTTCCAATGTAATGGGTTCCTCCACTTTCTGTCTATAATATTCTACATTTTCACATGATTTATAGCATAATGCACTTCACTGCTAATAGGTTTTTTGTATTTTTTTGGTTACAGAGATGTTAGTTAGGCAATTTTAATTTTAAAACTTGTAGCAATTCCAAAATTTAACAATTCTGACTGCAGTCCTGAGTTTCCTGGCCAATGTATATTCTGGTTACGAATCATTTTTTGAAGAAAAAATAAAGTTTATTTGTCCTAGCTAGTAACATTAAGCTTTGTAAATTCATAACTAGGAGAGCTGTTCATCAGGACCATTTGAACCAGATGTCTGTATACTTCCTGCAACACTGAATTTATTTGATTTTTTGACACAATTACTGTCCTTATTACCTTTATTTCATAAATGTTCAAGTATTAACTCTCATAAATCATATTTTAGAATTGGTTTTCCTTAACATTTGTTTGCATTTTTTTTTCTCTCATAAATTTATTCTTATATTGTTTCAGACAATCTCAAGGACTCTACATCATCTAATTGATAACTTCAAAATTATTTTTACCAAGACATCCTCTGAGCCACAACTTGTATGTTTTCATGTTATTTTTTTACATTTATCTAAAGCTTAAAGCTCAACATTCAGAAAATGAAGATCATGGCATCTGGTCCCATCACTTCATGGGAAATAGATGGGGAAACAGTGGAAACACTGTCAGACTTTATTTTTCTGGGCTCCAAAATCACTGCAGATGGTGACTGCAGCCATGAAATTAAAAGACGCCTACTCCTTGGAAGGAAAGTTATGATCAACCTAGATAGCATATTCAAAAGCAGAGACATTACTTTGCCAACAAAGGTCCATCTAGTCAAGGCTATGGTTTTTCCTGTGGTCATGTATGGATGTGAGAGTTGGACTGTGAAGAAAGCTGAGTGCTGAAGAATTGATGCTTTTGAACTGTGGTGTTGGAGAAGACTCTTGAGAGTCACTTGGACTGAAAGGAGACCCAACCAGTCCATTCTGAAGGAGATCAGCCCTGGGATTTCTTTGGAGGGAATGATGCTGAAGCTGAAACTCCAGTACTTTGGCCACCTGATGCGAAGAGTTGACTCATTGGAAAAGACTCTGATGCTGGGAGGGACTGGGGGCAGGAAGAGAAGGGGACGACAGAGGATGAGATGGTTGGATGGCATCACTGACCTGATGGACGTGAGTCTGAGTGAACTCCGGGAGTTGGTGATGGACAGGGAGGCCAGGCGTGCCGCGATTCATGGGGTCGCAAAGAGTGGGACAGGACTGAGCGAATGAACTGACTGACTGACTGACTGACTATATTCAAAACTAAACTCTTCTTTAAATGAGCATAGCTGTATCCACTTCTATCACAGTCATTTATATTAGAATAAATTGTATTATAAGTGCAATATGTGAGTATTTTTATATTTTTTATTACAAAGATGTTAAATGGGCAATTTTAATTTTAAAACGTAACAATTCCAAAATTTGTTGACATATCCAAGTAAGCACAAATCAACAAATTTTGTCAATTTTACCTATAAAAACATATTAAGTTAAGTTTTTTCTATCTTCTCAAGAAAATGCCTAGCTCAAGTTAGAATTATGTCCTCTTCTGCTGATGTATATGTGATGTGGTCATATGTGTATATGCTGATGTGGTCACTCTATATAAACACCTGTCTCCTCTCAATTCTTTCTCTACTATGTGACCTTAGTGATTTGCTTAGAACATACATCAGAGCCTTACTGTTTGAAGACAATTACGCATGGATTCCTTACATGTCTGCATGTTTTGGGAGCGAGACATTGATCTGCCTTTGTTCAAGATGATCTTTTCAAGGATATTTTTAAGACAAAGATAGATAGAGTCTCTTACTAAGTATAAAGTAAGCATGCTTACTGCCCAATTTAATTAAAACCATGTCTTTTCTGTGGGAAAAGGAGGCAGGTTTTTAATAACTATTACAGAAGATTCCTATTCCATAAGCTCAGTGTCTCTTCCTCTTCTGCAACATAATCCATTGTCTGTTCCAGCACTTCTCTGGGCCCACCAGTGTTGTTGCTGTGGAAATCAGACAAGGGGAACCGGTACAAATATGTTTATCCTCATGGCACTTGCTATGTCATGAATAATAATATCTTTCATCTCTGACTTAAGTCCTAAGTCTTCTACCAGTATTCTTCTACTTGTATTTGATAGGCTAACATAACCTTACAAGTAAGGTCAAAATCCCAACAACAGTTGGACCTCCCTGTCTACAGGTTCATCATTCATGGATCTACTTGTGGATTAGATTGGCTGAATGTAAGGAACCTGAGCATTGACAAAGTTTGGTGTCTGCAGAGAATCTGGAAACAATGCCATTGTGGAAACAATGCCATTATGGAGACAATGAATATCAAGGGATGACTGCATTCAGATAACTTGATACTGTCATGCATATCAATTTTTAACCATAATTCCAAAAAAGGAAATACTGTCTTTTTATGATGGTTTGAGGTTCCCTGCATGGTCAGTACCAATCTATGTCATTTGATACAGTGCTACTTTCCCATTTATGCATTGAATATTAATCATTCAAACGTTCTTTTAGTTTCTCAAATATGCCAAGATTTTTCTTGCTTAAGGGATCCTCCTTCCCTTTTTATCCTAACATGACTTTTCTTCTTGACTTTTGAAAATCTGCCTCCTCACTTTCAACCTATTATTCCTTCATCCTTACTCTCTTACCACTGCTCACTGTCTGCTACCTGGTTCTTTCCTCTTAGTTCATACCACAATGCATTATTTTATTTGACCAGTTGTTTTTGTTTGTTTCCCCATTAGGCTGTATTTCTAAATCTTAATACAAAGTTAGAATATTCTGAGTAAGACTTTAACTTTCTATCACAAAAGAGGTTGTGTAGTATAATTTTCTATGTCAAACTTATTTTAACTTTCAAAAATAAAGAAAACCCTGATGGCCCTAAACAATTTTAATATGTGCATTAATCATGTTTCCAGATTAAAAAGGAGAAATGCATGTTATAGAAATGTATTTTATTTGCATTTGAAAATGCTTTCTAAAGTGCATAAAAATATAAACTTTTAGGAATATATTTAATAATATATTCCTATTAGCAATTAGAAAAATATATAGTGAAAAAAATCCACATGTAATCAATAGTTTTTCTTCCTTCTGTATTAATGTAGTAATTATTTTAGTGTTAAATATGAAATAATAAATGTGTATTATTTTTTGATTCTGTAAGAACACATGACATAATATCTATCTTTTTAACAAATCTTTACATGTACATTATTGATGATATGTACAGTGCTGTACAGTATTCCACATACTGGCTATTGTGGATAGTGCTGCAATGAATATGGAGTACTAATATCTCTTCAAGATTCTGATTTCAGTTATTCTAGACAAATACTCAGAAATGGGATTGCTAGATCGCATGGTAGTTTAGTTTTATTTTTAAATTCTTGAAGAATGAAAAAAGCAAAATGGCTTTCTGAGGAGGCCTTACAAATAGCTGTGAAAAGAAGGGAAGCGAAAGCAAAGGAGAAAAGGAAAGATATACCCATTTGAATTCAGAGTTCCAAAGAATAGCAAGGAGAGATTAGAAAGCCTTCCTCAGCAATCAATGCAAAGAAATAAAGGGAAACAATGGGAAAGACTAGAGATGTCTTGAAGAAAATTAAAGATACCAAGGGACTATTTCATGTAAAGATGGGCACAATAAAGGACAGAAATGGTAGGGACCTAACATAAGCAGAAGATATTAAAAAGAGGTGGCAAGAATACACAGAACTGTACAAAATAGATATTCATGACCGAGATAATCATAATGGTGTGATCACTCACCTAGAGCCAGACATCCTGGAATGTGAAGTCAAGTGGGCCTTAGGAAGCATCACTATGAACAAAGCTAGTGGAGGTGATGGAATTCCAACTGAGCTATTTCAAATCTTGAAAGATGATGCTGTAAAACTGCTGCACTCAATATGTCAGAAAATTTGGAAAACTCACCAGTGGCCACAGGACTGGAAAAGCTCAGTTTTCATTCCAATCCCAAAGAAAGGCAATGCCAAAGAATGCTCAAACTACTGCACAATGCTCTCATGTTCCACGCTAGTAAAGTAATGCTTAAAATTCTCCAAGACAGGCTTCAGCAATACATGAAAAGTGAATTTCCAGATATTCAAGCTGGTTATAGGAAAGGCAGAGGAACCAGAGATCAAATTGCCAATATCTGCTGGATCATTGAAAAAGCAAGATAATTCAAAAAAAAAAATCTATTTCTGCTTTATTGACTATGCCAAAGCCTTTGACTATATGGATCACAATAACTGTGGAAAATTTTGAAAGAGATGGGAATACCAGACCACCTGATCTGCTTCTTGAGAAATTTGTATGCAGGTCAGGAAGCAATAGTTAGAACTGGACATGGAACAACAGACTGGTTCCAAATAGGAAAAGGAGTTCGTCAAGGCTGTATATTGTCACCCTGCTTATTTAACTTCTATGCAGAGTACATCGTGAGAAATGCTGGGCTTGAGGAAGCACAATCTGGAATCAAGATTGCTGGGAGAAATATCAATAACCTCAGATATGCAGATGACACTACCCTTATGGCAGAAAGTGAAGAAGAACAAAAGAGCCCCTTGATGAAAGTGAAAGAAGTGAGTGAAAAAGTTGGCTTAAAGTTCAACATTCAGAAAACTAAGATCATGGCATCAGGTCCCATCACTTCATGGCAAATAGATAGGGAAACAGTGGAAATAGTGTCAGACTTTATTTTTGGGGGGCTCCAAAATCACTGCAGATGGTGATTGCTGCCATTAAATTAAAAGACACTTACTCCTTGGAAGGAAAGTTATGACCAACCTAGACAGCATATTCAAAAGCAGAGACATTACTTTGTCAACAAAGGTCCATGTAGTCAAGGCTATGGCTTTTCCAGTGGTCATGTATGGATATGAGAGTTGGACTATAAAGAAGGCTGAGTGCCAAAGAACTGATGCTTTTGTGTTGGAGAAGACTCTTGAGAGTCCCTTGGACTGCAAGGAGATCCAACCAGTCCATCGTAAAGATCAGTCCTGGGTGTTCATTGGAAGGACTAATGTTGAAGCTGAAACTCCAGTACTTTGGCCACTTGATGCGAAGAGCTGATTTATTTGAAAAGACCCTGATGCTGGGAAAGATTGAGGGCAGGAGAAGGGAATGACAGAAGATGAGATGGTTGGATGGCATTACCGACTCAATGGACATGGATTTGGGTAGATTTTGGCAGTCAGTGATGGACAGGGAATCCTGGCGTGCTGCAGTTCATGGGGTCGCAAAGGGTCGGACACAACTGAGTGACTGAACTGAACTGGAAGTACTGACATGATATTTTCATAGCAGCTACACCGTTTTGCCTTTCCACAAGCTACATCAAACTAAAATTCTTCTGCACAGCATAGGTAACAATCAAAAGTGAAAAGACAATCTACAGAATGGGAGATAGCTTTATCTCCAAAATATAAAAGGGATTTCCAGAATTCAATAGCAAAATAACCTCTCTTATACTTGGCTAAGGAGTCAAATAGACATTAATCCAGAGAAGATATACAACTGGCTAACAGATATATGAAAAAATGCTCAATGTCACTAATCATCAGGGAAATCCAAATTAAACCCACAATGAAATATTTGGGTTAACTGACTAAGGGTATATTTACATATCTACTTCACTGGTGACAAAGGAAAGTTTTGTAAAACTAATAACTACCTAGAAAATTATTCCCCTGATGTCACTGGCTTTTTTAAACTGTACTTGGTTGTTTATATGGTTGTATCTCAAATTAATAAAATACTTGTGTCTAGTGAGTTTTTTATCCATTTTGAAACTCAAAACATAAATGACTGACTTATGGCTGATCCATGTTGAGATTTGACAGAAAACGATAAAATTCTGTAAAGCAATTATCCTTAAAAAAATTTTTTTTTAAGTTATGCTTAAAACAATAGTTGAAACTGCCAACTTAGTCACAAATATAACATATTGTTCAGTTGGTTATGGGAGGTACATATATTATTCTTCTGTCAATTCCCTGAGGCAGGGCGAGGGTTGCTAAGGATGGTCATATAAGACCGAAGGTAGGAAATGCACCCCAAGAGCAGGCATCTCAGTCTATCTTAGTTATAACAGCTCCCAAGGTGCCAGTGAAAAGATACCTCTAAGAGTGTAAGAAACACAAGTCACCAGTAATTGCACAAAGGGTAAATTGGCCTCTTTTGTTGGGTGCGAGAAATACAGTTTTTGAAGTTAAAATGATCAATGGAAAGAGTTCTGTCAGTTCATCAGTATTTCTGGAGGGGTGACAATTGCTTTAAAATCTCCATGATTTCTGTCATACTTTAAACCCAGCACTTACCTCAGTTTTCTCTGGGGTCCATTCACCAAGAGATGGTAAGTCCTGCACTGCGAGTTATAAGATTGATGACTTCACTGAGGCTCTAAGTTGAGAGACACACTGGCCCTGTGAGATAGAGAGAGAGAGAGAGAGATATATATATATATATATATATATATATATATATATAAAATAAAAAAGCAGTATGTTATCAGAAAAAAATCTTAATGTTATTTTGTCAGTTGTTACTGTTGCTGTTGTAACTTAAAAAGAACCAAAAATCATGAAAAGATTTCAGGGCTTTTTCAGGCTCTTATTTTAGTTTCTAAAAAAGAGAAATCTCAACAGCAGAATGGAAAATGGGAAAGTACTAATAGATGAGTGTGCTCTGCTCAGTTGTTACATCCACATCTGCTTCTTTGTGACCCCATGGACTGTATCCTGCCAGGCTCTGTCCATAGGATTCTCCAGGCAAGAACACTGGAGTGGGTTAGCATTCCTTCCTTAGAGGATCTTCCAAACCCAGGGGTCGAATCTGTATCTTCTGTGTCTACTGCATTGCAGGCAGATTTTTTACCACTGAGCCTCTGGGAGAGAGACATATAATAACTGAAATGATGCCTCAAATCTGAGTTCAATCAAAATTAGAAAGGGGTAAGATTGTGCATGTGTGTATACAGTCTGTGTGAGTGAGTAGTAGAGATGAAAGAATGGAGTTCTGATAGAATATAAGTTGACTTAGTCATTCTCTATAAAACATATGGCATAGGAACCTGGAATGTTAGGTCCATGAATCCAGGCAAATTGGAAGTGGTCAAACAGGAGATGGCAAGAGAGAGCATCAACATTCTAGGAATCAGCAAACTAATATGGACTGGAATGGGTGAATTTAACTCAGATGACCATTATATCTACTACTTTGGGCAAGAATCCCTTAAAAGAAATGCAGTGGCCATCATAGTCAACAAGAGTCCAAAATGCAGTACTTGGATGCAATCTCAAAAATGACGGAATGATCTCCGTTCATTTCCAAGGCAAACCATTCAATATCACAGTAATCGATGTCTATGCCCTGACCAGTAACACTGAAGAAGCTGACATTGAATGCTTCTATGTAAACCTACAAGATCTTCTAGAACTAAAACCCAAAAAGATGTCCTTTTCATTATAGGGGACTGGAATGCAAAAGTAGAAAGTCAAGAAACACCTGGAGTAACAGGCAATTTGGCCTTGGAGTACAGAATGAAGCAGGGCAAAGGCTAATAGAGTTCTGCCAAGAGAATGCACTGGTCATAGTAAACACCCTCTTTCAACAATGCAAGAGAAGACTCTACACATGGACATCACCAGATAGTCAACACTGAAATCAGGTTGATTGTATTATTTGCAGCCAAAAGAAGCTCTATACAATCAGCAAAAACAAGACGGGGAGCTGACTATGGCTCAGATCATGAATTCCTTATTGCCAAATTCAGATTTAAGTTGAAGAAAGTGGGGGAAACCACTAGACCATTCATGTATGATTTATATCAAATTCCTTATGACTATACAGTGAAAGTGAGAAATAGATTTAAGGGACTAGATGTGATAGACAGAGTGCCTGATGAACTATGGACAGAGGTTCATGACACTGTACAGGAGACAGGAATCAAGACCATCCCCAAGAAAAGAAAATGCAAAAAGCAAAATGGCTTTCTGAGGAGGCCTTACAAATAGCTGTGAAATGAAGGGAAGGGAAAAGCAAAGGAGAAAAGAAAAGATATGCCCATTTGAATACAGAGTTCCAAAGAATAGCAAGGAGAGATAAGAAAGCCTTCCTCAGTGATCAATGCAAAGAAATAGAGGAAGACAACAGAATGGGAAAGACTAGAGATCTCTTCAAGAAAATTAGAGATACTCAGGGAATATTTCATGCAAAGATGGGCTCAATAAAGGACAGAAATGGTACAGACCTAGCAGAAGCAGAAGATATTAAGAAGAGGTGGCAAGAATACACAGAAGAACTGTAAAAACAAGATCTTCATAACCCAGATGATCATGATGGAGTGATCACTCACAATCACCTAGAGATAGAAATCATGGGATGTGAAGTCAGGTGGGCCGTAGGAAGCATCACTATGAACAAAGCTAGTGGAGGTGATGGAATTTCAGTTGAGCTATTTCAAATCCTGAATGATGATGCTGTAAAAGTGCTGCACTCAATATATCAGCAAATTTGGAAAACTCAGCAGTGGCCACAGGACTGGAAAAAGTCAGTTTTCATTCCAATCCCAAAGAAAGGCAATGCCAAAGAATCCTCAAACTACTGCACAATTTCACTCATTTCACATGCTAGTAAAGTAATGCTTAAAATTCTCCAAGCCAGGCTTAGGCAATACATGAACCGTGAACTTCCAGATGTTCAAGATGGATTTAGAAAAGGCAGAGGAACTAGAGATCAAATTGCCAACATCTTCTGGAACATCAAAAAAGCAAGAGAGTTCCAGAAAAACATCTACTTATCCTTTATAACCTACACCAAAGCCTTTGACTGTGTGGATCACAATAAACTGTGGAAAATTCTGAAAGAGATGGGAATACCAGACCACCTGACTTGCCTCTTAAGAAACTGGTATGCAGGTCAGGAAGCAGGAGTTATAACTGAATGTGAAGCAACAGACTGGTTCCAAATAGGAAAAGGAGTACGTCAAGGCTGTATATTGTCACTCTGTTTATTTAACTTATATGCAGAGTACATCATGAGAAATGCTGGGCTGGAGGAAGCACAATCTGGAATCAAGATTGCTGGGAGAAATATCAGTAACCTCAGATATGCAGATGATACCACCCTTATGGCAGAAAGTGAAGAAGAACTGAAGTGCCTCTTGATGAAAGTGAAAGAGGTGAGTGAAAAAGTTGGCTTAAAGCTCAACATTCAGGAAACTAAGATCATGGCATCTTGTCCCATCACTTCATGGCAAATAGGGAAATAGTGGAAACAGTGACAGACTTTACTTTTTGGAGGGCTCCAAAATCACTGCAGATGGTGATTGCAGCCATGAAATTAAAGGACTCTTACTCTCTGTCAGGAAAGTTATGACCAACCTAGACAGCATATTAAGAAGCAGAGACATTACTTTGTTAACAAAGGTCCATCTAGTTAAGGCTATGGTTTTCCCAGTGGTCATGTATGGATGTGAAAGTTGGACTATAAAGAAGGCTGAGTGCCAAAGAACTGATGCTTTTGAACTGTGGTGTTGAAGAAGACTGGAGCATCCCTTGGTTTGCAAGGGACTCTCCAACCAGTCCATCCTAAAAGAGATCAGTCCTGGGTGTTCATTGGAAGGACTAATGTTGAAGCTGAAACTCCAATACTTTGGCCACCTGATGTGAAGAGCTGACTCATTTGAAAAGCCCCTGATGCTGGGAAAGAGTGAGGGCAGAAGGAGAAGAGGAAGACAGAGGATGAGATGGTTGGATGGCATCACCAACTCGGTGGACATGGGTTTGGGTAGACTCTGGGAGTTGGTGATACACAGGCAGGCCTGGAGTGCTGCGGTTCATGGGGTCACAAAGAGTCAGACACGACTGAGCAACTGAACAGAACTGAACTGACAACACGTATCTACAATAAAAACTGTCACAAATATTGTATAATTGGAATTGAAGAGCAGGAGAAATTCCAGGAAAACTCTCGAGAGTCCAGAAAATATGCCTTCCTACTTTTATTCAAGAGATAATTCTTACAGCAAATTTTCAAATATATACAGTATATCCACATATATGTATATATAGAGAGATATATAAAACCCATATGTATGTGTATATATGTGTATAGAGTTATTTATCTATATTCTGTTTTCTTCACTGTTCATTCCCTCAGTCATGTCCAACTCTGCAATACAATGGACTTCGCATACCAGGCTTCCCTTTCCTCCACCATCTACAGGAACTTGCTCCAACTCATGTCCATTGAGTCGGTGATACCATTCAACCATCTATTCTCTGTCATCCCCTTCTCCTCCTGCCTTCAATCTTTCCCAGCATCAGGGTCTTTTCTAATGAGTTGGCTCTTCACATCAAGTGGCCAAAGTATTGGAGCTTCAGCTTCAGTATCAGTCCTTCCAACGAACATTTAGGACTGATTTCCTTTAGAATGGACTGGTTGGATCTCCTAGCAGTCCAAGGGACTCTCAAGAGTTTTCTCCAACATCACAGTTCAAAAGCATCAATTCATCAGTGCTCAGTCTACTTTATGGTCCAACTATCACATCCATACATGACTACTGGAAAAATCATAGCTTTGCGTAGATGGACCTTTGTTGGGAAAGCAATGGCTCTGCTTTTTAATATGTTGTCTTGGTTGCCATAACTTTTCTTCCAAAGAGCAAGTGTCTTTTAATTTCATGGTTGCAATCACCATCTGCAGTGATTTTGGAGCCCAGAAAAATAGAATGTAACTGTTTCCATTGTTTCCCCATCTATTTGCCATGAAGTGATGGGACAAGATGCCATGATCTTAGTTTTTTGCATGTTGAGTTTCAGCAAGCCTTTTCACTCTTCTCTTTCACCTTCATCAAGAGGCTCTTTAGTTCCTCTTTGCTCTGTGCCACAAGAGTGGTGTCATTTGCATATCTGAGTTTGTTGATATTCCTCTTGGGAATCTACATTCCACTTTGTGCTTCATCCAGCCTGGCATTTCACAAAATGTACTCTGCACATAAGTTAAATAAGCAGGATGACAACATACAGCCTTGACTTATTCCTTTCCCAATTTTGGACCAGTCCACTGTTCCATATCCACTTCTAACTGTTGCTTCTTGACCTGCATACAGGTTTCTCAGGAGGCAGCTGAGGTGGTCTGGTATTCTCATCTCTTAAAGAATTTCCACAGTTTGTTGTGATCCACACAGTCAATGGCTTTACAGTAGTCAGTGAAGCAGAAGCAGTTGTTTTTTTTCTCTGGAATTACTTACTCTTTCCATGATCCAGCAGATGTTGACCATTTGACCTTTGATTTCTCTGCCTTTTCTAAATCCATCTTAAACATCTGGAGGCTCTTAGTTCTCATATTGTTGAAGGCTAACTTGGAGAAATTGGAGCATTACTTTGCTGGAGTGTGAGATGAGTGCAATTGTGCAGTACTTTGAACATTCTTTGGCATTGCCTTTCTTTGGGATTGGAACAAAATTGACCTTTTCCATTCCTTTGGCCACTGCTAACTTTTTCAAATTTGCTGGCATATTTAGTGCAATGCTTTAACAGCATCTTCTTTTAGGATTTGAAATTGTTCCACTGGAATTTCATCACCTCCATTAGCTTAGTAGTGATGCTTCCTAAGGCCCACTTGACTTCACAGTCCAGAATGTCTGGATCTAGGTGAGTTGATCACAGAGTCATGGCTATCTTGGTCATTAAGATCCATTTTGCATTGTTCTTCTGTGGATTCTTGCCACCTCTCCTTAATATCTTCTGCTTCTGCTAAGTCCATACCGTTTCTGCCCTTTATTGTGCCCATTTTGCATGAAACGTCCCTTGGTATCTCTAATTTTCTTGAAGAGATCTCTAGTTTCCCATTCTATTGTTTTCCCTCTATTTCTTTCCATTGATCACTTATGAAGGCTTTCATATCTCTCCTTGCTCTTCTTTGGAATTTTACATTCAGATTTGTATATATCTTTCCATTTCTTCTTTGCCTTTCACTTCTCTTCTTTTCTCAGCCATTTGTAAGGTCACCTCAGACAACCATTTTACCTTTTTGCATTTCTTTTCCTTGGAGACTGGTTTGCTTATCACCTCTTCTACAATGTTACAAACATCTGTCCATAGTTCTTTGGGCATTCTGTCCATCAGATCTTATCCCTTGAATCTATTTGTCACTTCCACTGTATAATTGTAAGGTATTTGATTTAGGTCATAGCTGAATGACCTAGTGGTTTTCCCTACTTTCTTCAATTTAAGCCTTAAGTTTGCACTAAGGTGTTTATTTTAGCCTTCTTTAAAGCAGTAGCACAATTCTTCTATAAAAAATAAACTGTTTTAAGGGCACTTTTTTTTGAAAATGTGAGCTATTAAACTATTGATTATAATTTGATATATTTCTTGGTAGATACACTTTGCAGATCTATGTTTTGCTAAATTTATTCATCATATATAGTTTTGATATATTTGTTCATTCTAATCAACTGTTACCTTGTCAAGAACTTAAAAGTTGATTGATTTTAATGTTTTTTATTACTTTACTCACAGAAGCAAAAAATAATCACTAGAAATTGACTAACCACATATATTAGTATTTGTCAAGTTTAGTTTACTTACTTTTAAAGATTTAATAATCATGCAATGTTTCCAAGATAAGGCTCTATAATACTCATTTTTAAAGAGCTATTATGACTAAGACTTAGAAGATAACTGCCTTCAATAAATTTTTGAGAAACACCAAAAAAGCCTTGCTCTATTCCAAATAGCATTCTTACACTAAGCCAAAATTACCCATATTAATTGGCTATAATTATACAAAATTCTAAATGTTTTTAAGAAAAAATCATTTTTAAAGAAAAATATATAATTAAATTCTTTATTTATTAATATGTCTGATTTTCAGGCAGGGCACACAAGAGTGGTTGGTGTTTAGTTGCAAAGTTGTATCTGACTCTTTTGGGACCCCTTTGACTGTAGTCCATCAGGTCGCTCCATCCGTGGGATTTCCCAGGCAAGAATACTAGAGTAGGTTGCCATTTCCTTCTCCAGGGGATCTTCCTGACCCAGGGATCAAACCTGTGCCTTTGGCTTGGCACGTGGATTCTTAACTGCTAAGCCACCAGGAAAGCCATACAAGATAAGCAGAAAAGGTCATTAATGGTGTAATATATTAGCAAACTCTAATTATTTACTTGGTTTATTAACCCATATACTGAATTATACTGGACTGGAATACATAACACATAAGACAAGATCTCATAGGCCTCTATGAAAATGTGGCACAAGAGATAAATAAGTTTGAGGAGTTAGAGTCAAAAATGTACATATACGGAGTACTTGGGGATAGTTAGTATGCCCAAATTGAATCGCCAAATAAAATAGAGGAGGCTAAGTTAAATTTTAGTTTTAAGATAAATACCAAATAACTTTTAGTTCAATAAGTATGTTCTAAATATTGCCTGAGATACAATTATACTTAAAAATATACATCATGTTTATCCAAAATTTAAATTTAACTGGGATCTTAATATTTTATTTGCAACTATTTCATCCTCAAGTCTAAGGAAACAAGGGCCCAGTAGGAGACCATCAATAGCTACAATGGAGGAGAAGGAAACAAGCTTAAAAGTGATGGTTGTAGAGGTTATAGCAAGCAACTCAAATTTGCCTGGGATGAATCTAGGGTAGAAGGATACACAATTGAGAAATTTAAAAATCTGAATATTATTTGCTGACAGAGATATCTATTAGATATTAGTAATCATAATTTTGAATTTTACCTCAATGACTCTATAGTAAGTACTAGGAAATGTATAGTTCCAGTTAGCTCTCTATAAATACTCATATCCATCTAGCTAAAGTCAGTAATGAAATATTTCCTTTATGTTAAACTATAGATTTTTTTTTAAGGGACTGAGTTACTTGAACATGAACTAGAAACTTTGTAATTTGGTTGGTTTCGTTTAGATACTTTTAGAATTTATTAGAAAGTGAGAGATGCATTAAGAAATGATATCATTTTTGTTTATTATTTTCTGCTCATTTTGGAAGATGGTGTTATTTAGTTCTATTGAATATTATTTACTCATTGAATAATTGATAGTGGAGAGTAAGTCTAGTCTCATCACAGAAAGAATTCAGAGACAAGACAAAGAGATCAAGAAAGCAGAGTGAGGATTTATTAAGCAATAGGAAAGTCTCAGGGGCTTCCCTGGTGGCCCAGATGGTAAAGCATCTGCACACAACGTGGGAGACCTCGGTTCGATCCCTGGGTAAGGAAGATTCCCTGGAGAAGGAAATGGAAATCCACTCCAATACTCTTGCCTGAAAAAGCCCATGGACAGAGGATCCTGGTAGGCTACAGTCCATAGGGTTGCAAAGAGTCAGACATGACTGAACAACTTCACTTTAACATTTCAGGACAATCTCAAGGGGAGAGAGGGCATACTCAGGTGAGTAGCTGCCCTGAGTTCCTTTGGCAAGCTGGTTATATTGGGTGTGAAAATGAAAAGGTGGAATGTTCATTGAAATTGGAGGGATTTGGGGATTGTATTTCCTGATTCCCATCTCAGCGCCACCTTCACATGGGGAGGAGGAATTTTTATCCTTACTTTATCTTGATTGCGAGTGTGGTAGCATTAGTGCATGATGAGTATTTCTGATCTGCAAGGCTAATTTTATTATAATGATGGCATATTATTGGCATATTATGGCATATAATGATGGCAAAAGGTTACATTCACATGCCAGAGGATTCCTGGCTTTTCCATTTTTCTTTGTCTGCATCTAGGACCCCTGTTACCTCAAGATGTATGGCTTCCTGCAGTCCAGAATTTCCCGCTTTTCTATGTCTGCCCAAGGACCCTTGTTGTCACAAGATGCATTGTTTCCTATCATCTGGCCTGTGCCTGCCTTTCTCTGCTCATATCTAGCTATCAGCCTGCTTAAACATAATTATTCCATTCTTATCATAAACTTTCATGGTTAGATTGAAAAGACAGTAACAAATTCAGGTTTATGATTTAAATCATTTGGTTTAAACAGTTTTCCAAAGATGTATTTTGATGAATGTTTTACATAGAAAATAAGATAAATGTGCAAACTTAAAAAATGGATTCATAAATTTATAATTCATCCAATTAATAGATTAAGTCTGTTTTAGGTCACTAGTTGTATGGAGTGTTTACTTCTTATAAATAAGGATAATTTAAGTTCTTCTTTTTAAATATGCCATGTGCCAGTAACTCTTTTAGACACTGAGGATACAGGAGTGAAACCAAAGGAAACAAAATAACTGGCCTTTGTGGAATTTATTTTTAAATGAGGATCAGACTTTGAATAATATAAAGAGATAAAATAAGCAAAACATATAATATATTAGATGTGAGAGGTGCTATATTATAGATAAAACATCAATCAAGGAAGGAAGATAAGGAATACAGGGACAAGTGAGTTTTCAATTTTAAATCAGAAAAGAAAAGACTCACTAAGAAGATAACAAATAAACCAATACTTATAGATGGTGAGGTAACAAGCCATGTGAATACATACAGGAGAGAATCTGAGCAGAAAGAAATGTATGTCAAAATCCTGATGGTGTAAACATGCCTGATATGTTCTAGGAACCAAAAGGAGGCTGAAGGGGCTAAAATGGAGTAAACTGGAAGAGAGTCATTGAGAAAGTCACTGGAAAAGGGAAAGTCATGGTTTCAACTGTACAGCATAGTTAGATCATTTATATGGGACTTGAAATCATCAAGAGAGAGATGTTAAGATCCTAGTACATGCTCAGCTGCTTGCTGCTACTACTAAGTCACGTCAGTTGTGTCCGACTCTGTGCAACCCCATAGATGGCAGCCCACAAGGCTCCTCTGTCCCTGGGATTCTCCAGGCAAGAATACTGGAGTGGATTGCCATTTCCTACTCCAAGATGCCAGTACTGGTGGAGAAAAACAGTCAGCTAAGAGAATATAGAATCTAGGAATACCAAGAAGTGCTTTAGAATTGTTAGATGACTTCATGAAAGAAAGGTGTGATTTGATGCCAAAATACTAATTTTCCAGCCCACCAATATCCAAAGTATGGGTAAAAAAAAATCCTATTATTTATGCAAGCTACTTTGAACAGTTTTTCTTCAGAAGAAGGATACAGTGGGACTTTCAAAAAAGAGATAAGTAATTCTGGGGATTTCAATAGGTCCTGCAAGCAGAATAGAGTTTCAGGAGCCCAAGGGGAATGCCAGGACAGAAAAGACAATGTATAGAGAAATTAGATTCCAGGTGTGAAGAAAGATCTGGGAGTCTTGTATGTTCCTGTGATGATGAGCTATTGACCAAAAACGAGGCAGAGGGCACATTATCATTTGTGCTGAAAGAACCAAGGCAGATAATAGTTGTGAAACTGTGAATTCTAAGGGAGTATTGGGAACTTTCCACATACAGGCGCCTCCTGAATCTGTGCTATGGGAGGCGTGAAGGTCAGCAGAGGGGTGGCCTCTGGGGCTGCTAAGTGATCCCCAGAAGGGCAAGTCAGATCCAGTAACAGGGGCTCCCATGTTGTACACCAAGTGATTTCTTTAATGTTTATTCTAGAAACTGAAAGCTATGTTTCTCTAGTTTATCCCTATCTTTTCACTTAGAGATTGGATCTATTAACTATTAATATCATGCCATTGAAAAATGAACATATAGTTCAATGTATTCATCCTGGAATAGTCCAACAAAGGAGTTATGTTAATTAACTATCGGAATGTTGGATTAAGACATATTTCTGTATGTGTCTCTGTGTTTCTATGTATGCTGCTGCTGCTAAGTCGCTTCAGTCGTGTCCGACTCTGTGCGACCCCATAGACAGCAGCCCACCAGGCCCCCTGGGATTCTCCAGGCAAGAACACTGGAGTGGGTTGCCATTTACTTCTCCAGTGCATGAAAGTGAAAAGTGAAAGTGAAGTCGCTCAGTTGTGTCCGACTTTGTGCGATCCCATGGACTGCAGCCTACCAGGCTCCTCCGTCCATAGGATTTTTCAGGCAAGAGTATTGGAGTCAGGTGCCATTGCCTTCTCCAGACATTTTGGCACTTATTTTCCTCTAAAATATCTGCCTATGTATTACATGGATATAAACACAACCATATATAAAATGATATTAGATGTATTTATACATAGAAATACATAGAAATTTATACATAGAAATACATACTAATATCATTTTATATATGGTTGTGTTTATATCCATGTAATACATAGGCAGATATTTTAGAGGAAAATAAGTGCCAAAATGTCTTCACCAAAAAGTTAGAAGACTGCCTTGATAATTATACTCAAAACAATTTTCAAAGAGAAATTCTAGAGATTTAAATGCCACTATTGCCTTTTATTATAATGGCTACATACAAGTTAGCTATATTTTACTTTTTTTCCCTTTTTTGAAAAAACTTATTTTAGGAAGTCATTAGGCAGCCAGATACATTATACTAAACTGTAACATCAAGGATTTTATGCAGGTATTATTATTATATTTGCATAATGGATTTTTAAATTGGATGCAGAAACATTTATTACCTAGAGCTTCTATAACATCAAAGTATGATATAGCACACTCAAAACATTGATCCCCATCTGGTTTAAAGTTTGCCAAATTGTATAATGATAAGCGTGCTCTAGAAGACTTAGAAAGATATTGCATGGCTTGAAAGATACTTAGCTTTATGGATTTTTAGCAGGAACATGATTGCTAGAACTCACCTATGGGATCCTAACCTTGTTTATATCCATAACTTGCCAAGAACTACATTTTTTCTTAACATTTATGCTTCAGAATAAATATCTGCATGTTGCCCTAGTGGCCTTTAAGACCAGCTAGAGATGCCCCTGTTAGTAGTTTAAGAAAAGAAAGAACAGAGCAATTATGCTGCATGTCTTATTTCATGTTCTTATTGTGTGACTCCAGGAAAGAGTAAACATTATTATTCAAAGGAAAGTCATGGGAGTAGATCTTAAGTCATTGACATATACAACTGGTAAAGCTAAGCAGTAAATAAGTTGCTTATCAGTACAGTTCATGCAAACCCATGGGTCAATAACTTGGTTACATATCAAAGACACATAAGAAATTTCTTCCTCTGGCCACCTGAAACTAATTTTTATCCAAACAGTGACTTTAAAAAAAACAACAACTCTGTATACAGGGTTATCGTTACCATCTTTCTAAATTCCATATATATGCGTTAGTATACTGTATTGGTGTTTGTCCTTCTGGCTTACTTCACTCTGTATAATAGACGACCCAGAGGGATGGTATGGGGAGGGAGGAGGGAGGAGGGTTCAGGATGGAAATAAAATTTAAAGAAAAAAAAAAAAAACAACAACAACTCTGATTTACTTTTTTAATCAGAAAAAAAAATCTACTTGACCTTCATTTTTCTATTTCACATTTAATGACTTCCTCTTCTTCACTCATCCTACCAAACCTTTCTCAGAGAAATAGATGTCTCATCATCTCATTCTTCCTTCCCTCTTCCATACATGTCCTCATCTTTGACTTGCAAACCTACAGAACTCAGATATTTAGAGTATGTCTTCTCAGACTTCAGGACACTTTGGCATGTGCAAAGGTCCAGTAATCATTTTCATTTCCATATCCTGATGGATCATCAAAGATGACTTTGAAAAACATCTGCTACACAACTGGCTATCTTTACCAACTGGTCAAAACAATATTTTTCTAACTCTCCCATATTTGACTATATCTGAATGTGATTTTTCCAGGAAGGTAAGCCTAAAATATTAGAGCATTCTTTGATCCTTCACTCTGTGCTTCTACACTCAATTATTGCTTTAAGATTAATTATTAATTAATACTCTTCATATCACATGATTACCTTCCTACCATCAATGCACTGCTTTAAGTTTTCATGAGTTTATGAGCACTTAATTTTAGTGTGTTATAATTTCCTAACTGGTAGAACTAATCTCACACTCTTCAAGTTCCTATCTTATACAAAATATCTAGCGGCTTAAAGTACCTCCATAACTATTTATCTCATCTGCTTAATTATCACTCTTTCTTTACAAACCTGTATTATACTTTTTGTCTGGCAGTCAGGAACTTCCGTAACCTTATGTCTTTCAGTTTTTCTAGTTCTACCTAATTATATTCCTATAAATTTAAAAATTAGATTAAACCAGACTGCTCACACTCGACTTAGATTTCAAGAGTTCTTTCTTATAAACTTGTCATTGTCTTACTGACTCTTTAACTGGAATACCTTAAACACATACATATTCTATAAAGTCCAAATTAAAAATTACTCCCTAAACAGTCATTTCTGAACAACCTAAATTTTTATCTTCTTTCATTCACCTCTTCCTACATTTAAAAAAAATTATTATACACTCTGCTGCTAAGAGACATGTTATTCCTTCTCTCTTATATACTCCAGGTATTAGGATATTATCTATGAATGCACAGATAATTTTAAAAAATTATTTGTTTGCAATTAGCAAATATTTCTTCCTTATTTTTAGCTTTATGGGGACAGAACATCAGAACTCTAATTATAAAATGTATGAATAATAAAAACTATATGCCTTTCATTAAGTCCACACTGAAAAAAGTAGTGAAGTAATCCTTCATCTATTTATATGCTGTCTTGATTTAATAATAAGTTAGGCAGCTGAATTATAAAATAATCTACATAAAGTCAGATACTAAATGATACCAGTATATGCAATCTATGAATTACCCTTTTAATTGGTGGGTTATAAAACTTTGGCAAAGAGGATAAGGCATTTATTTTCATTCTCTCTACCACTGATTTTTCAAAATGAAGATTGTTTACTTTTAATTTTATAATCATGGCTGATGGGTAACAAAATTCTGTGACTGTATTATAAAAATAAGAATGTATTAAGTTGGAGAGAGAGAATAAGACTATAATTTTTAAAATTAGAATAACATATAATTGATTTTCAGGGAAAATTTTAACTACCTCAGTAGTTATTTACCTCAGTAGAATTTAATAGTGAGCAAACAGCCCCCATCAACTTTGTTCTTCCCTAACACTAAAACCATTCTTTGTTTCAGAGTTAATTGTTCTAAACATGATTTTATTCACTTTCACTAGAAAAAAATGAAATCTCTCATGAACTTTTCTCAGGTTATTTATTTGCCATAAGACAAAAAAAGAATCTTGCAAAGCCTTCACACACAATGACTAATTTTAAGGATGTATACTAAGTCTCTCAAACGAAAAACACATTTTAACTAATGATATTATTAATTTTAGATGGCTGACATTTTATTTCCATTTTCATTGCAGGAATGAAGTAGTATTTAAAGACCTATTAAATACTATCTCGTTGAGATATATGATGAATGCATTTATTAATATTCATGAATATTTTATGCAAGTTTAGACCTTCAGACATCCAAATCTCAAGAAAATGTATTATAGTAGACTGATACAGTAGACTTTGTGGTAGACCAATGCTTTCACAGGGAATGTTCCAGAGAAAAAAGAAAAAGATGAAATGTTTAAAAAATAATTAACCTTGAAATTTTTAGAGAATTATCAAGCCACAATAACATGAGGAAAAAATAATAAGTAAATATAAACATAGTAATATAAGAGGAAACAGTCAACATTGTTTTCTCTCAGAGGGCATGCCCTGTTGCTTCAGTTGTGTCTAGCTCTTTGCGACCCCATGGTCTGTAGCCCACCAGGCTCCTCTGTCCACAGGATTCTCCAGGCAAGAATACTGGAGTGGGTTGCCATTCCCTTCTCCAGGGGATCTTCCTGACCCAGGGGTCGAACCTGTGTTTCCTGCGTCTCCTGCATTGCGGGCAGATTCTTTGTTACTGAGCCACCTAGGACAATGGCCTAATATTCCTCTGTATCTGGAAAGACTCTGAAGATATTTTACAAAAGGACCTAAGTCCTCTACTAAGAGAGAAACCAGCAGAGATACTGTTTCCTGAGGTAGATGGGGGACAGAGTTTTCAATTTTCCGAAAGTAGAACCATAAACTGCAGAGAAAAGAGAGCTATAAGTTATTGGATGTGCCCCTCTCCCCAGATATTTGTTAATCTGTGTAACTGCACCAAGCATGAGGCCAAAGGTCAGTCAAAATATTTAGGAAAGTTAGAGTAGGTATTATGGCAGTCTGTAATTCTGGGAAGACAGTTATTAAAGATAATAATTGGAGTTCAAGACCTGTGTGTAGGTGAGTAAGGAGCTTCTTGAAGCACTCCCAAAGATCTAAATATAAGCTATCCTACAATCAAGGCTTACCCTAATTTGGTTAATGTAATTAATCCATATTCTTTCATTTTCTGTAAGAAAAAAGTGTGAACACTCTCTGTAGGAATAAAACATCTATATGCTTTGTAAGCAAACACAATAACAATCATTTAAGGAAAAATTACCAGGAACAGAATAAGGCAAAATAAATGTTTTAAGTAATAAATAAAAAAAGAAAGGTAAACAAATGATAGAAATATTGGAGATAGTAGATGGTAGAGGGAAACATGAAGAAATAATAAAAATTGCACCATATTCTGAGATCTATATTAAATAATAAAATGAAAATTTTAGAAGAAATGAAACAACTGAAATTAAGAAATACATGAACTTAACAGGCTGTAAGATTCAGAGCATAATTTTTTAAAAGGTTAATAAAATATAAAGTGAATATATAATATCCAAACTGAAGACCAGAGGGGAAAAAATGAAATAAAACATATTCACACAATTGTTAAAGAACTATTTTTTTTAATTCATTAATTTATTCTAATTGGAGGATCATTACCTTACAATATTGTGATCGTATTTGCCATACATCAACATGAATCAGCCACAGGTACACATGTTAAAGAACTAAATTTAAAGGTCTCATAAGATTAGGTCAAGCTCACTCAGATAATCTCTCTATCATAAAGTCAATTGATCAGGGACTTTAATTAAAGCAGATTACCCTCCAGAAAGGGCCTCATCCAATTAGTTCAAAGTTTTATGAGCAAAGACAGGTTTCCTGAAGGTGAAGCAATCTGTCTCACTGCAACATAAAAATCCTGCCTGAGTTCCCAGGTTACTGACATTCCCTGCAGTTTCTGAACAAATACTACAACATCAACAATTACCTAAATTTCCAGCCCACACCTTGCCCCACAAATTGCAGACATATGAGCTAATAAACAGTGGTTGAAGCCACTTAAGTTTGTGACATCATGCCATGCACCAATAGAAAACTGACATATAATTTAAAATATATATTGCAAACTTTTAGGAAAGTAAAGAGGAAATTAAAATACAGAATTTCTGCAAAAAAAAAAATATATATATAGCAATCATCAAATTAAATTTGAGATATTCATAATTTTCCCCCATTATATCAGGACCAGAATAAAAATGTTATCAGTGTATCTATTCACCATTTATTGGAGATTCTAGCCACAGTCATAAGTAAATGTGAGTTGAAGAAGGAGAAATAAAAATTTAATTATATAAAAATGTAGTTGATATTACATGTAAAACACTCAGAAGACTCTACAAACTACTTGAACATATTTGTAATGTTTTTCCCACAAATGATTTTTATTAATACCAGAAATATGAAAAATGAAATAAAAATACTATTTACAAAAAGCTTCCAATATCTAAGAACAAATTTAACAAAGAGGTAAAATTCTATTATGAAAGTCATTAAATATCATTGGGAGAAATTAAAGACAAAACAAATAAACAAAAGGATATACCATCCTTGTTAAAAGGAATGATTAATATTAAAAGCTGTTAATTCCTTCAAAATGATCTATAAAAGCAATGCAAACACAATAATAATAATCCCAGGAGGCATTTTGAAGCAGACAAATAGACTCTAAACTTTCCATCCAAATATAGTTTTTGTGAGTAACCAGCACGCTTGAAAAAAAAAGTAGAAGGCCTTGTATTAAAAGGTATGAAGGAGGGGGTGGTCCTAAGATGGCAGAGGAATAGGATAGGGAGACCACTTTTTCCCCCACAAATTCAGCAAAAGAAATTTGAACGCTGAGCAAATTCCACAAAACAATTTCTGAATGCTGCCAGAGGACATTGGGCATCCAGAAAGGCAGCCCATTGTCTTCGAAAGGAGGTAGGAAAAAATATAAAAGATAAAAAGAGAGACAAAAGAAGTAGGGATGGAGATCCATCCCAGGAAGGGAGTCTTAAAAAAGAGAGAAGTTTCTAAACACCAGGAAACACTCTCACCGGTGAGTCTGTGGCGAGCCCAGATCAGATCAGTCACTCAGTCGTGTCCGACTCTTTGAGACCCCATGAATCGCAGCACACCAGGCCTCCCTGTCCATAACCAACTCCCGGAGTTCACTCAGACTCACATCCATCGAGTCAGTGATGCCATCCAGCCATCTCATCCTCTGTCGTCCCCTTCTCCTCTTGCCCCCAATCCCTCCCAGCATCACAGTCTTTTCCAATGAGTCAACTCTTCGCATGAGGTGGCCAAAGTACTGGAGGTTCAGCTTTAGCATCATTCCTTCCAAAGAACACCCAGGGCTGATCTCCTTCAGAATGGACTGGTTGGATCTCCTTGCAGTCCAAGGGACTCTCAAGAGTCTTCTCCAACACCACAGTTCAAAAGCATCAATTCTTCGGCGCTCAGCCTTCTTCACAGTCCAACTCTCACATCCATACATGACCACAGGAAAAACCATAGCCTTGACTAGACGAAGCTTTGTTGGCAAAGTAATGTCTCTGCTTTTGAATATGCTGTCTAGGTTGGTCATAACTTTCCTTCCATGGAGTAAGCGTCTTTTAATTTCATGGCTGCAGTCACCATCTGCAGTGATTTTGGAGCCCAGAAAAATAAAGTCTGACAGTGTTTCCACTGTTTCCCCATCTATTTCCCATGAAGTGATGGGACCAGATGCCATGATCTTCGTTTTCTGAATGTTGAGCTTTAAGCCAACTTTTTCACTCTCCACTTTCACCTTCATCAAGAGGCTTTTTAGTTCCTCTTCACTTTCTGCCATAAGGGTGGTATCATCTGCATATCTGAGGTTATTGATATTTCTCCTGGCAATCTTGATTCCAGCTTGTATTTCTTCCAGTCCAGCGTTTCTCATGATGTACTCTGCATATAAGTTAAATAATCAGGGTGACAATATACAGCCTTGACGTACTCCTTTTCTTATTTGGAACCAGCCTGTTGTTCCATGTCCAGTTCTAACTTTTGCTTCCTGACCTGCATACAAATTTCTCAAGAAGCAGATCAGGTGGTCTGGTATTCCCATCACTTTCAGAATTTTCCACAGTTTATTGTGATCCACACAGTCAAAGGCTTTGGCATAGTCAGTAAAGCAGAAATAGATGTTTTTCTGTAACTCTCTTGCTTTTTCCATGATCCAGCAGATGTTGGCAATTTGATCTCTGGTTCCTGTGCCTTTTCTAAAACCAGCTTGAACATCAGGAAGTTCATGGTTCACATATTGCTGAAGCCTGGCTTGGAGAATTTTAAGCATTACCTTACTAGCATGTGAGATGAGTGCAACTGTGTGGTAGTTTGAGCATTCTTTGGCATTGCCTTTCTTTGGGATTGGAATGAAAACTGACCTTTTTCAGTCCTGTGGCCACTGCTGAGTTTTCCAAATTTGCTGGCATATTGAGTGCAGCACTTTCACAGAGGGCAACATAACTGGGAGGAAAAATAAATAAATAATTAAAACCCACAGATTATGTGCCTAACTGCAACTCCCAGCCGAGAAGCAGTACAGATGTTCTCATCCTCCACTAGCAAAGCAGGGATTGGACAGGGAGATGCTGGCTGCATTGATTAGGGTAAGGACTGGGCGTGAATGTCCCAAGGGAAATCTGAGGGAACTAACTAGAGATAGCAACCCAGACTGTGGGGTAGCTATCCTGCAAAAAGCCCTAACCTAAAAATGGCATCCCACTCCAGTAATTTTGCCTGGAGAATCCCATGGATGGAGGAGCCTGGTGGGCTGCAGTCCATGGGGTTGCTAAGAGTCGGATACGACTGAGTGACTTCACTTTCACTTTTCACTTTCACTTTTCACTTTCACTTTTCACTTTCATGCATTGGAGAAGGAAATGGCAACCCACTCCAGCGTTCTTGCCTGGAGAATCACAGGAACGGGGGAGCCTGGTGGGCTGCTGTCTATGCGGTTGCACAGAGTCAGACACGACTGAAGTGACTTAGCAGTAGTAGTAAGACACCACCAGGCCCGCTCACAGAACAAAGGACTGAACAGAGCTAGCTGGCTGCGGACCAGCCCATCCCCTGCCAGAGACAGGCAGGCAAGGGCAGACAGAGCCAGAGGGGGCAATCGTGGCCCCAGAGAGGCATCCTCTACCAAATTGCAAGCAGGCTTCATTGCTCATCAAGACTTCTTGGGATTCTGGACAGTCGACTTATATCAGGAGGGTCTCAGCCAGAGATCAGTTCCCCAGAAGAGACACAGGGCACACCTGAGAAGGTGCTCCGGTGTACACTCAGAAAACTGAGCAGCAGGGACGAGGGAGGCGATAAGTCACAGCACAACTGAACCAGTAAACCTAAAAAAGTGACCACCACCGCCCCCTTGTGTCCTTTTGTCAGGACACTGAAGAGGCCAGCAAACACAAGAAGCTAAAATAAACAGAGGGAACCGCTTTGGAAGTGACAAGTGCAATAGATTAAAACTCTGCAGTTAGAACTGACTACATAGGAAAGGGCCTATAGATCTTGAGAAGTGTAAGCCGGATCAAGGAACCAACTGAAAATGAACTGACTTCACACTGTCCACAACAACACCAAAGTCCTAGATATATATTTACTATTATAATTTGTTTAATTTTTACTTTTTTTATTTTTAAGTCCTCTATTACTCCTTTAATTTTCATTTTTATAATCTATTACTTTTCAAAAAAAGACCCTATTTTTAAAGCAAACTTCATATATATATATATAATAAATTTTATGACTTTGCTTTTTTCTTTAGTGTTGTATTTTTGAGACTCTAACCTCTACTCTAGATTTTTAATCTTTGCTTTTTGGTATTTGTTATCTACTTTGTACCTTTAAGAACCCAATCTTCAGTACCCATTTTTACTTGGGAGTGAGATTACTGGCTGGATTGCTCTCTCCCCCTTTGGACTCTACTTTTTCTCCACCAGGTCGCCTCTATCTCCCTCTTCCCCATTTTCTTCTCTACCCAAATCTATGAATCTCTTTGTGTGTTCTGGGCTGTGGAAAACACTTAGGGAATTGATTACTGGCTAGATCAGTCTCTCTCCTTTTGATTCCCCCTTTTATCCTCCTGGCCACCTCTGTCTCCTTCCTCCTTCTTCTCTTTTCTGTGTAACTCTGTGAACAACTCTGGGGGATCCAAACTGTGGAGAGCACATAGGGAAGTGATTACTGGCTAGCTTGCTCTCTCCTCTGTTGATTCCCCTTCTTCTCCTGGTCACCTCTATCTCCCTCCTCCCTCTTCTCTTCTCCATGTAACTCTGTGTATCTCTCCAGATGTCGCTCACTGTGGAGAAACTTTTCATCATTAACCTAGATGTTTTATCATCAGTGCTGTATAGATGGAGAAGTCTTGAGGCTACTGTAAGAATAAGACTGAAAACCAGAGGCAGGAGGCTTAAGTCCAAATCCTGAGAACACCAGAGAACTCCTGACTCCACGGAAAATTAATCAATAGGGGTTTATCAAACACCTTTATACCTACACTGAAACCAAGCACCACCCAAGGGCCAACAAGTTCCAGAGCAATATATACCATGCAAATTCTCCAGCAACACAGGAACATAGTCCTGAGCTTCAATATACAGGCTGCTCAAAGTCACACCAAACCCATTGACATCTCAAAACTCATTACTGGACACTTCATTGCACTCCAGCGATAAGAAATCCAGCTCCACCCACCAGAACACAATAACCAGGAAACCTTGACAAGCCACATGTCCAACTCCACAAACAGCAAAGAACCTTCATAATAAAGAGGAACCACAAACTGCCAGAATATGGAAAGGCACCTCAAACACAGCAATATAAACAAGATGAAAAGGCAGAGAAATGTCCAGCAGGTAAAGGAACAGGATAAATGCCCACCAAACCAAACAAAAGAGGAAGAGATAGGGAATCTACTTGATAAAGAATTCCAAATAATGATAGTGAAAATGATCTAAAACCTTGAAAACCAAATGGAGTTACAGATAAATAGCCTGGAGACAAGGACTGAGAAGATGCAAGAAATGTTTAACAAGGACCTAGAAGAAATAAAAAAGAGTCAATATATAATGAATAATGCAATAAATGAGATGAATAACACTCTGGAGGGAACCAACAGTAGAATAACGGAGGCAGAAGATAGGATTAATGATGTAGAAGATAGAATGGTAGAAATAACTGAAATAGAGAGGAAAAAAGAATTTTAAAAAATGAAGACAACTTCAAAGATCTCTGGGACAATGTTAAACTCCCCAACATTCGAATCATAGGAGTCCCAGAAGAAGAAGACAAAAAGAAAGGCCATGAGAAAATACTTGAGGAGATAATAGTTGAAAAATTCCCTAAAATGGGGAAGGAAATAGTCACCCAAGTCCAAGAAACCCAGAGAGTCTCAAACAGGATAAACTGAAAGCTAAACACCCCCAAGACACATATTAATCAAATTAACAAAGATCAAACACAAAGGACAAATATTAAAAGCAGCAAGGGAAAAACAACAAATATCACACAAGGGGATTCCCATAAGGATAACGTCTGATATTTCAATAGAAACTCTTCAGGCCAGAAGGGAATGGCAGGACATACTTAAGTGATGAAAGAAAATAACCTATAGCTCAGATTACCATACCCAGCAAGGATCTCATTCAAATATGAAGGAGAAATCAAAATCTTTACAGACAAGCAAAAGCTGAGAGAATTCAGAACCACCAAACCAGCTCTCCAACAAATGCTAAAAGATCTTCTCTAGACAGGAAACACAGAAAGGGTGTATAAACTTGAGCCCAAATCAATAAAGTAAATGGCAATGGGATCATACTTATCAATAATTACTTTAAATGTAAATGGTTGAATGCCCCAAAAAAGACAAAGACTGGCTGAATGGATACAAAAACAAGACCCCTATATATGTTGTGTACAAGAGACCCACCTCAAAACAAGGGACACATACAGACTGAAAGTGAAGGGCTGGAAAAAGATATTCCATGCAAATAGAGACCAAAAGAAAGAAGGAGTAGCAATACTCATATCAGATAAAATAGACTTTAAAACAAAGGCTGTGAAAAGAGACAAAGAAGGACACTACATAGTGATCAAAAGATCAATCCAAGAAGAAGATATAACAATTATAAATATATATGAACCCAACATAGGAACACTGCAACATGTAAGACAAATGATAACAAGTATGAAAGGAGAAATTGACAATAACACAGTAATAGTGGGAGACTTTAATATCCCACTCACACCTATGGATAGATCAACTAAACAGAAAATTAACAAGGAAACACAAACTTTAAATGATACAATAGACCAGTTAGACTTAATTGATATCTATAGGACATTTCATCCCAAAACAATGAATTTCACCTTTTTCTCAAAGTGCACATGGAATCTTGTCCAGGATAGATCACATCCTGGGCCATAAATCTAGCCTTGGTAAATTCAAAAAAATTGAATCATTTCAATCATTTCAAATCTTTTCTGACCACAGTGCAGTAAGATTGGATGTCAATTACAGGAGAAAAACTATTAAAAATTCCAACATATGGAGGCTGAACAACCATAATATCACAGAAGAAATCAAAAAAGAAATCAAAATGTGCATAGAAACAAATGAAAATGAAAACACAACAACCCAAACCCTATGAGACACTATAAAAGCAGTGCTAAGGGGAAGGTTCATAGCAATATAGGCTTACCTTACCTCAAGAAACAAAAAAAAAAAGTCAAATAAATAACCTAACTCTACACCTAAAGCAACTAGAAAGGAAGAAATGAAGAACCCCAGAGTTAGTAGAAAGAAAGTTATCTTAAAAATTAGGGCAGAAATAAATGCAAAAGAAACAAAAGAGACCATAGCAAAAATCAACAAAGCCAAAAGCTGGTTCTTTGAGAAGATAAATAAAATTGACAAACCATTAGCCAGACTCATCAAGAAACATAGGGAGAAAAATCAAATCAACAAAATTAGAAATGAAAATGGAGAGATCACAACAGACAACACAGAAATTCAAAGGATCATAAAAGACTAATATCAGCAACACTATGCCAATAAAATGGACAACTTGGAAGAAATGGACAAATTCTTAGAAAAGTAGAACTTTCCAAAACTGAACCGGGAAGAAATGGAAAATCTTAACAGACCCATCACAAGCACGGAAATCTTCCAAAAAACGAAAGCCCAGGACCAGTCGGCTTCACAGCTGAATTCTACCAAAAATTTAGAGAAGAGCTAACTAACACCTATCTACTCAAACTCTTCCAGAAAATTGCAGAGGAGGGTAAACTGCCAAACTCATTCTGTGAGGCCACCATCACCCTAATAACAAAACCTGACAAAGATGCCACAAAAAAAGAAAACTACAGGCCAATATCACTGATGAACATAGATGCAAAAATCCTTAACAAAATTCTAGCAAACAGAATCCAACAACACATTAAAAAGATCATACACCATGACCAAGTGGGCTTTATCCCAGGGATGCAAGGACTCTTCAATATCTGCAAATCAATCAATGTAATACACCACATTAACAAATTGAAAAATAAAAACCATATAATTATCTCAATAGATGCAGAGAAAGCCTTTGACAAAATTCAACATCCATTTATGATAAAAACCCTCCAGAAAGCAGGAATAGAAAGACATACCTCAACATAATAAAAGCTATATATGACAAACCCACAGCAAACATTATCCTGAATGGTGAAAAATTGAAAGCATTTCCCCTAAAGTCAGGAACAAGACAAGGGTGCCCACTCTCACCACTGCCATTCAACATAGTTTTGGAAGTTTTGGCCACAGCAATCAGAGCAGAAAAAGAAATAAAAGGAATCCAGATTGGAAAAAAAGAAGTAAAACTCTCACTGTTTGCAGATGACATGATCCTCTACATAGAAAACCCTAAAGACACCACCAGAAAATTACTAGAGCTAATCAATAAATATAGTAAAGTTGCAGGATATAAAGTAAACTCAAAATGGATTGAAGATCTAAACCTAAGACCAGAAACTATAAATCTCCTAGAGGAAAACATAGGCAAAACACTCTCCAACATAAATCACAGCAGGATCCTCTATGACCCACCTCCTAGAATATTGGAAATAAAAGAAAAAATCAACAAATGGGACCTAATTAAACTTAAAAGCTTTTGCACAACAAAGGAAACTATAAGCAAGGTGAAAAGACAGCCTTCAGAATGGGAGAAAATAATAGCAAACGAAGCAACTGACAAAGAATTAATCTCAAAATTATACAAGCAACTCCTGCATCTCAATTCCAGAAAAATAAATGACCCAATCAAAAAATGAGCCAAAGAACTAAACAGACATTCCTCCAAAGAAGACATACAGATGGCTAACAAACACATGAAAAGATGCTTAACATCACTCATTATCAGAGAAACGCAAATCAAAACCACAATGAAGTACCATTTCACGCCAGTCAGAATGACTGCTATCCAAAAGTCTACAAGTAATAAATGCTGGAGAGGGTGTGGAGAAAAGGGAAACCTCCTACACTGATAGTGAGAATGCAAACTAGTACAGCCACTATGGAAAACAGTGTGGAGATTTCCTTAAGAAACTGGAAATAGAACTGCCATATGACTCAGGAATCCCACTGCTGGGCATACACACCGAAGAAATCAGAATTGAAAGAGACATGCGTGCCCCAATGTTCACCACAGCACTGTTTATAATAGCCAGGACATGGAAGCAACCTAGATGTCCATCAGCAGACGAATGGATAAGAAAGCTGTGGTACATATACTCAATGGACTATTACTCCACCATTAAAAAGAAAACACCGAATCAGTTCTAATGAGGTAGATGAAACTAGAACCTATTATACAGAGTGAGGTAAGCCAGAAAGAAAAGCACCAATACCATATACTAAAGCATATATATGGAATTTAGAAAGATGGTAACGATAACCCTGTATGCGAAACAGCAAAAGAGACACAGATGTATAGCACAGTCTTTTGGACTCTGGGAGAGTGTGAGGGTGGGATGATTTGGGAGAATGGCATTGAAACATGTATAATATCATATGTGAAACAAATCGCCAGTCCAGGTCAATGCATGATACAGGGTGCTCGGAGCTGGTGCACTGGGATGACCCAGAGGGATGGGATGGGGAGGGAGGGGGGAGGGGGGTTCAGGATGGGGAACTCATGGGCACCTGTGGCGGATTCATGTCAGTGTATGGCAAAACAAATACAATATTGTAAATTAATTAGCCTCCAATTAAATAAATTTATATTTTAAAAAATTAACAAAAAATTTAAAAAAATAAAAGGTATGAAGGCTTTTATACTGGCTATATCAACATGGACAGTATAAAAGCAATGATTAGAAAAAAAAAAAAAAAACACAAATATGTCAGAATGGTTTCCAGAAGGAGATACAAACATACGTTGCCACTTGATTTGCAAGCAATATGGCAGTGTTAAAAAGAAAACATTATCTTCTCAATAAATACACTGAGTCAACTGGATATCTATATGACAAAAAATATTCCATCTTACTTCATATCATACACAAAACATCAATCTTAGTTATACTGTAGAAAAGTGAATACAAAAAAATAAAAGCTTTTTATCAAGATGAAAAAGATAGCCATAAAATGTCAAATTGTTCATTAGAATTAAGAATTATACCACTGAGAGTCAAAAGTGAAGCCACAAATTACCAGAAGATATTGTCAATGCACATATTTGATAAAGAACTTCTAGCTGGAATACATAAAGAACCCTTACAATTGATAAGAAAATTACTGACTATGCAGTAGATAATATGGGCAAATGACTTGAATTTATGCACTATAAAAATGATATGAAACGGTCACCAAACTTACAAAAATATGTTTAAAATCATTACTCATCACAAAAACACAATTTAAAATTGCAATGCAATACAGCTGCATACTGAAAAGAATGACTACAATGAAATAAAGACAATATCAAATGTTAGGGAAAAAATAAAGTGTAAATGAAAATCTTGTTTACTTCTGGTGTCAATTTAAATAGAATCACCCAACCAAATGCTTTGCACTATCTTGTAGGGCTAAACATACAAACATACTGTGATTCAGCTATGCCACACCTAGGTACTTACCTAAAATAAATGTGTACATTATTTGCCAAAGACATGTGAAAAGGTGGTTTTAGTAGGCCTTTTCTTGATGATGATGATGTTGTTGTTAAGTCACTGAGTCATACCCAACTCTTCTGCAACCCCATGGACTGTAGCCTGCCAGGCTCCTCTGTCCATGGGACTTCCCCAGCAAGAATATTGGAGTGGGTGGCCATTTCTTTTTCTAGGGGTTCTTCCCAGGCCAGGGATCAAATCCACATCTCCTGCATTGGCAGGTGAGTTCTTTACCACTGTTCCAGGAAGAAAGCCCCCTTTACATAATAGTCCCAATTATAAACAAAAACAAAGAAAGGCCCATCAAATTCAGTAAACTGTGACATAGTCATGAAATACAATGCTACATCACTTTGAAAACAAACAAATTTGTAATTTGCAACATCACAAATAAACATGAGAAACATAATACCACAAAATAATTCAGACAATATGATTCCATTGTTACATAATTTTAAGGCATAAATGAATTATCTAAAATGAGGATATGGATTACCTTACGAGTGTAACACTGAGTAGGAAAGAGAATGAGGGCTTTTGGAGCTACAGTAATATACTTTTAATGTTGATTACAGGAAGTGGTATTAGTTTGTAACAAACTGTTGATATATTTTTATGATTTGTACATATATTGATATGTATCTCCCTAAATAAATATTTGAACTCCAAAATGATTTTCCAATGAATGAATGCATTGACAATTTGGGAGCCAGGTCTTTCACTTTTGGAAAACTAAGTCAAAAAACTTGAAAGAGGACTAGAGTTCACTTTGTAGTTTCTTATTATATTGGGAGGAAAAAGGGGTAAGAGAACAAGAGGGAAAAGGGACAAGGGGTAGAGAATGAATCTCCAAATATAAACAATATCTATAATATCTACACTTTTTAGCTGTGTCCAATGAGAGTATCATGAAGCAATGATACTCCAATAATGAACACTTTATGCTAAGTCACTTCAGTCATGTCCGACTCTGTGCGACCCCATAGACGGCAGCCCCACCAGGCTCCCCTGTCCCTGGGATTCTCCAGGCAAGAACACTGGAGTGGGTTGCCATTTCCTTCTGCAATGCATGAAAGTGAAAAGTGAAAGGGAAGTCGCTCAGTTGTGTCTGACTCTTAGCGACCCCATGGACTGCAGCCTACCAGGTTCCTCCGTCCATGGGATTTTCCAGGCAAGAGTACTGGAGTGGGGTGCCATTGCCTTCTCTGAATGAACACTTTAGCTCTTAGATATTCATATCAAAATCTCATGTTCCATTTAAGGAATCAATACTCCCTAAAGTAAAGGCTAAATCCAATACTGAAGCAGAGAAACTACAAGATTATCCTGGAATGTGTTCATTTTATTGTGTCCAAAGTTGCTCAAAGAATGCTAGAGACAAATCAAAAGGGCATAATTGCTTTCATAAAGGGGCTTTAAGTGTAATTTGGAAAAATGTGAATACCAAAATGAAGGTACTATTGGATTATAATGCTCTAAATAACATAGGACCATATAAGCCCATTGTGGCTGTTCTTCTTCAGTTGCTGTGTCGTGCCTGACTCTTTGTGACCCCATGGACTTCAGTATGCCAGGTCTCCCTGTCCTTCACTATCTTCCAAACTTTGCTCAAATTCATGTCGATGATGTCATCTAACTATTTCATCCTCTGTTGCTGACTCATTGGAAAAGACCCTGATGCTGGGAAAGACTGAGGTCAGGAGAAGTGGCCAACAGAGGATGAGATGAGACCATACTAGTATTAATATATTAAGGAATGAATAAGTAAATATATTCTAAGGGAAAGCCCTTCTTTTCCTTTTAATGGCAAGTAATACAGATGAAATGAGCAAGTTAGAAAATCATCCAATGAGACTAAAATTAATAATTTGATTGAAGAAAAGGGTATTTACATGCTTTCAAAGAATTTCATCTCAAATACTTATAAGTCAGTTCAATTCAGTCACTCAGTCGTGTCCGACTCTTTGAGACCCCATGAACCAGAGCACGCCAGGCCTCCCTGTCCATCACCAACTCCCAGAGTCTACCCAAACCCATGCCCATTGAGTCGGTGATGCCATCCAACCATCTCATCCTCTGTCATCCCCTTCTCCTCCTGCCCTGAATCTTTCCCAGCATCAGGGTCTTTCAAATGAGTCAGCTCTTTGCATCAAGTGGCCAAAGTACTGGAGTTTCAGCTTCAACATCAGTCCTTCCAATGAACACCCAGAGCTGATCTCCTTTAGGATGGACTGGTTGGATATCCTTGCAGTCCAAGGGACTCTCAAGAGTCTCCTCCAACACCACAGTTCTAAAGCATCAATTCTTTGGCACTCAGCTTTCTTTTAGTCCAACTCTCACATCCATACCTGACTGCTGGAAAAACCATAGCCTTGACTAGATAGACCTTTGTTGGCAAAGTAATGTCTCTGCTCTTTAATATGCTGTCTATGTTGGTCATAACTTTCCTTCCAAGGAGTAAGCGTCTTTTAATTTCATGGCTGCAATCACCATCTGCAGTGATTTTGGAGCCCAAAAATATAAAGTCAGAGTGAAAATAGTAAGTTCACAGTGGAGAGAACTAAGGGATACGATCTTAACAAAGTAATTTTAACTGGCATCAACAACACTGAGAATAATACAATAGCATGTCTGTGATTTGCATCCCTAAAGTGCATAATTTCAATCAAATCCTGAGAAAACAGCCAAAAAACATAAAATGGAAGACATTCTATTTCTCAGAAATATTCAGGTCAAGCGAAACTATTAAAGAAACCCTGCCAAATTAAAGTTGCTAAAGAGTGAAAGCAACTAAATGCAATGAGTACTCCTCTATTGAATCCTATATCAAGGAAAGAACAAAACCTATAGAGGACATTGTTGAGACAACTGACAGGATTTAGGTATGAGCTGTGGATAATGTTTTATATATATATATATATATACATAATTTTGATTAAAAATACTATGGTTTTAAAAAGAATGCCTTTATCTTTGTTTTTAATGAAATGTACACAATAATACTGAGGTGCAGGACACATAATATATTAAATGTACCCTCCAATATAAAATTTATTTTCATGCCCAATAGTGTCCATTTCTTTTTGATTAACCTTTGAGAATTATCTGAATTTCCTGGATTAAGCCCTGAGGGACTATATATATATAGATATTGGTCACAAACAAATGAGCTACTGGTTATAGATATGAATTTAATCCAGTGCACAAATGATATTATAATGGTGCCCTATTGAATTAGATATAAAATACACTGGTTGATTCAATTGTGCATTGTAACCTTAAATATGCAAAGAAAATATGTACATACAAACTCACTTTGAAATATGCTGTATGTAGACAGTTCATGCTGAACCTATATTTATGTGTTTATATCCATATTCTCGAAATATTATTTATGTTAAAGTCTGCCACCTGAGTGCTGTATTGACTACACAGTGAGGTTTAAAACAGTATATAGCCATTTAAAAAACACCTCATCTGGGTAAGAGAGGGCAATTATCATTATTGCCTGCCATTTATGTAAGTTAAATCCCACATATAAATATATTCTCAAGAGAAGATGACAGATTGCCTCTTTGTTAAATTAAGAAGGTTCAAAGAGTGACATTTCATAAAAAATTGCCCCGCTGCCTCTACACAGGCTGCACCTACTCATATTTGTAATCAGACTAAAGTACACAATTGGACAGAGCTTGTCTGGATTCACAGCTCTGCATCATATTCAGAAATTTTCTTTTGATGGATGGCATGTTGCCAACAAGCTCATCTGGCAACATCAGAGATAGAGTGGAACACATTAAAGTGGGCACATAAGTAACAGATCAATGACTAAAGCATCTTTTCATTGATGCAATCAAAACACTGAAACATTGACAGGAAGTAAAGATTATTGGTAATATTTTTTTAGCTACTATGAATCAATAATGTGATTGATAAGGATGGAGAAGTATAACTGTGTCTTATATACTATCCTATGTGGGCATGTATATTAACAAGTGAAGTAAGTACTCTGAATAAAGCAACTTTAAAGACAACATAAATCATCTTATCTACATTATTACTGAGTTTCCCAGGGAGCTCAGTAGTAAAGAATCTGCCTGCCAATGCAGGAGACATAGGAGACACAGGTTCAATCCCTGGGTCTGGAAGATACCTTAGAGGAGAACACAGCAACCCATTCCACTGTTCTGCCTAGAAAATTCCATGAAATGAGGAGCCTGGTGGGATGCAGTCCATGAGGACACAAAGAGTTAGGTACAACTGAACACACATAGGCATGCATATTGTTACTATCATTAACAAGTAACAAAGACAATAGCTATTTGATACTTATTATATTTAACACTTGAATCTATACATTTCAGGAAACACTAATAAATGTGTTCAAATATTTAATAACTTTCTATTTGATTTGACTCATCTGTTCAATAGAATTGGTATTACTTATCTTATAACACACAGTATATATGTAATAGAATGTCAGTATAGGTTTGCTTCAGTAAACCTTCCATTTGGTGAGATAGAAACTGAGTAAGTGATGCTCACAAACACATTTTTAGAGCCTACCATGGTACTTGACACATAATATTTACCTCATAAATATTTATTAAATGATTTTTTGCAAATATTAGGAAAGGAATGAGGAAGAATATTAAATTATCAGAACTAGTCAAAGATGGAAAATGCTGGCCTAAGAGTCACCACATTTTCTAATGGAAAATATCCAAACATACATTAAATGATGGAACTGAGAAACTTGAAGTTAATTAGAGTTTGACATAGTATCAGTGTATTTCTAGCTTTTTTTTGTTTTTAACCTCTGAATCGGATATAATTGAAATTTCATGTGAGGTAAAAGTTGCTCAGTAATGTCTGACTCTTTGCAGCCCCATGGACTATACATATACAGCCCATGGAATTCTCCAGGCCAGAATACTGGAGTGGGTAGCTGTTCCCTTCTCCAGGGGATCTTCCCAACCCAGGGACTGAACCCAGGTCTCCCATATTGCAGGTGGATTCTTTACCAGCTGAGTCACCAGGGAAGCCCATTAAATCTCATGAGGAAGTCTTATTCATAAGAGATTTTTTGTTTTTGTTTTTAATAGGTACATAATAAGAACATTTAAAACCAGCTTCAAAAGGGGATATGTGAAATATGTTGGTTCATGTACATAAAATAATCAAAGATGAGTTTAGCTTCTGTCAATGGAGTTATGGTAACTGATAACATTGCTATAAGAGTGGATGGTGTCTCCAGAGCTTTTTTAAACTTCATGGCCCTTGGATTATCATCAATAAATCAAACCATTTTCCTACTCAAGGTGAGGTGTCTGAGCATCATTAATTCACTGGCTTTGAATGTTTCTAATATATGCCAGCCTTCATAAAACTAAACATTAAGCAACCTAGTTAGGTCCATAATGTTATCCTCTTTAGGCTGTGTGCATGTTAAGTCACTTCAGTCGTGCCTTATGCTTTGTGACCCTTTGAACCCGACAGGCTCCTCTGTCCATGGGATTCTCCAAGCGGCAATACTGAAATGGGTTACCCTGCCATACTTCAGGGGATCTTCCTGATCCAGTGATAGAACCCATGTCTTCTGCACTGGCAGAGGGGTTCTTTACCACTAGCACCACCTGGAGAACAAATGCATGAGAGTTAAGTCACCACAGGTCACATAGTTAGAGAGGTTAAATCCTGGGTCTTAACTCATATTTCTATACCCTTTGGTGTCTCCATCATGGTCAATATTTGCAATTTGATTAACTGAATTTATAAAATGGGGAAAAAATAAAACTTCTTTAGGTTCTTGACTCATCACAGTAAATGTATTTATATCTTCTATCAATAAATGGCAAAAGCGTCTGAAGGGAAACACTTTTATTCCTTTGTCACTTCACTTAAGCATTTTTAAACTTACTTAGGAATCATCACCTTTCAAAATCAGTCAACCAGTCTTTTCTTTTTATTTTTTGGTTTTGTTTTTTGGCTTGTGAGATCTTAGTTTCCTGATCAGGAAGTGAGCCCACCCACTAAGCAATGAAAGCTTGGAATCCTAACCACTGAACAACCCAGTCTTTTCTTTGGCTTCTCTACCTTACAAGTTTCTTTGAATAAAGTACTTGATTAAGAAATCAGAAAGGCAAAGCAAACAATTCTGTCTTCCTTAGTGTTGAAAGTTTAAGGATTTGAAGTAAATTAGCATAGCAGTACTACTTTCTCTCAGAAAACATAAGATAAATTTAATATGCACTCCAAGAATTTCCTTTCCTAAAGAATACATTTTTAATTTAATATCATTCCTACTTTCCCTTTTGCAAATAATTTTGACAGGTTAAAAATAAGAAAGTTGTTGTTGTCATTGTTCAGTTGCTAAGTTGTGTCCTACTCTTTGCGACCCCATAACTGCAGCACACCAGGCTTCCCTGTCCTTCACTATCTCCTGGAACTTGTTCAAATTTATGTCCTTTGAGTTGGTAATGCCATCCAACAATTTCATCCTCTGTCATCCCCTTCTCTTCCCACCTTCAATCTTTTCCAGCATCTGGGTCTTCTTCAGTGAGTTGGCCCTACACATCAGGTGGTCAAAATATTGTAGCTTCAGCTACATCAAGACTTCTGATGAATATTCAGGGTTGATTTCCTTTAGGATTGACTGGTTTGATCTCTTAGCAGTCCAAGGGGCTCTCAAGAGTCTTCTCCAACATCACAGTCCAAAAATATCAATTATTTGGTGCTCAGCACTCTTTCTGGTCTAACTCTCACATCCATCCATAACTACCAGAAAAACCACAGCTTTGACTAGATGGACCTCTGTCAGCAAAGTGATGACTCTGCTTTTTAATGCAATGTCTAGATTTGTTATAGTTTTTCTTCCAAGGAGCAGGTGTCTCCTAATTTTGTGACTATAGTCACCATCCACAGTGACTTTGGATAACAAGAAAATGAAATCTGACACTGTTTCCACTTTTTCCCCATCTATTTGACATAAAGTGATGAGACCAGATGTAATGATCTTCATTTTTTGAATGTTGAGTTTTAAGCCAGCTTTTTCACTCTCCTTTCACTTTCATCAAGAGGCTCTTTAGTTCCTCTTCATTTTATGCCATTAGGGTGGTATCTTCTGCATATCTGAGGTTGTTGATACTTCTCCTGGCAATCTTGATTCCAGCTTGTGAGTCATCCAGCCCAATATTTCATATGGTGTATTCTGCATAAATGTTAAATATGCAGGGTCACAATATATAGCCTTGATGTACTCCTTTCCTACTCAACAGCCAACAAAGCTATACATGCTCAGTGAGCAACAGTGGTGGGACAGCGATGACACCGGGCATGTCACCCAACTATGCTGAATGGCTGAAGGACATGTTCCTGCTTGTTAGGGCCTGAAAAAATGTGGTCCACTGGAGAAGGCAATGGCAAACCACTTCAGTTTTCTTGCCTTGTGAACCCCATGAACAGTATGAAAAGGCAAAAAGGTATGACACTGAAAGATGAGTCCCCCAGGTTGGTAGGTGTCCAATATACTACTGGGAAAGAGTGGAGAAATAGCTTCAGAAAGAATGAAGAGGCTGAACCAAAGTAGAAACGATGCCTGGTTGTGAATGTGTCTGGTGGTGAAAGTAAAATGTGATGCTGTAAAGAACAATATTGATAGGAACATGGAAAGTTAACTCCATGAATCAAGGTAACGTGAATGTGATCAAATAATAGATGGCAAGAGTGACTATCAACATTTGACATATCAGTGAACTTAAATGGACATGAATGGTCAACTGTAACTCAGATGATTAATGATGATATAATCAGACATAATCAGATGATATAATCAGTAGATTATATCTACTACTATGGGCAAGAATCCCTTAGAAAAAATGGAGTAACCCTCACAGTAATCAAAAGATTCTAAAATGTAAAACTTGCTTGCATTCTCAAAAGTAAGAGAATGATCGTGGTTCATTTCCAAGGCAAAGCATTCAACATTACATGATCCAAATAAGCAAGTAAATGTTTCCAGTTATCAACAAACCAAACGTATACAAACTTCCAAGCACTAACCAAATAGACACCCTGTAATAGCTGAGAGATAAACTTCAAAAGATTTGCTTAGCAGAAAATTAATGGAAAAGAAAGCAATAAGAAAAAAAGATTCTACATTGATGAAGAAAGATATAGATCTGTCAGTTCAGTTCAGCTCACTTCAGTCTCTCAGTCATATCTGACTCTTTGTGACCCCATGGACTGCAGCACACCAGGCCTCTCTGTCCATCACCAACTCCCAGAGTTTACTAAAACTCATGTCCATTGAGTCATTGATGCCATCCAACCATCTCATCCTCTGTCATTCCCTTCTCCTCCTGCTTTCAATCTTTCCCAGCATCAGGGTCTATTCAAATGAGTCGGCTTTTCTCATGAGGTGGCCAAAGTATTGGAGTTTCAGCTTCAACATCAGTCCTTCAAATGAACACCCAGGACTGATTCTCTTAGAATGGACTAAGCAGATCTCCTTGCAGTCCAAGGGACTCTCAAGAGTCTTCTCCAACACCACAGTTCAAAAGCATCAATTCTTCAGGGCTCAGCTTTCTTTATAGTCCAACTCTCACATCCATACATGCTGCTGCTGCTGCTGCTAAATCACTTCAGTCGTGTCCGACTCTGCATGACCCCATAGACGGCAGACCACCGGTTCCGCCGTCCCTGGGATTCTCCAGACAAGAACACTGGAGTGGGTTGCCATTTCCTTCTCCAATGCATGAAAGTGAAAAGTGAAAGTGAAGTCGCTCAGTCATGTCTGACTCTAGCGACCCCATGGACTGCAGCCTACCAGGCTCCTCCATCCATGAGATTTTCCAGGCAAGAGTACTGGAGTGGCGTGCCATTGCCTTCTCCAACCATACATGACTACTGGAAAAACCATAGCCTTGACTAGATGTATATTTGTTGGCAAAGTAATTACTCTACTTTTTATTTATTTTTTTTAACTTTATTTTATTTTTAAACTTTACATAATTGTATTAGTTTTGCCAAATATCAAAATGAATCCACCACAGGTATACATGTGTTCCCCATCCTGAACCCTCCTCCCTCCTCCCTCCCCATACCATCCCTCTGGGTCATCCCAGTGCACTAGCCCCAAGCATCCAGTATCGTGCATTGAACCTGGACTGGCCACTCGTTTCTTACATGATATTTTACATGTTTCAGTGCCATTCTCCCAAATCTTCCCACCCTCTCCCTCTCCCACAGAGTCCATAAGACTGTTCTATACATCAGTGTCTCTTTTGCTGTCTCGTACACAGGGTTATTGTTACCATCTTTCTAAATTCCATATATATGCGTTAGTATACTGTATTGGTGTTTTTCCTTCTGGCTTACTTCACTCTGTATAATAGGCTCCAGTTTCATCCACCTCATTAGAACTGATTCAAATGTTTTCTTTTTAATGGCTGAGTAATACTCCATTGTGTATATGTACCACGGCTTTCTTATCCATTCATCTGCTGATGGGCATCTAGGTTGCTTCCATGTCCTGGCTATTATAAACAGTGCTGTGATGAACACTGGGGTACACGTGTCTCTTTCCCTTCTGGTTTCCTCAGTGTGTATGCCCAGCAGTGGGATTGCTGGATCATAAGGCAGTTCTATTTCCAGTTTTTTAAGGAATCTCCACACTGTACTCCATAGTGGCTGTACTAGTTTGCATTCCCACTACTTTTTAATATACTATCTAGTTTGGTCATAACTTTCCTTCCAAGGAGTAAGAATCTTGTAATTTCATGACTGTAATCACCATCTGCATCTGCAGTAATTTTGGAGCCCAAGAAAATAAACTCTGCCACTGTTTCCACTGTTTCCCCATCTATTTCCCATGAAGTGATGGGACCGGATGCCATGATTTTCATTTTCTGAATGTTGAGTCTTAAGCCAACTATTTCACTCTCCTCTTTCACTTTCATCAAGAGGCTTTTTAGTTCCTCTTCACTTTCTGCCATAAGGATGATATCATCTGCATATCTGAGGTTATTGATATTTCTCCTGGCAAACTTGATTTCAGATTGTGCTTCATCCAGCCCAGCATTTCTCATGATGTACTCTGCATACAAGTCAAATAAGCAGGGTCACAATATACAGCCTTAAAGTACTTCTTTCCCTATTTGGAACCAGTCTGTTGTTCCATGTCCAGTCCTAACTGTTGCTTCCTGACCTGCATTCAGATTTCTCAAGAGCCAGATCAGGTGGTCTGGTATTCCCTTCTCTTTAAGAATTTTCCACAGTTTATTGTGATCCACCAGGTCAATGGCTTTGGCATTGTCAATAAAGCAGAAGTAGACGTTTTCCTGGAATTCTCTTGCTTTTTCAATTATCCAGTAGATGTTGGTAATTTGATCTCTAGTTCCTCTGCCTTTTCTAAAACCAACTTGAACATCTGGAAGTTCACAGTTCACTTATTGTTGAAGTCTGGCTTGGAGAATTTTGAGCATTGCTTTATTCGTGTGTGAGTTGAGTGCAATTGTGTGGTACTTTGAGCATTCTTTGGCATTGCCTCTCTTTGGGGATTGGAATGCAAACTGACCTTTTCTAGTTCTGTGGCCACTGCCTAGTTTTCCAAATTTGCTAGCATATTGAGTGCAACTTTCACAGCCTCATCTTTTACGATTTGAAATAGCTCAACTGGAATTCCATCACCTCCACTTGCTTTGTTTGTACAGATGCTTCCTAAGGCCCACTTGACTTCACATTCCAGGATGTTTGGCTCTAGGTGAGTAATCACACCATCATGATTATCTGGGTTGTGAAGATCTTTTTTGTACAATCAATTCCATATTATCTTTGTCTTCAAGTTTTGTTGAAGTTCTTAGAATTGTCAGGTAGAATTCTCTACCTTAGAATTCTCAGGTAGAATTGTCTCTACCTGACTGCTGTGGAATAATATTATCAGCTTGTTCCAGAACAGATAGCTGTGCAAATCAACAGATAAGGAGAAAATCAAAGAATCTTCAGAAATATGCAGAGCTGAAGTAGTTAGCCCTCTGATACTTTTTGTGTCCCTGAATGCTTAAGAATTTTACATAGATTTTAGAAATGGCACGACTTAGCTCCATGCTCTAAATCTCATTGTTATTATGATCACTGGGGAAACAGTGGAAACAGTGTCAGACTTTATTTTTCTGGGCTCCAAAATCATTACAGATGGTGACTGCAGCCATGAAATTAAAAGACGCTTACTCCTTGGAAGGAAAGTTATGACCAACCTAGATAGCATATTCAAAAGCAGAGACATTACTTTGCCAACAAAGCTTCGTCTAGTCAAGGCTATGGTTTTTCCTGTGGTCATGTATGGATGTGAGAGTTGGACTGTGAAGAAGGCTGAGCGCTGAAGAATTGATGCTTTTGAACTGTTTGTACTGATACTTCCTAATGCCCTAAGTTTCAAGAAGACTCTTGAGAGTCCCTTGGACTGCAAGGAGTCCATTCTGAAGGAGATCAACCCTGGGATTTCTTTGGAAGGAATGATGCTAAAGCTGAAACTCCAGTACTTTGGCCACCTCATGTGAAGTGTTGACTCATTGGAAAAGACTCTGATGCTGGTGGGGATTGGGGGCAGGAGGAGAAGGGGACGACAGAGGATGAGATGTCTGGATGGCATCACTGACTCGATGGACATGAGTCTGAGTGAACTCCGGGAGTTGGTGATAGACAGGGAGGCCTGGTGTGCTGCGATTCATGGGGTCGCAAAGAGTTGGACACGACTGAGCGACTGATCTGATCTGATTATGATCACTGATAGTGTTTATAGAGCTTAATATCCTTAAATAATTTATTATATATACTTTTTTTTTAAAGTATCATCTCATTTAAAATTTATAACGATCTAGCATTCAATCCTGGTTCCCTGTTGTTGGCTCTGATAGTGAAGAATCTGCCTGCAATGCAGGAGACCCGGGTTCTATCTCTGGGTTGGGAGGATCCCCTGGAGGAGGAAATGTCAACCCACTCCAGTATTCTTGTCTGGAAAATCCCGTGGAGAGAGGAGCCTTGTGGACTACAGTCCATGGGGTCTCAAAGGGTCAGACATGATTAAGCTACTAACACTTTCTCAGCATGTAACCCAGATACCTTTATTTATTCCATGTTACACTATCCACCAAATATTCATTTAATATATACAATATGTTAAAACATGTAAATATGTAAAGATCTTGCAATTCTTCCTTAACATGAAGATGGCATATGCTATGTGATTTAGTCCTTAAACTTTGCTTTAGTTTTTCAAACGTTTGGTAATTTGTATTATAAACAAATGACCTGGAAACTGAAGTGAAGTGTAGCTATTTTCAGGATGTCTGAGAATGGTTGTTCAAAATCTGTATATGAGTTCTAAATGAGAGTATCTCATATAAGGAGTAACAACATGTTAGTAAAAGGGCTTAGCTAGGGCTTGTTAACCTCCAAAAAGTATAAATATGAATCAATATAAGCTCTGCTGTCTTTGTCAAAATTGCCAATGAGAAATATACAATAGACTTTTAAAATAATTATTACATTTATCCTTACATGTATCGACTGTCTTCCCAGGTGGCTCAGTGATAAAGAATGCACCTGCAAAAGCAGGAGTCACAGGAAACTTGGGTTCAGTCCCTGGGTCAGGAAGAACCCCTGGAGAAAGAAATGACAATTCACTCCTGTATTCTTGCCTGAGAAATCTCATGGACAGAAGAGTCTGTCATGTTATAGTCCATGAGGTGACGAGTCAGACATGACTGAGTACACACACACAAAATAAAACATACCTAGAAGGATAGGATAAATGTTGTTGTTTGTCATTTAGCCAGTAACTTATGTCCAACTTTTGGGACCCCATGGGCTGTAGCTCTCCAGGCTCTTCTGTTCTTGGGATTTCCCAGGTATGAATACTGGAAGGGGTTCCCATTTCTTCTCCAGGAGATCTTCCTGACTCAGGGATCGAACCCCTGTCTCTTCTGCAGCTCCTACATTAGTGGGTGGATTCTTTATCACTGAGCTACCTGGAAAGTACAAACTTCTAGCCACCATTGCGGGTATACTTTGTGGTTCTTTTCTAATCAATCAATCCTACTTGAAACAGGGAAAACACAAGATATCATCTCCAGATACTGTGCTAGGTATTTTACTATATTATGTTTTAATGATGGTTAGTGATTTTTTAGTTATTTGCTAGATATATTTATGCGCATGATATTGAAGATTTTAGAGCAGAGGTAGTGATATTTTGGAAACAGGAGCCATTTCTAAACTACAACCAGTAATATCTAATCTTATAACATCCCATCTGCCTATGAAAACAGCATATAAAATAAATCTATAAATTGAGGTGTTTTTTCCTTAAATAGGAATTGCTTTAAATTTGTAAATTTCTCCACTACAAAGATTACATAATTTCAGTTATTAAGTAGGAACTTTTATATTGTTGAGTTAGTTTCTTTCTAAGTGTTTTTATCATGAAAGATGTTGAGTCTTCTCAAGTGCTCCTTTTGTATAGATAATCACGTGCTTCCCCGCACACCAGGCTGCTACATTCTGCTGATGTGGCATAATACATTAATCAATTTTCACGTGCTAAACCATCCTTGCATTCCAGGAGTAAATCACATTGTTCAAGGTGTATAATTCTTATAATATGCAACTGAATTCTTTTTGATAGTGTTTTATTGAGAACTTTTACATCAATGTTCACAAGAATTACTGGTCTATCATATTCTTTTCTTACAGTATCTTTGTTTGACATTGGTATCAGAGTAATGCTGCCCTTACAGAATGAGTTTGGAAGTATTCCTTTCTCTTCAATTTGTTGGAAATGTTTGAGAAGTATTAGTATCAGTTCTTAAAATGTTTGGCAGAATTCCATAGTAAAAATCATCAAGTTAGGGTTTTCTTCTGAATTTTAATTACTGATCAACTTTTTTTACTAGTTGTAATTTTGTTCAAATATTCTAGTTATTCATGATTTAGTCTTGGTGGGTATCATGCTTCTAGGAATTGGTTCATTTTGTCTATGTTACCCAATATATTGGTATACAATCATTTATACTATTCTCTTTATTATTTTTTATATCTGTATTATCAGTTAATGCCGTCCTCACTTTTGTTTCAGATTTTACTAAATTAAGACTTCTATATTTTATATCTGTTCATCTAGCTAAAGGTTTATCAATTTTGTTGATGTTTTCAAAGAACCAAATTTGAACTTCATTGGTTTTCTCTATTCCTCTATTTTCTACCTTATTTGTCTCTGCTCTAATTTCTATTATTTCCTTTCTCCTGCTAACTTTGGGTTTAATTTATTCTTGTCTTTCTAGTTTCTTAAATTATAAAATTATGTTGTTTATCTGAGATCTCTCTTGGTTTTCAATGTAAATATTTATAGCTATAAGCTCCGTCTTTGCCCTACTTTTAGTGCATACTATAAGTTTTTGAGTGGTGTGTTTTCATCTTCACTCACCTCTAGTTTCAAATTCCTGTTGTAGTTTCTTTTTCAATCCATTGGTTTTTCAAAAGTGCATTGTTTAGTTTCCACAAATTTGAATTTTTTTTCTAGTTTTCCTTTTGTTATTTATTTCTAGCTTTATCCCATTGTGATTTTGAAATTTACTACATTTTAAATTATACTATGACTTTATTCTTGGCCCAGGATATGGTCTATCCCAGAAAATGCCCCATGTGTACTTGAAAGCAATGGCTATTCTCTTGTTGCTGGGTAGAATGCTTTATATCTGTCTATTATACCTAGTGATTTAATGTGTTGTTTAAGTTCTTGATGGTCTTAGTAATCTTCTGACTTGTTGTCCTGTTCTGTTCATATTTGTGAGTGGGTTATTAAAGTCTCCAACTTTTATTGAAAACTATTTATTCCTTCAATTTTCTGCATATTTGCTTCATATATTTTGACCATCTGTCGTTAGGTGTGTAAACGCTGTTATACTTATTGCTCTATTGAAAATTTTATTAAAATATGTCATTTGCTTCTTATATCTATTTTTGTTTAAAGTCTATTTTGTCTGGTATTCATATAGCCACACTTACCATCTTTTGGTAATTATTTTCATGGACTATATTTTTTACTCCTTTACTTTCAACCTGTTTGTGTCTTTGAATTTAAAATGAATCTCTTGCAAACAGAATATAGTTGGATCATAAGTTTTTATCTGTCCAGTCAATCTCTGTCCTTTGAATAGTTTAATCCATTTACTTGTAAAAAGGGACTTATGCCTATCATTATATTTTCATATTTTTCTAAAAAAAAAAATCCTTATAGCTTTTTATGTTTTGTCTCTAATACCCTCAGTATTGTCTTGTTTTGAGTTTAGTTGAATTTTTATAGTGAGAAGTTTAAGTTCCTTTCTATTTTCCTTTTGTGTATATTCTGTTGCTATTTTCTTTGTAGCTACCATGGATATTACATTTAATGTTATAAACTTATAACATTCTAATTAGAATTTATACTAGCTTAACATCAATAAGATACAAAAACTATGCTCCTTTACCTCTCTTTCTCCCAACTTTTGGTTCTTGAATTCACAACATTGCCTCTTTTTATATTGTATGCCCCCAAACAGAAATTAATTTTAAAGTGCATTAGACAGCAGAGTAGCAGGATGTGAGCTCATCTTCTCCTGCAAGAACTCCAAAATTACAACTTGCTGCTGAACAACAGTCGACAGGAGAATGTTGGATCCCATCAAAAAAAGATAACGCACATCCAAGGGCAAAGTAGAAGCCCCAGCAAGACAGTAGGAGGGGTGAAACCACATTTAGAATCAAGCCCCATATCCACCAGACACTCAGAGGGCTCAAAACAAAACCTTTTGCGCACCAGGAGACTCCCACAGAGACTGAGTCAGACCTGCTTTTGAGTGTCTCCTAAAGAGGTATGGGTCAGCAGTGGTCTGCCACATAGGCAGGGGATCTGGGTGCAGCAGACTTGGGTAGGGAATAAGCCCTCTTGGAGGAGGTCGCCATTAACCCCACCATAGAGCTGCCAGAACTTACAAAGGACTGGTGAAACACACTATTGGAGGGCACAAACAGAATCTTGTGCACACCAGGACCCAGGAGAAAGGAGCAATGACCCCACAAGAGACTGACCCAGACCTTCCCCTGAGTGTCCAGGAGTCTCCAGCAGAGGTGTGGGTCAATGTCTCCTGCTGCAGGGTTGGGGGCACTGAGTGCGGCAGTGTATGCATGGGACTTTTTGAAGGAAGTCATCATTATCTTCATTATCTCCACCATAGTTTGGCCTCTGGTCAAACAACAGGGAGGGAACACAGTCCCTCCCATCAACATAAAATTGGATTAAAGATTTACTGATCATGGCCCTGCCCATCAGAGCAAGACCCAGTTTACCCCTCAGTCAGTCTCTCCCACCAGGAAGCTTCCATAAGCTTTTTATCCTTCTCCATCAGAGGGCAAACAGAATGAAAACCACAATCACAGAAAACTAATCAAACTTATCACATGGAACATGGCCTTGTTTAACTCAATGAAACTTGAGCCATGCCAGGTAGGGCCACCCAAGGTGGACCTGTCATGGCGGAGAGTTCTAACAAAACGTGGTCCGTTGGAGAAGGGAATGGCAAACTACTTCAGTATTCTTACCTTGAGAACCCTGTGAACACTATGAAAAGGCAAAAAGATAGGGCACCGAAAGATGAATTCCTCAGGTCGATAGGTCTCTATTATGCTGCTGGAGAAAGTGGGGAAATAATACCAGAAAGAATGAAGAGACAGAGAAAAAGCAATAACAATATCCAGTTGTGAATGTGACTGCTGATGGAAGTCCAGTGCTATAAAGAACAACACTACAAAGGAACCTAGAGTGTTAGGTCCATGAATCAAGGCAAATTGGAAGTGGGCAAACAGGAGATGGCAAGAGTGAACACTGACATTTTAGGAATCAGTGAACTAAAATGGACTGGAATGGGTGAATATAACACAGATGGCCATTATATTTACTACTGTGAGCAAGAATCCTTTAGAAGCAATGGAGCAGCCCTCATAGTCAACAAAAGAGTCCGAAATGCAGTACTTGGATGCAATCTCAAAAATGACAGAATGATCTCTGTTTCTGAGGCAAACCATTCAATATCAGAGTAATCCAAGTCTATGCCCCAACCAGTAATGCTGAAGAAGCTGAAGTTGAATGGTTCTATGAAGACTTACAAGACCTTTTAGAACCAACAACCAAAAATATGTCTTTTTCATTACAGAGGACTGAAATGCAAGAGTAGGAAGTCAAGAAATACCTAAAGTAACAGGAATATTTGGCCTTGGAGTGCAAAATGAAGCAGGGCAAAGGCTAATAGAGTTTTGCCAAGAGAATGCACTAGTCATAGCAAACACTTCCAATAATACAAGAATAAACTCTACACATTGAAATCACCAGATGGTCAATACCAAATTCAGATTGATGATATTCTTTCCAGCCAAAGATGGAGAAACTCTATACAGTCAGCAAAAACAAGCCCAGGAGCTGGCTGTGGCTCAGATCATGAACTCCTTATTGCCAAAATCAGACTGAAGTTGAAGAAAGTATGGAAAACCACTAGACCATTCAGGTATGACCTAAATCAAATCCCTTATGATTAAACAGTGGAAGTGAAAAACAGATTCAAGTAATTAAATCTGATAGAGTGCCTGAAGAAATGTGGACGAAGGTTCGTGATTTTTTTTACAGGAGGCAGTGATCAAAAGAATCCCCAAGAAAAAGAAAAGTAAAAAGGCAAAATGGTTCTCTGAAGAGGCCTTACAAACAGGTGAGAAAAGAAGAGAAGCTCAAGGCAAAGGATAAAAGGAAAGATACACCCATTTAAATGCAGGGTGCCAAAGAATAGCAAGGAGAGATAAGAAAGCCTTCCTCAGGGATCAATGCAAAGAAATAGAGGAAAACAATAGAATGGGAAAGTCTAGAGTTTGCTTCAAGGATATTAGAGATACCAAGGGAACATTTCATGCAAAAAATGGGCACAGTAAAGGACAGAAATGGCATAGACCTAACAGAAGCAGTAGATATTAAGAAGAGGTGGCAAGAATACAAAGAAGAACTTTACAAAGAAGATCTTCACAACCCAGATAATCACGATGGAGTAATCACTCACCTAGTGCCAGACATCCTGGAATGTGAAGTCAAATGGGCCTTAGGAAGCATCACTAAAAACAAAGCTAGGGAAGGTAATGGAATTCCAGTTAAGCTATTTAAAATCCTAAAAGATGATGCTGTGAAAAAGCTGCCCTCTATATGCCAGAAAATTTGGAAACATCAGAAGTGGCCACAATATTGGAAAAGGTCAGTTTTCATTCCAACCCCAAAGAAAGGCAATGCCAAAGAATGCTCAAATTACCACACAATTGCACTCATCTCACATGCTAGCAAAGTAATGCTCAAAATTCTCCAAACCAGACTTCAAGAGTATATGAACCGTGAACTTCCAGATGTTCAAGTTGGATTTAGAAAAGACAGAAGAACCAGAGATCAAACTGCCAACATCTGCTGGATCATCAAAAAAGCAAGAGAGTTCCAGAAAAACATCTACTTTTGCTTTATTGATGATGCCAAAGCAATTTACTGTGTGGTTCACAACAAATTGTGGTAAATTCTTCAAGAGATGAGAATATCAGACTACCTTACCTACCTCTGAGAAATCTGTATGCATGTTGAGAAGCAACAGTCAGAACTGGACATGGGACAACAGACTGGTTCCAAATAGGGAAAGAAGTACATCAAGGCTGTATATCATCACTCTGTTTATTTAACCTATATGCAGAGTACGTCATGTGAAATGCCAGGCTGGATGAAGCACAAGTTGGAATCAAGATTGCCGGGAGAAATATCAATAACCTCAGATATACAGATGACATCACACTTATGGCAGAAAGTGAAGAAGAACTAAAGAGCCTCTTGATGAAATTGAATGAAGAGAGTGAAAAAGTTGGCTTAAAACTCAACATTAGGAAAAGTAAGATCATGGCATCCAGTCCCATCACTTCATGGAAAATAGATGGGGAAACAATGGAAACAGTGACAGACTTTATCTTTTGTGGCTCCAAAGTCACTGCAGATGGTGACTGAAGCCATGAAATTATAAGACACTTGCTCCTTGGAAGAAAAGCTATGACAAACTTAGACAGCTTACTAAAAAGCAGAGTCATTACTTTTCCAACAAACATCCCTCTAGTCAAAGTTATGGTTTTTCCAGTAGTCATGTATGGATGTGAGAGTTGGACTATAAAAAGAGCCCCAAAGAATTAATGCTTTTGGACAGCTGTGGTGTTGGAGAGAGTGACTCTTGAGAGTCCTTTGGACTGCAAAGAATCCAACCAGTCCATCCTAAAGGAAATCAGTGTTGAATATTCATTGGGAAGACTGATGCTGAACCTGATACTTCATTACTTCAGCCACCTGATGCGAAGTACTGACTCATTGGAAATGACCCTGATGCTGGGAAAGATTGAAGGAGGGAGGAAAAGGGTACAACAAAGGATGAGATGGTTGGATGGCATAACCAACTCAGTGGACATGAGTCTGAGTAAGCTCTGGGTGTTGGTGATGGACAGGGAAGCCTGGCATGATGCAGTGTATGGGATCACAAAGAGTTGGACACGACTGGGCGATTGAACTGAACTGAACTGAGTCATTAAATTTTTAAGAAGAAAAACAAGATTTTTATCATCATAAAAAAATCTACAAACAATAAATGTTAGAGAAGGTATAGGAAACAGAACCCTTCTCCACACTTGTTTACATGCTAATTCACTTCAATCGTGTCTGACGCTTCATGACCTTATCAACTATACCCAGCCAGGATTCTCTTACCTTGGGATTCTCTAGGCAACAATACTGGAGTGGGCTGCCATATCCTCCTTTTCAACCCAGAGATCAAACCCACATCTCTTATATCTCCTGCATTGGTAGGCAGATTCTTTAACACTAGCACCACCCGGGAAGCCATCTACAGTCGGTAGGAATGCAAATTGGTGTAGCACCATGGAGAACAATATGCAGGTTTCTTGAAAAACTAAAAATAGAGTTACCATATGATCCAGCAATCCCAGTCCTGGAAATATATCTGGAAAAGATGGAAACTCTAATTTAAAAAGATACATATACCCCAATGTTCAGTGCAACACTATTTACAATAACCAAGTAACCTAAATGTCCACTGGCAGATGATTGGATAAATAAGATGTGGTATAAACCCCATGAACAGTATGAAAAGGCAAAATGATAGGACACTGAAAGAGGAACTCCACAGGTGGGTAGGTGCCCAATATGCTACTGGAGATCAGTGGAGAAATAACTCCAGAAAGAACGAAGGGGTGGAGCCAAAGCAAAACAATACCCAGTTTGGATGTGACTAGTGATAGAAGCAAAGTCCGGTGCTGTAAAGAGTGATATTTCATAGGAACCTGGAATGTTAGGTTCATGAATCAAGGTAAATTGGAAGTTGTCAAACAGAAGATGGTAAGAGTGAACGTTGACATTCTAGGAATCAGTGAACTAAAATGGACTGGAATGGGTGAATTTAACTCAGATGACCATTATATCTACTACTGCGGGCAGGAATCTCTTAGAAAAAATGGAGTAGCCATCATACTCAACAAAAGAGTTGACAGAATGAATTCTGATCAAAAATGACAGAATGATCTCTGTTCATTTCCAAAGCAAATCATTCAACATCATGGTAATCCAATCCTATGCCCCAACCAGTAATGCTGAAGAAGCTGAAGTTTAACAGTTTATGAAGACCTACAAGACCTTTTAGAACTAATATCCAAAAAAGATGACCTTTTCATTACAGGGGACTGGAATGCAAAAGTAGGAAGTCAAGACACACCTGTGATAACAGGCAACTTTGGCCTTGGAATATGGAATGAAGCAGGGCAAAGGCTGAGTTTTGCCAAGAGAACAGACTGGTCATTGCAAACACCCTCTTTCAACAACACAAGAGAAGACTCTACACATGGACATCACCAGATGGTCAACACCAAAATCAGATTGATTATATTCTTTGCAGCCAAAGATGGGGAAGCTTTATACAGTCAGCAAAAACAAGACCAAGAGCTGACTGTGGCTCATATCATGAACTATTTATTGCCAAATCAGACTTAAATTGAAGAAAGTTTCAATTTGGGGAAAATCACTAGACCATTCAGGTAAGACCTAAGTCAAATCCCTTATGATTATACAGTGGAAGTGAGAAATAGATTTAAGGGCCTAGATCTGATAGACAGAGTGCCTGATGAACTATGGACAGAGGTTCATGACATTATACAGGAGACAGGGATCAAGACCATCCCCATGGAAAAGAAATGCAAAAAAGCAAAATGGCTGGCTGGGGAGGCCTTACAAATAGCTGTGAATAGAAGAGAAGTGAAAAGCAAAGGAGAAAAGGAAAGATATAAGCATCTGAATGCAGAGTTCCAAAGAATAGCAAGGAGAGATTAAAAAAAAAAAAAAAAAAAAGCCTTCCTCAATGATCAATGCAAAGAAATAGAGGAAAACAACAGAATGGGAAAGACTAGAGATCTCTTCAAGAAAATTAGAGATACCAAGGGAACATTTCATGCAAAGATGGGTTTGATAAAGGACAGAAATGTTATGGACCTAACAGAAGCAGAAGATATTAAGAAGAGGTGGCAAGAATACATAGAAGAACTGTACAAAAAAGATCTTTATGGCAAAGATAATCATGATGGTGTGATCACTCACCTAGAGCCAGATATCCTGGAATGTGAAATCAAGTGGACCTTAGAAAGCATCACTACGAACAAAACTAGTGGAGGTGATGGCATTCCAGTTGAGCTATTTCAAATCCTGAAAGATGATGCTGTGAAAGTGCTGCACTCAATATGCCAGCAAATTTGGAAAACTCAGCAGTGGCCAGAGGACTGGAAAAGGTCAATTTTCATTCCAATCCCAAAGAAAGGCAATGACAAAGAATGCTCAAACTACTGCACAATTGCACTCATCTCACACGCTAGTAAAGTAATGCTCAAAATTCTCCAAGCCAGGCTTCAGCAATAGGTGAACCATGAACTTCCAGATGTTCAAACTGGTTTTAGAAAAGGCACAGGAACCAGAGATCAAATTTCCAACATCCACTGGATCATGGAAAAAGCAAGAGAGTTCCAGAAAAACACCTATTTCTGCTTTATTGACTATGCCAAAGCCTTTGACTGTGTGGATCACAATAAACTGTAGAAAATTCTGAAAGAGATGGGAATACCAGACCACCTGACCTGCCTCTTGAGAAACCTGTATGCAAGTCAGGAAGCAACAGCTAGAACTGGACATGGAACAACAGACTGGTCCCAAATAGGAAAAGGAATACGTCAAGGCTGTATATTTTCACCCTGCTTATTTAACTTCTATGCAGAGTACATCATGAGAAACGCCGGGCTGGAAGAAGTATAAGCTGGAATCAAGATTGCTGGGAGAAATATCAATAACCTCAGATATGCAGATGACACCACCTTTATAGTAGAAAGTGAAGAGGAACTGAAAAGCCTCTTGATGAAAGTGAAAGAGGAGTGTGAAAAAGTTGGCTTAAAGCTCAACATTCAGAAAATGAAGATCATGGCATCTGGTCCCATCACTTCTTGGGAAATAGATGGGGAAACAGTGGAAACAATGTCAGACTTTATCTTTTGGGGCTTCCAAATCACTGCAGATGGTGATTGCAGCCATGAAATTAAAAGACGCTTACTCCTTGGAAGGAAAGTTATGACCAACATAGATAGCATATTAAAAAGCAGTGATATTACTTTGCCAACTAACATCCATCTAGTCAAGGCTGTGGTTTTTCCAGTGGTCATATATGGATGTGAGAGTTGGACTGTGAAGAAAGCTAAGCACTGAAGAATTGATGCTTTTGAACTGTGGTGTTGGAGAAGACTCTGAGAGTCCCTTGGACTTCAAGGAGTCCATTCTAAAGGAGATCATTCCTGGGTGTTCATTGGAAGGACTGATGCTGAAGCTGAAACTCCAATACTTTGACCACCTCATGCAAAGAGTTGACTCATTGGAAAAGACTCTGATGCTGGTAGGGTTTTGGGGCAGGATGAGAAGGGGACAACAGAGGATGAAGTGGCTGAATGGCATCACCGACTCGATGGACATGAGTTTGAGTGAACTCCGGGAGTTGGTGATGGACACGGAGGCCTGGCATGCTGCAATTCATGGGGTCGCAAAAAGTTGGATACGAGTGAGGGAGTGAACTGACTAATATACATACAATGAAATATTAATCAACCATAAAAATGAGTGAAATAATGTCATTTGTAGCAACATGGATAGGTCTAGAGATTAAATGATTGAGACAGAGTAGTAGAAATAATCATTGATATCACTGATATGTGGAATCTACAAAATGATACAAATAAAAGTATTTACAATATGGCAATAGACTTTCAGATATAGAAAAAGCAAACTATGGGTTCTAAAGGGAGGAATTAACAGACACACACTATGATATATAAAATAGGTAAACAACAAGGACCTACTGTATAGAATAGGGAAATATACTGAGTATCTTTTAATAATGTATAAGGCTAAAAATTTGAAAAATATTTTTAGAAATACATATACACACACACACATATATGTATATGTATATATGTATATGATATATATATATATATCAATTCATTTCAGTTCAGTCACTCAGTCGTGTCCAATATATATTTATATATAGATAAATAATACATATATTATTGTATCAGTCAGTTCAGTTGGTCAGTCATGGCCAACTCTTCGCAACCCCATGGTCTGCAACATGACAGGCTTCCCTGTACATCACCAATTCCCAGAGCTTACTTAAACTCATGTCCATCAAGTCGGTGATGCCATCCAACAATCTCATCCTATATATATATATATATATATATATATATATATATATATATGGACGTCCCTATATATCCACTGGTGGCCCAGTGGATAAGACTGCGCTCTTAATGCAGGGGATCTGGGGTCAACTCTTGGTCAGGGAACTTGATCCCACATTCCACAACTAAGACCTGGCTCAGTCTAAATAAATAATATATTATATATAATATATATGTATATAATATATAATATATATATATACAACACTATATATGTATAACTATATATATATATATATATATATATATATATATATATATATATATAACTGAGTCTTTGGAAGTTTGTAAATCAACTGTATTTCAAAAACTTTGAAAAAAGAGACCCAGATTTGGAGTTATGAATCAAATTTATGGTAACACCAGCACTAATTAGTTCTTTAATTATATTATTTTCAATATTAGTCTTCAGTTTCTATGATTCGTGGAGAAACCAAAAAGTACACTTATCAGTCACTGCTATAATAGTATTATCTTTTATGATTGTTCAATTATTTATCTTTATTGAGATCTGTATTTATCCATACAGTTTTTAATTACCATATCAGTTCAGTTCAGTTCAGTCGCGCAGTCGTGTCTGACTCTTTGTGACCCCATGAACTACAACACGCCAGGCCTCCATGTCCATCACCAACCCCCGGAGTCCACCCAAACCCACGTCCATCGAGTTGGTGATGCCATCCAACCATCTCATCCTCTGTCGTCCCCTTCTCCTCCTGCCTTCAATCTTTCCCAGCATCAGGGTCTTTTCAAATGAGTCAGCTCTTCTCATCAGGTGGCCAAAGTATTGGAATTTCAGCTTCAACATCAGTCCTTCCAATGAACACCCAGGACTGATCTCCTTTCGGATGGATTGGTTGGATCTCCTTGCAGTCCAAGGGACTCTCAACACCACAGTTCAAAAGCATCAATTCTTTGGCACTCAGCTTTCTTTATAGTCCAACTTTCACATCCATACATGACCACTAGAAAAGCCATAGCCTTGACTAGATAGGCCTTTGTTGGCAAAGTAATGTCTCTGCTTTTGAATATGCTATCTAGGTTGCTTATAACCTTCCTTCCAAGGAGTAAGCATTTTTTTTTAATTTCATGGCTGCAATCACCATCTGCAGTGATTTTGGAGCCCAAAAAATAAAGTTTGACACTGTTTCCATTGTTTCCCCATCTCTTCGCCATGAAGTGATGGGACCGAATGCCATGATCTTCGTTTTCTGAATGTTGAGCTTTAAGCCAACTTTTTCACTCTCCTCTTTCACTTTCATCAAGAGGCTCTTTAGTTCTTCCTCATTTTCTGCCATAAGGGTGGTGTCATCTAGTACCCTTTCATTCTACCTTGCTGGACTAAGTATTTCTTACAGGGCAAGCCTAATGCTTACAGATTCCCTCAGCTTACATTTATCGGGAAATATCTTAATTTCTCCCTAACTCTTGAAAGACAGTTTCACAAGTTAAAGGATTCTTGTTTTGTAGCTTTTTCTTTTAGCAATCAGAACATAACAGCCCACAGTTTTTTATACCCAAAGTTTCTGATGAGCAGTATGCTGATTATCTTATTAAATATCTTTGAGTTCATATTATGTGTAGTTCACTGAGCTTCAGTGTTCATATTCATGTCTTTATACAAATTTTGGAAGCTTCTGGCCATTATATCTTCAAGTACTCTTTCTTTTCTCCATCTGGAGTTCCCATGATACATATGCTGATCCATCTGATGATATTCCACAGGTCACGTAGGCTCTGGTCATTTCTTCAATCTTTTTGTCTTCCATTTGGACTATAAAGAAAGCTAAGTGTCAAAGAATTGATGCTTTTGAACTGTGGTGTTGGAGAAGACTCTTGAGAGTCCCTTGGACTGCAAGAAGATTCAGCCAGTCCATTGTAAAGGAAATCAGTCCTGGATGTTCATTGGAAGGACTGATGTTGAAGCTGAAACTCCAATACTTTGGCCACCTGATGCAAAGAGCTGACTCATTTGAACAGACCCTGATGTTAAGAAAGATTGAGGGCAGGAGGAGAAGGAGACTACAGAGGATGACATGATTGGATGGCATCACCTACTCAGTGGACATGGATTTAGGTAGACTCTGGTAGTCGATGATGGACAGGGAGTCCTGGCATGCTGCAGTTCATGGGCTCACAATCAGACACAACTGAGTGACTGAACTAAACTGATTCCTCATACAGGATGATTTCCCATTATCTTATCTTCAAGTCTGTTGATTCTTTCTTGTACCTGCTCAAAGCTGTCTGTTAAAACATCTAGTAAAATTTTTAAGCATCATTGTCCTTTATAGCTGCAGAAAAAATTTAGTCTCTTTTTAGGGTTTCCATCTCTTTATTAATATTCCAATTTTGTTCACACATCATCTTCTCAATTTTCTCCCTATATCTCCTTAGTTCTTTGAGTATTTTCAAAACATTTGTTTTAAAATCTCCATCTATTATATTTTCTGTTATGCTTTTCCTCAGGAACAATTCTGTTGACTTTTTTTTTTCTCTTTGAATGGGCCATACCTTCCTGTTGCTTTGTATGCCTTATGATTTTTCTGTTGAAAAATGAACTCTTAAATCTAATAATGTGGCAACTCTGAAAATCATATTTTCCTTCTTATAACCTCCAGCGGTTATTTATTTATTTTTTTTGACTGGGGTAAGGGGTGGGGGCAGGCATGGGAGGATTGTTGTCTTTTTGTTGTTGTTTGTTTGTTTGTTTGTTGGCTTTTGTTTTTGTTTTAATTCCAGGCCGTCTCTGTGCTAAGCATCAGCTTTAGGTATATAAATTTAAGGTCTTCTCAGCCTTTCCCCAGGCATGCACACTTTAAAATTCTCATTGTATAGTAAGTCTTCTACATATGAACTAGTTCCATTCCAGAAGCATGTTCATAAGTCCGATTTATTCTTAAATCCAGCAAAGTTAGCCTAGGTACCCAGCTAACACAATCAACTATATAGTATTGTACTCTAATAGGCTTGTAATACTTTTCACACAAATTATAACATAAAAAAGAAACAAATACAAAAAATAAAGAAAATATTTTAAATTGTACAGTACAGTGCTTTGAAAAATGCAGTAGCACAGTACAACAGCTGGAATATAGGGGCTGGAATCAGGTGAACAGTGAAGAAAAGTAACTGACTGGAGAAGGGAGAGGAGGTGGGTGATGGAAGGGATGAAGCATCATCAGCGATAGGAGATGGAAGACAAGCAGCAATTTCACTCATACCTGATGTTGACAGCACAGATTCTGATTCCTTGTTGGATTCAATTCTATTTCCTCTCCTAAAAAAAGAAAAAGAAAAATCCAAAGATGTCTGAGTAGTAGCTCTTTTTTTCTCATTACAGATGACATAGTAGCAATGGATAGTATTTCAAATGGCTGCTGCAACCTTGCATACTGTTCTATGTTGGGATCCTGGGCTTCAAAAACTAACAGTCAGCCATATGTCTGAACAACATGTGTAAAACTACTTTCAAAAATTTAACCTGAAATCCCAATAATATAACCTGAAAAAACTATTAGACAAATAAAGAGATGTAATGAAGTTGAAAAATAGGAAACATAATATATATATATATAACTAACAGTACCTCTTTGAATAAAGAAAATGCCCTTGCCATTTCCTTGCATCATGAATCTCTTTGGTCCTTCATTTTAATCCTCCTCTTGTCTCTCTTCATCCTTTCTCTGGCCCTCCAATTCCATCAAATCTTCATTAGCAAACTCCTCTTACTGCACAGCAACAGTACTGTACAGTAGAGTACACAAAAGCACAGCCACTTGTAGAGGCTGCACACACAAGAAAATGTATGCCAGATACATGAACAAATTTACATGACTGGACAAGTGAATACGTGTTTGCATCTTTGAAAGTTCTCAACTTGAAGGTTCATACGTAGGGGACTCACTGTATACACACTCATTTTTTTTGTGTGTTTTGTTTCATTTTTGAAACTTTTTTTTTAATTTTATTTTATTTTTAAACTTTACATAATTGTATTAGCTTTGCCAAATATCAAAATGAATCCATCACAGGTATACATGTGCTCCCCATCCTGAACCCTCCTCCCCCTTCCCTCCCCATACCATCCCTCTGGGTCATCCCAGTGCACTAGCCCCAAGAATTCAGTATCGTGCATTGAACCTGGACTGGCATCTCGTTTCATACATGATATTTTACATGTTTCAGTGCCATTCTCCCAAATCTTCCCACCCTCTCCCTCTGCCACAGAGTCCATAAGACTGTTCCATACATCAGTACACACTCATTTTTGAATGTCCAGGTCTTTAATGTCTGGTTGCAGAAGGGGTAAAAAGTTGAAAACCTTCTTCAACAGACTCCAGAGTTATAGCGGTTACAATATAGTTCTATCAGAAAGACTCTGTCAGTGCAATTATTGGCAGGTAGAGAGACAGATTACTGATGGTACCTACTCCATTTCCCCAGAATCCTCTGGACAATCTTTGATAATATATTTTAAGAAACTCTCAGTTGAACTTTGTACAAATTTTTTCCTTAGCCCCATATTTTAACCCCAAACATAAAAATCAATACTCTTGATTAAAAAAAAAAAAAAAAAAGACTATTTCCTTTTGATAGAATGTGCATTAACTTAATCTCCACACGTATTCAGTCACTATCATTATTATCACAATACCATATACCAATGTGAAAACTGAGAAAAAGGTTATAAAAGCCCCCTGATATCTCACACCCAATAAAACTTAGATCTGAACCTGAGATATATGGCTCCTAGATTTATACTCTAACACCTACAATATATTGAAAAGTGGTTATGTGAACAATTAGGAAAGGTGATTCTCACCACCAAAGTACTTTGTGTATTTATTAATAAAAAAATGAAGTGAAAGTGTTAGCCACTCAATTTTGTCCAACTCTTTGCGACCCCATGGACTATAGCCCACCAGGCTCCTCTGTCCATGGGATTTCCCAAGCAAGAATACTGTAGTGGGTTGCCATTTCCTTCTCCAGGGGATTTTCCCAACCCAGGGATCAGACCCAGGTCTCCCGCATGACAGGCAGATTCTTTACCATCTGAGCCACCAGGGAAGTCCAATAAAAATAGTAAATGTATTAATTCATATGATTAAAAATCTTGGTACTAACACTGCATCCAAAAGTTAACAATATATTATAATGTCTCTTTAAGTAAAGTTCACAACAACAGAAAAATATAAACAACTTTGTTTTATCAAAACAATCTGGAACCCTATTCCTCTGATTAAGGAAAGTTCAAAAGGTTACACAATTGTTCACTCGTTCTAGTGAAGTTTGGCCTCAACCACAAAGCATGTTGACACTTTCACACCCTTCAGTGTCACCTCTAAGGTGCCTCTGAAAAAATGACTATAGCAGTGGTCTTCTGAAAGACAGTAGAACCTATTAGGAGTTCAGCTTATATGTCCTTTTTACTTGTATATAAATGCAGGGTTTTGTCACATTGACATCTGTTAGAACATTTCACTCCTATTACTTTGTTTAAAAATTAGTACAAAGTGAAAAATGAAAAATAAAAAGATAAATAATGATACAAATTAGTGTATGTATTGAAAGTGCTGAGTCAAGACTCCATTCAATACTTATTTGACTAAAGCTGATATACCATATATTCAAATACAAGGAAACAAAAGATTCTTTGCCTGAATCCAAAAATGTCTTGGGTGACAGATGCTTAGGCATTTAAAAGGAAAGCTCATAGCAGTGAATTGCCATACCCAGTTATGTGATGAATAACACTCTGTCAGTTTTTCCTGTTGGAAATTGACATGAATTGAGGAAAATGACAACTCTTTTGAGATCTCTGAATTGTGCCTGTTATTCAACAGATTTTAAAAAATGTCTAATAGTTATGCCTTCTAACTATTAGAAATATAAGGGTCTTACCTCCTAATCTCCCTTTAGAGTAGAGCCATTTAACCTACTCATTGATGCAGAACACTTGATCCTTATGAGTTTCTTAGAGAAGAGTTTTGAATTGCTCAGAATCCTACCCAAGGGTTGATGTCCATGCCATACAATGTAGAATGATGGTTGGGTTTGAACTATTTTAAGAGTATCTCCTGACTGGTCATAGCTTCAGACATGGAAGGATTGAGTATAACAGTAAAAAAAGAAAAAAAAAAAAAAAAGTCTTATTCTGAGTGGCTCTGCCTACTAACTGTTCAGTTTATTACATCTACTAATATCTCCCAAAAATTAATTGTGATTTTCTTTTCCCTAATCAGGATCTAACCTCATCCTGAGGAGGCACTGCTGGTTGACTCATTTTATTTCCTACCACTTTTCAGTGCACTGACAAAAATCCTCACTAGAACTGTACAAAAAAGATCTTCAACCCAGAAAATCATGATGGTGTGGTCACTCACCTAGAGCCAGACATTCTAGAATGTGAAGTCAAGTGGGCCTTAGGAAGCATCACTACAAACAAAGCTAGTGGAGGTGATGGAATTCCTGGCCACAGGACTGGAAAAGGTCAGTTTTCACTCCAATCCCAAAGAAAGGCAATGCCAAACAATGCTCAAACTACCAAACAATTGCACTCATCTCACATGCTAGAAAAGTAATGCTCAAAATTCTCAAAGCCAGGCTTCAGCAATACGTAACCCGTGAACTTCCAGATGTGCAAGCTAGTTTTAGAAAAGGCAAAGGAACCAGAGAAAAATTGCCAACATCTGTTGGATCATCAAAAAAGCAAGAGAGTTTCAGAAAAATATCTATTTCTGCTTTATTGACTATGCCAAAGCCTTTGACTGTGTGGATCACAATAAACTGTGGAAAATTCTGAAAGAGATGGGAATACCAGACCATCTGACCTGCTTCTTGAGAAACCTGTATGCAAGTCAGGAAGCAACAGTTAGAACTGGACATGGAACAACAGGCTGGTTCCAAATAGGAAAAGGAGTATGTCAAGGCTGTATATTGTCACCCTGCTTATTTAACTTATATGCAGAGCACATCATGAGAAACGCTGGGCTGGAGGAAGCACAAGCTGAAATCAAGATTTCTGGCTGAAATATCAATAACCTTAGATATGCAGACAACACCACCCTTATGGCAGAAAGTGAAGAAGAACTAAAGAGCCTCTTAATGAAAGTGAAAGAGAAGAGTGAAAAAGTTAGCTTAAAGCTCAACATTCAGAAAACGAAGATCATGGCATCTGGTCCCATCACTTCATGGTGAACAGATGGGGAAACTGTGGAAACAGTGGCTGACTTTATTTTTCTGGGCCCCAAAATTACTGCAGATGGTGATTGCAGCCATGAAATCAAAAGATGCTTACTCCCTGTCAGGAAAGTTATGACCAACCTAGACAGCATATTAAAAAGCAGAGGCATTACTTTGCCAACCAAGGTCCGTCTAGTCAAAGCTATGGTTTTTCCAGTGGTCATGTATGGATGTGAGAGTTGGACTATAAAGAAAGCTGAGCACCAAAGAATTGATGCTTTTGAACTGTGGTGTTGGAGAAGACTCTTGAGAGTCGCTTGAACTGTGAGGAGATCCAGCCAGTCCATCCTAAAGGAGATCAGTCCTAGATGTTCATTGGAAGGACTGATATTGAAGCTGAAACTCCAATACTTTGGCCACCTGATGAGAAAAGCTGACTCATTTGAAAAGACCCTGATGCTGGGAAAGATTGAGGGCAGGAGGAAAAGGGGACAACAGAGGATGAGATGGCTGGATGGCATCACTAACTCGATGGACATGTGTTTGGGTGGACTCCGGACGTTGGTAATGGACAGGGAGGCCTGCCGTGCTGTGGTTCATGGGGTCACAGAATCAGAAACGACTGAGCGACTGAACTGAACTGAACTGTGAAATCATAAATTTTCTAGATATGAGACATTTATTTGCCTCTAAAATGTTAGTAACAGTCACACAAATTACTCAAAGAAAAAACCTATTAATGGCAGTATAACCAAAATATATTTTTCCAAGCACCTCGTAATGAATTTTCAATAATTCTTAAAATGGATTTCTTTTTTTCAGACAATGAGTCTTATGATATCTCTTAATACAAAACAATGATGTCTTTCAGGATCACAAATGAGTAAATACATTTGTATGAAGACTAATAAGAAAATCTGCAATTATTCAACATTTTGCTGACTTTACTAGAGGGTAATTTTATATTCTTTGATATAGGTAATCACTCTAAGTTTCAACAATTTTCCATAATTGTCTTTCATCTGAACATTTTACACTCTTGAGTAGCATTACATTAAAAATTATATTGCCTGATAAATACACTGAATCTGCTTTGCAATTAGTCATTTTTTTCTATTATGATAGATTATAAATTTCTTTCTTCCTACCCTTTGCCATGTCACTGATTATGCAACTGATCTGATCTGAAGCCCAAAGAAACTTTAAAACCCATGTATATTGTTATAAGATCCTAAGATAAGGGAACTGCTTGCTCTTTGGTATTATCAAAGAAATAACTAATAGAGTTATCAGTAACAGAAACTTATGTTCAATTATATAGATTACCAAGGGTAAGACTGAAACACTTTTTAATGTAAATCCACATCATCAAAGTTTAATAAAAGGCCATCTAGATTTGGTTCAGTGGTGAGGGAAAACAGATATCTGGCCATCCAGATTTGGTTTGAACAAAGGGAAAACACAGAAATCATTCGTTTTGCAATGGCTCCCAGTCATTCACAACTACATTTCATTTTACAATATTGTCCTTCATACCACAATTAAATATAATCAGAGGAACTAAGATGGACCTCTCTTGGACTAGTTATTTTAGAACAATCTCTCTCATCTGGGAATAGTGATAGGCAGTTCCCAATTACCATAACTCTGAAGTTTCACCCTAGCTGATTCTTAAGAAATATATATTTGACCTAGACTGGGTCAAAATTTTTTTTCTTTTTTCTATTTGGAAGAAATATGCAGGGAACTAGCAGTAGAAGACATCACATATGAACGGTTGGCGAGCCTTTCTTTTATTTCAATTCATCAAGACTCTCATCACCTTTACTATTTTTCATATCCAGTTGGGGAAAGATGCTAATACATTCTTGCAAAATAATATAGCAAGTTTTGTCAAAAAGATATTTTTTTCTGACAAGTGCAACTGGGATTAGTTCCTTACAGATTAGTTCTTACACTGAATGTGGTCTGAGAGACTATGCTCTCATTTATATCACTTATAAGCCATATTGGATTTTTATACTGCAAAACTCTAGCATGTCTAGGGAAATTAATCCTCATTAATAAAATATTCTAAATTTCATTTTTATATACTATCATTTAAAAGGGAAACATAACACAAAAACTGTTACATATATCTCTGTTATTAATACCAAGGAATCAAACCTAGATTGGTTATTTCAAAATTATCTGGCCACAATAAACAACAAATTTTATATTTTCATTTTTCCATGGCAAAGAATGTTGCTGTTCCTCATGCTGACACAGACATACACTCGGGCAGTTAAACTATAACCAGTCTTCTATTTGGCTCCAGGTAAAGGAATTAACAGCTTGTAGGGAAGCTAATTAGATCCAATTATTATTCAACTGACCTAATTTGACATTCAATGTCTGGGAAGAAGTCATATGAATTAACTGAATAGAGATTTAACTACTATATACATATGAGCTCCATGGATAATTTATTCCTAATGAAACTCATTTGGAGAAGAGGAATGTACTGATTGAGACAAAACAATAAAAAAAAAAAAAAAAAAGAGGGAGGTGATCTAATGCAAAACTCCTAAAGGAATATGAGAGTGTAACATAACTTGTATTCATTCATTCTTCTACTCATTTATGTATTTTTTCAAACTCTTTCTGTGAGTAAAACAAAAGCCCTTAATTTTATTTTTAAAATCCTGAGCCTCAATTTGCTTATTTGATAAGGTGATTAGATGAACTGATCAATAAGTCCTTTCTTCTATGGCATTTTTTTCTCCCAATATGTCATTTATTTAAAATGGTAACTAGATGTAAGACACGCTTCATTTTGTAGGTTCCAGTTGGTAAGTAAAATCTATACTATTTACATAGATGATTTCTGGGGAATGGCAACAGCAAGATATTTTAATATCTGCTAAGTGCAGGGCATAGTGCATTAGGCAACATTAAATAACCTATGGGATATAACTTTGAAGTGGGAAGCCTGAGCATGAAGAAGCCCCCACACTGGCATAATATTAATGGGAGATTTGTCAGGAGAAGTTGGTGAGCAGAAGGAAGAGGATCCAGAAGTATTTGCTCCTATTTATTGAATCATTCTTATTAATTAGTAGGAAAACATATATTCTAACCAAGAAAACTTTATCAAGTTGTGCTGAGAAATGACTAAAGTGAAAATGAATTAAAATATGAAAAATATTAATAAATAAAATCTGAAATTCCTATACTTTGGCCACCTGATATGAAGAACTGACTCATTTAAAAAGATTCTGATGCTGGGAAAGTTTGTAGGTGGAAGGAGAAGGGGACGACAGAGGATGAGAGGTTGGATGGCATCATCGACTCAATGGACATGAGTTAGAGCAAACTCTGTGAGTGGGTGATGGACAGGGAGGCCTTGCGTGCTGTAGTCCATGGGCTTCCAAAGAGTCAGACACGACTGAGCTGAACTAACTCAAAGTATCTATTACATGATAAGATGATAAAAGGGACTGAATAGGAGATAAAGGGCATAACTATAAATATCCACTCTGAAAGTCAGATCTCTGAAAGTCAGCAAGCATCACTAAAAAAGGAGAAAAGAAACAACTCTCCTTATACCTTTTCCTTAACTCTTGATGAGAGTTAGCCAGCTATATACCCTGTAGGAAAGGAAAGTAACAGCTTCTAATCTACTCACACAAAGCTACTTAACTAGTGGGTACAGTCCTCAGTAGTAGGTCAGAAGGGGCATGCAGTGGCTGTAGAGCATGTCTTATACCTTGAAGAATTTTGACATCTTATAAAAGACATATGACTCTATCCTATCAATTGTATCTTTTAATTTGATAGTTTATACACACTCTTAATGGAGGAGGGCATGGAAACCCACTCCAATATTCTTGCCTGGAGAATTCCATGGACAGAGTAAGCCTGGTGGGCTACAGTTCACAGGGTCACAAACTGTCTGACATGACTAAAGCGACTGAGCATGTACACATGTAAACACTCTTAAAGAGTCAATAAACTTGTAACCTATTACATCATCGATCATATATCTAACTTCAGTTCAGTTCAGTCGCTCAGTCGTGTCCGACTTTTTGCGACCCCATGAATTGCAGCACGCCAGGCCTCCCTGTCCATCATCAACTCCTGGAGTTCACTCAAACTCACGTCCATTGAGTCAGTGATGCCATCCAGCCATCTCATCCTCTGTTGTCCCCCTCTCTTTCTGCCCCCAATCCCTCCCAGCATCAGTCTTTTCCAATGAGTCAAGTCGTCGAATCAGGTGGCCAAAGTACTGGAGTTTCATCTTTAGCATCATTCCTTCCAAAGAACACCCAGGGCTGACCTCCTTTAGAATGGACTGGTTGGATCTCCTTGCAGTCCAAGGGACTCTCAAGAGTCTTCTGCAACACCACAGTTCAAAAGCATCAATTCTTCGGCACTCAGCTTTCTTCACAGTCCAACTCTCACAGCCATACATGACCACAGGAAAAACCATAGCCTTGACTAGATGGACCTTTGTTGTCAAGGTAATGTCTCTGCTTTTCAATATGCTATCTAGGTTGGTCATAACTTTCCTTCCAAGGAGTAAGCGTCTTTTACTTAAAAGTTCTAGGTATCAAGGGAAGATGAGAAAGACAGCATTAATAACATAGACAATTATAAGGAAGTAACATTTAGGTGACAAATAGAAATTAGAGAAGAGAGTTTGAAGAATTAACACAGTTTCTTAGCCAATAACAATATTCCTGATGAGCTCAGATGTTACTGGATCCATTTATTTGCTTTAAGGAAATCATGAGTATACTCCCCTGTTTTTTTTTTTTTTTTAACCCAACTTCTTCAACAGATCACATAAAGCTAGATGGGACAAAATCAGGACTGCTATATTTTTTTCCCAAACATTACTAAACTAATAACAATGGTTGAATTTATGTGAATTAATCCTGGGTCTATGTCTGAAATGCTGTGAAGCATTTGCTGCTGCTGCTGCTGCTGCTGCTAAGTCACTTTAGTCGTTTCCGACTCTGTGCGACCCCATAGATGGCAGCCCACCAGGCTTCCCCGTCCCTGGGAGTCTCCAGGCAAGAACACTGGAATGGGTTGCCGTTTCCTTCTCCACTGCATGAAAGTGAAAAGTGAAAGTGAAGTCGCTCAGTTGTGTCCGACTCTAGCGACCTTATGAACTGCAGCCTACCAGGCTCCTCCGTCCATGGGATTTTCCAGGCAAAAGTACTGAGTGGGTTGCCATTGCCTTCTCCGTATGAAGCATTTAGTAGTATACAAATATGTAACATTTAATGCAAGAATTCTATGAGCCCCTTTTAAACATGAAGACACTGTGGCACAGAGAAGTTAAACATTTCACAAGGACATAGGTGCTACAATAAGTCTGTTTTGGGCATACACTCTATGTTTGTTATCCTGTCTCACTGAAAAGACAAAATAAACATGGAATCAGAATATGAAAATAAAAAGTTATCCAATAATAAATAAGTACATTTCAAAAATTTTAGAAAGAGAACATATTTTTGACAAAACAATCGAAAATGATATGTAATTTGAGAGCCTCTTAACATAATACATTCATTTTCCTTCATACAACAGCAGATTTCTTCCTGTCTTTATATTAGATGGATGGAAAATTTCAGCAACCTAATTTTGTCTCTGAGTCACTCTCAGAAAACTGACCAGCAGTTTCCTTGATATGATCAACTCAGCAGGCCAGCACAGATGGGGCTTCGTCACCTCCTGTCACTGAGTGCATTAATGTTGTCTGCCCCCAGATCCAATTACATGAATGATGCCTGGCCAAACAACACCCACCCTTCCTTGTCTCTGGTGTCTCTTTTTTGAAGTGTATACAATATCACTTTGCCTCCTGGTGCTGGAGGTGGCCTCCTGGCTAATTTGATAGAGAACAGAAAAAAATAATGTGACCCAACCCAATGCTGGCAACTGACTCAGGGTTCATAATATATGTTTTTAACATTTGTAATCCTATCTCTTAATAAATAAGACACAGCGCTTTTTCCTTGGCAACTGAGACCCTAATGCATTGGGTTAATATTTCTAACATAATTAGCAGCACAGTATATGTATCTTCATTCTGCAGACAAGACTCATCACACAAGCTTTATTGTGAATGTATTTATTCCCTAACCTCAACACATTATCCTACCACTAAGACAGGATTAGAGGTTTCCTCTGGTATAATTTCAGTTTCAATTTTTAAGTTATAACTTTGTTTTTGATTTCTACAAAGTAAGTGTCACCATTAACAGAAAAGCTTCAGGATTAAATAAATACAGAGTTATTTTTTTAAATTTGTTTAGAATATATGTAAACCATATATCACCAACTAAAGCAACATTTCTATTTTCATAATAAAAGAACTCAACAGTTAAAGAAATCCAGAAATGCATGACAGGTGATATTCCCTGTTGATAGTTCTAAATATATGCTTTACTTTTCAGATTCTTCACTGCAGAAATAAAACACAATCATGATAGTGGCAGAAGTAACTTAGGCTATGATTGTCAGTCCACTTTCCTTAATTGATATTCATCTCCTAACTATCTATCTTCTCTTTTACATTGAAGGTAACTAAAAAAAAAAAAAAAATCAAGAACCATGAAACCTAGGTAAATACTTGGAGATCTAAATATATGCTTCAATACTTGATCATTTAGTATGTGTAGAGTAATAGTAGTGGCTTTGAAAGGAGAAGTTTTTAGTTGATGAAAGATCACCAATATCTGCTCAATTAGTGAGTTCATACAAGTTCTGTATTCTTTGGGGGGGAAAAATAATATCCAGGGATATTATGCAAGCAAATTAGTCAAAGCAGAGGTCAGAGCACTCCTAGTGGTCCTGAGCATTTCTAGTGGTCCTGAGCACTTCTAGCTGGTATATCACTGAAAGCCAGCTAACTGAGCTCACTGCAACACTTTGAAAGTTTAATTTAGGAAAATATCTTCTCAAATACTAAACTCTTAGTTTCTAAATTGTTGGATTATTCATTATCATTTCTTAAGACAACACAACAATGGATGGAAGTATGTCTAATTAGAAATAAGTTGAGAGCATGATTCAGACAGATAGAATGGTATCAACAGAAGCCTGGGGAGTGGGATGAACAGTATGCCCAAAATGTTCCCATGCCTATAACATAAAAAGCATTCAGAGCTGTTGTAAGATGTGAAAAAAGAAAATAAAATGGCAGTCTCGGACAATCATGGGCTTCCCAGGTGACGCAACGTTAAAGAATCTGCATGTTAATGCAGGGGACACAAGAGACATGGGTTCAATCCCTGGATTGGAAAGATCCCCTGGAGGAGGAAATGACAACCCACTCCAGTGTTCTTGTCTGGAAAATTCCGTGGACAGAGGAGCCTGGCAAGCTACAGTTCATGGAGTTGCAATGAGCAGGACATAACTTGAGGGCCTGAGTGCGCTTATACACACATCAATCATAAAGGCCATTTTTAGATTTTTAAATTCAATTTGATAGATTCCTCAGTCAGGAAGATCCACTGGAGAAGGGATACTCCAGTATTCTTGGGCTTCCCTTATGGCTCAGCTGGTAAAGAATCTTCCTGAAATGTAGGAGACCTGGGTTTGATTCCTGGGTCAGGAAGATACCCTGGAGAAAGGAAAGGCTACCCACTTCAGTATTCCAGCCTGGAGAATTTTATGGACTATACAGTCCGCGGGGTCACAAATTGTGAGTCAAAAGTGAACGACTTTCACTTTTGATAGATAATGGAAAATTATAGATGAAGCCAGAAGAGATATATGAGATTACTGATATAAGAAATAACTTTTACTGCCACTAAAATGGTGGAAATAAGAGCAAAAAAATTCGTCAGGATGCAATACAATAGTTATTAAATATTTAGCTTATATTGAAAGAATTACAGTGTACACTTAAACACTGAATATTAAATACATTTTTGGCTAAGATAATAAAAAAAATGTAATAACAAAATGTAATAACAAAAATAGAGCTGTTTAGGGATTTCCCTGTGGTCTGATGGTTAAGAATCTGACTTCTGAGGCAGGGGACTTGGGTTTCATCTCTGGTAGGGGAACTAAGATCCCACATGCTGCAGTGGAACTAAGCCCACAGGCTGCAACTACTTAGCCTATGTTGCAACCAGAAAGCCCTAGAGCTATATGACTGCAGATCCCACATGCTCTGGAGCCTGTGTGTTGCAACAAAGAATCCACAGCTAAGAACTGATGCAGCCAAAAATAAAATAAACAAATTAGTGTTTTTTCAATAGTGCTAGTTACTATGAAGTTAAAGTACTAGAGTTGTAGGTATACAAATAAAATAAGAGGCAAACTTTAATGACACAGAATGTGGAAATCATTATGATTGCAAAGAATCCAAATTATTTTAGAAGTAGTATATCTTGAAATAATAAATACCACATTTAAGAGATACGGTACCAGTAGTGACAGAGGAATAAAGGGATGTGGATTGAATATAGGAGAGATTCCTAACAGGGTTTTAATGACATAAGGAATGTTGCATTTCATTTAAAATTGAGTCAAATATGGACAAAAATATTAGCTTTTAAAAATGCATAGTAGGAATATTACTATTTTATATTTCTATATATTATTGTACATGTGTTTGAAGTATTTAATAAGAAAAATAAAGAATGTATTCTTGGTTTTAATTATATTTCTGCAAATTACAAGCTATGTGCCTTTGGACAAGTCATATCTCTCTTTACCTTACTTTATTTTTATTTCTATGTTTCAGTAAATCCTGAGATAATTCAGTTCAAGCATGGAATGTCCTAGACTTCAGTGTTAAAATATCCATGATGTATTTAAAACCAAAGCAAAAGAAGATCATCAATTATTTCCATTATTTCTTTTATAGGTGTGAAATACAAAAAGCAATATGAAAACTTATCACCATTAATGAAAAGCTCAGGATTGAAGAGATCCCTAAGACAAAAAAGAGGAAGAAAGCAAAAAATAAAATCCTGGAAGCAATAATTAGCAGTCTTATCTTGAGTAAGTCACCTTCCCAATACTCTACATCTATACATTGTGGGGAATGTCTAAAATTCTATAATAAATATACACAAGTTAGTGCACTGAGCACACACTTAAGGCCCTTTATAAAGGCAATCCCTACTGTATCTAGCAAAGAGGATAAAATGTGAGTAGCAAAAGAATGTACTAGAAAGCAGAGAATGAAAAAAAAAAATTGTAGTGGAGGCAGAGATGGGAGATGGTGGACCTTAACAGTCTATCATTGATTCCTAACTCTGTATACCACAACGAGCTGTGGAGCTCTGAAAAAAATGTATCTAGGAAATACTTCCAGAAATTCTATTTTAATCAGTCTAGAGTTAGAGCCAAAACACTAGCCTATTTTTAAAGTTTCTCAGCTCATTCTAATAGGAAAAAGACATTGAAGTCTTTGAATCTGAGGGGAGTATTGCCAACCATGAAGAAAAAAAATAGCAAGTCAACAAGGATGAACACATAAAAGTTAGAGGGTTAAACTCTTTAATGATTGACTAATGATAATCCCAACTGGTAAATTCTGTTCCAGTCAACAAATGTAACCACCATCTATTTTAAGGCAACTATATTAAGGCTTGTAGCAATACAACCCAGTACAATGTCTGGCCTCAAAGACTTTATCTTCTTAGTGTATGAAAAAAACACACAAGTATTTATAATAAAGAATCATATGCTAATATATTGTCAATTTTACAACTTACTATTACTCAAAAGAAGGAGTTACAATGATACAACTGTTGTCCTTGTGAAAAACAGGGCAACCCTAGGTTAGTAAGCTGAGCTCCCAGCCCAGATATGGTTCAAAAAACAATGATACTCACTGCTGCCTTGCAATTTACATAAAATGTGAAGGGAATGACACTAAAGTTATTTTTAATTACCTCTATCAAATAATGAAGCCAGAAAGAAACACCTTTCCTTAGTTAAGGATTCTAGAAAACAAACCCTGATACAAATTCTTGTTGAATGCAGTTTACATAGAACGTGACCCAAGAAAAAAACCAGAGAATTGAAAAAGTGAGACAGTAAAAGGAAAAAAGACAGTCAAGGGTGCCTTAATAAAAAGGTCACTACTTTGACCAACTGGAATTTTCATTCCTATGGAGACCCTGGGGAGGAATGGTGTAAAACACATTTCAGACTTGTTTCCTTGAGGATAAATTCCTTGGATAATTAATCCCCCACATCCCACCTTTTTATTGACTAGGGTTGTCCCTGGGGATGTCAAATCTTAGCACTTCAGGGATGCCCTCTCTATGCACTGAACAAGCCTCCATGGCTCAAGAGAAGGCTCCCAGGAAGAGGAGCAGAGAGTGCAAAGTCTTGAGGAGGGACGCCTTCAGTGAAGACAGGAATTTCCACTGCAGACAGAAAGGATTTGCATAGCACTGGGAAACTACATATGCTGTTATACAGTTAAGCAGAAGGCCACTTTTACTCTCTAATAATAAAACTTATTGCAAGTATTGAATATTATAAATCATGACAATGCAGAAATATAACTAATGAAAATCAGGAGATAGATAAAGGAAAGAAAATGATTTATAATTAGGAAAACAATTTTCAGAGAAGTATAATATACAACAACTAAGTCAGGAGTTGAGTAGGTGAGAGAAAATATAAGAGGCAATATAAGTGTATCTTCTTCTGTGCTTTCTCAGTCTGGACTATCAGTATTCACTCTACAGTTGATACAACCATAAACAGAGATATAGATGCATTAGCATTATTTCATCTTATAATGGTAGTAACAATCAGAAGAAATTAATCTTGGAAATATTAATTGTGATTTCTTCTGGGGAATTAGAGTGGGCCTGGGAATTATTAACAGAGAAAATAACTCTTTACCACTTTATATAATTATTTTCTAAAATCATGCATGTGCATGAGTTAGGTGTTGATTTTTAGAGAGAAAATCAAAGGAGATAGAGAAGTAAAAAATGTAAAGTTACATAGTAACAACATAGACTGAATTTTAATACAATCTCATGACTAATCTCAAACCTTGTTTATGTTGCATAGGTCATAATCAAGTAGTTTCTATACAAAAAGGATCAAATATTATTCTTAAGTTAAATTTTATTTTACTAAATATATTTTATATCAAATGGTAATCTTAATTTGATTTTCGAATTTTTGGTTCTTCCCTCTTGTCTGTTTATAATAATCATTTAGATTGAAAGTACTATTACTTTTTCAAGTACTTAAATAATAAATTTTGGTTTCAAACCTCTGAAGCATCTACAATAACATAATTGAGTCACCAAACCAATTCTCTGTAAGCTACTTACTTGCATGACCCTGGAACAACAAATAATACTGAAGGCAATTTTCCAGATAATGACTTTTGATGAAAATGTATGTACAGTTTTCCCAAAGGGCACACTTTTTGACTGTAGAATTTATACCGAAAGGAAAAAATAAAGAGTCCAGGAGCAGGGCAGTACTATTTCTAAAATTTTTACTAACTTCCTCCTAAAAAAATTGTACACAGTAGGATGTAAACATAGAACATTTCCTGCTTCTCTTACTCTTGCAACATTATTGTCTTTCTCTTGTGCACTGTGTTCCTTAAAGAGCTATTGGGTAGCTATTTGTTCCAGAAATGAAATGCCAAGTATGATAGTAACTGAAGGCACACAGGAATATTTTGATATCAGAAGCTAACAGTAGAAATAGAGCAATTAGAAAATAGGAGACAGGAAAGCAATCTTTAATATAGTGATATGGAACATTATACTTCCTGTGCTGAATAGATTACTTAATAATGTCCCTCTTTTTTAATTAAAACAAGAAATATGGAATGGAAATTATCCTTACTCCCTCTCTCCTTCCCCTTGATGATACTCTTAAGTCATGAGTCAGATTATTTTCATTTTAAAATTATTATACTTTTGAGATTTCAGTTTTCAAAAATTTCAGTGTTTGAGGAAAGTATGTATAAAGTAAATGCAAAAAAAAAAAAAAAACAACAACAAAATGCAAAATTAGCCAATTTTACCACCAACCAATCACCTTACCTCTGACCCTAAATCATAACCCACAAATTAAAAATGTTTAACCTTTTCTTGTTTGGGATTTTCTAGTGGATACTTCCCTTCATATATTATTTTTATATATTATGTATTAACTCTCCTATTTGATGTTTGAAAATTTACTTAACTGATCCAACATCTCAAATTTCTTCTTCATCTTCCTTTCAATATTTTCAAATGAACCTAGTTTTCAGATTTTGTGTTTATAATTTTAAAATATATGTTAAATCTACCAATACAATATTGTAAAGTAATTAGATTCCAATTAAAATAAATTTATATTGAAAAATAAAATAAAACAAACACATTATACTAAACCTTGATTATCCAACAAATGACAAACATCACTCTTGACTTTCTTCATCCAGTTTTCTTTGCTCCCAAATTTCATCTGCTGTCCATTAAACTGGAATGCTCTCACAGTCAAGATATTATGCACATATATATATATATACATATAATTAGTTGTATAAGCAAACCACCTACTCTTTAACTATAATTTAATTGTGAAAATCTGAAATAATGTCATTAAATATGTTTAGGTCACAAACAAGCAATGTGTATGAGTATAAAAAGGAGATCATTAAACGACTATGTTAAAGAGAATGTTCCATGTATCAAAGTGAATACATTTCTTATGCACAATTTATAGTTGCTATAAATTTGAACACCCTTCACTGATTTCTGAATATTTTATCTTCTTTGTCGGAGATAATAGATAGGTTTTCATCCTATCATTGTAAGGATCAAATATCTTAGTCATTTAATCCCTTGCCTTCATTTTTCGATCTTTTCTTTAAATTTTAGCAGTTTTACACTTTATTGCTAAAATTATATTACATAGTATCTCATTCATATCATATTTTAGCAGGCTTATATTTTGAATGGCATTTTTTCATATTCTAGTGATACAATTTTTTAAACGGTCTTCCTTCATCCCCATTTCATTTTTTGGAGCTCTACTACATTTTCATCTTGAATTGTCTTTCTGTTGATTTTCTTCAAATGTTCAGTGATACTTGGCAATCGAAGTATATTTGTAAATGGAAGTCTAAACTAGGAAGGGGACATGGGTTCAATCCCTAGTATAGCTAACAGATAAGAAGTAAATAGAATGAAACCCAAGTATCCTTTTAAAACCTCTTCAAATGCATTTAAAACATACAAAGTCCATTGCTTCATTTATATAGTCCTACAGAGAAGCATGTAGGTAAAAAGAAATTAGCCTCCAATTTAAATAAATTTATATTAAAACAAACAAAAAAAAACTTTATGTAAATAAAAAAAGAAAAAGGGGTACAATGAATACAGGCATATGTGTGTGCTAAATTGCTTCAGTTGTGTTTGGCTCTGCAATCTTATGGGCTGTAACCTGCCAGTCTCCTCTGTCCATGGGATTCTCTAGACAAGAATACTGGAGTGCGTTGCCATCCCCTCCTCCACGGGATCTTCTAGATCCAGGAATTGAACTCACGTCTCTTATCTCTCCTGCACTGGCAGGTAGGTTCTTTACCAATAGTACCAGCTGGGAAGCCCCAAGTACAGGCATGCTACTGCTAAGTTGCTTCAGTCGTGTCCGACTATGTGCGACCCCAAGACAGCAGCCCATCAGGCTCCACTGTCCCTGGGATTTTCCAGGCAAGAACACTGGAGCAGGTTGCCATTTCCTTTTCCAATGCATGAAAGTAAAAGGTGAAAGTGAAGTTGCTCAATCGTGTCCGACTCTTCACGACCCCATAGACTGCAGCCTACGAGGCTCCTCTGTCCATGGGATTTTCCAAGCAAGAGTACTGGAGTGGGGTGCCATTGCTTTATAATTCCATGGATGGATATACTGAAATCAAATTCTTCAAGCGTTTTAGCTCTTGGAATATTTCTTCAAACTACTGAAGATTCCAACCAGATTTTTTTTTCCTGTTTTATACTTATTTTATTTAGACAAACCTATTCTTCCAAGTTTTCACAGGTCTTTGGTTAATTCTTCATTTGCTTCTCTCAAAACTATTAAGGAAGTCATCAGCATATACTTGTTTGATCACTCAAACATGAAATTGCCATTGCAATCCATATATGTAAATACATAAGTGTAAGTTTTGCCAAAATTTTTATTATTCAGATCTAACTGAATATTTACTTTGTAGGTATACATTCCATTGTATTGAAGAAAGACTCTGTTTCTCCACTGGATATGACAGAGGAAGTACTAATTCTGTAGGCAGACTTCTATGGATGGGGAAAATAGCCTTCTAACCTATGAAGATAGAGAAGTGAAGAAGCACCTGGCTTGTTGATGAAATGATGATGGCACTGCTGAAGCAACCAACCTTAGATGGTAGGTCCTACTTTACCTTTCCTTTTCATACTGTTCGTGGGGTTCTCAAGGCAAGAATACTGAAGTGGTTCTATGAAGACCTATAAGACCATCTAGAACTAACACCCCAAAAAGATGTCCTTTTCATTATAGGGTATTGGAATGCAAAACTAGAAAGTCAAGAGATACCTGAAATAACAGGCAAATTTGACCTTGGAGTACAAAAAGAAGCAGCTCAAAGGCTAAGAAAGTTTAGGCAAGAGAACGCACTGGTTATAGCAAACACCCTCTTCCAACAACACAAGAGAAGACTCTACACATGGACATCACCAGATGGTCAATACTGAAATCAGATTGATTATATTCTTTACAGATGGAGAAGCTTTATACAGTCAGCAAAAACAAGACCAGGAGCTAATTGTGGCTCAGATGATGAACACCTTATTCCCAAATTCAGACTTAAATTGAAGAAGGTAGGGGAAGCCACTAGACCATTCAGGTATGACCTAAATCAAGTCCCTTATGATTAAACAGTGGAAGTGACAAATGGATTCAAGGGATTAGATCTGATAGACAGAGTGCCTGAAGATCTATGGACAGAGGTTCATGTCATTGTACAGGAGGCAGTGATCAAGGCCATCCCTAAGAAAAAGAAATGCAAAAAAGCAATTTGGCTGTATGAAGATGTCTTACAAACAGCTATGAAAATAAGAGAAGCTAAAGGCAAAGGAAAAAAGGAAAGATATACCCATTTAAATGCAGGGTTCCAAAGAAATAGCAAGGAAAGATAAGAAAGCAATTGATCTCAGTGATCAATGCAAAGAAATAGAGGAAACAATAGAATGGGAAAGACTAGAGATTTCTTCAAGAAAATTAGGGATACCAAGGGAATATTTCATGCAAAAATGGGCACAATAAAGGACAGAAATGGTATGGATTTAACAGAAACAGAGGATATTAAGAAGAGGTGGCAAGAACACACAGAAGAATTATACAAAAAAAGATCTTCAAGACCAAGATAACCCATGATGGTGTGATCAGTCATCTAGAGACAGACACTCTGGAATGTGAAGTCAAGTGAGCCTCAGGAAGCATCACTAGGAAAAACGTTAGTGGAGGTGATGGAATTCCAGTCAAGCTATTTCAATCCTAAAAGATGATGCTGTGAAAGTGCTGCACTCAATATGCCAGCAAATATGGAAAACTCAGCAGTGGCCACAGGACTGGAAAAGGTCAGTTTTCATTCCAATCCCAAATAAAAGAAACGTCAAAGAATATTCAAACTACTGCACAATTGCACTCATCTCACATGCTAGCAAAGTAATGCGCAAAATTCTCTATGCCAGATACCAAGAGTACATGAACTGTGAGCTTCCAGATGTTCAAACTGGATTTCGAAAAGGCAGAGGAACCAGAGCTCAAATGGCCAACATCATTTGGATCACTGAAAAAGCAAGAGAGTTCCAGAAAACAAACAAACAAACAAACACCTATTTCTGCTTTATTGACAATACCAAAGCCTTTAACTATGTGGATCACAACAAACTGTGGAAAATTCTGAAAGAGATGGGAATACCAGACCACCTGACCTGCCTCTTGAGAAACCTGTATGCAGGTCAGGAAGCAACAGTTAGAACTGGACATGTAACAACAGACTGGTTCCAAATAGGAAAAGGAGTATGTCAAGGCTGTATATTGTCACCCTGCTTATTTAACTTATATGCAGAGTACATCATGAGAAATGCTGGGCTGGAGGAAGCACAAGCTGTAATCAAGATTGCTGGGAGAAATATCAATAACCTCAGATATGCAGATGATACCACCCTTATGGCAGAAAGTGAAGGGAACTAAAGAGCCTCTTGATGAAATTGAAAGAGGAGAGTGAAAAAGTTGGTTTAAAACTCAACATTCAGAAAACTAAGATCATGGCATCTTGCCCCATCACTTCATGGAAAATAGATGGGGAAACAGTGGAAACAGTGTCAGACTTCATTTTTCTGGCTCCAAGATTGCTGCAGATGGTGACTGCAGCCATGAAATTAAAAGACGCTTACTCCTTGGAAGGAAAGTTATTACCAGCCTAGATAAGATTCGTCTAGTAATGGCTATGGTTTTCCAGTTGTCATGTATAGATGTGAGGGTTGGACCATAAAGAAAGCTGAGTGCCAAAGAATTGATGCTTTTGAACTGTGGTGTTGGAGAAGACTCTTGAGAGTCCCTTGGACTGTAAGGAAATCCAACCTGTCCATCCTAAAGGAGATCAATCTTGGTTGTTCATTGGAAGGACTCATGTTGAAGCTGAAACTCCAATTCTTTGGCCACCTGATGTGAAGAGCTGACTCATTTGAAAGACCGTGATGCTGGGAAAGATTGAGGGTAGGAGGAGAAGGGGACGACAGAGGATGAGATAGTTGGATGGCATCACAGACTGGATGGACATGAGTTTGGCTGGACTCCGGGAGTTGATGATGGACAGGGAAGCCTGGCATGTTGCAGTTCATGGGGTCGCAAAGAATCAGACATGACTGAGTGATTGAATTGAACTCAATTGAACTGCAATGTGATTAGAAAATTACCCTACTTATGGCCATATTTTGCTTTACTGCCTTTTATGTTAGTTGAACAATTATGATGGTCATATCTTATTATACAGTGCAATCCCCTCTGTTTTATTTAGAATCAGTTCTTTCATTCATTATTCAGTGTTCATTCCCAGTCATGTTGCCCTGATTTCCTTATGAAATTTTTTTCACCTGATGTTCATTCCTGAATAGTTTCAATCAGTATTTTTCCCTGCCTCTTAGTGTACTCATTATATATAAATTCAAGTTTGTGTTTTTAAAAATAGTATTTGCCTTAATTATATTTCCAGTATTAGATTGGTTTCATTGTCCATGTTTATGTTTTCCAGGGACCACTGCTTGTGGGTGTTGGAAGGTCTTTGCCTGTTCTCTATAATTTTCTTGGTAATACTGTTTTTTCAGGTTCTATTTCATTCTGATGTCTATAATGACTCTGTATGTACTTGAGTTTTCCTTATTTGTCATTTGTATTTATTTCTATGTTTTTGTTGTTTTTCTTCTCACTCAAATTTAGATGACTCAAGTTTTACTTCATCCATTTTTTGTCTGTCTTGCGTGAATTCTTGGATTTCTTATTTGTGTTTTTACTCTATAAAGGCTTATGTGCTTTTATACATTTATGTTTATATGTATGTGTGTGTATGTGCACATATACATATGTATATATGTATGTGTATGTGTGCACGGTTGTGTTTGACTCTTTGCAACCTGATGGACTATAGCCAACCAGGCTCCTCTGTCCATGGGATTTACCAGGTAAGAACACTGTAGTGGGTTGTCATTTCCTTCTCCAATATATGTATATATGCATGTAAATATGTATATATATATATATGTATACATTTTTAAATTCATGACAAAATATTCAGTCATTGTTTTACTCTGCTCCCTGATTCAGCATTTTTTTATGGTGACATTTAACTATGAGCAGTTGGGCTGAGTTCTCATAAATTTTTAACAAGTCCTTTATATCAATATTGCATATTTCCCTTTTTACTGTTAACCATTTAATAATTTGTACCTTCTTCTAACCAGTAGATTTTTATAGGGAGCAGAAACTTAGAAGGAGTTGGAAATACAAAAGTTTTGGGGAGCATAACATTTTGGGAGCATTTAAATCCCAGTGCACGCTTGACTTTGACTGCCCATCAGGATGCTCCAGAACAAAGATAACTCATTAGAGGAGTTCTTTCTGTGTACATGGGTCTGTAGCTGTGTGTGGGGCTAGGGATGGGAGATGGGTTAGCTAGAACCTTATAGCAATGCCTTGCTGAGGCACTGATTGAGCTTATGGACAGTTAAGCTTACTGCGTTTGAGCAGTAATTTATTTCTTATGGAAACTCTGACTGATATCTGCCACACTGAAAGCTTTTATTTTTAAAAGCTTTCTAGCATGCATGCATGCAATATACAATTCCTATTTCAGAACCCGGTATATCCTTTTTTTCCCTAATACTTTGAGAGGTAGTGTTTCTCAGCATAACCCCTCTTGACCCTGTGCTGATTTCTAGCAAATACTGCTGCAAAAAAAATGATGTTTTACACTTCAGAATGAATCCATTCAATTGCCCCTCCTCTTCTTTTGCTGGTGTTTTCTAAACCTTATCACTACTCCCCCTTTTTTCGTTTGTCTGTTCTTTGTTTTACTTCTTCATATGTGGGTTCTTAAAGACATGAGACATTTTTGACAGGCTTTTTATGTGTTGCAGAGTCTGAAGATTACATTTATCTTCTAGAAGTGATTTTTGAAAAAGGATTTTGCTTTCTCTTTGCTCCAAGAGGAGAAAAGGAAAAAAAAAAAAAAAAGATGTATCTATATTTTTAAAAAATGGGGAATAATTTTATTATTTTTCATTATGGTTCTTCCCTTAAATAAACATAAAAAAGAAGCAAGAATATAGATGACTTTGCTGCTACCATGTAAATGTAGAAAAGGAAAAAAAAAAGGAGTCAATGATTTTTGAGATTGCTAAAGTAGGAAACCATGAAAGGATCATTTTGAATTGTGAAAAGTTTTCTTATCAAAGAGGATATATCCCACAGTAACACTGGTCAAATTCTCACATATATTAATACAAAATCAGAAAGATGGGAGTTGCATATTATAACTCGATCACATATTTAACAAAAGTGGCTAGGCATTTGGTAAACTGGAGAAGTTTATTGTTAAGTTACTTGACCAAAATTTTCTGAGCAGAAAAGTAGATATTTGTGATTAGAAGTGCTTAGGTACTTGAATCATATTCTAGAGTAAATGATTCTTATCAGAGTGTTGTCTGTTTGAATGTAGAGCCACAGTTGTGATGACTTCTATTGGAATAAAGTGTATTTCAAAATTTAATCAAATAGTGCATTGCTCATCAAAATTTAGTCAAATAGTGCATTGCTCAAAGATAATGCTACCAAAAAGTGATTTTCAAAGTTTTCTAAACCACTTTTAGCAATTCTTTCTTTTTTAATTTAAAACTTTTATTAGAATTATGAGTTTTTTGTGCTCACAAATACCAGTTAGAAGAAAAAAAAAAGCCAAGGTTTTTTAAATTAAATCAATCTGAGTATTGTTCATGTAACTGAAAACCCGTACCCTTGTGACCTGTTCAACTTAATTATTACTTTCAATTATTCATGATTTGGGGAGCTTTGTTCAGCTTAACCTCAAGACTTTTTCTTTTTATTCTACTTTGTAAAAAGTACATGTTGTACTGTTTTCTATCTAGAAAAATGGCACAGTTATTTCTAAAATACATGGACATTTTATTGAAGGTCTATGATTCTGCAATACTAGAGTTAAATTATAATTATCTTCTTTAAAATATTTTAACTTTAATATATAATTTTACTAAAGGTTGTTATTCTACATAACTACCCCTGCTTTCCTTTCCTACTATAATTTTTATTATTTATTATAAATCTCAGAGAAGCCTGGTGTGCTGCAGTCCATGAGGTCACATAGAGTTGGACATGGCTGGGTGATTGAATAACATTAATATCATAATTTGTTGAAGTTTTAATTATGTTTTTCTTTCATATTGATGTATTGCTTTGATAAAAGGAAGATACATTACTCTTGAAGATAGAAAACTAAAGAAAAATGATATATATATACACAGCACATAGTATCATGTATATGTGTATGTATGTATGTGTAAATGTATGTAAAAATGCATAAACACACACACAAAATGCTACGGTTGTTTTTTCATGTGGCCATGGCCCCAGTCATGTGAGCTGTGTCTTGGACTGCTTCTTCACTGTACTTTATTTATTTACTTTTTTTTATATATAAATGTATTTATTTTAATTGGAGGCTAATTACTTTACAAAATTGCATTGGTTTTGCCATACATCAACATGAATCCTCCACGGGTGTACACGTGTTCCCCATCCTGAGCCCCCCTCCCACCTCCCTCTCTGTACCATCCCTCTGGGTCATCCCAGTGCACCAGCCCTGAGCATCCTGTATCATGCATCGAACCTGGACTGGTGATTCGTTTCACATATGATATTATACATGTTTAAATGCCATTCTCCCAAATCATCCCACCCTTACCTTCTCGAACTGAGTCCAAAAGACTGTTCTATACATCTGTGTCTCTTTTGCTGTCTCATATACAGGGTTATTGTTACCATCTTTCTAAATTCCATGTATATGTGTTAGTATACTATATTGGTGTTTTTCTTTCTGGCTTACTTCACTCTGTATAATAGGCTCCAGTTTCATTCACCTCATTAGAACTGATTCAGAAATGTATTCTTTTTAATGGCTGAGTAATACTCCATTGTGTATATGTACCACTGCTTTCTTATCCATTCATCTGCTGATGGACATCTAGGTTGCTTCCATGTCCTGGCTATTATAAACAGTGCTGCGATGAACATTGGGGTACATGTGTCTCTTTCAATTCTGGTTTCCTAAGTGTGTATGCTCAGCAGTGGGATTACTGGGTCATATGGCAGTTCTATTTCCAGTTTTTTAAGGAATCTCCACACTGTTCTCCATAGTGCCTGTACTAGTTTGCATTCCCACCAACAGTGTAAGAGGGTTCCCTTTTCTCCACACCCTCTCCAGCATTTATTGCTTGTAGACTTTTGGATCACAGCCATTCTGACTGGCATGAAATGGTACCTCATTGTGGTTTTGATTTTCATTTCTCTGATAATGAGTGATGTTGAGCATCTTTTAATGTGTGTGTTAGACATCTGTATGTCTTCTTTGGAGAAATGTCTGTTTAGTTCTTTGGCCCATTTTATGATTAGGTCATTTATTTTTCTGGAATTGAGCTGCAGAAGTTGCTTGTATATTTTTGAGATTAGTTTGTCAGTTGCTTCATTTGCTATTATTTTCTCCCATTCTGAAGGCTGTCTTTTCACCTTGCTTATAGTTTCCCTTGTTGTGCAGAAGCTTTTAATTTTAATTAGGACCCATTTGTTTATTTTTGCTTTTATTTCCAATATTCTGGGAGGTAGGTCATAGAGAATCCTGCTGTGATTTATGTTGGAGAGTGTTTTGCCTATGTTCTCCTCTAGGAGTTTTATAGTTTCTGGTCTTACATTTAGATCTTTAATCCATTTTGAGTTTATTTTTGTGTATGATGTTAGAAAGTGTTCTAGTTTCATTCTTTTACAAGTGGTTGACCAGTTTTCCCAGTACCACTTGTTAAAGAGATTGTCTTTAATCCATTGTACATTCTTGCCTCCTTTGTCAAAGATAAAGTGTCCATATGTGCATGGATTTATCTCTGGGCTTTCTATTTTGTTCCCTTGATCTATATTTCTGTCTTTGTGCCAGTACCACACTGTCTTGATGACTGTGGCTTTGTAGTAGAGCCTGAAGTCAGGCAGGTTGATTCCACCAGTTCCATTCATCTTTTTATTTTTTTAAATAAATTTATTTATTTTAATTGGAGGTTAATTACTTTACAATATTGTTTTGGTTTTGCCATACATCAACATGAATCTGCCATAGGTATACACGTGTTCCCCATCCTGAGCTCCCCTCCCTTCTCCCTCCCTGTACCATTCCTCTGGGTCATCTCAGTTCACCAGCCATTCTTCTTTTTCAAGATTGCTTTGTCTATGCAAGGTTTTTTGTATTTGCATACAAATTGTGAAATTATTTGTTCTAGCTCTGTGAAAAATACCGTTGGTAGCTTGATAGAGATTGCATTGAATCTATAGATTGCTTTGGGTAGTAAACTCATTTTCACTACATTGATTCTTCCTAACCATGAACACAGTATATTTCTCCATCTATTAGTGTCTTCTTTGATTTCTTTCACCAGTGTTTTATAGTTTTCTATATATAGGTCTTTTGTTTCTTTAGGTAGATATATTCCTAAGTATTTTATTCTTTTTGTTGCAGTGGTGGATGGAATTGTTTCCTTAATTCTATTTTCTCATTATTAGTGTATAGTAATGCAAGGGATTTCTGTGTGTTGATTTTATATCCTTCAACTTTACTATATTCCTCCACTGTACTTTAAACCAACACTTCTGAGGGCAGAATACAGAGTAAGAGATTAATCAATTGTAATCACACTAGAGAGAAGAAAGTTGAGAGAAACTTGAATTAGGAGAATTTATTACTTTTCTCTTTTTTCTTCCAGTTCTTTTCACCACTTTTTTTTTGTGTGTGGTTTTATAACTTTCAAAGACATTAAAAAATATGATTGTATTTTTCTAATGGTCACAGGTTAGTAAGCCTTTTTTATTCTGACAGAACAAATTTGCAGGAGATTTAGGCATAACTGGCTGTTTGTCACCATCTCCCAGTGGTCTTCAGAAATGTGACATCTCTCATCAACGTGTTATTTTTGCCTCTTTACTTAATGTGTGGAAGCCCATTTGGGATACAACAGTAGTTATTTTAAGCTTTCCTTAGTTTGTGAATCATACATATGATACTCATGTATCATGTTGCTTCCCATCCATTTAGCAGTGCAGTAAAGGACGTGGGTGTGTATACCAGTGACATTATTGAGATTTATATGGCTAAGTAGTTTTCTAGTTAATAAGATGCGCACAGCAGAACTGCCAGTTGAAATCAAATTGAAAGAACACAGTGCAACCATCCTATTTTCCTAACACTTAAAAGGCCCGGAAATGGCATTAAATCATATGAAAAGAATATGTAGCTTACAGGCTGAGACCAGAACTCAGATAGTCTGACTTCGGTCCTGTTTACTGTTGACTCATTGTTTCTTTCATTTTTGCTTTGACTTAGGTGAACAACAACCTTGACTACAAACAAAGCAACCAAATAACAAAAATAGTTTTAGTAACAAAGGGAGAAAGGTTTTTAAATTAATATTTATTTGTTTAAATCTATTCACTTTAAGTTCACTCATTTGCAACTACTGAAGTGTTAATTTCTGTGTAATTATACCTGTTATCACCTCATGTTGAATTGTGAAGGAAGGAAGGATTGCACCTTTTCTATTTAAGAGCAAGATACTTAAACCATAATAATTTCTGTTTTCTATTAGTTTTCCTTTACAATGGAGAAAACTACCAAGGAAAATATCAAATAAAAAAGGGGACAAAAAATTGGTCCCTGAAGTCTTAGCACCAGTACCTCTAGTCATTTTCTTAAAATATTTCAATGTTATTAGGAAGGATGAAATCTTGAGACATGATGATCCAACTTAAAAGATTAGAAAGCTATAAGTATTCCAGTTGAGCTATTTCAAATCCTGAAAGATGATGCTGTGAAAGTGCTGCACTCAATATGCCAGCAAATTTGGAAAACTCAGCAGGGACCACAGGACTGGAAAAGGTCAGTTTTCATTCCAATCCCAAAGAAAGGCATTGCCAAACAGTGTTCAAACTACCACACAATTGCACTCATCTCACATGTTAGTAAAGTCATGTTCAAAATTCTCCAAGCCAGGCTTCAGCAATATGTGAACCGTGAACTTCCTGATGTTCAAGCTGGTTTTAGAAAAGGCAGAGGAAATAGATGGGGAAACAGTGGAAACAGTGTCAGAATTTTTGGGGGGGGGGCTCCAAAATCACTGAAGATGGTGACTGCAGCCATGAAATTAAAAGATGCTTACTCCCTGGAAGGAAAGTTATGACCAACCTAGATAGCATATTCAAAAGCAGAGACATTACTTTGACAACAAAGGTCCGTCTAGTGAAGGCTACGGTTTTTCCTGTGGTCATGTATGGATGTGAGAATTGGACTGTGAAGAAGCCTGAGCATCGAAGAATTGATGCTTTTGAAGTGTGGTGTTGGAGAAGACTCTTGAGAGTCCCTTGGACTGCAAGGAGATCCAACCAGTCCATTCTGAAGGAGATCAGCCCTGGGTGTTCTTTGGAAGGAATGATGCTCAAGCTGAAACCCCAGTACTTTGGCCACCTGATTTGAAGACTTGACTCATTGGAAAAGACTGTGATGCTGGGAGGGATTGGCGGCAGGAGGAGAAGGGGACGACAGAGGATGAGATGGCTGGATGGCATCACTAACTCGATGGACGTGAGTCTGAGTGAACTCCGGGAATTGGTGATGGACAAGAAGGCCTGGCGTGCTGCGATTCATGGGGTTGCAAAGAGTCAGACATGACTGAGTGACTGAACTGAACTGAAGCATTTAAAAATTTAATAAATGATGGAGAACAGTGTGGAGATTCCTTGAGAAACTGGAAATATAACTGCCTTATGATCCAGCAATCCCACTACTGGGCATACACACTGAGGAAACCAGAAGGGAAAGAGACATGTGTACCCCAATGTTCATCGCAGCACTGTTTATAATAGCCAGGATATGGAAGCAACCTAGATGTCCATCAGCAGATGAATAGATAAGAAAGCTGTGGTACATATACACAATGGAGTATTACTCAGCCATTAAAAAGAATACATTTGAATCAGTTCTAATGAGTTGGATGAAACTGGAGCCTATTATACAGAGTGAAGTAAGCCAGAAAGAAAAACACCAATACAGTATACTAAGGCATATATGTGGAATTTAGAAAGATGGTAACAATAACCCTGTGTACGAGACAGTAAAAGAGACACTGATGTATAGAACAGTCTTATGGACTCTGTGGGAGAGGGAGAGGGAGAGGGTGGGAAGATTTGGGAGAATGGCATTGAAACATGTGTAATATCATGTATGAAATGAGTCACCAGTCCAGGTTCGATGTATGATCCTGGATGCTTGGGACTGGGGCACTGGGACGACCCAGAGGGATGGTATGGGGAGGGAGGAGGGAGGAGGGTTCAGGATGGGGAACACATGTATACCTGTGGCAGATTCATTTCAATATTTGGCAAAACTAATACAACATTGTAAAGTTTAAAAATAAAATTAAATTAAAAAAATAAATACAAGGGATAAATCAAAAGAAGAATAATAGTTCATAATATATGAAATTATATGAAATTCAGATTTTGGTGTCAAAAAATAAAGTTTTTTAGGAATCCAAAAATAAATAAATAAATAAATAAGTGATGGATATCTATAGGCTCCTCAAAATTACCATTTGTCACCGAACTCCTTGTTTCCACTCAATATCCTTCTCCACTTAACGTTGTCCCATCTCTGAAAATAACAAATATATTTAACAGTTGCTTAGTCAAAAAATCTTGAAGTCATCCTTGACTTCTCTCTTCTTATGACACTAATCATTTAATCACTCAGAATTACCTACAAAATATATCTGGACTCACACTACTTCACACTACCACTTTGACTACCATAATGATCAAAACATCATCTTTTCTAACTAAGCTCATTGAAATAGCTCAATGGCTTGTCTTTCAGCTTCCAATTTGGTCCTTTTGTCCACTCCGAAGCTTGATCAACTTTTTTTTCAAAGCCTTGAAAGAGTCTCCATCTTGCTTAGAGTAAGAAGTAAGGTCCTTAAAATGACACAAAAGGTCCTATAAATGCTAGACACATTTCCTGCACAGTCATTAACATCTTTGTTGTTCTATAGTCACCAAGCGGTCACATGTCTCTGATTTTGGACTTAATACTTGTTTTTTTCTAAAATTCATATTCTTTAAATATTTTTATGGCTTTGCCTTTATTTCATCAGGACTTTGCTTAAATATCAAATTATGAGAAAGTCTGCACCATCCATCCTGTATAAGTTATATTCCTTAAATTTCCTACTCCATTAAATAGTTTTGCTTCCTTCATAGTTATTAGCTCAAGTCAAGTTAAATAATCATGTGTGTGATTACTGGTTATCCCTCTCTAATAGAATATGAGGCCAGTGAAGGTAAAGACTTCATTTTCATGCTTCACTACCTTTTGCCCTTTATCTAAGAATGGTGGTGACATGTATTTGCGTAATTAGTATTTTGGAAGATTGAATCAAGTCCAGTTGCAGGATATATGATTTCTGAGTTTCTAAATAGTAACAGATGATTACCTTGTTCTGCACCAGAGAGAATTATCAACTGACTTTATGCTCATCTCCTGTTTTTATTCCACATTATTTTATTAAAGTACAGCTTGGTCTGTAGTTTTCTTATAATGTCTTTGTCCAATTTTTGTATCAGGAAATGCTGGTCAATAGAATTAGTTAGGAAGTATTCCCTATGCTTCTATCTTCTGACAGAGGTTATAGCGAATTGGTATGATTTCTCCCTTAAATGTTTAATAGAATTCACTAGTGAACCCATTTGGACCTGGTGCTTTCTATTTCAAAGGTTTTTAATTATTGATTCAATTTCCTTAATACATATAGGTCAATTCAGTTGTGTATTTCTTTTTTGTGTGTTTTGACAGATTGTGTCTTTCAAGGAATTTGTCCATTTCATCTGTGTTATCAAATTTTGGGGCATAGAATTGTGTATAGTATTCTTTGATTGTACTTTAATATCTATAAAATTTGCAGTGATACTCCCCTTTCATTTCTGATTATAGTAATTTTTGTCTTTTTCTTAGCTATATTAGAGACATTGATTTTATCAATCTTTTAAAAGAATTAGCTTTTGGTTTTATTATTTTCTCTTTTAATTTTCTGTTTTAAAATTTTATTGAGTTTCCTTCTAATTTTTATTATTTCATTTTATACATCTTAGTTTTAATTTTTCTAGTCATCTAAAATAATAGCTTAAATGATTGATTTCAGATGCTTCTTTTTTCTTAAATATACATCCAAATACTATTAAATGTTTTAATCTAAGCACTGCTTTTACTGCATCCCACAAGCTTTGAAAATTTGTGTTTTCATTTTCATTTAGTTCAAATATTTTAAAATTTCTCTTGATATTACTTTTTTGGCATATATTATTTAGAAGGGTATTATTTAATCTTTAAGTACTTGGGGATTTTGTAGTTATTGTCCTGTTTTTGATTTCTCATATAAGTCCATCACAGACTGAGAGCAGACGCTGTATGATTTTTATTCTTTTATTTATTTAAGATTTTATTTTTAACTGTGCTGTGTCTTCATTATTGCACATGGGCTAACCCTGGTTGCAGCAAATGGGGGCGACTCTTTCTTGTGGGGCATGGCCTTCTTATTGTGGTGCCTCTCTTGTTGCTGAGGACGGGTTCTAGGCTTGTGAGCTTCAGTAGCTGCATTGAGTGAGTTCAGTAGTTGAGGCTCACGATCTCTAGAGTGCTGGTTCAATATTGTGGTGCATGGGCTTAGTTGCTCCACAGCTTGTGGGATCTTCTTGAACCAGGGATCGAACCCATGTCCTCTGCATTTACAGGCAGATTCCTAACCACTGGACACCAAGGAAGTCCTGATTCCTGTTCTTTTAAATTTGTTCAGGTTTGTTTTATCGTCCAGAATGTGAACGGTGAATGTCTTGGTGAATGTTCCATGTGAACTTGAGAAGAATGTATATTTTGCTATTGTTTCTTAAAGTGCTCTATAGATGTCAATTATATCCAGTTGCTTGATCGTGTTATTGAGCTCAGCTACATACTTACTGTTTTTCTGCTTTTTGGATTTATCCATTTCAGATAGAAGGAATTTAAAGTCTTTGACTGTGATAGTGTATTGATATATTTCTCCATGCAGTTTTTTCAGCTTTTGCACCTATTTTGACATTCAGCATTTAGATGCATAGGGCTTCCATGGTGGCTCAGTGGAAAAGAATCTGCCTGCCAGTGCAAGAGATGCAAGTTCAATCTCTGGGTCAGGACAATCCCCTGGAGAGGGAAATGGCAACCCAATCCAGTATTCTTGCCTAGGAAGTCCCATGGACAGAGGAGCCTAGAGGGCTACAATCCATGGAGTCACAAAGGACATGACTTAATGACTATACAACAAAGTTTAGAATGTGTACATGTTAAGGATTGTTATGTCTTCTTGGAGAATTAAATCCTGTATCACTATGTAAAGCCCCTTTCTCTTGATTTCTCATAACATTCTTTGTTTTGAAATATCCTCTCTCTGAAATTAACACAGTTACTCTTATACTCTTTTGATCAGTGTATCTTTTTCTATCCAATTGATTTTCATCATTGTGTCTTTTTTTGTTTAAAGTAGATTTCTTGAAAGGTGTATCATGAAAGAAAACATATCTATATTTATTCTTTGTTTCATTGCTATAGGAGATCATATATATTTCCTAAAGACAGGAGGAGTTGAATACAGAATTAAACTAAGTTGTACACTAACACCATGAAATAGTTTTCCCACAGTATAAATATTGTGATTTTGAAAGCTGCACTTCAGTAAGAGGTTTCTGTAAACAGATTCATGGTGTGTGTTTTGCCATTTCCTTTCTGAAAAGAACTGATGGATAAAATTTCTAGGTAGACTGATTGCATGGTTTTCTTTTCAGCCATTTACCCAGCATGGGAGGATAATGTGTTGTTTCACATTATTATATTATAGCTATATAAAGATATATAGAAACATGTTACAGAGTCAAGGCTAAGTAAATGACTTCTAGAGTACATTAACAATGCCATTTTCTAAGAAAATTACTTAAAACTGGAACAGATTCCATACAACAAATTTGGGGAGACACTGAGTCTTGCTTGGAGGACTAATTCAAAACTTTCAGGTCCTGAGTCTGACAGTTCTCCATTTAAAATTTCTAGTATTTTTGGAAACAAGAATCTTTGAAGAAGGCATTAATTCTTTTAAAACTATGGTAAGGCCCCAGGTATCAGGTGATACACAGATTGTATGCAATGAACAAACATGTCCAGCCCGCGCTCAAGGTTTGCGGTCTGGCTGGGCATGGAAAGAAGCTAGGCCAGGTGGACAGGAGGTGTCAGTGACATGGTGGGCAAACATTTTCCAGTGATACTTGTTATACACTCATTAAATAAGTCTTCATTATATTATCATCCATGGAGAGAACTAATATTTGGATTGATTGATGATCCCAATTCTCACATTATTGTGAATGGCATTGCACTTGTTTTCCCTCTAAGAAAAGCATAACTTGTAGCAGAAGAAAGTAAGGCCCAAATAAGAATTCAAATAAGCAAAGTTTCACTAAATTACACTGTTAGTTACAATGCTTTAAATTGCAATCAAAATAAATCCTACAAAATTGGCAGAAAATTAAAAGGAAGATCTTGGCTAAGGATGGGTTTTCCTGGTGGCTTGGAGGTAAAGAGTTTGACTGCCAATGCAGGAGATTCGGACTTGATTCCTGGGTTGGGAAGATTCCCTGAAGAAGAAAATGGCAACCTACTTCAGTATTCTTGCCTGGAGAATCCCATGGACAGAGGAGCCTGGCAGGCTATAGTCCTTGGGGTCACAAAACAGTTGGACATGACTTAGCAATTAAACAACAAAAACAACATTAGCTAGGAAAGCTAAAGTCAGTTCAGTTCAGTCACTCAGTTGTGTCCAATTCTTTGTGACCCAAAGAACTGCAGCATGCAAGTCCTCCCTGTCCATCACCAACCCCCAGAGTTTACCCAAACTTGTGTCTATTGAGTTGGTGATGCAATCCAACTATCTCATCTTCTGTCATCCATGTCTCTTGCCACGTTCAGTCTTTCCCAGCATCAGGGTCTTTTCAAATGAGGCAGTTCTTCGCATCAGGTGGCCAAATTATTGGAGTTTCAGCTTCAGAATCAGTCCTTCCAATGAATATTCAGGACGGATTTCCTTTAGGATGAACTAGTTGGATCTCCTTGCTATCCAAGGGACTCTCAAGAGTCTTCTCCAACACCACAGTTCAAAAGCATCAATTATTCAGTGCTCAGATTTGCAGTAGTTGACAGTTAAATCATAACATTAAATGGAACAAGAACAGTAGAAGAAAATATTCAGCAGTACAAAGTTTGTTGCAAAAATATGACTTTATAGGCAACTGTTACATTATAGAAAATAGGAGAGGGTGAGAGAAGAAGAAACATGCTAATTTTGTCACTGACTTTCAGAGGAAATTAAGAAAATACAAGACTAAAAACCTTTATAATTATAAGTACAATCAATATAACAAAAATGGATATTCTTTGACATATTGGAGTGACACATATGCCAACAGCAAAGAAACCAGACTTTTTAAGAACTATAAAAAGATAAAAGAAATATTGTGACAGAACTAAAACCAAATATAAGTCATTTAAAATGTAAATGGCTTAACCTATTAAAAGAAAATGATTTTCACTTCACATTAAATCATAAAGCAAAATTAATCTGTAGTTTGCATACAAGAAGTAAATCTAATTGAAATTAATCTATAGTTTGCATAAAAGAAGTAAATCTAATTCAAAGGGATATAAAAAGTATGAACTTAAAGACAAAAGCAAAATTTATACAACAAAATTATATAGCAAAGTAGAAATCAAACCAAAGGCATTGAATAAAACAAAAGAAGGGATCTTCATAATGTTAAAGGATTTAATTCATAAAATGAAGATATAACAGTTGTGAATATTCATACACATATTATCCTAGCAGCAACAATCATAAAACAGAAATCGAATGAGCTAAAAGGAGAAATCAAAACATATTATAGAGACTAATTCATCTTTCCCAGGTCATGACTAATCCAATGGTGAGACAAAAAAAAAAAAAAAATACTAACATCATATAAGTCAAAAATGACTTCATTAATAAGGCAAACATGTTTGCTATATATAAACCATCTATTTTATACTTTACTTATACATTATCCATTATACTTCTGGATTAAATAAATATTTGCCAACACCAAAGTTTTAAATTTTGCATTCTACTTATTTTACTTAACAATTTGTATTCTTTTTCTTTTGGTTTTATTATTTTTTCTCTTTCAGCACGTTTTTTTTTTTCCCTTGAATCTAACACCTCCTTTAAATCCTTGCACTCTATTTTATATGTAATTACGTTGTATCTGAACTTTGTTTACAACTACCCAGTGATCATACAGCAGGGTAATCACACCAGATAATGCCAAAGCAACCTTGCCAATGTGTAATTCTTTTCTGGCTTCTTACTGTAATAATTTTTGAGGTTTCCTAATTTCTAAATAAAGTACAGATTTCTCCACATGTCTCACAAGTTTCTACAAAATGTATGATGTGACCCCTTTTTCAATTTTATCCTTATTATATTCTCTGGTATTTACTTTACCCTCCTCTAGTCTATGGTTGGGGCTTCCTTGGTGGCTCAGACAGTAAAGAATCTGCCTGCAATGCAGGAGACCTGGGTTCGATCCCTGGGTTGGGAAGTTTCCCTGGAGGAGGGAAAGTTATTTTTGCCTGGAGAATCCCCATAGACAGAGGAGCCTGGTGGGCTACAGTCTATGGGGTTGCAAAGAGTCAGACACGACTGAGCAACTAATCACAGCACACAGTCTATGGTTAATTTCTGAATGTTTCACTCACTTTCTACATTTCTTGCTTTCCATTATAGTTCCATTTACTTTGAAGTCCCTCCTTTCTTTTCCCTGGCTAATCTACCTGAAATATGCATTTGTTTCATACTCATTGCATATCTGAAGCGGAGAAGGCAATGGCACCCCACTCCAGTACTTTTGCCTAGAAAATCCCATGGATGGAGGAGCCTGGTAGGCTGCAGTCCATGGGGTCGCTAGAGTCGGACACGACTGAGCGACTTCACTTTCACTTTTCACTTTCATGCATTGGAGAAGGAAATGGCAACCCACTCCAGTGTTCTTGCCTGGAGAATCCCAGGGACGGGGAAGCCTGGTGGGCTGCCGTCTATGGGGTCGCACAGAGTCAGACAGGACTGAAGCGACTTAGCAGCAGCAGCAGCAGCAGCATATCTGAAGGTTCTTGAGAGCAGCATATATATACTCTTGAAATTCATACAATAAAAGGAGAGGGTGGGGTAAACTGAGAGAGTAGCGCTGAAATATACACATTACCATATGCAAAGTTAGACAGTGGAAATGTGCTGTATGATGCTGGGAGCTCAAATTTGGTGCTCTGTGACAACCTAGAGGGGTAGGATGGGGTGGGAGATGGGAGGGAGGTTTAAGAGGGAGGGAACACATGGATACCCATGGCTGATTCATGTTGATACATGGCATAAACCAATACAATAATGTAAAGTAATTATCTTCCAATTAAAAATAAATAAATTAAAAAAATAAAAGATAATAAATTTCTGTTAAGCATTGAGTAAGATCTTTGGACGAGCAGAACTTTTTCTGCCCTATTTCCATCCCACATCTCATTCCTTCACTCTCCCACTCTCACCCTATGCTGTGAATTGCAGTCAGAGTCTGAGTTTCCTGCTCTTATCTTCTCATTTTACTTTTTTAAGGAACTGTTAGACGAAGTCAGGAAGATATGGCTCATACTCCAGTAGACAGAATATTGCAGATTGGATTAGGCTTGTGTTAATGTGGAAGCAATGGAGAAAAGTAAATAGATTTGAAAGAGATTTCAGATTTAACACTGGCATACTTTTGTTGTATATGAGATCTGACAGTTTTCAATCCTCGATTATTCTCCAGCTATTGTCTAATTTCTCTGCTGTGCTTCAGACACAATCTTGTTTAGAGAGATAGTTATGATGAATTTCCATTTTCTCATCTCCTTCTTACTTTACAGTGTATTTTATCTCTTACTAACATCACCAATGACCACATTGTAGAATTCAATGAATTATAAGTTTGAAACTTTTGGTTACACCATCATTCTTGACACATCTATGATAAGTATGAATACCAATTCAAGTATCTATATGTGTGATTATGTAACTTTATTTTCTATTAATGTCAACTTTATCTTGACTTCTGGACCTCATTTTAGCATACCAGTCACAAATGTCACAAATGTAACCACTGCTATCCCCTCTGAGGAGGTTCTCGAATCCCTTGAATTGTGAAATGGTTTTGTGATTTTATGCCAATGGCAGGGCATGTGGGCCACGGAAGATTTGGTGCTTTAACTATTCCTTAATAAAAATACATACTGATTGTTTTTATGATGGCCTTAGTCCGTGTCCATAGGGCTCTCCCAAATTTGGCATCTCTGATTTTGTAGGTCTGTGTAAGTTCTCACATGGCTTGTTCCAACATGTACCTGGGATCTTATTACCTCCCCTTTGATAACTGCCATAAAGTAAACTGTCAACTCTCTGCCTCAATTAGTTCTATTCTCCTCTTTATTCCAAGCTTAAGAGGGTAAAACCTCGAAGATAATGGAAAATATTTGTCCTTGTATATTTTCCCAAGGAATCTAATCTATGCTCCCCCATTTTGTTTATTTGTTTGTTTTGCATGTGTGTGTGCTCAGTGTTGTCCAACTTTTGTGACCCAATGGACTGTAGCCTACCAGGCTCCTCTGAGCATGGAATTCTTCAGGTTAGAATCCTGGAGTGGGTTTCCATTTCCTCATCCAGGGGATCTTCCCAACCCAGGAATGGAACCTATGTCTCCTGAGTCTTCTGCATTGGCAGGAGGATTCTTTTACCACTAGCCACCTGGGAGTCCTAATCCATGCCCAAAGACCCCCAACTTTGACCTCTTCTGGTACCTGCCCCCATGTTCACCCCCATTCTTCACCCTGAAAAATTTGTCTTGGCATTTAAAGGATAAAAGACAGAATAATTTGCTATTTATATTTCTGATTTCCACCTATTTCATGCTTCCCTGTATTTAGGAACACAACATTTAATGTATGTTTGAACTAAGGAAAGAGAAGAAGGAAGGACAAGAGATACAGGAAAATTTAAAGTGATTATTATCCCACCACATTTTTTTCCTAGTTATTTTGTGCTCCCAGGAAGGTTTATGTTTTTTATGTGACTGTTTCCTTCAGGTGCACAGAATCATTTTGATCATACTTTTCAGGTTAGAACAAACTTCTATCAGCATAACATATTCTATCCTTTATTTTCTTTTATCTCTCCCTCAACTATAAATACACATTATTATATATTCAATGTATGCTTTCCAAATTTTCTTTCAATACACATACCTGGACATGTTACAAATGTATGCGTATAAGAAAAATACATGATACTTCAGTTCAGTTCAGTTCAGTTCAGTCTCTCAGTCATGTCCGACTCTTTGTGACCCCATGAAATGCAGCACACCAGGCCTCCCTGTCCATCACCAACTCGCAGAGTTCACTCAGACTCACGTCCATCGAGTCAGTGATGCCATCCAGCCATCTCATCCTCTGTCGTCCCCTTCTCCTCCTGCCCCCAATCCCTCTCACCATCAGAGTCTTTTCCAATGAGTCAACTCTTCGCATGAGGTGGCCAAAGTACTGGAGTTTCAGCTTGAGCATCATTCCTTCCAAAGAAATCCCAGGGCTGATCTCCTTCAAAATGGACTGGTTGGATCTCCTTGCAGTCCAAGGGACTCTCAAGAGTCTTCTCCAACACCACAGTTCAAAAGCACCAATTCTTCGGCATTCAGCTCTCTTCATAGTCCAACTCTCACATCCATACATGACCACAGGAAAAACCATAGCCTTGACTAGATGGACCTTTTTTGGCAAAGTAATGTCTCTGCTTTTGAATATGCTATCTAGGTTGGACATAACTTTGCTTCCAAGAAGTAAGCGTCTTTTAATCTCATGGCTGCAGTCACCATCTGCAATGATTTTGGAGCCCAGAAAAATAAAGTCTGACACTGTTTCCACTATTTCCCCATCTATTTGCCATGAAGTGATGGGACCAGATGCCATGATCTTTGTTTTCTGAATGTTGAGCTTAAATGACCTTTAAAATAGATGCAATAATGTACCTTCCCAGCAGAAAGTTTTTGAAGGTTCATATTACAGTTCAGTATCTCCACCCTTTACTTAATCTTTGCTGATATTATGGACATGAGGTGTTTTGGTTGGCAGAATTATAAAGATGCTCCTCCCCCACCAAGTTTTCCGTATTATTCAATAAAACACTAATCTAGGTACTGCTGTGAAGTGACTTTGCAGATGAAATTAAGGTTGATAAACAGCTGACCTTAACGCGGAGATGTTATCCTGGATAAGGATTGACAGGGCCAATGTACTCAGATGTACCTTTAAAATGAGAAGATGAAGGCAAAAGTTTGAGACAGAAAGGTAGAAGGCAGAGGAAAGATGAAAAAGAAGGAAAATAAGACAGATTCAAACACAAGAAAGAATTCACTTGTCATTGCTGGCTTTGAAGATGGAAGAAGGGAATTGGGAAACAAGGAATATATGTAGCCCCTTGAAGCAGAAAATACCCACTAGTTGCCAGCCAGCAAGGAAAGGGTAACTGTAGTTTCACATTCACAAGTAACTGATCTCAGCCAATAATCTTAATAAGTTTGGAGGCAAATTCTTACCATAGATTCTCAGTAAAATCCCACCCTATCAACACCTTGGTCTTGGCTTTGTGATACTCAGAGCAGAGAAGCCAGTTGAGCCAACTCCAAGATCTGATTTACATAACTGTGCTGCAATTCATGGGCTCGCAAAGAGTTGGACACGACTGAGCGACTGAACTGAACTGAACTGAACTGAGATAATGCATTGGTTGCTTTAGTCTATGAATTCTGTATCTTTGTTTTATCAAAGATTTCATTTATTCCTTTGTAATTTGTGCTTTTCAATTCTTTAAAAAATTCATCAGTCTAATGTCATGAAGAATTGTTCTTATATTGGTGTTATAGTTTTACTTTTCATATGTAAGCCTTTAATCCACTGAAGTTTATTGATTATTGTATGAAGCTGTAGTCTGTTTTTTACCCTAAACATGACCTAATTCCCTCAAACATACTTATAATCTCTCTAATGCTTTGCAATGACTCTGCAGTGGTGCTTCTCAAACTTTAGCAGGTATCAGAAGTACCATGAAGAGTGCATCTGTATTAACTAGGGTTCAATCAGAGGAAAAGGGGTTTGCCACAGGAATTTGACTTTATGTAATTGTGGAAGTGGGTTAAGCAGTTGGTAAGACTATTTTCTCTGAGTCTGATGCTGAATCTTGAAGTCTACAGAACAGAAAATCAGAAATAAAGTTGCACATAAAGCAGGAGTAAATAAGAACAAACTGGATACCCCAAGCACAAATTGGACATCACAAGGAAAGGTTGGAACCCATGATCAGTTCTCGGTGCCTTTCACCATGATGGAGTGCATACTAAACATACCCACATTCCTTGTCTAGAAATTGGAGAAGAAGAAGGATGATCCAGGGAAGGGAGAGCAGTGCTAACCCAGTTACTGCATCAGGCCAATGAGGTGAGTTAGCAGATCAGCTATAGGTTGTGTGAGTTACAAAACACCATTGCTTCATTTCCACCCTCTAAAATCTTATATAACAGTCCTGATTGGGTCCTCCCTACTTACAAACATATGGAAAAGAGTGCTCTGGGAAATTACTTCAACCTGGTCAAGCTTGTTACAAAGATACCACAGTTTATTAAATGCAGATTCCTGGAGTGCAACCCCAAAGTCTCTGTTTTCCCAGGTCTGGGGAGTCAAGTCCAGTTGCACAAAGACAAGTTCCTAGGAGATGTTTCTGCTCCTCTAGACTACATATTAAGTAGTTTTTGCATGCAATTAACTTGTCTATTAATTAACTACTATTAAGAATCACATGTATAATTAATATATGTGTATAACTACTGTAACAAGCCCTAGTTCTGCTAACATTTTCATTAATATGACTTATTTTGTACTGTTTGTTTAGTTAGTAAGTCATGTCCAATTCTTTTTATTGTTTTGTAAAACTACCTTAGATATCCATAGACTATATACATTCACCTGTATTTTATAATCATTTGTCAACTTTTGCTATTTTTTAATTAGAATATATTGATATTAAAAACATATCTCCCTTTCAAGGTCTTCTATTAACTATTTTAATAGAATACTTTTGAATAATGATAGGGTGTTGTTATGTAATTTTTATATAGTCATTACTATTGACCGTGTTATATTTTCTAATATTTTATTGCTAGTAATGGATGATGCTTTTTCATGTTAGTTTTATATTAGTCAAATTGGTCATTTCGTAGTCTAGTAGTTTTAAGTCTTTTTCGTTTAAGCTCTTCAGCTAATAGAGCAACAGTTTCAGATTGCGATTTTAATTTGCATTTCCTAAGCAACTATATTCATTTTCAGACATCTTCTTCATATCTATAGATATATTCTTTAAGTATATCCTATCCTTTTAGGTCTTTTGACCATTTTCTGTTTTCTTGTCTGCTTTTCTTCCTTATTGTATTTTAGGAGTTTTTTTGTTTTTTTTTTTTAATACAGTTCTTTTCTGCATGGAATTAACTTCTCTTTATGGCTTGCATTTTTTCACTATTTTAAAAAGAATGTTGTGATGTTTAGTTCTTACTGCCAAAATAATCAAATGCCTTTATTTTTATTTTCCTTTTATTAATATATTTATATCCTAATTAATAAATCTTTACTTATCCTATATTCAAAAAGATGATCAATGGCTTCCTTTAAAGCAGTTTTTAGGGGATTGTTTTTAAATAATTGTTAGAATTCAAGTTTGTAGATAATTCAGGCATTGCATTTCATTAGGACCAAAATTGTGTTGAATTGACATGATTTTCTCATGTTATTTACTATCTTTGTATGACTCTGACAAATATGACTTCACGTGATATGTTGCCACTTTTGACATGCAGGTGAACTCAACATATTTTATTAAGGATTTTTACATTTATGTCCATATTTAAAATTATATGGGCATTAAGTGAAATTACAATTTGATTTTACTATATTATACTTTCAGGTTTTTTTTTTAACAAAATTATACTTATTTCATATAATTTCTTCAGCACTTTTCTAATTAATTTTTAGGAAGTGTAGAATAGAGTGATCTATTCTTAAATGTTTGATAGAACTGGATTGCAAAACTGCCTGGACCTGGGATATTTGTGAACAGCTTAAAAAAATTGTCATTATAATTATTTTAATTTTTTCTATTTATAATTTAAATTTCATCTTGGACCAATACTGTAACATTATGTTTTCCCACTTTATCTGAATTATTTAGGTTTTTAAATATAGTAGTATGCTGCTAAGCTGCTAAGTCACTTCAGTCATGTCCGACTCTGTGCGACCCCATAGACAGCAGCCCACCAGGCTCCCCTGTCCCTGGGATTCTCCAGGCAAGAACACTGGAGTGTGTTGCCATTTCCTTCTCCAATGCATGAAAGTGAAAAGTGAAAGTGAAGTCGCTCAGTCATGTCCGACTCTTATCGACCCCATGGACTGCAGCCTACCAGGCTCCTCCGTCCATGGGATTTTCCAGGCAAGAATACTGGAGTGGGGTGCCATTTATTTTAATGCTTTAATTTCCTCTCTTTTCTATATTTTGTTTATTGCATTACTTTGCTCGATTTTTTTTTTCTGGTTAGTTTTTCCAAAAGTTGGTTTACCTTAGCTTCTCAGCAATTAGTCATACTAGCATTTTTTTTCCTTCTTTTCTCTATTTCATTGATTCCTGATCTTACACTATTCCATTTGTTTTTTTGTTGGGGGTTCCAGGGTTACTTTCTCTGGTTCTTTGTCAGTCCAGTAGGGCATAAATTTTGCAAATACTTTTTTCTGCATCCACTGATATGATCCTAAGACTTTGTTTAGTTAATGTATTGAATTACATTAATTGATTTTCAAATGCTAAACAAAGATGATGTTTTATTTGCTTCAAAAATCTCTAACAAAAACAAAAAAGATATAAAAAAAAGCATATTTTTGTTCAAAGGACTAGATGAAATAAGACTGTCAATATGTTGATAACTTAGAGACTGGGGTTCATGGCAGTATGATATTCTTTTTTTTTTCCATATAACTGAAAACCAGTCAAGTTGGATAATATTGTCTGCTTAAAACATCAGTCATCCTTTTTCACAATAAGCATGTTTCATCTTCACTGAACTAACAATCAGATAGCTCATGGTGTCAGGGATTTAAATTACACTTCTGTTGCTTCTTGACAGCAGCGGCAAATAAGCACAGGTCCTTTTGTGATATCATACCCCAGAATAGCAGGCAACACCTCAGTGGCCAGTTGGTTAAATTAGTAAGCTTATGTTATGAATAGTACCTTGATTTATTAACAGTGAAACAAACATATTTTGGATTTAGGTAACTTTAATGCAAATTGGACATACTTTATCAACCTTTCAATTCTTTTTTACTGTTTTTCAGTGGGTTTCAATTAATCCTTAATTTCTTTCTCAAGAAAGTCAAACATGCTATCACTTCCCATTTTCTTAAGAATTTGATCAATACATTTCTCTTCTTAGTCAATATTTTGGAAAGCTTTAATCAATTCAATCAAGTCTTAGCCTACTAAGCTATTTCAAGCTTGAGGAATCTATTACTACAGGTATCAATTCATTGAAATGGGCTGACATGACTATTTAAAGTTCTCACTCCTGTCTTTCCATCTTTCTATATATTTTGGAAGAAAAGAAATTGATAATTTTTTCATATAAATGCAGATCAGATCACTCGCTCAGTCGTGTCCGACTCTTTGCGACCCCATGAATCATAGCACGCCAGGCTTCCCTGTCCATCACCAACTCGCAGAGTTCACTCAGACTCATGTCCATCGAGTCAGTGATGCCATCCAGCCATCTCATCCTCTGTCGTCCCCTTCTCCTCCTGCCGCCAATCCCTCCCAGCATCAGTCTTTTCCAATGAGTCAACTCTTCGCATGAGGTGGCCAAAGTACTGGAGTTTCAGCTTTAGCATCATTCCTTCCAAAGAAATCCCAGGGCTGATCTCCTTCAGAATGGACTGGTGGGATCTCCTTGCAGTCCAAGGGACTCAAGAGTCTTCTTCAACACCACAGTTCAAAAGCATCAATTCTTCGGCGCTCAGCCTTCTTCACAATCCAACTGTCACATCGATACATGACCACAGGAAAAACCATAGCCTTGACTAGATGGAGCTTCGTTGGCAAAGTAATGTCTCTGCTTTTGAATATGCTATCTAGGTTGGTCATAACTTTCCTTCCAAGGAGTAAGCGCCTTTTAATTTCATGGCTGCAGTCACCATCTGCAGTGATTTTGGAGCCCAGAAGAATAACGTGTGACACTGTTTCCACTGTTTCCCCGTCTATTTCCCATGAAATGATGGGACCGGATGCCATGATCTTCATCTTCTGAATGTTGAGCTTTAAGCCAACTTTTTCACTCTCCACTTTCACTCTCATCAAGAGGCTTTTGCGTTCCTCTTCACTTTCTGCCATAAGGGTGGTGTCATCTGCATATCTGAGGTTATTGATATTTCTCCCAGCAATCTTGATTCCAGCTTGTGTTTTTTCCAGTCCAGTGTTTCTCATGATGTACTCTGCATATAAGTTAAATAAACAGGGTGACAATATACAGCCTTGACGTACTCCTTTTCCTATTTGGAACCAGTCTGTTGTTCCATGTCCAGTTCTAACTGTGGCTTCCTGACCTACATACAGGTTTCTCAAGAGGCAAATCAGGTGGTCTGGTATTCCCATCTCTTTCAGAATTTTCTACAGTTTATTGTGATCCACACAGTCAAAGGCTTTGGCATAGTCAATAAAGCAGAAATAGATGTTTTTCTGGAACTCTCTTGCCTTTTCTATGATCCAGCAGATGTTGGCAATTTGATCTCTGGTTTCTCTGCCTTTTCTAAAACCAGCTTGAACATCAGGAAGTTCATGGTTCACGTATTGCTGAAGCCTGGCTTGGAGAATTTTGAGCATTACTTTACTAGCGTGTGAGATGAGTGCAATTGTTTGGTAGTTTGAGCATTCTTTGGCATTGCCTTTCTTTGGGATTGGAATGAAAACTGACCTTTTCCAGTCCTGTGGCCACTGCTGAGTTTTCCAAATTTGCTGGCATATTGCGTGCAGCACTTTCACAGCATCATCTTTCAGGATTTGGAATAGCTCAACTGGAATTTCATCACCTCCACTAGCTTTGTTTGTAGTGATGCTTTCTAAGGCCCGCTTGACTTCACATTCCAGGATATCTGGCTCTAGGTGAGTGATCACACCATCGTGATTATCTGGATCATGAAGATCTTTTTTGTACAGTTCTTCTGTGTATTCTTGCCATCTCTTCTTAATATCTTCTGCTTCTGTTAGATCCATACCATTTCTGTCCTTTATGGAGCCCATCTTTGCATGAAATGTTCCTTTGGTATCTCTGATTTTCTTGAAGAGATCCCTAGTCTTTCCCATTCTGTTGTTTTCCTCTATTTCTTTGCATTGATCGCTGAAGAAGGCTTTCTTATCTCTTCTTGCTATTCTTTGGAACTCTGCATTCAGATGTTTATATCTTTCCTTTTCTCCTTTGCTTTTTACTTTTCTTCTTTTCACCGCTATTTGTAAGGCCTCCCCAGACAGCCATTTTGCTTTTCTGCATTTCTTTTCCATGGGGATGGTCTTGATCCCTGTCTCCTGTACAATGTCACGAACCTCATTCCATAGTTCATCAGGCACTCTATCTATCAGATCTAGTCCCTTAAATCTATTTCTCACTTCCACTGTATAATCATAAGGGATTTGATTTAGGTCATACCTGAATAGTCTAGTGGTTTTCCCTACTTTCTTCAATTTCAGTCTGAATTTGGCAATAAGGAGTTCATGGTCTGAGCCACAGTCAGCTCCTGGTCTTGTTTTTGCTGTCTGTGTAGAGCTTTTCCATCTTTGGCTGCAAAGAATATAATCAATCTGATTTCGGTGTTGACCATCTGGTGATGTCCATGTATAGAGTCTTCTCTTGTGTTGTTGGAAGAGGGTGTTTGTTATGACCAGTGCATTTTCTTGGCAAAACTCTATTAGTCTTTGCCCTGCTTCATATAAATGCAAGTGTAACACAAATGTAATGTAACATATACCTAAAGACTAAATATTATGAAAACAGCATAAGTTACAAACTTTGTTAATGGTCTTAATGTCATATATTTAAGAGCTGTGTTCATACTTGTGCAAATAAAAATTCTGAAAAGATGATCTAATGTCAACTTGAATTGCATATCTTACAGAATATAATATTAAGAAATTATACCAACTTTGAATAAGAAATGTTTTCTCACAGATATTTATCATAATAATAAACTGTATACATCATTTCAAATAACTGATATATTTGATTAAATTTCTATTAATTAAAATATCAAACTATACTCTGACAAGTCAATTTAAAATGAAATCAGTTAAGATCACCTTTTTTCTCAATAAAATAGTGATACTTTCTTTGTAGGTGGCCTTGTAATTGCATTGGGGCAGTCAGTCTACATAACATATGGCTCATAGAACACCTGCCAGCAAGAATATATTTATAGAAACAGTAAACTAATTAATACCTTAACGAGCCCCATGACTTTTGACACATTATGTTATCCTGTCAAATTAGACTTGTACCACCTTCCTTGGAAGAACATTTCTTCACCAGCATATAATAAATTATTTAACCTGGAAAGATCATCATGCTTCTTTAAAAAGTACAAATTTATACTTTGGGAAATAACAGATAGCCATAGTGAAATGGTCCCCCCTCCACCATTCGATTATACATAGTATATCCTAGATGTTGAATATAAACTCAGAAAATATGAATTCATATGTCTACATCCCTCTCTGGGTTGTCTTTCATTGCTTATATATCCCTCTATGGGCTTCCATTGTGGATCAGCTGGTAAAGAATTCACCTGCAATGTGGGAGACCTGGATTCGAACCCTAGGTTGGGAAGATCCCCTGGAGAAGGGAAAGGCTACACACTCCAGTATTCTAGCCTGGAGAATTCTATGGACTATATAGTCCATGGGTCACAAAGAGTTGGACATGACTGAGTTGACTACGCACACATATTCCTCTAGTTCTGATTCTTAATATATGAGTTTTATACTATAAATGTATGTGTGAATTGAACAGGAGACATGTTCAACTTTAAAACCATTGACTGGATCTTTCATTTTTCAGATTCCTCCATCTGTTTGTATAACATACCCTCAGTCTCTCCTTCATTCAAATACCCTGAAGCACTATTTTCACTTAATTTGTATCTCTCCTAAAGTTACATGTACCCCTACCACTACTGGCGATGTTTGATAAATCAGACATCTAGTTAGCCTTCTTCCCAGTTTCTTATAGACTGCACTATCTTTTTCCCATTTAAAATAATTACTTTCTTTGGCTTTTGAGCAAAGACATTTTTGAGAAAAAAAAAACTTGGATGGTAACTGGACTACTGTTTTCAAGTTTCCAAATTCACTGCTGCTTCTGGATTTGCACATAATTGCATTTATTTTTATAGCCAGAATCATTTACAAAGCTATCAATATTTTATGAAAAGAAGTTCTACCACTTATTAATTTCAGTGATATTCAAGGAAGATGAACAGATGCTGTTTCCACATTATTTAGTATTATATTAAATAACTGCAGCCTCATATCATCATCATTTTGTATATTCTCAAAACAATTGTAAACATTAGGAAGTAACAAAGCAAGTGTGATATTTTTATCAGGGTATTGTGAATAAAAAGTGCCATGACAATATATACTTATATTCATGATAGTAATTCATTAAATTGTGTACAGCAAGAACACTACCCTATCACATCTCAGATAGCTGTGGTGAACGGAACAAGGTGAAAGACTGCTTCAGCATCAATAGTATACAAGTAAATTAATCACTTGTTCCCTATAAACCAGCATTCAGAAAATTTTAAATATGGTATTATAATAATTTAAAATATAGATAATTCAAGGAAAATGATTAAATACATTAACTATTTTTCAATAAATTCATATTCAGTGCTTTAGGGGAATTTTTCTTAACTCAATTGTGTTCAAAGATATTATACCTTCAGTTAAAAGTCTGTCAGTCACACATAATTATAAATCAAGTATAGTGTAAACTACACTGATAGCCTCAAAATATGTTCAGTATATATTATTCAGAAAGACCTTAAATATAGATTAAAAAAAAAAATCTCTCCTGTGAGCCAGAGGTAACTTTCATCTCTCTCATTGTATTTACTGGGTATTGCTAAACCAAGGTACATGCTATACAAATTAGTAATTTAGTAAGAAATAAATCTTTGTTCTTTGTGAATTCAAATAAGCTGAAATAATTATTCATTTTCTTTGAATTTTCTTTAGGGACTAGGTATTTTGGAAAAATAAGAAAGACTATCTGATAAAAATATTGCATAAGCAAGTTTAGAAAAATGTCATACTCAATATTTCTTGGAGAGATGAAATTTCTGTATATAAAGTTTCAACTGTGAACTAGTCAATTAATATTATTTGCTAACTCTCTTTATGTATTAGGTAGAACTGTAATCCAGCAGAATAATACCCCCACCCTCCAAAATTCCCATATCCTAGTTCCTAAAACTTGTAAATATGTTACCTTATGTGGCAAAAGGGGCTCTGCAGGTATGATTACTGTTAACCACCTAAGTGTAAAATTATCCTAGACTGTTCTGTGGGACTAATCTAATCACATAAGTCCTTAAAAGTGGAAAATCTTTCCCAGTTATTGTCAGAGAAGGAGATTAAGGATGAAAGAGGATCATAGAGAATGTGTGTTGCCTTTAGAAGGTGGGAAAGGAAAGGAAATGAGTTCACTCACAGAGACTCCTGAACTATAGGCAGCCCTGTCAACACTAATTTTGGCCCATTGAAAACCATTCTGGACTTTCAACAATCAGAACTGCAAGAAAAAATAGTGCTGTTTTAAGCCACTAAGTATATGGTAATTTGTAACAGCTGCAACAGGAAACTAATAAAAACATATATAAAGAGCTTACAGAGGAGATTCTTTTTAATCCACTAACCACTTTGGAGACTGGCTTCTTTCACTTAGCATGGTGCATTGGAGATTTATCCATGTTTCTGTGGATATTGGTAGTTCAATTCACTTACTACTGAGTAAAATTCCATTTAGTGTCTGTATGCATTCAGCAGTCTTTTTTTTTTTTTTGTTAATTTTGGCAGTTATGAAAGAAGTTAGTATTAAAATTTGCGTGCAATTTCCAGGGACCATTTTCTAAATAGGCTGCTCCATTGTGAATTCCAAAAAGAAAAATATGATAACTATTTTTCTGCATCCTATCAACATGTTATTGTCAAAATTTTTGTCTTATTTTTATTTTAGACATTCTAAAAAGTATAGGCACACCTCGGATATATTCTGGGTTCAGTTTCAGACCACCATAATAAATAAAGTCACAGGAATTTTCTGGTTTCTCAATGTTTATGAAAGTCATGCTTACAGTATCAGTTCAGTTCAGTTCAGGCACTCAGTCATGTCGGATTCTTTGTGACCCCATGAATCGCAGCACACCAGGCCTCCCTGTCAATCACCATCTCCCGGAGTTCACTCAACCTCACTTCCATCGAGTCGGTGATGCCATCCAGCCATCTCATCCTCTGTCATCCCCTTCTCCTCCTGCCCCCAATCCCTCCCACCATCAGAGTCTTTTCCAATGAGTCAACTCTTCTCATGAGGTGGCCAAAGTACTGGAGTTTCAGCTTTAGCATCATTCCTTCTAAGAAAACCCAGGGCTGATCTCTTTTAGAATGGACAGGTTGGATCTTCTTGGAGTCCAAGGGATTCTCAAGAGTCTTCTCCAAACCACAGTTCAAAAGCATCAATTCTTCGGTGCTCAGCTTTCTTCACAGTCCAACTCACATCCATACATGACCACAGGAAAAATCATAGCCTTGACTAGATGGAGCTTCATTGGCAAAGTAATGTCTCTGCTTTTGAATATGCTATCTAGGTTGGTCATAACTTTCCTTCCAAGGAGTAAGCGTCTTTTAATTTCATGGCTGCAGTCACCATCTGCAGTGATTTTGGAGCCCAAAAAGATAAAGTCTGCCACTGTTTCCCCATCTATTTCCCATGAAGTGATGGGGCCAGATGCCGTGATCTTCGTTTTCTGAATGTTGAGCTTTAAGTCAACTTTTTCACTCTCCACTTTCACTTTCATCAAGAGACTTTTGAGTTCCTCTTCATTTTCTCCCATAAGGGTGGTGTCATCTGCGTATCTAAGGTTATTGATATTTCTCCTAGCAATCTTGATTCCAGCTTGTGCATCTTCCAGACCAGCATTTCTCATGATGTACTCTGCATATAAATTAAATAAGCAGGATGACAATATACAGCCTTGACATACTCCTTTTCCTATTTGGAACCAGTCTGTTGTTCCATGTTCAGTTCTAACTGTTGCTTCCTGACCTGCATACAGGTTTCTCAAGAGGCAGGTCAGGTGGTCTGGTATTCCCATCTCTTTCAGAATTTCCCACAGTTTATTGTGATCCACACAGTCAAAAGCTTTGGCATAGTTAATAAAGAAGAAATAGATGTTTTTCTGGAACTCTCTTGCTTTTTTGATGATCCAGTGGATGTTGGCAATTTGATCTCTGGTTCCTCTGCCTTTTCTAAAACCAGCTTGAACATCAGGAAGTTCATGGTTCACATATTGCTGAAGCCTGGCTTGGAGAATTTTGAGCATTACTTTTCTAGCGTGTGAGATGAGTACAATTGTATGGTAGTTTGAGCATTCTTTGGCATTGCCTTTCTTTGGGATTGGAATGAAAACTGACTTTTTCCAGTCCTGTGGCCACTGCTGAGTTTTCCATATTTGCTGGTATATTGAGTGCAGCACTTTTACAGTATACCATAGTCTATTAAATGTGTAATAACATTATGTCTAAAAAAATCTGTACATATCTCAATTAAAAAAACACTGTATTGCTAAAAAGTGTTAACCACCATTTAAACCTTCAATTAATTATAGGGACCAGGAGATGGTAAGGGACAGGGAAGCCTGGCATGTTGCAGTCCATGGGGTCTCAAAGAATTGGAGACACAACTTGGTGACTTAACAACCAACCTTCAGTGAAGCATAGTAAGAACATTTAAGATCACTGATAAAAGATCACCATAACAAATATAATATTAATTTATATTATTAATTTAATATATTAAATTAATATAAATTAAATATTAATTTAATATATTAAAAACCTCTGAAATATGTTAAGAATTACCAAAATGTGACACAGGCACAAAATGAGCAAATGCTGTTTGAAAAATGATGCTGATACTCTTGTTTGACATATGGCTGCCACAAACATTAAATTTGTAAAAAATACAATATCTGTGAAGTAAAATAAATTGAAGCACAATAAAAAGAGTATGTCTATATATATAGGCATTCCCGGTGGCACAGTAGTAAAAGAATCCTCCTGCTAACATAAGAGATGCAGGTTTGATCCCTGGGTCGGGAAGATCCCCTGGAGAAAAAAGATGACAACCCACTCTAGTACTCTTGCCTGGGAAATCTCACAGACCAAAAAGCCTGGCAGGCTAGAGTCATGATTTAGTAACTAAAGCACCATGTCTATATATATATTGATATTTCATTTTTACTTTACTGTGAGTTTATTTTATTACAAGTGATGTTGAACAAATTTTCAAGTGCTTGATTACTATCTATAAGTCTTTGAAGAGTTTTTTCAAATATTGTACTTTTTAAAAATTTATTATATGTGATCTGTGATAGGAATATTTTGAAAGCTCTTATGTATTCCAGATATAATCCCTTTATTAGATATATTTTATAATGTTTTCTTTCAGTATATATCTTGTCTTTATGTTACCTGAGTGTCTTTAAAGATGCAAATATCTTTAATTTTGTTAAATTCCAATTTATCATATTTTTATGAATGTCTTTTATTATCTAAGAAATCTTGTACTAATTCATGGTCACAAAAATGTCCTCTTATGTTTGCTTCTAATATTATTATAATTCCATAAACTTTTTTAGGTTTTAAATTTAGCTATATAATCCACTTTGAATTAATAAGTAATTATATATGTTCCAAGGTATGAGTTAAGGCTGAATATTTTTAAATATTGATATATATTTTTCTAGCACCATTTGTTAAAAAGATTATTTTATCATCAAATTACTGTTCCACCATGATCAAAAATAAATTTACTATTTTAAGATCAATTTCTAGATTTTCAAATCTTTTTTATTTAAACTATTACAGTACCACACTGTCTTGATTACTGTAACTTTTAAAAAGATATTGAAATGAGGTATTTTGAGTTATCCAGATACATTACTCTTCAAAATGATGTTGGTCATTCCAGTCTATGATTTTTTATATTAAAATTTTAGAATCAACTTATCAATTTCTTAAAAATAAAAAAGGTTCTGCTAGAACTGTGATTACTACTACACTGTTTCTTCTATAGCTCAACTTCAGACAAATAATATCTTTACAATGTTGAATTTTCCAATTTACAAGCAAGGTGTATCTGTCCATTTATTAAGACCTTATTTTATTTATTCAATAATTTTTTATACTTTCCATCATACACATCTTGTTAGATTTATACCCAACTATTTTATACTTTGGATTGCTACTGTAAAAGATACTTATTAAAATGTCAACTAGGAATTGTTGACTGCTAGTAAATGGACATTTTCCTGTATTTACTTTGTGTCTTATGATCTTGACAAATACATTTATTTTCTTCTTGCTTTTCATAGATTCTTTGCTATGTTCCATGTAGATAATAACGCATCTATGAATAGAGACCATTTTGCTTGTTGCATTCCAGTCTGTGTGTCTTTTTATTTTTTTTAATTTGTATTTATTTATTTTTTATTTTTCTGCATTATGCCTTGGTTAAAATATTTAGGACAATATTGAACAGGGAGATAAATACCTTTAACTTCTAATCTTTGGGGAAATAATTCAGTCTACCATCAATTATGATATTAATTGTTGGGATTTTGTAAATGTTCTTTATCAGTTTCATTTTGTTCCTACTTTGCTGAGAATTTTTTTCCCAAATGTCTTTTAGCATCTGTTGATCTCATTACATGTGTTTTTTCTTAGTCTGTTGATATGATGAATCATCAGTTGTTTTTTGAAATGATATATCGAGAGTACATTCCCAGGGAAATCCCAACTAGCTTACAATATATGTGTTGTTTTTTTTTTTATAGTGCTGAATTCATTTTGTAATATTTTGTTGAGAAGTTTTGCTTCTACTATCATGTGCAACATTGCCCTTGAAATACATCTGTTCAGTTTTGGTTTCACAAAGTGATGCAGGGCTCATAAACTGGGATGAAAATGTTTCCTTGTCTTCTATTTTCCTGGAATATTGTGTGAAAGTTCATTTGACCATGAAATCATTAGCATAATCCATCAGCAAAACCATTTAGAACTTTTTTTCCTGTTGGAGATTTCTGAGTATGAATTCAGTTTTTAATAAATATAAAACTATTCAAATTATCTATGAAATTAGATAGTTCTCTGCCTTTGACTGTGTGGATCACAATAAACTGGAAAATTCTGAAAGAGATGGGATACCAGACCACCTGATCTGCCTCTTGAGAAATTTGTATGCAGGTCAGGAAGCAACAGTTAGAACTGGACATGGAACAACAGACTGGTTCCAAATAGGAAAAGGAGTACATCAAGGCTGTATATTGTCACCCTGTTTATTTAACTTATATGCAGAGTACATCATGAGAAATGCTGGACTGGAAGAAACACAAGCTGGAATCAAGATTGCTGGGAGAAATATCAATAACCTCAGATATGCAGATGACACCACCCTTATTGGCAGAAAGTGAAGAGGAACGCAAAAGCCTCTTGATGAAGGTGAAAGTGGAGAGTGAAAAAGTTGGCTTAAAGCTCAACATTCAGAAGATGAAGATCATGGCATCTGGTCCCATCACTTCATGGGAAATAGACGGGAAAACAGTGGAAACAGTGTCACACATTATTCTTCTGGGCTCCAAAATCACTGCAGATGGTGACTGCAGCCATGAAATTAAAGACGCTTACTCCCTGGAAGGAAAGTTATGACCAACCTAGATAGCATATTCAAAAGCAGAGACATTACTTTGCCAACAAAGGTTTGTCTAGTCAAGGCTATGGTTTTTCCAGTGGTCATGTATGGATGTGAGAGTTGGACTGTAAAGAAAGCTAAGTGCCGAAGAATTGATGCTTTTGAACTGTGGTATTGGATAAGACTCTTGAGAGTCCCTTGGACTGCAAGGAGATCCATCCAGTCCATTCTGAAGATCAGCCCTGGGATTTCTTTGGAAGGAATGATGCTAAAGCTGAAACTCCAGTATTTTGGCCACTTCATGCGAAGAGTTGACTCATTGGAAAAGACTGATGGTGGGAGGGATTGGTGGCAAGAGGAGAAGGGGATGAGAGAGGATGAAATGGCTGGATGGCATCACTGACTCGATGGACTTGAGTCTTAGTGAACTCCAGGAGTTGGTGATGGACAGGGAGGCCTGGCGTGCTGCGATTCATGGGGTCGCAAACAGTCGGACACGGCTGAGCGACTGATCTGATCTGATAAAGAATTTGACAGTTTTATCTAAGAGATAATATTCTTAGGAGAAAATACAGGTTAAAGTCTACATGACATTTGATTTGGCAATGATTTCTTGGATATGGCACCAAAGGCACAAACTACAAAAGGAAAAACAGACTGAGGTCCTTAACATGGTGGAGTAAAAAGCTACATTTGTCTCTTCTTTTCAGTCTAAAGGGCTTTCCTGGTGGCTCAGATGGTAAGTACCCACCTGCAGTGCAGGATATCTGGGTTAGATCCCTGGACTGGGAAGATCCCCTGGAGAAGGGAATGGCCACTCACACCAGTATTCTTGTCTGGAGAATTCCATGACAGAAGAGCCTGATGGAATACATTCCTTGGGTTGCAAAGAGTCAGACACAACTGAATGACTAACACACTTTATTTCAGTCTAAAATCAGTAAAACCTCCACAATATATCAAAGGTTCCTCTGCCCTTAACACCAGGATTCCAGAGAATTCCACACAAGGGCTTTCCTGGTGGCTCAGATGGTAAAGAATCTGCCTGCAATTCAATAGACCCGGGTTTGATCTCTGGGTCAGGAAGATCCCCTGGAGGAGGGAATGGCAACCCACTCTAGTATTCTTGTCTGGAGAATCCCATGGACAGAGGAGCCTGGAGAGAGGCAGTCCATGGAGTCACAGAGTCAGACACAACTGAGCAACAGAGCATGCACTTACTTACACATACATCTAAAAGTGAGTGGACTAGAACACCTAGAGGAGGTGGAACTGGGGGACAGGAGGAGGTATTTGTGATCTTGACTTCCCCCAGGTGTAAAGTTGAGTCCATAGCCACAGAGAAACCAGTAGTAGCAGGGAAAGCAATGTACACATATCCAGCCTCATGGTCATAGCAGCACCACTTAAATGGGTAAGAGTGGTCGTAGGGTCCCTATAGCCCATGTCTCTGGGCCCCACCTGCAGCATTAAAGGTCATGAACCTTACAACACCAGATATGGCAGAGGTACCTATGCTTCACAGCTCCCCACTCAATTATTCACCCCTCCTCCTTCAGTGGAGCCTGAAACTCAGAGGATCCCAGACAGCAGGGAAGAGCCCACAATCCCAGTGCAACAGGTGACAATCCCAATGATACTGGCAGAAGCAAGGCACCAAAAACCCCAGGGCTATAAGAGGTGATAATGAGGGCATAGGACAACACCTCTGACAGAAGTGAAGGGTAGAAAGTGCATACTCCCAAACATAACCAGGCATTTTAGGTAGTAGAAACCTGAAACTTGTGTTATATTGCCACCTACTGGTAAACAAAGAAAGGCCTCTAATTCTGTAGAATCCTTAGTAGAAATCAGGTGTTTTCTACTTCAAATGCACTAGCAGAGGAGCAACTCATCTAGAACTTCATCTAGCAACTCATCTAACATTATACCGCAAAAATAAAATTAGAATTTTCTAGAAACCAAGTAAAGTTATAGAATACTGTGATCTGACTGAGAATTCAGCTTTCATGAAGAAACTAAACAAACTACAAGAAAAATCAGAAAGGTCATTAATTTTATTCCTGAGCTCATTTAACTCACAGAAGAAACACTTTACCAAATTTTTGAAACTGAAAAAGAACAAAACAGAAATCCTGGAGCAAAGAACTCAATAAGCAAGATAAAAAAAAATGCGTCAGAAAGCACAGGAAATAGAACAGACCATATAGAAGAGAAAATTAGCAAGCTTGAAGACAGAAGTCTAGAAATGTTAGTAGTAGAAAAGAGAAATATTTTAAAAATGAGGAAATTCTACAAGAGTAATCCCACTCTTTTACATAGGGCAACATTAAGCTAATGGGTATGTAGAAAGAAAAGACAGGGAGAAGGAACAGAGAGCTTATTTAAAGAAATAATAGTTGAGAACTTCCCAAACTGGGGTAGGAACTGGATATACAATTCAGTGAAGCAAAGATAACCCCTAATTAACTCAATGTAAAAAGACATTCTACAAAACATGTATTAAAATTGTCAAAAGTCAATGACAAAGAAAGCATTTCAAGGGCAGCCAGGGAAAATGGTTGGTAGATTGATAACTTACAAAGGAATCCCCATAAGGCTATCAGTAGATTCTTCAGCAGAAACCTTATAGGTCAGGAAGAAGTGAGTGGTGCTCTCAAAATACTTAAAGATAAAAACTGTCACCTGAGAATACTCTATATAGCAGAGTTATGATCCTGAAATGAAGGAGGAATAAAGACTTTACAATTCAAACCAAATCTGAGGGCCCTATCAATACTAGAATCACCTTACAAGGAATATTGAAACATTCTACCATAAACAGAAAAAATAGCCAAAGTACACAAAACTTTGAGTAAGGTAACAGACAGAATCAGAAAATTCCAACTTTTTATCAGAATAGGTTTTTAAACACTTTATTATACTATAAAGGCTAAAAGAGGGGAGTAAGAAGAATAATGAATAGGTACTTCAATTTGATAACAAACTCACAAGATGAAAAGGGACAATTTGAGATGACAAAAACACAAAAGAGGAAGAGGAAAAGGATGAAACTTATAAAGGAAATGATAATAAAATGGTAGTAGCAGATAAAAGACTATTTTGTCCATGAAACTTTCTTTATAAACCACTTTTTCACCACAAAACATAAATTTAGAGCAGAGATATGCAATATATAAAAAAAGAGAAAACTGAGAAAAATTTAATAGAAAACCACTCAATCAAAATGGCAGACAGAAGTACATGGAAAAAGAAATAGTAGATATCTAGAGCAACCAGAAAACAAAAGAAAAAATGGCAGTACTAAATCCTCATCTATCAAGAACTATTCTAAATGTAAATGAATTGAATTCACCAATAGAAAGAAACAGAATGACTGAGTGGATTGAAGGGAGAAAAAAGAAAAAGCCAACAATATACTGCCTCCTGAGCACTCATTTCAGTTCTAAAGACAAACATGGACTAATGCTGAAGTAATAGAAGATAATAGTGCGAGCAGATTCAGCCAAAAGAAAGTTAGCATACCCATATTCATATCAGACAAAACAGACATCGAGGCAAAAAAAAAAGGTAACAAAAGACAAAATGGACAGTATATAATGATAAATGAAAAATTCATCAAGAAGACAATAGTTATTACTATATATGCACCTAAGACAGGAACAACAAAATAACAATATATAAAATAATTGTGAGCAGCAGAATACACATTCTTCTCAAGTACATGTGAAACTTTCTCAAGGATAGACCATATGATGGGACACAAAACAAGTCTCAATACAGTTAAGAAATTGAAATCAGAACAAGCTTCTTTTCTGATCACAATGGTTAGAACCTACAAATAAATTACAAGAAGAGAAGTGGGAAAATCACAAATGTGTAAAGACTGAACAGTGTGCTACTGAAGAGTTATGATGTCAAAGAAATCAAAGGAGAAATCACAAATTACCTGAAGACAAATTAAAATCAAAATATGATATACCAGAATCTATGGAATTAAGCAAAAACAGCACCAAGAGGGAAGTTTATAGCAATACAAGGCTCTCTCAAGAAATACGAAAATTAACAATGTAACCTACCACCTAAATGAACTAGAAAAAGAAGAACAAATGAAGCCCAAAGTAAGTAGAAGAAAGGAAATAATAAAAATCAGAGTAGAACAAGTGAAATAAAGACTAAAATACAATAGAAGAAAAAAAAAACAGTGAAACTAAGAGCTGGTTCTTTGAAAAGATAAGCAAATTTGACAAACCTTTACTTACAAAAGAAAGAAACAGAAGGTCATGATAAATAAAATCAGAAACATGGGAAGATAAATAAAAATGGATACCACTGAAATGCAAAGGTTTATAAGAGAATATTATGAAAAACTATATGCCAACAAATTGGACAACCTAGAAGAAATGTACACATTCTTAGAATCATACAACCTTCCAAGACTAAATCATGAAAAAACAGGAAATCTAAGTAAGCCAGTCACTAGTACAGAGATTCAAACAGTGATCAAAAAGTAACCTGAAAACAAAAGTCCAGGACTATATGGCTTCACAGGTGAATTCTCTCAAACATTCAAAGACAATTTAATATCTATCCTTCTCACACATTTACAAAACCTGGAGGAAGTGGAAGGAATGCTTCCTAACTCATTCTATGAGCCCAACATCACCCTGACAACAAAACCAAAAACATCATAAATAAAGATTACAGGATAATAACTTTGATGAACATAGATGTAACAATCTTCAGCAAAATATGAGCAAACCAAATACAGCAATGTATTAAAAGAATCATACATACACCATGATCTCATAGGATTTACTTCAGGGATGCAAGGTATTTCAACAACAACAAAACAATCAACATGATACACCACATTAACAAACTGAAGAATAAAAACCATATGATAATCTCAATAGGTGAAGAAAAAAGACTTTGACAATATCCAATACTCACTTATGATAAAAACTCTCAATAAAGGAGGTACAGAGGAACATACTTCAATATAATGAAGGATATAAGTGACAAACCCACTTTTCACAGTATACTCAATGGTGAAATAGTAAAAGCTATCCCTCTAAAGGAACAAGTTAAAAACAAACAAACACTCTTGCCATTTGTATTCAACATAGTATTAGAAGTCCAAGACAGGACAATTGGTCAAGAAAAAGAAATAAAAGGCATCCAAATTGGAAAGGAAGAAGTAAAACAGTTACTATTAATGGATGACATGATTATATACATAAAAAAACCTAAAGACTCAAAAATCAAAAAACTATTAGGAATAATAAACAAATATAGAAAAACTTGCAGGGTATAAAATCATCATACAAAAATGTGTTATGTGTCTCTACCTTAACAGTGACCTAGCACAAAGAGAAATTAAGAAGGCCATTTACAACTTCAACAAAAAGAATAAAAGACTTGGAATATATTTAACCCCAAAGGTGAAAGACCTGTACAGAGAAAACTATATGTTGTTGGAAGAAACTGAAGACATAAATAAATGCAAAAGATAGTCCATGCTCATGGATCAAAATAATTAACATTGTTAAAATGTTTTCATTACCTAAAGCAATCTATAGATTTAATGGCAAACCCTATAAAAATCCCAAGGACATTTTTTACAAAAACAAAACAAAAAATTCTTAAATGTGTGTGGAGTCATAAAAGACTATGTACAGCCAGAGCAATCCTGAGAAAATGTTGGAGATATCACACTTCCTGATTTCAAACTAGATTTCAAAGTCATAACAGTGATCAAAACAGCATCATTTGGACAGAAAACATGAAGTATAAATCAATGAAACAGAACTGAGATCTCAGAAATAAAGTCATACATATATGTGTGCGTGTGTGGGTGCTCAGTCACTCAGTCATGTCCAATTCTTTGTGATCCCATGGACTGCAGCCCACCAGGCTCATCTGTCCAGAGAATTTTCCAAGCAAGAATATTGAAGTGGGCTGCCATTTCCTACTCCAGAGGATCTTGTTAATCCCAGAATCAAACACGCATCTCCTGCATCTCCTGCCTTGGCAGTCAGATTCTTTACCACTGTGCCACCTGGGTAAGCCCTCATACATATATGGACAATTAATTTATGACAAAAAAGTAAAGAACATAAAACAGAAAGACAGTCCTCTTCAATAAATAGTGTTGAGAAAACTAAACAGCCTCATGCAAAAAATTAAAAAAAAAAAAAAGATAAAACTAGACCGTTATCTCACACAAAACATAAAAATCAACTCAAAACACATTAAACATTTGAATGAAAGACCTGAAACCATAAAACTCCTAGAATAAAACATAGGCAGTATGCTCTTTGATATCTTAGCAATGTCTTTCTAGATATCCTCAAACAAGGGAAGCGAGCAAAAATAAATGGGACCACATCCAATTAAAAAGGCACTGCACACAAAGGAAACCATCAACAAAATAAACAGACAACTGGAAACCTACTAAATTGAGAAGATATTTGCAAGTGCTGTATTTCATAAGAGGTTAATATCCAAAATGTATTATATTAAGAATGCATACACTCAAAAATAACAAAAAAGCAAGCAATCCAATTAAAAGTGGGCAAAAATGTATCTTATGATGCATGATAAGGGAATTAGTTCCACTCTGAGGACAAGTCCGAAGGCAGGAGACGTTCAATGTCCCAGCCTAAGATGGCCAGACAGAGAAGAGGTAAAGTCTTTGAATGATGTTGACTCTTTTCTTTGATATCCTATAACCTAAAAAGCTATGATGTAAAAGTAACAATATTTAAATACTATGATATAAAGTGAGGGGTAGCATAATATCCACTCCAAACGAAGCCTCTTTGACATAAGGATTATTTTGAGTTGATTATTTTTGAGAGGCTGCAGACACAGGAGAATCTCTGAAAGCAGAGTGTAAGTTGTCCCATTGTGAGAGAAATTTATAAGGGAAATTTCCCTTTATAAAAGTGTCTACCTCTGTACTAGGAAGAGAAAGATGAATCCAATCACAAGAATCTCTAGTCAATGGAGAAGACACAAACAAATCTGCATAACCACCTTCAGTTCAGTTCAGTCACTCAGTCGTGTCCGATTCTTTGCGACCCCATGAATCGCAACATGGCAGACCTCCCTGTCCATCACCAACCCCCCGAATTCACCCAAACTCATGTGCATCGAGTCGGTGATGCAGCCATCTGATCCTCTATTGTCCCCTTCTCCTCCTGCCCCCAATCCCTCCCAGCATCAGGGTCTTTTGCAATGAGTCAACTCTTCTCATGAAGTGGCCAAAGTATTGGAGTGTCAGCATCAGCATCAGTCCTTGTAATGAACACCCAGGACTGATCTCCTTTAGGATGGACTGGTTGGATCTCCTTGCAGTCCAAGGGACTCTCAAGAGTCTTCTCCAACACCACAGTTCAAAAGCATCAATTATTTGGTGCTCAGCTTTCTTCACAGTCCAACTCTCACATCCATATATGACCACTGGAAAGACCATAGCCTTGCTCTTGTTTATTGTGTTTTTTACTAATAAACTTTTCATAACTGTTCCACAACTCCCAGCATCTTTAATTTTGGCTGAAGATGATATTAAAGGTAGTGGCTTGGGCCATTTCAGAAAATTTTCCTGGGTTTCTCCCATGAATAAGTGAGGTATGCATGTTATTAAATATCTTTTCATGCATGTTATTTTTTTTTCTTTTTGTGTTTTAGCCATAAGAACCTAGAAAGGTAGAAGGAAAATTATTTTTCCTCTTCTATGAAAGTCAACACATCTTATGATATATAATAAGGAAATAAGAGAGGAAGAAACAAAGGTAATTATGTAATGTGCACACACATACTCGTGGCAAAATAAAGAGAAAACACTCATGATAATTACAGTCCTCCTTTCTGTAACCGATCATGTAATGTTATACCTGGTCTTTATAAATATCTTCTTCCACTATCCATTCTGGTTTTCCTATTCTTTCAGCAAGTAACTCAAGTGGTCGTGGGTCTTTCCTTGGAAGAGAGACCAGGGACTTCATTCCTGAAGGTATAGTCCAGCCCAGATCATGTTGCTATTGTTTTCTCTTGACCTTAATCATAGGGCATGGTAAAATTAAGAGACACACTAAAAGATCTCCTGCATTCTAGACATTTATTTCCTTACCATTACTGTGGAATAACAGTCAAATTTCCTTTTGGTGGTCAGCATTAATCAATCTAGCCAGGACAATAACTTTCTATGCCTGTTTATTCAGAGGTATGAGGTGTCCAAAGTAGCCAGTGGTAGTCCTAACTTCCAATTCAATGGACTAATTATTGTGTCTTTTGGTGGAAAGTACTCCTCCCTCTAGAACTGAGATCTCTAGGTCAGCAAAGCATAAGACCTGGGAACAGAAAACAAACACTGTGCAGTGGATCACTAGGGGTAATAGTGAATAGAGATACTCCCGTTTCCAGGCTTTTATTCCTAGGTCTCTAAACTGCCAACTATGCAAGAAATAGTATCATACACTGGACACTAATTCAGAACACATATAGCCCTCTGGAGAGAACCTTTCCCAGGCCTGGAAGTTATAGCCGCCTGGCTGATGCTATATCTCATTCTTCAAAAGGCTTTGGATCCTTCTATCAAACAGCTGACTCAGGAAGGTGTGGAACATGATTAAGACTAGTGAATTTCACAAGCAGAGGCTCACAGCCAAAATTATGTAACTGTGAAATGAGTCCTTTGATAAGAAGCAACATTGTATATAATGACACACCAGTGGATAAAGCATTTTGTAAGCCTGTGGATGATAATTTTGGCAGACACACTGTATACAAGAAGGCAAATCCATAATAGAGGGTCCATACTCCATTTAACACCAGGAAAAGGTCAGTTTTCATTCCAATCCAAAGTAAGGCAATGCCAAAGAATGTTCAAACTACCTCACAGTTGCACTCATTTCACACTCTAGCAAAGTAATGCTCAAAATTCACCAAGCTAGGCTTCAACAGTATGTGAACCGAGACCTTCCAGATGTTCAAGCTGGGTTTAGAAAAGGCAGAGGAACCAGAGATCAAACTTCCAACATCCATTGGATCATAGAAAAAGCAAGAAAATTCCAGAAAAACTACTTGTGCTTGATTGACTATGCTCAAGTCTTTGTGTGGATCACAACAAACTGTGGAAAATTCATAAAGAGATAGGAATACCACATCACTTTACCTGCCTCCTGAGAAACCTGTATGCAAGTCAAGAAGCAACAGTTAGAACCAGACATGGAACAACAAACTGGTTCCAAATTGGGAAAGGAGTATGTCAAGGCTGTATATAGTCACCCTGCTTATTTAACTTATACACAGAGTACATCATGTTATTTGAAATAGTGGGCTGGATGAAGCACAAGCTAGAATCAAGATTGCCTGGAGAAATATCAATAACTTCAATATGTAGAAGACACCAACATTATGACAGAAAGTGAAGAGGAACTGAAGAGCCTTTTGATGAAAGTGAAAGAGGAGAGCTGGTTTAAAACTCAACATTCAAAATTTAAGATCATGGCATCCAGACCCATCATTTCATGGCGAACAGGTGGGGAAACAATGGCAACAGTGACATACTTTATTTTCTTGGGATCCAATATCACTACAGATGGTGACTGCAGCCATGAAATTAAAAGACGCTTGATCCACCAAATTAAAAGAAAAGTTATTACCAACCTAGACAGCATATTAAAAAAGCAGAGACATTACCTTGCCAACTAAGATCCATATATTAAAAGCTATGATTTTTCCAGCAGTCATGTATGGATGTTAGAGTTTGACCATAAAGAGGGCCAAGCGCTGAAGACTTGATGCTCTTTAACTGTGGTGTTCGAGAAGACTCTTGAGAGTCCCTTGGACTACAAGGAAATGAAACAAGTCAATCCTAAAGGAAATCATCCTGAATATTCATTCATTGGAAGGACTGATGCTGAAGCTTCAATACTTTGGCCACCTGATGTGAAGAGCCAACTCTTTAGAAAATACCTTGATGCTGGGAAAGATTGAAAGTAGGAGGATAAGGGGATAACGGAGGATGAGATGGTTGGATGGCATCACCGACTCAATGGACATAAGCTTGAGCAAGCTCCAGGAGATGGTAAAGGGCAGGGAAGCCTGGCCTGGTGCAGTCCACGCAGTCACAGAGTCAGACAGGACTGAGGAACTGAACAGCAATGACTACATTTTAGAGAATGACATCCCATCCTTTCTGGGTACCATCTCAAGGCTTTTGCTTTAGTTGAAACTTCTATAAGCCATCCCCTTGTCTATCAGGCCATTTTATTTTGGTATTTGATAGGATCAGTGGCTAGAATACCACAGTCATGAGACTACTGCTGCAAGTCCTCTGCTATAAAATAGAATACTTAAGTTGATGAAATGTTATGGTGAGTCCTATATTGGTGGATCAAACACTTCAGAAGCCTCAAATAATAGAGGTGTCTGAGGTTATATAGGCAAGAAAGGCAAACCCACAAAAAAAAATATGGGCATATTTCAATAAAGATGTATCTCTATCTTTTTCAGAGATATAAGGGTCCAATGTAATCAAATCTCTAACTATATTTGGTTGATATTCTAAAGACATGCTATGTCAAGGGATTAATGTCAGTCTGTAGATGACAAATGTATAGATACCAATAGCAGAAACTATATCAGTAACCAATAAGTAGAAGCCCACTGGGTTCAAGAATAGTTACTACTCCTGCCACCATGACTAATGCATTCATGTGCCTATTGTGCCAGCACTGAAGTGGCTAATGACAGAAGATAGCTGATATCAACTATTTGAGTCATTTTGTCTACGTTGTCCTTCAGTGCTTCTTCTGAGGAGAATGGTGACTGGTGGGTTTTAATGTGCTACACAGTTATTTTGTCTTCATACCCACGTCTGAACCTTTTGACCTCTCCTAATGTTGGCATCCTGACTTCACATAATGAGGATCCTTGTTTTCTCTGTTTCTAAGAGTCATTCTAACAGCATGCTAGTACCATGTCATGAAGTCTTTTACATTTTGTTCAATAACACACCCCAAAAAACTGCTCCAATATTTATAAACTCTCCTTATAAAAAAAAAAAAAAAAAAAAAAGACCTACCATATCATCACCATCATCTTTAAAGAAATACGAAGGTAGAGGTTAGCAGTGAGGTATGGGATACTGTCTCAAGTTCAGAAGATAAAGGAAAGTGACTGTTCAAGATATTTTAGAATGTTAACCAACACCATGCCTCAGTAACCAATTGCTTCTCAGTATGTATATATGTTGGAGAAGGCAATGGCACCCCACTCCAGTACTTTTGCCTGGAAAATCCCGTGGACAGAGGAGCCTGCTGGGCTGCAGTCCATGGGGTCGCTAAAGTCAGACACGACTGAGCGACTTCCCTTTCACTTTTCACTTTCATGCATTGGAGAAGGAAATGGCAACCCACCCCAGTGTTCTTGCCTGGAGAATCCCAGGGACAGGGGAGCCTGGTGGGCTGCCGTCTATGGGGTCGCACAGTCGGACACGACTGAAGCGACTTAGCAGCAGCAGCAGCAGCAGCATGTATGTATGTATAATTCAACCAACACTGGAGATCTGCTACCCTTATGATAAAGTCTGACTTAGTACTTTACTCTTCTGTCCTCTAGTTGGAGGAAATAAGACTCCCATTTTAGGTTGTCAAGGAGGCTTTCACACTTAGCCTTTAATTCCAAATTATTACCCCAATCTTTTATTTTCTATTATGAAGGCATTTGTGGCCCTTAGCAACAACCAACTAGTTCTACAGTCTCTATAATAACTTTTCCTCACAATTCTGAAGTTTGATGTATTTTACCTCCAAGGCACATCCACTTTCCCTAGTACACTATCTCTAGTTAACACCTTTAAACTTCTAACAATTGCACCACTGCTGGATAGGAAACCATGGGTAGTTCAGCTCCAGAAACTCATTTTGCAATGTACTTTCTTAGAACTTCTGGTACCAAATGTCATAGGTCTGGTTCTTTGGGAAACAGACTGAGAGGGAGATTTGTGTCCATGACGTTAAATGGGGAGAGCACTCAGAAACAACAAATGTAATGAAGTCAGGGAAGCAGAAGAGTTCTGAAGATGAGAGGGCCCTTTAGATTTGTCACAACTAAGACAAACAGGATGAATCTTTTACTCCTGCATGGATCACTCATTTTTGTGGGTTGACTCCCTGAGGTAGTGCATCCTTCAAAAAAGCAGATCCTCTGGGCAGGGTCCTGGGGAGAGACTTAGCTGTGGCCTACCAACAGGTAACATTCCAATAAGCTGGGGAAGATAAGTGTTTCTCTCCTGAAGGGGTAATCTGGTAGTGCTCTACAACATCTGTTATGGAGGTTTGGACACCAATATGTGCTCCAGTGTATACCTCACTGCTACTGAGCCTGTAAATTACCCACTTTAAAACATTACTGCTAATTTCTACATGATGCATTTGTGAAAACCAAGCTTTTTATCTCTGGTTGGAAGTAGCATTGTGTTCTACTTTTTAAGTAGGGAGTATTTCATAGATGTTACTTATCCTTAAGTGAGAGCAGACTTATTCAGGTTTGCAATTTACTGCTGAAGAATAAAGTAGAATTTTCTTCGGTCTTTCTTCCCTGTTTACCTATTTATCATCAGAAGCTTTCTCTTACATCTTCAACTAGAAGGCTCAATTTTATGCACATCCCCTAAAGCCAAGTATCTTGTTTTTTGTTTTAAATCACTTAGCTTCTGGGAATGTGATGACTTAAGCAGATACTTACTTTCCATTTGCATGATATTATAAGGCCTATAATTTGAAGTAGCTTGTGTCTGGCATTTCAATATATCAGAGAATGAATGGAGGGCAAAATATGTCCCTCTGAAAGTCTAATGGCTCTTTGAGGGTGAGCACTTTACTTTTGCTAACTTCCTCCAACCTGCAATTTCACTTATTATTCACCTTCATAATTACCTTGGCAATATTTCTAAGATTTACACTTATATATTTGTTGTAGAAGAGAAATAATAATGGATTATAGTACAAGGTGAAAAAGCCCTAATTTTCTGGGAAACTGATTGTGAACCTTAGTGAAAAGCCTCAACTCCTTTCAGTTTGGGAAAGCACTTTGATATAATGATGATATGTGAAAGTGGGAAGACATAATTTTCTACAGAATATTGCTTGGACTCCATCACTTTTCTGCCTGAGCCTACAGTGTCTACTTTACTGAATAAAATTCCTCATGGTTTCTAGCATATAATAGACCAATATGCTTATTCCATATTCCCAGGCAATTAAATCTCTTGGATCTGTTTGCATTTTTATGAGTATTTTAACAAAATGGTATAAGATATCAAAAATCAGGCATTATACATAAATCAGGCATTATATATGAGAAACTCAATATTCCTTTTTAAAATGTTAAGTAAACATAAATAGAAAATGATATAGTGATAATTTAGGTTGTAAGAAAAAGAAATACATAGCTTATTTTTTAGAAAGTCTCTTCAGTAAATTACATGCTTACTCAATATACATCCTTACCTTTAAAGACCTCAGAAGAACATAACTGAAAAGGAAGAACAAGAGGGTAACTGACATTGATCCACTACCATTCATGGTTAATTTTGAAATTCAAGAAATAAGTTTTTTCATCTCAGAATATGCCATATGTATGAAAAGAGTCTCCTGCTTTCTTCCTTCATCTGGGAAGAAGAAAAATTAATAAGCAAAGCCCAAAATAAACAAAAATTAAAATCTACTTCTCCCATTCCCTCTCTCCAAAAAAACTTTGAGGGCTTTTACTATCCTTTAAGGCTTCCTAGCCGTAAAGAGTCCTCCTGCCAGTGTATGAGATGCATGTTTGATTCCTGGGTGGAGAGGATTCCTTGGATGAGGAAACGGCAACCCACTCCAGTATTCTGGCTTGGAAAATCCTATGGACAGAGGAGCCTGCTGGGCTGCAGCCCATGCAGCCGTCACAGAGTCAGTCACGACTGAACATATGTGCGTGCGCGCAGACACACACATATACATACACACACACACAATTCTTTAAGCACTCTTTTGCACTTTCATTCCACATAAAAAACACCAGATCTAAAATGTTGCTGTCTCATTCATATGATCAAAAGATCTAATAGGTTACATGATATTCTTTAAATAAAATTGAATAATTGTTTATAGTAAGTGTCATTACTCAAATTTAGCCAGGAGAAGTACATTGCACTGGCTCTTTTTTTTTTAAAGTTTACTGTTTTATCATAATATAGCTGTTACTACATGTATAATAAGCTTTTTCATGTCATCCTATGTCTAATAACATTGGACAAGAGTTAAAATATACCCATTCCTAAATAATATCAATATAGGGCATGTTCCTGTTCTCTTTACTGAATTTTTTGCTAAGTTCATTCAAATGCCTACAAAAAAATTAAAATAAAAAAGAATGTACAGAAAAGGTGACAAGAAAGAATGCATACATAATACTTATTTTGTTAAAGTAGGTATTTACAGCAATGCAAGAAACTAACAAAGCTGTAGCAAATACACAAAAACATTCAGGCAACTTAAAAAGATTTGAGAGGAGTTTTTGTCCTAATAACATTATTTCACTTTTACCAAAATTAATTCAGAATAAGAATGCACATGAATCAATAGTAGGTACCCAACCTGAAATGAAGTGATTGCTTTAAATGATTTCTAATACATCATATCTTATTATATTAGGATATGACAGGTTATGCTGTGCTTCATTGGGTTACATATTATCATTTTGAATATAACTTCAGTCTATCTAATATAAGATGATGAATCAGGAAATAAAATGACAAGGACTCATTTATTTCTAGGTCTTAAATTAGATTTTTCTGTCCACACAAAAGGAAGGAAACCAAAATGTCTTCCAAGAGGGCTGTCTCATTCATGTCAACGAGCAATCACCAGCTACTGCCTCTCATTCAGTTTGGGCATGAATGTTTGTTGTCTTTGTAAGAACTAGTGTAAATGAGACAGTTTTTATGAGACTAGCATATATCTGGCTTTCTACTGGTTTTGTGTGGCTGTGATACTGTCAGAAGCATTATGTCAAACTTGGGGAATCAGAAAAGTGCATTCAAAAATTATTGTATAATCTGAGAACACCATGGAGACCTGCTGTGATCCCATTATAATATATATTAAGAGAGGAAATAAACTTAATGGGCATGTATAAGAAGAACCTAGTAATCAAAACATAACTGGATAGAATGTGGTTTAGTATGTATTTTTTAATATAAACATAGGAAATGGAAAGCTGGAAAAATTTTTTTTAATTAAGAAGAGTAGGTTAATTCATGTCAATGTATAGCAAAAACCACTACAATATTGTAAAGTAATTAGCCTCCAATTAAAATTAATTAATTAATTAAAAAAAAGAAGAGTAGAACATACTCTATCTAGTTTAAAACTCATTCTGGTTTCATAGATAATAAATATCAAACTGTATCCCAACATGGTAGGAGTAAAAATATCATCACTAGAAAAATGTTAATTTTTATTGCCTAGGTAGGGAGGGAGGTAAACTTAAAGGTAATGTATCCAAAGGTGTTATAGATAATGTGGTATAAAAGATGTGTCATTGGATTACCAGTGCTGAAATATTAAAACCTTTAATACAAGTGAAAGAAAATATGACATTTAATAAATGCAAATAAAAAAAGGTTTGAGTCAATATATTTTAATTCAGTTAATTTGTATTTCTCAGATATGCCTTCCTATGTTGCACATTCATTATATATCAAGGTTCTAGCAATCTAAAAATTTAAGGAAAACAGATGGATCTCATTAAAACTTTAACAAAAAGTTACTTACAGGGACAGTAGACCATGTTGGCAAAAATAAAATCATTATATTACTAAGTAGTTAGTTTATCTATAAGGTAGAAATAACTGAATATTAGATGATCAAATTCACAATTATTGTCACAAGTGAAAAAGACACACAAAAAAACCCCTCAATTATTTGCTATAGTTTCATTCTATAAAATTTGAATATATACTTTTCATAACTTTGATACTGGATCAGAAAATATAACAAATGCTTTTATATACTCATCGTAAGGTATTTATGGGTTGCAGTCACTAAAATGGGCTTCAGGAATATTTAGGTGCAACTGAAGACCAAAAGATATAAGCGTACCACATACAATAGTGAGTAATGTACCTGCTTCTCTCTTCCACTTGGAATGTGCTGGTTTAGCTGATAATTAATGAAATAGCAAATATGTGATTATACTCTTATAGCCAGGTAAATCAATACTATTTTCTGTATATAGAATAATTTTAGCTTCACTGTTGTGGATTTAAGACAGGTAACATTCTATCCTGTAAAAACCTGACAGTGATTTAAAACTAATAATAAGTTAGTCTTCAAAGCACTGAAATGTAATTAGCAAAGAACTTTACATAGTTCAACCTAAGGATAACTCTACTTGAGAGATGTGGTTAAAGCTAGTATCCTGTCATCTGCAAAGCACCATGTGATTATTTCAGATGGAAGACACTTGACAATATAAGGGCTTATTATAAATGTCTTAATAGAATTGATAGTTTGCTGTAATGCACAATTAGGACATTGGGGAAAAAAAGCAACAAGGGGCTTCTAAAATAAATAATCATATGAAATTCACTTTTCCTTCACAATCATTTTTCGTCTTGCCTCAAAGGTGTACTAAGCTGCTGATTTACCAAGAGTTAGTTCCTCTTGCATTAGATTGTGAAATGAATGGGTAAATCTGTTTTGCTGATTCAAGTGATATCATCCATCATCCATGTGAAGGCATCAGGGATACATTACTTGTTTTCAGAAGACATATACTACATTTGAAAATCTTAGACATAACATCTAGACACAGTGCCTACTCTTTTGCTCTTATGCCATCTGCATAGAACTAGAAAAATAACTCTCTGCATCAGTTTAGCAAGGACAATCATCCGTGAAAAAGAAAAGTAGTTGGTTATTGTGTCTTGAATTTTGTTTGTTTTTGCCTTTTTATTCAAAATTTAGTTTGGTTTTCTTTACTAATTATACTGGAAAATCCACGTATATTCTTTTTCTTATTCCATACTTAATATCTATCTCCCTTTATCTCTTCCTCTCACTCTCTCTCTTTCCCTGCCTCTTTTCCTCCCTTTCTATCTCACTCACCCTCATGTATGTTAATGGCACCAAACATAAAAGTTTTTGATTAGTTATTTACCTAGTTGGTTTCTGCTTTTATAATATTAAGGAGACTGGGATTCCAATAAATTTGATGAGCCATAGTACTTACATGTAAGACTCAAAAAACAAAACTTGTTTAGTATTTTTCAGAAGTTTTTTGCATGGGCCTTAATAAACAGGCACATAGACTATTTATCAAATTGTTACTAGAAAAATAAAACAAACCAGTAATTGTGAATCGAAATGAGTGCAAGGTTCACTGTAAACTAATAAAAATCCTTCATTTTAAAATGAGAAGGTACAATTTCACAAAGAAGTAGTGTGAACCAAAAGTTAAAACTTTTTTTTATTTTCATTTATTTTTGCAGCACAGCATGACATGTGGGATTATAGTTCCTCTACCAGTGATCAAACCCACATCCTCTGCATTGGAAGCATGCAGTCTTAACCACAGGATCACCAGAGAACTATATGTTCTAAACAACTATGAAAACAGAATAAGATTTCTAGCTGAAAACAAAGTTTCTCTATGAAAACTTGCTAAAAAACAGCCTATTCAATTTGAAGGAATTATTTATTGAATATTCCTGCTCAATAAAATGGTTTTCTTTGTAAGTTCAACCATATTGGAAATGTTTCATCATGCCAAATGCATAATTTACTATTCAATACATATACTACTTTGCTATGTATACATATATGTAACATACAGTATTCATTAGATAGATAAATACCTATGTAAATTAATTTAGTGAAAAGCTGTGAACTATATTTAATAATAAGGACAGGTGTGTCCAACTCTTTGTGACCCTGGACTGTGGCCCACCAGGCCCCCTCTGTCCATAAGATTTTCAGACAAGAATACTGGAGTGGGCTGCCATTTCCTCCTTCAGAGGATCTTCCAGACCTAGGGATCAAACCTGTGTCTCCTGTGTCTCCAGCATTGCAGGTGAATTCTTTACCCACTGAGCCACCAGGGAAGCCAATAATAAGGTCAAATAGTAGCTTATAGGGTAATTATGTAGGAATAAATAATTAATAAACAAAACATTCTTTTTCAACAAGTATCACTAATTCTTTGTAAATGTATCTCCTGCACTGCAAATGGATTATTTACTCCTGGAGCCCCTGAAAAGCCCATAGTAGTAAAGACAAAGCAGTAATTTGAAGTTTTTTTTTGTTTTTTTTTTTTTAAGAAAAAGACATTGGAAATGATTTTATATTAACAGGTAAGTTGTCAAATCAATGGAAGTTTCCTTTTTCATAGTAATGTTTCACTGGAGCATGAAGCTTCTTGTAATAGTAACTTCTTTCACTCAAACTATTTTAATTCAAATATTATAAGTTTTTGTTTTGCTCAAAGATAAAACAGACAGAAAAACATCTACACAGATATTACCGTTAGTACAAAAATGTTATTTCTGCCCAATTCACATAATAAATAGGAACACAAGCCTTAGAACACATGACAAAGAAAATATGATGATATTAAAATGTAGATTTTTTTCTTATAAATACACCATTTCAAAGGCAGCTTTCCTCTATAATTTAAGTGTCTCAAAATATATGAATAAAGTTGGCAATCAAATGATCCATGCAATTAATAATTTTATTATCACTTTTATTTTATGTTGGATAAATCCCAAAGCAACCCTGAAATATGAGCAGGTATCTCTATAAAACTCAGAGATGCCATGATCTACATTCATCCTATGTTACTCTATCTAGTTAAATAATGTTACTGTAATGATCGTTCAATTGTAATTTATAAAGAATCTATACAAAATGAAATGCTGTAGAATATCATCTATATCATAATTAATTGGAGTGAAATGGGTATATAAACAATCAGTGATAATCATCCACAGATATTATTAAATTTCTATATAATAGGATATTGCTATGTGGAAAAGGAAATGTTCAAAACATGATTACAGTGTCTCTCTTTACCTGTGGAGAGGCTGCAGAAAAATCAAAAAGAAAGATGACTTGTTCCAATCACTTTGTTGTTGCTGTTGTTCAGTCATTGAGTCGTGTCCAACTCTTTGTGACCCTATGGACTGCAGCATGCCAGGCTTCCCTGTCCTCCACCATCTCCCAAAGTTTGTTCAAACTCATGTCCATTGAGTCAGTGATGCTATCCAACCATCTCATCCTTTACCACTCCCTTCTCCTCCTCCAATCACTTTGCAAACATGCCAAGTGGTATATGGTAATCACACATACTTGGTATTTGGTAGCAGAAGAATCTTTATATTTGAGATGCTTTTGCAAGATGTACTTAGCCTGATCAAGATTGCTTGCAGAAAATAAATATGGCATTTTAGGATGCTTGAGAAACGTAATATAAACTATAACTATCGAGGTATAACTTGTAGGTGTTTCATAAACAAATCAGATCCTTTTTGTGTTAATGATGACATACATACATCATCGAAGGACCACAATGTTAACAATCAAACCAGAGTACATCCTAAGGCTGCAAGTAACAACCTGGGGAGCTGTACAGAGTCCTTCACTTCACAGTGCTTCTTCAACTATGTCTCACATTTATTGTCATTTTTGAAATGTTTAAATTAGTAAACTTTGATACTAGTGAAGTGCTTCAACTTTTATGGGATTTAACAATCCCAGGTTGTGAGTTATCTCAGGGTGGCAATCATGTTTGAAAGAAGGAATTAAACTATTTGCTTTGAAGCTACTTGAGCAAAGCTATTACTCTGTATTTACATAGACTGTGTATTTTGGTGGAAAGGAGGTTGTAATGGAAGGATTGATACAGATTATGGATTTAAAACTCCAAGCCCATACAATTCTTGGCACTATCACTGTAGTATAAATACTGTAAATGCCTAAGAGATAAGCAAATCTCATTTGGTATGTATCAATTACTTGAGAAGAAGAGATGAGACTAGTCATTTTTTCATTTTCTGTGTCATTTTTTATTCATATACTAGGTGTATACTAATACGCTAAGTGTATTAGTCACTAGTTGGGCCTATGAAGATATTTAGCAAATAAATGACATACATGAAATTTAGATTTTAGGTAGATATATCCTACTCTTGATGTAGAGAATAATTTGGAAAAGAGCATAAGCAGGCAAGGTTGGGAATGAAAGACCATATTTATTGAGGGAAAAATTAATGTAGGATTTATATATGGATATACAATTTATATATGGAGATGTAAGATTTATATATGGACAGTCCCTTGGACTGCAAGGAGATGCAAGCAGTCAATCCTAAAGGAAATCAGTCCTGAATATTTATTGGAAAGATTGATGCTGAAGCTGAAAGTCCAATACTTTGGACACCTGATGCAAAGAATTGACTCATTGGAAAAGACCCTGATGCTGTGAAAGATTGAAGGCGGGAGGAGAAGGGGACAACAAAGGATGACACTGTTGGATGGCATCACCAACTCGATGGACATGAGTTTGAGCAAGCAAGGGAGTTGGTGATGGATAGGAAAGCCTGGAGTGCTGCAGTCCATGGGGTTGCAAAGAGTCGGACACAACTGAGTGACTGAACTGAAATGAACTTATATATGGATGGGCTTCCCATATGGCGTACTGGTTAAGTATCCACCTGCCAATACAGGAGACAAAGGTTCTATCCCTAGGTCAGGAAGATTCCCTGAAGTAGGAAATGGCAACCCCCTCCAGTATTCTTGCCTGAGAAATCCCATGGACAGTGGAGCCTGATGGGCTACAGTCCATGGGGTTGCAAAGAGTCAGACACAACTAAGCACGCAGGCACTCATTGATTATATATGGATAGGGATGACAGTTGCAGAGATAATTTGGAGGGACTTGCAATCTGTTGTATGTCAGGAATTCTGGGTAAAAGTAAAATTCAGGATGAATGTAATTACGTGTTTTCCATAAGTAGTATTTGTAGACAAGAGACAAAGAAGTTATATACAAAGTCCCAGAATACAATAGTTTGTCTTTTTTTTTTTCTTTCATATAATCCACTGGTATTGGGAACATGAAAAGGGTGTGTTAGAAGATTCTCCCTTACTCCTATGGATCTAGTCTATGCAAATGGCTCCTAAATATTATAATATATTCACATGATCTGTTCACACCAAGTTTCTTTTTAGCTGCAAAGTAGATACAACCAGCAACCCCCCTCGGAAAAAAAAGTGAGCTTTTTTAAGCTACATTAATCACTTAATACATTGACAAGTGCCTGAAAAGCAAACATGTATGAGAAACTGAAGCACAAAGAAAGGGCACAAAGAAAATTCATTTATATCAAGAATACAATCTCAAAAAACAGAGAACTTTAGTATAAATAAAGGTGCTGGAGAACAAGAAGGGACCAGAGGGGACTCCATGATCGAACACTCTTTGAAAGCACAGGCAGTAGTAGCAAAGGACAGACCCCACCCCTCCTCTGCCCACTGGCCAGAGAGGGGCACACTTTGGAGAGCTGTGGAGTGACCAGTCATACAATGGAGACAGAAACCAACTGGCACCGGCAGAGGACAAGGTCACCACGATGCATTTTCCTCGAGTCTGTCTGAGCCAGCTGGGGGATCTTCTGCCCATTTCCCAAGTTTGTGCAAGGTGGGAACCAGAGCCATGCGCCATGGTTAACCTCGTTAGTAAATCAATTTGTGAGGTCAGTGGCGAGGATGAGACATGGGGTAAGGGTCCACAACATTCACAGCTTCACATCAGTGCCACCTGAGGACTTACCTGGTTGTGAGGAGACAATCTCTACCACAGACTAGCTGGGTGACCTGCATCAGCTTCTTCTGCTGAGGTTTCATCTCATTGTCTGTGAAGACCTTGATGGCTGGCCAAGCAGCCCATCCGAAGGGCTGTGAGCATGCAGTCCTCCAAAAAGAGAAGAACCGGGCTGCCCCGGACATCTTCCTGCACTCCAGGGCTTCAAGCAGCAGCACCTCACGGTTGCGCTGCCACAGTGGTGTGTCCAGCACTTAGATCGGGGCCAGAGGGCCTTTTGGTTTATCCTTGCTGCCCTTGTCCCCACTGCCGTCCGAGCTGGTGTGACCCAGGAAGAAAGTGAATAAGATCTCCAGCTGGGCCTCTGAGCCAGAGTCGTTTGTTGGGCATGGAACTGTTGAGCAGGACGGACAGATGGACACAAGACCAGGGTGGAAATCACCTCGTGGGAGCCACACGCACCAGGGCGGTGCAAGAACAAGGCACATGTTCAGTGAGCACCCAGAGACCTGCTCTTGCACATGGCCAGCCAGGGACCCCACCTGGCAAGTGATAGATCCCACAGTGGGCTGAGCCAAGAAGGTCCTCAGGTTGTGCCTGCAACTTCAGGGCTCTCCTCCTTCTCTCCACTCCATCTCCTCAGTCCTGGCTGCCGCCACCCACTCAACCCCAGGGAAGAGGAGGTCCAACATCACTGCTTTAAGTTACCACTCGGCCTTCAGTGAAGAACCACATGGTAACAGGTAACCTTTGCCACCTGTCACCACATAGCAGCAGTCAAAGCTCCACAACTCTAACAGCAGAGCCCTGGAAATCAATCTGTAGGAGCCCAGCAGGAGCAGGGAGTGTACATGGGGACTACCGGAAGCCATTTCAGCTGGCAGGCTAGGTACAAGCTATGGGCTGAGAAGGTCCACTTGGCAGTAGGTTGTGGGACCCTTGCTCTTGTCAGTTTAAACAGAGAAGTCTGCTTTTATGGATATTGGGGCTGGCCCAGGTGTATAGGTGGCTTTCCCTGTACAGATACAGGTGTCCACTGAAACATAGGGACAAAAACAGGTTCTCTGACTAAGGCAGCCAGCCACTTCATATATGTCACCTTGGTCTAGTGATCAGCCATTAATCATTGAGTGCTTTGTTGGTGTTCTTCTTGATGAAATTTAGGTATTACACTTGGTTAATGGAGAACCACCAAGACAGAGTTGGTCTTTGCGAGATCAGTAAACTGGTTGAAGTCTTGGCAGGTGTGCTTTGTGTCCTTCTAGATGATACAAATAGTGCAGAATGACACCTATGACTTCCCTTAAAAAAACAGACACATATAAGGAAAATATTAGAGAAATGAGAAGTCAATAGGACCCTTAGAGTTCAGTTCAGCTCAGTCTTTCAGTCGTGTCCAACTCTTTGCGACCCCATGGACTGCAGCATGCCAGGCTCCCCTGTCCATCACCAGCTCCCAGAGTTTACTCAAACTCATGTCCATTGAGTCAGTGATGCCATCCAACCATCTCATCCTCTGTCGTCCCCTTCTCCTTCTGCCCTCAATCTTTCCCAGCATCAGGGTCTTTTCAAATTAATCAGTCCTTCGCATCAAGTGGCCAAAGTATTGGAGTTTCAGCTTCAACATCAGTCCTTCCAAAGAATATTCAGGACTGATTTCCTTTAGGATCGACTGGTTGGATCTCCTTGCAGTCCAAGGGACTCTCAAGAGTCTTCTCCAACACCACAGTTCAGAAGTATCAATTCTTCAATGCCCAGCTTTCTTTATTGTCCAACTCACATCCATATATGACTACTGGAAAAACCATAGCCTTGACTAGACAGAAACCTTTGTTGGCAAAGTAATGTCTCTGCTTTTTAATATGCTGTCTAGGGTAGTCATAACTTTTCTTCCAAGGAGTAAGCATCTTTTAATTTCATGGCTGCAGTCACCATCTGCAGTAATTTTGGAGAGAGAATTTTCTTCAGCAATTAAAAAGGAAGATATAAAAAAAATCAAGGAAATAAGAAAGAATTATAAGAAAATTCAAATTATGTTTAGCAATATGTTTTATATTAAAGTTAAGAAAATTCTGAAAAAAAACATTGCACATAAGATTAAAATTTTTGTTCATATTGGAGAGAAAAAAATATGAAAGATAATAAATACAAATGATCTCCTACCTATAGTAGTAATTACTTAACAATGTTGTCAACAATATTTTGAAAGTTTCTAACTCAAAATTTAAAAGTAATTTGCCATTTTGAAAATGTTACATAAATTTTTTTTGCAAAATAAAACACTATTTAAAGTAGTACTCCACCTCATCCTTAGACTGAATTACAAACTCAAAAATGAAATAGTATGGCCAAAAATAATAATACCTTTACATTTTAACCTAATTTTATTGATTTATGTAATTAGACTCTTTATACCTGGATAAGTGTTGCTTTTGGTGGCTTCTTGACAAAGAAAAATATTGAAACTTGCTGAGCTTATATAGAATAGTTTTATTTTGTTTACTGTGGTGGTTGAAAAATGAATCCCCTTCTAGTTTCTAAAGTATAATTTTCTACATTAAACTTAAAGTAGTATTTAAAAAATCCCAATCTATGAGTCTTCAGCAGTGTCCAAATTTTTATGAAAGATGTGAAGATAATGAAATCAAATCAAGAAATAAATTATTCCAACCAGAAAAAATAAAAATAAAAAATTAATATTATCTTAACCAAACACTGAAATGGCATATATCAAAAAATATCCAAGAAAATTTTACATAGAGGGATAAAATTTAATGGCAAAATATTGAATATATAGTAAAGACACTGTGAAACGGAATCCAAAGAATTTATGTTAACAAAAACTAATTGAGTGATTAAAGTAACTAAAATCAAATTGACCTAAATGCTTTCCTGTGCAGAAAGGAATTAGAATACTCTAATTAAAGAAATATAAGTAAAGGCAGGGTTTTCAAATATATATACAATGAATTAAAAGCAGAAGGTGTACCTCTTAAATGTCCTCAGTAGTAAAGAAAGCAACCCAATGACCATGCAGAATAGAAAATAAAGCGACTGCAAAACTACATAAATATGGAAGTCATAAACATAAAGGTATTAGCATATTAATTATTAACATACATACACATATGTGAAATTGTATTAATATTTTTCAGATTTTATAGACATATTTGCATAGTACTTAAAAATTTTGGAGATAGTAAGTGCTCAGTAGATAATAGTGATGATGATAGTAGTAAGAATGATAATTGTTCTATGATGCTTTTAAAAAGCATACCAAAAATATTCACACACTATATATACATATATATATATAATAAATGGAAAATAAGATGGAAACAAGTGTAAATTAAGATCAAACAGATGTGTAATAAATAAGAGAGTATACTTTTTTATAGTAATTGATGCTTTAGTTTGGGGGATTTTTTTTCTCTCAGTTTCTAATTTCTGTTTGATATATCTACTATTATTTATTCAGAGAAAGGATTGTAGTGGAAAACAGAAAAGTCAATGATTAACTCTGTCTTTCAAAAGCCTAAAGGCATTAGTGTAACAGAAAGGTTTTTAGGGCATAGGCAATAACTTACAAAGAATTTTAACGAGCTAGAACTTTTCTAACTAAAGAATATGTGCTGTATGTGTGCTGTGCTTAGTCGTTCAGCCACGTTCAAGTCGTTGTGACCCCATGGATTGTAGCCCACCACGTTCTTCTGTCCATGGGGATTCTCCAGGCAAGAATACTGGATTGGGTCACCATGCCCTTCTCCAGGGAATCTTCCCAACCTAGGTATCGAACCCAGGTCTCCCACATTGCGAGCACATTCTTTACCATCTGAGCCACCAGGGAAGCCCCAAAATACTGGAGTAGGAAGCCTATCCCTTCTCCAGCGGATCTTCCCCACTGCAGGAATGAAACTGGGGTCTCCCGCCTTGTGGGTGGATTCTTTACCAGCTGAGCCACCAGGGGAGAGGTTTCTTATTCTGGGGAGGAGGTACTCTAAGGTCCCTGAGATATGGAGCATGTTAGTGAGAGGAGTGGCAGAATTCTCAGATAATTTCCTTCAATCTAGGAGTGAAAGACTGCTGTATCATTTTCTATGCTACACTAGTTGCTGTATCAGCATTCTCTGAAAGAAACAGTTCTCAATGTAAAGGGCCTTTAAGTTCACGAAATTGACTCCCAGTGCTGTGTAAGGACTGAAGATTTCAATATGCCCAATATGCTTAAAGAACCAGAATGCCTTCTAGATCCATAGAAATTGCTACTGTAAACTGTAGCAAAGCAATATGTGCGGTACAGTAACACAAACTCAAATGGTTGGTGTTTTTCTATGTGAAGGCAGTGTAGGAAAATATCTAGCAAGAATGAAAAGCTCAGTGTTTCTCACACTACATCTTTATAAAGTCTTTTCATTGTGTTAAGTTCTCTTGGAGAAGCATTGAAGTGACAGATGTTGATGGAGTCCAACAGTGATTTGGAATTAATTTTGTTATCTGGGAGGGATGGAAATTCAGGAATTAGGTTGCGTTTCCAAAAACTTAAAGGAAGAGAGTTTTCATTCTTGTATATTTGAATCCTTGAAGGAAATTTTGTATCAATGGCAATTATATAAAGATATATGAATGTTTGTGTGTTAATCAGGTTATGTCAAATTAATAAATGTAAGCTAGCAAATGTATCAAAGGTGTAGTATTCCACCTATAAAATCCAAGACAGTCAGCAAAAACAATGAATAAAATTGATGAGTTTATGAATATGAAAATTTTAAACACTTTCTAACTTACCACTAACAACTTGGAAAACTTATAAACAAAATATTTAGAACTACCTTAGGGAAAAAATGGTGAAATATTTAGGAGTAATTTTAATGACAACAATATATGATTTAAGGAATATTTTAAGAATAGAAATACCAAGATATGAGTCATAATTATAAAGACATAAGTACTTCAAAAATTAATGTATAAAAATTACTGCAAAAGTAAAAAAGCCCAAGGAAATATATTGAGAAATCTACAAATTTAATAAAGTGCTTTAGAAAGTTTGCCAAATACAAAATTAAAAACTATAAAATCACTATTATTCATATATAGAAAAATAACCAAGTAGACAATGTAATTGAAACAAATCCATTTTAGTAATAGCATAAAGCAAGGTGTCCAGTAAAAAATAGTGATAACTCTGATTTCAGATATAAATAATTATGAAAAAGGTGATGATGTGTTAGATTACAAAAAGAAAGTTCCTATTTTCTTCCACTGAATATATAAATGGAAGATAAAGTAATGCACCCAAATTTCCAGTTATAAGCAGAATGAGGAAGCTTGGGGCAGACCAACTGACATTATATCTGAGAAGAAATAGAAAATCTGAATAAATTACAGACATTATCTAGGTAAAGAGGCACCAGTCTAGAATTATGTAACAACAAAATATATCCTTTCAAAATAAATGAAAAGATATCTCTCAATGATGGGAAAGGTAAACAGTGAGTAAATATAAATAAATATTGACTATCTACAGCAATTATTTTAATATCTTGTCCTTTAAAATATATGCAACAGATACCATAAAGCAAAAAGTAAGGAGGTAAATATGCTTAAAGGCTCTAAACTTCTGGCAGTATCAATAGCAGAACTAAAGTGAAAGAATTGATTATATAGTCTTGTTATATAAGTTATATAGTAATCATTCAAGTCATATATTAAATTATTGTTGTTCATTGTTCAGTACCTCAGTCATGTCTCTTTGTGACTCCACGGACTGCCCCATGCCAGGCTTTCCTGTCCTTCACCAACTCCTGGAGTTTACTTAAACTCATATCCATTGAGTCAGTGATGCCATCCAACCATCTCATCCTCTGTCGTCCCCTTCTCCTCATGCCCTCAATCTCTGCCAACATCAGTATATTAAAAGTATATTTTCCAATGGATCGGCTCTTCACACTACAGGTGGAAGGCATCAATTTTTGGTGCTCAGCCTTCTTTATGGTCCAACCGTAATAGCTTTGACTACAGGTAACTTTATTGGCCAGAGAAGGCAATGGCACCCCACTCCAGTACTCTTGCCTGGAAATGCCATGGATGGAGGAGCCTGGTAGGCTGCAGTCCATGGGGTCACTAAGAGTCGGACACGACTGAGTGACTTCACTTTCACTTTTCACTTTCGTGCATTGGAGAAGGAAATGGCAACCCACTCCAGTGTTCTTGTCTGGAGAATTCCAGGGACAGGGGAGCCTGGTGGGCTGCCGTCTATGGGGTCGCACAGAGTCAGACATGATTGAAGTGACTTAGCAGCAGCAGCAACTTTATTGGCAAGGTGATGTCTCTGCTTTTAATATACTCTCTAGGTTTACCATAGCTTTTCTTCCTAAGTTATATACTAATCATTTAAGTCATATTTTAAGTCAATCACTAAAAATAAGAAAAATAATTTTTAAAGAAAAAGCACAAAAATACATGATTAATCCAAATTAAACCAAAAAACGAGATTAAAAAACCAGTAACATGATGAACCAACCATAGTAACCATAGTAATGCTAGATAAAGTAGTCCCAGGTTTCTGTAAATAGGGAGAATCAACCTTTTTGTGTAGTCCCAGTCATACCTGGAACCCTCCAGGACTGATAAAACCAGAAGTAATAATCCTTGTTTCTTTCAAAGTTTCCTGTTGATTATTGCTGAAGATGTCTTACAATCATAACAAGACCTACAAGGACTGGTCCAACTACAGCACTAGTCATTAGTTTCTAAAAGGGAAACTGGGCGCTGGTGGCAACCCCCAGACATTTCTAGCCAATAGCATCCTTATGCATAGGATGAGGATATTCCCAGTCCAGGCTGTGCGGGAAAGGAGAAGGAACCCAGGCAGATCTTGACCAACTCCCTCAATAGAGGTGAAGGAGCTAAGTGTTATCATTCACACAAAATTCAAACAGGCAAAATTATCTTATGATGTTTCAGGGCTTCCCTGGTGGCTTAGATGGTAAAGAATCTGCCTCCAATGCAGGACACATGAGTTCAATCCCAGGGAAGATCCCCTGGAGAAGGGAATGGCTACCCACTCCAGTATTCTTGCCTGGAGAATTCCATGGACAGAGGAGCCTGGCAGGCTACTTTCCATGAGGTCGCAGAGTCAGACATGACTGAGAGACTAACACTACTACTAAGTCAAGGAAATCACTTTCAGCTTCCATATCAGTAAGTGTTCTCCTAACAAATTATATATGTACAAGAAAGTCCCAGAAACATCCTATAGAAACCTAGCTAACAATCACAATGTTGATGAGCTTAAATGGTTCATAGAAGACATGCCCAATTCCCTTCCCTAGATAGAATCCTTGTTGTTCTTTTGCTAAACTCATCTCTCTTCCAATCAACCATATCAAAATTTACCACATATTCAACTGCCTTCTGGGCAGCAACATCTATATGTCTAAAATCACATGCAACTCAGTTCAGTTCAATTCAGTTCAGTCACTCAATCATGTCTTACTCTTTGAGACCCCATGGACTGCAGTATGACAGGCCTCTCTGTCCATCACCAACTCCCGGAGTTTACTCAAACTCATGTCCATTGAGTTGGGATGCCATCCAACCATCTTATCCTCTATGGTCCCCTTAAATTCCAAAATTAATTCATATATTTCTCCACTAACAAATTTTCCCACACATGTTCCATTCCAACTCTGTATTCTATGTCTAAGTAAAATAAGTAAGTATTAATAGCTCAGTCACATTCAACTCTTTGCAACCCCATATTAAGCTTCTCTGTCCATGGAATTTTCCATGCAAGAATACTGGAGTGGGATGCCATTCCCTTCTCCAGGGAATCTTCCCAACCTAGGGATGGAACTCAGGTCTCCTGAATTTCAGGCAGATTCTTTACTGTCTGAGCCACCAAGGAATCTCGTTCTATGTCTAGGATATTTCATTTATAGACAATTATCACAGGTAACTTAGAAAGTAAATATTTATTCCTCTCTTCCCTTTATTATTTTTCTTCATAATAATCATCTAATCCTGGTAATGTTCTACCAGAGGTCTCCCAAATGTGGCTGTTCTTTTCTGTCCCTAGTACTCTCACTTTAGCTTACATCATTATTATCTCTTTAGGTTAGTACAACAGTTTTTGGTGTATCAGCTTCTGATATCCCTTTCTTAACATAGTGATACACTTCTGTTGAAATGGTCTAAATTTCAGATTTTTACTTTCAGTTCAGAATGTCAACCACAAATTAAACCTACCCAAAGCCAAATAAATATATGAACATGTAAAAGAACTGGGGAAATGAAAGTCAGCTACCATAAAATCTGAGGAACTCCTAAACTATACAAAGAAGATTTTATAAGACTTAAGTTAAAGGAGGAGATGAAGCCACATCCTAAGAAACTGGTGTTAATTGTAGTAATTCTTAGATTAACCCAAAGAAGTTTTAAAATCAATCAACAGTGCCCCTTTCTCTCTCTCTGGAAATTTATCATCAGCAATGATTTGTATTCTCAGGCTAATTGCAAAAGGCAATTAACCAAGGAAAGTAAGTGCCTGTCCTTCTAGGTTATCAATGGCACACAGAACAAAATGGAAAGCAAACCTCAAAGATGGTAAAGAAAAACTAAAAAGCAGCCCTTTCAAGTAGGGAAATATTTTAAACTGCTTCATTTTCAGAGTAAAGTTCTCTTTAATTTGGCAAATCTTGATCTCCCAACCTGCCTATCTATAAAAATCCAACTAGTTGATAACTCCTGACTTCTTTTCACTGAATTGTCCCTGAAGCTCTCTTTTCAAAGGTTTTCAGAGATACAGATGAAATCATGAAGATTGCCTGTTCCAACAGAGTACTTCATTCATATTTATGAGGAAAGCAGGAGGATCAAGATAACTAAGAAGAGAAAGGTAACCAAAATGCTTTCAGAGGAAAGTGATCTAATTCTAAAAGTAGATATTAAAAGCAAATTTTGTCATTGGTAGCGATTTGAGGGGTGTATAATGTTGCAAAATCAAAAAGTGTCTGCAAAAACAAAAACAAAAAAGAGCAATCTGAGAACAACAAACAAAATGAAATACATTGAGATTAAATATTTTGTTGTATGAATGTATGCATGATTAACAAAGGAGTGAATAATCAGCTTTACATCAACAGGCTGGATAAAATCCATATGAGTCGCTGAACTGCTTGTCTGAAAAATATATATATATATTTTCCTTCTTCTGACTCATTGATAGTATTCCTTTATCTGGGAAAATGCACATAACCTTGAGTTCTACTTACTTCCGTGTTTAGCTTTTCATCTTCCGTTTTATGTTCTATGCTTTGGAAGTGACCAGCAATTTTTATCTCAGTGAAGTTCTTTTCAAAGAAGCTCTGGTTTTATTTTTCCTGGTGATGGCCTTTCTGGTTACTGCATAACTTTGCTCTTACTATCTTTCTTACATATTACATATTGCCTACCTATGAGAAAAATGTTCTTAAATTCTCACTGACTTTGTAAGAAAAAAAGACAGCAATTATGTGCATTTTTCTTACCTCTAGTGCCAGCGTTTGTAAGTGTCCATTTCTTCATGGATACTTTTCAACCTAGTCCTCTCACTTCTCACCATACAGCCTTATACTGTAGTCTTATTAGAGTCTTATTTTAGAGTTGAAGAAATAGCAGTCTAGTTCAAGTGACATGTTCATGAACAAAAAGAGATTTTATTACATAATTAGAACTTATAACTCAGATATGATTTGTAAGTCAAAACGTATTTTCTTTTCCAAAGTATGCAGTTCATGTTCACAATAGTTGGATGAGGAAACAACTCAAGGAAGATTAATTGGTTTGCTAAAATGTATGCAAATACAGATAACCCTTGAATAACATGGGGGTTAGGAGTGCTCACTCTCTGCACAGTTGGAAATCCATGTATAACTTATAGTCAACTCTCCATATCCTTGGTTCCATATCACATATGAAACCAACCTTGGATCCTATAGTATGATAGTATTTACTATTGAAAAAAAATCCTTGTATAAGTAAACCCATGCAGTTCAAACTCATGTTGTTGAAGGGTCAATAATAGTAATGTTGCTGCTGCTGCTGCTGCTAAGTCACTTCAGTCGTGTCCGACTCTATGCGACCCCATAGACGGCAGCCCACCAGGCTCCCCCGTCCCTGGGATTCTCCAGGCAAGAACACTGGAGTGGGTTGCCATTTCCTTCTCCAATGCAGGAAAATGAAAAGTGAAAGTGAAGTCACTCAGTCGTGTCCGACTCTTAGCGACTCCATGGACTGCAGCCCTCCAGGCTCCTCCATCCATGGGATTTTCCAGGCAAGAGTACTGGAGTGGGGTGCCACTGCCTTCTCCAAATAGTAATGTTAATTTAGGGTATAAGGCCTATTGAGAACACCCTAGATCATAAATGATAAATGATATCATACATGATAAAGGTATACCCTATAAAATTAATAAGCATCTACATCATCATTTCTGATCTCCCTTTCCCCCCACTACTCACGTTCCATAAAAATAAAAGTAAAAATATCATTTATGCTCTCCAAAAAAAAGAAACCATTATTAAATCTTATTTTGTGATATGTATACCTGGCCGTTGGTTTATCTTTTTCACATTTAATATGTGACAGATACCATTTTAAAGATTGTATATATTAATTTAATCCTCATAGCCATCTGGTGATGTAGGTTTTTTTATTATCCTCAATATACACAAAGGCAGCTGATACATGGACAGGTTAGGTAATCTCCATAGCTTACATAGCCACTAAGAAGAGCCAGGATTTGAAGTCAGGCTGTTTAACTTCAAAGTCTTTACTTTTAATAAATATGCTATATTGCCTTTCAGCTATAAATATCAAATATTTAAATGTAAAAAAGAAAGTTGTTTCCAGTCTTTTAACTCTCTTCACATATCTCTTGATATGATGAAATGCACATAAAGAATGTCATCTTACCACCATCTAAATATCATAAAGAAGATATGATTTGAAATTAAAAATAAAAGAGTCCAATGAAATACAAACTCCTGAGAATGAAATGGGGATTATTTGTTTCTATTATCAATTTCATATCTTATCTCTAGAAAATAGATAAGAGCTATCCACTGAGTTAAAAGCTTGAATTGATATCTTCTACATAAATATATCATGCTTAATACCTTCACTGAGTAAAGGAGAAATGATGGATTTGACATTTTCTTGAGATATATTTAACATTTTGGGCTATCCCTCGACTAGAAAGGCCAATGCTTTTAGTTCTAGAGTAAACAAGATAGAGGTTAAGCACATATAGAATAAAATTATATGCTGACACAAAGGCACTGTTCTAAAAGGCAGTGAGTACTCATGAGTTAGTATTCAAGAAATTCTTGCTGTTTGCTTGGCTGAAAGTACATTCCTATCCCATGAGGACCTTACGTATCCCATGAGGTTGTTTGGAAAATCAAGACTAATATGTGTAAAAAGCAGGACATAATACTAAGGTGCTAAAAGAGCTGGAGGCAGGAGGGGTGAAGTGAGAGCCCCAGATCAGAGGGTATATATTTTTTTTAAAGAATTGACCTCTGGTCTATGTTGAAATAGGGCTTCCCTTGTAGTTCAGTTGGTAAAGAATCTGCCTGCAGGGCAGGAGACCTGGGTTGGATCCCTGGATCGGGAAGATCGCCTGGAGAAGGAAATGGCAACCCACTCCAGTATCCTTGTCTGGAAAATCTCATGGACAGTGGAGCCTGGTGAGCTGCAGTCCATGGGGTCAAAAAGAGTCGGCCACAACTGAGAAACTAACACTAACACTAGTGATTAGTGCAACAGGAGTCAGTCGTATACACTTTATACCCTCTTCATTCTTAAAAGTTAATTATGGAGATTGGTCTTAAATGATGACTGGGATTAGAGCAAGCATGGAAAATAGTGGGGAGAACCTCAGATTTGTAGAAAGGACAATAAAGAAGGTATAGAAATATGCATGAAAGGTAAAGAGCCAGAAGACAAATAGTTTAGGTTTGTAGGCTACAGACAGCCTTTATTGTCATGTATTTTCCTTCTTTTTTCTCCTCAACCATATAAAAATGTGTAGAAAAAAAATATGCTCTTTGCTGGAGGACTGTAACCTAAATATTCAATGGTCCAGATATGGCCAGTAAATTACAATGTGACAATGCCCAGTTTAGAATGACTATGTGAAATTCTGCCTGACTAAATTGAAAGTTTAATACTGGACAATAGTGGCAGAGAAGGTTGGAAAGAAAAGATAAAGCCATATTATTGAAAACATCAAAAGCCAGAATGAACCATAGGTCTTGGATTTGATTTTATTCCCTAAATGTAGGCTTAGGGAATATTTATATGCCAGTTAATTTAGCATGACTTTACCATTAAGCCAGATTGTTCTCATTGATCCCAGGAAATCAGATGGAGTATGTTTATTTAAACAGGACCATTAAACCCGGTTTTGCACTATCTCTTACAAGGTGGAGTCAAAACATTCTCTCTCTCTCTCTTTTTTTTTAATATCTATTGCTTCTGAAGGTACACCTTTTAATGAAATCCAATGACTGCTGATGTTGATATGTTGACCTTGGATGTTCTGATGCACATATTAAATGAAGACCATATGTGGCAGTTTTCTTTGGAAATGATGTGTATTTTTGTACTTGTGAAATCAAGGGAACTGTTATTGAAACTCAGATCCTAAGTTTTGTATTTGCTCACAGCTGGGGTTTCCCTAAGCCCTGGTAAGTACACAGCACATGCTTAGTTATGAGTTTCCTGGTAAAAACTCAGAGGTCTTGAAAAGTTCCTGAATCATCCCAACATCTTTATTATCCATACTTGTGAAATCCCAAGACAGTGGCTTTCATACCATACTATGTGAGAATGTGGTACATATTACATATGTGGTACATATTACAGATACTACATATGGGAAATACTTTGTTATCATCTGTATTCTTCATCCTGATAAATCAATTTATTATAAGATATATGCAGCTGTTATGGAAATATGGAGAAATGTAGAAATGAGAGCTTCAGCATCAGTCCTTCCAATGAATATTCAGGATTAATTTCCTTTAAGATGGACTGGTTGAAACTCCTTGAAGTTCAAGGGACTCTCAAGAGTCTTCTCCAACATCACAGTTCAAAAGCATCAATTCTTCAGTGCTCATCTTTCTTTATAGCCCAACTCTCACATCTATATATGACTACTGGAAAAGCCATAGCTTTGACTAGATGGACCTTTGTAGTAAAAGTAATGTCTCTGCCTTTTAATGTGCTGTCTAGGTTGGTCATAACTTTTCTTCCAAGGAGCAAGCATCTTTTAATTTCATGGCTGCAGTCACCATCTGCAGTGATTTTGGAGCCGCAAAATATAAAGTCTGTCACTCTTTCCACTGTTTCCCCATCTACTTAGCATGAAATGATGGGACCAGATGCCATGATCTTAGTTTTCTGAATGTTGAGCTTTAAGCCAACTTTTTCACTCTCCTCTTTCACTTTCATCAAGAGCCTCTTTAGTTCTTCTTCGCTTTCTGCCATAAGGGTGGTGTCATCTGCATATCTGAGGTTATTGATATTTCTCCCAGCAATCTTGATTCCAGCTTCTGCTTCTTCCAGCCCAGCATTTCTCATGATGTACTCTGCATATAAGTTAAATAAGCAGGGTGGCAATGTACAGCCTTGATGTACTCCTTTCTCTATTGGGTTCCAGTCTGTTGTTCCATGCCCAGTTCTAACTGTTGCTTCCTGACCTGCATACAGATTTCTCAAGAGGCAGGTCAGGTGGTCTGGTATTCCCATCTCTTTAAGAATTTTCCAGAGTTTGTTATGGTCCACACAGTCAAAGGCTTTGGCATAATCAATAACGCAGAAATATTTTTTTTTTTTTGGAACTCTCTTGCTCTTTCAATGATCCAATGGGTGTTGGCAATTTGATCTCTGGTTCCTCTGAGTTTCTAAATCCAGCTTGAACATCTGGAAGTTCATGGTTCACATATTGCTGAAGCCTGGCTTGGAGAATTTTGAGCATTACTTTACTCGTAGGTGAGATGAGTGTAATTGTATGGTAGTTTGAACATTCTTTGGCATTGCCTTTCTTAAGGATTGAAATGAAAACTGACGTTTTCCAGTCCTGTGGCCACTGTGGAGTTTTCCAAATTTGCTGGTGTATTGAGTGAGGCACTTTCACAGCATCATCTTTTAGGATTTTAAATAGCTCAACTGGATTCCATCACTTCCACCAGCTTTGTTTGTAGTCATGCTTCCTAAGGCCCACTTGACTTCACATTCCAGGATGTCTGGCTCTAGGTTGGTGATCACACCATCGTGATTATCTGGATCATGAAGATCTTTTTTGTACAGTTCTTCTGTGTATTCTTGCCACCTCTTCTTAATATCTTCTGCTTCTGTTAGGTCCATACCATTTCTGTGCTTTATTGTGCCCATCATTGCATGAAATGTTCCCTTGGTATCTCTAATTTTCTTGAAGAGATCTCTAGTCTTTCCCATTCTATTGTTTTCTTGTATTTCTTTGCACTGATCACTGAAGAAGGCTTTCTTATCTCTCCTTGATATTCTTTGGAAGTGCATTTTAAATGGCTGTATCTTTCCTTTCCTCCTTTGCCTTTGGCTTCTCTTCTATTCACAGCTATTTGTAAGGCCTCTTCAGACAACCATTTTGCCTTTTTGCATTTCTTTTCCTTAAGGATGTTCTTGATCCCTGCCTCCTCTACAATGTCATGAACCTCTGTCCATAGTTCTTCAGGCACTCTGTCTATCAGATCTAATCCTTTGAATCTGTCACTTCCACTATATAATCGTAAGGGATTTGATTTAGGTCATACCTGAATGCCCTAGTGGTTTTCCTTACTTCAATTTTAGTCTGAATTTGGCAATAAAGAGTTCATGGTCTGTGCCACAGTCAGCTCCTGGTCTTGTTTTTGCTGAATGCATAGAACTTCTCCATCTTTGCCTTCAAGAAATATAATCAATCTGATTTCAGTATTGACCATCTAATGATGTCCGTGTGTAGAGTCTTCTCTTGTGTTGTTGGAAAAGGGTTTTTGCTATGGCCGGTTTACCTCTCCTAATATATAATATTTATATGTATATGTATTCATGATGAATTTTTATTTGAAGAAAAATCTTTTTAAATTTATTACCTATGCAGTTATCCATAATGAGTTTTTTTCTTCTGCAAATTCACTATACTTTGACCAGTACTTTGATTTTGTTTATTATTTCTGATGGGAAAAATTCCCTTTTAGAATAATTCTAGTGAACTCATCAAGCAGAGCCATAACCTAAAGAGTTATTTCCTGATTGCTTCATAATGTCATTAAGAGTTTATGATAGTTATAGGTCATAAGAGTTAGGGCTGTGAGATTTCATATATCTCAAATTTTGTACTAAGTGTGATCATTAGAGGTGAATGGACATGTTTAGCCATAGGCACGTTAAAATTCAGTTAGTATAGACTGACTAAGAGATGAGAAGCCAATGTTATATTTGGAGGCCCTTTCTTATTGTTTGTATTACGAAGTCTACTTATAGGTAGTTATCCTTTGGGTTTCCTCTTTCTTCTAATTATTCAAATGTAAAAATATCAAGAAATTTTCAAAATTTTGTGGCCATGGTGAATAATATATAGGTCTTATGAATAAATAAAACCTGGCTTCCTCCAAAAAAGGGGAGAGGGTTATAAAGTAAATAAAAATAAAATACAAAAGAAAACAGATGTCATATTAAGAAGAAATTTAGCCACAGAGTTGTCTATAAGTGGTGTGGCATTTGGGGGGTGAAGAAAACTACTTCCTTTTAACTACTTGCCCTACGAAATAAATTTGTCCCTTTTAATGAGATGACTGCTTTATCAACTGTTACTTTGATGAATATATTTTAAAATTGAAACCAAAATGCAATTTTGAACTTTCCAAAGCAAGACATGCATATCACAGCAGGGGAGAAAGGAGAAGCTGAAGGTCAAAGGGGAAATTCCTCATGCTAGAACTTGTTTTTGCAAGTTATGCCAATATCCACAATTTCACTGTTACTGACCTTCAATGAAGAGAACATAATGAATTAAAAAAATTGAGAAGAGAGCTTGATAGCTATCCATAATCTCATGTACAAACTACTTGAAAATAGCAACAAAATTCTTTCTATCACACCATACAAATTTTTCTTTTTTAAAAAATAATTTTATTTTTATTAACTTCTTTAACAACAAAATAATCTGGGTTGAGGAACAGCCAGTTAACAATGTCGTGATAGTTTCAGGTGAACTCTGAAGGGACTCAGCCATACATATACATATATCCATTCTCCCACCAAGGCCCCTCGCATCCAGGCTGGCATGTAACATTTTTTCTCATTAAATTAACCATACTAGCATTTCTTAAAGAAATACTAGCCATACTAGCATTTCTTAAAGTAATAATTACAAATTAGACTACATTTTTCATTAAAATTCAATGTAATTTGATTTAATTTTTTAATGTTAATGCACTTTGAAATTATCAGCAAAGCCACAAGTTAGAGTATTATTTTAAAAAGACAAGAAATAACCAATGTATGGCAAAAAAATGCAAATATTGGTGTATTTAACAAAGTAGCAGGAGAGATCAAATACAGTTATATTTCATTGAATTTAAATAGCATATTACATTTCATATACTACTTTACTTAATGTCATTTTCCCACAATAAAAATTATAAATGTTTTTAATAAGATGAAGACCTCCTGAGTTTGTCACAGATATATACATAAATATGCCTTGCTAACCCTTCAAATTCTCAGACATGAGAAGAAAGAGTACTGTTATATAATAGAAAGATCTATCAACTAAGCATCAAGAAAATTTAGGCTTTAATACAAACACAATCTCTAATTCACCACATGACCTTGAAAAATTATTTAAATTCTTCCAGCCTTTGTTTTCTTATCTATAGCTTGAAAGCTTTGGGCTAAACTAGGCTCCTCATCTGCAAACTTCTTTCAGAAATTGATGTTGTACTCATGAAAATCTTGAGCTATTTTCAATATTTTAAAGTATTCTAAGAAAGAAAAATATGATTTCATTACTTCAAGCTAAAATTTTATAAATTTAATGTAATTTCTGAAGACATGATATTAGGGTATTTGATCAAAAAGAGGAAAGAATATATGTGTCTACATATGTGTGTGTGTGTATTTTGGTGTTTTTTTTGGTAAGTACATATTTTGAAAACATAGGACCTGTGTGGAAGAGAACATTAAAAGCACTTTCTCTAAGGCACCAAAATATTACTTTTTTTTTTGTATTTAACTACTTTGAACCAATCCTGCCACAGTTCAAAGGTATGCTTTTACTTTGAATACTTTGAAGTGTTGTAAATTGGGGATTTTGTGTTTTTATCTTGTGTGTGTACTCAATCACTCAGTCTTGTCCAACTGTGATTCTTTGTGTTTTTATCTTACATTGAATATTTTCATTCATGTATTGTCTAACAGTAATACATGTAATCAATACTGCAATTAGTTTAGATGCTTAGAATCTTCTCACTTAAGATTATATTCTGTGGGAGAGTACTGTTGTTCAGTTGCTCAGTCAGGCTTGACTCTTTGTGACCCTGTGGACACACCAGGCTTCCCTGTCCTTCACCACTTCCCGGAGCTTGCTCAAACTCATGTTCATTGAGTCGGTGATGCCATCCAACCATCTTGTCCTCTGTCATCCCCTACTCCTTCAGTCATCAATCTTTTCCAGAATTAGGGTCTTTTCAAATGAGTCAGCTCTTTATATAAGGTGGTCAAAGTATTGGAGCTTCAGCTTTAGCATCAGTCCTTCAAATAGATATTCAGGATTGATTTCCTTTAGGATCTCCTTGCAGTTGAAGGGACTCTCAAGAGTCTTCTCCAGTACCACAGTTCAAAAGCATCAATTCTTCAGTGTTCAGCCTTCTTTATGGTCCAAATCTCACATCCATACATGACTACTGGAAAAAACATAGCTTTGACTAGATAAACGCTTATCAGCAAGGTAATGTCTCTGCTTTTTAATACACTGTCTAGGTTTGCCATAGCTTTTCTTCCAAGGAGCAAGAGTGTTTTAATTTCATGACTGCAGTCATCATTTGCAGTGATTTTGGAGCCCAAGAAAATAAAATCTGTCACTGCTTCCATTGTTTCCCCATATATTTGCCATGAAGTAATGGAACTGGATGCCATGATCTTCCTTTTTTGAATGATGAGTTATAAGCCAGCTGTTTCACTCTCCTCTTTCACGTTCATCAAAAGTCTATTTAGTTTTTTTTTTTTTTTTTTTTTGCTTTCTGCCATAAAAGTAGTGTCATCTGCATATCTGAGGTTACTGATGTATCTCCCAGAAATCTTGATTCCAGCTTGTGCTTCATCCAGTCTGGCATTTTGCATGGTGTATTCTGCATAGAAGTTAGATGAGCAGGGTGACAACATACAGCCTTGACATATTCTTTTGCCAATTTTAAACCATTCTGTTGTTTCTTGTCTGATTCTAACTGATGGTTCTTGACCTGCAGACAGGTTTCTCAGAGGGCAGGTAAGGTAGTCAGGCTTTCCCATCTCTTTAAGAATTTTCCATTTTTTTTTTCAACCCAAACAGTCTAAGGCTTTAGCATAACCAATGAAGCAGAGATAGATGGTTTCCTGGAATTGTCTTACTTTTTCTATGATTCAGTGGATGTTGGCAATTTGATCTCTGGTCCCTCTGCCTTTTCTAAATCCAGCTTAAACATCTGGAATTTCTTGGTTCATGTATTGTTGAAACCTAGCTTCAACAGTCTTTGGCATTACTTTGCTAGCATGTAAAATAAGTGCAATTGTTGAGTAGTTTGAACTTTCTTTGGCATTGCCCTTCTTTGGGATTGGAAAGAAAACTGACCTTTTCAAGTTCTGTGGCCACTGCTGAGTTTTCCAAATTTGCTGGCATACTGAGTGTAGTGCTTTCAAAGCATCAACTTTTAGGACTTGAAATAGCTCAACTGGAATCTTGTCACCTCCACTAGCTTTGTTCATAGTGATGCTTCCTAAGGCCCACTTGACTTCACATTCCAGAATGCCTGGCTCTAGGTGAGCGATCACACCATCCTGGTTATTTGGGCCATCAAGGTCTCTTTATATAGTTCTTCTGTTTATTCTTGCCACCTCTTCTTAATATCTTCTGCTTCTGTTAGGTCCATACAATTTCTGTCCTTTATTGTGCCCATCTTTGCCTGAAATATTTCCTTTGTATCTCTAATTTTCTTGATGAGATCTCTAATCTTTCCCATTCTATTGTTTTCTTCTATTTCTTTGAATTGATCCCTTAGGAATGCTTACTTATTGTTATTCTTTGGAACTCTGCATTTAGATAGGTATATCTCTCCTTTCTCCTTTCCCTTTTGCTTCTCTTCTTTCCTCAGCTATTTGTAAGGCCTCTTAAGACAACCATTTTGTCTTTTTGCATTTCTTCTTGGGGATGGTTTTGATCACCACCTCCTGTACAATGTTAGAAACTTTCACCCATAGTTTTTCTGGCACTCTGTCTATCAGATCTAATCCCTTGAATCTTTTTGCCACTTTCACCATATAATTGTTAAGGATTTGGTTTAGGTCATACCGGAATGGCCTAGTGGTTTTCCCTACTTTCTTCAGTTTAAGTCTGAATTTGGCAATAAGGCATTCATGATGTGAGCCACACTCAGCTCCTGGTCCTGTTTTTGCCAACTGTATACAGCTTCTTCATCTTCTGCTGCAAAGAATATAATCAATCTCATTTCAATATTGGCCATCTGGTGATGTCCATGTGTAGAGTCTTCTCTTGTGTTTTTGGAAGAGGGTGTTTGCTATGTTCAGTGAGTTCTCTTGGCAAAATTCTGTTATCCTTTGCTCTACTTCATTTTGTATTCCAAGGCCAAACTTGCCTGTTACTCCAGTATCTCTTGACTTCTTACAATTGCATTCCAGTCCCCAGTAATGAAAAGGATTTTTTTTTTGGTACCAGTGGGAGAGTATAGGGGACCAAAATTTGTTACCCCATAAGATGTCTCTTTGGTATGTGGCCTGTTGCAGTGAAGGCCCAAAAGCTTAAGAAAGATCCATTGACCTTTCCCCTAACTGCCTAAAGGAGTTTGGATAAAGGACCTATTCCAGAAAAGGAATTCTCAGCATGAATAGCTTGAGTATGATATGAACTAGGTTTGGTAGACAGGGAGGAGCCTAGCAAAGTCTAGTAAAGTTTTTTCTCAGTGTCCCCTTATTTATTTATGGCTCAGGAAAAATTCATACATCAAACATTTTCTCTTTTTCTGCTTCCTGTGAATTGATTTCCTTAACTTTGAAGTGCCAAATCCCCAATCTTTTCCTCTCTCAGATGGCATATAAGCTTCAATTGCTTTGCTTATTCTTAGGCTCCATATTCTTATTCAACCCCCCACCAGATGTACAGAATTAAACTTGATTGTCTCCTGTTAATTTACCTCATGTCATTCCTCCACAGATGGTATGGTTGGCAGGATTAACATCTCTGGTTGAACTCTGCTGCAGCTGAGAGATCCTGAGACATCTTATAAGAGTCCACAAAAGGTAGGATTTCTTACCACATCAGTCTTCCAGATCTCTGCCTGCAGGCTCTGTTGGAGGTATCATTGGTAACAGCCCTTTTTCTCTTTTCTAAATGTATATTATCAGGAGAAACATGTGGAGAGCTAGTTTCTTAGGCTTAGCTACGCTGGTAAATTTGGTGGTGTTTATTGGTTTTATTGATCCACTGCCTTCTAGAGAGGGTCACAGTTTTTCTTTGTCTCTGTTGTGTCATTTGTCTTGTTCTATGTCCTGAGAGCTTGACATTATGACCAGTGGGAATATTCTATCTGCTAACTACCATCTAGAAAGTATACTTACCAGGGTGCATTTGGCCATCAGTTGACTAGACTGGGGATCGAAGCAGCTGTAGCCAGTTTGTCAGAAGTCCAAACAAAACAACCTGAACTTGTGACTGGCATATCTTTGTCTCCCCCATGCCACCCATCAGGAAAATTTATCATAGGGTTCTCAGTCCATAAGCAGTCTTCATTGTCTCAAACTGTATTGCCTCTTTTAATGGCAACATCCTTACCACTTGTGTGATGAAATTCTTTGCTTTCTTAGACCATGGGACATGGTGCAGCCAAAAAAAAAAAAAGTACTGAAATAATGTAAATAAATATTGAAAGAGACAGATGAGGAATTGGCAAGGAAGAACCATAGGACTTGTCCCAGAATGATGCAAATCTTTAGATGATTTTTAAGAAATGGGATGGGGCTTTCCTGATGGTTCAGTGGTAAAGAATCTGCCTAACAATTCAGGAGACACAGGTTCAACCCCTGGTATGGGAAGATCCCACGTGCCACAAAGCAGCTGAGCCTGTGTGCTGCAACAGTGTGCTGTGAAGCCCTTGCTGCATAACGAGAGAAGCCATCACATAGAGAAACCCACACCCAGTAATGAAGAGTAGCCACCCCCTCTTCACAACTGGGAAAAAAACAAAAAAACATACTGCAATGAACACCCTGCACAGCCTGAAGTAAGTAAATTAGGGGAAGAAAAAAAAAGAAATAGGATGAGGATGTGGGGTGGCCAGCTGGATCTCCCAGATTCTCTGCAGCAGTGAGAGGCAATGAGGAGCTTGTGGTTTGCTGGAGGGCTTTGCCGTACTGTCTCACTTCCAGCCACCTGGGCTGATGACTAGGTGGGCACCACTTTGCAGCCCAGGGCCACCTAGCCTAGGAGCCACTTGCTCTGAGGATTCACACTTTGCTCTCAGACAGAGGATGCCACCCACTCTGGGCCCCTTAATTTTTTTAAATAAACGAGATAAATAAAATACCCAATGATGGAGTTAAAGGTTTTAATACAACACTATCTAAGGTTGGGTGGGCTAAGTGGACCCCCTATTGGTCTTTTAACATTAAAGGGCTTCAAATCAGTCTGCTCTATTTATCTGATTTACAGTAATTTTAAAACAATCCAAAAGGCAAAAATTATGTGCAATAAAATTCACTTTTTTTGGCAAGACAAGCAAAATTTAAACATAAAATTTTAAGACTTCCCTGGAAGTGGTTAAAACTAGGTGCTTCTATTTCATGGGGAACAGGTTCAATTACTGGTCAGGGAACTAAGATCCTGTGTGCTGTGAGGCACAGCCAAAAGATAAAAATAAATCAATAAACATAAAATTCTCTCTCTGCCCTTTGACCTCCCTGATCCCCCCTACTGTGCATTGTGTATTTATTTTATACATCAGTTGAATCTCCCTCTTTGGCAGAAATACTACTTAACCAAAATAACAATGTTCTCCTAGCATCAACAAAACAACTTCTTACAAGATCACATTCCTTCTTGACCTTGTAGGAGGTCATGATGATGCTTCCATCAGCATTGTGTAAACTGTCAATAATATGTCATTTCATGTAAAGTCCACTGTCTTGAAACTTACATAACCGTGCCTTGATTTCTCATGAGCAGAATAGTTCTTAGAGCATTCTGAGATGCTCTTCCTGAGCTATAATCCTCAAATTTGGCTCAAGTAAAATTTTCCATTTCTTTCTTCCATCAACAGACTAATTTTCATCAACAATTACAGAGAAATCTGACCAGCAATTGCTGGTCTGACAAAATGCTTGTGCTAGCAAGACAATTATTCAGGTTGAAAATTGACAAAAGTGCCTGAGTCCCTTGGTTTAACTCCTCTGGAAATCCAAGGCCTTTTGCACAAAAGTGGTGGGGGGAGGGTTGGGAAAGGTGGGGAGCATGTGGAGAGAAGTAGTTTCCAGGACTCCTTTATGTGGGAGCATGAGGTTGATACTAAAATCCACTGGTGGGGCCCTGACTTGGGCATATTGAAAAAAGTGTAAAAGTCTAAGGATTGATGCGATATTCGAGCAGGTATTATATGAATAGGTTATGTCAGTGTTGCACAAGTGTTTTATAGGAATAAGTGTTATGTCTGTCTGGGAATGCTTTCTCAACCCAGAATTGCAGGGTTGATGATGGGGTCCTAGGAAGTCTATCCCCTTCATGAATGCAGTCTTGTCTTGGTAAAAGGGCTTGCATAACTCAATGAAGGATGAGTCATGCTGTGCAGGGCCACCCAAGATGGACAAATCACAGTGGAGAGTTCTGACAAAATGTAGTCCATGGGAGAAGGAAATGGCAACCCACTCCAATATTCTTGACCTAGAAAATGAAAAGGCAAAAACATATGACACCAGAAGATGAGTCCGCCAGGTGACAAGGGCTCCAATGTACTACTGAGGAAAAGCAGAGGGCAATTACTAATAGCTCCAGAAAGAATAAAGTGGCTGGGTCAAAGCAGAAATGATGCTCAGCTGTGAAAGTGTCTGGTAGTGAAAGTAAAGTCTGATGCTATAAAGAACAATATTGAATAGGAACCTGAAATGTTAGGCCCATGAATCAAGGTAAACTGGACATGGTCAAGCAGGAGATGGCAAGATTGAACATCTATATTATAGGAATCAATGAACTAAAATGAAATTTTAATTCAAATTAACAATAATAATATATTGAAATTAAAAAAAATTAACATTATATCTACTACTGTGGGAAAGAATTCCTTAGAAGAAATGAAATAGCCTTCATAGTCAACAAAAGAGTCTGAAATGCAGTACTTGACTGTAATCTCTAAAACAATAGAATGATCTTGGTTTGTTTCCAAGGTAAACCATAGACATAAGTTGAAGAAAGTAGTGAAAACCACTAGTCCATTCAGTTATGACCTAAATCAAATCCCTTTTAATTATACAATGAAGGTGATGAATAGATTCACAAGATTAGATCTAGTAGACACAGTGCCTGAAGAACTATGGACTGAGGTTCATGATATTGTACAGAAGGCAGTGATCAAAACAATCCCCAGGAGAAAGAAATGCAAGAAGGCGAAGTGGTTGTCTGATGAGGTTTTACAAATAGCTGAGGAAAGAAAAACAAAACACAAGGGGGAAGGAAAGATATATCCAACTGAATGCAGAGTTCCAGAGAATAACAAGGAGAGCTAAGAAAGCCTAACTAAATGAACAATGCAAAGAAATAGAGGAAAACAATAGAATGGCAAAGATGGAGATATCAAAGAAGAATTTCATGCAAGGATGGGCACAATAAAGGACAGAAATGGTAAGGACCTAACAGAAGCAGAATAAGAAGAGGTGGCAAGAATACACAAAACTACTATACAAGAAAGGTCTTCATGACCCAGATAACCACTTTGGTGTGGTCACTCACCTAGAACTGGAAATCCTACAGTGTGAATTCTAGTGGGCCTTAGGAAGCATTACTAAGAACAAAGTTAGTGGAGGTGACAGAATTCTATCTGAACTTTTTATAATCCCCAAAATGATACTCTTAAAGCACCGCACTCAATATGTCAGCAAATTTGGAAAACTCAACAATGGCCATAGGACTGGAAAAGATCAGTTTTAATTCAAATCCTAAAGAAAAGGAATGCCAAAGAATGTTCACATTACCACACAATCACACTCATTTTACATGCTAGCAAGATTATGCTCAAAATCTTTCAGGCTAGGCTTCAGCAGTATGTGAACCAAGGACTTCCACATGTTCAACCTGGGTTTAGAAAATGGAGAGGAACTACAGATCAAATTGCCAGCCTTTTAAGGATCATGGAGAAAGCAAGGGAATTCCAGAAATCCATCTACTTCTGCTTCATTGACTACACTAACTGTGTGGATCACAGCAAACTGTGGAAAATTCTTAAGATGTGAATTTTAAGATCACCTTACCTGCCTCCTGAGAAACCTGTATGCAGGTCATGAAGCAACAGTTAGAACTGGACATGGAACAATATACTGGTTCAAAATTGGGAAAGGAGTACATCAAGGCTGAATATTGTCACCCTGCTTGTTTAACTTCTGTGCAGAGTACATGAGAAATGCCAGCTGGATGAAGCATAAGCTAGAATTAAGATTGACAGAAGAAATATAAACTCCAGATATGCATATGATACTGCTGTAATGGCAGAAAGTGAAGAGGAACTGAAGAACCTCTTGATGAGGGTGAAAGAGGAAAGGAAAAAAAGATGGCTTGAAACTCAACATTATAAAAACTAAAGAAAGTGAAAGTGAAAATCACTCAGTCCTGTCCGACTCTTTGCAACCCCATGGACTATACAGTCCATGGAATTCTCCAGGCCAGAATACTGGAGTGGGTAGCCTTTCCCTTTTCCAGGGGATCTTCCCAACCCAGGGATCAAACACAGGTCTCCCATATTGCAGGTGGCTTGTTTACCAGATAAGCCACAAGGGAAGCCCAGAAATGAACGTGAAATTCCCTTATGCTATGCTATGCTATGCTAAGTCACTTCAGTTGTGTCCAACTCTGTGCGACCCCATAGACAGCAGCCCACCAGGCTCCCCTGTCCCTGGGATTCTCCAGGCAAGAACACTGGAGTGGGTTGCCATTTCCTTCTCCAATGCATGAAAGTGAAAAGTGAAAGGGAAGTCGCTCAGTCGTGTCCGACTCTTAGCGATCCCATGGATTGCAGCCTAACAGGCTCCTCCGTCCATGGAATTTTCCAAGCAAGAATACTGGAGTGGGGTGCCATTGCCTTCTTTGAGGAAATTCCCTTAGTCTGCCAACTCTTTGCGACCCCATGGACTATACAGTCCATGGAGTTGTCCAGGCTATAATATTGGAATGAGTAGCTTTCTCCCTTCTTGAGAAGATCTTTCCAACCCAGGAATAGAACTGGGGTCTCCTGTATTTGCAGGTGGATTCTTTACCAACTGATCTATCAGGGAAGCCACAATAAAAACTAAGATCATGGCAATTGGTCCCATCACTTCATGGAAAATAGAAGAGGGAAAAGTGGAAGCAGTGACAGATTTGATTTTCACAGGCTTCAAAATCACTATGGATGGCGACTCAGACATGAAATTAAGAGTCTTGCCCCTTGGAAGGAAAGCTATGACAAACCAAGACAGCATATTAAAAAGCAGAGACATCACTCTGCAGACAAAGGTCTGTCCATATAGTCAGAGCTATGGTATTTCCAGTAGTCACATACAGGTGTGAGAGTTGGGCCATGAAGGAAGCTGAGCCCCAAAGAATTAATTCATTTGAAATATGGTTCTGGGACAAGGTTCTCAAGAATCCCCTGGACTGCAAGGAGATTGAACATGTCAATCCTAAAAGAAATCAACCCTGAATTTTCATTGGAAAGATTGTTGCTGAAACTGAAGCTCCAATACTTTGGCCACTCAATGTGAATAGCTGACTCATTGTAAAAGACCTTGATACTGAGAAAAAATGAAGACAAAATAAGAAGAGGGTAGCAAAGGATGAGATAGTTTGATAGCATCACTGATTCAAAGGACAAGAAGTTGATCACACTCCAGGAGATAGGGGAGGACAGAAGAGCCTGGCATGCTGCAGTTCACCAGGTCAAAAAAAGTAGGGCACAACTTAGTGACTGAAAAACAACCACCAAAGGGAAAACTATGGTTAGAGACATGAGTAAATTAAATTAAGCTGAAAGTTTATGTGAAAAGTGGAGTATTAGAATGGGCTTGTTTTAGTCTTGTATATCTCTACAAAACCAAAAATGTAGCTCTAGGAGCAATTCAAAAGTTCACCAGTCTTTACCATCTCAAACTTCCCCCACTAATCTCAAAATGCTTGTAGATATTGGGTTGTAAGAACTGTGTCTTTGTGGTGGAGATTTTCTACCTTCATCTTCTCTAGGACTTAAGAGACCTTTGAAAGGCAGATTTTAAGATCTTTCTCATCAGAGGAAAAAAAAAAAAAAAAAAGATGGCAGGGGGTGGGTTATTTGGAAATTAGACAAATGAGAAATCTTTAAAATCTTACCTACAAATATAAGTAAAAATTCTTTGGCCATGTGAAGAGACAATCTTGACTTTTTCCAATTGCCAGAACTGAACTTGTATCTAACTATTAAATTATTAACTAGTGAGTTTTGTACTGTTCAACCCATCTCCTGACTTTTTTTTTTTTTAAGCAAAAGCTATAAGATCTGTTTCTGTCTGTACATTTGTATGTTTATCTGTGTATGTAATGTGTGGATGCATGATTTTTTTTTTTTACCTCAGAGTGATATTACTAAAATTAGTTTACAAAAGAACTTCATTTAATTGGCTTACATAAGCAAGTCCTCATGTAAAAATTCTCAGAGATGTAATAGAAACTAACCCAAGTTTTTTTCAAGTTAATGAGATATATAATAATCTGTAATTAAAAAATTAAATTTGTCAGCTTAATTAAAATAGCTATGTTTTAAGAGTTATTGATAGTGGATATAATGTAGGTATCCAGCTTTTGTTTGAGAAAAGTCATACATTGACTCAAATATGATCATATAGCTTTAAGGAACTGAGGCTGGCTTTGTGTAGCCAATAAATCCCCCTGGAAAAAATAGCCTTGCACTTTGCTTACACAGTTTCCAGCAGCCTTACCAGGTGAGTAAGGAAAGCCACTTCCTGGTAGGTACAGGAACCTCAAGATGCATTGGAACCCTAGAGAAGAAATGAATGTACTCAGCTAAGTATTATAGTTGAGTCTGTTGATAGGTTCTTGGCTTGGTTTTCTGGCTTGAAGAGGCATTGGGAGGTTCAGTCTAAAGATTCTTGATGAAAAGTTCCATCACAGGAGACTCAAAAGAGACTTTATGATCAATTTCTATTTTTACTGTACTTGTGTAAATAATTGGGCCAAGTTTAATTAAACAAAACTCATTTTAGAAACAAATTAGTCTTAAGTTGATTATCTTTGGTAGAAATGAGTGATTTTAGACAGAAAATAGTTTCAGTAATATGTCTTCATGGATAGTAGATTCTAGTGCTGTTCATTGTCTTCTAAGGTTTTGTTTTCTACCTATAAACTGGATTGGATCCTGAATCCCCCTGGTTTCCTCCAATATTTGGCTACAACTTTTCAAGCTAGTGTTTTTAATCTTATCTTCCATCCTTTTTTCTTGGAATCATTAAGAACTAAAATTGCCCTTTGCCAAAGCTATGCAAGCTAAAATTTTACAACTTGATATAAAAATAGAAATCACCCAATAGATCATATATAGTCTTCATGACTGTTGCTAAATGGGCTACTTAGAATGATTATCAAAGACATTCAAACTGCAGACCAGGAAAATCTGTCAGTTTGCCACCACTTAACCCTCACTCCATCTGATGATGCTTTAAGCCAGACATCTAAAAATTTTTTTAAATGACTGCCTTTAGAACTCAGCAATTGCGATTATAATTTGCTCTAATCACTAAGCATTGCTTTTCTTTTGTTTACATAGAAATTCCTCTTATTAAATACCTGATTGTTTTTATCCTATAAGCAAAACTTTGAGAGCCTACCTACTTTACTACCTTCCGAAATAAGATTAACTGAACTAATCTATTGTCAGGACTAAGAGAGTGGCTCAATGAGATACACAATAATCTATCAACTCAACTTTTGTACCATGAAACTTCTTGGAGAAGTTTCAAAGGCAGAACTGTACTAGAGCAAAATTTGAGTGCCGAGTCCTCAGTCGCTCAGTCATGTCTGACTCTTTGCGACCCCATGGACTTTAACCTGCCAGGTACCTCTGTCCTTTCAATTTTTCAGGTAAGAATACAGGAGCAGGTTGCCATTTCCTCCTCCAGGGGTTCTTTCTGACCCAGGGATTGAACCAGTTGACTGCACAGGTGGATTCTTTACCACTGAGTCCCTTGGGGAGCCCAGGAGCAAAATTTGCCACCCCTGAAATGTATCTCTCAGGTATGCAGAGTATTTTAATTTGAAAACAAGTCTTGAAAGACTCAGGAAGCACCTTTGATCTTCCCTGACTGCTTAAAGAAATTTAGACAGAGGACCTGTTCCTGGAATGGAGCTATCATAGCTATAGCGTGGTATGATAATAGCAAAGTCTATTAAAATTTCTCTCTCTGTCCCGTTGTTTTGTTGACTAAAAGATACACAACTTGAGAGTTACAAATTGAGTTTTATTTGGGGCAAAATGAGGACTGCAACCCAGGAGATAGCACCTCAGATAGCTCCTAGAGACTGCTCCAAAGAGGATGTAGCGGAAGGTCAATATATAAGATTTGGTGAAGGGGAATTTCAATGCAGTGTCGGACATGACTGAGAGATTTCACTTTCATTTTTCACTTTCATGCATTGGAGAAGGAAATGGCAACCCATTCCAGTGTTCTTGCCTGGAGAATTCCAGGGACAGGGGAGTCTGGTGGGCGGCCGTCTATGGGGTTGCATAGAGTCGGACACAACTGAAGCGACTTAGCAGCAGCAGCAGCAGCATGCTCTTTACTTTACAAATGGTTTTCTGCTAGCCAACAGGAGCTGATGTCACCATGATGGGATTTAGTGCTTTTCTAGATATGAAGAGATGCAAGGATTGGGATCATAAAATTACTTTCTGAAAATATCTAACTATCTAACCACCTGTTTCACCAGTTTCCTGGAGAATGCCACCTCACTCTCCACCCTGAATTCCCCTCAGGAGGTGTTGAAAGTCAGCAGCTGTAGCAGCACAGTGTTCAATCTCTGCAGAGGCAGGTGGCAAACACCCTTGTTGCTGTTCAGTCACTGGCAAATGCTCTTTCTTGGCAAGTGCCAATTCGTAGTTGACTGTTTCTTTATGGCCTATCAAATGTTTGTTTACCAATATTTGCTCTCAGGAGCAAAAATATATTTCCTCTACCCTTCTGTTCTTCTTACTGGTCTGAGAATTAGATATATTAACAGTAGAAAAACAAAATTTTAGTGACATGTATGTCTTCTGTATGCACTTGTGTGTGCTAAGTTGCTTCAGTTGTGTTCGACTCTTTGCAACGTTATGGACTGTAGCCCACCAGGCTCTTCTGTCCATGAGCTTCTCCAGGCAAGAATACTGGAGTTGGTTGCCATGCCCTCATTAGGGCATCTTTGTAATCCAGACATCGAACCTGTGTCTATTGCATCTCCTGCATTGGCAGACAAGTTCTTTACCACTAGTGCCACCTTATGTGACAGAAACTCTGGAAAACTTAGTAATTTTCCAAAATGGCTGAAGCCTTTGCCTTAAATACTGTCCTCAGCTAAAGAGAAGAGAATGTTGGCAGTAATACCTTGGAACTTCAAAAAGGAGTAAGGCTATTGACATGGAGGTGGAAAAGCAAATGTTTGATAAACAAATGTTTGAAGGGCCCTGCAGCGACACAGTGGGACACAGACAGGACTTTGGATTCCAAGGCCTTCTGTGTTTCCATACCACACATAGCCCATATTCTTTGCAGATATCTTTACTGATAGTATAGATGTTTCACCTGTATCAGGTTCTTTATCTAAACTCTTTAGATATCTTGAAGAGGAGGGAGGGTGATAAAAAAGAAGTTTTCCTAAGTTTTCTCTTTCTTGAAAATAAACAGCCTAAAATAATTTTCAGGCCAAAGAGACATATTTTGATGTGGCAAATATTGCTTACTTACAATTTCCCTTATCAAACTAATTGGTTCAGCTGTTTTGTATATATCTTGTTTAAATATGTATAACACAATTTTAATTTACTTGATTACATAGGAGTTAATCATTGACAGTTCATTCTGTACTATGATAAAACTTTATACCCAACAAGTGACACATTTTATAGTTAGAAATCATTTGCTAAATATAGTAGATCATTGGTATTTCTCACCAAGTAATATTTTTTTTTTATTATTTCTATGGCCATGATCAGTGAAATTTCCTTACCCTAAATGAAAAGCAGATATTTTCATTATGTTTTATCCTCTTAAGGTTTTGAAAAAGTGTCTATTAATGTAGTCTCTATTTTCCATTTTATTTTTGTTTAGTTATTTATATTTTCCTAAATCACTGAACATGGTGACTGCAGCCATGAAATTAAAATACGCTTACTCCTTGGAAGGAAAGTTATGACCAACCTAGATAGCATATTGAAAAGCAGAGACATTACTTTGCCAACAAAAGTTCGTCTAGTCAAGGCTATGGTTTATCCAGTGGTCATGTATGGATGTGAGAGTTGGACTGTGAAGAAAGCTGAGTGCCGAAGAACTGATGCTTTTGAACTGTGGTGTTGGAGAAGACTCTTTAGAGTCCCTTGGACTGCAAGGATATCCAACCAGTCCATTCTGAAGAAGACCAGCCCTAGGATTTCTTTGAGAGGACTGATGCTAAAGCTGAAACTCCAGTACTTTGGCCACCTCATGCGAAGAGTTGACTCATTGGAAAAGACTCTGATGCTGGGAGAGATTAGGGGCAGGAGGAGAAGGGGACGACAGAGGATGAGATGGCTGGATGGCATTACTGACTCGATGGACGTGAGTCTGAGTGAACTCCGGGAGTTGGTGATGAACAGGGAGGCCTGGCGTGCTGAGATTCATGGTATTGCAAAGAGTTGGACACGACTGAGTGACTGAACTGAACTGAACATTCCTTCTTAACTATTAAAAACAGGAAGTGGAAAAACATTTGTATTGACTGCCATATATGTTACAGCTTAGGAGGTACAAATAATTTTTCATCAATACTCAGCAACTACTTATAGTTGCCTCATATTAAACATAGAACATTTTAAATTTGTAAATATTTTACAGTGCAAAACCAAACATTTATTTATTTAATATTTTGAACTGAATTCAGGTAAACTTTTAATATATTTTTACACAAGTGATTTAAGTATTGTTTTTGTAAATTAATTGCTGTATATGATTATATCCAGCATGATTATATATATGCCCTATATCCACTCATGTATTGTAAGTAAAAGAACAAAGTGTTTTCCTTTGACATTTATTTATAATTTGGTCTTTAATAAAAAGTAATCTGTGTAACTAAGTAAGGCAATTTTTATTACTCAGGGAGACAAATGAGTATAGATCATAGGTTTACTGTCAGACAAATTTGGATGTTTCCTTTAATTTTGCTAATAAAAGCTAAGACATCTGAGAACATGTTATTTAATATTTCTAATGTCCAAATCCTCATCTATAGAATAAAAGGGGTGCCACTTAATCCACAGATTGTTTTGAAGAGTAAATGATGTTATTTGCAAAACAGCTATTAGAGTTCTGTCATTCAGTAACCAATAAATAGAAAGTATCAATTATAAATATTTGTTAATTAACTGACAGTGTTTCTTAGATGGAAGACAAGGATTGTGTAGCTTGTGAAATAGCATGTCTAACAAAATTGTATTAAAGATAATATGTCCCTTCACAGTAACATTTAAAATCACTTTGTTTTTGCTTTCCTATAATAGCAGTTTGTCTTTCAGTTTACTTTAAAGCATACACTGTATTACAATTAACCATTGCAATATTTTATCTTGAAAGAAAGTACCCTTTCACTCATATGTACATTTATGGCTCTCTTGTTAGTGCCTGTGTTTCAGGAAAGAGAGTGCAACCAAAGATGATGGTCATGTCCCAAGTCTTAGGCAAGTCCCTAGGATGGCTGTTTAGTGTGGGTTTTTGACTTTGCACAAGAAAGAGTTCAAGAGTGAGCCAAAATAAAGTGAAAAAAAGGTTTATTCAGGGAGAAATACACTCCCTGGACAGAGTGTGGACCATCTGAGAAGTTGAGAGGTTCCATGATATGGAGTTGTCAGTTTTTATAGGGGTGGGTAATTTTATAGGGTGATGACTGGGAGGAGTACTCCAGCTATTTTGGGAAAAGGGTAAAGATTTCTAAGAATTGGACCACAGCCTAGATTTTTACCATCTTTGGTCATCCTTGGAACTCATAGCTTACCGTGAACAGTGTCAGATTTATGATGACTGAAGAAGAGAATTTAGCTTCGGGACCAGAGACAAGGCGTCAGGCAATCAGAGAATTGTGTGGCAAAAGTTTTATTAAAGTGAAGAAAGGACTGAAAGCTTCTGACATAGACATCAGAAGGGGGCAGAGAGCGCCCCACTCACTAGTTTGGGTGGGGCTTTATATATTTTTTCAATTGGTTACTAAGAATAGGTTAAAAGAATGTCTCAAGGTTTTAAAGGTCTTACCAGACCCACTTCCACAACATACATCTTAAATTAACAGGATTGGTCAGAAGGTTTATGTTAAGAAACCTTAACATTAACATAACCTTATGTTATGGCTTCCCTGATGACTCAGACAGCAAAGCATCTGCCTGCAATGTGGGAGACCTGGGTTTGATTCCTTGGTCGGGAAGATCCCCTGGAGAAGGAAATGGAAATCCACTCCAGCACTCTTACCTGGAAAATCCCATGGACGGAGGAGCCTGATAGGCTACAGTCCATGGGGTCGCAACGAGTGGACACTCAGTTGTGTCCGACTCGTTGCGATCCCACTTTCACTTTATGATAAGAGAAATGTTCTTGAGTAAAACACATTGTTGTTTTATAATCCTTAGTACAGAGTTCAAGGAAAAACATACCCTTGAGCAAGATACCTTGATTTGTTGTGTAATCATTAGCTCTGGGTTTAAAGAAAGACTTTTTTATGAAATAGATTGTTGCCATAGCAACTTAGAGCTTAAGAAAAAAAGAATTCTTATGTGACTAAGATGAAAGAATGTAGGGAAAAAGAAAAACAAAGGGTTCTCCTCCTGAACTCCTTATCAACCTACCTAAGAATTAACTCTCTTAGAACCCTTTATCGTCATTGTAAACGAATCTGAGTTCTTGTTCAGAGCCGAAGAATGAACTTCATGAACATACAAACACTCACATTAGCAAGCAAACTGGATTTATTTTAGAGAAAAGAGAAGTACAAAGTTCTCAGCATAGACATGGAGAGGGGTGAAGTGTTCCCCAAAAGGCGGGACTCACAGCAGTTTTTATCCTTACTAGTATTGATCTGTATATTTTTGATTGACTCCTGTCATCAACCTATGTCATTTCTAACTAATCAGTTTAAAGGTCACAATATTTAACTTAATATCTTTATGGCTTCTCTTGATCTTTGGATTATGTCACCACCTTTTTTCATGCCCTCTGGCTATTTTATAGTGGAAGAGATGTATGGTCTAAAGACTAATGACAACCAGTTGTTTTTCCCTTAGTCATATAGAACAGAAGTTAATTACTGTCCTTTCATAGATACAGTGCTGATACTTTATCAGACCAAGGACACATTCCAGGATTTACAGACAAAGGGTATAATTTTAGATTAATGGAGCAAGATGCTTATTGAAAATAAGGCAAAGGTCTCAGAGACTTGCACTGACTGCTCAGTAATTCCTACTTCAATCCCATATCATTTAGACTACTGATGTGTTACAATGAATGTATACTGAGGCTCAAGGTCAAGTGGAAGTTTGCTCATCTGCCATCTTGGACCTAGTTGGTTCTAATCAGTTTATGTCATGTCCATGGGCTATAATCTTTTAAATGTTGTGCCCTTCCCTCTTCCTGTCACATCTGGTATAAGCACTTACAGAGGGAATATATACGTGAGTGAGCATGAGCTTGATCCCTGAGTAGTGGACCATCTAACTTTCCTTCCAAGGAGTAAGCGTCTTTTAATTTCATGGCTTCAGTCACCATCTGCAGAGATTTTGGAGCCCCAAAAAATAAAGTCTGACACTGTTTCCACTGTTTCCCATCTATTTCCCATAAAGGGATGGGACCGGATGCCAAGATCTTCATTTTCTGAATGTTGAGCTTTAAGCCAACTATATCACTCTCCTCTTTCACTTTCATCAAGAGGCTTTTGAGTTCCTCTTCACTTTCTGCCATAAGGGTGGTGTCATCTGCATATCTGAGGTTACTGATATTTCTCCGGGAAATCTTGATTCCAGCTTGTGTTTCTTCCAGTCCAGTGTTTCTCATGATGTACTCTGCATAGAAGTTAAATAAGCAGGGTGACAATATACAGCCTTGACGTACTCCTTTTCCTATTTGGAACCAGTCTGTTGTTCCATGTCCAGTTCTAACTGTTGCTTCCTGACCTGCATACAAATTTCTCAAGAGGCAGGTCAGGTGGTCTGGTATTCCCATCTCTTGAAGAATTTTCCACAGTTTATTGTGATCCACACAGTCAAAGGCTTTGGCATAGTCAATAAAGCAGAAATAGATGTTTTTCTGGAACTCTTTTGCTTTTTCCATGATCCAGCGGATGTTGGCAATTTGATCTCTGGTTCCTCTGCCTTTTCTAAAACCAGCTTGAACATCAGGAAGTTCACGGTTCACATATTGCTGAAGCCTGACTTGGAGAATTTTGAGCATTACTTTACTAGCGTGTGACATGAGTGCAATTGTGCGGTAGTTTGAGCATTCTTTGGCATTGCCTTTCTTTGGGATTGGAATGAAAACTGACTTTTTCCAGTCCTGTGGCCACTGCTGAGTTTTCCATATGTGCTCGCATATTGAGTGCAGCACTTTCACAGCATCATCTTTCAGGATTTGGAATAGCTCCACTGGAATTCCATCACCTCCACTAGCTTTGTTCGTAGTGATGCTTTCTAAGGCCCACTTGACTTCACATTCCAGCATGTCTGGCTCTAGGTCAGTGATCACACCATCGTAATTATCTGGGTCATGAACATCTTTTTTGTACAGTTCTTCTGTGTATTCTTGAGATCTAGGCCCTTAAATCTATTTCTCACTTCCACTGTATAATCATAAGGAATTTGATTTAAGTCATACCTGAATGGTCTAGTGGTTTTCCCTACTTTCTTCAATTAAATCTGAATTTGGCAATAAGGATTTCATGGTCTGAGCCACAGTCAGCTCCTGGTCTTGCTTTTGCTGACTGTATAGAGCTTCTCCATCTTTGGCTGCAAAGAATATAATCAATCTGATTTCGGTGTTGACCATCTGGTGATGTCCATGTATAGAGTCTTCTCTTGTGTTGTTGGAAGAGGGTGTTTGTTATGACCAGTGCATTTTCTTGGCAAAACTCTATTAGTCTTTGCCCTGTTTCATTCCATATTCCAAGGCCAAATTTGCCTGTTACTCTAGGTGTTTCTTGACTTCCTACTTTTGCATTCCAGCCCCCTATAATGAAAAGGACATCTTTTTTGGGTGTTAGTTCTAATAGGTCTTGTATGTCTTCATAGAACCGTTCAACTTCAGCTTCTTCAGCATTACTGGTTGGGGCATAGACTTGGATTACTGTGATACTGAATGGTTTGCCTTGGAAATGAACAGAGATCATTCTGTCGTTTTTGAGATTGCATCCAATACAGTATACTAACACATATATATGGCATTTAGAAAGATGGTACCAATAACCCTGTATACAAGACAGCAAAAGAGACACTGATGTATAGAACAGTCTTTTGGACTCTGTGAAAGAGGGAGAGGGTGGGATGATTTGGGAGAATAGCATTGAAACATGCGTAATATCATATATGTAATGAGTCACCAGTCCAGGTTCGATGCATGGTGCTGGATGCTCGGGGCTGGTGCACTGGGATGACCCAGAGGGATGGTATGGGGAGGAAGAAGGGAGGGGGGTTCAGGATGGGGAACACATGTATACCTGTGGCAGATTCATTTTGATATATGGCAAAACTGATACAATATTGTAGAGTTAAAAAATAAAATTAAAAAAAAATAAAGTGTAAGTAGAGAAATGAAGTGAAAGAGGAAGTAAGAGAAAGACTACATTGATTAGAAAGGGAAAATAAGCGAATACAGCATCACTCACACAAGGCAAGGGAGCTTATCAGGGAGAGACTGGTCAACTCTCTGACATTGGACTTGTAATTTCAGTGAGATAAGAAGTTCTAAGAGACCACAAGAATTGGCAAGTAAAAATATAATTTCTGACTTTCTGTTGAGTAAATTCAGTGGAGTATATTGAGGAATACCTTCTTAGCAAAACTGGAAATAAGGAAGAAGAATGAGTAATTACAAATTTTGCTTAAAGTATGATGGTAAATGTAAGGGAAATTACTCTAAGAGGAAAATGAAGTTGCATGGTGGTTGTTGTTCAGTCATGTCTTACTTTTTACGACTTCATGGACTGCAGCACACCAGGGTTCTATGTCCTTCACTATCTACCAGAGTTTGCTCAAACTTATGTCCATTGAATTGGTGATGCCATCCATCTGTCTCATCCTCTGTCATCCCTTTTTCCTCTTGCCTTCTTCTATCTTTCCCAGCATTAGGATTTTTTCCAATGAGTCAGCTCTTCACATCAGGTGGCCAAAATATTGGCACTTCAGCCTCAGTATCAGTCTTTCCAATGAATAGTCAGGGTTGGTTTCCTTTAGAATTGATTGGTTTGATCTCCTTGCTGTCCCAGGGACTCTCAAGAGTCTTCTCCAGCACTACAGTACAAAAGCATCAATTTTTCTGTGCTCAGCTTTCTTTATAGTTGAACTCTCATATCCATATATGACTACTGGAAAACCTATGGCTTTGACTAGATAAACCCTTGTTGGCAAAGTAATGTGTCTGCTTTTTAATATACTGTCTAGGTTGGTCATAGCTTTTCTTCCAACGAAAAAGTGTCTTTTAATTTCATGGCTTCAATCAGCATCTGCAGTGATTTTGGAGCCCCCCAAAATAAAGTCTGTCACTGTCTTCATTGTTTCCCCATCTGTTTACCATGAAGTGAATGGTGGAGACTATGTATATTGATATAAGAAGGGAAAAGGCAGATTTACTTATTAAAATTAGTTACCCTATCATGGCTACAATATAGGAAGAAAGGAAAGGAATTTAGAGTCCTTCTTTTGAATTTAATATTGAAAAGTAGCAAAGGCATGAGTTTTGGTAGAAAATATATGTGAGGAAGGAATAATAGTAATTTCATAATATGCAGAATTAGGAGTAAAATCATTCAGGAAATTAATAACAGAAAGATTTATGGTCTTTGAGACATTTGAAAGTGAAGAGAATTAGCATGGGGTTTGAGTACTGAAAATGAAATATATATTAGGAACTATATAAGAATTGAAATATGAAGCAATTTGGATTTGAATTTCAGGGTTTACAGGACATATTGAGAAGTCTAGATAAAAATTCCTGAATCTCTTATTTACAAAATGTGACATAATTTTTACTGCATAAAATTATTGCCAGGATTTTATAAAATTTTTTGAGGCATCTATATTGACTTATCCCTACATGATGCTGAAAGCTAAGCTTCTGTGTACTGTGGCAAGTTAAATCTGAGAGTAGAGTTTTGGATGAAGAAGGAAAGAGTAGTTTTATTGTTTGCCAAACAAAGAGGGACACAGGTTCCTGCTCTGAAAAACTATGTGTTCCAACCTGGGAGGATTTGATGAGTTTTCTAGCAATGATTCAAGGGTGGGGTCATTGATAATATTAGGGTGTGTACACTACCTCCACTTGTCTAATCTTTTTCTAGGTAATCTTGATAAACTTCTCTTGTTCTTTCAATGTAGCCTCAGGTGATCTTTCTCTGGTGTGAAGAGTGCTGACATCTTAAAGAGCTTAAAGATATGGTTATATGTATCCCTTGAGATGGAACTAGGGCCCTGCCTGCGCTATGGTTTCCTGGCTACTGCTCCCTTATCTTTGCATTCCTTCCCTTCTCAAATTAACAACTGTTCAGATCTGTCCTTTGGAACTCATGGAATGTCATGGAGGCTGATGTCAAGAAACAAGAGACAAAGAAACAGAACAAAACAGAAGAACAACTTCTGTCCCGAGGAGCACCACAGACCCCTGCTTGGTTTCATGCAAATTAAATTAAAGAAATATGGAGGAGAAGAAAGTGATTTGTTTCTGTCATGCGAGTGTATGTTCCTCGGTTCTTTGTCTCTTCATAACAAAGATTTGGAGTGACGGACATTAAAGCCCCCTTGGCAGGTCACAGCTCTCAGGTCTTGGATAGACTGTGTTATAGCTCTCAGGTCTCGAATGACCATGTTATAGCTTTTAGACAAATCAGTGTTACAGCTCAGTGTTACAGCTCTGTGGCCGGGGTGGAGGGGTGGGGGGGTGGAGACTGAGAAAGCTCATTGGCTCCTCCTTTTATATGTTTTTTCCCTCCACCTGGGCCTGCCCTATGCAAATTGGGCTTAGCCAGGAGTGCTGTTTGTTCTGCCTGAAGTCTTCACTCTGGTCCTCGGACCTTCCTTTGACCTTCCTTGTCTTTTAGCCACCGCCATTTTGGACTCCTTTTCCCTATTCTACCTACCTAACATTTTTTTGACACAAATTGTGTGATACATGTTTGTGATAAATCATTATTGACTAGAAAAAATAAAGTCATAAAGGAAAGGATAAAAAATGGAGGAAAATAAGGTATCATTGGGATATTGGATGTGAAATTAGTATAAGTGAGGAAAAGATTTTTTTTTTATTTTTTATTTTTTTTTAATTTTATTTTATTTTTAAACTTTACATAATTGTATTAGTTTTGCCAAATATCAAAATGAATCCGCCACAGGCATACATGTGTTCCCCATCCTGAACCCTCCTCCCTCCTCCCTCCCCACACCATCCCTCTGGGTCGTCCCAGTGCACCAGCCCCAAGCATCCAGTATCGCGCATCGAACCTGGACTGATCTTCCTGTTTCCTCCTAAGTGAGGAAAAGATTTTTTAAAAAAAGGAAACAGGAAGATCAGATCCCTAATTGTCATAAAGGAAAAAGTCTAAACAAAATATTTTTTAGAGGAAGAACTTATGTGTTGGATAATAAGAGTTATCATGTGGCTCTAATAAATCATCAATATTATTACTGGACTGTCTAAATCCTAAAAGGCATATTTGTATGTATAATTTCTCTTTTTTTGGCACCTGATCTTAAAAAATATATACCAAAACATTAGTGATATTACAAGACCTGGTGGAGGTATCATCTCTGACTATTTTGTTTTAAGCATGTAACTTTTTTTTTATTACTGAGTTCTATTAAAATATTTTTAAATTTATTTTTAATTGAAGGATATTTGCTTTACAGTATTGTGTTAATTTGTTGAATTCAGTCATGTGAATTGGGAAAAGAATCATATGACATACTAATACTAATAGTTATACTAACAGTGTAATTAATACTAATACATACTAATACTAATAGAGGCATATAACATACTAATACTGTACATATAACATTTAAAATTACATTCTAATAGGTAAAAGAATATAAAAATAACTTTACCATAAACCAAACTGGAATTAGTGAAATATATGAAAGAGAAAAGCAATGTGTTGTGGTAATTCAGAAAGAACTACCTATTGTAAGTTAGAGAAAGCTTCATGTAGAAAGTAAAAGCACAGCTCTTTCATTTTCATCATTTATTGTTTCTATATTCTTTTGATCTCTTTGGGGATTCTATCTCCATTTTTAATTTTCCCTTTGGAGCATGATCCTAAAAATGTCCCTTGTTATCCCTGGCAAGAATGTTTTTTTCATGTGACTTAGGAAGATTTCATTACCCTTTCCTGTTGTCATTGTTCTTTAATTTTGAGCAGGAAAAACTATTAGACTATACTGGAACAAATTAGGTAGAGGACCTGTTTCAGGGTAGTTATCTCTCAGAAATAACTACAGTATGGTATGAGCTAATTTTGGAGGAGAGAAAGAAACCTAGTAATATCTGTTTGTTAAAAATTCTTCTCTGTGTCCCTTGGTCTCCTTATGCTGCTGCATTAAGGTATTTGTTGACCAAGCATCTGCTTTTCTATCTCTATGTGAATTCTTTGCCTCTCCGTTAAAGTCCCAAGTTACTACCCCGACATTCTCTTTTGTATTTCTTTATTTTTCACTGAAGATGGTATACGAATTGAGGGCTTCAGTCATTTTGGCAAGTTATTCAGTTTTTCTAGGTTTTTCTCATATGTGTATGTCATTGAAATTTTGTTTGATTTTATCCTCTTCACACGTTTCATATCAATTTAATTTCTAGGCTAGCCAGAAGAACCTAGAAGGGTAGAGGAGTTGTCCTTCCTGACAGGGCAATTCTGCCCCACATTCCTTCTGCTTCTCTCAGATGTACTGTGTGTATTCTAATGATCAAAAGCATTTCTGGGGAAAACTAAGTTGTGGAGAAATTTAAAAGGGGAAACTGTGAAACATCCATTAGAGGAGAAAGTAAAAAGTTTTAGTCATTGCCCTGAATTGAGTTTTACATGCATTAGAAAAGAAATAAATCATCTATGAAAGGATAGCCAGAAAGATAGTTTCAGAGGAACATTTTAGTCATTTATAAAATGGGGACTCAGAGTTTGACTAAGTGATGCCCCTCTACATACTTCCTGAAACCAAGGCTGTGGCATACAAATATTGTAACAAGGTTACATAAAAGTTATCAAGTGCTTACTTGCTGCTAGAGCAGCATGGTCTTATATCTTGATCTGAGATATTTATATATCAAGCCCCTGTAAAGAAAACTACTCAAAGAAAAGTAAATATTCTAAATGCTTAAACAAATACAGTTGTGGACTAGATGTAAATTGTTAAAAATAAGACAACAGATCCAACACTGAGTTACTTATATTAAGCCTGACATTACCATATCAAGGTTTAATTAGTTTTGGCTCTTTCAGAAGTGGAATCTTAAACCAGTCAATCAGGAATCATCTGATTAGCATTAGATAGGTCATCTGTCTAATATATCTCTGCCATTCCCTGGTGAAAAGTAACTTTGCAATAACTAACCCACTTTTTTGCCTAGTATAACTTCCTTGTTTCTACACCCTTCTGCCTATTAATTTCTTTCATTTTGTACACCTCCTCAGAGTTTCTTTTCTACCTGATAGATTAGCTGCTGCCCAATTCAAATCGATTTTTTTCTCAAACTCTTAAAAATTTTTATATGCCTCATTTTATTTCCAGGAGTCTTTACTGTGCTTATATTGCTTTGCATATGTGCTGTTGTAGAGATTTCCAATTCCTCTGAATGAAGAATATAAGAGAAGAAAAATAATTCCTGGCTGAAAAAGAGAAAGCAATAATAAGATGAGAATAAACCTTTTGAGAAGGTCTTACTGCTTATCATCTATAATAAGCATAGGTAGAAAGACAAAGGGATCATCCATTAAAATACTCAGTACTGTGCCATCAATAACATTCTCAATTAATTTTTGTCTTTTTCTTTTTTTTAAATCTTTTTTCTTAATTAACAATATTAATATAGTATGAGATATAGGGAATTTATAGATGAAGTCATTTTTGCTTTGTGTTTTATTTGAAGGGTAGAAGAGTATGCAGTCCTAAAATATGTCTCTTTGGCATAAGAATTATTTTAACTGGATTATCTTGAAAAACAGCAGACTCAGGAGATGCTCAGAAAACAGAGTAGAAGTTACCTGTCTTGTGCATTTACATTTATAAAGGAAAACTCTATTTCTCATGTTGTCACTCTTTCTCAGAAAGAGAAGGATGCTGTATATCACCAGGGACTCTTATCATAATGAAGAAAGTATAGAGTTAATTTTGCATAACAGACCTTATCCTATCTTCTTTGTTTTATCTAGTATTACCCCATAACTGCACTCCCCCATTCCCCCACATATAACTTTCTTTTGTTTCTAATTAAAGATTGTATTCAAGGTGGTGGCTTAGGCCACCTGGGAGAGCTGTTCATTTTTCTTGGGTATCTTCCATGTATAGATAAAGTATACATGTTAATAAACTTCTGTTTGTTTTTTTCCTTGTTAACTTATCTTTTATTAGATTATCATAACCAAGAACTCAGAAGGGTAGGGGAAGAAATTATTTTTTCTCTCCTCCATATTGCTATTTTCTAATTCTCTAAGAGATTAGAAATTGCTTCATAAAAAAATAAATAAATAAAACCATATTTCCAAATAATTCTAAAATTACAGGGTAATACTTCTTGTAGATTCAACTTGTATATTCTTATTTTAACCTTAATGTAATGTCTTATATTATCAAAATTGGATATCTTGTATCCCTGCTTATATAGAGATTTAAAAATGAACAAACGAAAGTGATTGACATTTTCATCCTGCCTGTGTGTACATTAGTTGGGAGTTGACATTGAAAATCAAGATTTAAGGAATGTGGAAGGACAAATATAAATCCTGTTTCAAGCCTGACATTTTCCTCTATCAGTGATGTTTTAATGATCTCATCCATGTGGTTTAAAATATTGGAATGATCTAATTTAGAAGATAATTGCATACCAATACATTCATTTTGGAAATAGCTTTTTAAATTGGTCTTGGCACTAATAATTTAACCATAACAAGAGATTTCTCTGGCAAAATGAAGAGACTGTATGATCTGGGAGGTGGCTACATTAATATAAACTTCAACAATTTTCTCTGGAAATATCCTTTTTCTCCCCCTATATAGAGGGGATTTTAAAAATCAATCAAAGAAGAATGAACTGTCTTAGAAGAGATTGATCTCTTGAGAACTAATATCAATAAAGCCTTGAGACAAGTATTACTAGAACAGGCTTCAAGTTGACTTGTTTTGCAGTTGTTTACTGGTTCTTTTGCAAGTAATATTTTGATCTATATTAAAAGATTTGCTGTGATTTTGATGTCGTTGTAAATATTTCATCACAAAATAGAATTTTAGCTGTATTGTAGTATATTTTAAAGCATATTGTGTATTAGTCAATTTCCAATAATAAAGGTTAGAAATAGCTATCAGATCAGTGAAATAGCTTAATTATTCTCCTTGCCATGATACGGCAACCAGTAAGGACTGACTTTTACAGTAAATTAGAAAACCAGATAAATTATATGAGAACCAATTTTCAGACATTGTACAACTGTCAGCACAAACTTGTGATCTCTTCTAACAGGAAATTGTGTAAAAAATTAATACACAGAAACCTCAATTAAACAGAATCAGCAGACCAGGAAGGAACGCTTTCATGCCCTGTAATGATAATAGAGCTCATCAGGAACAAGAAAGTCACCTCTTCTTTCCTGGCAAGGACTCAGCTAATGAAAAGCCATGGACTCTCTGTTTATCATAACCTTCCCAACTTCCTTTTCCCTTCTATATACATATTCTTCTTCCCCTGCCATACAAGGACTTTGAAGTGGCTTGGCATTGTTGCTTACCCCAAATTGCAATTCTCTTTTGATCCTAAATAAACCCATCTTTGCTGGGGAAATATCTGGCAATCTATTGTTTCAGGTCAACACATGCAAGATGAGATTTAGGCTTGCACTGGCTTCGGCATGGAAGTCCAGTCAGAATGAGGTGTGAGGGTGTTCAGTCCAAGAAGAAGATACAAATACCATGAATAGAGAGAGAACTAGCATGTGAATCCACTGTGGGAGCAAGAATTCAAATGACAGAGTATGAAAAAGAAGAAAGTTACACAAAGAAGAAATTCCCCAAATGTAATAATGTTACATTAAGTCTTTGGACAACTATTAAGCTGTGCTTATACCAGCCAAGACTCTGTGGGCCTGGTGGGACACAGGAGTTATTGATCTGTGAGTTGGATGGAGACTCTACAGGTCATATGTGTATGACAGACACAGAACTTCTATGTAGCTAGACAAAAGAAAGCATATTGCACGTTCAAGACAATCAATTTACATACCATAGAGTCATCCTTTATGAAAAGAGCTACCCTAGTTTTTTATATTTTGTATCTGTCTTAAGATAACTTAAGCTTTTTAAAAAGATGTATCTGATACAGGAGCTGCCTGTGAGTTAAAATACGTATTAAGGAGACTCAAATATCCACAGTTCAGTTCAGTCGCTCAGTCGTGTCCGACTCTTTGCAACCCCATGAATCGCAGCACAGAGGTAGGCAAAGTATTAGAGTTTCAGCCTCAGCATCAGTCCTTCCAATGAACACCCAGGACTGATCTCCTTTAAGATGGACTGGTTGGATCTCATTGCAGTCCAAGGGACTCTCAAGAGTCTTCTCCAACACCACAGTTCAAAAGCATCAATTCTTCGGCACTCAGCTTTCTTTATAGTCCAACTCTCACATCCATACATGACCACTGGAAAAACCATAGCCTTGACTAGACAGACATTTGTTGGCAAAGTAATGTCTCTGCTTTTGAATATGCTATCTAGGTTGGTCATAACTTTCCTTCCAAGGAGTAAACATCTTTTAATTTCATGGTTGCAATCACCATCTGCAATGGCATAGGAATGGCCAAGAGGATCTACCCCATATCCAACGTCAGGGGCAGTAGCCATGAGGAGATACTCCACATCTAAGATCTGGGCAAAAGGTATCTAATTGTTTCTTGTACTATTCTTGCAGCTTTTCTGTAGATTTTACGTTAAATTCAGTTCAGTTCAGTTCAGTTGCTCAGTCATGTTCAGCTCTTTGTGACCCCGTGAACCACAGTACTCCAGGCTTCCCTGTCCATCACCGACTCCCGAAGTCCACCCAAACCCATATCCATTGAGTCAGTGATGCCACCCAACCATCTCATCCTCTGTCATCCCCTTCTCCTCCTGCCCTCAATCTTTCCCAGCATCAGGATCTTTTCAAATGAGTCAGCTCTCTGCATCAGGTGGCCAAAATATTGGAGTTTCAGCTTCAACGTCAGTCCTACCAATGAACACCCAGGACTGATCTCCTTTAGGATGGACTGGTTGGATCCCTTTGCAGTCCAAGGGACTCTCAAGAGTATTCTCAAACACCGCAGTTCAAAAGCATCAATTCTTTGGTGTTCAGCTTTCTGTATAGTCCAACTCTCACATCCATACATGACCACTGGTAAAACCATAGCCTTAACTAGACTGACCTTTGTTGGCAAAGTAATGTCTCTGCTTTTGAATATGCTGTCTAGGTTGGTCATAACTTTCCTTCCAAGGAGTAAGCGTCTTTTAATTTCATGGCTGCAGTCACCATCTGTAGTGATTTTGGAGCCTCCCCCAAAATAAAGTCTGTTTCCACTGTTTCCCCATCTATTTCCCATGAAGTGATGGGACCAGATGCCATGATCTTAGTTTTCTGTATGTTGAGCTTTAAGCCAACATTTTCACTCTCTTCTTACACTTTCATCAAGAGGCTCTTTAGTTCTTCTTCACTTTCTGCCATAAGGGTGGTGTCATCTGTATATCTGAGGTTATGGATATTTCTCCCAGCAATCTTGATTCCAGCTTGTGCTTCTTCCAGCCCAGGGTTTCTCATGATGTACTCTGCATATAAGTTAAATAAGCAGGGTGACGATATACAGCCTTGATGTACTCCTTTTCCTATTTGGAACCAGTCTGTTATTCCATGTCCAGTTCTAACTTTTTTATGTATTTTATATTTTGTTGTTGTTGTTCAGTCCTAAGTTGTCTGACTCTCTGGGACGCCATGGACTTCAGCACACCAGGCTCCTCTGTCCTTCACTGTCTCCTGCAGTTTGCTCAAATTCATATCCATTGAGTCAGTGAACATTCCATCCTCTGCCACCCCCTTCTCCTTTTACTTCAGTTTTTCCCAGACTCAGGGTCTTTTCCAATGAGTTGGCCCTTCAATTTTGGTATCAGTCCTCCCAAATAATATTTAAAGTGAATTCCTTTAGGATTGACTGGTTTGATCTCCTTGTAGTCCAAGGGACTCTCAAGAGTCTTCTCCAGTACCACAGTTCGAAAGTGTCTTTAAGGTTCAGCCTTCTCATAGTCCAAGTTTCATATCCATACATGACTACTGGAAGAACCATACCTTTGAGTATATAGGCCTTTGTCAGCAAAGTGATGTTTCTGCTTTTGAATATTCTTTATAGGTTTTTCATTGCTTTCCTTCCAAGGAGCAAGTGTCTTTTAATTTCTTGGCTGCAGTCACCATCTACAGTGATTTTGGAGCCCAAGAAAAGAAAATCTGTCACTGCTTCCACTTTTACCCCATTTTATTTGCCATGAAGTGATGAGACCAGATGCTGTGACATTAGTATTTTTTTAATGTTGAATTTTAAGCCAGCTTTTTCACTCTCCTCTTTCACCCTCATAAAGAGGCTATTTAGTTCCTATTTACATTCTATTATTTTATATTAAATTTAATTTTATATTAAATTTAAATACATCAAAATAAGTTGCAAACAAATCAGATAATCAAAAATAAAATGAAACAATGATTAAAAGAAAAATGGGAAAAATTGTTATCATCACTTGCCAAAGTAACTGTACTTTAAAGACTTTGTGTTAACAGGGATCCTAAAAGTAATTTTACACTAATCCTCTAGCTTCTGGCAGAGGGAACTGATGGATTAGATAAATAATTCATAGTACAAAGCTAGATAGTTGCATAGCCAGACTTATGCTTCAAATCTTTTTACACTCAATTCATTATCCTTTTCCCATTAAATATATTGTCTCTCCTCACAAATTAAAGCATAGATACTAATCAGTTGGGCTTCCCTGGTGGCTCAGATGGTAAAGAATCTGTCTGCAGGAGACCCTGGTTCAACTCAGACCCTGAGTTGGGAATGGCTGCCCATTCCAGTATTCTTTCCTGGAGAACTCCATGGACAGCAGAGCCTGGTGGGCTACAGTCCATGGAATGCAAAGTGTTTGATAGGACTGAGGTACTAACACTTCTACTCTTCACTTGCAAATGGAGAGGCATCTTGTGAAATGCAAAAGAGCCAACATCATCTGCATTTTTCTCCCATCTTCCTTGCCTTTTTCATAGTGAGAGGTAAAAATACAAAATTCAGAGAGGATCCTTGGCAATAGTTGTTGTTGTTGTTGTTTTTCCCATTGTTAAATTGATCTCCATTAATTCTGCATGTTCTCCTACAGAGAGATTTTATTTTTTCTAAAAATGAAGCTCAATTTGCCATAACAAAATTGTCTTTTCTCTAACACTGCAAGGCAATATTTCACTTTTCTACATATATATGAATATTTCCCCAATTCTTAAAGGCTCAAATTATCCATTAAAATAGAGGATAGTGGATATAGAAAACACATTTGGTCACATACACAAAATCATATAATGCATTTTGTGGACTATGAGCATGCGTGCATGGTCAACTGCTTCAGTTGTGTTCTATTCTTTGCAGTCCTATGGCCTGTAGCTGTCCAGGCTCCTCTGTCCATGGGATTTTCCAAGCAAGAATACTGGAGTGGGTTGCCACGCCCTGCTCCAGGGAATCTTCCTGACCCAGGGATCAACCTTACATCAACTACAACTTCTGCATTGCAGGTATATTCTTTATCGCTGAGCTACCGATATAAGTGAAATATGTAAAAATACATATAAAAGTGGAATATGTAAAAAAAGCACAGATGTTACTTTGCCAAAAAAGATCTGTCTTGCTAAAGCTATGGTTTTTCCAGTAGTCATGTATCAATATGAGAGTTGGACTATAAAAAAGGCTGAACACCAAAGAATTGATGCTTTTGAGGTGTGATGTTGGAGAAGTCTCTTGAGAGTCCCTTGGACAGTAAGAAGATCAAACCAGTCAATTATAAAGGAAATCAATCCTGAATATTCATTGGTAGGACTGATGCTGAAGCTCCAATACTTTGGTCACCTGATGCAAAGAGCTGACTCATTAGAAAAGACCCTGACGCAGGGAAAGATTGAAGGCAGGAGAAGGGGATGACAGAAGTTGTGATGGTTGGATGACATGACTGACTCAATGGACATGGGTGGGCTCCAGGAGATGGTGAGGGACAGGGTGGCCAGGCGTGCTGCAGTCTATGGTTTTGCAAAGAGTTGGACATGACTGAGTGACAGAACAACCAATATAAGTTGTCGTATTTCCCACTTTGTTTTACTCGTGCATTTTGCTTTATTTGGATAACATTTTTAAAATGAATTTGAAGATTGTGCTGTGCTTCATCATGTCTGACTCTTTGCAATCCCAGAGGTGCCCATCAGGCTCCTCTGTCCATGGAGATTTTCCAGGCAAGAATACTAGAGTGGGTTCCCAACCCAGGGATCAAACCCAGGTCTCCCACATTGCAGGCAGATTCTTTGAGGTCTGAGCCACCAGTCAGATTTCCCACTTTGTTTTTCTACTTCACTTTACTTTATTTGCATAATATTTTAAAAATGAATTTGAAGATTAGACCTTTAATAAATCTATAATAGTCTCACTACTTTGTTAAGTTCAACAGACTGGATTTAATACCTAAACCATGACACTTGAATGCAATGTAAAAAAATAAAAATTCTACACATTGCTTTACATGTTGATATTTTATAGTATGCATGCCTGTTTATTAAAAGAATAAAACAGTCACTCTCCAAGAACAAGAACTAGAAAAAATTATCATTCAATTTAAAAGTTGTTATTTTTTATTATTTTAATTGAAGTTTTCTAATCTGTATTAAATTATTTCTAAGAAATATTCCTCAGTTTGTAATTTGAGTATAAAAAACTATGGAATGTAAATGATGAAGACTAAATCTGTGCCTGATTATTATGTTTTAAAAACTTTCTATTATTTTCATTATCTACATTTTTTAATCATTCATTTTCAAAATTCTTACTATTTTCTACCAAGAATGGTCTTAATATTTGTATATTCCCTTCAGTCTGGAGTTTTGTTGCTAATATTAGTTTGTATTTTCAGTTTCTCTTGATCAGTCTTGAAAAATCATATCTATATTAATCTTCCTATGTAGATATTTTGTTGTTGTTGTTGATATGGAGCTTTTTGTTCTTCAGTTGTATTAATTCTTCAATTTATGATTGTTAACTTTATCCTTTTTCTTACATTTATTTTGCATGATTTTAACTTTGATAATTATCTACATTTTAAAATAATTTTCTTAATTATAATTATGGGTATTACAAAAAGTTATCTATGAGTGTTATTTGACTTCTGAAAAGTTTGAGCTATAATGTTTTCTGTTTTTATTTCATAATAATCTATCATTTCAGTTTCTATTTTCTTTTCTGGCTCAAGTTGTTTTCATATATGTGATTCAAAAACAGTCATCATTAAAAAGAAAAAACAAAAAGCAGAACACAACACTGCTCATTTTTATATTTAAACTACTAATTTAATTGCAAAATGTTCAGAAAATATTGCCTTTACACAATTTCTAATTTTTAGAAATTTTTAATATCTCTCTTCCTGTATACAAATTCATAGTTTTTGTAAATAAATGTTTTAGAGAGATTGAAGATCAAATAACTCAGCTGTTTTAATAAAAAGATGCACTTATCACTTATTGTATTCTACAAATATCTTGTAGCTTTATTTAATTTTATATAGATAGTAAAATGAGCACTAATTTGTTAATTCTCTCAATTTTGCTTAATTTTTCTCAGTATGTAAAACTCATCAGTGTTATATTTTCTTGGTGGCTTATAACTTTTATGAATATTGAATATTTCCTCTTCCTTATTTTGTTAACTTACTAAGCGACTTCACTGTCACTTTTCACTTTCATGCATTGGAGAAGGAAATGGCACCCCACTCCAGTACTCTTGCCTGGAGAATCCCAGGGACGGCAGAACCTGGTGGGCTGCCGTCTATGGGGTCACACAGAGTCGGACACGACTGAAGCGACTTAGCAGCAGCAGCAGCATCTCATATTTTTCCAAATTTCATTAATATTTTCATGCTTTCTTTCTTTCTACAGCATCTTTGTAATGTATTGTCAATCAATTTTGCTATTTGTTATCAATGCTTCTTTTGTAAGCTTGATATGTTTAATATAAACTGAAAAACCTATATTTTTCTTGGAGAAATGTTTCTAATTCCACTTATTATAAGCCATGATTTTTTGTTAACTTGATTTTGGGCATGGTGTTTCATGTAGAGAAAGGTGAAATATGTACTTAATTTTTATAAATAATTTATCTCTTTCTTATTTGACAGTGTACCTACTTTTCCTATGCTGCTTTTTATATATAAATTGTGTGTTTGTGCTCAGTCCTGTTGACTCTTTGCAACCTCATGGGACTGTAGCCCGCCAGGCTCTTCTGTCCATGGGATTATCCCAGCAAGAATACTGAAGCAGGTTGACATTTTCTCCTCCAGAAGTGAAGTGAAGTGGTTCAGTCCTGTCCAACTCTTTGTGACCCCATGGACTATAGCCTACCAGTATCCTCTGTCCATGGGATTTTCCAGGCAAGAGTACTGGAGTGGGTTGCCATTTCCTTCTCCAAGGAAATGGGAAATATATAAATATATATATATATATGTAGAAAGAGAGAGTTCCCCACATTTTCTGAAACTAATTAATTAATGATTAATTAATTAATAAACTAATCAATACCCTTAAGATGTTGTTACCATACAAAATTACACATACAAAATCTGATCATTTACAAAATTTTATGGAAATTACCTGCAATTTTAATCTCAGTTGATACAATTGTATTTATTTTATTCCTCTATGTTTTGGGGAAATACTTCTTAGTATTTATTTTAAATTTTGCAGTTATACTATTTATTATGTTTAAACAAAGTTATAAGTAATAGTAATTTCTAACTCAAATTGCTTATCTAACCATCTTTATAATCTGAATCACACTTGTTAGTTCATTTGTTTATGTTATTTACTTATCTTTCTTATTTGTTAGTAGTTTTACGATGACTGAATCATTATGAGTGTTATAATTGAATCATCACAAATTTGAAAATATGACTAGTAGAGATTTTGGTATATAAATAATTTATATTAAATCTAATCATACCCTTATTTTTTTATGGTTGAATTGGGTCATAAATATTTACACTCAACTGTAAGAGGCTTAAAACAGTGTTCTCAACCTAGACAGTTCCTTCCTTCTTTGCTCAGACTGAGGAGATCAAATTTAAAGATCTGAGTTCTTAGGGTGGGATTATTTAAAGATAAACTTAAAGAAATACATTCAATGATAGAAAAAAATTATTATAGTGATGTGATGACAATGCTGCAGTCATGGTAAGATCATGCAGATATTCAAACTACTATTATGACTTGGGGAAATCTCTCCCCACGAGTAATAGCAGTTTTGTTGCCTCATGATTCTTTCTAAATATTTACAAGTTATGGGACTTGAGCAACAGAAGGTAAACTGAAAAGAAAATCTAGAGCAAAGCTTATGTTACCATATTGCTTATGACCTTTCATTTCTTGCCACTCTACATCTTTTTACATATTTCTACATCTTTTTGACCATATTAAGGTCAGCACATCTATAGAACACTGCATGAAGTGACAGTGATAAATTGAATAGTATTGCTGTTAGTGTGAAATGGACTGACTATAGTGTAATCAATGAACATCTTGGAAGCATGAACCAGTTCACTATTGATAGACATGAAGATAAAGATGTGGAAGTAAATCTCCTCATGTATAAGCAATCAACAGTATGTAAAACTATCTACTCGAAACCAACTAATGTATAATACTTTGCCTTAGTAGAAAGTCCAAAAACAAGATGAGTCAAATAAGAATATATATATATATATGTATGTATTCTTTCAATAATTTTAAAGAAACTGATGTATTTTTTCACAAATAATATTATTTCTTCTTCATGTAGCTTATTCTTTAGCCTTGTCATTTAATTGTGAAATAATCATAAGCATTGATGTGATAGTTGGATTTTAACTTATTTAAAAAAAAATACTTGTATTTTCACTCTTTACACATTAGCCATGAACTACAATTTTAACTCATTGCAATTAATGGAATTTGCATCAGTATTACAATTAAAATGGTCATCAAATGATAACAGATACATATATAAGCATATATTTTGGCATATTTTCTTGAAATAATATTTTCTTATGTAATCTCAAAGACCTTATAGTAAAACAAATATAAAAGTAAATGGATCAAATAACTAAATTCAGCTATATATTATTCCATGAACTTTGAAACAACACAGGCAACCTAGGTGATATGAAATTTCAAGGCGGACACAACACAACTTGAAGAAAGTGACACAGATGATTAGAATCACAAGAATTTGGAACATGAGCCAGGGATGAGACTGTGATGCTTATAAGTTTGTGATTGCCACTAGGGCACTTGATTTCTTAATGAAATTAATTGTATTTCTTCTTAAAGAACCTGTAAAAATAGAGAAGAATATGTGTGATAAATTGTCACAGAAAGTAAATTAAAAATTGAATGCATTAGAGCCTTAACCAGGTGTGACACGAAGCTGAAAGCTGAAGGTTGCAGTTTGGTCATGAACATAACAGAACAAAATCCATTGGTTGATAACGTTCACTTTGTGACCTGTGAATGATGTTTATTCAAATTACTTCATCATCACACACAAAGGCTAGAGACCGGACCCATTCTATGAGTTCTAGCATCGAAACTTTGTTGAAAATGAATAGTCCTACTCGTGGAAACATAAATGAGTCATAAAGTATCAACCAGCATTAAAAATTTTAAATCCAGGTGGTGATAAAAATGACAAATATAATCTTGACTGTTAATAGGTTATAAATGCAGATTTTGTTTTGTTTTGGATTCATTGAATCTTTTCCACATCCTTTCACTTTTTCTGCTGTATGTGTTTTCTTGAATGGATCATAAAGATAAAAATCAAAAGTAGGTACAACTCATTATCATTATCTGCTATTTTGACTCCCACATTCACATTTTCTTTTGTTTTCTGTACTATTACCACAGATTCTTCTAATAGACATATTTCCAAATTTATAGTACATGTGTTTTGTGATGACATGAAATATAGATATGACATTGATATAACATTGAGTTTTCCACTTCTAAAATTTTGGTAGAAGAAGATGGGGTTGTAATGAATGAATTAAGCTAGCATTAAATGTCTGGGCAGCATATAGTTTTGTGAAATAATAGCCTGATATATAAATCTTTTTATCTGTTCTCTCATATTTAATCTCATAGGCTTCCTGTATACATAACTTAAATGCACAGCATAAAATATGGATATACCTAGAAGCAGGAGGTACTAGACAAGGCCCTGAGGGATCTTTGCTATAGCTAGGACAGGAGATAAAGACCTGAATTAATTTCACTTCTCTTCTCATAACTTAGACCTGGACAAATTTGACACAGATAATTAAGAAAGAAAAACAGACTTTCAATCATCTTATCAATATTAATTCTGCCTCTTTCTCCAGGTGCTTTTCTGTCACATGTTTGTTGCATTTCTCCTCTCCTTTTCTCTTGTTTCTTCCATCCATCTCCTTATAACCTTGGCTCCTGCAAAGGGCAACATAATTATAGTGAAGGGGTAAAGAAAATCCATTCAAATGCTTGTTTTCTCAACTCAAGCTGAAGTTGAATCTCTGTTACCAGACTTAATGACAAAATATGGTCTTACAGGTGACTATTTGTGTAAAATAAGACCAACAAGCAATGCTGGCATTACCAAAGTCTGTGCTTCCCCATGGGAGGAAAGAGATGAATGTTTTCTGTGGAGGATTTTCTTGCCTCTCTCTCCTTAGTTGCTCCACAATTTGCTTAATGACATTAGCTTTATTTAATAAGGTGATTGGAAATAACTTACGTACTTAGCAATGAATGATGCGTTCTCAAAAAGGTAATAGGTTTTCGTAAACTTAGGAAAATAAGAGGCAGATTAATGTCATGTTAGCTTGAGGATAAACCTGCCATTGTGAATAAATGACTGTCCTTTACCCACACTGATACTGCAGGTTGTTTCCATAAAAAAATGTATACAGCCTATTTTCAAACATTGCAGTAGAATATTCTCACTGTAAATATCACTTAGTTTTTGTTTTCCTCTTTATTAACACATTCTTAAAGTCTATAGCTTTTTTCAATGTAAGTGTTGAACTCAGGTCTGAAAGAGAATATATAAATAGAGAAAGAGTGATGTGTTATAAAGTTTTATTATGATTTCAGGCACATATTAAAAAACCTATGAGGTAACATTAATCACTAATAATATACTACTAGTGGTTATATGAGAGTGAAAGAGGAGATAGAGAAGTGATGATTTGCATCACTGAAAATTCTGTACTTTGAAGCTGACAGTAATATGACTAAGTACTAAGTTCAGTGCTGTTGGCAATACAAAGACTCCACCCATAAGGGTGAATTCATTTTTCTGAGTTCCGAGAATCATGACCGAAATACAGTAGGGGCAAACTTGATACATTCTGTGTCTTATTATTAGTTATCCTTTTAAAGAATAATCTTTGAAGCAGAGGAAGGACAAAATTTGTGAATTATTAAACTATTTTAATTCAGACTTTTGATTAAGTCTGCTCACCACTGAAAGAAAAATATGCTACCTATTTGGAATTTTTTTTAAAGGCTATTTATCTGTTAACCATATTTTTAAATCATTGAGAAAAATCTTGATTCATTTTCTGGGGACAAATATCACTGTACCTGCCACTAATTCTTCCTTTCTGAATCTAAGTGTTCAGAAGCCTCACATGGTTCTGTGTGTTCCTCTGTACTCTTACAAGTGCATACAAGAACATGCCCTGGATGGTCTGCTGACACAAGGAGGACAAGAGACATGGGAGGCAGACCAGAACCCATAGATCCTCAGCGTGGAACAGAACTGCCCTTCTGAAGTAGATGACCCCCATTTGACTCTCAGGATCATAAGGAACATAGTCAAAATCAACTGAGCTGCAAAACTGAGCCCTGCCTTGGTCAGCCACTCATACCTTATGCTTAAGTGCAGGATTAAGTCTCTCATTCTTGAGTTAGTTTGATATGAAGATATATTTTTGTTTGTTTCTTTTGTTTTGGCAATAATACAAGCTACTTTTAAAAACAGATATTCCCATGTGTTTCTTCTGTTGCCTTTTTCTGAAATAGGTAACTAAAATAATTTAATAAAGTACTAAGTAGGCCACATGAAGGAGTACGTCAAGGCTGTATATTGTCACCCTGCTTATTTAACATATATGCAATTAAACACTGGGCTGGAAGAAGCACAAGCTGGAATCAAGATTGCCGGGAGAAATATCAATAACCTCAGATATGCAGATGACACCACCCTTATGGCAGAAAGTGAAGAGGAACTAAAAAGCCTCTTGATGAAAGTGAAAGAGGAGAGTGAAAAAGTTGGTTTAAAGCTCAACATTCAGAAAACTAAGATCATGGCATCTGGGTCCCATCACTTCAGACGGGACTTCACTTTCAGGGAAATAGATGGGAAAACAGTGTCAGACTTTATTTTGGGGGGCTCCAAAATCACTGAAGATGGTGATTGCAACCATGAAATTAAAAGACGCTTATTCCTTGGAAGGAAAGTTATGACCAACCTAGATAGCATATTCAAAAGCAGAAACATTACTTTGCCAACAAAGGTCCGTCTAGTCAAGGCTATGGTTTTTCCAGTGGTCATGTATGGATGTGAGAGTTGGACTGTGAAGAAAGCTGAGCGCTGAAGAATTGATGCTTTTGAACTGTGGTGTTGGAGAAGACTCTTGAGAGTCCCTTGGACTGCAAGGAGATCTAACCAGTCCGTTCTGAAGGAGATCAGCCCTGGGATTTCTTTGGAAGGAATGATGCTAAAGCTGAAACTCCAATACTTTGGCCACCTCATGCAAAGCGTTGACTCATTGGAAAAGACTCTGATGCTGGGAGGGATTGGGGGCAGGAGGAGAAGGGGACAACAGATGATGAGATGGCTGGATGGCATCAGCGACTCGATGGACATGAGTTTGAGTGAACTCCGGGAGTTGGTGATGGACAGGGAGGCCTGCTGCTGCTGCTGCCAAGTCACTTCAGTTGTGTCCGACTCTATGCGACCCCATAGACAGCAGCCTACAAAGCTCCCCCATCCCTGGGATTCTCCAGGCAAGAACACTGGAGTGGGTGGTGTGCTGAAATTCATGGGGTCGCAAAGAGTCAGACACGACTGAGCAACTGAACTGAACTGAACTGAAGGAAATCACAGTTTATATTCCATGAACAGTAGACTGACTAACAAATCACATAGAAATATTTAAGTTCAGTTTTTCCCAGATATTCACAATAGTAATGCTTTGTGAGTTTTAGCTTGTGTCTTTTAGGGTTACTAAGATCCCCTGGAGTAGGAAATAGCAACCGACTCTAGTAATCTTGCCTGAAAAATTCCAAGGACAGAGGAGTCTGATGGGCTATAGTCCATGGGGTCGTGAAGATCAGACATGACTGACCGTGCACTCAGGCACACACCTTTCTTTTTAATCATTGAACTTTTTTTTTTTTTTTTCTTTTTCATTTTTCTTTGATGGGCTTCCCAGGTGGGCCTAGTGGTAAAACCTGCCTGCCAAAGCAGGAGAGGTAAGAGACACAGTTCTATCCTGGGTCAGGAAGATCCCCTGGAGGAATGTATGGCAACCCACTCCAGTATTCTTGTCTGGAGAATCCCATGAGCAGAGGAGCCAGGAATGCCATGCTCTATAGGGTTGCAAAAAGTCAGACAACTGAAGTGACTTAGCACACATGCACACACTTTTCTTTGATGCAGGTATAAATGCTTGAAAAGTGAAAGTGAAAGTCACTCAGTTGTGTCCGACTCTTTGCGACCCCATGTACTATACAGTCCATGGATTTCTCCAGGCCAGAATACTGGAGTGGGTAGACTTTCCCTTCTGACAATAGCTCAAAAGCGTACTCTACAAAGCCACTTAAATCTAAATCTTGAAGTTTCGTTCTCCCTTAATACCTACTTAAAATATCTTAAAACTCTCTTTCCCTGGCTGTGCTCTATCTGGAAAAATTCTTCTAAATGTTGCTTGTTGCTCCCAAGACATCTATAATTGGTCAACATCATCCTCTTAAAGGTGAAGATGCTACTGAGTAGTCTTCAGCACTAACATTCCCATAAAGTTTCCCCTTGTCTTAACTGTGCTATGGCAAACATTTACGAGATTGTTGACTAAAGCAAGTTCAATCCAAAATATAAATGACTCATAAAGAATCAGATCTATATTCATTCATCAGTACAGCAACTCTGCTGGGGAACCCAGAAATCACCTTATTGAGACAGAATTGGTATCTCAGTGGCAGAAGAAATAAAATTACCTATGTCATAAATAGTGTAACAGTAGCAAAATTTGACATAGTGTTGCATATATATTTTGAACATCTAGTGAGGCAAAAATCAAAGACCAATTTGGATATAAAATCAATGTAAAATTGGTTCACTATCCTGGACAAGAATGTATTTAATCATGCAGCATAAAAAGCAGAAGCATCACTTTGCTGACAGACTCTATATAGTCAAAGCTACAGTTTTTCCTGTAGTCATGTATGGATATGAGAGACCATAAAGAAAGCTGAGCATCAAAAAATTTATGCTTTCAAATTGTGGTGCTAGAGAAGACTCTTGAGAGTCCCTTGAACTGCAAAGAGATCAAGCCAATCAATCCTAGAGTAAATTAGTCCTGAACATTCATTTGAAGGATTGATGCTGAACCTGAAGCTGCAATACTCTGGCCACCTGATGCAAAGAACTGACCCATTGGAAAAGATCCTGATGCTGGGAAGGATTGAAGGCAAAAGGAGAAGATGGCAGCAAAGAATGAGATGGTTATATGTTAATATCATCACTGACTCACTGGACATGAATTTGAACAAGCTTCAGGAGATAGTGAAGGTGAGGGGAGCCTGGTGTGAAGTCCATGGACTCGCAAAGAGTTGGATATAACGACTGAACAACAATAACAAAAATACTGCTGGCAGTGCTACTGTGAACAACTGTCATTTCTGATTAGAATAACTAGATTTAGACAAGTTACTGAGGGAATAGACAAAATAATTAAATTTTAATGGCATTCCTATTGTAGAAGTAATCTGTAAAAGAAATAATCAAAATATCACTTTTGAGTAGCTAGGACTTCGTGAATCCCTACACAAAATTATGTTTTCTAGTAGAAACGAACTAAAAAGAGTATAATGCAGAATGTGTATGTGTGATATAATAAAACTATGTGTATGTAACACCACACTATTCTTCCTATTCATCTATAAGTCAAGGAAGAACTGAAATTATTATATATGGTAGGATTTAGATTATAAATGCTAGACACATATTTTCAGTTACTGGGTTGGAATGCCCTCTTTGAATATAATTGAGTAACTTTATCTGCCAAGTGTCTTTCAAGGAATTGGTAGTATGTTGGTTATACCAACTAAATCATACTTCTTGTGCCAATAAGAAATGACTTAACATGAGACCCATCGCATGCAAATTTCAATTTTTATTTCTTATGAAGATGCAACACCAGAAAGTGAAGCTTATAAAGTTAAGTGTCAGAACCATTTACACTACAAATTATGCTAAAGGAAACACTATGGACATCTTATTAGTATAGACCCCAAATCAGGAGGATAAGAGGTTTTTGAAGGTGGTGAATTTTAAATGCTTTTTAAAAAGTAAAAAGGATCTAGAATGACTATCTAGTTTTTGTTGAAAACTATTGTTCTTAAAAATGTGGTTTCAAGAGGTCTAGAGGTTCAGAGTATGTGTTCAAGAAAAGCACCGCCCTCAGTTTTTGTTTCCTACACTCAATTTTATCACAAGGATTTTAGAACATGCCCATGGAATTAATGGACTTACCAAGTAACTCATTACCATGTAGTGGCTGGTCTAATGAATGGCTTACTGAAGACTCAAGCATGGCATTAGTTGGGAGACAATATATTAAAAGAATGGGGATATCCTTTACAGGATGCATTTTATGCTTTGCATTAGAGACCATCGTATGATACTTTCAGCCCTTAGACAGAATACAGGAATCAGGAAATCAAGGAGTAATCAAGGGATTGTCTTCTCTCACTATTATTGCTATACTCAATAACTCTTCACTTTTTGTCTGGCAGCTTCAAGCTCCAATTGTAATACAGACTTAAGTCTCAAGTAGGGAATGCTTCCTTTATGAGAGGGCAATACTGATACTATCAAACTGGAAAACAAACTTGCCACCCACAATTTTGGTTCCATATTGATTGAACAAATAGAAAAATGTTACTCTAAATGGCTGAGGTGATTACTACTCATTACCAATAGATGTTTTGCTTCTACACTGTAGGAACACAGAGGACTTTTAAGACTTTTATGTATAGAAGTAAAGGTAAAAGGAAAACTAGAGCATCCAAAGAAAGGATATCTATCTAGTGAGAACACAAATCCTGCAAAAATAAAGGTTTTGAGTTGTCACAGCTGGTAAAGAACACCACTTAACTGATGTTCTAGCTGAAAGCAAATACAATTTGGGCTAAGTAACAAGAGAAGAATTTTCAGATATCAAAGACAGCCTCATAATCAATTGCATAAGTGAGGATTAAAGCTACCAATTCTTACTTATGCAATTGATTATGAGGCTGTCTTTGATATCTGAAAATTATTCTCTTGTTACTTAGCCCATATTGTATTTGCTCAGGAGAAATATCAGTAAATTCAGATATGCAGATAACACCACCCTTATGGCAGAAAGTGAAAAGGAACTAAAAAGCCTCTTGATGAAAGTGAAAGAGGAGAGTGAAAAAGTTGGCTTAAAGCTCAACATTCAGAAAATGAAGATCATGACCTCTGGTCCCATCACTTCATGGGAAATAAATGGGAAAACAGTGGAAACAGTGGCAGACTTTATTTTTGGGGGCTCCAAAATCACTGCAGATGGTGACTGTAGCCATGAAATTAAAAGACATTTACTTCTTGGAAGGAAAGTTATGATCAACCTAGATAGCATATTCAAAAACAGAGACATCACTTTGCCAACAAAGGTCCGTCTAGTCAAGGCTATGTTTTTTCCAGTGGTCATGTACGGATGTGAGAGTTGGACTGTGAAGAAAGCTGAGTGCTGAAGAATTGATGCTTTTGAACTGTGGTGTTGGAGAAGACTCTTAAGAGTCCCTTGGACTGCAAGGAGATCCAACCAGTCCATTCTAAAGGAGATCAGTCCTGGGTGTTCTTTGGAAGGACTGATGCTGAAGTTGAAACTCGAATACTTTGGCCACCTCATGCAAAGAGTTAACTCATTGGAAAAGACCCTGACGCTGGGAGGGATTGGGGGCAGGAGGAGAAGGGGACGACAGAAGATGAGATGGCTGGATGGCATCACCGACTCGATGGACATGAGTTTGAGTGAACTCCGGGAGTTGGTGATGGACAGGGAGGCCTGGAGTGCTGCGATTCATGGGGTCGCAAAGAGTCAGACATGACTGAGCGACTGAACTGAACTGAACTGATATATATTTTTTACTTATTATCTATACATATTTGTTTCCCTACATGTATTACCTGTATTCTTCTTATTCTTTGCTAATATTGTTAAATACAAATATTATTGAAAGTTTGAAAGTGAACGTGAAGTTCCTCAGTAGTGTCCGACTCTTTGCGACCCCATGGACTGTAGCCTACCAGGCTCCTCCCTCCATGGGATTCTCCAGGCAAGAATACTGGAGTGGGTTGCCATTTCCTTCTCCAGGGGATCTTCCAGACCCAGGAATTGAACCCGGGTTTCCGGCCTTCCAGGCAGACACTTTAACCTCTGAGTCACCAGGGAAGCCCCTGTAACTTAGAAATATCAATACTAAAATCTGAATGATTCCAGACACCTAAAATATGATTCCTAATGCTTTCCCAAGAATGTACAGAATCATTCATTTGTAGAGGGGTAATGCACATCCATTTAAATTCAGCATGGCACCTTAAAGACAACTTAATTTTTAAATTCATAATTTCTTGCCCTATAAGCAGGACTGCTTCTTCTAAAGCATTGATCTTATTTTCTATTTTCAAGCTCTCATTTTTTCTTAGGTATCAAATATTCAGAGAAATGATGACTGGATTGGAGTACTAACTAATATAGTCAGTGATGGGATCCAATGACAATTAGGATTTTGTGTCCTCTCACTTTGGGAGAGGGTGAGAATTTCATCCTTTGTATAAGGAATAACTATATGTTGTTAGGTAGAAACATGAAGTTGCTTTTGTTGCTTTATGGAAGTTCAAACTTTTGTATGAAAGTGTGTATAGAATTCAGTATAGAATTTAAGTGTTATCAATTTATTGACTGCCAGCTTCAGATCAATCTTTTCTTCATATGCATTGTTATTGCTAGACCTGGACATTAATCTTTTGACACATGATTTTGATATTCAGTTTTTTCAAGAAAGGGTCCTAGAGGGAAATTGCAAAGCTAAGGCAGGATGAAGGGGTTGAGCTGTTTTCCACCTGACAGGCAGTGGACTGGAATGTTAATGTAAGGATGTTGGTGAAACGGCCTGGTAGTGTTAACCTCAGAGGCCCTTGTGAACCATCTGAAGACTAAACACTCTGATGGGTTTCTCTGCACCCAGCAGGCTTCTGCTGTGGACCAGCTACAGCGCACACAGTTGCACAGGTTTCTTCACCACCTGGAGGGTTGCCCACTGCTGTCAGCTAGTTTACTTGTCATTAAAGTCTGTGTCCCTTTCCCACATTTCAGCCCAGCCTTGAGTCTGTCTCTTTCATAAGTTTTCTTTTACTTTATTTTAATATTTATTTATTTGGCTGCCTTGGGTCTTAGTTGTGGCACCTGGGATCTTTGTTGCAGTGCTCAGAATCTCTCTCTAGTTGGGTTATATGGGTTTAGTTGTTCCACGCCATGCGGGATCTTAGTTCCCTTACAGGGATTGAGCCTGGATCCCCTCCATTGCAAGGTATGAATTTTTAACCATTGGACCACCAGGAAAGTCCATAAAATAAGTTTTTAAATTCCTTTCTTATTTACTTTCCCTCAGCCCTAGAGCTAGGAACAAATTTATATATCTGCTGTTTCTGTACTCCTGAAAGTTTTATTTATCCTATTTAGTAATCTCTTTATATTAGTCAGCAATTCTTAATATTAAATTCCCCCTGTTCACATTATTTATATAATTTCTGTCCTCTGAATTGATATATAACTGTACTTCTTGTTGTACCTGTATTTTTTACTTCTACTGACATTTCTTTTGCCTTCCTTCTTTCTATTTGTATTATTCCAATTCAATTACTGTCTGTAACATTTAAAAACTTGGACAATAATAATGTTTATTAAGTATTGCATTTTTAACTTTTAAAGTAAGATAAATTGAGTCTTTTTATTTCTCTAGGGAAAAATTGTATTTTTTAAAGTGTTAGCTATATTTATCTTCTTATGCAAATCAAGCCTTTGGCTATTAAAATTCTGAAGTCCGTATCCAAATTCAAGCTTAATGTACTGGCATGCCCTTTATGTATAACCACCATCTCTCCAAATCTAGGTGAATCTCAAGAGATATCTCCCATATATATAATACATGTAAATGAATGAGCATCAGAGTATGAAACTATTAATTCTTATGCTTTTAAAAAATAAAATTTAACTCAGTATGGTAATTTTTATGGGTAAACCGAGGAAAAACAAATATTAAGCTATAAATACAATTTGGAATGGGAGCTAAAGGATGAAGACATCACTGGTTATATGACTCCATTTTCAGCAAATAGAAGAGGTCCAAATAACAACCCTAACCCTTAAATGTAGTCAATGTCTAAAGCCAGGAAAACAAAATTGTCATTGAATAATAAGTAGCTTTTTAATATTCATTGTCTATCTATGTGATTTTGTTTTGGTTCATTCATCTATTCTCTATTTATTACATTCAACCAAAAATTTAATCTATCTAAAAATGTTAGAATTTCACAATGCAATGATCATGGCAGGAAAATATGTTACATTATAGGAAACAATCTCCCTAAATATCTGAAGGTGAATTTACTTTCAATTTTGCTTCCACTGAAGAAGCAGGATAGAGATTTAAACAAAAATACACAGATTTATCAAGTGGAGAGGATATTGCTAATCTTAGCTCAGCCAATGAGGCTGGCTTTGATTTGGAATGGTAGTCAGTCTTTACATTATAATAGATAAGTAGAAGCATATTAAAATTAATTTGATAAGTAACAGCTTTTATTAAAATTTTAAGCACAGTAAATGTGAAATTCCTTTTTTCCCTTTATCAGACTATATTCATTTTTAGATTACTCCTTTAGAGTTCAGAATGAAGATATTTTACTTCCCTTTAGATGCAACCAAATGAAGGCCTGTAGAACAGATGGAGGGCTCAACCTGGGATGGAGCCTTCTGGTGACAGATTTGTCATAAAATCTCTACAAATCACATTTTACCACTTCATGTGGTGTACACCTGTGGCTGCTTGATAATGTAGTTTGCTGCCACACAGAAGACAGCTATAGTTTTGCAAATGCTTATTTTGTTGTCCCTATTATGTGCCTTAAAACAATAATAAAATAAAGGAACTAGGGTGTCATAGGGAGATAATGACCACAGGAAGTGCCTAAGATGCTTTAATAAGACTTCTTCCTGCCAAAATTCCTATATTTTGTGTTCTAGCCCCGTGTTCCTCTGGGGTGAAAATGAGAATTTGCCATTGAAGATTGTTTTTCTGCTTCTTATGATTATAAAACACACCTGTTTGAAATAACTTTATGATGATAAAGAATTCCTTTTATCCCTTTATCAGACTAATTCATTTTTAGATTACTCCTTTAGAGTTGATGACTAAAGAAATTTTGTACTGTTTCTTTGGGTATGCCCTGTGTTTTGCTTAGATCAGGAATTGGTCTTTTGATACTGACTGTTGAAACAGCAAGTTGTTCAAGAGGTGAAATATGTAATATTTCATAAACATAAAGTCTCAGTTTATTTATTTTAATATTGAAACCTTGAACGATCCCACTGATGCCTAGCTTCTTTTATGGTTTGAGGACAATCTGAATTCTTAATATTAAATATTATATCATATTTAAGCATATCTTTATATTTTACTATATTTCATATATAATGGGACTCTTGGTCTAGTTTCATGGTATTTTAGGTCAGTGTGACTGTAAATCCTCAATTCATTATTCATAGTAATAAAAATTGTGACCATATAAAAAACTAGATCCACTGTCTCTGTGAAATTTTCTCAGTATTAAAATGAAACTGAGTAATAACTTTGAACTTCTAAAATGTAAAAACAATAGAAAATGTTAAGGAACACAACGTATTTCTTCAAAGTTTGAAACATGTAAAAATGCCCCAAATACAAGTAATACAAAGAAACAGAAGGCTTACATTTGAAACATATTTTGAAATTAAAAGTATTAAGGCAATTGGTAGCTTAGTATTAAAGGTAATTTTTATAAGCTCTATTTCAGTTCACAGAAGGTATCAGTTGAAATAGAATAGAAATGTACAAACACATCTTAAAAAGTTGAAAACTCAGTCTCTCTCTGTGGTTCAAAGATCTCTAAAAACTGCTGATTTCTGATGCTAGCCCTCTGTATGTCTTATTTTTCTTATTCTACAAACTTTTTTGGTTCTATTTACACATGGTTCAGTTTGCTTAACCCCCAACACCTGTCCCATGCCAAATAGCAGCCATAGACCTTAAATTTTTGTTAAATAATTTCTTTATCTAAATTCTGAATCTCAAAAAAATAGAATTTCACTTGTCCAATTTGGGAAAGTAGGACAGCAATTTTCACATGCTTCTTTTATATTATTGCATATTTTTAAAAAGTGTAAATCAGTGATGAAATAATAATAACCATCTAATAAAGTATTGGCATTTGGTAAGAATTGGGTAAATTAATGGGGTAGATTTATAATAGCTAGGTTTTTGTTTAGTAAAATGTAAAAACAAATTTTGTGTTTACTCTATACCAAGCCCTTATTCATTACTGTAAGGCCAGTTTCTTTTCTCACAATTTACCCAACATTTCATATTGAATTCTGTTTCCAATGCAATTTGCATTCTTCATTTCTTAACACTTTCTGGAAGCTTCTCTACTGAACTTAACAAATGTCAGCACATTTGTAACACAATCAGCATGTTAATATACCATTCAATTTTCTAATTGTGTCACATATATTTACTGTTCACACTTTACATATGTTCATGTGTGCACCTGGTCACACCTGCACAATTATAGAATTATTAAAGTCACACTGCTTCTTATACATATTTCTCCAATACCATATCCACATTGTCTATTGTAAAATTCTGTAATTAGAGTTTGATGCTAGCCTCTTGTGGCCAAAGACCATACATTATTCCTCTTTAAAATCCCAGAGAGAGCTTAGGACTAGAATTATAGTTACGATTCAGTAAAAATGTGCTGTAAAGAGTTGGATTTGACTGAGTTACTGAACAGCAACAACAATGTGTGGTCAAATTATAGTAAGAAATCATATAAGCTAGTTCCAGAATGGTTTGAGCGTATTTACTTTCATACCTTCATTGATAAAACATGTGAAAGATCAGAACCAAGAGGACCTATAATTTATGGAGGGCTCACATATAAAAATAAATTGATCACAGGTTAAAAAATGGAAAATTCAGGCTTAAATTTCACTTACCTGGATAGAATGACATTTTTTTTTTTTTAACTTTTCTGAAGAAATAAAATTCAGTTTTGGTCCATTTTATTAGACTATCATTGTTCAAATAAGAAGTAAATACATAAAAAATCAATAAATATGGTTTAATTTTTCATGCTGTTTTTCTAATAAGAAATTTTAACATTTATTAAAATATAATTTATGTTTTATAAATGGATTTCTATGCAGTGTATTCATGCTTCCCTGGAGGCTCAGAGGTTAAAGTGTCTGCCTGGAATGCTGTGAACCTGGGTTCGATCCCTGGGTCGGGAAGATCCCCTGGAGAAGGAAAAGGCAACCTACTCCAGTACACTTCCGTGGAGAATCCCATGGACAGAGGAACCTGGTAGGCTACAGGCCATGGGGTCGCAAAGACTCGGACACGACTGAGCGACTCCACTTTCACTTTCATGCAGTGTATTCAGTGTGGGGTCAAAAGACCAGCTGCCAGGTCACAGACTATTACTATATTCAGTTCAGTTCAGTCGCTCAGTCATGTCTGACTCTTTGCAACCCCATAAATCGCAGCACGCCAGGCCTCCCTGTCCATCACCAACTCCCAGAGTTCACTCAAACTCATATCCATAGAGTCGGTGATGCCATCCAGCCATCTCATTCTCTGTCGTCCCCTTCTCCTCCTGCCCCCGATCCCTCCCAACATCAGAGAGTTTTCCAATGAGTCAACTCTTCGCATGAGGTGGCCAAAGTACTGGAGTTTCAGCTTTAGCCTCATTCCTTCCAAAGAACACGCGGGACTGATCTCCTTTAGAATGGACTGGATGGATCTCCTTGCAGTCCAAGGGACTCTCAAGAGTCTTCTCCAACATCACAGTTCAAAAGCATCAATTCTTCGATGCTCAGCTTTCTTCACAGTCCAAATCTCATATCCATACATGACTACTGGGAAAACCATAGCCTTGACTAGACGGACCCTTGTTGGCAAAGTAATGTCTCTGCTTTTCAATATGCTATCTAGGTTGGTCATAACTTTCTTTCCAAGGAGTAAGCGTCTTTTAATTTCATCACTGCAATCACTATCTGCAGTGATTTTGGAGCTCCAAAAAATAAAGTCTGACACTGTTTCTGCTGTTTCCCCATCTATTTCCCATGACGTGATGGGACCAGATGCCATGATCTTCATTGTCTGAATGTTGAGTTTAAGCCAATTTATTCACTCTTCTCTATCACTTTCATCAAGAGGCTTTTTAGTTCCTCTTCACTGTCTGCCATAAGGGTGGTGTAATCTGCATATCTGAGGTTATTGATATTTCTCCTGGCAATCTTGATTCCAGCTTGTGCTTCTTCCAGCCCAGTGTTTAATTGCATATATGTTAAATAAGCAGGGTGACAATATACAGCCTTGACATACTCCTTTTCCTATTTGGAACCAGTCTGTTGTTCCACATCCAGTTCTAACTGTTGCTTCCTGACCCACATATAGGTTTCTCAAAAGGCAGGCCATGTGGTCTGTTATTCCCATCTCTTTTTGAATTTTCCAGTTTATTGTGATCCACAAAAAGGCTTTGGCATAGTCAATAAAGCAGAAAGATGTTTTTCTGTAACTCTCTTGCTTTTTCCATGGTCCAGTGGATGTTGGCAATTTGATCTCTGGTTCCTCTGCCTTTTCTAAAACCAGCTTGAATATCTGGAAGTTCATGGTTCACATATTGCTGAAGCCTGGATTGGAGAATTTTGAACATTACTTTACTAGTGTGTGAGATGAGTGCCCATGTGTGGTAGTTTGAGCATTCTTTGGCATTACTTTTCTTTGGGATTGGAATGAAAACTGACCTTTCCAGTTCTGTGGCCACTGCTGAGTTTTCCAAATTTGCTGGCATATTGAGTGCAGCACTTTCACAGCATCATTTTTCAGGATTTGAAATAGCTCAACTGGAATTCCATCATCTACACTAGCTTTGTTTGTAGTGCTGCTTTCTAAGGCCCACTTGACTTCACATCCAGGATGTCTGGCTCTAGGTGAGTGATCTCACCATCGTGATTATCTTGGTCGTTAATATCTTTTTTGTACAGTTCTTCTGTGTATTCTTTTGCTACCTCTTCTTAATATCTTCTGCTTCTGTTAGGTCCATACCATTTCTGTCCTTTATCGAGCCCATCTTTGCATGAAATGTTCCCATGGTACCTCTAATTTTCTTGAAGAGATCTCTAGACTTTCCCATTCTGTTGTTTTCCTCTATTTCTTTGCATTGATTGTAGAGGAAGGCTTTCTTATCTCTCCTTGCTATTCTTTGGAACTCTGCATGCAGATGCTTATATCTTTCCTTTTCTCCTTTGCTTTTCGTTTCTCTTCTTTCACAGCTATTTGTAAGGCCTCCCCAGACAGCCATTTTGCTTTTTTGCATTTCTTTTCCATGGGGATGGTCTTGATCCCTGTCTTCTGTACAATCACAAACCTCCATCCATCGTTCATCAGGCACTCTGTCTATCAGATCTAGTCCCTTAAATCTATTTCTCACTTCCACTGTATAATCATGAGCGATTTGATTTAGGTCATACTTGAATGCTGCCAAGTCATTTTAGTCATGTCTGACTCTGTGCGACCCCAGAGATGGCAGCCCATCAGGCTCCCCCATTCCTGAGATTCTCCAGGCAAGAACACTGGAGTGCATTGCCATTTCCTTCTCCAGTGTAAGAAAGTGAAAAGTGAAAGTGAAGTCACTCAGTCGTGTCTGACTCTTAGCGACCCCATGGACTGCACCCTACCTGGCTCCTCTGTCCATGGATTTTCCAGGCAAGAGTACTGGAGTGGGTTGCCAGTGGTTTTCCCTACTTTCTTCAATTTAAGTCTGAATTTGGCAATAAGGAGTTCATGGTCTGAGCCACAGTCAGCTCCCCGTCTTGTTTTGCTGACTGTATAGAGCTTCTCTATCTTTGGCTGCAAAGGATGTAATCAGTCTGATTTCAGTGTTGACTATCTGATGATGTCCATGTGTAGAGTCTTCTCTTGTACTGTTGGAAGAAGGTGTTTGCTATGACCAGTGCTTTCTCCTGGCAAAACTCTATTAGCCTTTGTCCTGCTTCATTCCGTATTCCAAGGTCAAATTTGCCTGTTACCTAAGGTGTTTCTTGACTTCCTACTTTTGCATTCCAGTCCCCTATAATGAAAAGGAAATCATTTTTGGATATTAGTTCTAAAAGGTGCTGTAGGTCTTCATAGACCTACAGGTCTTCATTCAACTTCAGCTTCTTCAGCGTTACTGGTTGGGGCATAGACTTGGATTACTGTGATATTGAATGGTTTGCCTTGGAAACGAAGAGAGATCATTCTGTCATTTTTGAGATTGCATCCAAGTACTGGATTTCAGACTCTTTTGTTGATCATGAAGGCTACTCCATTTCTTCTAAGGGATTCCTGCCCACAGTAGTAGATACTGAATTAAATTCACCCATTCCAGTCCATTTTAGTTTGCTGATTCCTAGAATGTCAACATTCACTCTTGCCATCTCCTGTTTGACTACTTTCAATTTGCCTTGATTCATGGACCTAAAATTCCAGGTTCCTATGCAATATTGCTGTTACAGCATCAGACCTTGCTTCTATCACCAGTCACAACTGGGTATTGTTTTTGCTTTGGCTCCATCCCTTCATTCTTTCTAGAGTTATTTCTCCACTGGTCTCCTTGTAGCATATTGGGCATCTACTGACCTGGAGTGTTCCTCTTTCAGTATCCTATCATTTTGCCTTTTCATACTGTTCATGGGGTTCTCAAGGCAAGAATACTGAAGTGGTTTGCCATTCCCTTCTCCAGTGGACCACCTTCTGTCAGATCTCTCCCATGACCCGCCCATCTTGGGTGGCCACACACGGCATGGCTTAGTTTCATTGAGTTAGACAAGGCTGTGGTCCGTGTGATTAGATTGATTAGTTTTCTGAAGATTATGGTTTGTATGTCTGCCCTCTGATGCCTCTCGCAATACCTACCGTCTTACTTGGGTTTCTCTTACCTTCGACGTGGGGTATCTCTTCAGGGCTGCTCCAGCAAAGCACAGCCGCTGCTCCTTACCTTGGACGAGGGTTATCTCCTCACAGCCACACCTCCTGACCTTGAACGTGGAGTAGCTCCTCTCGGCCATTAGGATTTTTAAACAATACACGGTCTTCTTCATTGAGAATGTCTTGCTATGAGAAAAAATAACATTATGTAAGCTTAATAATAAAGATGATTTACTTTTTGGCACAAACCAATTTATCAAGTAGTAAATTAGCTCTTTGTATTAATCACTTTCATTGATGATGAAAAGCTATACAAAAATTAATACCTAATATGTATATAATTTTTGTACAACTTGTATAATTGTTGTTCAGTTGCTATTGTGTCTGACTCTTTGCCATCCCATGGACTGCAGCACGCCAGGCTTCCCTGTTCATCACCAACTTCGGTGCTTGCTCGAACTCACGTCCATCAAATCAGTGATACCATCCCACTTCTCATCCTCTGTTGTTCCATCCTCCTCCCACCTTAAATGTTTCCCAGCATCAGGGTCTTTTCCAGTGAGTTGCTCTTTGCATCAGGTGGCCAAAGTATTAGAGCCTCAACTTCACAGTATCAGTCCTTCCAATCAATATTCATGGTTGATTTCCTTTGGATTGACTGGTTTGTTCCAGGGACTCTCAAGAGTCTTCTCCAGCATCACAGTTTGAAAACATCAATTCTTCAGTGCTTGGCCTTCTTTATGCTCCAACTCTCACATCTGTAGGTGACTACTGGATAAAGTATAGCTTTAACTATAGGAATCTTTGCTGGCAAAGTGGTCTCTTTGCATTTTAATACACCGTGTTTATTATAGCTTTTATTTCCAAGGAGCAAGTATCTTTTAATTTCATGGCTGCAGTCGCTATCTGCAGTGATTTTTGGAGCCCAAGAAAAAAAGTCTGTCATTGTTTCAATTTTTTTTCCCGTCTATTTGCCATGAAGTGATAGGACTGGTTGCCATGATCTTCGTTTTTTGAATGTTGCATTTTAAGCCAGCTTTCTTACTCTCCCTTTTCACCCTCCTCAAGAAGCTCTTTAGTTCCTCTTAGCTTTCTGCCATTAGAGTGGTATCATCTGTGTGTCTGAGGTTGTTGATATTTTTCCCAGCAATCTTTATTCCACTTGTGCATCCATCCTGGTATTTTGCATGATGTACTCTTCATAGAAGTTAAATAAGCAGGGCGCAATCTTGATGTACTTCTTTCCCAATTTTGAACCAGTCTTGTTCCGTGTCCAGATCTAACTGTTGTTTCTTGACCTCCATACAGGTTTCTCAGCAGATAAGTAAGGTGGTCTGGCATTCCCTTCTCTTTCAGAACTTTCCACAGTTTATTGTAATCCACACAGTCAAAGGATTTCACATAGTCAATAAAGGAGAAGTACATGTTCTTCTGAAATTCTCTTATTTTTTCTACCAGCATATGTTGGCAATTTGACATCTGGTTCCTCTGTTTTTTCTAAATCCAGCTTGTACATGTGAAAGTTCTGAATTCATGTATTGATGAAGTCTAGCTCTAAGGATTTTGAGCATTTCCTTGCTAGCATGTGACATTAGCTCAATGTATGGTAGTTTGAACATTCTTTGGAGTTGCCCTTTTTGGGATTGGAATGAAAACTGACCTTTTCCAGTCCTGTGGCCACTGCTGAGTTTTCCAATTTGCTGGCACATTTAGTGCAGCACTTTCACAGCATCATCTTTTAGGATTTGAAATAGCTCAGTTGGAATTCCATCAGTTCCACTAGCTTTGTTTACAGTAATGCTTCCTAAGGCCCACTTGACTTCACATTCCAAGATATCTGGCTCTAGGTGAGTGACCACAACATCATGGTTATCGAGGTCATTAAGATCTTTTTTGTACAGTACTTCTTTGTATTATGGCCACCTCTTCTTAATATCTTCTGCTTCTGGTAGGTCCTGCTTTGGTCCTTTATTGAGCTCATCTTTGCTTGAAATGTTCCCTTGGTTATCTCTAATTTTCTTTAAGAGATTTCTCAGTTCAATTCAGTTGCTCAATCATGTCTGACTCTTTGTGACCCCATAGACTGCAGCATTCCAGGCTTCCCTGTCCATCACCAACTCCCAGAGCTTACTCAGATTCATGTCTTTCAAGTTGGTGATGCCATCCAACCATCTCATCCTCTGTTATTCCCTTCTCCTCCTGGAGCTTACATGACTACTTGAAGAACCATAGCTTTGACTAGACAAATTTTGTTGGCAAAGTAATACCTCTGTTTTTTAATATGCTGTCTAGGTTGGTCATAGCTTTCCTTCCAAGGAGCAGGCGTCTTTTAATTTCATGGCTGCATTCACCATCTTCAGTGATTTTGGAGCCCAAGAACATAAAGTCTCTCACTGTTTCCATTGTTTCCCCTATCTATGCATTCAGTTGTGTATATCTTTGCTTTTCTACTTTGTTTCCACTTCTCTTCTTTTCTCAGCTATTTGTAAGGCCTCCTCAGACAATCATTTTACCTTCTTGCATTTCTTTTTCTTTGGGATGGTTTCAGTTCAGGTCAGTTCAGTCGCTCAGTCATGTCCGACTCTTTGAGACCCCATGAATCGCAGCACGCCAGGCCTCCCTGTCCATCACCAACTCCTGGAGTTCACTGAGCCTCCCATCCATCGAGTCAGTGATGCCATCCAGCCATCTCATCCTCTGTTGTCCCCTTCTCCTCCTGCCTCCAAACCCTCCCAGCATCAGAGTCTTTTCCAATGAGTCAACTCTTCGCATGAAGTGGCCAAAGTACTGGAGTTTCCACTTTAGCATCATTCCTTCCAAAGAAATCCCAGGGCTGATCTCCTTCAGAATGGACTGGTTGGATCTCCTTGCAGTCCAAAGGACTCTCAAGAGTCTCCTCCAACACCACAGTTCAAAAGCATCAATTCTTTGGCGCTCAGCTTTCTTCACAGTCCAACTCTCACATCCATACATGACCACTGGAAAAACCATAGCCTTGACTAGACGGACCTTCGTTGGCAAAGTAATGTCTCTGCTTTTGAATATGCTATCTAGGTTGGTCATAACTTTCTTTGCGAGGAGTAAGCATCTTTTAATGTCATGGCTGCAGTCACCATCTGCAGTGATAAGAAGGACAACTTTGCTTGTACATTCAAAATCTTTTTGTATAGTTTTATAAGACGGTATTATATTTGAATTTTAAAGCCTGGCTATTAAGGCATGAGTGAAGTTTAAATTAATTGATTTAAATAAAAGTTATCAGACTTCTAAGAAACAGTGCTACTACCTCTCTGCTCCCCATTTAACACATATTACCTCATATCTTTGGGTTTTGCATCCAAGGATTTAATCAATTAATGATTCAGCCAACTGTGAATTGAAACTTAACCCCAATTCGTTGAATCCTAGAATGAAAACCCACAGGTATAAAGGTCCCAATGTATTCATTTTACTGTCTCTGTGTGTGTGTACATGTGCGTGTGCACACATGTGTGCACTCAGTCATTCAGTTGTGTCTGACTCATTGTGACCCCATGGACTGCAGTCCACCAGATCCTCTGTGCTTGGAATTTTCCAGGCAAGAATACTGGAGTGGGTTGCCATTTCCTCCTCCAGGGGATCTTCCTGATCCAAGGATCTAACCTGTGCCTCTTATGTCTACTGTACTGGCAAGCAGATTCTTTACCACTGAACTACCTGGCAAGTCCATTCATTGTACTCCATCATTTTATGTGACTCAAGTATCTGCAGATTTTGGTATCCATGGAGGCTCCTGGAACCAATTTCCTCTAGATACTGGGTGATAACTGTTCTAATACCCAATGCTTTTTTTTTTTTTTTTTAATCATTGAATATGCTTTCCTCATAGCTCAGTCAATAAAGAATCTTCCTGCAATACAGGAGACCAGTGTTCAATTCTTCAGTCAGGAAGGTCCTCTGGGGAAGGAAATGGCAACCCACTCCAATATTCTTGTCTGGAAAATCCTATGGACAGAAAATCCTTGTCGCCTGGCAGGTGACAGTCTATGGGGTCCCAAGAGTCAGAACGTGACTTAGTGACTAAACCACGACCAGGTTTCCTTCATTTTGAAATGCAGTTTAACTGGTTATAGAATTCTTGGTTGACTTTGGGCTGCTGTAGCAAAATACCACATACTGGGTGGCTTATAAACAATAAAAATTTAGTTATCATGGTTCTGATGACTGGAAATCCAAGATCAGGGTCAAGCTATGATGCCTCTTTCAGGACTGGAAAATAGATGACAAGAAAATTTGGGGAAAAGGTATGTGAATATTCCCCTCTGAGCAGTCAGATATGTAAAGATATTTGTGTTTCATGTGAATGGTCACTGGAGAATAACCTCAGCAGAGAAGGACTTTAATAATCAAGTAGATAACATCACCAATTCTGTGGATACAAGTCAATTTCTTTACCCAGCCACTTCTATTACATCCAATGGACTCATGAACAAAGTGACTATGATAACAAGGATGGAGATTATGCATGGGTTTAGCATCACTGACTTCCATTTACCAAGACAACAACCTGGCTACCACCCTTCTTGTTGTTATCTTTATTTGGAGCTTAAGGAGATATGTATGGTTGACTAGTGAAGCTCCAATACTTTGGCCAACTGAGTGAAGAGACAGCTCTTTGGAAAAGACTCTGATGCTGGGAAAAATTGAAAGCCAAAGGAGAAGAGTGTAGCAGAGGATGAGATGGCTAGATAACATCACTGACTCAATGGACCTCAAGCAAACTCTGCGAGATAGTGAAGGACAGGGAAGCCTGGTGTACTGCAGTCCATGGGGTTGCAAATAGTCAGACACAACTTAGTGATGGAACAACAATGCAATGTTTAATTTTATGTGTCAGCTGACTGGGCCACAGTGTGCCCAGATGTTTAGTTGAACACTATTCTGGGTGTGTCAATTAGAGTGTTTCTGGATGAGATTAACATTTGCGTTGGTAGAATGAAAAAAGCAAATCGCCCTCCCTAATGTGGGTAGATCTTATCTAATCTGTCCATAGAACAAAAACGGTTAAATTAGATAGAATTCCTCTCTCTCTGCCTGTCTGCATTTGTTTGATGAAAAGAAAATAATTTTGGTTTTGGAGGATGTTCAAAACACGTGAAATATAATAGTCACTGTGACAATTGTGATCTGAGCTCTACAGAGTACACATTCTAGCAGGTGAGTCAGATTAAACAAGTGTGATTAAGAGGTTAATTTCAAGTGGTAATAACTAATATGGAGGGCTAGCTTTATGGGTTTACAGTCTGAGCAGACACATAGGAACCTGTACCTAGAAAGGCTATGCATTTTGTTTAATGCTCTGTTCTCACTGTCTTAAAATTCTTAGTAGTATTTGAACAAGGAGTCTGGTATTTTTATTTTTTCAGTGGATCCTGCAAGTTATGTAACCAGACCTGGTGGTATAAAGAAACCCAAACAGAGTAACAGAGAGTGATAGTCTGAAGTGAAATGAGACTATTTTAGATAGTGAGGCTAGGGAAAATCTCTCTGAAAAGGTTTTACTTTAATTAAGATGTCAACAAGATATCCATATATCCATATGAACAGAACATTCCAGACAGAGAAAACAAGAAATGTAAAGGCACTGAGTGTGCTGTGTTTAGCTGTTGTTGAGTGTGAGAAAGCAAGCTGATATGACTGGATGGTGGGGCCTGTGATACATGCTAGGGGATGAGGTGAGACAGGTGATGGGGACTAGGGTGTGTATAATGCATGTGTGCTCTGTTGCTAAGTGTGTCTGACCCTTTGCAACAGTGCATAATAATTTGGTATAAAAAGGAGATTTCTTTTATGATTTAATTTCTTAGATTTCTTTTGTGTGTGCAATAGGTATTCACAAAGATTATAAAGGAAGGAAACAAACATGATAATAATTTGGGCTTTATGTTTGATAGTTCTATCATGAGAAAATACTTTTACCATCATTATAAATATTATTTCCAGATAGGCATAATGAATATAGTTGTTGAAAATTGGACACTGCTGTTGGAAAAAGAGACATTTCAGAGTTATGAGACAGAAGTAAAACATCCAATCCTGCTTATTTTCTTCATTTTCTTATTTACTGTTTGTCAGCAATTTCTAAATCTTTTGGGTGGACTGCCCACATTCTTAAATAGTTCATTCTCAAGACCACATTCTGGACAAAATAGGAGTCCAATACATACAATCGTTTTATATGAGGAAAATATGTACCTTATAATTATCTGTGTACCTAGTGTTGTAATCCTAATATAAGATCAGAATTCTTGTACCAAGCCATTTTTTTTTTCTTCCTGAAATGATCCTTCAGCATAAATTACAACTAAGGATAAATGAAACCAGAGCAGTCTCTATTGATTAGGTACAGGGAGACCTTTGTTTAATTAGATTCTCTGACTGTACTCTAAAACATCATCACCTTTTAAAACTCTAGTCATCATATTACTTAATGTGATCATATTATTCATTTTAATCACCATAAGTGTCATATTCCCCTTGAATTTAGAAAATGTTGCTTCTAGTCCCATTATAATAAAGACTGTGTACAAAATGATATATAAACACCACAATTCACTCTTTAAAAATCACCTTTAGGCCTTGTAAAAGTTTTAAAAATATGTGTTTGTGTATAAAGAAAAAGATCGTCCTAAATACTTCTTTTATTCCTTTAGTCATTCATCCCTAGTAATAGCTTCAACAGAGGACATGTACAGCATGTAGTTACATGAAAAGTAAAGTGCCCTTACATTCTGTCATAGTACTTTAATGGTCTCAATAAATGGGAGGTCAAGTTTAGAATTCATCCTATTTTTGAAAATTTATTAAGTATCATGGAAACCTATGATTTAGATAGGAGAAATAGATCTTTCCTTTTCCTGATCGCATTTTACTCTTGGTAATTCTTATAGTTCAAGATGAGTATTATGTGGTACTATAATTATATTTTATGTTCTTGACATAAACAGAGGAATTTTATGATGCCCCAATTTGGCAAAATAAGAAGAAATTATAAATTCCGTGTTAATGTTAACCTTATCTGGAAGTCAAGAAATGAGAGATACAATTATTAATTTGTGTCTGTGCAATCTAATATCCTTCACATTTTATTTTTATTATTTAACTGTAGGGGAAAATTACCTGTTCCAACAGATTAAAGCCAAAACTTAACTCAAAAATGATTATTGAATCTTTTTTCTCTCGCTCATGACAAATGTATTCCATAGTGAGACAGTCATCTTTTTTGAGTGTCAGTATAGTTTTATCAGATATCTGAAAACTCTTTAATATAGCTATAGTCAGCAAAATTCACAGGAAATATGGGTGGTCACATAGAGCCTTAAAGCTGGACTCCAAATTTTCTTGGCTGTTCCTTTTATTGTAAACTTTTGGGCAAACTAGAACTTCTAATGGTTGCCAGAGGATTGGGCCAAAGCACCTCATGCATGAAGTACTGCAATAGAATGTACAAAAATGATATAGTCATGCAGTCTTCTGGCTTTAAGAATTAAGGACTGAGTGACAAGTCACTTCAACTCTCTTGGAATATTTCCTATGCAAGAATGGGGGTACCCTATAAAAGGTGAAATAATGGGCCATCAACAATGTTCACTTTTCAAGCCTGAGAATTTACAAGATTGTTGCCTTACATGGCAAATGGACTTAGAAGATATGGTTACTAAAAATTTTGAAATGGGGAGATTATCGTGGATTATCTGTTGGGCACAATGTAGTGACAGGTGTCCTTATTAGTTATAAAGGAGGCAAGAGAAGCAGAGTCAGAGAAGGAGGTGTAACAAGAGAATTAGAGGTTGCAGTGATTTGACACATTTTTGTGAGCTTTGAAGACAGAAAAGGACCCTGAGCCAAAGAATGTAGGTGGCCTCTCAAAGCTGTAAAAGTCAAGAAATTGATTCTACCCTAGAGTCTCCAGGATGGCAGCCCTGCCAACAGCTTGATTTTAGCCAGTAAGACCCGTTTCATACTTGTGATCTCCATTAATGTAAGACAGTAAATGTATAAGCCACAATATTTAAGGCAATTTGTTAGCAACAATAGGAAACTAATGCATTCTACATTGTAAGATTTTGTGAGGATTACATTTTCTCAGCCCAGACTTGGGCCTCAAGAAACATTATATTATACAAGATATAAAGGGAACTTAAGCAGAGATTTGCTGAGAACTAACTGTGTGGATATGCTCCCTTGAAATTTCTCTTATGCAGGAAACAGTGGTTATAATTACTTTGGGGAGACTGAAGAACTTGGGCCCAGGAAGAAATGTTGTTGTGTTTTCTTAGCATGAGCAGTTTCAGTGTGCTGAACTATAGCATTGCCTGGCTTTAAAAGCGTGGTTAAAATTTTCCTATGTGCTGTGCATCACTGCTGAATAGTGAATTACTGTAGTTCACTTAATCTGTGTTTTCCTTCTGCCCCCACCACATTGTCTACCATAATTTTTCCCATTGCCTTGGGGAGTTCACTCATAGGTTAGAAGTTTCAATTGTTTTACTGCTTCAAGGCACATTTAGACTCTGAGTTGCCAAGAAATCTAACCTGACAGAATGAGAAATAAACAGCTCTATCTCTTGGAATGTGTATGATTATGAGTTACTGGTTAGTACTTTACTCCTGGTTTCAGAGAAAGAAACTGCCATGAAGGTCACAGCTGCAAAACATTCCAGGTGACTTTGATATTTTTAGTTACCATAAATAAACATGCACATTTCCTTGTTTGTGTTCATTTCCTTACCCAGATACTGGGTCTAACCATTGCCTGATTGAGTGAATGACCTTAACCAGAAAATGAAGCAGATTTTATTTTACACATTTAAAGGAGCTATATGGAACTTTACACCATGTTTTATCTCCTATTCAGTGACATGTGCTTTTAATTATTATAGACATATTTAAATATTACAAATGTCTCAGAGACCTAAGATATAAGATAACAGTTACAGTTGTAATTTGTATTCATTTATGGATGATCTGACAGCTTAGAGGTAGATATGACTCTAGAGACCCTAGAATTTAAAGCAAACATAGATGTTTAATTAGAAAATAAATTAACTCTGTACATTTATATTTTTAATATATTACATGAGTCATTCAATGTAATTTCACCTGGACATGTACATATTTTATTGCCTTTTAAAGTAGTAATCACCTTTCTTTTGCTCTCTGACACTAAAATATAATTTGAATGGATTTTTCCCCCTTATTTTTATCCAAGAGCCATACAGAGCCAACATTTTGTTGTTGTTGTTGTTCTTTAAAATCCACTAATGCATATTAAAATAATTAAAGGCAGCTACAGCAGACTTAACTTGTCTCATTATCAGGATATTTAATTTAACAGGACATTTATGTAGAAGTGCGTTCTTAATAGTTTAGTTCAGTTCAGTCACTCAGTCGTGTCTGACACTTTGAGACCCCATGGACTGTGGCACGCCAGGCTTCCATAATCATCACCAACTCCTGGAGCTCGCTCAAACTCATGTCCATTGAATAGGTGATGCCATACAACCATCTCATCCTCTGCTATCCTCTTCTCCTCCTGCCTTCACTCTTTCCCAGCATCGGGGTCTTTTCTAATGAGTCCGTTCTTTGCATCAGGTGGCCAAATTATTGGAGCTTCAGCTTCAGCATCAGTACTTCCAATGAATATTCAGGACTGATTTCCTTTAGGACTGACTGGCTTGATCTCCTGACAGTCCAAGGGACTCTCAAAAGTCTTCTCCAACACCATAGTTCAAAAGCATCAATTCTTCGGCGCTCAGCTTTCTTTATGGTCCAACTCTCACATCTAAACCTGACTACTGGAAAAGCCATAGTTTTGACTAGATGGACCTTTGTTGGCAAAGTCAAGCATCTGAGGTTTAATATGCTGTCTAAAAAAAATAAATAAATAATAATATGCTGTCTAGGTTTGTCATAGCTTTTCTTCCAAGGAACAAGAATATTAATTTCATGGCTGCAGTCATCATCTGCAGTGATTTTGGAGTCCAAGATAATAAAGTCTGCCACTGTTTCTGCTGTTTCCCCATCTATTTCCCATGAAGTGGTGGGACCGGATGCCGTGATCTTCGTTTTCTGAATGTTCAGCTTTAAGCCAACTTTTTCACTCTCCACTTTCACTTTCATCAAGAGGCTTTTGAGTTCCTCTTCATTTTCTGCCATAAGGGTGGTGTCATCTGCATATCTGAGGTTATTGATATTTCTCCCAGCAATCTTGATTCCAGTTTGTGCTTCTTCCAGTCCAGCGTTTCTCATGATGTACTCTGCATATAAGTTAAATAAACAGGGTGACAATATACAGCCTTGACGAACTCCTTTTCCTATTTGGAACCAGTCTGTTGTTCCATGTCCAGTTCTAACTGTTGCTTCCTGACCTGCATACAAATTTCTCAAGAGGCAGATCAGGTGGTCTGGTATTCCCATCTCTTTCAGAATTTTCCACAGTTTATTGTGAGCCACACAGTCAAAGGCTTTGGCATAGTCAATATAATAATATATAAATTGCTACCATATATAAATATTTATTAAATTTCTATACCATAGGGAATATTTTAGCAAAATATTTCAAAAATTCAGAATGAAAGTTTTGATAATGTCTATAACTTTGACATTTATATCATTAGAATATACCCACTTGGGAAATCATTGCAAGGAAAGGGTTGATGAAGGGTTGACAACGTTAATGTGTATAAAAGTGTTCATACACCTGAATAAGACAAAAGCTAAAGTAAAAACAACACCAGACAAAGTGAGTTAGAAATCAACAAAAGAACAAAAATATACTGCTCCAATAATAAATATGGTATAGCAACCTATGTCACTTATAAGCAAATAAAAGGTAATTAAAACTGATACACAATTTTGGACTATTAAATCTTCATTTGTTTAAAGAGAAGCATTACTGGTGACATAATCACAATGAAAAGAGGTATAAAATGATGGAAAACACTGACAACATCACTGACTCTAGTGTTTTTGTTAAAGATGAGCTGAGGCAAAACTAACCCACCTTTACCTTGAGCGCCAACCTAATTCCCTTCTTCCTCAGACTTTCTTTACCAACTTGATTCTAGAGTCTTATTTTTTTTAATGAAATTACATATTCTAAATAACTAAAGATGTATGCTTTCAAAATCTTTTCTAGAATGTTGTAGAATCTACCAGATTTGCCATGGTCCTATTTGAAGAACAGCTATAAAGAAGAAACATGCTAGATAGAGCAATAGATAATGAATGTCTTCTTCAAGACTGCTAACTTAAAAGATACAAGTGTAATAAAGGGTATATTCATCTGCCTTTTATCTTCCCTCTAATCAAGCAGAATTATTCCATGATTCAGTTTCAAAAAATCAGAAGATAGAGTATGAAGTAGAACTAAATATTGTACCACCTGTTTTCTTCTATTTATACACCTGGTCAAGGAAATGCTATAAAATAAGCATTCCAATGCTAAATAGATGAACATATGTTTTTACCTCTAAGTGATTTAATAATAATAACTGAAGAAATTTTTGTTAACTTTTATTGCAAGTCAGTGACTAAGGAACAAGAAAAATAGGAGATTTGAAACATGAAAAATACTTTAAAAGTACAGTAAAAACAAACATTATTTTTTTGTCTTTACTGAATATTCTGTTGGTCTTAATTTTCATTAATCACTAGCACTTTTACAATCAGGAGCTGTCCTCTTCAATAACTTAAAAAAATGAATAGTATGAAGAAATGCATTCAGCTGAAAAAATAAAAATAAGAGATGAAAATAAAGAAGAGACAAGCATAGAAAGGGATAAGAACTGATTCTTAACCCTATTAACCCATTCTTCATTTTTTTTTCATTAAGTTCACAAGATACTAAGTTCAGAATGCTCCCTTGTTCTTTCCATTTGTAATCAAGTTGATTATCAACAATATCGGAGACAGACAAGTGTATAACAAATCAGTATAGCTTATGTTATTTAATGTGATAATTAGGCAAATTGGAATTTCTCTTTCCATATCCAGATTCTCCAGATACTTACCGGTTGAAAATGCATATTATAACTGGAAATGAAACAATGAAAATAACCCTTGATTTCACACTCCTAATTCTATTTATTTTATTCATAAGTATATCTTGAAAAATATTTATTTTTACTGTCTAAGAAACTTTGATACCAACTTCCATTTTCAGATCCTCCTTCAGAATGTTGTAAAATTAACCTTAAACAAAACAAAATTAAATTTTAAAATAAAGGTTGCAAAAATAAAATAAAATAAAGGTTGCAACTGAGAATTTAGTCAACAAATCAATATCCAAATGTGTGCTAGAACCACTAAAAATGTATTGCAGCTTGCTATATTGTATAGCAATATTCTGTTGCTATAATATTGTACCATGAGATAGATGAATCTACACTGAAAGATACTTTAAAATTATTTGAAAGATCATTGATTCTACTACTACGTTTTACCATTTTCTTTGTAATGATTCTGCCCACACCATTATTCCATTTTTTTTTCATTCCCTACACCATTTATTACAAACATTTTCAGTAATTCTATTAATCCATTTTCATACATATAGTTGGCATTATTTCTTAAATTTGAGACAGAAGCCATTTAATATGAGACTCCTTAAGCTTACTTTTGTAAATTTTTATCTTTATCAATAGATTGTTCATTTTTCCTGCATCATGAAAAAAAATCTCTATTCTATTTACAGAGCTATTGGCTTAGTTAGTTTTGATTGCTTCTAAAATTTTACTCCTACTTTACTCCATCAATTACCACACTCCTTTTTCTCTTCTATCTTATTTTTTTCCTCTTCACTCTGTTCTCTTACAGGTTTTTGCCCCCCAAATCTGGCTATAAAATGCTCCAGTTTCTCCTATTAAAAGAAAAGAAAAAGATCAGAAGATCCTTTCAGTCACTCCATTTAAGGAGAGCGATAAATATTTATTGAAAGCATTAGGTATTCACTGTAGCTGATATAATACTTTAAGTTTTACTGATGAGTTAATTAAGGTCTAGAGGGTTAAGGGTTAATTGATTTGCCCAATTTCACAAGTAAATGGTAGAATTGGGCTTAGATATAACTCTGCCTCACTCCACATCACACTGTCACATTTATTATTTTTATAGTAGCAAGATTATTCCCTACACTACCTTTATACAATATATGCCTCACAATATTTGCACTCTGTCTTCTGGTACCACATTTCTTTTTTAAACTCCTTTCTTGATAGTAGCAAGGATGTGTTTGTCACTGAAGGGTAAAATTTCTTTCAGCATTTTATATTCTTTAAAAATTCTGGAAATTATCACTTATGACCTCTTCCTTGTTCTTATAATTATCTGAATTCTTGGCTTTCATGAACCATGTTCCCCTAGTTTATTTTCGTTCTTTATGGCTGACCTTTTTCTCTTCCTTTGCCTTTTCCTTTTTTTTCCTCATCCTCAAAGTTTTGTCATTTGCTTCTCTATTCAATACTCTCTCACTTGAACTCATATTATTACATCCCAATTGAGCTAATATAAGAGCTGAGCAGTTGATAATTTTCTCTCTTTTCATTTTTTGAAAGGGCAAGACTGACCCTCTCTGTAGAATAAGATCTGTTTAGTCAGCTAGAAATGAAAGACAGAAGATGAAAGAAAGCTAATTTAAAAATATTTTTTAGAGAAAAGATACCAACTGCTATTTATATCCAAAAACACAGCAATAAATGATACACTAAATGCAAATCATCATGGATAATTCAGCAAAGAAAAAATATAGAAATAGTAGGTAGCTCATACTGGAATTACTCAAATAAGGCATCAATTTGGAATGTGGGCATAGAGGGAATCTTGGAAGTCAGAACAACATCCCAGCCAAGTACAGAATCATGGCAGAAGGGACTTCTGTCAGAGCTACAGAGCAGTTGACCACAGCTTCAACCACCAGTGCTCAAGGCACTGGTTCTAGAATCCCATTGGTATATCATATAATGATGTTATAGTGATAAAAAATAAAGTAAAGAAAAAGTTTAAAAGATGTACTGCCAGGGACTGGTGAACATAGATGAGAAACAGGATAAAAGAGCTATGAAGATGAGTTCAATCTCATATTAAAACTTTATATTATTTCTAGATTGTGTAAATAATAAAATAACAGCATTAGAAAAATAGCTGGGAAACTGAAGGAACCTAATAGGACAAGTGAAAAAAATGTTGAGAAAGTTATAACTGGAAATTGAGACCGGGCATGAAGAGATTACAGCCAGGAAATGTTGATCTTTACTATAAAACTTTTTAGACAAGTACAAGTATTTCGTAAATTAAAGCAAGTAAAGAAATAAAGCAACTGTAACTTAATGTCTCTGTAGGTAACTTTTTCTAATGAACAGATATACTTTCTCTAATTGCCACATCTACCAATTTTAGAACTGTAAAAACCCAATTCAAAAAATTGGATTAATCTCGTCATTCCATATTAATATGAAAGAAGATATTTCCCAACAGTATTTCACAGTTTTCTTGTCAATGAGTTCTGTTTATATTTATACTTCTAAATGGTTGTAGTTTTTTTTTTTTTTTTTTACATTTTTATCTTAATTCTACCTTGTCTCTTTCTAAATATATTATACTCACAATCTGCCAGGTACAGAACTACAGTCTCATAGAAATCTAAGGGGCAATATGTTGATGAAAATACTGCTGCCTCTTCTTCAAAGGGGAATCTCCATTCAAGACAAAAACATTTGCTGCTAGATTGGAGTGATCACGTGAATTGTATATGTATCAGCTTATATTGTAGAAAAGTTATGATTATACCTTTACAAAATCATTAAACTAACATACTGCCTTCTGTATGTTCATGTTAATAAAGTATCATTTTAAAATGCATTACAATCAGATTCTGTCATTCAGACTCCCAAATCATTCCATGTGAGTGCACAGATATGTTTCCCAAAGATGTAGAGTTGAGTTCAGGGTCAAATTAGATAGCTGTTACCACAAGAGTTGACCTACAAAATATACTGGAATATTTAGTCAGTAGTCAGAAATGTATTTGGCTAAAATGTAAAATTGATTTCAATATTTGCACAATTAATGTCTTGAGAACAGACCATCCATAAAGACATAAAATAGCAGTCCATTTGAAAGATGCTTGGAAAACATCCACACAGTTTATATTAGATTAACCATATCAAAGAAACTTTCAAGAGGAGGATTGTGACATTACAGACACACTGTACATTTTTACTATTCCTTGTGTTTTCACTTGCTGTTTTTCCTATTTAGGAGCTTCTTTGTCCTGTCTGGCAAACTCCCATTTATTATTGAGAACAATTTGAATGTCATTTTATCTGTGAAACCTGCTTCCAAAAGTGTGAGTTTTATCTCCTCTGGTTCCTTAGCCCTTTAATTCATATCACCTACTGAATTTTACACTATGGTGTTAGATAGATAGACGGTAAATAGAAAAATGTGTGTGTGTGTATCAACAAACTAGACTATGATTCTTAAAGGACAGAAAGTGTGCTTTAACTATATATTGCTAGTTCTTGACACAAAACATTTCACATAACAAGTTTAATACTAATCTATATAATTAACTAAAAGTATTGATTATGCTAATACAAAAGTTTCATCATATCACCCTGAAGTCATTTAAATATAATTTATATTAAACATACGTTAAACATATGTTAATCTTAGTACATGTAGCAAGCTATGGGAGTATTTTGAAATGAGAGGGTGTCATGATAAACAGCACACATATTTTATCAGTTTGATGAATTTTTCTCAATAGCAAATTCATGACTTTGGTCTGATTTATCACCATTTTCACATTAATCATGAAAATACTTTTGTAAATCTTGATCTATTGCAAAGCATTTAGATATCAATTATCTTATTTGATTGAATTGGCTCGGTATCCAAAACAAGATTTTGTGATAGTTGGAGAAAACATTGTTTCTCTGATATATAAATCTAAAATCAAATAACTTTCCTGAAGTTGCAGAACAAACTAGTGGCAAAGTCAGATCTGTCCAATTCCCACTGAGAGCTCTCTGTACTTTTGTTATGCCTTTCTGATGTATAATCTGATTTGTAATCATAAGATAGTGTGTCTCAAAAAGTTTTCCCCATTTTTCAAATACTTCTATGGGAATAGTCCTTGTGCAAGAGGCAGAGTTTATCTTTCAATAATATTCAATCCATCAATTATAAATCCTTTTTAAACCATAAACTACTTTGGAAATACTTATATTTGTTGGATAAGGAGCAATCTTGCATTTGTTTCCTTATTGGTAAGTGTGGAGCTTGATGCATTTTGGTAACCATTACATGTCTTTTTAATAAATTAATAATTTTGAATACTTCCAAAACTCAGACTTTAATTTTATTAAAATCTGATTGTTTTTAACCCTTATGGCAGCAACTGGAAGAAAACTAAAGAGCCTCTTAATAAAAGTGAAAGAGGAGAGTGAAAAATTTGGCTTGAAGCTCAACATTCAGAAAACGAAGATCATGGCATCCGGTCCCATCACTTCATGGCAAATGGATGAGGAAACAGTGGAAACAGTGGCTGACTTTATTTTCCTTGGCTCCAAAATCACTGCAAATGGTGATTGCCGCCATGAAATTAAAAGACGCTCATTCCTTGGCAGGAAAGTTATGACCAATCTAGACAGCATGTTAAAAAGCAGAGACATTACCTTGTTCACAAAAGTCCGTCTAGCCAAGGCTATGGTTTTTCCAGTGGTCATGTATGGATGCGAGAGTTGGACTATAAAGAAAGCTGAGCGCCAAAGAATTGATGCTTTTGGACTGTGGTGTTGGAGAAGACTCTTGAGAGTCCCTTGGACTGCAAGGAGATGCAACCAGTCCATCCTAAAGGAGATCAGCTCTGGGTGTTCATTGGTAGGACTGATGTTGAAGCTGAAACCCCAATATTTTGGCTACCTAATATGAAGAGCTGACTCATTTGAAAAGACCCTGATGCTGGGAAAGATTAAGGGCAGGAGGAGAAGGGGACGACAGAGGATGAGATAGTTGAATGGCATCACCGACTCAATGGACATGGGTTTGGGTGGCCTCTGGGAGTTGGTGATGCACAGGGAGGGCTTGTGTGCTGTGATTCATGGGGTCACAAAGAGTCGGACACGACTGAGTGACTGAACTGAACTGAACTGAACTGAAGTGATTTTAACATGTGAGGAAGGTTGCATATCATTCATTTGGTGCAGATGACTGAACATAGTAGAGTCGTGATCCTCAACCTTGGTTACATGTAAGAATTACCTCAGAAACTTCTAAAAGATCCCCATAGACAGACCCTAACTCACACCAGGTAGATCAAAATCCCTGGCTTTGACCTAGGCATCTGTAGTTTTAATGTTTCCCAGGTAAAATCTAAAGTCAGCCTTAGTTTGAGAATGAATGAAATAGAGATTATTCTTATTGCTTTGACTGATTTATCATTATTTGGGGATTTCATAATAAATTATATCATTATATGGATAACCAACATACATTATATCAAAATAGCTGTGACATGGACAGGTCCCTTTACGTTTGCTTTTTTTTTTAAAGAAAATTCCAATTATCTTTTTGCCATTCAGCAGTACTCAGTGTGTGGTCCATTGTCTGGATGTATGTTTCCTTCAAGAGCAAGCTCTTTCTGTCTTCCCATCTCCATAGCACTCTGCTGAGACACTGCTAATGCAGAAGTGCAGACTAATTAATTAGCTCAGTTGGACCCATGACACAACAAGCTGCCACTCCATTTACCTTTTGCACTGCTTATCCAAGCTGAGCAGTTGTTCTAAATAGTGTGTGCCATAGAAATGCTGCAGCTAATGGTGTCCACATCTAGCACTCACCATGCTAAATTATGCTGCCGTTCCATGCTGTCATTATTCTGCCTCCTGAGGAGATCCCATTTATTAAAACAGATCCTTATGTGGTACACAGCAATTATTGTTACAGAGAACACACTGGAAACAGGTCCCATAATTGCATGCTAGTCAAGTCTATAAACAGTATCATTCACTCTCTTATTACCTCTTTTACCTTTCTCTATATTCTCTGTCTGTTGACTGAAGATATTTTCTTATGCTTGACTTTCTTTTTAATTCACGAATAGCAGTATACTTTCAGTCCAGATATCCTAAAACTTTAGAAATCGCTTAAGATGTTTCCATACCTCATGCTTACTTGCTTGCTTCCTATACTGAGAGTTAATGTAGGAAAGCCATTACTGAGACAATGAACATCAGGCCAGAATTATGTTGCTAATTAGCAGATTCAGATGGTGCTAAGGAAGTCAGTTTTTTTCTTTACTACTGAAATGAGTGGGAGGGAATTAGAGCAGTTATTCCCAACAGAACCACATCTTTCTTTTATTACTCTTTCTTGCTATCAGTCTATCTCCATTGGTTCTCTATGTTCTTATTTTATGTATAGCAGGTTAATTTTATTTGATACATATAGACTCTGCAAGTTAAAGTTCTAAGTTTTAAGTAAAACTGTGTTAACTTACATTGCTTCATTTCTGATTTTTCTCCTGATATCACCCTGTGGTCATTTTATATGCTCTGTATTTTAGAATATCCACCTTGATTTTGAACTATGTTCGTGACTTTTGCCTCATCCCTTCCCTGCCCCTTATCCAAGTTCTATTTGTTACACTTTCTGAGACTTTCAAAACTCACTGTGAGTTCAACAATAGCAAACATGGCTTTTCTGATCAAAGTGTGAAGTCTACCAAATCTTGCAGTTTCAGAAAGTGTTAATCACTCAGTTGTGTTTGACTCTTTGCGACCCCATGAACTTTAGTACACTAGGCTCCTCTGTCAATGGAATTCTCCAGGTAAGGATCCTTGGGTGGGTTGCCATGCCCTTCTCCAAAGGATCTTGCCAACCCAGAGATTGAACCTGGGTCTCCTGCATTGCAGGCAGATTCTTTACTATCTGAGCCACCAGTAAAGCCTCAAAAGCTAATTATTGACTCCCTCTCTGGAGATCTCCCTTTTCTCTTGACTCAAAAACTCAACAAAATCATTAATTTGAGACCTTTCCTATCGCTCCCTTTTCTGCACATCCCATTTGAAAAATCTAATCAAGGGACTAAGCTGAGGACTATTCGAAGACAATCCAAACACAGGAGTCAGTTCCCTTTCTTACCAGGCTCTTACAATGGTAAGTGTTTTTCCGGGCCATAAAAGTGACTATCGAGGAGATGGAACAAACTCTGATTAAGATTCATGACTTCTTTACACCATCTTTGAGTGAAAAGATAAATTATGGCACAGTGTATGAATGCTAAAAGTCAATTCTTGAAGGGAGAATACATGTTTGAAAACCATCCCTTCCTCTGAAGTCAAATTTCACCATCATTATTCCTTATTGAGTTAATCACATAAAATATTTATTTCTAAACCTTCTTTTGGAGCACTAATTTCCATTATTCTGACATTTAAATATTTAAATATTTTATATTGAGGTTTATTTTTATTATAATTGGCCATGAGCCAAGCCAATGTACTTTTAGTGATATTTGTCTTTTCATGATATTTGTCTTTTCATGATTTTTGTCTGCAGTATATTAAAAATATCCTATAACCTTTCAAGAACCATATTAACTATAAAAGATCTAGTCATCGTCTCTCCTACAGTAAGTTGAATGGTAGTCTTAAAACAATGTGTTCATGTCCTAAACCTTAGAACCCTGGTCAAGGATCTCTGTAGATGTAGTTAAGAGTATTGATATGAGATCATTCTGGGTTACACAAGTAGACCCAAAGTCCAATCATAAATATCAGTAAAAGACACAGATATCTATCCCAATGTTCATTGCAACACTGTTTACAATAGCTAGGACATGGAAACAACCTAGATATCCATCCACAGATGAATGGATAAAGGTGTTGTGGTACATATATACAGTGGAATACTACTTAGCCATAAAAGGAAACACATTTGCATCAACTCTAATGAGGTAGATGAACCTAGAACCTATTATACAGAGTGAAATATATCAGAAAGAGAAAAACAAATATTGTATATTAGTACATAAATATGGAATCTGGAAAAATGATACTGATGAACCTATTTGCAGGGCAGCAATGGAGATGCAAACATAAAGAACATACTTGTAGACACAGAAGGGGAAGGAGGGGATGGGACAAATTGAAAGAGAAGCATTGAAACATACACATTGCTGCTGCTAAGTCGCTTCAGTCGTGTCCGACTCTGTGCTACCCCATAGGCTGCAGCCCACCAGGCTCCCCCGTCCCTGGGATTCTCCAGGCAAGAACACTGGAGTGGGTTGCCGTTTCCTACTCCAATGCATGAAAGTGAAAAGTGAAAGTGAAGTCACTCAGTCGTGTCTGACTCCTAGCGACGCTATGGACTGCGGCCCAAAAGGCCCCTCCGTCCATGGGATTTTCCAGGCAAGAGTACTGGAGTGGGGTGCCATTGCCTTCTCCGAACATACACATTACCATATGTAAAAGTAGATAGCTAGTGGGAATTTGCTGTAAGACACAGTAAGTTCAAATCTAGTGTTCTGTAGCAATGCAGGGGAGCAGGATTAACTAGGAGGTGAAAAGGAGGTTCAAGACAGAGTGGACATATATATACCTATGGCTGGTTCATGTTAATGTATGGCAGAAACCAACACAATATTGTAAAGCAATTATCCTCCAATTAAAATATATACTTAAGAAAAAGACACTGAGAAGAGCCACATGCAAAGGAGAAAGACATATGAAGATGAGGGAAGAAATTAGAGTTATGTAGTTGCAATCAAAGAACACTAGAGTCTGAAAGAGACAAGGCAGAATTCTCTGTTCAAGTCTCCAGAGGCAGCCTCCAGAACTGTGAGAAAATATATTTCTGTTGTTTTAAGTATCAAGTTTATGGTATCAATAATTTGTTATGTCAGACCTTTAAAACTAATATACCTTTATACTTCTTGATAATTGTATATAGCCACTTCTAAGTTATATATGAATAATAATGCCATATAGTCAATAAATATAAATACATATTAGCAAAGCCATATAGGAATGGAAAGGTGGCTTCTTGAGTTATGAACAGTCACCTCATCTTAAAGGACAGATCAGTTCCAGGGTGAGTTGTGCTTTCATCAGGAATAGCAGGAGTAAAGACATAGAGCAAGAAAAAGAATAAAGTTAGCAATGTGCAGGCAATTTGACACAACTGTAAAGTAAAAGAGAAGATGGAAAATGTCAGAATATGAAGCCAGTGAGGTGCCATGTGACAGATGTGGGGCATTAATGCTATATGGATACGAGTGTACTGTATGGTGGAGGTTCTTGCTTTTCAAACAAGACATGTAGAAATCCTTGGGAATAAAGCTATAGGACACATGATAAGCATGATTAGTTTTTCTGGATTGTGATTACTTAAGCATTTGGAGGAAATAAAATGGTATATTTAATAAGTGAGATGGAAGTCATTTATCAATGCAAAAAAAAAAAAAAAAAAACATTTAATGATTAGTAGATTCAATTAACACAATTTGTAAAAGGTAAAACATGAGACTTTTTACAAGTGCCCTGGTTATGAATGAATGGAACTAAGGACAGGAGGTTTGAGTTAAGCTCCAAATTCAGGCAGAAAAAAATTTGCTTTCCTTTTCCATTAGCAGAACTTTTTAGGAGAAACACTGAGTCATGAGTTAATTAGAGGATTCTACAGTATTGAAAACAATATTACCAATCAGATCAGATCAGATCAGTCGCTCAGTCGTGTCCGACTCTTTGAGACCCCATGAATCGCAGTACGACAGGTCTCCCTGTCCGTCACCAACTCCTAGAATTGACTAAGACCCACGTTCATCGAGTCAGTGATACCATCCAGCCATCTCATCCTCTGTCGTCCCCTTCTCCTCCTGCCACCAATCCCTCCCAGCATCAGAGTCTTTTCCAATGAGTCAACTCTTTGCATGAGGTGGCCAAAGTACTGGAGTTTCAGCTTTAGCATCATTCCTTCCAAAGAAATCCCAGGGCTGATCTCCTTTAGAATGGACTGGTTGGATCTCCTTGCAGTCCAAGGGACTCTCAAGAGTCTTCTCCAACACCACAGTTCAAAAGCATCAATTCTTCAGTGCTCAGCCTTCTTCACAATCCAACTGTCACATCGATACATGACCACAGGAAAAACCATAGCCTTGACTAGACGAACCTTTGTTGGCAAAGTAATGTCTCTGCTTTTGAATATGCTATCTAGGTTGGTTATAACTTTCCTTCCAAGGAGTAAGCGCCTTTTAATTTCATGGCTGCAGTCACCATCTGCAGTGATTTTGGAGCCGAGAAAAGTAAAGTCTGACACTGTTTCCACTGTTTCCCCATCTATTTCCCATGAAGTGATGGGACCGGATGCCATGATCTTCGTTTTCTGAATGTTGAGCTTTAAGCCAACTTTTTCACTCTCCACTTTCACTTTCATCAAGAGGCTTTTTAGTTTCTCTTCACTTTCTGCCATAAGGGTGCTGTCATCTGAGGTTATTGATATTTCTCCTGGCAATCTTGATTCCAGCTTGTGTTTCTTCCAGTCCAGCATTTCTCATTATGTACTCTGCATATAAGTTAAACAAGCAGGGTGACAATATACAGCCTTGACATACTCCTTTTCCTATTTGGAACCAGTCTGTTGTTCCATGTCCAGTTCTAACTGTTGCTTCCTAACCTGCATACAGATTTCTCAAGAGCAGATCAGGTGGTCTGGTATTCCCATCTCTTTCAGAATTTTCCACAGTTTATTGTGATCCACACAGTCAAAGGCTTTAGCATAGTAAATAAAGCAGAAATAGATGTTTTTTCTGGAACTCGCTTGCTTTTTTCATGATCCAGTGGATGTTGGCAATTTGATCTCTGGTTCCTCTGCCTTTTCTAAAACCAGCTTGAACAGCTGGAAGTTCACGGTTCACATATTGTTGAAGCCTGGCTTGGAGAATTTTGAGCATTACTTTACTAGCATGTGAGATGAGGACAATTGTGTGGTAGTTTGAGCATTCTTTGGCATTGCCTTTCTATGGGATTGGAATGAAAACTGACCTTACCAGTCCTGTGGCCACTGCTGACTTTTCCAAATTTGCTGGCATATTGAGTGTAGCACTTTCACAGCATCATCTTTCAGGATTTGGAATAGCTCAACTGGAATTCCATCATCTACACTAGCTTTGTTCATAGTGATGCTTTCTAAGGCCCACTTGACTTCACATTCCAGGATGTCTGGCTCTAGGTCAGTGATCACACCATTGTGATTATCTGGGTCGTGAAGATCTTTTTTGTACAGTTCTTCTGTGTATTCTTGCCATTTCTTCTTAATATCTTCTGCTTCTGTTAGGTCCATACCATTTCTGTCCTTTATCGAGCCCATCTTTGCATGAAATGTTCCTTTGGTATCTCTGATTTTCTTGAAGAGATCTCTAGTCTTTCCCATTCAGTTGTTTTCCTCTATTTCTTTGCATTGATCATACAGGAAGGCTTTCTTATCTCTTCTTGCTATTCTTTGGAATTCTGCATTCAGATGCTTATATCTTTCCTTTTCTCCTTTGCTTTTGGCTTCTCTTCTTTCCACAGCTATTTGTAAGGCCTGCCCAGACAGCCATTTTGCTTTTTTGCATTTCTTTTCCATGGGGATGGTCTTTATCCCTGTCTCCTGTACAATGTCACGAACCTCATTCCATAGTTCATCAGGCACTCTATCTATGAGATCTAGGCCCTTAAATCTATTTCTCACTTCCACTGTATAATCATAAGGGATTTGATTTAGGTCATACCTGAATGGTCTAGTGGTTTTCCCTACTTTCTTCAATTTAAATCTGAATTTGGCAATAAGGAGTTCATGGTCTAAGCCACAGTCAGCTCCTGGTCTTGTTTTTGTTGACTGTATAGAGCTTCTCCATCTTTGGCTGCAAAGAATATAATCAATCTGATTTCAGTGTTGACCATCTGGTGATGTCCATGTATAGAGTCTTCTCTTGTGTTGTTGGAAGAGGGTGTTTTTTATGAGCAGTGCATTTTCTTGGCAAAACTCTATTAGTCTTTGCCCTGCTTCATTCCGTACTCCAAGGCCAAATTTGCCTGTTACTCCAGGTGTTTCTTGTCTTCCTCCTTTTGCATTCCAGTCCCCTATAATGAAAAGGACATCTTTTTTGGGTGTTAGTTCTTAAAGGTCTTGTAGGTCTTCATAGAACCCTTCAACTTCAGCTTCTTCAGCGTTATTGATTGGGGCATAGACTTGGATTACTGTGATATTGAATGGTTTGCCTGGAAATGAACAGAGATCATTCTGTCGTTTTTGAGATTGCATCCAAGTACTGCATTTTGGACTCTTTTGTTGATCATGATTGCTACTCCATTTCTTATGAGGGATTCCTGCCCGCAGTAGTAGATATAATGTTCATCTGAGTTAAATTCACCCATTCCTGTCCATTTCAGCTCGCTGATTCCTAGAATGTCGACATTCACTCTTGCCATCTTTTGTTTGACCACTTCCAATTTGCCTTGATTCATGGACCTGACATTCCAGGTTCCTATGCAATATTGCTCTTTACAGCATCAGACCTTGCTTCTATCACCAGTCACACCCACAGCTGGGTATTGTTTTTGCTTTGGCTCCCTCCCTTCATTCTTTCTGGAGTTATTTCTCCACTGATCTCCAGTAGCATATTGGGCACCTACTGACCTGGGGAGTCTCTCTTTCAGTATCCTATCATTTTGCCTTTTGATACTGTTCATGGGGTTCTCAAGGCAAGCATACTGAAGTGGTTTGCCATTCCCTTCTCCAGTGGACCACATTCTGTCAGATCTCTCCACCATGACCTGCCCATCTTAGGTTGCCCCACGGGCATGGCTTAGTTTCATTGAGTTAGACAAGGCTGTGGTCCTAGTGTGATTAGATTGACTAGTTTTCTGTGAGTATGGTTTCAGTGTGTCTGCCCTCTGATGCCCTCTTGCAACACCTACCGTCTTACTTGGGTTTCTCTTACCTTGGGCCTGGGGTATCTCTTCACGGCTGCTCCAGCAAAGCGCAGCCATTGCTCCTTACCTTGGACGAGGGGTATCTCCTCACTGTTGCCCTTCCTGACCTTCAACGTGGGATAGCTCCTCCTGCACCCACGCAGCCACGGCTTCTTGGACATGGGGTTGGTTCTCCCGGCCACCAGCCCTGGACTCGGTGTAGAGGCATGGGGTAGCTCCTCCTGCCCGCCGCCCCTGGCCTCGGGCTTAGGGGCGTGGGGTATCTCCTCCCTGCCATCGCCCCTGAACTCGGATGCGGGATAACTCCTCTCGTCGCCACCCCTGACCTCGGACGCTGTGTAGCTCCTCTCGGCCGCCCCCCAGACCTCGGATGCGGGGTAGCTCCTCTCGGCCGTTTCTGCGCCGTTGCAGTCGGGCACTCTCAGCCACTGCCCCTGACCTCGGACGTGGGGTAACTCCTCTTGGCCGCTGCCCTTTGGGCATGGGGTCCTTCCGGCTTCTGCCCCTGACCTCGGACATGGGGTAGCTCCTCTCGGCCGTGCTTAGCATTACGGTCGCAGCCACCTGCGCTTAGCATGCGGGTCGCAGCCGCCTGCAATAGATACTAATTATTGATCATTTACAATGTGTCAGATCCTATTCTGAAAGCTCAGATGATATTTCCATCATCATATTTATTTTTACCAAGAGCTGATGAAATGCTCTTGGTAAATGAGCTAATGCTCAAAAAATATGTGAACTGTGAACTTCCAGATGTTCAAGCTGGTTTTAGAAAAGGCAGAGGAACCAAGAGATCAAATTGACCAGATCCACTGGATCATCGAAAAAGCAAGAGAGTTCCAGAAAAAACATCTATTTTTGCTTTATTGACTATGCCAAAGCCTTTGACTGTGTGGATCACAATAAACTTGGGAAAATTCTGAAAGAGATGGGAATACCAGACCACCTGACCTGCCTCTTGAGAAACCTATATGCAGGTCAGGAAGCAACAGTTAGAACTGGATATGGAACAACAGACTGGTTCCAAATAGGAAAAGGAGTTCGTCAAGGCTGTATATTGTCACCCTGCTTATTTAACTTACATGCAGAGTACATCATGAGAAACGCTGGGCTGGAAGAAGCACAAGCTGGAATTAAGATTGCCAGGAGAAATATCAATAACCTCAGATATGCAGATGACACCACCCTTATGGCAGAAAGTGAAGAGGAACTAAAAAGCCTCTTGATGAAAGTGAAAGTGGAGAGTGAAAAAGTTGGCTTAAAGCTCAACATTCAAAAAAAGGAAAATCATGGCAACTGGTCCCATCACTTCATGGGAAATAGATGGATAAACAGTGTCAGACTTTATGTTTTTGTGCACCAAAATCACTGCAGATGGTGACTGCAGCCATGAAATTAAAAGACGCTTACTCCTTGGAAGGAAAGTTATGACCAACCTAGATAGCATATTGAAAAGCAGAGACATTACTTTGCCAACAAAAGTCCATCTAGTCAAGACTATGGTTTTTCCTGTGGTCATGTATGGATGTGAGAGTTGGACTGTGAAGAAAGCTGAGCACCAACGAATCGATGCTTTTGAACTGTGGTGTTGGAGAAGACTCTTGAGAGTCCCTTGGACTGCAAGGAGATCCACCCAGTCCATTCTAAAGGAGATCAGTCCTGGGTGTTCTTTGGAATGACTGATGCTAAAGCTGAAACTCCAGTACTTTGGCCACCTCATGAGAAGAATTGACTCATTGGAAAAGACTCTGATGCTGGGAGGGATTGGGGTGAGAAGAGGAGAAGGGGACGACAGAGGATGAGATGGCTGGATGGCATCACGGAGTTGATGGACATGAGTTTGAGTGAACTCTGGGAGTTGGTGATGGACAGGGAGGCTTAGAGTACTGCAATCCATGGGGTCACAAGGAGTCAGACACGACTGAGTGACTGAACTGAACTGAACTGAACGAGTATGACCAGAGTGACTGTGGCTTTCAAAGTTAAGTCTGGTTGACTTGGGATACTCCAACATCTGTGTTGTTAGGAAGCCAATGCACATAAATAGAAAATATTTTAGTCTTCTGGTACAGAGTTCCAGATGAATTCCCAGACATAGAATCATCTGCAGCCATCTAGTGTTGCCAACTAAGGACATAGACTTGCAAAACATAAACAAACCATCCCTGATATTCTTTGTCCGCATTTCTAAACTATAGAAACAATGAGTGTTATAAAATTGTTTCACAGCTTTAAATTTGGAGGTGATTTTTTGTGCAGCTTTAGATAACTGGAACAGAGCAAGAGCTTAAAGAAAGTACATTTACTTTTAGCCATTTTGACTGTTACCACATCATTTCTACTTTCATTCCTTTGATAAAATTCAGTCATTTGGCTCCATTTAACTACAGTGTGGCTTCGATGTGCTGGAGCGATGAGAGGACGAGAGGAGATACCCCACATCCAAGGTCAGGAGCAGTGGCTGTGAGGAGATAACCCACGTTCTAGATCAGAAGCCACAGCTGCACTTCACTGGACCAGCAGTGTGGTGATACCACACGTCGAAGTTCAGAAAAACCCCAGTAAAACAGTAGGCGCTGGAGCAGCTGTGAGGAGCTACCCCATGTCCAGGGGCAAAGGAGAAGCCCCAGCAAGATAGTAGGAGGGGGTGAATTCATTTAAAATCAAACCCCATTCAAGTCAGAGATGCTTAGAGGACTCAAAAAAACCTTGTGTGCACCAGGACCCAGGGACCCCACAGAGACTGAGACAAAACTGTTTCAGCATTTCCTGTGGAGGTACTGGTTGCAGGGACAGGGGCTCTTGGTGTGGGTGTGTATGGCATAAAACCTCTTGGAGGAAGTCGCCTTTAACCCCACTATAGAGCTGCCAGACTTACATAGGACTGGAAAATAGACTCTTGGAGGGCACAACAGAATCTTGTGCACCAGGACCCAGGAGAAAAAAGCAGTGACCCAACAGGAGACTTGCCTGTGGGTGTCCGGAGGTCTCCAGTGAAAGTGTGGGTTGGTGGTGGCCAGCTGCAGGGTTGGGGGCAGGGACTGTAGCAATACATGCCTGGGATCTTTTGAGGGAGGTCATAATTTAAGTTGCTCGCTCAGTCATGTCCGACTCTTTGCGATCCCGTGAACTGTAGCCCACCAGACTCCTCTGTCCATGGGATTCTCCAGGCAAGAATACTGGAGTGGGTTGCCATTTCTTTCTCCAGGGGATCTTCCTGACCCATGGATCGAACCCAGGTCTCCCACATTGCAGGTAGACACCTTAACTTCTGAGCCACCAGGGAAACCCTTAAAAAGTCGCTCAGCAGTCTCCGACTCTTTGTGGCCCCATGGACTGTACAGTCCATGGAATTCTCCAGGCCTTTCCCTTTCCCAGGGGATCTCTCCAAACCAGGGATATGATCCAGGTCTCCCATTTGCAAGCAGATTCTTTACCAGCTGAGCCACCAGGGAAGCATAGTTTGACCCCAGGTAAATAGCAGGGGCATAGACTTGGATTACTGTGATATTGAATGGTTTGCCTTGGAAACGAACAGAGATCATTCTGTCATTTTTGAGATTGCATCCAAGTACTGCATTTCAGACTCTTTTGTTGACCATGATGGCTACTCCATTTCTTATGAGGGATTCCTGCCCACAGTAGTAGATATAATGGTCATCTGAGTTAAATTCACACACTTCAGTCCATTTTAGTTCACTGATTCCTAGAATGTCGACATTCACTCTTGCCATCTCTTGTTTGATCACTTCCAATTTGCCTTGATTCATAGACCTAACATTCCAGGTTCCTATGCAGTATTTCTCTTTATAGCATCAGACCTTGCTTCTATCACCAGTCACATCCACAACTGGGTATTGTTTTTACTTTGGCTCCATCCCTTCATTATTTCTGGACTTATTTCTCCACTGATCTCCAGTAGCATACTAGGCACCTACTGACCAGTGGAGTTCCTCTTTCAGTATCCTATCATTTTGCCTTTTCATACTGTTCATGGGGTTCTCAAGGCAAGAATACTGAAGTGGTTTGGCATTTCCTTCTCCAGTGGACCACCTTCTCTGAAACCACTCAATATCACAGTAATCCAAGTCTATGCCCCAAAAAGTAACATTGAAGAAGCTGAAGTTGAACAGTTCTATGAATACCTACAAGACCTTTGAGAATTAACACCCAAAAGAGACGTCCTTTTCATTATAGGGGACTGGAATACAAAAGGAGGAAGTCAAGAAACACCTGGAGTAACAGGCAAATTTGCCTTGGAATACGGAATGAAGCAGGGCAAAGACTAATAGAGTTTTGCCAAGAAAATGCACTGGTCATAGCAAACACCCTCTTCCAACAACATAAGAGAAGACTCTACCCATGGACATCACCAGATGGTCAACACCGAAATCAGATTGATTTTATTCTTTGCAGCCAAAGATAGAGAAGCTCTATACAGTCAACAAAAACAAGACCAGGAGCTGACTGTGGCTTAGACCATGAACTCTTTATTGCCAAATTCAGACTGAAATTGAAGGAAGTAGGGAAAACCACTAGACCATTCAGGTATGACCTAAATCAAATCCCTTATGATTATACAGTGGAAGTGAGAAATAGATTTAAGGGCCTAGATCTGATAGATAGAGTGCCTGATGAACTATGGAATGAGGTTCGTGACATTGTACAGGAGACAGGGATAAAGACCATCCCCATGGAAAAGAAATGCAAAAAAGCAAAATGGCTGTCTGGGGAGGCCTTACAAATAGCTGTGAAAGAAGAGAAGCCAAAAGCAAAGGAGAAAAGGAAAGATATAAGCATCTGAATGCAGAATTCCAAAGAATAGCAAGAAGAGATGAGAAAGCCTTCCTGTATGATCAATGCAAAGAAATAGAGGAAAACAACTGAATGGGAAAGACTAGAGATCTCTTTAAGAAAATTAGAGATACCAAGTAAACATTTCATGCAAAGATGGGCTCCATAAAGGACAGGAATGGTATGGACCTAACAGAAGCAGAAGATATTAAGAATAGATGGTAAGAATACACAGAAGAACTGTACAAAAAAGATCCTCATGACCCAGATAATAACGATGGTGTGATCACTGACCTAGAGCCAGACATCCTGGAATGTGAAGTCAAGTGGGCTTTAGAAAGTATCACTATGAACAAAGCTAGTGTAGGTGATGGAATTCCAGTTGAGCTATTTCAAATCCTGAAAGATGATGCTGTGAAAGTGCTGCACTCAATATGCCAGCAAATTTGGAAAACTCAGCATTGGCCACGGGACTGGAAAAGGTCAGTTTTCATTCCAATCCCAAAGAAAGGCAATGCCAGAGAATGCTCACACTACCGCATAATGCACTCATCTTACATGCTAGCAAAGTGATGCTCAAAATTCTCCAAGCCAGGTTTCAGCTATACATGAACCGTGAACTTCCAGCTGTTCAAGCTGGTTTTAGAAAAGGCAGAGGAACCAGAGACCAAATTGCCAACATCCACTGGATCATTGAAAAAGCGAGACAGTTCCAGAAAAACATCTATTTCTGCTTTATTGACTACACCAAAGCCTTTGACTCTGTGGATCACAATAAACTTGGGAAAATTCTGAAAGAGGTGGGAATACCAGACCACCTGACCTGCCTCTTGAGAAATCTGTATGCAGGTTAGGAAGCAACAGTTAGAACTGGACATGGAACAACAGACTGGTTCCAAATAGGAAAAGGAGTTCGTCAAAGCTGTATATTGTCACCCTACTTATTTAACTTATATGCAGAGTACATCATGAGAAATGCTGGGTTGGGTGAAGCACAAGCTGGAATCAAGATTTCTGGGAGATATATCAATAACCTCAGATATGCAGATGACACCACCCTTATGGCAGAAAGTGAAGAAGAGCTAAAGTGCCTCTTGATGAAAGTGAAAGAGAAGAATGATAAAATTGGCTTAAAACACAACATTCAGAAAACTAAGATCGTGGCATCTGGTCCCATCACTTCCTGGCAAATAGATGGGGAAACAATGGAAACAGTGAGACATTTTTTGTGGGTGCTCCAAAATCACCGCAGATGGTGACTAGCCATGAAATTAAAAGATGCTTGCTCCTTTCAAGAAAAGCTACGACCAACCTAGATAGCATATAAAAAAGCAGAGACATTACTTTGCCAACAAAGGTCTGTGTAGTCAATGCTATGGTTTTTCCTGTCGTCATGTTTGAATATGAGAATTGGACTATAAAGAAAGTCGAGCACTGAAGAATTGAATCTTTTGAACTGTGGTGTTGGAGAAGACTCTTGAGAGCCCTTTGGACTTGCAAAGATATCCCACCAGTCAATCGTCAAGGAAATTCATTCTGAATATTCACTGGAAGAACTGATGATGAAGCTGAAATTCCAACACTTTGGTCACCTGTTGCAAAGAACTGACTCTTTGGAAAAGATCCTGATGCTGAGAAAGATTGAAGGCAGGAGGAAAAAGGGACAATAGAGGATGAGATGGTTGGATGGCATCACCGACTTGATGGACATTAGTTTGAGTAATCTCAGGGAGTTGGTGATGGACAGGGAAGCCTGGCCTGCCACAGTCCATGGGGTCAGAAATAGTTGGACATCACTGAATGACTGAACTGAACTGAATATCAGAGAGTTTCACTGGAGCACATTCCTCAAAGTCTCATTGGATATGCCTCCATCCCACTTCTTCTCACCCAGTAATTTTTTGGGGAAAACATGTATTTGAATTAGCAAGTAAAAGTAAGACGATTAGAATCTCTGTATGATACAAAGAACAGATGACAGTATTATTTTATGGTCAATGTAATTTTCTAAATCACCCATTAAGTATTATATAACTGTTAAGAAAAATTAAACAATGTTTATAGCTGATCACAGAGTATCACAGAGTCGTGTACAAACAAAAGTCAAGGACCAGAGCAGCCAAAATCAGAGCAAACAGAGGCATTGCAAGTTATGGGACCAACATCTGAACCTGAAGAAAAGGAAACTGAACAAAGAAATTATACGCCTAATGACTTTTAGAAAACATTGGGATGGTCAAGTCGCTGGTCTGGAGTTTACAGTATACAGAAATTCAGCCTGAGCTAAAAAAAAACTGTTGTTCTTCAGAGGCCAGGGACTGATTATTTCAGATCGAGACAATTCATGATTATGAGGCTTGATTTCTCTATCTTTTTTCATACATAACTTTTTCCTTAACATGATTCTTATAATACCATCATTTGCCTTCTCTGTCCTGTAAATATTTACAGACACTACTTTTTCAATAAGAAACACAATTTTACCCCTTTCTCTTTGTTTTATTATCATATTCATTATATTTTCTACTCACTATTTGCTTCCAGCTGCAGAGAGCTACATACATAGACTTGTTCTATTTTTTCACTAATGCTTTTGGTTTTGCTGTTCTTTTTCTGATTCTCAGTTATTATAATATAGTCTAAATTTTTTCTAATCTCTGCACTAATGGCACCTGCATGTGAGTTCAAAATTTTTCATGTGCAAGCAAAGACTATTTTTATCATCGAGTCCATGGTTATGTTTCACATAAAATAAATAAGTTATAGATATATTAAGAGATATTCAATTACAAACAAAGATGTTGAATTGGTATCCATAACGTGCTACAAGTGCAGCATAAGACTAAATGTAGACATGAATTTAGGGAACGTGAATGAGAGAGACACTTAAATGATGAAAGGATATGATTAAATGATTAAATGATAAAGGATCCAATTCTTAAAGAACAATTCCAAACTGGTAGCCTACTGGGGGGATTGCTTTTAATTTATAAAGGAATTGTGATTAGTCCTTAGATATGCATTTATATGTTTTAACTACTCTAGAGAAAAATAAGTTCTATTATTATACAAAAAGGAAAAAAAAAAAGCTGACTAATAGCTCAAATTGTATTTCTGCACAATTCATAATTCTTGTGGTTACTGCTGTGTCCCTGGAATTTGTGACACTTCTGATTGTCATTTAATTAACTCTCCTCCCCTATCCCTTGCCATCCACCTGTGGATTTAAATATTTATTTTCATGCTTCCAAAGGCCATCCATTTGTTCTCTGTCAGTAAACTGCCTGCTTGTAAGTCCTACATATGTAAGGAGACAGGATGAAGAGAAAAGCAAGTTAATCTACCCAGAAGTATAATTACAACAGTGTAAAGCACATTTGAAAATGTTTATTTCATATGGCGCTTTTGACAGAATCTTAATTTGTCTGGCTTTGTATTATTTATTACTCATAATAGCATAGTTGGAGAAGGGAATGGCAACCCACTCCCATATTCTTGTCTGAGAAATCCCATGGACAGAGGAGCCTGGTGGGCTACTGTCCATGGGGTTACAAAAGAGTCAGACATGATTTAGCAACTAAAACAACTACAATACAATACCAAAATAGAAATCATGGCATTTATTACACTAAGAACATGATTTACAGGAAGAGTTGATGAACTACAGTGTAGAATACCAAAATCCAAATTTCCAAATTATTGGGTTACTCAATGAGCACTTAATTGAAAAGGGCCCTGACTGCCTTGGGGGAGTGTGAGGTTACCAAAAAATAATGAAACTGTCTTCTGGCTTCTCATTGCAGTTCAAGGCTCTAGAAACCTGGGGCAAATTCTTGAAACACTTCTAACTTAGAGGTTACTGCTACTGAATATACTTTATTAGATAATCTGAGTTTCAGATCTCTGTAATATAGAGTGTCAGGCAGTAGGGTGGTAGATTCTATTGATTCTGGAGTCAGGCTGCTTGTGTTCAAATGCTACTTTAGCACTTTATGATTTTCTGAACATCATTTCATCTCACTGTGCTGATTCCCTCAACTGTTAAAGTAATAATAGAATCCATTTTATATTAATACAGTTATTTGGAAGACTAAAAAATAATACATATAAATTGCTTTGATCAGTGCTTTATACATAGTATATGTTTAATAAATGTTAACTGATACCAAGATCAGCACAACTAAATTCATTACATTACAAACTGTTATTGACCAGAGACTTCCTCTTTTCTTTCTCTCACCTTTAAATTTTTAAGATTGTCAACTCTACTAATGCCTGATCATACTCTTTCCATGTAATCTGCTTTTCACACTTCCAGCATACTCAAATTGTCTTTCTGTATTTCACTGAAAGAATTAAAAACGTATCATGGAATAATGGAAACAGCAAGAGATTTGACTACAGTATTGTTCAGGCATTTGCAGAATTATTTACATTCTCCTTGAAGATATCAGTATCATACCTTTCATGACATAGATCTTCATTTCCCCTAGATGTGTTGAGTATTATTCTATGATGCCCTTCTACCACTTTGACTTTTCTTTCAAATTCCATATCAAGCTCACAAGGGTGCCACAAGGGTATCTAGTACCTTCATGAAGATTTCATCCTCTGATATAACATCAGAATCCAAAACTTTGTAAATAATTCCATAATCTATACCATTAATCTAGAACATCAACTAGAGGTCCTAACATTCAAAGAGGTACTTTGCTATCATACTTTAAGTTACACAAATTTTCTATATATCCATATTAATAGTATCTTTTTAAAAATTTATCTTTACAATATAGCCCCTGTGATCTGTTTCTTTTTATCTTATAAAATATTTTGGGATTAATAGTCTAATTTCAGTTGACTTAAAATAGTAAAGGGTCAAATTACTCATTCTGATACTACTAAAAAAAAACAAAAAACAAAACCCATAAATTTACTCTTCCAGTATTATCAACCACCCTTTCTCTATAACCCTAAAAACATGACTTGCTTATTTTCCAAAACTCTTGCTGAAGTCCTTTTATATTTATTTCCTTCCCTCAGTCTTTAGAACACTTCTCTATGTAATAAACACAAAGATATGATTGTCTTCATACATGAAATAACAACCCCCTCTCTCACAGCCATTTGAGAATTGTTGTTGTTCAGTCACTAAATCGTGTCCAACTCTTTGCGACCCCTGGACTGCAGCACAACAGCTTCCCTGTCCTTCACTATCTTCCTGAGTTTGCTCAAACTCATCCATTGAGTTACTGATCCCATCCAACCATCTCATTCTCTGTCACCACCTTCTCCTCCTGCCCTTAATCTTTCCCAGTATCTGGGTCTTTTCCATTGAGTCAGCCCTTTGAATCTGACAAAACATGGTCCACTGGAGAAGAGAATGGCAAAATACTCCTGTATTCTTGCTTTGAGAACCGCATGAACAGTACCAAAAAAGCAAAAAGATATGATACCGGAAGATGATTCCCCAGGTCAGTAAGTGTCTGATATGCTATTGAGGAAGAACACAGAAATAGCTCCAGGAAGAATGAAGAATTGTGCTCATTTAACATGCTAGCAAAGTAATGTTCAAAATCGTTCAAGCTAGGCTTCAGCAGTATGTGAACTGAGAACTTCCAGATGTACAAGCTGGATTTAGAAAAGGCAGAGGAATCAGAGATCAAATTGCCAACATCTGTTGGATCATAGAAAAAGCAAGGGAATTACAGAAAAAAAAATCTACTTCTTCTTCATTGACTACCCTAAAGCCTTTGACTGTGTAGATCACAAAAAACTGTGGAAAATTCTTGAATAGATGGGAATACCAGACCACCTTACCTACCTCCTGCATAACCTGTATGCAGGTCAAGAAGCAACAGTTAGAACCAGACATGGAAAAACAGACTGATTCAAATTTGGAAAAGGAAGTACATCAAGGCTCTGTATTGTCACCCTGCTTATTTAACTTATATGTGGAGTACATCATGTGAAATGCCAGACTGGATGAATCACCAGCAGGCATATATATATAAAGAAATATTATAATCCTAAATATTTTAAAGATAAAAAGGAATAAATTCTTTAAATCCAGCATAGTCAAAAATAACACAATAATCACAACAGTAAAAAAAAAAAAAAAAAAAAGAATAATCTAGATAAAAAGTAGCACAAATAGAAAATCCAGAAAATGTGTCCTCTAAAGACTGAAAATTTTATGCATGCATGCAATGTCACTTCAGTCATGTCCTACTCTTTGTCACCCTATGGACTGTAGCCTGCCAGGTTTCTCTGTCTATGGGGGTTCTACAGGCAAGAATACTGGACTGGGTTCCCATTCCCTCCTCCAGGGGATCTTTCCACCCAGGCATCAAACCCATGTCTCTTACGAGTCTCCTGCATTGACAGGAAAGTTCTTTACCACTGGCACCACCTAGCATTTCTTACAGATAAATCATGGAAAATAAAGTCACAAATACATGACAGTATCAATGATGCAATGTAGCTCTAGAGATTAAATACATTTTTAAAATGAAAGAATTATGTCAGTTTTCTAATTAATTTGAAAATCATAGTAAGCTGTATATAGTTTAAGAAAAGATAATTGATGAATTATGAATTAAAAAATGAATTAGTTCTTTGATAAATAAACTTTATCTATCATAAGTCAATCAGAATATCAACAAACACAACAGCAAATTATCTTTCAACATTCCTGTATGATACTGAGTCCAGACTGTTTTAGGTGAGATTTCCATAACATTTTTAGGCAATAGATTAGGCCTATGTTATTAAAATTGCTTGAGCACACAGACCAATTAAAACTATTTCTCACTGCATTTTTGAACTCAGCATATACCCTTTCAGAGGGAAATATTTTTTAAAACACAGACAAAACTCCACATAATATACTTGTGAATTAAATTTAGTATCATTTAAAAATTAAATATACCAGGATCAACTTGTGTTTATCCTTAAAATTCAAAGATGATCCAATTAGGAAATTCATTAGCTACGAATTAGATTAAACAAGCTAAAAATAGATTTGATCAAATTCAACATTCAACATTTAGTAATATAACAAAAACAGAACAGGCTATTGCTCCAGCATAATAAAATTAGCAGTGTATCAAACCAAAAGCAGTAGTCATGGTTAATGTTTAAATATTCCACTGACAAAAGCATTTCTATAAAGAATCAAGAACAAGACTTAGGAAGCTCACTATCACCCTAAAACAATGACAAAAGAAAGTAAGACAATGAAATAAATATTGAAAAACAAGAGAAAACATTTTAATATTGTATATTTGATTGCTCCTCTGAACAGTTCAAAAAATAAAATTAAAATATTTAGTCCATTACAAAATATTTTAAATGCAACTTTCCTAAATAAAAGAAATAATCAGCTATATAAGATGAAATAAATCTCATTAGTAAAAATTGCCTAAAGTAAATAATAAACTGAGTGACATCTATAAATGTGTTATATAAAAATAATGGGAATTAAACTGATGGATAAAATAATTTAAATAAATGTAATGGTATAGTAGGTCCTGTAATAAGAATGCTCAATGCTATCAAACGTGTATTGATTCTCATATTAGCCTATTAATTTATTTATTAGATTTTTAATGAAAAAGTTCATTATATTTTGGAACTGGAAAATAATGTTTCTTAAATTCATCTTGGAGTATAATATATAGACTCATGTAAGGAACAGTGATGATTTATCATATAACAAAACAGACTATAATTTTATAATTCAATTAGTGTATACAATTATGAATTTATATAGTATACAATAAACATATTAAACTTAAATTCAGAAATATATTCAAACATAAATAAGTGACAGTTTCCTTTTGGATAAAGGACAAATGTGTATCTCATACTGTTTGTCTCTTTGTTTTTATTTGTATTTTATTTTTAAAAATTTATTATTAATTAAAGGATAATTGCTTTATGATATTTGTGTTTTTTGATTTTTTAATTTTATTTTTGATATATTTCATACATAATCCCAGAGCTAAACTCAGATGTGTTCAATATTTAATATGAATAAGTCCATATTGGCAAATAATCAAATGATTATCAAGTGAGAAAGAAGGAGTAAAACAAAGAAATAATTTTGCTATATAAAATGCAAAAAAAAGAAATCAATCCATATGATGAAAGGCCTCTTTTAATTATTAAAAGAGGGACAAAAATCAGGAAAACCATTTGCAACAGATACAATAAACTTGTGTTTGATATCTTAACTATATAAAAATATTCCTACAAAAATATGAAAAATTCAGTCTACCAATTTTTTCATTAACTAAGTGTATATTATGATAACAAGTTGAAATACAAAAACTAATTATCTTCATGAAAACACATTTTACTATGTCAATGTTAAGTATATTAAATATATTATGGAAGGAATGATGCTAAAGCTGAAACTCCAGTACTTTGGCCACCTCATGGGAAGAGCTGACTCATTGGAAAAGACCCTGATGCTGGGAGAGATCGGGGGCAGGACGAGAAGGGGACGACAGAGAATGAGATGGCTGGATGGTATCACCGACTTGATAGACGTGAGTTTTGAGTGAACTCCGGGAGTTGGTGATGGACAGGGAGGCCTGGCGTGCTGCAATTCATGGGGTTGCAAAGAGTCGGACACGACTGAGCGACTGAACTGACTGAATGAATGAATGACTAGAAAGTGAAATTGCTCAGTCGTGTCCAACTCTTTGTGATTCCATGACTCCATGGACTGTTGCCTACCAGGCTCCTCAGTCCATGGAATTCTCCAGGCAAGAGTACTGGAGGGGGTTGCCATTTCCTTCTCCAGGGGATCTTCCCAACCCAGGGATCGAACCCGAGTTTCCTGCATTCCAGGCAGATGCTTTAACCTCTGAGCCAGCAGGCAATAGATAGCCAGTTATTTAATGACTACATATTATTAAATATGTAGTGAATAGCAAGGGAAATCTAAGAAAAAACTGAATTTAGGAACTGATGTGCTTAAATAAATTTTCTTACATCTAAGATTACATTTTAAAAGTAATAGAAATAATATACATTTTACAATGAAAATATTTTCATAACATAATACATGTGTGAAAATATTAAAAATATAACGTTTTGTAAAGTAAATTTATATACAACTTAGTCATAGCAAACTGTAAGAACATATGTATTATATATTGTGCATGTATAATATATAATGTATTAAAATATAATAATAGTGTTCATTAGTTAATAGAATAACAGTTATCGCTTGCTGGTGGAGATATATTAATATATTTTTATCATTATTATGTCTTTTCTACATTGTTTGTATAGTAACAGATTACATTATATTTTTAAATGAGGTTCTTATCATCCAGTATGCTGGCTAATCTTCACAACTATTGAAGTAGAGTGTCTAAACAGAATTTTGTGTGACTTGGGAAAAATATCCTCTACAGACACTTTATATTACAAACCTACAGTCAAATAGCTCAGAATTAAATCCACTCATTCTAAGTCTTAGCCCCATGCTCTTTTTATTATATTTGTGTATACATATATGTTGCAAGATCAAGAATGTGGAGTGTTGCCTCAGTAGTGAAGTTGGTAGCTGAGGACTTGTCTGGAGGAGGAAAAATATGTCAAAAAGAGAACGGGTTTCAATTAGTGGAGGTAACCACTGTTGTCATTGATGTGAAGTCAGAAATTTGCATAAAAAATACTGTGGGTCCCATTTTTTTGTGCACAGATTATTACCCCTCTGGCTGGAAACTTTGTTAATAAAAAATATATAAAGGCTTGACTTTATAATTTGTCTGCAAATAGTATTAATATTAGACTGTGATTATTGAAGCATGAATTTAGAAGATAAGAATAATGCAAATTTTCTTATTAAAATTATTTTTAGCTATAGAAAAATGTATGCCCAATGTAAAAATTTGGGATATCTAACAATATAGGAAGACTCACTTTTGATCAGAACCCCCATAGAAATATGCTGCTTACTATTCCGTTCATTTACATTCATCTGTCTCCTTCATCTGTCCCTCCATTTTTTCCATCTTCTCTTATTCTTTCTCTGACTCTTTTTGTCCTTTTCATTGTCATTCCCTTTTATGTACCAACCAACATCATATATCTGGCTTTCTATCTTTCAGCTTATTTGTAGTTAAGATCAAGAGGCATATGTAGTATTGAGTTTTGCTTGCCTGTTTCCAATCAATTTATATTATGATAATTTTTCAACATATTATTTGTTATAAACACAATCTTAAAGGGTTTTATGATATGTCATAGGAAAAGTGCTTCCTTAAATTATACTATTAACATGGGCCTGAACTCCTTTTTAAGCTGCTTCTCATCCTCATTGCTATAGAACAACGTCAGAATTTCTATCCTCCAAATGATTTATAAATATTGCACACATTCATGAGGGTACTTAGAATTTAGGTTAACTTTCTGAATATACACAGAAATATTACTCAACATAATTTAGTGTGTTTAGTTTGCATGTGTGTGTGTATTTGGAAAGTTCAGATTCTAAAAGAGGCATCTCTTTCATGGAAAGTTCATATTTAGTTGATTATGCATTTGAGAATTCTGAAGATCAGTATAACACATACCGAATTTCATTATTTTCAGCTATTTTTCCTAAAGCTCTTACAAACTGACTATGCCTATCTGACTTCAGAGATATTAAAAAAAATAGACTGAATTATATGGACCCAGTAGAATTATGAAATGCAACAGCTAATATAAATTACTTTTTTTTTTTTCAAATTCTTACTTGCTGTGTGAAAGTTGTTATGCTATCAGGAACAAAATCATCTATGGGGTATTAGGCAGAAAAATAAATACTATAGCCAATGGTTATTTCTAATTCAACACTAAAATAAAGAGTTTGAGACAGAAAATTGGTGCTCCAAAGTTACCTATCTGAAAATGAGGGCTGTTGAACCTCCGCTCAGAACCATAATAGTTATCTTTGGGGAATTCTAGACATTCTGTAGCCGTTTCCTGAAGTTCAGAGCAATCAATCCAAGCAATCTTACTTGTTTTGGCTACTGTACAATGGTTTTGGCTACTGTACAATGGTTGTGCCTTAATTTTTTTCTTTTATTTTTCCATCTATACTCAAGATTTAAAAATACCAGACTGTGAAAGAACACTACAGTGTTAGAGTTCATATTGCTGTAATTTCTCTTTGCTTTGTGTTGTGAATTCTTTTGGCTTATCTTCTTGCTTGTTTCCCCTTTTTTATAAATGAAGTCTAAATCTGTTATTGCTGCATAAAGAGTAGGCCTCTGATATGAACATCAAGAAAATTGTGGTTTAGTGAAATAATAATGCACTGAACTTGGGTGACACTTTCCCTTACAACCTTTCTTCAACATTAATCATCTTCACACTTGCTCCATCAGGCAGATCAGCTCTCCCTGTTTCACAGCAGGGAAATTTGACAAAGAGGCAAGATGATATGCCAAGAATTGTCAAACTTATTAAGGACCAAAATGAAAACAGATCTCAGAGTTTCTCAATAGTAAAACCACAGTATTGGTAGCTGCCTATATGATTTTTCTAGGTAGACCATCTCAGCTAAGCAGATAGCTTACTTACTAACAGATTCATGAAAGGGTAACAGAAAGTCAGAAAAATATATAATACTAGTCCTTGTGTTTTTGACATAAATATATGTAAAGAGGCACAGTTAATTTTCTCAGAGGTCAATGTTCTCTGAATTAATTCACAATTAATTCTTTTTTAATGGGACACAGAGCGGGTGGTGTGTTTAAAAAGAACTTCTTCCCCACCAAAGCAGTATTGACCATGTACTCTTTTTCTATATGAGAAAATAAATTCTGATGTGATACAACTGAGTTTCAGAGACTCCCTTAGAAAGTGTACTTGGGCTTAAAGTAGAACATAAGAAAAATTTAAAATATTTTTAGTATCTTTCTTGGGACTATTTTTGAATGATTCTAAGTTATTTTGTGCTTGTTTTCTTTCTCTCTCTTTTTTTTTTTTTCAATGTCCTTTAACCCCAAACCACTAGGAGCACACATGTATTTCAGCAAGTTGGTTGTTATGTCACCTTTTAGCAAAGGAGAATGCACACCAGAGGAAACTGTAGGAGTTTTACTAAGTGGGTGCTACAAAAGATTTAAGAGTGTCTGAGCTTTGCTTAAGTACTTTTGGGAAATAATTCCCCAAAGGAAGGGCGTTTTCTGGATACAGTGCTTTCATGAAGTAAGAACAATTCTATGACTGAAGCTCTTCAGAAATTGTATCCAGAAGAAGAATAAACGAGAGCAAGCCTAACAGTAACCATAAAGCCATATTAGCCAAGTTAGGGGAATGTTTATTCATTTGTCTAAATGTGCTCTTCTCCTTGTTTGTGTTACATTCTGGATAATGTCCATGTTTTTCCTGAATGCACACATGGCTATTAAGCGATCTTGTCTTTGTCTTAATGTATCATAGTCCCAGTATAGCCTTGTCTCATAGTGGTCTTTTGTGAAATTGTTGATGTCCATCAGAGGAACACCAAGGTGAAGTTGTGAGGGCCAGGCAAACTCACAGCAACACTAAGGTGCGGTCCAGCTGATACTATCAAGCCAGCTCCTGAATCTCAGGGACTGTCATGCTTTCTCACACAGTTATCACATAATCCCAGGGCCTGAAAAAAGATAAACTATAATGTGAAGTGGACACTAGATGCGCAATAAGGGAAGGAAAAAGAAAAGAAGTAACTTAAATTGCAGTCTAATATACATTAAATAAGTCATCAGGCCTCACAAATAGCCAGTCAGTTTCACAAACATAGGGCACTGTGCATGTGTTTGGAGCAAAAGTCAGCTATGGTCATGAGCAACATTCATTTGGCTTCAAGAAAAATGAAGAGTCACAAAGAAAGAGGAAGAGGGACAGAGAGAGGGAGGTAATTTATCTAGGAATCTAGGATTCAGAGAATCTGACTCTGGTCATATAAAGACCAGATTTTTCCACAGAAATTAAGAAGCCTTGTGTAATTTTCATCTATACATGTGACAAATAACAAAGCAAAACTACACATATTTTATCATTCAATTTCCACTCAATATTCAGATATAGCATTTTTTATATATATTTAAACATTTGTATTTGTTATTCCACCAGGCAGTCATAAGATTAATTCATTCCACAAAAAGTTTCCAAAGACATATGACATATAGCGTGGAGTGTATATTGCACGATGCAGTTAAATATGAGTCCTACCCTTTGAAAGTTTGCGTTCAATGAGACAGACACATATTTTAAAAGGAATGTGAGAAACCTTAAAGATAAGACTACTTGCTAGAACAGGCTGCTGTTTACTTTCCGTATTTTTGTCTTGAAGAAGTCAAAAAATGAGAGAAATGTAGATGGATTTAGGGAAACTCAAACCCCATATTAATAGCAAAAAAATACCAAAAAAAACACACACAAAAACTGAAGTTTTCAACATTCATTTGTAACTTATTGAGAGAGGAAAACTGCAGAGCAGGGAAAGGACAGAATGCCACATTTATGGAAATGGTTTGGGTATGAATGTATGTTTGCCCTCTTTCCTAGCTTTAAATTCAGTTATTCATCAGAATTCTTATACTTATTTTTCTACTTAAAAGTGTCTCTTAAAGTTGTATCCAAATTTTAAAATATTTTTATAAATTTCTTAATATATCTTATTTGTGCTTGGTCCTGTACACTAAACTCTCACCAAACTAAGAAATTACTTCTCAAGGAGAGAGCCTGATATGAAATTTATTAATTCTTGGAGAAATTTTGAAGTATATCAAAATAGTTTTGAAATAAATGTAAAAATTTTTCTACATAATAAATGCATATTTCTTGAAGCACTTAGAGACACTTTCTCTTACTTAAAAACCTTGATATAAAAGGAATATCTATGCTATGTAAACCACAAGCTCAGTGCCTCATAAGGACTACATGTATATGTATTAATTAAATTTTGAAAAAGAGAAAGAGAAGGAGAGAGGGACAGATCCAATTAGTAATTCAAAGACTTTTTTTAGAGCAAATTTGTTAAGTTTGGATATTACCATTTTTCAACAATGGAAATCAATATCGGCCAAATGTATATTTAAAATAGGAAGTGTGTCCTTAAAAGTACTTATAATTCTATAAAACATCCAATGAATTGTAAGTATTTGTTCTGTTGTTCAGTTGCTCAGTCATGTCCAGCTTTTTGTGAGTCCACAGACTACAGCACACCAGGCCTCCCTGACTTCACCATCTTCTGGAGCTTGCTCAAACTCATGTCCATTGAGTTGGTGATGCCATCCAACCATCTTATTCTCTGCTGTCCCCTTCTCCTCCTGCCTTCAATCTTTCCCAGCATCAGGGTCTTTTCTAATGAAGTATTTACTTAAATTCTATTGTGTTGCTTTTGACTTTAATATATTTCCATTATGAGGTTAATAAAAGTCCAAAATTTCAACCAAGCTCTGTTCAGTACTTTCTAACTTCCCATAATCTTTCTTCATACAGTTATTTCTATCTACGGTCACAGAAGAGAATTCAGGAAATTTTAAAGTAGTAACTTGCCATCTATATTGCAAATCAGTCACAATGTTCCATGCAGAATGGACAGAGGTGGCCCAAAGCCAGAAAATCCTGACATTTAAAAGGCCTTGACATTATTCATAGATCCGTAGCCAGTTACAAAACAAGCATAGTTCACTCTCACAATAGAGCTAATATGCAGCTGTGTAGCACAGCTCTGTTTCAGATTATTTCCTCTTTGACAGAATGACTTTGAAAGGTCAAGAGTTTGCCATTAGATTTTCATCCTACACTTTCAAATGGACTCTTTTCAGCCATTTATTATGATTATTCATTAGGAAATTCTCTATGTTATTGGAACGATGTGTCCCTTGATTAAAAGTAGTTTAAGGTACTGATTATTAAATATGAGTCTTCTAACAATGTCACTTTTAAAATTTATGTTTAAAACCTATATATCTGTCTTTATTTATATATGGCTTCCATCTTCAATTGGAGTATTAGAAATGCACCTCTATATCTTCTCATCTGGTCATCATTAAATGTATCATTAGAAGAAAGACATTTATTTTTTATGTATCAGTAATATTGTATCTGTCTATATTTATATATAACATGATAAGTTTGCATGGATTCAGCTAATTTATTTAATTAGAACAATTCAACTATGAAAACTGCAAATAAGAGAAATGTATTTGGACTAGCAAGGACCTAAAGAAAATGCATAATAAGGATATAGAGCTGCCCCAGAGAATCTCAGGGCCAAGAGCCCAGACCTCAGGACTGGAGTAGGTTATAATGTCACATGATTATTTCCGTGATTTACACTGCAGTTATTAAATATTGAAGTTTAGATTCAATCTCTGTTTTTCTGAATCAGTCTAAGGCTCATTCCAGTATAAAACTAAAATTATTCTGAAAACAATCACAAACTTCTTGGGTGTTGTATATAACTGAAATATACATCTCCTGAATACTGCATTTGAAATTTTTTTTCCTCTTGAGTTAAGCTCTTACCAAATATATACACTCATATCAAGAAACCCACAAGGAAAATGATGGATTTGTCATTAAACACAACTACAATGAACATTTGTAAACTTCTCTTAAATACATTTATGCCTACTGGTACAGGCGCTCTCTAAATAGTACGGTAGCTATGGCTATCATAGTTCCTTATGTGAGTGCTATGTGAAACAATAAGTGTGCCTCTAAGAGGAGAAGCACAAATAATCATACAGATACATAGCCACACATTCACAAGGCTCTGTTAGCCTCTGTTTAGGGCACTGGCTCAGGAAGAGATAAAATGCTGAATACCCCATGCCGTAGAAGTATGAGTGAAGAATCATTTGGTTAGCAGAGTTTCTCAACATTAGATAAGCAAATTTCTTCATAGTTGTATCTAAAAGCATAGTTGTTTTTGAATGCCTAACTAGTTCCTATTCTATGACGACATGTGATGAGTTGGAAGAACTATATAATGAGTATTTTGCAGACATGGTGTTGTTTGAATGAAAATATATCTACTTGAAAAAAAAATTCCAATAAGTTATAACAAATGAAATTTCTGTTTAACATTTCAAATGATATATATACTTCATCTTTCTCTGATGAATCCTTATTATGGAAGTTTTAATGATGTGCCACTGAAGACAGGGGCAGAAAAAATAGAGGTTCCAAGTCTCAGCAAAACTTTGGAAGATTAGATGCTATTTTCACATATCCCAGCATGCTATAAGAAATTCATAGCAGAGAGAGAAAAACAGGATGAGGCAGAAAGAGAGAGGGAGAAAGAGGGAGAAAGAGAAATAACACTTTGTCCTAATTTCACCAGGTAAGAGCAAATACTAGCATCTCCTGTATGTGAGATGTTCTCTATGGCATTTTTTATTTGCTAACTAATGTTTTTATGGTTTAGACTTTAGAACATACTTTAACTCACTTTTTCCCATCAAACCAAAGTTCTTTGAGGTCAAACTGAGACTTAATTTTCTTTGTAACTGCCATAGTACCTGACTCACTCTGGGTGTTCAGCAAACTGTGTCATTTGAGATTTCATGGATTATCATGCACAGCCCCCCAAAAATATGCTGTTCCAACAAAGAGGAAAGGGAATTAAAACAGAGCATGACAATAAAAAAAAGGGTACTTCCCTATATGCCTCCCTATATGCAATAAATTATTGGTGGAGCAAAAATTGTTCAGACCTGGAGGGACGAAGATGCATGCTTCAGAAATGTTGCTATTCTGGAAACAAAAAATTTTACTTGAAAAATTTTTTAAAAGAAAAGTACAGTGTCTGCTTCTGCCCACCTCTCCTCTTTTGGTTAACATGTGGTGATTAGAAACTTGAAAGTAATAAAATCTCCAGGCCTTCAACAAATATTTTACATGTGATTCTACCGATGCCTTAACATATGGTTTAAAACATGCCTGGAAGTCCCTAAGATAAAATTATAAATAACTGGCCATCAGCATGCTTTGCTTATATGTGAGAAGGTAGAATATTTATGGGGAAGAATAATAAAAGGCAACAGAGACCCAAAATTTCTGAAGGGATTTTGAGAAGATATCACATGCAGTGTGTTAATATATTTCTTAGAAAATAATACAAATAGTCTAGTTAACTCAGTCTGGCTGAGCTTACAATATGTCTAATGTGTACTTGCTTTTTTGCCTGGAAAGTCAATTTTCTCCTCGTTTAGAAAGCAGGTTGGCTAAAGGAACGGAGAATTGCACATGCACAGGATGTATTGAAAATGAGGTTTATTAACTTCACATTTTCTCAATAGAAAGCCTTTCTACTGTCCGTGAAAATAAAGTCCAATACATAACTTTGGAAGCATTTTTTTTTACAAGCCTCTACTATGAGTCCTTAGTTTGTCTTGGAGAGAAGTTGAGTTTTGTATTGGAAAATGTTACTGGAATGTATTCAGTTTCTACATTTCCTATGCTTTGATCTGGAAATGTAAAATATGTGATGTAATGAAATCTGATAGTAGGTCTTAGATGTATGTTTTAAAATTTGAAGCCATTTTATTTCAAAAATCAGGCTTCCCTTGTGGCTCAGCTGGTTAAGAATCTGCCTGCAAAGCAGGAGACCTGGGTTTGATCCCTGGGTTGGGAAGATCCCCTGGAAAAAGGAAAGGCTACACACTCCAGTGTTCTGGCCTTGAGAATTCCATGGACTGTATAGTCCATGGGGTCACAAAGAGTCGGACACGACCGAGTGACTTTCACTTTTGCTGTTTCACATATCACATGTATGAGAATCATAGAAATCAACTATGGATAAAGGAAAATACAGAATATGGATCAACAGAAGGGAAATTCATCTAACTAAAAATAGTTGTAGGGTTTCCCTGGTAGCTCAGATGGTAAAGAATCTGCCTGCAATTCAGGAGACCAGAGTTCAGTCCCTGGCTTGGGAAGATCCTCTGAAGAAGGGAATGGCAACCCACTCCAGTATTCTTGCCTGGAGAATGCCATAGACACAGGAGCATAAAAGACTACAGTCCATGGGGTCGCAAAGAGTCAGACACAACTAAGCAAATAATACTTTTACTTTCAAGCATTCAATAGTATTTTTGTAATAAATTTATTTATCCATATATTTCCTATTTCCATTGGTCTTCCTTTGTATAGGCCCAGGCTTCCGAGATTATTGCCTTTCAAAATAAGACATTTCTATTGTATTTTTGCAGTACAACAAATTTTCTAAGCTTACTTTTGTTTCAAATGTATTTATTTTACCTTCAATTTTTAAAGAAGATGCTGAATATAGTACACTAGTTTGATTTGATTTGTCTTCTTTTAGCACTATAAAAATGTTACATTGTCTTCTGCTTTCACTGTATTTGAGATGAAGGACACTATAATGCCTATCAGTTCTTTTTTTTTTTCTGAATGAATGAATTATGTATATTTTTCCTGACTGCTTAATTTTTTTTATTAACTTTTGGATTTCAGCAACTTACCTATATAGTGGTGGCTCTCTGTATTTTTTGGTTTGGAAATCATTAAGTCCTTGGATAAGTCACTTAATATCTTTCCTCAATTTTGGAAAATATTCTGCCCTTTATTTTCTCTCTTCTTCTTCTGAAATGCCAAGCATATTTAGATTTCATAATTTGATGTCTCCTCATAGGAGAAGGCAATGGCAGACCACTCCAGTACTCTTGCCTGGAGAATCCCATGGATGGAGGAGCCTGGTAGGCTGCAGTCCATGGGGTCACTACGAGTGGGACGCTACTGAGCGACTTGACTTTCACTTTTCGCTTTCGCACAATGGAGAAGGCAATGGCAACCCACTCCAGTGTTCTTGCCTGGAGAATCCCAGGGACCGCAGAGCCTGGTGGGCTGCCGTCTATGGGGTCACACAGAGTCGGACACGACTGAAACGACTTAGCAGCAGCAGCAGCAGATCTCAGATACTTTTAAAAATTATTATTATTTTCTGACTATGTTTTATTCTGTACAACTTCTACTAACTTTATTTTTTCTTGCCTCATGTCTAGTCTTGTATTATTTCCATCAAAAAATTCATTATTTTAAATATTTTATCTTATTTAATTTTTTATCTTGTATCTTATTTAGAGTTTTATTTGATTTTCCTTTTATTTTATTTATTTGATTTTCCTTTTATTTTATTTATTTGATTTTCCTTTTATTTTATTTATTTGATTTTCCATCTGTTTTTAAGGGTTCAGAACACTATGCAGTCTGCTCTCTAGTATGTGAAAAGAGTGCCTTCATATGATTTGTCAAAAGTTAGAATTGTTTGGTGCAGGAGGGTAATGCTATTACTGAGCTGTCACAATCAACCCAGAAATTAACATGAATTCATTCTTAGTGTTTTATTTAACTTTTAATTATTCTCTTATAAGCTTCAGAGTTTGCTGTTATTGTCTTTATTGACTTTAGTTCAAATTATCATTTATTATTATGGCTAATGTTTTCATGAATTTCCAGAAATATGATTGTTTACCTTCTGGTTTTTAAGACTCTTGATATTTTTTATTTTAGATTAGTCTGCTAAACTGTACCACATTTGGTTTTCTTTTGTTCTGAGTATGATTTATAATCAGCAGTTAAGTTCAATTAAAACTTGAAACATATAGAACATACAGTGATATCTATATGTTCTATACTTGGATCTGAACAAAAAATAAATTGGAAAAACCAGAACCTGAGAAATATGTAGAACTACAGCAAATGATCTACTCTTCATGTCACTGAAGATCCAAAAGGAGATAAGAAAGAGAACAGGATTGAAAAATTATGCAAAGAAATAATGGTTGAATGTTTCCCAAATTTGACCTTAAAACTCCAAAACAATAGATTCAAAGATTAAGAAATCTAGAAATAAGATAAACTAAATGAAATACACATCAAGATCTATCTTATTCAATACTCTGAAAGTTAAAGAGAAAATTTTTGAAACTGACCAGAGAGAAATGGTTTATATATAGTAAAAAAAAAAAAAAGCAATTTGAACAAGAGCTTATTTCTTATCAAAAGTCCTGGAGACCTGAAAGAAATGGCACATTTTTCAAATACTGAAAAATAATAACTGTCAACACATAACTCTATACAGTGAAATTGTTCTTAAATTATGAAGGGAAAAGTGAGACAGTCTTAGATAAAAGAAAATGAAGGTAAATTATCAAGTCTTTTAAGAAGAAAATAAAAATAAGAGAAGGAATCCTGGAATCTCAGAAAGAAAGAAAAATGATGAGAAGAGTAAAAATATGGCTCAATATAGTAGATTTCCCTCTATTGAATTTTAAAATATGGTTTTGGTGATTGAAACAAAAATCATATCACTGTCTAATGTGATTTGTAACATATGGAAAACACTGAAGAACTCAAAGAATATCTAAATAAATGGAGAGATACATTGTGTTTATGAATTGGAGGACCTATTATAGAGAGCATATAAACTTGGTATATAAGATTGACACAATTCATATGAAAATCCCAGCAAAAAGTTTGATATATAAAGACTGAATTATTCTAAAATTCATATGGAGAGCAGATGAACTCTATAATATTAGCTCATAGTATAATAACTACGTGGCTGCAGTATTATGCAGTATTGTTGAGGTCATTTAAACAGAATAAAACACCTTGAAAGAGACCCATAAAAATGCTGACAGCTGATTTTTGACAAAGTTGCAAAAATAAGTCTATTGAAGAATAGCCTTTTCAATAAATAGTTCTTGAGCAATGGGATATCAATGGAGAGAAGGGAAATGAGCTTGACTTAAATCTCATGCATTGTACAAAAATTAACATACAATAGATCGTATATTTAAATATAAAATGTAATACCCTAAAACTTTTAGAACATAACACAGGACTTCAGGACTTAGGAGTCAGTGAAGAGTTCTTAGATATGACACCAAAAATAAGATCCATAAAAGAAAAAAAGTAAATAAATTACAATGTATCAAAATTCATCATTTTTTCCTTTGTGAAAGACGCTGTTCAGGTGATCAAAAATGCACTATAGGTTGGGAGAAAATACTAGCAAATCAAGTATTTTTGATGCATGAGTCCTTACAAAGGACTTATACTGAGAATATAAAAAGAACTCTCAAATTCAGTAATGAAAAAGGGAAGATATAATTAGAACCTGGAAAAAACACATGAAGAGATATGTAACCAGAGGATATATAGATGGAAAGTACAGAAAAATAAGTCTATTAAGAGATTTTAAAACATCACTAGACATTAGACTTAAAATACAGAGAAGATCATTATAACTTGTATTATAAATCTTTTGTTTCATTTTTTTTAATTTCACATATAAGTGATGTGATATCCATCTTTCCCTGTCTGACTTACTTTACTTAGGATGATAATCTCTGGGTCTATACATTTTACTGCAAATGGCATAATTTCATTCTTTTTATGGCTGAGTAATATTCCATTATATATATATATATATATAAACAGTAGAAAAGATCAATGAAATCAAGATCAGGTTTTTGAAAATATAATATATATAACTCTTTAACCAGGCTCATCAAGAAGAAAAGAGGGAGGAACTGAATAAGCAAAATTAAAAATGAATGAGGAGAAAACACAACTGATACCACAGAGATACAAAAATCAGAATACTATGAAGAGTTGTATACTAACAAATAGAATAACCTAGAATAAATGGACAAATATCTAGGAACATACAACCTTCCGAAACTATCAGGAAGAAGCAGACAATCTGAAGAAACAAATGAGTAGTAGGGAAGTTTAATTTGTTAAAAAAAAAAAAAACTCTCAGCAAACAAAATTCCAAAACTGGAAGGTTTTATGGGGGAATTGAACAAAATGTATAAAGAGGAAATATACAAATCTTCAAAATATCCCCAGAATCGAAGAGGATGAAACACTCCCAAATTCATCCCACAAGGCCACTATTACCATGTTACCCAAACCAAACAAAGACACTACAATAAGAGAAAATTACAGGCCAGTATATTGCAGGCCACAGATACACACACACACACACACTATATATATATATATATACACCATGAAATATTACAGTCATAAAAAAAACTGAAATTCTGCCATTTGCAACATAAGTGAATGAACCTAGAGAATATTCTGCCTACTGAAAGTCAGACAGGGAAAGAAAACACTCTATGTTATTACATATATGTAGAATCTAATACATAAAACAAACAAGCATATAAAAAAGCAGAAACAGACTCACAGAGAAAAAACTAATGGGTACCAGTGGGGAGAGGAAAGGGGGATGGGCAATATAGGATATGGGATTAAGAGACACAAATTACTATGTATAAAATAAATAAGATATAAGAACATATGTACAACACAGGGAAATATAGCCATTAATTTGTAATAATTTAAAATGGAATGTAATGTACAAAACACTGACTTATTGTACACCTGAAACTAATGTAAACATGAGGAGCAAGCATGTTAGCTAAGCAAAGATACAGGGAAACTGAATCTTTCATATATTGCAGGTGAGAATGTAAAATGGTATAAATGCAAAATAAGGATGTAAAATGGTATTGAATAATAGTCAATTTCTTAAAAAAAAAAGAAACCACACACTTACTATTCAATCTAAACATTTATCTAAGAGAAATGAAAAATTGTGTCCACACACAAATCTGTACATGGTGTACATAGAACTTTTATTTATAAAACTGAAAGCAAATAAAGTATGTCCTCAATAGATGAGTGTAAATAATGTTTAAGAAATGTTTAAAGACTGTTAAAACAAATATGACAATATAATTAGTAAAGTCTTTTCCCATATTTTAACATTTTCACCACTTCTCTCCAAATCAACCCAAATATTTTAAGAAGTTGAGTGATTCTGCTACTAGCCTTATATCAAATTTAAAAGTGTTTGTTTTCAGAAATCTTTACATGAAGTTGTTTAAATTCAAACAATATATATACTATATATAGTATATAATATATACTATACACTATATATAGTATATATTATACACTATATATTATATATATACTATATATAGTATATATACTATACACTATATATAGTATATAATATATACTATACTTCTTACCAAAGTATAGATTTGAAACCCTCATCATAAAAAGGGCTCTCACAACTTCCTGATTCTAAAAATAATATTTTAAAGCCCCAAGTGGCCTCTCAAATACCCATGATCAGTAGATATCAATATACATATGTATACAGTGAAAGTGTGAAAATGTTAGTTGTTCAGTCCAATCCAACTGTTTGGGACTCCATGGACTGTGACTCGCCAGGCTTCTCTGTCCATGGATTTCTCCAGTCTAGAATCCTGGAGTGGGTTGCCATTCCCTTCTCCAGGGGATCTTCCTAACCCAGGAATTAAACCCTAGTCTCCTGAATTACATTCATATTCTTTACCATCTGAGCCACCAGGGAAATGCTGTGGTATATAGTATATGTCAGTATATGAAAGAAGACTAATTCAAAGTTGTCTAATCTCAAAATGAGAGTTTTCAAACTTATAAAGTAAAATGGAACACAAGTTTTTTGTGTGCACATACCATATTATATGCAGAGATGCAAAATATTGAATATTAAAATAAAACAACATTGTTTATTGAACATCACGTGGTTCAACTATGTGGAGAATAATTTAGCATGATCTAGTAAAGCTGAAGCTGAGCATAACCTATGCTTTATGCTTATATTATTTCCTGTACACTGCCAAATTTAAGCCATTGTGATGTGACATCCATATAAATAATCATGACTCTAATGTTAGTAATAAAAGCTACAAAACAAACAACTACTAACAAATTAACCAAAAATCTACAGGAGCTGCTAAAACACACACATACAAACTAAGCCAAATAATAACTACAAGAAAAATGGAAACAACTCAAGTTTCCATGAAAAAAGAGAATAGCTAGATTTTATATCTATGTATGATTGGCAACCTGAAAATAGAGAAAAAATGAAATACAGACATATGTATCAATAAGAATGGATCTCAACCACATGATACTAAACAACATAAGTCAAATGCAGAACACATGCAATATAACCCATGAGTACAAGCTTCAGAGAGATGAAAGCAAATTAAACACTATGTTGTCCAGGAATGCACATATCATACATAGCAAGTAAATCAAGGTAATGATAAACAAAGAATTCATAATGGTAGCTATCTCCGGGGAAGAATGGGAAAATTTAACCTGGGACAAGGAAGTATGTAGGAAGTACAGTAGAAACACAAAAAAGCATTGGTAATTTTTTTAAAAATTTAAGCCATATATAGATGTTAGTTTCCTTATTATTCTTTAAACCAAGTTCTTTTCCACTTGTGCTCAATAACACAATTTGTTTAAAGCAACTTTCAGAGCAGCTGAAAGAAGCCCAGAGTTTTTAGCCCATTTTAGTTAAGACTGTCTCTTCTCTAACAGCTTCCTAAAGGGTGCAACTCAGAATAAGTTCTCTTGTGTTTTAGATATCACAACACTTTTTATATAAAGTATTTAATAAAGTCAACTTTCTAGCATATTCTCAAGTCACTATGATGAAGCCATTACTTACCTGTTCAAATGATACAACTATTCATTTCACTTTATGTAACACTGACTAGAACTATAGCTTTACCCAGGTTTTCCTCCTTAACTAACTGGACTTTGAAACATTTCCTTATGTGTCACACTTTCTTTAAACTAGACATTTTGTTTTTTTTCAAATGGGATAAAAGTAAGCTTTTGAATCTCAACTTCCCTGAATTTTTTTTTTTCTGTTGCAGTTATTTAAAGTCTCTGAGTCACAATAATTATTAAAATGATGATAAGATATATCACAGAGTATTTTTACATATAAAAAATAATATAAAACTTTACATATAAAAAATAGTATAAAACTAGCATAAACTTTAGAAATTAGGAAATGTTAATAGAATTTAGCACTATTTGCTTCCTTTTTCTTATTTCAGTTTCAGGTCTACCCTTTTGGCTATCCCTAGAAGAATCCTCTGTCTAGTGTCTTTCCTTTTTTTTTTTCTTTCCTGTGCACTTCATCTATCCCTCTATCTCTTAGTATTCTGGATCCATATCTCAACTGTCTAGAATATTTTTTCTTTCTTTTGTTTTTATCTATCCATTGTTTCCAATGACTTTACAAAATAAAGATTTATTTTTGACTCAAAGCATAACCAACCATAGTTCAGTCTTGTTATTCAGTCACTCAGTCATGTCTGACTCTGTGACCCCGTGGACTGCAGCACGCCAGGCCTCCCTGTAGTTCATCATCTCCCACAGCTTGCTCAAACTTATGTCCATTAAATCGGTGATGTCATCCAACCATCTCATCCCCTGTCGCCCCCTTCTACTTCTGTGTTCAGTCTTTCCCAGCATCAGGGTCTTTTCAAATGAGTCAGCTCTTCATATCAGGTGGCCAAAATATTTGAGACTAAGCATCAGTCTTTCCAATGAATATTCAGGATTGATTTCCTTTAGGATTCACTGGTTTGATCTCATTGCAGTTCAAGAGACTCTCAAGAGAATTCAACATCACAGTTCAAAAGTATCAATTTTTCATGCTTAGCCTTCTTTACGGTCCAACTCTCACATCCATACATGATTCTTGGAAAAACATAGCTTTGACTATACTGACCTTTGTTGGCAAAGTAATGTCTCTGCTTTTTAATATACTCTCTAGGTTTGTCATTGCTTTTTTTTTCAAGGATCAAGCATCTTTTAATTGCATGGCTGCAGTCACAATCTGCAGTGATTTGGGAGCCCAGGAAAAGAAAGTCTCTCAGTGTTTCATTGTTTCCCCATCTATTTGCCATGAAGTGACAGGACTGGATACCATGATCCTCATTTTTTGAATGTTGAATTTTAAGCCAGCCTTTTTCACTCTCCTCTCTCACCTTCATCAAGAGGTTCTTTAGTTTCTCTTCACTTCCTGCCCTAAGGGTGATGTTATCTGCATATCTAAGGCTATGGATATTTCTCCCTGCAATCTTGATTCCAGCTTCTGCTTCTTCCAGCCCGGCTTCTACATGATGTACTCTGCACATAAGTTAAATAAGCAGGGTGACAATATACAGCCTTGACATACTCCTTTCCCAATTTGGAAGCAGTCTGTTGTTCCATGTCTAGTTCTAACTTTTGTTTCTTGACCTACATAGAGATTTCTCAAGAGGCAGGTAAGGTGGTCTGGTATTCCCATTTCTTTAAGAATTTTCCACAATTTGTTGTGCTCCACACAAAGGCTTTAGTGAGTCAATAAAGCATAAGTGGTTTTCTTTTGGAATTCTCATGCTTTTTGTATGATCCAACAGATGTTGGCAATTTGATCTTTGGTTCCTCTGTCTTTTCTAAATCCAGCTTGAACATCTGGAAGTCCTCAGTTCACCTACTGTCGAAGCCTCTCTTGGAGAATTTAGGGCCTTTACTATGCTAGTGTGTGAGATAAGTGCAACTGTGCAGTAGTTTGAACATTCTTTGGCATTGTGTTTCTTTGGGATTGGAATGAAAACTGACCTTTTACAGTCCTGTGGCCACTGCTGAGTTTTCCAACTTTGCTGACACATTGAGTGCAACACTTTCACAGCATCATCTGTTAGGGTTTGAAATAGCTCAGCTGAAATTCCATCACCCCCACTAGCTTTGTTCATAATGATGCTTCCTAAGGCCCAAATAATTTTGCACCCTAGAATGCCTGGCTTAGGTGAGTGATCACACCATCATGGTTATCTGGGTCATTAAAATATTTTTTGTATAGTTTTTCTGTGTATTGTTGCCACCTCTTCTCAATATCTTCTGCTCTGTCAGTTCCATACAATTTCTATCCTTTATTGTGCACATCTTTGCATGAAATATTCCCTTGGTATATCTAATTTTCTTGACAAGATCTCTAGTCTTTCCCATTCTATTGTATTCCTCTATTTCTTTGCACTGATCACTGAGGAAGGCTTTTCATGTTTCTTGCTATTCTTTGGAACTCCACATTCAGATGAGTATATATTCTTTTCTTCTTTGCATTTTGCTTCTCTTCTTTTCTCAGCTATGTGTAAGACCTACTTGGACAACAATTTTGTCTTTTTTCATTTCTTTTTCTCAAGTTTGGTTTTGATTGTAGCTTCCTGTACAATGTTACAAATCTCCACCCATATTTATTCAGGCAGTCTATCAGATGTAATCCCTTAAATCTATTTGTCACTTCCACTGTATAATCATAAAAGGTTTGATTTAGATCATACCTGAATGGTCTAGTGGTTTTCCCATTTTTCTTCAGTTGAAGTCTGAATTTGGCAGCAAGGAGTTCGTGGTTAGAGTCACAGACAACTCCTGGTCTTATGTTTGCTGACTGTGTAGAGCTTCTCCATCTTAGGCTGCAAATATAATCGATCTGATTTCAGTATTGGCCTTCTGGTTATGTCCATGTGTAGAGTTGTCTCTTGTGTTGTTGAAAGAGGGTGTTTGCTATGACCAGTGTGTTCTCTTGGCAGAACTCTGTTAGCCTTTGCCCTGCTTCATTTTGTACTCCAAGGCCAAATTTGCCTGTTACTACAGGTATCTTTTGACTTCCTACTTTTGCATTTCACGGCCCTATGATGAAAAAAACATCTGTTTTTGGTGCTAGTTCTAGAAGGTCTTGTAGATCTTCATAGAACCGTTCAACTTCAGCTTATTCAGCATTACTGGCCAGGGCATAAACTTGGATTGCTGTGATACTGAATAGCTTGCCTTGGTAATGAACAGAGACCATGCTGTCATTTCTGAGATTGCATCCAAGTACTGCATTTTTGACTCTTTGTTAACTATGAGGCCTCTGTATTTCTTCTAAGGGCTTCTTGTCCACAGTAGTAGATATAATGGTCATCTGAGTTAAATTCACCCATTCCAGTCCATTTTAGTTCACTGATTCATAACATGTTGAGGTTCATTCTTGCCATCTCCTGTTTAACCACTTCCAATTTGCCTTGAATCAAGGGCCTAATAACCCAGGTTCCTATGCAATATTATTCTTACAACATCAGGCTTTACTTTCACCACCAGACATATCCACAACTGGGCATTGTTTTCACTTTGGCTCAACCTCTATTTCTTCACTCTTCTCCAGTAGCATGTTGTGTACCTACCAACCTGGGAAGTTCTTTTGTCAGTGTCATATCTTCTGCCTTTTCATACTGTTCATGGGGTTTTCAAGGCCAGAATGCTGAAGTGGTTTGCCGTACCCTTCTCCAGTGACCACATTTTGTCAGGACTTTCCACCATGACCCGTCTTGGGTGGCCCTACAGGCATGGCTCATAGTTTTATTGAGTTTAGACAACACTGTGATGCAAATGATCAGTTTAGTTAGTTTTCTGTGATTGTGGTTTTCATTCTGTCTGCCCTCTGACTGATAAGAAGAGGCTTATTGATTGAAGCTTCCTGATAGGAGGTACTGGCTGTGGGGAAAGCTGGGTCTTACTCTGATGGGTGGGGTCATACTCAGTAAATCTTTAGTCCAACTTTCTGTTGACTGGTGTGGCTGTATTCCCTCCTTGTAGTTTGGCCTTAGGCCAATGACAGTAATTGCGACTTTCTACAAAAGAATTTATGCCAGCATGCTGCAGCTCCCAGGACTATTGTATTCAGTGCCTCTGACTCTGCAGCAGGCTATTGTCAGCCCACGCCTCTACTGGAGACTCCTGAACACTCACAGGCAAGTCTGGTTCAGTCTCTTGTGGGGTCACTGCTCCTTTCTCCTGGATCCTGGTGCACACAAGACTTTGTTTGTTCCTTCCAAGAGTCTGTTTCCCCAGTTATGTGGAACTTCTGTAATCAAATCCCAGTGGCCTTCCAAGTAAAATTCCCTGAGGGTTCTCATTCCCTTTGCCAGATCCCAGGTTGGGAAATCTGTTGTGGGCCTTAGAACTTTTGGAACAGTGTGAGAATTTCTTTGGTATTATTTTTCTCCAGTTTGTGGGTTGTCTGCTTGACGACTCTATGGTGGGGCTAGTAATGACCTCCTCCAGGAATGTACACATTTTAAAAATACTGGTCTTTCTCTCTCTCTCTCTTTTTTTTTTTCCCCCCAAGCTTGTTTTATTCTGAACTATCACCTGCTCACTTTGTAGGTTAAATTTTTTACTTCATGCTTCAGCTATGTTGGGAGGTACTTTCATGAGTAACTTATAAAGAAACCCTCATTTATCCTTTCCCCTAATTTATTGCAGTTATTCTCACATGACCATTGCCAGTTTGAACACATAAAAATCCACAGTGTAGATACAAAATAACTTTTATATAACTCACTTTTGGGGGAGAGCAAAACTTAAAATTTTATTCACAAAAATTAGTCATAAGAAATTCTAGGATCAGTGTACTGTCTAAACTTAGAAAGCAGAGATCCTATTTCAGTATTACTTATCATTACATCTTAAGACTAAATGGATTATTCCTTCCCCCAAAAAGCATATTCAAATTACCAAAACAGGTTAATCATTCTGTGAATATAGAAAGAATCAAGATTTTCCTCCATGTTTAAAATTCAGGAGGAACACCTTCTGAGTCTCCCACATAGTTTAAAATTAGCCAACGTTTTTGCATATAATACTCTCACATGCCAGTATTTTAAATATATATATGTTCTGTTGGTATTTAATTACTTCTGTTCATAGCATATCTCTGATGTCATTTTGGATAGCTTATATTACTAATAAATCATTATTTGCATACATACTGAGGCATTTACTTGTGCTTGCAGGCTTCTTAGATTTATTCATACTTAATAAGTAATAAGTCTTCCCTGGTGTCTCAGAGATTAAAGTGTCTGCCTCCAATGTGGGAGACCCAGGTTCAATCCCTGGGTCAGGAAGATCCCCTGAAGAAGGAAATGGCAACCCACTCCATTACTCTTGCCTGGAGAATCCCATGGACAGAGGAGCCTGGTACAGTCCACGGGGTCACGAAGAGTTGGACACAACTGAGTGACTTCACTCATTCACAATAAGTAATAAATAGCAGAAGAAATTCAATATTTTTGAAACTCTCAGACATTGAGCATGAAAAATACATTTGCTTTTGTCCATAGAGCTCCCAAACATTGTGTTGCATAAGAAGGTAGAACATTACAATAACAAGAAGACAAACAACAAGTTAAATAGTCGTGGTATGACATTCTGCCAAATCATTATAATAAGCCTGTACTGTTTACTGTGCAACAAATGAAATAGCATTCTGCATTGTACAGAAGCAATTAGGAAGTGGTTCCCTAGGCTACTTTAGTCAACACTATTTTGAAAAGGCGAAATCATATTAAGGATCACTTTCATTAAAGAAACCCCAAAGCTAGTTGGATGTGTTATTAATACTGTATATGCAGAATTTTTACTTGAAAAAGATTATATTTTCTTTTTTACTTGACATGGTCGAAAGGATTATGGCTCAGAGGGTAGATACCAAAATGACCATATGAAAACAAGTGAAATAAAGGTATTACACATTTAATTGATATTCATTCTTAGTTTAATTTCAGTTTTATGTATGAATTTCAACCAAGAAGCATTTTTCAAAATCAAAAATATGAGAAGCAATATTGGTATCAGCTTCTTTTGTATTATATTAAATTACTATCATTTTATTCTGTGCTTTTATACTCTTCTATGTGACAAATAATACTTATATAAGTGACATTTCAGAGCTTCTTTTCATTGTTCTTTTTTGTTCAGTCAAGAAATCCAGGTGAGGGAAAGAGCTAAGCAGAGTTTGTGAACACTATATACCTAAGCACAACAAATACACAAAGAATAACATAATGTATTTTCTACTCCATGGAGATTCATGTTCCTTTAAGGAAATAAAAGAAGAGGAAAGAAAACACAAAACAAAACTGTAGACGAACATATGCAGGATACAAAACTGATATGCAGAAATCTGTTGTTTTCCTCTACACTAACAACAAACTATCAGAAAGAGAAATTAAGAAGACAGTTCCATTTAAAATTGTATAAGAAAGAATAAAACACCTAGGGATAAATCTAACCAAAAAGGTAAAAGACTTATATTCAGAAAACTATATGACGCTGATGAAAGAAATTTAACTAGACAAGTAAAAAAGATGTATCATAGTTTAGAAGAATGAATATTGTTAAAATGACCATATTCCCGAAGACAGTCTATGGATTAAATGTAATCCTTATCAAAACATCAATGACATTTTTCATGAAGCTAGAACAAATTTTATGGAAACACAAACCCTGAATAGCCAAAATAACATTAAGAGAGAAAAGAAAAAGCTGGAGATATATACTCCTTGATTTCAAACTACTACAAACTATAATAAACAAAACAATATAGTACTGGCACAAAATCAGATACATAGATTAATGGAACAGAATAAAGAGCCCAGAAATAAGCCCCCAAATTATGACATAGACATCAGAAGGGGGTAGAAAGAGTACCCCCTTGCTAGTGTTAGCAACAGAGTTATATCAGTCAGTTAGTTCAGTCGCTCAGTTGTGTCCACCTCTTTGCGACCCCATGAATTACAGCACATCAGGCCTCCCTGTCCATCACCAACTCCCGGAGTTCACCCGAACTCATGTGCATCAAATCGGTGATGCCATTCAGGTATCTCATGCTCTGTCATCCCCTTCTCCTCCTGCCCCCAATCCCTCCCAGCATCAGAGTCTTTTCCAACGAGTCAGCTCTTCACAAGAGGTCGCCAAAGTATTGGAGTTTCAGCTTTAGCATCAGTCCTTCCAAAGAACACCCAGGACTGATCTCCTTTGGAATGGACTGGGTGGATCTCTTTGCCGTCCACGGGACTCTCAAGAGTCTTCTCCAATATCACAGTTCAAAAGTATCAATTCTTCAGCGCTCAGCTTTCTTCACAGTCCGACTCTCACATCCATACATGACCATTGGAAAAACCATAGCCTTGACTAGACGGACCTTTGTTGGCAAAGTAATGTCTCTGCTTTTCAATATGCTATCTAGGTTGGTCATAACATTCCTTGCAAGGAGTAAACGTCTCTTAATTTCATGGCTACAATCACCACCTGCAGTGATTTTAGAGCCCACAAAAATAAAGTCGGCCACTGTTTCCCAATCTATTTGCCATGAAGTGACAGGACCAGATGCCATGTCCTTTGTTTTCTGAATGTTGAGCTTTAAGCCAACTTTTTCACTCTCCTCTTTCACTTTCATCAAGAGGCTTTTTAGTTTCTTTTCACTTTCTGCCATAAGGGTTGTGTCATCTGCATATCTGAGGTTATTGATATTTCTCCCAGCAATCTTGATTCCAGCTTGTGCTTCTTCCGGCCCAGCGTTTCTCATGATGTACTCTGCATAGAAGTTAAATAATCAGGGTGACAATATACAGCCTTGACGTACTCCTTTCCTATTTGGAACCAGTCTGTTGTTCCATGTCCAGTTCTAACTGTTGCTTCCTGACCTGCATACAGCCTTCTCAAGAGTCAGGTCAGGTGGTCTGGTATTCCCACCTCTTTCAGAATTTTCCAGTTTATTGTGATCCACACAGTCAAAGGCTTTGGCATAGTCAATAAAGCAGAAATAGTTGTTTTTCTGGAACTCTCTTGCTTTTTCGATGATCCAGCAGATGTTGGCAATTTGGTCTCTGGTTCCTCTGCCTTTTCTAAAACCAGCTTGAACATCTGGAATTTCACTGAAGCCTGGCTTGGAGAATTTTGAGCATTACTTTACTAGCGTGAGAGATGAGTGCAACTGTGCGGTAGTGTGAGCATTGTTTGGCATTGCCTTTCTTTGGGATTGGAATGAAAACTGACCTTTTCCAGTCCTGTGGCCACTGCTGAGTTTTCCAAATTTGCTGGCATATTGAGTGCAACACTTTCACAGCATCATCTTTCAGGATTTGAAAGAGTTCAACTGGAATTCCATTACCTCCACTAGCTTTGTTCATAGTGATGCTTTCTAAGGCCCACTTGACTTCACATTCCAGGATGTCTGGCTGTAGGTGAGTGATCAGACCATCGTGATTATCTGGGTCATGAAGATATTTTTTGTACAGTTCTTCTGTGTATTCTTGACACCTCTTCTTAATATCTTCTGCTTCTGTTAGGTCCATTTCATTTCTGTCCTTTATGGAGCCCATCTTTGCATGAAATGTTCCCTTGATATCTCTAATTTTCTTGAAGAGATCTCTAGTCTTTCCCATTCTATTGTTTTCCTCTATTTCTTTGCATTGATCATCCAGGAAGGCTTTCTTATCTCTCCTTACTATTCTTTGGAACTCTGCATTCAGATGCTTATATCTTTCCTTTTCACCTTTGCTTCTCACTTCTCTTCTTTTCACAGCTATTTGTAAGGCCTCCCCAGACAGCCATTTTGCTGTTTTCATTTCTTTTCCATGGGGATGGTCTTTATCCCTGTCTCCTGTACAATGTCACAAACCTAGTTCATCAGGTACTCTATCTATCAGATCTAGTCCCTTAAATCTATTTCTCACTTCCACTGTATAATCATAAGGGATTTGATATATACTCTCCAATTAATCCAAAGAATGTCTGGAGGTTGTAAAGATCTCACCAGACCTACTCCCATAATTTACATTTTAAGATAATAGGATTAGCTAGAAGGTTTAGTCCAGAGACTGCCTTCAGGCAGGATACATTATTGTTATATAATCCTTGTAAAGACCAGACCTACTCCAATAATTTACATTTTAAGATAACATGATTAGCCAGGTTTAATCCAGAGACTGTCCTCAGGCAAGATACATAATCCTAAGGAATGTAGAGGAAAAAAAAGTTTGTCCTTTCTTCCTCCTTGAGAATTCCAGACCCCTCTCTCCTTGGGGACCCCTAGACTTCTTATCAACCTGCCTATGAAATGACTCTCTGATAGCCCCCTTTTCTTTTAGCAGAATTATGTTGCCAAGGGAAAGAGGCAAGATGGTTATAGTTATGGTTAAGGCAAGATTATACAATATGGAAAAAACCTCTTCAATAGTGGTTTTGGGAAAGCTATACAATACATGCAAAAGAGTAAAAATGGATGACTTTTTCACAGAATATACAGAAATAATTTGAAATGGATTTTTAAAACTTAAATGCAAGAGCTGAAAACATAAAACCAAAGAAAATACAGACAGGATGTTTTTTGACACTGGAATTAGCAATATATTTCAGGTATGTCTCTTCAGGCCAAGAAAACAAAAGCAAATTTAGCAAATGGTGATAAATCAAACAGAAAACCTTTGCATAGAAAAGGAAACCACCAGTGATGGGAGATATTTGCAAATGACATGTCAAATAAGAGGTTAATAGCCAAGATATACACAGAACTCATACAACTCTGCATCAAAAACAAACAACCTGATTTGTAAAATGGGCAGAGGACCTAAATAGATACTGTTCCAAAGATATACAGATGGCTGAGATACATGAGAAGATGATCTACATCACTAATTATTGGGAGAACGCAAATCAAAACTACAATGTGATACCTCCTCACTTCTGTCAGAAGAACTTTCATCAAAATATAACAAATAACAAGTGTTGGTGAGGATGTGAGGAAGAGAGAATCTTCATACTCTTTTGGTGAGATTCTAGTTTGTTGAAGTTGCAATGGCAAACATGGAGGTTCCTCAAAAACTAAAATCGAAGTTGCTATGAATGCACGCTCAGTCACTCAGTCATGTCCATTTCTTTGCAACCCTATGGACTTGTAGCCCACCAGGCCCCTCTGTCCATGGGATTCTCCAGACAAGACTACTGGGGTGGATTGCCATCTTCTCCTCCAGGTAATCTTCCCAACCCAGAGATCAAACCCATATCTCCTGCATCTCCTGCAAGTGGATTACTTACCACTGAGCCATCTGGGAAGCCCTAAAGTTACTATATGAGACAACATTTTTACTTCTGTGTATATATACACAAAGAGAGAAAAACAAAACAAAACACTGACTCAGAAAAGAAAAAAATACAAGCACTTCAAAGTTCATTTCAGCATTATTTACAATAGCCAAGACATGGAAGCAACCAAATGTCCACTGATAGATGATGGATAAGGAAAAATGTATCAATATACATACTTAATCAGTAGCTAAAAAAACAATCTTGACATTTGTGATAACATGGATAGATCTAGAGGGTATTATTCTAAGTGAAATAAGTCAGAGAAAGACAAATGCCACATAAAATTTCACTTATATATGAAATCTGAAAAGTGAAACAAACCAATAAACAAAAGAAAGAAAATAAACTAAACAAAAGGAAGACTCATAGATAGAACAAATGCCAGATGCCAGAGGAAGGGCATAGGGAATTGGGTGAAATAGGTATAGCAGATTAAGAGGTGCCAACTTCCAATTATATCATAAATAAGTTGGAGATGAATATATAGCATAAGGAATGTGGTAAATAATATCATAATAACTTTGTATGGGGACAGATAGTTATTGAATTTAACATGGTAATCATTTCATAATTTATACAGATATAAAATTTTGTGTAGTATACTTGAAACTAATATAATATTACATATAAAATATATTTACATTTTAGAAAAGGAACATTTTTAGGTTGAAATGATATAATCAATTGATAATTATTTTACTTTAATGATAAGCATTGTACTTAATTTAACCATTCAACATGCTGCTGCTAAGTCACTGCAGTCGTGTCTGACTCTGTGCGACCCCATAGACAGCAGCCCACCAGGCTCCCCTGTCCCTGGGATTCTCCAGGCAAGAACACTGGAGTGGGTTGCCATTTCCTTCTCCAGTGCATGAAAGGGAAAAGTGAAAGTGAAGCCGCTCAGGACTCTTAGCAACCCCATGGACTGCAGCCTACCAGGCTCCTCCGTCCATGGGATTTTCCAGGCAAGAGTACTGGAGTGGGGTGCCATTGCCTTCTCCTGAACCACTTTCAACATAATTCACCTAATAACTGTTAAAAATAACATAATTCCCATAGATATTATAATAATAAATCCACCCTCAGGCCACTGAGGTATTCCCCTATTGAAAGCCAATGCTTCATAAACTATAAATAACTGTTTTGGTGGTGGTATTGACGTTCTGTAGTATTTTGAATGAAAATTGTTTTCATGGGTACTGGACTTTTACTTTGTTCATTTCTGTCTTCAGATAGAGCCCAGGGACATTTAACTAATCTGAGTATGTCTTTCTTAACCATCTTGAGAATCTCCATTTCATTAACAGATGAGTATTTCAGACTGCTTGTCCTCAAAGTCTTTCAGTAACTCTGAAATTCCTATCTGTATAGTCAGTTTTTCTGTTACATTTCTGTGAATAAAAACAAGCTGTTAGAATGAACAGTGTCATGTACACTTCAATCTTTTATGCCTATCCATTTCATAGGGTCACCTGTGTTTAACACTGGTTCCTAGTAAACACTTCAATGACATAAAAAAAGATGTTTTTAAAGTAGGAGTACTCTTTGATTAAGGAAAGAAAACTAAAGGTTCTAAACATTAGTATCATATTCACATTGTCATGATGAATTGTATCATTCTTTATTTCCTGTAAAATTACATATTTATGGATGAACATAAGCATTCAAAATTATAAAAAAATGTTATTTACCCGTTACAGGGTGTTTTTTTTTTTTTTTTTGTAAGTAGTATAAACTGCATAATTGTTGAACATAGCTTTTAGCATTTAAATTTCTTCTTTTTATTCCCTCACTGCTGTTCTTTGTACTCTAAAAATGTTAAATATTTACCAATGAAAAGACTGAAGTTCCTAGACTCCAATCTTGCCTGGAGAATCCCAGGGACGGGGAGCCTGGTGGGCTGCTGTCTCTGGGGTCGCACAGAGTCGGACACAACTGAAGCGACTTAGCAGCAGCAGCAGACTCCAATTGTCTAAAAAATAAACATTTGATTGAATGTTTCTAAAGAAGCCACAGAATTTATATACCATCTTTTTTCCAACTACAAAATGTCAACAGAATGAACGCTAAGAAGGATCTTATATACCCAGTTGAAATGTACCTGGAGGCTGATAAGGAGTTTATCACTATGAAAGTATTTCTTGCTTTATTTCTGGCTGCACTATGAAATTTTTTCACACCTAGTCTGCAGATCATGGAGATTAAGACTATTTTCGTAATAAGACTTTGGTGTTGTTTGCTATTTTCACTTCTTTGACACTGTACTAATGGTGCAAAAGCAATAGTGAGTAAAAGTAATTGTACAAATTAGTGGCACTGAATTGTAACAGCAGTCACTTGCAGAGAAAATAAAATGTCAATTTCACCTACGATAAACTGGTAATAGTTATTCACTTGATTAAGTAACATTAAGTGCATCTTTTTAAAAAATGGATTTTTAAGAAAGTATTCCTTGCAAAGAAAATGGGAGGCAAATTGTGGTTATTAAGACTTCAGCATTTGGTGAACATTTTCTTAAAAATGAGCAAAATGAGCATGCCACTTCAAGGAAAACAAATGACAATATTTATATTAAATGATAAAATTTAAGGTTTTAAGAGAAAATTAAATAAAATTGTAAAACTTGTACATATCACCTTGAGGTTGGCTTCCTGATTCTTAAAAACTTCTAATTAAATCAGCAGTGACATCAGCAAAAATATAATTTTACTTTGAAATTTCTAAATGTAGAATGATAACATTTGGAACAAATAATCAGTGAACCAATATTTCCTGAATGACCAGTCCATGATGTTCTGAATTACTTATGGGTAAAATATTCCTTCAAAATGCAAACTACACAAACAAATTTTAACATAAAAAAGTACTAAAGTTTAATGATAAGCTTTAAAAGTCTACATTGAAATTTACTTTGAAGAAATTACAAGTTGAATTTTATTTAGTATCATAAAAGAATATCCACTATTATCTAAAAAGACTATTAAAATACTTTTCATTTTAAAGTACATGTTTGTAGCAACCCTACTTTTTCCATATATTACAATCTAAGGAACAAATTAAAATTGTCTTCTCAGCCAACAGTTAAATAAATAAATAAATAAATAAATATATATATATATATATATATACACACACACATATATATATGTAAATCTGCATTACTTATCTCACTAGCTTTTTATTGTCCTGGAAATGTCATCATTTTTTATTTTTATAAGAGATATCAATTTTTGTGAAAATACAATGGGTTTTCTATTATTACTAACTGAGTTAAGAATTAAATATATATTTTTTGCTTTCAGTATGGAGAGTATCAATAGATATACTTGCATTAAGAAAAAGCTCTTTAAGAATCTCAATAATGTTGAAGAGGAGGCAAATATTTCTTGAGAGGTCAAGTTGTTTTATTTCTTAACCTAAATGCTTGTTACACAGAAGTTCACTTTGAGTAATTAAACTGTACATTTTTTGCTTTGTACTCTTTTGTATACATGCAAGCTATGTTACACAATTTAAAAAGCTTTAATAAGAGAAAATTTGCCAGAGTCTTTTGAGAAAGACTTTCTCATTATTATGAAACTTCCTTTCTTATGGGACATAACCAAAAAAAAGAAAAACAGATAACCTGGATTGCCAGTGATAGCCACCTTATGATCAGCCTTGGAATAATTCTGAGTCTTCCAAAAGCAAGAACTTATTAATTCTAATAATGTACCTGCATTTCTTTAATTTTAAATACAGAATTTTATGAAATTATGGCCATATTATTTATTCCTTCCTGATACTTACACTTTGTTTACTTAGTATTATTTAATTGAATAGAAAAGCATTGAATAAAAGTGATGAATGGTCATTCCTGCTCTTTTCTAGAGCTCCAAAAGAATAGTTTTAAATATACACTCTTAAATATGGTTTTTGCTGAATTCTTTTACTTGTTACATTTAGAAGCCACATATGTAACTTGATATGTTTTTAAACTATGAGCATATGTTGAACTTTATTAAATAGTTTTGTCACATTTATTGAAATGATTGTAGGGGTTATATCCTTTATTCTGCCACTGTGTTGGATTGTATGACTGACTACTTTTTAAGTGTTAAACCAATTTTACTCTCTTGGTTAATTTTGTAACCAATTTGGTAATAAGATAAAACTATTTTAGATATAGGTCTGATTTTACTTTGCTATTTTGTTAAGTGTCTTTCAAGTATGTTCATGACCTGTAATTATCCTTTCTTGTAATACTCTCATCTTTGAAGTTAACGTGGACTTAAAATAGATAGGGGAGTATTCTTTTTCATATTTATGGCAAGAGTTGGTGTAAATTTTTTAAAATTAAACTTATTTTGAGATAATAGTAAAATGCATGGAGTTGTAAGAAATAACACAAAAAAGATTCCTATGTACCCTTAATGAGTTTACCACACTGGTAACATTTTGTGAAACTATACAATATTTCCTGGACTTTCCATATGCCTGCCAATGAAGGAGATAGGAGACACAGAAGACATGGGTTCAATCCCTCTGTCAGGAAGATCCCCTGGAGGAGGAGATGGCAACCCACTTCAGTATTCTTGCCTGGAGAATCCCATGGACAGAGGAGCCTGGCAGGCTACAGTCCATGGGGTTGCAAACAGTTGGACATGACAGAGCTATTAACACTTTCACTTTTATACAATACCACAACCAAGATATTGACATCGATACAATAAAGGCAAAACAATTCTATCTGTTCAATGATACATTATGTTGTCTTTTTATACTCACTGAACATCCTTCCTAAACTCTACTCCCTATCCCTTAACTCTGCATATAAAATAATATAAAATGTTATATAAATGGAATCATAAAGTATGTAGTCAATATTTTTCAGTCAGCAAAATTTTATGGAAATTCATTTGTGCTACAGCATGCATCAATGATTATTCTTTTATACTGTTGAATAGTGTTCCACAGTACAAGTATACCACAACTTGTTTAACCCATCATCCACTGAATGAAGCTAGATAGTTTTCAGCTGATATGAATATTTGTGTATAGAATAGTGTGAACATAATATATTTCTTTCTTTGAATTAAATGCCTAGGAGTACAATTTCTTGCTTATATGGTAGTTATATGTTTAATTTCACCTACTGTTTTTGCTTTTGTTTTTTGTTGAGATAAAATTTACATAACATTAACCATGTTAAAATGTACAGTTCAGTAGCATTAGTGCATTCAGTGTTGTGCAATCACTACTCCATCTCATTCTAAAACATTCCATTACCCAAAAAGAAGACCCCACAGCCATTAAACAGTCACCCTCCACCTCTCTTTGCCACCAGCCCTGATAACCACTAATCTGCTTTCTGTCTCTACGAATTTAATTATTTTTTGTATTTTATGTAAATGGAATTATATAGTATGTGACCTTCTATGTCTATTTTCCTTCACTTAGAATAATCTTTTTGAGGTTTACCCATGCTGAAGTATGTATCAGTCTTGATTCCTTTTGGGGATTGAATAATATTTTGTTGTATGGATATACTGTATTTTATTTATCCATTTGGTGATAGATGTTTGGATTGTTTCAACATTTTGGCTATTGTGATTAGTGCTGTTATCAATATCTGTGTACAAATATTTATTTGAATACCTATTCTTAATTCTTGAATATATATCCAAGAGTGAAATTGCTGTTTTTAACTTGTTGAAGAACCACCAAATTGAGACAGTGTTTGTGAGGGTCTGCATTGTAAGAAAATTCTTATTTACTCCTAAGGTACATCTTTTATGGGTCCTAATCCAATGTAGAGATTTTTTTTTTTTAATATATAGAGCTCATCCATAATTTATTAAGTCCCAAGATTTCAATTTCTGATGCTTATAACCTCATGAAGTGTTCAAAAGTGTTGATCAGTGTCTGCAGTTCTATTACTTGGTTAGCAATAAAGCTGATTCCCACTGAATTGTTAAAGCCCAGAAAAGCAATAGTTCCCATGACCTGAATAATCAATCTACTAGGTCTCCAATGTATCCCATATCCTGGCCTAGTAATTTTTCACTATCCAATTAACTTAAAAATGACTTGAAGCAGAATTTTAAAATATTTCTATTCTGATCATCTTGGCATTTTAAAGCAAGTTCTAGGAAAATAATTAGACTGCCATTAATTAAAGGGATACCTATTATTTTATTATTTAATTTCTACAAGCACTAGGGATTCATTCTAAATGAATGGCTACATCAATTATCCACTATATGTTCTGAAAGGCAAATTTTGCCTTTTCATTACACTGTTTCAGAATATTCCCTTGCACAAAATAAATCATTCATCCCTTCCTTTGACATTTGTACTTTGCCAATAACAGTTTGTAAACAGTTTGTTATCTGCCTTTCTCAGATATCATTTAATCAATGTCCTTATATTTCCTCATTCAGTTCAGTTCAGTTGCGCAGTCGTGTCTGACTCTTTGAGACCCCATGAGTCGCAGCATGCCAGGCTTCCCTGTCCATCACCAACTCCCGGAATTTACCCAGGCTCATGCCCATTGAGTCAGTGATGCCATCCAACCATCTCACCCTCTGTCATCCCCTTCTCATCTTCCCTCAATCTTTCCCAGCATCAGGGTCTTTTCAAATGAGTCAGCTCTTTGCATCAGGTGGCCAGAGTATTGGAGTTTCAGCTTCAACCTCAGTCCTTGCAATGAACACGGAGGACTGAACTCCTTTAGGATGGACTGGTTGGATCTCCTTACAGTCCAAGGGACTCTCAAGAGTCTTCCCCAACACCACAGTTCAAAAGCATCAATTCTTCAGCGTTCAGCTTTCTTTATGGTCCAATTCTCATGATCAATTCCAAAGATGTTTTCCTTCTTCTTTTGGGAACTCTTAAAATTTTTTCCAACATATTTTTGAATAATTGATTCTCAGAAGTTAAAAACATATTCTGCATTCAGTAACAAAGCCTGTATGAAGTTGACTACAGAAGGACACGAGAAAGTTTTACAGTGATGGAATTATCCAATATCTTGGCTGAGTTAGTATTTACACAACTATATGTCTTTATCAAAACTCATAGAACTTTACAACAAAAACAGGTAAATTTTTATTGTACATGAATTTTTAAAAGTGAATTAAAATATAATTTGGAGGGGAAAAAAAGGCCATAGTATTCTCTCCTTGAGAAAATAAAAGCATAAACTACTGCCCATACTAGGGCACTGTCTATAATCATAGATAATTCATAGCAAAGTCAATTAATATGTTTTATAGCACATGTGTTATCCAGGCATTATTTTATTACCCTTAAATGCAATGATCTTGACTTTCTGGTTCTGCTCTGCATTGTCCAGTAGCCAGGTGCAGCTATGTTAATTTAAAATTATTAATGTTAAATAAATTAAAATTTTAGTTTCTCAGTCACACTAGCCACATTTCAAGTGTTTAAACAGGCAAAATACCCTTAAGGGTACCATATTGAACAATGTGGACATAGAACATTGCCGTTACTACAGAGCAATCAATTAGACAGCTCTGTTCTAAATAGTTACCTAATTACTCTTTAGTTCAGTTCAGTCGCTCAGTCATGTCCGACTCTGTGACCCCATGATTCACAGCATGCCAGGCCTCCCTGTCCATCACCAACTCCTGGAGTTCACTCAGACTCACGTCCATCAAGTCAGTGATGCCATCCAGCCATCTCATCCTCTGTTGTCCCCTTCTCCTCCTGCCCCCAATCCCTCCCAGCATCAGAGTCTATTCCAATGAGTCAACTCTTCATATGAAGTGCCCAAAGTACTGTAGTTTCAGCTTTAGCATTATTCCTTCAAAGAAATCCTAGCGCTGATCTCCTTCAGAATGGACTGGTTGGATCTTCTTGCAGTTCAAGGGACTCTGAAGAGTCTTCTCCAACACCACAGTTCAAAAGCATCAATTCTTTGGCACTCAGCCTTCTTCACAGTTCAACTCTCACATCCATACATGACCACTGGAAAAACCATAGCCTTGACTAGACAGACCTTTGTTGGCAAAGTAATGTCTCTGCTTTTGAATGTGCTATCTAGGTTGGTCATAACTTTCCTTCCAAGGAGTAAGCGTCTTTTAATTTCATGGCTGAAGTCACCATCTGCAGTGATTTTAGAGCCCCCAAAAATAAAGTCTGACACTGTTTCCACTGTTTCCCCATCTATTTTCCATGAAGTGATGGGACCGGAGGCCATAATTTTTGTTTTCTGAATATTGAGCTTTAAGCCAACTTCACTTTCTGCCATAAGGGTGGTGTCATCTGCATATCTGAGGTTATTGATATTTCTCCTGGCAATCTTGATTCCAGCTTGTGTTTCTTCCAGTCCAGTGTTTCTCATGATGTACTCTGCATAGAAGTTAAATAAGCAGGGTGACAATATACAACCTTGATGTACTCCTTTTCCTATTTGGAACCAGTCTGTTGTTCCATGTCTAGTTCTAACTGTTGCTTCCTGACCTGCATACAGATTTCTCAAGAGGCAGGTCAGGTGGTCTGGTATTCCCATCTCTTTCAGAATTTCCCACAGTTTATTGTGAGCCACACAGTCAAAGGCTTCGGCATAGTCAATAAAGCAGAAATAGATGTTTTTCTGGAACTCTCTTGCTTTTTCCAGTATCCAGTGGATGTTGGCAATTTGATCTCTGGTTCCTCTGCCTTTTCTAAAACCAGCTTGAAAATCAGGAAGTTCACAGTTGACTTATTGCTGAAGCCTGGTTTGGAGAATTTTTAGCATTACTTTACTAGCATGTGAAATGAGTGCAATTGTGCAGTAGTTTGACATTCTTTGGCATTGCCTTTCTTTGGGATTGGAATGAACACTGACTTTTTCCAATCCTGAGGCCACTGCTGAGTTTTTCAAATGTGCTGGCATATTGAGTGCAGCGCATTTACAGCATCATCTTTCAATTACAGTGTAATCACAAGTTAAGTATAGGACACATAAGAGAAAGTATATAATAAAGTTGATTCTGAGAGAATCACTAAAGCAGGAATTCTGTTTGTAGGACAACAATGATTTCTGGAGACAATAAATCTGGGTGAGGAAAACTAAAATGTCAAACCTCTGACCTAATGCTTTTGTCAAAGTATAAAAGAGAACCTGAAGCTTGAAATAAACATGTAGTTCCGTACTATGAGTCAGAGGCTACATCATCGTCTGCCGACGCTGCTCACCCCTTCAGGCTGATTCCCTGGCTGCTGGAGCTGGACTCCGGCATGTAATTAGTTATATGCTGTAATCTGGGTGCTAGTTAGAGAATGATAAAGTAGTTGATTCCTTAGAAAATTGAAACCATACACAAACAATTTATTTTTTTACATACATACTCAGGCATGCTCTACTCTTTGCGAGTCCATGGAGTGTTGGCCATCAGGCCCCTCTGCCTATGGGATTCTCCAGGCAAGAATACTGGAGTGGGTTGCCATTTCCACCTCTAGGCGATCTTCCCCATCCAGGGATGGGGCCCACATCTCCTGCATTACAGGCAAGTTCTCTACCACTGAACCACCTGGGAAGCCCCATAATAACAACTAGGTTTATACAAATATATATTCACAGCTCAGTGTAGTTCTCAATATAAAATACGTCGTTAAGCATGACACGAATCTAGTACCATAAGAATACAGAAGGATGAGTTTTTTCAGCATAAGAATGATGAATCAGTTTTTAGGCCATAAAAGTAGGGGCCTCATAAGAACTTGAGGCCATAAGGAGACAGTGAAATATCAAAAGCAGGTAAAGTAGAATCCATAAACAATTTATGAAATGTAGTGTAAAAAATTCTGAGTGCAAAGGAGATATGAGAGATAAAAACCTAGAGAACTGTATGCTTTCCAGATTGACTAATACATTGATTAATTAAATTTAATATATAGGATCTATTTCAGAGGGAAAGTAAGAAATAATACTAGAAAAACAGATGTAATTATATTTGTGAGTCTTTGATAAGAAATAGGTTCTTTTAACAAATATAATTTGCTTCATAGTGGTAATAGTTTAGAGTGGTTAATTCAGTTAAGCAGTGATTCAGTTAACTTGGTGTGTTAAGAATATGAATATAACAGCCTGATTATCATATGCTAGAGTCTAGTCTGAAAATAAAGTGCTAGAAAAGACTTCTGAGAATCTCTTGGACAACAAAGAGATCAAACCAATCAATCCTAAAGGAAATCAACCCTGAATATTCATTGGAAGGACTGATGCTGACTCTAAAGGTCCAGTACTTTGGCCACCTGATACAAAGAGCCGACTTACTGGAAAAGACCCTGACGCTGGGAGAGGTTGAAGGCAGGAGGAGAAGGGGACGGCAGAGGATGAGAAGACTGGATGGCATCACCCACTGAATGGACATGACTTTGAGCAAGCTCCAGGAGTTGCTGAAGAATAGGGAAACCTGGTGTGCTGGGGTCTATGGGGTCGCAAATAGTTGGACACGACTTAGTAACTGAACAACAACTTAGAAAATTGGAACTATATAAATGAGTCACAAAAATAACAGTTTGATAATCAGATCAGATCAGATCAGTCGTACAGTCATGTCCGACTCTTTGCAACCCCATGAATCCCAAAACGCCAGGCCTCCCTGTCCATCACCAACTCCCGGAGTTCACTCAAACTCATGTCCATCGAGTCAGTGATGCCATCCAGCCATCTGATCCTCTGTCATCCCCTTCTCCTCCTGCCCCCAATCCCTCCCAGCATCAGAGTCTTTTCCAATGAGTCAACTCTTCGCATGAGGTGGCCAAAGTACTGGAGTTTCAGCTTTAGCATCATTCTTTCCAAAGAAATCCCAGGGCTGATCTCCTTCACAATGGACTGATTGGATCTCCTTGCAGTCCAAGGGACTCTCAAGAGTCTTCTCCAACACCACAGTTCAAAAGCATCAATTCTTCGGCGCTCAGCCTTCTTCACAGTCCAACTCTCACATCCATACATGACCACAGGAAAAACCATAGCCTTGACTAGATTGGCAATAGGCATGGACAAATATGAATGGATGGGAGAAACAGTAGCATAATTTCATGTCATCTACCATCACTGATCTGATCACTTTTTTTTTCAAAGGACTTAAAAAAGAAAGGATGTGTTTAGTAGTGAGTGAAGTTTCTTCTTAGAGAGATGAATGATCAAATAAAAAAAAAAACATATTGCTATAAATAATATTGATCTTTGTGATTTATTACACCTGCATTTAAATCTATAATGAAAATAGTTTTTAAATCTTTCAACTGAAAGTGGAAGAAAATTAAATTCCACAAAAAAATGGCTAATATATATAGATCACTAGTTATTTAAGGTATAACATTTTCTACATCTATGTTTTTAGTTCATTGTCATAGTCACACTTTTAGGTAAGATCTATTGCTATTAATATTTTTAAGGACAAAGACATTTAGGTTAAAACAAGATAAATATTTTTTAAAAGAGCAACCAAGGTTCTGAGTTTATTGGAAACGTATTTGATGCCTAATCCCAAGTTCTATATGTTACATTTTATACTTCTTTGGGTTTCCTTTAGATTCTTTAGGTTATTCTTACCTCATATAGGCTTCTTTATTGATTGCAGAAAACATTATTTTGCTTCTGATAGTTATATATTCAAAAATACATTAGAATAACTTAAAAACTTATAAGAGAAAACACAAAATTATTTATTTAAAATTATGTATGGTTTTAAAAATTGAGATGAGTTTAAAATATTAAGTGTAGTGAGGAAATTAATTCAGTCTGTTATTTATGAAAGGTAGAAGATAGGACATACATTTTCTAATGTACTCTGTAGAGTATGGATAACAATGGAACCATAGTGATATTGAGGTGAACAGTTGTAAAAATTATTGTAGTGATAAGGGAGAGTTTTTTTAGAGTAAGAATTGTTTTAAAGAAGGAATATTGAAAATAACAAAAATATACTATAGTTAAAGGTTTAGAAAAGACCAGACTTGAGAGTACTTATTGATAGGAAGTAGGGTTAAAAAAGTGAAATCAAGATAATATACCTTCAAATGAAAAAAAATACATATATATTTTTAATGTCATATATTTAGTTACAGGTTGTATTTTATTATAAATAAAACATTAAAGTTATTTTTGCAAAATTAATAAAAAGTGGTAAACTTACAACAGCATTTGATATCTAACATTGAGCTCTTTCCCATCGTGTCACTAAATTGTCATAAATTTCAATTAATTCTACCTGTGTATATTGTAGTAAAATATTATAATTCTAGATCCAGAAAATGCTTTGTTTTAGAAATTTAAACTTTTTAATAGAATACTGCTGCTGCTGCTGGTTAGTCACTTCAGTCGTGTCCGACTCTGTGCGACCCCATAGACGGCAGCCCACCAGGCTCCCCCATATACTTCTTTATGATTCACTAGAATGAAATGCTCTAAGTCTGTCATTTGCATTTATCATTTCACATGGTTAAAATATTTCCTCATATTTTAGCCCTTCCATCTAATTCTTCAGTTTAGATAATGTAAATCAGCTCAAATAATTTTTTATAAATTTTGAAAATAAATTTTTATACTTTTTTATGTACTTTGATTTTCAGTGGTCTTATAAGTCAATGAAACCAGCATTAATTTTATTATTATGTTTTTCCTAATTTATTTACATTAATTCCACATTTTTATAAATATTAAAATTCATGACATCTTAAAAATTTTGTCGATCTGTAATGATTCATTTATGTTTAAGTCATCCAAAGTTTTAAGCAAATATATCAAAGTAATTTTAGTAGCAGTAAAGTATTTTGGATAGATATGTTTGTCCTGTGTTTCAAACAGTATACTAATCCCTACAAAAAGGTTCCATGATATAATACATTCAGCTGATTTTCAAAGAGCAGTTTATGAAACTACATAACAGCGAAAAATAAAAGATGGTTTCTGCCTTCTCATTAAAATGTTTGTGTATTAAATGATCATTAAAATGCGATTTCACATTTTCTTTTATCTCAAAATCTATTTTGTTTATGTAGGCAATGATGGATTAAATTATACTAAATATGCACACATATTAGCAGCTTTCCTGTGTGTCCTTTTGGATAATGGATATTGTTGTTCAGTCACCCAGTTGAGTCCAACTCTTTGCGGCCACATGGACTGCAGTATGCAGGCTTCCCTGTCCTTCACCATCTCCTGGAGACTGGTCAAACTCATGTCCACTGAGTCTGTGATGCCAGCCAACTATCTTATCCTCTGTCACCCCGCTTCTCCTCTTGACTTAAATATTTCCCAGCATCAGGGTCTTTTCCAATGAGTCAATTTCTTACATCAGGTAGCCAAAGTATTGGAGCTTCCTAATTTCCTTTAGGATTGACTGGTTTGATCTCCTTGCAGTCCAAGAGATTCTCAAGAGTCTTCTGCAACACCACAGTTCAAAAGCATCGGTTCTTCAATGTTCAGCCTTCTTTATGGCCCAACTCTCAAATCCACACATGATTATTGGAAAAACCATAGCTTTAATTATATGGACCTTTGTTGGCAAAGTAATGTCTCTGCTTTTAAATATGCTAAGTTTGTCATAACTTTTCTTCCAAGGAACAAGCGTCTTTACCTTGCAGTCACCATCTGCAGTGATTTTGGAGCCCAAGAAAATAAAGTCTGTCACCATTTCCTTTGTTTCCCCATATATTTGCCATGAAGTGATGGAACAAGATGCCATGATAGTTTTTTGAAGGTTGAGTTTTAAGCCAGCTTTTTCACTCTCCTCTTTCACTTTTATCAAGAGGCTCTTTAGTTCCTCTTTGCTTTCTGCCATAAGGGTGGTGTCATCTGCATATTTGAAGTTACTAATATTTCTCCCTGTAATCTTGATTCCAGCCTCTGCTTCATCCAGCTCAGCATTTTGCATGATATTCTCTACATACCTCAGGAACAGAGAAGCCTGGCAGGCTACAGTCCATAGTGTTGCAAAGAGTCTGACACGAGTGAAGTGACTGAGCATACCTGCACTCTGCATATAAGTTACATAAGCAAGGTGACAATATACAGCAATATATTGATTTATTTGCTAAACTGCAAAGTGCTATTTAAATGTAAGATCTTATTATAAAAATATAATTTTACAAGTAGAAAGTAAAAATGCTTCCTGTATATTGAAAACAAATATCACAGTTTTCTTTTTTCCTTTTCAGATCTTGGTATTAACACAGACTATCATCAATTTTTCCACTTAATTACAAGGAGTTTATTAAGTCAGTAAATTTTGTATTGATATAACATTGTCATCATGTGACCTAGATTTTTTAAAAGTATTTGTCTCTCATCAATCCTGCATTAAAATGTTTGATTAATACTTTCTCAAGTCAGTTGATATTTTCTACTTCTTTTCTCTCCTTTCATTAAGAAACAAACTGACAAAGTGAAAAGGTGTTGATTTCTCATCCTTTCTCTTTTTTCTTTGATTTTTGTTGACATTTTTCCTGGATATATTTTAATAACCTCTCAAGCAGACGAGTGGTACATTATCATTATTTGATTTTATACCCAAATAATCAATTTAGATTTCTTGAGACAGGTATAAATTTGTAGAAATAAAACCTATAAATAAATATTAAAAATATGGTATTTTCAAAGTACTATAACTTAACCATCTAACATCTGCATGTTTCATAAACATCTGTAAGAAAATAATTTTGACATGTATATTATAATGGTGATGTAAATGCACATGGAATTTAACCTATTTGACTCTCAGAACCCATTAATCCACAACTATTCACTGAGCTTCTATGTTCCAGGGACTACTCTTTGTAGTGGGGATAGGAGAGGATAAAGGCTTAAAGCCAGCCTCCACACACTAAGTTCACACACTGAGAGGACTCAGACACATAACAAACAGACATATATTCATCCTGTAGAAGAACATGAGAAAAGACTGCCTAAAGTGATGACTGAAGTCTGAACTGGACTCAGGGGAAGAATGAGTGGGGAATTCTAGCCAAGAGAAAGAGTGTGTTCCAGTACTATAGATCAGAGAGCAAGGACAATTGGAAAAACATAAGCTCTAAATGTTATATTACAGGACCATGTGGCAAAGCTTTAGAGATCATCAGAGACCAGGTCAAGTAGGCCCTATAAAGGCATTTGGATTTGACCATAGGGCAATGGGGAGAGACTGGAGATCTTTGTAAGAGGTGTACAAGTGCTCAGATTTGCATTATTGTGGATAGTGTAATTCCAAGTTTATGAATTAGGGGTCAACAAGATCAGATGTTAGGCAGCTTTAGTAAAATAAGTTGTATTGGCTTTGGCTTGAGTAATAGGGGAAAGGACGGAACAGTTTGGATAGATAGGTAAAAAACAACACATATGAAGTGAAGTGAAGTGAAGTGAAGTGAAAGTTGGTCAGTCTTGTCCGACTCTTTGAGACCCCATAGACTGTACAGCCCGTGGAATTCTCAGACCAGAATACTGGAGTGGATAGCCTATCCCTTCTCCAGCAGATCTTCCCAACCCAGGAATCAAACCTCCTGCGTTGCAGGCAGATTCTTTACGAGCTGAGCTACCAGGGAAGCCCAACAACACAGATAAGACGAGGAAAAGATTACTTTGGCCAAGGAGTGCGTAATATTTAGTAAACATGATTGCCAGAAAACTTTTCAAGGAAGATTTCCCCTTTAACACTTTGAGTTTCTTCAATGTGTAAAAAGAGTATTTTTTTCATCATGTATAAACTCATAAAATTGATAAAATTTATTAATGTCTACTGATTCTAGCACCATGAAGAAATTTATTATTCATCACAAGATAATCTTTACCATTATTTGTTAGCTTTTGTGTAAATTAAGAAAAGAGTGAAGTGTTTACAAATTATGAACATTATGCTATGCTATGCTAAGTCATTTCAGTCGTGTCCGACTCTGTGAGACCCCATAGACAGCAGCCCACCAGGCTCTGCCATCCCTGGGGTTCTCTAGGCAAGAACACTGGAGTGGGTTGCCATTTCCTTCTCCAATGCATGAAAGAGAAAAGTGAAAGTGAAGTCGCTCAGCCGCGTCCGACTCTTAGCGACCCCGTGGACTGCAGCCTACCAGGCTACTCTGTCCATGGATTTTCCAGGCAAGAGTCCTGGAGTGGGGTGCCATTATAATTTTGTATAAATTTGTAATAATATTAGACCTTATTTTAATGATATAATCTTGCTAGAAAAGAATATGTTTTGTAGACCTATTTGAAAACATTTCCTAAAGTCTACCTTTATCTTTACCCTCTTTTTATAATGGCTTTTGTTGGTAAAAATAGAAAAGCAGAGATTGAATTCCAGTCAGTGATAATATGTTAACCATACATGGCTCAGCTAGTTTTTGTTACTAAGCAAAATGAATGAGATATTGTTTTTTTCTTACTTAAGACTGAAAGCTTTTATATTGTAAATGTACATTAGTGAGCCATTATATTCTGAGAAATTATTGGCTTTTTTTTTTCCCCCAAAACTGGCTATAACTTTGACTACATTTTATTAAATATCATTTTAAGAAATGAATTATGGGCCCTATTACTTCCATTTTTAACACAGTTCTCTTCTCCTTACTCTATTCTTAAAAACAGTCTAAATGAAAAACAGGTCGGAAGTTAATTGCAGTCACCTGTCACTTTCCTTTGCAGAATGCAGCATAACTCTTACAGGAGCATATAAGAACCATGTAGATCACTATTTATTAGTAGGGGAAAGCAATTACATTGAATGAGAAAGGAATCCTCTTCCCCATCAAGCTGTCCTCTATTCTTGATCTTCTGCATCCTTCCTTGTAGCATTTAATCTCATGATTCCTCTGCAATGATGTTTTACATTCCTACAAGATAAGAATAATATTTGTATTTAGAAACCTTCTTGCCTAAAAATTATAATATCTGAAAATCCAAAGACAAGCCTACAGGTTCAGGTTATTTTTTTAAAACAGAGGGTGAGAATATGATTTCTGTGGTTTCTTAACCATGTGATATAAAGTGTATATTCCCAAAGCAGGTATATGACATGAGAAATTTGTGTTCAGAATCATTTGATAATAAAAATCACGTAGATTTTAGTTGTTTTAAGGAGATACATGTTGTTATTTAAATATAAGTCAAACAGTTTCTATGTGAAATTATTCTTTTTAAGTGACTTGGTACATGCTACCTGATATGTATGACAGCTTCAGTTGCTAACTTTCCATGTAACATGTGGGAAGGTTGAATTCAATTGTGTATATTAACATTGTATCATTTATAACAAATTTTTCTTTTATGAAAGGCGTGGTCTCTAAGCTTATGAAATTTCTCTAGTAAGAAATGGAGTCTGGAAAGTAAACATACTGTTCCTTGAAAATTCATTAAGTAGGCCTAACTTCTTGTGCAGTGCCGCATTCTTGGAGCATGATGAAGAAAATTAGAGCGAAAGGATTTGACAAGTTTGAGCAGCTGGTCAATCAGTCAGTCAGGTCAGTTGCTCAGTCATGTCCAGCTCTTTGCAATCCAATGGACTGCAACACGCCAGGCCTCCCTGTCCATCACCAACTCCCAGAGCCTACTCAAACTCACGTCCATCGTGTCAGTGATGCCATCCAACCATCTCATTCTCTGTCGTACCCTTCTGCTCCCACCTTCAGTCTTTCCCAGAATCAGGCTCTTTTCCAATGAGTTGGTTCCTCACATCAGGTGACCAAAATATTTGAGCTTCAGCTTCAGCATCAATTCTTCCTTTGAATATTCAGGACTGATTTCCTTTAGGATTGACTAGTTGGCTCTCCTTGCAATCCAAGGGACTCTCAAGAGTCTTCTTCAACACCACAGTTCAAAAACATCAATTCTTTGGCTCTCAGCTTCCTTTATAGCCCTCACATCCATACATAACTACTGGAAAAACCATAGCTTTGAATAGACGGACCTTTGTTGGTAAAGTAATGTCTCTACTTTTTAATATGCTGTCTAGGTTGGTCACAGCTTTTCTTCTAAGGAGCAAGTGTCTTTTAATTTCATGGCTGCAGTCACTATCTGCAGTGATTATGGAGTCCCTCAAAATAAAGTATCTCACTTTCCATTGTTTCCCCATCTATTTGCCATGAAGTGATGGAACCAGATGCCATGATCTTAGTTTTCTGAATGTTGAGTTTTAAGCCAACCTTTTCACTCTACTCTTTCACTTTCATCAAGAGGCTTTTTAGTTCTTCTTCACTTTCTGCCATAAGGGTGGTGTCATCTGCATATCTGAGGTTATTATTATTTCTCCCAGCAATCATGATTCCAGCTTGTGCTTCCTCCAGCCCAGCATTTCTCATGATGTACTCTGCATATAAGTTAAATAAGCAGGGTGACAATACCATGTCCAGTTCTTACTGTTGCTTCTTGACCTGCATACAGACTTCTCAGGAGGCAGGTCAGGTGGTCTGGTATTCCCATTTCTTTAATAATTTTCCACAGTATCAGCATAGAAACTGTTCTAACCATTGCCACCTTCTTTAATGTCCTCAACTACATAATCTACTTTTATGATGTACTCATTGCATCATCCCAACTGAGAATAGGAAGCATGTGACCAGTGGGAAGCCCATTCTTGTTTTCTAGGAGTACAATTCCACTAGCCTGAATGAAGTGGTATAGTACTAAATATGATATGGGCTCCATTTGTGTCTTCAGCTTTAGAAAGTTTAGGCTTACTTGCATCAGAGTTGTAGTCCATGTGATGATAAAAGAAAAAAAGAGAAATAGCATGGAATAAAAATTTGATTATCTGTTCCCATTTTGTTGTTGATATTTGCATGTTTATGATGGAAGTGAACCGTGAAAATATCTCCTCTTTCAAGATTGTCAGCAATGTTCCCCATACCAACAACTTCTTGTTTAACTACTCTTGTCTAACTACTTTAGACAAGAGTAACCAAGACAACCCCACCATTATGAGCATAGTGTATGTACAGCTACTACCCAAAAGAAAATAGATGTCCATTTTGGCAGACTGTGATTTGATAGTTTTTCTGCTACCCAGAAAATTATTCCTGCATTCAGAGACACTGCCAAGTCTTTAGACAAATGAGAAATTCACTGATGTGGCCTTTTCTGCACCAATCCCAGATATATCTTTTAAACATTTGTTTTGCAATTGTAAAGATGTAGCAAAGCATTCATGTCAATAGGATGGAGAAGTAAGCATTGGAAGGGCCATTGAGGATAGCAAGGATTATACTGAGATTACATTGTCTCCTGTGAATTAATATGAAATCTACTATTTCTCTTGTGAAAATCACTTTGGCTGCAGCAGTAGGGGGTGTAAACCTATTGTCTACATTATCAGCCCCAGAAAAGTTTGGGAGAAAAACAGGGGCATTCAGATGCCAAGAAGATACTGTTCCGGCTCTTTTTCCATGACACTGAGAATTTTTCATCTTCCAGTGATCCCAGTCTAGATCCTATTAAGTGAAAGAAAGGCAATCAAAATCCTTTCCCTTATACACTATATAGGAGCTGTAGACACCATTGTATCTAAAAAGGGAAATATATGTGGATTTGCAAACACACATAACAAACATATAACTAGGAAATACCTATAATCATTTCAAAGGCAAAATATAGGAAGATAAGAAAGAAGAAAAAAGAAAAAAAAAAAAAAAAGGATGGAAAATGACCTATGGATAGTCTCTCTAGGAAGAGATATTTAATTGTATCTCCAAATTTGAGTCAAGAGAGGAATTAAGATGTATGTATCAAAACACAGTGACTGCTAAAAACTTGATAAGTATAAATAATAAAAGACCACTATAACTGCAGTATAAGTGAGAATAAAACAATTAGATAAATACTTAAAATGAAATTAGAGGAAAATGGGTTAGGGCAAAGAGGCAGTGTCTTTATCAAGACACTATGGGCCACAATAAAGGGTTATTTGAATTTTTATTTCACCTAAGGCAATGGTGAGCCATTGCGTAGTTTGAACAAAATTGTATCATCATGGTAATAATATATATACATACATAAACATACACCTGTGTGTGTGCTAAGTTGCCTCTGTCATGGCTCACTCTTTGTGACCCTATGGAGTGTAACCCACCAGGCTTCTCTGTCTACTGGATTCTCCAGGCAAAATTACTGGAGTGGGTTACCATGCCCTTCTGCAGGGGATCTTCCCAACCCAGGGATCAAACTTGTGTCTTCTGTGGCTCCTGCATTGCAGGTGGGTTCTTTACCACTGGGCCACTGGGGAAGCCCCATATATGTAAACACATATGTGCATATATATCCATGTATTTGCATGTATACACAAGCTTATATTAAACATTATCTGCTATGCATAGACTATACTGGGAACAGATGAAATTGGGGGTTTTAGTCTGCTATAGGAAAAGTGGAATGTGAGAGGATGGTCACCACTTAAGTTTCCAAGTGAGGGCCCTTGGCTTGCATGGGAAAGAATTAAAAAATGAGCCACAATAAAGTGAAAACAGGTTTACTTAGAGAGATACACATTGCATACAAGGAGACTGTGGGCTGTCTCAGAAGGTGAGAGGTGGTCCCAGAGCATGGGCTCATGTTGGGAAGTGAGAGGGGCCCAGATGAGGTATGGGAGTGTTAGGTTTTATGGGCTGGATGTGGATGTGACTGGTGATGGAAGTAAAGTATGATGCTATGAATAAAAATATTACGTAGTGTTAGGTAGTTAGAATAAGAAAAAGGAGTCCAGAATGGTGGTGGCTAAAAGACAAGGAAGGGAAAAGCACATGAAAATAGAACAAAGGAAATTCTGAGGACCAGAGTGAGGACCTCAGGTAAAACAAACTGCGCCCCTGACTAGCCCAATTTACACAGGGCAGGCACACAGGGAGAAGAAAAAACATATAAAAAGAGGAGCCAAAATTGGGCCGGGGACTTCTTGTCTCTTCATGTCTTTGGGGTTGGCATGCCCTCATGCCTCGAAGATGTATTTTCCTTCACTTTCTAAATAAAACTGAGCTGTAACACGGAGCTGTAACACCGGCCCATCTGAGGGCTATAACTCTGGTCTGTCCATTGCTTCAAATTTTTGTCACGATGAGACAGAACCAAGGAAATTACAAACTCCCCTGACATCTATGGTGCCATTTCTCAGATTTAACCTGGCTGAAACAAACTCAGCTCACCCCTGCAAGGAGGAGGCCAAGGACAGCAAGAGCCCAACTCAGTGAAAGCTCCCACAGTGGAAGCTGAACGCGAATAAAACCCAGTGCAGGGAAAGTGACAAGAAGCCCAGTGTGCTGGAAACCAGGACAACAAAAAACAAACTCAGCAGAAAGCTCACACAGCTCAGTCTGATTCCAGAAGACCGCCAGTTAAGAACAGAGTCCTCACTCCTATGGTTGGAAGGATGTATGCCTAACAAAATCTTAATTCCTTTACAATCTCTCATTTCTTGTTTCCTTGAACTCCCCCCGCCCCCCACCCCCCCAGCCCCCCACCCCCCCCCTCCACCCCCCCCCCCCGCCCACCCCTCCACCATGTACAAGTGGCCTGCAGTGGGTGCAACTGAGGGACTCTGGCAGGGGCTACTCCTCAGTGTGTCCCAAAGGCTCTACTATCTGCTGGGCCCCAGTACCTGTTGCCCAAGCGGATGGGGGTTCTTCTGTCCTTAATGTTCTTTGTGACAAGAATTAGGTCAGGTATTTAGCAGATTTTCTGGCATGTTATGAAGGGGATTCCTCAGCACGTTTTTCCCACTGCTTCTTCCTCCTGTACTTTAGCTCCTTTCTAACAGGACTTGAGCCCAGCCAAAACCCATGATTCCTGGCTTCAGGACCTAATTAAGGTCAAGCTCTGATGTCTCACTGCAAAAATTCAGTGAGAGAAATAGTGATAGGTAAGAGGTGGATTTGTTTGAATTCAGAGAGAAGCACACTCTACAGGGTGTGGGCCGTTGCAGAGGGCAAGTGCTACTGTGGCCATGGAAGGTGGTATGGCTAGTTTTTCTCAGCTGGGTGAATTTACATGCTAATGAGTGAGAGAATCATCCCAACCACTGGGGAACCACCCACTCCTCTGTCTTTTGACAGTGCCTTGCAACTGTCCGGCCCCCTCTGGGTGTATAATTCAGCTTACAGATTGGGGATCAAGGTTTAATTGAATTTGACTTCTCATCTTGGGCCCATTTGACTTTAATCAGTTTATGTTATGCCGTTGGGCTATGGATTCTTTTAAAAGTTGTGCCCTGCCCCCCTTCCCTCCTGTTTCATGCTCTTTTCCTGAGCCCTGTCCAGGCCCACAATGTTGCCTCTACAATCTTCTGGAGGGACAACCAGAAAATAGCTGGTCCTTGGGAGGGAAATACTGTATAATATCCAATCCCTCTAGATATTCAGGCCTTCATCTTCCATGTTTCCTACAACATGTGCAACAACAGCATCTCTCAGTGTACCTGCTAGGGTGGTTGACAGGCACACAATGCCTGCTAGAAGTCCATCTGTTGGCATCCCTTCAAAGGCAATTGGGCTAATGGGATAACATTTGCCACTTTGGGAGTTAACCCTGAAGGCCATTTGGGCCCAAACCCTTACCATACTTCTCCAAAAGTTACAAACATACCCCTGGATCAAATTCCCACTCCACTTTTATGAAACATATGGTCTGTTGTCTCTTATCAATTTGTTATTAAGCTACTTACTAACTCCTGCAACCAGGACCCTGCCCCGTTGTAGACAACATCACTCCACCCAGCTTATTAAAATACTCTAATGCTCCCAACAGGAGCAGATAACCCACTCCTCTGTCATTACTTCTGTTATTACCTACAATGGGTCTATGACAATGAAATGTTTACCATTGGAAACACCCTGTCGTATGGAAAACTAGGGGAAGAAATCAGTGACTTGCCTTCCCTCAGAGTAATAAATGGATAAGGCTTATGGCTGTTTTACCCAGTTCCCAGTCTCAGGGCACAGACTTGGATTGCTTTACATCACAATATCTATTCCCATCCACGCACAATAGACAAACCAGCAATGAATTAAGATAACAACCCCTTAATCCTACCCAGCACTGTTCATGCTGGAGACCTTGGGGATGCCCAACTCCAGCCCAGGGGTCCTACGAGGTTGACCTACCTCGAACTGCCTAGGGATTTGGTCCTCGAAAGGTTGTCATGCCTCAACCTGCTCGGGGATCTGCCAGTCCAGGGGTCCCAGGAGTCGACATGCTTCGACCTTCCCAGGGACCCAATTCTCAGAAGGCCGACACACCTTGACTTGCCTGGGGATTCAATCTCCAGGAGGCTGTCATGCCTCAGCCTGCTTGGGGATCTGCACTCTGACCTGGGGACACCTGGCTCTCAGGTTGCAAAAGTATTGGGTAGGATAAGCTTCAGAAAGACTCACCCCTAAGGAAGTTCACCCATGGAAATAGAAAGAAGCCTGTTAGTTGTGGGACTATGCCCATCTCAACAATAACTCAGGAGTCCAACGAGAGCTCCATTGCCTTTCTGGAAAGTCTAAAAGAGGCCCTCCAAAAGTTTACCAATCTGAACTTAGACTCTTAAAAGGGACAGGTGATTTTAATGGACAAATTCCTGTCTCAATATGCATCAGACATCAGGATAAAGTTAAACAGCTACAGCAGGAGGACCCTGCTGCCTCTTTAGATGAGATGGTACAGACAGCCACCAATACCTTTTATAACAAAGAACAGAAGAGGAAGACCAAGGCCCAGGAAGGGGAGAAAACCAGAGACAAGGCATGCCCAGATGCTGGCCTCCTTCCAGGGAAGCCCTATGGCAAACCCTGAGTCCTTGAAAGACAAGGCACCAGGCAAATGCCTAATCTGTAGACAGGCGGGGCATTGGGCCAAAGTGTCCAAACCGTGACAAGTCTCCTAAAATGGCTTGCTATAAATGCCATCAATTGGGACATTGGGAGGCATTCTGCCCTCAGGACCCAAGAGCCTCAAGGTCAAATACCAAATCTTCCCTCATGATGGTTTAAAAAGACTGGAACAGCCCACTTCAGCCAGCCACCTGCCACAGATAATCATCAAAGGACTGGAGCCAAGTGTGCAACTGGATGTGGTAGGTAGGTCCGAGAATTTCTTGGTTGACACAGGGGCTACCTACTCTGCTCTGACCTCCTACTCTGGAGCCTTCTCCTCCCAAACCTGTATCATTTTAGTTTCTACAAGGAAAACAATTACTAAAAATTCACCCAAGCACTTCTTTGTTGCTGGGATGGATAAATATTTCCCCACCAGTTTCTGGTGGTCCCCGAGTGCCCTACCCCCTTATTGGGAAGAGATATATTCACTAAACTGGGGACCACCCTTGTGATGGGAAGCTATTCAGCCCCTAGAGCCCTTCAGCTTCTGGTTACTACTGAAGAACCCATTATACCCTCTCCAATAGAGAGGGACCAAAAACTATGGGAGAATAAAATTAACCCCTAGGTGTGTGACCAGGAGACTCCTGGATGAGCTCACCAAGACGAACCAATCATCATTGTCCTCCGAGATCCCACTCAGTTTCCTAATCAGAAACAATATCCTCTCAGAAGAGAAGCTTGGGAAGGACTACAGCCTCTAATAAATAAATTCCTTTCCTGTGGGCTACTCAGTTCAGTTCAGTTCAGTAGCTCAGTCATGTCTGACTCTTTGCAACCCCATGAATCGCAGCACGCCAGGACTCCCTGTCCATCACCAACTCCCGGAATTTACTCAGACTCACATCCATCGAGTTAGTGATGCCATCCAGCAATCTCATCCTCTGTCATCCCCTTCTCCTCCTGCCCCCAATCCCTCATCAGAGTCTTTTCCAACGAGTCAACTCTTCGCATGAGGTGGCCAAAGTATTGGAGTTTCAGCTTCAGCAGCATTCCCTCCAAAGAAGGGCTGATCTCCTTCAGAATGGACTGGTTGGATCTCCTTGCAGTCCAAGGGACTCTCAAGAGTCTTCTCCAACACCACAGTTCAAAAACATCAATTCTTCGGCACTCAGCTTTCTTCACAGTCCAACTCTCACATCCATACATGACCACTGTAAAAACCATAGCCTTGACTAGACGAACCTTTGTTGGCAAAGTAATGTCTCTGCTTTTCAATATGCTGTCTAGGTTGGTCATAACTTTTCTTCCAAGGAGGAAGCGTCTTTTAATTTCATGGCTGCAGTCACCATCTGCAGTGATTTTGGAGCCCAAAAAAACAAAGTCTGACACTGTTTCCACTGTTTCCCCATCTATTTCCCATGAAGTGATGGGACCAGATGCCATGATCTTCGTTTTCTGAATGTTGAGCTTTAAGCCAACTTTTTCACTCTCCACTTTCACTTTCATCAAGAGGCTTTTGAGTTCCTCTTCACTTTCTGCCATAAGGGTGGTGTCATCTGAATATCTGAGGTTATTGATATTTCTCCCAGCAAACTTGATTCCGACTTGTGTTTCTTCCAGCCCAGCGTTTCTCATAATGTACTCTGCATATAAGTTAAATAAGCAGGGTGACAATATACAGACTTGACGTACTCCTTTTCCTATTTGGAACCAGTCTGTTGTTCCATGTCCAGTTCTAACTGTTGCTTCCTGACCTGTATTTAGGTTTCTCAAGAGGCAGGTCAGGTGGTCTGCTATTCCCATCTCTTGAAGAATTTTCCACAGTTTATTGTGATCCACACAGTCAAAAGCTTTGGCATTGTCAATAAAGCAGAAATAGATGTTTTTCTGGAACTCTCTTGCGTTTTTGATGATCCAGCAGATGTTGGCAATTTGATCTCTGGTTCCTCTGCCTTTCCTGAAACCAACTTGAACATCTGGAAGTTCACGGTTCACGTATTGCTGAAGTCTTGCTTGGAGAATTTTGAGCATTACCTTACTAGCGGGCTACTGGTCCCCTCCAATTCGCCATGTAACATCCGGATCCTCCCTGTAATGAAAAAGGATGGAACCTGGTGAGTGGTTCAAGATCTCTGGATCATAAATGAAGCTGTAGTCCCTGTCCATCCCACAGTACCCAATCCCTATGTAATCTTGGGAGAAATCCCAACGAGTGCCAAATGGTTTACAGTCTTGGATCTCAAAGATACATTCTTTTGCATACCACTGGCTAAAGAATCCCAATATCTTTTTGCCTTTGAGTGGGAGGCTCCAGGAGAAAAACACCAACAGATGACTTGAACAGTATTGTCTCAGCGGTTCAGAGATATCCTCCACCTGTTTGAGCAGGCTTTTACCAGAGTCTTCTAGATCTGGACCTGGGACCTAATGGGAAAATGTTACAATAAGTAGATGACCTACTAACCTGCTCTCAAGATGAGAAAAAATGCCCCAAAACAGGCAATTCAGGTTCTAAACTTTTGGCAGAGAGGGGATATAAAGTCTCCCGTGCTAAGGCATAGATGGACAAGACAAAGGTCCTTTACCTAGGAGTTCAGATTACACACTGGTCCAGTGATCAGAGGAGGCTGTCCTCTGATCGAGTATGAGAAATCCTCCAGTTGCCCTCCCCGACGACTTGAAAACAATTGTGAGCTTTCCTGGGACTAACTGGGTATTGCAGAATCTGAATACCCAACTATGGTCTAATTGCCCAGTCCTTATATGAGAACTTGAAGGGACGGGATGATTCAATCCCACTGATGTGGGGAACTCCTCAAAAGAAGGCAGAGGCTACACTAAAACAAGCCTTAACTCAAGTACCTGCCTTGAGGTTGCCAGACACAGAAAAAGCATTCCAACTTAATGTCCATGAAGAAGAAGGAATAACACTCCGTGGGAGTGTTAACTCAAACGTTGGGACCTGAGCCCCAGCCTGTAGCTTACTTACCCAAAAGGCTCAATCCAATCACCCGAGGCTGGCCTCCCTGCCTTCAAAATCTTGCAGCTATTGCAATCCTGATAAAAGATGTTTTTAAAACTCTTTTTGGGGGGCAAACTATTTTTACCAGCCACCAAGTGAAACAACTCCTAAATGGGAGAGGCCATTTATGGATGCCTGATCAAAGAATCCTCAGATATCAAGTAGTGCTGATGGAAAATCCAGGCCTGACTATATCCCCTTGTGGGTTTCTTAACCCTGCCACTCTCCTGCCTACCCTCAAGGGCTCTCTCCTCTTTCACTCTTGCCTAGAAACCTTGGACCCACTGGACAAAACCATGAGAAGGATTGTCCGAAGATCCTCTGACCAATGCTGAGAAAATCTGGTGCACTGATAGAAGCAGATTTGTCTTGGATGGGGAAAAAAAAAAAAAGAGCTGGATATTCAGTAGTCCCCAATTTTGAGACCATAGAGGCTAAACCTTTGCCACCAGGTACTCCAGCCCGATTAGCTGAGCTCATAGTCCTGACTTGAGCTTTAGAGCTGGGAAAATGAAAAAGAGTAGCCATTTACACTGACTCCAAGTATGCCTTTATGGTGCTACATGCACATACTGCTATTTGTAAAGAAAGAGGCCACTTGACAACCCGAGTGTCCCCAATAAATATGGTGATCAAATCCTTAGGCTCTTGGAGGCAGTTCATCTTCCCATTGATGGTTCAGTCTCCTATTGTAAAAGACACCAAAAAGAGAGCACGGAAGTGCCATGAGGGAACCAAGCAGCCAATCAGGCAGCTAAGAGAGCAGCATTACAGAACAATGACCTAATAGGGGTTGCCACCTTAGTTCCACAGACTAATTTGCCAGAAACTCCTTCATATACTGAATGTGAGACTCTTAAAGCTAAAAGTGAGAGCTTTCAAGATCATATGGTGGTTCCAAAAGAAGGGACTCCTTTTCCTGCCTGGGAACTTCCAATGGAAGTTGGTTAACTCCTTACATGCCACCACTCACCCCCCAAAGATTACAAGAAAGATCCTTCAGAGTAACAGGCCTCCAGATGACTATAAGGCAAGTGGTCTCCTCTTGTCCTACTTGCCAATTAACAACCCCCAAGGAGCTCAAAGACCCAAGATGGCCCTGTGCTGTCCAACAATGTGAGACCTATCCAGGAGAGGACTGGCAGATGGACTTCACCCAGATACCAGTTTCTCAAGGACATAAATACCTATTAGTCATGATATATACATTCACAGGATGGATTGAAGTCTTTCCCACATGGGCTAAGAAGGCTCAGGAGGTGGTAAAAAAAATTGCTCCATGAAATTGTTTGGTCTGCCCAGGTCATTAAAAGTGACACTGGGACATCATTTACTTCTAAGGTCACCCAAGAGATCTCTAAAGCATTTGGCATTACATATTATCTCCATCGTGTCTGGAGGCCTCAGTCTTCAAGAAAACTTGAAAGAGCCAACCAATTCTTAAAATCAGTGATAAAAAGATAACCCAGGAGATTTTCCTGGGATGGAAGGAGGCTTTACCAATAGCTCTCCTCTGCAACCATATTGTCCCTAAGGAACGGGTTGATTTTAGTCCTTATGAGATGCTATATGAGCAACCTCTTGTTTATGTCAGTGTCCTCTTCCTAGATCCAGAGGCTCAGAACCTCTGGTCTTATATCATGGCCACTGGGCAATTCCAACAGGATATACGCTTGTGGGGTGTCAACCAGGACACAAAAGATTCTAAAGAGTCACCACCATATGCTCCAGGAACTCAAGTCCTAATTAAAATCTGGAAAGATGGATCCCCAAAGGCTCAACTCCAGCCCACATGGAAGGGCCCCTACCCTTTAATACTTTCTAAATCCACAGCAGTCAAGGTACCAGGACATGACTCCTGAATTCACTACTCATGAGTCAAGCCATGAAAGAAAACAGAAGAGGGCATTCAATACACCTACAAACCCCTATACTTATTCAGGGCTACAAATGAGTGCCATTCTAATGAACACCCCCAAAATTAAGTTTCTGGGGATAAGATTTCTCAGGACAGCTCTGAAGAGCCAACACAACTTGTCAGGGGCTGTACTCCAAAACAGACAGGAGGTAGATATCTTGATCCCTGAACAAGGAGGGACTTGAGCCATCTTGAATGGGACGTGTTGTTTCTGGGTAAATACCTTTAGTTAAGTTAAAGAACGGAGAAGGCAATGGCACCCCACTCCAGTACTCTTGCCTGGAAAATCCCATGGATGGAGGAGCCTGGTAGGCTGCAGTCCATGGGGTCGCTAAAAGTCGGACACGACTGAGCGACTTCACTTTCACTTTTCACTTTCATGCATTGGAGAAGAAAATGGCAACCCACTCCAGTGTTCTTGCCTGGAGAATCCCAGGGACAGGGGAGCCCAGTGGGCTGCCGTCTATGGGGTCGCACAGAGTCGGACACGACTGAAGTGACGCAGCAGCAGCAGCAGCAGCAGCAGCAGCAAGTTAAAGAAAGTCTCACAGTCCTCAAGAAAAGCATTCAGACCCTACAGGATCTCAAAGAACAAGCTAGAGAATTCTTGGGGTGGCTGTAATCTCTCTTTGGGGGATCCTCCTGGTTATGGGAAATTTGCAGTTGGCTAATGCCCCTACTAGTCCCTCTCATCACCATATTGATGCTGCTTGTGATTGTTTCATGTAATATCAATTATCTAACCCATTTTGTCTCTGCCCAGGTCAACAAGCTACAACATGCAGTGCCATTTCAACAAGGCTATTAAAACTACAGCTGACCACAGAAAATATCACTTACCCTTAGATGGACACCACTATAAGGACTCTGAGGCTTGAGACTAGCAAGAGGGGGAGGGCCAATGTTCCTCGCTGTCCCAATTGAGCAGAAACTAGCCAGACAGACCTCAATGCCCCTATTCCCAAAGAATTATGCCTCCTATCTCTTGAGGAGGGAGAATGTTAGGTAGTTAAGAATAGGAAAAAGGAGTCCAGAATGGCAGTGGCTAAAAGGCAAGGAAGGGAAAAGCCCATGAAAATAGAACAAAGGAAAGTCCAAGGACCAGAGTAAGGAGCTCAGGTAAAACAAACTGTACTCCTGCCTAGCCCAATTTACACAGGGCAGGCCCATGGAGAGAAGAAAAAATGTATAAAAAGAGGAACCAAAATTGGGCCCTGGCCTCTTTTCTCTTTGCATCTTTTGGGTCGGCAAGCCCTCATGCCTCGAGTATGTAGTTTCCTTCACTTTCTAAATGAAACTGAGCTGTAACCCTGGTCCATCCGAGGGCTGTAACGCTGGACTATCCATTGCTTCAAATTTTTGTTACAATGAGACAGAACCCAGGAAATTACAAACTCCCCCAACAATAGGAACCTGGAATGTTAGGTCCATGAATCAGTGAAAATTGGAAGTGGTAAAACAGGAGATGGAAAGAGTGAATATTGATATTGTAAGACTCAGTGAACTAAAACACTGGAATGGATGATTTTCATTCAGATGAACATTACATCTACTACCGTGGGCAAGAATCCCTTAGAAGAAATGATAAGGGCTAAATCCCTTAGCCCTTATCATCAACAAAAAAGTCCAAAATACAATTAGTCAGTCAGTTTAGCTGCTCAGTTGTGTCCGATTCTTTGTGACCCCATGGACTGCAGCACACCAGGCTTCCCTGTCCATCACCAACTCCTGAAGCTTCCTCAAACTCATGTCCATCGAGTTGGTGATGCCATCCAACCATCTCATCCTCTGTTGACCCCTTCTCCTCCCACCTTCAATGTTTCCCAGCATCAGAATCTTTTCAGATGAGTCAGTTCTTTGCCTCAGGTGGCCAAAGTACTGGAGCTTCAGCCTCAGCATCAGTCCTTCCAGTGAATATTCAGGACTGACTTCCTTTAGGATTGACTGGTTTGATCTTCTTGCAGTCCAAGGGACTCTCAAGAGTTTTCTCCAACACCACAGTTCAAAAGCATCAATTCTTCAGCACTCAGCTTTCTTTAAGGTCCAACTCTCACATGCACAGATGACTACTGAAAAAACCATAGCTTTGACTAGATGGACCTTTGTCAGCAAAGTAATGTCTCTGCTTTTTAATATGCTGTCTAGGTTGGTCATAGCTTTTCTCCAAGAAGCAAGCATCTTTTAATTTCATGGCTGCAGTCACCATCTGCAGTGATTTTGGAGCCCAAGAAAATAGCCTCCTCTATTCATTTCTAAGGAGAAGGCAATGGCACCCCACTCCAGTACTCTTGCCTAGGAAGTCCCATGGACAGAGGAGCCTGGTGGGCTGCAGTCCATGGGGTTGCTAAGAGTCGGACACGACTGAGCAACTTCACTTTGACTTTTCACTTTCATGCATTGGAGAAGGAAATGGCAACCCACTCCAGTGTTCTTGCCTGGAGAATCCCAGGGATGGGGGAGCCTGGTGGGCTGCCATCTATGGGCTTGCACAGAGTCGGACATGACTGAAGTGACTTAGCAGCAGCACTCATTTTTAAATGTATGATAATCAGCTTAAAAGTAATATCAGTAAGGCTTTCTTATACAAGCAAGGATTGAATTAGATGCTAACAATAGTGATCTTCAACAGAGAAGCATTTTAGGGGTACAACAGGGCAAGTATCAGTTGTAACTAGAAACAAAAGGAAAACATTAAGATTGAGCATCATTACAGGTAACAATGAACTTTATCATTTTTGCCAACAACAGTAACACATTAAAAATTAAACTGGTCCTCTTAAAACCCTCTACCACGAATTATATTATTCCTGATAGTATAGTAAGAAGTTTAGCTTTTTCACTAAGTACACCTTCTGTGAAAAAAGAGGTTAGTGATCTGTTGAATTTGAAATGCCACAAGACAAAGGATGAAATCTAGGCCATTTTTCTTTTAATAGAAACTGTATAATTGTGCATTATTTTTCAAAGGCCTTACCAAAACAAAAAAAAAAAAAAAAAGAGAGAGAGAGAGAGAGAAGAAGAACTACTCTTAGAAATGTTAGATGAGATTTGGTCATGGTCTTCCATTTCCATCTTCTGATTTTCTTTGTATTTTTTTTCTCTTTGTTATTTTGAATAAGGGCAAGCATGATTCTTTTCTTCTGAAAGAGTTAGCCTTGTCAAATAACTGAAATAACACAAATAGCCTTGTAGGGAAAAATAATTTGATCCAACAAAATATGAATTTGTTTATCGTGCAGTTTTGCTCAACTTAGCACAATTTAATAATTATGAGCACCAAATGTCAGTCACAGTAAAAACATTCAAGTTTAGATGTTATTTGATAAACCTCCAGAAATTGTTCTGTGAATACTAAAATAAAATAACTATTACAAATAACCCAGCTTTATGTATCAAAATAAATGATCAGATAATTCTGTCTGGTTAACAGGCCATCAAAGGTTTATTGGATTTTGAGATGAAAGTAAGTTTTTATAGACAAATTGAATCACATTGGGGGAAGACAAATTTTATATCACTTGTTATATGAACTAAGATAAAGACTTCTATGAGCAATAGATAACTAACTTAGCAAGTGTGTTCATATCAATTGTCACATATCTTTCTCTACTTACCTACAGTTTAAAAAAAAAAAAAGAGATCTCAACTGAACAACAACAAAAATAGTGTATAATGTTATAATCTTAGATATAGAAGTTTCCTAACCTTGTTGTTGTTTAGTCACTAAGTCATATCCTATCCTTTTGCAACCCCATGGTTGTGCCACCATGCAAAGTGCCCACAACAGGCTCCTTTTTCCATGGGATTATCCAGGCAAGAATACTGGAGTGGGTTGCCATTTCCTTCTGCTGGGAATCTTCCCAATCCAGGGATCAAACTCTCATCTCCTGCATTGCAGGTGGACTCTTTACCACCGAGCCACCTGGGAAAACCTTCCTTATCTTAGATGTCAGTTATTCTGAACTTTCTCCCAAAGTTAGAATTCATCTTTTAACTCCTGTTAGATGTTTTCAATCACTATTAATAAGAAAAAAATATCTCAAATTTGAGAGGACACTATAGTAGAATCTCTAACATGAATCCTTTTCCTCCCAAATTATATGTGTTTGCTGAATTAGTCCTAGTGCTGAAATTAGGCATGGTCCTGGTAAATTCATCTACTGTAGCTAAATAAATCTATGATAACAAAACTATGCATAATTAGACATAAAGTGATATCTGTTAGTAATGTGTATCCCCAATTGCTGCTGCTGCTGCTGCTGCTGCTAAGGCGCTTCAGTCGTGTCCGACTCTGTGCGACCCCAGAGACGACAGCCCATCAGGCTCCCCCGTCCCTGGGATTTTCCAGGCAAGAACACTGGAGTGGGTTGCCATTTCCTTCTCCAATGCATGAAAAGTGAAAAGTCAAAGTGAAGTCGCTCAGTTGTATCCGACACTATGCGACCCCATAGACAGCAGCCTACCAGGCTCCTCTATCCATGGGATTTTCCAGGCAAGAGTACTGGAGTGGGTTGCCATTCTCCATCCCCAGTTGCTAGTGACAACTATTCATCGATCATGACGATGAAGCTTAGAATGAAGCAGATTTGGAAGACCAAACATTGGGAAAAAAAAAAAAAAAAAAGAACTTTAAAAACCAAAGTTGGATCCTTGAAGTCATAATAGAGTCATACAATCTTAACAAACTCTGAAACCCAGTTTGCCTCTAAATGTTATTTTATGTGAATTAATGTTTGGTTGTGGTTGAAAACAATTTGAGTTGAATTATGTGCTTCACAAAATTCCAGATAATAAAGGAAGACCCTCTCTATCTCCTTCTTTACATGCTTGTCAGCATGTGATTTTCCTCTGAATAGTGACATCTATAACTGTCTACAGCACATGAGAAATGGTCAAATTATTCCAATATTTTTGTCACTTGACTGGGAAATCAAACATGAAGTGGGATAGACATAGAAAGGTGACATACAAATCCCCATCAGGGAAGGATTTGCCCCCTACCTACAGGGAGTGTGGTCAACAGACCGTCTCTATTGATCAGTTTCTTCAATATCTGTTTCAGCAGTAGGGAACCACTTCAGTCAATGTCATACCCTTCCCAAAATGACCTGAGATTGTTGACTGTGCAATGTGGGGCTAAAAAGGGCTTGTTGTTTCAGTCTAGCACAGAATAGGTCTGACAGACAACATCTGTTTTAGAGCACCACACTGGATTGGCTGAAGTTTTGCTGGAACTTTATCATAGTTAAACTTCTATCTCTGGCCTATCCTTTTACTTTCATTGTTGTTGATGTAATATACATCTTGGAACCCAAACTCTGTTTCCATAAAAACCCAACCTGCAACATTAACTTATCCTATACATTTTTGGCAAGTTTCCAACTTTAATGGTACATATTATTAAAGATTTCAGGGAGTAAAACTTATCAAGTATTTTACTTGAAATGTAATCAAAACATATACCAATTTTGTGCATCTCACCACCATAATATTTTCTGAATTTTCTCACGTCTTCTATTTAATTCTTCAATTTCTCCATTAGGATATAAACCACATATGCAAAAGGATATTTCTTTTCTTTCTGTATTCATAGGGATTGTGATGGATAATTTTAAGTACCAACTTGGCTGGGCCCAGATATTTGGTCAAACATTAGTCTAGATATTTCTATGAGGGTGTTTTTGGATGATATTAACATTTAAATCAGTGGACTTGGACAAAAAATGTTGCCTTCCATAGTGTGAGTGGGCTTTATACAATCAGTTGAAGGTCTGAATAGAACAGGAAGATTGGCCTCTCCCGAGTAAGAGAGAATTCAGCAGACTGCTTTTTTACTTCATTGGCATCATTGAATCATTCTAGTTCTACACCAGATGGCCTTCAGACTCAAACTGAAACATTGGCACCCTTAAGTTTCCAACTTGTTGGTATTCAAACTAGACATGTGGGCTTGGCTTCCCTGTGTCTTCAAGCCTTCTGATCCACCCTGAAAATTTTGGTCATGCCAGTTTCCATAATGGCATGAGCCAATTCTTTCATATATATATATAAAAAATAATGTCATATATATTATATCATAAATGTAAAATAAACACACATACATACACATTCTATTGGTTCTGTTTCTTTGGAGAAAGCTAATACAGTGCCTGAGTTACAATTGATTCTTAATAAATACTTTTGAAAGCAATCAAGAATTTATTATAAAGGATAAATTCCTGGAGAAAAATGGCTGGCATGTAGATTCTCAATAAATGTCAATGTCAAGTGTACAAATTAATTATTACATAAGCTTAAAATGATGATAAAATTAAAAGTTAGGTAAACAGGTATTTTTTTTCCCATTCAATTGAAGTGATGTCTCTTCAAATTAAGGATAGATATTTTAAAAGAAAATGTGACATAAAATTAAGAAGACTATTCAGAGCTAATGCTATTAGCTAAAAATTTTCCAAAACTGATGAAATAATCAAATTTCTAATAAATAATAAAGCATACAAAGTAGAATTAATAAAAAGAAATCTACAGCTGGATTTCCCAAGTAACACTAGTGGTAAAGAACCTACCTGCAATTGCAGAAGATGTAAGAGATGTGAGTTTAATTCCTGGGTAAAGGATATCCCTTGGAGTAGAGCATGGCTACCCACTCCAGTATTCTTGCCCAGAGAATCCCATGGACAGAGGAGCCAGGCAGGCTATGGACCATGGGGTCGCAAAGAACGGGGCGTTACTGAAGCAGCTTAGTATGCATGCATAACTAGATATGTTATGGTAACACTTCAGACATTTCAGCTGACACTTCAGCTAAATTATTTAATACTGAGGAAAATAAATGCATTTTCAAAGAAATTTTTAAAAATTCATAAATAAACTGCTACTGGTGATCCTCAAAAATATGAAGTTTGAAGTTATATACTTTAATAGGAAGAAAGGCTAGGATGAATGATCAAAGAAATGAGTATCATTTTGAGTAAATATAAACTCATAATCACTGTCTAATCTAACAATAATGTGTAACCTAAGGTTAAAAGTAATAATTAAAGGTAGAGCTACAATAAGTGAAAATAATGTAGTGTGAAATGAAAATAATTAGATTATTTATGAGAATAAGAATTAATAATGAGAATGATTAGAAATAAAGTTGTCTAGTGCCTTTCTATTTCTCAGATAAATGATAGCAGCATGATTAGTTTGAAAGTCTCTTATGGTAAGTATACAAGAAAAATATTAAAGAGTCCATTAAAAGAAAAGAATAGTACTGAAATATGTTGCCTCTAAATCAGCAAAGGAAAGAAATTGAAAAATCAATTTGGGGACTATTAAAAGGTTAAAGCGTCTGCCTCCAACGCAGGAGACCCAGGTTCGATCCCTGGGTCGGGAAGATCCCCTGGAGAAGGAAATGGTAACCCACTCCAGTATTCTTGCCTGGAGAATCCCATGGTAGGCTACAGTCCACGGGGTCACAAAGAGTCGGACACGACTGAACGACTTCACCTTCACCTTCACCTTCAAAAGAGGTAAAGAAAAAATATGGAAAAAATAAAACAGAGAAAACTATGTTAAAATTAAGTCAAACATTGAAATAATTAAAATAGATTGAGTTTTCTAGTTAATAGAATTTGTCAGATTGGATTAAAAGTACACCTATGCATTCTTTTTAGAAAAACTATGAAATATGATACATCTAACATAAAAATATCTTAAAAATATCTGAAATAATAGATTTTTTAGGTGAAATATTTTAAAATAGCTAAAGTACAATAAAAAAAACTCAAAGAAATAATATTTAACATAAAAATATAACTTATAAAGACAAATATATTAGATATAATAAAATCTTTTATATAAGACAATATTAAAAGGATGAAAAAAGAAGGGTTAGGCAAATGCTAAGCAATTGAAACATTGAAACATGGGACAGCTATATTGATATCATACCAAAGAACAAGCCTCACCAATAGTAGAGAAGAAATTTAAACTTCATACAACCTATAAATTGGTCTCAAAATATGTAAAAAACAATCTACTTCATCCTAGAGCGTGAAATATCAATGTGTTACTCAATTATGAAAAATTATAGAAATAATATCAATATATGATATTTGAGCCATTAAAATAATTAAGATAAATATACGGATAACTACAATTCTCAAACACACAAGGGGTTTGTAAAAACTTGACATTCACAAGGTCATAGAACAATTTAAATTTCACAGGATTGGATGGAAATTATTGTTTCCATCTAAGAAGTATAGAAATAGCAAAATTACCTCAAAAAGATGCTAAGAATAGATATAAAAGGTACTTACTAAACAGTGGTGCAGTGGTAAAGAATCTGCCTGCCAATTCAGGAGATGCGAGAGGCCTGGGTTCTATCCCTAGCTCAGGAAGATCCCTGAAGGAGGAAATGGCAACCCGCTTCAGTAGTCTTGCCTGGAAAATTCCATGAACAGAGAAACTTGGCAGGCTACCTTCCATGGAGTCGTAAAGAGTTGGACATGACTGAGCCCCCACTCACTTAAAAGTCAAAGAAACAGTGCATTGAAAATGGCTGCCTGCATATATTGAGAGAGACAGTAGCCATTTAAGTGATGAATCAATTCCACAAATCCCTGATTTTGACTTTCTTATTACATTAAATCATAAATGCCTTTATTATTTAATAACCTTTGTAGGTAATTATTATAGTTGCAGCTCTAAACAAACTTTCTTCTTTGTCTACGCATAAAACATTGTTTGATAATTCTTATATTGATAGTGTTGTGGAAAAAAAGCACTTGCCTTCCTGTTGATAGGTACATACATTTGCACAGACATTTAGAGAAACAGCTAGGTAACTAAAATGTGAAATTAAATATCTTTATGTATGCTTAGTTATTTGTAATTCTATAAATTGCTATTCATTGTCATTCTCTATTCCTGGTTGCCATGTGAAAAAAAAAAATCCCTAAATCCTTTTCTTTTCTTTCCATACCTCAGGAAAAAGGAATGAACACATTAGATTGGTATGTTTGGGATAAAAAAACTGGGCACATGCAGCTCAGCCCCCTACTTTCCTTCTCTCTTGGATACCAGCCTATATGTGGACTTATGATTTTCTTCTGCTTCTCTGTGCATCAGACTAGGGATGGCAGATGTGCTAGTTTTAGATAGAAAGTTACATTTAAACAGGTGATCAGATTCTTTGAGCCAAAAAACGTTCAAAGAAAATAACAGTTATGGAATTTTGGGCAGTGAATTTTAAACAGAGATCGTAACATTTGGCATGGCCACAGCAAATGGGTTTATATTCCGATGCTGTTTTAAAAATGAACATCAAGCAACTTCTTGAACTTGGTGACTTGCAGTGTCTTTCTTTGTGTAGCAGGACTGGTTTCACAGTTGTATTGTTGGCAGTTAATGGCTGAGACCCGGGCAATGTTGATAGATAATTCTCCACGGATCTTTTGCGTTTCTGCACATCTCTTGACAGTGTTTGTTCCAGACAGTCTGTTCAAAGTTGCTTATATAGAAAATAGCTTTGCAATATAAAGGTAGTTTCTTCCGTTAGGACAGAGCAAATTTATTTGCTTTTCAGGATACTAAAGACCATGTCTCCCTCTGGGACAAAGATAGAGTGCAGTTGCTACTAGTCTTCTCTGAGGTTGAGGGTATTGTAAGTTTCGGGATCCTCAGCTGTGACACAAATCTACTGTGTACAGCAGCTACTAGGACCATTTTTCATTTCTCATCCTCCCATGGGAGACAAAGTAATACAAACAGGGAGCTCATACTGCATGTGCCATAAGTAACAAAGTCCTTTGTTTCTGACCCAGGACTCTTGTTTCTGTCAACTTGCATTAAACCGTGGCAGATTAATTTGCTAGCTTGCAGGTAGCATCTCAGAAACTCCCAGGTCTTTAGGAAAAAGGCATTATCTTAAGTCATATACTATTTTGATTTGATGATTGTTGACATTTTGGTGTCTATTTTTACAGAAAAATGCATTTTAAAAATTTTAGTGGGAAAGTCATAGTTTAATTAAAAACCCTATGGATTTCAGCAAGAGAAAGCCCTTAAAGTTTTTTGAAAAGGTCTTGGGCCTCAAAACCTCAGGAATGGCGTAAAATTCTCAAGAATAAAGGGATCTTGCAGGGCTCTAGGTTGCAGAAAAATGACAGTGTTTGGGTTACAGTTTATGTCAGGTTGATTTTCGTTAAATGGAAATCCTGGCCTGATAAGTAAATGAGGTTGGGGCAGGATCAAAAATCTTTAGCCTCAGTAAGGTAAACCACCAGTGCAGCTTATAATCTGCAAGGCAGCTGAACTCCACTGGTCTAGTGAGCTCTAACTAAGGTCTAGCTTCAAAGCATTATTTTTAATCATATAGTCAGTGATATAATAGATCTTCGTCCCAAATATTCTTTAAAATGTCTTTTAGAATCTAAAGGGAAAATTCTGAAATGACTACCCTTGAAATAATGTAATTTGTCCACGTTGACTCTGTATTTACTCATTACAAGATCTATAAACACAGCTCTAGTTTTCTGAGATATAAATTATGACTTTAAACAAAGAAGGTGGGATATATTTTATTAACAAAAATATACAAAAATAGGAGCCCTGTTGGTAAGAAGAAATCATCATCTTTGTAGGCTGAAGAAGGTATACAACTGAGTGAGGTGTCAGAACACCCTAAGGTGTTGTTGCTATTAAACCTTGCTACTAAAAGTGTGATCCACAGGCCATCAGCATTGGCATCAATCAAGCTGTATTTTTACACTTTGATACATTTTTCACAACTTCAACCTATGAATTGGAACTTGCATGTTATGGAAACCTAGGATGATTTTCACTTGTGTTGAAGTTTGAAAAATACAACCTTAAGTGATCTAAAGATTGTCTCTGGGAATTAAGTGAAATTAAAGATAAACCAGAGAGATTTAAAAAATGTGCTTCTTATTAGATAGCATCACTGACTCAATGGACATGAATTTGAGTAAACTCCAGAAGACGGGAGGACAGAGGAGCCTGGTGTGCTGCAGTCCATGACATTGCAGAGAGTCAGACATGACTTAGCGACTGAACAACACAAACAATTATCAGCACAGGAAAAGTGAAGACATGAAAGCATGAAGGGAGAAAGGCTGATTAAGCTGGAGAATAGAATACTTTCCTTAGAGAGAACATGAGCTGTTTAGTGGCAGACTGTCTAAAGTAAAGAGGAGAGATGAAATCTTAAAAACCAGAGTTGTTGTTTAGTCACTAAGTTGTGCCAGGCTCCTCTGTCAATGGGATTTCCCAGGCAAGAATAGTGGAGTAGTGAAAACCAGAGTACATTGATATAAAAAAGCAAAATAAATGTCCATGCTTGTGAAAAAAGAGGCTTCTGTCCTTAGGAGGTCAGGAACAGTGCTTGGGACCCAGTGAAATTAATGTAAGACAAGATTCAGGTCTCAGAGGGCAAATTGGAATGGCATTCTTAGAGAAGCCCTGGACCCAGGAAATTATTGAATAAAAGTTTCTTTAAGCCACAGATAGAGAATGTAAAATAAGAACAAATACAGTTACACACATGTTTCTATAAAATTTGTGCAGTTTTAAGTGGAAAAAGTCAAGGAGATAGTTCAGAATACTTAAATAATCACTAGGTGAATTTCATAATGACACAATTGTTGTCTTTGTGAATCCCTCCCTATTATTATCTGAGAATCCTGAGGAAATATAGTTGGCCCTATATATCCTTGGGCTCCATAACCATGGAATCAACCATCCAAGGATTGAAGATACTTTTTAAAAATTACAGATTTATTTATTTATGGTTGCGCTGTGTCTACGTTGCCATGTAAGCTTTTCTCGAGTTGCAATGAGCAGGGGCTGCTCTCTAGTTGTGTTGCACAGGCTCTAGGGTGTCTGCACTTCAGAAGCTGCAGCACGTGGGCTCAGTACTTGTGGTTCCTGGGCTCTAGAGCACAGGCTCAATAGTTGTGGCACATGGGCTTAGTTGCTCTGTGGTATGTGGGATCTTCCAGGATCAGGGATTGAAACCCTGTCTTCTGCATTGACAGGCAGATTCTTTACCACTGAGCCACCAGGGAATTTCTGAAAATATTCCATAATGTTGCAAAAAGCCAAATTTTAATTTGCCATGTGACCGCAGCTATTTCCATAGCAGTTACATAGTACTAGTAAATCCACTCCAGTATTCTTGCTTGGGGAATCCCATGGGCAGAGGAGCCTGGTGGGCTACAGTCCATAGGGTGGCAAAGAGTTGGATGTGACTGAAGCAATTTAGCATGCACACACAGGTAATCTGTAGATGATTTAAAGTCTGACAAAGGATGTATATAGATTATATGCAAATACTAGGTCACTTTATATAAGGAACTTGAGCATTGTGGAGTCTGGAATCCACAGAGAGTCCTGGAACCAATCCTTGCAGATATGGGATGACTGTAGAATTAAGAAAAAGGTTGAATTTGTAGGAGTGGCAAAACTTTACCTCTACCCATCTTAAGTTTTCTGCTGAGACTCTTTAACTAAAACAGATTAATAAGAGAAAATAAACAACACTTTATTAAAATGTGGGAGAAAACTAAACCAAAAGAGAAATTCAAAACCATAACTTGGAACTGCAGTTTATATGACAGTGAAAGTCATTCAGTCATGTCTGACTCTTTGTGACCCCATGGACTATATAGTCCATAAAATTCTCCAGGCCAGAATACTGGAATGGGTAGCCTTTCCCTTCTTCAGGGGATCTTCCCAACCCAGGAATCGAACCTGGGTGTCCTGCATTGCAGGCAGATTCTTTACCAACTGAAGTATGAGGAAAGCAGCTTATATAGCATCTTCAATAAATAGCCATAAATATGTAGAAAAATGACAGGACAAAGAAAAGCAGTTTCAGGTTTACAAAGGCAACAAGCTGTAAGAAATATGTGGGAGTGAGCTGATGGAGTATGGTTATTTTGCAGGTTCCCTTGGTGCCATCTCTATGCTGATATGGGTCTGTATACTCTAAGCAAATAATTTATATCTTGCCTTATGCAGTAAAGAGAAAGATAGAGAGAACTTTCTCTGTGTTTAGTAGCATGTGTGTGCCCAGTCCTGTCTGACTCATTGTGACCCCATGGACTGTGTCCTGCCAGGCTCCTCTGTCCATGGGATTTTCCAAGCAAGAATACTGGAGTGGGTTGACATTTCCTACTCCAGGGGATCAAACTGGAGTATCTTATGTCTCCTTCATTGGCAGGCAGAGATTTTACTATGTCACCTGGGAAGCCCTGTGTTTGTTGCTTCTCAACTGCCTCTAGTTTGAAATAATTTTTATATAAAAATGCATATTTTGAAGTGATATTCTGGTTAAAACTTTAAGAGAAGACAGGATAAAATATATTAAGAGGGAGCCAGATAGAATAATAATGAGACTAGGCTGGTGTTAGTTTATTGAGAGAATACAACATGTATGGGGTACTTTCCAGGTAGAATTATTCAATATGTATATGCAATGAATGTAGACATAATTCTTTATGAACAACAGATGATTTAATCAATACAGAGGTCTTTGATTATAAAATCTTACTTGAATTATTAGAGATCCCATAATTCAAAACCTAAAATAAGATGCTAGTGAAATATCTGAGACAGGAAGTAAATGTGAATTAGCAATATTTTTGATTCAACAAAATATACTGATATTACATTGAATAGAAGAGGAAAGAATCAGGCTACAAATGGTTTAAATTGTTATATATTTCAAATAAGCCTTCCAACAGGAAAATAAAAACACTACAGACATATTCCACTGCAGAACAATTCCCAGTGTAGAAAAATGTATTAACATAAAGAAATGCCATCAAAGTTCTCCATTATTCCAAAGGAAAGATAGTGTATCACTAGCATATGGCAGATGTGCCAATAGTGGCTTTAGTTCAGAAAATACTTGTGTATAAATTTCTAGTTGAAACACATATGGGATTGAGAGAAACCTGCCTAGGAGAAGGGGAGTCATAGGCTTAAGCTGCCATTATGCCTAGGATGGATAGGCCTGCTCACAAGAGATTATAAAGGCTATGCTACTAACAAAGACTACCTCCTTGCAGTGTTGCTCTGCCAAAAATGACTCCCAGGAGCATTTTAAATTAAGAGTTTGAATATGCTGGATGGGAAGAAAGGCTTGTCAAATAAGACCTGATGATTAAGGCTGTTACCATTGCAATCTTCTAAACTTTGCTAGAAGGTAGGAATATTTCAAATGCTGTTCTAAGGGAGATTCCACTTGCATAATGGAGTCTGCTCCCAGATATCCTAAACACAGTGGCATCATTAACTTCTTTATGTAAGATTTTTCCTAATCCAGTCTATTCACAAACCATGAGATGTGGACACTTGGTATAAATTGACTGATACTTTGTCAAAGCTGAAACCCAGATCTTCCCTCTACGCCCCTTGTCTAGACACAGTTGAGTTTTGCTATAGTCTTTGGCAGGTCTGAGTATGAGCTTCTGAAACAAAATTTTGCCTAGTTTAACTACCCTGGTGACCAAGGTTTGATATGTTTTCTAAGTTTATTAGAAGATATGCCAGTGCTGAAATGATGTTCATATCTTATTAATGCTGGACATATCAGAGATTTGTCATTGATCTTCTACAATTTCTAAAGGAGTTCACTCATCCCAGTGAGACATCAACACCATAGCTGCTTAATAACATGTACACCCATGGCTGATTCATGTCAATGTATGGCAAAAACCACTAAAATATTGTAAAGTAATTAACCTCCAATTAAAATAAATTAATTAATTTTTAAAAATTAAATTAATTAAAAATAAATAAATAAAACCCTGGAAAAAAAAAGAAACCACAACTCCATCAGCTTGCAGAAGTTTTCTGGTTTACTCAGATACAATGGTAGATTAAAATGAAATAAGAAATTGGAGAAAAAATAATGTAACAATTTTAGACTTTAGATTATTATTAGAATATTATTTGTAGATTAAATTCATCTGGACAATAACTTGCAAGGACAATTAATAACTGAACTTGAAGTTCTCCTTCAGAAATTAATAAAGCAACAGATTTATATTCAAATTTGGAAAATCTCCATTAACTCTGTGTTCTTGAATAATTTTAATGTTGTTATATAGTCACAGAGCAGACCCTCTGAAGTATTATTGGACAACATGGCTGGAATAAATTTGAAATGGAAAATAAAATAGTGAATTTTGAACCTTGAGAAGATAATGACTTTTCAAAGTTTTAGTTAGTTGTTCTGAGCCTTTTCATAACCTTTTGAGGGCAAAAATTGACAAATTGAGACTGTTCATCAGTAATCCTGAGCAGATGCACAAAAGATCAATGGTTGATATCGAGCTAGGAGTAATGATCTTCTGCTGATCTTTCCTCCAACTCTGGATTAACTGTAGGTATAGTGCTTAAGTCCCTAAATTCAATGATTCTTTAAGAAATTTGAAAATATCTGAGTGTGAATATAATTAAAATATCAGATTATTTCTGACACTTTAGGAAGAATGACTTTCGCTACAACCTTCCAACAACTTTTTACCACCTTATTCCTCATTGTCTTGGGAAAGAAACATGACTAAATTTGATTTGAAAAGAGAAACTGGCTTATATTTCCTATTCTTTTTATGTTTCCTATTTTGAGGGAAGCAAGCTGTCATGTCTACTCTGTTCCATTATACTTTAATTTTAGAAGCTATGTTCTGATATTTCATAGGAAGCCTCTCCCTGGACTGTGATGGGGAAGGGCAGAATTGTTCTCATTCTGCAGTTCACTATTATTAAGAATTTACTTGTCCAAAGAGAAAAGCCACCCAGCAAGTCATAATTGAGTGCTTGTATATATAAACCCCTTTATCATTTTTTTCAGTAAGATGAGCATTTGGATAGAGAAAATGGATTTTGTTTACCATGTTCCCTCCATCACCTAGAGCAAGTTTTTCTTTTTTTCTTTCTTTCTTTTAAATTATCTCTTTCTTTAATCAATTTGTGAAAATATTGCTAATACAGTACTTTTCATTATTTTTGTCAAATGGGTTTCATTTGCAGTTCCAAGTTTGGCTTTCCAGAACAATTCCATTTTGAAATACATCTGTCACATTTATATTATTCTTAGACTGCTCCACTCTTTTCATAATGCTTATATGAAATTGTATAGCACATCTATTTACACATTTACTATCTACCTCACTCAAAGGAATGTAGGATTAATTAGCGAAGAAAGTGTTTCTTATTTGTGTTTATAACCCTACCTCTTAGCCCAATGTCTGATACATGATAGGGAAATCTGTAAATATCTGTTGGTGAATGAATAATTTAACTCTAGTGTTAAAATTACATTAACAAAGAAAACCTCAAGCAGCAGTACATATTAACCATCTAGTGATGAAGCTGAAACTCCAATACTTTGGCCACCTGATGCAAAAAGCTGATTCATTTGAAAAGTCCCTGATGTTGGGAAAGATTGAAGGCAGGAAGAGAAGGAGACGACAGAGAATAAGATGGTTGGATGACATCACCAACTCAAAGGACATGAGTTTGGGTAAACTCCAATAGTTGGTGATGGAGGGAGGCCTGGCATGCTGCGGTTTATGGGGTCAAAAAGAGTTGGACACGACTGAGCGACTGAACTGAACTGAACTGATCTATGGCAGAGATACATTAAAAATCATTTGTTGGGCCAACAAGATAGCCCTTCAGGAACTTCAAATGCCAAGGAAAGGATTTAGCAACAGGATCCAAATCTGAAAAAATGCTATAACGTAGACTTAAATCTCTGGGGTATCATGGAAGGCTAAACTTGTATGTTAAACCAGTACTGTCAAGAGAAGTCATGAAGCATTGAAAAAATTTACATATTAGAGGAGGGAAATGCTATTCTGTATCAAAGAAAGATAGGAATAGATATGCAGAGGTTTTACAACAGAAATATCTTATGCTGTAGATGAAAGTATGTTGATGATATGTGTACATGATGCATGACATAGATAAAATATAACTTTTTCCTGTATTTATCCTAGTTTCTTACAGGTATATATTTCAAGGTTGGCAGAGGCATCAATGCATCAATCATTAGTACACAACAATTTACTCTTGAGATGAGTACATATTTTGTTTCTTGTCCAAGAAAGTATCCAATTAGAATGAAAGTATTTGCTAATATATTTATTTTGAACTTTAAAATCTATATTCATAAATGGAGATCCAACTTTATTTTTTTCCATTTATTTAGCATTTTTTAAATTAAGGCTATGCTAGTAACATGAAACAAGATATACCAGAGAAGCATTTTTTTTTCCATCTCTTTACCCTGGGAAATTTAAATAACATAGAGATTATTCTGTCCCTTGAAAATTTGAAATAATTTGCTCAATAAATCTCTTTTCAAAAATTTACTGATAGTATTGTGCATATTTCCTCAATTTCTTATGCACTTAGTTAATGATTCTACTTGAATTAATTGTACAATATTAGAGTAACCTAGGAAATTATCCTTTTTATACACATATTCAAATATAGATAATATAGCTTAAGGAAAAAAATGTAGGCTATAAAGCTTGTTTAAGCAATCAAAATCCTATCAAAATGGAGATAGTATACTCAAAATTGTGTTCATTTAAAAGAAAAATTGCAAAAGTGAATTATTTACAATATGTGAGCAGAGTTGAGAGAAACCATCAAGGAACGGTGAAGTCTGCCAGGGCTGAAAACCACAGGAAACCAGTGCCACCCATCGATGGAAGAGGCAAAGAAACTTTAATGGAACCTGGAAAATGTAATTACAGACATAACCTAGGACAACATACAAGGACCTGTAGCTTTCTATGATGGTCTGCATTCACCTCATGGTGATCCAGCATGGCAGAAGAAACTGAAGATTAAGCTGTTCTCTTGCTCTTTTGTTTAGACAAATCTTCTATCTTAAGAAAAAAACATTTATAGTAATCCATCCCCAGGCACTACTGTGTAAAGAAGTTTAAAAACACAAAATGTCAAATAATCTATCCATACCAGATACCTTTTATTTCATATTAGATGTCTTTTATTTCTTCCAACTTCTGTTGAATTCCCTCCAAAGAGGCTTCTACATAAATTCACTCTATTGAATTTGCTCTTTTCAGGGTCATCAGTGACCTTAATATTGCTAAGTCCAGCAGTTTCTATCCTAAGTGAACTTTGGTCTGCATTTGACACTCTTAACCACTTCTTCCTCTTTGGTACACATTCTTCATTTGGCTTTGCAGATGTCACACTCTCCCGTGTTTTCTCCTAACTTGCTGTTCTCTCCCTCTCATTCTTTTTTACTGGTTTCTGATTATTTCCCAATATCTAAATGTTGGAGGATACCTCGGCTCTGTGCTAGCGCCTCTTATTTATGCTAACTGTATGCACCCCTTTAGATGTTGAGTCTTGTGTTTTTAAATACCATCCAGATATCAATAACTCAATTTTTTTAAGTTCTGGTATTTATGCAAACATCATACTCGTGTATTGAAAAACTTAAAGTCAACGTGATACCTAACAGAAATCTCATGCTTAACATACTCAAAACTGAATTTCTGTTTTTATTGCGCTCTTTTCTCACAATCTTCTCTATCTCTGTAAATTGTTATTCACATCCAAAATGAACTCAGGCCATACAAAACAAAGCAAACAACTAAACACAAAAGAACTAAAAACTGAAAGCTTGATGTCATCTTCAATTTTTATATTTTTCTCTTACCCCACATCTAGTAAGTTTGTGAATACTCTTGGCCTTACTCTCAAAAAAATATGTAGAATCTGACTATAAGTCACCACTTCACCTCTTCCTGAACTGTTCAATGATTTCCCTTCAGATTTCCCTGATTCTTTTCCTGAAGCCATAAAGTCTACTCTCAAAATAAAAAAAAAAAAAAAAAAACAGCATTTTTAAAAAACTGAATCATTTCATGTCATACTTCTGCTTCAAACCTTTCAAATGTAGGATATCTTTCATATGTAGGAATATACTCAGCGATTTACGTATACATGTAAGTCCCAGACACAAGACACAATGGGATCTGCTCCCCCTCCCGCTGTCTCATCACTGATTGTGTTTACTACTTCTCTCCTTGTTCAATCCATTCCAGCCACACTGACTTTATTTCTATTCTTCCAATAATCCAGGTATTCATTTGCCTCATGGACTTGGTACCTGCTCTTGCATTAATCTCTGTCTTCTTTATAAGTAAAGCCTTTTTCTTCTTCATATCCTTTCTCAAAGTTATTGTTCTATAAGAGTTCTTTCTAGCATAGCCTCTTATTTTTTCTCTATACAAACTTGACACATATTGTTTTGATATATTTTGTAATTTATTTATTTATTTATGTATTTCCACTCTTGAATGAAAGATCTACAGAGGGAGAGAGTTTTACTTTTTTTTTTGGGGGGGGGGAGCATAACTCAGTAGGAATGTTCAGCATATGCCTATCATGCAATAAATATTTCTTAAGTGAATGTTTTTATTGTTCTTTTAACTTTTGTTAATCAGGTTTATTGCACAAGATTAGTTTGGTTGGATCTAGAATTTTATATAAATAGAAAATACAATAGATATTCTTTTGGATTCAGATTCCTTTTTTTACTCAGAATAATATTTTTAAGATCCACACTTCCTGTTGAATATATTAGTAATTCATACATATTGGTGAGTATAATTACTCTGCTGTTAAGGAAGGATAATTTGTTATTTCCATTTTGAGTGTATTGTGAATAAAGTCATGTGAATAGCACATTTATGTTCACAGTATTTTCATCATATACATCTATTTACCTGTAATAAATCCATAAAAAGTAATTCATAAGAAACTATCAAAACTGTTTCCAAAGTTGCACCAATTTGCTTCCTTTCCAGCAATGTGTTAGAGTTTGGTTGCTTCATATTATCATATTATCACTGTAATTGGTTCCTCTGTCCAGGGGATTCTCCAGGCAAGAATACTGGAGTGAGTAGCCATTCCCTTCTCCAGGGGGTCTTCCTCACGCAGGGATTGAACCTGGTTCTCCTCCATTGCAGGCAGATGCTTTACCATCTGAGCCACCAGGGAAGCTCAGTGTAGTTTTATAGTAGCTTTTTAAGTTATGGTAGTGTTATTACTCATTTATTTCTTTTAAATATATGTTTGACTATCACTTAAAATTGATTATTCATTTGAATTTTTTATTTAGCTTGTTAATTTTTATAGAAGAGAAAGGTGCTAAGATTTTGGATTGTATTAAAATTTTAAAACAATTTAGGAGAATTAACAAATCTTAATTTTGAGTTTTTAATTTCATAAACATAGTGTTCATCTCCATTTATTTGTTTTCTATAATATCTATTAAAATGATTTGTAGTTGTCAATGTGTAGGTTTTGCACATTGCTGTCACCTGTTTTCCAGTGAATGAGAACAGTATTTCATATATATATTTTTTTTCCAGTTTTATAGTAGCCTAAATGAGAGGGCTTGTCTAGTACCAGTCATTCTATCATGTCTGGAATTAGATGTCACTTTACATTTCTCTTGTGGCTCAGATGGTAAAGCGTCTGTCTACAATGCGGGAGACCCAGGTTCGAGCCCTGGGGGAAGACCCGCTGGAGAAGGAAATGGCAATCTACTCCAGTACTATTGCCTGGAAAATCCCATGGATAGAGGAGCCTGGTAGGCTACAGTCTATGAGGTCGCAAAGAGTCGGACACAACTGAGCAACTTCACTTCACTTTACATTTTTTTTGTTTCATTTTTATCTATATTTACCTCTTTCAGACATCAACTTATCTTCTATATATTAATGTATTAGATACAAATGTTCTTCACTTTTCAGTTTCTCTATACCATATCCTATGTAAAATTAGCATCTACATCTAAGACAATGCCACTGATAATATACTAATACCTTTATCAAGCTCCCAGAAATAGCAGAAGTTTGAGTTGAAGCCCTGAGACTTTAATGGCCTTCATATCATATATGCCACACCCAGACCTCATAATAAACTTATATATCATGGTGTTTAATATGTAGAGAACTTACAAATCCCTGATATAACTAATTACCATTTCTTGACTTCCTATATATTTTTATTTTTCCAAAGTCAAGTACATATATTAAAATTGATTTGCACTTAATTTAGAGTAAATATTTAATATGCATTTGTTGAATTCATAAATTATTTAAATAAGAACTATCGATTGAAGGAAAAAAACCCTACATTTCCCAAATTTCTCCTAATATTTTAACTTAAAAAAATCACTATATATAAACTCTGTTTTTCTTCTCATTTAACATATTTCCTGTAAATCATCTAAAGAAAATGGCAGTCATTAAGTTTCCATAAGTATTGACATGTTTTTCTTCCATTTCAAAAAGAAAAATTACTTGCAAAATATCTATATCAGTTGCCCCTATGGCACTCTCATTTATCCTCAGCAATAGAGCTCACTATTGACAAAGGATAGATCTGTACACAATTTGCTTTGTCTTGATTAGTTTTCTAGATCACCTGATTCTATGTATAGTGATCTAAGCAAAATCCTATACTATATTTGTGACCCTTCTCACTGAGCATTGCTCTTAAGTTGTCATAGCAACAATCTATTAGATCAGAAAAAGTACAGTAGGATTAAGACAGATTCTAAAAAATTGAGGCAACACTTGTTTGTTGTATCCCTTCCCCCTTTTTCTTGAAATCTTGCCCAAGTGTAGCTGTGTTAAATTTTAATTTCATATCTGCTTGTATCAATCAGAACAAATTATATAAACAATTTAAAATAATGCCTCCTTACTTGGAAAAATATAATATTATGGTTTTAGAGACTTGGAGAAGATCCCCTGGAGGAGAAAATGTCAACCCACTCCAGTATTCTTGCCTGGAGAATCCCATGGACTGTGGAGCCTGATGGGCTACTGTCCATAGTGTTGCAAAGAGTCAGACACTACTGAAGAGACTTAGAACCACACATAGGGACTTTATTCAAAATTGTTAAAAGCTGAAGAAAGAAAAATCTTTTATATAAATGCTGAGCAACAGCAATGAAACTAGTGAGCAACACAAATGAAATTTATCTCTAAGAACATATTAAGAGTTTTACATTTACTTGATAAATTCAGGTATTAAGAGTGTTACAGGTATTAAGGGTTTTACATTTACCTGATAAATACTAGCAGAGAGAGAAAAAGTAAAAGATATTTGAAGGTGTTTTGCGGGAATTTAAGGTTCATTTAAGGTTGAAAAAAAAATTTTTTTAATTCCGTTAATAAGAGTTACTGACATAAATTTCAAGAACAAAATATCTTGGGTAATGTATGACTTTCAGGAATTATGTTGCCTCATCTTGGTCGAGGGATCATCACTTGAAGTGGGGTTATTGGCAGTAGAAATTAAAGTCACCATTATCTTGATTTATTTAGTACCATTAGAAAAATTTACCAGGGTAATATGGGATTATGAAGAATTAAATGAGAGAGAATTAGCATTAGATCTATAAAAAGTTAAGTAAATGTAAAAGCTTCTCCTTCTTCTTCTTCCCATCTCCTCCTCCTCCTCTTCTTCTTCCTTCTCCTTGTTCTTCTCTATCTCTCTCCTGCGTGGTCTACCTTTTTTTGCTCTGTTATGTCAGTTCTTCCTTGTATTCCTTTGGTTTTATATATATATATATATATATATATTTCTAATTCTTAAGAATTATCCAAGCTTATATACCAGTGTTATATATATATATATATATATATATATATATATATATATATATATATATATATATATAAAGTTATGTGACTGAACTAAACTGAACTGAACTGATATACCAGTGTCCCTTAACTTTGAATAGATGTTCAGTTCAGTCGCTCAATCGTGTCCAACTCTTTGCCACTCGATGGAATGCAGCATACCAGGCTTCCCTGTCCATGACCAACTCCTGGAGCTTCCTCAAACTCATGTCCATTGAGTCAGTGATGCCATCCAACCATCTCATCCTCTGTTGTCCCCTTCTCCTCCTGCCTTCAGTCTTTCCCAGCATCAGGGTCTTTCCCAATGAGTCAGCTCTTTGCATCAGATGGCTAAAGTATTGGAGTTTCAGCTTCAGCATCAGACCTTCCAATAAATATTCAGGACTGGTTTCCTTTAGGATTAACTGGTTTGATTCTTTTGCAGTCCAAGGGACTCTTAAGAGGCTTCTCCAACACCACAGTTCAAAAGCATCAATTCTTCAGTGCTCAGCTGTTTTTATACTCCAACTCTCACATCCATACATTCAGTTCAGTTCAGTCACTCAGCCGTGTCCGACTCTTTGCGATCCCATGAGCTGCAGCATACCAGGCCTCCCTGTCCAACACCAACTCCCAGAGCCTACCCAAACTTATGTCCATTGAGTCGATGATGCCATCCAACCATCTCATCCTCTGTTGTCCCCTTCTCCTCCTGCCATCAATCTTTCCCAGCATCAGGGTCTTTTCAAATGAGTCAGCTCTTCCCATCAGGCGGCCAAAGTATTGGAGTTTCAGCTTCAACCTCAGTCCTTGCAATGAACACGGAGGACTGAACTCCTTTAGGATGGACTGGTTGGATCTCCTTGCAGTCCAAGGGACTCTCAAGAGTCTTCCCCAACACCACAGTTCAAAAGCATCAATTCTTCGGCGCTCAGCTTTCTTTATAGTACAACTCTCACATCCATACATGACTACTGGGAAAAAGCACAGCTTTGACTAGATGGACCTTTGTTGGTAAAATAATGTCCTTGATTTTTAATATGCTGTCTAGGCTGGTCATAACTTTCCTTCCAAGGAGTAAGCGTCTTTTAATTTCATGGCTGCAATCACCATTTGCAGTGATTTTGGAGCCCCCCAAAATAAAATCTCTCACTATTTCCATTGTTTCCTCATCTACTTTCCATGAAGTGATGGGACCAGATACCTGTATCTTAGTTTTCTGAATGTTGAATTTTAAGCCAACTTTTTCCCTCTCCTCTTTCACTTTCATTAAGAAGCTCTTTAGTTCCTCTTTGCTTCCTGCCATAAGGGTGGTGTCATCTGCATATCATATCTGAGGTTATTGATATTTCTCCTGGCAATCTTGAATCCAGCTTGTGCTTCATCCAGTCTGGCATTTTTCATGATGTATTCTGCATATAAGTTGAATAAGCAGAGTGACAATATACAGCCTTGACGTACTTCTTTCCTGATTTGGAACCAGTCTGTTGTTCCATGTCTGGTTCTAACTGTTACTTTTTGGTATTCATACAGATTTCTCAGGAAGCAGATATGTTGGTCTGGTATTCCCATCTCTTTAAGAATTTTCCAGTTTTTTGAATGGACATTAATAAGTCTCTATCATTTGAATTTGGCTTCACTATCTATTCTGATTGTCTCTTTCCCTAATGTATATTTGAAAGTCTCTTTGTTTTTTTTCTGTGTATGCCTAGGTATTGGTAGTAATTTACATTGGAGCTTATGTATAGTAGGAGCATATTGCAATAAGTACTTGGAGTATAATTTTGCTCATTAATTTTTATTTTATTCTGGAAATTGTCACCACTGACTGGTGCTATTCTAGAAGAGTAATGAAAGGTTTCTAGGCTAGAGAGGTAGAGTGTCCATAAAAAACTGCCATCTCATGTTTGATACTTAAAGTCATTAGTGCACAGTTTCTTAACTTTGTATGCATGGGTCACTAAGGTATCTCTGGAAGGCCTTTACTCTCAGTGAACCCTTTGAAATTTAAGAAATTATATTCTGAAGGAAGAAATTTGTTTTACCAGATTGCAAAGGGCTGTGCTAAAGTATCTATCTGAGAATCACTACTCTTCTCACATCTTTCACTATGTCTTCTGAATCAAAAGAGCTACCAGTTCTTTATGCGGTACCATTTCATGCCAGTCAGAATGGCTGCTATCCAAAAGTCTACAAGCAATAAATGTTGGAGAGGGTGTGGAGAAAAAGGAACCCTCTTACACTGTTGGTGGGAATGCAAACTAGTACAGCCACTATGGAGAACAGTGTGAGATTCCTTAAAACACTGGAAATAGAATTGCCATAGGACCCAGCAATCCCACTGCTGGGCATACACACTGAGCAAACCAGAATTGAAAGAGACACATATCCCAGTGTTCATCACAACACTGTTTATAATAGCCAGGATATGGAAGCAACTTAGATGTCCATCCGCAGATGAATGGATAAGAAAGTTGTGGTACATATACACAATGGAGTATTACTCAGCCATTAAAAAGAATACATTTGAATCAGTTCTAATGAGGTGGATGAAACTGGAGCCTATTATACAGAGTGAAGTAAGCCAGAAAGAAAACACCAATACAGTATAACAACGCATATATGTGGAATTTAGAAAGATGGTAATGATAACCCTGTATGCGAGACAGCAAAAGAGACACAGATGTATACAACAGTCTTTTGGACTCTGTGGGAGAGGGTGAGGGTGGGATGATTTGGAAGAATGACATTGAAACATGTATATTATCATATATGAAATGAATTGGAAGTCCAGGTTTGATGCATGATACAGGATGCTCGGGGCTGGTGCACTTGGATGACCCAGAGGGATGGTATGGGGAAGGAGGTGGGAGGGAGGTTCAGCATGGAGAGCACATGTACCCCATGGCGGATTCGTGTCAATGTATGGCAAAACTATAACAATATTGTAATTAGCCTCCAATTTATACACAATGGAGTATTACTCAGCCATTAAAAAGAATACATTTGAATCAGTACTAATGAGGTGGATGAAACTGGAACCTATTATACAGAGTGAAGTAAGCCAGAAAGAAAAACACCAATACAATATACTAACGCATATATATGGAATTTAGAAAGATGGTAACAATAACCCTGTGTACGAGACAGCAAAAGAGACACTGATGTATAGAACAGTCTTATGGAACTCTGTGGGAGAGGGAGAGGGTGGGGAGATTTGGGAGAATGGCATTGAAACATGTATAATATCATGTATGAAACGAGTTGCCAGTCTAGGTTCGATGCATGATACTGGATGCTTGGGGCTGGTGCACTGGGACGACCCAGAGGGAGGGTATGGGGAGGGAGGAGGGAGGAGGGTTCAGGATGGGGAACACAGGTATACCTGTGGCAGATTCATTTCGCTGTTTGGCAAAACTAATACAATATTGTAAAGTTTAAAAATAAAATAAAATTTTAAAAAATAAAAAAATAAATTTATATTAAATTTTTTTTTAATTAAATTATATTTATAATAAAGATGTCTAGGTATTGGAAAATGCTGCTGAAAATTTCACAGAGTCCCTAATAAGTTTTTCACTATTTAAGCTTGAAAGCAAAAACTGGGTCCATCTGACCAAATTACATGTCACCTAGAAGTTGAAGCAGATTTAAATCACTGTCGCACATAAGATTATAGGTGAGTAAAGACAAAGAGTAGAATCCCCAGATGGCTAAATCTAGGTTCACTGACAGGTTTAGGAACCAAGAAACTAAATCTGAAAGCTTACCCAAGTATGAATTTAATTGTAAATACAGAAGATGTGTAACTAAAACTATAGAATTTGATGGAAGAGCATCAGTTGTAGAATATAATGTGTCTGTAACTGAGAAATCCCAGCTAACAGAGTGATAAAATAACAAACGGCCAGGGACAGGAAAATAAGAGTGAGGAGATGAGAATACTCCTGGAGAGAGTTCTCACTACAGATATTTTCTAAAAAGCTTTTTCTTATTAGTGAGTATATAGTCTTGTCAACAGCATTTAAATAACAGATGAAAGCTATTCTCCAGAAATAGCTGGAATACAATATAATAATAGAATATACAATAAAGAGATGAAATTGAAAAGCAAGGTATGCTGACAAATCTAAATATATCTAGAGAAGAAATATATCTCTGAAGAGAATTGGCAGTGGCTCTCTGGACAGCACAGAAAAAAAGTTATTTTTTAAAAAGTGAGAGCAAGAAAGTTGTGAATTCTCAGGGGAAAACATACTTTCCCTTCACTTGGCAGGATTAGAGGAATTTTGATGCAAAGCCACAAGTTGAAAGCTGGCTAAGGAGCTTGTGATGACTTCATGGCCCATTAATTCTCAGAAGGCAGCAACTATAACAGATCACAGTACAAGCACCAGGCCAACAGGCGGGTGTTAGTGAGGAAATAGCTGCTCTTCTGGGATGTAATGGAGAGGATTTTCAGCCCATTTCTGAGATCCATTACCTACTGTATGTGCAAGAAAGGAAGAGGGCAGAAGTACTCACTAATGAAAAATTGTCCAGTACCAACCTTAAAGAAGCCCAGAGTCAGTTTATTTACTGGATAGATAAAGTGAAAGTGAAAAGTCAGTCTCTGTCCAACTCTTTACCACCCCATGGACTACACAGTCTAGACCAGAATACTGGAGTGGGTAGCTGTTCCCTTCTCCAGGGGAATCTTCCCAACCCAGGGAATGAACCCAGACGTCGCACATTGCAGGCAGATTCTTTACTGTCAGAGCCACCAGGGAAGCCCAATAATATTGTAGTGGGTAGCCTGTCCTTTCTCCAGGGTATCATCCTGACCCAGGAATCAAACCGGGGTCTTCAGCATTGCAGGTGGATTTTTTACCAACTGAGCTACTAGGGAAGCCCACTGGGCAGATATGAGACTGTTAAATCTGAATTAAAAGCAACACACACCTCAGAATTCCATAGGTGGTGAAAGGATTTGGCATTGCAAATCTGAGATGACCCAGGAAACTGCTGTATCTCTCTGTACAGGCATAGTTAGTGTATACCTTAGGTAAAAAATGTTTTACAACCTATCAAATTTCTTAATGAAAAACTGTGTTGCCTTGTTATCCTAAATTTCAGATATTCCAGGTTTCACTGAGAGAGAAACTACCATGCAACAACATTCTATGATTTTAATTTCATGGAGAAATTCATTAAAGATAGTTTAAAGTTTTTAAGAGCCTTCCTATAGTGTATAGTTTAAATACTCACTCAGCTTGAAATTGAGACTTAGAGGAATGATCCTACTGAGAGAGTCAAGTCTTAGGTAGGTGGATAAGAAGTCTGGGGCCCCAGAGGAAGATAAAGAAGTCTGGGGATCTCAAGAAGGATACAGGGGTCTGGAGTTCTCAAGGAGAAGAAAAGGACAAACGTTTTTTCTTTAAGCCCAGAGATGATGATTGCACAACAAAACTACTGATCTTGCTCAAGGATATGTTTTTCCTTAAATTCTATACCAATGATTCATTTCAGTTCAGTTCAGTTGCTCAGTCGTCTCCGACTCTTTGTGACCCCATGAATCGCAGCACGCCAGGCCTTGCTGTCCATCACCATCTCCCGGAGTTCACTCAAACTCACATCCATCGAGTCGGTGATGCCTACCAGCCATCTCATCCCCCGTCATGCCCTTTTCCTCCTGCCCCCAATCCCTCCCAGCATCAGAGTCTTTTCCAATGAGTCAACTCTTTGCACGAGGTGCCCAAAGTACTGGAGTTTCAGCTTTAGCATCATTCCTTCCAAAGAACACCCAGGGCTGATCTCTTTAGAATGAACTGGTTGGATCTCTTTGCAGTCCAAGGGACTCGCACGAGTCTTCTCCAACACCACAGTTCAAAAGCATCAATCCTTCAGCACTCAGATTTCTTCGCAGTCCAACACTCACATCCATACATGACCACTGGAAAAACATAGCCTTGACTAGATAGACCTTTGTTGGCAAAGTAATGTCTCTGCTTTTCAATACACTATCTAGGTTGGTCATAACTTTTCTTCCAAGGAGCAAGCGTCTTTGAATTTCATGGCTGCAGTCACCATCTGCAGTGACTTTAGAGCCCCCCAAAATAAAGTCTGACACTGTTTCCACTGTTTCCCCATCTATTTCCCATGAAGTGATGGGACCGGATGCCATGATCTTAGTTTTCTGAGTGTTGAGCTTTAAGCCAACTTTTTCACTCTCCACTCTCACTTTCATCAAGAGGCTCTTTAGTTCCTCTTCACTTTCTGCCATAAGGGTGGTGTCATCTGCATATCTGAGGTTATTGATATTTTTCCCGGCAATCTTGATTCCAGCTTTTGCTTCTTGCAGCCCAGCGTTTCTCATGATGTACTCTGCATATAAGTTAAATAAGCAGGGTGACAATATATAGCCTTTTCCTATTTGGAACCAGTCTGTTGTTCCATGTCCAGTTCTAAATGTTGCTTCCTGATCTGCATATAGGTATCTCAAGAGGCAGGTCAGGTGGCCTGGTATTCCCATGTCTTTCAGAATTTCCCACAGTTTATTGTGATCCACACAGTCCAAGGCTTTGGCATAGTTAATAAAACAGAAATAGATGTTCTTTTGGAACTCTCTTGCTTTTTCGATGATCCAGTGGATGTTGGCAATTTGGTCTCCGGTTCCTCTGCCTTTTCCAAAATCAACTTGAACATCTGGAAGTTCATGGTTCACGTATTGCTGAAGCCTGGCTTGAAGAATTCTGAGCATTACTTTACTAGCATGTGAGATGAGGGCAATTGTGTGGTAGTTTGAGCATTCTTTGGCATTGCCTTTCTTTGGGATTGGAATGAAAACTGACCTTTCCCAGTCCTGTGGCCACTGCTGAGTTTTCCAAATTTGCTGGCATATTGAGTGCAGCACTTTCACAGCATCACCTTTCAGGTTTTGAAATAGCTCCACTGGAATTCCATCACCTCCACTAGCTTTGTTCGTAGTGATGCTTTCTAAGGCCCACTTAACTTCACATTCCAGGATGTCTGGCTCTAGGTCAGTGATCACACCATCATGATTATCTGGGTCATGAAGAATCTTTTTTATACAGTTCTTCTGTGTATTCTTGCCATCTATTCTTAATATCTTCTGCTTCTGTTAGGTTCATACCATTTCTGTCCTTTATGGAGCCCATCTTTGCATGAGATGTTCCCTTGGTATCTCTAATTTTCTTGACGAGATCTCTAGTCTTTCCCATTCTGTTGTTTTCCTCTATTTCTCTGCATTGATCACTGAGGAAGGCTTTCTTATCTCTTCTTGCTATTCTTTGGAACTCTGCATTCAGATGCTTATATCTTTCCTTTTCTCCTTTGCTTTTGGCATCTCTTCTTTTCACAGCTATTTGTAAGTCCTCCCCAGACAGCCATTTTGCTTTTTTGCATTTCTTTTCCATGGGGATGGTCTTGATCCCTCTCTCCTATACAATGTCACGAACCTCAGTCCTTAATTCACCAGGCACTCTATCAGATCTAGGCCCTTAGATCTATTTCTCACTTCCACCGTATAATCATAAGGGATTTGTTTTAGATCATATCTGAATGGTCTAGTGGTTTTCCCTACTTTCTTCAATTTAAGTCTGAATTTGGCAATAAGGAGCTCATGGTCTGAGCCACGGTCAGCTCCTAGTCTTGTTTGCTGACTGTATAGAGCTTCTCCATCTTTGGCTGCAAAGAATATAATCAATCTGATTTCGGTGTTGACTGTCTGGTGATGTCCATGTGTAGAGTCTTCTCTTGTGTTGTTGGAAGTGCAGGCGGCTGCAATGGCACATAAGCATGGCCAAGAGGAGCTACCCCACCTCCGAGGTCAGGGGCGGTGGCCGGGAGGAGCTACCCCACGTCTCAGGTCAGGGGCAGTGGCCGGGAGGAGCTACCCCACCTCCGAGGTCAGGGGCGGTAGCCAGGAGGAGCTACCCTGCATCCGAGGTCAGGGGCGGAGGCCAAAAGGAGCTACCCCACATTCAAGGTCGGGGCGGCAGCTGAGAGGAGCTACCCACGTCCGAGTTCGGGGGCGGCGGCCGGGAGGAGCTACCCCACAACCAAGGAGCGGTAGCCTCCTGCGCGGGCGCAGGAGGGCCTAGAGGAGCTACTCCACATTCAAAGTCAGAAGGGGCTGTGGTGAGGAGATACCCCTTGTCCAAGGTAAGGAGCAGCGGCTGCGCTTTGCTGGAGCAGCCATGAAGAGATACCCCACGTCCAAGGTAAGACAAACCCAAGTAAGATGGTAGATGTTGCAAGAAGGCATCAGAGGGCAGACACACTGAAACCATAATCACAGAAAACTAGTCAATCTAATCACACTAGGACCACAGCCTTGTCTATCTCAATGAAACTAAGTCATACCCTGAGGGACCACCCAAGACAGGCGGGTCATGGTGGAGAGGTCTGACAGAATGTGGTCCACTGGAGAAGGGAATGGCAAACCACTTCAGTATTCTTGCCTTGAGAACCCCATGAATAGTATGAAAAGGCAAAATGATAGGATACTGAAAGAGGAACTCCCCAGGTCAGTAGGTGCCAATATGCTACTGGAGATCAGTGGAGAAATAACTCCAGAAAGAATGAAAGGATGCAGCCAAAGCAAAAACAATACCCAGTTGTGGATGTAACTGGAGATAGAAGCAAGGTCCGATGCTGTAAAGGGCAATATTGCATAGGAACCTGGAATGTTAGGTCTATGAATCAAGGCAAATTGGAAGTGATCAAACAGGAGAAGGCAAGAGTGAACGTTGACATTCTAGGAATCGGCAAACTCAAATGGACAGGAATGGGTGAATTTAACTCAGATGACCATTATATCTACTACTGTGGGCAGGAATCCCTTAGAAGAAATGGAATAGCCATCATGGTCAACAAAAGAGTCTGAAATGCAGTACTTGGATGCAGTCTAAAAAACGACAGAATGATCTCTATTCGTTTCCAAGGCAAACCATTCAATATCACAATAATCCAAGTCTATGCCCCAACCAGTAACGCTGAAGAAGCTGAAGTTGAATGTTTCTATGAAGACCTACAAGACCTTTTAGAACTAACACCCAAAAAAGATGTCCTTTTCATTATAAGGGACTGGAATGCAAAAGTAGAAGTCAAGAAACACCTGGAATAACAGGCAAATTTAGCCTTGGAATATGGAATGATGCAGGTAAAAAGCTAATAGAATTTTGCCAAAAGAACCAATGATTATATAACAGCAATGTATCCTGCTTGAGGACATATTTCTCCTTCTTAAGAACCTTCTGAATAATCCTGTCATCTTCCAGTGTAAGTTGTGGGAGTGGGTCTGGTAAGATCTTCCTGTTATTAGCTATAATCCAGTTATCTTAAAATACATATTGTGGGAGCTGGTCTGGTAAGACCTTTACAACCTTAAAACATTCTTTTGATTTACTACAATAACCAATTGAAAAAGTATATAATTTCCTTGCTAAGACTAGTGGGGGGGGGGGCATTTTCCATCCCCCTTTTGATGTCTATGTCAGAAGGTTTCTCTGTCCCTTTTTTGCTTTAATAAAACTCTGCTACACAAAAGTTCTTGAGTGGTCAAGCCTGGCCCCTGGTCCCAGGTTAATTCTTTGGAGATCATGAATCTGACACCGTTCATCATGCTATTGTTATAATATTCCATTTTGCTCTGAAATGTTGTTAAAAATTTAAGATGTAAGTTTCTGAACTGAGGAAAAATAAAGACTAGATATAGTTTGAAGCAATGCAAGGTGAGAGGCAATATCCCAGATTGTATTATAGGTGTAGTACAGCTAAATGTAGGAACAACTAAATCTGAAAGCTTATCCATGTATGAACTAAATCTTAAATGCAAATGGTGTGTAACTGAAAGCACAGAACCTGATGGAAAAGCATCAATTGTAGAACATGAGGTGATTGTGTAACTGAATTTGATAGATGTTGATGGACATAGAAAACTGGAGGTCAGAATTTCAAAATTGTAAAGTAAAATGTCATGTTTTACTTTGTGCCACTCATCTAAACTAGAGTTGAAGTTTCTTGAAAGCTTTCATCATAGAGAAATTGATCTTGTATTTTAACATCTAAACAAAGAACTACAATGGACTTAGATGGTTTTCTCAATTTCAGGATAGTCATTTTGATCAGATTACTCTTTGATGTGGGGTCTGCTCTGTACATTGTGGATGTTTAGCAGCATCTACCCAGATGCTAGTAGCATACATTTACCCAGTTGTTAGAAATGTTCCCAGCAGGAGAAAATTGCCTTCCATTGAGAACCACTACTTTTGGAAAGAGACATTTGACAAGGTCTGGAGACTTCTTTGTTTGTCAAAATTGGTGGGGGGCGGTGAGAATACATGCTACAAGCATCTAATTAAAATAGGACAGGGGCACTGCTCCTAAGCATCCTATAGTGTGCAAGAGAGTTCCTTATAATAGAGAATGTGAAAGTCGATCAGCCGTGTCTTTTTGCGACCCCATGGACTGTAACCTGCCAGGCTCCTCTGTCCATGGACTTCTCCAGGCCAGAATACTGGAGTGGGTAGCCATTCCCATCTCCAGGGGAAGTTCCCAACCCAGGGATTGAATCCAGGTCTCCCTCATTGCAGGCAGATTCTTTACCATTTGGGCTACCAGGAAAGCACTCCAATTCAAAACGTCAATTATGAGGTTGAGTAATCCTCATCAAAATCCTTTCTTTTACAGTAGATGTCTATGAATAAACACATTTTTAAAAATATAAACAATCAAGCACAATTTGAGGTGTAGAGGTCTGAAAGGCTAAAGAATCAAAATTGGATCCTAAAATTATCATCACATCTGAAGGACATCAAACATCAAACCCTGAAGACATCAAACATAAAAACAAATATTAGAAGATCAAAGTATCTGAAATATCATTGAGTTTTTCTGAGGTCCCATCTTAATTAAACAAGACACACAAAACGTTCCAAAATGATGCATAAGGAAAAGATCTGACCAGATTTCCCAACAAGTATAAAGCAACCAGGATGCAGTAAATATTAGCCTCCATTCTCTTCATGAATAGTTATTGAAAATGCAGAGGGAGAAAATGTGAAAATGCAAATTCTTTAAAAAGCTTGGAGGGCAAGGGTATAGCTTCCTCCTCATCCATCTCAAGGGCTCCAGAAGTTGTCTCTGACACACTGTTCAGTGCTATCAATGAACATTATAGAGAATGATTTTCCAGAAATGGAAATTCTACTAAACGGTAAATGATCATTTTCCTTTCAACATAGCATGCTTCCTGATTCTTGCACAAGTTACTTTAAAATTCCAGCCATTCTAGTAACTGTTACCAAACATTATAGTTTTGTCCAACCCAACACAGAGACACCCTGCCTCCTCTCCTCTGCAGTTGAAGCATATTCTAACAATAGCTGTCCCTTCATTCCTAGCTATGCTCACATTTGGCAAAAAAACACACCTCATTAAAGTAATTATTTTACAGTACAGTGTCCTTGTATACTAAAACCAGTACACCATTGAGAAATTTTCTCTATGTGTAATAGCTATATAGAGCATATTAACAAAATGATCAGACTTGGGCTGCATGATTCAAAGAATTCTAAATATTTGGCAAAAACATTTCACACTACAGTTGAAGCCATAAGGTGTTTTAGTTGCTAAGTTGTGTCTAACTCTTCTGTGATTCCATGGACTGCAGCCCTTCAGGTTCTTGGTCCATGTACAAGACACTAAAAATGTGCTGAAATCAAAGGGAATACAAATATTAGACCTTTGATTCAGAAGCTTTGGCCCCTGACCTGATGAAAGGCACTAATTTTCAAATATGATGTAGAAGATCACTTCTGAAAAAAATCAGATGACCTGCCTTTTCACCCCAGCTTTCAGGTATTTGGTACCTACATGTCTCAAGCATGTTAGTTACCTTGTCTGAATTCAGTTATCATATCTATAAAATGGCAATATCGAAACATGTCCCGTCTACTTAAGCAACTGTTTATGAAATTGTTAATATAAATACCCACTAGAAATTAATGAGTAGAGTGAAATATTTGAGGCATCTATTCACTTTTAAGAATAAGATGCAAGTACCTTCTTTTCCCACTGTTGCTGCTGCTAAGTTGCTTCAGTCATGTCTGACTCTGTGCGACCCCATAGACGGCAACCCACCAGGCTCTCCTGTCCCTGGGATTCTCCAGGCAAGAACACTGAAGTGGGTTTCCATTTCCTTCTCCAAAGCATGAAAGTGAAAAGTAAAAGTGAAGTTGCTCAGTCGTGCCCAACTCTTAGCGACCCCATGGACTGCAGCCTACCAGGCTCCTCCATCCATTGGATTTTCCAGGCCAGAGTACTGGGGTGGGTTGCCATTGCCTTCTCCATTCCCACTCTTAAGCAACACTATATCAGTGTTTTAAACTAGTGTGTATAAAACCAAAATTTAGTATACAAATTCTGATCTTTCCTGAGTTCTCATCTTAATATACAATATTTTAAACAAGTAATACATAGAGAGAAGGTCAGATTTGAGTTCCTGGGAAAAAATATAAAATAATAGAGGTGAATATAGTATATTAGTATAAGAATATTAGCATCCATTCTTATTAAAAAGTAAGGAAAAAAGTCATCGCTTTTAGGTTATGCATTTGTAGGTGTAAATATACCAGATTGTAGATAAAATTGTTAAAACACTATCAAAGTTGCTGAAGACAACATACCACAGACATGAACAAAAGTAATGGCTTTCTATTCTAATAGAAACAATTGGCTAGGAATTATAATGAATATTGATTCTATCAACTATAGAGAAAATATTTTTTTAAGAGAAAGAGGTTTAAAATATTAGGGATAAATTTTCAGAGAAGTTTAGCCCAAGTTATTTATTTAATTGAATGTATAAATGGGATATCATAATATGTTCCTGGATGTAACATATATGAAATATCAATTTACATGCTCTATTTTTCTGTAAAATTTTGCAAGTGATTTTTACTTGAAGAAAATATGTCAGTCTTGCTTAATTACTATCTTAATCACTATCAGTGCAAGGTTGCACCATAATAAAAATGTGGAAAAAAACATTCCATGGCTAGAGGACACCATAGTCTGAAATGACAACCCACTCCAGTATTCTTGCTTGGAAAATCCCATGGACAGAAGAACCTGGTGGGCTACAGTCCATGGGGTCACAGAAGAGTCCGACATGACTTAGTGATTAAACAGTAGCAAGGTTAATTTATATTTTCGTTTATCTTTCTGTGGTATTCAAATTCCTTATATAGAATTCCTTATATAGCATCTAACATTTAAAATAATATTATCATGTTTTATATGTCTAAATATAAATATCTAAAGCTAACACTCTTCAAATTTCATATATAAAACCCCTTGGATGATACTACAATTTACATTTTGTCTAAATCAAATTTCTATCTCTACTCCTCAAACTAATGCTTTTATCTTCTCACTGTCTTCATATGTATGGTTTTATATCCCAAAGTGGTAAATATTGATGGATTGATTTCATGATTCTATGAGAACAGTCTACTTATGTGCTAACTTTATGATAAGTTATTAATATAATCCTGAAGTTAGTCTTCAGGATGGTTCAAGCTGGTTTTAGAAAAGGCAGAGGAACCAGAGATCACATTGCCAACATCCGCTGGATCATGGAAAAAGCAAGAGAGTTCCAGAAAAGCATCTATTTCTGCTTTATTGACTATGCCAAAGCCTTTGACTGTGTGGCTCACAATAAACTGTGGAAAATTCTGAAAGAGATGGGAATACCAGACCACCTGATCTGCCTCTTGAGAAATTTGTATGCAAGTCAGGAAACAACAGTTAGAACTGGACATGGAACAACAGACTGGTTCCAAATAGGAAAAGGAGTTCGTCAAGGCTGTATATTGTCACCCTGCTTATTTAACTTATATGCAGAGTACATCATGAGAAACGCTGGACTGGAAGAAACACAAACTGGAATCAAGATTGCTGGGAGAAATATCAATAACCTCAGATATGCAGATGACACCACCCTTATGGCAGAAAGTGAAGAGGAACTCAAAAGCCTCTTGATGAAAGTGAAAGTGGAGAGTGAAAAAGTTGGCTTAAAGCACAATATTCAGAAAATGAAGATCATGGCCTCTGGTCCCATCACTTCATGGGAAATAGATGAAAACAGTGTCAGACTTAATTTTCTGGGCTCCAAAATCACTGCAGATGGTGACTGCAGCCATGAAATTAAAAGACACTTACTCCTTAGAAGGAAAGTTATGACCAACCTAGATAGCATATTCAAAAGCAGAGACATTACTTTGCCAACAAAGGTTTGTCTAGTCAAGGCTATGGTTTTTCCTGTGGTCATGTATGGATGTGAGAGTTGGACTGTGAAGAAGGCTGAGCGCCGAAGAATTGATGCTTTTGAACTGTGGTGTTGGAGAAGACTCTTGAGAGTCCCTTGGACTGCAAGGAGATCCAACCAGTCCATTCTGAAGGAGATCAGCCCTAGGATTTCTTTGGAAGGAATGATGCTAAAGCTGAAACTCCAGTACTTTCGCCACCTCATGCGAAGAGTTGACTCATTGGAAAAGACCCTGATGCTGGGAGGGATTGGGGGCAAGAAGAGAAGGGGACGACAGAGGATGAGATGGCTGGATGGCATCACTGACTCGATGGACGTGAGTCTCAGTGAACTCCGGGAGTTGGTGATGGACAGGGAGGCCTGGCGTGCTGTGATTCATGGGGTCACAAAGAGTCGGACACAACTGAGCGACTGATCTGATCTGATCTGATCTGAAGTTAGGCTTACAGAGAAAAGCGGCTCACTGACTACTCAAAAAAAAAAAAAAACAGTTGAAACAACCTGCATACATGCTAAGTCGCTTTAGTCATGTCCGACTCTTCGCAACCCCATGGAGATTCTCCAGGCAAGAATACTGGAGTAGCTTGCCATGCCCCCCTCAATCAACCTAGTCCTAAATAAATAGTCAGTGGAGTAAAGGTGATGTTATCATTGATTTAGTGCTTTCATGGTATTGGTCAGGAATTAATACAAGTTCTCAAAGGATCCCAAAGTTTCAAATTACTATACAAGGTCCTATGTTATTGGTGCTTAAAGAATGAAAAACTGTTAAGTGGAAAATATATGACTTAACCAAAAAATCCAAGAATACAATTGGGTAACTGTTAGCAGTCTCCCTTCCTAATCTCTTGAGTATATTTCTTTTCCTTAAAAGGTTCTGTTTATATAACTGGATTAATAATACAAAAGAGCTTAAAGTATCTTAAAAGGTTAAATAATCTATGCTTTTATTCCAAAGGATACCCAGCTAGTTCCAAATAAGGAACAACAATTTTTAAATATTTTCTCCTAACTGTGTCTGTGCTATTTTTCTCTAGTCTGTCATCCTGTTTCCCTGTCTTTTGTGACAATATGTTGATTGACCCCCTTTTAAAAAAGTTTATAATGGAAAGCTATCATAAAAAGATGAGTTTAATTGGTGGTACCACAGATAAATTCAAGAGTAATATTTTATGAAATAGCCATCATGACCTGAATCTCTACAGATGTCTTGCCCCTTTCCCAAAGCCACAGTTTCTCTCCATACTCAATGTCTACTTACTAAGTAAAGCAGATTTTATAGAAAACTATGTTGTTTGTTGCACATTTCTTTTCTTCTTTCTGACTTCAGTGTGCTTATTTTATATTGTACAGTTAGTGCCACTTGTAATTATGAAAAGAAAGTAAAAATATAAGTAAGTAAACCTCCCTAGCAAACTAAGGAAATTCTTTGTAGAATAACAGGCTGTTTTCTTCTGAGTAAGACTGAGAGGAATTAGAATTGAAAAAGTTCACATTCAAAGAGGTAGAAGAGATGATCCTCAGTCATGCTGGACAAGAAAATAACTAGCAAAGAGGAACATGTCACTCAGACAAATTCATTACTAAACCCCAAGATTCCTGTTTTATGTGTGATAGGTTAAAGGATTCAAACCAGATAATAGACAGGCTTTATGATACATGTCTTCTAAAAGCAGAATAATTTTTAAAGATTGAATCCCTGGCCCAGTAGAGCACTTTGGAAGGCTATAATGTGGAAAACATCAAGAGATTGAAATGTGTGGTTAATATGAAGTGAAATAAACCATAAGAATATTGGAGGAGGGGTGACGATTTTACCCTTAAAAAATCAAAGACTGTACATTATAGTTCTTTGTATTAAAAGGGTATTTATATATACCTATGGCTGATTCATATTGAGGTTTGACAGAAAACAACAAAATTCTGTAAAGCAAATATCCTTCAATTAAAAAATAAAATTAAAAAAAACACAACTATTTGCCATGAAATGAAGAAGGGTCAGGACAATGGGGAAAAGCAGTAGTTTGTCTAACAGGTTGTAGTTTCTAGTATAAGAGTTTGTGCCAAGGTCTCAAAAAATAGCCTGGGAAATAATATCTTTGGAAGAAACTTAAAATATTTGAAAATTGGGCAAATTTACTGATCTATTGGATTTTCTTTTTAAGAAGAGAGAAATAAAGAAGGTAGGATTCATTCATAATTTAGTTTGGGGATCTGAGATTGTTATTATCATGCTTTGTAATGGAGAGGTTTTGAGGAGACCTCCATAATCCTCTTCCTGGTGTTAATATTCCTGGATAATACCTTCCCTTTTAGTGTGAAGGGGATCTATGAACTGCTTCTTATCAACAAATCTTGGTAAATGTGATGGGACATATAAATCCTAATATTATATTTTATAAAATTTCATCCTAGAAGACTCTCTTTCTGTCTTTGAAGGGGCCATGTTGTGAGAAGGTGTGTGTAGAGATCCACATGCCAAGGAAGTAAGTGTGGTCTCTAGAGACTGAGAATGGCCTGATAGCTAGCAAGAAGCCAGGGCCTTCAGTCAGACAGCCACCAGAAAATTAACTTTGCCAACCACTTCAGTCAGCTTGATAGTAGATGCTTTGCCAGTTGAGTTTCCAGATGCTAACTGAGCTCTTCTCAACATCTTGATTCTAACCTTGCATAGGACTCAATTAAGCCATGACTCAGCAAAACTATGAGATAATAGATACATGTTGTTTTAAGATGCTAAATGTATGATAATTTGTTACTTAAATATCTAATGCATTGTTAAAGAACAGTGGGAAAGAATGGGCAATAGTTTGTATATCTGAAAAACAGGAATTGTTATACACTGGGCTGAATTAGGTGTTTATTTTTACCCTCTAATTCAGCAAAACAATCTTATAAGGTAATTCATGTTTTATTTTGGTATAATTGTTCTCCAGTTTGTGGGTCATCTGCTCAGTGGCTCTACAATGGGGCTAATGGTAACCTTCTCCAAGAGGGCTTTTACCACATGCTGTGCCTCCCAGGTCTGCTGCAGCCAGAGTCCCTATTCCCCTGTCAGGCCACTGCTGATCCGTGGCTCTGCAGAGGGCACTCAAACACACAAAAGCAGGTCTAGCTCAGTCTCTTGCGAGTCCTGGTGTGAGCAAAGTTTTTTTTGAGCCCTCCAAGTATTTCTGGCATTTATGGGGTTTGATTCTAAACATGAATTCATCCCTCCTACCATCTTGTTGGGACTTCTCCTTTGCTCTTGGATGTGTTTTTTTTTTTGTTTGTTTTTTTTTTATTATTTAAGTGGGAGCCAAAATCCTCCTGTAGATGGTTGTTCAGCAGCAAGTTGCAATTTGGGTGTTCTCGCAGGAAAAGCTGAGTGCACGTCCTTCTACTCCGCCATCTTTAGGGTAAATCCCTGCATATGGTGACTGCAGCCATGAGATTAAAAGACACTCGCTCCTTGAAAAAAAAAAAAAAAAACTATGACAAACCTAGACAGCATATTAAAAAGCAGAGACATTACTTTGCTGGCAAATGTCTGTATGGTCAAAGCTATGGTTTCTCCAGTAGTCATGTATGTATGTGAGAGTTGAACCATAAAGAAAGCTGAGCACGAGCATGGAAGAATTGACGCTTTGAACTGTGATGGTGGAGAAGACTCTTAAAAGTCTCTTGGACTGCAAGGAGATCAAGCCAGTCAATCCTAAAGGAAATCAATTCTGAATATTCATTGGAAGAACTGGTGCTGAAGCTGAAGCTCTAATACTTTGGCCACCTGATGGGAAAAACTAAATCATTAGAAAAGACACTGATTTTGGGAAATACTGAAGGCAGGAGAAGAGGAAGACAGAGGATGAGATGGTTGGATGGCATCACCAACTCAATGGACATGAAATTGAGCAGACTCCAGGAGTTTGGTGATGGACAGAGAAGCCTGACATGCTTCAGTCCATGGCTTCACATGAGTCAGACATGACTGAACTCAACTGAATGTTTTATTAATGAGAATGCTGGTACACAGAGATATTAATAAACTTACCAAAATTACCTACTATATATAAGGAATTGCCAAATCATATTCATCCCATCTGTATCATGTTCTGGTTCTTTCTCTATATGGATCTTTATAACTGGAATAACCTATCTTCTCTTCTGTACTGGAAGAACACATTTGTTTATTCTCAAGGCTCAGTCAAGTATCTCTTGCAGCACAAAACCTTCTCTTGATCCTTAATAGATTAAGGACATCTACTTATTCTTTATTTATGTATTCATTTGTTATTTTAACCAGTGTCAGTTAATCATGAATTAACTGCCTTGTATCTTGGCTATGGATGATAGTAGTGAATATATCATGCAAGTTTCTTGATTTCATAAAGTTTATATTCTAACATGAGATGCAAATAATATATAAATAAGTTAACCTTTAGAACCACACAACTATGTAAAAATTGAAATAATTGACAGAAATGAACTGTGACTCTTTTGCTTTAACCAGGTAGAAAAAATCTAAATGATGTGACCTTTAATTTTGATCTACATGACAAAAAGAATTCAGCTATGTGAATTTCAGAGAGAAGAAAAGTCCACAGAGAAGAAATTGCCCATGCAAATGTCCCTACAGCTTAGCTGTTAAGAATTTGAAGGAAGGCCAGAGTTGCTTGATAATAGAGACTAGGCAGGAAGGTGATCATAAATAAAATTGCATAGCAAGATGGAAAAATGTTCCTAAAGTACTTTTAAACCAATTTTCACATACTTGAATGCTGTCAAGAGGCCACTCACATTAAGAAGAATGTGCAGGAGGTTATTAAACTTGACAAAAGAATACTCTGGAATCTGGAATCTTAGAAATGAAAGACACTTTGAATGGATTAGGGAGTGATAATGGTGAGAACATATTTAGATTATTAGTGAAGACAATTTTTTCATTACATTTGCCTTGAAGGAAAGGAGACAGATGAAGCAGAGGGTATGTGAATTAAGATCATGTATGTATACTACTGGAAATAATGTAGTAATAAAAGAAAAAAATAGCATTTATGATGCAGCAGACAGGACCCATGATAGTAGAAGAGCCTTTGAGAAGAATACAAGGAATGTAAAGAGCACAACAGGAGAGATTTTTAATGGGAAATTAAAGTACAGATGTTAGAAAAGTGGAAATTCAGAGTCTAATATTGTCCTTGCACTTACCTCAGTCCTAACATTTACCACTTTATGATTAGTTTCATTTTCTACTGTAGCAATCAAAAGCTAAATTTCATGAGAGCAACATTTAGGTACTTGGCCTATTAATTCACAAAACTTAATACAATATCTAGCACATTAACTTGATTTTTATGTAAATGAGTACATATGTAACCATATGTACTTTTCACTGGGTTAAATGGACTCTGAAAAGTTAAGATGGAACTTTGAAGCCTGCTTTTCTTATTTCTACTGTTTTTCTTATTTCTTTAATTTATTTATTTTTTTACTTCATATTTATTAAATGGAAATAGTACTCTTGGAAGAAAAAAATGAGTTTTGAAACCATCATAAATAAATTATTCTGATCTAACTTCAGAGTTTTACTATTCCTAAGTATATGCAAGGGTGAAAACACAGGAAAAAAAAACTTGTGCCAAATTTTATTATTTAAAATTTTAAACTATAAGTAAAAAAAAAAAACCAAACCTCTCTATAGGACATAGGATAAAGTTACCATTTCTATGCCTACCCTAAACTTGACATTCATGCTTTGTATTGTTTATATCATTTGTTCTTTATACACATATAAGGAACACATGTGATGTTTATTATCTATTATTATTTGGATGCAATTTCAAAGTCCCAGGTATTTTTAAGTAAATTCCCAGACTGGTAAATAGCTGAACCAGACTTTTTATTATTGAATTGATTTCTATTCCTGTGATACACATGATCTAATTTGCCTTGTGTGTCTATGTGTCCATAAATTTCCTTTTATGTAGTTAAGATAAAAGTTGAGTCAAATGTTGGTGTTCAAATGTTATAGATAGCATCTTAGTTACAATGAAATATGTATTATGCTATGCTGCTGCTGCTGCTGCTGCTAAGTCGCTTCAGTCGTGTCCGACTCTGTGAGACCCCATAGACAGCAGCCCACCAGGCTCCCCCATCCCTGGGATTCTCCAGGCAAGAACATTGGAGTGGGTTGCCATTTCCTTCTCAATTGCAGGGAAGTAAAAACTGAAAGTGAAGTCGCTCAGTCGTGTCCGACTCTTAGCGACCCCATGGACTGCAGCCCACCAGGTTCCTCTATCCATGGGATTTGCCAGGCAAGAGTACTGGAATGGTGTGCCATTGCCTTCTCCAGTATTATGCTATGGTCTTTTTTAATTGATTTAGTCTCAAAGTCAACATGTTGACAGTTTATCTTTTAACTTAATATTTATATGTTAGAATTGTATCCAAAAAAATATTTAGAAAATTATCAGCAACTTGGGAGATATTTTGAATTCAGTTACATATACATTGTATACCACATATGTTTTATCCATTTGTCTTTTGGTGGACATTTAGATTGTTTCTATATCTTGACTATTGTAAATAATGCTGCAGTGACATGGGGGTCCATATAAATTTTCATGTTAATATTTTCAATTTCTTCGGTATGTGAACTATTTTTGATGCCCTTTTTTGATACAATGCATTCATTAGACAATGGTCCCAAATCACATATCTGAGATTCTGGTAATGCATATTAGTAAAGATTCAACTATTAGCTCAGGAGCTACAACTGGAGCTACTTTTTAATTGAATTTCCATTAGTTCATTTTGCATAGCCTTTTGTTTTTCCTAGTTTTTCCCGAATTTGTAGAAGTTATCCTAGCACCATGCTTGGATTTGGCAGAGCGGGGGGTAGTTTTTGGTAGAGTACTAAAATAAGTATCTGAAAAAGTGTTCCCCATATTGATAAATTATCCATTATCAAACTTTATGTTCTGTCCCCTTTGATTTAACATCTTCTGTCTCCTACCTGAATACATTCTCACTCCTTCTGGTACCAGCCTAGCATTTACAACCTCTGTACTCCATTAGCAAGATTTCCCTGATGGGTTAGGTAGTAACTTAATTCTGGTTGTTGATTTAATGGCTAGTAATGGGGAAGTTTGGGATAACTCTGGTGGAGTGGGTTGTTTTCTGGCAGGGTGGAGACCTCAACATCAATTTTAAGAAAAGGAATGCTTATTAGTCCTTAAGAGAGAGAATTGTACTACCACTTCTACAAACCTGAAAATTCAGGTCAAACTGTTTAGTGCACCAATCAAGATGTTCCCTTTCAGTGACTTTGGCTGCATATCCTTTCAATCAGAGTTCTGATCTTGCACAGTAGACCTGCTCAGTCAAAAATTTAACATTCATTGAAGTTCTGCTACACAAAATCTTAAATCTGGATGTGATCCTCAGTTTTCTCTGCCCTCTAACTGTACAGTATTTTTACATGCTGCCAAGGAGGCTTTTTGGCTTTCACATTGAGGCTTTAATTACTGATTAATTACCTTTAGCCTTTCATTATCTTTATCCAAAAAGTTCATGAAAGTGCTGCTAGCAAAAGCCATCCAATTCAAAAGTCATCAATCTAATCCCTTATATTTTTCAAGTGAATAATGCATTGTGTCTGCTAGTGTATTATCTCTTACAGAGTAAATTCTATCCCAGTTCCCCATTAGGTAAAATTCTCAACAATTGCCCTGCCATCTTATGCTGGGGCTATCTATGTTCCACTACAGCCAGTTGAAGTGGTCTTTCCAAACTCTGAAATTCCAACTTGATGTCTACTTTCTCTGCCCACACTACCATCAACTATTACAGGTCAGTTACCTGAAAAGCAGTCACTGAGATAGAAATTGACACACAGGAAATTAATTTGGGAATGCCTTCCTTTGAGAGGATAATGAAAAATAGATTAGATGTTAAATTTTTAGGTTGGGTGCACAACAAGGAATTTTGAAACTGAGATGACCTTTATTATTTATCTCTAATTGGGGAAAGGGTCAGAAATGTATTTATAACCCAAATAGCCAATCATTGATTTTAGGCTTACTCAGGAAGAATGTGTGATTTCCTCAGTTGTCTAAAGAAGGCTGACAATTGAAAGTTGTCAATCAGCAACACTCAGAAGCTGGAGTAAGGATTTGAGTGAGGAAAATATCCATTTCCTAGATGTTACCTCTATTTTGTCTCATTTTACATAAATTTTCAGCAGCATTTGTAAGTCATAGTTACCATAAAATAATACTAGTGATACTATGCCCTTGCTTCTTCCATAGATACTCTTTATATTTACATAAGGCTTCTTCTTTTCTCCTCTGCAAACTTTCTTCTTAGATTATCTTATCTATTTCCAGACTGAAATGTATTTCACTTCAGTTCAGTTCAGTCACTCAGGCATCTCTGACTCTTTGCGACCCCATGAATTGCAGCAAGCCAGGCCTCCCTGTCCATCACCAACTCACGGAATTCACTCAAACTCACGTCCATTGAGTCGGTGATGTCATCCAGGCATCTCATCCTCTGTCATCCCACTTTCCTCCTGCCCCGAATCCCTCCCAGCATCAGAGTCAGCTATTCACATGAGGTGGCCAAAGTACTGGAGTTTCAGCTTTACTATCATTCCTTCCAAAGAACCGCCAGGGCTGATCTCCTTCAGATGGACTGGTGGGATCTCCTTACAGTCCAAGGGACTCACAAGAGTCTTCTCCAACACCACAGTTCAAAAGCATCAATTCTTTGGCTCTCAGCTTTCTTCACAGTTCAACTCTCACATCCATACATGATCATTGGAAAAACCATAGCCTTGACTAGACGGACCATTGTTGGCAAAGTAATGTCTCTGCTTTTCAATGTGCTATCTAGGTTGGTCATAACTTTTCTTCCAAGGATTAAGCATCTTTTAATTTCATGGCTGCAATCACCATCTGCAGTGATTTTGGATCACAGAAAAATAAAGTCTGACACTGTTTCCCCATCTATTTCCCATGAAGTGATGGGACCAGAGGCCATGATCTTCATTTTCTGAATGTTGAGCTTTAAGCCAACTTTTTAACTCTCCTCTTTCACTCTCATCAAGAGGCTCTTTAGTTCCTCTTCACTTTCTGCCATAAGGGTGGTGTCATCTGCATATCTGAGGTTATTGATATTTCACCTGGCTATCATGATTCCAGCTTGTGCTTCTTCCAGCCCAGCATTTCTAATGATATAAGTACTCTGCATGTAAGTTAAATAAGTAGGGTGACAATATACAGCCTTGACATACTCCTTTTCCTATTTGGAACCAGTCTGTTGTTCCATGTCCAGTTCTAACTGTTGCTTCCTGACCTGCATACAGATTTCTCAAGAGGCAGGTCAAATGGTCTGGTATTCCCATTTCTTAAAGAATTTTCCACAGTTTATTGTGATCCACACAGTCAAAGGCTTTGGCATAGTCAATAAAGCAGAAATAGATGTTTTTCTGAAACTCTCTTGCTTTTTTGATGATCCAGCGGATGTTGGCAATTTGGTCTCTGGTTCCTCTGCCTTTTCTAAAACGAGCTTGAACATCAGGAAGTTCACGGTTCACGTATTGCTGAAGCCTGGCTTGGAGAATTTTGAGGATTACTTTATTAGCGTGTGAGATGAATGCAATTGTGTGGTAGTTTGAGCATTCTTTGGCATTGCCTTTCTTTGGGATTCTAATGAAAACTGACCTTTTCCAGTCCTGTGGCCACTGCTGAGTTTTCCAAATTTGCTGGCATATTGAGTGCAGCACTTTCACAGCATCATCTTTCAGGATTTGAAATAGCTCAACTGGAATTCCATCATCTCCATTAGCTTTGTTCATAGTGATATTTTTAAGGCCCACTTGACTTCACATTCCAGGATGTCTGGCTGTAGGTGAGTGATCAGACCATCGTGATTATCTTGGTCAAGAAGATTTTTTTTGTACAGTTCTTCTGTGTATTCTTGCCACCTCTTCTTTATATCTTCTGCTTCTGTTAGATCCATACCATTTCTGTCCTTTATCGAGCCCATCTTTGCATGAAATGTTCCCATAGTATCTCTAATTTTCTTGAAGAGATCTCTAGACATTCCCATTCTGTTGTTTTCCTCTATTTCTTTGCATTGATCGCTGAGGAAGGCTTTCTTATCTCTTCTTGCTATTCTTTGGAACTCTGCATTCAGATGCTTATATCTTTCTTTTTCCTCTTTGCTTTGGCTTCTCTTCTTTTCACAGCTATTTGTAAGGCCTCCCCAGACAGCCATTTTGCTTTTTAGCATTTCTTTTCCATGGGGATGGTCTTGATCCCTGTCTCCTGTATAATGTCACAAACCTCCATTCATAGTTCATCAGGCACTCTATCTATCAGATCTAGTCCCTTAAATCTATTTCTCACTTCCACTATATAATCATAAGGGATTTGATTTAGGTCATACCTGAATGGTCTAGGGGTTTTCCCTACTTTCTTCAATTTAAGTCTGAATTTGTTAATAAGGAGTTCATGATCTGAGCCACAGTCAGCTCCTGGTCTTGTTTTTGCTGACTGTATAGAGCTTCTCCATCTTTGGCTGCAAAGAATATAATCAATCTGATTTTGATATTGACCATCTGGTGATTTCCATGTGTAGAGTCCATTAGCCTTTGCCCTACTTCATTCCGTATTCCAAGGCCAAATTTGCCTGTTATCCCAGGTGTTCTTGACTTCCTACTTTTGCATTCCAGCCCCCTATAATGAAAAGGACATCGTTTTTGGGTGTTAGTTCTAAAAGGTCTTGTAGGTCTTCATAGAACCGTTCAACTTCAGCTTCTTCAGCATTACTGGTTAGGGCATAGACTTGGATTACTGTGATATTGAATGGTTTGCCTTGGAAACAAACAGAGATCATTCTGTCATTTTTGAGATTGCATCCAAGTACTGCATTTCGAACTCTTTTGTTGACCATGATAGCTACTCCATTTCTTCTAAGGGATTCCTGCCCACAGTAGTAGATATAATGGTCATCTGAGTTAAATTCACCCATTCTAGTCCATTTTAGTTCGCTGATTCCTAGAATGTCGACATTCACTCTTGCCATCTCCTGTTTGACCACTTCCAATTTGCCTTGATTCATGGACCTAACGTTCCAGGTTCCTATGCAATATTGCTCTTTACAGCATCAGACCTTGCTTCTATCACCAGTCACACCACAACTGGGTATTGTTTTTGCTTTGGCTCCATCCCTTCATTCTTCCTGGAGTTATTTCTCCACTAATCTCCAGTAGCATATTGGGCACCTACTGACCTGGGGAGTCTCTCTTTCAGTATCCTATCATTTTGCCTTTTCATACTGTCCATGGGGTTCTCAAGACAAGAATACTAAAGTGGTTTGCCATTCCCTTCTCCAGCGGACCACATTCTGTCAGAGCTCTCCACCATGACCTGACCGTCCTGTGTGGCCCTACAGGGCATGGCTTAGTTTCATTGAGTTAGACAAGGTTGTGGTCATAGTGTGATGAGATTGACTTGCTTTCTGTGATTACAGTTTCAGTGTGTCTGCCCTCTGATGCCTTCTTGCAATACCTACCATCTTACTTGGGTTTGTCTTACCTTGACGTGGGGTATCTCTTCATGGCTGCTCCAGCAAAGTGCACCCACTGTCCCTTACCTTGGAGGAGGAGTATCTCCTCACTGCTGCCCCTCCTGACCTTGAACATGGAGTAGCTCCTCTAGGCCCTCCTGCGCCCACACAGCCACTGCTCCTTGGACTTGGGGTTGCTCCTCTCGGCTGCCGCCCCTGACCTCGGGCATGAGGTAGCTCCTCTTGGCCACTGCCCCTCGGGCATGGCATCCTCCCAGCTTCTGCCCCTGAGCTCGGATGTGGGGTAGCTCTTCTCAGCCGCGCTTGTGCGCCATCGCAGCCTGGCCGTCCCAGCCTGACATTCTTGGTCGCTGCCCCTGACCTCAGACGTGGGGTAGCTCCTCTTGGTCACTGGCCCTCAGGCATGGTGTCCTCCTGGCTTCTGCCCCTGACCTCAGATGTGTGGTAGCTCCTCTCGGCCGTGCTTGTGCACCATCACAGACGTCCGCTCTCTGTGCGCCATTGCAACTGGACTCCATAATTCATGTCTCTAATCCCTATCTTTCCTCAGAGTCCCAGGGTTACATATCTATCAGCTTGTTGGATAAATCCACTTTAAAGACTAAAAGTAATTTTAAATTAAACTTCAAACAGTAAAAAGAACAAATTTTGTTTTCATTAGTTATCCTAATCTGAATGTTTGTCTACCAGTTTTCTTATTGTCAGCAAACGTCATTACTCACACGCTAGTAAAGTAATGCTCAAAATTCTCCAAGCCAGGCTTCAGCAATATGTGAACCGTGAACTTCCTGATGTTCAAGCTGGTTTTAAAAAAGGCAGAGGAACCAGAGATCAAATTGCCAACATCCGCTGGATCACTGAAAAAGCAAGAGAGTTCCAGAAAAACACCTATTTCTGCTTTATTGACTATGCCAAAGCCTTTGACTGTGTGGATCACAATAAACTGTGGAAAAGTCTTTAAGAAATGGGAATACCAGACCACCTGACCTGCCTCTTGAGAAATCTGTATGCAGGTCAGGAAACAACAGTTAGAACTGGACATGGAACAACAGACTGGTTCCAAATAGGAAAAGGAGTATGTCAAGGCTGTATATTGTCACCCTGCTAATTTAACTTCTATGCAGAGTACATCATGAGAAACGCTGTGCTGGAAGAAGCACAAGCTGGAATCAAGATTGCTGGGAGAAATATCAATAACCTCAGATATGCAGATGACACCACCCTTATGGCAGAAAGTGAAGAGGAACTCAAAAGCCTCTTGATGAAAGTGAAAGTGGAGAGTGAAAAAGTTGGCTTAAAGCTCAACATTCAGAAAATGAAGATCATGGTATCTGGTCCCATCACTTCATGGGAAATAGATGGGGAAACAGTGTCAGACTTTATTTTTTTGGACTCAAAAATCACTGCAGATGGTGACTTCAGCCATGAAATTAAAAGATGCTTAATCCTTGGAAGAAAAGCTATGACCAACCTAGATAGTATATTGAAAAGCAGAGACATTACTTTGTCAACAAAGGTTCGTCTAGTCAAGGCTATGGTTTTTCCTGTGGTCATGTATGGATGTGAGAGTTGGACTGTGAAGGAAGCTGAGCGCCGAAGAATTGATGCTTTTGAACTGTGGTGTTGGAGAAGACTCTTGTGAGTCCCTTGGACTGCAAGGAGATCCCACCAGTCCATTCTGAAGGAGATCAGCCCCGAGATTTCTTTGGAAGGAATGATGCTAAAGCTGAAACTCCACCTCATGCGAAGAGTTGACTCATTGGAAAAGACTCTGATGCTGGGAGGGATTGGGGGCAGGAGGAGAAGGGGACGACAGAGGATGAGATGGCTGGATGGCATCACTGACTCAATGGACATGAGTCTCAGTGAACTCCGTGAGTTGGTGATGGACAGGGAAGCCTGGCATGCTGCGATTCATAGGGTCGCAAAGAGTTGGACACGACTGAGTGACTGAACTGAAGTGAAAAATCATACCAGAAGTCCTAGAGCCATCATTAGCACCTACCTTGTCCTCACCCCATATCCAAAGATTACCAATTTTCTCTACTGTGCTTACCTCTTTTTTAGCCACCATGGTTCTTCTCTAAGTGGTAGTAATACTATAGTTATTGATATTTTGATTCTATTTTGCCTCTTCATCTCTTTGTCTATTTAGCATTGAGAGTAAATTTCATAAAGCATATATCAGATAGCATCACTCTCATTTTTAAAATAGTATGGTGGTTTGTCATAACATTATGCATAAATTACTAACTCCTTTTCATGGTCCACTAAAACCATGTTAATGTGCCTTCGTTATCTGGTCTTCCTTATACTATTGCTCCATATTTTTATTCTACCTGCCACTTTTCATTGCCACAATTTCTTTCACATAGTAGTTTTTTCACATACTTTTTTCTTTTTTGGTTTCAAACTTTCTCTAAATCTTGGCTTGGATGATCCCCATGCATTTTTAAGAACTTACCATGTTGCATTCTCAGTGTTCTTACTTGATGCTCTTTTTGGGCAGTGCTTCTACCCCTGAAGGCTACTATCCTCTATAATTGGATTGTGATCATTTGTATAATTTATCACAGTTTATCATTTTATACTTTTGAGTTTCTGATTGTCTCTCTAATAAACTAATATGCTTTTTTGTATTGTCACCATTTGCCTAGAATACAGAGTTTTATTATGTATTTCAGGAATATTTCTTAAATATTACTTTAATAAATATTGTTTTTCAAAAATGAATCATAGAAAGTTTGTACCCTCATGAAAACTTCTACATTGAGCACCCTATATATCCTGAAGAAAGTAACATTTGTTTTTCAAATAAATCATGTTTAGATATATGAACAAGCCCCTTCCAAGTAAAGTTTCTATAGTCATATTTAGAATACAGTCTAGAGTGTAGCCATCAAAGTTTAGTGAAATCAACATTTCAGATATGATTTATTTATGATTCTAACATTTGAAACCTTGCTAGGCTTATTTGACAACAAAACTCCTCATTGGAAGACTGCAAGAAAATTTACAATATTTAGGATTTTCAGGAAATAATTTTATTTATGCTGTTGCAATCTAAACAAATTATTTATGTGGTATATTATTTTTAGCAATGCTCCAAAATTTAAATATTTCACAATTGAAATTCATATTTTGGAAATTAGATTAGTCATTCAGTTATGTGTTCTGTTGTATTTTGTATTTTTATACCTCGTTATTATTGATGCCATATATTTTCCTGTTTTTCTTTGATTGGTGTATCTTCCTTTTCAGTCATTTTCTGCATTTTGATAGTTAAAGATAGTCGTATATAACTATGTGTAAGTGTCACAGCTCAAAATCATCCATTATATTATTTTGTATATTCAACATTGACTTTATTCCATTCACTCTCTTAATGTAGATGAGACTATCTTCTTCCAGGATCATTTTGCAGATTTCTCAAGTGATTTCACTCATACTGTTCTCTATAGACCTGGATTAACCACAATTTCCTACTTGTCATTCATTGATTTGGGCTATTTGAACATTTTCCAGTCACTGTAATTTGATTCTTTATATAACCAATTCTTAGGACTACACCTCTCTTTCTTTCTCTCAAAATCGCTCACTTGTATCCGACTCTTTTGACCCCATAGACTGTAGCCCACCAGGCTCTTCTGTCCATAAAGTTCTTTGGCAAGAATACTGGAGTGGGTAGCCATTCCCTTCTCCAGGTGATCTTCCCAATCCAGAGATTGAACCCAGATCTCACGTGTTATAGGCAGATTCTTTACCTTCAGAGCCACCAGGGAAGCATGTATGGAGTACCTACTATATTCTAATCATTGTTCTAGCCACTGAGGTTACTTCAGCCAAAGAGAACACATAAAAATCCTCCCTTTAAGAAGTAAATATTTTAGTTAAGGGGGATAGACACATAATAGACTATAATAAATGAGACAATAATTGCTATATTTTAAAAAAGAAATTTGGTAAAAGGAATTGGGAATGCCATGGTAGTGGAGGAGGAGAACAATACTATTTTTAAACAGTTAATAATTAACTCTTTTTCATGAGAAAAGGTACCATTGAACAGACTTTAAATTAGTGAACAAAGGAGCTATATGAATATGAGGAGGAAAAGCATTCCAATTAGAGGGAACACGTAGTGAAAAGGTTCTAAGCATCCCCGACATTTCTAGAAAAAACACCAGAGACCAGTGTGGAAAGGATAGGATTGAACGAGAAGAGATCAGGAAATAAATAATAAGTATGTGACTAGAAGTGGGAGCAGGATTGATTCCTTAAGGTCCTAAACCTATAATAAGGATTTTCATTTTTATTCTGTGTCAAAATGGGAACCAGTAGAGGATTCTTGGTAAAGGAATGATGTGTTTTGATTTTTTAAAGCCCACTTTGGGTGCTGGATAAGAACCTATTTTAAAAATCTGGGTAGAAGAAATTTGTAGCTTTGGCCAGGAGGAAAATAGTGAAAATAGATTCTGCACATATTTGAATCCAGAGCCAAAATAATTTATTTAAGAAATGGTTTCAGTTCAGTTCAGTTCAGTCGCTCAGTTGTGTCCAACTCTTTGTGACCCCCTGGACTGCAGCATGCCAGGCCTCCCTGTCCATCGCCAACTCTCAGAGTTTACTCAAACCCATATCCATTGAGTCAGTGATGCCATCCAACCATCTCATCCTCTGTCATCCCCTTCTCCTCCTGCCTTCAATCTTTTCTATCATCAGGCTCTTTTCAAATGAGTCAGTTCTTCGCATCAGGTGGCCAAAGTATTGGCGCTTCAGCTTCAGCATCAGTCCTTCCAATGAGTATTCAGGACTGATTTTCTTTAGGATGGACTGGTTGGCTCCCCTTGTAGTCCAAGGGACTCTCAAGAGTCTTCTCCAACACCACAGTTCAAAAGAATCAGTTTTTGGTTCTCAGCTTTCTTTATAGTATAACTCTCACATCCATACATGGCTACTGGAAAAACCATAGAAGAAATGTTACTAGTCAGTGAATAAAATATACTTTATCTCTTTTAAATGGGAATACATTTCAGCTTATTTTATTTCACATTTAAAAGCTACCTACCACAGGAACATTTAGTACTTTACAGAATGACTAAAGAAAATATAGATAATAACCATCATGACACAAAACGATAGAACCATGTATAGTTCTATTGCCAAAGACAATATTTTCATAGGATAAATAAATAAATGTATGTATTTTGTTGTTGTTGTTCAGTCTCTAAGTCATGTCCAACTCTTTGCGACCCCATGAATAGCTACACACTAAGATTCCCTGTCCTTCACCATCTCCCTGAGTTTGCTCAAACTCATGTCCGTTGAGTCAGTATGTATTTCTTAATCATCTATTTTTCAAAACCAGACTAAAATTTTTCAGTTAGGTTAAATTTTATAAGTGATTTGAGTATCCATGGACAAACAACAGTACACATGTTTTATAGATACACCTGAATCTGTAAATAAATAGATTGAAGATATATCAGTTTTGTTACAGCAGAAGGGGAAATAAAGGTACATTACATTTTTTAGGTATTCGGTAGTAATAACTCATCAACTCCTTGTGGCAATAATGATTCCCTTCATTCAAAATTTAAAATATATATATATTTTTTGAGGATAAATTGACTGCTAATGGCCTCATCTTTCAAATAAGTAATGTTTTCCCTCCAGTTAAATTATCTCATTAGATATTCCTACCAACAAAGAGGAGAAATGACAACTGTTATTTTCCAAGTAGGGAAAACCAATAACCAAAATACTTTTTAAAAAGATATAATTTGAATGTGTTCATAGTTTTGACACAAAATAATAAGCTTGTTCTAGTGCTTAGTCACTCAGTCATGTCCGACTCTTTGCGACTCCCTGGATTGTAGCCTGCCAGACTCCTCTGTCCATGGGTTTCTCCAGGCAAGAATACTGAAGTGGGTTGACATGCCCTTCTCCAGGGTAATAAGCTTACATATCTCCAAAAAATGGATGTAACTGACCTCAATACATGTAAGTAATTAACTTGATTAGAGTAATTACCTTTAGTGCCCAGAAATACACAAATGCTTAAACATATACATATCTTCCATTTAGCATTCAAGTTCTAATAAGTTATTTATAGACATCTAGGACATTAATTTTCTTTACTTTTAATTTCTTTTTTCTCTCTGTCAGTCTCTCTTCTGCTATCTGCTTTTTTTGTTTGTTTGGATTATCCACTTTTCTAAAAATTTGTAGTGAATCAGAAATTATCTAAAAATTAAAAGTGAGCTAGAAAATTATACCTGTGGGTCAGCTGGCAAAGAATCTGCCTGCAATGTGGGAGACCTGAGTTCTATCCCTGGGTTGGGAAGATCTCTTGGAGAAGGCAAAGGCTACCCAGTCCAGTATTCTGGCCTGGAGAATTCCATGGACTCCATAGTCCATGGGATTGCAAACAGATGGACATGACTGAGCAACTTTAACTTTCATTATCACTTTCAATCAATACAATGTAGGCATTTTATTTAAGATCATTGAAATAAGTAATTTATATATATATTTATATATTGTATTGAAGTATAGCTGTTTTACAGTATTGTGTTAGTTTCAGGTGTATGGCTGTACAAAAATGTGATTCAGTTATATATATATATATATATATATATATATATATATATATATATATTTCAAATTTTTTCCACTATTACAAGATATTGAATAGGGTTTCCTGTGCCAGAGAGTAAATCCTTCTTTATTTTATATATATGTGTGTGTGTGTGTGTGTGTGTGTGTGTTCATGTGTGTGTGTGTGTGTGTCTGTTAATGCCATACATCTAATTTATCCCATACCCTTTTTGCCCTTTGGTAACTATAAGTTTGTTTTCTATGTCAGTGAACCTGTTTCTGTTTTCAGAATAAATTCATTTATATCATCTCTTTAGATATCAGTGACACCTGTTTTTCTCTATCAGACTTACTTCACTTACTATAGTATTCTCTAGGCCCAACTATGCTGCAAATGGCATTATTTCATTTTTATCCATTCATCTGTTGATGAACACAGTTTGCTCCCATGTCTTCAGGTCAGTCGATCAGTGGTGTCCGACTGTTTGCGACATCATGGAACGCAGCACATCAGGCTTCCCTGACCATTACCAACTCCTGAAGCTTACTCAAACTCATGTCCATTGAGTCAGTGATGCCGTCCAACCATCGCATCCTCTGTCATCCCCTTCTCCCACCTTCAATCTTTCCAGCATCAGGGTCTTTTCTAATGAGTCAGTTCTTTGCATCAGGCAATCAAAGTATTATAACTTCAGCTTCAGCATGAGTCCTTCCAATAAATATTCAGGACTGATTTCCTTTAGGATGGACTGGTTGTATCTCCTTGCAGTCCAAGAGACTCTCAAGAGTCTTCTCCAACATCAAAGTGCAAAAGCATCAATTCTTCAGTGCTCAGCTTTCTTTATTGTCCAGCTCTCACATTCGTACATGACCACAGGAAAAACCATAGTTTTGACTAGATAGTCCTTTGTTGACACAGTGATGTCTCTGCTTTTTAATATTCTGTCTAGGTTTGTCATAGCTTTTCTTCCAAGGAGCAAATGTCTTTTAATTTCATAGCTTCAGTCACCATCTGCAATGATTTTGGAGTCCACAAAAAAAAACTAACATCTATAACTTTTTCCATTGTTTCCCCATCTATTTGCTGTGAAGTGACGGGACCAGATGCCATGATTTTAGTTTTCAGAATATTGAGTTTTAAGCCAACTTTTTCACTCTCCTCTTTCACTTGCATCAAGAGGCTCTTTAGTTCTTCTTCTCTTTCTGCCATAAGGGTGGTGTCATCTGCATATCTGAGGTTATTGATATTTCTCCCAGCAATCTTGATTGCAGCTTGTGCTTCATCCAGCCTGGCATTTTGTATAATGCATTCTGCATATAAGTTAAACAAACAGGGTATAATACACAGCCTTGATGTACTCCTTTCCCAATTTGGAACCAGTCTGTTGTTCCATGTCCAGTTTTAACTGTTGCTTTTTGATATGCACACAGATTTCTCAGGAGGCAGGTCTGGTGGTCTGATATTCCCATCTCTTGAGGAATTTTCCACAGCTTGTTGTGATCCACACAGTCAAAGGCTTTGGTATAGTCAATAAAGAAGAAGTAGATGTTTTTCTGGAATTCTCTTGCTATTTTGATGATCCAGTGGATGTTGGAAATTTTATCTCTGGTTCCTCTGCCTTTTCTAAATCAGCTTGAACATCTGGAAGTTCTCAGTTCAAGTACTGTTGTAGCCCAGCTTGGAGAATTTTGAGCATTACCTTGCTAGCGTGTTAGATGAGTGTAATTGTGTGGTAAGTTTGAATATTCTTTGGCATTACCTTTCTTTGGGATTGGAATGAAATATGACTTTTTCCTGTGACCATTCCTGTGGCCATTGCTGAGTTTTCCAGATGCTGGCATATTGCGTGCAGCACTTTCACAGCATCATCTTTTAGGATTTGAAATAGCTCAACTGGAATTCCAGCACCTCCACTACCTTTGTTCATAGTGATGCTTCCTAAGGCCCCTTTGACTTTGAATTCCAGGATGTCTGGCTCTAGATGAGTGATCACACCATCGTGGTTATCTGGGTCATAAAGATCTTTTTTGTATAGTTCTTCTGTGTATTCTTGCTACCTCATCTTAATATCTTCTGCTTCTGTTAGGTCTATAACATTTCCTTTTTTTATTGTGCCCACCTTTGCATTGGAAATATTCACTTGCTATCTCTAATTTTCTTGAAGAGATCTGGAATGCAAAAGTAGGAAGTCAAGAGATACCTATAGTAACAGGCAAATTTGGCCTTGGAGTACAAAACAAAGCAGGGCAAAGACTCAGAGTTTTGCCAAGTGAACGCACTGGTCATAGCAAAGACCCTTTTCCAACAAAACAAGAGAAGACTCTACACGTGGACATCACTAGAAGGTCAATACCGAAATCAGATTGATTATTTTCTTTGCAGCCAAAGATGGAGAAGCTCTATACAGTCAGCAAAAACAGACTGGGAGCTGACTGTGGCTCAGATCATGAGCTCTTTATTGCCAAATTCAGACTCAAATTGAAGAAAGTAGGGGACACCACTGGACCATGTCTTGGGTTTTCTAAATTGTACTTCTATGAATATTGAGTATGCTGCTACTGCTAAGTTGCTTCAGTTGTGTCTGATTCTGTGCAACCCCAGAGATGGCAGCCCTCCAGGCTCCCCCGTCCCTGGGATTCTCCAGGCAAGAATACTGGAGTGGGTTGCCTTTTCCTTCTCCAATGCATGAAAGTGAAAAGTGAAAGTCAAGTCGCTCAGTCGTGTCCAACTCTTCATGACCCCATGGACTGAGTATACATATACCTTTCCTTTTTCTGGATATATATGTCCAGGAGTGGCTGCTAGATCCTATGGTAGTTCTATTTTTAGTTTTTTTTTTTTTTTTAAGAATTCCAATACTGTTTTCCATAGTGGCTACATCAATTTATATTCCCACCAACACTGTAGAAGTGTTCCCATTCTCCAGTTTGTCCCACAGGGACAGAGTACTCCTCTTTTCACTTTGACTTTGAGTTTAGCTATGCTATTTGTTTGCTGAAGGGGTTGCTAGTGGATGTGTTTGCACAATTGGATTTTTATATTTCCATTAATGCCACGAGAAGAGTTTTCTTTACGTACCAGCAGTGTCTTCAGCCTGCATCTAAGGGTGAGCTCCTATGGAATATAGCCAGCCTAACTGAATCACTGACAAATGGCATGGAATACAGTCTCCTCTGCTATGCTGGCCTAAAGCAGATCTGTTCCTGACAACTGCTCCTTAGAATACAAAATAAGAGCTGTTTTTCTGTTATGGGCTAAACTGTGTGCTCTAAACATATGCTGAACATTTATATATGACCTTGTGTGTGTGTGTGTGTGTGTGTGTTAGTCACTCAGTCATGTCCAACTCTTTGCAACCCCCAGGAACATAGCCTGCCAGGCTTCTCTGTCCATGTAATTCTCCAGGCAAGAATACTGGAGCGGATTGCCATTCTCTTCTCTAGAGGATCTTCCTGACCCAGGTATCAAACCCTGGTCTCCTGAATCACAGGCAGATTCTGTACCATTTGAGCTATATGGAAGTCCTATATATGACCTTCATTGGGTATAGAATCTTTGCAGATGATGAAGTCAATATGAGACCATGAGAATGGGTCCCAACCCAGCATGATTGTGTCCCTATAAAAAGAGGACATTTGGACACAGAGAATAAGCAAGTACAGAGAGAATGCCATGTGAAGATGAAGGCAGAGGTAATGGTGATGCAGGTATAAGTCAAGGTATGCCAAAGATTGCCAGCAAACCTTAGAAGCTAGTGAAGAGGCATGGGACACATTCTCTCTCAGCTCTCAGAATGAATCAACCTGTATTAACAGGTTTTTAGGCTCCAGAAATGTGACATAGTACATTTCTGTTGTTCAAGATACTCATCTTATGGCACTTTGTTATAGCAGCTACAGCAAATAAATACATGGTTGAATACCACTGAGATTTTGTGGTGTTTTGTAGCAGAGCAATAACTGATTTCTACACCGTATTTCAGTTTATACCAGTAGCAGTTTCTTTCTTTTGAAAAATTAGAAAAATATAAAGAAGAATAAACAAATTGTACATGTCTTCTCATAGAGCCTCTTTTCCAGGCTGTTTTTGGTCAACATAAAAGTTTAAATCATAGATGTCTGTCTATCTATACCTATCAGATTTTTCTTATGTCTTTATTAATTGTATAATTTATCCACTTTTTTGTCTTATATTAGAACATAAAAATGGAGAAGGAAATAGCAACCCACTCCAGTACTCTTGCCTGGAAAATCCCATGGACAGAGGAGAGTAGTAGGCTACAGTCCATGGGGTCGCAAAGAGTTGGACATGACTGAGCAACTTCACTTCACTTCATTTAGAACATAAAAAAGTTTACATGATACTTACAAGTCTTCATAAATAACATTTTAATGAATTTTATTGTAAGGAACTATTCTAATAATAACCAATACCAATCATTTTAAAATCAAAAATTACTGATAATACATCCCTTGGAAGTGAGAGTCAAAATTCAGACAATAGAGAAACGAAGATCCAAATGTTGAACAAACTAAAATTCTCTCCATAAATTTTATAATAGACCCTTGATAAATATATTAGACTGTCTTTAATAATTGAATTACCATAATTGATTCCATATATATTCATTCTGGAAAATTAAAGCAGGCTCTTTCTGCACAAGAACAATGAGATTTCCTGGAAGTCATATTGAGATTAATAACAGAAAATCAGTACTCTAAGGGCCTGGACTTTCTTGGTGGCTTACTTGGTAAAGAATCCATTTGCAATGCAGGAAACCCAGGTTCAATTTTCGGGTGGGGAAGATCCCCTGGAGAAAGAAATGGCATCTCACTTCAGTGGTCTTGCCTGGGATATCCCATGAACAGAGGAGCCTGGCAGGCTACAGTCCGTGGGGTCACAAAGAGTCAGACATGACTTAGTGGCTAAACCACCACCACCATGGGCCTAGATGTAGGAAACACTACTTTACTTAAACTCTGTGTAAAAGTTCCTGGATTAATTTTCTGTCATATGAAATTACAGAGAACTGAATAAGGTAGTTAGAGGTTTATTTTTCCCCATACATAGAAGTCTTGGAAATAGGTGACCTTGGTCAGGTGTTGATTTACATCTGGTAACTTTGTAAATTCTTTCATACTTCCTTCATGCTCCATATTTTATTAGATGGTCTATAGCTTTAAATGTCTGGTGAAGATAATAATAAGATAGAATTGATGGCAAATGCTTCATTTGTCAGTTTTATTCCAAAAAAGAAAAATCTTTACCCCAAATACTTAACAGATAGAAGCTTGCACTTTATATCCTGAACTATGTCACATGGTAAATTCTAATAATAGAGACTGTGAGTCAGAATTAAGCCTATAGGAAAAGGAATTTGTCATATAAGCAGAATTTACCACAATGAATAGATATCCAAGAATGTCAGGGTAGCTTGCCAAATTATTTGAGAGAGGAGACTGTAGGATTTAAAGAAACTGGATATTCACTGGGAATGTAATGCAAGTGTTGTAATAGCATTAAGATAGAAAATCAGCAATAAACAAATGCCAGAACAAGAAAGATTCCCTGGTGAATTCTGCCAAACATTTAAATAAGAATTAAATCCAATCTATCTGAAACACTTCTTAAAAAAAGAAGAGGAAGGAAGCCTTCCTAAATCGTTCTCTGAGGCCAATATTACAAAGTATCTAGGTTGGATATATGTTTTCAATACTTCTATTCAAAATGGTACTAGAAATTCTGGCCAAAACTTTACAAGAAAAAGAAATTAAGAGCATACAAATAAAACACAAAGAAATAAAACTATCTCTGTTCATAGATAACATATTATATATAGAAATATTAAATAATTAAATGAAAAAGTCTGTTAGCCCTAATAAATGAATTTACCAGAGTTGTAGGATACAAGACCAACATTCAAAAATCAGTTATATTTCTGTACACTTGCAATGAACAATCCAAAAAGGAAATTAAAGCAATTCCATCTGTAATACCATTAAAAATAATAGAGTAACAGGAGTTAATTTAACCACAGTGATGCAAGACTATGATGAAAACTACAAAACATTGCTGAAAGAAATTAAAGACTACATAAGCAAATGTAAAGATATTCCATGTTCATGGGTCAGAAGATAATAATTATAAGATGAAAATAACAGGTTACTGAAGGCAATGGCAGCCCATTCCAGTGCTCTTGCCTGGCAAATCCCATGGACGGGGGAGCTTGGTAGGCTGCAGTCCTTGGGGTCACTAGGAGTCAGACACAACTGAGCGACTTCACTTTCACTTTTCACTTTCATGCATTGGAGAGGGAAATGGCAACCCACTTCAGTGTTCTTGTCTGGAGAATCCCAGGGATGGGGAGCCTGGTGGGCTGCCGTCTCTGGGGTCGCACAGAGTCGGACACGACTGAAGCAACTTAGCAGCAGCAGCAGCAAAGCAATCTAAAGATCCAGTAAAATTCCTATCAAAATCCTTACTGCTTTTTTTTGCATAAATGGAAAAAGCAATATTAAAATTTACATAAAATTGCAGTGAACCCAGAAGAGCCAACACAATCTTGAAAAGAAAAAATTTGGATAACCCATATTTCTTAATTGTAAAACTTAATACAGAGTTACATAATAAAAATAGTATATTACTTGCATAAAGTTAAACATATATGTTGTTATTAAGTTGCTAACTTGTGTTTGACTCTTTGTGACCCCGTGGAATACAGTGTGCCAGGTTGCCCTGTCTTTCATGGTCTCCAGGATTTTGCTCAAATTCATGTCCATTGAGTCAGTGATGTTATCTAACCATCTAATCATCTGCCTCCCGCTTCTCCTTTTGCCTTCAATCTTTCCCAGCATCAGGGTATTTTCCAATGAGTCAGCTCTTCACATCAGATGGCCAAAGTATTGGAGCTTCAGTATCAGTCCGTCCAATGAATACTCAGGGTTAGTTTCTTTTAAGATTTATTGGTTTGATCTCCTTGCAGTCCTAGGGACTCTGAAGAATCTTCTCCAGTGCCACAAGTCCAAAGCATCAATTCTTCAGTGCTCAGCTTTTTTATGGTCCACCTCTCACATCTGTACATGACTACTGGATAAACCATAGCTTTTACTATAAGAGTCTTTCTTGGCAAAGTGATATTTCTTTTTTAATACACTGTCTAGGTTTGCCATAACTTTACTTCCTAGGAGCAACCATCTTCAAATTTCATGGCTGCAGTCACTCTTTACAATGGTTTTGGAGCATGAGAAAATAAAGTCTGTTACTGCTTTCACTTTTTTTTTTTTTTTGACTTCTATTTGCCATGAAGTGATGGGACTGGGTGCCACAGTTTTGTTTTGTTTTTTTTTTAATGTTGAATATCAAACCAGCTTTTTGACTCTCCTCTTTCACCCCCAAGACATTCTTTAGTTCTTCACTTTGAGCCGTTAGAGTTGTATCATTTGCATATCTGAGGTTGTTGATATTTCTAGCAATCTTGGTTCCAGCTTGTGAGTCATCCAGCCCAGCATTTTGAATCATGTACTCTGCATAAAAGTTAAATAAGTTAGGTGACAATATACACCCTTGTTGTACTCCTTTCCTAATTGTAAACCACTAAGTTGTTCCATGTCCAGTTCTAACTGTTGCTTCTTGATTTGCATACAATTTTTTCAGGAGACTGGTAAGGTGGTCTAGTACTTATTTGTTTAAGAATTTTCCACAGTTTGTTGAGATCCACACAGTTAAAGGCTTTGGCATAGTCAATAGAGCAGAAATGGATGTTTTCCTGGAACTCCCTTGCTTTCCCCAAAGTCCAAAACATGTTGGCAATATGATTTCTGGTTCCTCTGCTGCTTCAAAACCCAGCTTCCATCTGGAAGTTTTTGGTTCACATACTGCTGAAGCTTAAAGGTTTTTTAGTATAACCTCACTAGCATGTGAAATTAGTGCAGTTGTATGGTACCTTGAACATTCTTTGGCATTTCCCTTTGGACTAGACTGAAAACTGACTTCTTCCAGTCCTGTGGCCACTGCTGAGTTTTCTAAATTTGCTGACACATTGAGTGCAGCACTTTAACAGCATCATCTTTTAGGATTTGAAATAGCTCAGCTGGAATTTCATCACCTCCATTATCTTTGTTTGTAGTAAGGCTTCGTAAGGCTTACTTGATTCCACAGTCCAGGATGCCCTGTTCTAGATGTTTGATCACACCATCATAGCTATCTGGATAATTAAAGCCTCTCTTGTGTAGTTCTTCTGTGTATTCTTGCCATCTCTTCTTAATCTCTTCTTCTTCTGTTATGTCCTTATTATTTCAGTCCTATATTGTGCCTATCCTTGCATGAAATATTCCCTTGATATCTAGTTTCCTTGAAAAGATCTCTAGTGTTTCGAATATTATTGTTTTCATCTATTACTTTGCATTGTTCATTTAAGAAGGCCTTCTTATCTCTCTTTGCTATCTTAAGCAATTAATCAGAGTCTTCATCTATTCACTCTGCCATTGAATTTGATGTCATTATTCTATTCTGAAGTTTAATCCATGGTATATATAGGTCTCTTCTATGTCATCTCTTTATCCTTTGTAGAAGTTTCTTAGGATCCAGATCTCCTCTATTAAATACTCAGAATCCAATGTTTGGCCCATAGAAATCTCACACAGTTGTTTACCATCCTTATTTATTTAATATTTTTAAAAATATCATATCACCAGATAATAAATATATATATTTTTATCTATTCAGGAACCTTGTATGTTTTGTATCTCATCATCATTCCTATTAAGGAACAGAATGGGTAATTTTGTATCCATTTGCAGATGATGAAACAGTGGATTTCCATATTACATAACTTTCTGAATGCTATATGACTAAAACATGTTAGAATGAGGAAAATAACCCAAATCATTTTGTATTCTCAGTTTATAATTTGAAAATAAAAATGCTGTGGATATTCATAAAAGGAAGAGATTATGTGTAGTCAGGATGGTGAAGTGAGTAGAGGATGGGATTGATATAAGATCAGAAGAGGCTTCACGACAAAATTGCTATTTGAAGTACATAGCAAAAGAAAAAAAGATAAAGAAAATTTTTAAAATCAAAAGGATCAAGATGAGTAAGTAGGAGGAGAGAAAGATGGCTATTTAAAAACAATAAAAAAAAAAATAGTAGAAACTTTCCCAGGCTTTTTGCATTTAACATTAATTTGTACTACAGCACATACTCTGTTTGGAATTATGGCAGAATTACTCTGTTACTTATGACAGAAGGTGAAGAAGAACTAAAGAGCCTCTTGATGAAAGTGAAAGAGGAGAGTGAAAAAGTTGGCATAAAGCTCAACATTCAGAAAACTAAGATCATGGCATCCAGTCCCATCACTTCATGGCAAACAGATGGGGAAACAGTAGCTGACTTTATTTTGGGGGGCTCCAAGATCACTGCAGATGCTGATTGCAGCCATGAAATTAAAAGACGCTTACTCCTTGGAAGGAAAGTAATGACCAGCCTAGACAGCATATTAAAAAGCAAAAACATTACTTTGCCAACAAATATCCATCTAGCCATGGCTATGGTTTTCCAGTGGTCAGGTATGGATGTGAGAGTTGGACTATAAACAAAGCTGAGTGCCAAAGAATTGATGCTTTTGAACTATGGTGTTGGAGAAGACTCTTGAGAGTCCCTTGGACTGAAAGGAGATCCAACCAGTCCATCCTAAAGGAGATCAGTCCTGGGTGTTGATTGGAAGGACTGATGCTGAAACTGAGACTCCAATACTTTGGCCCCCTGATGCGAAGAGCTGACTCATTTGAAAAGACCCTGATGCTGGGAAAGATTGAGGGCAGGAGGAAAAGGGGACTACAGAGGATGAGATGGTTGGATGGCATCACCAACTCAATGGACATGGGTTTGGGTGGACTCCGGGAGTTGGTGATGGACAGGGAGGCCTGGCGTGCTGCAGTTCATGGGGTTGCAAAGAGTCGGACGTGACTGAGTGACTGTACTGAACTGAACTGAACTCTGTTTGGAAGTATTCTAAAGAAAGAATCATGAACTCTGCTACCTGTCTCCAACTACTTTATACTTATTTCATCAAAAATTAAAATTTTGTTTATGTTTCATATTACATATTTATTTTTACAGGACCTTTCAATATTTAACTTAAAGCAGTGATTAATGGCAACACTCCATCACATGTAGCATGAAAAGAATATTTAGGTATTAGGTTGCTCTCCGAAATACCTAAATGGATGTCCTGCAGACTACTTATCCAACAAGAGACAATGTTTTTTATGTTCCATGGTAGTAAGGTATCACTGATAAAGTGAATTAAGAAACTAAAACATTTTATAGAAAATTTAGTGGACCATGTATTTGGCATTCATTATATTACAGGTACTTTATTGCTGTTTTGTTCAGTTGCTCAGTCATGTCTGATTCTACGACCCCATGGACTGCAACAGGCCAGGCCTCCCTGTCCATCACCATCTGTCAGAGCTTGCTCAAACTCATGTCCATAGAGTCAGTGATGCCATCCAATCATCTCATCCTCTGTCATCCCCTTCTCCTCCCACCTTCAATCTTTCCTAGCATCAGGGACTTTTCTAATGAAGAGTCAGCTCTTCCTAGGGATGATCTAGGAAATGTTACTCTACAACTCTAAGTGCCAGCGTGCTTGAGTGGAATCTGAGATGATTAAACTAGGTCACTGAGTTTCACATCACCCAGGAGTCTATAGATACACCCAGACTACATGGATGTACACAGATGACAGTGTGAGAACCATATCAGCAAATTACTGTGAGCTGCTGGGTGAAAGATTGTTGGGGAACTGCATTTTTCACACACAGTCTCAAAGAATCACAGATAAGTGAGGATCTATCAAGAGGATGAGAAGTGCATACACTGGAAAAGTCCAGTAATCATCTTCTCAGCCCAGGGGCCACAATGCCAGTTACTGGGCAAAGTGAACCCTGAGCCCCTCGTGTGCACAGGGGCACTGGGACAGAGCTGCGCCTTTGCATTTTGACACCAAAGATGCTTCACCCGAACCCAGCCACAAGGACACCTGTAAGCAGGTGGATCCAAAATGAGAAATATTCTGTAAAACAGCTGACTTCAACAGAACAGTGTCATAAAGAAAAAAAAGAGGAATGTCCTGGAACAAAGATACTTGAGAGATATAACATTTAAATGTAATGAAAAGTCTTTGACCGGATCCTGGGTCAACACTAAACATGAAAGGAACGCGAAAACCAAGCAACTGTGACAGTGCCAAAGGAGCACATTAATCTTCCAATAACTGACTCCAAAGACATGGAGATCTGTGATTTACATGGAAAAGAACTCAAACACAGGTTGATTAATTTAATCTGCATATCCTACTAGTTAGACCTTGTATTCTTTATTTTTGCAGTAGGGAAAATATGATTCAAGCTTAAGCAATTGTTAATAAATTAAGTTGTTTTGGAATTGAATGAAAGTATTCTGGACTCCAAAGCTCCATGGTCCTCATTTATTAGAGCAGAGTTTTGAAGATAGTGGAAAAAATTGAGAGACTGCAACTTTGAGCACACATATAAACTACACTTTCAATATTTATTAACATTTTACCCTATTTTTCTATCTAGAGATGTGTATTTATATTAAAAATACATTATTTTTTAGTTAAGAGTTTAATGGATTGACAAACATAATTTAAGTATTATTGTGGTCAAGATAGAGAATATTTCCACCATCCTAAAAACTTGCCATTGGTCCCTTTGCTGCCCTTCCCTTGGTCTCATCTTCTTGTTTAGCTGCTAAGACGTGTCCAACTCTGCTATCCCATGGATTATAGCACACCAGGACCCTCTGTCCTCCACTATCTCCTAGAGTTTGCTCAAGCTCATGTCCATTGAGACAGTGATGCTATCTAACTGTCTAATCCTCTGCTGCCTCCTTCTCCTTTTGCCTTCAGTCTATCCCAGTACCAGGGTCTTTTCCAGTGGGTCAGCTCTTTGCATCAGGTGGCCAAAGTATTGGAGATTCAGCTTCAGCATCAATCCTTCCAATGTATATTCAGGGTTGGTTTCCTTTAGGATTGATTGGTTTGATTTGCTTGCAGTCCAAGAGAGTCTCAAGCATCTTCTCCAGCACCATGTTCAAAAGCATCAACTCTTTGGCACTCAGCTTTTTTTAATGATCCAACTCTCACATGTGTACATGACAACTGGAAACAAACATAACTTTGATTAAATGGATCTTTGTTGGCAAAGTGATGTCTCTGCTTTTCAATACACTATCTGGGTTTGTCATAGCTTTCCTTTCAAGGAGCAAGTGTCTCATAATTTCATTGCTACAGTCACCATCTGCAGTGATTTTGGAGCCCAAGAAAATGAAATCTTTCACTGCTTCCACTTTTCCCCCTTGTATCTGCCATGAAATTATGTCTCATCTTGGTCCCTGGCATATTCTTATTTTTTGTTTTTTTCTCTAGTTTTACCACTTCTAGACTGTCATATGTATGTGTTCATGTTGAGTTGCTTCAGTCATGTCTGACTCTTTGCAACCTTATGGACTCTAGCCCATCAGGCTCTTTTGTCCATGGTATTCCCCAGGCAAGAATGCTGGAGTGGGTTGCCATGCCTTCCTCCAGTGGCATGGAGGTGATTTTCATGACCCAGGAATTGAACCAGCATCTCCTGTGGTTCCTGCCTGGCAGGATTCTTTACCACTGAGCCACTGGGGAAGCTAAGAAGTCACATAAATGATTTTATATAATATTTAGACATTTTTATCTAACTTATTTAACAATGTAGTTTTGAGTATCAAAATATTTTGTAGCATGCAACAGTAAATAATTCATTCCATTTTATTGCATAGTATTCCATTGTATGGGCTTCCCAGGTGGCATTGATGGTAAAAAAAAAAAACAAAAACAAAAACTGCCAATGAAGGAGACATAAAAGACTCATGTTCCATCGCTGGGTCAGGAAGATCCATGGAGAAGGGAATGTCAACCCACTTCAATATTCTTTCTTGGAGAATCCCATAGACAGGGGAGCCTGGTGGGCTGCAGTCCATAGCATCACAAAGAGCCAAACACAATTGAAGTGACTTAGCAGGCATTATACTGCATGGATACACTAAAATATTTTTATCCATTCTCAAATTAATCATTTGGGATTTTTTAAGCATATAGCTATTATGAATAAAACTATCAAAATATTTATATGCAGGTGTTTGTATATATTTTCCTTCCTTTCTTCTGAATAAATATCTAGGAGAAATGTCACAGGATTGTATGATAATTATATATATAACTTTTCAAGAAGCTTCCAAACTGTTTTCCAAAGTACCTATACCATTTGTATGTATTGTGTTGTGTGTGTGTGTTTTAATATTTATTTCATTGGCTATGCCAGGTCTTAGTTGCACGAGCAGGATCTTTACTTACAACATGTGAACTCTTAGTCCTGGCATATGGGATCTAGTGCCCTAAACAGGAATTGAGCCCAGGCACCCTGCATGGGGAACATGGAGTCTTAGCCACTGGACTGCCAGAGAAGTCCCTGCGTTGTGATTTTAATTCACATTTCTCTGTTGTATGATGTTAAACATCTTTCCATGTCCTTGTTTGCCATTGATATATCTTTGTTGATATTTTGTATTCAACTGTTTTTTCTTCTATTATTCAGTTGTAAAAGCACTTTTAAAAATTATTCTGGACACAATTCTGTTGCCAAATATATGTTTTATTTTCAAATATTTTTCCCAATGTGTAGCTTCTGTTTCCATTTTCTTAATATTATCTCTTACTGAAGATTCTAATTTTTATGCAAACTGTACATTATAATAAAGTCTGATTACATTTTTTTATATTTTTTGACAGCTTTCATGCTCCTCTCATACCTTTCTGCCTTCTGTCCACATCTTGAAAAGCAGGTAAGGAATTTCTGGTGCTTCCCCATTTGGTGCTGGCAGGAAGTTCAAACCAAGTTAACCTAGACTATGCAGGAGAATGCTCTCCATGTTTCCACCTCTTAAACACAGTAAAAATCCCAAACCAGTTGCCCCTTTATGCTCTCTCAATTGAAAGATATTTTAATCTCCCCAGAAAGCCTTACTATGTGATTAATAAAAATTTTCATGTCCTCTTAGTGCATATGAGTTGTCAAAAATCTTGATATCTGTATCAATTGTCTCTTGGTGCTTTAGCAAATTACCATACCCTCTGTGGCTTAAAACAGCACTAATTTATTATCTTATAGTTCTTTATGTTAGAAGTTTCATTGGACAAAAATCAATGTGTTGGTATGTCTTCATTCTTTTATGGATGGTCTAGAAGGAAATTAATTGCTTGTCTTTCCCAACTTTTAGACACCATGTGCAACCCTTAGCTGATGACTCCTTCATCTTTAAATCAGTGGTATAGCATCTAACTGTTACTATTACATTGGGCCCATCCAGATATTCTAGACCAAAAAAACCTCTCTAAAGTCAGCTAACTAACAACTTTAATTCCATTTTCAACTAATCCCCCTTTATCATATAACATGATATAACATATAACATATTCAGTAGATCCAGGGCTTAGGCTGTGGACATTGAGAGGCCATTGTTCTTTATACTACATCTGAAACAAATTGGTGCCTCCATAGAGTGACCACAACAAAATGCGAAGTTACAAAGATTTCTTTTTTTACTGGTTTTTTTTAAAGAAATTTTATAGTTTTAGCTTTTCTATTAAACCTGTTTTCCATTTTTAATTAATATTGTAAATATGGTTTAAGGTAATGATAGAGATTCTATGATTATGAAGTATGTTGATTTATAATTCTCTTTTATTATCATTTCTTTGGCATTTATATTAGGGTAACGTGAAAGTCATGAAAAGACTTGGAATGTGTCTTTCTCTCCTTTGTTTTCTGTAACAAAGTGTAGGATTGGTATTTGCCTATTTAATGTGATAGGATTTACCAGTGAAGCCTGTTGGGCCAGGAATTTTCTTTGTAGGAAGATGTTAACTACAAATTCAAGATACATAAGTTTCAGTTATTTATTTCTTCTTTACTGAGCTTTACATATTTAAAAATATTTTCTGCTTCATAGTTTTAAAGTTGTATTGATATATAATTGTTTATAACACTCATATTATCCATTTAAATTCTGTAGAATTTGTAATAATGTTCCCTTTTTTCATTTTAAATAATGATAATTTGAGACTTCTCTATTTCTTGAAAAAGACTGATGAGAGATTTATCACTTTTATTAATCATTTTCAAAAATATATTTTGCTTTTATTCATTTTTTTCTACTATTTCCCTGTTTCCTATTTTAATCATTTTTACTTTCTCCTCAATTTTTCTCTCCTTTTTCTGACTCTGTGTTTTCTTTGCTCATCTTTGTCTAGTTCCTTAAATTAAAAATTTAGATGACTGGTTTTATTTTCTAAAATAAATATTTAAACTATATACTTCTTTCTAATCATTGAACTAGAGCAGTCTACAACTTTCAATTTGTTGTGCTTTTATTTTTATTCAGTAAAAAATATATTTTGCCACTATAATTTCATTCCAGTGGAATAAAATTGATTGATTTGCAAGTGAGGTCTCTATTTTCCAAATGTTTTAGGATTTTCTATGTCTTTCTGTCATTGATTTCTATTTTAATTCTATTATGATCAGAGGTCATGATTTATAGTATTTTAATTCTTTTAAATTTACTAAGGGGTTAGCAACACACCTTTAGTGAGTGTTCTGTTTGATTCTTTTTAAAAAATTGTGTTTTTTATTGTTGATTGTAGTGTTCTGTAAGTACAAGTTAGATCAGGTTGATTTGCAGTGTTACTCCAGTTTTCTACATCTTATTTTTATCTGTTTTATCAAATGACAAAAACAGGAGTGCTTAAATCTCAAACAATATCTTTTTCTCTTATCTGAGACTCTTTTAGATTGACTGAGTATTTTATCACCATTATTGACTAGTTATTATACATTTTAATGCTATTTTTAAAGTTATTTAGGATTACAATTTATATCAGTAAGTTCTCACAAAGTACTTTTAATTATTATTATAACTCTTCACACATAATGAAAAAAAGTCTGCAAGAATATTCTTTCATTTCCTCTATCTCATACATTGTATTATTTTTGTCTTCTATGTATATTTTAATACTATGTATATTTTAAATGAGCTTCCCTGGTGGCTTAGCCAAAAAATATTTCTACTTTTTACTTAGTGATATCACTTAAGAAGATTAAAAATTTCCCATGTTCATTTTTCCTATAAATTCAAATTTTCATCTACTATTCATTTATTTCTATGTAAAGATCTCCTCTTAATACCTGTTTTAGTATATGAATGCTGCAATGAATCTTCTCCCTCTTCTTTAAAATCTTTATTTTGCTTTCACTTGTGAAGGATAGTTTTATAGGCCACAATAATTCTAAAATAACCTTTTTTCCTTTGAGTACTTTAAAGATGTCTCACTACTGACATCTGACATAGTTTTTGGCAATATTTTCAATTTACTGTCTGCAATATTACTTTTTCTTTGTTTCACTTATGGTTTTCTCTTTATGTTGGTTTTTCAGCAGTTGAAAAATTATGTGACCATGTTTTTTGTTTGTTTCGTTATTTTAATTCTTACTATTTTTCCTACTTGGGGTTTTCTGAGATTTTTTTCTCTTCATTGCAAACAGATGGGGAAACAATGGAAAGAGTGAGAGGCTTTATTTTCCTGGGCTCCAAAATCACTTCGTATGGTAACTGTAGCCATGAAATTAAAAGATGTTTGCTCCTTGGAAGAAAAGCCATGACAAACCTAGACGGAATATTAAAAAGCAATGCTTTTTCCAGGAGTCGTGTATGGATGTGAGAGTTGGACTATAAAGAAAGCTGAGCACCGAAGAATTGATGCTTTTGAATTGTGGTGTTGGAGAAGACTTTTGAGAGTCCCTTGGACTGCAAGGAGATCAAACAAGTCAATCCTAAAGGAAATCAGTCCTGAATATCATTGGAAGGACTGTTGCTAAAGCTGAAACTCCAATACTTTGACCACCTGATGCGAAAAACCATTGGAAAAGACCCTAATGCTGGAAAAGATTGAAGGCAGGAGGAGAAGGGGACCACAGAGGATGAGATGGTTGGATGGAATCACTGACTCAATGGACAGGAGTTTGAGCAAGCTCCGGGAGTCGGTGATGGACAGGGAAGCAGGCTTCCCTGTGCTGCAGTCCATGGGAGTGCAAAGAGTCAGACACGACAGAGTGACTGAATTGAACTGAACTGAGCTTCTTTAATCTGTGCTTTTAAAATTTTTCTTTAATGTTGGAAAACTCTTTTTTTTTAATTCCTATAATTTCTTGTACATAATCTCTTTCAGTATTTATTTTATTGCTCTTTCACTCTTCTTTTAGAGTAGCAATTAAAAACATTTCAGATTGTTTGATACTGTCTTGATCCTCTGATTTGTTGTTTGGTTCTTTTCCCACTTTTTGGTTTGTGTATTTCTGTTTAAATTATTCCTACTACCTATATTCAAGATAACTGATTCTTTTCTCTGTTATGTAATTATAAAAATAACGCTTAAAGACAGTCTTTTCACTAGATTCTTTAAATGTATTAATCACAGCTATTTTAAAACCCCTTCCTAATCGTTCTACCATCTGGGTCACTTCTGAATGTAATTTCTTGACATTGTTTTCCTTTGATAATACACCATTTTTTCATATATGTTTCATAATATTTTTATTAATTGTCAAACATTATTTATAAAGAAAAATGTAGTTTCCTAAGCAAATGCTATTGTTGTTGTTCAGTCACTAAGTCATATCCAATTCTTTGCAACCCCGTGGACTACAGCATGCCAGGCTCTTCTCTCCTCCACTGTCTCCTGCAGCTTGCTCAAACTCATGATCATCGAGGCAGTGATGCTATCTAACCATCTCATCCTCTGCCGCCTCCTTCTCCTTTCACTTTCAGTCTCTCCCAGCATCAGAGTCTTTTCCAGTGAGTCAGCTCTTGATATCAGGTGGCCAAAATATTGGAGCTACAGCATCAGTCCTTCCAGTGAATATTCAGGGTTGATTTCCTTTAGAATTGATTGGCCTGAACTCCTTGCAGTCCACGAGACTCTCAAGTCTTCTCCAGCACTGCAATTTGAAAGCATCTATTTGTCAGTGCTCAGCCTTCTTTATGATCCAAATCTCAGATTTGTACATGTCCACTAGAAAAACCATAGCTTTGCCTATATAGACCTTTGTTGGCAAAGTGATGTCTCTGCTTTTTAATATGCTGTCTAGGAAATAATAGTTATGTCCAGAAGTAGACCCTTTTTTCCCATCAGGCCATTAGCATAGTGAGTTGAATCAATATATTCTGGATGGGATTTGTTTTGTTGTTGTTATGGTTACCTTAAGTGTATGATAATTGTCAGTCTCTTCAGTGCTGGACTGCCACTGTGTCCTGGTACTTAATGGGAGGACTGCTGGGTAGGAGGGTTTTCAAGAGGCCATGAACACCTGGGGGGTGGGGGTGGAAAGAGACGAGTTTTTCAAAGTTCTTCTAAATGAATTTTTCAGCCTGGATTCAAGCAGTACTCAGAGGGTGAATGGAGTTCTCCAGAAACTCATGACTGAGTCATATGTTGATGTTCCTGAATGCTTGTAACATTGGAAGGAGAGCTAACAAATCTGCCACATCTGCTATTTCTGGGTTGTTGATAGAATCTTGGGTGAAGAGAAATTGTCTTTGAATTAGATATTGCTTTTTGTGGGTTTCCCAGGTGGTGCTAGTGGTAAAGAACTCAGCTGACAATGTAGGAGACATAAGAGATGCAGGTTCAATCCCTGGGTTGGGAAGATCCCCTAGAGGAGGACATGGCAGTCCACTCTAGTATTGTTACCTGGAGAATCCCTGGGACAGAGGAGCCTAGCAGGCTATGGTTCATAGGGTCAGAAACAGCTGGACATGACTGAAGCAACTTACCAAAGCACAGCATCCTTTTTTGTCTGAGTCTCCCAAGTTTTTACACTATTATAGTAGCCCACACTTAGCTTTTAAAAATTTGCTAAAATTTCATATTATTCCCCTCTTTTTATGGTTTTCCACTTCCTATTTTTCTGCTAAAGTTGAGTCATTTTGTGTGTCTCCATCTCTCCTCAGAAGGGTTTGGTACACCTAGCAATTTAATTCATCCAATTATTTTGCAACCTTAATTCCTAGGCTCACAATATATCATTTTATAGATTATTCAGTTTTTTTCTCCTTTTTTTTTTTTAGTTTATGACATTCAATTGTGGCTTTCTTCATTTTAAGCAGAAATGCAACCTGGCATATTGCTGTTTAAAGTTCCTGTTGGTGTTAACATCTGAATCTACATATGGAAGAAAGATCATGTAAATTAAAGTTTTGATGATATTCTATGGCCTCACTGTATGACTAAAACTATATTTTCTTCTCAAATAATAATGGGACAATCTTCTTAAAAATGAGAAGAGCTGAGCACAGGGCTGATTAGATTTTATCCATTATTCTCATTTAATTATTAACCCAATCCCTTGAGGAAGTTGTATTATGATCTCCATTTATATAAAACATTGTAAATTACCTACATGTACACAGCTGGAATGTGGCAAAAAAAAGGGATCCACATATATGATTTCAGGCCTGTACTCTTAATCACTGTGTAATAAGAAGTCCCCATTTGATAAATGGGGAAAAGTGGAAAAGTCTTTTCCTGTGGAAAAGTCACACACTTCTGCTTCTTTGTGTAAGTTATGACAGAGCTGAAAGTACAGATTTCTAAAATATGGAATCACACTAGGTCTTTCAACCAGGCCTCCATAAAAATGTGAACCCAGTCTCAATTTCCAGTTATGACAACAAGGCTTCTTCATGTTTTTGTATTTCTCCTTTTAATGGGACTCCTGCCACAAGTTTCAGGTTTGTACCAGATGGTTGTAAATTGAAAAACAAATAAAAAGAGAAATAAAATACCCTTATTCTTCTGCTCCCTAGCCACAGGTATCCAATAAAAACAACAGAGAGCAGATTAGTTCTGATAATTAATAGACTATTTTATCAGCCAGAATGTTAGCTTAAGAAAAATCTAACAAAATGCTCTGTGCAGTATTCAAGAGTGAGTGTCTTTTTTTATAAAGTAAGGAAAAAGAATTTCCAAACAAAGGTGGGTTTTAAAAAATATGTTTCTAGAAATGAAATAGCTTATGTCAGTTAAGTTCTAAACAACTTTGTACTGGAGGTTGCCTGGAAATGGTGATAGTGAAAGAGGAATTTTACTGAACCATAAAAAATATGTCAAATGGTTGAACTCTCTCTTTGACCTGTTCCTCAGCCTTGTCTGCTTACTTTTTTCATTACATTTAAGAATTTAGAAAAGAAGAAGCAGAATCAATCTCCAAAAATGTCAGAGGAAAATGGATGTGTCTTCATTCCTTTTGCAAATAGTCTCCCTTATTATGAGGAAGAAAAGCCATTCTGACATTGAAAGTGAAGATTGTGCTCATGGAATCTCTCTGCTTTATTCAATCTCATCTCTCTTCCTCTGTCTACCTTGTCATATTTTGTAGTCATTCCTTTACCTTTTCTCATTAAGCTTTTTACCTTTTTCATATCCTTCCCATTCTTCTTAATAGTGTCTCCTTCATTCCTTTCACAAAATATATCATATTTCATTTTTGCACAATATGTGTTTTCTTTTTTCTTCACTGTGACACTAATTCCTTACTTCTAAATTGAATAATAGGAAATTGAATCGCTACCTATTTCCTTCTGGTTTAAGTGAAATAGACAAAAATCAATAACTGGAGACAGGTCAATCAAAGGCCTTGTAAGAGGACATTGATCAGTGAAACAGCTGATCTGTGTGCATGTGTGTGTGTGTGTGTGTGTGTGAGGTGTAGATTGATGATTGTGTGTCTGTATATATATGGTGTTTTTTTGTGCATGTGTCTATATGTGCTGTGAGTGTGATGGTAAAAATATCCAATGTATAGATAACCCATGTTAAGCCTTGCAAAACCTAGTAACTAACTAGTCTTGAGTATATTTTAAGTAAATTTGTCTTAAACATAAGTCACAGTATAAGTTATTAAAAAAAAAGAAAAGAAAAAGAGAGAGAGAGACTTACAAAACTAATTCTGTAATAATGGAAGCCAGAATAAATTACTTATTTTATTTGCATATTACAATTAATAAAGCAATTTCACTAGTGAAACAAATTATTAACTACATTTCTCCTCTATATATAAAAAGGAAATCTCCATTCATAAAAGTAATGCGTTTCAGTTTCCTTCTCTTCCATATTGTGGACATTGTAAGAGCAATGAAGCCCCTACATGTCCAATCCAATTAGTCATTAAAATAGTTATGACAAAAAAAAAGATCTCTGATGATAATATAATGACCTTACTGGATTAACTCTGGTTAAATTTCATTCATGGCATCTGAAAAAGCAATTATAATCAAGACTGAAATACGTGCCCAGATACTAGATTCAATCAAGCATATGGACATGGCCATGGGTTCAGTGCATTCCCTTAAAAATATGTTTTAAATGTCACTTCTCTAGTCTACTGATTTGAAAGCAACAATTTTTAAAAAGTGCCATTTTCTATGCTAATGCTTAAAAGGTAAAAATCTTCATTCCAATAAATATTGCAATAAAGTTAATAAATGTATATTCTTTGGAAATTGAAAGTAGATGTGAAATATGTATCTCTTAATAGAAAATCCCTGGTTGATGTTTCTTGTCTTCCAGTCTTATCTGAAACACCCTATTGAATTAAATGTTCTTTCTAAAAACTTGTTTGACAGACTTGTCTGTTTCAGGAAAAGTAAGCATGAGAGAGGTAAGATGAACAAGTAATAGTCTTCTCTCATATTTTTCTTGACCAAAATTATTAAGAAACTAATTTAGTTGAGCTAAGTAAGCCCTTTGAATAATTAAGAAAACAAACAAACAAAAAAACTCACAACCCTTATTTGATTCCACACAAGTATTTGTATATGTAAAAAGCCTACTATAATATTGTAAATAATTCTTTCTGGTAAAGAAGTACTGAAAGAAATCTTTCAGAATAACATAGAACTGAAATATTTGGTAGAGTGAGTTGTTTTTTTTTTTTTTTTTATCTTGTCACAATGACTTTTAAGTGAAACACACTATTAGAATTTATCTTTGAGTTCTAAGGGATATCTCAATCTAGCAAGTGACCAGGGAAACCAAGATAATCAATTATCAGGGTATGAATATTAATCATACCCTGTTTTGTTTTACAATATTTTTCTAGATTACTTGGTTCTAAATAAAATGCAAAAACACCATGTGGATATCAAGTTATACAGAAAAATTTATGAAAGTCATTTCTTATTCTTCAAAATGTGGATTAGAAACAGTACATTTACAGATTACATTTTATAAAATAGATAGTAAAGTGAGAAAAATATATTGATTTGTGTTTTGTATCTGTAATTGTCAAGTGATTTGAATGTGACAAATTCTATAATTTTTAAATCTCTATTTTGAAAGTATTTGGTAGGATTTTAATTTGTACTGATTATGCAAATACAACTGTGACAAGAATCGTACAGTGTTATCTTATTGTATTTCTATAAAATGCTGTCTAAGTCTCTGTCTGTTGACTGACAGTCAATCCTGAAAGCTGTCATAAAAGTGGTGGAGGAGAACTCTATTGATCAATACATGATCTAAGAAATTGCTCTGCTTCATCCTCAAAATATCCATCATCTTCTCTTATTTCCTCTCTATATAACTGTCTTGGTGAATGGGAGCAAAACTCCATTTAAATAGTTAACACTGAAGACAATACTGAGGGCAATAAAACTGGAAACAGAAATTAGGAATTTCTTTTTTAAATATTCAGCAAATAGAAAAAGTAATTCTGGAAATATTTTGAATGTAGAACCAGCATGACTTGATCAATGATTGAACGTAAGAAAGTAAAATAAAATTGAATTAAGTGGATTCTTTCTTAGTTCAATGAGATTGAGCATAATTTTAATAAAAATATGCATTTGTTTTTAAACTGAAAAAATTTAAACAATGAAATAGTTCAGTTCAATCACTCAGTCGTGTATGACTCTTTGGCCAATCAAACAATGAAATAGTTCAGTTCAATCACTCAGTCGTATATGACTCTTTGGCCAGTCAGTCAAACCAGTCAAAAATGATATAAACCACTCATAATTTTTTCTCCAAAGAAAACCACTATCAATGTTTTTGTAAATATTTATTATTTTACTCTAATACATATATATGTTTGTCTTTATAATGAAATGAAACTTATGTTATAGGTGGCATATTGTAGACAGTTAATATTATATATAAACTTTTATAACCATAATTTAAGTATACCATACAAAAAAAATTATACATTTTAGTAATGTTAATGGTGTATATATAGCCTGTGACTCTTCATACATTATTAAATTTTCTTACATAACATTACTTAAATAGCTATATAGTGTTCAAGTATTTGTATGTATCATGAGTTTTTTAATCCATTCATGATATTTAGAAATACAAATGGTGTGTAGATTTTCTCTATTATAAACAGTGCTGAAGTATATATCCTAAAGATACTTTAAGATACATTTCTAGAAATGGAATTGAAGGGTGTGTTTTATAAAATTCTATACATATTTTTAAATTGTATAGCCTTTCAAAACAATCAAAATTAAAAACATCATTATAAGTTTACCCTTAGACAGCACATAGGAAGTCTGCCGGTGGGTGTATTCTCTCTCTGGTGTTTACCACTAACTATTAATTTTATGTAGATAAATTGAATTTTAATTTGAAAGAAGTTATTAATAGTAAACAGAATGAAGCATGGCAAAGGCTAATAGAGTTTTGCCAAGAGAACGGACTGGTCATAGCAAACATCCTCTTACAACAACATGAGTGAAGACTCTACATATGAACATCATCAGATGGTCAACACCAAAATCAGATTGATTATATTCTTAGCACGCAAAGATGGAGAAACTATACAGTCAACTAAAACAAGACTGGGAGTTGACTGTGGCTCAGATAATGAACTCCTTATTGTGAAGTTCAGACTTCAATTGAAGAGAATAGGGAAAACCACTAGACCATTCAGGTATAACATAAATCAAATACCTTACGATTATACAGTGGAAGTGACAAATAGATTGAAGGGACTAAATCTAATAGACAGAGCGCCTGATGAACTATGGACTGAGGTTTGTGACATTGTACTTGTGACAGGGATCAAGACCATACCCAAGAAAAAGAAATGCAAAAAAACAAAACGGCTGTCTGAGAAGGCCTTACAATTAACTGTGAAAAGAAGAGAAGTGAAAAGCAAAGGAGAAAAGGAAAGATATACCTATTTGAATGCAAACTTCCAAAGAATAACAAGGAAAGATAAGAAAGCCTTCCTCAGTGAGCAGTGCAAAGAAATACAGGAAAACAACAGAATGGAAAAGACTAGACATCTCTTCAAGAAAATTAGATATAGCAAGGGAACATTTCAAGCAAAGATGGGCTCAATAAAAGGACAGAAATGGTATGGACCTAACAGAATCAAAAGATATTGAAAAGAGGTGGCAAGAATACATGGAAGAACTATGCAAAAAGATCTTCATGACCCAGATAATCATGACAGTGGGATCACTCACACTCAGCTAGAGCCAGACATCATGGAATGTGAAGTCAAGTAAGCCTTAGCAAGCATCACTACAAACAAAGCTAGTGGAGGTGATGGAATTCCAGTTGAGCTAATTCAAATCTTAAAAGATGATGCTATGAAAGCGCTGCACTCCATATGCCAGCAAATTTGGAAAACTCAACAGTGGCCACAGGACTGGAAAAGGTCAGTTTTCATTCCAACCCCAAGGAAAGGCTATGCCAAACAATGCTCAAACTACCAGACAATTGCACTCATCTCACACACTATTAAAGTAATGCTCAAAATTCTCCAAACCAGGCTTCCACAATAGGTGAACTGAGAACTTCCAGGTGTTCAAGCTGGTTTTAGAAAAGACAGAGGAACCTGAGATCAAAATGCCAACATTAGCTGGGTCATCAAAAAAGCAAGAGAGTTCCAGGAAAAGATCTATTTCTGCTTTATTGACTATCTCAAAGCCTTTGACTGTGTGGATCACAATAAAATGTGGAAAAATCTGAAAGAGATGGGAATACCAGACCATTTGACCTGCCTCTTTCTCTGCATACAGAGAAATCTTTATGCAGGTCAGGAAACAACAGTTAGAACCAAACATGGAGCAACACACTGCTTCCAAATAAGAAAAGGAGTATGTCAAGGCCACATATTGTCACCCTGTTTATTTAATTTATGCAGAATACATTATGAGAAACTCTGGGAAGGATGAAGCACAAGCTGGAGTCAACATTCCTGGGAGAAATATCAGTAACCTCAGATATGCAGATGACAACACCCTTATGGCAGAAAGTGAAGAACTAAACAGCCTCTTGATGAAAGTGAAAGAGGAGAGTGAAAAAGTTGGCTTAATGTTCAACATTCAGAAAACTAAGGTCATGGCATCTAGTCCTATCACTTCATGGCAAATAGATGGAGAAACAGTGGAAGCAGTGGTAGACTATTTTGGGGGGCTCCAAAATCACTGAAGATGGTGACTGAAGCCATGAAATTAAAAGATGTTTACTCCTTGGAGGGAAAGTTATGACCAACCTAGACAGCATATTAAAAAGCAGAGACATTACTTTGCTAACAATAGTCCGTCTAGTCAAGGCTATAGATTTTCCAGTAGTCATGTATGGATGTGAGAGTTAGACTATAAAGAAAGCTGAGTGCCGAAGAATTGACGCTTTTAAACTGTGGTGTTGGAGAAGACTCTTGAGAGTCCCTTGGACTGCAAGAAGATCCAACCAGTCCATTCTAAAGGAGATCAGTCCTGAGTGCTCATTGGAAGGACTGATGTTTGAGGTGAAACTCCAATATTTTGGCCACCTAACACAAAGAACTGACTCATTTGAAAAGACCCTGATGCTTGGAAAGATTGAAGGTGGGAGAAGAAGGGGACAATAGAGGATGAGATGGTTGGATGGTATCACTGACTCGATGGACATGAGTTTGGGGCTCCGGCAGTTCATGTTGGACAGGGGGGCCTGGTGTGCTGCAGTCCATGGGGTTGCAAAGAGTCAGACACGACTGAGCGACTGAACTAAACTAGCAGATTAATAGTAAAGTTGTGCTATCCATTGTTTTAATACTTGAATCATTCTTCAAGTTTCCCTCACCTAGTAGTCAACCAGTTTATATGTAACCTTATCCAGTGGTACAGAATGTACTACCCGTGGCATGCCATGGTTTTTCCAGTAGTCATGTATGGATGTGACAGTTGGACTTTAAAGAAAGCTGAGTGTTGAAGAATTGATACTTTTGAAATGTGGTGTTGAAGACTCTTGAGTATCCCTTGGACTACAAGGAGATCCAGCCAGTCCATCCTAAAAGAAATCAGTCCTGAATATTCATTACAAGGACTGATGCTGAAGCCGAAACTCTAATAGTTTGGCCACCTGATGCAAAGAACTGACTCATTAGAAAAGACCCTGATGCTGGGAAAGGTTGAAGGCAGGAGGAGAAAAAATGACAGAGAATGAGATAGTTGGATGGCATCACTGACTCGATGGACATGAATTTGACCGGTCTCTAGGAATTGGTGATGAACAGGGAAGCCTGGCATGCTGCAGTCTATGGAGTCACAAAGAGTCAGACACGACTGGATGACTGAACTGAACTGAATTATCTTACCACATTCTTCCGTGTGTGTGTGTGTGTGTGTGTGTGTGCATGTGTGCTCAGTTGTGTCCAACTCTTTTCAACTCCATGGACTGTAGCCCACCAGGCTCCTCTGTCCATGGATTTTCTAGGCAAGAATACTGGAGCAGGTTGCCATTTCCTTCTTCAGGGGTCTTCCTGACCCAGGGATGGAACCCAGGTCTCCTGCATTGCCAGCTGATTCTTTATCATCTGAGCCCCCAGAAAAATTAATATTTTTCCTAACATATATGTTATCTTTTGTCTGGTCTTTGTCTGCTTCTTTGGGGACCAACCAAACAAGTTAAATTTGCCTTCTGCTTGATAGATAATGTATTTAATGAGTGCTATGTTACCCCTACTTTTCTTCTTTTTTGTTTTGTTGTTTGGTTTTGCTTTATATATGTGTATCTATATATATAGATAGATACACATAGATATGTTATATATGTTACTTTCATATAACATGATTTTAAATCTTACCAGAGCTTAGTCTCTTTTCATTTTAAATGTAGTACCTTTGAATGGAAATAATACTTTACATGTAAATTTGCATTGTTTAGCAGTATAAACATATATTTATGAAATAAAAGTAGAATTTACTTCACTAAATCAGTTCCCTTTTATCATGATTTTTTCCAGTCTATTTCTACTTGTATTTTGTGCTTGTTTGTCCTTTCTATGTCTCTCTTGCTCTCTCTTTTCTCCTCTCTTTCATTGCAGTGTTGATTATAAAGTTAAGGAATAGGAATGCAAGAGTGATTAGCTCAGTATAGGATACCTAGTTTTTATTTAATGTTAATGTTTCTTGGCTACTTTAGTAGATATGGTACCAACTTTTCTATACTATTTCCCATAAATTGGAGAAAATATTGCAAATACAAATTTCTTAAATAAATATTAAATTATTCAATAGCTTGACTAATCATATGAGTTTAATATACCAACAAATAATATATGTATAATGAAGATTTTATCTGTAAATTCACCTGGACATTATCCCCCCTGAGGAAAATCCCTGATCAACTATGTTTCATGCTACCTCATTTCCATTCTGAGTTGAAACTTTTCAATTTCACTTATTCATTCAGTAAATATTTATCTCAGAAAACCAAGTTTGTGACAGGCTGTTTTCTAGGTACTGGGAATAAATCAGTAAACAAAATGACTCAATATTCTTATGCTCATGGAACTTGCAACCTAGTAGGAGAAACAGACAATAAACAAACCATTGAAATCTATAGTCTGTAGTATGGTGATAAAGACTGAGGAATAAATTGAGCAGTGAGGAGCTTTAGAAAATGTGAAGACTGGGATCCAATTGTTAACAAGGTGAGCAAACAAACCTTACCATCAAGGGGTCATTTGTGTAAAAACCTGATGTAGAAACAGGGAAATGAGCCATCCTGAGATCTGGCTAAAGAGGCTTAGGAAAGAGCTGGTGCAGACTCCATGAGGTGGGTGCTTGCCAGGTGTGATTTGGGAGAGTATGGCCTGTGTGGTTAGAGGGGTGAAAGAAGTCTAGAGTACACATCCCTGTAGGTGACTTGCTGTAAAGTCTTTGGTTGTTACTCTTTTTCAGATGGGAATCTGTTGGGAGTTTGAGAAGCAAAATTATACTTTTTAAATTTTTTATTCATTTATCCTTTTTCAGTTTTAGTGAGGTGTAATTCAGAAAGTTGCAAATTGTATTTAAAGTATACAATGTGAAGATTTCATATATGTATCCATATTAAAAGGCTTCCCTGGTAGCTCAGACAGTAAAGAATCTGCCTGCAGTACAAGAGACCAGGATTTCATCCCTGGGTTGGGAATATCCCCTGGAAAAGGGAATGAGAACCCACTCCAATACTCTTGTCTGGAGAATCCCATGGACAGAGGAGCCTTGTAGGATACAGTCTATGGGGTCACAAAAAGTCGGACAAAACTGAGTGACTAACACACACATACACTTTAAAAGGATTTAAAAGTGTGCATTTCCCCATCAAGTTAATTAACACACCTGGCACTTCAATTTGTGTGTGTGAGAGAGAGAAACTGAGAGACAGAAGTCTTATATCCTTAAAGGATCACTCCAGCACTGTTCTCTTGGGAATAGGCCCTAGAAGGGTAGGGGAAGGGTAAAAGCTGACTCAGTGACAACTTCTGGTGTTGTAGACATAACATTTTTGCAGGATTTCTATGCTTGGAATTTTATCTTGCCTAGTGTTGCCTTATGTTGCTGCTTATTTAAGGCTACATAAAATCCTTCCCCATCACAATTACACCACGTGGCTTTCTTCAACATTACAACTGACAAAAGGCATGGTCCCCTTGAGGAAGGCTAAATGACAAAGGTGAGTGGCAAGGTAATTACATAAGCTCCCTCTATGTTTTACAAGCTTTAATTAAGTCCTACAGCATCTTTCTGTAATGTACAAATACCATTAAACCTATTTTGCAGAGGGTGAAAATGAGGCAAGCTGAAAAATAACCAATTAAAAAGTTTCAAGATCAGAATTATTTTTCTCTGTAAAAAAGAGATCATACTTTCTCACAGATGACAAATTGTGTTTATCTGCATCATATATTTCTTACTGTTTTCCTGATATTCAGTTTGGGGCTTATAGACTTTCTCATCCAGGCGAGAATTAGGATGTGGTGTCATGTGAGGTGCTGAATTGAGCCCTGAAGTTCATAAATGGTAGATGAACTGTTGGAGATTAATTGCTTACTGACACTATCACTGCTGAGCAGTCAGGATGTGTTAGCTTTGTTAGTTTAATGAAACCTCACTGTCAAAGCATTTGGACTACTGGAAAATTATCCATACAACCGAAGAGAAGGGTAGAGATGTGAAGAAACAAAGTTAGTACTAAAACCCAAGGATTATAGGTGTTTCATCACTGTGAGGGGCAGTCTAAATTGTATAAAAATTGATTGGAAATCACTGAATAATATTTTACATTTTTTGATTCATTTTATCAAAAAATATTTTGAGATTATCCCTTCTGTTGAGATCTGTGCTCTGCACATGGGGAATAGTAAGTAGGATAAGGTAATCACAGTCACAGAAGTCAGACATGCCTGGTGTTTAAATGTAGCCTCTGCTATTCAATAGTTCTGTTCCCTTGTAGACCTAAAATTCTCTGTCTCATTTCTTTATATATAAAATAGGAATAATAATTATAACATCTACTTCTTTGGTTTTTCTAAGACATAAAATAGAAAATAAATAGAACATAGTAAGTGCTCAGTCAATGCTATGTGATTGCCCATTGTTATAATTTTCACTATTATTATATCTAAAGAAGGCATGCTTCTGTTTCAAGGCATTTACATTCTGTTCTGAGTTTAAAAAGAAAGACTTTCAAAGGTAGTGTGACATATGTGGTAAAATTATTGGTTCTGTAGAAGTTCAGAATAGGAAGGGATGAGCGTTGGGGTACCATGATCAGAGGATATAGAAGACTTTAAATGTAAACTGTCTTGAAGAATGAATTGTGTTAGAATTGAGATCGAAAAGATGCAGTTCAAGGAAAATGGCAACTTAGAAGGCAGAAAGAATGTGTGTAAAATTGGAAAAGCTTCCATAAGTTTGCACATTTTATAAGAGAGGGAGAAAATATGATCCTGTGTTAGGATGTGATTAGAGTAGAAGGAATAACAAAGGCCATATGGATGACTTTGAACATGATAGAAAGATAAGTGAGACATTGGAAACTGTTGAGCAGGAAATCCACTTAATGAAAGAAGGAGGATAATAAGGCATCAGAGTGCTGGAGAGATGAGTAACTGCAATTTGAGGGAGAACCTCTGAAGCTGATATACTAAAAAATTGCCAGATTTGAGGGACCAAAGCTACATTGAAGGCAGATGTACCAAAGATTAGAAATACTTCCCCAAACTTCTTTAAAACCATAATGGACATGGAAGCAACCTAGATGCCCATCAGCAGATGAATGGATAAGAAAGCTATGGTACATATACACAATGGAGTATTACTCAGCCATTAAAAAGAAAACATTTGAATCAGTTCTAATGAGATGGACGAAACTGGAGCCTATTATACAGAGTGAAGTAAGCCATAAGGAAAAACACCAATACAGTATACTAACACATATATATGGAATTTAGAAAGATGGTAACAATAACCCTGTGTACAAGACAGCAAAAGAGACACTGATGTATAGAACAGTCTCATGGACTCTATGGGAGAGGGAGAGGGTGGGAAGATTTGGGAGAATGGCATTGAAACATGTAAAATATCATGTATGAAACGAGATGCCAGTCCAGGTTCGATGCACGATACTGGATGCTTGGGGCTAGTGCACTGGGACGACCCAGAGGGATGGTATGGGGAGGGAGGAGGGAGGAGGGTTCAGGATGGGGAACACATGTATACCTGTGGCGGATTCATTTTGATATTTGGCAAAACTAATACAATTATGTAAAGTTTAAAAAATAAAAAATAAATAAAATTTAAAAAAATAAAATTAAAAAAACAAATAAAACCATAATGACTGACCAGATATTAAAGGGGTGGGGGGAGGGACCAATAAAAAGTGGAATGAAGGTGAGTGGCTCTAAAATTTTGAACAAAGATACTCTGGAAAATGTTCATAAAGACTGAGGAAATATGAGAAGTTACTGAAGGAGTGGGAAAGGTTCAGTCCAGTTCAGTAGCTCAGTCATGTCTGACTCTTTGGACTCCTGCAGGCCAGGCCTCTCTGTTCATCACCAACTCCCGGAGCTTGCTCAAACTCATGTCCATCGAGTCGGTGATACCACCCAACCATTTCATCCTCTGTCATCCCTTCTCCTTCTGCCTTCAATCTTTTTTCCAATCAGGGTCTTTTCCAATGAGTCAGCTCTTTACATCAGGTGGCCGAAGTATTGGAGCTTCAGCTTCAGCATCAGTCCCTCCAATGAATATTCAGGGTTGATTTCCTTTAGGATACACTGGTTTGATCTACTTGCGGTCCAAAGGACTCTCAAGAGTTTTCTCCAACACCACAGTTTAAAAGCATGGAAGGAACACAGCCCTGCCCATCAACAGAAAATTGGATTAAAGATTTACTGAGCATGGCTCCACCCATCAGAACAAGACCCAGATTCCCCCACAGTCAGTCTCTCCCATCAGGAAGTTTTCCCAAGCCTTTATCCTTATCCATCAGAGGGCAGACAGAATGAAAACCACAATCACAGAAAACTAACCAAATTGATTACATGGATTACAGCCTTGTCTAACTCAATTAAACTATGAGCCATGCCATGTAGGGCCACCCAAAATGGACGAGTCATGGTGGCGAGTTCTGACAAAACATGGTCCACTGGGGAAGTGAATGGCAAACCACTTCAATATTCTTGCCTTGAGAACCCTGTGAACAATATGAAGATATGTTGGTAAGTGCAAATATGGAAATATCAAGTTCACTGTGTCATAGAAGATTCAAGTGGAAAATGTCATCCACTAGATTACAATTCTGAAAAAGTGGTATAGATATGAAATATAGCAAAGGTATACAGTTTCTAGCACTTATTCAAACCAAAACCTTTCAATATGTTTGCAGATAGTTGTTCTTATTATAACATCCAAAAAAGTATGGAAACCTGTTTAAGTATAGAACTTATGTGCTATGCTGTGCTTATTTGCTCAGTTACATTGACTCTTTGCAACCCCATGGACCATAGACTGCCAGATTCCTCTGTTCATGGGGATTCTCCAGGCAAGAATACTGGAGTGGGTTGTCATACCCTGTTCCAGGACATCTTCCCAACCCAGGGATCGAACCCAGGTCTTCCACATTGCAGGTGGATTCTATACCATCTGAGCCACAGGGAATCCCATAAAACCTATAAACATAGTGAAATATTTTTGCACTGTCTCATTAAGTAAATGATTTTTAAATAAATATTTTTTAAATTCTCTACTCTAAATCCACATTTCTTCTTTCTGTAACTAATGTCTATGTATAATCTCACCACCATACATTTCTTCATAGCACAATTTCTGTACTCATAAAAGACTCCTGGAATTTTTCATCTTTTATATCTAAATGGAATATCCAGATTAAGATATCCCTTTGACGCCTCAAACTCAGCATTTCTTAAAATTTACTTGTCTAGTTTCTCTTCTCCTAGATCCATATTCTTTATAATCATGAATTATATCATCAAATGAGAAATCTAGGAGTTTTTCCTAGTTCTTTTCTCTTTCCCCTCATTCATCACCGAGTTCAGCTGAAACTATTTATCACAAGTGTGTGCTTGTCTTTTTTGCTTCTTTATATTTGTTAACTGGTCTCACTAATTCCTATTAATCCTCTTTCTAATTAATTTTTCACTTTGAAATCTAGGTTGATTTTTATATATAGCAAAATGAATCATGTAATACCCTTCTGGAAAACTCTTCAAAAATTTCCCCTACACTATCAAGTTATTAATATAATTTCTGTTTACCTTACCTGTATTTGTCTGTAGAGAGTAAAATCACAACCACAAGGCCATATCTATCTTAGTTCTAACATTTTTTTTTAAACTAAACTTAGGACATAGCACATATTAAATACTCAGCAAATATATATTAAGTGATTAAAAATAATAATGCAATGTTTATCAAATTAAAACAAAAGAAATAAATTATTTGTTGAAATCAGCTTAATTGGAAGAAGAGAATTAGACAACTTCTCAAGGCTCAATATTTTCTAATTGAACCAATGATATTTGTAATAAATGAAGGAAAAGTATAAAACAATCATCTTAAAAATATATGTGCAAGAGGAGAAAAAGATGGTGGAGGAGTAAGTGGACGTGAAGTACATCTCTCTCTACAGACATCAGAAATGCACCTTCAGACACAGAAGTGCATGCAGAACACCAGCTGAGAGTGCACAGGAGTACCTGACCAGTGCAAAAGAACATATAGAACCATGCAAAACTCGGTAGGATGAAGGAACTAGGGGAAAAAACAGTAGTGTTTGTAGGACTAGACCTGCCCTCAGCAGGTGGGGGAACTGAAGCAGGGGTCCGATCCCCACTTTGGGAAATTGTCTGAGTCAGAGGAGAAACATTTAAGGCTGAGAGTGAAACAGATGATCTGTGGCAGCCTAAATCGAATGAGAATCAGACAGTCCTTGCTACAGCCATATAAACCCCAGACAGGAATGCTGGTCGCCTGGAAGGTACAGAGGGTGGGAGCGGGAGCTTAGGGATTGTGGAGCAATCCCAGGGAGAGAGCTGCCATTGACTGCGGGAGATGGATTGAGGGGGTGTGGGAGAGGAGATCATGGAGCGAAATACCTGTGGAGGAAAGTGAGACACCCATGGAAGCAAGGTGATACTGCTGAGTCACATGTAGGGGGTGGAGCCATCACCATACCCTCTCTCTCCCCACATGCCAGCATCAGCAGCTGAACAGTAGAGGCTGGCCCATCAAATGCCTGAGGCGCTGAACTAGAGAGTAGGACCCCACCCAAGGTGCTCCGTTAAGTGCCTGATGCACTGACCTACAGAACAGGACCCGAGCCAGGAGGTCCCCTCTAAGTGCCTGACACGCCAAACAACAGAGAAGGACCCCAAGCAAGGGAACCCTCTAAGTGCCTGAATGGGCAGAGCTATGGAGAAATACTGGCCAAAGAGGCCTTCTGATCGCCAGCTACAAGAGGCAAAAAAAGCCTGTGATAGGGTCATAACTCCTGTGGCAAAGGCAGTCTGTGTCTCTGCACACTTGGCACGACCAGGGTTCCTGCAAGCCAAACAACTGTACCACCTTCACATTCAACTCTCACTGGGGCAGAGCTCCCACAGGCCCCCCCCCCCCCCCCCCCCCCGCCAAAAAAAAAGGCCTTGCAACTTTGTTCGTGTCCAACTCTTTGTGACCCTGTAGACTGTTGCCTGCCAGGCTTCTCTATCAGAGAAGGGGGTCTCCAGGCAAGAATACTGGAACATATTGTCCAATACTTGTTGCCATACCCTTCTAGACCACTGTATTTTCTGCTGCCCTAGCCATCAACCACCACCCCCCACCCGAGTACCTGGTGCTGCCAGAACACCTGAGACCCAAGAAGCAGTACCACCTCCAACCTGGCCCTCACAGGGGCAAACCCAAGCCCTCCAGGGCAGCCTCAGGAGCAAAACCCCAGTGAACAACCCCCATGTAGAGGTGGAAATAAAACCACAATTGAAACCCAGGGGGAGTGTGGCTAAGGAAGAAGACCCAAAACCTTCCCACCAGCTGTAGAAACTTCAGATTAAATCCACACAATCAACTAGGCAGACCCTGTGTCTGTGGAATATTCCACTATTATTCAACATATTTCTGGAAGTCCTAGTTACAGCAGTTAGAGAAGAAAAAGAAATAAAAGGAATCCAGATCAGAAAAGAAGTAAAACTCTCCCTGTTTGCAGATGACATGGTACTGTACATAGAAAACCCTAAAGATAGTATAAGAAAATTACTAGAGCTAATCAGTGAATTTAGCAAAGTTCCAGGATATAAAATCAATACACAGAAATCACTTGCATTTCTATATACTAACAATGAAAAATCAGAAATTATGGAATAAACCTCATTCACCTTTGCAACAAAAAGAATTAAATAGCTATGAATAATCTTACCTAAGGAGACAAAAGAACTATACACAGATAATTATACGACACTATTGAAAAAAATCAAAGATAACATAAACAGATAGAGAGATAGTTCATATTCCTGGGTAGAAAAAATCAATATTGTGAAAATGGCTTTACTGCAGACACAATCTACAGATTCAATGTGATTCCTACTAAATTATCAATGGCGTTTTTCACAGAACTAGAACAAAGAATTTTCTCAATTCATATGGAAACACAAAAGACCCTGAATAGCCAAAGCAGTCTTGAGAAAAGAATGGAGCTAGAGGAATCAACCTTCCTGATTTAAGATTAAACTACAAAGGTACAGTCATCAAGACAGCATGATACTACCACAAAAACAGAAATATAGACAAAAAATGAAACAAGATAGAAAGCCCAGAAATAAACCCATGCACCTCTGGGCACCTTACTTTTGACAAAGGAGGCAAGAATATACAATGGGGTAAAGATAGATTCTTCAATAAATGGTGCTGGGAAAACTGGACAGCTACATGTAAAAGAATGAAATTATAACACCTCCTAACACCATACACAAAGATAAACCCAAAATGGATTTAAAACCTAAATGTAAGGCCAGAAACTATAAAACTCTTAGAGGAAAACATAGGCAGAACACTTGATGACATAAATCAAAGAAAGATCCTATATGATCCACCTCCTAGAGTAATGGAAATAAAAACTAAACAAGTGGGACCTGTAAACTTAAAAACTTTCACACAGCAAAGGAAACTATAAGCAAGGTGAAAAGACAACCTTCAGAATGGGAGAAAATAATAGCAAAAGAAACAACTGACAACGGATTAATTTCCAAAATATTCAAGCAGCTTATACAACTCAATACCAGAAAAACAAACAGCCCAATCAAAAAAAGGGAAAAAAACCTAAACAGACATTTCTCCAAAGAAGACATACAGATGATTAACAAACACATGAAAAGATGCTCAACATCGCTCATTATTAAAGAAATGGAAATCAAAATTACAATGAAATATCACCTCATACCCATCAGAATGGCCATCATCAAAAAGTCTACAAACAATAAATGTTGGAGAGGGTGTGAAGAAAAGATCTTCCTGACCCAGATGGAACCCGGGTCTCCTGCATTGCAGGCAGATTCTAATGGAAAAAATGGGATAAATAAACCCAAATGCATGGGTTTATTTCTGGGCTTTCTATCTTGTTTCATTTTTTGTCTATATTTCTATTTTTGTGCTAGTACCATACTGTCTTGATGATGGTACCTTTGTAGTTTAATCTTAAATCAGGAAGGTTGATTCCTCTAGCTCCATTATTTTCTCAAGACTGCTTTGGCTATTCAGGGTCTTTCACTGTTGGTGGGAATGTAAATTGATACAGACACTATGGAAGATGGTATGGAGATTCCTTAAAAAACTAGGAATAAAGCCACCATATGACCCAGCATTCCCACTCCTAGGCATATACCCCGAGAAAACCAAAATTGAAAGAGACATATGTATCCCATTGTTCATTGCAGCACTATTTTCAATAGCTAGAACATGGAAGTAACCTAGATGTCCACTGACAAATGAATGGATAAAGAAGTTGTGGTACACATATACAATGGAATATTACTCAGCCATAAAAAGGAACATTTGAGTCAGTTTTAATGAGGTGGATGAACCTAGAACCTATTATACAGAGTGAAGTGAGTCAGAAAGAGAAAGATAAATATCATATTCTAATGCATATATATGGAATCTAGAAAAATGGTGCTAAAGAATTTATTTATAAGGCATCAATGGGGAGAGGGGAGGAAAGGGTGAGATGTATAGAAAGAGTAACATGGAAACTTACATTGCTAACTGCTACTGCTAAGTCGCTTCAGTCGTGTCTGACTCTGTGCGACCCGACAGACTGCAGCCCACCAGGCTCTGCCGTCCCTGGGATTCTCCAGGCAAGAACACTGGAGTGCGTTGCCATTTCCTTCTCCAATGCATGAAAGTGAAAAGTGAAAGTGAAGTCGCTCAGTGTCTGACTCTTGGTGACCCCATGGACTGCAGCCTACCAGGCTCCTCCACCCATGGGATTTTCCAGGAGAGTACTGGAGTGGGGTGCCATTGCCTTCTCCGAGCATCTCCTGCATTACGGACTAATTCTGTACTGTTGAGCCACGAGGGAAGCTCTTAAGTGTATATATGTATATATAGCCCAGTGGCTCAGATGGTAAAGAATCTGCCTGCAATGCAGGAGACCCGGGTTCCATCCGGGTCAGGAAGATCTCCTGGAGAGGGTGTTGCAACCCACTCCAGTATTCTTGCCTGGAGAATCCCACACATATAGCAGCCTGGCTGTCTACAGTCTATGTGGTTGCAAAGAGTAGGACAATTAACAGTTTCACTTTTCACATATATATTACATATATATAATATATAGGTATAAAATTTACTATTTATTAAAACCAATATCTCTTTCATCTTTAAAAAGTCTAAATAGAAAAGTTATATTAAATAGCTGGGACTGTAGAAATAAAATTATATGAATCCATTTGGAAAAGTGTCAGGGACAACTGTAGATTCACACTGATTATTTCATTATATTCATTGCTTTGTATCTCCGTGGAGGATTGAAACAAATACATTTTTTTTTTTTCTGGAAATTTTCTGCCCTTTGGGGTGTCAAATGGAAGGTATGGGTACATGCAGCAGATATAGTGCTTTACAGTATGTGGATACAGCCGGTTATGTTTTTCAAGTTCTTGAACTTGCTATTTACTATTAAAATAGTTATATCTGCTCAGGCAAGGTAATGCTGATAATCAAGATTAGACTAGATCTGATAGACAGAGTGCCTGATGAGCTATGGATGGAGGTTCATGACATTGTACAGGAGACAGGAATCAAGACCATCCCCAAGAAAAAGAAATGAAAAAAAAGCAAAATGGTTGTCTGAGGAGGCCTTACAAATAGCTGTAGAAAGAGGAGAAATGAAAAGCAAAGGAGAAAAGAAAAGATACACCCATTTGAATACAGAGTTCCAAAGATTAGCAAGGAGAGATAAGAAAGCCTTCCTCAGCAATCAATGCAAAGAAATAGAGGAAAACAATAGAATGGGAAAGACTAGAGGTCTCTTCAAGAAAATTCAGTTCAGTTCAGTCGCTCAGTCGTATCCGACTCTTTGCGACCCCATGAATGGCAACAGGCCAGGCCTCCCTGTCCATCATCAACTCCTGGAGATCACTCAGGCTCAGGTCCATCGAGTCAGTGATGCCATCCAGCCATCTCATCCTCTATCGTCCCTTCTCCTCCTGCCCCCAATCCCTCCCAGCATCAGTCTTTTCCAGTGAGTCAAGTCTTCGCATGAGGTGGCCAAAGTACTGGAGTTTCAGCTTTAGCATCATTCCTTCCAAAGAAATCCCAAGGCTGATCTCCTTCAGAATGGACTGGTTGGATCTCTTTGCAGTCCAAGGGACTCTCAAGAGTCTTCTCCAACACCACAGTTCAAAAGCATCTATTATTCAGCGCTCAGCCTTCACAGTCCAACTCTCACATTCATACATGACCACAGGAAAAACCATAGCCTTGACTTTTGGACCTCTGTTGGCAATGTCTCTGCTTTTGAATATGCTATGTAGGTTGGTCATAACTTTCCTTCCAAGGAGTAAGTGTCTTTTAATTTCATGGCTGCAGTCACCATCTGCAGTGACTTTAGAGCTCCCCAAAATAAAGTGTGACACTGTTTCCACTGTTTCCCCATTGATTTCCCATGAAGTAATGGGACCGGATGCCATGATCTTTGTTTTCTGAATGTTGAGCTTTAAACCAACTTTTTCACTCTGCACTTTCACTTTTATCAAGAGGCTTTTTAGTTCCTCTTCAGTTTTTGCCATAAGGGTGGTATCATCTGCATACCTGAGGTAATTGATATTTCTCCCAGCAATCTTGATTCCAGCTTGTGTATCTTCCAGTCCAGCGTTTTTCATGGTATACTCTTCATAGAAGTAAATAAGCAGGGTGACAATATACAGCCTTGACGTACTCCTTTCCTATTTGGAACCAGTCTGTTGTACCATGTCCAGTTCTAACTGTTGCTTCCTGATCCGCATACAGATTTCTCAAGAGGCAGGTCAGGTGGTCTAGTATTCCCATCTCTTGAAGAATTTTCCACAGTTTACTGTGATCCACACAGTCAAAGGCTTTGGCATAGTCAATAAAGCAGAAATAGATGTTTTTCTGGAACTCTCTTGCTTTTTCCATGATCCAGCAGATGTTGGAATTTGATCTCTGGTTCCTCTGCCTTTTCTAAAACCAGCTTGAACATTAGGAAGTTCACGGTTCACATATTGCTGAAGCCTGGCTTGGAGAATTTTGAGCATTACTTTACTAACATGTGAGATGAGTGCAATTGTGCGGTAGTTTGAGCTTTCTTTGGTATCGCCTTTCTTAGGGACTGGAATGAAAACTGACCTTTTCCAGTCCTGTGGCCACTGCTGAGTTTTCCAAATTTGCTGGCATATTGAGTGCAGCACTTTCACAGCATCATCTTTCAGTATTTGAAGGAGATCCACTGGAATTCCATCACCTCCACTAGCTTTGTTCATAGTGACGCTTTCTAAGGCCCACTTGACTTCACATTCCAAGATGTCTGGCTCTAGACCAGTGATCACACCATCATGATTATCTGGGTCGTGAAGATCTTTTTTGGACAGTTCTTCTGTGATTTCTTGCCACCTCTTCTTAATATCTTCTGCTTCTGTTAGGTCCATACCATTTCTGTCCTTTTATTGAGCCCATCTTTGCATGCAATGTTCCCTTGGTATCTCTAATTTTCTTGACGAGATCTCTAGTCTTTGCCATTCTGTTGTTTTCCTCTAATTCTTTGCATTGATCGCTGAGAAAGGCTTTCTTATCTCTTTTTGCTATTCTTTGGAAATCTGCATTCAGATGCTTATATCTTTCCTTTTCTCCTTTACTTTTGGCCTCTCTTCTTTTCACAGCTATTTGTAAGGCCTCCCCCGACAGCCATTTTGCTTTTTTGCATTTCTTTTCCATGGGGATGGTCTTGATCCCTATCTCCTGTACAATGTCATGAACCTCATTCCATAGTTCATCAGGCACTCTATCTATCAGATCTAAGCCCTTAAATCTATTTCTCACTTCCACTGTATAATCCAAGGAGCGGTGGCTGCACGGGCGCAGGAGGGCCTAGAGGAGCTATCCCACATTGAATGTCAGGAAGTGTGGCGGTGAGGAGATACCCCTCGTCTAAGGTAAGGAGCAGCGGCTGCACTTTTCCAATGTCCAAGATAAGAGAAATTAAAGTAAGACGGTAGATGTTGTAAGAGGGCATCAGAGGGCAGACACACTGAAACCATACTCACAGAAAACTAGTCAGTCTAATCACACTAGGACCACAGCCTTGTCTAACTCAATGAAACTAAGCCATGCCCGTGGGGCAACCCAAGACGGGCGGGTCATGGTGGAGAGATCTGACAGAATGTGGTCCACTGGAGAAGGGAATGGCAAACCACTTGCTATCGAGAACCCCATGAACAGTATGAAAAGGCAAAATGATAGGATACTGAAAGAGGAACTCCCCAGGTCAATAGGTGCCCAATATGCTACAGGAGATCAGTGGAGAAATAACGCCAGAAAGAATGAAGGGATGGAGCCAAAGCAAAAACAATACCCAGCTGTGGATGTGACTGGTGATAGAAGCAAGGTCCGATGCTGTAAAAAGCAATATTGCATAGGAACCTGGAATGTCAGGTCCATGAATCAAGGCAAATTGGAAGTGGTCAAATAGGAGATGGCAAGAGTGAATGTCGACATTCTAGGAATCAGCGAACTCAAATGGACTGGAATGGGTGAATTTAACTGAGATGACCATTATATCTACTACTGAAGGTAGGAATCCCTCAGAAGAAATGGAGTAGCCATCATGATCAACAAAAGAGTTCAAAATGCAATACTTGGATGCAATCTCAAAAACGACAGAAAGAAGTCTGTTCATTTCCAAGGCAAACCATTCAATATCACAGTAATCCAAGTCTATGCCCCAACCAGTAATGCTGGAGAAGCTGAAGTTGAATGGTTCTATGAAGACCTACAAGACCTTTGAGAACTAACACTCAAAAAAGATGTCCTTTTCATTATAGCGGACTGGTATGCAAATGTAGGAAGTCAAGAAACACCTGGAGTAACAGGCAAATTTGGCCTTGGAATACTGAATGAAGCAGGGCAAAGACTAATAGAGTCTTGCCAAGAAAATGCACTGGTCACAGCAAACACCCTCTTCCAACAACACAAGAGAAGACTCTACACATGGACGTCACCAGATGGTCAACACCAAAATCAGATTGATTATATTCTTTGCAGCCGAAGATGGAGAATCTCTATACAGTCAACAAAAACAAGACCAGGAGCTGACTGTGGCTCCGATCATGTACTCCTTATTACCAAATTCAGACTTAAATTGAAGAAAGTAGGGAAAAGCACTAGACCATTCAGGTGTGACTAAATCAAGAAAATTAGAGATACCAAAGGAACATTTCCTGCAAAGATGGGCTCAATAAAGGACAGAAATGGTATGGACCTAACAGAAGCAGAAGTTATTAAGAAGAAATGGCAAGAATACACAGAAGAACTGTACAAAAAAGATCTTCATGACCCAGATAATCATGATCTTGTGATCACTCACAGTCAGCTAGACCCAGACATCATGGAATGTGAAGGCAAGTGGGCCTTAGGAAGCATCACTACAAACAAAGCTAGTGGAGGTGATGGAATTCCAGTTGAGCTATTTCAAATCCTGAAAGATGATACTGTGAAAATGCTGCACTCAATACGCCAGCAAATTTGGAAAACTCAGCAGTGGCCACAGGACTGGAAAAGGTCAGTTTTCACTCCAATCCCAAAGAAAAGCAATGCCAAAGAATGCTCAAACTACTGCACAATAGCACTCATCTCACACACTAGTAATGTAATGCTCAAAGTTCTCTGAGCCAGGCTTCAGCAATGCGTGAACCATGAAATTCCAGATGTTCAAGCTGGTTTTAGAAAAAGCTGAGGAACCAGAGATCAAATTGCCAACATCTGCTGTATCATCAAAAAAGCAAAAGAGTTCCAGAAAAACATCTATTTCTGTTGTATTTATTATATCCACGCCTTTGACTGTGTGGATCACAATAAACTATGGAAAATTCTTCAAGAGATGGGAATACCAGACCACCTGACCTGCCTCTTAAGAAACCTGTATGCAGGTCAGGAAGCAACAGTTAGAACCGAACATGGAACAACAGACTGGTTCCAAATAGGAAAAGCCTGTATATTGTCACCCTGCTTATTTAACTTATATGCAGAGTACATCATGAGAAACGCTGGGCTAGAAGAAACACAAGCTGGAATCAAGATTGCCGGTAGAAATATCAGTAACCTCAGACATGCAGATGACATAACCCTTATGGCAGAAAGTGAAGAAAAACTAATGAGCTTCTTGATGAAAGTGAAAGAGGAGAGTGAAAAAGTTGGTTTAAAGCTCAACATTCAGAAAACAAAGATCATGGCATCCGGTCCCATCACTTCATGGGAAATAGATGGGGAAACAGTGGAAATAGTGTCAGACTTTATTTTTCTGTGCTCCAAAATCACTGCAGATGGTGATTCCAGCCATGAAATTAAAAGATGCTTACTTCTTGGCGGGAAAGATATAACCAACTTGGACAGCATATTAAAAAGCAGAGACATTACTTTGTCAGCAAATGTCTCTCTAGTCAAGGTTATGGTTTTTCCAATGGTTAGGTATGGATGTGAGAGTTGGACTGTAAATAAAGCTGAGCACTGAAGAATTGATGCTTTTGAACTGTGGTGTTGGAGAAGACTTTTGAGAGTCCCTTGGACTGCAAGGAGATCCAACCAGTCCATCCTACAGGAGATCAGTCCTGGTGTTCATTGGAAGGACTGATGTTGAAGCTGAACCTCCAATATTTTGGCCACCTGATGGGAAGAGCTGACTCATTTGAAAAGACCCTGATGCTGGGAAAGATTGAGGGCAGGAGAAGTGGACAAAAGAGGATGAGATGGTTGAATGGCATCACCAACTCAATGGACATGGGTTTGGGTGGACTCCAGGAGTTGGTGATGGACAGGGAGGCCTGGTGTGCTGCAGTCATGGGGTCTCAAAGAGTTGGACATGACTGAGTGACTGAACTGAACTGATGATATTATTAAAGTTAATAGTCCTTGAGTGAAATCTTGAGGGTTCTTCAATGAAGGAAGGGCATGAGATTTTAAGGTTTAGGCTTCATAAAATTTATTTTGGTTACTTAGATAAATTTTATGCTTTTTTTGGTTTATTTCAGGGTAAATTTGAGTGTATTTCAAGTAAATAGAAATGTTACTATGAATACATCTGTAAGTATCTTTTTATTGTCATGATATATACATTATGAAAATCTTCAAATTCTCAAATTGTATCTAAATCATATAGAAAATATGGAAGGTTTTAATGTTTAAATTAATACTTATTCATTAAGAATGTTAAATTGAATGTTGAGTAATATTATGAATTCAAATAACTGAAATTTAAAATTAAAATTTAGGACATGCCCTGAAGTATTTAAAATTTTACTCAAATGTATTTCAATCCAATTTTGTAAAGTTAAGAATGAATAAATTCTATTTTTGCTGCTTCAAATTGTAGTCATTAATAAACTAACTTTATGTGAAAAAAAAAAAAAAGGGTGTGCGGGGGGCGGGGAGGTTTTCTATAAACTGTATCATTTTCTGCTGAGGGTGGTGTATTCCATCCTTTTAATCGAGGTGTTTGTGATTTTGACTAATAAAAAGGACTTTATAAAAAAAAAAATAGAGGGGATTTCTCATTCAAAAGTGGTCTCTCACTTCTGAAACTCACTTGTGAAATTTCAAACTTCATCCTGGAAGGTTTCCAGGTAACATTAACTTCAAGTTTTCCAATACCATCCTATACTCATCTTTCTAAGGAATGTGACTAGATCCTGGGAATGCATGTCAGTGTAAGATAGGTATGCCTTGCTCCTGAGCCATGCTTGAACCAGTGAATGATATTTTTAGTCCTTCACCATTCTTTGGAGACAATAAACATTTTGCTTCATTTCCACACCTGGAGTATGGGATATTCTGTGAGGTTGTTTATGGTAATATCTGTCTAAAGGCATTGCCTTGACTATCACAAAATTCTGCATGAGGCAAGGATTACAATTAATCCTGCACCATCTCTCACATAGCACTATTACCCCATCTACCTCTTCTCCCCCTTGACTAGCAAATCTTTATTTATAATGGGATTTTGGGTACAGTGGAAAACTCTGTTTTCTCTTGGTTCTTTCAGAAAATTTTTCCACTAGAAGTTGAATCCTCTTAGTTCCAAGCAAGAGATTATGAAAAGTCTCAGAAGTCAAACTTCTCTGTGTTTTTGGCTATACAATATACTTTCTTCTTGGTAATAACAGATAACCCAGTCATAATCCCCTGGAAAAAGGAATGGTTACCCACTCCAGTATGAGCTTCTCAAGTGGCATTAGTGGTAAAGAACTCACTTGCCAGTGAAGGAGACATAAGAGACGTGGGTTTGATCCCTGGGTCAGGAAGATCCCCTAGAGGAGGGGATGGCGACCCACTCCACTATTCTTGCCTGTAGAATCCCATGGACAGAGAAGCCTGGCAGGCTACAGTTCTTAGGGTACAGAGAGTTGGACACAACTGAAGTGACTTAACACACACATTGGTAAAGGGGGCACCACAGGCAGAGGACTGTACATCACAAATGTCACCTACAGAGAGTGAATGTTGTGGGGGTGGGGGGGAGTAGGTGGAGGCAGAAAAAACTGATATTCAGAAATGTTTTGTCAATATAAAATTGAGCTTAAGTATATATGTTTTAGGATTGAGAATATACTTTCTGATTCAACACAATCCTCCAAAACCCTTTTCTAAACATAGTTGGTCATCTAATAACTTTACATTTGTATGCTCATATTCTTGTAGGTATTTAGGCATAAATATTATGCTGTGACTTGACTTTGATTAGAGAAAATAATATGTCTGTTCAAGTTAGTCACTCAGTCATGTCTGACTCTTTACGACCCCATGGACTACAGCAAGCCAGGCTTCCTTGACTATCAACAACTCCCGGAACCTACTAAAATTTATCTCCATTGAGGCGGTGATGCCATCCAACCATCTCATCCTCTATCGTCCCTTTCTCCTCCTGCCTTCAATCTTTCCCAGCATCATGGTCTTTTCCAATGAGTCAGTTCTTAACATCAGGTGGCCAAAGTATTGGAGTTTCAACTTCAACATCAGTCCTTCCAATGAATATTCAGGATTGATTTCCTTTAGGATGGACTGGTTGGATATCCTTGGAGTCCAAGGGACACTCAAGAGTCTTCTCCAACACCACAGTTCAAAAGCATCAATTCTTTGGTGCTCAGCCTTCTTTATAGTCCAACACTCACATCCATACAAGACTACTGGAAAAATCATAGCTTTGACTAGACAGAACTTCATTGGTAAAGTAATGTTCCTGCTGTTTAAAAAGCTGTCTAGGTTGATCATAGCTTTTCTTCCAAGGAGCAAGCATCTTTTAATTTCACGGTGCAGTCACCATCTACAGTGATTTTGGAGCCCACCCAAAATAAAATCTGTCACTGTTTCCATTGTTTCCCTATATATTTGCCATGAAATGATGGGGCCCAACACCATGATTTACGTTTTCTGAGTGTAGAGTTTTAAGCTAACTTTTTCACTCTCCTCTTTCACTTTCATCAAGAGGCTCTTTAGTTCGCTTTCTGCCATAAGGGTGGTGTCATCTGCATATCTGAGGTTATTGATATATTTCCTGGCAATCTTGATTCCAGCTTCTGCTTCCTCCAGCCAGCGTTTCTCATGATGTAGTCTGCATATAAGTTAAATAAGCAGATGACAATATACAGCCTTGAAGTACTCCTTTCCCGATTTGGAATCAGTCTGTTGTTCCATGTCTAGTTCTAACTGTTGCTTCTTGACCTGCATATAGATTTCTCAGGAGGCAGGTCAGGTCATGTGGTGTTCCGATGTCTTGAAGAATTTTCCACAGTTTGTCAAAGTCAAAAGTCATAGGCTTTGGCATAGTCAACAAAGTAAAAGTAAATGTTTTTTCTGAAACTCTCTTGCTTTTTTGATGATCCAATGGATGTTGGGAGTTTGATATCTGGTTACTTTGCCTTTTCTAAATCCAGCTTGAACATCTGGAAGTTCAGGGTTTCCCCTACTGTTGAAGCCTGGCTTGGAGAATTTTGAGCATTACTTTGCTAGTGCAATTGTGTGGTAGTTTAAACATTCCTTGGTATTGCTTTTCTGTGGGATTAGAATGAAAACTGATCTTTTCCATTCCTGTGGCCATTGCTGAGTTTTCCACATTTGCTGGCATATTGAGTGCAACACTTTCACAGCATCATCTTTTAGGATTTGAAATAGCTCAACTGGTATTTCATTACCTCCACTAGGTTTGTTTATAGTGATGCTTCCTAAGGCCCACTTGACTTCTCGTTGCAAGATGTCTAGCCCTAGGTGAGTGATTATGGCATGTGGTCCCATCACTTCATGGCAAATGGAAGGGGAAACAGTGGGAAGAGTGACAGACTTTAGTTTTTTGGACTCCAAAATCACTACAGATGGTGACTGCAGCCATGAAATTAAAAGATTCTTGCTCCTTGGAAGAAAATTTATGACCAAACTAGACATTAAAAAGCAGAAACATTACTTTGCCAAAAAAGGTCCGTCTATTCAAAGCTATGGTTTTTCCAGTAGTCATGTATGGATGTGAGTGTTGGACTATAAAGAAAGCTGAGCACGGAAGAACTGATGCTTTTGAACTATGGTGTTGGAGAAGACTCTTGAGCGTTCCTTGGACTGCAAGGAGATCCAGCCAGTCCACCCTAAAGGAAATTAGTCCTGAATATTCATTGGAAGGACTGATGTTGAAGCTGAAACTCCAATACTTTGGCCACCTGATGTTAAGAACTGACTCATTGGCAAAAGACCCTGATGCTGGGAAAGATTGAAGGGGGGAGGAGAAAGGGATGATAGAGGATGAGATGGTTGGGTGGGATCACTGACTCAGTAAATGTGAGTTTGAGTAAACTCCGGGAGTTGGTGATGGACAGGGAGACCTTGTGTGTTGCAGTTCATGGGGTTGCAAAGAGTCGAACATGACTGAGTGACTGAACTGAACTGGAACTGAGGTGAGTGATCACACCATCATGGTTATCTGGGTCATGAAGATCTTTTTTGTACAGTTCTTCTGTGTATTCTTGCCACCTCTTCTTAATATCTTCTGCTTCTGTTAGGTCCCTCCCATTTCTGTCCTTTATGGAGCCCATCTTTGCATGAAATATTCCCTTGGTATCTCTAATTTTCTTGAAGAGATCTCTAGTCTTTCCCATTCTACTGTTTTCCTCTATTTCTTTGCATTGGTCACTGAGGAAGGTTTCTTATCTCTCCTTGCTATTCTTTGGAACTTTCCATTCAAATGGATATATCTTTCCTTTTCTCCTTTGCCTTCCACTTCTCTTCTTTTCATAACTGTTTGTAAGGTCTCCTTGGGCAACCATTTTGCCTTTTTGCATTTCTTTTACTTGGGGATTGTCTTGATCACTGCCTCCTGTACAAAGTTGTGAACCTCCATTCACAAATAATATGTAGGGAATCCAATATGCATAAGATATCATGATCATCTTTGGCTTTATCTTCTTAGAAACAGAATCTCTAAATCAGTGACTGTTATCCATGGAGTTTTATCCCATTATAGTATATAAGAATCTCCAGAATTCAATTTCAGAAAGACATGTAGTAATAAAAAGCTCTTAGGCTTAATAGGAATACCTCTACCATCACAATATTACATTTTCTTTCCTTAAACTTCTGATAATTTCATAGGCTCAAAAGGTAACAGACATGATCTCTATGTACTTACCTACCTACCTACCTACCTGTCTTTACATGGGAAACATTTGATGACTTGAGATAATATATGGTTTTAATAAAAAGTTACTGAGCAACATCTGAATGCTAAAATTATTCTATAAGATTGGAGTAGCAAAGATGAATGGCTTATTTTGGTGAAAAGAGTGATACTAATAAAAATTTCAAATCTAGAGGTAAAAGATCTGTTTACTCTTTTTCATTTTTTTTTTTTCAAATCACTTTCTAAATTAAAGGGGAAAACACTAGCTGTGATATTTTACACATATGCAATAGAACCAATTTTGCTTCTGACTGAAATTTAATAAACTCTTCTTAATCCAGCTTTTCTGAACATACATTTACATTAAATGTTACAAATTAAGGTTCATGAAGACAGAGATTTGTGTTGTTGTTGATATGGGGTGCCAAAAATAGTGTCTAGTATGTAGTATGCAGTCAATAAATATTTGTTGAGTAAGCATATGTACATACATATATGTGTTTTTGCTCTGAACACACTGTGACACTGTAGGTAGGGATGCATGTGATCATACTCAGTTCTTTCAATTGTGTCCAACTCTGTGACCTTATGTTTTGTAACCTGCCAGGCTCCTCTGTCCATAGGAGTCTCCAGGCAAGAATACTGGAGCAGATTGCCATGCCCTCCTCCAGGGGTCTTCTCAACCCAGGGGTCAAACTCACATCTCCTGCATCTCCTGCATTTCAGGTGTATTTTTTACCACTGAGGCATTGGGAAAGCCCATAGGTAGGGATGCAGATGTATAAGAAATCTATAGTTGTGTGTGCACCTGTGTGTGTATGTGTCTATGAAGAAGCACACAGTTTTCATGTTTTATTCATACAAGTAAACTATGAAAACATTTTTCTTCTATAAACACTGAAATATTGTACTGTATATAAATTCAACTCTCATTCCTTATGAGTAATAGCCAGTTATATCACTTTGGTGTTAACTACACTCAGGCTTTCTCTATGTATTTAGAAATTCTGGTATGTTCAAAAACAACATATATTGTAGATAACGTTCCACACATACACCTTTTTAAGCATTTGGGAGGTATCTATTTTACATTACATATAGCATAACATTGTTGTTAACCTGATACTTCCTTTTGCTCCCAGCAATACTTCCTAGTGGTACATCAATGACAGTCCTATATCTATTGTATTTTAAAAACCTACATGGCATACATAGGTCACTGTATTGCTTTAGTTGCTAAGTTCTGTCCAGTTCTTAAGTGATCCCATGGACTGTAGCCCACCAGGCTTTTCTGTCCATGGGATTTCCTGGGCAAGAATACTGGAGTGGGTTACCATTTCCTTTTCCAGGATCTCCCTGGGTCAGGAACATCCCCTGGAGAAGGAAATGACAACCCACCTCAGTATTCTTACCTAGGAAATCCCATGGACAGAGGAGCTTGGCAGTATACAGTCCATGGGGTCTCAAAAGAGTTGTACACTCTTTGTGTAGTTCTTCTCTAGTACAGATGCACATTGATTTCATACATAATATTATGTTACTACAAACAGCTAGAATAATTGTTAACTTTTACACAGCATATTCTATAATTTATCTAGGAAAAGTCCTAAAAATTATTATTCATAGAGTCTATCACTTTCATTTTATTTTTTATAAATTGTCCTCCAGAGAAGCTGCATCACTTTACTTTGTTACTATATAAAAGTGGAAAAAAGAGAACCCCCCCCAAAACTGTTAGTGAAAAGGTGGGTTAGTAGCAGTCACTATGAAGAACAGCCTGCAGGTTTTTTAAGAAATGGTCATGAGAATGAAATTAGAATACTCCCTAACAGCATTCACAAAAATAAACTCCAAATAGATTTAAAACCTAAATAAAAGGACAGATAATATGAAACTCTTTAGGGAAAAAGCAGAACACACTTTGACATAAAATGTGGCAAGTTTTTCTTTGACCTACCTCTTAGAATCATGAAAAATAAAACAAAAATAAACAAATGAAAAAGATAAAAATAAATGGGACCTAAACACCCTTATGGCAGAAAGTGAATAGGAACTAAAAAGCCTCTTGATGAAAGTGAAAGTGGAGAGTGAAAAAGTTGGCTTAAAGCTCAATATTCAGAAAAAGAAGATCATGGCATCCGGTCCCATCACTTCATGGGAAATAGATGGGAAAACAGTGGAAACAGTGTCAGACTTTATTTTTTTGGGCTCCAAAATCACTGCAGATGGCCACTGCAGCCATGAAATTAAAAGACGCTTACTCCTTGGAAGGAAAGTTATGACCAACCTAGATAGCATATTCAAAAGCAGAGACATTACTTTGCCAACAAAGGTTCGTCTAGTCAAGGCTATGGTTTTTCCTGTGGTCATGTATGGATGTGAGAGTTGGACTGTGAAGAAGGCTGAGCACCGAAGAATTGATGCTTTTGAACTGTGGTGTTGGAGAAGACTCTTGAGAGTCCCTTGAACTGCAAGGAGATCCAACCAGTCCATTCTGAAGGAGATCAGCCTTGGGATTTCTTTGGAAGGAATGATGCTAAAGCTGAAACTCCAGTACTTTGGCCACCTCGTGTGAAGAGTTGACTCATTGGAAAAGACTCTGATGTAGGGAGGGATTGGGGGCAGGAGGAGAAGGGGACGGCAGAGGATGAGATGGCTGGATGGCATCACTGACTTGTTGGATGTGAGTCTGAGTGAACTCCGGGAGTTGGTGATGGACATCCCTGTCCCTGGCCTGCTGCGATTCATGGGGTCGCAAAGAGTCGGACACGACTGAGCGACTGAACTGAACTGAACTCCCCTTAAAAGCGCTGGAACAGTTGTTGCTGCTGCTGCTAAGTCACTTCAGTCATGTCCGACTCTGTACGACCCCATAGACGGCAGCCCACTAGGCTCCCCTGTCCCTGGGATTCTAAAGGCAATCACACTGGAGTGGGTTGCCATTTCCTTCTGCAATGCATGAAAGTGAAAGTGAAGTTGCTCAGTTGTGTCCGACCCTCAGCGACCCCATGGACTGCAGCCTTCCAGGCTCCTCCGTCCATGGGATTTTCAGGCAAGAGTTACTGGAGTGGGGTGCCAATGCCTTCTCCTGCTGGAACAGCAGAGGAAGCCATAAACACAACAAAAAGACAAACCCCGTAATGAAACTATGTGCAAACAGAGACACCCACCAGGAATTTCTCTCCAAAACATACAAACAGCTTATGCACCTCAATATCAAAGAAACAACCCAATCAAATAGGGACACAAGATTTACATGGACCTTTCTCCAAAAAAGACATAGAGATGGCCATGAAGCACATGAAAAGATGCTCAGTATCTATCAGCACTAGAGAATTGTGAGTCAGAAGTGGCATCACCTCACACACGTCAGCATGGTCAGCATAGAAAATTTATGACAATAAATGCTGGAGAGGGAATGGAGGGAAAAGAACCCTCCTCCCTGTTGGTGGGAATTAAAGTCATTAAATCGACAAAGGAGAACAAGACAAAGGGTCATAAAAACTAAAGAGCGAAGTACCATAGGACCCGGCAATCCCAGTCCTGGGCACAGAATCAGAGAAAGCCATAATTTTAAAAGACAGATGCACCCAATGTTCATGGCAACATTATGTACAATAGCCAATACACTTAGCCAATAGCTAAGTGGGTAAGGACAGATGAATGGGTAAACAAGACATAGTACATCCACACAGAGCAGTTATAGCTCCCCCATAAAAAGGGTGACATCATGCCATGTCCAGCAACAAGGAAGGAAGTAGAAATGATAACACTAAGTGAAGTAAGTAAGACGAAGGAAGCCAAGTATCATATGATATTTCTTGGAGATGGATTCTAAAAATGGATACAAATGAACTTCTTTACCAAAAAGAAATAGCCTCATAACATAGCAAAGCACCTTATGTTTACCAAAGGGAAAGGTGTTGGGCAAAGGAAATGAGAAGGTAGACATGAACATACATGCATGACTCTGTAAAATAATCAACAAGAACCCACTATAGGATGAGGACCCTAAAAAAAAAAAAAAGTAGTAGTTTCCCTACTCTTACTAAGCTTTATTTTTAATCAAAATTTAAATTAAACTTGTACAAACAATAGGTTGTCTCATTTGAATTTCTTAATTGCCATAAAGATTAAGCATTTGTTTAAATTATTTAAAGCACATATAAACTATTTTTAAGTGATCTGTTAATAATCTATATTCAATATCCTGTTTTTCTTCTTGTGGATTTGTAATTATTTGCACATCAAAATATTCTTCCTGTATCCATTATGTATATGTTACATCTGTTAAAAGTATTTTCACCTTGTGTTTCTTTTTATTTTAAGCCTATTTATCGTGTCTTTAGAAGTAATATTTTAACTTAAAGTTCATAAAAATTTTGTTGGTATCTTTTTACAATCATGTTGAACATGAGCTATCTTATTCCATAATTAAACATATAGTCTCTTTATATTACCATGTTAATGTATATAGCTTGTACATAATATATAAGATACATAAATAATTTAGAAATAAATCCAAGAGAAACATTTTTATTATTTCTTATTTTATCATTTTGTCCTATTTCATATATTTGATTTGATAATACTGTAGACATGGTTTTTGCTTGTAAGTGAACATTTACATTTGTAAGTGAAGATGGCTCTATTTTTATTTTCTCAAACTGTCCTTATTTAATTTGAGTACCCAGAACACATTAGCCTTGTAAAATGAATTGAGTCACCTTCATTAATTCTCATAGAAAATTATATAACATGAAATTTATCTGCCCCTGGTCATTTGATGAAATTTGACTTTAAAAATATTCCTCTGTATCTTATTTAACTTAATAAGTGTCTCCCTGAGGAACAGAAAACATTTAAGTATTAGTTTATTTTTTTAAATACTTTTATTCTATTAAATTTTTATTTTTATGGTAATTTAAAGGTTTATAAAGTTTTGTGAGTTTTTATATTTGTTCTTGCAATTTGTTCATAGACTTCAATTGTGATTTTTAAATTGATAATGTATCTACAGTTATGTTTCTTTTTTCAAATCATATCTTCACAGTCTCCTCTGTTGTGAACATAAAATATTCTAAAAGTTTGCATTATAAAATTTTTTTAACCATTTATCATTTATTTATTATTATTATTATAGAACCATCTCTTGGGGTTGTTTATCATAACTCATGTTTTTCTATGTTTTATTTCTGCTAAATAATTTGCAATGTTACATACATGATAATTATTCAATATAATTAATATTGAATATAAGTATTTTGATATCATCTTGTCATTTGGTCTGATTTTGCTTGCTACAGTAGAAAGTATATAGCCAGCTGAATACTCTTATGTTAAAATTATATTATAGTTTGCAATTTTTCCTATCTTTCTTTCTCATTAAGTTTGAGATTTTTGAAAGCAGAAATTAAATCAATGCCTAGTGCATAGCACAGCACGTGAACATATTAAATTTTCAATTTGTTTCTTGAATAAAGTGAACGATTAACTTTAATAAAGAAATTGTGAAATTTTTACTCAAAAAATTCTTTCTTTGATGTTTTCAACAAATTGATTTTTATCTCCATCTTATATAATAGTGTGGGCAGTCCAAAAAGTCTTCACTGGTGGCTCAGAGTAAGGCATATGCCTGCAATGTGGGAGATATAGGTTCGATCCCTGGGTTGTGATCGATCCCTGGGTTGTGATTGATCCCTTAGTCAATCCCCTGGAAAAGGAAATGGCAACCCACTCCAATATCCTTGCCTAGGAAATCCCATGGACAAAGGAGACTGATGGGCTATGGTTCATGGGGTCACAGAAGAGTCAGATACAACGTAGCAACTAAACAAGAAGTCCAAAACTTCCCCCCAAATGTCTATAAATTACCCACAGCTTATATTAGCATGGTCAATTCCAGCTCTGGAGTTTTTGACTGATTAAATCTTACTGTTTATGTTTCAGTTCTGCTATTGTCTCTAGCATAAAGCCAGTAAAGCCAAGTTATACAGCTTCTGTTTTGAATTGCTACCTCCACCCCAGCTAGTCACATAATTCATTTATGTTTGCAGTAGATTTTACTGAAAATTTAGAAGTAACACAAAGCTTTACCTGCAGCAACATCAATAGCTTCACATAAACAAAAATAATAAACCCAACCCAATCCATATGACATCTACTATGCATCAGCATAAGTGATTCATATGTTTTAGCTCATTTTATTCCCATAACAAACCCAGGAGGTAGATATTATAATGACTTTTTTTTCCCCATGTGAAGAAACTGAAGTACATAAATTTAAAGCAGAGGTCACTAAGCTAAAGATTGTGGCCCTGGGATATAAAGTATGTTTTTCGTTAAAAACTCTTTGAATACATCCTGATATTTTATATTTTACCAACACATAGAATTTTTCACTGGTTGAATTCTCTGAAATTGGTGGTCTCTTGCCATGTTTTATTATCTATTCTTACTCTCCAACCACCTACCTATTCTCTTTTCTCATCCTTGTATATTTCTGTTGATTTACTTACAGAATTCAGCTATTTCTTTCTATTCTGTTTCCTTCTATACATCAGAGATTAAGCCCACACTCAATAATACGTATAAATGTATTTCTTGTACAAAATGGCTGCATGCTTATAAGGAATTCAAGTATTAGCTCTTAAAATAAGATTTTTTTTTTCTTTTACCTGCAATATTTGGATAATTCACATTGCTTTATACAGGATCTGATTAAATCTATTGTTTTACCTTTGGACAATACAGCTTCCTGAAAAAAAATTTTTTTTTTCTTTACCTTCGTGGGAACTTGGGAGATGTGATTGGTCATACAATAAATCTTATCTTTTGTTACTTAAATGTTCCATGCATACATAAAGCACTGAAATGAGTTAAAGAAATATCAAAGTCCACTCATACTGACACTGACCTCATGAATACAAGGATTCTTTACATTTCAGCTGAATACCCATAAGTTTTTATCCACAGCTTATTTAAACATTTCTTTGTTCAGTTCAGATCAGTTCAATTCAGTTGCTCAGTCATGTCCTACTTTTTGCAACCCCATGAATTGCAGCACGCCAGGCCTCCCTGTCCATCACCAACTCCCGGAGTTCACTCAGACTCACGTCAATCAAGTCTGTGATGCCATCCAGGCATCTCATCCTCTGTCGTCCCCTTCTCCTCCTGCCCCCAATCCCTCCCACCATCAGAGTTTTTTTCCAATGAGTCAACTCTTCTCATGAGGTGGCCAAAGTACTGGAGTTTCAGCTTTAGCATCATTCCTTCCAAAGAAACCCCAGGGCTGATCTCCTTCAGAATGGACTGGTTGGATGTCCTTGCAGTCCAAAGGACTCACAACAGTCTTCTCCAACACCACAGTTCAAAAGCATCAATTCTTCGGCACTCAGCTTTCTTCACAGTCCAACTCTCACATCCATACATGACCACTGGAAAAACCATAGCCTTGACTAGACGGGCCTTTGTTGGCAAAGTAATGTCTCTGCTTTTGAATATGCTATCTAGGTTGGTCATAACTTTTCTTCCAAGGAGTAAGCATCTTTTAATTTCATGGCTGCAGTCACCATCTGCAGTGATTTTGGAGCCCCCAAAAAATAAAGTCTGACACTGTTTCCACTGTTTCCCCATCTATTTCCCATGAAGTGATGGGACCAGATGCCATGATCTTTGTTTTCTGAATGTTGAGTTTTAGGCCAACTTTTTCACTCTCCTCTTTCACTCTCATCAAGAGGCTCTTTAGTTCTTCACTTTCTGCCATAAGGGTGGTGTCATCTGCATATCTGAGGTTATTGATATTTTTCCTGGCAATCTTGATTCCAGCTTCTGCTTCATCCAGCCCAGCATTTCTCATGATGTACTCTGCATATACATTAAGTAAGCATGGTGACAATATACAACCTTGACTAACTCCTTTCCTGATTTGGAACCAGTCTGTTGTTTCATGTCCAGTTCCAACTGTTGCTTCCTGATCTGCATACAGGTTTCTCAAGAGGCAGGTCAGGTGGTCTGCTATTCCCATCTCTTAAAGATTTTCCACAGTTTATTGTGATCCACACAGTAAAAGGCTTTGGAATAGTCAATAAAGCAGAATTAGATGTTTTTCTGGAACTCTCTTGCTTTTCCGATGATACAGTGGATGTTGGCTATTTTACCTCTGGTTCCTTTGCCTTTTCTAAATCCAACTTGAACATCTGGAAGTTCTCAGTTCTTATATTGTTGAAACCTGGCTTGTAGAATTTTGATTGTTACTTTGCTACCATGTACGATGAGTGTAATTTTGCGGTAGTTTGGATGTTCTTTGGCATTGCCTTTCTTTGGGATTGGAATTGTTAGGTAGTTACAATAGGAAAAAGGAGTCCAGAATGGTGGTGGCTAAAAGATAAGGAAGGGAAAAGTCCGTGAAAACAGAACAATGGAAGTTCCGAGGACTGGAGTGAGGACCTCAGATAAAACAAACAGCATTCCTGGCTAGCCCATTTTATATTTGGCAGGCCCAGGCATAGGAGAAGAAAACATATAAAAAGAGGCACCAAAATTGGGCTGGGGGAGCATCTCTTCTCTTGGTTGTCTGCACCTAACACCTTTTGCCTAGTAGGCTCACTTTTAGGGCATACAATAATCCCATACTTAAGACAGAGTTCCTTCTTATCTCTTAGTCGGAAAAATATTTGGACATAGGAGATCTCTGTCCATTTCCCTTGTCTTTTGCAGATTAAGTCTAGCTGAAGGATAGTATTATAATTTAAACTCCCATCCTCGGCCCAGTGTTTCTTTTCCCCCAGAGGTACCGTGGCCACACAGTGGCACTAAAGAATTTTAAGTGACTTCCCCTTAGAGTTAGAGGATCAAACAACTTTCAGTTATCAAGGATGCATCTCAAGGGTGTCTATTGGGAAGTGGATTGGTAATTTCCCACCTGAAAGACAGTGATAACAGGGAGGAAAAAGAAAAAGGAAAAATCTAATAGGCCTCCTTCAATTTCCATTGGTGGACTTCCTTAGGGGTGAGTCTTTCAGAAACTTATCCTACCCAGTACTGTTGCAACCTGAGAGCCAGGAGTCCCTGGGTCAGGGTGCAGATCCCCAGGAAAGCTGAGGTGTGACAGCCTCCTGAAGATTGAATCACTAGGCAGATGGAGATATGTCAGCCTCCCGAGAATTGGGTCCCTGGGCAGGTTGAGGCATGTTGACCTCCTGGACCACTGGACTGGCAGATCCCTGAGCAAGTTGAGGCATGACAACCTCCCAGGGACCAGATCCCTAGGCAGGTTGAGGCAGGTCAACTTCCTGGCATCCCAGGTTGATGGATCCCCAAGCAGGCTGAGGTGTGACAACCTCGCAGGGACCGGATCTTAGGCAGGTTGAGGCAGGTTAACCTTCTGAAGCCCCCAGGTTGGAGTTGGGCATCCCCAGGGTCTCCAGCATGACCAATGCTGGGTAGTATTAAAGGGGTGTAATCTTAACACATTGCCAGTTTGCTCACAGCAGATGGGAATAGATATCATGATGTAAAGCAATCCAAGGCTGTGCCCTGAGACTGGAAAGCTGGTGAAACAGCCATAAGTTATCTTCTTACTGCTCTGAGGCAATGTAAGTCACTGATTTCCTCCCCTAGTCCTCCATAAGAGCAGGTTAGGGTGTCTCCAATGGTAAACTTCCAGATGTTCAAGCTAGTTTTACAAAAGGCTGAGGAACCAGAGATAAAATTGCCAACATCCACTGGATCATCAAAAAAGCAAGAGGGCTTCAGAAAAACATCTATTTCTGCTTTATTGACTATGTCAAAGCCTTTGACTGTGTGGATCACAACAAACTGTGGAAAACTCTGAAAGAAATGGGAATATCAGACCACCTGACCTGCCTCTTGAGAAATTTGTATGCAGGTTAGGAAGCAACTGGACGTGGAACAACAGACTGGTTCCAAATAGGAAAAGGAGTATGTCAAGGCTGTATATTGTCACCCTGCTTATTTAACTTATATGCAGAGTACATCATGAGAAACACTGGGCTGGATGAAGCACAAGCTAGAATCAAGATTGCTGGGAGAAATATCAATAACCTCAGGTATGCAGATGACACCACCCTTATGGCAGAAAGTGAAGAAGAACTAAAGAGCCTCTTGATGAAAGTGAAAGAAAAAAGAGGAGAGTGAAAAAGTTGGCTTAAAGCTCAACATTCAGAAAACTAAGATTATGGCATCTAGTCCCATCACTTCATGGCAAATAGATGCAGAAACAGTGGAAACAGTGTCAGACTTTATTTTTTCGGGCTCCAAAATTACTGCAGATGGTAACTGCAGCCATGAAATTAAAAGACTCTTACTCCTTGGCAGGAAAGTTATGACCAACCTAGATAGCACATTAAAGAACAGAGACATTACTTTGCCAACAATGGTCCATCTAGTCAAGGCTATGGTTTTTCCAGAGGTCACGTGTGGATGTCAGAGTTGAACTATAAAGAAAGCTGAGCGCGGAAGAATTGATGCTTTTGAACTGTGGTATTGGAAAAGACTCTTGAGAGTCCCTTGGACTGCAAGGAGATCCAACCAGTCCATCCTAAAGGAAATCAGTCCTGAATATTCATTGGAAGGACTGATGTTGAAGCTGAAACTCCAATACTTTGGACACCTGATGTGAAGAGCTGACTTATTTTAAAAGACCCTGATGCTTGGAAAGATTGAAGGCTGGAGGAGGAGGGGATGACAGAAAATGAGATGGTTTTTTGGCATCACTGATTCAACGGACATGAGTCAGAATGAGCTCTGGGTAGTTGGTAATGGATAGGAAAGCCTGGCATGATGCAGTCCATGGGGTGGTAAAGAGTCAGACATGACTGAGTGACTGAACTGAACTGAACTGAATAGTAAATATTTCGTTGTCATAGACCCACTGTAGATAATAACAGAAGTAATGACAGAGTAGTGGGTTATCTGGTTTATTAGGGGCATTAAGAGTACTTTAAAAATAGGCTGGGTGGAGTGATGTTGCCTACAAGGGGGCAGGGTGTTGGTTGTAGGAGTTAGTAAGTGGCTTAATAACAAATTGATAAGAGGCAACAGACCAAATGTTCTGTAAAAGTGGAGTGGAGATTTGACCCGAGGGTATATTTGTAACTTTAGGAGAAGGGTGGTAAGGGTTTGGGTCCAAATGGCCTACAGGGTTAGCTCCCAAAGTGGCAAACATTATCCCCAGAAGCCCAAATGCTTTTGAAGGGATGCCAACAGATGGACTTCTAGCAGGCATTGTGTGCCTGTCACCTGCCCTAGCAGATCCACTGAGAGATGCTGTTGTTGCACATGTTGTAGGAAACATGGAAGATGAAGCCCTGAATATCTAGAGGAATTGGATATTATACAGTATTTCCCTCTCAAGGGCCAGCTATTTTCTGGTTGTCCCTCCAGAAGATTGTAGAGGCATCATTGTGTGCCCCGATGGGGCTCAGGAAAAGAGCATGAAACAGGAGGAAAGGGGGTAGAGCAAAACTTTTGAAAGAATGACATAACCTAAGGGGATAAAATAAACCGATTAAAATCAAATGGGTCCAAGATGAAAAGTCAAATTCAACTAAACCTCAATCCCCAATCTTTAAGCTAAATGATACACCCAGAGGTGGCAGGACTGTTGCAAAGAACTGTCAAAAGACAGAGTAGTGGGTGATTTCCCCATGGTTGGGATGATTCTCTCACTCATTAGCAAATGAATTCACCCAGCTAGAAAAAACTAGCCATACCACATTCCATGGCCACAGCACTTGCCCTCTGCAATGACCCACACCCTGTGGAATGTGCTTCTTTCTGAATCTGAACAAATCTACCTCTTACCTATCACTGTGTCTCTCACTGAATTTTTGCAATGAAACATCAGAGCCTGAGCTTCATTAGGTCCTGAAGCCAGGCACCATAAGTTTTAGGCAGGCTCAAGTCCTGGGAAAGAGGAGCTAAAGGGCAGGAGGAACAAGCATTGGGAAAAACCTGCTGAGCAATCCCCTTCATAGCCTGTTGGAAAGTCTGCTAAATGCCTGAATTGTGTTCACAGTTTTCGTTGGCCTGATCCTCGACACAAAGAAGATTAAGGACAGAAGAACCCCTTCTGGCTTGGGTAACAGCTAGTGGGGCCCAGCAGATAGTGGAGCCTTTGGGACACACTGAGGAGTAGCCCCTGCCAGAGTCCCTCAGTTGCACCCACTCCCACTCATCTCTTCACAGGGAATTCGAGAGAACAAGAAACAAGAGATTGTAAAGGAATTAAGATTTTGCTAGGCATTCGACCTTCCAGCCATAGGAGCGAGGACATCCTACCTTAACTGGAGGTCTTCTGGAATCTGAACCTGAGCCATGTGAACTTTCTGCTGAGTTTGTTTTTTGCTGTCCTGGTTTTCAGCACACTGAGCTTCTTGTCACTTTCCCTGTACTGGGTTTTCTTCACGTTCAGCTTCCACTGCGGGAGCTTTCACTGAGTTGGGCTTCTGCTATGCTTGGCCTCCTCCTTGCGGGGGCAAGCTGAGGTTATTTCAGCCAGGTTAAATCCGAGAAACAGCACCATAGATGTCAGGGGAGTTTGTAATTTCCTCAGTTCTGTCTCATTGAGACAAAAATTTGAAGCAACAGACGTACCAGGGTTACAGTCCCCAGATGGACCAGTGTTACAGCTACTGAATGGGCCAGTGTTACAGCTCCATGTTACAGCTCAGTTTTATTTAGAAAGTAAAGGAATATACATCCTCATCCTCAAATCATGAGGATATGCAGACCCAAAAGACACGAAGAGAAGTGAGGCCACTCAGCCCAATTTTGGCTCCTTTTTTTAAATGTTTTTTCTCCTCCCCCTGGGTCTGCCCTACGTAAATTGGGCTAGCCAGGAGTGCTATTTTTGTTTTGCCTGACGTCCTCACTCTGATCCTCAGACCTTCCTTTGTTCTATTTCCTCAAGCTTTTACCTTCCTTATCTTTTAGCCACCATCATTCTGCACTCCTTTTTCCTATTCTAACTACCTAACAGAATGAATACTGACGTTTTCCAGTCCTGTGGCCAGATGTCACTCATATTAGCACTAGAAGCTGCTCCTAGAAACAATATTGCTGGTGCCTCTGAAATTGATTATTGTGGAAGCCTTGAAAATGAGCAGGACCCTGTGGAGCTCCTGGGCACAAAAGCCCTTCCACTTGCTGGAAAGAGCAATTCCAAAGAGCAATTCAAGCAGTTACTAATAAGGGACGGGAGAGGATGCAGAAATAAGGGAGGAGCAGTCATGAAACAATTGAATAGCCTTGGAGGCAGGATCCTAGTTCTTCATCAAGGTATACACATAACAATAACTTTAAGCTCTTCTGTGGAACTAAAACCCCTCCAACAAATGGAAGATAGTAAGTTCTTGATGAAGCACTCTTCATTCCAGAGAAGGTCACAGTTCACCCATCCTCACCCAGTGACAGATGATCTCTGAATTGAAGAAATGGGGGCCCTGCACCTATAGCTATTCTAATCAGCTACTCTGAACCTTGAGTATAAAACTCCTCAAAAACCTCCGCTTTTTCCTAGGCTGGGACACTGTTTTGAGGGCATTAACCTGCTGTGGCTTTTGTCTGGCAAAGAATAAATGTAGTCTTTTCTATTACACCCAAAACTCCAAGATTTAATTTGGTGTTCGGGTACAGAAGCTAGTTTTGGCTTCAAGCCTACTGTTTACCCATTGCCTAAAAGGATCTTCATGATCCTCTGATTCAGTTTCTGGGGTGGGTCACCTGATTAAGGAACATGTGATACATACTATTTTTCTACCTGCAAGAGTAAAAATAAATAAATAAATAAATCTTACAATTTCAGCCTCCATAACAGGAAATAGTCACTACCTCATATTTGGGTAGTGAATATACAATCACAGTATATTCACTTTTCTGGCTGAGAAGAATTAAGAATGCCAATACACCCATTCAGTGATGCAGGTGGTAAAGAATCTGCCTACAATGCTGGAGACCCAGGTTCAATGCCTGGTTCAGAAAGATCTCTGGAGAAGCGAATGGCAAGCCACTCCAGTATTCTTGCCTGAAAATTTCCATGGACAGAGGAGCCTGGTGGGCTACAGTATATGAAGTCTCAAAGAATCAGACACAACTGAATGACTAACACTCACTTTCTTTCACTTTTCATATACCTACTACATTAATTTGTCTCCCCATATTCTAACATTTAAAAAAATGGATTCTATATGGTCATTATATGTAGAGTGGCTTTGAAAAAAAATGTGTGTCTATAAATGTGTGTGTATGTATGTATATGTATATATAAATATCTATACTATATTTTGTTTAAAGAATATTAAAAACAATATAATGAAATCATAAAGAAATTTTAAATTATTTAAAATACAAGAAATTGTAACCCAATGTACTTTAAAAAAATTAAATGCAAAGACTTTTCTGTAACCTTAAATGAAATTATTCATATTTTATTTTATGTATATTTAACACTACGAATAATTGAAAGAAAACTCTGAAACACAAAATGTTATGCTCGTGAAATACAATGTTAGGTAACAGAATAGTTATGAAATTTAATACTAACATGCTATAAATGCAGCCATTTTAAAGCTTAAATTAGATATTTTCACAGTTAATTTATTTGTAGAAATTTTCTTTCCAAACTGGATAACACATTTTCTATTTTGAAAGATTGATTTTTTTATTACAAAAATATAATTGTATTTCAAAACACATATAAATGTGATAAATTTGGGCTCAAAATTAAATGGAGCAGCTTTCATTGTATTTGTGTTTAGCTAGTATTTGAATTCAATAGCAGTTTTTCCTCAAATTCTCTTCACTGACATTACGCCTAGCTGGGTGCTCTATGACACAAGATATTACCTTAACAAAATAAGTCATAGCTGACTCCTTTTGTCATGGCCCCCGGGCCTCATCCTCACTCTCCTGCCCACTCAGGGTAGATGGAGAAAAGGACTTCTCAGAGCTGCCACTTACACTAGTGTCGTGAAGTGCTTATTAGTAAGTACTGTTCCTTCATTCATTTCTTTCACCTTGTGTCTCTACTGGTGGAGATTAGGAAACAAATTGCCCTCACTTCAGAACCAGGTAAAGAGGAATGGAATGGGCCAGTGGCTTAAAAAAAAAAAAAAAAAACTTACAAAAATCTGATTGCCTTTATTATGTATGAAGAGATAGTTTATTCTCAGTAAATAAAACAAGAAATTAAATGATAGTTCAGCATTTATCAGATTCAGTGTCGCCTATGTGAGTGTGTGTGCATGTATGTGTAAAAATTAGATGTCAAATTTCAAGTTGCATTGTTAGATAATGGTATTTTTTTTAAACCTACATTTCATTTCCCAGCTATAAATTGTGTATTTATATTATACAACTCCCAATAGATCTTAGAAATAGATCACAATAAATCTTAACATGTTCACTATGGAGAAAATTTATCTGTAAGATGTGCAACACTTTTTTGTGTTTTGCTGTACATTCTGATATTGAAGTAGAAGCATTATCTGTTTCAGTAATTAAATAAGATATGCAGCCCAAACTTATAATAAAAATATATTTATTAAGTATTATTTATGTGCATATCATTCTGGTTATAGACACATATAACTTATAACTTCACAAGTCATTAGCCTTTAAGCACATTTATATAAAATTACTTCTGTGAGCACATTTTAAATTCAAAATGGCATACTAACTAAATATCAACTTCTTTTACTTACTAGAACCTAAGAAACTTCCTTGTTGTGGGATGCATATGATCAATATTGATGCCAAGCAGCATTTACATTTGTCTTTATTATTAAATGATTTCACTTTTGTAAATTTTCCAGTCATTCCTAAGTCATAAAACCAACACAGCATATCAACTTGATTATTTTAGTATCCCATATAAATGTATATATTGGGTATATCCCTAAGTATACATAAGCAGACATGTAAACATACAATCACGAATCATTAGGTGAGGAAATAATCTCTTGTCTCTCTCCTTAATAGCCATAGAAAAATCTTGGTTCCAGGCAAGTGTGAATAGCAATATTTCACTGTTATGATATAATCAGATGACTCTATTGAATTATGGAAAAATATAGTTATATGTAATACTTTATGCTTGTAGGAAAAATTCAAAAACAAAACATCATTTTTCAGTAATATTTCACTTATTAGTGTCACTACTGACAGGTATGTGAGGGATATCTGAAATCCCCTTTTGTATTCTAGTTTTATTCCTTAAAACATTAGCATGTTATACTTTACTCCTTATCAAATGAAAGAATGATAAAGTAAAAACTTTTTATTTTTAGATTTCTATTTCCAGTAAAATCCTCCAAAGATGTAAACTAGAAGATTGCTGTTGTTTAGTCATTAAGGCATATCCAAATCTGTCTGCCCATAGGATTTTCCAGGCGAGAGTGGGTTGCCATTTCCTTCTCCAGGGGATTTTCTCAATCCAGGGATTGAACCTGCATTCCCTACGTTGGCAGGCTGATTCTTTATCACTGAGCCACCAGGGAAGCCCAAAGTAGAAGATAGCTGTGGAGCTTTCATTTTTATTTCATAATTTTCATTTTTACTTTATACCATATACAGCTAAAAGATTCCAGAAAACCATGCTGTCATGATCTATGCTCTTTGGATCCCAGAGACACCTAAGCACTTCTATCAAACTAATGCATCAGGCAACAAAAAGTATCCTAATAGGAACTAAAGATTTAGCAAGAGCAAATCTAACCTCAGGGCCAGTTTTACAGACATGCCATAGAAGGCCTCACATTCAGTCAGCGCTCTGCTCTTGCCATCTTAAAAGTCTTAAGAATTTCTTAACAAGGGGTCACCATTTTTATTTTGCACTTGCCCTTGCACATTATGTAGCCAATCCTGCCAACATCTCCAGAAAATCAACAACCTTTATAGAGAGTCTTTGGTTGGTAAATTTTTCTGAGGGCCACTTGATGGATGTGAATGTCAGTTGTTCTACTCTTAATCTTCATTTTTCCCTTGAGGCTTCCCTCATTCCAAATATGTTTGAGCCTCTCCTTTAGGCTGGAGCATAGGAAGGAAAATTTGTTTTACTTATCTTTATAACCCAATGTCTGGCACATATATAATGAATATTCGTTAAATGTTTGCTTAAGTGAATTAATTGACTTAATGTAATGTTTAGAGGGCATTTATTAGAAATGATAATTGGTTTTTTATAGATTTACTTTTGGCACCTTGAAATCACCATAATGACATTGCTATAAAATATGCACATTTATGTGAATAGATAGCAATTCTATTGCCATCATTTTTTAAGAACATACATGATAAAATGATAAATATCATTTGCTTTCTGAAACTATTTAAACTAAATGGAGGAAAAGAAATATGAAAAATAAAATTTAAAAATGAATGAATATCACTTATCCCATGTGGAGACTAAGAATATATATGCATATCTTTAAAAGAATTTTTAGAATTCAGAATTTTAGGAATCCATCCCTACTCAGAAGTGTTGGATTGTTTCCTGTGAGTTTAAACAAGCAGAGCAAACATTCATATTCCTTACAATAGTCTCATTTCAGCTGCCTGCTTTCTTATATTCCTTGAATCAAAAATCCTCATGAGCTTCCTTGACTACATTTCCTCAAAAACAAATAGCTTAATAGGACTGATCAATAGTGTTTTCTTTTTTATTAAGCTTTATTAAGGCATAATTGACACCTAAAATAGTAAGATATTTAAAGTGCATACATAATGATTTGATATATGTTGTGAAAACATTCCTTCCATCTAGGTAATTAACAAATATATCTACCCCCTCACATATTTATCTTTTTATTTTTTGGTGAGAACTCTCTTCAGTTCAATTCAGTTCAGTCTCTCAGTCGTGTCCAACTCTTTGTGATCCCATGAATCGCAGCATGCCAGGCCTCCTTGTCCATCACCAAATCCCAGAGTTCACTCAGACTCACGTCCATCGAGTCAGTGATGCCATCCAGCTCTTAGCATATATCAATTGTACAATACAGTGCTATCAAATATAGTGACCATGTTATACATTAGATCCTAAGATTTTATTAATCTTATACCCAAAACTATATGTTTTAATCAACCCCTTCTTATATCTCTTGCCACCTGCCCATTGCAACCACTTCTCTATTCTTGACTTGTTTTTCAAAGAAAGATTCCACATATAAGTGATACTGTACAGCACTTGTCTTTCTCTCTCTGGCTTATTTCACTTAGCATAATATCCTCAAGTTTCACCCAAACTGTCTCAGTTGGTAGGAGTAGCTTCTTTTTCACAGCACAATATGCCATCACATACATGTAGCACATATTTATCCATTTATCTGTGGTGGACACTTATGTTATTTGCATATCTTGGCTGCTGTGAATAATGCTGTAATGAACATGGGAGTGCAGATATCTCTCCAAGTCTTGATTTCATTACCTTTGGATATATACTCAAAAGTGGGATTGCTGGATCATATAATAGTTTTTAACTACCATAGTTTTCAAAAAAATTTTAACTGTTTTGAGAAAACTCCATACTGTTTTCCATAGTGGTTGTACAAGTTTACATTCGCACCAACAGGATACAAGAGTTCCCTTTTTTCCACATTCACATCAGCATTTGTGCTCTCATCATTTTGATAATAGTCATTCTAACAGGTATGATGTGACTTCTCTTCATGGTTTTGGGTTGCATTACCATGATGATTAGTGATGCTGAGCATTTTCATGGACTAGTTGGCTATTTGTATGTCTTCTTCGAAAAATGTCTGTTTGAGTGCTCTGCCTATTTTTTAATCTGATTTTTTTTTTTTGCTATCTAATTTTGTGATTTCTTCATATGTTTTGCATTTTAACTCCTTATCAAATATTATTGGAAAATATTTTCTCTCAGTCCATAGTTCGCCTTTTCATTTTGTTAATGGCTTCCTTTGTTGTGCAGAAGCTTCTAAGTTTAATGCAATCACAGTTGCTTATTTTTGATATACTATCTTTGTTTTTAATGTCAAAACATCATTGCCAAGATTGATGTCAAGGAGTTTTTCCTCAAAATGTTCTTCTAGCATTTTAACAGTTTCAGATCTAATACATGATACCATTATTTTTTTCTGGCATGTATATTTCATTCAATTCAAAATGAAAATATATTATTGAGATTTAGAAATAATCTAATAATAAATGGAACATATTCTTAGGGAGCTTTCTACTTATCCCTTTTATAGTTGCAGTCTTGTGTAACAGGGCTTGACAAAATAAACAGGCAGAGAAGGAGGAGGAGAGAAGAAAGAACAAAAGAAAGAAAGGAGGAAAGAAAGGTAGGAAGGAAGCGAGAAAGAAAGGGAAAGAAATCTACCTTTCTATAATCTACCAGCTATTATATACAAAAGATAGAATGCCACTAGTGTTATTTATCATCTATATGTTAATTATTAATTTTTACTTTTTATTTCATTTTCCTGAAATTGGTCATTATTAGCTAAAGTTATAAATTAGGCTTCCTGAATCTTTCCTCAAATGAACTGATTTATAGGGACCTATGCTCTTGGGACAAACTATATTCTTTATTCATTGTTTGTTGAATTAAAAAGTTTCATTATGAGTGCTAATTTTAATGTGAAATGCACACACATACATAATACTATAATTTGCATACTTCTATAAAAATATTCTTCTCTAAGGCTTTTCATATATCACTTTGCTTAAATCAGAAGGAAGATCTATCTTGGGAATGACGATGTTTGTCTGAGGAGCCATCTGGAACCATTCTAATTAGGAAAATAATGGACAAATTATCCACTTATATCTTCTCCCATCCCAGATGACTCTCTCAACTAAATGAATCATAGGATAATCTCTGGATTCTGGATTTCTAGAGAGACCAGTTTGGTTCTTATAAAAACATCTAAATCATTATTGACAGGAAGTAAATGTCCCTCCATCCATGAAGAAATAAAAATGATGGAAAAGGGAGATTATCATAGATTCAGCATCATAGATTCATTTTAACACATGCAACCATAATAGAAAAAAGTAAATGCAGATGAATTCAGAAGAACACAGGTTATAAATATGAATTCCTGCCTTCAGAAAACAATTAGTTTCCAAAAGTTATATTTTTAAGAAACCTACATAAAATTCAAACTCCTGAGACAGTCTTAAGATGGCAGAGGAATAGGACAGGAAGACCACTTTCTCTCCCACAAATTCATCAAAAGAACATTTGAACGCTGAGTAAATTCCACAAAACAACTTCTGAATGCTGGCAGAGGACATCAGGCACCCAGAAAAGCAGCCCATTGTCTTTGAAAGGAGGTAGGAAAAAATATAAAAGATAAAAAGAGAGACAAAAGAGGTAGGGATGGAGCTTTGTCCTGGGAAGGGAGTCTTAAGAAAGATAGAAGTTTCCAAACACCAGGAAACACTCTCACTGCCAAGCCTGTGGCGAGCCTTGGAACCACAGAGGCAACATAACCAGGAGGAAAAATAAATAAATAATTAAAACTCACAGATTACGTGCCCAGAGTAACTCCCCCAGCAGAGAAGTAGCGCAGACACCTGCATCCACCACTAGCAAGCAGGGGCTGGGCAGGGAAGCATGGGCTGCATTGCTTAGAGTAAGGACCAGGCCTGATTGTCCCAAGGGCAATCTGAGGGAACTAACTTGGTATAGCAAACCAGGCTGTGGGATAGCTACCACTCGAAAAGCCCTAACCTAAGACACTGCCAGACCAGCTCAAAGAACAAAGGACTGAGCAGAGCTAGCCCGCTGCAGGCTGGTCCATTCCCCTCTGGTGACAGACAGGCAAGGGCAGCCAGAGCCAGAAGGGGGAAATCATGGCCCCAGAGAGGCATTATCTATCAAGCTGCAATCAGGCTTCATTCCTAACCAAGACTTCTTAGGATTCGGGACGGTCAACATCCGCCTGAGAAGGTGAGCTGGTCGTACACCCAGAAAACCAAGTGGCAGGGACGGGGGAGGCGATAAGTCTCAGAGACTGTGCTCGCCAAACACCTGGTCACCTGAGCTGCTCAGACCTGGGAAGGGCACAAAATGTAGGCCCAACTAAGTTTGTGCTGTTGAGGAGTACCTGAATACCTGAACCTGGGCGGCGTAAACCTGGGAAGTGCATACAACCCAGGGCTGGCCTCAGACAGTTCCCGGCAGAGCAACCTAGAGCCTAAGCAGGGTAGACAGGGAAAGCGCACAAGCAGAGAGCAGGGGCAAACCCATTGTGGCCAAGACACTGAGAGCACACGCCAGTGTTATTTGTTTGCAGCGTCCCTCCCTCCCCATAGCATGACTGAACAAGTGAGCCTAAAAAAGTGTCCACCACCACCCCCTTGCATCAGGGCAGAAATTAGACACTGAAGAGATCAGCAAACAAGAAGCTAAAACAGAGGGAACCTCCTTGGAAGTGACAGGTGCAATAGGTTAAAACCCTGTAGTTAGTACTGACTACATAGGAAGGGGCCTATAGATTCTGAGAAATATAAGTCAGATCAAGGAACTATCTGAAAATGAACTGACCCCACACTGCCCACAACAACACCAGAGAAAGTCCTAGATATATTTTTACTATTTTTACTATCATTCTTTATTTTTTTAATTTTTTAAGTCCTCTATTACTCCTTTAATTTTCATTTTTAAAACCTACTATTACTTTGCAAAAAAAAAAAAAAAAGAGAGAGAGACCGTATTTTTTAAAGCAAACTTCATATATATATATTTTATAATTTTTGTGACTTTTTTTTTCTTTAATTTTGAATTTTTGAAAATCCAACCTCTACTCTAAATTTTTAATCTTTCCTTTTTGGCATTTGTTATCAATTTTGTACCTTTAAGAACCCAATCTTCAGTACCTATTTTTACTTGGGAGCAAGATTACTGGCTTGACTGCTCACTCCCCCTTTGGACTCTCCTTTTTCTCCACCAGGTCACCTCTATCTCCTCCCTTCCCCTTCTCTCTTCTATCCAACTCTGTGAATCTCTTTGTGTGTTCCAGACTGTGGAGAACACTTAGGGAACTGATTACTGGCTGGATCTGTCGCTCTCCTTTTGATCCCCCCCCCCCCCTTTATCCTCCTGGCCACCTCTGTCTCCTTCCTCCTTCTTCTCTTCTCTTCTCAGTATAACTCCAAGAACATCTCTGAGCAGTCCAGACTGTGGAGTGCACATAAAGAAGTGATTACTGGCTAGTTTGCTCCCTCCTCTTTTGATTCCACCTCATCTCATCTTGGTCACCTCTATCTCCCTCCTCCCTCTACTTGTCTCCATGTAACTCTGTGAACTTCTCTGGGTGGCCCTCACTGTGGAGAAACTTTTCATCTTTAACCTAGATGTTTTATCAATGGTGCTGTATAGGTGGAGAAGTGTTGAGGCTACTGTAAAAATAAGACTGAAAACCAGAAGTAGGAGGCTTAAGTCCAAATCCTGAGAACACCAGAGAACTCCTGGCTCCAGGCAACATTAATCAATAGGAGCTTATCAAACACCTCCTTACCTACACTGAAACCAAGCACCACCCAAGGGCCAACAAGTTACAGAGCAAGACATACTACGCAAATTCTCCAGCAACACAGGAACACAGCCCTGAGCTTCAATATACAGGGTTAGGGTATATTGAAGGGTATATTGACATCTCATAACTCATTACTGGACTCTTCATTGCACTCCAGAGAGAAGAAATCCAGCTCCACCAACCAGAACACCGACACAAGCTTCCCTAATCAGGAAACCTTGACGACCCACCTGTACAACCCCACCCACAGGGAGGAAACTCCACAGTAAAAAGAACTCCACAAACTGCCAGAATACAGAAAGGCCACCCCAAATACAGCAATATAAACAAGATGAAGAGACAGAGGAATACCCAGGAGGTAAAAGAACGGGATAAATACCCACCAAACCAAACAAAAGAGGAAGAGATAGGGAATCTACCTGATAAAGAATTCCAAATAATGATAGTGAAAATGATCCAAAATCTTGAAAACAAAATGGAATCACAGATAAATAGCCTGGAGACAAGGATTGAGAAACTGCAAGAAAGGTTTAACAAAGACCTAGAAGAAATAAAAAAGAGTCAATATATAATGAATAATGCAATAAATGAGATCAAAAACACTCTGGAGGGAAGAAATAGTAGAATAATGGAGGCAGAAGATAGGATTAGTGAGGTAGAAGATAGAATGGTAGAAATAAATGAATCAGAGAGGTAAAAAGAAAAACGAATTAAAAGAAATGAGGACAATCTCAGACACCCCTGGGACAATGTTAAATGCCCCAACATTCGAATCATAGGAGTCCCAGAAGAAGAAGATAAAAAGAAAGACCATGAGAAAATATTTGAGGAGATAATAGTTGAAAAATTCCCTAAAATGGGGAAGGAAATAATCATCCAAGTCCAAGAAACCCAGAGAGTCCCAAACAGGATAAACCAAAGGTGAAACACCCCAAGACACATATTAATCAAATTAACAAAGATCAAACACAAAGAACTAATATTAAAAGCAGCAAGGGGAAAACAGCAAATAACATACAACGAGATGCCCATAAGGATAACAGCGGATCTTTCAATAGAAACTCTTCAGGCCAGAAGGGAATGGCAAGACATACTTAAAGTGATGAAAGAAAATAACCTACAGCCCAGATTACTGTACCCAGCAAGGATCTCATTCAAATATGAAGGAAAGATCAAAAGCTTTACAGACAAGCAAAAGCTGAGAGAATTCAGCACCACCAAACCAGCTCTCCAACAAATGCTAAAGGATCTTCTCTAGACAGGAAACACAAAAAGGGAGTATAAACTCAAACCCAAAACAATAAAGTAAATGGCAATGGCATCATACTTATCAATAATTACCTTAAATGTAAATGGGTTGAATGCCCCAACCAAAAGACTGGCTGAATGGATACAAAATCAAGACCCCTATATATGTTGTCTACAAGAGACCCACCTCAAAACAGGGACACCTACAGACTAAAAGTGAAGGGCTGGAAAAATATATTCCACACAAATAGAGACCAAAAGAAAGCAGGAGTAGCAATACTCATATCAGATAAAATAGACTTTAAAACAAAGGCTGTGAAAAGAAACAAAGAAGAACACTACATAATGATCAAAGGATCAATCCAAGAAGAAGATATAACAATTATAAACATATATGCACTCAACATAGGAGCACCACAATATGTAAGACAAATGCTAACAAGTATGAAAGGGGAAGTTAACAATAACACAATAATAGTGGGAGACTTTAAAATCTCACTCACACCTATGGATAGATCAACTAAACAGAAAATTAACAAGGAAACACAAACTTTAAATGATACAGTAGACCAGTTAGACCTAATTGATATCTATAGGACATTTCACCCAAAACAGTGAATTTCACCTTTTTCTCAAGCGCACAAGGAACCTTCTCCAGGATAGATCACATCCTGGGCTATAAATCTAGCCTTGGTAAACTTAAAATAATTGAAATCATTCCAAGCATCTTTTCTGACCACAACAGTAAGATTAGATCTCAATTACAGGAGAAAAACTATTAAAAAGTCCAACATATGGAGGCTGAACAACACGCTGCTGAATAACCAACATATCACAGAAGAAACCATAAAAGACATCAAAATATGCATAGAAATGAATGAAAATGAAAACACAACAACCCAAAACCTGTGGGTCATTGTAAAAGCAGTGATAAAGAGAAGGTTCATAGCAATACAGGCATACCTCAAGAAACAAGAAAAAAGTCAAATAAATAACCTAACTCTACACCTAAAGCAACTAGAAAAGGAAGAAATGAAGAACCCCAGGGTTAGTAGAAGGAAAGAAATCTTAAAAATTAGGGCAGAAATAAATGCAAAAGAAACAAAAGAGACCATAGCAAAAATCAACAAAGCCAAAAGCTGGTTCTTTGAGAAGATAAATAAAATTGACAAACCATTAGCCAGACTCATCAAGAAACAAAGGGAGAAAAATCAAATCAACAAAATTTGAAATGAAAATGGAAAGATCACAACAGACAACACAGAAATACAAAGGCTCATAAGAGACTACTATCAGCAATTATATGCCAATAAAATGGACAACTTGGAAGAAATGGACAAATTCTTAGAACAGCACAACTTTCCAAAACTGAACCAGGAAGAAATAGAAAATCTTAACAGACCCATCACAAGCACAGAAATTGAAACTGTAATTAGAAATCTTCCAGCAAACAAAAGCCCAGGTCCTGATGGCTTCACAGCTGAATTCTACCAAAAATTTAGAGAAGAGCTAACACCTATCCTATTCAAACTCTTCCAGAAAATTGAAGAGGAAGGTAAACTTCCAAACTCATTCTATGAGGCCACCATCACCCTAATACCAAAACCTGACAAAGATGCCACACACAAAAAAAGAAAACTACAGGCAAATATCACTGATGAACATAGATGCAAATATCCTTAACAAAATGTTAGCAATCAGAATCCAACAACACATTAAAAAGATCATACATCATGACCAAGTAGGCTTTATCCCAGGGATGCAAGAATTCTTCAATATCCGCAAATAAATGTAATAAACCACATTAACAAATTGAAAAATAAAAGCCATATGATTATCTCAATAGATGCAGAGAAAGCCTTTGACAAAATTCAACATCCATTCACGATAAAAACTCTCCAAAAAGCAGGAATAGAAGGAACATACCTCAACATAATAAAAGCTATATATGACAAACCCACAGCAAACATTATCCTCAACAGTGAAAAATTGAAAGCATTTCCCCTAAAGTCAGGAACAAGACAAGGGTACCCACTTTCACCACTACTATTCAACATAGTTTTGGAAGTTTTGGCCACAGCAATCAGAGCAGAAAAGAAATAAAAGGAATCCAAATCGGACAAGAAGAAGTAAAACTCTCACTGTTTGCAGATTACATGATCCTCTACATAGAAAACCATAAAGACTCCACCAGAAAATTACTACAGCTTGGACTGCAAGGAGATCCAACCAGTCCATTCTAAAGGAGATCAGTCCTGGGTGTTCTTTGAAAGGAATGATGCTAAAGCTGAACTCCAGTACTTTGGCCATCTCATGTGAAGAGTTGACTCATTGGAAAAGACTCTGAGGCTGGGAGGGATTGGGGACAGGAGGAGAAGGGGACGACAGAGGATGAGATGGCTGGATGGCATCACTGACTCGATGGACATGAGTTTAATGAACTCTGGGAGATGGTGATGGACAGGGAGGCCTGGTGTGTTGCAGTTCATGGGGTCGCAAAGAGTCAGACACGACTGAGTGACTGAACTGAACTGAATCAATGAATATAGTAAAGTTGCAGGATATAAAATCAACAGACAGAAATCCCTTGCATACCTATACACTAATAATGAGAAAATAGAAAGAGAAATTAAGGAAACAATTCCATTCACCATTGCAACAAAAAGAATAAAATACTTAGGGATATATCTACGTAAAGAAACAAAAGACTATATATAGAAAACTATAAAACACTGGTAAAAGAAATCAAAAAGGACACTAACAGATGGAGAAATATATTGTGTTCATGGATTGGAAGGATCAATATAATGAAAATGAGTATACTACCCAAAGCAATCTATATATTCAATGCAATCCCTATCAAGCTACCAACAGTATTCTTCACAGAGCTAGAACAAAGAAGTTCACAATTTGTATGGAGATACAAAAAACCTCGAACAGTCAAAGCGATCTTGAGAAAGAAGAATGGAACTGGAGGAATCAACCTGCCTGACTTCAGGCTCTACTACAAAGCCACAGTCATCAAGACAGTATGGTACTGGCACAAAGACAGAAACATAGATCAATGGAACAAAATAGAAAGCCCAGAGATAAAACCACGCCCCTATGGACACCTTATCTTTGACAAAGGAGGCAAGAATATACAACGGATTAAAGACAATCTCTTTAACAAGTGGTGCTGGGAAAACTGGTCAACCACTTGTAAAAGAATGAAACTAGAACACTTTCTAACACCATACACAAAAATAAACTCAAAATGGATTAAAGATCTAAACATAAGACCAGAAACTATAAAACTCCTTCAGGAGAACATAAGCAAAATAGGCAAAACACTCTCTGACATAAATCACAGCAGGATCCTCTATGACCCACCTCCCAGAGTATTGGAAATAAAAGCAAAAATAAACAAATGGGACCTAATCAAACTTAAAAGCTTCTGCACAACAAAGGAAACTATAAGCAAGGTGAAAGACAGCCTTCAGAATGGGAGAAAATAATAGCAAATGAAGCAACGGACAAAAAATTAATCTCAAAAATATACAAGCAACTCCTACAGCTCAATTCCAGAAAAATAAATGACCCAATCAAAAAATGGGCCAAAGAACTAAATAGACATTTCTCCAAAGAAGACATACAGGTGGCTAACAAACACATGAAAAGATGCTCAACATCACTCATTATCAGAGAAATGCAAATCAAAACCACTATGAGGTACCATTTCATGCCAGTCAGAATGGCTGTGATCCAAAAGTCTACAAGCAATAAATGCTGGAGAGGGTGTGGCGAAAAGGGAACCCTCTTACACTGTTGGTGGGAATGCAAACTAGTACAGCCACTATGGAGAACAGTGTGGAGATTCCTTTAAAAACTGGAAATAGAACCGCCATATGACCGAGCAATCCCACTGCTGGGCATACGTACCAAGGAAACCAGAATTGAAAGAGACATGTGTACCCCAATGTTCATTGCAGCACTATTTTTAATAGCCAGGACATGGAAGCAACCTAGATGTCCATCAGCAGATAAATGGATAAGAAAGCAGTGGTACATATACACAATAGAGTATTATTCAGCCATTAAAAAGAATACATTTGAATCAGTTCTAATGAGGTGGATGAAACTGGAGCCTATTATACAGACTGAAATAAACCAGAAAGTAAAACACCAATACGGTGTACTAACGCATATATATGGAATTTAGAAAGATGGTAACCATAACCCTGTGTGCGAGACAGCAAAAGAGACACAGATGTATAGAACAGTCTTTTGGACTCTGTGGGAGAGGGCGAGGGTGGAATGATTTGGGAGAATGACATTGAAACATGTATAGTATCATATGTGAAATGAATCACCAGTCCAGGTTCAATGCATGATACAGAATACTTGGGGCTGGTGCACTGGGATAACCCAGAGGGATGGTATGGGGAGGGAGGTGGGAGGGGGGTTCAGGGTGGGGAACACATGTACACCTGTGGTGGATTCATGTTGATGTATGGCAAAACCAATACAATATTGTAAAGTAATTAGCCTCCAATTAAAATAAATAAATTTATATTTAAAAAAATTCAAACTCCTGAATATATTTATGTCTATAATTCATGAGTGAAACCTTAGGGAAAATTAATTTCCTTATCAAAATCCCCTAAGATTCCTAAACAAAGTAGATTTTCATTCCCCTTATTTATAAGAAATGAAGCTTCCTAAGTTGTACTACAACTGAAGCTCAGGGTGGGTGACTTTTTCTTTTATTCTGTCTAAATCACAAAGATAAACTACAGCAAAAAGCAGTATTTGTGCAAATACCTATATAAGTACATGCTTATATATGTATATGCAAAGATGGACAGCAATATGCAGTTTTATAATCTCAAACTTACCAATCCTAGCTCAATTTCATCTTTTACACTGCTAAAAAAAAAAAAAACTAACTAACAAACAACTTATTGTTTGTTATATATTTTTATATCAACTGGATAAATAAATACATTTATCCTAGAGATAAAAGACCTTGATTTGAGATTTACGTGAGCCTTCCTTCACATTCTATACCTTGTTTTTCCAATCCAATTCTGACTTTGATCTTTAATATCTAGTTCTAGGTGGTTTCATCTTATTAAATTATAAGAAAATAGAGATTAGTACATTCTTTAAAATACCAATAAAATAATAACAAAGTTACTGTTAAGAAAAACACCGTACAGAGGTATGTATATTCCAACACATTCATTCAAGAAACTAGAAGAATTTCCAAGAACCTTAAGACAGGAAATTATCATAATGTCTAGACTGTGGATGGCAGGAATTGCAGCAAAGGAAGGTATATAAATCTTATACACAGCTTGTAACATATGTTCTCTAAAGCTTTATTTACAATCAGTAGTAAAACATGATTATCAATAGCAAATAACATTTCTTATGGAGAGCTTTAACTTGAAAATAGGTGCCTGTTTTAGAATAAGAGGTTATATTTCTCATGACATTAAACATAATCAACTAAAATGTGACTCACATGTATGGAACCATGTATCCCCATGTATATTCATGCCAATGAAGGAATAATGCCAATCCAATAAAATACGTTATTAAACTTGTGAAGACATTCAACTAATGAACAGCCAGACCTATCTTCTGAATATTGATTCATTTTGTATATGCTGTTGATGGATAGTCTCTCTGAAAGAGAACTGATTAACTAGCTAAGAACTGAATAAAGTTCAATTCTAAAATTTGAATAACATCGAAATTTAAAGACAATGAAAAATATGAAAAAAATGTGCTCCTTGATTTGAAACTCAGCTCAGTTCAGTCTCTCAGTCATGTCCGACTCTTTGCGACCCCATGAACCGCAGCACGCCAGGCTTCCCTGTCCATCACCAACTGCCAGAATCCACCAAAACCCATGTGCATTGTGTCGGTGATGCCATCCAACTATCTCATCCTCTGTCATCCCCTTCTCCTGCCCTCAATCTTTCCTAGCATCAGGGTCTTTTCCAATGAGTCAGCTATCCGCATGAGATGGCCAAAGCATTGGAGTTTCAGCTTCAACATCAGTCCCTCCAATGAATACCCAGGACTGATCTCCTTTAGGATGGACTGGACGGATCTCCTTACAGTCCAAAGGACTCTCAAGAGTCTTCTCCAACACCACAGTTCAAAAGCATCAATTCTTCGATGCTTAGCTTTCTTCACAGTCCAACTCTCACATCCATACATGACCACTGGAAAAACCATAGCTTTGACTAGACAGACCTTTGTTGGCAAAGTAATGTCTTTGCTTTTTAATATGCTGTCTAGGCTGGTCATAACTTCCTTCTAAGGAGCAAGTACCTTTTAATTTCATTTCAGTCACCATCTGCAGTGATTTTGGAGCCGCCAAAAATAAAGTCAGCCACTCTTTCCACTGTTTCCCCAACTATTTGCCATGAAGTGATGGGACCAGATGCCATGATCTTCGTTTTCTGAATGTTGAGCTTTAAGCCAACTTTTTCACTCTCCTCTTTCACTTTCATCAAGAGGCTCTTTAGTTCTTCTTCACTTTCTACCATAAGGCTGGTGTCGTCTGCATATCTGAGGTTATTGATATTTCTCCTGGAAATCTTGATTCCATCTTCTACTTCCTCCATCCCAGCATTTCTCATGATGTATTCCGCATATAAGTTAAATAAGCAGGGTGACAATATACAGCTTTGACATACTCCTTTTCCTATTTGGAACCAGTCTGTTGTTCCATGTCCATTTCTAACTGTTGCTTCCTGACCTGCATACAGGTTTCTCAAGAGCCAGGTCAGGTAGTCCGGTATTCCCATCTCTTTCAGAATTTTCCTCAGTTTATTGTGATCCACACAGTCAAAGGCTTTGGTATAGTCAATAAAGCAGAAATAAATGTTTTTTTTTTGTTTGTTTTTGTTTTTGTTTTCTGGAAATCTCTTGCTTTTTCAATGATCCAGCGAATGTGGGCTATTTGATCTCTAGTTCCTCTGCCTTTTCTAAAATCAGCTTGAACATCTGGAAGTTCACAGTTCACGTATTGCTGAAGCCTGGCTTGGAGAATTTTGAGCATTACTTTACAAGTGTGTGAGATGAGGGCAGGTGTGCAGTAGTTTGAGCATTCTTTGGCATTACATTTCTTTGAGATTGGAATGAAAATTGACCTTTTCCAGTCCTGTGGCCACTGCTGAGTTTTCCAAATTTGCTGGCATATTGAGTCAGCACTTTCACAGCATCATCTTTCAGGATTTGAAATAACTCAACTAGAATTCCATCACCTCCACTAGGTTTGTTCATAGTGATGCTTCCTAAAGCCCACCTGACTTCACATTCCAGGATGTCCGGCTGTAGGTGAGTGTGAGTGATCACACCTTCATGATTATCTGGGTCGTGAAGATCTTTTTTGTACAGTTCTTCTGTGTATTCTTGCCACCTCTTCTTAATATCTTCTGCTTCTGTTAGGTCTATATCATTTCTGTCCTTTATTGAGCACATCTTTGCATGAAATGTTCCCTTGATATCTCCAATTTTCTTGAAGAGATATCTAGTCTTTCTCATCTATTGTTTTCCTCTATTTCTTTGCATTGATCACTGAGGAAAGCTTTCTTATCTCTCCTTGCTATTCTTTGGAACTCTGCATTCAAATGGGTGTATCTTTTCTTTTCTCGTTTGCTTTTCATTTCTCTTCTTTTTACAGCTATTTGTAAGGCCTCCTCAGCCAGCCATTTTTCTTTTTTGCATTTCTTTTTCTTGGAGATGGTCTTGATCCCTGTCTCCTGTACAATGTCATGAATCTCTGTCCATAGTTCATCAGGCACTCTGTCTATCAGATTTTAGTCCCTTAAATCTATTTCTCACTTCCACTGTATAGTCATAAGTGATTTGATTTAGGTCATAATTGAATGGTCTAGAGGTTTTCCCCACTTTCTTCAGTTTATGTCTGAATTTGGCAATATAACAGGTCAAGATATATTTTGCCCATCTGTTACAGTCAGCCTTCTTCCCTTACAGATGTTAAAGATTACACATTTACAACACCTTTACTTTGTCTTTATTTATCCATTTTATGTGTGATAGGAGAAAGAGGGGAGATAAGACAAAATACAAAATCTTTATTCAAAATTTACAGTGCATTCAAAGTTCTATGTTTTTCAGCCACTAAGTCATGTCTGATTCTTGCTACCCCAATGACAGTAGCACACCATGTTTCCCTCTCTTCTACTGTCTCCTAGAGGTTGGTCAGATTCATGTACATTGAATTGGTGGTGTTATCTAACTATCTCATCCTCTGCTGCCCTCAGAGGATGTTGATATTTCTCCTAGCTTTCTGGATTCCAGCTTGTGATTCAATCAGCCTGGCATTTCACGTGATGTACTCTTCATAGAAGTTAAATAAGCAGGGCAACAATATTCAAGGAGCCTTGTCATACTCCTTTCCCAACTATGAACTGGTCAGTTGTTCCATGTCCAGTTCTATCTGTTGCTTCTTAACCTGAATACAAGTTTCTCAGGAGACAAGTAGGTGGTTTGGTATTCCTATTACTTTAAGAATTTTCCACAGTTTGTTGTGATCTGAATAGTCAAGGCTATGGCATAGTCAATGAAGCAGAAGTAGATGTTTTTCTGGAACTCCCTTGCTTTCTCCATAATCCAACAAATGATGACAATTTGATATCTGATTCCTCTGCTTCTTCAAAATCCAGCTTGTACATGTGAAAGTTCTTGGTTCACATACTGCTGAAGGCTAATTTGAAGGATTTTGAGAATACCCTTGCTAGTGTATGAAATGAGCATAATTGTATGGTAGTTTGACATTCTTTGGCATTGCCCTTCTTTGAGATTGGAATAAAAACTGACTTTTTCCAGTCCTGTGGCCACTACTGGGTTTTCCAGATTTGCCAATAGTGTTGACTGCAGCACTTTAACAGCACTAAATTTTACAATTTTAAATAACTGGAATTCCATCACATGAATTAGGTTTGTTTACAGTAATGCTTCCTAAGGCCTACTTGACTTCACACTCCAGGATGTCCAGTTATAGGTGAGTGACCACAAATCGTGGTTGTCTGGATCATGAAGATCTTTTTTCATATAGTTCTCCTATGTATTCTTGCCACCTCTCCTTAATCTCTTTTGCTTCTGTTCAGTCCATATTATTTCTGTCCTTTATTGTGCCCATCTTTGTATGAAATGTCCCCTTGGTATCTCTAGTTTCTCTTGAAGAGATTTCTAGTCTTTCTCATTCTCTTGTTTTCCTCTATTTCTTTGCATTGCTCATTTAAGGAGGCCTTCCTATCTCTCCTTGCTATTCTCTGGAAGTCTGAATTCAGTTGGGTATATCTTTCCCTTTCTCCCTTGCCTTTCACTTCTTTTCTCAGCTATTTGTAAAGTTCTGTTATTTTTGTCTCTTGCTCGTGTCCTACTCTTTGCAGCCCCATAGACTACAGCATGCCAGGCTCCTCTGTCCTTTACTATCTATCTTCCAGAGTTTCCTCAAACTCATGTACATTGAGTCAGTGATGCCATTCAACCATCTCATCCTCTGTTGCCCTTGTCTCCTCTTGCCCTCAATCTTTCCCAGTATCAGAGTCTTTTCCAATGAGTCATCTTTTCGTATTATGTAGCCAAAGCATTGGAGCTTCAGCTTCAGCAGGAATCCTTCCAGTGAATATTCAGGGCTGATTTCCCTTAAGACTGACTATTTTGATCCCTTTGCAGTCCAAGAGTTTTCTCCACCATCACAATTTGAAAGCATCAATTCTTTGGCACCCAACCTTCATTATCATCCAACTCTTTGTATACATATATAAATGTCCTGATTGGTTTTTGAAGGTATGGAGTAGTGTGAAGTTAATGGAATAGACTCAGACTATATTTCATTCAAAGCAAAATAGATGAAGCACCTCTCAGTGTCTAGTCTGTGGTTGTACTCTCATGTTGGCTCATGTAGTTTCCCTAAAATAAGGTGCAGTTATATTCAACCACTCTCATCACAAAGATCTCATATTAGAATGCTGGATACATTATACATCAAAATTAGAAGATTAGGCTAAATAAGAAGCCATTTTTGGCCATTTTCCTTATCCCCAATACTATATTTGGAAATGTGGAATACCCCTGTCCCACTCCAAAAAAAAAGTCACCATTCCTACATTCAAGAAGTTTAAATCTGATAGGCCAAATAAAATAAATGCAATGAACTTAAATAAATAAGTGACTTAATTAAATCAGAAAATAATTTCAGAGATGTGGTTTACTGTGACTGATTCTGTCCTTTGTTGTTTAGGATAAGTTTTTTTTCCTTTGTGACAAGATGTCAGATGTTTCCAAAAAATTGTAGGACATGACAAAACTTAGTATGAGGTTTACTTAGAACACAATTATGAGGGGGTCTTTTTTAAATATATTTAAGTATACTTGCACCTTAATAAGCAATAATAAATAATGAAGGAGATAAGAAAGCTATTGTTGTCAGTCTTCAGCTAATAAAATTAATACTATTTTAATTCATTCAATAAATTTCAGTTCAGTAGTTACCATGAGTTTATATTAAAGTTGGCACTGGATAGGTAATAATAAATAAGACAGTCCTTGTCTTATGAGTCACACAGACTAGCGCTTTTCAAGGACAGTGTCTATAAAAAGTAAATAAGTAGATAAATGTACATATTTATTAAAATAATATTTTTTTTTGGAATTTAACTGTGAGTCTTCATAAAGATAATACTTAAGAACCTGGAAATAAGGGGATTAAGACTGACCCCTGAGCTAAAATTTAATTCATTATATTGTGGATAAGAGAGAAGATCAGCAAAGTCATCATAAAAATAAAGAAAAGCTTGCAAACCTTCGAGGCAAACTATAACTTGATTGAATATATTAATATATCAGGGAAATAATGTGTCATTCAGAAGGTGATTGCCAGTCTTGGAAGCAAGGAAAAGACAGACACTTGGAAAAACACTGGCAGTCTCCATCCAAACACTCTTCTCATCCAGAAGAGGGTGTGTTCTTAAACAATGAATGCTTTTTCCAATTTCCAAACCAGAATTAAGACATAATGGTATCAAAACCTTGTGACTTAATACTGTGCACACCAAGTACATTTCTGAATGTGATTTCCTTTCTAATAGGATCTTCTTTCAGAGACAGATGTGGTTACACTGATAAAAGTATTATAATCTGTGAGGTGATTTGAATTCTTATTATAAAATAATACATTGGCATTCTGATTTTACACATCAGTCTCTGTGACTTTATTGAATGTGAGACTAACCCTGAGAGCAATCCATGCTCAGTATGATAAATCAATCAGGGTTCTAAATCTGAAAACCTGTGTGCAAGATCATGACAAATTCATTAAGATTATAAATACACGCTATCAATACACATCAATTGACTTTCCCTGGCCACAGACCAATCTAGTGGTAAATTACTGTCCATACATAAGATTGTTACTCTACATTTCTTAATTTTTTAGGTTTCTGGGTGAAAAAGAACTATAAATATCAATGCACTATCCTGAAAGGTATATGCCTAACTTAAACACCATGGGGTATATAACACAAATCTTACCTTCGGTTGTAGGTACTGATAGTTTGACAGTCCTTTTATTCATGCTGGGTATTATTTTATAAACTTCAGTGTATTGGTAGAAACGAACATGGGCAGAACACTGGGAAGTCATTTCAGAAAAGGGACTCTGAAAACAAATATGTTTGCATGACACATAGCATATTTCAGGACCTAGTGAAACAGAATAGTTCTAGAAAACCATTCCAAACAATTGTATTTAATAACAAGAATTAGGGTTAGAAAGTAAACATAGGCCTTTCTCATCCCAAATAAAGCCTTCTTTTATGCTCATCTCTTATAAAGATCAGTCAGTCAGTCAGTTGCTCAGTCGTGTCTGACTCTTTGCGACCCCATGAATCGCAGCACGCCAGGCCTCCCTGTCCATCACCAACTCCCAGAGTTCATTCAGACTCACGTCCATCGAGTCAGTGATGCCATCCAGCCATCTCATCCTCTCTCGTCCCCTTCTCCTCCTGCCCCCAATCCCTCCCAGCATCAGAGTCTTTTCCAATGAGTCAACTCTTCGCATGAGGTGGCCAAAGTACTGGAGTTCCAGCTTTAGCATCAGTCCTTCCAAAGAAATCCCAGGGCTAATCTCCTTCAGAATGGACTGGTTGGATCTCCTTGCAGTCCAAGGGACTCTCAAGAGTCTTCTCCAACACCACAGTTCAAAAGCATCAATTCTTCGGCGCTCAGCTTTCTTCACAGTCCAATTCTCACATCCATACATGACCACAGGAAAAACCATAGCCTTGACTAGACGAACCTTTGTTGGCAAAGTAATGTCTCTGCTTTTGAATATGCTATCTAGGTTGGTCATAACTTTCCTTCCAAGGAGTAGGTGTCTTTTAATTTCATGGCTGCAGTCACCATCTGCAGTGATTTTGGAGCCCAAAAAAATGAAGTCTGACACTGTTTCCCCTGTTTTCCCATCTATTTCCCATGAAGTGATGGGACCAGATGCCATGATCTTCATTTTCTGAATGTTAAGCTTTAAGCCAACTTTTTCACTTTCCACTTTCACTTTCATCAAGACGCTTTTGAGTTCCTCTTCACTTTCTGCCATAAGGGTGGTGTCATCTGCATATCTGAGGTTGTTGATATTTCTCCTGGCAATCTTAATTCCAGCTTGTGCTTCTTCCAGTCCAGCGTTTCTCATGATGTACTCTGCATATAAGTTTAATAAGCAGAGTGACAATATACAGCCTTGATGTACTCCTTTTCCTATTTGGAACCAGTCTATAGTTCCATGTCCAGTTCTAACTGTTGCTTCCTGACCTGCATACAAATTTCTCAAGAGGCAGATCAGGTGGTCTGGTATTCCCATCTCTTTCAGAATTTTCCACAGTTTATTGTGATCCACATAGTCAAAGGCTTTGGCATAGTCAATAAAGCAGAAATAGATGTTTTTCTGGAACTATCTTGCTTTTTCCATGATCCAGCAGATGTTGGCAATTTGATCTCTGGTTCCTCTGCCTTTCTAAAACAAGCTTGAACATCAAGAAGTTCACAGTTCACATATTGCTGAAGCCTGGCTTGGAGAATTTTGAGCATTACTTTACTAGCATGTGAGATGAGTACAATTGTGCGATAGTTTGAGCATTCTTTGGCATTGCCTTTCTTTGGGATTGGAATGAAAACTGACCTTTTCCAGTCCTGTGGCCACTGCTGAGTTTTCCAAATTTGCTGGCATATTGAGTGCAGCACTTTCACAGCATCATCTTTCAGGATTTGAAATAGCTCAACTGGAATTCCATCACCTCCACTAGCTTTGTTCATAGTGATGCTTTCTAAGGCCCACTTGACTTCACATTCCAGGATGTCTGGCTCTAGGTCAGTGATCACATCATCATGATTATCTGGGTCATGAAGATATTTTTTGTACAGTTCTTCTGTGTATTCTTGCCATCTTTTCTTAATATCTTTTGCTTCTGTTAGGTCCATACCATTTCTGTCCTTTACCGAGCCCATCTTCACATGAAATGTTTCCTTGGTATCGCTAATTTTCTTGAAGAGATCTTGATACTTCTCATTTAATTCTTTACTTCTAGAACCTTTTATGTGAATTTTAACTCTGGATATTGTTCTTAAAATTGGGCAGCAGAAAGGAAGGAATATTTCTTTCCAAAGCAATAGTAAATCTTCTGGGAGGGGATGTTTCCGTTTTTTGGTATTTCTTTCAAACATCTGTTTTTCCATTCTTTAATTTTTTTTTTTTTCCTAAATAATTTTGGTTTACTTGTCTCTCTCATTTCTTTTCTTCTTCCTGATGGCATTCCATCAGTCAAATCATCATGGTAAGAGTTTGCCTTCACAATCTTTAATTGAAAATCCTGGGAGGAATTTGTTGTAATTGTTCATTGTACTGTTGTTTTTGTCATAACTGCAGTGGCAGATGCTAACTGAATCAGAAATATTTAGCAGCTCTGTCCACAATTAGCTCCTTCATGGGCGGAGGGCTGGGGAAAGGGAAGGGTGAAGAGGAACAGAAGCTCTAATTAAATCCAGATCCACTGGCATTCTCCCAGTGATTATCAGAGGGATTTTAAGGGCAAAAGGTTGATGTTTTATTCTTGGCCCACACTAGTAGAAGTGGCATTACTAGTAGCACTAACAAATTGTGTATTGATTAAAAGTGCAAAAGAAAAGTATTCCCATGCATTTTTTATCAATGAATGAATACAGACCATGAGACGTAGTTACTTTGATAGAATGTATTAAAAGATGAGGATGAAGGGATGAAAAGAGCATCTCTGTGTTCTTATGTAGCTATTCAACTATTAATCATTACAATCTTTTAACATACATCCTTAGTGAGGATAAAGAACATCAGTTTCAAAAAAGCTGAAAAATGAGTGAGTCTCTGGGACAGAGTCACCATTCCTGCCATGTGTTGAGACATTTCTAGAAGAAGGAGATCTGGACAGTCTGGCTGAGGCCGTTCTGGCTTCCTCCAGTACTCTTGCCTGGAAAATCCCATGGACTGAGGAGCCTGGTGGGCGACAATCCATGGGGTCGCAAAGAGACGGGCAAGACTGAGCGACTTCACTTTCAACCAAGTGAGATCTGACTAGTATATCCAGCCTTGTCAGTCAGCCTGTCCCAAGTTAAAATAAGCCCTGAACAGCTTATCTTTATTCAGATTAATTAGCTATTGTACAGCACAATGAAAATTAATTAGGAAAACACTGGGTAAGATAATGCACAATGCTATCATTGAGAACTGCAAAGTCTTAACCTGTGTTGGGCCAATAAAGCAGAACCTGTTGCCACATGTTCAGGATAAAACTGTGTTTGTGTTTTGGAATTGTTTGCCAGAGGCATTATGTCAAAGTCACTGAGTCAGTTCTGGTGATCTCTGATTTCCTGTGAATAATAGTGTGTGGCTGCTAAACAATCCCCAGAAACTTCACATAAGACATCAGATTTTTCATTTTTCACTGTTTTTAGGTAGTACTTTATTAAAAACAAACAAAAAATGAACTCCTCAATTCCTAATTAAGTGCTTAATGACAATAAAAATATAGAAGTTGGGATTATGATCACTAAAAATGCTATTATATTTTTATGAGAAATATAATATTTCTCCACAACCATTTTTAAAACATTACAGACCATAAAATTTCCTTGATGTATCCCTCACTATCATAATTAAGAGTGCAATGATATATTTAGTTTGTAATTATTCATTTTCAATACCTGAAAATTATCTCTGGAAATCTCAATTAAATCTAAAACTCTCACCTAATTCTGTTTGAACACAGCTCGGTTTAACAGATTCTATTAAGTTCCCAGGATAATTATGGTTCCTAAAATATAACTACACACAGTAAAAGCTGCTGTACATGGAGCAGCAGCTCTAAGCTTGATTCCCAGCAACAGTGTTGTAAAGAGTTTCCAGTGTTATTTTCCATAATAAGGCCCACTAGTTGGCAGAACCCCTGGAAGCTATGCAAACAGCAGCACATCTGTTCCCTAAGAGGCGAAATGCTGCATCTTAGTTGAGATGTTGATCCTCTTTACCAGGAATATTGTGAAAAAGCAAAGCCTGGAACTGGTTAGAAGGAATTTTCCTTGATAGGCTTGTATATCCTTATAGAAAAAGAAAATTGTGGCAATGGTCAAGACAATGAACCCCTGAACTTTCATTTGTAACACTTAGAGAGTGGCCTCCTTCTCATATTGGCAAAATTAAACTGTATTCAATCATTTGTGTGTGTGAAGTCTGAAACCTGAATAAAGCTGAAATCCTCAGCAGAAAAGGAAAAAATTAAAAGTTCATTAATTAACTTGCTTAAACTATTATTTCCAGAGCTAATTATTTGTTTATATAAGATATTCAGCCTTGGTGTTTAGTGCCCAGGGGTAATTGAAATGTTTTTGCATCTCACAGTCAAATTTGTATTTCATGTCTTGTTTTTAACCAAGGAACAAACTTCAGTTAAGGCTTTCCTATAATTATACCTCTTCAGAGATATGACTTTACCTGAAGGAAAAAAAAATTAGCCTTTACAATAAAAATGCAAGCTCCCTTAGGAATTCCATCATTTCATTTTACAAATATCACTTTAATACTAGAAACTTTCAAATTTGCATTTACCACTTTACTATACTCCTGAGCTCTAATACTCCATTTCCAAATACCTCCTGAATATTTAGATATTTTCCCAACTGCTCAAAAGACAATAGGTTAAAATACAAAATGCTTTACTTTACATTCCTGTTATTGTTTTAAAACAGTAGATGCTATTTTAATAGCACTTAAAAGTCACCCAGTTTAAAAAAATCACTCTCCCATATCTCCCCATTTACTCCAACCTGTTCATCTCCATTACTATGTGCCTACTCTGAAGCTTTATTTCTGATCTTCTGCATACACAGAGAAGTCTTCCATGTTGCTTTCCCCCGTTTGTTATGAGCAGTACAGCTAGATTCTTAGTTCTCTCCTAAAAGACTCTACTACTTATCATGCAAAGCACAGAGACTTTATCTCTGTCATCAGGGCTCAACGCTACAAAGAATCAGCATGGACTGTTGAACAAACAGGAATGTTGAACAATTCATTCCATAACCTAGCAGGTGCCAGAGACTACTCTGTGTACTAGAACAGAATGTGAGCTAAACTGAAGGTATTTTCTCCTTATAAAGCCTATACAGTAGTCCTCCCTTATCCAAGGGAGATATGTGCCAAGACACCCTAGTGGAGCCTAAAACTACAACAGAACCAAACTCTCTGTCTCTCTCTCTCTATATATATATACACACTATTTTTTTCTAAACACATATACCTAAGATAAAGTTTAATTTATACGTTAGGCAATAAGAGAATACCTGAATTGCCAGCATCACTATTCTTATGCTTCGGGGCCATTGTTAAGTAAAATAAGGGTGACTTGAACGCAAGTACCATCATACAATGACAGGTGATCTAGTAACTTAGTCAACTACTCAGTGACTAACAGGCCAGATTCACTGGGCACAAGATTCAGATCCTAGGTGGGAACGAGCAGGACTGTGCAGGATTCCATAATGCTATTTAGGACTGTGCAATTCAAAACAGATAAATTGTTTATTTGAGGGAATTTTTTATTTAATATTTTCAGATCATATTGAGTGCAGACAACTGAAACTTTGGAAAGCAAAACTGTGGGTAAATGGGAATTACTATATTTTGTTGGAAAGCTAATGTATGTTAATATTATTGCTCCACTCACTTTTAGCTGGGGCTGGAATGAGTGACTTAGCTGCTCTGTGCCTCGATTGTTTCATCTATAAAATGGTGACTAAAGTGGTGGAGGGTTGGGAGTTCATAGCTTATCGGGTTGATATAAGGATTAAATGAGACAATATATGCTATACTCCTGGTTTAGGGCATTTACTCTGAGATTATCCATTGATGGCAAGAACAATTTCCTTTCAGTCTCTCCAGTTAGCTACATACATACCATATTGAAAAGGAAAAAAATGTGAGAGTGTTAGTCATTCATTTGTGTCCAACTCTTTGTGACCCTATGGGCTGCAGTCTGCCAGGCTCCTCTGTCCATGGAATTTTCCAGGACAATTGGAATGAGTCACCATTACCTTCTACAGGGGATCTTCCTGACCTGAAAACCCAGGTCTCCAGCATTGTAGTCACATTCTTTACCATCCGAGCCACCAAGAAGCCCACATATCATATTAGGCAACATATTCAACTGTGAAGGCTCATGACAGTCATTGACCCCCAAGGCCCCCCATAGTCATATCACTATTTTCACTTTCCATGACTTCTAAATCTCTACTTATCATGCACCTTGCTTTATTTTTTAACTGATTTTCCTTGTTATCATTGTATTACCATATTTATTAACATTCCTCTCACCACAGTTGCTATTATCATTTATTAAAGCCTTAACAATGATGTAGACCTTCCAGTTATTTCATCTTCATTATAGAAGGCATAATATTATTCCCACTTTACAGATAAAAAAAACTTGGGGATAAATGGGAGGTATTAAGTAGCTTAGCACATAGCATCATTTAGTTAGAGAATTGTGAATAGGATTCAAATCCACATCTGCTTGACTCCAAAATCCATAGAGTTAGCCACTGTGTTGTGAGCCTTGTCACAGGCTACTACTCTACTGTTAGTCTGTCTTAGCCAAGCTAAGTATGTAAATTAATAAATGCAAATTAATATATCTGTTAATGTATTACATTTGTTAATATATTATGTTTATTAATACATTTAATAAAAGCATAAATTATGTTTTTATCTAACATCTCCATAATATCTCATCACCTGGTATCTTGCATATGATTGATGTTGAATATCTCTTTATTAAATAAATATAAGAATGAAAAAGTGAAGTTAAATTTGGAGAATAGAAAAAATCATGGGGAATTTGAAGGGAAAGGAGATTTATCAGGTTTCCTGTGTGCTATATCCTCTCTAAGCAACAGGCAAAAGTGAAATGGAGAGAAAAAAGAGTTACAGACCATGATGAAGATGATTAAAGAGAGTACAGAGCAGCTGTCAAAGCAAATATCAAGCAACATTAATAACTTTATAGCTCACCATGAGTCTGTCTCAAATATTTCCAAGAAAACAGGATCCTTGCTGTTGCACAGAGTAAATGAGACTAATAATCAAGTGCAGATTCAAAGAAATTTTTCTGTCAGATACCTTGAGCTGAAGAAATTAAATAAAAAAAAAAGACTCTTAAGCTAGTGGAAAAATACATGACTCAGAGGAAAATATTATTCCATCCCTGGTATTTTAATTTGGGATAAAGTTGATAAGAAACAAGATCTGCAGTGTCCGCCACCTATTATCTAAGTTGTTTGAGTAGTCAGATAATACCCCCCAAACTTCTGATGCTGATCCAAAAATAACCATACTGTGAGACTTATGAGTAAAATGCTTCAGCACTCCCAAGAATTGATTTCACATGTACTTCAACCTGTCCAGTAGGTTTGAAAGATAGTCTATATAGATAAAAGTGAAAATTTGAGATGTGAATTTCTTTTCTAAACATAAAATAGTTTTTAAATAGTCTGCATTTTTAGAATGGTGATGACTCTACACACATTTCTTATGTATTAGTAACAAATTATTGCATGATTTCTTGATAATAGCAACTAGTGGTTCTATTTATTTGTTCATTTACAGTTTTTCATTACACTAAACATTTGTAGATTTTGTGTTGTTAACATCTGTGTGTCCCTATATACAGATAATGTGAGCTCTAAAAGAATCAGGAGATTTGGTCTCTCATCTCATTTAGCTGGCATTTACAGTTTATGGGGATTAGGAATTTTTTAAAAAGTTATATACTGATTTGGCAATGTGAAAAAAAAAAAAAACAAAACAGTTATTTCATTGTTCTTCCCAGCTTCCACTGCCCTATTTGATTGTGGATAGTAAAGGTAAGAAAAAAGTAAATAATAGGAAAATAATAAGAAAACCTAAACCAACTTGGAATAAAATGAAAAGTACACAGTATAAAAACAACTACAGTGGTGATTACAGTAGTTCCTTTGATTCTATAAATGGTAGATCAAATTGCAATAAATGTGCTTTTTAATCTTTGCCTGAAATAATCTTATTTATCAAGCTATTCCCTACATTTCAGATCTCAACTTAAATGCTGCTCTTTTATGAATATTGGCCCTAAACTTAAAGAAATCCACTTATAACCATCCAAAAAAAGCTGCCATCATTATACAATTAGTAGTTGATCTCAATCTTTTCCACTAAAATGTTTGCCTCATGAAGCTTCCAATCTTGCCTATTGTGTTCATCACTGTATCTGGGGCCTTGCACATAGTAGGCATTTAGTAAATTGTTGAATGAATAAATGAATGAATGAACTAGCATTCTAGTTATTACTTTCTAAAAGATTATCCCTATAGATAACAATGCTAGGTCTATTTTGGTTTTTTCTCTCACACATTGTGAAACATATACTTACGTGTTAGGACATGCATGACACTTATTTATTTAAAACAGCTACATTTCTAAGGCCCCAAATCTCTTGGAACAGAACCAAATATCCACATCACTATAAGGAAGGGCTGTCATATTTTTAACCTGTCTCTCTGTATAGCAAAGTTCTGTATCACTTGCAGAGGGCTTCCCAGATGGCCTTAGTGATACAGAAATGCTTACTGATACAGGAGGTGTAAGAGATGCAGGTTTGATCCCTGGGTTAGGAAGATCCCCTGGAGGAGGGCATGCAAACCACTCCGGTATTCTTGCCTGGAGAATCTCATGGAGAGAGGAGTTTGGTAGGCTACAGTCCATAGCATTGCAAAGAGTTGGATATGACTTAGCATTAAGAATACCTTGTACAGCAAGGAGATACAACCAGTCCATCCTAAAGGAAATCAGTCCTGAATATTCATTGGAAGGGCTAATGCTGAAGCTGAAACTCCAATACTTTGGCCACCTAATGTGAAAAACTGACTCATTTGAAAAGAGCCTGATGCTTGGAAAGATTGAAGGCAGGAGGAGAAGGGGACAACAAAGGATGAGATGGTTGGATGGCACCACCGACTCTATGGACATGAGTTTGAGTAAACTCCAGGAATTGGTGATGGACAGAGAGGCCTGGCATGCTGCAGTCCATGGGGTCACAAAGATTCAGACATGAATGAGCAGCTGAACTGAACTGAACTGAACATGCATGCACCCACTTTCAGAAGTGTCATACAACATAGTAAACTGTCCTCGAGTATACTATATGGAATCCGCTTGTGGATGGATCCAGCTCATAGACCTTTGCTTTTATAATGATCAAATTTACATAGAAGAAAATCATAAGTTTAAAGAAAGTCAACCAACGGTATGCTCAAACAGAAAGATCTAGATGAGGTAAAAGAATAACATCTCAGAAGTCAACTCTGAATCCAATTAGTATTGAAATAAGTAATTACTTCAATAATTGGTAAAGCAAATTATACTTCTTTTTCTTTTTAATTTCTGCAAAAGCCAATAGTAAAAGACTGGTGCTTTTACTTAAAGAGTTTTTGAGATTGTCAAGCTTAGTGTTTGAAACATTCTGTAGGAAAATAAAATTCTCAAGATCTTTTTCTCTACTAGTCAGGACCAAGAGTTAAAGTAAACTGTAGCTTTATTTCACTTGGCTGATCTTTAAGAAAATACCTCCTAATAAACAAACAAAAAAAAAGGTCCAAAAGGATACCCCTTCTGCCACAGAATACAGGATTCCATTGTTCTCTATTATTACCTCCATGTATTATTTTTTAACACAATATGAACTATCATGTTATAGAAGTAGTATGCTGCTGCTACTGCTAAGTCGCTTCAGTCGTGTCCGACTCTGTTCGACCCCAGAGACGACAGCCCACCAGGCTCCCCTGTCCCTGGGATTCTCCAGACAAGAACACTGGAGTGGGTTGCCAATTTCTTCTCCAGAAGTAGTATATTAACACACAATTAATGTATCCATTTGCCTGGAGAATACCATGGACAGGGAAGCCTGGTGAGAGGCAGTCCATTGGGTCACAAAGAGTCAGATATAACTAAGGACTGAGCACCCATGCAATGAATCCACAATTAAAGTATGCAATATGTATGTGCTGCTGTTGCTTACTGTTTTTGTTTTTGTTTTTTACTTCTAGTGAAAATTTCCAAGTAAAATGTTCTGGAGCATAAAAAAAAATCATAGTTCCATATTTTTTTTTTAAGTATATAAACTAACATGGTAAACTAAACCTTCTAACCTAGGTAAAGACTTTTCTTATCCCAAGGGCATTTTTTTCAATTTACATTTTCTTAATAAAGAATATGGCTGGGAATGATCAATTAAATGGTTATTCAATGATCTAGATTCCCTACTGGCTCAGTCAGTAAAGAATCTGCCTGCAATGTGGGAGACCTGGGTTTAATCCCTGAATCAAGGAGATCCCCTAGAAAAGGGAAAGGCTACCCACTCCAGTATTCTTGCCTGGGAAATCCCATGGACAGAGGAGTCTGATGGGTTACAGTCCATGAGGTTGTAAAGAGTTGGACACTACTGAGCAACTAACACTTTCACACTTTGAATGATCTAGCCTAAGCTTTACAACGAAATATTAAAATGCCAATGCCTGGATCCCTTATCTTTCTATAGCTAGATTCACACTAGCAACAGGTCTCCTCTTTACTATTAAGACTATTTTTAGACCTATATATTCCAAACATTTGATATGTCCACTATAACCTCTAAAACAAGAACGAAAGGGAAATATTCAGTTGATTAGAGGACAAAGAGATTAAGAGAGTATCTATTACTGAAAATAAAGGAATGAGAACATATTAACTTCTCTCTATATTTTGGGGGAGCACAATGGATACTTTATATTTTATCAGTTAGTTTCAGAATAAAGTAAACAATTGTTCTGATCATAACAATGTATGGTTTGTATGTTTAGAATGGCTTATCAATGAATATACACTATCTAATACATTTATGGTATGCTTTAGACAAAATGGATTAATTGTAAGTAGTAAATAGATTTGGAGACAGTATCACATCATTGAACTTCAATAAAATTATCCTAAAAAGAATATTTTATGAATAGACTTGAGAAAACCTAGATATGTAATGATGTCTTATTTTCTGTCTTCACTAGAGAAATTTATGCCAGTTCAGAATGGCTAGAATACCTTTCTTTAGTTCCAGAATAAAATAAGAATTTATGGAGTGAATTACAACCTCTCTGATTTCAATGAGAACTTTCTTGTTTTGTCATTATTTGTCATAGAGACTGATGTTCTCTTTTCCTTCTTATCTTTTCTCCTTAGAAATAACAAGATACAACATTAACTTTTGTAGATCATATTTGATTTATCTCTTTCCAGATACCAAAAATTGGGGGGATTTATTTTGTAAATCGGTTAGAGCTGCATGAAAATCCTGTTCCTTCTGTTCATGTTGAGAGGGATGCCTAAAGCCACAAGGATATGGGGGTTATTAGATATGCTTTTCTAAGGAGGAAATAGTAAGACAAAAATGGCCTGCCTGAAGTTACAGTTTATAGATTGGAAAAAGGCACAGACAATTAAAAGATGGAGCTACTTAGGGCAAATTGCTTGCAATCAAGCTGCAGCTAAATGAGCTTCTTGATGAGGAAGCCAAATTTATGTTGTTTCAAACCACGGAGAAACATTAAAGAAGTTGAAAGGTGAGCAAAATGTTAGTACAATGGAATCCAGATAGGTTAATAAGAGAAGTTACTCAGGCAATTAAAACAATGCTTTCTGTAATGCACACGCAGATACACACACATACACACACAGAATCATATGCAAAACACCTCAAAATAGAAGACTACATGATTACATATACTTTTAGCCTTCATTTACATTTTATGTACATGCCCCTTCTCATCACAAAAGCCCTGTGGCTTAAGAAGCTCAATCACAGAATATAATAATTTTCTCCCTCAATCTGCAATTTACCATAGACATTTTATTCGAAAATGATGTACTGTTAAACTCTAAACAACTGTGTTTTCACTTTGTTTCTCCCCTCCCTAACTTATCCCTTGGCAGTTCTTTGAGCTGATTTTGAAAGCATGTATTTGATAATGAATTCAGAACTTACACAAAGCACAAAATCCATCTGAAAGCTTCAAGTGTGAAATATCACATTTCTTTCTTTGTTGCTAGATATTCAGGTTCACATGCATCAATTTCACTGAAAGCAGGATATTGTTCACATGTGTCTGTCTGAATGGAATGACTTTCAGGATTTTATAATTTTAAAAAGGCATCAAGCTAGGCTATCCTTCATCCCATTTCTGTTGCATTGGCATGTTAGGCATAGTAAGGTAGACAAAAGAAAGGTATAATACAGATCCTTATTGGCAGTCCGCAAGTACAAGGAAATGTAGAAAGAGATCATTTTCTGCTGACATTTTCCTTTATCTTGATTCCCTTATCCTTTCATGCATTAAGTTTTGCATGAACAAAACCTGAAAAAAATTAACAGCCCTTGTCTGAAACAGACAAAAGGTATGTCTCCTTCAAATGCTCTCCATTAGGAAGTAAAAGCTCTCTAATATTCAAGAATTGAAAATGACAATAAAGAGAATGCTCACATTTAGAGCAACAAATAAGAATGTGATTCTGTAGCTAAACTTCTTTTTTTTCCCTAAAAGCTGAAATGGAATATTTTCAGCATTTCCCTGGACTGATCTTCCACCCCCTGGAGAAGGAAATGACAACCCACTCTAGTACTATTGACTGGGAAATCCAATGGACAGAGGAGCCTGGTGGGCTATAGTCCACGGAGTTGCAAAGAGTCAGCCATTGCTGAGCAACTGAGCATGAATGCAAAGATGCTAACAAGAAAATACTCTATAATACACTGAAACAAAAATTGGCCCTGAAAATATGTTTTGATCTTTTTTTGTTTGTTCCCAGTGAATTATAAATTTTTAAAGACACATTTTACAGTACTTTTGAAAGGTCTCACAATTAACTCTGGCTAAAAGACCATTTGACAGTTGAAGTCATAACACCTGAAAGGATGAGATTTTCAAGTTCCCCCTAAATCAGCCTGATAAGGAGAGCTTAAGGGAAGTGGGAAGATCAGTATACAGGATAAAGTTAATTGTTAACTTCCCCAGGAACAATTAATTGAGTGACCAAAAGTGGGCATAATCATGTTTTTTATATTAATGACATCCTTAGATGCAAGCCTAATGAATTAGGCAGGTCTGCTTTTAAAGAGTATTGAGAAGTACCTGACCAAGTACCCCTCAAGTTTGAGGCAACGAAATAATCAACAGAAGCAAATCTTATTAAAAATGTGGAAATGAAATTCAAGTAATCTGGATTCTACTCTTTCATCATTATCTAGCCTGAAAACTCTGTGGTGGTGGTGGTTTAGTTGCTAAGTCATGTCCAACTCTTGCGACCCCATGGACTGTAGCCCGCCTGGATCCTCTGTCCATGGGATTTTCCAGGCAAGAATACTGGAGTGGATTGCCATTTCCTTCTCCAGGGGATCTTCCCAACCCAGGAATAGAACACAGGTCTCCTGCATTGCAGGCAGATTCTTTACCAACTGAGCTATGAGGCTACTGTCGCTTGAAAATTCTGTAGATCAGTCATTCTTCTGAAAGTTGCTTCCTAGTCTACAAAATAAAAGAATTGAACTAAGTAATTACTGAGATTCTTAGAAGTATGCGACTCTGAAAATATCTTCCACAATCCTAGGTTGTTTCAAGCCTTCTTAAAAATGTTTTGGCTAGGGAAAAAAAAAAAGTCAAATGGAAAGTAAAAATCCTTGCTTCTTTGTGCAAAACTGGGAGCTATATCTTCTTTAGGGGCAGTTGGTGCAGTGGATAGTCTCTGGTCAGTCAATCAGACTGTCAGACTCTGTGTGATCCCATGGACTGCAGCATGCCAGGCTTCCCTGTCCATCATCAACTCCTGGAGCTTCCTCAAGCTCATGTCCATTGAGTCAGTGATGCCATCCAACCTTCTCATCCTCTGTCATCCCCTTCTTTTCCTGCCTTCAATCTTTCTCAGGATCAGTCTTTTCCAATGAATCAGTTCTTTGCATCAGGTGGCCAAAGTATTAGAGTTTCAGCTTCATCATCAGTCCTTCCAATGAATATTCAGGACTGATTTCCTTTAGGATGGACTGGTTTGATTCCCTTACAGTTCAAGGGACTCTCAAGAGTCCTCTCCAACACTATGGTTCAAAAGCATCAATTTTTCGGCCCTCAGTTTTCTTTATCGTCCAACTCTCACATCAATAGATGACTACTGGAAAAACCATAGCTTTGACTAGATGGACCTTTGTTGGCAAAGTAATGTCTCTGCTTTTTAATATGCTGTCTAGGTTGGTCATAGCTTTTCTTCCAAGGAGCAAGCGCCTTTTAATTTCATGGTTGCAGTTACTATCTGCAGTGATTTTTGGAGCACCCCAAAATAAAATCTGTCATTATTTCCATTGTTTCCCCATCTATTTGCCATGAAGTGATGGGATTGGATGCCATTAATCTTCTTTTTTTGAATGTTGAGTTTTAACCCAACTTTTTCACTCTCCTCTTTCACTTTCATCAAGAGGTTCTTTAGTTCTTCTTTTCTTTCTGCCATAGGGTAATGTCATCTGCGTATCTGAGGTTAATGTTTCTTCCATCAATCTTGATTTCAAAGGAATATATTGTATATATACAAGGCTGTATATTGTCACCCTGCTTATTTAACTTATATGCAGAGTACATCATGTGAAATGCTGGACTGGATGAAGCACAAGCTGGAATAGTCTCTAGGGTACTGGTTTAAAAGCTGCAGACAGGATACTCTCATAGCTGTTTAAGTTGCTTTTGTCTTCTATACCTAAAATCCTTAGACGTTATGGTAAATTATTTATTTTACCCAGGTTTGTATTGCAGAATGTTCAAAACATATCTATCCTTCTTCCCCCACAGTGTTTCTATGACTTGCTTTTTCAGAGAAATGTCCAGGTCTCTTAACTTCAGTCTCTCACAACACCTATAAAACTCTCATCATAACTTCACTGGCCTTATGTTTCACAACTGTCCTCCCTGGTTCCTGATGTCCAGTCATGAACACTTCTTTTCAGTTCTTTTAGTTGGTCACATTTGTGGCTTCTACTCCAGATTCTGTTCTTTAATCTGCTTTGAATGATTTACAATCCACCCTACCCAACTCTAATATACACATCCTTCACATTGTAAATTCTTACTCATCCTTTAGAATTCAACTTCCAATCTCTTAGACCATCTTGAATGAGGCCTTCTTAATAAATCTCCTTTGTAACAAATAGTCCGATTTTAATTATCTCACTGATTATTTATAACACTTACCTTCTTCTGTGTGACAGTTTTCCCCAAGTTCAAAGGCTTCAAAATAAACATAGCAACCGCTATTTCATCTGCTGGTCTTTCCCAGGCTCACTCAACTAGACAGAACAAATTGGCTTTATTCACTTATCTGAAAGTTGGTGCTGATGGCCTCTCATTCTCCAGTATGTTAACCTGGCTTTCTTACATCATTATAGTCTTAGGACAGCATAAGAAAGCAAGAACAGAAACAATAAGGCATCTCAAGACCTAGGATACAGAATTCATACAGCAAACTTCCATTTTATTCTCTTAGCCAAAGTTGTAGCCAGCCCAGACTAAAGAGGTGGAGAGACAGATTTTACCTTTTGTTGGAAGAAGCAGAACTATAACAATGCACAGGGCATGAATGCAAGAAGGCATGACCAATTGGGGGCTATTTTGTGACTCTGCATCACATTATATAAAATAACTCATTTAATTTCTGCTTTCCCCAGTAGAAAATCAGTATATATGGACAGGAACTATGCATTTTTTTAAATTTTCTGATATATTGCCAGCATTTAATGTAATCTTTTGCATGTTCTAGGTATCCATAAACATTTGGTGAATGAGTTAATGAATGAATGGGTGAATTAATCAAGAAAGTAACTAACAAACTTCATAGACTTCTGCCTATCAAGATGAAGTTTCATCGATAGAACAAGAGACCTATATCTCTCAACCCCACAGAAAATTAGAAATCCTACAAACAGGACCTATCTGAATCTATTTAAATTTTACTGAGTACCAAGTTACTGCATTAATTTTCTTTTTTAAAAAAATATTTGTTTATATATTTATTTGGCTATGCTAGGTCTTAGTTGTGGCATGAGAACTCTTAGTTTCAGCGCATGGGATCTAATTCCCTGACCAAGAATCATACCTCAGCCCCCTGCATTGACAGCACAGTCTTAGCCACTGGACCACCAGGGAAGTACATTAGTTTTCTATTGCTGCTGTAACACAGGAAATTTAAAATTAACAAATTAATGCAACATAAACTGATGAGCTCATAATACCGTCAGATGTATGGAATAGTTTAACTGAAATCAGTGCTCAGGTTTTCACAAGGGTGTTGTCGTTGTTCAGTTGCTCAGTCCTATCCGACTCTTTGTGACCGCATGGACTACTGCACGCCAGGCTTCCCTGACCTTCACTGTCTCCCGGAGTTTGCTCAAACTTATGTCCATTGAGTCATTGATGCCATCCAACCATCTCATCCTCTGTTGCCTGCTTCACCTCCTGCCCTTAATCTTTCCCAGAATCAGGGTCTTTTCCAATGTTTCACAAGATAGAAGTCAAAATATCTGGCTGGGCTCCTATCTCCAGGATCTGGTGAAGAATCAACTTTCAGGATCAGTGTTGGATAGAATCCAGTTCTTGCTATTGTAGGACTAAGATCCTTTTTTCTTGCTGACTGGTGATCAGGAGTCATCCTCAGCTCTTCAAGCTGTCCACATTCTTTATCATGCATCCTCCTCTATCATTAAGCCAGTAACATCCATGGAGCTGTTCTCATTCTCAAATCTCTTACTTCCTCTTCTGTTCTCAGCCAAGGGAATGCTTTGCTTTTAATGCTTCATGCAATTATATTGGGACAACCTGGAAAGCCATGATAATCTTTTTAAAGTCAATTGATTATTAACCTTAATTACATTTGCAAATTCATTTTTGCCATGTAACATAATATATTTATTCACAGGTTGGCACCAAGAGCAAAGGTCAAAGGGCCAAAATTCTATCACAGATGCTAAATAGCAACAAACTAAGTTCTAGGAGTCAAGGAGATGATTTGGGTGATGAATTTAGGAAAAGGTGATTTCTGAGCTCCAAGTCAGTGTGCTCTCCTTCCCCTAACCCCCTGAGACCAAAGTACCATTTTATTTGTCAACTTAATTTAGTATCCTTATTGATCGCATGATCTCTAAAAATATTTATCACTCTGAATGAATTTAATAAAAATATTTATCACTTTGAATGAATTTAATCAAGGAAGTTGTCTCTGACAAGGATATTTGTATTCTATAACACAGATAACAAACTTTGATGTGAAAGATAAAAAAGCAGAAGCTGTCTTGATAAAATGTGGAAAACAGAGTGCCATGGGCTGATCTATGTCTCTCAAAATTCATATGTTGATACCCCAAGCCTAGTACTTCAGAATGTCATATATTTGTAGAAAAGGGTTTTAAACAGGTGATTCAGATAAAACGAGGCCATAAGCATGAGTCTGTATTCAATCTGACTGGTAACATTACAAGAAGATAAAATTGAACACAGAGAGATACCAGGCACATGTACACACAGAGGAAAGACCATATGCTGCTACTGCTGCTAAGTCGCTTCAGTTGTGTCTGACACTGTGCGACCCCATAGACAGCAAGCCACCAGGCTCCCCCGTCCCTGGGATTCTCCAGGCAAGAACACTGGAGTGGGTTGCCATTTCCTTCTCCAATGCATGAAAGTGAAAAGTGAAAGTGAAGTCTCTCAGTCGTGTCCGACTCCTAGCGACCCCATGGACTGCAGCCTACCAGGCTCCTCCATTCATGGGGTTTTCCAGGCAAGAGTACTGGAGTTGGGTGCCATTGCCTTCTGCGAAGTCCATATGAAAACACAATAAAAACCTTGTGTCTGCAAACCAAGAAGAAATCAAATCTGCTGATGCCTTGCCTTGGTTTTCCAGCCTTCAGAGCTGAGAAAATAAATTTCTGTTTAAATCTGTGTTATTTTGTTATGGCAGTCCTAGCAAGCTAATGCATAGAAAAAAGAATATTAAAACGTCTTATGAATGGTCAGTGCTAAAAATATATCAGAAACTTTTATCCACCCTTAGATGGCACCCCACTCAAGTACTCTTGCCTGGCAAATCCGATGGACAGAGGAGCCTGGTGGGCTGCAGTCCATGGGGTGGCTAAGAGTCGGACACGACTGAGCGGCTTCACTTTCACTTTTCACTTTCATGCATTGGAGAAGGAAATGGCAACCCACTCCAGTGTTCTTGCCTAGAGAATCCTAGGGATGGGGGGAGCCTGGTGGGCTGCCATCTATGGGGTCGCACAGAGTCAGACACGTTAAGGTGACTTAGCAGCAGCAGATGCTTTAAGAAAGAATTTAGAGATTAGAAAGAAAACTCAAGTTGGTTAGTCATTACTTAATCATTATTTTAAATTTCCCAGTGTCAGAACAAGGAAAGGTAGATGATTAGAGACAGTCATGGTATGTAATAATTATAATGGCTTCGGAAAGTGAAAGACAAATATTGTTTGCTTATTCATATAACATTCTTCAGAATGTTAAAACATTGGACTTTTATTGGCAAAACTACAGAGAAATGCTATTATTGTTAACTGTGATTCACTACACATGATATTGGTTGTCTATGGGGTTTTGCTGATAGCACAGAAGGTAAAGAATTCACCTGCTATGCAGGAGACATAGGAGATGTGAGTTTGATCCCTGGGACAGGAAGATTCCCTGGAGAAGGAAATGGCAACCCACTGCTGTATTCTTGCCTGAAAAATCCCACGGACAGAGGAGCCTAGCAGGCTACAATCCCAGGGGTCACAAAGAGTCAGACATGGCTGTGTGACTGATACACACACTTGCTTTATAGTAACAATTTAATTGGAAGTGCATTTGTAGTTAGGATTCATTCATTTACTCATTCATTCATCCATTCAAGTAATATGTATTAAGTACCTGCTAAGTGCCAGAAACATGTTTAGGAAATGTTAAGTAACGCAGATTAAGGCCTTGTTGTAGTCATGTTTAGGAAAGTGGAAATCAGAAAACAATACATACCCTAACAGTGTTAGTAATGATGTAGATAAAACAACAGAGAGAGTAAGTGAAGAGCTATTTTATATATGGTGATCAAGGAAGGACTCTATGGTGATCATACCTAAGCACACACTTAAATAAACTAGGAAAGCAAGTCATTCAATGTTTGGAGAAAAAACATTTAGACACAGAGACCAGCAAGTAATAGGGCCTTAAACCAGAAAGATTCTAGATTTGTGTACAAGAAATAGCAAAAGACTGTGGTTCCTTGAAGAGGTGAGAAGGAAGGTAGTAGATGAAATTAGATAAATAATTTCAAGGACTACTTCATATAGGGCCATGTAGGCTATAGTAAGAACTTCGGATATTTTTATTTTCACAGAAGGCCACTGAAAGGTCATGACCAGGGGAGTTACAGGAACTTACCTGGGTTTTTTAAGGTCTTCTCTTGGTACTCAGTTCAGTTCAGCCGCTCAGTTGTGTCTGACTCTTTGCAACCCCATGAATCACAGCACGCCAGGCCTCCCTGTCCATCACCAACTCCCAGAGTTCACTTAAACTCATGTCCATTGAGTCGGTGATGCCATCCAGCCATCTCATCCTCTGTTGTCCCCTTCTCCTACTGTCCCCAATCCCTCCCAGCATCAGGGTCTTTTCCAATGAGTCAACTCTTCACATGAGGTGGCCAAGGTATTAGAGTTTCAGCTTCAGCATCAGTCCTTCCAATGAACACCCAGGACTGATCTCCTTTAGGATGGACTGGTTGGATCTCCTTGCAGTCCAAGTGACTAAAACTTTTCATAGACAGCATATGATATACTTTCAAATGCTTTCAGATAACAGACTTATTTTACTACATGGGAAATAATAGATCAGTGTGTTTTTTCTAACTGTGCAGTAGTTTTCTCAGATGCTTAAGCAATATACAATAAATTGAAGAATAGATAGGCACTCAAGGTTGCCCAGAAAGGGCAAAGGAAACTTGTCCTGAAAATGTCAATAAAAGTTCTTTTATGACAAATGTACGGTGTTTTCAACAAGTCAATGGGTCTTTTCATCCCACAATTTTATTCTGTGACTGGATTATCTCTTAGATAATAGTTTTCTTAAAACTATTTTTTCATTTTCAAGTCACAAAAAAATTTTTTTTGTCATATCAAGTAATTAGAATGTGCTTTAAAGAACGGGCTTCCCAGGTGGTGCAGTGGTAAAGAATCTGCCTGCCAATGCAAGAGGTGCCAGAGACTCAGGTTCAATTCCTGGGTCCAGAAGATCCCCTTGAGTAGGAAGTGGCAATCCACCCCAGTATCCTTGCCTGGAATATTCCTTGGAGAGAGAGCTTTCTGGGCTATAGTCCATGGAGCCACAGAGTCAGACACAAATGAGTGACTGAGTGCACACACACACCTTAAAGAATGTTTTTAGCTTGTTTTCTATAGACTTAATAAATTTGGAATGTTAGGAAGAAATTAACAGCTTTATGATCTCTCACCTTTTTGTTCTTCTTTCTGATTTACACCAACACTTAGAATAATCAGTGACTCATGATACATTTTCAAAGTCTGTGATTTATACTTGCACAGAATGAATATTTTTTTTCTTTTAATTGCTTGCTGTTTCATTAGTATTGCTGTTTCGTTAGTATTACTGTTAACTGCCATCTGTACTGTAATGAGGAAATAGAAAAGAACATATTCAACAACTACCCAGGAGTATAAATGGGAAATGTTTCATTAACTTGCCAAATCTATATAAAACTGACTTAAATTTTTCAGAAGAACAGTATTGGGAACATTTGCCTGAATCATGGGATGTTATGTAAGATTTGACCAATCTCTTAGATAATTCTATGTGTCAATATTTTCTCTATGTGCTCTGATGTTCCTACCCAATCTTCAACATTGTAGAGTCATTTGGGATTCTTGAAAGGGCTAAAGTAAAAGAGGAGATTGAAAAAGTTGACTTAAAGCTCAACATTCAGAAAACTAAGATCATGGCTTCAGGTCCCATCACTTCATGGCAAATAGATGGGGAAACAGTGGAAACAGTGGCTGACTTTATTTTGGAGGGCTCCAAAATCACTGCAGATGGTGATTGCAGCCATGAAATTAAAAGATACTTACTCCTTGGAAGGAAAATTATGACCAACCTAGACAGCTATTAAAAAGCAGAGATATTACTTTGTCAACAAAGGTCCATCTAGTCAAGGCTATGGTTTTTCCAGTAGTCATGTATGGATGTGAGAGTTGGGCTATAAAGAAAGCTGAGCACTGAAGAATTGATGCTTTTGAGCTGCGGTGTTGGAGAAGACTCTTGAGAGTCCCTTGGCCTGTAAGGAGATCCAACCAGTCCACCCTAAAGGAGAACAGTCCTGGGTGTTCATTGGAAAGACTGATGTTGAAGCTGAAACTCCAATACTTTGGCCACGTGATGCAAAGAGCTGATTCATTTGAAAAGACCCTGATGTTGAGAAAGACTGAAGGCAGGAGGAGAAGGGGACGATAGAGGATGAGATTGTTAGATGGCATCACCAACTCAATGGACATGAGTTTGGGTAAACTCCAGGAGTTGGTGAAGGACAGGGAGGCCTGGCATGTTGTGGTTCATGGGGTTGCAAAGAGTTGGACACGACTGAGCAACTGAACTGATACTGATACTGAAAAGGCTAACGGATATAGATATCAGAACAAACATTTACTTGATAGAGAGTATACCATTTATGTGAAGGATTTACAGTTAACCAGCATTTTTTTAATTCATTGTATTCCATGTTTTTGTTGTGGTGGTATAATTCCTCAAGTAAATAATTTATGCACCATTTTGGAACAAAATATATTGTCACTTTCCATTTATTTAAGCCATTCTTGCACTATGTTTTCTTCAAGACGAAAAGCATATAATATTTATCTAAGCCAGGTTGGGTGACCTTGAGGGTGACCATGGAATTGTGTTCATTATTTCAAAAGGGAGTGTTCATAGCTTTCATCAGTGATCTTATAAACTAAAAGACCATGGTCATTTTGTCCATGAAAGAAATAAAATGATGTAATGTGATGTTATCAAATCCCTAAAATGTATTCAATAACTGTTCATTAACAGTAGATTTGCACATATACTGTTAATCCCAATATATTTTATTCAGATTATAATTGAATAGGCACCTCATTCAAACAGAAAAATAGTGTATTCTTTTTTTTTAAGGAAAGCAGGGATAAGAATTGATTGATAAAAGTAATTTTAATATTTAAATACACTTTCTCATTTGATTTTATTCATTATATACTGAGTCTACTCTATAAGAAAACAAATGTATAATTTTCTTCTTTAAAGGATGTTGCATAATTCCCAAGAAAGCTGCCATAGATTGAAAATGAGAGCGAAGAGCAAGAACATATAAGAATAATATATATATATTATTCTTTTCCATTATGGTTTATTAAAGATATTGAATATATTTTCATGTAATATAATAGCGCTTTTTTATTCATTCACTTATTCATTAAACAATAGTTTGCTTCTGCTATTCCCAAAATCCCAATCCAACCCTCGCCCCACCACCCTAGGCAGTCACAAGTCTGTTCTCCATATCTGTGAGTTTTTCTGATTCATAGGTAAATTCATTTGTGTCATATCTTAGATTCCACATATAAGTGATATCACATAGTATTTGTCTTTCTCTTTCTGATTTATTCACTTAGTATAATCCCTAGGCCTATCCACATAGCTGCAAATGGCATTATTTCATTCTTTTTGTGGCTGAATAATATTCCATTTTACATATATACCACATCTTCTTTAAACATTCATCTGCTGATGGACATTTACATTGTTTCTATGTCTTGGCTATTGTAAATGGTGCTACTATAACACACGGGTGCGTGCATCTTTTCAAATTATAGTATCATTTGGACATATGCCCAGGATTGGGATTGTTGGATCATATGGCATCTCTATTTTTAGTTTGTTGAGGAAATTTCTTATGTTCTCCTTTCATAACTTCACCAATTTCCATTCTCACCAAAGGTGTAGGAGGGCTCCCTTTTCTCTACACCCTCTTTAGCATTTACTATTTGTAGACTTTTTGATGATGGTCATTCTGACTGGTACAAGGTGATTCCTTGTTGTAGTTCTGATTTGCATTTCTCTAATAATTAACAATGCTGTTTTCATGTGCTTAGTGGCCATCTGTATGTCTTCTTTGAAGGAATACCTATTTAGGTCTTTTGACCATTTTTTGATTGGATTGTTTGTTGGTTTTTTTGTTGTTGTTGTTGTTATTGTATTGTTTGCATTTTTTTTTTTTTTAAATTAGACCCTTGTCAGTCTCATCATCTGCAAATATTTTCTCTTAGCCCATAGGTTGTCTTTTCATTTTGTTCATGGTTTCCTTTGCTGTGCCAAAGCTTATAAGTTTGATTAGGTCCCATTTGTTTAGTTTTGCTTCTGTTTCTATTGCCTCCATATGACTTACATCAGTGATTGTTTTGCCTATATCTCTTCTAGGAGTTGTATGGTGTCATGTCTTATATTTAAGACTTTAACCATTTTGAGTTTATTTTTGTGTATGGTGTATTCTAACTTCATTGATTTACATGCAGCTGTCCAATTTTCCCAATACCATTTGCTGAAGAGACTGTCTTTCTCCATTGTATATTTTTGTCTCTTTTGTCAAATATTAACTGACTGTAAGTGCGTGGGTTTATTTCTGGGCTCTATTCTGTTCTCTTGATCCATATGTCTGTTTTGTTGCTAATACCATACTGTTTTTATTATTGTAGCTTTGTAGTGTTGTCTGACAGCAGGGAGGGTTATGTGCCCTGCTTTGTTCTTTTTCCTCAGAATTGTTTTAGGTCTTTTAGGTTTCATATAAATTTTAGCATCATTTGTTCTAGTTCAGTAAAAAATATCATGGGTAATTTGACATAGTTTGTGTTAAATCTATAGATTGCTTTATGTAGTATGGCCATTTTAATAGTATTATTTCTTCTAACCCAAGAACATGGGATACTTTTCTATTCCTTTAAATCATCTTCAGTTTCCTTTATTAATATTTTATAGCTCTCAGCATATAAATCTTTCACTTCTTTGGTCAGATTTATTCCCAAGTATAATAAATTATGCTTTTAAAAGAAAGATAAGAAGTTGGAAATATTTTAAAAAGGGGGGATGGTTAAAATAGCTTATTGCTGAAAAATACTTTTAGCACAATATAAAAAGAATAACAAATGTCAGCACATTTTAAATTTTGTGTTCACTCTTAAAACTTGAAGGTGGAAGTTGAATGTTTATATGCATTATGTTCTTACTATTTATTTTATTGTGCATAGCTCTGAAAGGGCAAGGGTAAAGTCACCTCTTTAGAGTTATCCTCCAATGCATTCATTGTTTTCCTAAGTGCAATTTTATAAGTTAATTTCACTTACTCCAAATTGAAATTTGGGGGAAAAGGAAGAGGACTTTTAAACCCATTAATTATTTTATAAGTTATTTTAGACATGAATGGTGTTTTATAGTCTATAGTAATTAAAGTTACCAGTAAATGTATTTTGCTTCAACTAAAAGACGTAAATTTACTTCAAGCTCTTCTACCAACTCCATTGAATTTAGGTATTTAAAAATTATATGTTTTATAGCCATTATGTTAAAAGTAGGCCAAGGACTTATTTTATGACATCATGGAGTAGATGTCACAACTCATCACTTTTTGTAAGTGTTTCTCTTTATTCCAAAGATTCCCTTTGCATTTGATTTGGTTTTAAGTTGCCTAAAATAGGTATTTCTGAATTAGGAAGTAAAACTAACTCTATGTCACATCTAATTCAGGACATATTCTAACTTTCTAAATCTAAAATCAGCTGAATATGCAATCTGGTAATTTTTTTTTATAATTTTTATTTCATCAAACAGAAAGAAAAGGACACTTCTTAACTATCAACAAATAATATTATATTTTAATGTAATATTATAAAAGTGTATGGCACAAAGATGTAGTACAAAAACTATTTCATCAGTCCTAAAATGGAGCTAGTAATATATAGATGCTTAATTTTTTTCATTTATTTAAAAAAGTTAAATCCAAGTAAATTTAATACCTATCACTGCATCATGTATATTTCAAATTTCAGAGTATATTTCCTAAAATGACCAGCTTTCTGTTAGGCATGTTTAGTTTGGGCCACAAAGTGTGGCTGGCTTATTGGAGGCTGCCAGTAGGTGGCAGTGTAACTTATAAAGACATTAAGAGAAAGAAAGCACTGAGAAGGAAAACATTTGTGAAAGAAATACAATTTATTCTTGGTCAGAAAACCAAGGTAAATTGCAATTTTTCACTTGAATTTCTCCCTAGGAAAATATTCTTTTACATTCTAAAATTGTTTTCTACTTGGAACAGACTAAAATTTGTGATTAGATGGAGAAAACATTTTGAAAATTGTAAAAATTTGCCAACTCAGAAAATTTTAATCAATACTTTCAATTAAATAAAATAAGTTGGTCTTATTTACTTTTATAATTGAATCTTTAAGTCCAACTGTTTTTATAGAACCCACTAGTGGCTAGCACTGCATCCTTCTTTAAATTATATTGATATTAAATTCTAACCTACATAAAGTAAGCAAACTACTGTATCAGGAGCAGAACATAGAAACCTAGACACAAAGTATCAGAGAAACCAAAATTTATGTTGCATGTTCAAACAAATTATAACACAGACAAATGTTCATGAATTGATATTTTTCCTGCCCCAATCCTCAACACACAGACAGACACAGGCAGACACAAACACAGACACACACAGATACACACAAACAAACTTTTGCTTTTCACTATCAAATCCAGTTTTCTTAACTCTAAGCAAATTAGAAGAAACCCAAGAGAAATGTAAAGAAACTACTGAAGATATGTCTATTATGAGCAATGTAGTGATGACTAACAGAGAAGAAATTAAAAGACGTATAAGAAATACATACACATACACCATAAATACATACTCAGATTGATAATTTTCTTGTTAATCTGGGGTGATTTAGTATAGCATAAGATAATATTGCATTCCTCAATAGTTTATCTTAATGCTACTATATTAAAACTAATATTGAGGCATACGTAATGTCTTTAATAATGATAGGAAATATGCATAGCATATATATATGTATGTGTGTATTTATGCAATGTAACAGCTTAGAAAAAATATAGATAGTCATCATGACTTTGAAAAAAGTTTTAATTTAAAATGACTGAAAGGACATGGTTGAGGGAGGAGCTAAGATGGTGGAGGAATAGGACAGGAAGACCACTTTTTCCTCCACAAATTCATCAAAAGAACATTTAAATGCCGAGTAAATTCCACAAAACAACTTCTGAAAGCTGGCAGAGGACATCAGGCACCCAGAAAAACAGCCCATTGTCTTCAAAAGGAGATTTTTAATTTTTGCTTTTTGGTATTTGTTATCAACTTTGTACCTTTAAGAACCCAATCTTCAGTACCCATTTTTACTTGGGAGCGATATTACTGGCTTGACTGCTTTCTCCCCCTTTGGACTATCCTTTTTCTCCACCAGGTCACCTGTGTCTCCTCCCTAACCCCTCTCTGCTCTACCCAACTCTGTGAACTTATGTGTGTTCCAGACGGTGGAGAAGACTTAGGAAACTGATTACTGGCTGGATCTGTCTCTCTCCTTTTCATTCCCCCCTTTTCCTTCCTCCCTCATCTCTTCTCTGTATAACTCCATGAACATCGCTGAGCGGTCCAGTTGTGGAGTGCACATAAGGAAGTGATTACTGGCTAGCCTGCTCTCCCCTTTATTGATTCCACCTTATCTCATTTGGGTCACCTCTAACTCCCTCCTCCCTCTTCTCTTCTCCCTATAACTCTGTGAACCTCTTTGGGTGGCCCTCACTGTGGAGAAACTTTTCATCTTTAACCTAGATGTTTTATCAATGGTGCTGTATAGAACGAGAAGTTTTGAGACTACTGTTAAAATAAGACTGAAAACCGGAAGCAGGAGGCTTATGTCCAAACTCTGACTCCAGGGAACTCCTGACTCCAGGGAATATTAATTGACAGGAGCTCATCAAACGCCTCCATACCTACATTGAAACCAAGCACCACACAAGTGCCAACAAGTTCCAGAGCAAGACATACCATGCAAATTCTCCAGTGACACAGGAACACAGCCCTGAGCTCCAATATACAGGCTGCCCAAAGTTACTACAAAACCATAGACATCTCATAACTCATTACGGGACACTTCATTGCACTCCAGAGAGAAGAAATCCAGCTCCAACCACCAGAACACCAACACAAGCTTCCCTAACCAAGAATCCTTGACAAGCCACCTGTACAAACCCACACACAGTGAGGAAACTCCACAATAAAGAGAACTCCACAAACTGCCAGAATACAGAAAGGACACCCCAAACTCAGCAATATAAACAAGAGGAAGAGACAGAGGAATACCCAGCAGGTAAAGGAACAGGATAAATGCCCACCAAACCAAACAAAAGAGGAAGAGATAGGGAATCTACCTGATAAAGAATTCCGAATAATGATAGTGAAAATGATCCAAAATCTTGAAAACAAAATGGAATCACAGATAAATAGCCTGGAGACAGGATTGAGAAGATGCAAGAAAGGTTTAACAAGGACCTAGAAGAAATAAAAAAGAGTCAATGTGTAATGAATAATGCAATAAGTGAGATCAAAAACACTCTGGAGGCAACAAATAGTAGAATAACAGAGGCAGAAGATAGGATTAGTGAATTAGAAGATAGAATGGTAGAAATAAATGAATCAGAGAGTATAAAAGAAAAATGAATTAAAAGAAATGAGGACAATCTCAGAGACCTCCAGGACAATATTAAATGATACAACATTTGAATCATAGGAGTCCCAGAAGAAGAAGACAAAAAGAAAGACCGTGAGAAAATACTTGAGGAGATAATAGTTGAAAACGTCCCTAAAATGGGGAAGGAAATGATCACCCAAGTCCAAGAAACCCAGAGAGCCCCAAACAGGATAAACCCAAGGTGAAACACCCCAAGACGTATATTAATCAAATTAACAAAGATTAAATACAAAGAACAAATATTAAAAGCAGCAAGGGAAAAACAACAAATATCATACAAGGGAATTCCCATAAGGATAACAGCTGATCTTTCAATAGAAACTCTTAAAGCCAGGAGGGAATGGCAAGACATACTTAAAGTGATGAAAGAAAATAACCTACAGCCCAGATTACTGTACCCAGCAAGGCTCTCATTCAAATATGAAGGAGAAATCAAAAGCTTTACAGACAAGCAAAAGCTGAGAGAATTCTGCACCACCAAACCAGCTCTCCAACAAATACTAAAGGATATTCTCTAGACAGGAAACACAAAAAGGGAGTATAAACTTAAACCCAAAACAATAAAGTAAATGGCAATGGGATCATATTTATCAATAATTACCTTAAATGTAAATGGGTTGAATGCCCCAACCAAAAGACAAAGACTGGCTGAATGGATACAAAAACAAGACCTCTATATATGTTGTCTACAAGAGACCCACCTCAAAACAGGGGACACATACACAATGAAAGTGAAGGGCTGGAAAAAGATTTTCCATGCAAATAGAGACCAAAAGAAAGCAGGAGTAACAATACTCATATCAGATAAAATAGACGTTAAAACAAAGTCTGTGAAAAGAGACAAAGAAGGTCACTACATAATGATCAAAGGATCAATCCAAGAAGAAGATATAATAATTATAAATATGCACCCAACATAAGAGCACCACAATATGTAAGACAAATGCTAACAAGTATGAAAGGGGAAATTAACAATAACACCATAATACTGGGAGACTTTAATATCCCATTCATACCTATGGATAGATCAACTAAACAGAAAATTAACAAGGAAACACAAACTTTAAATGATACAGTAGACCAGTTAGACCTAAATGATATCTATAGGACATTTTACCCCAAAACAATGAATTTCACCTTTTTCTCAAGCACACACGGAACCTTATCCAGGATAGATCACATTCTGGGCCATAAATCTAGCCTTGGTAAATTCAAAAAAAATTGAAATCATTCTAAGCATCTTTTCTGACCACAATGCAGTAAGATTAGATCTCAATTACAGGAGAAAAACTATTAAAAATTCCAACATATGGAGGCTGAACAACACGCTGCTGAATAACCAACAAATCATAGAAGAAATCAAAATTTGCATAGAAACAAATGAAAATGAAAACACAACAACCCAAAACCTGTGGGACACTGTAAAAGAAGTCCTAAGGGGAAAGTTCATAGCAATACAGGCATACCTCAAGAAACAAGAAAAAAGTCAAATAAATAACCTAACCCTACACCTAAAGAAACTAGAAAAGGAAGAAATGAAGAACCTGAGGGTTAGTAGAAGGAAAGAAATCTTAAAAATTAGGGCAGAAATAAATGCAAAAGAAACAAAAGAGACCATAGCAAAAATCAACAAAACCAAAAGCTGGTTCTTTGAAAGGATAAATAAAATTGACAAACCATTAGCCAGACTCATCAAGAAACAAAGGGAGAAAAATCAAATCAACAAAATTAGAAATGAAAATGGAGAGATCACAACAGACAACACACAAATACAAAGGATCATAAGAGACTATTACAGCAATTATATGCCAATGAAATGTACAACGTGGAGAAAATGGACAAATTCTTAGAAAAGTACAACTTTCTAAAACTGAACCATCTTAACTGAAAATCTTAACAGACCCATCACTAGCACAGAAATTGAAATTGTAATCAGAAATCTTCCAGCAAACAAAAGCCTAGGTCCAGATGGCCTCACAGCTGAATTCTACCAAAAATTTAGAGAAGAGCTAACACCTATCCTATTAAAACTCTTCCAGAAAATTGCAGAGGAAGGTAAACTTCCAAACTCATTCTATAAGGCCACCATCACCCTAATACCAAAACCCGACAAAGATGCCACAAAAAAAGAAAACTACAGGCCAATATCACTGATGAACATAGATGCAAAAGTCCTTGACAAAATTCTAGCAATCAGAATCCAACAACACATTAAAAAGATCATACACCATGACCAAGTGGGCTTTATCCCAGGGATGCAAGGATTCTTTAATATCTGCAAATCAATCAATGTAATACACCATATTAACAAATTGAGAAATAAAAACCATGTGATTATCTCAATAGATGCAGAGAAAGCTTTGACAAAATTCAACATCCATTCATGATAAAAACTCTCCAGAAAGTAAGAATAGAAGGAACATACCTCAACATAATAAAAGCTACATATGACAAACCCACAGCAAACATTACCCTCAATGGTGAAAAATTAAAAGCATTTCCCCTAAAGTCAGGAACAAGACAAGGGTGCCCACTCTCACTGCTACTATTCAACATAGTTTTGGAAGTTTTTGCCACAGCAATCAGAGCAGAAAAAGAAATAAAAGGAATCCAAATTGTAAAAGAAGAAGTAAAACTCTCACTGTTTGCAGATGACATGATCCTCTACATAGAAAACCCTAAAGACTCCAACAGAAAATTATTAGAACTAATCAATGAATATAGTAAAGTTGCAGGATATAAAATCAACACACAGAAATCCCTTGCATTTCTATACACTAATAATGAGAAAATAGAAAGATAAATTAAGGAAACAATTCCATTCACCATTGCAAAGAAAAGAATAAAATACTTAGGAATATATCTACCTAAAGACCTATATATATAGAAAACTATAAAACACTGGTGAAAGAAATCAAAGAGGACACTAATAGTTGGAGAAATATACCATGTTCATGGATTGGAAGAATCAATATAGTGAAAGTGAGTATACTACCCAAAGCAATTTATAGATTCAGTGCAATCCCTATCAAGCTACCAATGGTATTTTTCACAGAGCTAGAACAAATAATTTCACATTTTGTATGGAAATACAAAAAACCTTGAATAGCCAAAGCAATCTTGAGAAAGAAGAATGGAACTGGAGGAATCAACCTACCTGACTTCAGGCTCTACTACAAAGCCACAGTCATCAAGACAGTATGGTACTTGCACAAAGACAGAAATATAGATCAACGGAACAAAATAGAAAGCCCAGAGATAAATCCATGCACCTATGGACACCGTATCTTTGACAAAGGAGGCAAGAATATATAATGGATTAAAGACAATCTCTTTAACAAGTGGAGCTGGTAAAACTGGTCAACCACTTGTAAAAGATGAAACTAGAACACTTTCTAACACCATACACAAAAATAAACTCAAAATGGATTAAAGATCTAAATGTAAGACCAGAAACTATAAAACTCCTAGAGGAGAACATAAGCAAAATAAGCAAAACACTCTCCGACATACATCGCAACAGGATCCTCTATGACCCACCTCCCAGAATATTGGAAATAAAAGCAAAAATAAACAAATGGGACCTAATCAAACTTAAAAGCTTCTGCACAACAAAAGAAACTATAAACAAGGTGAAAAGGCAGCCTTCAGAATGGGAGAAAATAATAGCAAATGAAGCAACTGACAAACAACTAATCTCAAAAATATACAAGCAACTCCTACATCTCAATTCCAGAAAAATAAATGACCCAATCAAAAAATGGGCCAAAGAACTAAATAGACATTTCTCCAAAGAAGACATACAGATGGCTAACAAACAAATAAAAAGATGCTCAACATCCCTCATTATCAGAGAAATGCAAAGCAAAACCACTATGAGGTACCATTTCATGCCAGTCAGAATGGCTGCGATCCAAAAGTCTACAAGCAATAAATGCTGGAGAGGGTGTGGAGAAAAGGGAACCCTCTTACACTGTTGGTGGGAATGCAAACTAGTACAGCCACTATGGAGAACAGTGTGGAGATTCCTTAAAAAACTGGAAATAGAACTGCCTTATGATCCAGCAATCCCACTGCTGGGCATACACACTGAGGAAACCAGAATAAAGAGACATGCGTACCCCAGTGTTCATCGCAGCACTGTTTATAATAGCCAGGACATGGAAGCAACCTAGATGTCTATCAGCAGATGAATGGATAAGAAAGCAGTGGTACATATACACAATGGAGTATTACTCAGCCATTAAAAAGAATACATTTGAATCAGTTCTAATGAGGGGAATGAAACTGGAGCCTACTATACAGAGTGAAGTAAGCCAGAAAGAAAAACACCAATACAGTATACTAACTCATATATATGGAATTTAGAAAGATGGTAACAATAACCCTGTATACGAGACAGCAAAAGAGACACAGATGTATAGAATAGTCTTTTGGACTCTGTGGGAGAGCGTGAGGGTAGGATGATTTGGGAGAATGGCATTGAAACATGTGTAATATCATATATGAAATGAGTCACCAGTCTAGGTTCGATGCACAATACTGGATGCTTGGGGCTGGTGCACTGGGACGACCCAGAGGGATGGTATGGGGAGGGAGGAGGGAGGAGGGTTCAGGATGGGAAACACGTGTATACCTGTGGCAGATTCATGTTGATATAAGGCAAAACCAATACAATATTGAAAGTTAAAAAATAAAATAAAATAAAGAATTACATGGTTAAAATAGAGAAAAACTGACAAAAACCTCAGTGTACAAAATAGGATAGTGTTAAATAAATTGTGCACATTTATAAAGGATTATTATATTACTTGGAGAAGGCAATGGCACCCCATTCCAGTATTCTTGCCTAGAAAATCCCATGGACAGAGGAGCCTGGTAGGCTGCAGTCCATGGGGTCGCAAAGAGTCAGACATGACTGAACAACTTCACTTTCACTTTCACTTTTCACTTTCATGCATTGGAGAAGGAAATGGCAACCCACTCCAGTGTTCTTGCCTAGAGAATCCCAGGGAGAGTGGAGCCTGGTAGGCTGCTGTCTATGGAATCGCACAGAGTGGGACATGACTGAAGTGACTTAGCAGCAGCATTATACTACTAAGCTGGTGTTTTCAAGGTTTTTGTAATGTCATGAAAAATATTTGCTGCATGATGTTTATTTTTAAAGAGTTTCTCTAATTATCCCTATAGTAATTTCAGCAATACAATGCAATATTTTTGTAAATCTAAAATCTAGCTTGCCTACAGAAAATAATGAGCTCTAAATAAGCCAATATATTGTTTTCTTCTTTATCAGGAAATTATGGATTATTATTTACACTTCTCTAATTTTTAAGCTTTCTGCAGTAAGTATATGTTGCTCTTGAATTGTGGAAAACAGTAAAGAATTATGTTAAATCATTTGGAAGATTTTGATATAGATAATTGAAGATATGTATAAAAGGTCAAATACATATACTTCGGTTTAATACTCCCTCATAGCTCAGTTGGTAAAGAATCTGTTTGCAATGCAAAAAAATAAAAAATAAAATAAAATAAAACAACTGAAAGAACTCTGAAAGATAACCAGGAAAAAAAATTAAGTTTTAATATATAGTAAGCAGAATGCTAAATGCCTTATATAAAAATGTCATCATCATAGAAACAAGCCTACATGATACATTATTTTTAATCTTTATTTTATGAATGAGGAATATGGGCTCATAGAACTTAAGAAATGTCACTGTTGGCACAGCTATTAAAGTGACAAAATTGGATCTCAAATGTAGACCTGACTCTAGGGATGCTTCTTCTACCACATTGTGCTATTTCAATGTTTTGAATAATTGATTTACACAGAGTGACACACACACTAAAATGAAGCATCAATGTACTTGGTCAGATCAGGGTTTTATTATCAACTTGACAAAGCACATTTAAATAGATGTGGAGAAAGATCTATTACGTATCTAAATGCTATGCTGTTATATTTTTGTTTGAAAGATGTATGTACTTGTTCCCATATTAACCAATCCCAAAGTACATTTGCTCTGAATTTTCTTTTTTTTTAATTTTTTATTTGTGGTTTTTAAATTTCCTACCTGATTTTTGCATGCCACTTTTTTCCATTGTTCCATTGTGACTACCTCTATCAAACTCTGGAGTTTTTATCTAAATTCTTTTTTCCCCCTAAATTCTAACTAGCTTATTATACACTAAAGAACCAAATAGGCTGTCAAACTCATTGAAATGTTGTGTTATAAAAAGACAGAAATCCTGATCGTCTATGTGGTTTGCTATAAATGAAGTATATTAATTCTGGTTCCTAAATTTTAAGACATCTGTTTTGCTTAGAGACAATTTTTTTCTTCTTTTTTTATGAAATCTCAACTATATTTCAAACATTTGAGTATCCTTCAGAATGAAAATTTCCATTTACTTGTATAATATAGAATATTTCTAATGACTAACAAAAGTTTCTCAGATGGAATTAATAAGTTAAAACTCCTAATATTAGATGCATTTTTATCTCAGTTTTAGGTTTTAGGGTTAAACAGAATTTTAATGAAAACAGTTTTAGGAACCAGTTAAAATTACACAGAATATCTAGTTAAAACACTCTATACTAGTAAATAATGGTGAAAAGTAATAAGATTTCTTATTTTACAGGCTCTATACATAGTATCGGAGAAGACGATGGCACCCCACTCCAGTACTCTTGCCTGGAAAATCCCATGGGCGGAGGAATGGTGGGCTGCAGTCCATGGGGTCGCTAAGAGTCGGACACGACTGAGCGACTTCACTTTCACTTCTCACTTTCATGCATTGGAGAAGGAAATGGCAACCCACTCCAGTGTTCTTGCCTGGAGAATCCCAGGGACAGGGGAGCCTGGTGGGCTGCCGTCTATGAGGTCACAAAAAGTCAGACATGACTGAAGTGACTTAGCAGTAGCAGCAGTAGCAGTGTACATAGTATTCTGCTCTTCATGTCTAACTGAAGTTACACGTAGTATCAACCTTGTATAAATAATAAATTAAGAATAGTGTAGGCATATTTTTAATTTGTGATTTATACAGTAATTTGTGCATACATGATGCTTTTCCCCAATTTGCTTTAGAAAACCTTTGTAATATCCTATCCTAAAGCCTTAACAATATCCTTTTTAGGAAGATGACAAATATCATAATATCACTAGGAGACAAGATGAATAGAAGATACAAAGAAAAAAGTAACACTTAGAAAAGATATGTTTGTAGCTTCCATGCTGGGCCAGTGGTTAATAATCTGCCTTACAATGCAATGGACATGGGTTCAACCCCAGGGCCAGGAAGATCCCACATGCTACAGAGAAACTAAGGCCGTGTGACACAACTACTGAGCCCAAGTGCCGCAAGTACCGAAGCCCGTGTGCCTAGAGCCTGTGCTCTGCAACAACAAAGGCCACTGCAATAAGTCTGTGCACAGCAACAAGTGAGTGTCCCCTATTTCCTGCAACTAGAGAAAGCCCACATGCAGCAACAAAGACCCAGCACAGCCAACAATAAATAAATAATAAACCTTTATAAAAAGAAAAGTTATTTCTAATTTGACTATATGCCAATTAAAAATCCAAATGAATATCTACATTATAAATATTTCATAAGATCAGTGGGAAAAATTAAGTACCTCCTACGGAAAGAAGTTATATGTAAGCCATAGACTCTGCTTTCAATGCTTATGTTGTGTTTTAACTCCTTAAATGTCAAAACCACCAACTTTGCAATTCTCTTGCTACGACAGGAAAGTTGTTAATTATGCAATATTCTATATGGTTCAGTAGACTTGTTTTTGCTAGAATAAATAGCTACATTGACTTCTTGAAACTACATAATCTGTTATTTAGAAGTTGTTGTAATGCTTTTAATAGTATTCTCCACCTCCAGCTTTAAAAGTGGTTTGGTATTGTTCTTATTGTTTAGTAAATTAGATCAAACTTCTAGCACTAACTCTTTTCATTTTGACCAGTTTTTCCTACTTTGGAGAACTATAATTTTTCCAGTGCAGACTTACAAACAAAAAGTCTTAGATCCTAGAGCAGCTCTTCTTTTTATTGTTAGTCCTATAACCTTGGCCAAATCACTTAACCTTTTTGAACCCCACATTTCTAGTCTGGAAGATGAAGGGGTTGGAGTAAATTACCTCTAAAAGCTCTTCCAGTTCTACAACACTCTGATTCTATGTATAGAACTTCAAAGTCAGTCACCAACTTTAGAATTCCTGAGTTTTCTGTTTTAATCTGCCTTAAGAACAACAGTGGTAATATGGAGCATCACAAGAAGAAATTTGTAGACCTTTATTTGAATGAATCACTTGGAAAGGTTTTTAAAATTGTTATTCAAAAAAATCTATCTTTCATCTACAATAGACACCAAACAATTAATTAGTTACAAATATAAAATAATTATCTTTGTGCTGCTGGTTTTGTTACTAAGAAAAATAATGATTTTACAGCTTAAATAGTCAGGTATGGACATTTATGGTTCACGTTAATATATGTATTATTCTTTACATTTTCTTCCCTCCGGGTTTTCTTTCTGCTGCTCCTATAGATTAGCTACTCCACCTAAGCTAGTAATAATATATTTTTTAAACTATTAAATCTTATAACATCAAGCTCCAATTTTCTATGTGTAAGGAGAATACAAAATTATCTTGAGGTAGCATCACTTTTGGAGAAGGAAATGGCAACCCACTCCAGTGTTCTTGCCTGGAGAATCCCAGGGACGGGGGAGCCTGGTAGGCTGCCGTCTATGGGGTCACACAGAGTTGGACATGACTGAAGCGACGCAGCAGCAGCAGCAGCAGCAGCATCACTTTCCTTAAGAAGGCAATCTACCTAAATAAAAATAGTACTTTTCATTTATATGCTATGATCTTTGAAGTAACATTAGATATTTGCAAATAGTATATACAATACTTGTAAAATTAGAGATATGGACTATAATTAATAATGCTTTGTCTTCTATCTTCCTTAATTATGTATGTTATTTTAACAAAAGATGTATATCACATGTGGTACATAGGGAAAAACACTGACCCTTTTGAATTTACAGGACCTTGGTTTCTTTTCCAGTTTTTAGTATACGGTATCTTTGTCTGTGGTATAGACCAAGACTATAGTACCTTGGTCTAGAGATTTAATGTGCAAAGTAAAGGTCTAACCTATCCTTAAATTTCTTGCCATTTCTTACTTTCTATACATAATGAAAATATTACTCTTCCACTCTTCTTACTTGGTACAGTTTATATGATAAATCCTCCTGTTATTCAGCAATGGTAAAGAGAAAAAGTGAGTGAGTCGCAGAGAGACTCACAGAGGTATCATAGTTTTCTCACCTCGTCTCCCATTCACTCCCTTAAATTGTCTCTTTAAGAACAATTTACTCATTTACATACTGTTACTATATTGGATCAAAAAACAAGTCCAAGCAAAAATGTACAGCAGTAAGATTTTTGTCTTACTGCTTAGTTAAATTTGAATGGAAATCATTGAGCATCCAGAAACACATATTAACTTAGCAATCAAAATAACTGTATTGTATATCAAAGGAAAACAAAAAGCAAAACTAGAAGAATGATTTATGTAGTTGGACTATGACTTGTGAAGGTTGCCAGCTTCTGACAGAGAGAAAGTATATTCTATAAAATTCCTACAGAAATCATCATCTTTAGAGTTCCAGCAAGCATGGAAATGTACCCTATAAGAAAATGGTGTTTAAGAATGAATCCTGGGGATTTCTCTGGTGGTCCAGTGGTTAAGAATCTGCCTGCCGATGCAGGAGGCACAGGTTCTAACCCTGCTCCAGGAACTAAGATCCCACATGCCATAGGACAACTAAGCCTGTGAGCTACAACTACTGAGCCCACAGGCCACAACTAGAGAAGCCCATGTGCAGCAGCCAAGTGCCCATGTGCCACAACCAGCACCATTAGAAATAAATAAATAAATAATAATTTTAAAAAAGAATGAATCCCTCTTTATGCCCTAAAAGCATTCATATTAAATTTCACAGAATGTCAAATGCTTTGTGATTTATCTAAGTGTCATTTTGAAATAATGAAGCCTAAACTCAGAGAAGACTTAAACACAAAGTAAAGTGACTTGCTTAATGTCACATCCCTAGAAGTAAAGGTAGAATTAGAATCCAGCACATTTCTTATTCTACTAGACAAGAAAGAAATCTACCATAATAAAAAGAGTCAGAAGAAAGCTTACATATTAAACCCAAGAGCATATACCATGGGAGCTAAAACAAACAAATAAGCAAAAAGCAAAGAAAAAGAAAAAAAGAGAGAGAGGGTGGTGGCAGGGATCAGCCGAAAGACATTTGAGTTTGACACAATCCATTTATTCACTAATTAGAGTTGTTGTTCAGTCACTCAGTTGTGTCTGACTCTTTGCAATCCCATGTACTGCAGCACGCCAGGCTTCCCAGGCCATCACCATCTCCCAGAGCTTTCCCAAACTCATGTCCATTGAGTGAGTGATGCCATCCAACCATCTCATCCTCTGTCTCCCATTTCTCCTCTTGCCCTCAATCTTTCCCAGTACCAGGATCTTTTCCAGAGGTCGGCTCTTTGAATCAGGTGGCCAAAGTATTGGAGCTCCAGCTTCAGCATCAGTCCTTCCAGTGAATATACAGGGGTGATTTCCTTTAGGATTTACTGGTTTGATCTCTTTGCAGTCCAAGGGACTCTCAAGAGTCTTGTTCAGCACCACAGTGTGAAAGCATCAGTTCTTCAGCTCTCAGCCTTCTTTATGGTCCAACTCTCATATCCATACATGACTACCGGAAAAACCATAGCTTTGACTATATGAACTTTTGTTGGCAAAGTAACATCTCTGCTTTTTAAAACACTGTCTAGATGGTCATAGCTTCTCTTCCAAGGAGCAAGCGTCTTTTAATTTCATGGCTGCAGTCACCCTCTGCAGTGATTTTGTAGCTCAAGAAAATAAAGTCTGTCACCATTTCCCTTGTTTCCCCACCTAATTGCCATGAAGTGATGGGACCGGATGCCACGATCTTAGGTTTTTTTCCGTTGAGATTTAATTAGAGTACACTACGCTAACTGGAGTAGAATAAGAAAATGAAAAGAGATGTGTGTATTGGGGGTTGAGGATTGAAGATCTATGACAACAAGCAACAAGAGACTTCATCTTTGAGTTTATATTAAATTGAGATTATATATCAGGCTTTACTTTCAATTTTATTATTTTAAAATGTGGAGTGATTTCTTTTATTTATGTTTACTTATTAGATATCTTAAAATTGCAGTTCAGTTCAGTTCAGTCACTCAGTCATGTCCAACTCTTTGCGACCTCATGAATCGCAGCATGCCAGGCCTCCCTGTCCATCACCAACTCCTGGAGTTCACCCAAACCCATGTCCATTGAGTCAGTGATGCCATCCAACCATCTCATCCTCTGTTGTTCCCTTCTCCTCCTGTCCTCAATCTTTCCCAGCATCAGGGTCTTTTCCAATGAGTCAGCTCTTCACATTAGGTGGCCCAAGTATTGGAGCTTCAGCTTCAACATCAATCCTTCCAATGAACACTCAGGACTGATCTCCTTTAGGATGGACTGGTTGAATCTCCTTGCAGTCCAAGGGACTCTCAAGAGTCTTCTCCAACACCACAGCTCAAAAGCATCAATTCTTCAGTGCTCAGCTTTCTTTATAGTCCAACTCTCACAGCCATACGTGACTACTGGAAAAACCATAACCTTGGCTAGATGAACCTTTTTTGATTGAGTAATGTCTCTGATTTTTAATATGCTGTCCAGGTTGGTCATCTTCACTTTCACTTTTCACTTTCATGCATTGGAGAAGGAAATGGCAACCCACTCCAGTGTTCTTGCCTGGAGGGTCCCAGGGATGGGGGAGCCTGGTGGGCTGCCCTCTATGGGGTCGCACAGAGTCGGACATGACTGAAGCGACTTAGCAGCAGCAGCAGCCAGGTTGGCCATAACTTTCCTTCCAAGAAGCAAGCATCTTTTCATTACATGGCTGAAATCACCATCTGTAGTAATTTTGGAGCCCCCCCAAAATAAAGTCAGCCACTGTTTCCACTGTTTCCCCATCTATTTGCCATGAACTGATGGGACCAGATGCCATGATCTTAGTTTTCTCAATGTTGAGCTTTAAGCCAACTTTTTCACTCTACTCTTTCACTTTCATCAAGAGGGTCTTTAGTCCTTCTTCACTTTCTGCCATAAGGATGGTGTCATCTGCATATCTGAGGCCAAAGCAAATCAGAATTTGGAGGTTGTATTATCAATGCATCAGTTAATTTAGCAGTCAATATGTAGGTCATGAGAAGGCTGTAAATTCAGAGTATATTGGTTCTTAATTATTAATGACTTAGGAAATTCATTTGGTTTCTCTGACCCTGTTCTCCTCATCTGTTCTTTGCAAAGTTGCTGCCTTCACCACAGACTTCACCACACAAAGGTCATAAAATGATGTCTACATGAAATACATTGTATAGCAAACAGCACGAGACATATGAAAGTAGAACTGTTATCAAACTGTCCTAAATTTTGGCAATGATGTGATGCAGAATCTGAATTATCCAGATAATGATTATGGAGACCCACCTGTCATTGGATATGCAGATGTTTAAAATATAGTTAATGATTCATAAGATGTGGTGCTGATTAAACCTCTAATCAGATGTGTTCTAATTTTAGTCTAATGATGACTCTTCTAGCCCTTAGGTCTTTTTGCTTTCTGATTTTGGTTTCACCAGTTTCAGAACTGACAAAATTAAATACATGAAAATCAGTGAAATCTTTTTAGTTTATGTATATTTTTTAGCTAATGTTGGTAGAGTGTTAAATATCTCCTTCACCATTAATGGTTATAGATATTAAATACACTTTTATCCATGAGAAATACAGAAGATTCTAGCACATGAAAATTTGTTTATACTTTAAACCTGTAAATTACTGGCTGTATTAGGCTGGCATTTTTTAAATGAAAGTAGTGAATTGCCAGATACTTTACATTGCTTCTTATCATGTCCACAAATAGGAAGTGTATCTCAATTTGTCAGACATTTATAAATCAAAAGAAAATACAATTTGAGTTTGTCTGGTTCTATTTCTAGAATGATACAGAAAACTGCTGATGGAGAAGACATGATTTAGCCTTATAAACTTCTAAAAACTCTATTTAAAAATGTTAATTTTCCAAGAGTAACAAGAAAAGCTTACTTACAGCATACCAATTACTGGAATGCTCTTGTTCTACAAAAGCTCAGCTTGATCTTGGAGATAATACCTCTAAAATTTACAAAATCACTCATATAGATGTTAAGTAAGGTAAGAAGTATAATATTTTTATATTAACTAAGTAAATAGTTTTCACACAGGTATTATTCTGTAATACAGATCTCAGAGATATGAAAAAAATCCTAATTATTTTACATAATTAAATTAGTTTAATCTCATATACATTTCACCTAATTTCTCTATCAGGATAGTAGCTTAAATTTTTTTTTTTGCAATATTAATTAGAGAGATTAAAGATTACATGGCTTTTTCAATGTGTATATACTATACTTACATTTTTAAATCCATTTTGTATAAGGGTATTTTAAAAAATCAACAATGCTTTTTGAATTCCAAAAAAATACAAATTAAGATTATCTGTAGGACTTCCTGGTGGCACAGTTCAGTTCAGTTCAGTTGCTCAGTTGTGTCCAGCTCTTTGCGATCCCATGGACTATGAACCGCCAGGCCTCCCTGTCCATCACCAACTCCTGGAGTTTACTCAAACTCATGTCCATTGAGTCGCTGATTCCATCCAACTATCTTGTCCTCTGTTATACCATTCTCCCGCCTTCATTCTTTCCCAGCATCAGGGTCTTTTCAAATGAGTCAGCTCTTCACATCAGGTGTCCAAAGTATTGGAGTTTCAGCTTCAGTATCAGTCCTTCTAATGAATATTCAGAACTAATTTCCTTTAGGATGGACTGGTTGGATCTCCTTCCAGTCCAAGGGACTCTCAAGAGTCTTCTCCACCACCACAGTTCAAAAGCATCAATACTTTGGCACTCAGCTTTCTTTATAGTCCAACTCTCACATCCATACATGACTATTGGAAAAACCATAGCCTTGACTAGACAGATCTTTGTTGGCAAAGTAATTTCTCTGCTTTATAATATGCTGTCTAGGTTGGTCATAACTTTTCTCCAAGGAGCAAGTGTCTTTTAATTTCATGACTGCAGTCACCATCTGCAGTAATTTTGGAGCCCCCAAAAATAAAATCTTTTGCTGTTTCCACTGTTTCCCCATCTATTTGCCATGAAGTGATGGGACCATATGCCATGATCTTGGTGGCACAGGCGATAGAGATCTGCCAGCCAATGCAGGGGACATGGGTTTGATCCCTGGTCTGGGAAGATTCCACATGCCACAGAGCAACAAAGCCTGTGCTCCACAACTACTGAGCCTGTGCTGTAGAGCCCAGGAACCACAACTACTGTACCTGTGCACCACAACTACTGATGCCCACTGCACCTAGGACCTGTGCTCTGCAATAAGAGAAGCTACCTCAATTAGAAGCTCACACAACTGGTACCCCTGCTTGCTACAGCTAAAGAAAATCAATACAAAGCAAAGAAGACCCAAAGCAGTCAAAAGAATAAATAAAAGATTATTTGTGGATAGTGAAGTTTTTGTCATCTAAATTTCAGATAATATGGATTTTTAAATTTATATTATTGAAAAATTATTCATAGCCACATACTCCATGAGATAAGAAAAATAAATGACAAACCATACTGAGCAATGTACTGACACTCTCATCTTAAATGTAGAGATATTTTAAAATTTACCTCCAATCAATTGAATTATATTTTTGTACAAGATGTTAGAAATGTAGATGAAGTGACATACCTGAAATGAGCTATTTTAGACTTAGTAGATAGAATTATTATACCTTGAAAAAGGAAGTAGTGTTGATTAAGGAACTATTGACATTCCTCAGTAATCTTGCCTCATATCCTCTCAGTGAGTCTTTATATATTGCTTTGGACTTTTATAGGATATAGTTTATGGAAAAAGATAAAGATAACCACTACTTACTGAACCTGTCACCACCAATGTCATCAGTACCCCTACACAGTATCTCCTCATCTGGGCTACCTTTTTGTCCTATTTGATGGGGGGGTACCATTTTCAGGTCATTTTCCCCATAAAGAAGAATATTGCTGCTTTAATGTTGGCATTGCGATAGCTTCCACATAATTTCTCTTATCCTGTGTTAATTCTTCCCTATTCATGGTTTAAAGGAGAGACACTATTTTAAGGCAAAAGCAGAGAAAAGGGACAGTGTTATCTGCTCAAACTGTAGTTTTCCAGGGCATTGCTGAACCCTGGTGTAGTGGCCCAGAGTATAGTTTTCGTTGCCGCTATCACACTTACTTTTCTGCTCAAGTCTGTACAGGACTTCTAATCTGTGAAATGCACCAGCTTTGGCTGAGGAAACTGTATATAATTTTCTGTAATCATAAGGATAGTGAAAGACATAGAAGCTCAAATTCAATGAATAGTTAAAAGGGGAAATAATTATAACAAGTTGAATCAAAAATGTAATTCATGTTAGAAAAAAACTGAAAAAATATGATAAAACATGACAAGAGACTTGTAATTCACAGCAAAGCAAAGAAGAAAACATGGGGAAAAGCCCTGCATCATAAATATGAGATAAAAGAACACTAAAATAAAGATTTGGTTCATTGAGAGGGGCCCTCTGTCTTTTCTACCTTTCACTGGGTACATCTAATTCTAGCAAAAAAAAATCTAAAGCCTACTATGGAATAACTTGCAAAGACTGTTTCTATAAACCACATACTGCCTTTTAAAACTCAGTATGTTCTAATGCTCTCTGGTAGAATTATATTCAGTGTTTTAGCTATATTCTTCTTGTTTTCATAAGATATGGAAATAGCAATTAAATCACTAACTGATCCCCTTAAAATTGTAAAATGTGAGGAAATAGTGTGCTGTGACCAGAACACTCAATTTACTACCCTATGTTCCCTTAGTTCTAAAAGGCTGTGGGCATGGGAATAACATTGTACTGTATGGGTACTATTCTATTCTATTTTGGGTGATAGGCTCAGGTATGTGTTTTATTATTATATTTTATTTTATTATATTTCCTTATATATTTTATTTTACTGGATCAATTATTGCATGATAAAGAATTATTTAGAACCATAGCAGTTTCACTGAGTAGACTCATCTACAAGACTTGTAAGAAGTTCTTTGTTAAGATTTAAAAGTTTAAGATTTAAACACTTTCTGACTTTCTAGGCATTTGCTGTAGTTTGTCCTTTACATACGTAGTTAATTAGATGAACAGAACAGTGACAACTGGATAACTTAAACTTAAGTATATATTCTTATTCTAGTGTAATTTTCTCTAGATGTACATCAGATTTGCTGTCCTATAGGGCAAGTACAATTTTTTCCAAAGTGTTTTGAAACTAAGATTTAAAAACAACAAGCAACAACAGCAAACTGCTGAACTGAAACTAAGCAATAGTTCAGAAAATATTGGCTAAAAAGACAAGATCTTGTTCATCAATGGAACTCTGATTTCAAATTTACTATATTAATTTCATGATTATATACCTATTCAAACTTCAGTATATTTATATCTTTTACTTACTGATAAGTCTTTTACTTATTGATATGTATGTTCTTCTGCTAATAATCAATACAAATAGGTAAAATGTATCAAGGAAATAGAATAGCTCACATGCCTAGGAAATGAAAGAGACCTTTGATGGACCTAATTGAGATTGGAAAATATAGTAAACATTTTACAGAGTTTAAAATGTACTTGGAAATCTGTTTGTTTTCTTAAGTTTATGTAATTAAAAATTGGCCTATTGAATAATTTAATTAAATTCTATGAGATTGCTATATCTTTCTAGAAAATTTACTGCTAGGATTTCAGAAATATTTCTTTATTTCTGAATGACAAAAATTTTATCAGAGTTGGACATTTTGATCAAGAAAGGAGGGAAAGAAAATAATATGTAAAATATTAGCACTATATTTTTTGCACAATATGAATAATGACTAATCAAGGGTATGTGTGTGTGTGTTAGTTGCTCTGTCATGTCCAACTATTTGCAGCTCTATGAAGTATAACCTGCCAGGCTCCTCTGTCCATGGAATTCTCCAGGCAAGAATACTGCTACCCTTCTCCAGGGTACCAATCCCTTTTCTAGGGGGTCTTCCTGACCCAGGGATCGAACCTGGGTCTCCTGCATTGCAGGCACACTCTTTACTGTGTGAGCCACGAGGAAAGCCCAATCAAGGATACTAAAATATGCTACTTTTCATACTGTTCATTTTCATAGTAACCTCAGATATGCAGATAACAACACCCTTATGGCAGAAAGTGAAAAGGAACTAAAGAGGTTCTTGATGAAAGAGAAAGAGGAGAGTGAAAAAGTTGGCTTAAAACTCAACATTCAAAAAATGAAGATCATGGCATCCGGTCCCATCACTTCATGGCAAATAGATGGGGAAACAAGGGAAATGATGACAGCCTTTATTTTCTTGAACTCCAAAATCATTGCAGATGGTAACTGCAGCCATGAAATTAAAAGACAATTGCTCTTTGGACGAAAGCTATGACCAACCTAGACAGCATAGAAAAAGCAGAGACATTACTTTGCCAACAAAGGTCCGTCTAGTCAAAGCTATGGTTTTTCCAGTAGTCATGTACGGATGTGAGAGTTGGACCATAAGGAAGGCTGAGAGCTGAAGAACTGATGCTTTTGAATTGTGGTGTTGGAGAAGACTCTTGAGAGTCTCTTAGACAGCAAGGAGATCAAACCAGTCAATCCTAAAGGAAATCAGTCCTGAATATTCATTGAAAGGACTGATGCTGAAGCTGAAACTCCAAAACTTTGGCCACCTGATGTGAAGAACCGACTCATTGGAAAAGACCCTGAAGCTGGGAAAGACTGAAGGCAGGAGGAGAAGAGGGTGACAGAGGATGAGATGGTTGGATAGCATCACTGACTCGACGGACATGAGTTTGAGTAAACTCTGGGAGTAGGTGATGGACATGGAAGCCTGACATGCTGCAGTCCATGGGGTCACAAAGAATCGGACATGACTCAGCTGAACTGAACTGAACTGAAATTATGTTTTTGCTTTTGTAACCTAGAATACAGAAGTAGAATGTGATAATGAACTACTAAGAGATAACAAAATTTGTCTATATTAAAACTTAAATTGGACTTGTGAGACTCTATGTGCCTGATCAGTCTACCCAAGGCAGAAAGCTTATAAAATGTAGTTTGAAAGAATCACTAAACTATTTGATAAGGGAAATGCATTCAACATATTGGCATTTGACAAGATATTTTCATGAGATTAAATCTTAAGTAGGGTTACATGATATTTCAATTGTGTGTATTGCAAACTGATTGAATGGGGGTGTTCAAAGAATGCTGGGGAGGGAATGACTGTCAGTCTATAATAAAGTTTTACAGAGTTCAGCCCTTGACTATGTTCTGTTCACTATCTCTAAAATAAATGCAATATGGCATCACTCAACAAAAGAATGACTGAATATATAGTAATGATAAAATCAGTGTTTAAAAGCATCTTGATAAGTAAGAATGGTAGGCCAAATCTTGCAAAGTAATATGAAAACATACTCATATCTAAAAATCCAAGTGCAATAGTATAGTACACTATAGATAGAAATTAAAGAAATTTAATATTAGTGTCAATACCAAAAACAGTTAATTATACCTTACAAACCATGATAAGACTATGATCTCTTGATTGTTATAGGAGATGGACCATCTCTTAAGTGCTTAAACATCTCAGGGATTGATGTATTCAATTTTGGTAGAAGCATATAAAAAAAATACTTACCTAGCATACTATAAAGGATTTGACAAAGATGGCGAACTTATCCAAAAATTCTACCTGAGGAAGAGTTAATTAGAGAAACTGGGAATATCTAGTCAGGATTAAGAACTTTCAAACTGAAGAACACAAGATAAAGCATCTGTTTTCAAAAGTTTGTAGCATGATGATACAAAAGAACAAGATTTTTTTTTTAATTATTGAGTAGAACTAAGGCTAAAATATAAATCTGAATTGAGAAAAAATTTCACTCAATATAAGAAAAGATTAAAATCTAGTTGATTAACCTTTATTTATTTGATTATCCATGTTTAAATGATTATTTGGGATGGTGTTAGATTTCAGATATTGAATGTTAAAATGGGTTAGATGACATTTAAAATCACTCTGAGTCCTGACTTAATCATGCTAGAGGCATTATTTGACTGTGTTTCAAATTTATCTTTATCTTATCTTTCAGCACTCTGTTTTGAGTATTTTATAGTTTTGAGCTTTCACTGTAGTATTACAGATATTCCAAGGAATTTCCACATCTTCACATGGATATCAGATCTTTGCTTATATTTGATTCTTCTCTAGTAAGTACATTGATAAAAGTAAATATTACTTTTTTTTGTCACCTAAATGGTAATTTTATTAATGACTATGCCATGTGGACTTCCCTGTTAGTTCAGATGGTAAAGAATCCACTTGCAATGCAGGAAACCCTGGTTCAATTTCCCCCAGATCAGGAAGATCCCTTGGGGGAGGGCATGGCAACCCACTCCAGGATTCTTGCCTGGAGAAGCCCCATGGACAGAGGAGCCTGGTGGCCACAGTCCATGGGATCACAGAGTCGGACACAACTGAGCAACTAAGCACAGCACAGCACATGCCATGTGTATGTTTCATAGATAATGACAGAATACCCAGGGAACAATAAACCAAGACTGAAAACAGAAAACCTTCAATGGAAATAAAAAGACTACCAATGAACCTGAAATAGTGATGAGTAAAAAAAAAAAAAAGCCCATGAAAAATTTCACCAATAACAAATGATGCGATTAAAGATAACACTATCAAAGAGAAAGTGAAAGAGGGGATTAAAAAGGTAAAAACAATCCAAAGGGAGAAAATATGGCACAGAAGGTAAATGCAGCTCACATCAAGAGACTGGGCATGTCCAAAAACAACTAGAAATGCGAGAGTGATAAAAGGCAGTAAGGTAATCTTGGAATTTCCATTAAAATTAGTTACCATAAAAGGAAAAAATTTTAACAGGGAAAAGTAGCCTAAAGGAAAGGAACAGACAACAGAAGCTCCAAAGACATGTGATATAGATAATGCGCCCATAAACAAAGGCAACCTGCACAACACATGAAAAGGAAAAGCCAGGGCACAGGCAAAGAGGAGGAAAAGCAGGACTGGATATAAGAGGGGCACCGTGAGAACAGCGATGATAAGGAAAAAGGGAGGAAAGAGATTGGAGTTGGAAAGAGATTAAGGGAATTGATGAGATAGAAAGTATTTATCAAGAATACATAGAAAAATGAGTGAATGAATCTCTTTCTCTCTCCCTCTCCACACATACACACACACACATACTTGAATCATTCCATTTAAGCTACATTCTGAATCATCACCAGATACCTTGCTAAGGAAAATCCTACAGCCAGAGGAGCCTGGTGGGCTACAGTCTGTGGGCGTGCAAAGAGTCAGACATGACTGAAGGGACTTAGCACACAGTCACCTTGCTAAGAGGGCTTCCCAGTTGGCGCTAGTGGTAAAGAACCCGCCTGCCAATGCAGAAGATCTAACAAACATGGGTTCCATCCCTGGGTTGGGAAGGTCCCCTGGAGGAGGACACAGCAACCCACCCCAGTATTCTTGTTTGGAGAATCCCCATGGGTAGAAGAGCCTGGCGGGCTATAGTCTACAGGGTCACAAAGAGTCAGACACAACTGAAATGACTCAGCATGCATGCACACACCTTGCTAAGATAGACAAATCATCTCTCTATAGTTAAGTCAAGTTCCATTGTTGTACTTTAAATTTGGAAAATGATTCCAACTCCCCAAGCAAATTTGATGCTATAAATGAATGAAATTTGCCCATCAATTATTAGAACAAGTCTACAATTATTACTCTGTTTTGTCAGCACGGATTTCTATAGAAATGTTGAAACACAAAGAATGTATAGAGAAATGTGTGATGGAATTTTTTGTCTTTATGATATAGAATGAATGTCTTTTTCTGCTTACTACTCTGTCACAGTGTTCTAGACAGACTAACTGAACATTTATACTTTAATATTTATTTAGACCTCCTATCAGATGCATGTGTGCATGCTACGTTGTTTCAGTTCAGTTCAGTTCAGTCGCTCAGTCATGTCCGACTCTTTGCGACCCCATGAACTGCAGCACGCCAGACCTCCCTGTCCATCACCAACTCCTGGAGTTCACCCAGACTCACGTCCATCGAGTCAGTAATGCCATCCAGCCATCTCATCCTCTGTCGTCCCCTTCTCCTCCTGCTCCCAATCCGTCCCTGCATCAAAGTCTTTTCCAATGAGTCAACTCATCGCATGAGGTGGCCAAAGTACTGGAATTTCAGCTCTAGCATCATTTCTTCCAAAGAAATCCCAGGGCTGATCTCCTTCAGAATGGACCGGTTGGATCTTCTTGCAGTCCAAGGGACTCTCAAGAGTCTTTTCCAACACCACAGTTCAAAAGCATCAATTCTTCGGCGCTCAGCTTTCTTCACAGTCCAACTCTCACATCCATACATGACCACAGGAAAAACCATAGCCTTAACTAGACAGACCTTTGTTAGCAAAGTAATGTCTCTGCTTTTGAATATGCTATCTAGGTTGGTCATAACTTTCCTTCCAAGGAGTAAATGTCTTTTAATTTCATGGCTGCAGTCACCATCTGCAGTGATTTTGGAGCCCAAAAAAATAAAGTCTGACACTGTTTCCACTGTTTCCCCATCTATTTCCCATGAAGTGATGGGACCGGATGCCATGATCTTTGTTTTCTGTATGTTGAGCTTTAAGCCAACTTTTTCACTCTCCACTTTCACTTTTATCAAGTCCAACTCTTTGTGACACTATGGTTGTAGCCTTCTGGGCTCCTCTGTCAGAGAAGGTGATGGCACCCCACTCCAGTACTCTTGCCTGGAAAATCCCATGGACAGAGGAGCCTGGTAGGCTGCAGTCCATGGGGTCGCTAAGAGTCAGACACAACTGAGCGACTTCCCTTTCACTTTTCACTTTCATGCATTGGAGAAGGAAATGGCAACCCACTCCAGTGTTCTTGCCTGGAGAATCCCAGGGACGGGGGAGCCTGGTGGGCTGCCGTCTATGGGGTCACACAGAGTCGGACACGACTGAAGTGACTTAGTAGCAGCAGCAGCAGTCTCCTCTGTCCATGAGATTCTCCAGGCAGGAATACAGGAGTGGGTTTTCGTCCCCTCCTCCAGGAGATCTTCCCAATCCAGGGATCAAACCCATGTCTCTTACATCTCCTGCATTGGCAGGCAGGTTCTTTACCACTAGCACCACCTGGGAAGTCCCCCTATTAGATAACATACATATAAACATCAACAAACAGAAATATAACATGCCTTAGTCATGAACTTAATAGTATTGGTGAAGGTGTGGAGAAATAGGTATTTGTACACACTTCTGGCAGAAAACAGTTGATACAAATTATGCAAATTCATTCTGGAGGACAATTTAGTAACATGAATTATTGTTCAATATATCAATCTCCCTTTCAGAAATTTATGCATAAAATAATCAGTTAAGTGAAGAGACACATGTAAGGGATATTCATTATAGAATAATATATTATATTAGCAATTCAATGCAAATAACCTAAATGTCAATCAAAAGGGGATAAGTTCAATATATCATGTTATCTTTAAAACTGGAATAGTATGCAGCCTTTCAAAGTGATGGAACTGAAGCAAAGTAATTGCCATAGAGTGATTTCTGTGATAATATATTGGTAGAGAAATGCAGGCTACAAAATAATTTTATAAAATACTAACTTTTTTTTGTTATTAAAGAGAATATGCTGTATCTATATGTAAAGGAAATGTCTGGAAAGCAAGACACCCACGCTAACAGTAAACTTTTAAGTATTTCCTGACCTCTTAAAAATGGGTGTCATACTTTTATAATCAGAAAAAATATATTTGTCATGTGTAGTTTATAAAATATGAAAGTGTACATTATAGCTTTGGTTTGTTTTGACAGAGGGAAGTAAATAACTTGAAGAGTGTTACAGGACATATTAGATCAATTCTAAAATAAAAATCTAGGACCAACATGTGTTTTTAACTTTATAATGAGGGATATGAGTTGGAATTAGAGTAGAACATATTCTGAAATCAATAATGAGACCATATTCTCAGTGATTTATACAAAGCCATGCTTTATAGAATGTAGTAAGGATGAACTGGGTACACATGGATACTATTTTAACTGTGTTTCAATAAATGCTTAGAAATAAGACTGGAAAAACTCTGTCAGAACCTATTACTGGCTTCACTAATGCAAATGTTGAAAACTTATTCCAGATGTTAGGACAGGTTGAATGTATTACCAAAATCCCTTACCCAAATTGTCTAGATATTTACTTTTGCATTCCAGTGTCCATCATCCTACTTTAGTCCATGTTCTAACTGCTATTATCTTTTCTAACTTTTCAAATTATAACTCATTTTTAAAATAAAAAAAATTATGATAATAATATTTGGTTATATCAAAATATATACATATAAGGATATAACTTACATTCAGTGAACTTGTAATTTGTAAATGATCTCTGAGATCATGACTGTCATATTCTCTCTTACACTCTAAAAGATTCTGAATCATTTAGTTGAAGTTACAGGCAAAGTAAAGGAAATGTTCTCAAGCATTTATGAAACATTTATTTTGAATTTGACTAAAATTAACCTTGTTAAATTATAAAATGATTTCTTCCTTCATTAAGAATGTCCTATAAGTTTTTATTTCAATTTTCAAAAATGGAGACTTTTATCTCAACTATATGAAAAGAGAGTGCAGATTATTTTAGAATCTATAGACAGTAGCACAGTGGAAGCATTTATGGTTTTCCTGCTTTTTATAAATACTTATTATTATTATTCATATAAGTGAAAGAAATATGATCTTTCATTTAAGTAGGTATAATTAAATATTGAATGTCTAAGTACCAAGAAGAGTTGACTGCAGGCTATATGAACCTTGGAAAGTTGGGATTTATATGGTAGTAAAAATATTAGAGATTACTTAACACATTAGAAAAAAATAAAAATGTCAGAAGTAGACAATAAGGTCAAATTATTAAGACAAATGAGACAAATGAGAGAAACAAGAAATAATATGAGCATGCCATACCATGCTCAGTCACTTCATTCATGTCTGACTGTTTGTGACCCAATGGACTGTAGCCTACCAGGCTCCTCTGTCCACGGGATTTTTTCAGGCAAGAATACTGGAATGTATTGTCATGCCCTCCTCCAGGGGATCTTCCTGACCTAGGGATCAAACCCACATCTCCTGCATCTCCTACATTAGCAGTAAGATTCTTTACAGCTGAGCCACTGAGGAAGCCCAATATGAGCACAAAAGCTTCTAATTCTAACTGAACAAAATTAAAAAAGCCTTTCTTTACTTCATTTATTAAGAGCTAGGGACCTAAGACCAAATCCAGTCTAAGTTAATATATTTTCCCTTTGTTCTCTTTAAACAGGACCAACATTATAAATGAGTCTTCTTTCTTATCTTTGATCATTAATCGTTGACATTTTCATTATTTAACGGGGAAGATCTATGTAGTTTTTGTTTTAATCTGTTCTTGGAGAGGGAAAACACAAACAACATTCTTGATGCCAAGATGTCAAGTTATACATAGCTTCCTCAGTTTTCAATGTTAATTTTTGAACATGGGATACACTGAGACACTGAGTGTTCATATACACAATATAAGTCACGGCCTCAAGGTGTGAACTGGGAGCTTGGTCATACTGTTTTCTCTGTGCATATGTGTGTATATGGACGTGTATGGGTGTCTGTGTTGGTATGGTTTTCTGTGATTTGAGTTGCCATAATATGAAAGAGGGTGTCCCAAGGAGAAAGTTATATGTTGAAATGATAAACAGCTTTTTCGTTCTTCATGACATTGTTAGTCTTATCTAAAATATCCTTTTACCTGAGTCTGAATTGTTTATGGTATCACACCATATTACCGGCATTAATTAATATAAACAAACTCTCATACAATTCTGACTCTGTCATTTCTACATCATCCTAGATCTCCAAGATCACCATGGAAAAACCCTGGTATTCCTAGAATGCTATTCAAACTGTATAACTACTCTGAAGGGAGGTATTAACATCTATTCTTGTCTTCAGCAAACTGAGGATTAAAGGGATTAAGTTCTTGCCTGAAGTGTTAAGTGGCAGAACCAGGATGGGTGATAACAAAAATGTTGACAGTTTGTGAGTATTCTCCTAAGTAGTTAGCCAAACCAGAATAAAGTAATCTATGCATCGTTTATAGCCAATGTGAATAAAGAACCTATGATCTAGATTTCTTAATTCAAATTAAATCAAAATCATAGAGAACTAAGCCTACAGGGTCAGGAGAAATCACCTGCTAAAGCCACTTTTTCCTTTTACAGATGATGAAGTTTCAATCCAAAAATCTTAAGTCACTCTTTAAGAGGTGATTTCCGTGGCCAAAGAGTGGCAAAGATGAGAGCTTAAGTCAGATTCTCTGCTTTTAGGTTGCTGTCCATTTCATGATGCCAATTTGCTTTTTTAAGCCAAAGCGATGTAATTCTTAGTCTTCCAGCAGGTGGAGTTAAGTCACTTAATCTCCACAAGTCACAAATAAAATGCTGAGAGGATACAGATGAAGTGTATAGCAGCCAGCTGGCCTACACAGATAGAAATGTCAGTGTTTCTATATCAGGAAAGCTTAAATTGTCCGTTTCTTCTTTCTTATACTGATTGAAAATCTATGATAACGTTGACCATTAGCACTAAAAAATATTTTTTGAAAGCTCTCTAAATCAGCCCATATCTGGCAACTTTGTTAGAGAACAGAGAAAGAGGGAGTTTCTTGTCTCTTATAATTCCCCAATTCTTCCTTCTTTTGCTTTTTCTTTTTTTTTTTTCTGCGAATCTACTATGTGTCTGCTTAGATAATAACGTCACTGTACATCCATAGAAACAGGAATGTACAAATATAAATGCTCATACTAGCTCATAAGACAGGAACAAACTCAAACTTGGCATTCATTCCCTGTCACAAATCAATGCATATCTTCCCAAAGCAGCCTAGAGCTACAATGACCAATCAATACAAATGCCATTGATGTAAAACATGTGTGCCAGGGTGAGACTGAGGGGTGTGCACATGGTGCTGTTGGTGGCTGGTGGTGAGATATTTGAAGACAAAGAATATGCTGGAACCTTTGTGTATTATGGAGTAAATGCCATACGCACTCCTGGTTAAGAGTCATGGGTCAAATTATAAACAACTCTTAGATAAAAATAGTGTCTAACCAGTTTTTCTTAAAGAGCAAATGACAAAATCCCTATGGGTTAAAGATTCTAATTACTGCCTCTGTTCATCTTGAGGTTATTGTACAAGAGGATGTGTAAAATATGCTCATGAGACCTAAGAAGTCATCTGGTATAGGCCTGGAGAGAAAGGAAAGAAAGGGATTTAATTATAGAAGACAGAAAATCTCTGTTTTATTGCTTCTAGCTGCTTTCTTAGCAGATGCTTTGTATATCATAATGTTTTTTTCCTGTTTTTCCCACTGGGGAGGGTGGAAATAAAGTTAATGTATCATCCTCCCATCAGCCATATTAAATCAAATCCTTTTATTTTAATTTCTATTCCTCAAATGTGTGGAGCTTGGGGTTAGATATATAATAGAGAGGCAGTGAAGAGGGAAGGAATAATTATTGCATTACACAAAATTTTTCCCATGTATATATATCTTTCTATATACATAAGATACGTAATGTATGTTTGGCACAAAATCCATTTTTCAAATATCATTCATTCTTCAGTCTAAAGCATTGCATTTATCTAGTGGGGATCCACAATTCTCCCAGACAGGTTAGACTAGGAGTTGGTTTTTCCAAAACCTAGAACTTTTGGCAGGGTTTGCAGAGAAGGGACAAAGTTCAAATACCAGTACTTCAAGGGACAGAAGAAATAAGTGATTGTGTTCTTTTCTGTCTTAGTCATTATACATGAGTAACCTTTACGCATAGCAGTTTAATATTTATAGCAATTCAAATAAAGAAAGAAAACAGTGAACATACAGAGTGGAACAGAAACAGGAGAGGCATTCAGTTTGTTTCAATAGTTTAAATAGAATTTAAGCAAGAGTTGCCAATAAATATTCTTGTCAGTACACTCTTCTGAAACCCTCTTGGCACACATTTTCCCCTTTCTCTTCCTGCTTCCTCCTATCAAATGGCTTCTTTTTATCTTACCAAAGCAACTATTCCCCAGAGCCTTTTCTTTCTTCTATTGCACCTTTGATGGTGAGAATTTTTTTCCCAAGAGACTCTCTTAAGCCTTATTTAATTCACCTTCTAGGTACATGATGTTCGTTCTACCTTTAGCTGGTTTCCATAATACTTTTAGGTATGAATAGCCATATTCAATAAACTATACTAGCAAGCAAATAGATTAACTAAATGTCCTGCAAAGGACACTAAAGGACATTCAAATGCATTCTTTAGCAACACTAGGATGAAAATGAAAAATGAATTGTTCCATTGCAGGCAAGATTATGATCTTAATCAAATGAAATTTGATACATTCTGTATCCAGTGGAAGACTCTGGGATTTGAAACTGCATATTTAACGTTCAGTTCAGTTCAGTCACTCAGTTGTGTCTGACTCTTTGCAACCCCATGAACTGCAGCAGGCCAGGCCTCCTGTCCATCACCAACTCCCGGAGTTCCCCCAAACTCATGTGCATCAAGTCAGTGATGCCATCCAGCCAGATGCTCTGTCGTCTCCTTCTCCTCCTGCCCCCAATCCCTCCCAGCATCAGAGTCTTTTCCAATGAGTCAACTCTTCGCATGAGGTGGCCAAAGTATTGGAGTTTCAGCTTTAGCATCAGTCCTTCCAATGAACACCCAGGACTGATCTCCTTTAGAATGGTTGGATCTCCTTGCAGTCCAAGGGACTCTCCAGAGTCTTCTCAAACACTGCAGTTCAAAAGTATCAATTCTTTGGTGCTCAGCTTTCTTCACAGTCAACTCTCACATCCATACATGACCACTGGAAAAACTATAGGCTTGACTAGACGGACTTTTGTTGGCAAAGCAATAACGTTGTCCTTCATTTAATAAAAATCAGCCAGTCTGGAAAGTGGGAAATAGGGGTGGCATTTTATATAATTTCATTTGTTGTGTTAGAGGGCAATGTTTTCAATCAACAGGTGTGGTCTTGGTCTGTTCTTACAAGAACTTCTGGCTGCTGTCCAGATTACTCACAAGTTGCACCTGTCAGACACCAAAGCCTTCCATCTACCTCTCAGAGAAAGAGTAAGAATGTTTTGGCTCTTTTATTCTTTTATGAATTTCAATTTTAAAATGTTTGTGTTATCCACAAAGAGGCCCAGACTTCCTTCAGAGAACAAACTCATTAACTAGTTTCAGAACTTGCAAAACCTGCTATTGGGTCTGAAACACACACAGCTTACCTATCAGCTTCCACCCCCTCCATACACCCACCCATTTTCAACCTGTTTCCAATCCTGCATGGAGATTTGGCAACAACTTGCTTTATATATTGCTGTACTTCAAACAGAGCAGAACAACAAACAAAGAATCTCTTTTTCCACATATAACTGTCAATGAGGAAAGTCATTCTCCTAATAGACACACCCCAAAACTATGGGTAAAGTAGGTAGAATAAGGAGAACAGATTACTTCTGGAAATCCCACACTCCCTGCTACACTTAAACTTTCCCATCTCTTGCTGAGTAACTTTTATTCTTATCAAAGCCTTTCTTTGGTCACTTTTCCCATGGCATTCCAAAGAAGCTGTGATCAGACATCGAAGAAGAGATGCTATAAGGTATAAAGAATAAAAGGGACAATTTAAAATGCATTTATATGAGTTAAAATTCTTAACTTTGCCTCTAATGTATGATCTCAAATAAATCATCCAGAATTTCACAGAGAACAGATGACCAACATATTTTGTAGTCCATTTTCCAATCCCAAACTGATCAATAGGAATAGATTTATTCTTAGAGCCCTTGGAAAGAGTTGATCAGTACATTTTTTTTTTCCTTCTGGTGATCGTATCCTATAAAAATTCTCTACCCTCTGACAAGTGTTCTGAATTCAACTGGATAGCAGCTTCAGGCAAGTTCATCTATCATAGACACTGAAAGACATTTTTGGGTCTGATCATCAGTAAAATATGATGGAACCATGTTAAGTTTTCTAGCTTTTGCCTTCAAGTCCCTACTTTTGGTCATACTAATTTGAGAAGGTGAGTAATTTAGCAAGATTTAAGTCTGCCATTTTTTAGTTTTGAGTGGGTCAGATAACAAGCCAAGCAATTATCTCCCCAGCAAGCAAACTCAGTAATTATAACCAAGTACTCTAAAGGATTTATTTAGATAACGTCTTTCATCTGGAGAAGGAAAAGTCCCAAGAATTTTCTGGATGGTGTCAGGCTTTGTATTTCTATATGATATTAAATGAGTAGAAAGCCATAATTAACATTATTACTGGTCATGAAATTGATCTGTGTCACCTACACTGATTTTGGAATCATAGTACACAAATGACCTTTATGTTAGAGATTTAAATACAATGTATTCTTTGAATTAAAAACAAGACTTTCATTAAATTCCAGGCACAGAAAGCTTTTCCATGGATTGTTTGGGCATTTGAAGTTCATGAGGTCATTTCAGACAATAGAAAGTCTTTCTTTTCTGAACAGAAATAGTTTTGTAAAAGTCAAGTAAAACATATCAAAAGCAAAAGGTATCTGTATCTTTGAAAATGTCAAAGAAAATCTGGTTAATCATTTCTTCTGATCAGTTTGAGAGGGGCGATCTTATCAGGGCCATTAAGAAATGCCTTCAAGAAATTAAAATACACCCATTTAGTTAAAGAATGATTTTGTACTTATTAAATATTAATTACAAAGTTAAACTGAGTGCATTTTTATAATTAAAGTTTTATGATCAGTGTGGAGAAACATGGAGGATGAGAAGGAACCTCAATATGAAGAAAGAGAGCTCTGGAGAGAAAAAAAGTAAAACTGGGAGAGGTGAATGGAGAAAGAAGTTAATACAAGCATGCACAGCAACACCTGATATATACTCCATCACAATTTTAAAATCAGAAACTTCTACACTTTTCTATGTGCTACTGCACTTATTTTAAAAACATGGCTTAATTTTTCTAAACATAGTCCTCTACTTATCCATAAGAGGAGAATACAGTTATGATCACACATTGTCTAGGTACACTATTTTACTCTACTTCACTTGATAAATTAGCAACAGAATGAGAATTTTACTATGGTTTTAAAATATTGATGATAACATTTTCCTTTTCAAGAGCATGGAAAGTTTTTACCTGCTTCTCCAAACATAAAAAATATAACATCAGATAACAAGGGTCATTCATAGAGTAAGAAAACACCTCAATATTATAGATTATAATTCTAATTGCCAATTATCCCTTTTCTTTTCATATCTGAGCCTGTTAGGTCGTGCTCATTTGTGTAGGTGAATTATAATGTATAACCTCTTCCCATCCAACATTCTTTTCTGGCTCAGAGAGCCTTTGTTTCTCTACTGGCTCAATAAAATCTTATTGTCTCACCTTAGGAAAGGATGTCAAGTCAGAACCCTCGAGCCACAAAATGTAGAGATCTTTCTGAACTCTGAATATTTCAGGACAGTAATTCTTTCAGTAAAGACAGAAAGAAAAGGAGGTTTTTCTTCTCTATTTCTGTTTTTCTTTGGTGTTGATCAAAAACAAAGAGCTGTGAATCTAGGAATGCCTTGTTAGACTGGATTGATGATGAAGACTTTTCTATTGTCTTTGGTTATAAGAATTTGGAGCTCAAAGTCTATGGAAGCAATGTCATCATAATCATAATATTTTACACACTAATAATACATAAACACATAACAAAATACAACACATATTGATATTTTACATCTAAAATTTTCTGACTGAATTTGTGTAAAGGTATTTGATGGCAAATTCACCAACTTATCAATAAATAGCTCATCTCTCATATTGAAGTAGTCTCTTCATTTTAATATATAATAGAAAAATATTACAAAAAGAAAGAAAAAACGGGGAAAAACTGAGTTTTTCCTAATTTTAATCCTCTTGGATTGCTTGTCATTTGTAAAATTATACTAAGATATATGTATTAGTAATTGGGGCCCCAAGATACACAAACTCAGCTTTTATGTTCTCTTGTCCCCAAGGAGCCATGTATTCACCTCATACTAAATGTTATTGCTGAGTTTACCACTTGGACTTTTGGCCAAGATATGCAGTATGATAATACTTCCAGTTAGGAGACTAACTATCAAAAATGATAGAATGATACCCATTTATCTCCAAGAGAATAAAAGAAAGACAAAGTACTGACCCGTGGTAACCTCTTAATGACCTCAGTTTGTTCTCTGTTTCTTTCATTCCAAGCATGACATAAATCCCTTCAAGGTGGGAAGCTCTTTGAGGGGAGAAGAGAGAGAACAAAAACCTTTTTGGTTCCATACTTACATTCTTCAACGAAACCTGTTGCCTTTTCACATAAGGGGAGTCCTGAAAACATTTACTGCCACACAGTCTGGTCATTGCCAGCTGTCTCAAGTAGCCTTGTAGTTGTGCCTGATGCCATCAGACCAGCTATTGCCCTTTTCTTATTCACTGCTGTATACATTCATAATGGTCAGGGCAGTGACCAGTTGAACAAAATAAGACTCATTATCCAGGTAATTTACTCTTTTTTTTCAGTTATATCAGTAAATTAAAAGATTATTAGTGTTCCATTGCTATTTAGTAGCTAAGTCACGTCTGATGCTTTGCAGTGGTCCATTAGATTAAAATTAATATGTAAGTAACAGTGAATTTAGACAGATGACAAATGGCTAGATAGATAGATAAGCTAAGGTAGATATCTTGTATTAATATGCACAAGTACTCAATCATCAAGGTCTGCTAAATGATGGAGATACAAGAAAAAGCTGACAATGAAGATGACTCTTTAAGAACTGGAAGTCAACTCAATGAATGATATTTTTGAACCATTTGTGTGCATGCTAAGTTGCTTCAGTCATGTCTGACTATGCAATCCTATGGACTGTAGCCCACCAGGCTCCTCTGACTGTGAGATTCTCCAGGCAAGAATACTGGAGTGGGTTGCTATTTCCTACTACAAGGGATTTTTCCCAACCCAGGGATTGAACCCACATCTCTTATGTCTCACATTGGCAGGCAGGTGTTTTGCCACTAGTACCACCTGGGAAGCCCCTTTGCACACTTTAAGAAAGCGTGATTGTATCACTGTCAATACACATATCTCCTCAGTCCTTCAGATCACAGAAGAACAGAAGTCAAAGCAAATTTACATCAAATTTCCTTGATTTTTATTTTCTTTAGAAATATTCTTCCGGTGAGACTTTCTTTCTTTCTTTCTTTCTTTTTTTTTTAAATAATTTGGCAAAGTTCTAAAATCTATAAACATTGAAACAGCCAGGTCTCTGGCAAAAAATGTTGAATCACCTAAGGCTTTATTTGTTGTTTCTTCAGTCAATTCCTCCCTTTCTGTATTTCACTTGTTCCTACTGCCATCTTCTTGAATACCAGAACTCCCTTTGTTTTAAATTTTCATAACTAATACCCCCTATTGTTTAGTATGCTACAGGAGATCAGTGGAGAAATAACTCCAGAAAGAAAGAAGAGATGGAGCCAAAGCAAAAACAATACCCAGCTGTGGATGTGACTGGTGATAGAATCAAGGTCCGATGAAATAAAGAGCAATATTGCATAGGAACCTGGAATGTCAGGTCTATGAATCAAGGCAAATTGTAAGTGGTCAAACAGGAGATAGCAAGAGTGAACGTTGACATTCTAGGAATCAGTGAACTAAAACAGACTGGAATGGGTGAATTTAACTCAGATGACCATTATATCTACGACTGTGGGCAGGAATCCGTTAGAAGAAATGGAATAGCCATCATGGTAAACAAGAGTCTGAAATGCAGTACTTGGATGCAATCTCAAAAACAACAGAATGATCTCTGTTCCTTTCCAAGGCAAACCATTCAATATCACAGTAATCCAAGCCTATGCCCCAAGCAGTAACACTGAAGAAGCTGAAGCTGAATGGTTCTATGAAAACCTACAAGACCTTTGAGAACTAACACCCAAAAAAGATGTCCTTTTCATTATAAGGGACTGAAATGCAAAAGTAGGAAGTCAAGAAATACCTGGGGTAACAGGCAAATTTGGCTTTGGAATATGGAATGAAGCAGGGCAAAGGCTAATAGAGTTTTGCCAAGAGAACACACTGGTCATAGAAAACACCCTCTTCCAACAACACAAGAGAAGACTCTACACATGGACATCACCAGATGGTCAACAATGAAATCTGATTGATTATATTCTTTGCAGGAAAGATGGAGAAGCTCAATACAGTCAGCAAAAACAAGACCAGGAGCTGACTGGCTCAAATCATGAACTCCTTATTGTCAAATTCAGACTTAAACTGAAGAAAGTGGAGAAAACCACTAGACCATTAAGGTATGACCTAAATCAAATCCCTTATGATTATACAGTGGAAATGAGAAATAGATTTAAGAGCCTAAATCTGATAGATAGAGTGCCTGATGAACTATGGAATGAGGTTAGTGACATTGTACAGGAGACAGGGATCAGGACCACCACATGGAAAAGAAATGTAAGAGGCAAAATGGCTGTCTGGGGAGGCCTTACAAACAGCTGTGAAAAGAAAAGAAGTGAAAAGCAAAGGAGAAAAGGAAAGATATAAGCATCTGAATGCAGAGTTCCAAAGAATAGCAAGGAGAGATAAGAAAGCCTTCCTCAGTGATCAATGCAAAGAAAGAGAGGAAAACAACACAATGGGAAAGACAAGAGATCTCTTCAAGAAAATTAGAGATACCAAGGGAATATTTCATGCAAAGATGGGCTAGATAAAGGACAGAAATGGTATGAACCTAACAGAAACAGAGGATATTAAGAAGAGATGGCAAGAATACACAGAAGAACTGTACAAAAAAAGAGCTTCATGACCCAGATAATCACGATGGTGTGATCACTCACCTAGAGACAGACATCCTGGAATGTGCAGCCAAGTGGGCCTTAGAAAGCATCACTTCTGACAAAGCTAGTGGAGGTGATGGAATTACACTTGAGCTCTTTCAAATCCTGAAAGATGATACTGTGAAAATGCTGCACTCAATACGCCAGCAAATTTGGAAAACTCAGCAGTGGCCACAGGACTGGAAAAGGTCAGTTTTCATTCCAATCCCAAAGAAAGGCAATGCCAAAGAATACTGAAACTACCGCACAATTGCACTCATCTCACACGCTAGTAAAGTAATGCTCAAAATTCTCCAAGCCAGGCTTCAGCAATATGTGAACCGTGAACTTCCTGATGTTCAAACTGGTTTTAGAAAAGGCAGAGGAACCAGAGATCAAATTGCCAACATCCGCTGGGTCATAGAAAAAGCAAGAGAGTTCCAGAAAAACATCTATTTCTTTTTTATTGACTACACCAAAGTCTTTGACTGTGTGGTTCACAATAAACTGTGGAAAATTCTTCAAGAGATGGGAATACCAGACCACCTGACCTGCCTCTTGAGAAACCTATATGCAGGTCAGGAAGCAACAGTTAGAACTGGACATGGAAAAACACACTAGTTCCAAATAGGAAAAGGAGTACGTCAAGGCTGTATGTTGTCACCCTGCTTATTTAACTTATATGCAGAGTACATCATGAGAAACGCTGGACTGGAAGAAGCACAAGCTAGAATCAAGACTGCTGGGAGAAATATCAATAACCTCAGATATGCAGATGACACCACCCTTATGGCAGAAAGTGAAGAGGAAGTAAAAAGCCTCTTGATGAAAGTGAAAGAGGAGAGTGAAAAAGTTGGCTTAAAGCTCAACATCCAGAAAACTAAGATCATGGAATCTGGTCCCATCACTTCATGGGAAATAGATGGGGAAACAGTGTAACAGTGCCAGACTATTTTTTTTGGTCTCCAAAACCACTGCAGATGGTGATTGCAGCCATGAAATTAACAGATGCTTACTCCTTTGAGGGAAAGTTATGACCAACCTAGATAGTATATTGAAAAGCAGAGATATTATTTTGCCGACAAAGGTCCATCTAGTCAAGGCTATGGTTTTTCCAGTTGTCATGTATGGATGTGAGAGTTGGACTGTGAAGAAAGCTGAGCACTGAAGAATTGATGCTTTAGAACTGTGGTGTTGGAGAAGACTCTTGAGAGTCCCTTGAACTGCAAGGAGATCCAACCAATCCATCCTAAAGGAAATCGGTCCCATTGGAAAGACTGATGCTGAAGCTGAAACTCCAATACTTTGGCCACCTCATGCGAATTGTTGACTCACTGGAAAAGACCCTGATGCTGGGAGGGATTGAGGCAGGAGGAGAAGGGGACGACAGAAGATGAGATTGCTGGATGACATCACCAACTTGATGCACATGAGTTTGAGTGAACTCTGGGCGTTGGTGATGGACAGGGAGGCCTGGCATGCTGTGCATGGGGTTGCAAAGAGTTGGACATGACTGAGGGACTGAACTGACTAACTCACCCCCTATTCATCCTTTGGAACCCTAAGACAGAAAAACTGTATGTTTGGCCTGTTCTAAGAAAATGTGTACTAGAATTAAATTCCTGGTTATATTAAGTAGTAAAGAAGCTGGAGTCATTTGTCTATTTCCTTACCTGTAGGTGTTGTTACAATTAATAAAATATTTTACTTTGAAAACCTTCTAATACTCCAATTTGGTTCCCTCTACCAAATGATCTTATTAATTGTCTAATAAAAATGGAAGGAAATAAAGAACAAACCATAAACAGGAAGCATAAAACCCATAATAACTTTTTTCGTTATTTCTGTTCTAATGTTTAGAATGCTGTAGTTATGTTTGATAAGTGAAGAGCAAATAGATCAAAGAATATTACGTTTGGGTAATTCCACTAATTGGCCACCTTTTGAGAACAGTGCTTGATGCTCTTCTTGGTACTCCTCTGGGTGGTTCTCCTAGACTTGGACAAAGAACAACAGAGAAGTAGGATTTTATGGATTTACTATGAGATCTGAAACCAATGTTCAGAGAAAGGTGGTACCTTGAAACAAAATAAGTGGATTTGATCTTTAATTATGGAAAGCAGGGAATGAAAACATATTAAATTTACCACTGACAAAAGTGACCACAATAATCATCCACGAGAAAGAGGGCCAGTTAAACCAAATACAGAACAAAATTTAGAATGAAGGGTCTATGAACTTCAGAAGAATCTATGCAAGCTTGTTTTTATTTTGTCTCTATATTTGTCTAATCTTTGAAATTTTACCTTTCTTAACCTCTAGTTTAATTAGAAGAAACCTAACAATACTAACTATTCACTGTAAGGTACTTCCTGCTACTTGTGTTTGGACTACATATCTTAGATCTCAGTGCTGAGTATTCACTGTTAACGAACTTTGTTGAAAGTATGGGCTTTGATGTTAGTCAAGGATCTTAGAGACTTGCTTCTCCACATACTCTGAAAGCTAAGCAATTTAGTTAACCTTTTGAAATCTTGGTCTCATCCCCATGATATAGAAATAATAACAATAGCACCTGCCTCACAGGATCCAGTAAGGAATACATCAAATTAATCACTCATTCTTATATTAAATAAATATTTATTGAATGCAGAGGTTATACGAGACACTGTTTTAAGCCCAGTGAGCAAAACAAGATCCTCACCTTTTTAGTATTTACACTTTATAAGGTAGAAAATTCAGCAATACAGCAATAAGGATAAAGAAACATAATAAACATAATATCAAGTCATAAGAGATAAATAGTTGAATGCAAGCAGTGCATTTAAGAGGCAATACCAGGAAATGTTCTTAAGCAAGTAGGAAAATGAGACCACGAAGGAAAAACAGCCAATAGTGTATGTTGTCAAGTAACTCACCACCCTGGTGGTGCTTAAGTGACTGTGCTTAGTTCCTCTGGGAAGATAAGGATGTCATTGAAATGAAGTGTATGTCTCAAAAGCAATGCCACATAGGGAGCTGGAGTATTTTTATATCAATTCCCTTCATTGTTTGGGGATGCTGAGGGTGGGGTGGGGGATGAGTTAATTTCTTTGGTAATGATGACCTGTTATGCCCATGGGCGCTTCCTTGATGTGGCTCGCACAGTAAAGAATCCACCTGAAATGCAGGAGACCTAGGTTCGATCCCTGGATTGGGAAAATCCCTTGGAGAAGGGCATGGCAACCCACTCCAGTATTCTTGCCTGGAGAATCCCCATGGACAGAGGAGCCTGGCAGGCTACAGTCCATGGGGTCGCAAAGAGTCGGACATGACCGAGCGACTAAGCACAGTCACTTAGCACTGTGACTAAGCACATGGGCAGCACACATGCCCAAGGGCAGGCTTCCTAGATGGGTCAGAAATAAAGAATCTGCCTGCCAAACAGGAAACGGGGGGTTTGATCCCTGGGTCAAGAAGATCCTCTGGAGAATGAAATAGCAACTCACTCCAGTATTCTTGCCTGGGAAATCCCATGGACAAAGAAGCCTAGCAGACTATAGTCAATGAGATTGCAGAAGAGTTGGACAAGACTTTGTGCTAAGCAACAACAAAATGCCCATGGCAATTCAAAAGGACAGAGAAAGGAAATAAATAGAAATAGAGGATGCTAGAGAAGTGTAAAATGTTGTTTTGGATAGAGAGAGAAAGGACTGTATAAGGATGTTAGTCACATTGAGCAGTAGCCTGAATAAAGAGGTAATTCAAGTTAGATTTTGGGAGGAACGAGGCAGAGAAAACAGAGAATTCTAAGATCTTGGGGTGAGATCATGTTTAACATATCCCAGGTGGCACTAATGGTAAAGAATTCACCTGTTAATGCAGGAGACACAAGAGAAACGGGTACAACCCCTGGTCAGGAAGATTCCCTGGAGGAGGGCATACCAACCTACTCTAGTATTCTTGCCTGGAGAATCCCATGAACACAAGAGCCTGGCAGGCTACAGTCCATAGTGTCGCAAAGAGTCAGACACAACTGAAGCTATTAAGCACACACACAGCATGTGGATATACTACAAGAATAGTGTATCCACTCATCAGTCGTTGGGCATTTGCGTTGTTTCCACCTTTGGCTATCATAAATTATGCTGCTATGAGCATTTGTATACATACTTTTGGATTCACTTATGTTCTTATTTCTCTTGGGTATGAAACTAGGAGTACAATTTCTGGGTCATATAACTCTATTTTTGACCTTTGAGAAAATGTCCAACTCTTTTTCATTTATCATTCAGAACTGAGAAATTCTTAAAATGCAATAATATACAAGCACATAGTTCATTAACTATAAGAGCAATACTTTTACATTTTCCCCATAGCCTCTGGAAAACTCCACTAAAAACTGAGAGAAAAAGCATGATTAAGAAAAATAGCACCTTAGTACAACTGTGAAAATAATATGTAAAGGGTGTGATGGATTTCTGACATGTGAAACACTGGGAGTGAAATATGACTGCAGTCAGTTTAGAGGCAGAAATATAACAATTGTGATACAATACTTTATAATTAAGAGAAATGAGAAGAGCACATGATTCCTGAAACAATAAGAAGTCAATGGATTTCAGGATAGCGAAGATATGTGAATTTGGAATCTATTATCAAAGGTATGTTATTTAAGTCATAGGAAAAAAATATTACCTAGACAGTAGGTATATATTGAGAGGATAAGAAGTCCAAGGACTGAGCCTTGTAACATTCCAATTTGGGAAAAAGATGAGGCTCTATATTCGGAGAGTTAAAAGCACTAACCACTGAGACTTGAGGAGAATCAGGTGAAGGTGGAGTCTTAAAAGCCAGTTTAACAAAGAGCTTCAAAGAGTTACAGCTGTGTTAAATGTAATTGAAAATTTGAATATGAGAACTGATGATGAGCTTTTTTGCTACATAGAGATCATGAGTAAATGGGTGGTTTCAACAGTGTGGTGATGAAACTTGACTGATGTGGTTTCCAGAGAAAATGAAGCTGGGTAGTGACTGGACACACCTTCTGTAAGTTTGCTAAAAAGGGAAACCGGTAAATGGAATATAAAGTAGACAGGAAGTGGTTAGAGTTTTTTTATTCATTCATTTGCTTTTTTTATATATTAAAGAGATTAATTCACTGTTTTGTAATGAAGGAAATAATAGAATATAGAAACAATAATTGAATTAAATAAAACAAGGGATGGGTTTCCCTGTTGACTCAGATGGTAAAGAGTCTGCCTGCAGTGTGGGAGACCCGGGTTCAATGCCTGGGCCATTTAGATCCCCTGGGGAAGGGAATGGCTACCCACTCCAGTAGTCTTGCCTGGATAATTCCATGGGCAGAGGACAAGGAATAATGACTGAAGCAAGCTGTTGAAAAATAAAAGGAGATAGGGTTCAGGACACAAATACAAAGGTTAATGTTAGTTTGGAAGAGGGACAGACAACCCCCTGTCATCCATAATAAAAATCAGGAAGAGGTAATGTGTAGGCATAAATTAAAGGAAGTTAGTAAATCTGATGGTTAATTCTGATTGCTTCCATTTTCTTGTTTTATTAATATAAGGAATAGGATCTTCAGTTATTAGTCAGAGGGGAAAGAATATGCTAAAAATCTGAGGCAAGAGGTTATGCAAAATATTCAGGGAATGGGAGAATGAATGTATTCAGGAAATACAGTGGGTTTGCAATCAACCAAACTAAACAGTTAAGCCCAAAGTCTGGCACATTACAAGGACTCAATATTTGTGAGCAGTTTATCATTACATAAACCCACATTTTTGCAGCCACTTCTTGTGTTTATCTCCTGTTCATATTATACATCTCTTCAACCACATGCTTTTGTGGCTTGGCTTACACATGTCTTCAAAGTTGAATGGCTTTTTCTCTTTTTCATTCACCTGCTGAATCCTTACACTTTCTTCAAGTTTCAATTCAAAATCCCTCTACAGTGAAATTCTGTCTCCTCTTAGAAATAATTAATTTTTATTTTCTCTTCATTTTTTCTTTGACAAAATAAAATTCATTAATATACATCATTTCATAACAATACTTTGCCTAAAAACCAAAACTCTCCATAAATTATAAAATTGATTCCAAGTTTCTGTCACTATATGCAAAGGTCCTACATAGTTAAGCCTATGGTTTCTTTCTTTAGTATCATTCTACAACTTTCTTACTGGTTATTTTTCTGTCCTCTGGACAGGCAACTCCTTCTTTCCTTAGGAATTGTGTACTTGATGGCCTCTTTATTTGGGACATCCTCTGCCCAGGTCTTTGTGTATAACTCTTTTATTCAGGTTTCATTTCAGATGCCTCTTTTTAAAACTTTTCTTCAGATGCACTATCCCTGGCTGTCCAATCAAAAATTGCTTGCTATGAAGTTATTCCTATTTTTTTACAATTATATTTGTTTATGGTCTATCTACTAATATGTAAGCTTCATAAGGGTAGACCCTGTATCTATCTGGCTCACAGACACACACAAAGGGCACAGAACAGTGCTTGGGTCAGAAAAAGTCTCAATAAATACTTGATTTTAAAAAATGACAGTTTCATAAACAATTACTTAATTTGCTTTATATATCTATTGATACATATGAGCAAGTTTTTGCTAGTAGTAATGGATAATACTAAGCATACTAAGCATACTAAATATTTACTCCTTTACAGTAGGTAATCATTAGCACAGCCTCCAGCACAGCAGCAGGCACCTCTGGACTGAAAAGTTTTTTTGAAGATACAATGAAATCTGGACTGCAAGCATTGCAAGCTTTTCTAAAAACAACTCAGTTTTCAATTTTATCTCAAGGTGATGCTAGTAGGGTAGCATTCTAGGAAAAAGCCTCAAATATCTTAGCAATTCAGACTTCTTGACATAAGCCCTCTGATGGGGGATCATCTCCAGGGATGCTGAGCCCCCAAACAGACTCCCTATTATTCTGAATCAGGAAACTAAAAGCATCTACTGACATCTTCCATCCAGCACCTTCCAGGATCAGTGCCCACAGTTTTCTCTCAGGAATTCCCAGGACAAGATTTAGAAACTGTTTCTGGTCTGACTCTCTCTCCTGTGTACTGTCAACACAATCATCTTAATGGATATAAACACAATCACACCTGGAAGCCAACAGGATCTGTCTCAACTCCTTTTCTGGCTCCAAGCCGAAAGAGCTCACAGGGCTGACCTCAGACTCTGTTCATCACCTGACTTCACCTTTTCTTCTTTGATTGTCTGAGAAAACGTCTATTTATCTGTATACATATTTCATTTTCACAGCCTCATCATTTGGAACATCTGGCTGACTGTTACAAAATCCACAATGTGAGTTACAAGTGGGTATTTGGCTATAAGATGTTTCTTACCTTTCTCTCATCCCCCTTCCTTCTTTTCAGCCCCTGCTATGTAGTAGGACTAGCAATAAACATTTATGACAGAGAGATGATTATGTGAGGGTCTTGCTTCTTGGTTTATGGTTAAAAAGGAAGAGAACTATAAACAGACAATAGTAAACAATATCATATTTTCTCTAATAGGAATGTGAATACGGACTTAGGGAGGACTAACTGCCTTAAGAAAGGCTTGAGAGACAAGGTTGCATTTGAGCTGGGTGTGAACATGGTTTGTCTTTGACTCACTTTCCTAATTTATCAGAAGGGTTCATGGAGCTTCACCGAAGGATTCTCAAACTTCAGCTGCAACTCAGAAAAACAGACTTCTTTCTGAGAATTTAAAACTGAGCTCTTAACACCTCTTTGTATGGAAATTAATAGGAATTGATTTCCCAGAAATATGGCCAATCTTTATGCAAATGATCAAAATCCTGAGGTGATGCCTTCCCCAGCTATTAATAGAAGTAAAAATGTCAATGTGACTTGAGCAAAGTCTCTTCCTGTGATGCATTACTTTGAAAAAGATAAGGCTCAAATTTTGAGATTGCATGTATGCCATTCTGAGCAATTTGGAATGTCCCCTTTATTTTTATTTTTTAATATAAATTTATTTATTTTAATTGGAGGCTAGTTACTTTACAATATTGTATTGGTTTTGTCATACATCAACATGAATCCACCACAGGTATACACGTGTTCCCCATCCTGAACCCACATCCCACATCCCTCCCCATACCATCCCTCTGGGTCATCCCAGTGCACCAGCCCCAAGCATCCTGTATCATGCATCAAACCTGGACTGGTGATTTGTTTCACATATGATATTATACATGTTTCAATGCCATTCTCCCAAATCATCCCACCCTCTCCCTTTCCCACAGAGGCCAAAAGACTGTTCTATACATCTGTGTATAGACACATTCATGTGTCTGTTTTGTTGTCTCGCATACCGGGTTATCGTTACCATCTTTATAAATTTCATATATATGCATTATACTGTATTGGTGTTTTCCTTTCTGTCTTACTTCACTCTGTATAATAGGCTCCAGTTTCATCCACCTCATTAGAACTGATTCAAATGTATTCTTTTTAATGGCTGAGTAATACTCCATTGTGTCACAACAGACAACACAGAAATTCAAAGGATCATAAGAGGCTAAATTATATGCCAATAAAATGGACAACTTGGAAGAAATGGACAAATTCTTAGAAAAGTACAACTTTCCAAAACTGAACCAGGAAGAAATAGAAAATCTTAACAGACCCATCACAAGCACAGAAATTGAAACTGTAATTAGAAATCTTCCAACAAACAAAAGCCCAGGTCCAGACGGCTTCACAGCTGAATTCTACCAAAAATTTAGAGAAGAGCTAACACCTATCCTACTCAAACTCTTCCAGGAAATTGAAGAGGAAGGTAAACTTCCAAACTCATTCTATGAGGTCACCATCACCCTAGTACCAAAACCTGACAAAGATGCCACCAAAAAAAGAAAACTATAGGCCAATATCACTGATGAACATAGATGCAAAAATCCTTAACAAAATTCTAGCAATCAGATTCCAACAACACATTAAAAAGATCATACATCATGAACAAGTGGGCTTTATCCCAGGGATGCAAGGATTCTTCAATATCCACAAATCAATCAATGTAATATACCACATTAACAAATTGAAAAATAAAAGCCATATGATTCTCTCAATAGATGCAGAGAAAGCCTTTGACAAAAGTCAACATCTATTTATGATAAAAACTCTCCAGAAAGCAGGAATAGAAGGAACATACCTCAACATAATAAAGGCTACATATGACAAACGCACAGCAAACTTTATCCTCAATGGTGAAAAATTGAAAGCATTTCCCCTAAAGTCAGGAACAAGACAAGGGTGCCCACTCTCACTGCTACTATTCAACATAGTTTTGGAAGTTTTTGCCACAGCAATCAGAGCAGAAAAAGAAATAAAAGGAATCCAAATTGTAAAAGAAGTAAAACTCTCACTGTTTGCAGATGACATGATCCTCTGCATAGAAAACCCTAAAGACTCCACCAGAAAATTACTAGAGCCAATCAATGAATATAGTAAAGTTGCAGGATATAAAATCAACACACAGAAATCCCTTGCATTCCTATACACTAATAATGAGAAAATAGAAAGAGAAATTAAGGAAACAATTCCATTCACCATTGCAAAGAAAAGAATAAAATACTTAGGAATATATCTAGCTAAAGAAACAAAAGACCTATATATAGAAAACTATAAAACAATGGTGAAAGAAATCAAAGAAGACACTAACAGATGGAGAAATATACCTTCCTCATGGATCAGAAGAATCAATATAGTGAAAATGAGTATACTACCCAAAGCAATCTATAGATTCAATGCAATCCCTATCAAACTACCAACAGTATTTTTCACAGAACTGCTGCTGCTGCTATTGCTGCTAAGTCACTTCAGTCGTGTCCAACTCTGTGCGACCCCATAGACAGCAGCCCACCAGGCTCCGCTGTCCCTGGGATTCTCCAGGCAAGAACACTGGAGTGGGTTGCCATTTCCTTCTCCACTGCATAAAAGTGAAAGTGAAGTCACTCAGTCGTGTCTGACTCCTAGCGACCCCATGGACTGCAGCCTACCAGTCTCCTCTATCCATGGGATTTGCCAGGCAAGAGTACTGGAGTGGGGTGCCATTGCCCTCTCCTTTCACAGAGCTAGAACAAATAATTTCACAATTTGTATGGAAATACAAAAACCTCAAATAGCCAAAGCAATCTTGAGAAAGAAGAATGAAACTGGAGAAATCAACCTGCCTGACTTCAGGCTCTACTACAAAGCCACAGTCATCAAGACAGTTTGGTACTGGCACAAAGACAGAAATATAGATCAATGGAACAAAATAGAAAGCCCAGAGATAAATCCAAGCACCTATGGACACCTTATCTTTGACAAAGGAATGTCCCCTTTGGACTCTGTGGGAGAGGGAGAGGGTGGCAAGATTTGGGAGAATGGCATTGAAACATGTAAAATATCATGTATGAAACGAGATGCCAGTCCAGGTTCAATGCATGATACTGGATGCTTGGGGCTAGTGCACTGGGACGACCCAGAGGGATGGTATGGGGAGGGAGGAGGGAGGAGGGTTCAGGATGGGGAGCACATGTATACCTGTGATGGATTCATTTTGATATTTGGCATAACTAATACAATTATGTAAAGTTAAAAATAAAATAAAATTAAAAAAAATAAAAAATAAAAGTTATGAAACTAAAGGAAATCTTTAATTAGTGTTTTGTTTTGTTTTTTCAGTTCCTTTGGTAATGGTGGCAAATGTCAAAACTTGCTACTAATTGATAGTATCAGTCAGTAGATGTTTGGCACATAGTAGAAACTCAGTATGAAAATATGTCTTGAATTAATAAATAATCATGTAGTATATATATACCACACCTTTTAGCCAAATGTTTGTTTGGATCTTTGTCTTTTATTTCATAAATTTTGCTTTGCTAACTACTCTAAATCAGTATGTCTAAAACTCATTTCTTTTAATATTTCCCAACATGATAACTAATGTGAACCTCATTTTACAGGCCTAGGAAACATTATGCAATATAATTGTTAATAATAAATACCTTTAATATATATTTCACAATATTCAAAATATTTTATAGTCTTCATATAATTTTATCCTTATCTTATCCTATAGAATTACTATTCCTATTTTACCAGGGAGGAAGCAGAGTTTAGAAGAAGTTAAGTCATAAACCAACTCATAAAACTAGTCAGTAACTACAAAGGCTAGAATCAAATTCTCAATGCATAGAACTTTGCTGATTAACTTGACTTTATACTTTATCCAGAATCATTACAGTTTTAAGAGACTGAATGTGATAGAAAAATAAAAGAGCTTACCTTGAAAGATAACTTGGCCTTTAGAGAGGGGCTGGTCCAAGCCAGTGGATCTCAAAATGATGGTGAGACAACAGAGTACAGAGAGACTTGAGGAAGAATCATCAGAATAGCTTGGATCAATCCCAGTCTTACCCAAAGGAAACTCTCTGGATGGACATCGGCATCTCTATTTTTACATTTTTTGGGTGATTTTGAATTCTGATGACCAGACATGTTTCAGATTCCCTAGGCTTGTTGATGTCTTTAATTACTTACTTCTCTGAAATTCTGCAAGTTTCTGTTCTCTTCAGGAGTGGCTGTTTTTGTTTGTTTGTTTTTTAAACTAACCTCAGAACCCTTTAATAAATTCTCTTTTGATCCATATCCAGTCCCACAATCTGTGAGACAAATGGGAAGTCATATGACATTTTCTGGGCCAACAGCAGTTATTGTCAAATTTCACAGACATGCACTCTAATAGTTAGGCCCTATAAAGTATAAAGGGAAAATAATCATGGTGTATTAATCTCAGGCATTTGCATGTGAGTCAGTTACCCCAGCATCTGACTCGGTATCACATAAAAGAAAGGCTATACCACTGTGCAATAAGATGCTTTGGCTGTAGAGACAATAGGGGCAAACAAATTATTTTTGCCAGCTAGACCTGAGTCAACTCCTTTCTTCTGAATTGGCCCATATTATTAGGCTGTCCTGTCACTAAGCACCCTCTCCTCCCATAGGAGAGCTGGAATTTACAGCACAGAGAGGCTGCAGCTGGATCAGCAGATTGATCAAATATTTCACAGGTGGTCAGCATCTCTGGCAAAAGTTGGAAGTTACCTCAAAGCCAAACACAAAAGCTGGCTCTGAGTCAGGTGCATTTTCTGTGATTCCAACACCTGGATATTTATTCCTGCCTGAAAGGGAACAACAACTGAACCAACTTATATTCCAAGTCAAGTGTCTGTGACTATAGGAAACACATGGAAAAGTTTATAAACTTCATTCCTAAGCTAAAACTACCTTCCTTCCTCCTAGTAAGCCATCAGATAAGAGAATATCATTGAAAATAAAACATTGATTTTGTGCATTAGCTAAATCTATCAGATATAACTCCCCCCACCTTCCCCTAAAAATCCATTCCATCAAGTGTGAGTAGACATATCATGAGAAAATCAGATGGGAGTTGGGTTTAGAGCCATAGTTCTCAGTGTTGTCTCTGGAATAGTAGATAGAATTGGCATCACCTGGGAACTGACGCGAGATGAAAATTAATTTCCAGCCCCACTCAGTGTTGTTCAAGCATTCACATCTTTCACATTCACCTGGAGGGTTGGCTAAAAGACATTGCTGGGCTTATCCCGAGTTTCTGATTTAGTAGGTCTGGGCTGAGACCCTAGAATATGCATTTCTGATAAGTTCCCAAGAGGTGGTGAGGCTACAGACATCACACTTGGAGAACCAGAGTTTCAGAACAGTGGATGTCAGCCTTGGTTAGACATGAGATTTATTAGCAGAACTTTTATATTTCCTCATGTGTAGGTTGTTAACAGACCAATTGTGATGGTTAATTTTAAGTGTCATATTGACTATGCTGTGGGGTGCTCAGATTAAAAAATATTTCTGGGTGTGTCTGTGAGGGTGTTTCTGGATGAGATTAGCATTTGAATAGGTAGACTCAGTAGATTACCCTCCCCAATGTGGATGGGCGAGGAAAGAGAGAATTCCTTCCCTTCTGGTCTGCTATCTTGAGCTGGGACCTCAGCCCTCTCCTGCCCTTGAATGGAGATTTATATCCTTGGCTTCTCTGGTTTCCAAGTCTTCCTGCTCAGACTGGAATTACTCTACTGGTTGTCCAGCTTGCAGATGGCAGATCATGAGACTTCCAGTTTCCATAATCATGTAAGCCAATTCCTCATAATAAATCCACACACACACACACACACACACACATTTCTGGCTCTGTTTCTCTGGAGAACTCTGACCAATATGCCAGTTAAATAAAATTTTCAGGATGGCAGGTGTTAGACTCAAGAATCAGTAATTTTTACATCCCCACTGGTGATCTCAATGTGTAGTCAAATTTGAGAACACTGAAGTATAGAAAAAACACAATCATAAAAACGGAGGATAAAGAATATAAGATTTGATAAAGAGGAAGAAAATCCAGTATTTACTGAACCAGACATTATTTGACATATGATTTGTCTTTAAATGCAATTTTTGTTACATGGCACTTCAAATTTTATAAAGATTAAACAAAACTCCTTGCAATTCCCCAGGCAGATATAACCACATGTTCACACACACAACCCACACACAAACTGAGCCTAAAGAGAGGAAGCATAAAGAATAAATACACACATTATAAAACGATGTGATGCTAAAGCTGATTAAGTTTTTATAAAGGAAATAGATCTTTAAATGTAGAGCACATGCTCTGTTTTTGTTCATTGTTGTGTGCCTCAGAACAGGATATGGTGCACAGCAACCTTTCAATAAACATTTTTTTAAATAAATGAATGATAAATCTGTCTGAGATGCATTAGATCTTTAGTAGATATTTCCAGGCCTTTTGTATGATGATTTAATGTTTTTAAAGGTGAGCTTTAGCTAGCTGCATGCTCTCCTACCTTCAACTTAAGACATCAACAATGCTTGGAATGGTTCTTTTGTTATTTTATTGCCTTTTGGAAATCTCCTTGCTTATATGGAACAAAAAATACCAAAAAGGCTCATGATTCTCTTTCCTCTTTTTTTATTCTGGGAATTCATTTTTTATTTGCTTTTTCAGCCACTATCTGTGAAAACATATCAAACATTCATCATCTGCCATCTAACTCAAAGTCATGGGACCCAGTTTGCTAAAAGGGGCTCTTTAGGTTACATTTTTCCTTTGTAACAAAAACCATCCCACTCCAAGCCTTAAACACAATGCTAACCTAACATGGCTATTTGAAAACTAAATGGATAGACTACAATAGAGGAATATACTGTTACCACCAGGTTCTCCCTTGAGTTAGGAACACACAATTAGAAAAATAATTCTCTAAAAGCAGCTACAGGCTTTCTCCCCACAATTTCCAGAAGCTGCTTTTATTATGGCACTTGCCTTTTGGTAATTTCAGTGGAACCTCACGTTGCCACTAATGTAAAAGGTTTGTCAGATTTTCCATTGTGAACTTCATTGTGTTGAGTGTTTAAACATTTCCAACTGTGTCAACCTAAAATTGTTTCCTGCAAGTTTCCACCTGGAATGCATTTTTCAAAACATCAAAAATGGTCAACAACTCCATTTAGCATATTTCCCTTTGAAGTTCAAGAAACAACTAAAAATATAAATCTGAGCAACTGTCTTTTGCTTGCCTCACTCACAAAGACACACAAACTCATGCATGTATGGACTACACAAATATATACTTTTTACCTAACTCTAAGTGAAAAAAAAAGGGAGAATTTTTTTTTCCTGATAAAGAGGAAAACATTGTTTAAATATTTCAGGGATCTCAGTTGTCTCTCAGATCATGCGAACCATGAAAATATTTGCTTAGTGACAATAATATTTTTACTGAGAATGCAAGTCATGAAAAAGACCAATGAAATCTACTGCTGTAAAAATGTATTAATGATTTCCTTTATAATATATTTTTTAACTGTTTGGTGTTTCATCAGAGACCTTCATAATAAGAAGTCTGACAGAACTCTATTCCTTTAGAATGAACACTATCCTTTCTTGGAATGTTACTTGATCACAGTTTCCCCCAATTCTAACCTCTGTCGAGCCCCTCTTTACTTAGTATTGAGGCTCCTGTACATGCATGCTCGGTAGCTCAGTTGTGTCCAACTCTTTGGCATGTTATGGACTATTGTCCTCCAGGCTCCTCTGTCCATCGGATTTCCCAGCAAGAATACTGGAGTGGGTTACCATTTCCTTCTCCAGGATCTTCCTGACTCAGGGATTGAATCTGTATCTCCTGCATCTCCTGCATTGGCAAGCGGATTCTTTACCCTTGAGCCACTGGGGAAGCCCCACTGAGGTTCCTACCGATACACAAACTTCATCTAAAAATATAAAAAATTGGAGTAACATGTTGTTGTAATATATTGAAATATATTCTAAAGGCCAGAGAAATTATTTTCCTCAAAATACTTAAATTTGATACTATCAAAAGACAGTAAAGTGGAAGACCTATAAGATCATTTTCTGTTAATATAATCCTAATATTATTTTCATGTACAATAGCTTAAATTCAGCACTGATTCTTTTCTCTTAATTAATTACTCCTTTGACATGGTATATTAACATGTTATTTTATACTGTTATTTTAACACTTACTGACCCTGAGGAAATTGTACTTCCTGGGACTCACTTATATGAGTGTGTTTAATGTGGGAAGCAATCAGTCTGAACCCATACCCCAGTCACCTCCTTTATTTGATGCTCACAGGGCTCCCACACTCAAGACCACTATCTCCTTACTCTGCTCACCTCAGGACCAGGTATCAGATAACTAGGGACATCCTCTATCCCTCAGAGTCTGCTAAAATTTTCAAAGTAGCAAATCCTAAATCTGCTACCCTGCCCTGCCCTGCCCTGCCTTGCCTTGCCTTCTAGAGAAAACCACAATAAAGGCTCTTCTTGCTCATGATTTTCCTCCACTCCTTCAGCCTCCTGACTGACCCTGGTGCTTCCCTATGAAACCCTGTCTTCTTGGGAACTGTGAATAACAAATTATCTTTTCAAGAACAATTGTCTCCAGGTCTGTTGGGTCACAATACTGAAATAGTAATAAAATCTATACTTTAAAACTCATGATATGAAAGAAGAAAGATGTTTTAGGGTCAGAAACATAACTAATTTTTCAGATCAAGTAATCTTGAACAGCCTTTTAGGTCAAGATATTCCCACTGGGGAAAAATGGTATATAGAGAAGATATAATCTGAGTCTTTGAGAAACTTATACTCAACTGAGATATGCAGATGAATAATAAGATAATTATAGTGTGGTGCTTATCATAAGCTTCAGTGTTAAAGAAAGTATTTCTTCAAAACTTGTATTTGAGCCCAAAAAATAAAGTGTAGGAACTGGATATCACCCATATCTCTGAATATAACCTCTTTAGAGATAGTCTGTAAATATTGGTTTATCATCAGTGCTTCCCTGATAGCTCAGTTGGTAAAGAATCTGCCTGCTATGCTGGAAACCCTGGTTCGATTCCTGGATCAGGAAGATCTTCTGGAGAAGGGATATGCTACCCACTTCAGTATTCTTGGTCTTCCCTTGTAACTCAGCTGGTAAAGATCCACCAGCAATGCGGGAGATCTGGGTTCGATCCCTGTTGGAAAGATCCCCTGGAGAAGGCAAAGGCTACTAACTCCAGTATTCTGGCCTGGAGAATTCCATGGACTGTATAGACCATGGGGACATAAACAGTTGGACATGACTGAGCGACTTTCACTTTCCTTATTTATAAGACTGGGATTAAAGTATTCTGTGTAGGATTTTTGTAAGGATCACTGAGATATAGTATTTAAACTTCATATAACATTATAGCCAGCTGTAGCTGTACCCATCAAGCCCACATTCATCTCCTACTGACTTCTTTTCTTACCCTCTACTTCTCTATAAGCAATACATATAATACGAATCTAGCCAAAAAGAACCAGCTTCCTCTGTGCTTTTATCTGAGAATTTAATTTGGCTGATGCTATAGCATCAGACTGGATACCCTTGGGTTGAAGAACATGTGTTAAGTATTCTTTTAGCAGTCTGCCAAATCGATTCAACTGCATGTTTTGGAACACTAGATTTCTATTTACCTAAAGTAAAACAGATCAACGAATCATCTCTAATCAACTTGATATGTGTATAGCAAATACACTTAGAAACCTAACTAGATGACCAAAAGTGACAGCCAACATTTATGATCAAAAACAACCATTAGGGAAATTGGTAGGCAACACATTCAGCTCATGCAGCACACTCCCTGTATTCATTGTGTGCACACAAACATTTTGCTGAATTTTTAGGAACCCCACTGAGCTGGAGAAAATGCCATTTTTACAAATTAGATAAACTATCCTCAAGGCAAGGTTTTTTTGGAGAAAAAATCTATCAAGATAGTAACCCATAAGTATTTCAAATACACCTTGCTTGTAAAATATATATATATATATATATATATATATATATATATGTGTGTGTATATATATATATAAAAGATCATGGCATTCAGTCCCATCACTTCATGGGAAATAGATGGGGAAATAGTGGAAACAGTGTCAGACTTCATTTTTCTGAGCTCCAAAATCACTGCAGATGGTGACTGCAGCCATGAAATTAAAAGACGCTTACTTCTTGGAAGGAAAGTTATGACCAATCTAGATAGCATATTCAAAAGCAGAGATGTTACTTTGCCAACAAAGGTTCGTCTAGTCATGGCTATGGTTTTTCCAGCGGTCATGTATGGATGTGAGAGTTGGACTGTGAAGAAGGCTGAGTGCCAAAGAATTGATGCCTTTGAACTGTGGTGTTGGAGAAGACTCTTGAGAGTCCCTTGGACTGCAAGGAGATCCAACCAGTCCATTCTGAAGGAGATCAGCCCTGGGATTTCTTTGGAAGGACTGATGTTGAAGCTGAAACTCCAGTACTTTGGCCACCTCATGCGAAGAGTTGACTCATTGGAAAAGACTCTGATGCAGGGAGGGATTGGGGGCAAGAGGAGAAGGGGATGACATAGGATAAGATGGCTGGATGGCATCACTGACTCGATGGACATGAGTCTCAGTGAACTCCGGGAGTTGGTGATGGACAGGGAGGCCTGGTGTGCTGCGATTCATGGGGTTGCAAAGAGTCGGACATGACTGATCGACTGATTTGATCTGATATATATATATATATATATATAAAACAGTACCTTATAAGATTCATTAACGAATATGCACTGTCAGGTGACAAGGACTATGCCAAGCCACCAGAAATTCAATGGTCCTTAGTGCCAGAGAAGTAATAAGAACTGAAAAAGATAGCAATGGAAATGTAAAATTGCCATCATTATAAGGATAGTTAGTAGGTTATAAGAGCTAGACAGAGAAGTCTGGAAAGATTTCTATAAGATAGGACAATTGAACCAAAATATTAAGAGTAATTAGAAGTTACATGGAAAAAGAGGAAACTGTGTTCTGGCACTTAAAAAGACATGGGAGAAAGGCCACGGTGTGTATAAGAAGCCTAAAGAAATTTGGTACAGCTTAAGCAGATTTAGTAAAGGAGAGCTCATTGTAAGATGAGACTTGAGGGATAGGGCCAGGCAATCACTGCTTTGTTAGCCTCACTAAATTCTCTATCTTACAAGCAACGGGAAAATATTGACCAGACTTAACAAGCATGTGATTCAATAAGATTTGAATTATTAAAAGATCACTCTGGTTTGTGTGTAGATTTGATAAAACGGGGACTTCCCTGGTGGCTCAGACGGTAAAGCATCTGTCTACAGTGCAGGAGACCCGGGTTCAATCCCTGGGTTGGGAAGATCCCCTAGAGAAGGAAATGTCAATCCACTCCAGTACTATTGCCTGGAAAATCCCATGGATGGAGGAGCCTGGTAGGCTACAGTCCATGGGGTCGCAAAGAGTCGGACACGACTGAGTGACTTCACTTTCACTTTCACTTTGATAAAAAGGAGGGCAAGAACAGGTGAACATACACTGATTAGGAAGCTGTTGTCCAGAATTTATATGGCAGCAGCCTGGACTAAGGTGGTAGTGGGAAAGTTAGAGAAAGAAAGTGAAGTCGCTCAGTCGTGTTCGACTCTTTGCGACCCCATGGACTGTGGCCTACCAGGCCCCTCTGTCCATGGGGTTATCTAGGCAATTGTACTGGAGTGGATTGCTATTTCCTTCTCCAGGGGATCTTCCCAACCCAGAGATCGAACCTGGGTCTCCCACATTGTAGACAAACACTTTACCTTCTGAGCTACCACGGAAGTAAAGTTACAGAGAATGAACACAATTGAGCGATATTTAGGAAGTAAATTTTGTGAAGTTTCTTTTAGTTTGGAGAAAGATAAGGAGAGAGAAATAATCTCATGGATGACTACAGGATGTCAGGCTTTTGTAACTGTATGGCTTCACTGAAGTGGAAATTATATTATTTGGTATTGGCAATGTTATAGATGACTCGATTTGAAGGGTGACACGGATTATGATTTCATTTTGAACGTGTTGACTTGATGGAGACTTGGACTTACTCAAAAAAAGATATCTAGGGGACATTTAGATCTCAGATGCTCAGAAGAAGAATCTGGTCTGGAAATGCAAATTTGTGTCATCTGTGCATAGGAGGTAACTGAAAAGTAAGTGCTGATATAGATGTCTAATAAGAGTATAGAGTAAGGAGTGAAGTAAAACTAGGACCAGACCTTGAAGAACTCCAAAATTAGATGGCTAGGTAAAGGAAACTAAAGAGGAAAATGCCCCAAAAGGAAGAAAATAACTAGGACAATACTACCTGGAAACCATTGAATGAGATACCATTGCTTTTCAAGAGAGAATGCTCAAGAGGTTGAATGTTGCTGACTGAGTTAGTGTCACTAGCCCACAGGTAGATTCTGTGAATCCTAACCTAGGCACCTTATACATATGACTTGGGCTTTATGAGTCCTGGAAGTGTATTGCAATCTGAAAACTATAGAGTGTGCTATCCAGTGAAGGCAGCCAGGTTGCAAACAGAAAACATTTTTTTTTTTTTTAAAGAGAGTTTATTTTGTAGACCTTCTTTAGTTTCACAGCAAAATTGAGCAGAAGGTACAGAGATTTCTCAATCCTCCCTGCCCTCAACATTTTTAAGTGAAAAAATTTGGGGAAATTTTCTAAAAAATTACTAAAAAGAAAAAAATCAAACATAAAAGAATCTGAATCACCAAAGGTCCAGTAATTTGTTGAAATTTCTTTTCGAAATAAGTAATTACATATTTATTTGATTTCATACTTTTTACTTTGGTTTTTTTCTTAGAATGGTTCCCCTCATCCTAATTATATGAGTTCCATGCTGAAACCTGACTCCATCTCTACACTAACTGCTTCAAAGTTTGTAATATTTGTCCCATTGTAATTGTGAACAAACATTGAGGAACAACTCCAATCTGAGGCAGGCATGACCATAAAGAGTTCTGTCTGGGAAATTTTGGTTCACAAGTCACCAAGATCTGAATTGGCAGCTGAGAGCTCAAAGACTTAAGAATTGATAATAGATCATTTTGTGACCATAGGATAAATCCAACTTAATCATGATGTATGATAATTTTTATGTGTTGTTGAATTTGATTCACTAATAGTTTATTCAGAATTTTTACATACATATTCATTAAAGATATTGGCCTGTAGTTTCCTTTTTTTGATTTTGATATCAGGGTGATGGTGGCTTCACAGAATGACTTTAGCAGTGTTCCTAAAGTCTTTTGGAAGAGTTTGAGAAGGGATCAGAAAAGTTCTTTTTGTGTTTGTTAGAATTCTCTGTTGAAGCCATCTAGTCCTGGGCTTTTGTTTTCAGGGAGTTTTATTATTGTTATTATTATTATTATTATAGATTCTATGTCTGTATGTGTGTAACTGAATCATTTAGTATACCAAAAACTAATACAACATTGTAAATCAACTATACTTCAATTTAAAAAAATGAGTGGATTATGAAGAAAAGAGTTGAACACCACAGTCAACTGCCATCATTAGGGTTGTAGTTAATTCTATTAAATTTTTTTTTTAGTGTTTACTCTTAGAAAAAAGTGCTCACAGGGATGATGAAGTTATTGTTCCCAAAACTGTGTGGGGGAATTTATAATGAGCACTGGAAGGTTCAGAGAGACCAGCAGACTGTGATGTAAATTTGATAAAAGGTAAAGGACAAGGGAAATTTTCATGCAAATATGGGCTCAATAAAGGACAGAAATGGTATGGACCTGACAGAAACAGAAGATATTAAGAAGTGGCAAGAATACACAGAAGAACTGTATGAAAAAGATCTTCACAACCCAGATATTCATGATGATGTGATCACTCACCTAGAGACAGACATCCTGGAATGTGAAGTCAAGTGGTCCTTAGGAAGCATCACTAAAAACAAAGCTAGTGGAGGTGATGGAATTACAGTTGAGCTATTTCAAATCCTAAAAGATGTTGCTGTGAAAGTGCTGTACTCAATATGTCAGCAAATTTGGAAAACTCAGCAGAGGCCACAGGACTGGAAAAGGTCAGTTTTCTTTCCAATCCCAAAGAAAGGCAATGCCAAAAATGCTCAAACTATCACACAATTGCACTCATCTTACACACTAGTAAAGTAATGCTCAAAATTCTCCAAGCCAGGCTTCAGCAATACATGTACTGTGAACTTCCAGATGTTCAAGTTGGTTTTAGAAAAGGCAGAGGAACCAGATATCAAATTGCCAACATCTGCTGGATCATTGAAAAAGCAAGAGAGTTCCAGAAAAAAATATCTATTTCTGCTTTATTTACTATGCCAAAGGCTTTGACTATGTGGATCACAATAAACTGGAAAATTCTTCAAGAGATGGGAATACCAGGCCACCTGACCTGCCTGTTGAGAAACCTGTATGCAGGTCAGGAAGCAACAGTTAGAACTGAACATGGAACAGCAGACCGGTTCCAAATAGGAAAAGGAGTACATCAAGGCTGTATATTGTTACCCTGCTTATTAAACTTATATACAGAATACATCATGAGAAACACTGGACTGGAAGAAACACAAGCTGGAATCAAGATTGCCAGGAGAAATATCAATAACCTCAGATATGCAGATGAGACCACCTTATGGAAGAAAGCAAAGAGGAACTAAAAACCATCTTGATGAAAGTGAAAGAGGAGAGTGAAAAAGTTGGCTTAAAGCTCAACATTCAGAAAACGAAGATCATGGCATCTGGTCCCATCACTTCATGGGAAATAGATGGGAAAACAGTGGAAACAGTGGCTGACTTTATTTTAGGGGGGCTCCAAAATCACTTTAGATGATGATTGCAGCCATGAAATTAAAAGACGCTTCCTCCTTGGAAGGAAAGTTATGACCAACCTAGATAGCATATTGAAAAGAAGAGACATTACTTTGCCAACAAAGGTACATCTAGTCAAGGCTATGGTTTTTCCAGTAGTCATATCTGGATATGAGAGTTGAACCATAAAGAAAACTGCTGCTGCTGCTGCTAAGTCGCTTCAGTCGTGTCCGACTCTGTTCTACCCCATAGATGGCAACCTACCAGGGAGTGCCGAAGAATTGATGCTTTTGAACTGTGGTGTTGGAGAAGATTCTTGAGAGTCTCTTGGATGGCAAGGAGATCCAACCAGTCCATCCCAAAGGAGATCAGTCTTGTGCGTTCATTGGAAGGACTGATGCTGAAACTCCAATATTTTGGCCACTTGATGCGAAGGCCTGATTCATTTGAAAAGACCTGATGATGGGAAAGATTGAGGGCGGGAGGAAAAGGGGATGACAGAGGATGAGATGGCTGGATGGCATCACCGACTCAATGGACATGAGTTTCGGTGGACTCTGAGAGTTGGTGATGTACAGGGAGGCCTGCCGTACTGCGGTTCATGGGGTCACAAAGAGTTGGACACGACTGAGTGACTGAACTGAACTGAAAGGACAACATGAGACAAAGTTGGATGGAATAGTCTTGGATTGTCAGGCAGTCCAAGAAAATCTGCCAAAGTTATAGGGAATCCTTGAGCCCAGGTTTTCTGTCAGAGCAATCTTGTCCCTCCCACAAATGGGTTTGCTTTAGTATTCCTGTGGTACCACATCCTTGGCTGAGTGGAGATGTTACCTCAGAAGCAATAGATTCAGAGCACAGCAGCTGAGGTCATCATTTAAATTTGTTCCCTGCAGTTAAACATCTGCAAGCACATCCTTCTGGCCATCACAGTCATTGTTTATTTAAATCATAATGGTCACTTGAAACATAACATCTACCTGACTTCAGTGTGAGACTTCCTGTGTAAAATATTTGAGATTGTCATCTCCAATAGTCTACCCAGAAACCTCATAGTAATCTTTACATATCATCCTTTAGATTCATTCAGTCATCAACTCTGTCCTGTTGTGGCCTACAAAATACTCCTCAGTTTTTTTCCCTGCTTTCAGTAGTTTTTAATTGAACTTCATTTTTAGCCTTCCAACTTATCATATAAGTTCCTTAAAAGTCGGTTTCATGTGAAATGGGAAAATAATAGCCTTTATGTATGCCTTTTTCATAACCAAATGGATTAATGCCTACAGAGATGCAAATGGCATATATTATTATTGGTAGCTAACAATATTGAATGCTTACTCAATACCAGGTACTGTTCTAAATACCTTCTCAATTCTTAAAATCCTAGAAGTTTTACTATCTTTATTTTACAGGGGAGGACTTGAAGCATCAAGAATTAAATAGTCTGCTCACATCTCATATATTAAGTGTTGGTATCAGGATTCCAACCTAAGCAGTCTGACTGAAGAATACATGCTCATTCACTATACTCTGAATTGTTGGCTCCTCAGTATGTGCTTCCTTTCTTTCACCTCCCAACCCTTCCTTGTTTCCCAGTTATATTGTTTTGGTTTGTTTTGCTTTGTTTTAAAGACAAGAAGTGAGTCTTTTTCATATGGCTCATTTCTATATCCCCAGCAGCTAACACAATGACTAGAACAGAAAAAGTAGTAAATACATGGGAGTTTAATGAACATGAATGTGGAAATGTATTGTTTAAGGAAAGCCATTCTCAGCTGCAACATCTGTAGACAAACTTAGCAGGGATCTGCTATAGACTGAATTGTGTCCCACTAAAATTCATTTGTTTAAGCCATAAACTTCAATGTTATTGTATTTGGAGATGGGGTTTTAGAAAGGGAGTTAGATGATGTCATGAAGGTGGAACCATGATGAAGAGATATAAGGGCAAGAGATAGCCAGAGAGGCTACTCTCTTTCCATCATGTGAAAATACAGCAACAAGGCAACCATCAGTGAGTTAGGAAGAGGACTCTCACCAGGAACTAAATCAGCCAGTACACCAGCCTGCAGAATGTGAGAAATAAATATCTGTTGTTTAAGTCACATAGTCTATCATAACTTGTTTTAGCAATCTGAGGTGACTAATATGGAGCATAAGCCTATGACACAGTTGCAAAGGGTCAATTTGTGTCAAGGTGTGCTTTTGGCAAAGTTTTAGTAAAATGTGATTAGACAAGCAAAAATAAGGGTCAGCAGGATCATGGGCACAGCTGATATAAAGGTTTATCAGCATTAAGGTACATGGCAGACTGAGATATAGTCAGGAAGAGGGGTCAAGGCCATGTCAACAGAAAAGACAGGTTAATGTTTAGTAAATGAATGAAGTCAAGACCAGAGTTGCAAACTAAGACAGCTATAGAACCAGGGTCAAGACAGCAACTGAAATAGTTCCTAAGGGTCTTTGTGCTCTGACTGGTACTTTCTGTAAAAACAGAACACTCCTTAATTTATGGTTCATCATGTTTTCTCTTATTGTCTCTACTTCAGGAAGGGGAAAAAAGAAAAACGTAAATTAAGGGCTAGAATTTGGGTCACCTCTGAGGTCTTATGTCAAGCTAAGAAGACTGTGATCTCAACTAGAGACTAGTTACTGTATGACCCCATGTGAAAAATTTTGAGGACATATAGCATCACAAAATTATTCCCAACATAGAGCAAGTTTACCATCTATGTCGGAAAGTCTTGAACTAAAGGCAACCCTTAGCATGAACATGTTGGGTGTCTTACTTCCTCAACCAAGGGAGTTCTTGTGCCTGTGTGTGTGTGCTCAACTGTGTCCAACTCTTTGTGACCCCATGGACTATAGCCTGTCAGGCTCTTCTGTCTGTGAAATTCTCTAGGCAAGAATACTAGAGTGGGTTTCCATTTCCTTCTCCAGGGGATCTTCATGACTCAGGGATTGAACTTGTATCTCCCCCATCTCCTGCATTGGCAGGTGGATTCTTTACCACTGTGCCCCCCGGGAAGCCTATAAGTGGTTCTTAGTATAGAGCACTGCTCACTGAAGAAGGGCAACTTTGATCAAAACAGGCAATAACTTGTATTCTCCGGGTGTTGTTTTCTTTCCCCTATCACTGTTTCTCAAGGGATTAAAATGATTAAGACTTGTGTCTATTATACACAGATAGCAAGGAAAGAAGAAAGAAAAATAGCATCCATTTCATAACCAGTCACATGGAGACGGGATTTACAAGAGATAAAATAGATAATGTAGACATGAAAATAGAGAGAGTAGGTTGAAACCTGAGGCTTGCTGCAAAGAAGGAAAAGATACTGTGGGAAATTTTGCAGTTTTAATAAATATGCAGCATATTAAAAGGTCTCACTTCTTCCCTCCTGTCTATGGAAGGTCTTGAAGAAGTTTCTTTGAAATTTCAATCCCAGAATGATTCATACCTTAACCACTTCCCTTAATCACTTTTTTCATCCTTTCAGTTAGAGGTAGTAACTGAACAACTATTTTTTAATCATATACTGATGCAAGAAAGGGGTCAAGATCATTTTAATAAACATTTTATTCCTTCATACAATAAATGGTGGGATATTTCATGATCTTTTACTATATTAGAGGTTAGGGATGCAACAGCAAATCAGACAAGAAATGGTCCCCACATATATGAAAAGTATAGTTTTTAAGTAGAGACAGACAGTAAATAAAAAGCCAAACAAGTAATTAATTAGTCATCTCAATAGGGTCATGAAAGTCAAATGGAAGGACTTGAGAACTAATCATAAAGGAGGAAAATTGCCTCAGGCACATTTAACCTATTTCACAATTTTACCAAAGGTTAACCTTTGCCAGAGGTTCAACGTTCATGACATTATTCAGGAGACAGGGATCAAGACCATTCCCAAGAAAAAGAAATGCAAAAGGCAAAATGGTTGTCTGAGGAGGCCTTACAAATAACTATCAAAAGAAGAGAGGCGAAAGGCAAAGGAGAAAAGGAAACATATACCTATTTGAATGCAGAGTTCTAAAGAATAGCAAGAAGAGATAAGAAAGACTTCCTCAGTGATCAACGCAAAGAAATAGAGGAAAACAATAGAATGGGAAAGACTAGAGATCTCTTCAAGAACGTTAGAGATACCAAGGGAATATTTCATGCAAAGATGGACACAATAAAGGACAGAAATGGTATGGACCTAACAGAAGTAGAAGATATTAAGAAGAGGTGGCAAGAATACACAGAACTGTACAAAAAAGGTCTTCAAGACCCAGATAATCACAATGGTATGATTACTCACCTAGAGCCAGATATCCTGAAATGTGAAGTCAAGTGGGCCTTAGGAAGCATCACTATGAACAAACCTATGGAGGTGATGGAATTACAGCTGAGCTATTTCAAATCCTAAACGATGATGCTGTGAAAGTGCTGCACTCAGTATGTCAGCAAATTTGGAAAACTCAGCAGTGGCCACAGGACTGGAAAAGTTCAGTTTTCATTAAAAACCCAAAGAAAGGCAATGCCAAAGAATGCTCAAATTACTGCACAATTGCACTCATCTCACACACTAGTAGGGAGAAGGAAATGGCAACCCACTCCAGTATTCTTGCCTAGAGAATCCCATGGACAGAGGAGCCTGGTGGGCTGCTGTCCATAGGGTTGCACAGAGTCGGACACAACTGAAGCAACTTAGTATACATGCATGCATTGGAGAAGGAAATAGCAACCCACTCCAGTATTATTGCCTGGAGAATCCCAGGAACAGAGGAGCCTGGTGGGCTGCCGTCTATGGGGTCGCACAGAGTTGTGCATGACTGAAGCGACTTAGCAGCAGCAGCAACACATGCTAGTAAAGTAATGCTCAAAATTCCCCAAGCCAGGCTTCAACAGTACATAAACTGTGCACTTCCAGATATTCAAGCTGGATTTAGAAAAGACAGAGAGACCAAACTGCCAACATCTTGCTGGATCATCAAAAAAGCAAGAGTTAAAAAAAAAAAATCTACTTCTGCTTTATTGATTATGCCAAAGCCTTTGACTGTCTTTGTTCACAACAAACTGTGGAAAATTCTTAAAAGAGATGGGAATTCAGACCACCTGACCTGCCTCTTGAGAAATCTGTGTGCAGGTCAGGAAACAACATTTAGAACAACAGACTGGCTCCAAACTGGGAAAGGAGCACGTTAAGGCTGTATATTGTCACCCTGCTTATTTAATTTATATGCAGAGGACATCATGAGAAATGCTGGGCTAGATGAAGCACAAGCTGGAATCAAGATTGCTGGGAGAAATATTAATAACCTCAGATTTACAAATGACACCTCCGTTATGACAGAAAGTGAAGAAGAACTAAAGAACCTCCTGAAGAAAGTGAAAGAGGAGAGTGAAAAAGCTGGCTTACAAATTAACATTCAGAAAACTAATATCATGGCATCTTGTCCCATCACTTCATGGCAAATAGAAGGGGAGACAGTGGAAACAGTGACAGACTTTAGTTTTTTGGGCTCCAAAATCACGCAGATGGTGACTGCAGTCATGAAATTAAAAGACACTTGCTTCTTGAAAGAAAAGATCTGACCAACCTAGGCAGCATATTTAAAAGCAGAGACATTACTTTGCCAACCAAGGTCCATCTAGTCAAGGCTATGGTTTCTCCAGTAGTTATCTATGGATGTGAGAATTGGACTATAAAGAAAGCTGAGTGTTGAAGAATTGATGATTTTGAACTGTGGTGTTGGAGAAGACTCTTGAGAGTCCCTTGGCCTGCAAGGAGATCCAACCAGTCCATCCTTAAGGAAATCAGTCCTGAATATTCATTGGAAGGACTGATGCTGAAGCTGAAACTCCAATACTTTGGCCACTTGATGTGAAGAACTGACTCATTTGAAAAGACCTTGATGATGGAAAAGATTGAGGGCAGGAGAAGGGGATGACAGAGGATGAGATGGTTGGATGGCGTCACCGACTCAGTGGACATGAGTTTGCGTAAACTCTTGTGTTGGTGATGGACAGGAAAGCCTGGGGTGCTGCTGTCCACGGGATTGCAAAGAGTGGGACACGACTGAGCGACTGAACTGAACTGCTGCTGCTGCTGCTAAGTCACTTCAGTCGTGTCCGACTCTGTGCGACCCCATAGACAGCAGCCCACCAGGCTTCCCCGTCCCTGGGATTCTCCAGGCAAGAACACTGGAGTGGGTTTCCATTTCCTTCTCCAATGCATGAGAGTGAAAAGTGAAAGTGAAGTCGCTCAGTCGTGTCCGACTCTGTGCGACCCCATGCACTGCTGCCTACCAGGCTCCTCTGTCCATGGGATTTTCCAGGCAAGAGTACTGGAGTGGGGTGCCATTGCCTTCTCCAGAACTGAACTGAACCTTTGCCAGGTCTAAAGGGCTTCTGATTTTACTTTTGATACACATATCCAACATATCCATGTTCTTGTGATAAACTCAAGGAAAAGATACTGTTTCAAGAGTGCTTGCCATGAGGAAGTTTTCTGATACTATCTGGAATGAGTAGTTTTTACATAAATGTGAAATAGGGAGTCTGTGGGTTCTTGCCCTTTGAGGGATTGAAACAATTTCAGTTGCAGAAGCTCTGGGATGTGGGGGTGGGTTCAGCCCTTTCATGCTGGTGTAACCAGCTCACTCTCATGTTCCAGAACCCAGAAGGAAACCATTACTACCTGAAATACATTGGAAAGAGAATGCTTTGAGGAGGCCACACAGGGCAGTGATAGATCCTGATGATAAACTGGCTGACTTTGATCTTAACTCTGCCATTTACTTTCTGTGCAATATTGGGCAAGTCACTTAATTTTTCTGTGCTTCATTTCATGTGCACAATAAAAGCAAACAGAATCTACTTCATGGGGTTGTGATGAGGACCAAATGAGATAATATTTATAAAATACAAGGATATCCTTGTGCACATAGAAAATGCCAGATAAACATTAGGTATTTTATTATGTGTGTGTATTAACTGTATATAATACTTACACTACTTATGTAATTTTTTTATATAGGAACACTGTGCCTGCATACTAAGTCACTTCAGTTTGTAGACTGTAGCCCACCAGGCTACTCTGTCGATGGGATTTTCCAGTCAAGAATACTGGAATTGGTTTCCATTTCCTTCTCCAGGGGATCTTTCTGACCTTTGGATGGAAACTGCATCTCTTCTATGTCCTGTATTGGCATGTGGGTTCTTTACCACTAGCACCACCAGGGAAGCCCATGGGAAATCTGTACCAGGTAAGAATTTCTACAAGTAAGCTGTCTACTCCTTCCCAACAATAACAGTAATGATTTTCAAAAATAGCTCCTTTTGAGTTGCTGTTAAAAACTATTAAAATATGCAACAAAGAAGGTTAATACCAAAAACAGACTGATTATATTCTTTGCAGCCAAATATAGAGAAGCTCTATATAGTCAGCAAAAACAAGACTGGGAGCTAACTGTGGCTCAGATTCAATTCAGTTCAGTTCAGTCACTCAGTCATGTCCAACTTTTTGCGACCTCATGAATCGCAGTACACCAGGCCTCGCTATCCATCACTAACTCCCAGAGTTCACTCAAACTCATGTCCATTGAGTGGGTGATGCCATCCAGCCATTTCATCTTCTGTCATCCCCTTCTCCTCCTGCCCCCCATCCCTCCCAGCATCAGGGGCTTTTCCAATAAGTCAACTCTTCACAAGAGGTGGCCAAAGTATTGGAGTTTCAGCTTCAGCATCAGTCCTTCCAAAGAACACCCAGGACTGATCTCCTTTAGGATGGACTGGTTGGATCTCCTTGTAGTCCAAGGGACTCTCAAGAGTCTTCTCCAACACCACAGTTCAAAAGCATCAATTCTTCAGCGCTCAGCTTTCTTCACAGTCCAACTCTCACATTCATACATGACCACTGGAAAAACCATAGCCTTGAATAGACGGACCTTTGTTGGCAAAGTAATGTCTTTGCTTTTGAATATGCTATCTAGGTTGGTCATAACTTTCCTTCCAAGAAGTAAGCGTCTTTTAATTTCATGGCTGCAATCACCATCTGCAGTGATTTTGGAGCCCCCCAAAATAAAGCCAGACACGGTTTCCACTTTTTCCCCATCTATTTCCCATGAAGTGATGGGACCAGATGCCATGATCTTCATCTTCTGAATGTTGAGCTTTAAGCCAACTTTTTCACTCTCCTCTTTCACTTTCATCAAGAGGCTTTTTAGTTCCTCTTCACTTTCTGCCATAAGGGTGGTATCATCTGCATATCTGAGGTTATTGATATTTCTCCTGGAAATCTTTTGATTCCAGCTTGTGCTTCTTCCAGCCCAGCATTTCTCATGATGTACTCTGCATATAAGTTAAATAAGCAGGGTGACAGTACACAGCCTTGACATACTCCTTTTCCTATTTGGAACCAGTCTATTGTTCCATGTCCAGTTCTAACTGTTGCTTCCTGACCTGCATATAGGTTTCTCAAGAGGCAGGTCAGGTGGTCTGATATTCCCATCTCTTGAAGAATTTTCCACAGTTTATTGTGATCCACACAGTCAAAGGCTTTGGCATAGTCAATAAAGCAGAAATAGATGTTTTTTCTGGAACTCTCTTGCTTTTTCCATGATCCAGCGGATGTTGGCAAGATTATGAGGTCCTTATTTCAAATTTTGGGCTTAAATTGAAGAAAGTAGGGAAAAACACTAGACAATTCAGGTGTGACCTAAATCAAATCCCTTATGATTATACAGTGGAGGTGACAAATAGATTCAAGGGATTAGATCTGGTAGGCAGAGTGCCTGAGAACTATCGATGGAGGTTTGTAACTAAGTACAGGAATGGAGACCAAAACCACCCCAAAGAAAAAGAAATGCAAGAAGGCAAAATGGTTTTCTGAGAAGGCCTTACAAATAGCTAAGAAATGTATAAACATGAAAGGCAAGGGAGAAAGGGAAAGATATACCCATTTGAATGCAAAGTTCTAGAGGACAGAAAGGAGAGATAAGAAAGACTTCCTCAGTGATCAATTGAAAGACATAGAGGAAAACAATAGAATGGTAAGACTAGAGATCTCATCAAGAAAATTAGAGATACCAAGGGAACATTTCATGCAAAGATAGGCTCAATAAAGAACAGAAGTGTACCTGAAATATGTAAAACATTGGTCTCAAAGTTTCAGGATGCAATTATAAATGTTGCATGAAAATGAGGAAAAAAAAGTTTAATAATAGACTATTTTTAGAGAAACAATTCATTTAGGAAAAAAGAAAAAAATATTTGCCCCATTGAATCTCATTGGCATAATCATGGCATTGTCGAAGCCTCAGCAAACACACTTCTAACATGGGCGTCACCAATACCTTTCTTTCTAACTTAGAAATATGAGCATCCTGAAATCAGGTAGATTTTACCTTTTCTGATAGAAGAACAGGAAACAATCAGCTATCAGAATTGTCTCATTATCATAGTATGCTTCAGTCATGTCTGACTCTTTGCAACTCTATGGACAGTAGCCCATCAGGCTCTTCTGTCCAAGGGATTCTCGAGGCAAGAATACTGGAGTGGGTTGCTAAGCCCTCCTGAAGGGGATTCCCCCGACCCAGCGATCAAATCCACATCTCTTATATCTCCTGCATTTGCAGGCAGGTTTTTCACCACCAACTGAGCTCTATCTAGTCAAAGCTATGGTTTTTCCATTAGTCATGAATGTATGTGAGAGTTGGAATATAAAGAAAGCTGAGTGCCAAAGAATTGATGCTTTTGAACTGTGGTGTTGGAGAAGACTCTTGAGAGTCCCTTGGACTGCAAGGAGACCCAACCTAAAGGAAATCAGTCCTGAATATTCCTTGGAAGGACTGATGCTGAAGCTGAAAGTCCAATATTTTGGCCATTGATGCAAAGAACTGACTCATTTGAAAAGACCCTGATGCTGGAAAAGATTGCAGGCGGGAGGATAAAGGGATGACAGAGGGTGAGATGGTTGGATGGCATCACAGACTCAATGGACATGAGCTTGAGTAAACTCTGGGAATTGGTGATGGACAGGGAGGCCTGGAGTGCTGCAGTCCGTAGGGTCACAAAAGAGTCAGACGTGACTGAGACTGAACTGAACTGAATTCTTTACCACTAGCTCCACCTGGGAAGTATCTGTGTATTGCCTGTTGAGAATTCAAGAATTTATTAAGTATTTTTAAGATCAACCTTGCTGTTTCCTCCTTCCTAAAATGAATTTATAAAGCTTAACATTTATAAAAAATAGTCCACCAAACACATTAACTTCCTTCCATATCCTAGCTCTGTTTTATAACCTCTTACATCTTTAAAATTCATTTTTGTTTTTAAAAAATCTAAATATTTATTATCTGTTTATTTTCACATGGCCCTGTGAGATGGACAGGTCAGATCTTAATATCCCCATTTTACAGGATATTGATGTTATATCACTCTGGAACAGGAACCTGAGGTTATATAACTTTTCTAAATTAACAAAAGCACTGAGATCCTTCATTGTAAGTAGAATTCAAATGTGCTCATGTCCATCCATTTTTCCTTGCATTTTACTCCATCTTTCATTTTACATCATTATTTAGTTTATCTTTTGATATTAAATTATATATTTAGCCATGTCAGTATCAGTAAGAGAGAGATCACAAATATTAAATATTTGAGAACAAAAAAAAATCTTATTAACCATAAAATAGAACTCTGATTACAATGTTGCTCAATGCTAACCAGTAATATCTTAGTTAAATGCCAAGGTACAGAAGGAATATTTGGAAAACATTACTACTTAGTTAGTGTCATTCACTATATTTCTATAAAATGTCTCTTATAATCTTTTATATTTTTAAATATCTGTGGACTTATTTCTACACAGAATGAACTAAAATACAGCTTCTCTGATTTTTATTCAAGGATGTGGGCTTTGATCATTGATACAGAATTGAAGTATTCTATTTCACTCATGCCAGGACACAAGTTTCTCTTCATTTTATATTAAGAAATCACAGGATAAAATTGAGGGGGGAAATTAGATTTATTCTTCCCTGTGTTTAATAATATTCACGTAATGGGCATATGCTCACAGGAGGTAGCAGGCAGGTAATATTCCAGCTGTGAGTCTGGCCTCTAGACTTGCTGAATTGTACAGGCATCTCCCAAGGGGCCATGTGTTTACACATCAAATCTGAGGGCTTATGATGTACATTCTTGGAAAACACTGTTCTCTGCTTCTGCACTTATAATGTGGATGGGATTAGAGTAGGTTAAGGTAAGGCAAAAGTTCATTCTCACCTTTTATAAGATTTGGGAAGCACAGAATAAAATAATCATGAGAATCTGGAGGTTTAAAAATTACAGAAAAAAATGAGAATAAATTTAAATACAGAAATCTTTCCCTGATTATATTTGCTGGTCTTTTCTCCAAATAAATTCCTTGGTATCCTGCTCCAAACCTTAAACCACAGTACTTCTCTTGGTTGGTGTTCTCTTATATTTTATTATCTTCCTGATAATTTCAAAATCCTTCAAGTACTGTATCTCTGCCTTTAGCCAAACATGCTGCCCACTAGGAAGTTCATAAAGACCACCCAAGAGCATTTCAGGAGATCTACCCAACAGTGAGCTGATGCTGATAACTGCCAATCCCAATTTGCTTGGCTTCAGGGAACTTTTGTATTAAAAAGTGCTGTCACATATTTTTAATTTCCCCAGTGAGTCTGCTCCCCCTCCGTGCTGCCCCATCAAAGAACTGTATAATAATGTGAAATGTGAAAGAAGACATGCTGTTCTGGAATTTACATTGTTCTTTTTGATTCAAGAGCAAATTTGTGAACATGGGGTATTGTGTCACATGAGCAAACAAATTAGATTAACAAAGAATTAAGAACACAATATTATATTCACAGTTAGACCACTTTCATGTAGACTGCATTGTACATAACTATTCTAATGTGATTGAATTGGAAATATTCAAGCACTGAGGCTAAATCTGTATAATCCTTTTTGTTCTTGTTGAAGCAGTAACTTTGTGTATTTGAGCATTGACTTTTCCTCACCTACTTGAACCAAATTTATTCAGAGTCAATGGGATTTTCTACTCCTGGAAAGATACTTTGGCCTTTAAAGTCTTTTTTTTTTTTTTTTTTAGTTAAAAATTTAAAGTCAATTATCATGGTAAACTAAGTATGACAGGTTAACAATATATATTTATATTGGAGAAAAAATGAATTAAATGAATTAATGTTTTTAATATTAATACACTTACACTAGTCAGATCATCTTCATGACAAATCCCTTTGAACAGGAAGCAGTTTCCAAATTGGCCAGTTTGCTTAAGAAGCAAATTTTAACAGTGGCATTCAGCCGCTTCTTGTTCTTCACTAACTAATGTTTTAGATTTACCTTCTTCAGCTCTGCTATAATTGAGGTATTGATCACTTAACTTGCAAAATCTGCTCTGACCCAATTTTCAAGCCAACTTAATGTTAAATTAGAATGAGTGCATTCAATTTTATTTTCCTGCTTTACCATCAATTCCCTTTCTTCTTACACTACAGTTAACACGTGAACACCAGGATGACTCAGAATCACTGGGAGTTAATTAAAGTCTTGGGACATCTGCATTATACTGAAAGATACAAGTCAACTCTGCTGAGGCTCTAAATAATTGAGTTTCCAAACAGGTTTTCTCCAGTTTTTATTTATCCTGAGTTATTCAAATGGACTACCATTCTGGTTCTTGTTCTGAGTTCTTATTTTAGAGATTCACCTAGTTCTCAAATTTCCCTGCGTCTCAGGTCCTTCTTTTTTTTTTTTTTGCCAGTCATTTTCTTGCTTAACTGGGCTTCCCTTGTGGCTCAGCTGGTAAAGAATCTGCCTGCAATACGGGAGACCTGGGTTTGATCCCTGTGTTAGGAAGATCGCCTGGAGAAGGGAAAAGCTACCCACTCCAGTATTCTGACCTGGAGATTCCATGGACTATAGTCCATGGGGTCGCAAAGAGTCGGACATGACTGACTGACTTTCAGTTCACTTCACTTCTTCTTTTATAACTGAAGTCCTATTTCTGATCTCCAATCTATGTCTAATGGTCTTGATAGGGACAGGCTCTGCCCCCTACTGTCTAGACTCTCCCTAACTGGGAATGCAGGAAGGCAGAGTGATATACAGTCTGGATTGGATTGTTGGTCTCTAGAGATCTTAGCCATCTCATCTAAAATACATATTTCTCTAATAAACTCAGCTTATACACATTATCAAAGACATCTTCACATTTTAGTATTTTAGAAATAGCTTTACAGATTCATTGTACTTAACATTTTAAGTGGAATGACGCTCAGAAACCTAGCATGTCTTCATGTATTCTTTTTAATGGAAGTATATTTCCTTTATAATATTATATAAGTTTCATGTGTACAGCACAGTGATTCAGTGCTTTTATAACTTATAATACATTAAAAATTGTTACATGATAATAGCCACAATTCCCTGTGCCATACAGTATATCCTCTTTGCAGTAGCTTGTCTCTCTTAATCCCATACCTCTCCCTCTCTTTCCTCTCTTCCATGGTAACTGCTGGTTTGTTTCCTATGAGTCTGTTTCTGTTTGAATATACACTCATTTGTATTATTTTTTAGATTCCACATACAAATGATATCAAGCAGTATTTGTTTTTGTCTTACTTATTTTACTAAGTATTATATTCTCTAGGTCGATCCCTGTTGCTTCAGATGGCAGATTCTCATTCTTTTTATGATTGAGTAGTATTCCATTGCATATGTGTATATATATTCATATATATATCTGCACTTCTTTATTCATTTATCTGTTGATGGATACTTTGGTTGCTTCCATATTTTGACTATCATAAATAGTGCTAATGAAATAGAACATTGGGGTGCATGCATCTTTTTGAATTAGCATTTCCAATATTTTCTGGATATATCCCCAGGACTGGAATTCCTGGGTCATATGGTAATTCTAGTTTTAGTTTTTTGAGGACCTTCCCTTGGTACTTCCATTGTGGTTGTATCATTTTATATTCCCAAATCCTCACCAATGTTTGTTACTTGTAGACTTTTTGATAATAGTGATTCTGACAGATATGAGGTGATATCTCATTGTGGATTTGATGTGCATCCTTAGTAATTAAAGATGTTGAGCATCTTGGCATGTGCCTGTTGGCCACTTGCATGTTTTCTTTGGAGAGCTATCTGTCTTCTGCCCATTTATGATTGGGCTGTTGATTTTGTTTTTTATTTTTTTCAATATATTGAGCCTATGAGCTATTAATGTACTTTTTTTTTAACTTCATTTAAAATGAGAGAAATATTATGTGCCATATACACTATGAGAAATAAATAATAAAGATAAGAAAATGTGAAAGTTTTAGCAAACACAGGGAATTATCAAGGGTTTTCCTCATGGCTTAATTGGTAAAGAATCTGCCTGCAATGCAGGAGACATGGGTTCAATCCCTGGGTTGGGAAGATCCCCTGGGGAAGGGAAAGGCTACCCATTCCAGTATTCTGGCCTGGAGAAATTTAATGGCCTGTATAGTCCATAGGGTCACAAAGAGTCAGACACAGCTGAGCAACTTTCACTTTTTAAAACATGATGAATGCAAATGAAAATAATATTAACATAAGGACATAATTCAACTTTTGACAACTCTTCATGTTATTTAAAAAAACATTTTCCTTTGCTCTAAAATTATTTGGCATAGTAAGAATATTGTTATTGTTGTTCGTTTGCTAAATTGTGTCCGACTCTTTGCGACCCCATGGACTGCAGCATGTCAGGCTTCCCTGTCCTTCACTATGCCCTGGAATTTGCTCAAATTCATGTCCACTGAGTTGCTGATGCTATCTAACCATTTCATCCTCTGCCACCATCTTTTCCTTTTGGCTTCAGTCTTTCCCAGCATCAGGATAGTGTAGTAAGAATAAAAGCAGGTAAATGGTAGAGAAACAAAATTTATTACACAAACCAAAGATTGGTAGAATTACAAGTTTCAAGAACCTTCAAGTAAATAGTAGTTTTAAGGATTTTAAAGGAAAATTATACAAATATATTTACTGAGGTCAAAGTTATTACTTCTTAAAAATAATTAGTATCAAATGAGAAAAGTAAGCTGAGAGTTTTATCACCATGCACTAAACCTTAGTAAAAAGGTTCTGTTTTCAAAAGAATATTGTATTAATACAGGAAATATACAAATTGAGAAATTTCAGTAATAGATCTGCACTTACGTGAGATATTAAAAAATGAAAAAGCTATTTCAAGTTAGTGGGAAAAGGATGGTCAATTTAATAGATGATTTTGGAAATGTATTAAATCCATTGTGATTCCCCCTCTATGGTCATTAAGGTTGCCTGCTTGCCCTTAAATATTTGACCTTGTGAAAAAGGTGGAAACCTGATCAAAGTCATCTCTAACCTTGCCAGAAAAAGGATAGGGGTGGTGTAGTAGACATTGATAGGAAAACTTTATATTCAGACCAAATTGACTCCATCACTAAACTATGGGACTTGAGCAAGTTACATAATCCTTCTTAGAAAATTAACCATTTCAGCTGATTCTCAAAATTATTGATACAAATTTGATTATAATTCTTTTATAAATTAATGTCCTCTTTATTTTTATTTCTCATCTGGCTTCATCCATTATAGGTTTTCTTCATGCTTCCTTAATTCTGTCATTATCTCTGGCCTTCAAGACTGTATTTTCCTTGTAGATCTTTGCAAAGAGTGAGCTATTTGTTTTTTTGCTTAAATCTAAAGTTTTGGTGTGTGATGTATTAATTTCTTCTTTAAGTATATGCTTTTGTTATAACATACTATTTTTGTAGTTTTATTTCTGTAGCTTTCTGAAGTGAAATCTGACAAAATTTTCCCCTGTATTAACTTTCTCCATGGGAGTTTGGTCATCCTTGCGTTGGTTTGTGTGTGTGTGTGTTTATTTTTTACTTTTCCTTTTTTAACATCTCTGTATACAATTGGATTTCTTTAAATACTTAGGATTTGAGTATGTCTATACATACATAATTGGGCTTTTCTGGTGGCTCAGCAGTAAAGAATCTGCTGGCCAAAGCAAGAGGCATGGGTTCAATCCCTGGGTCAGGAAGATACCCTGGAAAAGGAAACAGCAATTTACTGCAGGAATCTTGCCTGGGAAATTCCATGGGCCCAGGATCCTGGCAGGTTACAGTCCATGGGGTTGCAAAGAGTTGGATACAACTTACCAACTAAATAACAACATCAACAACACTTATACACAGTTGGTATTAGTGGTATTAGCAGTGTATGCCCCTGTCATTTCTACAAGTACATGTAGCATCTGATTAATGCATGGCAATGGCAGCTGTGATAAATTTATGCATAAGTGTGTGGTTAGAGATAGAGGGATTAAACATTCACTTCAGATTGGCAATATATTTTCCCACATGGGAATATATTTTTCTTCTTTCCATGATTCTTAATGTTACTTGGAATTCATTCAGAAGTCTCTGGATCTCTGACCATTTGTCTGAACTTCTTCACAGCTCTGTTTGTGGCTTTTCATTTGAAAAAGGGCCTGAGCAAAAAAAAAAAAAAAGAAAGAAAGAAAATGGGCCTGATGAACCCTTCCTCAGGCTTTAAATAATGGATCGATTTTCAATTAGCACCTTTGTTACCCCTGGTTCCAACACCAGGTTCTATGGTTCTTTAGAAAAAACCTAACTTGTTTTGAGGTTTACTATTTTAATTTTGCTTGATAAATAATTCTTCATATCTATTGGATTTTGGTCTCATTTTTATTTTATCTGTATCTTCTTTCCAATACATTGTTCACAGATATAGTCAGTTGATAACTTCCCAGAACATTGATATTGCTGAGGATTTATTTATTTGTTCTGTTATTTTTCCTTTTAAATGCGTACATGTAGCTACAGTTGTGTTCAACTCTTTTGTGACCCTATGGACTGTAACCCACCAAGCTGCTCTGTCCATCGGATTCACTAGGCAAGAATACTGAAGTGAGTTGCCATTTTCTCCACTAGGGGATTTTCCTGACCCGGCAATTGAATCTGCATCTTTTATGTCTCCTGCATTGGCAGGTGAGTTCTTTACCACTAGTGTCAGTTGGGATATTTATTGTCAATTTGGTGGGATTTTAAAGAGAGAAGTTAACCATTTTGCTTTTGATTACTCCCATTTCTAACTACCATAGAAGCATATCATGCCTTAAAGTAATAGTGCTCAAGCTTCAGCCTGTGTCAGAATCACCTGAGTGTTTGATTTGACATGTAGTAGGTGGGGCCTGAGAATCTGCATTGCTACCAAGTTCCCAGGTGATGCCAGTTCTGCTGGTCAGGGAGCCATATTTTAAGCATCACACCTTAGAGTGTCCCTTCAAATAGGTCTCAATTCAGTTCAGTAGCTCAGTTTGGTCTGACTCTTTGCGACCCCATGGACTACAGCACGCCAGGCCTCCCTGTCTATCGCCATCTCCCGGAGTTTACTCAAACTCATGCCCACTGAGTCAGTGATGCCATCCAGCCATCTCATCCTCTGCCATCCCCTTCTCCTCCCTCATTCAATCTTTCCCAGCATCAGGGTCTTTTCCAATGAGTCAATTCTTCACATCAGGTGGCCAAAGTATTGGAGTTTCAGTTTCAGCATCAGTCACTCCAATGAATATTCAAGACTGATCTCCCTTAGGATGGACTGGCTGGGTCTCCTTACAGTCCAAGGGACTCTCCAAGAGTCTTCTTCAACACCACAGTTCAAAAGCATCAATTCTTTGGCACTCAGCTTTCCTTATAGTCCAACTCTCACATCCATACATGGCTACTGAAAAAACCATAGCTTTGACTAGACAGACCTTTATTGTCAAAGCAATGTCTCTGCCTTTTAATATGCTGTCTATGTTGGTCATAACTTTTCTTCCAAGGAGCAAGCATCAAATAGGTCTACATATATGTATACTATCAACTCAAACTGCCAAAATTATGGCTTAATTCTCATGAATTATTTGGTTGAAACATTTGTTTTCAGATGAAGAAAGTTAGAATCAGTGAAATTAAGGGACTTGCACAAAGCTGGTTGACTGGTTGTCTCAAGAAAACCCAAATAACTTATTTGGAGTAGGAAATAAATTAAGTGACTGGTCTTCTTTTTTAAATGTAGGGTTGTTTTTATAAATAAGTGTCCAGACTTCCTGTTTAGGAAGGCAATCTCTAATTTTAGCAGAAAATGCACAGGGCTTTGAAATCCATGTCATCTTCTAACACCCAAAACACTGCTGTTCTGTTTGTTGGTGCACTTCTTTTTCCATGTGTCTTAGAGCAACTCTCTAAATACTCTAGGGTTAGCATAGTTAAACACTGTACTTAACTTGTACCAACAAAAGTCCCCTTCCTCTTGTTCTTTTGATCCATTGGCTTCTTTCCTTCTCCATTTAAGTGAAACTTTCCTCATAATTTCTGTCTGGGTCACAGGACTTGTCCTTTCTTGCTGCTGTCACTTAATTGACAGTTTAAACTAAATTATGTTTAAATATTACACATACTACTTGCCATTAAGTTATAATCGCAGTGAAATTTAAGCTAGAATCAATATTAAATATTCACCCAAACTGCTGCATTCAACTTGATTAATGATTGCAATTGATTGATGTGAATTAAGAATGGCAGAGCATTTAAAAGCATTACAGTGATCAGCTACATTTAATTTTTACAGCAATACCATCTTAGAATACTATGTTAAAAGTGTTCTGTGTATGTTAATAGGCCTAGAGTTCAAAATTCTCTACTAGGTTCTAGAAGTAGTAATCAGAGTTTTAGGACAATACCTTTCTCTCACTGGTTAAAATATCCAAATAGAAGAAAACTAAATTTCCTAACTTAATATGAATATTTTGGCTTTGTTAACTGAATCAGATAATTACATACTGGTATCTACAAATTTCCCCCCTAAAGTTGTCAGAGGGTAAAGTTTCACTAGAATATACGCAAGAAGAAAGGAGTAGACACAGGATATGTTAAAACTACCATATTTCATACATTCAGGGGAAAAGTTCATGTTTTACTAAATTTGCCCATAAATTAAATCAAAAGACAGTAATTTACAGCCAGGCTTTCAAATGTGGGCTGCACTTAACTCATCTAATAAATAGAGGCTAAGGATGAGTGCAAGCATACTATGCCTCAAGACTGGAAACTGGCATCCCAAAGTGATATACAGTTCTGTGTATATATATGACATTTGGAATTGCATTTGGTCTTCCTTCCTCCAGTACCTCAAATGGAAAGATTGCTTACTTGATTAGTGTAGGTAAATTAAATAGATTTTTATATTTATGGTGAATTCAACAACTTTTCAAGGAAAAAAATAACCAGTGATAATCCAATTTCTACTTTAAAATGAAATTAGATTGGAGGATCAATACAGGGAACATACAATCAAAATTTTATCCCAGGGTTTTTTTTTTTTTTTGAAACTTTCCTAGAGCTGAAACGAATTCTGGTTTCTTAACTACGTCTTGTTTTGGCTCCCATCATATCAAAAATGGAAAATAGCCAGTTGTAGAGAAAATGTTGATGGTTTTGCAAGGTACAGGAATGTAGTTTAAAACTTAGCTATGTATAGAGTCAGCCTTTTTTTCTGCCAAAATGAATAAACCTCTCAGTGAACCTCTGAAGTTCACCTTGAAGTTCATGGTGAAGTCAACAGAACATTTAAGCACAAAGGGAGAGCAAAGTAGAAGTAAGCAGATTTCCACCAATTGCAAGATGCAGTGGAACATTATTAATTCTTACTCACTGAATTAAGACCTTGTAATGTCAGTGTAACTGTGTATTCTTGGGGTGGGAGTGCAGAATGAGATGTATTTGCTAGCTTAAAATACTGCCTGGACATTTACAAGACGTTTATATAGCACATTTTCTGGCCTAGATTTTTTAGGAAATCAAGCTATTTTCGAAGACTTAATATAACATCAAAATGCACTTGAGAAATTATGTAGTCCTGTTTCATTATTTTTTTAATCAATTTAATGCAGTATGAGATGATTTTCTATAGGTGGTTTCATCAAAGTTCTATACATTTAAAGCTTTAAAAATTTAAAAATTCTATAATTATCTATTTTATGCACATTTCTCAAAAATGTATTAAATTTAATAATATTTAACTCAAGAAGCATTTCTGAAAAATTACATGTATTTTGAATTAGTATGTTGCTTTTTTTATTGGCTTATAACAATTTTTAATTTATATCTGACAAGAAGTATTGAAATTTGAAATGCATTCATATATGGCAAGAAATATAATATCTTACTAATTCTCTTATATTGCTCCTTTTGAATATCTACACTTTTAGGCTGCAAAGTTTTAGGATAGAGTTATCTTACTGTAATTTACTCCTGATAAAGGACTTTTGTTTATGTGTGCTTACTTCTGCCTGATTTGATTTACTTCAACACAAATCTCAGTAAGAGATTCTACATTAATAATTTGAAATAAATTGCACGATAAATCCACTTCTACAGACAAAGGATTGCTCATTAATATGTACTATGAAATGTACCATTAGTAAAATGTTGAGAAAACTTTAAAAAATAAAATTAGATCTATACTTGCTGCAACACACCAGAAACTGTAAGAAAATTAAATATTGAAACTTCAGTTTGAAATGGAAAATTGCAAAAGGCAAATACATTCATACGTCACAGTTGTTTTTTCTAATCACATTGGTATGCACTAGAAATATATAATATCTTATATTTTAAAAGATGTAGTACCTAAATCACTTTCTCTTTCTCAGACCCTCAAGAAATGAAAGACATTTAGATATAAATGCAATGTAGAAGATAATATTGCAGAAGCAAAGAACTATTATGTTTGAAAATAATAAAGCAGAGGATCCAGTGATTGAAGTGTATTCTCAATTTCGTGTTCTCTAGTGTTGGGCCATCCTCGTGCAGAAATGCTGAACCAAAGAAAGCAAGCCTTCAGAGCCGCCACATGAGGCTCGGAATGCTGTGTGAGGCTGTGGTGTGCTTCTGCTCCACGAGGCTGCTAGTGCCCGGTGTTATCAGATCTCAGCAAAAGCTGACCAAAGGGTGCCAGATCCTAGGTGTTTCAAGTGTATTTGTTCCTACTATAAGTGCCATATTAAGTTCTCAAAAATGGTATCATTTGCAATTCTCACAGTATGCACATATATAGTTTATGAAAATTTTCTTTATTCAGTAATGTTGTTAATTTGGTAAAAATATCTGAACAGACTTGGGCCATTAATTATGACTAAAGCTGTGTTTCCATTTGGTGATAAAACATAAACCTGATTTGGGTAACAATGTGTGTAACAACCCATTCTTCTTTTACTAATTTATTATAAATAATATAAGAATTTTAGGAGTTATATACTATCATCTATTATACTTGCACGTTCCATGGCAAGTCTAGAGATGTGCTTTGCATATAATCATGATGAAATCTTTTTTGTAAACCAGGATATTAACTATTTGCAAGTACACTAGGATTAAAATTTGTTTCATGATTACTATCATCAAAATAATTTCCCCTTCTTTACTCATGGTCACAAATTACTCTTGTTTATAAAAAAGGAAAATTGCTTTCTAGGACAGATTAATATTTCAATGTCATTATGGCAAGACACATAATGTTTTCATAAGAATAACAGCATAATGTCTTTCCTTGAGCTTAAATAACACATACTTACAGATTATAAAATATTTAGTGACTTTTTTGTTTGTTTAGTAACATATCACTTTTGCATTATTTTTTGGTCTCTATAGTGATATTTTGTTGATTCAATTTACATTTATCAAATAACATCTAAGCCCTAAATTAGAGAGGATTAAAATTAGTTTTATTTGTCATAAGTTTTAGCAGAGTTGAATTTTTTATTACAGAGGGCATGAAGAAAATTTTCCACATCCACTAATATAAGACTTAGAAATTTTCAATCAAAAATTGAATTTAATTTTATGAGTATCTATATGATAATTCTAAGTAAATTCAAATACTGGAATAGTAGGCTAATGACAAAGTTATCTATTTTATTTAGCACTTGTATGTTTATTTTAAATGCAACGGGACAATCAATAATTGAGGAGTCTTTAATGTTTCTTTTTTAAAGTTGATTGAATTCTTAAAGCACTTTCTTCCTGTAAGGCAAAAGCATTTTCTACAACAGCTTTTGTTTATATCACTCAAAAGAAGCATGAAAATGGAGTAAATGGAAATAAAGGTAGTGATTAAGAGACTGTAAACCATACTTAGAAAAAAAAGGAATGCATAGGTCTATTATTTGATGTAAACTGCACTATTAATATGTGAAAGAAAGTACAAAGAATCATATAGCAAATTTTACTTCCCTTTTTTCAGCTACAAAAACTGGAAAGAAGAGACTAAATAAAGCAGAAGTAAAAGTTGAGAGGAAAGGATGAGAACACCTGTAATTGTCTAAGTAAGATTAAGACACTAAATCCAGAAAATATATTTTACAATAGCAAATGAATTCATAGGTGTAATTTCAGAAAAACTGTCAGTAATCCTAACAAATTCATAATAAAAGGAAAATATGCCATAAGACTAATGATGGGTAAATGCTTCCAAAATGAAGGTAAGAATAGAGACCAGAAATAACAGGTAGATTCTGAAAAATCTTTAGAAAAGATTATATGTTTATGAAAGTTTCATTAACATAATTTTAGAGTTGTGATTTCAGAGGAAGAAAAATATGATAGTCAATATGCAATGGGATGTCACTAAAATGAATATAGAATTGTCGTCTAAAGCTAAAGAACTTCAGACTCCACTGGAAAATCAATGACACTTGCTAAATCCAAATAGATGTGAAGATTTTCATTTAACTGTATCAGATTATGTTATAAAGAATATCTTATTATGGCAATTATCAGTTGAGCAGTATGCAGAGTTGGAGACCCTTGTCTGTAAAGAAGTGATGGTTAGTACAGCCACTATGGAGAACAGTGTGGAGATTCCTTAAAAAACTGGAAATAGCACTGCCTTATGATCCATCAATCCCACTGCTGAGCATACACACTGAGGAAACCAGAAGGGAAAGAGACACGTGTACCCCAATGTTCATCGCAGCACTGTTTATAATAGCCAGGACATGGAAGCAACCTAGATGTCCATCAGCAGACGAATGGATAAGAAAGCTGTGGTACATATACACAATGGAGTATTACTCAGCCATTAAAAAGAATTCATTTGAATCAGTTCTAATGAGGTGGATGAAACTGGAGCCTATTATACAGAGTGAAGTAAGCCAGAAGGAAAAACACCAATACAGTATACTAATGCATATATATGGAATTTAGAAAGATGATAACAATAACCCTGTGTACGAGACAGCAAAAGAGACACTGATGTATGGAAGTCTTATGGACTCTGTGGGAGAGGGAGAGGGTGGGAAGATTTGGGAGAATGGCATTGAAACATGTAAAATAGCATGTATGAAATGAGATGCCAGTCCAGGTTCAATGCGCGATACTGGATGCTTGGCGCTAGTGCACTGGGAAGACCCAGAGGGATGGTATGGGGAGGGAGGAGGGAGGAGGGTTCAGGATGGGGAGCACATGTATACCTGTGATGGATTCATTTTGATATTTGGCAAAACTAATACAATTATGTAAAGTTTAAAAATAAAATAAAATTAAAAAATAAAAAAAATAAAAAGAAGTGATGGTTAGAATGTCTATCTATGGCTGGAGAAAACTTAAGAAAATGAGTACTGCCTTTAGGTCCCTTGGTCTGTCTCTAATAGTTGACAAACAGCGCCAACTCTGTGAAATGGTCAGATTTAACATTCACAAATTATCATCCTATTATCCTCAATTTGCTTGATGTGCTAACATGTCTCCCAGTATTTTCTTGATCAATTCATCTGTCAATGGACACTTGGGTTGTTTCCATACTTTGGCTATTGTGAATAGCTATTATGAATATGAGAGTACAAATACCTCCCTGAGATAATGATTAGTTTCCTTTGGATACATACCCAGACGTGGAATTGCTGGATCAGATGGTAGTACTGTTCTTAATCTTTTGAGCAATCTCCTGCTGTTTTCCATTGTGGCCACAACAATTTATACTTCCACCAATCTTACACAAGGGCTCTCTTTTCTCCACCTCCTCACCAACATTTGTTATCTGTAGTCTTTTTTATAACAGACATCCTAATTATGAAGTGATGTCTCATTGTGGTTTTGATTTGCATTTTCCTGATGATTAGTAAGGGAGAAGGCAATGGCAACCCACTCCAGTACTCTTGCCTGGAAAATCCCATGGATGGAGAAGCCTGATGATTAGTAAATTTGAGCACTCTTTCATGTACCTATTAGACATTTGTATGTTTTCTTTGGTAAAATATTTAAGGTCTTTTGCCATTATTTAATAGAACAATTTGGGTTTGGGGATTTTTGTATTGTTATTGTTGGGTTTTTTTTTTTTTTTGCCTATTGAGATGTATGATTTTCTTATATATTTTGGATATTAACATTTACTGAATATGACTTGCAAATATTTTCTCCCATTCCATAGATTGTCTTTCATTTTATTGATCTTTTTTCTATGCCAACACATTAATTTAAGGTAATCCCACTTGCTTATTTTTTTGTTTTTATTGCCTTTATTTTTGGTGTCAAATCTAAAGAATAATTGCCAAGACCAACATCAAGGAGCTTACCTTTTATTTATTTTTGTTTTTTTCTATGAGTTTTATAGTTTTGGGTCTTACATTCAAGTCTTTAATACATTTTGAGTGGATTTCTGTGTATGGTTAAGACAAAGTGTATAATTTTAACTTGAGAATTTAAACAATTAGATTCCAAATGTCTAAATTTAATAAATTAATGTTAATTCATAAGCTGGGTAACTATAAATACTACTTACACATAAAACCATTCTCAGATCTGTAGAAGTTTACACAGAAAGAACACTTCAAAAATCTGCTTCAGAATTGCTCTCCCATCATAAAGACAAAATACATGATACAATCATTCTCAGACGTTTAAAAACAAGCACCACTGGGCATAATTCCTGAGAGATGCAGAATAAATGAACTGAATCCTACAGTACTCCAGCATACTGCCTGAAGGCAGTTTCCAGAAGAAATCCTGGTGGCTGAACTGTGTTGAGGATACAGATATTAGAGTTCTAGAAGATCAAAGCAGCTAGAATTTAAGGGGGAAGAATACAGGGGAGGAGGGAACTACACAAAGAAACAACAGTGAAGAATTTATGAAGGATACCCTTGAGGGTGGCTCTGTGGTAAAGATTCACCTGTCAATGAGGCGATGCAGGTGACACGGATTTGATCCCTGGGTTGGGAAGACCCCCTAGAAAAGGAAATGGCAACCCACTCCAGTATTCTTGCTTAGAGAATCCCATGGACAGAGGAGGCAGGTGGGCTACAGTCCATAGGATCACAAATAGTCAGACACAACTGAAAGACTGAGCATACACACACCCTTGAGTCATTTATTGAATACTAATGTGTGCATGTATAAAGAAGACTCCTACCATGAAAAAAAAGAACCACGGGGAACTCACACCAACTGGAAATATTTTTTCTTCCTACTGAGTGTTAGTGAAGATGCAGAGAAAAGGGAATACTGGTACACTGTTGGTGGGAATGTATTTTGGTGATGCCACTCTGGAAGCAGTATGAAGTTTCTTAAAAAAGTTCAAATAAAACTACCATACAATCAAGAAATTCTACTCCTGGATATTTATCTGAAGTAAGCAAAACATTAGCTCAAAAAGATATATGCACCCCTGTGTTCAATATGGGTTTCCCTGGTGGCTCAAAGGGTAAAAAAATCCATCTGCAATGCAGGAGAGCTGGGTTTGATCCCTGGGTCAGGAAGATCTCTTGGACAAGGGAATGCCTATCCACTCCAGTATTCTTGCTTGGAGAATTCCATGGACAGAGCCTGGAAGGCTATAGTCTGTGGGGTTGCAAAGAGTCAGACATGACTGAGCAACCAATGCTTTCACTTTCACTTCACATGTTCACTGTAACATTATTTGCAATATCCAAAAATGTAGAAGCAAATTATGTGTACACTGATGTATGAGTGGATAAAAACATCATATTACATATATATATATATATATATATATATATATATATTCAGCCTTAAAATAGTACATTTTGCCATTTGTGACAATATAGATGAATCTTGGTGTCTCTATGCTAAGTGAAATAAATTAGACAAAAACATGATACTGTATGATCTCACATGGGCTTCCTAGGGGGCTGTTGCTGCTTCTGCTGCTAAGTCGCTTCAGTCGTGTCCGACTATGTGCGACCCCATAGATGGCAGCCCACCAGGCTCCCCCGTCCCTGGGATTCTCAAGGCAAGAACACTGGAGTGGGTTCCTAGGTGGCACTAGTAGTAAACAATCTGCTTGCCAGTGCAGGAGATGCAAGAGATGTGGGTTTGGTCCCTAGGTCAGGAAGATCGCCTGTAGTAGGAAATGGCAACTTGTTCCAAAATTCTTGCCTGGAAAATCCCATGGACAGAGGAGCCTTATGGGCTATAATCCATTGGGCTGCAAAGAGTCAGACACAACTGTGAAATCTTAAAAGACAATCCAAGCTAACTTATAAGTACAGACAACAAATTAGTGGTGTGTGTGTGTGTGTGTGTGTGTGTGTGTGTGTGTGTGTGTTGTGGGGCATGGAAAGTGTAAAAGTGATCAAATGGTTATAAATCAAAAAAGTCATGGGAATGGTTTACCACCACCACACCCCCGCCAAAAAAATCAGAGCAGCAAATCTAGTGTCAGAGTCTGTGCAAACTAGAAGACAATGAATAAATCCATAAAGTACTTGGGAAAAAAATATATATATATATCAACTGAAAATTTTATCCCTTCCAGGATTATCTTATAAAGATGAAAGCAAAATTAAACTTTTACATACCAAGAATACCATAGAGAGAATAGAAAAAACTTAAAATTTTGAGGGAGTTCTTCAGAAAAAGGAAAATAATATCAGAGAGAAATCTGTGTTGAATCTACATAGAAGAATAAATAGTCATAGAGATGGAAAACATATGAGTAATTTTTTAATTTCTCATTTTCAATCTATTTAGAAATAGTTTACTATTTAAATACATAACTTGGCTTCCCAGACAGTAAGGCATCAGCCTGCAATGCAGGAGACCTAGGTTTGATCCCTGTGTTAGGAAGATCGCCTGGAGAAGGAAATGGCAACCCACTCCAGTGTTCTTGCCTGGAGAATCCCAGGGACGGGGGAGTCTGGTGGACTGCCGTCTATGGGGTCGCACAGAGTCCGACACAACTGAAGCGACTTAGCAGCAGCAGCAGCAGCAGCAGCATAGGGCTACAGCCCAGGAGATCACAAAGAGTCAGACACAACTGAGCGACTAACACTTTCAATTTCTAAATAAATAATAACAATGTATAGAGGAGTTTAAAACACATAAAATTTAATTATATAACTTGAATTTTTAATTATGTAATATAATTATATTCTTCATGGAACAAATGAAGGGAATGAGGAAATTATAGTACTTTTATGTCCTTATTACCACATATAAAGCAGTAAAATGTTATCTGGAGATAGATAATAAGTTAAAGATATATATATTGTAATTTTGAAGTCAATCATCAAAAATATTAATACCACAAATAAGTATGGTTAATGGGCCATTAGAAGATATAAATTAAATCATAACAATGATTCAATTAATCTGAAAGATGTAGAAAACATGAAAAAATATTAAGACATAGGACAAATAGAAAATAGTAACAAGATGTCTATATTTGGAGAAACTATCAGCAAGAACCATATAAATATTCTCAACATGAAACCTGCTTTGGCTCAGTTGTTCTGGCCCAAATCATGAAATACAGAGTAATCAGGGTATTGATGAATGGGACAGTGGCTCAATTTGTTCACAAAAGATGTTTTATAGAGTTGTTTTTGGTTCCCATCATATTAAAACTTTTTATCAATGGTTTGAATGAAGACATAAACAATTTAAAAAATTCATGATGACACAATGTCAAGCTGCTTAGCTAATACCAAACATATGATAGCATGTGCCAAGCATATGATAGAATCAAGATGAAAAATAACATATAGAAACAGTGGACATAAACCAAAGTAAAATATAAAAATGGAAATGAAATATTGAAATAGGTGCAAAACAGCTAAAAATGCTTTTCAGAATATCATTGAAGAGCTTGGGATCTTCATTGAAAAAATTAATACATGGCAGAAAATGAAGAGGAACTAAAAAGCCTCTTGATGAAAGTGAAAGAGAGTGAAAAAGTTGGCTTAAAGCTCAACATTCAGAAAATGAAGATCATGGCATCTGGTCCCATCACTTCATGGGAAATAGATGGGGAAACAGTGGAAACAGTGTCAGACTTTATTTTTTGGGGCTCCAAAATCATTGCAGATGGTGACTGCAGCCATGAAATTAAAAGACTGCAGCCATGAAATTAAAATTAAATTGGAAGGAAAGTTATGACCAACCTAGATAGCATATTCAAAAGCAGAGACATCACTTTGCCAACAAAGGTTCGTCTAGTCAAGGCTATGGTTTTTCCTGTGGTCATGTATGGATGTGAGAGTTGGACTGTGAAGAAGGCTGAGCGCCAAAGAATTGATGCTTTTGAACTGTGGTGTTGAAGAAGACTCTTGAGAGTCCCTTGGACTGCAAGGAGATCCAACCAGTCCATTCTGAAGGAGATCAGCCCTGGGATTTCTTTGGAGGGAATGATGCTGAGAAACTCCAGTACTTTGGCCACCTCATGAGAAGAGCTGACGCATTGGAAAAGACTCTGATGCTGGTAGGGATTGGGGGTAGGAGGAGAAGGGGACGACAGAGGATGAGATGGCTGGATGGCATCACTGACTTGATGGACGTGAGTCTGGGTGAACTCCAGGAGTTGGTGATGGACAGGGAGGCCTGGCGTGCTGCGATTCGTGGGGTCGTAAAGAGTCGGACATGACTGAGCGACTGAAGTGAACTGAACTGAACTGAAATGTATCATGGTGAAAATGAAAGTGTTAGTCACTCAGTTGTGTCTGACTCTTTATGACTCTTTGTGACTCTTTGTGACCCCATGGAGTGTCTGGAACTAAATATTGGAATAGGATAAAATTTTAGTGGAAATTATGACACATGAGTAAAGTCTGTAGCTTTGTTAATAATGTCATATGCATGTTTCTTTCTTAGATTTGATAAATGTACTATGGTTATATAAGATGTCAGCATTAGAAAAAGCATAGTGTGGGGCATATGAGAGCTCTGAACAATAACTCTTCTGTAGATATAAAATTATTTCAGGATATAAAGTTAATAAAATTAATAAGTTTCGATAAAATACAGTGGCATGTAAAAATTTAGGAGAATAGTTATTTCACAGTACAGAAGTAAATTCTCCTTGGTAAAGGAGCAAGTAAATGGAGGAACTGATAAAGATAATTGAGCACTACCTATGTATCAGGGCTTTACATGGATTATTGCATTTTATTTTCATAATAACCATTATAGTTGACATATTCCTCTCATCATTTTATAGATGAGATTAAGTCAATTGCTCAAAGCCAGCAAGTTGCAAATCTGGGATATAAGACTAAGATTGTATGACTATAAAGACCAAGAGTTTTCCACAATGCCATAGTAGCCTCTAGTGTTGCAAATTAACTGTCTTATGCATTATCCTTAAGTTTTATTTTCATTTTATGTTAAGTTTAAGATGGATGTTAAAATGTGGAATGTCTTTGGAGAATACCTAGAATTATAAGGGCGTCAAGAAACAATGAGGTTACAGTTCAGCTCAGTTCAGTTGCTCAGTTGCGTCCGACTCTTTGTGACTTCATGGACTGCAGCATGTCAGGCTTCCCTATTCATCACCAACCCCTGCAGCTTACTCAAACTCATGTCCATCAAATCAGTGATGCCATCCAACCACCTCATCCTCTGTTGCACCCTTCTGCTCCCGCCTTCTATCTTTCCCAGCATCGAGATCTTTTCCAATGAGTCAGTTCTTTGCATCAGGTGGTCAAAGTATTGGAGTTTTAGCTTCCACATCAGTCCTTACAATAAATATTCAGGATTGATTTCCTTTAGGATTGACTGGTTTGATCTTCTTGCAGTCCAAGGGACTCTCAAGAGTCTTCTCCAACACCACAGTTCAAAAGCATCAATTCTTTGGCACTCAGGTTTCTTTATAGTCCAACTCTCACATCCATACATGACTACTGGAAAAACCATAACTTTGATTAGACGGACCTTTGTTGGCAAAGTGATGTCTCTACTCTATAATATGCTGTCTAGGTTGGTCATAGCTTTTCTTCCAAGGAGCAAGTGTCTTTTAATTTCATGGCTGCAGTCACCATCTGCAGTGATTTTGGAGCTCAAAATATAAAGGCTGTCACTGTTTGCATTGTTTCCCCACTTAACCAAAATAAAAGAAGAAATAGTAGATATATGAGTACATGATAACTATTATCAATAAACAAGATTTTTGTTTCCTCAGAAGGGAGCCAAAATACATTTATGACAGGGGTACATATTTCATCTTAAGGGAAAATATACTTCAGCAGTAGTTGTCTAATAATAAAATGATTTGTCTTTTGAAATCTTGCTAATGGTATTAAGTTCAGGCAAGATGTCTTCTCCAGGGGAAGTCTATCATTTTAAGAAATAATTCACTCAAAGACATACTGGTATGAAATGCCCTGAATATGTAGGAACTAGAAAATACTAATGGATACATATTCTGGTACCAAGAGGAATTGCTCAGGGATTTTGCTATCACATTGAAAGACTGAGAAATACATTGGTATTCTAACTAAATCCTAATATTATGACTTGGAATACTATTATAGATGCACTAAGTAGTCACTTGAAGTTATTCTAGACAATCAAATTAGGTGATATTTTGTAAAATTGAAAGTAAAGTCTCAGTTCAGTTCAGTCAGTTCAGTCGCTCAGTCATGTCCGACTCTTTGCCACCCCATGAATTGCAGCACTCCAGGCCTCCCTGTCCATCACCAACTCCCGGAGTTCACTCAGATTCACATCCATCAAGTTGGTGATGCCATCCAGCCATCTCATCCTCCGTCGTCCCCTTCTCCTCCTGCCCCCAATCCCTCCCTGAATCAGAGTCTTTTCCAATGAGTCAACTCTTCGCATGCGGTGGCCAAAGTATAGGAGTTTCAGCTTTAGCATCATTCCTTCCAAAGAACAGCCAGGACTGATCTCCTTCAGAATGGACTGGTTGGATCTCCTTGCAGTCCAAGGGACTCTCAAGAGTCTTCTTCAACACCACAGTTCAAAAGCATCAATTCTTCGGTGCTCAGGCTTCTTCACAGTCCAACTCTCACATCCATACATGACCACAGGAAAAACCATAGCCTTGACTAGATGGACCTTTGTTGGCAAAGTAATGTCTCTGCTTTTGAATATGCTATCTAGGTTGGTCATAACTTTCCTTCCAAGGAGTAAGCATCTTTTAATTTCATGGCTGCAGTCACCATCTGCAGTGATTTTGGAAAATTAAAATTAGCTAAGCTTTTTTATATGCCAAATACTGTGCTGTATATATTTTATATAATTTATAATTTCTATTTAAAAGAATAAAAACCAAATCCCAAATTTGCAAAAACCACATTGACTTTCTGAAACAATTTTGCCTCACATTGATATTTCAATTCTGTTTCACTTCTGGCACAGAGTCATACTATGCTTCATTGGTTGAGCCAAACTGGGGACAAAATACAAATATTTTCCTAGGAAATCTGGCAAAACCACAGGGACACATATTATTTAGTTCTTTTAACACTGAGTTATTTTCTAAAACTCATTTCTTTAGCTTAAGACTGATCTCTGATACCATAGAGGCATGTAAGCCTCTAAGTCTTTATTGTAATCACCCCTTGAATATAAATGAAAGCTCTGAAGGCAAATTTTGATTAAGATGTCTAGATAGAAAGCTAATTTTGCTGGGGGCAGAACTGGGGAATAAAGTGGTAATCCAACAGGTAGGAAGGATGGACAAGAACAGAAGATGAGACCTATGGAGACAATGTAAGTTGCCTTAAATACTTGCCTTGAGTCTCCCTGTTCATTGTTTTCAATTGTCTGTAATACATCCAATAAAATTACATTCTTGTATTTTGAGTTTATACTCTTCTCAAGGAAAATATGAGTATTGTAGTTCCTAATTCTTCCCTAGGATGAATTGGTGGTGGTGGTTTAGTCACTAAGTTGTGTCCGAATCTTGTGACCCCGTGTACTATAGCCCCCAGGCTCCTCTGTCCATGGGACTTCCCAGCAAGAATACTGAAGTGGGTTGCCAGTTCCTCCTTCAAGGGATCTTCCTGATCCAGGGATCAATCTTGAATCTCTTGCATTGTAGGCAGATTCTTTAACCCTGAGCCACCAGGGAAGCCAGATATGTGATTATAAGGATACTCATATAACACACAGTGTTTCTAGAAAATTCCTTAAAATCTCTATTGTAATAGGTGATAGTCACATTTAGATAGATAAATCTGCCTGGAGAGATCTATCTATCTAGTGTGTCTGTACTAAGTCACTTCAGTTGTGTCTGACTGTTTGTGACCCCATGGATTGTACCCCACTAGGCTTCTCCACCCATGGAATTCCCCAGGCAAGATACTGGAGTATGTTGCCATTTCCTCCTCCAGGGAGAGACATAGGACAATAACTTTCTTGAAAATGCATCATTGATTTGCTTGTGCCCATGCTTTGGCCAACTGTGTGCCTGTTATTGTTGTACAAACCTGGGTGATACAGAGAACCTGAAATAAGTACTGAGTGATCACAGAACACAATCTCTGGACAAATTGATTGTCTTTATTAAGTAACAGCTACAGCCTTTGTTCTCGTTCTTATTTTTGTCCTTATGGAAAAGCTCATTTCCATTCTGTATGATATAATTCTGTGGGGTTTTTGTTGTTATTGTTGCTGTTCTGAATCTTAATTTTCACCCCTAGGAAAGATGTCTAGAAAAAAAAACATTGTTTTAGGTTTATACTTAATAATAGTCTCCATAAAATTTAAACAAATTTTAATCTTGGACTCTATATCTTTTATTCAACAGAAAAAAAAAAAAAACTCCTTCCAGAGTTTTTGATTCTTAAACATAAATAAAAAGCAAAAACAAATGTACCCTATCCTGACCAAGGTATAAAACACACACAGTTTTAGGGCCATATATACACATCTTAGCTTGTCTTATATAAGCAGGAACTTTTAAAAGTATGTCTTATTTCAAATGCACATATTTATGTAAAAATAAATCAACATATAATAAAAATGTAAATTTCTACATAAAGGCTTAAAAGCATACATAAAATCACCCTCACCATCGAAACAGTTTCCTCAGTACTATTTCCTGGAGATGTTCCCATCAGAGAAGTTTAGTATATCATCCTAAGAAAAAGTATGCATATATACCAGCATATGAAAGCATACTACTAGATATGCTACTTTGCCTCGATTTTTAACTTAATAAAAAAGATCATGTTAAATCATAAAAATACTCACAACACTATAAAGTGAGTATTCTTACCCAGTTAACTTGAGGAATGAGGAAACTGAAATATTTGGCACTGAGATGTTAATTAACTCATCCAAGTTCCCATAGCTAGTACGTGGCAGAACCAGGTTTCAAGAACTACCATTCTTAACTCCAGAGTTTATGCTTTTAGCTCTTCATTATAATGTCTTAGGGATCTTTCTGCATCCAAAAAAAAATGTATATTTACAAAGTTGTTTTGAAACTTAATGTGGTTCCAGAGTTTTTTTTTAAATTTTATTTTATTTTTAAACTTTACATAATTGTATTAGTTTTGCCAAATATCAAAATGAATTCACCACAGGTATACATGTGTTCCCCATCCTAAACCCTCCTCCCTCCTCCCTCCCCATACCATCCCTCTGAGTCGTCCCAGTGCACTAGCCCCAAGCATCCAGTATCGTGCATCGAACCTGGACTGGCATCTCGTTTCATACATGCTATTTTACATGTTTCAATGCCATTCTCCCAAATCTTCCCACCCTCTCCCTCTCCCACAGAGTCCATAAGACTGTTCTATACATCAGTGTCTCTTTTTTTTTTAATAAATGATCTTTTTCATAAATTACTGAATGAGTGTTTAGCACTGTTGCCAACATCCCCAAGGTAGAGCTGTAGAAATGAGATACCAGTCTAAAAGTTTACCGTTAGCCTTCTTACCTTAAACTTAGTTAACTCTTTAAATTTAGCTTAAAAAAAATCTAACTTTGTTAAATTTAACTTTTCATTCAGTTAAATTGTTGAGGTAGGCTCTCTTCATATATTTTGTTAAAATAACTAAGCTGGACAAAATTTGTAAAATAGTAGCATGATCTGCCTTAAATCTCTCAAGGTATACACTTGGAATAGTAGATCAGAGTGTCCATACTGTTGGCTGGTGTCTTTTTCCTGGTATTATTGTGGCTATTGCTGTCACCTTTCCCAGCCAATATGAAAAAGCTATTTCATGTCAATCCCTTTGGCAGACAAGTCTCTGCCTCTAGTTGAGATCTTCGGACTAAAATCCTTTCTGGGTAGTGAGAAACTGTGGTTAAAGATATCTTGGGCATCAGGATTTTTCTCTACTTGAAGGCTTTAAAAAGACAATATATATTGTGCATGGTTATTTTATATATTCTATCAAACACTTTCAAAAATATGTCCCCAATTACCTCTTTCAAACCTGAAGATATTTACCTTACCAATTATCTTTGTTCAGATAATAAAATAGAATTCATATTCTTTTTCATTGCAAAAATGAAAGTAGCCACAAGTTACATTACAATTTACTATGATAAAGAAAATAAGACATTATGCAAAATATCATGGGTATAAGAATACAGATTGCTGAGGTTAACACAGTTCTCACAAAGCCAAACAGATTCCCTAGGCAGTCCTCTTATATGGAGAGGTCTGTAAGTATCTAATAAAGCTGCTGAGGAGACAGAGCATTTTGCCAATTATCTCTTATCATGTTTCATTTAATTACTACAAGACTTAATAAAGGAATGCAAGTTATTCTTCACATTGAAGTTTAAAAACAGTAATTGTACTTTGTAGTAAAACCCCTGATAAATTGACTATTAAAAGTACTACCATTTTTCTGCATTCTCCAATGTTTCTTTCTCTGCACATATATTATTTTTCTAATTGGAAACATGCACCCACCTCACAAATTTTTAAAATTGTTTTTTAATATGGTATGTCTCATGGTTAACAAATAGTTCTTAGAACGTGTATTTTTGCCAAGTAAACTCTCATGGAATCTCTAATAAGTGCAAGTATATTTTGATTTTGATATTAAATTTAGTACATGTACTCCATAAGTATATTTCAAAGCTAGAGAAAAAATAATTTGGGTTTTATTTTTCAAATGGTCAGATAATAGACGCTATTACTCTGGAAATATTCTTCTGTTTCTACTATAGCTCTATGTAAACCTGCCCCTTTATGGCAGATAAGTAATATATGAGAAAAAAAAGTACTGTTTAAAAAATTTCTTACAAGTAAAGAAAACTTTTTATCCAGTTCTTATATGTGTTCTTGAACTTTCTAAATGCTGTACATGTTTGTGTAGAATTTAAGATAACATACAAAGTATATATTAAAGGTATATTTTCTCTTCCAAAAGGCTTTATTTATAAAAGGGGGATATAAGACTTTCAAAGAAATTACATTTTTACCAAAAAGCTTGATCTTTTATGACATGTCATCTAACTTTGATAGTGAGTATAATTTACCAAATTGGTTTGAAGGCATTTCAATAACTACAGGAACCATGGTCTGCATTACTGATAGATTTATCCAAGTACTTGATAGTCCATTAGGAGAATAATTCATCTGAGAGCAAGCAGACAAAAATCCAGATAGTGCTTCAAACACACAAACAATTTGAGAAGTAACCAGACAGCAATTACCTAGTTAGGGTCTGCTTTTGACCATTGTAAGTAATGCCTCAGGTTGCCACTTGTAACAAGATTATATTTGCTACTTTAAAACTTGCTATTTTCTTTTAACTAGATGAATGTCACACATCCTGTAATTAGAAGGCAGCTAAAGAATATCCAATCCAGTGAAAAGGGTATGGAGGAGGAGAGGAAGAGCTATAATACAAACAGAAACATTGGAACGAATGAATCAAGGTTGCTTATAAAGTCTTAGGTACTATCATTAATGTATCTTAAATTAACAGTGTCCTAAAATCTCTGTGCCTTATTTTTTCCCTACTCTCTATCCTGTAATTCCCCTGGTAATTTCATGCAGACACTCAAACTTCCATTTTTATTTTATTTTTTTTCCATTTTTAAATATTTTATCATAACAACTCCATGCTCAGGGTGGTCCTACAAATATACTTAGGCATATTTGTGACTTGTTTTAAGTGCTAAAATATTTATTCAGGCTCAATGGTGACTAAACCCTGAAGAAATAATATGAATAAATTCAAATTCTATTTTTAGCTTTGGTATTACTATTTTCAAAATAATTTATAATTACCTATTTTTAATCTTATTGATCTAATTAACGTTCTTGATTTTCATATTAATAATTTGGGTTTCAGTCTTGAAATTAAAAGATGCTTGCTCCTTGGAAGAAAAGCTATGACAAACCTAGACAGTATAATGAAAAGCAGATATCACTTTGCCAACAAAGGTCCATATAGTCAAAGCTATGGTTTTTCCAGTAGTCATGTATGGGTGTAAAAGTTGGTTCATAAAGAAGTCTGAGCATCAAAGAACTGATGCTTTTGCACAGTGGTGTTGGAGAACACTCTTGAGAGTCCCTCAGGTAGCGAGGAGATCAAACCAGTTGATCCTGATTGAGATCAATCCTCAATATTCATTGGAAGGACTGATGCCGAAGTTGAAGCTCCAGTACTTGGCCACCTGATGTGAAGAGCCCACTCATTGGAAAGGACCCTGATGCTGGGAAAGACTGAGGGGAGAAGGAGAAGGAGACGACAGAGGATGAGATGATTGGATGGCATCATCAACTCAATTGACATGAGTTTGAGCAAACTCTGGGAAATAGTGAAAGACATGGAAGCCTGGCATGCTGCAGCCAATGGGGCAGCAAAGAGTTGGACATGACTCAGCAACTGAACAATACCAATAGCTCTATATCTTGTAAACTTCAGACTATAGGCATTTACAGACTCACTTCCCACAATTCCTCCTCAAGTAATCACAAATGGCTAAACTATTTACTATTGACAGAACCCTGGGCTGCTGTGTTATACAATTCTAGTGGGTATATTCATATAAACTATGTTAGCAATATCCCTGGAGCTTTTCAAGACACAGTCATTCATGTGAACTACAATGAGAGCCTGCCTTCCAGAATTATGCACTGCCCTAGACTCGATGGACGTGAGTCTGAGTGAACTCCGGGAGTTGGTGATGGACAGGGAGGCCTGGCATGCTCCGATTCATGGGGTCGCAAAGAGTCGGACACGACTGAGAGACTGATCTAATCTTATCTGATCTGAGTATGGTTAGACCCATCACACCCTTTTACTTATCTGATCTTTGCTTCTGTATATGTTCTGTGTCAGGACCTTCACCACCAGCCTCCGGACTACCTAAATGAGGTTAAATTCTCTTTATATTTCAAATTCATAATTTAAAGTTTACCATGTCTATGAGTCCGCCTAGTGAAGTTTTGTTCTCAAAAGAGTTCAGCACTCACTCTGTTGCTTCATGAGTGTAGTGAGTGTGTGTGAGTTTGCCTTTCCTGCTTGAGAATGAGATGTTTAAGGAAAAGAATCATGACTTGCTAATCTTTGAGTAAGTACATCATACTACTTGCTTCATGGTTGGGTTAGAAATCATTTGCCAAATTTATTTCAATAAAATAAGAATTCTTACATAACTCAAGAATGTATTTCAAAACATCTTATTAGCCTTTAGGGAAAAAATCCTCTAAACCACTTACCTAAAGTTTCATTCTTAAAAATAATCCTGATTTTGGAAACAGTCAAATTCTGTTTCATATATTTTATTGACATATACTCCTTATACAATACAAAATACAGAATTATCAGACTCATAAAGTTCCCCTGGAACAATGCCTTCCTATTTCCCTGTTTGATTATTCCTTCAATGGTCATAAGAATTCTAAACTTAACCCACAAACTTAAATAACTCTATTTTCAGTAACCCTTCTAAAGCCTAAGCTTGCTCTTTGTAATACAAATGAAAACTTACACATCAGAAATTCGGAACACTGTCTTGAAAACAAAAAAGGGTTGTCTTCCATAAATGTAGGCATCAATCCCTGTTTTAAACAATTCTCTATGATCAACTGTAAGGTATGTGGGTAACAATTTCTTACTGAATGCAGGAATTTCACCAGATGAAAGCAAACATACCAGGTAACTGGCCATATTTAAAACGAATCATGCACATAAGTGCATGCTCAGTCACATTTGACTCTTTGCAACCCTATAACTGTAGCCCACATGTTTCCTCTGTCCATGGGATTTTCAAAGCAAGAATACTAGAGTGGGCTGTCATTTCTTCCTCCGGGCATCTTCCCAACCCAGGGATCAAACCTGTGTATCATGCATCTCCATCATTGTCTGGTGGATTCTTTACCACTGAGCCACCTGAGAAGCCCCAACCACATGCTATATAAGGCTTGGGTGCATGTTAAGTTGCTTCAGTCATATCTGACTCTTTGTGAACTTCAGACTATAGCCCACCAGGCTCCTTTGTCCATGAGGTTCTCCAGGCAAGAATATTGGAGTTGGTTGTCATTTCCTACTCTAGGGGATCTTTCAATGCAGGGATTGAACCAGCAACTCTTATTTCTCCTACATTGTCAGGCAGATTCTTTACCACTAGCGCCAACTAGGAAGCCCATATAAAGCTTAACGTGATTCTAAGAAAAAAATATGACAATACAAATAGTTAACTGATCTTTATTAGGCATTTCAGAAGATTTTAGAAGGTCTTATGAGTACCCTTTAGTTATCCAGCTCTATAAAGGTGCTACATGGAGGAATACACACAATAAAGAGAAAGACAGTTCTGAGACTTAGATCATTTTGATCTGACAGGTATTTCTGAGAACTAATTATATTCCAGGTTCCATTACATAGCCATAGTTAAACATAAACAGACAAAACTTCTTCCTTCATACTATCGTACTTCCTTACAGTATAGTAGGATGGGAGATTAGCTCTGGAAAGGTAGACTGGAGCTTGATTATAAGATAGACTTTATGTTACGTGTCATTGTGCTTCTTCTCAGCTAACCAGTCTCATCTTTTTAAGAGACCTTGGCATTTATCTTATTCTAAGGAAATGGCAACCCACTCCAGTGTTCTTGCCTGGAGAATCCCAGGAACAGGGGAGCCTGGTGGGCTGCCGTCTATGGGGTCGCACAGAGTCGGACACAACTGAAGCAACTTAGCAGCAGCAGCAGCAGCAGCAAGGGGCTGTTAACCAGGAATAGATAAGGGGCCTATGCTTCCTGGCACATCAGCACTACATCTGACTGTGCAGCTCCAATTGCAGGCTTAGTTTGTGCCTCTCATGTGACACATTGTGATGGACATGCCAACAGACCCCGATGGACTGTGTATACTTTGAAAGCCAATTTCAACATTTAGAGGCTGATTTGGCAGAAGACCCTTCCCTAAAGACCGTTTCTAACATCTGAACATGTGGTTTCTCCTATGTCTGCACCTTTCACATTATAAACACAAGCTTTCTGTCAAATACTGGTGTTAAATAATCAGCATCCTTCTCTAGCCAACATTTACTTGTACAGCAGAGCATGCCAATGAATCCCCTAATACTGATTACCAGCCAAACTATTTCCAAAGAAAACAGGGATGTTAACCCTTAGATATCATTAACTGTCTCTTGTATTAAATAAATACTAAAGAGGATGGAAGAAACAGGTTTTCTTAGAATTCAAATCTGAATCTTTAAATCTAAAGTCATCATCATGAAGCTATAAAAGCCACTTGGGTTATAATTTCACTTTTAAAAAATCTAATAACTTTCTTAACAACAACCATAATGAAACGGCTTCAGGGTCTATTTCTGTGTATGTAAAACCAAACAGAAGAAATAATTTGTTTGTAAGAAAGTGAGTTAAATCAATTTGTTTCTAATGATACTTTAAGATTAATTGATGTAAGACACAGTAAACCAAAGGGATGACAAATCACCAAAGACCTGGATACGATACCAGACGTTTACATGACTACTTAAACTGGCTGTGTCTCAGCATCTCTTGTTGCCCACTTTGGAAACATAGTTAAGATGAGATACAATTATCTTGATGTCACTAGAGATTTTAATCTTTTAGAGAAATATTGTCAACTAGAAATATAATGCAAGCCACAACTTGCATTTTAAATGTTATATAGTCAACAATAGAAAGTAACAAGTGAATTAATTTAAAAATGTGTTTTATTTGAACCAATTGACCCAAAATATTATCATTTCAATAACTGTTCATTGTAAAAATATTCATTAATGATGTATATTTTGATACTGCCTTTTCAAATTCTAATGTCAAATTTATATTAATAATGCATCTAAATTCAGACTAGCTCAATAGCTATATGTGAGTTCCATATTGAACAGCACAGTCATATGGGCTGACGCTGTATCAGTGTCACTGGTTGTTACTATGTACTGGACAAGTTTGTGTATATATCAGGGCCTCAAAATAGTACATTATTGTTATGAGGGATGTTGGTAAATTAATGTATAATTTAGAAGTTGTGTTTTTTAGTTGCTAAGTTGTGTCTGACACTTTTACCACCCCATAGACTGTAGACTTGCCTTGGATTTCCCAGGCAAGAATACAGGAGTGGGTTGCCATTTCCTTCTTTGGGGATCTTCTTGACCCAGAGATCAAACCCACATCTCCTGCTTGGCAGGTGGATTCTTTACCACTGAGCCACCTGGGAAGCCCTAATAATTTAGAAGTATGTCATGATAATTTATCATATCATCCCACAATGTTTGAAAGTTGCTTCACATTCTGACAGCAAGTAATTGACTCTCTACTTACTGGTTAAGGAAGTCTAATGTTTACTAATGTTGAGTTATTTAGGAAAAAAAGATATTTTAAAGCATCAAAACTTCTCAATTTCCCTTTCTCTCTTATGTAACTTAGAAACAGCTGAGGCAACATATGTCAGAGATTTAGAATGTCAGTTGTCATTAAGAACTAAAACTGAAGTAATATAATAAAGGACTAGTCAACATTTTCAGAATTATTGCTACTTAAGGCAGATGCCTCTAGTTTTGTGACCCCTCCCCTGCTAAAATTTAAGATGTATCTTTTCTAAAACCCTTTCCTCTGGAAAAATTCTCTTTGCTTTCTTTCACATGCAACCAACCCATTGCTCAGCCACATCATCCCATGGCTCTAAATGATTAATCATAAGCAGTTTTCCAAGCTCTTGCTCATGCTTGCTCATGCTAGAGTTTCAGTTTCCTACAAATTTCTTCTCGAGAAGTATTTTTTCCCCCAAGTCACGGGATATGTCTTATTGGGGATAAAAACAGCATGCAGCCTTTGTCATGCCCTTCCACAAGACCAGCTTCCCTCTTGGGTTCCTTGCTTTTCTCAATAGACTATTTGAAGGTGACCTGTCCCTTCTGTGAGCCTGTCTATAGGATACATTTAACAGTTTAATGTAAAAACATATTTAGCAGTATAATTGCTATATCCTCAAACTGTTAACTAGGCAAAGAAGTCCTCTTCCATGACGTGTCCTGGTAACATATGTTGCCAAAACTACTTTCTAACAGTTTAGAGAAAATAATCCTTTCCCTGGTGATGTTATCCTTTTAACTGAGCCCTAAGGTGATGCTGAATATGCCTAGTGTCTAATACAGTTGCGATAAAAATGGCCACTTTAACATCTGCTCACAGCTTCTCTATAGTGCTGGCATGGATCAGTACTTCTCTATAGCACCAGGTTTAAACCAGTTATTGGGCTTCAATAGTGGCTCAGATGGTAAAGAATCCGCCTGCAATGTGGGAGACCTGGGTTTGATCCCTGGATTGGGAAGAACTCCTGGAGGAGGGCATGGCAACCTACTCCAGTATTCTTGCCTAGAGAAGCCCTATGGACAGCGGAGAATGGGGGTGCTGCAGTCCATGGGGTCACAAAATGTTGGGCACTACTGAGCGACTAAGCACACAAACCAGTTATCAGAGACTAGACTGTATTCTGTTTCCCTATAACCCTAGCCTTCATCCTTTGATGCCCTGCTTGCTGTATCAGTGCAACAGGAGAGCAAAACTTAGAGTAGAAGCAATATGCTGAGTGAAAATTCTTTTATATTTTGTAATTCCATTTTAATATTCTCCAGTACAGTATACTAATGCATATATATGGAATTTAGAAAGATGGTAATGATAACCCTGTATGCGAGACAGCAAAAGAGACAGATATACAGAATAGTCTTTTGTACTCTGTGGGAGAGGGAGGGGCGGATGATTTGGGAGAATGGCATTGAAACATGTATAATATCATATAAGAAACTAATCACCAGTCCAGGTTCAATGCAGGATACAGGAAGCTTGGGGCTGGTGCACTGGGATGACCCAGAGGGATGGTACGGGGAGGAAGGTGGGAGGGGGGTTCAGGACGGGGAACATGTGTACACCTGTGGTGGATTCATGTTGATGTATGGCAAAACCAATACAATATTGTAAAGTAAAAAAATAAAAAAATAAATCATATTCTATATATTATACAATATTTATTTAAAATTTGAGTATTTAAAGTATTATTTGTATAAGTGTACAGATTTGTTTTCATAAATAAAAAAAATCTTTATTGACTATGAAAATAGTCAAATTGCCAACATTTGTTGGATCAATGAAAAAGCAAGAGAGTTCAAGAAAAATATCTACTTCTGTTTTATTGACTATGACAAAGCCTTTGACTGTGTGGATCACAACAAAATGTGGAAAATTCTGAAAGAGATGGGAATACCAGACCATCTGACCTGCCTCTTAAGAAACTTCTATGCAGGTCAGGAAGCAACAGTTAGACTGGACATGGAACAACAGACTGGTTCCAAATAGGGAAAGGAGTATGTCAAGCCTGTATATTGTCACCATGCTTACTTAACCTTTATGCAGAGTACATCATGAGAAACACTGGGCTGAATGAAGCATAAGCTGGAATCAAGATTGCCAGGAGAAATATCAATAACCTCGGATATGCAGATGACCCCACCCTTATGGCAGAAAATGAAGAAGAACTAAAGAGCCTCTTGATGAAAGGGAAAGAGGAGAGTAAAACAGTTGGCTTAAAACTCAACATTCAGAAAACTAAAATCATGGCATCTGGTCCCATCACTTCATGGCAAATACATAGGGAAACAGTGGAAACAGCGACAGACTTTATTTTGGGGGCTTCCAAAATCACTGCAGATGGTGACTGCAACCATGAAATTAAAAGACACTTGCTCCTTGGAAGAGAAATTATGACCAAACTAGACAGCATATTAAAAAGCAGAGACATTACTTTGTCAACAAAGGTCCATCTATTCAAAGCTATGTTTTTCCAGTAGTTTGTACAGATGTGAGAGTTGATCTATAAGGAAAGTTGAGTGCCAAAGAATTGATGCTTTAATTGATACTTTTGAAATGTGGTGTTGGAGAAGACTCTTGAGAGTCCCTTGGACTGCAAGGAGACCCAGCCAGTCCATCCTAAAGGAAATCTGTTCTGAATATTCATTGGAAGGACCGATGTTGAAGCTGAAACTCCAATACTTTGGCCACTTGATGCAAAGAACTGACTCATTTAAAAAGACCCTGATGCTGGGAAAGATTGCAGGCGGGAGGATAAAGGGATGACAGAGGGTGAGATGGTTGGATGGCATCACAGACTCAATGGACATGAATTTGAGTAAGCTCTGGGAGTTGGTGATGGACAGGGGAGCCTGGCATGCTGCAGTCCATGGGGTTGCAGTTGGACATGACTGAGTGACTGAACTGAACTGATAAAAGTAATATTCATTGTAAAAAAATAAATCAAACTATAAATATTTCTATAAAATTTCTTATAAACTCTACAGTAAAATTTTCTAGAGTGGTTTGTTTTAATTCCTTTATCCTTTGTGCATTCTCTTTCTCATTAAGATTATATGATGTATGTATAACAAATTTTTCATTTATATATATAGTGATTATACAGTGGAGGTAACAAATAGATTCAAGGGATTAGATCTGGTAAACCGAGTGACTGAAAAACTATGGATGGAGGTCTGTAACACTGAACAAGAGACAGTGACCAAAACATACCCAAGAAAAAGAAACGAAAGAGGGCTAAGTGGTTGTCTGAGGAGGTTTACAAATAGCTAAGGAAAGAAGAGAAGTAAAAGGCAAGAGATAAAGGGAAAAGATATGCCCAACTTAAGGCAGAGTTTCAGAGAATAGAAAGGAGAGATTTTTTAAAAGGCCTTCTTAAGTGAACAATGCTCAGAAATAGAGGAAAACAGCATAATGAAGACAAGAGATCTCTTCAAGAAAATTGGAGATATTAAGGGAATATTTCATGCCAGGTTGGGCACAATAAAGGACAAATCCATAAGGACATAAGAGAAGCAGAAAAGATTAAGAAGTGGCATGGATATACAGAAGAAGATCTTAATGACCCAGATAACCATGATAGTGTGGTCACTAACCTAGAGCCAGACATTTTGGAGTATGAAGTCAAGTGGGTCTTAGGAAGCATTACTAAGAATGAAGCTAGTGGAGGTGATGGAATTCTAGTTGAACTACTTAAAATCCTAAAAGATGATGCTGTTGCAGCACTGCACTCAATATGCCAGCAAATTTGGAAAACTCAGCAGCGGCCACAGGGCTGGAAAAGGTCAGTTTTCATTCTAATCTCAAAGAAGAGCAATGACAAAGAATATTCAAACTACCATAAAATTGCACCTGTTTCACATGCTAGTAAGGTTATGCTCAAAATCCATCAAACTAAGCTTCAGCAATTTGTGAACCAAGAACTTGCAGATGTAGAAGCTGGGTTTCAAAAAGATAGAGGAAACAGAGATCAAATTGTCAAGATTCATTAAATCATGGAGAAAGCAAGAAGTTCCAGAAATACATTTACTTCTGCTTCATTCATATACTAAGCCTTTGACTACTGGTTCCAAATAGGAAAAGGAGTACATCAAGGCTGTATATTGTCACCCCGCTTATTTAATTTATATGCAGAGTACATCATGAGAAATGCTGGACTGGAAGAAACACAAGCTGGAATCAAGATTGCCGAGAGAAATATCAGTAACCTTAGATATGCAGATGACACCACCATTATGGCAGAAAGTGAAGAGGAACTAAAAAGCCTCTTGATGAAAGTGAAAGAGGAAAGAAAAAGTTGGCTTAAAGCTCAATATTCAGAAAACAAAGATCATGGCATCTGGTCCCATCACTTCATGGCAGATAGATGGGGAAACAGTGGAAACAGTGTCAGACTTTATTTTTTGGGGCTCCAAAATCACGGCAGCTGGTGATTGCAGCCATGAAATTAAAAGACACTTACTCCTTGGAAGGAAAGTTATGACCAACCTAGATAGGATATTGAAAAGCAGAGATATTACTTTGCCAACAAAGGTCAGTCTAGTCAAGGCTATGGTTTTTCCAATGGTCATGTATGGATGTGAGAGTTGGACTGTGAAGAAAGCTGAGTGCCGAAGAACTGATGCTTCTGAACTGTGGTGTTGGAGAAGACTCTTGAGAGTCCCTTGGACTGCAAGGAGATCCAACTAGTCCATCCTAAAGGATATCAGTCCTGGGTGTTCTTTGGAGGGACTGATGCTGAAGCTGAAACTCCAATACTTTGGCCACCTCATGCAAAGAGTTGACTCATTGGAAAAGACCGTGATGCTGGGAGGTTTGGGGGGCAGGAGGAGAAGGGGACAACAGAGAATGAGATGGCTGGATGGCATCACCGACTCGATGGACGTGAGTCTGAGTGAACTCCGGGAGTTGATGATGGACAGGGAGGCCTGGCGTGCTGCGAATCATGGGGTTGCAAAGAGTCGGATACGACTGAGTGACTGAACTGAACTAAACTGATATAGATCACAAGAAACTGTTGAAAATTCTTAAAGAGATGGGAATACCAGACCACCATACCTGCCACTTGAGAAACCTATATGCAGGTCAAGAAGCAACAGATAGAACCAGACATGAAACAAAGGACTGGTTCAAAATTGGGAAAGGAGTATGTCAAGTATGTCAGTATGTCAGTATTGTCACCGTTTATTTAACTTCTGTTAGAATACCTCATGTTAAATGCTGGCTGGATGAAGCTCTAGCCAGAATCAAGATTTCCAGGAGAAATATCAACAACCTCATATATGCAGATTATATCACTCTAATAGCAGAAAGTTAAGTGGAACTAAAGAGCCTCTCAATGAGAGTGAAAAATGAGAGTGAATAATCTAGCTTAAAACTCAACATTCAAAAAACTAAGATCACGACATCCAGTCCAATCACTTTATGGCAAATAGAGTAAAAATTGGAAGCAGTGACAGATTTTATTTTCTTGGGCTCCAAATTCATGCAGATGGTGACTGCAGCCATTAAATTAAAAGATGCTTGCTCCTTGAAAAGAAAGCTATGACAAATCTAGATAGCATATTAAAAAGCAGAGTCAAAGCTATGGTTTTTCCAGTAGTCATATAAAGATGTGAGAGTTGGACCATAAAGAATGGTGAGTGCCAAAGAACTGATACTCTCAAATTGTGGTGCTGGAGAAGACTCTTGAGAATTTCTTGGACTGCAAGGGTATTAAGCCAATCAATCCTAAAGGAAATCAACCCTGAATATTCATTAGAAGGACTGTTACTGAAGCTCCAATTCTTTGGCCACCCGATTTGAAGAGCCAACTCCCTGGAAAGAGCTTGATGCTGGGAAAGATTGAAGGCAAAAGGAAAAATGGGTGACAATGGATAAGATGGTTAGATAACATCGCCATCTCAAAGGACATGAATTTGAGCAAGCTCCAGGAGACAGCAGAGGACAGACAAGCCTGGCTGCTGCAATCCATGCAGTATTTTGTTGGTGAAATGCAAGCATATTATACATGTTGTGGTAGTTTATTAATTCCCTGTCTCATTCTTTCCCATTGTTGCAATATGTTGTCTGCTTTAATCCATCCTCCTGTTATTTTACATTTCGGTTTCCTACTTTTTTTCTTGTTAAAATGTTGTTGATAACAACATTATTCTGTCTCCTGGTGTAAGTATATAAATATTTTATCAAACAAACATATATATATACATGTGAAGAAAATAGTTGTGCCTTAGTATAAGCATATTTTAAAAATACGTACATAACTCCAAATTGTTTACAAACTGTTTGAAAGAAATTAAAATTGTTGTAAGCAATAGCCACGGCTTTTTCAGACTTTTCAGGGTTTTTTCTACAATTAAGTGGTTCAGCTGGCTCCTCGCTATGGTTTTAATTTGCTTTTCTTTAATTTCTGAAAAGACTGACCTTTTGTTTTTATTTGTATTAGGTACCCATATTCCTGCTTCTAGGAAATACCTCTTTTTATATTTTGTCAAATTGTTTTGCTTTTTAAATTGCTTTTTAAATGTTGTACATTCTCTGTATTAGTTTATTGCTAATTATATGTGGCAAATATCTTCTCCCATTATTTACTTTCACTCTTTCTATTTGTGGAAAAACTAATATAATCAGTTTTATTAATGTTTCCCTTTTTGTTCTCTATTTCACTTAAAAGCATTATAGTATTTATATCTCACAAAGAAGTATTTCCTTCATGTGTAGTATGTTATGTAATAGAAATCCTATTTCATTGTTGCATATAGGTAAGCACTGCCCCATCATCATTACTAATTGTCTTTCTCCATTGACCTCACTGCTGTCATATATTGGGTCTCCTTATGTTTGCACTGATTTGCTAATGAGTTTATGTTACATTCTATTCTTTTGTTTTTTACTATCTTGTTATCACTTGTTAATATTCACCCTGGATCTATTATATATTTGCTACTTGATAACCTGGTGTTGGGGCTTCCTTGGAGGCTCAGATGGAAAAGAAACTGCCTGCTATGCAGGAGACCTGGGTGCAATCCCTGGGTTGCGAAGATCCCCTGGAGGAGGGATGGCAACCCACTCTAGTATTCTTGCCTGGAGAATCCCATGGACAGAGAAGCCTAGGCTACTGTCCATGGGGTTGGAAAGAGTCGGATATAATTGAGTGACTAAGCACAGCACAGCACAACATAGCCTGGTGTTAGTACTATCATATATTTATTAATTTAGTTTGATTTTGATGTTTACATCTTTATAGCAACCTCATCTGAATCTTATGCTTCAAAAATGTTTTAACTCTTTCATGGCTTTGCTGTCAAGAGCTATAAAGTTATTTTGAAATTTTGATTAGAATTTTGTAACTATAATATTATAAATCAAGTAAAAAATTAATCTTTACTGATACATCATATTCCTATGAACATGGATATATGCCTTCATCTATTTTAGCTGTTTTGTAATTTTACACATAAATGTCTCACATATTATTTGTAAGTTTAGAATTTTTTAAGCTTTCCATATCTTCTGTGCTTATTAAATTATATAGAAAGATTTTTTTATTTCTAAAATTTTTGAAGGATTTAGTTACATCTTAATTTAACTAAAATTTTAATTTTCAAATTAAATACAACCATTTTTTTATATGTGGTCCTGCATGTTTTCAGTAATTTAACTGATAACCTTTGGGTTATTTTTTCTAAAGCTATGTTCTCTGATATTTTAATGAACACGAATAAAATGAATTAATGATAAATTATTGAGAAATTCCTATGTTTTAAGCAATGAATTCATTACTCAATTTATCTTGGGTAAAATCCTGCAAGATAAAAGTAATTTTACTTTTATCTTGCAGGATTTTTTATTTACTTTTTAAATAAAATGAGAGGAGAGAGTAGAGACAAGATAAGTTAAATAAATAGTTAAAGATTGAACTTGTAAATGCAATATAGCCAGAATATTAAATCCAGATCAACTTGATTCCAATATCTTTGCCCTCACCACATCCTATAATCAACATGGGAGGAAAATCCTAACACACAATCTCAAAACTTTCTGTTGTGCAAGTAATATTGCCCAAAATAAATTTGGAGCCCCTTTAATATTATAGATTCCACATCAGATTTGATGAATCCTTGTGAAGTAAGAAATACTTAGAACTATAAACACATTTTATTTTTTTGTCTGATTTCAGGAAAAATTTGTTAATATAGATAGACTATTTCTATGTGAACCTCTAAGTTGTGATATACAATGAAAGATACTTATTTATAGAATGTTTTCGTTAATTATTGAATTAAGGCTTTAGAGCCTAAATATTGCATTTAAGGACTTCTGTGATCTTTCTTTTTTAACATAGTGAAAAATTCAAATACGATTAAATTATCTTAATGTAATAATGAAGAAAGAAATCATTTTCAATTAATTATATATGAGATAAAAGCTAAAACAAAATCTCTATTAAATTTAATCTCATTGATTAAGTTTAAATACACATAAAATTCTTTCCTTCTCTTTTAGTAGCAACTTGAGAAAGTCACTGTACATGTTAAATGTTCCATACAAGCTATACCACAGAGACAAATCAATGACATTGCCGTAAACTTTGCTGGGGAGGCTCTTGGGTTTATATAATGTGATTTATCATCTGTAACACTAAAGTTACTTTTCTTTGCTATAGCCCGTGGTCAGACATTAAAAATTACTTAAAAGATAAATGGCTTGTCAAATTTCTTGTTAGGTAAATCCCAAAGGATACAATTTATTCACTGAAGTAAGTGTTGGACAGTAATGAAAAAAATACCACATATTTCTTAGTGAGTTCACAAAAATTAAATGCTAGTGAATAGCATCTCTCCCATCACCTAATAGACCATAAAGGGGGGGTTTTATTCCATTGATACCAGAAATCTCTTCAATGAAGTGACGCTATACGCCTTAACAATTCCTTGACACAGGGCAGTAGTGCCTAGCCATCTGCGCAGCTAACTAATACTATGTGAATCAGACATCATAAGTTCAAATGCATGTGTATCGTGGCCCACAACATAAATGAGGAAGCATCCAGGTGTGAGACAAAGGAGGCAGTTGAGCCCACCGCACACTTCAGAGTGCGCTGCTTAAAGGGGACTGCCACTGCTCAGCCTAAGCAGATATTATGCAGAAAAGTGGGTGCAGTGTTGCTACATCTTGTGAATCTTAAAGAAAATTTTCTAAACCTAAACTCCTTCATAAAATGTCCAATTTTGAAAATGTTCTGCTGAGCAACTATAATACCTCTGTAGGTTGCTTTATGCTTAATGTGGCCTATGGATGTATTATATTTCAAATATAAACTCTTTACATGAGAACAAAGGAGTGAAGAGTAAAAGAGAATATAAAATGCAGAGAGATAAAAGTAATTTTGTCTAGAAGGAAAGAGGATTTGTTCCCTGTGACTAAATATTTATAGTGAAAAGTGACAAGGAAAAGCAGGACTGGAATATTTTTGGAAGACCTAAAGATAACATGAAATTCTTGAAATTCTTTTTGAATTTCAAGGTCTGACATTCCTGACTTCTGCCACTTGCTTCCTTACTGGGCTCTTTTTTTCTTGGGTATATTTGCTCAATCCAAGCCAATTTTTTTATTCATAAAGTGGGAATATTTGCTACAACTATATAGGATTTATGAGATTATTAAAATGAAATGTTACTAATATATAAAAATAACTACAAACATATCAGTTGCAGAAAATATACTTCATGGTTGTTGGCTGATATTTCTTTTCCTATTCTTATTTATTTATTGTCAGCTGGGCTGGGTCTTCATTGCTGCAGGCAGGCTTTCTCTAGCAGTGGCAGGTGCGGCCTACTCTCTGGGTCTGCAAGGGCTTCTCATTGTGGTGGCTTCTCTTCCTGGGCAGCACCGACTCTAGTAAGCATGAGCTTCAGTGGTTGCAGCACATGGGCTCAGTGGTTGTGGCTCAAGAGTTCTGCTGCTGCTGCTAAGTCGCTTCTAGTGCTCAGTAATTATGATGCACAGGCTTAGTTGCTTAACGGCATGTGGAATCTTCCTAGACCAGAGATTGAAACTGTGTCCCCTGCATTGGCAGATGACTCTTAACTACTGGACCACCAGGGAAGTACTTTTCTTCCTTTTCTTCTTTGCTATTATTTGGAGTATGGTTAAGACTATGGAAGGTGGTTTGTAAAAGGAAATACAAGTCAACATGTTAAGGTACTCAAAAAGGAATAAGAGTTTATAAGGGTTAACAATATAATATCCATATCCAATCATGCTATTATTTTTTTCCTGAACATCCATTCAAATAAAGAAAAAAGAAATAGACATTCAAATAATAAGTTCAGTGGTAACTCTCTGGACCACAATGAGGAAAGGAGATAGGAAACCTGATTGTGGATTTTTGCCTATTTCAGAAACTCATTTCAAGTTTATAGTGCTATTTTTACTAGCATAAAATAAAACACATTTTAATGTAGAGTTTTTATTTATCTAGGTCCTATTTTTTAATGATACATGAAGGGAAAATTGGTCCAGGGAACACCTGAACACACAGAATTGTGTTGTAGGATGGAAAGTCTGCATTTAAGGAACTCAAAACTTTTATACTCGGAAATAACCTTCCTGACCTTTGTCCCAAACAAAGGCATTATTTATATTATACTGGACAGTATATTTGACCAGGAGAGACTATCTCTATCTTCCAAAGCTATTTGCTTTACAAACACTGTTGAAAATATGATTAAAACAAAGGCAGTCTATGCATCACAAAACGTTCACACACATGGCAGAAACTACACGAGACATACAGAAACTAAGGAGAATGCCCTCCTATACTGTCTAATGAGTCAATTAACCAAGATCATTTCAGTTCAGTCACTCAGTCATGTCCGACTCTTTGCGACCCCATGAATCGCAGCACGCCAGGCCTCCCTGTCCATCACCAACTCCCAGAGTTCACTCACACTCACGTCCATCGAGTCAGTGATGCCATCCAGCCATTTCATCCTCTGTCGTCCCCTTCTCCTCCTGTCCCCAATCCCTCCCAGCCTCAGAGTCTTTTCCAATGAGTCAACTCTTCGCATGAGGTGGCCAGAGTACTGGAGTTTCAGCTTTAGCATCATTCCTTCCAAAGAAATCCCAGGGCTGATCTCCTTCAGAATGGACTAGTTGGATCTCCGTGCAGTCCAAGGGACTCTCGGGAGTCTTCTCCAATACCACAGTTCAAAAGCATCAATTCTTCGGCGCTCAGCCTTCTTCACAATCCAACTCTCACATCCATACATCACCACTGGAAAAACCATAGCCTTGACTAGACGGACCTTTGTTGGCAAAGTAATGTCTCTGCTTTTCAATATGCTATCTAGGTTGGTCATAACTTTTCTTCCAAGGAGTAAGTGTCTTTTAATTTCATGGCTGCAGTCACCATCTGCAGTGATTTTGGAGCCCAGAAAAATAAAGTCTGACAGTGTTTCCACTGTTTCCCCATCTATTTCCCATGAAATGATGGGACCAGATGCCATGATCTTCATTTTCTGAATGTTGAGCTTTAAGCCAACTTTTTCATGCTCCTCTTTCACTTTTATCAAGAGGCTCTTTAGTTCCTCTTCACTTTCTGCCATAAGGGTGGTGTCATCTGCATATCTGAGGTTATTGATATTTCTCCCGGCAACCGTGATTCTAGCTTGTGCTTCTTCCAGCCCAGTATTTCTCATGATGTACTTTGCATATAAGTTAAATAAGCAGGGTGACAATATACAGCCTTGACGTACTCCTTTTCCTATTTGGAAACAGTCTGTTGTTCCATGTCCAGTTCTAACTATTGCTTCCTGACCTGCATATAGGTCAAGATGCAGGTCAGGTGGTTTGGTATTCCCATCGCTTTCAGAATTTTCTACAGTTTATTGTGATCCACACAGTCAAAGGCTTTGGCATAGTCAATAAAGCACAAATAGATGTTTTTCTGGAACTCTCTTGCTTTTTCGATGATCCAGCGGATGTTAGCAATTTTATTTCTGTACTCAATTTTCAATATTCATAGTCCTCTTAATTTCTCAATACTATTTTTTTTCTCTTTTCACTATGAAAATGATGTAGGTTTTATTGATATAAACCTAGACCCTACCTTGTGGACTCCATATATAGTAGTGAGGATTAAACTTTAAACCAAACAAGGTCCTTGGCCTACAGGTTCTCTTAGTCAAGAAAAGGAGCTACACATAAATGTCAGTCATCAATTTTATTTTAACAGTAGTATATGCAAAGGTCAAGTGGTAGATAGGAAGAAGTACTTGGTTTGACCCAAAAGATGTCTATCAAAGTGGATTTTTATCCAGGAACAAGACTCTAAGTTTCTCAGAGGAGCTTAATTTTAGACTATATTTTGATATTAAGACTATATACATTTTTAGTAAGTAGAGGTAGAAGAAGGGGTGCAGGAAGGTTCTGGCAATGAAAATATGCAAAGTATGCAAGAGAAAAACCATGGTATGCCATGGGATTTGTAAGTATTTGTTATTTCTAGGACATGACCCATCTAATGCTAAGGATTTGAGCTTTGCCATAAGATAGTTGGAATCAATAAGGAAAAAGATTTTAAGGAGGTATATTAATTTATATTACATTAATGTTTTCTTATTTCAGAGGGTAATACTGATTTCTTATTAGCTAAAAGCTACAAGCAAGTTCTCTTATTCTTCTTGACATCTAGTCCAGGAAATTTACAGTGAATTCTGATGACAAAGGAGATAGAGAATTTTGCTTTCAATTGTCTTCAAAAGCTGATCTATTCACACATGGGCAGAAAATGTACAATACTTCAGATTCCTGACAGTGCAACAACAGTAGCACTGGCTTGGGAAGGGAGTAGGAGGGGTAGACCAAATGTGGTTAAACAGAGTCTATAGGCCATTCCTCCTTCCTGTATGGTTCACTGCATATGTTTCTGATTCCTGCACTGGATTGACCAGGGAATTTGGGAAAGGACAATTTAATGACTTGAAGAATGGTTTCAGTAGAGTCACTCAGTCGTGTCCGACTCTTTGCGACCCCATGAATTGCAGCACGCCAGGCCTCCCTGTCCATCACCAACTCCCGGAGTTCACTCAAACTCACATCCATCGAGTCAGTAATGCCATCCAGCCATCTCATTCTCTGTCGTCCCCTTCTCCTCCTACCCCCAATCCCTACCAGCATCAGAGTCTTTTCCAATGAGTCAACTCTTCGCATGAGGTGGCCAAAGTATAGGAGTTTCAGCTTTAGAATTATTCCTTCCAAAGAAATCCCAGGGCTGATCTCCTTCAGAATGGACTGGTTGGATCTCCTTGAAGTCCAAGGGACTCTCAAGAGTCTTCTCCAACACCACAGTTCAAAAGCATCAATTCTTAGGCGCTCAGCCTTCTTCATAGTCCAACTCTCACATCCATACATGACCACTGGAAAAACCATAGCCTTGACTAGATGAACCTTTGTTGGCAAAGTAATGTGTCTGCTTTTGAATATGTTATCTAGGTTGGTCATAACTTTCCTTCCAAGGAGTAAGCATCTTTTAATTTCATGGCTGCAGTCACCATCTGCAGTGATTTTGGAGCCCAAAAAATTATGTCTGACACTGTTTCCACTGTTTCCCCATCTATTTCCCATGAAGTGGTGGGACCGGATGCCATGATCTTCATTTTCTGAATGTTGAGCTTTAAGCCAGCTTTTTCACTCTCCTCTTTCACTTTCATCAAGAGGCTTTTGAGTTCCTCTTCACTTTCTGCCATAAGGGTGGTGTCATCTGCATATCTGAGGTTATTGATTATGCTCCCGGCAATCTTGATTCCAGTTTGTGTTTCTTCCAGTCCAGCGTTTCTCATGATGTACTCTGCATATAAGTTAAATAAGCAGGGTGACAATATACAGCCTTGACGTACTCCTTTTCCTATTTGGAACCAATCTGTTATTCCATGTCCAGTTCTAACTGTTGCTTCCTGACCTGCATACAAATTTCTCAAGAGGCAGGTCAGGTGTTCTGGTATTCCCATCTCTTTCAGAATTTTCCACAGTTTATTGTGATCCACACAGTCAAAGGCTTTGGCATAGTCAATAAAGCAGAAATAGATGTTTTTCTGGAACTCTCTTGATTTTTCCATGATCCAGCAGATGTTGGCAATTTGATCTCTGGTTCCTCTGCCTTTTCTAAAACCAGCTTGAACATCAGGAAGTTCACGGTTCACGTGTTGCTGAAGCCTGGCTTGGAGAATTAGAGACTGCTTAACCCACACACATCAAATGTAGGCAGTCATTCAGGATCTGAGATTCCTCCAGATAAAACCAACCAAACAATCAAACAAAACACAGCTCATTCATTTTTTGAAGCATGCCCTTAAAAAAAAAAAAAGAAAAGAAAAGAAAACAAACAAACAAAAAAATAAAAATACATGTGAATATTTTTTAAGTACATATAATGTTCCAGATACTGGTATAAGAGATTCACATGTATTAAATGGAGCTATCAAAATGACTCAAAGAAGTAGATGGTTTTTTACTTCTTCTTTACAAGTGAAGACACTGAGACACACACAAAAAGTAACTTCTGCAAAGTAATAAATGGACAAAGTCAAGATTCACAAGCCATCTTCCTCCAGAGGCCATACTCTTAAAAGCAGTTAAAAACTTATATAGAAGAAAAATCACACATTGGAGTTTCAAACACAGACTTGATAGCTGTATTATAATCAATTTGATCAGTCACTTTATGTCTAAGGCCTGCAATCATTAACTTCTCTAAGACAAAGTATAAGAAAAAATTATACTTTTTTTAATAAAAGGGTAAGATTATAATTGGCATTTGTTGGCAGGAGGGTAAAACCAAAAGACTTATAATCCATTAAGTAGTGAAGTTATAAAGGGAATAGGTAAATCCTACAATAACTAGAGAAATTAATTTCTACATTCGATGAGTTTACTCAAAAATAAGAATGGTCTTTAAGGAGGAAGTTTTAGGTATACTGATTCCTGTTGCCCATTGGAGAGCCAGGTAGAAATGTCCAGTATGTAATTTTAAAACATGTGTAGATTTTAGGAGTCAAAATCTAGGGCAGATATGCAATGGTTAGTTATCTTAAGGGTTAAGAGCCATATGAATGGAAAGATTATATAGTGAGAAGGGTGAAGTAGACTGTGAAACAGCATAGTTCTAAGGAGCCCTGGAAAATATCAAGGGGTCAGAGAAAGATGAAGAAGGAACATTTAGAGAGAAGACAGTTGAAGAGAGAAATAGTTTCATTGAGACAGGGGGAGTTTTAAAAAATGAGATGTTTTTAACAGAGTTTGATCTGATAAGAAGCAATATTTCTCTACAAATATGTCAAATGGAAGATTTGCTGGTGGCCTTACCAAGAGTCATTTTAAAGGAGTAGGAGGAGATCCACTCAATTTGTATAAATATAACAAGAAAATAAAAAGAAATTAAATTACAGTTTCAAGAAATAAAGCTATGAGGTGAAAGAGTGATAGAGAGATAGACAATCTCTAGTGGGACAGAGTCAGAGAAGAATTTTTGTTAGTTACATTGACAAAAATGTCTTAAAAATTTTTAGAGAGAGAGGAACTAATATAAAGTGGTAGTTTGAAGTTAGGTAATGGGTGATAATTTACGAAGCACAAAGAAGTGTGAGGCTAAAGCTGGAATGCTAATAATTCATTTTTAAAGACTTATAAAGTATGCCTTTTTTACAAAGTATTATTCATAAAGATGGTAAATAGAAATGTAGAAAAAAAAAAAAAACTCTAACTAAAGAACATACCAAAATGTCAGAGAGAAAAATAGAAACCAAATATGAATTAAACCACTGAGCTTTTCTTTTTCACTGTGCAATGTAGGTTCAATAAAAAGATAGGATTGTATTACCAAGATTCCTGTGCTGCTGTATTTACACATGCACAAACCCCACTGCCAATATAAAAGCTCCTTTAGTGATGACTATTTTGTTCAAGGCATACTTACGAAGCAATCAATCGCTTCTTTCCTTTTTCTTTTTCAATGAAAGTATGTTCCTTCAAATTTGTTCCTTTGATATTCAAACAATTTATGTGAGTTTTCATCTCTGGACTCAAAAAAATATAGATTTTAAGGTGATCACTATTAATTTTAGTTTATTTCAAAGTATAGAAATTTATATTATAGTCATTCATTCAACAATCAAAAAAGCAGCTGTATATCGTACTACACTGGTGGATGTAGGGGCCATAAAACTGTAATACAACACCCTCTCCTCAAGTGGTTTGCAAACTGTTTTGAAAATAATTACCCTCAGCATTTGTAGGACATTCTTTTCATCCCATTTTGCTTGCAAACAAGTTTATCTGGGTGACTTATTCAATGCCAGGTGTAAGCACGGCTGATGGATTTGCATTGATTTATTTAAAGTATCTTTCCTTGTGATCAAAAGCAGATATTTGCAAGAAGGCTGGAAGAGATGGAAAATATATTTGCAGCCATGAAACAAAATGAAAGAAACTCACATCCATGACTTTGACCTTATTAGCATGGTGTTTCAAACTAACCAGCCACGGAGGAGATGATGATAAATATATACATATATAAAGACAGAGTACTTAACACAAACATGTTTTCCTCATACACTCAGATTTTCCCGTGAATCAATTTACATTTCCTAAAATACTTGTATCTATTCATTTTTTCAGAATTGGTAAGAGATTTTGAAAGCACCCTTCTTAATTAATCACAAACCAATGCAATAAAAGCAGTAGATTTAGAACACAATAATCTACATTGTTTAGATAAAATTTTATCTCTGTTATAAAACACAAACACTAGATTTCTAGTGATTTATTTAGATCAACTGATCAATAATTTGGTCAGAGTTTCAGATTCTGCCAAGTCAGAACACCAGAGGAATAGGGCGCTATTGAATAGCAGAATGAGTTGTTTTCCCCTTCATTTCACCCATCACTTGGTTCACGAATATGCTGGTAAAATTTCCATGTTGTGTTACAATTTATCTGCTTACTTTCTACTTCATCAAGGCAAGAGTCCCTAAATAGAAATATCATGTTCTATTATCAAGTAATGTTACTACATGTAGTGTACTTTCAATTAATGTTTATTGTGTACTAAGTTTTTTTGATATATTTCTCTTTTCTAATTATTCTCATCTTCAGTGAGTGCATATAGATATTATAATATAATTTTTATTTATAGAGTATGATAAAAGCATATATACTTATATTAAGAATATATTTACAATTCAAGTTTGTTACACTAATTTTGTCCAATCTAGAAACTAATAATTCTTTTTAGAGGTTGCTCCAGTCTATTGCTTTTTTGTGTTGAGATCTAAGAACAGGTGTTTTGTTCAATTGTTGTGCCAATTCTGGTATAGTTGTTTATTGTTAATTTCTATTGCACACCATAGCAAATTGATAATTGAGTGCTAATCCAGTTTTCTATTTTTCCTCCTGCTGAAGGATTAAGATGTCTTATACTAAACTTTCCATGTTAAAATTTCTCCAGTTGTCATTTTTTGTTTCCTTTTGTGTGTGTGTATGTGTTTTGTCCTGAAAATGATACAGTAATATTGATCAAAAAAAGAGATACATAAATATTGACATTCACTTAGCTGATTAGGGCAGCGAAAATTATGTTATTGTCTTACTCCATCAATTAGAGACACTGAAAAGAGAACAAAGTTTAATTTAATGTTGGTTAGGATACTGGAACTGCTTTCTCCAAAAGACCATAAAATCAACTACCATGATAAGATCTGTAAGTTGCCCTAAAACAAGTCAGACTATATTCTATATGCCACAAATGATAAAAGCTGCCTTGGATTTATTTTAATTATTTTATACACATAAGATCTCTATACTTTAAGCACACAAAAGACTAAAAAATGGGTCATGAAGCTGAAGACAGATTTATACAAATAAATCAGAGCAATTATTTGCATCTCCATGAAATCCCAGCATTGCTTGGTGTTACAGGGTCCCTGTAATGAACAGAGGAATTACAGTAATTCTCTAAATAAGCACGCTTGTCAAAGAAGTCAATTTACTCCACCCCCAGCCCAATTATCTAGCTTTGACTTTGCAGAGTTGACAATCAGCTAATTAAATTGCCTTTGAAAGATCAACAGGAAAACAGCTTCCACCATGTTTACTCAGCTCTTTTTCAGCAACAGGAATGCTTTATTACTTAATTGTCAACATCATTGACCTAATGAAGAATCAGAGAATATGCCTAAAAAACTCTCCATGCAAGGTTTATTACTTCAGACCTTTTTCCTCCACCTCTGAAGTAAGGATAAAGATCACTTATTCAGGCCTACAAAATAAACTTGGGGCCAAAAAGAGAGGCTCCTGTCATCAGACCTTCCTTCCAGAAGGAGGGAAGTCATCCTATGTAGAGTCCAATTTTGATCTGTGAGATGGGAAATAATAGAACAGCGCTCACATATCCTCATTTTAGAAATCAGTGAGAAGGGGGAATTAGAATGGTTGTTTTTTCCCTTCTACCTAGATAATGATAGTGCACTAATGATTTGGATCTTCTGCCTGTATTGAAGACAGGTGACTAGGAAATCTGATTCAAAACACTATAATCCTTTACTTTTAGTTGCTTTATTTCTGTTTGTTTTCAGGTAGTCATATCATCACAATTGTTATCATAGTCAATCAGTCCAAAATGTAGTATTTATTAAGTACTTATTATATGCCAAACTATACTAAATAATGCAAACGTAAAATCTGACTCAGTGATTCATTTACCACTGTTTCATCTATTTCAAGCCTGAAAAATTGAGACATTTGGAGAATAAGTAATGGATCTGGAAAGCAGTAGAATACTGTCTTGGACTCAGACCCAGCCAAGATCCTTCTCTTAACCTCTTCACTAAAAAATAGTGTAAATGGCTAGGCTGTATAATGTGAGGAGAAAGGAAATTGCAATTACATAGCTAGAAGTACAATGTCTGCATATAGAAGAATTCATCAGTGAGGCACGTTTTATCCTGTTTAATGCCACTATGCATCTGTCACTTTTGGCCAATTCTAATGAGAAGTTAAAATGATCTGCAATAATAAGAAGTCACTTGTTAACACAGATTTCTTTTAACTACAGAAAATAGAACTCTCTAATACTTTACACTATTATAATGTGTATCCATGTGTTATTCTAAAAAGCCTTAAAGGATAAAAACTGATCTGCTAGCACAAAGTATATAAAGATTGCCAAACAGGACACATGTGCCTTGACTCTAGATGAGAGCATTTCCCAAGATATGCTTCCACTTTTTAGCTACATGCTATATATTCTTTGTATATTCCTTCAAAAGAGGAGATTTAAGGCAATAATTATTTCATATCTGAGATCACATAGTATGGTCTATAGCTCCCAGGTGATGGCTAGAAAGTGCAAAATTTATTTCTGCAGACCAAGCATGAACACACTGAAAATACAGTGATGACTGTAAATTTGTTTAGGGGGTAAAATGTAGCAAGTTGTTCAGACTACAGTAGGGATAGGAAGTGAAGGAATATCTGTGATGGTCCTCTCAGGGGAAGAGTTATGTTCCTTCAGAGTGGAGCCAAGGTGACTGTCAATAATAACCAAGAAACCACTGGAAATTATTAAATCAACAGAGAAAGCACTATACAAACCACTCTTCATGTATCAGTAGAATTTTTTCATTTGCATTTATGATTGTAGTTTAATTCAAATTATTTTTAATGCTCTCTTCATAATATAGTCATGTAAGTCCAGCAGAGTACTATGTGAATTGAATGAATTCTGAAAAATAGGAGTAACTTAATGATTATTTCTGAAATTGAGTAAACATCTGCTAGTAAACAAACAAAACTCTTCACATGTACTTCACATGCATTATCCTGCAATATCTCCCTCATGTGCACAAGCACACACTAAAACACACTCATACATGCATATGTACCCACCTGTCATACCTTAAACTAAAAGTGTACACATAATTTCCATTTTTCAGATTTAAGACATTAAAACATAGAAATAAAAATAAATAGGCTGCCTTCAAGTAACAAAGTTAGTATTATGATCCTGTGTATACCTTGTTCTTTGGTCTACACGATTAAACTACATGTCTTCCTTTTCTTGGCTTCAACTATTGCATCTTTCTAAAAGGCAGGAATAAGTTTATCAATAAATATTTAGCTAAGAGTGGTGCTATTTTGTTTAAAAGAGTGAAAGCAGAGAGGTTTTATAATGAAGATAAAAAAGACAGACATGGAAATTAAGAGGTGGAGAAATGTTTTAGATAAATTCATAGTAAAAGAATGTACAGAAAATGATACATAATATTTCTCTTGATATGTAAGATATTTTCATTTTTGTTATTTCAATCTTAAACAATTCTTAGTTTCTAAGTTCTCAAATGGAGCAAGTGGATTGCTCAAATGGAGCAAATGAAGCAAAGATTTTTCATATTTACATAATGTAGATCTCAAGGAAAAGAATATCACTTAAAATTAGAAAAGATGACAGTTCAAGTATAATCATAAATAAAATATAGCAAACTAGATATTTCCTAATATGATGAAATCCTTCCTCTATAATAATTCTCTCTGATTTTCCTTTTTTCAATGATGCATATAGTATTAACTCAGTTATATTTTGGCATTTTCTTTGATTTTCTCCCAAGAGGTACTTAGAATCTATAATCAGAAACACGTATCTTTGCCTGTAAGACTCAGCAAATTCTCATTATTCCTGTTGTTCAGTTGCTAAATTGTGTCTGACTCTTTGTGATACCATGGACTGCAGCACACTAGGCTTCCCCGTCCTTCACTATCTCCCAGAGTTTGCTAAAATTCATGTCTGTTGAGTCGATGATGCTATCTAACCATTTCATCCTCTTTGACCCCTTCTCATTTTGCCTCCGGAGAAGGCAATGGCACCCTATTCCAGTCCTCTTGCCTGGCAAATCCCATGGACGGAGGAGCCTGGTGGGCTGCAGTCCATGGGGTCGCTAAGAGTCGGACACGACTGAGCAACTTCCCTTTCACTTTTCACTTTCATGCATTGGAGAAGGAAATGGCAACCCACTCCAGTGTTCTTGCCTGGAGAATCCCAGGGATGGGGAAGCCTGTGGGCTGCCGTCTATGGGGTCGCACAGAGTCGGACACGACTGAAGCGACTTAGCAGCAACAGCAGCATTTTGCCTCCAATGAGCTGGCTCTTCACATCTGGTAGCCAAAGTATTGGACCCTCATCATCGGTCCATCTAGTGAATATTCATGGTTGATTTCCTTTAGCATTGACTGGTTTGATCTCCTTGCAATCCAAGGGACTCTCAAGAGTCTTCTCCAGCACCATAATTCCAAAGCATCAATTCTTCAGCACTCAGCCTTCTTTATGGTCCAACTCTCACATCTGTACATGACTACCGGAAAAGCTATAGCTTTGACCATATGGACCTCTTGTCAACAGAGTGCTGTGTCTGCTATTTAATATGATTTCTAGGTTGGTCATAACTTTCCTTCCAAGGAGTAAGTGTCTTTTAATCTCATTATTCCTATGTGTGCTAAGTTGCTTCAGAAGTGTCAGACTTTTTGCAACTCTATGGAGTGTAGCCCACCAGATTCCTCCATCCATGGAATTCTCCAGGCAAGAATACAGGAGTGGGTTTCCATACCCTTCTCCAGGGGATCTTCTCAACCCAGGGATCAAACCCATGTCTCTTACATCTCCTGCATTGGTAGGCAGGTTCTTTACCACTAGTGCCACCTGGGAAGCCACTAGAAAAAATAAACTTATGGGGGTGGAAGGCTGGTTATTGATCTAAATATTGCTCAAGCTCTGACCTTCAAGAAATGGCCAAATTTCTTATAAGGGAGTAGAATTTTTATTCTGAAGAACATGAAGGAAACCAAGCTGACTATGCAATCACACAGAGGGAGGAGTATGCTCTGACAGGATGCACACCCACAAGCACTTGTGAACACACAAGGTAAATCTTGGCTCAGAGTATTTCTCTTTGCAATTGAGCCTCTAGCAACACTAGAAAACAATTGAGTTTTCCACACTAACAAAGGTTTAGACCAACATTAGGTACCAAAATTAGATACCAAATTAGAATTCACAGATATACACTTCACTCCCACATACACATCAAAAACCTTCATAAGTTATGCCATTTATTGCTTAGAATTTATTACACCTCATTCATAAGTCAGACTTACAGAATATCCAAACGCAAAAGATCATCAAAGAAATCATCTATCCTTTTTTACTTACTGTAATTTTCTTCTTACCTTTAAAAAATACATTTCCCAACCATCCCTTTTTATCCCAATTTTCACAGATTAATTCCAAACTTTCAATCATTCAAAAGTTATTTTTCTTAAATTTATTCTTAAAAAATCACTGTGAGAATGTTTCTTCTCTCTCAGTGAGAAGGTAACCTTGAAGAATATCTGTGCACATGAGTAAGAGGAGCTGTTTGAGCAGGTAGGAATGAAAACCCACAACTTCACTTGTTATTAAAAAGTACCCATCAGCCCACTGTCATGCCGCTTTCCCACTTTTCATTTCTGCAAAATGTTTCTTCCAGAAAAATCACAGCAAAAGCTGTTATACTTCTTCTTCATCTATGGTTACTGCTGGATTAATCAAAAAAGAGTGGCACACTATTGATTATAACTGAATTCTGAACTTTTTATGAGCCCAAAGCTTACATTTATTTTAAAAACTCCGTGCCAAATAAAATGAACTAGAAAAAATTATACACTTGACATTATTTGCAGGTTGTAGCAAATATAGAATTTGTCATGCCTGGCAAATTGACTAAGCATATTTACACAGAGATGATTTTCAAAAAACTTTCAATGTAATGTTGTGTACTTTAATTTATATTTCATAAGGTATATTCTCTGGTATTTTATCTTTTATTAACATAAGCAACTATTATATAACTATCCAAGAATGTTCTCATTATCTCATAGCATATATATACATAGATGGATAAGTATATATAGGTATCATGATTTGTTTTGTGCATTCTCTAATATAGTTTATAAATCATTTTTTAAACTGCAACAACAGAATGGAAATAAATTAATCTTTTCGAACCAAATGCCAATTTGAAGAGAATTTATGTTTTCCATTATAAAGGCAATGACATTTATTTATGGTTTTTAAAGTAAGTCTAATAAACTTGTAAAATCAGTTAATTTTTCTTGAGTTTTACCAAGTTTATCATGCTGAATACTAAACTATTTCATTAACAAAGTAATAATTATATGAATGTTGAATTATTTTACTTGCATTCATGTCTTTCAAAGCACTTAGTAAACATAAAGATATTTCTCCTTTTGATAAAATATGTAGAAATAGGTAAATGTGTTGACTTATTGAGAAAAAGACACTGCCTCTGAAAGAGACAAAGATTACCCATTCATTTATCCATTGACCTGCTCTCTTCACAGTAACAAGAGTGATAGCATATAATTGTGCACAATTACCCATTAAGAAAAATGCTTCATATCCCAAAAAATACATCTGACTATTATATATATCCTGATAGAAGAGATTACAAATGCTTCTATAAAACTGCCTTGTTTCCAATAAATGAAACCATCTTTAAAGTATATTTACCAAATGCTGTGAGGCAAATTGTACTGAGATATGGAAAGTCTCCACCATTGAAAAGTGTGTCTGGGGCCTTGTAAAGTACAGAACCATAAGAAAAGGTAGCTTACTTTTATTCCTTTGGAAAACTAAGATTGAACTTTAATGAACGTTGCAAAGAAAAACAGCGAAAGCCTTCATTAACAGTTTCTGCTACCCTGAAGAACATATAATCTTTCAGGAGATGGAGCAAATGACTACAGTCAAAATGAATACTTAGAATCAGCTCAACTAGAATCACTAAAAATGAATATTCTCAGATTTTCAATGGAGAAAAAAATGAAAACTGTGGCAAATATTACATGTCTAAAAATAAAGCACAGATTAACCTGTTGTCACAGAAAAAGTTACACATAATCATAAACATTCTCACTATGCTATAAGTTTAAGAGCTTACTATATGGTAATTATATTCAAGGAGTGTCACATATTATGCATTTTTCAAACATCTAGGAACAGAGCAAAAGTAATGCTATATAAATGAGCAAGAATGTGTATTATTAGTATCATTAATATCAATGTCAACTATCTGATGATGAGACTTGTGTATCTTCATATACTCTTACTCATGTATTTTCAAACTATTTTCTCTTTTTTATAAACAAATTTTATTTTAGTCAATAGGTTTACATGTAAAGCACATATGTAATTTCAGAATTTCCAGTGATTTTATTTTTTATTTAAAATATTTTCAGTAACTTTATTTTTAAAATGCTGGACTCATAAGGGTGAAATATGATAATTATTAAAGAAAGTACATAAATATTTTCAAGTATATTCTTAAAATTTATATAGAAGCTTACCTAAATAAAAGGCAGCAAACTTGATTTAAATCTAGGTCAAAGGACGAAAACCATATGTATATGCATGCTAAGTCACTTCAGTTATGTCCGACTCTTTGTGACCCCCATGGACTGTAGCCAATCAGGCACCTCTCTCCATGACATTCTCCAGGCAAGAATACTGGAGTGGGTACACTGTCTTCCTGACACAGGGATCGAACCCATGTCTCTTAAACGTCTTCTGCATTGGCAGGCAGGTTCTTTACCACTAGGACCACTTGGGAAGCCCCCTGATATTTATTTATTTATTTATAATCTACACATATTTGTTTGATATCTAGGTGTAGCCATTTAAAAGTATCTAAGAGAAATATTCATAAAACATAGTTAAGTCATAAAAACATGTTACAAAAGGCAGCTGTGCAGATGATTGTCCACAAATTAAAATACTCACAATACATAAAGACTAAATATAAGGACAATATTTTGTAAAATTTTCTAAAGTATAGTTCTTGATTATCTAAATCACCCACATATCTTTAGCTGTTGGTAGGGGTACCAACAGCTAAACTAGAAGATGATGCTGAGATATTACAGAGAAAGGATGATAAGTATGATATACTGGTATGGTTGCCGTTGCTGCTGCTAAGTCGCTTCAGTAGTGTCCGACTCTGTGTGACCCCATAGATGGCAGCCCACCCGGCTCCTCTGTCCCTGGGATTCTCTAGGCAAGAATACTGGAGTGGGTTGCCATTTCCTTCTCCAATGCATGCATGCATGTTAAGTTGCTTCAGTCATGTCCAACTCTGTGCGACCCTATGGACAGCAGCTCACCAGGCTCCTCTGTCCACGGGATTCTCTAGGCAAGAATATTGGAGTTGGTTGCAATTTTCTTCTCCAAGATATACTAGTGTGAAAGAAGCAAATTCATGACATTTAAATTCTAGGTAGTCTTTGAACTTATTAGCTATTGCTGAGAGAAAAAAATTCTGTTGCAGAACCTAATTTTTTTTAATTTAAAATTTTAAACTTTAAATTTTGCAAAGCAAACTATAGAGTCTATAAAAAGTGTTAGTATATGCTACCACATCAATATTTTTTGATAATCTGAGTTTGGGAAGGGGCAAAGAGTAAACTGAGAGGCCCTGCAATCCCACACCCCACCTCTCTGCAGACCTGAAGTATCAGGGAGAGATTATAGAGTAAGTTGACATGTTTGAATATCTAAGCACAAAAAGAATGTATATCTTGCTTCCTTGGAGAAGTCCATGGAGTAATAGTATCCAAAGCAATCTTCTCCAAAAAAAGAGTACCCAACAACTTCATTGATGTTCTCGGAGTGTAACAGGCTTTGTGGCATGGAGTACCTAGATAATTAGATCAAAAATATCCCTTATGTTTTTGAGGGTCCCAGGGTGACATGAGCCAGAATCTAATTATTTCCAAGAATAAATGAAAAACTCAAGACAAAAATGAATCCCAGACATGGGAAAACAATGAAAGCTAAATTTGTTGCCTTCTTCAGCTTGTGACAAGAGAAATGTTTGTTCTTTCTGTGTAGTGTGTGTTTTTGTGTGTATTATTAGAAAGCCAAAATGGCTACTGGAAGACAAACACTGAGATGTGAATAGTAGTATTCTCTGGGTAGGTGATTGTGTATGCTTTTTATCTTCTACTTGTTTCTATATATATGTGTGCATATATATATATATACATACATAGAAAAATTATTTATATATGTCTCACAATGATTATAAATTGATAGGAAGCTTAAAGGAGAGCTGTGAAGATTGCCTGCCTTGTGCCCCTTGTTATTACATATTTCTTTCTTAATAAATATGAATTTACAATTAAAATTAAGAGGAAAAGCTGCAATTGACATCAAGAATTATAGGAGAACAAAAGGAATAGTCTTCTTTTCTTGTAGTAACTTGCCAGAGCTTAGATAAGACTGTTGTTTCTTATGTAGGGGAAAAAAAAAAACGGAGTATCTACAGTATGTCTTTAGTTAGAGTTAAGAAGGGAAAGGGCTTCTTTTGTAGGAAAGATGGAAAGAATCCACCTGCAATGTGGGAGACCTGGGTTCCATCTCTGGGTTGGGAAGATCCTCTGGAGAAGGGAAAGGCTGCCCACTCCAGTATTCTGGCCTGGAGAATTCCATGGAGTGTATAGTCCATGGGGTCACAAAGAGTCAGACAGGACTGAGTGACTTTCACTTTCAATTTCAAGAAGGAAAAAATGTAGGGAGTTTACCCAATAAACTAACCTGTTCTTTGGAGTGATCTTTAGAAAGTTGTCAATGAATAGATAGTATCTGTTATTCTCTTCTGTTTTTAATTATCTTTTTTACTTGGGCTTCCCTGGTAGCTCAGCTTGTAAAGAATCTGCCTGCAATGCAGAGAACAGGGTTCAATCCCTTGGTTGTGAAGATCCCCTGGAGAAGGGAAAGGCTACCCACTCCAGTGTTCTGACCTGAAGAATTCCATCGACTGTATAGTTCATGGGGTTACAAAGAGTCACACAACTGAGTAACTTTCACTTTCATCTTTTTTAGTAATTTCTGAAAAGTTCATGTTTTCAATGAATAATGAGGTTAATATTCCTCTACATTAATGTACGGAACATCAGAAAATCATATGGAACATATAGTTTTTATAAGGCCATTATTGATCAAAAGTAAAAGCATTAAAAATGCGGAACTGTATTATTTCACCCTATTATATAGTACCGCTCTTGTGGCTCAGCTGGTAAAGAATCCGCCTGCAATGCAGGAGAGCTGGGTTCTATCCCTGGGTTGGGGAGATCCTCTGGAGAAGGGAAAGGCTACTCACTTCAGTATTCTGGCCTGGAGAATTCCATGGACTGTATGGTCTGTGGGGTCGCAAAGAGTCGGACAGGACTGAATAAGTTTCATTCACTTGCTCTCTATTGCAGTTAAGATATAAAATTGAGTATTCATACACTTTTGGTGGAAATAGTTTAAATTACTTTGTAAAGATAAGCGTGGACATAATAAATGGAGCAAACAGTATGGAACTTAAGGCTTCCTTCCTTGTTTTTGTGAAGATAATTTTTCTCATTCTCAAGCAGATGTAATGCAAATCACAAAAAATGTTGATGTCCTTAAAGATCCCCTTAGATTTAATACAAAGCAATAAATATGGACAACATAAATAGAAACACACAGATTATTTCTAACTGTCCTCTGTTCTGAAATGTATAAACCAAGTATGTTAAAACACTGAATGAAACCCATGGAGAGCCAAAAATAGTAATCATCATTAGTTCTCTTTTTAATCAAGCCACTATGCTTGTGTTCTTTGCAGAGAAGACACGCAAAGCTGTTCTCAGACTATCCTAAAGTCATAAGGAAATAAGAACCAGAAATCCCACCAGAATGTCTGCTTTATGGGAAGCTCTGGGGCTCAGTTTTTCTCACTTGGCAGCTTTGTTGTAGATAAGCTTTAACTAAGTTATTCAACATTTTATTTGGCTGAACTGAACTTAACCCAGCCTATAGATTGCTATGTCTTACTTGAAGTTTGTTTATCTAGTAGACAAACTTTAAACAGAATATAGAAAGAAGAATATTAATTAAGAAGCTGTCCAGAATTATTTGTCTCAAGGTAGAATGTGTCCCATATGGCTGTTTTGTTCTGGCTAATGTATTAGGATGGAATCCAATCTTTGTCCAATAGAAAGTCAAGATAAGCTTGTGAAGAATTATTGTTTGGTGGAGTGCAGGAAAGAATAGTGACAGTCTAAATCACACTTGTTTACTTTTAAAATTAATAATAGAAGACCAACCTGAGATTCTAAGACAAATCAATGTAATGATTTTAATATCATTTTTGATAGCACCTACTCATGTTTGAAAATTCTTTCCACCCCATGAAAATCACCATTTGCATCCCAACAGTATATATAGTTTGAATATAGGAACATATAAAATAGAAAGTCAGTGATAAAACATAGGATAAAATCTCTTACAAGATTAGTGTTATTCATCAAATATCATACAGAAAATTATAATATGATTGTGTGCATCTATTGACAGTAATTAAGTAGTTATCTTTGCTAGAGACACCATTAGAGAAAATGGTGGCTGAAATGAATTCTATTTCACAGACTATGGCTGTCAAACTTTACGAAATTTAGAGATCAAGTCTCTAAATCTCTCAGGGAATACCTATACACATTTCTAAAGTGAAAACCTAAATAGAATAATCAGGCAACTGACTACTTTCATGGAAGAGCCCCTGTACTTAAGATGAATATTAGTGAAATACGTTCTATTTTATGTTAAACCTGGTAGACTAATATGATACTTGGGCCAGTATCTAACCCACTGGGACTACTGTTTTCTCTTCTGTCAATTTCATAAGCATACCAATATCCACCTGGTAATCTAGACACATTCCTTAAAGTGAACACATAAAAACTGAACTCCTCATATTTTATGCAATCCTGTATGTGAAAGTTAATTTTATGTGTCAGCTTGACAGGCCATGGGATATTCAGATTAAACATTATGTCCATATGAGTCTGTGCTGATGTTTCTGGATGAAATAAGCATTTAAATTGATGGACTCTGCAAAGCAGATTGTCTTTTCCATGTGGTAAGGCATCATCCAACCCATTGAAGACCTGAATAGAAAAAAGGCAGAGAACGAAGGAATTTGTCTCTTTTTTCTGCCTCAGATAGTTGAGTTGAGACATTTCATCACATTGTCTCCAATTCACTGGAGCTTACACTCACCCTCAGTTCCTCTGGTTATCAAGTCTGATTTTACATATATTTTGTAAAATTTTATATATATATATATATATATATATATATATATATATATATATATATATATCTTTATTAGTTCTATATCTTTGGAAAACCCTCATACACTTTTCCCATATCCTTCTAACTTTCTGGTGATGATCATCGTGTCCTTTCAGATGCCCAAATCAAAAAACCTGGGAGTCATTCTTGACATAGCATTTTTTCTCAGTGAAAGTTTCTCAGCTGTGTCTGACTCTTTACGACCCTATGGACAGTAGCCCATCAGGATCCTCTGTCCGTGGGGATTCTCCAGACAAGAGTATTGGAGTGGTTAACCATTCCCTACTCCAGGGAATCTTCCCGACCCAGGGATCAAACTCTGGTCTCCTACATTGCAGGTGAATTCTTTACCGTCTGAGCCATCAGGGAAGCCCATTTTGTCTCAGGCTCTGAATCTAATCTCTCAGGCAGTCCTCTTGTCCCTACTCCCAAAATAAATGTAAAATCATGTGACTTGTATATACTCCCGTTGTTAGCTATACTTTCACCTGACTCTGCAATAGCATCCTACAGGTCTTCATGTTTCGATCTTACTCCTTCCAGCACGTTTTCCCCACAGCAAGGGTATTTAAAAATACAAAACCTATAAATCTACTATTCGAGCTTTTCAGTCTTTTCCCATTTCCTTTGGGGTGAAAGTAAAGTTTTTAACATGACCTACAAGGCCTCACATGAACCTTATTTCCTATTATATGTTCATATTGTTGCAACAATATCGAAATCTTTGGTTCCAGTCCCTTGGATTTACACACTTTCTTATATCTATGACACCCATTTTCACATTTTCAATCACGGCTTCATCCCTAAGCTCCAGACTCCATACTTGGTATTTTTCTTGCAACTATAATAGATAACCTCAAACTTCAAATATCCAAAGCAGTTTTGATTTACTAACTTTCCAATTCATCTCTTCTCCTAGGTTTCACCATCTCAGAAAATAGCATCATCTCCCAAATTTCTCAAGACATAATACTAGGAATCATCTTTGATCATCCTTTGAATCACATTCCTATTGATTCATTTCCTCATGTCATATCTGTCATCCATGCTCCTGCCTCCATTCCACTACTGTCACATTTTTCTGAACTGTCTTTCACCTCAAGTGGATGACAAGTCTTTGCTTTAACACTTAGCTCACACAGTCAGTGTGATATAGTCAAAATATGAATCAGGCTGTATTATTATCTCCTACTTAAATTCCTCAAAGGGCTTTCTGTTCCCTGAAAATAACATCTGAGCTCATCTGTTGTGTTTAGGCCCTATATGTCCTGGTCCTGCTGACCACTCTAACCTCACCTCTGGTCATGTTAGCTACTTTTACTTTATTTTAAATTAGCCACACTCACTCTCACTTCAGGGATGATACAGCCCATGTGATTTGTATGAAACGTATGTCCCCAAATAATCATATACCTAGTTTCTTTGCACTTGTATATTGCTCAGATCATCCCTGCCATCATCTCAGTAGAGATTCCTCATCACATATTACGTAGCATTCCTTCCTTCCTTCCTTTTTTTTTTAATTTCACTTTTCTTTCTTCAGAGCATTTATTGTATTTGTACTTATTTCCTTATTCTTTTTTTTAACCCCTGTCTTTACTATTAGTTCCAAGAGAATAGAGTCTGTGTCTTTCTTGCTCACTAATGTGTATCAACACCATATTTGTGCCTGGCACAGAGCAGATGCTTACTGAATGTTGTTGACAGCAAAAAAGAAAACCTCAAAATATTGTTTAAATGCCATCATAGCTTGGTACTAAATGTGTTTTATTTCAAAGCTCTAAACCTTAAACCAGCAGCAACTAGTTGCAAATTTGTTGATTCTGATCATCAAGTTTTTTAAGAAGTATTTTTATCTTTTAGTGGGAAAGACATTTGTAGTAGAGCTGATTTATAATGACAGGGTTAATATTTTGTCATTCTGTTTAGGTTAAGAGTAACTGAACTTCATGAATACTGGATGAGACAACATAAGTATACTCCCTACAGTGCATGTTTTATTTCTGAAAGCCTGGGGAAAAGCTCTTTGTAGTTAATGATTATTTTGTCCTTCCAATTATACCATCTGTTGTAATTGATAATACAGTACATGAGAGTATGATATTGTGCAGAGCACTGTTGGTCTGGGCAGTGCTTTCTATTTGGGTGAAAAATATTGTCTCTTTCAGCTTTTCCCAACAGATTTGTTCCTAACATCACTCTTATATGACTTCAATAACAGCAGGAAAAGCAGCTTGTAGTATTAACTGTTTTTAATTTATCTACTTATTTTAATAAAATTAATTGTTAAAACACAAGATCCTCTTCAACTACATTCACATCGTGTGTAGTAGATCTTGCTTAAGACAATTGGCAAAGGTCAATTTTTATGACAACTGAGAGCATGGCTACCTACTCCAGTATTCTTGTCTGGAGAATCTGATGGACAGAGGCATCTGGTGGTCTACAGTCCATAGGGACACAAAGAATCAGATACAACTGAAGTGATTTAGCATGCATGCACGTAGCACAAGAAGTCTTTGTTTTACAAGTAAAAATACACATGCAGAAATTCAAATATTATCTATTATAGATAGGTGGATTAATATATATAAATTTAGTAAGAATTAGTAGAAAAATAAATAGCATTAATTTTTATTCCTGTAATACATCAGTTCAACATTTCCTTGGTTTTGCAACTATTCCCATGACCTGTTGTGCTGCAAAAGTAGTTCTCTAAGAGATACTTATATTTTCACAAATGTTCATGTCCATAAATAGTCAATGAGTTTAAAGTATAATCTTTTGATTTTATTATTTATGAACCTCAAATAAGACTCTCAAAAAGAGGCATTGAGTTTATATTTGAATGAAACCCACAGAATATTATTTAAATACTAATACCTACTAAATTCACAGTCTGTTAACCCAGATTCAATGTTTATAGAGTAGTATCAGTATATCATGGAGATCCAACCAGTCAACCCTAAAGGAAATCAGTCCTGAATATTCATCCGAAGGACTGATGCTGAAGCTGAAACTCCAATCCTTTGGCCACCTGATGTGAAGAACTGACTCATTGGAAAAGACCCTGATGCTGGGAAAGACTGAAGGTGGGAGGAGAAGGGGACAACAGAGGATGAGATGGTTGGATGGCATCACTGATGCGATGGATGTGAGTTTGAGTAGGCCTCAGGAGTTGGTGATGGGCAGGGAAGCCTGGCATGCTGCAGTCCATGGTGTCACAAAGAGTTGGACATGACTGAGCGACCGAACTGACTGATCAGTATATCATAATAATGATCATCATAATTATCATCTTTTTACTTAAAGAGCTCAATTCTTCAAATTGGCATGCAGTTGTAAGCTATTGAAAACACAGCAGCACAATGTTGTGTTATTCATTCAGAACTGGGGACTTCTTAGTGTCTAGAATTTGTTTGTCCAGGTAAAAGGACTTGGAGTAATGTTTTTAAAAGAAGAATATGATAGAGGTTTGACTTCCTGACTGTTACTGAACCAAACTTAAGTTTGCTTGCCCATGCACAGTAAAGCCAATCCACTGGGACCAGGTTGTGGTGAGGAAAATTACAGCTTTTACTATAATGTGGAGCCAAGTAAGGAGAATGGATAACTTCTGTTCAAAAGACTCAAACTCTCCCATGGCTTTTAGGAAAGGGTTTTTAAACACAAAGTGAGGGAGAGGGTCACCAGTATGTGATCAGCTCATGCACAGTTCTCTGATTGATTGGTAGTGAGGTAACCATGTGAGGTCACTGAGGTCAGCTTTATCAACCCTTAGGCTCCACCCCTCTGGGGGCTAGTCTTCACGGTCATCATGCAGTTAGCTTCCTCCATCTGGTGGGAGTTTTAGTATCTGTAAAACAACACAAAAATATGGCTCAGGATATTATCTATAATCCTTGAGCCCGAACAAAATGTCCTTGCCTTGCATTTGTTTTATGATGTGTGTGCACTCAGTCATGTCCAACTACTTTGTGACCCCATGGACTGTAGCCCGCCAGGCTCCTGTGTCCATGGAATTTTCCAGGAAGAATACTGGAGTGGGTTGCTATTTCCTTCTCCAGGGGATCTTCCCAACCCAGGAATTGAACACATGTCTCTTGCATTTCTTGTATTCCAGACAGATTCTGTACCACCGTGCCACCTGGGAAGCCTTTATTTTATGGTTAAACTACTATTATGTTGTCTTTCTTGACTGTTTCCCTTTGTTACTGCTTTTTCTTACTCCTCTGATTAAATTTGTTTTTTTGAACTCAGAAAAGGCCTGGGAACCTAAAGTTTTCTTTCCTTTTTCCTTTTTTTTCTTTTAAACAAACAAGAGGCAGAGGACATGGAGCAGGGAGTAGATGTGGGGATCTATCCCCAGGAAGGCCCCACAGTGTCGCACTCAGTTTCAAGATCATCTCTTCAAAGTCAGAGAAAAGATTATCTAGTTCTAGTTCTAGTTTGGAATATCAGGTTTTGTTTTCATTAATACATAGACTCATTTTGTAAGATCTGCAATTCCATATTTGTGCAAAAATGTTCAGAACCCCCTAGACCTTAAAATACAATAGAAATAAGTTAAACTGTTAGAAATGGATAAAGATGTATTTGCTTAGAAAGACATTTGCTTGGTATTGTTAGGCCAAAAATAACGAAAAAAATCACAAAACTGGAAAATAGGGATTTTTATGTCTTAGATCTATGTGAGTATGTATATGAATAACATTAATAGTGATAGACATGGATATGCTTAAGCACATCACAGTTTTTCTAAAATGAATATATGTGTGTGTGCATAAATTCAAACAAAAATTTAAAAAGGGAAACAGCACTGTAAATACATGGAGAGCTAGTTCCCAATCTCTGTCTTCTTTATTGTACCACTAGTGTAATTATGTTTAAAATTTGCTCAGCTTCTTCCATCAGTCACAAGAATCATGCAGAAGGGACCAGGGTCTAACATTATGACTGAAAGATGACATGGCACTGCTCACTCTTCCTGCTTCTATAAAGATTCTGCTGTGTTAGATGAAACTAAGCCATGCCGTGTGGGGCCACCCAAGACAACAGGTCATGGTGGAGGGTATGACAGAATGTGGTCACTGGAGAAGGGAATGGCAAACCAATTCACTATCTTTGCCTTGAGAACCCTATGAACAGTATGAAAAGGCAAAATGATAGGATACTGAAAGAGGAACTCCCAAGGTTGGTATGTGCCCAATATGCTACTGGAGATCAGTGGAGAAATAACTCCAGAGAGAATGAAGGCATGAAGCCAAAGAAAAAAACAATACCCAGTTGTGGATGTGACTGGTGATAGAAGCAAGGTCCAATGCTGTAAAGAGCAATATTGCGTAGGAACCTGGAACGTCAGGTCCATGAATCAAGGCAAATTGGAAGTGGTCAAATAAGAGATGGCAAGAGTAAATGTCAACATTCTAGGAATCAACAAACTGAAATGGACTGGAATGGGTGAATTTAACTCAGATGACCATTATATCTACTACCTTATATCTTAGAAGAAATGGAGTAGCCATCATGGTCAACAAAAGAGTCCGAAATGCAGTTCTTGGATGTAATCTCAAAAACGACAGAATGATCTCTGTTCATTTCCAAGGCAAACCATTTAATAGCATGGTAATTCAAGCCTATGCCCCAACCAGTAACGCTGAAGAAGCTGAAGTTGAATGGCTCTATGAAGACCTACAAGATCTTTTAGAACTAATACCGCAAAAAGATGTCCTTTTCACTTTAGAGGACTGGAATGCATAAGTAGGAAGTCAAGAAACACGTGGAGTAACAAGCAAATTAGGCCTTGGAATACGGAATGAATCAGGGTAAAGGCTAATAGAGTTTTGCCAAGAGAACACACTGGTCATAGCAAACACCCTCTTCCAACAACACAAGAGAAGACTCTACACATGGACATCACCAGATGGTCAACACCGAAATCAGACTGATTATGTTCTTTGCAGCCAAAGATGGAGAAGCTCTGTACAGTCAGCAAAAACAAAAGCGGGAGCTGACTGTGGCTCAGAACTCCTTATTGCCAAATTCAGACTTAAATTGAAGAAAGTAGGGAAAACCGCTAAACCATGCAGGTATGACCTAAACCAAATCCCTTATGATTATACAGTGGAAGTGAGAAATAGATTTAAGGGACTAGATCTGATAGACAGAGTGCCTGATGAACTATGGATGGAGGTTCATGACATTGTACAAGAGACAGGGATCAAGACTATCCCCATGGAAAAGAAATGTCAAAAAGCAAAATGGCTGTCTGAGGAGGCCTTACAAATAGCTGTGAAAAGAGCAAAAAGCAAAGGAGAAAGGAAAGATATAAGCATCTGAATGCAGAGTTCCAAAGAATAGCAAGGCGAGGAAAGAAAGCCTTCCTCAGTGATCAATGCAAAGAACTAGAGGAAAACAACACAATGGGAAAGACTAGAGATCTCTTCAAGAAAATTAGAGATATCAAGGGAACATTTCATGGAAAGATGGGGTCAATAAAGGACTGAAATGGTATGGACCTAACAGAGCAGAAGATATTAAGAAGAGGTGGCAAGAATACACAAAAGAACTGTAGAAAAAAGATCTTCATGACCCAGATGATCACGATGGTCTGATCACTCACCTAGAGCCAAACATCCTGGAATGTGAAGTCAAGTGGGCCTTGGAAAGCATCACTACGAACAAAGCTAGTGGAGGTGATAGAATTCCAGTTGAGCTATTTCAAATCCTGAAAGATGATGCTGTGAAAGTGCTGCACTCAATATGCCAGCAAATTTGGAAAACTCAGCAGTGGCCACAGGACTGGAAAAGGTCAGTTTTCATTCCAATCCCAAAGAAAGGCAATGCCAAACAATGCTCAAACTACCACACAATTGCACTCATCTCACATGCTAGTAAAGTAATGCTCAAAATTCTGCAAGCCAGACTTCAGCGATACATGACCTGTGAACTTCCATATGTTCAAGCTGGTTTTAGAAAAGGCAGAGGAACCAGAGATCAAATTGCCAACATCTGTTGTACCATCAAAAAGCAAGAGGGTTCCAGAAAAACATCTATTTCTGCTTTATTGACTATGCCAAAGCCTTTGACTGTGTGGATCACAATAAACTGTGGAAAATACTGAAAGAGATAGGAATACCAAACCACCTGACCTGCCTCTTGAGAAACCTATATGCAGGTCAGGAAGCAACAGTTAGAACTGGACATGGAACAGCAGACTGATTCCAAATAGGAAAAGGAGTACATCAAGGCTGTGTATTGTCACCCTGCTTATTTAATTTATATACAGAGTACATCATGAGAAATGCTGGGCTGGAAGAAGCACAAGCTGGAATCAAGATTGCCAGGAGAAATATCAATAACCTCATATATGCAGATGACACCACCCTTATGGCAGAAAGTGAAGAAGAACTAAAAAGCCTCTTGATGAAAGTGAAAGAGGAGAGTGAAAAAGTTGGCTTAAAGCTCAACATTCAGAAAACTAAGATCATGGCATCTGGTCCCATCACTTCATGGCAATAGCAGAAACAGTGTCAGCCTTTATTATTTTGGGCTCCAAAATCACTGCAGATGGTGACTGCAGCCATGAAATAAAAAGACGCTTACTCCTTGGAAGGAAAGTTACGACCAAGCTAGACAGCGTATTGAAAAGCAGAGACATTACTTTGCCAACAAGGCCCGTCTAGTCAAGGCTATGGTTTTTCCAGTTGTCATGTATGGATGTGAGAGTTGGACTGTGAAGAAAGCTGAGCGCCGATAAATTGATGCTTTTGAACTGTGGTGTTGGAGAAGACTCTTGAGAGTCCCTTGGACTGCAAGGAGATCCAACCAGTCCATTCTAAAGGATATCAGTTCTGGGTGTTCATTGGAAGGACTGATGCTAAAGCTGAAACTCCAATACTTTGGCCACCTCATGCGAAGAGTTGACTCTTTGGAAAAGACCCTGATGCTGGGAAAGTTTGAAGGCAGGAGGAAATGGGGACGACAGAGAATGAGATGGCTGGATGGCATCACCTACTCGGACATGAGTTTGTAGGAACTTCGGGAGTTGGTAATGGACAGGGAGACCTGGCATGCTGCAGTTCATGGGGTGACAAAGAGTCAGACACAACCGAGTGACTGAACTGAACAGAGGAAGGATCGAAAACAGAGAGGACCTGAATTGCCATTCTGATATAATATTCTACACAACCCTTATCCCTATAAAATTGCTTTAATCTTTGAATCTTAACTACATTGTAAACAGAAAATATAGTGAAACCATTGCATATATGATAATAGCTTGAATATTTTTTCTGTTTTTTTGGAAACAAATGCTCTCTTTCAAGCATAGAGAAAGAACATTTGTGTGATTTGGGTTTCTTACTTTGCATGTGTTTGTTTTCATTATTTCCACTTTAATGCTCATGTTCTCAGTAAAAACATTTTTAATTTTAAGTAAAAGTGTTTATAGATCCTCTATACTAAATCATTTTTTTTATAATTGTGTGAGTAAAGTTTGAATCTGGAGCATCTCATTTATAAATGTCTCTTGAAATGACCCTTAGTAGAATATGTATCAGTTCTGAAATTCTTAGACTCCGTGGAACCAGTTTCAGTTCCTGGCAAGACTGATATAGCTCCCTAATTTTCTGAGAGATAAGGTACATTCCTTGTAGTTCAGCTTATATGGGTTTTGGGGGAAAATTTTTTTCTATTCCCAAAAATCTGTGTTAACCACCTAATTAATGAAGAATTCCCCATAGTATTTTCTCTTAAGAACTGTCTTTTATAAAATACGAGATCTCATAAGGGCTCAATGATTAAATTTTTTAAAAAATACTTTAAATGCACAGGAAAGAGTATAACATATCCTTGTGCACCAACAACTACCAATAAACTGATATTACTATTTTGCTATGTTGGCTTCAGTTCCTTTTTTAAATTATTTTTTAAAGGCATAAAATATTTGAAATATAACTTAAATCTCATACCCCCTTCACATATACTAAATCCACTGTATATTATTTCCAAATATGGATTTAAACTTTGCCTCACATTTATATCTTTAAGCTGTATGAATAAAAATAAAGAGGAGTTTTCCCTTTACTTTTTGTTTATATTCATAAACAGTTGTTTAGCACAGTTTTAAATTTATATGACTGGGAGTCAACACTAGATGAGCCCTTTCAATACTTTTGTTTTAATTCAACAGGTGTGTTTTTGAAATGCATTCATATTCATATTTACTATGCTATTTATGTATTATAAACTGTTCTGTTTGCATTAATTTTTTTTATCTTACATGATATAGTTATTGAATATGAAGATTCTGTTTATTTCATCATTTCAGTCTTACATTTATTCATTATCTCAATCTTTATTTTAATTATTTCCCTTCACTATATTATCCCAATTCTCCTTATTTCCTTATTATGGAAATCTTACTAGACATCTGTTAGACCTTCCTCTTTTATTTCCCATGCCTCTCAGCCTCATCTCTTTACTTATCATTATCCCTTTGGTTGTGTTCATGGTAATTCTCTCCACAGCTGTGTCTATCTTGCCTTTAAATTCATCTTTGTGTTTTTATTATATATGTGTACTAGTATAATAAGGCTTCCAGGTAGTGCAGTGGTAAAGAATCTGCCTGCCAAAGCAGGAGATACAAGAGACACAGGTTTGATCCCAGGGTCAGGAAGATCCTATGGAGTAGAAGATGACTACCTGCTCCCTGTTCCTGCCTGGAAAATTACATGGACAGAGGAGCCTACCAGGCTACAGTCCATGGAGTCACAAAGAGTCAGACCTGGCTGAGCACACATATTAGTATAATAATCTACTGGTTTTATATGTATTATATCAGTACTTCGTTGCATATTTATATATACATATATTTAATAAATGGCTTCCCTGGTGGCTCAGTGGTAAAGCATCTGCCTGCCACTGCCAGAGACATGGGCTTGATCCCTGGTTGGGGACGATCCCCTGGAGAAGGAAGTGGCAACCCCCTCCAGTTTTCCTGCCTGGGAAATTCCACGAATAGCGGAGCTTCTTATGGGGTCACAAAAGAATCGGACATGATTAACAGCATAGCAACTAAACAACTTATTTAATAAAATTAATATTTTTACTTTTATTTCCTCTATCTTTTCTATATTTTAATGGTTTTGATTTATTTTTACACATTTTAAACAAACATTTTATTGTCTCTAGCATTTTGAATTCCCATCAGGGCTCATTTTATTTTTTGCTTCTCCAGCATTGCATTATAAGAATAATGATAGTGATAATATTAATGAGTGGTATCAATTTATTTTCATTGGTCACCGGGTCTATGCCAGGTATTCTAGATAGTTTATATACATATTCAATCTTTACAACTCCATGTGGTGGCTCCAGAATCCAATTTCACAGATAAAGAACTGGAGTTAAGGAGACCACACAGCTGATAAACAGATGAGGAATATCTTTAAAGTTCAGAGTCATTAGTCTTCATCAGTATGCTATAGTCTATCTTAATAAACATACATATGTAGATTGTATTAGATAATTTAATAGCCCTATTTTGGCTGTTAAGGATTGAACCTTTGATTAAAAAGAAAATTCATTCACCAGATAAAAGTACTGTGTGTGTATGTATACATTGTATTATGTACATATAAAATTATATCTCTATATACACATATACAGAAATTATTGTGTGGCGTATCATGAAACTGTTTTGCTCCATAGCTTAGACTTTGAGTTGACTAGGGCTAGAAGAAACATTATGTACACCAAAGACCAAGGTACAATTATATGATATTTTCAATATTTCTATCCAATTTGTATTCACTTTGTAAAATTGTATGTAGACATCAGATATATACAGATTTAGAAACATAATTTGCGTTACACTTCTGCTGAAAATGGCTGTGTATCTGTGAATATCTCTTAGACAAAATGTACTGATCTAGTATCGGCAGATATTAACCATACATAAATCTCTATTTTTGTTACAATGTACTTTCTGCTGATGATGACTTTGGGCAGAATCTTAATTGTAATACACATCATTCAGGAAGATTAACCCACTAAACTGTGTTGAAGAGAAAACCTTCACTGCCTTAAATTCATGTGTTAAAGTTATTCTCTTTCACCCCTAAGAGAATACAATGTAAATAGAAAAATAAATTAAATATGTCTTGACCCAAGAAGAAACCAGAATAGTACCTTGACTGTCTAAAATTCATTCTTGAAGAAAATCATGGTTAAAAATTTTATAGAAAGAATTAGAAGCTGTAAACATTTAGACCGTTTATTTTTTGAGAAATATATGTATGTATACATATGAATATGACTCATTTGCCTATTTTACTAAAAGAGAATTCTCTGAGGCAAGCTCACAGCTTGAAGTGTAGATGACTCCTAAGAAGCTTTATTTTATAGGCAGCATGGAAGGAATATGACCTAATTTTTTCAGAGAGCACTTTGTGAAATGAATCCAAGTTTGACCCGACATATGCAAGAGTACAGAGACTTGTATGATTGGATTTGTACATCATTCATAGAGACTCAGCTGAAGGCAGGTACCAAAATCACATGAATAATTTGAGGCCAAGATGAAAAAATTGGATAGTTCTTTCATGCTCACACCATTCGTCCAAAGGGAAAGTTGGAAAGTAGAAGCCATGTGCTAGGAATATAGCACATGTCATCACATTTTCACTTTACACAAACAGATTAAGCGTGACACTATGACCATTTGACAGATAAGTTTACCATAGCTAGTTATACAGCTAGGAAATTTGATAGCACTGATCCAAATACTAGTCTGAGTGTCTCTGGCCCGTTGGTAGACAATGGTGGATGTCTAACCCACACCCATCCCTAACTTGCTCTTACTGACAGAGTGCCAATTGTATGCAGATGATTCTTCCCAAGACTCAGTTACAGTAATTACAGTTTCAGTAATTCTATACCTCTACCTGTGTTTTATTTAGGTATGTTCATGTAACTAGATAATGGCCGGTGGAACCAAAAGTTAGTCTGCTGGAAGCTTTTGGGAAATATTTTTTTCCCTAATAGAAAGACTGTTGCCCATTCACATCAAATATAAATTAATTTTCTTTGTACCTGGATAAGTTCTGTATGAGTTGTCTTAACTAGTTAAAGTCACTTTGCAACCATGTACAGAAATATTATAGACTACTTTGTCCTGGATTACATCTTTGTGACACAAAAATATTCATTTAAGGACCCACCTATACTTGGATATATGAATGAATCAATCCATTGGAGTTAAAGTAGTTTTCAACTGGATATAGTGTTATAACAGTCTAAGACAGGAGATAGAAAATTTGTTCTATTAATTAACATATAGAAAGTATTTTAGGATTTGTGGGCTATATAGTCTCTGTCACAACTGCTACACTCTGCTATTGTGATGTAGAAGCATGTATAGACAATATGTAAATAAATGGGCATGGCAGTGTTTCACTAAAATTTTATGTACAAAACTTAGGTCAGTATATTTGATCTGGGGCCTTTAGTTTGTTGAAACCTGAACATGCTAAACATTACATACAATTTGAAAATATCACCAAATGTCTTCATTTTCCAAATAAAGAATCTGAGTTAAAGTATAAATGAATATTTACAGTTTAAAACATACTTATAAATGGTGTTGAAGTTATTTCTTAGAATGAAGGTAATCAAGGTTACCTGGCCTTAGGCACAGTAAATGAGTCATACCTAACATATTTATGAGTGATCAAAAAGGCTATGGATTTTATCACTAAATATAAACTGTTGTCACTCCCTTATTAAAATGATTGATGTATGCATAGGTATATTAAGACTTTGTATACATCTCTTTTCTGAAGCTGATTAAATATCTTCATTGCATTTAGAAAAAAAAAATACTGTACTCTCTTTGGTTACCAAAGGAAAGGGACAGTTTTCACTGATACCATCAACTTTGGTTCAAAAAAAGTCAGTAAGTGGAGTTCTGAACTTTTGTTTTGCCACAAGCGTTTTACTGCTCTTTCTCCCATTATAAAAATGGCAAAGTGTTCTGAAAATGAAAAATTTTCCTCAGGGACAAATTCATACAGATTTATTATCTTGCCTCCAAGGGACAGGATTGAGCCATTTTTACAGCCAAAAGTTACGGTTATTTTCAGCATTGGAAGTATTTCTCTGCAGTCTTGCAATGTGTAAAAAGATAATTTTGCTAGGCACCTCTGCCACTGAAACAGCCACTAACAAGCCATCAGTGATATTAGCCAAGTGTTTTGATAGCATTCCTGTGATTCCCAGTGAGAAATATACATTTGAAATTTATGGGAAACATTTAAAAATACAGTGCCCTGGGCCTTACTCCAGTAATACTGAACTACACTTTGCAGAGATGGTTTCTGGATTGTTGTATATTTTACACAGCCTTCCAGTGACTCTCATGCACAGCCAGCATGGAGAGTCACTGCTAAAAGAGAGGAAAGAAATTTTCTTGACAACATTCAATTTTAAAAAATCAGTGTCTAAACAATGGTTATTCATCAGCTTATAAATTATGCTGTGCACCTAGAAAATATGCAAAAATATACACTTTTATAACATTCATTAAACCATCAAAGGCAGCATCTGAAACTGATGGCATTGGTCCTGTCAGATCTTCTGTGAGATCTGCCCTTGAATAATTCCTTGAGGCTATCTAACCCAGTGCTAATATAATCTTGTTCTAAAAGGCTCCTGTCAAAACACCTTCAGTTTCCTATGCAGGGTCAGTTAGGGCTATTCTTAGAAGGGGAAATTTAAGAAGTTCCAGAAAGTACCTCTACCATACAAGTACACACTCAGTTCAGCTCAATTCAGTCTCTCAGTAATGTCTGACTCTTTCCAACCCCTTGGACTGCAGCATGCCAGGCTTTCCTGTCCATCACCAACTCCCAGAGCTTGCTCAAACTCATGTCCATCAAGTCAGTGATGCCACACCAACCAACAATAAATAAAATGCCTTTCCAACTGTCTACCATGGCTATATTATCATTAGAATATTTTTTGAATGCTGCAGATTATTTGGGCTGTAGGGATTTCTTCATAGAAAGAAAGTATGTATATGAGTGGGTGAAAGTCACTCAGTCGTGTACTACTCTTTGTGACCCCATGGACTGTAGCCTTCCAGGTTCCTCTGTCCATGTGGATTCTCCAGGCAAGAATACTGGAGTGAGTTACCATGCTCTCCTCCAGGGGATCTTCCTCACCCAGGGATCAAACCCAGGTCTCCCTCATTGCATGGAATTGAATTGCAAGGAATTCAATCTCTCACATTGAATTCTTTACCATCTGAGCCACCAGGGAAGTATGTATATAATATGATTCTTTTAAACCCAAGAAATCCCACATAGAAGTTTCCTAACCCTAGGGTGGACTCATATGGAATTTGGCAAATTCCATATTACAGATTTAATAGATGCACATAATAGTTTCTGTTCTGCTATATCATCTACTTTGTCTCACATACACTATAAGGAAACTGTATGAATTGGTAGGCATCAAATATTTAACCAATTGCTAGTTGCCATGGCTATATGCCTGAGAGCTATGGATTATCGTCCTAACAAATTTAGATAAAATAATTATCAAAATTGAAGCTGAAAGTAATCATATTAATTCCAATAAAACTATATTATGCACTTAGGAAATGATGAGAGATTATCATTGAAAGAAGCAAATGACTTCATTGGATACCAGTCAGTCCTTATATTATTTGGCCTTTCATTGCATAATTAGACATTGAAAACTACTTTAATACTTTCTGAGAACTTGAGCTTCATAGAACCACATACTCCTGTCTTTCTTGTCTACCTCTTTTCATATCTCTGTCTCCTTTAAAGGAAACTCTTCTCCAAGGAACACTTGAATATTAAACTTCCTCTATGCATTAAGCATCCTGGAGGAGGATATGGCAACCCAGTCCAGTATTCTTGCCTGGAGAATCCAATGGATGGAGGAACCAGGCAGGCTACAGTCCATAGGGGTGGAGAGCTGGACATGACTGAAGCAACTTAGCACACATGCACACATGCACTCAGCAAGGTAGTATTTTCACTATAAATTCACCAGAGAAACTTACTATTTTTGTAATTTTTCAGTTTTCCTCAATATGCTGATAATCGCTAAATCTGCAATGAAACTACACATTTACTGAACTCCAGACTACTATCGCCAGGTTCTTACTTCCACCTTCACTTATATGTCATGTAAATATCTCAAGCACATGTTGTAAAGTGAATTTCTTACTCAAAACTATTCCTCTCCCAGCATCCCTACACTAACTGCCACCATGGTCCACTTAGCTGCTGCTGCTGTTAAGTCCCTTAAGTCATGTCTGACTCTGTGCGACCCCATAGACGGCAGCCCACCAGGCTCTGCCATCCCTGGGATTCTCCAGGCAAGAACACTGGAGTGGGTTGCCATTTCTTCTCCAATGCATGAAAGTGAAAAGTGAAAAGGAAGCCACTCAGTCGTGTCCAACTCTTTGCGACCCCATGGACTGCAGCCTACCCAGCTCCTCCGTCCATGGGATTTTCCAAGCAAGAGTACTGGAGTGGGGTTGCCACTGCCTTCTCCAGTCCACTTAACTACTCTGGCCTGAATTCTAAGCGTGGCCCTCAACTGCTTCCTCATTTCATCTTCAGTAAGCTAAGTCTTCAGCTTCATAAGTCTTCTATCTTCCACTGTTTCTTCAGTATTATATCAGCATACTTCAAACCACCATCTTTCCTTCTTGGATTATTGTAATGACCTCCTAACTCTTCCCTTTGTTCCACTCTTGCTCTTCTCTAATCTCTACAGAGCAACTGAAGTGTAAATCAGTTGTGCCCACTGCCATTTAAAAGCTTTCAGTGGAATCCCATTCTCAGGATATTCGCCATAGTTAAAAAGGAATGGCATTACTTGGTTCCTCCCTTCCTCTAAAGCAGGATTCTCCTGTAGCTGCCTAAGCTACAGATACCCTTTATTCTTTCAGTACCTCCTCTATTGACTGCACAAGCTGTTTGCATGCTGTTCTGTTTTGTTTTTTTTCCCCTGCATGGTCCACTCTTCCTTCAATGTTTTCTTTTCCAAACTCTTTCTTATTATTAATTTTTATATTTCAGTCTCATATTCTTCAGGGAAATGTTCCCTGTCTTCCCAGAGAAGCTTGTATACTTCTATGTTTTCTCTCCCAGAGCATCACTAACTTCCCTTTTTGCTATTCTATATGTGTAATTATCAGTGCATATTCCAATTTTATAAAAGTAGTGGACTCTGTGAGTGTAGGGAGCATGTTTGTCTTCTCTTTTGCATTATTTCTAGGGTCTGCCATTATCCCTGGCTCAAATTAATATTTTGAGCGGATGAATGAGTGAAGAAGTTTTCACTATTTGTGAGTGAATAATGTTTAATATTGTTCATGTGCACTACACAAGTATTTATGGCTTTTTGCTCAAAGCTGTTAGAAAGAAAGAAAGCAACACGCATTCCTCATAGCTGTGAATCACATTGACCCTTATTGGACAATGCTATCAATAACCTGTACGGTAAGCTTTATACTTTAGGAGGAATTATTTGTATATTTGGAGGGTATGGTGAAGAAGGAAGAGCTGAGAGGTACTGCAAAAGGAAATAGTAGAGGATGATAGATGAAAAACCTACTACAGAATTATTTAAGAATATTATTCTACTCTTCCCAATTCATATTTCAGAATATACACACTGTGTGTGTGTGTCTGTGTGTATGTGCATGTGAAATCGACATCAGACGTAACACTGGTCTCATCAGTTACATTCTTTCTAAACCTATATACCCTTTTGAAAAATATGGCCTAACAGCATTACCTAGTCTGTAGGGTTGTTTATTTGCTCAAGTGAAATGATTCACATAAACTGCAAAACATGAAGTATGGAAATTGTAAACATTCAAAAGATGTTGTCATGAAAATTAGAATCATGTTAAAAACAAGAAAAGAGGCTCCAAATAATTCAAAATTTTAATCAGTGGTAGTATATTTAATAATAAGTTGTTTTGGAAAATAGTCAGAGGGGGGTCTCTTTATAGTGCTTCTATTAGATAATGTAATTAAGAATCAGAATTTTCCACATAAATCAGTGGATAGGAAATGATGTTTCATTTATCATGTTTTTGTGGTCTCCACTGACATTTATCAATGATACCCATTGAATTTACCTCCATTCCTTCTAGCTACTCCATGAAGAATGAACATAACAATATCCCTTTAATAAACAGAGAACATGTTTTACCAAAGAAAACTTTTTTTAAAAAAAGGATAGAAAATGTATTGCATATGTGGTCTATGTGTATCAGCAAATTTCATAGATACTCACTCTGTCCTCACAAACTTAATTTTAAATCTCTGGTTACATAAAATTCTGAATTTTTCAGAATGGTAGAATACAAACTTCCAAATTAAAGCAAAAGGAGGGTTATTCTTCCACAAACAGTCATTTAGACCTAAAATGTGATTCTTGGTAACACAAATCTATTTGTAGTAGTATTTTGTGATAACTCATAAAGAAGTCCTTTGCCCTTATTTCACCCCTAAAACTTCGGATAAAAGGCCCACAGCTTTTCTTAGATCTGTTTTTAAAAGGGGTGAATTGTGGATTTTTTTTTGCTACCAAATTGATTTATATTCAGACATAAGGATTTTAAATATATCTCTTTATACTATAATTTCTTGTCATCAAAGAACATGGACTGTCAACACTCCTCTGACTATCAGAAGCTTGCCCTGGAAGCCTTCTATGGTGCTTCTTCAACTGAGCTAAATAAAAGATGCATTGGGTGTTTTTTGAGCTCCAAGTGTTAATTGCATCCTAATAAAATCATCTAGTTAAACTCTCTGTTCTGTGGTGAAGTGCCACAGAGAAGAAATTCTAAAAGAAGCCTGTTAAGTTGATTGTGGCCCTAGATAATTAATTGAAATGAAAAAGAAAAGCAAAAAAAGAAAATTCTGTAATGGTGTCTTTTCAGCTAATTTTCATGAGAATTTATAAGATGACTTACAGCCAATAGAGCATTCATCTTCAGTCAAGTGTGTGTTATTGTACTCAATGTAGCAACTATTACCATTGTGTTCCACCAACTCTTTCCAACCTTCAAGGAGTGGGAGATAAGGTTAAAAGTTACTAAGACACCTTCAAAATATAACTGGCTGATTTTCACTAATTAATGACTATAAAAAGTTGACTATTATTAAGTTTGTTTGTGGTTTATTGTGCCTGTTTCTATGACTGTTGTGTTTTATTTTATTTAGGAGTCCCGTTTATATCTGTGAAACTGAAAGTGTTAGTTGGTCAGTCAGGTCTGACTCTTTGTGACCTCATGGACTGTAGCCTACCAGGTTTCTCTGTCCATAGAATTCTCCAGGCAAGAATACAGGACTAGGAAGCAGAAGGAGGTAGATGACCCTCTTTCTCCAGGGGATCTTCCTGACCCAGGGATGGAACCTGGATCTCTTGCCTTGCAGGCAGATTCTTTACCATCTGACACTTTTATATCTATCCTGCAGACATTACTTTAGCTTCGTATTTATTTTTTGAAAACAGATTACTAATGCACTATTTTTAAAAATACAATGTTACCACATCATCATTGTGTTATACCTTATATGAATTTGAAATATTCCAATATTGATTTTATTTTTTTCTCTGAAATTGTTGTGTGCAGTCACTAAGTCGTTTCTGACTCTTTGCAACACCATGAATTACAGCATGCCAGGTTTCCCTGTCCTTCACCATCTCTTGGAGTTTGCTCGAACTCATGTCCATTGAGTCTATGATGCTACCCAACAGTCTAATCCTCTGTCACCCCCTTCTCAATCTTTCTCACCATCAAAGTCTGTTCTAATGAGTCATCTCTTTGCATCAGGTGGCCAAAGTATTGAAGCTTCAGCTTCGGCATCAGTCCTTCCAGTGAATATTGAGGACTGATTTACTTTAGGATTGACTGAATTGATCTTCTTGAAGTCCAAGTGACTATCAAGAGTCTTCTCCAGCACAATTCAAAAGTATCAATTCCTCAACACTCAGCCTTCTTTATGGCCTAACTCACACATCCATACGTGACTATGAGAAACCATACCTATATGGACCTTTGTCAGCAAAGCAAATGTCTCTGTTTTTTACTACACTGTCTAGGTTGGTCATAGCTTTTCTTCCAAGGAACAAGCATCTATTAATGTCATGGCTGAAATCACTGTGGATGTTTTTGAATTGTGGCACTGGAGACGACTCTTGAGAGTCTCTTAGGCTGCAAGGATATCAAATGAATCATTCTTAAAGGAAATAAACCCTGAATATTCACTGGAAGGACTGATGCTGAAGCTGATGCTCCAATATTTTGGCCACCTGATGTGAAGAGCTGACTCATTGGAAAAGACCCTAATTCTGGGAAAGACTGATGGCAAAAGGAGAAAAGGATGGCAGAGGATGAGATGGTTGGATAGTATCATCAACTCAGTGGATATGAATTTGGGCAAATTCTAGGGAGATAGTGAGGGATGGGGAGTCCTGATGTGTTGCAGTCCATGTGAGTGCAGAGAGTTGGACACAACTTAGCAACTGAACAACAAGTCACCACTGTCCATGGTCATTTTGGAGCCCCAGAAAAGAAAATCTGTCACTGCTTCCACTTTTTCCCCAACTATTTGCCGTGAGGTGATGGGACCAGATGCCATGATCTAAGTTTTTTGAATGTTGAATTTAAGCCAGATTTTTCACATTTCTCTTTCAAGCTCATCAAGGGGCTATTTAGTTACTTCTCACTTTCTGCCTAAAGGGGCTATCATCTTCATATTAGTGGTAGTTGATACTACTCCCAGCAATCTTGATTCCAGCTTAGGATTCATTGAGTTCAGAACTTTGTATGTTGTACTCTACCTATAAGTTGAATAAGCAAGGTAACAATATATATCCTTGACGTACTCCTTTCCCAAAGTGGAACCAGTCCATTGTTCCATGTCCAGTACTAACTGTTGCTTCTTGACCTCCATACAGATTTCTCAGGAGGTAGGTAATCACTGTTCCCTGTGATTCAAACAGCCAAAGGCTTTAGCATAGCCAATGAAAGAGAAGTAGATGTTTTTCTGAAATTCTCATTTTTAAATCCAGCTTGTACATCTGGAAGTTCTCAGTTCATGTACTGTTTTCGCCTAGCTTGCAGAATTGTAACCATAACTTTGCTAGTGTGTGAGATGAGTAGTCTGAGCTTTCTTTGGTATTGCCTTTCTTTGGGATTGGAATGAAAACTGACCTTTTCTGATCCTGTGGCCACTGCTGAGTTTTCCAAATTTGCTGGCATATTGACTGCAACACTTTTACACCATCATCTTTTAGAATTTGAAATAACTCAGCTGGAATTCCATCACCTCCAACTTTGTTCACAGTGATTCTTCCTGAGGCCCACTTGACTTTGCATTCCAGGACGTCTGGCTCTAGCAGAGTGATCACACCATCTTGGTTATCTGGGTCATGAAGATCTTTTTTGTATAGTTCTTCTGTGTAGTCTTGCCACCTCTCCTTAATATCTTCTGCTTCTGTTAGATCCATACCATTTTTGTCCTTTATTGTGCCGATCTTTGCATGAAATATTACCTTGGTATCTCTAATTTTCTTGAAGAGATCTCTAGTCTTTCCCATCCTATTGCTTTCCTCTATTTCTTTGCACTGATCACTGAGTAAGGCTTTCTTATCTCCCCTTGCTATTCTTTGGAACTCTGCATTCAAATGGACATTCCTTCCTTTTCTCTTTTGTCTTTCCCTTTTCTTCTTTCCTCAGCTATTTGTAAGGCCTCCTCAGACAATTTGCATTTTTGCATTTGTTCTTCTTTGGGATGGTTTTGATCACCAACTCCTGTACAGTGTTACAATTCTGTGTCCATAGTTTTTCAGGCATTCTATCAGGTCTAATCTCTTGAATCTATTTGTCACTTACACTGTATAATCGTAAGGGATTTGATTTACATCATACCTTAATGGTCTGGTGTTTTTTCCTACTTTCTTTAAGTCTGAATATTGTAATAAGGAATTCATGATTTAATCCACAGTCAGCTCCTGGTCTTATTTTTGCTGATGATATAGAGCTTCTGTATCTTTGGCTGCAAAGAGAGTAATCAATCTGATTTCAGTATTAACCATCTGGTGGTGTCCATGTGCAGAGTCATCTCTTGTGTTGTTGGAAGAGGGTGTTTGCTATTGAAGATCATAGCCTTGATTAGCAACAATTTCCCATTATCTTAACCCTTCCTAAAAACACTCATCTATATCAACACAAGTATAAGCTTTAATTCATGCTACATACTTTTACACACTTCTAAAACTCATAATCTAGACTAGGTAGAAAGGTCCTAAAAATTTGGAATTCCTCCAAAATTCATCCATTAAAGTCATAACTTTCAACATCATGGTATTTGCAGATGGGCCTTTGGGAGATAATTAGGTTTAGATGAGGTCATGAAATGGACACTCATTATTGGATTAGTGCCCTAGTAAGAAGAGATTAGTGCCCTTGGAAGAATGAAAATGACAATCACAGATAACTAACAAACCTGATCACATGGACCACAGTCTTTCTAACTCAGTGAAACTATGAGCCATGTCGTGTAGGGCCACCCAAGATGGATGGGTCATGGTGGAGAGTCCTGTCAAAACGTGGTCCACTGGAAAAGGGAATGGCAAACCACTTCAGTATTCTTACCTTAAAAACCCCATGAACATCATGAAAAGGCAAAAAAGATAGGACACAGAAAAATGAACTCCCCAGGTCAGTAGGTGCTCGTTACACTAATGGAGATCAGTGGAGAACTAACTCCAAAAGAATGAAGAGACAGAGCCAAAGCAAAAACAACACCCAGTTGTGGATGTGACTGGTGATGGAAGTAAAGTCCTATACTGTAAGAGCAATACTGCATAGGAACCGGGAACGTTACATCCATGAATCAAGGCAAATTGGAAGTGGTCAAACAAGAGATGATAAAAGTGAACATTATTTTAGGAATCAGCAAACTAACATGGACTGGAATGGGTGAATTTAACTCAGATGACCATTATATCTACTACTGTGGGGAGGAAACCCTTAGAAAAAATGGAGTAGCCATCATAGTCAAGAAAAGAGTCTGAAAGGCAGTACTTGGATGCAATCTTAAAAATGACAGAATGATCACTGTTCATTGCCAAGGCAAACCATTCAATATCACAGTAATCCCAGTCTATGCCCCGACAAGTAATGCTTAAGAAGCTGAAGTTAAACAGTTCTATGAAGACCTACAAGACCTCCTAGAACTAACACCCAAAAAGGTCCTTGTCATTATAAGGGACTGGAATGTAAAAGCAGGAAGTCAAGAAACACCTGGAGTAACAGGCAAATTTGGCCTTGGAGTACAGAATGAAACGGAGCAAAAGCTAATAGAGTTCTGCCAAGAGAATGCACTGGTCATAGCAAACACCCTCTTCCAAAAACACAAGAGAAGACTCTACACATGGACATCACCAGATGGTCAATACCAAAATCAGATTGATTATGTTCTTTGCAGCCAAAGATGGAGAAGCTCTATACAGTCAGCAAAAACAAGACCGGGAGCTGACTGTGGCTCAGATCACGAACTCCTTATTGCCAAATTCAGACTTAAATCGAAGAAAGTAAGGAAAACCACTAGACCATTCAGGTATGACCTAAATTAAATCCCTTACGATTATACAGTGGAAGTGAGAAATAGATTTAAGGGACTAGATCTGATAGATAGACTGCCTGATGAACTATGGATGGAGGTTCGTGACATTGTACAAGAGGCAGTGATCAAGACGATCGCCAAGGAAAAAAAAAAATGCAAAAAAGGTAAAATGGCTGTCTGAGGAGGCCTTACAAATAGCTGAGAAAAGAAGAGAAGTGAAAGGCAAAGGAGAAAAGGAAAGATATGCCCATTTGAATGTACAGTTCCAAAGAATAACAAGGAGAAACAAGAAGCCATCCTCAGTGATCAATGCAAAGAAATAGAGGAAAACAATAGAATGGGAAAGACTAGAGATCACTTCAAGAAAATTAGAGATATCAAGGGAACATTTTCATACTGTTCATAGGGTTCTCAAGGCAAGAATACTGAAGTGGTTTGCCATTCCCTTCTCCAGTGGACCACATTCTGTCAGACCTCTCCACCATGACTCAACTATCTTGGGTGGCCCCACAGGGCATGGCTTAGTTTCATTGAGTTAGACAAGGCTGTGGTCCCTGTGATTAGATTGACTAGTTTTCTGTGATTATGGTTTCAGTGTGTCTGCCCTCTGATGCCCTCTCACAACACCTACCGTCTTACTTAGGTTTCTCTTACCTTGGACGTAGGGTATCTCTTCACGGCTGCTCCAGCAAAGCGCTGCCGCTGCTCCTTACTTGGAGGAGGGGTATCTCCTCACTGCCTCCCCTCCTGACCTTGAACGTGGAGTAGGTCCTCTCGACTCTCCTGCGCTGGTGCAGCCACCGCTCCTTGGACGTGGGGTTGCTCCTCTCAGCCACCGCCCGTGGCCTCGGGCATGGGGTAACTCCTCTCAGCCATTCCTTCACAATCACAGCCTGGCACTCTCGGCTGCCGCCCTTGACCTCAGACATGGAGTAGCTCCTCTCGGCCACGTTTCTGCTTATTTCACCCTTATTTTTGGGGGACTCCAAAAATCATGGCAGATGGTGCTTGCAGCCATGAAATTAAAAGACACTTACATCTTGGAAGGAAAGTTATGACCAACCTAGATAGCATATTCAAAAGCAGACACATTACTTTGCCAACAAAGTTCCGGCTAGTCAAGCCTACGGTTTTTCCAGTAGTCATGTATGGATGTGAGAGTTGGACTGTGAAGAAAGCTGAGCGCTGAAGAATTGATGCTTTTGAAGTGTGGTGTTGGAGAAGACTCATGAGAGTCCCTTGGACTGCAAGGAGATCCAACCAGTCCATTCTAAAGGAGATCAATCCTGGGTGTTCTTTGGAAGGAATGATGCTAAAACTGAAATGCCAATACTTTGGCCACCTCATGCGAAGAGTTGCTTCATTGGAAAAGACTCTGATGCTGGGAGGGATTGGGGGCAGGAGGAGAAGGGGACAACAGAGGATGAGATGGCTGGATGGCATCACTGACTTGATGGACATGAGTTTGAGTGAACTCTGGGAGTTGGTGATGGACAGAGAGGCCTGGCATGCTGCAATTCATGGGGTCACAAAGAGTTGGACACGACTGAGTGACTAAACTGAACTGAACTGAAGGGAACATTTCTAGCAAAGATGGGCACAATGAAGGACAGAAATGGTAGGGACCTAAAAGAAGCAGAAGATATTAAGAAGAGGTGGGAAGAATGCACAGATGCAAAAAAGATCTATGCACAAAAGATCTTCATGACCGAGGTAACCACAGTGGTTATCTCACCATAACCACAATCACTCACCTAGAGCCAGACATCCTGGAATATGAAGTCAAGTGGGCCTTAGGAAGGATCACTATGAACAAAACTGATGGATTTGATTGAATTCCAGTTGAGCTATTTAAAATCCTCAAAGATGATGCTGTAAAAGTACTGCACTCAATATGCCAGCAAACTGTAAAACTCAGCAGTGGCCACAGGACTGGAAAAGGTGAGCTTTCATTCCATCCTAAAAAGAGGCAGTGCCAAAGAATGCTCAAACTACCACACAATTACACTCATCTCAGATGCTAGCAAAGTAATGCTCAAAATTCTCCAAGTCAGGCTTCAACAATACATCAACTGTGAACTTTCAGATGTTCAAGCTGGATTTAGAAAAGGCAGAGGAACCAGAGATCAAATTGCCAACATCCACTGGATCATCGAAAAAGCATGCGAGTTCAATATAAACATCTACTTCTACTTTATTTGGCTATGCCAAAGACTTTGACTGTGTGGATCACAACAAACTGTGGAAAATCCTTAAAGAAATGGAATACCAGACCACCTGACCTGCCTCCTGAGAAATCTCTATGCAGGTCAAGAAGCAACAGTTAGAAATGGACATGGAACAATAGACTGGCTCCAAATCAGGAAAGGAGTCAATCGAGGCCATATATTGTCACCCTGCTTATTTAACTTATATGCAGAGTACATCATGAGAAATGCTGGACTGGATGAAGCACAAGCTGGAATCAAGATTGCCAGGAGAAATATCAATAACCTCAGATATGCAGATGACACCACCCTTATGGCAAAAAGTGAAGAGGAACTCAAAAGCCTCTTGATGAAAGTGAAAGTGGAGAGTGAAAAAGTTGGCTTAAAGCTCAACATTCAGAAAACTAAGATCATGGCATCCAGTCCCACCACTTCATAGGAAATAGATGGAGTAACAGTCGAAACAGTTGCTGACTTTATTTTTAGGGCTCCAAAATCACTGCGGATGGTCACTGTGACCATGAAATTAAAAGACGCTCCTTGGAAGAAAAGTTAAGACCAATGTAGACAGCATATTAAAAAGCAGAGACATTACTTTGCCAACAAAGGTCCATCTAGTCAAAGCTATGGTTTTTCCAGTAGTCATGTACGGATGTAAGAGTTGGACTATAAAGAAAGCTGAGATCTGAAGAATTGATGCTTTTGAACTGTGGTATGGGAAAAGACTCTTGAGAGCCCCTTGGACTGCTAGGAGATCCGACTAATCCATCCTAAATCAGTCCTGAATATTGATTGGAAGGTCTGATACTGAAGATGAAACTGCAGTACTTTGGCCACCTGATGCGAAGAACTGCCTCATTTGCAAAGACCCTGAGGCTGGGAAAGATCGAAGGCGGGAGGAGAAGGGGATAACAGAAGGTGAGATGGTTGGATGGCATCACCGAATCAATGGACAAGATTGAAGGCAGGAGAAGAAGGGGATGATAGAAAGTGAGATGTTTGGATGGCATCACCGTCAATGGACATGATTGGCTTACTCAACCCTGGGAGTTGGTGATAGACAGGGAAGCCTCGTGTGCTACAGTCCAAAGTTGCAAAGAGTCGGACACGACTGAGGGACTGAACTGAACTGAACTGAAGAAGAGACACAGACAGCTTGCTTGCTCACTCCATCTCTCTGTCTCTGCCATATGAGGATACAGGGAGAAGGCAGTGCTTTGCAAACTAGGAAGAGAGTGCTTATCAGAACCCAATTGTTGTGACATTCTGATCTTGAACTTCTAGCCTCCAAAACAGTGGAAAAGTAAACATTATTTAAATTACTCAGTCCATGGTATTATTATGGTAGGCTAATCTAGAAAAGCATTACCCTCAGTAGGATTATTTAAACAGTGAGAAAGAAAACTTACAAGTAAATGATACATGCATTTCCCTCTTACTTTGATTCTTACTTCATCCATCATCCCAGTTAGATGAAAAATATATACATACATGATAGAAACATACATACACATACAGATGGATAGAGCATTGATAGATTAAAGCATGATTTAAAATGCTTTCAGATCTAAGTATGGATTTAATATCAGATCAGATCAGATCAGTCACTCAGTCATGTCCGACTCTTTGCGACCCCATGAATTGCAGCACGCCAGGCTTACCTGTCCATCACCAACTCCCGGAGTTCACTCACAATCATGTCCATCGAGTCAGTGATGCCATCCAGCCATCTCACCCTCTGTCGTCCCCTTCTCCTCCTGCCCCCAATCCCTCCCAGCATCAGAGTCTTTTCCAATGAGTCAACCCTTCGCATGAGGTGGCCAAAGTACTGGAGTTTCAGCTTTAGAATCATTCCTTCCAAAGAAATCCCAGGGCTGATCTCCTTCAGAATGGACTAGTTGGATCTCCTTGCAGTCCAAGGGACTCACAAGAGTCTTCTCCAATACCACAGTTCAAAAGCATCATTTTTCAGCGCTCAGCCTTCTTCATAGTCCAACTCTCACATCCATACATGACCACAGGAAAAACCATAGCCTTGACTAGACGAACCTTTGTTGGCAAAGTAATGTCTCTGCTTTTGAATATGCTATCTAGGTTGGTCGTAACTTTCCTTCCAAGGAGTAAGCATCTTTTAATTTCATGGTCACAGTGACCATCTGCAGTGATTTTGGAGCCCAGAAAAATAAAGTCTGACACTGTTTCCCCATCTATTTCCCATGAAGTGGTGGGACCGGATGCCATGATCTTCATTTTCTGAATGTTGAGCTTTAAGCCAACTTTTTCACTCTCCACTTTCACTTTCATCAAGAGGCTTTTGAGTTCCTCTTCACTTTCTGCCATAAGGGTGGTGTCATCTGCATATATCTGAGGTTATTGATATTTCTCCCGGCAATCTTGATTCCAGTTTGTGTTTCTTCCAGTCCAGCGTTTCTCATGATGTACTCTGCATATAAGTTAAATAAACAGGGATTTAATATATATAGGCTTAATCTGCTATCTTTTTGGTTAGTCACTTACCACTTGTTGAAAAACTGCTATTTACTTTTAATGAAATTTCTGCATAATCTTTTACATAGTGCTATTTTAGTAAATTTCAGTATACTCTTCAATTGTAATCTTGACTTATTACCTTAGTCCACACTAAGCAAGCCTTGGATAATTGTTCTTAATAACATCACTCAAAAGTGGCTGTTGATGTAAAACACAGCCCCAGAGCTGTTACATATATATTAAGTAACTTTTTCAGAAGCCTAAATTAACAAATTTCAGGGTTGAAAAGTATAGACTTTCCTTCAAAATGTGAACAGTGGAAAGCTGTTACCTTTTCACAGACTTTCCATGTCTGCAAAATGCAGATGGATTTACTTTCTTCTCTACCTATCACCCTTCTAGAAGATCACATTTGACTCTGCACACAAATCAATCTTGAGAATGTGTTTGACAGTTCACCAGGCTATAATCCCATTAGGAGAGAAAAGTATGTGTTATCTTTTTTGTATCCCCAGTCTGACCCATAATTGGTACTCAATTAATATGTTAGGAAATACAGCCAGTTCACAGTTATCTAAAATAGCCTAAAATATAGTCTATGAGAAAGCCAAATAAGAGCTATTAGATTATGCCTGTCTTCTCTGGGTCCTACTTCCTTTGCCTAATTTTTTGGAAACACAGTCATTCATTTTGATGGCTCTCTGAAGAGCTTATTACTTTGCAGCTATTATCTACTTTAGGTCTGGAAAATAACGCAATGACACTCCAGTTTCTAATTTGAAGATGAGAAACTTGGACATACAATAGATCAAAGACGCTTATGCAGTTATACAGTCAGTGAGCAGGGATGAGATGGGCTGTGCTTTGCTTTAACAGCAAATGTCGTTACTTTTCCATTAGTGATAATATCATTCTTAAATTCAATACTTCTGCTCCAGTTGTGTAAGACGTTAACATTAAGGGAAGTTTAGTAAGGGATGTATGAGGAAACTCTGTACTATTTTTGTAAGTTTTTCATGAGTCTAAACTTATTTCAAAATAGAAAGTTAAAAAAGAAAATTGAATGATAATAGCAAATATTTAGATAATATTCAACAGGTCTTAAGGTCACTTTTCAAGTGCTATACCTATATTAACTAATCATACAGAGATAATCTTATATTCTAGGATTCAAAGTCTAAGGTGATTTCAGATTTCACCATTATTAAAATATAAAATAGTGCCTTTTAAACATCCTCATACACAAAGATAATATCTGTGGTCAATTTGTACCAAAGTAAAGCTATTCACATATATACAGTAATTTATATATATATATATATATAAAGCTGTTTATGTGTGTCAAAAGTTATTTTTATGTATAAAAAGTTAAATATATACAATATATAAATTTCTGAGTTTCAAAATTTGAAAAGCAATGCCTCTGAAGTTTTTTTTTGTTTTTTTGTTTTTGTAAGTCTCTCAGTCATATCCAACTCTTTGTGACCATAAGGAGTATACAGTCTATGGAATTCTCCAGGCCTAAATGCTGGAGTGGGTAGTTTGGAAAAAATGCCTCTGAAGTATAATGAGAGAATTATGAGATTAACAGTTGTATAAGGAAAAGATTAAATATCAAAACCACCAGATTACACATGACAATGAAGTCTAATTTTTCCCTCCTCAAGTATACAAAAGTATCAATATCTTCAGGAAATGAAGTAGGGAAAAACTATGGGCATGACTAAAGCGACTTAGCATTAGTACTAGCACTATACTAAATTTAAGCGATGCTTCACCTTTTTAGCATTATCCTCCTTGACTGACATTTCTATGAATTTGGAACTCCTCCAATCCTCCAATCTTTTTACCTTCACAAACTCATGAACATATAGGGAAAGTCTGTTCAAAATTTAAAGTTCTCTATATAGCTATCTCCTAGACTGGTCAAACAATTAATAGATTGATCTGAGCTATCTTTCAGTGAACCATGTGCAGTTATGTATAAATGCATATAGACAACAGGACACTCTGAAGCATGCTTGTTTTGAAAGTACTTACTTCTTAAAAATCTTTTCATGTTGAGGGGACTAGCTTATTGAAAGGGAAGTTGGCATGATACTGAAGCCCAAGTTAGCATCTGAAAGTAATGACCACTTAGTTACTTAAAGAGCAGTAAGCAGGTATTTCATTGGAACAACAAAACACTTTGATCAGAAATCAATTCTTATAGCACCTCATTGGCATATCATGTATCCAATTATGCACAGAGTTTTTGATTTGCATCTGACAAAGTTAGGTATATGAGAAACAGGTATTTCTTTTCAGTAAGCTTCCCTGGTGGCTCAGAGGGTAAAGCATCTGCCTGCAAGATGAAAGAACTGGGTTTGATCCCTGAGGCCTAGGTTCGATCCCTGGGTCAGAAAGATCCCCTGGAGAAGGAAATGGCAACCCACTCCAGTACTCTTGCCTGGAAAACCCCACAGACGGAGAAGCCTGGTGCAGGCTACAGTCCGTGGGGTCGCAAAGAGTTGGACACGACTGAGCGACTTCACTTTCACTTTCAGTAATCCAGTTTAAGATCTGATCACTCAATCCACAGGGCTGCAATCTTAACCATTCTTGGTTATATTTTTGTTTTGTTTCCTTTTCTTGGGTTATATCAGTGATTTAGAATCCTAAGCAATGCCAAGACAGAGGAAAGGATAGACCTAGGTGGAGCTGGGGCTCTCTGAATGTTGAGATCATCTAGCTGTTAACATATTTTACAGCAAGATATCCACTGTCCCTGCATCAGGAGTTTTCAGGGCCTTTGTGACGGTATTTTCATGAGTGCAAAAGCACCTATGATCCAGTTTCCTTAGGCCATGACTATGTAGCAATCCCTTTCAACCTCTTCCTGGGGAACAGCACTGGAGCTGTCTTAAATTGTCCCAGGTGTTACACACCTCTCTTTATTCTGCAAAGCCACAGTAAATCTCTTTTTTAGCTTTATGGGGAATCCTTCTTTCCACATGCCTTTTGTTAACGCTAACTTCTTCCACGCATCCTATCTCACTTCTATCTTATCAATCAATCATATAAATTTTACTAAGAGCTTAGATTTGGGGAATGGCATGTGTTGTATGCCAGGAGAGTAGTAAGAATTTCAGGGCTTTGAACAGTGCTTTTGGCCTTGCTTTGTGTATTCTTGAGACCCCAACATATATCTTTCCTGAGGCAAAAAATATCTCATAATATAGAGAGACTAAAAGCATGCAAGTTCATATTTTAAAATATTATGCAGCTACATATAGCATTTCAAACACTGAAAAATATCATTCACTTGTATTTACCAAATACAATACTTCTCTTTGAAACAAACTGTACCTAAACAAGGGGCCTCCCAGATTCCACTAGTGGTAAAGAACTCACCTGCCAATGCTGGAGACATAAAAGACCTGGGTTCGATCCTTGGGTTAGAAAGATGCTCTGGAGGAGGGCATGGCAACCCACTCCTGTATTCTTGGCAGGAGAATCCCATGGACAGAGGAACCTAGCAGGCTACAGTCCATAGGGTTACAAAGAGTTGGACATGACTGGAGTGATTTAGCACACATGCACACCTAACCAAGAGAGCAGGCATCCTTGGTGGCTTCGATGGTAAAGAATCTTTCAAATTGTGTTGCTGGAGAAGACCCTTGAGAGTCCTTTGGACTGCAAGGATATCAAAGCAGTCAAACCTAGAGGAAATTAACACTGAATATTCATTAGAAGAACTGATGCTGCAGCTGAAGCTCCAATACTTTGGCTACCTGATGCGAAGAGCTGACTCTTCACAAGACCCTAATGATGGGAAAGATTGAGAGCAAGAGGAGAAGGAGGCAGAAGAGGAGGAGATGGTTCGATGGCATTACAGGCTCAATGAACATGAGTTTGAGCAAGCTCCATGAGGTAGTGAAGGACAGGGAAGTCTTGCATGCTGCAATCCATGGCATCGCAGAGTCCAAGGCAACTTAGTGACTAAACAACGAAATGAGAGCAAGTTAGTACTGGTATGGAAAGGGTTAACCAAGTACACTAGGGCTAAATCTCTCTTTATTGTTAAAATATATTGCATATGCAGATACCTGAGGAAACTGCTACTGTAATTATAACAATCCCTTCTTGCTTGGGGGTAGAACTAAGTCAGTATAGACATCATTATTTTCTGTTGCTATGAGCTACTTCAAGAGACTTTTCAGGCAGCCTTTGCTTTCTCTTTATCCCTTAGTTCTGTATTTTCAATATTAATAACCAGCCCTCTTCTCTCTTTCTAATGTCATGAAAAGAGTGGTATCAACTATCCCTATGTTGAAATTGCCTATACCTTTTCTCTCCCTTTATATTATACAATTTTATGATCCCTTTGGAACAAAAACCTCAAGGTTTACAAGCTTGGAGATTTGAAATGTTCAGAATAGAATGTAAAGTGTGCAGATATTGTTGTTTATGTTTGTGAGGACTTCAGAGCTATTTGTTCAGTAAAATAGTTCGTGAGCCAATGGTTATGATTTTGAGAAGCTTGACGGTTAAGTTTATCTCCCCAAAGCAACATGGCTCCCAAGACTCTGGAAAGAATGTTGGATACTATTAGATTGCTATCATAAAATATCTAGTTTTAAATTTAGATAAAAAACTGTCAAGATTTGTGACTTTCAAATAAGAGTAATAGACAATACGCTGAAGGAAGTTTTGGTGAACTATTTCTAGCTTGGAAGAGAAAGATGGAGAGAGCATCCCTCCATGCTAATACTCTTTTCTTAAGAGTGCTGTGGAATTCAGGAGCAAAATTTCTTTGACACCAATTTCCAGGTTATTCTTTTAACATAAGAAATTATATACACTGGAATAAAGGTGAAACAGTTTCTTAATATGAACTATAACTAGAATCATGGTTCAGTACCATCAGTTTTTAAAAATTAATCAAGTAAATAAATAAATTTTACTTCCAGGCCACCAAAGAAATCCAGGGACATCCCTCCTTCTACTTTGTATTACTATGAAATAAAATCAGTTACCCTTTGGAACTTCTCTCATGGAGTACTAACTTCAACAAACTGGAAAAATGCTGCTTTTGACAGATTGATTGTTAGCTAGCATGATGACAGTATATAGAGAAGTGCCAAGACAAAAATAAATGATCTCAAATAAGTAAAAAAAAAAATTGTGAATAAGGAAATAATTGATTGTTTGGGTCACTTACCAGAAAGCAAAAGACATAGAAACATCTCCTGAGAAGTTAAGACAGCACATCTGCTTTAGAAAGCATTAGGTGAAGGATTGCCAGCTACAAGGGTTCATCTGTGTCAAATCAATTTTGACTTAGAACAAGGTAATAAATGCTCTGGAAAAGAAAAAAGTACATAACATTTTCTAATTTAGAGTTGTGTTATAGCAACACACGTTTGAGGACCAGGTGACAAGAAATCATTATAAATCAATAATTAATTATGGTAAGTATTGGTGGATTTTCTACCAAACTAGAAGAAATTTCAATAGAAACTCAGTGTAAGGTTATTTAAATAGTCTTCTAAATTTAATAACTTGGTTCATTTATTGTTTTTTGCCAATAGTATCTGTTAAAACTAAATGACTAAGAGTGTTTTATGTGTTCCATATTGATTAAAATATTCAGTGTAAACCTGTGTTCATTGCTAGGCATAACATCATGCAGAAACTTTTTGACATTTTTTAAGTTAAAAAAATAGCTAGGATAGAAGAAATATGTGATTATTTCATTATTAGATCAACTTCACCACACAATAAATTAGTACAACAGAAAGAAAACAATGATAAAGTAAACACTTCAAAGAAGCAGATTAGAATTCACTTTCAGTTAAGGATATAGAAAATTGCTAAAAGTATTAATTCCAACTTAACAATGACAAGAAGCCAGATAAAATAGAAACAAAATTTTTTTTTTAATCCATCAGGGAACTGAGGAAAAACAAATGAATGAACTAAAATTCAAAAACCTATAATTACCACCCTAGAAAAGACCTGATCCACTCCATCCTTGGTGAAGCAATGGGAAGAAGAGAAAGCTGTCATAGATGGAGATAAGAAGAAATGAGAAATTTTTAAAGGCCACGTGATGTTTTAAAATTCCAATAAGCCTCATAAGAAAAGATAGTTCATATCCACCTTTCTAGCCCTTTGTCATGGGCTATTACTCTGTTTTCTAGCAGAAGAATGAAAACAGAGAGGGGGAGTTGAGAGAAATGTCACTTAACTGAGGCAGACATGCAGGCATGGCTAAGGACTAACAGTAGGTCAAAAATCTAATTTTAACTATCTGAAGCCTTCTGGACTCTCACTGAGTACTAGGGGGAGGATTGTTTACAGGGGGCCCCTTGAAACATAAGTGTGCAGAACTTGAAGAGGTCTGTGTGCAGAGCCCTCTGTGGCATTGAGGCCCTTGCTACACCCAGTCTCCATTCTGAGTCTGAGGAAAGGGCAAAAGAGGTGAATAGATTTTCTAAGAGACTTACCAACATGGTGGGTTCAGAGGGCACAGACCCTTCACCAGCCCCTAGTCCCCCAAAACTGGCATCCAGACTATAAGGTAGAGTGAGGAACTCCATGCTTCTGAATACACATGACTGGGATACCTTATGTCTTGCCAGACTCAGATCCCAAGTTCTGCTGAAGGGAGATCTCAACCCAGTGCTAAAATTACTTGAATGCTATGGTGAATGATTCTAGTTAAATAAATAACAAAGCTCAGATGCAGCTAATTACACAATAAGATTATCTTTCTCATCCTGGAGGCTTGAGAGAAAGGTGCACTCTTCCAGGTGAAAATATAATTTATTTACATAAAGAAGGAAAAAAAAAAAAGTGTCTCAGGAAAGAAAACCACCCAAATAAATAAACAAACTAGGAGCTTGGCCAGATGCACAAATAGCTTTCAAGAGGTGGATGAAGCTGAAGCCTATTATACAGAGTGAAGTAAGCCAGAAAGAAAAACACCAATACACTATACTAATGCATATATATGGAATTTAGAAAGATGGTAACGACAACCCTGTATGCGAGACAGCAAAAGAGACACAGATGTATAGAACAGTCTTTTGGACTTTTGGGGGGCGGGGAGGGATGATTTGGGAGAATGGCATTGAAACATGTATAATATCATATAAGAAACGAATCGCCAGTCCAAGTTTGATGCAAGATACAGAAGCTTGGGGCTGGTGCACTGGGATGACCCAGAGGGATGGTATGGGGAGGGAGGTAGGAGGGGGGTTCAGGACAGGGAACATGTGTACATCCGTGATGGACTCATGTTGATGTATGGCAAAACCAATACAATATTTTAAAGTTAAAAAATAATAATAATTTTAAAAATGGACTTAAAAAATAACTATAATGATGGACTTGGAGGGCATTATTCTAGGTACAGTAAGTCAGACGGAAAGACAAATACTGTCTGATATCATTTATATGTGGAATTTTAGAAAAAACACAACAAACAAGAAACAGACAGGAGAACAACCTGGTGTTCCCCACTGGGGAGAGGGAAGGAGGAGGGGCAATACAGGGGCAGAGAGCAAAGAGGTACAAATTATTAAATATAAAATAAGGTACAAGGATAGCTTATGACACGGATAGCATATGATAGCATATGACATGGGAAATGTAGTAAATATTTTATAGTAACTATAAATGGAATATAACTTTTAAAAATTGTGAATCAATATATTGTACGTCTGAAACTTGCATAATACTATACAGCAACTAGGAAACAACTGTGATGATATGTAGGGGGAAAATATCTATTTTTAACACAAGAAGAAATCTATTAAAATGATCCAAATTAGAATGCTATAAATAAAAATGCAATATAAGAAATTAAATCATTTGATAGATTAGCAGACTATACATAGAGGAGGAAATGATCTGTGAACTCAGGATGTGCATGCTGGTGCCAAGTCACTTCAGTCATGTTCGACTCTTTGCAACCCTATGGACTATAACCCTCCAGGCTCCTCTGTCCATGGGATCTCCAGGCAAGAATATTGGAGTGGGTTGCCATGCCCTCCTCCAGGGGATCTTCCCAACCCAAGGATCGAACCTACAGCTCCTGCATCTCTTGCATTGGCAGGTGGATTCTTCACCATTGAGTCACCTGGGAAGCCCTTAAAAATAAGGCAGACAGGTAAATAGTAAAAGGTAGCAAAATATATATCATAAAACACCAAACGTAAACATGCTATGTAACTATTTTAATATACAGCTAAATAGAGATAAAGAAAAAGAAGCATATTAGAGTATATGCTCTGAGCTGAACATTATCCATCTTCTAAATACTTAATTACTAACTTCAAATTTTCCTTAAAAAGTGAATATATAAAATTCTCTTATTCCAAGTTGGATATTTTAAAATCCCAAACTTTAAAGTAAATGCCTAAAATCTTTGTATATTGCAAGTCCTAAATCACCAGTTAATAATCAGTTAAATGAAAGAATATATTATATGGGCCATTACACTATTCAGATGAATACATAATTTAAGTATTGATTTTGCTTGTCTTTTTTTTTTAAAGGGATCCACCCAATTGTGTTGATATATCTTCAGATTAGCTTCTCTTTATCAAAATGTAAGCAAACATTCTTCTATTAATAGCACCAATATTCAATGGCCTTAAGATTTATGATAAATAAATTTCAAAAATGAAATACAAAACAAGCAAAAGATTTTCCTTAACATTTAAATTCACAGGAGAGGCATCCATATAATAAGAATTCTATATGAACTTCAGAATCATATAAAATAAAAATATTTTTAGTATTGACTAATTATATTTTACATAGGATACCTTGAATTCTTTTATTGGTGAAGACTCATAGAATTTTATGATATGTGTATGAAGTGGTGGTGGTATGGAGTTCTGAATACATTTCTGAATGGCTAAGGGTATTTATGTAGTTTTCAGATATAGAGGATTTCTAGAACTATCTACTGTTATTTACAAGAATTAATTATGGTTTGTATATTAGGGTATCCTGCTGTTTTATTTTCCATTTCTATAAAACATAAAATTATTATACGTTTACAAAATATATTACACATAGGTATGTTAATAAATAGATATCAGTATGATAGTTAGTAGAAATCAAAACAGAATGACATTTAAAAAAAGTTGAAATGTAGGGGACATGTATTTTTTTTCAAGTAAAAAAAATTTTATGATTTGTGTTGGTTTCTGATGTACAACACAAGTTAGCCATAATTTATACATATAACCCCTACCTCTTGAGCCTTCCTCCCCTAACCCATCCCATCCCTCTAGAGAAGTTGCTGTATAAGACAAGGAACCCTGTCTGGTACTCTGGGATGACCTTGAGGGGAATTGTATCTCTTCATTAAGTTTATAATATTTTCCAGTATTCCACAAATCTCAAATGTCCACTGTGGTTTTGGAAAAAACTCTGGTCATATTCTCACTGGCCAATTAAAGCTATATAAATTTAGCAGATTTCCCCCAAAAGTAAAGATTAGTGAGTTCTATCAGGATATTTGATATACACCTCTTTGACAGCAATCTTCTGTAAGTCTACTATGCTGCTGCTGCTGCTAAGTCGCTTCAGTCGTGTCTGACTCTGTGTGACCCCATAGACGGCAGCCCACCAGGCCTCCCCGTCCCTGGGATTCTCCAGGCAAGAACACTGGAGTGGGTTGCCATTGCCTTCTCCCATAAGTCTACTATAGGGAACTGCTATTATAAAATGAAAGAACACTCAGTCTAACATCATGCAATTTTTTTCCTTACCTGTAGACATGACCTCTTAAGGTCCAGGACAACTAATATCTTTTTAAAGGAATATATATGTGTAAATTTAGATGTAAACTAGAAGTAGTGTTGTCCACATTATGTATGAACATGAGTTAATCTCAGAAAGTTTTAAAGGAACCTTTCTTCTATGATTCATATTTATAAAGGAATGTCTCAGTTCAGTTCAGTCGCTCAGTCATGTCTGACTCTTTGCGACCCCATGGACTACTGCATGCCAGGCTTCCCTGTCCATTAACAACTCCTGGAGTTTACTCAAACTCATGCCCATATATACGGTGATGCCATCCAATCATTTCATTTTCTGTCGTCCCCTTCTCCTCCCACCTTCAATCTTTCCCAGAATCAGGGTCTTTTCCAATGAGTCAGCTCATCTTATCAGGTGGCCAAAATATTGGAGTTTCAGCTTCAGCATCAGTCCTTCCAATGCAAATTCAGGACTAATTTCCTTTAGGATGGACCGGTTGGATCACCTTGCAATCCAAGGGACCCTCAAGAGTCTTCTCCAATACCACAGTTCAAAAGCAGCATTTCTTTGGCACTCAGCTTTCTTTATAGTCCAACTCTCACATTCATACATGACTACTGGAAAAATAATAGCCTTGACTAGATGGACCTTTGCAATCAAAGTAATGTCTCTGTTTTTTAATATGCTGTCTAGGTTGGTCAGAGCTTTTCTTTCAAGGAGTAAGCATCTTTTAATTTCATGGCTGCAGTCCATCTGCAGTGATTTTTAGAGCCCAAAAAAATAAAGGCTGTCACTGTTTCCACTGTTTCTCCATCTATTTACCATTAAGTGATGGGATCAGATGCCATGACCTTTGTTTTCTGAATGTTAAACTTTTTTTTTTTTTTTTTTTTTAAATTTTATTTTATTTTTAAACTTTACATAATTGTATTAGTTTTGACAAATATCAAAATGAATCCACCACAGGTATACATGTGTTCCCCATCCTGAACCCTCCTCCCTCCTCCCTGAGGGAGAGGGTGGGAAGATTTGGGAGAATGACATTGTAACATGTAAAATATCATGTAAGAAACGAGTTGCCAGTCCAGGTTCGATCCACGATACTGGATGCTTGGGGCTAGTGCACTGGGACGACCCAGAGGGATGAATGTTAAACTTTTTAAGCCAGCTTTTTCACTCTCCTCTTTCACTTTCATCAACAGGCTCTTTAGTTCTTCTTCACTTTCTGCCATAAGGGTGGTGTCATCTGTATATCTGAGGTTATTGATATTTCTCCTGGCAATCTTGATTCCAGCTTGTGTTTCATCCAGTCCAGCATTTCTCATGATGTACTCTCCATATAAGTTAAATAAGCAGAGTGACAATATACAACCTTGACGCACTCCTTATCCTATTTGGGACCAGTCTGTTCCATGTGCAGTTCTAACTGTTGCTTCCTGACCTGCATACAGGTTTTTCAAGAGGCAGGTCAGGTGATCTGGTATTCCCATCTCTTTCAGAATTTTCCACAGTTTGTTGTGATCTACACAGTCAAAGGCTTCAGCATAGCCAATAAAGCAGTAGATATTTTTCTGGATCTCTCTTGCTTTTTTGATGATCCAGTGGATATTGGCAATTTGATCTCTGGTTCCTCTGCTTTTTCTAAAATCAGCTTGAACAACTGCAAGTTCAGGGTTTATATACTGTTGAAGCCTGGCTTGGAGAATTTTGAGCATTACTTTGCTTGTGTGTGAAATGAGTGCAATTGTGCCATAGTTTGAATGTTCTTTGCATTGCCCTTATTTGGGATTGGAATGAAAACTGATCTTTTCCAGTCCTGTGGCCACTGCTGAGTTTTCCAAATTTGCTGGCATATTGAGTACAGCACTTTCACAGCCTCATCTTTCAGGATTTTAAATAGCTCAAAAAGAATTCCATCACCTCCACCAGATTTATTCATAGTGATCCTTCCTAAGGCCCACTTGACTTCACATTCCAGGATGTCTGGCTCTAGGTGAATGATAACACCATCATAGTTATCTGGATCATGAAGATCTTTTTTGAATAGTTCTTCCTTGTATTCTTGCCACTTCTTCTTAATACCTTTTGCTTCTGTTAGGTTCATTCCATTTCTGTCCTTTATTGTGCCTATCTTTGCATGAAATGTTCCCTTGGTATCTCTAATTTTCTTGAAGAGATCTCTAGTCTTTCCCATTTTATTGTTTTCCTCTGTTTCTTTGCACTGATCATTGAAGAAGGCTTTCTTATCTCTCCTTGCTATTCTTTGGAAGTCTGCACTTAAACAGGTATATCTTTCCTTTTCTCCTTTGCCTAAAGCTTCTGTGCTTTTCTCAGCTATTTGTAAGGCATCCTCCAACAACCATTTTGCCTTTTTGCATTTTTTTCTTGGGGATGGTCTTGATCACTGCCTCCTGTACAATGTCGTGAACCTCCGCCCATAGTTCTTCAGGCACTCTGTCTACCAGATCTAATCCTTTGAATCTATTTCTCACTTCTACTGTATAATAGTAAGGGATTTGATTTAGATCATACCTGAATGGTCTAGTGGTTTTTCCCACTTTCTTCAATTTAAGTCTGAATTTGGCAATAAGGAGTTCATGATTTGAGCCACAGTCAGCTCCTGGTCTTGTTTTTGCTGACTGTATAGATCTTCTCCATCTTTGGCTGTAAAGAATATAATCAATCTGATTTTAGTATTGACCATCTGGTGATGTCCATATAGAGCTTCTCTTGAATTGTTGGAATAGTGTGTTTGCTATGACCAGTGTGTTCTCTTGGCAAAATTCTTGTTAGCCTTTTACCTGCTTCATTTTGTACTCCAACACCAAATTTGCCCATTATTCCAGGTACCTACTGACTTCCTACTTTTGCATTCCAGTCCCCTATAATGAAAAGGACATGTTTCTTAAAGGGCATATATATTTTTAATTATTTACAAATTTAAATTATGTTAAAAATTACTAATGTTTCCACAAGAATTCTGATCCCCTCCTTCTTCCAGGCACATGCCCTTTGAGCTATATCCTGCCACTAATGTTGAACAATGATATATAAGCAGGAACTGTATGAGTTACTTCTCAGAAGATGAGTTGCAGAACCAGTACACAATTCGCCATTGTTCTTCTAGTTTATAGTGAATAGAGCAGTATGTTTATATGAAGATAATATCTAAGATTCTTGGAAGACTGAGCTAATCATTTGAAAAGAGGGTAGTCTTGGGGAGAAAAAGGGGGAGTGCATATGTTTATTTTATTTATTCAACAAAATGTTATTGAGACTCTACCTGTCTGCCATCATTTTAGGTACAATGGTAAATAAGGCCTTACCCATGGGAAATAAACATTTTCTGTTTTAAGCCACTGATATTTTAAGCTTATTTGTTATCTTACCATAAACCAACCTAATAAGACTAAAACCATACTAAAAATTTAATCAATGAAGTTAGAGTTAATGTGGCCCAATAATGACTAGTTTTTCAGGTGTAGATGGACCAAATAGGTGACCAGTTTGGAAAAAGTTTAATGTTACACTTTTAATACAAAACAAATGCAAGAACACTATAGAAAAAAAAAAATGGAAATAAAAAGTAACACAAAGAAGAAAAGTCATCCATAATTTCATCATCAAATATGACCATTCAAATTGTTCTTTTATACTCTTCATATAAAAATATATCAAAAAATTAGTTTGAAGTGATCATAAACCCATTGAACTTATCTTTCCTATAAGGTGCTCCATCAGTTGAATATTTCAAAAATTTATAAAATAAATCTTTTATATCTGCTACTGTATAGAACATGACTTTCCCAGAATTTGACTTCATGTATAGATTTTGACAAGGCCTTATTATATGGTGGCTCAGATGGTAAAGAATCTGCCCACAATGTGGGAGACCCAGGTTCGATTGCTGGGTCAGGAAGATTCCCTGGAGAAAGAAATGACAACCCACTCTAGTATTCTTTCTTGGAAAATTCCATGGACAGAGGAAACTGGTGGGCTACGGTCCATGGGGTCACAAAGAATCTAACACAATTGCGTGACTAACACTTTTACTTTTCACTAATATTACTAAACCAACATCCATTATTCTGCCTTGAAATAACTCTATCTGAATTGAAATACACCTGTCTCCACAACAGCAACGCTAATAGAGTTTCTATTCACCCATTTATTTTGTCAATACTACAGTTTTATTACTTTTTTGGTAATTAAGAAAGTCATCACTTTTTTTTATTTGCATTACTATAAAGTCAAGAAAATCTTTGAATAGTAATTTGTATTTAATTAAAACAATAAAAACGGGAGGACAGAAAAATGTTTTTCTAAACTAATCAATCTAATTTACCAGTAAATTGAATTATGTCAAATGAGCATTAAAAGTCAGATAAAATCCAAGCCATGTTTCACTCACCATCAAAGTGTGCATAGCTCTATTCTCCTTAGCAAAATCTCAGTTTTAAAACTGCTCTTAGTTTTGAGAATTCTGTTATCAAGTTCTCCTATAAAACATTAGCAAACTTCTACAAATTCCCATACGTGGCATGGAGCACTCTTTTGTTCTCCAAAGAATAAAAAATGTAAGGTCACTGTGACCTACATTGAAGATAAAAATAAAGATTTCTTTTAAAAATGCTTCATTTTAAAGGTTGAATAGAAAGCTGAAAAAAATTCATTTAGCTAAAATTAAATTTCCACTTAAAATGATCATGAAGAATATGCTTTGTTTTGGTATCTTCACAGTGTTACTTGATGAGTAAAAGGTACCTTTCCATTCCCTTTAAACTCTGGTTCAACATTTTTCTACCTCTGCAATTGGCAAACAACCATTAATTGTTTAGTTTATAATTGTTTGAAAATGGAATTCTTTATATTAACTATACTTGTAATAATATTGTTGCTTATAAAACATATCTCAGCATTCTCTGTTACATCTTCAGAAGACACAGTCTTTCATAAATTTGCCACTTTGATTTGGACCTTCTTTCCCTGTCTGTCTTGCACTCTTCAAATTTTCCTTCTAATCTTCACAGAGATAGACTGCTTTTCCGGGGCTCATGAGTTGGGCTGCTGCACAGAAATAAATGTTGTGATTTCATGCTGAAGCTCTCCATGCCTGAAGAATAGGCCATTAGTTCCTCACACTTCACTGAATGTTATGTGTATGTTTTCCTCTGAGAAAGCTGAGTGGGCTGCGGTTCTGTTTCTTTCTAGCAGGCTTATTTGCTTGCATTTTCTGGATGCCGATTTTTGTACCGTGCTTTTCTCTGTATCTTTCCTGAAACTTCTGCTCATCTCAGCTCTGTGTTTTTATTCTCTGCTTTTGTTTTTTTATATCTTGGGCTTCATGCTTCTCTCTCAATCACTTGTTAAGCCAGGCAGCAAATATTCTATCTTAAAGCCATTTGGAAACAGTCTCCCACTTGAAAATTTACTAAGAGTAGTTATAAAGAGAGGGGCATTATGAGATACAGAAGGTTTGTAACCTACTGTCTAATAACATAAAAATCTGTCTTGGAAATAAAGATGTCTGGGACTCAGTTTATACACTATAAATGTTAATATGTGCCATTGAGTCAGCCCTTGATTTTAGCTATTTTGCATCAGTAATCTTTCCTCTGGTCACCATGTCACTGGAGTAAACTTTATTTTGAGATCCTACTTATCAAACTGTGCTTTTTTGATGTTTGCTCACATCATGCCTTCTCCTCCCTTCTCATGCTTTCTCTCATCTTTCTGCTTTAGCTCCTACTGTCCTGCTGAGTAATCAAACAAATCTCTAGACATTGTGGTCTTGCTGCTCATCTTAGTAAAGGAAAAAAACAAATAACAGCTGCCAAAATTGTGAACCTTCCTTCCTGGCTGTCAAACTTAGTGAAAACAGATGCCTCAAGGAGTCGTTTGTAATTCAAGCAGGCAGAGGAGAAAAAGAAACCCCTTATTTGCTGAAACTAGAGAAGTTTTGCTAGGTCAACCCCACTCCCATCTTCACCCTGAAAGAAATAGCAAATCCTGACAGTCTTGCAACTGCCCGACACTACCTCTCTAAACTAAGGATATTACTTATACTGATGATGCATAGAAAGGTGCCCAGGAAAAGTATATGACCTGGAACAAAAATGATTAAAACTGACTCTAATAAAATGAATTAAATATTTTAAGATATTAAGCATTCTTCCAGTGAGGCAGAGAACCATTTCTATAAGACTGGACAAGAATCTGAGTACTTGAGACACTAGAAAGAATACTGAAACTGCTGAAAGAAGTGAGATCTGGTTAAGGAACTTCCACAAGTCATTTACACTTCTAATCTTTATTTTTCTGCAAGGCTTAAATGAGGGGCATTAAGTCCGATGACACATAAAGTCCCTAATATCACTAAGGTTTCATGAATCAGTGAATTGAAGGCCACTGTTAATAATTTACTATCAAATTACTGCCAAAATAATACAGTCATTCTAATTAGGCCAAAATTTGCCAATATGTATTATTAGAAAATGTTATTCAATTTACCCTGAGATTGCCTATGCCCAGTTTTTAGCAACAAATGCTTGACATAGAGCCTACTACATCTGTAGTTATTTTATGGCTAACTTAGTCTGTCAACCTATTAGAACAAGGAAAATGAAAAACAAACAAAAACTAGAAATCTACTCCTTGATTGGTCCTTTAAGGATAGGAACAAGAACTCTAACTGTATTTGTGCCTATTAAAGAATTATAAAGAAGCTACATGGGACCTTACAGTGTGAGGAAGTGGGAGACAGAAGGGGATGGTGATGCGTCCCCTGGGATTTCAGGAAGATCAGAATTGCTGAGAAATGAAGCAAGCTGAGATTGAGTGAACCCTGAGAGAAAAGCAGTTCTGCACCGGGCAGGAGGTGGGGGGAGGACTTAAAATGATGGAAAGTGGGAGAAGGATAAATGAGAAAAGAATGGGGCTAACTGTGAACTACAAGCAAACAGGATTAATTCGTCTTAATTCATATGCAATTTGGTGAACACTGGAGGAAGTTAGTCACTCTACACTACCCTTCATACCAAATTCCCGTAACAGGCTCCAAGAATTAGTAAGATTGGTACAGAAAGTCATAATCAGTGACCTTTCTTTATTTGACTGTGTCAGGTGTGGTTGCAGCCTGTGGGATCTTGGTTGCATCACGTGGGAGCTTTCATTGTGGTGCATGGACTCTCTAGTTGTAGTTTAGAGGGCTTAGTTGTTTCACAGCATGTGAGATCTTAATTCCCTGTCCAAGCATGAAACCCGTGTCCCCTGCATTGAAAGGTGACTTCTTAACCACTGGACCACCAGGGAAGTCCCTCAAGGACAGTCATTGAATTATATTGCTAGAAATTGAGATTTAAGTGTCAGTTAAAACCCTGTGCTTCCATGGTGGTGTTTTTTCATGGGATCTTGTCTTTTTTAAAAATTCCAGATGTTAAGGTTTAACATTTGGGGAGTTCTAGCTCCTTAGAAAGCTACATATAATGACATGGGCACTTAGATTGTCCTTATTCTAAAAGAAATACCCTCCTCCATCTCACTTTCCACACAAACATAATAAAAGTTAGTAAGAATCAAGGTGAGCAACAGGATAAATGAATTTACATGGACTTCTGTTGCCTTAAGAAAAAAACTCAGTTTGCATCAGTTTTCCCTTGAATGTTTCTCTTAATATTACCTACTATCACCATTTATATTAAACCAGTTAAGAATAGCAAAGAGGCTACTTTATTTACACTTGGAAAATATTTTACTTAGCAAAGGCAAGTATTTTTTTTTTTATACTTCCAAGTTTTCTCCCTAGATTACCAAGAGATTCTATTGAAGATGGAGTCAAAAAACAACCAAACAAATATGAAACAAACCTCTTATAATAATAAACAGATTGTTTTTTCCTAAAGTATCATATTTCACTCAGAAATCTGTGGTAGTAATAGATAGTTATTTGAAAACTTCATTCAGGGATCCTAAATGACAACCAAATGTCATCTTTCTATAACTATTAGCTTTGGAAGGAAATAAACAAATATTTCTCACTGTGCTTGCAGGCTGTGTGCTTGCTCAGTCATGTCCAACTCTGCTGTCCCATGGACTGTAGCCTGCCATGTTCCTCTGTCCATGGAATTTTCCAGGCAAGAATACTGGAGTGGGTTGCCATTTCCTTCTTCAGGACATCTTCCCGACCCAAGGATTGAACCTGTGTCTCCCGCATTGACAGGCAGATTCTTTAGCACTGAGCTACCTGGGAAGCCATTTCTCACTGTAACCTTTCCTTTACCTTACCTAAAATTTATCCAAATTCTTAAAGATAAGAAGGCAAGCCCAACATTTGAAAGTGCAACCCTACTCCAATTAGACTTTTGACCACAAAATTCCACTGAAGCAGCTACTGAGGAGATAACTTATTGGACTGCAGTTTTCTAAATCTACTGTTCAGTTTTCAATTCTCATATTATAAACCCTATCTTCACTATTTGGTAGAATACTCACTATTTGACCACTCTCTACTCTTGGAAAAAAACTCATTTTTTCACTTGGATTCCAGGAAACCACCAGTGCTTGGTTTTCCTCCTACCTTAACCTCACTAATATCCCTTTCTGTCTTGTTTGCTAGTGATTTTTACTTTCCTCCCAACCTCTTAACACTGAAGCCCCACAGCTAAGTCCTTGGATCTCTGATCTATTTGCATTCACTCTTTTAATAATATTATTTAAAGCTTATAATGCCCAGAGTCATGTCTCTGTCCTAGATCACTACTCTGACTACCAGACTTTTATATTCAACTACCAACTCAAATCATCATTAGGTATTTAACTTACATCTCATATTTAATCTCAGATTTAATATCTCCAAAACCGAACTCTTGATCTTAATTCTCAAACCTGTTCTATTTGTAGTCTTTTACATCTCACTTAAAGTCAACTCCATTCTTCCTGCTGTTTAGGCCAAAACTCTAAGAGACACCATTGATGCAACTTATTTTTTCACATACTACATCCAGACTGTCAAGAAATGTTGTGGTTTTCATATTCTGATATCTTGCCAGTACCTCACTGCTATCACTTTGGACCAAACCACATTATCTCTTACCTGGATTCTTACAATAGTCTCTAAAATTATTTCTGTTTGTCTTCTTTCCCCTCTCTGTAATCTTTTCTTAACATTACTTAAGCAGCCAAAGTCATTTTTTAAAGTATTTATCATATTATGCTCTCCTCTGTTCAGAACCATGCAAGTGTTTTATCTCACTCACAATGAATGGCAAAGTCCTTATGATGGCCTGTAGGGATCTACACTATTTACTTTCCTAGTATTTTTCTGATTTTATTTCATCTATTCAATTTCTTTTTTAAAAAATTGAAAGTTGATATATAATATTATGTTAGTTTCAGGTATAGTACATAGTGATTTGACATTTGCATACATTATGAAATGATCACCACAATAATTCTAGTAACCATCTGTCCCTATATAAAGTTATTACTATATTATAGACCATATTCCTTATGCTGAATATTACATTCTTATAATTTATTTTATAATTACAGATTTGTACCTCTTAATGTTCTACAACTATTTTGCTTACCCTCCCATCACCCTCCTTCTGTCAACTATCTGTTTGTTCCCTGTATCAATGAGTCTACTTTTGTTTTGTTTTGTTTTTTTACATTCCACATATGAGAGATCATGAAGAAGTTGTCTTTCTCTGTCTGACTTATTTCACTTAGCATAATATTCTCTAGATCCATCTATGTTGTCACAAATGACAATATTTTTATGACTGAGCAATATTCCGTTACATATGTACCATATACCACATCTTCATTATCCATTTGTTTAACAAGAAACACTTAGGATGCTTCCATATCTTGGCTATTGTAAATAATGTTGCAGTGAACATTAAAGCACATGTATTTTTTAAATTTAGTGTTTTCATTTTCTTCGGGTAAATATGAGAAGTGAAATTACTGAATCATATAGCAGTCTACTTTGAAGAACCTCCATGGAAAAAAAGCTGTTTTCCATAGTGGCTGCACCAATTTAAAATCCCATCACCAGTGTATAAGTGTTTCCTATTGTTCACATGCTTAACAATACTTGTTATTTGTTGTCATTTTGAGGATAGTCATTCCAATAGGTGTGAGGCGGTGTCTCATTGTGGTTTTGATTTGAATTTCCTTGATGATTAGTAATGCTGCACATCTCACATGTCTATTGGTCATCTGTATGCTTTCTTTGGAAAAATGTCTATTTGAGTCCTCTGCCCATTTTTTGGGAGAAGGCAATAGCACCCCACTCCAGTACTCTTGCCTGGCAAATCCCATGGACGGAGGAGCCTGGTAGGCTGCAGTCCATGGGGTCCCTAAGAGTCAGACACGACTAAGTGACTTCACTTTCACTTTCCACTTTCATGCATTGGAGAAGGAAATGGCAACCCAGTCCAGTGTTCTTGCCTGGAGAATCCCATGGACAGGGAAGCCTGGTAGGCTGCAGTCCGTGGGGTCGCACAGAGTCGGACATGACTGAAGCGACTTGGCAGTGGTGGCGGCGGGCCATTTTTTAGTGGGGTTGTTTTTTGATGTTGAATTCTATGAGCTTTTAATATATTTTGAATATGAAGCCCTTATTGAATATGTCATTTGCAACTATCTTGTCCCATTCAGTAGGCTGCTTTTTGTTTTGTTGATGTTTCTTTTTGCTGTATAAAAACTTTTAAGTTTGATGTGGTCCATTGTTTTACTTTTGCTTGTTTCCCTCCTTTAAAGAAACATATCGAAAAATGTTGTCAAGACTAGTGTTAAAGAGTAAGAAAACTGTTTATGTTTTCATTTAGTTAGTTTTATAGTTCTTCGTTTTAGAGCCAGTCTCCTTTAGCTATCTTAATCTCTCTTTCTGAAATCCTTATCTATATATCTGCATGACTGACTCCTTCATGTATTTTAAAAATTTGTTTACCTCCTTAGGAGAGCATCCTTGACCAATCTATTTACGGTTGAAATCCCTTTGGTACACCGTTGGTTTATTCCTCTCCAAAGCAAATCAAATTACTTTCCAATATACAAAAACAACTTTTTAAATTGATTACATTTATTTCCTGACATTGGATATGAGGGCACAGATTATATCTTTAAGGAGATATAATCTCCGTATACATTCCAGTATGCTTACCTGGAAGTCTCACGGACAGAGGACCCTGGCAGGCTATAGTCTATGGGATCACAAAGAGTTGGACACAACTGAGTACATACAAGGTTACAATGCCCAACATAAAATAGGTACTTAAAAGAACAAATAAATAAACAAAAACAAGTGTAGACTCTACAAATGAACTAACCAAATATCTGATTTGACAACACTGACCTGAGGAAGAGACATAGAAATTAACTCCAGGGAGAGTGGCCCATCAAAATCCCAGTGTACCCCCATCAGATTCAACAAGTAGTAGGATTAGTAGAATAATATTTTGCTGTTCGGCTGGGCTGGATGAATCACAAGCTGGAATCAAGATTGCCAGGAAAAATAGCAATAACCTCAGATATGCAGATGACACCACTCTTTTGGCAGAAATCAAATAGGAAATAAAGAGCTTCTAGATGAAGTTAAAGGAGGAAAGTGAAAAAGCTGGCTTAAAACTCAACATTCAAAAAGCAAAGATCATGGCATCTAGTCCCTTCACTTCATTGGCATATAGGTGGAAAAAAAAAAATGGAAACAGTGAAAGACTATTCTTCGGCTCCAAAGTCAAAATGGATTGTAACTGCAGGCGTGAAATTAAAAGACACTTGCTTCTTGGAAGAAAAGGTGTGACAAACCTAGACAGTGTATTAAAAAGCAGAGACATTAGTTTGCCAACAAAGGTACATATAGTCAAAGTTATGGTTTTTCTGGTAATCATGTACGGATGTGAGAGTTGGACCATAAAGAAAGCTGAGTGACAAAGAATTGATGCTCCCGAACGGTGGTGTTGGAGATTCTTGAGAGTCCCTTGGACTGCAAGGAGATGAAAGCAGTCAATCCTAAAGGAAATCAACCCTGAATATTCATTCGAAGGACTGATGCTGAAGATGAAGCTGAAGCTCCAACACTTTGGCCACCTGATGTGAAGAGCCTGATGCTGGAAAAGATAGAAGGCAGGAAGAGAAAGGGATGACAGAGGATGAGATGGTTGGATGGCATCACCTCAATGGACATGGGTTTGAGCAAGCTCTGGGAGATGGTGAAGGACAGGGAAGCCTGGCATGTTGCAGTCCATGGGGTCACAAAGAGTCGGACATGACTGAGCTACTGAATACGCCAAAACAAAGCTATTTATTTATTTCCTTTGATGCAGTCTGTTTCCTGTCATCCACACACTTATTCCATCATTTGTTTTCTTCCCTGGTACAAATTTTGGCTAACATCCATTTCTCCTACAATCCAATCTATCTCAGACTTCTGCTCTGTTGTTTTCCTTAGCTCAGCCCCCTAATTTAAACTAACTTTTCCAACTTTATCTCAATCTCTGCTTGGTATTTCATCCCTGACTATTTTATTTATTTCTGATTACTTTCAAGCCAAAAGGACTTCCTTAAATTTCTGATTCTATTTAATGTATTGATACATTGAAACCTCTATACTCTACTGATCCAGTTGTGAAACTGAGGGAAAAAAAGAAAAAACAGTAAAAATAAACACTGAATGTTCAAGTGGCATCTACACTATGGGTTGAATAATAGAATTACCATTCCTGATGGGAAAACTGAGATCCAGATTTTAACTGACTTTTCTAATCTCAGTTGTCTTGTATACAATGTGTGTATGCCTTAAGAATCACTGCTCATTGTAAAATGTTACATTGCCTCTTTAATCCAGAGGTTCTAACTCACAGCCCCCTGCTTTTCCCATTATGTATGCAAGCTTCCCTCAGGTTTTAGAAGCATACTGTTTTTTGTCTCTTCATCCTTAGAAATTCAATAATCATTTATTCCTTACACTTCATTTCAAACTCTATTTTATATGCAATGCATACATTATGCATACTGAGGTGGGAAAACATTCAACTATCTGCCAATAAAATATGTGAATTTTTGCTAGTGTTAAAAACAGCCACTCTTCCATGGACACATTTATTATTATTATTATTATTATTATTAAAGTTACTGAACAGCCCAAACATAATCACACTAACAGCTTTAGACTCTTGGTTTCACCTATTTTTGTTACTTTTTAAAAAAATTAAATTAAATATTCAGTTGTCAGTAAAGTAAGTATAACACAGACACTTAAATCAAGATAATGTCTGGGTTTCCAAAATAAGATTAGAAGATTCCCAAACGGGAAGACATGTATTTTCTTCCTTTGGCCTCAAAAGAAAAGAAAGATAGGCCAAAGCTTAGGATATTCATACTGTTCTTACAAAAAGTAGGATAAATTCTGAATGGGAACGAAAAGCATATTTTCTTTTACATGTAAAATAAGGGAGAAAATCTCTCTTGATGCCTTTTAATCTTTTCTCTGAAATGAGTATTGGTGATTGTCACTTTGATTTTTTACAATATCTAATTGCTCATGTCTTAGAGCTTTTGATTCTGTAAGAAGGTGAAATGGAGAAGGGATGAAAACCTAATATTTTAAACATGTTTTTCCACTTCATTGCCATATGATGAATCCAAACCAAAAGGATTTGCTTAGAGTGAAGTGAATTAAGTCCAGAACTTTCTGAAGTCTTGAAAACTTCAAACCTATTATGCAACTTTTTATTTTATTTTCTTAAAATATATTTATTATATATATAAATATATTTATATATTAATATATATATCAATATATAGATATATATATCAATACAATTGATTTACAATATTGTGTTACTTATTGCTGTACAGAAAAATGAATCAGTTATATATATAGATATATCCACTCTTTTTAATATTCTTCCCCCATATAGATCATTACAGAGTATTGAGTACTGTTCTCTGTGTTATACAGTAGGTACTTATTAGTTATCTATTTTATATATCAGTTCAGTTCAGTCGCTCAGTCGTATCCTACTCTTTGTGACTCCATGAATTGCAGCACGACAGGCCTACCTGTCCATCACCAATTCCCGGAGTTTACTCAAACTCGTGTCCATCGAGTCGATGACGCCATCCAGCTATCTCATCCTCTGTCGTCCCCTGCTCCTCCTGCCCCCAATCCCTCCCAGCATCAGGGTCTTTTCCAATAAGTCAACTCCTCACATGAGGTGGCCGAAGTATTGGAGTTTCAGCTTTAGCATCAGTCCTTCAAAAGAAATCCCAGGGCTGATCTCCTTTAGAATGGACTGGTTGGATCTCCTTGCAGTCCAAGGAACTCTCAAGAGTCTTCTCCAACACCACAGCTCAAAAGCATCAATTCTTCAGCACTCAGCTTGCTTCACAGTCCAACTCTCACATCCATACATGACCACAGGAAAAACCACAGCCTTGACTAGACGAACCTTTGTTGGCAAAGTAAGGTCTCTGCTTTTGATATATGCTATCTAGGTTGGTCATAACTTTCCTTCCAAGGAGTAAGCATCTTTTAATTTCATGGCTGCAATCACCATCTGCAGTGATTTTGGAGCCAAGAAAAATAAAGTCTGACACTGTTTCCACTGTTTCCCCATCTATTTCCCATGAAGTGATGGGACCAGATGCCATGATCTTCGTTATCTGAATGTTGAGCTTTAAGCCAACTTTTTCACTCTCCTCTTTCACTTTCATATAGAGGCTATTTAGTTCCTCTTCACTTTCTGCCATAAGGGTGGTGTCATCTGCATATCCGAGGTTATTGATATGCCAGCAAATTTGGAAAACGCAGCAGTGGCCACAGGACTGGAAAAGGTCAGTTTTCATTTCAATCCCAAAGAAAGGCAATGCCAAAGAATGCGCAAACTACCTCACAATTGCACTCATCTCACACGCTAGTAAAATAATGCTCAAAATTCTGCAAGCCAGACTTCAGCCATACATGAACGGTGAACTTCCAGATGTTTAAGCTGGTTTTAGAAAAGGCAGAGGAACCGGAGGTCAAATTGCCAACATCTGCTGGATCATCAAAAAAGCAAGAGAGATCGAGAAAAACATCTATTTCTGCTTTACTGACTATGCCAAAGCCTTTGACTGTGTGGATCAGAATAAACTGTGGAAAATTCTGAAAGAGATGGGAATACCAGACCACCTGACCCGCCTCTTGAGAAACCTGTATGCAGGTCAGGAAGCAACAGTTAGAACTGGACATGGAACAACAGACTGGTTCCAAATAGGAAAAGGAGTACATCAAGGCTGTTTATTGTCACCCTGCTTATTTAACTTATATGCAGAGTACATCATGAAAAATGCTGGGCTGGAGGAAGCAGAAGCTGGAGTCAAGATTGCTGGGAGAAATATCAATTTTATATATAGGACTATGTATATGTGAATCCCAATCTCCCAATTTTTCCCTCCTCCTCTTTACCATCTGGGCCACCTCATGTAAAGAGTTGACTCATTGGAAAAGACTCTGATGCTGGGAAGGATTGGGGGCAGGAGGAAAAGGGGACAACAGAGGATGAGATGGCTGGATGGTATCACCGACTCAAAGGACGTGAGTTTGCGTAAACTCTGGGAGTTGGTGATGGACAGGGAGGCCTGGCATGCTGCAATTCATGGGGTCGCAAAGAGTCGGACACGACTGAGGGACTGAACTGAACTGAACTGAACCACAGAGTTGTTTTCTACATCTGTGAGTCTACTTCCGTTTTGTAAATAAATTCATTTGTTCTATTTTTTTTTTTTTTTTGTAGATTCCACATTTAAACAATGCCATACATATTTGTCCTAATCTATCTGATTTACTTCACTCAATATAACAGTCTCAGGGCCTTCCCATGGTACTGCAAATGGCATTTTTCATTATTTTTTATGACTGAGTAATATTCCACTGTGTATATGTACCATATCTGATTTATTCATTCCTCTGCTGGGGGACATTTAGATTGCTCCCATGTCCTGGCTATTATAAACAGGTCTGCAATGAATGTTGGAGTGCATGTATATTTTTGAAGCTTCAATTTAGAAATTATATTATCCTGATTGTCCTCATGATAGCTCAGTATAACTAAGTGAAAATGAAAGTGTTATTTGCTCAGTTGTATATGACTCTTTGTGACCCCATGGACTGTAGCCTGCCATGCTTCTCTGTCCATGGAATTCTCCAGGCCAGAATTCTGGAGTGGGTAGCCATTCCCTTTTCCAGGGAATCTTCCCAACCCAGGGATCCAACCTAGGTCTCCTGCATTGGAGGCAGATTCTTTACTATCTGAGCCACCAGGGAAGCCTCATTAAGGCACTGATTTTAAAATGTAATCAATAAATATATTTTGTTGCCAACCAAACTTTGTGTTTAGTTTTTAACTTGATTTTGAAAGGAAACTAAAATATATGATCTCTATTCACAAAAAAAGTAATTAAGATGAATCACAGGGATAGAGTAGTTAGAAATGATCCTGTAAAATAAATAGGCATTATGAAAGAAATAAGGGAAAATTTATATTAGTAATGAGAAAAGTAAAAACTATTAGCAACAAGAATAAGCATAGATCAATTTCATTGTTTTAATCAAATATGTAACATAAAAGTAGTGTTTGAGGAAGATGAATTAATAATATAATCAAGAGAAGGAATAAAATTTGCTGAAACAGAAGGCATTGGTGTAGAATGACAAATTCAAGGTTGGAGTTATAGTAATGAGAATGAAATTTAATTTGAAGGAAAAAATCTATAGAATATAAAAATAAACTTGATTAGGAATATTAAGAATACATATGAATAATGTAAGCGACTTACTTAAGAGAGACTGTGGGTCCAGATTTGGAAGAGCAATACAGGAGTTCAAAGCCACAGAACATAGTGGGATGCACAATAAAACTAAAGCATCAATCAAAAAGGAATTCAGGCTCTAGATTTATATCATTTCTTCTAAAATTTGATTATGAGGATGATTTTCATTTTAAAATATTCTGTTTTTACCTAATAATGATAATGTTAGCAAACACATAAGGAAGTTAGGCAAAGAACATAAAATCAAAATGACATAAAATTGGAACAAAGAAAATAATAAAAGGAAAAATAAAATATAAACAAACATAATAGAGAAAATATTAAAACATTTATTTTTATCTGATCAAGAATAAAAGATTCTAATATCAGAAATGAAAAGACATTTCTATAGATTGTACAAGCAATATATAGATAACATAAGGATCTTATAAGTGACTTAATGATAATATATTTAAAAAATGGAATAAATGAATTTTGGAGGAAAAACACATGGAAAAGTAGAAATTTTGAATAATCATATATCTATTAAATAAATTACACTTGTTAAAAAAGAGCTTATTGGTGAATTTTTTAAATCATAAGAATATGAAAGTCTTTGACTGTGTGGATCACAACAAACAACTGTTGAAAATTCTTCAAGACTTGGGAATACCAGTCCACCTGACCTGCCTACTGAGAAATCTGTATGCAGCCAAGGAGCAAGAGTTAGAACTAGACATGGAAAAACAGACTGATTTCAAATTGGGAAATGAGTACGTCAAGGCTGTATATTGTCACCCTGCTTATTTAAGTTATATGCAGAGTACATCATGAGAAATGCTGGACTGGATGAAGCACAAGCTGGAATCAAGATTGCTGGGAGAAATATAAATAACCTCAGATATGCAGATGACACCACCCTTATGGCAGAAAGCAAAAATCTAAAGAGCCTTTTGATGAAAGTGAAAGAGGAGAGTGAAAAAGTTGGCTTAAAACTCAACATTCAGAAAACGAAGATCATGGCATCTAGTCCCATCACTTCAAGGCAAATAGATGGGGAAACAGTGGAAACAGTGACAGACTTTATTTTTTGGGGCTCCACAATCACCAAAAATGGTGACTGCAGCCATGAAATTAAAAAACGCTTGTTCCTTGGAAGAAAAGCTCTGACCAACCTAGAAAGCATATTAAAAAGCAGAGACATTACTTTGCCAACAAATGTCCATCTAGTGAAAGCTATGGCTTTTCCAGTAGTCATTTATAGATGTGAGAGTTGAACTATAAAGAAAGCTGAGAGCCAAAGAATTGATGTTTTTGAATTGTGGTGTTGGAGAAGACTCTTAAGAGTCCCTTGGACAGCAAGGAGATCCAACCAGTCCATCCTAAAGGAGATCAGTCCTGAATGTTCATTGGAAGGACTGATGTTGAAGCTGAAACTCCAATACTTTGGCCACCTGATGCAAAGACCCTGATGCTGGGAAAGATTGAAGACGGTAGGAGAAGGGGATGACAGAGGATGAGATGATTGGATGGCATCACCAACTCAATGGACATAAATTTGAGTAAACTCTGGGAGTTGGTGATGGACAGGGAGGCCTGGAGTGCTGCAGTCCATGGGGTCGCACAGAGTCGGACACCACTGAGTGACTTTTCTGAACTGAACTGAATTTGTATAAAATATTCCAGGAATAGAAAAGGAAGAAACAGTTTCCCAAAACATTTTATGAAGCCAGTATATTATTAATATCAAAATCTGACAAGTGGTAGTAAGGAATACAATCTATGTTTGTAAGATGAAAAAAATTCTGAACATCTTATAAAATTAAATCTATCAGGATGCAATTCACCTACTTTGAGTTGACTCTAAAATGGGGAGATTAACTGAATGAACCTTACCAAATCACATGAACTTTCTAAATCCGGATTTAGAGGTCAGAAATGGGGAAAGATAGGAATTCAAATATGAGGATTTGACATGCTAGCCAGATGTTGACTTAAAGATGGAGGGAACAGTTTGGCAAAGAATGCAGGCAACGTCCAGGAGCTCAGTCATCCCCAGCTGACAGCTTGGCAAGGATTGGATTCTGATAAACACAAGACAAAGTTTCAGAGCAGGTTTTTTCTCAGAGCCTCCAGATGAAATTTCAGCTTGGTGGGGACACCATGATTCCAACCTTTTGATAATCTGAACAGAAAATCCTTGACTTCTGACCTGTAGAACTGTGAGCTAATAGGTGTTGTATTAAGCCATTAAGTTTGTGCTAACTTGTTACGTACAAAGAGGCAATATCCAGGAATAAATAAATTAAACTATTAAAAAAAAAAAACTACTGAAAACATCACCAATAATGAGATTAACTAAAAGTGTTTGCCTTGAAATTAGAAATGAGAGAGGGATGTTGTTACCTATACTCTTTAACATTGTCCTGGAATCCCAATCAAGGTAAGAGGCAAGAAGAGCAATTGAGATGTATAAGGAATGGAAAGAAAAAATTAACTTGTCATTTTGCCTATTACATAATTGTACATGTAGAAATCCAAAATAATTCACAGGAAAATTATTAGGGTTAATAAGTGAATTTAAATAGCAACTGGATGCCAGGTCAACCCCTGCAATTCTGTATGCAAGCAACAAATAAGAAAAAAATTTTAACATAAAATTCTAAGAACATAAAAATATAAAATACTTAGGAAGGAATGAAATGGTCCCTTCATCTATCACTGTGCTCACATTAGTCTGTTTTAATACAGTTAAACTTCTATCTTGTGTAAATCTTCCCACTTTATTCCTTTTCAGCATTCTCTTAGCTATTTTTTGTTCCTTTGTGTATGTATGTCTTTATGGCATCTGTGTGTATGTAATCCAGATTCAGGTGATCATTTTCCACCAAAAAAATAAGATTGAATTTTTATTGTGATTAATCAATTTGGAGATTATCTTAAAAATATTGTCTTCCAGTGATTCCCTGAACTTTATCTCCAGAAACAAGGTAGCACATATATAAATTTCTAATTTATCAATAAGTCAGCATCGAGAACAAAGCAATAAAAAAGAAATCTTAGCAATAAATAATATTGATTTATCCATAGAGAATAAAAGTAATACCTTTAACCATTCACAAAAAGCAGTAATAGAGAAACCTCAAGTCTGTTATAGGTTGAATTGTATCCCCTCAAAATTAATTTGTTGAAGTTCTAACTCCTCAGTTAGACCTAGTACCTCAGAATTTGACCTTATTTGGAAACAGAGTCATTGCAGATGTAGTCAGTTAAAAAGAGGTGATACTGGAAAGGTCAGTCAGTCAGACAGTCATGTCCAATTCTTTGCGGCCCTTAGGGCTGTAGCCACCAGTTTCCTCTGTTCACAAGATTTTTCGGGCAAGAATACTGGAGTGGGTTGCCATTTCCTTCTCCAGGGCTTATCATTCCTAACTCAGGGATTGAACCCACATATCCTCCCCAGAAAGGTCAAAAATTGCCAGGAAACCACCAGAAGCTATGGAAATGCATAGAACTGATTTTTCCTCACTGCTCTCAAAAGGAACCAACCTTGTACACATCTTGGGCCCAGATTTCTGGCTTCCTGAACATTTAGAAAATAAATTTCTGTGTTAATGTAATCCAGTTTATGAAGCTTTGTTATAGCAGCCCTAGATAATTAATACAAAATCTAAATATATAAAATAGTACCAAGTGTCTATAGATTTAAAAATCTTAAAAGTAAATATACAATGAGATATCAATACACAGTGACTAAAATGATTGAAATAAAAATTAATAAAAATAACAGTTTTGGTCAATATTTGCAACAACTGCATTTCTTGTACACTACTTATCAGTCAGTCAGTCAGTTTAGTCTCTCAATTGTGTCCGACTCTTTGCAACCCCATGGACTGCAGCACACTGGGTTTCCCTGTCCATCACCAACTCCTGGAGCTTGCTCAAACTCATGTCCATTGAGTTGTTGATGCCATCCAACCATCCGTCTTATCCTCTGTCATCCCCTTCTCCTCCTACCTTCAATCTTTCCCAGCATCAGGGTCTTTTCCAGGGAGTCAGTTCTTCGCATCAGGTGGCCAAACTATTGGAGTTTCAGCTTCAAAATCAGTCCTTCCAATGAATATTCAGGTCTGATTTCCTTTAGGATGGACTGGTTGGATTTCCTTGCAGTTCAAGGGACTCTCAAGAGTCTTCTCCAACACCACACTTCAAAAGCATCAATTCTTCAGCGCTCAGCTTTCTTTATAGTCCAACTCTCACATCTATACATGACTACTGGAAAAACATAACTTTGACTAGATGGATCTTTGTTGGCAAAGTAATGTCTGTGCTTTTCAATATGCTGTCTAGGTTGTAAATTCATAAAAATGTTATCTACTAACTGAACATACACATTCCCTATAACCCAGGAGTTTCATGCCTAAAAATACACGTATATGTGCTCCAAGAGAATATGTACACAGAAGTTGATAGTTACATAATATATAAGAGCCAAAATCTGTAAACAAGTTAAATGCCCACCAATAGTAGCACGAATAATTGAATTGTTATAGATTCATATTCTTCCATGTTTCATTTCTTCCTCCTGGTTTCATCTATATTCTTGCTGGAGCATAGCCTCCATGACATCAAAGAAAATCTGCATTTGGGATACGCAATGAAACTTGATATGCTTGGAAATACTTCATCTCACCCTTCAATTTTAATGAGAAGTTGCCTGGATATAAAATTAAACTTCATAGTTATTTTTAAAAAGTATTTTAGAAAAACTATACTATTGTTTCCACACATCCAGCAACAATGTTTACAAGACCAGTGTCAATATGATTTTTGTTCTTAAGAGTGACAGATTTGATTTTTTTTTTTCAATGCTATAGTCTTTAAAATACTTGTCTGATTTTAACATCTTTGAATTTTGGCTGCATTGAGTCTAGGTATGAATCATTTTCTTAGATGTCCTGTATAGTCTTCTATATATCCTTTGAATCTAAGGTTTTGTATACTTTTTTGCTGAAAAAAACTTGTTTAGTATAGTTCATTTTTTCAAATATATCATTTTCACTGATTTTTATTCTTTTTCCTCTTGGGATCCATGTTGGTTGATGTTGCAAATTCTATTCCTGTCTCCCATATCCCTTAACAATTCCCATATTCTATCTTATTACTCTTCCTAATATTCTTTAACCCAATTTTAAAAATTCATTCTTTTCCATATATTTCTCATTTGTTATTCAATTCATCCAATGAGGTATTTCAACAATTATATTTTGGTGTCATTATTTTAATTTTATTGTTCATTATTTCTTGTTCATACTTCATGTTTCCTATATCCTTTATCTCTCTAAAAATATTTAGAAACTAATTTTTAATAAAATAGTGATCCAGTTCTTTCATTTTCAATGATACTTATAGATTCTTTCCCTTCTTCCTCTTTTCCTTCTTCCTTCCCTCCCTCCCTCCTTACTTTCTTTCTTCTCTTTCATTTCATGAGAGTACCTCATTAGTCCATCATATACCTTTGTGCTCTTAGCTTACTTATCCATTAATATCTAGGATAAAGGACGTTGATGGAAGACTAGGTAATACTTTGTATCTTTACAGATGAGTACAGGTTCTGTGGTACTAGTTTTATTCTTCTTGTTTCCTGTACCCCATCATCAAGTGTCCTCTGCTCGTTCTTTCAAGTAACTGGTATCATCAGAGGAAATTCTCTCTGTGGAATTTGCTCAGCATGTGAGGTGAGGGTGGTTCAGGGCCTAAGAAATAGGACTGGAACTGTAGTTATCATCATTGCTATTGTTCTTCACCTATAACAGATTCCAGGGCCACTGGATATTACTTTATCCTCAGGACACATGAGTGGTACTGCTCCTATCTTGCTTATCAGAAAAAAGAGCTGATAATGATCTCTGTAAGATCAATGGGGGATAATGACAATAATGATGATGATGATTTTTAAAAAGACCTCCCTTTGTCCATCCCCTATGTCAGACCGTATATTTACTACTTTAAGCATCTAAGTAAGTATATCTCTCAGTTCATGAAGATCCTACAGTGACAAATCTTGCCACCTTGTGTGTCCATATGAGTTTCACATAAATTTTTGAGTTGTAAAGCACATCTTTAAAATTCACCAAATTCTCTGTGAGTTACATGGCATCTTTAGGATTGTATTGTCATTTTTGCTGAACAAGGTTTCCTAGGATATCTTTTATCATTTTATATCTATAACTTTCAAAATTAATTTTTAAATATGTCGCTCCATTAGACTAAAACTCATAATGGAGTTCAATTGTTTTACATATCCTACTTTTAGCACTATGATTAGACCTTTTTAGGAATTTAATACATATATACTGAACACACAATTTATCCATGTTTATATGGAAAAGGTTGCTAAGAGTAAAAAAGAAAAAAAAGAATAAAGTAAGAAAATACATCTTCTAAGCTATTGACTGACATTCTAAAATTGTTCTATAACAAGGATACCTTTATATAAAGAATGCAGATCAATTCCCACTTCAAGTACTTCAGTTCAGGTCAGTTCAATTCAGTCGTTCAGTCATGTGCGACTCTTTGGGACCCCATGAATCGCAGCATGCCAGGCCTCCCTGTCCATCACCAACTCCAGGAGTTCACCCAAACTCATGTGCATCGAGTAGGTGATGCCATCCAGCCATCTCATCTTCTGTCATCCCCTTCTCCTCCTGCCTCCAGTCCCTCCCAGCATCAGGGTCTTTTCCAATAAGTCAACTCTTCACATGAGGTGGCCAAAGTATTGGAGTTTCAGCCTCACCATCAGTCCTTCCAATGAACACCCAGGACTGATCTCCTTTAGGATGGACTGATGCAGTCCAAGGGACTCTCAAGAGTCTTCTCCAACACCACAGTTCAAAAGCATCAATTCTTTGGCACTCAGCTTTCTTCACAGTCCAACTCTCACATCCATACACGACCACTGGAAAAACCATAGCCTTGACTAAATAGACCTTTGTTGGCAAAATAATGTCTCTGCTTTTGAATATGCTATCTAGGTTGATTATAACTTTCCTTCCAAGGAATAAGCGTATTTTAATTTCATGGCTGCAATCACCATCTGCAGTGATTTGGGAGCCCCAAAAAATAAAGTCTGACATTGTTTCCACTGTTTCCCCATCTATTTCCCATGAAGTGATGGGACCAGATACCATGATCTTCGTTTTCTGAATATGGAGCTTTAAGCCAACCTTTTCACTCTCCACTTTCACTTTCATCAAGAGGCTTTTTAGTTCTTCTTCACTTTCTGCCATAAGGGTGGTGTCATCTGCATATCTGAGGTTGTTGATATTTCTCCCAGCAATCTTGATTCCAGCTTGCGCTTCTTCCAGCCCAGCGTTTCTCATGATGTACTCTGCATATAAGTTAAATAAGCAGGGTGACAATATACAGCCTTGACGTACTCCTTTTCCCATTTGGAACCAGTTTGTTGTTCCATGTCCAGTTCTAACTGTTGCTTCCTGACCTGCATACAGGTTTCTCAAGAGGCAGGTCAAGTGGTCTAGTATTCCCATCTCTTTCAGAATTTTTCACAGTTTATTGTGATCCACAATTATCTAAGAAAAATATTTTGTTAATTTAATCAATGGGGGAAAGTAATGGAAGTCATTCTAATGTAAATAAATCAAGGTAATGGGGAATTTCAGTATATTCCTTATCCATATGATTTAAAAAGAATAAAGAATGTATGAATACTTTTGAAAATTCCGTAGGTGTCTTATTAAATTTAAAAAAGAATACTCAAGTAACAATAATGTTTATGGTATAATATCATTGCTTGAATTGTTTCTACATTTTCACACGTATGTTTTCAATGCATTTAAAAAGTCTGGAAAAAATACCCCAAATGTTTAATAATGCATACCTGGAAGGAATAGAATCATGAAAGCAGAGATATGAGGACATAGCTTTAAATATATATTTTTTGTTTTCTGTTTGAATAAATAAGTGACAAAAACATGCATATTAGTTAAAATACATAAAATTTCAAGTTATATTGAAATTCAAGAGTTACAGAAAATGAAGAGGCAGAGATAATTATTGACTGTGCTAAGTTAGTGATGCTTGCCCCTGTCTAGCTTCCCTCACCCTACTTGTTATCTGGAGTTGCAAACCTATTCCAGATAACATTTTGGAGAGAAAATAGCTATTTCACAATAACAGTAAAATCCTCGCACCAACATTGCCTTGTTCTTATGGACTTGAAGGTCCCTTATTTTTCTTTACCAATGGAATCTTTGCTATACTTAGAACTATTTTAGAATGAGAGTAGAAAGAATGAAGAAGGTGGCAAGTTGGCAGTGTTTCTTCTAAAAAAAGAGAAAAGCTCACAACTTAGGAACTAAAGGGAATCCTGCCCTTGCTTATTTCCCAGGCTCAGGGTCCTCTGGGAAAATGGCTCTTTGGGAGAAACCCGAAGTGGCAGCGACCCAAGCTCACTGCTCTGTAGACGAAAGGAATGGGCAAAGTGCCCTGGTAGACCTACCCAGAGAAAATAATGGCTTAGAGGAAAAGCTCTCCCTACCCCCATTCAGCAAGTCACAAGCCCTCGGGAAGTATTCCTCCTGGGATAAATGCCAGGACTGAAGAAGTAGAAACCTCTGCTTAAGATTCAACTGAAAGTAATGTTCCATTCAAATATGTAAAACATGGAAAAGGCAAGTTTATTGGAATGTGAAGAAAGGGGAAAAAAATATTGAGGCAAGCAGAAACAGAGTGACAGGCAGGATCCCTTAAGACTAGGTTTATGAAAACTTTCTGCAATGACTAATAGTATTGTAAGGAGCTACAGGCGATAAGAGAATTGTGCTTCTTTAGAGAGAAACAAGATTTGTGTTCTATTCTTTGTTAGTGATGGTATTTCCTGGATATCCACAAGTTTTTTTCCTTTCACATTCCAAGGAGAGATTTTTCTTTTCGATTTGTTTTGCATTTTGAGTCAGCTGTATTTGGAAACTAACTTTGATACATTATTTATTTATATGATAGTCCCTTAAGACACCCATCATTATCGTGGATTGGTTCTAATATTCTGAAAATTCTAATATCCTGGAATGATAATCAAATGACCTTTGTATTCCTTCTTCCTCCCGCCTCCCCCTGCCAAACACAGGCACAAACGTATCCCACTTCACTCTTCTCTGTGGACAAGACACAGCCCTTTAAGAAAAAAAGAGCATTCTTTAGGCTAGAATGAAATATTTAGTGATTTACTGATGGAAAATTCATAGGGAGGAGTTCTCTAGAAAAGAATCTACAGTTCTATTTCTTCAGAAAGGCAAAGTGTTTATTTTAGTGCCCTTTCTACTCTAGTAAGGCCCAGTTTGCTTTCGGCTATCATAGCTTTATTGCAAAATATCTGAACAGCAAAAGAGGGAGGCAAGTAAGAGAGATGAATTTGAAGTGAATGCCTAATTGTTTATGGGAGCTTATAACATCAGGAAAATCTGCCTGGCTTCTTCACTTAAAAGATAATGGAAAGCATATATTGCATTTGGACTCTCTGGAGTCTGATACTAGGTTGCATCCTCTGACTTGAAAGAATTAGTTCACTCCTTTTATCTGACCATACATGAAGTCTCTGAGCCTAATGAGAAATCACTTTATGAGGAAAAGGCAGTTTCTCAGGTGTTTACTGAACAAAGCATATGAGAATAAATTGTACTATCATGGAGAAATTAAGGGGCTTATAATTTGCCGCTTATTTTTCTTCTCAGAATCTCAAGTTAGTCTCTATTCTTAATGAGATTGTGGTGGTGCACCTACTTAGAACAGAAAAAGAATAAATGACAGGCTCAAATAAATAACAAATTGATGGCAGAAACAGTGTGATCCAGGAAGTGCTAGGTACCAGGCCACTGCACATATCCAGGATATGTTCTTTATCATCATACACCAATGACCACATGCAGAAATGCTTGTGACTGTGTAGATAGATGGTTCTGCAGTAACACCGGAAGTCCTTATCTTATTTATTTTTAATTACCTTATCCAGGTTTGTGCTCTGATAGCTTCTGCCCAAATGAGTTTTCTTGTTTGTTTGTTTGTTTTTGGTTTTGTTATTGCTGGGGGCAGGGGGGTGGGGTGGGGGGTGGCGTGTGGCAGAATCCCCTTGGGATTTATAACAGTAGCAAGAAACACTGCAGAGAAAAGGAGGAGATCAGGCTGAAGGAGATCAGCCCTGGGATTTCTTTGGAAGGAATGATGCTAAAGCTGAAACTCCAGTACTTTGGCCACCTCATGCAAAGAGTTGACTCATTGGAAAAGACTCTGATGCTGGGAGGGATTGGGGGAGGAGGAGAAGGGGACGACAGAGGATGAGATGTCTGGATGGCATCATTGACTTGATGGACGTGAGTCTAGTGAACTCCGGGAGTTCGTGATGGACAGGGAGGTCTGGCGTGCTGCGATTCATGGGGTTGCAGAGTCGGACACGACTGAGCGACTGAACTGAACTGAACTAAATGACATTTGAAAAAAAAGTCAAAGGATCTTGTGAGCCTGAAGGTACCAGGGTATGCTGTGCCCATATATTCTTTCAAATAATCATTAAAACTATAGCTCTGGACTCTGCTTCTGAGATTCAAATCATTTACAATTATGCAAAACTAACTCACTGGAAAAAGACATTTGCAGAGCAGAAAGATTGTTTGTCTTAGCATCATGCTAAGAGTAGAAAGGTCTGCAAAAAAAAGCTCTAGGATCCACAATACCTCCTATTACCCATAGCTATTGTTTGCCAACCACCATAAGTTCTATTTCAGTCTTGAAATATAAATACCATGGAAACTGTTGTGGCTCCAGAATTTTTCCATAAAAGGTGTCTAAGAACTACAAATTGCTTGGGAAGGGAGTTGAATATGGTGATGAAAATGTGACTTAAAAGCACACTAACTTCTATTTATTTATATGATGTAAATCAGCAAATATAGCTATTAGTAAAGATGGGAAATCAAAAATAATTTGAAAAATATAAAAATTATTCTTTTGATTGGCTAGCTGATGAAATCAACAAGGAAACAATTTTTTTTTTTTAGCTGCAAATTATTTAAATATAACATTTAGTTGTGATTTCTATAATCAGAATACAGAGGGGTTTTTTTTTTCCTTCCTAATAGCGAATTACTCTAGTGACAATTTAAATAGCTTCTTTTTTGTCCATATTAAACTACAGAATCAGTTAGTCTAAGGACTTCATACAAACAATTTGGAAGCTTTTAACTCAATTATTGGAGAAGGCAATGGCACCCCACTCCGGTACTCTTGCCTGGAAAATCCCATGGATGGAGGAGCCTGGTGGGCTGCAGTTTCCATGGGGTTGCTAAGAGTCAAACACAACTGAGCGACTTCACTTTCATTTTCACTTGCATGCAGTGGAGAAGGAAATGGCATCCCACTCCAGTGTTCTTGCCTGGAGAATCCCAGGGACGGGGGAGCCTGGTGGGCTGCCGTCTGTGGAGTCACACAGAGTCGGACACGACTGAAGCGACTTAGCAGCAGCAGCGACTCAGTTATTATTACTGCTATTATCCTCATTATTTTCTTTTATTTGAGATGGCTTGGGTTCTTCCACTACATGCAAAGATAGCTCATATAGCTACAAGTTATATAAATTTTATTATCAACAAAAGGGCCATCTCTGAACTAAAGATGCTTATAAAATAGAATGTTGGCCATTCTGGTAGCTTCAGACAGCAAAGGACCAATTCAACTGACATAAATGACTGTTTTTCTATATTGCTGAAATCTTTCAACTGGAAAGAGATTCAAACTTGAAAGGAAGAGTATACAAATCACCACTAAAAGAAGGGTCAGAAAGAAGATCTTGGGGTAGTGGGGAAACCTGGTAAGAGTCACCTGTAAAGGGATTAAAGAGAAAGGCTGCAACCTACATCATCAACTACCAGCTTAGGTCAAAAAGACAGAGGTCAACAACAGTTACAATTTTATAAGTGTATAATATTCCAATGTATGTTTATTATTAACCATCAATTTATTTGAAGAAATTAGTATTTAAAGTCTTAGGTCTAGCTATTAATGTGTTTATTTTTAAGGGAGGCAGGATTAAGTAAATATGGAAAGAATATATATTTCCCCACAAAGATATGTTCAGTGTATAAAGTGGGACTCGTAATGCTAGCATTGAAGGAATAACTTAGGAAGAATTGGAAAGCAGTCCCTGGGGCTTGCTCTTTGATGGTGTTAAGTGTGATTGGGATATTGCTGTTGGAGCAGTTCTATCCAAGTTCTATCCAACAGTTTCAAGGCAATTGTTACATCTTAAAAGAAAATTCAAATAAAAGTTGACTATTCTTTTTCTTGTCTTCCTTTGAAGAATTTTGCTTCTTTTAGATGTCTTGACACTTGGAGTGATTTTTTAAAAATACATTTATTGAGCTTTAGCTGCTAGCAGCACACAGTTAGATACTCACAGTTTTATATTTCATTTTCTCTCAGAAGAACATGGAGAAGTTAGAATTATCCCTTATTTACAGAGGGAAAAACAGAAAAGTAAAACTGAATTATAGCCAAGATTACATGGAGTGGTGGAATTTGGACTTACGTGTGTAGTTATTGATGCCAAAATTCGTCCTAACCCCATTAAATCATCCTGAATCAAAAGCAAGTGTCATGGAAAAATGACTAAATTTAAGAAGTATAAGATGAAAGGGAGGAGAATTGTTTTATTACTCAATGACTGATTGATTTATTTGTTCATTCAATTATTTTTTCATTCATTTACCCATTCATTGCTCAAATGTGTATTTCTGCAGAATGCCAGACATCTAATTGAGATATAGGAAAATAAAATACATATTAAATACAGGGAAAAACTAAGGAAGACAATATTTTAATTGTGAGCTTCTTGAAAACAAAGTTAAAACTCCTTTACTATATATTTCCATGGATACTGAATGAGAAATTAATATTCATTAGCATTATCAATCTGATAATGAGTACTGTCAGAATTCTAAGCAATGCACTGCATGGGCCAGAAAAGAAAACACTATTTCAATCCCAGAAGTTTACAGCTTTGGGCAAGTACCATCTAAGCAGCACAGAAAGCATAGCAATAATAATAATTGCTATTATTAACACATGTCCACTAGAGACATCCCTACTACAGACTATATTTTCTTGGAATTCCTATATTGTTGTTGACTTTTTTTCTTTTTGTCTTATTGAATATAATACAAAGAGGCTTTAACAAAACATGTTACTTAATCTGTGAAATGTAGTACAAATAAAGAAAAGGAAGAAGTTTTGAACTAGAAGATGTTCTTTAGTCTGATTCTTGTATTGAAGGCACATGCTCTTCAATGAACTCCAAAAGACACCAAAATCTCTAAAAGTTTGTACTTTTCAAACCCTACGAATCTACGTTTACACCACTTTGGAGTCAATAAAAACAATCCTCTTAACTAAAACAACTAAAGGTAACTATTCCATGTATAAAGTGAAACACAGATCTATTTCTTTTAAAGTTTTTCTTCTTCACATTTCATACACTATAAATACCTGACAACAGTTTTCCTAAGCCTTGCAATGTGTATTAGTAGATTATAATAGTTTATTGACAAACTGCTGGTTTCAAGTCTAATTAGCCAGCATTTCCACTTGTTAGTGATTAAGAGCCACCACACCTACTGCTCCTTGGAAGAAAAGCTACGACCAACCTAGACAGAGTATTAAAAAAACAGACATCATTTTGCCAACAAAGGACCATATAGTCAAAGCTATGTTGTTGTTGTTGCTGTTTCCCAGTAGTCATGTACAGATGTGACCCTTGGACCGTAAATAAGGTTGAGGGCCAAAGAATTGATGCTTTCAAACTGTGGTTCTGGAGAAGACTCTTGAGAGTCACTTGGACAGCAAGGAAATCAAAACAGTCAATCCTAGAGCAAATCAACCCTGAATATTCATGGGAAGTACTGATGCTGAAGCTGAAGTTCCAATACTTTTGGCTTCCTGAGGCTAAAAGCTGACTCACTGGAAAAGACCCTGATTCTGGGAAAGACTGAGGGCAAGAGGAAAAGGGGCCAACAGAGGATGAGATGGTTGGATGGCATTATTGACTCAATGAACATGCGCTTGAGCAAACTCTGGGAGAGAATGAAGGACAGGGAAACCTGGCGTGCTGCAGTCCATGGGATTGCAAGGAAATGGACAAGGCTTAGCAACTGAACGACAACACATCTATTAGGCTCTCTGAGAACTCTGCATCCAGGCCAAGGGGTGCTCCTAACAAAGCCTGGCATTGCCATTCTCCATCAATAAGTACTAAAAGTCTTATGCCCATTTCCAAAGAGTAATGTCTGTTATTACTATCAGGCAGTCTGAAACTCAGGGAGCTATTTCCTCAGAGTTTAGGCAGCATTTTTTCTCCTTAAAATTTAATAGATAGTTTTATCAATTGCACACAACAGCAAAAGAAAAAAAAAAAGGGAAGAAAACATGGTCATTATCATCTCCATCTAAAGATAAGAGATTCAGGTGACTCATCTATATTCATAGCTGATAAGGCCTCACAGGCCAGTCTAAAACCTGGGCATGCTAGGGGCATAATATACCTGAGCAACAGGCCTGAGAATTTGACCTTCCATCAGCCCTGAGGAGCATGCAGAGCTCACCTACTGTGTAGGAAATCACTAAGAGTTTACATAACTACAGAGAGGAGCCTGGAGGAAAATAAAGAAATAAAGAAAATGTGAGGACTCCAAAAAGAACCTTCTGAGGAACCTGAGTGGAACTATGGGCAGTCCTAGCATCACTAGGACTCTGATGGATCAGGGAAGTACAGAGAAGCCTCCCCAGTGTGTGGGAAGGAATGATCAAATTGTAAACGTAACCAATATCCTCTTCCAAAACCAAAACTGAGACAGATGATATAATAGTTGGAGTGGTGGGAGAAACCAGAGAACAGCATCAGAGTGGAAACATACATCTTCCTGTCCACTTCTTTGTTTTACACATAAAGCACAAGAGTCTAAGTAGTCAGCAAAACTTACAAAGCAAGTTAATGGCAGAGCTCAGACTGGAAGCCCGTTTGCGAGCATGCTGTCACTTGAGTCGTGTCTGACTCTTTGTGACCCTATGGATCCACCAGGCTCCTCTGTTCATGGGTATTCTTCAAGCAAGAAACTAAAGTGGTTGCCATGCCCAACTCCAGGGGATCTTCCCGACCCACGGATCGAGCCCCGCATCTATTTTGTCTCCCTGCCTTGGCAGGCGAGTTCTTTATCACTAGCGCCACCTAGGAAGCCGTTTCTGAGTCCTAATCCAGTGGTCTGCCTACCGCACAATCCTATCTTCCCACTAATTCAAAAAGGCAAGACTTTTAGAAAGTTTCCCTTATCCTGGTCTGATTTAGCTTTAGAGATACTGCAGGACATACTTTGGCTTTTTTTTTTTTTTTTTAAATAGTAAAAATAGAAAAGGTTTGCATTGATGTGCAAAATAGCCATTATCCTCATATATGTGAGATATATCAAACTCAGATCTCTGTTTTATTCATGGCTTAGATCAAAAGAATAAAGTTCTTACAAAGCCTCTTCACAAGAGATAGTACTTGTCCAGAAAATTCCCTCTTCTGCTCACTAACTAATCAGGTAAAGCGTCTCTGAGTAAGTGCTTCAGGGAGGTGTGCTTTCTTCGTGTTTTGGCATAAATGCTGTGGAGCTGGCAGCCATGTGGAATTTCAGGGGTTTTCCCAGTACCAAAATGAATAGTACCTTTCTTAACAGAAAGAGAGGAATGGCAGGTATTTTTGTGAATTTTATCCTAATTTATTTAGTACTTTTCAGTTAGAAGATCTAAAAGGAAAACTGAGGTGCCATAGAAATTGCTGTTGACAATCATTTACTCAGTGTGCTTTGACATAAGCATTATAGAAAATATATATTTTAAATGCTCTGTGTTCTTCCTGAGGAAAGAAATTTGACAATTTAACTTAATTGATGCCCTGAGCACATAGCTGGAATGTGAAATGAAAGCCAAGGACCCCCCACCAACAAATCAACTCAGAAATGCATCCTATAAAAAGAAGCTTTGAAATGGAAACTAAAACATAGTAATCTATAGAGACAAGCTATGCTATATAATTAGAAAGTAGGTAAAATTTGGCATAAAGAGGCATTTTGAACTTGGTGTTGAGCACTTGGTGGGTGCTCAATAAATATTTTTTAAATAAGCTTTAGCTATTTTGAATTTACTACAATAAGAATATATAGAGATAGATAAGAAACTAGATAGAGGTGCATATTTATTACATATTTTGAGGTGTTTAGTCTGTGCAAGTAATATGCAAAAGGTTTTAAATATACTGTCTCGTTGCAAATCCATGAGGTAAGTCCTGATTGTTAAACTAATTTTATAGCTGAAGAAATGAAGGCTCCAAGAAAGTAAATGATTTGCCAAAATTTCCCCAGATAGGCTATGCTAAAACTGGAAAGGAACTCCAGGTCTCCTGATAACCAACAGTAACTTAGTTACTAAGCTTTAGAACTTTATTTATTCTCAGTATTTAGATAAGCAATTTGGAATCAATGATCCTGAGTTAGAAGTATCAAAAGAAAGAATTCTTGCTATTTTTATTTAATTACATATGCAGACAATTGTCCTTTGTTTTGACAAGCTTATCTTCCAGGAATACCACATTCAAATTCACCAGTGATAAGACCTGAGGGGAAAAAAAAGGGAGAGAAAACTGCACAGCCAAACTAGTCTATAGTTCCTCAAATACATAAAACTATGTAATTCATTATGTCTGACTATCCTATTATTAGGCATATTAAAAAGATGGATAGTCCAAGTTAAGTGTGTGCTCCAGGGTATGTTGTCTCTTATTCAGTCTCAAGCTATAGTACACAAAATGATTCATAGTATAGACCTTCAGAGAAGCTGAGTGTAACTTAACATGCAATTGGGTTGGCATATTAAACTAATAAGCTTTGGTAAGTGCCCTTTCCGCTGCAGACAACAGCCATTCAGCAGGTGCCCTGGTGTCTTCACTCTCTGACGAGCTTCCGTCGCATAGTTTCATCTTCAGCTTTTGCAGGGATCATTTCCCTCTTGGAATAATGTACTGCACAGTTCATGTAAATCACAGTAAGGTACTCTCTGGGTTATCTAGAGGTTCTGTTACTGTTGTCCAGGTTTAAACAGAATTGTTTCTTCAGTGCATTATTGCATGTTGACAAAATTTAAAGTAAAAATATGAAATAAAACCAAGCGTTTTGACTGTCTGTACTGTAAGAAAATATCTAAAGCTTCGTTGGCCTTAAGAAACTTTGGGGAATTTGCATTAAATTCATCCATTAAAGAAACTTTACCCAGGACTTAACTGATTTTCAGCTCCATGCAAAGCACTAAACCGGACTTTAAAGCGTTTTGTTCTCCTGGTCACTTTGTCTTGTGTCTTTTTTCCTTTAGATATCAAAATTAAAATTAATTCATTACTAAAACATTTGAAATATATAGTAACATCCTAGGAAAATAATTTTAAAATTCGTATCACCTCATAGCTCAGAAAAGTAATATTTACCATTTTATCTATATTCTCCCAGTATTTTTAACATATCTGTTTATATGTGGGATGCTTGTATTTATACCTAAACCTAGATGATACCTTATGTTTTTATTAGATTCTATTTTCTCAGTCATTCATACAGCAAGATCAGTTTTGCATGTTTATTAGTTATCTATTGCTGCATATAAAATTACTCCAGAATTTACCAGCTTTAGATAACCCACATTTTTTATCTCATGGTGTCTGTGAATGAGGAATCCAGGTATAGCTAATTGAATCCTCCAGGTCAAAAGACCATACAAGACTGAAATCAAGATATCAGCCTGGGCAAGATTCAATTCTAAGCTTTCTCAAGGCTTGTTGGCAGGACTCCATTCCTCATAGTTGTTGCACATAAGGCTTTAGTTTATTGCTGCTGGTTGATTGAAAGCTGCTTTCAGTTCCTTAGCATGTGGGTCTCTTCGTGAGGCAGCTCAAAATATGGCAGCTTGTCACCAAGCCATATAGTGAGAAGACTCAAAGGAAGACTGTGAGCAAGATCGAAGTCAGAGTTTTTCAACACCTAATTTCTTACCGTCATTTTTGCTTTATTCTTTTCATTAGAAGTAAGTCCCTATATCCAGCCCATAATCAAGCAGAAGGGTTACTAAGGGTGTGAATACCAGCAGGTGGGGATTGTTAGGGGTGATTTTAATGGTTAAGCACAATCATAAAATTATATATATATATACTTTATATATAATACAATCAGAAATATATATTTGTATTATATAAAATTTTGTTTATAAATATATATTTATGTGGCTCAGATGGTAAAGGATCTGCCTGCAATGCATGAGACCTGGATTCAATCCCTGGGTTGGGAAGATCCCTTGGAGAAGGGAATGGTAACCCACTCCAGTATTCTGGCCTGGAGAAATCCATGGACAACATTGCCTGGCAGGCTACAGTCTATCGGGTTGCAAAGAGTCAAACATGACTGAGCAACTAACACACAGGAATTGATTATTGTTTCCTTTTGATAGATACTGACAAGGAGAATTGAATTATTTGCTGAAAAGGAGTATAAATTTTAACACTTCTGAAACATTCTTCCAAATATCACACCAGAATTATTTTGCTAACATAGAATCCCAGTAGCAATATACAAGAAAAAAATTTCATATCCTGAAACTCTTACTAACACAGTTATTACCATAGTTTAAATCACTTAAGAAGATTTCATGTTTTACTTGTCATCTCTTTGATAACTTATGAAACTGAATGCTTTTTGATATGTTTACGAGCCTTTTGGGTTTCTTCATTATGAATTGTTCATAATCTTTCTGTATTTTCCTATTGGGTTAGTGCTTGTTGATTGAAAAGAATTGATGATATATTAATAATATTATATATTCTTCTATTTTTTGTAGAGTTAACACTGATACAAAGTTTCTCATTTGCATTTTAAATAAATAAAATTATTCCTTACATATTAACATTATGCATATTTTCATCTTTGAGCCCGACTAACATTCCAATGACACTGCTTCTTATAATAATGACAAAACAAACAGACATTCAGAACTAGAAGCATTCAGGGACTTCCCTGGTGGTCCACTGGCTAAGGCTCTATTATAGGTGGCCTAGGTACAACCACTGGTCAGGGAACTAGATCCCACATGTTGCAACTAAAAAAAAAAAAAACTCCCTCTTGCCACAAGAAAGATCTACAATTCTATGTGCTGCAACTAACCCAGCATAGTGAAATAAATATTTTTTTTAAAAAAGAAAGAAGAACTGGAAGCATTTAGTACTTTTCAAGTGCCCATCTAAGTAGAAAGGCTGAGTCGAAAGAGGGAACTTTGCACTGAGAAACAGTCTAGCTTGAAGATGAGGAATTTATATTAATCAAAAGAGAGAGTTGTTGTACAAGTGCCATGTGATATGAAATGTTGGAAAGATATAAGAAAAAGAGCAGTAATAATACCCTTATTATTGTCACTCTAGATAAAATCTACAATAGCAAATCTACATTGTTTAGTAAAGATACTAGTGTGAGACCTGAGTTTCTTTATGATTCAATGCAGAATATGCCCAGAAGTGGTTTCATGCTTTTCAGTTTAAGTGAAAGTGAGTGAAATCACTCAGTCATGTCCAACTCTTTGAAACCTCATGGACTATATACTGCATGGAATTGTCCAGGCCAGAATACTGGAGTAGGCAGCCATTCCCTTCTCCTGGGGATCTTCCCAACTCAGGGATCAAACCCAGGTCTCCCACATTGCAGGCAGATTCTCTACCATCTGAGCCACAAGGGAAGCCCATTTCAGTTTAAAGAAGTCTTTAAATGAGAACACCAATCTATTATATTTGTTACAAATACTGGCTCAATTATCCTAGACAATGTTGAAGGATACCATTTATTCTTATAATTAAAGTTCTAATTAACCAATTTGATTCATAAATTGAATTTCATTAACGGAGTGTATTAGTAATTAACCAAACTGATCAACTCTTTCCTTTAAAAATTGTAAACACATTAGTAAACATGTGCCAATCTTATTATTCCCACTACATGCAGAGAGGCTCTGCTTTTTAAATGTTAGTCAAGACACAGTTTAAGTACTATCAGTTCAGTTCAGTTCAGTCACTCAGTTGTGTCCAACTCTTTGCAACCCCATAAACTGCAGCACAACAGGCCTCCCTGTTCATCACCAACTACTTGGAATTTACCCAAACTCATGTCCCTTGAGTCGGTGATGCCATCTAACCATCTCATCCTCTGTCGTCCCCTTCTCTTCCTCCTTCAATCTTTCCAATATTGGGGTCTTTTCAAATGAGTCAGCTCTTCGCATCAGGTGGCCAAAATTTTGGAGTTTCAGCTTCAACATCAGTCCTTCCAATGAACACCCAGGACTGATCTCTTTAGGATGGACTAGCTGTATCTCCTTGCAGTCCAAGGGACTATCAGGAGTCTTCTCCAGCACCACAGTTCACAAGCATCAGTTCTTCAGTGCTCAGCTTTCTTTACAGTCCAACTCTCACATCTAAACATGACTTCTGGAAAAACCATAGCCTTGACTAGACAGACCTTTGTTGGCAAAGTAATGTCTTTGCTTTTGAATATGCTGTCTAGGTTGGTCATAACTTTCCTTCCAAGAAGCAAGCATCTTTTAACTTCATGGCTGCAGTCACCATCTGCAGTGATTTTGGAGCCCCCAAAAATAAAGTCTGACACTGTTTCCACTGTTTCCCCATCTATTTCCCATGAAGTGATGGGACCAGATGCCATGATCTTCGTTTTCTGAAAATGGAGCTTTAAGCCAACTTTCTGACTCTCCACTTTCACTTTCATCAAGAGGCTCTTTAGTTATTCTTCACTTTCTACCATAAGGGTGGTGTCATCTGCATATCTGAGGTTATTTATATTTCTCCCAGCAATCTTGATTCCAGCTTGTGCTTCCTTCAGCCCAGCGTTTCTCATGATGTACTCTGCATATAAATAAGCAGAATGATAATATATAGCCTTGACGTACTCCTTTTCCTATTTGGAATCAGTCTGTTGTTCCGTGTCCAGTTCTAACTGTTGCTTCCTGACCTGTATATAGGTTTCTCAAGAAGCAGGTCAAGTCATCTGGTATTCCAATCTCTTTCAGAATTTTCCTCAGTTTTTTTGTGATCCACACAGTCAAAGGCTTTGGTATAATCAGTAAAGCAGACATAGATGTTTTTCTGGAACTCTTTTTCTTTTTCGATGATCCAGCGGATGTTGGCAATTTGATCTCTGATTCCTCTGCCTTTTCTAAAACCAGCTTGAACATCTGGAAGTTCACGGTTCATGTATTGCTAAAACCTGGCTTGGAGAATTTTGAGCATTACTTTACTAGCATGTGAGATGAATGCAATTGTGTGGTAGTTTGAGCATTCTTTGGCATTGCCTTTCTTTGGGATTGGAATGAAAGCTGACCTTTTCCAGTCCTGTGGCCACTGCTGAGTTTTCCAAATTTGCTGGCAGCACTTTCACAGCATCATCTTTTAGGATATGAAATAGCTCAACTGGAATTCCATCACCTCCACTAGCTTTGTTTGTAGTGATGCTTCCTAAGGCCCAATTGACTTCACATTCCAGGATGTCTGGCTCTAGGTGAGTGATCACACCATTGTGATTATCTGGGTTGTGAAGATCTTTTTTGTATAGTTCTTCTCTGTATTCTTGCCACCTCTTCTTAATATCTTCTGCTTCTGTTAGGTCCCTACCATTTCTGTCCTTTATTGAGCCCATCTTTGCATGAAATATTCCCTTGGTATCTCTAATTTTCTTGAAGAGATCTCTCGTCTTTCCCATTCTGTTGTTTTCCTCTATTTATTTGCACTGATCACTGAAGAAGGCTTTCTTATCTCTCCTTGCTATTTTTTGGAACTGTGCATTCAAATGGGTATAGTTTTCCTTTTCTCCTTTGTTTTTGCCTTCTCTTCTTTTCAAGCTATTTGTAGGGCCTCCTCAGACAGCCATTTTGCTTTTTTGCATTTCTTTTTCATGGGGATGGTCTTGATTCCTGTCTCCAGTACAATGTCACGAACCTCCATCCATAGTTCGTCAGGCACTCTTTCTATCAAATCTAGTCCCTTAAATCTATTTCTCACTTCCACTGAATAATTACAAGGGATTTTATTTAGGTCATATTTATACAATTGTTACTAATCTTGTACTCCTAGGTCAGAAAAGTCTGAATTAAGACATTCAGTTTTTATTTCACTCTTTAATTCAGATTAAGTTTATTGCCATTTTTAATTATGTTAGTACTGTTTACATTGATCTTTATTAATGTGAGTTTGGAGCTTCCTTCATGGCTCATCTGGTAAAGAATCTGCCTGCAGTGTGGGAGACCTGGGTTCAGTCCCTGGGTGGGGAAGATCCCCTGGAGAAGGGAAAGGCTACCCACTCCAGTATTCTGGCCTGGAGAATTCCATGAATACAGTCCATGGGGTTGCAAAGAGTCAGACATGACTGAGCAACTTTCACTTTCACTTTAAATATTCGTTTGAACTATAAGTTCAAACTTGATTTCAAGGCTATCCAATATACTACAGAAGCTACCAAATTAAAGAACTGCAACCTAAGCCAGTGCCAATATGACACATTCAGATAAAGATGGCAGACTGAGCACATATTTTCCTCTTACTCCCTTTCAAACTTTGGAATGAACTGTGGTGTAACCACACAGTGAAGTGCTAAACATCTGTCAAAGGGAAAAAGGCTATGTTTTACGAAATGCTATGCAATAATTTCTGGGATATAATAAGCTACATAAAACAAAGGAAAAAGAAACATGAATAATATGATACTTAAGACAGGAAGGAATACAGTTGATACATATTTATTTTATTTAAAAAATAGAAAAGTGAAACAAAACTAACAGAAAATGATTATCAGAAAGGATAGAGAAACAGAATGAAAAAAGAAGCTACTATAAATTATTGATATATATACCTAACTTGTAGCTTTACCTTAGGAACCACATAAACATTTTATATAAATATAAAAAACAAATGTTTAAAAATCATAAAATCAAAGCAAAGTGAAACATAAACCCTGAGTGACAAATTCGTGCCATAACAACAAACAGATTTATATGTATGTATATATGAATTTATATATGATTTCCATATATGAATCTTTATATATGAGTATCTACATATATGAATTAATTTATATATGATATATATCATTTATAATTTATATTTTAAATATACAGTTGAATTTATATATATGTGTATATGATTGAACGATTATGTGTTAATATGGATAGGAAACAAGATATTCATTTTAAGAGAAAAGAGATACAAAGAAGAGAGAAAATTTTAAAGTAAATAAAATTTTAAAATTCAGTAATTCTAAATTTGAATTGGATTCAGTAGGAACTTAAAACTGTACCAACTAGTTCCTAGCACAGATATGGATAGCTTTTACAACTAAAAACATCTTAATAGCTAGCTTACAATTCACTTCCAAGAAGCTATTTTCCCTAAGTATAAAATCACCTACTTTTCAAAATTGATAGTATTGCTTGTAACAGCAAACCTTAAGATAATATCAATTGTCCAATAATAAGGGAGGTGTCGAATAAGAGAAGTGTTGAAACAGTAACAGCAAAACCATGATAAACCTACCTGAGTGGTTTTACCCCTTAAGGGACATTTGGCCATGTTAATGAAACTTTTTGTTCGTCAAGGCAGAGAGAAGTGTTGCTGCTGGCCTTTAGTCAGTACAAGCCAGGTTGCTAAACTATCCCACTGCATAAGAATCTCCTCATAATAAATAAGGATGTGGTACAAAATAACAAGGTATGCATCCATAATGAAGAATGAAAAAAGAAAATTTCCTTGTGTTAATATAGCAAGATCTACAGATTAGGGTAAGGAGAAAAATTAAAGCATAGAACATTGCATATAAAAACTAATGTTAGATAGGATGTGGGATAATAAGAATATTCTTTTTTTTTAACCTACACACACAGAGATGAAAACATATGTTTTTATTTCCAAGAAGTAACAATAAAATGATAAAGATGACTACATATGAGATGCGGAAAGAAAACAGGCTAGAGAAGGCAGGAGGGAAGTGAGACATATCTGTGCATACCATTTCAGTTCCTGAGGAATTCTGACTTTTGAATGAGGCAAATGCAATACTTGGTCAAACTCACCTAGATTTCAAAATAAGAAATCAAAGCCAAACGTAGAATAAGACAGCCAAAATAAAATACTATTAATTACAAGATAAAGTCAAGAAGATCAAGTAGTTGAACTCAAAATATGAATGAAAGTATAGAAAGAACAAGAAAATTATATGACCAATGTTTATTTTTAAAGGAGTCGCAGAAAATAAAATGAAGTAGGAGGAAATTTAAAGATATATTCTTAAATATTTCCCTGAGTTAAAGAATTAAACCTCTAAAGAGAAAGGGCTTTCTGATTATCTGTTATAATGAATGATAAATGCTCACACCAAAAGCTCATCATTGTAAAATCTGTAATACCAATGAGAAAAATAAGCACTAAGTGCTTTGAGAGATTTATTTAAAAAGCAAAACAAAAACACAGTGCTCGTGTTCGACTCTTTGTGACTCCATGGACTGTAGCCCACCAGGCTTTCTCTCCATGGGCAAGATACTGGAGTAGGTTGCCATTTCCTTCTCCAGGGGATCTTCCTAACCCAGGGATTGAACCCAGGTCTCCCACATTCCAGCCAGATGCTTTAACCTCTGAGCCACCAGGGAAGCCCATAGAAAGGGTTAACTATCCACAAAGGATCAGGGTTGTTGAGAACAATATTAGCTGCTAAATGTCATTACACATCTAAATACCATAGAAACATCAGTACCCAGCCAAATTGTCAATCAAATGAAAATATGATACTTTAAACAAGCCTCAATAAGCATGTCACCGAATATACTCTTAAATATCAGCTAAGGAAAATGTTCCATTGAAATGAAAACATAAAGAGATGATATGGCAGAGTCAATAGTATGTGTGCATCAAAACAGATTATTTTTTCTTCTGAAAACACAGAAAGATATTTCCCAGCCTTCTGTATAGTTTGCTGTAGCCAGGTGACCAAGTTCAGCCAATGGATGTAGGCAGAAGTAGGGCGTGCCACTTTAAGATCTAGATCTCACTCCTCTTGTGATTTCTCCAGACTTATCTTTTCTTTGACTATCAGGCAGAAGCAGATGCTGTGGAGGATCTAACTGTTGGCAGAGTCACACAGTGAAGTAATGTTTTCAGCAGAATTTTGGAGCTGAGTCCTTACACTGACCAAATCAGACATGAGGTGAGTGTGAAACAGAGGTTTATTAGGTAAAGCCACTAAAAACATCGAGTGGTTTATTTTAGCAGTTAGCATATCCTGACTGATACACACAGGTTTCAGATAACAAGATCATACACAGGGGAGAAGTGAAGGGAAGTCAAAGAATGAAAGTAGTTAAATAGACTGAGTAAGCAACAATCCTGCTGAACAATCCAGGAGGGGAGGTCACTGGAGGGAAAATGATAAACTGATAGGTTTGTCTGGAAATTGTTTTGAGAGCCTGTTGGAGAAAGTGGGAAGAAAATTCAAAATACTTTTATTTTAGTGAAGAAATATTAACTCCAGGAAAAACATAAACACAGTCTACTACTTAGATCAGCAGTGTCTAACATGAATGTAGTCATAAATCTGTGACTGAGAATAGAAAGTCCATTGTTGTTGTTCAGGTGCCAAGTTATGTCCAGCACTTTGTGATGCCGTGGACTGCAGCATGCCAAGCTTCCCTGTCCTTCACTATCTCTGGGAGCTTACTCAAACTCATGTCCATTGAGCTGGTGATGCCATCCAACTATCTCATCCTCTGTTGCCTGCTTCTCCTCCTGCCTTCAACCTTTCCCAGCATCAGGGTCTTTTCCAATGAGTCAGTTCTTCACATCAGGTGGCCAAAGTATTGGAGTTTCAGCTTCAGCATCAGTCCTTCCAATGAATATTCAGGACTGAAATGCTGAAATGCAAAAATTCTGCCCCAGGTAAGTTCAAATGATTCCAAACTGTTAGGAACTTTGCTTCAGGTGGCCAAAGTATTGGAACTTCCGCTTTAGCATCAGTCCTTCCAATGAATATCACAGTTGATTTCCTTTAGGATTGACTGTTTTGATCTTGCTGTCCAAGGGACTCACAAGAGTCTTCTCCAGCACCATAGTTCAAAAGCATTAGTTCTTCAAAAGCTGATTTTAAACTAGATTAATAAAAATCATACATACATACTAATCGGAAAGATTAGTATCAAAAGAATATTTAAAAAAAAGTTAAAATAATTTAAAACATATACTCTAGGGAGCAGGTTTATATGGTGTGGAGGGAAGAGTCAGGAAGGTGTTGCTTCTCTCTACACACTAATTTATATTATCTAATGTGTATGCATATGTATGTATGCATATATGTGCACATGAATTCATGGATAAATATATATGTAATTTTATTAAATTACTACACTCATCTTGTGTACATAAAATTAATTTTGAAAAGGCAGAGTAAAATTAATTTTGAAAGGCAGAATAAAATTCAAACCAATATTTATAAGACAATGTGGAGTAAGAGCAGTCATTTTTGTGTTCATAATCCTAATTTATTGTTCAATCTTCTGTCAACTGTGCACATCTGGATGATATCTTTTATTGTCTTGTTAATATATTTTGCTTCATTTCCCTTTTATTCACACCAATAACGTTTCTTGGAATGCCCTCTTTTTTCCTCTACTCTATTAACTTATATTTGTTTTCAAAACACAACTACATTCCCAACTCCTACAAAAAGATTTCCCCAAGTCTAAATAAAAGCTGGTATGCTTAGTATAATTTCCTATAGGTTTTATTCATATATTTTGGCATTGAAAATAATTTTATCATGAAGTACTTCCTCAGTAAGAGTTTAAACTACATAAGAGAGGAGACCATTATTGCCTCCCAGTAGACATTCAATGGGAGAAGGAAATGGCAACCCACTCCAGTATTCTTGCCTAGAGAATCCTGTGGACAGAGGAGCCTCGTGGGCTGTCATCTATGGGGTCACATAGAGTCAGACAGGACTGAAGCGACTTAGCATGCATGCATGCATTGGAGAAGGAAATGGCAACCCACTCCAGTATTCTTGCCTGGAGAATCCCAGGGACAGAGGAGCCTGGTGGGCTGCTGTCTGTGGGGTCTCACAGAGTCTGACACAACTGAAGCGACCTAGCAGCAGAAGCTGCAGACACTCAATGAATGCTGGTTGAAATTATATTAAATTAAATGGTGTATTTGTTTTCCATTCAACATCCAGAACATTTTTTGGCACAAACTTTAAAAATATTAGAAATTAAATTTGAACTCAAATAAACTAGGAGCAGAGTGTACAGGGGAAAGAAGAAAAACTGTCAGAAAGCTGAAAATTTCCCTCTCCCTGTCAGGTTTGGATACAGATTTTGTATGATGGCACTGATAACTCTCATGATCACTTCTCCTGAGCCCTATCTTATTTGTCAACCCTTTTCAAAAATTTTTAAGCATTTTCCAAAGGAGAAAAGTCAATGTGGGATGAAAGAAAATGAAGTAGCATTTCAAGAAGATACTATTTTGGTCTTTGGCAAAATTCCCCTAATAACAAACAACTACAAACACAAGAAGTGTTACCACTTATAATTTACATTCAAATGTTCTGTTTCGTAAGGTATTAACTCACCCTGAAGTACCATTGAGTGAGGCCTCTGTCACTAATGCCAAATGTATCCAACTCCAAGAACCAAACAATATGTTTTTTCCTCTCATTGAAGTTTATTGTTTTTAATTTCAAACAAAGTTATTTCTCTAAAATTAGTGCCGCTAGACAGGCACTTTACCCACTACCAATGGAAAAAAAAATGAGCTGTCAACATCAATTTCAGTTTTAAAATAGGAAGCGTGGTCTGTGTTTGAATACAGATGTTGAAGCTCCAAACACACAAATACTTTCTCTTAGCTAAGGCTTTATTTTTCCTAAGAAGGACAACTGTGTTAGCAGCTTGTTTATAAGAAAAAAGTCCAAATGTAGAAACACATAACGGCATGTGGGCTAAATCTGACAGCATGAGTGCTACATAAAGGAACAATTACAAAATTTAATAGATGCTGCCACATCTTGCACAGGAAACGTAAGTCATTTTTCCAGATTCTTTTCAGTTACAGCATCCTTGATTCTATCAACCCACATAAGGGGAGTCTGCAAGCATCTTGTTGTTGCAGTAAACCCACTGGGGGAAGACCAAAGCATGATTTAATAGGATATTCCTGTCACTCACAAGAAGTGAGCAGAAAATAAATTTAAATGATTTTGTTTAATGATCACAGGCTAAAAAAAAAAAAAAAAATAAGTATGAGTTTTATGTCCTTACCCTGAGGTTGAACTCAGCCTGGTATGCTAATTGGAAATTATTGCATCATTAAGAACCCAAAATTACAAAATCAAGATGAGGTCAGAATTGGTCACTAGGGTGCAGGCACATTTTTATTGATTACCCATTATGTGTCCTGATCTATGCTTAGCGCTCTATGTAAGTTATGACTGCCTGGTGATTAATTTCCAACAAATCTCAAATGTCAACAAAGTCAAAATGTTGAAACAATGAGGCCAGCAGTTCTTTGCTCTGTAGCCACAGGAGAGTTATCTAAAGATAAAACAGGAATACCAGCAGTCACAAAGCCTGTGCCCATGTAACAAGAGAGAACTGATAAAGAAACACTTCTGTCATTGGGAAATGAAGAGAAAATGTAGTCATCAGTGGAAAAGGTGGGTTGCTAATATTACAAATGTCCCTAGAATGTCACTAATCAATCACTTCACTCTCATTTAGGGATTAACCCTGTTTAGGCTGTTTCTCCAAGTACAGGTACAGAGGACTTCACCTATTGCTACCCTACCCTGTTAGATGTCCCTTAGAGACATCTAAGAGAAAACTGTTAACACATCCCACTCTTCCTCAATAGTCCACACAGGACAGACACACAGAAACACCCTTGTTGCCATGGTGTCTGTCATCCTTGCTGTTCAACTAACAGGTAACATGGAGCATAGGTAGAAGGTGCTCTCATATATTCACTTGAGGAATCATTGAGCTGACACATGGTACAGGGCTGAGAGTTTCATGCCCGAGTGGAGCTGGGTGGCCTGGGATACTCCACTCCCGTGTGCCTCCAGGACATTCAATTAATTCTCTTACAGTCATCCAATTCTAGATCAAAACACCCAACTCTTTCTGGGAATTAAAAGATTAGTTCCCAGACCTCCAAAGTGCCTTTGTTTGAGCTTTTCTCCCTGCAGTTGCTCTCACAAAAATTTATTATTCCTCCACAGCCTACTCTTCCTCAATGTCCAACAAATACTTCAAATCTTATTTTCTTCAAATAGTATTTCTCTTTTTCACTTTAAACATTACTGCCTATTCAAACAGGAGCAGGGATGATATTTGTCTTCAAATATTCCCAGGAGATAAAATGAAGTATTTATGTTTCATGTTTTAAGCACATCAGAGCAACAGAATACAAAATGGAACTAAATAGTTCTTTTCCTGTCAAAACCGGTTGTCCATTTATAACCTGTCACACTAATAATATGTTTCAATAACTGGTAGGTTCTTGGATACATTATGTCTAATTCTGAAAAATGATAAAGCTCCACAGTGAATATTATTAGATATAGCTTAGAGATTAGGAAACCAAGGCTCAGTAGAGTTAATAGATCCAAGTCTCAGTAAGAAATGCAACAAGCTTGAGATCATCAGTGTAGGATAAGGGAGTTAGAGAAGGTGAGGTTCAGAAAAAGAACTAGACTAGCACTTTACAGGAACAGATCATCTTTAATGAGGCAAGAAGGGGCAGCATTCAGATTAGTGAGCTGCTGCATTAACCCAAGAAAAAAGTAAGTATATATAGGCATGTATGTGGAAATCTACTGTCTTAAAGGGGCCTGTTCTTCTCCAAGGTTGTTCAGAGTAGTTATCTCTTAAACAGCTGGGGCAAGGAATTCTGGAGATCGGCCAGAGGCTGGACTGGCTGGGAACTGGGTGTAATCAACCTTAATGTCCATTTTTTTTTTTTTTTTTTTTGCCTTCGGGTGAGAGAGTTCTTTGCTTTGCATAGAATGGTGGGGAGGACCCGGAGGAGAGTTTTAATTCCAGGCTATTTTGAGCCATGTAACTTTCCTTCAGTCAGTAAGTTCTGAACCCAATTTTCTTTTCACTAAACTTATCCATTATAGAAGGCTTCCTTCCCTAGGGGCTTTAGTGGTAAAGAACCAGTCTGCCAATGCAGGAGATGTGAGAAATGTAGCTTTGATCCCTAGGTTGGGAAGATCCTATGGAGGAGGGCATGGCAACCCACTCTAGTATTCTTGTCTGGAGAATCTCATGGACAGAGAAGCCTAGTGAGCTACAGCCTATAGGGTCACAAAGACACAACTGAAGTGACTTACCACACATGCCTGCACACTTTTAGAGTACAAGAAAGAAGAAGAAGCTCATATAATTTCATATAACTTCAAAAATATGAACATTTTAATAGCAGAAATAGAGGCAGTCCTAAAAGTAATAGTAGAGAATGATTTTTTGTAGTAATGGTAGCAAAACTTGTATGATTTTCATCAAGTACTGAGAAAATGTAGATATACGCAAAATGCCTCCATGTAATCAATAAGAACTGCAGAAGAAGCCAGACTCAATCAGAGACTCAGCAGAGCTATAGAGCTTCTAATAACTTCTCTGCAAAAATTGACGGTTCATAGAGACATATTTACACATATGCAAATATTACTTTATGCAGCTGTGATGATTTACCTAATTATTTTCAATATTACATTTTCTTCTTAAATATACTTTATAGTTTTTCTCAAGTGAAAGATTATAAATGTAGCATGCCTATGATATAACCATAATACTAACCCATTGAACTATACAGAGAGTGAGTGCTAAGTTGATCATGATCAAGACACTGTTAACCCTATTTGCTCATGAGTTAGGATGAGAAAACCAGAATCATCTAGCTCTCCAGAGAAATGATCTGCATAGATCAGTAACATCAAGCAAGCTGTCCTTAAGCAGAGGCAGCCTCTGATTTGAGGAACTCAATGGAATAATAAATATTTAAAATTTAAACTAAGTTCTCAAGTCTACTTTTCACCTCATTATTATTCCTTAAAATAAACATGAGACTGGACACCATTTCATTGATTTAATTGGTCATTTCCAGAGGGACAAGAATAGTCTTTATCAAATAAGAGTTAATATGATCCTTGATGAGATTATCTCCACAGTGACTCAAGAAGATTGTTTCCTAAATCAGTCATTAAAATCAACATGTCCATCACTCCAAAGATACGAAACAATTTCTTGCAGCTAAAACTTTACATATTAAAGGAGTGATTTGAAAATAAATAAATAAATAAAGGAGTGATTTGATGAATAATTTGAAACTGAAGTGCTGTTCTCACTATCATCTATTATTTAATTGAGAATGTTGAGTAAAAAGCCAAAATAACACTTTCCTGAGAAGTTCACATGTAGTCTCAGTTTTCTCAGAAGGTCTCTGTAAAAGCAAGAGACAGACTATGATAGAATTATTATTTATTCACACAATAGTCATCTGTATATCTTCTTGTGCTTCTGAAATGTGTGAGAATGACTCACAGAAATATATAGAAGTCAATTTCCTGTTTCCCCCATTCAACCATATTATTACTACTCTTTTAATTCAGATTGCTCTTATTCCACCAGTTAACTGAGAGACATGTCTAATAGCAAGGAACAGTTTGATAGCATTCTAGAAACATAGTGTTTTAGTATAATCAGTTACGATGATTAATTTTTGTGTATGGGAAGGTTGTTAAAATTGTTATCTTAAAAAAAAAACAAAACCTGTGTATTACGTTATACAATAGATGAATGCAGTCAATAAATATATGTAAGGAAGTCTACCTAATACATATGGGCTTCCTGAGTGGCTCAGAGATAAATAGAATCCTCTTGCAATTCAGGAGATGTGGGTTTGATCTCTAGGTGGGAAAGATCCCATGGAGGAGGGCATGGTAACCCACTCCATTATTCTTGCCTGGAGGATTCCATGGATAGAGGAGCCTGGTGGGCTATAGTCTATGGTGTCTCAAAAAAGTCAGACATGACAGCAACTAAACAACAACAACAAAACCTGATATATACATATAGCACTCTCTCTCTCTCTCTCACACACACACAAGTATAGTCCAGGTGGGAAAACAAAAAAGTCATGTTAGCAGACTAGAATGACAGTCTCTGGAGAAAAAAATTATAAGGCAAAAACATTTTTAATAATTTTTCCCTTTGGAAAAAATACACATTTACTTATAAGTGATCACTTTTCTTCTTACTTTCCAAAAAATTACCAATGCACATCGTTTACCAGGATAAAGGCTCATTTAAACTTCACTACAGTTGCTTAATTAATTGAGAGCTTGGAAACTTAGTTCAGTTCAGTTCAGTTCAGTTCAGTTGCTCAGTCGTGTCTGACTCTTTGCGACCCCATGAATTGGAGCACGCCAGGCCTCCCTGTCCATCACCAACTCCCAGAGTTCACTCAAACTCACATCCATCGAGTCAGTCATGCCATCCAGCCATTTCATCCTCTGTCGTCCCCTTTTCCTCCTGCCCCCAATCCCTCCCAGCGTCAGAGTCTTCTCCAGTGAGTCAACTCTTCACATGAGGTGGCCTAAGTACTGGAGTTTCAGCTTTAGCATCATTCCTTCCAAAGAACACCCAGGACTGATCTCCTTTAGAATAGACTGGTTGGATCTCCTTGTAGTCCAAGGGACTCTCAAGAGTCTTCTCCAACACCACAGTTCAGAAGCATCAATTCTTCAGTGCTCAGCTTTCTTCACAGTCCAACTCTCACATCCATACATGACCACTGGAAAAACCATAGCTTTGACTAGACGGACCTTTGTTGGAAAATTTAATGTCTCTGCTTTTGAATATGCTACCTAGGTTGGTCATAACTTTCCTTCTAAGGAGTAAGCGTCTTTTAATTTCATGGCTGCAGTCACCATCTGCAGTGATTTTGGAGCCCCCAAAAATAAAGTCTGACACTGTTTCCCCATCTATTTCCCATGAAGTGATGGGGCCAGATGCCATGATCTTCATTTTTTGAATGTTGAGCTTTAAGCCAACTTTTTCACTCTCGACTTTCACTTTCATCAAGAGGCTTTTGAGTTCCTCTTCACTTTCTGCCATAAGGGTGGTGTCATCTGCATATCTGAGGTTATTTATATTTCTCCCAGCAATCTTGATTCCAGCTTCTGCTTCTTCCAGCCCAGTGTTTCTCATGATGTACTCTGCATATAAGTTAAATAAGCAGGGTGACAATATACAGCCTTGACGTACTCCTTTTCCTATTTGGAACCAGTCTGCTGTTTCACATCCAGTTCTAACTGTTGCTTCCTGACCTGCATATAGGTTTCTCAAGAGGCAGGTCAGGTGGTCTGGTATTCCCATCTCTTTCAGAATTTCCCACACACAGTCAAAGGCTTTGGCATAGTCAATAAAGCATACATAGATGTTTTTCTGGAACTCTCTTGCTTTTTCCATGATCCAGCAGATGTTGGCAATTTGATCTCTGGTTCCTCTGCCTTTTCTAAAACAAGCTTGAACATCAGGAAGTTCACAGTTCACATATTGCTGAAGCCTGGCTTGAATTTTGAGCATTACTTCACTAGCATGTGAGATGAGTGCAATAGTGCGGTAGTTTGAGCATTCTTTGGCATTGCCTTTCTTTGGGATTGGAATGAAAACTGACCTTTTCCAGTCCTGTGGCCACTGCTGCATTTTCCGAATTAGGTGGCATATTGAATGTAGCACTTTCACAGTATCATCTTTCAGGATTTGAAATAGCTCAACTGGAATTCCATCACCTCCACTAGCTTTGTTCATAGCTTAAGGTGGGATGAAATATTACATTAACCTAAACAGTAACAGTATCTCAAAGTTACAGCTATTAATGAACACCATAGTTCTGAGAGCTATAAACTTAAGTGTAAAATAGTCATCTATATTTTTAATTCAGATATAAAATTTGAGGCAGTATCAGGAAATGTGTTGTTAGCAAAATATGAACAGAGAATATCTACACCATGCAAGTATATCTTTATTTGGGGAAGTACTTGAGATTCTCAAGTGAAACTAGCATTTTCTTCTTGTTGCAGACTGTTCTGGTTTCCATTTATATGTTATCTTTTTCACTCTTTAATCTGGCATTACATATCACTTAAGGATTCGAATAAGTCAAATTGAAAATTATTGCTTTCAGAGCAATGGTTAAATCTTGTTATATAATTCCTGATTTATTTCAAATGATGTAATCCATATATGTAGAGGGAGAAACATCAAAAACCTCAGATATGTGCATGATACCACTCTAATGGCAGAAAGTGAAGAGGACTAAAGAGCCTCTAGATGAGGGTGAAGGAGGAGAGTGAAAAAGCCGGCTTAAAACTAAACATTAAAAAAACTAAAGTCATGGCATCCGACCCCATTATTGCATGGCAAATAGAAGCAGAAAATGTGGAGGCAGTGACAGATTCCCTCTTCTTGGGCTCTAAAATCACTGCAGATGTTGACTGCAGTCATGAAAACAGAAGACAATTGCTTCTTGGCAGGAAGGCTATAACAAACCTAGACAGCACTTTGAAAAGCAGAGACATTACTCTACCAACTAAGGTCCATATAGTCAAGGCTATGGTCTTCCTAGTGGTCACATACAGCTGTGAGAGCTGAACCATAAATAAGGCAGAGCTCCGAAGAGTTGATGCCTTCAGATTGCGGTGCTGGAGAAGATTTTTAAAGTCTTTTGGACAGCAAGGAGATCAAGCCAGTCAATCTTCAGGGAAATCACCCTGAATACTCATTGGAAGGACTGATGTTGAAGCTGAAGCTCCAATATTTTGATCACCTGATGCAAACAGCCAACTCATTGGAAAAGTCCCTGATGCTTGGAAAGATTGAGGGCAGAAGGAGAAGAGGGTGTCAGAGGATAGATAACTGGATGGCATCACTGATACAATGAACATGAACTTGAACAAACTTAAGAGATGGTAAGGGACAGGGAGGCCTGGGGTGCTGTGGTCCATGGGGTCACAAAGAGTCAGACATGACTGGGCAGCTGAACAACGAACAACAAAACGTAGAGGACTTCACTGAAAACTAATTCCAAAGGCGTTGACCTAGATTTTCAACCTCTACTTCTGAAACTTAGGAAGAATATTTTCATTAGACAGGCAATCCCTCCCTGTGTAATGATTGAAAGTGTAATGTGTTCCTTTTTAAGCAAAACAGTTTCCAGTTACTTTTTCCTTGGTAAGAATGGGAAAAAAGAAACACATGAGCTCAAGAATCTTGTAGGGTGATATTGATGTAGGAGGCAGAGAAATGGTCCTCCAAAGGATATACAAAATCCCTGGAACGAGTGAGAGTTGCCTTATTAGGGAAAAGGGTCTTTTCAGATGTAATTAAGTTAAGGATTTTGAGATGAGATCACCCTGGATCACCAGGATGGGCTTTAAACCAAGGACAAGTGTCCTTATAAGAAGCACACAGGGGAGATTTGACAGACAGAAGAGGAGGAGGCAGGGTGGCTATGGAAACAGAGATTACAGTCATGTAATCAACAGACAACAGCAGCTGGAAGAATGGAATCTAGCCTGGAGCTTCTGGAGGGAGCAGGGTCCTGCTGACATCTCGAGTTCAGGTTTCTGGCCTCTAAAACTGACAGATTGTACATTTCTGTTTTAACTTATCCAGTTTGTGGCCATGTGTTACGTCAACCTCGAGAAACTAATAGAATTGGCACACAAGTCTACAACTGAAACCTTAAAATGATGATTAATAAAACTACTAAAATTGTAGGATGGGAGACCAGGGAAGAATATAATATATAAGGGAAACAGGCATAATCAATTTCTATGCTATAATGTAAGGGAGTAAAAAAATGAATTCTAAGTGAATAAGGAGGTATGTGTGTGTGTGTGTGTGTGTGTGTGTGTTTCTGTGTGTAAGAATGTTCTGTTTAGGAAAGACATTCAAACAGTGGGGCAAATTGAAAGAGGGGGCAGGTAGCCTAAGAGATAATGTAATTTAGCCAGCATATATTAAGAGGTAAAATAAATGGACTGTACAAATGACATTGGGCTTGCCAGGAGACACAGTGGTAAAGAATCTGCCTGCCAAAACAGGAGATACGTTTGACCCTGGGTTGGGAAGATCCACTAGGGTAGGAAATGGCAACCCACTCCAGTATTCTTGGTTGGAAAATTCCAAGGACAGAAGAACCTGCCAATCTGTAGTCAGTGGGGTCTCAAAGAGTAGAACATAGCTGAGCACACACATACACACACACACACACACACACATGCACAAATGATGCTCTATCTAAAGATAAGCTTTTCTCTGAGAGATAGGGTACTGGTGTTGGAAGACCAGGAGTTCTCAAATTCAGCCATTCATGAATTTTATTTATCTGTGCATTAATTTTGACAACATCCAGGAACCAAAGACAAATAATTCCAGGACTTCACAAGTTTCAGTAGCCAAATCAAATTTTTACTTTCTATTCATCAATTAACACTTCCAGTAGAGACCAATATACGATAGAAGTTCTACTCTTCCATTCTTCATTATCCTTAGGGACTCTGACGTCCAATCTGATTCAGTCACTTAGCATGTACCACAGTAGCTTTTAGAGTCCAAGACAAAACAACAAATTAAAAAGGAAGGGGTGATGAGCTGTGCTATAAATATACCAAATATCTGCTCTAAACATTATTTTCTCACTTTTAAAATAGGATGATGGGGGACAGTTAACATTAAAAGAAATAAACAAGAAATTCGCCAAAATAATATCATTCCATTTATTAATTCTAAAATAAGCTAGAAATACATACAATATACTTAAAATGCATTGACAGATCATTTTAAGGTGAAATGAGTAGTATCCAGGGCCCAAAATTCAAAAAGAACATTGAAGTTTCAAACACCAGCATTACCCTTTTCAGATATCCAGTTCATGCAGGGACAATGACAGCTACTGTCTTTCTCACTAGCCACATATCAGAGCAGCTTTTGTGTCTGCCTCAGTTAAAGGAAGAGGAAATTGAGAGCAAATGTTAAAAGTTATATGATTAAAGGTCATTTTATACAAGGTTTTGGAGGGAGGAATTGTCCTCATGACATCGAAATTGGTTGACCAAAATTGGACAATAATTTTTTATTGAATCCCTGTGGATGAATTCAACCCCATTTAATAGTATATGTATATTAGGCACTAATTTATGTACATTAGCATTTAGCATACATGCCATGTAAAAGGACAACAGTCACATCATAGACTTGTGATTGTTACTCATTTTTAACAGGCTATAGATATCAAGACATATGATTAAAAACTGAGAGCCAACTTTGGAAACTGGCCAGGATAAAAAAGAAAGAAGATATTCTTGCTCATTTTCATTAATATGCTGAATAAAGAGATAGTCTACATTATTTTTTAGCTATTTAAGGGTCCAGATCTTTTCATTCAGATGAATTACGACATCTAGAATTTAAGGGCCTTTCCTCACATTTTGTCAAGAAAAAAAAATTTCTTCATAATAAAGGCTTTCTGGATGAAAATGCTTCATGACACATAGAATGAATTAAAAAATCAAAATGTATGACACCTTCTTGGGTGGCCAGATGAACAAAAATCATTGCTTTAATTGGAATGTGGCACATGTTCTAAGGTACAATGTTCTAGTAATTTATTGTATGCTACATTAAAATGGTGTTTGGCAAATTAAACATTCTTCAGTAAAAAGTTGCATGTGAGTGCACAGGGGGATGGCAAAATAGAAATGAAATATATTTCCCCATCTCTGTTGAAAAACAGAATAGATAGCAAAAATAACAAAACTTTTCACATAATGATAAAGCTGTCATTTGAGAAACTCAAAACCTGTATTGAGTCAGATCTATATTTTAATATATCAGACAATTTGCTGTAAAAGCAAATTCTTACTTGTTAAAATACTAACAAATTCATAAATTGTATGTAAAGGGGAGTATACCCTTGTTAGTCTTAAAGAATTATCTTAGGACATTTTTATGAACATTTTAAATGTATATGTTGGTGTCCCAACTGAGTAAGAACTAATGATTCTCTGAAATTTCTCTCTGTTTTTAGTGAAATAAAATGTCCTCAACTATTTTAAAATGTATGAAATACCTAAATGCATATGCCTTTAGCCATGAACTGCCATGGTCATAATTGGATTGTTACCAATTCACCAACATATCTACATATTTCAGTGGAATGCAGATTCTTTTTTTTAAGTATAAAGTAAGTATACTTGAAAGAAATGCTTTATGAAGTGAAAAGTATATCCAACAGAGTAAGCTCAAATTGCAAAGGGAGTGTCTTGGGTCAAAGGAGGTGGTTGTTCTACATTCAGGACACAGATGCATCAGATTCCACTCAGATTCAGTGTTTCCACTAACCCCTTCCCCAACCCCCTACACAGAGACCCTGCACACGTCGAGAAAAATGGAAAATTCAGTGTTCAACAGGAGAGGATAATAAAGCATTGCAATCAGGATCAAGTGTCCGAAGGCATTTGAGGTCACAGATAAGTCATTGCCACCATCTGCGGTGCCTTAATGGAGCCTAAAACATCAACAATAGCTGTAGTAATGAATAACAGCAGTTACATGCTGAAGCCACAGACACTGAGGGTCTCAAAGAAACAGTAGAGAAGAGGAGCTGCAGACAGTTGCTGAGAAAAGAGATGCAGTAAGGACTAGGATACTTCGTTCGTAGGGCTGTTGGCTAGAGAAGTGAACATAGCCTTTCCTAGAATATACAAGATCATGAAGTTGAAGGACACTCAGATTTTACATGCTCTGAATTTGTCCTGAGTCTGAATTGTTATTATTCCTTTATCTGCAAGCAAGCTACCCCATTTTTTTGAAATTATGTTGAAACCAAATCAATGAAAACCTAAATGAGGACAATTTGAATATATAGACCAAGTAAGTGATTCATAAATATGTTCTTAAAATATGTATTGTAGCAATTATATACAAGACATAATTCTAGGTGCTATGAGAAATTCAAAGATAACATCTGTTTTGTGCCAAGTCTTCTCTGTCTCTTTTTGATTTTTGTTTGTCTGCTGGTGGTGTTAGTGATAGGCTATGTGATTAAGTAAAGACAGAGAGAAAGAGAAAAGCACTGCTCAGAGATACCACACAAAGCTATTCTGTGACTAAAATATCACACATAAACGTATCAAAAGTATATCACTAGTTTCTTTTGTAAAGAAAAGCATAACTTAACCTGTAAACATAAAGATGTGTGTATGCGTGTTAAGTCGCTTCAGTCCTGTCCAACTCTGTACAGCCCCCATGGACTGTAGCCTGCCAGGCTCCTCTGTCTATGGGATTCTCCAGGCAAGAATACTAGAGTGGGTAGCTATGCCCTCCTCCAGGGGATCTTCCTGACCCAGGGATCGAACCTGCATCTCTTATGTCTCCTGCAATGCAGGAGGTTCTTACCACTAGCGCCACGTGGGAAGCCCAAACATAAGGATAACTAAATGGCAACCCACTTCAGTATTCTTGCCTGGAGAATTCCATGGACAGAGGAGTCTGATGGGCACCCTCCATGGGGTTGTAAAGAGTCAGACACGACTAAGTGTCTAACATACAGACACATACAATAACTGAGATTTACTTAAAGCATTTTTTAATACCTTGTGGAGAAGCAAATATCATATTAATGGTAACAGAATATACTGTATTCACATCTACAGGGCTAATAGGAAAGAATGTGTACAAACTGTGGACACAAGAAAGGAATTAAAAGGAGGTAGGGTTGGGTCAGTCATAAATATGGAAACTCAATTCACTTGAACAGCACTAATTACGTGATTTTACTACTTTTCATGTCTCTAATATATAACATATATATGACATTAAAATTAATCACAATGACATAAATCTTTCAAACTATGCTTTGATTTTCTATTGCTGTGTGGCAAATTACCACAGACTTTGCTTAAAACAACAGCTATCTATTACCTCACAACTCTATAGGTCATTTTAAGTAAGTTCAGCTGGACCAGAAATGGCTCTTATCTAGAAGTTTTGAAAGGAATCTGCTTCCAAATCAAGCTTTTGACAGAATCCAGTTCTTTACAGTGGCTGAACTGAGATCTCTGTTCCTGGCTGGATGTCAGGGGCCTCTCTCTGGTCCTGAAGGCTACTTACATGTCTTCTCATGTGACTCCATCCACCTCTAAAAAACGAGAATGTGTTGAGTCCTTCTCAGACTTCATATCTCTCTGACATTTGCTTCTGCTACCAGCTAAAGAAAGTTCTATTTAAAAGCTTATGTGATTATATAGGGCCTGCATGGATAATCCCAGACAGTCTCCTTACTTTAAGGTAAATCATGCCATATAACACGACAGTCGTAAGCATGATATCATATCTCAGGTTCTAGGGATTAGAGCTGGACATTTAAAAACACCTGCTTACCACAGCAATAGAATTGTGTTCCAAGAAGTACAAAATGCAATGACCAAGCAATACTGACTTATTCTTCCCCACTCCCTCAAAAAAGAACTTCAATCACAGTAGTAGCATACAGAAGCTATCCGTCTAACTGTTGCTTTCTCCAGAAATGAAGAATAAAGATGTAATCATGATCATCGGGCACTGATGCATCATTTGGCTTCCTCCCTGGGAACATTGCTAAGATCAATGACTTCTTCCTTCATGTCTTCCACACTCAGATTCATAATCCTTCTAAATGATCAAGATTTCTAGTATATTGCTTGGGTACATAAATTTAAACTTTCATATTTAATGGGCTTAAGAGATCAATATATGGATGTTTTGTGATCATGAAGAGTTTTTTTTAACCCTGAAATTACAGTTCTTTACTGAAACATATAACCTTTGAAACTGAGCTCGTTAACTCTCAGCCTAGTCCCTTTGCCTGTACATTCCAAAATGTGGTCTTCACACACCTATGAATAACTTCTAAAAGAGACAGAGATGCAACAATGTAAACTCCTGTTTTTAAAAGAAAAAGTCTGCTGAATGGAGTCTTCAAAAACATGTTTTCAAACACTCTTCAAGTGTTTTATCTACTACTTAGAAAAATGCCTTGGAGAAGACAGCATCATAAAACACAAAATTTGTACTCTCTTCTACTTTATAAGTCATTAATCTAACATATGTGCAAAGGAGCACCACAAAACTTCTAGTATTCAGCATTTTAGGTTGTTTAATAAACAATGTATCTAGCACACATAATCGCAAAATTACGTGTGTGTGTGTGTATTATATGTATATATATTGTAGATATCATCATATTACTTGATTCATAATTTTACATTTGCATAATTAACTGACTCAGAAATATTTAGGCTGCCTATTGTAGTTTCCCAAAGATAACTTTTTCAGACTATGTGTATTAAAAAAAAAAATTGTGTTTGTAAACACATGTCATTAGATATGATAAAGGACATGTGCCCATTTGAAATAGATTATTACTCAAAATGATGATATGTTGTTGAAATAATTATATATAATTAAATATAATTTCCTAAAAAATAAAAATATTACCTTGCATACATACATATAAATTCAATTCTTTTCAAATGTTCTTCAAATAACCTAACAATAAACACTACTCATGTTTCTTTGTAATTTCCAAAAATGGCCTGGTTTTTATTAATTCACTAAACCATGTCTTTTTCATTAGACATTTAAGCAATTTCCAGTTTAGGTGCATTTTTTGTGTGTTTTTCTGGTTCATCACAATTATTATGTCATAGAAAATTTAAAGAATTTCCTTTAGGTTGCATTGCAAAGTATCTGCTTGAAATTAATATTTTCTATATTTCATATATTTATTTCTCTTTTTGGTTCTTTTTCTGCTTCTCTCTACTTCGTTATCAGCCCAGCTGATTCCAGCAAAAGCTTCTCGCTTCCAGAACACAGAATCACACACAGTTACCTGGAAGTGCTTCTCAATGTGGGATCAGTCTGTCACCTCCTGGCTCAGCATACTCAGGGCTTGTGGACATGGAAAAAACCCTGGTTGCGCCCCAGGTTTATTCCATCAAAATCTCTATGCTGAGGGTGAGGTTTACAAATCCCTGGGATCTTTATTTAAAAATATTTTTCTATCCATTCTAATTTACTGATACAGTTTCTTTAGGAATTGTTAATTTTCAAAGACAGTCTAATCATCAAAGATCATTATTGTTCAGTGTAGTGTACATTTTCTAAAATGATCTTCTCTAAAATTTCCGTTTATAATTAGAACTAGTATTTATCAAATCATTACAATAAAACCAGTCTATACTTTCCCTCCAAGGCTGAATTTGCTGGCTAATTTTCTTTGTTTTTAAGTGCAAAACTGATTCTCAAGGGGACTTTTCTCAGTGTTTCAACATCTGCTCTAGCTGAATCTGGAATCACATCTAAAATTCATTTGGTTTGAGACTTATTAAACTGTTCTATCTTTTACAAGAGCATGTACAATCCAGTTTTTTGTTTGTTTCTAAAAACCTACTTCTAAAAAATACAAGACATGTGTAGTTTGTCTTAATGGGGCAATATCAAATAAACAATTGACCTTATCCAGGTTCCCATTCAACCTTAAGGCTAGAGCTGAAGTTGTACAGAGTGTGAGTTCAGGATGTCTCCAAAATCTTATTCAAGAACTCAAAGCTCTTAATACTACTATCATCACAATTATAACAAAAATAATAGTAATGTAAATATAAGTTTTGCCAAAGTGAAGTTGCTCAGTTGTGTCTGACTCTTTGCGACCCCACAGACTGTCCAGGCCTGTCCTACCAGGCCCCTCCATCCATGGGATTTTCCAGGCAAGAATACTGGATGGGTTGTCATTTCCTTCTCCAAGACATCTTCCCAACCCTGCGATTGAACCCAGGTCTCCCACATTGTAGGCATATGCTTTTACCGTCTGAGCCACCGAGGAAGTCCCATAAGTTTTGCCAATCACTATTATCATCATTTTAAAAATATTAAGTCAGTAAAAACAGTCTTATGATAAATAGTTTTAACCTCAAATTCCAATTATACAGATGATAATAGTGAATTATAGACAGGTTAAATCAATTACTCAAGGATCCAGAGCTAGTAAGCAGCATGGTCAGGATTTGATTTCTGCAGTAAGATTCCAACCAATGCTCTTAACCATTAAGATGTCACCAGCTGGGCTGAGTTGGTGGTTATAATCTTTCTCTTCCCTGTTGGCTCAGCTGGTAAAGAATCCACCTGCAATGTGCAAGACCTGGGCTAGATCCCGGGTTGGGAAAATCCCTTGGAGGAAGGAACAGCAAGCCACTCCTGTATTCTTGCCTGGAGAATCCCCACGGACAGAGGAGCCTGGAAGGCTACAGTCAATGGGGTTGCAAAGAGTCGGACATGACTGAGCGACTAAGCACAGCACAACCAATGAAGAAAGTAAAAATGTTAGTGGTTCAGCTGTTTCTGACTCTTTGTGACCCCATGGACTGTAGGCCACCAGGTTCCTCTGTCCATGGAATTCTCCAGGCAAGAATACTGGAGTGAGTTGCCATTCCCTTCTCCAGGGGCTGTTCCCCACCCAGAAATGGAATTTGGATCTCCGGCTTGGCAGGCAGATTTTTTGCCATCTGAGCTACCAGGGAAGCCCTCTTTAACCAATACTTTTTCCTAAATATGATATGGATTTCCCCCTAAATATTATAACTTCTTTATTATGTTTTCCACCTCACTCTAAAAGTTAGTTGAGTTTTGAAATAAAGTAGATAACAAGCAACAGTTGTATTCTATCTCGGTCATTTGCAGCCAATTATTTAAAAAGAGATTTAACTTATATTTTTTTATTTGAATTTCATACATCATTGTATGATCCTGAAGAATAAAGACTATGAGTTATACCATTTTAAACTCTTTCAAGCAGCAAGGCCAGTGTTTTGTGCATAGTAAGTGTTAAGAAAATAATGTGACACAGGTAACAGTTATTAATTTTATTGAAATTCAAAAATTAAAAACAAAGATTAAAAGTAACTTTTGTAATGTTGGTCAAATGGCTTAAATTATATTTTTAGGAATGATTTTGTGAGCAATTTATTTGAATGAATTATATATGTCAAAGTAATTTGTACATAGTTACAAATTTGCCACAAAGAAACATTTGTACTAATTGTTGATGTCACAGTAAAGTACTTACTGCTGCTGCTGCTGCTAAGTCACTTCAGTCGTGTCTGACTCTGTGTGACCCCATAGACGGCAGCCCACCAGGCTCCCCCACCCCTGGGATTCTCCAGGCAAGAACACTGGAGTGGGTTGCCATTTCCTTCTCCAATACATGAAAGTGAAAAGTGAAAGTGAAGTCGCTCAGTCGTGTCTGACTTTTAGCGACCCCATGGACTGCAGCCTACCAGGCTCCTTCATCCATGGGATTTTCCAGGCAAGAGTACTGGAGTGGGGTGCCAAAGCACTTACTACATGAATTCAATTAAATTTTGTAAAAAGTATTTTCTTTGTGCAGAAAACGGAATCCATATTTACTACACAAAGTTTCATGAAATATAAAGGTATAAACAAATAATGGGGAAATTATCCATAAAACAACAATTTAAACTTAAATACCTTCAAAACACAATACACATTTAAATTCATAATAAGCTTATTGTTACCAGGGGGAAATGGGGAGAGGGATAAATTGAGGGATTTGGAATGACATATATACCCTACTTGGAGAAGGCAATGGCACCCCACTTCAGTACTATTGCCTGGAGAATCCCATGGACAGAGGAGCCTGATAGGCTGCAGTCCATGTGGTCGCAAATTGTCAGACACGACTGAGCGACTTCACTTTCACTTTTCACTTTCATGCATTGGAGAAGGCAATGGCAACCCACTCCAGTGTTCTTGCCTGGAGAAACCCAGGGACGGCGGGGCCTGGTGGGCTGCCGTCTATGGGGTCACACAGAATTGGACATGACTTAAGTGACTTAGCAGCAGCAGCAGCATACACCCTACTAAATACAAAATAGATAATTAATAAGGACCTACTGTATAGCACAGGGAACTCGTCCCAATGCACTCTTATGATCTGTATGGGAAAAAGTTTGAAAAAGAGTTGCTGTTATTGTTTAGTCACTAAGTCATGTACAACTGTTTGCACCCTCATGGACTGCAGCTTGCCAGGCTTCTCTGTCCTTCACTGTCTCCGGGAGCTCACATAAACTCATGTCCATTGAGTCAGCTTTGACATCCACCCATCTTATTCTCTGTCACCCCCTTCTCCTCCATGCCTCAATCCTTCCCAGCATCAATCCTGAATATTCACTGGAAGGACTAATGTTGAAGCTGAAGTTCCAATACTTTGGCCACTTAATGGGAAGAGACAACTCATTGGAAAAGACCCTCATTCTGGGAAAGACTGAAGGCAAAAGGAAAGGGGGCGGCAGAGGATGAGATGATTAGATAGCATCACCCACTCAATAGACAAGAATTTAAGCAAACTCCGGTAAATAGTGAAGGATGAGATGATTAGATAGCATCACCCACTCAATAGACAAGAATTTAAGCAAACTCCGGTAAATAGTGAAGGACAGGGAAGCATGGCATGCTGCAATCCATGGGGTTGCAAAGAATCAGACATGACAGCAACTGAACAACTAAACTATGCTACCATAACAAGAATAAAAATATATCAAAAGAAGGTAATGTAAATCCCAAACATGTACTCACTGCTATATTTAAAATAGATAACCAAAAAAGAATTACCATGCAGAACAGGGGAGTGTGCTCAATATTCTGTAATAACCTGAATGGGAAAGAATTTGAAAAAGTGTAGATACAAGTATATATATAACAAATCACTTTGCTGTACACCTGAAACACAACACTGTAAATCAACTACGCTGCTGCTGCTGCTAAGTCGCTTCAGTCGTGTCCGACTCTGTGTGACCCCATAGACAGCAGCCCACCAGGCTCCCCCGTCCCTGGGATTCTCCAGGCAAGAACACTGGAGTGGGTTGCCATTTCCTTCTCCAATGCATGAAAGTGAAAATTGAAAGTGAAGTCGCTCAGTCATGTCCAACTCAGCTATCTCATGGACTGCAGCCTACCAGGCTCCTCCATCCATGGGATTTTCCAGGCAAGAGTACTGGAGTGGGGTGCCATTGCCCTCACCAATCAACTATACTCAAATATAAAATAAAATAAAGAAGAAAATGAAAATAAAAAAATGTATGACAGGTTCTACTAAAAATCTATTTAATTCTGTTAAAATTCTATTAAAATTTCTAATAAAAAAAGAAAATGTAACATCAATAAACATTCTAGCCTGTAGAAGAATTTGTGTGAATAAAAAGTGACATTAAAAGTCAGTATTTTATTTTCAAGTCACCATTTGTAAAATATATATGAAGATAATTTTATTATCTATTCTTATATTTTTCAACATCTAACTATATGTTTTCTTTTGCCTTTTGCCCAGGATTTAATTGCATTTTCTTTAAGCCTATTATATGATGATTGTGGTAATAACTTCATCGGTCTTCAACACAAATTAATAACTTCAGTTATTCTAACATCCATTCTATCCTTTATTTTGATACTTAAATTTTTGATCTGGTAAGGCTAAGAGATTTGAGCATTAAACTTTTTTAGCCTTAAAAAAAACAGGCATGGCAGCTGTGAGGGCGCACAGGCATGGCCAAGAGGAGCTACCTCAGGCTTGAGGCCGAGTAAAATGACCAAGAGGAGCTAGCCCACATCTGAGGTAAGGAGCAGCGGCTGCATTTTGTGGGAGCAGCCGTGAAGAGATACCCCACATCCAAGGTAAGAGAAACCCAAGTAAGATGGTAGGCACTGAGAGAGGGCATCAGAGGACAGACAGATTGAAACCACAATCACAGACAACAGGCCAATCTGATCACAGAGACCACAACCTTGTCTAACACAATGAAACTAAGCCATGCCACATGGGCCCACCCAGGATGGGTGGGTCATGGTGGAGAGGTCTGACAGAATGTGATCCACTGGAAAAGGGAATGGCAAACCACTTCAGTATTCTTGCCTTGAGAACCCCATGAACAGTATGAAAACGCAAAAAGATAGGGCACTGAAAGATTAACTTCCCAGGTCAGTAAGTGCCCAATATGCTATTGGAGATCAGTGGAGAAATAACTCCAGAAAGAATGAAGGGATGGAGCCAAAGCAAAAACAACACCCAGTTGTGGATGGGACTGGTGATGGAAGCAAAGTTCAATGCTGTAAAGAACAATATTGCATAGGAACCTGGAATGTTAGGTCCATGAATCAAGGTAAATTGGAAGTGGTCAAACAGGAATGACAAGAATGAACGTCAACATTCTAAGAATCAGAGAACTAAGATTGACTGGAATGGGTGAATTTAACTCAGATGACCATTATATCTACTACTGTGGTCAGGAATCCCTTAGAAGAAATGGAGTAACCATCATAGTACACAAAAGAGTCCAAAATGCAGTACTTGGATGCAATCTCAAAAACAACAGAATGATCTCTGTTCATTTCCAAGGCAAACTACTCAATATCATGATAATACAAGTCTGTCCCCATCCAGTAATGCTGAAGAAGCTGAAGTTGAACAGTTCTATGAAGACCTACAAGACCTTATAGAACTAACACCAAAAAAAGATATCCTTTTCATTATAGGGGACTGGAATGCAAAAGTAGGAAGTCAAGAAACACCTGGAATAACCGGCAAATTTGGCCTTGGAGTACAGAATGAAGCAGGGCAAAAGTTAATAGAGTTCTGCCAAGAGAACACACAGGTCATAGCAAACACCCTCTTCCAACAATACAAGAGATGGCTACACATGGACATCACCAGATGGTCGACACTGAAATCAGATTGATTATATTCTTTACAGCTGAAGATGGAGAAGCTCTGTACAGTCAGCAAAAACAAGACCGGGAGCTGGCTGTGGCTCTGATCATGAACTCCTTATTGCCAAATTCAGACTTAAATTGAAGAAAGTAGGGAAAACAACTAGACCACTCAGGTATGATCTAAATCAAATCCCTTATGACTACACGGTGGAAGTGAGAAATAGATTTAAAGGACTAATCTGATAGAGTGCCTGATGAACTACAGATGGAGGTTTGTGACATTGGGTAGGAGACAGGAATCAAGACCATCCCAAGAAAAAGAAATGCAATAAAGCAATATGGCTGTCTGAGAAGGCCTTACAAATAGCTGTGAAAAGAAGGGAAGTGAAAAGCAAAGGAGAAAATGAAAGATATATCCATTTGAATGCAGAGTTCCAAAGAATAGCAAGGAGAGATAAGAAAGCCTTCCTCAGCGATCAATGAAAAGCAATAGAGGAAAACCATAGAATGGGAAAGACTAGAGATTTCTTCAAGAAAATTAGAGATACCAAGGGAACATTTCATGCAAAGATCAGCACAATAAAGGACAGAAATGGTAGGGACCTAACAGAAGCAGAAGATATTAAGAAGAGGTGGCAAGAATACATAGAAGAACTCTACAAAAAAGATCTTCATGACCCAGATAATAACGATGGTGTGATCGCCAGATATCCTGAAATGTGAAGTCAAGTGGGCCTTAGGAAGCATCACTATGAACAAAGTTAGTTGAGGCGATGAAATTCCAGTTGAGCTATTTCAAATCCTAAAAGTGAAAGTGCTGCACTCAATATGCCAGCAAATTTGGAAAACACAGCAGTGGCCACAGGACTGGAAAAGGTCAGTTTTCATTCCAATCCCAAAGAAAGGCAATGCCAAAGAATGCTCAAACTACCGCACAATTGCACTCATCTCACAGGCTAATAAAGACATACTTAAAATTCTTGAAGCCAGGCTTAGCAATATGTGAACCATGAACTTACAGATGTTCAAGCCGGTATTGGAAAAGGTAGAGGAACCAGAGATCAAATTGCAAACATCCGCTGGATCATCAAAAAAGCAAGAGAGTTCCAGAAAAACATCTATTTCTGCTGTACTGACTATGCCAAAGCCTTTGACTGTATGGATCAGAATAAACTGTGGAAAATTCTGAAAGAGAAGGGAGTACCAGACTACCTCACCTGGCTCTCGAAAAAACGTATATGCAGGTCAGGAAGCAACAGTTAGAACTGGACATGGAACAACAGACTGGTTCCAAATAGAAAAAGGAGTACCTCAAAGCTATATATTGTCACCCTGCTTATTTAACTTATATGCAGAGTACATCATGAGAAATACTGGGCTGGAAGAAGCACAAGCTGGCATCAAGATTGCCAGGAAAAATAAAAATAACCTCAGATATACAGATGACACCACCCTTATGGCAGAAAGTGAAGAACTAAAGAGCCTCTTGATGAAAGTGGAAGAGGAGAGTGGAAAAGTTGACTTAAGGCTCAACATTCAGAAAACGAAGATCATGGCATCTGGCCCCATCACTTCATGGGAAATAGATGGGGAAACAGTGGAAACAGTGTCAGACTTTATTTTGGGGGGCTCCAAAATCACTGCAGATGGTGACTGCAGCCATGAAATTAAAAGATGATTACTCCTTGGAAGTTAATATGACCAACCTAAATAGCATATTAAAAAGCAGAGACATTACTTTGTCAACAAAGGTCCCTCTAGTCAAGGCTATGGTTTTTCCAGTGGTCATGTATGGATGTGAGAGTTGGACTGTGAAGAAAGCTGAGCACTGAAGAATTGATGTTTCTGAACTGTGGTGTTTGAGAAGACCTTGAGAGTCCCTTGGACTGCAAGGAGATCCAACCAGTGCATCCTAAAGGAGATCAATCCTGGGTGTTCATTGGAAGGACTGATGTAGAAGCTGAAACTCCAATACTTTGGCCACCTGATGCAAAGAGCTGACTCATTGGAAAATGCCCTGATGCTGGGAAAGATTGAGGGCAGGAGGAGAAGGTGCCAACAGAGGATGAGATGGTTGGATGGGATCACTGATCAATGGACATAGGTTTGAATGAACTCCGGGAGTTGGTGATGGACAGGGAGGCCTGATGTGCTGCAGTTCATGGGGTTGCAAAGAGTCGGACACGACTGAGCGACTGAACTGAACTGAACTGAAGAGAATTTTAGTAAAGTCACAAATACATGTTCAAGTATCTCAGTGCCATACTGTTCAGCCAAAAATGATTTATAACATTCAGTTCGTTGTGAATTTGCTTGCAACAATGCAAATCCCTGAGTTCTGTGCAGGTTGGTTTTGGTTTAGCTTGTTTGTTTATTATTTATTTATAGGAAGCTTAAGTGGACTTGTATGATGTCTTCTCACAGGCATTAAGGAAAATATGAAACATGAAATAAAATTCTTCTTTTTCTTAATTTTGTATGAAAGCAAAAATTTATTATTTTACATTTCTGTAAGATCCAGAAGGCTAGCATTTTCATATCTATAGGAACAAATTTCTTTCTGAGGTTGTAAGGGAGAGTATTTTCCTATATTCCTCATATCTTAAAGCTGGCTACATTCTTTGACTTGCAACCTTTTCCTCTATCATTAATGTTGACCATGACCTTTCTTCCACTGTCACATCTCTGACCACAGCCTAGAAAAGTTGACATCTTCTAAGAACTCTAATTATATTGGGCCAGGATAATTTCCCTATCTAAAAATCCATTATCTTAATCACATCTGTAAAGTCCCTTCATATAAATTAATATAGTCATAGAGTCTGGGATTTATAGTATAGACCTCTTTGGGCTACCTATTTTCCCCAAAACAGTATTATTTACTCACAATAGTTTCTCCTCATAATTCCACAGCATTATCTCTCACATCAGACTTATTCTTATAGAGGAATGACTGAGTCTAATCAGATATTTGGTTATTTGCAGTTAAATTATTGTTGATGATGCTCTTTTTCTTTTGAGTTTGTGCAGAAATGTTTGGTCTTTAAAACATGATTCTGTACACTTTATTTGTATTCTTTCCTTTCTAATTCTTCATTTGTAAAACAAATTCCTTGCATCTGTGAAACTGCCTCTCCTTTCTGTAAATACTTTTTGCATTCTTTTACTAGCTTGAATATTTCACTTTTGTTTTCTCCATCACTAACATAATATTTTTGGAAAACAGAGCTAGTGAAGGACATGCTTATGCCATAAAAATTTACACAGAACTGTTTGTAAAAAAACATTCCAGAAGAAACCGGGAGTGGGATTTGAAGGAGGGTGCACAGGTTTCGAGTGAGCATATTCTCTCAGCTCCACAAACTCCATATTATATGGAAACGGTTGACAAGAGGTGGGGCTGTCCACATGTAATAATGATCATAAGGGAACCCTACTTCCCAGGTACAAGCAAGAGGTGAATTTTTCAAGCAATAAGGAGATAAATGATTTTTGGATCCAGAAGAATACAGAGATAACTGAACACTTGAGATAACTGGTTTTCCCTTATATTTGATATTCAGTCTTTCAGTTCAGTTGAGTTCAGTCACTCAGTTGTATCCGACTCTGCGACCCCATGAATCGCAGCACACCAGGCCTCTCTGTCCATCACCAACCAACTCCCGGAATTCACTCAAACATGTCCATCGAGTCTGTGATGCCATCCAGCCATCTCATCCTCTGTCGTCCCCTTCTCCTCTTGCCCCCAATCCCTCCCAGCATCAGAGTCTTTTCCAATGAGTCAACTCTTCGCATGAGGTGGCCAAAGTACTGGAGTTTCAGCTTTAGCATCATTCCTTCCAAAGAACACCCATGGCTGATCTCCTTTAGAATGGACTGGTTGGATCTCCTTGCAGTCCAGGGGACTCTCAAGAGTCTTCTCCAACACCACAGTTCAAAAGCATCAATTCTTTGGCACTCAGCTTTCTTCACAGTCCAACTCTCACATCCATACATGACCACTGGAAAAACCATAGCCTTGACTAGATGAACCTTTGTTGGCAAAGTAATGTCTCTGCTTTTCAATACGCTATCTAGGTTGGTCATAACTTTCCTTCCAAGGAGTAAGCATCTTTTAATTTCATGGCTGCAGTCATCATCTGAAGTTATTTTGGAGCCCAAAAAAATAGTCTGACACTGTTTCCACTGTTTCTTCATCTATTTCTCATGAAGTGATGGGAACAGATACCATGATCTTCGTTTTCTGAATGTTGAGCCTTAAGCCAACTTTTTCACTCTCCTCTTTCACTTTCATCAAGAAGCTTTTTAGTTCCTCTTCAATTTCTGCCATAAGGGTGGTGTCATCTGCATACCTGAGGTTATTGATATTTCTCCCACCAATCTTGATTCTAGCTTGTGCTTCCTCCAGCCCAGCGTTTCTCATGATGTACTCTGCATAGAAGTTAAATAAGCAGGGTGATAATATACAGCCTTGACATATTCCTTTTCTTATTTGGAATCAGTCTGTTGTTCCATGTCCAGTTCTAACTTTTGCTTCCTCACCTGCATATGGGTTTCTCAAGAGGCACGTCAGGTGGTCTGGTATTTCCATCTCTTTCAGAATTTTCCACAGTTTATTGTGATGCACACAGTCAAAGGCTTTGGCATAGTCAATAAAGCAGAAATAGATGGTTTTCTGGAACTCTCTTGCTTTTTTCCTGATCCAGCGGATGTTGGCAATTTGATCTCTGGTTCCTCTGCCTTTTCTAAAACCAGCTTGAACATCTGGAAGTTCAGTCTTTAGTACCTGGAAAAAATCAATTATGTCATTATGGGAATAGGATTGCCTATGCTGAAGAACTGGATGTCCTCAATCTGGTTGTTCCCTTTAAGTCCCTGTTATTTCCAAGTTTTTTGAGGTATGTAGTTCATATCCTTATTGTTATTGTTCAGTCACCCAGTTGTGTCCAACTCTTTGCAACCCCATGGACTGCAGCACACCAGGTTTCCCTGTCCTTCACTATCTCCTGGAGTTTGCTCAAACTCCATTGAGTTGGTGATGGCATCCAATCATCTCATCTTCTGTTCTCCCCTTCTCTTCCTGCCCTAAATCTTCCCCAGCATCAGGGGCTTTTTCCAGTGAATTGGCCGTTTGCTTCAGGTACAAAGTATTGGAGCGTCAGCTTCAGCAGCAGTCCATTGCTTTCATTTATAATTGACTGGTTTGATCTCCTTGCTGTCCAAGGGACTCTCAAGAGTCTTCTCCAACACCACAGTTTAAAAGCATGAATTCTTCGGTGCTCAGCCTTCTTCATGGTCCAACTCTCACATCTGTACATATCCTTAGGTCCATGAAATATAGAATATTCCTCTACTTGATTAATGGGAACAGGCATGAATGGGTTTGTAAAACAAGAATCAATTGTATCCTCTTTATCAATTGACTAGGTAGCTGTCAAACAGTGATAATGGTTCTGTTTAAGCCAGGTATTCATGACAGATTGTCTGCCCTGAAATATCATATACACAACCATTTACCTGATGTTGTTCCTTCTCTGTAAGCTTCATCTGGGACATGTATAGCTATGGGTTGCTTACTCCATGCTGCCTCTGAATAGTATTATTTCAGTACTAAGTACTGAAAAGTAGTTAGAGTCTAAGACTTGACTCAAATGTCACCAGTTTGGTACGGCATGAAGTTTTGACCAGCTGAGCTGATTTATTAGGCTATACTCCCCTAAGAATGCCAAAAAAGTGTTTTTAGCTATTGCTGCCATGGGCATAAGTCCTCAGTATATCACTGCACTACCCTTTCACCTAATAGAGTTGTTTATTTCAAATATGTTTTTTTTCTTATGCTCAGCAGGCATACTATTAACTATTCCATTTTGGGCAACATGTAAGACTAATGTGCCTCTGCCGGGCAGTAAATAGAAGTAGGGAGGGATAGACTGGAATACTTAGAACATTCAAGAGTTCAGTGACACACAGGTCCTAGATTTCTTGTCTTCCCTTAGCAATTATTTTGGCCAATAATAAAGACTAACAGCCTTGGTGGGAATAATTACCCAGGGGTAAATCCCACTTGCTGCAAGACTGTAACTGACTTGAAAAATTGCAGCAAGGCCAAAATAATATTGCTTACTATCATGTTAGCCTAAGGGCACTCAAAAAGTTATAGTTTGACTTCTGATTTCAAAGTTCAATGATTCACATAACTCCTTAAGTCAGAAAGTTAAAATCTCAGAAGAAAAATTATTTTTAAAGTGTTTGTCAGATCATGTTTTCAATAACTGATCATTTTTTACACAAGTGTTGGATCAGTTTATTTGCTATCTACAAAATGCCACATCGATTATCAAAACACATATGCACTTACTTTTAATAAGGTAGTTGCATTCATATCAGTGTCTGCCTCGTTGTCAGTCATAATATCCAATACTACATAGGGCTATTTGAGCTGAGTAGAGAAAACTCTTTGCTGAGAAGTTCCTTTTTCACTTGGTGCCAATGTGACTGCAGTTCTATCTCTCAAGGATAAGTTTGTTGGCTAGAGCAGTGCTCTCCCTTGCTATACTCCTTCAGATGAAAATATCCCTCACTGGCAAACACTACAGGTCACTGACACTTTCTTGTTACATATTTCTCTCTTCTCTTCTCATCACTGTGGCAGGGAAGCTGGCATGATCAGAATCCTGAGCAGAGACATAAGGAAAAAGAAAGTGAGAGGTAAGTGACAGGAGAGCAGCTGGGAAAATTCCTAAGAGTCTTTATTAATTATTTGAATATGTTCAAGCCTAGATCCGCCACAGCTATCAGTGGCACCATGCTCCCTTAATCTCTCTTGCTGAAGAGTAGGTCACAGTTCCTCCTAAAATTTCCATAACGCTGTTGGTAGTAAGCTGTAGTATTTCACCAAATTTTTTCTTAAGGGCTCTTACTTTTTAGAAAGAAGTTGAAACACAGAGGATAACCTCATAATTCTGATGGCCAGATATGCCATATTCTCAATAGTCAGGGGCCCCATCTAATTTTCCTAAATCTGGAATGTGTTTCTGTTTTGGAAGTTATAAACTTTTAACATTCTTCTTTTTCTATATGACTGTCACTGATTATACAGTAAATGGAAGAAAAATCTTGGATGTTATGATTTAGCTGACTTTTCTATGCCAGTATAACATTTGTTAAGAAGCAGTTCCAAGGGGAGTTCCCTAGTGGTATCAGTTCAGTTCAGACGCTCAGTCATGTCTCACTTCTTGCAAACCCTCAAACTGCAGCATGCCAGGCTTCCCTGTCCATCCCCAACTCCCAGAGCTTAATCAGACTCATGTCCATTGAGGCAGTGATGCCATCCAACCATCTCATCCTCTGCCGTTGTGTCTCCTCCCGCCTTCAAACTTTCCCAGCATTAGGGTCTTTTCAAATGAATCAGCTCTTTGAATCAGGTGGCCAAAGGATTGGAGTTTCAGCTTCAGCATCAGTCTTTCCAATGAATATTCAGGACTGATCTCTGTTAGGATGGATTGGTTGGATCTCCTTGCTGTCTAAGGAACTCTCAAGAACCTTCTCCAACACCACAGTTCAAAATTAACAATTCTTCAGCACTCAGCTTTCCTTATAGTCCAACTTTCACATCCATACATGACTACTGGAAAAACCGTAGCTTTAAGGGTGGTGTCATCTGCATATCTGAGGTTACTGATATTTCTCCTGGCAATCTTGATTCCAACTTGTACTATGTCCTGATGGTACAGTGATCAAGATTCCATGCTCCCACTGCAGTGGCCCAGGTTCAATCCCTGGTCAGGGAACTGAGATCCAACAAGCCACGTGGCCTGCCAGCACCTACCAAAAAACAAAAAACAAAAGAAATCAGATGTACTATAATAAAACATACACTGGATTTTGAAGACTTAGTAACAAAAAAAGAAAGAAAAGAAAGAAGTAGTTTCAAGATAGTGCCGTGTATCTTATGTATAGCAATATTAAATTGAAAAATTAAAGATAGTTATATATCATTCAGATGGGCTCAATAAAGGATAGAAATAGTATGGACCTAGTAGAAGCAGAAGATATTAAGAAGAGGTGGCAAGAATACCAGAAGAACTGTACAAAAAATATCTTCATGACCCAGATAATCATAAAGGTGTGGTCACTCACCTAGAGCTAGACATCCTGGAATGTGAAGTCAAGTGGGCCTTAGGAAGCATCACTATGAACGAAGCTAGTGGAGGTGATGGAATTCCAGTTGAGCTATTTCAAATCCTAAAAGATGATGCTGTGAAAGTGCTGCACTCAATATGCCAGCAAATCTGGAAAACTCAGCAGTGGCCACAGGACTGGAAAAGGTCAGCTTTCATTCTAATCCCAAAGAAAGGCAACGCCAAAGAATACTCAAACTACAGCACAATTGCATTCATCTCTCACACCAGTAAAATAGTGCTCAAAATTCTCGAAGCCCGGCTTCCACAATACGTGAACCATGAACTTCCAGATGTTCAACCTGGTTTTAGAAAAGGTAGAGGAACCAGAGATCAAATTGCTAACATCCAGTGTATCATCAAAAAAGCAAGAAAGTTCCAGAAAAACGTCTATTTCTGCTTTATTGACTATGCCAAAGCCTTTGACTGTGTGGATCAGAATAAACTGTGGAAAATTCTGAAAGAGATGGGAATACCAGACCACCTGACCTGCTTCTTGAGAAATCTGTATTCAGGTCAGGAAGCAGCAGTTAGAACTGGACATGGAACAACAGACTGGTTCCAAATAGAAAAAGGAGTACGTCAAGGCTGTATATTGTCACCCTTCTTATTTAACGTATATGCAGAGTACATCATGAGAAACACTGGGCTAGAAGAAGCACAAGCTAGAATCAAGATTGGTGGGAGAAATATCAATAACCTCAGATATGCAGATGACACCACCCTTATGGCAGAAAGTTGAAGAAGAACTAAAGAACCTCTTGATGAAGGTGAGAGAGGAAAGTGAAAAAGTTGGCTTAAAGCTCAACATTCAGGAAACAAAGATCATGGAATCCGGTCCCAACACTTCATGGCCAATAGATGAAGAAACAGTGGAAACAGTGGCAGAGTTTATTTTTCTGATCTCCAAAGTCACTGCAGATGGTGACTGCAGCCATGAAATTAAAAGATGCTTACTCCTTGGAAGAAAAGTGATGACCAACCTACACAACATATTAAAAAGCAGAGACATTACTTTTCCAACAAAGTCCATCTAGTCAAGGCTATGGTTTTTTTAGTAGTCATTTATGGATGTGAGAGTTGGACTATAGAAAGCTGAGTGCCAAAGAATGGATGCTTTTGGTGGTGTTGGAGAAGACTCTTGAGAGTCCCTTGGAAGACTCTCAGGCAGTTCCAACCTGTCCATCCTAAAGGAGATCAATCCTAAATGTTCATTGGAAGGACTGATGTTAAAGCTGAAACTCCAATACTTTGGCCACCTGATGTGAAGAACTGACTCATTTGAAAAGACCCTGATGCTGAGAAAGTTTGAAGTCAGGAGAAGGGGACAACAGAGGATGAGATGGTTGGATGGCATCACCGATGCAATGGACATGAGTTTGAGTAGGCTCCGGGAGTTGGTGATGGACAGGGAGGCCTGGAGTACTGCAGTCCATGGGTCGCAAAGAGTCAGACATGACTGAATGACTGAACTGAATATATCATCCACACAAACACAAAAATGTACTTAGAGTTGAGGCAAATGTTACAGCGGAGAGTAAAGAAAACAGAAATATTCTGGAATGGTACCTTTTGCTATTATTGATAATGTAGTTTAATCATAAATTTTTAAAATGAAAAACGTACTTCCTCAAAGTTACAATTTTCATCCATCAAGAACACAGTTCTTTCTGTGTGAAGGTCAATGAAGTTCAGGTATTAGAGCATCTGCAATACAATTTCCAATTTTCATCCTGGTCGCAATTGTAAACAATGAAAACCAACAGCTAAGTAAATATTTAAATAAATATTTCCCTGCATTAGTTCTATCTGGATTCTGTTTATTAATCTTTTGAAACCCCTGTCTTTCTTCTTTCTCCTCTTAGCTTCTGAGGACATTATACTTCAGGGCTTTCTAATGAGAGGAAATACCTGCTTTTAAAGAAGGAAGCATTCAATCAGATGTTTAAAATGCTTTAGGGGCTTTCCTTTGCCTTTGGTCCTTGACTGAAGCCACAGGTTGAAGCTGGAAGAAATGAATGAAATTATTCATTCTGGATTCAGAGGTAGAGACCTATCTGCTATATTCAGTTTTTATTTTTATTTTTTTCTATAAAGTAATTTTATTTTGTTTTACTTATTAATTGGCCACACCACATGACATGTGGGATCTCAGTTCCCTGACCAAGGATCAAACCCTCTCTCCATGCATTGGAAGCATGGAGTTTTACCCACTGAACCGCCAGAGAAGTCCCAGAATCTGGATGTTAAGTACCAATTTTACGCCACTGGTAAGGTGATCAAGGGCTTTCCTTGTGGCTCAGCTGGTAAAGAATCTGCCTGCAATGAGGGAGACCTGGGTTCAATCCCTAGGTTGGGTAGATTCCCTGGAGAAGGTAAAGGCTACCTACTCCAGTTTTCTGGCCTAGAGAATTCCATGGACTATACAGTCCATGGGGTCACAAAGAGTCGGACACCAATGAGTGACTTTCGCTTCACAAGGTGATCAAAGATTATTGAAACCATAAACAAGCCAATATTGTTTTTTAGCCATAAGTGATGTGCTGACCCTTTTGTTGCTGTTGTTCTAAGTTCATTTCCTTATTACTGATTTGTAGTACTAACAGTCTGGAAAGTCATCTAAAGTCTTACTATTGACCAAAATAAAGCCTGTGTGTATATATATATATTTGGAATCTTTCCTATTTATTGCCACCTCCCCTTACCTGAATGCTTGCCCCCACCCAATTGCTTTACAGTCACATAAATGGCTTCTGTTATCATGAACTCTTCAACACAATGCCACTGTTGATTAAAAGAGTCCCAGGCCAGTGACTCTGGTATCAGTCTCACTAATAGGCAGGATGGGCAAGTAAAGTTTCCATACTGGGATCAGACATTCTACCTAAATAAGCTTACTTCAACTTTTTCCATTTTGGTAAACTATGTTTTTCTGTCCATATCTGACCATCTCTCCCAGTCCTTCTAAATCCATTCTTAGTATGACATTCAGTGAAGTTCATTGCAATTATGAGATTTCCGGCATTAATAATATACAAAATGTGACATGCTAGCCCTTGCATTTATAGATGGAAAAACTGAGATACAGAAAGTAAATCTAGGTAATGCATAAAATAATCATTAACTCTGAAGACAAAAAGAAATAAAGACAGGAAAGGAAGAAAGAGAGAGTGATACCATAGAGAACTGGCTCCTGAGACACCTAATTGAAAGCTTAATTAAGTGTGGGAGTTTGCTAGAAAACAGTCTAAAAAATAGTTCATTGATTTTTTGAAAGAATCTCTGACTTATTCCAACATTTCTTCCTCACGTTTGTCTTTGGACCCTGAGTATACTTCATTTCAAAACTGAACACATTAAAATCCAACAAAGAGAAAGAAAAGATCAGGAAAAAAAAAAAGAGTAGGTGATGAAAGTATCTAGGAAGCTTATAAAATGGGACAAACATAGAATTGTGCAGGTATTCAAGTCTCAGTCGTCTCAGTTACTGATTGTGTAATAACTAACTACAAAGACATTTGCTTTCCCGAGTCTCAACGTTTATCTGTAAAAATAAAGATATTATTTTTAGTATAATATTAGTATAATAATGACATATATCCAGTCTTTCATAAACATTTTTTGAATGTTTACCCTGTGCAAGGCTCAGTGTTTCAGCCCTGGGATACAATGGCAGGCAAAAATGGTCAAATTTTCAGCAGTCAAGAAATTTACAAAAGAGTAAGGGAGTAGTAAATGGTTTCCTTGGTGGCTCGGGATAAAGAATTCACCTGCTAACGCAGGAGATATGGGTTTGATCCCAAGTTGGGGAAGATCCCCTGGAGAAGGAAATGGCAACCCACTCCAGTATTCTTGCCTGGGAAATCCTATGGATAAAGGAGCCCGGTGAGCTCACAAAGGTCCACGGGGTTGCAAAGAGTCCGATAAAACTGAGCACTCACACCCACACAGACACATTTATCTGTTTTGAGATAAACATGCATCCCCAACAGAGGGAACATTGATTTTATCATGGGAAGGATTATGCTTTTTTCAAGAAATAGAAAATTATGAGCATAATGTAGGAAAAGATGGAAGAAGATGATAGCCATATCAAAGGTCATTTACTTCATGCATACATCATTGCTTCAAAGCATGAAAGAATGTTTGTCTAAATATTTGGAAACTTGGTTCCTATATATACGTTTGATATTTTTGAAGTGTTAATCAAGGAAGTTTAACTTCACTCCAGCAACATTGAGATTGCAGTGTAGAAAGAGAGAACTTATGAGCCTGTAGACTGAGATATCATTCATTGTGATATATGTCTTTGGTAGATCTAAACCAAATTTCATATTCACATTGAAAAATATAGCTTTTGCTAATTACACAACTGATGTCTTGACCTGAGTTGGTACATTATGTTTAATGGAACTGAGAAGGAAAATAGTAAACTCTGAAAAATATATGCAACAATTATGATGGATCTATGATTAATATAGCTTTAATTTATAAAGAATACTTACAAATAATTTTTCAAACATGGGGTTTCCAACAGAAAAATATAATAAGAACATATATACGCTATTATCCCAAGAATAAATCTGAGTGGCAAATAAGTACAGAAAAGATTTCCCTCTCAATCATTTTATAGATAAGATAATTAAAATAATTTATATGAAGTAATTGTGACATATTTATTTTATTATAAAATGTAATTATATATTTTATATTTAATGTTGGTTATAGTACAAAGTATATATTTTATTTTACATATAATTTATGTGTATAATATTGTATCAATAATAAATATGTTACACATCACTGTATATAACTGATATAGTATTATTAAATACATATTATTTAATTTTCTTATCTGTGAAGATTGGTGAAATGGAAATATTTTCCATATTTATTTGCTATTCAGATTTATTTTAAGGATAATAACCATACATGTTCTTAGAAGGCATATATAATCAAATCAAATATATAAAACAATATATACTTTTGTTACTATTAATAAAAATCTTTGTTGATTAAATTAACAAATTACATAAAGTAAAAACTCTACAGAAATAGAATAGGAAGTGGTAATGGATGTGCAAATGCCTGCTCACATTCCCCTAGTACAAGTGTAAATGGCAATGATCTTTCTTGAAGTCAGTTTTGCAATATATATTAAAACAATTCTTGCCTTTTGCCCCAGAAATCCCTTTTAGGAATGTATGCTAAGGAAATTACAGAAAAGTAAAGAAAGATACATTCAAACACAAGGACAATCTCATATACATTCACATGAAAATGTCTATATGTGTATAGATATGTCAAATATCAAACCTTGGAAATGAAATAAATATTCTGCAGTAAGAGATTAGCTAAATTATTGTACATTTATACATGAGAAATCATTCATTGACCAAAGTTGATGATGTGAGTATTCTTTGCATTGATGGTGTGGGAATTCTCTTACCTAACTTTGAAAAATTCTTTACCCCTGTCTCCCTTCTTCAAGATTCACAATGCACATTAGCACATTTATAGCACCAAGTCTCACCTTTTTAACATTGTTTAATACAGACTTTAAAAAATATTTATCACAGAGCTTCAATTTTTACATGGCATCTGGAAGACACTCTTTGAGCTGCACCAGTCAATTGTCATTTGTCTTGCTTTCTCTTTTAACCAAAATATTTTTTTAAAAGTAGAATCTTCAGTAGTTAATTTTTTAGGGAGACTATAAGAAAGCTATATAGAATAATATATTATTATATGTATGATTTATGGGCATAGAGAAATAAAGTAAATAACTAAGTACTGGAATAGAATATTTATGGGTAATACTACTTTTCTTTATCCTAACACTAGCCCAAGGAAAAATAATTTCATCTTTTATGCAGTTGTAGAAACAAGTTTCTTGCAGGTATTTCTGAGAATTAGATGGGTAACCTAAGGAAATCACTGAGTCCTGGCATGTGGCAGACACTTAAATATTAGTTGCCTCCTCCTTCACTGACCCTATAGTCACAAAAATCTTGTACTCTCTGTCTTTGACCCATGAATAGTCCCTTTTTTTTTTTTAGCTTCTTCAAACAAGTCATTAAACATTTTTTTTTTTTTTAAGTTCCTTCCTTATTTAAATAAACACTTCCAGGGTCAAACAGTCTAATGGAAAGAAATCAGTCAATGCTTTATGGCCCATGAATTAACGGTTGTTATTTCAAGGCTCAGAAGACTAGCAGGAAGGCAACCCTGAACCAGCACAGTGACCATTTTCTCTTCCTATTTTTGGTTTAAAGGGGTTGTTTATTTCTCATTTATCCTCACAGTTTCAGAAAAGGGCAAAGTTTTGGTGGAAAAAATCTTAAAATCGTTGGATGAATGATAACATGAGTTGAAGACAGTTTCACATTAACATTGTTAGAGAATTATTTAACTGGTTTAAATGTCTGGTTTTATTAAAAACACCTGAACTGCATGATAAAAAATATTTGGCCAATTTCGAGTGACAAACTCTTGGAAAAAGAAGATTTAAATTTTAAAATATTAATTTCACATGCTCTTTTTCAGAGTGCTTCTGTGAGGACAAAAAAATCTCTCAAAGAGAAATGTATTTTCAGTTTAGTAGAAAAGGCTTTAAGAAAGATGTTCAAACAAAGGAAAATATTGACTGTGGACTTGAGAGATAAAGGAAAGTGTATAGATGTTGTGATAACAGCTGATGAAGAAAAAACAGAGAACTCAAAATAATGTGGAAATACTTCTAAAAGAAAAACCTATTGCTTAGACTCTCAAGTCATGATTCTATCTGATATCTTTTCCCCTGACATGCAGCCAGACACCAAGAACAAATCATTTTAGCACCTAGTTCCAATCAGGTCTACGCTTGTTTTCCATTTTAAAATCTCAGTCAGCCCTCATACCTGACAATTCCAATTCAGTTGGTTGGGCAGCCTCCAGACTCTCGCCATATGTCAATAGGATCACGTATATGGCACAGTGTTGTCGCCCCAGTGTCTTCTGTGCTTAGAATCCCTCAATAGCTGACCTTTGTCTTCAGGATAATCACAAATTATTTAATGACATCTAAAGCCTTTCTCCATTGAGATATTATCTTTCTTTTATATGCTGTAAAGAAGAAAATTTAAACTAACTTCAGGAGAAGAGTGAGTATAAGAAAAAATAAAACCACTGGCAAGTTTCAAAGTAATTGCCTCAGAGCCTTGCGAGTAGTATGCATTTGATAAAATGTTTGCTAATTAAATTTAACTGAGCTTTCTTATTTCTTGCTGCATAAATATTCTTTAGCTGCATACATTTCAGGGTACTCTCTTGCTCACAGCCTTTACTGTGAAACAGGCATATTCTTTACTGTTTCCCCTACCCCCACTCCAGCTGTGGAACCATCTGTGGAAACTATCCCAAGGGGACTCTGGATACTTTTCTCAGAAGCTTAATCACTGATCCTCTATAAAAGAGGACCGAAAGGGATGGGAATAGGGGAGATCAGTAACTTAGTTGACTTCAGGAAGAAAGAAGAGGAAACAGGAGGTACTTCAAGCTGTAGCTGACTCTTCCTGCTACTAAGTCACTTCAGTCGTGTCCAATTCTGTGCGACCCTATAGACGGCAGCCCATCAGGCTCCCATGTCCCTGGGATTCTCCAGGCAAAAATACTGGAGTGGGTTGCCATTTCCCTCTCCTAGGATCTTTAAAATCATATCAAATACATCTATTATTGAGATAGGTTTTTTTTTTTTTTCCTGAAAAACCATTTGTGTTACTCTGAATATAAGAAACTATATATCCTTCTGGACTTCTCTGGTGGTATAGTAGATAAGAATCTGCCTGCCAATGCAGGGGACCCCAGTTTGATCCCTGGTCCAGGAAGATTCTACATGCTGGGGAACAGCTAAGCCCATGTGCTCACAGCAACTGGAGAGAGCCTGCATGCAGCAATAAAGACCTAGAAATTGTATATCCTTTTATTGGGGCTTCCCTGGTGGTTCAGATGGTAAAGAATCTGCCTGAAACGTGGAAGACCCGAGTTTGATCCCTGGGTAGGGAAGATCCCCTGGAGATGGGTATGGCTATTGAATCCTGTATTTTTGCCCGGAGAATTTTTTGAACAAAGGAACATGGCGGGATCAGTTACAGTTTTTTTGTTTTTTAAATATTGTTTTTAGAGTAGTTTTAGGTTTATGACAAAATTAAAAGTACAGTTTTTGCATAGACCCCATATCCCCACACATACACAGTTTCCCCCAATGTCAACATCAATCACAAGAATGATACATTTTTGAAAAGTATTAATCTATAAAATACCTAGTTTACATTAAAATTCTCTCTTGGTGTTGTACCTTCTATGAGTTTGGGCAAATGTATAATGTATATCCTCCATAATAATGTCATATGAGTATTTTCATTGCCCTAAAATCCCTTTGTCTTCTGTCCCTACCCCCGCCCCCACCCAAAGGATCCTTCTATTGTATCCACAGTTATGTCTTTCCCAGAAAAGCATATAGTTGGAGTCATACAGTATGCTTTCTTCTCAGATTGACTTTTTTCACTTAGATGTTTCTTCCATGTATTTTCATAGCTTGCTAACTCCTTTATTTTTAGCATTGAGTAATATTCCACTGTCTGGATGTATCAAAATTTATTTATCTATCCACCTACTTAAGGACATCTTGGTTGCTTCCAAAATTTGGCAATTATGAATAAAGCGGCTATAAACACCCACATGCAGGTTTTTGTGTGAACATAAGTTTTCCGTTCCTTTGGGTAAATACAAAGGAGCACAATTTCTGAATCATATGGTAAGAGTACACTTGGTTTTATAAGAAACTGTCAAACTGTCTTCTGAATTGGCTGTACCATTTTGCATTCCATTCAACAATGTATGAAAGTGTCTGTTACTCCACATACCTGCCAGTATTTGGTATTACCAGTGTTGCAGATTTTGGCCGTTTTATTAGGTGTGTAGTATAAGCATCTCATTTTCTTTTCAATTTGCATTTCTTTGATGACATATGATGTGGATTATTTTTATATGCTTTTTTGCTGTTTATTGTCAGCTGGAAACACATAGACTGCTAGATATTCTTCCAGTAAAGATGGGTTTACCTAAAATCAGCAGAGAATTGCAATTTGGGGGTCTGCAACCATGGCAAGCCACATGCAAGTCCTTTAACCATAAGGGAAAGAAAAAACTTTTATGGGAAGTAGGAGGAAGTTGAGAGGACTTCAGCAAACAGAATATATAGCTTTTCATTGGCTAAATCCCTGCCAGGAAAGAAGAGAAGTCGTTCTTCTTGCACTTGTGCTCTGCAATCATTGCAGAGCATGAGAGCTTCCCCTGTGGTCATCTGACTCTATTTAATCAAGGTTTCTGTTTATTAATTTTTTTATAAAATCTTCTTTGGTGAGATATCTTTAAGGCTTTAACCTTTTTTATTTTCTTACTAATTTTCTTATTGTTGAACCTTATTAAGAACAGAATGCTCCGGCTAATTTCAAAAAGATACTTTTTTCCCATACCCCTGCTGGAATCATGTGGGAATTTTTTTCAAACATTTACTGCGGGAATCTAGTCAAGTTCCTGGGGGGTAAATTTATGGTATTCTGGGTGTTCTCCTATGACTGGGTCTCTCCTTAAGTCTCAGAACAGTCTTCACCGAGCCTCCATTTATCAATTATAGTTCAGGTTTTCTACCCAGGCGCTGGTTCCCACAATGGTTTCCTCTCTGCGAACTTCTTCTCGTCCAATAAGTGTCTTCTCTTAGTGTTCGTGCCTGTCTCTCCAATCTCAGATGCAGAGGTTTGCCCTATGTACTTCTCTCTCTCTCTTGTGGATCCAAGTTGAAATGTCCAATTTGTTCAGTGTGACTTCCATGTTCCTTACATGCAGAACTGAAACCTGGAAGTCCTCATGATCCTTAAAAACTTACCACTGCTATTGTCATACTAACAAAATATGTGCCCTAGTTCTTAGTTAAATTACACATCACACACATACACAGGCACATACACACACATAGAAAGTCTGAGTTTTCTTGTTCACGAAGAATCTGTGATTTCCTTGTTCGTCAAGAATCTGTGGTGTGGATGGGTGCTCCATTTCACCCCACAAATATGCATGATGTGCTATGAGATGGCGACTAAGTTGGCCCTCATGGTAGTGACAGAGAGGAGCAGAAAAGAAATAGCAGTCTTAGGAAAGCCCACTGACAGATGAGGTAATCACTTCTGTCTACACGGTCCCTGAGATAGAGAAAGCAAGTATCTTGGGTGCTGAAGACCTGCAAATTTTGTTTTCCTTTTCTATTTTTAATTGATCTTTGCTCCTTATAACCATAGACCTCTAACAATATTTTTCTGTCTTCCCCTCATCCAAATATTCAATATGCATATCCATCTCTACTCCTTCTTTAGTGCCTTTTCTTGGTCCAGGGTTTCATTTTTCTTTCTATTCCATTGTTATGTCAAAGATGAAATGAAATATCACTACTTTTGAGAAGCCTTCCCCAGCATCTGACATCCTAAGAGACCAATCTCTCCCTAAACTCTTGTGACACTTTTGTATATACTATCCACTTTGCACTTTATATTTACTGCTTCATTTTACACAATTTTGTCTGTGAACATCCATCCATTCACACCTAATTTAAACCTCTCAATGGATTTTCCAGGTATTAAACATGTTTCTAGGACTTTCCCAGGGGCTCAGCAGTACAGAATCCACCTGCAAAGCAGGAGACACAGGAGATGTGGGTTTGATCCCTGGGTTGGGAAGATCCCCTGGAGGAGGGCATGGCCACTCACTCCAGTATTTTTTCCTGGAGAGTCCATGAACAGAGGAACCTGAAGGGCTACAGGCCATAAGGTCACAGAGTAGGACATGACTGAAGTGACTGAGCACACATGCATGTACAGGCATGTTTCTATATCCAATGTCAACTTCAGTGCTCTCAAATTTCTTGAAGTTTCATAAGACTTAGTTACTTATGAACATGATAAGGAGCAATGCAAGACTAAGGAAAAGCCATAAGCATCTCAAGTGACTTTGTGGCAGTGAAATTTTCAGAAAACCTGAATTAATAACTCCTGGAAATATATGAAAATGCAGACATCTTGGCTCTTCCTTTGACCTTGTAAAACAATATCTGAAGGGATAGCAGAGGATCTACGTTTTAACAGGCATCTTTATTTGATTCATATGTACCCATTGCTTCATTGATTTACTACTTAGCCATAGAAATCTACAACAAGAAAAAACCATAAGTGTTCTGTAATTGAATCTCTAAAGAAAGCTAGTAGAGGTGATGGAACTCCAGCTGAGCTACTTCAAATCCTAAAAGATGATGTAGTTAAAGTTTTGAACTCAATAGGCCAGCAAATTTGGAAAACTCAGCAGTGGCAACAGGACTGGAAAGGTCAGTTTTCATTCCAATCCCAAAGAAAGTCAATGCCAAAGAATGTTCAATCTACTGCATATTGTACTCTTTTTACATGCTAGCAAAGTACTGCTCAAAATTCTCCAAGCTAGTCTTCAACAGAGCAGGAACTGAGAACTTCAAGATGTTCAAGTTGGATTTAGATAAGGCAGAGAAGCCAGAGATCAAACTGCCAATATCCGCTGGATCATAGAAAAAGCAAGATAATTCCAGAAAAAACATCTACTTCTGCTTCATTGACTATGCTAAAGCCTTTGTGTGGATCACAACAAACTGTGAAAAATTCTTAAAGAGATATGAATACCAGATCACGTTACCTGCTTCCTGTGAAACTTGTATTTAGGTCAAGAAGCAGCAGTTAGAACCAGACATGGAACAACAGACTGTTTCAAAATTGGGAAAGAAATATGTCAAGCCTGTATATTGTCACCCTGCTTATTTAACTTATACGCAGAGTACATCATGCAAAATGCCAGGCTAGATGAAGCACAAACTGGAATCAAGATTGCTAGGAGAAATATCAATTACCTCAGATATGCAGATAACACCACCTTTATGGCAGAATATCAATAGGAATTAAAGAGCCTCTTGATGAAGGTGAAAGAAGAGAGTGAAAAAACTGGCTTAAAACTCAACATTCAAAAAATGAAGATCATGGCATCTGGTCCCATCACCATGGCAAATAGATGGGGAAACAATGGAAACAGCGACAGACTTTATTTTCCTGGACTCCAAAATCACTGCAGATGGTGACTGCAGCCATGAAATTAAAAGACACTTGCTCCTTGGAAGAAAAGCTATGACCAACCTAGACATCATATTAAAAAGCAGAGACATTACTTTGCAACAAAGATCTGTATAGTGACAGCTATGATTTTTCCAGTAGTCATGTATGGATATGAGAGTTGGACCATAAAGAAGGCTGAGCATTAAACAATTGACACTTTTGAACTGTGGTGTTGGAGAAGATTCTTAAGAGTCCCTTGGACAGCAAGGAGATCAAAGCAGTCATTCCTAAAGGAAATCAGTCCTGAATATTCACTGAAAGTGTTGATGCTGAAACTGAATATTTTGGCCACCTGTTGTGAAGTGCCGACTCATTGGAAAAGACCCTGATGCTGGGAAAGATTGAAGTCAGGAGAAGGGGATGACAGAGGAAGATATGATTGGATGGCATCACTGACTCAATGAACATGAGTCTGAGCCAGCTCCGGGAGATGGTAAGGGACAGGAAAATCTGGCATGCTACAGTCCATGGGATGGTGAAGAGACAGACACAAATGAGCTACTGAAAAACAATAATTGAACTTCTCCCAAAAAGCAGGGTGAAAATGGTAAGCATATATGTATTACAATAGTGAGACAGAGGAGAACGAATATTTGGTCACATTGGCCTTTCAGATACCTCACATCATACTGTGTTAGTATCTCATTCCCCTTCCACTAAAAAGCTGAAACTTCATACACCATACATATGTGTGAAACTACTAGTTTCAAGCAACTTCCTAGAAGAATTTTGGACAAAGAGAAATTTATTGATTTTCATTAGCACTGCATTTTGCTTACAAAGGAGTCTCTAGAATTATTTCAAGTATTGGAAACACATGAGATTAATACAATTTTCTAGGAAGTGTAAGTCTTCATAGAAACAACAAGAAATTTCTGATGAACATTTCTGATGTCCTGATGCTTTTTAGCAAACACAGCCAACGGACCACATTTTCACCTCAGATACCTCATTTCAATTATTTTGCCCATTGTTACATGGTGTTCTCATTCACACGCTACAAATGAATCAATTTCTACAATTAGTGATGCTGCTGTACATCAACCAGCAAGGAACAAAAAAAGGATAAAACAAACCACCAGCCAGAGAAAGTGGCAGGTGATGGGTACACAGAGAAGCCAGTTACACCTGGCTGTTATTTGGACAATTAACTTATTCTGCTTAAATTTTCCATTTTCACTTGAACTCGAGTAAACAGGCACTGATCTCTCTCTCTCTGAATTGTCAAGGCAGATGTTTGTATAAAGCTAGTTTGACAGGTATAAAAATATGCTGAATTACCCATCAACTAATTGCAGGAATTGGCTGGAGCAAAGGTCACCTCTGAGTGGCCAACCAGCCAGCCACACAGTCTATACCATTCTAGAGAAGAAAACAAAGGACAATATTGTCAACTGATGAAAAAGAAAGTTCACTGTGGTACATTTAAAAACTATACAAATTAAACAATTTGGATAAAAGTGAAATTTAGAGATTTGGTTTCCAGCACCCATTTAATTTATCAGTGTCCCTACTGAAACTGTTGGCAGGATTGCATTTGCTGCTATTGTCATTTTATTTTTCCCTACATGTGCTTAATTTGCAAGAAGTTTAGCATCTGTGAAGCTGCTCATCTGACAGCCCTAGAGACTAAAGTCTGTTTATTGGCAGAGGAGAGTGGCCAAGGCAGCCCAAAAGTCTAAGCTAATATTATCACCTTTGCCATGCATGTTTTTCCTCAATCTGGAGACTAGTGAGCTGAGAAAAAGAAGTCTGTGAAAACCATTAGACAATGACTATTCCCATCTTTAAAGGTGCTTTTTGGGCTAGGCATTATAAAATAAAATAAATCAAAATCTGTGTTTATTCCAAGACATTTTCTCTTAGAAAGGTCTTTTTAAAGGCACAATAGTCAGAAATCAAGGGTTTGGTATCTGTTACTGGAACATGTTGATTTAGACTCCTGGGTCTCAAATGTTTCATAATTTTCTGGCCAAAGCTTGCTTGTTTTTGCTAGAGAGGCAAAGAAGAGGATACTGTTATCAATTCTCAGGGTCAAATACTGCTTCCAAGGTTGACCATGGTTTTGCCAAGTATTTTCACCTTTCTGTGCCTTACTTCTTTTTCCTCTAAATCAGTATATAATAACTGGTACCTACATGATAAGATTTTGTGAGGATTAAATGAGTGAATACATGTACAGCCTTAAAACAATGCTTGGCACAAGGAAGAAGACATTGCTATATTATCTAATATTGTTATTCTCATGAAACAAAGCAAATTGTTATTCTAAGAGTTGCTTTTCCTTAAAGTGACATAAATGTATAATTTTTCTGTAGTCATTGTTGAATATTTATGGGGAAGTAAGTGCATTCTGGCTCGCTCTCCATTTCTCTTTCTCTCTCTCTTTCTCATTTAAATCTCAACTACATTAATGTGGAATTCTAAAATTTTGAGTCCCTTTGGCTTATTCCTTTCCACTACTTTGTGAATCCATGGAATGAGTTGTCATTTGTGGCTGAGAATGGTCCCACTTGATTCTACTGCAGTTTTAGTCTCGATTTTACATCCACTGGTGCTGAGTAGACTTTATCTCTAGCTGATTATGCAAGCACCTGCCTAGCATTACTTCCTTAATCTTCCACTTGTTCTTGCTTAAAAGATGTCTGAATAATTGATTTTGGACAAGATCAGCTACATAATTTGTGGGGCCAAGTGAAAAGTAAGAATGTGGGTTCTTTCTTTAAAATTATTAAGAATTTTAATACAGTAACAACAGGGCATTAAACCTAGTACAGTTACTTCTCAGTGCAGGCCAGACCACAGGACTGTGAGGCCAACCTTGATTTGAGGTGTTTGGCATTTTTATTGAGAATCAAACTAACGATGTGCTTCCTTGGTGGCTCAGATGGTAAATAATCTGCCTGGAATGTGGGAGACTGAGGTTCAGTTCCTGGGTGGGAAAGATCTCCTGGAGAAGAAAATGGCAACCCACTCCAGTATTCTTGCCTGGAAAATTCCATAGAAAGAGGAGCCTGATGGACTACAGTCCACAGAGTTGCGAATAGTCAGGCACAACTGAATGACTAACACTTTCACTTTCAAACAAATAAAAGTTATGTGTAGTACTTGCATTAGGGTCTTAACAAAAAAGTTATATTTTTCTGGTATGTGGACATAGGCTCTTATTTAAAGATATTTTTGCAAGCTTGAAATTGCAAAGTAAATATCTTATTTTTAATAAGCTGTGAATTTCTCTGACTTTTCTAGAGCTTCCCTGAATATTTTAGAAAAAGAAAATACAAAAAAGAGCACACACTTCCTACTTAAGACAACTTGATCTCAATTCTGAAAGGGAACTCCTGGTTGCCTGGTTGAGGGAAGGAGAATTTAGCAGCAAAAAAAAGGAAATAAATAAAAAATGATGTCTCAGGAGCTACAAATTCACTTATTTAACACCTGTTTATATCACATTAATATTTTTTATCAATTAATCCTATGCTTTTATTACCTAACAACATTTACTAATGTATTGCCTTAATTCTTTTGATTCTTGTGACAGAAAGATCAAAATATGTTTTTGTGGTATATCCTTAATTTTTATTTTTTTCTCCTCCTTTCTTTTTATTTGGGGAGGAGCTTTTACATAAAAACAGATTTTTAAAAGATAACATCTTTAACTGTTCATCATTTCAATTTATAATGCTCAGCTTGAAACATTGTAATCATTTCCAGGAAAAATCGGTTGTAATACTACACAGCAGAACATCGTGAATTAAAGTAGGGAAACCAGGAAAAATTATGATAACCAAAAAAAAAATACTAATGGCCTAGGATCTCTACGTATCAATTCACAGAACATTAGTAACACAGGAGAGCAGCTATGTTTTAATACAAAGACATAAATGCAGGCTTTCAGATATTCTTCTTTTTATATCATATATCATAATAGTTAACTTATGGATATATCACCTTAAGCTTGGTAAAGGACATTATATACATTTTATATATATACATAAGAGTCCTGTTAAGTATCATTATTTTGCCCCACTTTATAGAAGATGAAGATTGAAGAACTTCACTGATACTGTCCAGTGTCACACAGTTAATAGCAAAATGTCCTTTGAACTCTTATGAGAGAGGGTATTTGAATGAACTTGCACTCATAAGTGACATCATTGCAGTGGTTTACGGAAAGTTACTTGGAGAGTTGGAGAAAATACATGATTGATTCACGAAGCATAAAAGAAAACTGCCACAAGCCTATTCTCTGATTAATTCATGTTTGCATTCATTCATACATTTATTCAAACATTCTTTTCTTTAATAAATGCACATTGATGAAAATCGCAACCAGCGCAGATGGTTGTCTTATTCAATAAAAGTCCTGACTTGAATATATTCTTGACTTTTTTTTGACAGTTTCATCATTGTAAGGCTCTGAAGCAATGAGGAAACTGTTGCCCTGAATGGAATTCTGCCAAGGAGGAAGAATATTTGCTGAAGTCGTAGCTATGAAGATCTTGTGAAGAAGGGGAGGAGTGGTATCAGGCTTTACAGAAGGCAAACTGAAAATCTTTAAAATATTTTTTCTTCAGCTTTGGTAGCAAATAAGAATAATCAGAGAAGGTTGTGTTTTTAAAAATGTATTCAAGGGCCTTTTTTCCAGAAATTCTGATTTAATCAATCTAGAGTGAGGCTAAAGTGAATGTATGTATGTGTGTGTGTGTGTGTGTATTTGTGCACGTGCGCACACATGGGGTCACAAGCATCCTTTGGTTTGCAAAAAGAAATTCAAGAAGGATAAACCAGAAGCTGCTAAAAATCGTATCCAAAAGGGAAAAAAGGGGAGAAGGAATAAGTCTGGAAATAAGGGGACTGAGAAAACACTTTGAGTTTTGACTTGTGAAACATGTAAATGTTTTGTATACTTTAAAAATTAAATTAAAAGAAAAGACAAACTTGCAGGGTAAAATGAAACAGAAACTAGTGAGAAGAGAATTCAAACTGCACCTTTAGTAGCTATAGTCTAAGAACAAAAAATAGTGCAAAGATATCATACCTAATGTGGTATATGATGTACATTACCTCCTGGAGAGGAAAATGTCTTAAAAAGTGTAAAGGAATTTTGTCCAGTAAATAAACTAATTAGATGTTGAGGTCCTTTAACGGACTGGAACCTGGTGGTCCGGAGTCAACCGATAAGAACATAAAGGACAGAGAAAGAGGCTGATATTCCTTGGTTTACGCAGAAAGCTAATAAAGCCCCTGCACGGGGCTTGCTCTGTTCACGGAGGCCTCAGGCGCCCTCTCGATGGGGTGAAGGCACAGAGCGCCTTCTTGAGAGGGTCTTAGAAGCCCAGGCAAGAAAGTGAACTCAAAGAGCCTCTGTGCTCCAGGGGATCAGCCTGAAAAAGAGAGAGAGGGAGAGAGAGAGAGACAGAGAGAGAGAGAAAGAAAGACACGGGGACCAGAGCTCTGATGGAGCAAAGGTAAAGTTTTAATCAACATGGTGTGGGCATAGACTGTGTTACAAGGTAGTTCTTATCAGCAAAGATAAAAATTAAAATTCCAGACTTACAAAATATAGGCGATCCATATTAAAGAGAGAGAGAGTTGTAAACAATCACTTTTACCATATGGTTCACAAGAAGGAAGAGGGTACTTATCACTGTATAGAAAAACTAATGAAGGGAATGCCTGGATTCTTCAGCCCCTAGGAGAGGCTTGCCTCTCCTCTTAATTCCTGAGTATTCAGGAGTTAAAAAGGAACAGAGAATTCCTGACAGATCCAAAACATCAGACAGGAAGCCTCCTGTTAAATGCTTCCTAACAATTAGAATATAAAACAAATGTCATTTATATTCTATTCAGTTCAGTTTAGTACACTTCAGTTGTTCAGTCATGTCTAACTCTGCAACCACATGAACCACAGCACACGAGGCCTCCCTGTCCATCACCAACTCACAGAGTCCACCCAAACCCATGTCCATTGAGTCGATGATGCCATCCAGCCATCTCATCCTCTGTCGTCCCCTTCTCCTCCTATCCTCAATCTTTCCCAGCATCAGGATCTTTTCAAATGAGTCAGCTCTTTGCATGAGGTGGCCAGAGTACTGGAGTTTCAGCTTCAACATCAGTCCTTCCAATGAACACCCAGGGCTGATCTCCTTTAGGATAGACTTGTTGGATCTTCTTGCAGTCCAAGGAACTCTCAAGAGTCTTCTCTGACACCGCAGTTCAAAAACAACAATTCTTCAGCACTAAGCTCTCTTTATGGTCCAACACTCACATCCATACATGACCACTGGAAAAACCATAACCTTGACTAGACGGACCCTTATTGACAAGCTAATGTCTCTGCTTTTTAATATGCTGCCTAGGTAGTTCAACATTCAGAAAACTAAGATCATGGCAACTAGTCCCATCACTTCATGGGAAATAGATGGGAAAACAGTGGAAATAGTGTCAGAGTTTATTGTTTGGGGCTCCAAAATCACTGCAGATGGTGATCTCAGCCATGAATTTAAAAGATGCTTACTCCTTGGAAGGAAAGTTATGACCAACCAGGATAGCATACTCAAAAGCAGAGACATTACTTTGCCAACAAAGGTCCATCTAGTCAAGGCTATAGTTTTTCCAGTGGTCATGTATGGATGTGAGAGTTGGACTGTGAAGAAGGCTAAGTGCCGAAGAATTGATGCTTTTGAACTGTGGTGTTGGAGAAGACTCTTGAGAGTCCCTTGGACTGAAAGGAGATCCAACAAGTCCATTCTAAAGGAAATCAGTCCTGGGTGTTCATTGGAAGGACTGATGCTAAAGCTGAAACTCCAGTATTTTGTCACCTCATGCAAAGAGTTGATTCATTGGAAAAGACTCTGATGCTGGGAGGGTTTGGGGGCAGGAGGAGAAGGGGAAAACAGAGGATGAGATGGCTGGATGTCATCACCGACTCAATGGACATGAGTTTGAGTGAATTCCGGGAGTTGGTGATGGACAGGGAGGCCTGGTGTGCTGCAATTCATGGGGTCGCAAAGAGTCGGACACAACTGAGTGACTGAACTGAACTGAACTGAACTGAGGTAGGTCAAAACTTTCATTCCAAAGAGCAAGCATCTTTTAACTTCATGGCTGCAATTACCATCCGCAGTGATTTTGGAGCCCGGAAAAATAAAGACAGCCACTGTTTCCTCTGTTTCCCCATCTATTTCCCATGAAGTGATGGGACCGGATGCCATGATCTTCATTTTCTGAATGTTGAGCTTTAAGCCAACTTTTTCTCTCTCCTCTTTCACTTTCATCAAGAGGCTCTTTACTTCTTCACTTTCTGCCATAAGGGTGGTGTCATCTGCATATCCGAGATTATTGACATTTCTCCCGGTAATCTTGATTCCAGCTTGTGCTTCTTCCAGCCCAGCATTTCTCATGATGTACACTGCATATATGTTAAATAAGCAGGGTGACAATATACAGCCTTGATGTACTTCTTTTCCTATTTGGAACCAGTCTGTTATTCCATGTCCAGTTCTAACTGTTGCTTCCAGACCTGCATACAGGATTCTCAAGAGGCAGATCAGGTGGTCTGGTATTCCCATCTCTTTCAGAATTTCCCACAGTTTATTGTGAGCCACACAGTAAAAGGCTTTGGCATAGTCAATAAAACAGAAATAGATGTTTTTCTGGAACTCTCTTGCTTTTCGATGATGCAGTGGATGTTGGCAATTTGGTCTGTGGTTTCTCTCACTTTTCTAAATCCAGCTTGAACATCTGGAAGTCCACAGTTCACATTGCTGAAGCCTGTCTTAGAGAATTTTGAGCATTACTTTTCTAGCGTGTGAGACGAGTGCAATTGTGTGGTAGTTTGTGCATTCTTTGGCATTGCCTTTCTTTGGGATTGGAATGAAAATGACCTTTTCCAGTCCTGTGGCCACTGCTGAGTTTTCCAAATTCGCTGACATATTGAGTGCAGCACTTTCACAGCATCATCTTCCAGGATTTGAACTAGCTCAACTGGAATTCCATCACCTCCACTAGCTTTGTTGGTAGTGATGCTTCCCGAGGCCCACTTGACTTCACATTTCAGGATGTCTGGCTCTAGGTGAGTGTGAGTGATCACACAATTGTAATTATCTGGGTCATGAAGATCTTTTTTGTATAGTTCTGTGTATTCTTGCCACCTCTTCTTAATATCTTCTGCTTCTGTTAGGCCTATATCATTTCTGTCCTTTATTGCACTCATGTTTGCATGAAATGTTCCCTTGGTATCTCTAATTTTCTCTAAGAGATCTCTCGTCTTTCCCATTCTGTTGTTTTCCTCTATTTCTTTGCGCTGATCACTGAGGAAGGCTTTCTTTTTTCTCCTTGCTATTCTTTGGAACTCTGCATTCAAATGGGTATATCTTTCCTTTTCTCCTTTGCTTTTCACTTCACTTCTTTTCACAGGTTTTTGTAAGGCCTCCTCAGACAGCTTTTTGCTTTTTTGCATGTCTTTTTCTTGGGGATGGTCTTGATTTCTGTCTCCTGTACAATATCATGAACCTCCGTCCATAGTTCATCAGGGACTCTGTCTATCAGATCTAGTTCCTTAAATCTATTTCTATTTCAGTGTTAAATCTTGGATATGATAATGATATTCTGTTATGTAAAAGAATGCCCTTGTTCTTAGACATATGCTGACATATTTAGAGTTGAAAATACTAAAGCTTCTTGTGTGTGTGTGTGTGTAGAGGTAGGTGAAGACAGAAAGAGAAAGAGAGAAAATAAATGCAGCAAATGTTTAAAATTGATGAGTCTAGGTAAAAGGTATTTATGTTTTCATTGTATTGTTAGTTCACTTTTCTGTGGGTATATAAATATTCAAAAATATTTGGAAGAAAATGACTTCTGAAACCAGTAGAAAAAAAGTAAACAGGTAATCAAAAAGAAAAATTAATATATTTAGTCCACTCAAATTTAAATCATCACACACAAAATTTAAAAACAAAAGAAAAACAAAGGGTGTGACAAAAAACAACTTAAAATATATTTAAAGGCCCTTACTAATCAATGTGAAAGATAAGCATCCCCCTAAAAATAGCCTATGGAAATAAATAGAAATTTAATTTGAAAATCAATATAATTTTTCATTTGACATAGGAAGAAATCAACTCCCTACCAGTAATATAAAAAGCAGTAGTTAATGCATTTATCCTATCCACTAGTAAGGAGCTTTCAGTAAAATTACTACCCCTATAAAATCTTTCTGGAAGAAAACTTGGCAAACACTTGTATAAGGCCTTAAAAATGTACAATTATTTTTTTTCAGTTTATACATGAACATGGAAATCCCATTTTAAGAATAATGAATTAAGGATATTTTTAAGAGTTAAGCACAAAGATATTCATGATATCTTTGCTTAAAATTATGACAAATTGGAAATAGCCTAAGTTCAAAAAGTAAAGACTTAGGTAGGTAATTCATGTTATTTCCAGGAAACTAAATATCATGTGGTCATTTAAATACATGTAGTACAATTATGTTTATTAATATGAAAATGTGATATAAAAGAACAAAAGAAGGTTATAAATCAGTATTTTTTTTAAAAGGAAATGTGCATTTTATATATATATAAAGCATATTATGAATATATATATGCATATAAACAAATGGAAGGAAATTTAATAATGTGTTTGTGTAGCTATCTTCAATGAGATTGAGGAGTTTTTGTCATTTCATGTTTTTGAATTTTGTAAATTTTTATCTAAAAGAAGGGGGCTACAGAGGATGAGATAATTGGATAGCATCACTGAATGAATGGACTTGAGTTTGAGCAAACTCCTGGGAGATAGTGAAGGACAGGCACGTCTGGCCGTACTGCAGTCCACGTGGTCCCGAAGAGTCAGACACAACCTAGAGACTTAACAACAACAGTGTATATTCTTTGAAAGATATGTAAAAAGAGAAGTTTAGATGGGTGAAAAATGAGCTCTAAAAATAACTTAGATTTTAAAAAACTACTCAAGTGAAATGGAGTGGGTAGCCTTTACCTTATCCAGGGGATCTTCCCAATCCAGGAATCAAACCCAGATCTTGGGCAGCAGGCAGATTCTTGACCATCTGAGCCTCCAGGAAAGCCCAAGAATATTGGAGAGGGTAGCCTATCCCTTCTCTAGTGGATCTTTCAACCCAGGAATCCAACCAGGGTCTCCTGCATTGCAAGAAAATTCTTTACCAGCTGAAGGACCAAAAAAGTCCTTCAAAGTATCACTATGTCATATTAAGGGCAGCATCAGGGAATCAAGGTCATGATGAGTTTAGAGTAATAGGAAATAAGAACAATGAAAGGGGATCATGCTTTTCTGTTTAGAGCAAAAAGAGAAAGGAGAAGAGCTAGAGAAGGAGAAGAAAAGGAAAAGGGAGAGAGAGGAGGGAGGAGGGTTCAGGATGGGGAACACACGTATACCTGTGGCGGATTCATTTTGATATTTGGCAAAACTAATACAATTATGTAAAATTTAAAAATAAAATTAAATTAAAAAAAAGGAAAAGGGAAAGGTGAAGAGTAAGATCCCCTTATGTTACGTAATTGTACTTTCAGGAAAAGTGATCTTTAGATTATTACAGGCAGAAACAAACTGCTAAGAGAGCATCAGCATCCCCAACTGGTTAAAAAAAAAAAAAAAAAAGATAGTAAGAAATCACATAGACTCTCTAATCATGATGGTTACTTCACCCGGGGTAGGGGAAAAAAAAAAAGATTATTCCCCAAGGAACTAAAAAGAGAAAAAAGTATATATAACTTTGAGGAAAATTCTGTAAGGTAAGAAAAGACTGATAGTAATTGAAGATTGATAGTAATTGGAGACCTGTGGTGAATAGAAAAGTTGTTGAGAAACTGAGTCAGGTAACTACACACTCTCAATAAAAAGGGAATTATGTGATTCTTTAGTATGAAAATTTTCAAGGTGTCTCTCAATTTGCTAATTTACAAAAGTCAATTTACCGAAAGCTTGATGTGTAGAACAGTCAATTTATGAAAACTGTTTAGCAAACATTTTCCATATTATACAGGACAATCTGTTGCAGCTGACTACTCACCAGAAACTGAGGCAGAAGGACTCAGGAAGAGTGGGCTAGGAAGGCAGGACCAGGAGTTTAGAAAGAAAGACATGCAATACAAAGGCAGAGGTGGTCCTGGCAGGGACAAGGGACGGGAAACAGGGATGAGAAGAAATAGCTTGGCAAAAATAAAGACAGGAGATGGATTGTAGGGAAAGCCCACCATTGGTGAGAACTATAATGGGAATTCTGGAATACACAAGACCATTGAGATATTAAATCTAGCTGTTTTACAAAGGAGCTGCCTTAAATAGCTACAAAGAAAGAAAGGAATTCAATACATAGATCATATCTTCAAAAAAGTTCTCTATAGTTTAACAAGATAGTGGTGTAATGGATTGATTTTCAAGTAATCTGGCCTTCTCTCTTTCAGGTCTTCACAGGAAGATCATTTATTAAAACAAGAATAATCAGCAAATAAGTCATGACTAATTGCTAAAACATTACCAATACATTATGAATTACTAGATATAATAATACAAGGTAATATATAATGTATACTGGCGGTGTTGATGTTCAGTTTCTCAGTCGTGTCCAGTTCTTTGTTACCACATGGACTATATAGCCTGCCAGGCTCTGTAGCCTCTAGTTCTGTCCATGGAATTTTCCAGACAAGAATACTGGAGTAAGTTGCCATTTCCTACTCCAGGGGATGTTCCTCAGCCAGGGATTAAACCCACATTTCCTGGATCTCCTGCATTGGCAGGCAGATTCTTTATCACTGTGCAGCCTGGGAAGTCCAAACATATCCTACCTTGCAATTATTCAAGTATTTATTGAGTGCTTATTTTGTAACAGATGCTCAGGAAGTATGCTTTATTTACATCATTGAATTCTTACAGCAACACCATCAGCAATGTTCTCCATTTTACAGATTTTAAAAACCTAGAAATTAATTAATCCAGTGAGAACAGATATAGACATACATCAAAATGTCTTTGAAAATTGATACCCAATTTCCATACCATCTTAGAAAGCTGTTTTGTGTTTGTTCTACATTTCTGTCCTACACTCCTGTTGTGGAGGATAAGCCATGTCCAGGAGCAATAAAGAGCTCAGCAACATCGCTGTGAGATTCACCTTCAACTGTCTTGCCAGGAATTCAAGTTGAGATTTGGTTTCTGGTGGTGATAATAAGGCATTTGCTTCATCTCTCCAGTGGCGCTAGTGGTAAAGAGCCCAGCTACCAATGCAGGAGACATAAGAGACTTGGGTTCAATCCCTGAGTCTGGACTATCCCCTGGAGGAGGGCTTGACAACCCACTCCAGTATTCTTGCCTGGAGAATCCCATGGACAGAGATGCCTGGTGGGCTATAGTCCATAGTGTTGCAGAGTCAGGCATGACTGAAGCGACTCAGCATGCACCCACTCCATTTTGTTAACCAGTCTCAAACATTTAGGACTTCCCTCGTGGCTCAGATGGTAAAGCGTCTGCCTACAATGTGGGAGACCTGGGTTCGATCCCTGTGTTGGGAAGATCCCCTGGAGAAGGAAATGGCACCCCACTCCAGTACTCTTGCCTGGAAAATCCCATGGACAGAGGAGCCTGGTAGGCTACAGTCAATGGGGTCACAAAGAGTTGGACACGACTGAGCGACTTCACTTTCACTTTCTTTTTTCAAACATTTAGGACATACATTACTTTGCTCTTATTACCAAACCCATCTCTACTCTAGGCTGGATTCCAGGACCTGAATCTTAACCCAGAAACCAAAATCCAGTAGAAGCCTTGAGACTTCACAGATGCAAATTTCAATTTTTGTCTATATTTTTAAACATTTTCTGCTCCAGATCATTGAGCACTGTTCTCTGCACCTTGGTCTGATATTCCAGCAGCACAGGGAGTGTTTTATTGTTGACTATACTACTGCAAGTAAACAATCTCATGTAGATTCCTAGTTACATGCTAGGTACTGTGGTGATTTTAAGATACAATGTAAATATGATATGCTTCTAGCATTCAACTGACTCAATCTACAGTAGCTTGCCCTGGACAGTCTCAAATTTAGGATCATGTTCTGAGCATTTAGAATATACTTACTTACTTTCCCTACTATATAGAATATTGGCTTTCTATGAACCAATGTTCTATATCAATATATCTATATCTATATATCTATATCTATATAGAACCAAAGGTTCTATAGAACCAATGTTCTATATCAAAACATGATATACTAGCTTTAAAAAAAAAAAGACTCTTACATTTGTAAGTATTGAATAATAATATTTCCCAGAAGTCATCTTATGTAATAGGTCTCTGGTGGCTCGGTGGATAAAGTGTCTGCCTGCAATGCAGGAGACCTGGGTTCAATCCCTGGGTTGGGAAGGTTCCCTGGAGAAGAAAATGGCAACCCACTCCAGTATTCTTGCCTGGAGAATCCCATGGACAGAGGAGCCTGGCAGGCTACAGTCCATGGGATCACAAAGAGTCAGACACGACTGAGTGACTTCACACACACACACACACACACAAGGAAAAACGCAGTAATGTAGGAACTTGACTACTCAGAGATGCAATATTTATAGATAAATGTAAGTCAGTTTCCAGAGAAGGCAATGGCATCCCACTCCAGTACTCTTGCCTGGAAAATCCCATGGACGGAGGAGCCTGATAGGCTGCAGTCCATGGGGTCGCTAAAAGTCGGATACGACTGAGCGTCTTCACTTTCACTTTTCACTCTCATGCATCGGAGAAGGAAATGGCAACCCACTCCAGTGTTCTTGCCTGGAGAATCCCAGGGACGGGGGAGCCTTGTTGGGCTGCCGTCTATGGGGTCACACAGAGTCGGACACAACTGAAGCCACTTAGCAGCAGCATTATCGGTAAGTCAGTTTCAGATGAATTGTCCTTCCTAAACTTTTACATATGGGGAAATATAGATAAAGTAGTTTTAGTGGTAGCTCTTCATGCATTAATAGAGAATTCAGACTTCTCTTTATACATGATTAGAAAGAGCTCACCACACTCATTCTGTGGGCTGGGCTTCCCTGGTGACACTAGTGGTAAAGAACCTGCCTGCCTGTGCAGGAGACAGACGGTCCTGAGTCGGGAAGATCCCTTGGAGAAGGGATAGGCTACCTACTCCAGTATTCTTGGGCTTCCCTAGTGGTTCCGATGGTAAAGAATCCACCTGCAATGCCAGAGACCTGGGTTTGCTCCCTGGGTTGGGAAGACCTCTAGAGGAGGGCATGGCAACCCACCCCAGTTTTCTAGTCTTCCATAGTGGCTGAGGCAGTAAAGAGCCTGCCCACAGTGCAGGAGACTCCGGTTGGATCCTTGAGTTGGAAAGATTCCTTGGAGAAGGGAATGGCACCCCACTCCAGTATTCTTGCCTGGAAAATCCCATGGACAGAGGAGCCTGGTGGGTTACAGTCGATGGGGTCGAAAAGAGTTGGACATGACTTAGCACCACCACCACCTGGGATCCTTCAGATTCCTGTTTCATGTGGGGAATTATTCATAGGATTTTTAAGATCTTCAACCCATCATATAAACCAAAAACAAAAGCAAGATGAAATCCTATAGTAAAACAAAATCATCCAAATAATAAACAGAAGCAAAAAGGTAATTAAATCCATAGTCTGTGTCACATTAAGTTTTGCCAAAGGCGATTTGAATCATTTGTGAGATTCAGTACAAGCACATCTCTTTCCCATATGCCATCATCTCAGATGATAGAGAGGATAATGTATTTAAATTTCTTCATTGATTACTAAAGCTTCATACCCTCTATCTTCCTCTAGTGATGTGCTGTAGTTCAAGGGTAATTATCTTTGGTGCAAAGTGTAAGATGATTTAATTTATCCTAGCAATTGACAAAAGCTTTATTTCTATTTGCTTAGTTTTCTTCCCCCCCCCGCCCCTTTTTTTTTTCTTTCTCCCTCTCTCACTTTTGTTTTGGGGGTAGGTCTGTTACTCAAGCTCTACTGCGTAACATAACTTGATGCTCTATTATATTTATTTTGGCTTACAAAAGAAAGGTGGGATGACATTGGGAAATAAAGCATTCCAAATAAAGATTACTAGGGAGAAAAGTGAGTTGGAATCAAGGCCCCAAGTATCAGTCTACCTCTCACTCTGCAAATTACTTTCTTGGTACATTTGGTTCAAACTGACAGTATACTTTTGGTGCCCTATGTACATCTGGATCCTCTGTAGAAAAACATTTCATATCATTACCTGGCACTGCTGCAAAATCAAATTGATTATAAACTAGTAAACATGCTGATATGCAGGCTATGTGATTAATTTTCAACTGTTGTAGATTCTCTCATAAGACAGTGTGTCAGGAGATTTTCAGTCAATAGCAGTAATTAGGTCTGTTCTTTCCAATAAAAATATTCAGTGAACCATTACACTTGACTGTGAAGTATATAGCCAAAGGAGGTGGTACGCATTTCAACAAATTGTTGTGACCTATTAGCTCAGACGTTTGGTGGCTCAGATGGTAAAGAATATGTTTGCATTGCAGGAGACCTGGGTTCAATCCCTAGGTTTGGGAAGATCCCGTGGAGAATGAATGATTACCCACTGCAGTGGATAATCCAGTTCTTGCCTGGGGAATTCCATGGGCAGAGGAACCTGGCAGACCACAGTCCATGGGGTTGCAAAGAGTCAGACGCAACTCAGAGACTAGCACATATTAGCTCAAATAACTATACAATTTATTAGGTATTCAGGAATGCTTCTTAAAATTAGAAAAAAACACATTTAGACATTTTCTATACTACCTTTATTCATAGATCATGTTTATAATCTTGGCAGCTCACTTGAAAGAAGTGAGGTTTGCTTGATTTGTTTTTTTTTTTTTTTTTTAAGTGCTCTATTCTCCATGCTATTTCAGATCTGTATACTGGAACCTAATGCTTTCCTAATGAGAGCCAGATAAAAGGGAATATTGTCATTCAGCCCAGGCTATAGGAGATAAGTGGGGTGAGGGGCATAAGAAAGAGCTCAAAGTACTACAGGAGAAATCTTAACAAAAGGGAAAGTCCTATTTCAGACCTTCTTAGCTTAAAACTCTTGGCGAGGAGCCAGTGGGTGCCCTTGGAGAACTCTCCAAACTCCAGGGAATTCTGTTCTTCTTATTGATTCAAGGTGATGTTTCACAGTGAGTTGATTCTAGGAGAAGTTTGCACAGCACTTGGAATAATTACAAGAACATTGATTGGTTTGGACAAAAGGATGCATCACTAAAAAATATTGAATAATGGATGCTGTGAGTAACTTCCCAGTTTAAGCTATCTTCCACTCTGTCAGAATGATTGCTTTCTTTGTGGTAGCTAAACTGCATAAGAGCACTGTCCTTTACTTACAGTGGCATTAAATCCTCTTTCCTACACACTGTAAAAGCTTTATTTTCCCAGCTTGCCAACTTTTATCCTATCCACCAACTATGCAATCAGAAATAGTGAAAAATGTGGGGCCAACAAATTGCTGAACTATTCTATCAAATAGCATGTCAAGGTCTAGGTCTTTACTGCCTTTTAAGAAAAGTTACTACTTTTCTTGTGAGTGCCTGTAATCTGTAGTTCATACAGATGGCAGTTCTAATATTCTTTTGCCCTCCATTCACCACTACCTTAAAAGACACACTAATATTTATGAACACATAAAATCACATGTGATCTATTTATCTAACTTGATAAATTCCATTATAGCATCAACTCAGTGATCAGCCGTGAATCTGAAAAGTTGCCAGAACATAAACATTCTCTGCCAAACTTGCCAAGGGTAGGTAAGTAGTTGAAATTACCCAAATATATTCAAGTTTGACAGGGAAGTAATAATATATTGAAATATAAATTAAATAAATCAGAATGTTGGAAATATTTTCCTTTACAGAGAAATGGGAAAAGATGGAAAATTGTAAACTATTTAACTCTTGCAAATTTATAATTTCACCTAATTTTTTCTGATAAAGAAAAAATATACTTTGTACACAAGAATATATGTATTTACGTATTTGATTCTATACATAGTCTTTTTATATGTACAGATTATGCCTGTAATAATCAATACTCAAAAAGGTAAAGCTATTAGTAATAATTATTGTACTACTCAAAATACTTTGATTTCAACTTATTTTTACTTTAGGGAAAAAAAAATCTGATAAAACTATGATTGAAATAATAATTACAGCTAATATTTACTGAAACAACATTTATTTAGGTACCAGTCATACTTCTAAGTGGTTCTATGTATTAGCTAGTTAATTGTTACAATGTTCCCATGAGGTAGGTTCTGTATTATCCCCATTTTACAGATAAATAATCTGTGATGCAGAGAAGATTTAAAGAAAGTGATAGAGTAATTCCTCAAATTGTACTGTTCTGTGAAGTAAATACTTTATTGGCTCTATTAGTACCTCTATCTAGACATTAGGCTGTCTTTGTGAATTAATGCTTGGGGCATTATGTAATATAAAGAATTTCAGCTTATGAACATACTATATATCTGGAATATGGTTTAAATCAAGCCATTCTAAGATTAAACCCTGAAAATGCATTGTTTCATATATCTGGCTTGTGACTTGGCCCTGAAGTTGTATAATTGTTGAATATACAGCTGATAAAAAGTAAACTACATGTTTTCATGAGGTACTTTGCAATAAATGAAGCAGAGAAAATCAAACCCTAGAAAACTGATCTAAAAAAAATGTTTTTCTAAATGATTAAAAATATTCAGGGAGTTAGAAAAGTCTTTACCGTCTGAGCCACCAGGAAGACCTCTATATAATAAAGGAAATAAACCATGAATGGAAGAATTGCTAAGTTATAAACAAAAATAGCAAGCTCTAGAGCTGGCTGCACTGTCCCACATGGTGGTCACTGTCCACTCACAGCTACTGAGAACTTGAGATACAGCTGGATCAAACAGAGGTGTCCTGTAAGTGTAAAGATCACAACTGATTTCACAGACTTAGTATTAAAAAAGGCAAAATATCTCAATAATAATCATCTTGATCATTCACTGAAATACTTTTGATATGTTGTATACATAGTATCAAATAAAATATAAAAAGAATTATAATTATTATAATTTACTGCTTTTAATATGATGATCAGAAAATTTTAAATTACATATGGGCTTCTTGTACTCTAAAATAGAGTGATGACACAAATTCTCAATCCTATTTTCTATAAACTACAATATGTTAGAGGGCTATAGATCTATCTATCTATAGATAGAGGGCTTCCCAGGTGGCACTAGCAGAAAAGAACCTGCCTATTGATGCTTACTCGAAAGTTATGACCAACCTAGATAGCATATTCAAAAGCAGAGACATTACTTTGCCAACAAAGGTTCATCTAGTCAAGGCTATGGTTTTTCCTGTGGTCATGTATGGATGTGAAAGTTGGACTGTGAAGAAGGCTGAGCACCGAAGAATTGATGCTTTTGAAGTATGGTGTTGGAGAAGACTCTTGAGAGTCCCTTGGACTGCAAGGAGATCCAACCAGTCCATTCTGAAGGAGATCAGCCCTGGGATTTCTTTGGAAGGAATGATGCTAAAGCTGAAACTCCAGTACTTTGGCCACCTCATGTGAAGAGTTGACTCATTGGAAAAGACTCTGATGCTGGGAGGGATTGGGGGCAGGAGGAGAAGGGGACGAAAGAGGATGAGATGGCTTGATGGCATCACTGACTCGATGGACAAGAGTCTCAGTGAACTCTGGGAGTTTGTGATGGACAGGGAGGCCTGACGTGCTGCGATTCATGGGGTCGCAAAGGGTCAGACATGACTGAGCGACTGATCTGATCTGATCTTATTGATGCAACAAATGTAACAGTTGAGAGTTCTATCCCTGGGTTAGGAAGACCCCCTGGAGAAGGGCATGGCAAACCACTCCAGTATTCTTGCCTGGAGAATCCCACAGACAGAGGAGCCTGGGGGACTACAGTCCATAGGGTCGAAAAGAGTCAGACACGGCTGAAGTGACTTAGCATGCATGCATTATCAGATCAGATCAGATATATTTAGATATATTTAGGCTTTAGATATAGACGAACCTTTGTTGGCAAAGTAATGTCTCTGCTTTTGAATATGCTATCTAGGTTGGTCATAACTTTCCTTCCAAGGAGTAAGCGTCTTTTAATTTCATGGCTGCAGTCACCATCTGTAGTGATTTTGGAGCCCAGAAAAATAAAGTCTGACACTGTTTCTAATGTTTCTCCGTCTATTTTCCATGAAGTGATGGGACCAGATGCCATGGTCTTCGTTTTCTGAATGTTGAGCTTTAAGCCAACTTTTTCACTCTACTCTTTCACTTTCATCAAGAAGCTTTTCAGTTCCTCTTCACTTTCTACCATAAGGGTGGTATCATCTGCATGTCTGAGGTTATTGATATTTCTCCCCGCAATCTTGATTCCAGCTTGTGTTTCTTCCAGTCCAGCGTTTCTCATGATGTACTCTGCATATAAGTTAAATAAACATGGTGACAATATACAACCTTAGATAATTATAAACATTTTTGCATGAAAGTCCCAAGATACGAAGACTTTAGAAGAGCATATGGATAATATACTGCTATATAGGTAATATTAAAATGGTAATTTAAAGCCTAAATATATCTTGAGAGCCTAAATATATCTAAATATATCTGTATATATAATTTAGTATATTTTATACTAAAGTTTGTTTTTTCAAGTCAGAACATGGAAGATTTTTTGTAAAGAAATAAAAAGTTCTCACAAAAAAAAAAAAAGAAAGAATTTTGCATTTTAGTAGAACACAGAAAAACTCATCATTATATGAGAAAACACTGCTAAAGAGAAGCCAACTATTTAATGGACTTGTTGTGGTACCAAAAAATGAAAATTGTAACAACACATACTAAGGCAGTGCCTGAGTTAATTCTGCCAAATATGTTATAAATCAGATTAATGTTTATTGTGGAAATATTTATCAGTGGTCCCTAGGGTATATAGGTTTCTATTTAGTTTTTTCTTTAATAATGATGTTTTATTTTGGTGAGATGAAACACACTTATTATAGGACATTCAGGCAATAGAGAAAATGTAATTGCTTCAGAGTCCACCACTCAAAGTAACCACTGTTAACATTAGCTGAACACCTTTCTATTAATATATGTAAAAAGAAGGAAGAACAAATTATTTTATTAAAATTATTTCATATTTAAAGCATTTGAAATAAAAATTTTACCTTTATTGTTACTTTATTTTAAGCTAACGAAAGAAACAGAATTACTGAATATGAGATAAAAATGTCTTTAACACATACAACAGTGAAGGTTGATGTGAACTATGGTCTTTGAGTGATAATGCTGCATTTCTATTGATTCATTAGTTGTAACAAATGTATCCTGCTGGTGGGATTGTTGATGACTGGGGAGGTTATGCACGGTGGCTATGCACAGTGTGGAAGTAGAGGCAAACAGGAAATTCTTGTTCTTTCTGCTTAATTTTTCTGTGAATCTCAAACTGCTCTAAAAAATTAAGTTTACATATAAAAAAGTAAGCTCCTTTTCAGAGTACCATCATGATGTATAAGGCAGTCAGTAAACTAAAAAAAAAACAAAACAAAAACAAAAGCAGAGTATGGCAGGTAAAGAAAGACAAACTGCTTAAGTATCTGTTCCAGTGAGTTTGGACTACTGCCCCCTACATATTGGAAAAAAAAAAAAGTCTTTACTAGATGAAATCTTTACCCTTCATTGATCCTAGACTTACATGGAAGCCTTGTGTTCTGGACTTCCCTGGTGGCTCAGATGGTAAAGCATCTGCCTATAATGTGGGAGACCTGGGTCCAATCCCTGTGTCAGGAAGATCCCCTGGAGAAGGCAATGACACCCCACTCCAGTACTCTTGCCTGGAAAATCCCATGGATGGAGGAGCCTGATAGGCTACAGTCCATGGGATCTCAAAGAGTTGGACACGACTGAGTGACTTGACTTTCACTTTCTTTCTTGTGTTCTGGGCTAGTTAATGTCTTACTCTTGGTTCTGCTTCAAAGTAGAGTCAGACAGAGGCTTCCAGGCCAGTACTTTGCCTCGTTACTGATCTGAGGGGAAAGGAATGCAGGACAATGGGAGTAAAAGGGAATGAAAAAAAAAGTCAGTTCAAAAAATGTCTTATCAAATTAAACACTGACTTTAAGACCTTTATGAGGAATCCTATGAAATGTCTGTCAGAACTATCTGCAGTTGGAAAAAGGAGACTGAGAGTACACTTCTCATTGTCTCCTGCCCCCTGGATCAGGTGTTAATACAACTAATTTTCAGTGGTCCACATCCTGGTTATGTGGGTCTGGGTTGTGCTTTCACAAAGCAAGGTTGTGGATGCCCCACACAGTGGAGGAGGAAAAGCCTCGAGTCATGAATAAGAAGTACACTTGGGATTGGTTTCTGTGGCAGTGGTTAGAAGAGGAGATGATGCAAAAGAGTTTTATAAAGATGCAGAAAAGGTGTGAAAACAATACCTACAAGTTCTAGCTTTCTCAGTCTGAAATGAGGATGAGAGTGGTATCTTCCACTGTTATGAAATTAAGATAGTAGGTATAAAGCTTTTGGGGGGCTTCCCAGGTAGCACTAGTGGTAAAGAACACACCGGCCAATGCAGGAGATATAAGCAATGCAGGTTTGATCCCTGGGTTGGGAAGATCCCCTGGAGGAGGAAATGGCAATCCACGGGTTTAATCCCTGGATCAGAAAGATCCCCTGGAGGAAGAAATGGTAACCCACTCCAGTATCTTCACCTGGAGCCATGGACAGAGGAGCCCAGTGGGCTAGAGTCCATGGGGTCTCAAAGAGTCGGACTCGACTGAGGTGACTTAGCATGCATGCATAAAGTGTTTAGCACACTGCCTGGTACAATGTCCTTGCCCAGTACAAGGGCAAGGTCTTTTGATTGCTCAGGACCAGCTACAATACGCTGTGTAACAAATAATCCCAAACTTTAATGGCTTAAAAAAAAGAAATTATATATATTTTGTGCATCATGGGTTGGCAGAAGGGATCTGATCACTGTAGCAACCCAGAAATTAAGACTGATAAAGGAGTCAACATCGTGAAAATAAGATTGATGATGGAAAGATGAATAAATAGAAAACAAATTTCAGAACAGAAAGTAAACCTTTATTTAGTAACTTTATAAATGCAAGTAGCAGTTCAGAGAATGAAATGATAGCTGATTTCCCATTATCTTCTCTATTTTCTCTGTTTGTGTCCAAAGGACCCTTAAGTTCAATCTTTTCAAGGACATTAAAGACTGTGTATCCATATCATATTGCAATAGAATTGTGCTAAAACCAAGATCTACCATGAGGAAAAATAGAGACAAATTATATATTCCAGAGAAATAACTTTGTGGTGGTTTATGAACACTTCAGGGGTCAAACTGATTAAAGGTCAGAAGAAAAAGGAAGGGGTTACGTGAGAAAGAACAGAAGTACAGAGTTAGAAGGAGTACACAGCTGGGTCCTTCCTCTGTTATTCAAAAAAAATATCAGCAAGCCCCTCGGCTTCTGCTAGCATCTTGTTTTCCAGAGCCCCCTCCTGCTGTGCTAATGAGGTGAAAAGTGACCTGCCTGCTCATTTTCTGGCTCCTTACTTAGTAATGGTGTGACATGCTGAAAAGCTGACTGCATGTGCTGTGTTAGAGATGAGATCATACAATACCTAACAGATGCTCTTAGGGTCTTTGAAACAGCAAAGCTGAGGTTTCAAAATTGCATGTGTTTTTCATCTAAAATGCTGAAGGAGTAACATTGCTCCTGTTAATTCCACATACTTTTACATATGTCTCCTTCATTACAATGTGTCACAAGCTAGCTGCCTACAAATTACTACATTTGCCATACCAATCAATAAGTATGAGCTATGAAGAGCCCTCGAGGGCCCAATTTCATTTGATGATATATCTTGCACTCTGATCCTTCTATAAGAAAGTATATTCATTTTTTATGGCATGAATGTCACCTGTTAAGTTTAGGCTTGCAAACTTGGGCCTCAAGAGGCTCTTTCTTTCTTTTTGTCACCAGATAAAGGGTATCTCTATGGTTATAGAACTGAAGTGAGTACAAATGGAACACGTGTATCTCTGAGTCTGTATTTGCACGTGTCAGGTAGCGGAGGAGGAAGACGAGGAAGTGAGGACAGTTTTGGAAGTGAGGACAGCATATATTTTTTGATGAATTATACCTTAAAATTGGAGAAGGCAATGGCACCCCACTCCAGTACTCTTGCCTGGAAAATACCATGGGCGGAGGAGCCTGGTGGGCTGCAATCCGTGGGGTTGCAAAGAGTCGGACACAACTGAGTGACTTCACTTTCACTTTTCACTTTCATGCATTGGAGAAGGAAATGGCAACCCACTCCAGTGTTCTTGCCTGGAGAATCCCAGGGACGGGGGAGCCTGGGGAGCTGCCGTCTATGGGGTCGCACAGAGTCGGACACGATTGAAGTGACTTAGCAGCATACCTTAAAATAATATAGTACAAAAGTTAATATATAATCATACAATATAGGGCAACAAGACGCCCTTAACAAGCTTTCTGTCCTTGGTCAACAGTGAAAGAGGTGACAGGTCACTATATCACAACAGCAATGTCTTAACTAGGAGGTACAAAGGCTGGATGGTTCAGTCTCCTAAAAAAAAAAGAAAAAAAAAGATTATTTTTATTGTAAAAGAAGGAGTAACAAGGGCAAGGCAGTCGCTAAGTTCCCTTCAAGTAAAAGAACTTCATAAACAGGGCTGAACAGAGTATACAGGCTGGAAAAATAATATGTCAATTTCTAGTGAGAGGCTAGAATGGCACTCTAACTTTTAAATAGAAGAAAATTCCCAAAGAGCTAGCATACGTTTAAATTCTGAGAGCAAGATACCTGTTCTCTGAGGGTAGAAGGAGGTTAATCCTCAGGTTTCCTGAATGAAGACTTTTCCCTTCCTTCCCATTTTTTTCCTTTCTTCTTTTTTTCTTTTCTCTTCTTTTGTGCTGTGTTACAAGTATTCAAGGAAGCTCTTTTATCCTCTAGAGAAGGGAAATAAAACTTCTAAAGGAGTATGATTTTGTTGTTTAGAGCCAGAATCTAATGAGCCGTTAAGTATTTTGTGAAGGAAAAAAGTGAAGAGTGTTTTACAGAGGAGGTAAAAGGAAAGAAATATTTAGTCTTAGCTTAATAGCTCAGAAAGATCATTTCCTTTGACCAGAAAGATCCAGCAGGAATGTAATGAAAGAAGAAAGAATATAAGATGAGAGTAGAGGGGAGGGGAGGAGAGGAATTAGATTATCTGCCACTTATCTAATGCAACCTTCCTAAACACCATGAATCATTAGAAAAGAAAAGAGAAAGAAGGTGATTATTGGTAAACTATTGTTCTTGCTACAGCAAGGTCTTCAAATTGAATTTCAATCTTAACAAAATATTTATCAAACCATTGGGCCAATAAGATGGAGTAATTGTCTCAAGAGTTCTTGGTTCTGAGTAGTGCCCTCCTTCCCAACTCTTTGAACACTCACTAGTCTCAGGTATTTTAATCCCTTTAAATAAAGTTTTTCACTATAATAGAATCTTTTGTTGGATGCACCTGGCTTCCATGATGAAGATATGATGAAAGGAAATGTACTTGGAAATGTTCTGAGTTAGGCATCAACCAGTACATGCAGATCAAAAGGAGAGAAGAGAGGAACCGGAAAGTTCTCCAAACCATCACTCTTTGGAAAAAAAAAAAAAAAGATGCTAATTGTGTCTTGATTCACCCAATCCAAGCTTTGCATCAAAGTTGCAATGGATGGACCTGATGAGGGTCACTGCTGATGTGCTTTGGAATTTGGAGTGGGCTGAGCCCATGCCTAAAGGCTAGTTGATCCTTCGAATACTACTCCCTATTTAGACTGCAGCAGACTATCTTTTACTTGATCAGAAACCAGATTCAGCTCATTGTTTTGCAAAAGGGGTGTCTGATTCCTGTCTAACTTATGCCTTTTAGATATACTGCTTCACAGTAATTGTTAAGAAACCCCAAAAAAAGATTTTTAAAAGTCCCGCACCTATATTTTAGGAAAGTTAAAAACATGTATCTTGAGGTCTCCTGAACTAGTAATGGTAACAATGAAACTTTTATCTACAAATAATGAAAAATGAGTGTTGTTATGAAAAATAACAATTTATTTACTCACAACATGTTACTATTAAGGGCATTTGAGGTGAGGGGGAAGCCTCATGCTCAGTTGTGTCCAACTCTTTGTGACCCTTTGGACTGTAGCCCACCAGGCTCCTCTGTCCCTAGAATTCTCCAAGTAAGAATACTGGAGTGGGTTGCCATTTCCTCCTCCCAGTGATCTTCCTGCCCCAGAGACTGAACCTGAGTCTCCTGCATGTCCTGCATTGGCAAGTAGACTCTACCACTGAGCCACATGACCTGAGAGAATCAGGATGTCAAACGGAGGATGGGAGGACAGGCGTTCATTGCGGCATAAAGCATGCGCCACCTTGGGAAGGATCTGTTTGCTACAGGTAGGAAAGTATTGGTAGATAGCAGGCAGCTCTGGCTGAGAACACCAAGGTAATCTGACAAAGGAAAGTATAAACGGGCCATATTTTATTTCATGGATATGGGGGGCTTTTAAGGCAGTGAAGGCATGTGAACATTTTCGTAATCTTCTGAATTAAAGTTTAGGGTATTATATTTTTCCAAGTCTGAAATTGTGCAAATTACAAAAATTTTGTAATTTGTACAAAGTACAAGTATTGTCAGTACAATACTAAGGATATGGTTGAAAAGACAAATACAATTTTAAAGCAAATAGTGCCAATAAAAGGAGTCCAAGATGGCCTTTAAATAAATATATATATGTATATATAGAGAGAATAAATACCCAAGTATATATCACCAAGTTTTTTTGATTCTAAGATGTGTCCTCCTTCTGATTTCTTTGATCTCCCACTTGTCTCAGGTAATTTAATCTACCCATCACATTTGGTAATATAATAAACAGCTATTTCATTTTAGCAGAATCGTTTCAATTTTATGGGCTTTAAGACACACTACCACAAAATCTGACATCTTGGCATATTGAGTATCTTAAGCTGAAGGAGTTTGAGAAAATAACAGAACCTCCCCCTACTCCACCCTTCTTTCCTGAAACAGGCTGCAAACTCCCCAAAAGAGATGTCTTCCCTATATCCAGAAAAAAAGGAGCATTAAAACAAAGGGACACTAAGAAGAATCCTAACAGACAGGCTTGGCTAAGTTTCACCTAGTTTATTATGATTACCTCATACCTACCATGTTTCTCCACAACTGTGTGTGCGTGCTCAGTCCTGTCCAACTCTTTGTGACCCTATGGACTGTAGGCCACCAGGCTCCTCTGCCCATGGAATTTACCAGGCAAGAATACTGGAGTGGTTTGCCATTTCCTCCTCCAGGGGATCTTCTGATCCAGTCATTGAACCCATGTCTCTTGCGTCTCCTGCATCAGCAGATTCTTTACTACTGTGCCGCCTGGGATGCCCAGCTGTGCCCTCCTCATCCAACCAGCACAAAAGACTCAAGTATAGCTATTGATTTGGGTCTTCATTACCTTATGAGGGCTCCTGTGTCACATAAAATTTATATTAAATAAATCTGTATGCTTTTTTCTATTAATGTGTCTTTGTCAGTTTAATTTTCAGATCCATCCAGGGACCTTAAAAGGTTGAGAGAAGTTGTTTTCTCCTCTGAGGATTTTATCTTCCATGCAGAGAATGCAATGAGGGGAAATGCATGGGAAAAATTTGTGGTCTAAGATCAACCAATCTGTAGAAGTCAAAAGGATTAGAAACATAAAGGCCAAGGTATCATACAGATCTAATACTCTGATTCATTTTCTTAACTTTGTATTTCAACAACTTATTTCTCTTTAACGTGGGAATTCCCAACCTTCAGGACAAGATTTTTACCTAAAGGACATGATCTTCAATTCATAATATCACAACAGCATTACTTTTTTGTTGTCAATTTGTCTCTAGTTTAGTCTTACTTTACAAAAGACAATGGTACAATATATTAATTGAACCATTCATAGATGGAATTCAGGGAGATTGTAAAGCCTAAAATTGATAGCATTTATCAGGTTGGGGGGGGCGGGGGCTGGCTAACTAGCAAAAGATTTGTCTAAAGTCATCCAACCAGACCCGATATTCATGAAATTTTTCATCCATTGATACCTAAGTTGAACTCACAAAGTGTGTTTCCTCAAAACATGAATTTGTTTATGTAAATGAATATTCTATATGCAAAACGCAGGCAGAATTTTCCATTTAGGCACGAAATTACCTTTTTTATGTGCATAGAAATATTTGTGAGTGCAGACATGGGACCTGAAATTTGAACATCTGAAAGTAGTAAAAAAGTTCACCAACTAGATAGCTAATAGGAAAACTGTGCTAAAATTTCCTGTTCTTATTCTAAGATAGGTTCAGATTGGTCTCAATTTCAGTTTAAAATTATAAAATCAAAGCCTATATCTATCACTCATGAATTTCTTTAATTCCCCTCCTAAATAGACTCATGTGTATACCAGGCCTGGTGCTAGGAAGAACAGCCCTTCCAATCTAATTTCTTTTCATTCTTTTATGTAATGACAGATAATATTCTTATCCTTCCTTTGGTTCACCTATAAATCACATGGGGCATCATTTTTGGGGGGAATTTAAACCATAATGGAACTTATTAAATTTTTTGTTCTTATGAGCCATACTCAATTTGATTTTGGCATCTGAATTCATCTTTTGTCAGTGATTTTTATTATCTCTTTTGTTAGCTGCCGCACCATCAATAACTTCCAGTGTATCAGTCTTTTGCATTAAGTACATTATGTGCTCCTTTAGTCAGAGCATTTCTTCTTAAAATAATATCTTTTATTCTAATAAGCATATTATGCTTTGCAAATGCCTCAGATGTTGAAAAGAATGTTTCACTGAAAGGGAACAAGGTCTGTTTTTCATTGTATCTTATTATACTTATAAATTCATTGTCTACATATTGCCTAACATATGTTAGATGCTCAATAAATATCTAGTATTTTATAGGTTGTACTGCCTTTGTGAACAACACATGAAAAATATACCACAAAATTTGGGAAAAAAAGTCATAGGTCTTTCTTTTGTTGAATCTGTGTTCCATTTCTAAGCTAAATCATTACTTATATATTTTATTCTATCTTAAATAAAGCTAAAACTAAAATGGTTACATAAAAGTTATACTGCAATCTGCTATCAAAGAAAAAATAAAAAGTAGAAAAGAGAAAGTATAAAAAATAGCAAAGATGGAAATGGAAAAAAAAAATAAACAGGTTTTATTTTTAATTTCCACTACCAAGAATTTCCAGACTACATAGCTACTTATGTGGACAGGGAATAAATTTGCCTATAAAATGTGTGGGCATAATACCTTAAACAAGCAAGCTTCTAATTTTTAAAAATATTTTAAAAACTACATTATGGTTACACTGAAAAGACTGGTGGTTGCCAGAGGCAGGGGTTAGCGGGTGGGCAAAACTGAGCAAAGGGTGTCAAAATGCACAAACTACCAGTTATAAAATAAGTGCCGTGGAGATATAATGAACAGCATAGTGATTATAGTTAATAATTTTATATTGTTTATTTGAAAAGTGATGAGAAAGTAGATCTTAAAAGTTCTTATCTCAAGAAAAATCCTGTAGCTATATATGGTGATGCATATTAGTCTTGTGATCATTTCATAATACACACAAATATCAACTCATTACATTGTACATCTGAAACTAATATGAAGTTACATGTCATTTATACCTCAATTTTAAAAAGTTTTCCTATAAACACTTTGACACATCAAAAGCATATTTTACTTGAAGTATACCTTTGGGGGAAATCACTAAGAAATATCATTGTTTTTCAATTTGAAATAATTGTGACTAATTTTTAAATAAATATATATTATATAATGTACCACCCTTGAATTAACATATCATTATTATTATTATAATTAAACTAATAGTATAAAGGATTATGTGATAATAATGCTGGTCTTTTTATATAGTAATAAATCACTGATGATCAAATGCAAAATAGACTAGTAACTGACCCCAGCAAATTATCCATTATATATACACTTTCAAGACATCACAATTTACTTGCTTCAACTCAAAGGAATATATTTTGACAAGCTTTTAGTTGTGTTCTCCTAATTAGAGGGTCTCTAACTCAAGACAAGTTAACCCTCCCCTTCTGGATGCTTGTAGATATATCCTGGGATTTGCCACTGGCAGATGACACTGCCAACCTTCTTCATTAGCATGCAGCAGGGTAGAGGAAACTCAAAAAAACCTGTGCACGAAGTGGAACGACTGCTAGTTCTGCATATTGATGGCCCAGGAGTAGGCTGTGAGCCCCAGCCAGCCTGGGAGCAGATTAGAAAAGCACGACCTTCTGAGGCTCATTCTTTATCATTAGACTACATACTTAATTTCCATTGGAAAAAAAAATGACACAATTTTCCCTAATTTGTGATTTGTCTAATGCTTTGCAATTATATTGTCCACCTGAAAGAATAATTAAAGTAAGGTTAACTTATTTCCAAAAATTCTGTATGAGAAAAAAGGTAACAGGAAGGTGGAGGAAGTAGACTTTAGCTCTGAGGGATGGATTGGAGGTTTTGTAAAGAAAGAGGACAAATGTTCAGTGGTATGTGTATTAAAATGCAAACAACCTTTCTGCTTTTCCCTTACTTTTAAGCTTTCTGCATACATTTCTCTGTCTGCATGCATGTATGATCAATTTCTTTAGTCATGTCTGGCTCTTTGTGACCCCATGGCTCCTCTGTCCATGGGGTCCTCCAGGAAAGAATACTGGAGTGGGTTGCCATGCCCTCCTCCAGGGAATCTTCCCGAGCCAGGGATCGAACCAGTGTCTCCTGCATTGCAGGCTGTTTCTCTACCGCCGAGCCACTTGGGTAGCCTCTGGCTGTAGATGGGTCTGTAGCTGTGTGAACATCTACAGACCTGTACCTGTAGATGTGTCAACAAGTTGATGAAATCTTAGCCATTTCTCTCTTCCTGACTTATTAAGCATTCCATTTTATAAAAGGCAAAGTCAGCTAGAAACCTTTAGATGAAACTGCTATTAGAAACTTCAAATTCTCATTAGACAGAAAAATGGAAAACATTAAGAGGTAAAGTTAGTTTTTTTTTTAACAATGGGAAACAATTTTTGTACAAATAATTCTTTCAAAAGGCTTAGCAAAACAACCAGAACTGCATCCTGTTAGTATGTTTCCTCAACTTTAATTCAGATGAAAGTGGTGACATTTTTCTTGTTCTGCTCAAGTTGGAAGAAACCCCAAAATAGATTAGCACTGAACACAGGGGTGTCTGCCAAATTTCAAGTCTGCAGTCCCAACAACAGTCAAAGGTATTTAAATATTTCACATACAAGAAGTGTGGTTACCACTGCTTTTCATGACCATTTTTAAAGCTTATTACAGGATTATCTTGGATGAAGTCCTGCCCTAACACGGTTGAATGTTTGTACCTCTTAAGTCACGTTCAGAAAAGTGACTCTGGAATTAGGCTTGAGAAGGAACCAGGTTTATGCTTGACTAACACACTTCACTACATCCTCTGGCATCTACCTCCACTTCAGAGTAAGAAAGGGAGAGAATATATCAATTTTTTCTCTACTTTTTATTCAACACCCAATTATCCCCAGGTGAGTAGCCCAGAACCTCTTTTTTTCTCACCTTCAATGCATGTCACTGCTCATTAGAATGATGATAATAATTGGAAGACAAACATTTTCATCAACAAATGTTTTCTGAGTGCTATGGGAGTAATGCCATTATATTATACTAAACATTGTTGTACAGATTATATGTTCTGTGAAAATTAATTTGCTCCTTAGGGAATAAAATGAAGGAGGTAGTAACAGAAGACATCGTGACCACTATTCTTAACTGTGCTTTAGATCCTCCTTCTAAAGTCTTTCCTTCTCTTTCTCCTCTCATTCCATTCTCTACCTCTCTTTTCTTCTGTCTCCTCCTCTTGCTTCTTCTCCTTTGTCCATCATAAACTAAGAGTTAAGAAAATAATTTCCTGTGCATTAGAAGACTGGTTCAGCTGGATACCATAGAATCCATTTGGGTGAAATTTTCTCTTACTGGTTATATTTTAAATTTTAGCCAAAGGACTAAAAAAAATGTAAAAATCCCAAAGCTAAAATTTCTGAAATGTATAGGTTGTTTACCATTTTTAATTCCATTACTTTGCTTCTACATCTCTTCTTTGGCAACACTAACTCTTCTAATGCAGACTTATTCTTATTAATTTCCTCCAATGTTACTGTGAGTTAAGGAGGTCACACCTATGTCTGCCCATAATATTGTTTCTAGATGTCTCTCATAATTTATTCATTATAGAACTCCCTTTGAAACTCATACCAATTTTTCTAATGTTTTCTTCTACCTTGCTCCACCATCTATCAATCTTTAAGCTCATTTCTATCCAGGTCAATCATTTAACACCTTTTTCTGTATTTTCCTACCTCTTATTCCATAATATCAATTTCAATAACTTTATATGCCTGCAAATCTTACAGTTTCTTAACATGCTTTGCTTCAACTAATGCCAGGTCTACTTTTTTCCCTTTTGAATCATCTTATGTCTTTTATCTTGTGTATTGTTCCAGAACTTTTTTCAGACATGATTGACATAAATTCAACTCAGATTGAATATTAATGCATGGAAATGTGACATTTTTATGGTTGGATCCTTGGTCAGCCAAGGACATCAGGAATCTATTTTTGTGTTTTGTTTTTCCCAATTTATTGATTATGCTTTGGTCTGTGCTATTTGCTATTTTTAACATAATAAATATATTATTTATTTATTTATGGAGATAAAATATATCTCCATATAATAGCATAGTGATGTCTTTTTATCCAGTCTTATGGGTCCTTTGTAGTTAATATTCAAAATGAGTTCTACCAAGCATCAATCATCTATCAATTATCAATCACCTATCTTCCAGTATTTATATCAATAAATGAAAACAATCTATTGCCCTTGTTTGAATTACCAAATATGGTTACCAGACAAGAGAAGTAATACATGGTTGGAAAAGGAAACTGGAAAGTGCTGTCCCTAAGTAGTGTCCCACTCTTTGAATCTTCATGGACTGTAGCCTGCCAGGCTCCCTCTGTACATAGGATTCTCGAGGCAAGAATGCTGGAGTGGGTTGCCTTGCCCTCCTCCAGGGGATCTTTCTGACTCAGGAATCAAACCTGGGTCTCCTGCTTGGCAGATCAGCCTGTCTTCCACACTGCTGCTAGGTGCTCTATGTAAACCACAGATATGATCGTGTCTTTCACCAACTTGAAATCCTTCACTAAGTCTTTCTTACCTTGAAGAGAAAGTCTATACTCTCAAGCATGGTCTTCATGGTGTTTGTGATCAGCTGCATGTCTCTTCATGGCCTCCACCTTGGTAGGCACATTCTTCCCAGAGTCTCTTGGAAAACCCACTTAGCAGTTTAAAACAATACAAAAATTTCTCCTGTAATTCTGGAGGTCACAAGTCTGAAACACTATTCCTGGGCTATGATCAATATGTGGACAGGCCAGCATTTCTCTTAGAAGCTGCAAGGGAGAATCTGTTCCTTTCCCTTGTCCACTGTCTAGAGCCTGCTTGCTTTCTTTGGCTCCTGGCTCCTTCTTCTATCTCCAAAGATAACAGCACAGCATCTTCAAATTAATTTCCTTTCTGTCCTTTGTTTGAAACATCTCTTTCTCTGACTTTCTTTGCTCGACTTATAAAGCCTTGTGACCACAATGGACCCACATTTATGATGCAAGAAACACTGCGCTGGAGGAAGCACAAGCTGGAATCAAGGTTGCTGGGAGAAATATCAACAAACTCAGATACGGCAAATAGATGGGGAAGCAGTGGCTGACTTTATTTTTCTGGGCTCCAAAATCACTGCAGACGGTGATTGCAGCCATGAAATTAAAAAACGCTTACTCCTTGGAAGGAAACTTATGACTAACCTAGACAGCATATTGAAAAGCAGAGATGTTACTTTGTTAACAAAGATCTGTCTAGTCAAGGCTATGGTTTTTCCAGTGGTCATGTATATGGATGTGAGTTAGACTATAGAGAAAGCTGAGCGCCGAAGAATTGATGCTTTTGAACTGTGGTGTTGGAGAAGACTCTTGAGAGTCCCTTGAACAGCAAGGAGATCCAACCAGTCCATCCTAAAGGAGATCAGTCCTGAATATTCATTTGAAGGACTAATGTTGAAGCTGAAACTCCAATACTTCAGCTGCCTGATGCAAAGAGCTGACTCATTTTAAAAGACCCTGATGCTGGAAGATTGAAGGCAAGAGGAAAAGGGGACAACAGACGATGAGATCGTTGGATGGCATCAACAACTCAATGGACATGGGTTTGGGTGGACTCCAGGAGTTGGTGATGGACAGGGAGGCCTGGTGTGCTGCGGCTCTTCAGGTCACAAAGACACGAACGAGCGACTGAACTGAACTGAACTGTGATGCAAGATAACTTCCCCATCTCAAGGTGCTTAACATAATCACACACGCAAGGAATTTTCCCTTTATTCTGTAAAGCGACAGATTCTTAGGGTCTAGGGATAATAACATGGATACCCTTGAAGAGCCATTTTCTGCCTAACGATGAGCAATCCAAGAAACACCACTCCCCTCACAGTGATGAGAGTCAATTCCTAAGCAGGTTGATAATGACATTTTCACTTAACAAAAGCATTGCCAATGACTGAACAAAAAAGGCATTTGCTATCTGCTTCTACAGAGATTGAACGCCATGCTGCTATAGCTGCTGACTTTCAACAACTCCTCAGGGAGTTCAGGGTGAAGTGAGGCACTCTGTGCTCCAGGGAATCTGGTGGGACAGGTCTTTACATCAGTTCAGTTCAGTCACTCAATCATGTTCAACTCATTGTAACCTCATGGACAGCAGCATGCCAGGCCTTCCTGTCCATCACCAACTCTCAGACTTTACTCACTCATGTCCATTGAGTTGGTGATGCCAGCCAACCATCTCATCCTCTGTCACGCCCTTCTCCTCCTGCCTTCAATCTTTCCCAGAGTCATGGTCTTTTCCAATCAGTCAGCTCTTTGCTTCAGGTGGCCAAAGTATTGGAGTTTCAGCTTCAACATTAGTCCTTCCAAAGAATAGTCAAGACTGATTTCCTTTAGGATGGAGTGGTTTGAGATCTTTGCAGTCCAAGGGTCTCTCAAGAGTCTTCTCCAACACCACAATTCAAAAACATCAATTCTTCAGTGTTCAGCTTTCTTTATAGTCCAACTCTCACATCCATACATAACTACTGGAAAAACCATAGCCTTGACTAGATGGACCTTTGTTTGAAAATAACATCTCTGTTTTTTAATATTCTGTCTATGTTGGTCATAACTTTTCTTCCAAGGAGTAAACGCCTTTTAATTTCATGGACATGGTCACCATCTGTAGTGATTTTGGAGCACCCCAAAATAAAGTCTGCCACTATTTCCACTGTTTGCCCATCCATTTGCCATGAAGTGATGGGACCAGATGCCATGATCTTAGTTTTCTGAATGTGGAGCTTTAAGCCAAATTTTTCACTTTCCTTTTTCACTTTCATCAAGAAGTTCTTCCCTTTCTGCCATAAGGGTGGTATCATCTGCATATCTGAGGTTATAGATATTTCTCCTAGCAATCTTGATTCTAGCTTTTGCTTCATCCAGCCCAGCATTTCTCATGATGTACTCTGCATATAAGTTAAATAAGCAGGGTGACAATATACAGCCTGGATGTACTCCTTTCCCGATTGGAAGCAGTCTGTTGTTCCACATCCAGTTCTAACTTTTCCTTCCTGACGTGAATACAGATTTCTCAAGAGGCAGGTCAGGTGGTCTAGTATTCCCATCTCTTTCAGAATTTTCCACAGTTTATTCTAATCCACACAATCAAAGGCTTTGGCATAGTCAATAAAGCAGAAATAGATGTTTTTCTGGAACTCTCTTGCTTTTTCAATGATCCAGTAGATGTTGAAAATTTGATCTCTGGTTTCTCTGCCTTTCTAAAACCAGCTTGAACATCTGTAAGTTGAAGGTTCATGTACTGTTGAAGCCTGGCTTAGAGAATTTTGAGCATTACTTTTGCTAGCATGTGAGATTCGCACAATTGAGCAGTAATTTGAGCATTCTTTGGCATTGCCTTTCTTTGAGACTGGAATGAAAACTGACCTTTTCCAGTGCCGTGGCCACTGCTGAGTTTTCCAAATTTGCTGGCATATTGAGTGCAGCACTTTCACAGCATCATCTTTCAGGATTTGAAATAGCTCAACTGGAATTCCATCACCTCCACTAACTGTAGTGATGCTTCCTAAGACCCCTTGACTTTGCATTCCAGGATGTCTAGCTCTAGGTGACTGATCATACCATCATGATTATCTGGGTCGTGAAGATCTTTTCTTGTACAGTTCTTCTATGTATTCTTGCCACCGCTTCTTAATATCTTCTGCTTCTGTTAGGTCCATACCATTTTTGTCCTTTATTGAGCCCATCTTTGCATGAAATATTCCCTTGGTATCTCTAATTTTCTTGAAGAGACATCTAGTCTTTCCCATTCTATTTTTTCCCTCTATTTCTTTGCACTGGTCACTGAGGTTATCTCGCCTTGCTATTCTTTGGAACTCTGCATTCACATGGACACATCTTTCCTTTTTTTCCTTTGCTTTTGGCTTCTCTTCTTTTCACAGCTATTTGTAAGGCCTCCTCAGACAGCCATTTTGCCTTTTTGCATTTCTTTTTCTTGGAGATGGTCTGTCTCCTGTTCAATGTCAGGAACTTCTGTCCATAGTTCATCAGGCACTCTGTCTATCAGATCTCCATTTGTTATTTCCACTGTATAATCATAAGGGATTTGATTTAGGTCATACCTGAGTGGTCTAGTGGTTATCCCTACATTATTCAATTTAAGTGTGAATTTGACAAAAAAAAAGAGTTCACGATCTGAGCCACAGTCAGCTCCCAGTCTTGTTTTTGCTAACTGTATAGAGCTTCTCCATCTTTGGCTGCAAAAAATATAATCAATCTGATATCAGTGTTGACCATCTGGTAATGTCCATGTGTAGAGTCTTCTCTTGTGTTGTCAGAAGAGGGTGTTTGCTATGACCAGTGCGTTCTGTTGGCAAAACTCTATTAGCTTTTGCCCTGCTTCATTCTGTACTACAAGGCCAAATTTGCCTGTTATTCCAGGTGTTTCTTGACTTCCTACTTTTGCATTCCAGTGACCTATAAAGAAAAGGATATATTTTTTGGGTGCTAGTTCCAAAAGGTCTTGTAGGTCTTCATAGAACCATTCAACTTCAGCTTCTTCAGCATTACTGTTTAGGGTATAGACCTTGATTAGTGTGATATTGAATGGTTTACCTTGGAAACAAGCAGGATCATTCTGTCTTTTTTTTAGATTGCATCCAAGTACTACATTTCAGACTCTTTTGTGACTATGATGGCTACTCCATTTCTTCTAAGGGACTCTTGCCCACAGAAAAAGATATAATGGTCATCTGAGTTAAATTCACCCATTCCAGTCCATTTTAGTTCTCTGGTTCCTAAAATGTCAACGTTCACTCTTGCCATCTCCTGTTTAATCACTTCCAATTTGCCTTGATTCATGCACCTAACATTCCAGGTTCCTGTGCAGTATTGCTCTTTACAGCATTGGACCTTGCTTCCATCACCAGTCACATCCACAACTGGGTGTTGTTTTTGCTTTGGCTCCATCTCTTCATTCTTTCTGGAGTTATTTCTCCAGTGATCTCCAGTAGCATATTGGGCACCTACCGACATGGGAGTTCATTTTTCAGTGTCCCATCTTTTTACCTTTTCATACTGTTCATGGGGTTCTCAAGGCAAGAATAGTGAAGTGGCTTGCCATTCCCTTTGCCAGTGGACCATGGTTTGTCAGAACTCTCCACTATGACCCATCCATCTTGGGTGGCCCTACATGGCATGGCTCATAATGTCATTGAGTTAGACAAGGCTGTGGTCCATGTGATCAGATTGGTTAGTTATCTGTGATTGTGGTTTTCAGTCTGTCTGCCCTCTGATTGGTTAGGATAAGAGGCTTCCTGATGGGAGAGACTGATTGAGGGGGAAAGTGGGTCTTGTTCAGATGGGCATGCTCAGTAAATCTTTAATCCAATTTTCTGGTGATGGGTGGAGCTGTGTTCCCTCCCTGCTATTTACCTGGGGCCAAACTATGGTGGTATTGAACTCCAAATTCAGACTTAAATTGAAGAAATTAGGGAAAACCACTAGACCATTCAGGTATGACCTAAATCAGATCACTTATGATTATACAGTAGAAGTGAGAAATAGATTTAAGGGACTAGATCTGATAGACAGAGTGCCTGATGAACTATGGACGGAGGTTCGTGACATTGTACAGGAGATAGGGATCAAGACCATCCCCATGGAAAAGAAATGCAAAAAAGCAAAATGGCTGTCTGAGGAGATGTTACAAATAGCTGTGACAAGAAGCTAAGCTAAAAGCAAAGGAGAAAAGGAAATATATAAGCATCTGAATGCTGAGTTCCAAAGAATAGCAAGAAGAGATAGGACAGCCTTCCTCGGTGATCAATGCAAAGAAACAGAGGAAAACAACAGAATGGGAAAGACTACTGATATCTTCAAGAAAATCAGAGATATCAAGGGAATATTTCATGCAAAGATGGGCTCAATAAAGGACAGAAATTACATGGACCTAACAGAAGCAGAAGATTAAGAAGAGATGGCAAGAATACACAGAACAACTATACAAAAAAGATCTTCATGACCCAGATAATTACGATGATGGGATCACTCACCTAGAGCCAGACATCCTGGAATGTGCAGTCAAGTGAGTCTTAGAAAACATCACTATGTACAAAGCTAGTGGAGGTGATGGAATTCCAGTTGAGCTATTTCAAATCCTGAAAGATGATGCTGTGAAAGTGCTGCACTCAATATGCCAGCAAATTTGGAAAACTCAGCAGTGGCCACAGGACTGGAAAAGGTCAGTTCTCATTCCAATCCCAAAGAAAGGCAATGCCAAAGAATGCTCAAACTACCACACAATTGCACTCATCTCACACGCTAGTAAAGTAATGCTCAAAATTCTCCAAGCCAGGCTTCAGCAATACATGAACCGTGAACTTCCAGATGTTTAAGCTGGTTTTAGAAAAGGCAGAGAAACCAGAGATCAAATTTTCAACATTCACTGGATCATCGAAAAAGCAAGAGAGTTCCAGAAAAACATCTATGTCTGCTTTATTGACTATGCCCAAGCCTTTGACTGTGTGGGTCAGAATAAGGTGTGGAAAATTCTGAAAGAGATGGGAATACCAGACCACCTGACCTGCCTCTTGAGAAATCTGTATTCACGTCAGGAAGGAAAAGTTAGAACTGGACGTGGAACAACAGACTGGTTCCAAATAGGAAAAGTAGTACGTCAAGGCTGTATATTGTAACCCTGCTTATTTAACTTAACAGAGTACATCATGAGAAACGCTGGGCTGGAAGAAGCACAAGCTGGAATCAAGATTGCCAGGAGAAATATCTATAACCTCAGATATGCAGATGATCCACCCTTATAGCAGAAAGTGAAGAGGAACTAAAAAGTCTTTTGATGAAAGTGAAAGAGGAGAATGAAAAAGTTGGCTTAAGGCTCAACATTCAGAAAACTAAGATCATGGCATCTGGTCCCATCACTTCATGGCAAATAGATGGAGAAACAGTGGAAATAGTGGCTGATTTTATTTTTTTGGGCTCCAACGTCACTGCAGATGGTGATTGCAGCCATGAAATTAAAAGACGCTTACTCCTTGGAAGGAAAGTTATGACCAACCTAGATAGCATATTCAAAAGCAGAGAAGTCACTATGCCAACGAAGGTCCATCTAGTCAAGTCTATGGTTTTTCCAGTAGTATGTGTGGATGTGAAAGTTGGACTGCGAAGAAAGCTGAGCACCGAAGAATTGATGCTTTTGAACTGTGGTGTTGGAGAAGACTCTTGAGAGTCCCTTGGATTGCAAGGAGATCCAACTAGTCCATCCTAAAGGAAATCAGTCCTGAGCCTCATTGGAAGGATTGATGTTAAAGCTGAAACTCCAATTCTTTTGCCACCTGATGTGAAGAGATGGCTCATATGAAAAGACGTTGATGCTGAGAAAGATTGAAGGTAGGAGGAGAAGGGGAGGACAGAGGATGAGATGGTTGGATGACATCACTGCCTCATTGGACACGAGTTTGAGTAAACTCCAGGAGTTGGTGATGGACAAGGAGGCCTGGCGTTCTGAAGTCTATGGGGTCCCAAGGAGTCAGACAGGACTGAGTGACTGAACTGAACTCAAGTGCACTATCCTGTTACCTTAAAATGTACATTATGGGAGTGGGTCTGGTAAGATATTTCTACTGTTAGTTCTAATCCTGTCATCTTAAGATGTAAATTGAGGAAGTGGATCTAGTAAGATCTTACAACCTTGAGACATTCTTTTGATTTATTGTAATAACCAGTTAAAAAAGTATGTAGCTCCCTTGCTAAGACTAGCAAGGGGGCACTCTCCATCCCCTTTCTTATGTCTATGTCAGAAGCATTCTCTGTCCCTTTTCATACTTTAATAAAACTCTGCTACACAAAAGCTCTTGAGTGATCAAGCCTGTTCCCGGTCCTGAAGCTAAATCTTCTTCTTTGGAGATCACGAATCCGACACCATTCACTACAAGCTAAGAGTGGTAGAAAAATGCTCTTTGAACAGTAACCCTGCAAATGGGGATAGGTTTGTGTCCCCTCTCCCCAAATTCATATGTTGAAACTCTGACCCACAATGAGAAGGTATTAGCACGATGGCCTTTGAGAGGTGATTAGATTTAGGTGAAGTAATGATGGTGGAGCCCTAAGATGGAATTAGTGTGCTTATAGGAAGAGAGAGACAAGAGCTCCCTCTGCTCTCTGCCAGTGAGGAAGCAGCACAAAGACAGCCACCTGCAGACCAGGAATGAATTCTTACCAGAACCTGACCATGCTGGTACCTTGATCTTGGACTTACCACCTCCAGACCTGTTAGAAATCAATTTCTGTTGTTTAAGCCACTTAGTTTGTGGTATTTGTTACAGCAGCCTGAACTTGCAGGATAGAACACTTTCCTAAAAGAAGAGATGGATTTCCAGAAGAATCTCATATGGCCTCACACAACTGTTTTCTACTATTCTTATCAGTCTTTACTTGACTGATATGACTTGGCATTCTCTGTAGATAATCTGCAAGGTCTCAATATTATTTATAAACTCTCACTCTCAACAGAGGTCTTTGCTTTCTAATCTCAAAGGTGGATGCTACTAATGAGAGCTTTATCAACATGACCATTGCTTTATTTGTCCAGCCTCATGTTTTTCATCATCATTTATATTCATGTCTATTGTATCTTCTAATACTAACCAGCGATTAATGAATGACTAATAATTGATTCCCAAATCTTTATATATTTCCCAGGTCCCTCAGCTACACTTTGTTTTCAATCCCTGCTGGGCCTTTTTGCCTGTTTATCTCTGAAATTCTTAAATCTATATTTTCAAAGTCAAACTCATTTTCTTTCTTCTAAATTCTTTCTTGAATTTTTCTTTCTGTTATTGATATCATCCTCATCAAAGTTGGAACCATGGAGTTATCTTTGTTTCCCCCCACTTTTTTTTTTTTAATTTCTAGCCAGTTGTTAAAATTCAATACAATTTGTTTCTTAATTGCATATGGCTGTGTTTTAATTCTCCTTGTCTCTCATTGGAATCACTGTAATAAACTTGTTGCTTTCCATGCTGTCTCTGTAACTTTGCCCAGTAAATATTTCAAAACTGAGATTATGATTATAATTTTAGCATCTCAAAATTCTTCAGTGCTCCCCCAATGCACTGAGAGCTAAGTAATAATCCTTCAGTTGCATAATAATGTTTTACAATTAACTAAGCACTTTGCATCCATTATCATATTTTTTTATCACAGAAGTAGACTTATAAAATATTCTAGCTTTTATAATGAATGAGGAAACTGAAATGCACAGATGTAGAATTTCTGGATAGGCTTATATGGTTAGTGATAGAGATTTACACCATATCAAGTGTACTCAAATCCACTCTTCTTTGAGACAGAGGAACTTTTCTCATTTAGCCATTCAATGCTTTCCATTGGGAGGGCCTGTTGTACCTCTCTGACCTTACATGTTATCACCACTGCCCCTTAACTTATGACTTAACATCTCTCAAATTTGAATCACTGTAATGTTATTTATCTGTGAAATCGACTCCATCTCTACATTTTGTTATCCTATATATTCCTCTAATTCCTCATGAAATCTACTGATATCGATTCTGTGTGATCTCTCCCTTGTGCTTTTTATTCTTGTTTTGCGTGTGTGTACTTTTATCATTTGCCCAAAAGCTTTTGAAATTATACATATTCCCAAGTGCTTAGTACAAAGAAGACCTTTAATTTCTGAACCACTCAAGACACAAATATTAATTTAACATATCTTATTCCTATCTATACAATGTTTAAAAGATCATGAGAATTCTGATGCTGTGTTTGACCCCAGGATTCTCTCTTTAGTGGAAGAAAGAACAAATATGTATTAAAGCAAGTTTATTCTGACACTTGTTAAAAGAGTAAGAAAAATTTTATCAGGACTATTGTAGTAGGTGTCAAGATTACTGCAATGGGAGAGAGAGAGACAACAGACAGCTGTGGATTTCTAGTCAACCAGAAGAATGATGGGGGTCAGTGGATGGAAAATTACTAAGAGAAGACATCAAGGGTAGAGTCTTGCTACACTGACCTAACAGGATTCTTTCTGAAAGCAGACCAGGGCTATCAGAGATCAAGGTTTGTGGATTCTCACCAAAGTGATTTAGCAGGATTCCTGTTACAACTATACTAGGTAGACCAAAGGCAGGATGCAAGGATGAAACTGAGTTGAAAAGAAGACTTAGAGGAACGTGTCTAAAGTTTGGTCAAAGAGAGTCTTTGTCACATTGTAGAGATAGGATACGAGAGAAACAATGGTTTTCTTTCCCTAGACATGTTCATTTCCCTCAGATTGCTGAGGGAAAAAATTATGGATAAATGATTTTTTTTTCTGAACTTCTTTCAGTCTATCTGTAGATTTATCTCACCCTACTCTTAGGAGGTGTTACCTGTCTTGTGAGGCAATGTAAGCATGGGTATGAGTCCTGTGTACAGTGTTTATACTTTTCCTAATAGTAACTGCACACCTTCTCCCAGAGTTTGCTTTTCACAATGGAAAAATCCTCTCGTAACATCTTACCCCCTTTTTTTTCCTGCTTTGTTTTTGTAACCTTTCTGAGACTTTGTCTATTTCAATTTTAGCTATCTCATACTGTGACAATAAAGCTGTAAACATTTTTCCAGATGGCAAAACATAAAAATAGTTTCAAAGTTTGAGATAATATCTTATATGTTCTTTTGAATATGACATATGCCAATGATTGATATTTTAGTTGTATTCTTAATCAAGTAAAATTTTAAGCTTTTATCATTAAGACTGAGGTCTTAAGTGATACTTTAGAGTTGATAATTATAATACAAATTGTTTTCTCATTTTCATTACTTCCTCATGCAAAAAATGATCTGCCACTTATAAATGCATTCAAAATTTTGTCAAGATTATTTTCTAGCCTATGGTAATAGACTAAAATTTTATTTTATTTACCTTTATTTTCAGGTCATATTTCCAATACTTTAGTTATCTGAAAGATTCTTGCCTTCTTAAAATTTCAGGATGATATAATGACAAATTACCTTTGCATTTCTCCATTTAACATATTGCTTATTTTAATTTATATTTTATAAATTCACAAATATCCAGAAGCAAAGAGACCAATGTTCATGATACTTATGCACCATCAAGATTTTTAAAATGTTAAAATTTTGTCAGATTCATTTTTTAAGGAGTAAATAGTATAGAATCGGTTTACATCTCTTGTACTCTTCTGAAACCTATTCCCCTCATTCGTTCCCAGAAATAATCACTTTGTTAAATTTGTATCCCATGGAATATAGCTAGACACTCTTGGAAAATTAACAGCATGCAGTTTCTCTTGGTTAGGTGATCATCTCTCTAGATCAGACTTCTACATACTTATCTCTACGAAACTTCTCCATGGTCTTCCAGAAACATAAACGAACCTTTTGAAATCATGGACATGTAACAGTACTTGCTTTTCATGTGTCACACGATTCCACCTCTGGCTTCACATTCTAATTAACCAATCATCTCCAGGGTATGCATATCTTAAGGAAAAGAAATGTTATTTTAGTTCAGCCTATGTGACAGCAGAAAACTTACTTCTCAATTATAATCAAGTGTAGGTCACATGCCGGGAGAATGACAGGAGAACAATAGCTCTGAGTACATTAGACTGTCAGCAGATTTATCTTTTTCAAGCTAAATTAACTTCAGTAACAATCATTTAAAATTTAAAATATCAGAAATATCTTTTTAGAATGTAATTTCAGCAATTGTTCTGACCTCCATGAAGAGTTATAAAGATAGTAATAATGATTCATGTTAAACACACACACACATTTTAAATTAAAATAAAAGAAGATAATATGTTCTAATTTTTATTGATAGAAAAGATGAAACATGGAAGTAAAAATAATATTTTCAATTTTTAGAAATAAACAAAATAAAGTTACTCATTTATTATTCTTTATTCCCTCTACGTTCTTTCCAATAAGAGTGACCGGTGGAAATGAGAAATACCATGGGAAGACAATTATTTCTATCTAGGCACAGATACCTAAACTAGGACAGATAATCTCAGCCACAGCAACTATTCAGGGAACCATGATAATATGGGAGGTAAAACAAACTAAAAAAAAAAAAAGAAAAATAAGAGGCCAGAAAAGAGTCTGTACATGCTAAGCACTTCATTACTACTTAATAATGGTTATTAATAAATAGTAATCTCATTTTTTACACAAAGCCTTGAAAAACTTTCTAAAGGAGATCAGCCTGGGATTTGTTTGGAAGGAATGATGCTAAAGCTGAAACTCCAGTACTTTGGCCACCTCATGCGAAGAGTTGACTCATTGGAAAAGACTCTGAGGCTGGGAGGGATTGGGGGCAGGAGGAGAAGGGGACGATAGAGGATGAGATGGCTGGATGGCATCACTGACTCGATGGACGTGAGTCTGGGTGAACTCTGGGAGTTGGTGATGGACAGAGAGGCCTGGTGTGCTGCGATTCATGGGATCGCAGAGAATTGGACACGACTGAGCGACTGATCTGATCTGATCTGAAAGCCCATTCAGAGTTACCCTACTACTTTATCAACAAAAACAAATGTGAACTTCCCCAGCATTCTAGTGTTTGGGGCTCTGTGCTTCCGCACAGTGGGCATGGGTTCTACCCTTCATTGGAGAACTAAGATCCCACATGTTGCCCGGTGTAGCCAAAATCAAAACAAAACAAAAACAAATGTAAAGTGTAAAATGCAAATTGGACACTGAGGAATTTATGTCTAATTCTGCTTTTTATAAGTTATTTAGTTTTACAAGCAAATTTTGTTTTTCTAGTACAACTTTTATTTTCATAAAAATATATCTACTGTAGAGGAAAAACTTCAATTTTTAAATTCTCAGAATATTCCTATACCATATTAATGAATTGACAAAGAAAACACATTTCCACTGTGCCTACAAATTTGCATGTCAACTTCTCTATTGGCTTCACCTGGGTGACATGTACAGCATCCCACTGAGGGGAAGCCACCAGGTACTACCTAGGTAAGTTTCTGGGGTGACAAAGCAGTAGCTGATCTGGACACTTTTCAATGTCCTAATCCCTAAGCTAGCTGCTTAGGACATAAGAATGAATAAGAGAGTTATGCCACTCGAAAGTTAGAAGAGAAGAAATGTATTTTAAATGATCAATGACATTCATGACCAAGGGATTTAACAGAGGAAAATGCAATGAAAACAGAATCCTGATGATATCCGGGAAGCTTCAGGTACATTTCAGGTATATGTAATAGATTTGTGGACCTTGAGTAAAGAAGGATTTTCAAATATAAGAGGTTAATAAAGTTGAATAATCTATATATTAAATATATTAAACAATGTTACTTGTTTTAAGAGAAGTATACTTTAGATTACATAATCTTTTGGTAATCTTCTCAACAACTTTATCAGAGTGACAAACCTCAGATCATTGCATTACAACCACCCACCTGAATTCTGAAACTTGGATCCTTCATTTAATGTATCCAAGATTCTACAAATCTGTACCTCTACTTTCTCTATTCTTAGTAATAACTTTCATCCTATAACTACCAGCCCAAAGTGAACTAATGGTAATAATTGACAAAAATATATTCTTACTTCATAAAGTTTTGAAAGTCTTTTTTACATAAATTCCTTGGCAACAGTAGATATGAACATAGTAGATACTTAACAGACCATCAAATGTAGGACTGAGTCTAAGTGGTTTTTATAAGGTGATGTGAGAATAAGAAAATGGAGTATTAAAAAAGAGAAATTCTTTATTTCTTTATTATCTTAAATATCTGTGTCTCTTCATAGTTCCTTAGGTCTATATTTTTATTCTCAAGTTACTTGCCAGTCATCATTTATGTAAGTTTGTAGTATTAAGTTGAAATGCAATATTATGTATTTGCATTTAAGTAATATTACACAATCATTTATTTTAATTTTTATCTTTGATCTATTGTTTGCCAATTTAATAGGCAGTAAGAAACATAAATTTAAAGGACTAAATAGAGGAAAAAGGAAAACACCAAAAATATTGAAATCAGAGAAGCAAGAACATGGGACTACCATAGGGGCAAAGAAGAGGGCAGAGGAGGGTTATTTATCAATAACAAATAGAAAGAAAACCTTAAAAAGATTAAAATTTGCAAAATTGTGGCTACCTAAAATATGTGGAATGCAAAAGTAGGAAGTCAAGAAACACCTGGAGTAACAGGCAAATTTGGCCTTGGACTACGAAATGAAGCAGGACAAAGGCTAATAGAGTTTTGCCAAGAAAATGCACTGGTCATAACAAACACCCTCTTCCAACAACACAAGAGAAGACTCTATACATGGACATCACCAGATGGTCAACACCGAAATCAGATTGATTATATTCTTTGCAGCCAAAGATGTCAGCAAAAACAAGACCAGGAGCTGACTGTGGCTCAGACCATGAACTCCTTATTGCCAAATTCAGATTTAAATTGAAGAAAGTAGGGAAAACCACTAGACCATTCAGGTATGACCTAAATCAAATCCCTTATGATTATACAGTGTAAGTGAGAAATAGATTTAAGGGCCTAGATCTGATAGACTGCCTGATGAACTACGGAATGAGGTTCATGACATTGTACAGGAGACAGGGATCAAGACCATTCCCATAGAAAAGAAATGCAAAAAAGCAAAATGGCTCCCTGAGGAGGCCTGACAAATAGCTGTGAAAAGAAGAGAAGCAAAAAGCAAAGGAGAAAAGAAAAGATATAAACATCTGAATGCAGAGTTCCAAAGAATAGCAAGAAGAGATAAGAAAGCCTTCTTCAGCAATCAGTGCAAAGAAATAGAGGAAAACAACAGAATGGGAAAGACTAGGGATCTCTTCAAGAAAATCAGAGATACCAAAGGAACATTTTATGCAAAAGATGAGCTCGATAAAGGACAGAAATGGTATGAAAGAAGCAGAAGATATTAAGAAGAGATGGCAAGAATACACAGAAGAACTGTACAAAAAAGATTTCACGACCCAGATAATCACGATGGTGTGATCACTGACCTAGAGCCAGACATCCTGGAATGTGAAGTCAAGTGGGCCTTAGAAAGCATCACTATGAACAAAGCTAGTGGAGGTGATGGAATTCCAGTTGAGCTATTTCAAATCCTGAAAGATGATGCTGTGAAAGTGCTGCACTCAATATGCCAGCAAATTTGGAAAACTCAGCAGTGGCCACAGGACTGGAAAAGGTCAGTTTTCATTCCAATCCCAAAGAAAGGCAATGCCAAAGAGTGCTCAAACTACCGCACAATTGCACTCATCTTACACACTAGTAAAGTAATGCTCAAAATTCTCCAAGCCAGGCTTCAGCAATATGTGAACCGTGAACTTCCTGATGTTCAAGCTGGTTTTAGAAAAGGCAGAGGAACCAGAGATCAAATTGCCAACATCCGCTGGGTCATAGAAAAAGCAAGAGAGTTCCAGAAAAACATCTATTTCTGCTTTATTGACTATGCCCAAGCCTTTGACTGTGTGGGTCAGAATAAGGTGTGGAAAATTCTGAAAGAGATGGGAATACCAGACCACCTGATCTGCCTCTTGAGAAATTTGTATGCAGGTCTGGAAGCAACAGTTAGAACTGGACATGGAACAACAGACTGGTTCCAAATAGGAAAAGGAGTACGTCAAGGCTGTATATTGTCACCCTGTTTATTTAACTTCTATGCAGAGTACATCATGAGAAATGCTGGACTGGAAGAAGCACAAGCTGGAATCAAGATTGCTGGGAGAAATATCAATAACCTCAGATATGCAGATGACACCACCCTTATGGCAGAAAGTGAAGAGGAAGTAAAAAGCCTCTTGATGAAAGTGAAAGTGGAGAGTGAAAAAGTTGGCTTAAAGCTCAACATTCAGAAAACGAAGATCATGGCATCCAGTCCCACCACTTCATGGGAAATAGATGGGGAAACAGTTGAAGCAGTGTCAGACTTTATTTTTCTGGGCTGCAAAATCACTGCAGATGGTGACTGCAGCCATGAAATTAAAAGATGCTTACTCCTTGGAAGGAAAGTTATAACCAACCTAGATAGCATATTAAAAGCAGAGACATTACTTTGCCAACAAAGGTTCATCTAGTCAAGGCTATGGTTTTTCCTGTGTTCATGTATGCATGTGAGAGTTGGACTGTGAAGAAGGCTGAGCGCCGAAGAATTGATGCTTTTGAACTGTGGTGTTGGAGAAGACTCTTGAGAGTCCCTTGGACTGCAAGGAGATCCAAGCAGTCCATTCTGAAGGAGATCAGCCCTGGGATTTCTTTGGAAGGACTGATGCTAAAGCTGATACTCCAGTACTTTGGCCACCTCATGCGAAGAGTTGACTCATTGGAAAAGACTCTGATGCTGGGAGGGATTGGGGGCAGGAGGAAAAGGGGACGACAGAGGATGAGATGGCTGGATGGCATCACTGACTCGATGGACGTGAGTCTGAGTGAACTCCGGGAGTTGGTGATGGGCAGGGAGGCCTGGCGTGCTGCGATTCATGGGGTCGCAAAGAGTCGGACACGACTGAGCGATTGATCTGATCATCTGAAAAATATGTGTAAGCTTTGAATCATCATATATCTAAGGATGTATTCTTACAATTCAGCTTCCCTGGTGCCTCAGTGGTAAAGAACCTGCCTCCCAATGCAGGTGACACAAGTTGATCCCTGGGTCAGGAAAATCCTCTGCAGAAGGAAGTGGCAACCCACTCCAGTATTCTTGCCTGAGATATCCCATGGACAGAGAAGCTTGATGGTCTATAGTCCACAGGGTTGCAAACGAGTTGGACATGACTTAGAGACTAAACAACAACAACAATAAAATTCTGATGAATAAGGATGTATATTTGAAATAACAGGGCATATCTATAAATATATATGGAAAGAATCTTCAAAGTAAAATGCTTTTATTACTGAAATAGTAACACAATCTGAATATCCATTTATAAGTTACAGTTTGTAAAGCGTGTAAATTTTATAAAAGAGCAAAGGCAATATTTTAAAAAGAATTTTATCCTATTAACATGGAAGAATATTCACAATACCTTTCTTAGGGAGAAAAGCAGATTATAAAACAGTATGGACAGTAGGCCCAGTTTCATAAAAATAATTTATCTACATTTATATTGCATATCTGGAAAAACAATGTTATCTCTTATTTATATATTTATATAAGGTTTTTCATTTTTCTTTTTACTTTTATGAATTTTATATTATAATTTTCCCAGTGAACTTGAGTTAATTACATTAAAAAATTTTGAAATCCATTCTTGATATCACAGCTTCTGGAAAGAAAATGTCAGTGTAGCACTGAGTCATCTAAGATTTAAATTGAGTTATGGATATAAAAACATTAACACTTTAACTGAATGTATATCTAGTGGATATGCACGATTAAATTGATTTGAACAGTGTAAATCAAGTGAGGAACAGTGTTGAAAATTTCAATTTCTTCAAATGTGAAATAAAATAATCTACTGTTTATTATTTTGTGAATATTAGGATCACGTAAATGTTGCCTCTGTGAAACACAGGGAGGCTCCAGAAAGGTTAAGACCTGAGGATCCACTACTAAGCAGGTTCTCTCTGTCACTATCAGCAAATAGCAACTTTCTATACTCTGTAGAGTTATAATATCCATTGCTACATTGGGTGTATTTTTAAAGGAATGCCATCTAGTAAGGTAAAAAATATATTGATCCCAGTAAGCTGTTTATTCAGAGGGAGTATCCAACATGTTTTAAAGCTTGTCTCACAGAGTACTGAAGGGGTCCAGGATAGGTCACTGTGGCATAAAAATTATTTTGAGCTGAAGGCATTTGAGAATAGATTTTTTTTTTCCCCGAACCCTCTTATTTTCCTAAAGCAGAGCCTTCCAAAAGAGCTCAATTCTCGTAAATCTGCTTCCCTGGAGTTTCCCAACCAGGGAAGATGATTCTTACCCACTGGTAGGGAAAAGTCCACACCACATGTAAACAGACATTGCCACAAAACTCTCAGATTGCTCATCTATTATCTTAGGGAACCATCAATTATCTTTCCTAAAAGTCATTTGTTTTCCCATAAATTATTTGCTTTCACCCCTTTCCATGTTAAGACATCATTCACTTTCCCAGAAGTGCCCTTCTCCCCATTTCCTTCCCCTATTAAGATGTTATATAAGCCTCAATTTCTAATCACTTCCTGGAATCACATTTGTCTGTGAACTTCCATACCTATATTAATAAAAATACTTGATTAAATTTTGGCTTTTCTTCTGTTAATCTGTCTTTTGCCAGTTTAATTTGCAGGACCCCATACATTACACCTAAGAGAGTAGTGGAAAAGCTTTTCCTCCCTGACAGTGAGTGCCCTTGCTGACACAGAGAGAGATGGCCCCTTGGAGAGGTGCTGTTAGATTTTGTCAAACTTTTGTGGAAGGAAAGATCAAAATGCACTGTGTTACCTTTTCTAGTGGATATATTTCATGAGGAAGATAAATTGTTGTCCTTGAATTTTAACTACACTCTGTCTCTACTTAGAGTCTGATAAGTAACATTTTTTTAAAGGAAAGAAGGGTAGTATAACCTGGTCTGGTCTAGTGAATTCTGCCAAGGTGAATAAGACCCTATAGCACCTTTCCCAGACAGACTCTATATCTTCTCCTTTAACTCCTTTTCCAGGTACCTAGATAATAGCATCTAATGCACATTTTCTGATGCGAAAACCCCCACCAAATGGAAGATATTAACTACTTGATGATGATAAGCACTGAGTCCCCAGGCCTCCGGGAGCCTGAGGGTTGTTGATACATAAACTCCCATGACACTAACCTCTTACCTCATCATGGACTAATCAGGGAAATTCTGCATAAATTGATCAAATACACTGTAATCCCCTCCTTCACATTGCGTTTAAAAATGCTTCTCTGAAATCCATGGTGGAGTTTAGGCTTTTTGAGTGCTAGCTGTCCTGGACTCCTTGTCTGGTGCCTTACTATAAACGCTGCACGTTCCTTCATCACAACCCAGTGTTGATAGATTGGTTTTACTGCATGCAGGTGAGTGACCCAAGTTTAGTTCAGTAACATCAAAATTTATGTTTTAAATCAGATGACAAAAACCAATACTTCTTCCATGAACCTATAATAAGCATGATAACAATAATAAAATAATACATAAATAATAAGTAAACAAAATTCTGAAATATATAGAAAAATTATAAAGGAGACATTAACAATCACCCATAATATTGACACTTGAAGATGAAGGTGACGATGATGATGGTGACTGATAGTGACAGCAATGATGGTAATTGTGATAATAATCATAGAAGCAACTAGCGTATATAGTGCACTTACCACATGTGGGCATTCTGCTTCACGTTTTATGTACATAACCTTATAGAAGATGTAAAGCTATTGTTATCCCACTTTTAGAAGTGAGAAAAATAAAGTTTAGAGAGTTGATTTTTGAGTCAGAAGAGGATAGAGCAGAGAAGCAGAGGATTACAGATCTGGCCCAACTCTTTGTTTTAGCAGACAAATGTAAAGAATGCCAAATTTTGACTAAGTTTAGTTCACCAGTTAGCTGCAGAATAAGATTATATTCTCACTTCCTGACTCAATTATTAATATTTACTGCCAATTTATATTCATATATAAGTTGGCAGTGAATATAAATGAATATATAAAAATTCATATATATATACATAAATTCATATATATATATAGTTTTAAAAGAAGAGTGTGGTCTAAATTCCTATTTTAATCTCAAAATTATTTTATTGCTGTAATTTTTAAATCCAGAGCCGTAATCAGAACCTGAATGAAGCTATCTACACTTTGCAAAGGTCTCCCACTTCACTTTCAAGAGTGCTGTCATTATATTTGAAAGCTATTTCACAGCTGTCTCCATCCCCCCAAAAAGAAAATTATTCTAAATATATGAATAATAAAATCTCTAGGTTTTTTTCAATATTTAGCATCTCCCCTTTTCTCAAAATTTTAAACAATTCAAATGGTCTTACACAGCAGTAACATCCAAGAAAATAAAAATAATCTGTGTTCAGAAGGTTGTGCGGCTTGTGAAGATCTTGTTCTTGAAGTGAGAGAGGGGGAGGTACAGCTCCAATCACAGTCAGGGTCAAGTTAATAAATTCCTCTTTATTTTCAGATGGAGTATGCCATGTACTTAAATTGTTCCATGGTGCCCTATCATCCTGACACCCCCATCTATTCTGAACCACTTTGTTTAAATGAAAAGCTCGTGTTTAACTTTGTAATACAAAACACAGCTGAATCATTGACACTTCAATCAGACTTTATTATGCTGAAATCACAGTAGGATATCCCTTCTATCCAGAATGTACTGACACTAAAGTAGAATGGATTTCAATCTAAAAACGAAAGACAAAACACATCAATATATGCGTGTATCTGCATAATAATCCAGTGTAATTTCATTATAACTGTGTTCACCCAACAGCAGAACTCACCATGAGATAGACCTGAATCTTGCTGTATGTATTTATAATTTTTGAAAGAAAAAGCTTTTAAGCTAGGCTGACAACTTTATTTATAAAGAAGTTTAATCATTCCTCTTCTACAAGAGTATACAGTGAGAAGAATGTCTTAAATTTGTCAAGCACTTGTTTTTCTCTAACCTGGAGAGTTATTTATTGTCACAAACATTGGAAAGTTTACCGAAGGTTATTCTGACTTGTCAGACAGGTACAGACTTTGCAGATGGCACTGTGGAACAGTTTATCATGTACAGGTTGATCAGGTTCCTTGAGTTACTTAGGAGTTAGCAGGAGAAACCTAGGTTTCTCCTTTGACCAATAAAATAGAGGTGTGGAAAAATAAATGAGGTGTATATTTTATATAAAAACCCGCAACATGCACTCGGACCCAGTCGTGTCCGATTCTTTGTGACCCCATGAACTGTAACCCACCAGGCTCCTCTGTCCATGGGATTTCCCAGGCAAGAACACTGAAGTGGATTGCCATCTCCTTCTCCAGGGGATCTTCCCGACCCAGCTATCAAACCTGCTTCTCCTGCTGTGTGTCTTGCATTGGAGGATCCTTTACCACTGAACCCAGAAGGGAAGCCAAAAACCCTGGCAGGGTCAAATTTAGATTCATGTTTTAGAGTAGTTAAGCAAAGAAAATATGAAATAAATAAATTACAATAACTAGTTAATTGCCTATTACATGGAATCAATACTATGCTTTTCTGAAATACAGAGGAGGAATTTTTTTTTTTCTCTACCTTCCTTGGATCTTTGCTCTAATAATCAAAGCAACACAGGGCAGATTAATAAGAGAAAATAAAATTTAATTATATCTGTATGGACCCCAAGAAGACTTTGATAACACAAGCAGTAGGACAATTGAGGATTATGTTTCAGGGAGGAAGTCGATTCTGACTCCATGTTGGAAACTGTTTCTTTGACTTGCTTTTAGTATTATAATCATACTCAATGGGTTGCCTGGAGGGCCTTGCACCTCTGCTTGACTGTAAACTAAAGGGCCTTGGTTTAGCTTAGGGAGAGATAGTTTTTCCCTGCCCACCTGTGAATAGAAGAGATTAACACACCCCTTCCGAAAGCTGTCTGTTCCCTTGGAGATGTTTTGCAAGGCTGAATACCCTTTTACTTTACTTCCCCAGCACATCTCCCTCTCTAGTCTTCCTTTTGACTTTAGTTCCTCATTGCTTCTTTCCCTCTGATCTATAAAAGAATCTGGCATCCAGACCCTAGTATTGTTTATTTTGAGGCAGCCTGCCATCTTCTCAGTCAGCTGCTTTCCAAATAAAGTCCCTTCCTTGCCTCAACCCCTTGTCTCTCGTATTCAATGGTCTATCATACAGTGAGCAGAGTGAGCTTAGACTCAGTAACAGTTATATGCTATCCTGAGCTAAGAAAAAGGGAGGAGGGTTTGGGACTTTCAAAGGAGAAAGTTCACAGGAAGATGGGAAGAATAAATGTTTGGTAAATAAATGTTGACTGTGCCATGCAGAAACCATGGAGCTCAGAGAGGAATGTGATCTCTAAGCCCAGCTAAGCTCTCTCCAGCATACCATACCCATGTCAAAGCTTTCCTTGTTATCTCTTCCTAGACCAGCCCCTCTATTCAATTTGTTTCAGGCAGTTAAAGGAGAGGTACATGTTTTTCTTGAAACTGCTGGGCCTTGATCACCTTCAATTCAATTTAGTCCATGTGCCAAAGTGGTACATTTTGGGGACACGTGTTCTCAACCCCTTCAAAGGGTAGGAAAATAAGCAGCTTCCCAGAGAGTTTAAGTCCTGTGGCTTCTAACTGAACCAGCAAGATTTTGATGTTTTTAAAGCATACACTAGGACTGTTTGATTAAACTGAACGCTGCATAAAATGCCAAGCAAGTCTATGAAGTGTGAGAAATGTGTTGGCTTTTGTCCACTAATAAACTTAGAGTTGAAACAAATCGAGTTGTTGCCTAAATTGTTTCCTGGGCCCAAAGAAAACTGGAACTCCTACATAATGCATATGTTTCATTAATTGCAGGAAAAGAAAAAAATCTGTAGTTTAGAGAGAAAACAGTACTCATAGCACAAAAATGCCAGCATGAGCAGAAAAAGTAAATAAGAAGAGATTTACAAATGAGTACATTTGCATGCAGGAAAAAGAAGAGAATTTAAATACCCAAAGCAGGTGAGATGTTTTAACAAAGAGATCAGTGTGTTATTTAACAAAAGGCATTACTCTAATTCTACCATTAAATCCATCTTGCAAAGTGAAGTGAAATCTGAGAGGGAACCTGAAATTGTCAATAATGGAAAGTATTCCCTGTGCAGAGACCTCAGATGGGCTAAAACTTGAATTCATATCTTAGTTAAATACAAGGAGTCTCATTTTGAGGATGTGGATCTTGAAAAATCAATGAAAAATCCATCCAGAGTTTATGAAATTAGCTCAGATTTGCAAGCTGTATATAGTGATGAATGAGAAAGAATGTTGAGTTGATTTATGATTCTTGCAAAGGCTCATCTTCATCTGTAAAACAGCAAAAGATGAACCAACAGTATCTACATATTTAGCATAATTTAGCATATAAAGAGTTTTGACATTTAACAGTAACTGATCAGAAAATTATATGAAGTAATGTTATTAAAAATGAAAGAATCTGACTGATGAAGATATATAACAAAGATAATTTTTGTCAACAACAAACAACTTAATTTTTTGTAGTGAATATATGTTATTCAGAAATAGTAGGCTTCAGTGTGCTAATTAAAAGCCATTGGCTTCCCAGCTATTTACATGGCTTTCAGCTCTCCAAAGCCAGTGACCTAGTCAAATTAATGTTGACCTCAACTTAAAAGTCATCTGTATGAATAAATAATTCACACCCTCTGCATACTTATTGCATTAGCAGTTGCACTACAGGATTTTGCTGGTATTAAAAAAATATTCAGTAGGGTTAAAACTGAGAAGGCTTGAATAAAATATATTTTAGACCACCATTTAGATTAGAGCATGAAATTGTAAAATCAAAGTCATTTCATAATAAAGAGTCACAAGTATATATAAAGACTTCTTTTGGTTATATTGTCAGCCTAAGACTGAAAGATTTAAATATATGCATGTGTAAATATATTTTACAATCCAGTGACAGCATTAAAATAGCAAACATGACTTGGATAGTGTGAAATTAAGGAAACATTGCAAAATCCTTGGTAGAAAATAGAATCATAGTTTGAAATAGAAATTAATGTCATATTTTGTTTTCACTGTTTTATATTTCCAGTCCTGTGTTAGAGAACATACTAATCATTCTAAAATAAAAAGTCATGTAGATAATTTAAATATTTGCATATGTGTATTTCATATAATCTTAATAGATTAATCATTATATCAAGCTGACATTCTTGGAGAAACATTGGCTGACCAAGATTTAGTTTATCCTTTTCATGTTTTGTTTTTCTGACTAATTGTATTTTAATTCTCATGGGATCAGAATTTTAAAGCTAGCTTAGGTCAAGCATGTATTTAACTTGACTCTCATAAAAAAATAAAAATCCCCACTAACATCACAGTTTATGTGCTGATCTTAACATCACAGCAATTAGGACTCTTCATATCAGTAGTCTAAAAATTACAGTCTCCTCATAAGGAACAAAATAATATAAACTGTGATGTTAGTGTGGATTTTTCTTTTTTTATGAGAGTCAAGTTAAATACATGCTTGACCTAACCCAGCTTTAAAATTCTGAACCCATGAGAATTAAAATACAATTAGTCAGAAAAACAAAACATGAAAAAGATAAACTAAATCTTGGTCAGCCAATGTTTCTCCAAGAATGTCAGCTTGATATAATGATTAATCTATTAAGATTATATGAAATACACATATGTAAATGTTTGCCATCCAGCCATCTCATCCTCTGTCATCCCCTTTTCCTCCTGCCCCCAGTACCTTCCAGCATCATAGTCTTTCCCAATGAGTCAACTCCTCGCATGAAGTGCCCAAAGTACTGGAGTTTCAGCTTTAACATCAGTCCTTCCAAAGAAATCCCAGGACTGATCTCCTTCAGAATGGACTGGTTGGATCTCCTTGCAGTCCAAGGGATTCACAAGAGTCTTCTCCAACACCACAGTTCAAAAGCATCTATTCTTCTGCACTCAGCTTTCTTCACAGTCCAACTCTCACATCCATACATGACCACTGGGAAAACCATAGCCTTGACTAAACGGACCTTTGTTGACAAAGTAATGTCTCTGCTTTTCAATATGCGATCTAGGTTGGTCATAACTTTTCTTCCAAGGAGTAAGCATCTTTTAATTTCATGGCTGCAGTCACCACCTGCAGTGATTTTGGAGCCCCCAAAAATAAAGTCTGATACTGTTTCCACTATATCCCCATCTATTTCCCATGAAGTGATGGAACCAGATGCCATGATGTTCGTTTTCTGAATGTTGAGCTTTAAGCCAACTTTTTCACTCTCCTCTTTTACTTTCATCAAGAGGATTTTTAGTTCCTCTTCACTTTCTGCCATAAGGGTGGTGTCATCTGCATATCTGAGGTTATTGATATTTCTCCCAGCAATCTTGATTCCAGCTTGTGCTTCTTCCAGCCCAGCATTTCTCATGATGTACTCTGCATATAAGTTAAATAAGCAGGGTGACAATATACAGCCTTGAGGTACTCCTTTTCCTATTTGGAACCAGTCTGTTCCATGTCCAGTTCTAACTGTTGCTTACTGACCTGCATATAGGTTTCTCAAGAGGCAGATCAGGTGGTCTGGTATTCCCATCCCTTTCAGAATTTTCTACAGTTTATTGTGATCCACACAGTCAAAGGCTTTGGCATAGTCAATAAAGCAGAAATAGATGTTTTTCTGGAACTCTTTTGCTTTTTTGATGATCCAGCAGATGTTGGCAATTTGATCTCTGCTTCCTCTGCCTTTTCTAAAACCAGCTTGAACATCAGGAAGTTCACAGGTCATGTATTACTGAAGCCTGGCTCGGAGAATTTTGAGCATTACTTTACTAGCGTGTGAGATGAGTGCAATTGTGCGGTAGTTTGAGTATTCTTTGGCATTACCTTTCTTTGGGATTGGAATGAAAACTGACCTTTTCCAGTCCTGTGGCCACTGCTGAATTTTCCAAATTTGTTGGCATATTGAGTGCAGCACTTTCACAGCATCATCTTTCAGGATTTGAAATAGCTCAACTGGAATTCCATCACCTCCACTAGCTTTGTTCGTAGTGATGCTTTCTAAGGCCCACTTGACTTCACATTCCAGGATGTCTGGCTCTAGGTGAGTGATCATACCATCGTGATTATCTTGGTCATGAAGATCTCTTTTGTACAGTTGTTCTGTGTATTCTTGCCACTCTTCTTAATATTTTCTGCTTCTGTTAGGTCCATACCATTTCTGTCCTTTATGGAGCCCATCTTTGCATGAAATGTTCCCTTAGTATCTCTAATTTTCTTGACGAGATCTCTAGTCTTTCCCATTCTGTTGTTTTCCTCTATTTCTTGCATTGATCACTGAAGAAGGCTTTCTTATCTCTTCTTGCTATTCTTTGGAACTCTGGATTCAGATGCTTATGTCTTTCCTTTTCTCCTTTGCTTTTTGCTTCTCTTCTTTTCACAGCTATTTGTAAGGCCTCCTCAGACAGCCATTTTGCTTTTTTGCAATTCTTTTCCATGGGGGTGGTCTTGATCCCTGACTCCTGTATAATGTCACGAACCTCCGTCCATAGTTCATCAGGCACTCTATCTATCAGATCTAGGCCCTTAAATCTATTTCTCACTTCCACTGTATAATCATAAGGGATTTGATTTTGGTCATACCTGAATGTTCTAGTGGTTTCCCCTACTTTCTTTAATTTAAGTCTGAATTTGGCAATTAGGAGCTCATGATCTGAGCCACAGTCAGCTCCCAATCTTGTTTTTGCTGACTGTATAGAGCTTCTCCATCTTTGGCTGCAAAGAATATAATCAATCTGATTTCGGTGTTGACCATCTGGTGATGTCCATGTGTAGATTCTTCTCTTGTGTTGTTGGAAGAGGGTGTTTGCTATGACCAGTGCATTCTCTTGGCAAAATTCTATTAGCCTTTGCCCTGCTTCATTCTGTATTCCAAGGCCAAATTTGCCTGTTACTCCAGGTGTTTCTTGACTCTTACTTTTGCATTCCAGTCCCCTATAGGACATGAATTTGAGTGAACTCCGGGAGATGGTGATGGACAGGGAGGCCTGGTGTGCTGCGATTCATGGCGTCGCAAAGAGTCGGACATGACTTAGTTACTGAACTGAACTGATATATATGCATATGCTTCAATATTTACAGATTGATACATAATTTGTCATAGATAGTAACATAATTTCTAGGAGATTAAGTTCTGTTCAATATTAATAATAAAATATGATTGAAAATATAGAGTTTTATATATTTGTGTATGTGTGTACTTGTGTATGTGTGTACGTATCATAATTTGGGAAAACTTCAGCAATTTCCATAAATAAAAATAAATAAATAAATATTTATAGTTAAAACAAGCATAAATTCAGGTCTGTAGATTCTTAAAATAAGAAAAATACACATTTAATTTAGATCTTAATAGGATCAAGTATTATGAACGGTGCTTATGAAAAGGTGATTACTGTACTACATATCACAGCAAAAGGCAGACCTTGACACTCACCCAGCATCAGAGAGATCTATACCAACAAGAAACGGCCCAGATGTGCTCTGCAGAGTTCAAAGTTCTTGCTTTGGCTTCTGGTCCTGAAATGGGACAACTGATGTTCCTTGGCCTGATGGGAATCATTGATCCTCCTAGAACTGGTGTGAAAGGAACTGTTACAGCAGTCATTGTCTCGGGAGTGTCAATAAAACTGATTACAGGAGACTGCAGTTGCCTTTGCTAGTCATCTGGGATTATATTCCAAAACCTCCCAGTCAGTCTCCAGAGAAGAGCTAGATGCAATGGATGTCCAGCAGCTTCCACAGATAGTTCAAAGGTGGCACTAGTGGTAAAGAACTTGCCTGCCAACGCAGGAGACAGAAGAAACGTTGGTTGGATCCCTGGGTTGGGACGATCTACTGGAAGAGGAAATGACAACCCACTCCAGTATTCTTGCCTGGAAAATCCCATGGATAGAGGAGCCTGCCGAGCTACGGTCCATGGGGTTGCAAAGAGTTGGACATGACTGATTAAGCATAGATAAAAGATTATATATTAGACTGAAGAAACAGATAAAACAAGCAGTTCTCAGATCTCTGAAGTTTTACACTTGCATCTTGTCCACTGGGGGTTGAAGAAAAGGACAAGCAGGGAGCTACTCCATGAAGTCATTCAGGAATTCAGACTTCTGCCTTGAAGTTTATCTACCATCATCTTGACCAAAAGTTAGAAAACTAGGATCCATGGAAAAATTTTGGCCCAAACCTAATTTTGTATGTCATCTGGGCAAAGAATGATTTTTGCATTTTTAACAGCTATTAAAAAAAAAAAAGTATGACAGCAAATCATTTACTCTCTGGACTTCTCAGGAAAAACAAAATTCCCAATCGCAGCTCTAGATCCTTGGTACCTTCAAATAAAGTCTCTGTATCCAGCTGGAAGATAAGGGAAATGAGACCATGGAGGGCTGTAATAGAGGTTTAGGGGACAGATCTGGATATGACATTCATCATTTCCACTCACACACTAATGGCCTTACATGTTTAATGGAGCCCCACCTCAATTTAAAGCATAGTTGTGAGCACAGCCTCTCTTTAGACACAGATGAAAAAGGACTATGACTTAAAGAATTATTAGAGATGCTTCACTGATAGGGAAAGAGTTTTTTTTAAACTTGTTATAATCCCAACTGAAGTTAAAGATGCTCAAAGTCATGTCCGACTCTTTGAAACCCCATGGACTATACAGTCCATGGAATTCTCCAGGCCAGGATACTGGAGTGGGTAGCTGTTCCCTTCTCCAGGGGATCTTCCCAACCCAGGGATCGAATCCAGGTCTCCCACATTGCAGGTGGATTTTTTACCAGCTGAGGCACAAAGGAAGCCCTTTTTAAAATTTTTTATAAGAGAAGGCAGAGGAACGAGAGATCAAATTGCCAACATCTGTTGGATCATCAAAAAAGCAAAAGAGATCCAGAAAAACATCTATTTCTGCATTATTGACTACACCAAAGTCTTTGACTGTGTGGATCACAACAGACTGTGGAAAATTCTTAAAGAGATGGGAATACCAGACCACCTGACCTGACTCCTGAAAAATCTGTATGCAGGTCAAGGAGCAACAGTTAGAACTGCACGTGGAACAACAGACTGGTTCCAAATCAGGAAAGGAGTACATCAAGGCTGTATATTGTCACCCTGCTTATTTAACTTATATGCAGAGTACATCATGTGAAATGCTGGGCAGGATGAATCATAAGCTGGAATTTAGATTGCTGGGAGAAATATCAATAACCTCAGATATACAGATGACACCACCTTATGGCAGAAAGAGAAGAGGAACTAAAGAGCCTCCTGATGCAAGTGAAAGAGGAGAGTGAAAAAGTTGGCTTAAAACCCAACATTCAGAAAACTAAGATCATGGCATCTGGTCCCATCACTTCATGACAAGTAGATGGGGAAACAATAGAAACAGTGAGAGACGTTTAATTTTGAGGGTTCCAAAATCACTGCAGATGGTGACTGCAGACATGAAATTAAAAGACACTTGCTCCTTGGAAGAAAAGTTATGAACAACCTAGACATCATATTCAAAAGCAGAGACATTACTTCATCAACAAAGGTCCGTCTAGTTAAGGCTATGGTTTTTCAAGTGGTCATGTATGGATGTGAGAACTGGACTCTAAAGGAAGCTGAGTGCCAAAGAATTGATGTTTTTGAACTGTGGTATTGGAGAAAACTCTTGAGAGTCCTTTGGATTGCAAAGAGATCCAACTAGTCCATCCTAAAGGAAATCAGTCCTGAATATTCATTGGAAGGACTGATGTTGAAGCTGAAACTCCAATATTTTGGCCACCTGATGTGAAGAACTGACTCATTGGGAAAGACCTTGATGCTGGGAAAGATTGGAGGTGGGAGGAAAAGGGGACAACAGTGATGAGATGGTTTGATGGCATCACCAACTTGACGGACATGAATTTGAATAAGCTCTAGGAGTTGGTGATGGACAGGGAGGCCTGGTGTGCTGCAGTCCATGGGGTTGCAAAAAGTTGGACATGACTGAGCGACTTAACTGAACTGAACTGATAATAATACCAACTGCTGGCTAACAAAACTTAAAATGGAAACATTTGAAAAATATATAATAGAAAATAATTAAATGTTGATTTGCAAAAGAAAAAGTTAACCAGAAAGCACAAGATTGTCTGGGTTACAAACAGGCAATTGTGGTTAGTGGCTTTTTTTTTTTTTTTCTCAATAGATATTCAATACAATCCAATAGTAAATTATTCTAACCCTTGAACACAAAATCTCTGGAAATATAATACACATTGGTTGGCTTGTCAAAATGGAAATTATATCTTTCATACACCATATGAAAAGTGGAACTGAGATTATCTGCCCCAAATATACGTTGAATAAAATTGTTTACTAGATTCTTCATGCTCAGGTATCTACCATCATATTATCTAACTAACAATTTTATAAAAATAATTTTAAATTTAGTTCTAAATTAACACAGAGAGAAATGAGCAGTGTTTTATAAACATTGACTATAAGCCTAAATATATATAGAAAAAAATGAAAAAAATTACACATCACTAGACTGTGATTCTTATGTAAACTATAAGTCACTTATCTTTGGGCTTTAGTGGAAATCATTAGTCATGACTATCTGAGAAAAATCTCCCTCCTTACCCTGTCAAGATGTTCTTTTTCCTTACTGTCATGATTGTTTTTTATCTGTTTCTATACACATTGATTCATGGTGGACAACAGCAGGCAGCTTACTCTCTTTATTCAGTGCCAGGATATTAATTAAAGAAAATTATCTTCCTGTCTGAAACTGCTTAAAATTCAGTATTTAAAGCAAGAGGAATAGTTGACTACATAGAATTCATCAGTAATATCTCTTCTTCTGGTTATATATACCACAATTTATATTACCTGCACTTGTGAAATAGAAAATGTAGGGATAGGAAATTTGTTAATGTTTTTCAGAATCTCCTTGCAATGCCTTCCACAAAGTGCTCTTTGCAGACTGTCTGCTTCATCTGTGATGGGAATGATTTTATTCATCTCCTTCATTCTTCAATACTATCAAAAACATGATATAGGGAAAATAGTATCTTGGATGTGAAATGTTACTTGCAAAAATTGCCTGTATTTCTCATCCTCCCTTCCTTTGAGAATTGTTTCCTCTTTCAGTTATTAGGAAACTCCAGGTTTGTTCCATCAGAGCAGTTACACTGTATCTGTTTGATATACTCCAGGAGTTTGTTGTTAAACTGTTCCATGCTCATTTGCATGTGGATTAAACACACACCCTTTCTCTCATACCCAAGCTGTATCATCTGATTGTCACCATATAGCCTCCACATCTGGCATCCAGTAAAAGCAATGAGGTGAAAAACTCAGGGAATCTATCTTACTAGAATTTTTGGACATAAAATATCCTTAAAGCTGCCAATCTGGTTCTTTCGGCCACTACTCCGCAGTGACTGTGGAAACACTCATTACAGATTTTTTTTTTTTTTTTCCTATGAAGGAAAAAAAAAAAGATTCTGCTTCATAAAGCCCTTGACTTTCTCTCCTAAATCTTGCAAAGGAGAGATTCTCCTTTGACTGCCATCATCTCCTGTGGATTGCAATTTGCCACATTGCAAAATTACACTGTGACTCTTTGAAGGGCTTGTGCATTCCCATGCTGTTTTGTGAATCGGTTCTCAGCTATCAGCTTTGTGTGTGTAGTGATGTCACACCATGCACTCCTGAAAAGTTGTTACAAGCCACATCCTTATGGATTCTGTACAATTTATCTAGAGAAAGCCTATGGAAGAATATGATCAGCCTTTAAATCAAAGAAAAGAAACACTATGAAGATTTTCTTCAATACAATGCTAGCTCTGTGTGAAACTAACAGGGACAAGTAGTCTGTGAAATCTGTGCTACTGAGTTGAAAAGCTTTGCTAGAGTTGCTTAAACCTATAACATTCATAAACATCTTTTAATAAGATTTTGATTCATGAAAATCTGACTGTCCTTTTTATAAGTATTCTTATAATGACGTCAACACAACCTATTCTGTTCCTATTAGTAAACATTACACATATAATATTTAAATTATATATATATATATATCAGAGAAGCCAATGGCACCCCACTCCAGTACTCTTGCCTGGAAAATCTCATGGATGGAGGAGCCTGGAAGGCTGCAATCCATGGGGTCGCTGAGGGTCCTGCAAGACTGAACGACTTCACTTTCACTTTTCACCTTCATGCACTGGAGAAGGAAACGGCAACCCACTCCAGTGTTTTTGCCTGGAGAATCCCAGGGATGGGGAGCCTGGTGGGCTGCCGTCTATGGGGTCGCACAGAGTCGGACACGACTGAAGCGACTTAGCAGCATATATATATATATATATATAGGAAATGGCAACCGACTCCAACATTCTTTCCTGGAGAATCCCATGGACAGAGGAGCCCAGAGGCTTACATTCCATAGGGCTGCAAAGAGTCCCCACAACCTAGCAATTTAACAACATGCATACAACATGTGTGTGTGTGTGTGTGTGTGCACACATGTATGCATGCCCAGTCGCTTCAGTCCTGCCCAACCCTTCGTGACCCCAAGGGCCATACCCCACAAGGCTCCTCAGTCCATGAGATTTTCCTGGCAAGAATACAGAAGTGGGTTGCCAAGCCCTTCTCCAGAGGACCTTCCTGACCCAGAGATCAAACCTGCGTCTGCTGTGTCTCCTGCATTGCAAGTGGATTTTTACAGCTGAGCCACCAAGGAAGCCCGTGTGTGTGTGTGTGTGTGTACACTACACACACTTTGTACTTTGTACACTACAAAGTAGTGTGTATACTACTTTGAACTACCCTTGGTGGAATCATAATTCCAGTTCTAGAAGCATTAAACCTGTTCATACCAGAAAAATGTCTGTACAGGAAGAAGTTGTCAGGGTCACTTTTATAAATATTAGCTTATCTTTCCAGAAATAAACAACATCCTGGGTCACAAGTATTCGGTTTTAAGAAATCTGAAATTGCTACTAAAATAGTTCAATTGCTTAGGACTTTAGTGAACGATCTAAGTTACAGACAACAAAATTCAAATAAAAATTTTATCATTGAATAAAAGACTAGTTTGATATTGATGAGATTCAACTTAATAGCTGAAAAACCAAACCTTGTGGTCTCTTTTCTAAAGTAACACAGTGGACATAGGAGAGATTGGGAACTAGTTAGAGTAAATTGGGATAAATGAACAGATATGGTTAAAATAACACACAATTTTGGGACTTGGTCTAGGTAATAAAATTATAAAATAGAGCTATGACAATAGGAGGGTAAGTTATCTACTTTATGAGTGATAACTTTGCAATGAGTGAGGGAGAGAATAATAACTACAAAATTTTTCCCCAGTAATTCTTAATAAAAGATCTAGAACATCAACTTAATGTGATGTTTAACCTGAAAGGGTCTATGATACAAAGAATAAATACATATCAGAATAATTGCTAACCATAGCACTTTTTTTCTTTTTAAAAAGGATAATTGTTTTACCGTACTGTGTTGGTTTCTGCTATATATCAACATGAATCAGCCATAAGTATATATATGTCCCCTTCCTCTTGAACAACCCTCCCACCTCCCCCCCATCCCACTTTTTTGAGTTGTCATAGAACCCCAGTTTGAGTTCCCTGAGTCATACAGAAAATTCCCACTGGCTCTCTGCTTTACGTATACATATAGTATATGTTTTTTATGAAGTGTTGATGTGCCAAACATTCAGGAAAGTGTTGTAAATATTATTTAATTCACATATACAAACTAAAAGTTATCATATATACTAATATTGTTACAAATGAAAAACCACAAGCTAAGAAAGGATAAATAAATTCCCTTAAGAACCAAAACCTGTGAGCGGTAGAACCAGGAGTCCAAATGAAGTTTGAGTCCAAAGCCACTGTTCTTAGTACTTAAAACTATGAGTTCTTCCTCTAAAGTTGGAAATGGATATAACCTTTGTGATTAAAAGAACATAGCTATTCAAGCTTTCCCCAAAACATTCCTTAATAAAGCTGAGCAGCAAAGTGTGACCTGTTTCATTGGCTCAAGGGGGTAAAAATAAATAGATAGATCAGTTCAGTTCTGGTCAGCCGTTCAGTTGTGTCCAACTCTTTGCGACCCCGTAGACTGCAGCATGCCAGGTCTCCCTGTCCATCACCAACTCGCGAAGCTTGCTCAAACTCATGTCCATCGTCAGTGATAGATCGATAAATACATACGTAGATAAGTCTTCCAGTTCATATCACCTGAAAGGGAATTTTTTGGGGTTCTAAAAGACAAAGTGAGTAATAGAGATTTTAAGGACAGAAATGAAAAATAAGAAAGATGAATTTCATGTTGTGATGAGAAAAAATGAGAGGCACAATGTAGAGTAGCTGGAGATAAATAAGAAGTACAGTGAGAAAACAGCAGGAGGAAGACAGTTCTTACAGAGTGAGTGAGACACAGCAAGCTTATTTCTGAACATACAGCTTTGTGTGAAATCTAACTATAAAGGGGGAAAAGGGAATGGAAAAGGAAGACATCACTACAAATAAAGGAGATTAAGCTAAAGGGGAATAAAATGGAAGTTAACTAGAGACTGAAGCTAAGTTTTTGATTCAAAATAAGAAATATGACTCAGAAATCAAGTAACAGAAAAGAGCCACTTTTGGAGAGCTGAAGGTAGAAAAGAAATAAGCTACACAAAGTCACATAGCTATGGATCAAGTAGTTCTTGAAGGATTGTGTAACCTAAGCAGCATCACCAGAAAGAAGGCATAAAAATGTGATTTATTGTTCTTTGAGAAAAGAAAAAATACAATGTCAGTACAAAAAAAGTCATGTGAAAAGAAAATACTATGAAAGAATGAACCAGTTTTGGAGTTCTTCATAATGATTAATAAAGGGAAATACAAGCATAAAAAAAGAGGGAATATGATATTTTATAACTATTTCTTTAATTGATCCAACTATGTGACTCTATTGAAATGGATATGCTCAAAATTATCATATTTAGTTCTTCTCAATCTATATTTGACTTAAAATTATCGACAGATCCATTGTTTTACAGCTGACTGAAGTATGTATGTGTGGGGAGGGGGTGGGGAGCTCATTCACAGTATAATCTAAAGGAGATAAAGGCATCTGTGGGGTTGAATATCCAATAATTATAATATACAGGAAAACACAAGCCATTTTTACTCTCCTTCATCCCGGTTAACTTGAGGTACTAAAGATGAAGTACTCGTTTGCACTATGACCTCCTGGAGTGACGTGCAGCTTGGTTCCTCTCTCACTTTTGATTTCTGTTTAATATGCAAATGTGAGTGTGAGATCTTAAGTGTGTTTGCATAAGCTAACTTGAATTTAAGTACAGTTTTCTGAAATATTTCTATTGGAATAAATTACTTAAAATAAAAATAAAATTAAATTAAATTAAATTAATGCTAAAGAAAAAATAACAAATTCTATTTGTTAGAATAGATAAATTTTGTGTACATTTATAAGATATATGAATTGGGAGGCAATTCAAAGTAGAAGTATTGATAAAAAACGAGTGGACTGAAAGTGACCTAGGGAGAAAAATACTGAAAATCAGATTTAATATTATAAATATCAGTAATTCATGTTTTTTCATTCATTTATTTGATGTAATTCCAAAAGCAATCTATAATCCTTTTTAAATTTTAGAAAATACTCTTCACAGCAGCAATACAAACCCAGAGGCATGACATGGCATTCCCAAGACCACCCACTCAAGTACACCTGTATATCCTTGCAAGCTGCCTTCATTAGTTTGTCAATGTGGTGAGGATGTCTTCCTGGATCATCACTTTGGGGCCATGAACTAAATGCCCCTAGATCAACTTCCAGAATGTTAATTCACCAATAGCCATTCATCATAAGACCAATTTGCTCCATGATAAATTTGACAAATTAACTCCCCCAGAATGTGTACCCATTAACTAGTTATGAAGCTGGTAGCAATCCCTACTCACCCAAGGCCACTCAGTTTTCAATGTTAGTTTAGATATTGCAATTTATTTTGGACTTTGAATTTTAGGTTTAGGTTTAGAATATATCATTTATGTCAAAGAATTTTAAAACTTTGGAGTGAGTCTCTTACAAAACATTTTCAATCAGGTCTACAATGAGTAAATGCAGAGGCATTGTGTAGGGAATTGTATATCTTTATCACATTCAGGAGGCTTTCCTGGTGGCTCAGTCAGTAAAGAATCCCATTGCAATGTGGGAGATGGGTCTTCAATCACTGGGTTGGGAAGAGCCCCTGGAGGAGGGCATGGCAACCCACTCCAGTATTCTTGCCTGGAGAATCCCCATAACAGAGGAGCCGGGGGTCTACAACTCATGGGGTCACAATGAATTGGACACAACTGAGCGGCTAAGCACAGCACACATTACATTCAAATAGCCATAGGAACTAAACCTGGATTTGTATAAATCATAAAACTGAATTAAAAGAATTTGCAACCTAAAACTTCCGTGGTTGCTCAGCTGTAAAGAATTTGCCTGCAATGCAGCATACCTTGGTTCAATCCCTGAGTCAGGAAGATCCCCAGGATAAAGGAATGGCAACCCACTTCCATATTCTTGCCTGGAGAGTCCCATGGACAGAGAGAGGAGCCTGGCAGGCTACAGCCCATGGGGTTGCAAAGAGTTGGACACGACTGAGTAACTAAAACTTTCACTTTTTTCACAACCTAAAGCAAAAATAAAAATAGTTTACAAATATGAGATACACAGACTCTTTGTGACATACAAAACTAATGTTATACATGTCATGTTATTTCTACTAGAATTGTTTGATCTGTATATATTTATAAAAAAATAAATAAAAGCATTTGAGCTCCATCAATCAGTAGCTGTTTTCAGCAATAGTTGGCTACACAGAGAAAAGACATAAGCATGCACATTTCAAATTCCTGAATACTCTTTAAATGCTTAGTGTTTTATATACAGATGGGTAAATTTTTCCTTAATTGCAATTCAGACTGACATGGATGTGTGAAAATAGACACTCAGGTGAAAGTCCCACTTGGTAGTCTGAACAATAATTGGTCTTTGTGCACATCTTTATCGTGTACACAATCAAGTTTGCATAAATTAGGCTCAGTATTATTTCTTGGTTCAGTGGTATTAACAAATTACTATCACAGAATTGATTCATTAGATTATATATTTGGGAACTACATTTAGAAGAATGTGGAAAAATTGAGCATAAGTATTAAAAAGCTTGCAAATTTAAAATTAGCTATCACTATCTTGGAGGAGGGAGCAGAATATAATAAATACATAAAATTTTTTCTCTTTTATAGTTCTGTAGATTCAATCAATGCCCACTAAATTTTCTTAAATCATAAAGATAACTACTCACAATAGCAAAAATTAGAATATTACAAATATGGAAATTTGGTGCAACCACTATGGAAACTAATATAGAGGCTTCTTACAAAATTAAAAATAGAATTACCATATGATCCAACAATTTTACTTCTGGGTATTTTTTTGAGTGAAAAAAATCCCACTATCTCAAAAAGATATCTGCAACCCCCATGTTCATTGCAGCATTATTATACAAAAGCCAAGAAGTGAAAGAAAAGTATCCATCAAGGATGAATGTATAAAGAAGTGTGATATATACATATAATGGACTATTATTCAGTCACAAAAAGAAGGAAATCCTGCCATTTGCTATAACATGAGTGGGCTTCAAGGGCATTAGGCTAAGTGAAATAAGTTAAATATAGAAAAACAAATACCATATGATTTAACTTATATGTGGAATCTAAAACAAAAGGAACTCATAGATACAGAGAACAGATTGGTGCTTGCTGGAGGTGGAGGGTAGAGGGTGGGCAGAATAAGCGAAGATAATCAAAAGGTACAAACTTCCAGTTAAAAGACAAAAAATCCTGGGGATGCAATATATACCCTGGGTGAATATAGTTAACAATAATGTATTGTGTACTGAAAGTCACTAACACACACAAAAAATATTTGCAACCATGCGTGGTATGGAAGTTAACTACACCTATTGTGGTGATCATTTTGCAATATTTATATAAATCAAGTCATTATGTTTTATATCTAAAACCAATTCAATGTTATATGTCAATTTTAAAAAGAGTGTTATGAGCCTATAGTTCATGGGAGGGTGAAAGTGCTCTAAATCCTCAACATTCATAGTAAGAAGTAGAACATGTCTGTAATTTATAAAATAAGAAATACAAATTTAAATGTTGTACTTAAGGTAATGACAATCATCAGAATAACTAGAGAGATTTATTCTAATTGGAAGGTGTCAAGAGGGTAGAAGTGGTGAAATATAGTGTAAATAGATTCATTTACTCAATGAATATTTCTAGTTACTACTTAAAGTTGTTAAGTCAAGCAACAGAGTTCTAAAAATTGATCAAGACTGGTAACTAAGAAATCCAGTTTGTTTAAAGAATGTAGAAAATAGGCAAGAGTGCTGTTCACATCTTAGCAACCAGAAAAAAAAGCAAGGTGAGTCACAAATCCATATCTTTTCTTGAACCTATCATATAGCTGAGGTCACAGGGCAATCAACTAGCCTGAAATCTAAAGAGAAGTACAAACTGTCAAGGAGAGATGTAGTCACATAATTTAGGTTGCTGGGACAGAGCCAGAGACAAATACAGGACTGTCATAAAAGGGAGTTAAAGACTTTTTATTGATAAACTTCTGAAGGTTTAGCGTCAGCTAGTATTTAGAGTTTAGATACAGCCTATATATTGAAACAATCCATCAAAGAGTTAAAATATTTATGATTAATATGTTAAAGGCCCTGGTAGAAAATGACAGACAACACACATGAACAAGTGGAAAATTTTAACAAAAAGATGGAAACTATACAAAGTAATCAATTGGAATTTCTAACAGTGATGAAAAATATAAAACAACAGATCTAAAATTCTCAGAGAACCTTAGAGTAAATACTCTGCCCCCAAAAATGAACCTAAAATCCTCCTATGCAAACATCTAGAAACCAAGATAAAGAAAAAGAATGAGGACACTGACAACACTCTAGGCAAGAAAAACGAGTAAACACAAATTACCAACATCAGTTAGGAAACAGAGAACATAACAACATATCTACAGACATTTAATTTAGAGTTTGCCTGCAGTGCAGGAGACTCAGGTTCGATCCCTGGGTCGGGAAGATCCCCTGGAGAAGGAAATGGCTACCCACTCCAGTATTCTTGCCTGGAAAATCCGGTGGATGGAGGAGCCTGGCAGGCTACAGTCCATGGGGTCGCAAAGAGTCGGACACGACAGAGCAACTCACTTTCTACTTTCTCTTAATTTAGCAGAGGAATTTTACAAAACTTAATAGGAGAATGTTACCAAAAAGTTATATAACTTTGATGAGATAAACATGTGTGTGTAATCTCAATAGTTTTACACATTTAAATATATCAAATTTGTATTAAAAAATTACAGAAGCAGCAGCAAAATTCTAGGCCTATGTGACTTCTCTGGCAAACTCTAACAAATATTTAAAGATGAAATCATACCAATCTTATATAAACTGTTTCAGAAAACTAAAAATGGAACATATTTCAACTCATCTAAAGAAGCAAAAATTGCCTTGACATCAAAACCAAATACTAAGATAAAGACTGCGAAAAAAGAAAATTACAATCCAAGATCCCTATGAAATAAAAATGCCAAAACCCTCAATAAAACATTAGCAAATCAAATCCAACAACATACAGAAAATGGTAAATATATGATGATCAGATAGGATTAATCCCAGGAATGCAGGGCTGGTCCAAAATTCTAAAATTGGTGATTGCTTTTCCCCATTTCAATAGATAAGGGAGCAAAGAAAAATTCATTTCAGTAAATGCAGTAAAAGCATTTATTCCCCAGTTGCATATTTCATCAATCAGCATGCCCACATTATATTGATAAGTGAAAAAGGCAATTTCCAGAATCTCATATATATATATATGTTTATATAACATACAGCTATAGGTATATAGATATATGTGTACCTATACACACAATGATCCTGACAGATAAAATGGGTGGGTGTATTTGTGTATATCAGAAAATATCTTGCATATTAATAATGACTGCATCTGAGGATGTCAGATCAGATTTTGGAAGCTACATGAGAAATCAGGAATCTTGTACTTTTTTCTCTGTATACCTCTGTGCAGTGTAAATTGTTTTATAGCTGATTCATTACCTATATAATCAGTTTTAATATAAAGTCTATAATTATGACTGCCTGTTAAGTGACATATTCTAAAGAAGCTGTGCATTAATGAAGAGAAAGTTTCTTAGTGAATATCTTGGAGTTGCTCAAAACTTGCTGCCAGCAGATTTTTCTCCCCACTGCTGCTGGAGCATTAATTGGCACTTGGAATAGATGATTAACTGACTCTTGTGAATGCTTTATCCTGTGGAGAGAGTTATGGCTGAGAATTAAAGCCCCTTGTGATATAGGTAAGGATGAAACTGGAATAGCAACCATTCCAGGTTTCATAGAAAATGATTCCTCTTTACTGATTATACACAGTTGCTTCTCATTCCCACAATGGATGGTTTCTTTTATAAAATGTGAAAATGGGTTATTTTGTAAACAATGTAACATTGTGAATAACCTCACAAGAAAACTTTAGAGAGAACTGAGGAATATGTGTGTGTTCTTTGGAAAGAATGATGCTAAAGCTGAAACTCCAGTACTTTGGCCACCTCATGTGAAGAGTTGACTCATTGGAAAAGACTCTGATGCTGGGAGGGATTGGGGGCAGGAGGAGAAGGGGACGACAGAGGGTGAGATGGCTGGATGGCATCACCGACTCCATGGACTTGAGTCTGAGTGAACTCTGGGAGTTGGTGATGGACAGGGAGGCCTGGTGTGCTGCTATTCATGGGGTCTCAAAGAGTCAGACACGACTGAGCGACTGAACTGAACTGAACTGAGGGATATGTAAGAGTGAAGAAGACATTTGACACAACCGCTGTTTCAAAAGGCCCTTCAGAGGAGAGGGCTGGGGTGGGAGGGGGTCAAAGGAGAGACCAAAGGGATTCAATTGTAAGAGCTTATCACTCCAGTGTTTTCAGTTGATTTTATTCATTTTGTGTTTGGTGTTCTCCATAATGTTGTATTTATAGAGAATGTTCCACTGCAAATGAAAGTCAACCAAATCCATTTTTAAAATAAAGGAATTAAGCCTTGGGTGTTCCCTCTACCTCATTTTCTGTCTCTTATAATTCAAGCTGTTCACATATGTTGCCTTTACATAGAAATAATTCAAGAAGTTGTTAGATTTATTTATACATTATATTTATTATGCTTATGCATTCAATTACAATTAATTTTAAACTCTATGAATACCATTTGTTACAGTTCTATTGTTTTTAATTGAAAAAAGAATGCATGCTCAGCTAATAATAAAAATTCAAAATATTAAAAATATAATTTGTATAATCTATAACATAATTATTCCTCTCCGCCTAAGTCCTTCCACCTTTTCCTAAAATGCAATCTTACAACATTTTTATGAATGTATCTTTAGAAATTTTATATACACATACAAACCCATGTATATGTAGATATAAATATTATGAATATGAATAGCCATTTACAAAATTTAAATGGTTGTATTCAACATTCTATCTGCCTTTTCTAACCAAATGTCTTAGAAATTGTTTCATGTCTTGTGCTCAGTAGCTCAGTCATGTTCAATTCTTTTCGACTCCATGGACTGTGGCAGCCCCTGGCCTGCCAGGCTCCTCTGTCCATGGGTTTCCAGGCATGAATACTGGAGTGGGTTACCATTTCCTTCTCCAGGGGATCTTCCCAATCCAGGAATCGAACCCACGTCTTCTGTGTCTCCTGCATTGGCAGGCAGATTCTTTACCACTACACTACTTGGGAAGTCTGTTGTTTCATAATAAAACATGAATTTAAAACTACAGTGTATAATCATTGCTTGCACTATAATTTAATCATAATTTTAACAGATCAAAGAATTTTTTTTAAACTTAGCTGGATAAATTAAGGTCATGTTGGTCAATTTTAGTAATTTGCTATTAAAAATCATGTTATTAGTTTGTTACCATTTGCTCCAACAATGCTGCTTAGCAAATGACCTCCAATTAAAAAACTTAAAAACAAACTTAAACCTATGATCATTTAATATTGTTTATGAAAATACAGTTTAGATGAGCCATTCTTCTAGCCTTAATTAAACTCATTCATCTGTCTGCAATCAGTCAAAAGTTGAGGAAGTTGCCTTTTTGTTCTTAAGTCATCTGATGTGTTTATCGCTGGAGGTTGGCTGGATTTTGTCTCTTGCAGGTGGTCTTTGATGGGAACAACTGGGATGACTAGGAAGGTAAGAAAATCTAAATTTTCTTCTACCTGTCTCTCACATCTCTTTCCACGTTCAATAGTTTTAGTTTCACGCAGGAAATACTCATTCAGTGATTCTGAGGATACTAATTGGAATTGTTTTCTATGTTAATGGCTACATTATCTTTTCCCTTGAATCAGTCATTTTGTTCATCTTGTTGTTTTCAGTCACTCAGTTGTGTCCAACTCTTTGTGACCCCATGGACTGCAGCACATCAGGCTTCCCTGTCTTTCACCATCTCCAGGAGCATGCTCAAACTCATGTCCATCAAGTTAGTGATGCCATCCAACCATCTTGTCCTATGTCATCCCTTTGGGTCTTCTCTTTCATGCTAATGGTTTTACTAAGAGGCTGAGTCCTGGTTGTTTAAAGTAAAAAGTGAAGTCACTTAGTTGTGTCTGACTCTTTGTGACCCCATGGACTATAGAGTCAACGGGATTCTCCAGGCCAGAATAATAGAGTGTGTAGCCATTCCTTTTTCTAGGGTTTCTTCCCAACCCAGGGACTAAATCCAGGTATCTCACAGTGCACGTGGCTTCTTTACCAGCTGAGCTACCAGGTAAGCTGCCTCGGTTGTTTAGTTGTGTTTATTAATGTTCCCCGATGGCTCAGAAGGTAAAGAATCTGCCTGCAATGCAGAAGACCTGGATTCTATCCCGAGGTCAGGGAACAGCCCTGGAGAAGGGAATACTCACTCCAGTATTCTTGCCCGGAGAATTCCGTGGACAGAAGAATCTGATGGTCTACAGTTGATGGGGTTGCAAAGAGTTGGACATGATAGAGCGACTAAAACTATTTTTTTTTGTTTACACTATTAATGAAGTGTGATCTTAGAATAGATATCTGGCAAAGGATAATAATAGATAGGTAACAAACAAATCTGCCTCTCGAATGGGAGTGTGAATTATTTGTTTATAACTAAAACAGATACTTTAACAGGCAGGGCTCACAAGTAGGAATGAAAAGCAAAGAAGGCAGACAAAATGAACAGATACCAACTGCCACTTAGGGCTTTACTCTGGAAAGGTGAGGCAGTTCAGTATATTTTACTGTGCTACCAAATTGTCTTCTTATCTCACCATATTTTTTTCCTTGTCTGTTGAAGAGGTTCAACTGACACGTCACTCTGTTCACTACATTATTAGGACAGACACTTTCTAATTTCTTCTAAATATATTAATTTATCTATAAATTCATTTAATAGGAGTTCTCAAGATTTGTACTGTGGGCAAGAATTGGTGCTCAATTTATAGAGAGTAAAAGAAAAGTTACCCTAAGAGCCAAGTGAATTTAATATAGCTCTTTCATGAATTAATTTGATGCTACCCTCTCCCATTCACCCTCCATATGAAGCTTTTTAGGTTCTTGACTTAGAAGTTCATGGAGGCTTCTTTGAGAAGAGGCTCAAGTATTCCTAGTGATTTGGACCATTATTTGCTCTGATTTCTTCCCCATTCACATGCTTTCTGCTGTCAGTATTGCTGAAATAACTCAAAATTTCCTATGGCAAACTTTGTTATACTCTAACACTGTTATAGTTGAAAAAGAATTATGATTATTTAATTAGCACCATTTCTGTGTAATTTCTATTTTAAAGTGAATTCGAAAAGTGGGAGAGAGATGTCCTTACTTTTCCATTAGGAGCTAAATATATGTAATTAATTACGTAATGGAATGATTTTTAACTTTTTTTTAATTGGAGGATAATTGCTTTACAATATTGTGATGGTTTCTGACATATATCAACATGAATCAGCCACAGGTATACATATGTCCCTTCCCTCCTGAAACCCCCTCCCATCTCCCTCCCCATCCCACCCCTCTAGGTAGTCACAGAGCACTGGGCTGGGCTCCCTGTGTCACACAGCATGAAAACATAGAGAACAGACTAAAAAGAGCTAATTCTGAATGGTAATTTTTCCTTGGTATATTTTCTCATGGATAATCTATTTCCTATCCTCCCATTTGTCAGTGGCAAATGAGATCTGCCGTAATCTGTATTTTTCCATTAGAGAGCAAATAGATTTTAATTCTCATAAACAACATTTTTAGTAATATTAAAGGAAGTATAAAATCTGATCTTAATTGCCTAAGATTTCCAAACTTGATGACATAAATTATGATCTGATTATAGAAACAGATTTGTCAAATCTATAGAATGATGGAAATCATCTCTCATATCTTAATGTTTGTATGTATAAAATATCCTTATATCTAAAAATGTTTCTCTCTTTAAAATAACTGCCAGTCTGGAGTCAGTCAGCTAACTCTTTGCACAGAGAATCACTTAATTTTTAATCAATCAGATCTGACAAAATTAAGTATTGTTACCATTCTCTTCGGAAATGACTGTTAAGACATATCATGCCTCTCTCTAATAAACTTGTAACAGATACAAAATTGCTTCTAGGAATGCCTCATAGAATTCCATATCTAAACTGGACAGCTGGTAAGAAAACAGGTCTCTGTCATCTTAGAATAGATCATTTATCTTCAACTCTCTGAAGAGATTACCCTTTTGGCAACCAAACACTTTTTGCCATCTGCAGCAGGTGAAAAACAGAGACAGTTTGTGAAATTTTGGTGCATTTCAGTGACCACGAGAAATATTTGCAGAAAAATGTTTTCTCTCATTTTAGTGGAAATTTTATATATTTTTAATAAATGTTCCCTCCCCATGATTTCTGTTAAGATATCATCTCTTTTCCAAGTATGTTACTATTTTTCTTCTCAGAGATGTCCAATATGGTGTCAGGAATTAGCCATTAATGTAGGCATAAATCATACCAAAGTTATTCAATAAGCATGCTTCAAACTGCCATTTCTGCTTTAAGTTCCATTATTATCTTATATCAATTTCATTAATATTCAGAAGATTCAGTTCTCTTTCAGATGTCACTGTTTTTCTGTCCACCTTTTTGTTCTCTCCTTCAGTTAAACTCTCAAAACTATGTAAGCATTGTACACTACACATACAGGCTAACAGAGACTCCTAGTCATCATAAATGTTTTAGGTAATAAGAAATTTTGTGGATTTTCTACTTCCTAGATTGTCTATACTTTAATGCTACATTCAGGACCTTTTAGGTCTTATAATTTAAAGTATATGAACAGAATTTCTTACCTATAAATCATATATAATATATATATCAATATATATTTATAATTATCATATATTCATAGTTATTTATTATATAATAAATTATATTATAGACTCTTTGAATTAGCACCTAATAATCTACCATTGAGATGGATGAATGGATACATGTTTTTCCAGAAGAAATCTAATTAACCAGACAAACCAATTGCTCTCAAGAAGATAACCATGGCTCCCTTCTGTAGTTGAGTCAGTGCCCAGAACATTAGAAGAAATATGGGAATTTTCAGCAGCAATTATCAAACCATTTCTAAACTGATACAGACCTTTAGTCCAATAAAACACTTCTTAGAATTCCAGTTTGTTGAACTACTTACGTGGAGACAGGATACGATGGGTAGTCATGCCCCAATTTTTGTCTTTACTATCTCACTTTGAGACATGATTCACTGTCTCTGAACTCTTTGAGGACTATAGATTACAGTTTTAAAAGTTGTATCTTGTGGGAAAAATTGATTATTTCTGATTACCATGGTTTTCATATTGTTTATATCACATCCAACTTGAATAAACTAAGGCAGCATATATTACTTAAAATGTGTTTTACATTTGATCTTGAAACAATAATTCAGTTCAGTTCAGTCACTCAGTCCTGTCCAACTGTGTGACCCCATGGACTGCAGCACACCTGGTCTCCCTATCCATCACCAACTCCTGGAGTTTACTCAAACTCATGCTCGTTGAGTTGGTGTTGCCATCCAATCATCTCATCTTCTGTTGTCCCCTTCTCCTCCCACTTTCAATTTTTCCCAGCATCAGGGTCTTTGTAATGAGTCAGTTCTTCACATCAAGTGATCAAAGTTTTGGAGTTTCAGCTTTGACATCAGTCTTTCCAATGAATATTCAGGGCTGATATCCTTTAGGATAGACTGATTGGATCTCCTTGAAGTCCAAGGGGACTCAAGAGTCTTCTCCAACACCATAGTTCAAAAACATCAATTCTTCAGTGCTCAGCTTTCTTTATAGTCCAACTCTCACATCCATACATGACCACTGGAAAAACCATAGCATTGACCAGATTGACCTTTGTTGGCAAAGCAATGTCTCTGTTTTTTAATATGCTGCCTAGGTTGGTCATAACTTTTATTCCAAGGTGTAAGAGACTTTTAATTTCATGGTTACAGTAACCATCTGCAATGATTTTGGACCCCTCAAATTTAAAGTCTGCCACTGTTTCCTCTGTTTCCTCATCTATTTGCCATGAAGTGATGGGACTGGATGCCAAGATCTTAGTTTTCTGAATGTTGAGTTTTAAGCCAACTTTTTCACTCTCCACTTTCACTTTCATTAAAAGGCTTTTTAGTTTCTCTTTACTTTCTGCCATAAGGGTGGTGTCATCTGCATATCTGAGGTTATTGATATTTCTCCCAGCAATCTTGATTCCAGCTTGTGCTGCACCCAGCCCAGCGTTACTCATGATGTCCTCTGCATATAAGTTAAATAAGCAGGGTAACAATATACAGCCTTGACATGCTCCTTTTCCTATTTGGAGTCAGTATGTTGTTCCATGTTCAGTTCTAACTGTTGTTTCCTGACCTGCATACAGATTTCTCAACAGATAGGTCAGGTGATATTCCCATCTCTTTCAGAACTTTCCACCGTTTATTGTGATCCACACAGTCAAAAGCTTTGGCATAGTCAATAAAGCAGAATTAGATGTTTTTCTGGAACTCTCTTGCTTTTTTGATGATCCAGAGGATGTTGGCAATTTGATTTCTGGTTCCTCTGCCTTTTCTAAAATCAGCTCATGGTTGGAAGTTCACGGTTCACATATTGTTGAAACCTGGCTTAGAGAATTTTGAGCATTACTTTGCTAGCATGTGAGATGAGTGCAACTGTGCAGTAGTTTGAGCATCTGTTGGCATTGCCCTTCTTTGGGATTTGAATGAAAATTGACTGTTTCCAGTCCTGCGGCCACTGCCTCATTTTCCAAATTTCTTGGCATATTGAGTATAGCATGGTAACGGCATCATCTTTTAGGATTTGAAATAACTCAACTGGAATTCCATCACCTCCACTAGCTTTGTTCATAATGATGCTTCCTTCCTAAGGCATACTTGATTACACATTCCAGGATGTCTGGCTCTAGGTGAGTAATCACCACATCATGATTATCTGGGTCATGAAGATCTTTTGTTGTACAGTTCTTCTGTGTACTCTTGCCACCTCTTCTCAATATCTTCTGTCTCTGTTATGTCCATACCATTTCTTTATTGAGCTCATCTTTGCATGAAATGTTCCCTTGGTATCACTAATTTTCTTGAGGAGATCTCTAGTCTTTCCTATTCTATTGTTTTCCTCTATTTCTTTGCACTGGTCACTGAGAAAGGCTTTCTTATCTCTCTTTGCTACTCTTTGGAACTCTGCATTCAAATGGGTATATCTTTCCTTTTCTCCTTTGATTTTCACTTCTCTTCTTTTCACAGCTATTTGTAAGGCCTCCTCAAACAGCCACTTTGCCTTTTTGCATTTCTTTTTCTTGGAGATGGTCATGATCCCTGTCTCCTGTACAATGTCATGAACCTCCATCCATATCAGGCACTCTGTCTAGCAGATCTAGTCCCTTAAATCTATTTCTCACTTCCACTATATAATCATAAGGGATTTGATTAAGGTCATACCTGAGTGGTCTAGTGGTTTTCCCTACTTTCTTCAAGTTAATTTTGAATTTGGCAATTTGGAATTTATGATCTGAGCCACAGTCAGCTCCCAGTCTTGTTTTTGCTGACTGTATAGAGCTTTTCCATCTTTGGCTGCAAAGAATATAATCAATCTGATTTTGGTGTTGACCATTGGTGATGCCCATGTGTAGACTCTTCTCTACATATTGAAACTATAATTCAGTATGGAATATTTCTGGAAAACAAAAATATCATAGATGATAAATTTAAGCTTTTCAAACATCTCAGTTTACAGTAAATTCATGAAACATCAAACTCTGAAAATGGTAAATGACGTCAGCACACAAACTTCTTTATAGAAACAGCCAAGCTAGTGGTGAAGGAAACAAATAATCTACTCTAGTAAATGCTGGAATGTAAGTGCCCAATGAATTAGTGAGCCCTGTAAATACATTATCACTGAGGACATCTGCTCAACTCTGGCAGCCCATAGACATCAAGGGTTTTCATGGCCTCTTGGCAAGAAGAATAGAAGCAAATCACAGGGTATAAGCACAGGAGGAGAGAACTCCCCACCCACATACAATCTGAACATAATTTAACACATCATTGGATAAGGAAAAACAAAAACAACAAGCAAAATTCACCAGATAGCAGAAGATTCTCAGAATAAATAACCATCTAGTAAATCCTTGTTTAGTAGTTTTAGAGTCAGCATTTCTATCAGCATGGGCACAAAAACTCCAAGTCAAAAATTTAAAGGGTGTTAAGTTAGTCCAATTTTAGGGCAGTTAATTGAAGCAAGCAGAAATTATTTCTAGAACACTGCATTTTAATATGATTCTCAAATGATTCCAACAAATAGTGTTCATAGTTATAAGAGCTCACAATTTACCAAAATCAACATACAAATGAAGAAATCAACCACAATCAATAAGAATCAGCAGGAAACAGATTCACACAAATTTGACAGTTAATCCTTGAAGATTTCATATGTTGAAATTATAAGCTATAAAGTATAAAAGAATTTTGAATGTTTAAAAAATATAAATATGATACTTAAAATAGAAAGAATGTAGACCAAACTTATGGGGAAACAATTTATTATAATTTTTAGTAATTAAAAAAAATAATTAAAATCCTAAAAAATGGTCATATCAAACTGCAGATTCAGTTCAGTTCAGTTCAGTCGCTCAGTCGTGTCCGACTCTTTGTGACCCCATGAATCGCAGCACACCAGGCCTCCCTGTCCACCACCAACTCCCAGAGTTCACTCAGACTCACGTCCATCAAGTCTGTGATGCCATCCAGCCATCTCATCCTCTGTCGTCCCCTTCTCCTCCTGCCCCCAATCCCTCCTAGCATCAGAGTCTTTTCCAGTGAGTCAACACTTCGCATGAGGTGGCCAAAGTACTGGAGTTTCAGCTTTAGCCTCAGTCCTTCCAAAGAAATCCCATGGCTGTTCTCCTTCAGAATGGACTGGTTGGATCTCCTTGCAGTCCAAGGGACTCTCAAGAGTCTTCTCCAACACCACAGTTCAAAAGCATCAATTCTTCAGCACTCAGCTTTCTTCACAGTCCAACTCTCACATCCATACATGATCACAGGAAAAACCATAGCCTTGACTAGCCAGACCTTTGTTGGCAAAGTAATGTCTCTGCTTTTGAATATGCTATCTAGGTTGGTCATAACTTTTCTTCCAAGGAGTAAGTGTCTTAATTTCATGGCTGCAGTCACAATCTGCAGTGATTTTGGAGCCCCAAAAAATAAAGTCTGACACTGTTTCCACTGTTTTCCCATCTATTTCCCATGAAGTGATGGGAACAGATGCCATGATGTTCATTTTCTGAATGTTGAGCTTTAAGCCAACTTTTTCACTCTCCACTTTCACTTTCATTAAGAGGCTTTTTAGTTTCTCTTTACTTTCTGCCATAAGGGTGGTGTCATCTGCATATCTGAGGTTATTGGTATTTCTCCTGGCAATCTTGATTCCAGCTTGTGCTTCTTCCAGCCCAGCATTTCTCATGATGTACTCTGCATAGAAGTTAAATAAGCAGGGTGACAATATACAGCCTTGATGTACTTATTTTCCTATTTGATAGGTAGAGTGCCTGATGAACTACAGATGGAGCTTCGTGACATTGTACAGGAGACAGGGATCAAGACCATCCCCATGGAGAAGAAATGCAAAAAAGCAAAATGGCTGTCTGGGGAGGCCTTACAAATAGCTGTGAAAAGAAGAGAAGTGAAAAGCAAAGGAGAAAAGGAAAGATATAAGCATCTGAATGCAGAGTTCCAAAGAATAGCAAGAAGAGATAAGAAAGGCTTCCTCAGCAGTCAATGCAAAGAAATAGAGGAAAACAACAGAATGGGAAAGACTAGAGATCTCTTCAAGAACATTAGAGATACTAAGGGAACATTTCATGCAAAGATGGGCTTGGTAAAGGACAGAAATGGTATGGACCTAACAGAAGCAGAAGATATTAAGAAGAGGTGGCAGGAATACACAGAAGAACTGTACAAAAAAAATAAAAATAAAAATAAAAACCTGCAGATTAGGCTTATATAAAGGATTTGGTGAAGTGGCAAATGTATATATAAAGAAATTATGTAAAACAAGGCTTAAAAGCACTAGAAGAAAATATACAAGAAAGTTAGAGCAGACAGACAGACTGCAAATTAAATATCTGAAATCATATAAAAGTGGAGACAGACAGTTATTAAAGAGAAGTAGATTAATAGTTTTCTAGTTAGAAAAAATAAAATCATAGATTCAGATACTTAAACAAAGTCAAAAGAGTATAAGTAAACACTGTCCCTTGGATGGAATGCAGGGAAATGGCAGAATACCAAAGTGAAAGAAAAATTTTGTAATTTTTTAGAGTTAGAATGGGTTACCTATCACTCAATGACAATGAGTCCAACAGCTGCCTTCTCAATATCATAAAAGAAATACAAATATCTTGGGTAATATAGTAATTAGAGAAAATAACCACTGAACTAAAATTCTGTCTTTTAAAAAAGTGGTCAAAGTAAACATATGTTCAAAATAACGAAGTTTTGTTCACAATCAAACTATGTCACTGAAGACTTAATAAAGTAGTACTATCCAATAGAACTTTCTTCAGTGATGGAAATATTCACATCTGTGCTGTCCAATATGGCAAGCCACATGCAACTTTAAGCACTTGAGATGCGGCTACTATGATTGAGAAACTGAATTTTACATTTTAATTAATTTAAATTTAAATAAACACAGATGGCAAGTGGCTATAAATTAGACAGCAGGTCTAAAGGATATAATTTAAGAAGAAATGAAGTGCAAAGATAATAGTAAATTTTGTATAAATATTAAAATGTACAAAACAATTTGTGTTGTTAAGAGAATCAAGAGAGATAAAACTGGAATTATAGTCAATAATATGATCTGGGAAGAGGCTAATCTGTCGGAACATTTTAAATTATTTGTTCATGAGGAGAGTAAAGTAAATATTAATTCAATCTTTAACATGCTAAATAGTTATAGTAAATTATAGGGAGACTAATAAAAGGAAAACTTAGAATACATAGTTTCCAAACTAGGAAACAAATAAAGAGTGGGTGTAATGGATGAAAAAAACTCAGAGTAAAATAAGGGAATGAGAAAGAAAAATCTATACAATGTACAAAAAATAAAGGGAAAAAACAAGCTTAGTAATGGAAATAAATCCAAATCTATCTGTGACAATATTAAATATAAAAATAAAAATATTTCTACTTACAATTGGATAGTACTACTATAAGATTCTACTTAAAACTTCTACTTAAAATTCTATTTAAAAGGAAAAGATCACCTAAGCATATTTTTAAAAAATCTAGTTGTACTCAGTGTTTAAGAATATAAAATGAGGATAAGACAAAGAGAAAGATATATCAGGCAAATATAAACCAAAAGAAAATTGATGTAGGTATGTTATACCAGGCAAATATAAACCAAAAGAAAATTGATGTAGGTATGTTAATATGGATTAAGGGAAAAATTTACTATAGAGAGACTTTTGAATGTTAATAAAATATTTAATTTGTAAGGACAGAATTAAAAATTCTAAATTTACAAATACACAGTAAAATAACTTCAAAATGTACAACAAATTCAAACATATAATTTAAATTAAAAATTTATAAATGTGGCATTATTATAAGAGATTTTATTACACTTTTGCTCATCAAATTTTAGATATGTAGAAGAATATTTCACTAAAGACATGGCAGTTTAAATTAACATAATTAACAAGAATGATCAAATAAAAACTGTCATAAATGCAATATTTTTTAGCATAACTGTAATTTTTGTGAAAACTGACTATGTTAAGAGCCATAAAACAAGTTACAACAAAGTTATAAAAGGGATATTCATAGAGTGTTGTAGAGACTGTTAAGTCTACCAAACCCCTACCTTTTTTTTTTTTTTTTTTGAAAAAGTAGCTAAATTCCACTTCTCAGACTTAATTCCAGTTGAGACAAGAATGTACATGCATCATATACAGTCATAAATGCTATTTTATTCAATGGAATGTGAGCAGAAATGATGTATGTTTCTTCAAGCATGTACTATAAACACCTCTCATAATAATTCTCCACGCTCATTCCCTTATCTCATTCATGGTATTAAGTATAAAGAAATTGAAGCCTTGTACAAAGATACTATACCCAAGATATAAAAAATGCCTGGAATCTTTAATCACTGCTTAGAGAAAAGCCTCTTCCTAATCAAGAACATATTTGTTGGAAGCTTTACATGAAAAATAAATGGAATTATATTTTGTTAACTCACTGAGATTTCAGAGGTTATCTGTTACAAATGCTAGTGTTACATCTGATACAGAAATTGATATCAGAAGTAGTATACTACAGTATATCATTTTATATATACAAACATAAGTATATATCAGCTTACAAACATATATCCACATTAGGTTGCCATGAATTCTTATTAATGACTAAAAACAAAAAAATGGATAAACATACAATAGTTGGCAAAATATATCAGCTTACAAACATATATCCACATTAGGTTGCCATGAATTCTTATTAATGACTAAAAACAAAAAAATGGATAAACATGAAATAGTTGGCAAAACACTTAAAGATACATGAGCTATGATAATTTGGAAGGCAGACCATATGTCTTCTGCGTCTGCTGCTCTTAGTAAAATAGGAAAGAATTAGTGTAATAGTATATGTAGAATTCAACCTCAAATAAGAATGCTTTACTTTGCCAGTCAAAATAAAAGGAAATGGATTTTTTAACAAAATATAGCAGAGAAAAATCAGAAAACATGATTGTTCCTAGACCCCAAGCAGTAAGACATAAGACTGAGGACTTTGAGAGTAAAAAAGCTATTGACAAAAATTAATTAATTAATTAAAATTAAAATTTTAAAATGCAGAGGGAAAAAAAAATAAAACACCTATGATCTTTGCAACCCCATGGAATACACAGTCCATGGAATTCTCCAGGTCAGAATACTAGAATACTGGAGTGGGCAGCTGTTCTCTTTGCCAGGGAATCTTCCCAACACAGGGATCGAACCTAGGTCTCCCACATTGCAGGCAAATTCTTTACCATCTGAGCCACCAGGGAAGCCAAAGAATACTGGAGTGGGTAGCCTATCCCTTCTCCAGGGGAACTTCACCAACAAGGAATTGATCGGGGTCTCCTGCATTGCAGTCGGATTATTTACAAGCTAGCTACCAGGGAAGCCCAAATGATTTAACTCTGCAATAAAGGTCAGTGTGTTAATTATCTATTATTGCACAAGAAATTACCCTGAGTAGTATACTAGTTATCTACTATGTTCAGTTGCTCAGGCGTGTCTGACTCTTTGCCACCCCATGGACTTTCCAGGTGACGTTAGTGGTGAGGAACCTGCCTGCCAATGCAGGAAGCCGTAAGAGACGCAGGTTGGATCCCTGGGTTGGGAAGATCCCATGGAGAAGGAAATGGCACCCCACTCCAGTATTCTTGCCTCCAGATCCAATGGACAGAGGAGTTAGGCGAACTACAATTCAAAGTTCCCAGAGCTGGTCACGACTGAAGTGACTTAGCACACATGCACGCATGTGGACTGTAGCCCACCATGGAATTTCCCAGGTAAGAGTACTGGAGTGGGTTGCCATTTCTTTCTCCAGAGGATCTTCCTGACTCAGGGATCCAACCCGTGTTTCCTGCAGTGCAGGCAGATTCTTTACTGCTGAGCCATTCTGGAAACCTCATTAGTTATCTATTACTACATAACAAATTATCCCATGTAGTTAGTAGACCCAAAGACATCAAGTCATAATCTCTAGAGCTTATGGATGTTACTTTATATGATAAAAGTTTAGGGGTGTGATTAAATTAAAAAATTTGCAATGAGGAGATTATTCTGAATTATCCAGGTTAGCCCTAAATCCTATCACAAGTGTCCTTATAAAAGAAATGAAAGGGAAATTAGACACAAACTGGAGTGATGCAGTTACAGGCCACTCAATAGCAGACTCCAAAACCTAAGAGAATCACAGAAGAGATTTTTCCCCTATAGCCTCCAGAGGAGGTATGTCTTGGTTGAAGCACCTTGATGCGTACTCAGTGAAACTGTTTTCAGACCTCCACACTCCAGAATTGTTAAAGAATACATTTCTATTGTTTTAAGATACCAAATGTGTGACTATCTGTTACAGCAGCCATTGGAAACTAATGCACCTTTAGCAGCTATAAACAATGAACATTTATTTTCTCACTGTTTCCCAGGGTCAGGGATACACAATTGACTCAACTGGATTGCCCTGGCTTAAGATCTCTTACAAATCCATGATCGAGGCCTCTGTGATCATCTCTGGGCTCAACTGAGGGAGCTCTCTTTCCAAGTTCACTCATATAGTTTGAGTGATCTCAGACAATCTGCTTCCAAGCTCATTTACACAGTACTTTCCACACAGATGCACTAGTTCATAGCAGCTTGCTTCCCCACAGTGAGCAATCTGAAAGCAAAAGAAGGCACCAAGATGGAAACCACAGTGTTTTTCTAGCTTAATATTGGAAGTGAAATCCTATCACATATGCCTTATTCTGTTAGTTAGAAGTGAGTCAATAATTCCATCCTGTGTTCGAGGGAAGCATATTGCACAGGGCATGAGTAAGAGGAAATGAGCTATTTGCGGGCCATGTTGGAGGCTTTCTACCACACAGGCATAGATTTTATGAAGAAATAGAAGCACTGAAGAAAAGTTGTTTTTTCTTAGCTCAAGGATAGGTGAGAGTAAGAGGAAAGGGTGAATCTTAGAATTCCAGGTATACTTCTTGATATCCTGAAGAAAGCAAAGTCATAAGAAGAAAAATAAGATCATTTTCTGCCAGGAGCTAAGGGTAGGATAATAGACAATTGCCAAAAAGTGGTACTTTGAGGTTAATAAAATTATCTGCATCTTGATTGTGGTTGTAATTACCTAAAACGTATAGTTAGTATACATTTAATCTAAATCATTAAACTATATCTTGAATGGGTCAATTTTATAGCACATAAATTACATCACAAGAAACCTGACTAAAAAAATATCACTCTTTCAATGCAAACCAGAAATAATATACAAGGAATAAATAAGCATAATCACATACAAACATTTCTGGGGAAAATGAAATGAGCATACTCCTCAAATTATTTTATGATGTTAGAGTAATCTTAATCCCAAAATCTGAAAAGGAGATTAAAATATCACAGAATTAGAGGTTTATCTCACTCATGAATATGAATACAAAAATTCTAAACAAATGTGAGCAAAATAAATCCTTTTAAAAATGAAAAGGACATCATGACAGAACCAGATTTATCCCAATACTGCAAAATTACTTTCTAAGTATCAATAAAAAATTAATGTGATTAATCTAGGTAAAGAAAAAGATTTAGACAAATTTCAATATAATTTATATATTTTTTAAAAATATCTCTCAACAAATTGAGAATAAGCAGGAATTTTCTTTTATTGACTTTTAACTGTTGCCAGGGATTTTTAAGCAATATCTGTCACTGATTTAAAAAGAAAGCAAATAAAGCATTTTCCTCCAAACTCAGAATGATAGGGTACTAGTATGAATTCACTGAATATGCCATATCTTTTTGGTTGCTTGTCCACCATCATCTATTTCTTGTTACTATTAACAGAATACAGCTTTGTTCAGAATAGTATGGATGTCCTTCCACTTATGATAAAGCAGAACCAGTCTAAGTTGTCATGATAATTCTTATTCCTTTGCCAGATGTGGAATTTACTAGCTCCCTTTGTAGCCAGTTATGGTCATGTGACCCTGTTCTGACGAATGGAACACAGCACATGGCTACTATTTGATTAGAACTGCTTCTAGAAAAAGTTAATTTCTATCAAAAAGAAGCCTGTATACGACAACATCTTTGTTGCCTTAAATATGAATATAATGTCTGAATCTCAGATAAGTCATCTTATACCCATGACACAGTGCATAACTTGTTGAGGATGATACACAGAATGATGAAAAGAACATAGTTGCTTGCAGATGTTAAGTTTGTCTAACAATACTGTGTTGTTTATCTGGCCTTGGGCATGATTAGTGTCCTTATTACTTTAAGCAAGTGTAAGTAAGACACTTTTTCCTTATAGCTGAAAGTACTCTAAACTGATCAGTAGTTACTGATCAATCCAAGTTCTCTTATAATTAAACTATATTTATTTCCAATTCATGAGAATATAGATGGGGTAGCTTGGCCCTTTTTATTTGTAACAAAAAGTATTTAGTTCAAAAATCTTACACTTAAAAAAATGTTTAAAATTTGTATGGAAACATGAAAGACTCCAAATGACCAAAACAATATTGAGAAAAAAAGAACAAAGCTGGAGGAACCACTCTCTCTGACTTCAGACTGCAAAGCTATAGAAATCAAAACATTATGGTACTGGTACAAAAATAGATTTATAGATCAATGGAACAGGATAGAAAGCTCAGTAACAAAACCATGTACCCATGGTCAGTTAATCTATGACAAAGCAGCCAGAATACACAATGGAGAAAAGAGAGTATCTTTAATTAGTGGTGAGGGGAAAACTGGATAGTTACACATAAAAAAAAAAATGAAATTAGAACTTCTGTAACAGACACAAAAATAAACTCAAAATGAATTAAAAACCTAAATGTAAGATTGTATACTGTAAAACTCTTATTGGAAAACAGACAGAATAGTCTTTGACATAACTTGCAGCAATAATTTTTTGGATACATTTCCTAGGGTAATGAAAATAAAATAAAAAGTAAACAAATGGGACCTAATTAAACTTAAAAGCTTTTGCATTGCAAAGGAAAACTATGAACAAAGCAAAGGGAAACCTACAATTTGAGAGAAAATAGTTTGAAGTGATACTACAAACAAATGATTAATTTCCAAAACACACAAATAGCTCATACAGCTTAATATAAAATATCTTATTTAAAATGAGCAGAACACCTAAAAATACTTTTCTCCAAACAAGACATACAGATGGCTAAAAAGCACATGAAAAGATGCTCAATATCACAAATTTTTAGAGAAATGCAAGTCAAAACTACAGTGAGGTATTACCTCACACCAGTCAGAATGATGATCATTAAAATGTCTACCCCCCCGCAAAAAAAAAAAAATGATGGAGTGGATATGGAGAGAAAAAACCCTTCGGACACTGTTGATAAGAATGTAAATTGGTACAGCCGCTAGGGTCAACAGCATGGAGGTTCCTTAAAAAACTAAAAATATTATTACTGTATGATCCTGTAATCCCACACTTGGGTATATATCTGGAGAAAACTCTAATTTGAACAGATACAGGTACACCAATTTTTGTCTGGTAGTCAGATGGTAAAGAATATGCCTGCAATGCAGGAAACCAGGGCTCGATCCCTGGGTTGGGAAGATTCGCTGGAGAAGGGAATGGCAACCCACTCCAGTATTCTTGCCTGGATAACCCCATGGGCAGAGGAGCCTGGCAGGACACAGTATATGGGATCTCAAAGAGTCAGACACTACTTGAGCGACTAACACTTCCAATTCCCAATGTTCATAGCAACACTATTTACAGTAGACAAGACATGGAAGCAACCTAATTGTCCATAATCAGATGAATGGATAAATAAAGTGTGACCTATATATGTATATATATGCATAAAAAAGAATGAGAGAATGCTATTTGCACCAACACAGGTGGACCTAGAGATTGTCATGTTAAGCGAAGTAAGTCAGACAAAGACAAATATCACATGATATCGATTATATCTGAAATCTAAAAAATGATACAAATGAATTTATTTACAAAACAGAAATAGACTTACAGACATAGACAATAAACTTATGGTTACCAAAGGGGATAGCAGGAGTGGGGAGAGAGAGATAAATCAGAAGTTTGGGATTAAAATATAGACACTATTATATATGAAATACGCTTCCCAGGTGATGCTAGTGGTAATGAACCCACCTGCCAATGCAGAAGATGAAGGTTCCATTCTGGGTCAGGAAGATTCCCCTGGAGGAGGAAATGGCAAACCAAGTATTCTTGCCTATAGATTCCCATGGACAGAGGAGCCTGGCAGGCTACAGTCCATAGGGTCACAAAGAGACAAGACTGAAGTGACTTAGCACACACACACGCATATATAAAATATGTAACAACAAGGACCTGCTGTAACAGTATAGGCAATTATACTCAATATCTTATAATAGCCTATAATGGAAAAGAATATGAAAAAAGAATATATATGTGTGTATATATGTGTGTGTGTAACTGAATCACTTTGCTACTCTTGAAACTAACATATCACAAATTAACTATATTTCAATAAAAAAAAATGTTATTCTTGAAAAGAATGTATATTCTCAAAGAAACCATGTTTCAGTTCTGAATTCCCATGTAACAAATGAATCCAAAATCTAGTGACATAAAATGGCAATAATTTACTATTTCTTGCTTCCTATAACTTTTTTCAGTTAGTTGACTTAGCTTTCTTTCTTTGCCACGGGGTGTTGGCTAAAAATACAAAGCACTTCTTTGGCTACCTTCTGTGGGATGTGGCTGGGATAGCACTTTCAAAATGGCTTCATTCACACTCACGGCACCTCTTTTGTGGTAACTGGAATGCCTGTGTAGACTGCTTTGGGCCTTTTCTCTTTTGTCACGGTAATCTTGCCCACAGCTCTTTCACTTTGTGGCTGGATCCCAAGAGAATGATAATGAAAGGTGCTATGCCTGGTAAAGAACAGCCATGCACCAGAACTTGCACAAGATGACTTTTGCCTCTTTCTCCTGGTCAAAACAAGTCATAGGACTAGCAACGATTCAAAAGAGGGAAAATAGCATCCAAATCTTGATGAGAGACCAAAGGGATTGTTGGTGGCCATCTGCCAACTGGATAATTTGCCTCTAAGTTACTTATAATAATATTTTTCTCCTATCCCCATTATACTTTATTTTACATGTTTTATTTTACTGTAATGCTTAAAATAAAAGTATAGTCTTTGTAGTTAAGAATTACTATAAAGAAGACTGGAAGATACAGCATAGATATAAATACGTATTGCATGCATGAGTGCTCAGTTGCTAGGCTGTGTTTGATCTGAGACTCCATGGACTATAGACCACCAAGCTCCTCTGTTAATGGATTTCCCAGGCAAAAAACTCTGGAGTGTACTGCCATTTCCTTCTGTAGGGGATCTTCCCCACCCTGGAATGAACCCATGCCTCCAGCACTGACAGCAGTTTCTTTAATGTTGAGCCATCAGGGAATATGTATTATTCTATACCAATTCAAGATAAGTCAGATATTTTGTTAGTTATTATTACTATTGGAAGTAACTACATGATTAATAGAGACAAAAGTGATAGTGTACTATGACTGAATATTTTTATGCTATATAATCTTCCCTTGCCTTGACTTTAGAATGGAAGAACAATGGGACGTTGTTTTACACTTCTATTTTTCAATGAAAATAGAATTTTTCATTCTAATATAAAAATTACTTCTTCCACTTTGCAATAAAAATACAGAATATGGAGATGATTAAAGAAGATTTTTCTATTACCCGAGAGAATACTTAAAAAAGAAATAAAATCATAAACTTGTAAGAGATTAGAAATGTCAAATATATTTGCATATAAACAGATTCAGTTCAGTTCAGTCGCTCAGGCATGTCCGACTCTTTGCCACCCCATGAATCGCAGTTAAATAAGCAGGGTGACAGTATACAGCCTTGACATACTCCTTTTCCTATTTGGAACCAGTCTGTTGTTCCATGTCCAGCTCTAACTGTTGCTTCCTGACCTACATATAGATTTCTCAAGAGGCAGGTCAGGTGGTCTGGTATTCCCATCTCTTGAAGAATTTTCCACAGTTTATTGTGATCCACACAGTAAAGGCTTTGGCATAGTCAATAAAGCAGAAATAGATGTTTTTCTGGAACTCTCTTGCTTTTTCGATGATCCAGCAGATGTTGGCGATTTGATCTCTGGTTCCTCTGCCTTTTCTAAAATCAGCTTGAACATCAGGAAGTTCACGGTTCACATATTGCTGAAGCCTGGTTTGGAGAATTTTGAGTATTACTTAACTAGCATGTGAGATGAGTGCAATTGTGTGGTAGTTTGAGCATTCTTTGGCATTGCTTTTCTTTGGGATCGGAATGAAAACTGACCTTTTCCAGTCCTCTGGCCACTGCTGAGTTTTCCAAATTTGCTGGCATATTGAGTGCAGCACTTTCACAGCATCATTACATTACTAAATTATAATTCTATTTGCTTCTTTCAAACTACATCTATTTTAGGGATCATTAAGGACTTGCTCTATAGAATTGAAGCAAATGATTTTTTGTGTGTTTTAGGGAAGTTCCTCGTTATATATATACACATATATACAATGAAATATTACTCAGCCTTATAAAAAGAAGGAAATCCTGTCATTTGTGACAACATATGTAAATCTGGAGGACATTATGCTAAGTGAAATAAGCCAGACAAAGACAAATACCATATGGTATTGCACGGAATCTTAAAAAAAAAAAAAAAAAGAGCTCAGAAACATAGTAGAAAATTGGGGTTGCTGGAGCTTGAGGGTTGGGAATACGGAGAAGTTGGTAAAAGTGTGAAAATTTTCAGTTAAAAGATGAATAAAGTCTGAAGATTTAATATAAAACACAGTGACTGTGGTTTGATAACACTGTATTGCATAATTAAAATTTACTAAGAAATAAGACTGTGTGGATCACAATAAACTGTGGAAAATTCTGAAAGAGATGGGAATACCAGACCATCTGACCTGTCTCTTGAGAAATTTGTATGCAGGTCAGGAAGCAACAGTTAGAACTGGACATGGAACAACAGACTGGTTCCAAATAGGAAAAGGAGTACGTCAAGGCTGTATATTGTCACCCTGCTTATTTAACTTATATGCAGAGTACATCATGAGAAACACTGGGCTGGAAGAAACACAAACTGGAATCAAGATTGCTGGGAGAAATATCAATAACCTCAGATATGCAGATGACACCACCCTTATGGCAGAAAGTGAAGAGGAACTAAAAAGCCTCTTGATGAAGGTGAAGAGGAGAGTGAAAAAGTTGGCTTAAAGCTCAACATTCAGAAAACGAAGATCATGGCATCTGTTCCCATCACTTCATGGGAAATAGATAGGGAAACAGTGGAAACAGTGTCAGACTTTATTTTTTGGGCTCCAAAATCACTGTAGATGGTGACTGCAGCCATGAAATTAAAAGATGCTTACTCTTTGGAAGGAAAGTTATAACCAACCTAGATAGCATATTCAAAAGCAGAGACATTACTTTGCCAACAAAGGTCTGGCTAGTCAAGGCTATGGTTTTTCCTGTGGTCATGTATGGATGTGAGAGTTGGACTGTGAAGAAGGCTGAGCACCAAAGAATTGATGCTTTTGAACTGTGGTTTTGGAGAAGACTCTTGAGAGTCCTTTGGACTGCAAGGAGATCCATCCAGTCCATTCTGAAGGAGAAGAGCCATGGGATTTCTTTGGAGGGAATGATGCTAAAGCTGAAACTCCAGTACTTTGGCCACCTCATACGAAGAGTTGACTCACTGGAAAAGACTGCTGGGAGGGATTGGGGGCAGGAGGAGAAGGGGACGACAGAGGATGAGATGGCTGGATGGCATCACTGACTTGATGGACGTGAGTCTGAGTGAACTCCGGGAGTTGGTGATAGACAGGGAGGCCTGGCGTGCTGCGATTCATGGGGTTGCAAAGGGTTGGACACGACTGAGTGACTGAACTGAACTGAAGAGATAAGAACTTAAATGTTCACATCAAAAGAAAAAAAGGGGGGAAATAGAAGCAAAAAATGGTAAACATGTGAGGTAATGGATGTGTGTTTGTGTCTGTGTATGTGTGTGTGCTTAGTCTCTCCGTCATGTCTGAGGACTCTTTGCAACCTTTCGGACTGTAGGCCACCAGGGTCCTCTGTGCATGGGATTTCCCTGACAAAAATACTGGAGTAGGTTGCCATTTTCTCCTCCAGGGGATCTTATTATAGTCTTTAAATATCTTACAACTGTATCTGTCAAGTATATCTCCAAAGCTGCGACAAAAAGGAAATCTTCCGAAGATCAGCATGAGATAATTATCTTAAGGTATCTTGTAAATTCAAATCTCTTTGTAAGGGCATAAGAAGCAACTTTTGTATTTCTTAGAATTCATTTTCTCTAGTCCACTTAATCATCATTTTTCAATGTGTACTTATTTTAAAAAACAAGTATCTTCTTAAATCCAAATTACCAAAATTAATAATAATTAGAATAGGTAATATCATATTACATTATGTTGATCAGTTACTCTAGTCAATCAACTTTAGTCTCCTCTACATACACACACACATATGTACACATGTACTTATGTACCTATTTATATACACAAATAAATATATATGTGTTTATATAAGCATTATATTTCTACATAAAGAAAATTACAAGACAATACATAAAGGAAAAGAAAGGTGAAAGACACTGGACTTACAGAGTGATTGTCACTACATCTAGTCTGAAAGTACAACTGAGTTGGTAATTAAACAGCCACACTCCCACTGACAGGCCTGCAGCTATGTAGCTCATCCCAAGAATAAGACTGAATCTAGACTCACACTGAAAACCTCCATTAAATAGGTTTACCTCAAACAGATTCAATCTCTCCAGCCAGAGAGTACAAATTATAAAATTTGGGATAATAGGAGTCATGAAATACCCAATCTTTATCAAACAGTATGTGCAAGGATGGAAGATAAAAGGATATTATATATTTTAATGCATTATATATTTAATGCAAGTTAAGTCTTTACAAAAATCGATTTACTGTATTGGGATGTACAGCAGCATATAATGATGGGATACACATCTCATAATAATAATGTTTGATGGTGTCTTTTAATAATATTCCAGCTGTATTTTTGGCTCAAGAAAAGTAAATCAAAGTCAATTCCTGCAATCATTTCTGAAATAGTTAAACTAAAATTCAAAATGACCAAGAATATTAAATTGTACTTATGTACTTAGGCTGCTACTATCAATAACGCTATTATAATCTCACTGAATTCTACACAGTTCCCAATAATAGAAGCTATATTAGAGCTATTAAAACCTAGATTTGCATAGTGATTATCCATCTATAGAGCCTAATTTCCTTTTATGAATGTTATTTTGCTCAGAATTCCTACTTTGGATGGAAACAGATGCAAAGGGACAGAATTTTATACTTTGTCCAAGATCAAAGAAAACTATTATTATGAAATGAGAGCCCTGAAACACATATCTCTTAAACTGCTCAGCTAATCTTTTTCACTTCAAGTTCATCTTAACCAACTCCTTTTTGATTGAAGATTCCAGAAATTTTTTTGCAGAGTTTGGGGCCACTCTTTGTTCTTTCAAGACAATAGGAATCTACAAGCCTGAGGTCACAGTGGGAAGTCATTTTAGCCAAATTAATGCCAGAAGATGTGATAATATCACTGCCTTCAGCCAATTGGTTGCTCACAGGGTCTCCAAGCAATAATGTTGTCCCATGATTTGTGTTAGGTAGTTAGAATAGGAAAAAGGAGACTAGACTGGCAGTGGCTAAAAGACAAGGAAGGAGAAAACCCACAAAAATAGAAAAAAGGAAGGTCCAAGGACTGGAGTGAGGACCTCAGGTAAAACAAATAGCACTCCTGGCTAGTCCAATTTACATAGGGCAGGCTCAGGGGGAGGAGAAAAAACATATAAAAAGAGGGGCCAATATTGGGTTGGGGGAAGGCTCTCTTCTAGTCTTTTGGGTCGGCATGCCCTCACACCTCGAGGATGTATTTTCCTTTACTTTCTAAATAAAACTGAGCTGTAACAGAGAGCTGTAACACTGGTCAGTCTGAGGGCTGTAACACTGGTTCATCTGTCACTTCAAATTTTTGTTGCAACGAGACAGAACCAAGAAAATTACAAAAGTACTACAGGAAATTCCTCTCGAGTCTCTAACTATGAGAAAAAAAGACCACAAAAGACAAAATCAGGGCTGCATGTTTCTCTATCACTTAAAATTCTTCCCTATTGACCTCATTGTTTACCTGATCTTTTACCTAAATGATCTCTCATGTAGTAACAAATTTCTTCTTCAAAAGATTTGTTCCCTGGTAGTCAGCCTGACTTGGTTCACAGCCTTCCTGCTATAAAACAGGACTCATATTCTATGTGGGTAACTCAACACCGCCTTGGCAACAAGCTCTTGAAACTTCCCAGGCATGACCACCCCTTCTGCCTCTTCTGCTTGGCCTTTCATTGGGTCTTCTGGCGGCAGTCTTTAGCAATCTGTATTTTGTTTTGACATTATCAAGCAGTCAGCACCTTGACACTTTCCTTCTCACCACCATCTCCTGTAATATCATGTTTAGCATCATTTTCCTTATAGAACAGTTTGAGCTACTCAGATCTCATATTCTCTATTATTCCTATTTAGATTTGAAAATAATCCTGTTTTATTTCCTAGAGTTATTACTCTGAAACATGACAGGCATTACCTAGTTTTTAATCTAGGTAACTAAATATCATGTTCCTTTGTTGTTGTTGTCCATTGGCTAAGTTGTGTGCACCTATTTCTGACCTCATGGACTACAGCATGCCAGGCTCCTCTGTCCTCTACTATTTCCTGGAGTCTGCTCAAATTCATATCCACTGAATTGGTGATGCTATCTAACCATCTCATCCTCTGCTGCCCTCTTCTCCTTTAGCATTCAAAAATTCCCAGCATCAGAATCTTTGACAATGAGTCAGCTCTTCACATCAGGTAGCCAAAGTATTGGAGCCTCAGCTTCATCAACAGTTCTTCAAATGAATAATCAGGGTTGATTTCCTTTAGTATTGACTGATTTGCTCTCCTTGCAGACCAAGGGACTCTCAAGAGTCTTCTCCAGCACCACAATTCAAAAGCATCAATTCTTTGGAACTCAGCCTTCTTACTGAGAGTATTCTTCAGGAGCTTTTAAAATTCTTCATTGTGGGTTTTTTTTTTCTGTCTTATATGAATTTATGCTAATAGAATAATACTCTCATGGAATTGTGGGATAAATTACCCGTTACATTTCTCCAAAATCCATTTTCTTTACTTTATTTTCTTTCTTTATTAGCAATTAAACATTTTCAAGTAGGTTCATATTCTGAATTTGCAATTAGGTAAGACTAAATAACCAAAATCTGTTAGATGAAATATGAGCTGAAATAACATGAAAAACTTCTGGATCTTACTACTAAAGGGATGTAGCATACATTTCACATCTTTTCTGTTTTTCATTTTTTTACTGATTTTTTAAAAACATTTTTTTAAACTAACCTTTAGATTTTAGAACAGTTGGAGATTTGGGGGAAATTATAAAAATAGTACAAAATCTATCATACAAATTCCACTATTATTAAAATCTTATATCATTATGGCACATTTATTAACCAATACTGACATACTATTATTAACTAAAGACTATACTTTGTTCAGACATTTTCAGTTTTGATTATACAGTGGAAGTGACAAACAGACTCAAGGGATTATGTCTGATAGACAGAGTGCTTGAAGAACAATGGATGGAGGTTCCTAACATAGTACAGGATGTGGTGATCAAAACCATACCCAAGAAAAAGAAATGCAAAAAGGGCAAAATGGTTGTTTGAGGAGGTCTTACACACACTTGAGAAAAGAACAGAAGAAAAAGGCAAAAGAGAAAAGGAAAGATACATCTATCTGAATGCAGAGTTCCAAAGAATAGTGAGGAGAGATAGGAAAGCCTGCTGAAGTGATCAATGCAAAGAACTAGAAATACAATAGAAAGGGGAAGACTAGAGATCTCTTTGAGAAAATTAGAGATATCAAGGGGATATTTCATGCAAAGATGGGCACAATAAAGGACAGAACAATATGGACCTAATAGAAGAAGAAGATTTAAGAAAAGGTGGCAAGAACACACAGAAGAAGTACACAAAAAAGATTTTCATGACCCAGACGGTGTGATCACTCACCTAGAGCCAGAAATTCTGGAGGGCAAAGTCATGTGGGCCTTAGGAAACATCACTACGAACAAAGTTAGTGAAGATGATGAAATTCCAGTTGAGCTATCTCAAATCCTAAAAGATGATGCTGTGAAAGTGCTGTACTCAATATGCTAACAACTGGAAAGCTCAGCAGTGGCCACAGGACTGGAAGAGGTCAGTTTTCATTCCAGTCCCAAAGAAAGGCAATGCTAAAGAATGTTCAAACTACTGCACAATTGCACTCATTTCACACTCTAGGAAATTAATGCTCAAGTTCTGCAAGCTAGGCTTCAACAGCACGTGACCCAAGAACTTCCAGATGTGCAAGCTGGATTCAGAAAAGGCAGAGGAACCAGAGACAACTTGCCAACATCAGTTGGATCACAGAAAAAGCAACAGAATTCCAGAAAACTATCTACTTCTGCTTCATTGACTATACTAAAGGCTTTGTGTGGATCACAACTGAAATAAGGACCTCATAATCTTGCCAACATCTGCTGGATCATGGAAAAAGCAAGAGAGTTCCAGAAAAACATCTATTTCTGCTTTATTGACTATGCCAAAGCCTTTGTGTGGATCACAATAAACTGCGGAAAATTCTGAAAGAGATGGGAATGCCAGACCACTTCACCTGCCTCTTGAGAAACCTATATGCAGGTCAGGAAGCAACAGTTAGAACTGGACATGGAACAACAGACTGGTTCCAAATAGGAAAAGGAGTACGTCAAGGAGGTATACTGTCACCCTGCTTATTTAACTTATATATAGAGTGCATAATGAGAAACACTGGGCTGGAGGAAGCACAAGCTGGAAGCAAGATTGGTGGGAGAAATATTAATAACCTCAGATATGCAGATGACACTACCCTTATGACAGAAAGTGAAGAACTAAACATCCTCTTGATGAAAGTGAAAGAGGAGAGTGAAAAAGTTGGCTTAAAGCTCAACATTCAGAAAACAAAGGTCATGGCATCTTGTCCCATCACTTCATGGCAAATAGATGGGAAATCAGTGGAAACAGTGTCAGACTTTATTTTGGGGGGCTCCAAAGTCACTGTAGATGGTGACTAAAGCCATGAAATAAAAAGACAAATTACTCCTTGGAAGGAAAGTTATGACCAACCTAGACAGCATATTAAAAAGCAGAGGCATTACTTTGCCAACAAAGGTTTGTCTAGTCAAGGCTATGGTTTTTCCAGTAGTCATGTATGGATGTGAGAGTTGGACTATACAGAAAGCTGACTGCCAAAGGATTGATGCTTTTGAGCTGTGGTGTTAGAAAAGACTCTTGAGAGTCCCTTGGACTGCAAGGAGATCCAACCAGTCCATCCTAAAGGAAATCAGTCCTGAATATTCCATGAAAGGACTGATGTTGAAGCTGAAACTCCAATACTTTGGCCACTTGATTCAAAGAGCTGACTCATTTGAAAAGATTCTGATGCTGGGAAAGATTGAAGGTGGGAAGAGAAGGGGATGACAGAGGATGAGATGTTTGGAAGGCATCACTGACTCAATGGGCATGAGTTTGAGTAAACTCTGGGAGTTGGTGATAGACAGGGAGGCCTGGCATGTTGAAGTCTATGGGGTCACAAAAAGGCGGACACAACTGAGAAACTGAACTGTACTGTACCTAGACAGCATATTAAAAAGCAGAGACATTAATTTGCCAACTAAGTTCCATCCAGTCAAAGCTATGGTTTTTCCAGTAAGTCATATATAGATGTGAGTGGACCATAAAAAACATCTGAGCACCGAAGAACTTATGCTTTTGAATTGTGGTGTTGGGGAAGTCTCTTGAGAGTCCTTTGGACTACAAGGAGATCAAATCTGTCAGTCCTGAAGGAAATCAGTGCTGAATATTTTTTGGGAGGACTGATGACTTATAAAAGAACTTGATCCTGGGAAATATTGAAGGCAGAAAGAGAGGGGGATGCCAGAGGATGAGATGGTTTGATGGCATCAGCAACTCAATGGACATGAGTTTGAGCAAGCTTCAGGAGTTGGTGATGGCCATGGAAGCCTGGCATGCTGTAGTCAAAGAGCTGGACATTACTGAGGGACTGAACTGAACTAAAAGACTACTTTGTTCACATGTCTTCCAGTTTACCTGAAGTTCTTTTCCAAAATCCCGTCATGGATACCACATTACATTTACTACTCATATCTCATTCACTTTTTGGCTATGAGACACTTATTTTTGATGACCTTTATAGTTTTGAGGACTGTTCAGGTATTTTGTAGGATGTATTGCAATCAGAATTTGTATGGTGTTTCATGTTTAACTGGAGTTGTGTGTACATATTTTAATATTTATCAATATTGATGTTAATCAACTGGATGTAGTTGTGTTCTTCTCAGTAAGAAAGTATCCAAATGGAGGTGTCTGGGCTAGAAAGGCAGATATAACTAAAAAGAGTGTCTAAGTGCACACTTACAATTCCTCCAAAGAAATGCAATTGGCTGACTTTTTACCAAGTCTAGGATGGGGAAGGCAGCCTCTTTCTCTCCCCACAACCTGCCAGGGAAAACTTGTAATTGCCTATCTCTGGTCCCAAAATATCATACATATGGTTTTGACTTGGACCCAGACTCATCAATATATATATATACTTTTTTTTTCCTGAAAACCAGGATTTTGTTTTCAGTAATGAAATCTCAGGCAAATAGACCTACAGTGTAAGGATTTATATTAATCTGGCTAGAAGCTGGACTGCTTTTAGTGTTTGCTCTAGGCATAGGGCTTCCCAGGTTGCGTTAGTAAGAAACAATTCAGCTGCCAGTTCAGGAGATTCAAGAGATGTGGGTTGAATCTCTGTGTGGGGAAGATCCGCTGGAGTATGAAATAGCAACTGACTCCAGTATTCTTGCCTGGAAAATCCCATGGACAGATTAGTGGGCTACAGTCCATAGTGTTGCAAAGAGTCAGACAGGACTGAGCAACTGAGCACAAGGACAGGTACAAGTCTTCAAATAACTTGCATCATTGGTGCTAGAGTGGTGAGCATAACCGCCTTGCAAAGACTTAAAATTCCTCTAGTATCCTAGCTTTTGCCTCCCCTCTTGATGACTTTCAGTTATCCTGAAGTATCTCTTAGAAAATTATTTTGTCTTGCAGTTCTTCCAGCTGTAATCCATTATTATGCTGTGACTCTTGGTGTGATGATTACTGAGACAGCAAATATCTCTTCTCTAATGCTTCTGCTCCTTTGACTCATGTTGACATGATGCTAATTTACATTACAAAATAAAATTCACTTTTTGGAACTGGCAGTACACTTCAGGACATTCACACAAAGGGAAATGACCATGTGTGGCAGCCATCCGAGCCTTAACTCTCTGCTAGAATATATGTGTGGGTTCTTTGGAAAGGATGAAAAAGGGCTTTCCGACTGCAGTTTCCTGAGGTGGAAGAGCTCCACTCCACCACTTCTTGTTGCCGGGCTACCTTCAGGCAATGGATATTCATCTTGAGTGAAAAATCAAGAAGACAGAAGCCAGCTGCCTTTCTTAGTGTTTACTTGAAATGGGAACTGTGAGGAGGAACATAACTTCCTTCACTCTTGACTCCATCAACTCCTTTCCAGTTCTTGTCCTTTGTTTAACTAATACAGAGCAGGTCAGCAAGTCTGCTGGCTAAACAGATAAGTGTCTTGAGGTTGTCTTCTTTGTTCTATCACCTTGAATTCTGCTGGCCTCAAAGGCTTTAGTTTCCTACCTCTCCAATCCTCCTTTCCTATTTATTTGCATTTAGGGTGATATTAAGGGTTGTAAGGCCATTTCTGAAGCCCCTTAAGTCCAAATGGGACAAAGGAGTGTTTGGCCCCACTCTGAATTCAGAATGTTGTGTGCTTAGGTCCTTCAGTGTTCAGGTTTGGTCCTTAATTGTAATTCAGAAAGAAACAGAAAAATATAATAAACTTGTTATGATTTTCAAATAAAAGGTAGTTGATGTTTTCTTTTTTACCCAATTTCTGATTCTTTAGAAATATATAATAAAGGATTCTCTTTCAAACAAATTCTTCTGAAATGTAATTCCTCTCACGAAGCCAGAGTACCTATAATTTGGTCTGCCCTTTTTCATAGATAGCATTTAACTTTATCTTACTCACATTCAAGAACTGAGAGTCCATGTTTTTCAAAGGTCTGTAAACTTTCATCTTAATTTTAAAGACACATTTTCTGAATCTTTTGAAATCTCAAAAAGCCTTTCAACAGTAATTATTCACTGGCAAAGCTCCATTCTGTAATCATCTTATTTAGAGCATGGAATGTAAATCCAGACTCAAGTGGTTACAACAATATTTAGTAATTTATGAACTACGAAGAAAATAAACCATGGACATTCAGTCTGTCAGTGGTCTGCTTAGGAAAGTAGCCGAATGAACCACACATAGGGCCTGGAGTCTCACCTCTAATCAGTGAAGTGATCTAGATATATCTACATATCAACTGACCAAATTCTACTGAAAATGGAAGAGGAAATTATCCAGCTAAAAATAGAAAATCATTGTAACAAACCAAAATATAAAGTGGTATTAAAATTATAACTAAAAAACAGCGTATAGAGAGTAAAGTCTTAGTCATTTTTTAAAAATCTAACTTCATATGGAAAACACTTTCTAATTTAAAAAATGCTGACAATGGCTATAAATTTGACTCTTAAACTTTCATGTATTTATCAAAAATGAAAAATATTACTTATCAACCTCCAAAATTACATTTTAAATGACTGTGTACTTTTTCAATAATGTTTTACACATAAAGAAGTTTTGTTTATCTACAGTGTCTAAATTAGAGAGAATCTGATAGCTAAAGGATCACTTTACAGGATCTTAGTTCTCTCTTACAGTAAATGAAGTTCCATTTGTCCATTTAAAATACTGAATTTTTAATATGTCCCTCTGCTCTTCCTCTGTCTCCTATCCCCTTTCTCTGTCTCCTATCCCTTCAGCCCAAGAGTCCAGTTCACATCTAAAAATCCATTAACTTCCACATGCCACAGTATTGGAATGGTCTTTCCTGGCTCGGATAAAGAAGGAACTCTTGCCCTACCATTGACCTTTATGTCAAATGGAAAGATAACTTCACAGTGTTATCCTTTCTTACCATGCCCTTTTCACATAATTTAAATTCTCTCATGTTACCCTTACTATTTTCAAATAAAGATTTGAGTTTGACCTGAACTCTCTGCTATAGAGACAATCTTTCTTACAATGGTCATTTAGGACAAGTCTCCACCAACTAAAAACTGGAGGAAGTCTGTTAAGGATAATTTGGGAAAATGAATTCAAGCAAAATGGTGTTTTTAAAAAGAAACATGAAATATTATTTTCACATACTTTTTTAGTTTGGTTACAGAAAATTATTCATATTTTAATGAGTACTTTGAAGCACAGATCTTTCCATTAAATAATAAATTATGGAAATGTGTCCCCAAAAACATGAATATAAAATTTTATTTTAAAATAATTGAGGAGAGGATGATACAGTAAGAAGATTAGTAATAGCTATTGTGTAATTAATGCTTACAACGTGATAGCTATTCTAACATTTTACATATTTTATATACCATTTAAACCTGACAATAACAGACTATTGGTAGCTATCATTTCTTTATTTCCAGATGTTAAAATGGAAGCTGAAAGAAGGTAAGTGACTTAGTGATAATAACAGAGTCAGAAATTCTACCTAGTTACCTGTCATTCCAAAGCCTGCTTTCCTAATCACTTTTCTAATATGCTTGTGAATAAATGTTGTTTAGAAATGAATTTCAGGAACACAGATGTTTAACAGAGATTTGAAAATTAAAAAAAAAAATGATACTTCTCTTATAGACCAAAATTTAAGTTAGATAATGCAAAACAAGAGCACTAAAACAACTTAGATTACTTGGTATATTATTATTGCAAAATGCATTACTTTCACTCCAAAGAGTGATCTCTAGCATCATTGATAATAGTAAGAAAAATCAACAAATTTGTCTTGGAAAAAAACAAAATCTTTTAAGTCACTTAATGCTTGATTTTTTTTTCCTCATCTTGATCAAAGTAATGAATTTATTGTGTAAATATACATAATCAAAATAGGGTATACTTTAGTCAAGACCTTAAAAATACCTTGTGGTCTAATTTTCATGTTACAGGTAGAATTCCAAATCTAATCTTCAATCTCTCTTAATATCTCTGATATAGTTTTGAAATACAGAAAGCCATTTAATTATTACTGTTAATATTGTCAGAGGTATATAAAACAGCCTAATGTTAAGTGTGTTTTCCTCCTCTTTAATCCTGTAACAAAAAGTATGTATTTGAAAAGACAAACACTTTCAAATGGTATTATAAAGGTTTACAAAGTATGACCTTTCTGTACAAAATAGGAAAACACTCTTGCTTTTTTAAAATTCTTATATCATTAATAAATAAATTTTTGCCTGAATGATGAGACAAGCATTTTCTTTTCTTTATGACTGGAATTACCTGGAGATCATCTTAACTCTATCTAACTGTAACAAATAAATGACTTAAAAAAAAAAAAAAAGAAATCACCTGTCAGATTCCATACATAGCCTAGACTTTTTTTTTAATAATATACTTCTCTGTTTTACTTTCCAATTTTTAAAAGAAAATACATCTGGACCTATCTGGACAGGAGAACAGAGGTAACTCAGTAGGGGCAGTTCCAGTAGGGGCTGGATAGATTTTTTCATGAATTAGGGTTGCAATAGGACCCCAAGTTCTACCCCAAGTAGAATATCATGCACTTGGCCTAAGAAATCTGATTCAGATATTTCATAAGAAAATGTTCAGAGAATAAGAGTATACTGAACAAGTTTGATTTGTGACATAATTAAACCAAATTTCTTCTGTTTTCCATTGTTCCTTTAAAACACATTGGTGGAAGTAATCATATGTATCTAGATTAAAAATGGAAAAGTCCTATGATTTTATGATTTTTCTCTTTTCTCTCAGGCAAAAGAATATGCAGTTTTACAGGACCTAAATCTTAGATAGTTTGGGGTGACTTCCTTAAGGAAATGAACACTGAAATACAAATTTAATTAAAAAAAGAATATCTATTCAGAAAGAAAAAACAAATCATAAGAACACGCTGTGCTTAGTTGCTCAGTCATGTCTGACTCTGCAACCCATGGCCTCTAGCCCATCAAGCTCCTCTGCCCACGATGATTCTCCAGGCAAGAATACTGGAATGGGTTGCCATGCACTCCTCCAGGGAATCTTTCCAATCCGGGGATTGAAACAAGGTCTCCCACATTGCAGGCAGATTCTTTACTGTGTGAGCCACCAGGGAAGCCCAAGAATACTAGGGTGGGTAGCCTATCCCTTCTCCAGGGAACTTCCCAACCCAGGAATCGAACCAAGGTCTCCTGCATTGCAGGTGAGTTCTTTACCAGCTGAGCATAATATGTACATTTTTAAAACTTTCAAATACCACAAACATCACAAATCATCATCCTTATAAAGAAAAAACTGTACTGCATTTGTATCAATTATACCTGAAATACCTGTGTACTACCTTTTTTCATTATATTTTTTGGTCATACACCCTTTGATTACTTTCACATTTCAATATATGTCATTTTTTCACAGTAGTACACATCAGTTTTTAATCATGATTTAGCAAAAAATAAGATTCATTCTTTTCATTTAAAAAATTCCTTCAGCTTCACTCCTTATGTTAAATTTTTAAGATAATTTTTAATACGGGCAAACTTCTATTTTATATGTATGTGTTTGTATGTGTTTAAGTATGAGCTGTCAGATGTGAAAGAACTTTTCACAGACCAACTTCTGAGTCTGTATATTACAAGCCTTGCTTCTTCCCACATATATTTGGTGCCCAGTCACAGCATGGAAGGGCTTCACAGCATGGAAACACTCAAGTCTCAGGATGACATATGACTCTGCACCTCTCCATAATGGTGCCAGATGAGTCTAGGCACCGGGCTGCAGGGGGTTTGCTGGCAGCCATTTCTACACCTGAAGAGCCAGCAGTACATTAACTTTGCATGGAAGTAAGTGAGAACATAGTATCTTACATGGAACCCAAATGAAAGCATCTGTGGCTTCTCCATAGCTGGGCCCTAAAAGTGCATCCATGGTCACATGAAAGTCACTTACCTGGAAGACAAGTGTAATGTGAATAGTAGGAAGTTAGAATGGAAGGAAATAGTCACGCTGATTGTGGTTAAAATATTATTTGCAAAATTTATGAAAACCAATGATCCTGTGACTACATTGCTAGAGTTGATTCTAGGCTCCTGGTATTGAGGGACCCTGAATGGAGCATTAAGTGTTTCAGTAATACTATTACAGGCGGTGTGCTGTGGCCAGTTAATAGGCTTAGGAGACCCAATTACGTTCCTCTCTCCCAACTCTGGTTTCAGGGACACCATGCTGGTAGATAGAAGTTGGCCATAATGGGAAACTTACACCACAGAAAAGGGTGAATGCCACAGATCAAGGCTTTCATTCTGGGGGCAACCACTTGTTATTAACCAGAACAGCACTTGTCCTATTTTCACTTCAAGTATACATTTAAAAAATGGAATTAATCAGTCCAAGATATAATCAGTGTTCAAAACTTGAGTTAATATTAAGTGAATATATTTGGTATGTATGAAGGATATCAAGAAGGTGAGTGCAAGCGAATGAAGCAAGAATGATTGAAGACAAATTGTAGAGATATTCAAGGTTCGTATTACTTAGTCTTGTTGGCTGTGATGAGAACTTGGAGTTTTATTCTAAATGCAATTGAATTTTAATTTTGGCAGATAATATGATCATACCTAAACTTTTAAAGGATTACTCTAGCTGTTTTGTGTAAAAAGTGGTTGATGGGGAGTGCAAGAGTTGAATTAGGGAAACCAGGTAGAATTTTGTTGCAAGAGCTCTGAGAGATAATGGCAGCTGAGTCTTTGGTTTTAGAAAGTAGTAAAGTAGACAAATTCTGAATTTATTTAAAAAATAAATTCAAGAGTATATGCTTTCAGATAAGATATGAAATATAAGAGAATGTAAGTTATCAAGGATAATTCCAAGAATTTGGTCTATACAGCTGAAAAGATGGGGTTGCCATTTGCTGTGATAGGAAGTCCATTGGAGATAAATAAATGCTTTTCTGAGTTCGTATAAAGAAAAGTCAGGTTTGGAGTAGACATGCCTTACTTCAGACAGTCTAGAGTTGCCATTTACTAAAATAGTGGAGACTTCAGTGTAATCAAGAGGTCACTTTTGGATATTAGAAGGTTGAAATTCTAATAGTTCTTTAGTTGGTGGCAATGATTAAGAGTAGGCTAAATACACAAAACCGGATTTCAGGGGAAAAACAGTTCAGTGTTTAGAATTATACATTTGAAACTTGTCAGTGCATTTATAATATTTAAAGACATATGACTGGATGAGACTATCTAGGACAAATGTAAATACAGAAAGGAACTGAGGCCATTTATTTTGATGAGTATATTGAAGCCCAGACTAATTAAGAGATTTCCTTCAGTTCAGCTAATAATCTCCAGGTCCAGGATTAGAAACACAATCTCTTTAATCTCCATCCTGCATTCTTTCCAAAAAACTTGTCTCTGCCTTGCATTAAATGTAAATATATGTTTCCTGTGTGAACACATATTAACAACAAGACAAGAAAGTCTAAGACATCCATGTAGCTTTTAATATATACAGATGTGTGGATTCCCAAATGTATTCTTACCTCAGAGCATCATGCAATTAACAGTCACTGTACAGAGCAGATCAATACATTCTAAGATAATATACCATCATCACACTGCAACTGCTGCCAAAAGAAAAGGATAGTTATCTACTACAACTCCCAAATAAAAATCTTAAAAATAAAGTTATAAAGTTCATTGCATCAAGGAAATAAATTAATCTTACTTGTATCTCTTTCAATGATCGCTTTTCCCTTATATTACAGTGAGAATCATCACATATCTTTCCTATTTTAGAGGGAATTCGTGAATAGCAGAGATCTTTTATAACAGACATTTGTAACTCCCTGAAAATTGGTATCTAGCTGTTTTTCAAAAAATAGCTTTTGAGTTAAAAATAAAAGAATTAAGAAGATAAAGAAGATTAAAATATTGTGCTATTAACAGTAAAAAACATAAGAACTAAGAGAATTTGCCAACTGACATTAATTCTGAGAGAGTAGTGTCAGTAGGATACTGATGAGTAGGAGCGGTATCCGTAGGAGCAGGAAAAGATAGCCTTAAGAAATAAAAGGATAAAAGAATAGTCAAGAAGAAACAGTAAGCTCAGGACAAGGAGAACGTGGAAACTCATGAATAAACAAGAAAAACCCAGTCAAGATGGGAGAGCAAGTATCACAAATGTCTCAAGGACTGGAGGAGATGGAAAGAGAGAGGTTAGAGAGAATTGGGGCATAGAGTAGTTGGACTTAAAAGAGCAGAGGAAATTTTTCTTATGAAATAAGAAGGAAATGAACAGGTAAGAAAATTTTGATGTAGAAAAAAATCAAAGAGAAAGGTGAATTTAATCAGAGAAGTGGGAAGCAAGGTCATTCTCTGAGAGTAAAGAAGATGGTGATGTGTTTGGATAATGTGAGACATCTCAGAAAGTATTAGAACAGTCACTGTGTCAAGTATGACAGAAAGTCCACAGGAGACAGGCAGATGGTTTTCTGAGTTAAAATAAAGAATAAAAACAGTTTGAATTTGAAGTGGAGGCAATATTGCTTCAAGCAGTCTTTAGTTAAAAAGTTTTACTAGCACTCATTTTGTAAAATATTTATATAAGTAGAATTGAAAAGAGGAGAGGAGGGAGGGCATCAGAGGATGAGATTGGCTTGACGGCATCATTGGTGCAATGGACATGGACTTGGGCAAACTTCGGGAGATGGTGAGGGACAGGGAGGCGTAGAGTGCTTCAGTCCATGGGGTCGGGAAGAGGTGGACACAACTTGGCAACTCAACAACTGAAAATAATTCCCAATCTGAATAGATAATTTACTGAGCATTCAATACAAGTACATCACTTCGTGGGTAATTTACAATGTGCCAGGCTCTACTCACATCTCATGAAATAACTCACTTATATTCCTCCAAATTCCATGAGATAGAATCTATTATCATCTCATATGAGCAACTGAGGCATGGAAATGTTAAGCTTTTTAATCAAAGCAAACAGGTAGGCCAACCTTTAAATTGGAGTTCAGATCCCATAAGAGAGAGAGAAAAAGACAGAGAGACCGACAGACAGACAGACAGATAAAGGCAAAGATAGATAGATTTTACACAATAACATAGAGTTACTGCGTAAATGGTTGGTGGCGAGGGAGGATACATACAGGATTATCTGTTTTCCTAAAAGGTTTTCTTCATTGGCCACTGACGAGGGTTCCTTTTTCCCCTTAAAATGAGGCTAAATTGTATCTCTGTTCTAGCATTCTGATGGGTAAAGTAGTATGTTCTTTTATTATATTTGAGGCTTCCCTGATTGATGAGAACTTAAATAATCCTCCTGTAATGTAGGAGACTCAGGAGACCCAGGTTTGATCTCTGGGTCAGGATGATCCTTGAAGAAGGGAATGGCTCCCCACTCCAGTATTCTTGCCTGGAGAATTCCATGGAGAGAGGAGCTTGGTGGGCTATAGTCCATGCCGCAAAGAGTCAGATATGACAGACATTGTTTTATTATATTTGGAGTAAGAATTAAATGAACTGCTGTGCAGATTATGGAATTCTAGAGCATGTTTATTTCCTTCTTTCTTGTATCCTCATTTAGTCGTTTAAATTTTGCTTATGAGCTTTAACATGAAGATAATATATGTAAATATTCAAACATTCTTTAGCCCATGTTGCCATTTTTTAAATAATGGATAAAATCTCATTCTTAATAGTACTAAACTCCCCTGTCCTAAGAAGAATAACCTTTCTGGTTTTGCTGGGATTTTATGTTTTATATTTATTGTAAAAATATGTGTCTGATAATAATACAATTTGTGATTTCATTTATGATCTTGACATATTTACTGCTATAGAGAAAGTTTTCAAGCACATACTTAGGAAGCAAAGGTTAATGCTTAAAAATATTTTATGCTAAGAAACCATCTGAGAAAGGCTGCATATGTGTGGAAATATTTCACAGGTATGTTGGTAAAATTTTCCACGGTGATTGTAATGGTCATATCTATGGAGGGAAGACTTTTACCTTTCATGAGAACATTGTTAAACCTTTATTTCAGGCAATAATTTACTTGAGATTATTGAGTTATTTATGTTCTCTTATGGGCCAATCATAATTTAGCAATTTAAGAATACCAAAAATGTTTTCTGATATTAAAGATACTAACAAAAAATATGAACAATGCATTTCCTGAAAGATCTGAAGTTAATCCAAATTGTCACCTTGAGTGACTTACTCATGATTTAAAGTGATACAAAGAGGTAAACGGAAAGAAAATCTAATTCACATTGGAAAGGAAGGCTAGAAATTAAAATGGCAACTAAAACAGATTTACCACAGGATATTCAGTAAGTGAAGAAATAAAAGAAGTATATATAAAATCATAAAAAGATATCTAAAATATAAAGTGGCATGCTTAAAATGTTAATATGAAATAGTTATATATACAGATTTTATATTTATTCATTCTTTAATATTGAAATAACCTGAAAAAGTGACTTGGAGGAAAAAGATACAAAAAAATACAGATAAAAGAGGACATATATGAAAACATCAACATTAATAGGTAAAATATAGCCAACTTGATAACTACCAACAAGGTAATTTTCACTCATTTTTAGACTGCAATGAAGATCATTAGTACCTTGACAGTCTTAGATCAAGTTTCAATGTAGAAAAGGTATGAATTTGGTTCACTAACAGAATTAAAAGATGCTTACTACTTGGAAGGAAAGTTATGACCAACCTAGATAGCATATTCAAAAGCAGAGACATTACTTTGCCAACAAAGGTCCGTCTAGTCAAGGCTATGGTTTTTCCTGTGGTCATGTATGGATGTGAGAGTTGGACTGTGAAGAAGGCTGAGTGCCAAAGAATTGATGCTTTTGAACTGTGGTGTTAGAGAAGACTCTTGAGAGTCCCTTGGACTGCAAGGAGATCCAACCAGTCCATTCTGAAGGAGATCAGCCCTAGGATTTCTTTGGAAAGAATGATGCTAAAGCTGAAACTCCAGTACTTTGGCCACCTCATGCGAAGAGTTGACTCATTGGAAAAGACTCTGATGCTGGGAGGGATTGGGGGCAGGAGGAGAAGGGGACGACAGAGGATGAGATGACTGGATGGCATCACTGACTCGATGGACGTGAGTCTGAGTGAACTCTGGGAGTTGGTGATGGACAGGGAGGCCTGGAGTGCTGCAATTCATGGGGTTGCAAAGAGTCGGACACGACTGAGTGACTGAACTGAACTGAACAGAATTTATCAATTGTTTTATCTCTTTATGAAATGTATTCTTTTCCTAAACAATTCTCCTTTCGTTATCCCGAAAGTTGGTTGGTTAATTAATTCTATTTGTTGTTGATATACTCTTGTTAAACTTATTAATCTCGTGTGTGTGTTTGCTAAGTTGCTTCAGTCATGTCCAGCTCTTTGTGACCCCATGGACAGTAGCCCACCAGGCCCCTCTGTCCATGAGATTCTCCAGGCAAGAATACTGGAGTGAGTTGCCATGCCCAACTCCAGGGGATCTTCCCAACCCAGGGATCAAACCCAAGTCTCTCATGTCTCCTGCATTGGCAGACAGGTTCTTTACCACTTGTGCCACCACTTGCGAAGCCCTATTAGTCTCCTAGCCGAGTTGCAATTTTAATAAGATTTTATATTATAAAAAATTTTGTCCTCTTTACAAAAGTTATTAAAACAATATAATAAAGAATAAATTTGAAAATAAAAGCAATTAAATAGAAATCCCAACACCATAGGTCAATAGTTGTTCTTAAAATTTGTACTATGCCTTTAGTCTTTGACCATATGCACACAAAATGTTCATATAATTTTGAATTTGGCTTCTTTTTTCTTAATATTAAAATTTAAGATTTGGGATTATTAAATCATTTTTCAGTGTTTCAGTAATTTTTTGAAATGCTGTAAATAGCAACATAGAGATGAAAAGTTTCATTTTGTTTTTGCATTTTTTAAAAATAATTTTGATATGGTTTAAGAAATCGATGTGTAGAAACAAATTTCAAGGTCTTCAGAATGGTGATATTGCCTTTCAAGAGCTTTGTACCAATTTACATTGCTACCAGCTAATGTATAAATGTACCAGTTTTACCTCTATCTCATTAGCCTCAGGTATTATGTTCGTTAATGTAATAGGTTCTAAATGTACCTTTGCAATGTTTTAATTTGCAAGTCTTTAATTAGTAGAGAACTTTTTCATGCTACCAGATGTTTGTTTTCTACCTGGAATTTTTTAAAATTAATTAGCCACTCATTATAGGTCCAGTTATGTAGTGGTATCATGATGCTATCATAACTTTGAATATGTACTTTGTATTTAAAAGCATCTATTTTTTAATGTTTGGTGCATGTTTTATTTACTTCTTATTTTCTATATTATTTAACTTTTTTTACTAATTTATATGAGCTTCTCAGTGGCTTTAAACTTTTTTGACCATGGCAATGCAGGCACTGAATGACATTTTGAAAGGCAGCTGGGTTTTTATGGCACTGTTCAAAACACATCAAATGGGCAGCATTCTGGTCTACTTCTTTAGCATCTTTAGCCACATAGATTACAGTAATAGGCTCTTTGATGTGGGGTGATGGCACATGAAGACTCCTAATAATAAAATGCATTCTAATAGGAGTGTGCATTTAAATGAATAAAGGCATTGAAATAATGTAGCAAAAACGGTTAAAAGATTGGGAAGGGAAGTAATGGTAAAGCTGCAAACCATATAGCTTCTCAAATTGGATAGGATTGGGCAAAGGCAAGTAATGATCTGATGCTTGAAGAATGTTAGTAAAATGTAGAGTAGTATACGTACTGAGATGACCTGAAAAAAAAACCAAGCAAGTATCAAATATTTTTATAGTCAACTCATATGCAGTATGTATATATACAACAGCTATTACTGCTATTTTGTTTGAAGACTTTTCCAATCTTTTTTACGAATTGAAGATGGAATAATTCATTAAAGTTGACATGGCAAGTCAGTGCCAAAATCAACACCGAGCTTACAGACATACTTTTTGCTTTGCTTTCTACTTTGGTTCCAGAACACCTCTCAGACTAGTTAAAATATTTCAAAAGGAGGAGCCAAGGCTAAAGTATATCAAATAGATGTGAAGAAGCTGAAAAAATAACAGCCAAAGAAAAAGTTAAAAAAGGAAACAGTAAACAAAGAGAAATGTTCTCACACTAGTTCCAACGACTTGCCTAACTAGAAAATCAAGAGCAGCAAAACCTGTTTCTCTGCACCTGGTGAATCCCACACATATCTCAAATCCCACAGCCAGAAGAGTAATATTCAAATTTTATTTCCTCCTTCTCTTGATCTAAAAGTTGGATTCATCTTGACAACATCCAGATTTATGTTGAAGTTTTAATTAGTGAAGTTGAAATTGTACTAACTTAACTGCTATGTATGTTTTTTCCCTCTGAAATGTTTATGTCAAGTGACTATATACTAATTAACATTATTTGTATGTTTTCTTTGAAGAATCAAAAGACTTACTGAACATTTGACTAACCTGCATTTAGCAAAATTCTGGGTTTAAGCTGAATTGATTTCTGACTTACTTGCTGATGACCTCTTTGACAATATTCATAAGACTTCTAAATTCTTCCATTTTTCAGTATTTTTTCACTTCATGTCCAAAAAAATTCCTCAGAGCTCCAAGTTTTCAGGTTGAATTTGTACGATTCTAGTGCCTGATAGGAGAAGGCAATGGCACCCCACTCCAGTACTCTTGCCTGGAAAATCCCCTGGATGGAAGAGCCTGGTGGGCTGCAGTCCATGGGGTCGCTGAGGGTCAGACACGACTGAGCGACTTCCCTTTCACTTTTCATTTTTATGCATGGGAGAAGGAAATGGCAACTCACTCCAGTGTTCTTGCCTGGAGAATCCCAGGGATGGGGGAGCCTTGTGGGCTGCTGTCTTTGGGGTCGCACTGAGTCAGCCACGACTGAAGTGACTTAGCAGCAGCAGCAGCAGTGCCTGATAAAATTTCCAGTAGCCTGGAACGGGGCTTCTCAGGTGGTGCTTGTGGTAAAAAAACCTGCCTACCAATGCAGGAGACATAGGAGACGTGGGTTCGATCAGGAGGGTCAGAAAGATCCTCTCGAGGAGGGTATGGTAACCCACTCCAGTATTCTTGCTGGGAGAATCCCATGGACTGAGGAGCCTGGCTGGCTACAGTCCATAGCGTCACACAGAGTCAGACACGACTGAGGCAACATAGCACAGCCTTGAATACGTTTTTTTTTAAAATTCTGCATTTTATATTTTATCTTTCCTTCAACAATTATGAAGGTGATTCTACTCCCATATACCTGGAGTTGGGTGGAAACGGGATTCAGAGAATGAGAATAGAACTGAAGAAGTTCCAAAATGAAATAAAGTGAAATGGGTATAGAAAAGAAATATATATATATATATTTCCTAAGATATATATATATATATATATATATATATATCTTAGGAAATCTTTTGAAGTCAAGAAAATGTGTGTGTGTGTGTGCACTTTCTAATTGCTAGGACTCGATTCTTTATCTTCAGATAAAGGGGAAAGCCAAAGCAACAACCAAATATCTGTTTCATCACGTTTCCTCTGCAGGAGAGATCTAATGAGCCTAGATCTGTCTGGAACATTCTCATGCTGTTATAAACCCCATATATATGTTTCATTTTCATAATCTTTCCTAAATTTCTCAATAAATGTTAATTGGAATGCCACTGCGAACCTAAAGTAAATATGTCACTGTTTTCCAGTCAAAAATATTACCTATTTTGGCAACTCCAGTGGTCTCTTACAACAGATTTCAAATTAGATCCTAATATTGAAATTCTAGCTCTTGGATCCTAGAGGATATAGTATCAAGAAATGATAGATACCAATTCTATAATTAAAATGAACACATAACAGAAAATGAAGTATACTTAATCTATACCATCAAATAACTGAAAATAAAAAAAGTTAGGCTAAGATAGTAGAAATAATTCTAAAACTGAGAGAAGAAATTTTCTCAAGAAATGAGATTAAGATTTCTTAAAAATCTTAAAAGGCTAAAAACAAAAGGCAAACAAACAAGCCAAAACCCTGGAAAGACACAAATATGTAAAGACAGGAGCCATAGAATGATTTTTAAGTAGCTGAGCATTGCAACCCCTTAATTTTAAGAAAATATTAGGGAATAATGAGATTTAACATACTTAAGTATTCAGTCTTTCTCACACTAGGGAAGTAAAATAGCAACACTTGAGATAGTCTCTATAGGTTCTTGTTTCTTTGCAACAACTCATTTTTTCTACTTTTGTTTAGGGCTTTGAAACCTCCAGAATAAACTTAGAGCAGTTATCAGTGACTAGTGTTGGTTGCCTAATGCAGTGAAAAGAGTGAAAGAGAATAGCTAATGGGCAATTAAGATATCTGTCAGTCTGGGGCCACAGATTAACTTCTATTCTAACATCTCCCAATTAGCTGCTGAAAATTCAGTATAAAACAGTAAAGAGTAATTAGCACCTTCATACAACCATGGATTAGGGGGAAACCTTGATGTTAACAGGAAATTGGATGCTAGTAAAAGGAACTTCAAAGAAGCAATAGAGGTGCAAAATCTTAGTAGATTTACTACATCATGGTCTTGACATGCTGCTGTCTATTACCTAAGTGAGGAGTTACTAAACTCAAACTTACTGGTTACTTTGGATCAATGCAAGGTCTTCCTGGCAGATGTGAAAACAAATAAACACATGAACAAACAGCCAACAAATAAAACAAACAGATTTTGGGGGAAAAAAAACCTAGGAAAATCTCTTGAAATGAACTTGTAACAAAAGGGGAATTTCTGTTGGGAAGAACAAAGCTAATAAAGGATAGTGAAAACAACCTCAGTTCCAGGAAAATAAAGTTCTACTAGTTTCACTCTGTAGCTCCCAAGCATTGTACTGAATCCATAGGAACCTCACTTAACTCATCTAACAGTTAAAGGGCTTAGACATACTAGATACTAAGATTCATTAAAGATCTAAATTCCCATAATTCTATATGACTAGGATTCTCAAACTTTTCATAAACATTGCTTTTATCCTTTCCATTGGAAAAACTTACACTGCAAAATTACCAAAAATTTAATGCTCAAATCAAAGATCATTTAATCTAGTGTATTCCACGACACTTAGGAGACACTTAGGAATAAGAACGAGTAAATCAAATGATATACTCAACTAAGGGTTCTTTTCGGTTTTCTTGCTGTGTAAATATACTTGTTTAACAAGAATGGTAAATATATTCATTTTTATTTTAAATTATAGGAAAATATATAATATGGCATCAGGAAAGCTGATTAAAATCACATACATCTTTTCCCTAATGGGTTCTATTATTCTTCAGGTACAATAATTTATATAGCACAGCAACCAGGTATAATAATAGCCACACTCCTTTTTTCATATCTTATTTATAAACTCATTTATTTATTTATCCATTCAACTGACTTAATGAGTACTTACTCAGTTCAGTCCAGTTCAGTTCAGTCGTTCAGTCACTCAATCATGTCCGACTTTTGCAACCCCATAAATTGCAGCACGCCAGGCCTCCCTGTCCATCACCAACTCCTGGAGTTCACTCAAACTCGCGTCCATCGAGTTGGTGATGCCATCCAGCCATCTCATCCTCTGTTGTCCCCTTCTCCTCCTGCCCCCTAAAGTGAAGTGAAGTGAAGTCACTCAGTTGTGTCCGACTTTTTGCGACCCTGTGGACTGTAGCCTGCCAGGCTCCTCTGTCCATGGGATTCTCCAGGCAGGAATACTGGAGTGGGTTGCCATTTCCTGCCCACCAGGTGACAGTAATTATGCAAGGCACAGTCTGGGGAATCAACTACACAAAATGCAATCCTTGTATGTAACTAACTTTGGTACACAAAATATGAATCTCTTAGAGAAAATTCAATCATTTTAGCTATTTTTTCTAATAATAAATTTCTTTCCTTATAAACAATAGAAGTAATGATACTACTTCTACTTGAACAGCGTATATATTGTATAATGTTTACACCACTCATTTCTCTCAACAATCTTAGAGGCCAATGTTATCATCAAAACACATATATCAACCAAGCTTAATGTTATTTTGACTAAGGAGAAACCACATATCCTTCACCTTTTATTGATAAGTCGTTAAGAGAGGAAATGTTGGTAAGGTGCACATAACAAAAAATAACAAATAATGCATTTTAATTTGTGAGCAAAGACACTTGGATAGACATGTAAAATAAAAAGTATATAAAATAGGTAGAGAGATAGATATAAAAATCAAGAGATAGCATGACTATGAAAAATTAGAAAAAAAAAAGAACAAAGAATAAAAGACAACCACAGAGCAAGGGCAATATTAAAAAATAAATAAATAACAGTACAACTCAGGCCTAAATTCTATTGGAAAGATGCCAGAGAACTACTCTTGTGTCTGAGTAGCAACAGAAGAAGTAGCTTGACGAATGATGCTCTGGGTGCTAGCTTTAACAACAGAGATCACTGAGTCTTACTGATAATCCAGGAGGGATAAAAGCATTGGGAGAAAGAATCATAGTATCAGTAGTGATAGACTCAATCTGATTACAGAATCTAAGTCTTTATCATAGCTTACTGAGTTGGAGTTATAATGACCTTACTTAATATCACTGAGTTATAAATTTAGTTGCATATGAAGTAACAATAAATAAAAATGCCTAGAAAGACCTAGAGGAGGGAATCAGTAAATATGATTTTGTTTCCTTAACCAGAGCATGTACAAAAGCCAGAAGCTCCCAGGAAGATTTTCCAAGTCTTACACTGCTCAGTTATTAATGTCCCAGATAGCTTAGAGGAACTTGTGGAGGACTGTGCACCCAGAGAATGATGAGCTATATTTTCAGATGGGAAAACAGTAGGCCCAGGCATTTATTTTCTCCAGATTCTTCATTACTTTGCTTTCCCATAAGCTTTATGGGTCACTCACAAGTGCTTTAGTTACTGTTACCGAGTACAAGCAATGAATAAGCCAGAATACATTTTAGTAACATTTATTGTGTTTACAATAAATGACATAAGTGCCATTTATGACATAGTGACATAAATGCCACTAATACAGATGCATATCTTTCTGGAAAGGGATATTGTATGTTAGATGTCAGAAAGGCAGTGACTTTTTAAGAAAAATCTATTTCATTTTATATCTATACTTAATACCTTCCTAAGCTTGAATTTTCTAGTTATCAAACTGGAGAAAATATATTAAAAATTATCAAAATTATCAAACTGGAGAAAACATATTAAAATTTTTAGATAATTTTACCCATATATAAACATTGTCATTATTTATATTTTTAGACTATTTTCCGCAACTCTACTAATAGAACTAAAGAGTAACAGCTGAAAGCTAGAGTAAAATATAAGTTTTAAAAGTCTTTCAAATTTCTATATTTACATAAACCAAAAAAGTATAGTTTAGGCAATACCATTTCAAGTATTAATCATAGAGTGGTAAGGGGCCTTCAACATTATCCATTTCAGTTTCCCATTTTCCTCTTCAATATCTCTGGAGTATGAGAATCAAACTGATACTCTTAGTTTAGATGGCACAGAATAATGCTAACAGTTTCTGAACAGTCTTTGTAGCAAGTCCTGCCTTTGTCACCTTGGACAACTTTGGAAAGTTTACTAAATCTGCTTTTGCAATATTGGACACATTTCTCAGTTTCTCTGAGCCACCATTTCCTCATTTAAAAACAGAGATCATAGTAGTACCTACCTCAGTGGGTCAATAAGTGCGTTAAAATGAGTAGAGCACTTTGAACAGTGCTTAAAGTCAGACAGACTGACTCACAGCTGAGTCTGCAAAATTTCTAGCCTTTATTAGAAGTGTATCTTTTGAGCTCAAAAGTTCACCCAATTCTTTGTTTGATAGTCTTTAATACAGAAAATTATTCCCTATATTGAATCGCACCTACCTTCCTGGAACCTTGATCCCATTTATGTTTTCAAACAAGGCAACTTAGTGTCTCTTTTACTTAATAGTTATTCATAATTACAAAGCACTGCTCATGTTCACTTTTTTCTTTTATTCATTTTTGTCTTTTTGTCTTGGTGTGGGATGAAACTTACCTAGTTTCTCCATATATAATTTTTCCAAACTATTTACCATCCAGCTTCCCTCTTCTGTATAAGTCCAACTCATTCATATCACTTTTCAAAGCAATACTTAGGAAGTTACATGAAAGTCCAATTGTAAACATGATTATGATCATTTCACATTATAACATTGTTTCCTTTGATCTAATTCAGTTTATCTATTATTTTAAATCTAGAACATTATATTTTTGAAATTTGATTTACTCATAAAATATTAGAATAATAGAACACAGAATTAGAAAAGAATTTAGTAATCAAATAGTTCAAATCCCATTTTAACAAACGAAGAAATAATAACTGAAGACTAGAGAGGGGAAACTATTTTACTAAGGTTACATGGCTTATTTTCCTAGTATTGATGGAACCAGGACCAGATTACAAATCCAAAATCAATAGGTTTTAACTCTGGTGCCAAGTGTAATCAATTGTTAGTCATTTTCCTGAGCAAAATTTAAAATTTTATCCTGGCTCCAAGGAAAAGAGTACTATTAGTAATGTCTGCCTTGGGCAAAATAATGGAAAATGATACACTCTTACTATATATTTGCTATTTTTAAACCTAAAATCCTCTTAATCCAGACTGTTCCAATACTGAAATTGATTTTTCTAAATTTCATACTTAACATTTATCATATTATTAAGTATTATTTTGAGCCCTTTATTTTAGTCTGTTGACCTATTCTCAAAACTTTATTCTGCCATCAAATATATTTATTCTTTATATTTATGAGACACACACAAGTTCTATAAGACCACTATATCCTTATCCAAATCATTCATTAAAATGTAGAACAAGGGTATTTTCAATATTTTAATAATATCTATCTCACATTTTCCTAAACTGGAACTGAAAGCAAATATTTCATTTGCTTAGGGTATAAGTCCAGAGAAGGCACTGGCACCCCACTCCATTACTCTTGCCTGGAGAATCCCATGGATGGAAGAGCCTGATAGGCTGCAGTTCATAGGGTCTCGAAGAGTCAGACATAACTGAGTGACTTTACTTTCACTTTTCACTTTCATGCATTGGAGAAGAAAATGGCAACCCACTCCAGTATTCTTGCCTGGAGAATCCTAGGGACAGGGGAGCCTGGTAGGCTGACATCTATGGAGTCTCACAGAGTCAGACACGACTGAAGCAACTGAGCAGCAGCAGGGTATAAGTCATATGTTCAGCCACTCCCATTTCCTCTTTAATATGATTTTTCAGGAATATGAGTGAGAAAAGAATAATTAATTATACATGTATATATACATATATTTTGTGAGTGAAAGTCACTCAGTTGTATCTGACTCTTTGCAACCCCATGGTCTATATAGTCCACGGAATTCTCCAGGCCAGAATACTGAAGTGGGTAGCCTTTCCCTTCTCCAAGGGATCTTCCCAACCCAGGGATCAAACCCAGGTCTCCCACATTGCAGGCGGATTCTTTATCAGCTGAGCCACAAGGGAGGCCCACATATATCTTTCAAGATACTATTATTTAGTTAATAAAATGGGATAAAAGGAAGGATGAGTAAGCATTTTAGGGGAAGGAGTAAAGCATTACTAATGGTGGACAGTCGTGGTGGTGGGGAGATTATATTACTAGTTAGGTAGACTATTTAAAAACTTAAATAAAAAATAGTTTAAGTATTTTATAAATCAAGACAAAAATATCAGCTAGACTAGAAAAGCTAAATTTCAACCCTGATAAGGACTTCCCACTTTCCTTCACTATGGGATAGGACAATGCCTGAAGCATTCAGGATGCTTCTAGTTCTGAAGTGAAGCAGGTCACAGCAAGCCCCCAGTGCTTATGGCCAGTTCAAAACATTTCACTCCTGGGACCAATAAAGGAGTAAGTTGTGAATGCTAAAGCACCAGTCAGCATGACACCTGGCTGCCCAAGCAACATTTCACCTGCTATGCCTTAAAGGAAGCTTGCTTATGGGTCTTTTAAAATCTGTACTAGCTTCTCAGCGTTGTTAGGAGGAAACTAATAAGCAAGCTTTAAACTTTAGGTTATTTCTCTAGTTACCACAGTGTCAAATATCAGGGATTCTTTTTAGTACACCTGTCTTATAAATTTGGTCCTTCTTATTCCCTCTCTGTGCTTGTTCTAAGACTAAAAACAAAACATTAAATAATCCAAAAATATTCCTCATGCAATGGGAGGGATTATGGCAACCAGCACCTGGGTGTCTATGTACCCAAGGGACCACTGCAGTTGTGTGTATTTCTACTGCTCATTCAAGGCAAACAGCAACCAGCTGGCTGTGACTAGCTCAGACTAATAAGCATAAAATCAACATAGGCTGATCCCGGCTGTATCAGCATCTGTTAGGCCATTGTCTCTGCTGGTATGTCTGACTGAGCAGAAGGAAGAGCAGAATAGACAGTCTGTTGTGAGGCAGAACACAAGATGAGGAGCCCCTAACCACCTGCCAAGTTTTTGGTGGAGGAGCAACGGGGCAAAGGAGGACAGTCAAACCCACTAAGAAGGTGCCTCATCCAACCTGTAAACCCTCTGTCCTTTTCCAGATTTTTCCTTAGGCATTGCTTCTGGCTAGTTTCAAACAAAAGATAGCAAAACAAAGAGCCATTGATGACTCAGGAATTAGGATTAAAGATCAAGAGTTGTAAAATCATTTCCTGCCTCATTACCCTTACCAGAGAGAGCCAGATGAACAAACATGGCAGACCATGCTCCACTGCACCAAACAATGAGGTTTCCATCTGATCTGAAGAAGAAATATAAAAAAAAATAATAAATAAATAATAAATAATTCTCACCTTGGGAATGAATTTAACCTCCCTCATGAATTTAACCTGTTTCCTCATTCTGCTGAGGCTTCTGCTCCTCTCTCAGCTCTGTCCTTGGGCATTTTCACCATTTCCTGCGACTTCAGAAGCACTTAGGACTTTAACATTATGCTCAGATTCTTCTGATGCTTGATTACAATGTAAACTCTTCATCTCTCTTGGGAGGACAGGCTCTTGAACTATAATTTAAAGGATAAGGCAGAAAACTGATGAAGAGAAAAACAAGTGGTCTCCCTTGCAATCTCCCTTTCTAATCTATGTAAGATTTGATTTTTGAAAATAATTATTTCCTCTAAGTATTCCTCAAGAAAACCAAAAATCACTTGGCATTTTTAAGAGAATAGGAACATCATATTTTTGTAGAATATTTTATAAAATGGAAGAGTTTGAATATGGAAGCTTGGCATGTTAAAAAGTGGTGCTTCCAAAGTGTAGACCAGAGTATGCAAGCCATTTGTATTGAAGGTTAACATTTGTATTGAAGCCTTTGTATTGAAGGCCACCCCAAAATATGCTGCTCTGTTATGTTGATTATTCCAAGCTATTGGCTCTTGAAAGATAGCAAATGCAGGAGAGGTTTTCTCTGGGCTTCCTTTATCTGCCTAAACACAGATCTCTAAAAGGAACTTATTTTTCATAAATCCTCTCCCCAGGGAGCTTCACCAAGCAAGGAAGATTGACTCCTATTACAAGGGAGGAGACTAGAAGTTGCCATCATCTCTGGACAAACTGTGTCCCAAACTATCATACCTCTCACCATTCTTCTAAGTGCCCATTCATCTTTCCTGGGAATCATTTCCTCTTCCCTAAGAGACCTACATCCCCGCCTCTTCACCTTTTCCTATTAAAGTGAAAGTGTTAGTCACTCAGTCCTGTCTGACTTTTTGCAACCCCATGGACTACAATCTGCCAGGCTCCCCTGTCCATGGAATTATCCAGGCAAGAATACCAGAGTGGGTAGCCATCCCCTTCTCCATGGGACCTTCCCAATCCTGGCATGGAAGCTGGGTCTTCTGCACTGCAGGCAGGTTCTTTACCATCTGAGCCATCAGGGAAGCTGGTATTTAACCCTGAAATCCAAGCCACCTCTGGGAGTTACTCACTTTTCCTTGGGTGTCTCTTATGTAAATATAATGTTTTTTGTTTTCTTCTTATTAGCCTCTCTTTCTATCCATGGTTTGCTTTTTCTTTTTTTTGGTGGGAGAGAATAGGGAAACAAGTAAAGTGTTTTTTAGGAGGGAAAAGATTACATGTAGATAGACACATGGGTGGGCTCAGAGTTTATTTACCTGTTTTTTATCACAGGAGTCTCAGCTAAGAACACAGATTAGAGGGAAAATTATTTTTCCTCCCCTATAGTATGAAAACATTTAAACATTTTCTGTGGGAGTAAACAGTATACAAATCTGAAGTCTTTCTTTTTGAGGGAAAATTCAAAGAAACTGTTGTGTTGGATCAACAGGAGACATGAAAGATAATAGCAAGGAGGAAAAGAAGAGACAGAAACATAGAATTATACTATTTAGTGTAAATGCACAGAAAACAGTTTCTGAACCAAATGTGGTGATTCATAAACTGTGAATCATTCTGGGGGAAAAAAGATTCATGCTGCAAATTGGCTCAGCATCTTTATGTTTTCTAATTTTTCAGTTTTTCAATGAAACTGAGCCATGCCGTGTAGGGCCACCCAAGATGAAAAGGTCATGGTGGAGAGTTCTGACAAAATGTGGTCCACTGGAGAAGGGAATGGCAAACCACTTCAGTATTCCTGTCTTGAGAACCACATGAAAATATGAAAAGGCAAAAAGATAGGACACTAAAAGATGAACTCCCCAGGTTGGTAGGTGCCCAATATGCTACTGAAGATCAGTGGAGAAATAACTCCAGAAAGAATGAAGAGATGTAGCCAAAGCAAAACCAACACCCAGTTGTTGATGTGACTGGTGATGGAAACAAGGTCTGATGCTGTAAAGAGCAATATTGCATAGGAACCTGGAATGTTAAATCCATGAATCAAGGCAAATTGGAAGTGATCAAATCAGAGATATCAAGAGTGAACATCGACATTTTAGGAATCAGAGAACTAAAATGGACTGGAATGGGGGAATTCACATCAGATAACCATTATGTCTACTACTGTGGGCAAGAATCCCCTAGAAGAAATGGAGTAGCCATCATAGTCAACAAAAGAGTTTGAAATGCAGTACTCGGATGCAGTCTCAAAAACGACAGAATGAGCTCTGTTCGTTTACAAGCCAAATCATTCAATATTACAGTTCCAAGTCTATGCCCCAACCAGTGATGCTGAAGAAGCTGAAGTTGAATGGTTCTATGAAGACCTACAAGATGCTCTAAAATTAATACGCAAAAAGATGTCCTTTTTGTTATAGAGGACTGTAACGCAAAAGTAGGAAGTCAAGAAACACCTGGAATAACGGGCAAATTTGGCTTTGGAATACAGAATGAAGCAGGGCAAAGTCTAATAGAGTTCTGCCAAGAGAATGCACTGGTCATAGCAAACACCCTCTTTCAACCACACAAGAGAAGACTCCACATGGACATCACCAGATGGTCAATACCAAAATCAGATTGATTATATTCTTTGCAACCAAAGATGGAGAAGCTCTATACAGTCAGCAAAAAAAAGACTGGGAGCTGACTGTGGCTCAGATCATGAACTCCTTATTGCCAAATTCACTTAAATTGAATAAGTAGAAAAACCACTAGACCATTCAGGTATGACCTAAATCAAATCCCTAATGATTATACAGTAAAAGTGAGAAATAGACTCAAGGGACTAGATCTGATAGACAGAGTGCCTGATGAACTATGGTCGGAAGTTCATGACATTGTACAGGACACAAGGAGCAAGACCATCCCCAAGAAAAAGAAATGTAAAAAAGCAAAATGGATACCTGAGGAGGGCTTACATTAGCTGTGAAAAGAAGAAAAGGGAAAAGCCAAGGAGAAAAGTAAAGATATACCCATTTGAATGCAGAGTTCCAAAGAAGAGCAATGAGAGATGAGAAAGCCTTCTTCAGTGATCAGTGCAAAGAAATAGAGGAAAACAGTAGACTGGGAAAGACTAGAGATCTCTTCAAGAAAATTAGAGATACCAAGTAAACACTTCATCCAAAGTTGGGCTCAATAAAGCACAGAAATGGTATGGACCTAACAGAAGCAGAAGATATTAAGAAGAGGTGGCAAGAATACACAGAAGAACTATACAAAAAAAGATCTTCATGACCATATAATCACGATGGTGTGATCACTCACCTAGAGCCAGACATCCTGGAATGTGAAGTCAAATGGGCCTTAGGAAGCATCACTACGAACAAAGCTAGTGGAGGTGATGGAATTCCAGTTGAGCTATTTCAAATCCTGAAAGATGATGCTGTGAAAGTGCTGCACTCAATATGTCAACAAATTTGGAAAACTCAGCAGTGGCCACAGGACTGGAAAAGGTCAGTTTTCATTTCAATCAAAAGAAAGGCAATGCCAAAGAATGCTCAAACTACTGCACAATTTCACTCATCTCACATATTTGTAAAGTAATGCTCAAAATTCTCCAAGCCAGGCTTCAGCTATACATGAACCATGAACTTCCAGATGTTCAAGCTGGTTTTAGAAAAGGCAGAGAAACCAGAGATCAAATTGGCAACATCCTCTGGATCATCAAAAAGGCAAGAGAGTTCCAGAAAAACATCTATTTCTGCTTTATTGACTATGCCAAAGCCTTTGACTGTGTGGATCAGAATTAATTGTGTGAAATTCTGAAAGAGATTGGAATACCAGACAACCTGACCTGCCACTTGAGAAATCTGTATGCAGATGAAGAAACAACAGTTAGAACTGGACAAGGAACAAGAGACTGGTTCCAAATAGGAAAAAGAGTACATCAATGCTGTATATTATCACCCTACTTATTTAACTTATATGCAGAGAACATCATGAGAAACTCTGGGCTGGAAGAAGCACAAGCTGGAATCAAGATTGCTGGGAGAAATATCCATAACTTCAGATATATAGATGACACCACCCTTATGGCAGAAAGTGAAGAAGAACTAAAGAGCCTCTTGATGCAAGTGAAAGAGGAGAGTGAAAAGATTAGCTTAAAGCTCAACATCAGAAAACAAAGGTCATGCCATCTGGTCCCATCTCTTAATGGCAAATAGATGGAGAAACATTGGAAACCATGACAGACTTTAATTTTTTGGGCTCCAAAATCACTGCAGATGGCAGCTGCAGCCATGAAATAAAAAGACACTTACTCCTTGGAAGAAAAGTTACGACCAAGCTAGACAGCATATTGAAAAGCAGAGACATTACTTTGCCAGCAAAGGTACATCTAGTCATGGCTATGGTTTTTCCAGTAGTCATGTATGGATGTGAGAGTTGGACTATAAAGAAAGCTGCGTGCCAACTCTTGAGAGTCCCTTGAACTGTAAGGAGATCAAACCAGTCCATCCTAAAGGAGATCAGTCCTGGGTGTTCATTGGTAGGACTGATTTTGAAGCTGAAACTCCAATACTTTGGCCACCTCATGTGAAGAACTGAATCATTTGAAAAGACCCTGATGCTGGGAAAGACTGAAGGCAGGAAGAGAAGGGGATGATAGAGGATGAGATGGTTGGATGGCATCACTGACTCAATGAACATGAGTTTGAGTAAACTCTGGGAGTTGGTGATTGACAGGGAGGCCTGGTGTGCTGCAGTCCATGGGGTCACAAAGAGCCAGACACGAGTGAGCGACTGAACTGAATTGAATTTTTCAGAAAACCAACACAGAGCCCATAAAATGTCAGAACCTAGTAAATTATTGCTTTTCAATATTGTCTTTGCCTCAGAATTAGCTGACTAAATTAAAAAAAAATAATAAGTAAACCTTCAACTTCATACCCCTCCTTCCCTTACCCTATGGTTTAATTTGGGTGGGTGGGAGAATATTGAGTGGTTTATTTTTGGTTTAATAAACCATTAATAACCATTTATAGACCATTAATAAACCATTAATATTGATGGTTTAATTTGGTGGATGATAATGAGGCAATGGAAATTAAAAAAAAACAAAACTCTCCAGGTGATTTTATTCCAGCCATTCCTAAGAACTACTAAAACTAAAGACACAGGCTGGAAGAGAATATTTCCACAATATATAACAGGAAAACATTAGTAATTAGAATATATGAAGAATACAATTTAAATTTTTAAGATGAATAGAAAAAATAGACAAATTTTCAAATTAAATAAAAAAAATTCTAATGACCAATAAAATATATGAAAGTATGGTCAACATTCTTTAAGGAAATGTAAATTAAAACAATAAATAAAATACTCTAGCTCTGACCAGATTTGCAAGATAACTAATATCTGATAATTTAAAATATTGACAAAGGATAGAAAAATATGAACTTTTAAGTATCCCTAGTTGGAATACAAATTTTTTCAATTACTTTAGAGAGAGAGTAATGCTATATTACCTAGTAGCTGTACATACTTAAATTTCATGTATAGGTATATATCTTTGTGAAATTCTCACCAGCACACAAGAAAATGTGTAGAAGATTATCCATTGAATCATTAAATTTTACTAGCATATAAAATGTAAACAATCTAAACATTCACCAACCTGACACTCTGAATGCAAACTGTGGTATATTTCATACTGTAATCCTGCAGAGCTGGTAAAATACACAAAGTTATTTGCACCAACATGTGTATTATATACGGAGAAGGCAACAGCAACCCACTCCAGTACTCTCGCCTGGAAAATCCCATGGTTGGAGAAGCCTGGTAGGTTGAAATCCATGGGGTCGCGAAGAATCGGACACGACTGAGTGACTTCACTTTCACTTTTCCTTTCATGCATTGGAGAAGGAAATGGCAACCCACTCCAGTGTTCTTGCCTGGAGAATCCCAGGGACGGGGGAGCCTGGTTGGCTGTAGTCCATGGGGTCGCACAGAGTCGGACACGACTGAAGCGACTTAGCCCCAGCAGCAGCAGTGTACTATATATTTTTGAAAGCTGTTATGAAAATTGATCTTAAAAGCTCTCATCACAAGAAAAATAATTTGTAGCTATATGTGCAGATGGATGTTAACTAAACTTATTGTGATGATTTCATACTATGTATGAATGTTATTGTCATATACCTGAAATTAATATAATGTGGTATGTCAATTATATATATCAATTTTTTCATTAAAATCTGTAAAATTGAATGAAAAAAGGGAAGAAGCAGTAGAAGAAAAAGATAAAAAGGAAAGTTCATTGCTTTTAGCCATACAATTTTCAGAGTCAGTGGAAAAATATTGGAGATACTATAGAAAACTGGTTTAATTATTCTGGATTCAAAATCTTCATCAGACAGTTACTTTCAGTATAACATTAGAAAATTGCTCAATCTTCGTAAACCTATTATGGCCACCTATAATATAAGAATGATAAAAGCTAACTTACAGAATTGTTCCAAGCATTAAATTAGACAAAGGAATATGTGAAACATTTCCTTATTTAAGGAAATTCTTTAATTAAATAAAAGAAATACTTTCCCTCACCTTCATTTTTATGTTTTAACATATTGTACTAAATACTAAAAATAATATATTGACTAATAAGCAAATGATCTCTACCCCTACAGAACCTATGATTTCTATGAATTAGACCTTAAAGAAAAAGTCACTCCAGCTGCCTTAGAATCTCTGGCATAGAACCTTCATATGCTTTCATTCAAACAGCTGAACAACCAAAGAACTGAAAACAATATATCAAACCAGAAAACCCATAATCATAGAGAGCATTTCACCTTTTAGACATGGATTCTATCATTATAAAGGTCAACTCTACAGAAAAGTTCTAGATGTGGGGTTTTTCAGGAGAGTGAAAATATTGGACTAATGCCTTGGTAGTAGTGAATTACTATGTAACATTACCAAGCTAGGCTTATATTACATGCCCTAAATTGGTTAAATGGAGGTATTGTGCCCCATTTAAATTTATTGCTGCTTTGTGGATATAAAACAATTTCAGAGCATGACGTTCATAAATAAGTGACCACATTCTCTTGCTGCTGCTAAGTACAAATTTAAGATTTGAGTTTCTCACACATCAGGCACCAGCATACAAGAAGAAATATGGAGACTGAGAAAGAAGTTTAGGGTATGAATCACTGTTGTCCTCAAAGTCTCTGTCTTTCTGTCTCTGTCTCTCTCATTAGAAATTTCGATGTCAGCATTTTACAACAGCTCAACAAGCAGAGAAAACTTTAGGAAAGGTTTTACTGAGCAGAATAGATTTTTTTTACTTAGGTACCTAAGAGTCATGGTTAAACTTCAACACTATAGGTTGTAAATTACAAAGTAAAGTATAAATGTAGCATTTAGAAGCTGGGACTAATAAAACAAACAAAAAACCCTCACAAAGCAAAATAAAAAACCATACACACATGCTCTCATGCCTATGCAATACAAGCAGTTCCCTAAAATTTTAATTCCTGGAATGATGGAAAGTTAAGCAGAAAAACCGTTTCTAGCAACATTACATAAAGTGATTTTGATAAGCTGTTTGAATTGAGTAGGTCCTTTGTTAATACATTTAAACAAAACAAAGAAAAAATTAAGAAAGCAGAATAAAGAAAAAAGGAAAGAAATAGGCAAAACTATATTTGTTTAAGCAGAATTTAATATAAATATAGAATATTTTCTTCAAGAGAACTTGTTCAGATTAGTTATGTCAAAGTCATACAATAATAACTTGAACATTTTGTTAGACGTGGTGAAACTAATTTTCAGTGAACCAAAAATACAATCAAGCTCTTAGAATGTATTCATTTGATAAATATTTATTGAACACATTCTTCAGATACAAAGATGGGAAAAAATAGTCATAACCTTCAAATACCCTATGCTTTGTTACACAAAGGAGACAACACACATAATGTAATGAGAAATACATCAATAAAAATATTTGCAGATATATTTTTTCAAACAGAATTTTAAAGGATGAATCTAAGAGGATTAATGAAGGAAGATAGCAGATACAGCTCATCCTAGAGAAAGGGAAAAGTACAATTTAAAGAGATACAAAATGGTGGTGTTTACTTGAGTGAAAGTGAGTAGTTGTACACAAATAAAGGAGTTGTAGGTGGTCTCCTGATGGTATTAAGACTGTCTTCCAGTAGCAGCCTGATTTCTCAATCCTAGCTTACACTTGAAAGGAAATGCCATTCTCTTCTGTCATATCTCTCCTAGATCAATACATGCATCATGAAATATGGCCATTTGGTTCCATTCTCTAATCTCCCAGAGAGAAGCTAATGTTTCAACTTAATGGGTAGAGCAAGATTACATAGAAAATTTCAACCCATTTCAAGTAGCCCATGGGGGAAGAGACTTGATTTTATGATTGCTCTTTTGTTCTCTTTATGTGTCTTATCCCTCTCATCCACATATTCTCAGCTCCATTTGACCTAAATCAAACAATGCAATGCTCCTAAACCCCAACAATAACTTATGCTTACTTTTTCTAATTTTCATTTTAAAATCAGTTTACCAATATTTTATATTTTCTCAAGTAAGCTATTAAAAGTACGAGAACGTCATCTGTGCTTTCTCTGAATGGTGTCCTCAATAAACCACGGTGAACAAGGAAACATTTCATAACTCCAGAATGCTTAAGTTTTGTTACAAGCTTGTACCATGCTTCACAGTTTGAGAAGAAGTTGTGTTATAAGCGCTAGATTCCTGAGTATAGCAAAAAGATAATTTTTCTTCTCTTTGTTTTAAAATCTTAAACCTGTGTAATGGGCAAATGAAGTAAATATTTCCTATTAATTAAAAGATTGATAGAATATTGTGTTAAATTTGGCATTTACAAATAATTGCTAGTTTATAGTACATGGTGTTGAACTTTACAAAAAACACAAAAAGGCAGTATATAATTAATTTTTCATTAGTTTTGTGTGTTTAATGGAGGATGAGATCATAATAGATAATTTTAAATCAACATAATGAAATAAAGTGATGTGAATTATAGAACAGTGAAGTGACTTTAGGAGCTCCTACTGTGTCATTTGGATCAGCAGTGTATTTCCTCTTTTCTCTGAAGCAGAAGCAACTTACTAGAAAATTTAAGATTGGGAGTCATTCATACGCCTATGAGCTATCAGATCAGATCAGATCAGATCAATTGCTCAGTCGTGTTCGACTCTTTGTGAACCCCATGAATCACAGCACGCCAGGCCTCCCTGTCCATCACCAACTCCCGGAGTTCACTCAGACTCATGTCCATCGAGTCAGTGATGCCATCCAGCCATCTCATCCTCTGTCGTCCCCTTCTCCTCCTGCCCCCAATCCCTCCCAGCATCAGTCTTTTCCAATGAGTCAACTCTTCGCATGAGGTGGCCAAAGTACTGGAGTTTCAGCTTGAGCATCATTCCTTCCAAAGAAATCCCAGGGCTGATCTCCTTCACAATGGACTGGTTGGATCTCCTTGCAGTCCAAGGGACTTTCAAGAGTCTTCTTCAACACCACAGTACAAAAGCATCGATTATTTGGGGCTCAGCCTTCTTCACAGTCCAACTCTCACATCCATACATGACCACAGGAAAAACCATAGCCTTGACTAGCCGGACCTTTGTTGGCAAAGTAATGTCTCTGCTTTTGAATATGCTATCTAGGTTGGTCACAACTTTCCTTCCAAGGAGCAAGTGTCTTTTAATTTCATGGCTGCAGTCACCATCTGCAGTGATTTTGAAGCCCAGAAAAATGAGCTTTAGTTAGGAGGAATAAAATATTGGGAGAAAGTCTTAAGCTTTCATCGCTAAATGTTGATAGTAAGTTTTTCAAGATTAAAAGGTAAATTTTAAGCAGGACCACCAGCTTCATTCAAAGAGAAATTTATCCAGTCATTGTGATTTGAGATAAGTTCTAGATAGTATATCCTTTAAAATCCCACAACCTGCCATTCTATAAGAGACCCATACTTCTGGATCTTAAAAGTTTTTATTTTTAAGAATTTCCTAAAATAATGCAAATTGTAGCTAACTGACTGTAAGTTACTAAATTCTCTTCCTAATTAGTTGACAGCATGGTTTGAATAAGACTGATAGAAGTGAAGCTCAGAATACTTTTTGAGTAAGAAGAGTGAGAGGGGATCTTTGGTAGAAGAAAGAGTTTGATGTCCTTAATTTTTACCTGAACATGGAGAATTTTCATCAAACAGAAAATAACAAAAAGTTTTGGTCAGAAAAATCAGTTAGAAATGTCCTTAATGGTTAAATAATTTCAGCCTGATGCAAAGCTTTTACAATCCAAAATCTCAGTTCATATTGACAAAAACAGAAAAGAAAAAAAAAAAAACAACCTGGCCTACCTGCCCTGACAGCAGATCAAAGGGCATTCTGTAACCAATCATTTCCATAATAAATGACAGTAGCTGGCATAACTAGTTGGGTAAACCCCAGATTTTTGAAGTCCAACCATCTGTATTCCAATTTTTGCTCTTTACTACCAAGCTAGGTGGCCTTAGGCAAATTACTTAATCTCTCCAATTGTCAATGTAAATTTCAGATGCTGCTAGGGAATCAGAAAAGAAACAAACCCATAATAAACATAATGACTACTTTGAAGGTAGTAGCAGTGGTAGCACAGAAAAAGAAGCATCTTAGTTTGCCTAAGGGATTTGAAGAAGCCTTCCCAGAAGAGGTAAATTGAGCTAAATAACCTGTAGGAATTTGCTAACTGTATAAATCTGAGCTGTGAACTTCAGGCAATGAAAACATCAAGCAAAGGCAAAAAGGTGTGAGAGAGCATGGAGCCATCAAGGAATTTAACAAGGCTGGAATCTAAGATGCAAGACAGACTTAAACAAAGAGGCAATGGGGAACTACAGATTATTCAGAGGAAGGGAATTTCAGATTTGCTTATTGGAAAGGTCACTCTGGTGACACTTTGAATTAAAACAAAATAATATTACAGAATTTCAACTGAGCACTGATGAGAACCTGAATTGGATTAAAATATAGAAAACATTAGACGAATATAGGAAGTAGAAGAAATAAGACTCAAAAATAATTTGGTGGCGGAGAGAGAGAGAAAGAAGCTTTCTGGAATGACTTCTAATTTTCAGCTTGAACGTCTGACGGGCAGTGTTGCCCATCATTAAAGCAATGACCACAGATTCAAAGCAGAAGGTAAAGAGAGAATCCACCAAGCCATGAGAAAACAAGACTGATATCTGCTTCCATTTTTAAGACCATGAGCACTTAAAGCAAGCATTTCTGTGGGAAAACACAGAAAGAAAGCAAATTTCTAATAATGAAAAGTTAGTACCTAACAAGTAGCAACAATAAAAATCAACAATAAATGTTAGAATAAAACTACTAACGTGTGGATTTTGAGCCATTTAGAACAAAGGTCTCATAATTTCTTTAACAGGTATGAACATGGATAGTAGGAAATCATTAACCTGAGAAAGTAAAGATGACTAGGCAAAGAAGAGAATATGGCTCTTGTAAAGACAATTATTCCCCTCAGCCTCATCAGATTAAAATTTTCAATTCATTGGAGTAGAGGCATTAAAAAAAAGCATCCTAGTTCTCAGTGCTATTTTTACTATGTTATTTGTAAACAAACTCAGCTCATTGTTCAGTAAAATCTGAATTTACCATCCAGTAGTACAAGTTAAAATATTCTCAAAAAATATTGTTTTCATTTTGAAAAAAAAAAACCCTACATAAACAATCTTACAGACATATTAAAGACAGTTATGTGGCTGGAATTCAACTGAAAAATTTTCCCTAATCTACAGAAACCAAACTAGTAACTTCTTCCGACAATTTAAAAAGTCATTCTAAATAAGAATAATTTTTTCCTTGGTAAGCTAAGATGGATGTGGAAGGTTCATACCTTACCTAGAACTTGTCCTGAACTAAATGACAATGGTGTTTTTCTAAAAACTTGTGAATAACTCCCAGTAGCAATCACATATTAACCTGGTAATGATCAGAATCTTTTTGTTTTTCCCGTTAACTACAAAATCAACAAATGATTGTTGACAGGACAAATCATTCAGTTAGTTATAGGGGTTCTAAGTAAGGTTACAAGTATAAATGTCAGGAGAGGGTTCTTAGCAGCTTTATGCATCAATGTCTGTAATGACAGCATTGTGTATAACAAATCTCTGACTGCCTTCTGTGAGGAAGTAGAAGGAAATGTATCATATGATCAGATGTAGTGTTTCCCCTTGCTGGCATCACTAAAACAAAGCAGGTCCAACTGGACGAGACCAGTATAATGTATCTTCAGCCTGGAAATCTCCTGGTGATAGGGCACAGTTCTATTAGGTCTGTTTTTTGAACTAGTGCCAAGGGTGTCAAACAAACCCAGTAACAAGCAAGATAGCTATTCTTACTTTTGCAGTTTCTCTTTTCACTTTATGTCCTTGTGGTGGACACACATTTTCCAGACCACACACTTGCATTCCAATCCCCTATGATGAAAATGACATCTTATTTTGGTGTTAAGTGCTAGAAGATAAGTCTTCATAGAACTGTTTGACTTCAACTTCTTTGACATCAGTGGTTGGGACATAAACTTGGATTACTGTGATGTTGAATGGTTTACCTTGGAAAAGAACCCAGATCATCCTCTCATTTTTGAGACTGCACTCAAATACTTCATTTCAGACTCTTGTTGACTATGAGATCTACTCCATTTATTCTAAGGGCTCCTTGGCATAGTGGTAGATATAATGGCCCTGTTAACTAAATTTGACCATTCCTGTCCATTTTAATTCACCACTTCCTAAGATATCAGTGTTCAATCTTGCCATCTCCTACTTGACTATTTCCAAAGCTAAGATAATGGCACCTGGTCCCAGCACTTCATGGCAAATAGATGGGGAAACCGTGGCTGACTTTATTTTGGGGGCTCCAAATTCACTGCAGATGGTGACTGCAGTCATGAAATTAAAAGACACTTACTCCCTGGAAGGAAAGTTATGACCAACTAGACAGCATATTAAAAAACAGAGACGTTACTTTGTCAACAAAGGTCCATCTAGTCAAGGCTATGGTTTTTCCAGTAGTCATGTATGGATGTGAGAGTTGGACTATACAAATAGCTGAGTGCACAAGAATTGATGCTTTTGAACTGTGGTGCTGGAGAAGACTCTTGAGAGTCCCTTGGACTGCAAGGAGATCCAACCAGTCCATCCTAAAGGATATTAGTCCTGAATATTCATTGGAAGGACTGTTGTTGAAGCTGAAACTCCAATACTTTGGCCACCTGATGTGAAGAGCTGACTCATTTGAAAAGACCCTGATACTGGGAAAGAATGAAGGCAGGAGGAGAAGGGGACAACAGAGGATGAGATGGTTGGATGGCATCACTGACTCCATGGACATGAGTTTGGGTAAACTTTGGGAGTTGGTGATGGACAAGGAGGCCTGGCATGCTGCGATTCATGGGGTCGCAAAGAGTCAGACATGACTGAGTGACTGAACTGAACTGAACCTTGATTCATGGACCTAACATTTCAGGCTCTTGTGAAATATTTTTGTTACAGCATCGAACTTTACTTTCACCACCAGATGCATCCACCAATATCTAAGTGTCATATCCACTTTGACCCAGCCACTTCATTCTTCTTTGGGCTGTTTCTAATTGCCCTCCGCTCCTCCCTAGTAGCATATTGGACACCTTCCTATCTGGAGGTGGGGGTAGGATCATTTTCCAGTGTCATAGCTCTTTGCCTTTTCATGTTGTCTGTGGGGTTCTCCAGGCAAGAATACTGGAGTGGATTGTCATTTCCTTCTCCAGTGGACCACATTTTGTCAGAACTGTCCACCATGACCCGTCCATCTTGGTTGGCTCTGAACAGCAAGGCTCATAGCTTCATTGAGTTATGCAAGCCCCTTTTCCATGACAAAACTATGATCCATGAAGGGAAAATATAGGTATAAAAAATGGCTATTAGAAAGACATTTTCTGACTACATCAGAACTACATCAGAACTCAATAACCATTATAGAGAAAACTATATGTTAATGTTCATTTTTTATTGTCAGGAAAACATTTACGTCTCTTGAAGTAGCAGTATTCTTTCTGTGCTCAGGGGACATCTTACAACATATATCATTTTGTTTGTGCATTAATTGACAGGAAGCTTAGGGCTGAAATAATTGCATAATCATTTCATGTTTTAAGTCACTTTTGTATCTCCTCTTTCTTTTATGTTTTTAATGAAATAAAAATATATTTATTTGCTATCAAGACAGTTTTATACTACACTTTAAGCAAGTTCTGTTTATTCTTTATCTCTGGTATAATTAATGCCTTTAATCCTTCTGTATTATCTCTAAATCATTGCAAATTTAAAAAATAACTTCTTGGTTGTGTATTTATCTTGGACACAGATTTCCAGATTTTTTTTCAGCTTATTGAGGTATAATTGACATATAAAATTGTGAGATATTTAAAGTGTACAATATGATGATTTGATATACATATACATTGTGAAAGAATGTACCCTCAATGAGTCAAAAAAAATCTATCACCTCACATATTAAATATGATATATATTTATATATATCATATATGTATGATATATATGATATTTTATATTTATATATATATGATATATGTATGATTTATATATATGCATATACATATATGATATATATGATTTATATATATGTATATATACATATATGATATATATGATTTATATTTATATATGATTTATATTTATATAAATATATGTGAACACATTTACGTTCTATTCTCTTAGCAAATTTTAATTACACAATATGGTATTATCAGCTATAGACACATATACATTAGATACTCAGACTTATTATAACTGAAAGCTTATACCCTTTTACCAGTCTCTCCCCATGTTCACCCCTCCACAGAGCCTGGCAAACCCACTTTTCTACTCTCTTTTTCTATAACTTTAACTATTTTTTACTCCATATACAAGTGTACCATGCAGTGTTTGTTTTCCTCTGTTTATTTCACTTAGCACAATGACCTCCCAGTTTCTGGTTCATCTACATTGTCACAAATGACATGATTTATTTCTTTGTATGAATATCTTTATATATATGTACATATATTTCACATTTTCTTTATCCATTGAACCATTAATGTACATTTAGGCTGTTTCTATATATCACTGCTCTCTTTACATGGCTTATATTTTTAGGTTTTCATCTTTATTTTAAATATCAAGATATTTTTGTAAAAGGCAACCCAAATGCTTTTTGGAATGAAAAAGTTTATAAATAAGACAACTTCTATAAGCATAGCAATAGTTGTCAATGCATCAGCTTTCACTTCCCAGGTGGCACTAGCAGTAAAGAACCATCTTGCCAATGCAAGAGACATACAAGACCCAGGTTTGATCCCTGGGTCAGGAAGATCCTCTGGAGGAGGAAATGCAATCCTCTCCAGTATTCTTGCCTGCAGAATCCCATGAACAGAGGAACCTAGTGGCCTCAGTCCATAGGATTGCAAAAAGTCTGACATGACTGAAGCAACTTAGCATGCTTTTGCTTTATCAGATATGAGAAAATACTTGAGTAGGATTTGTAGCCTTTTATAATTATCATATTACAATGCATTAAGTATTTTTTTTACTTTAAGTTTTTCTCAAAATTTAAATTACAGTAAAAATTTATTGATCAGCCTATTTGAGAGCTAATTCTTGGTATATTGCATTAGCAACAGCATCATTCTTACTCATTGAATCCTTAACTGCTTAAGCTTGAATGTATTCCCTTGAGTGTCTATTACTTATCGATATCTCTCAGGAAGACAACTTCTTTTTTCACTATACAGATGTTGCTTTACTTTATGCAATGATGGATTTCTGAAACTTCAGGTATAGGCTAGTCTTTTAAGTTTCAATATTATTTTTTAAAATAATTTTATTTATTTATGGCTGTGCTGGGTCTTTGTTGATGTGTGGGCTTTTCTCTAGTTGCAGTGAGTAGGTGCTACTCTCTAGTTGATTTCTCTTGTGGAGGATGGGCTCTACGGCACGCGGGCTTCAGTAGCTGGTGCATGGGCTCAGTAGTTGCAGATCAGGGGCTCTAGAACACAGTCAATAACTGTGGTGCAAGAGTTTATTTTCTGCGAGGCATGTGGGATTTTCCCAGATCAGGGATTGAACCCCTGTCTACTGCACTGGCAGGTGGACTCTTTACCACTGAGCCACTGGGGAAGCCCTCAACTATATTTTAAATACATAAATTCCATAGTTTTAAAGCATTAATCAGAAGTACTTGTGTATTTGAGCTGAATCATCATTTTGTAAGTTTATTAATTTACTGGTTTGTAATGAAGTTCAGGGATTTTCAATTATATCTACACTTTCAACTTTCACTGGGTTATTATTACTATCATTTTTGAATGTGTTACAAACCTAAAATATTCATTACCCTGATAAATTATAAGAAACCCTAATAGACAGTCTGTGTTTTATGACTATATCCAGAAGTTCAGGAGTGTACTTGAGAAGTTTGAATTAAAGTTGACCTTAAATACTAATATCTAGCTAAGCATGTCAGAACAAGCAATTTGGGATTCATTAGGTGAGCTATGTTGGAAGGAAAAATATGGATAAATAGAACTGGTTATTTATTAAAGAACTGAGATGTAGCTTTAGAGTTTGAAAAGAGATTGGAAAGAGGAATATGAGATGTTTTGCCATATGCTGGTTTTGGCTGGCATCAATTGCAGCAGCTATGAAAAAAATTTGTGAGTGTTCAGGAAGTAGGCTATAAAATCTTTCCATGAATATATACCAGAATCATAACATCATAGGCTATTAAAGTTGGGAGGAATTTTTGAGAATATTTAATACAACACTTTCATATATCATATTAAAAATGATAGACATGGAAATGCAGTGATTTCCCCAGGGATAAGTATTTTTGTAATGAAGTTTGAATAAGAATTTCACCCAACTTCATCCAAATATAAAAAATATCAAATATCTTTTTTAAACTCAAAACAGAAAGCTTTGCTCCCACTCCTTCTATTTAATCTCCCACTGTTTCTATGATATACTTCCAGTTATCACCAAGCATCACAGAAAGAATGTCAAAATGATACCAGTAAAGATGCTCACCATATCTAGAAAATAAAAACAGTTTCAAGACAGAGCTCACAATCTTGAATTCTTACTTTGTCTTGGAGTTATTTTTCCCCATATACTATTTTAAATTACACATTTTTTTTTCAGTAATATTTTGTATCCAATCTTCTGAGACAATTTTCCTAGTTTCTTTTGTCTTTATTAGGCATAAGTATTTTTATAATGGTTTCTCACAATAAAGTTGCTTATATTTTTATAAGTATAATTCATCAGTGAGAGAACATATTAACTAAACCTTTGCTACCATAGATGAGCAGCACTGATAACATCTGAAACTTGTTAGAAATGTAGATCTGCAGGTCCTGTCCCAGACTTCCTGAACCAGAATCTGCATTTTAATAAGATCCCTCAGTGACTCCTATGCACATCAGTGTTGGACAATCACTGAACTAGATCAGTAATCTATGTAGAAACCAATACAAAACTACTCTAAATACCCAGAATAAATCTCTCTTTTATGACTAATTTTTGGTTAAAAAAATAATAAAATTTTTAAAAGGATGGCTAAACCTGGGATATCAGATACAAATGGGTTGGACTTTCAAAAGTTTAAATAGTTGCTTCTGTTATTAATTTAGGCAAAACAAAACTCTAAACTTCTCTAAAGCAGGGTTATTTGTCTTAACAACATAGGTTTTATACTTTGAAAGTGAAAGTCACTCAGTCGTGCCCAATTCTTTGCAACACCATAGACTATACAGTCCATAGAATTCTCCAGGCCAGAATACTGGAGTGGGTAGCCTTTCCCTTCTCCAGTAGATTTTCTCAACCCAGGGGTCAAATTGAGGTCTCCTGCCTTGGAGGTGGATTCTTTACCAGCTGAGCCACAGTTCAGTTCAGTTCAGTTCAGTTGCTCAGTCGTGTTGGACTCTTTATGACCCCATGAATTGCAGCACACCAGACCTCCCTGTCCATCACCAACTCCCAGACTTCACCCAAACTCATGTCCATCAAGTCGGTGATGCCATCCAGCCATCTCATCCTCTGTCGTCCCCTTCTCCTCCTGCCCCCAATCCCTCCCAGCATCAGGATCTTTTCCAATGAGTCAAGTCTTCAAATGAGGTGGCCAAAGTATTGGAGTTTCAGCTTCAGCATCATTCCTTCCAAAGAACACCCAGGACTGATCTCCTTTGGAATGGACTGGTTGGATCTCCTTGCAGTCCAAGGGACTCTCAAGAGTCTTCTCTAACACCACAGTTCAAAAGCATCAATTCTTTGGCGCTGAGCTTTCTTCACAGTCCAACTCTCACATCCATACATGACCACTGGAAAAAACATAGCCTTGACTAGACGAACCTTTGTTGGCAAAGTAATGTCTCTGCTTTTGAATATGCTATCTAGGTTGGTCATAACTTTCCTTTCAAGGAGTAAGCGTCTTTTAATTTCATGGCTACAGTCACCATCTGCAGTGATTTTGGAGCCCCAAAAAATAAAGTCTGACACTGTTTCCACTGTTTCCCCATCTATTTCCCATGAAGTGACGGGACCAGATGCCATGATCTTAGTTTTCTGAATGTTGAGCTTTAAGCCAACTTTTTCACTCTCCTCTTTCACTTTCATCAAGAGGCTCTTTAGTTCCTCTTCACTTTCTGCCATAGGGTGGTGTCGTCTGCATATCTGAGGTTATTGATATTTCTCCCGGCAATCTTGATTCCAGCTTGTGCTTCTTCCAGCCTAGCATTTCTCATGATGTACTCTGCATAGAAGTTAAATAAGCAGGGTGACAATATACAGCCTTGACGTACTCCTTTTCCTATTTGGAACCAGCTGAGCCACAAGAGAAGCTCAAAAATACTAGACCCAACTATTATATAGATTCTCAGAAATATGGTGGGAATTTAAATATTTAAATTACTGCAAGAATGAAAAATGGTAACTCTAGGATAAGATCATAGATGAAAAGTGGAACAAAATAGTGCAGGAAACTGAAATATAAAAAAAAATGTTTTGAAAATTATTTGTAAGATAATATATCTACTCAGTTATGTCCAAATCTTTGCGATCTCCTAGACTATAGCCCAACAGCTTTCTCTGTCCATTGGGTTTTTCCAAGCCAGAATACTGGAGTGGGTTGTCATTCCGTTCTCCAGGGGATCTTTCTGACCCAAGGACTGAATCTGGGTCTCCTACATTAGCAGGCAGATTCTTTACCATTGAACCACCTTGGATGCCCAAGAAAGTAAATATAGATGCTATTATCTCCTAAGTAGAGTAGACTGTAAACCTGAATACCCCCACTCCTGAAGCTCATGCCACCTCTAGTGGTTTTTGTCAACACAACCTAGGATATGTTAGTCAAAGGAAATACCCATTTTTCATTTTACCATATTGATGTCCCTTAAAATATGTTTTTTTTTATTTTATTGGCTATTTACAATGGATCAAAGTAGTAATTCTTTTTTCAGCATGACTGAGAAGGATAGGGAAATGTAGTGAAAGAAATGTGTTCAGTTGGTCACAGCTTTGCTTATTTTTAACTGAATTTGCTCTAGGAAACATCTACTGTAGGGTGTTAACACATTGTTTACTGAGGCAAAAATCCATTGTGAAAAAAGAGTATATTTTTAAACAATCTCTATATTTGAGTAGTTGCATGACATGTCTTTTCAATCTAGGTAGTCTGTTTGATAAACCAGTGAGAAGTACTAAGGTGATTAATGAAAGTCATATAATTTCTGGCCAATTGTTAGTTAAGACAATGATGTGCCACTGACCTTTGTAGCAGATGCAGGTCAACAAATATCCACTATTGCAGTAGTTTGGTTGCTACTTATGGAAAAAGGATTATGAGGAGGAGTTTCATTTCTAGGTAGGAACACACTTCCTATATATCAGTACATGCCAAGTTGAGGATACAATCAAAACGTTTTAGTTTAGATGATTGTCTCTTTTAGATTGCTCTTGTTCCCATATCTAGTCTATATTCAGCTCCAAATAGAATAAAGGCTCTAAACACACAGGTGTAATGGGAGTGGCTGATACAACAATTATCGTTATTTTCTCCTAGTCAACAAATGTCAGCCATTCTAGAGCAGGGGAGATGATCATTATAATGGCTGGTGGAGGCTCAAAGAACATAAGAAAGCATCAGTTTCCATGCTGCCTTTTCAAACAAGGCTATTAAAAAAAAAAAAAAAAAAAGATAAGGGAAGCTAGCTGTTTTCTCTAACAAAATGAGAAAGCTAAAATATATCTTCCATTAAGAGAAAGCATTTGCCTTAATATGTTACATAATGCCTAGCACATGTTAAAGCATTCAACAAATAAGTGTTGAGATGAAAAATAACTGAATAGGTTTTTCTATTAATAACCTCATACTTAAGAAGTTAACAACTGTTCCTGTTTTCTTCTATTTAAGTAAAAATGGTAAATAATTATTTTGAATCTTTGATTAACAAACAACTGTACTGGTCTGTTAGTAAACAGCTAGTATTATATTTATTCAGAAAGAAATTCTCAATCTTCTACTAAATGCCAGCATCATCTTAGACTCTGAGTATGTGAAGATCAATAAGTCAAATTCCTCTGAAAGAAACTCAAAGTCCAGACTGAGTGTAATACATGTAATCCCAGACCCTCCCTTCATGCACAAGGCACTCATTCCCCTAGCTCCTGGGAGGGTTGATGACTCTCACCTGGGTCCCTCTCTGAGCATTTCCCTTAGCTGAAGAGATCTGTCTGATATAATATCATACCTCTTCCCCAGAAGCAATCCACATTCAATGACAATGAGTGAATAAAATCCTGGCTCCCCTGCCGCAAGGAGAATAACCATGAAATAGCATCCCAGGAATTCCATAGCTTTTTGGGGGTTTGATTGAAGCCCATGTTCCAACTGATTTGCAATGACTCCTCCCTTTGCCAAAATCCATCTCTCTCATTCCCAATGGGAATTGTTCCTTAGGCCTCCTTAGATACCATTTCTGAACAAAAATCTCCATCTCTGAGTCTGTTCCATGGAAAATACAAACTAAGAAAGCTGATGATGCCAGGGGCTAGTTAGTACTGAGAAAATGGGATTTTGGAGACAGTTATAGGGCAATGAAGATGCCATCACAAGTGTAAATGAGGCAATAATTGTGCTCTTAGAATTCTAGAGGAGTGCAATTGTCAGAATTACAAGTGTTAAACTGGAGTGGGATACTAGTAGTAGGGAATATATAGGTAAGAATTAGTGGTAAAGAATCTACTTGCCAATGCAGGAACTACAGGAAATTTGGCTTCCATGCCTGAGTTGAGAAGATCTCCTGGAGAAGGAAATGGTGACCCCTCCAGTATTCTTGCCAGGATAATCTCATGGACAGAGGAGCCTGGCAGGCTACAGTCTTTGGGGTCGCAGAGAGTTGGACATGACTAAGACACTGAGCAAGCATAAGCATGCACAATAGTTTAGGCTTTTAAGAGGATATACAAAATATTAAGTATAAAGTTAATAGGAACATGATGGCCCCGTTGGGTGGCCTAGGTATATTGAGAAAGACTGAAAAGTTCAGGTTATTGAATCAGCAAATGAAGATAAAGTGTGAAAATCAGATAGTATTTAATGTTCTTTGGGAGCATAATAAAACTCATCTTAACCATGGGCTAAAAAAGCTGAGGACTTAATTACAAGAGTTCTTAGCTCTAGCGAAAGTTAAAATCCCTGCCCCAGCATGCATGCTAGGTTAGGATCATGGCCCTGGTGGGAAATAGTGGAACTCTGAAATTTGGAATTGAGCATATCTAAGAGCATACAGTCAAAGCACTGGAGCTCTAGAATATATCAGCAACATTGGTGGAAGGTAGGAGGAAGTAGCACTGGGTAGTTGCAGAAGTCAAACTGTCTACCCCAGGGGGAACTCTGGAACTGAAATACCTCTTTGGGCTTTCCTTGCTTTGGGCAAAAATGGATAGGACTTCATACTCCACCTTGATCAGTCACTGCATGGGGTTTCCTAGAACTCAGACCAAAGACAGCTTTTTGCAACTGAACCAGACCTTAAAGGGGCTGTTCAATGATGACTGGTGACTACATTTCCAGAAGCTGAAGAACAAATGCTTTTGTAGAGGGGGTTTGGTCATAATTTAGCCATGTCTACTACAGTGTGCATCCACTTTTCAGGACTGTACTACTCACTCCTCATAAGAGCTAAAGCATGAGTACTGATGGCCATGTTCTGGAAGTCCCTTTGAGAACTGCCCTCAACCAAATAAAGCCTCCTTGCTAAAATTTATGTTCCCTCTCTGAGAAAAGCCCAGTTCCAAAGACTGGTTGTATAGGGGAAAGGAGTGAATGTAATACTCCAGTCCTTTTGCCTCAGAACTGTCCATTATGAAGCACCATCCCAGCAGCATAAGCACCCTATCCCCTGGTTTTGTCTGAGGCCTCTGTTGTGACCATATCACAGATTGAATCTTCCCATTTCCTATTCCCTCTTATTTTAATCCCCCCTAAGAGTTGATCTGGAAGATACACTACACTAAACATCTACAAGTAAATCTCTGTCTCATTGTTTGTTTCCCAGGCAACCTGACCTCTGAAGTGATGAAAGTCAAACAAACAACTATAAATCTGTACAATAAAAGATATGACAGAAGTAAGCAACAGGGCCACTGAAGCATAGTAAGAGCATTCAACCTGGACCTGATAGTTTGTAGAGATGCAAAGAGGAGGGGTAAGGATAGCCTCCCTTGTCAGATAAAGTTATCTGTCTTTCATGTTGCCCAACTATAATGGAGCCCCAAACCCACTCCAATTCTGATAATACAATCATTGTTTTACATGAAGATATATGTAACTAAAATTATATTCACTTAAAAGAATAAGAGATTATTTTTTTGTCATCTGTCAAGAAGTTTTCAGATAGAACAAAGTTCATATGGCAAATTTCACCAGTGACCCAGATTTTTCCCCTATTTCAGCTCTACCATATTCGTAGGTGTGAATGTTTTCTTAGGCTGACAGCATAATTGCTAAATGTATAGACATTGTTTTTATTTCTACAATAAACATCTGCAAGTAAATCTCCGTCTCATTGCCTTTCTGATACTACAATCATTAAGTTTTACATGCACATATATGCAACTAAAACTATGTTCACTTAATAAGGGATTATTTTTGTTATCTATCGAGAAGTTTTCAAATAGTACAAAGTTCATATGACAGATCCATAATTTCACCACTGACCCAGACTTTTCCTCTATTTCATCTCCCCCATATTCATAGGTGTGACTGTCTTCCTTAGGCTCTCAGTGTTAATCGCTAAACAAATAGACTTTGTTTTTATTTCTTCATAGGAAGAATGAGAAAGATTAAGAATGTAGAAACTCAAAGGGCAAATTGCAACAGGCAAAAGTCAAATGATTTTAACCCCTTTAAAATGTTTTCCCTAACCAAACTGATCACATAAATAACATTTTCATTGAGCTTTGTCTAGCTCAATGAAACTATAAGCCACACTATTCAGGGTGATCCAAGACAGATGGGTCATGGTGGAGAGTTCTGACAAAATGTGGCCCACTGGAGAATGGAATGGCCAACCACTTCAGCATTCTTGCCTTGAGAACCCCATGAACAGTATGAAAAGGCAAAAAGATATGACACTGAAAGATGAACTCTTTCAGTTTGGTAGGGGCCCAACATATTGCAGAAGAGGAGACAAATCACTCCAGAAGGAACTGAAAGGCTAAGCCAAAGCGGAAACAACGCCCAGCTGTGGATGTGTCTGGTAATGAAAGTCAAGTCCAATGCTGTAAAGAACAATACTGCATAGGAACCTGGAATATTAGGTTCATGAATCAAGGTAAATTGGAAGTGGTCAAACAGGAGATGGCAAGAGTAAACATTAACATTTTAGGAATTAGTGAACTGAAATGGATGGGAATGGGCAAATTTAATTCAGATGACCATTATATCTACTACTGTGGCAAGAATCCCTTAGAAGAAATGGAGTAGCCCTCACAATGATCAAAAGAGTCTGAAATCAGTACTTGGGTGCAATCACAAGCCACAGAATGATCTTGATTTGTTTCCAAGGCAAACAATTCAACATCACAGTAATCCAAGCCTATCTCTCAACCACTGATGCCAAAGAAGCTAAAGTTGAATGATCTCTACAAGATCTTCTAGAACTAATACCAAAAAAAAAGATGTCTTTTTCATTATAGGGGACTGGCATGCAAAAGTAGGAAGTCAAGAGATACCTGAAGTAACAGACAAATTTGACCTTGAAGAAAAAAAAAGAAGAGCAAAGGCTAACAGAGTTTTGCCAAGAGAACTCACTGGTCATAATAAACACCCTCTTCTAACAACACAAAAGACGAGTCTTCACACAGACATCAATAGATGGTCAATACTGAAATCAGATAGATTATATTTTTTGCAGCTAAAGATGGAGAAGTTCTATACAGTCAGCAAAACAAGACCAGGTGCTGACTGCGGCTCAGGTCATGAACTCCTTGTTCCAAAATTCAGACGTAAATTGAAGAAGGTAGGGTAAACCACTAGGCAATTCAGGTATGATTATACAGTGGAAGTGACATATAGATTCAAAGGATTAGATCTGATAGACAGAGGGCCTGAAGAACTATAGACAGAGGTTAGTAACATTGAACAGGAGGTGGTGATCAAAACCATCCCCAAGAAAAAGAAATGCAAAAAGGCAAAATGGTTGTCTGAGGAAGCCTTACAAATAGCTGAGAAAAGAGAAGCAAAAGGCAAGAGAATAGAAAAGGTATACCCATCTGAATACCAATTTCCAAAGAACTGCAAGGAGAGATAAGAAAACCTTTCTAAGTTATCAACGCAAAGAAATAGAGGAAAAAAATAGAATGGGAAAGTCTAGAGATCTCTTCAAGAAAATTAGAGATACTAAGGGAACATTTCATGTAAATAGGAACAATAAAGGACAGAAGCGATATGGACCTAAGAGAAGCAGAAGATATTAAGAAAAGGTAGCAAGAAAACACAGAAGAGCTATACAAAAGAGATTTTCATGACCCAGATAACCAAGACGGTGTGATAACTCATCTAGAGCCAGATATCTTGGAATGTGAAGTCAAGTGGGCCTTAGGAAGCATCACTACAAACAAAGCTAGTGGAGGTGATGGAATTCCAGTTGAGCTATTTTAAATCCTAAAAATGATGCTGTGAAAGTGCTGCACTCAATATGCCAGCAAATTTGGAAAACTCAGCAGTAACCACAGGACTGGAAATGGTCAGTATTCATTCCAACCCCAAAGAAAGACAGTGCCAAAGAACATTCAAACTACTGCACAATTGCACTCACCTCACATGCTAGCAAAGTAAGGCTCAAAATCCTCCAAGCTAGGCTTCAACAGTACGTGAACCAAGAACATCCAGATGTACAACTGGATTTAGGAAAGGCAGAAGAACCAGAAATCAAATGGCTAACATCCATTGGATCACAGAAAAAGCAAGAGAATTCCAGAAAGACATCTACCTCTGCTTCACTGACTATGCTAAAACCTCTGACTATGTGGATCACAACAAACTGGAAAATTCTTCAGGAGATGGGAATACTAGCCCACCTTATTTGCCTCCTGAGAAACCTGTTTACAGTTCAAGAAACAACAGTTAGAACCAGACATGGAACAACTGACTGATTCAACATTGGGAAAGTACATCAGGCTGTATATTGTCACCCTGCTTATTTAACCTATATGCAGAGTACATCATGTAAAATGCCAGCTGAAAGAATCACAAGCTAGAATCAAGATTGCCAAAGAAATATCAATAACGCCAGATATGAGCATGACACCACCCTTATGGCAGAAAGTGAAGAGGAACTAAAGAGCTTCTTGATGAAAGTGAAAGAGGAGAATGAAAAACCTGGCTTAAAACTCAACCTTCAAAAAACTTAAGATCATGGCATCCAGTCCCATCACTTCATGGCATATAGATGGGGAAACAATGGAAACAGTGAAAGACTTTATTTTCTTGGTCTCCAAAATCACTGCAAACAGTTTATGCAGGCATGAAATTAAAAGATGCTTGCTGCTTGGAAGAAAGGTTGTGACAAACCTTGACAACGTATTCAGAAGTAGAGATTAATTGCCAACAAAGATCCATGTAGTCAAAGCTATGGCTCTAACAGTAGCCGTGTATGGATGTGAGAGTTGTACTATAAAGAAAGCTGAGTGCTTAAGAATTGATGCTTTTGAACTGTGGTGTTGGAGAAGACTCTTGAGAGTCCCTTGGACTGCAAATAGATCCAACCAGTCCATCCTACAGGAAATCAGTCCTGAATATTCATTGGAAGGACTGATGCTGAAGCTGAAACTCCAATACTTTGGCCACCTGATGCGAAGAGCTGACTCATTTGAAAAGACCCTGATGCTGGGAAAAATTGAAGATGGGAGGAGAAGGAGACGACAGAGAATGAGATGGTTTGATGGCATCACTGACTCAATGGACATGAGTTTGAGTAAGCTCTGGGACATGGTAAAGGACAAGGAAGCCTGGTGTGCTGCAGTCCATGGGGTTGCAAAGAGTCGGATACTACTGAGTAACAACTGAGCTGAACTAACTCATCGCATTTACAATAGAAAATTACATACAAACAAAAACCAAAATAAACAACAAGAATAGTTATCATTGTTACTATGGAGCATATGTGGCTTAGTAAGTTTGAAACTTACCAATGTTATCTTGCTTATTTATGTAATAAAATATCAACCAGTTTCCAATTAACATAAAACCTACTGTAGTGTTTGTACTATGCTTAGTCGCTCAGTCCTGTCCAACTCTTTGCAACCCCTTGGACTGAAAGCCTCCAGGCTCCTCTGTCCATGGAATTCTCCAGACAAGAATACTGGACTCTGTTGCCATTCCTTTCTCCAGGGAATCTTCCCAACCCAGGATCAAAGCCAGGTCTCTTGCATTGCAGGCAGATCCGAGTCATCTGCCATCGTACCATCTGAGTCATCGGGGAAATAGGGAGCAGGGGAGGTTAACACATTTAATACAGAATCAATTATATATGAATGATAAAAAAACCTTAAGTTGATAATTTTGAATCTGTTTTTCCTGTCCTGTATCATACTGGTTTAAATTGCAAAAAGTAAAGATCAATAAAGAATCCAACTTAGTGCAAATGCTGTTTAAGTGAAACTTTCCATTGAACTCACAAATCCAATTCATGGAATACTTTACTCACACTGCAACTTACATACTCAGAATCTCAAAAGATTTATAAAGTTAAATAATACAATTACATAGTTAAATAACCACAAAGAGAGAAGCAAATTAACAAAGCTTTTAGGCAAGAGAGAAGAGACTTTCAAAAACTCTATGAAAAAAAAAAAGAGAGAGAGATAGCATCAGTGATGCAGAAAAATGCAAGAATTTTCTTCCAGATGCCAAGTGCAATAAAAGAAAGGGCTTTGCTCCTATCTCATGGAAAAGCACCATGGAAAGAAGGGAGAATTAGTGTCAGAGAAATGAGGGAATGGGATAAAATGTTGACAAATATTTCTTGAAATATATTTCCTGGCTACAAGCAGATATAATATTTTAAAAGATGTTGGGTATACAAAGTTTTTGAGATATAAAAAGCATTTGATAATATTAATATATGTATATGGTTCCAAAATTCCTACATACAACTAGATACAATTCGCAAAGCAGGAAATATGGAAATGTATGTATTTCATAGTCATAACTTGACCAGCAGTATTGAATTAAATAAGCCCTTTCGTTCCACCCAGTTTTCCTTAGGTAAAGAGTCTGATGCATTAGAAATGAATCTACTACATAAGCCTTCTTTTTCTGTTATGCTAAAGGCAGTTCACACCTCAAAGACTATCCCTGTTGCATGGAGAAATGCAATGCATGTACTTTGCTGCTTTGATAAGATTCCTTAGTCAGCATCCCCACCTCTCGTACTCATTCTATCAACTGTTATACTCTCTTTATGTGGAACATTTAAATGCAGCTTGTTCTCATAACCTATGTCCCAGTTATGCCCTTTTGAATGGGATTCTGAGGTGTAATGAATAAAGTACTAGATTTAGAGATAAAAGAAGGGATTTAGTATCTTTGCTTAGCTTTCTAATGTGTATTCATCTCTGTGCCCTTTAACTTACTTGAGCCTCATTCTTCCCATCTATGAGAGAGAATAACTGTACAAAGAACATTGAGGTAGAAACAAATTAAATGAATTTTATGACAGAGAGAAGAGACAATTTATACATATTTAAACAGAACAAAATATAGAGTCAGTTAAGAAACTCCAATACTTTGGCCACCTCATGCGAAGAGTTGACTCATTGGAAAAGACCCTGATGCTGGGAGGGATTGGGGGCAGGAGGAGAAGGGGACGATAGAGGATGAGATGGCTGGATGGCATCACTGACTCGATGGACGTGAGTCTGAGTGAACTCCAGGAGTTGGTGATGGGCAGGGAGGCCTGGCATGCTGCAATTCATGGGGTCGCAAAGAGTCAGACACGACTGAGTGACTGAACTGAAGACAAAAAGAATCAGAATTTTATTCCAATATTGTCAAAAGAACTATATAAAGTATACATGAGTACGCTGTGAGTTTTAAATATATACATCTCAAATAATAAGCACAGGAAAGTCAGTTTCAAAGGAAGTAGAATCAATTATGAGGACCATCTTCCTAGTCAAAAAAAGTACTGTGGTCATCTCTTCCATATTAACTAAGCCCATCCAGAATCTTTAGCAATCCTTTCATATGGGTGCCTTCTAGAAACAAACCACATTATTTTATATAGCCAAGCAGATGTTTTAACACACCATCTTTTTGTTAGCATATGTTCTTAAAATATTGATTTTTATATTATATTGACCTTTATCCTGTATTGGCCATCTAATCAGTTAAACATCTAATCAGTTAAAATTGTAGAATGATAATGATAAGCAAAATTATATGTAATTGATACTGAAATTATGGTATTAGGGTATTCAAAACACTGTTTAGAGCCATTTGTGGTGCACATGTAGATTTCATTAATGAGTTTCTTTGTCTTTTGGTGTAATGTTTGATGCAAGACTTGAAACAAAAAGAGACTGCGTTGAATTGGTTTGTGTGTGTATATCAGAACAGAAAAGATCCCACAATTAGGAGGGAGAAGTGGGAAGAAACAGAAGAACCAGCAGAGACTGGAATGGGGAAGTCATTGGAAAAGGGGATTGACAGTTACTTGAACAGCAAATCCAGGGATAAATGAGGTTTTGGGGACTCAGAGGAGAAAGGAAAAATCAGGATATTTTGCCATGTGTCATGTAAAGCATTTATCTATTTTCCCTCTTTAGCATAGACATACTTTTCCTTTCAAGCCTTTTATTTTTAATGTTTGACTTGAATTTTCTTTTACAGATTACACTCTGGTTGTATAATCTGTAAGATGCAGAGATAGGTTGTGAAGCAATGAAGGTGCGTGAACATAGAGTTATCTGTATTGAGATATTAAGGTTATATTACTACCATACACACACACACAAATTAGCAGTGGTGGAAAGTTTTGATTTTGGGGAAAAGAAAAGCAGACCTATATTGGAAAAAGCAAGTTTAGAGGCACCATATACTATAATTCCACTGAGATCTGCTATGATCTCCAATCAGAGTTCAGCACTGACAGTCCAGGGCAGTTAGAATAGTGTTTCTAATAAAAAGGAAGGATTAAATGGAACAAATAATACCTAGAGCAAAATAAATAAAACAAATCATAAAAAAACCCAGCTCCTGTGACAATATCATAAAACTTGTCTTTAATCTTATTTCTCCTTCTTTTGAAAGAGGGAATGTTCATATGGGAAATTTTCCTTTTTATGTCTCCCTGGCTACCAATATGACCCTTCATGTGAAAAAATCCTGAGGCCCCAAATGTACCATTTACAATAAATCATAATCCAAAGCTCATAATTTTAGCCACTTTAGGATGATTTCTTTCACCTCAATTTGTTGTTCTCCTTGGCTTCCACATGATGTTTTCCTAAAGTCATTATCCAACAGAGTCCGTTTATTAAAAATGTTTCAGTAAGAACAAGATAGTGATGGATATAAAGAGCCAGGAGTCACTATCATTGAAAATTGCTTTAGTCAGTGCAGTTAAGTAAAAACATATGTTGATAAGAGTCGTATTTTTCAGTAAAGCATATTCTTGTGGCTTAATTTGTTCTACAAGCCTAACCTCTTCCTCCCACTGCTTCTGTCTGAACACAATATTACTTTCTTTCTCTAATTATCTTAACAGCAGCCCTGTAAATAAACACAATAGCTTAATTGTATTTATTTGTGAGCTATCTGTTTTAGTGTGGTTCTAAATGATTACCTTTTCTAATTATTTTTGTGAAGCTGCTGCTCATAAAAAGAATATAAAAGCCTGTGGCTACAGCAGCGAAGAAGTGAACAGTACATTAAGAGGAGAACAGAATTTCATTGTAAGAAGAATGGAAAGAACTTTAGATACTAGTTACTCCTACCTAGCAAATCATCAGTTTAATTGGAGACTGAGACCCAAGTAAAAGACTAACCAAAATATTCATTAATTAGAAGACTTCTAAGAAGTGCAGAGTAGGGGACACTGTGATGTGCTACCCAGACCTACCTTCTAAGGTACAACTAAGGGCCCTACAACTAAGCCCCTCATTCCTGCGGCTCCTGGGGGTGCTGGTTGCTGACAGGTCACAAGTAGACATCTTTAGGTACTGCCCTTAGAGTGAGTGTGCGCCTCACCCAGGACTACACTCCTGTTCAGGAACATCTGTTTTCAAAGGACTGGTCTATGGGGAGGCTTGGCTCCTTGGCCTCTGTTTGAGACATCTCTGACAAGCTCTAAAACTCTGCTTGAGAAAAGTTAAGGCCTTTGTGCAATTGTATAATTCAAGTTCTGTCTCTGCACGATCTTGTTCTCCCATTTCTTCTAGCAATTTTTCCCAACAGAATACTCCAATAAATATTTTGCATATGAATTCCCATCTCAGAGTGTGTTTCCCAGACAATCTAGAGTCTGTGGCACACAGTTAGACTAATTTAACATTGTCTAATTGTCAACTTGAAAAACTTACGAAAACTCTAAGGTATCTGAATTTTTAATAACATTTTAAAGATCAGAATATTAAAATGATAAAGTGAGAAATTTGAAGTCCTAATAATTTATTCCTTTGCATTAAACCAAGAATTATGGTTCTTTTTTTATTGTTTAAAGTTAGACAAAGGCCAATTTCAGAACACAATCACTTGCATTAGTTAAACATTTATTGAGTCTCTACAATATGCCCCACGTCATGCAAGAAACTGAGAATGTTAAGACAAGTATGACACAGCCCTGACTTCAGACAGCATGTATTTTAATCAAGTATTGGTAATCACATATGGCAATAAATAAATTTAGGTATGCACCAAATAAAGAAATGAAACAAAGGAAGAGTGATTATTCTGTTTTGGTGAATCCAAGGGATCCTTATATAGGAGAGGATATATTAGCTGTGACAGCAAAAACTAATAAAAAGTTCATGAGTTAGAAATGGAAAGAGGACAAGAGGAATATGGGCAACTATAATATCATGTACAAAGGCACAGAAGCAGTAAGGAGGACATTCTGTTTGAGGAAATTCAAGTAATTCAAGACAGGTGCCATGAAAGGAAAAAGTGGTAAGACAGAGAACAGACTTAGGCTGGACTAAGAAGATCCTCTGCCAAAATAAGAAATTCACATACTCTCTGTAGTAATATGATAAGATCTGTGTTTTAGAAAGAGCATTCTGGAAATTGCACAGAGGTGGTATTGAAGGGAGGCAAGACAAAGACCAGCATAACAAGGTCCTCTGGTAATAATACAAATGTGAGATCATGAGAGAAGTGATAGTTGTAATAGAAAGGCATATACAGAAATAAAAAGAAGTACAGATATCAGGAAATGGTGACCAAATTCTCCTTGATGCAAGCTTCCACTTTGTTGATGAGATTATGGTTTGGCTGCTTTGGCTTCTGGAGGTGTATAGCCAACTCTAGCTCCAAGTAGAAACCACAAACTCTATGTATTCCACAGTCATGTATTTAGGAACTTGCTTGCTACTTTAGCAGATTAATTTATTATTGACTTTAATCATTTCATGTTCAATATCTCCCATAGGTCTTAATGGATATGTAATGTCTTAACATGGGGGAATGAACCACTAATGATGAAATTGCAGGCTGTCCTTACTATTTACTACATATATATCTGTCTCCCATTTAAAAGCAAACAACAAAAAAAAATGAGTATACAGTGCATGAGAAAACTAACTGCAAGAAAACTAAATTTTCCTATATGGAGAATTTTAAAAATTCATAATTATGCATATTTTACTGGTACCAAACTTAGAAATATTGATAAAGAAATTAAACATCACTATGTTACAAGCTGTGGATGAAAGGAGACAGCCTAAAATTGGAAGAAAGAATTCCCAAACCTCCAAATTCATATTCAAAAAGTTTTAAAGAGTATTAGTCCTTACATTCCAACTTTTGAAATGTATGGATAAACCAAGCTATTAAAAAAAAAATTAGTAACTTGCTCACATTAATTCAGGTTACGTTTAATCCACATTTCAATTTAGCGTTTTTTTTCCAATAGTTTATGCATAAATATCCATCACAATTCTACTATATTCCAGAGAAATGTGAACATATAATGGTGACTTGACTGGGATTACAATAGCTAGTTTTAGTCATTTCTTTTTCATTCTACTTTAATAAGATTTTTTAAAAAATTCTCCATTAATCCATTCAGCTGCAGTTTTATAAAACCAGAATATGTATCTTATCTTTTATAGATTTCTCCCTAAATTGTGTTTCTTGTCAAAATTACTTCTTCTCCATAGACTGAGCAGATCTCTCCATTGCTCATCTATTACCACAGAGATGTTTGTTTGACCAGTTCTGCAAATTAGCTCTTCAGAGAGAAGTCACTTGGAGGGCTGGGGCTTCAAACCTTTCTTGGGAGAAGTGGAGTATAAATAGATTTGACTCAGTAATACTGAGTTCTTTAGACTCAAAAACTATTGCCAACAATTCTATTTACTTAGAGACACCAAGATCAAATTTTCAAAAGTTTTCAAAATGGAGACTCTCAAAACATAAGTGGGAGAGGTAGTTGGAGGCAGGTATGCCAAGAGCTCTGTCCTTGGATCTCACAGGGAAAAGGGTGGCAGTAAATTAGAAGAGATGATGATGTGTGCTCAAACCCATTCTTCAGAGTGTGTGTGTGTGTGCGTGTATAAAAACTCTAGTTTTTAGTTTATGTAATATATATATGGGCTTCCCTGGTGGCTTAAATGGTAAAGAATCCACCTGCAATGCGAGAGACCTGGGCTCAATCCCTTTACATACATATGTATATAAATACAAAACTTTAGTTTCCAAGGTGAATATATATATATATATATATATATATATATATATATATATACGTGTGTGAGTGCTAAGTCACTTCAGTTGTGTTTGACTCTTTGAGACCCTATGGACTGTTGGCCTGCCAGACTCCTCTGGCCATGGGATTCTCTAGGCAAGAATTCTGGAGTGGATTGCCATGCCCTCCTCCAGGGGATCCTCCTGACGCAGGGATTGAAACTTACATCTCTTACGTCTTCTGCATTGGCAGGCAGGTTCTTTACCACTAGCACCACCTAGGAAACCAAACCACACACACACACACACATATATATATATATTTTCATATTAAAAACTGTTTTGGTATCATAAACTAAACTGTAACAAATATATAACCTATCAGAGAAATATGTGATGAAGATAAGCTGAGGAGAACAAAGAACATTTAGCAAGAAAGAACAATAATGCATTAGCAAGAAATGCCAGGGTCACATCAAATGCTTCAGTTCTTAAGATTAATAATATTTTCAAGACATTATTGCAAAACTAACATACATTGTAAACTTTATAATAGAGTTTACAGTAACATTATCTGATTGATCAACAAATTTTGAAGTTGCTATTCTTGAGTTATACATAAAATGATCTTTGCCTTTATTAAGTTTTTCATTTATTTGTTTGGCTGCACTGGTTCTTTGTTGCTGCATGCAGGATATCTTTTTTTAGTTGAGGCAATTGCATCCTTGCCTTTAAATGACAAGAATGTGGCTTGACAACAGATTCACTGAAGTAGAGTTAAGAGTTTTATCTTTCTTATAGATATAAGTGATATATCTATGCTAAGTGAATGACAAAATATCTCAGAAAAAGTTCCAAGGACTGTATTACAAACTAGCAGTTATAATGTAACTAGAATTAGATAGCACCATTGATATTTTTATATATGATATAAATATAATTTTTTGGTATATAAAACTGTTACAATAATGAAGTCAGTGAAAATATTAACAGAAATTACATTTTAGTGTTAGACATATTTCTGAGAAGGCAATGGCAACCCACTCCAGTACTCTTGCCTGGAAAGTCCCACGGACGGAGGAGCCTGGTAGGCTGCAGTCCATGGGGTTGCTAAGAGTCAGACACGACTGAGCGACTTTACTTTCACTTTTCACTTTCATGCATTGGAGAAGGAAATTGCAACCCACTCCAGTGTTCTTGCTTGGAGAATCCCAGGGACGGGGCAGCCTGGTGGGCTGCCGTCTATGGGGTCGCAGAGAGTCAGACATGACTGAAGTGACTTAACAGCAGCAGCATTAGACATATTTGTTAAGGCATATTTAATAATTTATAACTATAATTAAAGTATAAAATAAGAATTTAATATTTTTATAGAGTGTGAGTTGATATCTATTAACTTAATGAGAGACACTGAGTAAATTTCTAGATAAAAAAGTACATTGGTATTTATGATTTATTCTATCATTACATCAGAAAATCTAATAATGAGGCTTGGGTTTGCTGTAAGAAAAGGGAGGGAGGAAGGCCATGACATAAATGACCATAGACCTAAAATGAGTGATTTTTAATTCAGAAAAAGAGAGTTCAGAGTTGATCACCAGTGTTTAGTGTACATCTGTCAATAAGCATTGCCGAAAATGTACTTGGTTTATTTTAATCTCAAAATGAGGATAATCTCATGGTCTTATACACCCTCTCAGCTGTTTTAATTCTGATTCTAACATGCTGGTTACTTTAACATTATACAGAAATTTTATTAAATTCTTATGAACAATTTTAGTCAAAACTTTAAAATGATAGGTATTCAGTTTGAGTTAGACAAAAGGTTTAAGCTACTTTTCTGTAACATGATAAAGCAAAAATGCAATACAAGTAGAGATTACCTGCAATTTTTACAGAAAACTCTTATTTATTGGTCAAAATGGTCTTAATGGATTCAAAATGATCAAATAGCATATTAGTGTTACCAACTAGCAAATAATAAAAAGATATATGAGAAAAAACAGAAAAATTTTAGTTGTTAATGATCATTCCTATATTCTATCACAAGATGGGAATACAAAAGGAGAATAAGATACACAAATTTTACCATTAAACAATGATTCAGGCAACAGTTACACAAAATAGATGGGTAGGCATGATATATTCTTTTTTAAATGATATAGTCTTTAATGTCCTGCTACAAAATCCAATATTACTTTCCTTAAAACTAAACAAACTCATTAATCTCCTCAAATGTTCTATTTCCCCACACCACTAAAACACTGGATATTAATGGAGAGGTGGGCCATATGTTCACAACCTGTGTGTGTGTGTGTGTGTGTGCGTGTGTGTGCGTGTGTGTTCATGTGTATGTATGAGAGAGAGAGAGAAACGTACAAATACACATAGAAAAAGCTAAGTATACCCAAACTGCTTATGCAAATGTTAAAAGAATATACACATGAAACAGAAAATAGAGAACACTGTAAGAAACCCATGTCAAATAGATATTCGAGAAAAGACCTAAATGGATGTATGCAAATATTTTTTATGTAAAGATAGTACACGAGAGAAATAAAAAAGGAATCCAAAATTCCCTTTAGCTTTACAAAAATTTCTAAGCAGTTTTCACAAGTAAGACAAACTTCACCAAGAACAACAAAAAAAGAGGGGCGAGAAACCCAATTTTGATAAAATGACAAAGGCTGATAAACTTTGACATGACAGAATAGGGAATATTATGCAACAGCTAAAAGAGAGCTAAAGAAAAGGGATTCTATTGTCTCAAACTATTTTACGTCTTTCCCAATTGCTTCAAAATCTTTGTCTCACCACAATGCTACACATGCAAACATATCTATTAGAAGAAGTGCTCAACTGTTAACAATTTAATAATTAGAAGCACTCTTTAAATAGTAAGGCAGGCAATTAAGAATTGTATGAAAGGTGTTGCTGTTGATGTTTAAAGTAAGTTTCAGATGTCCTAAGAAAGCAACTAAAAGCAACTCGTGAAGGAAAGGAAGATGAGAAAAATGGAGAGGGAAAATATAATAATAAATAAAATTATGTAAAATAATATAGACACCAATCTCTATGTGAATATCTTAGAATAGGAGAAACATTACAAATGAAGCATTTAGTTTTGAGATTTCTTATTGGCCTTTTTAAATGTACTTTCAAAATTGTATTATGATTGCATTATAGTTGCTAAAGATGCTTTAGACTGTGTGCTTAGAGTACATAAAACTGATGCTTCATGAATATTGTGCATATCATTCTAAACATTTAAAAAATCAAAAAATGTTCTATTTTCCTCATTCTGTGCACTTTGCTCTTGGTAAACATGGCATTTGAAATGTTTTGCAATTTTAAAAAATGTCTTCGGTATCCTAGACAGCAAATTCTCTCATGCAATTTTTAAAAGGTATAAAATTGAAACACATTTAGAAATTTGATAATTTTAGAAGGCAAAATTACCTTGATGTTTTTAGCTTTCTTAGAGTAACATTCGGAGAAGGCAATGGCACCTCACTCCTGTACTTTTGCCTGGAAAATCCCATGGACGGAGGAGCCTGGAAGGCTGCAGTCCATGGTGTGCTGAGGGTCGGACACAACTGAGAGATTTCACTTTCACTTTTCACTTTCATGCATTGGAGAAGGAAATGGCAACCCACTCCAGTGTTCTTGCCTGGAGAATCCCAGGGACGGGGGAGCCTGGTGGGCTGCAGTCCATGGGGTCGCACAGAGTTGGACACGACTGAAGTGACTTAGCAGCAGCAGCAGAGTAACATTGCCCTTTGAACAAATTGGATGTAATTATGCGTTCATCAATTTTAGAGTCATTATTCTATTCAAAGAGAATTAGAATTTTACTTTCAATCTTACCCTACTGCTCTCCACCATGGTGCCCTTTCCCAATAAAGTCTCTTGCTTTGTCAGCACATGTGTCTCCTCGGACAATTCATTTCCGAGTGTTAGACAAGAGCCCCATTTCGGGCCTTGGAAGGAGTCCGTCTTCCTGCAACAGATGGCAACTCTGGCGGGGACTCTTCTTCACTGAAATTGACATCCTGACCACTCGGGATACTCAGGAGCCAGTTTGCCTGCCAATGGACCAGACCCAGCGGCCACAACTGGGACCCTTTTGTCCCTGGTCTCCTCCTGACATGGACAACTGGCCAGAGTGCCCCGACTGGGTAAGGAACAAGAGACTTTATTGACCTCTCTCCCCTTCCGTCTTTCTTTCCTCTCCTTAACCCTTCCTATCCTTCCCGTTTTTCTAGTCCCCTGGTCCTGCACACAGGCATCTGGTCAAAGGGCCCTCAGCCTGAGCTGAGGATTGGAGACTGATCACCTCCTCTTGGCAGAGAACTCGAATTCTGGTTCTGGTCTGGTCTGCTGATTTCTGGTAGGGCCGAGTTCCAGTCCTCCCTTCTCTGGAAGCCCAGGGAAAAGTCCCATAATGCCTGGGTATCCGTAGGTGGCAGGAGATGTCTGTAAGACAACCCCTTTTGCCCCCGTCTCCCACCTCCTCCCCCTTCTTCTTTCAACCTGGCTTCCTTTCTTCCCTTGAAGTCTTTGATGTTAGTACTTGGATCTGTAGTTCTGTGTCTCTATAGGAGGTTTTCTGAGAGACTGTATTCTTGTATTTAAGGGCTTCCCTGGCGGAGAAGGTGAGGCCGCCCCACTCCAGTACTCTTGCCTGGAAAATCCCATGGACAGAGGAGCCTGGTAGGCTGCATTCCATGGGGTCACGAAGAGTCGGACATGATTGAGCGGACTTCACTAGTTTTGGAAAGGATTTCATCTGTTGTGATAACTTATTTTAGTTAGTTAAGTGCAGTTTTATAAGTTAAATGATAGACTTACTTTAGCAAATGAAGAGCCAATTCAGGTACTTAAATTCCTATTAAAAATCTGCATTTAAAATGATATGTACAATGGCAATTTTGTATGATGAATACTGAAGTATTTTTGAATCTAAAGAAGCAATTTTATTACAAATACCAGTGTGTTTTTATGCCAATATGAGAACCAAGAGGCAAGGTAAAAGGAAAACAAATCAATCATTTGAGGTTTTAAGATATAAAAGATAAATGTCTATGAAGATTGTTGGGTTAGAGTAGTGAAATTATAGATTTGTCAATTTTTTTCTAAGCTTTTCTTTATTATAATAATAGTTTTTTTTGCAAACATAAAGGAAAAGCAAATTTTTTTTAAAAACCAATGTATTTTAACCCTTTGCAAATAGAACAAAACTTAAGACATCGATTTTAGTTTAAACCATCGGTGTCATAGCAGCTCAGAAAACTAGAAAATTCAAGCAGCTGGTAAGTGGTTGGTTGAGGTTAACTTTGTGATTGATCTCATTCAGCAAATATGATTTCTGTTTAGTATTCAAGAACCAGAGTGACTTTCCTTCCTTGTTGTAGCATATGTATGCTCTGCTCTTTTTTCTCTTAAGTATTATCATAAAACATGTTTTTTGACACTCAAGCTTAAAACCACTTTCCATTCTAATTGTGAAAGCAGACTATGAAGGAGATCACTCCCAACTGCCACCCACATTGGAATGTTGAAAATATTTCACTATGTACCCAATAAGCCTAGCAGGAAAGAAATAAGATCCTGTCCCCATTATCCTTGGACATTTCTGACAAGTAGAAAGAAATTCAAATACCAATAGAGTTTGTTTCCACAAACTGACTGCATACAAACATTTCTGCTCAGGAACAAAGCTACAACCTCCTGAAGGGTCTACTTATGTCATTTACTTTGTTCAACTGCAATTTGTTATTGAGAAAATATTATCCCTGTAATTCTACCCTGTCAGTGAATCCTTAACTGCTCAGTGTTATAGGTGAAGGCTGTTAAAGTTAAACCATCTGTCTTTCCAGAGTATCTGTTGTAATCAGTTCACGGGTCAGAAAAAAAAAATGTTTTCTTCTTTGTACCACTGTTCATTGTTCACTGACTCTCAGAAGCAGACATATTGCTCATTGACCCCTTCAGGTATCAATTTAATCTTTACCCTTAGTTATTGTTTCTCGCTTGTAGAGTGCAAACATCTATTTCACTTGTACTTTCTAAATTAGTTATAATAATACTCATGGGGAGCTGCATAGTTTCAATTATTAATAATAATGTCCTGAGAAGGAATTTACTTTTTGAAGTTAGATTATTTATGTTCTCAGTTGCTACCCACACACTTTTGTGCCGGGGTCCTGCCCCGGCTGATCCAGGGTATTCGAAGCGGGAACGGCGTCGGCGACCTATTTATTTAAATATTTTATCAAAGATATAAAAAGTAATAGGATGAGGATAGCTCAGTAGGAAAATTCAGTGGAGAAAAGAGGCTGAGTAGCTTGGTTTACGCGGGAGACCAATAAAACTTCAAGACAAGAAGTTTGCACCACTTACGTAGGCCGCAGGCGTCCTTCCGTTCTCCTGAAGGAGAGGAGACACTGAGGCCTCCCCGGTCGGATCTTAGAAGCCCAGGCATAATTAGTAAGCATGGTGGGTTCCGCGCTCCAGATGGAGACTCAACCAGAGTGAGAGAGAGAGCGACATGGGGAGACCAGTATTTCGAGAAACTGATCCCAATTCTTTATTTTCCATGGTCTACTTTTATACACTGAGATGTTATGCAAAAGTCACGCGGGGTCAGCAGTCCTGACTTTTATCAAAGTCAGGTGCTTCATACAAATGTATACAGAGGTCTTAGGGGTGTTACATCATCTTCTGGCCAGGGGGGCCTGCTGACAATTTACGACCCTCTCCTTGTGACAGCGGTCAGTCAATCAGGACACTTATTTCTCCAGGGCTGATTATTCTCAAAACAGACGCCACCCAAATAAAGTTACATTCCTACAGGGTGAGGGTGTAGTGGGTTTTAGTTAAGGAAAGAATTTACTTAGCCTAAGGTCTAACGTGATTAATATCAAAGGTTAATTCTATATATTCATTAATGTGTGTAAGGGCAGGGGATATGGAGACTTAGCAACAAACATTGGCTCAACAAATGAAAAACCCTTCACCAACACAATTTCTAATTAGCCCATTATACTTATACTAATAGTTTTCTAACTTTTCTAAGGAACCTGTTTTTAGAAGGTTTAAAGCATCTTGTGCCTCTCACGGTTGGGAGGCTGTGAGCGATCACATGTGGCCGGACAAGCCTGTCAGGCAGGCCAGAGAACCTTCAGAGGAGTTTGTAGGTTAAAACACTCTTATCACGCCCAGGAATTATTATAAACTGGAGCTCTAAGTTAACTCCTTCTCCAAAAGAGGTGGTGGGGGACAGCCCCCCGTAAAGTCAGAGGTGTAGGTGAGCACAAAGTAGTAAAGTAGGCAGGCTCTGGTTATGGGGGTAGATGCTCGAGGAGTTCCAGGGGGACTCCTGAGGCTCTATCCCGCCTTTGCGTATGTCGAGCCTCCTTCCTCATGACCTTTGTCACAGGCGGAGTACCTCACTCTGGCCCCCAACACTTTTGGGTTTGGGGCATGCATGTTTTATTACTATTTTCTTAAAACAAAAACCAAAAAAACCTCATTTGTTAAGTTTAAATTGTCCAAAATGTAGAACTCAGCAGTTTCAGAAGTCATATTTAATACTCATAATTCAAAGATGAAAAACATTTATCTCCCCCCCCAAAACAAAGCAATTATAACCAAAGTATATTTCATCAGATATAAATGTATTCATAATCTAGTAATCTTTATCAAAACCACATTGTATTCATTGTCAGTTACTATTCCATTCACCTCTCTCTTCCCTCTCTTGTACGATCAGCACTTTTTTCAAAAAAGCCTACAGCTTATGGCTGTTGTTCTCTGTTTGCTCTGTATTTTTTTAATTAACAAAACAAAGAGAGTTCCTGGAACAGCTCCTCAGACCACTGTTCACCTCAGGCCAAGCCCCGGGAATGTTTCCTCAGTGAGGAAGCAGCCACTCCTTCCCCTGGGAACCATCAGCTAAGGGTATAAATAAACTAAAGGAACTGCAATCTCTTGAGACAACAAATACAGGTGAATCATTTATTTGGTGACGGGGTCTCTTTCACCTTTCTTTTTGTGTTCCCTATGAAATAAGAAAGTCACTGATTTTACAGATCTGAGTCTATAGTAACAAAGATAGGCATTGTGACTGAGTATAACTAGTCTAAAAATAACTGAGAAGAGTCAAGTGAGTTGTCAGGCACCGCAAGAACGTGGTGGTCCCATGAGTGAGATCCATGAAAATAGAGCTTCTGGACTCCAGACACAAGAAACTTCCTTTACTAAGGTATTGGTACCTGGACGAATGACACATGTGGAGCTGTCTAATAAGAAAGATTGTTTCCTAATGTGTAAAGAGTGTTCTTTCCATGTAAAATTTAACTTGGACATAGCTTGAACAGAGACAAAGACGTCAGGGATTATGTATTGGTAAAATGAAAGTGAGGCAAAGCAAAATAAAATATAACAAAATAAGTGTATACACAAAAATATTAAGTAGAATGGTAAAAACATGATTTCCAACAAGAATATGATCCAATATGGCAAATGAATTATTTATAGAACATCAAAGAATTCCAAATAGTGAAACATTAGGTACTTTTAAAACAAATCTCATTTATTTTTTTACCACAACCCACCAGATAAAGTCAAAATAAATCCCTTGAAAAAATTATATAAGGCCTTTCATTCTATTATTTCTCCTTTCATTCTATTATTTCTAATTCCACCACACTGCTACAGTCATAGCAAGTGATTAATCTCCAAATAAATCATTCATTTCAAAATATTGTTCCTTCTGTTTAGAATTTCTTAAAAAAAAGAATTTCTTTGCCACCCACCGCCTTACACGTCTCTTTTATTTCCCTGCCCACCCAATATACTTCCACATAATCCAAAAAAATATTTAAATGTTCCTCCTGGGGCAAGTTCTTTCTTATATATTCTTCTGCAACATATCCTACATACCTTTATTACAATCTATGCCACATTGTTAAGTGATTGATGACATGTCTGTGATAGTATACAATCTGTATGCAGTGGGGATCTTATTTTGTTCATTTTAGCATTTGTAATATTATACACCATACTGAAAAACAAAATTTTTGATGTGTTTGAAGTGATAAAAATGATTGAAGGATATATGTTTGGATATTTTTCTCACGGTTTATCAGTAAGAACTTTTCTAGATATATTTTATATTCAAAAGCTGATTGGTAAAGGGAACTATTTTAAATCTTTCTTCTGATTAAAACATAATTATCTTGCTAAGAGTATTTCTTAGTGTCAGTTCAAGTTTCTGAAATAATTGTCAAGCCCCAAATTATTTAAATATACATACTTTCTATTGGTGATCAAAGAAGAGAATAATTCCTTAGGAAACATTACTGTATATATCACTTAGCAGTTTTACAATTAGACACTGTGGAGACACTGGAGTGCTTTAGAAGTCATTAATAAGCCACTTCACTTATGAAATGATCGTGCATTGGAAATACTGGCATCGCAATTAATTCAACAGTGCATATTTATCCCATTTAGTCAAAGAGTCATTTTCTTTTTATCATATGAAAAAAAAATTGAAAACATGTATACACAAACCTGCACATACATGTTTATAACAACTTTATCCATAATTCCCCAAAGCTGAAAGCGATATGCCTTCAGTAAGTGAATGGATAGACAGACTCTGGTACATTTACACAATGGGGTATAATTTAGTGATAAAAAACAATGATATATCAAGTCACACCTGGATGAATATGTTTTAAAAGCATATTGCTAAGATAAAGAAGCCAATCTGAAAAGGCAATGCACTATATGGTTATACTTATGTGATATCTTGGAAAATACAACATTACAGAGGCAATAAACAGAGCAGTGGTTTTCAGGAAACTGAAATGTCATGCAGAATGTGTCAGGAAAATCAAAGCTAGACTACATATGTATGAAAGAAACTCAATGGAGGGGATAAAAAAAAATGTTGACCTAATTTTTAACTGTAGGAATGAGTGGAAACTATGATACTAAAGACAAAGAAACTGCCCACAAGTACTACACTGTGGTACAGAAAGTTGTTTCTCATAGGAGTAAAGATTAATTTTAAACAAGTGCATATGTATACTGGAATTGAAAATTAATTAAATGAATGGTCAATGATGAGAAGCAGGTTTCTCATTGATGAAGTAGGAGGTTACAAATAAGGAAGAGAAGGCTAGAATGTGGCAATGGAATAGACTCAGAAGCATCAATATAAATGCATGTGTATAATTTAATATAGGTTCAGGTTGTTATATCCAGAAAATGCATGTGTGTGTGCATGTGTAAACATGTGGATTAGTATACACACATGTCATTGTTTTGTCAGCTGAGAAGGTCTAAAGTTAATGACACGCCAGTAACAATGAGCACACCTTGTGCTCAGATCTTGGTTTCTAATACCATTCTTCAGTGAAATAAACTAGTGATCCTCAGAGAAAGGACTGACTTGACAACTGGGACAGGGAATGTGTAAGATGAGCCTGGAACATCTTATATTGCTAAAAAATAAGAAAGTAATAAAAAAAGAAGAAGAAAGAAAGGAAGAAAGAAGAAAAGAAAGGAAAAGAAGAAAAAAGGAAAAGAAAACTACAGTGTATGTCACGGAACTCTACTTTATACTCTGCAATGACATATGGGGAAATAATCTAAAAAAAAGCTGATATACATATATGTATAAATAAATAATTCACTTTGCTGTACATCTGAAACTAATATAACATTGTAAACCAGCTGTACTCCAATAAAATTTTTTAAAAATAAACTAAGTAATAAAAATCCACTGACTTCCAAATGTTTGAATCTTAAATGAAAGACTCAAAATTATAAAAAATTTTCACTCTTTCCATATATTTTATTTTTGATGAGTTTTTGAAGTGGCTGAGCTTTTGCATGATTTTTGAAATATGTATAATAATCATAAATAAATTTCCTAACAGTCCCATCCTTCAAAGAAACACCTTTTAATATTTATTATACTATCCTTTCTAAATCTATTTCCTTAATAAATGACTATTTTTACACATAACTATATATATATATATATATATATATATATATATATATATATATATAAAATCTTAATGCATGGGGGAAAAGGTTTCTAGAGAAAATTTACTAATTTCTAAATAATATTATTTTAATAATAATAAATAATTATTTTCTCAATTATTTTTGGTGTCTTCATCCAAAAGTTTTAGGCCAACAATCCGGCTAGTTGATAATGAACTGAACTTAAGCTTCCAGTTTTTGCAAAAGATTAATTCTTTGAGACTTATCTATTGTTATCTAATGTTCTTTTCAAAAGAACTCAGTGCAATGAACAGGGTAAACAGGTAGAAGTCATGTGGTTGTACTGAAGCACAGGATTATGAAATTCTGTGAAAGTTTCAAAACTACTGAAAAACTAGTAAGACATCTACATTCACTAGGGAAGAAGCAGAACTGAGGGTATATAAAAGTAATCTTTGACTCAAGTTTCCTAAAAACTGGGCTAAAACTTTATGGAATTGTAACATCATTTAATTTGATCCTGAGCCTCCATTACAAGTAGAACAAATAAGACTCATGATAGTTGAATGTACCTAAACTCTATTCAAATGACCCAGAAAAATTAAATAATACAGTGAATTGCTCAGTAATATATGAGGCAATCCTTCAAACCTGTAATTAGCTAAGCATTTTAAACAGCAAGTTACTTACATACACACACTTATATGTGTGCGTATGATAGAGAGAGCAAGAAAGAGAGTCAGAGAGAGGAAGAGAGAGAGAAAAATAGAGAGATGGAATATTAACATATTATCTCAAGAAACCGCTCTTCTTCTCAAATTTAAATTGCAGAATTGTGAAATTATTTTTCAAAAAACTGCTGTCATGCATTTATTACCCCATTTAGTTTTATGATTAACAGGAGGAACTTAAAAGTCTTGGTATAATTGGCAAATGCAAAGATGTGCCAGGGTAATAGATTATCTTTGATATTTGGTGTCTTTTTAAATGATAAATTCTAAAAGTATTTTTGTAATCAGATTTTTGTAAGGATAATGTCACTGTCTTAAAAATTATGTGAAGAAGTGTTTATTATCAGTTTTCATATGAAAAACACACTTGATTAAATTGGAAGTTAAATAAAAATTTTGTTTCAGTTTCTTGATATGCTGAGAGCCAATATGACAGCTCTGGTCTTTGGTAGTTGATTAGAGGATGTGATTATTTTTTGTTCAACATTTTTTCATCATTTAATCTATCCAGATTTCAAGAGCAAGGTTACTAGTTATTTTATATTTGTCTACTAACAGATAGCAAGAATAAAAGAAGTACTAAATTGGAAAAGCCATGAAGCAAATGAAAAATTTAAATAGTCTATCAAATCATTGGCAATGCAATTATAACTGTATGTTATTAAAAGTGAAATTAAATTATCTATATTGTGATATTTGCTTTTGAACTTACTCAATCGTGTCCGATCTTTGTGACTCCATGGACTGTAGCCTACCAGGTTCCTCCGTCCATGGGATTTTCCAGGCAAGAGTACTGGAGTGGGGTGCCATTGCCTTCTCCAGGGGGTCTTCCCAACCTAGGGAAAATCATTATAAATCTCTAAGAATGCAAATTTTCTCTATTGTTTACTGCCTTTATTTTAGAAAAGTCCACTTTTGTAAAGATTTCATTAACTAAATATGCGTAGAGTCATTCTGATGAGTCAGATAAGACTCCTGTCTCTCAGCTCTAATTTCTATTCTGTGAAGAAGAGATTATTAGCCATATTTTACATTTACATTTAATAAAAGTGGATCTCAAAGGTCAGTAATTCATGCCAATATACACAGATAGAAGTAATGAATCCAGGATTTACATTTAGGTGGCAATAGTGGTAAAGAACTCACCTGCCAATGCAGGAGATGTAAGTGATGTGGGTTTGATACCTGGGTGGGGAAAATCCCATGGACAAGGCCATGGCAACAAACTCCAGTATTCTTGCCTGAAGTATCCCATGGACAGAGGAACTGAGTGGGCTACAGTCCATGGAGTCACAAACAGTCCAATAGGACTGAAGCGACTCAGCATGTACACACCTTCTGGTTCCAGATGCATGTTCTTATCTAATTTTTTCCAGTTTTGAAATCTGCCAATTATACTTCAATAAGACATGTTCTTAACTATTACATCACTTGCTTCACTTCACTTAGGTCCTTATTGCAAGTAATATACAATCATTTTACAAAACAGATTATTTCTTCATAATAGAAAATAACAACCATATGTATTCAGTTCAGTTCAGTCTCTCAGTTGTGTCTGACTCTTTGTGACCCCATGAATCACAGCATGCCAGGCCTCCCTGTCCATCATCAACTCCCGGAGTTCACTCAGACTCATGTCCATCGAGTCAGTGATGCCATCCAGCCATCTCATCCTCTGCTGTCCCCTTCTCTTCCTGCCCCCAATCCCTCCCAGCATCAGAGTCTTTTCCAATGAATCAACTCTTCGCATGAGGTGGCCAAAGTATTGGAGTTTCAGCTTCAGCATCAGTCCTTCCAATGAACACCAAGAACTGATCTCTTTTAGGATGGACTGGTTGGATCTCCTTGCAGTCCAAGGGACTCTCAAGAGTCTTCTCCAACACCACAGTTCAAAAGCATCAATTCTTTGGTGCTCAGCTTTCTTCACAGTCCAACTCTCACATCCATACGTGACCACTGGAAAAACCATAGCCTTGACTAGATGGACCTTTGTTGGCAAAGTAATGTCTCTGCTTTTGAATATGCTATCCTGGTTGGTCATAACTTTCCTTCCAAGGAGTAAGCGTCTTTTAATTTCATGGCTGCAATCACCATCTGCAATGATTTTGGAGCCCCCCAAAATAACTTATATGCAGAGTACATCATGAGAAACGCTGGGCTGGAAGAAGCACAAGCTGCAATCAAGATTGCCAGGAAAAACATCAATAACCTCAGATATGCAGATGACACCACCCTTATGGCAGAAAGTGAAGAGGAACTAAAAAGCTTCTTGATGAAGGTGAAAGAGGAGAGTGAAAAAGTTGGCTTAAAACTCAACATTCAGAAAACAAAGATCATGGCATCTGGTCCCATCATTTCATGGGAAATAGATGGGGAAACAGTGTCAGACTTTATTTTGGGGGGCTCCAAAATCACTGCAGATGGTGACTGCAGCCATGAAATTAAAAGACACCTACTCCTTGGAAGGAAAGTTATGACCAACCTAGATAGCATATTGAAAAGCAGAGACATTACTTTGCCAACAAAGATCCATCTAGTCAAGGCTATGGTTTTTCCTGTGGTCATGTATGGATGTGAGAGTTGAGCTGTGAAGAAAGCTGAGCACCGAAGAATTGATGCTTATGAGCTGTGGTGTTAAAGAAGACTCTTGAGAGTCCCTTGGACTGCAAGGAGATCCAACCAGTCCATTCTGAAGGAGATCAGCCCCGGGATTTCTTTGGAAGGAATGATGCTAAAGCTGAAACTCCAGTACTTTGGCCACCTCATGCGAAGAGCTGACTTTTTGGAAAAGACTCTGATGCTGGGAGGGATTGGGGGCAGGAGGAGAAGGGGACGACAGAGGATGAGATGGCTGGATGGCATCACTGACTTGATGGACTTGAGTCTGAGTGAACTCTGGGAGTTGGTGATGGACAGGGAGGCCTGGTTTGCTGCGATCATGGGGTCGCAAAGGGTCGGACACGACTGAGTGACTGAACTGAACTGAACTGAAAATAAAGTCTGACACTGTTTCCACTGTTTCCCCATCTATTTCCCATGAAATGATGGGACCAGATGCCATGATCTTAGTTTTCTGAATGTTGAGCTTTAAGCCAACTTTTTCACTCTCCTCTTTCACTTTCATCATTACTTAGCATAAATAATTAATTTTGAATATATAAAATGCATAGGATATTTAAAAAATCACAATTTTTTTGTTTCAAATTTCAAAAGTGTCATTTAGTAATAATTTGCTATTGTTAATATAAAGTAATTGTATGCAGCTAAATGAGTCCTTGCTGTTGCTTGTGGAATTATGATGTCATCCTAAAGTTTGTTTTGGGATATATTATCAGTAGTTATATCATAGGCTCATTGGGCAACTGTTATTACAAGAAAACCAGTGACCAATTAATTTTGTCTACATTTCTAGAACAATTATTTCAGCAAGTATAAATATGTAAAGCAAAAGTGATAAAGCCTCACACCTCAATCCTACTTGGTACAGAAAGATGAAGATAATCTTCCTTTTGTAAATTATTTTGATTTTAACTCAACAAAAGCAATAGAATGGGGAAAATTTTCCAGTAATTTTTCTAATTCCTTTGATTTTGACCTATTAAAAATTCACTACAGTGATATTAGTTAATACTATTATATAAATATTCAGAACATATGTGCTGCATTTGTAAATATCAAACCGATAAAATCAAAATAACATCATTGAAAGGTGACATTAAAAACATTTTTTCAACTTTTTATAAATTACCATTTCAAAAATATATTTTAATGATCAAAATTCCTGAAAATGTGATATCTGATCCCCTGAGTGAAATGGTATCACTATATAATTCCAAAAATTATTTAAGATGGTAGATCATTACCGCTTTTTTCTAACAACCTGACAAAAACCTTCACAAAACATTTGATCATAATACCAAATTAATAAGTTAACTGACACTTTTATCGCTATCTTGTTTGTAGAATGTGGTTGTAGGAGGTTATTGTAGAAGGCTAGGGCAAAAGGAAATAGGTTTGAACATGTTATAGTTGATGTTTAGATGAAAAAAAATCCAGAAAAGATGGGAGATGGATAATTTGGAGTCACAAGGATAGTGGAATGAAAGGTTTTTCTATTCCAGAATCTGCAGAAAAACTATCATATGGGTTGAATTTTATGGGGATCTGCACTATTTACAGTCAGTGTCCCAGCAGAGATTTTTCTTTTTTTACCTTGTTCAACAGAATAAATATTAGACCTTAAAAAAGCCCAATTTGGGTTGGAGGTGGGAAAGGATGAATAGGTAGAGCACAGGATTTTTAGGGTGATGAAAATACTCTGAATGATCCCATAATAATAAATATAAGTCATTACACATCTCCCAAACAGATAGAATGTACAACAGCAAAAGTGAATCCTAAGATAAACTATGGACTTTAAGTGATTAGGATGTTGCTGTAGGTTTATCAGTTGTAACAAATGTGCCACTCTGGCGGGGCATGTTGATAATGGGGGAGGCTATGAATGTGTATGGCAGAGTCTATATAGGAAATTTCTGTACCTTTCCCTCCATTTTGCTGTGAACTTTAAAGTGATTTAAAAAAACAAAGTTTCAATATTATTAAAGGTTAAAAAACAGAATCTATTCAGACGTCTCTCAAATGGAAAGACCAATGTGAGACAGTTTCTGTGTCCCCTCCAATTAGGACTTCAAAGTATGTGGTGGTGGTGGTTTAGTCACTAAATTGTGTCCGACTCTTGTTGATTCCATGGACTGTAGCCTGTCAGGCTCCTCTCTCCATGGGATTCTCCAGGCAAGAATACTGGAGTGGGTTGCCATTTCCTTCAAAGTATAAGATTCAATTAATCCTGGGAAAATCATCAGAGGTAAGTAGGTTCTATTAAAGAATCACCAATTAGTTAAGTATTTCTACTTTTCCTTTTTTCCTATCATGACAACTTTGAAACCTGAAATCATTACTCTCAAGACAACTGAAGGAAAACACCTTTTCATAAATGTTTTCCATACTTCACAATATCCCCTTTGTCACATATCTAATTTCCTATAACTTTTGAAATTGAAGAATAAATATTTCCTGGTGGCCAGTAGAAACTAAGGAGGTCCATGCTAAATATGCCAGACTAATAGAGAGGGAAAATTTTTATTCTTTGTACTATAATATAGTGATGACATTGTAAAGCAAACTATGTGTGTGTGAGTTTATATGTATAAATATGACATATATATACATATTTATACACATAAAATAGGATTTTCCTTTTAAAAATCCCTTTCGTTATTTCAATTATTGAAACTCCTCCATAGATTCTTTATTTTCCCATTATAAATACCCAAACTAGCAGCCAAGTTTAAGCACTGCATACAATTATTTTCCTTTAAACTCCTGGTCTGATGAAGGAAGTAAGATCTCTTTCCTAAAAGACAGTTTACTTTTTTGTCATTCTTAGATGGGAGAACCTTGGGAACAGGCATAAGAGTAGGCTTCATTTCATTTCTCTCTTTCCATGGTCACAAGGCCAGAAAGCATGCCTCAAGTTAAAAAGAACTGAGAGTGTTATAAAACATATTTCTGCCTTTCTGCCCCTTTGGGTTGAAAACAGAGGATTGTCTATCTTGGAAGCTCCCAAAGTTACTCACAAAAAATACAAGAAGGCTCATAAAATCCTTGCTATCTAAAATGACATTCTTAGGTATGGGATTGAAAGCAACATTGTAGAAAAAGGTAAGATTTAATAGCATAAAACTTCCAAACCTCATGAAAATCTTCTTTCTCATAAAGGTAAGAGAATAAAATAAGTCTTCAAGGACTTCCCTGGTGGCTCAGATGATAAAGTGTCTGCCTGCAACACGGGAGACCGGGTTCAGTCCCTGGCTGGGGAAGATCTCCTGGAGAAGGAAATGGCAACCCACTCCAGTATTCTTGCCTGGAAAATCCCATGGATGGAGGAACCTGGTAGGCTACAGTTCATGGGATCACAAAAAGTTGGACATGACTGAGCTACTTCACTCACTCAAGGATTTTAAGCATACTCCAAAGCAGTCTGTAGGAGCTCTAGCTACCTCTCCTGCACACTGCTGGCTTCAAAAATAAACTTGTTCACCAGACAATAACAGATAACAGACTCTATTATTTAACTGAACAGAATGTGTTTGGTTTTATTTCACCAAAAGGCAAACTGACCTTTGCACATGTATGGAAGTTGCAAGGGTATAGTTGATGGGAATTCACTGATATTTTCAGGAGATACAGCCTCCTTAAATAAAAATTTAATATTAAAATAAAAACCATTTTTGCTAAATTGTGTGTAGCTTACTGATTTCATAGTCATTTCTGTCTCTGGGAAATTCATGTCTTTATGCTTCAATACAGTAAAAAAAAAAAAACTAAATTATGATTGTTCAAATTAGAAAAGCAGGAAATAGAGTCAAGTCTTCTAAATTAGAATGACTTTCTTAGTGGTGATATTGGTATATGTCAAAAGTAGAGGGGACATAATACAGAGACATGAGTATGACAAAATGAATTTTAAAGTATCTAAATAAAGGAGAATAAAATATCAATATCTTCACATGAGTCAGTGATTCAAAATGTAATGCATTAACACTGAGTTTTCTTATAAAAATGTTATAGATTAAAAGTTTTAATGCTACAGTCATTAATTCTAGTCTTTTTGGCCATAAATCACATAATTTTCTTCCAACAACTTATTCTGTCTTTCTTTCTCAGATGTCTTGTTCTTCTTTCTTATGCTATGGTTATATATCCTTCAAAATTCAGTCAGTTCTTAACCTTGCCTCAGGTCTGCCTCTGGCTAAAATTAGCTCAATCATATCTCACCTCAGATCAGGTAAAGGAAGCCTGGGTAAGTAAGATTTGCCTATACCTCTGAGCAGGAGAAGAAACTTTATTTGGGCAAAATAGCATAAAGCAGTCATGTTTATCAAATAACATAATTTAACTTCAAAATAGTTTTCAGTTTTAGTATATTGCTAAATTCTGAAATTATAATTTGTGTTGTTTTAAAATTGTTAGTGTTCATACATCATGACTAGTGGGCTTTATCCCAGGGATGCAAGGATTCTTTAATATTCACAAATCAATCAATGTGATACACCACATTAACAAATTGAAAGATAAATACCATATGATTATCTCAATAGATGCAAAGAAAGCCTTTGACAAAATTCAACATCCATTTATGATAAAAACCCTCCAGAAAGCAGGCATAGAAGGAACATACCTCAACATAATAAAAGCCATATATGATAAACCCACAGCAAACATTATCCTCAATGGTGAAAAATTGAAAGCATTTCCCCTAAAGTCAGGAACAAGACAAGATGCCCACTCTCAACACTACTATTCAATATAGTTTTGAAGTTTTAGCAACAGCAATCAGAGCAGAAAAAAAAATAATAATAGGAATCCAGATTGGAAAAGAAGAAGTAAAACTGTCACTGTTTGCAGATGGCATGATCCTCTACATAGAAAAACCTAAAGACTCCACCAGAAAATTACTAGAGCTAATCAATGAATATTGTAAAGTTGCAGGATACAAAATTAGCACACAGAAATCCCTTGTATTTCTACACACTAACACTGAAAAAACAGAGAAATTAAGGAAACAATTCCACCCACCATTTTAATGAAAAGAATAAAATACTTGGGAATAAATCTATCTAAAGAAACAAAAGACCTATATATAGAAAACTATAAAACACTGGTGAAAGAAATCAAAGATGACATAAATAGATGCAGTAATATACTATGTTCATGGATCGGAAGAATAAACATAGTGAAAATAAGTATACTACCCAAAGCAATCTATAGATTCAATGCAATCCCTATCTAGCTACCAACGATACTTTTCAGAGAACTAGAACAAATAAATTCACAATTTGTATGGAAATACAAAAAACTTCGAATAGCCAAAGCAATCTTGAGAAAGAAGAATGGAACTGGAGGAATCAACCTGCCTGACTTCAGGCTATATACTACAAAGCTATAGTCATCAAGACAGTATGGTACTGGCACAAAGACAGAAATATAGATCAATGGAAAAAAAATAGAAAGCCCAGAGATAAATCCATGCACCTATGGACACCTTATCTTTGACAAAGGAGGCAAGAATATACAATGGAGAAAAGACCATCTCTTTAACAAGTGGTGCTGGGAAAACTGGTCAACCACTTGTAAAAGAATGAAGCTAGAACACTTTCTAACACCATACAAAAAAATAAACTCAACATGGAATAAAGATCTAAATGTAAGACCAGAAACTATAAAACTCCCAGAGGAAAACATAGGCAAAACACTCTCTGACATAAATCATAGCAGGATCTTCTATGATCCACCTCCGAGAGTAATGAAAATAAAGCAAAAATAAACAAATAGGGCCTAATTAAACTTAAAAGCTTTTGCACCGCAAAGGAAACTATAAGCAAGGTGAAAATACAGCCTTCAGAATGGGAGAAACTAATAGCAAATGAAGTAACTGACAAAGAATTAATCTCAAAAATATACAAGCAACTCCTGCAGCTCAATTCCAGAAATATAAGCGACCCAATCAAAAAATGGGTCAAAGAACTAAAAAGACATTTCTCCAAAACAGACATACAGATGGCTAAAAAAAACACATGAAAAGATGCTCAACATCACTCATTATCAGAGAAATGCAAGTCAAAACCATAATGAGGTACCCTCTCATGCCAGTCAGAATGGCTGCTGTCAAAAAGATCACAAACAATAAATGCTGGAGAGGGTGTGGAGGAAAGGGAACCCTCTTACACTGTTGGTGGGAATGCAAACTAGTACAGCCACTATGGAGAACAGTGTGGAGATTCCTTAAAAAACTGGAAATAGAACTGCCATATGACCAAGCAATCCCACTGTTGGGCATACACACTGTGGAAACCAGAATTGAAAGAGACACATGTACCCCAATGTTCATTGCAGCACTGTTTACAATAGCCAGGACATGGAAGCAACCTAGATGTCCATCAGAAGATGAATGCATAAGAAAGCTGTGGTACATATACACAATGAAATATTACTGTTATTAAAAAGAATGCATTTGAATAATTTCTAATGAGATGGATGAAACTGGAGTCTATTATACAGAGCAAAGTAAGTCAAAAGAAAAACAGTAATACAGTATATTAATGCATGTATATGGAATTTAGAAGATGGTAACAATGACCCTATATGTGAGACAGCAAAAGAGACACATAGGTAAAGAACAGACTTTTGGATTCTGTGGGAGAAGGTGAGGGTGAGATGATTTGAGAGAATATCATTGAAACACGGATATTATCATATGTGAAATATATCACCAGTCCAGGTTTGATACATGAGACAGGATGCTCAGGGCTGATGCACTGGGATGACCCTGAGGGATGGGATGGGGAGGGAAGTGGGAAGGAGGTTTAGGATGGGGAACACATGTATACCCATGGCTGATTCATGTGAATGTATGGCAAAACCTGCCACAATATTGTAAAGTCAGTCATTGAGTTGCTCGTCGTGTCTGACTCTTTGCAACCCCATGAACCACAGCACACCAGGCCTCCCTGTCCATCACCAACTCCTGAAGTCCACCCAAACCCATGTCCATTGAGTCAGTGATGCCATCCAACCATCTCATCCTCTGTTGTCCCCTTCTCCTCCTGCCCCAATCCCTCCCAGCATCAGGGTCTTTTCAAATGAGTCAGCTCTTCATATCAGGTTGCCAAAGTATTGGAGTTTTAGTTTCAGCATCAGTCCTTTCAATGAACACCCAGGACTGATTTCCTTTAGGATGGACTGGTTGGACCTCCTTGCAGTCCAAGGGACTCTCAAGAGTATTCTCCAACACCACAGTTCAACAGCATCAATTCTTCTGTGCTCAGCTTTCTTCACAGTCCAACTCTCACATTTATACATGACCATGGAAAAAAACATAGCCTTGACAAGACAAATAGCCTTCAATTAAAATAAATAAATTAAATAAAATAAATTAAAAAATTGTTAGTGTCCAAAGCATTAAAAAGCGGTATAAGAAAAAGATTTTAAACTTGTCTTCTAAAGTGCCTCTTACAAACCTTCACAGTTTGTCTAGGACTGGAGGAAACCACAATCACAGAAAATTAACCAATCTGATCACATGGACCACAGTCTTGTCCAAAACAATGAAACTATGAGCCATACAGTGTAGAGCCATGTAGGACATACAAGTCATGGTGGAGAGTTCTGACAAAAAGTAGTCCACTTGAGAAGGGAATGGCAAACCACTTCAGTATTCTTGCCTTGAGGACCTCATGACCATCATGAAAAGGCAAAAATATAGGATACTGAAAGATGAACTCCCCAGGTTGGTAGGTGCCCAATATGCTACTGGAGGTCAATGGAGAACTAACTCCAGAAATAATGAAGAGACAGAACCAAAGCCAAAACAATACTCAGTTGTGGATGTGACTATTGATGGAAGTAAACTCTGATGCTGTAAAGAGCAATATTGCACAGGAACCTGAAATATTAGGTTCGTGAATCAAGGCAAATTGGAAGTGGTCAAACAGGAGATGGCAAGAGTGAACACCAATATTTTAGGAATCAGTGAACTAAAATGGACTGGAGTTAGTGAATTTAACTCAGATGACCATTATATCTACTACTGTGGCAAAAATCCCTTAGAAGAAATGGAGTAGCCATCATAGTCAACAAGAGAGTCCAAAATACAGTACTTGGATGAAATCTCAAAAACTACAGAATGATCCCTATTCATTTCCAAAGCAAACCGTTCAATATCACAGCAGTCTAAGTTGATACCCTGACCAATAGTGCTGAAGAAGCTGAAGTTGAATGGTTCTATGAAGACCTACATGACCTCCTAGAACTAACACTTCAAAATGATGTTCTTTTCATTATAGGGGACTGGAATGCAAAAGTAGGAAGTCAAGAAATACCCTAAAGTAACAGGTAAATTTGACCTTGGAGTACAGAATGAAGCAGGGCAAAGGCTAACAGACTTTTGCCAAGAGAACACACTGGTCATAGCAAACACGTTCTTCCAACAACACAAGACTCTACATATGGACATCACCAGATGGTCAGTACTGAAATCAGATTGATTATATTCTTTGCAGTCAAAGATGGAGAAGCTCTACACAGTCAGCAAAAGCAAAACCAGAAGCTGACAGTGGTTCAGTTCATGATCCTCTTATTGCCAAATTCAGACTTCAATCAAAAAATAGTAGGGAAAACCACTAGACCATTCAAGTATGACCTAAATCAAATCCCTTAAGATTATACTGTGGAAGTGAGAAATAGATTCAAGGTATTAGATCTGATAAACAGAGTGCCTGAATAACTATGGACATAGGTTCGTGACATTGTATACAAGGCAGTGTTCAAGACCATTCCCAAGAAAAAACAATGAAAAAAGGCAAAATGGTTGTCTGAGGAGGCCTTACAAACAGCTATCAAAAGAAGGGAAGCAAAAGGCAAAAGAGAAGAGGGAAGATATACCCATTTGAATGCAGAATTCCAAAGAATAGCAAGGAGAGATAAGAAAGCCTTCCTCAGTGATCAATGCAAAGAAATAGAGGAAAACAACAAAATGGGAAAGACTAGAGATCTCTTCAAGAAAATTAAAGATGCCAAGGGAAATTTTCAAATGGAAATGAGCACAAACTGAGGAAACCAGAATTGAAAGAGACCCGTGTACCTCAATGTTCATCGCAGCACTGTTTATAATAGCCAGGACATGGAAGCAACCTACATGCCCATCAGCAGATGAATGGATAAGAAAGCTATGGTACATATACACAATGAAGTATTACTCAGCCATTAAAAAGAATACATTTGAATCAGTTCTAATGAGGTGGATGAAACTGGAGCCTACTATACAGAGTGAAGTAAGCCAGAAAGAAAAACACCAATACAGTATACTAACAATATATACCGAATTTAGAAAGATGGTAACAATAACCCTGTATATGAGACAGCAAAAGAGACACTGATGTATAGAACAGTCTTTTGGACTCTGTGGGAGAGGGAGAGGGTGGGATGATTTGGGAGAATGGCATTGAAATATGTATAATATCATATATGAAACGAGTCGCCAGTCCAGGTTCGATGCACGATACTGGATTCTTGGGGCTGGTGCACTGGGATGACCCAGAGGGATGGTATGGGGAGGGAGGAAGGTTCAAGATGGGGAACACATGTATACCTGTGGCAGATTCATTTCGATATATGGCAAAACCAATACAATATTGTAAAGTTAAAAAATAAAATAAAATAAAAAAATAAATAAAAGACAAAAATGGTATGGACCTAAAAGAAGCAGAAGATATTAAGAAGAGGTGGCAAGAATACACAGAAGAACTGTACAAAAAGAGCTTCATGACCCAGATAATCACAATGGTGTAATCACCAACCTAGAGCCAGACATCCTGGAATGTGAAGTCAAGTGGGCCTTAGGAAGCATCACAACAAACAAAGCTAGTAGAGATAATGGAATTCCAGTTAGGCTGTTTCAAACCAAAAAGAAGATGCTGTGAAAGTGTTGCACTCAATATGCCAGCAAATTTGGAAAACTCAGTAGTGGCCACAGGACTGGAAAAGCTCAGTCTTCATTCCAATCCCAAAGAAAGGCAATGCCAGAGAATGCTCAAACTACCGCATAATTGCACTTGTCTCACATGCCAGCAATTCGGAGAAGGCAATGGCACCCCACTCCAGTACTCTTGCCTGGAAAATCCCATGGACGGAGGAGCCTGGTAGGCTGCAGTCCATGGGGTTGCTAAGAGTTGGACACAACTGAGCAACTTCCCTTTCACTTTTCACTTTCATGTATTGGAGAAGGAAATGGCAAACCCACTCCAGTGTTCTTGCCTGGAGAATCCCAGGGATGGGGGAGCCTAGTGGGCTGCCGTCTATGGGGTCCCACAGAGTTGGACATGACTGAAGCAACTTAGCAGCAGCAGCACATGCCAGCAAAGTAATCCTTAAAATTCTCCAAACCAGGCTTCAACAATAAGTGAACCATGAACTTCCAGATGTTCAAGCTGGACTTTGAAAGGAAGAGGAACCAGAGATCAAGTTGCCAAAATCTGTTGGATCATCAAAAAAGCAAGAGAGTTCCTGAAAAATATCTGCTTCTGCTTTATTGACTATGTCAAAGCCTATGACTGTGTGGATTCAGCACACTGTGGAGAATTCTTCAAGAGATGGGAATACCAGATCACCTGACCTGCCTCCTGAAAAATCTGTATGCAGGTCAAGAATCAACAGTTAGAACTGAATGTGGGACAACAGACTGGTTCCGAATCAGGAAATCAGTATGTCAAGGCTGTATATTGTCACCCTGCTTATTTAACTTATATGCAGAGTACATCATGCAAAATGCCAGGCTGGGTGAAGTACAAGATTGCCTGGAGAAATATCAGTAACCTCAGATATGCAGATGACACCTCCCTTATGGCAGAAAGTGAAGAGGAACTAAAGAGCCTCTTGATGAAAGTGAAAGAGGAAAGTGAAAATGTTGCCTTGAAACTCAATATTCAGAAAACTAAGATAATGGCATCTGGTCCCATCACTTCATGGCAAATAGATGGGGAAACAATGGCAACAGTGACAGACTTTATTTTGGGGGGAGGGGGTCCAAAATCACTGCAAAAGGTGACTGAAGCTATGAAATTGAAAGATGCTTGCTCCTTGGAAGAACAGTTATGACCAACCTAGACATGTTTATGTCTAGACAACCTAGTAATGTTTCTAAACCTAGAAACATTAGACAACCTAGACAACCTAGTAATGTTTCAAAAAAGGAGAAACATTACTTTACCAACAAATGTCAGTCTAGTCAAAGCTATTTCTTTTCCAGTAGTCATGTATGGATGTGACAGTTGGACTATAAAGAAAGCTAAGCACTGAAGATTTGATGATTTCGAACTGTGGTGTTGGAGAAGACTCTGCTGGTGCTGCTGCTAAGTCGCTGCAGTCGTGTCCGACTCTTGTGCAACCCCATAGACGGCAGCCCCACCACCCTCCTCTGTCCCTGGGCTTCTCCAGGCAAGAATACTGCAGTGGTTTGCCATTTCCTTATCCAAAGTGTGCATGCATGTCATGTCGATTCAGTCGTGTCAGACTCTGTGCAACCCTGTGGACAGCAGCCCTCCAGGCTCCTCTGTCCAGGGGATTCTCTAGGCAAGAATACTGGAGTTGGTTGCCATTGCCTTCTCTAGGAGAAGACTCTAGAGAGTCCCTTAGATAGCAAGGAGATTCAACCAGTCCATCCTAAAGGAAATTACTCCTGAATATTCATTGGAAGAACTGATGCTGAAGCTGAAACTCTAATACTTTGGCCACCTGATGAGAAGAATGCTGGGAACGATTGTATGTGGGAGGAGAAGGGTTCAACAGAGGATGAGATGGTAGGATGGCATCACTAACTCAATGAACTTGAATTTGAGTAAGCTTCAGGAGTTGGTGATGGATAGGAAGGTCCGGTATGCTGCTGTCCATGGAGTCACAAAAAGTCAACATGGCTGAGTGACTGAACTGAACTGAACTGGAGGATTTTTCAGTAGTGACTTTCAGTAGTGAACTCCAAAAATTTCCAGGCAAACTGTGTGTGTGTGTTTGTGTGTATTTGTACTTGTATTTTCTTTGTGGGAATCTTGTGTGGTTTGGAGGAATATAGCTTGAAGTAGCATAAGGAACAGAGAAGGCAATGGCACCCTACTCCAGTACTCTTGCCTGGAAAATCCCATGGGCAGAGGAGCCTGGTAGGCTGCAGTCCATGAGGTCACTGAGGGTCGGAGATGACTGAGCGATTTCACTTTCTTTTTTCACTTTCATGCATTGGAGAAGGAAATGGCAACCCACTCCAGTGTTCTTGCCTGGAGAATCCCAGGAACGGGGGAGCCTGGTGGGCTGCCATCTATGGGGTCGCACAGAGTCGGACACAACTGAAGCCACTTAGCAGCAGCAGTAGCAGCAGCATAAGGAAGGAGAAGGCAATGGCAACCCACTCCAGTACTCTTGCCTAGAAAATCCCATGGGCAGAGGAGCCTGGTAGGCTGCAGTCCATGGAGTTGCTAAGAGTCAGACACCACTGAGCGACTTCACTTTCATTTTTCACTTTCACGCATTGGAGAAGGAAATGGCAACCCACTCCAGTGTTCTTGCCTGGAGAATCCCAGGGACGGGGGAGCCTGGGCTGCCGTCTATGGGGTCGCATAGAGTCGGACACAACTGAAGCGACTTAGCAGCAGCAGCATAAGGAAAATAAGATATGTTTTTAAAGTGAAAAATATTTAAAACCCAAAGTTAGCTTTCAAAGTCATGCAACGTTGCATTCACTACTATATTTGTGATCATTTTAATATAAAATCATGTTTTATCTTTAGCAATGAAAATTCTCCTCTTCCACTTCCAGAATTCAAATAAAAGTGGTACCACATGTATTATTTGGCTTCAAATATCCTCTTGTCATACTGCCACATACCTTGGCAGATTTAAAGAATTACCATATATTTCTAGACACTATTAAAATATAGACTTCTGAAGATGAAGTTGTTGAAGTTGATGACTTTCAAGATCACTAAAAAAACAAAATGGAGTAACAATGGTCCAAAATGAAGCCAGGTAACCAGTGTGGATATGTTTTCGGACATGTTCCTGCATCAGTGAGAACTTGAATTTTCTCTGAACCATATCAAACTCAAGGGCACCACCAGCCATTTTCAAAACAATATCTGCTACCAGCTGCTGGCAGTATCCCTGTAGTTCCAAAGTCTCCATCACCCCATAGCAACTGCAATCATTCCAAACCCCCAACCAATTCCTGCTTAACAAGCACCTTTACTTCTTGCCATCCCCAATCCTAATTCTTAACAAGCAATTTATGTAATCTTGCCATATTTTTGTTTTGCCTTTATAAAATTCCCCATTTTGCAGTTTGTGCTGTGCTTAGGTGCTCAGTTGTATCTGACTCTTTGCAACCCCATGGGCTGCAGTCCACCAGGCTCCTCTGTCCGTGGGGATTCTCCAAGCAAGAATACTGGAGTGGGTTGGTATGCCCTCCTCCAGGAGATCTTCCCAATGCAGGAATTGAACCCTCATCTCTTACTGTGTTTAATACTTTTTCATATATTCCATTTATAAATTATGTTTTGTGAAGTGTTTGTTCAAGTCTCGCACATTTCTTTACTAGGTTGTTTGTGAATTTTCCCTTATAGTTTGTAAGAGTTCTTTATATGAAGTTTTTGTCATTTATACATATATGTTTCCGATATCATCTCCTATACCACAGCATTTAGCAAAAATAAATCTGAATAAGTTAACTTTGCCAATCATTTCCTTATGTCACCTGTTGAAGAAATAACCTTATCCTGAAGACATGACCATATTCTCCAGTACTACATTATAGAAGTGATTTAAGTCTCCAGTTTACCTGAAATTGATTTTTGCACATAAAATTATGTAGTTTTTTAAAAAATGTAAAATTTATCATTTTCACCAGATCGTTTATTGAAAAGACTACCCTTCCCCCTCTTAATAAAGAGGTGTCTAAAATTTATAGAGGTGTCTAAAATCAGTATTGCCTTGTATTCCTCTATTTATCTAATCTGAAACCAGTGCCACACTGTTTTATAATTGTACTTTTAAAACAACTCTTGAAAACTGCTTCAGCAAGTTCCACCAGCTGATTGGAAGGAAAGTTACGACCAACCTAGACAGTGTATTCAAAAGCAGAGACATTACTTTGCCAACAAAGGTCCGTCTAGTCGAGGCTATGGTTTTTCCAGTGGTCATGTATGGATGTGAGAGTTGGACTATGAAGAAAGCTCAGCGCCAAAGAATTGATGCTTTTGAACTGTGGTGTTGGAGAAGACTCTTGAGAGTTCCTTGGACTGCAAGGAGGTCCAACCAGTCCATCCTAAAGGAGATCAGTCCTGGGTGTTCATTGGAAGGACTGATGCTGAAGCTGAAACTCCAATACTTTGGCCACCTCATGTGAAGAGTTGATTCATTGGAAAAGACCCTGATGCTGGGAGGGATTGGGGGCAGGAGGAGAAGGGGATGACAGAGGATGAGATGGCTGGATGGCATCACCTACTCGATGGACATGAGTTTGGGTAAACTCCGGGAGTTGGTGATGGACAGGGAGGCTTGGTGTCCTGCGATTCATGGGGTTGCAAAGAGTCAGACATGACTGAGCGACAGAACTGAACTGAACTGAACTGAACTGAACTGAACCAGCTGATTATTTCCCCTTAAGAATGGTTTACTTATTTTTTGAATTTTTGTATTAGCTTGAATAATTCTATAGATATGTACATACACACACACACACACACACACACACACACAAAGCAATTAGGACTGCTTTGAAACTATAGATCAAGTTTGGAATAATTGACTTCTTTATAGGATTGGTGTCTCAAATCTATAAATATAGTATATATCTCCATTTGGTTAAGTTTTTATTTCATTATTCTCTGTAATGTTACAGAAACATAATAAAATAATTAGTTTTTCCATATAAAGACCTTAATTATCTTTGGCTAATAATTTATAGGTGTGTTATATTTTATGCTGCTAAGTGACATATTTGCATTTTATTTTCTGTTTAGTCCTGCTTATAGAAATATACTAGCTGATTTTTATATATTGACAGTATCCAGCAGCCTTATAAAACTATTACTAATTCTAATAATATATCCATATATTCTTCTGGATATTTTCTATACATACAATCATATTATTTACACATTCTCAGAATGTTTACCTTGCTAATATTTAAAACTTTAATCACATTGATATACCCTGATTACTGATATACTTGGGTTTATATCTTCTGTATTACAATTTTCTTTCAATTTGTCCTATTTTTTGTTTGTTTCTCTTTCTTTCCTTCCTTGTATTCCAGGGTTTATTATTATTGTTCCAGGGTTCTATTAAAGAAATCTTTGCCTAACTCAATATTATAAATATTTTTGTGTTTTCTACTAAAAGTTTACATTAACTTTTACCTTTAAGATTCATTTTGAGTTACTATATATTCTTGTCAGTATTAATTTATATCTTTCTAGAAATTCATGTTTATTATGAATTTTCAAATTTATTAGCGTAAAGTCACTCATAATATTTTCTTATTTCAAAGTTTGAAGAGATTATAGTGATGTCCCATCTTTCTTTCCTGGTATTAGTAATTTGTATCTTCTGTCTCTATCCTTTTAATCAACTTAGCTAGAGATCTATGAATTATATTAAGTTTTTAAAAAACTAGATTTAGTTTCATTGATTTTCTTCTATTGTTTTCTTTTTCTATTTCATTGATTTCTGCTTTTTTGCTATTATTTACTTTCATCTATTCATTTTGGGTTTCACTTGCTATTTTGTTCCCAGTTTCTTAAGGTATTAATAGAAGATTAAATCACTGATTTGAGATTGTTCTTTCTATGAATGGCATTTAAAAGCATTAACTTCATCATCAAAAATATCTACAAACAATAAATGCTGGAGAGGGTGTGAAGAAAAGGAAGCCCTCCTACACTATTGGTAAATATATAAATTGGTGTAGCCACTAAGAAGGACAGTATAGAGGTTCCTTAAAAATTGAGCTATGATATGATCCACCAGTCCCTCTCCTGGGCTATCAGGGATTTTCTCTAATACAGAGAAAATCATTAATTTGAAAAGATATATGCACCCCAATTTTCATTATTTATATTAGTCAGTTCATAGAAGCAATCAAAATATCCACTGACAGATGAATGTATAAAGAAAATGTGGTACACATATATAATGAAATATTACTCAGCCATTAAAGAGAATGAAATAACATGATGAAGCAACATGGATGGATACAGAGATTGTCATATTGGGTGAAATAAATCAGAGAAATACAAACATTGCATAATATGAAAATGGTGCAAATGAATTTATTTACAAGAGTCACAGACAGAAAACAGACCTATGGTTACCAGGGCAAAGAGCAGGGACAAGTTGGGAGATTGAAATTGACATACATACCTTATACATAAAATAGATAAATAATAAGAACCTACTGTATAGCACAGGAAACTCTACTCAATATGCTATAATGACCCATATGGCAAAAGATTAAAAAGAGTGGACATAAGTATATGTGTAACTGATTCATTTCTCTGTATAGCAGAAACTAACACAGCATTATAGATAAGCTATACTCTAATAAAAATAATTTTAGAAATAAAAGTATTAACTTCTCTCAAAGCACTATTCTATCTCTTTCCCACTAGTTTGGACAATTTATTCTCATTTCACAGTATTCTAATTTATACTTTCTACTTCTGATTTTCTAAATGTAAATTATGAAATCTTTGTTGACTCTGTAATTAACATATATGTTTAGCTTCAAAATATTTGACATTTTTCTTGTTATTACTGTTTCTAGTTGTGTGGTAAATAAAAATTTTCTGTAAAATTTAAAATTTTAGAAAAGTCTTGTGATTCATGTTTGTATCCTGGGTAACAGATAATGTGCACTTAAAGAAGATGTGTATTCTCCTGTTGTATATCACATTTTTGAAATATAAATATCAATTAAATCACTGGAGTTGATAGTACTGCTGAGATTTTAATTTTTTTCTGATATTTTGACTTGATCTTTCAATTGCTGGGAGAGGAATTATGATTGTGGAATTGTTTCTTTCTCCTATTAATTTTCTCAAAACTTGCTCCATGTTATTTTGAAGCTTTGTCATTGAATAGTACACATTTATTATTATTATACTGTCATTGTATTGAGTTTTTGTCATTACAAGCTGTTTCTCCTATGTCCACTAATAAATTACAGCTTTTTTTTTTTTTCTGGTATTTAGTCTCTCCAGCCTTCACAAGATTACTGCTTGCACAATAAATTTTTCTTGTTCCTTTATTTTCATCTTATTTTTATATTCAAAATGTGTTTCTTGGAGAGAAAACTTTTTTTTTTTTTTCCCACTTGGATAGTCTCTTTCAACTGGACTGTTTAGCTTATTAAAATTATAATATAATAGAGGTACACCAGTTTCCTTTTTATTTTCTACTTATCTCAACTTTTTTTCCATTTTATTTCTCCTTTACTAACTTTTAACAAGATTACTAAAACTTTTTCAGAATTTTCTTTAATTTTTAATTTCCTGCAGCTTTTTTTTGTATATTCTTTTGTGCATTATTTTCATAGTGGTTGTCTTGTAACTATTATATAGAGAAGATTATATACATATATACATATGTATATATGTATATAATCTTCAACATAGCTTAATTACTACATGTAAAATTATAAAATATAAAAATATTTAACCATATAATCTCTATTCCCTCATTTGTTATAGCTCTTATGTAATACAATTATATGTAACAAATTCCATAAAGCAATGTTATACTTTTATTTTAATAACTTATAAGCTTTCTAACAAAGTTAGGATTAAAAAGGAAAAAATGCCATTCATTTATCATTTCTCCATTCCCTTTAAAGACATGTTTTCATTATCATTTCCTTTTACCTTGAGATGACTTCCTATCACAATTCTTATAAGTCTCCTGGTAACAAAATTTTACTTTATTTTCTCTGGAAAAAAAATTCAATTTATTTTCATTCTTGAAATAAATTTAGTCAGATATTAAATTCTAGGTGAACAGATTTTTTAAAGTCAACACTCTAAAGATATTTTTCGTTCTTTTTTTTTTTTTTTTTTTTTTTGTGGGTGGGTGAGTGGGCATTGTAGTTAACCACAATTTGAATCATTCTTCCCCTGCACAGAATATATGTTTTGTCTTGTTTTTTCCTGCTGCTTTCGTTAGAGGAAGCACACTGATTGAAACTGCCCACCCTGGCCAGGCACCATAGTAACCATTTGCATGAGTTGTTTTATGACAGGAGATCCTGATAAGGAATATGGAAATAATAAGCCACCACCAACAGGAAGAGTTCAGGAAAGGTGGAAAGGAGACACCGGTTGTCCGTCCACTTCCCAGAATCCCTCTCACTGGCATCCATCTTGACTGAGTGATACGTGCTCCACCAGGAAAGACTCTGAATTAAAATGATTGGCCAAAGACCACCCAGAAACTAATCCCATCACCATAAAACCCGAGACTGCAAGCCATGCAGCAGAGCAGTTCTCCTGGGTTCCCTTACCCTACTGCTCTCCACCTGGCTGCCCTTTCCCAATAAAATCTCTTGCTTTGTCGGCACATGTGTCTCCTCAGACAATTCATTTCTGAGTGTTAGACAAGAGCCCAGTTTCGGGCCCTGGAAGGGGTCCCTTTTTCTGCAACATATTCAAGATTTGTTTTTTATCTTTGGCTTTTAAAAGTTTTACCATGATATATATACCTTAGCAAGGGATTTTTCAATAGTTTATCTGCTTAATATTTAGAACCTTATGTCTTCAAATATCTAACTTTTAACAAAATGGAAGATTTCAACCATTATTTTTTAAATATGTTTTCCTGTCCCAGTCTCCCTTTTCTCTCTAGTATTTGAATTACACATAAATTTAATCATTTGGTATCAGCTAACAGGTTCTTGATGCTGTGAAAGTGCTGCACTCAATATGCCAGCAAATTTGGAAAACTCAGCAGTGGCCACAGGACTGGAAAAGGTCAGTTTTCATTCCAGTCCCAAAGAAAGGCAATGCCAAAGAATGCTCAAACTACTGCACAATTGCACTCATCTCACACGCTAGTAAAGTAATACTCAAAATTCTCCAAGATAGGCTTCAGCAATACATGAACCGTGAACTTCCTGATGTTCAAGCTGGTTTTAATAAAGGCAGAGGAATGAGAGATCAAATTGCCAACATCCGCTGGATCATCAAAAAAGCAAGAGAGTTCCAGAAAAACATCTATTTCTGCTTTCTTGACTATGCCAAAGCCTTTGACTGTGTGGTTCACAATCAACTGTGGAAAATTCTGAAAGAGATGGGAATACCAGACCACCTGACCTGCCTCTTGAGAAACCTACATGCAGGTCAGGAAGCAACAGTTAGAACTGGACATGGAACAACAGACTGGTTCCAAACAGGAAAAGGGGTACGTCAAGGCTGTATATTGTCACCCTGCTTATTTAACTTCTATGCAGAGTACATCATGAGAAATGCTGGGCTGGAAGAAGTACAAGCTGGAATCAAGATTGCCAGGGGAAATATCAATAACCTCAGATATGCAGATGACACCACCCTTATGGCAGAAAATGAAGAAGAACTAGAGAGCCTCTTGATGAAAGTGAAAGAGGAGAGTGAAAAAGTTGGCTTAAAGCTCAAAATTCAGAAAACTAAGATCATGGCATCTGGCCCCATCACTTCATCGCAAATAGACGGGGAAACAGTGGAAACAGTGTCAGACTTTATTTTTCTTGGCTCCAAAATCACTGCAGATGGTGATTGCAGCCATGAAATTAAAAGATGCTTACTCCTTGGAAGGAAAGTTATGACCAACCTAGACAGCATATTCAAAAGCAGAGACCATTATTTTGCCAACAAAGGTCAGTCTAGTTAAGGCTATGGTTTTTCCAGTGGTCATGTATGGATGTGAGAGTTGGACTGTGAAGAAAGCTGACTGCCAAAGGATTGATGCTTTTGAACTGTGATGTTGGAGAAGACTCTTGAGAGTCCCTTGGACTGCAAGGAGATCCATCCAGTCCATTCTGAAGGAGATCAGCCCTGGGTGTTCTTTGGAAGGAATGATGCTAAAGTTGAAACTCCAAATCTTGGCCACCTCGTTCGAAAAGTTGACTCATTGGAAAAGACTCTGATGCTGGGAGGGATTGGGGGCAGGAGGAGAAGGGGACGACAGAAGTTGAGATGGCTGACTGGCGTCACTGACTTGATGGACATGGGTTTGGGTGAACTCCAGGAGTTGGTGATGGACAGGGAGGCCTGGCGTGCTGTGATTCATGGGGTGGCAAAGAGTCGGACATGACTCAGCGACTGAACTGAACTGAACTTAACAGGTTCTTGAAGCCCTGTTAATTTTTTCAATATAAGTTTCTGACAGAAAATCACCTGACAGTATTATGGAGTTTCTTTATATGTGCTTATTTGTTTTTCTCTTGCTGCCTTAAAATTTTCTTTAACTATCAATATTTCAATTTGCATATGTCTTGTTTGGGATCTCTGTGCTTCATGAACCTTAATATTTGTTTTCTTTCCCAGGTTAAGGAAGTTTTCAGCCATTATTTCTTCAAATTAGTTTTCTTCCCCTTTCTATCTCTTGCCTCCTTCTGGGACACATGCAATTAAAGTATTAGTATGCTTGATATTGTCCCAGTGGTGCCTTAAATATTCTTTTTTTTTTTTTTCTTTCTGTTCTGATTGAATGATTTCCACTATTCTGTCTTTCAGATGGCTGATCTGTTCTTCGGTATCATCTGATCTGTTGATTCCTTCTAGTGTATTTTTCATTGTCTCAGTTATAATATTTTTCAGGTCTGATTGGTCCTTTCTTATATGTTTTAACTCTTGTTGACATTCTAAGTGTTTTTCTCTATTCTTCTTCTGAGTTTGGAGTAGTATTATAACTATTATTTTGAACTCTTTATCAGATAAATTACTTATTTCCATTTCATTTGTGTTTTTTAACACAGGGTTTTATTTTTGTTTGTTTGTTTTTATAGATTCCTCTGTCTCCTCATTTGGTTTGACAAGTTTGTGTTTGTTTCTATTAATTAGATAAAATAGCTACCTGTTTCTTGCCTGGTATTGAAGGCATTAGTTTGTTTAGAAATGTCTCCTGTGTAGTCTGCATGTGCCAGGCAGCTTTGGCTGGCCAGGGGGTGGCTGGAGTGGGTACAGGCTAGAGGTATGGGACATGCTACTCCAGGGCCACCCTAGGGGGATGGCTGTGGCTGCTGTGGACCAGGGAACTGGGGTGCATGCTGGCAGCCTTGCCAGGCCAGGTAGAGGGCTTGGACCATGTTCCCACTCTTGCTATCAAGACGGAGAAGGAACATACATACACAAGAATGGCACTCTTCAGCACCTCCAACCTCAGAGAGAGAGTACTATTAATAGTAGTTCCTTGTCCATTTGGCAAATGCTCTGCTGCTGCTGCTGCTGCTAAGTCACTTCAGTCGTGTCCGACTCTGTGCAACCCCAGAGACGGCAGCCCACCAGGCTTCCCCGTCCCTGGGATTCTCCAGGCAAGAACACTGGAGTGGGTTGCCATTTCCTTCTCCAATGCATGAAAGTGAAAAGTGAAAGGGAAGTCGCTCAGTAGTGTCTGACCCTAGCGACCCCATGGACTGCAGCCTACCAGGCTCCTCCTTCCATGGGATTTTCTAGGCAAAAGTACTGGAGTGGGGTGCCATCACCTTCTCCGCAAATGCTCTAGTGTTAGTAAATAGATTTCTTTCGCATATAGTCTAGGTTCCCTTTAAACCATTGTTTGCTGTTGCCTGAGGTAGGCATATCCACAGAGGTGGGGCCTTTGTGGTATGCCTCCCTAATGCACATTACCATGTTGGAGGTAAGGGGTGTGGTGAGTTCAGGGTTTTCCTATGCCATTATCTTGAACCTTTGTCTTTCTAGTGACTATTTTCAATGTCGCATGCAGAATTTTCTTAAAAGCACAGTACTTAGCATGTTGTGACATTGTGAATGAAGCACAGAAGTTGGCAGAGTAACTGGGAAAGTCAGTGTTGCCATAGGAATGTTGACTCAACCACACAGCAGACAAAGTGCTGTATATTAAAATTCATTCTTTTAAAAAATTGAACATAGTGTTTAACTTCCTTTTAGAGCTTAGCAAACTGTGGCTTTCACTGAATTTTTTTTAATGTCTTCAATCAAAACAAATAAAATAGAAATACAGAAAAATTTCATCAAACTAGGAATAGAAGGAAATTTCCCCAACCAGATAAATGTCATCTATGGAAAGCCTACAATTAATATATTTGACCATGAATAACTGCACAAGTTCCCCTAAAATTGGGATCATGACAAGGGTGCTTGCTCTCAGCACTTCTGTTCAACATTGCAATGGTGGTTTCAGCCAAGGAAATTATGCAACAAAAATAAATAAAGGGCAGATTGCAAAAGTAGAAGTAAAATGATCTCTACTTCCAAATAACATAATCTTGTAGGTAGAAAGTCATAAGGAATACATATATATACACAATTAGAATTAATAATGAGATTGGCAAAGTTGAAGAATACAGAATCAATACACAAATTTCAATTATATTTTTATATTCTACCAAGGAATGCTATAAAAATAAAATTAAAAGAACAATTTCATTTACAATATCATCAAAGAAATTCTTTAAAATAAATTTTACAAAAGAAATACAAAACTATACTGCTGTGCTTAGTCACTCAGTCACCTCCGACTCTGTGACCACATGGACTGTAGCCTGCCAGGCTCTTCTGTCCATGGGGATTCACAGGGCAAGAATACTGGAGTGGGTTGCCATGCCCTCCTCCAGGGGATCTTCCCAATCCAGGGATTGAACCGAGGTCTCCTGCAGGTGGATTATTTACCATCTGAGCCACGAGGCCAGCAGAAAGCAATTAAAGAGAGCTAAAATCAATGAAAACACATCTGATGTTCATGAGTAGCAATACTTAATATTGTTCAGATGGCACTACTTTTCAAATTGATCTACAGATTCAATAAAATTGTTATAAAATACCAGCTAATATTTTGCAGATTGACCAATGTTAAAATTCATATAAAAATTCAAGGGATCCCAAATACCTAAAACAATCTTAAAGAACAATAAATTTGGAGAAGTCACAATTCATGATCTCAAAACTTGTAACAAAACTACAGTAATCAACACTGTATGGTACTGGCATAAAGATAAATATATTGACAGATGAAGTAGAATTAATATTCTAGAAATCACCCTTAAATTTATGTTCAGTCAATTTTCAACAAGAGTGCCAAGCCATCCAATGTAGAAAGAATAATCTTTTCAACAAATGGTGCTAAGACAAATGAATATCCACATGCAAAAGAATGAAGCTGATCTGACCTCAGACTAAATATAAACATTAACTTAAAATAGATTCAATATCTAAATGTAAGAGCTAAAAATATATAATTCTTAGAAGATATTGGATTAAATTTTCTTGACCTTGGACTAGGAAATGGTTTCTTAGGACACACAAATCACAAGTGGCAAAAAGAAAATTACATAAGTTGGACATTATCAAAACTAAAACTTTTGTGGTCCAAAAGATCCCATCAAAAAGGAAAGAAGCCTGATTGAGAAAGACAAATACTGAATGATATCACTTACATGTGGAATCTAGTGAATATAACAAAAAAGAAACAGACAGAGATATAGAGAACAAGTTAGAGGTTACTAGTTGTGGGGGAGGCAATATTGACATGGAGGAGTGGGAAATACAAACTATTGGGTATAGAATAGGCTGCTGCTGCTGCTGCTGCTGCTAAGTCACTTCAGTCCTGTCCGACTCTGTGCGACCCCATTACAAGGATATATTGTACAACACAGGGAATATATTAATAGCCGATATTTTTTAATAATGGTAAGTGGAGTGCAAACTTTAAAAATTGCATAAATTAAATAAAGAAAATAAAAAGACAACCCACAAAATGGATGAAGATATTTACAAATCATGTCTGATAAGAGACATATTTAGAATACATTTTTTTAAATGGTTAAAGCCACAGGTATACACGTGTTCCCCATCCCAAACCCCCCTCCCTCCTCCCTCCCCATACCATCCCTCTGGGTCATCCCAGTGCACCAGCCTCAAGAAACCAGTATCATGCACAATATTGTAAAGTAATTAACCTCCAATTAAAATAAATAAATTTATATTTAAAAAAATAAATGGTTAAAGCTTAGTAGTTAAAAAAAATGGATAACCTAATTTTAAAATATACAGAAGATTTAAACATTTCTTAAAAGTGGATATATAAATGGCTACTAAGAATATGGAAATATGCCTAATACCGTTAGTAATTAGGAAAATGTTAAACAAAAAACAAAAAACACCATAATAAGATACTCCTTTATACCCTCTGGGATATCTAACTTCATAAAGATGAATGATAAGTTTTGACAAGTATAAGGAAAAATTGGAACCCTTGTACATTGGTGATGAGAATGCAAAATGTTACAACAGTTATGGGATACAGTTTGGAGTTCTCCATAAAGCTTTAAAAGTTAAATATGAAGTTCCTATACCACCTAGTATTTCTGCTCTTACATATGCACTCAAAACTGAAAGCAATGTATATCTCCTTTACAATTGTGATAGAGACTACTGGCTGTTTACTAGGCTCATTTCCTTTTACTTTTGGACAAAGAACAAAATTATCATTATTTGTGACCATAAAAATGAGTTCTGACCAGTTATGGAAAGGAAAGTATTGATATGCTCATTTTCTCAGTTTGGCCCAGATAAACCTCTCATAGGAAGTCCCCCATAGTTTTTTTGATTCATCAGCTTAAGAGACAAGTATGAGGAAAGATGGCATAGATACAAGGAAAAAGATTGGCTCAGTGAAAACAGTTACTAGAAGAGAGCTTCTCATACAATCATCATTAACTATTTTGGTATTTAAATAAGATACAAAATGTTATTCTTTTCTTCCTCTAAGATGTTGGGGTATATTTATTACTCCAGAGAGATTTTTCTTTAATTACAAAACTGTTCTTGCTAAATAAATTTCCAAAAATTAACAACCCAATCATGAAAAAATCAATATAATCAGAAGACTCTCATGGGGGCAATTATTTTGCTTCAGGTAACACAGTTTATATTTCATAAAGAATGAAACTGACTTTCTGGATAGTTATAAAAGTAGCACCAAATATTCACTACATGGACATAAACAAATAGTTGAACATTTAGATGTGAAGTTTATAGTTTAAAAATCTTGGGGGAAAAAACTTTCAAATATAATTTCTTACTTACAGTGTTTGGTAGTAATATGAATGTTTCTATCATCTTAATTTCCTGAGTAGGAGAGATTACAAAACTCTAATGTGAAAATACTTGAAGCCAGTTTTACAATTTTTTTCTTCCTAAATTATTTGTTCCCTCAAAATTTAAAGATTTTATATTTAGCTGCATTAAGTTCAAGCTGTAAAAGACAAAGATAAATTGCTATAATAAGAGCACACACACACACACACACACACAGATTTTTTTCATACCAATTTTCAAAATTACCTTTTAATATTTTAATTACCTAAAATTACTTTAAAATTATTCAAAAATAAAATGCCTTATTATAACAGAAAATCATTTTAAATTTGAGAAGGGAAATTTTACTCAGAGATTTCTACAGTGTATATTTGATTTACTTGAATACTAAACTGTTAATGCAAATTACACACCATATTTTATAAAAAGTAAGGTCCTTTTGCCTAATACTACTCAGATGTATTGGATAGCTATCATGAAGGTATGAAGTAACAGTTTATAGTCCCAAGTATTAAAGATGAATAAGGAAACTTGAAATGTCCATTTTAATGCAGTTTTATTGATATTAAAAAATAGCTGCATGTGAAGAAATATTGTCTCAAAGTGACCTATCATCTTATTTGACTATTTTACAATGTTCTGATAAGCTTCCCAAATACCACATTTTAGTTAAATTTCTTTTGATTTCCAGTTAAGTTTGGGGTGCTTTAGATGGCCCCTGAGGTACCTCAAAGAGAAATATTTAGCTAAGATTATTTGTGTTTTAAGTTAAATGTAATCATTCGTAATTCTTGTTTTTGTAACCAAGTTTTATTATCTGATTACACTTTAATCAGAAGTTTAACCATGCCTTTTAAGCCTTTTGTCATTTATAGACAGTTATTGTTGAACTCTGATGCTGTTACAAAGTGCTGCATCAAAAAGATTCATAGGAAGGCTACAGAAGCAGTTACAACAGTTCCACATTAAGATGATGGCTGTGTGAGGATTCTAGCCCATACCAACTTAAAGCAAGGTACTGTCCAGCCCCTGAGGCTCCTAAATCAGGCATCCAGAGATTTTTACTCCCTGACAGGCAGGGTCAACATCTGTCAGCTTTGAAGCAATTATGGAAGATGGGCTGTTGTCCCTCTGCCTCCCAAAACAATATGGGAATAAAGTCTCTGAAAGAGGAACAAAACAGGAGGGAAGAGGGCAGTGCACAACCTCTAAAAGAATGACACAGCCCTTGAGGATATGACATAAACTGATTGGAACCAACTAGGTTCAAGATGGTGGAAGATTCAACTTTCAGTAGACTATGAGCCTCATTATATGTGCACTGTAATACATTAGCAAGCTAAATGACACACCCACAGATGACATGACATTTCAGAAGCTAATGAGTGGTGGCCCAGTTCTAGAAATCCCCACCACTTCTCCCGAATAGTTGGAATAATCCTCACACACAGCCTATGAAGTTACCCTGCCCATAAAAACTAATCATATTTTCAACTTCTGGATTGCCCAAATTCTGTCTGTGGAGTGTGTTTATTTCCTTGGCTACTCTCACTTTCCAAGATGACACTGTGCCTTGGAGTTGCTCTCAATGGACCTAATTTTGCCTATGGAATGTTACATAACCATTGGTCACTCTGAGCTTCCTGTAGTCTTCTGTGTATGCTATCAAGGGAAAAGTAATGAAGAAGGCAACTCTTTCCTTCCCAACTGTACTAACCACAAATATATGTGATTGAAGCACAAGAACCTGCTTCTGGTTCCACTGGCAGTGGGCATGGCTTCATGTTACACCTATATGTCTTAATACAAGGTGAGGATGTATTCACAATATGGGAAATGTTGAAGGCAGCAATGTTCTAGCTGAACAACTACTGCTGTGAAAATGTTAGGAACTTCTGGCATAAGTATCTGCACTCAAAAACAAAGAGCAAAATCAGAAGAGAACTCTTGACACTTGGGGTTCCTGAAATTATTTGGGATGGAGGAGAAACTATATTTTAAAAAGTATTTCTACAATCATGAAATGACAAAGAACTTTTCATATTTGGGGACCAAAAACATAGACACCAACAGGTGAATACAGACACTTGAATCACAATAAAGTTACAGTAAATCTTCAGGAATCAATTCTTAATATGGTTATAGTTTATATATTAAACTTAGAGTTTTACTAACTAAATTCCTGTAATCTAACTGCTACCAAGACTAATTTTCTAGTACACTTTCTTTTTGTTGTTTAGTCACTGTGTCTGACTCTTTGTGACCTCATGGACTGTAGCCCACCAGGCTCCTCTGTCCCTGGGATTTTCCAGGCAAGAAGAGTGGAGTGGCTTGCCATTTCCTTCTCCAGGGGATCTTTGTGACCCATGAATCAAATCAGAGTGGCCTGCAGTAGCAGGCAGATTCTTTACCACTGAGCCATGAGGGAAGACTTATCTGACTGTTACCAAAATGCAAGTCTTTGTACCCAAAGTACTGTGAGGCCAAGCAATACCAAAACATCAGAGTTTGGAGCAGAGAAAGGTTAACTGCAGAGTTCTGCAAGGACATGGGTGGCTCATGCTCTAAAACCCCAAACTCCCTGATAGCTTTCAGCAAAACCCTTTTCTAGGAAAGGTAAGGGAGGGATAGGGTTAAGTATTGCAAACTCCGTGGTGTCAGATCCTTTGTCTCTAAGGTCAGGTCATGGTCAGGTAGTGATATTCTACACACAAGGCGGCAACATTTTAGACTCTATCTTAAGGACTATGCTTTTCAGGCTAATACTGGAAAATATATACTGTACCTGTCTATTTTTCTTAAGAATGGCTGTAAAACGTTGCCTGGTGTGGCATAAAGGCTGGTGGTAGGGGGTTCTAAACTACTCTGGAATTTGGGGTTGGAAAACTAAAGCTTCTAGGCAAGTAACATAACTCAGTCTTCCTCATTAATCATAAATTATTTCCGTGACTGCCTTTATGTCACATACTATTCAACAATCCCACCATGTGTAAAAGTCCTCAATTCGTTTTCTGGTTAATCATTTAATCTTCATTTAATCCAATGTTTGTTATGCTGGCATTAAAAAATGGAAAGTAAAATTATTACTACCTCTTTCCTCAGTATAGATTTAGCTTCATCCCAGTAATTACATCGCCACTTTTAGCGTTTTTGCCAATGCAAAGCTAACTATACTCAACTCACATTTGCCCTTATATGGGTTCTCTACATTCAACTTAATCTGGAATGAATTATAACCATTTAGCCAGCCCCTATTATTTCTAGGGATGTAGAGTTTACTTTCTTATTTATCCCTACTCTATTTATACCAGTATAATATCAACCTCTGGAAAATCAGGTCAGGAGTAAACTTGAAGTTATTAGGCACTGTAATAAAACTCAAGTGCAGACAAGAGAAGACCTCAAGTTCAAATGATTAGGGAAATCCAAAAGTTATTCCAACATATCTATAGTCTAAAATGCCAAAAGGAAATTAATGTAGTTAGCAAATGTGAGAAAAGAGAATCCAAGATTCACATTCAGTACAGAAACTCTGCAATCAGTGAGATAAGAGGTTGGGAGAAAATGGTGTAGACTGGCGGTCACTAAACAAAAAGCTAGGGCCTCCAAAAAGAAATGCAAAAAAGCAAAATGGCTGTCTGAGGAGGCCTTAAAAATAACTGTGAAAAGAAGAGAAGCCAAAAGCAAAGGAGAAAAGGAAAGATATACCCATTTGAATGCAGAGTTCCAAAGAATATCAAGGAGAGATAAGAAAGCCTTCCTCAGTGATCAATGCAAAGAAATAGAGGAAAACAATAAAATGGGAAAGAATAGAGATCTCTTTGAGAAAATTAGAGATACCAAGGGAACATTTCATGCAAAGATGAGCTCAATAAAGGACATAAATGGTATGGACCTAACAGAATCAGAAGATATTAAGAAGAGGTGGCAAGAATACACAGAAGAACTGTACAAAAAAGAGCTTCATGACCCAGATAATCATGATGGTGTGATCAATCACTCACCTAGAGCCAGATATCCTGGAATGTGAAGTCAAGTGGGCCTTAGAAAGCATCACTATGAACAAAGCTAGTGGAGGTAACGGAATTCCAGTTGAGCTATTTCAAATCCTGAAAGATGATGCTCTGAAAGTGCTGCACTCAATATGCCAGCAAATTTGGAAAACTCCGCAGTGGCCACAGGACTGGAAAAGGTCAGTTTTCATTCCAATCCCAAAGAAAGGCAATGCCAAAGAATGCTCAAACTACCGCACAATTGCACTCATCTCACACGCTAGTAAAGTAATGCTCAAAATTCTCCAAGTTACGCTTCAGCAATACGTGAACTGTGAACTTCCAGATGTTCAAGCTGGTTTTAGAAAAGGCAGAGGAACCAGAGATCAAATTGCCAACATCCTCTGGATCATCAAAAAAGCAAGAGAGTTCCAGAAAAACATCTATTTCTGCTTCATTGACTATGCCAAAGTCTTTGACTGTGTGGATCACAATAAACTGTGGAAAATTCTGAAAGCAATGGAAATACCAGACCACCTGACGCCTCTTGAGAAATTTGTATGCAGTTCAGGAAGCAAAAGTTAGAGCTGGACATGGAACAACAGACTGATTCCAAATAGGAAAGGAGTACATCAGTGCTGTATATTGTCACCTTACTTATTTAACTTATATGCAGGGTATGTCATGAGAAATGCTGGTCTGGAGGAAGCACAGGCTGGAATCACAATTGCCAGGAGAAATATCAATAACCTCAGACATGCAAATGACAGCAACCTTATGGCAGAAAGTGAAGAAGAACTAAAAAGCCTCTTGATGCAAGTGAAAGAGGAGAGTGAAAAAGTTAGCTTAAAGCTCAACATTCAAAAAATAAAGATCATGAATCCGGTCCCACCAATTCATGGATAATACATGGAGAAACAGAGGAAACAGTGGCTGACTTTATTTTGGAGGGTTCCAAAATCACTGCAGATGGTGACTACAGCCATGAAATTAAAAGATGCTTACTCCTTGGAAGAAAAGTTATGACCAACCTAGACAGCGTATTACAAAGCAGAGACATTTCTTTGCCAACAAAGGTCCATCTAGTCAAGGCTATGGTTTTTCCAGTAGTCATGTATGGATGTGAGAGTTGGACTATAAAGAAAGTTGAGCACCTAAGAACTGATGCCTTTGAACTGTGGTGTTGGAGAAGACTCTTGAGAGTCCCTTGGACTGCAAGGAGATCCAACCAGTCCATCCTAAAGGAAATCAGTCCTGAATATTCATTGGAAGGACTGATGCTGAAGCTGAAACTCCAATACTTTGGCCACCTGATGAGAAGAATTGACTCATTTAAAAAGACCCTGATGCTGGGAAAGATTGAAGCCGAGAAGAGAAGGGGATGACAGAGGATGAGGTGGTTGGATGGCATCACTGACTCAATGGACATGAGTCTGAGTAATCTCCCGGAGTTGGTGATGTACAGGGAAGCCTGGTGTGCTGCAGTCCGTGGGGTGGCAGAAAGTCGGACATGACTGAGAGATTGAACTCAACTGAACAGGGCCTCCTCTAACCTGCAGCTTATTTTGACTTAAAAGTAAGTTTAGACATGGTACATAAGTGGACTGACCTGACTTAAAAGGCCAGATGCAAAGCTAACAGAGACACTCATATAGTTAGATAACTTTGTATAGCTATTTATGCATTAGCATCAAATTTTGAACACATTTGCTTTAACCACTGAAAATGTATGCAAACAATCAGTCATGATCACCTTAGCCTCATCTCTAAAAGTAAAAAGAAGACTAGGCCAGAAATGGGAAGAATTAAAAAATAGTTTGGGATTGGAGTTAATCTCAAAAATGGAGAGGAAATATCTGTTCATTCACTTTTTCATTTATTCAAAAATTTTTGGAACGTCTATCATTGTCAAACAGAAGCATCTATTATATAGTTTATTCAGTATTGCTTTTTATTGCTATGCTATGCTAAGTCGCTTCAGTCGTGTCTGACTCTGTGTGACCCCATTTTGAACCCAACTTAAATAAGCCAGGCTTTTTAAAAGGGACAAAACAACTGTGAGAAAAAAGATTGCATCAAAATACTAGGTATCTACTTATCTATATTTCTTTGAAAAATGCCTACAAATTTGCTTTTTGGAACGGAGAAGATGATTAAGATAAGAATATTTGAGTCTCATTCCCTTTAATATCTGCTAAGGAAAATTTTATCTTTAATAGGCAATGACCAACACACATACACACTCAAGTTTTATCAGGCAGAGTGGCCTGAAGGAGGAAAGGAGCACTAGAAATTGGTTTGGATTTGGAAAAATGCACTAGGAAGAGCTGAGACTGATTGAAAGATGGAAAAAGAAGTAGGGGCAAAAGAAAGGGGAAGAGAGAAACAGCTAACGCTGGGTGGGCTGAGATCAGAGAGAGATTTTATGGGAGTGGGTTAGAGACTGACTCACCTAGAGTGAGAGGAACAAATAGATTTTAAAAAGTTTTTCTAGAAACGCAAATAAAATGTGAAGAAACTTTTCTTACTGTTATGAATTGCCTCTTCAAAGTGCCTTCCTTAAGACATTAGCCTACTGATGCGTATAGAGATGACAATAATAAGGAAGATAATTAAAAAAGAAAAAAAATGTGACTATTGCATTTTAAGAAAATTACAGAATATATTTCAATGTTTTGCATTCTCTATTCTTTTTTTCCCCATCGAAGTGAATAACCAAGACTTGATGTTTTGTACCTGTCCTATGCTACTACACTTTTACAAAGGAAATGCTTCTAAGTGATTAGACAACATAAGCATTTGCACACTCTGTAATACATTTTAATAGGGAGATGTCAATTTAACTAGAAAAGCATGAAAACTCTTGTTTTCCCTTTCAATTCATTTTGCTTTTAATCTTTCTATGAAAGAGAATTTTAAATGGGGAAGTTTAAAAGTTTTTAAGATAGTTGAGGGTCCTTAGTTTAAAATATAAAATTTTTTTTTCTAAGTAACTAAATTATTCTGTTTTACTGAGTCAGTGAAGGAGCTAAAATAATGATCCTGTTGACTTCACATAATTAAAAATAACTATATTTTAAACCCTGGCATATATGTAGTTTAAGTATATGCCAAGTGTCACCTAAAAATCTTATCCCTAGCTGTTGTTATTTTATGGATTTTGGCTTTATTTACTCCTACAAAATATTTACTATGTTGATAATGAGAAGAAAAGGAGACATAGCAAAAGCAAATGAATGACACAGTTCACACTCCCTTTAAAAATCTAAATACTGAGGTATTGCCAACATTAGACGTCACCAAATGCCATCACTCAGGAGTGCTTAAATCTGCACTTGAATGTGACATTAGCTTATGGTTTAAATTCCCTAGGATGATTATAGGAAGAGGGAGCTTCTCAGCAAACTAGATTGCTGTTTTCATCCAGTCATGTCATAATAATCCATTATAATGAATTCACAGTAAAGCTTCATAAGAAACACATTGCAGCTGCCTTTTCAACCTCAAAAGCTCCACTTTTAAAAATTCTACCTCATTAGAGATGATAGAATTATGCCTTTATCAAGCATCATACATTGATTGTATGATTTGGATCAATAAAATAGCAACCAATTTGTTGCAAAATAATTCTACTCTTAAGGTTTTAACTAAAACATGAAACATGAAAACATACTTTCAAAGGGGATAAAGTCTGCATCTGTGATTCTGATTCATTTAGTGTTAACTCATCTAAACATCTAATTATGGGAACATTTTTTGTTCATGAAATGTTCTGCTGTTTATTTCTAAAAATCATGACTATGCACTTTTGCCTATATAAAGTTAATTTTAATTCCACACTGAGAGCTACAGAAGATATTTGAAGTTTTACCTTTAGTGCTTAAAAACGTCCTAAGTTTGACAGTTGATAGTTGGATCAACATTGCAAAACAATTTGTTAACCCTGAAGCTTTAGAAACATTGTTATGATGCTACAGAAGTTATTACTATTATTATTGCCTAAAGAGTATATAGATTATTGAACAGAATCAATGAAGGCAAAAGATGAGTTCCTAATCTTGAATCAGTGATCCTCTATTACCACTAGCTTCTTTTAAAGGATTCAAAAATAGCTTTTGTTACTGGATATACTGTCATCCCTGGAGGAGGAAATGGCAACCCACTCCAGTATTCTTGCCTGGAGAATCCCATGGACAGAGGATCCTGGCGGGTTATAGTCCATGGAGTTCAAAGAGTTGGACATGACTGAGCACACACATGCACGCACACACACACTGTGTCATGTATTTCACAAATGTGACAATATTGTTTAGTCACATACTTTCCCAATAAGTTACTGCATGGTTAAAAGAAAAAAAGAAAAAGAAAAACTGGATAATTATACACCAAAATGTTAATAGAAATTGTTTCTAGGTTAATTGTCTTTGCTTTCTCTACTGTTTTTTGGTTGTTTCTAAACTGAAGACAGTAATACAAATTTTAAATAGCCTAAGAGAAACTAATGATTTTGATATATACTTTAGAAAACAGCAAACAGATAAATCATATTAAATCCCCTCAGGTTTTTCAGTAGCTCATGAGATTTTTAACAGCCTGGTAAATGAGGAGATGTAAAATACTTCAAATTTGATCAAAAATTACAAAGTGAAAAATTGGACAATTAATTTATCAAAAAAGTGACTCACAATGTAAGGAATATGCTATATTTATAGGCACTTAATATTTGTTTGGTTTTTATGCCATTTAGCTTTCCAATGTTTTAACTCACACCTCTATGTCTTTTGTACACAGAATTCAGAATTGTGCCAGCAAACATTTCAAGATTTACTATCTTTGCATATTGCTGTATTATTTTCAAGCAAATATAAAACAAAAGAAAAGAATGTGTTGTGCTAGTGATAAAAGGTGTGTCTCTTAAACTTAATATAATTGGAATAATGACTGTAATCATCAGAAATGCCAAATGTGGAAACCAATAGGTGTGAAAAAACTTCAGACAGTCATAAGACTTAAGTTTGTCAAATGTGGATTTAAATGTGAATTAAAAGAACAAAATTAAAGTATAGGTATGAAAGCCTGGACATCAAAGATCCTAAGAGCTGAGGTATAATTAAGGAAATTATAGTACTTTTAGTCATCTCAGTCAAGAGTCTTCTTTGTATAAGACATAAATATATTTTCTGACTTGTATTTAAGTTTCTCTTACACTTGCAAATAGGCTTATGGAAATTCTGCTGTATTATATGAACATTAAGTTATTCCACCACTGTCTTGCAAGTTAGATATTATCGTCTTAATTTCGCAAATGAAGCAACTGAAGAGACTTGCTCAAGACACATAGAAATAGAATGAAGAATAAAATCCTTGTTTTTCTTATTCCATCATGCAGGCTTTTTCTATTGACATTACAACATTCTTTCTTCTAAACAAACAAAAGTGTTTTTCAATATCCAAATTTCAAGATTCTGGCCAATTTCAAGAAGAATCCATAAAATTGGGAATGAACATTGCATGTGAAATTGAAAGGAATCTTGGAAATTAACTATCCATATACCTCTTTTTGTGACCAAAGAATTAAAAGATCAAAAGGTATGAGGATAAGGAAACTCCTTTTGACTATCACCTGGTCCCTCAACAGCAAGTGCTTGGGGTTGTTGTGGGGGTACAGGGAGGTTTACTAGCATAAAGGTGTAATTAGGATGAGATGTACTTTCAAGTCTTCATTTCCTTCTCTTTCTTCGATCTTCTGTGTCCATGAATCTAGCATCTGTTGCTAATTAGGCTCATCAGCACTCCTCCATAAGGTCCCTGCTGATCTGCTTACTCTTGTTAGTGGATCAGCAGGGGACGTATGGCTGCTTGGCATCTTAACCTTCGCCCTGCCAGGGTCCATGCGGAATCTATTCATCCCACTGCAGTAATCTGTGAGACTGTGTACATATGCACTTTAAGGTTCTGATGCCATGGTAACCAGTGGGTGACAAAGTCATTAAGAACACTTATTAGCAGTTAGAACTTCTGCACATTTTCATGGATGCCAGCTGAGAGATGCAAACATTGTTTTCCAAACACTACCTACAGCTATTAGGAGTCATCAGGGTATAGCATGTTAGATGAAGATGGAAAAGAACTCTCCATTTGCAGTCTTATACATTTTTGAGTATTAACACTTTGCATGTGTTCTGATTTCTGTTATAGGTGCTTTGCAAAACATTTACATTTTCATGTAATGATAGTTTGCAGGTTATGGGATAAATATATTCCCATTTATTCTGTGTGTTCATATGGCATATAACAAACTGTACATTTGGAAACATTTTTAAAAGCTTTACATAATTTTCTTCAATTTAATTATAGATCATTTAACTAACCTATGGACATTTGAGTCTATTGCTTTCAAAACAGACATATTATAAAAGGAAGTAAAACATTGATTAAAGATTATCCAACCAAATAGGGCAAGATTATAATTAATATTGGTATTTTTAATGTAATGATTTTTTAAATTATTTTTATTACAATTCTATCTTTAACATTCATACTGAAGCACAACTTCAATATAGATTATGAAACATATGTGCTCAATATGGCCATGTAAATATACTGAATGTCTACCCCTTCCATATATATACATTCATACTGAAGCACAACTTCAATATAGATTATGAAACATATATGCTCAATATGGCCATGTAAATATACTGAATGTCTACCCCCTTCCATATATATATATATATATATATATATACACACACATATACACACATTATTACACACTTACATATATATATATATGAATAGTGAGTAGTCATTTAAACTGTTATTTGGACTGAATATATTTGCGTATTTTGTTTAATATTTTTTCCAGCATTGTTAGGATAATTGTCAAACAAAATTTGTATATATTTAAGGTATACAACTGATGGTTTGATATACATATGCCTTATGAAATGATTGCCACAATCAAGCTAATTAACACTTCCATCACCTGACATAGTTACTTGTTTGAAGTTCTTTTGTTGACTTGTTTCTTGTGCTTTTTTATTTTTGACAACATAAGATTTACTGTCAACAAATTTCAAACATACAATACAGTATTTTACTTATAACTAAGTCAGAAAAAGAAAAACAAATATCATATATTAATGATGCATATATATGGAATCTAGAAAACGGCACTGATGAACCCATTTGCAGGGCAGGAAAAGAGACACAGACATAAAGAACAGACTTGTGCACACAGGGAGGGAAGGAGACGATGAGACAAATTAAGAGAGTAGCATTGACATATATACCCTAACATGTGTAAAATGGATAGCTAGTGGGACGTTGCTATATACCACAGGATGCTCAGCTCAGTGCTCTGTGATGATTTAGAAGGGTGGGATGGGGTGAGTACAGGAGGGAGGCTAAAGAGAGAGGGGATCTATGTATATTTATAGGTGATTCATGTTGTTCAGGAGAAACTAATCCAACATTGTAAAGAAATCATACTCCATTTAAAAAATAAGTTTAAAAAGTCTTATAAAAGTTTTATCCTCTTACCAACCTCTTCTCATTTTTTCCATGCCTCAGTCCCTGGTGCTATGATATGCTATGCTAAGTCACTTCAGTCGTGTCCGACTCTGTGCTACCCCATAGACGGCAGCCCACCAGGCTCCCCCGTCCCTGGGATTCTCCAGACAAGAACACTAGAGTGGATTGCCATTTCCTTCTCCAATGCATGAAAGTGAAAAGTGAAAGTGAAGTTGCTCAGTCGTGCCCTACTCTAGCGACCCCATGGACTGCAGCCCACCAGGCTCCTCCGTCCATGGGATTTTCCAGGCAAGAGTACTGGAGTGAGTTGCCATTGCCTTCTCCACAGTCCCTGGTGACAACTATTTTATTCCCTCATTCCAAATTCAACTTTTTAAGATTCCATATATGACTGACACCAAATAGTATTTGTCTTTCTCTCTCTGGCTTATGTCTTACCATAATGTCTTCTAGGCTCACCCACACTGTAACAAATGACAAAATTTATTCTTTTTTATAGTTAAATAGTATTCCAATGTACATATATATTTTTACTATGGATAAACACAGGTTGTTTCCATGTCTTGGCAATTGTGAATGTTGCTGCAATGAACATGAAAGTGAAGACACCTCTTTGAGGTAGTGATCTTACTTCCTTTGGATCAGTTCAGTTCAGTTGCTCAGTCATATCCAACTCTTTGCAACCCCATGGACTGCAGCACACCAGGCTTCCCTGCCCATCACCAACACCAGAGCTTACTCAAACTCATGTACGCAAAGTCAGTGATGCCATCTAATCCTGTTGTCCCGTTCTCCTCCTGCCTTCAATCTTTCCCAGCATCCGGGTCTTTTCAAATGAGTCAATTCTTTTCATCAGGTGGCCAAAGTATTGGAGTTTCAGCTTCAACATCAGTCCTTCCAATGAATATTCAGGACTAATTTCCTTTAGGATGGACTGGTTGGATCTCCTTGCAGTCCAAGGGACTCTCAAGAGTCTTCTCCAGCACCGCAGTTCAAAAGCATCAATTCTTCAGCACTCAGCTTTCTTTATAGCCCACATTTTCTCACATCCATACATGATTACTGGAAAAACCACGGCTTTAACTAGATGGACCTTTGTTGGAAAAGTAATGTCTCTGCTTTTCAATATGCTATCTAGGTTGGTCATAACTTTCCTTCCAAGGAGCAAATGTCTTTTAATTTCACAGCTGCAGTCACCATCTGCAGTGATTTTGGAGCCCCCAGAAATAAAGTCTGTCACTGTTTCCATTGTTTCCCCATATATTTGCCATGAAGTGATGGGACCAGATGCCATGGTCTTAGTTTTCTGAATGTTGAGTTTTAAACCAACTTTTTCACTCTCCTCTTTCACTTTCATCTAGAGGCTCTTTAGCTCTTCTTCACTTTCTTCCCTAATGGTGGTGTCATCTGCATATCTGAGATTATTGATATTTCTCCCAGCAATGTTGCTTCCAGCTTGTGCTTCATCCAGCCCGGCATTTTGAAAGATGTGCTCTGCACCCAGGAATGGGATTGCTGGATCATATGATAGTCCAATTTTTAATTTGCTGAAGAACTTTCACACTGTTTTCCATAATAGCTGTAGCAAATTATGTTCCCACCAACAGTGTACATGAGTTTCTTTTACCCACATCCTTGCCAACACTTGTTATTTCTTACTTTTTTGATAAATCATCTTAATAGATGAAAGGTTGATATCTCACTATTGTTTTAATTTGCATTTCCCTGTTTATTAGTGATATTGAGCATCTTTTCATGTACCTGTTTTCCATTTGTATATTTTTTTGGGGAAAAAGTCTATTCGGGTCCCATTTATTAATCAAGTTTCTTGGTTTGTTTGATGTTGACTTATATGGGTCTTTTATATACTTTGGATTTTAACTCTTTATCAGACATATAGTTTACAAATATTTTTTTTTCCCATTCCATAGATTGTCATTTCATTTTGTTGGTTGTTTCCTTTGCTGTGGAGAAGGCTCTTAGTTTGATGTCCTGTGTGTATATTTTTTGGTTTTATTGCCTGTGCTTTTTATGTTATTCCAAAAAAAATTCATTGACAAGGCCAAGGTCAAGGAGTTTTTCCTTATGTTTTCTTTATAATACCTTAATGAGTAAAACAAAAATGATTTTGAATATAAAAAAGCCAAAAGTAGTGAAAGTTATATTTTAAAAACTCCAAATAACTTTCAGATTTATTGTTGTTGTTCAGGCTTTATCATTTGAGAGGGAAAAATAGAACATTAGAGACTCTTCACTCCCCCACATTTTGAAACAATACACAAAGAACTCTTTCTAAACTCTCATATCTCTTGGAATGAAGCAGTAGTGAATAGGTATAGGAATATAATAGTTGTCATGGTTATCAGACTGATTGGATACATATCCATGTCCCAAAGAACAAGGAATCAAACAACATTTATTCTGAATATATATATTTATTATTAAGAACTAAGTGAAAGAAAGTTAAAGTTAGTCACTCAGTCATGTCCAACCTTTTGTGACCCCATAGACTATAGCCCACCAGGCTCTTTTGTCCATCAAATTCTCCAGGCAAGAATAGTGAAGTGGGTTGCCATTTCCTTTTCCAGATGATCTTCTCAATCCAGGGATTGAACCCAGGTCTCCCGTATGTTAGTCAGACTCTTCACTGACTGAACCACCAGGGAAGCCCATTAAGAACTAAATGTAGCCTTAATAAAACACGGTCAGAAAAAAAGAAAAAAAAAGCTTGTTACAACTATGCTAAACCTATATTAACTTTGTTCAGTTCAGTTCAGTTCCGTTCAGTTTGTCAATCGTTCCGACTCTTTGCAACCCCATGAATTACAGCATTCCAGGCCTCCATGTCCATCACCAACTCCCGGAGTTCACTAAAACTCATGTCCATCGAGTCGGTGATGCCATCCAGCCATCTCATTCTCTGTCGTCCCTTGTCCTCCTGCCCCCAATCCCTCCCAGCATTGGGGTCGTTTCCGATGAGTCAACTCTTCACATGAGGTGGCCAAAGTATTGGAGTTTCAGCTTTAGCATCTATCCTTCCAAAGAACACCCAGGACTGATCTTTAGAATGGACTGGTTGGATCTCCTTGCAGTACAAAGGACTCTCAAGAGTATTCTCCAACACCACAGCTCAAAAGCATCAATTCTTCGGTGCTCAGCTTTCCTCACAGTCCAGCTCTCACATCCGTACATGACCACTGGAAAAGCCATAGCCTTGACAAGATGGACCTTTGTTGACAATGCAATGTCTCTGCTTTTGAATATGCTATCTAGGTTGGTCATAACTTTCCTTCCAAGGAGTAAGCACCTTTTGATTTCATGGCTGCAATCACCATCTGCAGTGATTTTAGAGCCCCCCAAAATAAAGTCTGACACTGTTTCCACTGTTTCCCCATCTATTTGCCATGAAGTGATGGGACCCGATGCCATGATCTTCATTTTCTGAATGTTGAGCTTTAAGCAAACTTTTTCACTCTCCTCTTTCACTTCCATCAAGAGGCTCTTTAGCTCTTCTTCATTTTCTGCCATAAGGGTGGTCATCTGCATATCTGAGGTTATTGATATTTCTCCCAGCAATCTTGATTCCAGCTTGTGCTTCTTCCAGCCCAGCATTTCTCATGATGTACTCTGCATAGAAGTTAAATAAGCAGGGTGACAATATACAGCCTTGACGTACTCCTTTTCCTGTTTGGAACCAGTCTGTTGTTCCATGTCCAGTTCTAACTGTTGCTTCCTGACCTGCATACGGGTTTCTCAAGAGGCAGGTCAGGTGGTCTGGTATTCCCATCTCTTTCAGAATTTTCCACAGTTTATTGTGATCCACACAGTCAAAGACTTTGGCATAGTCAATAAAGCAGAAATAGATGTTTTTCTGGAACTCTTTTGCTTTTTTGATGATCCAGTGGATGTTGGCAATTTGATCTCTGGTTCCTCTGCTTTTTCTAAAACCAGCTTGAACATCTGGAAGTTCAAGATTCATGTATTGCTAAAGCCTGGCTTGGAGAATTTTGAGCATTACTTTACTAGCATGTGAGGAGTACAATTGTACGGTAGTTTGAGCATTCTTTGGCATTGCCTTTCTTTGGGGTCAGAATGAAAACTGACCTTTTCCAGTCCTGTGGCCACTGCTGAGTTTTCCAAATTTGCTGGCATATTGAGTGCAGCACTTTCACAGCATCATCTTCCAGGATTTGAAATAGCTCAACTGGAATCCCATCACCTCCACTAGCTTTGTTTGTAGTGATGTTTTCTAAGGCCCACTAAACTGCACATTCCAGGATGTCTGGCTCTAGGTGAGTGATCACAGCATCATGATTATCTTGGTCGTGGAGCTCTTTTTTGTACAGTTCTTCTGTGTATTCTTGCCACCTCTTCTTAATATCTTTTGCTTCTTTAGGTCCATACCATTTCTGTCCTTTATCGAGCTCATTTTTTCATGAAATGTTCGCTTGGTATCTCTAATTTTCTTGAAGAGATGTCTAGTCTTTCCCATTGTGTTGTTTTCCTCTATTTCTTTGCATTGATCACTGAAGAAGGCTTTCTTGTCTCTCCTTGCTATTCTTTGGAACTCTGCTTTCAGATGCTTATGTCTTTCCTTTTCTCCTTTGCTTTTTGCTTCTCTTCTTTTCACAGCTATTTGTAAGGCCTCCCTAGAGAGTCATTTTGCTTTTTTGCATTTCTTTTCCACGGGGATGGTCTTGATCCCTGTCTCCTGTACAGTGTCACAAACATCCGTCCATAGTTCATCAGGCACTCTACCTATCAGATCTAGGCCCTTAAATCTATTTCTCACTTCCACTGTATAATCATAAGGGATTTGATTTAGGTCATACCTGAATGATCTAGTGGTTTTCCCCACTTTCTTCAATTTAAGTCTAAATTTGGCAATAAGGAGTTCATGATCTGAGCCACAGTCAGCTCCCGGTCTTATTTTTGCTGACTGTATAGAGCTTCTCTATCTTTGGCTGCAAAGAATATAATCAACTTTGTTAAATATTTGTAATTGTCTAAATAGATAATATAAATAAAATCATCAAAAATATACTAGTGGATTCATCAATATTTTGTTCTGGGAAAAGTAAATATCCTATAGCCTCATAATTATGATTCAAATGGTTTAAAGCAGCTTACTAAGTCTTGAATTTAAATTCTAACATTGAGTAACTCTGAGTTACTTCTACCTGAGTAACTCTCTAAGTATTTGGGATGAAATATTCACTTTTGAGAAAAGTTTGATCATGTTTTGGGTCACTTCTATTATCCACACCTATGCATATTTAGGTGGTCTCTTCATCATGATATAAATCAGTAAAAATTGTCATTTTAATATCAAGTTCTTAGAATAAATGATCCTTCTTTAACCAATTTCTCTTTAGGCCCGTACCAAAGAATTCAACAATGCAATGACTGACATTCACCACATGCCCTCTTTGATATTTGAAGGAGCTCATCTAAAAGATATGTTAAACTTCCATTTCTCTAGGCTGGAGTTATATTTCAATATTATTACATCTGGTCTGTATTACTCATCCCCAACACATAGTCATGCCTTCACAGTTAAGATGTAAAGGTATGTCTTCAGCTTTTCTTTCATTCTATTTCACCAGAAACATAAATTTAAAGCATTCATATCTTCTGCAATCCTGCTGTCAAAGATACTTAGAAATTAAATTGTGTTATGTTTATTATTGAACCAGCTATATGATTGATTTCCCTAGAAACTCAGTATTTAAAATATTCTATCCCTGCAAATGAAATTATACTTCTTTATTATACAAAAGCTATATGTAGCTTCTGTGCTTGTGTGTGTGTTTTACTTTGTCTACAAGAATTCTGAAAGTGAAATTCAATATTCAATAAATGTAACTAACTATTCTGAGTTATCAGAGAAGGCAATGGCACCCCACTCCAGTACTCTTGCCTGGAAAATCCCATGGATGGAGGAGCCTGGAAGGCTGCAGTCCATGGGGTCACTGAGGGTCGGACACGACTGCGCGACTTCACTTTCACTTTTCACTTTCATGCATTGGAGAAGGAAATGGCAACCCACTCCAGTGTTCTTGCCTGGAGAATCCCAGAGACAGGGCAGCCTGCTGGGCTGCCATGTATGGGGTTGCACAGAGTTGGACACTACTGAAGTGATTCAGCAGCAGCAGCATTCTGAGTTATGTACAATGATCTTTCTTCTCTTTCCAAAGTAGTGATCCCTAACACTTCTGGACCTATTAATACTTGGACAACATGATCAAATTATGAAGCCACCCCCCAATTAATGAGCACATACAGTAAAATTAAACATAAACACTCAGGAATTTCACAGTTTATAACTATGAACACTAGGTTAAAAACTCTTTTAAAGGATTTCTGATTTTTTTACTTCACAGTACTGATTTTAATATTATAAAGTTATTTAGAATTCTTTAGTAAAAAAATAAAGTATAAATTACAAATTAAAATAATTTCAACATTAATAAAATAAAGAATATTAATATAAAATACATTATAATAATATCATATCAAATATGTAAATAATATTAATAAGTATTAAGGTCTCATTACACTCATAACACATTAGTAAATTAAAGTTTCATTTATACTATTTTTCCTTTCCTTCTTTTTCAGTTAAGAGTGACTAATGATAGGGCAAAGAAATAAACAGAGATCCAGGATTTCATAAACTACATCCTAAATATCAGTATTACATCTTTTCACACTCCTCATACAACACAAGTCTTATCTCAAGCTGTAGAACTCTGATTGTGCCACACAATGCAACCTGGATTTCTTGATTATTCACTGTTCACCTAGATTTGGATTGACCCTAAGAACCATTTCCCAGGGCCCAGATTTAGAAAACTAATGCTTGCTATAAACTGAAAAATTAGATGTGGAAAACAATCTTCTTGAAATAATCATCACAGCTCATAACATGTTTTGTTATTCCATCCAATGCATTGAAAAGATCTGAAGTTACAGATATTAGCACTTTCTGCTTCTCAATTGGAAGTGTTTTGGCAAGCAGTGATTATTTTTTAAAGCAGCTCTGATTTAAATATTTCATGTGTTAGTGTGTGTTAGTCACTCAGTCGTGTCTGACTCTTTACGACCCCACAGGCTGTAGCCTGCCAGGCTCCTCTGTGCATGGGATTTTCTGGGCAAGAATACTGGAGTGGGTTGCCATTTCCTTCTCCAAGGGGATCTTCCCGACCCACTAATTGCCGGCAGATTCTTTACCATTTCAACCATCAGGGAAGCCCCCAGATATTTCATATACAGTCCAATTCACATTTTTAGGAAACACTAGAAAAAATATAACTTGCCATTTAGGATTTAAGAAAATAAAAAAATAAAAATTAAATGAGAAAAAAAAAAAAAACAAAATCAAAAACATCCACCCACTCCTCCCATAACACAGTATGTGAGAGCACAGTAAGAGAGCAGAAAATAGCTTCTTGAACTGTCCTTCATATATTACACATGAACATAAAGCAAATCTTTGTATAACTCTCTTTTAGTCATAATTTTTCAATCACCATTTTGATTTCTATCATATTCATATTCATTTTCTTTAATATTACCTTAAATGTTGTGAAATATTGATAAAACCCAAGTAGAAACTGATCAACCAATGTATGTGTTCCTGGTTCTTACTATATTTGTTTCCTGAGGCTGCTGCAACAAATCTTCATAAATTTAAAGTTTTAGAACAGTAGAAATGTATTGTTTCACAGTTCTGGAGACCAGCAGCCAATATCAAGCTCTCCGTGGGGTTGGTTCCCTCTGGAGGGTCTGAGAGAGATTCTGTTCCCTGCCTATGTCCCAGTTTTTGATGATTGAGGGCAACCTTTGGGGTTTCTTGGTTTGTGACTGAGTACCTCCAAAGTCGACCTCCATCTTCACATGACTTCTGCCTGTGAATTGATGAGTTTCAGATTTGCCTCTCTTTTATAAGGACCTCAATCACTGAATTGAAGGCCCGCCTGAATCTCCAGGATGATATCATTTCAAGATCTTTATCTTAATTATATATACAAAGACCTTTATTCCAAGTATCACATTCTGAGTCTCTCAGGGGACATGAATCTGGGGGAGACAGTATTCAACCCACCCCACTCATGATATAAACGGCCTGTAAACTGTGACAGCATCACCTCGTCTATTTCCTTCTGGGGCTGTTGCTGCCTCCATCAGACACTGCAGTAATGTTAACTTTCAAAATAGCTTTTCTTTTTCACATCAAAATCCTCTAAAACGCTATTTTTAAAAAGGCATTTATTCTTGTTATTTTTACAAAAACAATCAGTGTTCATCATGGAAAATTTGGAAAATGGGGAAAACTACAAGGAAGAAAATAAAAACCACTTGAAATCTCAGAGTTAAAGATTCTTAATATATTTAAGGACATAATTTTACCAGTTTGTACAAATACCCATATGGCTTTTTAACAAGTTGGAAGTCATACTGGGCACATTTTTCATGTAATAAGTCATATTATAATAAATGTCATTCTGTTTCATAAAAAAATATGTAGTTTTTATGTCATAATTAGATACTATAAAAAATAATAAGATATAAGCAATGTGGCAATAACCCTACTAAAGGAGGCTGATTGTTGAGTCAAGAAGACCCCAGGAAGAGTTTCTTTAGGGCATACAGTCTGAGTGCAGGAGCTGAGGGCTATAACAGAAATTTAAGCAATTTGATGTAGACACAGAGAACAGACTTATGAATCCCAGGTGAGGGGGGGGGGGAAGGAGTGGGTGGGATGAATGAAAAGAGTAGCATGGAAACATATACACTACTGTATGTAAAATAGATAACCAGTGGGAATTTGCTGTATGATTCAGGGAACTCAAACTGGGGCTCTGCAATGACCTAGAGGGGTGGGATGGGGTGGGAGGTGGGAGGGAGGTTCAAGCGGGAGGAAACCTATGTATACTATAGCTGATTCATGTTGATGTGTGGCATAAATCAACACAATATTATAAAACAATTATCCTTCAGTTAAAAATAAATAAATTTTAAAAAATCTATCACCCATGTAAAGGATGCGCTATCGGGGTCCCTAATAAAGGGAACCTCAGAATAGTCAACAAAAATACCTCACATATGTTGTATGGGGACCTGTGACAAATGCTACCCATTGTAATACTGCCTTTTTCCGCTAATGCTCCTATTGTTCCCCAGTCCTAGAGGAGTCAGAAGCAGTCTAGCAAGGGTGACAGAAAGCAGATAATACCCTTTTCACCATTCTCAGGGGAAGTAGAGTAAGACTAGGTGAAACAGGTGAAAGAAGTGAAAGTTCTGACTCATATAAAACTAGGTATTTTATTATATATAAGTGAGACAGTTTCAGTTCTGAAATTGATGATGAAGAGATCTACAAGATATTTTGCTACAGGATGGAAAAGGAAAATACAGCACAAGCTATTGAAACCACTGGGAAAGGAGATAATCCTAATTGTATCCTTCATATTTTAGCTTCTTTAGTGAACAGGCAAAATTACATTTATGTTTAATTTCTGTCTCCTCATACTGAAAAATATAAATCAAGAAATCAAGATGGCAAATTCCAAAGAGACCTGTTGAGATTTTGAAGTTTTTCTTTCATTTTTAGAGATTTCTAAAATTTATAAAGAATTAAATAATCTACAGTATAATAACAATGGTTGCCATAAAATAATTATGCCTCTTACTTCTTCTTCAACATCATGTTCATATTTAATTTGGATTCTGACTTTTAAAACATTCTCCATTCCTTAGAACAACTTTCATTGCTATAAATGCTCCGTTGCCAAAATTGTATTATGTTTTTTCTGATTGTTTGTTTATATAAGACTACAGTTAAAAATAAAAAGTTAATGCAGAATATGGAAATGTTTTTCAGACTAGATTTAACCCATCCAATACTATTTTGCAATTACTCTCATCATAGTTCAATCAGATTTTCAAAGATTTAGAGGAGAATAAACTTCTGCACTCAAAATTTTATAAGAGGAGAGAATATATAAACAACTACATGTAATAGAAGGAGAAGGAATCGAGTGCAAGAGATGTGAAAACAAAGTTCCATGAGTGAGAAGAAGAGAAGCAATGATTTTCAATAATGACAATCTAGGAACTTCAGGAAGGTGAGGTAGCCAGGTTCAGGGATTATTATTAGAGTTTATTTTTGAGACTATCTAGATGTATGACCTACAACGTGACAAATGATTTTTATAATCTATCACTGTGCTCAAGAGACATCCTAGAAATTATTATTTTTAAGATTTTTAATTTATACATAATCCTTACTATATAGCACATTTCCTTTGGAGGCATCTCTTTTGCACTCTCTGTTCATTCTTTGTTTGGTTAAAATTTTATGTTTCATAATGCATCATCAGTTTTGATATTTTATCATGAGCCTAGATTAGTAGTTAGGATAATATTTCCTTGAACAAACTTGGCAAAATAAATAACTTTAACATAGTCTTATTTGGAGAAATGAAGCAGAGTGTACATTATTCCCAAAGCAGTGAAAATAAAATCTCTGTGTACTTCTGTGTTCTCAGAGGGAATTAAGGATGTCAAGGCTATTTTTAAGGACATATACAACTAACTGCTGTTGAATACAGTTCAGAAGCTCTAAATATTTTGGAACTAAGAAATAATGTTCTCAGTCACAAAAACTGGAGAATTCTTATTGATGAGATTGTTAAAATGTGGTTTCAATATGGTGCCCTTTTTCACCTTTGATACTACATTCCAAAGTGTGACTGTTTTTAGAAGCTACCTATACCACACTGTCAAAGGTCAAATTTTCTTAGAATAAGTAACATACTCCAATAGATAAATCTGAATTTACAAATCACATAAATTAAGTGGTGATTATTTACACTGTAAATGATTCACTTCGGGGTACCTTTAAAACTCTACTAGTGTTTTTAAGCAATTGCTTCTAGTTCATTAACTACTTCATAGAAAGACTAGAGGAAACAGAGAGGCTTAATGCTAAAAAAATTATGAAGATCAACCAGAAACAAAAAAAAAACACATTCTTGGAATTGTATAGAATCAAGCAGAAACATTTTATTTCTTGAGATAAGACACTAAAAGAAGATAGAGCTGCACTATGTAATCCAGCTAGTTATGTGAATGGGCAAAGCAAAAATTCAGTCTTTCCAACCCACAGTCTAAAAGTCCATCTTTTTACCAAAACCAGTTATTGTTCATTTTACAAATATGTATCACCAAGATAGATTGTAAGATATCTATTCCAGAGAATGAAATGTATTTCACTTACATTCAACCATAAATTTTAAAACTATCAATTTTGTCTCATTTCATCACGTAAAAATCTATACAAATAAAGTAGCCAGAAAGGATTTATAATGTGATTCCATAGTTGGCATTAAAACATCCCTTAAAAAAAACATTAAAATTAACTGGGATACTAAGAGATAGCTGAAAGGATCTAATAGACCATTCTCTTACTGATCATCTGTGTTGCAAGTTGTATTCTCCAGGAAACAAAACTGAGATTGACTTTAGTGTTTAGGATATTTTAGGAAGTACTCTTGGAATCAACACTGGCGCAAGAAGGTCCAGGGATCAAGATCAGGCTGAGAAAACATTCAGTTTGCAATATAAGCAGGCTGAAAACCTCAACCAAGCACATAAGAGGCTTTGGAATTAAAATGGTCCATCAGGGTTGTAAGCTGAGTCAAAACAGTCAATTAGGTTTGCCGTATCAGTCACTGAGTGCTGGCCGCCCTGGAAACTCACTGAGGATCCTTTAGGGAGCAGCTGATACATGATATTGCACATCAGAAGAACCAGGGCAGTGCATCTCCCTATCCATCACAGTTCAAAATTAAGCTTAATCTTTGAAGATAGTTAAAACTAGATTGACATATCTGCTTTCTTACTATCACCTATGTGACTTTGGACAATTCATCTAAGCACTCTGAACCTGTCCCCTTACCTATAAACCAGGTCAACAGTACTTACCACAGAGAATTGCTTAAGTATAAATACTAACAGCTTCAGATGTGCAAATGATACCACACTAATGGCAGAAAGTGAAGAGGGACTAAACAGCCTCTTGAGATGGAGAAAGAGGAGAGTGAAAGAACTGGCATAAAACACAACATTCAAAAAACTGATATCTGGCATCTGGTCCCATGGTTCATGGTTCATGGCAAATAGATGGGGTGGGGAGTAGAGGTAGTAACAGATTTTATTTTCTTGGGCTCAAAAATTACTGTGGAGAATGAATGAAGCCATGAAATTAAAAGATGCTTGCTCCTTGGAAGAGAAGCTATGACCAAACTACACAGCATATTAAAAAGCAGAGGCATAATGCTAGCAACAAAAATCCATATTGTCAAAGCTATGGTTTTTCCAGTAGTCGTGTAGAGAGGTGAGAGCTGGACCATAAAGGAGGTTGAGCACCAAAGAGCTGATGCTTTCAACTGTGGTGTTGGAGAAGAGTCTTGAGAATCTCTTGGACAGCAAGAAGATCAAACCAGTCAGTCCCAAAGGAAATCAGTCCTGAATATTCATTGGAAGGACAGGTGCTGAAGGTGAAGCTCCAATCCTTTGGCCACCTAATGTGAGGAGCCGACTCACTGGAGAAGACTCTGATGCTGGGAAAGATTGAAGGCAGGAGGAGAAAGGGGTGACAGAGGATGAGATGGTTGGATGGCATCACTGACTCAATGGACATGAATTTGAGCAAGCTCCAAGAGGTGGCGAAGGACAGAGTAACCTGGAATGCTGCAGTCCATGGGGTTGCAAGGAGTCAGACATGACTTAGTGACTGAATAACAACAACAAAATGCTTAGTGCATAAAAGATGGTTAATTAATATTGTCTACTAGTTATGTGAACTAATAATTATTCTTTTAACAGATGATATTCTGTTTTTCTCACTTTGTATGTGAAAAACAACAATTTCTTCCTAATACTCATCTGTTGAGTATTAGGAAGAAAGTAAGGAAAACCACTAGGCCATTCAGGTATGATTATACAGTGGAAGGGACAAATAGATTCAAGGAATTAGAAATGATAGAGGGCCTGAAGAATTACAGATGGGGGAGGACACTGAACAGGAGGTGGTGATCAAAACCATCCCAAAGAAAAAGAAATACAAAAAGGCAATATTGTTGTCTGAGGAGACCTTACAAAGAGCTGAGAAAAGAAGATAAGTGAAAAGCAAAGGAGAAAGAGAAAGACATACCCATCTGAGTGTGGAGTTCCAAAGAAGAGCAAGGAGACAAAAAAAAAAAAAAAGCCTTCTTAAGTGAACAATGAAAAGCAAAAGAGGGAAAAAATTGAATGTGAAAGGCTAGAGATCTCTTCAAGAAAATTAGAGATATCAAAGGAAATTTCATGCAAAGATGGGCGCAATAAAGAACAGGAAGTATGGATCTAACAGAAGCAGAAGATATTAAGAAGAGGGGGATGGAATATACATAAGACTTTATAAAAAAGAAGAAGAAGAAGAAAGAAAGAAAAAGTCTTTAACACCAGGATAACCACAATGGTGTAATCAATCACCTAGAGCCAGACTCCCTGGGATGTGAAGTCAAGTGGTCTTTAAGAAGCATCACTATGAACAAAGCGAGAAGATGTGATGGAATTTCAGCTGAACTATTTCAAATCCTAAAAGATAACACAGTTAAAATGCTGCACTCAATATACAAGCAAATTTGGAAAACTCAGCAGTGGCCACAGGACTGGAAAATGTCAGTTTTCATTCCAATCCCAAAGAAAGGCAATGCCAAATGTTCAAATTACTGTACAATTGCACTCATTTAACATGCTAGCAAGGTTATTCTCAAAATTCTTCAAGCTAGGCTTCAACAGTATGTAAACCGAGAAATTTCAAATATAAAAGCTGGATTTAGAAAAGGCAGAGGAACCAGAGGTCAAATTGCCAACATCCACTGGGTCACAGAAAAAAACAAAGGAATTCCAAAAAAACATCTACTTCTGCTTTATTGACTACACTAAAGCCTTTGACTGTGTGGATCACAACAAACTGTGGAAAATTATTAAAGAAATGGGAGTACCAGACGACCTTATCTGCCTCCTGAGAAACCTGTATGCAGGACAAGAAGCAGCAGTTAGAACCAGACTTGAAACAACAGACTGGCTCAAAATTGAGAAAGGAGTACCTCAAGGCTGCATATTGTCATCCTGCATATTTAACTTATATGCAGAGTACATCATGCAAATTCTGGGCTGGATGAATCACAAACTGGAATCAAGATTGCTGGGAGGAATATCAATAACCTCAGATATGCAGATAACCTCTAATGACAGAAAGCAAAGAGGATCTAAAAAGCCTCTCGTTGAAGGTGAAAGAGAAGAGTGGAAAAGCTGGCTTAAAACTCAACATTCAATAAACAAAGATTATGGCATCTGGTCTCATCACGTCACGGCAAATAGGGGAAAAATGGTAACAGTGAGAGACTTTATTTTCTTGGGCTCCAAAATCACTGCAGATGGCGACTGCAGCCATGAAATTAAAAGATGCTTGCTCCTGGGAAGAAAAGCTATGACAAACTTAGTGTATTAAAAAGCAGAGACATCACTTTGCCAATGAAGGTCTGTATAGTCAAACTATGGTTTTTCCAGTAGTCATGTTTGGATGTGAGAATTGGGCCATAAAGAAGGCTGAGCACCAAAAAATTGAAGCTTTTGAACTGCGGTGTTGGAGCAGACTCTAGAGAGTCCCTTGGACAGCAAGGAGATCAAAATAGTCAACCCTAAAAGAAATCAGTCTGGATATTCATTGGAAGGACTGATGCTAAAGCTGAAACTCCAATCCTTTGGTCATCTGATGTGAAATGCTGACTCATTGAAAAAGACCCTGATGCTAAGAAAGTCTGAAGGCAGGTGAAGGGGACGACAGAGGAATGAAGGGATGGAACCAAAGCAAAAACAATACCCAGTTGTGGATGTGACTGGTGATAGAAGCAAGATCCAATGCTGTAAAGAGCAATATTGCATAGGAACCTGGAATGTTAGGTCTATGAATCAAGGCAAATTGGAAGTGGTCAAACAGGAGATTGCAAGAGTGAACGTCGTCATTCTAGGAATCAGCGAACTAAAATGGACTAGAATGGGTGAATTTAACTCAGATGACCATTATAGCTACTACTGTGGGCAGGAATCCCTTAGAAGAAATGAAGTAGCTATCATGGTCAGCAAAAGAGTCTGAAATGCAGTACTTGGATGCAATCTCAAAAACGGCAGAATGATGACTGTTCGTTTCCAAGGCAAACCATTCAGTATCACAGTAATCTAAGTCTATGCCCCAACCAGTAACGCTGAAGAAGCTGAAGTTGAATGGTTCTATGAAGACCTACAAGACCTTTTAGAACTAACACACAAGAAAGATGCCCTTTCCACTATAGGGGACTGGAATGCAAAGTAGGAAGTCAAGAAACACCTGGAGTAACAGGCAAATTTGGCCTTGGAATACAGAATGAAGCAGGGCAAAGGCTAATAGAGTTTTGCCAAGAAAATGCACTGGTCATAGCAAACACCCTCTATCAACAACACAAGAGAAGACTCTACACATGGACATCACCAGATAGTCAACACCGAAATCAGATTGATTATATTCTTTGCAGTCAAAGATGGAGAAGCTTTATACAGTCAGCAAAAACAAGACCGGGAGCTGACTGTGGCTCAGATCATGAACTCCTTATTGGCAAATTAGACTGAAGTTGAAGAAAGTAGGGAAAACCACTAGACCATTCAGGTAGGACCTAAATCAAATACCTTATGTTTACACAGTGGAAGTGAGAAATAGATTTAAGGGCTTAGATCTGATAGATAGAGTGCCTGATGAACTATGGTCTGAGGTTCGTGACATTGTACAGGAGACAGGGATTAAGACCATCCCCATGGAAAGAAATGCAAAAAAGCAAAATGGCTGTCTGGGGAGGCCTTACAAATAGCTGTGAAAAGAAGAGAAGTGAAAAGCAAAGGAGAAAACGAAAGATAAACATCTGAATGCAGAGTTCCAAAGAATAGCAAGGAAAGATAAGAAAGCCTTCCTCAGCGATCAATGAAAAGAAATAGAGGAAAACAACAGAATGGGAAAGACTAGAGATATCTTCAAGAAAGTTAGAGATACCAAAGGAACATTTCATGCAAAGATAGTTTTGATAAAGAACAGAAATGGTATGAACCTAACAGAAGCAGAAGATATTAAGAAGAGGTGGCAAGAATACACAGGAGAATTGTACAAAAAGATCTTCATGACCAAGATAATCACGATGGTGTGATCACTCACCTAGAGCCAGATATCCTGGAATGTGAAGTCAAGTGGGGCCTTAGAAAGCATCACTACGAACAAAGCTAGTGGAGGTGATGGAATTCCAGTTGAGCTGTTCCAAATCCTGAAAGATGATGCTGTGAAAATGCTGCACTCAATATGCTAGCAAATTTGGAAAACTCAGCAGTGGCCACGGGACTGGAAAAGGTCAGTTTTCATTCCAAACCCAAAGAAAGGCAATGCCAAAGATTGTTCAAACTACCACACAATTACACTCATCTCATACGCTAGTAAAGTAATGCTCAAAATTCTCCAAGCCAGGCTTCAGCAATACGTGAACCGTGGACTTCCAGATGTTCATGCTGGTTTTAGAAAAAGCAGAGGAACAGAGATCAAATTGCCAACATCTGCTGGATCATGGAAAAAGCAAGAGAGTTCCAGAAAAAACATCTATTTCTGCTTTATTGACTAGGGCAAAGCCTTTGACTGTGTGGATCACAAGAAACTGTGGAAAATTCTGAAAGAGATGGGAATACCAGACCACCTGACCTGCTTCTTGAGAAATTTGTATGCAGGACAGGAAGCAACAGTTAGAACTGGACATGGAACTATAGACTGGTTCCAAATAGGAAAAGGAGTATGTCAAGGTTATATATTGTCACCCTGCTTGTTTAACTTCTACACAGAGTACATCATGAGAAATCCTGGGCTGGAAGAAGCGCAAGCTGGAATCAAGATTGCCGGGAGAAATATCAATAACCTCAGGTATGCAGATGATACCACCCTTATGGCAGAAAGTGAAGAAGAACTAAACAGCCTCTTGATGAAAGTGAAAGAGGAGTGAAAAAGTTTGCTTAAAGCTCAACATTCAGAAAACGAAGATCATGGCATCCGGTCCCATCACTTCATGGGAAATAGATGGGGAAAAAGTGGAAACAGTGTCAGATTTTATATTTTGGCCTCCCAAATCACTGCAGATAGTGATTGCACCCATGAAATTAAAAGACGCTTAGTCCTTTGAAGGAAAGTTGTGACCAACCTAGATAGCATATTCAAAAGCAGAGACATTACTTTGCCAACAAAGGTCCGTCTAGTCAAGGCTATGTTTTTTCCAGTAGTCATGTATGGATGTGAGAGTTGGACTGTGAAGAAAGCTGAGAATTGATGCTTTTGAGCTGTGGTGTTGGAGAGGACTCTTGAGAGTCCCTCGGACTGCAAGGAGATCCAACCAGTCCATTCTAAAAGAGATCAGCCCTAGGTGTTCTTTGGAAGGAATGATGCTAAAGCTGAAACTCCAGTGTTTTGGCCAACTCATGTGACGAGTTGACTCATTGGAAAAGACTCTGATGCTGGGAGAAATTGGGGGCAGGAGGAGAAGAGGATGACAGAGGATGAGATGGCTGGATGGCATCACTGACTCGATGGATATGAGTTTGAGTGAACTCCAGGAGTTGGTGATGGACAGGGAGGCCTGGCGTGCTACAAATCATGGGGTCGCAAAGAGTCGGACACAACTGAGAGACTGAACTGAACTGAATAGATATATATATATAGCAGATCATAGATAGGAACAAAGGGCATCAGTATACAATCTGTCTCATCAAAGTTACTGGATTTGGATCTGGGTGCTTGACAAAAACTAGATTACAGACTCCACTTCAAGTCAAAAGAAAGTAACAGAGAAAAGATTCACCCTCCCACATGAAATATCTAGAACAAATGGACAAACTACATGGGGAAAAAAAGGCACTCAAGATACTAGACAATAGGCAATAAAAGACAACAATTCCTTAGAGACAAAACAATGAGATGAGCTCTATCATTACACGTTTATTGCCTGTTGAGAGTGTCCATGCAGGTATGAGAAACTCAGACAGAACCAGGAGCTCTTTGAGTCGAAAAAGCAGTCAAGTCTGGGGAAGCCAATTAATTATCTGCCTACAAAGGTATAATCTTACAGTACCCATCACTAGGGCTGGTGTTTCACTTTGCTGCCCCATAATCCCCATGATGATTACAAATACCAATTTTAAACACAGTATGGGCTTTTATTTCAAGACCAGGAGATAATGTTGTAACTTCTAGAGGCAGGCAAAACAATTATTTCCCCTTTCTTTCCACTTAGTCCAGATTTTTTGGCCTTTATTCCAGTTTTTATTTAGAGATCTCCTCCAAATAAGAAAAATATGTGATTTCTAGGCAGCCAAAAGAGCAAGTGTCCTCTACAAGCACAAAATAAACATAGCAACCTCTATTAAGTGCTTGGAAGCACTAAGTATTTTACATAGGTGACCCCATTTAAAATCTTTAACAATATCATGAGATAGGTATTATTATATTCAGTTTTACAGAGGAGAAGCAAAAGATTTAAGCAAGTCAGATAAGTAGGAAATTCACTTAGCTGTTACGGAACAGCTACAGTTCCGTAAGTGGGACTATTATCCATTTTATATACCACTCTCAAACAACTGTAGCATTGGTAACATAGTGGCTCCATGATCCTAAATACACTTCCACCCCTACAAAAACAGTTAATAAATGAAAGAATGACTCTCCTATGAATAATTTTAATTCTTGAAGCATTTAACCCATGCCTTACACATACTTTGTTTTTACATAATTTTTGCACAAATATTATTAAAATCAGTGTATGACAATCTAAGAAAGACATAATTCAAAAAGAATAATTTATTATTTCTTAAAAAATCTTCCCCTTCAAATAATATTGAATGAAACCTGCTGGCCCTGCAAACTCGGCTCTGATAAAACCTAAGGAACAAGTTTAGAAGCATGAAATCACCTATACTCTACTCAGGTCAAATGGAGTTTCAGACTGAGGAAAAGATGTAATTCTTAGTAGCTTTGGAATGTGACTGTGGGCACTTAAACCAACTCCTAAGTATCACTAGCATTACAAAGAAAGAAAAACACGCAGCTGGGACAGATACAATACAAGGGCTACGTGACAAAGAGGCTGCATGGCAGATGAATAGCAAGAGCTACCTAGTCCTAGCGTGACAATCAGAAGGGATATTGTGGTACAGACCAAACTCCTGCAGGTAAATGAAAGAGAGGGAAAAACCTGGAGGCAAAAAGATAGCAGAACTGACAAAAAGGTTGATTGATAAAAAGTAGAGAAATACTGAGGGGGCACCATATCTCTCTAGGAGGCCACAAAAAATGACTAGTCGACAAGTGATCACAGTCTATAACTTCAAGTTAAAAATAGAAATGAAGTAATGGAGTTATTCACAGTCTCCGAATAAAGTAGGGAAAAGATCAGTTCCCTAGAGCTAAAGAAAAGGTACTTTGTACTTACATTTGGGGGGAAAAGATCTTTTTAATACTTTGAAAAATTGGACAATAGGCTTAACTCCTAAGGGAAGTCCATGAATTGATCTTCTGACAGACAGCTTATGAAAGGTCAGAGAAGTAATCAGCCAGATTCAAGAACCAACTTGCTATTGAAGTGGTAGAAGTGGTTTAGATCATCTTGTTTCATAAACAAAGAATTTTTAAAAAGAACTTCAAATATTTACTTGGCTTGATCAAACACAGTAATGATTTTGAAGCCTCTTGATGAAAGTGAAAGAGAAGAGTGAAAAAGTTGGCTTAAAGCTCAAGATTCAGAAAACGAAGATCATGGCATCTGGTCCCATCACTTCATGGCAAATAGACAGGGAAACAGTGGGAATAGTGTCAGACTTTATTGTTTGGGGCTCCAAAATCACTGCAGATTGTGACTGCAGCCATGAAATTAAAAGATGCTTATTCCTTGGAAGGAAAGTTATGACCAACCTAGATAGCATATTCAAAAGCAGAGACATTACTTTGCCAACAAGGGTCCATCTAGTCAAGGCTATGGTTTTTCCAGTGGTCATGTATGGATGTGAGAGCTGGACTGTGAAGAAGGCTGAGCACTGAAGAATTGATGCCTTTGAACTGTGGTGTTGGAAAAGACTCCTGAGAGTCCCTCGGACTGCAAGGAGATCCAACCAGTCCATTCTAAAGGAGATCAGCCCTGGGTTCTTTGGAAGGAATGATGTTAAAGCTGAAACTCCAGTACTTTGGCCACCTCATAGGAAGAGTTGACGCATTGGAAAAGACTCTGATGCTGGGAGGGATTGGGGGCAGGAGGAAAAGGGGACAACAGAGGATAAGATGGCTGGATGGCATCACCGACTTGATGGACGTGAGTCTGAGTGAACTCCGGGAGTTGGTGATGGACAGGGATGCCTGGCGTGCTGTGATTCATGGGGTCGCAAAGAGTCAGACACGACTGAGCGACTGAACTGAATTGAACTGAACTGAAAGAAAACTAAGTCATGATGCAAGTTTAACTTTATTTTTTTTTTTCAAGTTTAACTTTAAATTAGTGAAAATATGTGATCAGGCTTGGGTAATAAATACATATCTAAAGGATCTACAAAATGGAATGTTCAGTGCAGACAGTCTATATATTTAGTAAGCATGTATTTTGTTGATCATAACTATTTTGAATACATGCTAATCATTCACATCAAAGTCATGATATGACATAATAAACATACTACCAGCTACTCACTATTTTCCAACAACACAAGAGAAGACGCTACACATGGATATCATCAGATGGTCAAAACTGAAATCAGATTGATTATATTTTTTGCAGCCAAAGATGGAGAAGCTCTATACAGTCAGCAAAAACAAGACCAGGAGCTTACTGTGGCTCAGATCATGAATTCCTTATTGCCAAATTCAGACTGAAATTGAAAAATGTGGAGAAAACCACTAGACCATTCAGGTATGACCTAAATCAAATCCCTTATGACTATACAGTGGAAGTGACAAATAGATTTAAGGGACTAGATCTGATAAATAGAGTGCCTGATGAACTACGGACAGAGATTCATGACATTGTACAGGAGACAGGAATCAAGACCATCCCCAAGAAAAAGAAATGTAAAAAAGCAAAATGGCTGTCTGAGGAGGTCTTACAAATGGCTGTGAAAAGAAGGGAAGTGAAAAGCAAAAGAGAAAAGGAAAGTTACACTGATTTGAATGCAAAGTTCCAGAGAATAGCAAGGAGAGACAAGAAAGCCTTCCTCAGCGATCAATGAAAAGAAATAGAGGAAAACAAGAGGATGGGAAAGACTAGAGATCTCTTCAAGAAAATTAGAGATACCAAGTGAACATTTCATGCAAAGATGGGCTCGATAAAGGACAGAAATGGTATGGACCTAACAGAAGCAGAGATTTAAGAAGAGATGGCAAGAATACAGAGAAGAACTGTACAAAAAAGATCTTCATGACCCAGATAATCTGGATGGTGTGATTGCTCACCTAAAACCAGACATCCTGGAATATGAAGTCAAGTGGGCCTTAGAAAGCATCACTATGAACAAAGCTAGTGGAGATGATGGAATTCCAGTTGAGCTATTTCAAATCCTGAAAGATGATGCTGTGAAAGTGCTGCACTCAATATGCCAGCAAATTTGGAAAACTCAGCAGTGGCCACGGGACTGGAAAAGCTCAGTTTTCATTCCAGTCTCCAAAAAAGGCAATTCCAAAGAATGCTCAAACTACAGCACAATTTCACTCATCTCACAACGCTAGTAAAGTGATGCTTAAAATTCTACAATCCAGGCTCCAGCAATACGTGAACCGTAGACTTCCAGATGTTCACAGTGGTTTTAGAAAAGGCAGAGGAACCAGAGATCAAATTGCCACCATCTGCTGGATCATGGAAAAAGCAAGAGAGTTCCAGAAAAACATCTATTTCTGCTTTATTGACTATGCCAAAGCCTATGACTGTGTGGATCACAATAAACTGTGGAAAATTCTGAAACAGATGGGAATACTAGACCACCTGACCTGCCTCTTGAGAAATTTGTATGCAGGTCAGGAAGCAACAGTTAGAACTGGACATGGAACAACAGACTGCTTCCAAATAGGAAAAGGAGTACATACGTCAAGGCTGTATATTGTCACCCTACTTATTTAACTTATATGCAGAGTATATCATGAGAAACGCTGGGCTGGAAGAAGCACAAGCTGGAATCAAGATTGCTGGGAGAAATATCAATAACCTCAGATATGCAGATGCCACCACCGTTATGGCAGAAAGTGAAGAAGAGCTAAAGAGCCTCTTGATGAAAGTGAAAGAGGGCAGTGAAAAAGTTGGCTTAAAGCTCAACATTCAGAAAACTAAGATCATGGCATCTTGTCCCATCACTTCATGGCAAATAGATGGGGAAACAGTGGAAACAGTGGCTGAATTTATTTTTCTGGGCTCCAAAATCATACAGATTGTGATTGCTGCCATGAAATTAAAGGAAACTTACTCCTTGGAAGGAAAGTAATGACCAACCTGGACAGCATATTAAAAAGCAGAGACATTGTCAACAAAGGTCCGTCTAGTCAAGGCTATGGTTTTTCCAGCAGTCATGTATGGATGTGAGAGTTGGACTATAAAGAAGGCTGAGTGCTGAAGAATTGCTGCTTTTGAACTGTGGTGTTGTAGAATACTCTTGAGAGTCCCTTGGACTGCAAGGAGATCCAACCAGTCCATCCTAAAAGAGATCAGTCCTGGGTGTTCATTGGAAGGACTGATGTTGAAGCTGAAACTCCAATACTTTAGCCACTTCATGCGAAGAGCTGACTCACTGGAAAAGACCCTGATTCTGGGAAAGATTGAGGGCAGGAGGAGAAGGGGACGACTGAGGATGAGATGGTTGGATGGCATCATCGACTCAATGGACATGGGTTTTCGGTGGATTCCTGGATTCGGTGATGGACAGGGAGGCCTGGCTTGCTGCGGTTCAAGGGGTTTCAAATAGTCGGACACGACTGAGCGACTGAACTGAACTGAACTCACTATCTACATTTTTTCAGAATGTTTAGTTCATTCTGTATCTTCCTAGGTAAAAACAAACAAATTCTTCAGAATAATACTTGTCAATACAGTTGCTGGCAGTTTTACTTATAATCTACAAGCATGTGCTAAGTCGCCTGAGTTCGGTTCAGTTCAGTGGCTCACTCGTGTCTAACTCTTTGTGACCCCATGGACTGCAGCACACCAAGCTTCCCTGTCCGTCACCAACCCCCAGATTTTACTTAATTCATGTCTGTTGAGTCGGTGATGGCATCCTACCATATCAACCTCTGTCGACCCCTTCTCCTCCCATCTTTAATCTTTCCCAGCTTCAGAGTCTTTTCCAGTGAGTCAGTTCTTCACATCAGGTGGCCGAATATTGGGGTTTCAGCATCAGCATCAGTCCTCTAATGAATTTTAAGGACTGATTTCCTTTATGAAGGACTTGTTGGATCTCCTTGCAGCCCAAGGGACTTGCAAGAGTCTTCTATAACACTACAGTTCAAAACATCAATTATTTGGTACTCAGCTTTCTTTATAGTCCAACTGTCACATCCATACATGACTACTGGAAAAACCTTAACTTTGACTAGATGGACCTCTTTTTGCAAAGTAATGTCTCTGCTTTTCAATATGCTGTCAAGGTGGGTCATAACTTTTCTTCCAAGGAGCAAACATCTTTTAATTTCATGGCTGCAATCATCATTTGCAGTGATTTTGGAGCCAAAAATTAATAGTCTGTCACCGTTTCATTTGTTTCCCCATCTGTTTGACATGAAGTGATTAGATACCATGATCTTAGTTTTCTGAATGTTGAGTTTTAAGCCAACTTTTTCACTCTCCTCTTTAATTTTCATCAAGAGGCTTTTTAGTTCTTCGCTTTCTGCCATAAGGGTGGTGTCATCTGTGTATCTGAGGTTATTGATATTTCTCCTGGCAAACTTGATTCCAGCTTGTGCTTCATCCAGTCCAGGAATTCTCATGATGTACTCTGCATATAAGTTAAATAAGCAGGATTACAATGTACAATCGTGAAATACTCCTTCCCCAATTGGAACCAGTCTATTGTTCCATGTCCAGTTCTAACTGTTGCTTCTTGACCAGCATACAGATTTTACCGGAGGCGGGTCAGGTGGTCTGGTATTCCCATCTCTTGAAGAATTTACCAGAGTCTATTGTGATCCACACAATCAAAGGCTTTGGCATTGTCAAAAAAAAAAAAAAAAAAACAGAAGTGGGTGATTATCTGGAACTCTCTTCCTTTTTCGATGATCCAACGGATATTGGGAAGTTGATCTCTTTTTCCTCTTTTTAAGTCCAGCTTGAACATCTGGAAGTTCATGGATCATGTACTGTTGAAGCCTGGCTTGGAGAACTTTGAGCATTACTTTGCTAGTGAGTGAGATAAGTGCAATTGTGTGGTAATTTGAGCATTCATTGGCATTGGAATGAAAACTGACCCTTTCCAGCCCTTTGGCCACTGCAGAGTTTTCCAAATTTGCTGGCATATTGATAGCAGCACTTCCACAGCATCATCTTTCAGGATGTGAAATAGCTCAAATGGGATCCATCACCTCCATTAGCTTTGTTTGTAGTGATGCTTCCTAAGGCCCACTTGACTTCACATTCCAGGATGTCTGGCTCTAGGTGAGTGATCACAGCATCATGATTATCTGGATCATGAAGATCTTTTCAGTATAGTTCTTCTATGTATTCTTGTCACCTCTTCTTAATATCTTCTGCTTCTGTTAAGTCCATACCATTTCTGACCTTTATTGTACCCATCTTTGCATGAAATATTCCCTTGGTATCTCTAATTTTCTTGAAGAGATCTCTAGTCTTTCCCAGTCTATTGTTTTCCTCTCTTTCTTTGCAGAGATCACTGAGAAAGGCTTTCTTTTTTTTTTATTTTATTTTTAAACTTTACAAATTGTAGTAGTATTGCCAAATATCAAAATGAATCCGCCAGAGGTATACATGTGTTCCCCATCCTAAACCCTCCTCCCTCCTCCCTCCCCATACCATCCCTTTGGGTCGTCCCAGTGCACTAGCTCCAAGCATCCAGTATCGTGTATCGAACCTGGACTGGCAACTCGTTTCATACATGATATTATACATGTTTCAATGTCATTCTCACAAATCTTCCCACCCTCTCCCTCCGCAACAGAGTCCATAAGACTGTTCTATACATCAGTGTCTCTTTTGCTGTCTCGTACACAGGGTTATTGTTAGCATCTTTCTAAATTCCATATACATGCGTTAGTATACTGTATTGGTGTTTTTCTTTCTGGCTTACTTCACTCTGTATAATAGGCTCCAGTTTCATCCACCTCATTAGAACTGATTCAAATGTATTCTTTTTAATGGCTGAGTAATACTCCATTGTGTATATGTACCACTGCTTTCTTATCCATTCATCTGCTAATGGACATCTAGGTTGCTTTCATGTCCTGGCTATTATAAACAGTGCTGTGATGAACATTGGGGTACACGTGTCTCTTTCCCTTCTGGTTTCCTCAGTGTGTATGCCCAGCAGTGGGATTGCTGGATCATAAGGCAGTTCTATTTCCAGTTTTTTAAGGAATCTCCACACTGTTCTCCATAGTGGCTGTACTAGTTTGCATTCCCACCAACAGTGTGAGAAAGGCTTTCTTATCTCTCCTTGCTATTCTTTGGAACTTTGCACTCAAATAGGTATATCTTTCCTTTTCTCTTTGCTTTTTACTTCTCGTCTTTTCACAGCTATTTGTAATGCCTCCTCAGACAACCATTTTGCACTTTTGTATTTCTTTTTCTTGGGGATGGTCTTGATCACTGCCTCTTGTATAATGTGATGAACCTTTGTCCATAGTTCTTCAGGCACTCTGTCTATCAGATCTAATCCCTTGAATTTATTTGTCACTTCAACTGTATAGTCATAAGGGATCTGATTTAGGTTATACCTGAGTGGTCTAGTGATTTTCCCTACTTTCTTCAATTTATGTCTGAATTTGACAGTAAGTAGTTCATTATTTGAGCCACAGTCAGCTCCCAGTCTTGTTTTTGCTGACTATATAGAGCTTCTCCATCTTTGGCTGCAAAGAATATAATCAATCTGATTTTTTTATTGATCATCTGGTGATGTCCATGTGTAGAGTCTTCTCTTGTGTTGTTGGAAGAGGGTGTTTGCTATGACCAGTGCATTCTCTTGGCAGAACTCTATTAGGCTTTGCCCCGTTTCATTCTGTACTCCAAGGCCAAATTTTCCTGTTACTTCAGGTGTTTCTTGACTTCCTACTTTTGCATTCCAGTCCCCTAAAATGAAAAGGACATCTTTTTTGGATGTTAGTTCTAAAAGGACTTGTAGGTCTTCGTAGAACTGTTCAACTTCAGATTCTTCAGCATTACTGGTTGGGGCATAGACTTTGATTACTGTGATATTGAATGGTTTGTCTTGGAAATGAACTGAGATCATTCTGTCGTTTTTGAGATTGCATCCTACTACTACATTTCAGACTCTTGTTGACTATGATGGCTACTCCATTTCTTTTAAGGGATTCCTGACCACAGTAGTGGCTATAACGGTCATCTGAGTTAAATTCACCCATTCCAGTCCATTTTAGTTCGCTGATTCCTAAAATGTCAACATCACTCTTGCCATCTCCTGTTTGACCACTTCCAATTTGCCTTGATTCATGAACCTAACATTCCAGATCCCTGTGCAATATTGCTCATGCTCAGTCAATTTTTAGTCTAATATTCTGTTCAAGGGCGGGGCTGTGTTCCCTCTGTTATTTGACCTGAGGCCAAACTATGGTGGAGGTAATGAAGATAATAGTGACCTCCTTCAAAAGGTCCCATGCAGACACTGCTACACTCAGTGCCCCCAGGTCTGCAGCAGGCCACTACTGACCCATGCCTCTGCAAGAGGCTCCTGGACACTCACTGGCAAGTCTCAGTCAGTCTCTTGTGGGGTCACTGCTCCTTTCTTCTGTGTCCTGGTGTGCATAATGTTCTGTTTGTGCCCTCCCAGAGTCTGTTTCCCCAGTCCTGTGTAAGTTCTGGGGGTTATATGGTGGGTTAATGGTGACCTCCTCCAAGGGGGCATATGCCATACCCAGGTCTACTGCCCCCAGCCCCCTTGCCCCTGAAGCAGTCCACTTCTGACTTGTACATAACTGAAGTCACTTCAATTATGTCCAACTCTCTACCACCCACCAGGCTCTTCTATCCATTGGATTCTCCAGACAAAAATGCTGGAGTGGGTTGCCATGCCCTCCTCCAGGGGATCTTCTCAACCCAGGGACTGAACCCAAGTCTTTTATACCTCCTGCATTGGTAGGTGGGTTCTTTACCACTAGCCCACCTGGGAATCCCCTCTATATGCATGGGAGATTACAAATATTTTAACTAGAAATGTGTGAACTGGAAATGTCTTTCATTTGTTTTGTCATCCTCAAACTAAATATATGCATATGAGACTTTTCATATGATCCCATGGACTGCAGCATGTCAGGCTTCCCCGTCCTTCACTATCTCCCAGCATTTGCTAAAAATTCATGTCCATTAAGCCAGTGATGCAATCCAACCACCTCATCCTCTGTCATTCTCTTCTCTTCCTATCCTCAATCTTTCCCACCTTCAGGGTCTTTTCCAACCGAGTTGTCTTTTTGTCTCAGGTGTCCAAAGTATTGGAGCTTCAGCTTCAGCACCAGTCCTTCCAATGAATATTCAGAGTTGATTTCCTTTAGGACTGACTGTATTAATCTCTTTGCAGTCCAAGGGACTTCCAAGAGTCTTCTCCAACACCACAGTTCAAAAGCATCAATTCTTTGGCAGTCAGCTTTCTTTATAGTCCTAATCTCACATCTATACATAACTACAAGAAAAACCATAGATTTGACTTTTGGACATTTGTTGGCAAAGTGATGTCTCTGCTTTTTAATATGCTGTCTAGCTTTGTCATAGCTTTTCTTCCAAGGAGGAAGTGGCTTTTAATTTTATGGCTGCAGTCACTGACTTCAATGATTATAAAGACCAAGAAAATAAAGTCACTGTTTCCACTTTGCCCCCATCAATTTGCCATGAAATGATGGGACCAGATGCTATGATCTTAGTTTTATGAATGCTGAGTTTTAAGCCAGCTTTTTCACCCTCCTCTTTCACTCTCATCAAGACTCTGTTTAGTTGCTCTTTTCTTTCTGCCATTAGGGTGGTATCATCTGCATATCTGAGGTTGTTGATATTTCTCCTGGCAATGTTGATTCCAGCTTGTGATTCATCCAGTCTGGCATTTCATATGATGTACTCTGCATACAAGTTAAATAAGTAGGGTGACAATATGCAGACTTGCAGTACTCCTTTCTAAATTTTGAGCCAGTCCATTGTTTCAAGTTTGGTTCTAACTGTTGCTTTTTGTCCTGCATACAGGTTTCTCAGGAGGCAGATAAGGTTGTCTAGTATTCCCATGTCTTTAAGAATTTTCCACAGTTTGCTGTGATCCACACACAGGCTTTAGTGTAGTCAATGTAGCAGAACCAGATGCTTTTTGAAATTCCTTTGCTTTTTCTATAATCAATTTGATATGAATTTCTATGGCGATTTGATCTCTGGTTCCTCTGACTTTTCTATATCTAGTTTGCACAACTAAAAGTGCTCTGCTGAGCTTAGTCAATCAGTTGTGTCCATCTCTCTGCAACGCCATGAACTGTAGCCCATCAGCCTCCTCTGTCCATGGGAGTTCTCCAGGCAAGAATACTAGAGTGGGTTGCCATACCCTCCTCCAGGGAATTGTCACAACACACGGATTGAACCCAGGTTTCCCTCATTGTTCTTTATCAACTTAGGAATTCCTGGAAATTCCAAGAATACTGGAGTGAGTAACCTATCCCTTTTCCAGGGACTCTTCTGAACCTAGGAATCGAACCAGGGTCTCCTGCATTGCAGGGAGATTCTTTACAACCTGAGCCCTGTTAGCCTGTGAAATGAGCACAACTGTACAGTGGTTTGAACATCCTTTTGCTTTGCCTTTCTTTGGGATTCAAACGAAAACTGAACCTTTCCAGTCCTGTGGCCACTGTGGAGTTTTCAAAATTTGTTGACATATTAAGTACAACACTTTTCCAGCATCATCTTTTAGGATTTGAAAAAGCTCAGCTGGAATTCTATCGCCTCCATTAGCTTTGTTCATAGTAATGCTTCCTAAGGCCTACTTGACTTCACATTCAGGTCGTCTGACTCTATGTGAATGACTACATAATCAGGGTTATCCAGATCATTAAGACCTTTTTTGTATAGTTCTTCTGTGTATTTTTGCAACCTCTTCTTAATCTTTTCTGCTTCCATTAGGTCCTTGCCATTTCTGTCCTTTATCGTGCCCATTCTTGGATAAGATGTTTCTTTGGAATCTCTAATTTTCTTGAAGAGATCTCGAGCCTAGTGTTTCCTGTTCTAGTCTTTTCCCCTATTTCTTTGCATTGATCTTTTAAGAAGGCTTTCTTATCATTCCATGCTGTTCTCGGGAACTCTGCATTCAGTTGGGTATATCTTTCCTTTTCTCCTTTGCCTTTTGCTTCTTTCTTTTCTCAGCTATTTGTAAGGCCTCCTCAGACAACCACTATGCCTTGTTGCATTTCTTTTTCTTTGAGATGATTTTGTTCACAGCCTCCTGAACAAAGTTACAAACCTCTATCAATAGTTCTCCAGGCACTGGTCTACCAGATCTAACCCCTTGAATCTATTCATTACCTCCACTGTACAATCAATCATAAGGGATTTGACTTCGGTCATTTCTGAATCTTTAACTTGCTTTTAAAAAACTTAATAAAAACAAAGTCACCTCCTCCCTTTCTCATTAGCTGTAGCTTTTGAAAGTTCTTTTTTGTTTTGTCTACCTAGTAAGTGCCTACTTAACTTTGTTTACCTTGAATAATAATAGCCTATAGATACTAATAATTAATAATAGTAAGCACATCTGGTCCCATCACTTCATGGGAAATAGATGGGGAAACAGTAGAAACAGTGTCAGACTTTATTTTGGGGGGCTCCAAAATCACTGCAGATGGTGACTGCAGCCAAGAAGTTGAAAGGCACTTACTCCTTGGAAGGAAAGTTATGACCAACCAGGATAGCATATTAAAAACCAGAGACTTTGTCAACAAAGGTCTGTCTAGTCAAGGCTATGGTTTTCCAGAGGTCATGTATGGATGTGAGAGTTGGACTGTGAAAAAAGCTGAGTGCCGAAGAATTGATGCTTTTGAACTGTGGTGTTGGAGAAAACTCTTGAGAGTCCCTTGGACGGCAAGGAGATCCTACAAGTCCATCCTAAAGGAAATCAGTCCTGGGTGTTCATTGGAAGGACTGATGCTAAAGCTGAAACTCCAGTACTTTGGCCACCTCATGTGAAGAGTTGACTCATTGGAAAGACTCTGATGCTGGGAGGGATTGGGGGTAGGACGAGAGGGGGATGACAAAGGATGAGATGGCTGGATGGCCTCACTGACTCGATGCACATGAGTCTGAGTGAACTCCAGGAGTTGGTGATGGACAGGGAGGTCCGGCATCTGTGATTCATGGGGTCGCAAAAAGTCGGACACGAATGAATGACTGAACTGAACTGATTGACTAACACTTTTACTTTTCATTGCTTCACATGCTGTCATAGATACTTGTAATCCATATAACAAGAAATATGTTTGATTAAACATCCATTTCCTACCACTATGAGGGGCAATTGCTTGTTAATCTCCATATCAGTTCAGTTCAGTTGCTCAGTTGTGTCTGACTCTTTGCGACCCCGTGGACTGCAGCACACCAGGCTTCCCTGTCCATCACCAACTCCTGGCTCTTGCTCAAACTCATGTCCATCAAGTCGGTAATCCCATCCAACAATCTCATCCTCTTTCAAGGATGAGATTGTCCCCTTCTCCTCCTGCTTTCAATCTTTCCCAGCATCAGGGTCTTTTCAAATGAGTCAGTTCTTTGAATCAGATGGCCAAAGTATTGGAGTTTCAGCTTCAGCATCAGTCCTGTCAATGAAAATTCAGGACTGATTTCCTTTAGGATGGTATGACTGGATCTCCTTGCAGTCTGAGGTCTCCATTATCTTCATTACCTCCATCATAGTTTGGCCTCAGGTCAAATAACAGGGAGGGAACATAGCCCCGACCTTCAACAGAAAACTGGATTAAAGATTTACTGAGCATAACCCCACCCATCAGAACAAGACCCAGTTTTCCCCTCAGTCAGTTTCTCCCATCAGCTAGCTTCCATAAGCCTCTTATCCTTCTCCATTAGAGGGCAGAGAGAATGAAAACCACAATCACCAAAAACTAACCAATCTGATCACATGGACCACAGCCTTGCTTAACTCAATGAAACTATGAGCCATGCCATGTAGGGTTACCCAAGACAGATCAGTCACGATGGAGATTTTTGACAAAATGTGGTCCACTGGAGAAGGGAATGGCAAACCACTTCAGTCTTCTTGCCTTGAAAACCCCATGAACAGTATGAAAATCTCCATATACCAGGATCAGTTCAGTTCTGTTCAGTTCAGTCTCTCAATTGCGTCTGACTCTTTGTGACCCCATGGACTGCAGCATGCCAGGCCTCCCTGTCCATCACCAGCTCCAGGAGTTTACCAGGATAATATTTGACTCACAGTAAGCAATAAGCAACCAATGGACAAATGGCCACCAAAGACCTGAAGTAGAGCATTTCCTTTCTTTCCATTATATTATGAGTAAAACTTTACCCCCTGTAATTATGAAGTACCTTGTCCTTTTAGAAAATCTCTTGGATGTTGTTAACTGTTTTCAGTTCAGTTCAGTTCAGTTCAGTCGCTCAGTCACGTGTGACTATTTGAAACCCCATGAATCACAGCACGCCAGGCCTCCCTGTCCATCACCAACTCCCGGAGTTCACTCAAACTCATGTCCATTGAGTCGGTGATGCCATCCAGCCATCTCATCTTCCGTCAGCCCCTTTTCCTCCTGCCCCCAATCCCTCCCAGCATCAGAGTCTTTTCCAATGAGTCAACTCTTCGCATGAGGTGGCCAAAGTATTGGAGTTTCAGCTTCAGCATCAGTCCTTCCAATGAACACCCAGGACTGATCTCCTTTAGGATGGACTGGTTGGATATCCTTGCAGTCCAAGGGATGGTCAGGAGTCTTCTCCAACACCACAGTTCAAAAGCATCAATTCTTTTGGCACTCAGCTTTCTTCACAGTCCAACTCTCACATCCATTCATGACCACTGGAAAAACCATACCCTTGACTAGACGGACCTTTGTTGGCAAAGTAATGTCTCTGTTTTTCAATATGCTCCTCTCCCCTAAACCTTGATCTGATCCTTTCTGTCTGGCCAGAAGACTGAATGATAACATAATGGCTTTGGAGGGCTAAGGTAATGCTTTCAAGCCCTAATTCTTTAGGACCTGATGAAATTGGAAAGATTTCTAAATGTATTGAGCAAAATCTTCCTAATATTAATATTAAAACAAATTGTAGATGCTGCCACTATGCAGGTATAGTGACAATTAAATGAGATAGTCTTGGGCTTCCCTGGTGGCTCAGTTGGTAAAAGAATCTGCCTGCAATGAGGGAGACCTGGGTTCAATCCCTGGGTTGGGACGATCCCCTGGAGGAGGGCATGGCAACCCACTCGGGTATTCTTGCCTGGAGAATCGCCATGGACAGAGGAGCCTGGCAGGCTATAATCCATGGGATTGCAAAGAATCAGATATGACTGAGCTACTAAGCGCAGTACAGTGTAAACAGTAGACATTCAATAAATACTAATTCTCCACTTGCTGTCATCCTTACATAGACTATCACCATGAAAACCTTAACCAAATTCATGAGAAATGTCTAATACAGCAAACCTCTGCAAATATGTATAAGTGTACATGGTGCTACCATATATCAACTCTAGTCTGGATCCTCACCAAATTACATATTGGTCTGTTAACAATAAAGTTTGCTAGATCTCTCTCTCAACTGGTTCCAAGTCTAGTGGGAAAGACAAATAAATGTAAATAGATAATCATAAGACAATGTGTTCTGTGCTACAATAATGGTGTGAACAGAGTGTTACGGGAACACAGAGAAAGGAATAATTAACTGTCCAAGGACAAAGTAACCTCAGACAGGCTAATTTAGAGGAATAATTAATAGAACACCCATAATTTTTTAGAGCACAGGTAACATCTCTTGTGAGCTCATTAGACAAAGAAAATATTAAAAGCCTAGAATTTCCCGTAAGCTAGAATATAACTGGATTCCACTGTAGCTCAAAAGCTCAGAAGCACAAGAACAATTGTCTTCAACATTAGTGTAGTATTAATTTTATGATGTAATTTATAGGCAAACAAGCCTCAGGTACATAAGCTAAAACTCATGAAAAAGATTATTGACATTTCAGGATGAAAGGCCAACAGTGCTGACATAAAAGCACCAAATCCCTCAACAAAGGACTATGACTTTGACTAAATTCTTTGAGAATGCATTCCATGAGTCTTACTTTCAAATTTTGGCTTGGTGCCACCACTGATTTTTACAGGAAATCTTGTGTAAAAAAAAAAAAATGTCATCAAACAGACAAAGGGAATAGTTTTCTTATGAACAAGAGACCAAATTTCAGACATCTTAATAGCCCAAGAAAATGGCATGAGAATGTCACTAGAATTCACAGTGTTGTTTTCATAGACTTGCCTCACCTCTTCCTGGTTTTACCTTTCATGCATTTAAAGAGCATTGTATGAAATTAAGTAAATGTCTAAGGAGTATTTGAAGAAAATTGTATTTTTCTTCCAAATTTCCAATTACAGAAAGATAATTGGGGAAAAAAAGCAAAATAAGTCTTAATATCCTTCATTTCTTATTTCTCTGTCTGTTTTATCATCTGGAAAATAAGGTCCTTGATCACCATTCTAATTCCAAAATTTTATTTATATTTATAGAAAATTGAGGCTTTTAATGTCAACAGTCACATTGTCTGCTTGTGAAGAACCAGAGTGGAACCTTCTCCATTATAGATTAACTGAACCACATGGCAGAATTTCTTCTTTAATTTTGCAGTGCTTTGAGATTTATCCACAAATTGGGTAACACATTTCTATTGAGTTGAGGTAGGTAATTTGTTTAAAAATGCAAGGATGCATCTGTATGTTACATTTGCTAGTTGAGTTACTAAGTGACTCATCAACTGTTGTATTATGAATAGCTACTAATTACTGAGTGCTTACTATGTGCAAGGTATTGCTTATTATGTAGCTATTATAACTGTCTCTATTATAAGACAATGAAACTAAGACTTAGAGAATGAAAATGACTTACTGAAGTACTCTGAACTAATATATGTTCAAGGCAGGATTTGTAGCTGAGCCTTTTTGATTCTACGCCTCAGACCCCTGCTCTTAGTCATGACCTCCCAATGTAGCCTTAATAGAAAGCTTTCATTCTTTATTGTTCTATATTGTTTGGATATTGCCCTAACAGCTTATTACATTTATAGACAGAAAAAGTAATGGATAGGTCCAACTTTAAGCCCTTTAAATCTGTGATAATACATGCCTAATAACTCTGTGCAGGCAGATATTAGTCTGGTTTTCCCACAATAAAATCCATCACAAGTAACACCTGAGCACATAAGGGGCCAAAGTAATGCTCACAATTCTCCAAGCCAGACTTCAACAGTATGTGAACCGTGAACTTGCAGATATTCAAGCTGGATTTAGAAAAGGCCAAAGAACCAGAAAACAAATTGGCAACATCCACTGGATCATCAAAAAAGCAAGAGAGTTCCAGAAAAACATCTACTTATGCTTTACTGACTATGTAAAAACCTTTGACTGTGTGGATCACAACAAACTGGAAAATTCTTCAAGAGATGGGAGTACAGGACAACCTTACCTGCCTCCTTAGAAGCCTGTATCCTGGTCAAGAAGCAACAGTTAGAACTGGTCATGGAACAACAGACTGGTTCAAACTAACAAAGGAGTACTTCAAGGCTGTCTATTGTCACCCTGCTTATTTAACTTATATGCAGAGTACATCATGCAAAATGCTGGGCTGGATAAAGCACAAGCTGGAACCAAGATTGCTGGGAGAAATATCAATATCCTCAGATATGCAGATGACACCATCATTATGGCAGAAAGTGAAGAAGAACTAAAGAGCCTCTTGATGAAAGTGAAAGAGGAGGGTGAAAAAGTTGGCTTAAAACTCAACATTTGGGAAACTAAGATCATGGCATCCGGTCCCATCACTTCATGGCAAATAGATGGAGAAACAATGGAAACAGTGACAAACTTTATATTTTGGGGCTCCAAAAATCACTGCAGATGGTGACTGCAGCCATGAAATTGAAAGGCGTTTGCTCTTTGGAAGAAAAGCTATGACCAACCTAGACAGTATATTAAAAAGCAGAGACATTACTCTGCCAACAAAGGTCCATCTAGTCAAAGCTGTGTTTTTTCCAGTAGTCACGTATGGATGTGACAGATGGACTCTATAAGAAGCAGAGTGCTGACGAATTGATTCTTTTGAACTGTGGTGCTGGAGAAGACTCTTGAGAGTCCTTTGGACTGCAAGAAGATCAAGCCAGTCAATCCTAAAAGAAATCAGTTCTGAATGTTCATTGGAAGGACTGATGCTGAAGCTGAAGCTCCAATACTTTGGCCACCTGATGTGAAGAGCTGACTCATTGGAAAAG